>NC_040239.1:15744235-25744235 GCF_001444195.1 Xiphophorus couchianus
TAAATGAGAACATCAGGAGAGAACATTATCAAATACCCACTCGAGAGGAAATAATCAGTGAGATGGCTGGAGCAAGATATTTCACCAAGTTGGATGCAGCACAAGGGTTCTGGCAAGTAAAGCTGGATGAAAGCAGTACCAAGTATTGTACCTTTAACACACCTTTTGGAAGATACTGTTTTCTAAGACTTCCTTTTGGAATAAAATCGGCACCAGAAATATTCCACAGAGCGATGGAGCGGATCATAGAAGGCTTGGAAGGAGTGAGAGTCTACATTGATGACATCATTATCTGGGGATCAACAGCTCAAGAACACAATGACAGATTGAGACGCGTCATGGAGAGCATACAGAAAAATGGACTGAAGCTCAATAAAAATAAATGTGAGTTTGGCGTCAAAGAAATTATGTTTCTCGGAGACAAACTATCTGCCCAAGGTGTTCAACCAGATGAAGATAAAATAAAGGCTATCTTGAAAATGCCACCGCCTGTCGACAAAACGGGTGTCCTACGCATCATGGGGATGATTAATTTTATAGGAAAATTCATTCCCAATTTGAGTGCAAAGATGACAAACATTCGCAGACTCCTGTACAACGATACTCAATTCCAGTGGACAGAAGTTCATGAACAAGAGTGGAAGGAATTAAAAAATATCTGACTACGGAACCGGTGCTCATCTTCTACGATCTAACTAAAAAAATAAAACTATCTACAGATGCCTCAAAAGATGGTCTTGGAGCAGTTCTTCTTCAGGCTGAGAATGAACAATGGAAGCCAGTGGCTTATGCGTCCAGAGCCATGACCAAAGCTGAATGCAGATATGCTCAAATAGAAAAAGAATGCTTGGGGCTGGCTTATGGACTAGAACGGTTTCATAACTATGTGTATGGCCTGCCATCTTTTGTCACCGACCCTTGGTTGCCATCATAAAAAACATCTAAACGAGATGTCACCAAGGATTCAGAGACTTATGATGAAGATGCAGAGGTATGAATTTACATTGATCTACACTCCAGGGAAACATCTGATTCTTGCTGATGCTCTGTCTAGAGCCCCTACAGACATTAGTGTGAGTTCAACTGAAGAGGATATTCAGTGTCATGTGAATTTGGTGTCCACTGTGTTGCCTGTGTCAGATGGAAAGCTACAGCAAATAGTTGAGGCAACAGCTAAAGACACAGAGTTGCACTTAGTCATACAGAATATGGATGAAGGATGGCCAATAGGCTCATGTTCACAGTTTTTCAATGTTAAAGCTGATTTAAGTGTTGTGAATGGACTATTACTGAAAAACAACAGGATTGTAATTCCACAAGAGTTACGACAGGACATTCTACAGCGGATTCATGAGGGTCATCTATGCATTGAAAAATGTAAAAGAAGAGCTAGGGATTCAGTTTTCTGGCCTGGACTAAATAAGGACATTGAGGTGCTAATAAGCAAATGTGAAACATGTCAGACATTTAGAAACAAACAGAGCAAAGAACCTATGATAATAACTGACATTCCTACATCACCATGGCTGAAAGTGGGAATGGATTTGTTTCATTTTAAGGGTAAAGACTATTTAGTGATCATTGATTACTATTCAAATTATCCAGAGATGGCTCTATTAGCTAATATGTCATCAAATTGTGTCATAACACATGCTAAATCAATCTTTGCAAGCATGGCATTCCACATATTGTGGTGAGTGACAATGGACCATGTTTTAGTAACAGAGAATGGCAAAAGTTTACAGAACAGTATGCTTTTAAGCATGTAACATCAAGTCCACATTATGCACAGTCGAATGGAAAAGCGGAGAAAGGTGTTCATATTCTTAAGCAACTTCTGAAGAAAGCTGCAGATAGTAACTCTGATCCGTATTTAGCTTTATTAAGCTACAGATCATCGCCATTGCAATGTGGGTTTTCACCTGCTGAACTTTTGATGAATCGGAAGATTCGTACAACTCTGCCAAGTTATGACAGTAATGAACAAGGTGCAAAGAAATCGTCAAAGTTGGAGTACAGGTTACGAAAGCAGAAAGTAAAACAAAAGTCATATTATGACAGATCAGCTAAGATTCTACCCACATTGTCATACAAGGACCCAGTAAGGATTCAGGATGATGAGGGATGGAATACTAAGGCAACTATTCTGCAGGAAGTAGCTCCACATTCATTTGAAGTGAAAACTGAAGATGGACAAGTTTTGAGACGAAATCGTTGCAGTTTGTTGAAAATTCCATTAGAGCCTGTTGATGAGTCGAATGAAGAATCTAAGGACTCTCAGATTATTCCTATAACTGAAACACATTGCAACATGGACAGTATTAGGGATGATCCACCTGTGTTAAGAAGATCTACCAGAGTGGTGAAAAAACCTGACAGACTGAACTTGTAAAAAAAAAAAAAAAAAAGGGGAAAAGTTGAAATGTCTCAGTTGAAATGTCTGTATTTTGTAATTCAGTGTTTTATCTGTCTCATACAATGTATGTTATTCTTTGAACTTTCTTTTGTAACATTCTTACTTTAAAGAAAGGAGGATGTGATGATTGAATGAATTATACTTATGCCCACTAGGTGGCGATCATGAGTTCATGTGAATGCATAAATGTAAAGAATAGAACAACAGAGTGAGAGAGTCTTGGGTGACACACCTGTAAGAAACCTGTGTGAGCAGACGCATGATAAGAGACTTTAATAAAAGTGTCTGAGCAATACAAGACGCCTGGTCATTATCAAACACGAATATAACAACAACTAAATGCGACTCAAATGTTTTACAGTGTAGTAAATCCATCACCAAGTGAAAAATACGTCACAAATTACCTTCCAATTGAATAACTGGGGTTGCCTTTGAGCCGCACCCAAAGAGATGCTTCTCGCCTTCTAAGTTGCTGTTGTGTATGACACACTAGGTCAAATAAACATAATGATCAAGTGTAACTGGGTCTATATTAATAGTTGTATATTTTCACAAAATGTTTTCTTTAATGTATTTGTCCTCTTATACTTGACTGTCCTTGTGTTCATCTGCTATAAGGGGGTTGGTCCTCCAACTCCACCTTACTTTCTTCTTCTTTTGTTCAGGGTCCTCCAGGAGTATTATAAATATTAAGTTATTAATTTCCTCTTCCCTTTGCATTTCATTTGAGTTGCTATTACTCAAATGTAACATTTATAACATTTGATGCATGCTAACACTATTATTCTGTATAGATCAGGTTGGAGAACTGGAGCACATGCTACATGCTAATGCTAATATCTCCCAATTGACAGATTAAATAAACGGAGACCGCCTCCAAACCCAGACTTGGTGTTTTGTGGTTTGTCCGATCACCTCATAACACACACAACGCAGAAGTCCACCGGTCACACAAGCACATAACTGGAAGTAGCACATGGCAACGTTTTTTTGTTGAACCAGAAAATATCTCTCCTCTTCACAGGTTCCTCACCTCTCTTGTGCACAACAAGAGCGCCACCAAGGGCGAATTGTTATTTTTCATTTACCTTCAGATTTACAACCAAACAGCCTCCAACACGTAGGTACGGAAGAGGATAAGGGCCACCGAAAAAAAAGAGAATTCTGAGATTAATCTCAGTATTCTGACTTTAATCTTAGAATTCTGACTTTAATCTTGGAATTCTGACTTTAATCTTAGAATTCTGACTTTAATCTCAGTATTCTGACTTTAATCTTGAATTCTGACTTTAATCTTGGAATTCTGACTTTAATCTTAGAATTCTGACTTAATCTTAGAATTCTGACTTTAATCTCAGAATTCTGACTTTAAACTCAGAATTCTGACTTTAATCTTAGAATTCTGACTTTAATCTTAGTATTCTGACTTTAAACTCAGAATTCTGACTTTAAACTCAGAATTCTGACTTTAATCTCAGAATTCTGACTTTAAACTCAGAATTCTGACTTTAATCTTACAACAATACACCAATGTGGAAAAACTCGCAACGAGACAGCTACATGTCCTACAAAGTAATTTGTACATCTCAGCAAGACTCACGTTGTTTGAGCTCTTTCGACCGAAATGGAAACAATAACAGCGACCAACTTCAATAAATTATTCTTTTTTTTTTTTTAACTATCATTTCCCACAGTACCTAAACGCACCATGACACTCCTGTCGTCACGCGGTCAATGACATCACGCAAACCGTAAGTGACGCAGAGGGTTCAAAACACGTTATAAACGTAACCGGCTTTTTCTGAGCTTCATCTTCACCACACCAAGTTGCAGCCGTCCAGAAAGAACTACTGTCATCCCCCGGGTTGCTATAGAAACAGTTGTCTTTAATTTGTCCATGGTTTCACTCTCTTCAGGATCTGTTAGTGGCTGATGAAGGTAGTTAGCACCGCTAGCATAGCTGGTGAACTTTCATCATCATCTCTGCTCAGTGACTGAGGTTCAACTTTAACCAGCTTGCGGGAGGCACCCTCGGTAGGAAAAGCTGACTCAGACTCGGGCGCTGGAGCTTAACTTCAAAATAAATGTACATAAATATATTGTTTTCTCATAGCAGTGTGCTAAGCCGTTAAAACCGTTCCAGTTGGAACAGCCAGGCTCACTTCCTTGTGCCGTGTTCGAGGTCATTCTGTAGCCCCATCTAAAGCAGCTGTTTCCGGGATACAAAACATGAAGAGCCTCCCGTACTTCTGCCGAGGAGAGGTCGTTCAAGGATTTGGAAGAGGAAGCAAAGAACTCGGAATTCCCACGGGTGAGGCAAGAAACGGGCACCAAACTATGAGGTTACCAGTTAGATAATATGATACATAACTGTCTACGTAAATAACGTAAAGTCTATGGTAACAGATTCTTTACTGATTCTCGGAATTATGCAGAGGCTGGAACGTAACGTAACAAGTCCAGCTAAGTGGTTTGGTACGTCACCGGATCAGCAATTTATGCTTTACGTGAGCGTTATTCGCAACAATCATTATGAATTTGTACGTAAACGGAGCTAATCTTTTTACGTAGGTATGTGAGTTGCGTAACGGAACTTGACTGATGCTAAGAGCGCAGCTGTTGACTCAGTATGTCCGTGTGATTCTGTCCACAATGTGAGTCGTGTTTTATGTAACCTGACATAAATAGAGGAATTGAGCAGCCGGACACAGATCAATACAGGAGAAATAAAGAAATGTATATGGAGATCCTCGGGTTGGTAGCAAAGGCACTTTTCTTCTTATAACTTTTACTTTATCCATTTTATCTGTTGGAGCTATTTATTCTTTATTTCTTTATGCATTTGAATTTTGTTAGTTTATTTTTACATTTCTAGTTTTTGTATTATTTGCAGGTTAATAATTGTCAATTCTATTTATCTTTTGTTTTTATTATTTGTTCTTATTTATTTGTTTTCTAAAGACAGGAAGTGAGGTGGATCAATCCACTTTCTATAAGTGTAGGGGCCTGGTAAAGACAAGCAGGCATTTGGGTTTGGGCAGAAGTAGACAGGAGCAACAAAGGAAAGTTTGAACTTTTCAGTGTTTTGCTGAAAAGGAAAATAAAAGCAACCAAGATAATCAACAAGTTTGGACATTAAACTTCTTGTGCCTGCGTGAAGAATCTGGACCCCAGTACCTCATAGTGGCGGATGGAACTTTTTATTGGATGTTTGGTTTGACAAACAATCGCCACTACATTATCCATCGTGTCCATTTTTATCAGGAGTGAATAATGCCAGCGAACCAAACAAGTGTGCATTGTTTCAAAACATGATTCAGAATTTAACAATAGTCACCAAATAATATGGCCATACAAAATACTTGCAGCTAAAATGTGTTAAATATCAAATGTAAAAATTAATTAACATTACAGAGGTAGTACTCTTGAATACATCGTTAATTGAAGAAACTAAAAAATCATCCCTTTTATGTGTAAGTATATTCAGTAACATAACGTGTGAATGTTTTTATTGTTAAATAATAAGCCAGTTCAGATTTTGTGAAAAGTAATTTTCCAAACTTTCTCCAACAGAGATGAACTTTTTGGTTTCACAAACGAAGCAGGTTTAATCTACCAAAATAAACCTTTTTAAAAGAGTCTAATTAGATAGTCTTCTGTTTTTGAAACACTTCAGATAACCTAGTTAATAGAACTTGGATGTAATTACACAACAAAATGATTCAAATTCAGATGTGCTGTGTGACATGCCTATTTATTTGTTTTATCTGGTGCTGCATTGTCAAGGTCAGAATAAATCCTCTAAAGTAAATAAATCTAAGCAGAGTCTAAGCAGAGTTGCAAATATTGTCTTTTTTGATCAGCTTTAGTTTTATCATATAAAAAGGGGGGGAAAAAACATGATATAATAATCAGTTGTTCCCTTCTAAAAATAACCAATTCAGGTCACTTACAACTTAGAGCAGGGGTGGGCAACTCCAGGCCTCGAGGGCCGGACTCCTGCAACTTTTAGATGCATCTCCACTTCAACACACCTGAGTCAAATAATGAGGTCATTAGCAGGACTCTGGAGAACCTGACTGCACTTGGGAGGTGATTCAGCTGCTGGATTCAAGTGTGTTGGGACCAGGGAGACTTGCAAGAGTTGCAGGACACCGGCCCTCGAGGACCAGGATTGCCCACCCCTGACTTAGAGCATTTATCGTCTTGCTTACCTCTGCCTCTTTCTTTACTTTTGCCTGGTTTTTTGGTTTTTATTCCTCTTTTCTCCTTCTGTCTCTTATGTTGGGATTTACAGCCAACTTCCCGGATTCGGTGGTGGACAATCTTCCAGCAGACATCAGCACAGGAATCTATTATGGCTGGGCATGTATCGGGAATGGTGACGTTCACAAAATGGTGATGAGCATCGGCTGGAACCCGTATTACAAAAACACAAAGAAGTCCATGGTAAGGGCAAGTTGGGTGGCTTTCATTTCAGTCATAAAACTCATCCTCACTTTAAACCTGTTTGGTTGGCTGATGGTATTTGTAATCTCTTCCGTTGACACCTTTAATCGTCCCTGGGTGACAAGATCTGAAAAGTTATCTGAACAGAAACTAAAGCCCTGTGCTATGCATTTGACCTAACATGGCTTCAGGAAATAAAGTTACTCAAGTTTTTGCATTGAATTGGACAGATATGTGTTCACGGCATCACACACCTGCTTGTATCAGGGTCGTTTGCTCTGCTAAAAGGAAAACTCCAGATGGAATTGTGATTAATTGAGCATTTCAATACATTTTGGCAAATTATCTGCTTTTGAAATTCATGTACATGTGTTTGGGGTTCTAGGAGACGCACATCATTCACAAATTCAAAGAAGACTTTTATGGACAGACTCTGAGTGTCGTTCTGGTGAGCTACATCCGCTCAGAGAAGAGCTTTCCCTCACTCGGTATGCTGTCATCTGTGTTTTTCGAAACTGGAATATGAAAGTCATATTCATGCATTTGTACTTTAGTGAAAGAAACAAATCAAAGTGCCAGCAACACAGTTTCTTCCCTTTTCTTGTGCTATTTATCTCCTGACGCACAAACTGCCTTTTTGTCCTTGCTGACAGAGGATCTCATAGCGGCCATCAACAGTGACATCGAGGAGGCCAAGGTTCAGCTGGAGCTCCCGGAGCACAGCCAACTGAAAGAAGACAACTTCTTCACCAGCACGACCAACTCGTCTCCGGTCTCTTCCTCGTCCGCTGCATCCACGTCTCAGAGCATCATCAATGGTCACTGATGGCTGGCAGAGAGGGCAGCGCTTTGTGCCCTGAGTACGTTTCTGTTTACATGTACAGCCTTATTATAAAATCTGTCAGTTGTCACATAAACAGTCAACCTCTGTGTCTTTTCACGTGGTTCTGTGTTAAAACGCTATTTTCTGGCATCAGTTGTTAACTGCACACAGCCTGAACTGTATATATTCTTGCAATATTATCTGGACCTTCTGTATATTTTGAATCTTTTAGTAGAGAGGACAAATAAAAGTCACTGATCAGATGTTTTTTTTTTTTTAAATTAAATGAACCATAAACGTAAAAAAAAGATAACTCATTATCTTCATATACCTAAGTCAGCATTGCAGCATCATTGTCCATAAAAGATAATATTGCGTAGTTCATCACCATCAAAACTATAATTAAGTTGCAACTTATGTAACCTTCATGATGAGTTTTACTATTCATGCTGCCAACACCGTCTGCTGCAGTGTTTCTGTTGGAGAAACACTGCAGAAACTGTTTCTATCTGTCTGAAATCCTACATTTAACCAGATTTGGTCGAAGCAGAATACACAAAGACGTTTTAAGAAGTTATACCACATACCACTGCAGGATTTGAATTTGTTGATGCTTGATATCAAGGTCTTGGTTTTATCAGCCAAGGTGATGAACGATTTGGGGAAAAACACTAAGCTTGAATGACTAAGCATTTTTTTTCCCCCTTTTTATTAGTTATAGTCAAGCATTTTTGAATGATTAGACTAAAAAATGTTATGTATTTAATGTGTATATACAGCAAAAAGCCTTACAAGTTTATGAACATGATTTATTTTTATATAATCGTATGTGAAAGTTGGAAACAGACAAACTATTGCCCTTTAAAAAATATTCAGTTTTTGTGAATGTGTTAAAAGCCCTTGAAGGAGTATTTTCTTTTTACTGTTTTTTTTAAATTTGAGATAACAGGAAACTGTGGATGTGAAGTTTTTACATTCTCTGTAAAGCCTGTTGTAATTGCTGGAAACCTGCATCTGTAATTTTGTAGGTCTATTTAATTCATTAAAGCCTTTCTGAGGCCTGAAATTATTATCCTGTGTCATAAATGTTGTCGTCTTGCATTATAAAATATGATGTACTAACCAAAGGCACTTGGTTTCTTTTAATTATTGCTTTTAAATTAATTTTGTTTTAATCAGAGTCCAATATTTAATTAAAGTTATCTAAAGTGTCTTGACATTTATCTCAGAAATTGAGAAAGAAACACGTTATCATCTCATCTGTTGCAGCAATTTTCTGGAGTTCCCACAAGAAGTAGGGTTAGTAAGACAGATTGAAAGGCTCAAAAACATAATGCAATAGATTACTTGTTTCCTTCTAAAAAAATTTTGCAAATTCAGCCACTTACAAACCTATAAAATTTATCTTCTTGCTACTTTTGCCTGTTTCTTTGGTTTTTATTCCTCTTTTCTCCTTCTGTCTCTTATGTTGGGATTTACAGCCAACTTCCTGGATTCGGTGGTGGACAATCTTCCAGCAGACATCAGCACAGGAATCTATTATGGCTGGGTGTTTACCAAATGGTGATGAGTATCTGCTGTAACCCGTACTACAAAAAGACAAAGAAGTACATGGTTAGTTGAAGTTGGGTGGCTTTATTTCAGTCATAAAATTCATCCTCACTTTAATCATGTTTGGTTTTGCCAGCCAATCGAACAGGTTTAGTGTCTTTTACAACCGAACCACAGCTTTTAGAAACCGGTTTCTTCAGTTGAAACTATTAATGTTCCCTTGGGTACAAGATGTACTCATAGTTTAGGGACGTCGCATTTCTCACAGTAAACAAGAACAAATCAAAAACCCTGAGCTGCACAGTTGACCTGGAACATGGCTCCAGGTTATTTTTCTATGTCTGAATTGAGTTGGGCAGATACAGTATGTGTTTGTACCATCACACATGGAGATCAAAGAAACATGAAAACTATTTAATTTGACTTCTGAAAATGATTTCTTATTTTAAAGATGAAATATAAATGTTATTTTTGATCTGTCTGTCTATTCTTTCTATCTATCTATCTATCTATCTATCTATCTGTCTGTCTGTCTGTCTGTCTGTCTGTCTGTCTGTCTATTGTATTATATTTATTTATCTTTGTGGCATATATTCTGTGAGGCTAATAAAGAACAATCTTCGTCATCAGGCTGGTTCTAACTTGCCTGCCTGATGAAGAAGAACAAGCTGATTAATGTGATGAATGACTTTTGGAAAAAAACACAAAGTTTGAATGACCAAGCATTGTTTCCTTTTTATTAGTTATAGTCAAACAGTTGTTGATGATTAGACTGTATCTGGTGTGTGCTTAAAGCAAAAGCCTTATGTTTATGAACATACATTTCTTTTACATAATCGTATTTCAATCTGGAGAGACTCAGACGGAGATAAGAAGACAATTAGAAGAGTTTATTGACAAACAGAATTTAAAGTCTTTGGCGCTCGGGCCCCGGCTGAGGATAACGGTTATCGCAGCGTTAGCGATAGGCTTCAGATGAGCATCCCCGATGCTGTTAGGAACGTCATCCCCCAGGGCCCGGCACTGGTGGTGGAGGTTGAAGGAGGGTGCGGGCCTCAGGACCGGGCGAATGGAGGAGAAGGGGTGGTGGTGGGTTGAGCTCGGCTGGAGAGCGAAGGACGCCATGAATGAAGGTCCTTATCAGCTGGGACTTGGTCGATGATTGGACGTAACGTGGCTTGGTCCAGCGTTGATAGGTCGACGATTGTGGGCAGGTCGCTTCAATTAACGGTCCCGGTGGGGATGAAAGAGTCTTCCAGTTTGAATTTGCGCCTAGGCTTCATATCAAAGTTGTACAACAGATATACTATTTCCCATTTAGAAATATTTCAGTTTTCTTTTTACTGTGTTCTTCTTACTTCAGAAAATATGACAGATTAAGCAAAAGCGCATGATTGCTTTTTATTATTGTTTTTATATTGTTTTAATCGCGGTTGAACATTTGATTTAATTAATGTAATTTATTCAATTTATTTAATTTATGTCTATCATATCATCTGTTGTAGCAATTTTCTTGAGTTCCTGCAAGAAGTAGGGCTACTGAATCAGACTGAAAGGCTCAATCCTTTCTGTTTCTGTTTTAATTTCCCGTCATGCTGTCATTAATTGCTAGTGGTGACTGGCATGTCTTAAAATGCAACTAAATAATAGGGGAGTGACGTATGAAAAGAAAAACTGTAACTGTGGGGAAAAAAAATCTTCCAGCTACAGCTTTAGTTATTTGTCAGTCAGTTTACGTTGTAGCCTAAACAAACCAGGGAAAAGGTTTAAATAGCCTTTAAAAGATCCAAACATCTCAGGGTCACATGCCAGACTGCACCTCAGAGGGAATTTTACTTTAAATTTTTAGTCACAGCTAAATAAAAGCTGAGCTGCATTGTTACAGCTAAAAGCAGATGGAGCTGCTTGCTATCACACTTGATTTTCAGAACTTTGACTTTAGTCCGACTTCCCTGCTCACAGAGCCAGTAGCCCACAGCTTTCTACTGGGGCAGCTGGTTTCTCTGCTTATAGTAGAGAAACCATATCAACCAGATCACATATACTTAATCTTTGATACAACCTTCATCCTTTCTTTCTCTCCCATCTCCTGTCTTATTACTGAATATTTAAATATATGTAAAATATAAGACCGAGGAAAAAAAACAACTTTATTCACCCACAACAAAATACATTTCTTTACTGAGCTCTGGACTTAACTTTTCTTAAAACATCCAACCAACAAGAAGTCTCTGTAATCTTCTAAGCATTTATTCATAACTTAAAACAGTTTACATGCAGTTTGACCCTGCAGGGAGGTTGTCTGGTATCTCAAATGATATTCACAAAGACATTTAAGAAGCTACATCTGACTGACAAAGCTACTTATGACTTATTGACACACACTTGTATAACACACCTTGATCTAGCTTAATGTGGTGCAGTTTCTTATATTCTTCTTGAATATGTTTCCTGATTTACTGTGTGTAAAACTACCAAGCAATCTGAGTCCTGAGCTGGAAAATAACACTGCATGTTAGCAGAAAATGTTGTGAACAGTGAGGATTAGTGGTTAACTTCAAGTTGAAGTTTTAATATAGTTAATGGGACTTTTGAACATTTATTTGTGCACCGCCTGATAAATAACCGTGTAAATGTCACAGCAGCGAGGAGAACCCTACTGAGGCAACACTGTGTCAGCTTTGTATCTTACAAAGAAGAACCAGGGCATCACACGATGCTTCCTTACAGCTGAGACTAACATTGAAAAAAAAAATCCACATTAATTTGAGAAGCAATAAATCTATATATTCTATATATATTCCTTTATTGATCAGGTAAAACCCCGTTGAGATCTAGATCTCATTTTCAAGAGGGACCTGGGCAAAAAATTTGCAATACATAACAACATAACAATCTAATGAAAACAGGGATACTTGTACAAAAACTAACCCCAAAAGTAAAAACATAGGGCTGGACATGGGTCAGAATGACTGAATATTTATAATTTTGTGGGGGAACCAGCAGCAGGCTGGTGACTACAAAAAGCCTAAGACTCCTGGGCAACTTGCTGAGACACATTTACTCACATTAGTTGCAGTGTATGTTTATATTGGACCCTGAATGGATAAGGTTAAGGTTAAGGTAATTTTATTTATATAGCAGATTTTCAGCAACAAGGCAATAGAAAGTGCTTTACAGGAATTAAAAGGAAATACAAACAAAATAACAAACCAAAGGAAAGAGCAAAAGAAGAAAAATAATCTATTGTTGATCTAAAGCATGTAAACTAGATATTCCTATGTAGGGTTGGTAGATAAGTATAAGTAAGTATAATCTGGTCTAATTCCTTTTCTGGTTTGGAAGAATAGGAGTCTAAAACGTAGTTGCTAAGGTAGTTTTTTCTGGATTGTAAGTTTGTTCTAATCCCTGTTCTGGGTTGCTAGATAAGTCTTAGTAAGTATTTTTTTGGACTTCCTATGTATGCTCTAAATCTGTAAAAGTAATGAGTAGTCCACAGTTTCTAAGTAATAATAAAAACTAAATGTTCCTGTTCTGGAAGATTTATTTCTGGATTCTAAATTCCTTCTAATTTCTTTTCTGGGTTGCAATAATAGGAGTATCTCTGCATAAAAATCTAAAAATTAATCTAATATTGGTCTAAATAGTGAGTACTCCACAGTTTCTAACAAAATAAAATAAAAAGAGGAATGACACATTAGGGCACATGGCAACATTCAGACAAACAAAGACATGAGTGAAGGCGGTGACATCACAGGGCCATGAAACCACGTTGCTCAGCCTCTCAGCAAAGTCCGATAAGATGTTGTTATCAAGGAATGATGTCCTTGGGAGCGCTCATCTCCACAGCTGCATGGATAACAGGAGGGGATGAGATGGGAAGGAGCATTATGTTTACATATCTTCAAAGAGATTGGAAATGTGCAGCCCTTCCAAGGCAACACAGGAAAAGCCAATTCAGATACAGAATGTCTTAGGTTGGGTAGATTATAAATTTCAATCTTCCCTAAAGTCTCTCCGATACATCTCAGTTCCCAATTATCCAAATTAGTTTGGTCGTTCCTCTGAGCCGAAACTAGCAACTTCTGCAAGATTGATTCCATTCCGTAGTGAGTTTTAGAGTCCTCAGCTGGGCTGCGAGTCTCAGCAAGACTCGCATCCAACTTGTGTCTCTGTCCACACCAACAGTCTGAGTGTTCGCTAGTTCGGCCAAGTCCATCACAAATTTGTCGATAAGCCAGGTATCCGCAAGCTCCAAACAGTAGAAATCCTGTTATCATGAATAAATCCATGGTGTATCCCGCTGGGTGTGTCCAAGAGGGCTCTCCTGTGCCCAGTCTTCTCGTCGAGAAAATTTGATCAATTGCATAAGATAAAAATCCACAGAAGAAATTTGTATTCCTTAAAAAATAAACCTAAACCGTTAATGCTAATGTTTTTCTTAGGAAAAAAGAGGAAATAGGAAAAACCAACATATTTTATTAGTTATGACTGTTGTTATGTACAATTTAGTTTCTGTTACCATGGAGCTGCCATCACCATTTACGTCCAGCTTGGTGTTATCACAGGAAACAAGTCTGACAGACGAGTGAATCCCACCGTCTCTCTACTGTCACACTAACTAGTCACAACCTGAAAATTTAAAATGAAGGCCCAGACTTATAGGGATCACATGTAAGCAAAAAACGTAAAAATACAAACATGACAGGAAACATGTCGAAGAAACCTCTGAATTTTAAAGACAAAAATTACACTTTTAGTCATCATCTTTCAATAATAGAAAGATATTACCCTGCTTCAACCATAAATGTGCTAATAATCTTAGTTAAGATCACAGAGAAAAATCATTTGACTTAATTACATTGATGTATCGGTTAAGGCACTTAAACAAGAAACATATTCACAAACATAATCATAAGCAAAATCTACCACTTTAAAATAAGACAGCCCTCACAAATAATTCTTTAATTGTGTCATTAATTAGGTTGTTAAAGCTTCATAAATAATAATAATAAGCTATTATAAATGAGACTTCTCATAGACTCATAGAATAATTATTTAGCAAGGCACTTTCCACCTTTATTGTCTGTCATTTTTAAAAATAATACACAATAATTCTCTATTAATTACTTCCTGTTCAATGCACTCATCTACTGCTGGCCACCACAATAAACTTTTTCCCCATCACTTTTTTAAAAATCTTCAGAGCTACTAATAACTTGCAGTGTGTACCAGTAATGGTTATTGCTTTACAAGACTGAATATTTAAATTAAGCCCTTAACATCCCATTTTTTTGTCTCCCAGTCTGTTTCTTCTTTTATTTGTTTCATGTGATTTTCTAATAAAAAATGCTCTCATCAGGATCCATCGATTTGTATTACCAAAAAACTATAAACATTATGCCTTTCATCTTAACTACATTTACTTTAGGACTGATGAAGGGAGAAAAAAATAAAATTGGTCAATAACAAATGAGACTTCCTACTAGAGAATTGTGAGCGGAGGTTGATTAGCTAAAATATTTAGCTAAAATATTTAGCTAATCAAATTGTTAGTAAACACACAAGTCCAAATGCGTTTTTGTTTATCAAGTATTATCTACAGTCAGCCAGATTGTCTAGACTTCCGGCCTTATAGAAAGACAGACTGCTGTCAAAACAGAAAATGTCACAAGGAAAAGAAAAGATAAACAGATGTTAGCAAGTCATGTCGGCTTGATTACATCGGCTGATCATTTGTATTCATAAGCTGATCATAAGCTTGGCGCTCTCCGTCTTTCCCATTCGGTCCACTTGATGACAAAACGACAAAAAACCAGACTGGATAAAGTTAAACGGTTTACTTCAGAAACAAAAACGGTACAAATGTTACTTTTCCACAAAATAATAAAAAGTAAAAAATTTCTGAAGAAATTTAACCGGGGCCTGCCAAAGTGTGCCCGTCGGTTTGGGCCCGGCGTTGTCATGCTAGAAATTAGCATCAATGCTAAAGAACGCTGCAACGTAATCAATAGCATGTGGAGAATCACAGGAACGTTAAGTAAGGTGGACGTGCACCATTCAGTATGATTAAAAATTTTGTCAAGGCTTTTATTTTGGAATTTTTGTTAAACTTCATTTCAAAGGGCCAAACTAATCCCATGTGTAATAGTCATTGGGTTAAATTAGTTATATAATGCTCAAAACACAAGTAGTTGATGTAAAAATATTAAAGGCTTTTATTTTGAAATTTTTGTTAAGCTTCATTTCAAAGCGCCAATCTAATCCTATGTGTATCAGTGCTTTGGATAAAAAAGTCACATAATGCCCAAAAGAGCAAATACCTGATCTAAAATTTGTCAAGGCTTTTAATTTGAAATTTTCAGTATGCTTCATTTGAAAGGGCCAAACTAATACCATGTATAACAGTCATTGGATAAAATCAGTTATATAATGCTCAAAAGAGCAATGTCATGTAAAAATTGTCAAGGCTTTTATTTTTAAATTTTTGTTAAGCTTCATTTCGAAGCGCCAATCTAATCCTATGTGTATCAGTGCTTTGGATAAAAAAGTCACATAATGCCCAAAAGAGCAAATACCTGATCTAAAAACTTGTCAAGGCTTTTAATTTGAAATTTTCAGTATGCTTCATTTCAAAGGGCAACCTAATCCCATGTATAACAGTCATTGGATAAAATCAGTTATATAATGCTCAAAAGAGCAATAATCTCATGTAAAAATTGTCAAGGCTTTTATTTTGAATTTTTTTGTTGAGCTTCATTTCAAAGGTCCAAACTAATCCCATGTATAACAGTCATTGGGTTAAATCAGTTATATAATGGTCAACAGAGCAATTACCTGATTTAAAAATATTCAAGGCTTTTATTTTTGAAATTATTATTATGCCTCATTTTAAAGTTCCGAACTAATCCCATGTGTAACAGTTACTGAGTTAAATCAGTTATATACAGCCCATAGCAGCAAGTAGTTCTAAAGGCCAGTTCAGTCAACCTCTGTTTCAACTGAGTGTTCCACTATAGTTATAACTACAGTGATGCGTATTTGTAGTCCTAACCAGCAGCCAATAGCCTCTTGAGTTCCGTTGCTATGGTAAATAATCGTCTCAGCAAAGTGTGAACTGTTAGTGAGAGAGGCTGGGGCAGACAAATCTCTGTTTGAGCCAGCCAGTTTTACCCAAAAAAAGCATTGGAAACAACTCCTTTCCATTCGGGAACCGTAATACATATTCGAAAAGCGTTTGAAGCGTATGAGAGGGCTATGTGTCTTCTGCGATAGTCCCGAGATTCATATCTCTACCTTACTCAGAGCAATAACAGTGATGAGAGAAAGAAATGTTTTGCACAGATCTGAAATTCTAGTCAAATACATGGGAGAGAGCCTGAGACAGCCTCAGAAAATCCTTTCACATTACTTTGCTCTGAGGCACCGTGAAAGAAAACCGTACGGTCTAGATAAATTTCAAAAACATTTTACTGGAGCAGACATGCGTATCAATGTCAGGACCGATTTTGATACCAATCGTGCGATATTTGTGGGCGTGAGGGCGATTTCAAAATTATTTTGGGGTGAAAAATTCTCTTCATTTCTCACTCTAGCAGAGGGGCAATCAGTCAGAGACACTCTAATTTTAGGAAAAATGAAAAACTTTGAGTCACTTAGAGATAAATTGTGGACAAACCGTAATTGGTATCGACGAGCCGTCTTCACTTTCGAAGAGATCACGGACATATCTACAAAATTAAATTTGAATGGCATTTCTACGTGAATTCGTGACGACACAGAAAATCCTCAAAAATAGGGTATTTGAAGGATTTTTCCCATTGACTTATAATGGGGGTTTTTTCGTAGTTTTTTGCGAATTATGTCGCCATGTTAACCCCGAATCCCACCAAAAGTAATAGCTCCAATGGCGTGAATTTTCTGCATGTTTTGATACCTCATTTGTAGGTGTGCACACAGCGGTATGAGCCGCATTAACGGTTACGGATGAAAAATAAAGAATTGGGAGAATAGCAATAGGTTCCTGCCATTGCTTTGCATGGCAGGCCCCAATAAGAGAGTCTAAAGAGAGAGGTCAACAAACTATGTGGCTCCACTCCAACTGCCCAACTATTGTTCCCTAGCCACACCCTAAAATTTAACTGCAATTAGAGATACAAATTTAAAAGAAGGCTTTAGTATAATCCAATGTAACAAATTTGTATGCATTGGAGATTTAACTAGTAATCATTTTTATCCAAATAAACAAATTATCATAAGAAATATAAATTTAATTTATCCTAAAGGTCTGAATGAACAAAACTGAATTTAGGCTTCTACACACTGGTTACAGGATGAATTGCTACCTCTGAACCACAGTGGCCTCAAAGTATTCATAAACTCCCCTGCCCCCCTCCACCGTCTTCATCCCCCACAGATAAAAATTTACTATCCAACCATAAATATGTTCCAGTAGATCATCTTGTTCCAAGTAATCTCTTAAGACCAGAAAACATTTCACCTTCTGATTCAGCCAGAGCTTTCTGTCTGAGATGTTTCTCCAAGCAGAAGACAGGAATGGGATCTTTGTACACATCAAATTTGTTGGCAAATAGGTGGTGGTTCTCCAGCAGCCATTTTACATCCCCAGCTCCGTATACACAAATTGTCCGTATGTGGCTGCCCTCACACGGAGGATACACTGCTGAATGCTGTGATCCCTCATGCGACTCCCATTTCACTAGTCGTGCAATGGCATTCATGTCCGTTTGATCGTACTTAGTGTGGGGTCTCGTCGAGCCAGGCACACCGGGGACTCGTTGAATGGTCGCCCACATGGCCTCATCAGGACTGTAGGTGTCTTTGAACCACTCGATAAGAGCTTGTACCCGAGTGTCGTTCAAACCACTCTGGACGTAACCCCGAGTTACCACGATATAGGCATTTCCTGACTTAATAGGGAAGTTGAAGGGAGGCGGACTCTTCGACTCTCCTGTCGACTGAAAATGCAGAGTAAATAAAAATTAATAAAGTATTGATAATTAGGTCTCAACACAAGCTACAAATGCTTTCCAAATGTACCTTGATTATCCCATTAACAACATGGTGAACTGTTGATACCCTCCCCTTCTTAACTTGAGACATATCTTCGACTCCATGCTGTTGCTGCCTTTCAGCGAGCGCAGTATTCTTACCATTTCCAAATTGGTTTTTAGAGGGAAGTCTTGTCCACACAGGTTGATGAAGTATTTCCACTCTGCACTGTATTCATAAAGGTCAGCCATGCAGTTGAGGTCAGCTTGGACACGAGTCCACCCAGCATAGACCACGGTCTCAGCCTTTCTGGCCATGTAGACATTGGGGAAACAGGAAGCGATGCTGCTAATGGCATCTATTACAGAGGGCTGGGATTTTTTGTCCACATGAATACAATAAATGTTCTGAGGTGCATAGATGGCTCGTAGCAGTCGCTCAAAGTTCTGCACCTAAAATATGACGAAAAAAAAAATTACGTTTTTTTTCTTTCTACAGGAGTGAAACATTGATCTGTGAGGAAATGCATGTTCAGTTTCTAGCAGTTTTAAACCCTTGAAAGAGAAACATCACAAAATCTCTCAGTCACTTTTTCCAGAACAAGCAAGTGCCTGCTTACATTTTCTTTATTTATTTTAATAACATCACAATATGTGTCTTCTCTGCATTGTTGTGCCATTGACTCAAATACTGTTTCATTTCATGTGATGGGGAAAAATGATAGGAAAGGGATTCGGATGAGGCTCATTTGTCAGATCAAAAGTACCTTCTTAAAATCACAACCTTTAAGCAGGTATTAAATATAGTATTCAGTAAGCTCACATTTTAGAAATAAAAATGTTTGTTTCTTTTGACCTGATGTAGTATTTAAATGTTTTGCCTTTATTAGCAATGAGTAGAAAGTCAACAATAACAGAAATGAGAACTTGAAACCATAAGCCCACAAGCTTAATCTATGTAAGGTCTATAATATAGATGTATATGTGATATATAATTAAATGTAATGTTAGAATGCACTTACTTTGTGATGAACAACTATAGAATAAGCCAGAGGAAAGTCTTCTTCTTCTTTGCTAAGGGAAAATGTTATATATTTCCTCTTTGACTTGAATTTCCTGTAACAATGTTGAAAGTCATTATGTGTCACTGAAATGATTGATTTTCTAAAAGAAATAAAAATCTTTGCAGCAATATCCAAAGCCCTTAAACGTTTCACATGTTGTTGCGATGCAACCACAAACCAGCATATTGAGGTTTTATGTAACAGAGCAATACAAAGTGCTGCATAACTGTGAAGTAGAAGGAAAATGTTTTCTCATTTATTTCCTCAGAAATGACGTTTATGCGTAGATGGCTCATAGGAGTGGCTCAGTTACCAATGAATAAAATCCAATACAATCACTTGTCTTCAGAAGTTATTTTATTAGCAAACAGAGTTTGTCTGTGTCATTTTTTGCTCATCTATAAATTAATCTGTCCTTTAATGGTCTTAGGGGATTTGAATACAAGTGTATTCATAATCTCAATTCTACTCAATGTTTTTCTGTCATAAAATCGCAACAAAATGTGAAAAAGTCCTGGGTTATGAATAGTTCTGCGAGGCTCTGTAGTTTAAAGCAACACACCCACAGTCTTTGGTTTCATTAATGTAATACTCATCAGGGATCTGAATATTTTTCTGGAACTCTTTTGCGATGGTTAATAGTTTGGCTTCCTGCAGCGCCTCTGTGTTTCCCTCCTGGATTGCTGAGCAGTTGCACACCCCCTCTGGGCCGAAGTCATAATCCCTGTACTCCAATCAGCGATTACTGTGGATTAGGTGAGTAGACAAGGGTGACTCCAGCTGAAGGGCCAGGAACAGCGTCCACAGTGATCCCAGTGCAAAGGTGAGTTTCAGTAACAGCTGGTGCCAGCTTTGTTTGCAGAATGGCATGGTTTCAAGACGGCCTCAGGATAGTGAGTTCTATAAAGAAGCCAGCAGTCATTTGCACAAGATTTTATAGTTCCTTCCAGTCAGAGATTAATTTTTATATGCATTTGAATGTATCATCTTTTTGAGAATGTTGAGTAAAACTTTTGTCCTTTACCAAGAACGAGGGGGATTTTCCACAGTGTTTGAAACAGTTGCAGAGTTGAATATAGATTTGTAAATCCCTGTTCCTGGAAATAAAAATCATTGTTTAGACTCGTGCGTAATGTTGACATATACTAAAATGTAGACATTTCCTTTATTTGAGTGCTGAGCTTTAGAGAGACCAAAAAGGAGAAAGAGAACAAGAGTGAGATGTGGTTTCACAAGGAGAGAAGTTTACAGTCATAAGTTCTCTCATGTTATTGATGCACAAGTTAGAACATTTTCACAAAAAAGCCAAATAATTGCATTGATAGCTCTAGTGTAATGTACACAGATTATTCACTGTTCTCTCTGATTGCTTCATTTTTAAACAATACAATATTGATTAAAGTTTCACAAGTCACAAACATGGTTTTAAATATTCTGCTATTAGAGCAGAATAAATCAGTCCAGGTTTGAAGAGTCTAAGTGTTGTAGTTTTTAAACTAGAGTCGATTAAAGATGCCAAAACTAGTGAAAAAAGGAATCGCCCTTTAGCCATTTCCAGACTCGGAAGCTAGAATTGGAAACCAACTTTCAGCTCAGAGATCAGCTATCCTCCTCCTCACCACAATGGCAGCGTTCCTCCCACCATGCATTTTCTTGAAGTCTCAGAAAAATCACAATCAGGCTATAAAACAATAGCTCAGCTCTCTCTTCTTCTTTTGTCTCAGAAAAACAACTCGCGTTAGGTCGCGGAATAATGTAGCACAAGCACGTGGCGCCTGGATGCGGGGCGCTACAGCCCCCCACCGCCAGGAGGCGGCACCTGCTACAGAGCCGAGCCGAGCCGGGCTGCTGATGTAGAGCGATGGAAAAGGGGCAAAACTTACTCCATAAATTACAAAATGACTGAAAGTTTTTTTTTTAGTATTTCCATCATCAACTGAAAGACATATGTCAAAAAAGACCTTCCAATTTCATAACTGTGAGGGCGTCCACCCCCAGTCCGTCCCCCCTTTTCCCGTGTTCCCACCAACTTGCAACAGATAGTTGCACCCTTGGATGCGGGCACAGAAAGAAAAAAAGCTGTAGGAAATTTTGATGGGGATTTTCCCTGTCAGGCCAAAGTTGGTGGGCACTTGTCCACACAGTCCTTCAGAAAGTTACGCCCATGATGGTTGTTACTATTGGCTTCAGTGTTGGGTAGGACCTTGTTACACTTAGTTATATTTATTTGAGAAAGGTTTTATGGGGGGAAATGCTTTTAGGAGTAGTTTTATTACTAAATATTATGAAATATCGCTTCTTTT
This sequence comes from Xiphophorus couchianus, assembly GCF_001444195.1. Lineage (NCBI taxonomy): Eukaryota > Metazoa > Chordata > Actinopteri > Cyprinodontiformes > Poeciliidae > Xiphophorus > Xiphophorus couchianus. Next base: position 15,765,853 of record NC_040239.1, read on the forward strand.
ACTTGCGTAAAATTTCTGAATACTCCACCACTTTGAGTAATATTAAATAAAAAACAAGCTTGTCTTAACCAGAACATTTACTAACAAACGGTTTTATTAGAGTTTCATAAGTTTTATATTGAAAGAAATGTATTTGGAAAATATTTTGTCTGCTTTTGTTACTTTTGTATTATTTTTTTATCACATTATTTTATGTTACTTGGGACATTTTTATAAAAAGCTATCATTAGTTTTGTAATTATGTAATTTATGTGTATTATTGTTATTTCCTTCTTTATTAACGAACCAGAGTCACGTCGATGTAGCACACTTCCATCTCACTCACGGTGCAACTAAAGATACGCAAAGATGCTGCTAAGCACACCGGGAAATATTTGCCACTCGCGTCTTTTTCTTCTTTCAGTTTTTTTAAGAGCTAACCCAAAAACTCTAGTTTATTCAACTCTTGGAGGTCTGGCAAAATTAACAAAAAGTTAAAAGTTTACCTTTCACAAACTCACACGTTTAGATTCAAGATCTAAAACTCGCTAAATCTACTTGACTTAAAGAGAAGATAGGCTCACATAACACTCACATAAACACTGACTTGAATGAATCTAATAACCCTCTTGATGCAATGCTTCAGGATTATGAGGATGTTTTTCAAGGATTAGGTGCTGTACCCTGCACATACAAGATTCAGCTGAGAGAGGGCGCTCAACCTGTTGTGCATGCTACACGTCGCATTCCAGCACCACTGCGAGAGGAGTTGAAAAATGAGTTGGACAGAATGACCAGGTTGGGAGTCATTCAGAAAGTGGAAGAGCCCACCGATTGGGTTAATTCCATAGTGATTACCAAGAAGAAGAATGGAGAATTGAGAATATGCATGGATCCAAAAGATCTAAATGAGAACATCAGGAGAGAACATTATCAAATACCCACTCGAGAGGAAATAATCAGTGAGATGGCTGGAGCAAGATATTTCACCAAGTTGGATGCAGCACAAGGGTTCTGGCAAGTAAAGCTGGATGAAAGCAGTACCAAGTATTGTACCTTTAACACACCTTTTGGAAGATACTGTTTTCTAAGACTTCCTTTTGGAATAAAATCGGCACCAGAAATATTCCACAGAGCGATGGAGCGGATCATAGAAGGCTTGGAAGGAGTGAGAGTCTACATTGATGACATCATTATCTGGGGATCAACAGCTCAAGAACACAATGACAGATTGAGACGCGTCATGGAGAGCATACAGAAAAATGGACTGAAGCTCAATAAAAATAAATGTGAGTTTGGCGTCAAAGAAATTATGTTTCTCGGAGACAAACTATCTGCCCAAGGTGTTCAACCAGATGAAGATAAAATAAAGGCTATCTTGAAAATGCCACCGCCTGTCGACAAAACGGGTGTCCTACGCATCATGGGGATGATTAATTTTATAGGAAAATTCATTCCCAATTTGAGTGCAAAGATGACAAACATTCGCAGACTCCTGTACAACGATACTCAATTCCAGTGGACAGAAGTTCATGAACAAGAGTGGAAGGAATTAAAAAAATATCTGACTACGGAACCGGTGCTCATCTTCTACGATCTAACTAAAAAAATAAAACTATCTACAGATGCCTCAAAAGATGGTCTTGGAGCAGTTCTTCTTCAGGCTGAGAATGAACAATGGAAGCCAGTGGCTTATGCGTCCAGAGCCATGACCAAAGCTGAATGCAGATATGCTCAAATAGAAAAAGAATGCTTGGGGCTGGCTTATGGACTAGAACGGTTTCATAACTATGTGTATGGCCTGCCATCTTTTGTCACCGACCCTTGGTTGCCATCATAAAAAACATCTAAACGAGATGTCACCAAGGATTCAGAGACTTATGATGAAGATGCAGAGGTATGAATTTACATTGATCTACACTCCAGGGAAACATCTGATTCTTGCTGATGCTCTGTCTAGAGCCCCTACAGACATTAGTGTGAGTTCAACTGAAGAGGATATTAAGTGTCATGTGAATTTGGTGTCCACTGTGTTGCCTGTGTCAGATGGAAAGCTACAGCAAATAGTTGAGGCAACAGCTAAAGACACAGAGTTGCACTTAGTCATACAGAATATGGATGAAGGATGGCCAATAGGCTCATGTTCACAGTTTTTCAATGTTAAAGCTGATTTAAGTGTTGTGAATGGACTATTACTGAAAAACAACAGGATTGTAATTCCACAAGAGTTACGACAGGACATTCTACAGCGGATTCATGAGGGTCATCTATGCATTGAAAAATGTAAAAGAAGAGCTAGGGATTCAGTTTTCTGGCCTGGACTAAATAAGGACATTGAGGTGCTAATAAGCAAATGTGAAACATGTCAGACATTTAGAAACAAACAGAGCAAAGAACCTATGATAATAACTGACATTCCTACATCACCATGGCTGAAAGTGGGAATGGATTTGTTTCATTTTAAGGGTAAAGACTATTTAGTGATCATTGATTACTATTCAAATTATCCAGAGATGGCTCTATTAGCTAATATGTCATCAAATTGTGTCATAACACATGCTAAATCAATCTTTGCAAGGCATGGCATTCCACATATTGTGGTGAGTGACAATGGACCATGTTTTAGTAACAGAGAATGGCAAAAAGTTTACAGAACAGTATGCTTTTAAGCATGTACATCAAGTCCACATTATGCACAGTCGAATGGAAAAGCGGAGAAAGGTGTTCATATTCTTAAGCAACTTCTGAAGAAAGCTGCAGATAGTAACTCTGATCCGTATTTAGCTTTATTAAGCTACAGATCATCGCCATTGCAATGTGGGTTTTCACCTGCTGAACTTTTGATGAATCGGAAGATTCGTACAACTCTGCCAAGTTATGACAGTAATGAACAAGGTGCAAAGAAATCGTCAAAGTTGGAGTACAGGTTACGAAAGCAGAAAGTAAAACAAAAGTCATATTATGACAGATCAGCTAAGATTCTACCCACATTGTCATACAAGGACCCAGTAAGGATTCAGGATGATGAGGGATGGAATACTAAGGCAACTATTCTGCAGGAAGTAGCTCCACATTCATTTGAAGTGAAAACTGAAGATGGACAAGTTTTGAGACGAAATCGTTGCAGTTTGTTGAAAATTCCATTAGAGCCTGTTGATGAGTCGAATGAAGAATCTAAGGACTCTCAGATTATTCCTATAACTGAAACACATTGCAACATGGACAGTATTAGGGATGATCCACCTGTGTTAAGAAGATCTACCAGAGTGGTGAAAAAACCTGACAGACTGAACTTGTAAAAAAAAAAAAAAAAAAAAGGGGAAAAGTTGAAATGTCTCAGTTGAAATGTCTGTATTTTGTAATTCAGTGTTTTATCTGTCTCATACAATGTATGTTATTCTTTGAACTTTCTTTTGTAACATTCTTACTTTAAAGAAAGGAGGATGTGATGATTGAATGAATTATACTTATGCCCACTAGGTGGCGATCATGAGTTCATGTGAATGCATAAATGTAAAGAATAGAACAACAGAGTGAGAGAGTCTTGGGTGACACACCTGTAAGAAACCTGTGTGAGCAGACGCATGATAAGAGACTTTAATAAAAGTGTCTGAGCAATACAAGACGCCTGGTCATTATCAAACACGAATATAACAACAACTAAATGCGACTCAAATGTTTTACAGTGTAGTAAATCCATCACCAAGTGAAAAATACGTCACAAATTACCTTCCAATTGAATAACTGGGGTTGCCTTTGAGCCGCACCCAAAGAGATGCTTCTCGCCTTCTAAGTTGCTGTTGTGTATGACACACTAGGTCAAATAAACATAATGATCAAGTGTAACTGGGTCTATATTAATAGTTGTATATTTTCACAAAATGTTTTCTTTAATGTATTTGTCCTCTTATACTTGACTGTCCTTGTGTTCATCTGCTATAAGGGGGTTGGTCCTCCAACTCCACCTTACTTTCTTCTTCTTTTGTTCAGGGTCCTCCAGGAGTATTATAAATATTAAGTTATTAATTTCCTCTTCCCTTTTGCATTTTCATTTGAGTTGCTATTACTCAAATGTAACATTTATAACATTTGATGCATGCTAACACTATTATTCTGTATAGATCAGGTTGGAGAACTGGAGCACATGCTACATGCTAATGCTAATATCTCCCAATTGACAGATTAAATAAACGGAGACCGCCTCCAAACCCAGACTTGGTGTTTTGTGGTTTGTCCGATCACCTCATAACACACACAACGCAGAAGTCCACCGGTCACACAAGCACATAACTGGAAGTAGCACATGGCAACGTTTTTTTGTTGAACCAGAAAATATCTCTCCTCTTCACAGGTTCCTCACCTCTCTTGTGCACAACAAGAGCGCCACCAAGGGCGAATTGTTATTTTTCATTTACCTTCAGATTTTACAACCAAACAGCCTCCAACACGTAGGTACGGAAGAGGATAAGGGCCACCGAAAAAAAAGAGAATTCTGAGATTAATCTCAGTATTCTGACTTTAATCTTAGAATTCTGACTTTAATCTTGGAATTCTGACTTTAATCTTAGAATTCTGACTTTAATCTCAGTATTCTGACTTTAATCTTAGAATTCTGACTTTAATCTTGGAATTCTGACTTTAATCTTAGAATTCTGACTTTAATCTTAGAATTCTGACTTTAATCTCAGAATTCTGACTTTAAACTCAGAATTCTGACTTTAATCTTAGAATTCTGACTTTAATCTTAGTATTCTGACTTTAAACTCAGAATTCTGACTTTAAACTCAGAATTCTGACTTTAATCTCAGAATTCTGACTTTAAACTCAGAATTCTGACTTTAATCTTACAACAATACACCAATGTGGAAAACTCGCAACGAGACAGCTACATGTCCTACAAAGTAATTTGTACATCTCAGCAAGACTCACGTTGTTTGAGCTCTTTCGACCGAAATGGAAACAATAACAGCGACCAACTTCAATAAATTATTCTTTTTTTTTTTTAACTATCATTTCCCACAGTACCTAAACGCACCATGACACTCCTGTCGTCACGCGGTCAATGACATCACGCAAACCGTAAGTGACGCAGAGGGTTCAAAACACGTTATAAACGTAACCGGCTTTTTCTGAGCTTCATCTTCACCACACCAAGTTGCAGCCGTCCAGAAAGAACTACTGTCATCCCCCGGGTTGCTATAGAAACAGTTGTCTTTAATTTGTCCATGGTTTCACTCTCTTCAGGATCTGTTAGTGGCTGATGAAGGTAGTTAGCACCGCTAGCATAGCTGGTGAACTTTCATCATCATCTCTGCTCAGTGACTGAGGTTCAACTTTAACCAGCTTGCGGGAGGCACCTCGGTAGGAAAAGCTGACTCAGACTCGGGCGCTGGAGCTTAACTTCAAAATAAATGTACATAAATATATTGTTTTCTCATAGCAGTGTGCTAGCCGTTAAAACCGTTCCAGTTGGAACAGCCAGGCTCACTTCCTTGTGCCGTGTTCGAGGTCATTCTGTAGCCCCATCTAAAGCAGCTGTTTCCGGGATACAAAACATGAAGAGCCTCCCGTACTTCTGCCGAGGAGAGGTCGTTCAAGGATTTGGAAGAGGAAGCAAAGAACTCGGAATTCCCACGGGTGAGGCAAGAAACGGGCACCAAACTATGAGGTTACCAGTTAGATAATATGATACATAACTGTCTACGTAAATAACGTAAAGTCTATGGTAACAGATTCTTTACTGATTCTCGGAATTATGCAGAGGCTGGAACGTAACGTAACAAGTCCAGCTAAGTGGTTTGGTACGTCACCGGATCAGCAATTTATGCTTTACGTGAGCGTTATTCGCAACAATCATTATGAATTTGTACGTAAACGGAGCTAATCTTTTTACGTAGGTATGTGAGTTGCGTAACGGAACTTGACTGATGCTAAGAGCGCAGCTGTTGACTCAGTATGTCCGTGTGATTCTGTCCACAATGTGAAGTCGTGTTTTATGTAACCTGACATAAATAGAGGAATTGAGCAGCCGGACACAGATCAATACAGGAGAAATAAAGAAATGTATATGGAGATCCTCGGGTTGGTAGCAAAGGCACTTTTCTTCTTATAACTTTTACTTTATCCATTTTATCTGTTGGAGCTATTTATTCTTTATTTCTTTATGCATTTGAATTTTGTTAGTTTATTTTTACATTTCTAGTTTTTGTATTATTTGCAGGTTAATAATTGTCAATTCTATTTATCTTTTGTTTTTATTATTTGTTCTTATTTATTTGTTTTCTAAAGACAGGAAGTGAGGTGGATCAATCCACTTTCTATAAGTGTAGGGGCCTGGTAAAGACAAGCAGGCATTTGGGTTTGGGCAGAAGTAGACAGGAGCAACAAAGGAAAGTTTGAACTTTTCAGTGTTTTGCTGAAAAGGAAAATAAAAGCAACCAAGATAATCAACAAGTTTGGACATTAAACTTCTTGTGCCTGCGTGAAGAATCTGGACCCCAGTACCTCATAGTGGCGGATGGAACTTTTTATTGGATGTTTGGTTTGACAAACAATCGCCACTACATTATCCATCGTGTCCATTTTTATCAGGAGTGAATAATGCCAGCGAACCAAACAAGTGTGCATTGTTTCAAAACATGATTCAGAATTTAACAATAGTCACCAAATAATATGGCCATACAAAATACTTGCAGCTAAAATGTGTTAAATATCAAATGTAAAAATTAATTAACATTACAGAGGTAGTACTCTTGAATACATCGTTAATTGAAGAAACTAAAAAATCATCCCTTTTATGTGTAAGTATATTCAGTAACATAACGTGTGAATGTTTTTATTGTTAAATAATAAGCCAGTTCAGATTTTGTGAAAAGTAATTTTCCAAACTTTCTCCAACAGAGATGAACTTTTTGGTTTCACAAACGAAGCAGGTTTAATCTACCAAAATAAACCTTTTTAAAAGAGTCTAATTAGATAGTCTTCTGTTTTTGAAACACTTCAGATAACCTAGTTAATAGAACTTGGATGTAATTACACAACAAAATGATTCAAATTCAGATGTGCTGTGTGACATGCCTATTTATTTGTTTTATCTGGTGCTGCATTGTCAAGGTCAGAATAAATCCTCTAAAGTAAATAAATCTAAGCAGAGTCTAAGCAGAGTTGCAAATATTGTCTTTTTTGATCAGCTTTAGTTTTATCATATAAAAAGGGGGGGAAAAAACATGATATAATAAATCAGTTGTTCCCTTCTAAAAATAACCAATTCAGTCACTTACAACTTAGAGCAGGGGTGGGCAACTCCAGGCCTCGAGGGCCGGACTCCTGCAACTTTTAGATGCATCTCCACTTCAACACACCTGAGTCAAATAATGAGGTCATTAGCAGGACTCTGGAGAACCTGACTGCACTTGGGAGGTGATTCAGCTGCTGGATTCAAGTGTGTTGGACCAGGGAGACTTGCAAGAGTTGCAGGACACCGGCCCTCGAGGACCAGGATTGCCCACCCCTGACTTAGAGCATTTATCGTCTTGCTTACCTCTGCCTCTTTCTTTACTTTTGCCTGGTTTTTTTGGTTTTTATTCCTCTTTTCTCCTTCTGTCTCTTATGTTGGGATTTACAGCCAACTTCCCGGATTCGGTGGTGGACAATCTTCCAGCAGACATCAGCACAGGAATCTATTATGGCTGGGCATGTATCGGGAATGGTGACGTTCACAAAATGGTGATGAGCATCGGCTGGAACCCGTATTACAAAAACACAAAGAAGTCCATGGTAAGGGCAAGTTGGGTGGCTTTCATTTCAGTCATAAAACTCATCCTCACTTTAAACCTGTTTGGTTGGCTGATGGTATTTGTAATCTCTTCCGTTGACACCTTTAATCGTCCCTGGGTGACAAGATCTGAAAAGTTATCTGAACAGAAACTAAAGCCCTGTGCTATGCATTTGACCTAACATGGCTTCAGGAAATAAAGTTACTCAAGTTTTTGCATTGAATTGGACAGATATGTGTTCACGGCATCACACACCTGCTTGTATCAGGGTCGTTTTGCTCTGCTAAAAGGAAAACTCCAGATGGAATTGTGATTAATTGAGCATTTCAATACATTTTGGCAAATTATCTGCTTTTGAAATTCATGTACATGTGTTTGGGGTTCTAGGAGACGCACATCATTCACAAATTCAAAGAAGACTTTTATGGACAGACTCTGAGTGTCGTTCTGGTGAGCTACATCCGCTCAGAGAAGAGCTTTCCCTCACTCGGTATGCTGTCATCTGTGTTTTTCGAAACTGGAATATGAAAGTCATATTCATGCATTTGTACTTTAGTGAAAGAAACAAATCAAAGTGCCAGCAACACAGTTTCTTCCCTTTTCTTGTGCTATTTATCTCCTGACGCACAAACTGCCTTTTTGTCCTTGCTGACAGAGGATCTCATAGCGGCCATCAACAGTGACATCGAGGAGGCCAAGGTTCAGCTGGAGCTCCCGGAGCACAGCCAACTGAAAGAAGACAACTTCTTCACCAGCACGACCAACTCGTCTCCGGTCTCTTCCTCGTCCGCTGCATCCACGTCTCAGAGCATCATCAATGGTCACTGATGGCTGGCAGAGAGGGCAGCGCTTTGTGCCCTGAGTACGTTTCTGTTTACATGTACAGCCTTATTATAAAATCTGTCAGTTGTCACATAAACAGTCAACCTCTGTGTCTTTTCACGTGGTTCTGTGTTAAAACGCTATTTTTCTGGCATCAGTTGTTAAACTGCACACAGCCTGAACTGTATATATTCTTGCAATATTATCTGGACCTTCTGTATATTTTGAATCTTTTAGTAGAGAGGACAAATAAAAGTCACTGATCAGATGTTTTTTTTTTTTTAAATTAAATGAACCATAAACGTAAAAAAAAGATAACTCATTATCTTCATATACCTAAGTCAGCATTGCAGCATCATTGTCCATAAAAGATAATATTGCGTAGTTCATCACCATCAAAACTATAATTAAGTTGCAACTTATGTAACCTTCATGATGAGTTTTACTATTTCATGCTGCCAACACCGTCTGCTGCAGTGTTTCTGTTGGAGAAACACTGCAGAAAACTGTTTCTATCTGTCTGAAATCCTACATTTAACCAGATTTGGTCGAAGCAGAATACACAAAGACGTTTTAAGAAGTTATACCACATACCACTGCAGGATTTGAATTTGTTGATGCTTGATATCAAGGTCTTGGTTTTATCAGCCAAGGTGATGAACGATTTGGGGAAAAACACTAAGCTTGAATGACTAAGCATTTTTTTCCCCCTTTTTATTAGTTATAGTCAAGCATTTTTGAATGATTAGACTAAAAAATGTTATGTATTTAATGTGTATATACAGCAAAAGCCTTACAAGTTTATGAACATGATTTATTTTTATATAATCGTATGTGAAAGTTGGAAACAGACAAACTATTGCCCTTTAAAAAATATTCAGTTTTTGTGAATGTGTTAAAAGCCCTTGAAGGAGTATTTTCTTTTTACTGTTTTTTTTAAATTTGAGATAACAGGAAACTGTGGATGTGAAGTTTTTACATTCTCTGTAAAGCCTGTTGTAATTGCTGGAAACCTGCATCTGTAATTTTGTAGGTCTATTTAATTCATTAAAGCCTTTCTGAGGCCTGAAATTATTATCCTGTGTCATAAATGTTGTCGTCTTGCATTATAAAATATGATGTACTAACCAAAGGCACTTGGTTTCTTTTAATTATTGCTTTTAAATTAATTTTGTTTTAATCAGAGTCCAATATTTAATTAAAGTTATCTAAAGTGTCTTGACATTTATCTCAGAAATTGAGAAAGAAACACGTTTATCATCTCATCTGTTGCAGCAATTTTCTGGAGTTCCCACAAGAAGTAGGGTTAGTAAGACAGATTGAAAGGCTCAAAAACATAATGCAATAGATTACTTGTTTCCTTCTAAAAAAAATTTTGCAAATTCAGCCACTTACAACCTATAAAATTTATCTTCTTGCTTACTTTTGCCTGTTTCTTTGGTTTTTATTCCTCTTTTCTCCTTCTGTCTCTTATGTTGGGATTTACAGCCAACTTCCTGGATTCGGTGGTGGACAATCTTCCAGCAGACATCAGCACAGGAATCTATTATGGCTGGGTGTTTACCAAATGGTGATGAGTATCTGCTGTAACCCGTACTACAAAAAGACAAAGAAGTACATGGTTAGTTGAAGTTGGGTGGCTTTTATTTCAGTCATAAAATTCATCCTCACTTTAATCATGTTTGGTTTTGCCAGCCAATCGAACAGGTTTAGTGTCTTTTACAACCGAACCACAGCTTTTAGAAACCGGTTTCTTCAGTTGAAACTATTAATGTTCCCTTGGGTACAAGATGTACTCATAGTTTAGGGACGTCGCATTTCTCACAGTAAACAAGAACAAATCAAAAACCCTGAGCTGCACAGTTGACCTGGAACATGGCTCCAGGTTATTTTTCTATGTCTGAATTGAGTTGGGCAGATACAGTATGTGTTTGTACCATCACACATGGAGATCAAAGAAACATGAAAACTATTTAATTTGACTTCTGAAAATGATTTCTTATTTTAAAGATGAAATATAAATGTTATTTTTGATCTGTCTGTCTATTCTTTCTATCTATCTATCTATCTATCTATCTATCTGTCTGTCTGTCTGTCTGTCTGTCTGTCTGTCTATTGTATTATATTTATTTATCTTTGTGGCATATATTCTGTGAGGCTAATAAAGAACAATCTTCGTCATCAGGCTGGTTCTAACTTGCCTGCCTGATGAAGAAGAACAAGCTGATTAATGTGATGAATGACTTTTGGAAAAAAACACAAAGTTTGAATGACCAAGCATTGTTTCCTTTTTATTAGTTATAGTCAAACAGTTGTTGATGATTAGACTGTATCTGGTGTGTGCTTAAAGCAAAAGCCTTATGTTTATGAACATACATTTCTTTTACATAATCGTATTTCAATCTGGAGAGACTCAGACGGAGATAAGAAGACAATTAGAAGAGTTTATTGACAAACAGAATTTAAAGTCTTTGGCGCTCGGGCCCCGGCTGAGGATAACGGTTATCGCAGCGTTAGCGATAGGCTTCAGATGAGCATCCCCGATGCTGTTAGGAACGTCATCCCCCAGGGCCCGGCACTGGTGGTGGAGGTTGAAGGAGGGTGCGGGCCTCAGGACCGGGCGAATGGAGGAGAAGGGGTGGTGGTGGGTTGAGCTCGGCTGGAGAGCGAAGGACGCCATGAATGAAGGTCCTTATCAGCTGGGACTTGGTCGATGATTGGACGTAACGTGGCTTGGTCCAGCGTTGATAGGTCGACGATTGTGGGCAGGTCGCTTCAATTAACGGTCCCGGTGGGGATGAAAGAGTCTTCCAGTTTGAATTTGCGCCTAGGCTTCATATCAAAGTTGTACAACAGATATACTATTTCCCATTTAGAAATATTTCAGTTTTCTTTTTACTGTGTTCTTCTTACTTCAGAAAATATGACAGATTAAGCAAAAGCGCATGATTGCTTTTTATTATTGTTTTTATATTGTTTTAATCGCGGTTGAACATTTGATTTAATTAATGTAATTTATTCAATTTATTTAATTTATGTCTATCATATCATCTGTTGTAGCAATTTTCTTGAGTTCCTGCAAGAAGTAGGGCTACTGAATCAGACTGAAAGGCTCAATCCTTTCTGTTTCTGTTTTAATTTCCCGTCATGCTGTCATTAATTGCTAGTGGTGACTGGCATGTCTTAAAATGCAACTAAATAATAGGGGAGTGACGTATGAAAAGAAAAACTGTAACTGTGGGGAAAAAAAATCTTCCAGCTACAGCTTTAGTTATTTGTCAGTCAGTTTACGTTGTAGCCTAAACAAACCAGGGAAAAGGTTTAAATAGCCTTTAAAAGATCCAAACATCTCAGGGTCACATGCCAGACTGCACCTCAGAGGGAATTTTACTTTAAATTTTTAGTCACAGCTAAATAAAAGCTGAGCTGCATTGTTACAGCTAAAAGCAGATGGAGCTGCTTGCTATCACACTTGATTTTCAGAACTTTGACTTTAGTCCGACTTCCCTGCTCACAGAGCCAGTAGCCCAACAGCTTTCTACTGGGGCAGCTGGTTTCTCTGCTTATAGTAGAGAAACCATATCAACCAGATCACATATACTTAATCTTTGATACAACCTTCATCCTTTCTTTCTCTCCCCATCTCCTGTCTTATTACTGAATATTTAAATATATGTAAAATATAAGACCGAGGAAAAAAAACAACTTTATTCACCCACAACAAAATACATTTCTTTACTGAGCTCTGGACTTAACTTTTCTTAAAACATCCAACCAAACAAGAAGTCTCTGTAATCTTCTAAGCATTTATTCATAACTTAAAACAGTTTACATGCAGTTTGACCCTGCAGGGAGGTTGTCTGGTATCTCAAATGATATTCACAAAGACATTTAAGAAGCTACATCTGACTGACAAAGCTACTTATGACTTATTGACACACACTTGTATAACACACCTTGATCTAGCTTAATGTGGTGCAGTTTCTTATATTCTTCTTGAATATGTTTCCTGATTTACTGTGTGTAAAACTACCAAGCAATCTGAGTCCTGAGCTGGAAAATAACACTGCATGTTAGCAGAAAATGTTGTGAACAGTGAGGATTAGTGGTTAACTTCAAGTTGAAGTTTTAATATAGTTAATGGGACTTTTGAACATTTATTTGTGCACCGCCTGATAAATAACCGTGTAAATGTCACAGCAGCGAGGAGAACCCTACTGAGGCAACACTGTGTCAGCTTTGTATCTTACAAAGAAGAACCAGGGCATCACACGATGCTTCCTTACAGCTGAGACTAACATTGAAAAAAAAAATCCACATTAATTTGAGAAGCAATAAATCTATATATTCTATATATATTCCTTTATTGATCAGGTAAACCCCGTTGAGATCTAGATCTCATTTTCAAGAGGGACCTGGGCAAAAAATTTGCAATACATAACAACATAACAATCTAATGAAAACAGGGATACTTGTACAAAAACTAACCCCAAAAGTAAAAACATAGGGCTGGACATGGGTCAGAATGACTGAATATTTATAATTTTGTGGGGGAACCAGCAGCAGGCTGGTGACTACAAAAAGCCTAAGACTCCTGGGCAACTTGCTGAGACACATTTACTCACATTAGTTGCAGTGTATGTTTATATTGGACCCTGAATGGATAAGGTTAAGGTTAAGGTAATTTTATTTATATAGCAGATTTTCAGCAACAAGGCAATAGAAAGTGCTTTACAGGAATTAAAAGGAAATACAAACAAAATAACAAACCAAAGGAAAGAGCAAAAGAAGAAAAATAATCTATTGTTGATCTAAAGCATGTAAACTAGATATTCCTATGTAGGGTTGGTAGATAAGTATAAGTAAGTATAATCTGGTCTAATTCCTTTTCTGGTTTGGAAGAATAGGAGTCTAAAACGTAGTTGCTAAGGTAGTTTTTTCTGGATTGTAAGTTTGTTCTAATCCCTGTTCTGGGTTGCTAGATAAGTCTTAGTAAGTATTTTTTTGGACTTCCTATGTATGCTCTAAATCTGTAAAAGTAATGAGTAGTCCACAGTTTCTAAGTAATAATAAAAACTAAATGTTCCTGTTCTGGAAGATTTATTTCTGGATTCTAAATTCCTTCTAATTTCTTTTCTGGGTTGCAATAATAGGAGTATCTCTGCATAAAAATCTAAAAATTAATCTAATATTGGTCTAAATAGTGAGTACTCCACAGTTTCTAACAAAATAAAATAAAAAGAGGAAATGACACATTAGGGCACATGGCAACATTCAGACAAAACAAAGACATGAGTGAAGGCGGTGACATCACAGGGCCATGAAACCACGTTGCTCAGCCTCTCAGCAAAGTCCGATAAGATGTTGTTATCAAGGAATGATGTCCTTGGGAGCGCTCATCTCCACAGCTGCATGGATAACAGGAGGGGATGAGATGGGAAGGAGCATTATGTTTACATATCTTCAAAGAGATTGGAAATGTGCAGCCCTTCCAAGGCAACACAGGAAAAGCCAATTCAGATACAGAATGTCTTAGGTTGGGTAGATTATAAATTTCAATCTTCCCTAAAGTCTCTCCGATACATCTCAGTTCCCAATTATCCAAATTAGTTTGGTCGTTCCTCTGAGCCGAAACTAGCAACTTCTGCAAGATTGATTCCATTCCGTAGTGAGTTTTAGAGTCCTCAGCTGGGCTGCGAGTCTCAGCAAGACTCGCATCCAACTTGTGTCTCTGTCCACACCAACAGTCTGAGTGTTCGCTAGTTCGGCCAAGTCCATCACAAATTTGTCGATAAGCCAGGTATCCGCAAGCTCCAAACAGTAGAAATCCTGTTATCATGAATAAATCCATGGTGTATCCCGCTGGGTGTGTCCAAGAGGGCTCTCCTGTGCCCAGTCTTCTCGTCGAGAAAATTTGATCAATTGCATAAGATAAAAATCCACAGAAGAAATTTGTATTCCTTAAAAAATAAACCTAAACCGTTAATGCTAATGTTTTTCTTAGGAAAAAAGAGGAAATAGGAAAAACCAACATATTTTATTAGTTATGACTGTTGTTATGTACAATTTAGTTTCTGTTACCATGGAGCTGCCATCACCATTTACGTCCAGCTTGGTGTTATCACAGGAAACAAGTCTGACAGACGAGTGAATCCCACCGTCTCTCTACTGTCACACTAACTAGTCACAACCTGAAAATTTAAAATGAAGGCCCAGACTTATAGGGATCACATGTAAGCAAAAAACGTAAAAATACAAACATGACAGGAAACATGTCGAAGAAACCTCTGAATTTTAAAGACAAAAATTACACTTTTAGTCATCATCTTTCAATAAATAGAAAGATATTACCCTGCTTCAACCATAAAATGTGCTAATAATCTTAGTTAAGATCACAGAGAAAAATCATTTGACTTAATTACATTGATGTATCGGTTAAGGCACTTAAACAAGAAACATATTCACAAACATAATCATAAGCAAAATCTACCACTTTAAAATAAGACAGCCCTCACAAATAATTCTTTAATTGTGTCATTAATTAGGTTGTTAAAGCTTCATAAATAATAATAATAAGCTATTATAAATGAGACTTCTCATAGACTCATAGAATAATTATTTAGCAAGGCACTTTCCACCTTTATTGTCTGTCATTTTTAAAAATAATACACAATAATTCTCTATTAATTACTTCCTGTTCAATGCACTCATCTACTGCTGGCCACCACAATAAACTTTTTCCCCATCACTTTTTTAAAAATCTTCAGAGCTACTAATAACTTGCAGTGTGTACCAGTAATGGTTATTGCTTTACAAGACTGAATATTTAAATTAAGCCCTTAACATCCCATTTTTTTGTCTCCCAGTCTGTTTCTTCTTTTATTTGTTTCATGTGATTTTCTAATAAAAAATGCTCTCATCAGGATCCATCGATTTGTATTACCAAAAAACTATAAACATTATGCCTTTCATCTTAACTACATTTACTTTAGGACTGATGAAGGGAGAAAAAAATAAAATTGGTCAATAACAAATGAGACTTCCTACTAGAGAATTGTGAGCGGAGGTTGATTAGCTAAAATATTTAGCTAAAATATTTAGCTAATCAAATTGTTAGTAAACACACAAGTCCAAATGCGTTTTTGTTTATCAAGTATTATCTACAGTCAGCCAGATTGTCTAGACTTCCGGCCTTATAGAAAGACAGACTGCTGTCAAAACAGAAAATGTCACAAGGAAAAGAAAAGATAAACAGATGTTAGCAAGTCATGTCGGCTTGATTACATCGGCTGATCATTTGTATTCATAAGCTGATCATAAGCTTGGCGCTCTCCGTCTTTCCCATTCGGTCCACTTGATGACAAAACGACAAAAAACCAGACTGGATAAAGTTAAACGGTTTACTTCAGAAACAAAAACGGTACAAATGTTACTTTTCCACAAAATAATAAAAAGTAAAAAATTTCTGAAGAAATTTAACCGGGGCCTGCCAAAGTGTGCCCGTCGGTTTGGGCCCGGCGTTGTCATGCTAGAAATTAGCATCAATGCTAAAGAACGCTGCAACGTAATCAATAGCATGTGGAGAATCACAGGAACGTTAAGTAAGGTGGACGTGCACCATTCAGTATGATTAAAAATTTTGTCAAGGCTTTTATTTTGGAATTTTTGTTAAACTTCATTTCAAAGGGCCAAACTAATCCCATGTGTAATAGTCATTGGGTTAAATTAGTTATATAATGCTCAAAACACAAGTAGTTGATGTAAAAATATTAAAGGCTTTTATTTTGAAATTTTTGTTAAGCTTCATTTCAAAGCGCCAATCTAATCCTATGTGTATCAGTGCTTTGGATAAAAAAGTCACATAATGCCCAAAAGAGCAAATACCTGATCTAAAATTTGTCAAGGCTTTTAATTTGAAATTTTCAGTATGCTTCATTTGAAAGGGCCAAACTAATACCATGTATAACAGTCATTGGATAAAATCAGTTATATAATGCTCAAAAGAGCAATGTCATGTAAAAATTGTCAAGGCTTTTATTTTTAAATTTTTGTTAAGCTTCATTTCGAAGCGCCAATCTAATCCTATGTGTATCAGTGCTTTGGATAAAAAAGTCACATAATGCCCAAAAGAGCAAATACCTGATCTAAAAACTTGTCAAGGCTTTTAATTTGAAATTTTCAGTATGCTTCATTTCAAAGGGCAACCTAATCCCATGTATAACAGTCATTGGATAAAATCAGTTATATAATGCTCAAAAGAGCAATAATCTCATGTAAAAATTGTCAAGGCTTTTATTTTGAATTTTTTTGTTGAGCTTCATTTCAAAGGTCCAAACTAATCCCATGTATAACAGTCATTGGGTTAAATCAGTTATATAATGGTCAACAGAGCAATTACCTGATTTAAAAATATTCAAGGCTTTTATTTTTGAAATTATTATTATGCCTCATTTTAAAGTTCCGAACTAATCCCATGTGTAACAGTTACTGAGTTAAATCAGTTATATACAGCCCATAGCAGCAAGTAGTTCTAAAGGCCAGTTCAGTCAACCTCTGTTTCAACTGAGTGTTCCACTATAGTTATAACTACAGTGATGCGTATTTGTAGTCCTAACCAGCAGCCAATAGCCTCTTGAGTTCCGTTGCTATGGTAAATAATCGTCTCAGCAAAGTGTGAACTGTTAGTGAGAGAGGCTGGGGCAGACAAATCTCTGTTTGAGCCAGCCAGTTTTACCCAAAAAAAGCATTGGAAACAACTCCTTTCCATTCGGGAACCGTAATACATATTCGAAAAGCGTTTGAAGCGTATGAGAGGGCTATGTGTCTTCTGCGATAGTCCCGAGATTCATATCTCTACCTTACTCAGAGCAATAACAGTGATGAGAGAAAGAAATGTTTTGCACAGATCTGAAATTCTAGTCAAATACATGGGAGAGAGCCTGAGACAGCCTCAGAAAATCCTTTCACATTACTTTGCTCTGAGGCACCGTGAAAGAAAACCGTACGGTCTAGATAAATTTCAAAAACATTTTACTGGAGCAGACATGCGTATCAATGTCAGGACCGATTTTGATACCAATCGTGCGATATTTGTGGGCGTGAGGGCGATTTCAAAATTATTTTGGGGTGAAAAATTCTCTTCATTTCTCACTCTAGCAGAGGGGCAATCAGTCAGAGACACTCTAATTTTAGGAAAAATGAAAAACTTTGAGTCACTTAGAGATAAATTGTGGACAAACCGTAATTGGTATCGACGAGCCGTCTTCACTTTCGAAGAGATCACGGACATATCTACAAAATTAAATTTGAATGGCATTTCTACGTGAATTCGTGACGACACAGAAAATCCTCAAAAATAGGGTATTTGAAGGATTTTTCCCATTGACTTATAATGGGGGTTTTTTCGTAGTTTTTTGCGAATTATGTCGCCATGTTAACCCCGAATCCCACCAAAAGTAATAGCTCCAATGGCGTGAATTTTCTGCATGTTTTGATACCTCATTTGTAGGTGTGCACACAGCGGTATGAGCCGCATTAACGGTTACGGATGAAAAATAAAGAATTGGGAGAATAGCAATAGGTTCCTGCCATTGCTTTGCATGGCAGGCCCCAATAAGAGAGTCTAAAGAGAGAGGTCAACAAACTATGTGGCTCCACTCCAACTGCCCAACTATTGTTCCCTAGCCACACCCTAAAATTTAACTGCAATTAGAGATACAAATTTAAAAGAAGGCTTTAGTATAATCCAATGTAACAAATTTGTATGCATTGGAGATTTAACTAGTAATCATTTTTATCCAAATAAACAAATTATCATAAGAAATATAAATTTAATTTATCCTAAAGGTCTGAATGAACAAAACTGAATTTAGGCTTCTACACACTGGTTACAGGATGAATTGCTACCTCTGAACCACAGTGGCCTCAAAGTATTCATAAACTCCCCTGCCCCCCTCCACCGTCTTCATCCCCCACAGATAAAAATTTACTATCCAACCATAAATATGTTCCAGTAGATCATCTTGTTCCAAGTAATCTCTTAAGACCAGAAAACATTTCACCTTCTGATTCAGCCAGAGCTTTCTGTCTGAGATGTTTCTCCAAGCAGAAGACAGGAATGGGATCTTTGTACACATCAAATTTGTTGGCAAATAGGTGGTGGTTCTCCAGCAGCCATTTTACATCCCCAGCTCCGTATACACAAATTGTCCGTATGTGGCTGCCCTCACACGGAGGATACACTGCTGAATGCTGTGATCCCTCATGCGACTCCCATTTCACTAGTCGTGCAATGGCATTCATGTCCGTTTGATCGTACTTAGTGTGGGGTCTCGTCGAGCCAGGCACACCGGGGACTCGTTGAATGGTCGCCCACATGGCCTCATCAGGACTGTAGGTGTCTTTGAACCACTCGATAAGAGCTTGTACCCGAGTGTCGTTCAAACCACTCTGGACGTAACCCCGAGTTACCACGATATAGGCATTTCCTGACTTAATAGGGAAGTTGAAGGGAGGCGGACTCTTCGACTCTCCTGTCGACTGAAAATGCAGAGTAAATAAAAATTAATAAAGTATTGATAATTAGGTCTCAACACAAGCTACAAATGCTTTCCAAATGTACCTTGATTATCCCATTAACAACATGGTGAACTGTTGATACCCTCCCCTTCTTAACTTGAGACATATCTTCGGACTCCATGCTGTTGCTGCCTTTCAGCGAGCGCAGTATTCTTACCATTTCCAAATTGGTTTTTAGAGGGAAGTCTTGTCCACACAGGTTGATGAAGTATTTCCACTCTGCACTGTATTCATAAAGGTCAGCCATGCAGTTGAGGTCAGCTTGGACACGAGTCCACCCAGCATAGACCACGGTCTCAGCCTTTCTGGCCATGTAGACATTGGGGAAACAGGAAGCGATGCTGCTAATGGCATCTATTACAGAGGGCTGGGATTTTTTGTCCACATGAATACAATAAATGTTCTGAGGTGCATAGATGGCTCGTAGCAGTCGCTCAAAGTTCTGCACCTAAAATATGACGAAAAAAAAAATTACGTTTTTTTTCTTTCTACAGGAGTGAAACATTGATCTGTGAGGAAATGCATGTTCAGTTTTCTAGCAGTTTTAAACCCTTGAAAGAGAAACATCACAAAATCTCTCAGTCACTTTTTCCAGAACAAGCAAGTGCCTGCTTACATTTTCTTTATTTATTTTAATAACATCACAATATGTGTCTTCTCTGCATTGTTGTGCCATTGACTCAAATACTGTTTCATTTCATGTGATGGGGAAAAATGATAGGAAAGGGATTCGGATGAGGCTCATTTGTCAGATCAAAAGTACCTTCTTAAAATCACAACCTTTAAGCAGGTATTAAATATAGTATTCAGTAAGCTCACATTTTAGAAATAAAAATGTTTGTTTCTTTTGACCTGATGTAGTATTTAAATGTTTTGCCTTTATTAGCAATGAGTAGAAAGTCAACAATAACAGAAATGAGAACTTGAAACCATAAGCCCACAAGCTTAATCTATGTAAGGTCTATAATATAGATGTATATGTGATATATAATTAAATGTAATGTTAGAATGCACTTACTTTGTGATGAACAACTATAGAATAAGCCAGAGGAAAGTCTTCTTCTTCTTTGCTAAGGGAAAATGTTATATATTTCCTCTTTGACTTGAATTTCCTGTAACAATGTTGAAAGTCATTATGTGTCACTGAAATGATTGATTTTCTAAAAGAAATAAAAATCTTTGCAGCAATATCCAAAGCCCTTAAACGTTTCACATGTTGTTGCGATGCAACCACAAACCAGCATATTGAGGTTTTATGTAACAGAGCAATACAAAGTGCTGCATAACTGTGAAGTAGAAGGAAAATGTTTTCTCATTTATTTCCTCAGAAATGACGTTTATGCGTAGATGGCTCATAGGAGTGGCTCAGTTACCAATGAATAAAATCCAATACAATCACTTGTCTTCAGAAGTTATTTTATTAGCAAACAGAGTTTGTCTGTGTCATTTTTTGCTCATCTATAAATTAATCTGTCCTTTAATGGTCTTAGGGGATTTGAATACAAGTGTATTCATAATCTCAATTCTACTCAATGTTTTTCTGTCATAAAATCGCAACAAAATGTGAAAAAGTCCTGGGTTATGAATAGTTCTGCGAGGCTCTGTAGTTTAAAGCAACACACCCACAGTCTTTGGTTTCATTAATGTAATACTCATCAGGGATCTGAATATTTTTCTGGAACTCTTTTGTGTTGGTTAATAGTTTGGCTTCCTGCAGCGCCTCTGTGTTTCCCTCCTGGATTGCTGAGCAGTTGCACACCCCCTCTGGGCCGAAGTCATAATCCCTGTACTCCAATGAGCGATTACTGTGGATTAGGTGAGTAGACAAGGGTGACTCCAGCTGAAGGGCCAGGAACAGCGTCCACAGTGATCCCAGTGCAAAGGTGAGTTTCAGTAACAGCTGGTGCCAGCTTTGTTTGCAGAATGGCATGGTTTCAAGACGGCCTCAGGATAGTGAGTTCTATAAAGAAGCCAGCAGTCATTTGCACAAGATTTTATAGTTCCTTCCAGTCAGAGATTAATTTTTATATGCATTTGAATGTATCATCTTTTTGAGAATGTTGAGTAAAACTTTTGTCCTTTACCAAGAACGAGGGGGATTTTCCACAGTGTTTGAAACAGTTGCAGAGTTGAATATAGATTTGTAAATCCCTGTTCCTGGAAATAAAAATCATTGTTTAGACTCGTGCGTAATGTTGACATATACTAAAATGTAGACATTTCCTTTATTTGAGTGCTGAGTTTTAGAGAGACCAAAAAGGAGAAAGAGAACAAGAGTGAGATGTGGTTTCACAAGGAGAGAAGTTTACAGTCATAAGTTCTCTCATGTTATTGATGCACAAGTTAGAACATTTTCACAAAAAAGCCAAATAATTGCATTGATAGCTCTAGTGTAATGTACACAGATTATTCACTGTTCTCTCTGATTGCTCCATTTTTAAACAATACAATCTTGATTAAAGTTTCACAAGTCACAAACATGGTTTTAAATATTCTGCTATTAGAGCAGAATAAATCAGTCCAGGTTTGAAGAGTCTAAGTGTTGTAGTTTTTAAACTAGAGTCGATTAAAGATGCCAAAACTAGTGAAAAAAGGAATCGCCCTTTAGCCATTTCCAGACTCGGAAGCTAGAATTGGAAACCAACTTTCAGCTCAGAGATCAGCTATCCTCCTCCTCACCACAATGGCAGCGTTCCTCCCACCATGCATTTTCTTGAAGTCTCAGAAAAATCACAATCAGGCTATAAAACAATAGCTCAGCTCTCTCTTCTTCTTTTGTCTCAGAAAAACAACTCGCGTTAGGTCGCGGAATAATGTAGCACAAGCACGTGGCGCCTGGATGCGGGGCGCTACATCCCCCCACCGCCAGGAGGCGGCACCTGCTACAGAGCCGAGCCGAGCCGGGCTGCTGATGTAGAGCGATGGAAAAGGGGCAAAACTTACTCCATAAATTACAAAATGACTGAAAAGTTTTTTTTTTAGTATTTCCATCATCAACTGAAAGACATATGTCAAAAAAGACCTTCCAATTTCATAACTGTGAGGGCGTCCACCCCCAGTCCGTCCCCCCTTTTCCCGTGTTCCCACCAACTTGCAACAGATAGTTGCACCCTTGGATGCGGGCACAGAAAGAAAAAAAGCTGTAGGAAATTTTGATGGGGATTTTCCCTGTCAGGCCAAAGTTGGTGGGCACTTGTCCACACAGTCCTTCAGAAAGTTACGCCCATGATGGTTGTTACTATTGGCTTCAGTGTTGGGTAGGACCTTGTTACACTTAGTTATATTTATTTGAGAAAGGTTTTATGGGGGGAAATGCTTTTAGGAGTAGTTTTATTACTAAATATTATGAAATATCGCTTCTTTTACTTGCGTAAAATTTCTGAATACTCCACCACTTTGAGTAATATTAAATAAAAAACAAGCTTGTCTTAACCAGAACATTTACTAACAAACGGTTTTATTAGAGTTTCATAAGTTTTATATTGAAAGAAATGTATTTGGAAAATATTTTGTCTGCTTTTGTTACTTTTGTATTATTTTTTTATCACATTATTTTATTGTTACTTGGGACATTTTTATAAAAAGCTATCATTAGTTTTGTAATTATGTAATTTATGTGTATTATTGTTATTTCCTTCTTTATTAACGAACCAGAGTCACGTCGATGTAGCACACTTCCATCTCACTCACGGTGCAACTAAAGATACGCAAAGATGCTGCTACGCACACCGGGAAATATTTGCCACTCGCGTCTTTTTCTTCTTTCAGTTTTTTTAAGAGCTAACCCAAAAACTCTAGTTTATTCAACTCTTGGAGGTCTGGCAAAATTAACAAAAAGTTAAAAGTTTACCTTTCACAAACTCACACGTTTAGATTCAAGATCTAAAACTCGCTAAATCTACTTGACTTAAAGAGAAGATAGGCTCACATAACACTCACATAAACACTGACTTGAATGAATCTAATAACCCTCTTGATGCAATGCTTCAGGATTATGAGGATGTTTTTCAAGGATTAGGTGCTGTACCCTGCACATACAAGATTCAGCTGAGAGAGGGCGCTCAACCTGTTGTGCATGCTACACGACGCATTCCAGCACCACTGCGAGAGGAGTTGAAAAATGAGTTGGACAGAATGACCAGGTTGGGAGTCATTCAGAAAGTGGAAGAGCCCACCGATTGGGTTAATTCCATAGTGATTACCAAGAAGAAGAATGGAGAATTGAGAATATGCATGGATCCAAAAGATCTAAATGAGAACATCAGGAGAGAACATTATCAAATACCCACTCGAGAGGAAATAATCAGTGAGATGGCTGGAGCAAGATATTTCACCAAGTTGGATGCAGCACAAGGGTTCTGGCAAGTAAAGCTGGATGAAAGCAGTACCAAGTATTGTACCTTTAACACACCTTTTGGAAGATACTGTTTTCTAAGACTTCCTTTTGGAATAAAATCGGCACCAGAAATATTCCACAGAGCGATGGAGCGGATCATAGAAGGCTTGGAAGGAGTGAGAGTCTACATTGATGACATCATTATCTGGGGATCAACAGCTCAAGAACACAATGACAGATTGAGACGCGTCATGGAGAGCATACAGAAAAATGGACTGAAGCTCAATAAAAATAAATGTGAGTTTGGCGTCAAAGAAATTATGTTTCTCGGAGACAAACTATCTGCCCAAGGTGTTCAACCAGATGAAGATAAAATAAAGGCTATCTTGAAAATGCCACCGCCTGTCGACAAAACGGGTGTCCTACGCATCATGGGGATGATTAATTTTATAGGAAAATTCATTCCCAATTTGAGTGCAAAGATGACAAACATTCGCAGACTCCTGTACAACGATACTCAATTCCAGTGGACAGAAGTTCATGAACAAGAGTGGAAGGAATTAAAAAAATATCTGACTACGGAACCGGTGCTCATCTTCTACGATCTAACTAAAAAAATAAAACTATCTACAGATGCCTCAAAAGATGGTCTTGGAGCAGTTCTTCTTCAGGCTGAGAATGAACAATGGAAGCCAGTGGCTTATGCGTCCAGAGCCATGACCAAAGCTGAATGCAGATATGCTCAAATAGAAAAAGAATGCTTGGGGCTGGCTTATGGACTAGAACGGTTTCATAACTATGTGTATGGCCTGCCATCTTTTGTCACCGACCCTTGGTTGCCATCATAAAAAACATCTAAACGAGATGTCACCAAGGATTCAGAGACTTATGATGAAGATGCAGAGGTATGAATTTACATTGATCTACACTCCAGGGAAACATCTGATTCTTGCTGATGCTCTGTCTAGAGCCCCTACAGACATTAGTGTGAGTTCAACTGAAGAGGATATTCAGTGTCATGTGAATTTGGTGTCCACTGTGTTGCCTGTGTCAGATGGAAAGCTACAGCAAATAGTTGAGGCAACAGCTAAAGACACAGAGTTGCACTTAGTCATACAGAATATGGATGAAGGATGGCCAATAGGCTCATGTTCACAGTTTTTCAATGTTAAAGCTGATTTAAGTGTTGTGAATGGACTATTACTGAAAAACAACAGGATTGTAATTCCACAAGAGTTACGACAGGACATTCTACAGCGGATTCATGAGGGTCATCTATGCATTGAAAAATGTAAAAGAAGAGCTAGGGATTCAGTTTTCTGGCCTGGACTAAATAAGGACATTGAGGTGCTAATAAGCAAATGTGAAACATGTCAGACATTTAGAAACAAACAGAGCAAAGAACCTATGATAATAACTGACATTCCTACATCACCATGGCTGAAAGTGGGAATGGATTTGTTTCATTTTAAGGGTAAAGACTATTTAGTGATCATTGATTACTATTCAAATTATCCAGAGATGGCTCTATTAGCTAATATGTCATCAAATTGTGTCATAACACATGCTAAATCAATCTTTGCAAGGCATGGCATTCCACATATTGTGGTGAGTGACAATGGACCATGTTTTAGTAACAGAGAATGGCAAAAGTTTACAGAACAGTATGCTTTTAAGCATGTAACATCAAGTCCACATTATGCACAGTCGAATGGAAAAGCGGAGAAAGGTGTTCATATTCTTAAGCAACTTCTGAAGAAAGCTGCAGATAGTAACTCTGATCCGTATTTAGCTTTATTAAGCTACAGATCATCGCCATTGCAATGTGGGTTTTCACCTGCTGAACTTTTGATGAATCGGAAGATTCGTACAACTCTGCCAAGTTATGACAGTAATGAACAAGGTGCAAAGAAATCGTCAAAGTTGGAGTACAGGTTACGAAAGCAGAAAGTAAAACAAAAGTCATATTATGACAGATCAGCTAAGATTCTACCCACATTGTCATACAAGGACCCAGTAAGGATTCAGGATGATGAGGGATGGAATACTAAGGCAACTATTCTGCAGGAAGTAGCTCCACATTCATTTGAAGTGAAAACTGAAGATGGACAAGTTTTGAGACGAAATCGTTGCAGTTTGTTGAAAATTCCATTAGAGCCTGTTGATGAGTCGAATGAAGAATCTAAGGACTCTCAGATTATTCCTATAACTGAAACACATTGCAACATGGACAGTATTAGGGATGATCCACCTGTGTTAAGAAGATCTACCAGAGTGGTGAAAAAACCTGACAGACTGAACTTGTAAAAAAAAAAAAAAAAAAAGGGGAAAAGTTGAAATGTCTCAGTTGAAATGTCTGTATTTTGTAATTCAGTGTTTTATCTGTCTCATACAATGTATGTTATTCTTTGAACTTTCTTTTGTAACATTCTTACTTTAAAGAAAGGAGGATGTGATGATTGAATGAATTATACTTATGCCCACTAGGTGGCGATCATGAGTTCATGTGAATGCATAAATGTAAAGAATAGAACAACAGAGTGAGAGAGTCTTGGGTGACACACCTGTAAGAAACCTGTGTGAGCAGACGCATGATAAGAGACTTTAATAAAAGTGTCTGAGCAATACAAGACGCCTGGTCATTATCAAACACGAATATAACAACAACTAAATGCGACTCAAATGTTTTACAGTGTAGTAAATCCATCACCAAGTGAAAAATACGTCACAAATTACCTTCCAATTGAATAACTGGGGTTGCCTTTGAGCCGCACCCAAAGAGATGCTTCTCGCCTTCTAAGTTGCTGTTGTGTATGACACACTAGGTCAAATAAACATAATGATCAAGTGTAACTGGGTCTATATTAATAGTTGTATATTTTCACAAAATGTTTTCTTTAATGTATTTGTCCTCTTATACTTGACTGTCCTTGTGTTCATCTGCTATAAGGGGGTTGGTCCTCCAACTCCACCTTACTTTCTTCTTCTTTTGTTCAGGGTCCTCCAGGAGTATTATAAATATTAAGTTATTAATTTCCTCTTCCCTTTTGCATTTTCATTTGAGTTGCTATTACTCAAATGTAACATTTATAACATTTGATGCATGCTAACACTATTATTCTGTATAGATCAGGTTGGAGAACTGGAGCACATGCTACATGCTAATGCTAATATCTCCCAATTGACAGATTAAATAAACGGAGACCGCCTCCAAACCCAGACTTGGTGTTTTGTGGTTTGTCCGATCACCTCATAACACACACAACGCAGAAGTCCACCGGTCACACAAGCACATAACTGGAAGTAGCACATGGCAACGTTTTTTTGTTGAACCAGAAAATATCTCTCCTCTTCACAGGTTCCTCACCTCTCTTGTGCACAACAAGAGCGCCACCAAGGGCGAATTGTTATTTTTCATTTACCTTCAGATTTTACAACCAAACAGCCTCCAACACGTAGGTACGGAAGAGGATAAGGGCCACCGAAAAAAAAGAGAATTCTGAGATTAATCTCAGTATTCTGACTTTAATCTTAGAATTCTGACTTTAATCTTGGAATTCTGACTTTAATCTTAGAATTCTGACTTTAATCTCAGTATTCTGACTTTAATCTTAGAATTCTGACTTTAATCTTGGAATTCTGACTTTAATCTTAGAATTCTGACTTTAATCTCAGAATTCTGACTTTAATCTCAGAATTCTGACTTTAATCTTGGAATTCTGACTTTAATCTTAGAATTCTGACTTTAATCTCAGTATTCTGACTTTAATCTTAGAATTCTGACTTTAATCTTGGAATTCTGACTTTAATCTTAGAATTCTGACTTTAATCTTAGAATTCTGACTTTAATCTCAGAATTCTGACTTTAAACTCAGAATTCTGACTTTAATCTTAGAATTCTGACTTTAATCTTAGTATTCTGACTTTAAACTCAGAATTCTGACTTTAAACTCAGAATTCTGACTTTAATCTCAGAATTCTGACTTTAAACTCAGAATTCTGACTTTAATCTTACAACAATACACCAATGTGGAAAACTCGCAACGAGACAGCTACATGTCCTACAAAGTAATTTGTACATCTCAGCAAGACTCACGTTGTTTGAGCTCTTTCGACCGAAATGGAAACAATAACAGCGACCAACTTCAATAAATTATTCTTTTTTTTTTTAACTATCATTTCCCACAGTACCTAAACGCACCATGACACTCCTGTCGTCACGCGGTCAATGACATCACGCAAACCGTAAGTGACGCAGAGGGTTCAAAACACGTTATAAACGTAACCGGCTTTTTCTGAGCTTCATCTTCACCACACCAAGTTGCAGCCGTCCAGAAAGAACTACTGTCATCCCCCGGGTTGCTATAGAAACAGTTGTCTTTAATTTGTCCATGGTTTCACTCTCTTCAGGATCTGTTAGTGGCTGATGAAGGTAGTTAGCACCGCTAGCATAGCTGGTGAACTTTCATCATCATCTCTGCTCAGTGACTGAGGTTCAACTTTAACCAGCTTGCGGGAGGCACCTCGGTAGGAAAAGCTGACTCAGACTCGGGCGCTGGAGCTTAACTTCAAAATAAATGTACATAAATATATTGTTTTCTCATAGCAGTGTGCTAGCCGTTAAAACCGTTCCAGTTGGAACAGCCAGGCTCACTTCCTTGTGCCGTGTTCGAGGTCATTCTGTAGCCCCATCTAAAGCAGCTGTTTCCGGGATACAAAACATGAAGAGCCTCCCGTACTTCTGCCGAGGAGAGGTCGTTCAAGGATTTGGAAGAGGAAGCAAAGAACTCGGAATTCCCACGGGTGAGGCAAGAAACGGGCACCAAACTATGAGGTTACCAGTTAGATAATATGATACATAACTGTCTACGTAAATAACGTAAAGTCTATGGTAACAGATTCTTTACTGATTCTCGGAATTATGCAGAGGCTGGAACGTAACGTAACAAGTCCAGCTAAGTGGTTTGGTACGTCACCGGATCAGCAATTTATGCTTTACGTGAGCGTTATTCGCAACAATCATTATGAATTTGTACGTAAACGGAGCTAATCTTTTTACGTAGGTATGTGAGTTGCGTAACGGAACTTGACTGATGCTAAGAGCGCAGCTGTTGACTCAGTATGTCCGTGTGATTCTGTCCACAATGTGAAGTCGTGTTTTATGTAACCTGACATAAATAGAGGAATTGAGCAGCCGGACACAGATCAATACAGGAGAAATAAAGAAATGTATATGGAGATCCTCGGGTTGGTAGCAAAGGCACTTTTCTTCTTATAACTTTTACTTTATCCATTTTATCTGTTGGAGCTATTTATTCTTTATTTCTTTATGCATTTGAATTTTGTTAGTTTATTTTTACATTTCTAGTTTTTGTATTATTTGCAGGTTAATAATTGTCAATTCTATTTATCTTTTGTTTTTATTATTTGTTCTTATTTATTTGTTTTCTAAAGACAGGAAGTGAGGTGGATCAATCCACTTTCTATAAGTGTAGGGGCCTGGTAAAGACAAGCAGGCATTTGGGTTTGGGCAGAAGTAGACAGGAGCAACAAAGGAAAGTTTGAACTTTTCAGTGTTTTGCTGAAAAGGAAAATAAAAGCAACCAAGATAATCAACAAGTTTGGACATTAAACTTCTTGTGCCTGCGTGAAGAATCTGGACCCCAGTACCTCATAGTGGCGGATGGAACTTTTTATTGGATGTTTGGTTTGACAAACAATCGCCACTACATTATCCATCGTGTCCATTTTTATCAGGAGTGAATAATGCCAGCGAACCAAACAAGTGTGCATTGTTTCAAAACATGATTCAGAATTTAACAATAGTCACCAAATAATATGGCCATACAAAATACTTGCAGCTAAAATGTGTTAAATATCAAATGTAAAAATTAATTAACATTACAGAGGTAGTACTCTTGAATACATCGTTAATTGAAGAAACTAAAAAATCATCCCTTTTATGTGTAAGTATATTCAGTAACATAACGTGTGAATGTTTTTATTGTTAAATAATAAGCCAGTTCAGATTTTGTGAAAAGTAATTTTCCAAACTTTCTCCAACAGAGATGAACTTTTTGGTTTCACAAACGAAGCAGGTTTAATCTACCAAAATAAACCTTTTTAAAAGAGTCTAATTAGATAGTCTTCTGTTTTTGAAACACTTCAGATAACCTAGTTAATAGAACTTGGATGTAATTACACAACAAAATGATTCAAATTCAGATGTGCTGTGTGACATGCCTATTTATTTGTTTTATCTGGTGCTGCATTGTCAAGGTCAGAATAAATCCTCTAAAGTAAATAAATCTAAGCAGAGTCTAAGCAGAGTTGCAAATATTGTCTTTTTTGATCAGCTTTAGTTTTATCATATAAAAAGGGGGGGAAAAAACATGATATAATAAATCAGTTGTTCCCTTCTAAAAATAACCAATTCAGTCACTTACAACTTAGAGCATTTATCGTCTTGCTTACCTCTGCCTCTTTCTTTACTTTTGCCTGGTTTTTTGGTTTTTATTCCTCTTTCTTCTCCTTCTGTCTCTTATGTTGGGATTTACAGCCAACTTCCCGGATTCGGTGGTGGACAATCTTCCAGCAGACATCAGCACAGGAATCTATTATGGCTGGGCATGTATCGGGAATGGTGACGTTCACAAAATGGTGATGAGCATCGGCTGGAACCCGTATTACAAAAACACAAAGAAGTCCATGGTAAGGGCAAGTTGGGTGGCTTTCATTTCAGTCATAAAACTCATCCTCACTTTAAACCTGTTTGGTTGGCTGATGGTATTTGTAATCTCTTCCGTTGACACCTTTAATCGTCCCTGGGTGACAAGATCTGAAAAGTTATCTGAACAGAAACTAAAGCCCTGTGCTATGCATTTGACCTAACATGGCTTCAGGAAATAAAGTTACTCAAGTTTTTGCATTGAATTGGACAGATATGTGTTCACGGCATCACACACCTGCTTGTATCAGGGTCGTTTTGCTCTGCTAAAAGGAAAACTCCAGATGGAATTGTGATTAATTGAGCATTTCAATACATTTTGGCAAATTATCTGCTTTTGAAATTCATGTACATGTGTTTGGGGTTCTAGGAGACGCACATCATTCACAAATTCAAAGAAGACTTTTATGGACAGACTC
Source organism: Xiphophorus couchianus (assembly GCF_001444195.1). Lineage (NCBI taxonomy): Eukaryota > Metazoa > Chordata > Actinopteri > Cyprinodontiformes > Poeciliidae > Xiphophorus > Xiphophorus couchianus. The sequence goes on from NC_040239.1 coordinate 15,796,489, forward strand.
TGAGTGTCGTTCTGGTGAGCTACATCCGCTCAGAGAAGAGCTTTCCCTCACTCGGTATGCTGTCATCTGTGTTTTTCGAAACTGGAATATGAAAGTCATATTCATGCATTTGTACTTTAGTGAAAGAAACAAATCAAAGTGCCAGCAACACAGTTTCTTCCCTTTTCTTGTGCTATTTATCTCCTGACGCACAAACTGCCTTTTTGTCCTTGCTGACAGAGGATCTCATAGCGGCCATCAACAGTGACATCGAGGAGGCCAAGGTTCAGCTGGAGCTCCCGGAGCACAGCAAACTGAAAGAAGACAACTTCTTCACCAGCACGACCAACTCGTCTCCGGTCTCTTCCTCGTCCGCTGCATCCACGTCTCAGAGCATCATCAATGGTCACTGATGGCTGGCAGAGAGGGCAGCGCTTTGTGCCCTGAGTACGTTTCTGTTTACATGTACAGCCTTATTATAAAATCTGTCAGTTGTCACATAAACAGTCAACCTCTGTGTCTTTTCACGTGGTTCTGTGTTAAAACGCTATTTTCTGGCATCAGTTGTTAAACTGCACACAGCCTGAACTGTATATATTCTTGCAATATTATCTGGACCTTCTGTATATTTTGAATCTTTTAGTAGAGAGGACAAATAAAAGTCACTGATCAGATGTTTTTTTTTTTTAAATTAAATGAACCATAAACGTAAAAAAAAGATAACTCATTATCTTCATATACCTAAGTCAGCATTGCAGCATCATTGTCCATAAAAGATAATATTGCGTAGTTCATCACCATCAAAACTATAATTAAGTTGCAACTTATGTAACCTTCATGATGAGTTTTACTATTTCATGCTGCCAACACCGTCTGCTGCAGTGTTTCTGTTGGAGAAACACTGCAGAAACTGTTTCTATCTGTCTGAAATCCTACATTTAACCAGATTTGGTCGAAGCAGAATACACAAAGACGTTTTAAGAAGTTATACCACATACCACTGCAGGATTTGAATTTGTTGATGCTTGATATCAAGGTCTTGGTTTTATCAGCCAAGGTGATGAACGATTTGGGGAAAAACACTAAGCTTGAATGACTAAGCATTTTTTTCCCCCTTTTTATTAGTTATAGTCAAGCATTTTTGAATGATTAGACTAAAAAATGTTATGTATTTAATGTGTATATACAGCAAAAGCCTTACAAGTTTATGAACATGATTTATTTTTATATAATCGTATGTGAAAGTTGGAAACAGACAAACTATTGCCCTTTAAAAAATATTCAGTTTTTGTGAATGTGTTAAAAGCCCTTGAAGGAGTATTTTCTTTTTACTGTTTTTTTTAAATTTGAGATAACAGGAAACTGTGGATGTGAAGTTTTTACATTCTCTGTAAAGCCTGTTGTAATTGCTGGAAACCTGCATCTGTAATTTTGTAGGTCTATTTAATTCATTAAAGCCTTTCTGAGGCCTGAAATTATTATCCTGTGTCATAAATGTTGTCGTCTTGCATTATAAAATATGATGTACTAACCAAAGGCACTTGGTTTCTTTTAATTATTGCTTTTAAATTAATTTTGTTTTAATCAGAGTCCAATATTTAATTAAAGTTATCTAAAGTGTCTTGACATTTATCTCAGAAATTGAGAAAGAAACACGTTTATCATCTCATCTGTTGCAGCAATTTTCTGGAGTTCCCACAAGAAGTAGGGTTAGTAAGACAGATTGAAAGGCTCAAAAACATAATGCAATAGATTACTTGTTTCCTTCTAAAAAAAATTTTGCAAATTCAGCCACTTACAACCTATAAAATTTATCTTCTTGCTTACTTTTGCCTGTTTCTTTGGTTTTTATTCCTCTTTTCTCCTTCTGTCTCTTATGTTGGGATTTACAGCCAACTTCCTGGATTCGGTGGTGGACAATCTTCCAGCAGACATCAGCACAGGAATCTATTATGGCTGGGTGTTTACCAAATGGTGATGAGTATCTGCTGTAACCCGTACTACAAAAAGACAAAGAAGTACATGGTTAGTTGAAGTTGGGTGGCTTTTATTTCAGTCATAAAATTCATCCTCACTTTAATCATGTTTGGTTTTGCCAGCCAATCGAACAGGTTTAGTGTCTTTTACAACCGAACCACAGCTTTTAGAAACCGGTTTCTTCAGTTGAAACTATTAATGTTCCCTTGGGTACAAGATGTACTCATAGTTTAGGGACGTCGCATTTCTCACAGTAAACAAGAACAAATCAAAAACCCTGAGCTGCACAGTTGACCTGGAACATGGCTCCAGGTTATTTTTCTATGTCTGAATTGAGTTGGGCAGATACAGTATGTGTTTGTACCATCACACATGGAGATCAAAGAAACATGAAAACTATTTAATTTGACTTCTGAAAATGATTTCTTATTTTAAAGATGAAATATAAATGTTATTTTTGATCTGTCTGTCTATTCTTTCTATCTATCTATCTATCTATCTATCTATCTGTCTGTCTGTCTGTCTGTCTGTCTGTCTGTCTATTGTATTATATTTATTTATCTTTGTGGCATATATTCTGTGAGGCTAATAAAGAACAATCTTCGTCATCAGGCTGGTTCTAACTTGCCTGCCTGATGAAGAAGAACAAGCTGATTAATGTGATGAATGACTTTTGGAAAAAAACACAAAGTTTGAATGACCAAGCATTGTTTCCTTTTTATTAGTTATAGTCAAACAGTTGTTGATGATTAGACTGTATCTGGTGTGTGCTTAAAGCAAAAGCCTTAGGTTTATGAACATACATTTCTTTTACATAATCGTATTTCAATCTGGAGAGACTCAGACGGAGATAAGAAGACAATTAGAAGAGTTTATTGACAAACAGAATTTAAAGTCTTTGGCGCTCGGGCCCCGGCTGAGGATAACGGTTATCGCAGCGTTAGCGATAGGCTTCAGATGAGCATCCCCGATGCTGTTAGGAACGTCATCCCCCAGGGCCCGGCACTGGTGGTGGAGGTTGAAGGAGGGTGCGGGCCTCAGGACCGGGCGAATGGAGGAGAAGGGGTGGTGGTGGGTTGAGCTCGGCTGGAGAGCGAAGGACGCCATGAATGAAGGTCCTTATCAGCTGGGACTTGGTCGATGATTGGACGTAACGTGGCTTGGTCCAGCGTTGATAGGTCGACGATTGTGGGCAGGTCGCTTCAATTAACGGTCCCGGTGGGGATGAAAGAGTCTTCCAGTTTGAATTTGCGCCTAGGCTTCATATCAAAGTTGTACAACAGATATACTATTTCCCATTTAGAAATATTTCAGTTTTCTTTTTACTGTGTTCTTCTTACTTCAGAAAATATGACAGATTAAGCAAAAGCGCATGATTGCTTTTTATTATTGTTTTTATATTGTTTTAATCGCGGTTGAACATTTGATTTAATTAATGTAATTTATTCAATTTATTTAATTTATGTCTATCATATCATCTGTTGTAGCAATTTTCTTGAGTTCCTGCAAGAAGTAGGGCTACTGAATCAGACTGAAAGGCTCAATCCTTTCTGTTTCTGTTTTAATTTCCCGTCATGCTGTCATTAATTGCTAGTGGTGACTGGCATGTCTTAAAATGCAACTAAATAATAGGGGAGTGACGTATGAAAAGAAAAACTGTAACTGTGGGGAAAAAAAATCTTCCAGCTACAGCTTTAGTTATTTGTCAGTCAGTTTACGTTGTAGCCTAAACAAACCAGGGAAAAGGTTTAAATAGCCTTTAAAAGATCCAAACATCTCAGGGTCACATGCCAGACTGCACCTCAGAGGGAATTTTACTTTAAATTTTTAGTCACAGCTAAATAAAAGCTGAGCTGCATTGTTACAGCTAAAAGCAGATGGAGCTGCTTGCTATCACACTTGATTTTCAGAACTTTGACTTTAGTCCGACTTCCCTGCTCACAGAGCCAGTAGCCCAACAGCTTTCTACTGGGGCAGCTGGTTTCTCTGCTTATAGTAGAGAAACCATATCAACCAGATCACATATACTTAATCTTTGATACAACCTTCATCCTTTCTTTCTCTCCCCATCTCCTGTCTTATTACTGAATATTTAAATATATGTAAAATATAAGACCGAGGAAAAAAAACAACTTTATTCACCCACAACAAAATACATTTCTTTACTGAGCTCTGGACTTAACTTTTCTTAAAACATCCAACCAAACAAGAAGTCTCTGTAATCTTCTAAGCATTTATTCATAACTTAAAACAGTTTACATGCAGTTTGACCCTGCAGGGAGGTTGTCTGGTATCTCAAATGATATTCACAAAGACATTTAAGAAGCTACATCTGACTGACAAAGCTACTTATGACTTATTGACACACACTTGTATAACACACCTTGATCTAGCTTAATGTGGTGCAGTTTCTTATATTCTTCTTGAATATGTTTCCTGATTTACTGTGTGTAAAACTACCAAGCAATCTGAGTCCTGAGCTGGAAAATAACACTGCATGTTAGCAGAAAATGTTGTGAACAGTGAGGATTAGTGGTTAACTTCAAGTTGAAGTTTTAATATAGTTAATGGGACTTTTGAACATTTATTTGTGCACCGCCTGATAAATAACCGTGTAAATGTCACAGCAGCGAGGAGAACCCTACTGAGGCAACACTGTGTCAGCTTTGTATCTTACAAAGAAGAACCAGGGCATCACACGATGCTTCCTTACAGCTGAGACTAACATTGAAAAAAAAAATCCACATTAATTTGAGAAGCAATAAATCTATATATTCTATATATATTCCTTTATTGATCAGGTAAACCCCGTTGAGATCTAGATCTCATTTTCAAGAGGGACCTGGGCAAAAAATTTGCAATACATAACAACATAACAATCTAATGAAAACAGGGATACTTGTACAAAAACTAACCCCAAAAGTAAAAACATAGGGCTGGACATGGGTCAGAATGACTGAATATTTATAATTTTGTGGGGGAACCAGCAGCAGGCTGGTGACTACAAAAAGCCTAAGACTCCTGGGCAACTTGCTGAGACACATTTACTCACATTAGTTGCAGTGTATGTTTATATTGGACCCTGAATGGATAAGGTTAAGGTTAAGGTAATTTTATTTATATAGCAGATTTTCAGCAACAAGGCAATAGAAAGTGCTTTACAGGAATTAAAAGGAAATACAAACAAAATAACAAACCAAAGGAAAGAGCAAAAGAAGAAAAATAATCTATTGTTGATCTAAAGCATGTAAACTAGATATTCCTATGTAGGGTTGGTAGATAAGTATAAGTAAGTATAATCTGGTCTAATTCCTTTTCTGGTTTGGAAGAATAGGAGTCTAAAACGTAGTTGCTAAGGTAGTTTTTTCTGGATTGTAAGTTTGTTCTAATCCCTGTTCTGGGTTGCTAGATAAGTCTTAGTAAGTATTTTTTTGGACTTCCTATGTATGCTCTAAATCTGTAAAAGTAATGAGTAGTCCACAGTTTCTAAGTAATAATAAAAACTAAATGTTCCTGTTCTGGAAGATTTATTTCTGGATTCTAAATTCCTTCTAATTTCTTTTCTGGGTTGCAATAATAGGAGTATCTCTGCATAAAAATCTAAAAATTAATCTAATATTGGTCTAAATAGTGAGTACTCCACAGTTTCTAACAAAATAAAATAAAAAGAGGAAATGACACATTAGGGCACATGGCAACATTCAGACAAAACAAAGACATGAGTGAAGGCGGTGACATCACAGGGCCATGAAACCACGTTGCTCAGCCTCTCAGCAAAGTCCGATAAGATGTTGTTATCAAGGAATGATGTCCTTGGGAGCGCTCATCTCCACAGCTGCATGGATAACAGGAGGGGATGAGATGGGAAGGAGCATTATGTTTACATATCTTCAAAGAGATTGGAAATGTGCAGCCCTTCCAAGGCAACACAGGAAAAGCCAATTCAGATACAGAATGTCTTAGGTTGGGTAGATTATAAATTTCAATCTTCCCTAAAGTCTCTCCGATACATCTCAGTTCCCAATTATCCAAATTAGTTTGGTCGTTCCTCTGAGCCGAAACTAGCAACTTCTGCAAGATTGATTCCATTCCGTAGTGAGTTTTAGAGTCCTCAGCTGGGCTGCGAGTCTCAGCAAGACTCGCATCCAACTTGTGTCTCTGTCCACACCAACAGTCTGAGTGTTCGCTAGTTCGGCCAAGTCCATCACAAATTTGTCGATAAGCCAGGTATCCGCAAGCTCCAAACAGTAGAAATCCTGTTATCATGAATAAATCCATGGTGTATCCCGCTGGGTGTGTCCAAGAGGGCTCTCCTGTGCCCAGTCTTCTCGTCGAGAAAATTTGATCAATTGCATAAGATAAAAATCCACAGAAGAAATTTGTATTCCTTAAAAAATAAACCTAAACCGTTAATGCTAATGTTTTTCTTAGGAAAAAAGAGGAAATAGGAAAAACCAACATATTTTATTAGTTATGACTGTTGTTATGTACAATTTAGTTTCTGTTACCATGGAGCTGCCATCACCATTTACGTCCAGCTTGGTGTTATCACAGGAAACAAGTCTGACAGACGAGTGAATCCCACCGTCTCTCTACTGTCACACTAACTAGTCACAACCTGAAAATTTAAAATGAAGGCCCAGACTTATAGGGATCACATGTAAGCAAAAAACGTAAAAATACAAACATGACAGGAAACATGTCGAAGAAACCTCTGAATTTTAAAGACAAAAATTACACTTTTAGTCATCATCTTTCAATAAATAGAAAGATATTACCCTGCTTCAACCATAAAATGTGCTAATAATCTTAGTTAAGATCACAGAGAAAAATCATTTGACTTAATTACATTGATGTATCGGTTAAGGCACTTAAACAAGAAACATATTCACAAACATAATCATAAGCAAAATCTACCACTTTAAAATAAGACAGCCCTCACAAATAATTCTTTAATTGTGTCATTAATTAGGTTGTTAAAGCTTCATAAATAATAATAATAAGCTATTATAAATGAGACTTCTCATAGACTCATAGAATAATTATTTAGCAAGGCACTTTCCACCTTTATTGTCTGTCATTTTTAAAAATAATACACAATAATTCTCTATTAATTACTTCCTGTTCAATGCACTCATCTACTGCTGGCCACCACAATAAACTTTTTCCCCATCACTTTTTTAAAAATCTTCAGAGCTACTAATAACTTGCAGTGTGTACCAGTAATGGTTATTGCTTTACAAGACTGAATATTTAAATTAAGCCCTTAACATCCCATTTTTTTGTCTCCCAGTCTGTTTCTTCTTTTATTTGTTTCATGTGATTTTCTAATAAAAAATGCTCTCATCAGGATCCATCGATTTGTATTACCAAAAAACTATAAACATTATGCCTTTCATCTTAACTACATTTACTTTAGGACTGATGAAGGGAGAAAAAAATAAAATTGGTCAATAACAAATGAGACTTCCTACTAGAGAATTGTGAGCGGAGGTTGATTAGCTAAAATATTTAGCTAAAATATTTAGCTAATCAAATTGTTAGTAAACACACAAGTCCAAATGCGTTTTTGTTTATCAAGTATTATCTACAGTCAGCCAGATTGTCTAGACTTCCGGCCTTATAGAAAGACAGACTGCTGTCAAAACAGAAAATGTCACAAGGAAAAGAAAAGATAAACAGATGTTAGCAAGTCATGTCGGCTTGATTACATCGGCTGATCATTTGTATTCATAAGCTGATCATAAGCTTGGCGCTCTCCGTCTTTCCCATTCGGTCCACTTGATGACAAAACGACAAAAAACCAGACTGGATAAAGTTAAACGGTTTACTTCAGAAACAAAAACGGTACAAATGTTACTTTTCCACAAAATAATAAAAAGTAAAAAATTTCTGAAGAAATTTAACCGGGGCCTGCCAAAGTGTGCCCGTCGGTTTGGGCCCGGCGTTGTCATGCTAGAAATTAGCATCAATGCTAAAGAACGCTGCAACGTAATCAATAGCATGTGGAGAATCACAGGAACGTTAAGTAAGGTGGACGTGCACCATTCAGTATGATTAAAAATTTTGTCAAGGCTTTTATTTTGGAATTTTTGTTAAACTTCATTTCAAAGGGCCAAACTAATCCCATGTGTAATAGTCATTGGGTTAAATTAGTTATATAATGCTCAAAACACAAGTAGTTGATGTAAAAATATTAAAGGCTTTTATTTTGAAATTTTTGTTAAGCTTCATTTCAAAGCGCCAATCTAATCCTATGTGTATCAGTGCTTTGGATAAAAAAGTCACATAATGCCCAAAAGAGCAAATACCTGATCTAAAATTTGTCAAGGCTTTTAATTTGAAATTTTCAGTATGCTTCATTTGAAAGGGCCAAACTAATACCATGTATAACAGTCATTGGATAAAATCAGTTATATAATGCTCAAAAGAGCAATGTCATGTAAAAATTGTCAAGGCTTTTATTTTTAAATTTTTGTTAAGCTTCATTTCGAAGCGCCAATCTAATCCTATGTGTATCAGTGCTTTGGATAAAAAAGTCACATAATGCCCAAAAGAGCAAATACCTGATCTAAAAACTTGTCAAGGCTTTTAATTTGAAATTTTCAGTATGCTTCATTTCAAAGGGCAACCTAATCCCATGTATAACAGTCATTGGATAAAATCAGTTATATAATGCTCAAAAGAGCAATAATCTCATGTAAAAATTGTCAAGGCTTTTATTTTGAATTTTTTTGTTGAGCTTCATTTCAAAGGTCCAAACTAATCCCATGTATAACAGTCATTGGGTTAAATCAGTTATATAATGGTCAACAGAGCAATTACCTGATTTAAAAATATTCAAGGCTTTTATTTTTGAAATTATTATTATGCCTCATTTTAAAGTTCCGAACTAATCCCATGTGTAACAGTTACTGAGTTAAATCAGTTATATACAGCCCATAGCAGCAAGTAGTTCTAAAGGCCAGTTCAGTCAACCTCTGTTTCAACTGAGTGTTCCACTATAGTTATAACTACAGTGATGCGTATTTGTAGTCCTAACCAGCAGCCAATAGCCTCTTGAGTTCCGTTGCTATGGTAAATAATCGTCTCAGCAAAGTGTGAACTGTTAGTGAGAGAGGCTGGGGCAGACAAATCTCTGTTTGAGCCAGCCAGTTTTACCCAAAAAAAGCATTGGAAACAACTCCTTTCCATTCGGGAACCGTAATACATATTCGAAAAGCGTTTGAAGCGTATGAGAGGGCTATGTGTCTTCTGCGATAGTCCCGAGATTCATATCTCTACCTTACTCAGAGCAATAACAGTGATGAGAGAAAGAAATGTTTTGCACAGATCTGAAATTCTAGTCAAATACATGGGAGAGAGCCTGAGACAGCCTCAGAAAATCCTTTCACATTACTTTGCTCTGAGGCACCGTGAAAGAAAACCGTACGGTCTAGATAAATTTCAAAAACATTTTACTGGAGCAGACATGCGTATCAATGTCAGGACCGATTTTGATACCAATCGTGCGATATTTGTGGGCGTGAGGGCGATTTCAAAATTATTTTGGGGTGAAAAATTCTCTTCATTTCTCACTCTAGCAGAGGGGCAATCAGTCAGAGACACTCTAATTTTAGGAAAAATGAAAAACTTTGAGTCACTTAGAGATAAATTGTGGACAAACCGTAATTGGTATCGACGAGCCGTCTTCACTTTCGAAGAGATCACGGACATATCTACAAAATTAAATTTGAATGGCATTTCTACGTGAATTCGTGACGACACAGAAAATCCTCAAAAATAGGGTATTTGAAGGATTTTTCCCATTGACTTATAATGGGGGTTTTTTCGTAGTTTTTTGCGAATTATGTCGCCATGTTAACCCCGAATCCCACCAAAAGTAATAGCTCCAATGGCGTGAATTTTCTGCATGTTTTGATACCTCATTTGTAGGTGTGCACACAGCGGTATGAGCCGCATTAACGGTTACGGATGAAAAATAAAGAATTGGGAGAATAGCAATAGGTTCCTGCCATTGCTTTGCATGGCAGGCCCCAATAAGAGAGTCTAAAGAGAGAGGTCAACAAACTATGTGGCTCCACTCCAACTGCCCAACTATTGTTCCCTAGCCACACCCTAAAATTTAACTGCAATTAGAGATACAAATTTAAAAGAAGGCTTTAGTATAATCCAATGTAACAAATTTGTATGCATTGGAGATTTAACTAGTAATCATTTTTATCCAAATAAACAAATTATCATAAGAAATATAAATTTAATTTATCCTAAAGGTCTGAATGAACAAAACTGAATTTAGGCTTCTACACACTGGTTACAGGATGAATTGCTACCTCTGAACCACAGTGGCCTCAAAGTATTCATAAACTCCCCTGCCCCCCTCCACCGTCTTCATCCCCCACAGATAAAAATTTACTATCCAACCATAAATATGTTCCAGTAGATCATCTTGTTCCAAGTAATCTCTTAAGACCAGAAAACATTTCACCTTCTGATTCAGCCAGAGCTTTCTGTCTGAGATGTTTCTCCAAGCAGAAGACAGGAATGGGATCTTTGTACACATCAAATTTGTTGGCAAATAGGTGGTGGTTCTCCAGCAGCCATTTTACATCCCCAGCTCCGTATACACAAATTGTCCGTATGTGGCTGCCCTCACACGGAGGATACACTGCTGAATGCTGTGATCCCTCATGCGACTCCCATTTCACTAGTCGTGCAATGGCATTCATGTCCGTTTGATCGTACTTAGTGTGGGGTCTCGTCGAGCCAGGCACACCGGGGACTCGTTGAATGGTCGCCCACATGGCCTCATCAGGACTGTAGGTGTCTTTGAACCACTCGATAAGAGCTTGTACCCGAGTGTCGTTCAAACCACTCTGGACGTAACCCCGAGTTACCACGATATAGGCATTTCCTGACTTAATAGGGAAGTTGAAGGGAGGCGGACTCTTCGACTCTCCTGTCGACTGAAAATGCAGAGTAAATAAAAATTAATAAAGTATTGATAATTAGGTCTCAACACAAGCTACAAATGCTTTCCAAATGTACCTTGATTATCCCATTAACAACATGGTGAACTGTTGATACCCTCCCCTTCTTAACTTGAGACATATCTTCGGACTCCATGCTGTTGCTGCCTTTCAGCGAGCGCAGTATTCTTACCATTTCCAAATTGGTTTTTAGAGGGAAGTCTTGTCCACACAGGTTGATGAAGTATTTCCACTCTGCACTGTATTCATAAAGGTCAGCCATGCAGTTGAGGTCAGCTTGGACACGAGTCCACCCAGCATAGACCACGGTCTCAGCCTTTCTGGCCATGTAGACATTGGGGAAACAGGAAGCGATGCTGCTAATGGCATCTATTACAGAGGGCTGGGATTTTTTGTCCACATGAATACAATAAATGTTCTGAGGTGCATAGATGGCTCGTAGCAGTCGCTCAAAGTTCTGCACCTAAAATATGACGAAAAAAAAAATTACGTTTTTTTTCTTTCTACAGGAGTGAAACATTGATCTGTGAGGAAATGCATGTTCAGTTTTCTAGCAGTTTTAAACCCTTGAAAGAGAAACATCACAAAATCTCTCAGTCACTTTTTCCAGAACAAGCAAGTGCCTGCTTACATTTTCTTTATTTATTTTAATAACATCACAATATGTGTCTTCTCTGCATTGTTGTGCCATTGACTCAAATACTGTTTCATTTCATGTGATGGGGAAAAATGATAGGAAAGGGATTCGGATGAGGCTCATTTGTCAGATCAAAAGTACCTTCTTAAAATCACAACCTTTAAGCAGGTATTAAATATAGTATTCAGTAAGCTCACATTTTAGAAATAAAAATGTTTGTTTCTTTTGACCTGATGTAGTATTTAAATGTTTTGCCTTTATTAGCAATGAGTAGAAAGTCAACAATAACAGAAATGAGAACTTGAAACCATAAGCCCACAAGCTTAATCTATGTAAGGTCTATAATATAGATGTATATGTGATATATAATTAAATGTAATGTTAGAATGCACTTACTTTGTGATGAACAACTATAGAATAAGCCAGAGGAAAGTCTTCTTCTTCTTTGCTAAGGGAAAATGTTATATATTTCCTCTTTGACTTGAATTTCCTGTAACAATGTTGAAAGTCATTATGTGTCACTGAAATGATTGATTTTCTAAAAGAAATAAAAATCTTTGCAGCAATATCCAAAGCCCTTAAACGTTTCACATGTTGTTGCGATGCAACCACAAACCAGCATATTGAGGTTTTATGTAACAGAGCAATACAAAGTGCTGCATAACTGTGAAGTAGAAGGAAAATGTTTTCTCATTTATTTCCTCAGAAATGACGTTTATGCGTAGATGGCTCATAGGAGTGGCTCAGTTACCAATGAATAAAATCCAATACAATCACTTGTCTTCAGAAGTTATTTTATTAGCAAACAGAGTTTGTCTGTGTCATTTTTTGCTCATCTATAAATTAATCTGTCCTTTAATGGTCTTAGGGGATTTGAATACAAGTGTATTCATAATCTCAATTCTACTCAATGTTTTTCTGTCATAAAATCGCAACAAAATGTGAAAAAGTCCTGGGTTATGAATAGTTCTGCGAGGCTCTGTAGTTTAAAGCAACACACCCACAGTCTTTGGTTTCATTAATGTAATACTCATCAGGGATCTGAATATTTTTCTGGAACTCTTTTGTGTTGGTTAATAGTTTGGCTTCCTGCAGCGCCTCTGTGTTTCCCTCCTGGATTGCTGAGCAGTTGCACACCCCCTCTGGGCCGAAGTCATAATCCCTGTACTCCAATGAGCGATTACTGTGGATTAGGTGAGTAGACAAGGGTGACTCCAGCTGAAGGGCCAGGAACAGCGTCCACAGTGATCCCAGTGCAAAGGTGAGTTTCAGTAACAGCTGGTGCCAGCTTTGTTTGCAGAATGGCATGGTTTCAAGACGGCCTCAGGATAGTGAGTTCTATAAAGAAGCCAGCAGTCATTTGCACAAGATTTTATAGTTCCTTCCAGTCAGAGATTAATTTTTATATGCATTTGAATGTATCATCTTTTTGAGAATGTTGAGTAAAACTTTTGTCCTTTACCAAGAACGAGGGGGATTTTCCACAGTGTTTGAAACAGTTGCAGAGTTGAATATAGATTTGTAAATCCCTGTTCCTGGAAATAAAAATCATTGTTTAGACTCGTGCGTAATGTTGACATATACTAAAATGTAGACATTTCCTTTATTTGAGTGCTGAGCTTTAGAGAGACCAAAAAGGAGAAAGAGAACAAGAGTGAGATGTGGTTTCACAAGGAGAGAAGTTTACAGTCATAAGTTCTCTCATGTTATTGATGCACAAGTTAGAACATTTTCACAAAAAAGCCAAATAATTGCATTGATAGCTCTAGTGTAATGTACACAGATTATTCACTGTTCTCTCTGATTGCTCCATTTTTAAACAATACAATCTTGATTAAAGTTTCACAAGTCACAAACATGGTTTTAAATATTCTGCTATTAGAGCAGAATAAATCAGTCCAGGTTTGAAGAGTCTAAGTGTTGTAGTTTTTAAACTAGAGTCGATTAAAGATGCCAAAACTAGTGAAAAAAGGAATCGCCCTTTAGCCATTTCCAGACTCGGAAGCTAGAATTGGAAACCAACTTTCAGCTCAGAGATCAGCTATCCTCCTCCTCACCACAATGGCAGCGTTCCTCCCACCATGCATTTTCTTGAAGTCTCAGAAAAATCACAATCAGGCTATAAAACAATAGCTCAGCTCTCTCTTCTTCTTTTGTCTCAGAAAAACAACTCGCGTTAGGTCGCGGAATAATGTAGCACAAGCACGTGGCGCCTGGATGCGGGGCGCTACATCCCCCCACCGCCAGGAGGCGGCACCTGCTACAGAGCCGAGCCGAGCCGGGCTGCTGATGTAGAGCGATGGAAAAGGGGCAAAACTTACTCCATAAATTACAAAATGACTGAAAAGTTTTTTTTTTAGTATTTCCATCATCAACTGAAAGACATATGTCAAAAAAGACCTTCCAATTTCATAACTGTGAGGGCGTCCACCCCCAGTCCGTCCCCCCTTTTCCCGTGTTCCCACCAACTTGCAACAGATAGTTGCACCCTTGGATGCGGGCACAGAAAGAAAAAAAGCTGTAGGAAATTTTGATGGGGATTTTCCCTGTCAGGCCAAAGTTGGTGGGCACTTGTCCACACAGTCCTTCAGAAAGTTACGCCCATGATGGTTGTTACTATTGGCTTCAGTGTTGGGTAGGACCTTGTTACACTTAGTTATATTTATTTGAGAAAGGTTTTATGGGGGGAAATGCTTTTAGGAGTAGTTTTATTACTAAATATTATGAAATATCGCTTCTTTTACTTGCGTAAAATTTCTGAATACTCCACCACTTTGAGTAATATTAAATAAAAAACAAGCTTGTCTTAACCAGAACATTTACTAACAAACGGTTTTATTAGAGTTTCATAAGTTTTATATTGAAAGAAATGTATTTGGAAAATATTTTGTCTGCTTTTGTTACTTTTGTATTATTTTTTTATCACATTATTTTATTGTTACTTGGGACATTTTTATAAAAAGCTATCATTAGTTTTGTAATTATGTAATTTATGTGTATTATTGTTATTTCCTTCTTTATTAACGAACCAGAGTCACGTCGATGTAGCACACTTCCATCTCACTCACGGTGCAACTAAAGATACGCAAAGATGCTGCTACGCACACCGGGAAATATTTGCCACTCGCGTCTTTTTCTTCTTTCAGTTTTTTTAAGAGCTAACCCAAAAACTCTAGTTTATTCAACTCTTGGAGGTCTGGCAAAATTAACAAAAAGTTAAAAGTTTACCTTTCACAAACTCACACGTTTAGATTCAAGATCTAAAACTCGCTAAATCTACTTGACTTAAAGAGAAGATAGGCTCACATAACACTCACATAAACACTGACTTGAATGAATCTAATAACCCTCTTGATGCAATGCTTCAGGATTATGAGGATGTTTTTCAAGGATTAGGTGCTGTACCCTGCACATACAAGATTCAGCTGAGAGAGGGCGCTCAACCTGTTGTGCATGCTACACGACGCATTCCAGCACCACTGCGAGAGGAGTTGAAAAATGAGTTGGACAGAATGACCAGGTTGGGAGTCATTCAGAAAGTGGAAGAGCCCACCGATTGGGTTAATTCCATAGTGATTACCAAGAAGAAGAATGGAGAATTGAGAATATGCATGGATCCAAAAGATCTAAATGAGAACATCAGGAGAGAACATTATCAAATACCCACTCGAGAGGAAATAATCAGTGAGATGGCTGGAGCAAGATATTTCACCAAGTTGGATGCAGCACAAGGGTTCTGGCAAGTAAAGCTGGATGAAAGCAGTACCAAGTATTGTACCTTTAACACACCTTTTGGAAGATACTGTTTTCTAAGACTTCCTTTTGGAATAAAATCGGCACCAGAAATATTCCACAGAGCGATGGAGCGGATCATAGAAGGCTTGGAAGGAGTGAGAGTCTACATTGATGACATCATTATCTGGGGATCAACAGCTCAAGAACACAATGACAGATTGAGACGCGTCATGGAGAGCATACAGAAAAATGGACTGAAGCTCAATAAAAATAAATGTGAGTTTGGCGTCAAAGAAATTATGTTTCTCGGAGACAAACTATCTGCCCAAGGTGTTCAACCAGATGAAGATAAAATAAAGGCTATCTTGAAAATGCCACCGCCTGTCGACAAAACGGGTGTCCTACGCATCATGGGGATGATTAATTTTATAGGAAAATTCATTCCCAATTTGAGTGCAAAGATGACAAACATTCGCAGACTCCTGTACAACGATACTCAATTCCAGTGGACAGAAGTTCATGAACAAGAGTGGAAGGAATTAAAAAAATATCTGACTACGGAACCGGTGCTCATCTTCTACGATCTAACTAAAAAAATAAAACTATCTACAGATGCCTCAAAAGATGGTCTTGGAGCAGTTCTTCTTCAGGCTGAGAATGAACAATGGAAGCCAGTGGCTTATGCGTCCAGAGCCATGACCAAAGCTGAATGCAGATATGCTCAAATAGAAAAAGAATGCTTGGGGCTGGCTTATGGACTAGAACGGTTTCATAACTATGTGTATGGCCTGCCATCTTTTGTCACCGACCCTTGGTTGCCATCATAAAAAACATCTAAACGAGATGTCACCAAGGATTCAGAGACTTATGATGAAGATGCAGAGGTATGAATTTACATTGATCTACACTCCAGGGAAACATCTGATTCTTGCTGATGCTCTGTCTAGAGCCCCTACAGACATTAGTGTGAGTTCAACTGAAGAGGATATTCAGTGTCATGTGAATTTGGTGTCCACTGTGTTGCCTGTGTCAGATGGAAAGCTACAGCAAATAGTTGAGGCAACAGCTAAAGACACAGAGTTGCACTTAGTCATACAGAATATGGATGAAGGATGGCCAATAGGCTCATGTTCACAGTTTTTCAATGTTAAAGCTGATTTAAGTGTTGTGAATGGACTATTACTGAAAAACAACAGGATTGTAATTCCACAAGAGTTACGACAGGACATTCTACAGCGGATTCATGAGGGTCATCTATGCATTGAAAAATGTAAAAGAAGAGCTAGGGATTCAGTTTTCTGGCCTGGACTAAATAAGGACATTGAGGTGCTAATAAGCAAATGTGAAACATGTCAGACATTTAGAAACAAACAGAGCAAAGAACCTATGATAATAACTGACATTCCTACATCACCATGGCTGAAAGTGGGAATGGATTTGTTTCATTTTAAGGGTAAAGACTATTTAGTGATCATTGATTACTATTCAAATTATCCAGAGATGGCTCTATTAGCTAATATGTCATCAAATTGTGTCATAACACATGCTAAATCAATCTTTGCAAGGCATGGCATTCCACATATTGTGGTGAGTGACAATGGACCATGTTTTAGTAACAGAGAATGGCAAAAGTTTACAGAACAGTATGCTTTTAAGCATGTAACATCAAGTCCACATTATGCACAGTCGAATGGAAAAGCGGAGAAAGGTGTTCATATTCTTAAGCAACTTCTGAAGAAAGCTGCAGATAGTAACTCTGATCCGTATTTAGCTTTATTAAGCTACAGATCATCGCCATTGCAATGTGGGTTTTCACCTGCTGAACTTTTGATGAATCGGAAGATTCGTACAACTCTGCCAAGTTATGACAGTAATGAACAAGGTGCAAAGAAATCGTCAAAGTTGGAGTACAGGTTACGAAAGCAGAAAGTAAAACAAAAGTCATATTATGACAGATCAGCTAAGATTCTACCCACATTGTCATACAAGGACCCAGTAAGGATTCAGGATGATGAGGGATGGAATACTAAGGCAACTATTCTGCAGGAAGTAGCTCCACATTCATTTGAAGTGAAAACTGAAGATGGACAAGTTTTGAGACGAAATCGTTGCAGTTTGTTGAAAATTCCATTAGAGCCTGTTGATGAGTCGAATGAAGAATCTAAGGACTCTCAGATTATTCCTATAACTGAAACACATTGCAACATGGACAGTATTAGGGATGATCCACCTGTGTTAAGAAGATCTACCAGAGTGGTGAAAAAACCTGACAGACTGAACTTGTAAAAAAAAAAAAAAAAAAAGGGGAAAAGTTGAAATGTCTCAGTTGAAATGTCTGTATTTTGTAATTCAGTGTTTTATCTGTCTCATACAATGTATGTTATTCTTTGAACTTTCTTTTGTAACATTCTTACTTTAAAGAAAGGAGGATGTGATGATTGAATGAATTATACTTATGCCCACTAGGTGGCGATCATGAGTTCATGTGAATGCATAAATGTAAAGAATAGAACAACAGAGTGAGAGAGTCTTGGGTGACACACCTGTAAGAAACCTGTGTGAGCAGACGCATGATAAGAGACTTTAATAAAAGTGTCTGAGCAATACAAGACGCCTGGTCATTATCAAACACGAATATAACAACAACTAAATGCGACTCAAATGTTTTACAGTGTAGTAAATCCATCACCAAGTGAAAAATACGTCACAAATTACCTTCCAATTGAATAACTGGGGTTGCCTTTGAGCCGCACCCAAAGAGATGCTTCTCGCCTTCTAAGTTGCTGTTGTGTATGACACACTAGGTCAAATAAACATAATGATCAAGTGTAACTGGGTCTATATTAATAGTTGTATATTTTCACAAAATGTTTTCTTTAATGTATTTGTCCTCTTATACTTGACTGTCCTTGTGTTCATCTGCTATAAGGGGGTTGGTCCTCCAACTCCACCTTACTTTCTTCTTCTTTTGTTCAGGGTCCTCCAGGAGTATTATAAATATTAAGTTATTAATTTCCTCTTCCCTTTTGCATTTTCATTTGAGTTGCTATTACTCAAATGTAACATTTATAACATTTGATGCATGCTAACACTATTATTCTGTATAGATCAGGTTGGAGAACTGGAGCACATGCTACATGCTAATGCTAATATCTCCCAATTGACAGATTAAATAAACGGAGACCGCCTCCAAACCCAGACTTGGTGTTTTGTGGTTTGTCCGATCACCTCATAACACACACAACGCAGAAGTCCACCGGTCACACAAGCACATAACTGGAAGTAGCACATGGCAACGTTTTTTTGTTGAACCAGAAAATATCTCTCCTCTTCACAGGTTCCTCACCTCTCTTGTGCACAACAAGAGCGCCACCAAGGGCGAATTGTTATTTTTCATTTACCTTCAGATTTTACAACCAAACAGCCTCCAACACGTAGGTACGGAAGAGGATAAGGGCCACCGAAAAAAAAGAGAATTCTGAGATTAATCTCAGTATTCTGACTTTAATCTTAGAATTCTGACTTTAATCTTGGAATTCTGACTTTAATCTTAGAATTCTGACTTTAATCTCAGTATTCTGACTTTAATCTTAGAATTCTGACTTTAATCTTGGAATTCTGACTTTAATCTTAGAATTCTGACTTTAATCTCAGAATTCTGACTTTAATCTCAGAATTCTGACTTTAATCTTGGAATTCTGACTTTAATCTTAGAATTCTGACTTTAATCTCAGTATTCTGACTTTAATCTTAGAATTCTGACTTTAATCTTGGAATTCTGACTTTAATCTTAGAATTCTGACTTTAATCTTAGAATTCTGACTTTAATCTCAGAATTCTGACTTTAAACTCAGAATTCTGACTTTAATCTTAGAATTCTGACTTTAATCTTAGTATTCTGACTTTAAACTCAGAATTCTGACTTTAAACTCAGAATTCTGACTTTAATCTCAGAATTCTGACTTTAAACTCAGAATTCTGACTTTAATCTTACAACAATACACCAATGTGGAAAACTCGCAACGAGACAGCTACATGTCCTACAAAGTAATTTGTACATCTCAGCAAGACTCACGTTGTTTGAGCTCTTTCGACCGAAATGGAAACAATAACAGCGACCAACTTCAATAAATTATTCTTTTTTTTTTTTAACTATCATTTCCCACAGTACCTAAACGCACCATGACACTCCTGTCGTCACGCGGTCAATGACATCACGCAAACCGTAAGTGACGCAGAGGGTTCAAAACACGTTATAAACGTAACCGGCTTTTTCTGAGCTTCATCTTCACCACACCAAGTTGCAGCCGTCCAGAAAGAACTACTGTCATCCCCCGGGTTGCTATAGAAACAGTTGTCTTTAATTTGTCCATGGTTTCACTCTCTTCAGGATCTGTTAGTGGCTGATGAAGGTAGTTAGCACCGCTAGCATAGCTGGTGAACTTTCATCATCATCTCTGCTCAGTGACTGAGGTTCAACTTTAACCAGCTTGCGGGAGGCACCTCGGTAGGAAAAGCTGACTCAGACTCGGGCGCTGGAGCTTAACTTCAAAATAAATGTACATAAATATATTGTTTTCTCATAGCAGTGTGCTAGCCGTTAAAACCGTTCCAGTTGGAACAGCCAGGCTCACTTCCTTGTGCCGTGTTCGAGGTCATTCTGTAGCCCCATCTAAAGCAGCTGTTTCCGGGATACAAAACATGAAGAGCCTCCCGTACTTCTGCCGAGGAGAGGTCGTTCAAGGATTTGGAAGAGGAAGCAAAGAACTCGGAATTCCCACGGGTGAGGCAAGAAACGGGCACCAAACTATGAGGTTACCAGTTAGATAATATGATACATAACTGTCTACGTAAATAACGTAAAGTCTATGGTAACAGATTCTTTACTGATTCTCGGAATTATGCAGAGGCTGGAACGTAACGTAACAAGTCCAGCTAAGTGGTTTGGTACGTCACCGGATCAGCAATTTATGCTTTACGTGAGCGTTATTCGCAACAATCATTATGAATTTGTACGTAAACGGAGCTAATCTTTTTACGTAGGTATGTGAGTTGCGTAACGGAACTTGACTGATGCTAAGAGCGCAGCTGTTGACTCAGTATGTCCGTGTGATTCTGTCCACAATGTGAAGTCGTGTTTTATGTAACCTGACATAAATAGAGGAATTGAGCAGCCGGACACAGATCAATACAGGAGAAATAAAGAAATGTATATGGAGATCCTCGGGTTGGTAGCAAAGGCACTTTTCTTCTTATAACTTTTACTTTATCCATTTTATCTGTTGGAGCTATTTATTCTTTATTTCTTTATGCATTTGAATTTTGTTAGTTTATTTTTACATTTCTAGTTTTTGTATTATTTGCAGGTTAATAATTGTCAATTCTATTTATCTTTTGTTTTTATTATTTGTTCTTATTTATTTGTTTTCTAAAGACAGGAAGTGAGGTGGATCAATCCACTTTCTATAAGTGTAGGGGCCTGGTAAAGACAAGCAGGCATTTGGGTTTGGGCAGAAGTAGACAGGAGCAACAAAGGAAAGTTTGAACTTTTCAGTGTTTTGCTGAAAAGGAAAATAAAAGCAACCAAGATAATCAACAAGTTTGGACATTAAACTTCTTGTGCCTGCGTGAAGAATCTGGACCCCAGTACCTCATAGTGGCGGATGGAACTTTTTATTGGATGTTTGGTTTGACAAACAATCGCCACTACATTATCCATCGTGTCCATTTTTATCAGGAGTGAATAATGCCAGCGAACCAAACAAGTGTGCATTGTTTCAAAACATGATTCAGAATTTAACAATAGTCACCAAATAATATGGCCATACAAAATACTTGCAGCTAAAATGTGTTAAATATCAAATGTAAAAATTAATTAACATTACAGAGGTAGTACTCTTGAATACATCGTTAATTGAAGAAACTAAAAAATCATCCCTTTTATGTGTAAGTATATTCAGTAACATAACGTGTGAATGTTTTTATTGTTAAATAATAAGCCAGTTCAGATTTTGTGAAAAGTAATTTTCCAAACTTTCTCCAACAGAGATGAACTTTTTGGTTTCACAAACGAAGCAGGTTTAATCTACCAAAATAAACCTTTTTAAAAGAGTCTAATTAGATAGTCTTCTGTTTTTGAAACACTTCAGATAACCTAGTTAATAGAACTTGGATGTAATTACACAACAAAATGATTCAAATTCAGATGTGCTGTGTGACATGCCTATTTATTTGTTTTATCTGGTGCTGCATTGTCAAGGTCAGAATAAATTCTCTAAAGTAAATAAATCTAAGCAGAGTCTAAGCAGAGTTGCAAATATTGTCTTTTTTGATCAGCTTTAGTTTTATCATATAAAAAGGGGGGGAAAAAACATAATATAATAAATCAGTTGTTCCCTTCTAAAAATAACCAATTCAGTCACTTACAACTTAGAGCATTTATCGTCTTGCTTACCTCTGCCTCTTTCTTTACTTTTGCCTGGTTTTTTGGTTTTTATTCCTCTTTTCTCCTTCTGTCTCTTATGTTGGGATTTACAGCCAACTTCCCGGATTCGGTGGTGGACAATCTTCCAGCAGACATCAGCACAGGAATCTATTATGGCTGGGCATGTATCGGGAATGGTGACGTTCACAAAATGGTGATGAGCATCGGCTGGAACCCGTATTACAAAAACACAAAGAAGTCCATGGTAAGGGCAAGTTGGGTGGCTTTCATTTCAGTCATAAAACTCATCCTCACTTTAAACCTGTTTGGTTGGCTGATGGTATTTGTAATCTCTTCCGTTGACACCTTTAATCGTCCCTGGGTGACAAGATCTGAAAAGTTATCTGAACAGAAACTAAAGCCCTGTGCTATGCATTTGACCTAACATGGCTTCAGGAAATAAAGTTACTCAAGTTTTTGCATTGAATTGGACAGATATGTGTTCACGGCATCACACACCTGCTTGTATCAGGGTCGTTTTGCTCTGCTAAAAGGAAAACTCCAGATGGAATTGTGATTAATTGAGCATTTCAATACATTTTGGCAAATTATCTGCTTTTGAAATTCATGTACATGTGTTTGGGGTTCTAGGAGACGCACATCATTCACAAATTCAAAGAAGACTTTTATGGACAGACTCTGAGTGTCGTTCTGGTGAGCTACATCCGCTCAGAGAAGAGCTTTCCCTCACTCGGTATGCTGTCATCTGTGTTTTTCGAAACTGGAATATGAAAGTCATATTCATGCATTTGTACTTTAGTGAAAGAAACAAATCAAAGTGCCAGCAACACAGTTTCTTCCCTTTTCTTGTGCTATTTATCTCCTGACGCACAAACTGCCTTTTTGTCCTTGCTGACAGAGGATCTCATAGCGGCCATCAACAGTGACATCGAGGAGGCCAAGGTTCAGCTGGAGCTCCCGGAGCACAGCAAACTGAAAGAAGACAACTTCTTCACCAGCACGACCAACTCGTCTCCGGTCTCTTCCTCGTCCGCTGCATCCACGTCTCAGAGCATCATCAATGGTCACTGATGGCTGGCAGAGAGGGCAGCGCTTTGTGCCCTGAGTACGTTTCTGTTTACATGTACAGCCTTATTATAAAATCTGTCAGTTGTCACATAAACAGTCAACCTCTGTGTCTTTTCACGTGGTTCTGTGTTAAAACGCTATTTTCTGGCATCAGTTGTTAAACTGCACACAGCCTGAACTGTATATATTCTTGCAATATTATCTGGACCTTCTGTATATTTTGAATCTTTTAGTAGAGAGGACAAATAAAAGTCACTGATCAGATGTTTTTTTTTTTTAAATTAAATGAACCATAAACGTAAAAAAAAGATAACTCATTATCTTCATATACCTAAGTCAGCATTGCAGCATCATTGTCCATAAAAGATAATATTGCGTAGTTCATCACCATCAAAACTATAATTAAGTTGCAACTTATGTAACCTTCATGATGAGTTTTACTATTTCATGCTGCCAACACCGTCTGCTGCAGTGTTTCTGTTGGAGAAACACTGCAGAAACTGTTTCTATCTGTCTGAAATCCTACATTTAACCAGATTTGGTCGAAGCAGAATACACAAAGACGTTTTAAGAAGTTATACCACATACCACTGCAGGATTTGAATTTGTTGATGCTTGATATCAAGGTCTTGGTTTTATCAGCCAAGGTGATGAACGATTTGGGGAAAAACACTAAGCTTGAATGACTAAGCATTTTTTTCCCCCTTTTTATTAGTTATAGTCAAGCATTTTTGAATGATTAGACTAAAAAATGTTATGTATTTAATGTGTATATACAGCAAAAGCCTTACAAGTTTATGAACATGATTTATTTTTATATAATCGTATGTGAAAGTTGGAAACAGACAAACTATTGCCCTTTAAAAAATATTCAGTTTTTGTGAATGTGTTAAAAGCCCTTGAAGGAGTATTTTCTTTTTACTGTTTTTTTTAAATTTGAGATAACAGGAAACTGTGGATGTGAAGTTTTTACATTCTCTGTAAAGCCTGTTGTAATTGCTGGAAACCTGCATCTGTAATTTTGTAGGTCTATTTAATTCATTAAAGCCTTTCTGAGGCCTGAAATTATTATCCTGTGTCATAAATGTTGTCGTCTTGCATTATAAAATATGATGTACTAACCAAAGGCACTTGGTTTCTTTTAATTATTGCTTTTAAATTAATTTTGTTTTAATCAGAGTCCAATATTTAATTAAAGTTATCTAAAGTGTCTTGACATTTATCTCAGAAATTGAGAAAGAAACACGTTTATCATCTCATCTGTTGCAGCAATTTTCTGGAGTTCCCACAAGAAGTAGGGTTAGTAAGACAGATTGAAAGGCTCAAAAACATAATGCAATAGATTACTTGTTTCCTTCTAAAAAAAATTTTGCAAATTCAGCCACTTACAACCTATAAAATTTATCTTCTTGCTTACTTTTGCCTGTTTCTTTGGTTTTTATTCCTCTTTTCTCCTTCTGTCTCTTATGTTGGGATTTACAGCCAACTTCCTGGATTCGGTGGTGGACAATCTTCCAGCAGACATCAGCACAGGAATCTATTATGGCTGGGTGTTTACCAAATGGTGATGAGTATCTGCTGTAACCCGTACTACAAAAAGACAAAGAAGTACATGGTTAGTTGAAGTTGGGTGGCTTTTATTTCAGTCATAAAATTCATCCTCACTTTAATCATGTTTGGTTTTGCCAGCCAATCGAACAGGTTTAGTGTCTTTTACAACCGAACCACAGCTTTTAGAAACCGGTTTCTTCAGTTGAAACTATTAATGTTCCCTTGGGTACAAGATGTACTCATAGTTTAGGGACGTCGCATTCCTCACAGTAAACAAGAACAAATCAAAAACCCTGAGCTGCACAGTTGACCTGGAACATGGCTCCAGGTTATTTTTCTATGTCTGAATTGAGTTGGGCAGATACAGTATGTGTTTGTACCATCACACATGGAGATCAAAGAAACATGAAAACTATTTAATTTGACTTCTGAAAATGATTTCTTATTTTAAAGATGAAATATAAATGTTATTTTTGATCTGTCTGTCTATTCTTTCTATCTATCTATCTATCTATCTATCTATCTGTCTGTCTGTCTGTCTGTCTGTCTGTCTGTCTATTGTATTATATTTATTTATCTTTGTGGCATATATTCTGTGAGGCTAATAAAGAACAATCTTCGTCATCAGGCTGGTTCTAACTTGCCTGCCTGATGAAGAAGAACAAGCTGATTAATGTGATGAATGACTTTTGGAAAAAAACACAAAGTTTGAATGACCAAGCATTGTTTCCTTTTTATTAGTTATAGTCAAACAGTTGTTGATGATTAGACTGTATCTGGTGTGTGCTTAAAGCAAAAGCCTTATGTTTATGAACATACATTTCTTTTACATAATCGTATTTCAATCTGGAGAGACTCAGACGGAGATAAGAAGACAATTAGAAGAGTTTATTGACAAACAGAATTTAAAGTCTTTGGCGCTCGGGCCCCGGCTGAGGATAACGGTTATCGCAGCGTTAGCGATAGGCTTCAGATGAGCATCCCCGATGCTGTTAGGAACGTCATCCCCCAGGGCCCGGCACTGGTGGTGGAGGTTGAAGGAGGGTGCGGGCCTCAGGACCGGGCGAATGGAGGAGAAGGGGTGGTGGTGGGTTGAGCTCGGCTGGAGAGCGAAGGACGCCATGAATGAAGGTCCTTATCAGCTGGGACTTGGTCGATGATTGGACGTAACGTGGCTTGGTCCAGCGTTGATAGGTCGACGATTGTGGGCAGGTCGCTTCAATTAACGGTCCCGGTGGGGATGAAAGAGTCTTCCAGTTTGAATTTGCGCCTAGGCTTCATATCAAAGTTGTACAACAGATATACTATTTCCCATTTAGAAATATTTCAGTTTTCTTTTTACTGTGTTCTTCTTACTTCAGAAAATATGACAGATTAAGCAAAAGCGCATGATTGCTTTTTATTATTGTTTTTATATTGTTTTAATCGCGGTTGAACATTTGATTTAATTAATGTAATTTATTCAATTTATTTAATTTATGTCTATCATATCATCTGTTGTAGCAATTTTCTTGAGTTCCTGCAAGAAGTAGGGCTACTGAATCAGACTGAAAGGCTCAATCCTTTCTGTTTCTGTTTTAATTTCCCGTCATGCTGTCATTAATTGCTAGTGGTGACTGGCATGTCTTAAAATGCAACTAAATAATAGGGGAGTGACGTATGAAAAGAAAAACTGTAACTGTGGGGAAAAAAAATCTTCCAGCTACAGCTTTAGTTATTTGTCAGTCAGTTTACGTTGTAGCCTAAACAAACCAGGGAAAAGGTTTAAATAGCCTTTAAAAGATCCAAACATCTCAGGGTCACATGCCAGACTGCACCTCAGAGGGAATTTTACTTTAAATTTTTAGTCACAGCTAAATAAAAGCTGAGCTGCATTGTTACAGCTAAAAGCAGATGGAGCTGCTTGCTATCACACTTGATTTTCAGAACTTTGACTTTAGTCCGACTTCCCTGCTCACAGAGCCAGTAGCCCAACAGCTTTCTACTGGGGCAGCTGGTTTCTCTGCTTATAGTAGAGAAACCATATCAACCAGATCACATATACTTAATCTTTGATACAACCTTCATCCTTTCTTTCTCTCCCCATCTCCTGTCTTATTACTGAATATTTAAATATATGTAAAATATAAGACCGAGGAAAAAAAACAACTTTATTCACCCACAACAAAATACATTTCTTTACTGAGCTCTGGACTTAACTTTTCTTAAAACATCCAACCAAACAAGAAGTCTCTGTAATCTTCTAAGCATTTATTCATAACTTAAAACAGTTTACATGCAGTTTGACCCTGCAGGGAGGTTGTCTGGTATCTCAAATGATATTCACAAAGACATTTAAGAAGCTACATCTGACTGACAAAGCTACTTATGACTTATTGACACACACTTGTATAACACACCTTGATCTAGCTTAATGTGGTGCAGTTTCTTATATTCTTCTTGAATATGTTTCCTGATTTACTGTGTGTAAAACTACCAAGCAATCTGAGTCCTGAGCTGGAAAATAACACTGCATGTTAGCAGAAAATGTTGTGAACAGTGAGGATTAGTGGTTAACTTCAAGTTGAAGTTTTAATATAGTTAATGGGACTTTTGAACATTTATTTGTGCACCGCCTGATAAATAACCGTGTAAATGTCACAGCAGCGAGGAGAACCCTACTGAGGCAACACTGTGTCAGCTTTGTATCTTACAAAGAAGAACCAGGGCATCACACGATGCTTCCTTACAGCTGAGACTAACATTGAAAAAAAAAATCCACATTAATTTGAGAAGCAATAAATCTATATATTCTATATATATTCCTTTATTGATCAGGTAAACCCCGTTGAGATCTAGATCTCATTTTCAAGAGGGACCTGGGCAAAAAATTTGCAATACATAACAACATAACAATCTAATGAAAACAGGGATACTTGTACAAAAACTAACCCCAAAAGTAAAAACATAGGGCTGGACATGGGTCAGAATGACTGAATATTTATAATTTTGTGGGGGAACCAGCAGCAGGCTGGTGACTACAAAAAGCCTAAGACTCCTGGGCAACTTGCTGAGACACATTTACTCACATTAGTTGCAGTGTATGTTTATATTGGACCCTGAATGGATAAGGTTAAGGTTAAGGTAATTTTATTTATATAGCAGATTTTCAGCAACAAGGCAATAGAAAGTGCTTTACAGGAATTAAAAGGAAATACAAACAAAATAACAAACCAAAGGAAAGAGCAAAAGAAGAAAAATAATCTATTGTTGATCTAAAGTATGTAAACTAGATATTCCTATGTAGGGTTGGTAGATAAGTATAAGTAAGTATAATCTGGTCTAATTCCTTTTCTGGTTTGGAAGAATAGGAGTCTAAAACGTAGTTGCTAAGGTAGTTTTTTCTGGATTGTAAGTTTGTTCTAATCCCTGTTCTGGGTTGCTAGATAAGTCTTAGTAAGTATTTTTTTGGACTTCCTATGTATGCTCTAAATCTGTAAAAGTAATGAGTAGTCCACAGTTTCTAAGTAATAATAAAAACTAAATGTTCCTGTTCTGGAAGATTTATTTCTGGATTCTAAATTCCTTCTAATTTCTTTTCTGGGTTGCAATAATAGGAGTATCTCTGCATAAAAATCTAAAAATTAATCTAATATTGGTCTAAATAGTGAGTACTCCACAGTTTCTAACAAAATAAAATAAAAAGAGGAAATGACACATTAGGGCACATGGCAACATTCAGACAAAACAAAGACATGAGTGAAGGCGGTGACATCACAGGGCCATGAAACCACGTTGCTCAGCCTCTCAGCAAAGTCCGATAAGATGTTGTTATCAAGGAATGATGTCCTTGGGAGCGCTCATCTCCACAGCTGCATGGATAACAGGAGGGGATGAGATGGGAAGGAGCATTATGTTTACATATCTTCAAAGAGATTGGAAATGTGCAGCCCTTCCAAGGCAACACAGGAAAAGCCAATTCAGATACAGAATGTCTTAGGTTGGGTAGATTATAAATTTCAATCTTCCCTAAAGTCTCTCCGATACATCTCAGTTCCCAATTATCCAAATTAGTTTGGTCGTTCCTCTGAGCCGAAACTAGCAACTTCTGCAAGATTGATTCCATTCCGTAGTGAGTTTTAGAGTCCTCAGCTGGGCTGCGAGTCTCAGCAAGACTCGCATCCAACTTGTGTCTCTGTCCACACCAACAGTCTGAGTGTTCGCTAGTTCGGCCAAGTCCATCACAAATTTGTCGATAAGCCAGGTATCCGCAAGCTCCAAACAGTAGAAATCCTGTTATCATGAATAAATCCATGGTGTATCCCGCTGGGTGTGTCCAAGAGGGCTCTCCTGTGCCCAGTCTTCTCGTCGAGAAAATTTGATCAATTGCATAAGATAAAAATCCACAGAAGAAATTTGTATTCCTTAAAAAATAAATCTAAACCGTTAATGCTAATGTTTTTGTTAGAAAAAAAAGAGGAAATAGGAAAAACCAACATATTTTATTAGTTATGACTGTTGTTATGTACAATTTAGTTTCTGTTACCATGGAGCTACCATCACCATTTACATCCAGCTTGGTGTTATCACAGGAAACAAGTCTGACAGACGAGTGAATCCCACCGTCTCTCTACTGTCACACTAACTAGTCACAACCTGAAAATTTAAAATGAAGGCCCAGACTTATAGGGATCACATGTAAGCAAAAAACGTAAAAATACAAACATGACAGGAAACATGTCGAAGAAACCTCTGAATTTTAAAGACAAAAATTACACTTTTAGTCATCATCTTTCAATAAATAGAAAGATATTACCCTGCTTCAACCATAAAATGTGCTAATAATCTTAGTTAAGATCACAGAGAAAAATCATTTGACTTAATTACATTGATGTATCGGTTAAGGCACTTAAACAAGAAACATATTCACAAACATAATCATAAGCAAAATCTACCACTTTAAAATAAGACAGCCCTCACAAATAATTCTTTAATTGCATCATTAATTAGGCTGTTAAAGCTTCATAAATAATAATAATAAGCTGTTATAAATGAGACTTCTCATAAACTCAGAATAATTATTTAGCAAGGCACTTTCCACCTTTATTGTCTGTCATTTTTAAAAATAATACACAATAATTCTCTATTAATGGTTTATAGTGTTCATAGCGTCACTAATAAAACGTTATTACTTGCTAATAATTAATTTATTAAGGCTGTCTTATTGTAAAGTGGTACCAAAAATAGGCGTGAATAACATTTTTGCACAGCTATTTTTTCATGTTTTTGCTTCATCTGTATGAGTAGCTCTCATCGTCATATTCCAGCTCGACATCATCATCATCCAGAAGGCCGTACTTAAATTTCCGATACACCGTTCCGTCTTTACTCATGTACACGATGTCTTCGTCGTCGTACTCCTCATCGTTCCCACACTCTGTGATTCTGTCGCTGTATTCCCCAAAGGAGGAAGTGGTGGGCTGCGGTGGACTAACATCGTTCATGTTCAGTTTCTGATACCCCCCCTCCTTGGTTTTGGACTTGATGGCGAAACACTTGGAGCGGGCGGAGAGCAAAACAAAGATCCCTCCACCCAGAACAACGATACTCATGACGCAGGCCATGACGTTGAACCTGGCACTGCTCTCTAAATCCTCAGCTGACCTCATGACAAAGTTGACACCGAGGATACACCGCACTGAAAAAAAGAGAAGATACATATTTATAAGATTACTTTAGATAATGCAACCTGCAGCTTAGCATCGGTTCTTAACATATTTTATTAGCAATGACAGAAAATAATGATGTTTTATCACATTTCGACAACAAATGTTCCGTTGGGTTTGGACAGGACTCCCTGCAGGCCAGACAGATTATTTCATGTCATCTGTCCCATATATTTATGGTCATGCTGGAACAAGAAGGTGACATCCTCAAACTGTTCCCACAAATTCGGGAATATATACAGTACAGACCAAAGGTTTGGACACACAGTTGTGTCCAAACTTTTGGTCTGCACTGTAGCTGCGCAAAATGTCATGTTGTGCTGAAGGATTAGGAGCTACTTTCACTTTTACTAAGCAGCTGCACCCAATTCCTGAAAAGCAGGTCTACTGTATCTAATGTTACACTAGACGGAAAATTGGTTTCCTAGCCACTGCCAAGCCCAGATTTGTCCTTTGGATTGCCAAAGAAGAGTGATTTATTACGTCACTACACATCTTTACTGCTCCAGAGTTCAGTAAGGGTGTTCTTTATCCCACTGCTCTCAATCCTTTGCACTGAGCTTGATTTAGGAATATTTAGTAGCATCTAACTGATTTTAGATGGAAGCAGTCAGCATGTCTAGATGGGTTTATACTTGTGACCATGGAAGGGACTGGAACACTTTAAGTCACTTATTTTTTATGGGTGACCCAATATTTTTTGCAATATAGTGAACTTATGGAACTTAAGTTATATTTGTTTAAGATTCAAGAAGGTTCTGCAGCCTTAGAAGAAATGAATTTATATTAAAGTGTTAAAATTACTTGCTGTATTATAAAGGTCGCTGACCCCTAGTCAAAGCCAACAGAGTTATTTAACCTGCTCATGGAAAGAAAGTAAAAGTTTGACAATATTTCAAAACCCAGAATAAAACAACAGGCAATGTCTTTGAAAAGATTCTACAAAAGGGTGCTTGGGCTGGTTTCCTTTTAGTGATCAAATCATAAAATGCTGCTGCTCAAAACTTGTTATGAATGACTTAAGCAGCAGCAGAGAGAACAGCACCTCTCTGTTCTTGTAGACATAAAACTTTCTGTTGCGTCTTAACAGAAAGTATCCTTGTTTCTGTCAAGTAAAACCAGTTTTGTCTGTCAGTTAAATGACACCGTTAAAACCGGTCAACCTTGACAGGTTTTACTATCAAGTAAAACCGTCTGTTCCTAACAATTTACGTCTGTCAAGTAAAACCTGTCATACTTTTTGTCAGAAAGTATCAGGTTTCTAGGGGTGTCATGTTAAAAAAGTAAATTGCTGAAAGAATTACTTATTGACATTGCAAACAGCTGTTTTGCTGTGAAATAAAACTTAAAACACTCACTTGGAAAAACCTTTTAAATGAATACAGTAAGTTGTAAAAGCGCTGCAAGTGGAAATCATGTTAAAGGGGCAACATGATTTCCACTCAAAAAATCCAGTTTATGATTAAAAATGTTTCTATTCGAGAGAGTCACGTGGGCAGGCGAACAAGATGGCAGCTGGCTAACGGCTCTCCGTTTCCCGACATGTAATTAGACGACGATACTGTAGTACGGGGCTCTTATTTGATACCGTTCTCAGCAAGTGAGGGAGCAGTATAGGCTTGTGGACTTCTTTTTGGGGAAAAAAGTACTTTAATCCTGCAATGGCCGCAACGAAACACTCAAAGAGTATAGGCCGCATGTTGACCCGTCACAGCCCTTCACATGAGGAAGAACAGGGGGAAACACCTCCTCCTCCTAATATAACGAATTTGTTCTCGGAAGTGGTTAAAATGAGTAGCATGCTACAAAGCGTAGCTGCTGATGTCTCCACAATAAAGCAGACGACGTCGGAACTGAATGCAGCGGTGGCTGCAATGCAAGAAAGGCTAACGGAGGCTGAAACACGTATCTCCCGCTTGGAGGACACTTCGGAGCGGCTGCGCACCGCAGTTGGTGAGAGAAGCAAGCTAATGGAAGCCATGCTGGACCGCATGCAAGCTCTCGAAAATCACAGTAAGAGGAATAATGTGAGAGTTATTGGGTTGAAAGAGACTATCGGTACTGATGGGACACTTTTGAGCTGTGTTCGGAAGATGTTAATCGAGGGTCTTGGAGTTCGCGATGACGCCGAGTTCGAGATTGAACGAGCCCACCGGGTCTTCGCACCGTTACCCGACCCGAATCGAGCCCCGAGACCGGTTCTTATTCGATTCCTGAGGCAATCAGCGAGGGATAAAGTGATTATGGCAGCTAAGGAGAAGCGCGGGTTTGAGTGGCAAGGATGCAGGCTATCAGTGTTTCCAGATATGTCTAAAGAACTGGCGGAGAAGAGGAAGGCTTTCACCGCAGTGAAAAAGAAGCTAAATACACCCTGGCGTTTCCAGCCACGCTGCGCGTGAGGTGGAAGGGCAAAAACATAAGTTTCAGCTCGGCGAAAGCAGCAGAGAAGTTTTTCAATGAGGAGAGCCGGGAGGAGAACGAGCAGGGGGAGGACACCCCAAATTCAACTGATTGATGTAATTCCTAGGAGCCCATAGAAGATGTTGTGTCTGACTGTTGGGAGGCGGACCTCGCCACCTGTCATCATGAACAGAGAGAAGCAGAGTCCACGGACCTGATAAGGTTTTTTCTCTTAGTTATTCTTTCTTTTTCTTTTTCAGCTGCGGTAGACAGCAGCAATAGAGTAGGTTTTAAGTTTGTTTTTTATGTTGTTTCTATCCCTTTACATGACGGGAATGTTTATTGCCCATGTAAATTGTTTTCATTTTGGCTGGGTGCACTCACAGAGTAGGTTGGGGATCAGGGGACCGGGGTATAGATATATCAGTTCAGAGTGTTTTGTTACAGGTTTAAAACGTGTATCAATCTATAATCTGCAATGACTGGGAAGTATATAAAATTCACATCTTGGAATATTAATGGATGCAGAAATCCAGCCAAAAGGCGCAAAATATTGGCGTATTTAAAGACGAATCAAACCGATATAATATTTCTCCAAGAAACTCACCTAAATGAGGGGGAAGAGTCCAAGTTTAAGATGGGTTGGGTAGGACATATTTTTCATAGCTCTCACTCGAGTGCTCGCAATGGAGTAATTATCCTTATTAAGAAAAATATTCAGTTTTCATTGATAAAACAAGCTAAGGATACAGAGGGAAGAATAGTTTGCGTCGAAGCAATGCTGGAAGGGGTAAAGGTCATACCAGAGTACGCGCCCATATACGCGCCCAATAAGGAGGACCCTAATTTTTTCCACAAAATAAATAGTATATTGGGGGATATGGAAGGACAAATAATATTAGCAGGGGACTTTAATGAAGTTATGGATCCTATACTTGATAAAAGCGCACCAAAAGGTTCACTTAGCTCTAAAGGAAGAGATGCAGTCCATATGTTAAAGGAAGATTTGGGTCTAGTAGATGTTTGGAGGTTAATCAATCCGTCTAAAAGAGAGTACACATTTTATTCTCATTGTCACAAATCCTATTCTAGGATCGATCTGTTTTTGGTTTCAAAACTTATAGTAAATAATGTGCGGAGTTGTGATATTAAAACTATTGCACTCACTGACCATGCATGCATCTACGGAATTATGCATAAGATTAGGACTGGGGAATATAAGAGGTTCAAGATGGAGAATGAATGTCTCGATTTTACAGGACAAACTTTTTAAAGAACAGTTGGGGCAGGACCTGAGATACTTTTTTGAAATAAATATTGGCAGTACAGAGCATGTTCAATCTGCATGGGAGGCCTCTAAGGCATTTCTGAGAGGTAAACTTATAGCATACACTTCATGGAAGAAAAAAGAGAGTCTATGTAAAATTCGTAAATTGGAAAGAGAAATCAAACTTAAAGAAAGCAATTTGGCTAGGTGTTATGATGATTTACTTTATCGAGATATTTGTGGGCTTAAGTTTCAGTTAAATGAAATTTATAACAAAAAAGTGGAATATTCTCTATTCAGGTTAAAAACTTCATTTTATGAGGGAGGGGAGAAAACGGGCAAATTATTAGCAAGACAAGTTAAAAAAGAGGATTTTTTGAACACAATCCCTGCCATTAAACAAGGAGATACTTTAGTAACCTTACCAAAAGACATAAACAATGGCTTCAAACAATATTATGAAACATTGTATACATCTTCAGTGTTTAACGAGACAAACCAAAGAGAAAGTGATGCTTTTCTCTCCAAACTCAAGCTACCAAGGCTATCCCAGGAGAATGTAGAGTGGTTGGAAGCACCAATTACTGAAGAGGAGATTAGGAAGGCAATCTCAGCGATGAAGGTGGGGAAATCCCCCGGGTATGATGGTATTCCATCAGAATACTACAAGGAGTATATAGATATTCTTGCTCCAGTGTTACAAAAGGTCTATCAAGAGATCTTTGAGAGAGGACAGCTGCCTCCTACTTTTAATGAAGCTCTGATATCCTTGATTCCAAAAAAGGATAGGGATAGCACGGACCCGGCAAATTATAGGCCAATTAGCTTATTAAATGTAGACTGTAAAATATTAACCAAGGCGCTGGCTGTGCGCTTACAACAAGTCCTTCCTAGTATTATTCATCAGAATCAGACAGGCTTTATGAAAACCCGCTCCTCCTCTGATAACATTAGAAAATTGTTACATCTGATGTGGTTGAGTCAGTCAAAGGAGGAGCCAGTCGTTGCTATCTCCTTAGATGCGGAGAAGGCGTTTGATAAAGTAGAATGGAGCTTTCTTTTTTCGGCTCTCTCAAATTTTGGATTTGGACCCTCTTTTATTAAATGGGTCAAAATATTGTATAAAGAACCAAAGGCTGCTGTCATAACCAATGGCACCATTTCATCCTTTTTTAACTTATCACGGGGGACCCGTCAGGGTTGTTCTCTCAGTCCATTATTATTCATCATGTTTATTGAAACTTTAGCAGTGAGCATTAGGATAAATAAGGACATCAAAGGAATATTATGGGGACAACAAGAACACAAACTGCTTTTATATGCAGACGATATTTTATCACTTATAACACATCCGCTTACATTTTTGCCGCACCTGATGGACACTATGCAGATGTATTCGACGGTTTCAGGGTACTCAATAAATTGGGCTAAATCTGAAGCCATGCCATTATCCTCTTTATGCAATTCACACATGGTTAAAGATTTTAAATTCAAATGGGTACCTGAAGGTATGAAGTATCTTGGGATTAGGCTCAGTAGGGAGTTGGAAGCGTTACCTTCACTAAATTTTGATCCGGTGCTCTCAAAAATTAAAACAAATTTTGAAAAGTGGGGGAAGATAAAACTAACATTATGGGGTAAGATTAATGTTATAAAAATGATTACCGCCCCTCAGTTTAATTATCTGCTTATGATGCTTCCTATTACAATTCCACTTGATATTTTTAAAAGGTATGAAAATTTAATTAAACATTTTTTGTGGGAAGGTAAAAGAGCGAGAATAAAATTAGAAAAATTATATGCTCCTAAGGAAAAGGGCGGCCTAGAACTTCCAGATCTTAAGCTCGATTGCTTGTCATTTGAAATGGCAAAATTAGTTAAATATTGGGAAGGTGAGAATGGGCAGGAATGGTTACATATGGTACGGGATATATGTTTGCCGTTTGACCCTAAACACAAATTATCTCAAAAGATCGACACAACAAACCCAGTTTATGTTCATTCTTGTAAAGTTTGGTCAAAGTTACACAAACTGTTAAAGCTCCCACATCAGGTAGAGCAGTATGCATCTCTCTGGAATAATCCTGAGATATGTATTGGTAAAACACCTGTGTTTTGGAGGCAGTGGCATTCACGTGGCATATGCGTCATTGGTGATTTGTACAAAGATGGACAATTCATGTCCTTCAATGAACTTACTCACACATTTAATTTGGAAGGTAAAGCAAATTTTTGGAAATATCTACAGATGAGACATTGTGTTACCTCAAAATTTAAAAAGATTGTAGAAAATGATATATTGAATTATATTAAGATGCCGCGTGAACGACACACTGCCTCTCAATTTTATAAGCTGCTAAGTTGTAATCTGAGTGGTGAATCGTCAAATATTAAACTCCTATGGCAAAAAGATTTGAGAAAAGAGTATACAAAAGAAGGATGGTTGAGGGTAATGTCAGAGAGTGGTAAATATGTGAAAGAGGCCAGAAGCAAATTTATAGAGTATAAGGTGCTACATAGAAATTATCATACACCTACGAGGTTACATAGAATGAAAATAATGTCAAACAATAGGTGTTGGAAATGTAAGAAAGAAGTGAGCACATATTTGCATTGTTTTTGGGACTGCTCTCTGGTTTCACCATTTTGGATTAAAATCTTGGAGGCTCTGAGTGCATGGCTTGGCTCAGAGATCTCTCAGACTCCAGAACTGTGTTTACTGGGAGACCGATCTCAAATGCCAAACACCCCAAAAGGAGCTTTTGCAGTTGTGATGGTCGGTCTGGTGACAGCCTGCAGGATCATCTTAAGACATTGGAAGACCACAAAGTGTCCCGAGCTAAATGAGTGGATTAAATCAATGACGGATACAGCTTCTTATGAAGTCATGCTCAACAACATGGATGGGAACAGGGACATGGAATGGGATAGCTTTTGGGACTCATTGAAAAGAACTATGGCTTCGAGTAATGTATCTGGATGAAGTCTGATTTTCCCAGACAATTACCTTTCTCTCAACTACTGAATGTCTTTGAATTGACACTGTAATATACATATAATATATGACTGTACCCTGGGTATTGGGGGGCGGGGGGTGGTGCACCAGCCTTTTTTGTTTTTTTTTTTGTTCTGTATTTGTGTTTTATGTGAGATAATTTTCAGAAAATCAATAAAAAATTTGAATTACAAAAAAAAAAAAAAATGTTTCTATTCACAAATCCAGGGAAGACATTTCCATTGATAAGATGACCGTAGAGGTGATGCAGTGTGTTCTTGTTTACCGTATGATGCCTCGCAGTCGCAGCACTCTCTGGGTATTGGTTTGTCGTCAAGTGGCGTCTTCTTTCCACAGCAGCTCAAGCAGCGGCCGTCATCGGCCAGGATGTGGCTCGGGTGGCAGAGGGTGCACTGCCACATGCTGGGGCCCCAGCAGCCCTCACACGATTGGTCACAATGTCTGCAGTTTGGGTCATCATGCTTCAAATCCTGACGACAGGGGGGGGGGATTATCCCACATCTATTGCTTTTGTTTTACTTTTACATTTATTTCCTAACAATTTAACAAATATAATATTAAGTACAATATTACGTAACTGTGACATATTATTTATTATTGCAGCTGCTAAAGCCAAAAGGTAAACAAGGGTTGTTTCTGGTTTGTTAAATTATTGCATTAGTAAAATGGGGCACTACCAACTCTCTTCTGAAGACAGCTCAGTACTAAACAGATTCAGAGTGTGTGTTATTTAATCTCAGCAAAAACACAGGGATGTGGACCATTACAGGCTTACCAAGACATGGCCGTCCACTTAAACTGAGAGACTGAGACAAGAGACGATTAAATCTAAAGTGCTTTGAACTGAAATGTTCCATACAAACAAACTTGATTGATTGGTTAATCAGAGAAGCAGCCAGTAGGCACATGATAACTCTAGAAGAAGTGGAGAGATCTACAGCGCACATGGGACAATACGCAGAGAGGATAAATATCTTCTTATGAAACTTGCTCCTGTTTCGTTCATATTTTATTAATTTATTGAATTGAGTCAAATCTCTTAATTGCTTGTTGTGTTTCCGTGTTTATAATTTTGCTTGTTAGTGTGGTGTTTTCCTTCTGTTACCTTAGAGGCCGGGTAGGAGCCTATAAAACAGGGGTTGTCACAGAATCCGCCCTCAAAGGTGAAGCCGTCATAACAGGACAGACAGGACAAAGCGCCCTCATCTGGAGGAACATGGAAATTACATGAAGCACAATATCTTTGACACATGAACCGTAATTTCAAAAAGCTCAACAGTAGTACATCTTATTAAAATCTTATAACTGTTTCAGCATCTGTTCTCAGTTTAAACCCTATGTTTCATCTAAAACCAATTGTCTTTACAGAGAGATAATTGCAGCAAATGCTGATGTGTCTATGGTTTATCTCTCACCACTCATCTGGAAACACAGGAAGAGGAAATAAAACCACAGAGCATCAGAAAGCCACCGCAGCTTTTCTTTACCGTTGCAGGTCTTGCAGGTGTGGTGACACTTGTGACAGTCTGTGGACCAGATATCTTTGTAGTACCCTGGAGGGCAACTCTTCAGGCATTGCCCCCATGGCCTCATGTACACATAGCCCTCCCTACAGTTCAGACAGTGTGTGTTGCCACTGCCTACACACTGGCTGCAGGAGGGGTCACAGCGCTCACAAAGCATGGTGGTCTTGTTGCCAAAGTGGCTGAAATTGAAGGAGGATTAGTATTTAGAGTACGGTGATCAGGAAAGGGTTTTTAAAATGTTCTCTAACCTCTCAGAGCAGGTTTCAACACAGCTGCTGGCCTGTTTAAAAAATCCTGGTTTGCAGGTTTTGCAGTGTTGACTGTGATGACCAAAGCAGGACTCACAGCTGGGGTGGCACCGTTCACACACACGATCAACTTTGTCCTCGATGTAATAGCCCAGCGGACACTTCTTCACACAGGTGGTGTCTAAAGGGCGCAGCCACAGAGATGTTAAAAGTTTCCTACACTGAATGCATCCAGACGGACACCACGGCGACTCACTCAGTAGGAGCTGCGGCTCGTTGCAGCCGAGGCAGTGGTCTTTGCCTGGACCATCACAGCGGCGGCACTGTGTGTGACACCGCTGGCAATCACCGTTCAGGTCCATGTACGAGTCCATGGAGCACTGACTGTTCCACACACAGTGTCTGCTCTCATCCACACGTCTGTTGGTGTCACAGCTGAGGCAGTCGGTGGGTTCATGGCCTGAGCAGGTCAGACACGACTTGTCACAAGCTGCAGGAAGAAGAAGCCATTAGGACCTTCCAGAAGAAGTCAGCTGTATCCAAGAAAACTCATGGGAAACTTTGTGGAGGGGAAAACTATAATTTTAGCTTTATATATATATATATATATATATATACAGTATATATTATTATAGGTGGATAAGTCTCCACCTTCCCTACCTTTGCATTCATTGGTGTTCTCATCATGGTAGGTGTTGCTTGGACACCTGGCCAGACATTCCCCATAGTATCGGACCGCTTTAGGGTTGCGACACACATCGCAGTCATTCTGGTCGGGTCCGTCACATGAAGCACA
The DNA here is from genome assembly GCF_001444195.1 of Xiphophorus couchianus. NCBI lineage: Eukaryota > Metazoa > Chordata > Actinopteri > Cyprinodontiformes > Poeciliidae > Xiphophorus > Xiphophorus couchianus. The sequence goes on from NC_040239.1 coordinate 15,835,829, forward strand.
GTCAGCATGACACTGCATACACTCCTGGTCATTGTCAAAGTAACCTTTAGGACACTCGTCCACACACTCAGCATCGTACAGGAAGTAATAATCTGCACATTCTGAAACAGAGAAGATAAATTATGCAATAAACAAAAGTCGGTGTAATGAAAGACGGGACAGTAATGTTCAGGTGGTTTATTGAAGAAATTTTACATTTATTTTTCCAGTTCACTCATTTAGTTTAGTAAAACGAATGACCACGATTTACCAAAAACAACACAGTTACCAACTTTCTCTTGTTTTTTAGCCTGTTTTAAATCCCTCATCATCTTTTTTTGAAGGGTCAGATCAGGTCACATCATAAATGTTTTTTAACATCTATGTGATGTTTCAGAAAAAAGAGCTAGGGTATCTAGCTAATTTAATTACATCAACTTTTAATAATGGTCTACGTTACAAAGCAAGTAACTATGTTTTTTTTGTTTTTTTTTGGTTTAATTAAATTCTGACCACATTGACCCCAAATTGTTGTGGTCTTTGTTGGAACAGCGTAATTCAATTAATTAATTAAAATTATAGAATTTTATGTAATTGTAATGAAATAGCAAAAATTATTATCTAATTTTTAAAAATCTAAGGCAAATATTTGTATAATAACTTAAATCTTATTAAGTAACACCGTCAATGCCCGTGAGATTTACAACTTCATATCCTACTCCAATTACTTTAGCTATGTTAATATTTTACTTTCAATGTCTATGGAGAAATATAAAATCAATCCAATGTAAACAGATTTAAATTACATGTCATACATTCTAATTTGATACAAGTTGTGAAACAATGAAGTCAAGTTCTTGTGTGAACTTGGTTTTTTATATATATATATAAAAAAAAGACAGAGAAATAAAAAAATATTAGTCATCTTTAAAGCTTTTAATACAATCAATCATTTGTTTTAAAAATGATTCACTTATTCCCATGTAGACACAAATCATTTTTAAAAAGTTAATTTTGTTTTTCTTTTTATTGTTTGTTTTTCTATTTTGCTGGGTTTGTTTAGAAAGATTTGTCAGAAACATGATTTTTTTGATTGTCCTCCATTTGTTTCATGTTATACTAAAATATAACGGGGTTTTATTTTTCAACTGTCTTCATTTATTTATTACTTCAAACACAATCTTAAATAATCCATTGAAAATGCAATTTTCTCTTCACTTTAAGTGTCAGCAGAACTTGGAAACTAATAAAAAGCAGCAATGTCCTTCTGTTGTTCCTACTTCGTGTTTTCATTTAGCTGTGTTCGTGTTTTCTCAATTTAGACTCTTTGCTGTTGAGAAAGCAGACGGAGAAGTTTCTAAATTTCCTGTTTTTTCTCTTTCACCTTTCTATAAGCTTCCTCTTTTCAACTATTCAGCTCTAAAGTAAATCCCTTTCAAATCAGCATGTCTGCAATCCTTTTCACCACATTCTCCATTCCTACTTACTCTTGCAGAGGCCATCCTGACTGCACTCGCTACAGTGCTGTGGGCAGCGCAGGCACTCTTTGCTGTTGTCATAGTAGCCCTTTGGACAGGAGGACAAGCAGGAGTTGTCCAGCAACAGAAAGCGTCTCTCACAGCTCAAACAGTTGGAAGAACGTTCTTTGCAGGATCCACACTCCGGGGCACATTGGTGGCATTCTTCACCCTGTGGGAACCCTCTGAGGACGAGGCAGAGAGAGGCCCAAACCACTGAGTGACTGCTAGCAGCGACATGCTGTGTGATTTGTGCAAATAGTAAAACAGGAGATGAGAGGGACGGCACCTCTGACACTCCACCACGCAGGTTCCATTTTGCAGATAAAGTCCTGTAAGACATCGCTGACAGGCTTGGGCTTCCTGACACACGACACACCCGCTCAGGCAGGGATCACACTGTCCAGATGTCTTGTTGCCAAATGTACCAGATGGACAACGAGACACGCAAGTGTGATTCAGAGTCAGAAAATGTTCTAAAGGCAAAGAAAAAACACAAATTACGTCAATCATACAAAAGAGGGCATTGAGCCAGTGACTCCTAATTGATACACCAGCATGTTTGCATGAGAAACATCGGAAAATACACAAGTTTGTACTAACCCATCATGGGAACACTAAAAACCTATTGTACTGTATTATAGATATGTATAAAGTTCATTAAAAAGCTTAATGTTTGCTTGCTTTGTCCTTTCCAAAACCAGTTCAGATGATTGTTTGTGTTTTCCTGTTGGATCACCGCGCTGTGTTCATGCTTCTACCATCTACCTTATAGTTAATCATCCGATGTGAAGCTAAGGAAATACACACTACTCAATCATCTGCACTGCAATGCAGCAAACCAGATGGAATGATGCCGCCACCACAGGGCTTGGTTTAAAAGCTTTTACTTGACTCCATAGGCTCTTCTCATAAGTGTGGTCAAATAACTCAATCTTTGTGTGGTTTGACCATAAAACTTTTCCCAAGAAGGGAAGTGGGACTACAGAGAGCATGAGGAGCTGGAGTCCTGGCGGTTCCAATGAAGGATGTTTTCCTTCATTGGAAGGTCCTTTCAGTTTTTAAAGTTTACATTTTTGGAAAATCTGGATTTTTTTTCACCAATTTACTGGTTTCTGTAGTTCCAGGTGATGTCAGCCCACCCAGGGCCTTTGTTGTCATTTGGCAGCTTCTACTTACTTGGACTTTGAATAGAGGAAAGGTTACAGAAGGATTAACTGAAGTAAAAGCCCTTATTTGAAAACATTTGTGTAATTTATCATTTCTTTTGAAGGAAAGAAAACAAGGAAAAAAGAATTGATTAAAATCAGAAATCGGATTTTGCATAAAAGAAAAAGAAAAAAAATAAAGATTGTACTTTTAAGCCAGGTTGCTCAGTTCTAATAAGGTTTTTGATGGATAGAAAAAGCGTGTTGGTTGATTTACTAGAGTTGCAGCTGCTGCAACTTTCCTTCCTTGCAGCAAAGCAGTTCTTACAGGAGGAGTGACACAGTTCACATTTGCCTTGACCTGATGCAAACAGAGAATAGAAAGCAGAGTAATCATTTCCAAATTCATTTTGGTTTGAAGAACAAAGCTAATAGCAGTTTCATATTTCAAAGTGACTAGATTTTGAATATTATTTAGTATAATGGCTAAATATTAACAATCTGACGCACTGTTTTTGAACTGTCCCTCAGGACAAGTAGCGAGCTGCTTCCCGTCGAGACACTCCCCATTTTTCAGAGTGAAGCCGTCTTCACAGGAGTCACAGCTGTCAGATCCGGGCCCTCCACAGGAGCGACACTCTCTGTGACAAGGTTCACATTCCTGACTTTCCTTATCCATGAAGTATCCTTCCTGGCAATGATCCACACACTCTCCCTCTGGACACACAAGTGAGCATAAATTTATCTGTACCACATAAAATACATTTTGTTTCTCCAAGTCCAACATTTGGGGTTGAAATTCATTCAACAGCTGGTGACTAAAACACTTGAGATGAATAAAAACAATCAATTAAAAGTAACAACGAAATACAATTGAAGGACTGAAATATGTGTTTCTGATGTTACCAGAGACGTAGAATCCGTCTTCACACCAGTAGCACTGGGACTGGTCACAGACTCTACAGACTGGGTCATCACACGAAGAACACATCATGGTCTCCTTCACTTCATAGGTCCAGTCTGGACAGGACTGATGGCAGTCAGCGTCAAACCTGCAGCACAGGAAGTTTGGCATCAGTGTGAGAGCTTGAAGCTGGACGACGGTAATGAAGGAGCAATCCGAAGATACTCACAGATAATATCCGTCTTCACATTCCAGGCAGGCAGTTTTCTGTTTCTGATCTCCCGAATCATCTGGAAATTAAGAGAAATTGTAATAACAGATTTGTAGTCAGCGTCTTCTCCGCCCATCTTTAAGTGGGTTTATGTAACTTTGACCAACAATGGAGTGAAATCAAACCATCTTCATTTTTTTAAAGATAGCAGAAAATAATAATAATTTTCCTGTCTCGTTTCATTAAAATAAGTGCATGAATGAACGACTCTAAAATGTAGCAGCAGTAAAGCTTTAAAACAAAGTTTATTCAGATTTGTAAAAGATGTGACTAGCATCAATAATATGACTTAATAAAAGCTGAGGGTAAACACAGCAGACCAGTGGCAGTAAACTCAAAAGTTTAGTCATGAAGTTCCTACAAGAATGCTTTTAAGACAGAAATCATATTAACTGTTGATTTCAACCAAAAACTGTCTTGTAATTACTTTTATTGGCTTTCAGATTCCTGGTACAGCTGCGAAATTATTTTGAGCAAAACTGCTGACAGAAACACACATTAGAAGTTACAACATCAGCCAAGAAGTTGGTACAAAAATAGGGAAAAACTATATTTAGTAAAACTTTTTACCATGAAAAAAAAAAATATATATATATATATATATATATAACTTTCTTTTTTATTAAATTATTTCTTATGTCTTTAGTGATTTTCTTTTTACCTTTGATGGACTCAAACAGTAAAACAATGAAATGTTTGAAATAAGAAAAATCCTAATTAATGGTAATGTTAATTTGATATGGAGGAAGACGACCACAAAATCGTTATACGGGAATCATTCTTGTCTTCTGTCCTTGCATCTTTGCATAAGAACAAAATAAACTAATTTTAATGTGCTTTTTGATTGGAGACAAATTTTATTCAGATGTGAAATTGGTCAAAAAGACTCAAGAGGTTGAAGAACGCTGTTCTAAGAGTAGTTTCAGTTAATACCAGCAGGTGGCACTCTAATCTCAAGCAACAGGTTCCTGTAGAGTACGATGCATGGATCTGCTTTATTCCGTCATCACCTCAGTGTAATCATAATAATAATAAATCAAACCTTTTTGTGTGTGTATTTATGTTTGGATTGATCTGATTCTGAATGTTTTTTAAAATAGGTTTGATTTGCTGATCTTGTAAAGTACCTATTGGGATGAAATTTGATGTGAATTGGTGCTTTAATAAAAAATAACTGAATCGATTTTAATTAAGCCTTCAAAATAAATAAATAAAGTTAAGAAAGGATTTTTCCCAACTTTAAATGAATGTTCAAGGCTGGATTTTTAAAAAAAATGTCCAGGGTGAGATTATGCTACATTAAAGTTTATATTTATTTTAAGAATTGCCACACACTCTCCTTACCAGGGATAATACAAACAAACTGGAACATTGTAGCAGACCCCAATAATCATTTCAAGTGAGTTCGTGAGAGGTTGCTTTTATACAACGACCAGAGAGTGAGGTCATTTTCCCCTCAAACTAATTAATCTGAGCTGTCTATCAAAACCATTCAGCTGGTAACTCTGGAGGACCCTGACTGTCACCTCCGGATGCAACAATGTCACAACATCTTCAAGGACATAGCGAGTGAGCAGTGTGGGTAAAAGAAAAGAAATAAAGGATCAGACAGGCAGGGAGAGGAGGTAAAGGATGGCTTAAAAAGACGCTCCTGCAGATCTTCCTTTGGGGCATTAATCCTCTCAAGAAAAACCCTCTGCGACCCCCACATCCCATTCCTCTTTCTGTCTCCTTCCAGCACCCTCAACTTAACACTGCACCAGTTTGCACTTCAATGCCGTCAACAAGCCACAACCTGTGAAAGCAATTACTCATACAGGGATAGAAAGACTGGGAGAAGGGGCAGGCGGGAGGGACGGAGGTGTAGGAGAAATACTCGGGTGAGGAGCCGGAAATCGTGCCTGCAGGCTGTGTCTATGAGAGGGAGAAAATAGCGCCCGCATAAATATTAACGGTGCAAAGCAGGAGGAGGGGTGGATTTCAGCTGCCGTACACATCCTGAGGTATTGACTTGTGGAATGTGCAAGCACTCACATTTACTTTTTTGGGGGGGGGCGTTTTTTTGCCCCTAAGTGCATTGAAAAGCTGCACATCATGTCAGCAATTGAGAGACATGTGTGATGTGAGTGCACACAATCACACTTTAAGGTGGTTCAGTTCAATTAAAAGTGAAAGGCAGTACAATCTAGGGAGATGACTGATGAATGCGGTGCCTAAATTTATCACTTCAGCTGGTTGATCTGGCATTCTGCGACTGTCAGGAAAAGAAAGGGGATAAATGAAAAATGTGGTGAAAAGTGAGTCAAAGTGAGCACCGAGCTGGCTGCGCAAAAATAATGAACAATACCGATGTTAAAAAGGAAGGAATAAATATAAGGACCTGGTTTGGAGAATACAGACTATAAAGAGCCTTATCAGAGTGACTCAGTAAAGGTGCTGGGTCTCCACATGTTGCCTTCACTTCTACTTGGCATTCACTCTGCAAGCCCGTGCAGTTCTGCTGGCGGGCGTCTTCCAGGAGATACTCCCTCACTTTGTCTTTTAACAGTGATGGTAAAGAGGGATCTCTCACACTTTGGTCCAAACAAGAAAATATTCTCTTTTCGAATCTTAGAAATTTGAAGGCCACTTCCTGTACTCATCTATCTGTTCTTTTAGCGACCGTTATTGTTCCCTTAGATACAGGAATTTGCATCCTAGAAAAAATGACTAAACGCAGCATAAAAGTTATTTTTGTCCAAGATCCCCAAAATCTTCCTCTCCATATTTGAGCTGCACAAGATGCTCACAGTGGGAGTTCCAAGTTTCAGATTTATCTTCTGTTTTGACATCAGTCTAAATGAAAAGAGATGCATCAGCAGTAACGCTTAGAAAAAAGAAAAAAAACATTTTATCAAGTAGACATGTGCTGAGGAGGAGAAAACCAAGATAATATCCTTTATCCTTTGAATAAGACAGAAAAGTGACCCCAGAGATGCAAATCCTGGAAGTACACTGAGCACCAGAAAAACATGAATACATTGTGTTTCTAGAAGATTTCCAAATCTCTAGCATGTGGTTTGGAAAGCATGATTAGTATGTTTTGGAGTATTAAAGGGTCTATAATAGGTACAAAAGAAAGTCTTGTATAACAAACTGACCCACAGATGGTATTACTTTAACATTAACCCTTACAGATCCAACATGAAGCCTAAACTGCAGATGCAATTATTCCACAACATCTCCATGACCTTATGCAAGACTTGGAGTTAAAAATCAGATTTTTTTTTTTTTGATTTATTCAACAATAAACTTCACTGCCTTATATTTAACTTTGATGTGATGGACAAACACAAAGTTTTGCAAAGTTGTGAAATGGAAGAAAAATTATTTCTTTCCAAAAATTTGCCGCAGGGTCAAAGTACCCCTACATGAAATGAAATCTGACTGAGCTTGAACTATTTTGTAAACATTAAAGAGCAAAAATGTCCATCTCTGGATGTTCAAAGCTGGTGGAGACACAACAAAGGTCTGAAATTGCAGCTGTATGTAGTTCTGTAGTATTGACTCTGTAGCAGAGAGTTAAACTATAAAACTTTTTTTTTAAGAAGCAATCCTTTTCCTTCCACTTCACAATCATGTGTAGGTCTAAAAGACAAAACCACAATTAAATACATTCACATTTGTGATTGTAACATTGCAAAATATGAAAAAATTATGACAGTATGACTACTATTGCAGTATCAGATCTAAGTTTGGTTTACAATCTAAAAAAAAGCTAAATAAAAGGATAAAAATGTCTTTCCACACACAGAACCTTCAACATTAACAAGCATTTTTCCAATATTTCTATCCCGGTGCCCTAACTTTACCCTGTAGCGTCATGTTTAGTAGAAGCGCCGTTCATCTTAAATCCCTCCTCTGCTGACTGATACGTTCAGCGTGGGGAGATGATGGGTGGCAGGACGGCCGAGCAGGCAGCCAGACTGAAGCAATATTCCAGACGAAACACATAATGACATAATAACAGCCCATCTCTGCCTCAGATGAGTTCACTTCACAATAACAACTTTCAGCTGTGTGTGATAATCATCTGTAAGAGGAAGAAGGTTTGTCTTTCTGTGGATTGCAGACTGTATCTAACACGGCACTAGAGTTAGAGTGTAACTAACAGAGCATCAGGATGAAACAACCAACTTTTTCACCCTGACTCTGAGCTGCACAACATCCATCCAATCTCAAACCTGAACTCACTTTGAGAACAAGTTTTATTTCAAAGTAAGTGTCTTATGTAGAGTGTGAGGAGCAGAAATCAGTCATCATTTATAAATGCCACTCACAGTCTTGTGAAGTAAATTTAAAGCACAACAAATTCTTTCCTTATCCACGATTTTAAAAGTCAGCAGGACAACAATTGTATATTATTATTACATTTCACTCCACACATTTGGAGGAGCAGGAAGAAAAGTCACTGTTGAAAATAAAGAACGTACGAAGCCATGATTCAAACTTGCCACAAGTCAGAGGACACGGCAAGCATGTAGTAGAAGGTTCTCTGGTCAGATGAGACAAAAATTAAAAAGTAGTCATCAAAATAAAGGTTGTAGCTCAATCTGAACACACCCTTCCCATATTCAGCAGGCGCAAAACTGGTGTAAATAGATGGAGCTCAAACAAGCCAGTGCTGGAAGAGAAACTGTGACTGCAGAAGATTTGAGTTTGGGTCCATACACATACAGGTTTGGTTACAGCATATCCATGTGTCAGAATGGCTTTTTTTAAACTCCAGGCCTAAATTCAACTGGGAATCTGTGGCAAGACTTGAAAACTGCTGTTTGTAGTTTCTCTTCATCTAATTGAGCTGTTTTGCAACAACAAATTAGCAAAAAATCCAGGCTGCAGATGTGTGGACAGATAGTAGCGACACACTTGAAACTGTAATTTCTTAAAAGATGAAAAAAAAAATCCCATAAAATGCTTAGAATTTTGTGGTTGTAACATAACAAAATGGGAAAAATTTAAAAGGGGGAATACATGGTACTAAATACCAACTGAAAGCCGTGACTTTTAATAAATCTTACTGTGCCCTCATGTGCACCACAATTGGTGGGTTTGTGCAAATTGTTGTTTACAATCTCATATTCTTTTCATACAAGTTTCATGCTCTGTGTCAATTACACAATGATGCTGAGCAGTCATTGGAGTAAAATCCACAGAACAGCAGCGGATCACAACATCAAGTTGCAGTGGCTTAAAGTTTTGCTGATGGTTGATCAAGTTGCAGCATGTTTTACCTAGGATACACACTTTCATTCTGGTTCATCCTGGTTCTAAATGGGCAACATCTGTTTAAGTTGGAAACATATGAGAGGGAAATAAAAAAAAATAGAGACAGACGCAGTCTACTTACTGAGCCTGCATTTCTTGCAGCCCTCATCACAGGGAAGGCAGTCCCGTTGATCATCGTCTGAAGCCTCATCTGACAGAAAATACAAGAGAACTGATATAAGGAATAAAATACTAAACATATTTCTCATTTCTTGAAAAGTGCTTTTGTGACTTTTAACTTTTTCAAACATTACATTTAGTCTAAATCAAGTAAACTGAATCAAAATGTTACAGGAGAATGAAAATTAAAAACAATATAGTTGCAGATCTTCTGTCATGATGCAATCTCTTCATGTACAAACTCTCATTGCTGGAATCCATGTTCATTTCAGACCCACTGGCGCAAAAAGCTCCATCTCCGTTCTTTATCTCAAATACTGCGAAAAGCAGAAGTCTCAGCTTTCGCTCAGTTCTCCCCTGACGGCCATTCCCAGCTGATCTCATGCTTTGATATAAACTGTGAGGTGTTCATCTTTCACAAGCTCTCAGAGGATAAAAATGAGGATTAAGATCAGAAAAAAGGGGAGGGGGGGCCTGCACCATGTGGGCCTTGGTAGATGGACTAGATTAAGGCACGCCAGCAACTGTGCTTCCAACATTTTTCCCTTTGTTGAATATCAAAGATGATGGAAAGATGGCATGAACTCTCTAATCATATAACTAACATCATGCTGGGAACATCTGAGAGCTTCTCAGATGTGAAATTTAAAATGAGAGAAGAATCTACTTCTCTACAACAAATGCTCTGACAGTTTATCATTAAGAGACTTTAAAAAAAACAGAAATCAAATCCAAAAGTTGCTTTGCTTTTTTGTTTTGTGTTGCTAAGCAGATAAACTGAGGCATCATTGTTGAATCATGACGCATTAATTCAATGATGTAATGTTGGTTATTATAACTATTATCTTTCTGACTAAATTTCTCAGAGTTGTGCCACAGTTAACCTTATTATGCAGATGTATGATACAGAAGAAAATGTGTCACCGTTTATGTGTCTCTAACCTGTGCTGCACTCCAGTTGGACACAGTGGCCATTTCTGAGCCTGTATCTGGAGCTGCACTGGACGCAGCGGTCTGCTGCAGTACAAACGACGCATTCTGCAGGACACGGCTCGCAACACATCATTGCAGAATGGAAGAAGCCCTCAGGACAGGCTTCCCGGCACTGATTCTGAAACAGGTATCTGGGTTCACCCAACCTGTCTGGGTTGAAACGGGAAAAAAAAGAGATGAGGGCTTTCATGGGAAGGAGAAGCTGATGAAAAACACAGGCATGCAGACAGACACACACTCTCAGACGGAGGTTTAAGAGTAATTTAGGTTTTAGGAAACCACTGTCTTAAACGTGAAGCATCATTCAAGAATGTGCAGTCTCATCTGCCTAGCAGAGATCTTCATTACCCTTAAATATTTTCATAATTTGCTACCCCACAACCACAAATATGGATAGTTTTTTTTTGTAGATTTCATGTGATAAACCAGAGGTCTAAAAGAGCCATTTTTGCCTTCAATGACATTTACTCAGTTGTTACATGATTTCATGGAAAAAAAGATAAACATCAACTACAAAATCTTTCTTGCAATTTTCAAAGCATCACAGCTTTATTTCTATTTCTACAAGTTTAAAAAATACAGAAAATAACAAAACTTCTGTGGGATGTTGAAATTTGTGGAAAATGATGAAGAAAAAGATTACTTAGTTGCCCACAGACACACACACACACAAAAATCTTCCATTTTGGAAATTCAATGCAATAATTCCATGTCAAAAGAGGAAAAACTACTAAAATCTACATTTGTTACATTTATTTTTAAAAACATTAGCAGGCAACATTTTAAGGGCCATTGTGGAAGGTCCAAAGAGCCACTTGCAGCTCTGGAGTCTCAGGTTGCAGGTCCCTGTGACAGACCAACATGGAGAATAACATCATTATCCTCCTTTTCCACCTGAACATTTATTAGAATCTGCATAGACCGTTTATCCTGAATCTGAAGTTTTCATGTTGTGCATTGGAATTTATAGGTACAGTCTCCATAACATTTTTATTTTATTATCACTGGTTATCTTCATGTGTGTTTGTGTTTTCCCCATTCTATTCTATTCTATTCTATTCTATTCTTCAACAGCACTAGGGAACCTAGATAGGACAGGAAGGAAGAAGTTTGCTGCTAAATAGACAGCAATCGTCAAAGAAAACTCCATAGAGACAGCAAAAATATTTGCAGTGCAGTTTCTAGTTAAATCTTATGTTAAAATTTTTATAAACTTTATATGTGTTATTTTAATTTTGTCTAGAAAGTTTTTTATTTGCAGTTTCTTTTACTGTCATGCTCCCTCATTTAAAAGTGACAGCAGGGATCTAAAGCATCACTATCAAAGGTCAGTATCAGAAAATCTCCTCCGTATCTTGCTCTTCTGGATGCATACCTTGTGTGGGTGTGTGTGTGTGTGTGTGGGTGTGTGTGTGTGTCTCTGAGATAAGAGAGGCTGTTCTGAGGAAGAAGCCGGGTGAGACAGATAGAAGTTCTGTTCCTGCTGTTATTGTTATGTCTCATTGAGCCTCAGACAGACTTGCAATTAAACGGAACCACATTTTCAAACATAGGCTGACAAATTTTTCGGCTAATTGAAAGTGTGTGTGACGAGGAAATCTGGTGTTAATTCTTTTCTCGGACATCTGGTACCTCAAAGTGAGTGTAGGTGCGTAACAGTATCTCCCCAGCGTAAACACTCTCATTCTGACAGCCATAATACCGTCTGCAACAGTGTGATAAACACAGTTGCTCCTGATACCATCAGACTAATATTTCTTCAGCTGCAGTCTGTTAATGACCTCTGAGATTTATATTAATATGAGAAAAAAGGAGTGAGGATTAGCTGCTCAGAATCAGAGGATGACAGCACTTAACACCGGGGTGGGTTTCACATTGAGGAGCGAGGAAGAAGATAAATGGACACCGTTACAGCAAAGACATCAAGGGTGGATCATTCGAAGACTGATTCTCCCTTTCTAAAACACATCTATCAACAGCAACATTATAACTTAATTAGATCCATTTACTTTCAGAAGATTAATTGGGGATGTCTGACACAAATGAGCCTTAGCTTGGTCTAAAAGCACATTTGCTGCAGTCAGCAGTCAGAGCCGCGCCAACAGTTTCAGACCCCTTGAGTTTTTCACATTTTCTCAGGTTAAATCTACAAACGTCTGTGGATGTTATTGAACTCTAAAGTGAAAAACAAAGTAAAGTAGTAGATAAATAGGAAGTGGTGGGAAATTATGCAAGCTTTTGCATTTTTCTGTGTGGCAGACTATGTTTTACTGCAACTACAGCTGCTGAGGAATGCTTCTACCACCTTTCCACATTTAGAGATTTAAAATTTGCATCCATTCTGAATCTGTGTACATTAATTTTCAAGTATTCTCATCATTATTTAGATCTGGGTCATTCTAATGCATGAATATGCTTTGAGAACCATTGCGCTGTAGCTCTGGTGAATTTCTCAAGCCTTTTGTAGCCTCAGAGGTTTTCATCCAGGAGTTCCTGATCTATCTTCCCGTTAAGAGCTTCCATATCCCTGCGGAAGAAAAGCATCCTCTGCAGCTCCCCAAGTACAACGAGCTTCTCTGATTCCTCTCTGATTTTTTATTTCCTTGCGCAGCGTGTCAGTTTGTGTTGATAGGTCTGGTTAGGCTTGTAGTTCCATCAAACTTTTCCATTTCAGATGATAGATTGATCAGTACTCTTCAGATGTGCAAAGCCCTTACTGACATGTCTGGTGTGTTCCCTGATTTTCACGAAGAAACTGTTTTGTATTTGGGTATTTAACGTGTTGGGGGCTGAACAGAAATGCATGTCAGACTTTGAAGATTTTTTTTTCTGTAAAACCTCTTTAATACAATGAATTATTTTTCATTTCTTCCCAGTTCTGTATTACTTTGTATTGGGTATATCCCACAAAACCTTCATGAAATACATTGAAGTTTGTGGTCACAAGTGGGAAAGTGGTATGAAAATGTTTGTGAGGTTTAGTCACAACTTGACATGTTCTGAGTCTACAAACACAGGCAGCACATTGAGAAATTTTCACTTAGTAGCTATTAAATACCAAAGCTAAATCAATACCCTGTGCAACACGGCGAGTCAATACACCAACTCTAGTAATTATCTTCCTTGATGATTTCTGAAACATTTCAGAGATCAATAATTTACTCAAACGGAGGAAGGGGTGAAACTTTTCTAACTTCCTGTTGCAGCTAGTTGTGCTAATGCTCGCTAACATAGAAACACCTGGTGACTCATTTTTACTTGTAGCTGATATTCCTGTTCTCCGCTACAGCAGTGACACAGAACATCAGGGTTGGTATCTGCAGCTTTGGAAACATAAACCACTCATTGCTGCTCCCACTGTAAATACACTTCTGTGCCGATACAAGCCTGTTAAATTAACACACATTCAACTTGCAGAGATGATGAAAAAAACAAAATATTTTACTTTGGCACCTGCAAATATTTTTCTATTTTCACCACAAGAAAAAAAAAAAAAACAGAACAATTTGAATGTATTTATCTCTGTGGGAGTGTTTACCTGTGTCACAGCTGGTGCAGCTATCTGGACCCTCAGCAGTGCACGCCTTGCAGGTGTTATGACAGGGAAGACACTGCTTCCCCTGGACATAGCGCCGCTCCTGGCAGCGGATGACACAACGGCCATCTTCAAAGAACCTACATGGAAGCATGAAGCAGAGCTACAGCTGAAACATTAACACTGTGTATTAAGAAGTTAGATTTATCCTTGGAAATGAGCAGAATTTCCCATTATCTGAACCCGCCCATCTGTGAATTCATGTCTGATTTATAAAAGCATCAACTCTGTTTTCGAACCACAGTGCAGTGGTTGGATTGTAAAGCAATGTTTGCACCACTTCACTTTAGCTTACATCTTTTAAATGAACAGTGCAGATGAAGAATGTTCCACATTTTGTTTTGTTTCAGGTTTGTCTCAGCATGGATCCATTTGTTTTTATTCCTTCATTGAGTTACACACAGCAGTGCGAAGGGACTCACAAAAAGTAGTTTTAATAGAGTGTTTTGTAACACTTTTTGTACATAGAATATGCCTCTTTGCATAATTATTGAAAAACTTCTCTTTGTACTTGGCTGAAGAGAGTTTGGCAGCCTGGAGGTTTCTTGGGAAAGATACCACAAGCTTGGCATACCTTTGTCTTGGAGGTTTTTCTGTTTCTTTTTGGCAGAATCAGTCCTGAGTGAATTTTAGCTCTCTCTGGAGAAGCTCTGCTGGGTTCAGATCCAAACTCTGGCTTGCTGCGTCCAAGACCTTAAACAGTTTTTGTGTGTGCGTGTGTGAGAGAGAGAGAGAGAGAGGCCATTCCTTTGTTTTCTTGGCTGTGTGCTTTTGTTATTGTCTCCTTGAAACTTAAGCCTCGGTGCCAGATTAAAGTCCAGATGATTGTAGGAACATATTCAGTTATATTCAGTTTGCTTTATATTTTCATGCATCTTTCTACTCTTTCCTGACCAAACTTTCCTGCAAAATAAAGCTGCAATAATTATATTCAGCTGGAAGGATGGTACAGAGGTAACACACTGTGGCAGGTTTGATTCTTAATTGATCCTAATAGCTAGAGAGTCATTCGAGTGGCCGTTTGGTCATTTAACAGAGGACTTTAACAAGCCTTTTAGAAACAATTAGCTTCTCCCCGCCTCCACACCTTCACTGTTTAGTGAAGTGCTGCACCGGTAACTTGTTCTCTAAGTTCTTCTGTCAACACAAAGTAACATTAGATGTGGATTTCTATTATCCTGTTCAAAATTTGTCCTGCTAGCTTCTTGTTTTGGAGTTAAAATGCAATATTTAAACATCTCCAAAGCTCAATCTTATAATAAATGTGTACCAAAAAGTGCGAGTGAAATTCTAACAATAGCTATGAGTTTTAATGGAGATCACATTTATGCAACCACATTATTTAAGTCTTTTGATTTCTCCCTCTAGAAGATTTAAGTTTATTTCTTTAGTTGAGTTGTACTGTTTCAATATTATAATAAAGGTGAAAGATGTTTTGCAATTATTTCTCTTGGCATTACTATTTTACACTACAACAATTTGGCATTTTAACGTGTGCAGATTTTTTTATATCCACTGAGGCTCATAGCGACTACCATAGTTAAGATCAAATCACACAAACTATGAACTTTGATAATCATCTTAACATATCTAGCTTTAATATCATCTCTTTTAAAACTGGTCTGGGAAATCAACAAACGTGTGAAACAACAAAAAGTCTGAAAACATGTACTCTGCACTGGTGACGTTTCCTTGAGAAAGGTTTTAACCTTGTATCTGGGCAGACGGTGCAGGCTTCACTTTCCGGACCCGTGCACTGCAGACAGGAAATGTCACAAAGATGGCACGTTCCCTGTTTACTCAAGTACTCCCCTGCAGACAGAGAGCCACAAAAAACAGCTTCATTACAGACCCGCTGCAACATTATCATTCAACCCATTATAGTCCATCCATCCATCCATCCATGTTCTGTTCACCCTTGTCCCTAATGGGGTCGGGAGGGTTGCTGGTGCCCATCTCCAGCTACGTTCCAGGCGGGAGGCGGGGTACACCCTGGACAGGTCGCCAGTCTGTCGCAGGGCAACACAGAGACATACAGGACAAACAACCATGCACACACACACTCACACCTAGGGAGAATTTAGAGAGACCAATTAACCTGACAGTCATGTTTTTGGACTGTGGGAGGAAGCCGGAGTACCCGGAGAGAACCCACGCATATACAGGGAGAACATGCAAACTCCATGCAGAAAGACCCCGGCCGGGAATCGAACCCAGGACCTTCTTGCTGCAAGGCAACAGTGCTACCAACTGCGCCACTGTGCAGCCCTACCCATTATAGTTCAATTCAAAAACTTCTTGTTGATTCTTAAGGAAAATAAATTTGTGGTAACTCATATTATTGAAGTTCCTTCAAATAATTGTAGTGGATGCTGACAGGTGGAGGCAGGAAGGATCGCCTGTAGCAGTCTGTGTCGCAGCAGATCTGAAGGAGTCTCAGACTGAAGACACTGTTGATGTGTCACGGTCTGATGAAGAAGATGCTCAGGGTTGTCCATAATGTTCTTCATTTTATGAAGAATCCTTCTTCGCACAATAATCCAAAATAGAACCAGCCTTCTTTATTCAGATTGTTTAGCCATTTTTAAATCACTAGCTGATGCTGCGACCCAAACAGATGATGGCAGAAGAAACTGCGCAGACTGACTTTCAGCATCGTGCTGCAAAAATACTTTTAAAAAGTCACTCAGATAATAAAAGTTCTGAGTATTTTGGGTTTGGTTATTCCAGGCTTAAAGCCAGAGGTAAATGCAGATAATTTAAATTTCACTGATGAAAGATAATCTGCATTATAAGAACAAAGTTCAAACAACTTCCTAACCAGTTATACTTTTTATGACACTAGATATTTAAAAGTTTTAGAGTTTAATGGTTCTGTGTTTATTACCCATGATTGGAGACATTTCCACCTTTCAGCAGCACAAAAGCACAGTTGGGGTAATAAACACCACCCAGAAATTTCCAAATTAAAACTGCAGAGGAAAGTTTAACGGACTAACATCATCCCAGTTTCGAGTTGTAAAAACTTCGAAATAATGAAAGTTTGAAACAAATAAACTGTGATCGACCTAAGTAAGCAATTCTAAGAAAACATTTTGACAACAAAAAGATGTTGCAGTCACACATCTCTCAAAAACAGGAAGTGATCATCATCTATTGCTAGTAAATTATCTGCATCTGTCAAAAGACAGATGTACTTTGGTTGGTCATAAAATACCAACAAAAGTTTTAATGAAGACTTTTTTCTTCATTAAAAAATAAACCCTTTAAGTATTGCCAAACAGATGTGTGGCCACTTAATGGTTACACAGAAAAGGAGGAAAATGATACATTTTATTACAAAGATAATCTATAAAGGAAAATGCTATTGGGATTTTTTTTTTTTTTTTGCCAGGGATTGTTAAACAGTTTATATTCACTCAAAATTATTCTTCGGAATGTCTTAACACTCATTGTTTCTCTGTGTTTGAGACAAATAAAAGATAAAAGCAATTGCATATCAGTCTTAACATCCTCTCCAAACACTACATGTGTATCATTAGATTTAAATGACTTACTAGAACCAAACCACAAGTTGTTTAGTAAACTACCTCTTTCCATTATTACAAAATTTGGGTGACAAACTGTGCCCGCAAAATAAAGTTTTAACTGCTACATTTCTGTGGTGAATTTTACTTTCCCAAGTGAAGAAGTGACAGATGTGGAGTCAGAATTGGATCAGAACTTGCCTCTATTTGGACGCTAGCAGGTCACAAATGACAGCTTAGTAAATTATAGGCACACTTGGTGCTTTAATCTTCTACCGTAGGGTGCCAGTATAGTAGATACCTAAGCTAAGGTTGACAGAGAGCATTTCTCCTCACCTCCTCCTGCTCAATGAATAATTTTAAATGTTAAATTTTAAATCTTAATTTCAGTTTCAGACTCTGTTATCACTACTCTACTAGGGGTTGAACCAATTAGTCGACTAGTCGACTAGTCGACTCTAGGACGTCTCGCGAGTTTTTACATTTCATGTCGACTAGTATCAGTCATGTGATTGCCGGTGGTGACAGCCTGTGCTGATCTGACAGCACAGTATACGTCACAAGACACAAGAAAAATAAGTTAATACATTAGTTTAAATGATATGTAGATGGATGCATATTTGTGGTTTTACAGTGTTTTTAAAAGGAGATGGAGTTGCAGCTGCAGTCCACTACAAAACACGAGCCGTCTAAAACTCGCCCCCTTCCCGCTAATGATGTCACTAGCCGGCTCACGAGTGTCTTTGTCACGACGATCTAACTAATACATTATGATGTTATGTTGCTGATTAAATAAAAGCCTGTAGTTGGTAATGACAGTGTATACTTGTCTGACATATATATAGCCGTGAGTTCGTGCTAAGAATGACACCTCGTGCTTAGAAGTGTCATCAGATCAGGTGTATGACACTCTGACAGCTGATCTGACAGAACACTGGCTACAAAATGGCGTCTTCATAACAGATCGAGGACAAGCCCGCATCTTGTCAAACAGGTAGAAATTCGTCAACAGTGTGGAAATATTTCACTAAAGATGACTCTTCTGGTTTAACTACCGTAACATGCAAAGCTGTGCTGAAGTACAACAAAAGTACGACCGCATCATTTGAAAAGGCATCCGCTAATGCTAATGCTAGCTCCTGAACAACCGGCTCGATCCAGTCAGTTGTCAGTAACTTCATTCATGAAACGTCCAGCTGTGACAGGACACCGGCGGCAGCAAATCACAAATTTGCTTGTGAATTTCATTGTCAAAGACATGAGACCACTAGCTGCTGTCCACAGAGAAGGATTTAGAGATTTGCTACAGTTTTTCGAACCTAGCTCGAACTAGCTTTTCCGTGAAAACGGGTAATAAAGCCTGTACGTTACTCCAAAGCTTTGCGTCTTGCGTTGCTATGACGTCACAATGACTAGTCAACTCGACATGGACTCGACTTTTATCATGTTGACGTTGACTAGAAAATATCTTAAATCGTTCAATCTGCTGAGTCAGCAGAGCTTCCTGCCGCGCATCGGGCGGAGGAGAAGCAGGTGGTTTCGTTGAATTCAGCTGTAACCAAACGGGATCCGTTCATAACAAGTTTGGCTTGTGATGTTCCAAAAGCACCATGTAGTCAGTGTGATAGTTTGACTCCTATAGTAACTATCCAGAGATCATCAGCATCAGCCGGTGTTTAGAAAAAAAAAGTCAGACCCGACTTTGTGCAACAAACTTTTCCCCGCTGCTCACGAAGAATCTCCATAATAGACTTAGTAACAGCAGGAGAAGGAGAGTGTGTGTGTGTGTGGGGGGGGGGGGGGGGGGGGGGGGGGTGTCAATATTTGCCGTGAAAATAGCTAATAAAGCCTCCAAGTAGTTGTGAAGGGTTTTTGCGCTTACGTCACTATGACGTCACCGCGACTAGTCGACATCGACTCGACTATTATCATGATGTAGTCGACCTTAAAAAATATGTAGTGTTCAACCCCTATACTCTACCCCTGACATTGCTGACTGAGTTTGGTATTCAAAACCTGACATTTTTAGTCAACTTTCATCTACGTATATGCACAGCTCTTATGTGCTCATTTTTTTATTTTGTGCTATTTGTGTATTTTTCCAATGTTGCTATATAAATGAATATACTGCTATGAGTCAGAAACCTAAACAAAAAATAAATAAATAAATTGTGAAAGTTATGATCTTTATATTCATTTTTGTGACCAAGCAGCAAAAGCATCATCACTGAGACTGGCTTTGTTTTAGCTTGAGGTTCATAACTCCACTGCTAAAAACGCTGAACCTGTGCGTGGGTTTCAGAAGTGCAGCGAATTGAGATTTGCCTGCTGGAAACCTCTGCGACTGGCAGAGTAATCAATGAATCATTGCATCAAAAACATTATCACAATTACCATGGCCCTCTGGGTGGATGTGCAATTATGATTCCACAAAGGGCAGAGGCATTACCAAAGTTATTAAACAATGTTTGAAAATGGTCCCCCACCCCACAAGAATAAGAGAACAAACTTCTGAAAATTCATAGAAATTGTCTTATATTGCTGGCAGTGAACTAGAAGTTTCCACAAATCCATTGACCCTAAAAATGCAAACAAGTGGCGCATAAACATCGTCTCCCCTCACTTTGCTGTTAAACAAAGGTGACAAACGCTGGTTTAAGCATAACGACGGAGCAGGATGTTTGTGTAAGAGTAGAAAGCGAGAGCATCCTTCTCCGGAGCGGTGAGGTTTGTCTGTGCTCTCCGGCTTTCGGTGAAAAGCTCAATTGTTCCTCTGGAAAACAAAGGAGGTTCTTTGTGTACAAACACAACAGGCGGCAGCTTCCCATTCAGCCTAGCTCTGCTGAAACCATTCAAAAGCCCCCCAGCCCTCTGCCACCCGAATGAGCGCCGTCACTCTTCCTCACGCCCGCCCCCGCAGACAAACAAACAGAGAGCCAAGTTCTCAGGGGACCGAGGGCCACAGTGCTCTACTCAGCAGAAACCTTCCTGGAGTGCCATCCAGGAAGACAAGAGAGGGGGCGACACTCAGGGTGGTAAAACGTCTGTCCTCTGTTGTGGACGCTCAGGTCTGAGCTTGTAAGGGCAGCAACAAGTTGCTGTTGTGAGACAATGCTGACATCGTATACTAGAGAGTCTGAATCCCAGCTCCACAACTCTTCTACATCTTCTCACACTCAGTCCAAGAAAGCAGAACAAACACAACTTGACTACATCCTCCAGCAGATACATTTAGATTTTGGAAATCTTGAACGACGTACAAATACTAGATACTTTAGTGTTCAGATAAATCTTCAGAATAACTACAACATACAGAATCTTGCGAAAGGACTGATACTCCTTAAGCCTTTGCCATTATGGGATGTTCTGATAACCAAGGCTACTTCTAAAGTGGAAAGAAATAAGAGTTTCAGATATTTTTTTTTACAAATTCAACTAGGAAAACTGATGTGTGTTTGTCTTCAGCTCTCTTTATAGGACCACCTTTCAATGCAGTTATCCCTGCAGATTTTGTGGCATGGTGTGGAAACAATCATGTCAACTTCAATGAGAACAACACAAAGGAGATAATTGTAGGTTTCTACAGAAACAGAGTTAGATCAAACTCTATTTCCATCAGGGGAGAAGAAGTGGAGGTGGCTGAGGAAAATAAATACCTCAGTCTTCATCTGGACAACAGACGGAAAGGACAGAGCAGGATGTACTTCAGGAGGGATGCCACACTTTTTAGATTTACAGCCATGAGAAACTTTGAAAGCCGTGTATCATTTTTACCACTTCACAATTATGTATCATTTAGTGTTTTAAAAATCCTAATAAAGTCAATTGTAATTTGTGGCTGTAATTATCAAAGAAAGAAAGTTGAAGGGGTAAAATTATCTTTACAAGGCAGTCAGTGTATTTCACACAGTGTCCCAGTCTTGTTGGTCTAGACCGTGCATTAAAATCATGTTAATACCATTAATCATCTATTTAAGAGGTTTAAAGTTTCCAAAAATCCTTTAGGGATTTTATATTCTTACAGCCATCATAACTACTGTACTTACATGACTTGTTTTTGAGCAAACATTTAGGAATCAGCTATAAGGGGAAAACTGTTTACTATGCATCAAATCCACTAGATCCCACTAGGTCAATGCTTTGAAATCATGATTGATGAAAAGTGAGTTTATATTTAACAATTCCCAGAGGATCCGCCGTCAGAAACTACGGTTTTCTGAAACAAGTTTGATGTGATTAAAGATTCCCGACATGTCACATCCCGATGTAACTTTTATCAATAAAGTCAACAAAATTCATAAACAATTTATTTCCATTTTATCAAGACTGAACATTCTATGTTACTGTTGTATTTGGTGAGGATTAGACGTAATTACCACTTTTGGAGGAAAGAGGCAGATTTAAGTAAGAGGGAGTGGCCAAAAAAGTTGGCATGATGAGCAAAATATGTGAAAACATTGGACAACATCTCAATTTATCAGCCAAGAAGATAGAGATTGGGCACAAATGAGCCTTGAAAATTGATAAAGACCACAAGCATATAAATGCATTTATTATAAAGTGGCTTAAGGATAAGAAAGTCAATGTTTTGGAAAGGCTGTCACAAAGCAATGAGAAGTTGTGGGCAGATCTGAAAAGGTATGCATGAGAGTAAGATGAGTTACATCATTTCTATCAGGAGGAATGGAGCAGAAGTCTAGTGAGGACGGAAAACCAAAAAGCTTAGAATCAAGTCAAGTTGATGCTGAGAAAATGTATGTAAAGCTCTACATTTAATTGAATAAAAACCACTGTCAGATAGTGAGAAAAGTGTTTTGAGTTTTTATGTTGCGTATATTAATATCAAGTTTATACTGCATCTCCTCCAAAACACTCAGCCTCAAGGAATGTGGAGCCTTTATTAAATCAGCTTGACTGATGAAAACGTATCACTTTTCAAAATGTAACTCAGTGTAGAGTAAAAGCAGATTTTCAGATCTGTTCTTTAAAAAAAAAAAAAAAAAAAGGAAATAATTCACGATGCTAATACAGTAACAATTTCATGGTAAAAAAAAAGTGAATAAAAGAAAACCGAGAAGACAACAGAACCGTAAACAGATTAAACGTTTTAATAAGAACACTTAAGTAAAGGTAATAAAAAAAGATTTTCAAAACTAGGACTTTGAGTAACATTAATAATGCATTGTCACAGATATGTCACAAGTACACAATAAAAACAGCTTTTATACGAGGGGCTGTATGTGTGTGTCTACTGTCACACAGATCAAAAGTCATCTTAAACAATGACCAAGATTAACTTCTTTTAACCCAAACAGGGGACTTTCTTTATTACAAATCACCAACAACCATTACCAGTCCACAGTACAACAATTCATCTAATACTGTAAAGGCTCCAGGCTGCAGGCATCAACACCCACCAAAAAGTACCATTCAGAGAGGTTTTTATTTTCCCTTTTAGGTTTATTTGTGTTTTTTTTTATTTTTAATTCTTATTCAATGTTAAAAGCCAGCATTTCTGGAATAATTTACGAGCTCCATCAGGTAAAGCTCAAAGACGGACAGGAGGGGAGCGCAGCTCGGACGTCTATTGGGCTCATCACTGAAACTTTTTTTCTTTTAATTATGTGAATTTTTGACACAGTTTTGAGTTCTGACACCGACAGCTTCCCTTTAGAGAAAAATAAAGAGAATCAAATGTGTGACTATACCTTTAGCTTAACAAAACAACTCAATTTGTCTAAAATTGAGAAAAATAAGGATAGAAATGTGACGGCTGTTTCCTGTCCAACTGCCTCTCAGTGAGCTTTATCTGCAGATGCAAACATCATTAAATGAATATATTATGTAAGAATTGTCAGAGAACCTCAGTTCATGTGCATTGTCATTGTAACAGAATAAAGAGAGCAGAAACTTCTAAAACTCTATTTTATTTGAGAACAGTAACATATAGGGATGCACCGATACAGATACAATATCATTACTTGACAATAGTTCCCTTAAGCTGTGTCATACAGGGCATGTGGAGAAAGGTAACCAACATTTCAATGAATTTCAGACCCCAGTAACAAGTCTGACAGATATTGCAGTTTTCTTATCCAACAAAGTAAAGGAAGAAGCTTTGAAGTGTGAAGTCACTGCAGTGGATAAACTCGGTCCTCAATTTTTGGGCCATGAATCTTCGTCACACGTGTGAAAACGTGGCATCGGTACATCCCTAGTACCGCAAATTCATTATAACTTACTGTGGAGCTCCCCTCCCTGCAGAACGATCTGGAAAGAATGACTATCGACTCTTGAATGAATCAATGCCGTCTGGGCTTACATCAAGAATTAATGGCAATCTCCTGGACACCGCAATAAAGATAAACACACCCACATACACACTACTCAGAGGGGCAGATGGATGTTTGAAGTAAATGAAAAGAGTTGGTTCTGCTCAGTAATGTGCATCAGTCTTGGCGTACGCCGAAGTCTGTAACTTCAAGTAGTGGCTGATAAATGTGTCTGCGCTCCTGCTTAAAGGTGCATGTGTGTGGTGTGGATATACATATATAAATATAGACATTTATGTATTTATATATGTATATATAAATGTGCATCAGTGTACTGCGTGTGGTACGTACTAAAGTGTGAATTTGTCTTCTCTCCCCTCAAACAGCCAGAATCAGCCCAGACACGCATTATTTTCACATTATGAGCTACGTGGGTTTTTTTTTTTTTTTAATCTTCGCCTTCTTTGACGTATATTTACAGGCAGAAAACCATGGCATCTCCTACTGTATGCTCACTTTCTCCATCTGTTGGTCATTAGCACTGGAAGGAGATGAGAAAGAGGGGCCAAAACAAAAAATGCACACAGACGTATTGAGAGGTCTGCAGGCTGAGAGGCTCCTGTTTTTAACTATGCTCTGTACACTGGCAACAAATACAAAGAAGGTTCAATTATTTTGGCATCAATGCTTTGGTCACAAAATACCAACACCTTTATTTTCTTTTGTTTGTTTGCTTTTTTTCTTGTTGTTGTTGTTTTCAATAGCTCATTTTTCTTGAAGTAAGTCCCAGTCGTTTCACACCCTGATCATGTGTTTGTCCCAGTACTGAAAAAAAGGTAGGTTTGTTGTAGTCCTGTCATCGCACCTCCGATGCGTCCTTTAAAGAGGCACAGATTTTCTTATAAATTATGTGACTGTGAATGCTCAGGCAGGTAGAGGGAGGAGGGGGGTTAAAGAAGAAGAGGGTTGGCCCCCGTGCCCTCCCACCCCTCCATGCGCTCCCTCTCGCGCCCGGTGGCGGCATCCCGTCACCCCTTTTGCGAGCACGTTCTGCAGCACAGCTGCTGCAGCACTCTCCTCTGGCAGAGATTGTTCTTTTTAACGAGCACGCAGAAACCGCCTTCCGCCCAAGATTCTTCATTTGCTTTCCACAGACCAGGAAGAGGAGATGCAGGCGGAGGGAAAGGGAGAGAGGGGGGCAAACATTACAGAGAAACACACACAAGGAAGAACCATTAATAATGACAAGCAGAGTTGCATGATTGGTCAGGAGAATGTTCAGGTGACAGGAAGGAGGTTTTTTTTTTTTTTTGATCCAATCACAGGGATGTTCATCGAGGTGGAAAAGGATTGTGGTCCAGCGGAGTGATGTCAGGAGATCAGAAAATGGATTTGGGGGAAAGAAAAGAGAGAGAAAAAGGGGAAAAAAGTGTCACACAATTAGTAAAATAATGATTTTTCCCCCCCAAAAAAATATTAATTTAATTTTTCCAAACTAGTGAACCCTCCATCTGTACACGGGCTTTTAACAAAAGCATTCTAATTTTAAAGTTGCAGACAAACCATCATCAAAATGAGACTTTTGCTTTACAAAGACAGACTGAGGGTGCACTTTAAGTAATACAGATCATCGTCAACATAAAGGTGACGCAGCAAAGCCACGTTCCAGAGCTTTATCTCATCACACGGATGTGTTTTCAGATCAACTAGAACATTCTTGCCCCAGCAGAAAATCGCAAGTTTCAGTCAAAGCATCATCAGACTGACAGGTCTGTGAGTTAGTCAAAACTATTTATGTCTAAAGAATCATAGACACAACATGCACAGTTTTAGGGGAAAAGAGAGCAGAGGAGAAAAAAACCGAATGTTCAACAAAAAAGATGAATGCGGGAAAACAGACGTTATGAAGTAGACTTCAGGTCAGTGCAGAGAGAAACTTGGAAAAACTGTTTTAGAGATGGAGATCTTGTCAGTGAGGTATTTCCAGAGAAATGATATGTTGTGGGCATAAACTGTTAGAAAGCAACACATAAGCCAGAGCATGAAAGCAAAGGCAGACTGGGCGCTTGCTTTGGAGCTACAACAATGAGCGGGTTAGCAAAGATGTTAGTAAAGAGCTCAAAATGTTATCAAAAGGCCACAAGTTTTGCTGTGCATTGCAAAAATACTGTTAATTTATTCTACTGTTTATTTGGTCATCTAAAATTTATCCAACATTTTATTTCCCATTTCTAAAACGATCCCATTTCTATACTAAATGCTTGTACAATGAAACTCTATCCTATTTGCATGTTACGGCTAATATTGAAAATGCACACACACATATAGAGCATGTAGCTAATAAGAAAGCTGACAACTCACCATCTTTGCAGACTGTGCTAACCACGCAGGTTCCCGCCTCCAAGTTGTAGCCGCTGTTGCAGCTGCTGCAGTTCAGTTCCCCGGGTCCCAGGCACTCGAAGCAGCTATTATCACATCTGGCCAGGGTTAAATCCAGAATTACGTTACTAAACTATTAATTACGGTATTAAACTTTCTTTATATTGATACGGTTTAAATAAAAGTAAATAAGGAAACAATCAGAAAATTATGCAACAAAAATATATATAGTGAAAGTTTTGGGATTTAAGAAAATAATTTTAATAAAATTTTTTTCCCACAAAAAAACAAGAGAAAGTAAGAAGATAAAGATTCTGAACATCATCTTGATCACAACAAAACCCTTGCCCTGCGGGAATAATGAAAATAGGGAAAACGCCTATAAAAATGGTTTTCCTGATAGGAGAGGGGCTGACAGAGAATGAAAGAACTGAAGAGGGTAAAAGGTCGGGTGAGCAATAAATAATTCAAGGTGTGAGAGCAAAATACAAGGAATGCATCACAACGAGCGAAAGCAGCACACATGTCCGATTCTGTGGTGAGGATTGGCTTTGATGAAAAAAATAAACTGATCGTAAAATAAAAAACATTATCAGAGGATGTTTACGGCTGATTCTTACTTCTCCTTTATACATCTTAGCATTACTTAAAAGTGGCAGCAGAAAATAAACATCATCAGCCAGAAGAGCACCGATGTGTTTGTTCACAGTTTTATTCAGGCAGTAGCACATGGTGCTACAGTGTAGATTGTTTTCATAAACTGCAAAAAGTGAAAGGTTTTAAATGTAATCACACTTTATGCCATTAATCCTTACATGAAAATATTCTCCCAGCAGCATATTAATCTTTGATCTTCCCATTTAAGGCTGATCCAAGCAGCATAAAGACATAAAGAATATTTAATTATAATTTCAGATCTTTGGTGCTTTGTGTTGTTAAAACTAAAAAACATCAGCTTTTTTAAAAAACGACACTTTTTTTTTAGTGCAATATGTTTTTATGTTTTTTCTCTTAAAAATAGTTTTACTTTATTTATATTAATGTAGAGTTTTTAATGACCTTCCACAAAATGAATGAAACTACGTTTTGTGAGTTTTTTATAAAAATATAATAAAATACAATGCTTACCATGTATGGTGAGGACTTGAGCTATTTATGGCACTAATAAAAACAACTTAAAAATAAAAGCAAATACATCTCAGTCTTTAAAAGAGCCTTTTGTGTTGAATGGGTAAAGGTGGAACAATGTAATACAAACTATTTTGCAAAGAAAACAGTTCAGAATGAGTATTTGCTGCTAGACTCTGATTAGTGCTGCAAAATATTATTTTAGTACTGTTGCAGTATCAAAGAACTGCCTGAAATAAATATTATTTAACTGTTGCAGTGCCATGCATCCAGGCTGTCTGTAATATATTTGGTGATTTGTTTAATTCAGCATGAAAAGCAATAGAAGGTAAAGAAGTGCTAAGATGGTCAAGTCAGTAAGAAACAATAGCCAAGTTTCAGTAAAACCTTGCGGTTGAGATGGAAATAATGATTTTTTTCTTCTTTTACAGTAGCTGGACACACTATTATCTGGAGTTTATGTTTGCTATAAACCCAAAGCAAAAAGAAATCAATACTTTTTAAATTATTTTTCTTTATTTACTGAGTTTTGTTACTTTGACACTTTCCGTCATCATCGAATATTTTATGTTTTCCTAGTGAGCAACCCCAACTCTGACAGCAATGAAAATTAAAACTGGCACAGTTGTGTTTATTTCCATAGAAAGTACTCCTAGTTCAGTGATTTTATGCTAAACTGTGACGTTTTTTTGGGTGATGCAATATTCAGTTTTTAACTCTGCACATTCAGTATTTTTTTTTCTTTCTGCATGCTCAGTTTCCTTCGACATGTGTGACTCTGAGGTTTTAGAAATACTTTGACTTCACGTTCACAGAGTTTCTTCCTGATCTTATTTTGGCCTTTTGTCCGTATTATGTAGAGATGCTTGCTGAGCAGACTCACTTCTTACAGAACCGCTGCACCTGGCCGTTGTCTGAGGTCTGCTCTGACAGGTAGTAGCCAGGGCTGCATGTTAACACGCATCGCCAGTCCTCCAGTAAGTAGTCATCTGCACACTTGGTACACGCTTCTATACCTGTACCTAAAAGACACATCATTTTTTTTAAGCAAAATATGTTGCTGAGGTAGCTCTGTTTTTTTTATTTTTTTAAATCTTGGACTTTCTACCTGCACAGGTGGCACAGGCACGATGACAAAGCTCGCATGTCCTTCTGTGGCCGTTGAAATAGGTTCCAGGGTTACAGGTCATCTGGCATTTATGTCCTTGGAGACTGGAAGAATAAATAAAAAATTAGTTTATAACTCCATCATCCTCCTGGGTGGCGCACAGAAGAGCAGCAGAATATTTGCTGCATGTTCTGGACCAACATAAATCAGCCTGTTTTGACACGCTACAAGTGGTTTTGGCCTTTGAGCCAGATGTATGGATAGAGGTCAGCTAGGAAGCAGGTTTGGAGGTTATAAAGTCCCTTTTTGTGAAGTCACAGTGAGGACAGGTTGGTGCGTCTTTTGCACTGAGCTGAAAAACAGCTGGAAAGCGTTAGCAAAAGTTTCCCAGAAACAATCTGGTCCCCTCTTCCTCCCTGGCTCTTAACAAGACTAAATGGAGGAGGGGAAGCTGAGCGTGTGCATGTGTGTGTACAAGGTCCTTTTATTTTTTTTACTGTGATCTCAAAGCCGTTCCGGGGAAATTACGGCCTCCGAGTGTCTCCACCTCCACCTCTGGCTACACTGAACACTTAAAAGTTGAGTTTGAGACTTCCAGACTGCAATGTGTTTTAAACGCTTCTGAGGAGTTTCCCTCATGACCTCGGAGGAATGTCACCACTTTAAATCATGATATCCTCTCTGGAAGGGGCCAAACAAAATGAAATGGAAAATTTAGAAAACACTTGAGGTTAAATTAAAGTGTCTTTAAAGAGAAACATTTAACCCAGAACAGCTCATCAAAAACGTACATTAATTTAAAAAATACAAAATTTAAAAAAAAGATCTTCAGGGAAACAAGATTGATTATTTCATGTTGCAAAACCAAACAAAAGCTTACTGTAGAAAATTAACCTGAAATAGGCAAAATCTCTTTTGCTATCTCTGTTGCAAAAACTTGTTGTATTGAAGACTCAACATTTCTAATCAATACTTTTATTTTTTTCCTCGACACCTGAGTCCCATCGAGTTTAAACTGCTCCGTATTGCTTGAGTACAAATATGACCACATAGCTGAATGAGACAGTAAGGGTTTGACTTAGTTAAATGAGCAGAGCTGTCTGATCTGATACAGTTCAAACTAATGATTATTAATATGCTAATGCTAAACGAAAAGAAAAGAAGTGGCCGGGGAGAGGGAAGTCTGGGCCTCCCTTCTGAAGCTGCTACCCCCGCAACCCGACCCCGGATAAGCGGAAGAAGATGGATGGATGGATGGATGGATGGATGGATGGATGGATAAATTACTCTGTTCAGTATCTGGGTCGAGACACCCTAACACTGTGCCTAAGCTCTCGGATTTTACAGCTTCGGTTGCAAAATTTGAGCAAATTTAAAGTTTGCAAACTTTCCATGGATTACTCAGAGGAATAAATTAAAATAAGTAGCAAAAAATGGGGACTATAAAATATAGTTCTTCAAGTGGATTTTAGATGCAGTTGGTGGGAATACAGTACAGACCAAAAGTTTGGACACACCTTCTAATTCAATGGGTTTTCTTTATTTTCATGACTATTTATAAGGCAAGAAATCCCACTTATTAACCTGACAGGGCAACACCTATGAAGTGAAAACCATTTCAGGTGACTACCTCTTGAAGCTCATCAAGAAAATGCAGAGTGTGTGAAAAGCAGTAATCACAGCAAAAGGTTGCTACTTTGAAGAAACTAGAATATAAGGGGTATTTTCAGTTGTTTTACATTTTTTTGTTTAGTGCATATTTCCACATGTGTTATTCATAGTTTTGATGCCTTCAGTGTGAATCTACAATGTCAATAGTCATGAAAATAAAGGAAACTCATTGAATTAAAAGGTGTGTCCAAACTTTTGGTCTGTACTGTATATTTTAGCATTTTGACAAAAAACAACCAGATTTTATGAGGTTACATTTGGTTATTCCTATTCTATATCTCAACAGCAAGTAAACAGCATATTGCTTTCTGCAGAGGTGTTTAGGCCACATAGCAAATTACCAATTTTCAGAAGATTCCGATAAATTTCCAAAATTCCTATGGATACTTTCCCACTTGGAATACTTTGAGTATTTTGGAAAATTTACTATACATTTTTCTCCTTCTTGCAAATATATTTGCAGCCATTTCAGTGTGCCAGAGGGCAAAAAACCAGAAGTGAATATGTAAAGGTGAGAAAAAATTCACATTACAATTCATAAAACAAAGTGATCTAAAAGCTATTCTGTGTGTATTTAAATGGTTACAATGTTGTGAGGTAGGCAAAAACCAAAACCAGCATTGCAATAAATGAAGGTGAAGAGAAATATTCAAATGTTTGTCTAATGTAAAGAGCAACAGTTTTGACATATGATGTGCAGCGGTTCTGTAAGAAGTACTCATCATATTATCTTTATAAAAGAATTAAAATAAATGTGGAAGTGTAAAACCACCCTGTCTCATGTATTTACAAAAGGTTAAAATATAAGCTAATGTAATATAATTTATTGTCAGTCTCATGTTTTCTTTGCTTACCTCATCCCAGGTTTACACTCAGTGCAGATATTGGAGGCTGAACATCTCTTACAGTTCTCCTGACATCTTCTGCAAATGTTGGAATCTGTAGGACACACAGTGTCCGCATCATAATTAGGGGCTGACCTGGAAACAGTGTTCCTGCATACATTTGGTGAGATGTGTAGGTTGAAAAGTCATCAAAACAAGAGGATTTATGACAGGTGCTAGAAAAGATTGCTAGAAAATATTAACATGTTAAAGACTCAAGAATAACATAAATATCAAAACTTGAAAACTGACATGTCTAGTGAACAAAACATATTTTTTCACAGTTTTTGGAAAATGTAGGAAACACTTCTGCAAGTACCAAAAGAGAATAAAGGCTACGCCACACTTTCACACAATCCTCAGCTGCCAAAGAAGAGAGAAAAAGAAAGAAAAAATAAGAAGTACTCATGTACTCATGTACTCAAGTACTCAAAGAAAAAATAAATTGAGAAACAGGAAAGTCTCTGGCTCCTACATATTTTCCTTTCAGAATGCCAAAAACAATATGTATATAAATTTAACGTCAGTATTTTAAATATGGAACTTGCAAAAACATCAGCGAGTCAGGAGGAGCCAAAGAAAAACAAACGGATTGATGGATGACTGGATGGACGAAAGGATGCATGGCTGGATGGACACACCGATGGATAAACGGTTGGATGGATGGCAAATACATCGAATGATTGATGAACAACGGGTGAATAGATGGAAGAATTTGTGAATGCATGGATATACACAACTTTTAGAAAATGGGATAAGCTTGAAATACTTTTTTTTTAAGTCCATTTTCTGTTTTCAGCCAGATCTCCAAATGACTAGAATCAAACTTGGAACTGTGTAGAAACCCTGTTTGTAATTAAGTTTATAATACAATAAAGGAACAGACGCATTTCCTTTGCTTATCTAACTTTATCGTCACTTAGAGTTCTTTAGAAGGAAAAACATTAAATAATGAATCTGTCGATGTGATGGATGGAGGAGGAATTCACCTCCTTTTGCTGCCAGAGTGATAAAAAAGGAAACTAGTTTGCTCATTTGAAAACCAAACATTAAATTGTGGCACCGATTCAAAGGAAACAGCATCCACTTCAACTTGGCCTGGTGGAATAACGATGGGATTTGGATCAGATCATTTCAGATCTGCAGCCAGGGTTTACACTAACCTGGCTGCAAACACACACTCATAATTAGAAGATTTACACCAAAAAAAGGTCATTTACAAAGCTTTAGTCTTTTGTACTTGATCTGCTTTCAAGACTGGCATATGTCTCAAACATAAGGCAAATCAATCAGTAGATCCTTTCAGTGTTTATGTTATAATGTAAATGAATAGATTTGGAATGGCTCAATGCACAGAAAAGACCCTGATCAAAATCTCAAGGCAATCCTGTAGGTCTGTTTCATTTTAGTTTAGTTATTTTATAGTAAAACATCTTTACTACCACATGCTTTTTCTTTTTTTTTCCTAATTGGATTCAGCAAGTGCAGGAAAATAAACACACGGCTAGACATTACATCAAGGGTAAAACGGCATCACTGTGAGTCCAGGAGTAGAAAAACAGTTTTGCAGAGTACTCTTTTTTTTTGTAAGGCAGGTGGTAGACAGATGTTTCTAAAAGTCTACTTTGCTTCGCCATCTCTGGAAAACCGTTTTCACAGTGCAATACCTTGCACCGTGCTTTTATCTCAGGGGCCATGAGCTTACAAACAATCAATAGAGAGAAAAGGATTCTGGCTGGACAATTAACAAGATTGGTCCAATCTGCCCTCAACAATATGTTTGGAAACAAACACTTCACTGCCAACACATCTACTCGTTTCTTAAAGCTTTTTATGGAACTAGCGATCTTTATTTAACAGCAGCTCAACAGAAAGAAGAGCAGAGAGAGAAGGGAAACGCATCATATTATTCAGAGAACTGCAGCGCCACTGTTCTGCCACATGTGGCGCTCCATCTGCTCATTAGCTAAGCCAGGAAGAAAAAGGCGCACCACTATCAAGGTAGAAGCCATCAGCACAGTTGGCAGCGCACGTGTTGGAGCCCTCGATGAGGTGGTAACCCGTCCTGCACGAGATGCACTGGTCGCTCCGACTGCCGACACACGTCTCGCACATGGAGGAGCATTTCTTGCAGCGCTTCCTGTCGTCACGGAAAAATCCACTGGGGCACTCAGAGACACACATCCTGGGGCGAGACGGGAGCAGAGGAGGGAAACCAGGTGAGAAAGAGGTTGAAGAACTTCACAAAGATGAACTCAGAAATATTTATACGCATAAAGAGTTAAATAAAATGTTTTCTCCCCTCCCTGCCTGACATTAAATCAGGCTAATTTAGTTCAGCTAGGATTACCAAAATTATCCCCATTTTCAAAATTCAAAGCAAATTTTCTATGTGGCTGAGACCTGGGCTTTGCGATTCCAAAACGTTACATTCTTGTCCTCAAGACATTTTCCTTTAATGGCTTGTTTAGAGTCAATGTCCGTTTTAAAGATCCATTTTTGGCCAAACTTTAACGATGTGTTGCTTTAATATATTAACATGTTATTGTTTCATCATTATGCTACGTATTTTGTTTAGTGCATCAGTGCCTCCTGCAGCAAAACACTCACACAGCATGATAGTGCCACCACTGTGCTTCACACTTGGGATGATGTTCTAAGGGTTTGCAAGTTCAATATTTCTTCATCCAAATGTAAACAGTCATTACTGTCAAATATAAAACGTGTCTCAAAAAATTAAAGTCTTGGTCCTCAAATGCAATTAATCTGGACGTTTTATGTTGTATTTGTAGCAGCTGCTGCTTTTCCGAGCGACCTTTTATGGTCAAAGGCTAATACACACACTGCAACAAGAAGTCTGCCTCCTGATGTACTCACTCATGTACAGCACTTTAATACTTGCAAATAATTGATTAAAGTAGATAAATGAGGAACATTCAGTCATCTGGAATCTCATTTTCCTTTGATTTTTCCATACAGTCACACAAAGGAGTAGTTTGTTTGAGGTGCTGCCCTAAACTACATTCACAGGTGTTCGTCCAATTAACTCAAGTGTTCTGAATTAAAATATCTCACATGTAAAAAAGCCATAACATTACTATCATCTGATGTTTTCCACATTGTTTTAAGGCACAGTAATCTTGGTGTATGTAAAAGTCTGACTTTGAAGAGAGGGGAAAAAAATGATCCCACTCCAAAAGAATCTCTTATTCACACATTTGGCAAATAAAAAAAAAAACCCAACTTGATAATAGTAACAGTCAAACTAAGAAGTCATTGTCAGACTGTAAAAAAGATTGTGTTTTATTCTAAAGTGAATGTAAACATCTGGTTTTAATTGCATGTAATAAAATATTCTGGTTTAGATTCCATTAAAATTTAAAACAGGAGTTAAAGCTCATAAATGTATAATGAACACTATCAATGTTAATGGTATATTAACAGGATCACATTGTTCGGCCACATCCTACAGATAATGTGGCAAACACGAGCTCTAAATGTGTTAAACTGAACCAGAAATAATCATATTTCACTGAGTTTGGGCAGACAGATGTGGAGGTATAATGGGCCAGTTTGCGTGCGTGCAGGTGAACATCTGCCGGATTACTTCAGCACGCCCCGTCACCCAGAGGCTCCTCTCCTTAGGTGGAGAGACCTCTGAAGTCCTCAGCAGCACAGAACACACACACAGTTCAAGCCTTAGTCACACTCTGCAGAAAGCTCTGCCAGAAAGCACATATGGAACATGTCAGACACTGAATCTATGTGTGAAAGCACACACTGGCTGCAATCGTGCCGAACTGTTAGAGTCCGCTTTCTCGTCAAGCTGAAGCTGACAGATGACTTGTAGCGCATGTTATCCTAATCCAACTATGATTTATAATTTTTAATCAAAGTCAATCAGATTCACTTTCTAAGATTTAGAGATTACATCACTTTAATGAAACATCAATGTCAGACAATCACGCAAACCTCTTAAAGATTGAAATATTCATGCATCACGTTTTTCTTTCCGATAGAAACCAAAAAAAGTCCCATTGGACAATAGAAGTCCATGAATTTGAGTTCACATACACATCCAAATAAAGATATTTAGTGGGATTGTGAACTAGAAAAGAGGAACATGAGATGATTCATGCTTTTCTTTGAAATTGTCAGACGTTTTAAAACAAAAAAAGGAAAACTTCTAATCAAAGAGCCCAGCACCTTTCAATAAACAGAGACCATCTAAGGTGTGTGTTGTTGTAATTATCTGAACATCCTGCCCCTTCCTGCCATCACTCCCCTCCAATCTCCATTCATCAATTCCTCCCTGTGCGAGCAGAAAAGGCCAGCACATCTCTAAAGTGGGCCGATGTTAAGCTTCAGCTAAGCTTTCACGTTCTCATTCACCTGCATTGCTTTGCCTTTTATCTGCACAGAGGAGCGCCAACACAAAGGCAGCTACCACACACTTTGATCCTAATGGGATTCGAGTAACACAAGAAAATCACATCTGCATATTTACAGCCCACACTCACAAATCATGTTTATGATTTATAATTTAGAGCAAGAAATGACAAACGAACACAGTGCGACAGGAATAAACGTCTCTACAGCCACCGTGTCACAGTAACGACAATTAAAGTGTCAAACTGTGGAAACAGACAGGAGTCCTTATTTCACACAGAGGACAAGTTATTTATGATGAGACAATGCAGATAAAGTCACAACTTGTCAGTAATGTTGGAGGCAAAATTTAAAGCTGGATCAACATTTCCTGAGAAAACTATAACTAGAACAGTAGAAAGACAAATAGAAACCAGTTACAACATGTTTGGAGAAAAAAATGTATTAGGCCTTAAAGTTACACAACTATTGGATTCAATTCTACATATAAATGAACTATAACATATGTGATGTGTGCATTAAGGATGTTTTATGAAAATAATTTTAAAAAATAACTCTTCTGCTAGGTACAGATACAGTGCCTTTTACAAGTCTCAACGCTTTGCTTTGTTCATGTTACAACTACAAACTTGTCATATTTATATTTAGGAAAAATCCTGTACTCAGGACCTAATTAAGGACTTCGTTGTATTCAGATCTACCACATATAATCTCTATAAAATGCAACAAAGTTTGTCTGTAAGGTGAAAATGAGTTAACAGGGAATTTCTGAAAAATAAAGCAAGCATGACCGTACAGGGGGAAACTGGATTTTGAAATGTGTAAAGAAATGATTATTTTACATCTGCTATGGTCAAGAGGCCAGAAAGATCTGAACGGGTTTTAAATTGATTACAGAATCATCTGTAATCAATCTTCATAAATTAAAAATCTTTTAAAATATATATTTTTATTTATTTATTACTGTATTCTTCATTGTTTAACAATTTGTTATCTGTAGTTGAGGGTTTTCACAGTTGTTCTATTTCAAAATTCCAGATTTTTCTACGACCAAATGTTCAGATATTTTTCTCACCATTTTATAGCATTCAGGAAGTTTGGGTGCAAAACATTTACCTTGAAAATTCTTGTATAACTTAAAGCTTTTATTATTGATATGTTCCACAGATCATTGCATGACCAGAGTCTGAAGTTTGCTCAGTTTGCTTCAAAGGGCTGTTTTCCTGCTTTTTTCTGTCATCTGCACTGACTTGTCAGATCAACCAATTTAAAAAAAAAATCTAACATGCTTAGATGTCTTAAATTAAAGATGATTTCATAAAGAACACTTTGATGCTTTCATTCTGTAGTAAAAAATATATTTTTAAACAAAAGTCATGGTGTATGTGGGATCAAAGCCAACATCCAGTTTAAAAACCTGATATAAAGATACAAATACGGTTTGAAATTGAAAATATGTTTGAACATGTGTATATCTGTGCAGAACAGATAAAGTCTAGGTGTGAAGTGGCAAATTGAGAATAAAGAAAATGATTTAAAACATAAATCAAGAAGAAACACTTTTTGAACTTGGCGTACTTGTAAGTACCACAGTAGGATGGCAAAGTCCTGCCAAGATTTATATTTAAACCCACATTGAAGCGTTTCGGATCACAGTCTCTCCAGATCTGTGGCTGAACCACAAACATAAATGACAAAATATTCTTGGGTTAATAAATGAGGGCAAATGTGCGACAATTTGTTCAAAGTGAGAACAAATTTCTAGTTTATTTTGGTTGTCATGTTAATAAATATGCTTAATCGTTCAATACTTTCCAAACATCTCTTTTCTCTCTTTTACAACGAGGTGAAATTAGCTTTGGATCCATGTTCTCTTTGAATCTTTCCACTATTCCTTCCCTTGAAAACAATTTGTAGATCGAGTAGATTAATATCAATACATCATTATTTTTAAAATATTTTGCAAAGCAAAGAAAGAAAGAACCTTTCTGTAATGTTCTAAATCAGACAGACCTGGTGTTGTTCTTGAACTTGAGGAAGTAGTGGAGGCAGTTGATGCAGTGGTGCGGTCCGGGACCCTCACAGCCATTCTCGTTGCATTCAGCATCACAGGGACCTGGAAACAGACAGAAGAAGCCCCTCAGTGAAACCCCCAAAACAACATCTGGACTGACTAATGATAACTTTCTATCAAAAATAAGCCAGTTCAGTCCATTAAGCCACGCAAACTCCCATGTTGTGGTATATTAAAAAAACTATTAAACCTGATTTTTTTTTTTTTATTTATGGTGATGCTGCAGTGTGTTTTGTATGATTCACCGTTGTACTCCTCAGTGAACTCCTCCTCAGGCTGCAATGAGTCTGTGAAGCGATCCTTTTGCTGAGTGGAGTACGGGTGGACAGAGGTGCCATACAACACCAGAGACCACTCCTTCAGCTTCCCTGTGTAACACAGACTCCTGGTGAAGATCAACCCCAGGCAGGAATTACCTTCGACTGAACAGGATTACTACATGTTTCCCTTATTGAGTTCTGTGTCCTGCAAGTCAAATGTTCACATCTTTCAAAAGTGTTCCAGATTTAAATAAACAATGGGACGGGAAATTTTCACAAAATTTTCATGTAGTGCTCCGAAAATTTGATTAAGTTTGCATCCAGGTCAAATGTTTGCTACAGATGCTCACATTCCTTACAAAAATGTAGTTAAAATCCTGCTGAACCAAATTTCTGATACCAGTTAACAGCAGTGCAGTTTTTACCAGGCACTTTCTGGCTGCGGAGTTGAGAGGGCGAGTCGTAGATCTCCAGGATCCAGTCGCCTGCTGCCTTCTCTCCCCAGCAGTGGGTGGTCATGAATTCCCAATTCTTAAAGCCCTCCATGGAGTGATCAAACAACCTGTGCATTAAAAATATACACCCCACACACACGCACGCACACGCACGCCAGGATACACACACCCCACAGATCCAAGTCTGATTAGTAATGAACTTAAGTGCTCCAAATAGCAGAGCAATCAGGACAATTCACACTCAGCAAAATGGAATTAGCTTCTAATAAACACAAACAGGGCTGTGGCTTATGGCATTCCAGATTCTGTCTGGAAGAATTTAGTAGCAATCAGAAGGCGTAATCATTCAGCTAAAACTAAGGTGTTTACAGTAATTAAAGTTAAATGCAATGAAAGCTGAACACAAGCTGCAGCAGTAAAGCCCAACAACGAAACAATGCGCTCTCTACAGGAACAGCGTAGACCTGAATGCCTCATAAATCCAAATTAATGTTTGAAACCCAATGAAAGGTCACAGGTAAATCCAGAAGAAGCCAACGTGCAGCAATTAAAATGTGAAGCAGAAAACGTAGAGATGACCCAGAGTCTTCAAACAGAAAGTATTCTGTGTAAACTTCTCTCCATGCATACAAACTGTTGGCCCAGTTGTCCATTCTTAATTAGCAACATCTGCAGCTGTAAAAGAACAGCCTCATCTGGCCGGGCGCGCGGCCACAGCATGGAGGGCGGGGACGCGGACAGATAAGTGAAGCTGGTGAAAAACATAATGACTTACAGAGGAAGAAAAAAATTCAACCTTAGTTGATATAAAATTTTTATATTTTCCCCGCACGCTTTAACCTTAAATTAGGCTTAATTTATCTTTTGTAGAAAAATTATTTGTTTGGGCAAATAATTGATATTTCCATAAATGCCAGAAGAATAAATAATTTTTTCATTTGTCTAGATATTTTCTTTTTACCTTTTTGAAAAATCAGAGGTTTACGTACACTAAGGTTATTGTGCCAATTAAAAAGTGCTAGTGCCTTTGTGAGCTTCTTATAGGTTAATTGACAACATTTGAGTTAACTGGAGGCAAACCCATTGATATATTTTTAAAAGCAGGCCTAAAACGCACCACCTCCTCCTGGGACATTATGAAAAACATCTAAATAAACCAGTTAAGACATCAGAAAATGACCTCAAAAGATGTGATTCATCCTTGGCTTCAATTTTCAAATGCCTGAATGTTCCACATTCATCCGTGCAAATTATCATATTCAAGTACAAACAGCATGGAAATGTCTGTGCCATTAAACCACACAGTAAGCAGACAGGTTCAATGTCCCAGATAGGAATGTGTTTTGGGCTGAAATGCTTGGTTCAACCCTAAAACAAAAGCAAAAGGCCTTGTGAAGACGCTGGATGAAGATGGAAGATGGCGCTACAGTAAAACAAGTTCTTTATCAACATCTGCTGAAATATGCAAACTGTAGTCTGGATTTTTATGTTGTCCTTATTTTCTGATTAAAGCAAATTTTAATGTTTTGCCTTATGAATAAGAGGGAAGGCAACCCCATCCAGAATGAGAAGTATGAGGGTAGCAGCATCATATTGTTTGGGTGATGCGCTGTGGGAGGGACTGGTGCACTTCACAAAATAGATGGCATCTTGAGGAAAGACGTTTATGTGGAAATACTGAAGCAGCATCTCTAGATGCAAGCCAGGAAGTTAAAGCGTGTGCATAAATGTGTCTTCTAAATGGAAAACAACCCTCAACATGCTGGCAAATTATCTGCAACAATGTTTAAAAACAAGTAGCTCTGTGACGTGGAGGGGAAATCAGAAAAAAACGTGTAGGCAGAGCAGAAATGCTGAATGTGAGGAAGATGGCCTACAAAACCTGAATCTGTTTCATTGTCAAACATCCACATTAAAGTATCGAGTCCTCAACAAGCATTTACATTTTTGAAAAATTGCAGCTGAAATAAGCGAGTTTCTTTTCTATTTCACAAGATGCCCAAATGCCCAATTCATCTAGGAGATGTTACAAATTCTGTCATCAATAATGACAGCTGGCCTCAACAATACAACCAGGTTTGACAACATCTTTAAAAATGAACACAGCTGACCGTCCACGGTCAGCTGTTCTGTACCTTTTTCTGTTCTGTACCTGTTGGCGAGCAGCTGCGACTTGGTCCCCGACGGAGAGGTCAGGTTGATCGACAGATCCCCACGACGAGGGTGCGTGATTGTTATGCGTACAACTACATGCTCCAGGTAGATCACTTTGAGGTTGGGATTGTCCGAACATCCAGTCGCCTTGTACACGGAGCGCACCAAGTGCTCCGGACGGATGGTTCTGCTGGACAGGAAGGAGGGAATTAGTAGGTCAACATTACCAACACATCCACATGAGTATAAATGATGCTTTAAATTCAACGACTGAAGGGAAAACTGGATCAGTGAACACAAACAATGAGGAACTTTTTGGGTTCTATGTCAAATGCTTGTTTAGTTGGATGGATTGCTGCAAATCCAGGACTTCCTTAAGTAAATACCTTTTCACTAATTGGTTTTTAAGAATGACAAAAATCTACCCTAATCCCTCATTATAATCATTTAAATCAAAAAAGCATCTTCCCTTCACACTTCTCAAGCTTAGTTTCTTTATTTTCTATAAATTGACTTCTTCTTGGGATTCATCAGCATCCTAGATGGTCACTTCCTCCACATCAAAGTCCTCCTCTTCATTTCCATTGTAGAGTGAGGCTTTCGTACGGCCAGTAAATTTTTCCACTCTCAAATTCATGAGCCTATTGCTAGTCTTTTGTTTCAAAATATTACCCTTTTTTCAGCATGAAATTCTCTTAGTAACCATAAATTTTCATGACAAGTTTCCATTCTTCCACCTAGATCTACCTGAGGACCTACGATTACAACCATCAACAATTTTTAGTCCATTTTTAGTTTTGCTGTCATTGCAGCAATCAATAACACTTCATTTAAACTGAACAGTGCCCAAAGTTTCCCATTTCTAAATGTCCATCCTGCTAAAAAGCTGTATGTGATAAGATAAAGAGAAATATTTGCTGTATCTGCGATCCACTGCTCAGCGGCACAACCACCTCAGAACAGCCAACACAAACATTTAATGGCCACTTGATTAACATTTGCAGTATGATCTAACACCACAGCGACACAACACCAAAACCACGGAGAGAGCCAGTAAAAAAAACAACGCATATCATCCTGCCAGCTCAGGGTATTTTTATGCCACAACTGTGTAAGAATTCGAAGCACCAGATCGATAAAATATCAGGAGGTTCATCAGAGTGAAACAAATTACCATGATTTGTGTTGTCACTGACGTGTGTCCTCCCATCTTGTCTTAGAGATGATTTAATCAAATTCCTTCTCGTCTCGCATAACAATCACAGTGATGACATGTTTACCGACAAACCGATCCAGCATGGATATTTATCTTCTAACCAATAATCCCTCTGAGGTAATATGCAGTTGGTCTCTGATTACTTGGAAAAAGAGGCACGACATGCCAACATGTTCAAAGAATAACTGATATTAAACATATTAAAAACTCACTGACATCAATTATCAATACTAATATTGATTTGCTTGTTAATTGAAAAATCCAGTTTAAACTTATAGTGGATGTTAAAAAGCTGCTTAAAGGAGCAAAAGTTATGAAATCAGTTTTGAATAAGTGATTTATCAATTTAAAATGAAAATTTAAGCAAAACATAAAAAACTGATATAACTTTTTTCCACTTTAGCTCTAGCCACTACAAGCCTGACCTGTCCTACTGAAGGAGTCAATAACAATTTAAACAGAAAAACACAGAAAAACAGCAAACATTATCTGGAACAGACTACTCTGAATGAGCAGCAGTCGCTTTGGACGCCTGTCTGGGGAGTATGGAGCCGATAGAACAGCTCTGGCCTCTCCATGACACAGCTCAGATAACTGAGTCGTACGCATGGGACAGAGCACAGCAGATACACAGCTGATTACTACCAGCTTGATTGCACAAAAATGATGTCTTTTTGTTTTGTTTTGTTTTTCTGGCGCATACTCCAAGCAGAGTGCAGAGGATCAGCTGCAGAGCAGCAACACTAAAGAAGAGGGGAAGGTCCGGTCAGATGGTGTGAAGGAACACGGCATTGAGCTGATGTCTGCCCTGACTGTCAACATTTCTGCTAGAACCACGACTACAAGTCACATAGACACTCTACTTTCAAAATAAAAATACCGATGTACAAAATATAGTTGATATTAGACATGAATTAACAGATTTCCAAACTTTTGGATTCATATGAAATGTTTCAGTTTTTCATTGAGACAGAATCATAAGAGGTTTTTCCTTCGTTTTAGTTCTACGTCACAGATAAATTAGGTTTTTATTTTCTAATTGCGTACCTCTTGCTGGATAGAGATCCAGTTTTCTCCAACAACAATTAAAGAACCTCCAAGTGTCAATTCACAAAACAGAAGGAACAAGAAAGCTTAAATGACAGGGTTGCTTTATTCATTTCACGCTTTAGCCCACATATATTACAAGACTGTAAAAGGCTTGAAGATCACTGGATTTGACGTGAGTCCGACTTTACATAGGGCCTATATGAAGAGACTTGTGCAGTGAAGCAGGACAGACAAAATGACACAGATAACGCTGCATTTTCTGTCCGTGGAGGCTTCAGCTGAAAGCAAACCAGTCCAGGGCCCTGAGTTCAGCCAGCCTAATACAGCACAGCGCTCAGGCTTCCAGCTGCATCAAGAATAACAAGCTGTGAAGTCCTGGCTCTCTCTGAGTAAGAGTGTGTGTGCATAGTAAAGGTCTTATGTGAGAACCACCCTGCCAGAACTAATGCTTGGCCCCTATCAAGGTACAGCTTGCACAACCGTACTCTAAAACACATGCCGGTGCAAAACACTGGAGACAGAAAAAATGAGAAAAGACTTTACAGCTGAGAGAGAAAGAATGGAGCAGACAGAGAAAGAGGTTCCTGAGCGAGGCACAAACCAGTTCCCATTTACACAGCAACCATACTTGATAGGGATGCACAGATATTAAAATCTGGGCAGATACTGATGCTGATGTAGCTGATAACCAATATCTACCAACATTACTTACATTTTCCCTACCCTTTCAACATCATGAAAAATCTACCGTACTGCTGACATCACTATCACAAGGCCAATCCCCTTCCCTCCTAAAACACACACACTAAATAAACGTTAGTAATTATTATTATGAAAATAATCAGTCGATAACGATAGCAATGCCAACATATTGTGCATCCTGAATAATTGATCCACTGATGGATAAAAGTTGCAACACACACAAATGTGGAACATTTGATAAAAGTACACTAAACCTGCAGCTCATCTGGCCTTTTAAGTCCAAATTAAATGAGTAAATACAAAAAGTTGTTGTAAAATGATGATTTAATTTATTAACGAAGAAAAGCTATTAAAACCAACATTAAAATAATCCAGTGACTTCTAGTGAAAATTGTAAACAGCTTACAAACTATGAAAACCTGCCGGTCAAAATGTTAGTCTTCACTAATGCTCTTTTCTCCTCACTGTTTATTGGCTTATTTAATAGCCTGTGCACCATCTGATTGTGATTATGCTGCACCTGATTTGTCTGTCGGCGGTCTCCACGCAGACTTGTTGGGCGGGGACGTGCTTCCATTGCTCCGCCTCCTTCACCATCGCCTCAGCATCCATAAGGCCAAAGCCGTACAGGTGGCTGACTGCAGAAACAAGGAATGTTTTAGTGGTTTTAATCTGTATGCAGACAAACATACAACATAAGGAAAACATGTGACTGCAAGAATGAAATCATTCTCTTTTCTTTTCTCTTTACCCCCACATTCCATTTTCTTTGAGCGTTAGTATTTTTCAGTATTGGTTTCAGTAAAATCCATATATCTGGTCAAATACGCTATTTGCATGCAGTGCATTAATGTATTAATGCATATTGCCAGCCAAATGCTGTACATTAATAAAGTGATGATGACTGTGATTCCATATGTTGTGCAGCTATTTTTTATTCCAGTATATTACATAACACAAATGTACATGGAAAGTTTTTGCTTAAACCGATTCCCTGCAGATTTTCCGATTTAAATATTAGATGAGTCATAGAATATTACTAATATTTAAAAAAAAAAAAAAAATCAAACTACTGCCCAACTGATTGCTACATATAATGCAGTGTGAAATTCTTTCATACATCTACCCCCCCTTCTGTCACTTGGAAAGTCTCCAGGCAGCAAGTCTGCTGCCTGGCTGACCCTTAGTTCCCACTCTCCTGGTTTCTCTCCAACACACACTTTCATACGCTCCCTCTCTCTCTCATTCTCACACACACACACACCCACACACACATTCAGGTATGCGTTAATCATGCACTGAAAGTTACAAAACAGCACCCACCACATGGACCCTGACAGATGGCAGCTGGCGGCACACCACTTAGCAAGCAAGAACTGAACCTTTGGAGAAATTGCTCAAGGCCTTTTATCTCACTAAAGAAAATCTGTGGTAAAAATAAGTTATGTATCCAAACTGATGAGGTGATTAAAGAAAATGACAATAAAATCCATGATAAAAGATGGGAGATAATAAATGACTGTCTAGTAAAAGATTGTGAATCTTTTCATTTATGTGGTGTTGCAAACTGCTGCTGATTTTATCTTGCTACAGATAATCAGTTCTGGGAAAGATGAAAACATCTTCCTTTCTGAGATGTCCAAAGGTTTCATAGCATGTACTTATTAACATTATTTTACATCCTTTCAGTGCATCTTTAAATCTAACCCACAGGTTTATTTTTCTGCTAATCTCAATCTTCTTTTAGGTATTGTTTTTAGTGCAAGACTTATTTTATAGCATCATGGATTAAAAGTCATCTAAAACTGCGGTGCAGTTACCTCACACAATCAAAACAGGTGCAAATTATAACACCAC
The DNA here is from genome assembly GCF_001444195.1 of Xiphophorus couchianus. Taxonomy (NCBI): domain Eukaryota; kingdom Metazoa; phylum Chordata; class Actinopteri; order Cyprinodontiformes; family Poeciliidae; genus Xiphophorus; species Xiphophorus couchianus. Next base: position 15,880,789 of record NC_040239.1, read on the forward strand.
CCCACACCCTATCACACATATGGGACAGTGCTTATGTTCTTTACAGCAAACCTCTTTCTCACTGCTATTAAACTGTCCACTGTCACCACATGCTTCCGCAGGAGATAGGATGATAGAAAGTCAAACTCAATGTAATCATCTGGTTTAAAAGGGCAATATGACATGTTTTCCAGGCATATAGTACCTTTTATAGCACAATCAAGTAACTATGATATCTTCAATTGTTATTAAAAAAATACTGTATATATCACACATGACTTAAGAGAAGTTTGACATTGCAATTCAACGTCGTGAAATTGGGCTTCTGTCTCTTTAAGAGAGAAAACGTGGAGGGACCTCTGAATGGCTGCCACAGGAGATTAAGGGATTTCTCAAAAATGCATGAAAGAATCAAGGCTACAATCCAGATGTGTTTATAAAGAGGGAATAACATTTAACGCAATCTAAAGGTCAAAAAAAGTCACATTTATATAATACACCCCTTTAATTAGGTTGACTTTTTCCCAATTGGCCTTTGTAGCCAAATTAAACCAGCATCAAACTGGAATGTATATAATTTTTATGGTTGAATTTTTGTCTTGTATTTTCCTGTAAAATGCCTTAAGGCTGCATTTGTTGCGCATCTAAAGTTATATAAGTAAATACATTTAATCAAACCATTCTTACAACTAAAATGTTCCATTTTATTGTTTATCCATCAACACATTTTTCCAGCTGTCCACTGGCCAGACAATGTGACCTTTATCAAACTGCAGACAGCAGGTTTCTTCCTGGTGGATCGAAGTCTTCATTTCGCAGCTCGGCCATGCCCACACTTGAGTTCACCGTTCTCTTGATGGTCGACTCATTAACACCAACATTGGCAATTTTTATTAGTTATCTGTTTTTGGCTTTCTTTATGACATTTTGCTCCTAAAGTAATCTCGTTCATTGATCTCATCTTGGATTGGTAGGAATGTTCTTGAACTCGCTTAATTTGAGCACAATCAGCCTTCTTAAAGATTTTTGGAGATATTTATGAACAATTTTGCAGTCCGAGCAGCACCTTTGATTTGGTGATTTTACTTTGCTTGTGTCTGTGTTTGTAAGGATGTTTACCGTTATAACCAGCGGCATTGGTCTTCCAGTCAGGAGCGCTAAGATGTCCAGCTCTTGAGGTTTTCACGATGATGTGCTGAACATCTCTCCATGTTAGAAAAGTACTAAGGTAGGAAAAGCATTAACACTGCTTAGTCATAAAGTATAATACATAATGTCACATATAATGCAGTACAAAGAGATCATTAGAAGACAAAATATGTGTTTTAAGAAGCATTCATTAAATATGAATACATAAATAACCTTATGCAGGGTTAATTATCCACCAGAAAAACATGATGAATAATTCATTGTAATGTCAACAGATTAGAGTAAAAAGAAGATCAACCAAAGGACTTGGAAGGGCAGATGATCATTAATATACACAGACTTATCTGTGTTATCAGAGTAAATTTAGACAACAGTGCAGAGGGCAGATAGTTAGATGAAAGAGGAACGTAAATATGCAAGATGAAAGAGTTTAAAGACAAATCACAAAGAAGAACAAGAGATTGTAATATGAAAGCATAAGGTAAAGAAACCAGTCATATACTGTGTATGGTAGATTAGATTAGAGAGCAAATTACAGAGAGCACAGATGAAGAGCTGCCTCTTGATGTATCCCTTAGTTTTCCTTTTTTAGATCTCACGTGAGAGCTATTACAAGATAGCAGCCATGTGTCTGAAGTCCTTTGATGCCCAAACAGGAGATTAAAGGCAAAAGAAACAGGAAGAAGTGGGTCACCAAGTTTCATGGGATTCCCTTCGATCTCATATGTTTGCCAGATGCTCTGCTCCCTCCCTCGTGTCACTGCCTCACCATCTGAGACCTCCAGACTTCTCAATAATCCAAAACGCTTGAAGAAACTGTCAAATATTATGCTTGTTCTCCATAGTTTGGGTTTTAGAAGCTAACAATGTTCTCTGATACAACACGAGAGAGAGAGAGACGAAGAATAGCAATCGACTTCCTGCTAAATCGCTTACATAAGAGCAGGTATATTTAAAATCCTGAACATCTGCGCAGAGTCTGAACGTCACGTATTTAGCTACTGCACATGTTTCCAGAGAGGTGTTTACATATGCTTGTTATTCAGACAATTTGGGGCTTTTTGTGAAACTAAAGAAACACCAATCAACCTTGGATTCTTCCATAAGGGAAAGATTAGCAATTTAATGCTGAGAATCAATCCAATACATGGAAAATCCAAGGTAAAATCTGGTTTGTTAAAAAGAGGTAGACGTTTCCTATGAAAACAAACATCTATGAAAATACCTGGATCAAATCTCTATAAAGTAAAACAGGCTGATGCTTAAAAAAAAACACATAACATAGTAGCGCTCTGAATAAATCAATCTCTGACCAGTGTTCTCAAGGAGCCCGCTCTTATTAAATCCATGAGAATATTCAACATCTAGAACAACTGGCTGGAAATAAAATGTCAAGAGCAAAATAAATAAAGGGTGGAAGCGCAGATAAGTCCTGAAAGAAGTCAGAATAATTAATGTTCGGATCAATATTAATAGGCTAAGCTGCCACTGCGTAATTATGGTTCCATTAAAGTTTTATGGTCATTAATTAAAAGTGACTTTGGCATTGCTATCTAGGCCATGACCGCCTTCCCATAAACAAGCCAAAACTAATTAACGGAGGAGCTCACAGACAGCAGGAATCTGCAGCAAATAAAAAAGTCTAATATACGTTTCTCTCTTCTTCTCTGAACTGCAATTATGGATGGAAATAAAGCTGGAAAACAAGGAATTTTGAGGAAAAAAGGAAAAGAGAAGGAAATAGACATTCAAACTTTCACCTCTCTATAGTCTATTTACAAAGGGACACCAGTAAAACCGTGGTGAATTTATTTTTCCACAGAGAAAAAGAGGAAAACCAAGTTTAGGTTTCATCCATCTTCTGTCTTCTTGAAGACTCCCTTTCCAGTGTGAGGTTTATCAGACATATTATTCCTTCCTTTTCATGTTTCCTGATCACTTTAGCATTTTTATGTTACATAAAGGAAGGAATCAGAGAATCATACCAATAGTCAAACATGGTTGTGGCAGTGTGATGATCTGGGCCTGCTCTTCTGCTTTAAGACCTCAGGCACCAGATGTAACTGTTTCAACCATGAATTCTCCTCTCAACCAAAAATTATGCAGCAACATGATCTCAACACCATCAAATTTATCTCTTGGATATTCGTCAGCAAAGTCTAGTCTTGATTTAGATCCTGTTGACGATAAACAGTCCAGTTTTCCCAAAGACTTGGTCGCAGTTGTTGACTCAAAGGTTGGATTTTCACACAGCCATTTTGGTTGGACAGCTTATTCCCCTCATTAAAATAAATTATCATTTGAAAACTGCCTTTTTTTAAAACATTAAACTTTTTTTTACTGATTTGAAACATCAAAGTACGACCAAAAAAAAGCAAAAATAGAAGAAATCTGAAAAAAAGTAAATTATTTTTGAAGCCTGGTGGTTTAAGAGTTTGGCCTGCATGTGTATGGCTGCATGAAAACCCAACCAAGCCAGCAGCGTGAAAGTCAGTTCAGAAAGAAGTCGGTTTCCCTCACAGGACTAACAAAGAGCATTGTTGCTGTGATGGAGCCACAGAAAAGCAGAAAGCAAGCAGGGAAGAAACCGTGTGTGATAATCTTGTTGAGAAAACGGGCTTATGATCCCGGCACTGCCTGGAAACCGAGAATATTTTCTGTTGGGAGGATTTGGATCGGATTATCCAGGTTAATCGACGTGACCTCAGTTATCCGAGCTGCTCAACATGTGATGATGGGCCTAATTCAAAGTCTCTGCACCTGCGCTGCACTGTTGCCAATTCATGAATTTATTACAATATTGATACCCAGAACGAATTTAAAAGAAGAACCTGATGGCATGGAGCAAAAGAGAAAGGTCATGGAGGATCAAGAAGGGATTATGGCAAAACACTGAAACAGATCAAAAAATGACTTGCTTTTAATAAATATTTTTTCTAGGTTTTGGTCTCGCTTTGATTAATAAAATCTGAAAACTAAATCTAAAACAAAGAACAGATTATATAGATGAACTGAAGTGTTTGTTTTGTGAGAATGAAGTTTTCTTTTTAATCGACTGTTGAGGTAATGATCAGAGTTAAAGGCAAAGGCATAAAGCAAAGCGGCTCATCGTTTAAATTTCTGCAACAAACAATCAAAATGCTAATGAGTCATCCACCTGCCTCTGGATCCCAGTGCATGTATTCATAATTTACCGCCGTCGGGAACAATCCCGAGTAAGTCTTCTTACAGTTTGCACACACTGCAGCTAAACGTGGCTGCCGCTTCACAATAGTCAGTTTAATCCTGATAAAGCCCCTGAAGATAACCACTGAATGAGCATGATGACAAACGATCTGAAAAGTAGCAATTAAGTTCAGTACTGCAAGAACGTTCCTCACTTCAAAACATAAGCAAACAATTGAAAACTCTGCTCTGCTTTCAAAGGCCAAAAGGTCAAAGAGTTGAGAGAAAATCAAGGAGAATTTTAGACTTTTTTTCAACATTCAGTGCACTGATAAAACAAAGACTCCTGCATCTCCAAGCGATGAAGTGCATTTGTATTGTTGACAATGTGAAGTCTCACATGTTCCTTTTATAGATCGGTGCGATAAGAGGACAACAGGGCATTAGAGGTTAGTGGCGGGACAAAGGGATGAGAGGATGAGGTTAAGTGGATCTTACTTTGCTTCCAGGGCCAGAGCAATGATGGCAGCTGCCATGGGAGCCGAGGCTGATGTCCCGGTGTGACTGTCTGTGCATCGGTGTCGCAGGTCTGTTGTGATCTGAGGATGAGGGAGCAGGAGAGACTCAAAAAGATGGATCTAACACAGACTACAATTAAGATGGGGATAAATGACAGAACTGTGGAGGAAGACGGCAGTGATGACAGGTAGAACGGGAGAAACAGGTTACGTTCACACAGCAGGTCTTAACTTATTTCCAATTTTTTTGCTGAAATCTAATTTTTCTTGTTGTGTTCATATTACCGAATGATGCAACTGAGATAAAACTTCTGTGTCACAACCACCAAAAGACCCGCATACAAGAACGTTGATGTCATAGGAGGGCACAGTTTAAGGAAGTAATAGTGGATGGAGCCGGTTATGGATCACTATTAAAATTATTTAGGGACGACAGTATTGTTACAAGATCATAACACGAAAGAAACTAAGAAGAAGACATAATAGCTAATAACAATGGCCTTTTGTGGAGCACTGACTGCAACTTCTGTAGAAAAGTCTGTTTGGGCGTGAAGTCAGACCAGAAGTGGCTTAACTGTGACTAACAAACTTCTTTCATAATTTAATTGTTATACTTTTTAGCCATTGTTTATGTCTGGATTTACCCCGTCTGGCTTCTTCTGGTGAAGAGTTATGACGCAAATGTCACGTCGATGATGTAAAAGTCGAACAAAATTCGACATGACCGTTTAGACTTCTGACGCCTTAAAAACGTTTGGCTGCGTTTCCAATTTAGTTTTAAGTTTTATGTTGTTTTATGTGGTCATATGTCTGTTTCTGTATGTACTGCTGCTGCTCTCTGCACCTTAATTTCCCTTTGTGATGAATTAAGTTTTATTGAATAGACTTGAATAAAGTTTTTTTTTGTTTTTTTTGTATGAAAAGATTGGAATTGGGCCGCCCAGACTGCCATAGAAACATCTGTTTTGGGTCACATTTACCTGCTGAGTAAACGCAGCCTAAGAGACAGACTAAAGAGATGAGTATCAGCCAGATTTAAACACACCTGAAATCACTCAGACACACATTCCAGCTTTCATGCAAAAACTCACGTCAGTTTATTATGAAAGAAACAAGAGACACATTGTGTTAAGCAATATGATGTAAGAAAAGTTATTAAAAAGCCGTAATATTTACTTTGATTGCGCATACATTAAACAGCTTGACATTCAGTTGGCCAAGAATAACTTGGATCATTTCCAGTCTGAGCTCTCATCAAATGGAGCTTGTTTGGACTGGAAATATTGAGGGATTATCTGAACACAAACTGGACCTTACCATCTGCTGTGGATTGGCCAAAAGTTAAGACACACAAGCTTCTACTTTTCAAAAGCTTTACAGAAACTGTGTGCGCGTGTGTGTGTGTAATGTCAGTGTGAGGAATGTAGCAAGAAGATGCTGAACAAGCCAGTTCTTCATGGTCAGACATCTTAGTTCATCCCAGTGATGTGGTTGAAAGCTGTCAGACAAAGTCATAGTGCTTTAACCACATTCACAATGAAGAAAATAAATGTCTTCTTAAGAAGAAGAGGCTTTATGTCCAACTGGAGCCAGCTGGCTGAGTTAAGAAACGAGGAATGTGGTGTGCTTGTAGACAGACGTTAGGCTGCCGAGCACACCTGCAGGGAACAACTACAATAGCTCTTCTCCTGCTTTTTCTTTTAATTTGATAACAGAAAGGAATGATTGCAGATGATACACACTCAATATGTACATCTTGAAGTTATGATGATCAGTTTCCACAAATTAAAAAATCCCAAACATACCCAACAAACACAAAGCCAGTGTCATACTCACGATCTTTCGGTCGTAGTTCTCGCCGCTGCTGTACGTAGTGGTCAGGGTGGACGAGCATTCCTCCAGGTACCAGGGCTTTCGTCCGCTCTCGGCCGTGCTGGAAATGGAGATGGTGTAGATGGAGTTGGTGTAGCCGTCGCAGGAGCAGTGGTCTCTGCTGCGCCCACCGTTTCCTGAAGCCCAAACAAATATAGAGCCACGGCCCTTCCTTCCCTGAAAGAAAAAGAAGCAGTTGCTCCACTTATTTCATCTTTAGATTAATGTCTCGGGTAACGGAGTGAAATCACAAAATGAAGCAAATTCACAAGTGCAGTTGAAGCCCGGTCATAAGCAATAAATTGTTATCAGATTACAGTTCAAGCTGTAGTAAGATTCAGTAAAACTTTACTCGAAATAAACACTGAAATCAGAAGGACATTGGCCCTCCAATTTTCTACATTTGGTCCCAAAGTCCGGTTCGTCAAAGCTCTCACATTCATCATCATCCTCAGAGTATTTACTGTCAGGCACGGTACTGTCGTCTTTAGAAGTTGTAACCATGACAACCACAGCTGTAATTTGGTGCATGTATAACATTTTTATCTATGGTGTCTAAAGTGCACTGTAAAATATGCAAATGTCGGAGATCACTACAATGTCCACTATCAAATAGATACGAATGTACAGGTTTCAAAAATGTCCTCACTCAGACATTTGCTCGCCTGTCAAACTCTAAAAATACTGAAATCAGTTAAATATAAAATTATTTTCTACCAATTTTTCCAGATATATGAGCATATTCTATATGTGTATGTAGTCAAAACTTACTAAAAAGGAAACTAATAGTCTGAATTAACACAGTGAGGTTGTCAGGAGCGCTCAAGATCAGCCAGGAGTGGGTGAAAAAAAAAAAGATCCAACAAACAAACTGGCACTGAAATTCACACCAGTTGCTTATACACACTAAACACACAGACTCACAAACACTAATACATGGTAATAAAAGGTAGGATGGAGTTTTTCAAGAGAAGGCTTCTGTCAGACAGCGATAAGCGCATGAAGCCCCTCTGTGAGTTAGAGGAGGATCAGTCGGGACTAAAGGCTGGCAGGTGAAAGTGATGGAGAGCACTTTTATAAGCAGTTAACAAAGGAAAGGGGGTATTACACAAAAGGATGGAGGATAGTGAAGGAGAGGAGGCAGAAGAATGATTAAGTGCTATATAAACATGGCACAGACAAGTTAAGATCTGATTAAATCATATATATAGCAGCACATCACAGGATGTAACTCTCACCACAGGCATCAGTTATACTGCTAACACCTCAGCTCTGAGTAAACCGTCTCTTCAGGGTGTCTCTCAGGTCCATGTCACACTAACAAGCACGCCACTTTCACTCATCCTCACTAACCCAGCTGTACGGGGACAGTGGGACAGATCCACCTGCCCAGCTTCCACAGCTGGACAGCTGTCTTCCTCACCTCTGTCATCTGTAAATCCCAAACAACCTCCACCTTTACATGTTTTCTTTTTGTCCAGACTTACGGTTGTAGCCAGTAATAATACAGAGTACACCTTACATTCAGATAAACACCATTAACTCTTCTCCCTCGCTACTACAACATCTTCTTCATTAATAGAGAGCTGACTAAAGCAAACAGTGTGAATGTGCAGGCTTATGTTCATGCCATTAAATCACTTCACCCCCATTGACCTCTGCTGCAGCTTCCCACTCGACTCAGACACTCTGCCCTGTGACTCAATAAGCGCCACTTTGTTGGTGTGAAAAGCAGCCGATGAATATGCAAATGAAAATATGCTAATAAAGAAGCATTGCACTGAAATGTCAGGAGGAGGACTGTAGGTAGAAAATGGCAACAGATATCTCTGATCAGGAAAATGTTCAGTTTTTGGCTGGTTAATGGTTTACATGTTTATATATGATGGGATATTTCTGCATGTAAAATGTGAATCCAAATGCGCTCACCATGCGAATGCCGTTCTCAAAGGCCTGCCTGGCCAGAGACGCCGGTCCGTCCACGGTCTTCCCATCGTCATCGGGTCCCCAGCTGGCGCTGTAAATATCAATATGCTGCGGGTTGAGACTCAGAGACCTGGCCTCCACCATGTCTGTTACATCTCCGTCCAGCATTCGGACACCTAGCGTACAAACAGAAACAAAACCAAACACTTCATCTTTTCCACTAAAAAAAGATTTAAGAGGGCAGTCACTGAAACCCAGCAAACTTATCAAGTACTTCTGTGTTGCATTTTTTGTCTCAGGAAAATATATGAAATTAACAAGCACTGCATTTCTGCAACACAATCCTTCAAAGCCTTGAGGAGAAAAAACAAGAAAAAAACTGAGGGGGAGTCTCCTGTAAAATTTAGTGGCTCTGTTAGGCTGTGAAGGGCATGTCTGGCTTTTTACCTTTTTGTCCATTTTTACTGTTCCGAGTGATTCCTGGGATGAGACACTGCTAATAGATTTGCATACCCCCAATTAATGTGAAATCTAGTTAATGATTTGATCGGCATTAACAACTAAACTGGAAATTTCACCAACTCTACGGTTTTCTAACCAGAGCACCCTGTACATTTACTGACAGTCCAAATGAAGAAGGAAACAAAAAACATTGAAATCGTGGTTCTATTTCATCCCTACTGACCGCCAGAGGCGGTGCTTCAAGCACTGAATGATCATTCTTGCGCATGCGCAGGTCGAGTACTAATGACAACAAAGTCACCTGTGACCTGCCGGGGACCCACGTGACTATATAGAGTCACTAATGACAACAAAGTCACCTGTGACCTGCCGGGGACCCACGTGACTATATAGAGTCACGTGGGTCCCCGGCAGGTCACAGGTGACTTTGTTGTCATTAGTACTCGACCTGCGCATGCGCAAGAATGATCATTCAGTGCTTGAAGCACCGCCTCTGGCGGTCAGTAGGGATTCATAGAACCGTAGTTACGGTAGTAACTTTCGTTTTGCTCCAACTATTAGATTCAGTGCTTTTTTTTTTAACCCTCTTTAAAATCCCAATATATTTTGTTAAATCAACTCTGGATTAAACCTAAAATCTAAAAACATTTAGACTTGTCAAACCTGGTGGGTTCAAGGAGGTGCCAAAAATAACATTAATCCAATTTATTTATTATGAACCATAATAAACTAATAAAAAATGTAATGAACATTTAAAATGCCTTGAAATTTATTTCATATAATTTGGGGGTACACTACATGTTTATAAACTATAAAACATATTAGAGAATATACAAAGTACAGTGAAACCTTTAAAAAACATTTTTTTAAATCAAGAGTTAAACATACTGAACTACTGACCTCCTATTCTGGCATTGTAGGCAATACCCACAATGCAGTGAGAGTTGTTTGCAGCTGCAGCGACTTCACCTGCACAGCGTGTACCATGTCTGAAGACAGAGCAGGAATAAACAGCTTATCATTGCACAATTTCAAGCACTCTCAGTTGATACAACTGTACAGATTTACGGAAGTAAATTTAGACACCAGAAGGTACCAAGTATATAATGTAAACCTGCAGATTTTAAAGGAAAATTAATAGATGAAGGAAAGCGCAGGTCTTTAAAACGTGAACATGGTTGAAGAAGTTGTAAACACAAAGAGCTGACATTAAGGGATATGCAGGCTGAAAACATACAGAACATCTTCAAAAATATACATCAGAATCGCTTCTTTATAAATGTAGAAATCCAGAGACCTTGTTTTGATATTCTCTATGAGAAGCGCCCAAGCTGTATACTTCCACCGGACCAGAAGAGGACAAAGACAGCTTTAGCAATGCCTAAAAGTAATAAGTTTGACACGTGCGTGAGAGGGTAACATTCCTTGAGTAACTGCAGCAGTGACAATCGAGCCAGGTCAGCGACCATGACACAAACATGGCGTGTTTGTGTCTGCTGCCTTCTCCAAAACACCGCTTTCCAGATCTACACAAACACACACACACCTCCTACAGAGAACATCTGCATCACAACTCACACAGACACAACCCCAAGAAACAAAAACGATCTCTAAAAGCAGCCATGGAAAACCAGCAAACAGTTAAACAAAATCCACCATCAAAAAAATAAAAAATAAAAAATCAAAGGGAGCTCCAGAGTCCTGAAAGCATTTTAGGCTGAATAAAGTTTGTGTGTCAAATCATCTCAAGGTAACAAAAATTGATTTACGTAACAGAACTGTACACTGAAACATCCTCACTTGCTGCTGATGTTATATCAAATATCTTGAATCAGTTCTTTAAAATGAACCATTCATGAGGAAAATCTAGGCTATAAATTCAGCCAATCTTCACTTGAGTGCAGACACTGATGCCAGTTTAATAATTTGTTCATATTTTTTCATCTTATACTTTGTTCTTAATCAGAAAAAAGAACCCTATACAAGTATATTTAACAATAATTTTAAATATATGTGTATATATATCCTTTCTATTTCAGACCTAAAATAAATAAATAGATGAATGACAGAAAGAGGGGGACTTTTAAGTTGAACTCAACCTGTACCTCAAGTCTCAATGAAATATGAAGTTTCTTTTCTTAGAGATTTTTATGTTCAATGTTGATGGATTTATCATGACATGGGACCGAACTGCTGCCTGCATCAGAAAATTACGAGGTACTTTTGAGCAAAATGTGAAGAGACAGAGTACTTCATTTTTGGCAAGACAATGTAATAATACGACCAAACTGAACTCCTAAAAGAAAGTGGAGTCGGGCTGCTTTAAATTCTCCAACACTCAGTTCTGAACCAAATCCTGCAGAAGATCTATGGAGATGACGGGAGCTGAAATCTGCCGCTTTCTTACAGGTTCTTGCACCTTAAAGCCAGTTTGATGCTTTGAAGCTGCAAAAGTCACAGGAAAGTCTAGATGACCTCTAATCTGCTTCAGGGTTCTGCATCTGAACGTAACAGTTTTCCACAAACGCAGCTCTTATATCAGCCCTGAGATATTCAATCAATGTACACAAATATGTGCTGTACTCCCCATTCAGACACATGTGGGAGTCGCATCAACAAGAATGACCTTCATTTGCTATCTTCCAGTTGTAAAGACAGTGATTTCCACATCATGACTTGTCTCCAGCTCGTGCCTCCGCATCTCGCTCACATTTCCAGCTGTGAGAGCACGTCTCCAGCAGAAAACCTCCAGCTGTGAAATGCATGTGTGAGCAGCATCTGCAGGAAAAATAACTTAAATTTCACATTTTCTGACTTTTACATCTTTTTTCAGACTAATTGTTGGATAATTGTGGAATTATGCAAGATTAAAAAGAATCTGTTTAGCTGTAAATATAAAACTCAAACAAATAAAGTGACTACAGATTAGTAATCTGACTTTTTAGCACAGTTAATTAGCTCCCTCTCCTGCACTGTCCAACCTGCTCACGTTATCGCAGTAATCCCTAAAACTGTCTTTCTGGCCTTCTTTTCGTTCTTTAGTACTTGTGTCTGTATTTTTCACTGTCATCACATCTGTGCTGCAGTCACTCGTGGATCTCTCTGCTCAACCAGAACCAATTTTCAGCAGATGGAGCCACCAGAGCATCTCATTTTCTGTACATAAGTTAATTTGGATCCAGTTCTAATATCCTTACAGATATTTTCATGAATGTTTCTGTTAATCCTGTGTTGTTTCTGATGCATTTCAGACCATAAAAGACTATCGAGTTACAGCTTTTGTTCGTTTTCAAATGTGTCATATAAATTAATTTTAAAAAATCATACCAGTATTCCTGTTTTTTAGTGTAAAGAAGGCAGCCAATGCTGAAAATTTCTTAGGCCAAAGTCATAAAATCTCCACTACTGAGTAGATCCACCTAGAAACCCTATGAAATTGTTTTAGTCTTTAAATCAAGCAGGTGTTAGTTTCTAATTTTACAGACCTAAAAAACACACAGGTAGATATTACAAAAACCTAGCTGAAGCTTTGCATCATCAAACTGTTAGAAAGTTCATTATACTTTGATTTTAGCTGAAGGCCGCCTGATTAGAAAATAATGTATTTAAAAATGCACTTCAATACTTGCACCCACAAAGAGGGGTTTACCAGAGAACAACTCCAGAATATGAAAGTGCAGAAAAAAGAATGGCACATTTGACCCAGATCAAGAACCACAGGTGCAGTTAAGCCAAAAGTTAAGTGTTTTCTGGGCACATAGTGCTATTTTATACCACAATCAAGTAACTGTGTTACCTTCAGCTTTAAAAATGACGTATAAATCAAAAACTTCAAAGAAATTTCACTTCCATATCCAACTCCTTAAAATTGGCTTCTGTCTCTTTAAGAACCTCCTGTCCTTTTCGACACTCCTCTTTCAACGCATCATCACAATAAAGCTTCTCCATGCCGTCCATTGAACAAACTTAAGAGGTCAGCAGGTGCACATTTCCCCCAGGTGTTTGCTAATTGCTGCTGCCGCTAGTCTGGTGGAGCTGAGTGGGGGAGGTGCAGGGAAGAGCTGCGCTGTGGGGCGGGAGGTCAAGGATTCCTCAAACATGCATGAAAGAGTCAAAACGTCACCCTGAGTATGTTTGTGATGACACGACATAAAGATCAACAGCTACATTTTACATAATATGCCCTTTAACCATTCTTAGACCTTTGTCATTTTGAAAATAAAAGGGAATAACATTTTGATAATGAAACATTTTTATAGACTGTGAACCCTGAGATGAAGATTGGTTTCAACAAGCCAGTTATCTCATATCAACATGAAAGATGTTTCCACTAAAGACATCTGAATTAAAAAATAAAACATAAAACTGCTCCACCCTATGATATTAATACAAAAGGTCATAAAATAGCAACACCCAAAGCCTTATAAGTGAAAAATTCAACCTGGAGCTCATTCAGCTGCATCTGCAGCCCTCATGCTGTCTCTTTAAGACATCACCAGCAGGGACTGAGCCACTGCCACGACACTTGTGTTGCTGCAGCCAAACACACAATCAAACAAAAAAAATAAATAAAAGAGGAGGAGGGGAAATCACTTGCTGAGCTAAAGCCAAGCTGGCACAAGACAAGTGCATAGACAAGTGAGTTTGTTTTTCTCCCCATTCTTACACAGCCACTCTCACATTCACATTCTTCCAAACAGAAAAAACCACAAGCTTCCCACAGATATCATCACAATCAAATTCTCTGTCACTCAGCAAAACCACAAGAAAGTCAGGACTGAACTAATCCATCAGAAGAACACAACTGCTTCAAAAACAGCATGAAAGCACTCCAAGATGAAGAAGAGCAAGTATACCATAAAACCCTTCCTGTCCATGACTCACTCTTTTTGTAAAAATATTTTTTCTTACTTGTTCTCATTGGTTGCATCGTATCGCGGCATGGGATCCAGATCATTGCTGTTGACGTCATAGCTTGCTTGAGGATCCTGGAAGAGACACCAAGATGAAATCAAGAATATGAAACTTCAAATTAGCTTGTAATAAAAACAGGAGGGAAAAAATGTTGACAAAGCCCAACATGGTCATGTCAATGGATCATCAAAATGCGAATCCAGCCTGAACAAACAGTTCACACGAGAGTCATAACGGCTCTGTAAATTGAATGCAATCGTAGTTAATCCACTGTGCCGAGCATTTCAGCCTTCAGCATAAACAACTCCTGGCATTAGGAGGAGTTAATAACCGCAGCACAGGCCCTGTCAAACAGGAGGAATCACTCTGACTGATAGCCTTACCAGCTGCCTGAGGCCAAGATGTTTACCTAAATATCTGACAAACTTCATCATCCCTTCATCATCTACTGTATGTAACTAGAGATGTACAGCAACATGGACAGCACCTTGCAAAAGTACAAATTGCTCATGCACTTGTGCTTTTCTTCCTATTATGTATTGTAACAGAACACCATGACGTTCTGGACACTTGTTAAGTGGAAGTAAAAATACTTTACTTTTTTACCTAAATGTTTTCTAAATGAAAATCTGAAAAGAGGGGCAAATACTTGTGTACAGCACCTCTCACTTAATGATTTTTAGACCACCATATGCTGTAAGTGTTTAGAGGTATTGCTTTACCACAGGGGCGTCCAAACTTTTTGTCACATCGACATCGAGTCTAAAATACTCAAAGGCCAAGAAAAAAAAATAAAATAAAATCAAGCAAAATAGGCTGATTTTTTATTTTATTTTGTAGGAAAAAGATGTTATTCATCATCAATCCAAAAATTTGAAATGATTTTATTAAAAGAAATTATTTTGAAATTATTTTAGGCTCGTTTGAACAGGATTTGGGTCACTTTCTTTCACAACACTTGCTATGTTCAGCAGAGTTTAATAAATTTGGGTGCAGCAAAGTCAGTTTTTCAGAAAAAGTCTCTAAATAAACGTGGTTCTACTTATCATAAAAGTTTAAAAAGACAAATTAAAAGAAAATTGTCAGTAATAGTTTTACCCTGGGTAAAAAGGAAAGGCTTTATAAACATTATTCTTGAATACAGTTGGAGGTCATTAAACAAAGAAAAAAAAACGTCCAAGGTCCCATATGGCCCCCGAGCCGGACTTTGGACATCCCTGCTCCAGCATCTTTCCACATCCAGAAACTGACATTTTTTCCTCATTTTCTATTGAAAATGGGGACAAAGCCTCAAGCTTAGTCAGACTGGATGGAGAACATTTGTTAGCCTCAGTCTGCCATCGACTCACAGAGTTCACAACAATTTGTTGTCTTGTTAACTGATTCCTCCTGCTTAGCTCTCAATTTCTCCAAAGGAGATAATTTGATAGGATCCTATTTGATAGGCTTTTCTGATTAAATGAATCCTCTCTTGGCCCATGGGTTTAGCTGGATGGTCATGTTTTCACTGGTCATACTTTCCATTTTGTGAATGTTTCTGTTAATCCTGTGTTGTTTCTGAGACTTCTTCATCATGAATCTGTTTGCTCACTAATGTTCTCTAAGAAACCGTCTGAGGCCTCCACAGATTTACTGATTAGTTTTGCATACAACATTTTGGAAAACCACACACTCTTTCCCCTGCTCCACATAAATATGCGCTGCCTTGTGTTGATCTAAAAGCTAAAAATAGCAATAAAATACATTAAAGTTCAAGTTTGATTTGTTACAAAAAGTGGAAAACTTTATACTTACTTTTGCATTTATTATACTGACAGCCTACATATACTCTAACAAGTTTAAAGAAGCTTCCTACTACAATATAGTTTGTGATTATCAGATAAAAATTCCTTTTGAGGTTTAAATTTTTCACATTTTTTTAGACTTTTATTATATAAAAAAAGATCTTTCTATAAGCCTGACCTTTTAAGACACAATATAAAGCTAGAGTCCAGAGACTACAGCATAGTTTGTATACCTACCCAAACCTCACATGTAAGCAACAGTACTTACAAAGATCAACACTTTGAAGTCACTGACAACACCAAACATAAACACATTGCCGCTCATAGTCGCCCTACACGCGCATACATACACACTCACGTAGTTCTGAGAAAGGTCCGGGTGGGTCCGCTCAATCCCATCGTCCAGAATGGTGACCACCACGTCTTTACCCGTGTAGCCCCTCTTCCACGCCCCCATGATGTTCATGTCCGACTGGCAGTTGTGGACGTCGTCGCTGCAGTGCTGCAGGGCCGGAAGCAGATGGAGAGGAGAGGTCGGGAGAAAATGGAGAGTAAATAAAGCTGTGAGGGGAAAAAGGTTAAGAACATTCAAACATGTACTGCTAATTTACAGCAAGATCCAGAGTAAACATTGCACAATCGGACATAAACAAGCTCAAACTTGTTTATCTGGAGAGTTTTTTTCCAGTTTCATTCAACCTGGTCAAATCATACAGTCCTGAAAGAAAAAACTACCTCAATCTCATTTGTGGAGAAACCAAGAACATATAAAAAATAAAAAGCTAAATTGAGACAATAACATAATTGAACTTTGCCATAATTCCATCCTCAGAAACACCTATAAGTCATAAGTATTACTTTCTGGTAGAAAAGCCAGAAAGTAATAAACTAAAAAAGCTTCATTCAATTCAGTCTGGATGAATTTTAGATGTTTTCAGTTGTCATCAAACATTTAACTTGACATCAGCAGTGATGAAGCAGAGTTTGTCAATAAGAAAACTACAAGTTGTTCTGCACAAATTGTAATTTCTAAACTGAACAAACACACTCATACATTAGCAGTGCTTGTGATTTCCTACCTAGAGTGTCAACATCACATAACGTTGCAGCAGTGGCAGAATACCTAAGATGCGTTTGGACCACGTGGTTGTGGTCCAAACCTCTTTGAATGCTATTGGTTCATGTCTTAACATTTTCACATATTGCAAGTTTTCTATCATGCAACTCTTGAACACCACTTAAAATAAGAGCAACTGCTTTGATTACTTTATCAGAGTAATGTAATTACATTAAGTTTCTCTTTGATTACTTTTTAAAATATCAAGGTAAATCACATCTTCAGTTCACATTAAGCATTCATCCAAGATTGGCACGTTTCAGCCACTCAGATGAGATATGTAATCTAAATTTAAAACATCCGACATTATTGTTTTGAAATGTTAAGAGGTCAGTGCAACACAGTTTTTACTCCTATTGCTGTCGTCACTGCTGCACCACAACTCCTGTCATTTCTGAGCACTCACAGTTGTGCGGGATATCACCGTCTCCACTTGTGATTTATGACTAGCCAAAGGGAGCACAGTGGCGGCTTGTCTTTGTGAGTTTATGGCAAACGTGTTTTTTTTAAAGAGGCTACAGACTGTTTGGAGCACAACAACATCTTGAAACTAAGAAAACATTTTACAATGCAGTTAGATTTGTGCCTTTTCAGCAGATATAACACACTTTAATCACCCGTAGCACCGGCAGCTCTAAAGTCGTGTAGGCTGGAGGCAAAGGAGGCGGCAAACAGGCAGGTGGCGCTGTAAACTGAAACTGCTTATCAACGAGCCCGTAAGTCAAGAGTAACTTCTGTAATTCTCATGAGACAATTAAAGGAAAAATATAAATAAAATGTTGGAAGCACTTTACTCTCTCTAGATTGCAGCTATATTTGAAGAACTAATTATCTACTCACTAGACAATTTAAAATGATATTATGTCGTACGACAAAACATTACTGCCAGGATTTTATGAGAGCAATCTCACAGTGTGACACTTGCAATAAAATTACACGATTGCTGTAGCTGCACAGGCTGACGGTGCCTTTTGTTTGAGTTGGCAATCCCTTATCGCTCAATGAAAATGTTAGTCAAACGTGTCCAATTTTATTTGTTTCCAGGTCAAAGTGAAATTTAGGTGCACAACTGTCAACAATGACTTTACCTTTTAGCCACTTAAAGGGGAGCTATTATGTAAAATCTACTTTTTCGAGCTTAAGATCATGCTATGATGTTGTTTTAGTCTCCGATGTCAACCACTCAGTGGCGCCTAAACGCTTGCTCTCACAAAGTGGCACCCATTGACACAAAGCTCTCCCTTGGAGCTGCAGCCTCCAATTCAAGACCTCACAGACCTCAACCATGACTCATTAACTGAGCTCCTTCAGACTAGCGGCAGCTGCAATTAGCAAATACCTGGTGGAACTGAGTCTGTTTAGTCCAACGCTCTTAAGACAGGGTTGTAAATGCCATAATACATGAACATTGTTGTGATTACGTGAAGAAGATGGAGTGTCAAAAAAACGTAGGAGCTTCTTAAAGAGATAGATGGCCAATTTCAAGAAGTCAAATTACAAAGTTATGTTTGATATATGCAGCACTCTTATAACAATTAAAGGTGGCATAGTTACTTAAATGTGCTTTAAAATGGCACTATATACCTAGAAAATACATAATACCATCCCACTGAGGAATTTTCTGCTCGTGTGTTAAGTTAGAAAAAAACATTTTCATTGTTTCAACTGTACTGCTGGTTTTTTTCAAGGAAAAGACAGGATGTAATGTTTTTTTCTTTGTCTCAGAGAAAAAAAAAGTACAGTAAAAAAATCAGTTAAAAAATACTGGCATAACCTAAAACCAAACGCAGAAAGTTCAGAGAGTTTCATCCCCCAGCTGAACCCCCCCAAATCTCTGGTCAAAGTATCAGGATTTATCTAAATCAAGTTAACAATTGACAGAGTCGAGGACACTGGACCGGTCACATACACAAAAAATGTACACCTAAAGGAGCAATGATCTGAAGGTGTACAGTAAGTAAACACCTCTGATAAGCGCCCAAACACAACTGGTATAAACCACGCTTCTAGTCGTTTTTCATACGGTAAAGAGGGACATTTTTTCCATAAAAACAACCACGATTGTTTGATTTCAGAGAAAATAGGCACATAAATCCCTCAGCTCCACTGTCACCGCAGTAATCAGGGCCACATCACAACACAACCAGACCTTTGTCCCACAAACTGGGGAAAGGTGGGCAGCACACAGTCCTCTGAATATACAGTGTACTTACAATATACCACATGCTGCTCCACTTTGCATCATTGTAGAAAATGTTGTTCTGGGCCACGCTGTTCTGGGCGGGGCTCGTCTGGGAAAAGGGTGGGACAGGTTTGTAATCCCTCTTGATCCTCCTCTTCACCACCTGCTGTTCTATCCACTCCACCTAAAACAAGCACATACACACACAGGTGTAATTTAGCAGAGATCACTACTACTAATAAAACACAGTGAAAATTAGCCCTCAAATAACACAATAAGGAAACAAGATAAAGTATAGATAAATATATAAAACCTATGTTCTAATTTATCACATGAACCAAATAAAACATTGAAAAGAGACTTAACAGAACAGATTATTAGTTACCTGTGAGCCAAGGTAATAAATTATATTTCAAGCTGAGCTGGTGCTCTGTTGATAGCATCCTCGCAATATATTTTGCAAAAGTTCTCAGGATTGATATCTCATCAAAACAAATTTATCTCTGCAACACAGAACTTCTACTTTCCAAATGACATGATAGTTGGATGTTCCCAAAAATAACGTGACTGATTACTTCTGATTTCTTCTTGATGTTGCACAAAGAAGCGATGTCATTGAGGTTATTGCTTTAAAATAAATCCCAAAATTTACCTCAGTTTAACTAAACTGCAAAACAAAATTTCTTTGGTGATCTGAACTGAGCTAAAAACGAAAGGTTCACTCTGATTTACTTTTAGATATTGAAAAAATTAGGTTATTAAAAAGTATGATTTTTATATTACTTTACAGTGGTTGTAAAAGTCTGGTTTCGACTGTAAAAGCAGCATTGATTTTACAAATGAAAACCAAAATGTGTTTTGGAAAAAGCATCACAACAACCCAAGACAAAAAACAAAATAAGTAAAAGGCAATCTTGTATTTTCTGGCTGAAAATCATTTGCTAAGATCTCATAAAAGTCTCCCAGGTGACATCAATTTCTCAAATGTTATGCGCTTGCTTCCAAGCACAAGCCAGTCCTTGGAAAAAAATTAATCCCGGTTTTAGACAGAATTTTCCAATTTCAAAAACAGCATTTTTCTGGATCAGAGCAGGACAGCTGAACCCACTGCTGAACTCTGCTTCTTTGTGTTTAGTCTAGCAGGTTTCATACCTTCAAGAGTTTACACTCAGACAGCAGCACAGAAACTGAAATGAGACCAGACACAACATGCATGGAGAAGAAAGGAAAATACTACAGAATTTAAATTTGCACTTAAACATTTGCTGCAAAGAAGACAAATCCCATTGCTTTGTATAAGTTTTAACCCTGACTGTTTGTTTATATTTTACCTTTGGAAAACTGGTGCTAAAAATGGCGTTTATAGCTAAGAAGCTTTCAGACTCTTTGAAGATCTTCCTGGTATTTTGTCTAGTTTTTACACACACAATACAGACTAAAATGTATTTAAAGTAAGCAGCAAACTGAAGGAACGAGTGTGTAAGAGTCAATTTTAACATGAATCTTTAGCTACTGTGTTACTAGTTGGTTAAAAAACAAATAGCATTTGTTACATTTCTTCAAATAAATCTCCAAAAATGCTAAAAAAAATAAAAATAAAAAAAGAATGTGGCAATTTAAACTAATTGTGATTCCATTAACTGAAAAACGTATGGTGACACAATATGCAATGATTAGCAAAAAGCGTTAACAAGACAACTGCAATTTCTGTTGTTAAAAGTAATAAAATACTGGCAAAATACCTGGTAATTCCTTATGCAATTTCTTTAGTCAATATATCTTTTATAAATAACCCTGCAAGTCATAGACTTGTGAACAAAGAAGGCTGTACAATAAAACCAGTCGGCTTTAAACCTTTAAGAAACACCAATCAGGCTTTTACCAACTGATACTGATATTAGATGCTTGACTTTTATTTAAGGAGATTAGAACAGGAAACATATTTCTCCTCATTTCGTTTTAAGCCAGCAATTAAATGTAACAAACACTAAACATAAAATGAGGGGATTACAAAAGTTTTCCCATTTGTGCACAAACTTGCATGTCCCTAATCATATCTAACTTTTTCTACAGTCAAAATACAGAAAATGCTTTGAAAGAGCCTTTTCTTTCTTGATGCATTTAATGAACATGACATAGGTAAGATTTTACGATATTCAATATTTGTTTTTGATTACAAGTCAAAGGTAATCAACAGAAAGTTGTGTAATTTCAATTACCAGAAAATTTGATCAGTGCATCACTGTTTTTTTTCCTTGTGCTTTACAGATTTTCTTTATAACTTTACTATTTATAGGTCAGAGTTTGGCAGCTTAAACAAAGATTTAATAACAAATACTCTAAATAATAGAAAACAACAGCCAGTGTGAAAATAAATAAAACCCAGAGAACCATTGATCAAGATCCATTGAAAAGATTAATAAGAACAATCTCGCTATTGTTAAAAGACATATTGACAATAAGACTCGCACATGGAGGTATTTTGTCAGGTTACAACCACAAAACATGCATTTTATTGGGATTTCATGTGAAAAATCAATAGATATAGAAACTAGCAATAATTTGTGTAAGAAGGTAGGAGGAAAATGGAACATAATTTACTAAATTTGAAAATCTAGAAAATATGTCAAGCCTTTAATTAAGCCCTCAACCTCTATGGGGTTATTTCCCTTAAAAATGATGTGGAACTTTGTCTTGCTCTGTCATGAAATGTCATTAAATTAAAAGACGTTTAAGGTTGTAGTGTGACAAACTGTAATAAAGTTCACATTTTACAAACCGTTGTGTTTTCAGATATGTATGAGGTACTGTTGTGAAGCTAGAAGTCTGACTGTCAAAGTGATGCTCAGACAAAAAAATAAAAATACACATTCAGGGCAATCAATTTATTTTTACTTTTTTGATATTACATAGTTCACCAGACATTCAGAAATCCATGATTCCCCACATATTACTCACTGTACCTCTGTAAAAGTAAAACATTTCTCTGCTTCTATGCATGCTTTGCAGATGAAGAGGAGAACGAAAACAAAAAAGAAGAACAGAAAAGCTGACATGACGACTATGGAGTGATTATCTGGTCTCATACACTGAAACAATCCACAGGATCTCTGGAGAGTTGGAAAGCGAGGCAACAAGACAAGAGAAGATGAGAGGAGGAGAGACGATAAAGAGCTGAAGTGAAGGAGTCCCAGGAGAGAGAATGAAAGAAGTCTGAGCTTGAAGAGGAGACAAGTGAAAAACAAATTGCATGAGGGACCAAAAGGGAGAAAGAGGTGGGAATAATTGATTTTATAGTAAATAATCTGGATTTCTTAGCTACATATATTGTTTTCAATGTTGTGAAGAAAGGCTAAAAAAAAAAATAGCACTTTCCATTTGTGAAGTAATTCAATAAATGTGCAGAGCACAGCAAGATATGAAAGAAATAAAATCAAGGCAAAGAGAAATAAAATGATTGGAGATGGAGAAAAAGCCTGAAGCTTCCTCCATGTGCCGAAGTCTCGGCTCATTTCACTTCGGACTACTATGAGGACCATCAGCTTCAAAGTGACCATTTACACAATCCATTAGCTCCAAAGCAAATCCCACGTAGTGTATGACCCTTCCTGCAATTTGCAAATCTAAGATCCATGAAGCCAAAGCTTTAATTGCACTTTTTGAAAACTAAAAGTAATTATTCACTCAAGTCGCAACACATACATCCAACATCTGAATAAAAATAAGACAATCATTGCATCATTTACAATACTTTTACTAAATTTTAAAGGGGCAAAGACATTGAACCTGAAATTATTTTCAAATTAAAAATGTTTACTGAATGTATAAAATCTCATTGCATTTATACAAAGCTCACTATCAACAGAAATGTGCAGATCTTTTAAGCCGGTTTTGTTTACTGAAGTCCAAAACTGTTCAGTAGCTTCTCTTGGAATTACCAGAATGTCTGACCCCAACTACAGAGAAGCAAGCTGCTTACAGGAAACATGTCCTTTTATGGACCTGAGGCTGTGGAGGCCTGCAGCCTTCATGTTGATATCAAGCAGGCCAACTCGTGCAAAGAGAGATGGTGCAAGCTCTTAGTGCAAGTAAGAGCTGTAGTTGCATTTGTTTCTTTTTGTAAAATTATTCTTCATACTTGATTTCATGCACAAAACATTAAAGCTCTAAGATGTTTCCTGTGGCTTATTTTTTGAAGACTTTTACTGACACAAAGAATTAAAAATAAAAATTGTGTAATTTTGACACAATGAGCTAAGTTTTTCAATTCAAATAAATTTTGCTTGATGCTATATTTAACAAAAAGACTTGATCTCATGGATTTGTTTTCATGCTGTGGTTTCTCCAACTGTACAGACCCAAATATATTTATCTAAATCATGCATCATCTAAATCATTCCTCGACTGGTTAAAGAAAGTGTATTTAATAATACAGAGCTTTGCATAAAACAATTAAGTCACTTTATTTTACTGGAAATTTGACTTTACAACCTCAGTATGAAATGTGTTATTTTTAACATGCCTCACAGAATAACTGTGGTTTTGCAAATTTTTTAGAAAACTGATTTTAACTTCACTGGCCTTACCAAGGCGTGATTACCTTCACACCCGTAGTCAAAAATAGATTCATGTTAAGTAATTTAAGTACGACAAAAAACAAAATAAATCTTTAAGAGACAAATACGTTTTATGGTGAAAACTGAAACTAAAACTAACAGCTGAAAAGACTAAAACAATTAAGGGTGTCTGCACAAAAGCTGCTAATGACTGTGGTTTATTCATGTCGACTTACACAAGCAGTAAACGCTGCATATGTAAACTTGTATATCAGGATCTGATCAGAACTTTTCTAAACCTGAAGTTTCCTCTACTTGGTAATTTTTCTTACAGGCATATTGTTGTTCTGTCATATCTGTACCACAAAACTCAGTGTCAGGTGTTTGTAGGACTATAATGTTGGTTTCATTTATGTTTTAGTACGAATGCAATGGTCTTTTTAAAGAGATTTGACCTGAGGATGGATGGGTGGAAGAATGAGGAACATTTTCCTGGACAGACGAAGAACTGTCTTAAATTTTCGCAGACAGTCAAAACGTTGTGCATTTTTATGGTCACAGAGTTCCCTAAAAAAATTCTTCTGTTGCCACATCCTGCTTTATTTCTCATAAGTACATCTGTCCCTGTGAGTAATTATATGCTATTTTTCTTTTTAAAAGTAGTAAAGTGAAAAAACTGACTGCAGATCAGTCTGCTGAAGTTTACTTCAACTTTTCCAGATTGGAATACAAATACTATTACTTACATAATAAAATAAAACAAAAGTTATAAAGTTGTGATAATGAATATTTTTTATTTTATTAGGGAAATTGTGTGATGATTGGGATGTTCTGAATAATCCATCTATAATATATTTCATAAAATGTTAAAGTTATTCTTAAATGAGAACAAGTGTACCCACTAAAATAAAATGGATATATTGTACATGCATTTTTCTCTACAAAACTTTTGTTTATGGTTGGTGGCATTTTGACATGGGTCATATGGGCATTTGAAAAGGGAGTGCAAGAGAGCTGGATTTAATAAGTTGAATTATATGAATTATAAAAAGGAGATAAGCTGAGAAAAAAACCTTCAGGCTGACTTTTCTGTCAATCACGCTGCTAGAGTACCTTTATGTGCGCTCAACTGGGAAATCTGATGAAATTACTCACAAACTGGAACTGCACAACTACAAGTAGACTGCACAGATGATGATACATTTCTTTTCTAGGAATACATTTAAAAGTTGTATGCTCATTTTGTTTAATACCCACAGGTGAGAAAAAGGCCGTCGTCTAATTATTTTAATCTACCAAGTGCTGTGGCCTTCCTATTTGGTCTTCAATAAAAACAAACTATTGCTATCTAGATCGATTGGATTTTGTGTGCCAGAGTTTATCCAAACAAAAAACAACACTGCCCGTCGTTACTGCCCCTAAAGCTTGGCTATATATTGCTCAAGTTGTTTTTGTGCCTGTTCTTTGGCCGGCTTTGAGGTGTGACAATCTATTTAGCCACTTAACTCCAATTTGATTGAACACTGGATTTCCTGCTAACACCTCTGCTCTAATGTCAAAGTTCCTATTGTGCTTTTTCTTCCAGTCTGATTCACAGTTATCTCAGTCTTCTACCCCTCTCCTCTCTGCCCCTGATTTACTGCTCTCTTAGCAATTCTTTTTCATTACATTTTCTGCTCCTCTTATCCACAGATGCCCATTTGCTCCCTCAGATGCTTGTCGTTTTACTCGCTCCTATCTCTGCCTCTCCCTCCTTCCTCCCCCCGGCTCTCATTCGAGCTCTGTGTAAGGGTTTGCAGGTGGCTCTCTTGCTGGCTGGGTCAGTAACCAGGGGAAACTGGGGAAGAGTTCACTTCAATAGAGCAAATGGGAACAAATTGATCCACTTTCACTGCTGTTTGTGTGATGATGTTTGAACTGCAGGCTACAAAAATGTAAGCTGGGAGTTTGAAGAGAAAAAAATAGCAAGCAGAATACTCAGAAACCTTTAGCCTGAGAGAAGAAGCCGGTTATTGCACTGACATTTGAGAAACTAAAACTTTTTAGACTTCAGATTGGGTAAAACTGTGGTTTCCTTGCACACTGAGTCTTAATTTATGAATTTGGTACTTTTAAAGAAGACAGGAGATTTGATACAAGAATTCCATATAAACAAAGATCTGCACCTCTGACTTATTATTTACAAATTTGGCAGATTGTGACTTTAAATTATTTTCATTTAACACACAAGCCTGTTTCTAAACAGGAATGACAAAATAATAATTAAAAAAAAGATTCAGTTTAAGGGAAGCAATGCCAACAATTTAACTCTTCTCAAAAATAAATGTTATTTTTTTATTATTGTTTTTACACATTAAAAAAATTTGATTGTTTCTTGTTGTTTTTTATTATTAAAATTACTCAGTTAAATCTTTGCTTACTGGCATTTGACGGGTTTCCACTGGTAATTTGATGATTTATCTTTATTGATGAGCTCCAAGTGATAGAGGTACCACCCTAATCTTTAGCTCAATTCCAAAGATTACCAATCAGATTAAAGTCAGGACTCTGACGGGATACCTTTGAAACATTAATTGAAGAAATGCGTTCAGTAAAAGATTACTGTTACTGAACATGTTTGTTAGGGTAAATATTAAGCTTCCTTCAATGGTGAATAAAAAATATATGGCCTGTACTTTTAGAAAAACCCACCTAAACATATTTTTAAAAGACATTTAAAGAAAAAAGAAACAAATGGTAAGAGGAAAAAGAAAACATTTTGAAATGAGTTTTGTCCAAATGAGTAATTTCATCTAAAGATTTGTGTAAATTAGTGAAAGACTGCAACCAGGACGGCCCAACATCCCAAACAGAGCCGCAGAAGCTCTCAGCAGATGTAATTCTGTACTAATTTCTGAAAACACTTTAAAAGGACACAAAAGAGGGAAAATAATATTATAATACTGTAATTACTGCTTACACTCAACATTAAACAGTTGGAGAGTAATTTCAGATTTGTATTGCAGTAGTTATTTTGAACAAAGACATGTTGGAGGGAACAGAGGGTTTATATAAAATGCAATGATTTATTTGTATTTCTTGTTTGGAATTCAAAGCTCTGGAGATTTGGTCGAGTTCAGACATCTTTCTTTATCTGGAGGCAATTTCAGATTAGAAAAAACAAACTGATGATGTAATGTACGGCGTTGCTCATGCTGTCAAGTGCCAACTTTTTGTTTTAATTTGATGAATCTCCTACAAGTACATGTTTCAGATTTGGCTTACAGCTAAAACACAGTAATAATGTGAAATCTGGTTTCCATAGAGTTGATGTCAGTAAACTCCACTAAAAAAAGTTCTGTCAAATGGACAAGAAGTTCATTTCACTTTGAAAAGTTTGACAAAATATTCAAAAACTTTCAAAATTGATACAAAAATTAAATATTAACTGTGTGAGGCAAAATTGTAGCACATTTTAAGACTGCCCTCTTCTCAACAGATCTGGTTATTTAAGGCGGGTTCCGGCGAGGGGAGGAAGTTCTAGCGAAGCACAGAGCAAGGGGGAGGGTGTGAGCAGCATGTACATGTCAGTTGATTGACAGCGTTAAGACCCACCTCCTGGCTCTGACTGGTTGTTTCTGACCAGAAGCAGTGTGTTTCTGCAGACGACCTCAAGGAAGAGGAACTCAATTTTGTCCCAGATTATCTGTCTCATACTGTCAGGACATAGTGACAGTTTTAACAAATGTGTGAAAAATATTTTTATAAACATTACCTATTGAAGCTTTAATATAATCGCTGGGCTTCCTCCTAGTCATGGTTGAATATTCACAGATTCACTTATTCTATACATATTGGCATAAATATCAAAAATCAGATATTTGAAAAAAAATGTATGTTGGAAAGCTGAAATACTGCACCACACCTTTGAAAGATAAAAATCCCAACACGTTTTAAAATATCATACAAACAATAAGAGAAAAAAGAAGAACAAAAGAATAAAAGTAGATAGTAAAAACTAAAAGTTTAGCTGAATAAAGAGTCACCAGCTGCCTTTTAAAGTAGTCAATGCTGTCAATACCACAAAAAGACAAGAGAAGCATCTTATGCAGTCAAGGTGTGAATATCTGAAAAGAGCAAACTCCACATTTACAAGTTTTGAAGCCGGTCTGAGGACCCAACCAGAACCTCTGGTTGGCTGAGGTTTTGAGTAAATGTGTAAGGCTTTACTGGGTCAGAGATATAAATAAGGAGCTTCACCCTGCAAAGTCCTAAAGGTTAACAGCAGCATGTTAAAGGGAACTCTAAACGTACCTGGTAGCCATCCAGAAACATTAACACAGTGTGTCCTCTGCTTGGTTCTAGTAAGAAAGTGGCGCTGCAGAATAAGGTAAATAAGAAGAAATAAAAAGCATGGAGGATCTTCTCTAATCTATGTCCTAACACCAGCCTTCTTAATTTAGAAATATTTCTCAAGTGAAAGAAAGAGTTTCGTACCAGCTGTCTTGTGTGATGGTTTAGAGACATGGACTGATCAAACACAGCATCCAAGCTCCGCAGACAGGACAGGCCAGCTCAATCTAAACGGCTAATTTTAATGTGGAGAGAAAATACATGAAAATATAACAAAATCTCTTTAAATGAAAGTTAAAAGTTGCTTTGCTCTTCAGTGAGTAAAACAACCAGTTTGACTTGGTCCTACTTTGAGAATCATTCATTGACCAGCACAATTCAGCGATGTTTTTTTCTAGTTGGCCTTTAAGTTTGTAGAGATCTCAGGGGGCATTTTGCAGAAACACTCTAAATTCTTTAGGTTTCTTGACCACCACTTGGCAACTCAAAGTTTCAGCTTCCTCCACAGATTTTCTGTAGAACGGAGATCTGGAGACTAAGGTCACCTCTTTATGTGCTTCCTCTTTAGCCCCTTTGTTGCCTTGCCAGTCTTCATAATTCTGGCTGAGGAAATAAAGTTTCTTCCTGAAAATCCCTAGATGAAAAATCTCCCCAAACAATAACTCTTCAACCTCCAAAGGTGACAGTATAAGTATCCACCAAACATGTTGGGCCGATTTGGTCCCAAAAAACTCCATTTTGATCTCATATGACTACAGCTCTTTCTCCCACGTTGTCGCTTAACCATTTAGATGATCTCAAGATATTTAAGACAGGCTGTGATGTACGTAGTAGGCCTGTATCAATAACAAATTTTGTGGGCAATAAGTTATTATTGCGATGATGTTGTTTTGAGACCATTTTCAAGTAATATAATGATAACACCAGAATAATGAAAAGTTTGTCCGCTCAAGACCAATAAACTTTAATTTTGTAAAAAAAAAATAAATAAATAAAAATACCTCACACTGGAACAGGGAGATATTTGAAATAATCAAATAAATAAAAAAAATGCCCAAAAACAATAAATAAAACAGAAATAAAAATCATACACAACTGAAACAATAGGTGTAAGATTATGAAATCTGTCAAAAGAAACTGCCCTCCAAAAAATATTAACCATTAGAATGGAAATTATCGAGCTTATTTTGATTTATTATGTGATTAATTAATGTATTGCTTGTTGCTCTGATGTAAGCCTTCTGCAGCAACAAGATGTCAGGCCATGACAGCAAAGTGTGTTATCAACGGTTCCTTAGTGCTTTCACTAAGGACTTGAAGGACTTGACTGGCTGTCCAAAGAGCTGTCGAAGAACTAATGAAGAATTTGCTGGACAGCAGAGTGTGACTGATCAACACGGGACATGAGAAAAGACTCAGACTTCATGTCATTAGCCAAACTGCTCCACATGCAGTTACGGGTTAATCCCTCTTCGTCCCCTTGATGTGAATTCAGTCTAAGGGTAACAGTTATTTTGTATTTTAATAATACTGTAACAAAAAAAATCTGTGATATCTCTCAAGCTTTCATTCTTAAGATATTAATGTTGCTACAAATGGCATTACTCACAGCAACTTAGCGAATTACCAAGAAGAATGTTGCAACCTAAAACGAAGCAGTTCTCTTTGATGGCGCTAGAACGTCTCAGCACAGCTTTTGCTCGGTTCCACGTAAAGTGGAACTGAGTCAAAGTCTTTTAGCTGATCTGAATCTAGAGGCAATTGTCAACTGGATCATGTTTTTATCTTTAAGCCATAAACGCATTAGGATTGTCGCAGTGCGGCAAGTCATGTTGACACGGTTAATTGTTGTCACCCATAAATAAATAGGACACGTCACACCGGGCCAGTGCCGACCTCTGGACTCTGAAATAACTAAAACAACAGAGATGTATTGTTGTGATGCGCATTGTGCAACTTAAAAAAACTGTCAGCAGTTGAACAATGTAAAAGTGAAAATGGCTTTCTATATGGCTTTCTGCCGTCTTTCTATAAAATACGGTGGGTTTTTTTGTTGTTGTTTTTTTTAATTTCCTTTATTTAACCAGGTAAATCCCATGAGATCTGGATCTCATTTTCAAGAGGGACCTGGGTAGAAATCTGCAGTTAAACTACAAGTGTTTTGTAGAACAATTTTTGTTCTTTTCACTACTGCCAATTTAATCTAAAAGCTCCTGTAAAACTTGTCATGAGCATTTGTTAAATCACCAAAACAAAGTGGAGAGGAGACTAATGAATGCCAAATTACTCAAGGAAAATGAAACAAACATATAAGATAACTAATGTTTCTAATTTTATCAAATATTAACATGCAATAGTTGTTTCTCCAAGGAGTCTTATAAAACCTTAAAGACTTTGATCTTTGAGCAGTATATCCTGACAGGTTTATCTTTGAGTTTGAGATGCCATAAAATTTCCATTTGCACTTCCTTGGGGGAATTTTCCAACAAAGCGGTTCTAGAACTAGCTTAAAAGCACTTGTTTATTCATGCTTTTAATCACCAATGTGTTCAATTTAATCACTAAGTAAATAAAATTGGTGTTCTAATGTCAAAAACTCTTTGTGAGGCCCAGTGTACAGAACAGCTGTTCTGTGAAGGTGTGTGGTAGATATAGTAAAAACTAAACAGAGGGGTTTAATTGAGACCTCAAGTGTTCAACTTCTTGATTTAGTTTAGCTTTTTATTATACAGATAATTCTTGAAGCTCAATAAATGTTAAGCAATGCACAATGTGAACTGCAGTTAATGTAATGGTTTCAAATGTTCCCTCAGTTTAAATCTTCAAGATGTATTTCAGGAATTTAAAATGACCGCAACCAACAGACTCGTTTCTGCCACATGCAGCCTTCTTGGGATGCTTCTTGGCATCTTGACCTCTTTTTATATTGGAAAATGACCCGACAGGCGAGTGACACCACGTTTAGTCAGGTGACATAAACTGGTAATCTGTGCTGCATCGCCATGGCAACATGCGTGCCAGTAAGTACTGGGGATGGCAGGGTGCGTCGTTTCATGGCTCTGCTACACCCATCTGACTCACTCGTACACACACAAAAAAAACGCGCACGGCTGTCATCACAAAACCTGATTGCAAAACATCATTAGCAGTGCGCCAGACTCAGCTGGAGCAAACTGGCCATCAGTTTGAGACCCAAACACAGACTGGTCTGCAGATTGCTCTGTAGGGATAAAAGCTGACAGCTCAATTACTGTACGGTCCAGGCTTTCTTCACTTAGTCTCTATGGTTCATCTCCCTTTCAGTTTTCTCTCAGTTAACCTTCTGTTCCTCATCCAATCTGTTAAAATCCGTATCTTAGCCAGCTGGCATCAGACCTGCATCCAACAGGCACAGTGTCGGGCCCAAGAGGGCAAGAAGACAGAAGAACCAGGACAAGAGACGCGTATACTGGAAGCAAAAGAGGGAATCAAAGGAGCATAAAGAACAATAGATGAATGGAATAATAAAAAAACACAACATGAACCAAGCTATAAGACGACAAGGTGTATACCAAAGGAGGTGACAGGTGGTGTCTCTTCTTTTTTTGACTCTCTGCTGTAGCTTAAACACTGGGATCCATCTTTACTGATCCTTACTGCTCATCATGCATTCATGTCTGTAGTTTGCCAAGTCAAGCCTGAGCTTGTATGAAAATGTGACCCACTTCATAAAAAAGCAGATCTAAACAAGCTTGAGTGTGAAAGATGAAGGCAAAATATGTTAAAGATAAAAGATTAGAGCTAACCATACCATTTCATCCCAGTGTATTTACATTTTATACCCATAAAAGAAAGATTTTGTAAAGCTGTATCTAACTGCCTAGGGGACCATACTATCTTTGGGCAATACTTAAAAAAATCCAAGATCATCATGTTCAAATAACAGTTTTTCTACAGTCAATTAATAAGAGAAAACTGACTTTTTGCTCCACAAAAGGTCTGAAAACATTTCATGTTCCTTTTCGGTTTAAATGAAGTAGGTGATCATTTCTAATAATAAACTAATTAATTTTGTTAAGCTAAGTAATGGAAACTTGTTAAAATGGTGGCTTTATCTAACAGTCCATTATTATAGTATTACCATAGTAGCATTGGCATAACCAAGCATTGACAGAAATTTAAAGAGGAGCAGCAAAAGCAAATAAACTGGATAAGCATTGCTTGCTAATAACTGATGGTGTCATCAGATATTAAGCTCTTAGCATCTCATGACAGTCACACGGCAACAGTCTTCAGTCAGAGGCTTGCTCAGATTGTTGTAAGACTGACTGCTGCCTGAGATCCTTCCTGCCCACAGCATCAACATGCTCAATCTTTGAAGCTACTTGGGCCATATGAGTTATGACAACATTTAACTTTCCTGTGGGAAGAAAAAAGTCTTTTTGGATCAAATTGAATACTAGTTTGGGTATTTATAATGTTCAAAGGCATATTATTTCATCATACGTGTGCTGTTATCTTTACAAACATGACATCATCTTTTCCCTTACTGACATCATGATGCGTACCACAGACTGCTCGCCGCTGCGTGTTTATTTACCTTGTTTTTTTTATTGTTTTATTTGATGGATTATGGAGTTAAAGACCACAAAAATGCTCACCGTTGTCTCTAATTAAATGCAGTTGTATGTCATTTTCTGCAGCTTTTATGTGTATATGGTGTATAGACTTTACATTCAGTACAAAATCATTTTAATTTTATGTGTAGCTTGTAATAAAAATACTGTTCTATGTATGAACATTTAGTACTGTGCGGAAGATTGTATTTATTTATCAACACCCAAGTCAGAGGTCAGCAACCTGCGGCCCCAGAGCTTCACCTGGTTCATTAGGCCGTCTACAACCAAAGTCATTTACAACAAACCAGAGATTTAAAACATAACAGGTAGTTTAAAAAGGCAAGGGTTTACCTTTTTTAAAGCCTTTTCTGCACAGACCTTCCATAACAATGGTGAAACAAATTATTATTGTTCAGATATTTTTGATATTAGGCCACAAACATTTCTTTTGTTCCCACATGCATGGGTCATTCCAGACGGAAATAAAATATTCACTTTTTTGCAAGTAAATGTTTGTCTTCTCAGCATAAATCAATCCATAAATCAAACAAATGATGGACGCTATTGTTTAATGTACCTAGAATGCCAAATTAACTTTAAACAATTTAACACCAGTGAAACTAAATATTAGAGTCTGGAATGAAGATGGCTGACCATCAGCTATGAGGAAGATGAAATGTGCTGAATGAGAAATTTTTAATTACTTTAAAAAATCATCACAAGGTTTTCAACACTCTCCTGTCTTTAGCATATTGGACACAGTAACCAGTGTCATGTGTGGCTATTTACTGTTATAAGATTCCAAAAGGTGGAATACAAACCAGCACAATAGCAGAAAAACATGTTCATTACAATGTTTGTATTGAATATTATGATTATACTGGTTATGATTAACCCACTACTTTCTTTTCCAACATCTGCAATTCGATGTATGTTTGCTGCTAATTTCAAATTATTTAAAAGATCTTTGTTTTTCCTAGAAACTTGTAACTGTGTAAAAATGTTGCTTTCACAAAAATATTGTTAAAATGTGTCATTATACTCTTTGTTAATAAAAATCGCACACTGTTATAAATGGGAAGTTTAACACTGAAGACTTTCAGCTACTTTCATCCAACATGGTTGTTTTACACAACTATTACATACATTTATCAGAAATATTAAATAATACAGCATAATGCAAGTAAACTTGATTTAATTTTCAGCCATGGTGAAAATGTTTATGTTACCATGGTTCCCTCAGGAGTAGCTTTTACAGATCTGCCTGTGAACAAAGGAGTGAATACTTTACATAGTATATGTCTAAATAAGGTCAGGACAAAGGTTTTGGACTACAAGCAGAAACATCTGCATCAAGAAAGATTTTTCTTTCTTTAGCCAAAGAACTTCTGTGAAAACGTTTGTCAAATGTTGTGACTGCATTTTGGGTCAAGCTGCACCTAAAGCCTCAACAGTCTGAGTGATAAACGAGGTTTGACGCACAGCAGCGTTCAAGGTGGAGACCATGAACTTTGTGCTGCGGCACAGTAAAAAAAAATCTGATCAAAACGGTTACATTCTGGTTCCTTTTGAGGCAATACTGAACCTAATGCCAAAAACTGGAAAGTAATTTATGTTAAAGCTGTAGAAATTGACATCTTGGAACAAACGTAATGAATAAATTCAGTAGTAAAATGTTTTACAAGAGTTTGAGTTTTTTGAGTTAGACATGGGCAAAATTAACTCAGAAGTTTAACTATGATATAGTGTGATATTACCAACATTTAATGTGGAAACATTCAAAAATCTGAACAGCAAATGAAGGTTTTGATTGCTGTACTGTAAATAAAGATTGTACTGTTGATTAAAGAGAAGAGTATAAATCAGTTTAACAACGTAATCAAGCAATTTTATTATTACTTTAAATTCTAGACTAAATGACAATAATTTAAAACTCAAATCTGCCAGGGTTACAAGTAATTCTAGGTTTAACTGTGTAACAGTGTGTGTTATATTACAAGATTAACAATTTCTGTACAGAGTGTCAGAAATGCAGTCCCTTTTTATATTCTGTACTTGTATGGGTCAATACTGTTTTCTGCAAAGAAAAAAATGCCTCAGCCTTCCAGTTAGACAAAACCCCATTTTGACAGAACAATCTTCATCCACATAATGACCTAATAAACCAAACCACCTGCACGACTCTGAGTAACACATGGAGTATCCTCAGCTGTCACCCTGAATAGCAGCTTGATTACAGAGTCAGGAGAGACCCACTGAGTCTCAACTGAGCCAGTCAACCCATCGACAGACAGAACCACAGACATGTGCCGACACAGCAGGTCTAGAGCAGGCCACAGGCTCACCTTGGGCTCCATGGAGATGAAACTATGGCGACCACGGCTTGATAAAGTTGATCTCTTGATAGTCCGACTGTGGAAGAAGTGATAGTGGTCTTTGAGGTCCCCAATCTGCAAAGCACATATGCAGACATTAATGCATATACTGTACATCAATGTGTTATTTGTACTTAGTGATATGTTAAAGTAAGGGAGTGGTGGCATTTTTACTGATGAACCATCTTGAGACACCAAACCATAGAACATAAATGTATTATTCCAATAAATTCTATTATAAATGTTACCAGAGTTTTGATACAACAGTGACCAAAGAAAATATGTAATTGAAACATGATATTATGACAAACTAGGAGTGGGCGGAAGATATGATGACATTTGATAGTTTAGGTGTTTTGAGACAGACATGATGGTTTCTATTTCCTTGATGTCAATTTCATAAATACAAATAAAAGCTATTTGCTCTAGATAGAGATGTTTTATTTCTATTAGAGCAATTCTTTTATGTAGAGAAAGTATTACTGACTTAATTACAAAAAAGTTGATATGATCGTTTTCTATAAATAATCCACATTTTCCTTTTTTATCATTACACATTGTCAACACTAAGGATGCAGGATATTATGAAAACATTCGATAATATCTTAAGATTGTAATACCAATACAATTTGCAGTTCATAAATAAGCAAACAGTGTTTATCCCTTTCTGCTCTGCAAACATAGACCAGAACATAACAGTCTGTCCAGCAACAGGCACAAAAAATAATTGATTATTTCTACCACAAGGTTTCATTGAAAAAGTTGACCCTGACTGAGGCGTGTAGTTTTTAAGTCTTCATGACTTGAGCATCATCCAAAACTTTTCTTGCTGTTTAAAAAACCTGGCAATACCATATTTGCAAGCATAATACATTGGCTGCAATGCACTTCAGCGCAGACAGTTGTTTGCGATATGCATACTGCGTACAGTGAACAATAAATGTGCAATACATTATGCAGCCGCTGCCTTAGACAACATTACTCTGCATAAGTCTTAGTATCTGAACTAAAAGCTGAACTATCAGTTACGGGCAGTAAAGGCAACTAAAGACTATCCAACTGGACAAATATGCAGAGCGTGAATGCATAACACTTGAAATCTAATATTCTACCAAATATCCCGTCCAAGCAATCCTGCAAGATTGTGATGTAGTTTGTGCCTTTGTTTGCTTTTGTTTAATTGACTAACAATGTCTGTATAATTTTATGACAATCAGAATCACAAGTCTCCATTTATTTTAGAGGTCATAACAAGATTTTTTTCCCCAAACCAGTTCAGATGCTAATCGGTGCCCCACTGGTTTCAGTGACTGCATGAGTTTCACCACAGCCAGATTTGGCACTGGTAAACTGGTGCATATCTTGGCAAAACGACAAAGCTGAGCCACAGAAAAGAACCACTTTCTACCTGGAGATCAAAGATCAACAACCATGTTAGAGAAACATTTAACACTCCTGAGATGATTTCGTCTTTGATTCGTCCTAATTTGAGATGATAAACTAGAAAGCCGCCAGGTTTTAGATTAATAAAAACTGGATTAGTTTTCGCATAATGTAAGTTACTTGGCTCTTAGGTTTGAGTTGTTCATCCTAGTATACCATCCATTATGAGGCTTTATGTTGGTCAGCTCATATCTGCTGTTTTTGCTAAATTAGTGAGGTAGTTCCTAAACATCCTTGGTCTTCTGAAATAAATAAAGACTGATACCAATCAGATGAGCTAATCCAGACTGTGAAACATTGACAAAATCAAATTGTTTAAAATGGTTTTTAACAACAATAAAAATGGTGACATGAAGGCATCTGTATGTAGTGTTCCTAAGACAGATTATGTGATTCCTGTAGATAAACTGTCTGTACCCAAAGATACTCCAATGTATTGGGCTTGTATCTTGTCATGTTATTCTAGATCAATCAATTCCATTCATCAGGGGCCACCATCATAAAGATCTAAGATCTTCCCCTGCAAACCTGTATCAATGATCTCCTTAGCGTGTTACTACGGTATGTTGTGTAGGAAACCCATTCAAATGATTCTGATGAGTTGCAGCAGGAGAACATCTAAAAGATGTCATTGAGAGTGGGAAAGTGTCCACTTTTGTCCAACACCGATTTCATAATATCTGTATATAACTTGACTTTATGGAGGATAAGACACACTTCTCCTCGACTTCCTGGTTGTGAGTTTCTTTTGTGCTACAAAATGTGTGATGGTCTGATCAGGTGCTTTAATTATGGTAATTTGTACAGGTGTGGATAAACTTCTCCACAGTTGAAGCACACAGTGTAAGCAATTTATAGGTTTCTATGAGAAATGTACTCTACAAGTGACTACCAAGAGTTAATTTAATTTAATGTTTATTATAATGTTTGTTAATATTTCTTGTTCCTAGAAGTTTAAAAACAACAGCAATAAAAGGTCAGAGAAAATGTGAAACCCGAGACAAAACGAAACACGACCTTTTAATGACTGTGGGGGAAAGGGGACAAATGATACACAGAAACAACAATGGTAGACAGCCGGCAAGCTGCTGTTAAGGTGATTAGTTTTAATAATTGATAAAGACCATTCAATCCTTCAGATGATCAAACTGTCATGGCTGCCAGGGGTCCTGTGGTGCATCGCTGCTCCACGGCAGAGAGCCACCACCTCAGAGTCCATTAGATCAACTTTCAACTCCAACACATGCCCGCATTTTCCAGCTTACTCTGAGAGGAGATGAGAAACAAGTAACTGCAAATAGCTTCACATCTACACCCCTTAGCAAAGCTTCAACATGTCCTCATCACCTTTCTTTTTAATCGCTTTAAAAAGAGGCTGGGGTTGTCACCGTAGTTATGACAACCTGTGATCGCAGGTATACATGCAGGTACTTCCAAGGGCAACAGATGTTATCCAACTACAACAATCTGCTGCAAGTTCTCAATAAAAACATCAGAATGATGTGTAGGCTGAATGAGAGGGAGAAAACACAGGATTGTGGATACCCAGTGCTTTGTAACCCTGACTTTTTCCCAGATTAATTACATTTTCAACTCATCTGCAGAGTTCTCTCTAGGGAACTCAACAAAACACACACATTGCCCAAATAAACAATGATGTAACAGCTCAGATGGTCAAAATAGGAATTCAAACTTTAATCACATTACTGCTTTCCTTTTATATCAAACAGAGGGACAATCACAACACAAGAAGTTGAGGAAATTACACACAAATCTACTCTGAATGATTCTGCCAGATTCAGATCAGGTTGCACCATTGGCAATTCAAAACCCAATTTAATATCCTCACATTGCCATTTTGTCCTATTATCTGCCACCCTGTGTGGCTTGATTATTGTTCTGATCACTTTATAGACCAAGTGACTAATGAAATATGGCAGAATATGTTCACACATCACCAGAATTGCAGCAAAAAGACAAGCTGTAGTGAGTCCAGAAAGAGCAGAAATCAGGGTTTTAGTCATGGACAGTTGTATCGGAAGCAGAAACGCTTCTGAAGAGAACAGGTTTTAAAATAACTGCTCAGTGCTGCACCATGGAGCATTGGCTGCTTTTTAAATTAAGTGTGATTAACCACATTCCTCTGGTTTCATTTCACTAGGATATAGGAAA
This sequence comes from Xiphophorus couchianus, assembly GCF_001444195.1. NCBI lineage: Eukaryota > Metazoa > Chordata > Actinopteri > Cyprinodontiformes > Poeciliidae > Xiphophorus > Xiphophorus couchianus. Next base: position 15,919,333 of record NC_040239.1, read on the forward strand.
AGTCCAATTTGTGACAGATCTATGAAATCAAGAAATCAGTAAAAAGGAGCTTGTCTGATGACACAAAGTAGAAAATGGATCTCAAAAATGAGCAATCTCAAGAAATTCAACAATTGAGAAACAATGCAACTGATTTTATCAATCTGGAAGAGTGGCCAAGTTAATTCTAATAATTTAGGGCTCCAGCTAACCACAGAAACACTCAGACTTCTAACAAGCAGTTTGCCAACCAAAATTAGTCCAATAACCCATCAACAACTCATCCAGGAGCTCAAAGATAAAGTTGGCAACATCTAAAATGAAAGTGTTCATCACTCAACAATAAGATAGAGTGAGAAAAAAATTATCTATTGAAAATCACTGCTGAGTTGCTTACAAAGGACACAAATACCTGTCTCAGATTTGTTTTTTTACTTGTCTCACATTTACTATAATACATCTAAATGATCCCTAAATCGTCTGGGAAAGTATTCTACTGACTAGTTTTTTGGGACATGTGTTCCATTACATCTGGTGACAAAAACAAAACAAAAAGATGGTCATGCTGCCAGTTAAACTTGGTAATTGTGTGATGCAGAGTCTAGAGCTGCTCCGAACTATAAGGAATTTGCCTAATTATTGATGGAACCAGTAATTCTGATCTCATCAGAAAATCCTGGCCGTCCAGTGAAAGGCAGTGATCAGTAAGTCCATTTCGGAATGACTAAAATAGAAAAAATAACGTTTATGAAAAGGCCTAGTCAAAGACCATCTTTAAAAAAAGATGAAGTGATATAACCTGAAACAGGCTTTTCATACCCTAAAGTCCTACAAAACCATTTCAGTGTGGTAGCAAAAAAAAGCAAAAGAAATCTATGAGGGGGTAATAGGAGCATAATTTTTTTGACTCAAGTTATTTCACCAATCTGTGTTGCCAATGAGCAACTTCCTCCAAGTAGACTTTTATCAGAGGCACATAACCACTTTTCCTTTCAGCAGACTAGGATTATAGAAAATTACTTGATGCATCAACTTAACGTAGCATTTTCCTTTTTTACTAAAAAAAAAAAAACTTGGGTGCAAGACAACCAAAATTCAATATCACGAAACTGTAATTGGGTGAAATGACCAGCACCATATTCTGCCTGAGCATCAACAACAGAGTTGAATTGTGACCAGAAACAAGTAGATGTGGAGCTAGTCCTTCACAAAAAAAATGAGAAGCACAGAAACCTAAACAGCACTGGTTTTAGAAAATGCAACATTTCACAACACAAAAAAAATCTTTTTTAAATCATTTTATCTGAAATGTTTTCTGGATTCCGTTCTTACCTCCTCTGGGTTGTCAAGTTACCTTTTGAGAAACTTGCAGATTTTATTTTGAATGGAATATTCCTCTATTTTTTAGACTGCATTTGTTTTCCCCAGTTTTTGTCAAATCCTAGAACCGTTCCTCTCTTAACCCAGTAACCAACAGTCTGCAAGGTATATTCTGGAAGCCCAATAACGGGAGAAAAGAAATAAATGCCCTGTACGAATCACCATCTTCAGTTGTTATTGATCCAAGCGTCTCCAGTCTGGCTCCAAGTTATGACCAACCCTCTCAATGCGATCCACATCCTCTCCCATCCCTTCTAAACACCAGAGGTCAGCCGTGGATGGATATCCACGGCTGGGGCCTCATCAGCTGATTTAGACTCAATTTGAGCCAGTGTCTTAGTCTGGGAAGGGGGCTCCACAGCTAAGAGGATTACCCAGAATTCCCCAACGAGGTGCTCTCGTACTCCATGCCAACTCTTTTCATCCATCCGTCCATCCATGGTCCCAGCTTTCAGCCCCTCATTCTGTCATCTCTCAGTGTGCTTATCTTTGTCTGATTTCCTCTTCCCAACCCCGTAAAGAAGACCATATTGTCCCTAAGCAGCATTTTTTCCTTCCCATCCCCCTTTGTCTTTCTTTAAGCACTTGATCCCACTCCCAATTAAACCCCTCTTCTAATTTAGCATCCATATTGTTGTTTTATCCTTTGTTACAAGCGGCCAACTTGAGCACTCTACGCAGGTTTAAGCTGCAAAACCTGCACATTAAAGTGAAAAATAAAACATAAAAACATATTCCAAAATTAATTTCACAGTGATATGAATGTTGTGCTGATAAACAGGCTGAGGGTCTGCTATGACAGAGATGTCAGAGTTCACATTAAGCAACCAGAGCGTGCTGCTATCAATCCCATGGGAGCGGCTTTCGGCTGACCCCAAAATAAGGAAGTGAAGTGAAACTCTTGTCTATGAGGTGTCAAAGTCCAATGAGTACTCCATATTGAGATGGAAATCAGGGCGAACGGCGGGGGTTGGGGCCGCCAACCCACTCTGCCGGGGAATTCCTATGTGCGGGGGGTTAGTATGGAAAAATTGGGAGCGTGTGTGTGAGTGTGTCTGAGAAAAGGGGTGCAGGGGGTGGGGAGAAGAGATTCAACACATTAGTTGTTGTCAAAGAGAGGGGATAAACGAGGCCATTAAGGCCTACTCTCTCCGGGAGTACGGTGGGTGGGCAGGCTGGGTAAGGTGGAGAGGGAGGGGTTGGTGGTGGGGATTCAATAGCTGTTGACTAGGCTACCCCACAACAACCTGTCAGAATGCCCCCCTCCCCGTGTTCTGTGCTGTCTACACACCCAACACTGGCAAGTGCAGGCATGAGCTGCCCATGTATGATGGCGGTACTGGAGTGTGTGTGGGGTCCACATTTGGGGTTTCTTTTGTCGGCCACTCTTTCAACTTTGTCAAAACACATGTAGAAGAAAAGGGATAAACCTCCCGACACAGCATCCTGCTGTCAATTACTTACAGTTTTCCATTTTCTACTTCTTTAAATATGTTCTTGGAAGTTATTTTCTACCACATTATACAAAAGCCCCTTGCTTTACTGCATCAAATCAACTGAATCCGGGAGGGACTTGAACTGCACATAAAAGTGCAGTTTACCTAATTATTCATGCCACTGGATTTAAAACTATTTTTTCAATCACCAAAAAGTTTGTTTCTAATTCTAAATCACACAGGCAGCTCGCAAAAGATAAGCAAAACGACGTGGAAAGAGAATCAATTTAGAAGAATAAAAAGCTTTGTTTTTATTAAAAAACAGCAATACAAACATTAGCTTTATATAATTATTTATAATCTTATCATTGCTGGCCAGCTTTTTGAACGTTTCCACTTGGATTGATGAGCTCCAAGTCTTTGAGGTTGGAATACCTCATTGCCATCACCCTAATCTTTAGCTTCCTCCACAGATTATCAATACAATTCAAATCAGAACTCTGGCTGGACATGTTGGTCAAATCAAAAGAGGACTTTGAACCTAAATCTGGCAGGGGTATGAATAATTTGGGGCTTGACTCAAAATTGGGTAATTCAAATCTAGTAATAGATACCAACGTTGGATCAGTTACTTTTAGAAATTACAGGCCATTTGTTGTAACATTTTAAAATGCTGCACTATCATTCTCAAAACTTTTGCATAATAAGACGATTTGTGAAAGCACCCAATCAGTCATTTCTCAAAGGGTAGAACCTATAAACAAGGGGTGCAACACGAAAAGTTATGTTGGAACATAATGTGCTTTCTTTCTATTAAAAAGTTCTCCTGAGGAGGAAAAAAAAGTTGCTCTTTTTTAATCCAAATTCTCCATGGGAACATCATCCGTTATTATCTCTCTCACACACCCTGCCTGTTGTATAAGATGGATCCACTCCGGACCTTTAGGTGTCCAAGATCAAGAGCCAAACAGCGCTGGCTGCTCTCAAGTATGTGTCAGGAGGAGCAAACACAGGAGACAGCTGTGAGCGAGGCTCAAAGCGAGTTCACTGTGTCTTCTGAACGAATCTGCGGAAACCCAGAGAGGAGGCACCTGTTGTACCATCCTGCTCTCCGAGTCTTTGTTCCCCGCAGCTCCCCTCTCCCGATCTGAGGTCCGGAGAGCCGCAGAAAGAGTTAGGAGAGGAGGTTTTAGTTCAGGTTCCTACTTGTGCCTCGTTTCAAATCTGCGTCCCACTCGCGTGAGTTGCAGCAAACACGAATGCACAAACACAACTCTGGCCGGGCGCAGTTTGTGACTTACCTGTCCCATGTTCCTATAGCCATATTTTTCCGCTATCCGATCGGCCACCTCGGGTCCGCCGGCTATCCTGACTGCCCAGTGGTTCGTGAAAAGCCGAGCTTTGCACGGCGGGGACGCAAAGCCGAGATAGAGCGCCAGGACGCAAAGGAAGCTCCTTCTCCAAGCGGCGTTGTGGACCATCTTCCCCCCACTTTTAACCAGACTCTTCTTCTCCTCCTCCTCCTCAGCCGACCAGGCAAACAACCAAACTTCTCTTCTCGCCAAGCAAGACTCTCATAGGAACACAAATATCCGGGATGAGGGGGAAAGAGGAGAAAAAGAAAAACACTCCGAGGGAGAAAGAGAGGGGCAGAGGGGGGGAAAGCTCCGAAGAGGGGAAAAAAATACACCTTATCTCCAAACCTCTGCTTTCCACATGGGAGAGTTGGAAGTTTGTGTGCCCTCTCACTCTGCTCCTCTCTCTCCCTCTTTTTTTTCCACGGAGGACGAGGAGGAAGTGTGTGCGTGTCTGTGCGCCGTGCGTAATCGCGCGCGAGTTGGTGCGGGTGTGCGCGCGCGCGGAGCTTCTCAAAGCTGATTTCTCTTCTCCACCAACTACTCGGATGTTGGTCGCTCAGCGCATCATGCTTTCATGTGGCGAAATGGCTACAGCGCCTCCCCGCAAATAACTGGCTGACAATCCGGAGAGTAGAAACAACTACAGCCGCGGGGTTTCCCTCCCAACTCCGCTGGGTCTTAAAGGCACTCTGTTTGAGGACGCAGCAGACGCAGTTCAGGCAGAGGGGTTTAATGCAGGACGGGGGCCAACTTCAAGGACTTCATCCAGCGACACCTCCCCCGGAGAGAAAAAAAATTAAAATAATAATTAATTAATTATAATAAAACAAAGCTAGAAGTTGTTCTTCTATCTCCAGCTTATTTTTATTTTTTAACAGTTAAATAAATAAAGATAGATGGGGGCCCGCGCATATTTTGGTATTGACCAACAGTGGAAAACCATCGAACAAATTGTTGTTGGATATTTATTTGAAAAAATAAACTAATTCAGATGAGTAGAAATCTGCATTTGCGTTGATTTATCTTTAACTGTTAGCAACAACAAAAAAAAAACTGACCACTTTTTCCTACTTCAATTTCTAGACAGGCACCTTGTTAAATGACTATGCTTTACTGTGACTGTAGGGGGCGCTTTTTTCGGCGCATCGAAAGAGCTTTCCCGCTTAAGTTTTTCACAAAATAAAAATAAAGAAGAATATTTTTAACAAACGAAGCATTATTTTTATATAACGGTTTTATATAGCTATTGCTATTTATTTGATTGCTTCTCAATCAGAATACAGAAAAACAAGCTTGAAGTATGTTTTACTTTAAAGCAAAAGTCAAATTAACATTTATTATGTTATTTCTAATTTCTGACTGTTACTCAGATTTTTAACTTTAGGCATTGTTCTTGTATTTCTGAAATAACATTTGTAGACAAACTGGAACATGTGTACATAACACATCATCTGCACACATGAAAATGTGTTATGCACTAATTATTAGCACATCTGGGGACTTAATAGATTTCACATATTGCAATGTAAAACCTCTATTAGCAAACATGCAGCCTCAGTGTTTTAACACATAAAATGGAAAGAATTAAATTTTTAACAGCTTGTGTTGGTTATACTATTTCGCGCCAGCAAATCTCGCTGTTTTCTGACTTGGAACTAAGGTGGATTTGACATCATTTCTTATCTTGAGCTCTGATTTCTGTAACAAATTGAGTGCATCAATAGAATGCAGAAAACAGGCTTGCTAGTGGTAACAATATGTATTTCTCCTTATGTCATGTTTTCAAACACCGTAGTTATGTGTTTGCAAATATACACACATAAAACACGAGCATCTGTCACTACGTTTTACATATTCTCCTTGAAAATGAATCTTGCACCTTTGAAGTGTCTGTTTTCCCCTTAAATTGAACAACGTTTGTAGGGAAAATGCATTTTTGGGTTGAGCAGCATCCTCTATGCTAATGCCAAACAGCTTTGGCTGCTTAACCTAAAGATGGCTTTTTCTTACACATGTGGCACTGGATAAAGGGAAATAACCAGGTTTTCCTACAGTAAGTTTAGTTACTAAATTAAATATCTGTAACTCCATTGCCTAAAATCTTGACATTATTGTCAAGAAATTAATTGTTCTTTGTGAATGTTTTGTTGCCATTGATACCATCATAAATGAACTGACCAAACAGCCTGAGATGCAGACGTAATTTATTATTTTAGTACCTTTAAAACAATCTCTCAAGAATAAAGCATAAACATCAGTAAACAAGGAGGAGGCACAGATTGCGGTTCAAATACTTCTGTCTCTGCTGTTGAATGCAAGCTTTGTCTGCCAGTAGACCAATATTGACACAGACATACCAATGTAAAGTTGAGTAAACTCTGGCCTCCACCCCAGTCATCCTCCACTGAAAATCAGTAGCACATATGAAACAGAAATATCAAAAGATTCCCATCTTCTATGAAGACGGAGGATCAATCAGTTTGATAATTTTTTCATGATCCGCAGTCGGTTGGGTGGACTATTTGTGTGGGCTATAAGTCGGCACATTAATTTAGGAGGATTTGTCACCTACTAATTTCTTGACCCTGAGAACAACTCAGGTGTCATTACCACAGCCTTGTTCCTTGAATCAGCGAAGCTCTTGATGTCATGCCCCCTCGTCACAGCGAAGATCACCGCTGACTAAAGGCTGTCATCATGGAATGCGCCGCTATTATGTGCCGCCGAGCCATTCATCCAAGGCCTTTGTTGACTGATAGCTTTTTGTTTGGCAGCAATTTTCCAGAGATGTCTCAGTGGAGAGCAAAAACTCTGTTCTGCACGGGACACAAGTGAAAATCAGCATAATAGCTCTAATTAGAGACAGTTTCTTCCTGAATGGACCCCTGCATCACATTTCACAAAGAGGAGGACAAGAGCATATCATTTACTTACATGCTAGAGACCTAAACAAATCCAGTAGCAGTTCTCCATTCAGCTGCATGCAAGCGTTTCTCTTTTAAAGAGATTTTTTTTTAAATCAAACAGTAGGGATTAATTTTAGCATCAAATCAAGTACCCCCATCAAAACTCCTCCTTTAGCAACAGGAGTGTCAAGTTTCCATTCAGACCTTCAGTGTTGCAATATGTTGTGTGACGGCTTCACAGCTCCCCGTGTTTCCCAGGGAAGAATGAACTATGTGAACCTCAAAACCATCTTTGTCTACATCTGAGAACAGAGCGGTCGCAAGTGTCAGCAAACACTCTTAGAGGCAGTCCTGTGTGCATTCCAGTGTCTCAATGAAATAACAGGGTGAATTGTGAATAATGTGCCAAAAAAAAAGAGCCCAGCAGACAACTTGCAGCATCCAGTGAAACATTACAATGGAAGACCGGGTGGGAAACTGCACCCACGCAGTTTTATTCTCTGTGGCTAATTTGTTCATTCAGTTTCAAGCTCAGCATCACAGGGGGACATCTATCAACAGAAACACGTGACCAAACAAGTCAACTCCTCTGTAATGTTTTTAGCCATTGTCTGACATTTTCTATACACTTTTCTCGTTTTGCAATATTTCCGTTACGGCTTTGTTTTATCATCTCGTCTTTAAATGGCCCCATTTAACCCTTGTAACCATCAGCTGCCTCAGGTCCTTCCTTTATACCCAACACATCATTGTGGGTGGGCTGCAAGGGGTCTTGGGGCTAGCCTTTTAACTTCACTTTGACTTTTAACCTTCTTGCTGTAGGCTCCCACAATGCATCCATAAAAGCACCCGTCACTCAGGTCAGCTCTTTCTATTCCACATCCAATGTCTTTTCTTCTTACAATTTTTCTAATTCACCACATTCTATGGTTTATAAAGGCTAGTTAAGTTGTCCACATACTACTTAGTTCGGAGGCAAGACCAAATAAGTTGCCCGCTTCATTACAGACAATTCATATAAATTGTCAGCAGTGCCAGACCTGAGTTCATGTATAAATCTGAAGTTTCTTAGGAGCTGTATACTGCCATCTACTGGTATTTAGTGAGACTTACACCACTAAGAACGCATATCAATATGTAGTTTATTTGAATCGTACTATTGCAGTCTCCAGCTGTGCTTTTCCAATGCTGTGTAAAAAGGATTTATGAATCATGTTAAATCTAAAAAAATAAATACATTTTAAAAAATCACGATTTATTATACTTAAGCCTTAATTTCTTGTAGTGATGACTATGGCTTAGAAAGAAAACAGAATACGGGGTGTGAGAAAATTTGATTATAAGCTCAATACAAATTATATTTTTCAAGAGAAACGTCAGGCTTCTGAAAAATATAAAATTCTAATTCTTCTATGCTGCCAGTACTTGGTTGGGTCTCCTTTTGCATAAATGACTGCATCAATGCTGCGTGGCATGGAGGTGACCAATCTAGAAACACGTTTCTCTGATAGTCTTGTAAGTTTTCTATGGAGTTCACGTCAGGTGAGTTTGCTAGCCATTCAAGCACAGAAATACTGCAGTCACTGAATTAGCTTTTATTACCTTTGGCAGTGTGAGCAGGTACCAACTCCTACCTGAAAAAGAAATCAGCCTCTTCATACAGCTTGTCAGCAGGAGGAACCATGAAGTGCCCTAATATTTCCTGGTAGAGGGGCTGCAACTGAGGACTTAAGAAAATACAGTGGACCAGAATCAGATGGCATGGCACCCCTAGCAATCACTGATTGTGGAAACGTTTGACAATGTGCCTCTCAACTCTTCAAGACTCTGGGACTTTAATTTCCAAACGAAATGCAAACTAGTCTATGGTCTTAAGAGGACATGTCTATAAATTCAACCTGGTGAACATGGTATCTTCTGCAGAGACAACATATAAATCACATCAGACTTGTGGAGATCCACTATTCTAGTCCTGATTTCCCTGACATTTTTTCCCGATTCTGTTAGACAATTACCCACATATTTAAAAGAGCTTAGTTAAAATAAAAAAAATAAAAATAGTTGGTCTATCATTCTGCACAAATTCTTTAAATTATTTTAAAGTAAATTCTTAAAGGGAAAATAATCTAACTTTTAGCACATCCTTACTGTTCTAAAACAAGAAATATAGTCTTATGATTCTCATTACTGATGAGGTTTGGAAATGCAATGTTTGCCTTTTACAATCTATATTTGCTTATGTACCTCAATTTTACAGATTTTAATAAAATCCATTTACAGGATCTCACTGCACCTCATCTCCACTGAACGACTTCCTACTAACAGAGCCAAGAAAATGTCTCATTACCAAATATTTATAACCAAGTTGAACTTTAACAAAATAGAAACATCTGAAATATAGCCAGTGTAAAAACTGGGACCATAGAGATGAAAAGACGAGACAGAAGTTGGAGCTCCAACTGCTCAGAACTTTATTTTGAGAGAAATAAGGGTTAAAATTAAATTAAAATATAAAATTTGGTTGACAGGTCTGGTATGTAGTTTTGAAAAAGAGGCGGTATGGACACAGGGCGGGAAGGCAGCTTCCAGGGGAGGGAGCTAGATGGAGGGAAAAGATATGAAAAATTTAAAGAGGATGAATTAAGCAATACAGGAAGTCATGTATAAAAAAGAAAAAAAAAAAAAAGACAGATGCAGTTAGTCATTATAAACCCCACCCCCATCTGAAATGTCCTCATATGTGATCAGTGCTACTGCGCTCTCCTTTTCCTTTTTCTGTTTCTTCAGGAGGATTGGATCATTCATCATCTTCACTCTCATATTAAATGTAACAATTTTTCCTGCAGTTTTGAAAAAAGTAAACAAAAAGTCCTTCAAAAATAAAATGCGGCAACCACTTTATGTTCTACTATTACATATACAGTATATATATATTTATATATAAATACATACATAAATATCTTACATGTACAACCAATTTTGAAAAGAAGGGGGAAGAGAGAACCCAAAAGACTTATGAGGACTTGGAGGTGGGGAGAGCATAATGCTCATTGTAAGGGTAGTGTGCCTGTTTTTTTATGTTTTCCATTTGTTTTGTTCTAACTTTACACACACACTCTCATGCAACCACACAGCCTTTTGGGGGAGAAGGAAGTGGGGAGCATTCCTCAGTTTGCCCAGTAGGGAGAGCTGCCATAGCTGGACTTGCTGCCTTGGGTTTTCTGCTGCATACTGCTGGACTGATTTCGCTGACCTGGACCACCCTGCAATGAAACAAAGAATCGTTGCGAGGTTTCATCTCGCATCCTGTTCTGCAATAGAGATATTCCACATGTTTGCTATAGACGTACAATTTTAGAGGTGTACAGACAGAGGTTTTGGCCTTTGCTTACCTGTCCATCTTGTGTTAGGTGATGGTGCAGCAGCTGGGAGTGGGGTTGTTGGTGTGGAGGCAGGATGTGCAGGAAGGGGGCAGGAGCATAGCCAGGAGCTCCACCAGGGTTCATGGGGCCGGTTCCTCCCAGAGCAGAAGGCAGACTGAAGGGAGGTGGTGTCCCGGTGTGGAAGCCTTGCTTATCAAACGACTGAGATGCAAAAAAGCAAAAGAGGTTCAATTACTTCATGAGAACCCGCAAGTCTGGTGTCGCTCATTTATTAACAATCATTCCTGACTGCACTCAGACTATACAAATGCCCAACTGTAAGTGCGTTTAAATTTGCTCTGGACTCATTTATTGATTTACAGATTAATATATGTACATACTTGTTTTTATCTATTCTATATTTAAGGTCTTTTAAAATTACTTCTACTTTCACCTATAGAATGTTGATTAAAAAAAAGATATATACATAATATCACTTATGGTTATATTTGGTTTTCCCTAATATTTAACTCCTTGGATGGAGAAGCTTATAAACAAATAAGCTACTCAAAATATATTCTGATTACCCTGCTGCCAAAGAAAGACATTTTCCTATAATATTTAAAATAGTTTTAATCAACATTATTTTAGAGATTTTGATGAACATCGGAGAATCTGCAGTTCTTTCCCCTTTCACTGAGATGTTTCTTCTCATTAAGGCTGCTTGCTTTAAATGTGATCAAGTCACAAAACTGTTTAAACAAGCAACAAAACAACTTTGTGTAAAAACTTAGTGTGTACCTTTAAACTTAATTTTAAAATTTGTTTGTAGGATCTAAACTTGTTTTGATTAAACTCCTTTAAGATAACAGAGGTGCCTCCCAATCGTAGCACTGAAAGCTGTATATACTCCAAATGTCTAGCAAACACATCACCAAAAGATATTAAACATTAATCACACAAACATGATGAGAAACATACCTGTGTTTTGCTGTATATGGAACCTCCCATATCAGGTACTCCACCAGCAGTTCCTGATCCAGATAATCCTGGTGCTGAGAAATGAGAGAAAGAGAAATGAAGAAATATTTTAATGAAAGATACTTGAACCTGCAGTGAAAAACAAGAATTGGCAAAAGCTTTAAACCAATCTCTTCACTGTTTAGCAGTAAATCTTGAATTTCTGTTTCCATGTTAGTATTCCAGATGCCAGCCCGCAGGAAGAAGCAGATTAGGTGAGGAGGTGCAGCGGCACATTGTCTCACTTTTCACCACTCTCTGCAATGAGCTGCTGTATCCCATGTGGATAGATTTCCACGGTTCCACTGCAGTAAATAAACAATGTTTCAGGATGCACATGTGTTGTATGTACCTTTCCCTGGGCCGCTGCCAGCTGATTTGGCCTGTGACTGGGCAGAGCCTCCATACCCTGTCTTATTGTAATCCCCACCGTGGGCTTGAGACAGGTCATCAAAAGCTGAAGGACGAGGAACAGCACAGGACAGAAAGAGGGGGTTGGGGAATCAGAAGGGAGATGAGCAATGAAATTTATGAAGAGGAAAATGGATAGGTGGAGAAGAAGGGATTGGAGCAGGTCAGAGAGATACGGCAACCCGACAGTGATGGAAAGTGTGACTATATGTTCAACTTCAGGAGTGGCTTTCAGCTAAGCAAGCAGGCAAATAAACAGGCCACACACATGCAGCAAGATGTCCTCGTTCCTCTACAGACATGAGAGCAGCTTTTAGCCACATAACTAGAGTCTGATGTCACCAATCTTAGAAGTATCTGCTTTGTACAAACTATGTGCAACACTGCTTCAGTAAAAGATGAGAGAGCGTAGCAATGTCCCACCTGCACCGTAGGCGTGCTGCCCGTAACTTGGCTGATGCTGTTGGTGGTATTGACTGGAGGGGTTGGCCAGGCCCATCGCAGGCTGCTTGGCAGAAGCTGGAGGCACAAACACTGTGGGGCCGTACTGGAAGGCTGAAGGAACGCCAGGCATGCCAGCGTAGTATGGCAGACCTGGGAGAGAGCAGAGGGGGAAATCAAAGCTTAGCACAATCTCAATTAAACTAATACAGTAAAACTGTCTAATTTTCTTCTGAATTCTGCCAGGAAAAAGATTAAAGGTTATTTGTACCTTGTGCAAATGTTAGAGTAACAATTAGTTAATTAGAATAAGTACCTTTCAAACCCTGAAGAACTTAAATCAAAAGCTAATAAAGTAAACTATGAAAATTATTTTATTGTGTAGTGCTAACTTAGGTAGTTGATGTTTCATTCAGGAAATCTTATGAAGCAGGGAAGAAAAATACACATTTAAAATTAGGTGCTTTCATCAATTTCACTTAACCAATCAGAAAATGAAAAGTTCATACAGAATGTGCCTCAGTGTCACATTTGCAAAGCTTTAAAGGTCAAGGGGAGAGAGCCTGTAGATAACTGCTTTACATATAAAAACAGACAACATCCTGCCAGTGATTAACATAATCCATCTGCAGGTTCTGGTTTTCTTTACCAGTGTATCCGTAGCCAGGTGGCAGAGGCGGGTTGAGGAAAGCCTGGTTCTGTGTCTGCTGACCCTGGTTCTGACCCTGTCCTTGAGTCCCTGCCTGCTGGGTCTGCTGGGTCTGAGACTGGACCCCAGCTGTAGCCAGGCTGGTTGGGGGAGCCGGGGAAGAAGAGTCATTCCTGCCAAACTTTGTTGCCTCACCTGCAAACGCAAGCACACATAAAATCATTAATTGGATCACTGAATATTTGTTTTGAAGTATTCTGATTGGCTGACTAAGGTTTTAGCTTTATGCTACACTTCCCACTGTGCTTTCGGCATGTTTAGAAGCCAACACTCTGGTGTATTTGTGTAGGTTTTTCTTAAGTTTTTCTTAAAACCTTCCTGTATGTGCAATATTTCTTAAAGCAGAGATATTTGTCTTGATAAAAGCCCTCTACGTATGTAGAAGGCCTTAGTGGCCATCATGCTCACAAATTATGTTGACTTATGGCAAACATACAGATCAGGGGGAATATTTATACATGTAAATTTGGGAAAGTGGTGTTGATTATTCAGTGTTAATGATCAAAGTAAACCATATTTCACTCACCAGAATATGGATTATTAGCCAGACTCTCTCTTCCAGGCATTGGAGCTGTAGCACCAGGGAATGTTACACCGTAGTAGTCCTGATAAAAAAAATAAATCAAGGGGTTAAAGAAGATGTGAAAAAAGGAACCTACTCAATCGATAAATATACAAGCACATACTAAACTTAAGAGCGGTTTAACCCAAGAGAAACTGCACTGATGTGTATGGTTGTGTGAAGGAGTTGACTGAAACAGTAAATGAATTGAACAAGACGTTGAGCATTAATAGAAATGGTGAAGTCAGTACTGTTCAAAAACATGAACCTAATTTTTCAAATGACGTGTCTTTTGTGCTACTAAGTTACTGTCAGGAAGGGGAAAAAAAACAATTGGATGTGTAGTTTGTGAAGCTAAGAAGGTAAAGCAGGCTGAGCTGTCAAAGAGCTAACATGAAGATCAAAATCAGGAAGTGACTAAGAAAAATGAAAAGTTTAATAATAATCATAGAACAGTCAAATCTATTTGAAGAAAAAGCAGTTTAAAAGCAGAGACAAGTAGTTTAATTTTTAAATTGCGATGCAAAACCATCGGGGATCAGACTTTATGGATGCGAATCCATTTTGTTTAGATTTGAGCAGCACGAGAAAAAGACTCACCAAAGGTAGTCGAGACTGCAGCATTTGCAAGTCTTCATATCCATAGATCTGCTGTTGGAGAAAAGTAGTAATAAATTATCATCTTGTGTCATGGTGAAATATGTAGAAAATCCTCAGGAATGACGCAGAAATTCATTTAAGTCTCTGCTTGTAAAAAATGACATTGAAGAGAATTAAAACAAGTTACTATAAATTAGGAAAAAAAAGTTACCGGGTAAGCAGGCAGCAAGCCACCAGGACCCATAATGTACTGGTTAGCCAGTAGCGGCGGCACTCCTTGGGCCAAATTAGGAGGAGCCTTACCTGTAGGGGAGGAAGAGCAGAAACCCACATGACCTTCTCTTTCATAAACAAATGAAGTGACATAAATCAGGTAGCTAATTTGAAATACTGAAGCAAGTTGACTTATGGGCCCAGATAAAAATAACTTGCCAGAAGTGGTGGTGATTTGTGGTGCTGTGCGGCTGCCTGCAGCTGAGATTGTGTTGTTTGTGCCATTCTGACTCAGTCCTGGTCCTGCTGATTGGTGCAGACCATTGGAGGATGAAGTGCTGGCAATCGTGGATGCAGTAGGAGCGACAGCTTGGCTGGAGGATGATGAAAAGGCATGAAGGTTGCTGTTGCTTTCCTCATTGGTCATCTGGTCAAGAAAGAAATAACCAGATCAAGTGTGAGAAATTCAGGACTAAAAAGAATTGGAAGCATAATCTCGGTCACAAGATGCTTGTAAACTTACAGTGAGGGAAGAACTTGTGACTAGGGCTGATCCAGATGAGTGAGTACTGCTCATGTGACTGCAAAGAGAATAAATATATTAACCTGATGCAAATGAAAGTTTGAGCTTTAAAAGGAAAATGAGTCTTAGAAGCTAGGAGATTCAGAGATTTGTTTTCTCCACATTATAAGATTAGGATATGTGCTTGAAACCATCATTATCTCCATGTTAAATGTCAGTATGAGTGAGCCAGCCATTACCTGCTGAGTGATGAGATGGGGGCTGAGTGGGATGGGGTAACTACAGGAGAAGGAATATGGTGTCCAGATCCACCCTCACTTGTCATAACAGGAGATTCTGTTTTCACAGTTCTAGACGACGTAGAGCCTGGTTTAAAGAAGAAAAGAAATGTATCTTGTGTGTTGAAGACATAAAATATTGTAGTAGTGGGTGTACTTACTTTCCTGTGTGCCCTGTGTCTTCATAGCACTGTAGCCATTCTGTAACAGGAAGAATGCATTTTGTCTTAAAATTCATCAGGCCGCGGCCACAGTAAGCCTTCAGGAACAAAACAGGACCAAGTTGTTTATACTTACCGTCAGAGGAGCAGTAACACCTGATGGGACGTCTTTGCTCTGCGAGAAGGCAAGATGAGGAGGCAGCGTTCTTGAGCTGCTGTTGTCTACTCGACTGGTTGGAGTAGGAACTGAAGAGGAAGGTGGCGCTGCCGCACTGGGGAGCCCGAGTGAAGGGGAGGGAGTAGCACCAGGTAGGCCCAGAGATGGGGAAGGAAAGCTGGCATCTGATACAGCTGAGGGTAAGCTGCTCATGTGGTCACTGTTCAAAAGACCAAGGGGTGGGAGGGAAGGGAAATATTTGAGAGAAATATTGAAAAGTATTGCTTAGACAGCAATAGTTTAATTATGCAGGTGATGAAAAGAATTGTGGAAATGCTGTACAAGGACATTATGGTGCTTGGCTTAAAACTATGTCAACATGTAATCAAATTGTTTTATTGTCAATACAGCAAGTGTGGCATATTAGGTTTCTGGAAAGAAAAAAAGAATCATCTTCTGCCATATTGTCTCTAAAGATTAAAATCCTCTCCGTGTGGCTCTAGTCTCTCTGGGAAGTGTCGGAGGGTGTGGAGATTTTTGTAGGCTGCATAATGCATTAACTAGAGCTGTGATGCTCATCTACTGCCTGTTGCTGCATTCTGCTAGAGGACATGGTTCTTACAGGTTTTCCCATTTCCTCCATTATGAAATAGAAAATTCCAAACTTTACTATAACTACTTCTGCAGTGGTTAAGTTTTCAAGAAGGGGGAAGGAAGTAAAGAAACGAAGAAAGAGGAGGTAGGATAAGAACGAAAACAAAAGTAAGTACACGAAATTGACACCAAGAGGCAAAGAAGAGAAAGTGAAAGTTTGGTCAAGCATTTGCAGATCACAACTGAATGCATAACTACTGCAGGGGATGAAAGAAAGAACATGATTAGATATTTTACTGAACTAAAATTAAAACTAAAGGAGACAGTGTGAAGGTCTTTTTCTGGATCACTTGCACACCTTTCAGGATCGTCTAGCTATTCAACTATAATAGATTGAAATCAAAGAAATATTAAGTACATGATGCATTTTAGGGCATCACAGGTTTACAGGTAGATTGGGTGTCCCAAAAAACAGCAGCCGCTGACCTTGACATCTTTCCTGGATGTCTGCTCTTCTCTCTGATTACTGTCAGTCATTTTTTTAATGCATCAAGTTTTGCAATCTTTATCTCAGGGAAAATTCCTTAGGGAATTTATTTTAGGTAGAAACTGGTAAAAATAAAAAATAAAATACATATAACCAAGACATGGCAAAACAACCCCCAGAGAAAGAACAGAAATAGTACAGAAATATACATAGAATGGAAAATTAAAAAAATAATTCCTTATATTTTAAAAAGTTAAAGAGTTATTTTCAAAAACTATGTCAGATATGCACTAGTTGAAAACTATGGAAACAATGCTGGTTATGTTGTAGTTGATATGTGAATGAATGGGAAGACCTATTTTGACAGGAGCATGAAAGAAATCTGCTATCATCCGAAGCAAATGTCAATAGACCTACCATGAAATAGATTCATGACACTGATGTGAAATTTTTTACATAAAACATGGAATTATTACAGAACTCACTGGATTGCCATAATTGAGTTAAATGTATTTTACAATTTGGTGCATGTGTCCTACTATATACAACATTTTTCATTTTCTTGAGAGAAAAAAAAGAGATAAAAGTAAAATAAAACCAATTTATTGTCATTGGGCCTCCATCCTTTTGTATGACCACTGTTCCATTTTAATAGCCACATACCTCACAGGTCCTGACTTGGGGAACATGCTGTTCTGTGCCTGCTGTGTGGGAACAGCTGCAGGAGCAGGCATGGTGGTCTGAACCAGGGTGGATGAATGTTCCCGGGCCAACTCGGCCTGAGAGTCTGCTGTTACACTTCCAGCTTCAGAGCTGAAGTCAAGAGCTCCAAACTGAACGTTCAGACCAGAGATGTCGGCTGAGCCTGGCATTTCCACTGCTGATGATGGAATCTGAGACAGAAAGAAGGCGTGTTGTAGAAAAAGAAAGCAAACCAACACTGGTATAAATCCTGTGTACTTCTCATTTACAGAAGGGCTAAAAAAATAAATAAATAACCACCCCAAAACTGCAATGCAATCTGTAGTAACACTTCTCGCTATGAAGAGGTTTCAAAGTTTAAAACCTGAATTTGGAATCAATGAATTGTATCTTTATCAACATAAGTTGATGTCTTACGAGTAACATTCCCATCATCCATGCAGAGGTTTGTATTGTACATTTTATGTTCTTAAGAGCTCTGATATTTTACCTTTGATGGAAGAGGAGCTCTGCGTCGCTGGGTCTTTAACTGTCGCTGGGGAGGATCAGAAATCGAAAGATCCAGGCCTGACTGCTTACTTCCTGGAGAAGATCCATCTCTTACAGGGAGGCCAGAAGACTCCTGACCTGAAATTCAAAACAATGTTTTTGCATACAATAACAAACCTACAGGATCATGCAAGTGTCAAAAGAAGGCATGTTAAACACAACACTCCCATAATCTCCTCATACAGGAACTGATAAAAAACAGTTTGCATTATTTATTCAAGCTGAATTGTGTCAAAACTGCAATATTGTATTTATTAGTATCTGTAAAAGTATACAAAAATTTTAAACATTGCATAAATCAGTGGGCCATTTATTCATTGCATCATTCCTGCTATTTATAATCCTTTTAATTAAAAGCTACGCTCACATGTTTCTACACACTTCTAATCAGCAGGATGAAAGAATAATAAACTATTTAACTGTTGGGAAATAATTCCCGTCACAAAAATCTCAGTGGGGTAAGTAAAGGAGCTTCACAGCGCTGACTGGAGGACAACTGTTTTAAAACTGAAGTTTGTTACCTCTCATCTTTGTTAAGTAGCTGACATTTAAAAATTACCCCACCAGTTTATGATTATTCTTTATTAATACTGAAGTCTTGTTGTCAAATAAAATGTTAGGAAATAACTACAAAGAAAAAAACAACAACTGTAAAGATCTATTTCAGGTCATTGTAGCATTTATAGTGAATATTGTTACAGTTCTGTTTTAAACAGAAGACGCCATGTAACATTTTACATATTAGACTCATCTTTACCATCATGAAGACTAAATGTATTTAATAGTGTGTTGAGCTATTCTGTGGCTGTACCTGGTGGCGTCAGAGCCTGTGGTGCGTGTGGCTGAGGCAGGCCCAGAGGCTCTGTGGTGGGCAGTATGGAGGACTGCTGCTGCCTTTGAGCAAGCTGGCTGAGCACTGCAGATGGTTCTGGCTGATGCTTCATTTCCACTTCAGAGAACACAAAAAATATCGTTGTAGCTGCAAGTACATGGTTAATTTAGAGCACCCAAGTCCTAAATTTAATTTAACTTACAGTTTTGGGATCCAATAGGGCCATTTTCAACCCTCTGTGCCTTGGTATCTGCAGTTGGTGAAGCTGCAGGAGCTGAACTCTGCATCGAAGGTTGTCCTGGGTCTTTGGAGACGGCGCCGCTTGTTGCCAACATCTGACTGGTTCTCTGAGGCAAACGAGGCCCGTTGAGTGGCTCAGACATGCAAATGTCTGGACTTGGTGCCTGCTTAGGTGCATTCAGGGACCCGAAACCAGAACCTATGACTGAAGACTGGGAGCATAACAGACAAGACAAAATGACTTCAACAGTACCACAGATTAGTAATATTTATGAAATATGGGTTCTCTGAAACGGGTGAGTGTGTGTGGTAAGGAATACCAGTGCAGCATGTGCATAGGTGGTGCTAGCAGAGGCGGCATGAGCGTAGCTGTTGGCGGTGGCATGTGCGTAGCTGTGTGTTGCAGTCCGTCCATTGTGGTGGGAGTTGGTGAACACCAGGCTTTGGCCCAAATCCTCTGCTGAAGGACCATCAACGATTGCTCCCAAGTCAGAGTCCACAGAACCTCCCACAGTCACTCCAGTCTTAGGCAGTATGCTAGCCAGGTCCACACTGAGCAGATACAGGACAAGAGAACAAAAGGTAGAGGAGAGATTTGTTTCCAGAAGACGAGCATTAAGAAGATTGGGATTTTTAAAGCCTGTTTTATAAAGACGTTTAAGGTTGGACTTTGAACAAGAAGACTTACTTGTGTCCAGGTGTGATGTGGTTAGCTGGAGCAGAAGAGGCAGTGAACACTTTGGTCTCAGACAACTGTGATAGAGTATAAATACAGTCATGAGATTATCTCTGCGTATGGCTGACACTGTAGGTCAAATGCAACTTCTTTCCAACCTTGTATCAAGTGCAACTTTCATTTCCATCAATAAGCAGTTGCTATTATTTACCAAGATGCTTTCATGTCATTTAGCCCCTGAGCTGTTTTGCTTCTTGGCAAATGTGGTTATTTCATACCAGGCTTTTGCATTACAAATGGTGCTGTCTAAACCAGGGCCTGTAACCCCCAGAGGGAGATTTTGTACCAGCTTTGATGGCCATAGATTAGAAATGATTCTCAATATTCTACTCAGTCTATTGCAGGAAAATTGAGTTATATGCATGATCCTTGTGTATCCCCCTAATATTCACCACTGGACCAAAACAGTCTATTTACAATTTAATGATACTATGTATCATTAAATGTCTCCAATAGTAATGAAAATACTCTGCTGCCAAACAATACAGTCATACAACATGGCATGACATGGTTTAAGTACATAGGAAAAAAAACAAACAACTGTTAATAGGCATAAAATTGAAGCCAGAAGGGTGTAAAACATTCTCTCGCTTCTTAAAAACAGACTTTACTCAAGTATCCATGATTACAATATTGACTCAAAATATACCCCTAAAAATACACTTTATATAATTATAAATTATACACTTTATAATTACATAAAGTGTATAAATACACTTTATGTAATTATAAAGTGTATTTATATATAATTATAAAGTGTATTTATATTTCAGTCAAAGCAGATAATTCAAAGATTGGGGAATTTAGATGTTACGCAGTGAAAGTAACCGAGAAATTATGCTGTTGTAAATATGACAAGACATGATTGAAATTGCAAATTGAAACAAACAAGTGCATATTTAACATTTATGTCTTACATCCTCATTCCATTCTTCTGAAGTCCAGTCTTCCACATTGCCGCGCCATGTTCCTGACAGAGAAAGTGAGCAAAAGCTGTCAAGTTATAAACTTATTGTTTTAAGTTTCCTTCAACTCTTCACAAATAGTTTTAATTTTACCCTGAGCTATATCTCCAACTCCAGTCCACAAGAGGTAAAGTTCTGATATTTTTATAGATATCCTTGTTCCACCTGAATCAAATGTTTGAATCACACCCTTAACATTTCATCAAATCCTGTCAAGTCCTGGTAGTGATCCATTCATCAGATTCAAGTGTCTGTAAACAAGGTGGCCTCAGGACAAAACATTGTCCTGAGCCGTATGCAACGAAATTTCGTTCTGTATACACCCTGTGCATGCAAAATGACAATAAAGTCAGTCTAAGTCTCTAAACTCTGAAGACAGTGGCTCTGAAGGACTACAATACTACACCGCAGTAGTAAATTTATGTCTTGTAGTGTGGATTTCAAAAGCAGTGAGACTGTGCTACTAAAGAATGGACTGATACCACCAAACAAAAGGCCACAGCTATTGTAAAAACATGAGCAAAATCTGACTTCAAAATGTGGAAAATTAGTTTCTATAATCTTATTTACCAGCTCCCTCAGTAGTTTCATTGCCCTCCAATCTGTCTTGGTTGGCTCTGGAGTTTGAGGTGTAGTCAGCAGGATTAAAAGTGCTGGAAGAAGTAAAAAGTAAATTACTCAGAATCTAATATTAAAATACAAGATCTTGTTCCCACAGATAGGGTGTGAATTTTGTTTTGTTTGAATTTTTCCTATTTCTGGAACAGTAAATGGACAGGAGATAGGGAGCAGGGATAAGGGGAGGACATGAAACAAATGCCCCCAAATCACACCACATCAAGAACCACAGCCTCTGCAAATGGTGCCCACGCTTTAAGAATTGAGCCATCCAGTGCCCAAGCTGTACATATTTTAACAGAGCTTAAGATTTAACTCAATCTTTTATCATTTGATACTGAAAACAATTGTTTTAACAGGATTTAAGTCAATATTCTTACCCCATTCCTTGTGAAGAGAACCTGTTTCCAACAGTTCCTCTTCCTCTCCCACGGCCCCCAACTCCTGAAGGGAAAATAGACATGAGCTAATTGGAACCCTGCAACCTTAATTTCTGAATAAATACTTTATGAAAAAATATAATAAGAACAAAAATAAATAAATAAATAAAATGAAATCACCTAACAATTTTCAACCACTGAGAATACAATAAATCAGAGTTGTTTGTCCAGTAAGTTTGTTAAAAGCAAACAAACTCTGGATTAATCTGCATTTAGTAAGAGGGTTTTATTCTAGTGTACCTCTGCCTCGCCCCCTGCGCCCACGGTCAGACCCTCTCTCTCCAGGAGTCACCTCAAACCCGTTCTCCTCTGAACGACCTATAATTCAACCAGAACAAAAATAAATACATAATAAAAAAACTGCGCACACACACACAGTCTACAATATTCAGCATTACACCATTTTAACATTTCATACCTTCACGACCTCGGCTGATTCCTCTGCCCCTCCTGTTGGACGCTCCACGTCCACGGCTGACCTCCCGTTCTCCTTTCTTCTCCCGGCTTTCTTTTAAATCCGAGGTTCCTCCCTCTTTCCCGATACTACGTTTCTTTCCTACAGTCTCCCAGGAGTTCTGAACAGCAAACAAAATCAATGTTGGTGCTACAAAGAACACTGTAGAGATGGGTGGTTTGACCAAAATTTGATATCATGGCATTTTCAACAATTGTCACTGTGTATTAATCACATTTTCTACATCCTTAAAAAATGTGACAGGATCTCTAGAAGTGAGTTTTCAGGACAGTGTCACTAATGAATCACATGGCATGACTGTTGTGGTGTAAATATAGAACATTTTATTAAATATTACCTATGTGGTATTAAACAACAGCAGCTATCCAGCCTTTTGGCCATAGCTCTAAAACGTTTTTCCACAGTGCTTAACGGGACCATATCTTAAGCTACGTAAAAAGTGATTTTTTTTATTTTTATTTCAACCCACCGCATGCCTCTTTATTTCAACACAGATGGCATATTATTGTTGTTTCAATGACACGTGAGCTTTCAAAGCCTAAGTATTTCTATACAACAGGAACCGCACCTCTTTTAGGCACTTCTTCTAGGTAATCACCTTAAACTTCTTTTGCTGCAATTTTTGTCCAAGTCCACACTCAACTTCCCCAATGACACTGGCTTGTCTTTTGCTGCGCTGCATATGACTTTAGTGTGTAACAAAGAAAAAGGCCCTTTGTGAAACAGGTTACTAGTGCATGTAAGTTCCGAGACTTAAAAAATGAATAACTAAAAGGCTGTATGGAAAATTCAAACAACAAAAATAAAAACAATAAAAAAAAAAAAACTGTCTGATGTCTTATGTGATTAGAACAAAAAAAATAAAAAGCAGCACAGTTCCCCCTCATTTCCCCCCAAATAGTAGTAAAAAAAAAAAAAAAAAAAAGCTAGCCAGAATGTCATTATTTTATCTCTGTACATCCATGTTTGTGTGTGCTCTTACTGTGTCAGAGGGACTCTCAAGCAGAAAATTGATGGCTCTGTTTACATCTTCATTGCAGTCATGGAGGGCTACTATGCATTCATCTTGGGTCTTCCCAGTTACCTCAATCAACTGAACGCAAAGGAATCAGAATTAAGATGTTATGTTTTATCATGAACCACAACAAAGTTATTTGTGTTAAGAAGCTGAATGAATCTAGACTACATTACTCTTTATTTCCCACCTGTGAATGAACATACCTGTTTGATCTTGTCTTCAAAGTCAGCATCATTATTGTCATAGATCACCTGCGCTAAACGCATTTGCTCTGCTGTGGCCTGTAAGAAAGAAGCAAACATACCTAAGAAAGGACAACAGCAAAATGTGGCTTCTTGTCTTAATCATTTAAAATTATCTTATGTGGAGGTTCACCGATTAGAGTTTAGTGGCCATTTCTTGAGCTCAACTTCTAAAAGCTTTGACCTGCCAATACACATTTTATGCAGCTTCAATTCCTCTTTAAGGACAAATTGAATAAGAGAAATCACAAAAAAATATTTTAAGCCTTCCTGCTACACACATGTTTTAAGTTTATATCAAAACCAGAAGTGAAGAAGGTTTTGCCAACATAAAACAAAGACCAAACGCTTACAAAGTTCACATTTTAAACTATCCTTACCGCCCTGTATTAGCAATCTGAGCAGATACATTAGTACTTATAAGCCACAATCAGTGATTTCCCTGAAGAATGTAGACCCTGGCCTTAGTTCAGAACAACAAAAAGATGTCAATATTTACAAATTCAGCATGTTACATACAGGCAGAAATCACAAGCTTAAAGGATTTTAAAAAAAGTGACTGTTGTACTTCAGCCATCTTATTTGCTTTAAAAGTCTTTGTTTTGCTGCCTGAATGAAATTCTGATGTAAAATGAACTTTGATTTTAAATACTTTCTTGAATCTCAATAAGTCCCCTGATATCCTTTCTAAAATATTTTTCCAGTAACAGCATCCACAAAAGTGTTGTTGTCAGCAGACCTGATGGCGATCAGACAGGGTGCTTAAACTATAATATCAAGATAAGATATTATAGTTTCAGGCTGACTGGTCGCTACTCAGGGCCCATCAAGCTAAAGCCTGGATGATTATGGTCATCAACCATTTTGTTTGGTGAATTTTCATGTAGTTTTAGAAGTAAATACAATTATAATTTAAAGAAAAGAGAAACAATCAATATCTCACCTGTATCTGTTTCTGTGGCTGTGTTGTTTGGGTGGTTGTGGGCAGCGTCTTGTCCCGAGGCCCTCGGGCTGGATTGCTGACCACTGAAGTCATCATATACAGTATATACAAAAAAAATGTATGTACAAAATAGAAAAAATCTAGGGGAAAGGGAAGAAAGTACAAATATGGTAATTGAAATGAGAGTTTATGAAAAGGTAGAAATGAACAGCTGTGTCTTTAAAAAAATGGCTCTGGGTGAATGCGCAATACTAGAGCTGTACACTTGATACAGGCAGACTGAGACACCATGTATACCATGTAAGACTATAACCCCCCTATCTGCCGCCCCCCACATCCACAGTTAAATTTAGCCAGCCAAGAGGGGACTGTCCGGGTGTCATCTTACAGCTCTCCCTCCTGTCCCCACTCAAAAATACCGTCAGTATTCACCAGTGTTTCTTATCGGAGGTCAGAGATATCGTTCCCTTTGATGAGCTACAAACCTTTACCGCAAAAAAAAAAACGAAAATAAGATTTTAAAAAGCAAAGCAGAGAACTGCTATGTAGGCCAAAATTAGTATAAATTGAAAGCACAAAAACAAGGATTACGTCACACCTTTTAATAGACCATAAGATTCCGAAAATGTTAGGAAATTGCGGGTTTCAAATGACGTTACAAAAATAAACAATCAAAAAAAATAACAGTGGGATAGCTAGTCACTGATGAAAGTTGGAAGGCAAAAATCACGTAAACGTTACATGGTGGGTGTATTGTCCGCTTTAAATAGATTCCAAGAGTTATGGGTTGTTGTTTTTTATCTTTCGACCATAGAAATAACTGAAATTATCCGACGTTGAAAAGCGCTCAAATAAAAATAAAAAAATACAACAGAAGCTGAAAATACAGACCAACGTTCAGTCGAGCTTATGATAGCTGTAGCCTAGCGAGCCACTTGCCTTTGTTCTTCCAGCGATCCCTACGCCATTCCCGAGTCTCCGCTTGGAGAATATCAGCGCAGTAATTTTACGGTTGGTCCGCGTGTCATAAAACAACGACGCTTTTTGTTTTACAGTCACCAAGGCAGACAGGGGAGAACAACAAACAGACGCGTCAAGAGCGACGACATACCCCTTTGTGTAAACCCGAGCGAAAAGCTAACATTAGCAGGAAGCTAACACTTGCAACGAAAGCAACACAGTGGCGTGTCCCCTTAAGATTATCGTACTTACGCGACCCAAATATCGTTTAATTTACTTCAGGGACCGCGGATGGCAATTGCTCAGTCGAAATGTAAGTTGCCCACGAAGCTACAAGAGTAATGAGCGGCTAAATGCTACCAGCTCCGGCATGTGAAAGGCCTTTTTCCCAAATGCAATACAATGGTTCACAGTTTAGACAGAGCCTCGCGTGTTAGCAAACCACGGAACAACCTGTTCAAGTCGAATTTACATACGTGGAACGTCAAACGCCGACTATAAAACAAAACCAAATTACACAATAAAAAACATTTCTACTTTTCGGACGGATTTTAAACATAATTCGCTAAACAAATCTGACTTTCTTTTACCTGCTAACACGCTTTCGCTCAGCCAGCAGGCAGCAGCAGATGTGTCACGTGATCCACCGCGTCGTTGTTTAACGTAAGGAATTGGAGCTCCACAAACAAACGTTACAACCAATCAACATCATCTACCAAGTCACGTGGTACAACGTCGCAGCACAACTTGCGCGTAAGGTGATTGATGATATTTAGGCTTTACATTATATTTCATTCAGTCAGTAAATGTACGAATTATGTGAAAAAATTAGACCCTGTATGAAGTCCCTTCGGTTTCTTTTCAGCCTAATCTTAATGTATCGTTATTTAATACAAATTATAGCACAGCATTAAGACAATAAAGTACCTAAGCTATTAAAACGTAAGAAAAAACAACTTCTGTACATCATAATTTTTTTTTTTTTAAATCACCTTTTCGAGTGAGGGATCAATAAACGCATGTCCACATCTATTCGCAGTTCAAATGCATAAGATTACACAGGTGTGTGACACTAGATGCACATGGTTAGAACTTGTTCTCTCAGACATGCACTGTTTAAAAATCAGATATTTAATTTCATCTTCTCCTGACTGCCATTTTCTTTCTTTGTAAAGGAAATTGGCTGCAACATTTCCTCTTGAAACATGATTAGAAAACAGAATCTCTATTTTTCAAATATACAATTTCCATTTACCATAGACAGTGAAGTCGTATATATGTCCTTTATGGTTGATCTAAATTTATACACCCACACACACACACACACACACACACACACACACACACACACACACATATATATATATACTTATATCATATAAAGCACTTTTTATTCAAATGTAAACCACTGACACCATATAAACAATTTTAATTAAATCTTCAACCCATCTTGCAAAAGATATTCTACCAAAAACAGATGAACCTCTTAGTCAGAAACTTGGCCTGAAGCTTGAAAGACATTAGTAAAAAATAAATAAATAATAAATATTGGAAAATACTATTATCCATATTAGCATGATACATGATTTCATTCTGCTTGATGTCCCAAATACTGACAGAATGTAAACACCACCTTGGTGGTCTACTCTGGACAAAGAAGATGTTTGAGGTTTTGTCCATTTTAATTAAAATTATATTAAGTTGTAGCAAGACATGCTCAGGAACATCTGAGATGACATGACCACAGACAATAGTAAATAACACTTCATTATAAAAAGCAGCCAAAGTTTTGTGGAACACATTTTCAAACAAATTTACCAAAATGATTCACTGCCTTCAGACACATCTAAACATGAGTGAGTTCCTTAATCTGCAGGGTTTAATGTAATGTTGGCCCACTCTTTGCCACTATAACAGCTGTCCTGGGACAGGGTGTCCACTTGGGTTAGGAGTATGTTTATAGAAATGTTGACAATTTTCAGTCAGACACTGATGTTGAATGAGACCCCGTCTTGGAAACTTTACACTTGGTAAAGCAAGGCTTGGCTGCAGCAGCTCAGGAATGGAAACTCACTCTGTGAAGCTCTCTATACTCTCCTCAGATAAAGTTTGGAGTTCTGTTGCTATTAAACCTGCGGAAAGTTTGTGACCTCCACACAATATGTCCCTCAGCCTTGGCAGACCCTGTTCTGTGATTTCAAGAGGCCTACCACTTTGTTACTGGGTTGCAGCTGGAGAAAATGATGCAATTCTACAAACTCAACCCCCAAAAAGAAAAAAAAAGGAAAAAAATAAAAATATATATACATCAATTAAGTGCCTCCTCCTGTTGTCTTGATGTCCTGCACAAAGATCTAATATTATTATGTCAACCTTCCAGAACACTCAGGTCTTCTGGTTTATGTCTGCTCTGCATCTACCGGAATCAGAACCAAACATTTAAAAAGCAACATTTAATTTTTGTGCTCCACTAATCTGGAACAAACTTCCAGAAAACTGCAATAATGCTGAAGCAACGAGTTCCTTTAAACAAGGAATGAAAATTTGTTTAAAGCTGAAATCAAAGAATACCTGGGACAAAACAAAGTGTAGTCTGTTTTCAACTTGTCATCGTTTTACCTCACTTTGAAAGATAAGAGTTTTTTAATTTTTTGTAGTTTTATTTTTCTTCTAAAAATGTAAAGAACTTGCCTTGTGGCTGAAAATGGCCTATGCAAATAAAACTGCTTTGCTGTTCTGTCCTATCACTTCCGCTTATACCACTGCTAGTTGACTGTGGAATATTTAGAAGCAAGGAAATTTCATGCTGCACTGTCACCCAGTTTGTAGCACTATTGACTTGCAGCAACAATGTCCTGTGATTTCACTGCATGGAGATGTGGGTACTCCAGCTTCTCCCCACAGTCCTGAATCATGACTATTAGGTTAATTCAATTCTAATTACACTGATCAAATTAATTGGTCTCTCAATTCATGTCTTTAGGTGTGTGTGTGTGCATGCTTGTGCTGTGTCCCTAGTATTATTAGTTTAAATAAATTTAAACTTGAACTTCATCATTCAAGTTTATAGTGGAATAAATTTTCTTGCTGGATTTTTTACAGTATGCGGGGGGGGGTCTTGTGAAAAATTGCATTTTTCTAATCTTCTTGTGTGGAGTGATGGTTAGTCTTCAGGTAGTGCCTCAGATGAGCTTTCATGCTGTGTACACACTGAGCCTTTCTCTCCAGGATCTCATCCAGCTTGTGGACAAATTCCACAAAAACCTGTTGGACCAAAGGACAAAAATTAGGATGTACAAAAAAAAAAGAGTGAAAGCCATCTGTTGTGAAGTTGATTTTATCGAACCATATCATGCTGCTGGCGAAGAAGTTCCCCCTCTATGTGACAAATAGCGTCCATCTGTTTCAGCTGCTCCAAGTGGACCTCAATAATGTGCAACCTGGGAACACATTGAGTTAAAGTAGTTCTACTCAAGAATCATAACATTGTGTCACATTTAATAATTCTGACCTTGCGTGGTCCGATCTGTCCATGGTGAACAGACGGATTGTGGGTTTGATTTGCTGGCTGCCGCTTTCTTCTCCACCTAACTCAGCAGGTTTGAACTGCTCAGCAGCAACTCTTGAGATATTGTAATAATTTGCCTGTGCTGAGTTCAAGGAGCCATATTGAGGCTCTGAATGTAGCTTAGATTTGTCGGGTACGATTTTAGAGTGTATATTATGTGTACATTCTAGTGAATAGTGTGTAGACTGAGAGCTACAATCCTCAGTGCTTTTGATTAAAGATGAAGCCTGGGATTTAATTATGGATGCAGTTAAATTTTTTTCTGAAGTTGATAGTTTTTTCTCCTTGTTGCCTTGGTCTTTGATGGAGTAAGGTGTATCTGTACCTGAAAAAAAGGAGATTACCTCAGATTCTTCATAAATGAGCTTATCATCAAAGAGTTAATTTATGTCAGTAATTCAATTCAAAAAGTGAAACTGACACAATATACATTCCTTAATTTATATTCGTTTGAATGATTCTTATAGCTAATAAATTCTTCTTTTTTTTGTGGAAAATTAGAATATTACATGGGAGCAACAACAAACGATTTCCAACAGAGCAATGTTATGGTAGGTGCAATACAGTTGCTGACTGGACAGATGTCCAGCAGAAAGTCACTGACATAATTTTCCTCAACAATGACGTTAAGTCACAAAATATGAATGCAAAAGAATCTGATTGATCACAGAGTTCTGTATCCAGGCATGTTGAATGGAAAGCTGAGTGGTCAAAAAGCTGCAGTAGGAACAAGAAATCTAAAGCCACCACACATAGCTGTGTCTGCGGCAGGAACCACAACTGTCCCATCAATATAAACCTAAACCATAGACAATGTTAGAGATGTCATATAAGGTAAGTAAGGTGAAAAAAAGTTGATGCTCAGAGGTCGAAGGTTCTTTCAGATCAAAGTAATTTTTACATTTTATTTGGTAATATAAATCCAGTAGTCTGGGGGAAAAGTGGGGAGGTAGAGAACTTGTGCGGGATCCGCTTTGAAGTCCCCACAGTCAGTGGTGATTTTGGGAGCCATGTTATCGTCTTGATCTTCTGTGTTTTATCAAGTATAAATCATTTCCATGCTGCGCTTCATTGATGCAGCATTTCATGCAAAAGGAGCCACAAGCAAGTGAAAAAGTAAAGAAGAGTGAATTTCAGCACTTTTTTTTATTAATCTCAAGTAATATTCCTATTTTCTTAACACACATTTTGGTTTTCCACTGAGCCAAAGCTTTAATTATTCACATTAACTGAAATAAATGATAGAAATGTATCTTCTGGTCTGTGGTGTTTCACTTTTTAAATTGAATCACCGAAACTAATGAACTTAATGTGATATTCTAATTTATTAAGATGCACATGTGCTTTATATTTTTTTACTAAAACAGAAGCAGGGTCTCTCTTACCTCTTCCATTGACAGTGATTGTGATGCATTTCTTTTGCTCATGGTGACCAGCTGCTGCTGCAGTATCATATGTAGCAGACATATTCATCTGGAGGTTCTTTGAGTGGGGCAGCTCCAATGGAGAAAAGGAACATTCTTTATGTGGACCAGCAGGCTGCTGCTGCTGCTCCACATGAGGTTGGGAAATGCTGAGAGGATCCATAAAGCAGCTTAAAGAATCTCTAGAAATATCAACTTGAGGTAAAAGAGACAGTTTGCTGCTGTTTTCACATACTGGGGAAAGTGCATTAAATTGCAGATGAAGATTTTTGCTGTGGTAGTCAGACACTCCTTTCTGCTCATGGCTCCATGCTATGTCTGTTGTTTGCTGTTTCTGCAGATCCACATCCCCTTTGACCTCTGAATCAAGGCAACCAGACAGGTGTGCCTCTGTTTTTGTTGGGATTTGCTTGGACTCCACTTCTGTGTTTCCCATCCAACAGTCCCTCAAGTATCCCCCCTTCATACCAGCTAGCCTCTTCTCCTCCTTCCTCCCAGCTGATTCACCTGCTGCCTCAGTCTTCACCTTCCTCTCATTTTCACACTTGTCGTCATCAGCAACATTCATAGTGTGGTTTGCAGAGGTTTCAGTTTGCACACCTGAAGTCTCTTCTAAACAGGGATCGGTTTGGGTAGAGAATGAAAAGTTAGACGAGTGCAGGAGGGAAGACAGAGATCCCCGAGAAGAGGAAGAGAAAGATGAAGATGAGAGAAGATGGACGTATGAAGACATTGGTGAAGGTGAAAACTGTTGCAGCTGCTGATGATACTCTCTCAGATGCTTCACTTTCTCTTTTTCGCCAATTTTGTGTAATTCTCTTTCTTTTAACTCCTCTTCTTCCTTGCATGTGTCTCTACAGCTTACAGCCTGTCTTCTCATTTCTGTCCATTCTGGTTCCTCACTCTTTCTCTCTTCCGTAGTCTGCTGATAGTTCTCCTTTTCCCTGTGGTAGAATCCAGATTCCCTTTCAGAAAAAGTTAAATCACCCCCTTTAACGGCTCCATTGTTTTGTTGTCCCAAAATCTCCACTGCTCTTGTGTGTTTCCCTTTAACACAGTGACTGTGAATATCACTGTACGTTTCATTTTCAGTTCTCCCATCCTGTCTGACCTCCAGTCCTCTACTCAAACACCTGTCTTCAGTCTGTGCAAACGACCCTCTAATTGGGCTAATATGTTCAAGTTCTATGACTTTTCTGGTCCTTGATTGAGTTTCCTCTAAACAAGAAGATTTTGTGGGTGTTGAGCAGAAAACTGGTTGTGATATGTGTGGGCTTGTATGTGTTTTGGAACTGAAATTCTTGTTCTGATTTCCTAGCTTTGGATTTTTAGAAGTCCCATCATTCCTTCTGTTCCCTGTGTTGCTGTTGTCAGACCGTGTCATGTTGCTTCTGCTTCTTTTTCTTCCAATTGGCCAATTTTGTCCTCTCAACTCTTTCACACTGTAAGAAATTGAACACATGCAGTGCCTTATGAAAGTCTTTATACAACTGACACGTTTCCAAATTTTCTAATGTTACAACCACAAACCTCAATATTTTTACTGAGATTTATAAAGTAGGGCATAATTTTAAGGTGGAAGCAAGATGATGCTGCATATTCTTCGGCACTGTCCTCTTTCCCCTTTACTCCAATACCCATAAATATAATCCAGAGCAATGTGCCAGCATCTTATGAGAGAAGTAACTTTTGCCTCTATTTACTGTTTCCTTCCCCTTTAAACTCTTACCGATCTGCATATCTCAGAGTATTCAGTGTGTGTTCTGTTGCTGAGTGACCCGGTGAAATGTTGGCAATCATGCATGTCTTCGAGTCACCAACAAATGAGTCCTTTAAAACCTAAAATTAAAATGAACCAGTTTAGTTTGAAAACAAATTCAAGAATATGTGTGGGTCAAAGTGGAAAAACAATAAAATTATCCATCTTTTTATTATTAAGTTACATCAGTCTAACTACCTGAGTGAGTTTGCTTTGTCGGAAAGGAGTGTGAGATTCCTCTTTGTCAAGTGAACGGATACATTCTTTCAGCTGTGGGGGGAAAGCAGGTATTAGATCTGTGGAAAAATTAGACAGAATATTGCTGCTTTCATAGGATTTAAAAAGAAACTTAGCAGCCAAGTACTGAAATTACATGTATAATATTAGCCGATCATCCCTGTTGCTTGCTTTAAAAAACTCAGGTAGTCTCTGTTTATGTTTTTTAAAAGAAATGTGAATTTGGAAAGAGATCAGCAAGGATCTCAGAGGAGTCACTGTTGCTACCCATAACTTTGAGAATGTTCTTCAGGCCTTATTTAAA
Organism: Xiphophorus couchianus; assembly: GCF_001444195.1. Taxonomy (NCBI): domain Eukaryota; kingdom Metazoa; phylum Chordata; class Actinopteri; order Cyprinodontiformes; family Poeciliidae; genus Xiphophorus; species Xiphophorus couchianus. Next base: position 15,951,922 of record NC_040239.1, read on the forward strand.
CAATTTCAAAACCAATAAAGTGAAACTGATAAATTTACACAGAACACAGTTGCAATAGGAAATTTTACAAGCCACTGAATAATGAGATGTGGTTAATTTTAGCACCTTTTTTTTCCAGTGACTGATTATAATTAAATATGGTGAAGTATATCAGAGTTTGTGAGAAAGTTTCTTACAGCCAGCAGGCTCTGGTTGATCTCAGCTCCCTCCATCCGACTCTGCTTGTTTGGTTCTTTGGCATCTGAAGCCCTCTCACTGCCTGCCAGGTCCACAAACCATATTCTGCACACATGCATACACAAACACGCAACAATTCGTTTTATCAATTTTCCACAAAACATTAGAGCTATCGGATTGTCAATTCAGGTAGTTAAAAAAAAAGAAATCATCAGGAAGGTGGTAAAACACCAGACCTTCTTCCAGGATTTAGCTCCTCCCATCTTCCTATCAGTGTGGTAGGATTTCATTTCTGCCATGTGTTTTCCATTTTCACATGACAGATTGAACAGCAGTCTGTGAGAAGTCCAAAGCTTAGGATGTTGCTTTAAACTTCTCCAAAACTTTCTCACACTAATTAGGTAACTACTGAAGGCAATCAGGAGAAATTGGATTTTATCCGAGTCTGTCAGAGTGAAGGGGGAACACAAGTGCATGCCACAATTCACAGATTTTTATTCTTAAAATAAAAGAAATAAATGGTCTATGACATGAAACACCCTTCAAAAAACATGCTCAAGCTTTAAAATGTTATGTGACAAAATGTGAAAAACTTCTTTTGGGAGAAATTTTTAAACCTTGAAAAAATACTAACTATTATAAATAATACTAACAAATAGAAAGATTAAGTCTCTCACCTTCCGGCTATCTGCTGATTAAGATCCCTGAGCTGAATCTGAAGCAAGGCATGGGATCGAGAGGAAAGAGGATTCACGCCACTTGTCCCTTGTGTTCGCTCAGCTGTTCCCTGTGAAATCACCTTAAAGCAGTCAGGAATGCAGAAAAAGGAGATAAGCTTAAGAGAGAGACCATTACATTACAGACAGAAGAGTGATTCTGATCTGAAATGTAAAGAAAATATAAATTAATGGTAGGTAGGAGTCACTGGATCAATGAGGATGTAACCACATATCTATTATTTCACTAGACTAAATTGTTTTGTACCTTTTGACAATTAAAGTAGTCTTTCTCATCTTGAATTGTAAAGTATTTGATTTCAGTTTAAAAGTTTGGTTTAAGGCTCATACCTTGTTGGTTGGTTTGCCATTTACAACACTAACTCTGGACTACACATTGGGTAAATTACTAACTGTATGAAAAAAGGATCAAACCTCTAACAGTGAGCTGACTGAATCCACTCGGATGTCCCGCAGACCTGAAATGTGAACCACTTTCTTTCCATCCTCCCTGGCAAATAACCTTCAATGGGGGAAAAATAGGTAAGATATTCAGTCATTATAGAAAAACTAACTGTCCAGCAAAGAAAATATGAGGGAGACAGGTTGCAGTGAAAACACAAACCAGATGAACCACTTAAGAATAAAAAAAAGCAATAAATTTGAAACCAATAACCTTTTCCTGTGTTCCAACAAGTCGTACAGCTGGCCGCAGTAGATTTCAAAGAAGCTGACATAAACCAGTAGAGATGCGCTTGTTGCAGACAGGTGAGCAAAAATGTCATGAACTGCTAGAGCATATAAGCCGGTTCCAGCAGGGGATGAACCCAGCATGGTGTGAGTCTTTCCTGCGCCTGTCTGTCCATATGCAAAGCAGGTGGCCTTGCCTCTGTGGATATACACAACACAAAGAGAAAAACACTAAAGAGCGGAAGCTTAAACACTTCATGTTGTTTCATTTGGAGGAAAGAATGTTATCAACTGGACAGTTCAGTAGGCATGGGTCAGTAGGAAACTAATCTGATTACTTTTATTGAAAATATCAATCATTAACAATTAATTATTTACACTGTTGGTGCAGTAACCAATCGTTAGGCTCTTTAAAGCAATATCTACAACATTTGCTCACTGTTATTTAAGTTTGACACACTTTTAGTTTCCACGCCCATGACAGTCCATGTTTTTCTTGACCAGAATTATTTCCAAAAACACAAATTTGTCTTTCATGTAAGCAATAAGGGGGAATAGTAAGATAATTTTTTGTGCCAGTTGACTGGCAGTGCACAGCAGCCTGTGGGGAGAGGCAGAACTGCATTTGTCTATGTGCTGCACAGCTGGAGAAAAACCTCTTTAACTTGAAAAAGTTAAAGAGATACAAATACAGAAAAACAAGGTGGGTGTAAAATTATTTAAAAAATACATAAAACAGTCATTCTCATTACTTTAAATCTACTATATATATATAGATACATTTTTAAACTTAGCCAATAAAATAAAAACCTATGATGAAAGTTTTGGGGGGTTTGAACTTTAGGAATCCTTTCACAGTAGTAATTGACCCTTATTCTTAAATTTTTGTTTTTTTTAACTATATTCAAAATTGTAATGTTTATTTTTAATCTGTTGTATGTTGTTTTTAACTTTTTTGTACAAGCACTTTGAATTGTCTTTGGCTGAAAGGTGCTATATAAATAAAGTTGCCTTGCCTTGCCTTATCTACAAGGCACATGCCTTGCATGGCAATTTAGCAGTGGACACCTACCCACTGAGCATGTGCTGTACCAAAGGGTATGCTGTTTTCAGATAGACTTCTTCATTGGAGCTCTCCTCTCCAAAAACCTGGTCGAAATGATACCTGTGCTGCAAAACAGCAGAGAACCAGAACAAATGAAGCATAAAAATTTATTTTTTTAGAATTACAAAATGAAGGAATCAGAATTTTTCTCTTTCTGCATATCTACCTGTAATATGTACTCTGTGAGATCCACAGCTTCTTTACTTTCGTGCACAACCGCCATACACTCTCCACTTTTAGTTGTCACAACATCTACCTCTCCTCTTTTGCACTCTGCACGAGTTAAAGGTCGCTTCCTCACACACACGCTGATGCGTTGTCCTTCCCCATGTCTGCTCCAAAATACAGAGATCATACTGTTATTATGTTTCTTAGGTTCATGCAAAAGTATTCAAACCTCTGACGACCGCAAACATGAAAGTCATTTAAATGGATTTTATCAAATGGACCAAGACAAACTAGTCCAAATCAAAATCTGAAAACAGTGGAGTCCACTTGATTTCAGACCAGTTCGATCTGATACCCTTATAAAATTGCCTTCAGAAGTTGCATTAACAATAACAGTCCTCTTTTGTGTAATTTTATCTGAGTATTAATTAGAGAATCTATGACTTGAAAATAACTGTTGTCAGACAATCTGACAAAGCTGAGCTATTTTTACAAAAAAAATCAACAATAATTCAGCTGGAGATGCTAAGAAGATATACAAAAGGTCCCACACCAGTAATTGCAGCAAAAGTTGATTCTACAAGGCACTGACTAAGCAGGGGCCATTTGACAAATGAGTGTCACTCTTCCCAAAGTAGATTACTTTAGAAATATGCACTACTTTGTGTTGTCTGTCTCACAAAAAAAACAAAAACGGGTGAAAAGGGATGTGGACACTTTAGCATAGACACTTGCATATCAACTTTCTTGCTAAGTCAAACTGGCAGTTGTTATCTTGTGTAGAAATATAGCAATGAGGGTAGAGCTGAATAGCACTTTACTTTGCAGCCTGAGGAGGACTCAGAGGTAATCCATAGTTGTAGCCGGGTGTTCTTTTTGCTTCGTAAACAGGCGTGGGCTTGGTATCATCTGCAGCGCTCTTTTTCTTCCTGGAGATTGTCTTTCTGTCTTTCTGTGCTGATGGTTTGTTAATAAATGATTCCGATGTTACTGCTGCTGGGGGAGCATTCAATTTGTTGAATGCCTCACTCTTTGGTACTAATCTGATGTGAGAGTTGAGCATTGAAGATTCCCGTGTGACCTGCAGCTTGATGCTTTGAACATTGTGAGTATCACATGAACAGCTACGCTCATTTAGCTTACTGCTTTTGCTTTGTCGAAGGTCACACACCACAGTTTTTCTGCTGTGAAGCCCCAGTTGAATGGGTGTGGCTGATCCGTTTTCATGAACTGGATCATCATTCCTGTTATGACTTGCATAGACATGAATGGTGTCTTCAAAATGAGAACACAATCTCTGATCTGTGCTTTTAGTAGAGAAATCCAGCCTTCTGCGAACATATGATGGTCTATCACTGAATGCACTAGAAGTAGCTCCACTTTCATTCTTATCCCTTCTCACATCTCCATTGGAGTTTCCATATCCATAAGGACTGACGCTATTATTAGCAGGAAATAGCTCATTGCCTTCTTCATAATAACACTCATTGTAAATCCCAATATCGTCATTTCTAAGGCTCCTTAGATCAAGGCTTTTAACCAGTTGGACCAGCTGGAAAAGGCGAGCTCTGTCCTCCATAGAGCAAACTCCCAGGAGGGGGTAGTCCTCCATGCTCAGTGTGGAAAGATGGGCTGCCCGGTAAACACCCATCAAGGTGAACCTAAAAGGCAAAAAACAGAGAAAGATAAGTGTATCATTAGAAAAATCAAAGCAACAATGTGGATTTGACTGATCTGTCTGCTTACCTTGAATAATGACGCCGAAGCCCAGCCGCCGATAGACAATTGTACAGGCAAACTGTCATTTCTCCCTTGGCTTTTTTTCTATTTGGTCTTCCACTTTGTCAAACAAGTGAATAAGTCAGCTTGGCTTCTGTCTATTAGGAAATAAATAGAATGCAAAGTGGGTAGCTAGCATTATTCTGTATTAATGAAACGACAACAGCAGCAACATAAAACACTGTCCTGTCCAGTAAAAATGATGACCAGTGGTTTCTCCTGGTGTCATTACTACCAGCATGTTCTGTTGACTGGAAAGTAAAGCACTGGGCTGCAGCATGACGCTGAAACCTGACACTGGTGCAGGATAGAGCTGGGGCCTGCACCAGTGCAGCCGCAGCATATTTCTACATAGTGGCAAACGTGACAAATGTAGAAAACACAGGCTGATCAACTGTTGACTTCTACTGTACATTGGCTAACAGCTGCAACCAGTCTTACTGTTATACAGTCTCCTACAATTAGTCACTTGGACATTACTAGACCTTCCATCCGTTTTTTATACCTAATCTTTAAAGGACCGAAGGGGGGTGGTGCTTATCTCCATCTGACATCATGAGGCAGATGCAAATAAGCATCTGCCTCATGATGCACAGCATGGGGCAGTGCACCCTCTAGTTGCACTGCCTCTGGATAGGTCACCAGACCCACTGGACACTTCTTTACTTTATGCTGTTACTACATAAGAGGGCTGCATTTCCTGAAAAACTGTAACATTTATAAACTTCATTTTTAAAACAGTTAATCAATTGAGATGTTACTGCTGCTGAGGGTCTAAGGCATTGATTTGCATCTAAGAGAAGAAGTATTTATGTGGATCTATACACATTCTACAAAATACTTCCTAATATCCTTGTTTAAGTTGCTGGTTAATTTGCCAGAATGGCTTTTAAACTGTGCTACAAGAAGTGCCATTGGGGGTACTGGTCTGACTTTAATGGTATTCAGAGGAAATGTTGGTATTAGTTATTTGCAACTTAAATACAACTAAATTATTACTAATATTTAGTTAGCTTCTAGCTCAATATGTAGTTATCAAGCTAAATATTTAGTTAGCAAACTAGATATTTAGCTTCAAGGTAAATATTTACTTAGCAAAACCTAAATATTATTGTTAGCAAACAAAATATGTAGTTTATCTTCGAACAAAATTTTTAGTATGCAAACTAAATATTTATCTTCAAATTAAATATTTAGTAAGCAAGCTATATAATGTTTAGCTTATGACCACTTATCTGTTAGCAAGCTACATAAGTAGCTTCAAATTCTGCTCCAACCTAAATATTTAATTTAAACTTAAATATTTAGAAAGCTAATTAAATATTTAGTTTTAAGCTGTAACATTTATAAATGGATGAATAACGTGGTAAAAAAAAATATGACTTTGAAAATGAACCCATATTTCCTTCTCTTATGACTTTGTAAATAATTTATTGCTGTCAATTTTTGTAACTTTACAAACGACACTCAACATTTTACAGTTCTCCATCATTCGGGTAGCTGCAAAACTCATAAAATCTAAAACAACATTGAAGGAAAAACAAAATACAAAATACACTTACCCAAGACGTTTTGGTAGCACGGAAAGCTAAGAACGGGACGTTAAACTGACATTAATGTTTCACCAAGTAGCAACCTGACTGACGTTTCCGTACACAGACAGAATCTCCATAACGACGGAAACAGCTCGGCGCCCTCTCTTCCTGCTGGAGCGCAGCCTTAGTCAAAATAGACCTTGTTAAATATAAAAGGCAGGCTTTTCAGAGCTGCAACTGGTCGAATAACGCTCAGTTCAGCAAAACACTGAGCGATAATCCGTCAGAGGCTTAAGCCACTAAGAAGCCCACACACCAAACCATTTCAAAGCAATGGTCAACTGAATGTACAACTGGGAGTAAGCAATACAGGTAGAGCTACTTTGTTTATTTTTTAATGAACCAACTGGACTGTATAAAGATAAAATAGAACTGCTAAGAAATAAATTATCTTTTTTTTTTATTAAACTTTATTTACTATTGTACACATATTTTAATTATAGTAATTTGGTAGAGAGAAAAAACCTCAATTGAGCATTATTTGTAAATATTGTAAAAACAAAAACAACGAGTATTTATTTGGTAAGAAAAGATAAGCGAGTTAGATAGAACAACAGGTGTAATGTAAATATATACAAAACCTATATTTAATTTGCTAAAAATATTTTTAAAATATTTCAAAAATATTTTTAATCTTTATTTACTGGCTTTTATCATGTCAGAAATAAAATCTTAAATTTGCTTTTTATAGCTATTGCAGAAATTGGGGTGACAAATAAGCACTAAAAGATCAGGCGGAACGTGTCTCAGTTCGGGACATCGTTTTTGTTTCTTGGGGGACGTAATTAAACGTAGCACCGAACTATTGGCTCGTTTGCAGCAGTTCTGGTTATAGGCGTGTGGTAGTTTGCATTTTATTTGTTGACTCCAAATGTTCGGGTAAGGCTGCAGGGTGAAGATAACGCAGTTCCACGTTTGCTTGCGCATAGTTTTGGTAAGATAAGTTGTCAGTATGAATCGTTGCACAGTAAGCTGCTTGAAGTCCTAACTAAAGCTGCCTGGAGTTCATGGTCTGCTCCCTTCAGCACCCAGTTGAAGGTTAAGTCAGAGACTGAGCCAAATCACAGTAGGTTCATTTATTCTCTATATCAGGCAAGCAAGAGCAAGGTTGCATAGCAACAGTGAATACATCTTTATAGATTAGTGTGAAAGTGCAGCTCTGTATTTTTCAGATCTTGCTTTCCAAAATCTAGATTCATTTATGTATTAAAATAGCTTTGAGTAGTATTTTCCAATGGGTTGTAGAGACTTTTTATTTTTTCTTTGAATCTCAACTGCATTGCACTTATTTTAACTCCAGCACAAGACCTTTTTTCTAAAAAAAAAAAGTTATTGATATGTTCATTAACACAGATGTAGGAATGAGTTTGAAATATAAGAAAAGCCAACTCAAGGGATTAGGTAACAAAAGATCATAAATTATTACTTTCCTTTTTACTTTAGATCAATAAGTTGGTTCCAAAAGACCATGAAAGAGTTGCCAACATGTCTGTAGTGCTGAGGATGAAATAGGCATATTTTACTGGGTACTCACTGTTAAAGTAGAGGGGCTGTTACTAATAACTATGTATTAAAGCCATAATTAGAAAATAACTGTTGGTTAATTATTTTTGTCTAAAAAATAAATTGTGTGCGTTTTATAGTTAATTTCAAATAACAACTATTTGCCTCAAATGAACCAAAACAAACATCAAACTACAAGAAAAACTCACCGTGTAACATCCTGGTACTCCACTGACCACTCCATTCCTGAAAAGAAACCAGTCGGTATTTCACTTCTTTAAAGCTTTAGGTGCATCTTCTGTTTCCAGTTTGCTGCTACAGTAACCTTTCTGCAAATTTGAGTAACTAACCTGGTACAGATCATTTGGTGCTCAGTTTTTACCTTCCATACTGTTAATAGTTTAGCTTGTGCTCCAAACCAACTTCTAGTAATGATACTGAACTAATAGTTTGGAGTTAGGCACAGGAGATTGAGTATCAGGGAACATGTACTAGTTCCTGTACTCTCCAGTTCAAAAATATTTAGTTGATTTCAGTGTTTCAGATATTGAGATAATGTACCTAATTCACAAAATAGAAACTTATAATTATCACAAAATCAGGATAAAGACCTCTTGGACTCTCACAGATGCATGATCCACTAATTCTGTAAGTCAATGTTTCAACCAATACTTGGAAATCACCTTGTTGGTACAAATATTAACGCTTTATAACTCTATAACTCTCTTGCCTTTTAAAGTTTGTGAACGATCTGTTAAACAAATTGTGTAGGGTTTTTTTTTTTATACAGCAGTACAATCAGGATGTCATCTCAAGAGGAGAACCCTCCTTGCCTCACGCCTGATATGCATTTCATTGGAAAGAAGGCTGATATTGTTAAGGCTGGCCGTGTGACGATGCGGGTGAATGGATGCAGAGATGTGCTTGTTGTGTACCACCAGGAGAAGCTTTATGCATTGGACCTGCGTTGCTACCGTAAGCTCTGAGCAAAGGAGAGCTGTGTGTGTGATTGGACATATAGTCTAAAGGGAATGCCCAGTTGAAATACTGTATGGAATAACAGCATCTTTTTTTTCTTTTTGACAGATGCTGGTGGTCTATTACAGGATGGAGATATCGAGGTTGGCTTTTTCTGTTTTATAAGTAAAACATATTACATCTGATAGTAGCTGTGAATGGTTTTCCATTGCTTTTATTCTGCCTTGAAATAGTATTCAAAGTTTAAAGCAATACCATAGACTCAAGGATTTTGTATATACTTTTGCTAGGCACTGTGCATTACAATATTTAAATATGTACCATATTGAGGCTTATTTGTGTGTGAAATAGCTGTTTAGTTGTATATTTATATCATAGCTGTAGAAAACTAAGTTCTTATTATAATACCAATTTTACACTTGTACCAATAATCTCCATTAGGACTTCAATGGACGGCTGTGCATTGTTTGTCCGTGCCACAAATACAAGATCACCCTGACAGAAGGTGAAGGACTTTATGAAGCTGTGGACAATCCTACGATCAGACCACTGAAGACTCAGTGGCGCTCCAAGGGACTCAAGCAAAGGATTCATAAAGTCACTGAAGTTAGCGGGGATGTTTATGTTACCCTGAATGACTCCAGCGAGGCCATCGAGTCAGATGTCTACCAGACTGAGAAATACAGAACTGTTTCACTCGATGCACTGCCGAAACCCAAACACAAGACATAGAAAAAATACAAACACTTATTAAAACTTCTGTCTTATTTACAAACACTCTAGTTCTTTCAAAGATAGTTTAATGATTTAACAAAATGTTCAGACTCCTTTTCTGATGCTATGTCAATATTTTCTCATTGTAATTTCGATCTGATTAATCTTTTAATTTTCACAGGGTTCAAACAAAGGAGAAACAAAACCTTTCAGAAAATTGATCAAATTTGCTTCAGGATGAAAACAAATGACTGAATCATTACAATTAAAGCCAATGATGCCTTCTTAAAAAAGTTGAATCTGTTAATCCTACGGTATTTCTTTTGAATATGTAGAACAAACAAGGATATTTTACTAATTACATTTTACACTTTCTTAACATATTGCAGTTTTATTTTTCTTCCTTTGCTTTATTCTTCTTCCTTAAGCTTTTACTTGAATACAGAAACCATAAACATGCTTATTAGAAGAGATGCGTTCAAACAACAAACAGATCTTACATCTGTCGATCTATGTAATATCGACAACTTGCCAACAATTGTTCGACAAAATGTAATGTAGAAGTACAAATGATATTTTGACAATGTTTTTACATTTTGTATCAGTACAAACTGATAATTTTGCACAACAAACTTAATTTTAATTTGTTTAATATGTCTTGGCTTCTGTAAAAATAAGCTAAATTTTTATTGGACTACTTTTTGTTGTGCTTTCTGCATGCTTTCACCTCAGGAATATTTCCTTCAGTTTGTGCATTATAACACTTACCGTACTTCCATTCCAACGTTGTTCACCTAAGTTGTGTTTTTAAAACTTTGTACTGAAAAACATCCTAAATACTCTCAGCTGTTTACATTATGGACTTCTGTGAATGTATAAAAATCAAGTTTAATGAAATACATTTTATACTTTGATCTCAGGAGGTCTTTTCATTATCTTAGTCAAGGGTAAAGAGAGAGAGAAAAAATACCCACAATTCAAATGGTGACTAACCTTTCTGGTAAATGAGAAAAAAAATATATATACATATATATATACATATATAGACATATATATATATGTCTGAAAAGGTCTATATTATTAATAAACTATATCTCATTAAAAGGTGGATTAATTTAGCCATTTAGTCCCAAAATGTGGGTCCTGTTTGTGTGTTTAAATTACTTACAATATTAAAGATAACTGTAAGTTTTACAATTTCTTTTCTAAGGCACATTTTGCCAAACACATAAATTACTCTGATCACTGATTTTCCAGAGGTTTGGATAATTTGTTTATATCACAAACAAATTATAGCTGGTATTTCTTATGTTGTAATTTTGCACTTTCTGTACAGTTCCTCATTTCTATTTTTTTATGTTTTACTGCTTTGGGAATCTGCATGCTTCCATTTGCCTGCAATTCTTCTGCCAGTACACCTAGATTTTCCCACTTTCAATAAAGGACATTCCCATTATACCCTTTTGTTCTATCAAAGTGATTCCAAGTATCAAAAAAGCAATGTAATATCCAGAAGTTGTTTTACATATGTGTGTTTTGATGATTTATGGAACTTGCAATTAGAATTTAAATTGGTTAATATTTTGAATTCAGATGTCTAGAATTTGGGCTTGTAAAGCTATGCAATTTGAAAAAATAAAAAATATACAGGAGCCTTGTATAAGAGATGGTTTCGATTATATTAGACAACATGAAACTGCCTTAAATTTTCTGTCCTATTTAACTTTTACATTTTTATTATTTTTAAAGCATTTTCCTCAACTTTATCTGCTGGGTGATACTAACAAAATGTCTCAACTTGTTGTGTAAAATCAATCGTAGCGCTAGGTGGCAGCAGGGCGCCTCTCTTTCTTCAGTCTAACAGACAATAGAAGAAGATGCGATGCTTGCGATCCGCCATAATAGAAAAGAAGAAGAGGTTTATGTAGTTTTTCCTCGAACCTGGATAACTTTAGCTAGATAAGACGTTAGCTACATTTTATGCGCTATAAGCTAATATTGTAATTCATCAGAGATGGAAATTAGCAGCAGATAAAGCTGGAAGAACATCTGTTCTCCTTTGGTTTCTAACAAATATTACGAAATGGCTTCAGGTCTGTCCTGCTCATAATATGCCCCTTATTGGCAAACATTATGTTTTCGATAGTTGTAATGCTGGACCGTTTCTTTTGCATTGGGTTGATATTTGTCATGTTTTTTTTTTTGCAGAGGATGAATTGAATCTCCTGGTCATCGTGGTTGATGTGAATCCCATCTGGTGGGGTCAGCAAGGTCAGCGTGAGCCAGAGGTATCCTCTTTCTTATTTGTGATACCTCAGTCATATTTTCTACTCAGTAGTGATTAGGTAAATTATTTATTTACATATGGCATGTTAAGATCGAAGCAAAAGAAATACATTTGAACTAGAGTTTGAGATCACATAATTCAAAGTTTACCACTAATCTTGTTGTTTACCAGGATTAGTGCTAAACAACACTAATCCTGAAATTAGTCCATTTTCTATTGTCCATTTGAGGTTTTATCGTTAAAAATAAAGTAATTTATGTCAGCAAACAATCTATGAAAATTTATGTTTAATTCTAATATTTAAACACAAATATCTGCCTGTCTCTGAGAACTGTATCCACTGTGTTTCTGTTTTTTAAGTTCACTTTGTGCAAGTGTCTGGATGCCATCATGGTGATGGGAAATTCCCATATGGCAATGACAAGGACAAACAGGCTGGCCGTTATCGCCAGTCACTGTCAAGACAGGTAACCACAGTTCACAACATTATAAGAAACTTTTGTTTACCTTTCCTCTGGGATTAATAGTGTAATTGAAATTTGACCCTGTCCTCCAAGCTAATCCATCCCTCCATCCATCCATTCCTCTATCCATCCATCCCTCCATCCATCCACCCATCCATCCATTCATCCATCCATCCATCCATCCATCCATCCCCAAGCACAGTCTTGTAATTCCTTCAGTTTTTGTTGACTAAAAGACCTACATAACTTTATTTTGCATGAATAAATGTCTTTGCAAAAATTATACCAGAATCAGTTAAAATCTGTATTAATATTAGTAAAAAAAAGTCTAATTATTGCAACTCCAGTTTTTTTTTTTTCTTACTGGATTGGACATTCTATTTATTCTTCTACATAGCCTTGCTTTTATAATATTTTATTGCCATGATTGATCCAGAAATTACATTAAACCTATATTGTGACAATTTAGTTTTCTTTTTTTTTGCTACAGATGGTTTTTTTTAGTGTTTGGAACTAAAATGCTGGATATGTAATGTTTTATACCTTTCATCACTTTTGTCTTTCATCTAGTCACTTCTTGTATCCCAGTAAGACTTGGAAAAGTGGAGACAGTGGTGGGGATGAAATTTCCTCCAGCCGGGATGGAAAATACGAACTTTTAGCTGTCGCCAACAACCTCATTGCTGAAGAGATCAGGAATATTATGGCTAAAAGTGGGTAAAAAAAAAACAACCTTTGGTTTTAATAGCATGTGACTAAAGCTAATGTAAAAGGTACTCAGATTTGGTTGGTTGGTACCTTTTGTTTAATATTATTTTCAGCTATTTAATGATTCATTATTAAACATACTGGTGATTGCTGTGTGTCTTCTTCTTACAGCTGAAGTGACGGGGAATTCAACCGACACCCTGTTGGCAGGATCTCTTGCCAAAGCCCTCTGCTGTATCCTTTCAGTGAAACGTCTTTGATAATTCAGTATTCAGGAAATTGGTTCATCTAACAAAAACTGAATTATTTATATGTCATTACAGTCATGAAGTTTTATGACTGACGTCTCTGAAGTAACCCTACGTGCAGCTTTGATTTGCTCATTGGGTCAGAAGAAATTAGTTTGTGTGAGCTGTTTTGCTAATTGTCCTTAAGACGTCACCATGCAGATATTCACAGGGTCTCAAAAGAGTTAGAAGGTAAAGTCAGATTAGACTGCCTCTATTTTTGTTTCATTATTTTCTTATATTAGAAACTACAAAGTTGCATTTTACTTTTTTTTAGTTGGACAGGAGATGAAGTCAAGGATATTGGTAAGATCTTATTTAATTCCTCACTTGGTTTTGTTTTTTCTTATCAGTTCAGCTGTTGGTACTCCCATGCCATTTTGTACCCATGAACTTAACAGTTTAGTTTTTAAGCTGATTACAAATTTTGATTAATTGTAGCATTAAAAAGTACTAGAAATATCCAGCAATCGGAGGGTGTGGCGCTTTTTATCTGCAGTGTTCATTAAGCTGCTGATAGTGTACACACTGGACAGGTTTCCAGTCTGTCACAGGGTAACACTGAGATACACAACCACACACACACACGCATTTGTGGGCAATTTAGAGTGACCAACCTGTTGATTTTGGACAGTAGAAGGAAGCTAGAGTAACCTGTGAGAACTCAAGCAGAGAAAAAAACACATTAAGTAATTGTGTAGTTACTAAAAAACAAATTTACATGAATAATATGTAGCTCATAAAAAGCTAAAATCCTACATCATTTGTTCATAAAACTATGTTTCACCCTGTTTTTATTGATTGTAGTTCTGAATCAGTTCTAAATTGGTTGTCATACTTAGCTTCCCAAAAGCAGTTATGGTTAATAAATGCCATCTCATAATGGATGATCCTGCACAGGGACAAAATGGTGAAGATGTGAAATCACCGTCTCTGTTTTGAGACTAATGTTTTGTTTCGCTCGTCTTGGTTAGGTGATAAAAGCAGCCGATGACTGCGCTCTCCAGTACATGAACTTCATGAATGTGATTTTTGCTGCACAAAAGCAGGTAAAAACTAAATCTCCCTGCTCTAGACTTTCACTAATGTATCTTTTCAATGGATTAAAAAAACCCTCCGTTTATATTTTTGCCAGAACATCCTGATAGATGCGTGTGTGCTGGACTCAGACTCGGGGCTGCTTCAGCAGGTACATCTTTGCTGCTGTGATACAGGCTTATTAACGTAGCATTACAACTGTGAAGGTGTAACTAATGACTGACAAAATATCAGTCAGTGGATATTAAAACAGAAAGTAGTACCACCAGGATGATGTTTATGTTTTAGGCTTGTGACATAACAGGAGGCTTGTACCTGAAGATACCGCAGAAAGTAGCCCTGGCTCAGTACCTTCTGGTGAGTGTTTCTGCTGTTTGCTGTGGCTTACAGTGGTTGCAGTTTGAAGGTAAGAGTCAGTATGTGTGTGTTTTGGGAACAGTGGGTGTTCCTGCCCGACTCGGAGCAGCGTTCCCAGCTGGTGCTGCCGCCGCCTGCCCATGTGGACTACAGAGCTGCTTGTTTCTGCCACCGTAACCTCATCGAAATCGGTTATGTCTGCTCTGTTTGTCTGTCGAGTGAGTAGCGTATGCCGGCAAGTGCATTTCAGAGACATAATGTTATATTTGTGGTGATGATTTTTCTCTTGTTTGCTTTCAAGTATTCTGCAACTTCAGCCCTATTTGCACAACATGCGAGTAAGTCTCTTACTTTGACTTTACCATATTGTCAGGTAAAATATATATATTTACTTTATAGTTTGCTTGGCAGTAATGGTTAAAAATCTGTTTGTTCTTAGGACGGCCTTTAAAATCCAGCTACCTCAGATGGTCAAACCTAAAAAGAAGAAATTGAAGCAAGCAGCTTGATGACTGTTTTGATTTCCTCACTGCCATTTAGGCAGATCTGTTTTTGAGAAGAAGCAGCCCCTGATCCAAATGACCTCGTTACTGAAACTTCCTGGGTAAAATGTATTTGCTGTTAGAGCAAAGATTCAACATCAAGACGAACATGTGGAAGATTCTTCTTATTCTTCCTGTCTCTGGAAAGCAAGAAAAACATAATAAAAGACCCAACACACCCAGCACAAGGAGTGTTTTAATGGACATTTCTGGATTTTACAGCCTTGTTTCTATAATTGATTTTAACAATTTAATCTGCAGAAGAAACTCTTCAGTCTCATTGCTACGGAAATATTTAGTCTCTTCTGCTTTGTCAAATTTACTACTGAAAATAAAAAAATCCACCAAGAGCTGATTCACTGTAACTTCACCAATATAAAATACGCTATGTAAACCCCATCCACAATAATATGTGAATTTCCTAAACAACTTAACAAGGAATCATGCCAAACCACAACCAGTTATACATCATCTCTGCGTAAACTGGTCACTGGTATTTCTAAAAATATATTTTGGTTATAAAAGCACAACTGTAGTAGTTTATCCATTTAACACACCATCATTTAATCTGAAATATTTTTTATGGTAATAAAACATTTAAAATATAATATTATCATAATATTGAATAAAATGTATTTATTTTATTGAATAAAATGTATTTATTGCAAAAACTCATCACTTCATACAAGTCAAAATGTTTACTTGTTTTCTTCAAGAAAACTATTTATTCAACCAGAATAATCATATGTACACACAGGATAAGAATTACTGAAGCATCCCATCTTTAATAACCATGACCATCTTCTTTCAGGCTCCCGAGAGAAAAGAAACTTCAATCCAAAAGCCGGCCTCTTTAAACATGTGCGGAAGAATGTATGTAGATCTTAATCATAGGTTCAGTGCGATCCCCTTTGCTGCAGCACTTTTAACTTGGACATATTCCATTCTTAGTCATTGTATGGAGAAAGTGTTCAAGATTTTCATTAGGAAACTGAAAAATAAAAATAGATCCAAGCTTCTGCTGTACAGAGTAGAAAACACTCATGAGATCTGGAATAAGGTTGTGTGGATTATTGCTGGACTGGAACAATGTTGCACCTGAAAAAAAAAAAGAAAGAACTGTGATGTTAACAGTTATTCTAATAACAACTAGATTCACAAACTGCTTCTGCTGCCTAGATAAGACAGAATGACAGGTTTTGTGTCGCTTTGTGCACTCACCCTAGCAGACCCCTGCCGGACCACCGCTGTGGAGTCAGGCTCATCTGAACCTTTTGGCCATCTCTGATCACAGCGACCCGTAAAGGTTTCTGACAACGAACATTATGCTGTACAATCAGTACAATCGTGGTAAAAGCAATCAAATTTACATTGTTTTTGAAAGTAAAGTAAAATAAAACATGAAAACTGAATTACTAAGCTACAGCAAACTGCAAGATCATTAATACTTAAAAAAATGTATTTTTCAATATAAACAAGTGAAATCAAACTAAACTTACTCCTTCACTGTGTTGCACCACTGCAGCAATATTCTGCAGGTTCTGAAAGTTGTTTGTGTTCACAGAGCCAAACTCAATGACTTCATCTCCTACTTTGAGCCCCTGTGAGAAAAAAAACAACAATCATGCGCAAAGAAATTGAAACATTACACATGAATGTCAGCATAAATGTTGGTTTATCTGAAGGTTTTACTAAGTTAAAGAGCAGAGAAAATGTTCCTCACAGCTCCAGAAGCAGGTGAGCCGTATGTGACGGCATCCACTCGAGCAAAGGGAGGAGGCAGAGTGACCTGCTCCTCCATCGGCTCCTCCTGGCTTTCTGCCTCGTCCCGTTCCCGCTTGGCTTTCTCTCTAGCGTGGAGCTTGTGCAGAGCTTCTTCTATCTCTACCATGATGGCTTTGTGGTCATTTTGTAGGCCTGAAACACAAGCAAAACAAAAGCCTAATAGTTTAAATGCAAGAATAAACATCACAGTTGAAGTGCTGTGAAGAATAATAATGTTCTCTTTTCAAAGAGAAAGCCAAGCAGCAAAACTGACAGCTAACCAACCGTTGACTTCTAGCTAGTAGTATTCTAGTTTCACATGGGAAAGTGTTTCAAACAGGAGGGTCACTTATATCATTTGAAGAGCCTTGCAAAAATTCTCTTAACAGTTTGAACTGTCCTACAATATCCTACAATAAACCTTTTGTGATTTTATGTGGTAGGCCAACACAAAATAGTACACTATCCTTTAAGGGGAATGAAAATGATGCATAATTTTATACATAATTTTTTTTTTTTTTACAAATAAGTCTGAAAACAATGGTGGCCATTCATATTCAGCCCCTCTTTCTCTGAATTATAGCTACGTACATCTCACGATTGAAATCTCTGTCCCCTCGTCTTTGTAAAGCTCACAATATTGCCAAAGATACTTATTCACCCATTCAAATAATTGAATGTAGGTATTTCAGTCTCTTCCTGTGTAGCCTGTTGGGATGTTGTCATCTATAAAATAGGTCTGGTTGTAAAATGTTCTTGTTACTAAATGTTCCACAGTCAACTGTTAGTGGTATTATAAAAAAGTGGAAGTGATCGGAAACAATAGCAAGTCTCTCCAAAGTGGTTGGCTAAATCACAGCATGGGACCAGCAGAGTCTGAGCTGCATAAAACACCAGAGTTCACCAACTCTCTATAGTATAAATAGCTACAGAATTTTAAACTTTAGGTTCTTCAGATTACCTTAATGGATGACTGTGCAGCTATACCCAAGCAATACATCACCAAGTGCAATGTAAAGTATCAGATGAAGTTGTGTAAAGCACATTGGCACCAGACTCTACAACAGTGGAGACCTGGACTCTGAACTGATTAATCATTTCCCTCCGTCTGGCAATGCAGTAGACAACTCTGCGTTTGGCTGTTTCCAGGAGAACAACACCTGCCTGACTGCTTCATGTCACATGCAAAGTTTGGAGCAAAGCGGATAGTATTGTGTTCCGGGTACCAATGCACAAAGTAAGGTCCATTAAGATATGGAAGAGAGAGACTAGTGTGGACGAACCTCACTGTCTGCACAGAATCCAGACCTCAAGAGCAGAAACTGCAACTCATGCCTTCTTGTCCAACATCAGTGTTTGACCTCATAAGAAGAATCTGTTATAACCGCAAAGGGTGGTATGATATGTGGATTAAGCATGGGGATGTCATTCAAGTTCGTTGGGAAAAATGAGCGAATACTTTCGACAACACAGTGTAGTTCAAGCTCAGAAAGACTGAATGGAAAGTAAACTAAACTTGCGAGACGACTGAAATGGCTGTAGTTCACCCAGGAACTGCTTATAGAGAAACACAAAGACAAACAGCTCCTTACATGATATATTGTGCCTCGCGTCCCTGATCGTGTACAAATTAACATCTGCTCGGGGATAACCCTCAGCGTCAACCAGAGGACCCTCAACTCCGACACCTTGCTGTAAACAACAGGAGAAACAAGTTCAGCGCCGCGCTGGGCTAGATAACTCCACCGAGTGTGGGCCCAACTTACGTCTTCTAAAACGTCGTGGTAGGCCTTTATCTGCTCTTCAATTTCATCTTTCTTTTTAATAAGGTTCTTCACGTCATCCATTGTTATTTCAAAGCCCTCGGCTCTGTTTTCTCCTGTCGTCTTCATGGCTGCTAAACCATCTCTCTCTTCCGGCTACAAGCGTTCCTATGACGCTACTTCCGGTGCAGCGACCCCAACTGTCCAAATGTAGACACTACCAAAATATGAAACCTTTTACTTACAGAAAGCAAAACATATAATACATTTGTACATTTTTATTATTACTCTCGTGTAAACAAGACGCAATTCTTTAGTGGCTTAATCAGCTAAAATAACATTTTGGGGAAAGTTAGTGTGTCTTTTAATATAACTGACTGTCTTCATGATCAAGAGTAGATATGGCCAGAGTAGAGTTAGGACTGCATGTCCAAGCAGGTTACAGCTGTTTCTTTAAAAGCATATCTTCCTCGGTGCAGCACCATCTGGAACAGACTGGACTTTGATCGATCTGCTGCATCTGATGAGCAGATGTCATGATGCTCTAATCTTTTTGATAGCAAGTGTTCCACAGGAAGTGAGCTAAAAGGTTCATTAGACGTTCAAAATAGTATCTCCATTTTTCTTTACAAACTTAAACTCTTGCTGTGTAAACTGTTATTAGCTTAATTTAGTTTAATCACTGAAAATGTAATATTTAGCATAACCACAGTTCATGAGAGCTACTTCACATTTACGTTACAGTAGAGTGGACGAACCTTTGTCACCTGTATACATAAACTACATTCCACAGCTGCTTTGCATTTCTTGGTAAGTTTTCTATTGTAGTCAAGGTTCCTTCAGGTCTGGCTACTCCATATCGTTAGTCTTGTTGGTATGAAATAAAATTATGCTTACTTTCTGTTTTGTATGGTGTTGTTTTGTTCAAACACCTATTTCAAATTTAATTCCTCTTTGGCCTCTTACAAAGTATTTAGATTTATCCAAATATGATTTCCATTTCCTCTTCATGTTTGTCATTGTTTCCTCTTCTCAATAAATTTAAACCTGCATCTTGTTCATAAAGCTGATGTATCTCAGGTCAGCTCTCTGCTCTGCAGTTAGTCTAAACTTAAATTTTATAATAGCAAAAATGGTCAAACCAGGGTAAAATTTAAAATCAGTCACACAATCTGTAAATCAAATCGCTTTAATCTATAATTTGATTCAATTATTGAACAAAAATATAACTTTAATTTTCTTCATAAATCAACAACTGTAAACATCTTTTGTACACCATCACATATGGAAATGTGTTACACAAAATTGCAAAGAAAAACATTTTATAAGTTAGACAGCTCTGAGAAACCTTTGTCACAAACATCCCCTTGTAAACTTGTAGTGGTTGATACTAGTTCACATTTTGACCTGTCACCATAAAGTCATTGCGGTACATGACATAAGGGAAAACATTTTGTGTTCAGCACCTTTAAGTGTTAGAAGTGCCTTTGTGTTAATGCATAAAACTAAGCTGGCATGTGTTTTAATGACCTCAATAAAGTTAGAATAACTTGATAAAGATATTTTGGCCCTTCAGATGCCTCAGGACAAATGTGTCCCAAGTTTCCTTCAAGTTTTCCTTCATCCTCCTTTCTTCATCTCATGAGTCACGTCTCTTTGATTGGAAACTTGTGCAAATCTGTCAGTGGAATGTAGGTCTCGTTTGTCCAGCAGCGTTCGTCTGTTAGTGCTGATCATGAGGTACCACACCAGGGGGTTCTGATGCCTCTGGTGGGCTCTCAGACCGTTTCTGTTAGAGCTTCACACTCAGACTACTGTTCCTCCTCCTTCTGTTGGGATCCATCCTCAGCTGAAGAGGTCACGACCTCAGAGGCCTCCGTCTGAGCCGTTATCTCCTTCTGTACCTTATCGAACTGGCTCGTTGCCTCATCCAGCTGGGAATTAACTACTTGGACCCACTTCTGCAGCTGCATATTCAGAGCATCCACACCTTGGTGCAGCTTCTCCTGCCTTCCTTGCAGCTCTTCCAGCAGTTTCTGAGTGCCGTTGGCCTTCTTTAATGCAGCAGGAGCGCGCTGACCTCGCATGTAGCCGTCAAACTGCTCAGGACTGAGGTTGAGTGCTGGTCCATCCAGCTTCTCAATGAAAGCCACCGCACAGGACTGAAGCAGAGGACAACGACAAGCTTGGGTTATCTCCCCAACTCTGCGGTGTATGAAGGATGAGCGCTTTCAAACACAACTTACCAAGTTTGTGAAATAGTAGCCGCTCTCTCCAGCCATGAGGCTGTGAGGGAGGCCAAAACGAATCATGTACTGCATGTTGGAGTGGAGGCGAGGCGGATTGGCTTTCAGCACCACATACACCAGGCTCGTCAGGAAGTCATCCGCGTTTGCAGGCTCATTGTTGGAGGTGGACAGCGCTTCAAAAATGTGCTGACTGCACTTTGACACACAGGCTAGCTTGTCCTGCGGCGCTCGCTTGGCATCCATTTCTATTATGGCTGATTAAAAGGAAAAAAAAAAAGATAAATGAACCATGACAATATTTTAAATCCCTGGTTCTCAGGCATTTTATAACAAGACCCACAAGATATGTCAAACCGTGTCTGCCACAATATGTTGGACTTCTAATTTTCTGTGTTGACTCTAGAAAAAACTATTAACGATAACGACGGCTATTTTGGTTGATTCGTTCCACATTAGTTTAGTTATTAATTTACTAAATTGTTTCAAATTGTTGATAGTTACTAATATTTCCTCTGAGAATCAATCGTACCACATTTTGAGAACCATGGCATATCAAATTATTTCAATGCATTCACATGTCTTTAACTTTATTTAGTTGCTTAATGTTGTGACATTTAAATAGTTAAGCAAAGAGATGGACAACAATTTTACTGAAGTTAGTTAAAGACTGAAAGCTTCCAAAGGTCCACAATAAAGTCAATAAGTGAGGCAAATCACCTGTGATGGCAGGCAGGAAGGGGTCGCCTGTGACTGGGGTGTCTTCATCTGGAAAAGGCACACTCAGCATCTGTGGTGTGACCCAGTTTAGGGAGCTGAAAAGGAAAATGATCAATGAGAATCAAGATTTGAGAGCCAATGTTTAAAGTGTTCCTACAAAATTACCAGTTTAAAATGTACACATTTTCAAACTTCAGACTTTGCAACCTAGTTTCATGTATGCAGAGAAAAAAAACATAAATGAATAGGCCGATGTAAAGATCATCCAATTGAGGGCTTCCACATACACTTTTTTATGCATATGGAATCAGAGTGCAGAATTTTAGTTTATATTTTAATTAGCAAAAAAATTAGGTCTGAGGAAGAGGAAAGATAAAACCTTTTTCTGTATTCTACTTTATTAACATATCAAAACCTGAAAAATAATTCAAACTAATTCAATCTTTTTCCAGACTGCGAAGAAACCCTCTGTTTATAACAGAAGGGATGAGCGTCGCTAATTACGTTCAGAGATGAGTTACTGATTTCTTAACCGCGTTACCGTATTCGGCGCTGAAGAGCCAGGTCCTTCTGTTCATCATCACAGCTGTCATGGCAGAAAACCCATTTGTGCAAACGAGTCATTATAAGCTTCTCCACATGCTCCATTATCTGAGTGACCTGAGTCTCTGAAAAGCCTGAAAACAAAAAAAAGACTACTAAACATCTTTCTTCTAAGTTTAAGAAAAAACAGATCCGAACAAACTGCAACAATTGTACTCACTTCTAAAATATTCAGCAAAAGACTGATAGAAATCCTGGACAAGGTCCGACTGCTTCTGTATTTGCAGATTCTGAAAATGGTGCCAGGCTTTGATAAGGATGTCACTTTTTAAAAAGGAAGCAACTATAATACTTGTGGACATAGTTACATGATAAGCCTCCATTGTGTTGAGGAAAGCTGTGCAGCGGGACTGCAGACGCTGAGAAGATGGACTCCGCAGGATCTTTAGAAAACCAGTGAAGTCTCCAGGCTCAAGGCTCTCATAGGCTTTTAACATCTTAGTGTGACTTTCAGAGGTCTCTGGAAAGACAAAAAGTGGATGCAAGGTCAAACAATCATCCACAAGATTATTTCTGCAAAACTGCACATTATCATCTCATTTAGAAGGAGTTTTCCAACAAAACAACCACAAACTTTAATGACAATAATATTAACCTACATAACCAACAAGCAAAACGCTATGCGAGGAGGAAAATCTGAACACATCATTCTGACAACCTACCTGTTAGCAGACATATAACGCTTTGATAGCCTTTAAGTTCGTATTCCATTATTTTTATATTTTATTAAGAATACAGTCCAGCCTAAAAAGAAGCTTAGCAGCTTAGAAGACCAACCTTGGGGTTTTGGAGGTGAAGAGCTGCCCCAGAACAGCCGCCTCACTGTGCTTATTCGTCGACCCTTCTCAATGTTTTTCTTCTCCTCAAATTTGGAGAATGTGGGTGGGGCTCCATCGCTGCTGGGTCTGCAAGGAGGATAATACATCAGAATCATGTTTTAAACAGAAAAGCTGATGGTGTGTCAAAAGTAAATCGTCCACCTCGTGTCTTGTCTTTGTGATCCAGGTGGGCGTGATCTCTCTCTCCAGCACTTGGAGCAGAAGCCTTTCCACGCTGGGTTTCCATAATACCCACAGGCGTTCTTGCAAAGCAGCTCCTCCTGGGAAACTCTGAGCCCTCTTTGTTTGTCTGTCCACATGATGGCACTTTCTTAGGTAACCTTAATAGATGAATCATAGGAAGAGAAATTAAGTGGCAAAATATTGACAGAAACCGATGTATGAACTCTACACCCAGGCCTAATACATAGTGTTCAGGAAAACCTTTCATATAATTTCAGATTCCAACTTTGATTTATTTTAAACTCAAAGGACAGATGGAGATGTGGACAAATGGATAGAGGAATGGGTGGATGGTTAGATGGATAGAGAAATTAATGGGTGGACAGACATGTTGGTGGATAGATGGACACATAGAAAAATGGAAGGAATAATGGGACAGAAAATAATTATTTTTCCAGATTTTTCTTTTCTTTTTCTCATTCATGTTTACCTGATAAATGCCCGATACACTTCTACTTTCTAGTATGATGTAGCATTGAGGTTTTTATTCAGATTAGACAGCTACATTACCTTTGATAGATAAAAAAGATAAATTTAAGAAGCTCTAAAAGTGACTTTTAAGAATTAAGATTTATTTTGTAAGAAACAGACAGAATAATCTGCTCCAGTTATTACAATAAGACAAAATATGACTAAATTAAGATATGATCCCATAGATTTTACATCTGACTTAAGTTGTGTGGGCCGTAATACAACTTTAGATTTGTAGAAACAAGGAGTTGTAACAATTTTCATCAACATAATAAAAGGAAGCATCAATACACTACTATATTAATCATTTTCAGCAAGAAATTGGTTAATAGAGTTTCAAATGTATAAGATAAGTGCCAGTATTTTTTTTACTAGTACATAAAATGAGCCCTAACATAATAACTACTGGATTAATCCTGAGCAGGCCCCACTTTTGCAAGCTCTTATTTCATACATCTGTTAGGGTAATATTTATAATATTACAGCTTATTTTTATTGCTTTATTCCTCTGAGAGAAACTAGGGGTAATAATTTTGTTCTAAATTTGAAAATACTCGTGTTGCAAACCCTTTTTGTACTCTGTCTGTTCCCCAGTCTTTTCATAATCTGTTGGAATCAGCTTTGTCCAGTTTTGGAGTTTATAAAATCTAAAATCTCTTAATCTCAGCCTGGTTGTACAAAACACAAATTCAGGAATGTTTGTTGTCTCCACTTCACAAGTTGCTCCAATTAAGATTGAATCAGAACAACGGTTCATTAAGCTGTCTAAAACGGCAAGGATTGCCAATGTTTTTGTTTTTTTTTGACAAAGTGTAAAAAAGCATTGTTACTACTGCATTATTGGTGTAACAAATGATAATCAGGGCTTTAGTTTTTTATGGAAAATATGCATGTCTCTCAATAAATTAAATCATTGAAATGTTTATTTATTGCTGTAATTCAATTCAAAAAGTCAAACTAATATGCCCTGGACATAAGGTGATTTCAAGGGTTATTTCAATTATTTTAACAGGTATTGCTTGCAAATAGTGAAACCCACTATTTTTCTTTCTCGGAGGATTTTAAAATTATAGAAAACCAAGTTGCTTGAGGTCAAGTGTGAAGTTTCCACATTCAGTGTTGATTTGGGGTGACATGTCATCTGCTGATGTTGGTCCACTATGTTTAATCAATTCCAAAGTCAGAACAAGTACCAAGAAATTTTAGAGCACTTCATGCTTCCTTCTGATAATAAGCTTTATGGCTTTTCTGATTTCACTTTCCAGCAGTACTTGGCATCTGCCAACAGGGCCAAAGACCCCAAAAGCTGGTTCAATGACCACAGTGCTGCTGTGCTTGATTGGCCAGAAAACTGTCCTAACACAATAATCTTCAGAGAATTGTCAACATAAGAAGGTCACCCTCAAAGCAACCTGGGTTTCCATTACATTCTACAGAGCAGGGGCTGATCGCCTCCATGCCACGCCGCACTGATGCAGTAACTCATATAGAAGGAGGTCCAACCAGGATAGATATTTATTGAGGTGCACCTGCACACTCAACCTCAGACTGAAAAATGTCAGAAGCAACATGAAAATAGTTGTAAGTTACAGAACTTTTAAGATTTCCTGGCAACATTTCAAACTACAAATAAATTCTACGGGTTTTTGCAAAAGCCTAAACAAATTTAATGCAGATTCTCTGGTTAAATAGCAAGTGAAGCTCCATGAATCTTAGTTTAGTATGAGAATTGGCGTTAGCCGTTTGCTAATCGCTGTAAAGTCAGAGCGACTGACTGTCAGCTGACGGTGCTGGAGCTAATGCTGACTGACTCAAAGCAACACCTCAACCTTTGCATAAAACAATCAGTAAATCCGTCAGTAAATCATTGCTGCTCACCTGTCACTCAACGAGCGGGAAGAATCATCCCAAGCTTCTTCACTTAAAGAAAGGTTTCTGTCATAAACTCCTCATAATTCACTCAACCTCAGTAACAACCTTTAAATAAGTCGATAAATTACACGGAGATGCCTGAGGATATAAAATACCAATAAGGAAAATGTTGCGTGCCAACGAAAAGTTAAGCAGATCTGACGCAGTCAGAAGTTCGACCACTTCTGAAACCTGTGGAACCGGAAGAACGTAGGAAGGAAACGCTGTGAAGAGTGAGACACTTCAACATAAAATTATGCTTTCAAAATAAAAGTTGTATGTGCGGTCGCTTCTTTAATCTGCCACAATTACCCAAAAAATATCTCGTTACAATTAAAAATAACTAATCTTTACGTTAGATGAATAAAAAGTATTCCAACTGACTACGCATGTCTCTGTTAGATTATGGTCTTTTTATGATTGCATTTTATTTTGAAATCCGTGTTAGACATTCCTCTGCCAATGAAGAAGGCTTGACATTTAGAAGACAGGAATTTATTAAGACTCAAAAATAGTCATTATTCTGAGAACACTTCACGTTTTCTGTGATATTTATTCAAAGTTGGTCATTAATTCTTATTTGAAAGCGGATAAAATATGCTGTTTATACGAACAATATATTCCTGATGACAATAACCATAACACCAAAGTGGAGCTTAACTCGGTAAATGTATTAACAGTAGGAGAAATTTAATCTGAAATTAAAATATAAAAACAAAGCAAAAAACATGTCATGTGACATAAAGAAAAATAGACAGAGAATTAAAAAAACACGAGAAAAATTCAAACAAAACTTTTAGATGTCATTTACAAGCTTTAAGGTTCTTTGGTTCTTGCCAAATAGATTTAATCTTTTTGATTCTGACCTATATTTTTGTAACATCCTGAATATTGAAGATTTTCACAAAATGAACTATTTTGTAGAGGTTCTGTACTCTACATTATATATAGAAGTGAACATATTTGTATATTATGTGTGCTATTAATACTTTAAGGTTGCACCTCAATCTGCCATACTTTTTCCTTCCACTAAGTTTTCCATTAATACAGCGATCCACTTAGGGAAATGTCTTTTTGGCTTACCCTCCCATGTGGAGGGTGCTGCGGTCTTTGCAGCATCCTAATGGTTGTGAATACACAATGAAGACCATTAAATTTAATTTTTATTGGTACATAAAAATCTTAATTCAAAGAGGATTTAAATATTGTTTTTTTATACCTATAATAATCATAACAATAATCTCCGGAAATATATCACTCTGTGGGCAGTGATTCTATATATTAGTTTAATATCTTGGACTGAAAGTGAAATGACTAAATATTTTTCGTAGCATCTTAATTTTCCTACAATCATGGTCAATTAAGCTTTTAATTTGAAACGTTTGACCGGAACACCCCACTTTATTGTATCGTTGCTAAGCAACGAAACGCTTCGCTAGTAAACATTTTGCCCCAACGGTTTTTTGTTTTCGTTCCTGCCGCAAAACAGCCAAATAATTTGATCAGTTTAAGCGTGAAGTTGAACAGATTGAACTTGGAAGAACCTGGAAGAAACTCTTCAAAGTTCATCATTGAAAAGTTAAGAGTGTTTGGTCTTCTGGCATCATGTCAGCAAGCAGCGAGTCCTCCGAGGAACCAACCTTGACGAGTGCAGAAGAACCTCAGATCAGTGAACATGCAGGTGAGGAAGAAAATGTCCAAACAACATGTGACATAAGCAACATGCATGGGCAGTCTCAAGTCTACACAGCAACCCAAGACACACTTTTCTCAAAGGAGGCAGCTCGTCCTGCAATGCATGCCTTGGTAAGTAAGCCTAATGAAATATTCAAATGTATAATAACCTCAGAAATTCAGAGAGTGAAACTAAGCCTACATACAGACAGTTTGATATATTTAAAGCGGTTTTTTTTCCTGTTCATCTCGATGGTTACGGTTGGCAAACTAATGAAAACCCATAATTTACTTAGAAAATTAAAATATTACATGACAGTCATAAGGTTTTAGTTTACCTCATCATAGTCGGGATACCGAGTCCTCAAGGTAGCTCTGCCTGACATGTGAGCGTTGGGGGAGGAGGGAGGAGGGGGGGCAATTAAGGGGCTAAAGGAGATAGCCATTTCAAAGGTGCCATATCAAAGTAGAATAATGGAAAGTAAAGTGGAATGGAAAAGTGTAGTTGAAAAGGTTATTTTTGAATTGGTTTTCATTAGCAATAAGAATCAAAATTAACAGGAATAATCACTTGAACTATATCCCACTGTCTGTAAGCTTATATTTACATATTTTTAGGTTCTGAATAAAATTATATAAACAATTCCTGAGATGCAACTGTGTAAAAGCACAGAAAATATGTAATACAAATATTCCATTTATCATAATAAAATATAAGTTCAACTTTTATTGGTTCTCTTCTTGCTCTCATTGAGTCACTGGAGAGGGTCTTCGGGATGAATCCTGTCCTCCCCATCTACAGTCTGCAAGACAGCAATCAGCTTATTTTCGTCTATGCCTCGGCTCATGTTGGGGTCATATTCAATCACACCTTAAATTCCCAGCACATTCTGCAGGTAAAAACACACACTGGGTATTCAAGTTCTCCCAAGTATCAATAATTATTTAATTTGAGGATTACAATGTGGTGAAAGTATCATACAAACAGCAAAAGTGCTCAAAACCCAATACTACAACATGCATATCAGGGTTATTTTTATTATATGTCACTGCAAAGCAATAGACAGTGGGTTTTGAGTTGATGTGGCTTTCTAATATAAATTAGAAAATGATTTCAGTTGTAGATCTGGCTGTATTCTTAATGCTGTTGCCCTGCTGAAAGGTGAATGTCAGCCTCAGTGTCAAGTCTTTTTCAGACTACCACAGGTTTTCTTCATGTTTTGATCGAAAACATTACATTGCAGTTGAACGCTTATGGTCAACTGCACCATACTGCATCATGATCCTGCCACTACCAGCTTGATGATGTGTAGCATAATATTATGGTATGTTCAATACTGTTTTGCAATCTGGCTAAAAAGTTCAATTTCAATGCAATTTGGTTCATGTCAACCTTACAGATGTTCTCTAACAAATCTTATAGGTCTTCACAGAATAGCTGGATCTATACTGCGATCAAATCCCGCAGAGAAAGACTCAGTTTAATAACAGGGTGACTTTGTGTTGTGAATTACATAAAATATCAATTAATTACAATGAGGTTTTTGGTTTGGAATATGCCAAATGTAAAAAACAAAAAACCATTATGTGATATGAATGCTTTTGGAATATATTATAATGCAGTAAAGTGTCACAAACATGTTAAACATTGGGCTGTGAATGTTAAGGTTTGAAACAGGATGTTTAACTTTGCAGTTAGGATTTCAGATCAGTCCAAACCAGGTCTTAACCCCTTTGAAACAGACCATAGCTTCAAAGAGTGCTAGCTTTATGACAATCCAATAATCAGGAAACACGAAGTTATTTTGTTTAATTCCAGTTGTTGCTGCATCATCATGCAATATTTTGGTCTAACAAAAACATTTTTAGCCCATGCACATTTGTTTGTTTGTTTAT
Organism: Xiphophorus couchianus; assembly: GCF_001444195.1. Classification (NCBI taxonomy): domain Eukaryota; kingdom Metazoa; phylum Chordata; class Actinopteri; order Cyprinodontiformes; family Poeciliidae; genus Xiphophorus; species Xiphophorus couchianus. The sequence goes on from NC_040239.1 coordinate 15,981,139, forward strand.
TCATTAACATGTTTATTAATCCACTGGTTCAGTTTTGAACCAGTGGAATAATAATCTCAACTGCATGGTGAGATGTTTTATCATCTTTAGGGTCACTCCTGTCCCATCTCATGCATGTGTGTGAGTGAGGACAGACGCTGGATAGCAACAGTCGACACAGGGCCAAGGAACATGGTGATTATATGGGACTCCTACTCTGGGTAACGCTTCATTTTTTAGTAGACGTAGGTATTCCTTGTGTCCTGTCCTGACTATGATTCATGAGGCTAATCTTGTTTGTGATAAATCTTCCAGTATTCCTGTGAATACATTGTTTGAGTGCCACCCTGGCAGCTGTGTTGCTGCTCTAGGGTTTTCAAGCGACACAAAATACCTAGCAACTCTTGGGAATGCAGAATTTCAAGTGAGTATGAAAGAATAAGTGTTGATAGATGTATTAACAAATAGCAAATATTAATAAAAAGCGTTTGAAAGCTGTATTTTTAATCAAATGGTGTTAGTGAGAAACCAGGTCCTGGTAATTTTGAAAGCGGTTTACATAGTAACATTATCAATGCAACCTAAATAGTACTTTTTTTTCTTACTGGATTTGACAACACTATTCACAATGTGCATCTAATTATCTTTTATGATTGTACCAGAGTGTGCTTATTTGGGATTGGACCAGTACAGAACAGAAATGTCTCTGCCAAGCTGAACTCAATCCCAAACATGGTTTTCAAGTAAGCATGCTTTCTTTTCTTCAATCATCTAAATCCTGTGTTTTGTATCGATGAGGTATTGGATTATAATGTTAATTTATTTTGCAGGATCACATCATCTTTAACCCAAATGATAGCAGTCAGCTTCTCAGCGGCAGTAAAACTCACATGTTAATCTACAAATGGGTAACTTCACATGATCGCTTTTTGGAAAACATAAATATACAGTTGGCATTAAAAGAATGAGTGCATCTAAAACTTTTTGTCTTTTTTCAGGACAGCGAAGGCTTGGAGTACTTTGCACTGTACCTCAAGAAAGTAAACATATTTGTTGAAAGTTTATATTTAAACTATTGTTTGCATGTTTTATCTAAATGATGTTTTCATATGTTGCAGGTCACCCCTGCAACTGATCCAGATGTATTTGCTCAGCTTACTACCGATCCCAGTAAAAGCATCCCCTTTGCTGACTTGTGTCTAAGTCGTTCAGTGTTTCACTGGAAAAAGAATCTGGTCCTGAAAGCCATAGGAAGCTCGATCGTGGTGTGGGACATTGGTAAAAACTTGATTGAAAAACAGACCAAGTCCTTGGGTGGAATCAAGACAATCCACATCCAACAAGAGCCAATCACTGTTCTCACCATAACTGATACGTACGCAGAGCCGTGAATATTCACTGTGTTTGACATTTACTTGTACATAAAATTGACCTTGTAACCAGTTTGTTTATGTCATCTAATCTTACAGTTTTATAGTAACTGGTGACATACAAGGTAATGTCCGGTTTTATGATGAAAACTTCCTGCTTGTCAACTGGTACACCGATTTCAACCAGGATCCCGTAGTATATATCTCCTTTTCCAAGGAATTACCAAAAGACAATGATGAGGAGGACTATTTTCTGGATGTGGACCCGGTGATTATCAGGTAGTAGATGTACAGTCTAATGCATCCTACTCTGTTTTATCTGACAAACAAAATGCCAATACTACAGACCCCAGCACAAGTAGCCATACCTCTTAAAATCTTTCAAAGTTTTTAAACAACCAAAACTGCTGTTTCATTGATTTTATAAGACAAACCAACACAAAGCAGCAGACGAATGAAGTTGATGGAGGGGAAAAAAACATGATTTAAAAAAAAAAGTTTAAAATAAAAACTTGATGAGAATAGCATGTATTTGTACTCCAGAGGCAGTAGAGCCACCTGTTTCTGCAGTTACAGCTGCATACATTGTTAGGTAGTTTCTAGTTTTAAGCATTGAGAGGCAGAATTTTTTTTTCATTCTTTTTTTCAAAATAGCTCAGATTGAAAGGCAAGCTTATGTGAGCATTAATTTTCAAGTGTTACCATATAGTCTTAATCCAAGTTGCTTTACAACATGCATTCAGTGTTATGGAAATTATTCCATTGCAGCTTTTATGTATTCTTAGGGTCATCATCCCTACCCTTTAGTTGCTTCTCTGCTTAATGATCCCTTACCCTCCCTGCCATTTAAGGTGGAATCACAGGTCTTGGTAGGTTTTCAGATGTACCAGGTTCCTTTCATTGTTAGATAATGAATTAAACAGAGCTCTGTGAGATGTTCAAAGCTTAGGATATTATTTTTTAACCCCTTTTAACATCTTTCTCCCTGGCCTGTCTGCAGCAATTGTTGGTCTTCATGATGCTATTTGTTCACAGTTTTCTCTAAGGAACTTCTGAGGTCTTATGGATTTATGCTGAAATTAGTCATTTTCATTCCAACTACTTTGTGTTGTTCGATCACATAAAATCCCAACAAAATACATTGAAGATTGAGCTTGAAATTTGACAAAAGTATTTTGCAATGCACTGTTTTTTTATTTTAGTCTCTTTTCTTGTAGGAATTTCATCATTTCCACAATCAATGCCAAAATCATCCATTTGAACACCCAGACCAGAGTCATTCAGACCGTTCTTCAGAATGATTATGACCCTCTCCATGCACTGACATGCCATCCTTTTCAACCAGCTGTAGCCTTTGGCAACCTACAAGGCATGTTAAGACTGTGGGATTATAACTGCAAAGCAATCATTGGCAACAGGATCTTTGAGACAGAAAAGCAGATTCAGTCTATTACCTTTGACCCAAAAGGTGAGCAGATCTGCTTCTTGAAAGATGCATGATATAAAAATCAGAGACTGCTTCCTATGCCCAGTTTTATCTGCTGTTTGCAATATGGTTCACATCCATCAGTTGTCTTTTTGTCTCTGCTCAGGTTTATTCTTGGCAGTGGGCTTTAGGACTGGAGCTGTTTACATACTGAATGCCACCACTTTGGAAAATAAGCCTGAGGAAATCTTCAACTGCATTAAAGACAGCATCCATCTGATCACCTTTTCTCATGACTCACAGTACCTTGCCACTGCAGTGAGTTTGCGTCATCAGGTTTTTTACTCAGTGAAACTACTGATACACCATTGATCAGCTGTTAAAGTTCTAGTTAAACTAAAAAGAGTATCTGTTGGGTATTTTAATCTGTACATATAAAGAACCACACAGAGAGTCTCAGCCTTTGCAAAGGGGGAGAGTCTCAGTGGTGCCTCAGAACAACTCCAACTTGTTCCCCTGCAGCAGCCTGGTTTTATTGAAAGCGGGGTGGGGGTCGGTCATAAAACAGAAACTTAAAGATAAGAAGTAAAGGGGTCTCTCTGAACTAGCTGAAACCGGTTTCTCCAAGAACAGAATGGTCCATCTCATCCTGTTCCCAGCTTAGTAGAGTAGAGAGACAAACAACTTATTCATGAGATAACTATTTGCATACCTCTGACAGTATCCTTACTTCCTTCATGGACCACTGATTTTATTCAGAAAAAGTGGGAAAAAAAATTGGGCTTAATCTTTCTTGTGTCTCCTCTCTATTAGGATGCTGGTAGAACGGTATCACTTTTCCGCAATGAGGGTTACAAAGACTCTTCGTCTCGGTGGAGGTTTGTGGGCAGGTACCGCTCTCACTACAAGCCCATCCAAGATCTTCTTTTTGGGGTTCAGCTGTACAACGCCAAACCACGACTGCTCTCCCTGGGATTGGACCGTCAACTAGTTAATTCACATCGTTTATTTTTAATATTTTCTGATTCACTTATTGTTACTTTTACTTTACTTAATGTTGTTTCATTTTGAACTGGGTTACTAAAATTCATTAACTTTTTGATCATATTTTAATTTAATGAAGTACACTTGTACGTAACTCTGTGTATGTGTTGTATGGAGCAACAGGTGGAGTATGACTTGGAAAAGAGTGAGAGCAACAAGCTCCTCCTCCTCAGCATAAAGCGTATAGAGCAAAGTGCCGTGCCACGGTGCATGACTTGGTATCCTTTTCTCAACCCAGAGGAGTTCCTTCTTGTTGCCTCAGACAATTACAAGATGAAACTTTTCAACAGCACCACCACGATGTGCAGGTCCGTAAAGTCATGAGACTAAATCTGATTTGTCACCTCCAATTACAGTGTAAGTAATACATTTTTTAAATAAAAAATAGAAAGACACTTCTTGGCCCGACCTATGGTTCTCCAATTGGAAAAATTGCGGTTCTTCCCAAGTCAACGACATCTAAGACAAAATCACATCACCTGGCATTCATCACAGACGATAAGGTCAGTGCTGGAGCAGTATTTTACTCTGGCTGATCTTTAACTGTACGATCTTTAAAAACTGAAACAGTGATTTCCTGCATCCTTCAGTTGGGTCTCCAGATTTTGCCGTTGGACGGGAACCCCTACAAGTCCAGTGCTTTGATCTGCCATCCAACAGGGGTGTCTACCTTTTCCTGCTCCTACGATGGCAAGCTTGTCTTTACTGCAGGAGGATCTGACAGTAGTGTTCTGTCATGGAGAGTGAACTTAGAGTAAGTTTTGCTTCTACCAAGTCAGCAACCAGAGACAGTGTAAAAACAGAGCAACGACTTGGCCTGATCCTGTTTCTCTTTCCTGTTATCACAGCGTGCTGGACGCAGCAGCCGCCTTGAGTGGAGAGGACATGGATCCTTTTTATTCACTCATCAAGGGTGGAAGAGACGGCAGATTTTACAAGGTGAGTTAATAGTTAAACAAATGCTGATTCTTTAATTTGGCTTACCAGGAGAAGAGTCATAATGTTATTATGTTAGCCTTAACTGCATTTAAGATGTGATCTGGGGAGTAGAGGAGCTGACTCGGCTTATCATCCACTCTGTGGGAATATCATATTGCTACTGAGACCTACTGACATGTCTGGAAGCACATCTACCAAAGACAGAAGAACTGATGATATAAAAAATGAGCATTTTCAATTAAAAATCTGACTGGAAAAGCTGTGACATATTTCAGTAACTTCTTTTGTGACTCTTTAAGAAAACATTTCCAATGAAATATGCATAAACGATGCCCCCAGTTTAACAAGAGATTCCCTTTTACCCCCACCATGTTACATTTCTTGCTGTTTGGGACAAAAATAGTGTTTCATCATATCAAGAAACACAGAATGTGCAACCATGTTCTTTCTCTGGCAACAGAAATCCAAAATCTCAAGTAACCAGAGGCGCTTCTAGCTTGTTTGGCACTCTGGGCAAACAACCCCCACACACTGGAATGTATTTTAATCATGTTTAATGTGTCAATAAGAAAATGCACCATCAGAAAGTTTTGAAACTCCATAAAAGACTACTGAAGCTGAAATGTATGATAGTTTTGTTCATGTGACAGCTTTGAGAAGACATGTACAATTTAGTCTTTATTTGAAGACCAGAGCTCATCCTCATGTACTTATTTGAGTTTCTGGACTCTACAAGATAGAGACAGAAATGTACACCTATTTGTAAAGCCATTTTTTTTAATTTTAAGAACACATTCTTAATATTTAAAGCATTTGCATCTTTAGGAAATGGAGGACTTTTTCTTTTACTGCCAAATTCAACATCAAGGCACTGACATGATGAAGAGAATAGAAGTATCTACCAAAATTCCTCTGTCAGAAGTTCCCATTTTAATGAGAGCTTTGGGACACTTTCCTACAGAACAAGAGGTATAAGAACAATTCAAAAAAACTATTTCAGTCATAAGAACTTTTGTTACAGCTCAGTGTGTTATCTTTACCAGTTAGAAGAAATGTTCAATGAGATCAAATTCAGCAGATTTGCTGAAACTGGAAAATATGTGACTGATATCGACCTGGAGGACTTTATCAAGCTGTACATCAATCATCGACCAGCCTTCGGCATCTCCAGTGAAGAGCTTGTTCAAGCTTTTCATGTTCTTGGAAAAGATAATCTTGTTGGGAATCCTATTATTCACAAAAGTGAGATGATAAAATTTCTACAGGCTCGAGGTACGCAGACCCTTCATCTTTCTGTTCGACTCTGTTTTCACCTGTGTAACTTTTGCATGAAAGAGGACCCTCCTCTGTTTTAATGGCCACATAGACTTATTGTGATCTGTGATGTGAACCACAGGAGAGCACATGACAGAAGACGAGGTAGCAGAGTGTTTTACCACCCTTTTGGGGGTCAATGAAAAAGAAGAACAAGAAGAGGAGGCACTCGGTGAGCAAATCAGAAACAATGACAACAGAAATAATAGAAGCCAAAATCAAATAAGAAAAAATCTTGAAAAATAGTCATCCCTTTTTAATGTGTCTACACAGTTACGAAATGTTCACTGGGGAGTATGATCCCAGAAAGGATATCTGTGGAGTTTTTTACACGTCAGATCCTTGGCTTACCATTGGGGATCAAGCAGAGAGTCAGAACTTCCCCTCAGGAACGACGACATCAACAACCTGCCAGCAAGTCATGAAGAACATGTGTTCAAGATTTTACCTTTGAAACTCTTTCAGGATTTTCCTGTATAATATGTTCTTACATTTCTACTAAATGTTTATATGTGTGCTCTGATTTAAAAGAATAAATGTGAATTTAGATCCCCTCATGTTTGTCTAGAATCTAGACAAAGCAGATTAGTTTGAAATAGTATTTGAAAACATATTTTACTACAAAGATTTCATGCATGCTTTTTTTCCTGAAACCTTTTTAATTTCAAACACTAAAAATATTGCAACTTGAAACAAAAAATATGTCCATTGGAAGTCTAACTGAAATGGCAATACATTATAAAAATGGACTGTTTACTATTAAAGCAGCTTATATTTAAAATGCAAACAAAATGCAGTTTGTGTATTTAACTTTACAACTTCAATAAAGTCAAGATAAAAACTCTGCTGAGAGTTTCCTTTTTTGAAAATGGAATTAAAATACCATCTGGTTGTTGTTTTACGTAATACACAATTTAACAATTAATTCTTAGATCATATATTTGAAATAAAAGTGGACAATGTCACACTGACAAATGTCAGTTTGTTTCATGTCACAAACTGACATGAAACAAACTGAAACTCAATTTGATTCATGTGAGATTTATGAAATATTAGTAGTAGTAGTAGTAGTAGTAGTAGTATTTTAGGCATCGGATTCATGATTTGTGAAATACATTGTGAAAATAGCTGATAAATAAGATTCTTGAAAAGCAGGGGTGGACTGTCTTGCCCAGGGCGCCACTATATAGCAACATCCGCCACTGAGAGAAATCCCTATCGCTGATGCGTCTTATGTCTCCAGTTTATTTTAGATTCTACGCTGTGGGTGGGGCTCCAAACCTGACCAATCAGCAGCGGTTTTATAGAATACGCTTGTGATTCTGGCCAATCGGATATGGCCTAACACAGGAACTCGGTACTACAGAAGGAGCAGCAGCGTTTTGTCAGCTGCGTCAACTACATAAGACAACAACAGCTTAACTCGGGCTGTTAATAAGTAGCAGCGAACTTTAACATGGCTGAAGCGAGGACTTTATTTTTATGGCACAAAGTTGGCAAACTTTAACAACAGGACTCAAAACGCGTTTTCCATCTATGACGAGCCCCATGAAGGCAAGAGCCTTATTGTCCTAGCTTGCTGGCTAACGTTAGTTAGCCATTTGTTTGTTGAGTTGCCGACATGGCTACTAGAGAGACATGTCAGCGGCAAACTTACCGGCGGCCGGCTGCCAGCATAAAGCAAGAGCAAGATGACGACTCTGATGTGGAGGAGACTCACATGGGGTTACGGAGGGCGGACGGACTGGAGTCCCAGATCATCCACAGTGGACACTTCATGGTGTCGTCGCCGCACAGCGAGCACCCCCCGAAGAAGGGTTACGACTTCGACACTGTCAACAAACAGACCTGCCAGACCTATCATTTTGGCAAGACGAGTACGTCGCACCTCTCCATAGATGCCTCTTTGACTAAGCTTTTTGAGTGCATGACCCTCGCTTATAGGTAAGCTTCAATTTGTCTGTCTGGTGTGTTTATGGTACATTCATTTTCATTTTAGCCCCTGGTGTTGCCAAGCTCATGTTCAGCTCTCCTCTCCAGTTAGCTGCAGTCACGAGTCTTCCCTCCTCATAACTTCCTGTTGCACCAATCTTTGACATGCACTAAATAATTTTGCCTTTTGTATCAGTGGGACAAAAATAAATAAACCTGTCCTGCCTCGCCTAACCCTGCCATAACCAGAAGTGAGCTTAGTAGGTAGTGAAAGAAGTGAGTTACTCAGTTATCAGTGCCAAACTATGGAAACTGTAACAAAGGAGGCATTATCAGCAAAATAACACTGATCTGCAAACAGAAAATGGCCCAATTTAAACATGTAGCATACTCTGACATTTGACTTTATCAGGTTGTGCATTGGCAGCATGTTACTACATCTTCTGAACCTCGACTGATTTGTTAGTATTTCTTCTGATGGTTTACAAGTCAAACTCGCATGATAAACTTAAGTAAAAGCTTAATTGATATCACATTATAACATGTAATTTATGTTTAGATTACCTTTAAATTCCCCACGTTGGGACACTTAACTCCTGGATAAAGTGGTATGAGGAAGATCAACCACAACAGTCTGACAGAACAGCTTTTATCCTTTGTTACAAAAGTGAACAGTCGGTTTGTTCTTCAAGGACAGACTGATGCTAAAGCAACACAGATGAGCACAATTGCTCTATTTTGTATGATGCATTGGAATGATGATAATCACATTGTAAATCAAAGTTATTTAACTTCCACCATCTTTTTTTCTTTCTGTAAGTCCACCTCTGAATATCAGCTGGTTAATTAATTAGACATTCTGCCTGGGTAGCCAAACTGGAGTTAGCTGAATAAACCACAGTCTGCCTATTGCAATTTTAAAACTATCTTAGCTTCATGGGAGAGATGGATGATGACCATTTAGTTTTTACATCTTGAAATATTTCCAAACAGTAGAGTTTGTCTTTCTTGTGCAGATATGACCTGGTGGGTCGGTCTATCAGACAAAACATTCTCACAGGAGAGCAGAAGAGGACAGTGGTGGATTTTTAGACCTTTGCCAAAGTATATAAGATCTATAGATAAGATTGGCTTCATACGTTAGCATCGGCCAATCACTAATCTCCTAAAATTAAGGAAATTGGCACCAATAAATCGACTGGCTGATAAATCAGTGCACTCATAGCTGTTACTGTTCATACATCCCGAGAAAACATACTCCGGCACTTTTTTCTGTTGTCTTATTAAATGTATTTTAAGCTGTAGGATTGGAATGAGCAAAGTTGTATTAAAGTTGAAAGATTGGATCCCAGTTATTCACTTACAAGGAAATTAATACTTACAGAGTGAGCTGTTAGCTAATCAGCAAAAAGGATATTGATGTTCTGTTGACGTTGCCATAACATCAGACACATTAAATTATGTAATTAACATGATTACTAACAGACATTAAGCTAACAGATCAATCTGATCCACACATTTGTGGAGTTAATATAATTGAAACTCTTTCTGAACTCATCCAAATAAAGTGGGACATTATAAAACTCAGCGTTTCGTAAAAAAGAGACTTTCACCCATAATGGCTACTGACGGACCGCTTGCTCTTTTAATAGGTAACACACTGTGCTTTGTAAGTGTGAGAGACTGCTCCACATAATGTGTTCATTGCATGAGTCAATTTATAATGCGGTGACCGCAGATGGTTGAATCAGCTCCAAAAGCGATAAAAATAAACTACAGTGATAAAATTCCTGTTAAAACAGAGCAACATAAAAAACACTCTCAAAATTCAAAAAACGGAAAAAATCTTCCTAACAACAAAAACTATTTGAGAGAATGAGGATGTTGGCAAGTAAGGAAATAGAAGAGAAATATAAGAAAAGCTTTTCATGAACACAAAAGTTATTTAAGAAAACAACCAAATACACAAACATAAATACAAATTGGAAATAAGGATATGGATTCAGTGTAATGCTTTTTAAATGGGCAAATAACTAAAATTGAAATAAAATATGAAAACATAGATAAAAATGTACATGCTAATATTGCTTAAAATAATAAGATATAAGCAGGTCATACTTGCTAAAAATGTTAATGACTAAAACAAAAAATCAAAATCAATTTTAAGCAATATTTTCACAAAATTCTGTTTACAACAGTAAAAATAAAAATAAAACAGTAAAAGATGTAAAGGGCAAAGTTCAGCCAAAAGCCAGACTGAATAGAGTTTTAGTTCAAGATTAAAAGTATCTAAACTCTTAGCTGCCTTCACATCTACCAGAAAGCCAAGTGAGAAAAATGATGATTAATAGATTATTTAATTCCACTGGTTATGTAGTGGGAACATTCATATAACTATAATAATAAGAAATATTATTTCCTCAGGAGTTTAAGAAAATGTTTTGGTTATAAATAAAAGCAGTAAGAGCATGTTTATATGTTTTAAATACTTTTGTAAACACCCCAATAGAATCTCATAAAAGTCGTCGTTTGTATTTTAGTAGCAAAATATTGTCTTTCTTATAGCGAATGAACAAGATTAAGTGTTTGTAATCATTTAGCTGCATTCCCAGCATTGGAAATAAAAATTTAGCTGCTGATTATGTTCGCAGGTAGTAAGATAAAAAAAAACCCTGTAAGGTTCACATTACCCATGGTTCTCTATTTACAGTTGCAGTGTCAGATCCAGCTGCTCAGAGGATTCCCTCCATCTTCACTCTAAATTAGCCTCACTGGAACAACTATTAATAGAGCGGTTACTGTTTAGTTGTTGTTACCAGTAAGCTGGATATCATGAGCAACATTTCCTCACAGCAACAGCGCCATTAAATTAACAAACTCTGCTCTCCTCTCTCTGTCAGTGTGTCCATGTCCACTTTCCTCCTGCTGTTACAAAACAGCGTCATGCAGTATGCTTGTTCAGCAAATTCTTTAGGAAAGTCTGAAAAAACAGGTTGAAAGGAAGGACAGATGGGTAATAAAAATGTGAGGAAACACAGAACAGGAAGAATGAAAACAAATCAAACTTTGGATTATGATTAAAAACACACATTACTGATGTTTAAATAATAAATTTGACTTTGGTCTTTGGTCTACTCCTCAGAGCTTACGACTCTGGGTTGTTCAAGTTTCAGTTTTTTTGTTGCTTGATGTTCTCTGATAATGAACAGTCTGTCCACATCCTGTAATTTTAGCGTTTTTCACTTATCTCAGATTTGGTAACCACACCGGCGTAGCTGGTGAGCTTAGATACAGTCTTTGTTTCTCAGGGTGCAGTCGGACTCATCGGTCTGTGTTATCAGGTACAAACCACCCATTCATTAGATTGCTGTTGTGATCAAATAAAAGTGTATTTCGTTTTAGCAAGAGTTAGGTTTCAGATTAAAATTTGTTGAGCTACACTGTTTTCAGATTTAAATTTGTTAGAGTTGGAAACCATGCATATTCTTTCTACCACTTCATAATTATGCGTTACTGTGTGTTTTGCTCATATAAAGTAAATTAAAATGCAAAAATATATTTGTAGTTTGTGATCCAGGGAACATTAGTATTCCCTGCAACTCCTACATTTTGTGTCTAGCTGTTAATTTGATGAAAAGAGATCCCTTTAGTGACTGGTACCACTGTTAATCTTTTTTATTTTCAGCGGGAAGTTGGTGTCTCCTAAATGGAAGAACTTTAAAGGTCTAAAACTGCTCTGGAGAGACAAGATCCGGCTGAACAATGCCATATGGAGAGCCTGGTACATGCAGTGTAAGAGCTCGACCTTCCAGTCTATTTTCAGTTGTTTATCTAAAAGATTACTTGACAGCGTACAGACACCATTATGATCTGACAAACTGTTAAATTATTTGTCTTATTAACTTGTCTTATTAACTCTTATTAAAGATGCAAGTATTGTTGCATCTTTAACATTATGCACTGCAAGTGATTTTTTTTTTAATGATAACTTGAATTTATGTGACTCAAATAAACTTTCTAAACTACTTTTAATTAATAACTTAAGCTCTCCTACTCCTTGGGAAATTTAACTGTACTTAATTAAAAATGGTCCTTTAACAAGATGACACTTTCTTAACCTATGTCTATATTTGAGAGGGGAAAAAAACGAAGATTTTTTTAATATTTTGAATTGAGGGTGAATTGTTTTGTTGTCTTCCCTCAGATGTGGAAAAAAGGGGGAATCCTGTTTGTCACTTTGTAACCCCACTAGATGGAAATATGGATTTGGACGTCCATCGCCCTGCAGAGGTAGGGACGGAGTATTTTGTGCAACTCTGTGTTTGTTGCTGACTTTAACGTAATGTTACGCATATAACTACTGTTCCCTGAAGGAGAGGAATGAGGTACAACACATAGAGTATGGGATATCACGCCCCCGCGTGGTCTAACTAAAGACACCTTTAATCACGCCGTTAGGCAAATGACGTGTGATGACGGGTGGCAGGCCCCGCCTGCATATAAATACACCCCCATCACAGTCATTATTCAGTTCGATGGCCGCTCTTCATCGAGCCAAGCTGATTAGCGGGGCAGAAAAAGGTGTTGTACCTGGTGTTGAAAAAGGGGCGTGATATCCCATACTCTATGTGTTGTACCAAGTGAATGGACTGAAAGGGAACTTCCTGTTTCTCTCCTTTCTTCAACAGGCTATTGCTTCAGACGGGAAAAACTGGAAAAGAAGAATTGAAATTGTGATAAGAGAATATCACAAATGGAGAACATACTTCAAAAAAAGGGTATTGTTGTTTTATAATATGATGCTTCAATAATTAAGGACATTTTGTAGATATTTCAATCTCTTTCTTTTCTTTTGTTTGGTATTAAAATATTATCCAATGTTGCTTCCACTGTCTTGCAGCTACAGAAACACAAAGATGATGACCTTTCCAGCTTACTTAAGGTATGGAAATGATGGCAATCATGTTAAAAGTCATAATCTATAATTTCATGATTCAAACACTCTGGAAACATATTGAATTTTGTTACAATATATAATTTGTCAAATGTATGACAAAAATAACATTTTTAGTTTCCAGAATTTATGTTTTATACTGTTACCTAAAAGATATAAATTAAAAATTTTGAATAAGAGCTTTTTACAATAATTCGAAACAAGATAGCAACCTTTGGTAACAAAAACTTATTCATTCAAAAATTAAACTATTTAATTATTTATATTTTTTTCTGTAAATCCATATAAATCTGGGCTTTCAATCAAACATAAGGTTCATCAATTTTGTTCAACTTAGATGCCAAAGCACAAATCAAGCATTAAAATTCCTGTTTCTGGTCATCATAAAGATCTGAAAGATTTATTTTTGACCCAGGATAACCCACGACTTTAAAGATTAATGTAACTGATATAAATTTGTCCAGATGTCCAAAAAATGCGAAATGGCCCTTTACATCGCAGCTGAAGTTATTTAATGATTTGTGGAAAACCAGATTAAAAATGACAAAACAAAGTAGTTTTTTTTCTTTTTTTTTGAAGTGCTAATTATCTCATAAAAAATGATCAAATTTGGAAACAGAAACATCATGGGGACTTTTTAATTTGCTGGCTGTCACAGCATTTTGAAGGGGTTTGAAAACACAAGCTGAAAAAAAATATTACATATTTGAGTGTTTGTAGTAAATGTCACAAGAAAAGAAGTTCTGTTTTGAAATGTGATTTTTATGAGGTTACTCTCTGAAATCACATGGCGTTTAATGTTTTTTTTTTTTTAACATTAAGTTTCTGCTGTTGTTTCAAGCTCTGTGTTTATAGTCTGTGCTCATATGTGAATGCACAGCTTGAGTGCTCTTTTCCTGTGTATAAATGAATGTGATCTTGATTATTTATGCATAAGAAGTGCAACCAGTCTGATCTAGACATGGGCCAGTATGAAGTTTTTACTGTGTGAAGATACAGTTTATACAGGAACACACAGATGGTTAATTACCAGCTGTTGCAGTGTCCTGCATTCACAGTATTAATACAAAAATTTAAAACAAGAATGATTGCCATGATTTTAGCATAACTACCTTCATTAAAATCTAAAAAGCAAACTTAATTGAATCTTGCTAAAGTGATGCTACATATTGGTTTACTATTATCAGATTCTGACTCACAGACACACACATGGATCTGCTTCAGCTAACATTATTTTTGACAAATCTAGGATTAAATTGTACTTTAAAGTCAAAAATAGTGACATGAAATGTAAATTAAAACGTTGAATTTGCCATTTTAAAATTACTCTGTTAATTAGGTGAATTTTAAGTAACCAAGTATTTTCTATAATATTTTATTTACTGCAGTCTGCTGCTTGATGGACAGTACTGCTCCAGCCACTAAACGTAACTGTTTAAAAAGAAAAAGATAGATTATTAGTAATTTCTTCTTTTTATAAATGAGAGATGTGTTGGAGTGAGTGTGTTGAAACTGTTAAGGGAGCAGCAGAACAGAAGAACTCTCCTCCAAACAGCCTGACAAAATTAATTAAACCGTTTAAAAGACTTTAAACAATGTGACGGAAATTTTACTGGTTTTGAAATATTGCTTTTTTTAAAGTTTTGTATGACTTTACACAAGTAATTGGCCTATTTTCCTCCCCGACGTCATCATTTCGGCAGGAGGAGTCAGGCAGTTGGACCAATTTTACGTCATTTACCCAGAATGCATTACAGTGTGAACAACATGGCGACTTTCCTGTGACAATATTTTATAAAAATTTATAAAAGCTAAATGACCTACAGTACTGTTACTGTATTGTTTTTACATCTGAGATAAATATTTTGTAAATAAATTCTATTGTTGCAACTAATCATGGATCCCTTTAAACAGCGTCACCTTAATAATGAATGATGCTTGTAAAATTACTACACTCACTATTGTTTGCAGCAATAAATATTTCCAGACACAATCCTTAAACATTGTTTGAAGATGGTCTTAGACACATCTTCTCGTCTTAATATCAATAATATTTTCTTACGATCAGGAGAAAAAGTTAAATATTAACTTCAATATTTAACAGCTCATCCTCAGGCAACAAGAGCCCTAAACTCCTATAGACTCATTATGTACCGACACCCTTTAGAGTTCTTCTTAATGTACTGCAGTATTTACATTTGTTGGTTTTATTTATCACACTGACTTTAAAACATTTGACCTGACTTAATGCTTTTGAACTGCAGGACCAGCGTATCAGTAAATTTTAGCTGCTTTGAGACCATAACATCTGAAGACCTTCACAAAGCCTCACATCAGTAACTGGCTCATGTCTAATCTGATCACTTCCTGGTGATAAACACTTACATAGCTTAAAGTTTTGCCCAGGAAATGCTAGTTTAAGATTGATGCATGCATTGAGATTATTCCACTCCTTGGTGGCTGTGCATCATACTGCATGCTTGTGTGACATTAACTGGCTTGGTGGTTGCATTTTGAATATTCAAAGGTGCCAGAGGAGCAGTTATCGCTGTTTGGGGAAGTCTTTCCAGACATGCTCCGTACTTCCTTTTATCAGGATGAAGAGGCTGCTGTGCGTCGAATGAGTCGCAGGCATATTGAAACGCCTGCGCCCATGGAGATGGACACCCTCTTTGACATGGACATTCTGATGTCCGAGTTCTCAGACACGTTATTTTCCACACTGACCTCACACCAGCCTTTGGGCTTGCCCAATCCAAGGGAAATTGGTGAGAATTTGTATATTACTTACCTTTAGGTTTGTGGATCCATTTTACCAGAATATATATTTCAAATATCACTTTGCTCCCCCCGTTCTCCTCTCCCTCCATCGCCGGCAGCTCATGCAGGGAATGCAGACATGATCCAACCTGGACTTATCCCCTTACAGCCCAACCTGGACTTCATGGACTCCTTTGATCCACTGCAAGGTTGCGGTACAGTTCCATCCTCCTCAGCAGCACTTCTAAACTAATAGAGCACAAAGTACAGGGCACAAGCGTACACATGTTCTAGTAACACTGCAGTAGTAGTCAGCTTAGCCTAACATAAAGCCTAGTGTGGTTTTACTAACCTCCAGCTAACATAGAGCCTCTTGTTCCAGACTTATTTCACAGCCTCCGTCAGCCTGTCCTTCCCTCTGTTTCCCCCACTGCAACATCTGTCACCCCTCAACCCAGCAGCAGCTCCCAGTCTCAGGTAAACATCAACCCAAGGCTCCTTCCCTAACTCACTCCAAAACAGCAAGTTTTTTTGCTTCGGAAATTTTTCTTAACTAGAATTTATGGTCAGCTTTTACAAACTTCTGTCATTTTCTTTCTTTCGTGTAGCTACACATACAATTAGTTTAACAGAATAACATTACTAAACTTGGTTTACCACATGTTTTACACATGACAGGTTAAACTGATCAACAATGAGGTTGTTCAAGATGTTAACACTCATTGAAAATGTGTATGAATTTATTTCAGATATCTGAGGTTGGGATAAAATTATATTTCACTCCTTTCACACCTTACTCCTAATAGTAGCTAGTATTGTCCTCACCTAAATGGTCTGTCTCTCTCTTTATTCACCATTAATTTGTCTGTATTTAGGTGTCGACTTAATGAGACCAGAGAGAATTCGTATAAAAAATTAACAAATACATTTGTTGCCATTGTTATAGAGACTGGAGCAGCAAATAGACTGCAATGAACTCGGTCAATAGTCTGTTTTGCTCCTGATATATTTGAAATAATATAATTTCCGTTTTATATAATGTCTTGGACATACTTGTAGTGTCTTTCAAAAGTATTTCACATTTTGTAAAGTTACAATCATGAATGTTGGTGTATTTTTTTCCTTATTGACCAACACAGAGTTGTGGTAATTGTGAAGTAGAAGGAAAATTATACTAGGGTTTTAAAAACATTACTGAAAGATAATGCAGCTCAACTGAGCTGATGTTTTGCAGAATAGCCTTTCTATGCAATTACAGCTGCAAACGTATTGCAAGCGCCTTTAAAAAACTAAAGACTTTGTCAATTTTTCTTTGCAAAATAGCTGAACTTGAGTGAGATTGAATGGGAAAAGTCTGTAATGAAACTTTAATGTTTTGTTAGGTCTGGACTTTGACTGGGACTTACTTTGATTTAAACATTTCCATCATAATTTCAGCTTTATAATCGATCTATAATATTGTTTTTCTGTATTTACCTGTTGGCTCCAACCAGTTGTCCCACACTCCTCTGTGATATTTTGAAATGCTGGCATACCAAAAAAAACCAACGTGGTTTTTCTTCATTAATAATAATATTTTTCTCAGGCCTTCTCATCCTGACCTCTGAAGTAAGCTGATTTTGCTGGATTTTATTCAGGAGTATTTAATGATACTCCTGAATAAATCCTGAATAAGTATTAATACTCCTGTTAAAATTTGTTTGTAAATTTTTTAAACCTTTTGAAAATCATGCGTCATTTTTTGCTTATTTCACCACAATCCACTACATTTTGCAAGTCTAGCTTTAAATTCTCACTAAATAGAGTTTGTGGATTGTTATGTAACAAAGAATGAATACTTTTGTAGGTCACTGACTGTAGCAGTTCATACTTTCCAATCTGCATCGGTTTGCTTGACTCCAGTCCTCAAGATCTAAAATCCTGCAACATTTAGATTGGTACATGCTAATATTGGAGATACCCTCTGCAGAGCTGAATGGTTCAGGTGTGCAGCAGAGAGAGATCTGATAGTAGCTCTCAAGGAATGAAGCTGAGCAACCCTGAACCACATCGATCCCATCCAACTGTCAAAAAGATGTTTTCATCAGAATAATTTCAGCTTGATCTTTTGTCACACCGAGGTTAGACAACATTTTTGTTCAAAGTCAGATCTAATTAAGATCTGTTTTGTCCTTAATATATACAACCAGATTTTGTCCTTAATATGTAATTTACACATTTATGGTCGTAGATATTTTCTGTTTTATAATTCTCTGTGTAGGGAGTTTAAAATGAACATGATTAACTCTTTTAGCTGCTTCAGATTAATTTAAACTCTTACTGATTGTCCCACAGATGTTGTTATGTATGATTTTGCATTGATGCATTTTAAGAGTTGCATAAAAGAAGAAAAACTAAACTTTAGTCATGTTCTAGTAGAGGACAGAAAGTTTCCAGCTAACATTAACTTTAAAGGATCTTGGTCAAATTTTTAAGAATATTGTGCCTAAAGGAAGATCTAAGTCTGTTTCCTTCTGTTATCTTTGCCAGGCCCCGTTAATGTCGTCTTTGCAGCTTTCACCCAACCAGATTATGCCTGCAGGCTCACTGTCCATCCACAGCCAGACCAGTCAGACAGACAGCGGTGGCGGAGGAGCCTATGTAGAGAACTACATGCCTCTGTTTGCCAGGCAGGTGGTCTCCAGCAATCAGTCCGCAGCTTCCCTCAACCCTCTGGTACCCTGCCTCCCGGGTCAGAACTTATCCTCCGCACCAGCCATGATTTCCTCACCTTTAAACAGCGGCTCAGTGCTGGATGAAACTGTTGCCCCCTCTGTGATAACGCACACAGCGCCCTCCACCGTCACCCCGTGCAACACTACCAGCACCGTCAGCCACGTCTCAGCTCCTCCATCCCAACTCCAGCTCCTCGCGCCGCTGCCTGCCACGCCCATCCAGCATCCTCAGGCCTTCGCTCTGCCTCGCCCCTTCCCGGCCAACAGCTCCAGCAAAGTCCGTCCTGTGACGAGGATTGCTCCTGCAAACGCACTTCCTTCTTCCCAGTTCATCCTCCCAGGTCTGTGGTCTGCCAGCAAATTCCTGCATGATTATCTTGTGATTTCTTATCAGAGAGTAGAAATGTGCCACTTTATTTACACGGGGTTACAAAAAAATGCTTTTTTGGAAGTTATCTGTGTTTTTTCAACTGAATTAGGACTATTTTGCACCACTGAATCCAAAAATGACACAAATTTTTCTCAATCAGGTTAGGTTTTTATTCTGATTTGATTCAGAGAAATCAGATCTTCTGACTAAATTGATGACATTTTTGTGACATTATCAGTTTGTTTTTGTTAAAATTTCTCATCCAAAAAAGGTTTTAGGAGGAAAACATTTTTTTTCTAACATAGTGTATTAATTAAATGTTACAAACTTAGATTTCTGTAAATTGAATAATAAACACTGATAAGGGTAAGTACAAGTAAATTGAATATTAGGTCTTCATTGTGCAAAATTTCCCATCTCTTTTCTATCCCGATGGAGTCTCTCCTCCTGCTTGTCACTAATTGATCCCAGATTCTCAGGAAACTCATCCATATGTGAAACAAGTCATGCATTTTGATGCTCATGTTGCATCCATAGTTCAGAAAGTTGACCTCAATGCAAAATCACAAAACCAATGTGATTTTTGGGTTCAGCACATCAAAATAACCCTAAAACCCTCAGACTGTTGACCAGTGTTACTAGAGGCACTTTCTCAATTGATTTGATTCACTGCGATAAGAATGTCAAACATTTACAGGGTAATTTGAACTTAAAACCAAACACTCATTTATCTACATGGTAGATGTTCACTCAGAAAACTTACCATTTTTATTTGATTATTTTATTTGTCAGTTAATATCCATCCACATACTTCATCTATTATTTATTTTCTCCTAAATATGAATGCACACATGTCGTTTCAGCCCCTTTTCAAGGTCATGCTAATGCTGTGATTGTTACATCTCCACCCTCCACCGGCGTGGTTATCACCCCTTCCCACCTTGGAGCGGTAAGGCTTTACTTAGTTGTACCAGATCAAATATAGAATTACAGTGTGACAATATTTTCATTTTCTGGTTATGAAAAAAATAACGTTTTACTAAGTAAACGTCCATGTTGGTCATTTTGGGTTAAAATCTCATTTAAGCTGTTATTTTCTGTCAGAGCCCTGGGTTTCAGGTTGTGCCTCATAACCAGAAGTCGCAGCAACCTGCCGTGCCTGAAGATAAGTCTTGCTTCAGAAAAAATCAGAAAGAGCCCTCAAGTGTCGGTGAGATTTCTCTATCTGAAACAATCTTCTGAGACTCTAAACTGCAGCAAAAATATTCCTATGATTTGAAAATCTTCACCTTTTCTTGTGTTTTAACTAGACTTTTTTACTTCAGTTTTATGCAATTTACCAACACATTGTAATACATAATAATAATATTTAACCCCTTCATGCATAGTGGTCACTACAGTGGACAGCTATCTGAAAGCCATTTTCTTATGCTTCTTGTTGATTTTTATGTTATAAATGCACACAGACCACTGAAGTGGACATTAATGCATCATAAAATGCACTATCAATTACTGGCCATCAGCTGCAAATGCAAGAAATTATTTTTGTTAAATCCAATATGGCCGACAGACAAAAAAGCATGAGAACCGACCCGGTCCCTCCTTCTACTGTAGACGACTCTTGCAGGTAAATAAAAAAATGTGATATCAGATAACCCCTAATGAACAATATTACTGATGTATTTTTCAAATAACAACTTTGTATTTGGAGAAAATTACAATTGATCACCTAAAAAAAATTTCCTACCTTTTTTATTCCTTAAGACAATAAATTAAAAAAATTGGGGGGAAAAAAACCTGACACAAAGGATCATAATTCATGCATGAAAGGGTTAGTAATCTGCCTCCTTTACTCTGCAATATATAAATAAAATTCAGTTTAAAATTTTCCCCTCAAAAGCCACTGAGTTACAGCATTTGTTAATCAATTTTCTGAAAACAGAAACAGTATGGCTCGACTGCAAACTTTGAAAGGAGCACATTAGCCAGAGAATGATCAAAGAGATCTAATTGGTGAACTCTGGAGGAGTTGCAGAAATCCACATCTCAAATGTTCACAGGACATCTATTACTTGTTGACCCCCACAAATTGGGTTTTTACTGAATACTAACAAGAAAACGGCATAAGAAATCTGGCTAGCAGCAAACATGTGGAAGAAAGTTCTCCAGTTAGAAGAGAACAAAATATGACTTTTTGGCTTACATGTGAAAAACAGACACACCATCTCCAAGGTGAGACATGGAGGTGAAAGGGTCATATGCCTTTTTAAAGCAGGAACAGGAAAGCTAGTCAGAATAGATGGTGTGATGATAAGAGACAGTTTTGTAAGAAAACCTACTAGAGGCAGCAGAAGAGTTGAGGCCGAGGACTTTCTTCAGAGATGAAGCCAAACTTCTTGATCCTGTAACTGTAGCAGAAAGTGTTTCTGCAAATATTCACTCAGGTGGGGGCAAATTTGTAAGAAGATTTTGAAAGCCATACATTTTCCTTTCAACAGTGCACTACTTTGGATCAAAACTCCCAGTAAACAAATCAAAGTTTGTTGTAATGTTCAAAAAGATGAAAAGCTTAACAGAGGATGAAAGCTTTTGCAAGTGGCTTCATTCTAAATAACCAATCTTTTTCTTTGCAGGTCAAAGTCAGACCGGATCCAGTCAAGGGTCACCTTGTGGTTTAGATCAGGTTCCCAGTCCTCAATCTATAATCAGCGGCAGCAGCAAACCTCTGGTAAAGAGCGAGCACAATCAGGTTTGTATTTGTGTTTGGGTTTTATCAAGAATATCAAAAATGAATAATCCTTAGTTTCTGTTTATCCCTTTAACACACACTCTTATCTCTAATAACTTATGTAACAGAACCGTCACATATCTGCTGAACAAAAGAGACGATCAAATATCAACATTGGCTTTAAGACACTCGGCAACCTTGTTCCCACTCTGAAGTCACAATCGAACGTAAGTCTGGAATCTTTTCTTCTAAAAAAAAAAACAACAACCCTGTAGCCGATTATTAACATGCCTCCTAATGTTCACCTGCCACCATGTTTCTTCACTGCTTGCCTCTAGATTACAAATGCAGTCACTCTACAGAAGACAGTGGAGCACATTGGGAAGCTCCAGCAGGAGCGGCAGCAGCTGCAGGATGAGGTCAAGAAGCTACGGGAGGAAATAGAGGAGCTCAATGCTTCCATTAGGTCTGTCAGAATTACACATTCGCTGACATTTTGTGATGGTTTAACTCTAAAAATAATAATTTGTGATATGCTGAGTTGGTGGGAGAATTAGGGTTCTATAATAAACTATGCCAATTTTAAACAAGGTATTGTATTTACAACTGGAGCATCTGATTAGCCTCTCAAAAGCTCAAATATTACTTGAACTATGACCCCAAATCACAGAGTTGGAAAAAGAGACTTTATAGACTCAGAGATAGGAAATCGGTATCCCTGACTCCATTTCTGTAGTTTTTCTGACCATGCTGCCAGACAGAGATTTAAATCAAATGAGGTGGATTAGCAGTGCTTGAAAATGGTGTCAGTTTAAGGTGGATTATGTCCTCTGTTGCCCTGATGTTGAGCTGTTGGGATAGTCTTCAGTCAGAAGCTGTGTCAGGGTTGTTGCAAGACTGACTGCTACTGGAGACCCTTCCTGCCCACAGCAACGCCATCCACAATGACTCTTTGAAGATACTTGGACAATACGCAATACAACATTCATTCTCCCATTGGGATGAGAGACGTCTTAATTCTTTTTTTTTTTTTTACATTTTCTGCACAACATCTGATAAGAAAGTGTATCATCATATTAATAAATCATTTTGTTTTTCTATTTTTAACTAAAAACTGATAAAAATCTTATAATTAAGCACTCCATCCACAATTAACAAAGGACCTCATACTGTCATTGATATAAACATTAAGTCAAGGTTATGTGGGTGTTTTCTGCCGTCATTGAGGGCAGAAAGAGGACACACAATTGTTTGGCTTCACCAAAACATTTACTGGATAACACTTCAGAAAATGGCCAAAAATATGGAAATTCAGCCAGGGTATGTAAACTTATGGCCACAGCTGTAAACCTCCAGGCTGGAGTCATAGAAGAAGTTCATCTTTTATGTTTCTGAGCAGAGAAGTTATCAGCTTAAAAACCTGAACGGAGAATCTAGTTTCCCTTTAATGACCTTTTGCATCTCCGGTGCTTCATCTGTCTTAATTCAAATACATTACAACCATTCAAAACACTAAACTTGAACAACACTGTTCACTGACGTCATGCTTGACAAACGAACTCCCTGCATCTCTCCCACAGCTTGTGTCAGGAGCAGCTGCCTGCGACGGGCGTGCCGATGAGCAAAAATCGCTCTGATCTCATGCAGGACAAGTTCAATGAATATGTGAAGAACCGCACTCTCCAGAACTGGAAGTTCTGGATTGTATCCTTCAGAGAAAGCATGCCCAACTTTTTAATACTTAAGGAGTATTGTGTTTTTACTCATGTGGAAATTGTTCCAATCCTCTTTTATGAACAAAGACGCAGACAGAAGGATCTGTGCCAGCAGGTTCAAGCAGAAAGCTCACCTCTGCTGCGCTTCATTACAAATGGAAAAACGGGTGCTTGTCGGTACATAAGATTATTTCAGTAAAGAATGTGATGAATGTTGTGTGGGAGCCGGTGAGACATGATGATCTTGCACTGAGTCATTTCATAAGTGACTCAGTTTGTCCCTCATGGGTAATTCTGTAGCCACAGTAGATCTTCACAGTGAAACATCTTCTGAAAAGCAGATTGCATTGACAGATAGTGAGTCGGGGTATTTGCAGTGTTCCCAGTTGCATCATACATTTTTGCATAGGAAATGTACAACATTATTTTAGAGCTTTCTGAACAGACTGGGTTTTTTTGATTTTCTGAATAATGACCCATCAGCGAGTCAGCATGATGTCAAAGTTTATGCGGCTCAGATCGGCTGGGCCATCAGGTCAATAGTTCTCTGGTCTTTTTTTTTTTTTTTTTTTTAAATTCCCTTCTTTGCTTTGTTTTGTCTCACTTCACTTTAGACACCATTTTACACCCATTCAAAGTCTTTTCATTCTCCTCCATTCCAAGAAATTTGCCTTGGATAGACGATTTACACTCCACAGAGATATTTCTCTCCTAATGAAGCCAATGTACATAGATTAATAAAAACATTATTTAAAGAATCACTTATTCATTTAAAACACCTTGGAACCAACACATGCTACTCCAGCCTCTACTCATATTATTGCAGAACTACTTATTCAGATAGCTTTCTTCTGAACATGTTCATCTCAGTGTCTGTTGATAAATTTGACTGATTCAGGAAGGAATGAAAGCTTGTAGAGAAAATCTCTCCATCTTCATATCTGAATGCAGAACATGAACAGGAGCTGTTAAAACACTGGCCTCTAGGGGAGCTGTTGTATCCATAATCTGACCTGCTGTCTTAAATCAGAGCTAAAATCTGAGCTTTTGATTTTGCAGTTAAGATACCCAAACAGCATTCAGTGCCAGACCTTTAAAGTGGACTCAGTTGCCTCTCTGTAAAATATCATTATAGAATCTGTACAAACACCAAACATCCTTACTGTGATCAGAGCACAAACGCTGTTCGCTAGTGTTTGCCCCAAAAGTCATTATCACACCAGATCTCACACACGCCCAATGCACAGTTGTGGGGTTTTCCATTAGCATTTGACAATTTTAAAACATATTAATTTGTCTGAAAGCTAATGCAGTCAATGGGATAAATAAAAAAGTGAACTGATTCAGAATTGTGTGGCCCCCGTGCTGCTTAATGATGCCATAAATCAGACATAAAACCCCTTCGTCTCTGTTTTTTCACCTATTTATTCTTCATAAACTCATCAGTGAAGCCTTTTTCTGATAAATCATAATGAATCGATTATTGGAATAATCAACTTTTTAATCGATTAATCATTAGCTGGGAAAAAAAAACAAGTCAGAGCAGTATTTAAGCCAAAACTGTGCAAAAATATATACATTTTGCATTTAAGATATAAAAAAACTCCTTTCTCTGTGCATATGTTCTACCCAGAATACGTCACGTGGCATAGTTTTCATCCAGTTCAAAATCTGAAAAGAAAAATCTCATGTGAAGCTCCTTTTGCCAACAGATCAGTATTTGTGCTCAGTGAAGCAGAAAAAACTGAGCTTTAACATGTTGATATTAGAAGTATTCCTAACTGCATTAACTGGTAGTAAAATGTTTATTATTTAAAGAATGAATTTAATTATATATATAGTATTGTATAAAAAGCCTTCAGTGGTTTTAAGTGAAAAACCTGCAGAATGTGCCAAATGTTTTTATCTGAGTCATCGATTCATAGTCTTGACTGGATCTGGCTTTGTGTTGTTTGTGATTTTTGTTATATACTGTAGTGTTAAATCAAAACTTCTTTATGGGGCATAAAGAAGTTTTGATTTAACACTACAGTTTGTTAAAGACGCTCTAATGACGAACAGTATCTCCAGTGACGTCGCGTTGTGGTTTCTAATGTTTCTCGGGTTGAACCAGCACTGTTCAAGATGGTGGAAACTTACCTGAGCCAAGTTCAACTTTCACTTTGTGTCATTAATAATCAGTTAAGGAGAGATAAAAATCTGACTGATGATCTGCAAAGCAAAATACTGAAAAATTTAATATATATTTTTTGTTTTGGTCATCAATAAATGCATCAAACTAAGACATTCCACTTTGTTTGGACTATAAAGCATCAACAACTTTGATACAGTTTGTTTGTTTGACACAATAAATAAATGGATGCACAAGGTTTCCCCCAGAAAACTTGCTAAGCCTGGTGGTCGGGGCGCTCAGCAGTCATTCATCCAGCGACCCGTTGTGTTTTTGAGTTACTTTTTTTTTTAAAGTTGACAGGAAATTTTAAAATATCACTTGATAATTATGTGTTATTGAAAAATTGGAAGATTAATATCTGAACACCAACTATAAAGTCTTAAAAAATGCAGACCTTTAAAAGAACTTGAATAAATAAACTATGCTAAGCCTGGTGGGGCACAAGTAAAGCCTGGTGGGCCGTCAGGGAAACCCTGATGCATAAATAAGGCAGATATTGTAATTTCTCTATTTTCTGTCTGATTGAACACTGATACCTCTACCAAAGAACCTGCAGCACACATTTGCTTTTTCTGTTTTACAGGATTGGAAAATAAAAAAAAGAAAAAATATATATTCCTATCAAAAGGGATAAGCCGTATTGGTGCATCTTTAGTTTCAGGTTTTTCATTGTTTGGTAAAGGGGTAACGCCTCTCATTAGTGTCTTATTCCTTCGATTCTGCTGGACCAAAACATCTGGATAGGTGTTTATTTTCCATTCAATCCTCAGTATTTTATGTTTTATTCTTCCTTTCTGGTACTGAAATACAAACAGGCACTTTTAGAAAAGACTGAAAAGCTAAAATAAAAATGTGAGAGTTGCGGATGTTTTGTTAGACGTTATGTGTTACATTGTGTGTTTGGTGTTGAATGATGCTGAATTTATCCTTGACTGGTGCGCCTCAGTTCAGCATCATCATCAAACCACTGTTTGAGTCGTTCAGTGGGATGGTTTCAACGACGAGCAGGGAAGAGCTGTGTCACACCACGCTGCAGTGGCTCGACAATCACTGCTCCCTTCCTGTCCTCAGACCCAGTAAGTAAAACATCATCTGTTTAAATCAGGATTAGGTCATACTTGATTGGTTATGGATCATCTGCAGTAATAATGAGCCAGACTTTATTTTCAAAAAATATATATCTGTCACAAAAGTCCCCAATAAAATGCTTTTTACTTTGTTTTGGTTGTGATGTGAGAAAATGTCGAACATTTAGGTGGGTGTGATTACTTTTTTCAAGGCCATGTAAATGATCTGCTTTGATAAGAAGCTTTAATTCTCAAAATGGGTTTCCCTCTGGATTGGGTCAGACATGTTAAATGGTTTTTGCTTCACAACAAAGCCTGACGTTGTAAATGAAGAATTGTAACACGAGAAAGATTTCTGTCCCTCAGATTCACATTTCATGTTGCAACCTAATTAGCTTCTTAGTAGGTTTTTAGTGTTGGTGTTTTCTTGATGTTTGTTTGTTTGTTTTTTCAGATGTGTTGATTGCTACATAGAGATTTTGTTCAGCAAAATAAATGCAGATCAGCACTTGTCAGATTTCACATTATAGGTTGTGGAGTTTTGTGCCGTTGTGGAAAGGTTTAAATATCCCACTATGTGTCATCAGCCACATGAACTGGGTCAATAAATTTCAGCAAACTCATGATGATTTTTTATTTTTTTCTCCCAAAACGGTCTTTATTTGTAGCTGAAAAGTGTGTTCACTTCGAGCACTTCCTGATGCGTATCGCCATGAGATAAGCATAGGAAATGTTTATTGGCTTAAGAGTGGCTCCGCACTTTTTATGTTTTACTTTCTAAATCAATTTTGTGGTGTTGCATTGCATCTGTGTTGAGCAGCAGTGTTTTTGCTTTGATTAGTCATTTTAAACATACAGTGTTGGTGTATTAAAGTAAAAAAAACATAAAAACCTCTGTGGGGGCATAGAGTTCTGTGACTCTGTCGGTCCTCTCTGGGAAAACACTCAGTATTTCTGCTCATGCTCTGCAGTCACATTTCTTGCGGCCCACAGATTTAATATGCAACCTGTTTGCTTTTCTCATTAATCCTGTCGTCAGCTAAAGGAGGAAACTGTTTTCAGAAACCAAAAAAAAATGTCTCGGCGAAGTTTTCCTTGCGTCTGTGGGGCATTTTGCTGTGCCACATTAGATTATAGGTTATTAGAAGTTTGTTTTCTATCTGAATTCTTTCTGATAAGTTCTTCACATTTTTGGATAACTATGTGCAAAAAGCTTTAAAATAAGATCATTTTAATTCAGTTGAAAATATTTATTTACTGCTGAAAAATCAAGGATTTTTTCCACCACATTGCTTATGTTTCCAGTTTTTAATAATGTGCTGGCCAGTTCTTAACTCAGTTTTTGTAGTTTCTTCTAATTTGTTCTCTAATGATTTGTTCCTTCTTAAACAAATTAATAACTCTTAATTGACCTCTGGATGTGTCTCTCCACGTAGTTGTTTAGGAAATGCATCAGTCGGGGTTAAATAACTTTTTGCCAGCTGAAGAATAATCACTCGTGCAGTAATTATCCTGATGAACTTAATAAACTAGAGTATGAATAAATGTTTTCTGTACATGTTATTTGAATTGTTTAAATTGCCAAATAGTTCTAAAAAATATCCTGCAGTGTTGTAAAGATGAGGAGGATGTATTAAGTTCACGATGATGAATATTAGAGCACTGATTTCAGGTTTTGTTTTAAAGAAACCTTTTTTTTTTTTTTCCTTCTCTTTCCCTCTCAGTGGTGCTGAGTTCACTCCGTCAGCTGTGCACTACTACGTCCATCCTCAGCGATCCCTCCCTGCTTCCTGCTGAAGCCCTTGAGGCTGCCGCTAGCAAAGACGTGTAGCCGTCCTCTCAGGAGTGGATGCGACCCAAAAGCCACTTGAACATTTTTCAGCATCAAAACCGTTTTCCTGCAACATCGCCGCGTCTTCCAAAGACTCAGAAGTTCCCAGACGAATTGGTGAAACGAGAACTGTAACATGGGATTACTGTTACTCTGAATGTAACGGCTTTACATCTGGTCCGCTACGTAATGACTGGTGGGAGAATAATGCAGTAGATGCCACCTTGACCTGCAGAGGTTATCTAAACACTTCATTGGAAGCTGGTACTTGTGTTTTCATTCTTCATCATAGAAAGTTGTTTTCTAATACAAAGATGCAGATTAAGAAAGGGAAACGCTGAATGAATTTGCACCAGGAGGAAACTGTGATATTTTTATTTTTATTTCCCCAGAGAAAGCTGGAGTTTGTTTATTTTGCAGCCGATCATCAGTTCATGTTGGGCTGCGCCTTGTGGGCAGCAGAGATTTGAGTTTCCTATCACTCATTGACTCAGGTGAATATCATGCTGCCAGTGATCTCTTCTGCTCGCTTGATGGTAGACATGGGCCGGTATCATAATCTGTAAAAATATTATGGTTTCGTCTTACCACCAAACACAAACTCACCATCTTTATTCACAATGTGCAAAACAGAACAGCATCAGTTCTCCCTACTGCTGCTATATCACTGCATTAACTACAACAGTTATAGTAATATAACATTTTTACTCATTGCTGATTTGAAGTTCCAAAAATATAGAATAAACACCAATTTCGATCATAGTTGTCCATACATATATTCTGTTTATTTTATGTACCTTAACAGTTATATAAGTTATATCTTTTTGTGAACAGAAATGCCTCCAAAGAGCTAAATGTGTCTGTTATAAACAAGGGGAGATTACAGCAAGCCTGTTTTTTTGTTAGCAAGCTGACCTGCAGTGTGCAGCAGGAGGTGGAAACAGGAAAGCTCTGCATCACTCGATGCTTCACACACCTTGAGAAATCTCAGGTTGCTCTTGCACTTCATCCTTCTCGTTAATAAAATGACTTTAAGTTGTAGAAAATGTAAATTTTAGCAATGTTTTTTTTTTTGTTTGTTTTTTGTTGTTTTTTTAACGCTGGAACTTTCTAAAACATCAGTACCGGTCCCATGTCTATCTCTTATTTTCTCCATCCATTCTGAACTTCTTCCTTTTCGGGCATGCAAAATATTTCTCCCGGGTTTGAGTTTCAAAACACAGCTGCCATTTTGTGTGTTTTAACAGCAGCATGGAGCCATATTTACAGCCCTCATAGGGAGCTAAACCAACAGTCCTACGCAGTACGAATTATGTGTACAGATTACATTTACATGCAGTATTACTCTGCTGAGTCTTTTCTTGATGCTGGTGTTCACTCAGGGCTACACTTCTGCAGAAAATCAAGACCTTTGTCCTTTTCAGCAGACATCTGCATTATGGGCTGATTTCTTTGTTTTAAGCTTTTTACCTTAATTTGTAACAGATCAACCAAAGCCATATCAAGGAGGAGAGTGAGTCATCCATAAGGTGTATCAAAGAGATTAGTCTGATTCACGGATTTAGAGTAAAACTCCAGACAGACGTCTCTGACCTCCGTCAGCCTTAAGGTCAAAGTGTCCTTACCTGTGGTCTCTGCAGTGTCTTTGCTTTTATTTGTTGCTCTTCACTCCTCAGGCAGATCTTGTATTGTTTTGGTTTTTGTTCTGCAGAACATTGACGTTTACAGAAGCAAAATGCACCAACTGTGTTTGTTTGAATGTTCATGTTGATAGTGTAAAGCCTTTTAGTGGAGATTATGAATCTTTTTAGAGATTCAGCTTTTCGACATGGTAATTAACTTGTGAAAATGAAAAAAAAAAAAAAGCAAAAAAACCCGGATGCAGTGATAAAAAGACTGCAACTATGCATCATGTGTAATATACAGATCAAATATGAAAGGAGTTGGATTACACAAGTGGCAACAAGGGGAGCATGTCGAGTCTTCCCTGACTGATGAATCACATACCTGATCAAACCCCACATTTTATTATTTATTGTCATGAGAACATTCAACAGATTGTCAGCAAAGAACCTTGAAGAAATGCTTTTGAAGAGATGCTGTTTGCAGTGGTTGGATCAGAGACTTGGTGAGACGCTGTGCCTTTAAGATCATTTGCAGTCATACATTAAAAATTGTGCACATGGGAACTTTAAACAATCACTTGTGAGCTAAAATTGTTTACTGCGTCTTCAGATTATTCATCGCATATCTGAATGCAGCAGCTGCCAGTTGTAATCTCCTGTTGTTTGCAAGAAGTTTCTCCTTCAAACTCTGCTGTGTGTGTGTGTGTGTGTGTGTGTTATCTTCAGTTGTTTTAACCTTATTCTGACAGAAAGGCGGGTTTCCAGGTTAATTTGTCCTTTTCTGTGAGACTTGCATGTGTTTTCTTGTACAGTATGTCACTGCAGATGGGATCTGCATATTAGTTCTTCCTGTTTCTGTGGTATTTTTGTTTAAGAAATATCTTATGCATTATATGAGAAGTGTTCAAGTTCTCCAGGGTTGACATGCAACTCGTTGTAAAAATGACTTTGCATCACAATAAATACAAGTAAAATGAACTTCTGGCTTTTATTTTCAATAAATAGCATTTGTTTTTAAATAAATATTAATTGTTTAGTGCATTAGAATTCTAAAAAAAACCACATCTCCATTCAAAAACAAAAGGCAAACAGCCTTAAGACTTCATCAGAGATTCGACTTGCTAGGTCTTTCTTCTAGTACAAACTCCAGGAAACACTGAGCAAACATATCAGCTTCAGGGTCATCTTTAAATTTAGGGAGGCTGCAGCTCTGAGGGGCCGTAGAGTTACTCAGTCGCTTCTCCACGTCTTTAATGTACTGGGCGGCGATCTTCAGTGTTTTCGACACCTCGGTGGTCAAATTTGGAAGCTTCTGGATGTAGCAGTGGACGGTGGAGAGGAGGTGGGCCGAAAGCGGCTGCTGCTTCAGCCCTACCTGCTCCGGGACGTTCGTGCAGTTGAGCTCGGGAAGCGCATCATTCTGTGGGACACAGAGAGTATTTAGACATTACAGCCTGTGTGTTTTAAAGCCAAAATCAATCATGCCACAATCAATCATGCAATAATTCACGCAAAAAGAGCCGCAACTAAGTACAAAGGGCGCATATAGTTCATGGACATACATCATCTGCTCGTATTTCTGTATATATATATATATATATATATATATATATATATATATATATATATATATATATATTCGCCGGTCTTATGTAATTTTGACAGTTTTTCATCAGATGTAAAATGTCATAATCTAGATTAGCAAAAATAATGTCAGTATTGAATCTTCAGTTTCACTTTACGAATTACTTGTATAAAAGAAGCTTTTAAATTATTATTTTTCTTAATTTATTGAGATGCGCCTAAATAATCTGAAGTCACTTTTACTACCTTGAGTCATGTGACTGCAAAACTGAAAACATCGCTGTTTCTTTTCTGTATTTCTGCCGATTATCAGAAGAAAGAAATATAGAGATATATTACTATTATTTTATTTTCATTATTTAAATTCATTATTTTTAATTATTTGTCTTTTTAAAATTGACAGTACACACAGCATGTACATGTACATTTTAAAAAGACCAATTAATTTGAAAATATGTCCCTTGAAACATTTGCCTCCAATTCCCGCGAACGCACCATAAAATGGTCAAATCAACATTTTTAATTAATAATCAGAGACTTTGAAAGAATTAAAAAATAATAATAAAACACAGCATTATTATTATTATTATTTATTTATTTATTTTATATATATTTTTATTTTATTTTATTTATTTATTTTAAATTAAAGTGTTTCCACCAAATCTCCATTAGAATCTGGAGGCTGCATTAATAGTAATGGCTGTAACATCCTCACCAGGTCGTTCCGAGCGATTCGGATCAGGTCCAGCGCATCGCTGATGGTTTTGTTCAGGGCCTGTTCGTCTCCGCTCCCAACAGGGTTGCACCGTGCTTGCGTAAACAGCACGCACAGCGTGATAAGGACTGAAAGCAATAAACACAGCACGACATTAATGAACATGAACATACAGAGAGAGAGAGAGATGCAGCCGGAACGACAGACATGCGGAGTTTCACAACTTCACCCGCGTCTGAACGATGACTCTCAGGCTGCTTGGTTTAGATCAAATAACATAAACCTTCAGACTTACCGGCTCGGGAATCCATGGCAGGACGAGGTTTTGGTCTCAACAGCAGGCTTGGATGAAGCACTTTCTGTCATCCATCTTACAGAGATCCCTTTTATTGGGACTTCCAAGATAAAAATCAACAACTTAATACTTTCCTCTGCGCATGACTGTCACAGGAAAGCGATTCACTTTTACTCTCTGGACTTTTGGAAAGTCTACACCTCCAGAATAATTAATAATCTGATTAAATCTGTTAAAAAAAAATAAGAAAGAAAAAAAAACTTTAATAGCCATGTTTGTCCCTCTCACTGACTGCATATGGCTGAAGATGTTTAGGCTAAAAATGCACTGGAATGATTTTTATGTGAAAATATTTTTATTAAAGGCAACAGGACACTCCAAATCTGACTATCATTCAGATGAATTTCATGTGTGTTAATTTGAAGAATAAAGAGGACAGCATTATTGCCTGTGTTTGTGTCGTGGATGTGTCCAGGCTTTCAACTCCACTTTCATGTCAAACCCAGCCTGCTGTCACTCGGATCTCCATTTGGAACCGCACAAAACATGGACTTACGTCGGCGTCACCACATCTGGACAAGTAATTTGTAGTAAAGGATGAAAATGTGCAGAAAATAGAGCTGATATGATACAAGCTGATGAATCTCTGACAAGAAATCCCGCAGGAAAATGTCCTCTATAGTCACCATAAATGAACTTTCTGAAACGATCCCTAAAACGCTCAAAGCGCAACTTGATGCTGAAGTCTTGGTTTGAACCATCTCACATTATTCTGCAGCCGTGAAGTCAAAGAATAAACAAGCTCACCCTACTTGAATAAATACATGAATGAAATATCATATCGTTTTCACGAGTCATTTTTATTTTTGTCCATTTTGATCAAATCATTCACGTCATTCGCTATAAATAAAATTATTAGTATTCAAGAATGACAAAAAAAAGCTAACTTAAATAAATAACAAATAAATTAATTAATAAATTAGTAAATAAATTAAGGCAGATCAAAAATGACATGCTTCATCGGTCACTCGTTCATTGTATGTAACTTTCAGTCCACTTTACAGCAGTGTGCAGGACGCCGAGGGCGTATTCCTTCATCTCGTAACGCGTTTGGTTATTTGCTAAACTTGTGGGACACACTTTCAGCTCGCCTTCTTCCCAGCAGTCTTTCATCCCTGCGGCCAGCTGTCTGAAAGGGATCAGGAAGGGACGGGCGTAGCTGAGGATGTTGGTCTTTACGTCTTCATGCGTGGTGAGGTTACCGATGACTTTTGGCAGGTAGCTTGTCAGACACTCACTGATTTCATGCATGGAGTTCAGGATGCGCGAATCGTTCATGTTTCCAGCCGGCATGGTTATTCCATCCAGAGGCTTCAGACTCTTGGTCTTCGTCTCCCTTGTGGTGTTGTAAAAAAGGCGTTCAATCTGTGGAAGAACAGAGATCAGCTGTGAGATCAGCACTCAAATCTGGAGATGTCAGATACAGCGTTTACATAAACCACATTTTAAAACAAAGGTAACCTATTTTCTCATTGTTTGAGATGAAATCCGAGTAATCTTCCTTCCCAGGTGGTTGGGTTATTTCTTTTTACTAAATACCAGAACAAAAATGTGAGATTTTGTCTAAAATCAGAAGTTCACATACAGTAACTTGAATCTAACCAATTTGAAAAAGCCCAGAAGTTGATGTGATGGAAAGAAATAATAAATATTTGAGTTAAAGTCGATGGTTTCAAAGGCAACATCTCAAACAAACTGATTCCTTGTGTGACAAGGCAAATGATAAGAAATCCATCAACATATCAGGAAGATATTTATGGACCTCAACATGTCTGGTTTATCTGATGCCTGAAGGTGATACTGCCTTCAATCCAAGCAATTCAAGCTGCTTAGGAAATATGCTCCAGAAAAGAACATATGTTGAAAAGTGTAATTAAACAAATGCAAATGGCCTGGTGAAGATTTGTAGCTGAAGTCTCCCGCTTAAATGAGCAGAAAAGCCACTTTTAGAGAAAGAGACCAAATCACTAAAGCCAGACTGCAGCTTGCAAATGTGCTTGGAAAGAAAAAGATTAATTTCAGAGACATGTCTAAGTTAAAATCAGATGCCGTTATTTGGACGAAGAAGGGGGAAAACCTGCCAGCCTGAACACCATCCCATGCGGTGCATAAGTACGGGGGTGGCAGCATCATGTTGTGAGAAACTGGCGACTTGACACAGATGTTGTCATGAGGAAAGAACTTTATCTGGAAACACCGAAGCAACAGCTCAAGACATTCACCAGAACGCTAAAGCCTGGACACCAATAGGCCTCCCAAATGGACAGTGACCCTAAGGAAGCCACCAAGTTAGTAGATAAAGAGCAACAAAGTCAGTGTTGGCAATGAATATCATGAAACCCTTATCTCAGTCCTAGTGGAAGTCTGTGGACAGACCTAAGAAGGTCTGACCAAGCGAGGTAGCCAACACACCTGATTCAGCTACACCTGGTCTGCCAGGAGGACAAACTAATGTGAAAAGCTTGCGGAAGGACATCCACACAAAATGTTACACCCAAGTCACGCATTTTAAAAGGCAGTTGTACTAAACACAAAGATAATGTATGCAAACTTTTAAAACTCAAGAAAATCTCTAAGTTTTCTGGTATTTAGCAAATAAAATAACTTCCTAACTGACCCAGATAGGATCAGTCTGACTTCGACTAGAAGTCAGACTGAATTATATCAGTAAGACAATGTGTTACACGTCTTTGTTAATATCAGTTTTCTACTATATTTCCAAATCATTAATTACAATACTTTTTTTTACAATCGCTGTAAGGTGGTAGGTCTACTTTACATTAAACTCTCACTTTCATTCACATATCACACAATCTTTCCACATGTTTACTTACAAATAGACTTTCTGCATAATGGAGGTCTTTTAACAGGCTTCTAAGATACTGCTTATTCGCTCCAGCCTGTAGTTCCAGTTTCTCCTCACAACTCCGTGGCCCGACTGGATTGGAGGCCATCAAGGAGATGTGAATGATAGTGACGAGGAGAAGCAGGAGATCTGCAGATGGTTAGACATAAAAGAATATGATGATGTCGTCTGCATAGAGTCAACCAAAGTACCGTTGAAGTCAAACTGGGATTAACATAAACAAAAACAGATAAATGACACTCAGAAAGAAAAATGGGTCATGAAGAAAGTAAAACGTTTGTAAAAAAAAAAAAAAAAGAAAGAAAAGAAAAGTATCATTTAAGAATTTTAGATACAAACTGAGTACAGTTCCATCAAAATCATCAGCGTTAAGAGTTACTCCTCAATGACCGGAGAAGAGCTTACCTTTAACCAGACTCATGGTGCGAAGTGTTTCTGTTCAGTCAGTGCTTTCTGGACTGGCACCTGCTGCTTATATAGCGGGTTGCAACGTGGAACTTTTTTTTTCTTTTTCATGCCATCAGCTGGTTGATGACGCCATCTTGGCAATGTATCGCTTCATACATCTTTCTTTTTGCAGTTGTAGGGCACCGCTCACCATAGTGGTTTTACTGTGCGGAGGCAGAGCAAAGTACCACAGAGCATTATCTCGAGCAGGCACTGAAACTGCCTGGTAATGCTTTGTTCTATTGTGAAGCACAATCTCAAACACATCCTGGCAGGTTGTCAGGACATTGGTGGGTTGCACTTAAATCATGTTAAAAATCTGTCATTTAAGATGTCCATGTTTGTCTTCTTGCCTTGTGGTTGTGTATTTGAACACCAAATCTTCCCATTTTGTGTTCGTTCACAGTGATTCCTGTTTCCACGAAACCATGACGACATTAAAGATATTCAGATTTGGACTGGCAATGTACAAGGTAAAGCAATCTGAGAATTTCCCAGTTGTCAGTCTATCTACCTTTATCTCTGCCACTAGGATAACACGCAACAGGATGATTCTATACCTGAGATACAGAGTAACTGTTCATCTGCAACTGCAATTTGAGTAACTTTTTTTTTTACAATCTCTCAACATTGACTCTATTTCTTTTTTACTATATCAACTAGATTAAAAACTACACTGAAACAACAAACAACAGTTTTCAACAGGGATGAGTGAGAAAATATCACTGGTCGTTATTATTATTGCTGTTATGGCTGATAACTGATACTAATCAATATTATTTGCATCATAATAAATATCGGTTGTTAATATTGGCCCAGTTTAATTAATCAAACCAATACTTTTATGTTAGAAAACGACTAGCATTGGCAGATACAGTACATTTGTCAGTGTCAATATATCAGGCATCCATATTTTTAAGTTTCACTAAAAATTCTCGAAATAATTTAGGGCTGAGGTTGCACTGTTGGCTGCACAGTGGCGCAGTTGGTAGCACTGTTGCCTTGCAGCAAGAAGGTCCTGGGTTCGATTCCCGGCCGGGGTCTTTCTGCATGGAGTTTGCATGTTCTCCCTGTGCATGCGTGGGTTCTCTCCGGGTACTCCGGCTTCCTCCCACAGTCCAAAAACATGACTGTTAGGTTAATTGGTCTATCTAAATTCTCCCTAGGGGTGTGTGTTGTGTGTGAATGGTTGTTTGTCCTGTATTGTCCTGTGTTTGTATTGTTTGTATTGTATTGTATTGTCCTATCCTGTATTGTCCTGTGTCCTGTGTTTTGTCCTGTGTTTCTGCCCTGCGACAGACTGGCGTCCTGTCCAGGGTGAACCCCGCCTCCCGCCTGGAACGTAGCTGGAGATAGGCACCAGCAACCCTCCCGACCCCATTGGGGACAAGGGTGAACAGACAATGGATGGATGGATGGATGGATGGTTGCACTGTTACTTCACAGCAAGAAGGTCCTGGGTTCAATTTCTATCCTTTGGTCTCTGCTTGGAGTCTTCACGTTCTCCCCACGCAAGAGTGGGAAGTGAGAAAGACACATAAAGAAAGATAGAGAGAAAGATGTCTGAGTTTAACAACACTTTTATTTATTTTTTTTAACTTTTTTTTTTTTTTTACTGAATATTAGAATTTTGCACCCTGAGAAACATTCACATAAACACAGAGTTAAAAACTAACCATCCATCAACCACAGAACACAGAACATTGTTAAAACACCACTGAGAGAAAAAACTCAGTGCTGTTATCTAAGAAAGAAAGAAACATTAACAAAATCTTGAAATGTTTCTCTTTTTTCCATTGCCTGAAACTAATTGCATAGTCCTATGATACTTTATGGCGACATCCTGCCACCTTTCAAATCGTGGCTTATTAAAAAATATCTGCAAACTTCTTTTTTTTTTTTTTTTTTTTTTTCTAGCTTTATTTTTATTTGAATCACCAGGAAGTATTTTATTAGCAGATTAGCTGTCATTGGCTGCATTAAATGTGTTGGTGAGCCTCGGGACCATGCGAGCATAAAAAGCTACTTGAGGTTCTATAAATCGTTAACAGTTTCGCCACCTGATCCGGGTTCATTCAGAGCGCTTTGTTTCTAAAACAGAGAAGGCAACATGTCTTCGTTTGCGTAGGTTTTTCTTAGAGAGCGCTCTTTCCGCTCCAAACTGCTTTAGCGCCGTTGGCCAGCGCTCCGCCTGTTGCCTGGATACAGGTGAGGGATTGTAAACAAACAGCAGACGGCAGCGAAACTAATTAAAGGTCGAGCTGATTAAATGGCGGCATCATTAGCAGACAGCAGATTCAGGTAATCCTCATGAGCTCAAAAACTCTCTCTGCTGCGATAGAGAAAAATATTAGACGTCTCGGTCTGACTGACTTCCCCTGCGGAAATGGTCCCTGGGTGAGTTTTCACTGTCCAGCTCAATAGCCTCACTTCAAGGTTTACACCAATCTGATGATTTTTGTTTGTTTGTTTGTGATTTTGATCTTAGAGGCGGGCCAAAAATGGTCCAGATGAAGCGGAAACAGAGTCACCAGATGTCCTGCTGGACCTGCTGAGGTACCCTCGCTCTCCATGGATGTACAGTGAGACCTGGAGCCCTCAAGCTTCAGAGCTGAGAGAGCTGGCTGTGAAAGAACCGAAGCGCCTCAGCAAGAATTTCATACTGAACTACTTTACAACAATACGGATCACTGGCAAAAATGTACGTATTTCAAGAGATGCGCAGATATATTTTACTCTGGCATGTTCGTCAGTGCAAGATGGACATTTTGGATGACTGAAGGAAATACCAAATGGATTCAAGAATGTTGGGGATTTGTCTCAGCAGAAATAGCTGTAACACTGTTAAACAAGAAGACAATATGAAATTCAAAGCCGTTAAAATGAATCCTCCCCTGCTCGCCCTTACAGGTTTATTCCGTTTTTTCATATTTTAAAAAAATCTAATTAAATGTTTCTAATCATCAAACAAACGTTATTGTCAGATAAGGATAACCTGGGTAAATAAACATGAGCAGTTTTCAAATAAATAACTGGTTTTGCCATCGGTGAGTCTGGAACATCACTGTGGGGGAATTTTAAACCAATCTTATTTGCACAATTGTTTTAATTCAACCGTGAACTGCCTGTTTTAGGTCATGCCGCAGTATCTTAGCTAGATTGATGTCCAGACTTCGACTAGTCCACTCCATTTTTTTTAGACTTGTAGTTTGGGAGATTTTTCTGCTGAATAACCAAACTGTGCTTTAGCTCAAACAGATGCCCTGGCAATCACTTATAACAGTCTGCGCACCTTTTAAGCACTTTATCAGCAGTTTCTGAAATTAGCCAACCGATCTGTCACCACATTCAGATTCACTTAAAACGACTCTTTTCCTCTCCATTATGATGCTTAGTTTGAACTTTCTTCACTATGTGAGGAAGCCACCGAAATGGTTAATATGCGATTTGTTTTGACCAACAATTGAACAGGTGTACCTAATAAAGTGACCAAAGAATGCATGAACAGCAGCAGAGAGATTATGGTTATAAATGTGAATCATTTTTGGACAGTTTTTTTGTTTAAGTTGCGATTATTTATTGTCCACAGAAATGATAAACCTTTGTTTACACACTGTTTATAAAATGTTCATCCATCCATGCATCCATACTCATTCCCCAAAGACAATCTGCAATAACCAACTAACCTTAAATGCATATTTTGGATTATGTGAAGAAGTACCAGAATACTCAGAGAGAAGTCAAGCATCCATGAAAACCTTCAGCAGTCCTAACAAACGCTACACTGTGCAGCTCCAATATGTATCAGAAGGCACATCTATTGCAAAAACTGAAATAAATACTGTAGTGTTGTTAGAACAAGATGCAGTAAAAACATCTCTGTAACTCAACCAACATTAAAATTATGCATGAATTTGCTGATATAATAAGGGATTACCAAAAAATGGAATGTGCACACAGAAGTAAATGTTGGGTCCCGAGCAGGCACTGGTTTGTGTTCATCAGGGGGGAAGGGACTAACTTACAAATAAACTTTGCCATTTTATCTGTTTCTCTCAGGTCTCATCTATTGACAAAGGCTTGTTGAAGTTCTCAAAGCTGGAGGAACTTGTCCTGAGCGGCAACTTGATCTCAGAAATTCCTGCGAAGCATCTTCCCAGCACGTTGAAGGCACGTTGAAGTGTTGCATCAGAGTGCATCGTCACTCTGCGTTTATCAGATCAAATGTTGTTTCAGTAGTTTCCACATATTAGGAAAAGCCGAGTCACAGTTAATCACGCAGAGCAGGAAGCAATAAATTTTCCTCCTTCATCACCTTACATCAAAAGGGATTCTCCTGATGCAATCACACATCTGGTGTTACGTAGGATGTCTGAAGGTTTTTGTCCCTTCAAACTAAGGGCCAAAAACCTTTGCACTCATCTAAAGGCCTTAGATGAGTGCGTAAAGGCAGATGTTGCAACACATTGAGATGACTATCTGATTGAAAGTTAGGTTGGTTTTTTTTCTACAGATTTTGGAGCTGCGTGCAAATCGATTGTCTTCGCTGAGCGACCTCGCAAGCTGTCCGCCTCCTCAGCTGCAGTACCTGGGCCTCGGATCAAACAGCCTGGGTTCCCATCAAGACATCTGCGATCTTACAGGAAGACATTGGTTAATATATGTATACAGACACACATAGACACACATAGACGCAGCACATGCAGGAAGTTGTTCGGTTTTTAAAGAGGTGACCCAAAACCAGGTCAAAAGAAAGCTCAGTTACAACTGTGGGCTTTTTGATTGCTCATGAGGTGAGGATGTGAAAGCCCGTAATGCCAGCATGTCTCACTGCACTGTAGGTTTTTCTGATTCGACAGCAGATTTCAGAGGGAACTCCCACTGAAGCCCAGAGACGGAGACTGGGGCAGAAGCCCTGGGGACTCTTTGATTTGCCTTCAGCAAAAGAGTTTATGTTTGTATGAAATCACTGATTATTCAGTGAGTAAAAACAAAGATGTCAGCGAGACACAGCAGATTTATTGTTTGCATAGCTCATATTATTTAATAATTACACAGCAAGCAAATATTTTAGAATAGAATATACTTTATTGATCCTCAAGGGGAAACTGCTTATTTGTTGAAAGCTACTCCATCTTCGGTAATAAATACAAAGTTTGTAATATATACATATATACTATGTATATAGTATATATATATATAAGAGTGATAGTTCAAAATGACTAGATATAAACAAATAAATAAATAAATAATTAGCAATCACATGTAATATATTAATCAATAAATAACCTATGAATGAGCGCAGAAAAAAAATTTAATCAATTAGCACAGACTTGGGCATTGTAAAGCCTGATGGCAACAGGCAGAAATGACTTTCTGTGGCGCCTGTGTTGCACTGGCAGGATTAGTTTTACACATATTTTTGTTTTTGTTTTGTGTAAATTTCCTTAACCTCATTCAGGTTGGACAGAGATAATCTATCAACGTAAATTGCAACTTTTTTAACCAATATTTGTTCAGGAAAAGCACTTTTTTAGCGTTCATATGTGGAAACCGAGGTGCTCTGTTAGTTTAAACTTTTCTTAAAAATGTTAACATGCTTTTATTAACGAGGCAGAGGTCGTGAAGACCAGTAAAGTTAACACACCTTTTGACATGCGCTCAGTTTTCATTATCTGTTTTCTGGTAGAAACCCAGATGTTGTCATGAAACCATTTGGGATTGATCTTATTCCTGTGTGAAGTTTTTTGGATTTATAATTTTCCGTCATGATTGGTGGCCATGCATTCACGACTGTGGCCTAAACAGCGCATACACGAGGGTGATTGACAGCCCTCCTTCTGCCTCTGATTGGTTGT
This sequence comes from Xiphophorus couchianus, assembly GCF_001444195.1. NCBI lineage: Eukaryota > Metazoa > Chordata > Actinopteri > Cyprinodontiformes > Poeciliidae > Xiphophorus > Xiphophorus couchianus. The sequence goes on from NC_040239.1 coordinate 16,022,905, forward strand.
GTCTGGCAGATCAGTGTATTTGTTCACATGAAAGCAGGGAGAAGGCAGAGGAGCTCAATATTTTTCACAGATTATCTGCCTCATATTACAGCTTCACGACATATTGACAGTTTTAACAAATATGTAAAAAATATATTTTTTTTGTAACCGTTACATGCTGCAGCTTTAAGCAGCGAGTCACGCTGCTGCTTTGGGAAAACCTTCCTGCCTCTTTCTGCCCTCAGGCCCCATCTGGCGTGTTTGGACCTCAGCAACTGTAACTTCCAAGAGCAGCAATTTCTGGTAGCCACCTTAGAAACTCTCCCATGCCTCAAGACCCTGACGCTTAAGGGCAACCCCTTCACAATGACGCCATCGTATCCAGGTTTCACTGTCGACAGCCTGCCGCAGATCAGCTGCTTGGACTCCTCATGGCTCACCACAGAGGAAAGGTATAATTTCTTCGGCTTGGCCAGGATGAATGGTGAGAGCATGAAATGAAAATGTCTCATTTAGCACATTGGACATGTGAACCTGTTGTGAGATCAGCATCTCCTCTGCCGTCATAGATCTGGTGGAGGACGTGGCATCAGTCACACTGAGTCTGACCAGGCTGAGGGGAATACCAGACCCACTGATGCATGTGGATAAAAAGGCTGTTGAGTTTCCAATTGTCACCTACAAATACTTCATCTCATACCAGTTCTTTAGTCATCCTACGCCTGGTTATCAGGTGATTGATCCTTCCTACCCCTCACTTTCATACACACCTTCAATTTAACACGGTTCTAAAAAAAATGAGCAGAAAACGTAATTTCATTGGCATCATGTCTTTATTTCTGATTTAAGGATTTCATCTGATCAGAATAATAACTCAGATAGCTTAATATTTGTTGGGCCTCAAAACTTTTATGTATTGACATTTATGTTTAGGGTTTCAACATTTGGGACAAATTTAAGGAGCCCGTAAGAGGACATGGAGAAAAAAAAGAGCATTAGCATTAATTGAGTCCAATTTCTGACTTATATTGTTGCTGTTTGTAATTTACTGTGTTTTATCAAAGCAGGTCTCTCTTGCAAACAATATTTTGGATTTCATTTAGACAATCCATTTAAATTTATAGGTCAAATAAAAATGTAAAAAACTTTAAAATGATCTTTTCCTTACACCACCCTTTATCATATTTTTCCCAGAAAAAGAGAAACAAAACCCAAAAAAATGTCTTAATTTTTTTTTTATTGTTTATTTTTGGTTCTTTTTCTTATTTGACTAAATTTTAAAGATTTTAGTCCAATATAGCTTCATTGGAAAAGCACTTTATGTTACCATGAGGATAAAAGTTGCTGTAAAAAGTACATAAAAACATGAAAATGACAAAAACATAAAATACCAGAATATAAATTACGTAACAGCCAGGCAATAAAAAAAAACTCCAGTCAACATCTCATCTTATCGTCAAAAGTCAAAGCAAAGGGGGTGCTGTGGTGGCGCAGGGGCAAAGCATGACCCACGTTGAGGCCTTAGTCCTGGTAGCGGTGGTCGTAGGTTCGATTCCCAGCCTGGCAACGTTTGCCGCATGTCTTCCCCCTCTCTGATTACCCTGTTTGCTATCAAACTACTTTCAAATAAAGGCCACTAGAGCCAACAAAACCTTTAAAAAAAAAGCAAAGCAAGGAGTCACAGGAAATGATCTAAAAACAGACTGTGATGTAGCCTGTTTGCTGAGCAGAAATAACTCATTTCATGGACAATTTACAAAGTTACTTTAGCACTTCTTGTCATAAAACAACACTTTTATCTTAATTATTAGCCTTTACTGTTACACAGCCGGCAGAGTTGTGTCAGATAAAAGCATGCAGTCAATTTGTCACTTGGTGACAAACTTTTATCCAAACATTAATCAGGGTTTTTTCATTCATTCTTTCTTAGTCACGGTGAATCACTGATTATTAGAAAAACACACCATAAAAGATAACAGAATTCTTGTTTTTAAAAATCACTAAACTTGTATTTTTAATTCCACATCAAAAGTCAAAAGTGCTTTTGACATTCACACCAATAATGACTGTAAATAAACATCTGAACAGAACTGGACTTTCCCCTGGAGAAAACACAACTTATGGGAAGTTAGAACTACCAAACTTCACAGATGAGTAAAAATTCAAAGCACAAAATGATCCTCCTTTGTTACAGTTTCAGATACTATTACAATATTTTCCAACATCTTGCATCTTAAAAACTTTGTATCAGATGATCTCTGACTCAAAAAGAGAAACAGTTACCAAGTAAACCAACAGCATGAAAGGAAAGTGTATGAAAGTCAAAATACTTCACTCTTTTTCCTAAAACTGTACAGTTTTCCTATTAGAGGGAATTACACTTCACAACCTTTCCTGTTCTCGTCTTGTCGCTTGCAGGGAGAAGACGGTGAATTTAAACTGGACACGTCGTCTCGTGTAGCAGAGGACAAGTCTGTCTGTCCAGACCCAGGATCAGATAGAAACACTGGGGAAAACGTGTCCATCCCGGACACTGCCGTCCCCGCAGTCAATGCTGATGGATCTGAACAACGTGAGAACGCTATTGTCTTTTAAGCTTTGGACATTTTAGGTCTTCAAGCCCAGATTATTACAGAGCTGAAGTGGCGGTTTAAAAGCAGATTCACAACATCATATTAGTCACTGAGAGGTTATAAAGGGTTAAAAGCCCAATAATACGTTCTATAAAAGAGAAATGGGCTTTTTCTTAGTAAATCTGATTTACTCAGAGGACAGACATCAGAGACGTTCCTTTATTTGCCCTCATCAGGTGTCAACTTTGTTCTCAGTTCAGCTTTCTCTGATCTGTTGAAATTGTGACAAAATAATTTTCTCTCATTAACTTTCCTTTCATTAGAAGTGTCGCTATACGCAACACCAAAACTGTCCTGGTCCGAGTGTGTGAACTTGAATTATACACTGACATACAGCATCAGCTGCCTGGGAGGCCTGAAGAAATTCTTTACTCATGGACTTCGTCTCAACCTAATGGAGGAAAAGGTAGAGGAAATAATACCCGCTGGGGAGTTTTAGGCAGGAAAAAATGTCCCCACTTATTTTAAGCATCTGATATTCTAGACTCTATCGTGGCCTGCGCCCTCTGAAGAAGCCCAGCAGGTCAAACCCAGCCCAGCTAAAGGGAAGAAAGACAAGAAAGAAGAGAAAGTGAGTTTATTATTTCATTACCAGGAAACCACAAACTGTCAGCAACAGGCACGGCTAGATTCATTGATCCATTTAGTTGATTAACTGTAAACCGAATGTTGCAACCGTTAAAAAACAAAGCACACAAAAACCCACTTTGAGCGATCACAAGACAAAACGATTGTAACAAAAACATAAAGGAATAAGAAGAGAGTGAATAACGCAGGTTAAGTTCACTCACAGTGCACTGTGGAGGCAATTCTGGTTGAAAAAAACAATTCACCAGAATCATTTCTGGTTAATTATTTAACCAGAAACAAACCAAAACCATCTTAAAGTCAGATGAGTTAGCTAATTTAAACTCTAAATAGGAATTTGGTTTTGTAAAAAGATGATGTTGCATTAAAAAAGACCTGAATTCTGCTATTTAGACCACTAGTTTGGTTAGAAAACTCCAATCAAAGATATATATATATATATATATATATATATATATATATATATATATATAAGTTTACATGCAGTTTATTTCCATGTGTTTGGAGCTCACTGATAGCAAAGCCAAACTACTATAGCAAATAGGTGAGTTATTGTCAGAGATTTATTTACTTGCTTCGAATTCAGAATTATACATTTCCTAGGATTACTCAACCTATAAGTCAATTTTGGAAAACCCAGAAAATGATGTCATCGCTTTGTAGGCTTCACAACACTTGAGAGGCACACCTATGAATGTATTTTAGGTACACCTTAAAATGCCTGCTTCCTTGTGTTGTGACAACACGGAAACAATGAAGAAATTCGCCAAGCTGCTGTTCCATGATGAGACTTGTTCACCTTTATACGTCTGGTTCATCCTGGGGTACAATTTCCAAATAACTAAATGCGTCACTTTCATCTGTACAAATTACATACAGGTGTAATCACGTTCTGAAGCAACACCTGAAGACATCAGATCATAAACTCTCAGTCCCACAGCAAATTTGTGGGCAGAGCTAAGAAACGTTTGGTGAGGCTAATGTTGCTGGTAAATGCTAAGAAGATGGAGCTAAACTTCCAAATTTGAAGAAAGTAAAACAAAAACAATCTCTAATTGTAGTAGAATTTAGCTAAAAGCATTTAGCAGCCGTATAAACGGTAGTGAGAAAATGTGGAAGTTTATATCAACCTTTTGATATATTGTGGTGCAGTAAATATGTATGTTGTTGCAACTTTTAAAAATGTTTAGTTGATAAAACTGATATTTCATTCGCGCAGGTTCAAGAGTTGAGATATTTTTCTTAGTGTTCGGTGTTGCTTTTAGTCAGTATAATTAATCTGTTTGATAAAAACAGTTGTTTTAGTAATAAGTACAAATTTATATATGAAATGCTGTTTCTAACAAAAGAAAACGTGCAGGTAGATGGTGTTAAAATAGAAAATATGACATCAAGTTTTTGTTCTGTTTTAAAGGTTAAAACGCCTCCCAAACCTAAAAACAAAAAGAAAAAAGGTCCTCCAGAACTGGTCCACGATCCACCTATCAGAAAACTACTCAACTCAGTTCACGTCCCCATGCAAAGCCTGGTCGATGGGGGTCAAAGGGTCAATACTGTCTGCGACTTTGGTCCGCTGCAGGTAGAGCCTCCACCGAAACAGGAGGAGGCAAGTTTCAGTTGCATTGTCCATTAAACCCATCACTGAGGCTGAACAGAAACAACGTGAATGAATTATCAGAACATGGTTGACATGCAGCTTGTTTTAACTCATCTTAAGGAAACTGACAAGAAAACGAAAGGAAACAAGAAAAAGGACAAGGAAGCAAAGCAGAAACAAAATAAAAACGCCGAACCTCAGAAAAATCCAAAAGGTAAATATGAGTAAAAGCTACTCTGCATCACTTAGGATGTTTACTCAGGACTTCACCTGCTCTCCTTCTGCACCGCAGGGAAGGGGAAAGACGCAAAGAAACGTGACACGGATGAACACACAATCCAGCCCGTCCCGGTCCCACCGGTACCGGTGACTGTGGAGCTGAGCGTGGAGCTGGAGAAATGGAAGACGGCGTCTGACGCTTTTCGTGTCGTAACGCATGTAGAAAACAGCTAAATCACAGAGCTGAGGTTGACATGAAAGTATTCATGAAAAAAATATGAATGTGTTCTTCAAGCCATGAGAACTTTATTTCAGTGGCATGAAATTAAATGCACTGCTGACCAATTTACACAGCGGCATTTTCTCAGCATGGTGTAAAACAACATCTACTTCAATTTCCCTGTAGGAAGGAGTCATGATGCTGCCTTCACCGTGTATCACTATGGTGATGTGAATTCAGGGTGATGTGCAGAGTAGTTCTCTAATCCTAATTATATTTTTTCACAAGTTCACCGTTTCCACATCAGTGCTCTTTTGGCTGACCTGTCAGTTTACATGAATGTCTTGTTTGCATCTGAGCCATAATTTATTTAAAGATTTGAAATATCCAGACTTTAACATCCTTTTATGACCCAACTCTGCTTTAAACTTTTCCACATCTTGTCTGCTGTCTCTAATGTTCACAAACAGAAACCCTGGACTGAGAGATTAAATTACACACAGAAGAACTTTTCTGGAAATTACTGGTTGCACTGAATTTTATTTAGGGGTACCAGAAGTAAGAAGGCTGAGACTTGAGGCACACTGTAATTTGTGAATTTTTAAAAACACTTCCTTGCGCTTCATAGCCGAGCCCATCCAAAAACATTTACAAGGCTCTGCAAAAAAAAAGAGGGGAAAAAAAACACACAAAACCTTATCAAGTGTTTTTGGTCTAGTTTCTAATATAAATATTTTGGTTCTGTCTTATTTCAGGTGTACCAACTAATAAACTTTCCAGCACAAAATCATTTAAGTAATATATCATTATCAATATAATTCCTTAATATTGATGAAAATTACTAGCACCACTGTCAGATTATTTCACTTATAAGCTAGCACCTTTTCATCAATATTAAGGAATTGTTGAGTTAATCTAATTTCTCTTGCTGAAAAGTTATTTGTAAGTTAGTTTTGTCTTATTTCGAGCGTACCAAGATATTTGCACTAGAAACTAGACCAAAAATATTTGGTAAGGCCTTGAAGCATGTACCTCCATGGTTTTGGCTTCAGTTTACCACAAATCTACAGATTTCTAGAAGAAATTAACATAAATTATGATTACTGTTCATGACTGCATGCAGACACTTTATTCATCCATAAACTTTATTTTCATAGACATTTAAAACTTATCAAAAATGTCAAAGTATTCATTGATGCAAAAGGAAATCAGCTTAATTAATTAGAAACTTCTTGAAAAGGCCATAATAACAGGAATCAAAGGTTTACAGTAAGTGAGAATCTTAATAAATTTCCCAGCATTCATTTGAAAAGGACCACAGAAAGTTAAACCGATTGGAGCCAAAGAGCTCCGGGTTTCACCGCTCTGCTCCAGACTGTCCCCTTCACAAAGTTACATTATTAAACCTTTTAAAGAGTACATACTATTTCCAGGCATAAAAAAATAAACTATAACTCTTCAATTTTTTTTTTTTGCTCAAAACTGTTTTCAATCAAGTATTTTACAGTTTCAAATACACATAGTTTAAGATAATATAGTATCTCTGTAGCCCCTGACAATCTGTGCAAACAGCGGTCGGATATTGATAAATTAGCTAAACTGAAGCTCGCCTCTTCACCCATTCAGAACCAGGATGCTAAACATTCCCGGTCCAGAGCCGTTTCCAGTTGACAAACAGCTGCAACTTTCTGTAACTTCTGGGATGCCTCAACGTTTGGGAAACATGCCTTCTTCTACAAGGCAAGTGTGGACAGCAAATATGCTTGGCAAAAACAAGCATGAGAGATACAGTACATACAAGCTAAGACCCGGAAAAGAACGGCGCGACCAACAAGATGTGCAAATGTATTGATTGTGCGAACGACGATTTTAGGAAGGCTTTAGAAGGTCTGGTCGTCGGTGCAGGATTCCGTCCAGTGGCCGAAGACCTCGCAGGTGTCGCAGTATGGCCGCTCTTCACCCTTACTGCCGTGGTAGGTGGTGTGAGGAGGCGAGTCGGGCATCTGCTCCTGTAGCGGGCAGTCTTCCGTCTCGTGGAGATCGAAGCAGTCGCAAATGTCGCAGAACTTCCTCGGAGGAGGTTTCTTCTTTTCTGGCTGCTTGTCATAACTGCAGGAGGAAATAAAGGCACCTCTCTTGAGTTTCAGTCAGAGCCAAAAATAAATACAGCTGATCTGCTTTGACTAGGACTTACTTATTATCCAATTCACTCGGACTATTCCCATTGAGGGCAGTAGCTGCCATTTTCTCCAGTTTGTCTTTGAGCTCTTCATTCTTCCTCTGGAGGTCGACAATAACTGAATTCAAGAACTCAACCTGCAGGGAAAACAAACCCGGAGCATCATTTCTGCCTCATGTAAAACAAAACCAGAACAAGTCTTCTTACCAGGATTTCTGTAGGCTTCAGTAACATGAATTTAACATGTTTTAAATCCATTTTAAGACCATTATTAGTTACATTTGAAACTCAATCACATGAGAAAGACTTAACAGCTTAAGCAACTCGAGTTCTTATGAGACTTAACCTGTTTTTAGACAAAACTTTGACTATGGAGGAAATTGTACATTTAATAAAGAGGTGGTAGATAAAAAGATGTATATCTGAATGTGAACAATAGTTTATTATAATTTGAAGTCATTTTAAAGTTATATTTTTATATTTCTATTCCTGCCACCAACTATATGTACTGTTAATTTATCACGTAGATCAGGGATGTCAAACTTTAATGTTGGTCCACGAGAAGATCAGGAATATTTTAAAAGACTGATTATGAGAGAAACATTTGATTAAACTATCCACTAGCAAACTGTTAAAATATTGATAAACAGTCGTCTCATGGGTTTGAGAACTTCTTGAAATTAAATAACATAAAAAATCTTTTGACCTGGATGCAAGATGGCAGAATACAGATTTGATTAATAAACTAATATCTAAGCACAGAGCTGTAATGTTGAGGGCTCTATTTCTAGAGACTGGAGGGCCACATAAAACCTTCTGGCGGGCCTCGGGTTTGACACGGGCCGTAGATTTTACCACTGCCTCAGTTCATACACCCAGGCTTAAACATGAACCAAAAACAGATTCTGTTTATATTAACTCTTTTCTTTCTACTTCATTCATTTTTCATTTAAGGATGCATTATGAATGTAGCGTTGATTAACTGGAACACTGATCGGTATATTTGCTTAATTATGGTAGTGGACAAAATGTAAAGTTCATTGCTTGCTTCATGGCGACTATCATGTTTTTATGGCGTAACAAACTTTGAACTGCCATGTTGCTGAAATGGGCTGTACAAAAAAAACTTGAATAGTAAATGTGAGCATTTTGATTCTGAATCAACAAAAGGTTACTTTTTTTTTTTTTTTTTTTAACAAAACCAAGCTTCCAGCAGTAACGGCTATTCGCTTTTCACTGTTTCACAATGAATCTGAACTTAGTTGTAGCATCTTGTCGATTTTATCAAACAAAAAACACCCACATTCATTCAGAATTGCATAGATATCTGGAATATTAGCTGTGTCACCATATTCCCTCTAATGATCAAGGTGGTGATTTTCTGCTTTGAGTTGTCAGCTTAAGATAAATCAACGCTTGCACTGAGTCACTGGGAGTGTAAGAAAAATGTCCCAGTCTGAGTGTTTCTGATCTGATATCTATGGTTCCCTTTCAATCATCAGATGTCTTTACTTGGGATGTGATTAGAGTCGACTTAAGCACTGATGAAACAAGCGTGATCAATCTTTAGGTGACACAACATAACTGAATTGTGGTTTAAGTGAATGAAAGCCACTGAGAAGCATGCACAGATGGAGATGATGAGAAACTTGAACAAACCGCTTCCTGATGGAGGTGTAGCAATGCCAACATCAGACAAAGCACAGCAGAGGCGAATTTAAAGAGAAAAAGATGAGAAAAAAAATGTCAGAATCGACAGCGGCCCCACACTCTGACAGATATCACACTTACGTCATCGCAGACACAGATAGTTCAGGATGACTTAGGACGATAAACGGATGAGGGGAGGGGACATGCTGATGAAGTGAGGCTACGGGACGTTTATGCAGAATTAATCTGTGGAAACTTAGATGATCACGTCAGACGATCTACAGCTCTGTCTAAATAAATCAGAATACTGAAAAGTGAATTTATTATTTCAGGAAGTAAATTGAAAACTTAAACTGATTCATTACCCAGAATGCTAAAGTTCAAGTATTTATTTCTGTGAATTTTGATGATTCTGGCTTACAGCGAATGAAAACCCAAAAGTCAGTTTCTTTGTGCACAATCTTGGCCAATAAAGCTCATTGTGACGTTGTTGCTGTGCTGGTCTGGCCTGGAAACACTTCTGCCTTGAACCCCACACAGAACATTTATGGGATGTGGTGAAGAGGAAGATGAGACGGACCAGAGAATCATGCAGACAAACTAAAGACCACTACTGAAGCACCTTGAGGCTACCCAAGCAGAGCTACAAGGCAGATCCCATTCATGCCGTATTAATGCAGTAACTCATGCAAAAGGAGATCCAAACAAGTGTTGAGTGTCTATGCTACACAACAGAAAGTGACATTTGGGTTTTCTTTAAGTCAGTCATTATCCTGCTCGTTTCAGGTCCTTCCCTGGTTGAACAGAGAGGACTTGCTGAAGAGGTAACTCAGTCATTTTAATCAGCTGCGCTCAGGGACACATGTAAAACCTGCAGGACCTGGCGGACTCTGATGTGACACTCCTAATCCAAATTATTGACTGGACAATGTAATGCTTCAAATATATCCCTGTGTGTGTAATGACTGTCTACAAATTAGAATATGCTTGAACGTTATTTTACAGACATGCCCTTATGAAACTTTAAACATTTTATTGAGGTACCAGTTCTCACTAAGCTATAAAGACTGAAGCAGAATGAATTAGTATTTAAGAAGTTAGTACACACTGATGCCCCATACTTAAGTCTTATGTTAATTGGAATGTGGTTACTATAAGAAAACTCAGGGGAAAAAACAGGAGGAAGGTTCTTTTATTCAGGATTAGTGAGACTGCCAGACCTGACTCTCTGCAGTCTCCTTATCTTCTCTCAGTTGGTCCAAAACAGCATCTCCTGAAAACAGAAGGAAATCAGAGCGATGTCTTTTCCAGCTCAAAATAATAAATGAATGAAATCACTGAGCTGGAAGTCATGTTGGCTTTGGTTGTTTGTAATGCCGCCGTACCTGAGGTCAGGCTGATATCAGGCCTGACAGCGAGGTCCTTCTCCAGTCTCTTTACGTGATCCTGTAGATTAGCTTTATCCTGTTCCAAAGTCTCGATTGTATTCTGGAGCGTCTTTATTGAGGCACTTTCTTCCCGCACTGCAACCAACTGTAAAGAAAACAATATAATTTAACACACACACACTGGACAAATGTTACCATCAATCCATCAACCAAATTTCACTTTCAGATGAGAAGGAGCTGCAGACAAAAAAAAGAATAAGACAATGAATAATAATGCTGTCTATGATTCAATAAAGCCATCATTTATGGAGTTCATATACGAGATGTTAATCTCCAAGCGAAAGTTTAAAGGAGCTTTTAGAGAAAAGAAACATTACAGATGTAAATCTGATTCTGCGAAGATGATAAGACGTGTCAGTTTGTCAGCACCGACAGAGATTTCCAGATAATCATCTTCAAAGTCATGAGGAGGAGGATTGTAAACACATAAAAATGAAAGCAGGTCATTATTTGACCCAGAAGTGACATCCTGTCAGAAGTGTCTCTTGAAGGGCTGGTAGGTATGGTTTGTGCTGCAAAAAGGAAATGATGCTAAAAACTACATTTAGGATTTAACAGATTGTTAAAGCAGGCCTTGATAAATGTCAAAAATACTCCTTTGCTTCATTTAGATTTTACCAGGTAAAACCAGATGTAAGATAAAGTAAAATGTCAGATTTTTTCCTTACCTCACTCTTCAGTTTCTCCACCTGCTGGTCCTTTTCTGCAACTAAGGCACTGTTTTTATGAATGGACTGCTGGAGGGCGACCTTCTCTCTACTCAGCTGCTCCTTCAGAGCGTTTTCACTGTTAAACAGAGTATCAGCTAAATGTCAGAAACAAAAACTCTGCTTAGTATTCATTTTTAAACTACCTTCAATGTGAGTTCATGGCAAATACTTCAATAACAAACAAGCTTTAAAAATGGAGACCTTCAAAGACAAAATACGCAAGGATGGAGACGGACAAGGAAGCAAAGAAGAAAAGCAAGCAAAGCAGGCAAGACACATGACAGAATATAGGTAGGACTTGAGGAAGAAAGGATGGACAGAAAGGAGAAAGATACAGCACAAGGATGGAAGAAAGGACAAGACAAGACATCCCTGTGTCTTGTCTTGTGGGAAGGACAGACTGAGGAAGAGGCAAGGAAGGCAGGAAGGGAAAGAAGGACGCACAACAGAGGAACAACAAGCAGACACAGAAAACGGAGATGAAGGAGGAAGAGAAAACACAAGGAAGAAAAGGATAACATTTAGAAATGGAAATGAGAACGAAGCCTGGTAATCTGAAAATTTCCCACACTCTAATCCATAGTTCTTTTCAAACACTCCCAGATTGGAGAGAACCGTGAAAATATGTTCAGTGCATAGAGAAACTCCTCCAATTTCAAAACAAATATTACTCAGCCACGACTTTGGCATAAAACAGATATTTAACAAATCTGAAAAAATGTTTTGTATTTCTGAATTTAATAATGAATTTTATAACAAAGAATGAGACACAGAGCACGTCTGCCAGGCAGCTGTGGTCAAACATGCCAATAGACTTATGAGATGACTGCAGTCAAGTGATGATGTCAGAAAGCATCAAGTACCTGAAGATGTTATTTGGCAGGCTTTGAAGGAAAAGAAGTGTGATAAATCAGCCATTTATTCAAGAACAATATACATTATTAAATGCCAACTCTCATGGAACCATGCGAGTTTAAAAAATAAAATAAAAAACTCTTAAAAGATAGAATATTGAATAATTGTGTGATTATCTGACAATGCTGGAGTGATAAAAACATGATTAGTTTACCTTTGTTTCAACTCTTCCGACTCTTTCTTGAGTTTTGAGTGCTCATCAGTTAGCTTTGGGGAAAAAAAAGATTGAAGTTTAAAAACGCTTAGTTGACTTCAATTGTTACTTATAAATGCAGTACAACAACAATATTAATGTCAGTACCAATGACCCTCACCAGATCTCCCTGGGCTCTGTGTTTGTTTGCCAGCTCCTGAGACAGCCTTTTGTTTTCCTCTTGAAGCATCTGCAGAGTCTGCGACGTCTCAGATGCTGCTTCTTTAAGCTCCTCACTTATGAAACATAAAATGATGAAATTACCCAACTGACAGGCTGACAATATATGTTCAAACCATAAATAATGTGGTAAAGTACGATGGATTTAAAATAACTTCTAGCTTGGAAAATTCACACAATCCAAGATGAGTGTACTCACACTTCCTGGCAAAGACTCTTCAGCCTCTGTGTTTCTGTGCAAAGCTGCTCTTTGGATGTGTTCAGGTCTTCTTGATACTTTAAATTCCCTTTCCTCAGTGTGTCCAGCTAAAACAAACAAAAAAAAGATATGTAAATAACAAGAAATCTAAAGCTAAAAGATCATTTCACTGAACTCTTCCTCATGCTGCCCGTCTCTGTTGAGTCCCCATCTCAATGTGGTGGAGTTTTTCAGTCCTTATGATCCTGAGGGCCAAGTTGCTCAGAGCTTTGGCTCCTGTTTTAATCTCCCACGGCAACTGGGTCATACTATGAGTGGTTCAGTAGTTCAGACGAAAGGGCGAGTCAAACCTCGCCTGGATGTGGAGGACCGGAGCTCCTCCCTTGATCCAGGCCAGGTGGAGGAGATCACCAACCAACAAGCTCCTGGTGGTAGTGTCTGGTTCCTCGGGCTCGGTCAGATTCAGCCAGAAGAAATTACTGGAAGCCCGGGTTGTGGGGCCTCGCCATGTGCAGGACGGCGATCAGGTGTTGCACCCCAACTCCTGGTGACAACTTATATTTGGGTACAGAGAATGTCGCCTCACTGGCAGGTAGGGAGCTGGTGCTTTTGTGGCTTTTGTCTCGACAGTGGAAGGGCTAATCAGATCTTTATCCTTAGAGAATTGCCTCAGGGGCCATGGTAGTTCACTTCTTCAGTCAACATGTGTTTTATGGATCTGGAAAAAGTTTAGGAACATGTCCCAAAGGTATTCTGTTTGTCTCCAGAGTTGGACTCTGTCAGGACTGCCTCCTCTCACTGATCCAGTTTGTGGTGTTCATGGACAATAACTTAAGTTTTGGTATTGAAAATAAGAGAGTCGGGGTTGGAAAGCTCAAGATTATTGTTTGTTGCAGATGATGTTGGGTTTTTCAAGCCATTACCTTCAGCATGCACTGGTGTGGTTTGCAGTCGAGTGTCGAGCAGCTGGGATGACAGTCAGCTCCTCCAAGTCTAATGGTTCTTAACCAGAAAGAGATTGATGCTCTCTCTCTGAGGTGTGATTAAAGTAAATTTCAAAAATTTTCTTTCACCTTAGAATGGTGATTACAAACATTTACTATTAAGCATAGTCAGCATAATACTTGTATGTGTGCTGCACTTGATGTATACAAACCAGCTGTGGATTCTGACACAAAATACATTCAGCAACAGTTGAAAAAACTTCTAAGGATTTTTATCCGAAAATAAAAAAAATGTATTACCTCAAAAATCTAAAATTAAGTTTTAGACATTTAGAAAGTTTCAAAGGACCTGTGAAAACTCAGATTAAAAAAGCAAGTTCACCTCTGAAATATTGCATCGCTGACGTTCCTTCTGACCCTACCAGTCTCTCACCTGAGTCTGAGTTTCGTCCTTGGAGCGCTGCAGTGCTTCCACCAATGACTGAGCTTCGTTTTTTTCCTTCAGCAAAGCCTCTTTCTCCTTTACGAGCTGCTCTAGAGCGTCAGCGGCGTTACCAGAAGCCTAAGTAGTGCAGGATTAAGACACTTAGTGAGATGAGCAACTTTAAATAAAACCAGCAAGCTGACATTAAAGCTATAGAATCTCATTATTGTGTGATCTGAGTTGAAAATCATATACAAGTGCATATTTTTATAATACAATTATTTCAATTTAATAAGTAAATGAACAACATGCTTTTCTATTGAGACACTTTATCACTGATTAACAGACTGACACATTCTGACACGTATTAGAACGTTGTATTTTTCAAAACTCTTGTTGACAATTACCACCACAATTACTGCAAACTGTGGCCTCAGAACGGAGACTGAAAAAATGTACGAATACTTCCTGCTGTCAAAGGAAGCATTAGACCAGCCTCATTGGATTAATACATTTAATAAACTGCATCAAATGGTTGCATGGCTGCAACAAGGTGTTCAAAGTCCAACTAAAATTAAATGAGCCCACTATTAGCTCACGTTATAAGGCCACAGGCAAAAGCTGGGAGCTAAGGGTAGTAAACAGAGGTTAGTAAATGGAGGATGAAAGTTAAGGCGTGAAATTAAAAAGGGAGACAAACTAACAAGCATGCAATGTGAAGGTGGCAAAGCCCCAGCACCACTAGAATTAGTACTGGAGGAAAAATACCTCAAGCTGCTTAGAAATAGCGTTATTTAGCTGCAACTCGAGCGCCCTGACTTGCTGGACGGCTTCATCCCTCTCAGCCTGCAGGGTGTCCTTCTGAGCCGACAGCTGAGTAACGCTGGAGGATATTTCTTCTTTCACCACAGCAGACGCAGACACCTCCTCGAGAGCACTCTTGTACTGTTTTTCAAAGTTTTCTTTCACAATCTTTTGGGCCTGGAGTTCAGCCTGCAGCTGTTTGTTGCTTGTTTGCAAACACTCCACCTTTTGAAGAAGCTCCGACTGTTCAGCGAGTAATGTTTCTTTTATGGCGCAAAGCGAAGATGTTTCCTGCTTCAGTTCAGACTGACTAGCCAAAAGCTTTTCCTTCACTGATGTCAATAGAGTCATCTGTTTGTCCATTTCCTCAAGCCTAGTTGACAGTTGTTCCCTATCTTGGCCCAATTGATGGTTTTCTTGCTTTTGCTGCTTCAATTGTCCTTTCAGAGATTCCATTTCTGCTTTAAAAGACTTATTTTGTTCATCAGCATTCTTGCGGTGAAAAGATATATTATCGTTTTCCTGCATTACTTTGGACAAAGTGTTCTGAAGTTCCTCAATTTGCTTAGACAAACCATCTTTGTCAGCTTTTGCTTTAGTGATTTCACAGTTTTCAGCTTGTAGAGTCGTCTCAAGCAGATCCTTCGCCTCCGACAGAGATGTTATCTGTTTTTTTAACTCCTGGACTTCCTGCAGCAGAACTTGGTTCTCCTCCTGGAAAGAATGGACTTTCTGCTCAGCTTCGGTCTGCAGAGACTGAAGATGATGATGATCATTTTTAAGGTTATCTACCTGTTGAGAAAGCTCTAAGTTGGACTTCTCAAACTCTGCTTTTACTTTATTATGATCAACAACGAGTTCAATTTTGGTCTTTTCCAGAATTTCAATATCAGAGCAATACTTCTGCAGTTTATTCTGTAGGTCAGTCTTTTCTCGCTCCAGAGTGGTGATCTTGGCTTCCAGCTCATCTTTTTGATGCTTAGTTTCTTCAAGCTTTTTTTCCACATGACTCTTCTGTTGAAGAAGATCAGCATTGGTTCTGCTATAACCATCTAACTGGCCCCGAGTTGTGCGATTATCACCAGCGAGCTTCTCACGCTCCACAGAAAGAGTGTCCTTCTCAGATAAAGCCTTGGTATACTTTCCTTCCAACTCTCCCTTCTCCTCCTCCAAACGCTCAAAATCCATCTTCTGCTGCTCAAGAGCTGAATCCAGGCTCATCTTTTCTTTACGCAAGTCATGAAGTGTCATCTCCATTTCGGAGTTCTGTAGACGCAATGCTTGTTTCTCCTGCTCAAAAGATGATAACGCCGCATTATATTTTTCATGAGAAAGGGACAACTGTTCCGTCAGGACATGGAGCTTCTCCTTCAGCTCTTGCAGCTCTCTGAAAAGGTCGTCTTTCTCACCAGACACTTTCCTCTGGAATGCAAGCAGGTCTTCTTTTTCCTGCAACAAGGTAAGCCTTTCAGAATCTGTCACTTGACTGTTTGTCTTAAATTCTTCAAGCATCTGGGCCAAGCTGGCTTTAGAGGCTTTAAGCTCTTCACATTCACGAATTTGACTCTCCAAGTCTCTCTTGGTTTGGCAGAGTTTGTTTTGGAGTTCCTCCTTCTCCATCTCTTGGTTCTTTTTCTCCAAAGCAGCAGCACCGACTTCAGACGACAACTCTGCTTTCTCATTCGTCAGGGTTTCTACCAGAGTCTGGAGCTGCACATTCTTCATCTTAAGATCTTCTTTTTTTAAATTCAATGACTTCACTTTTTCCTGCAGCTCAGCATTTTTAGCGTCAAGAGACTTCCGAGCATTTTTGGCAGAATCACGTTCTAATATCAGATCGTCTCTTTCACTGGTGAATTTTGACTCAGTTTCCTTGAGGTCCTCCTCCAGCCGGCTCTTCTCTTTGCAAACATTTTCATAATCCTCAAGCAGCTGCTTCTTTTTAGACTCAGTTTGCTGGATGTCCAACTGATTCTTTAAGACAGAGTCATTCATCTCAGCATTTTCTCTTTGAAGCTCCTTAATTTGAGTCAAATATTCACCTTTACCACGATGCAGTTCTTTGTTTTCGGTCTCTGCTTCCTGCAGCAGGTGTTTGAGATTCTCCAGTTCCTTCTTCAGTGAAGTCCTCTCTTCATCTAAATGTTTGGTATTGGTCTGTAATTCCTCTTGAAGTTTTGAGAGTTTATCATTAGTTGCCAGCAGCTCTTCATTCTGCACTGAAACCTCCTTGCAACTAATCTCAGTGACAGAAAGTTTATTTTGCATCTCAGAAAGCTGCCTCTCCAGATTGCCTTTCTCAGCTTTATGATCTTCACTTTGCTTAAACATGTTTTCCAGATCAAGACTCTGTTTATCCAGTTTTTTTGACATATTGTCAACATCACGCTTGTAGGTGTCAAGCTCAGCAGAAAGCCGCTGGAAAAATAAAAGGTGAAAAAAGGGGATATACACACAGGGCAATGCATGAATAAATACAAAATAAACCATCTAGTTATGGATACAAGTGATATGCAAATGGAAAGGTTAAGCCTCAGAAGCATAAAAATCAGAAAGAGGGTCACACCAAAGCTTTCAACCAAAAACTGCGGAGGCAGAAAATTTTCACATCGACTAAGAAACCTTTTCGATAACAATGGCATTAACACAAATAAAGGTAATTAATAACATAAAGGGCGTGTAGATTCCCATGGTGTTTACCACTAATGGCAGCATGAATATAATGCACTTATACAGTATTAGAACAGAAAATAATTTGAGTAACGCTACACTTTTTTTCTATTAAGTAAACTAAATTGCCAAATTTCTGTAATTCTTGTCTCTTAAATGTCTAATAATGCCATTATAGACCAGTCTATTAATTATCAAGCTTTAGGTTTTTGTTCAAACCCACATAAGAGAAAATATTTGATTGACATGAAGAGAAATGCTGCGCCATTTCTCTTCTCGCCATGAAGAGAAATGGCCATGAAGTAA
The DNA here is from genome assembly GCF_001444195.1 of Xiphophorus couchianus. NCBI lineage: Eukaryota > Metazoa > Chordata > Actinopteri > Cyprinodontiformes > Poeciliidae > Xiphophorus > Xiphophorus couchianus. Next base: position 16,040,763 of record NC_040239.1, read on the forward strand.
ATGAACATAAATTTAAATCCAAGTCTGCCAGTGGTATGAATAATTTTGCACACAAGGGAAAATTTTCCACAGAAAAAGCAGGGCAAAAGGAATCCCAAAAATAATCCCTTCACAAAAAGTAAATAAGCACCCCTGTAACTTACAGTTGACTCGTCCTTTTAAAGCCCACTCCCTCACATGCAAGAGACTTGGGAAGCTCAGTGTAAAGATTTATTTTGTGGTTTGTCAACAGGTTGGTGCTGTAATGGTGTGGGGTATATTTTGTTCTTGTGCTTTTAGCCCCACGGCACCAACTGGGCGTTGTGTTATCACCACAGTCTGCCTGAGTCATTCACTGGAGGGTCCTGATATGTTAATATTGACTAACATCTAAAAGCTTGCTGAATCTGTGCCGTTATGAATTATGGTAGTTCTGAAGGTCAAAAGGGTTCCAGCCAACTACTAACATGGTGCCTCCAAGTGGAAATGAGTGGTAGGTGTTATAGCTTACTGAGTCGAGAGTAATGCAAAAAAATAAATTAATAAATAATAATGCTGGTGCTGCTTTGAAATGTTTAGTGGTGATAATGGTAATGAAAACATGATGGGCAACAATGAACACATTCACAGTGTAAGTGTAAAAAAATAAAAAAACAGTCTCCTGCTTTTGGTTTTCTTTTAAATTGGTATAATTTTTTTTTTCTTTTGACAAAAAAAATAGATAAAACTATTAAACATAATACACTATTTTATTAAAGTTGAGTCATTCTACCCTCTGCCTGGTATTTTTTTTTATTTTTACTAATCATTACCATTAAGGTAAATGAGTTTAAAAAATATAATAGTGCAAAAATAACAAAATTGCATTTAAACCAAATTGATGCTTTTTAAAGCTGCGTTCACATTATGCTTTGGTGTTTAAAAATAAAAGATATATTTAATATTTACAAATAATATGCCATTTTAGACTTTGTTAAACATTTAGATTTTCACAAATGTTCCTTACAAGTTATAAATACCATAAACCTTGCTAATCTTTAAACACGGTGCCAGTGAATCTCTTAAAACATATTTACTCCTCTGACATACTTCTGAAGCAGTGCTTACCTGGGCCTGTTCTTTGTATGTCTGCAGCTCAGACACAGTTTTCTCCAGCTCTCGAGTTTTGTCCTTGGAGGAGGAAAGCTCCATCTTCAACTGACCAAATTGTGTTTGCAGAATCTCGAATTCCTTCAAATGGAGCTTGGAGGCCTCAGAGAGGGATTTCTCATGTGAGGCCTTCAAATCCTCAACCTGACTCTTACTTTGTTTAAGAGCGTTTTCCTAGCAAAAGAAAAACCCACAAAGTAAAACAAATCTTCACATTTATTGCCTCTAACTAGATCTAACACATACCCTGCAGTCCTGAAATGTTTTGACAGGGTGATTGTACATTTCTGAAGCATTACTTTAGAAGTTAAAGGAACTGGCGTTAGTTATCAAGTCAAATCACAGAAAATACTGAGAAGTGGAAGTATTTAAATGGATTAGTAGCATAAAACAGAATATGTTCAAATACTTGTTACATTCCTGAAATACTAACCAAGGTAATTATCTTCTCCTGAAGAGCACTGGTTTCATGCCCTTTGCTGGACTGCTCTTTCTGGAGCTTTTCTTCCAAAACTGCCATTTTCTCTTTTTCCTCTGCCATCTGATTCTGTAACTCCTCAAGTCTCCTGTGTAATGTCAACAAAGGAGATAACAGGTTACAAAACTGAACAACTATTCTAACACAGCAAGTATAACAGATCTGAAATTTTGAATAATGAGTAGATTAAGACCAAACTAATTTTAACATTTGAGAAATATTTAGTTTCACCACCTTTCCTTCTGCTTGAGATCTTCGTTCATTTTTGTGAGCTGGACTGAATTGTCACCAGACGCCTTCATCATGTCTGAAATATCATTTTCCAACTTGCTCTTGTCCTTTGACAACTGCTCAAGCTTCTCGTCTGCAGACTTCAGTTTTCTCTCCATTACTAAAGAAAAACAAGACCAGCTGATTGAGGGTCCAAATGTTGTTATAATGGGAAGAAAAAAAAAACATACTATAACATAATACTGGCTTGATACAGCTTTACTACAAATTATTCAGTACAGAACAAATACAGTTTCAATCTGCTAACCAGCAAGCTGACTTCCTAGGGTCTCTGATTCATTAGCTAAGGACGTGCAGTGTTCGTTCTTCTTAACCAGATTCTCAATTGTTTCTGTCCAAAACAAAACACGTTTTTAATCCAAGCAAACTTAAAAGGAAAAAGCTGTAAACTCTTCATAGTAAAACACTAGGGGTATTACGTCCCACAATGACTATATCCGTTACCTCTCATTGTTTCAACTGCTTTATTCAGCTCCTCTGTGCTTCGTCGCAGCCTTAGATTCTGTGGGGAGAAAAAAAAATGTCATTTGTTATATCGTTATACATGACAAAAGTGAAACAAGGCGGCATTGTAGTCGCAGAAGGACAGAATAAATGGATGATTAAGTCAATCATGTCCCAAAGAGAAACACAAACACTGTTCTATGAACCTCACCAGGCTTTTAATCTCGCTGTCCATGACGTCCCTCTGCTGCTGTAGTGTAGTCAGACTCTCCTGTAAGGTGACGACTTCCTGCTCTTTACCCTCCAACTGTGAGCTCAGTTCCACAACCTGCAGTAAACAAAAGTTTATCTTAATAAAATACTGAGGAAAAAAGAAGAAGAAGAAAAAAAAAGACAATACAGAACCATGAAATCACCGAGAGGTGTTTTCTAACCTACCTTTGCACTATTCCCATCTCCTTGGTTCTGGAGCTCCTCTAATTGACTCTTCAGAGCCACACACTCCTGGTTACTTTGTGCTAACTGCCTGCGTAGAGTTGCCATATCTCCCTGTTGCTCTTTGGTTTCTGTATCCTTGTCCTGAAACTGTTGTGCCAGCCTGGTTTCTTTTTCTTCGAGCTCCTTTATCCTGGTTTCAGCAGCATGAAGCTTTCCAAGGACATCCTCCATCTCCACCAGGTGCTGCTCCTCTGCTTTCTCGACACTGGACCGCAGTGACTCCTCCAGTCGCTCCTTTTCCTCAGACAGAGACGACAGCTGTGCCTGCATCTCCTGGGTCAAAGCTGAGGCTTTGGCTGCAGCCTCTTCTAAAGCTATTTCATGCTCCACCTTGAGCCTTTCCAGGTCACTTTTGGTTTCTGCAAACTCTTCTATCTGAGCATCTGCACCATTGCTCAAAGATGCCTTCAGCTCTTCCATGGCAGACTCCATCTTTGAACGCCACAGTTCAACGGTGTCAACATTGTCCTTCTCTGCTTGGCTTAAACGCATCTGTAGCTGTTCTTTGTCACTGGACAGCATTACAGATGTCGCCTGAAGCTGGGCGACCGCCTCACTGTGGATTTTTTCCTGCGCTTCCAGCTTTTCTCTGTATGTCTCGACCTCTTCTTGGTGTTTAGCTTCTTCAGCTGAAAGCTGATCCCTAAGAGAGTTGTTCTCTTCCAGGATAGGGGACAGGGTGCCGCTCGGGTCCTCGGAGTTCTGCTGCATTTCAAGACGCAGCTTCAGGCCAGTCACTTCTCTGTTGCGCAGTAAAAGGTCTCGCTCAAGTTCCATGATACGGGATCTTTCCGACACTGTAGCAACCTTAAAAAGCAGAAATCTTTCACTTGCAACAGAATTCTATTCAAAAATCTTAAAACATAATAATGCATAAACAGAGTCTAAAATTACTGTGCGACTCATAGAAAATGGCATTTCAGGCCAAACAAAAACTGTTTTACAATAGAGAAACTAATCAAACTGATGTTTAAGGACAAAATATACAAACTTCTGGTCACACAAAAAGGAATTATACTGACCTCTTGTGGTCAAAAGAAAATTTAAATAATGACATGAAATTTGTAGATTCCCAAAAACTATTTTAATATTCTTACTCATTTTGATTCATTACACTCAAATGTTCATAATACTTTCTATTTCTGTCAATTTTCATGATTATGGCTTACAGCAAAAGAAAACTTGAAACTAAGACTATCAGAAAATTTTAATATTACATAAACCCAAATAAAAAATTACATAAATGTCTACTATGTGCGTTCTATATTTGCTGTGTGCTCTTTTGAAACAAATTACTGTATCAATGCCACACGGCATGGAAGTAAACAGCCTGTGACTCTGCTGAGGTAAAGAACTCAAAACGTTTCACCGGCCTCTTTCATACTTTTCCACCTTGGTTATAACATGTCACATATTTATATTAGGAAAATAAATTCATACAATAAATCACATTATAGTCAGAATTTGGTGCATATAATGACTTCAATACAATCAAGGAATTCCAGGACTCAGAGTTAGGGGAGCAGGGTAGGTTTTATACTAGCAAAACGCAGGGACACCAAATAAGCAGGACAAATGGATGCCAGGAGGGACTGGAGAAATACAACATGGGACATCTGGGAAAATGATTTGAGGCGACAGGGAAAGGTTGTCTGTCTGGTTAAGCAGCAATATCAGAAAAGCATTGGTTCATGCTGAGCAACTTGTTGAAAGCATTTATAGAGAATTGGGTTAAAATTTAGAGGACGTTTTAGAGATAAAAATGTTAAAAACCTGACTTCATGCAGTATAAATTAAGTCTTGGATAAACATTATTGGCCACTTTACCACATACAGATGTTGAACTGCCTCCTAACAAAAATAAGCCCATCAAAACAGTGGTGCAGGTAAAAAAAAGTGAGGTGAAGCATTCAGACTTTAGGGATGGAACCATTCTGCCTGGTATAAAAGCATTGAGTAGTGTGAGGAATATTTTTGGTACCAACTGGACGGTCTACCTAAATATTACTGCTGACCTGCCAATCCTTTTTTTTTTTTTTTTTTTTACCAAAGTGTGTAAATCAATTCATCCAGCAGGATAATCCAACCCGTCACAAAGTTTAAATCATTTGAGACTGGTATGCTGAACATGACAATGAGTTCACTGTGCTTCATTGGCCTCAATATTCCAGATTTCAGGCCATCAGAGCACCTTTGGGATTTGGAGAAATAGAAGATTTGCATCATGGACGTGCAGCTGGCAAACCTGCACATCCAGGTATAATGATGCAATCATGTCAATACATTTCAAAATATCTGAGGAATGGTTCTGAATCTCTGTTATGAAGAATGAAGGCAGATAGGATGGCAAGCAGTGGTCTAGCCCGCAATTAACTAGGAGGTGTACATAATAAAGTGGCCATTGAGGTTATATTTACAATACAAGCTGATTTTTAGTACAAGATAAATTTTAAACTCTGCAAAAATCACATCACATGTACAAACCTATGCTAAGCGTAACTGACACCTCTGAAAACCTCAACATTTGTTCGCTCTGTATTCACGCCTCAGGCCCTCTCTCCCAATGCAGCACCCCCGTCCCCAAGCAGAATTCATTACCCTAGTGTCTTCTAACTCTCTTTGGAGTTTCTCAGCTTTGGTCTTTTCAAAGAGCAGGTTCTGTTCAAGCTCCTTAATGTGGGCATGCTCCAGTCTGGTCTGCGTCTGTTAGTAAACAAGGAGGAGAGGAAGAGAACACACCAGTGCCACCATCACATGCCAGCCCAACACAGACAGAGAGGGAGGGGAAACAGGAGAGAGAGTTGAGTGAGTTGTGTTTGTGTGTGTGACGAACTGAAAGGTTTGGGAATTGGATCTAGATGGGCGTGGTACGTCGCAAATTGGTGGAAATGAGAAGACACCACATGCAGGAATTTCATGCTGAGGAAAAATGGCTGCAAATGGGCATTTCTTGTGAATGGGTAATGGCAAATACAACACAAGCACATTTATGGGTGTGCAGGACAAGCATACCCATAAACGCATAGGGATGAGTTTGTAGCAGGCAGTTGTAGATATAAACATGCAAAACTGACACCTGGTGAATAAAGCAAACTGTTATGATTAATAAACAAAAATGACCATGTATATCAAACCAATGCTTTTTCATAAGTAGTAATACCCCCTGTAATAAACTGTAACTTACAGCAACTTGCAAAGGTATTCATGTCACGTTACAACCATAAACTGCCATTTGTTGTACAGAGATTTTATCTGAGACCAACAAAGAAATGGTAAATTTTGAGAAGTGGAAAAAAAAAGAAAGAAAAGAGATTTTATTTTTACAGAAACAAATCTGTGAAGACACGCTACTCACTAAAATACAACCCAGTGGAAAGCACTGATTTCAGAATCTGACTAATAAATAAAGCCCCCAGTGTGTGCAATTTAGTCCAGCTGTGACGGCCTCCGATGTTTGTTAGTGAACAAACGGCATCATGAAGGCCCAAGAACACAGAGGAGGGCAACAACAGTTTCTGCTCCAGTACACCTGATTAAAATGATTGCATTACTTCCTCAGCTACAACAAAGGATTGAGAACCACTGGTTTAGGTCAAATCATGTTTACGTAGACCAGTCAAAGTCCAGACCAGCCAATTTAGACTCCTTGACCAGTAATCCAATCTGACTGGACTGGAGCCATGGTCTTAAAAAAATAAATAAATAGTAAGCAAGTTTTCAGTCTGATGTAATAGAAAATCATCCAAAAAATCTGCAATTGCAGAAAACATTGGTTCCACAGAGAGTTGACTCAGGGGAGTGAACATAAATACTTCTTGTATTTTAGAGCTTTATTTGGAAAAAGAAAAATGGAGAAGCATGTGTCATTTTTCTTCCTCTTCACACTAATGCACATATATTTGATACATATGATCTTCCATCAAATATAACTTCCAATAAAACATTAAAACTCTGGTTGTACTCTGACACAGTAGTACGAATTCTTTTGCAAGGCACTGTAAGGTCAATGTATTCTAATACAGACATTTCCTCTATCATGAAGGTAAAACTCTAGCTTGATAAATATCCACATTTAGCCCTGATTTAATAACATAAAAAAATATATTTCTCTTGGTTGCCAAGGCCAAGGTTTCAACTGTAAGTATAATAAACCAGCAGTTAACCAGCAGTGGCCTTTAAAAGCATTTAAAGGCCACCATGTGCAAGACTTGTGACTTAAATATTCTTCTGTAAAACAGAAATCGCTTTGAATTATGACACAGAATTAATTTGTTTTGACTTCTCAGTATTGCACGAGATTAATAAATGATTTTATGCAAACCAAAATATATTTGTGCTTCTGGGTAAACATGATAAACCTCATCTTAACTTTAGGTTTCATATTAAAAATCAAAATAGATATTATATTAAATAAATGTTCAGTGATCCATCGCATGTATTTTCTGGACCTCGTCTGAAATGATTAAACCTCTATAAAGCTAAAGTTTAGAATCTAATCAAATGTAAAGAACCAAGCAAGACGTGATTATGGAAAAAAAAAAAAAAAAAAGGTTTACATCACTGAAATATATTGCTATTTTTAAAGTCATTTTCCATTGGAGTACCTATAAACATGAAAACAGAGTGCGAGTCAAACTGAGTAGACATTACGTTTGGCTGCATAGCCTAGAGGGATTCATGTCGGTGAAGTGAAATGACAGGGGAGCATCCAGTGATTTCATGCTGAGTACTGGACCAACATGAAAGACGAGGATGGGAGGCAAGAACAAGTCATAAGGTCACATTACTGGACAGAAAGGCACCGAAAATCACAGCTGAGCATCAACTTTAACAGTCTAAAATTAAAGGAATTATATTTTCGCCTGGTTATATTGTTTTCATTTTATGCATTTAAAGCTGCATTTAAAGTAGCTTTAAAATGCTGCTTAAAATTGTTAGAACGCAAGTAAAGAAGTGATAAAAGGGGACTTCCAACCCTATTGGTTTCATTTTTATCATTAATTCAAACTCAGATGTCTTCATGATAGCTATGATTTCCTGCGTAGCGCTGTGGAACAGATACATCCTTTCATCAGATACAGAAAACACAGATATCCCTCAGCTGTTCTACTTTCTCAATCAGGACTTCTGTTGAAACTTGATGCAATAAAAATGCTAAAAAAGTAATAAGTAAAATAAATTCTGTTTTTTTATACTGATAGACAAAGCAAATTTTAAAACCAATTGTTAATCCCTCTTCCTGTGAGTAGTAACATGTTTGTAATTGACTCATGCCTGACAATAACAGGTTTAGGTCGATTGATAGAGATTGAGTTTGGTTATGTAACCATTTCCTGCTTTTGGGTTTCTCTTCTTGGATCTTTTTTTTTTTTTTACTTTCATTTGACTGCATATCTGCTAACATATGATAAAGCTAGAAACTGCCTATTCAAATTAAGTAGACAAGTAGATGGTTCTATATGGATAAGAGTAAAAGCAAATGAACTGAACTACCTAGGCTGCAACCCTGACAAAGGATGCTAGTTAATTGCAAGTGGAATTATCTTGCAGGAGAGACATTGGGAAAAAAAATTAATTCTCTTTTGAAAATCAAGTATTTAAAGTAGATTTTATTTAAGTGAAGATATTGAGTTGAACTATACTTGATGTTAGAGCACATGCTACTAGTAAAAATATATAGATTTTTTAAAAATTGAAACTAGTTGACCATAAAAAAAATTTATATTCCTGCCATATTTTTATTGAACATCTTGCACTTTTCCTCAGAGATATTATGTGTTGTAGGTTTACCTCCAGGTCTCCTTTGGTAATACAAGCCTCCTCTACTCGAAACTGAAGATCCTCCACTTTCCTGTTAAACAATTAAATATCATAATAAACTCAGAAACAGTGTCTGATGTGAAGGTGTGCTCGTCTCAAACACAATTCTCACCTGCGCTCTTCCTCCAGCTGATTTAGTAGTTCTACTTTCTCCTTATCTGCAGCTTCCACCAGGGAACGGAGCTGATCCATCTTTGACTCCATCTTCAAAACCAAGAAAACAAGAGCCTTAATACTGACTGAAAAAATGCAAAGAATCCAATGTCCAAACTTGTAATTTGTGAGCCAACCTGCTCCTGGTCTTCTCTGAGCAAGCTGATCTCTTGTTCCATCTCGCCAACATGGCTATTGGCCTTGGCCACCTCAGCTCTTTCCATGTCCCTCTCACCCATTAGCTGCTCAATATGCTGCTGCTTCTCTTTCAGGGCCTCCTGCAGTGCTGTGGTGCCCGAAATCTTTCGATTATACCTAGATGATGTTTCAGTTAGCTGGTCAAAAAGAAAAACCAGCGTGACCATACAGCGAGGCACCAAATAAAACAAGTTTACGAGAGTGAGATTTCAATGTTAAGTGTTGTGTCGTCTCACCAGGCCTGTTCGGCTTGGCTTGGTGCTGACGGAGGACGCCACTGAGCTCATGGTGCTGACTGAAGAGGAACTGGGGCTTTTCTTCAGCCCGGCTGGTGTGGTCACTACTTTTCGAGCTGTTGTTTTTGCTTTGGCTGGAGTTGTGGAGGGGAAGCCAATACGTGAGACTTTATGAACTGGAGCAAATAAGCCATATTTAGGTTGGCACTGAAAATATCTAGAGACAAAAATAAACAAAGTGAGAATAATTCAACTGTAGAATAAAGGTGTGTGGTTTATTAAAACAACATTTCTTTTAGTCTTTCGTGAATCAAGTGGCTTTCATACCTAGTGCCAGCCACTGCCCCATCATTCTTTCCAAGAGGTTCATCTAGTTCCACGCCACACCACTCGCCTTTGGCAAAATCAGTTTCTCCAAGGAAGCGCACCACTCCTGCCTTTGTGCCACCAACCTGAGAGGAAAACACCAAACATTAGCAAACATAATCCTCTCAACAGATAAGCCTAAAAAGCAATCCGCTTTGCTTGCTAATAAACCTCGAGTGAGATTATTCCATAAAAGCAACAGAAACAAACGTGTTTAAGCTTGCAACTGGATGTTCAAACTGGAAATGAATGGTTATCAAAATAAAAAAAATTACAGCAGCAAAGTTCTCAAGAAGCTATATTTGGTAAAGGTGAGTAAATTTACTCTGCAGCCCCATTACATGAGCAACACTTCCTGTGAGGATAGAATGCCAAACAGCCTTCAGGCAGAAACAAGAGACAAAAAAGGGAATTTGTAAGGAGGAAGGAAAGTGCTCATCAGCACTTAATTAGGCTAAAAGCACTGTAAACAGATGGTGATGGGAATTAACTTTGTAAAATGCTTCTAAAACAGCTGAAAAGTGTTAGGCATGTGAAGGTGCAAGAAGTTTCATGAGTCATGTGGCTTCAAGGTTACCATCCATTCAAATATGAATGCCACCAAGAGGCATGGATCACAATTAGGTCTCAATCCTGAAATTAATTAAAAAAAAAAAAGCAGCAACTTTACCAGCACACGATCGCCCATCTTCAGCTCCCTTTCCCCCTTCTTGACGGAGCCACTCTCAGAGAGGTTGGAGACGGAGCCGCTGTTTGTTTTTGCCAGGTTAGAAGGCTCTGCTGTAGCTGGTGCAGCGGAAGAGGCTTTCTTGGCGGTGGTAGCACTTGAGGGCAAGGTTGATTTAGCAGCAGGGGTTTGGGAGGCCACACTTCCGACTGAAGGGGCGGGAGATGGTGCGCGGCTTTGTGGCGCAGTTTGGGTCCCATTAGCATCACCTTCTGTGCGGGACAACTTGGAAGGGCGTGTAAATATCCCTCGAAGGGCTTCACATTGGAAGTAGCGCACCCCTGCCACAGACCCATCATTCTTCCCGATCGGTTCATCCAGGACAATTCCTGCCCACTTTCCTGGAGCAAACTGCGTATCTCCCAAAAACTGTATGTAGCCAGGCTTGTTTCCATTCACCCATACTCTCTCCCCAATCTGGAACTCGTCTTCAGCATTCTTGCCATCTCCAACAGCTGCTTTGTCAGCCACACCAGGTTTAGCTGCGTTTGCAAAAAGAGAACAGAGTTTCTTCATTAAGTCAATGACTTAGTCAGACAGATCAAAAGAAAAACATGGCCAATTGAGTTCTTTATGCAGTCAATCAGTCTGATGGAGTCAGAGTCTGCCAATATTCTGATCTGGGATAGATGGATCAAATAGAAACAAATCCAAGAACTTCAATCAATATAAGGCAGTAAACACCCCCTCTTCCCTGAGAATTATGTGCTTTGTTGCATTTTTTCCTATTTTTGTTTCACAAGTATAGAATGAAATTTAGGCATATATACTTTTGACATAAATTGAGAAAATCTTGCAATTCCTTCATTTTCAGTGGGATTAAAATTTGCTACATTCATCAAAGAGTCTGCATTTTTTCCCTCGTTACGCATTATAACCAAGGGAAAAAATGTCTCCAATGCAAACATAAGAAAATCAGAAATCAACATAGGCCAGGAACAGCTTGATGTGACCATCTCCAGTTATTGGGTTGTAAATAAGCACAAGAAGAATTTACACAGTTTAATTTATTTAGCAAGCTCACAAAACTCAGCAATACAGTGCACATTTCAAGAAGAACCTTCACTAAAAGCCAAAAAAAGATAATTTTGCTAATTCATACTACACCTGTGGGTGGGTTGGTCTTTGGGGCTCCAGTTCCAGGTGGTCTAGCTATCTTGGTAGGAGCTTTGATCCCAGTGGGCTTGGCTGTGCTCATATTTCCTGCAGTGATCCGACCCACAAAGCTTGTGTCTTTCAGTGGGTGAAGGCTGATTCAAAAGCATCAAAACAAATTTCTCCAGGTCTGTGATGGTGAAGCAGTTCTCTCCTCAAATAATGAAGGGGTAAAAAAATTAACAAAAAGGGGGGAAAAAAACAGGAAAAAGGGGAAAAGGGAGGAAAGCTTCTGTTTACAAAAAAAGAACCCTGTTGAGACAGAAAGACAAAACAAAACAAAAATCTATTAAAAACATTTTTGGGATTTTTTTTTTGTGCGTGTAGAGCCACAGACCAATAATGGTCTTACAATTTACTTTGATTTTAGCACAAGCATTGTGTCGCTATTATGACAACAGGCTTCTCAGAACACAGAGTCATGGATCTAAAAATATCCCGTCAGAAAGGCCAGCCGATTTGCCGCCTTTGGTAAAGATATCATGAACCTTTTAATGCTTCATCGTGTGACCTCGATGAGAAGCAACACAGATCTAGAAATCTTCTCTCACTCAATCATTCTGCTGTCTAAAATCATGCATGGCTCGCTGGCAGCTTTTCTAAAACGGGATTACAGCTGAAACACGACCACTACCAGCAGCAGATTATCCTGCTATAACAGACACCAACCAGAATAAGGCTCTGTCACAGCCTCTGCTTGTTGTTTATCACAATGCTTGCATTAATGATAGAATAAAACATGTATTAGTCTCCCTGACGTGAGTTTCAAGGCTATCTAATGAGAACTCTGGACCTATTCATGTGAATGTTTGCTTTACACAGAGAACAATATGGCAGAAGAGGGAGACAGAAAAAAAGGAACTTGAACAAGGATGTTCCTGATGAGTGAAAGCTACACAAACAAGAAAACATGAAGCAAAGCGACTTTCCTTTTGCAGTTTTCATGTCACCATAGAAAGAGCATAGAATTTCTGATATAACAAAACAAGTTTGAATTTTTTGACAAATTGGCATTAAACATGCATGGTATGTCGGCAGGCTTTACAATCCCCTCCCAGGAAAATACCACAATAGTTCACACCACAGAAATTTTGCTCAGCAAGATAAGGAAAACAGAAACATACCTTTCAGTCATGAAAACGCTAGAGAGCTACACCGTCTTTAACTGCCAAAACAATAAAGGAGTGGCAATGGGTGGAGACCTCAGGAAAGAATCAAAAGTTGCTGGACGGATTACATGTCATGGTTGGAAGAAGTAGCAGAGGTTTGTGATGTCTGGACTCTTCTGCTCAGACTGATGCCTCATGCAACACAGTTCCACAAAAACCGAAAAAAAAGTTGGATAGAATAAAGAGAAGCTCTTAAATCTCCCTGAAGACAACTGTGAAAAAAGGACAGCCATCTACAAGCATGACTTGGTCTGAATGCAGTGTTCCAGTTTTCTCTTTATGTGTCATAAATGATTCCCGTCAGACCTCTCCCTTCAAAAGGAGGCCAGGGAAATAATGAATCTCTATTTCTTTTTTTATCCAACTGACATATAAAAAACAGCAACAAAACAAAATGCTTGCATCGGTTCAACTAATGTCCAACACAAACCTTTAAAGTTTTGCAAGATGACTTTTTAGCTGTGATCAGTGAGCTGATGCGGCCAACTACAGATGATCCACTTAGGTGGAAAATTTTCCCTGTAATGTTAATCTTTTGCCTCTGACTCCCAGTGTAATCTACAGATTGAATTGAAGCCAAATTCCAGTGCTTTGTAAAATTTTCAAGAGACAAAAGGTCAAGCGTCACATTTTAGAGGTAACATAAATATGTTGAAAGAAACTCTCTCTGCTTCCAACAATTGTTTCCCAAGGATTATTATATGACTAAAGTCTTGGATTTAACGGAAGCAGCAACCCAAAAAAACATCAGCTGAGGTCGGCAGTTTGCATTAAACCAATAATCTCTCTCCAAGCGTTCCTCCTGCATGTTTATCCATGTCATTTAGCTTTAGATGCGACTTCTTTTCTAAGCGTTGAAGCCAAATGAAAGCGAGAGCATTTGACTGAAGCTGCAGTCTGTAGTACTTCAAAAACCACATGTGCAGCATTATCTTTAACCTTTAGAGTCAGAACACACGCAAGAAACTAAGCTACATTACAACCATATTACTGTGGCACAGTTAAATACTCACAATAAAAACACAGGCTGATTATGTGTGGAAATGTGAGACCTGCATGTACTGTTAGCTAAAAAAAAAAAGAAATATCCACTCTGTTGACACGGTTGTTGGAAGAAATAGTGAAGAAACAATGCTGGTCAGAACTAAAGCAGGAATTATAATGCTGGCAGAACCTTTGTGTTTCCAATTATAACCTTTGTCACAAGCCGTTACTCATCAGTGGTGAATTACAGGCAGACCGAGCTCACCAGAAAATCCTTTTACACCTCTACTGTGCTGATTCTTTTAAGTCTCCAAGATGCCGTTCTCAGTTAACATTTTTCCTGATTTCCTCCTAACTAAATGAATTTCCACATAGATCTTCACTTTATGAATTCAACTCTTTGGAGGCCCCGTTTTCCCCTCTGTTCCATTTTTTCTTTTTAGACATTTCTTGATTTTGAGTAGTACTGTTGTGTCCTACAAGCCCAAGCAAAACTAAAATAGAAAATGTTATAATAATTCTCATATATGACCTTCAAAATGAAAAGCACCAAGTAATAACTTCAATAAAAGCCCTTTATTTTTTTCTGACCAATGTAAACAGAAACACAGACTGTAGTTTGCAAAACAGAACTGAAATTCCTACATGGCAGGAATACTGAACTGAACCTCTTCATTACGACAACAACCTTCATGTTTAAAGTGAGGCTCAAAATATAGTGCAGGCTCAAGTAGTAGTTCTGAAAACCTCCCCCAAAATCGTGAACAAAAATACAAGATGAAAAAATGTCCATACATTTGTCTTCACAACATATAAGAGTTGTTTACTGCCATCTAATTTGAAAGTGGAAATTGTTACACAAGCCAGTGAGCTTTCATTCCACAGCGTCCTTCAGTGGGTTAATATTAGCCCGTGACTTAATGAACAAGCAACCAAGTGTAGCAGGTTAACATGTCAGGCAGGGCACCTCCACAACCCAGGGTTGTTGATGTATATGTCTACTACCTCAGGTGGAAGGAGAGACATTTTTTGTAAAATGTCTCGCCACCCAAAATAAGAATGCCTTGTAATCTGAAGTGTCTCCCACTCCTTTTTGTTGTCACAAGGCAAAGCCAAACTCTACCTCTTCCTCAGTGAGGAAACATCTGCTGGGATGATTACGTAGGCCCCTGCTGGCACTGACAGAGGAGGTGTAGAAAAGAATACAACAGAAAGAGAAGCAGCAGAAAGGGTGAGATTCTGTCTTAAGTTTGATCAGTTCGGAAATTAATCCTCACAGTCTACATACTTATATAAGACATAATGTCCAACCAGAATATTGTATTTTCTTGAATGATTTTCTCGGACAGTTATATTTTTGTGAATTGTTCTTCAAATGAAAACAATCTGATGAATAGTGAAAATCAAATCTACACAATAATGGCTTGTAAGCACCCTAATGTTCTTTTTGTAAATGGGAAGGAAACTAGTAAACATTCTTGGCAAAACACACTGCAGCCTTAATAATCAGTCCAACAGAAACTAAGCTGCTTTTCTCTGAATCAGAAAGGCAAAATCTTAAAAGCCGAAGTCAGACCTTTAAACTACAACACAGATCCAAAGTCCATCATAGCACATCTGCTTTAGTGACACATTACAGTCGTTCAGTGTCATTTTAAACACAGTAAAATGCGCTTCGTTTTAGGTCAAACACATGGCTTATTAGCACAACTTGTTCACCTCACTGCCTGAAGCTAACGGATCAGAATCAGACGATGAGGTGGCACATCTGGTAGCAGATGATGCACTGCCATAAATGTCAGCTAACTCATCTTACAGCCTTGTTAAACAGCTTGTTTCCAGGGAGGCACTAACGTTTAAAAACGGTCAGAAGATCCCCTCACCTTAACTAACAACGTCGCAAGCCGAGCGAGTGGAACAAATTCCTCAAGTCTGAAAGACTCCGCAATGTCAGCGAAGCCCAGACAGGAGCACTGTAGCTGTCAGAAGTTGGGCGTCGGCATTACGACCAGCGAGATTGGATCACCTGTGTGGATAGTTCCGCAGTCTGTTGCCTTAACTGTCACCTCCTCGGCTTATTCGAATCCCCATTCTGATATCCCGCTGACAAACAGACGTGATTAGTTGCTAAGTAACGAAAGGCCCGAGCAGTACAAGCCGGTGCGGTCGGAAGAGCTCTTAGCTACTTAGCTCAACTAACACCTCAAGTAACGTCAACAGCACCTGAACAACTTTCTCCTGGTGTGACTAATCCTGCTAATCAGACACAAACGGACGGAGAGACACGCGAAAATACACAATCTCGGTGGGAGTTACTACTGACCTGATACGTTCCCAAACAGGCTCCGTCTTCAGGAGGAAAAAAATATGATCTGGCTAGCTAGCTACGTAGAAAACTACGACTGCTCTGATCCCGCACGAGCAGCCGCCTATTCAACGGCCAACAGCAACGTCAGGGTGGGTGCTGACCAAAGATGTTCTATTCAAACAAGACCAAACACTCACGTCGCAAATATTTGCCACGTGAATAAATCCTTCAATAAATAATTTTAGTTAAATTAAAAACACTTGGATACATGTCAATAATTTCTTACAAATAAAATTGTATGTAAAAGTTGTTGTTTTTTTAAAAATAACTTTATACATATGACAATTGCATAAATAGTTGATGTTTTTAATTAAATTAGAACCCGATGTTACAGTTTATCATAAATTCGCTTTATTTCTCAGCCTTCCCAGTTAAAGTCAGGGGGCGGGACTAATACTGCTTTAGACATACAGTAAACAAGGTAATTGGTTTGTAGTTAAGTGTGCGGATTAAGCAATCAGATATGAAGTTTAAATACTTCATGTATGCCAGTGTTTGTCAAACCTGGTCCTCAAGGCACACTGACTTGCATGTAGACGTTTCCCTGCTTCAACACACCCCATTCAGATGATTGCAATTCAGCAAAAGCCAGTTAATCAGCCATCAATTGAAATCATGTGTGCTGAAGCAGGGAAATGCAAGGCAGTGTGCCTTGAGAACCATGGTTGAAAAACACTGATGTATGCAATTTATTTTAAGAGATTTAACAATTAAATTCCGCATTTAATAATATTTACCAAATTTATATTTATTCAGTTGTCCAGATTTAATAGCCATATTTTCTAGTTTTGAATTTAAATTTTATTAAACCACAATGGCATGCATGTGGAAATAACCAGCACCAGATTTTATACTTGACAGCCAAAGTTAGAATAATCACCCTTCCTGTTGGTCATAAATACAAAGGGGTTCTTGAGATGACCTCTAGAAAAAAGGAATAATTAAAAAAATACTATAATTTATTGCTTCAAAACATAAAGACATACAATTAAAAATGTTTTTATATGTTAGTCTGTGCCACCATTCTGAGATGTTGGACCTCAGCCACCCTATGGAGGAGAGTGGTTTCAGCTGCTTGCATCTCACTGCTTTCAGGAAGAATCCATGTTCTCCTGGCCACAACTGTTGGTTATGTAGACCCTTTAGTTCTTCACTCTCCATCCTACTTGTAAGACAAGAACACATTTAAACGTATCCACCTGTTGCAAAAACAGACCCCTGACCTGGAGGTAGCAGTAGACCTTTTTGTGGTTGTGAGCTGTTTCACAAATACTTTTACTTTGAAAAAGAAAATTATGGACAGGCTCAGAGGTCACTATAAGGACTATGTACTTGTATGCCTTCTGGTGTATGAATACCTTGAGAGCCCCAGTAATGAGTTGAAGAGTTTTCCTGGGGTGAGAGATGTCTCTTCAACCACCCTCTTCAGGCTGCAGGAGCAATCTCCTGCAGCCTGATCTCTGATAAGACATCAGGGGTGTCAAACTCCAGTCCTCAAGGGCCACTGTTCTACAGTTTTTAGAAGTGCCACTGGTACAAAACACTGGAATGAAATGGCTTAATTACCTCCTTCTTGTGTAGATAAGTTCTCCAGAGCCTTGCTAATGACCTAATTATTCTATTCAGGTGTGGTGCAGGAGAGGCATATCTAAAAGTTGCAGGGCAGTGGCCCTCCAGGACTGGAATTTGACTCCTGTGGGATAGATGGATAATCTGTTTCCCTGTGGCAAAAATCTGGAACGGTCAATAAGATTTCTATGACACATGCCAAGCATGACTGGTGGTCCAGTTTCTTTGCTTTGTAACCATTTATTCATCCCAGTAAAAATGTAGACAAAGTAGTAAAGTAAAGGCGGAAAGTGAGAACACAAGCATGTTTACTTAAGACCTTCAAAGCAAGCCAAATTTGACAAGACAAAAAGCCACTTAAACATGACCATATAAAAATTAAACACTTTACAGATTTACATTAAAAAAAAAAAAGCATACAAAAAGGTAATGTTACTGCAGCAGAAATTTAAACTGTGCCTTGTAGCCTTACAGATGACCTGGCCAAAAACAAAAAAAAAATGATCAAGTTTAGTGAGGAAGAGAAATTTTGGTTTTAAAATGTCCATGTTGTGTTCTGAATCAATGTGACAAACATTTCATTTTCTCTTTGACAAGCTTCGAGGGGAACCTTTTAGTAAGTCTCTGATTTTCAGATACGTTCCAGTGGCTTCAGCTACTTCCGTGTATTCAGGAGTGTCTTCAAATTGAACAATGCCAGCTGCAAATTTGCTCCTATGAGGAACAGCTATGATCTTCTCAGGACTAAACAAAACATCTCCAGCCCCGTCATTTGGGATCTCTGCATTTGGGCTGTCATCTTGGAGTCTGACAGACTCTACATCGGGGCTCTGAGGACTTTCGTCCTCTACTTTTATGGGCCGATAGATTGGAGTCGAACTCTCTTGTACAGCCGGTTTCTTTTGATTCTCACTGTCACAGCAAGATTCCGCAGGTCTCACCGTGTCTACAGTCTCATCAACATCTTCCATTTCCGTGTCAATGTGTGCTGGTGTGGAAGCAGTGGGCGAACTGGAAACAGGTGTACCTAAAGCCGGTGTCTCACTGTCACTATTCGTGGCTGTGTCAGCATTTTCCAGAGCCGCCCAGATCAACCTCTGCTGCTCTTCTAGTTCCTCCAGAGTCAGATCGTCTTCTGCTGCCTCGACAGTTTCATCTGCTAGCTGCACTTCCCGTCTCTGCAGAGCTGGAGAGCCGTTGGTGGGAGTTGGTGGAGGCGTCCCTTTAGGGAGAGGTGGGCGAGTAGGCGTGGAGGGAGGAGTGCCCAGAGGTAATGGAGGAGGTGAGCTGTAGCAAGGGGAGCCTGGAGGTAGGGGTGGTTGGAACTGGAAGTCACCAGATCGATATGAATATGGTGTCCCTGGATCTGGGGAAAGCACAATGGAATGACTATTATTCTGCATTTCAAGTTAAGTTTCAATAAGACATAAGTGAACATCAATTCTGGGAAATGTTGCAGTACCTGATTCAATGTCCATATCCGAGCTTCTGTCTGAGTTTTGATCTGGGCTAGACTTAGTCTTCTTCCTGAGATGAGGGGATGAGTCGAACTCTTGTCGCCTTTTGTTGCAGGAGCCACCAGGCTGTTGGCAAAGAAAACTGAGATTTTAGGGCTCTGCTCAAGCAGTGCAGCCAAAAATAAGTTCCTCACAAAGTCAATAATGTTTTCCAATTCAGAGTATAGCTGAACAGTACATAAAAATGTATCAGGTAAGGGTTTCATATCAGGCAATATTGATTATTATTGATTAGGTTTTTTTATTTGAATATCTGAAATACTGCTAAACCGGTCACATCACCTCTCTGGTTTTATCCACAATTTGTTTTTAAGTTGTTGCACTTCTTCTCTCCTTTCACGCCACATCGTTGTTTTTCCATTTTTAAGCAGTTATGAGGCACGATGGCGAGACCTGAAACTGCTGCTGTGCAAGCTACTCAACAGGTTGTTGCTAGGTAACCATAGAGCGAGTGAGTTGCTAGGTAACTGATGAGTGAGTAAATTAGTTAATGTCATCAACCTTGCTTAACTGGCTATGAGATGGTAAGCAGCTAAAGCCTTTTCGCTGCCTACATCTCCCAGGATGCTCTGCAGCTCTGGATCAGATTTCAGTGAAATTACTGAACATTCTAACTGACGTTAAAGATCACGTGTTTACCGTGATATATGTGATGATTTATCATCCAGCCCCATCAAAGAGTCTTCCTTTTAAAAGCTTTATGCTATTGGTGTCCTTATGTTGTAGAAAGTTGATGCAGACATTGCATGAAAACATACAGAAGAACTGGATGATTTGATATTGTTGAGTTTGGACATAAGGAATGAAAAGTCAAAACTGTAAGCATTACCTTAGGGAAGTTATTGGACAGGTAGGCTGCATAGTTTTGCTTCATGTGGCTGGTCTGCATTGGAATCGAACCATAATGCATAAACTCCTGTAAATCAGACAAGAATATAACTTTTTAAAAATGCAGAGCAATTACACCAGATCTATCCCAAACTTCCAAATTTAATAAAACTATGCAGTCAATGCAATAATGGATATCTAGAATAGAGTTTTTTTTTTTTTTTCAAATTCAAGACTATAGTACCTACAGATTTTTTAAAAATTAGCGCTCAGTATATAGCATTTGGTTTGAAATGTACTTACATCTTTAGTTTGATGTGCAGGCACGTTAAAGCCAGGGAAATCCACCAGTTTGGAAACATCGTAAGAAACGTTTTGTGAAGTGCTGCCGACATCATCATTTGATACTACAAAAACAGGAGAAAAAACTTTGTGACAAGGTCCAAATTTTGTGCAACCAAAATACATGTTAATTTTATTGAAGAAAAAAAAAAACCAGACGGAAAACATGATTACAAACAGAAAACATACTGTTGGATAAATTGTATTTTTAGTAATTATCAAATATTCGTTGTATCATGTAGCCTTGTAGTTACATTTAGATAATGTTTACTTATATGCTTTTATTCTTTTACTCTTAGTATAAGTAGTGTTTCTGTGTTTTAAATAACTTTGATTCCTTCCTAAAGGAATCCCTGGGAAATAGAGGTGTTAGTTGTTCCCAGCTGAGTTTTACAACCCTGGAGGAAACTCTGCTTTGTTCTTTGTGCTACAAAGCCGTTGCTTTGAAGCTATACAACGTGTCCCATTCGACGCCGTGCCTGGAGCAAGAAGGATTTAGATTGTAGATAACATGTGTTTAGTTAGTGATTGTCATTTAGCACTGCAACTAAAATGCTTTGACCCCACCCCTTTAGAGTTGCAGTGCTCTCTGTGACAGGGACTCTGAAATTAATAAAACAGAGGAGCGAGAGATGTGTTTTCAGAGCGGTAGGAGATTTGTAACTGAAAGCACATCTCTGTCCGTTCTCCTCGCGAGAAACAAAGAATCTAACTCTCTTGTCTTTCCTGTGTTTGTTTAAATTGTCTCTAATAGGTATTTAGACCTGACACATACCATTTCCATCATAGAGTGATAAGCCAGAGTCTTCCATCTCTGCCTCTTTGAGCCAACCTGGTGGATAACCCAACTGCCTCATCCGATAAATTAGAGGAGGGAGGGTGTTACCGGCTACTCCCAGTGCTGCTAAAAGCTCCTCGCTGTTTAGAAATTAAAATGAAACATAATTAATTCAGAAATATAAACAAATATGCGCTGTCTGATTTTACTGGACGTTGTGTGTGATCGTTGTTTCTTTTGGTTTGCACAAATTATCAATCCTACCTTAAGACTCCAGGTTTGAATTTTCCGAAGCGCTCCTCGACTTCATCAGCATGGTAACGCTGGTTGCTCTGAGTGACCTGGCTTGAGTTCTGATTAAATGCTTTTCTTCTTTCACTTATCGCAGCCATATCTTTAGGCTAGGGAGGGAACAAAGTATAAATGCAGAAAGTTAAGTAGTGGTTTTCCATGTTGAGAGTTTTACTTGGATTTCTGCCATATTAGTAGCTCCAGTCGAGTACCTGGGGACAATCCCTGAGCTGATGAGCGCTGGAGCCACAGTTGAAACACATAGACTTGGGTCTGTGAAAATAATCATGCCACAAATGTAAGCATTTTAGTAGACGAATTTGAAAACTTTAGAAATGATTTAAGTCTTTTACCTTTTGTTTTTAATTTCCATTTCTAGTCCATCTGTTCCAATAACTTGGTTATAAACCTGCTGGTAGCTGTGCAACAGTTCAGGAAGGTGTACTACTTTTTAAAACATTTTTTTTATCAAATATACTTTGATACAACAGTTTAAAGATATTTGGTGAATAGTCATCTATTGCTTTTTTTCTGTCTTAGGTTTTTCTTGAAACCCAAATGACATCCAAAGCATCTAGAAATAAGCTGAATAAAATCCCTGGGAAAATTGCTAAATAAACCATTTCAAAGATACGTTGGAACGTCCCATCCATCAGTCAACTGGGGGTTTTCATTCACCAGAGGCTGTCCAAGTTTGTCAACACTGAAGGTAGAAAAATATAAAACACTCCCAACAACCTAAGAGACAAAATAGTACAATAATATAAAATTCTCCTTTTCTTATGACAGCATGTTCTGCATTATGTGGAGATAAATTTAGGCACTTACTTTAAAGGCTTCTGTTGTAGTTCTCACACTACTGGAAGACAACTTATCAGGATCTTCATCCAACGCAAAAGCTGAATTCTTCAGAAAGTGAAACATGTTTCAGTGGAAGTTTATTTAAAGGGATATGTCTGGATTTTTAAAGTAAAGTTAAAAAGGTTAAAAGCAGCCAACATCTCCCCTGCAGTAGATTATCATTTCATCATCTTCATTTAGCATAAATCTGTATTAGTTGGACTATGAGACTGAAACTAATGGCTTGCAGTGACACCTGAGATGCACCAAAAGCCAAATTGACTTTTGGTGTATAAACAACTCCAAAGTCAAAAATGTCATGGCGGTTTATACAAGTGCTACTTTATGAGCCTTTAAGTCGTTGGCATGTTTGCATTGGGCTGTAATTTGAAAAGCCAATGATTATTTACACAGTAAATTATTTACATAATATGAAACATGCCAAAGTTGGAACTAGTAGAGCAAAGTAATTGGTTTGCAAATTAACTACATTTCCAATAAGCACACATTTAAAGACATGTCCCTACAAAACTCTGGCACTTGTTTCACAAAGATTAATATGTGGTTTCAACAACCTGGTTCAAGCACAGAGAATACCCTACATTGTAGTTGGGCTACAACCAAACAACAAGAAAACAACTTTGGAAGAAGCCCCAGACTTAACACACTGTATTTGCATTTTGTTGTGATAGGTAATTTATTAGTTTATGACATCTCTGTTTTCATCCGTGACTGGAGTCTGAAACAGAATATAGCCTCTTAAACATATACAAATGCACACAAAAAATGATTGCCAAGTAAATTTATAAGCAAATTAAAGGCGAATTAAATTACATTTTACATTCTATATCTATAAGGCTCAAAGATATTCCTGGTCTGACCATGACACAAAGGCAGCCAACTGTCTGTATTCCTCCTTACGATGATCCTAAAACTCAAGCCTGGTGATGTTTGCCCCTAAGATGAAGGTGCAGCTATTGTGGTTTTCCTTTGAAAGTGTAAAAAATAATAATCATCTGTGAGAAATACTTTACTTTTGCCTAAGAATGCATTTTGAAAAGTCACACCATTAACCCATGCAAAGCAAAATGGCTTGCAGGAAAAACTTGGATATTAAAATGGATATGCTGATTTACCACAGGTAAGATATCGACGGCTTATAACTCTCTAGCATAACCACACTTTAGAAATCCCTGGACTATCCCTTTAAAACACAATTTTGAAAATACAATAAATTTCTAGGTAAATACCTGCGGTTTCATGTGAAACACTGATATCTTCTTTTCATTGTCTGGTTTCTGGTGCTTCAAAATGACACTGCAGACGCAATCTTCGATTTCTTGGCGACATTGTCTTGAAGAGAAACATTATTTAGTATTCATTTTTCCCACCTTTGTTTTGAGCTGTTCAATCTGAACACAAACCTTTTTGTTTCATTAAAATGTCAAAATGCATCTATTGGCTAACATCTACAGAAGCCACCAATCATGCAAAGGAACATAGACTCTACATCTATTTTTTTCCAGTAAATATTATTTAAAAGTACAGACATAACCAAAAACACACAACTGTTGGTTTCTCCTTGACTGTTTCCCATCTTACTGAGCCCCTCTGAACGGTGCAACATTGAACTTACTTTGATATAATATTGTTGGCGAAGAGGATCTGAAGAAGTGGCCCGTCGATGTTTACATCTCCCACTGTGATGCCGCTGTAAAGGCAGGTAGAAATAATGTGCCTTTAGTTAGGTTTCGTTTTAACTAAAGTGGACACACTCAGGTTTACAATTAGAAGATTACCTCGGTCGTGTCAGGATATTGAGCTTCCGTCTTAACACTTTATGTGAGCTAAACGTTAAAGAAATAGAGAGAGGCACGCAGCGAAAAACAATTGCATATTTTACAGCTCGAGAGCCTGCAGTTGGGGCTAATGATAGCAAACATGCTACACTGACGCAAGGATATTCTCCTCAGAAAGCCTCTCGATGTTATCTTCACACTCCTCCAGCCTGCTCCGGAGCTCGCTCGCCTCTTCGTTTTCTCCATCGTCCTCTGTGAAGTGAATGTGTCTTGAGACCGGTGGAGCAGAGTCCCCCAGTTGCTGGAAAAGCTCACTGTCTCCGAAATCAACTTCGGCCATTTTTAGCCTTTCAGCGCTAAACGGAAGTTCAGTAATGAAACGAACCATTTTGTGCGTTCATTGGTTATTTCCCTGTCACGTGTTTAGGAACTAGCTTTGCTCATTTAATCCCACAGTCATGTATTTCAGGTTAACAGACGTTAAACAATGTGAAACTTGTTTTTTCATCCATTAATAATAGAAAGTCAAATTAAACGCTTAACAGACTACACAAAGTGCAAGTATCTAATTCTAATGGTTGCTAAGGCTATCAGAGCAAACTGCTATGGGTCTCTGGGTAGCAATGCATGCCACATTATTCAGAATTTTGTTTAAAAAAATTGGACAAAAAAAAAGTTGATTCATGTTTGTCTGCTGTACTAATTGCAGCCTGATAGTTTTGCAGCTGTTAAAGTAAAATATTATCTTCCAGTTGGTGGCGGCAGTGCGTCAAAACATCTATTGCAAACCACCATTAAACAAGTAGAAGAAGAAGAAGAAAGAACGGCATCCTGCCCGCCCGCCAGAAAGAAGAAGAAGGTAAACATACAATTGATACGTCACATAATGCCAGCGTGAGAAAAACTATTTATTTGCTTGTAGTTATGTCAAGCTGTTCACCTGCCCCGTTAGCTTTACCGCAGTGGGAAGGAGGCTGTCGGAAAATTCGTTTTATTTGCTTAGTGAATCCAACATCGTTCAGATTGAGCAGCTGTCTGCAGGTAAAATCTTCTGATCTTGTCGCGTAATTTGATTAAGATTTAGTTACAGTCAATATCTAAACTTTAAATTTGTGTTACAATTGTCAAACACACATGTTTATATTAACTGCAGTCAAATAACATAATTCCGTGTTTCGTTTCCTTTATGCCAGGATTCGGTAATTCCACTGTATTTAGGAGCTGATCTCCTGTCCAATACTGACATCCGGGTGGAAAACCATCCCAGGTACCATGCCAAGTTTGCCAAGAAAGGACTTGCCACTAAAGTACACTTTTCCTCAGGTAAAATGTTTTACTGATCATATTAAATTCCAATGGGAATCTCAACACCATGGCTATTGCAGTGTGGGCTATTATTATCTTACTGTATTTAACCTATTTTATTGTTGTGTGTTTGTTGCAGCTTTCAGATTCCAGGGATTGAAGGTTCCTGCTGCAAATAACAGCTTGTGGTTTTACAGCATTCAAGGACTTTTCCGCTTAGCCTTTGAAATATACAATAAGCAAGAGCAGCTTGCAGTGTTGGAGAATTTCCAGGTACAAATGCATGCACATTAACCTGATTATATTAGATTATTTTCTACAGTTTTGGTCATAATTCTATGTAAACTAAAAAGTGAGCCATTTCTTTGAAACTACCTGAGTATCTTTCACCAAATATAAGTTGGGATATGTTTATATTTGAACCTGTGTAGCTTAGAGAAAATCTGCAGTGTCTTTAGATGTTAGTATTAAAAATAATTAAAAGCCCAAAATTATATTTACGGTACTTAAGGATAGGAGTATGTACATTTCTTACAAGATATGCTTGTGTAGATTCTCAGTTGTTTTGGATGTGACACTCCTAGGGAAGTGGACTTTTCTTGTTTCCTGAAGACGTTTCATGTCTCAGCCAAAAGACTTCTTCAGCGGTGAAACATCTTCAAGAAACAAGAAGAGTGGCTTCTGTGTCATCTGACTCTTACTGGACATGTTTAATATATAATTCAGATTGTCTTTTCGTCGCAGGATGTCTGGAAATCACAGATAAACAAAAGCCCACTGGAAATGAATTACAGCCTCAATCTGCAGCTTGACAATCCAGCGTCTCCAAGCGTGGCTGACAGAGATTTGGAAATACCTGGACATGATTTTAGCCAGATTAACGGGAACGTCACGCATGCATCTGCTGAAGACACAGCTGATACAGCAGCAGATCATGATTATTGTACTTTCACCAAACAAAGCTGCCAAACTGAGCAGATCCATCCCACTGTAGCTGCTCTCAGAGAAAAACTGCACCACTTGGATGACCAACTCCGCTCTCCCCCTCAAGGCCGCACAGATCGCCTGGAAACTATGTTGCTGCTCTTAGAGAAGATTGATCGATACATGACTGGTAGCCTAGATGAAAAGGATGCGACTGACGCTGTGTTAGCACTACTGAACGCTGAAGACTGGACTAAAGACTCTGTGTATTCGAGTTACATGCTTACTTGTATAGGACGGTGGCTTGGACAGCAGTTTCATGCAGCCAACAGCAGCATCAGCCAGAAAGTAGAGAGTTTTAAAGTTCAGCACATCGAACAGATCAGTGATTTACCACCTGCAGAGGAGCTGGCTGTAGAACTGTTTCCAGAGGCTATGCAGACACTGCTGCTGCACTGGATGGGCTTGTGTGATGAGTCGACTGAAGGAAAGAGACGCAGCGAATATCCAATCCTGCTTCTTATTCTGGAGTTCGCAAACCATAACCTCATTACCGGTGTCGCTCACGTGCTCTACTCAACTCTTATATGTAAATGAGAGAGGATTTCCATAGAGCCACCAACATAATACCTGCACAACTCTTATAGATGGCATTTTTGTGTAAATCACTTTTGTCGAAAGGATAAATCATTTCCAGTCCTAAATTTGCAGGATCATTGTAGGTTATAGTTTGGTTTATCAACTGTCTATGAAAACATTTCATTCATAGAAATACTTTACTATTGTTTAGAACATAACTTGATTTTGGCAAAACATAAGTTGCACCTATATGGTCTTTTTTTTTGTTATTTTGCATCAAAGAATAGGAAGTAATTTTTCCAAGTCCCAGAGTTTTGCATTAGCCCACAATAATTGTCCTCAAACTCTGCTTTATTTGAATACTTATCCTAATATTGTAATATTAGGATAATATTACAATATTATATGAAGGGATAATACACAATATTAGGAGAAAGTGGGATATCTTGTTGCACTGACTTAAATAAACAAATACTCAACTAAACCATATTGATATCTTTTCGCATTGGATTAATTGTAAACATAGTCCACAAGTGAGTAATCTGTGCTGCTCCTGCTTAGAAAAAACTTTTTTAATCTCAATATGGTTTTATTGAAAAAATTGCATCTGGCTACATCTGCTCATTTGGCAAAGAAACAAAACAGTGTTGTTTATCAAGTGGTTCTAAAACATGTTATACTAAATTGAACCATAAACATCACCATATTTTAGAGGCATAGGGCGCCTGAATCCATGGTACTTTATTCAACAACACAGTTAAAGTAAATGGTCTTTTACTTTATGTAACTCTTTATCAAGTCCAGAGAACTCCAAAGTGCTTCACACTACATTTATTCACAGACTGATGGTGGTAAGCTACTGGAAATCAGCCAGTTACTCCAGTTCTGCTTTTCTTTGGGATATTATCTGGGTTGACTAATGGTTACATTTTAGTTATTTAGTAACCTTTTGGGAAAAAAAGAAACATCTAGTAGTAGCTTTACTGTACCCTACTTTTTACTTCTACTTGACTGATATTAGTTTGAAGTACATTTACTTGAGTACAACTTATAGTTACCTCACTCAGTGAGGTAACAAACCTGTTCATAAACATGTGCTCCTATATCAGTGACCATCAATTTTTTCCCCAAGACACAGTAATGTAGGAGAATCTGCTGTTTGGTCAACAAATATAAAATAGAGGCTCAGAACTGTTCAAAGGACAATTTATCATTCACCCATGACATCAATGCAACACATTATCAACTGAATGTGGTTTTGTAAAACACAAAGTGATGCATGAAACCTTTTTCAACACAAAATTTATTATATGAATGAGTGAAACATTTCAAACTCATTTCTATCCAAAGCAGTCAAGTAGACAAATGTTTATAACAACCCATGATTGATTTTCCCCAATGACAAGTGAAGATGGGGAATTCCGAAAATGCTACTGTGTCCTTTGCTAAATGAATGTAAACAGCATCAACTTAAACCACATCGTACTCCGACAACCACACATCAATATATTTGTTTTTCATAAAAAAGAATCACATTATTAAAAGGAAATATCTACTTCACCTTCGCAACCACCAGTCAAGATAACTCCTCCTTTTTCGCCGCAGACGTAAAGATTAATAAACGCTGAGACAATCTCAGCGTCTTACTATATACACGTTACAATTTATGAGGCTTTTGTCTATAAATAATATACAGATTCAGAGCAACATCCATGCAAGCTCGAGGGCTGGCAATGAATTATGTGATGAGATGAGGACGAGTGCCGAGGTTTGGCACTAGATGGAATCCATCCCACGAGAGAAAGAGGAGGAAAAGCCAAGTCCCATTCCTCTCTGGGTGTGTGTCTGAGATCGAGCCATCTCGTACTGAACATCGAGGTTCTTGAACATCTCCTCTTGCTTCTGAAGAGTCTTTAAGCCTTCATCGTTGAGTTGTTTGGTAGCTTCTGCATCATCCTCACCCTGCAAACACGCAAAGGGTAAAATATCCTTTTACTCTAAACTAAAACTCAAAAAGTGATTAAAATATGAAAGAAAGTAAGAGGTTTACCTTAATGCCCATTAGCTTGCGAAATTTAACATTCTGGTCCTTGTTTCCAAAGTTTAGTTTCTCCCACAACTCAGCAGTTTGTGACTTTTCCTTAGAAAGTACAAAACCAAAATATAAGTATTTTGGTAAGCAATCGTTGTCAAATATATTCACAAGTTTCCAGAAAAACAAACGTACCCCGTCCTTCTTCCCCTGCCATAGCATTTTCCTCTTTTTCTCCTGTTCTGCAAACTTCATGGGGTTGACAGCAGACGGGTTGTAGTAACTGGGCACAGCGATGCCAGTCTCTGCGAGGGTTTTAGCTTGAAGCGCTGCCATCTGTGCAGCCATGGCAATCTGAGGAGTGACCTGCGTCCCAGAGGCCAGAAGGGCAGCCACGTTCAGGCCAGGGTTCGAGGCAGCAGCCGCAGCTGCAATGGGGGCGGCCACAGCTGAGGACAGAACGATGAGCATTAGCACCAGAATCTGAACAGAAAGATAAACATTGTGAACACTTACTCAGCAATAATACATCACCTGCAGCCATTTCCTGCTGTTGCTGCTGCTGTTTCTCCAACATTTCTTTCTCTTTCTGCTCTTGTAGTTTCTTGGCTCTCTCTAGTCTGGAAAGAAAAATAAAAAAAAACATTGACCTAATTTTCTCTTTTGTTTAAATTAAATCACATGATTCTCGAGTCTGTATAAGAACTACACGCACAGAAGCCTCAGAACAAACTCTTGTGAATTTACATTCAATTAACAAAAACATTCCTTTACCTTCTGGCTAAAGCCTCTTGTGCATCCATCGCTGTGTTTCGCCCACGGAAGACCAGTGGACTAACAGACCTGCTTAGACTCTTTCTGTGCACTTTTTCGACCCTCTTCTTTCGCTCCCTGAAGCAATAATCAATGGAAAATTAGGAAGAATAGTTTGGGTACCTCCACTCTCCTGCCCAAACGTGTAAAAGTTACAATAAATAATTTGATTTTAGAACACTCACTTGCTTTTGCTACGACTTCTGCTGTGGTGACGATGTTTGGTTCTGGAACCTGAACGAGACCTGGCTTTCTTCTTCTTGTCCCGGCTGCGCGATCTGGACCGCCGCTGATCCCTGCTTTTGCTGTGATGCAGTCTGCAGTAAAAAATAAAAATAAAACAAATTACTGTATATAAACTGTAAACAAACACAAATCCAAGAGATTACACAAATACAGCCATAATTTTATTAGAGTTGCCACTAAAGATCATTTATTCTATCGATTATTTTGTTGACTACTTGATTAGGTTACTTTAGACCTAAACCTGCCAGTGATATAAACAATTAAGGGCTTAACTGCATGGCCCTAGCAAAGTTCATTAACTGTCAGAATAAACTGAAAAACATGGTGAAAGAGGAAGTCTGGCACCATGGTTTTTGTATGTTTCCACTATAATATCCACATCAAATATTATTTATTTTATTTTACAGCAGTAAATGACAAAGTCTTTCTAACAGCAAACAAGCTGTTGGTTTTGTCTCAAACATGACGGCCCGTTCAGAGACAGTTTGTAACTCACAGGAAATATTTTGGGTGAAGAAAAAACAAATCCATAATCCATAGCATTTCTCTCTTCTCTGTCACAAGACAAATCGCATGTGAAAAGAGCTGCTTACTTATCAGTCGGACTAACCTCTCTCTTGAGTGTGACCTGGACAAGCTCCGCCCCTTCGAAGACTTCCTTTCCTTCCGCCTGGATCGGTCCTCTCCGTTCTCTGCTGGATGTCTCTCCTGCTCTTGATGATCGTCTGATTTTCTGTGAGATTTTGATGGCTTCTCTGAATCCCTTTTTCGTGCCTGTTTTAAGAAGAAGTTGTCTCTTTCAGGAAAATAGTGCAACAAAAAGAGTTAGTACCATGGCTTAGAGCAAAAGGTTTGTAAAAAAAAAAAAATCTGACAAGACGAATTGACCTTGTCATTTCGAAACCCATCTTTAAAAAACAACAACATAATTCTCAGATCATGACTGTATAAGTGGGTATTTCTGAGTATGCACTGTTTTGGCTGCACTGATAAGGAGACCAAAGAATAGCAACAGTAACAAATGAAGCCAGCATTTCTGGAACTTTTTGCTAGATTTGATGACGTGCATGCAAATGTTAAATTCTGACTATCAAGGCAGAAACTTCTAATTAGTGCTAAAAATCCATTAACAATTCAATGAAACCTAAACACTCTGAACTGGACCAACTTAAAGGTTAAAATAGGGATGGGCATCCAACTGATTTTGTGTTTAAGTTTAAAGCATTTTGAGATTCAGTGAATGCCCATTCCTAGCTGCAAGAGATGACAGAGTTAATGCCACTTTTTCTACAAACATTGTGAGACAAATAGGAGTTTGAATGGCAGATAGTTACCTGTCCCAGTAGTAGGCATATTATTTTGCTATGTCAGCAGGGTCCTCTGTTCAGTCTCTTCGTGCATTAGCACGCTGAGTATGATTTATTGTAGAAATGTTATCATGTGATCTCCACACAGGATTTAACAAAAATAAAAGAAAAAAAAGCTATTTTTCACCAATTTATATGTTTACAATAATCACAGATATCCAAGGACACAAGCTTCCTGCGATACATGTGAACATTAAGAGGGCAAAAAATATCCTTTTGACATGAGCCTGTAGTCCTTTTTTTTTGTTCTGAGCTTTTCTATCATACAAATGTTGAACTTAGGCACCAAATACTCACCATGACCTAAAACTAGCAACTATGGTGCTTTACAATCAAATTAAAAATGTTTTTCATTAAATTAAATGAATATATTAATTACCTCTTTGCTCCTGCTCCGACTTCGTCTGTATTTTCTGTCACCTAGAAAAGACAGAACGCAGTTTTCCCAACTGATCAGAATATAAATAAGGGAACCCATTTGGCAACAATTGCATAACAATCCCACATCCAGAATGGCTTTGAGGGGAATAGACAACTATGTAACATGCTTACATAACAATATATTTTAAGTAACTTTAGGCATTTAAAAAAACTTTGCTGATAATATTTTGGAATCTAATGGCCAGCTGTGTAAAACCTTTCTAGTAGAGACTATGTACCTTTACTAAGCACTTACGTTTTCGTTCCCTGGAACGTGACCTTGACCGTGAATGGTGATGTTTGGAGAATCGGGGAGACCTAGAAGATTCCATGCTGTGCTTTCTTCTGTGATGAACTGGAGAACTTGATCTGTTCAACTCTGCAGAGTCGTCGCTTGCCTGAAACAAATGGGTCGATAAGTAAAACCAGCAGCAGATCAATCTATTTATATAGAATAGACTCCAGAGTAATACAATAACCTAAAGTGCTGACAGAACAGAAATAATGGCAGTACCGTAAATATTAAAGGGTTTGCTTTGCTCTTATCACTCTCTTTATTTTACTAGAGTTTTTCATCACGATCAATTCCTGTGATATTTTCCATATATTTAATAATCTTAACTAGGTCATCATCACTGTCTCACGCTAAATCTCAAAATGTCAGTCTAATAACTCATCTGCCGAATAAAAACCTGCCAGATTCCACTAAAAATGGAAAATACTGGAACCATCAATTTCAACTCTTATTTAAAATTTTTAGATTAAGATTTGGGCTTGACATAGTGTTTTATTTAAAAACGAACACATGCTGAACACAACTTTGTTTTCATGCAGTTGATTCTCTGTTTCTGTTTGTTTAATTGACTGACAACAGCATAACAGGGCCGTTAATAATTATGGGTGGGTTATATTAATCAAAAACGCAGAATATTAAACACATTATTGAAATAAAACTTTTTTTTTTAAAGTTTGGGTCACAAACTATCAAACTTTTCCATCTGAATTTAGTGACATGACTCCAAAACTTTCAGCCTTTAAAATCTCTTAAACATTTAAATTTCAGGCTGCATACACAGTCTTAGTATCGATTTAGAGTTTTTTGGTGTGCCCTTTTATATGAATTAATTTGTTTAGACAAACAAAAACATAAAAGAAACTGTCAACACACCTATTTAATGGATAACAAATGTCCAGATTTTAGTCCAATATGACACATTCACTAAAAATAAAATCCATTATCTCAAAACACACATCATGAACATATTACAGGTACTAAGCCTGTTCGAGCTAGCGGTACGGTGCGTATTTATTTAGACCTGAATGGCGTTTTATTAGGCTAACTTTACAGTTGCAGCCAGAACAATTACATATTTAAGTACACAACTCAATGCTGTACATTTTAGCGTGTGCTAATTGGCTGGTTCACTTAGTTTCAAAGCCGTAATTTGGGAAAGAGAAGTTAAATATGGGCTAACAGCTCATATTTTTTTTCTATAGCCAGTAGCCATGATGTCGCTAGGCTAACAACCATCGACCGTCGCCATCTTTAAGAAAAAAAATCTGCACCACATAGTACATTTTTACCAATATTTTTTGTTAAAACCGCTTCTGTTGAGCACATATCAATGTAGTTGATGTATTAGTACTTACCGACATAATCCGGGGTCACCAATTTATACGGAATAAATCCTTTCTGAAGCGGTTCAACGTAAAACGGTAGAGGACTTTACTTCCAGCCAGGTCGATGTGTTCCTCAGCTAGCTACTGTGCTGGGTTGCCAGTTTGAACCGTAAATATGCTTTCATTGCACTAAAATCGTCAGTGTTGTTAAAGAATGCATAGAAACGGGATCATTAGAAATGTTTAAAACATATTTTTGCAAATAATATGGATATAAATATACTGGGTATTTATTCCATTGACAAAACAAATAAAATAAGTCCTTAAAAAACCGCTGAAAAGGTTTTTGCATTTGAGCACTAATGCCCTTCGACAGCAGTGTTTGACATAATACGTCTAATTTATTTTTTATAATGCTGTTGTATGTCAAGGTAAACTGATTAGATGGAGAATAAAAAAAGTATTGGATGTAATGAAAAAGTTACTTTTTACAACTGTGTAAATCAAACCTGGCAACGCGGAATGGGCGACATTGCTTTTTTTACCCTGTAACGATTTCAACAGGCTTAAATAAAGCTTCACATTAATTATATTTTTAAACGAATCCCCTTTGATATATTGGAATGTATACGTTAAACACATTCAAAATTAAAGTCTGTGTCGTTGTCTGGATAATGAACTAATATCATTATTAAATAAGCATTGCTTTTCGTGAGCTGTTTGAGAAGATGTACCTGGAAGACACAACGCAGGGTCAAAAACCAAAAGTAACTGCTAACGACTATACAGCGACCCGCCAAATTCTAAAGCTAATGTTGTGGACTCGTGTTGATGCTGTACTTCAGTCCTAGAAATAACACGCACGGCGATCATTCGCCGCTAACGTCTAAATATCCCATCGGATAAAAGACGACGGCGTTGATATGAACGCCTGCTCTCAATCGGTTTCAAAGTTTATCGCTGAGGTTTGTGTTATCGTCAACATTCACTTGGATTAGTAGAGGGTCAGCTAGTGTAGGGAACAGTTCGAGGCACATATTTATATATATTTTTTCATATTTTGTGACAGTTTTAAGAAATGGCGACGTGGAGTGACGTCGAGCTTCTGACCAACGAAGATACAAGCACGGTCCGCCTGGAGAGCGTGTCAGGAGAGGAGCATGGAAGCGGCTTGTATCAGGTTGACACGTTGGTCAAAATATCCTCCTCCGATAAGGTAATTAGTGCAAGTATTTGCACTACAAGAACTTGGGCATGCTTTCTTCAAGTCCTTGTGCTTTGGTTATTCCTTATACACTTTTGACCAGGGGCGTAGCTAAGATTTTTTGCTTCCCATCAAGAAGGGTTCCACTCACCCTAAAATGGATTTACGTTATTAATTTAATTTATTAATTGTAATTTTTGGGAGCTCTAAATATAAATCATATTGATCTTAATAAGGTTTTTAAGTCTTTAGTTGAACTGAAAAAAACTCTGACTTTTCTACATTGCAGCCTACCATTTTTTGAGATGATTTATTAGGAATGCTTTTTGCAGGTTCCTGCAGATCCCCGGCTTTTATCCTTTGGTGCTTCCAATTGGAATATTGTTGTCATTGACAAGACGGTGATCCTATTTGATCAGAGCTATCAGACCATTCTTCTCCTTCTCCACTTTGGTAAATCATCACTTGTTTTCTTTTACCAGATCAGTTAGGAAAAATTAGAGTTGTTCACTTTCTGTTGAATTTAAAATTAAATAACTGTCTCACCGCATTTGGTGTTAAGATCGTAAAAAGTAAAATGTCCCAATCAAAATGAGTAGGTCAGAACTCAAAGAAAACTATAAAGCCCGACTATAATTTGTTTTTGTTGTTGTTGTTTTTTAGAAACGGATGTGGATACAATTGATGTTTGCCTTAATGGACGATTTTTGGTGGTCTGTGAAAGAAATGGAAACCTTCATTTGATCTATGTTCCACACAAAAGAATCCTCTTTACAAGAGTATGGGAGTTTGTATTTCTAATGTGGTTATTGAGTTAGAACATATTTTTATATGTAATGGATTTACATTAAATATCACCAACTAATTTGACAATGACATTTTTTGTTTTTAAAAAAACAACTAGAATCTGTCTTTTTTTGTCTCTCTCCTCTCAATTTTTCTTTCTATGTTTTATCTCTGTGCCTTGTGTTTGAAATTTGCAGGCTTTGGTTCAAAAACCATCAAGTGAAGACAAGAAAACCTACCGCTATCTCATCCTAAATGAGGATCAGTCATCTTCTGGTAAAGTTTTTATACTATTTTTGAGCAGAATCTCTAATAGACAGTTTGTATTTCTTGTAATTTTGTGAATATTTTGGCACTAAGTGATATATCATAAATTTTTTAAAATCATATGTTTTGTTTCTTGTGACAGGGATGTATCATGTCTTTCTTCTTATTAAGGATGGATTTTTCCACATTTCAAACCTTGCTTTGACAAAGATAGAGACAGGTATTGAATTTTTATGTTGGATTATATGCAGTGTTTATTTGGAGCCACTCTTTAAATACAGTAAACTACATTTTATCCTTTTACTATGAAAGCATGTGAAAATATGGACGTGGGAGCTTTGAAAGAGGTGAGCTAAGGCCCCTTTTCTCCATTACACTACAGGATAATTTTTTTAAATGACAGAAAAATAACAATCTCTCTTTCCCATATTCAGCTCCAGAGTCTCATGAGGGTAGACTTTTGCTCTACTGAAGAGTACCATGATGAGGGCTGCAGTACAGCAGTGATCTTCAGTGTTGGCCTTGAAATCAATCTAATTATTGGGGTCAGTGTGCAAAAGAAGTGTTTGATTTACTCACCGTATCTGTGCATTATCATTGGATTCATGCAAAAAGAAGCAAAGTGAAATTTTTGAAAGTAAATTGTGAAACCCACTGTCATGTCAAAACTTGGCAGGGGGACAAAGAAAATATTGTGACTCACTGGAAGATGGATCATCTTAAGGCAAAGATGTGCTTTGCTCAGTCCATCAACAACAGCCTAATTCCTGGTAAGGTGATTGTTTTGCAGAATCCTGGTTTTTATTCTAAAAAATGTTTAATTGTAGGAAAGTCAGCACAGTGCCTTGCAAAAGTATTTATATCCCTTGAGTCAGTAGGATCCTAACATTTTGTCACATGGACAAAAAGCATCGTACTATTGGGATACAAACAGAAATATTGTTTAAGACAAAAAAAACCCCAACTAATTATGTGTGTGTTTTTTTTAAGTTCACCTGATCAAAATTAGAGTAAACTAATTAATATTAATATTACTGTTATGGTCAATAACCAATATTTAACACTCATTGCTCAGGGGAAATCCAAACTTGAATATAATAAGTAAGCTGTGGCAAGACTTAGAAATGTCCATTTAATCTCTCCATCCAATCTAAAGAATTGGCAAAAGCCTTCCTCTTTAGATGAGCAAAGCTGGAAAATGCTGCTATTATGGCAGAAAAAGATGGTTCTACAAATATTGACTACCAGGGACTAAATACCAGTTCATGCCACTTGTTTGAGATTTTTCATTGTATCCGAGTAAAACCATGCATCGTTCTCCTTCTTCTCAATGATGTACCATAGCATATGTATCTGAACTATAAGTGCACACAAAAATATGCCGAAGTTTACGCTTAGAAAATATAAAGTTCAGTTTATGAATCAGTTTGCAAAGCATTGCAGTGTTTGGTCTGTTAATGTGAGGTGAAATGGTAATGAGCTTCTTGTTCTTACCTTGTGTCTTATTTTTCCAGGTGTGAGAAAGCTGGTAGTGATGGAAAATCTGTTGTATATTTTGGACTCTGAGGTGAGTTTGATGTTATAGGGTCTTTAATATTTGCTTCACAGGCAGCAGATTGAATGTTTTACGTTTATGTTGTAAATTTGCATCAGGATGTTCTGAGCGTTTGGGACCTGCATTTTCTTGTCATGATTCGCTGCTGGCCAGAGCTGGCCGTTCACGACTTTGAACTAACCACGGAGTGTGGCTCTGCCTCCATGGTGATGTAAGTACGAGTCTATCATAATAAAGTTGTGTAACTCTATCTACACATAGAGATGTGTCTCTGAAGTCCAACTTATTGTTTGTGTGCATAATCTTGGCCAATAAAGCAAATATAAATCTGAACTTTACACCAAACTGAATGTTTTCTATTGCTTGTTGCAGCCAAGACAAGAGCAGCATGAAGATGATTACTCTGACGAAGCAAGACAACAGTCAGGTCGCTGCACAATTCCCTCTGAACAAACTCGGAAAGCCAATTACTGACTGCTTTTCTGAAGATCTACTGCTTTTTACTTTTCAGATCAGCTCCCTTCAAATCAGATGTTTGCCCTCTATGAGTGTTTGCTACTCCCTTGATGTCTCCTCGGCCTCCTGTCTTGTCCAGATGAAAACAAACATGGTGAACAATCAAACCTTTTTCAGGCATAACATGGAGTATGCTGCCTTCCTGTATAATATATATCAACATTACAATGAATTTTGTTTCCATTTAGGACACAATTTATTTGGTTGAGGGGCTTGGTGAGAACCCGGAAAGGTGAGACACTGTGTATTATTTTCAAAAATGTCAGCCATTGCTTGCGTGTTTTTACAATGTAGTTTTATTTTTTCATTCTCTCTGCCCATAGCCAAGGAGAGGCTGTCTCAGCTGTTGTGGTCAGATGTTTCACTGAGGCTTTACCCGAGAACAGGTATCTAAGTATTATCTGGGTGAACTCTGTGTTGTAACCGACAAGACTAATATTTGATTCACGCTTTTCTTCCCTGTTTCTAGGCTGAGCAGGCTTCTACACAAACACATGTTTGAGGAGGCAGAAAAGTTTGCAATTACATTTGACCTTGATTTGGAGGTAAATGCATCTGTTTTGTAAATTAAAGTAACGTAACAGCAATTCTCCTGTTACATTACAGCTGAAGTGTTCCTCAAACTCTGGAGTTTCTCTGGAGTTTGAGGAAAAATGTCTGAATCAGGGTTTTGTTCAGTGTGAGGTCATGCTACTGCAGCTGTCTTTTTACACTTGAGCACACTTGAGTTTTGTATTTTTGCTTTGGTTTGTTTGCTACTCTTATGAAAGTGGTTGTGGGCTGACAGTTTTATTTTTGTGCAGCTTGTTTACAAAGTGAAGCTTGACTTTGTGCTGGAGCAGTTGGCCTCGGCGTCAGTGGGTGGATACGGACAGGAAGTCTGGTCTGAACTCGTAGATGAGGCCAAGACAAACCTGATGAAAATCACAGTACGTTTTTTTTTATTTAACTCTGGTTTCTATCTAGATTATTGCAATATATGAATGCTGATGCTAAAATAGGCTGTATCTTTTTTTTGCAGGATGAGCAGTATGTGGTGGACTACTGCCTCAAAGCTCCGTGGCCGACCTTTGACACTGCAGAGAAGATGCTAAACCACGCTGCCTCTCGATACGCCTCCTTACAGATACAAGAGGCCTTGGCTCGACTGGCAACATTCTGCAACCTGCATGGCTTGGAAAACTTCAAGTAAAATCAATATCTTATTGCCTACCTCTCATATTTTGTTATAAAGTATGCGTTTTATTTCGTGGACGGTTTGTTGCATATTTCCTCCATGTTATTTAGTGTACTGCTCTCTCACCTGCAGTGGGATCGCGTGGATTGAGTTTCTGAACAGCACCGACATTCTGGGAGATGTTCTGACCCACCTGAGAGAGGGAGACATGAGGGGCGCACAGCTCCTGTGGCTGAGATACGAGGTAACATGAATGATTCGAAAAAGCTTTGTTCACACATCAACAGCAGTACACTTAAAGCTGCACTTCTGAAATACTTTTGAGACATTTATGTGGTCTTGATGTGTGATTCTGCAGGGACAGATCGCTCTGGAGTTTGAGGAGAAGAGTCTGGAAGCAGTTCTCGGTGCCATCCCAGAGGACCTGCTGTCCCAAGACCTCTGTCCTTGGTTAAGGACAGTTTTTGTCCCTTTTTTGAGGAGAGTCCTTCCAAGAGGACAGGTGGAATGACTTCACTTTCAAATAAAAAAATGTGCCTTCCTTACTGAATGAAGCTTATTTAAGTTAAATAATTTTTCTTGTAGAGAATCCTGGCTAAATGGCTTGAGCTGAAAGCAAGAAATCTGGAGTTAACTGAAAAGGTAAATTAGACAATTAATTTATTATTTTTTATTAAATAATGATTACTGTGACATATTGTTAGGTTTTTGGTGTGTCTTTGGTTACACTTGGTTATGAATTATTGCAGTAGCATATAAATTTATTCAGATTCCTTACGTTAATGGTATGAAAAAATTGACTTATGGATTAATTGTGATGAATTTAATATTTCTTCAGGGGTCTTGGCCTAAGAATGGGCTGGATTTGGCCATTATTGGGCTTCCCTCTTTATGGACCTGGATGAAATCGATTGTAAGAGACATTTTTATTGTATTTTCTTCACCCTGATATACAAATTTATGAAATACAGTTGAATATTTATTTTTCTGCTAACTGTGTCTCTCAAGGATGATAATGATGGTGCAAATGAGCTGCAGAGCCTCAAATCTCTTGTGTCCAACCTCCGTCAGTTGCTGGACCTTCACCAGAAGTACAGCTGCAGACTGTCCCTCTCAGTCTTTGAAAAGGTTTGTTTGTTGTTGGAGATTTGCTCTGTCTAGGCTTAACAATGAATTATATCTTTAGTCGCTATTAAAGTTACGGCTCAGTTTGAACAGGGTTCAGTGGCAGTCTGAAAAACACAGAAATTTCACAGAAGTATTTCCCAGGTCTAGATAAGTTTGAATAAAGAAAATAAGTGTGGGAAAATATCTGTAGTTTCAGTTTTTATTCCTTATCACATCTGTTTAGGGCTGTTTCCTTCCTTCTTTGTGTTTTCTCATTTATCCGTCCCGTCATTATGTTCTTTTTTCTTTTGTCCTTCCTGCTTTCCATGTTCCTAAATGTAATTCCAAGTATGTAATTCAGACTGAAAGATGTAAATCACTTTGTTTCTTATGTTTGGAAATGCTTTAATATTGGAGGTGGCCTGAAACAGAAGCAGTGGGTGGAAAGATCTGCCATGATGTTTTAAAACCTTAACAGAGGGAAAATGCAGACATAATATTTGCTTTGTAGTTGATTCTCAGTTTGCTGTTTAAACCAAGTATCTACAGGATTTCTACACATTTTAACATTTAAAGGTAAAATTATTTTAAAAAGATCAATCTGCACATTTTTACAAAATCACTTTGTTTCTTATATTTTGTAAATGCTTTAATAATGTTTTTCTGCGTTATTCAGGTGCTGCATATACTAAATGTTATTTATGAGGGTTTTTTCCCCATTAACAGGGAAGCAGGTTGAGTGTGGCGTTCTTCATGCTGGACAAAGTTCCAGCTCCAGAACTGATTGCCGCCACAGTGGAAACCAGCGTTCGGCCGTACGCCGAGGAGCACACGCTTCCTTTTGATGAGTTGCTGCTGCAGTACATCAAGGTAAAACGCCTCTACCAATAAACACCATTTAAACTGAGATTACATACATATTCAATTAAACAGACACATTAAATGGATATACTAACTAAAAAAAAATACAACATTTACTTAATAAATGTAAAGCCTTATTTAAATACTTATATTATTTAAAGTAACATCAATTCTCCAGTGTCATATTTATTTATGATCCTTTTCTGCCGGACATATTCGAATTACATTTTACTCAGACAAAGCATCATCACAGCTGAAAAATGTCCTTTCATATTTGACAATGCAAAGAACTTTTTTAAAATTAATCCACACTTTTTTTTTTATTTTATCAAATATATTTAGAAATTCAAAGAGGTGTAAACAGAGTCTGGAATTTGCTTTCATTATTTTCCACGTCTGGATACGTAGAGAAAAGAGATAGTTAAGTATGCAAAAATTTCTGATTTAATTTACTTGTTCAATTTTGCTATTGCTTAATAAATGCTGTGGTTTTCTATTGACGTACGTTACACGGCTCAATTTCAATTTAATTCAGTTTGTTTATAGAACGCCAATTCACCACACGTCATCTCTAGTCCCTTTAAGAAAGAAAAAAGTCATATTTGCTTAATTATTAATCTTTGAGTTTACATTTTATTCATTTGTCTCTTGGTTTTTATCTTGCTGACTGATTTCACATTCTTTTTTTTCCTCTCATAGCAACTTTAAATCTTTTGATCGGTTGATCTGCAATTTTACAGTCGATCAAAGTACCAGACCAGTAGTACATTTTCTGAGATAGTACAAGCAAAATAAAAGTAATAAAGTTCATAAACTTTGCCGTTTTAGACTACGAGACTTCATTCCCTATGTGATTATGCCAAAAGTTCTACATTTTGAAATAGAGATAATTTAAATTAGTCCAATTTCCATAAAATCACTGGCCAAAACCACAGCCTTAATCAGATGATAATTTCAGCAATGTGTTATTTCAGTATTTGTGGAACCTTAAGACAAAAAGTCTCCAGTATTATTCCAGCTGGTTCACAGGTGAATCTTTGTATTGAAATATCCATAATCTTATAAATGAAAAAAACAAAAAATCCAGATTTGAATCATGAAAATTATTAACTTTTTGTAGAAGCAAATATATAGTAACTTCTTCCTAAGCTAAATGTTTCTATTGTTGTTGCGCAACACCCCCCCCCCTCCTTTCTGTCTCTACTCTCTCACTCTCGTACTTCCTCTTCTGAGAGGGGAGATGTGCTACCAGCTCTCCGTCTAACGGGTCCGTTGAGTTTCCTAAATCTGCTGGGATTTACCCTGTCCAGAACTGAAGTAAACTCTGTTTAAGCTGGTTTCGAGAAACGATTCGCCTGGTTATCTGACGGCCTACATCCAGGTGTCCCACCCTTCTTCCCCCTGTGAATTAGCCAGACTGAGCAGCCTACAGCCAACTAGTTTCACAGAGCACACCTGTTAACGGTCGCTCGTTCTCTATTTTGCAACTTGCATTTGTTATTGAACCAGGTAGGTTTTAGTGACTCGGGCGAGTCCCAAGGATGAGGTTTTAAATATGGGCTACCAGCAACCTAAAAACATTTTCCACCTCTTCCTCTCCAGAATCAAACATCACAGCTATTTTACAACCATCAAAGAACTTTAAGGTGACTCATTAACTGAATGTCCACAACATCTTTTAGATTTTCTTTATGCTAAATATTTTATTAGTAAGGCATTTTTGCAAGGGTCAGTACAGCTTAATTCAGTAGCAGAAATAATCAAATAAGTAAAATCAATCATCTAGTCTATCTTTCCCTACTGCTGATACTGAGTACTAAAAAAGGGAACCTTAGAGAGAGACGGACGGAGTTTGGCGTTTCGAACCCCAGACCTGGCTTGATGATGAAGAAGGTGTGGCAGCAGGAGGAAGATGTTGATCGATGAAGGCCAGGATCTCCGCAGGTCTGATGAGCCTCCTCTCCGCATGGATGCTGAGGTCACACAGGACTTGGTGCTGGCAGGAAAAAAGGCACCAGTTCTTCTTCCTTGTCTTTGTCTTCATCTTTGTCTTTGGGGTCTGAACCCAGCTGATGAGAGAAGTGCGATTCGAAGCCACAGATTGTGGGCCAGACGGGTTGGTCTCCATGTGCAGGACAGTCTCCGGCTCCGTGGCCCCGGCTCTTCTTCAGCTGCAGAGTTCTTTGTCCATCTCGATCTTGGCTCGAAGCTGCCCGGAGGATCCAACAAAAGGTTCCTCCTTTGCACTCACCTTATATAGGGTTCATCCACCCCCCTGGTGCGCCTGCTGTCTGCTTAGACAGATGATCTCATATCCATCACTGTCTTACAGACATTTCCTGATGTCTGTGCCAATGTCTCAGGGTTGCTCAACCTCCTGTGTCCCTTGCCTGCACAACCTTTCACCTACTCTCTACCTCCAACATATCAGTGATGTTTAATTGCAGTTACACCTTCTTACACCATTTCAAGTTTAATGTCAAAATCACATTTATATCACATTTATTTTCTTTAGCTTCTCTGATTTAGCATTCATTTATAATTTTATAACCATAACTTATATCACATTTATTTTCTTCAGCTTCTCTGATCTATCATTCATTTATGATTTTATAACCATAACTTATTAATTATTCTTATTATAATCTTAATGTGAGTTATTACAGATGTTTTTCTGAAAAGAAACCAAGAATAATACATGATTCTAATTATTTACTACTAAAGTTACAGTTACTTGTTTTTCTTGTAGTTCCCACAAATATAAGTGTATTATTACAAGTAAACCAATATTCATATAAGTATTTTACTTTGAATCTTATCCAATTACTAATAATGTTTAGATTTCATTCTTTAAAACTTTCATACTTTAAACTAAGGAATAGTCTCAGCTATTTTTATAAATCTGCAGGCTGGAAACTTCCTCTTTTTCCAGGAAACCTGCTTTTCTTGTTTCATGAATCTCTCTGACTGACTATGATTTCTTATGATTAGATAGAAAAATGTAGAATTAAAGCAAAGTTTGCATGAGACAAAAACAACACACACAACCAGATTTATTTTATTGACACTTAAGTCTACTGTTGGGCCTTGATATCACTTGAGTGATTCATTTTAAAGATAACTTTATTTATTATTACTGTTAAACTAACTTTATTGACACTTAAGTCTACTGTTGGGCCTCGATGTCACTTGAGTGATTCATTTTAAAGATAACTTTATTTATTATTACTGTTAAACTAAAATCTCCAGCATGGGGAAGTGGGATGAGCTCGGATTTTCTTGACACTATTTTCATTAAATGCACTCTCTGTTGTGTTTTTCTCCAGGATCTGCTGGAACGCTGCAGTTCTCAGACCACAACCCTTTTCACTGGATGGGAAGGCAAAGCAGTGGCTGTGCTCAGCTGCATGACT
The DNA here is from genome assembly GCF_001444195.1 of Xiphophorus couchianus. Taxonomy (NCBI): domain Eukaryota; kingdom Metazoa; phylum Chordata; class Actinopteri; order Cyprinodontiformes; family Poeciliidae; genus Xiphophorus; species Xiphophorus couchianus. Next base: position 16,084,934 of record NC_040239.1, read on the forward strand.
GACACTGATGTGAGTTAAATATATCATATACATCATAATACACATCTAACTTCATTATATTAGATGGGAGAAAATCAGTCCTAGCAGCAGCAAAAACGAATACAGACAGAAGAAAGTCTGAAGCTGTAAAATCTGCTCCCAGCTGAAGGTGGATGCCGTGTTAGAGATCATGCAGAAAGCTGTGGTACCCTGGAGCAATGTGGAGGAGAGACTTGTGCAGCAATACCTGGAGATGGATGGACCAAAGTGTGTTTGTAAAACCCTCACTTCTAAACATTTTTCTCAAAATAAAGTCATCAATAAATTGAGATTCAACATTTTTTTTTGTTTTGTTTTTCAGACAGGAGCTTTTGAAGGAGAGCTACCGCCTGATGGAGATTCGGAAGCTTCTCCGTGGCTACGGCATCCGCAATTTCAACCTCTCCAACAGCACTCAAGTTCTGGTAGTAATAGATTCATTACTATTACGAGGCGTGCGTCCTCTGCTTTATACCACCAATGAGCAACTCCTGTTTATTGACTTGTTTTCTACAGTCACTGATTCGATACATCCTGAAGCAAGACTTGCCCATGTCTTTAGAGGACTCCCTGACATTAGCAGCAGCATACAAGCTGCCGACAACACAGATAAATTATCTATATCTCACCCAGTTGATAGGCCATGGAAAGGTGAGCTAAAACATGAGGGTTTTTTTTTATCTCTCTGTGTGTGTATGTCTGTGGAGTTTGGATAAAGTCTCGTGCTGCTTTCAGACCGAGGAAGTCCTGACTGTCCTCAAGAGGCTGTCTTCTGCAGAGGCAGAGTGTGTGATAGAGCGTCTCACGTCGTGGGCTCGGCTGCAGCTGGAGGATAAAGTCCACATATCTGATGAGGTGAGATGAGGAGAGGTGTTATGCATTTACTTTTGATTTATATTCCATCTATATTTATGAGAGGCTTTGATTGGCTGTTTAAAATGATCCATGAACAATACATGTACGGCTGATGGACAAGCGCTCCCTTTAAACATGGGAAAAATCTTAAATAGAAAGACATTTAAAAATCACTGTTTCCATTAAATTAACTCAGTTTTTTGTTTTCTTGTCATTACCAGCACAAGAAACGCCAGATGGCCGTAGCTCAGGTGATGGTGGAGGCTCTAAAATATCTGCATTCCATTCAGAAACGTAAGTGTTACAGAAAATGTCATTTAGATACACTTGCATCTAAAAGAAAATTGAGTATCATGAACAAGTTGAAGACATTTTGAAACATCATACAGATTCAGTACACATAGCGTGAAGTGTTTCAAACATTTATTTCTTGTAATTTTGTTGATTATGGATCACAGATAACAAATACCTATATTTCAGTGTCTTGGAAATTTAGAGCATTTTGAAAAAGTTAACTAGACATAAGATTTTTTCACTCCACTGCTCATCAGAGTGATAGTGATAAAGTATATACAGTATATATCAATATTTAATATGATGGTCACATGATTAAACAGAAGCTCTGTAGACTTGGCAGCCATAACTGAGGATTCTGTTTTAATCTGTAGATCCAAGCTGCCCTTCATACGTCTATCCACCAGATGCCTCTAAAGAGGACTTTACTGACAACTTCCAGCCATTTAAATTTTTTCTAAACAAGTTTGAAATGTTCAGAAAGTTTTATTTGGCAATTAGTTCAAAGAATAAACCAACGTCTGATATGAAAAACTCACACAGAACATCTCTGTTCAAACACAGTCACAGCTAGACATAATGATGTGAAAATATATTCCCACCGGCCTTAAAGACTTCTTATGTTGTTTTGCATTTTAGTCAGACAAAAACAACCTGAGTAAATTCATGATTGTACATTAAAAACTAAACATAAAGGCCAGTGTCACATTTCCACAAGAAACATCTTGATGATCCTCAAGACTGTCAACTAAACAGATAAAAATGATAGTTTTTGTAAGGTGTGTTATGTTACATTTGGCACAAAACTAACAATCTCATATATTTGGTGGCAGTTTTTGCTCCCAATGGTGGCATTACATTTTTATTAAGTTTATGGAGCAATCACTTTTTTCATATGCAGCTGGGATGGTTTGAATTGCTTTTTTAAAAAAAATCTGACTAAATTACATCATCAGTTTGAAATAGCATTTTATTTGTACTCTAGATATTTCTTCTGTCTGAAAAAAGCAAAATGTGAAGCTTTAAGAGGCCAAGTAGTTGTTTTTTTTTGTTGTTTTTTTTTTTTTTTTTTTACAAATCCTTAGTTTGTATCCATGGCTTTAATTATCATCTATTTTCTGGATATTTTAGGTTCCAACAGTCATAGAGATCTGCAACATGCACACAAAGGTTGTTATAAATTCACACCTAAACTACCCAGACTTAATACCAGTTTGGTTTTTTTCTGTTCTTTGCAGATGATGCTCTTAAAAGTATAGAGTGTGACTCCAACCTCATCATGTTCAAGGCGATCGCCCACCTGCAGGTGACACTCATTATTTAGTGTATTTCTTAATTAAATTTTAACTTTTAAGTTCTAACTTGCTGCCTCTCTGCCTGCTTCCTCAGGAGGATTTTGATGTTTTCTTCACCCCTTCCAACTATGAGGATCCAAACATCAGAAAACAAATCCAAGAACATCACATCACAGCGTACGAAAACACGCGAGCTCGCTGTTCATCAAAGGGGGAGGCTTTGTCGGCTCCGGTTGTGGCGAATGATCCCGACGGGAAGACCAAGACCATCTCCACAGAAGCTGGGTTACGGCGACTCGGGCGGCAGCTGCAGCGCACCGAACAGGAACTGTGGTCTGACCTCGGCCTGCGGGCGCTGAGGGTGGGGAAGGTGGAGAAGGCCCTGAAGATCCTCAGGTTGGGATGTCGGAAGGCTTTCCTGTGGATGATCAAACTCTGTTCAAGTAGTGAGTATCTCATAACATTAATGTTTGTTTTTTGTTTGTGTCTTCAGTGAGTTGTATGAGCACCACTCCAACAACAATACGGGGAAGGTTTTGTTCACTGCTGCCAAGACTTTGTGCCAGATGCTGCAGGCGGATGTTCCCATGGTGATTCCTGAAGGCATGGATTTGCCTGCACTCATCCACAATCTGGCCTGCCAAGCCATCACTCTGTGCAACTCTGGTAAAAGCCTACTACTACTCAGTAGGCTTTTATTTTTGGAAAGATTAGTCTTTATTCTCACTGGAGCTGAATTTTATGTCATTTTCTGCATAACATGCATTCATTGTTTATCTCCTTTTTGTGTGTGTGTGTTCAGATGCATATTTATAATGTAAATAGTGTTAGTACAAAAAAATGTTAAAAAATAAAAATCCTTTAGTAAATTTGAAATACACCATGCTTTATGATTATTTTCTGTTTTTGATTTTATGTTTCAAATTCCCAGAGGATAAATAAATAATTTGTTCCAGATTTGCTGCTGGACTGCCTGGAGCTTTGCAAGTGCACACGGATCGCCATGGATGTGTATCATCAGTGTCAACTATCAGACGACTACGGTTTCATCGCCAAGGTCAGCAGCGTTGCTAGATACAGTGGCCTGCAGAAATATTCATAATCCTTGAACCTTTTCACACTTTGACATGTTGCAACCACAAACTCCAGTGCGTTTGTTGGGATTTTATGTAGCATAGACTAACATAAGCATAATTGTGCTGAAGATAAACATTCCAAGTTAATTTTGCAAATAAAAATCTGAATAGTGTGGGAGATCCATGTGAGATTCGAAGACTTTGAATACTTTTGGAAGTTACTATTCTTAGACAATTCAGATTGCTAAGTTTGCCCTGGTATGTGTGCAATATATTAAAGCCACTCTGGTTTATCACAAATAAGTTAATGTGAACACCTAAAAAAAGAATCTGGTTTGGGTTTCTTTATGGAAACAGAGAAATAATCAGGACGTTCATTTAATTTCTTTCAACAGATTAATCTTTTCCTAATTTTGCGATGTTGCAGGACTTGAGTTTGGAGGCAGAAAAAGATTCATATTCTCAGTGGAGCTTTCAAGATGTTTTTAATGAAGACTGCATTGTTTTGGATCCGGTGTCAGTACTTCCTGTACAGTATGAAATCACCAACTGCCTGTTGCCTATTCCCCAGGGTACAAAAAAAATCATCACATTTATCTCCTAGCATAGTTTTGTTCTGTCTGCAGCTCTGATATGTTGTTATTCCTGCAGACAATAAACTATTTCCGTTGGATTGTTCCTGTTTGTCACATTGCTCATTTGAAGACGGTAGGTGTTTTTCTTAATTAAACTTTTTTCCCCTCCCTAAGATATTTACATTAACCTTGACTCCAACTTGGCCTATTTAAAGGTTCAAACTACCTGCAGACCCTTCTCGGCCCGCTGACCAACATGCTGCAGATGCTGCAGGAGTGCAGTCAGCTGGAGTTGGCTCTCAGAGAGCTGATCAACTCCTATGGTAGCTGTCTGCAGCATGTCACTTCAAATGTTATGGACACAAAGTTAAGTATTCAGGTAGGACTGACCTGTGTTGTGTTTCCCACATAATTGTCCCATTTTTCTGTGTTTTGAAACTAAATGACTTTTTGAGTTCCATAGTTTTCCATCAGATTCATAAGGGCTTTAAAGCACTTAAGTAGGGTGAAACATCCTAGTTAAAATATAACCACCAATTGTTCTCAAAGTCAGGCTCCACAAGCAAATGTAGTTTTTTTTCTCCTTTACAATAAAGCATGAAAGTAGTTCATATTTCACATCAATTTGGTTGTCACTTGTTTCTGTTAGCAGGATTTGGAACAATAAAAACCAATAATGATTGTAAAAGATTGAGATCGTCCCTGAAAGCTCGATAATATCTATTAAATTAATTTAACCAGTTACATTAGAATAGAAATATGAGCTGCAGACTCAAAACTATGTATTTTTTGTGGTGTTTATTACTACAATGTTTTTAAATTTATCTCAGCCTTAAATATTTTACTACATACTATCACATTATCATTCAGCCCTGCTTAGACTGAGCGTGTTATGATTATGATGTCATAGTTCATTCATTCATTCACTCATCCATAGAGAACCAGAGATTTTTTTTCTATTTGATTTGATATATTTATTTCAAACAGGGTTTTAAAAATAAGAAAAAAAGCAATCAGTTGGACAGAGAAAACATGTGCATACATAACAGTGAAATTATGTAAGTTTCTAGATTTGATACATATGAATGCCATTCTTCAAATAATAAAATGTTACATTCTCATCCATTTTACCTTCTACAAATTATTCTTTTTTTATTTGTGATGTTGAGATAAATACAGAGCATTATTCACATAGTTAAAAGAGTTACCTGAACTGTATTCATTCTCAGCTTTACGATACCCACAATCTTAAGAAGTACAACGTGTGCCTGAATGATGTCAGAAAAACAACCGTATCCACGCTCAATGCTGTGGCTGTCGGCCTTTTGAACAAGGTGAGCGTGCTACTTTTATTTTCCTGAAATTGTAGCTTGAAATATTCAGTATTTTAGGGAGTTTTATGATCATGATATATTTTTCTTCTTTGGGCTTCAGGTGTTCAACTGGAGAGTGGTTGATTGTGATTTGGCGATTGGTCTTTGTACACTCCTACCCAAAGCAGAAGTCTTCAAAATATTGTGGAAAGTCATAGACAACACCTGGCAAAATTATGACAAAATCCTGGTAGGCAAGATTACTGAACACATTTGGTTATTATTTGTGTCCCTGGTATCTACAGAAAGTGTGTGTGTCTGTGTGTGTTGGTTATTCCAGGCGGTGGCGAAAATTGGGGCCAATCTCTGCAGTTTATATAAGGAACCAGAGGAACAGAAGAAGTTTCTGTCAGTCATCACCGATGCAGAGTGGGGAGTCAAGCTTGGAAAATTAGAGGTAATGCGGTTCTTCCTCCAGCTCCGGTGACACTTCCTTCTTGTAAGACAAATCATGTTCTTAGTCGTCTTCTTCTGCCTCAGATCTCTATGCAGCCGGTGTTTCGTCAGCGTCCGGAGTTGAAGAGCTGTCTGATCCCTGAAATGGTGAAGAACAGGAAGATCACCCCTGATATTATCCTCCAGTATTGCAGGTGAGATACCCACCTTCTTTCATCATGTTTAATTGACCGTCAGAAGCTACCATTTATTTTTTATTTATTTGTTACTGTTTGTGTCTCTGCAGTACTTTTGGCCTGGACCGTGATCGTGTGATCAACCAGTACATCACCACCTTGCTGCTGCTGCAAGAGGCTGATGGCGGCAGCGCGGGTGCAGCGGGCTCAGGCCTGGATGAGGAGCAGCCGCTGTGTGATGAAGATGCTTTGGAACGGATCCTGCAGATCATCTCCATGCTGAGCAGCCCCAGCGAGCTCACCGCCAGTCTCTGCGCTGCCCTGTTTAAGGTAACAATGCTGCACTTAATTGTGTTCTAAGACATTACAGTTTTTCACTTGAAACTATTTTAATCATCCACTACTTGCACAAGAATCTTCTAAGTCCTCTTTTTGAACAAGAAAGGTCTTTTTTATTTGTCATAGTTTTTTGGAGATAAAACAAAATTTCTACATCTTTCAAACAGCTCAGCCCGTACAACTACGAGCGGATTGAAGTGGTGCTGAAGATCATACAGGTTGCAGATGAGTATGTGGCCGCCTTCTCCCTCAGTCAGGTGAAAGCAAAGACTCTCTTTCATCTTATAATTTAAAACCGATTTTCCTTTGGGATCAGTAGTTTTAAATGTGACCATTTTATTTCATTTCAAAGGCGATGGGCCTCCTTCAGCACCTGAAGTCCTACAAGAGAGTTTCTCCTCCCTCGGATGTGGAGAACACGTATCTTCTGGAAAACGGTCTTATGCCCAACCCCTTGTCCAGCAGTAGACTGCCTTTCCACCTGCTCATGCAGACCAAACACTTCTGGAAAATTATCTGTGAGTTGACCTCTTCACCCTCTATTTGAATTATTTTATCTCATCAAAAACCATGAGTCATTTAAGCCAGACAAACTCTCAACTGAAGGGAAACTATTTTGTGGTATTTAAATCCTTAGTTAGTAAAGGTCTGGATAGATTCTCTGCAGATAAATTATGACTCCTCTTTGTGTTTTTTGTAAATTAAGTGTTTTTTTCTGCTTACAGCTCCTGAGCTGAGTGAGGAAACGTTCCCAACTCTTCTACTGATCAGCAAACTGATGAAGGTTGGTTTCCATCTAAGTTTAACTGAAAACAATCCATCCATCAGTTATTCATCCTTCCATTTGGGAATTATTCAAAAGCAAAAACAAAATTATTTGTTCATTCTTTTTATTTGATCTATTTATCTCTCTATTCATGTGGTCATCCATCATCTATCATTTCAGATTTTCCACCCTTCTGTTTATCCATTAATTTTATCTTTTTGTCTTCCCTCCATCCATCCATCCATTCATCCATGTCGTTGTAATCATCAAATTGTTCTTCTTTTTATCCATTAATTTGTTATCCATACCTGTGTTTGTTCCTCCGTTCATTCATTTGTCCAGACTGATTGTTATAGATAAATCTGCCATTATATCATAGTGAACTTTGGTATTTATACTACAGCAAACGGGCTAAAATCCCTGATATCCCTTTAATGAAACAATAAAATGAATGAATCTTAACATGAAATATGAGAATAAACCCCATAAATAAAGTAACCCTCCCTCTTTTTTCCCAGGTGAGCCTCGATAAGCTTTACATGTCAGCAGCAAACCACGTGTTTGAGAAGAAGATGAAGCCTTTAATCTTGGAGCAAAGGAAAAAGGCTCAAGGACACGGCTACAACAAGGAGACGTTGAAGGTGGCCAAGACCATGATGAAATACATTCAGTGCATCCAGAGCCTGGAGTGGGCTGCAGCCACAGCACATAAGATCACACAGGAACTGCCACCAGGTCTGACCTGCTGCTACACTCGACTGCACAGTTTCGGTTGCTCAGACGTCTAATTGTTACCTGCTTCTCCAAAGGCTTGGAGAAGACGCAGTCTCTTCGGTACTGTTTGGGTCTTGGAGAAGCTTGGCTCAAAGATCCAAATCTAGAGGTCTGTGTTACCGTTTCTACCTGCAGATATATTTATGATCAGATTCATGATGTCGCCTCACTTCATGAATGTAAACATAGTTTATTAAACTCTTCTTAACTAGAATCATGTGCTTTGGTCAGATCAGTTAGATGAGTTTGTTATAAAATGATTGAATATATCAAGAGGCATTCCACTGATGAGTTTGATGTAGGATCTGTGGCGCCTTCGGATATGTTCCAAGCGCCCAGCATCATAACATATTTGATATACAAAAAGATTTTAAGTCTACCCCTGATGAATTTTCAAAGAAAATCAACAAGAGCTCAACATGAGTCTTTCATCTGTTTGTTTTGTGTGCATTTTTTTCTCACTGGGCTGTTTATGTAGAAAATACTGAGCAGCTCCTGGCCCTGTGATCCTGGTACACAGATTTCCACCCATTACATTGTAATTATCCAAAACTGGTGAAATTTAATCTACATCTCAGAACTTAAAAGCTGCAATATTCTGACCTGTTATTAAAAACACTTTGAGAGCATTAGTCTCTCTCTCTTTCTTTCTCTCTCTCTTTGTCTTTGTTCCCCCATTTCCATGGAGACGCTGAAAACAGAAGTCATCACTTCCTTCTCATTAAGCTTTTTTTTTCCCCCTTTAAGGCTAGCAGATTTTATGAATGCATTTTAATGCAAACTGTGGTTTTCATAATGGGCGGTTGAGTTTATTGTTGTCTCTGCAAACAAAAGTCAGAACTACTGTCATGTCATTTAAAGTTTAGAGGAAGCATAAACTTGAGGAGAGTATAAAGCAGGAAATTACTGAAGCAAAAATGTAGTGGGAAGACGCCTCACAAGATACATTTCTCCTTACACTCCAACCTGGTGAAATGTTTTTGAAGAAGATGAAATCGCCATTTGTGCCCCCTGTAATTTCTACCATGCAATTTTTTTCATTGAGTCAAATTAAAAATTAAAAAGTTTTTCAGTAAGATTATTTGGCTGCACTGACGTGCATGTATTTATTTCTTCTAAGCATTTTTGTTACGTCTTTACACTGCAAAAACAGAAAATCTTCCCAAGTGATTTTGTTGTAGCTCCTAGTGCAAATATCTTAGTACACTTGAAATAGGACAAGCTAACTTAAAAGTAACTTTTCGACAAGTTATAGGACCTTGTTTAAAGTCATTAAGTCCTTAATATTGATGAAAACGTTCTTGTTCTATTGACAGATAAATTAACTTATAACTTATAAAATATATTGCAATAAGTTAAATAATCTGCCAATGGAACTAGTACTTTTTCATCGATATTAAGAAGTTATTGACTTAAAACAACCCTATATAGCTTGCTAAAACTTACTTGTAAGTTAGTCTATCTTATTTCAAGTTTGTTAAGATATTTGCACTAGAAGCTAGACCAAAATCACTTGGGAAGATTTTGTGTTTTTGCTGTGTATGTGCTGCACCGACATGTTTGTCTCCGTCTGCATTCAGAAACGTTCTCACTGATCAGTGTTGGGCTCTCTCGCAGGAGGCTGCCCGGGCCCGAGGGGAGACCTTCCTTTCGAAGCTGAAGTTGCAGTTTCAGCGTTCTGCCACAGAGAACATGCTGATCAGCAGTCAGCTGAGCAGCCCAGAGCTCCTGAAGCTGAGCGGCCTGCCCGCCAGGCTCATCATGGCTCTGCACGAACACAGCAGTGTGGAGCAGCGCTACAGAGAGACCGGAGGTCAAACCTTTCCCGGTGAGTCACAGTCTTTAATTTACCCAATTTTTGTTTTTATGAGTTTTTATTGATTTATTACAATGATTTTCTTCTTTCTTTTTAAAAAAAAAAATGTCTCAGACATACATGCTGCCGTGAGGGAAATCGCCACAATCAACAATGTGGATCTTGGGAAAATCCGCAACATGCTGTTAGAAAAATGGATCTGCAAAACAGGCCCAGCTGTTACCAAGGTCGGTAGCCTTTTCTTTTTTCTTCATGATAACCAACAACTTGTATTGATTCAAATCAAGTTAATATTTTCTGTTTCATTTACTGTTTTGCTTATTTTTTACCCCAATTAAAGGAAGTAGGAAATCAGGATTGTGTGACCAACATTGAGGAGGATCCAGACTTAGTGAGGTAATTATCACAGCTGCGCTCCTGTAGCATTGACCTTCACTAAAACTAACTATAGAGATATAAATCAGTGTTATACAATTTCACTGTTGGGGAGTAAAAGTATTACTTTAATATAGACACAAATATAGACATAACATTTACATTAATTCAAGTTCATAGTTCACCTAGGTATTCTGAACAATGTTGTCCAATATGAACAAGTTCTTGTTTGTTCATCATTTCCCAAAGAGATAAAGTCCTTTAACGTATCCAGACCATCATATCATGGACCAGCTAACAGATTAGCTGCATTGATGCATTTTATTTCCTCTCCTTTTCTCTTTGCTTGATCCCCAAATAAAGCTGCACTAGTTTACAAAATTTCCTGCTGTAGCTTTTAGAAAGCAAAGTTAGAAGAGGCAGAATCCATAAAGCAGAAGCTTAATTTCTTTGCCCCGCTTATGAACATCCTCCTTTAAACACTGTATTGCAAACAGTGGTTTAAAAACTACAACGATGCAAACAAAATCTGAATATACAGTATTTACTCTATTCTGCAGATTATCAAATAGTTGATATAGCGCATGCAGTAATGAAGAGCTTGAACGTCTTTTCTTTTGTTTACCGTCCTCCAGGATGGTCTACATGCTGCAGTCCTACCCCGTGGATGATGCGACCCGTCTGCTGAGCCCTATTCTTTGTGCTGAAACCTGGGTGTGTCTGAAAAACTTTATTTTTGACTCCAGAAAGATTTTCCTGTCAAAGTGGCTAATGTCTGTCTTTAAGCTGGACGAACTGATTAATCATCTTTAACCGTCCTCAAAATGATGCAAAATGCAGCTGCTCCTCTTTTTAAAAAAATCTGAATTATAACTTTTGAAATACTTCTCCCCCTCTGTTCAGCATCTTGGAGCTGTAAGGAATTGCTTCTAAATGTTCTGTATGAATAAAATGTGTCTTTAAAACCGCTTTCTGCAGCCTCTCAGCTCTTCTGGTCCTCGTCTGACTTTCTGCCACCGAACTCGAGCTCTGCTCTGCCTCATCCGCCTCGCCGACGCAGAGTCTCTGGAGGCTCAGCTGCAGATCCCAAGGAACAAATTTAAGTAAGAGGCCAAGAAATGTGCAAACAGCAGTTTTGAAATCGGAGGATGAGTTAGCGTGAACGTTTTGTTTGTGTCTTCTCATTCAGATGCTATCTGAAGTCTTACATCTTCGTGTCTCAGCTGGAGGCATTAAATATCCCCTACACCATTCAGTCCTTCCTCAGCAGCCCAAAGGACGGCTTGATTAAAGGCCTGTGGAAGAACCACAGTCATGAGCCACAGGTACATGCTGGCATAAAACTTTAGATCCACAAAGTTCTACCATATTTCATGAAGAGGTTGTTGTTGTTGCAGGCTGTACGTCTGGTAGCTGACCTGTGTCTGGAGTACCAGGTGTACGACCCTCAGCTGTGGAACAGTCTGCTTCAGAAGCTGCTGGGCTTCAATTTGGTGAGGGCTCCTGCACCAGAGTCTCTACCTTTCCCAAACAATACGAGTTTCTGTTTTTAAAAATAATTATGTGCTTTTAAATGTTTTTAAGGGAAAATAATAAAATGTTCTCATGTTAAAACTTCCATGTGCGTGCATCTGCTTCTTGCAGATCAGTCACCTTCAGATGGTGCTGGAAGCAATTGTCGCTGTGCCAACGTTATGGGAGGTATTGCTGTAGTTGGTCTATTTCTGTTTACATGTCAAAAAGTAAAAAAAAAAAAAATACCACTCCTATTTATGGTTTACCTATTCGAAACAAACAAAAAAATAACAAAGCCCGTTGCTACCTGTAAGGTCTGTTACATGGCCGACGTCATTCCCACCAACGGATGTCCTGTTGAAGAAGGCGTGGAGTCAGAAATAAACTGAAAAAAAAACAACTTTAATAACAACCCCAACAACTGGAGATGCAGTTTCAACAAAGATGGGCTTCAGATTATTTGTTTTATTTCCAGATTTCCAGTTTCTCCAGGACTTGGAGGAGTATGATCCTGGCACCTTTTGTCTCAGGTATGACATGTAAAACACTAAAGCAGATTACCTTGTGGCACAGGAATACAGCCCAAAATTATTATGAGATTTTGAAGAAAGAAAAAAAAGAACAATTGCTACATTTTATTTAAAATTTTCATCCAACAAATCTTAGTTTCAATAAAACCTTCCTAAAAACTGCTGAGCAGCTTTTTCCATGTTTGGTGATTCACTATATGTCTTTGAGGTTGGAGGGCCTCCTTGCCCCTCATCTTTAGCTCTCTACATAGATTCTTAATTTTAGAAACTCTGCTAGTCATTAATAATTATGGGACAAACTGTGCAACATTCCGTTTGCATTAATATTTGTAGTAAAAATTCTCAGTAAGTAAGATAAAATAACTTCAGTGTAATGAAACTTTCTGTTTCCACCCAAACTGAGTCATGCGATGAAACAGTGTTGCTAATATCCCATATATTAACATAAAAGCTGATTACTAAGATGTGGGTGTCACCATCAGAAATATTTGACAAAAAAAAAAAAAACTAAAAGTGCATGTTACATTAACCCTCCTGAAGCATTGTGTTCAGACATCAACTGCCTGCTACAGCCCTAAAACAGAAATGCATCCTCACAGACCCCCTGGTTATTTCTTTAACGTACGAAACCTTAAGATGTGAAGGAGAAAATACTTTAACTACAGCAAAGGGATCTTCATGTTTAATTATTCAGGAGAAAACCATTTATCCTAGAGTTCCCAGGCTGTCTTCATTTATTCATGGCTACACTTATAGACATTTCACCTTTGTTCCCAATGGGGACTGACAGTCACTAACTTACACTAAATTACTTTAAAGCCTCAGCATATTAACCAGTCAGGAAGCAAAAACTTAACATTTCTGAAGAAAACCTACCGAACAAAAGGTTTGACTATTAAAAAGAAAAGATGAGGCAGAAAAATACAGCAACCATCAATAAAAGCTCTGCTTTTTTCATTCGGTGATCGTAGCTTTTATATGAGCAGATAAGCATGAGTAACAGAGACACATGAGAGAAGAAGGCAGAGCCTCTGAGCAGAGGGAAGAGATGTCGATTCCCCGATCCGTTGGTCGCCTTAAATGGAGTTCCTTTCCTCTTCTCCTGGCTGTCTCCCACTTCCACCCGTCTCCTTGGATACTTGCTTGATCTTGACTGGTGCCAGGCGAATCTCCAGCCCGGAGCATCTTGTCATATCGGACAGAGGGCCGACCTCTGGGCCTTCAGCTTCCTTCAGCAGCAAAAGCTGGCAGTGGCTGGCTTCTTTTAAACTTTCACATTTATATTTCATGAGACATTATAAAACAAAACCCGCTCTTCATTGTCTGATGACAGACAGACAATGAAGACATACATACAAGACATACAACGTATGTAAAATATGTTAAAATATTTTACATACATTTGCTGAGTTTTGGTCTTGTTTTTTAGAATCACAAATGCATATTTTCCTTATTGAAATGGTGAGCATTTATCTTGATTGATCCTGAATTGTTTTGTGTTTTTGTCTCGGTAACAGCCTCGGTTCCTTTGAGCCCGGACCAACAAGCAATGCTCTACAGGACTTTTGTTCTCCTGCTCAAGTAGGTTTTTCTAATGTTGACTCTGAAGCAGAGATATGGTTTACAGTGAATGGTTATAAGGTTTTTTTTGGGTGGGGGATTAAGTCAAAATCTGAAATGTGAGGGAGGCATTTGTTTCCTGTCTACTCGGGTAATAACTGCAGATGTTTTCAGATCAGCTTCTATCAGCCTCCCACTTCTACAGAACAACATTTTTGTTCATTATATCTGCAAAATAGTTCAAATTCAGTCAGATTGGATTGAGAATAAAAAATTTGTAAGTGAATTTGGGCCTGTACTTTGACTGGGCCATTCTGACTCGTGAATATGAATAGATGTGAAGCGGAGGTTTTATGCCTTTTATTTGACACAAACTCCAACTGCAATTCGAAAATGATTGACTGACGCAACAGCACCAGCAGTTGATGCAGATGGACACTTTTTAAGTTCTTTAGTGAAATATTTCCTTTGGCAGATTAAAATCTTTATAGCGTGAACAATTTTTCCCTTCACTAACCAGTTTGTCTTTTGTTTTTTGTTTTGTTGGGGATTGCTTCAATTGTAATTTCACGGTGACAGGTTCAGACATCCAGTAACTTAGTTGAGAGCAGACTTGGCCACAGCTCTTAATTCAACTCTGCAAAATGCAGGAAGTTGTTTTGAAAAACAAGACACATATCCTGTCTCTGAGCGTAGTCAGCCCAAACAAATGAGGAACCTTCATGGTTTTTCTTTTAATAAGGCAAAGCAAGACATTTTAGATTTGCCAGAATTAACAGGGCTCTTTTCTAATGAATAAAAAATTGATAAACATTTAAAACTAATATTATCTATTTAGCATTTTAAATTTGAAGGGGCCCTTTGAACTCTCAATTTAGCCATTTCCACCAAGACGCCAAGACAAAATCATAACCATTTTGTCTCTAAGTTCATCTCATTTTCTGCACTTTTCTAATTAGCCTTTAACTGCATTACCTTTTGCCTGCTTTTGACCTGTGTTTAACTCACTGGAGGCATCAGTACTCTAGCTGTACATTTTTATCTTATTTTTATTTTCTGTAGGTGTCCCTTCCTCTTGAATCTAGACTTGATAGGAATTGCAAACCGGTTTGCGCAGTTCAACCTTCATGCCTTCGCTTTGGGAACTCTGCTTCTCCTCCCCTGTGCAAATAAAAAGGCACAGCAGATCCAGGTAAGAGCATTAACGTCTACTTTACGAGTAAAGATGTAACTTCTGGACTTTGTCTATGACCAGACGCTGTGTTTTTTTGTTTCCAGGGGTTTCTATCCATGTGCAACCCAGTGGCCGTCCTTGAGCAGGTGGATGAGTTCATGAACACGGGTGAATTGGCTGGAATCCCTTCACAGGTCAGACTGGATCAGAAATCCTTCTATCACATGTTCGCCTCTCACAATAGTTTGCATCTTTAGAGAAGATCATAATAATGAACAACCCTGGAATCTTAAACATTTTAATGGTGCAGGCAGATGCAGACTTGAGGAAAACACATGAGGCTGACTTTACATGAGCAGAAAGCAATAAGTGAAGCCTAACTTTTTAAATGACAATTTATTAAATGAACAAAGCTATCCAAACCAACCTGCCGTTATGTAAAAAAGTAACGCCTCTCCTTGATGTCATCAGCAGCAATCAATCATTAACCATCACTGGCAACTAGTCATTTGTTGTGGAGGATATTTGAACCACTCTTCCTTGTAGAAATGTTTTTATTTTTTCACATTGGAGAGTTTTAGAGCATCAACAACCTGTTCCATGTTATATCCCAGCATCTCAGTGTTTTTATTTATTTATTTTTTATCCCTTAGATATGAACTTGTTGTGTTTTGAATCATTGTCTCACTAGATAATCCCAGCAGCCTTGAGTTTTAGGCCATAAACCTCCTGCCAGATGTTCTCCCTCAGGATGAATTCATGCTCACAACAATTGTGACAAGTTGTTCAGCTCAGTAAAGTTTCCCCAGACCATGATACTGGCACTACTATGTTTGACTTGATGAGCTCCATGATTATTTAAAAAAAAAAATCAAATTTAAGACAGGCTTTTTTGATCTTCATGGCCAGCAGTGGTTTTCATCCCACAAGTCTCCTTCAGGATGCCATTTTTACATTATATTATGAACATTATGCGCTCCTGGAGTAAATTTGATAGATCAGTTACTGTTCCGTGTTTCCTCTATTTCTGGATTTGTTCTCTTCACTGTGGTTTGCTAGAGTCTAAAGAAATGACTTGTTTACTCTTTCGAAACTGATAGGCGTTAGTGACTTATGTCCGGTCTTATTTTGAATATGCTTAAATCAGGACATGCATCTTGAGATCTTTTCATCTACTGTAAATGGTACTATTTAAGTAATTTCTTAACTCTTGCAACAACCTGGGCAAAAATTGAATTTAGCTGTCCCTAAAAGGCAGTTAATTGCATAACCTGCTTGACAATAACACATAGCAACATTTTAGACTCCTGTATTTTGAAGTCTCAGACCACCAGTGAGGCGGTTTTGACTAAATCTGTAGCTAAATTTAAAGGTATTTAAAGTGAGCATTTGCTTCAGACTTTATTTTGTAGTACTTTCTATATAGAGCCTAATCATCAAACAGTTAATTTTATTTCTACTATTTTAGATTAAAAAAATAAGTTTATAGTTTGCAAAAACTGAACAAGTTTGTATTTCATGGGTCATATTTGAGCCTCAAGCTTTACAGGTTCTTCTTGTACAAAAATTCAGCTTCCATCCTGATTATGTCACTTCTTTTTAAATGCATATTTCATGCAAAGAACACTGATGTATATTTTTCCTCTTTTTAATCTTCAATGAATCCAGTCCCAGAAAACATGTTGAACAGGAAATTATGCTGGATGAATTTGATGGTGTGAAGTTAAGGAAGCTGTTGGTGACACTGTTCAAATTGCTACAGAGCAATAAACAGAAATACAAAAAGAAGAACTTTTCATTGGGGTTATATTCTCTTCCATCTACAGGCTGATACTTTTATATTCCCTTAGATCAGGGAGACGGTCTTAAAGTTCATCAGCCAAAATGGACAGCACCAGAAAGTGATGAAAACCAAACACTTCGCCCACCTGAAGCAGCTCGTTGTGTCCAGTGGCCAACCCAACCAGCTGAAGGAGTTGGTGGAGTTCCTGATCAGCCAGAACTGGTAGGGATTTGTTGGTTTTCATGAAAATAATTTTTTTCTTAAAGCACTTCAGATGTCCCTTCTCGTTGTCAAAGAATCCGATTGAGATTCTACTGGTGTAGACTCATCATCCAGGACAGGACTATTGAACCAAATCAAGTGGCATCAATAGAGACTTTTTGAAGCAAAAGAAAAACCGAACATTGAGCTGAACAGAAACTCACGTCTGCTATCTGCCCCATAAGGGACTTCAGAGGCTCTAAAACAAGAGAAGAAGTCCAGTTACTTTCTACTTAAGCACTCGGGTCTGACATGATAAAGGACACACTAATGTACTACAGTACATTTATAATTAAAATGATGAAATCTTGATTATTTTACTTGTTTAATCATTGGTTAAAAATCGGCCTCTCTTTCACGCATAAATGTCGAGACTTACATTTAAATCCTGCATAGATTAATGGAAAAATACATAAAAATTTACGTAAAGACACATCTGAGAGAATGTGTTGAAAACAAAAAAATATCTTCCAGGATGTCCCACATTCAGCCTGTGTTCATTAAATGGTTTTGCGAGGAGATTCCAGAAATCAATCAGCAGCAGGTCACAAAAAGATATTCCAGCTTTTTTAAATGATAAAAAAGTTTTGCATTGTGAAGCAATTAGTGCAAGACACAAATGATGCCCCAACTTCAGGGTGGGATTATTTGTGTCTTTGCAAGCTGGCTTCCACCAAGACTCCAGCTATGGCTGTTGGGCGGCCTTTTTTATCAATGTGCTTCAAACATCATGGAAACCCACAGACCGTATATGGGAGATGGATAACAAGAAATGGCACCAAGAAATAAAGAAGTAACACTATGACTTTCTGAACTAAAATAGAATGAAGCAGCTTCTGCTGCAGGGAGGGGCAACTTATGGTTAACAAGTTTTACTTTAGTTGCAGCCAATCGCTCGTGAAGGTATTAATATCAACTGAATTCGTAAAAAATAAACCGCAGTCCTCACCTCACATTTCTGAGGTACGCCTTTTAAAAATAAATTTTTTTCTATCACTTATGGATTTGAATAAGGTAAGAAATCAGTGGGTATTGAGATGTTTCATGATAAACGATCACAAAATGTTGCATAATTATGAAGTCACCCAACTGGTAAAGAGAGTCCATTAGTGTCACATTTGAAGGTCTAAGTGGTTTATTGGCGAACATTAGTGAACAAACAGCATCATGAAGACGCTTAGAGCTAGATACACGTCAATCCTGGAAGAAGACTGGAGCGGAGACTTCACCTTCCAGCAGGATAACAACCATAAGCTCACACAGAGCTACAATGACAGCATATTTATGAGTTAGTATAGCCTAAATCCAAGAGTCTGTGGCAAGACTTGCAAGTAAATGTTCACAGATTTTCTGCGATCTGACTCACTTGACTCTTTTGCAAAGAATCTGCAGATTTGTGCCACTAGATAAGTAAAGTTGGGATAGAAATACGACTGAAGGTAAATGCGTGCCTCTGTAACCAGATCCTTTTTCCATTGTGCTGGTTTTATTTAAAAACTAGGCCGTGACACGTTTTTCTTTGGAATTGGTGGTTTGTTGGTTTATTCTGACGAGAAGAACGAACAGAGAACAACTGTGTTATTGGGCTGTCCACTCCAAGTCCTACACAAAACAAAAGTACATAGCGAAACTAAAATTATCTCCTGCTACTTTACAATTGTACGTTCACTTAAATATTTACATTATGGAACATATTTATTATAATAGTGATAATAACGAAGACTAACGTAATAAATCTATGAATAAACTGGATGTATTTAGGTAAAGAAAATGAACAACAACCACCTCTCCTGCAGGATAAAGAGGGTCTAAGGCAGTGGTCCCCAAACTGCGGCCCGCGGGCCAGATGCGGCCCGCCTCCACATTTGGTCCGGCCCCCTGAACAATACCAGAGTATTTTCATATATGTGCATTTTTATTTGATAAGTTGGACTTTTGCAATAAAATAAATGTTCCTTAGTAATGAACTTTATTTATTATTAAGTACTAGTTAGTAACTATTTTATACATGCATATAATTGACCCTAACCCTTTTTTTTATGTGGAGAACCCAGTGTTATTTGGTTATTATTTATTTCATAAATAGTGTTATTTCCTGACTTTTGTTCTCTGAAGAATCCAGAAAAGGTTATTTGATTGTGCTTTCTGAAAAACAATACATTTTTATGTTTAGCACTCTTACAATCGTCACACTTTTTCTGTTACAAACTGACCCCGGCCCCCCATTAGAGAAGGGACAAGTTATGTGGCCCTCACAGGAGAAAGTTTGGGGACCCCTGGTCTAAGGGGAGCAAACAATTTAACAACTATACCACAGAAGAAGAAATAAAAAGGAGGGGCTCCCTATCTTAAAGTCACACGGCTATGGCAATGACAGAGTTTTCAAAGGTTTAAAGTCATGTAAAGGACCAATCTGAATAACAATATAAGACTTTGTGTAATTATAACAAAAGAGAAATACAACTCGGTTACACCTCCTTTTTAGACTTTTACTTCTAAAAATAATATTTGAATGAAAATGGATGGATGGATGGATGTATCATTTTATTTCCACTTAACTGTTTTGATTTACTTTGTGTTATTCTATTATGTGAAACTCAATTTGAACTTTGTGGTTGTAGACAAACAAAATGTGAAAAAATGCCTAGCAGGATGAATGCTTTTACAAAGCAAAGAAATTTGCACGGTGGTGGTGGGATTATGCTATGGGGCTGCCAACCATATAAACTTCTGACCAAAACTGTAAGCATGCATTGTTAACCGCTGACGGCTGCTTGCAGAACGAGCTGTTAAAAAAGCACAACAAAGCTTTCAGAACAATTTCATAACTTCTGAGTTTTACTTAAAACATGAAACTCCTCTTCAGTCAGGATGATGCTGATTCGCTCACTCGTGAGTATCTGAAGCACAGAGAGCAGCAGCGGGGGGAAACGCTGCCTAACGGCTGCCTGAAGGTACATTTATATTACCAAACGGTACAGCTCTGTGTTGGTAACAAACCAAACTTCATGCTACACTTCCTTGTTTTTCAGGATTTTCTCAGCACGACCAATGGAGTGTCCGGATAAGGCAACATCGTTTTTACTCTTTATATTTATACATTCTGTCTCTGTTTTCTTCATACTTGCAGTATTTGCACTTTCTTGTCTTTAACTTGTTCATGTAGTTTTGAATAAACTTATCATCCTTAAATTGTTGGTTGAGTAATTCTTTAAGAGGGAAAATGAGCAGTGCAACTCTTTTTATTTACCTTTCGGCTTATTTATGTTAAAGCTGGTCATTTCACCCCTTCAGTAAGTATTGACCAGAAACTAGAGGCCTTTGGAATAACAGATGAATCTTCACCAATTGAGCCGTCAGACATTTTTTGTAATTTTCCACAACCATATGGGAAAGTCTCCCCATCTTTTCTGAGTAGGCTGCTACTCAAAGGGAAAACGGAGAGGCGAAGGTTCCACCCCAGTAGCTTATTGTCTTTGAATCTCACCGTGGTCAATGATATAAACAATCCCACCCATTTGGCAGGAGACTTCAGTCTCTGTCGGCCAGGGGTCACACACTGGAAGTGTGTTTCACTACCTCAGTCCCGTCTATTTCTCCCGAGGATGGGAAACATTGGCACAACGTCTTTTGAGTCAGAGCTCCGCTCTCTGTGAAGCAAACGCTGTGCAGAGCTTTATCTCTGTCTGTGGCTGATGCAGCTGTGAACAAAAAGAGAGATTTTGATGAACTCTCTGGAAATCAGATTACAAAACAGAACAGGAGATGGATAGCAAGGCTGATGGAGCACAAAAGCTTTCTTTTTTTTTTTAAGGGACCGCTTGAGAAGTCTCACTGTTTGCATGTTGTTGAATTTTCGAGCTTTGACAAAACACTGACGCGTCTTTAGCTTCTGGAAGTTTATAATGCATAAGCACTGAATAGTGTCTTTGTGGATTGGAGATTTAAATCTTATACTTCTCTTTAAAATCTGCAACATGCTTTTTTCTCTTTTACATGAACTGATCCGTAAAACAATAAAGAAAGTGACACAATTCAGGCACGGACTGACGCAGTGAATTCAGAACAATGAGCGAATACAAATCCAGTGGGGTAGGTTAGGACGGGGGGGGGGGGAAAGACAGACAGGTTAGTCGCTGGACAAATCGCTCTAGTGTTTGTAGAAGGCCTGAAGGTCTTACTGCTTTGGGTTTCACAACAATCTGAAGTGGGGTAGGAGGAAGATCTGTCCTTATATTTCAGCAGCTGGAGATCAGGGCGATGATGATCAGGTGCGAATGGTCACAGCTCAGCAGCAGCTGTGACAGACAGTTAGCTGGCCAGACCTCAAAGGAAACCAGACATCTACAGTATATCAGCCATGAAGGGTTTGCTAGGTACATCTTAATTTACAAACTTTGTTTTACAGAGCCTGTATTTTGAAATAAATTTTTTTTGCAATACAGCTAAATTTGTTCTCCAATGCCTGGAATGGCAAATAGTGATGGGGGGAAATATGTAGTTTTCATATGCAAAATATGCAGGAAGCCCAGATGTATCAACATTTCCATACAGCATACAGTCAAACTCAATAATATGTGAGATTCATGCATTTTAAGACCTTTGTAATTTATTGAAGTATTCACTGAAAAAGTAGACAAGTGACCCAGAAGAATCTGGTGCTGTAAAAAAAAATACATTAGTTGGGATACACAAGTAAAATAGACTGACTGAAAAAATGTTAATCTAATTAAAAATGGGTGATTTGATCTCTCACCAAATGTTGAACAATATTTTTAAAGACGAGCTCCATTGCTCCTAATCAGCTTGTCATTTTGTGACTGAGGAACAATGTTACTGTAGAAATACATGAAGCTAGAAAAGTTTAATATTGGAAAGTGTGGAGCTTTCACATTGACATCTGCTTAATGACTATCACCAAATACGTCAAAGCGAAGAGATGCCTGAGGTTAATATTTAGCTTTCTGCATTGATTTGAAATTACTCATAACCATATTGAAAGTCTTTCTGAAAGTTGACATGGAGGATTTTTTGCATTTGTGTTCACAAAGAGACTCGTCATTTAAAAATTGTCAAGTAAGCTTTATTTATTGCACATTTGATGACTGGTACAAGACAAGCTAAATTCTGAAATACAATCCATACTATCATCCATCCACCAAAGTATTTAAACTAATCTATGGTTCAGCAAACTTAAAGATGACACATAATTTGGTTGCAAAAACCCTACAAGAAACAGACCGTTTTAATGAAACCAAACCTTTTGATGCAATGTCCTGTAGGTACATGTACTACTTATTCAGTGTAGTTCTTTAAGTAGTCACAGTTGTTTGGTTTTAGACAGCAAATGTCACACATTTGATGACATATGTACAAAAATATCAGATTACCTTAATTTGCATTCAATGCCTGTTCATTGACAACATTTGTTTCCATATAAGGTCATGAGAAGAAAAAACAATCATTAAAGCGATGTTCACCAGAAAAGTGAACAAAAAGTGCAAAACTTTCACATAAAATGCACAACAAAAGAAATTATATAAAAAAATGCATTCATGGTCATACATAGACATGCTTGTGCAAGAAAAGTACAGTTAACGCATTTTCAGCGGCTATAAGGGAAGTAAGAACAGCATCATCTTGCTCAAACTTGATGCAGTTTAACCAGATGTTAACTCTGAGTTTGCAGATCACAGCTGGCTGTGCGACTGGGACGCCGTCTCACGTGTTCTCTTTTCCGTGCTCTCACAAGTCTCTGACTGAGGCAGATGCAGCGTTCTCCTGCAGATGTTCTTGAAGGCTGGGCTGGAGAAGTAGTAGACCACGGGGTCCAGCACGCTGTTGAGATAAGTCAAACTGATGGTGATGTAGAACACGGTGGTGAGCTGCTCCACGTCATCACAGACGAATCCTCGGAGCATCTTGATCCACATGGTCAGCAGAGTGATGTTGCTGGGGAGGAAGCAGACGATGAAGAGCACCACCACCACCACGATGAAGTACAGAGCCTTTTTGAACTTGGTTTGGTTGGTCAGCTGTCTCCTCCTTAGGTGGCCGATGATTTGGAAGGTGCAGTAGAGGATCACCAGCAGAGGCATGTAGAAAGAGAAGAGAAATGTGAATTTGTGCCAGGACAGGTTTCCTCTGGAGGTCGTGTCCACCATGAAGCTTTCGCAGTAGGTTGTGTTGATGTGATGCAGAAAGAAGACATGGCCGGTCATTGTAATGGGGACCAGCCACAGCACCAGAGCGCCCAACATGGCCTTGCCCACGCTCAGGGAGTTAATGGGATGGTGGGGATGCACCACACGCATGTACCTGTCCAGGGCGATGACCATCAGGAAGAAAGTGCTCCCGCTGCGGTTCATCGCCAGCATGAAGAGGCAGACGTTACAGATCGTCTCACCGAAAATCCAGCGGATCCCCGACAGGTAGTAGCTGGCTCGGAGGGGCAGAGCCATGATGAGCATGAAGTCAGCCACTGCCAGGTTGAAGAGTAGCACCGTGCTGCTTTTCCAGGGCCTCAAGTGGAAGCAGAAGATGAAAAGAGCAAAACCGTTTCCAGCGAGACCCAGAACGAACTCTGTGACCAGCAGCGGAGGGAGCACTCTGATCAGCACGGGTCCACTGAAGTTGCACAGCATGTCGGCGTTTGGCGTTGCTTTGATGCCTGCAGACGAGAGAATGAGCCCCAGAAAGGCCGTCCTCCCTTAAAAGGGAAACCTCAACGCAGAAAAAAAAAAGTGCTAGTTGTGTGGCTTGAGTTTTCCAGGAAGCCACAAAGTTCTTCTTTTGTTTACTTTTAATTCAGATTTTTTCAAAGATTTTCTCATCGTTTAGAAAGTTGCACACATGTTCTTTTCAGTACATAGCCATTTGCTTACATGCAAGATGCATTTTATTCACTATCATGTTTCAGGTGATTGCAACCACAGTCAGCTGAGTCAAATCTATTGGCCAAACTGAAGTAAAAGCTTCTAAACTGAATGGAAATATATCAAAGCAATACTTCAACTATATTTCATAGAGAATAAACACCTATTACTCAGTGGCAGCACTTCTCCTTTCAGCAGCGGCTATTAATTTCCCTTCTGAGAAACCAGAGTTGAGACACGATGAACACAAAGTCCCACACATGTAAAAGTCAAGTCTAACAGGTTTATTGTTGCACGACTGAGAAACGGATCTCCTTAAAAAGAAACATTTGTATGAAGAATAAACCCTCCCCTCAGTTTGAAATAACAAAAGCTGACTTTGATTACAAACCAACATTTCCCCAAAGCAACATGTTACAGCACGTTGGAAAAGCGTCCATATCTCTTGGATCATTACACATTACATCCACCAATTTTAATGCATTTTATTTGGATTTTACGTAGACCAAAATAATTCATATAACAGTTTTTCACAAAGCAATGTTTGTAAAGTGTGGTGAACATTCAGCTCCTTTTGCACCCATGTATGAACAACCAACAGCCTTCAGGAGTCACCTCATCAGTAAATGGTGTCCACTGGCATCCATCTGATCTCACTTTAACCCTTTCATGCATAGTGGCCACTACAGTGGACAGCTATCTAAAAGCCATTTTCTTGTGCTTCCTGTGGATTTTTATGCTATAAATGCACACAGACCACTGAAGTGGACACTAATGCATCATAAAATATACCATCAACTACTGGCCATCAGCTGCAAATGCAAGAAATAATTTTTGTTAAATACAATATGGCCGACAGACAAAAAAGCATGAGAACCGACCCGGTCCCTCCTTCTACTGTAGACGACTCTTGCAAGTAAAAAAAATATTGTGACATCAGATAACCCCTAAGGAACAATACTACTGATGTATTTTTCAAATAACAACTTTGTATTTGGACAAAATTACAATTGATCACATAAAAATAAAAAATAAATAAAAAATTATTTTTACAAAAAACATTTCCTACCTTTTTTATGCCTTAAGAAAAAAATTTTAAAAAATGGAAAAATAATTCTGACACAAAGGATCATAATTCATGCATGAAAGGGATACAGAGGGGTTTGTTTGAGAACAAACGGCATCATGAAGGAACACAGCAGACGGGGTTAAAGAAGGGTTACGTTACGAAAGAGGAGAGTATTCCCCAGAGAATAATTAGAGGCACATGGTAACTCTGGAGGAGCTGCAGAGATCCACAGATGGACAACTATTCGCCATGCATGCGACAAATTTTACCCGTATGGAAATTATGAACGGTAAAAGAAGTCTGCTGCAGGTCTAGTAGGGGATGCAACAAACATGTGGAAGAAGGTGAGCCACACCCAACCTGAACTCATCATCCATGGTAACGGCAGCATCATGTCGAGGGAATGCTTTCCTACAACACGAAAGTTGGGCAGCCTAATCAAAGTCCAGACTTATTTCCAATTAAGAATCTGAGGCAAGAATTTAAAGTTGATCTTCTAAGATCTTCGATAATGAAGCAAGTCTGGATGAAAAACTCTGCCAGGCAGAAACAACACATGAGTTTTATACCAAGGATAATACTTGAAGTAAAGCAGATGAGATACAAACTGGTAAGAAGTCCATGTAGTGATAGTAAATATGTAAAAATAAAAATAAGAGTCTTTTTGGCAAATTATAGTGAAATGAGAGAATAGAAGGGTTTCATCTGATCTGGCTGACCTTAAGCTATTTTTACAAACTTGGTCCAGAGATACTCTAAACGCTCTGCAGCTGTAACTGCAGTTTTTCTAGCAAGCTTTGATTCGGAGGAACTGAACAGAAATTCACTGTTCAGCTCCTCACATTGTTGGCCTCTTTGTAAAATTCCAGTGGAATACATTGAAGTTTGTGTTTTAGGTTAGTTAGAGGTCAGCTTACAGAGTGTTGTGGAAAAAACTATGACCAAACACTGTACAGGTAAAATCACTCAATCAGGTTTATTTATGACTTGTGCACAACTCAGAGAGTTTGTAGGACAATCGATAATGAAGCAAGTCTGGATGAAAAGCTCTGCCAGGCAGAAACAACACATGAGTTTTATACCAAGGATAAAGGTTCCAACACAAGGGGTGAGACAGACTGGTTCTAATGCAGCTGTGGAAAACAACTCCCAACCTTCTACATGTAACCCAAATAGTTATATTTTGGTGGGACTATACAGGAACTTAGAATACACATATAGCAGTACAACTAGCAGATGTGACCTTATTGTAATTTTCCCCTTCAAGAGCCTTGTAATCAAATATTATTTTTACATCACAAACAACACAGTGTGTGTTTTCTGACTGGAAATGGTTAAATATAAATTTCTACCGACCCACAGAAGAGTTTTACTGCTGTCAGTCTTTTCTCTATATAAAACCAGGAAGGTTTGACATTATTCTTACTAAGAACTGTAGTATGTGAAGAAGAGAAGTGATATTGGTAGGTTGTGTCCAGACTTCTACATCCTCAACAATGTTTCGGTTTTATTCAGAGTATGAAGTGAAGTATGACGGGAATTTCTCATGGTGTGTTCGAAACGTGCATTTGCGCTCGTGGTCTTTATTTGCAGATGCATGTGGCAAGCAAAACCAAAGTGTGAAACCTAAGGTGTGATGATGAGCATTTGGCTGATTGGTTTCAATTATAGCCTTGAACAAAGGAACATTAGAGTGTGTGATACTTTCTTTATTGATCTGGTTTCTAGTTAGCAACCATTGACACCTTTCATCTGAGAGGGAGAGTTTGGACAAAACTAAATGATCCAGTGCTAAAATAATCCCAAACATGCATCAGGATGACATTAAGCTTCTGGAAATGAAACTGCTACCAGCTTTGTAAAAAAGACAGGTTAAAATATCCAACCAGGATTGTGTTGAATTTAAACCTCTTGATAGTTACAGAAAGTGTTTGGTGTACGTTGAACTACAGTCAATAAATAGCTGAATGTGTGTTTGAGTCTGTGTATTTTCTGATCAGAGGGAAATAGGAAATGAAAATTAATTGTTTTTCCATGATGGCTGTCTGTAACCTTTCCCACACTGAGCTGTGTGTGCATGGGTCGGGTGTATGCCTTTCTAAACATTCACCAACCTCTCAGTGGTAATTATCAACCAGCTCATTTAATTCTTGTCATCAACAAAACTAAAATAACTGGAGAAGATATTGGATATTATTCTGATGCCTCCAAATAAAATTACTGCATCCAATCATCTTCAATATTCATATAATTAATAGAGTACCCCAGTGTCTAATGATCTGAAACACTGATCACTAGATCAGTGTGCATTTCAACTATTCTGCAAAGTTGAAATGCACAACAGGAAACCTACCAGGAAATTACCGCCCACCTGCACAGCCGATAAGACAAGCAGGAAATCGATCAGAAGGGAAAGAGGAGAATCTGTTACCTATTATTTATGCATTACACAAAGCTAATGATTGAAAAAGTTTTTCTTAAAAATGGACGTGGAAGAAGAGACACTGATCAGTTGAGATAATACAAAATACTGTTTATGTTGAAAACTTAACAGCAATAACACTAAAGCCCCACTATGCAAGAAATCTCATATCTAATTTGGGTATGAAAGCAGCATTCAAAGATACAGTATTTGAATATCTCGATTTCTCTTAGTCAATCGATCTTGTTAAAAAATATAACCAAAGTTTCCATGGAAAGTTAATCCACAAATAACATTGAACAAAATTTCCCACTTCTCTCAGTCAAAAACCTTTTTGGCATGAAGACTCAGAGGAACAATCTGATTTCTGTTTTTATTTATGCGATCCATTATATTTAGTGTTTGAATATTACCTTGCATTTGTCTTTGCTTAATAAAGCAGATCCGATTGAATCGAGTTAAGGGTGAGAATATTTAAAATGCTTTCGGCAGACGTCCACCCATAAATAGGGTGACGTCACATCAGTCACCGTTCAGAAATACTCACCTCTTCCTCAGCAGGGAGTGTGGACTGGTGAGACACTCCCTCATGCTAATTAGAGAACCAGAGTTACATTCACAACATTAACTTCTCTTTTATAGTATTTGTTTTGTGTCTCACTATGGGGATAAAGACATGCCAGTTAAAATGACAAATGTTCCCAGTGGCCAATCTGTCAGCGGTCGCACTACGAGAGCCGGCACTTGGCAGGGCAGAATTATGTAAAGTTGAAATTTTGTTTTAGCTTTATTTCATGGTATAATGTTATTCATGGAGTTTAATTCTTTCATGCAACTCCCTCACTTAGCTCCTGCAGACTAGCGGCAGCAGCAATTAGCAAACACATGGTGGAATGTCATGTGTTTGTATGCTGAGATCAACATACAAACTGCTTCTCGGTGCAGCGCTCCTAAGAATGTAGTTAAAGGCTTAATGGAGAAGCTTTTTTGTAATAACCATGCTGAAGGTGGAGTGTCAGAAAGAGCAGGAATTTCTTAAAGAGACAGAGGCCAATTTCAAGGCATTAAATTGTGAAGTCATGTTTTGATGTAAACAGTATATTTATGACAACTGAAGGTAACATAGTAATTTAATTATGCTATAAAATACTACATGTCTGCTTCTGAACACACCCTACACCAAATAAAAAGACACACACAGATTTTTTCCCACACCGTCTCACATTAAATCAAACCAAACTTCTCTTGATTTTGGTCATGGGAAACTGTGGTCAGTTGGAAATGGCAAAATTATTTATATTTGCTAAAAAATTTAAGGCCAAATTTTTTGTGTTTCCTTCCTCAAGCTTCTCACAGTAGTTTGCTGGACTTCAGGTCCGTTCCTCCTGACAGAACTGGTGCAGCTCAGTCGCACACACCTTTTCACAACTTCTCCAAACGACAGAGATCAGGGCTAAACATCAACAAAACATTGACTTGGTTGTTCTGCAGCAGTGGAGGGAGGACTCTGATCAGCACCGGTCCACTGAAGTTGCACAGCATGTTGGTGTTTGGTGTTGCTTTGATGCCTGCAGATGAGATAATGAGCTCCAGAAAGGCAATCTGCACTTCACAAGGAAGACCAACATAGAAAAAAGTGCTAAATGTGCGGTTTGAGATTTTCAGGAAGCCATGAGGTTCTTCTTTTTATTTACATTTAAATCAGGATTTTAATATAAACTAGCTGAGACCTTTTTCGTTAAGATTTTTTAAGGCCTTTATTCAACAGCAGCTTGACAGAAAGGAGGTCAGAGAGAGAAGGAAACGACATGCAGTGAATGTCCCCGGGCCGGGAACCGAACCAGGGAACACTGTGTGGAAGACTGTAGGCTCTGTTTATGTTGGAAACAAAACCTGTAGACGTCATATGTTTCTGGATTTACATTATGTCCTCAGGATAATTATAAAAAGTAATGATCAATAAAATGATTTATTAAATTGTCTCATAGTGTGGCAATGTATAATCAAAGGCTAACACTGTTGGACACAAAGTAATTGGTCTGCTGTTAAACGTTTTGAATGTTCATAATGTAAATTACTTTCTGATGCACTTTAACACAGGAGATAAAAAAAGTTATATGCAACTATAACTCACCATGAATTTAATTTTAGTTGATAGTTTACACATTGAATTGTTTGTGTGTTTAACTGATTGCTGCATCATTTGTATAAATATTAATTTTCTTTTTTGAATGTAGTTTTAATTGAAATTATACACTTAATAAATATTTGTTATTGTTTCTAGGATTCAGTATCCAACACGATTCAGTCTTTTCTGCAGGTTCATTTCAAAGTTGGACTATCTAAAAACACGTCTAAATACAAAGAGAGCCGTGATTTGATACACTACGTGAATTTAATGATTTGATTTGGGCTTCAGTATCTTAATCTATGACACAAATAAGCACAGCTTCCTAACAACGTAACAAAAACAGCAAATTAATGAAGATCCTTTGATCGGGTGACATCCGATCCCTGTGAGCAGCCAGAAACCTGCTGACTGAACCAGATCGGAGACTGGAGAATCTCAGGAGACGTGTAATTGCTCAGCATTTCATTATGGCACTCGGCAGAGTCTTTGTCATTGAATTTGTCCAATCTTAATTAAAACGTTGCTTCCGTTTGTGGCTTGCAGCACGAGATCAGTGTAGAGGTAGATTAAAGCATGTTTTACTGCCTGCTGGTGGAGATAAATTAAAAGCTTTGTGCGTTCAGATGATCTGAGGGTCAGATTTCTAAAGGCTGCCACAGAAGTATCTACCGCCATCTAGTGGACAAAGCTTAAAAATGCAGATTTTTCTAAAGTAACTTCTGAGGGTCAAACAAAAAGGAGAAAGCATTTGAAATCATTTTAACGTTTGTAATCAATTTATTTGCTAAGCAAATTTGTACTGAGCAACTCTCTTAAGCGTTGTGATAGAAATATTGTCTATCCACGAGGTTTTCCTTTGTTTTATAAATCTCATCATTAATGCAACATACCTGAACAATATTAATAAAACTTAAGAATTTTCAACCAATCAATGCCTATTTCAGCAATTTAACTTTTATTTAATCATTTGTATTTTAGTTATTTCCATAGCAAACACATTTATTTTCTGAAATATTTCCCTACTTGGCAATTCTAATAATTACCTCACTTTTGTTATCCCATTATTTAGAGAAGAGTCTAGAAAAGAGCTTAGATTTGATGCCATTTGTTTAATCCAAGTTATACAAATGTAAAAAACTGGCAGCAAAACTAAAACTGAATCATTTTTAGAATTTGGCAAAAATCATTAAATAGTCTTTGAAAAATGTATATATATATTTTTTCCTCCATCGCAAATATGTACATTGGCAGATTTTTAGTGAATGAAAAAATATTTTCACCTAGTGGACGGCAGACAAGCATACCACTTTGAAAGAATTTCAACACTAAGAAAGAGAATAAAAAGAATTGAATCTAAGAAATAGTATCAAATTGTAATGGGGATCAACTTAGAAACTAGACGGATTGATTTATTAAGTTTAAAGGGACATTTAAAGCACAAACGTATTACATTTGATTCAAAATGAAGTAAGGGACTTTTAAAATATCTAAGAACTTAACACAACTGCATCAAAAAACTTGAGTAAAAAAGTGAAAAGAGGTAAATTTTCCACCTTTCTACAGTTCACTTTACGAAAAGCCGTCCTTGCGTGACTTCATCCACCCAGCGTAACGTCAGCCACATACTTTGAATGAATCATGCATTTCTTTGAGCCGCTCATCCATGGATGTTACTGCTTCTGCCTCACCGGATTGGATTCTGCTTTGTAATGTTTGCGTAGAGTTCAGACAGGGGCGGAAAAATCTGAATGAGCCGGTTTGGCCTGCAGGACAGACAACATGTTCCTGTCATGTCCACCTCCTGTTGTCCCACCAGCCATTGTGTTTCCTTCACCTGCATACCTGTGAACAAAAACATCACGGTTGAAACTCCACCCAGCCCCCAAAAAAAACTAAACAAGAAATTCCAGTCGGACAAACTTGTAAGCAATATTTTTTATGTACACCAATGTACATGAAAAGTACAGTTTTGCTTGTGTTGTCTCCAAACTCTGCAGACAGTAAAAAGTCAATCAAAGATCAGTACGCATAGTCAACTTTTTGCACACATCACACATCTGGTTTGAAAATGAAAGAGCAAGAAACACAACCCACTGTGGTAAACCATTGAAAAGCAAACCAAGGAAAGGTTACAAAATAATGAGGAAGTATAGATGAATCTAAACAGCAGCAGGGAATAAAACTAATACGCTACAATAGGATGAATTTCACCCTAACTTATAGCCAAAATAAAAAATTTTGAGCATTGTATTAGAAGATTTTGCAGTGACATTGGTAAATATTGCAATGATGACTTCAGTGGTGGTGTATGCCTGTTTTCTCCTTTTCTCTGCTCCTCTATCTGTGCTTCTATCACTCTGTGACCTTTAGCATTTTGGCTGGTGTAATTTGTATCCAGTGTTATCATCCGCTGCTCCGTCCAGAAACTCTGTCCGACTGGCTAAATGACTAAATATTACATTAGCAGGAAAAATGCAAGTTCATAACTCTTGGAGTAAACAATTATTGCACTCCAAGCTGTTCAGCAAAGGAGTCGTGCTGTGGGAATCATCTTCTTCAGGGAAGCTGATGGAAAAAGGATGGAGCTAAATTAAGTAAGAAAAAATGCTTAGAGGCTGGAAGAAACTTTAAACATAAAGCAGCTCCACAGGAACATGGTTTAGATCAAGGCATATCTATGTATTAGAATGGTATTTTCAGAGTTTAAACTTAAATCTAATATACATACAAGAGTGGGGGGAATCAAAGATGGAGGCTATGTGATTTTATTTGAGGGTTCACTGAATGAAAATATTTAATTTGGGGGGGGGGAGGGGCTGAGCTGAGTCCCCACTGTTAGAGGATCCCCAAAAAACCGCTATTTTATTTTAAACACCATTAAAACCCAAAGTGACTCTTAAATTAATCTGAAGTGGTAATTATGTGTTATAATTGAAATCTTACATGTCAGTCCACCCACATCATCTGTTTCTCGTTTCCTGGTTTGTGTCGTCACTCGTAGATTTTTTTTTTTCTCTTTCGTTTCTTTTTAACCGGATGAAACCTCAGGATTAGAGAAATAATCGCGCAATGATAATAATAATAATAATCCCGGTGCATTTTGATTAATCTGAATGGCGCCCATGAAAACAGGTGAGAGGGCAGAACAAACGAAAAAAACATAGATGGATAAAGAAAGAAGCTGATCTGAAAACAACCTGCCTGTAGGTGGATGTGCTCTCTAGAGGACACGATGATGATGATGATGATGATGATGGTGATTCCCTCCGCCCCTCCCCCCACCTTTTGTGGGTGGATCCATCCACGTAATGCTAAACTCGCGCTCGCGTTTGCTTTTCCTGCTTCCTTCAGCCGCGGCGCATCAGCAGTAAAAGGGAGCCGCAGCTCGGAGATGTCCCTGACACTCTCGGCGGACAGGAGAGGAAACCCCCGCGCTTTGAGCTCCCCAGGACGGTTCGGAAAGCAGCGGAGGGACGGCCCTTCTTCTCGGTGAAAGCGTCTTTGTGCAGGCTGAAGGATGAACATTCACACGCGGGTGAAGAGCAGGAGGACCGAGCATCACCTCGGAGCGGAGAGGGACCACTTTGACAAGCAGCAGGTAAATAAAAAAAAATCACACGGAGTGCAGGGCTTTTATCAGGCCGTGGAGTGGAAACCTGCGGGCTTTTCTTTTCTTTTTTTTTTTATGTAAAAGGCCTTCTGCGTGACTTACCGCATAGGCCACATTTACAGCCAACAATTTAAGTCAGAAAATAAAGCTTTAATTAGAAAACCAGGTGTACCGAAGGCCTCTCAGCTTCCCCACGCACATTTAAACCTGAAGCACAAAACTTCAACCTTTTATTGTTTAATCTAAATTACCTGCAACAATTTAGAGATGTCGTCATTCACTTTCCAGCACTGGATTTAGCCCAAATGTATTTTGTTTCAGTAGGAAAAAAAACTCTACAAAGTGAGTTCAGTGCAGTGGCGCCACCAAGGGGGGCCGAAGGGAGGCATTTTCCACATCGATACATTTGCTCATTACCATATTACTCATTACCTTTACCATATTATGTTACCAGTATGGGTTTACAAAAGGAGAGTTCACGTTTTAGAAAGGTGCAATATTTGTTTATCCTTTCGTCATTTTTTTCCTGTTCTTCATAGTATACTATTTTTAACTTGTAAATGTTTGTTTTTGATACCTCTTCCTTTTTATAAATCAAACTTGGTAATTTCATCAAGAACCTGCTGTAAGAAATCATTTACTTGCAATTTGGTGGAAGATTTTTTAAATTTTTTTTATTGTTTTCTTTTCTTTTTTACCAATTTCTTTTCGGAATGTTTATAAAAGCAAAAAGCTTAAGAACTCTAGATATCTAGATGTATATTTTAGTTGCTTAGTGCAAAAATTAGTATTGTGGATTCTTAAACTGTAGTTTATTTTTTAAAAAAATACTAAAATAAAGTTTACGATGCACTTTTTTTTAGATATGAACACAGTATTATATTTATTAATGTTGTAATGTATCACTATAAATATTTAGATGTCTAATTAGTCAGAAGCATCTAATAAGTCGCTGAATTTTAAAGCAGAAATTTTATGCTTATAATGAAACTCCTGAAATATCATAGATTTCTGGATTTTGGTTTTGTTATACAAGCCCAATGTCATCAGTGGTCCCATCAGGCCACCTCTCTGGAGATGGTCCAGACTCTGAGATGTCTGATGATAATTTAATCTTAATTTAGATCTTAACAAAGACTGACAGTAATTTTAAACACATTTTTCTGAACCTACTATTAAAATACACAATGAAGTATTATTCTTTTAAAAACAGATACATTTAATTAAATTACTAAATAGATAATCACAGGGGACTGCACACACATTTATGTACTTGTATTAAGAGTATGCTTGTTTCAGAGCTTGCTTAATGGAACCAATAATATAAATATGGGAATTAGCTGCGACATCTTTAGCTGTAGGTTTCTTGTTCCAAAAATAACATGTGTGAAATAAATATTTTCTATATACAATGAGGATGTAAAATGGAGAAGTTCACTATGTGAGCTAATATTATAGGTATTTTAACAGAATATTTTCACAATGGAGTTTTATTCACATTGGTTTGTTGACACAGATTAAGTCAAAACATTTCATATAAATCCACAAAACTAGCATGTTCAAGATTTGTTAAACTGTGTTGGATATTTGTGTTTTGACAATATTTGTGATTTAACTTCAACTTTGTCTTCAAATCAGAGACTGAAAGTCAGTCTCAGTTCTGAGGAGTCACGCCATTCATTCTGAATCTAGTTCTTCCAGTTTGACCACCTTTCTTCCATTACAAACATTTCGTCCTCCCCGTCTCTCTCTCTCTCTCTCTCTCTGTCTCGTTTTTTAAACCCTTGTTCCTCGATTAATAAATTAAGTCTACATGAACGGATTATTGTGATGTTCCTATTAAAGCAGGTGTACTTTGCTTGAACTCCATCTTGAATGGTTACATTACTTAACCAGTAAGTCATACTGGAAGCTACACTACATCTTACTGCCCAGCGTGAGAGAAACATGAGATTCAGATGAGGATCAGTAACCAAACAAGCGGCTCTCTGGGTGTTCAGATTCTCCAGTATTTTGGAATCTGGAGAATTCAAAATACTTTGCTTTGCTTAGTACTTTGCTTTGATAGGCGTTCGCCACTGTCGGTGTTTTATTTGCCTGTGAAGTGCATCCAGAGGGGTGGAGCCGTGGTGTTTCAACTATTAGACGTCTGGACTCTGGAAATGAATATAAACTCATTAAACATGCATCGCACTTTTACTGCTAAAGGTTTTTGGTGAAAACGAAACTGAGAGTCAAAAGTCCTGCAGCTGGTACTTTTGACTGTTGTAAATGCCGGTCTGTTGTGTAATCAAAGATGTAGATTGTGAAAGTGATTCAAATCTGTTGCACAGATGGATGAGGAGAAGTTATCTGCCTCTTTCTGCCCATCACCTTTACCTGATGAAGCCATTTTAGCTACATCAGGTAAAATGTAGCTACACCATGTAAGAGTCACATCTAGTCCTGATGTGGTTGTAACTCTTAACTCTTGCTACTCAGCTGACTAAATTTAAACACTTATTTGATTATTTGTTGTCAGTGTTTTTTGTGATTTTTGCAGAAAATTGGTGTGCACATCCAGTTTGCAACAGAGTCCAGGAAAAGGCTCACCTTTTATCCCATTTAGTTATTATGAAGACGTAACACTTTATGAGAAAAGAGCCTCACTTCTTTAAATCATATTTTAACCCAAGAAAATTCTTGGAGTCCCTCATAGGTTTGCCTTTTGAGATTTCTTTGCATTGGATCTGTTTGTACCTCTGAAGCTTCTCCTCTTTTCCACATTTCATCACAAACAACAACAAATTTCAATACATCAAAACACCAAAATCATTAAAAGGTTCCACTTGTATCTTGTAAATCCTGCTGCCGTTGTACAGCGTCAGAAGGCTCCTTGACAATGTCCATGAACAAACAAGTTCATGAAGGCTGAAAGCCACATAAGGGACACAATAGACGTGTGAACCCTTTGACCTACCTGTAATCACTTTGAACACGCCACTCCCTCAGTGAAACATGGTAGCGGCTGCATCATGCTGTGAGAAAGAGGGGAGCTGGTTGGAGTTGATCGGGAGATGGTTGGAGCTCTAAACTTTAGACAGAAGTGGATTTTTGCTTTCCAGCAAGATAACAATCCTTGATATACAGTCAGAGCTGCAATTGATAATCTGTGACAGCACTGCAAAAATGCTTTTAGCTGACAGCTGAATAGTGGGGCACACCCCACTATTCAGATTTTTATTTGCAAAAGGTTTATGGAGGTTTGAATATTTTTTATAAGCTGCTGTATGTTTCAGGTCCAGTGTCTACATGCAGGTAGTCAATTAACTCGAATGATCAAATGTGTTGGAGAAGGATGCATCTAGAAGTCGCTTAGTAATAGCTTTTGAGGACAATTACTGAACTTCACCGCTTTAGTTCATATTTGAAGCATATCAGAACCTCAGGTTCAATTCAAAAACACTTTACTAATCCCAGAGGGAAATTAAATGTTACGTTATATTATACAGATTTCCTTAAGGAGTTGTTGTAGATGCAGTGGGAAGGAAGGATCTCCTGTAGTGGTCTGTGTTACGTTGGCACTGAAGAAGCCTCTGACTGTCTGATCTCAGTCTGATGAAGAGGATTGCTCAGGGTTGTTTGTAATTTTCTTGATTTGATAAGGTATCCTGCTTTGTACAATGATCTCCAGAGAAATCTCCAGAACAGAACCAGCCTTCTTTATCAGGATGTTTGGTCTTTTGAACTTCTCTGTGCAAACATGGGAGGATGTTTTTGCTTTGTGCTTCCTGCGTATCAATGGATCACACAACAACCCTTTTTTACACTAAATGTTTAAAACAGGACCGATTTGTTCTTATTGCAAATGGTGGTCCAGCTTGTGAGACACAGAGGTGGAACAGATGAAACTTGCAGCACTGTGCGAGGTCGTCAAAACGAAACTAATGAGAGTCATTAGCTTCTGTGGTAATCTGTTGATTTAATTACTCATCTAAGTTGACACCTAGAGGAGTAACAGAGTAGATTTGAGTGTAAAGAAGAGAAGGAAACATGATGCTTGAATAATTGTTTCCATTTGACATGGAGAAGATGATTTAGAGATAATGGCAGAAAAGTTTAGTTTAGCTGTTAGTAAAATGGAAATTATTACTAGACCTATTCCAGTAGAGAAGAGATGACATTTGTTCTAAGACGTGTCCACCATTTTCTTTAAATCTAAACATTGAATTGGTAATTATTGAACTTGATTGTTGAAATTATCCATTTAACTTGAGTTTAAACAGCTGTTGTAGACTAGAAATAAGTAAGTAGTTTTCCATGGTGGTAACATGTTGCATAAGGTATGTTGTGTGTGTAAATATGTTGTTTGAAATGTCTTCAGTTGCAGAAAGAGGAGAAATGAATTGCTTTGAGCTAATACTAAAGTTTTATTGTCACTTCATTTGGATATATTTCCTGAGCAACAGGAAAATGAAGCACTTATATAATACCCTGACTTGATTACTTATCGAATTACTCACCTTTGAAGCAAGCAAATGTTTTAAACGCCCAGACTGTTCTGATTTTACCCTGTAGCTCATATGTAAATTAAAATGAAGTCACAGAAACTCCTACGCATTCATTACTCTCGCTCCTGTCGTGTCTCCTTTTGATTTTGACCTCAGTACCAAGGTGAACTGTCTCTCACAAAGTCCTGCTTGTTTGTGTATCTGTACTGTGGTGTTTGCCTTCCCTCACTGCTGTTGCCTGAGTAAGCACCCATGTGGGAAAGCAGGAGGAGGGGGATGGGAGTCCTGAAGGGTAAACTTAGCCACTGAGTGGGAGCCAACGCTGAATGAAATGCACAATGGTTAATGGGAGGGATAGATTGTTCTAAGACGTCTCGTCAGCATTCGTCATCCTCCTCCTGTTTTAGCTTTCTATCAATGTAAGGAATCTGCAGCATAGGTTTTTCTGTGTGTGCATAAAACTAAAACCAAACACCCACAGGAAGCTAAGTCATAGTCGAATAGTTTTACCATTGCTACTAAATTCGTCTTCAATTACAACACACTATTTACACAACTGGTCTTTTTATTTTCACTCACAATAGAGCAACATTCATATCCTAAATACGGTGTAATCTTACTTTTGTCCCTGCAATCTGTAATTGAATTTATTATATTAGTTTCACATGGTCGTCATCGTTAGCTAATTTACTAAAGCAATACAGTGGTCTGGAAGCTGCCCAGCCTGGGTTGGGGACAGTTTTTCTGTGGCTCAGTGTTGAGCTTCAGAAAGAAAATGGACTTTGTTGTCCCTAAAATGCAGTATAAGCACCAGGTAGCACTGACAATAACACTCTTCTGTGTTGGAGTTGTTATGATGGAAGAAAGTCCGAATTTAGCTGGGTTTGGTCTTAGTGAATTGTTTGAAAATAAAGTCAGAAAATGCACAAAGATGTGGGGAAGTGTTTTCTATGGCTTGAAACGTCTCTGTGGTTCATTCAGGCTGTAATGGAGCGAGAGAGAGCAAGACTTTCAGCAGATGGGAGTGCAAGAAAGTAGCTTTGTATTATCCAATCAAATTTTCAAACTCTGTTAAGTTAAATGCTAGATTTGGAAATGTAGGCAGCCTTTTGAAAATATAAGTTCAGGTAAGACTGTAAAGACTGTGCAGTTTAAAATCTCACTTCCTTAATCATTTTGTCTTTTGTTTTGAAATATTAGTGAAACCTTGTTTTTCTGGTGATTGTTCATTCACAGGAGAAGACTATGCATCTATCCCTAATGTAAATAATTAATGCTCCCATTGTACTTGCCTCTATTATCACAATTATTTAATAGAAATGATAATCAATTGCTGATCTGAAATTAATCACTTCATCCATTGGATCCTGTCACCCCTAGTTTAATGCAATATGCTTAATTTATTGAGATATAAAAGGAAACTCTATCCAGATAAGATATCATCCTGTCTGTGTAGAGTATCAGAGTTATGATTTATGGAAAACCCCATCATAAATGTCTAAATACAGTTAGCGTGAACAAATGTAAGGTTACAACGTCCCTGAGTTGTATTTATTGCATACTTATTGCCATCAGAAGTTCAACGAGGGCTTATCAGAAATAATAATGTGCGCTAACTGACTTTTAATGGTCATTTAGCCTGAACACTGCTTGGTGTTTAGGCAGTTTCCACTACAATGTAGAGTAAAACCTCATGAGGAGAACAAGACTCGCTTTGGTCGGGCTTATTGTCTGTTGACGGAGAAGTTGAACCACTTCAGTCAGAGAAGGTAGACATATCTCAACTCTGAAAGAGAGAGAGAGACAAAACTATTAAAAGTTAATGAAGAAAATTGGCTTTCTAGGTTGACAGGAAATACCTTCAGGGACATATAATTTTTCAGTACCGCTCCTTTATTGACTAGCCTTCCATTTGTTGATGCACCACCCAGTTAAAAGGTTGCTCTTTCTAACCCAAGCTAATAGCTGTTGAAGTCTGCGACCTTGTCAGGCAGATCCTCTGCAGCTGACTGTTGAATTAAGCAGATAAAGTCCTGCAGTAAGTGCCCTCACCTCGGGGAATTATGTTCGCAGAGAAGCAGTGGAGGTGTAGCGCTGATGCTTTGACTTCATCTCTCAGTGTTTCACATCACAACTTATGGAGACGCTGCTGAAAAGCAGAGATGACCCGGTAAGCAGAGACGCCTTGCATTAAAGAAGCTTACAGTATTTGAGTGCAGAAGCGTGTGTGTGCATGTTTGTGTTCCTGCACTAATACTAGCTGGGATTGGACCTTATGGCGGGCCTGGGATTTATCCAGGCTGTCCCTCTCTGTCACGTCTCGTCTCTGCTGGTTAAAGAGGGATTTACCATCGCTTCAACCAGATGCAGCATTAAGTGTGTGAGCATTACACAGTCTACAGTACCAGCATCTGCAGCTCCTGATTTCTTAAAGCATCCAAATTTGACTTGATCGTTTCTGATTGGTGGATCAAATACTGAAAGATCTGATTTAATTTTTTTGCTATTAATTAATTACATACTAAGACATCCCATAATTTCTGGTCTTATTCTGACTTATTCAATAAAAAGTAAAGGTTGTAGACGTATGCTTTAATTCATAAATATTAATATTGATTTATTTTCAGTTGATTTCTTAACTACTAGCTTAAAAAAAACTTTACTTATCTACTTTTTCACTTTTATATGTTAGATATCAGAAGGTCTAAACAAGATTAATAATATCCCATACAAGACTATAACAGAAAATACTGTGCAGTTATTAGAAATAAGCATATTGGACTCGAGTTGAGTCACTTTTCTAAAAATGTATATAATTTGCATGTGCACTGAAGAATAAAAAACAGATTTGAGAAAATGTCGGCCCTGTCAGAAATCATCGTGTTTCTGGCAACGTTTTGTCCTAATTATTACAGAACTAATGTTGAGTTCAACCATTAAAGAAATACTAATGTTCTCCTAATTGTACAGTATACCCAACACTCAGTCACTTTTCAGTTTTTCACTCACACTTGA
The DNA here is from genome assembly GCF_001444195.1 of Xiphophorus couchianus. Classification (NCBI taxonomy): domain Eukaryota; kingdom Metazoa; phylum Chordata; class Actinopteri; order Cyprinodontiformes; family Poeciliidae; genus Xiphophorus; species Xiphophorus couchianus. The sequence goes on from NC_040239.1 coordinate 16,125,497, forward strand.
TGTCCTTTTCCCTCTGTCCGTTCTCACTTTTCTTTGTCGAAAGTAGTCTGAGAGCTTCCCTGCAGCCTTGCTGCTCAGCAGCCATCTGTTGAGGTTTCTGTGCCAGGCTCTGTGTGCCAGATCGCATCCCCCTATCCAACCCAATCTTCTACCCCGGCTGTCGGCCTTCCTCCCCCAACAGACCCCTCATTGTCACACAAACTTCCACGCTTGCACCCTTCGCTTGCCCAGTGTAAATGAAGGGGCATGCAGTTCATTTGAGTCAGAAAGAGGCCGGGGGGCTGGGATGGAGTCTTTTATAAACAGATGCGTCTTGTTTTGCCCAAAGTGTACCTCCTCTCTTATCTCTTGTCTGACCGTTAATGGTTGTGTTTACATGGGTTGGACTCCCAGGTCTCTAATGCATTAAAAAGGCTTTTATAGACATGTTGAATTACAGCTACTACCACCGATATGAGGTTTAGCAAAGATAAGGATTTCCAATATGTAAGTGCTAGACCAATAGAGGAGAAACGCAGTCAGATCATTGTTATTAAATGTTTGACATCCTATTATAACTCATAAAATGTCCCAACATAATTTTCTGTCAACAGACAGAAAATTTTCCTTATTTTCTCAAGGAATATCTGACTCTGCCTTTGCAGAGTCTTTCATGACTTCCTGACCCCGCTGACTGTTTTTATTACGAGCAGCTTGATGTTAGGCTAACATTAGCATATTTCTTCTCCATACTGATGACTTAATTTCTAATTTCAACATGTTTTAAGTTTCAGATAACTGTTTAGACAAAAATTAAAGGAGTTTTTAAAGCGATTATTGACTAGAGTTTCATCTGCTCTCTTCTCTGCTGAATGTGACAGTCAACGACTTTTCTATAAACTAGCTGCTCAAATTGTATATTCACATCAAACAAAAAGTATCTGTCATTTAGTCAGGAAATACAGGTCTGGAGATGATGCTTGAGGCCAGGATATTCCTGGGAATTACTGCTAATCTCTGATATAAAGATGACATAAAACATAGGTTAAATATGAACTAAAGCAGGACTGTAAAGAATTAGCTTTGAGACAGCCAACTATCATCATGATGGAGGTGGTTATTTATTATTTAAACATCTTGTATGACACTTAAAGAGAACATTTTGGACCCCAGTGTTTCTTTTTCTTTTTGTCCAGGATGGTTGTTCTGCCTTTTTTTTTTTTTTTACTATCCAGTCTGTTTCACAGATTTTTAGATAAGACGGTTCAGAACACCAGAGCAGTTTTTAATACATTTATTAAAAACAGTAACTTAATTTATTGAGCTTTATTCCAAAAACTATTCTATTTAACTACTCTCTAGTATTTAGCTTTATCTGTTGCAGCACATTTTGTCTATATTTTCTTTTCCCAATTGCATTATTTTCAGTAATATGATGTTATTAATGATGATACTAAAGTGACAGCACACCATGACGCAGCATTTGAGAACAATTATGTGTTTTAGACTTCTGAAACAAGTTGCGTAAAAGTACACAGCATATTTTCCATAGAGCTGAGTATTTTTTGTTGTTAGCCAGGTATTCATTCTAATTAACAAAACTGTAATTAAATAATTTCAAGAGTTTTACTAACGAAGATGCATTTTTAAATGATTGTTTGGGGACATTGGATCATCAAACATATTGGTAATATGATAGAATAAAGAGCTTGAGTTCTTCCCAAGCTCTGATTGAAACATTCTTGGCTTAAACAAGAGGAACAAAGTACAACCAGTTTCTGAACCTCAGGTTGTATTTAAATCCAGAAGACACACAGATCCCGCTGATGTGTTCCTGTTCCTGCCTTCCTGCTCGTGTCTCAGCAGTTCTAGTTTTACCTGCTGGTCAGGTTGCAGAGCCGCCCGTCTTCTGTCTTTTGGTGACAGCGAGTCACTCAAGTTTATTAATAGCATTGTAGTTACAGACGCCACCCTTTGATTCAGGGTTTGTCTCTTTTATTAGGAGTTTCCTTTGAATATTTAACACAACAGCTGTTGAGTTTCACACAGGCGGTCTGAATATGCTGCCTCTGGCTGTGGTCAGCGTAAGATTAATGTCAGCATAAGATTAGCTGATTAAAATCAGCAAGAATAACATTTTACTTCTTCCTTGAGTTATTTTTAGATATTTGTCTGAACAGGGTTTTTTTTTTTACTTGTCAGAACTTGTTTGTTTGGTTTTATGAAAAGCATCTTATATTAATTAGACACAATAAGGCTAAACGCGTAGTGCTTGTCAGTGTGTATTAAGTGGCGTTAGGTTTTTTTAAACGCCCTTAAAAACTCACCAAAAAAAACAAAAGTGCAGCCGATGCAAAATAAAGTACGTGTAACATACTATGTGGCATGTTTGTGAAGAATAAAGATGTTCAAGATTTAATCTAATTTAACTCCTCTCCTTTCAGCTCAGCAGTATCAGCAAAGCCATCAACAACACAGAGACGCCTGTGAAGGAGAAACATGCACGACGTATCCTTAAAACGGTTTCATTTTTATCAAGGTTGCATGATAACAAAACATAGTTAGCTTCAGAAAAACCTGTCTTTTGGCTTTGGTTATGTTTAATCTTTGCCTTTTGTCTTGAAATTGATTTTTCGTTCTGATGTCTCTTAGCAGTACCAGCAGTAATGCTCATGTTTTGCACCCGTTCAGTACAGTCAATGAAATCTCAAAGTTTGCAATTTATTAGTTTCTTTTAGACCATGACTCTTAAACTTGGAACGTCTCTTAAATTTTTGCAGCACCCATTTTAACCCTTTTCAGAGTAATGCTGCCTTCAATTAGAACTGGGATCTAAATGTAAAACCACATCCAAGTGGATGATGCTCTCAATTAGAAGTTATAAATCCAGTAGGATCCAACACTCTTCATGTTTAAGTGCTGCATTTTATGCATCTGGATATTTTTCATTATAGGACAGCACAGAGTAATAGGATGACATCGTTTTGTCTGCATCATCCAACTCTAGCTTGAAGTGTGAATTAGCTCACTCTAGTCATCTGTGAAGAAATATTGGACAATGAATGTTCAATATTTATACAACAGCAGTGTTTTCTCTTCTGAGCCTCACAGGTCATTTATTTTTTTGGCGATACCAGCACAGTCCTCATCAATGAAACACATTTTAACGAAGCAGCAGATTTCAGTTTTGTTAAACAGTGTGCAGATTGAAAAACTATTTGTTTTTAGTAAGCAGGATTAACCAAGTCTTGTCCTTGAGCTACTATTCTTCTGTAACACACATGAATTCCCTCATCAGCACAGCATTCATCTCTGAAGGAGCCGTTCATTCGATTCAGGTGTTTTGGAAAAGGGATGCATCTAAGATCAATGGGGTTGATAAATATAATGCAAATATGCCCCCCCAAAAAAATTACATTTTATATTAAATGTGTTATTTTTGAGAATTGTAATGCAGTAGTGTGGTAGTTTGTATTTTCCTTAACAGCGTGAATAGGAATCATCTTGGGGACTCACAGGGAGAAGGGAGCCTACACCTTCTGGTCCTACTCTCAGGGCTTCCCTCTGAGCACCAGCTCCATCCTGTGCTGGAAGTTCTGCCATGTGCTGCACAAAATCCTGCGAGATGGCCACCACAATGTAAGGCGACCCGCACCGCTTTACCTGATTGGAAACTATTTGTAGTAAAGCCAAAACCATTGATTATTCTAATCTTTCTTCTTTGATGGATTTAATTCTTTTAAATGCAAAGCTTTGTGAAAAATAAAATCAGAGCAGTCCTCTGTCTCGGTGAATGTGACTGGCATTAGTTAAGTTGTGTATTTTACCTCCACAGGTTCTTCAGGACTGCATGCGGCATCATGGTTCTCTAGCTGAATATGGGAAACTATGGGTGAGTCCAAGTATCTTTTTTTAAAACTCTTTGTTTTTAAAGTTTTTTTCTTGTTCTATAATTGTTTCCCACTCGTTTTGTTTCCAGAGCCACCACCATGACAAATATGGACAGCTAGTGGCTTTGTATATCAAGCTCCTCTGCACAAAGATGGAGTTTCATGTGAAGGTACATGCATCATTGTCACGCTTGCATAAGGCAGAAACTTTATTATTCTGCTCCGCTTACTCAGAATAACTCATAAAAAGCACAAGTTGTATTGGTTGTAGAGTGCTAAACCTCAAACTTTGCATCTTTGCAGCATATGGAAATCCCTCCAAACCTGGAGGTGAAGGATGAAGTGCTGGAGCGCGCTGCGGGGACGGACATTAATAATGTGTGAGTTTCAAAAAAAAGGTTAACCTCTGATGAAAGTAAGCCCTTTCATATATCTTGCAGAGTCAGAGCTCCATTGTACCATCGTGGGGCCTCCATCCTGAGTGACAAAGATATCGCCTTCTGTCCTGCAGGTTCCAGCTCACTGTGGAGGTGTTCGATTACATGGACGCTGAGCTGAAGCTGGCCGAGACAGGTGATCGCTAAAACTCCTCCTACCTTTTTTTTCCTGAACTGCTTTCTCAGGCAGGAGAAACCTGAGCTGCAGCCGAGGACTGCTGCCTGCAGACATAATCTATTTATGCACAAATAATGGCCTCTTTCAAGAAAGGTTACAGTAAGAAGCTGATGGGCTGCATCTCTTCACATGGACTGGGAACAACTCCATGCAAAACGTGACTGAGTCGACTCAGTTTAGCTTGAATTCCTCTTTACTTGTTTGTTGTTTCACCACTGAGGAAGTGCCTGCACTCAGAGCTCATTAAAGTGATTTCCTCCTGTTTAGCAGTAATGACATGTTCTTCCCAGGCTTGCAGGGCGGAGGCCCAGAATCACAACACCAGGAACAAATTTAGCAACTCTGCTTGGGATATCGTGTGGATTAAAAAGTGTTTCCAAGCTTCATAAAGTTTTCATATCGGCTATATTAGCATAGCCACGTGTTTTCTGGAGCTAGGATTTAAATGTATTGTTCCTCAGTGGGAACTTTAGGTGCAACAGTGACAGAAGATTGAGATATGTAGGTTCACACAATGATAGAAGTATTACTAATATATTAAAAAAACAAAATTAAGAATAATGTTCTGTAGAGTAAGGTCAAAATGACACCATAAAATACTGAATAGTTTCAAAAATAATGTATTTCAATCCAAAGGAATGTGCAACTGAGTGGGATCATTTTTTTAAAATATGTGTGTGTATTTTTTTGCGTGCTGTTAAAAGCAACTCAAGCAGCCACCATCAAGGTTATGCATATGGAGGCCTAAAAGTGCCAGTTTAATAAATAAATGATTAAATGGCTTCTTTTATATATGTCATTAGCTCATTTTCAATGTGACGGTGATAAATAAATAAAAATCTATAATATTTATTTTACTTATAAATGCAAATGCAACATTTACAACAGTTGTGTTAATTATTACATAATTAATATTAATTGCCAGCTTCACCCTTCAGAGTTGGTTGCTATGGCAGCCGTTACTGCTCTGGTTGTTGTTGTTGGTCTGAAGAGGAGTTGCTCTGCGACTTAACGAGTTTGATGCTGGCATTGTGTATGAACAGCCAGAGTGACGGCTTAAATTATTTAATGGTGCAATCCGACACAGGAGCCATGACATTATTACATAAATACTAGATTACTAGAATATCATTTGGGCTGCACAGTGGCGCAGTTGGTAGCACTGTTGCCTTGCAGCAAGAAGGTCCTGGGTTCGATTCCCGGCCAGGGTCTTTCTGCATGGAGTTTGCATGTTCTCCCTGTGCATGCGTGGGTTCTCTCCGGGTACTCCGGCTTCCTCCCACAGTCCAAAAACATGACTGTTAGGTTAATTGGTCTCTCTAAATTCTCCCTAGGTGTGTGTGTGTGTGTGTGTGTGTGTGTGAATGGTTGTTTGTCCTGTATGTCTTTGTGTTGCCCTGCGACAGACTGGCGACCTGTCCAGGGTGAACCCCGCCTCCCGCCTGGAACGTAGCTGGAGATGGGCACCAGCAACCCTCCCGACCCCATTAGGGACAAGGGTGAACAGACAATGGATGGATAGAATATCATGTTTAAATATAAAAACTTAAATCGTTAAAGATTTACATTTAGTTATGTTTTTAATAATTAGTGTTACAGTTAAATTATTCATATTGATTAATTTATTACATAAATATTTATTGCATTTTTGGCACTTTTTTTCCTCTGTATGTAAATTATGCTCTCAGAGAATTAATCAAATCATGCATTGAAAATTAAAACTGGAATATCAAAGGTTAATATTTAACCACTAAAGTGTCATACATTTTAACTAAATCATTACATGTGAAATTTCTTAATTATGTATATTTAGTAATAATTATAATTTAGTAATAATTATCAGGTACAAATCAAAAATTGTGAGCACATTGATTTATAATGCATACCATTATTTTGCTTTTCAATTATTTAAGTTCTTAATCATTTATAGTATTTATAACTTCAGTTAAATACAATTTAAATCTTTTGACATTGTTATCTTCTTGGTACTCTGTTTTAATTTAGCTCACTTTTCAAACAATGCTTCAGATTCTGACCTAAAGTAGTGAAACAGAAATGGGTACATGTTTGGGAAAGTACTGATTCTTAAATGTCTTTGTTTTCTCCTGCAGTGTTGCGCCAGCTGAACTCTTCCATCGCCGTCAGCAGCCTCACGTCGGGTCAGTGTCGCCTGGCTCCGCTCATCCAGGTCGTCCAGGACTGCAGCCAGCTCTACCACTTCAACGTCAAGCTGCTTTTCAAGCTGCATGCCTGTAAGAACGCCGACTGCTCTGGAAAAATACACGCAGTTGATCTGTATGTGCGCCTAAACCTGCATCATGATTCCAGGTCTGCCTGCTGATACCCTACAAGGACACCGTGACCGTTTCCGTGAGCAATTCAACAGGTCATTGAACACATCAAAGTTGTTTTTTTTTGTTATTCAATGGCCATCTGTAGCTCCACCCAGTTAAAACTACTTTAAACCATTAGACACACTGAACTCTACTGTCAGTAAATAAAACTTTCGTCTTTTTATTGTGATTTTTTTGTGCGTAATTGTGAAGTTGAGGGAGAATGAAACATGGTTTTAAAAATTTGCTCACATACAAAAATACTTGGAAAGTTTGGTGTGCATTTGTATTCAGCCCCCTGTAGTCTGATGCTCCCAAATAAAATCCATTGTCTAGTTTTAGAATGTTTGTGAAACTCCAGTAAAATCCATTGTGAGGCTGTAATGTGGCTAAATCTATATTAAACTGAAAGAATAGTTTTGCAATGGACCATATCCCACACATTGTGTGTTTGTATCAGACTAGATGGGTTTTCTATGGCATTACTCTTTGCCAGATTGCACAGATTTGTTCATATTTGACTTTGTGATATGGTTTACCCCATGCAATAATAGAAAGCCAACTAGAAATTAAATTGCTGATGGATAATACTGTGTGTAATGTATTTGTGCATTGTTTGTTTTTGTTTGCACAGCCTAAAGACCTTCTTTAACAGAGCCAGAGAGATGGTGTATTTCAAGAGGCTGATCCAGATTCCCCGGCTGCCTGATGTAAGAGAGGAAAAATGACTGCACTTCTGCCGAGTCACAGCCACATTTTGGGTGTTACAGACTTCACTACAAGTCACATGCTGGTTCTGTGCTGCCCATGCTGTCGTCATTTAAATTAATGTGTTTTCTTCCAGTCTCCACCCAACTTCCTGCATGCAGCAGCGCTGGCCAAACACGTGAAGCCGGTGGTTGTCATCCCTGAGGACGATGATCAGCAAGACGACGATGATGATGACCCGGAGCCACTCATCGAGGTCAGCAATACCCCGACCCCCAGCCTGCAGTCTCAGCCTCAGGTGTGTTTCATTAGTCACAGGTGTACAGATGTATGCAGTGTGCTACCTGCTGTTTAAACACTTTGGTGTTTGTGTTTTATTCAACAGGCGGACATTTTTGATCAGGCATTTGGACCTCCAAATGGAGGCTTTGATGAGAGGTGAGCTTTTAATTTTTGAACTGATTATTATGATTTTAATACCAACAGATTGTGACTGGTGGTGGTTTCTGTCTGGCAGGGATCTCCAGATCGAAAGCCTGAAATCAGAACTTGAGCTGCTAAGAGCAGAGCTGGAGAAAGTCAAAACGGAGGTGAGGATTCTTAAATACCATAATGCTTCAATGTAAGAATAAATTTTTTCTCTGTGTGTGACTGCAAAAAGGCACAATTATCTATGTGCAAAGGAATCCGGATCATGTGATTTCTTGGATGCAAATGCCAAATGCCACTCCTGACATGAAGAATGTGGCGAGCAGACTCTGAATGTCAGCTGACCGAAGTCACCTTGTGATGAATTGTTGATGTGTAAAGATTGATTCCGTTTATATTAGAATACCTTGCAAAAGTATTCACACCCCTTGAGCATCTCCACAGTTTGTTGCTTTGCAACCACAAACTGGAATGAGCTGTTTCTTGGGGGAGGAGGGTATATGAAAGGCAAAATAGGCTACATAAAGCAGTAAAAAATAAGAAAAAGGAAAGAAAAACATGAATTGTTTTGTTTTTTGTGTGTTTTGTTTTTTTTACAAATAAACATGTTAAGGTTTAGCATGTAATATGTAGGCCTCAGAGGGTTTTTTAAGAGAACATTTGAGAAGAAAGAACATCATAAAAAGCATAGAACTTACCATACATTGTAACCAGGTTGCTATGCATTGCAAATTTTTTTGCCCAGGTCCCTCTTGAAAATGAGATCTAGATCTCAATGGGGTTTACCTGGTTAAATAAAGGAATATATATACATGTTGTGGAGAAGTTTAAAGGAGAGTTGTGTATAAAACAATATCCTGAGCTTTAAGCATCTTAGAAAACACTGTTCAAACCATCATCTGAAAATGGAAAGAGAATGCTGCAACTGTACCAAGGCACGATCAACCATGTTGATGGATTGGACAGACATTAAGGGTAATAACAAAGAAAATCATGTTGAACACGCAGCAAACATGTGTTTGCTATTTTTTTGGCCTATGATACATACAAAATGCTAGGCGTGATGGAAACTACACTGCACATCTTCATGAACACCCCACCCCCTCTGTGAATTATGGTGGTGCCTGCATCATGCTGTGGGAATGTTTTTTTCCAGCAGGGACAGGGAAACTGATCAAGAGTTGATGGGGAAATTGGATAAAGCTAAATATAAGACAACCTGGGATGAAAAATTGTTGAAGGCTGCAAGAGAGTCCAGACTTAAGTGGAGATTCACCTTCAAGCAGGTCAACAAACCTAAACATCCAGCCAGAGCTAAATTGGAAGAGTTTGATCAAAGCGTATTCATGTGACATGATGATCCAGTCAAAGTCCAGACCAAATCCAGATGTAGTGATCCTTGAACACTGATGTTCAGGCTTTAATCTGACTGACCTCAAGCTGTTTTGCAAAGAACAGGGAACATTTTCTGTCTTTAGATTTGTAAAACTGGTAGAGGCATACCCCAAAAGACTTGTATCTTAAAAAAAAATGTTGGTTTGTGTTGGTCTGTCACTTAAATCTGACAAAATGCTGCAGGGAGGTGTTAAAACTTTTGCAAGCCTTTGGAGTTTGACCTAAAACTGGTTTTCTCAACTCTTTTTCTACTTTTTGTTGCTGAAGGCTCAACGCTACGTCACGCAGCTCAAGTCCCAAATCAACAGCTTGGAGGCAGAGCTGGAGGAGCAGCGAATGCTCAAACAGCGGGCGCTGGTGGAAAACGAGCAGCTGCGCATGGAGCTGGAGGCAACCCGGCGCCGGAACGCAGAGCACGAGAGTTTACAAGGCACCTTCCTTGAGGCCGAGAGTAAGATGTGTTAATGAATCACTTGTTTGGGATCTCATGCAAGCATGAGCAAGATAATTCAACCTGGTCATCTCTGTCTGTGAAGGAAGGGCGCAATCGACCGAGCAGCGATACAATAAACTGAAAGAGAAACACACAGAGCTGGTGGCCAGTCATGCTGAACTGCTCCGCAAGGTACAGACTAGAGACTTAGAGATGTTTGCTTTCAGCTAGACTGTCACCACCTGGCCTTGTGTTGTAACGCTGAGTGTGCTAATGTGCAAACAGAGCGCAGACACTGTGAAGATGCTGTCGGCCACCCAGCAGACTCAGGAGGAAGTGGAGAGGACTAAGCAGCAGCTGAGCTTCGAGGTGGAACGAGTCAAACAGGAGGCAGATATGAAGGTTGGTGCTTGTTCTTTAACTTGGATCACAAGAAATGTGTGTGTGATTACATTAAGCCCCACACATCTTTCTTTTGCTAACTGGTTGTGCATGTGATATTTATTGTATTTTGTGGGATAGATTGTTTGTTTTTTGGAGCACAGTGGCATCCCAAAATAGCATTTGAGTGGTCTAAATGGCCTGAATTGGTTATTCTTACTTTTTTTTTTTTTACAATGAATTTCCAAAAACTATACTCTGATTAGAGTCAAATATAGCAGTTTCTTGTTATTTTATTATAAATGGATAAAGATTTTATGTGGATATTTAAACAATTAAAAAACAAGCAACTGTAAACGTGTATAAATAATTTCAGCAAGTAAAAACACAAGAAATTTCCAGTTTTGTAGCTGGGGCTTACCTGTGCCAAACCTCTGTAAATTTGCTTTAGTTTATCTCAGCTGCATCAGTCTTTGTCCACACATGGAGCTATGGTTTTCAAAAGTCTGTAGCCTTAATTATGATATTTCTAAAAGGTTCCTGTATTGCATAAGGCCAAAAAATTCTGGTGAGGGAGAGAAAATCCTGATTTCATTTTCCCTGTTGCAGCTGCTGTGACACTTCTAGTTCTGATGGAGCCTCCTGTTAGCTTTACTTTGATACCAAGATTATTAAAATAGAGTTTGTAATTGCTGATTAAAAACTAAATTAGTTTTAACTATGTTATTTTAAACATACTTCAGAAAACCCAGTGGTGCTCATGAGGTGGTGTCTCTGCAGATGGAGGAGCAGAAATTTGACCTGGAGCGACTGAAGAGAGACCTGGAAGAGAAAATGGCAGAGGTGACACGGGTGAAGGCGACTCTGCAGAGCAGCGAGATGGTGAGAGAGCGTCTGCAGTTACTTCACTGATGTCCTGCTAAGTCAGCTCCATTCAGAGTTATCACCAGTTCTGCTGGCGAGGCGCAAGACTTTTCCGCATGGAATTTTTTCCTTTTTCGCTCACGGCCATCTGCCTCTTTTGGCTTTCCTCGTCACCTGTCTTTTCTTTTTTTTCTCGCCAGACATCGTTGGAAATGAACAGCAGCATGACGGCTCTGCAGGCGGAGAAGGAGCGCCTGATGCGATCTGTGAGGGAGAAGGAGGCAGAGCTGTCATCTCTGCGGCAGGAGGCGCAGCTGCAGCAGTCGTCGCTCCAGCAGGAGCGGGAGAGGAGCAGCAGGGAGCTGGGAGAGCTGCAGGGCAAGCTGAGGGAGAAGGTCAGTCAGGACGCAGGAACCCCAGTGCGATACATTTTAGAATAAAAAGATAATAAAAAGCACGCATGATCATCGTAAATGTGAAATAGACCATTAATGACCTGTCACAGAATGTGAATGGGAACTAGAAATATGCTCTTGATGTCAAAACTGTTGTCCTGTTACCTAAATTGTGTGTGTAAGGTTACTTTTTCTAATATTCTCAAATCAGTGACAACTTAATATTTTGCTTTTAAACAAGTGATAAATGTCTTCAAGTCCAGTTTATAAGCACCTTATGAAAAGAAGACAATCAATAGCTGAAGTTTAGCCAGGGTCCATATAGACACCAGTGGATATTGACTGAAAAAGAAAAACTGAATTCAAATTAATATCAAGCATCATTGAGTAAAATATTGCTGAATTTACAGTTTTTTGTTTACGTCGGGGGTTTTTGTGTCTCTCCGTTATCATGACAGTAAAACGCGCCGCTCTTCAGACAAAACGTTAAACAGCAGCCATTAAAACCTGCTGTGTTGCCTCACTAACTGCTAGGAACTGTGACTTCATCACTCTGGATAGATTTTAACTTCAAGCAGCACAGCCCATTGATGCGAGTGGAAACTATTCATTCTTTAATTATTATTGAAATGTTAAAATAAAAAATGTTAGGAACAAGACAGCGTTCATCTTTTAATAATCATGGTTTTTACTTTCTTTTAAATTTCATCATAAGTAAGATCCCAATTATTCAGCAGTTTTTACCTAAAAGCGGTAAGGCCAAAATGTATTTATAGCTCTGTCAAATTTTGATTAAAATGATTTTCTTTTGACTAAGAAGTTTGTTTGTGATCAGAATGGAGCCTGATATCAATCAAAAGACAAAAAACCATAGAAGGAGTGTCATGTAGATTTTTTTTGTTTACCTTTTTAAAGAATAGCTTCTTAAAAAATTATCTGTACACTGCTCAAAAATCGACATAAAAATATTTATTGGCAACAATAAAATCAAGCCCTTCTAAGAACTGCTGACCTGCTTTATGCACATTTATCTAGTGATGAACTCGAAGCCTGCTCATCACCCTGATCTGGCTGGTGTGATATTTTCAAAACAATGTTATCAAAAGCATCAGCTTCTTATGTCTGCTGATCTATTCAGAAGCTTTGCTCAGCTGAGATCCAGAAGGAGGCCCAAGATGAGTGATTGCAACACTGCAGATTAGTCATTGTATTATGATAAACTGCTACAGTGACTGATCACACCTACAAATAGATTTATAGTCTCATGTTTTAAACTCTTTAAAAAGACTGATGCATTGCTGATGGGTTGGATAACTTGTACTGATGCATGCATACTGTACGCGTTAATCATTGTTCTTACATTTGTGCTTTTCTTGTGTGCTTATTTGTAGACCAGTGTGGAGGAACAGATGAAGAAGAAGCTTTCGGAGGAGCAGTTCGCTCTGCTCCAAGGCACCATCGCAGAAGCTGAGAACATCATCCAAGATGCAGTGGCCAAGCTGGATGATCCTCTGCACATACGCTGCACCAGCTCTCCAGGTCTGACTGCTGCAAAACCCACATACCTAACATTAAGAGCAGCTAAATCTGTCATTATTAGAACAAACCTGATATTAACATACAGCACTGCATGTATAAAGATTTTTGATTCAGTTTCTGTTTCTCCTACACACAGATTACCTCATAAATCGAGCGGAGGCCACGTTGAGCTCCATCGACAAAATGAAAAAGGGACATGGAGATTATCTGCGCAACATGGAGGGTGAGTTCCTTCTCCTCATGACGCAGTGCGGTCGGCTCCAAAGGTTATCTAATGTAACCATCTGCTCCCCTACTTTATGTTCTTGTAACCAGACTCTGGCGGGCTGCTGAGGTCTCTGACCCAGTTCTCCCACTTGGCTGCGGACACGATTGTTAACGGCAGCGCTACGGCACACATGGCACCCACTGACCAAGCAGATCGTAAGAAACATTGAACTACTGGATACACGTCACACTTCCTTCTTACATGCATATGTCTGCAGAAGCATTCATTTTAAAGTGAGTTTATTCTTGGAGAACAAGCCTTGCAGAAATATTGCTGACGGTGCGTCTTTGCACTCTGATGTCCGTCCTGCAGGTCTGACAGAGAACTGCAGAGGCTGTGCCACTCAGAGTCTGCAGTACCTAAAGGAGCTGAAATCCAAGAACACCCTGCAGAGGGCCGATCCAGCTTCTGTTCGACTGATTGTGCAGAAGATCCTGCACCTGGGTCAGGTGAGGGGAAACAGTAGGATTTCTGCAGAGATGTTGTGCATCACACTTTTTGTCCTTGCTGTTTTGCAAAACATTTTCAAGATGAAGGTGCTTAGAATAATACAGTTGTAGATTGTTTTGCTAATTATGATCAATGGAGCTGATTTACTGAAAATAAAAAATGTCCTGCTATCATGTGCAACTTTTCATTGGCTCAAACATTTCTCTTTTAAAGTTATAAACATAAACTTCCATGTGTTTTTATTGGGATTTTATGTGATAGTGGACAAAAATTATTTTCTTACAAATAAAAATCTGAAAGGTGTGGCATGTATATATATTCAAATAAATCTGGTAACCAATGGCCTTGAGAAATCACCATACCTGGTAATTGGACTCCACCTGTGTGCATTTTCAGTATTGTTACAGTGGTTCTGTGGTCTTAGGATGGGTTAAATCAGCTTCAGCAATATAACTGTGTTCATAATGAAGGATGAGAACATGTTAATGATCTCCCTGTTGGGTAGATTTTACATTTTTGGGATGCTCTTGGGCAGATGGAACTGTTTTAGTAGCTTTCTCTTTCTTTAGTTCTGCAAATCGTTTTTTTAGCACTTTAGATAAGTGGTGGTGTCTGATGCTTAGTCTGGCTGAACTCTAAATTAACTTTAAGTGTTCAGTTTCAATTGCTTTTGGCACAAATTGAATGCAAATTGCTGTGATCAAACGGTTATTTGGGCCAAATGCTGTTGTGTTTTTTTGTTGGAATGAAAAGTTGTGATTTAAAATTTTGATTTTTACTGTTGAAAATACATTGTGATGAAATGATTTCCCTACTGCACAGTCTTGTAAAGAAACAGTTCAGGGGGCAAACTGTATCTTTCACAGTTATATTTTCATCAGTAGCCAACAGACCTGTTTGGCACCGTCTCGCAGAGAAACTGAATGAGCTCTGAGAGATGCAGCTTGAGATTAATGCTTCTGCTTTGCTTTTTTTCTATTTGTTTTTGTTGTAACATGCTTTTAGTTTTTTCTTTTTCCACCTAAATCCAGACTGAAATAGTTTTGACTGCATTTTCTATTTAGGAGCTACGGCCGAAAGGAATGGACATCCGTCAGGACGAGCTGGGCGATCTGGTGGATAAGGAAATGGCAGCAACATCAGCAGCTATTGAGGAGGCTGTCCGCAGGATTGATGTAAGCAATGACGTACTGCAGTGCAGTACGTGAATCAAAAGATTCATTTTAAATTGTGTCTTGACTTTAGATAATAATTGTGCTGTGTGAATTTCAATTTAGGAAATGATGAATCAGGCACGAAAAGACACATCAGGGGTAAAACTGGAGGTCAATGAAAGGTTTGTTCTTTTTTTTTCACATATCTAAATTCATCTGTACCACTCAGACGTTGGTTTCTAATAGTTTTTTTAATCTTGTGTACATTTTTGTTAAATCCCACTTTGACGTCTTTTTCCAGAATCCTCAACAACTGCACTGACCTGATGAAGGTGAGGATTTTTTTCTTTTAAACAATGTTCAAAGTTGTCATAGTCCAACAAGCTTAGTGTATGTTCTTGTTCATGATTCATGTGAACATATGTTGAGTGTTTCACACCTATCCTCCTCCAGGCCATCCGCATGCTGGTCATAGCGTCCACAGACTTGCAGAAGGAGATTGTTGAGGGTGGGAGGGTGAGTCACTGTTTTCTAAATTTCCTACTCAAAGTAGACAGCTTATTCATCGCTGATTAAGATTCAACTTATGGTGTTTCATTCAGAAATCTCTTCTAAATGTATTGATGCAATTCTCTGTAAGGGTGGAGCAAGCATAAGGGAATTCTATGCCAGAAACTCTCGCTGGACCGAGGGACTCATCTCTGCTGCTAAGGCTGTGGGATGGGGAGCCACGGAGTTGGTGTGAGTTCCTGTTTACCGTCTTGTCTTCCTGCTTATTTTAAATTGTGTGTGCAAAAAAAGTGGCTGAAGGGGTGATGTAATTTTCATGTATTTCTAATTGTAGAGATTCTGCTGACAAGGTGGTGCTGCACACTGGTAAATATGAGGAGCTGATAGTCTGCTCGCATGAGATCGCTGCGAGTACAGCACAGCTGGTCGCTGCCTCAAAGGTGATCATTTAACGTCTTAAAAGTATCATGTTTTAAAGTGGCAGGAGGTTACTACTCCACAATAACATTGCCATGTAAAGCCAATGTAATCTTCATAACTTTTAAAAATCTATAAATGGGTCGGAAGGTTGGGAAATATGTCACATTAGTCTTCTATCTTGTCCATTAAAGGGCAATTTTTACAACTTTTCCTTCTCAGTTATGTCCAGACTTGTAGCTCACAAATTATAGTTTTATTCCCATGGCATGGGTAAATATTTAAAAGAGGAGGAAAGAAACAGGAGAGCAAAAGGCAGCTGAGATCGTAGCTGAAAGTTTCTATTGGTGTTACGTTTGCTGAACTCGGCTGTCGGAGCATTAATAAGTTGCAGCCTAAGTAAAATGTTGTAATGCAAATGTCTTCACTTTACGAATTCAAATTTAAGCTGGAGGTCTATATGATGATTTATTCAATGAAGAGGAGAAAGTCAGGAGAAATGGTGTTGGAGAGCAGTATCAGGCAGACCTATCAGATCTTTAGGGTGAGTCTTGTCTTTCTGTAATTCACAACAGCGGTGAGCAACAAATTGTGACCAGAACCGTGATTCAAAACACCAAGATATCCAGGAATGACAGCATTCAGATTGAGCTTATAATTTCTGCTCGAGTTTTGACTAGCATTGTTAAGTTTATGGCGTGAATATTACTCCAAATCCTCTGAACAACCGTGTTGCAAAAAATGCTTTATATTAGAGGACAATGTGGCTGTTCAGTTCAAACATTTCTCCAGTAAGTTTCACTCATGACTGTTTAAATCCACTCCAGTAATGTAGCAACCAAATGTTATTTCATGGACATTGTCAAACTGTTTAAGTTCATTTACGGTTAATTTTCTCCACCAATTTGCTCAGACAGAAAACAATATGTGGCTACAGCTAAGAGTCATAACAATGACAGTTTAAATAAATGTATTTAATGGTAAATAAATGGTCATTTATTTTTTACTTGCATACTTAATTTATAGTAATTTGATTCGAAATTTGCTAAATGTTAGTACGGCAAAAAAACTTTTGGTTTTCAAAACAATTTAGCTTCAGTCTGATATGATTTTCTTCTACAATATCTGTAATAAAAAACTATTAAACTTTTTTAAAAATAGAAATCTGATTGTTGACTTTCGACAGATTATTGTCAAATTCACAGCTCTAAGTGGAAAATCTAATCCGCCTGCCAGCTGGCTCATTGTGCAGGACTTGTGCTGAAAAGGAAAACTCATGTTTATTCTTAGCTGAAGGCTGCGTCAGAAGACAATCTGATCAAATGTCCTGATAAAAATAATTTGGGTAGTGAACTCATATCTAAGAAGTAGTGAGAGAGAAGTAAGGTCTACACACTGTTTTAATGTAAGATTGGATTTTCTGACTTTCAACCCAACAAGCTGCCTTTCTACGATAGAGTTCATGGAAAAAAAATAACCTTACAACATGGTCGGCTTCCAGATAATCAAACATGATTTTTGTTCAAATCAAAAAACCCAAAAGATTTCTCTAAACCTGCTCTGTTCACGCTGATCTCCTTGTTTTCTCTCAGGTCAAGGCCGACCGCAGCAGTAAGAGGCTGGGCATTCTCCAGCAGGCCTCTCGTCATGTCAATGAGATGGCTGCTAAAGTCGTGGCCTCAACAAAGACGGGACAGGAAAACCTGGAAGACAAAGGTGGGTGCACATTTATTTGTGTAGAAGACCAGCAAACATATTGGTTGATTTCTAACCTTTACTATGCTTCAATCGAACAGATCCCATGGACTTCTCTGGGATGTCTCTTATCAAGTTGAAAAAAGAAGAAATGGAGTCACAGGTAAGCAGTGTTGCTCATTGAAGGTGATTGAATATATGATTGAAAACTCTGACTGAATACTTCAGTGCCAAATTTCAGCCATGAACCAACACAATAATTTGTTGATAAAATTAGACATGAAAAGCTGAGATACAGATTTAATTTTTAGAGAAAAACTGAATGTGTCAAACTTTAGTTATAAACAACAGCGTGTGTCTCGATTCTTTAGGTGAAAGTGCTGGAACTGGAAACTCAGCTGGAGAACGAGCGTTTACGTCTGGGTGAGCTCAGGAAGAAACACTACGACTTAGCCGGAGTTCCTATGGAGCAGGTTTCTGAGCGAAACGGTGACTCGCCGTCACCTGTCCAGCAGCCCCGTCCTCTCAACATGTCCCCCAAACCCAGCAAGCCTCCCCTGGGGAGGAAACCCACGCTCTCTCAAAAACCCAACATACCATCAAAACCAGGGGTAATAAAAACTAAAGTCTGTCAAAATAAGAAAATAGAACATGATTTGAAATTAAATGTTTCCTCTTTTTCATGTTGCAGTTCAAGTAAATGCAGAGGATGGCAATGCTTCACTGCAGGATAACCGGATTTAGTGAAGAAATATTTGGCCTTTTTTGTGAATATTCAGCTCTTTTTAGTTGCATACTGACAAGCCAGTGTCAACCTTCTTCTCAACTTTTTCCTTTTTATTTTTATTTTTATTTTACCTTTCATTCCTTGTTTGCCAAAATGGCCCTCCAGCCTATTTTCTTGTTTTTTACTCTTTAATGCCTATAGGGACTGCCCTGTTTTTCCTTTATATTTTCCATGTTTGATATTAAGAACACTTTATTTTAGGCATTTTTTTTTTACAAAACATTTCTGTATTGCTAACAATTTAAAAATTAAAACTACTGCTCCCTTTTTTGTGGAATGTAAACTTTTATCTAGAACACAAATTGGCCACATATCCTGTAGATGAACAGTCAAATGTAATCATGTTTATGGCAGCCTTATTGCACACTTTTAGATCACATCTTTCTCTTTTTTTGCTACACTCTGTTCTGTATTATTTATGTTGTGATAGTGGTGAAAGGAGACTGGGGAATGACTTGGTGTGTGTTCATGTTGCTGCAGAAGTATGATATACCTCTAGCTTTGCCTTTATGTGCAAATTTGCAGTTTTTTCTCCTCCTGAACTGAACAAGATTGTATCAGAGGCCTTGAATAACACTTCATAGATGCATTAAATGTTGCCTCTAAAGATTTGCAGTCTGTACAAGAGACTGCTACTTACACTACATTTATCTCACGAATGTCCCTTTACAAGAGGAGAACATAGATACTATGTTAAAGCATTGATAGACCTAAAGCTTGCACATTATGCATCAGCTGTAGATGTCCTTAATTATCAAACGCTTCTTGTAGGCTGAATATAGAAATTTAGGGTTAGTTGATGAGCAACTTTAAGGCGTCTCTGAGTGTTTCCTGCAGGGTCTTAAAATGCATCCTCTATGTTCTGCCCTCTCCTCTTTAAGAATGTCTTTTTACTCAGATCTATTAATATATATTTTAGTAAAGATACTGGTGTTTTTTTTCCTTGTAAGAAGTGTAAATGTCACTCAGATAAACAATAAATGTTTGACTTAATTTGGTCTTGTGTTGCTTCATTAAAAAAAATACATTTTACAAACTTGGGAAGCTTTTGGGGGGTATAATTTAGTAAAAAGTTTTAGTGGAAATATGCTTTAAAAAATCAATATAAACTTTATAAACAAAAATATAAACTGCATTCCATAAATTCGAATATGCTTCGTTGAGGCTTGTTTGTCAGATTAAAAGTAAAAATAAGAAAAAAGTAGAAGTCTATATTTCTGTATTAAAACGTTTTTTTTTAATTGGTCTGATGTTCTAATTTTTGTGTTTTCATTAGCTGAAAGTGGAAAATCATAAATAACAAAAATGGCTTGAAAATAGCCCATGTGGAATTAACCTAAATAACGTATATCACTTAGTGAGTTGGATTACTGAAATAAACTTTTGCGTCTGGAGGACGTATTTGTTGGGCTTCCATAAAATATCTATAAAAAAAAAAAATTCTTTTGGATATGTGCTCTTTATTTCTTTATTTTGTTTTTAATCTGCTATAAACAAATCCTTTAATCATTATATTTGACTGACTGGATGATTTAATACTAATTTTTGCGTACTGCACGCGAAATCATCCGCATGTGATGGATGGGCATGGAAGGTTACATATCCACGTCTTGACATGCGCAGTAGTGCTTTGTATATAATTTTGAAGGAGGAATGGTGTCTTCAAAAGCGGTTGGAAAAACGATAACTTCTATGAAGTACACAGCGCTTGTGATCGAGAATGCACACACTGTTATTACCTTTAATATATTGTAGTTTGATGTTTTATTATGTTTATAGTAATACTAATCCACTGTTTCCTTGTGAAGTGGGTGTTTTTAAAATTAAATTATTACTTGCACAAACAGAACTTCGTCGTTTAGCTTGATTGAATAAGAAGAGTCATAAAATATATGCAAATTCACTTTATCCATTGACTTACTTTGAATTGAGAAGGCGTTTAAGTTTGTACCACTGAACTTTGATAGGTGGAATCTTAAATTTCCGAGTTTTCGGTTTGACCCGAAGGCAGCATCAGCGGCAGCGCAGCGCCGCTGACGTTGGTCGGGTTTAAACCGTCAACAAACTCCAACAAGTTCCCTCGGCGTTCAAACACGCTTCAGCGTGCTCCGTAAACTCCGTAAACTTACTGTGAGCCTGTTGAATGCTTTGAAGTTAGCAGAGATATGCTGGATTTCGAGGGTGTAATTAAAGAACCAGCGACAGACAGAGACCCACGTTATGTCAGCGCTGGACAGACCCGCGGCGGAGCTCACCGTCATGGATGTGTACGACATAGCGGCGGCGCTCGGCCAGGAATTTGAGCGGGTCATAGACAAGTTCGGGTGCGAGTGCCTGGTTGGGGTGGTTCCCCGAGTGGTGCGGGTTCTGGAGTTTCTGGAGGCACTTGTGGGCCGCGGAGCAGCTGGACAGGAGGCAGAGGAGCTGCGCCGGGAGCTGGACAGGCTGCAGCGGGAGCGCAGCGACAGATACGAGCAGGAGAAGAAGCACCAGAAGGTCGGTCAGTGCAGGGACTCCGCATCGACTGGAGCCCGACTTGACGTATGCATTTTCTGCAGAAATAGAGCAACCTAAATCTCTATATCTCTATTTTAATTACTTTTCACTTCACAATTATAAGTTATTTTAATTACTTAAAATAACTTATAATTGTGAAGTTATTTTAAGTATTAAAATAACTTATTTTGAGTTATTTTAATTACTTAAAATAACTTATAATTGTGAAGTGAAAAGGAAACAATATCATCAATTTAATGTTTTTTGTTTGTTGATTTTTTAAATTTTATTTATTTATTTATTTTTTTACAAAATGAAAACCTGATAAGCTCGACATCCCCCAGGAATCAACTCACTCTTGCTCTCCTTAATGCTGCAAGTGTTTTTCAGGCATGTCCAGCTTGAACATCTGGGTATTGTTCTTTGTTCATAATTATTGCAAGTAGCTATTGCTTTGTTAAATTTAACAAAGAGTGTTTTGGAACATAAATTTAATTTTGGACTTTGACTGGATACAAGTTGAAACTAAACCATTCAACTCTGGCCACAGTTCAGTGTAGGAACCTCAATGGCCTGTATTTAGCTTCATTCATATTCACAGTAACTCTGATGGGCACTTTAGCCTCTGGTGAAGAAAAACACCCCCACCTCATGATGAAACTTTTACACATATAATCTGCTATTTGATAAATTTTCATTTAAACAAGGATGGGACGTTTGTTTTACTTCTGACTTGGATTCAGATCCTGCTCTGAAGAAAGGCAGCAAACCAAAGCCTTGCTAAACAAATTCATTCAGCTGTCATATCGTCTGTGCTCAGGAATTGGAGCAGGTGGAAGATGTATGGAGGGGAGAAGTCCAGGACCTGCTGTCTCAAATTACTCAGCTTCAGGTAGAGAACAAGAGGCTGTTGGTGAGCCTCTCGCTGAAAGAGTCCCCCGTCACGGAGGAGGACCTACAGAAACACGAAGGTGGGTGCGCCTTTCTGATTGATTATTACAATGTTGTAATCAGTGCAGAGAAAACGCAGTTCATTATGTTCATGCAAATACAAAAATAATATTAGATATCAGCTCAAATTCCCTGCTGTTAATCACTCAGGCGTAAAAGCCCAATAAACTCAAAGGATGAACCAATGTCGCATCTACGCTTTAAAGACAACTCAGCATAGAACCTGTTAAACTGGATCCTTAGGAACTTTATTACAAACATCCCGCTACAAAAAATGGCTTCTTACTATTTTTTTGTTGAATATATGAAAAATACCATTGCACAGCTTGACTGACGGAAAATAGGATTTAACACCAACAGGGGGAACAAATTTAACTAAGCCTTGGTATACAACAAAAATATGATGCATCTCTTGGGACATTTTTATTTCCTTTATCTTGAAAACATAATTTTTTTTTACACACAGTTTGTGTGTTTAAGGTAGTTTTTTTTTGACTCAGCCTTTTATTTGCCCTCAATTTGCCCACTTTTCTGTCACAACACTACACAATTTAGTGTTACGGTAAGGTTAAAAAAGTAAACTGAAAATTAGCAAAGAAGCAAAGAGTTAGAAAAAGACTTTTAAAAAGTCTTCGGAAAGCTACATAAAAATACACGTTTATAAGTTGACCTCAAAGTAGGTCAGTCGGGAGCTTGGGAAGGAGACTATTTTTGAAGCAGACCAAAATATATCTCTTATGTGAGACTCTTAGTGAGTGCAGCTGTACTTACAGTCTGAGCCTTCTCACAAACTCACACACTCACTAATGGATTTGTGCACTTCAATAAATTAGTTCTGCATGACTAGATTACTGTACCCACTGATGCATTAGTTTTCTTAATGGTGTATGAAATGATATCATTGTACGAGAAAAAATAAGCAAGCCTTAAATAGATCGGATATTAAAAATGGAAATAAGCATTTTAGCATCTTATAATGTTTGCTGTTCTTTCTTGCTTGCATGAAAATAAGCGTTTGGATGTTTGTCTCTACTTGAACATTACATGCTGTCTATCTGATAACACAATTGTAAAAAAAAAAAAAGAGATTTTTCTGTGGGGATTTATTGTTGTGGCTCTCATATCACTGATGACGTTTTCCTTATTAGCACAAACGTCTGAGAAAGAAAGCCAAGTAATACAGAAGCTAAAAGACTTGGTGGATAAACAGAGAGACGAAATCCATGCAAAAGACCACGAGCTAACGCTAAGAAACGAAGATGTTGAAGCGGTGAGGATTTGATCTGTAATCAAAACATGTCAACGCCATCTTTAATATGAAATAAAGTGGCTTTAATTTAACTCTCTCAAAAATAGCTCCAGCTGCAGCAGCATCGGCTCATCAGAGTCAACCAGGACCTTCTTCATAGGACCGGACTGATGGAGGCTCAGGGCAAGACGCTGATCCAGCAGAGAGCTGAGCTGGAGGCCTCTGCCCAGGCACAGCAGCAGGAGTACGCAGCGCTGCAGATGGAGGTCAGGAGACTGACAAAGGAGCTCCAGGAGAAGGAACTAGAAAGAGAACTTCTAGAGATAGAATCCCCTCTGGGAACAAGATCTGAGAACGCTTCACCAAAATCGGCACCAATGACGGTAAGAAGCGTGTCGGACTGTTTGTGATACACTAGGATAAAATAACATCTAGTAACTGTAAAGAGGGAGGAAAAATTTAAACAATTTTCTAAATCATTTCCTAATCACTTAAGGTCCACTTAAACTAACAGACCAGGCAAAAATGGAGAAGCATCCAATAGGTCCATAGCAACTCAGGAGGAACTGCACAGATTTGCTACTCACAACATAAAAAGTACAGAACAGAGTGGGAAAAGATTCTTTAGTCAAATGAAAGCAAAATTGCACTTACTGACCTACATGCAAAACACCATGGGGAGGAAAACATGTACAGCACATTACCCTGGACACATCACAACAGTGAAACATGGTGGTGGCAGCATTATACTGTGGGGAAGTATTTCTTCAGCAGGGAAAAGAAAGCAAATCAAAGCTGAATGTGTGCTGAGTGGCCCAGTCAAAGTCTAGATCTAAATGAAATTGAGAATCTGTAGCAACTTTTGAAAACTGCAGTTCAGACGTCTATACTCTACATTCAGCTTGAGCTTTGGCACAAAGAAGAATGAACAAAATTTCAGTCACTCGATGAGCAGGACTGGCTGAAGTAAAACACCATCAGACATGCAGTTTGCAGCAACAGGTGGTTCTACAAAACACCGTTTCTATTTAAAATCATGCACCATCTTCCTACCACTCCGCTACTTTGTGTTAGCCTGTCACATAAAATACGATCAAAATACATGAAGGTTTGTGGTTGAAATGAGACCAAATGTGAAAACATCCACTGTATTTGGCAAAGTGCTGTAAATGGCTGTTCTTTGTCCCACATCCAGGCTGCAGAAACCATTCTTTCTGACTCTGTCAAACCACGTTCTGTGTGGGTGGAGTGTGGAGGGGATCCTGGCTTCATGGCAAAGTGCCTCGAGTGTGACAAGAGCCTCTCACTTCTGTTAATAACAGCAAATGGAAAGAATGAGGGAGACCTTACTAAAGAAGAAAACACTGCAGCACATGTTCTGGTAAGAGCTTGTTTCAATAAACTGCATGCTGTTGATAGAAATAATTTCTACATCTCTGCCATTGAATATAGCATATTATCATTTTAAAATGCTTATTTTGCAACAGTTTTACTCATTTATTGCTAATGAGCTCTCTCAAGTTACCTTTTCCGTCACTAGCTTTCAGCAACATAGGCCTTCTTTTTTTTTTTTATACATTTTATTTTAAGTTTTCAAGGTTTAGAACATACAGATAGGCAAACAGACAAAACCCAGATGCGCAGGTCATTTATGAAACAATCCAGTTGACAAATGGTGTGTACACATAACAAATGTGTACAAAGTCACATACATGCGAATACATACATCCATTAAGGGGAGGCAGAGGGGAGAGTCCATGGAAAAGTTTGTTCAACTCAGTCTAGTCTGTGAAAAGTGTTCCAGGAATGGATTCCAATAGTATGAAAAAGTGTCTTTAGAGCCTTTACGAAGCCTTTCCATCTGTATTATGGACATCATGTCCGTCACCCAAAGGCGAAATGAAGGGGGAGCAGAGGACTTCCAGTCCCTAAGGATTAGTCTCTTGGCAACAATCAGTCCCAGTTCTAACGGTTGCCGCATTGTAGCAGGTATAGTCCCCTGCACCAGAGGGCATCCAAAAATTATAAGTCCTGGTTCAGGTTGTATGGGAGTCTTATATGCCTTGGAGTACCAATCAAACACTTTGGACCAAAGACCCGTTAATGAAGAACAAGACCAAAAGGCATGAGACAGTGTTCCTTCAGAAATGTTACACCTGTCACACATTGGGGAGACAGAGGGATAAATATTATGCAATCTGACCTTTGAGTAGTGTAACCGATGCGTGATTTTAAACTGAATTAGCTGGTGCCTGCTGTTTATTGAACACGAGTGAATTTTGGAAAGGCATCTGTTCCATAAAGGTTCAGGGATTGTTATCCCCAGCTCACTTCCCCAGGCCTCCCTGATTTTTGTGGTGTGTGTCACAATGTGGTCACCAAGTAGATGTACAATTCTTGTGACGAGATGTCTAGAGTCAGGGGGACTCCCAAGGATGTCAAAAATGCCTATTTCCCGTGGAAGAGTGTCGAAGTTCTCAATTTTTGACTTAATGTAATGCCTGACCTGCAAATATCGAAAGAAGTGTGAATGAGGCAGATTGTATTTTTCTTTCAATAGGCTGAATGATGCAAACTTATTGTCAATATACATGTCCTTAATCGACACCAATCCCCTTTCCCTCCAATCATGATAAGCTTTGTCCTGCCAAGGAGGCAAAAAACTATGATTAAAGCACAACGGCGTCTACATAGGCCTTCTTTTAAGCATAGCAAATCATTTGCCATCACTGTGACAACCAGGTTATCATTTTTCCTGCTTGGCTGCCCAGAGACCCACTCAGCCACCAGCTTTGTTACTGCTGTTGATGCAGGAGAACCGCTGAATATGTGTTTTTACTGCAGACACAGTCAGCTGCTGTAGAGTCTGAGGATGAGGCAGACAAACCTCGTTTCACCTTGCAGGAGCTGCAGGATGTCCTGCAGGAGAAGAATGAACTCAAAGCCCAGGTGTTCATGCTCCAGGAAGAGTTGGCATATTACAAAAGGTAGGATTTGATTTGAATTCTCTCACTCTGGCTTCTGTTAAAAAGGCATTGGCACTGAAATGTAATGAAACTTCCATTTTGCTTCAGTGAGGACTTGGAAGATGACACCAATCCTAGTGTCTCTGCCACAAATACCCCGTCACAGCTAACTTCAGCCGATCAGCCTGAATCAGGAATAAGACGGCTGTAAGTAAAGAGATCAATACCCGATCCAAGGTTTTTAATGCCCATTTTTGCTTCTGATATCAGCAAAGGCATTTGCAATAAATAGTAACACAGCCATAAAAACTCACTGAAACTCTTTCAATGTATTATTGTGTTTTATTTCCAACACTCCTCAACCTTTTGTCCATTTTCTATCTGGACAGGATCTTCACTGCCATAATGCCAATGGTGGCTGCCGGTTTAATCACAGATGATCCCACATTGTTGCCAATAAGAAGACTTGTTTCCTTTGTATGACTTGTCATTTAAAGGAAATACTCATCTTGACACAAAGAACTGATTTAACAGCAGAAATGATTCTAAACTAATCCTGTTGTGTTCATACTAGACATGGACCGGTTAGAGAATCTTGTTGTATTATAGTAATAATCAAGCACAATCAGAAATGTCAACGATATTGTGATTGCTCTGATTTTAAACAGAAAAGTAATAAGTATTACTACTGTTGTTTAAGCAATCTAGCCAGCTAGGCAGTTCCCTAACCTGAGAGAAAAAGATAATGCAAGCTAATATTAGTGCACCGCCTATGGCGGTGCACTAACTTGAGGGGGTATTGAAGCTTTAATTTTGAAATTTTCAGTAAGCTTCATATCAAATGGCCACACTAATCCAATGTGTACCAGTGCTTTGGATAAACCAGTCACATAAAGCCAAAAGAGCAATTACATGATGTAGAAATTGTCAAGGCTTTTATTTTGAAATGTTCAGTAGGCTTCATTTCAAAAGGCGAAACTAATCCCATGTGTAACAGTGATTGGGGTAAATCAGTTCTATAATGCCCAAAACACAAGTAGTTCTAAAGGCCAGTCCAGTCCTCCTCTGTAGTAACTGACAGTTCTGCCATGTTGTAGTTCTGACTAGTAGTTCTAGCCTGATATTGAGGCTTTTATTTTGAAAAAAAACAACCATAAGCTTCATATTAAATGGCCACACTAATCCAATGTCTAACAGTGTTTGGGTTAAATCTGTTATTTACTGGCCAAAACAGCCAGTAGTTCTAAATGGCAGCTCAGCCCTCTGTTTTAACTGAGTGTTAGTTAGAACTACAGTGATGCGTATTTGTAGTCCTAACCAGCAGCTAATCTCCTCTTGTGTTCTGTTGCTATGGTAATCAATCCTCTGCTAACGGTCATGTGTGTGTGAGACAGAGAGGTGGAGAAATAATTGGGGCCTGCCCATAGCAATGCATAAGGAGAGCAGTGACTGTCTTGCATATTTATGTACAGTACAGACCAAACGTTTGGACACACCTTTTAATTCAATGAGTTTCCTTTATTTTCATGACTATTGACATTGTAGATTCACACTGAAGGCATCAAAACTATGAATAACACATGTGGAAATATGCACTAAACAAAAAAGTGTAAAACAACTGAAAATACCCCTTATATTCTAGTTTCTTCAAAGTAGCAACCTTTTGCTGTGATTACTGCTTTGCACACACTCTGCATTTTCTCGATGAGCTTCAAGAGGTCGTCACCTGAAATGGTTTTCACTTCATAGGTGAGCCCTGTCAGGTTAATAAGTGGGATTTCTAGCCTTATAAATAGTCATGAAAATAAAGAAAACCCATTGAATTAGAAGGGTGTGTCCAAACTTTTGGTCTGTACTGTATGTATACATACACATATATATGTATGTATATATATATATATAACAAGAGTACGTACGTACATACACATATATATATACTCTATATATATATATATATATATATATATATATATATGTGTGTGTGTATCTATTGTGTGTGTATGTACGTACGTACTCTTGTTATAAAGGCTGAGCCAAGAAAATTTATGTCTGTATCAAACAAGTAGCCCTTCGTGTTACTCTGGACCCGTGAAGTAGCTCCCAGTCTCTAAAAGGTTGGTGACCCCTGATCTAAGGAATCTGGGTGAATGGGAAAACAACTGTATACTTTAAACTTCTACTTTAATAATTCTGTCTTTTCCACTTTTCATTCTCTAATGTCTCCTCCCACTTAGTTAATTAAGAGAACAGAGAAATAAATATATGGTAAACTGCTCTAATATTCCCTAAGTAAACATGCTCTGATCTGCATCCAGAAGAGCTTAGAAAGTTCTCAATTAACTACTGTTCTATCGTCTTTGTCTGCAAAGAAAATATCATAAAGCATAACTTATTTTAAATACTTATGTGAATAGCTGCACATTTAATATGCATGTCTTAAAAGTCTTAACTGTGACATTTATAAAGCATTGCTTGAGGAAACAATGATAGTTTCCCTCTCTGCTGCCGCTATCCCCAAACATCCTGGTACCAGCGACCCCCCAAGTTTCCTTTTCAGTAATTAAAAAATCCAGGGCGGCACTCAATACCTCAGCGTTCCCGGTTCATACATGTGAATAAAAACACACCCAACTCTCTGGAATATGTTTGGTTTTGGCGTTTCTTCCTCCTGGGTTTCATCTATTTGTGGCTCATCCTTGGTTTTTTCCACCCTGGATTTTATTCTGTCCATCTTGATTTTAAGAGCCACGATTTCCTTATTCAGTTCCTCGTTCTCCCTTTCAAGCCACAGCAATTTTTTTTGACTTTTCTTTTAAAGATTCTTCCACATCTTTTTTCGCCGTGGCCTGCGTCCGTTCTAGTATGAAATTTAATCGTAGCATATTACAATAATCACATTGCATTTTTTAAATTGTTGTCCTCGCTTCCTCCAATTTCAAATTAATTTTAGTAATTTGCTTTTTATAGTACACATTTGAATTTATGAGTATGTTATTTTCTACCTGCCAATTTGTTGGGTCGTCATCTGTGCTGTTCAGTCGCTCCAGTTTCCCCTTCAGACTCTCCACTGTTTTCTGAAGCTGCTCATTAAGTAAGAATCTTCCCATAACAACATAAATTGTGCTTCTATGTTGTTGTGGATAAAGTCACATGTATCGCTAACTAAGGCTAGGCGCCTGACTACAAATATGGTAATAGGCAGTCAGAAAGGTTCGGCTGAGGAGCCCGAGTGTGAATAAAACACCAAGAGACAGGTAGTAAGTTTAAGTTATTGTATTCAAACTTATATTTTTGCATATACAGTATTTAGGGAGGTATTCAATAATAATAATAATAATATTGTCCAATAAGTATAAACAATAAACACAGTAAGAAAACAACAATAACAAAAATTAAACTAGAAAATTCCTGAAGAAATTTAACCGGGGCCTGCCAAAGTGTGCCCGTCGCCTTGGACCCAGCGTTCTGAGGCTAAAAATTAGCATCAATTCTAAAGAAAGCTGCAATGTAATCAATACCATGAGGAGAATCACAAGAATGTTGACTAACATGCACTTACACCATTCAGTATGATAAAGTAAGTGTATCAGCTAAGATTAGCCAAAATGCTAATGTTAGCCTGAATGCTGTCAGTAGCATGTGGGGCATCACTAGCATGTTGTCTATACTTGACTTATTCCATTCATAATACTGAACATGGCTAATAAGTCAGAAAAATAGCTAATAGCTTATTGAAGCTAAAAGGCTAATGCTTTTTTCTCTCAGGTTCCCTAACCTGAGATAAAAAGATAATACAAAATACTATTATTCTGCATTATCAGAAGCAGTTAGAAGATAGTTATCAGTTATCTGCATTATCACTGCTCTCCTTATGCGTTGCTATGGGCAGGCCCCAAAGAGGAATGACAAAAAATATTCCTACATTTGAAACTATGAGTTTTTAAAATCTTTGGATGCCTTGATGTTGATAACCAGCCCCTGCCTAGTTCATGCATTTACATCAATGTGACTTAACGGGTCTGTTTTTATATGTTTTACTTATGGCCAGTCTGGCAAGAGCTTTAAATGAATCCAAATAGTCCAAATACAGGACAACTGAGAAGGTCTTTGAAAATAAGGAGAATTAATGAATAGGGTTTTTTGTTGTTGTTGTTTTTTTCTTTTTTAGCTTTGCAGCATCATCTGAATTATGCAACAAACTGTGCCTTAACAAGTTACTTGGACATTAAGGGAGATTTATGTTTTCAAAGTCAAAATGTGTAAATGAATCTATGTGAAAGATGTTTTTGCTCTGAGAAGCCACAGCCATAATTATTAATGAGTATGTAACAAATTTGCTGTGGATAGCATCCTGTGTCTGCTGAGGAGTATATGTAAAATTATGTTACTTGTGATTAAAGTAATAAAAGTTTATTTTTTCTATTTTGCATGTGCGTGTCTATTGAATATTGATTCTGAAAAGCACTACAGGATCATGGCGCTCTTGATGGTTTGTGTATTACACAGACTAGCAGTGTTTAGCGTGGTGAAGCAATTATCTGTTTTTGAAATTCCTGACTGGATCTTTTCACTCTGACAAATGGAGAAGGCAATAAAAGCCGTAAACATTTAATCACGTGATTTATCACTTGATCCTGACAGTCCTGGGTATTCGGATGAACAGATGATCAGGACGAGCTTTATGGTTTTCCTTTAAATCAACGACCTCCGTTTACGCTTCGATGGTCTCCGAGTGAACTGTCCTAACCGTAGACGATCTTTGAGCTCACCTGTCGCTAGGATACTTTGCCCTCCTCTGCTGCCACGCCATTGGAGGATGAGTGATGGGGGAAGTATTGCTCCGCTGGAAGTTCGTTACCTTCGTTTAGAAAATCCAAGTCTAAAACAGAGAGCAGTCGCTGTGTTTGGAACTTTTTAGGTGGTCTGTTGTGTCAAAAGTGACTTTATTCCGTGATCTTAAGGAGTCCAGCCGCGTCGCGATGGAGTTTGGTGAAGAATCGTCGCCTGCTCTGGCCTTCGAGAAGGACGCTTTTGAGCTCACTGTCGAAGATGTGTATGACATCTCCTACGTGATCGGCCGAGATTTGTTAAAAATAAGCAGCACCGGTGAAGAAGTGTCGGACTTACAGTTCAGGATAGTCCGAGTCCTGGAAATGTTTGAAACTCTGGTGAACAAGTACAATCTGTCAGTGGAGGAGCTGAAAATGGAGCGGGACAACCTGAAGGCAGAGCTGGACAGGATCATCAGGGAGGGCTCTTCCTCCTCCGGACAGAGCGGGGTGAGCTTCATCCTCCGGCTCATGCTCTTGCCAGGGGGAATGTAGAGAAGTTTAACAATGTCTTTCTTGCCCCAGCAGCAAACTGTGGGAGCTAATCAACTGGTGGTGGACCTGAATGACCCCAACAGACCGCGCTTCACCATGCAGGAGCTGAAGGAGGTTCTGCAGGAGAGGAACCAGCTGAAGGCTCAGCTCATGGTGGCCCAAGAGGAGCTTCAGCTGTACAAGAGGTCACCACACAGGATGTTTAATTAAAACCTGATGTATCCGTCTAGCTGCTGGCACCGTTTCACCACTAATGCACAAAAAATGTTAATCAGTTTTTTTTAATTATTTGCATTAGAAGCACCAGAAAGAGTTTTATTGTGGTGTAACCCCACGCAGAGCATCAACTGAGACACAACTGTCAACAGTTTTGTAAAACAACCCCTCTGCAAGAACTGCTATGAGATTCTCATTGTATGATTACCTTGAAAAGAAGTAACTCTTTTAAAGTGTATCTACCCTAAAATCTACCCTAAACAAGAAAAATGCTTTAATTCGAGCAAAAAAAGCTACAAATTATGCTCAAAATTGCTAACATTTATAAATGATGTATTATTACAGCTATTACACTGTAATGAAAGAGCTGCTCGTTATACTGAAACAGTGTAATTTGTAGAATGTTGCAAAACATCTCATGCATATATATATATATATATATATATATATATATATATATATATACACACAGTACAGACGAAAAGTTTGGACACACCTTTTAATTCAAAGAGTTTCCTTTATTTTCATGACTACTGACATTGTAGATTCACACTGAAGGCATCAAAACTATGAATAACACATGTGGAAATATGCACTAAACAAAAAAATGTAAAACAACTGAAAATACCCCTTATATTCTAGTTTCTTCAAAGTAGCAACCTTTTGCTGTGATTACTGCTTTGCACACACTCTGCATTTTCTCGATGAGCTTCAAGAGGTCGTCACCTGAAATGGTTTTCACTTCATAGGTGAGCCCTGTCAGGTTAATAAGTGGGATTTCTTGCCTTCTAAATAGTCATGAAAATAAAGAAAACCCATTGAATTAGAAGGTGTGTCCAAACTTTTGGTCTGTACTGTAGATATGCATGTATACATACATTTGACCATTTGCATCAACTCTTTCTGTCCTCTATGGCAGCAGCTTTACAAACATAAAGACTACAGCTCATGAAGAGAGGCTGGGACCTCCTGGAGATGACAATTTAAAGAGAAACTTGTCTGAAAGATATATATTATATTATCACTTTTGCATGTTCTTTAAAGATATTGTTGTCCCAATAAAGTGTTACCTTAGGTCCAAATTTCACAGGTGCTTGTTTCAAAGTACTTGCTGTACAGAGGAGCAATGTCCTTTTTTCCTATTTAAAAAACGTATATAATCTTATATAATAGTCAGTCAGACTATCTGCACAGGAAGAGCTAGCAGTCAGCAACTTAACAAACATGCATCTTAGCTTTCCAACTTTACTTTCTAATATAATTCTCACACATTTCTAAAATGAACACTTTTTAAAACTTATGACTAAGAATCATTCTTAACTTTTAGATGGAAAACTGCCACGCTTGTAGTTGTAATTTCCAACACTTTTACTATATACAGGGTTCCTATAATTTTTCCAGAAAAGTTTTGAACTTGATTTAGTGATTCTGGACAAGTATGCAAAAAGTAAATAGCAATTTAGGGAAAGAAAGGGTTAGGGTTTGTCTAAATGTTGTCATTTTTGCAGGTCTTGCAATTAAAGTCTGACCATAATGCAAATATCTGCTGTAACCTTTTTATTTAAATGAGAGAAAAAGACTGAATTCTGCTGAATAGTGTGAAATGTTTCAAGCTCCTCAACTTTGAAAACAATTTTTAATTCTAAATTGCTGCACCATCTTTCCAAGTGACCATAAACCTGCCAATTCTTCTGCAGTGGGATTCTACCTCAATCTGAACCCGCCATGGTTGACGTGGATCTGGGCACGCCAGCAGCCACAGAGGATAGTTCATCCACAATAAATGAGAAGACAACTATAGGAAAACTGTAAGTTACAAATATTTCGATCTAAATAATAGTAATAAAAAAATAACTGAAATAAAAATATTTTTACTGTCAAAAACAAGTTTTACTATCACAGGTAAAATGCAAGGAATTCAAAGTTGTTTTTTTCTTCAGTCACATGATGCTGAGGTGAAGATAACAGGCAGATTATCCTTACAGCCCTTCTCCTGTGCGCTAATGCTGTACTTGTGACCCGGTGAAGTCATGCTGATGCAGAGAATGTTTGTGTGAGGAGTGAGTGAGTCTGGAAAATGTGTCCATCTTCTAAACTGTTGTCAGTAATTACAAGCTACTCTGACTTGGATTAGAGCGCCTGTCAGCCATTGACCAACCGTTCCAGTGACGGGACTACTACACATTTCTCCTATCGACGTTCCATAGTTTTCCCAAATGAAAATCCTGGATTTCTCAGTTTCTGGGATCGACTTTAAGGGCCTTTAATATAAATGTATGTCCTTATCTGACCTTACTGTAGGCTTTTCTACAGGACAATATCAGGAAATATTAAATTGTGATACTACTGACGAAAACTGCAATAATATCATATGAATGACCCACATAGCTTAAATACATTCTTTCTTTACCATTCACCACTCTGTATGAGCTTTAGCATCTCTAAAATTGTAGATCCTGTGTGAATATTAAGGGCAAATAGAGCCCTTAACACTTTTCAAATACAACTTATAGGGGTGCACAACATGTCACAAATGTTTTGTCATCATAATATCAGTGTGTTTAATGTTTATATTGCAAAGGACTGATTGGAGGAAAGTCGCTGTTGGCTAATATATTTCAAATGTTATGAACTTACATTTTTCATGCCAATGTAACATTTAGCCAGCTAGTCAGAGTCTCACAGCAGCGGACACAAACAGCTTTATCCAAAATACTAGAGGCCAAAAAGTGATGGCTACAGATGGGGGAAAAGGATATAATCATATATCAAACATGTCACAGATTGTTTATTGATGAATGGATGGAAGGATGATGGATTGATGTAAGGATTTATATTTTTTAAACAATAGTATGGAGAAAAAATTCTGGAAATGAAAATGTTGTTTATGCTTTTTCAGACCAGAAGAAAAGACTTAGATACTTTCGCTGACTGTACAGGAACCATGACTGGTGACACATGATAAACTAAACTGATTCTGGACTCTTTCTGTTTTTAGGTTTTCATTCAGGAGAAAATGAGAGGAATCCTTCAGACGAACTCTCTGTTTCAGAGGCAAATGGGATGAGCTTTATCTGCACAATTTCTAACCACTTTTGTAATTAATTATTGTTGTTTGCACAAGTAAGTCTAACAATATTTTGTATCATTTTTAATCTAATGTGATTTTTAGTATTACAATACTGGAGAA
Organism: Xiphophorus couchianus; assembly: GCF_001444195.1. Lineage (NCBI taxonomy): Eukaryota > Metazoa > Chordata > Actinopteri > Cyprinodontiformes > Poeciliidae > Xiphophorus > Xiphophorus couchianus. The sequence continues at coordinate 16,160,131 of NC_040239.1, forward strand.
GCTGAACTATAAATATGTTTAGGTAACTGGAAAGTATTAAGTTAGAGTCATTCCCTGTTCACGCATTTTTTAAAAATGTATTTTTGCTCATTTAAGTTTGGTCTTAAATCATGAAGTAAACAAATAGATCAAATATGGTCCCATCCAGTCAATCTTAAAACAATGCAGATTTTATTTTTTTCCTGGAATTTTGGGGCTATTTGCTATTGAAGTGTTGTAAATGTTGCAGGTTATGAAGAAATTAGGAAAAAAATACCACTCAGGCATAATGTGTGATATTTTCTGTTTTTACAAATAAAATCTGCAGAATGGGTCATGCTTTTGTACCATGATCTATTAACTCTGATACTCCATAGTACTGTTAAAATACTAAATATTCACCTGTGTACAATTCAGTCAATCTCAGTATAAATGCAATTGTTTAAAGAAGGCCTCAGAGGTTTGTTGTTCATATAATCCAGGATAATGATATTCATATATCTGATAGAAGTAATTTTTTTTTCCATCCAACCAACAAGTTTGTTTCTGGAAAAAAAAATAGACATGCAGCTGTCAGAAGATAAAAGTTTATTCTAAAAAAGGTTATTCACAATTTCATTTGAAAGGGTATAATGTACAAAAATGTATAACTTTACCAATAATCAGTGTAAATAGTTTATCAGCTTTACAGCAATCAAACTTCCAGTTGTTGGAGCAGCTTATTTCATATTTCCACTGGTATTTTATTTAAAATCTTTGAGGCTGGAAGGCCTCTTTGCCATCACCCTAATGCACCAACATGTTGGTTAAAACCAAAAGATTACATTGAAGCTATAAATAATTTTTATCTTAGCTGTACAGAACCTGAATATCTAAACAGCAAACATCGTGAGAAACCACATAGTAATGAAGAAAATAAAGACAGCAGAGAACATGCATGACACCCTGCAGAGCATCATAAATGATCTTTATGTCATTCACTCTATAACCAGCATTCATTAGGCTACAGCTGGAATGAAAACTATTTTATTCTTCACATCAAGCTCAGGCTGTATTTTACTGTAGCCAAAATAGCACTCAATTCATTTAGAAAAAGAAACTAAAAGAATAAAAGCACATTTTGCAAAAAAAGAAAAAAACCCTAAAACACTTGGAAGTATTGAAGCTCACAGCTTCACTTCAGGCATATTTTCAAAGAGTGTCATTTTATGTACAGCTCACTTTTATAAAGACTGAGAACAACTGGTGTTCAGCATATTAAACCTTTCAGTATTTAAGCCAGGGGTGTGCAGAGATGGACTCTTTGCTCCGATCCCCGTAGTCGTAGAGCAGCTCCTCCTCTGCCTTGATGTCCCTGGAGGCCACAAAGATCAGATGAGGTGTCCCATCGATGGGGTGGAGCCTCGTCTGGCAGTTCCCACTTTTACTGTGGTTCAACAGCCGTCCAAGACGGTCAGTTTCTTGGGTAGCATCTATGCTGTAAAGCAAAGAAAGCAAAAGGTTTTAAGCTTCGATAGGCTGTAAGTCTTCTAGTTACATTGGTGTTATTTCAACCTACCAGTAGGTTTTAGCTTGATACCGGAAGTAATACATGTAACAGCCTGTTTTAGGGTCCTCGGAATACTGGGCCTCTTTCTTTTTGGCCTCAGCCAGATCCAGCAGGTCGCCATGGTACTCAACAACAAAATCTCCCTTTTTGAAACTCTTCACGGCAAAGACTCCTCTTCCTTTTCCTTCTATGTGTTTGACCTGATGACATTCAAATCTCTGGCATTTATTTGGTCTGGCGAAATGGTAAACCGCTGTATGAATGTAATAATGTTTCTGCCAAACACACATCTGAATATAGTATTTTGTGAAATACAAGGGTCACGTTACCTCCAGTCCTTCTTCAATCCTGTTCTTTAACAGGTCATCAATGCGTCTGTGTTCTTCACTCTGACAATCAGATCAAAGTTTTACTCAAAACTACAAACTTCAAAGTGACAGTTTCTCACCATCACTTAATAAAAGCAATCTTTTTTTTTTTTCCACATACAAACCTTAATCTCCATTTTAGTTTTCCTGTTACTTCTCCTGATGGGAAAATAATCTGTGACTTTTCTGTTTTGAAGAGCTTTGTTCTCCATCCTTGAGAGAAAGACATTGTGATTGTTCAGCCAGCTGTGAAAGTGCATCGGCATCTTGGCGAGTAATGCGGACATGATGAACTCACTTTTTTGCTCCAAGCTTGCGGCGGTGGGCTTTACTCTGAGGCGTGGCTGATGGAACTGCGTGGCTACCATCTGATTCTGCGCTGGGCTCTTTTTGCATTAGTTTGCCAGAGATTTGCTTTTTTGTCTCACTTTGACACGGCCCGTCCGGTTTCTGCTCTTTGGAGCTACAGCTCTTAGATTTTGCTTTATCGGTTGTGTCTGATGTGAGAAGGAAAGAAAGCTCAAAGAAGCTTCTTTAGAGAACATTGTAAAATTTTCATTTGTAGAATAAACAGGAAAGAAAAGGGAGAAAAAAACATGAATGAACAATTTTGGTGTAAAAATACTTTTGTTGTAAAAAGAAAAAGAATGCAAAAAAGGTCAAGAGTTATAAATAAGTTTGTCTTTTTGAAAGTGGTAATATTTCTGATTTGTCTCTTGGAAACTCGCCTTGCTTCAGCTTTGACAGACCAGGATCAGTGGCGTCAGAATCATTACCCTCCAGGATGAGCATGCTGGAGCTGTCGCTCAGCGGGGACCTGGGTTTTCCTGGACTGCGCAGACTCTGGAGAACTGACTGCGCTTTACCAACACATTCCTGTAAAAGTGAATTTTCTTGACATCAGAAAAAAAACCCATAAAGACCCAGTAGGGCAAAAGAAATTTAATATTGTACTTTGAAAGGCAGTTAAAAAAAACCTTGTAGCTGGCTGGGTTAAACAGAAACCCCACAGCACACCTCTGCAACCAAATTAAACAATCTGATTTACATAATGGGTGTATTTTATATAATCCCCATTGAACGGATAGAAAAAGGACGCAGAGTCCCATTTGAACATCCATGTTACACCATTTGTTACAAGTCATTTTATTAGATCTCTGTACATCATTTCTGCCTTATATGTATGTGCAAACAGACATTACAAATTAATAGTCCCCATGAAACTCAACCCTTCATCTTAATTATGACCACCCTTTCTCAGTACATCAAAAACACATTTCTAAACTCAATTGGGGGGAAAGGGCGCTCGGTGTGATAGACTAAAATTTGCATTCAACTTACATTAATCCACAGATTAGAAAATAAACTGGTTGTTCAGGTTTGGAAAAACAACTTTCTGTTTTGAAGCAAGGTCTGGAAATGCAATTGGGTTTCCATACCCTATGCTGCTTGATTAGAACACCTTTGCTTCTTTTCATGCCATTTCTCGAATCCTCTCAAAACATGCTAAATCTAATAAAGGCCTTTCTGTCAACTTAGAACAGCAGTCTTCAGAAACATAATGTTAAAATAATGACAGATCTTGACTGAAAACCAAAGTGAACTTGTGTTAGCCTGGTCTGGAGCAAGCTGGTTGCACAGGATAAGTTGCCATAGTAACTTAAGCATGAACCCTGCTGACTACATGCACACTTTATTTTGTAAACTTTATATTGTCCATGCCTGTACGTGGCATACGAGTATTTTGAATGCGTTTTGAAGTTTAATTTGCTTGCTATGCGAGTTGACAAGCGGGGGGTGTATAAAGCATAACATGCAGGAAACATACCTTGTTAATTTGTGGCTTGTTTTCCTTTGTCTCCGCTTGTGAGGTAGTTGTTTGTTCAGCAGTCTCACGTGTTTTTTTGTCCGTTTTTAGTCCTTTTTTCTTCCCTTTATAAACACAAGGATATCCAAAAATAGCTATTGAAGTTTAATTCTCGAAACACTATATACAACAGTCGTAAATTTGACCGTAAATTCTTACAAAACTGCGTTAAATTGGGTTTCTCGTTTTAGTAAATAATTTGCTATGACCTACACAAGGCAATATTTACAGCCCCTCTTATCCGCTTTCTAGAAAATTTCACAGCTGCATTGTACAAACAAGTAATGATAAACTTAACCTTTTGCCATCCTCAGTTCCTAGAATATCGTCCAAAAACAATGTTGTCCTCCGTGTCGCCGAGTTCTTGTGAGAGTTTAACTTAACTTAAATGTCGAAGAAATGTCAAACCACAGCGCGTTACACAGTCGGTATGGAGGATTTAAAAATCCTTTTGCGATTCCCATTGGGTAATTTAATCAGAGAGGCGGAGCGCGTGCTTCAGAGCAGCTTCCCCATTGGTTGCAACTTCTACTACATGTATTCTACAACATATAAACATCTGTATTATTTTTACAATTCACAAAGCTGTATTGCATGTTACTGATATAAAAAATATCGTTTCAAAAAGAAGGAATGAAAAGTCAAATAAATACATACAAAGAGAAAAATATATAAAAATACTAAAAATAATCATCCTTTTTCTTGCCCACAAATGTAAACAATTAAAACAATTCCCACAAAAGAAAAAAAATCACACAATATAAACCAATATTTATATTCTGTGGTGACATAATGTTGATCATCTGAAATCTTAACATTTTTAATGAGATTTTTGGGGAATAGGCTTTTACTGGCACCTAGTGGAAGTAGATGGGAGGAGTAGTACCAGTAATAGATAAAAAAATCTTATCATTAGATCAATAACCCTGAGTAACTAAGAGAATAAAAATAACACAGGATTTATAATACATTTTTCAGAAAGAATAAACTGTTTATTTCAAGATTACAATGGACTAGGGATTCACCGATTGGAGTTTTCTGGCTGATCATAGTTTATTGATCTCTAAAAAGCCTGATCTGGCCGATATAGCTAAATATAGGAAGAATGTCACTCACAGTGGGTTGACTATTTTTAACTGCAAACATGCAGAAATGACCTGGTGGGCTGATCTATCAGTCAACCCTCTCTCACATCAGAGCAACAGATGACAGTAGTTGATTTTCGGACATTTGCTGAGGCCAATAAGATCAGTGGATAAGGCAGACTTCACATACAATATCAGCCGATCACAGATCTCCTAAAATTAAGAAGCTTGGGGTCGATAAATCGGCTGCCAATAAATCGGTGCACCCCTACAATGGACTATCCCCACAAACATTTTACGCGTTGTCATCTCCAGGTTTATTGTCTACAGCCAAGGCTTCATTAAAAAGTCTTTTCCTCTCCAAATTCTCATTCACTCTCTTCCGTTTTTCTTGTTTCCTCAACACAGATTCTTTCTTCTTCACCACCAACTCACTGAGTTCACCCTTATACGCCACATCAAGTTTCTCCCTCATTATATCCCGGGCACGCTTTCGGTTTATATCCACAGATCTGGTCTGATGACACTACAGGAAGGGATGAATAAGAGAGAAACAGAAGTTATAAAACACAATTCCCAATTCTAGCTCCCAGCAAATTAAAGTATTAAAGTACATATGTTTCACAGCAATATATTCTAAATATTTCACATATAATGTTGTACTTTTTGTTATTAAAAAGTGGAGAGGACCGACAAAAATAACCGATTGCTTTAAAACTTTCTAAAAATTTTTTTTGTATGACAGTGAGAGAATTTGTGGATTTTTTTAAATTTTAGGAACCCAAAACAATCAGTTGATAAAATGGCAGTCCTTTTCCTGACTCCCTCTACCCTCTTTTTTTTAATGATCCACTTGGATTCATTGCTGTTGTAATATAATCTGACCAATCAGCACTAGAAACGTCAGCTCTAAAACATAAAAACATACATCACTGCTCACACTTACCTTTCTGCCTTTTTAAAGTAATATTAAGGAACTTCCTCACAATACAAGTCTAGCATTTTAAGGTGTAGCATCTGTTTGAACGCTTAGATAAAATATATTGATTCTATTAATTATTAATTAATGTAACCTAATCCAAGTGGATTAATAAGAGATTGTATGTAATAACTGTGCGAAATAAATATGATCCTAAGCTTCTTAGGCATTATAATCCCGAGGCAAGGGTACATTTACTTACTATAAATGGGAATTATAATAAATGCTAGTTTTTAGAGAGACGTTTTATGTGTACTCTCGTATATTAAAATATCGGTGAAAATCAGAAATCTATTATCCACTGTTTATCACATGCAAAAATAGTAGTGCGGATTTAATTGACAGAGAAAGTAAACCCTGTCAGCCAGAAAGCACAACAGCTAAGCCTTAAAAATGGGACAAATAGGAGAGCTACCTTCACTACAATCCCGGTGGGGATGTGTTTGAGCACTACACAGTTGCTGGTTTTGTTAGTAGCTTGTCCTCCTGGCCCGGATCCCCTCACAAACTGCTCTTCCAGCTCTTCCTCCAACAGGACTGGGAGATCCGGCAGGTCCTTCTTACCAAAAGCCGCAACCCATGAGGGTGCAGGCGGGGTCAGTCTGAGCAGCGGAGAGAGACCAGGAGTATTTTTCCACATGAGCCGCCTGGATGCTCCCAGTAAGCTGCTGGTGAACGGGAGAAGGGATGACATCACATTGCAATTTACACAATCAGCAGCAAAACTAAAACTTTCCAGTTTCCAGATCGAAGAAGGAGCAGCCTCCAAACCTCACTGTGAAGCTCGACCTTCCGCTTTGTTTATTTTAATAGGGGTCCAATCAGCAGGCTTGCTTTTTTTCTTCGAGGCGACAATGAAGGTTTTGCTGACTCAATAGCACCACCGTATGCTGAACAGTGGAACAAATCAAAATTGCAACACACAAAAAAATCAATTAAACAACAAAACATTTTGTTCAGTTTATTTATATGGCACAAATATATATAATATATATATAGCAAATCTCCCTTCAATGAATTTTTAATGTAGTTTATGTAGAACTATATTTAAAAATAGTCAAAGTCAAGTCCACATACCAATACATTTCTATTTCTAAAACAACGCAGTACTTTGACTTTGGCCATTTTGGTCCGCATGGGAAGAGATTAGAAACTGTCCTAGGAAAACCCAGATGAAAGACACTGGCTTTTGAGGACAAATTGGACACCCCTGGCCATCATGGAAGGCCAAAACCAAGTGCCTGGAATAGTGCAGAGGAACTCATGTACCAAATAAGGTCCTGATGTCCCACAGTTAAAATGTTAAAAAGAGTGATGGTGACAGAGATAAGATCCTGCTAGACTTTGGGATCCAGATTATAAACCAGAGATTACTGTCCAACTGGACATTGTGGTGATAGAAAAACGGTAAAAGAGGGGATTAATGATAGGTATTGTGATTCTATGGAATACAGACCTCAACAAAAGAGAGAATAAGAAGCTTGAGAAAAACCAAGGGCTGAAAGAAGAATAAACCAGAGTATTGAAAGAAAGGCAAAGCCTCAGTGGTGGCAGTGGTCATTGGAGGACTTTGACCTGTGACCTCTATACTGGGAGAGTAGTTTCTGCAGATTCAAGTAACAATCTCTGACATCTACGTCCCGAGGAAAGCAGTCCTTGGAACCTCAAAGGTACACCAAGCCTGTGGTGGAGGACATGTACAGTGTCTTTCACAACAAATTTAAACATATAAACATCTATATCATGGCTGTAGTTATATGTTATTTAAAATTATGTTGTTTATGTAGTATCATGTAATTTTATTACAGATGAGACATGTAAAGGATAAAAAAAATCTAATAAACTTACACTGCTATTCAGAAAATACATCCTGGATAAAAATAGCTCTGATTTTTTTTCCACATACACATTAATGGACTGTGATGTAATGCTTCCTGTTCCTCACTGACAGTAACTAAAATGAGTAAATCAGGAAACAGGTCATCAGGAAAAGACAATCTGTTACTGATGACCTGTGACGACATCTGTCTAGCATGTGGAAAGGAAACTTACATTTTCATCTAATCTTTCAATTCAAAAAGTACTTTATTATTCCCAAAGGAAAATTAAATGTTGTTGTAACTCATTAATTCAAAGTTTTCAAAGAGTTATTGTAGATAGTGATGGCTGTTGGCAGGAAAGATTTCCTGTAGTGGTCTGCACTACACTGAATCTGAAGAAGCCTCTGACTGAAGATACTCTGTTTTCCCATGACAGACTCATGAAGAGGATGGCCTGGGTTGTCCATAATTTTCTTGATTTTTATGAAGAATCCTTCTTTGAATCATCATCTTCAGAGGTTCCACATTCGCCCTAGAACAAAACCAGAACTGAACCAGCCTTCTCTATCAGTCAGTTGAGCCTTTTTAGATCCCTGGCTCTGATGCTGCTGCCCCAACAGATGCACTCATGTTCACAGTGGTGCTCATTGAATCTTTATGAAATGAATACATTTAGTTTTTAGTGTGAAAATTTTCTTGTGGACTACCAGTAGAGATTGAGCTTTATAAGATAGATAGATAGCATTTATTGTCATTGAACAGGATCCAACGAAATTTCTATTGCAACTCCCGTGCAAAAAGTCAAATATATACAATAAGTAAAATAAATAAATAACTGCATTGAGATAAATGCAATTATCTCAATCGTGTAGAATATTAAGGTGTGCCCAAGGTGTGTCTAGTGGTGCATCTGTCAACTTTGTGGTCTGGTTTCGACCAAAATATTTTATTGCCACCAGGGGGAGCGCTACGCTCAACGCTTTGCAGATTGTTAAGCGTGCGTTGTAGAAGTGCAAATGCCGAAAATTACGTTGGTAATCCTTTCAAAATAAAAATAAAATAATTTTCTTTTGTCGTTTTTCCTTGTGTTCTATTGATGTGGTCCGTTAGCATTTGAAGTAGCACATTCAAAAAGGAAACTGTAGTGAAAACTGAAGGGCGCTTTGGGTCTTAAACGAATGCAACGTCACTCTGGACTGTTAATTTGAAAGGACTACCGGAAGTATAATGCTCTCCTTACCCGCGTTGTATTCACGTCGCGCTTGGGAAGGCTGAAGTCTAAACAGCGGTTCAGTCTTGAGAGGACTGGCAAGTTATGATGGTGAGAGCTCCCTGTTCGTCTTCTCGTCGCCCTTCCCGGTTCTGTGGACGGAAGGAGCAGCCAATGGCCTGAGCACAGCCCTGTCTGCGTTTTCCTCACCGCAGGACGAGCCCACTCACCAACTCACAGGATCGTAGTGCGGATACTCCAAGGACATTTTAACGTTTACACAGCTTTTGGCCTTTTCTGTCGATTGAGGAAATCCAGCGTGTTGCTGTCCCGCGCAATGATGTTGCCAGATTTTGTAAACATGGGGAGAACCTGCGGTTGGTTTCATGTAGCCCACCCCCGGGGCTGATGATGTGTCTACGGGTGTCATTTTTAAACGTCGTACCCGCATCCCTTCCTCTGCCGAGGGGACAGACAGACAAACAAACAGACGGACGAGCCAGTGAACGGAAATCAGCCATTGACTTTTGTTGCGCTCCGTTCGGCCATGGCATCGCTGAGCTCGGAGGCTGCCTCATGCTGAAGGGATATCTGTGTTACTGGAAGAAGGTGGTGGCCATAAAACCCAGAGGAGAGACTGATGAACTTTGAATCCCAGACTGCTGCTGCTGCTGGAGGAGGAGTGTGTTGAAGGCAGATGTGCATCGGGTTCAGGTATGTTTTCAGCATTGCCAGCCATCAGTTTGCCTTTACCCTGCTGCCATGTTGCTAGGTAACTAAGAGACGGTGGGTTTACTTCAGTTCATCTTCTCGGGGATGTAACGCCACCTTCGATAAATCTTATTTTCCTTACAAGCCGTGCATTCAACATGTGCTGTGCTCGCTCTCCAGCAGACGTGTTTAGACCAACTTTGCATGCAGAGCATTGTCCTGCACTCCTGTGATCCATAACCCTGTTGCAGCTCACAGGGAGGAATGCATTAACAGATGAGGAGGTGTTTTGATACCCCGACTGTGACATTGGCAGATCTTATCATGCATATGATTTTTATATGGGCTTTTCAGAAAAACTGCCCCCTGGGAGCAGATGCCTTACCCTCCTCCCCTGCAGAAATGGCCATTGAATAGACTCAAGAAAACCACATGTTTTCAATTCTGCTTTTTATATAGCACCAACTTAAAACTATCGTCGTGGAGCACTTTGCAAGACAAACTGGGCGAGTTCACGTATAGAAATGGTTAAAGTATGGAATCAAACTTAAAGCTGCACAATACATCAAATCAATATTGTGATCCCTTTTCAATGGTTGCAGTTATACTGACTCTGATGCAATATTTGGTTGGCTGTAAAATTTCAGGTGGGGATATTTCAAACTGCTTGCAAATAATATATTCATCCAGTTTGATGGACTGTCACTGTGTGTCAAGCCTCTATCAAAATGTTCAAGCTGAAGGAGAGTGGGAGGAATATAGTAGGCCATCAAAATTTAATGTTTTGCTTGAAATAAACCAATCATATAAACAGTTTCACATTCGGCCTCATACAGTCCAATAAATATTATCTAATTTTATAAAGGCATTGCGACTCTCTGCCTGTGTTTTCAGTTCAACCAGAGAAAACATTCATTAACACTCTAGATTTAAGTATTTGTTTATTTATTCCAAATCATATCGTCATTGCAACATTCAAGAACAATATAGCAAGTGGCATGTTGTTGTGATGTTCAGCCCCTTCCCATGCATTTCTAATATTTTGTTCCTGAACAAGTAGCTTCCCAGTATATGTGATGCACCTTTCCACAGGGTACTACTTTCTAAACTGCAGTAAAAATGGTTATGTGTATAATAAACATTGAGATGGATGATACAGAGGGTCTATTATTAGATCTGTGAATATTGATGGTGGTGGAAAGGCCACAAACAGCCTTGAACCGACTCTGTGTCTTTTCATGGCTGCTGTTTGAACGGTGTGCAGATGCACATGGTGCCAGACTAATTGTATTCCTCAAGCTTCATGCCATGACCTGTCCTTTTTGTGTGTGTCCATTTCTCAGAGAGCCTACACAGTGACACATAGGCGTGAGACTTTATGTAAGACCCTGCTCTGCTTTAAATAACAGCATGCTTGACGAGTCTCTATCTCTGCAGCCTCTCGAGGAACAGAGGAATAGCAGTCAATCGTGTTTATGTATACCAAGAACCTGCATGCCAGCAATTTCTTGCATACCTGAGGCCTGTTTTTGTTCCAGTGTGAGTCCGTAATTCTCTGCATCAAGAGTCCCTCCACTTGACTCAGCAGGGCCAGTGTGAGTCACTGAGGCAGCGCTGACTCGCAGGCTGTGGTGCCTGTTGTCCAGATGATCACTGTTCCACGAGGGCAGGAGCGGCTGCACCTTTTGTCACTCCGCTCTCACCTTCTGCTTTCCGCTCAACACCTCAGCAGATCTTCCAACTAAGATTGGAAATTGTGAGTTTGTGGGGTTTTAATGTAAAAGCTACGTTACGAAACTGAAACCGTTGCTTGAACCTAATTGAACATGATGAAACATGCAGATAAAATGTGTTGAAGGCAGAAATTCAGGGCACACACACAAAAACAAGCAGTTTTGTGGGCCAGCACTGCTGCGGCTGAAGTAAGTTCTGCTTTGACGTGTTAAAACATGAGTCCTGGATGCTTGATGTTTTTAAGACGTGTATATACAGCATAAGTCCTGCTGTTAGCTTTTTACATATATTTTGGGTTTTGTTCCTTTTGATTATTATACAACAGCAATCAGCAAAAAAACCCCAGCTCTTTTCTGAGCTCCATATCATTTCAGCACTTTTGTACTCTTGCAATGAGATGCATTTAAAAAAAATATAACTTAAGATTCAGGAAAAAGTTTGTGATCATGCTGCTTGTTTCAAGAAGAAGCAAAGAATTTTCGGATTCTTAAATTTGTTTGTGTGCACATGAGCTTAAATCTGTCGTTTTGACCGTTTAAGATAATGCTGAGGTTTCTTTGCTGCATACGCAACAATTCCTGTTTCATACACCTAACCAGTTTTTGAGGTTTGGACATTCTTCCCTCCCCCCTGCAGAAACTTGCACAATGTACGCTATGTCCTAAATGGGAAAAGGCTTTGTTACAAATGCAAATTTAAACACCTACAGGGTGGTTTTAAATCTTTAGGGAAATGTTTCTGCCCTGTTTGGCCACTATTTTCCAATCAATTACTAACTTAATATTTTTGTTGTGTAGAAATATTTAATTGGTTTGCAGAATTTTATGTAAGGGAACCTGAAAAAGTTTGCTGTGCGTTTTTGCATTCAGACACTCTAAAAACCCAGTACAATCATTAGCCTTCAGCAGTCATATAGTTAGTGAGCTACATGACCTAGATTCAAAACACCATGTGTGGTGAAATACTAACATTCACCTCACTATGAACGAAGTATCCTCACAGTAAAACATGGTAGTAGTAGCATCATGGTATGGGCAGTATGGTATGCTGTCCTTCTTGTTCTGCAAGAAGGACAGCAAAGTTGCTCCGAGGTGAAACCAGCTTAATTTCTGGATTCAAACCTTTCAGAGGCTGCAGAAGATTTGAGAGTAGCATGAAGATTCATCTTCCAGCAGGACAAAATATTAAGCAAACAGCCAGAGTGACAATAGAGCTGGTTTAGATCAGTGTTTCTAAACCCTGGTCCTCAGGGCCCACATTCCTCCATGTTTTAAATGTGTCTCTGCTCCAGTTGGTCTCAAATGCTTTAAAAGGCTGTTAACCAGGCTTATAAAGCCTGTGTAACATCCATTTAAGCTGGATGTACGGCAGAAGAGAAACACCCAAAACATGATGGGCATTCCACACCAGAATTGAGAAACTTTGTTTAGATCAAAGAATATTCATTTGTTAGAATGACCTAGTCAAAGTACAGACATGAAAACTGGTTGAGGCATACACTAGAATACTTTGGGTGATTGTAGCAAAAAGGAGGTTCTATAAACTATTGGCTCGAGTTATACAATTAACTGCCACACTTTTAACTCTTTTTTTAAATTTAGAAAACCGTCTCTCATTTTCTTCCAGTTCCCCTTACCAATAAAAATACATAAAAATTTGTGGGTGAAACAAGGCAGCAAAGTTCAAGGGGCATGAACACTTTTGCAAAGCGCTCTAAACTAAATGTTTTTATAATTCCACCAGAATATTATGAAGTCTTGCTGCATTGCTGACTCAAAAAATAAGTGCAGATGGGAATAAAAGACAGCCTCATGCAGGGGTCACTGATTTCACATTAGCCCTCGCGGCTTTTATAAACACACATTAGGACTGTGCGCAATGTTCTCATCTTAGTTTTCAGCTCCCGTCAAAAGAAGTTTGTTTTTTTTTCAAACAAGATGCTTTTATGATATTGTAATGTTAAGTAAGAAACGGGACTGACAGCACACTGTTTTATATTCTGCTGTTTTTATAAGCAAATTAAATGTTGAAAAGTTCAATTTGAAATAATTAATCCAGAAAAGCAGATTCTCATTTATCACATATTAAACATTAATTCAGCACATATTGTTTTTCTGGCTGTAAAAGATTTCTAGATTTAGGTTTGGTTTACTTAAAATTAATGTGGGAGTTGAATTGTGTTTTTTTATTCCTTTGGTCTTTTAAGGATTTCTGAACACGGATTTGAATGTATATTTCTGGCTTTACTTTTGTATTTTGTATTTTTCATAACAGATGAGAGAAGAAAAAAAAATTTAAGTATGCTTTTCATACATCCGTGAGATAAATGTTTAATTTTAACATCAGACAAATGAACTGTGCCAGTAAAAGATGGAGCGCAGGTTGCTGTGAACCTGGTTACTGGATGTTGTGATGCTCCACAGTGTGCTTCCTGGTGAATGGGGAGCTATAATTTCTAATTGTGCAAATCCTCTGCTAATGTTTGCTCTTCTGGGTCGCACTGATCTCCTTCCAGAGGCTAAAATTGCTCTCCACTCCAGCAATGGTATATACAGTTACAGGAGTGCCTGACAAGCTGCTGCTGGTCATGAGGAAAACACTGTAAATAAATGCTGTACGTCTGCGTGTTGTGACGGCGGAGTGGAAAATTCCTGACAGAGGAGCCCGCAGCTCTAGAGCATGTCTCCCGGCCTCATTTGAGTATTCATAGCAGCACGCAAGTGACGGATCTGTTTTCCTGCAGGAACCCTCACTTTAACTTATCAGACCCACCCCAATAGCACAAATATGTAATTCTGTAACCAAGAAGAACACAGAACACAAGTGAGTGTGAAGCCTTTGAGTGATGGCTCGTCAGAGTAGAGAGTCGAGACTCACTTCCTGCCGGTAAAAGTTTGGGTGACGTATGCAGCTGCTTACATATTTGAGCTCAGAACGGGGGCTTTCTGCACTGTTTATCAGCTCAGATCTGCTGCACAGGAAGAGCAAAGGAGCACCAGGTGGAAACTGTAAATCTCTTTTTAGTCTGTTACGGAAAACATTTAATGTGCTGTTTGTTGCAGCATTGAAGTCTTTACTCCCTACATGGCTTTAACTTCGGTATGTTTTAAAAGACTATGAATTGCTTCAAGCATCCCACTCACCAGGTAACACAATTACTTCCCCTCCGACCCAGGAGAAGCTGTAATCTTGAGGACTAGCAGACGAGATGCAGGAGATAGAGGCAGAGATGAAGCAGCTGCTCGACTGTTAAAATGACTGCTTACTTTGATATTCTGGTCTGCTAGAGTCAACAGACGAAGCAGACAGACTATAATCTCATATCTCTGTGCGGTGAAGTATCCATATGCTTTATATTAGCTGGATTAGCGTGACTGCTTTACTTGAAATTTTAAAAATTGCTTAAAATTGTTTGATCTATGAAAAGATGCTGAGAGTATTCAAAGAGTATTCATTTAAGCTATCATAGGGTTACATTTGTTTTCTCACATTAAATATTCTCATTACATTAGTTGTGTTTGACAGATAAAACCCTATTTGGGAAATTTACCTGGTATTTTTTTCCCCTTTTTGGGAAGTGTTGATCTGTGCAGACATCTACTTATAAGCAAGTGTTCTGAAATACTCAATGGGCTTTTATTCATTGGTTTTCAGGGGTTTCAGGTGGTATCTTGTTAATTTGGTAACAGCAAAGCACTCGTACTGACTAAATAGAGAGCCATGGTCAGCAACCTTTATAGTACATTTTGCTTTTAATAAACTGTCCAGAGCCCGTAAAGCTGCAAAATGCTAAAATTAAAAATAGCTTTTTAAGTTTTAGAAATATGCACTCATGAAAACTTGTTTTATGGTAAAAAAAAAAAAAATACAACAACAACTTGACTTTATATGTTTTGGTTTGACCAGCTTTGCAAGGAGGACTGGAGCAAAAAACTTGAGTCTCTAGATGTGCATAGCTTAGAAATGGCCTAAATGACTAGCAGCTGTAGCTGAACTGAAAAGTTGCTCTTTAAAATATTCAATAAAAGTGAAAGTCAGATTTTTATTTGTAAAAACAAACAAAAAAGGTTAACATGTATGCCTTTCCTTTTACTTCACAATTGTGCACTACTTATTGTTTCGTTAAATCCCAGTAAAATACATTGTTTGTTTGAAAATGTTCAGGCAGCACGAGTACTTTGCAAAGCACTGTTTTTCTACGTCTTCTTCTGCAGGTTTAAAAACTAAAAAGTCACGAGTATTGATATTAAAATTATTGTTTACATATAAATTTCCCACCATGCTGTTTGGATCTTCAGCTCTGCGCTGAAACCTTGTGACGATCAGCCTAACATCCCCTTCTGAATTGGATAATGATGATTGATAGATGAAGAACATCACATCCTGTTTATTCGATTACCGTCTTACACGCCCACACACCCCCACACCCCCACACACACTTACACACCCCCACACACACTTACACACACACACACACACACACACAGGCCATTTCAGCAGTTTACAGAGTTGCTGTGATTTTAAGCTTTGCACAGACAGAACTCTGTCACTGTTCATCATGGTATATTTTTGCTGTATCTCAATGTCTGATCTTCTGTAATTATTTGTGATTGTCGGGCATCTTGACAGAACCCGAGTTGTGCCTCCATCTTGTACCTGGGCGTCAGTCAGGCGCTGAACAGAACGTTGTGTTTTCTCTGCGCCTTCAGTCCCAAAAAACCTCATCTTTCTCCCCCCACCGCCCGCCCTCCCACCTCGACTCCCTCGAACAGGTGATGCTAGGTTGGGCTGAGCTGTTGACAGGGACGAAAGGGGTACAGCCTGTCCCCGCGCATCCCTGATGAGCCTGCTGATGAATAGCACGTCAATGCTAATGGTCCTACCGAAGCGTTGTCTGGGAAATAAAACAAATGCTTTGTGCGGCTCTCTTCCACGCCCCCCCCCCTTCTTCGTGGACACCACCGTTTCTGGCGGTGTGGGTGGGTGGCCTCTAAGAAGAGCTGGGGTCTTTTTATAGCAGCCGTCCACCCTCGCTGTGTCCTTACCAGAGTTTCATTTTATAAAAGAGCAATCAAGTCAATTGAATTTGTGCTGTCAGGGAAGGAGGACATTTATGTTCACCAGGCTTGTGGATGAAGCGAAATGGAGGAAGTCTGACACACACACACACACACTCCACAAGAAAACTTCTTTGCTCTTAAGCAGGAAGGTCTGCTTCTGTGAGGCAAAGTCGATGTAATAGAAGCTAATCTAATCTGCAAGGAGCATTGTCTGCTGTGAGAAATGCTGTTTGTTCAACTCATTTGCTGTGGAAAGTCACTGACCATCAGAGGCCTGTTTTTTCCTCTGTGGTTGCGTTCTCATTTCCACTGTTTTCTGCAGTATGGAACATGCTTCATGCTGTTCTTTCGTGTTTTGTTCTCCCTGTGTTTCTCTTTAAGCTCTTGCAGCACTCTGAGTCATGGATCATGTAAAATAAAAATGACAACACAGCTTCATGTCGTTTTACCCACGCTATCCTTTTTTATTTTTTTACAGGCCACAGACACCTGATTTCTCTAAGTCTAAAAATAGAGTAGATGCTGACTCCCCCTCCTCTCTTCCCATCATTTCTTTCCCTTTTTTTGGTCTAGCAATAAATTTCTGCAGGTTTTTCTATACTGACTTACTGGTGTATAATTATACACACAATCCTACAAATATACACAGCTGACTAATTTAGGTTAAATGACCGCTGGAGAGTTGCAACCTGACATCACAATTTTTTGTAGCCACCATATTGATTTA
This sequence comes from Xiphophorus couchianus, assembly GCF_001444195.1. Lineage (NCBI taxonomy): Eukaryota > Metazoa > Chordata > Actinopteri > Cyprinodontiformes > Poeciliidae > Xiphophorus > Xiphophorus couchianus. Next base: position 16,177,220 of record NC_040239.1, read on the forward strand.
AGGAATCAAATTTTATTTTTTTATATTAACAAATTCATTAATTTGTTAATATGTCCCTCTGTTTGTCTTATCTGACCATAAAACTAATTTCCACATTGAACTATTTGATATTAATGACTAGAAGATTGAGAACACTTAACCAACTATAAAGCACCGTGGTTGGAGCAACATGCTGTGGGTATGTATGTTTTGCTAAAGGTTCTAGTGTTGCTTTGGTGTGAATATTAATTTAAGAGGGTCACTGCCACATTTTTTGACCTCCTTTCAACTCACAGCTACACAGCTGGGTTTTCCAGCAAGACAGTGGTCCCGAACATGCATCAAAACTGGTTTTGGAAGAGGTAAAGCAGGCTAATATTAACCGTCTGTAATGGCCTCAACCTCATCTTGACTAAAATTTATGCTTAAAAGCCATGCCTGTGTCAGGAAACAAACTAATTTTAATGAGCTCTGCTATTTCTGCCGGGAAGAAAGGTCAAATGTCCAAGCCAGAAACTTTTTGACTGCAACAAAATGTGTGGAACTTGCTGGGGGGTGTTTATTCAAATGTTAGTGGGGTTGTATGTATTTAAGCATGTAAAATGCTGCTTGTTCTTTTCATCCAAATGTAGTTCTGTGTTCCACCGGGCGAGAATTTATTTATTCTGTGAATTTCTATGGGAGGAAGACGTCAGCAAACATTTTTTCTAGGTCTAAATGTTTCTGGGTTTTAATGTATACGGAACTGAGGAGAAAATCCCAAAGAATTACCATGATACTTGAAACCTGACCTCAGAACCCACTGAAATGTTAACTACAGCCATTTAGCCAGGCCCATATTTGAAATTGGCCTTTTATGGTCAGCTTAAGGGACAGCTCTACTCTTTGGGCAGTGGGCAGCTTGCTTTTTGGAAAGGCTGTACAAAATGGGTTTAAGGTATTCCAGCAAAGGGCAACAGGCGGCTTTTCAGAACAAGCTTTGCTATCATGGATTGTCTTTTATCCGAGTTTCAACGTGTCCTCTGAATGATCAGCTCTGCTCAATGAGCTGATGATTCAGTGATTTGGTTTGCTTTAGAGACTGATGTTGCATAATGGAAAAGTAGAAGGTGAACCAGCTGCAGCTTTTTTGTGTTTAGTTCAAAGACAAACCTCCTTTTTATAAATCAAAGCGTTTTGCAGCTGGTTGACCAGCAGATAAGTTCTAAACCGCTGTGCTTGTAAGGAATAATTTTTTTTTTTTCCAATTATGAGTCTAATAAATACCCACCATATGAGTTTTTTTTAAACACACTGTTGTGTTGTTTTGGCCTGTTTGTTTTGTTTTTCAGATCATCTGCCCACACTTTTCAGTAAAGTCTTCTGGTCCACTTTAATCTCAGCCGCTCACCGCTCAGGTGAAATTTATCTACAAATGATTTCTCGATAGTATAGGTATGAAAGAATCTTTATGAACATAAATATTTTGCAGTTTTGAAACTAAGTTTTAAAAACCAATATCTACCTTTGATGCTTGTAACCACCCTTGTGCTTAGTTGGTAAGAAACGAAGTTAATGCAAAACAACATGAAGTGGACCTGGTTCACAAATGTACAAGGCATTTGCTAGACATTGCCATTAACTAAATTATTCTTATAGAAGTAAAAGCAGTACTTTGAAATTAACATGTAGAGTTTGCAAAACTCAACATGTTTTGACAGCTAACTAGCACAATTAGCTGTTGCCAACTCTGCTTGTGTTGTCACCAGGTCAGTTGTATAGTCGGTTCTTTTGTTTGCCTAATTATATCTGTTTTAAATGTGTGTATTAATAATTCAGTGGACTGTATTATTTCACTTGGCAGAAAGCAAAGTGCGGTGCAGTGAGCTGTGAGGGAGAGGAACAGAAAACCAACAAAAGTGAAAGTGGAGACAGGAGAAACAGGAGAAAGAAGTATGGGCCCTGGCAGCTTCTCGTCTCTACTTTCTCTGTCACTCAGACTTTCTTGTCCTGGCAGCCAATAAAGAGCCTACTGTGCCTCCATGGTAACCCCAACCCAATTGAAGCAATGATGGAGAGGACAAAACAACAGGAAACAGAATACAATATGGCCGTGGGCAAAATAATTTCTGTACAAGTTTTACTGGGTGTAACCGTCAGTTGAAAAACTAAAATTAGATTTAAGAGTGAGCTCGGTGATTCATGACTATATATATATATATATGTTGTCAGACACATTTATTGGCACCACTGGTAAAATTGTGTAACATGTCTTTAAATCAGTAGTGTAGTAGTAGTGTAATTACTTTTTTGTTGCAGTATTACTTTTTTCCCCCATTATTTTAGAAAAACGCATTCTTTGATTTGAGAAATAAGTTAAAAAATAATTGTTTTTAACAAAATGACCAAGAGCACAATTATTGGTACCCCTATTGATGATTGATTTTTAACTATTCCTTTGAAATAAATGTAAACAAAAAAACATGTAACATGTTTTGGTTACATGTTACATGAGGGCCTCCTTTGACTAGACTGCTGTTGCTCTTTTACTTTTGGACAGTTGTTTTGATGCACAGCGATAGCAAATAGACAGCTTTTTACAGCCAGGAGCAGCTTTTCAACATTTCAAAAAACTGAAATAATACCTGAACGACTGAAAATCCTGAATGAGTTAAATAGGGAATCAAACCATCTCTTCTATTCAAATGAGATTTGTGTGAACTCTGACAAACAAAATAAATGCAATGACAAGGATCCAACCAGAGAATCAGGAATGAAGTTTTACATGTTTCACTAGGACTTGGCTGAGGGATGGCATCCCTGATCCCAACATTTCTCTATCTTTCCCTCCATCAGATCAACTTTTCAACACTGGATGTGTAATCCAGGGCATGCTATGCTGTTCATGTAGTCTGGACATTCAATTGGAAGTTTTTTTGTCCGTATTATTAAAAAAGGGAGTTCACCGGTGTTATACTAGCACAATTAGCTGTTGCCAACTCTGCTTGTGTTGTCACCAAGTCAGTTGTTGCTTAGCTACAGACACAAGATCCTAATGCATTTGTGGGATTATGTGAAGATTTTAACCAAGCCTCAGTCTCTGCTACACTGCTCTACCAGCGAAAACGATGTTGGATTTGTTTTATGCAAATGTCAGGAATACATACACTTGTGTTGCAAGACCTCCTCGTGGCTAATTAGATTTTATTTTCCATGCTCATAATATAAACTCCTCATTCAGAGGCAAGTTGTAATGAAAATAATTGAGAGGACGATCATAGGAAGTTAAAGAAGCTTTGCAGGGTTGTTTTGAGGCTCTAGACTGGGATGCCCTCTGCCAACCGCGTTATGTGGGTAACACCATCCCCAACAGAGCAGTGACATGCTTCATCAGTGACCAACTCTGGGTCACCAGTAACCTGAAAGACCGGCCAAATAAGAAAAAAGGCTTACAGGCAGTAGCTGAAGTTCAAACATCAGCAGAGCAATTTAAGATGTGTGAGGTCAGTGATAATGAAGACACCACAGGCTTCTAGCTAAATAAGGATCAGAGAAACTGAAGTCTGGATAGAGCCAATGACGTAACATTCTTCAACAGGTTCATTTCAGGAAGAAACTCGGCACTCTCTTCTTCTGCCTTAGCCAAGCAGACTTCTCACACACATTTGACCCACAACTTTCCTGTCACACCACAAATCTGTTGTCTTCCATCTCTGGCATGTGTCCTGCTGCTTCATCATCATTGTTTTTAGCCAAATCAGGATATGCTGGTGCTCCTTTCGACTTCCCCTCCTACCCGTCAGTTTCTAGAAGTCACGAGAAGAGGCAGCTGGAGAGACTGAGCCAGAACAAGAAGGCAAGACAAGATGGTGTCAAGCCCAGAGTCCTGAAGGCCTGCGTTGAGCAGCTTTGTGTGGTTCTGCACCAGATGGTTCAGATCTTCTCTAAGTCTGTTTTGGAGAGTGCAGTCTCCTCATGCCATCATCTGTTGGGGGTAGCAGCCTCAGAGTCAGTGACTTAGAAAGCTCAACAAGCTGATAAAGGACACTGGATCTTTCCCGGAGCCTCTGGAGGCTTCATAAAATAAATAGACAATCCTGACTCCTGAGCTTCCTCTTCAACAGACTGTCTTACAACCAAATAATATAATCAGTCAGAGGCTTCTTGATTCCTGTAACTTAGACTGCTACAGGAGATCCTTGTGGCCTCCAGCCATCAACATCAGCAATGACTCTTTGTATAATAGTTACAAAGGTTTAAAAGGTTTCCATTTATGGAATCAGTCAGTTTCTTGATCTGCTGATGATCAACTTTATGTGCAGCAGCAAGCACAGCCTCTCAGACACTACTCTGAAGGGTGGATTGTTTTCCTTTACGGAAAATCTCCCATTTAAGACAGACCCACAAGTTCTCAATAGGGTTAGTTAATGTGAGAAACTGAGCTGCCTTTATTCTTTCATCTTGAAAGTCCTGCACTGCGTGGCTAGCAGTGGGGTACTTTGATACATCAGCAAAAAAACTCCTGCAGAAAAATAATCAGGATCAGCTTTATTCACCTTGCTTGTTTGTACACACAAGCAAGGAATTTGGCTTTGGTTCCTCTTGGTCTTCTTGAAAGATGCAGGCTTTTTTCTGTACCACATCAGTGCTGAGGCGCTATGAATGGTGGTGATGCTAAAAGGAAGAGGGGCCTCAAATCTAATTCTGCTCAAGTCCCTCTCTAACTTTGGGCTGGCCCTGGTGGGGATGAGCCTTTATGAGTGCCTTGCTGACAGCAGAGGGTCTGATTTTTGTGCCATTGGGAGTTTGTTAAAGAAAATCCATTAAAGGCTACTGCTTGTTACTTTTTGTGTCTGTATTGTTACACAAACCTATTACCTTTTAGGGTTATGTTGGAAATGGGATTCTCTCAGAACTCATAAACATCCAACATTTAGCGGTTCTGCTTTTATTAGAAGTTAATTATTCTTTGTTTAATTCCAGCTTGTTTAACTGCTGTGATGATATTGAGTTGGTATCTCTGCCACATCAGAGATAGCAAGTTGTTTGAATTTGTTGCTGAAAAATGTGCTATGCAAATAAAAGCCTTTCATCAGTACAACGTGTCTTATAGTCGGAGCTCCTTAACGTCCTTGTAAGAGATCACCAGTGACATGACATGGGATATGTTTGCTTTTATACTTCAAAGTCATTATGCTATGCTTTTTTGTGTGTTGTCAGTGGTGAGAATGTAGTCACCATTAGCTCCACATTAGCAAGAAAAGCCTCAGTTTGAGTCAGCAGCATCCTGTTGCTACCAGTTTATCTGATGGAGATGTCTGAGAGATATTTCCTAAAAGTACAAAAGTGTTTCCAGCCCCGTGGGCCTGTGGGCTGCACAAATTAGTTAATGGAATGGGCAAAATGCTTTCCTCTCCTGTATCTGCTGCAGTTACGTAAGAGCGCTCTCTGCGTAGTTCATTTAGGCTGACTGAGTGCTTGTTCAGAACGAGAGTGAGGGGAGGGAGTCCTCGTTTAACCTGGGCACATTACTGATTAATCTAAGCATAATTTGCATCTCAGGTTGTCTAATTTTGGATGTCAGAGCGAAGCACTGTGTTTATTGGAGGCAGCGTTGGTGCAAAATGCTGGGCTGATGAGCGCCGCTGAGACAGATAAAAAACAATTACTCCAATTTTCTAAGCAGATTGAAGTTTTCAGTAGTCACTTGAAAGCACCAGATTTTATTTGTGCTGAATTTAATTAGACGGTTGCTGGGTTATCCAATCTAAAACTTGCTATATTCTCCACTCCCTCAGAGCTTCGGTGTGACTCATTGAGATTCACTCATCTGGCCTGTGTCGTCTCATCTTTACCATAAATATCTTCTGCAGTTCGTTGAGGAAATAACTACCCACTTATTATTTTTTGTCAGGTACTTTCTAAAACTATTTCTGACATTGCAACAGGTATGTTTTATTTGCAGCTTTTACAGGGGCATCTCATTGAAGTAGAATATCATTGAAAAGTTCATTTGTTTTACAAATTTTATTCAACTCATAGATACATCACACACACAGAGGGACACTTTAAGCATTTTTAAATTAATTTTTATGCTGTGTACTTACATACTTTTAATGGTTAAGACTTAATAAAAGCTTAATGTGCAGTTTTTTTTGTAGGAAATTTGAAAATTGCACATGGACATGTAAAAAAATAAATAAATGTGAGTCTACTTCAAAGTACACATTCCCAGTATTTTTTCCTCTTTTCTTGCATGAATTTCTGAATCAATTCAACATGGGATAGAGGCAATCAGGTTTCAGGAAATCCCAGGTTAATAGTCGCCTTCAGCACGTCTTTATAACCATAACATCCTCTCAGTATTGTGGTCATGTCTGTTGCTCAAATTTCTTTTTCTACAACACTTTTTTTTTTTGAAGCCTGTGTTTGGATGGAGCAATCTGTGAACAGCCAGTGTCTTAAGACACAAATGTCCTGCCGTGTTGTACTCTCCTTATGCAGTCTGGCAGTGACTGTCTACTGGACAACTGTCAAGTCAGCAGTCTTTCTAGTGATGTGTAGGCCATTTGATAATAGTTCTGTATTATTCTTTTCCTCATAGTCTCATGTAATACTGATTTTCAAGAACAGTAAAACCTTAAGAGAGATTAATTCTTGAAACATTTCACCCCTTTGGTTTCTGGTAATTTTAGGGGGTTTATGGATTGCAACCAATAAAATCCAAAATGTAATATTTGAAGAAAATGTCATGTTTACAGCAAAATAAAAGAAAGAATATTTTCAATACAGAAATGTACTATAAATTATATGCACTTGGTCAATGTGTTAGACATGAATTGCTGCATCAATGTGGAGTGACATGGACTTAATTTTACTCTGTTGAGATGTCTCATCTTCCCCTTGGGCTTAACATAACAATACATTCAAAGCTATTCTTATCCCTGTTGCTTAAGCACCTTTTATAACATACTTCTTTCTTCCACTAAGCTTTTAATTGAAAGTTCTCTGAAACAATTTAACAAAGAGCTTTTTGGTTTTCCTTCCATGTGTAATGCCATTAGCTGACAAATATCAGCTGACTTCATGGTGGTTATATAGACCACAGTGTGGCCATAACATAATATGGCTCTATTATGTTATGTCATGTAAGATTCTAATTCAATATCTGTTGACTATATTTGCTGTTTTTGAGATCTGCCTGTGTAATCATGTGACATCTTCATACTAAGGGACAAGTTGTGACTTGCATTTATATTCCCCAAGTTATATGTAAATTAATGACATATATTCAAAAGTCATCTTCATAAAGAAAGAAGTTATAAGAAGTTGAGATTGATTTGATATGTTAGACTGGTTTGCTTTTAGTACTTGAGGTTTAGATTCTCTCTCTTCTGTGGTTTCTTCGTTCATTTCCTCCCCATCTTTGGATCGTTTCTAGAAGCAGCTCTCACTGAGTTACTGTGGGAGGAAGAGAGGATGAGGAGAAGGAACACGGTGGAGGAGATGCACACAGGGTATCAAGTATTTTTAGCTTTCCCTTTGCACTTCCAGGATAAGTAAAGAACAAGGGCACATTGCGCATCCAATTCTTGCTGAAGGGCATGGGAACAAGAGGGACAGTGACCAACTTACAGGGTGTTTAGAGGAGCTTCACAGGTTTACTGTAAATTCCTCAAGATGAGAGTTTACTAATAGTTTCCCGCTGCATGTCACTGAAGCTTTTCATTCAGGCCTCACTTTATTGCATATAAAGGACATTCAGGAGTATTAAAACCTCAGTTAGTATAGATTATGATTTCAGCTGCAAACAAAGAATCCTGGCTGCCTCTTAAACAGAATAAAAAGGGAAATGTTTGCTCACTTATTCTGTGCTTTATTGAAGTGAAACAAAGGAACATTTGGTCTTTGTCCACCCTAACTCTTTTCCACTCCTCTTGTAAATATTCTATTTTCTCTGGATTTATCAAAGGATCCACTTAGATGTTGATGACATGAAGTTTTTAATAGATTTATATTTAAAGATTAAAGTAGCCAGTGTGTCTGAAAAGAGTTCAAGTAAATCAGTTCTGTCCTATGTCAAACAGAAGAACTCCTTTTTAGTTTTTTTATGTGTTAGACATTTTATTAAATATAAACTGCCCTTTTTTTACCTTTTCTTTTGGCTTGAGATGCACCATTTTATAAGACAGAGATCGGAACTGGCCAATTATCCCTTGAATGTCTCCAGTTGATAATTGGTGAATTAAATAATAATAAAAAATCTTATATATTGAATCCATCAAAACTTAGAACTCAAACTTGTCTTGGTTTATAGCAACAGTATTTACTATTATGAATAAATGTTTTATTTAATAAAATTTATGTGATGGATTAGGACAAGCTTTGAAAAACAGTTTGTTTCCTTACGCATTTCTTCTTCTTTTGCTTTTTAGAACATTTGCATGTTTTATATAATCAAACATTTTTTCTAGGTATTATTGGTCTTCAAGTTATTTAGAGCTTATATCAAAGAAAGGCCTGATTACTGCCTGACCTGTAGAATAAAAAATATCTGACAACATAAAGTAGGCTGAAAAATCAACACATTAAGCCCTTTTCTAAAAACATTTATGAACAGGTGAGAAAATATTTCATATATTTATTCTATTTCCCTGAATTAAAAGTTTGTGGTCACGATGTATTAATAAATAGAAACAGATCTAATGTTTGAGGAATCAGGAGACAAAAGTTACCATTTTTTGGAAGATGTTTGTCCAAAGCTCCTTATGTCTGGTTTAAAACTAACACAATGTTATTAAAAGAAAAAAAAAACTCTTACTGATATTAACACATGGTGTTGATAATATGATCGTTTGGGGCTGCTTTGCTGATGAAATTAAGATTTTGGAGTGGGCTAGTCAAAGTCAGATTTTAGTCTGATGGAGATGCAGTGACGTCCCCCTTAATCAGATCGGTCATGCTCAAAAATCTCAAAAAGCAGAAGAAATTCCTTCCTGTTTTATAGGATATGAAACTCCTAATAATTTCAATCAGCAGGTCAGAGCTGCTGCTTTGGGCTGGAAATGCCTGAAATGTACTTTACTTTAAGGCCAACGCAGTGGCTGACTATTTGCTTACGGTTTCCACTTTTAAAGAAATTTAGCCTGCATGCAGCCCCTGCTCTTCTAACTCCTGAAGGATTCACCAAGCTCTTCGCTCCTCCACCTCCCTCTGTACTCCAGAGGTCTTAGGCTCTTCCTTTGACGACAAAGCCCAGCTGTTGCTCTTTATCCTGGGGCATGCACCCTCTCTGCTGTGCATATAGTCCCCCTGTCTTATGTCATATGCTGCCTTCGCAGACAGATATTTTAATGCAACTTGACATTATTGTGGTAAAGGACAGACCGAAAGGGCAAAGAGTTCTGTGTAATGGAAAATGTGGCTTTTTCATTTTCTGAAAAAGCTGCTTCTCTTCTATGTCACTTAAATTTCTTGCTGCCACATATTTAATCCAGTCCTGTCCGCAGATGTCCTCCGATTTGTGACAAATTCCTTCAAAAAAAGTTATTTGTGATCTTTAGTGCCCAATTTTCAGTAGTTTTCTGCACCTTCTGGTGCTTGGTCCTGTCTCAGGTTGCACTTTTTAATGACCTGCAGGAACAAGGATGGGAAGAAGAATAAAACACTATTACAAAGTATGCGGTAGTTATGGTTAGCTTCAGTTTGTTGAAATCGGAGCAGAAACATTACAGCCTGCTTTGTGATGAGCCCTGTGCATTGGCGTTTGCCGTTGTTGCGTCACTGACTAGAGGGGGGCAGAGACTGTATTTTTAGATGGGAATGAACATATTCTCTGAACGAACGTCAGGCACTCTGCTTACGTATGCTTGGATTATTGTGACTGAGCTATTTTTAAGCTGTGTGTGTGAGTGCCTTTTTTTTTCTGGGTCAAGCATGGTGCCAGTCCTCTCCGGAGGATGCTGGTGGATAGACCAGCGCACATCCAGTGCTGTGCACAGCATCGGTGTTGAACTCCAAAGTAAGAGTGGGAAAGCAAATGGGTTCACATCCGAAAGAGCAAAGGCTGTTTAAAGACAACTTAGTGCAAAGAGGAGAATTAACTATATCCTGAGATGGTTTTAATCTGAACAACATCAGTAAAAGAAACTTAAAAAACTACAAGTGTTTAAATACAGCTATTTAAAAAGCTACAGGTTAAAGGTAGTTTTTTTTTTTGTCCGTTCTGTTTCGTTGCTTGCATTAGTTTACAAAACTGAGCCAAGACTTGGATTATATAATAATAAAAACGTATTTTATTGATCCAGTAAGAAAATACTTCATATATTTATTAGTACATCAAATTGAATCTTGTTTAGTCAAAATAAAAACTGTTCATATTATGGCTCTCTACCCAGAGCGCCATCCTGTTTTGAGTCTGCATTTGCACTTGCACTTTAATCTGGGTTTTTTTTCCTTATTTTTAGGGATTCTTGTTGCGCTCTTGTCTCACAGCAAATGTCTTGATCATTCAGCTGTGGGTTGGAGCCTTTCTGTGTGTGGTTTGCATGTTCTCATGTCACATGTGAGGGTTTTTTCCAGGCACTTCTGTTTCCTCCAACAGTCACCGTGCACTTCTTTATGGTTCTAAGTCACTCCCAGGTGTGTCTGTGTTTGTCTGGTTGTTTGTCCCGGTGTGTCTCCTTGTCTGTGATGGACTGGTCATCTGTCTCAGCTTTCCTCCACCCAATAATAAACAAATAAATGTTTTATTAGAAAGATCATGTGGTGGTTTTAAGTTGGTTTTTTGGATTTATTGTTTCTGTTCAGGTCTAACCAAAAGTGAGCCTTCAATGAATAATTAAAGGCTCACTTTAAATGAACTGCTTCAGCATCTCTACAAATCAGTGGACTTTACTAGAACCCCAGATGTTTTCTGGTGGACAGATCGAGACCAGATTTGCTTTTATTCCTATTTTTATTCTTCTAAATTCCTAGTGTCACTTCCTTTTAGGCGGCTGCCTGTCATTGACTAGAACTGGGGCTTCCTGTGGCCAGGCTCTGGCACACTAGATGTCAGCAGCATTTCGTTTGACATTTTCCATTGAGTGATGTGCAAATGTGTTCATCTTGCCTCTGAATACAAATATGCTCAGGATTTGTTGACACATTTTTAAGTTTCATGTGAAGATTGAAGTGTTGACCTTCCTCTCCTAAGCTTGGTTCCCATTTCTGAAGACCTTTGTGACTGTTAGGCTTTTCTTCAGGGCCTCCACAGCTAGCCTAGTTTTTTCCAAGTGTTTCCCAAGAGTGCAGTTATTTTCAGCAAAGCGTGGCGTTCTGCTCCGATTTTCCTGCTGCATTGGTCCTGCATGTAAACCAAAGAGGTCTCCACATGAAAAATGCATACAGTAGAACAAAATGTTAATGCTCCTTTAACCAGATCGCTGTGGAGAAATTGTCATGCTTTTATTGCTGTGGTACATGAGCTTGTTAGCTCGCTCATGTTGTTTTCAGTGAGGTGTTGCAGGAGCTATCAGTCAATAGGAGGAGGAACAGGAATATTGGTTACACCAGGAGCTGCTCTTTGCTTGCTGGGTAAGTGACGCACTGGGAATATTAGTGTAATTAAAGTGATTACACTGAATGGCTAAGCTCCAGAGCTTTGTCCAGCTGCTGCCAAAGGTCAGATATTAGTTAAGATTGTGGTCATTCAAGCCTGTGTTGTCAAATTTTCCCACTGAAATGTAAGCTGTGACATGATATTTACTTCAACTTTCATTGTATGGAAGTTCTGGTTATTTTTTGTTTATTTTCAGCTTGACCATAGTCATAGTTTTTGCTCTTTTGAGTGACTCCTGGAGCTCTTCTGTTTAATGCATTATGTACATCTTAATAAATTAGAATCTAATTTATTTTAGTAATTAGTTTATAGAAAAGGCATTATGTATTTTCCATGCACATGCAATGCAATTTGATGTTTCGAAATGGGCTTCTGTCTGTTTTAAGAAGCTCCTATTTTTCCAAACATTCCACCTTCAGCACATCATCACAACGATGCTCCTCCATTGCGCCATTTACAACTGTTCTTAAGAGTGTTGGACTGAGAAATATTTTGTATTATGAGGTCTGGAGATGTGCTGTTCCACCAGATGTTTGCTAATTGCTGCTGCCACTAGTCTGGTGGAGCTGAGCCTGGATACTGCAGCTCAAAAAAGACAATTTGACATAACACCCCCTGCTTTAAAAAACACATACTTGCATATTAAAGGATGTGAACAAAGTGATATATTTAAAGCATTTTTCACATACTTTTGATAATTTATAATGAAAAACCACAAATTCAGTTTTTCAGAAAATGCGATATTTACATAAGACCAATAAAAAATATTTTCTAATGCAATAATATGAAAAAATGTGAACCTTGAGCAGCTTGGATTCTGTCTGTCTCCACTTTTCAATCCGACTCTTGGGCAGTTATCGCCATAAAAAAAGTCCAAAAGAGAACTGAGAAAAATCCAAGTCCACTTTCTCTTTAGCCCAGATGTTCCTGATGTTTCAGGTTCAGGACTTGTTTGGACTGAGGAATGCCACAGAGTGCCATGCCCTATACTCTGCTGTGTGGCTCTCGACTTCAGCTACACTCCTCACTCAACCAGCTTCTATAAAAGTGACTTTTTCAGGCTTCCCCTCCTTTTGAAGAGTGTTGGTGTGTCGTCTTGACACATGTCGACTCAGCAGTCCTCCTCTTGATTATACTATAACATGTCAGTGTTAAAAAGCCCATTTTAATTACGTTTATGCTACATTCTGGTTTTTCATGAGCAAAATTTTGGATTTCATTAGTTGTATTAATCAAAAATAGCAGAAATACCTGCTTCCAATATTTCAATCTGCATAATGAATCTACGTACGAGTCTCATTTTCTGAAGAAATTGCTGAAATAACTTTGTGATGAAATCCAAACTTCTATTTCTAAGTTGGAGAATATAAAAGGTGACTGTGGCCTGGCCTGTTTTTTCTGCCAGTAGCTTCACCTTTATGAGCTAAAAAAGAGTGTCCTTGTACGAGCATTATTCATTTGGTCGCCACCGTTCCTTCCTCTGATGGGTATCGCTCTTTTTGCATCAACTCATCTTCAGTTGATCTGTTGCCTTGGCTGACATTTAGGAGGCTTCACTGAGATAAACTTATGTACACTATGACTCTGCACAGATACGGCCTTCATTTGTACTAACTTAGCTTAGGAGAGTTGGTATTTCTGCACTGGTTAAAACAGACTTCTGCAACTCACGCCACCCACATGCTGCACATGTATAGCCCACACCTACCTCTATCTGCCCAGTGGTTGGAAAGCAAAGCTTTGTGTAACTCGGATGGAGCTATTTGTGAAACCTTGGTTGTGCAAAGTTATGTAAAGTTCCTCACTAAACTAATCCCTCGGTTGCCGAGTGAGGTACTCCATGTGACGATGCCGGAGCGATGGGGTGGACTGGGCAGTGGCCGCTGATTTTATCCAGGTAACGGCAGATTTTAGAGATGCGATGCCTCAGATGCTAGAGCTTCCCGCCAATGCCAAGGCTTGGACCAAACAGGCAGAAACTATACCTGTTCCTCTCTCCTCTTCTTCATCATTTGTGCTTTTGAAATGTTTTTTTTTTCTTGTTTGCAGCTTTCTTCTTTAATTTATTTCAAGTATCAAGAGGTGTGTTAAGATGCAGATTGACACGATTGATTTTGAAAAGTAATGGGGTTTTTTTTTCAATTTAGCTTTAAGAAATGTTTGTGTTTTCCTTCTATCTACAGGAGCTATCCATGCAGACTTCAGCCGGTGATCTGACGAGTCACATATAAGAGTAACCGGAGCCTCTCCTCTTCCCTCTCCCCATCCCTTCCCTCACTCCTCCCTCCCCCTTTCCCCGTTTCCTCGTCACTCTTCTTCCTGATTCCCCTCTTACCCCCATCTGCTCCAAGATTCACCATGCTCATTAAGGAGTATCGCATCCCCATGCCCCTGAGTGTGGAGGAGTACCGCATTGCCCAGCTCTACATGATCCAGGTGAGGTAACAGCACAACACATGGCCCACCTAATTTTCACCTACACACTCACACCAACCAACCACCAGACGTGAGAAAGTAGGAAAAAAAGAAAATGGTGAGCCAAGTGAAGCAAATGAGGACAAGATAAGCCAGCAGGGGAAATTTTTCAACAGCTCACACGATTACAGAATGATTGGTCACAAGTTGTGTAATGCAGAAAGAGTAGAAGAACAAAGAGTGCTTTTAGGCTGATAGATTATCCAATTGAACCTCCTAAACTGGCTGGTTTTAATTGACATAGACTGCATGTTTGTGCATGGGGGTGGCTGTTACCTACCAGACATGGTTGTGATTCGGACTGACATGGATGACCAGATTTTCAGTGTAAAGTTGCAGCGCTTTGCTAAAGTATTCACACCCCCTAAATTCTAAAATTAAAATTTTGTCAACCACAGAAATCATTGAGATTTTATCTGCTAAATGAGCACTAAATAGTGTGCTTCTGTTTTCTGGAAGAAAGCTTGAAGATATTTTTCATGCATATGCGTCTCTATTTACCCCACTTTACTCTGATACCCCTAAGTAAAATCCATCACAGCCCATTTGTCTTCAGTAGTCATTTACCTCAGTAAATGGGTTTGTAACTTAGTTTCACTACAAACACAGCTCTTCCATAAAGACCTCAGAGTTTTGTTAGAAAACAAACAGCATCATAAAGATCAGAGTGGACAGGTCAGGAGTAAAGTTATGTAGTTAGGTTAGAAAACAATATTCCAAGCTGCTAAAGTATCACAGATGCCTGATCCACCCATCATCCAAGAATGTAAATAACTGGAGCATGAAAGAAATAAAGAAGGAGTCAAGAGGCTCATTTGGAGGAGCTGCAGAGATCCAAAGCTCAGTTGGGAAAAATCTGTTGATGAGACAATGATGTAGCAAGAAGAAAGTCATTGTTAAAACCAGAGGAGCAGCCATGTTTGATGGCTCACAGCAAATATGTGGAAGAAGATCAAATGAGAACAAACTTGAACCTTTTGGCCTATATGCAAAATGCTGTATGGTGGCTCATGGTGGCGTGAGCACCATGCTTTGAAGATGCAGAAAAGTTGGTGAGAGCTGACGGTACGGTGGATGGAGCTAAATACAGATAAGTCCTAAAAGAAAACCGGCGAGTGACTTTAAAAGATTTGAGACTGTATTGAAGGTTTACCGATGATGACCCTGAACTTACGGCCAGAGCTACAATGGTACGATTTAGATCAGGTGTTAGGATGGCCTAATCAAAGACCAGACCTAAATTTTATGTTGCATAAAACTCAAAGTAGTAATTGCAGGGAAAATGGATCTGTATAAACTATTGAGTAGAAGTGCAGAATAAAGATCTATTTCACAATATGGACTCCTTTTTGTTGGTGTATTAAATAAAGTCCCAATAAAAGACACAGAGAGGTTGTAAAATTCCTCTCTGGGGTTGTAAATTTGCAAAATGTGAAAAGGGAAAAGGAAAATTACTGTGTAAAGCTTTAGTTATTCTGCTCAAAAACTTATTTTATTATTATTATTATTTTACTTATTATTATTCCTGTTACTTGTGCAAATAAAGCTGTACTTATTTAACCTTGGGTTATTTTACAATATGCTATTTGACCCTGCTTGTAACTCAGATTGTGATTAAAAAAGGATTTTATCTACCTCTTGTTTAGAAACACTGAATATCTACATGTAGTTGAGTTTTTTACAAGAGGCACAGCAGTCTTGACCTGGTTAGGTAATATGTATATCGTATGATGCATGACAGATACAGTCATGTTTGATCAGGCGTTGACGGTCAGAAAACTCAACAACCAGCGAAATGTTTAATGAAGGAAAATGTACAGCAGCATCAAGTGAATCAACATTAACTTCCTCCTTTAGTCAACACAAAGCAACATTTAGACTCTCGCATGAGTTTACTTAAGTGTCTTTCCACTCCAACAAACACGAGAGGGAACATTTTATATGAGCTCAAACTCTAAACCCTTGTTTCTTTAGTATTTTTGTAAAAGCGTGAATGTAGTTGTGGGGTATTAATCCTGTGAAACATTTTAGTTCTGATCCACTTTGTCCCCAGACGGGCTCTCTACGGGCAACCCGACACAAACAACGTGTGAACAGATTTACGCTGAGTTTCTCTTTGGAAAAGCGACTCAGGCTGCGTCCGCTGGCAGTTTTACCGTGTTACATTGATGACCCATGGTTACCTTTTTCACTGACCTCACCATCTCTACACAGCTTCGCTGCTGTAAGGCTTCTGTCACCATGGCAACCGTGACATCAGCAGCATGCCGGTGGTCAGGTTTTGCTCATGAGAGTGAATGAAAAGAGGAAATGGTGGGTAAAAAAGACAGGGCTGCGAGGAAAGAATGGGAAGAAACAAAGAACGCTTGCCTGTCTTGCGCTGCCGTAGGTTACCAGGGCAGCAGCCACACGTAGGCCCGCCTGACGCCAATCCACTGTAGACCTCATGGATGAAGACAGGGCCTTAGGACATCTTAGCCATGTCTGCACCTCGCTCAGCACGCCCACTCCATCTCCACTTATTTCCGTTGCCCTTCTGCCACTTTCTAATTTGATAGCCAGCCGATCATTTCTTCATTGCTCTGCAGGGATTTGTAGTAATGAGCAAAGAAAATGCATCAAGACAGGATTAAATATTAGACCATTCTACTGTGGCTCATCTGTTTGCGCTGGATGTTCAGGTTTTGACTTTGCAGCTTCTGTTTGTCTTTGGAGCTCAGTGCATCTCTAACAGGAAACATGGCTCAGTAAGTCGACAGCAGTGAGAATGAACCAGGATGTGACTCCCATCCTGTCACTGCAGAGGTATCTAAACACCAAGACATATAGTTGTGTCTGACAAAATGTATCTTTTGACACAGAAACTTTAATTGTGTTCCCTGGCCCGATGAAATAAGAAGGTTTTCCTAGTCTTCTCTGTTCAGGCTTGCAACGCACCAGAGTTATATTCACTTTCATGTCCAAAATTGAGAAATGTCTAAAAATACAAAACTCTGATACAGGCAAGCACCAGGCAGTTGAAAACTCAGCTGAAAGTTACTGAAGCGTTGCAGTGTGTTGTACGGACCACCAACCCTGATCATCAGTCTGTAACACTTTGTTGAAAGCACTGATACAGTCTGCTCCTGTTCTGACATGCTTTGCTACTCTGATGTGTATGGACCTGGGCCATTTCTCCCTGCAACTCTGCTATCTGATTGCTTTATACATGTGAGCCATGGAGTGGTTGTGTAAAACAAAGCGATAGTGAGTGGAAGCAGCAGAAAGTCTTAATTTTCTGAACATAAACATTTTGTACTGTACTCGTTTGTTGTACTATAGTTATGCATCTGTCAAAAGGTGTTAGTGGCCTAGTGAGTGAGGCAGATCAGCATTGACCATCGCTTTTTTTTAATGTTTTGTTTTTGAACTTGCTTAATTGAGAAAACCAAAATTAACGCTTGGTTTAACACATTACAGTCACATGTCAGGACTCATCTGATTTGAAATAAGAATATAAATATGGATGAATAAATATGAGAAAAGTAAATGTGAATACGATAATGCATTGTTTGATCATAATGATCATGTTTTATTTAATTCATTTGGATCTCTCTACTGATCAGACCCATTTTAATTTTTATTAAACACAGATTTTGTTATGGCTTAAAGCCCCATCCATATTTATAATCTTTATGTGCATATGTTAGTCTGTAATTACGGTATTGAGCTCAGATAAAGTAGGCTTGGATTCAGGCAGTGGCTTTGTGTATGGCTGGTTCCACAGTACCGGGGCGTCTGTGTTTTGTCTTTCTAACTGCATCTGAGCTGTTGAGAGCAGAGCGAGTGGCTAATGAATGACCTGTCAGAGGTAATGAGGTCCAGAGTGCTGGATGCCTTCCTCCTCGCAACTGCTCCGGCAAACCGGAGAGAGCTTCCTCACTGTTATCAAGCAAATGGACTGAAAAACAGAACCACTTTTGCAAGGAGATTTGGAGAAAAGAGGCAGACTTTGGATCTTTGACATTTATGATCCCTGAGTCGCCTTTTTTTCCTCCTCTACTGTCGTTAGAATTTGGACTCTGCTCAGCTGCTCAGATTTCCCGTTTCACTGATTTCCCAACGATCCTTGCTCTACCCATGCCTCACATTCTTCTCCGAACCGCTTTGATTGTGAAACTTTGTCTCGCCTAGCTGCAACTCTGAGCAACTGCACCTCATGTCTCCACCCAGCTCCACTGCTCTGCACCTGGAATGTAAATATGGGAAAGGTGTGGTTTTATACACCTGCTTTTAGGCTTCCTCATTTGCAATTCAGAGGATGCATAGCGCTCAGGAAGCTATTAATTGTGGAGTGTGTTGTCAGACTAGTCACTGTAAAAACTGACTCAGCCCATCTGTGATGAAATAATACAGCATGTAGGTTGTTGTTCCAGATATTTTTATGTGTTTCTACTTGTAGCAGAGTGAAACTACACTATCTGTTTTAATGTGTACAAATAAAACACTCATTACTCCTTTAAAACGTTTCTGAAAAAGTGAAAACTTTCTTTCCAGCAAGGGATCTCTTGTGCATATTGTAAAAATAAATGAAGTTTCTATACATTTCTCAAGATATGAGATTTATTTAGAATTGTTGCAAATATTGATAAATGAAATGTATTGTACAGTATATAGCAGTGAATGGCCTTAAACAGTAAACTGTCCCTGATACCTTCTTGTTGAGTCTTGCTTTAAATTAATTGAAAGTATTTTCTAAATCGCAGGATATTGTATAAACAAATGACGGTCATTAAACAAACAGCTAACAACTCTTTATGATTTTCTGAAAACAAAATGTTAACAGAAAATAAACCTGAATAAATTTTCAAAATTGAAAAAAAATAAAAATCAAGATTGCAAAGTAAATTTGGAATTGTTGGAACTAATGAGTACAACCATTTTAATGTTTTACTGCACTAAGATAACAAGATATCCTGTGGATATATTTATATTTAGCTATAATGTATTAATTGCAGTCACTCTGTGTTAGTTGCTCATAAATCAGATTTGTTGTGTTGTTTATTGGTGCAGACGTTATCGAGTAGCAAATATTGCACATCATGTCTTTTTTTATCTCGGCTTTAAAATCTAAAGTGTTTAGATGAATAAATTACTAACATGGTTAACATGTGGTGCTAAAAGCTGCTCAACTTTTTCTGGAGTCAAATAAGATGATTCATTTAAGAACAACTTTACCATGTTCTGACAATACTCGAACTAAACGTGATGGACATGGTCATATGTTTTTAAGATCTCAGCACATCACCTGCATAGGTCCTTTGACTAGGCCCTTCTAAGCTTTTTTTTTTATGTGGTCTGGAGGAAAGGAAGTTGAAGTCGACTTAAGTTTACATTCAAGAAAGCCGCGGGGCTACCCACCTAATCACCTCTTTCAGGTCCATATAAAAAGTGTAAATGTAAACACTGTTCCAAGTCATTACAGTTCCCTTTTTTTTTGCTATACTTGCAGAAAAAGAGCAGAGAAGAGAGCTGTGGTGAAGGAAGTGGGGTGGAGATCCTTGAGAATAAGCCCTACACAGATGGACCAGGTGGGGTGGGTCAGTACACCCATAAGGTCTACCACATAGGCATGCACATTCCTGGCTGGTTCCGCTCCATCCTGCCCAAAGCTGCTCTGAGGGTTGAAGAGGAGTCCTGGAATGCCTACCCTTACACCCGAACAAGGTATGTGCGCTTTCAACCATAGATTCATGAGAGTGATGCCCCAAGTAATATAAATATATGTTATAAAATCTGTCTATCTGAAGGGGGAATATAAACCTCATATTAAGCTGTCAGAATATTATCGATCACGTTGTAAGAGCATCAGATTCAGTGTCCTGCAAGCTGATGATGACCCCTCATTCTCTGGGGGTCGTTGCTCCATTTATCTATTTGATAAACCGATATGTGAAGGTGCTGACAGAGGTTGACCCAAGACTGTGCTGTGGTCCTTTCTGACATATCTGTTTAACCAGCGACAGTTTTACTGCAGTGGTCTCAGACACAACAGAACATCAGAACAGCCTCGTTCACACTGAGGATATGTTCTCACTCTTTGACTAATCCTGAGCCATTCAGCATTACATTAATGGGTTCATGTCCTTTATGATGCATTTTGTCACATAATGTCTTGCAGATACACCTGTCCGTTTGTTGAGAAGTTCTCCATCGACATTGAGACTTACTATAAGCCTGACACAGGCAACCAAGCTGATGTCTTTAACTTATCGGCAGCAGACAAGAGGCAAACAACTATTGGTGAGAACCTTGTTATGATGGAGAAGCTTAAGATTTATATGCTATATTTTCAATAACACAATGCTGTCCTGTACAGCTGAAACTTAGTTAATGTTATTTCAATATTTTATTCCAAAAAAGAGAGTCATGTAGCTTCATTACATATGAGAATATTTCTGCTGTTAATTTATGTGATTATAGCTTACAGTTCAAGAAAATCCAAAATTCAATTCATTTGGATAACCACAACTTTGAGAGGATGTAAAGTCAAACCTATTCAAAAATTTTCCTTCCACCTAACTTTGAATGAATTATGCTTGAATATAGAACAGTCAGGATGTATTGGTAATGATACAGTAAATCCTGTCATGTCAGCATTCTTTGCCGTGATTTTCTAGGCCAGTGGTCTCCAAACATTTTGCACTGTGGTCCATTTCTTCTTTCTTTTATTTAATGATGCTAAATAATTTTAGTGTGGAACATTTAGTTTTTATCTGCTTCAGCAATATGTTAAAAATACATTATTTTAATATAGCAAAGTAGAGCCCTCACTTTTTACACCCCTTTTCTAGGTCCTGATTTAACAGTTTTCTATTTAAAAAACCCTTATGTAATATTCACAGAAACTGAGCTTTGGTTAACCCCAATAATTAAACTTAACAGTTATAACTGCTTGAAATGTATTGCTAGAAGCAGATTATGTTCACTTTTTCAACAAATTTATAGAAAGAAATCTATATTTAAAAACATTTATGTTTTTTGAGACAGGCATATGCTGGTTTGTGCAACATTATTAATTTTAGTTTGGTCGTTTTTTCCTGTCTGAAGGTTTTTCTGTATAAGCAGTGGATGAAGCCCACTTGTGGCACTTTAGTGACACAGCATAATTTTTGTGTTTGGAAAAACCTTCCCATCACACTACAATAAAAACATAAGTGCTTGTAGAGCACACGGTGACCTAGTTCTGATGTTATTTGTAATGATTTTAGTCAGTCACTGCTTCTTATGTAACTGATGCCATTAGTCAGACTGGAAGTTGGTTATGAAAAGAATGCAAGCTAGTTTTTAAGTTTTGGATGTTCTGCTCCTGCCCTCCTGTGCACATTATGACATGATTACAAAACCACACTAAAGCCGTCATAATTCCAAACAGCTGACTCCATCAGTTATTGGTGCCTGAAACCCGATTTTCTTTGGCAGACGTAATCGACATAGTGACAGATCCCATCCCTCCACATGAGTACATTTCAGAGGAGGACCCGAAGCTTTACAAGTCAGCCAAGACCCAGAGGGGGCCCCTGCAGGATGACTGGATAGAGGAGTACAACAACAACCCAGGGAAGACTCCCATCATGTGTGCCTATAAACTTTGCAAAGTGGAGTTTCGCTACTGGGGCATGCAGTCCAAGATTGAACGCTTCATTCATGATGTTGGTGAGCAGAGCTTTGGATTTCTATCACTGTTTTCTGTTTTCAGAGTCTGCAAGCCTGTTTAAACGTTGGTCTGCCTGTTGTTTCCCTTTAGGGCTCAGAAAGGTTATGGTGCATGCCCACCGGCAGGCCTGGTGCTGGCAGGATGAGTGGTATGGCCTAACCATGGACGACATCAGGCAGTTGGAGCTGGAAACCCAATTGGCCCTGGCCAGGAAGATGGCCAAGTTCCTCCATGGCGAGGAGCTCACCGAATCCTACGGAACCACAGTGTCTCCAGACAAAGAGCAGGAGGCCAAAGAGGCAATCAGCTCTATCGAGGCAGAGGAAACGGCCACCAGATCAGTAGAGACTCTGCAGCCACGAGGCGTCCTCACCAAGCAGTGGTCCACCTCATCCAGATCCTCCCGCTCATCTAAGAGAGGAGGTGAACGGCTCTTCACCTGTGGTGGCCCCCATCTTTGACACATCGGTCATTGTGTACATTCATCAATAAAACTGATCTAGAACTACAGAATCTACATGGTGCTTCAAAAAGTTATATAAAATCGTCAAGGTGCACATACATCCTTAAAAATGTTTTTAAAAGTCTTAAATTCATGTATCTAAAATTCAGGCCTTAAAATGTTGGCTACCGCTAACTCACTGCTAATATGCCCTTGCTAGCTAGCCAGTTTTTTTGTATCTACTATGGATACGTGAAAATTCAGATGTCTAGACAAAGTTGTGGATACATAGATCTTAAATTCCATTCATAATGATATTAAAAAGTCTTAAATTTGAGTTGGTGAAACCTGCAGAAACCCTGGCTATACACCAACACACTTTAAGAACTGTGATCTGATGACAATTGGGTTATAGAGCAAAACAAAAATATCTGACCTTTATTATAAGAAAAAGGAACAGATTTCCCTGAATGGGATTTCCCATATTTATATAAATAAAGGTTGCAAATAACAAAGAAATAGGCAAAATAAAAATACTTACTACACCAGAGACGTTCTGGAGCTCTGCACCTATGTGTTAGTTACTTTTCACATGACCATCCCATGGGAGCTGTTTGGAGTTGCATTTGCAAAGCAGCTGCACCGTTCAGGTGGAAAAACTACTTCACGGCTGCTGCAGCTGCCTCCTCTTCTTCAACTCTGACTGAATCAAGTAGGAGCCCAGAAATGTGAACCTGCTGGCAGCTCTGGTGATAAATTCTCCCTAAAACATGCTTTACAGATCTGACGTCTTTCTGGAGATAAACTGGAAGTGTGTGAGATATTAACCACCCTAGATATTAACCAACAAAGCTTTACATGATGGCATTAAAAAGTATAGAATGAATAATTTAATATGAAATAATACAAAACCCACAAATTACATCAGGGCCAGCTCTTACATTTACACTCTTAAGCTTGACTTGTACTCCAACTCCTATAATTATTGACAAGGGCAAGAATGTGGAGAAAGTCATAAAATATATTTTTTTATAACAGCAGCATAGTCTCACACAGTAAACCCTCTACCTACACTCTACATTTTCTTTTACTATTTTTCTCACTGCCTGTGGTGGGTAGACGAAATTGGACTATTGTCCCGTCTTATTTTTGACAATTCAATTCAGATTAAACGTTTTTGACTGAAATAAATTTTGTTTAATTCAATTATATAGAACAAATGAACCAATGTCATCTTCACTACAAAAGATAAATAGATTGATTTTATATATTTTGTAAATATATAGTCAAATTGATCCTATAATATTAAGTCGTGTAGGTAGATTCAGATTGAAGTTATAAAACAGTACGTTCAATTTCAATGCCAAACATTTTTACTTTAATTATATGCACCCTCAAAATTATGGTATCATTTACCAAAAGAGTTTTTTTATCATCTTCTTTAGTAAGATCTTTTGGTGATTATTTTATTTTCAGGTCATATTCACATCCATAGCAGGGATTCCCTTAAAAATGGAGGGAAACTGTTTTATCATGTTGTGGCATCTGTAACCCTTGGACCTGCTCACCATGTGAGCAGTTTAATAAAACGACATATAAAAAACAAACTTTAATGTAACTGAATAACTGGATTGCAGGTGCAGCTGCTCGGGCTTTTATAGGCGGTGTTACAGTCGGATGAAGAGCAGCCTGTGTTTCCTCGTGCCCTCACCTTTGACTGACTGTCCAGCTTCAGCAGTTTCTCTCCTTCAGAGCCGTGTTATTTTTAGCATCGCCTCTGACATCACAGATCACGTGAACTAACACACCCATGTGCTGTCCATTCTTTAAGGTTGCACTCGCTGTGTCTTTCTTGTGACTCCTGCATGCCTCGTTTCACCCCCCTATGAGCCCCATCACCACCATCGCCACCCGTGGTTCTCCATGGAGCTATTTTTAGAAGCAGTGCTGACATCACAGATCTGAGGAGGCAGACGCGAGCCCCCCTCTCCCCTCCGCTGCTGCTGCTTTGTCTGTCCTGACAGCCACAGCTGTGCCCCCCTCTCCTCCACTGCTCTAATGATACATGAGGTGTCGGTTATAGGCTTGTGACAGACGGGGCCGACTCTAAGTGTTCACCGCCCTCGGTTTTGGGTGTTTCGCCTGCACTGGGCCTCACTTTTCTCACATCACCCCTGACCACCATGCAGCCCATCTCATCTGCAGGACAGCAGCACACCACAGAGACTCTCAGCGTGTTTATGTAACACTGTGTTTGTGCCTGAGCTTGGAGGGCGTGGGCTTGTGCGACATTGCCTTGTTGAAGTGTATTGCTGTATGTGCTAAGAAAGAAAAGAGAGAGGCTGAAAAAACACATGTCCCCAATTAACAGCATCATTTTGCCTCTTGTGGTTTTACAGTGAGTCCGTCACGTCACAGCATCTCAGAGTGGAGGATGCAGAGCATAGCGCGCGATTCAGACGACAGCTCGGACGAGGAATTCTTTGATGCCCATGGTAAATTATATTTTCAGCTAAACATTCTTTAAACTGCTTTTTTCCCCCTGCTTTCTAGCTTCTTCAACTGCTCAAGCTTAAAAGCTGCAGCTCAGTTTTTAAGCTTCCCAGATACCCAGCATGCTTTGGGTCTGCAGCTGCAATAGAAGGGTGTGGTGCTGCAAACGCGCTACCCAGAAGGAAGAGGTGGCTGGATACTTGGGGCCACGTCTTTCCTCCTGATGTCCAACTCGGATATCAGTTCACCAAAACACTCGGCTCTTTTAAATGCACACAGACGTCAAAGCAATAAGCGTCCCTCTGGAAACCATCGTTTGTGTAATGATGTCATGGGAAACATCTTTATTATTTTCACTCTGACTCTTCTAACTCAATAATCTCCATTCATTCCAAGTAGGGCAGAAAAGATTAATCATTATTCATCAGTTAATGAAATAATAAACTATTTTAGTATTGTTTTAATAGTGGTTAATTGAAAGTCTACAGAATTTTTAAATATGATTAATTGATTGTCAGAATAATTGTTAGATTTATCGATTAGTAAAATAATCATTATTTGCAGCACTAACTCTAACTTCAACCTGTTTATGCTTGTGACTGGAAAACAGCAACTATGTTGACTTTTTGCTGGCATCCAGTAACTGATTAAGTGATGCAGCAAATATCTTTAATATCAAATACTTTAGCTTTTTTTTTTTTTTTTTTATCAAAACAATGTATTCATTACAGTTATAAATTCACAACAATTCGTGTTAGTGGTAACTGTGATGCTAGCAGTTATAGTATAATTGGGACTGTTTTGCTCATTTGCAGCAGCATGTACAGTTATTTCTTCTTGGAAAAATGTGTTAAAGTCTTAAAATAAATGGTTGCTATGGAGACTCGGTGACCCCCAAGGTGCAACTTTTTGCTGCAGATCTCCAGTAACAAGCTTTGGAGATATTTTACTTCCTTTATCATCCTGTTCTTTCTGCTTGGTGCTACTTGGTTGCTCCACCAGCTTTGTTTGGCAAAGTTCCACTTTTTTAAGAATATTATTTTGACCACAGCTCTGAATAAAGTGTATTTGCACGTTTAGGTGAGTGAATATTTCCTCACTTGTGAAACACACATTTGTCTTGCAGGGATGGCGTGCTTTTTTGTCTTCCCCCATTTTGAAGAATTAAGGCTGTATCTCATATATTTGTCCCAAATTGAAACAGAAAGTTATGGCTCATGTTCACTTCATCCCAAAGTTTTTTCTGTCAGGTTGAGGACATGACCCAGTGTCATCTGTTTCTTTGTGGACCTTGCTTTGTGTAATGGATCACAGTTCTGCCCCAATCATTTTCCCTACATTCATACAGAAATGCTGTCATTTAAAGCTGAGACTGGATCTTTTACTCATTCTCCTGTCTCTTGACTATTTTAAATGGCTCTATTTAGAATAAAGACCCAAAGCATTAAAACTGCTGCTGTTGGAATTGATACAGGCAAAGTAAAAATATCAAAGATTACAAGCTGCTTTAAAGAATCTGCATTTATTGTATTATGTGTGTGTTATAGAGCTAATGTTTTAGTCCAGATGATCTAAAAACTGTAAAATATTTCTGTTTCAAAATCAGTAGCCAATTTCAGTTGTTTTGCAGAGGCAATTTTAATTAACATTTGCTATTTAAATGTCAAGAATGTCAGAGAAGCTACTAGAAATAAGACTTTAAAAGGTGAGTCTAGGTCGGCGTACTTGAGAAAAGAACCTTATTTATTGTGCAGAATGATGAAAGAAATTTCAGCTCAAGAACATCTGATGTTAATCACGTTTAATATGCATTCTTGGCCTTAATATTTGTTAAATATCAGTAAAAAATGACAATAGGTACTGTGTTCTGCTTAAACACAATGTTATAGTCTTGCAAAAAAAAAAAAAACAACACATAGTGAGTAAAAGCATTGTTTGATCCTGGACAGGATGACACCACAAACATCTTTGAAATCACTTTTTGTCCCAGACTGTTTTACTGGATGTTGCCTGTCTGCTTGTGTTTACTCTCTGGGGAACCTTGTAAAACTGCAGGTTTGTGATTGTAGGGATTTCTTATGAATTTTCTTGTGTTTCTTGTGGGTTTTCTGGATGTGAATTGATTCCTTGCACTGTATTTCAGTTTGCTATGGTGCAGCAAAATTAACTTAATATGTTACAAAAGGAGCGCATTACTGAAATGTTCCCATAGAGTAAATTATAAATGTAATTTAATAACACTTTTGGCCATTTGAAACCTTCCGGCTTCCTTAATAATGTGCTGTAAGAACAGCAGTTTATTGGGGGGAAAACGAGTATATATCCTCTTTAAAAGAAATGTTTATACTTGACATCAGAGCAACTACAAATTTACGACTTCACACTTGACAATGCTTGTCCTTATATACGCTTCATGGCCCTCACAGTGAGTGGTGCTTCAAATAAAGTGGCTAAAAGTGATGTTTATTCTATCTTGTTCTTTTTACTGTACTGCATACTAAGTACAAATAATAAAAAAAAGCTAACAAACTTGTCAAACTTCTTGAAGAAATGGCATGCACTTCAGGGGTAATAATAAATTTATAAGCACTGGCAGAGGGTAATGCATAACCATATTTTAATTTTTTAACCCATAAATAAACCGGTTCATCCTCATGTACTTAAACCATGGACGTTATGTTATTGCTAAATATTGTGATTGTATATAAATTACAATCAACCCACTTTTTCCTTCTTAACTTTGTTCATCTTTCATCACCTCTCTGAGCGTTTTGTTTTATGCTGTTCAGCATGCAAGTGCTGAACTATATTATTGGAGAGCAGCGTTTTAATGCATAGCAGCTGGAAAAAAATGAAGTAAATAATAAAAGTCATAAAATGCCTTAATCTGTCAAATAATTGAATGTATTTGTTTAATCTCTTTAAAGTCCTGATTTCACTTTATTTCTACTAATTAATTTCTGATTCTTGTTTGAGTTAGATCACTCTAATCAAACCAGTATAACCCAAAAGGAACATCCTAAGGTAGATATGAGTTGCTATGTCTTTTTAGTATACTGGCAGTGCAATATGAGAAATCTCTTTGAATTGTTGGTTGCCAAGCTTTTAAAAAATGTTAGGAATTTAAAAATCAGACAAAGGTCCCATACAAGATGACTCTATTTTGAGTCTAAAAAAAGCCAGGCACTAAATGACCAAAGCTACAGCAGTGACTGAATAAGAAATGGAAATTTATATTTTAAAAAAATAACCAGCTCCCCATGGAGACGCAACTAATTATTGTTTAATCCCACTCTATTTTCTGTTTTTGTGTCTTCAGAGGATCTCTCGGATGGTGAGGAGGTTTTCCCAAAAGAAATTGCCAAGTGGAACTCCAACGACTTCATGGACAAGATTGAAACTGTGGACACGGAGGAAAGTCCTGGTACGAAGAGCAGCACTGACCGAAGCTTCATACCCAACAGGAACTCTTCTCTAAAACTGTGTGTATAAAACTGTGTTTTCAGAGAACTTTAAGGAAATGAGCGTCGATTATGACAGAGCTTCGAGTGAGGACAGACTGGATGAGGTACGTGTGTGAAAATGTTTAAGAAACTAATGCAGCTTCTTCTGATGCTGCCCTGTCAAATATTAAGCATTCCTGAATAGGGCTGGGCAATAAATTAATGACAATATATATTGCGATGGATATTAATATCAATAGAAAATTTCTAATAGAATTTCCAATAATTTCATGGAACATCCATCCAGAACCGCACAGCATTCTGGGGGATGTAGGCAGTGGAAACAGTTTAGCTGCTCAACCTCTCACAGCCAGCTAAGCATCGTTTGTGGCATCAACTAACTCACTCACTCTTTTGTTACCGAGCAACAACTTGTGGTTACCTAACAACCTGTTGAGTAACTTGCTCAGCAGCAGTTTAAGGTTTCACCACTTAAAAATAAAAAACAACAGAGTGGAGTGAAAGGATAAAATGAATACAACAGCTTGAGAGGAAACTGCAAATAAAACAGGAAATGTCACATCACCAGTTTGGCAGTAGTTATGATATTTAAAACAAGAAACTAATCAATATTGACTGATGTAAAATATGTTTTTTTCAGTCATATGGCCCAGCTCTATTCCTGAATAACAATACCCCCCAAAAATAAGTTCCCATAACCCAAACTTGCTAATGTCCATTTTTAGCCTAAGAACTAAATTAAATAGAAACGATGACCTTTAGCTCAGCTGGGTTTATGAGACTTTACACTTTGGAGGATAAGAGAAAGGCCGTTTGTCCCTGAGCCTTTCTGTCCTCTTGTGTTCAGATGCGTGACTCTCTTAGCGGCCACGCCGATAGCTCTCCTATCCCCACCATCACGGTAACGAGGCACCAGTCAGTAAGTAAACATTTTGGCCCCATAGCACTTTGGGGCAGAGTAAGTCCCACAGGAAGCCCCACCCCCACCCAGTACTGACTGCCCCTCCCTTTTCCGTCGCCATTGCCCAAACCCCGATCCATATGTACCCCTCGACACCACCACCCTCTGTTCAACTCGCTTGTACTTGCAGTTGTGGCATTGATTGTGCGTTTATGGTGGTTCTTTGACAATGTGAAGTTTTGGATCGGACACACAAGACAAAACTACACATTACTCCATGCAGTTTATTGTGACATCCTCCAGAAGCATGATTGTTGTCATACAGGTGGAGGGTGGCTCTGCTCTGTCTCCCCCTCTCATGGTCCTCTGCCCCTCTATGGTTGTGAACAAAAGTCTGCTCTGTGGTACATTTGGAAAGCCTGACGCAGAATGTCATCTACAATAACTGAGGGACGTTTTTGTTAGCAAGGGGAAAACCCTCTGCCTTTGGTCATGATGATAAACCAAGCAAAGTATCAAAACATTCTCCTTGCATCACCTTCACCGCAATTCTGCCGTCCCTTAGGAGAGTTCGCCTCAGCAGAGTTCGCCTCAGCAGAGTCTGCAGGCTTCCAAGATCCATGTCTTGATACTGGTTCTGCACGGAGGGAACATCCTGGACACGGGCGGAGGGGACCAGAACAGCAAGCAGGCCGACGTCAACACCATCAGCACAGCGTTTGACACAGTCATGCGTGTTCACTACCCCGCTGCGCTCGGCCGCATCGCCATCCGCTTGGTGCCCTGCCCCGCCATCTGTGCCGAGGCCTTCTCTCTGGTCTCTAAGTAAGAGAAAACACTTGCACACATTTATATCTGCAGGCTCCAGGCAGTGTTTTGACTGAGGGTTTGTTGTCATTGGCTGTTTCTCTTACATAAAAGTCCAGCTTATGACTCAGGTCATCTCCTCTTCCTTGGTTTATTTACTTAAGCTCCTCCTTCCTCTTTTGCAGCCTGAGCCCTTACAGCTATGATGAGGGATATCTGTCCAGCAGCCAGGACCACATCCCGCTCGCAGCTCTGCCTCTGCTGGCCACCTCGTCTCCACAGTACCAGGACGCCTTGGCCACTGTCATTGTTCGCGCCAACCAGGTGTATTCTGAGTTTATTAAGTCTCAGGATGGAGCGACCTTCTCTGGCCAGGTCAGATGGTGTTCAGAACCGGGACATGGCTGTTCATTTCTCAGATTAGGTTCTTATTGATAGTTTTGCTGGTAAAGTTATTCATAGACTCTTCACATTTTACAACCACATACATTAACATGTTTTAGTGGGAAGTGGTAGACAAATACAAAGTGGTACATTATTGTTGAGTGGATTAAAAATTGTACAAGTAAAGATAAACAGATCTGAACCTAACATGTGAATTTGTATTCACTTCCCCTTATTCAACCTTTTGCTATAAATACAGCTGCAAGTGCTTCAGAGTATGTCTCTCTACCAGCTCTGCACGTCTAGAAAGTGAAATCTTTGCCAATTTTTCTTTGCTAAATGGAACAATCTTAGTCAGATCTGATTGAAAGCATCTGAACAATAATTCAAACTTCTACAGATTCTCAATTGGAAACTTTTTACACAGTCCAAGTCTTTTGGAGCCACTTTATCCCTGAACTATCTGCTGTGTTAGTCTTCATGATGCTGTTTGTTGTCTAATGAACCTCTGAGGTCTTCACAGAGCAGCTGGTTTTATACTGAGATTAAATTGTGCACAGTTGCACTTTATTTGCAAATTAGGTGAGTTCTGAGAGCATGTCATTAAGTTTAGAGGTATCAGAGTAAAGGGGACAAAATACAAATGCACACAACCTTTTGCAGATATTTATTTTTAAAGGAATTTAAAACGATGCGTTACTTTTAGTTCTACTTCTATTATGTAAGACTTTGTCTTGATCTGTTACATAGCAGCTTCTGCTTTTTGGTCTTGCTTTGTAGTTCTGCAGACTTTTTAGAGTTCTCTAGTTGAATCCTTTCTTCCAGTCAGTGTACCTGAACAGCAGATCCTTTTGGGCCGGGTGTGCTTTAAAGATAAATGCAAGAGAAGAATAAAAGAAGAAGCATCTAGCATCCAAAAAACTTTTGCAGATGAAGGACATCTGAAAGTTGTCTTCAAAAAACAAGATACAAATCTGGCTCATCCTTCAGTTAATCAGTAATCAGATATTGAACCAGAAAATACTCACAAAGCAGCCAAAGACCAAAGATATTCTTTGATTAACCTTCAGAAACATTTAATGTCTATTGATCAAGGCCACTTTAATAGATTACTTAAATGAAAATCTTTAAAACATGTAATGACTTAAGACTTTTAGACAGCACAATATACTATTTCTACCTTTTGATATTTTGTGAACCTTCTTTCTGATGTTTGACCTGTGCAGGTTTGCCTCATTGGGGACTGTGTGGGAGGAATCCTGGGGTTTGATGCTCTCTGTAACAGCACCCCCACGGTAAATGAAAGCCAGAACAGCAGCCGCAGAGGCAGCGTCATCAGCGTGCAGGTAGGAGACGTTCACATCCTAAAGGCACATCAAACACATTTTTTATTAACTGGTCAATTTATGGACATATTTATCATCTGTAAGTTGTTGAGGTTTTCTTTCTGTCGTTGTGATTCGTCCTCCTGATTTGCTCATGTAGGACCAGGACCTTCTCTCTCCCGGCATCATCATCAACAGCGGACATGGGTCATCATCCCCAACACTGGAGAGCAGCCGCCACCTGAGTCGCAGTAACATTGATATTCCTCGTGTCACTTCAAGCGATGACACCAAGAGGCAGCTGCCCCGTAAGAGAAGCGACTCGTCCACCTACGAACTGGACACAATTAAACAACACCAAGCTTTTCTGTCCAGGTGAGCGACACTTACCTGAGGAACTATTTCCTTCTGACACGTTTCAGTTCTTACTTAATGCCAGGTTTGCTGAATATGCTGTGATAGTAGCGTGCTTTTTCAACTGTATTTACAACCTAGAACATTTTAGTATTTTTTCCACCTTACAAACACAACCTTTTGCCTGTTTTACCAGGATTTTAGGTGACCAACCTATATAAAGTACTAGCTGCCACCCATTTGGATTTTGTCCTTTTTAACAACTTTCCACATCTGAATAACTTGGACACAACATAGATCATCTTTGAGTGTCAGTTGTTAAGTCTTCCCACAGATTTTCAATTGGACTTGGCTCTGGACTTTGACTAAGTCATTCTAGTCAAAGTGTAACCATTATAGCTCTGACTGGAAGTTTATTGTTGCCTGCTGGAATGTTGATCTCAAGCATTGATCTGCCTCCAAATGGTTTTCTTCTTGGCTTGCCCTGAATTGGATACAGGATACTTTGTTTCATTGTCTTCATGATGCTGTTTGTTAGCTAATGTTTTTTAAATCAAACCTCAGAGGCTTTTAGATCCAAGTGCAGGTGGACACTTTTTGCTGCTCAGGAGACAAAAGAAATACACTGGAGTTTATTTAGAGTCTGATACAAATTTACTCCACACTTCTAGATGTTTTTATATGTTAAAAAGAAAGTATCATTTCCTTCCACTTCACATTGTGCATTTATTTTGTGTTGATCTAAGATTTATGGTAGTGACGTGACAAAAAGTGAAAGTAACTCAAGGCATTTGAACGTTGCAGCAAGTGCCTGAATGACTAACAGCTGTGTGATTACATTTTTTTTTTCCAGCTTACACTCTAGCGTCCTTAAGAGCGACGCAGCGTCCCGCAGGTCAAGCAGCAGCACCATGCTGGACGGAAGCTCCCTGGGGAAGTTTGACTTTGAAGTGTCAGACTTTTTCCTGTTTGGTTCTCCGCTGGGCTTGGTGCTGGCCCTGAGGAAGACTGTGATCCCTATGCTGGATGGTGAGCTTCTTCGTTAAGAGGAATGCAGTAGTTTTAAGTGAATAATGTGTTTGGGCATAAAAATTTATATTAAAGATGCCTCTGCTGGACAGCCTTTAAATTTTTTTTTTCATCTGGTTTTGTCTGCTCTTCCCTCCCATGTCTTTGGTTGGATTTCCCCCTCTAGTGGCCCAGCTGAGGCCGGCCTGTCAGCAGGTCTATAACTTGTTCCACCCGGCTGATCCCTCTGCCTCCCGCCTGGAGCCTCTGCTGGAACGGAAATTTCACCTCCTCCCTCCTTTTAGCGTTCCCCGTTACCAATGCTTCCCCCTTGGAGACGGAAACTCGGCCTTGCTGGGTGAGTTCCTTGCAGGAGCGATGAATGGAGGCAAAAACTGAGTGAAACAATTGAGACCTGTCGGGTTCATCACAAGCACAAATGCAGAATTTCATACAGTAGATTTATTTTAATTTCTCCCTTTGAAGGAGACATTTTCATTGTAAGCAGCTGTCCTGTTCGTCGCACACAGCACATGTCTTAGTAGCACACCATGAGTCTACTCACATAGGACACTGTCTCAGAGAAAAATGCTACATTTTTCTACTGTTTGTCTTCTGTGAAGCAGGTTATTCATCTAAATGTGGTCACAGTCCTGATTTTGATTTCTGTTTTGGACGCTCATTTTAATAGAGTAACCTTTAGAACCTCCAATAGTCCTATTTGGCTGTAGATGCTTAGTTTAAATGAACCAACTAGTTACTAAAACAAGTTTTATCCTCAGATTTAAGTTTCAAATTTTCTAAGATCCAGGGCTTAGTGATCAGAAAATATTCACTGCTCTCCACATTTCTTATCTTACAGCCTTACTCCAAAATATATTTTTTAAAAATGGCAATTTTTGCTAATTTATGAAATAACAACTCCTCAAAAATCATGTGTATATCAGATTTCACTTCTTTTGCTCAGCATTTTTAGCAGCAGTTCTTCTTTAAGTGCTGATGAGCTTGACATATATAGTTTTGTGTATATTTGCCCATTTTTCTCTGCAGATCTTCTCAATCTCGGTCAGGATGGATGGGCAGCGTCGGTAGATGGCCATTTAAATTTTTTCCAGACATATTAAATTAAATTTACTGTAACTCCAGGTCCTGGCTGAGCCACCGGAGGATATTCACAGAGATCCCCTGAAGCCACTCCTTTATTATCTGAGTATTGTAAGATGAGATCATCAGCACTCTGGAGATGTTTCTTTTAGTTTTGGCTGCTGTCATCTTAACCTCACTGAAAGCATAATCAGTGAAGGCAAGTTGCCATGAATGTCATGAAGAATGCAGTAAAACCTTGTGCGTATAATTTTTAATTTTCATTTTTATAAATTTGCTGAAAAATGAAAAAAAAAAAACATTTTTACTTTGTAATTATGAGGTCTTGTGTTTAGAATATGTTTAGAAATTGATATTTAATCACTTTTGGAATGAGGCTGTAAAAACAAATGTCTGGGCGGAAATGAGCTGCAGTAATACTTTTATCAGTATTTATCTATCAGTGATTATCAGCATTATCTAGCTTCTTGTCTTTTATGTGTGGTTGTAAAACTGGTTATTATGACCATTCAAGCTGTGAAATAGTTGTAGTCTAGAAGTGAGGTCCACTAAGGGCTTGCCTTTCGTTTTATGTCCAGTTGTTCTTGCTTCATATGTCTTTGTGTCTTCACTGTCTCCTTTCCTTCCTCCTCTCTTGGTCTCCTGTTCCCATATCTGCACACCCGGCCCTCCTAAAACCACCCCCGACCTCTGCCCTTCCTCCTGCTCCTCCACCTCCCTCTGTAGTGGAGACAGTCCAGAGCAACGCTCAGCTGCTACTCGATAGCGGGCCCCCCCTGTCCTTTCGCTGTCAGGAGACCATCAGTGAGACCTGCATTCCTGTTCCTGTGCTAAACTGGCAGGAGAACTCCCTGAAAGCCACACCCGCCACCCTGGAGTGTGTGTAGCCTCTCCTGTTCACCTCCATCTTTCTCCACCCTCAGTCATTCACTCCCTGCATTTGTGCTTTGTTCTCTTCACATCCTCGTCTTTCTGTCATGTGCTTTGAAATCCAGATTGATTATGCGTTTGCTTTAGATATTGTCTGAATGTTTCCATTGCTGTTGTTGCAAGAGTTATGAGATATGACTCGTGTAACTGCTCACACTTTATCAATTGTTTTTCCAAACTGGAATGAACATGCAACGTTTTCAGTGAGTTTTAAAACATTCATTGCGTACACAAGTTTAAATTTAATATGGATTTTAAAATTCTGAATATATACATACACCGAAACAAAAATTTAGTTAAGTTTCCCTTACCAGGTTTCAGAGAAATGGCACACTATTTGTTTAAATGAGAAATTTCCTGGATATCTGCCTGGCTGGACATTTACCTAAAAGGGTAGAGGTCATTTTGACTGAGTGGTTTCAGTGTTGAAGAAATGGGGAGCTCCTATTGTGGCAGGCTTCTGCATCATAAGTGCACACAGAAGAGAAAGGACACTGGATCTTTCTCCCAGCAACTGAACAACTGTTGTTTACATCCTAGCATAGTTTAACATTTAACATATTCTTCTTAACAGTCTAATACTAACACTTTTTTCTTTTGCCAAAGCCATGCCAGATGGTAAAAGGCGTGGGATTTATAGTGCCATTTTATAGCACAAACAAATGGCTATAAAATGCTATTTTATAACCATTTGGTTGTTGTAATAATAACAACCCAAGGTAACAACATTACCTTGGTTTGTTATAAAAATACCAAACATGACTTCACAATTTTGGCGACTTGAAATTGGGTTTCTGTCTCAAAAAAGTCGTTTTTACATAACCCTCCCCTTTAAAGTGAGCAAAGTCAGTATTGCTGTGTGTTTGGGATTATTGTTTTTATTGTGGCCCTCAGGTTAAAAGAAATTGATGGTTTGAAGCATCAGGATCCATCAAGGTGCTGGCCTGTCCTAAGCTGGAAGATGCTCAAAAACCAGTGTCCTCATCCACAGTGAATTAAGTTAAACATTAATGTGGATTTAGAGGCTGCTGACTGAAAAAGACTCCCCTGCTTCAAAATGGACTCCTTCAAACTTGACTGAATTTTTTTCTGCTGGTCCCATGGAGAAGCCAAATGCTTTTGGGGAAAGTTAGAAGGAGGTCATAAGAAGTAAACATTAAGCCACGTATTAGTGCTGCAGTCAAAAACACCGAACCTGAGACCGAGTCAAGCCCAAACAAGT
The DNA here is from genome assembly GCF_001444195.1 of Xiphophorus couchianus. NCBI lineage: Eukaryota > Metazoa > Chordata > Actinopteri > Cyprinodontiformes > Poeciliidae > Xiphophorus > Xiphophorus couchianus. The sequence goes on from NC_040239.1 coordinate 16,213,385, forward strand.
CCAGGACCAACATCCAACCATTGAGAGACTATCGTCACCACTTATGCCATAATCATAGCATGTGTTGCATCACGTGGTTAATGAAACATTAATAATCTAACTGTTAACAGGGCCCTGGACTAACTGGTTGGACTGGTTTGCCTAACTCACTCAGGCCGCCGCCTTGCCACAGCATTTAGGTGAACCAAATCAAAACAGTCAAACACACAAAAACAATAAATTAAGCAAATTAAACAGACAAGTCAGTGTTTATCACACAACTCTTGAGAGTTTATGACAACTCTGTTGTGATAAATCCAGGCAAATATTTCTGGGCCGTCATTGACTGCAGACAGAGTGACTTCAGGCAGCAGGTGGCACTGGAGAACCTGACTCATTCATTCTTTCCCCATGTTTTACAGACAAAAGCATCAACATGTTTGCCCTGGAAAATGTTTCTCCCTTTGGTTTTATCTTCAGCACTTAGCTGCCCTGGTGGCAACATTGAAATGTAAAAAGTACAAAACTTAAGACCAGCAGTTGTCTCGAGTAACACAACACGACCACACTGACGAGAAGCATGCTGGGATTAGACACATTGCATAACTGTCAAGCATGGTGGTGGGAGAATCATGTTGAGGGTAGTACTACCACCACTGGTAGTAAAACATACCATACTCAAAATGAGTAGGATCACTGTGAGGGTCTGTTTCAATGCAACCAAAACACTTAACGAAGGTGGACTTCCTCCATTTTCTTAAAACCTGGACACAAGGGCAACAATCTGAAAACGCATCCAGCCTGGTCTCAGAATAAACGGAGCAGGCTGACTTTTACTCTTCCAGAACAGCCAGACGTTCTTCCCTTTGAAAATGCTTTAAAGGTGGTCTGTGAGAACATCCGAATCATTTCTTCCTTTTGTGACAAGTATGTAAAATATGCAACCAGAGGCTTATTTATTTTGCTAAGGAAACATTTCTCTAAATATTAATGAGGAGGACATGGATATTTTTTAGCCAGTTTGTGTACATATGACTCAAGAAAACGCATAATATATTCAAACCTGTGCACTACATAAAGTGAATCTTTAAAAGCTCTGAAATAATATGTTAACTGTGTTCCGGTCATGTAGCTTGAACTGAGGTTCTCTTTAATTTAAACAAAAATCCCTACAAGTGGATTTACCAAGCCATGGAAACACTCATTCACGTTTGTCTACAGAGCGTCTGCTGTGGTGTGTTTGGAGGATGCACGCATTTGTGTTTGTGTTGTGCTGTTAAAGCCAAGGTCTGTGATTTGAGGTTTCTTGATGTTTTTTTGTGTTTAGAGGTTAATTCGTCTGTCGACTTTCAGGAGAGTCGATCATGCTCGCTGTGCTGCTTGTGGTGCTTTGTTTGCTCAACATGAAGCTCTGATGATCTACATTTTTAATATGCTGCCTTATGTTTTCTATTGGTGATACGGGTTGTCTTAATTTTATAAAATCTCAGCATAATTTATCAAATAATTCACTAGATGTTTAATCTAAATCTTTCCTAGCGGACAATCTTACACCCTGACATTAATTTTAATATTTGTAGGCATTTTACTGTCTGTGTATTCACATGTCAGTCGGCTGGAGAACCCCGGCCAGCATGTGGGTTCCTTGTGGTTTCACATTTCCCCCTGCAGTCACATGTTTCGCCTCCCTCCCCATCACTGTGAGGTACCTGTGTTACCTGTGTCTCTGTCTAATGGGATCTCCTTGTTTGGGCTCAATAGCGGATGTTGTTCAGTCTCATGGTGGTGTCTTCATGGACAGTTCGTACCCCTCATCTCCCATAATGGGCCCCTTCTCCAGGGGCCAACGGAGGGCCAGTGAGATCAGCATTGCCAGCCAGGTCTCAGGAATGGCAGACAGTTTCACTGCCACCAACATAGCCAACAGTAAGTGTTCTGAACATCCACCAGTCTCTTTTTCTCTCTCTTTCTTCCACTCACACAAACACGACTCCAGTTAGTTCCACTCCTTCTCTCTCGCTCTCAGGCCAACTTTTCTCTATTTCTGCACAACTAGTTTATCCTTCTAGCTCTCCTACATCCTCCTCCTCTCAACCCTGGTACTCTGACTCTACACACACCCTACACTCCATCTGGAGCTAACTAGTTGGTCAGATGCAGCTTCTTGCAAAAGTATTTATACCTCTTGAATTTTCTCACATCTTGTTCTCCTTCCAAGCACAAACTTTGCTGTGTCTTACTGGGATTTTATGCAATAGAAACAAAGAAGTCCATAATTTTAAATAACATAAAGTAGAGGTGCGGATTTATTGCATTGCCGTTGTCACAATGAATTTCAATTAATAATGTTTTAAAATAACAAAATTCTCCATACTGTCAGGAATATTTTCATTATTTTCTGCACCATTTGTTAAACAAATAATTGAGAATGAGCAGCCAGACTGAACAGCTATTGTTCCCTGGTGTCCTCCATCCAAACCAACCAACTCTTCTTTGCAACTATGCACTACTTTTTTTGGTCTATGACATATAATCCCAATAAGACACAATGTTTGTGTTGTAACGGGACAAAATGTGCAAATGTTTAAAGGGTAAATTTTTACATTTTGCAAGGAACTGTAAACACAAATCCTGCACTTCTTTCTGACTCGACTGGTCAGACAGTCATTGAACCGTTTCCCCCTATATTCTCTGACAAAGAGCCAGTAAGATCAGAGTCCTCCAGAAGAGCAAGCTTAGTGCCACTTTTCACTGTCTGTCTTAGTTTTATCCACTGTCTAAATGTAAATGCAATGACCAAGTACTGCATTTATCTAATGTTTCAGTGCATGTGGACACCAATCTCCCTCCCTAAGCCATTTCCACCTCCTGCTGCGGTGTGCGCTGAGATAGCATTTTGTTTTCTCTTTGTATTACTGTTAACCAAAGTTCACCCCTATTTTTACTTTCTTTTCTTTTTTTTGTCTCACATTATAACCTAAGATGGGTTTGGTGCACATTTTGAACAATTTAAAAAAATACATTTTGCCACTACAACATCAGGTGTTCAACAGCATCACCTTGCCACGATGCTTTAACCTTTACTAACAGCTGCTTAGAAATTCACAACTCTGTGTAAATGAGCCTCTCTCTAATGAATGCATCTCTTTGTCACACTTTAAACTGTCTTTTCTGTTATATATGCATCCATTTTATCACATGGTTTTCTGTTTTTTTTTTCCCCTGTGTAGCCAAATCAGAGCAGATTAGCCAATCCAATAAGATCAGTCTGTTCTCCCAACTTGCCCTAACATCCCAAAACTTGTTCTCCATAAAAAATCCTCTGAAGTCCTATAAAAAAGCCGAGGGTGACCTGACTGACGAAGATCTGAGTTTTCACACAGAGACAGATTCAGGCGAAAGTTCCATCTACCAGTACGACAGCATTGAATCATGCAGGCTGGACTGTGCTATAAGTGACCTGGTGTCGCTGGACTCCCAAGCTGAAGCTGATGAAGGTATTTTTTCTCAAGTTGGGAAAATCACAGCAATTATCCAAAAGCTTCATTCTGCTCCTGCAGAAAGCCTTTTTTTTCCTTTTTCCTGGGATTCTTTCCAAATGGGCTTCTGAAGGACACAGCCACAAGCACTTTCACTCAGCGGGAACAATGTTCAGATCTTAATTTTGCACTTTGGTATAACAGCCCTCACTAACATGATTAAACTCTTGGAGCTGGTCATGAAATTACTCATCAGTTCTAACTGTCTCTTTCCGTTTTGATGCAGCGCATGATTTCTTACTACAATAATCAAAAACACCTTTCTTTCTCACCTGCAGCTGAAGAAGTGAAGCTGATTTTTTAATTAATTAATTTATTTATTTTTTGGAAATTTGTTTTGTGGGTTTTAAGGGTGCTGCACCTTTCTATGCCAGCACTTTCTGCTAGAGTTTCATCTTGTGGACCTGCACTCTATTCAACTTGTTCCCATTTGCAGTTGCAGCACGCTGGTGGGGCACAAAGCGCCTGGACTTTGCTCTGTACTGCCCCGATGCTCTGACTGCCTTTCCCACAGTGGCTTTGCCGCACCTCTTCCACGCTTCCTACTGGGAATCCACAGATGTTGTATCTTTCCTCCTGAGGCAGGTGAGTTGCCCCAACCATTTTTTTTTTGTATCCTGTTGTTTAACGGAAAGCTACTTTTTCAGGGATTCATGGGATGAACCGGTTAAATCTCTGCTCTTAGGTCATGAGGCATGAAAACTCCAGCATTCTGGAGCTGGATGGGAAGGAAGTGTCGGAGTTTACCCCCGCTAAGCCTCGGGAGAAGTGGCTCCGGAAGAGGACTCACGTCAAGATCCGGGTGGGTGTGAAATCAAGAAAACAGGCCAGTTTGAGACGGCTTAGGAACATTAATCTGCTGCAGAGGAATGCTTTCAGTTTGCTATCAAGATCTTGGATTCAAATGTAGGGAAAAGTATTCACATCCCTCAAACTTTACACCAGAAAAATTCACAGTATTTTATTAAGATTAATTGGCAAACACAGAATAGTGATTGAATATGAAGCAGATGGAAGAATGTGCCGACATCTTACCATTTCACTGCAGTATACTTATTGTTTGGGATTTTCTTAAAATCCAAAGAAAATACATTGAATTTGGCACTGAAAGTGTACATTTTGCATGCAGCTGTAGGTCACTTGACTTTGACTTTTCTATGTAAATTTCTAAGGAGAAAACATGTTTTTTTGTCCTTGTTTTTTAAAAAACACCCTTTCTAACTTGGCTTATTTTTACTCCAATGGCAGAACGTGACTGCCAACCATCGAGTGAATGACGCCGTGTTCCCTGAAGACAGCCAGCAGGTCATCACAGGTCGCTTCATGTACGGCCCTCTGGACATGGTGACTCTAGCTGGGGAGAAGGTAATCATGCACGCATGGCAGCAGAACTGGCTGTCTGAAAACTTTTAGTTTTCAAACATCATGTTTGAGTCTTGAATTCTTGCACAGGTCGACCTTCACATCATGACCCAGCCTCCGTCAGGAGAGTGGGTGTTCTTCAGCACACAAGTGACCCAAAGCAGCGGCCGCGTGTCGTTTAACATCCCAGAGGAGAAGCGTCTGGGCATCGGAGTCTACCCTGTAAAAATGGTTGTCAGGTAACTTCATCTTCTCAGCCTTTAAACACCAAACTGACTCTGTGTCATGATTTATTGAAATATTCCTGCCTTCTGTGCATCTTGTTGATGTGAATCTTTAGATATAATCCTGTCCTTTGGTTTAGTTTTCATTCTCTTCTGGTTTTTCCTCCCCAGAGGCGACCACACGTTTGCAGACAGCTACCTGACTGTTGTTCCACGTGGCACAGAGTTTGTGGTGTTCAGCATCGACGGGTCGTTCGCCGCCAGCGTCTCAATCATGGGTAGCGATCCGAAGGTCAGGGCAGGAGCTGTGGACGTCGTCAGGTATCCGAGTCATCCCATAAAACTTTCTGTAGCTCCAAGATATCACTTAAATAATAAAAAAAATATATCACTTTGTGTCCTCTGCTGCTTCACCTCGTCACAGACACTGGCAGGATTTAGGTTATTTGATCATCTACGTGACGGGGCGTCCAGACATGCAGAAGCAGCGGGTGGTGGCCTGGCTGTCTCAGCACAACTTCCCACACGGCATCGTCTCCTTCTGCGACGGATTAGTCCACGACCCGCTCAGGCACAAGGCCAACTTCCTCAAAACACTGACAGAGGTAAGTTGAACGTACTTCAGGTTATCAACAGGTGCAGACAAATGTGTTGGGGATCTTCAGACAATTTTTTTTTTTTAATTTACAAAGAAAATAATTTCTCTCCTGCCTGTTGGCTGATTTCAGTCTAATATGAAGATCTTTGCTGGATATGGATCAACCAAAGACATCTCTGTCTACACCTCCATCGGCATTCCTCCTTCTCAGATCTACATCGTCGGCAGACCCTCGAAGAAGATGCAGAACCAGTGCCAGGTGCCGCTCAGAGGCTCTTAAAACAGACTGATTCAACACGGCACCTCCTGCTACCAATTAGGGCTGAAGTGATTAATTGGATTAAATGTGATTAATCAGTTGTTGAAATAAGTGTCAACTAATTTAGAAACTGATTCATCGTTAACTACAGTATACAGACTGAAAAAAAGCCATTTGCTAAAAGAACATCACACTAAAAGCAGTAATTAAGCCAAAACTGAACAAAGAATATATAAACATTTACATTTAGGGTAAAAACAAAACCTTTGTCTGCAAGTACGCTCTACCCAAATCTCCTCAAGTGGTGTAGTTTTACCATCACCTGGTTCAATTTCTATAATAATTATAATAATATAAAAATAATAATCTCCCTTTAAGCACCTTTTGCCATCCAGTCATTAATCAGTTAATCCACTAAAGAAATACTTTATTAGTGCATTTTAGACAATAAAATGTTTATTTTCTTATTTTAAAATAGCTGTTGAATTATTTGTTCTTTTACATTTTTTGCTGTATCTCTAACATTGCATAAAAAGTTGTAAAAGTTTAAATTGAAAATCTGCAGAATTTGGCAATTTTTAAAAATCCGATTAATCATCTGAAGAATCGATTACAAAAATGTTGTTAGTCGCAGCCCTGCAATAAAAGAATATTTTATGCCTAAAGCCATTTTTATTCAGTTAACTTTCCCTTCAGCTCAAATTTTCCTCTCCTCCGCAGTTCATCACGGAGGGGTACGCGGCCCATTTGTCCCAGCTGGAGTACAACCACCGCTCTCGGCCCGCCAAGTCCAGCAGCGCGCGGATGGTCCTGCGTAAGGGAAGCTTCGGCCTGGGCGCCAACAGCGACTTCCTGAGGAAAAGGAACCACCTGCTGCGCACCATCTCCTCCCAGCCGGCCCCCAGCTCCCCGACGGGCAACTTCCACAACAGGCCCGAGCGCACGCAGAGCCAGTCGGACAGCGAACGGCTGGAGCGGGAGCGGCTGGAGCGGACCCACAGCCACGGCCCGGGGGCGTCGCAGCGCAGCATGAGCATCACGGCGAGCTGCTGGGGCCGCAGCGGCAGCACCAAGCTGGAGCCGTTCCCGTTCAACCCCAAATGAGAGTACAGGCTCTGGGAGAACGAGCGCGGAGACAGAAACGCTGTGGGTTTGAACCAAGTGGGTGAAACACCACCGAGAGGGGGATCTGGTGTTACAGACCACTTATCAGAAATTAAATGATTTTAGTGGAGACTGTGGCAGTTTTGTTGTTGTTGTTTTAAACCAGGCAAATCCTCCTGAAGCGACATGTTACACAAACATAAATGAATTTAAATGGTTTCTTCTGTTCAGTGAATATTTTTCGGTCATGAATATAAGGTCAGAACTCCTCCGGTAGGCTGTTATACTTGACTACACACAATGAAGCACCTCCACGACATAAGGGAATTACTCTGATTCTGCTCTGCAGCTGACAGATTTGGCCAAAGCAAGCACAGAAACGGCAACAGAGACTCACTTTCTGTGCTGCAGATTTTAAGCATCAGCCCTTTTATTCTGTAAATCTGTGAAAGCAGAGCTGAGACTTGATTAACACTGGACTGGGCGTTTTTATAAATAAGTGTTACTTATTTTACCAAGAATTAATGAAAATGAATCTAAGCCAAACAGAAATTATTTAAGCAGACACCTGAAACGGCCAAGACTAAAAGTTTTACACTCCAGTTTTCCTCACACCACAACTCAAAGAATCCCGCAGAGCAAACTCCGAACTGACCCTTTAAATATGATTAAAGCCGGATCTCCACTGCACCTGATGTTTGACTCAACTTTAGGAAAAACCTCTACTGTACAGCAAAGGTGCCAAAATAAGCAGTGTAGAACAATATGCTTTATCTGAGCAGAGAGGATCACATAAAGGTCTTCTGTGTATAAAAACATGAAATAAATTGTGTAAGTATATTGCTAAGCGCCTGAATGAGGCCTGCACATAGTTGTTACATCACAGTGCAGATCTGGCATCTGGTCCACTGAAGACCAGTTTAAAGTGTCTTCTTTACTATGAGGGTGACATGATTGATAATCAATGCTATTTAATAATATAGCCATGTTAAAATTAATTGATTTTTGTGAACAAAAAGGTGTTTTGAGGTTAAGTTTTTGCTATGTTATGTATTTTATTTCTTCAGAATTGAGTTTCAGCTGCCAAAAACGCAGAAATCCTTTCCTGGCACAGTATTGTATTTTTATCATTTCACCTTGCAGATCACCAAGGTTGCATCAGAACTGATATCTTGTGTCATATATGGGATGTTTGGTATTAGCCATGGTTGGCCATTTTGGAATTTCTGCTGTATTTCTCCCTCCCTGGTTTTTACTGAGCTGTAAATGAAGCATTGAATGTGCTCTTAAATATCCCTCCCTGCGTTGCCTTCTCTCCCTCTCTGTTCTCTACTGCATCTGTAGAGGAAGACAGAGCTCCAGATGTAAATTCTGTACGATACGTTGTGGAAACTAGAAATGCAGAGCCGAGACCTGCTGTATGATGTTTAATATTTATTTCTAAAGTTTAGTACATTTTCATGCCCTTTTTTTATTTGAAATATAATTTCTTGTCCTTGAGTTATCTACACACTTATTGTCACCTTTGGAAAAGACGTGTAAGGAGGAAACAAAACTTAAAACACACTTGTTTCTTGCAGAAGTATAATTTGACACTGGAAAAATGAGAAAACTCCAACTTGTATTTTCAGTGCATTTATTCAGTGTTTAGGGAGGGCTGGGGAAGATCTGATGTTAAGAAATGTTTATTTAAAAATAAAATGTCAAATGTTTTCATGCCAAATTCAATTTCAATTTCCAATTTTGAAATTCTTTTCTCACTTTTTCTTTTACAAATGACAAAAAAATGGCTTTTATTTCAACCATTCATTCTGTGAGTTAACCTGAATAAAAAAGGCCCAATAATTAGAACCTGCAAAACGTGCCAGTCAAACAAGATGGCAGCTTTGGGTCGGCTGATATCATTCCAACTATCAAAACCCAAGGAGTGTATTGGTGGAAAACAAAAAAATCCGGATATTCCTCAAATTAAATTGTCAAAACCCAAAAATTCTATTGGGTTTTGACCCAATAGAATTGATCCCATTTTATGGGTCAATTCTGTAAATTGACCCCATAAATCATAAAATCATAACCATTTTATGATTTTATTTTGATCAATAAAATCTAAATTTTATTGATTTTATTAATCAATAAAATCGATTTATTGCCCCTACAATTATTTGTACCTTTAACAATTCCTAATGATAGTTCATTGTTCACTTTTGTAAGATAATCAGTTTTGTTGGAGATCTCACACTGAGGCCCAATTCTTTTAGCTGTTTTACTGAATGGGAAAAACAAGAGAACGTGCCATTCATCAAAAGATCTGAATATTGCCTATATCTGTGCCAGCAAAAAAACTCATCCAAACTAGTGTGCAGTAATCTTCTAAAAAGGTATGAGCGGTTCGGTTCTGTTGGTAAAATACAACTTCCTTTTGCTTCACTTGCTGAGTACCAATGAGTGTATAACATCAATATTTCTCAACATCGGATTTATTTTCCCCTTCGATGAACGAATGTGTTCAAATTAAAGGTTAGATTGGTGTGATAACATTAAAGCCTTACACCTCTCTACCAGGGGCTGCAGTAAGTGTGGGGCTCAGTGTTCAGAGCTGAGTGCAGTGGACCAATGTTGACTCAAATGTAAGGGAAAGTTTGCAATGCTGCTCTGAAGCACCACTGGATCAAACAGACACCACAGTGCACTGACAATCGGTCACCCCCCTGACCTCCACCCGGCACATATTTTACAGACGTCAACCTGCAGAAGGTTTCCCCCACCAGGTGAACACGCTGCCAGAAATGCACAGGTTGCACATTTTACAGTGTGGAGACTTCTCACAATAAAGTGGCTCTGGCCTGATAAATGTGTCAAATATTACGGTTGGATTCTTTCTGCGGACACAGTTGGGTAATTTTTGTTGTGATTTTTGTCATTCAAGCACAGAGGCATCTATTTGCACTCAGCACAGCAGAGCGCAGTGTAGTTTAATGAAACGTCTGTGATTAGACCCAGGTTCATCTAGATTGAAATTATACTGAAAAGTAAAACGTTTGTCCAGTTAATCCTCATATTTGGGTCTTTTTGTAACACATAATCCAACACAGAGCTGACAAACATCCCTAGAGATGAACAGCCCCAAGTAAGATCAGCCATGTTATTTTCTTTGATGAAATCCCATTATGAAGACAATGTACAGGGGAAGTGCTGCAGAGATCATGGATGTTTTTATACCTGTGGCAGACTGACTACCTGAACCCTGGCTTGTCTTTTTTTTTTTGCCTTTATCTGATGGTTTTAGCCCCAGAAGGAGGCTGTTCATGCTGAAACTGATAAAGATGTTATTTTTCCAAAGCATGAGGACGATAATTCAGGGTGTCCAGCTGTATGAGTGTTCTGCATTTCTTAGAAGTGCCCCTGGTTCAACACAGTTGATTTGAGATGAATGAAATAATGTTTGCTAGCTTCATAGATGGCTGTTTCAGGAACAGGATAAAATGCTGTTCTGGAGTTGACTCTGGTACTTGAGCCACTTTTTCTTATTCCGCCACGGGCAACTGTACATTAAAAATCCTCTCTGGTTGAATCAGCGCAACATGTAAAACATGCAGGACACCAATCCTTAAAGATGAACTACTTAAAACTACCTAATGTGACATATTTATTCATTTTTAGGAAATCTGTCTCTACCTTTGACGTGGCTCAGTCCAAAACTAACTATGTTTCACCAACAGTTAAACTGTATATACTTATTTATAAACTGGCAAATGTAAGAATTGTACAGATCACATATCTTGTAGGATTATATTTGATGCTATTCATTCCCTTGTGATTTTATGAAGAGTGTATAAAGAAAATATAAAGCACTGACAAATGGTGGCCTTTTTTTCTATTTAAAATATCAGACAGAAATGTGTCAAATGAAGGATGTTCGGTGAAGACTAATTTCTTGTGCTAACTTGTGACTTTTGCAACAAACTAGTTTTATCTCTCTGGCTGAATTGGAGCAACATGTAATGTGGAAAAAGTCTGGAACTGTTTTGAGCTTTAAGCTATGAAGGAGCAATGCTTTTTGACCAGTGGTTATTTTATTCCTTCAAGATTTTATTTATTATTTTATCCATGCTGGGCTGTTTTAACTCATTTTCATCCACTCCACGTATTGTGCTGGACTATATAAAATATTTCTGCCTTAGGGAGTTTCAATAAAGGTCACATCCTTAGAGCCTGATAGATGCCTCATCCTTCAGCTCTTCTTTTTCTGAATGGTACGATTATTTTGAGGTAGTCGTCCTTCCTAATGGCTCCTTAAACTTTATAAGACACACCAGGACCAGAGGCAGTGAAGCAGACCCGCAGCATGATGATACTACCACCACCATCTTCAACTCTTAGTACAATTTTAAAATGTTATTCTAGAAGGTGTCCATCTTGTCAGGTTAATGGCGGCATGTTCACAATCCACTAAATCCATGTTGATGTTAAACTGGGCTCCCTTTAAAGTCACACTGGTGTCCCAGTATCTTCCAGATAGGATATACAGTAGATAAGGTGGGATAACAATAATCTTTTGGGATGACCCTGACCCCAACCCAGGCAAAAGTTTATGTGTTGATATAATCACAGTGGACCATAAAATAATTATTTTTAAATTTAAGATGCTCTATAAAAAGCATCGTTCACGCTTTTTTACAGAGCCTGCCAGTGTGCAAGTTTCAATTTTTTGCCTAAAAGAATGATGCCTGGAAAAATCAAACTTTATTTTCCAAAGTAGACCCTGAATAATTCCCAGGCCAGAGTTTAGTGGCCTTAAAAGAGACATTTTGATAAAGGTTGAGTGATTAGCCTGAAATATCTCCAAGGCAGAAAACTTGAATACATGAGACTCAGAACACTTCAAAAATATAGGTTTCAGGATCCTTTGACAAAACAAAACAAAAACTAATTAGAAAAATTGAGAGAATGGTCCAAATCTAAAAAACAAAACACATTATATCAAACAGAAATATGTATGTAAAATGGATGTACAGTAACAAACGTACATGGAATGTTTGAATGTGATTTATTGTGTTTCATATTAGTGATAACTTATAAAATTATGCTTTCGGTGTTTTGTAAAATAAAGAAACCTGCGTCTGCAACCTAAGCATAAACCTAAACCCAAACAGTGAAAATCTCTACATCATATTCAAAAGAATCAGAATGACTCAGAAACAAGCAGGAAGTAGACAGTTTGTGTTTTCTTCTGGAGGTTCTTCTTCTACCTTTTCATTCCCAGTTTTCTCTGGAAGGCATTCCCATCTCCCATTGTAGCTTGCTAAGAGACAAAGCAGAGATTTTTGTCATCCAGCTAACAGCGGCTACGTGTCCTTCACCTAAAACTGATGACACTCTGTTTACCTTGTTGATATCTTTGTGTTTCTCTCGGGTCACTATCTCCTCAATGATCTCTCCTTCTCCTCTCACCAACCTAGGCAGATGAAGATCAAACATCTGAAAATCTAAGATGGAAAGTTTTATCCTACGAATGTTGAATAAGAGTTAATCCTTCGTCAGACCTGGTTCTTCCTGTTTCTGGGTCCACCACTCTGCGGATCACGCTCTGCCTGGCCTCATACTCCTCCTTGGTGAGAGGCCTCTTAGTGGCGAGCCGGGCCTTCTGCTCGTCGGTCATGACTGAGGAACGCAAGAAACGTTTAAACGGTTCAGCTCCATGGAGCTCAGGTTTGAGAAAAGTGTGGAGCCAGGCAGAAAACAGCGAATAGATTGAGAACACCTTCTTAAATTATGTTATTTACTCAGAAACGTTCATACTGATCTCCCCAAATATTTGCTTTAGATTTGTGGAACATGTTACAGATATTTCTCTACCCTCCATAGTGTGAGGTCTCACCTGGCCCCAGCTCCACCTCATCCTCCTCCTCTTCTTCATTCTGCATCACCTCCAGGTAGGATGGAGGTTTCTCTGGAGGTCTCTGCATCGCCTCCACCTCCTTTTTCAGCTTCTTCTCCTTCTTCTTCAACTTCTTTTTCTCCTTTTTCCTCTGTTTCTTCAGCTTGGCCTTCTGTTTCTTCAGTTTCTTCTTCTTGGCTTTGCTCTTCTTCCTCTTTCTCTTCTCATCACTTGAGGAGGAGGAAGAGGGAGAGGAAGAGGAGGAAGTGGATGATGAAGATGAGGATCGCGTCCTCCGCCTCTTTCGTTGCTCTTTCCCATCTGAGGAGAAACACATGTTCAGGATGCTTCATAAGCCTCTCTGGTGGGTTTTTAATGAACAAAGCAGTCCCAACCTGTCATCTTCTTCTTCGTGGAAGAAATTTTCTTAGCCGACCTGCCCCTGCTGGAAGAGGAGGAGGAGGAAGACGACGAAGAAGAAGACTGTCCGCGTTTCTTTTTCTCTGTTTTCTTCTCCCTAGTAACTCGGTCAGATGATCTGGTGCGATTCATTTCGGAAACACAAGTTGTTTACAAAGGCTGAGTTACAGGAAACGTTGTCCGGAAGTTTGTTCGTCTGTAATTTCAGCGTCGTGACACAAGAAACGTTCCTAGTTCCTACTTAAATGTCCAAAAACCTTCAACAAAGCTCAAAAACTTGCCTAGAGGAATTAAATTAAGAATACTTGATAATAATAGATATAATTGTTAAAAGTATATTTGCAACGCAATACGACAAGAAAGTACTGACGGTGTAACCCTAATGTTTTTTTCGCATGTAATCTGGCGCAACTATTTAAATTATCAAGCCTGAAGGCGCTAATAGTCTAAAATTACGTTTATTTTAGTGTGACAATACGCTTCAAATAATTAACTAAGAAAGCATATTTAATTATTAAAGACATAATTCTTAAGAGTATTTTGTGGTATAATATATTCTTGAAAATCGGTTGTTGTATACATATTTGTGCCAGTCATGCCTTTTCATTTAATTTATTACCACTGCTTGTATTTTTACTTGCGGCTGGAGAAGCTGTTGGCACCGCAGAAGAACGTTTGTGTCATCTGATCACTCTGGTCTTCTCGTTTCCTGTGGTAAATGAGAATTCTTGGAGCTTTCTTCTCGTCACTTTTACATAAAGGCCAGATTTGTGTAACACTGGACTAACTGTTGTCCTGTCAACATATTCTCCCACCTGAGCTGGGGATCTTTGCAGTTCTTCCAGAGATACCATGTGCCTTTTGGCTTCTCTGATCCATGTGTTAGCAATGTGTTGCTAGTATTTATTTTCAAAGGATTGATTAAAAAAAAATTGCACTGAGATTTCCTAAACTTGTTAACTTTTCACCACTTTAAACTTCTCTGCAACTTTCTCTATGACCTGTGCTGATGTTTTCATGTAAAAGTTGCACATTTATTTTCAACATTTTGTGCTGGTTGAGCATTTCAAACCCAGTCAATTTTGTCTTTAAACATAAAAAAAAATAAATTGTGAAAAGTTCAAATGGTGTGAATACTTTACTCATTTCCAGATGCATAGTTTGATATTCTGTCTCAGGTGAGTCCAGCATTTCAGGTCCCATTTACCATTTAATACAGTCCCCCCGTCTTAAAATATTTTTCAACAAAAAGAAGCGATGTGAGAAGAAAAATGCAACATTTATTCCATAGTTTTTTTTGCAAGGCAATAGTGAATCTTTAAAGCTCGTATTTTAACAATCTTGTTCCTGATAGCCCTTGACACACTTGCGTGAGGCTAAACTAAAACTCTGCTTCACTGCTCACCTGCTTAGAGTCATACACTGCCACGAGTCTGCATTCATGTGTAAAATATTGTCTCTGTAGCAATAAATAGAAACATCTCTTTAAAACCATCAAAGACGTACATTTAAAAATTATAAATACTGTTACAAAGCACATGCAGCTGCATGAGTTAGTGTAACAGGCTGCAAATGGTTGGACTTGACACGTAGAAAGAAAAGCCTCCGAGCGATCATCTTTCCAGTCTGTGTGCAACGTAGAGCTCACTGCGCCGCTCCAAGTAAGAAATCAAGAGGGTGGTGCTGGGAGGAATGTGTCCATGTTGCTCAGGTTTACCGTGTGGCTCCATTAGGATGCGGCAGCCACACGGATCCTCTCTGGGGGAAACAGCAGGACACTTTTAGCAGCTTTGACGGTGTTCTTCATGAGCATGGCCACGGTCATGGGTCCGACGCCTCCGGGAACAGGGGTGACGAACCCAGCCTTCTTCTTCACAGCTGAAAGCAGGCAGAAAAAATGAATTACAAAGGCACAGGAGGAGTGAGTTCATGCAGAAATCCAATCGAAGTTCATCTCCCATACCTTCAAAATCCACATCTCCAACCAGCCTGCTCTTTCCAGTGACAGGGTCCTGCACTCTGTTTATTCCAACGTCGATCACAGCAGCTCCCTCTTTGATCATGTCCGCTGTGATCAGGTTGGGAATTCCTAAAAACCGTGTTGAGAGCCATTAGATGAGACATGCAAATCAAAATAAATGGAAGATTTGGGATGCAAGCAAACAGAGACAAACCTGCAGCAGCCACAACAATGTCAGCTATTTTAGTGTGCTGGCAAAGCTGTTCCTTTGGAGTGTAACGGTGAGAAATAGTGACTGTGGCATCGCCTGCAGCAGTTCAGAAGAGAAACTGGGTGTTAAAATCTGTGCATCATACAGAGCCTAAAGTTTGATCATAACGCTGAAAAACATCGATCACACTTTGTTCACTGCTTGTTAATCACATAAAATCCCAGTCAAATACATTGGAATCTCTTATTCTAATGTGGAAAAAGTTAAGGGGTGTGAAGACTTTTACATGTTACAAATTGTAAACATTTAAAAATCCAAACAGATGATGTACAACTGACCTCCAGGCCTCTCATGTTGCCCGTCTGTGTGCAGTAACATGGCAATGGGCATGCCCACATTCTTGGAGCGTCCGGCAACTACAACATTCTTCCCAAAAGTAGGAATACCTGGAAGACGTAAATATAGATAGGTACATTTTATTTCATTTCTTAAAAAAAACACCATTATTACTGTAGCACGTACAGCTAGGGGCCAGTCCTGCTACCTGTGCGTTTGATAATTTCCCAGACTCCCCAGGGAGTGGCAGGGAGCATGGTGGACTGATCCAGGCACATTCGGCCAACGTTGACTACGTGGAAGCCGTCCACATCCTTGTTAGGAGCCACTGCATTGCAGATCGTGCGCTCGTCAATGTGCTCTGAGCGAAAATAGTGACAAGTTAGGAGTTTGGACAAATATAAGACACTTACGATGTCAAACATCTCCATGTTGGCTAATAGGAAAGTAGATAATCTGACTCAAGAGGCTCCTTATAGCCACAGGTCTGATCTGTTCTTAGCATACCTGGCAGAGGCAGCTGGACCAGCAGGCCGTCCACACCAGGGTCTGTGTTGAGTTTATAGACTAGGTCCAGTAACTCCTCCTCGCTGATCTCTGAGTGTTTGAGAATTGTCTCACTTGAGATTCCTGTGGGAGTAACAGAGCAGCGTGTGAACTAAAACTGAGTATTAAAAAATTCATTTTTAATAATATTCCGATTAGGTGCACTTGTTCTGAAACGAGGAGTCATACTACAGGCCTCAGTGGCATTTTATTCCTCATATCAGATTCAGATGAACTTCAGGACAGTTACGTTTCACCCACTCCCATTATAGCAGTTAACTTATAATTTTTCCTTTAACATATGCACACATATATTGTTCTCAACCTGCTAAAGAAACATTAGCTTTGGAGAGTTTTATGAGGCCCTCTAGTTATGGCGTCGTCCTCCTCCAGCCTTGTCAATCACAGTTCCAATTGTATTAAACTTTTTATTTATTGCTCAGGCTGCAGATATTAATATCAGGCAAACATCTACTTTCTTTCTAGACATCTCTTGATTTATAAAGATGAATACACGTCTGTGCTACATGAATACAGTGTTCTTTTGTCCTTCCTGTTTTGAGAAAAACAGGGCATCTGTATTACATGACATGTATGTCCCAGGGAAACAGCAGGTGACAAACTGCTAAACAATAGTTCCTCACTCTTATCAACTTAAATAAGAAAATGATGAATAATATACATATTATTTACATTTATTTATTTAAATTATTAACAGTGCAACAAATTGTGGCCATTAGGCTAAAAAATAAACTCCTGGTGACTGAAGAGGTTTTGCACCAGGAGTCAAAGTTGAAATTGTGCCAATTGTTTTTACACTTGGAGATGGTTCTCCCTGCTTACCGACGTCGGCTGCAGCCCGAGTCTTGTTGAGAACGTAGGAGTGACTGGCTGGGTTGTCTCCAACCAGAATGACACTCAGGTGGGGTCTCCTGTTGCCGGCTAAGACCCACTGATCCACATCGGCCCGGGTTTCTTCCCGGATCTGACGAGCCAGCTTCCTCCCTGAGATGACCACCGCCTCTGCCCTAACAATGGGGAACACAGTTAAGTGTTACACAGGAAAAAAAGAGGAGGGAGAAATGTATACCATTTATTTTCTATTATTAGTAATGAAGTCATGGAAAATAAGCTGGGAGCGTGACTTCATCTCAACTGTTGATCTGTTCAGTGCCAGTTTAAACCTTACTTCCTGGAAGTGTAAGTGGTCTTGATTTACCAGGACATTTAACACCTGAGCGCCACTCAGCTGGAGATGCACCAGCTCCAGCTTCCAAATTTACCAACTACAACTCTCCAACTGACTTAAGTTAACATACAGTATTTATAGGTCTATGCACTGCTGCCCCACTACTTTGTTCCAATTCTGCAAGGTTCAGCTACATTACATAACAACAAACATAACCAAATAGCTAATAACTAGAGAGTAATGAGCCATCACCGGTGATGTAACCACCTCTGTTGCTCTGCCAAAACCAATTAAAACTGGGGGAAAAAAATAGCACAACCAGGAGCAAATGAGTAGAGACAGCAGGGCAGCGAAATGTCAAAGAGGATTCTCACTCCAGATTTAAAACTTTACTCCTCTTTCAGATGCATTCATAAACTATCCTGAGTCAGACTTGGGAGACATTTATCCACCAGCTACACTTTTAGTTTGTTCAGGATTTGTTTAAGTTTTAATAGCCTTTTTTTTTTAGTAGCCATATTAAAGAAAATTACTGCAGTGATGATATTGATTAGGATTAATCCACAATTTTCTCCCTCTGGTTGTTTTCCCATTATTTCCCATGAGCTTTTTGATCTTGGTATGCATGTAGGGTCTAAGTTACAGTAGATGTGAGGCAGTGAAAGTCTATCCAGCTGGCCAAATATATTATGGGAAAGGACCATCTTTATGTAGGACACCTGAAATATTACACCCAAACAAACATTGCTTCCATGCCGTTCTTCCTGCACACACTGATGTTGTAGAGACGGTCGTGATTCAAATATACTGTGCACCTCAACTCTCGTCTTATCGTGCATATTAACACGATTGCTTTTATGCAAGGTTGACAAATTTGGAAACGTTTGGATGTTAAGGAGCAACATGTGTCCAACACACCATTGGTTTGACATTATCCATCTTGTGATCATCCAGATCATGTGCAGCACTCACAAGATTTGGTTTCTTAACATGGGGTTAGGCTGCACACAGCACGCTCCCACTAAATTCCTTCACAGGATGTGACTTTACCATCTGTGTGATGAAACTGATGACAGACAGCATGACCCATTTTACCATGCAAGACTGAATATTGTCATGCTAAAGCAAGAAAAAGGTACCACAGCTTACTAAGGAAATCATTTATTTTGGTTAAACCAGAAAAATACATACTCATCCATTCGTTAATTTTTTATACGTGTCCACAAACAATAAAAAAAAAAAAAAGTTGTGTACAAAAAGTATACATAGTTACTATTCAGGTTTACTGTTTAATGGCTTAAGGGTGTGTTCTGGTTGTAATTGGGATTCTCCTGGAGGAGCTGGCCCAAGTGGCTTGACAGAGGGACGTCTGGGTCTCTGCCGAGGATGCTGCTTCAACACACCAACCCAGATTAAGCAGAAAATAATGGATGGATTACTATAAGCAAAACTGTTCTAGTATAAACTTAACATTGTGAACTAAAATTAAGTTTTGGCTTTGAACATTTATGTTATTCTCAGAGCTGAGCTACTGTTTCTCACACAAACTGAACGCAACATAACTGATCTGAACTTGACCAAGAAAACTTTAGGATCCATTTGATAAACTGCAGTGCAGATACGTTTCTCATGCACGTGTGATATTAATTACATATATGGTTGCTCCTTCTGTTAACTTTAAGTATTATGGAAAACAGTCATGTTTACAAGTCTTTATGCATTTCTAAATGTATATAAAATAAATGTACTTACTAAATAAATTATTAAAGATAATACATTCTTTATTGTTGGGATTTATTATTAAATATATTTATTCAACTCAAGTGCTCGAACATCTGCATGGATTTTCCTCGAATGCAACCCAACACCTCGGTCCCCAGCTGAAACTTGTCTCCTTCAGACCGCCAGCCTGCAAACGCTCTTCCAGATTTCATCAGCCAAGCCAACTGCAATGTTACCGGCATACCGCTGGGGGCGGTATACCGGTATGGGAAGAACCAATACAACTGAGGACATTTAGTACAGCGAAACCCAGAAAACCGCTTTGTAAAAATCAACCTGCTCATCCTCAGTGTGCACTAAATGTAACAGAGAGGCGATGTGCTGAGGAGAACTTAGGACGCACATCGAGCCCGGCTTTTAAAATGTGCTCGACCGCAGCGTTTCGTGTGCCCTGAATGAATGTGCTACTACTTTCCCTCGGTTTTTTTCCCGGCGGAAATGTCGGCTCACCTGGAGGCGGACGTGTGCAGGCTACAGACTTGATGCTGGACGTGCTGGCACAGTTTCCTGAGAGTCCTGATCGTTGCCATTTCTGATCTTCTGAGAAGGAAGGAGACACACCACCACCGGCTGGTTACGAAACACTCACTGAGAGCTCCTCCTCCCCCACCGAGCCTGTCAGAGAACCGTCTGGGAGGGAGGAAGAGGAGCAGAGAGGCTTTAAAGCCCTGCCTCCTCCCCTCACGGTCCCTGCGTCACCTCTATCTCCCACTCCCACACCCTCGATAGGTTTCCCACAAGGCTATCTGCCCCCTCAGCCGTTCAAAGCTCAGGCTTTCACACCCTCTCTGCTCTGCACTTTCTTTCTCACATTGCGTCACAACCACAAATGTTAATTTATTACGATTTTATGTGACTGACCATTAAAAAAAAATACATAAATAAATAAATAAGTTCTGCATTGGAGAACACATAAATTATAATTGCAGCATTAGGTTTTACTGATGGTTTTATGAGATTTAAAAACCTCATAAAGGTATTAATATCGTTATACCTCTAGAATTAAGGTATTAATTGATATAGTACCTTAACTGATATGCGGATTATTTTTAGCATTAAAATCCACATATCACCACCGTAAGAGCTGAAACACATACAAGATGTGTGTTATTAATCATTTTACATTTCCATTGCTATTTTAAGTTTAAGCCAAATAAACATATTACTAACAGACAAAGTACACGTTAGTAGTAAATAATTTTTACAATTACCTTTTGACCATTCGGATCGGAGGGGCTGCCGCTGTGAAACAATAAGCTTATCCTGTAAAAGTAAAAAAGCAAACTACCGTAATAACCCGAAGCTTCGTCTTACAAACTGCTTTAACTGCCGTGCTTTTAGCATAACAAGCTAACTGCTACACAACAGCACTAAACAGGAAGTGAAAGCTCTAAAATAAAAGCATACACCTCAAACCGGAAGTCGAGAACTTCACCACATGCAGTGATGAACTTGTGATGAACTTTTCCAGGATTAAGGTACATGGAGACATGCATTTTCAACTAAGATAAACACAGGAAAAAAAATAAGAATAAGAGACTGTATAGTTGGCAAATTTACAACATCAGAAGAACAGTACTGTTCTGTTGTTTAAAGTCAGATCATTTTGTCTGACAAAGAAACCTTAAAACCTTTACTGTTTTATGTCATTGAGGATGACATAAAATATTTCATTTGTTAAAAACCAAAACACAGAGAGAGGTAATTTTTTGACAATGTTTTTATTCTTTTTTCAAAGTCAGAAGGTTACATACATTGAAATAAAAGAAATACTTTTAGTGATAATGACTGACCTAAAAAAAGTTTTGTCTGATTTAATGCCGGGTATCTGGTGGAGTTATATATCCTGTAGATCAGTGGTCCCCAACCCTGGTTCTCAGGGACCAGGGTTTTTGATGAGTCCGGACTCCAGCACAGCTGATTCATATGATTGCATTACCTCCTTTGGATTCCTGCAATTGCTATAGAAGTCGGTTAATCACCTATTCATTTTACCCAGGTGTGCAACAGCAGCAGGGAAACACCTAAAACATGCAGGGCAGTGGGCCCTGAGGACCAGGGTTGGATACCACTGTTGTAGATGTTTCAGTGATCAAGGACTTATCAAGTCATCAGTAAGGACTTTCCCTCTTTTTTTCTAAAAGATGCTTCACATCTCATCTCAAAGCTTTGTTTGGCTCTGAACATTAATTACACATTCAGTCTACAATTTATAAACCTGTCACTTCCAACTGGATTGAGTCTGTGACACACTGTCTGCATACCTCTGATTTGAACTGAATATTCTATATGCATGAACATGTTCGTAAAATTAGAGTAATAATTTTATCACTAAATATGTGAAAATTTTTCAAATTTTCTTAAACAATTTTGGCACAATTAATTTATTTTTTATCATGTAATTGTAACTTTTTTTTTAATTAATGAGCATCTTTGTTTACAAGTACAAAGAAAGAGAACATAATATATTATAAAGTATGCCGGGGGTGTAGCTTTCAACAGTAAATACAACATCTTTTTGTTTTTCATTGGTATGGAAAAACAAAAAGAATAGAGAGAATATATCACAGAAGTTCTGCAAAGACCATCCAGAAACAATCATATAATTTTAACTGAGTTATAACAGAAAGCGGTCATACCCACCTGTGGCCTTAAGGTGGCGATAGTCTGCCTGCTGACAGACGGCCAACAGAGGAAGAGCCGCTGTGGGTGCAGTTCATCTTCGCGTGACGCCAAGTCGATGATAGTTCTTCATGCTAAGAAAGAGATTTAAAAGCGCATTTCTACGTACTAAACCTCAACTTGTAGTTTTCACAAAGACACTTCAACAACGTCTTCGTCAAGATGAGCTTCCTGTTGTAAGTAAAGTTGCAGTTTGCTTCCTGAGTCAGAGCGGAGCTTTGCGGTCAGGGTTAGCTGCGCTTCTGCGAAGTTCACAAGGGAAGTTAGCCGAGACCGAAAACTAGTGAGCTGCATCTCAAAACAACCACGGGTAGGTTACATGTTGAGGTGAATTTAGCGTCGTTGAAATGACACAAAGGTACATTTTAAAACATGTGCGGTTGGACTAATTGCGTATCAAGGGAAATACCAGAGTTATGAGACAAAAAAGTAATTAGCTAAATTACTCTTAAGACCAAATATGGTCAGATTCGCTTAAAATCGCGTTTCTAATCTGTAAGGTTGTTAATAATCTGGATTTAATTATGTGCAGACTGCTTTTATTCACAACTGCTCAGCTTTAGAACTGAGGGAGTAAATAAGCCTAATCCCTGATTTCATTTTTATTATTATTATTTATTTCTAAACAAGACTAAAGGTGCTCACAGTTCTGAATCAGACTTTTGTTTAACTTTAATTTCTATTTTGGGGCCTCCAAGCATCCATCATGTTAGTTAATTTCCCTGTTTACAGTGACAGTGGCATACAATTACGTTTCCTGTCTGTTGCACCAGCTGGGTTACATTTATAACGTGGTTAAATGTCTCACTGAAAACAAGCCACCCCAGTTTTTTTTTTTAAAGTTAGAAACTAATGTGACAGTGACTAGGTGTTCACTGTAAAGACTTCTAGTTTCGATGAATTGCTTAATTCAGACGTGCTAAATCTTGAACTTTAAGACCTTGTAGAGGGCACCCTTTGAACATGCCATCTTCAAATCTAATCAAAAACATTGATATTTTAAAAAACTGAAAAGTGTTGTAAAAATAGTTTTACACTTTTTTTTTTTTTTTTTTTAAATGGCTTAACTGAAATGGATGAAATGCAAAGAGCTCAGTAGTCCTGCACCTCTTTTGCTTTAAGAAGCTTTTGATGTGATTGGTGGATCTGATAAGGATGACTTTGAGCTTTTACGTCTGTTAAGAGTTGGTGTGTTTGCTGTTTTTTTTCTCATTTTATATGCAAATCTTTCTGGAACAAAATTGAGCCACTTTGCATGGGATTTTCTGTTCCAAATGTGTTAATCTGCTGTGTCTGCTTTAGAGACATTTTGTGCCAGACCTGACAACTGATGACTAGAAGTATTTTTCTCTAATCTATCTACCTTATAGGTAAGTTAAAGGAGATGTGGCAATAGATATTAGCAGGAAATTACCCAGTTGTCATAGTTTGCCTTAATCTTGTGTACTTAATAAAAATCACTAAATTCACACAACGTTCACAACTAGATTAATAGAAACAACTTGTGTCAAAGTATTCAGAAAACAATATACAATTTAAAATATTTAAGATTCAAGCATTTGTATCACATCTCCACAATTATTTGAAAATGCCTGACTACTTGGAGAAATATAAGGATTTAAGTATGAGTTTGTGCAAAATGGGATGAGACCGAATGGCAAACTAGGAGTATGAAACGGAGAACTGATATGGAGCCCATCAAAATGCATCCTGGCTCATTTCTTTGAGGGTTTTTCCAGCTACAGCTCAAAGATTCCCAGGCAGATTTTCTCCAAGAACAAATATATGAGATGTGGTGTGAACTGCAGAGCAACAGAGCTGGTTAGAAGAAGACTGCTTAATGAAATATTGAAGAGGATACGAAGTGATGTCTCAACTCCCTGGGGGCACTTGTACAACCATGACACGTTTACACACGGTTGCTTAGTTCTATGTTCTCTTGTTTGCAGTGGCAGTCGCTCATCTAAGACCTTCAAGCCGAAGAAAAACATCCCAGAAGGCTCTCACCAGTATGAGCTGCTCAAACACGCCGAGGCGACGCTGGGCAGCGGGAACCTGAGACAGGCTGTCATGCTACCAGAGGGAGAGGATCTCAATGAATGGATCGCTGTGAATAGTGAGTGAACAAATACAATGAATCAACACACCTAGTGTACAGGGAACTATTTAAATTTTTACTACGGGCCAATGTTGAGATGAATCTTTGATGACCACAGGTTTAAAATAGTGGTTTGTGTGTAAATAGTGGATGTATACAAACACACAACTAAGAAACTTAATCTTAATGTTGCAGCCAATAATTTACAAAAGTAGAAAATATTGTTTTATGTAATCAAAAGTTTGTAATCGGGTTAAAAAATGCATTCAGATTTTCTTTTTTCTTATACAGAAAAATATTTACTAGGAGGCAGATTAACAGATCTCAGATCAGCTTAAGTGCATTGCACTAAATGGCCAAATGGCACCAAGTTAGCTTTAATAAAATAGGACCAGTCAGATGTAAAATTGCAAATGTGCTCTGGAGATAATGAATAGCTTTAGTCATCCCAGGTGGAGAACAGGCAGCTTCCACTCGCTTGGCTGGTAAATAAAACTGCTAAGCTGTTATGACATGAGAGCAGAAGACTGGTGCTTATGGTTTATGTCCAATCTTGGGTTTTGTAGTACTTTGACATTCAAATTTAGATTTTCTTATTCAGTAGCATCAAAAATATAAATTTTATTTTCTAGCTGCCATTATTATTTATAATAAGGACAGAAATCCAGCAAAACAACGAAAATGGCTGAAGTCCATCTCTCTGCTGCTGCTGCTGCTGCTGCCTGAATGAAACATCATCATTCCTGTAGAAATGGAGTTTCCATTCTAGAAGCTTGTCACGTCTGTTTGTTCCAGGCTGCACAACATCAGGCGATGGTGTTATTGAAAAACATTATGACATCAGCCGTGAAAAATCTAATTTTTCCTCACTCAGCTGGTTCCCATTAATCATTACAACGCTTCCAACTTTCCCTGTGGCTGTCAGCTGTGTGACAACACATTATAGCCATGAAAATGGTCAAATCTTGGTCCTTAGAATATAATTGCCAGCATGTGATGCAATCCAAACAGACTATACAAAATTAATACTGCATTGGATATATTGAAATTGCAATGACAATATATTTGCTATGTATTGGGCTCCCCTTATTTCTTCTTAGTAAATTTTGATCAAATCACAAATATTCAAAATGGCTCTCTTCTTCCTGCAGTAAAACTTTTACATCAAATTGTGAAGCTTGGTGCAACCTGATGTAGCACAAAGGTGGAGCTTCCACTGATCAGAAAAACATTTATTGTCTCTTGTCATGATGAAAATCAGCTAATTTCTTAATTCATCTTTATGCATAAATGTAATCCTGGTTGTTACTATAGTGTTGAGGTAAATCCAATTTCTTTTTTTTTTTTTACTTTCTGGTAAGACCCACCATCGCCCCTGCAGCGCCATCTGTTTAATGATGAAGTAGATTAGATTTTCAAACATTTACCATGTCCAGGCTCAGTAAATCCAGTATGAAGATCCGTCTACGTACAGAAAGTGTTAGATTGCTCATCTAGCCTTCAGCTCACTGAGGTCTGAGTAGATTCATATCTTTGTAATTGCTATGGTGGCGTTTTCTAACTTGAATAGTTTTTTTTTTTTATTTTATTTTTTTACTTTGTGTAAGTAGAAATAACTTTAGGGTTTGTTTTCAAGGGTAATGCCACTCTTATTTTGAAAACTCTGGTGGGATCTGAACTTGATGATCTTCAGTGGCCAACGTCAAGCCTCAGACTGTGGCTGCTCTGAGCTGAGCGTTTGTGCCACCAGCCGTGAGGCAAATTAACTGCTGAGAAAAGAAAAATCTTGCACAGAAGACATTGCGTAAAGGCTTCTATTGGCCAATACTTCATTAGTTCACTTATCCAGTTCTTTACAGTAAAGTGTTAAGAATCACTTCTCCAAAAATAAAATCACAAAACATATCTGGTTTGAGAGTCTAGATAACACATCTGGCATCAAAACGATCAAACCCCTTTATCTTTCTGAATCTGTCCACTTGATTTTATCTTTGATCTTGAATTCTTTGAGGTTGGAAGCCCGGCTTCTCTTCGCTCTAATCTGCTGCTCCCCACACAGATTCGGTCAGGACTCTGGTTTGGTCACCTGAATGTACGTCCAGTCAGAAGAAATATGTTGGTAGACTTAAAGAATTACTTTAAAGTTAAATCTGACAAAGGCTTGAACAATTCCTGGCCAAACTGTGACTTTGTGTCATTGCTCTGTAAGCAGCATTATGTAACAACGTTTTGCTGGTCAGTGGTGTAAAATTAAGTCTTCTGGTTGTACTGATTCTTCCTCTCAGCCGTTTCTAAGGAAAGAAACGGACTGTGTAGTGGTCAGTAAGTGAGCGGGAATTCACACAGATGAGGAGTGGATGGGCCTACAGAACTGGGAGGAACCTAACTCCTGTTTGTATGAATAAATGACCTGTTGGCCTGTGCTTTGTTTCACAATTAAATGTTCCTGATTCACTTTAGAATCTTTATTTTTCTGAGCATGCGAGTACCTCATTCATCCCAAGAAAAATGCTAATGCATTACATCACAGTTGATGAGGCAACCATTTCCTGTTATTAGTCATAGGCAATAAGATTTGTCATTTGCCTCACTTAGTCAAGATGTTGCACCACAAGTTTGATTGGCTTTGGCTTGCATATCAATACTCCAGTTGTTTGTTTACGCTCGATATAATGAAAAGGATCACTTGGTAGTAAACTCAAGGTGACACATCGGTCATTTCAGACTTATTGTAGGCTCCAAACTTACCAACACATACCTTTCTAATATTTATTCTTGCATGTTTATTAAAGAAATCAGATTTTATATGTGTATTTGCTTGGTTGAAATAAATCTGTTTGATAAATATTCTGATTTTTTTGTTTAATATTAGTCTCGAAAGTGTTTATGAATCGTCACATCAGTTTTTTAAAAAAAAATTATGATGTAGTCATTTAAGAAAAAGTCTTTAAAATAAAAAAATATTCGCTCACAGAGATCTGTTTATTACACCTTGTTATGACATGGCCATTGTTGCCGAGATGCTATTAAACTCAAACTGAGACTAATACTAATCATTGTTAAAGTAATAACAGGTCCACCTCTGTTAAGAGGTGTTACTTGGTGCTTAATGTTTTACTGTTTTCTTCAGCCGTGGACTTCTTCAACCAGATCAACATGCTGTACGGCACCATCACAGAGTTCTGCACTGAGACCAGCTGCCCTGTGATGTCTGCAGGACCAAGGTAACAAACATTTTCAATACATGTAACCTTTTTTTTTTTTTTTTTTTTTTTTTTACAAATTGAACAAAGTTGCACTGGAAATATTACTAATCCTTCAATACGTAGGAAGAACCTCACATGTGGTGGTAGAAAGTGTTATTCCATCGTTTTTTGAAACATCGTTTTTTGTAGATTTTTAGTTCTCCCTTTGCATTCCTCCCTTTCTAATAATGGTGAAAAGACAATTTAATTAAAGCCTTAAATCACCTTCAGTACTTGGAAAATTAAAGGCAGCCATTATTAATTCTGTGGCCACAGTGTGTAAATAAGAGGCTGTCACAACAGACTCCATGTTGAATTTGGTCAAAGGCAGCCATGATGCACTCAAACGGAAACAAGAATCACAAATGACTTTCAATATTTGAGCTCCTAAATAAAGAACTGTTGAGACCACCAAATTTAAACCATGTGAATTTCACTCTCAGAAACTCCCTCTCTAATTTATCCCTTTTTTCTGGGTCATTATTTCATGTTGAGAAAATGGACAATGTGAAACTTTATTTTCAGCTAAAATGACAGAGGCAATTGGTTTGACTGTCACATGAGGAAAACAGGAAATGAGCTTAGTATCTAGATTTGGCACTTCCTCTATCCTCGGTCCATCCAAGACTGTGCGCCGCTTCTAATCAGGAGGAAGAGACGTGGTTTTGCTTCCTGTTGACACAGCCTCTGCCAAGAACATCATGCAAATTACCTTTTTTATTTCCTTTTGGTCATTTTATTTAATCTCACCTGCACTTGAATCAATAAATTCGTTTTTCTGTGCCTGCTGATTGCATTTTATTTTGTTTAGGTATGAGTATCATTGGGCTGATGGGACCAACATTAAGAAGCCAATCAAGTGTTCTGCACCCAAGTACATAGACTACCTGATGACCTGGGTGCAGGACCAGCTGGATGATGAGACGCTCTTTCCCTCCAAGATTGGTGAGCTTTTATTTCTAGTTTTACACAGAATTAAATGATTCTAGTCGTTTTGCACTTCCTCTTTGTAAACCTTTTTAAACTTCTTCAGCCTTAAAAGTAGACGGAGCTCAAAGTGAACGTGTAAAGGTCACAAATGCTTAAAAAATTACATTTTATTTTCATCTCCACTTCTCCTTTTTTTTCTATAATCTTTTGTGTTGCAGGAGTTCCTTTCCCCAAGAATTTCATGTCTGTGGCCAAAACCATCCTGAAGCGCCTGTTCAGGGTTTATGCTCACATCTACCATCAACATTTTGACTCTGTGATACAGCTGCAGGAGGAGGCTCACCTCAACACCTCCTTCAAGCATTTCATTTTCTTCGTCCAGGTGAGGTCATCACACTAGAATGGGGGATTTTTGTGCAAGACTGAAATATCTAAGCATAGTTCTTATGCAGACTGGAAAAGGTCAGAAATTTGATTTAAGTATTTTATGGGCCTCATTGGGATCAGGAGCAGAAACCCTGATTATCACTGAGAAAGTGATAATCATTTTGCACAATATTACACTGAATAATTAGGTTTAATGTGGAGCTCTGTAAAGTGATGACCTGATATGGCTCTGACCTCTGTAATGACCCCATCCAGTACTTCAAAAATATGACTGTTTAGAGACCATGCTGTCAAAATATTGTAGGTTTTTTAATGTCTTTGATTATGACATTAGTCATCTGTTGTGATGTTGCCATTTAAAAGGCTAATAGAAAGGTCTTTTTTTTTTTCTTTTTTCCTTGATGCAAATTTTGTAGGTAAGATCAACAAAGCTGTGAATAAATAGGAGTGAAATCTCTAAACAATTATTTATATTGGAACTGCCCCAAATATGGAGAATTTTATAAATTACCTTAATAATGTTTCCAATAAATTTGTCTTGGCCCAAATCAATCCAGTAAATTAATAAATGAGTATTGTTTCTTTTGGGTTATTTTTCTACCATCAGTAGCATTAAATGTATCGTATGACGGTTATTAATTAAAAAAACCCAACAGTTTCTTAAAAAAAAGTAGAATTGAAAGATTAGGAACATAAATTGCTCATGCAGTTGTACTATGTTTAACCACAATGCATAAATGTTTTTATTGGGGGCTAAAATATTTTAGTGCTGATTTTGAATTTCTTGTTTGATGTAGGCCTGTCACAGAAAACAATAAATTGTATGATAAAATAAACTCAGAATTTTTATTTGCTTGATTTGTAGTTTTTCCCTTTTCTTTCTCTTTACCAAAAACTGAAGGATATTTCTTCAGTCTGGTGTTTTGGTCTCAACTATCCCTTTTTTGAAAGATAATTTTGTTTACAGAGACTTCATAATTTATTTTATTGTTTCTGTATATTGGATATTCAAAATGTCTTCCAGTTCCAGTGTTTAAATGTTCATTAGGATTAAAGTCTATTGATTTTGAGAATGAGTTCTTGCATTTTAAAGCCATAATTACAATTGCATTACTTGAAAATGGTCTCAAAACAACTTTATCGCAAAAAGCTCTGGGACAATTTTTGTCCAGCAAAATTTATCGTGCCAGGCCTAGTCTGATGTTTTTTATTCTCCTTCCTCTTGCAGGAGTTCAACCTTATTGACAGGCGGGAGCTTGCTCCTCTGCAGGACTTGATTGAGAAACTTGGATCCAAGGACAGATAGAAATTTCATCACACATTTCCTCCCTTTTTAAAAGCTGTTTTTTCCTCCTTTGCCCTTCCTCTTCTTCTACCTCTGATTTCTAGCCTCAACTTGTAAAGAACATCTGTGCCTTTACACTTAATATTTGTATTGGACATTTTCTTTTATCCCCTTCTGTTCTACACAGATTTTGAGCCTTTTTAGCCTCTGGGGCTTGTATACAATGGTGTAGTAAAGCAAAGATATTTTTCACAGGACTGTGGTTACCGACTGTAGGAGCAATCTACTGAATATTTTTTAATTTTTTTTTTCCATTGGACCAAGGTGAAAACAGCTGCTCGTTTTCAGGAGTTGCTGCAAAGTGTTTGGTTTGTCTAAACACTTGATTAATTTTTAACTCTAGTTTATTAGAATTGCAATGATCGACCAAATATAAAAGTTTGTTTTATGTCTTTCCTTTGTCAACAGAGGAGAGTAACAGAAGGCACAATATAGAGTAATAAACCAGGTCTTTAGTGGGCTTTTACACTTGTTACAACACAGCAAATGAAGGTAGACACATACTTGCACAGGTGTTTATGTGTAAAGCTCACAGTTATTTTTAGTAACATTGCTCCTGTACAGAGCATCTTTAAGTCACAGTTTAATGTAAAGAGATGGATTATTGCAATAATGCCTTATTAAGCCCATCTTCATGCAGCTATCTTATGTTGCCTAAGCAATACAGTGTTTTCCACACTTTCTGAATATGGTGAATGTGCTGAAAACTTCACAGGTAATTTTGAACATTTTTCTTGTCAAGAGCCTATAAATCCTTGGGTCAATCTATTAATTGGAGCCTTATTGTAGAAATGATAACAGAACAGAAGATCATTGTTTGACTTGTATTTGCTAAATCCCTAACCACTTAATTTTTTTTATTTTGTATATTTTTCCTTGGATCGGAAAGCTATGTAATTCTTTTTTCATCTGTATGTCAGAGATGGTTGTAGTTTTGCTGTTTTTTTTTTTACTCCATTAGTCTTTGTTTCTTGTGATATTACCAGAGTTATTTGTTAGGCTTTACTCTGGCTACAGCAGCAGGTTCTGTCCATATAGCCGATGAAGCTAATTTTCATCCTGATGTCTGGTCTTCAAAATGTTAATCATGAAATTGAATTTATTACGTGGCTTCACATTTCACCCAAACTTGCATCAGTCTTGTAACTCACTATGATGAAGCTTATGAAAGCCTGTTAAAATCCCTTCAAATCTAGATTTTCCTCTTACAGGTGCAGAAATGGTGTGTCCACTCATTATTTTTCAGTGTATACTCTGCCACTATATGTTTTTGCTTCAGCTCATAATTTCATTTCTAAACTCCTGGTTACAGTTACTATGTCAGGTGTTGGAGTTGAAGGTTTTTATATTTCACAGTTTTGGTCCAATTATTGGGTGGTTGTTAGGATAGAGTGGGAGTTCTGGGGATAAATGTACCACATTCAAAAATGTACTGTAACAAATCAGTGTTTTTCTCAACAAAATTGTGCCTTACAATAAAAATGTCTCATTACAGTATTGATGGATCAAACATTTAATAAACATCTTAAAGACAATTCTGAGTTATTTTGTCTTGTGGAGTAGTATTTGTTTTGTGATTAATGTTAAGTAAAATAGTGTGATATTAAAAAGCCACAACATGGTGATACCAAGGAGAGTATTAAATATGTGTGATATTCGTTTCATGAACTGTTAAGTTCTTGAGGAATGCAACATTTATAGCTTGTGTATCATTTGTCTGTTTGTTGGCTCTGATGTGTAATGGCTGCAACTTAATCAAATTATAGTAATGAGGGGTAAGATTAATCTTGATGAACATTAAACCAGAAGAGTGGAAAGGGGTGTTATTTGGTTGTCCTTTATTTTACCACAGCTATGTGTAAAAGTATTTTTTACAGGGTTTTTTCTGATATATTTATATTGTACATAGTTAAACTAGGTAGGAACGCGTATTTAGAAACAATCTGTATCACCCGACACATCTTGCGGTGCACGTTTTCGGGGTTTTTTTTGTTGTTTTTTTTTTTGTTTTACTGAACCAATCAGAACGGAGCTGAGACTGTTTCGCATTATGCTCTGCGTTTAGACTCGTAGGAAAATTGTTTAAACCTTAATTAGTTTTGGTAAGCAAAACCAAGTGTACTTTTTTTCAGTAAAGATAAATGGGATCTTTGTCTTGGTAAGATATACTCAACTGTTCACCATTGTTGTGAATAGTTAGTTTAATGGCCGCAAAGTAAGCACGCCTGAAAGACTTTACCCAGGGCAGGAATTTCCCACCTATCGGGACGGAGAATTAACAAACTGTTTCTCTAAGCTAACATCGTGAAGTAGTTTGTCATCTGGCTATTTGGTTAAATACCGTCGAAGGACCAAAGGTAAACTCGAATTAAAGCTTTAACAAAAAAATTAATCTGTGGCTAGGTTGGCTTTGTGACGCTATAAATGCGTTATAAAGGGAAGAAAATGATACTTGGGGTTAAGCTAAGTAGTTTGCTAAGTACAACTGATATTTAGAATAGAACTCTGTGAAGTCACTTGTTTACTAATGTTGACTAAGAGTATTGATATTGAAATATGGGCTATTTTTGTACTTAACATTATCAAGCTACGTAAAAACGGCGAATAAAGCGAAAGTGCTGCCGATTAGTTTCATTTCAAGATGTAAAGTTAGCTCCGTTTTTCTGATGATTCATGGAGCTAAACTAAGTTTAGTTTCATTTGTTGACTTAATCGACTAAGCAAATTCCTCACTACAGTTGACTGAGTGAACTTCAGCCACCTTAACACGGACAGATTGGTGTAATTTCTGTAATGCTTCTTTTAGGTCACAAGTGGCATCATGGCAGATGAAAACACACAGTTCTGTGGTAATTGGTGCGTATAAACTAGTTATGTCACGACTCATGTTTTTGATCGATTGTCTGAACTTAAATATTTTTGGCTTTCAGCAAGCACGACATTCCAGAGGCCAATTTTACCACTCATGAGATCCACTGTAGAAGAAACATTGGACTCTGTGACGTGTGCCAGGAGCCAGTGCCCCACTCAGAGCTTCAGGAGCACAAGATTCAAGAGCACACACAGGTATTATACCCAGCTTAAGATTACTTATGTTTATAAACCATATTGTGAAAAAAACGTAAAGAGGTACCTTTCAGCGTGTTGGGTATTTTTACTGAAGTGGAATATTACAGATTAAAATCTTGAGCACCTTCAGAAAACCACTGATCTTGGAGAATAAAAAAATGTAAAAAATTCTGATTTTTAAGTATGGACACTATTTCCATTTTGACTGAACTTTATTATGATCTTTCAAGTGAGACTTATCCCACTTGTCGCCTGTCAACAAGAAAGCAAATTACAGTCCCAAAAATATTTTGTTACTTTTATTTTGGTTTCTCCAGATTACATGCAAGTGTGGACTGAAGATTGAGAAGAATCAAAGTGAAGTTCATCAGGTATTGCCTTACTTTTCTTTACATTGCATGTTGCCAACAGAATCCTTTCTCTAAAAAAATACTTTTCGAATCAGTGTCAGAGGATTTTGCGCTGTAGGAAATTCTGACACCTATTTAGGGGTAAATGTATTTAATTTGATGTAGAGTTAGAGAAGCAGTACAACTGGTACAAAATAGTATGTAGACTTTAAATTTCTTGACTTATAATATTTAACAATCTGGATGAAGGCCACTAAATGTTCCTTATGGTTGTGTGTTGCAGAGCTCTGAGTGCTCTCAGCGGCTGGTCCCATGCCCGTACTGTGAGCTGGAGCTTGTGTTCAGCCAGTCCAAGGAGCATGAGGATTATTGTGGTGCACGCACCGAACCTTGCCCCAACTGCAAGTGCAACGTAATGCTGCGTGAAAAAGCTGTGCATCCAGTCCTATGCGGAAGCCTAACACCACCCCAAGAGAGGAACAACAACAGGATGGGCTGCGGTCAGACAGAGAATCGGTCTTCTGATGACTGGTTTGAGGCGCACTCAATCAGAAACCCCCTAAGAGCGCAGGAGGGAGCCCCTAAAAACAATAACATCAGCGCAGCGGAACGTCCTCACTTTCTTCTGCCGTTTGAGCCTTCAGTTTACAGCGGCTCAAGTGGAGATCGGGAGGCGGGAAGCTGGAAGAGTTCAACATCTCACAGTACAACATCTAACCTCTGTGAGTTGATTCTGAACTATCTTATAGATACAGAACCCCAAGAAAGGTGATGTGGTTTCATGTAATTGAGTATTAAGTTTGATATTTTCTGTAATAATTGTGTGATTGTTTGTGTTTTAAGTTCTTGGACAAGGCGATTTTCTTCATGGCGGCAGCAGCAGCGTGCGCCCTCCTGATGAGGAGTCGTCAGGCCTCGACTACGACTATATGTTGGCCCTCAGCCTCCAGAGTGATGGAGAGGCAGCAGGTGGAGGAGCAGAGGACAGCGTGTGGAGGAATATCTGGGACCACGAGGACAAGAAGACAAACTCATCAGTGAACTCATTTCCTTTGGCCCACAATAAAAACACTAACTCGCCTGAAGGGACGAGTGCAGTTCAGGGCTCCGGGTCCGCAGGTAAAATTAGGAGGATTGCATTGATTCATCTGAGTGTGCACTCGGTTTATGGTTTAACTTTGTTTTCACAGATACCATGCTGCCTTGTGAGTTTTGCGAGGAGTTGTTTCCAGAAGAGGACCTTATTCTGCATGAGGTTTGGGAATGTTTTTGAATCCATTGTGGTCTAAGTGAGGAAGTAGCAAAGCAGCACGGATGCAGTTAAGGCTCATGGTCAGGTGATCATCAGTGTGACTGTATCTATAAAAACATGAGTTATGAGGCCATTTGCAGGTAAATTGAAGTCCATGTGATTATTCCCACATGGGAAACATTTCAGAAAGTTCATATCAGAGGAAACTCCAGCTGTCAAGCAGGAAGGTGGAGGGTTGATGGGTTGACTTGCTTTGCAGCTTTATAACCTCGGCAAGCCAAAGTATTCTAGAGTCAGATGTGAGACCATCTGTCTGACAGGAACAGCTCGGTCCAAACAGAGACATGAAAGTAACAAGCAATATTTTACGTGGGCTGGGCTTATTTCTTTCCTCACAGACTCCTAAAAGTCATACAGAAAACAACTTTTACTACTGGTAAATGATCATGAGGCGTACTTAATTCTTCCATGTTTAGCAGCATGGAACCTGTTGTGTGTATGCTTGAGATTAGAGTTAAATGATCTTAGACCCGATCACTCCCTTTATGTCCTGATATGTAAAATTGTAGAGCTGGAAGAGGGTGTGCTTTCCTTTTACAATGGCTGCATGTTTCGCACAGAAAGCTGAATAAAAAGCTTGTCTATTTGGATCTATGATTTCTAATGAAATGACATAATTACATAATAGTTCAGAAATGAATTCATTCAGTTCCCTTCAATGACACAAACTGGCTTTCCATGGGTGAGTTTTGACTGTTGTCAGGTAATTAATTCATTCCTTTTAATTAGTAAATCAATGCTAAATATATTTTATTTAGACCTCAAAGACACCTCTGTACTTTTCTTTGTTTCAGTTCAGTTCCAGTTAGCCCAGCCCTTTACGATGCAGATTGTATCTGCATCTTTAAGTAATGTGACGTCTAAAACACGTTTAACAAAGATTTTAATCTTTGTTTTTTTTCTTTGTGTCAGACGGGATGCAGTCCTGCCTCTGCGTTTGCATCTTTTAGCAAGAAACCGTCTTCACCTCCTAAAGATGACAGGATGGGCAGGAAGGCTTCATCAGGGCTGATGCAGAGCTTTCCAAACACGCTTGCTTCCAACATTCCCACCTTCCCTCGTTCGGTCTCCCCAGCCTCTTACAGTCCTCCTGCCAGTCCACTAGAGGGCGACGTGGTTATTCCATGTGAATTCTGTGGCGTGGCTCTGGAGGAAGCTGTTCTCTTTCACCATCAGGTATTTTTCCACTTTTCTCCCTTTTTCCTCCTGTTTTAATTAAATGTGTGTTTTGTACAGCATAATGCATAAAACTTGGTATTTAGCCGCTGCTGGCTCTAGTCTTCTATTTTTTTATTATGGTATGTATACAGTGTCTCTTCCCAGACTTTACATGGTGTGATTGTTAAAAAAAAAAGATCCATTAAGGGAATTAATAAAGATTTTGTGAGCTAATCCCATTTGCTTCTCAGATTATACCTAATCTATAACACTGAGCAAAGTAGGCAGTAAACTTTAATTTATTTCAGGTTTATTTTTATAAAACTGCATCGTTATTTTCAGCTAAACATAAGAATCAAACACCTTCAGGACTTGTTTTATCTTGAAGAAACTTCATTAGCATAATCTGAATTTTGTGTTGTTTCTCTTCTGAAACCAAGGACAAATGTGACATGCGGACCGAGGCTGGCCACCAACTGAATAACACAGCAATCCAGAAGCCTCTGGGTCCTGCTGGAGATGCCTTTGGACAGACGTCTGCAGATTTTCAAAGAATAAAGCACCAAGGTAAAGTTGGATATTTTTTCCGGTTACTAATAAAGATTAAGACTATAATCTACTTAAAAAAAATGTTGGTGCTCTCACAGATACTTCAGTGTTATATATATATTTTATTATTTCACAGTTTTAAACACACTTCTACCAATTGTGAGAATAGATGTGGATGGTCCTGTAGATGCATTTCTGGATGCTGTCTTTTGTTTTTACACACTCATGACCTTTGCTCCTGTATACATCTGACTTTTCGGATGAAGACTTTTGGGACACAAAACCTGGACAAACGTCTGGAGGATGGGAAATGAGGACGTCCAGCCGTGACGTCAGGGAACCAGAGGACGCTCATTTCTTTCACTGTGGCTCTGACACGCCCGGTTCTGCTTCAATACAGGGGTAAAAACAATAATACAATATAAGTGAAATATGTTTTTCATTTAATTTAGAAATATTTAAGCAAGAGTTAAATGCATAATAATTTGTACTTCTTTTTGGTAAATGTATCCATCAGATTTTATATGCCAGAAAACAAAGAAGGGACGGACAACAGAGCTAAGGTATGTTTTACTTTTATTTTCTCAAACTCTGTGGTGTTTATTCTGCCTTTGTTTAATCCTACTGTTAAATGATTTCAAATGTTGGAGTATTGACAATATCCATATAAAATATTTGGTTAAAAGTTTAAACCAAACAGGTTCTAATTTCTAAATGTTTTTTTCTGTCACCGTACATTTAAATAAACTCTTGACACACAAAGAGTTATTGCCTTTGAATGAAGGCAATAAGTTGTTAGTAAAAACAGCTGAAACCTTTCAGTTTCAAGTCTCAACAAGTGATTAGTGTTTATAGTTATTTATGCTTTAAAACTCAACAGCATTTCATAAAGGTGAGGAAATGCGACAGGAAGAGACCAGCGAGGTGGAGCTCCATATTTGGAGGCATTTTATTACAAACCTCCTCAGAGTAAATTAGCTCCTTAAACGTCTTCACCGAGAGTCTGTCAGTCTGAGCTAAACTCTTCCAAAGTCTTATGTGATCTATTCCAGGAAGGGCAGCTTCTCCCAAACTGTTTCCTTTCCTTCAAAACTCTCTGCTGCAGATTTTCTCCTTATTTTATTTCTGTGGCAATGATTTGAGTCAGGAAGCTTCTTTTCCTCCACATCCATAAGGCTGCAAACGTAAATGTCTCCAGTCATCAATGAGTCACATGATGAAGCATGTATCAACATCCGCTGGGCGTTACATTATTCTGAAGCAAGTTTAGACCCTGAGTAATGTAGTGCATTACTCAGTACAGTACATGCCAGACATTTTCTCGTCCAGTATGAAATATTCACTGTATGACTGTTTGATGATATCACAATGTTTTCTCTAAAATATCATGTAAAAATCCTCTAATCCCTTCTTTCATAAAACAGAAAAGCAACAGTTGTTCGTACTACTGCAAACATAACTAACATGTTGACTATTAAAGGTACAATAATACTATGAAAAATATAAAGTCTTTAGTTGTGGGTGTCAGACGTGCTTATTGTGCAGAATATTTGACCTTTTCACCTCCGTTTGAAAACGACATGATGACGGTTCTTTCATTCCGACGCCGTGACTGTTCATGTTTTTCACAACTGTAATATTCCTAAGAAGTTTTATGTGATCGGACTAGAAGCCTTTAAAAACAAATATTCTGTTAGAAGCAATAAATAAATCTGCTGGAATCAGATTTCTCATGCTTCAGTATTTCCTGGCGTGTGTGTTTTGTTTTTGTTGTTTGTTTTGGTCTGTAAAAGTGTTTTTAGCTGTACTGCTGTCTCTTTCTAGCCACCCAAGAAGCAGAATGAGGAGCAGTAGGAAGGATGTGAGATGGAGCGTCTGGATAAAAAAAAAAAAAGGACTGCACCTCCTCCTCTGCTTCACCCATTTTTGCACACATTTAAACAATAAAGGTATAACAACCCAAGTGCCTTTGAAAACCTAAGTATCTTACAGTTTATACTCTATTAATTTTTACAAACGTCTGAGTTGATTTTATTCTCGCATTTTCTGCTTAATTTTGTGTTTTGTGGTCAAGCCTGATGAATTGAGAAATGTATTTTATTAACATTGTATTAGTGCTTTTATTGCCTGGTTCATTTAAAACAGACCCAGTTGAAGTTAATCTGCACCTTGTTTCTGCTGCCGGAGACATCTTTGTTTTTATCCTTGTGTGTCATCTGCTTTTTGTTTCTGTATTCATCTATTTAACAAAAAAAAAAATGGATGGACTTTTTAAAAAGACAATGTTGGGAACAGATTAAATTTGTTAGAATATGTTTCTCTGACCAAGAAAGTAGACATTTCTAAGCATTATTCTCACTTTATACTGTTTAACACGCGTCTTTTGTAGTTTTCTGTAACTAAGCAATGATTTTTTTTTTTAATTCTAACCTACAGTCGTGTTTTATTATACTGAGATAGCTTCAAAAGCATAATATGATGTTTTTGTGACTTTAACACAATAGAAATATGTATTAGGA
Organism: Xiphophorus couchianus; assembly: GCF_001444195.1. Lineage (NCBI taxonomy): Eukaryota > Metazoa > Chordata > Actinopteri > Cyprinodontiformes > Poeciliidae > Xiphophorus > Xiphophorus couchianus. Next base: position 16,252,416 of record NC_040239.1, read on the forward strand.
AGCCAGAAAGGTTTAGTTAGTAGAGCTGCTGCAATCCATGACAACACCTTTCATTGCGGATTTAATGCACACAGCTGAATATTCCTGTTAAAAATGATGTAATACTCTTTGTCTTGTGCTGTGATTAAATATTTCAATAGGGATAATGATGGCTTTATCACTTTCTCAACATCTTGGTGATTTGATTTCATACATTTCAGAACCTTGTTGTTGTCATATATGAAGTTTCGTGAGCGATGGGCAACACAATACATTTTTGTTTCTGATTTTTTTAATGCTGTTTGTGCGAAGGTGATTCTGCAGGTTAGAATCACCTGCAAAATCACCTTCTGCAGGTAAAATAATTTACCTTAATTTACAATTAAGGTAAATTTGAAGCACATAAATTTCAAGTTTTATTCTCTCAAAGTCATATATTTGTTTAAATTGACGTCTTTAAGAATAACACAATGCTTACATACAGCAAACTGGGCCGAGATCCTCAAAGTCTTTCTGCACAAAGTGAACATATGCACACACATTAGATCACTTCCATATATTGAATTTTTTATTGTTTAAAAAATATTTTAGAGGAACAAAATAAGTAATATTTATTCATCTATTTGAAAGAAATTACTTGATAATTACTGTACCCAAATTACTTTCTGTTTTATGTTAGTGGAAACTAACATAAAACATGTTATATATGTTATATGTTATATTCGGTCCTAAAAAATGTGAAATAGTTCTTTATTTTAGTATTGAGTTTGAAAATTGGATATTAGAAGATTCTAGTGTAATTATCCAGCTGCATTTGCATTGTATAGCCATTTTGCAAGAGGAAAATAAACAGAAAACATGTTTGGCAACTCCCAAATGCACCCTCCCTTTCACCCCTGTCAGAGATGCCACCCTGGGGAGAGAGCCATCGCTGGCTGCTTGCCACTGCATGCTATCATGTTTGCACAGCCTACTCTGTATCCAAACAGTCAATGATGGTTCATTAGTTTCTGCTTTGTGAAATAGTCTTTATTTTGAGATTTTACAAATAAGATTATATAACATAAGGGTAGAGTGAAAATCATACAGGTTTTATGATTTAAAGTTTTGTTGAAACGTGTGATTGTGTATAATATCTGAATAGTTCCTAGTAACAATGCTCACCACAGTTTGTTGGATAGGGATTTTGTTAGAACAGATTTTAGTAAAAAAAAAAAAAAAAATCTGGAAAAGTCAGGGAGTGTAAAACTCAACAAAATAAGCATAAGTTAAATTGCAATAATAGTTTTGTGTTTTGCACCTCTTTACTTGTATATCAACTGGCTATTCTGACCAGAAACACACATTTATTTCATAGTGCTTGTTTCACATAGGAACAATTTTGGTGGCACACTGCCTCCAGCCTTCATTTATTTCCTATATAACCATTGGCCTCAATGTAAATAACCATCCAATACTAATAAAGTGTCATAATATGAAGTTTGTATAAAGTGCTATGGTGTTTTGAGACGGGGACTGTTTTACGATGGTAAAAATATACATTTGTCTTAGTGCCGCTTTTAATCTCCAGGACCAGTTAATCTGGTTTTACACAAATTAAGTAGAGCACAGTTCTTGGAACCTCACTTCCAGAGTCTTGAACTGAAGAAGCTAAGAGTGGCACTCATTGCCCCTCATACACAAACGCTGTTTCACATTTTCCCCGCATGGTGGTGCGCTTTGAATGAACGCCGGGAGGAGCCGGAGTCCGGACGGGGGCGGGGTTACAACTTTTCAGTGGGAATTCTCAGTTCAAAAAGCTGCTGCTGTCCTGTCGTCTGAGAGTCTGGTTGCTTCTGCTTTCATTGGGATCAAGAAACTCCTGCTTAAATATGATTTTAGCGAGCGGCTCCAGAGTTTTCTATTGTTAGCTGAGCCAACAACAACCTTCACCGAAGAAGTCAACAGAAGGAAAAGGAGCGTCAAGAAATAAAACGCGAATCGTGCAGGTGGTCGCGTTGTGGACCGGGGATCATCTTCACAGCGAGACTCCATCCATTAATTTCTTACCTTTCAGTCTCACCTGGACTCATCGAGATGTCACTGGAGACATATTCAGCGCTGGACGAGTCTTCTCTCCGAGCTTTGGTGAGTAAAAGTCCGGAGCTGCTCTAAAAGTCTGTTTAAAAAATAATTTAAAAAAAGGATTTAGCACAAGCAGCATTGAGTTTTTAGATTTCCACTGGGTGCTTTCTCTAGGCTGAATTACTCTGCTTTGTGATTTAAGGTGTGTGCACACTGCAAAAATAATTTCCAAGTAGCGCAATAATACTTTTGACTTGAATTATCAGGGAGCTTCTCCTTTAATTAACACACCTGAGAGGCAGGTAGGCTACTCAGTGTTGCTGCTAATCCTCCTGCAGACTTCCTCTGTCTGCACAGCAAATTCTCAACAAAGAAAAAGTACATTTACAAGTTTTCCTCTTATAAACCGAGGGAAAAAACTGGAAATATTTCCCCCCACATTTGTTTGTGATAAACAAAGCTACCAAAGCACTTCAGACATTTGTAGTTTTTAAATGAAAGAATTTACAACATTTAGTTGATTTAAAAAATATGCACTGCTGATGCGAGGAAGGAAAATATCTCAAATTTACAAAGGAATATTGTTGCACTTCTTCATAATCAGCTTATCTTTATTTATGTAGTGCCAAATGACAGGGGTGTCCTCTTAAAACAGATTACCTTGAAACTGGATCAGTCTAAATAAAGACATTTAAACAGTTCAATTCATTCCAATTGAGAATTCAGATCTAGTTACATAAATATTCACTAGATGGCAAATAAAAAAGTAGACAGAGATTTAACTCATGTAAAAGAAAAGGCAAACAGCCCATTATATCAACATAAATGAACATGATGAAGGTGTTTACTATTGTGAAACTATTAGAGATCATGTCACATGTCCAGCTATGATAAGAAGAATGTATCACATGCATTGAATGTCTGGAAGTAGTAACTATCACTGCTTCGTCATGTCCTGATTACTTCCCAAGGCGGAGGAAGGTGTAGTGTGTTCGGTGTATCATGGCACCTGACACATTTACAAGGAGACGTGTGTCATCCTGTTCAGACGTTGTTACAGCGAGTTTGTTTGAATTACACACAAACGGGGAAACTACTGCTATTTATTATCGGTTTACACTGTAAAAAGAGAAAAAGAGTCATTAGGAATTTGTTTAATGTCTCCTATTTATGTGCTAATTATTATATTTGCGCTTTACCAGTTTAACGATTTAACTTGACGGCATAGATTTTTCTGCCTTTCTTCTAAGGAATCTATTACCAGTATAAGGGTCTATTAATGAATGTTTAGAAAGCTGGGCTGGAAGCACAATAAAACCGACATGTTTGCTTTGGAGCCAAGCTGGGCAGAAATGTCATGTTTGCTTGACCTATTTAAAGTGCATCCACTGATCTGCTAAAGTCTGGGATGATCCGACTGTAATCTGGAGTCAGTGTCTCACATTTTACCACAAGTCTGTTACATTTTACCCATACAGTCAGCTGGTTTGGCATTTGTGTTGACAACCAATTGACCAGATCTACTTGGTGGAATGGCCACAGTGTATCTGATTTGTTTTTTCTTAAGAAATCTCTGGGCAGTATGAGGAGGTATACTAAAAAAAAAAGTATTGCTTTAAAAACCTCAAATGTTTTATTTACCGGTAATTGTCTTTTTTCCAACCTTTAGAGTTTTCTTTTGTTAATGTTGTCCTCACATTTGACGTCAGCTCACAGAGAAAATGTAATGAACTCGTCTTGCTTGGACAATGCATCCTGCAGGATCTTGCAGTAAACGCTGCCATTGTCCTGGGACCTGCCTCGGAATAAAATGCACATCATGCAGCTTCTTCATTTGTCTTTTCAGCTTCCCACTGTGGAGCTGGATTGAAAATGTCCCATCTCTCTTTCCCCTCTGCTGCAGCATCTTTCCCTCAGCTTTAAGGTCACTCCGATCCCACAATTTCACTAATGATGTTCGCAGTGTCAGACTTTTCCATCCGCAGTGAACTTTTAAAACAAAACAAACTCGCAACAGAAAGTTCGCAAGCAGCTGGGATGAAATATAGTTCATTTTTGGAGCTTTTTAGGAAATCTAACATCCTATTATATAGTTTTATTGGTCAGAATCTATTGTCTTGTGTTTTTAGGACCCTGGTAAAAGATAATGGACATTTTGGGACTAAAGCTGGTCTGAGCTGGTTGTAAAGCCTCTGCTATTAAACTGCAGTTGGATAACAACACGAACTGCAGGCCTGTGTTGCTCTTAACGAACTTAGCAGTCAGAAGGTCATATGGCGGTCTCTTTTAGCGCTGGTAATCCCATTGCTACACCTCTATTCAAAGCCCGACCTGCCGTTTTATGTTGCTCATCTAATCCCTCGCTAACGCAACCAGAAGGAGCTTCTTTTTTTTTTCTTCTCCCCCTCGTCATTTCGCTTGGCAGGAGCGATTATTTATGCATACATGAAAATAATCGGTTCTCGAGCTGAGAAGGTATTTGTCAAGGTTCATCTTATGATGAACCGAAGCTGCTGCCGAGGTCAGTTGGAGGATAAAGCTATCTTGAATCTAACGACTTAAACCGACGTCTCTTTGCTGGAGTTTGATGTAGTGTAGAGTTTGATGGAGTGTTTTTTTGCAGAGTGATGGTTATCAGCTGCCACAGCCCTGATTTTTGCTGCTAGGCATTAGTTTGTTGCGTGTCAGTGTGTTAAACCTGCAGGACCTGTTGCGTCCACAGGTGTCTGCTGGCTGCGGCACAGGTGCACAGCCCTACTTAGCGCAGACGTTGGCATCTTGTCAGCCGCTCTGTGATCTTCCCTCTAATTATGTCACAGAGCTGCACAGGTGGAGGCAGAAAAAGGTCCAAATGTGACATAATCATCAGCCTGAGCGCTCGGTATTGAGGTGGATTGACATAAACGCTGATTGGTTTCCGTGTTCGGCTGATTTCACATGCTGGATGGGTCCCACGTATGATGATTTATGACTAGTCCTTCAAGGTCTTGACTGTCCTTTCTCCCTGGTGAACATGAGGCATTCACACATGTTTAAAATAGGCCAGATTCACTCGGTGGTCCAGTCTGGTTGATAAACGAGACCCTTGGGCCTTTAATTTATGATTTTTTAAAAAACATTTTGTGCATTGACAACAGCTCAATGGTTACAGTCTGCAAGGAAGAGCTTTCTTATTTTTGAAGGATCTTTGCATTCTCTCCAGCTTCACCTTTACTCCCTGCTGAGACGGGACTCATCATCTGTAAGGAATAAGTTGGAAAGATGATTGCTTAACCGTCACCTGGAACCTTTTTTAAAAAAAATATAAATACTCCTTCTTCCTTCTTAAAGTAAATTAGACGTAAATTTTCCATGGAACATCAGGCGCATGTTGTTTCATGCAGCAGATTTCCATTGAAGCAAACTTTCTTCCACAAAGCCTTGATAATTAATGCTCTGATAGCAATCTGTGGTTGCTGTTTATGAATATTATTGCCTTGATTGTTTTCTCTCTAGGCCTTTTTCCTATAGAAGAAGAAGAGAAAATATTTTTCTTTCTGGTTTTTATTCCAGTTGCACTTTTCTGTTTCCCCTCATGATTAATTTAACTGAAGCCTCTGGCAAAGTCATCCTGCCTGAGCCGACGCAGACGCACCAGGGGTTATCTACAGCGCTGCAGCCTGCACACTTCAGCTTCTTGTCAGTGAATTTCCAAACAAAAGACCACAGAGATAAGAAGCTGCATCCGTGTTTTGGACAAACTGAGAGCTTTAGTTTCTGGATTCTGCCATAAATATCTGCTCATATTTTGCCTCTAAAAGGAAGTGAAATAATGTTTTTACTGTAAAATAAGGCTGCTTGTTGAAAACATGAATAGTGTTTTTTTTTTCATTTAACAATACTGTAAAATAGTACAGTAACAATAAGAGAAGTGGCACCGTGAGAGGTTACTGCTGCACTACTGCTAACAGTATGAGCTCATTTAAAAAGATTATTGCAATTGTTTTTCTGTTGCATTGTCTTTTTGAAGTTTGGTATCATCAAACCTTTTATACATATAAAATCTCAAGATTTTTCTCTCATACAAAGTCATGAACAATGCATATTTTGGAGTCTTAACCTTTTTTTATTACCTTGCCTTAATCATCCATTAGAGAATCATCACATCATCAGCTTTAAATATTGTAACTGTGCAAAAAATGCCAAAATGTAAAATGTTAAGTTTTCATGTTCCATCATTTTTTCCCCCTATGATTTAATGTTCTGTTGATAAGAGTGCAGGAGAGTGTTTTAATATTTTCCTGTGTTTTATGGTTCCCCTCTCCTACCTGTTGCTGTGCTCTGCTGGTCATCTGGCTGCAGGAGCGACAGACATTTCCCAGAGTTTACAGTAAAGACAGTCGTTGCTCTTTTTAAATATTTCTGGTTGCTGAAGAGAGTCATGATGTAAATCACCTTTTTAAACCTGCAAGGTTCTTTCCTAAGCTCCTGTTAGGCTTCAGGCTGAAGATCTGTTACCTTAACAGAGTTCAACTCATTAACCTGCTAATATCTGCTTGTTGTGTTAAAATTTTCTGGCAAATAAACACTTTAAGCTGCACCTTAAGTTTCTTTTTATTATTTTTTAGCAGCAATAGCAAAACATTTTGCTTTTCAGTTTTTTTGTGTGTGTAAATAAATGCTATATCTCTGAAACCACAGCTTTATTAATCAATGTTTTTTCTTCTGGAGATTCTTGGCCATTAAATGAATTGGCAGCAAATCGACTTTGACCAGCAAATGAACCTGAAAGCTAAATGCTGCGTCTGCTGAGGGTTTCACTCCGGCCTCTTTATGCCTGGTAGTTTTTGCTGTAAACTTTACAACTTTACTGTTGTAAAGGTTTATGTAAAAGTAAATGCATTAGATATTTTTGTTTCCTTTGGCAAAAATAATAAGTATGAGTTGAGAAAATATTAAAAAATTAGATATTTAAAAAAAAACAAAAAAAACACACTAGCAGAATCTTAATTTTTGGCTCTTGTTGGAGGATTTCTGTTTCTTTGAAATTTCTACGAGAGGCTGATAATCAGCTGGACAATGTGTGTTTATGTGAAAGATTGAGCAGAGTATGTGTATATATTTTTTAGTTTAACAACCAACCTGTGTCATATTTGGGGAAATATAACGGTTACAACCAGCTGAAAAGCGGATGGAAGCGGCTGCTTGTGAAGTCTGAATAAATGAAAGCTGTATATTCTGGCGCTGCCTGCTGAGGGTCAAACAGTCTTTGTAAAAGCAGTCAGACTGGCTGACCCTCAGCTGCTCTGCTCTTCACGTCTGAGCGGCTAAATGATCCAGCAGAGACTGATCTGTCTGTCTTCGTCATTCTGCCAAGTGGAAAAGGTCTGGATAAAGGATTGAAGGTGTCTCTTCCGTCCTCTGTGTCCCTGAACGCCACCAGGCGTCTCTTAGATAAACACTTTCCCCCGAGTTTATTTCTTTAATCTTTTTACTTTGGCTTCTAACTTTAAAACTCTGTTTTGAATTCAGATGAGGTGCTAATTAAATAAGAGGAGCTTTATTGCTCTCCTGTCAGTGTTCACCAGTGAAAAGGATAGTTGAGGCCTGGAAAATCTCTAAGATTGTACAAGATAGAGTTTTCTCTCTGGGGTGGAAGCAATTAACCCTAATTTGCTTTGAGATGCCATAAAATGGATACAAACATCAGTTTGATTATTTATTTGCAAAAAACTTTATTTTTGTCCTAGTTTGTGAAGGAAAATAACCGACTCCAGCATTTGGTTTTGTTATTCAGAAATGTTCTAGGTGGAATTTAAACCGTAAATATATCATGTTAGAAAATATTCTCTGTTAAACTAAAAAAAGCTAAAAGAGGAACACAACAGACAGGATGCTGTCAAAAAGTTGGTGCTTGGAGCTTTTTCTGTGTGTCCCTCAGGAAGGAGTCGTTTCCTGAGGTCCTCCTAACATCACCAGGCGGATGTTGATGTTTAGCTTTCCAGATTGCTCCTGTTAATCTCGTGACGTTCTGGAGATTTGCACAGCAGATCTGTTTAATTGTGTTTGGCTCCATCAGTCGGGCCTGCGGCTCCGATTGTTGGCGTTGGAGCGCATGCCGTTGCAGATCCAAGCGGAGAACAAGCACTTTGCATGTTTCCCACAGTCCCTCCTTTTACTTCCTGTTGGACATGTCCCTCTGTCCGTCCATGGAGGTTTTCACTCAGAGCTTCAGATCGACCCCTGAGAAGGGTAGAGGGGAGTCGTCCTTCTCCAGCACCTGCTGCGTCTGCTGACAGGCCAACAGAATCGCAGCTTTCATGTCTTTCAGAGCGTTTTTATTTGTCATGGCTCCCTCCTGCTGAAATCTGTCATACTGTAGCAGATTTTTTTGCTCATAAAACCAGGGGAGATAAAGCTGCAGATGGCTGTCGTGCTGTGATGATTTACAGTTATTCAGAGACATAAAGACAAAGACGCAGTGGAGGGGAAGGGCTCTGCTTTTTCAGGATCAAACATGTCGCTTTGGAAAAAGTTCAACTCCCAGCGGCAGGTTATTGATGGGTGGAAAATGATGCATGGTTTCATCCCCACCTCCCCCAAATTTTGCTTGTCTCCTTTGCTCAGACACCTCTAAACAAAATTCTTCATCCTGCAGTAGTCGCCGAAGTATAACATGGAGTCTGAGTCCGTGTGTAATTTAATCCCAGAATAAATTCAGCGTTTTGTCATAAAATAAAGTGAGAAAACGGCTTCATGAAGACCCAGAAACAACCACGATAAAGCTGTGGATTAATTTTAGGGTTGGGTTGTAAAGCAATAGCCCGGCCTTTAAACATCCCATTGAGAGCTGATCAATCCATCATGTGGACATGGAAAGACTAAGACACTGCTGTAAAACCGCCAAAACATGGCGTCCGCCCAAACTGACAGGCTGGGAAAGAAGAGCATCAATCAGAGACCAAAACCCAAAGAGAACGGAGAAATAGTGGCAAGGCCTGAAATTTGATCTTTTCACACAATCTGACTGATTTTGATGTTTTTTGCAAAGAGGAAGGGATGTTTATGTGTAAACATTTTAACCATGCACTTTTTTCCCCCTTCTGCATCACAAATAAGCACCTCAACGTGTTGTCCTGACACACAAAATCCAAGTAAAACACATTCAAATTTGTTGCTGCAATGTGATAAAATGAGAGAACATTGCCAGACACTGTAGCTGGCTGCGCTCCAAGTGAAATGTATTGCTTTTCTACTATCAGTGAGTCTCTGGTTATTTATAAAATCAACACAGAGGCAGCTTCCTTGTTCTTCTGGCTGATTTAAAACCTGTCATGATTCCAGCTTCCTTGTGTGGTTCAGCTGTTTCTCTGCAGGAAGCTATAAGAGGACAAACGGTTCCTTTACAGTAAAAATGCTCCAAACATCAGAAGCCTGTTTTTGGTCGGCGTATGCAGAGTCGGCTGGTTAACCTGTCAGCATGTGGACTCTGCAGTCTGAGCTCAGATCTGTCTTCAGGACATCATTACAGCCCTATAGGACACCAATGATGATTAGCCCCCCTGTCCTTTGACCCGTATGCATTCCTCCATGTAGCAGCTCTTTTATGTGTGCTAGCTCAACTGTAAAGGGGGACACGGTTTTCCCAGGTCTGCTCTGTGGCTCCGTCCCGCTTTATTAGAGGTGATTAAACCGGGTGTGCAGCCCAAATTTGTAGATGATGATCTTTCTCACTTTCACAGGTTGCGGCGGAGCGTGTTTCAGCCTCGGCTGTGATTAGATATTGTTGTTAATTTTTTATCCGAAACTCCCTCCTGAGGAGTCAGGTGCTCCGTGCCTTGCAGGGCTCTCACGGATCCAGATTATGTTTCCATTTTTCAACAGGCGTGCGTCAGCCAGATGCGGTATGATGAGCTACTGAGAAATGATTATACACGTGCACCTGATGCAACCTGGACTTTCTTCCAAATTAACAAGCAGTGATTTGATTTAGGGCTGATTATTTATCTTTGTGTGTGTAGCAGTGCAGCGTCTCCATAGACAGCTGCTAATCTATTTCAGCTCTGCTCTGAGGAGTGTCCTGACTCTCCTTATATGGACAGTCATGAGAGCACTGATCCGATCTGCTTTAGCCTTAAACCGCTGTGGAGATGATTAGTTCATCCTCAAAAAACTTGTGCAACTCCTACTGTTACGCATTTAAAAAAACAAAAGAAATATTTGCATTACTTGAAAGCAGAAACATCTTTGCATCTCAGCTGAAATCTTCAAGTAAAAATAAAAAAAGAGGTCCTCTAGGAGTCAAAGGGTCGGAGTTTGGCCTGAGGAGGTCATGATGCTCCCAGAGAAGGCCAGGCGGGCGTGTGTGGGAAGGTGAAGTCCTCCACACATCAAGCTGTGACGTTTGACCCGACCTCTGTGACCTGCAGACTGCACAGCAGGAGGGAGACAAATACTCTGGTCCGTGGGTTTCAGTTTTTGTTGACCATACGTTGAGTAGCTCTGATACTTCTGTTTCAGCTTTGCAGGAGGCCACTTCATTTATTTAGGGAAAGAAGTTAACTAAAACAACCCGGCCCTTTGTGGAAAACTAAATGGTTCTTAGCAGCAACAGATACTTTGCGAGAAGTATTTCCCATCGAAGTGGAGGAATTTTGACTTGCTCTTGTTTGCAGTTGTTTTAATTCAGCAACAATGGAGTGCGTCCAAGCATGAAATTTTTTTTAAGGCCACGTTGCAGCAACTACATTTATGTTCACACTTTGAATAGGCCACTTCAAAACTTCTGTTTTTTTTATTTATTTAGCCATGCACAGATGAATTCGCTTGCTGCTGCTCAGCCCACGTTTGCTTGAGCTGAAGGTCACAAACTGAGACCTCAGAGCAACCCCACACAATCACACTGCCACCACCATGTTTGACTCTTTTTTTTTTTTTTTCTTCCTTAATGCTGTTTTGGTTTTACACCAGATGTAACCAGACACTTGCAACTGCAAAACCATGTGTCACTTTATGTCCACTTCACAATAACAATCCAGTGCTTTATGCTGTTTTATCCCATACAAAAGTAGTTTTCCAGGGCGCTGCAGGTGTAGCTGAGTGCACTGACAGACGTTGCTTACAGTTTGACAGAGTTGTTGTACGAGGAGTGTTTTCTTTCGATTAATCAGTCTCAGGCGTTGAGAGGCTGAAGCTGCTCTCTCTGTACCTATGAATAGATGCTCTAATGACGAGAGTTAGCCAGAGCCCTGTAATTAAAACTCATCTGAACTTGTTCACTCTCTGCCATCTGCTTTCACGGCGATGCGGCTCAGCGCTCTGTTTGCACGGTTTAACCTCGGCGTGTTTTGACCACCTGAAGACTCTTCTTCACGCTCCCCCTCCCTGCTGCTTCTGATGAAATAAACCAACCTCTTCAGCTCAGAGTCGCATGTAAAGCTACACCAGGCTGCCGCTGTCACTGGGAGCACGCCTCCAGCTGGCTGGGATTACTGGTAACCCAGAGTGCTCTCTAATTGGCTCTGATTGATTGATTCGAGTTGCGTCACATGAATGCCTCTGGAGGTCTTGAGGTTTCACTTCCCACTAGGCCGCCCTTCAGCAGGAAGTGTCTTAAAGCATGCAAGAGCCTGCTTGTGAAATATTGTTTGTCTCTCACTTTTGCGTCAGTGTTACACCTCATTAATAATTTTGTGTGTGTGTGTGAAGTGCTTTGTGAACGTATTCATACCACTTAACACATTTGGTCACATTACAGCCACAAACCTGAGTTTATGAGAGATCAACAAAAATCAGTGATTGTTGAGCAGAAGGAAAAGAATAAATGGTGCTACTTAAATGTTTTACAAATAAAAATCTGAAAATTGTTGAGCATATTAGTAATCATCGATACTTGGTTTGTAGAAGCACCTTTCCCTGCAGCTGCATCCTTTTGGGGTTTGTCTTTTCCAGCTTTCCAGATGTAGAAACTGAAATTGTTGTTAATTTCATCAGTCAGATTGGATCAAGAGCTTCTGAGAGTATCAGTCATGGCCTCAGACTCTCAATAGGACTTGGACCATCCTAATGCCTGGATATGCTCTGATCTAAAGCCTTCCATTGTGCATCTGGCTGCATGTTGGAGGCTCATTTTCCACTCTATGTTCAAGCCCTTTGTAGCTTCATAACACACTTTCTTCGAATATCGGCCTTTATTTATCTCCATCCATGATTTATTAGTTCGGAGCATTTTCTGATTTGGGTTGGTGAGTTCAGGATGATCTGTAGTGTTCATTTTCCATCCCATATAGAAAATTGCATCTGAGGTAAAACTTTAGTATTGGTCTCATCTGACCAGAGCTCCTCCTTCCACATGATGTTTGCTTGGCCCCTGCATCGCCTTTAAACGAAAAGAGCTCAGTGAGACAATTAAAGCTTCTCATAGTTTTATTGTGTAACCCTGCTTAATTTTCAAAACTTTCTCCCTGACTTTCGGTATAAGAGGTATGACTGTATTTACAAGGCTCTGTGTCTGTTTGAGTCAGAGAAGCTGACAGATTCGTTTTCGTTTCGGTCTTTAGTCGTCACCTGATCCGTTCTGTTTCTTTGAACACAATGTATCAGGTGGAGATCCCCGCCGCGTCTAACAGGTGTGACTTCAGGTGTGAGGAGATGAGTGGTGCGCTCCAGACGGTATGATGACTGTCCTCCGGACATTGTTAAAGTTGCTGACAGCTCGGCGACGTCTCAACGACTGCTCCTCCCTCTTGAAAAGACGTATTGATGTTTGATTTTTGTTTGACTCACTCATCTGCGAGCAGGTGTGCTGTCTGAAAGCTCTGTGATTCTTCGACTGAGCACCACAAACCAACATCGGGGACAGCGACTTCAAAACGTACTCAGTCCCTTTTGATTCCAACAAGTTTTTCATAAATCTTTGAAAACAAAAATCTAAGAATTGTGTTGCACAGTTCTTTCTTCTATCTAGCCCCTTTCAATTGGAAACCTCTACATCAAATTGAATGCAAACTATTAGTCTCTAGGAATTTACTAAATTAGATTTTTGACTCTTATTTTGCAAACAGCAGGGGGTTTCTGGAAAGTTTTCTATCTGGGTCATGATGTTATTTCGACATACAATGACAGTTTATAAGTTTCCGTTTGAAAGTTGCCGTTTGGGACAGCCGCTGGTTAAAGGTGGTGTTTGTAATGTTCCCTTTCTTTCCTTTTCAGCTTTCCCTGAGGTCATGGTCATCTGGTGATTTTTGTCAAATGGACTCTGTGTCTGCAGCAGCACATGTTTCCATCTCGCTCCCTCTTTAACGGTTATTCTGTTTAAGTTGGCCGGCGTCCAGCTTCAAGGTGTGTTCTGTTTGTCTGGGTTGCTCCATATTAGTTTCCTGAGCAGCGTTATTGGTTGACTTTTATTTTCCTCTTTTCTTTCTGACTCTGCACCAGTTTGAATTCAGCATTTATGTGTTTCGACCAATCCGAACAGAAAAACATTTACCTCGTTTCTCTGGTTGGTTCATTTAAACCTTTGAGGGAAAGGTCATAGGCTGACGTTTGAGATAAAGAGCGGGTCAAGTTGAAGTGCTGACGTGACCGGTAATTGTTTTTTACCTCTTATCACGTCTTGACTCTTGTGCTTAGCTTTGAAAACATTAACAGATGGTTTGTGCTCCCAGTTCAGGAGCTCTGGTTCATTTTCTTTGTTGTGACTGTAGTGAGGATTAATCTGCGTCAAATTCTGTTGATTGTAATAAATCACTTTCATAATCTATCAAATTCAGTCTGAGGAGAAGATTCTTTTCCTTTCCAGTTAGACTTTTAAACGGTAAAAGTAGCATAAGATCATCTCTGAACGTAATTTGTGATTCTGAATTTAATTAAAAGAATGAAATTTCATACGTGATTTGAAAATAAAATGACAAGAATGAGATTATCAAGATAAAGGATTGAGAGATGGTAATCAATAAAGTTAACAATCAAGTTTTTTAACTAAAAAATACAAAACGGACAAAGAACAAATACTCAAAACTTCAATCACTAAAACTGGCTAAAGGAGCTTTTTGGTTTCCAAAACGAAATTTGTATTTTATGACCTTTTTCTGCATTGTAACATTAAAACAATAACCTAAGATGTAGACGATATTAGGCTAAAGTCTTGAGTCGACCCGTCAACAGATTTTGCTGGATGACAAATTGCCCTAAAAGTCATTATGATAAACAATAATATTGTTGTTTTGAAACCATTTTAAAATAATAATGATGTCATTTGCAAGTACACCCTATTGGAGAATAATTAATTTTAATGTCTAACACTAGAACTGGACGATATTTTAAATATTCAAAATAAATAAACAGAACAATTGAAACAACAAATAAAATTAACTGCTCTTCAATAAAGAGGCTAATTGAAACCAAACAACCAGTCTGAATGATATTTGTCATCCAGTGTCTGGACTGGATGACAGAGAGAGTGAGAGGAAAACAATCATGCAGAATTATTGAGCTCGTTTTAATTTATCATGCAGTTAATTGATTTATTGCTTACCATGACAAGCTTTGTTTCGAGGCCACATTTCTGATCTGTCAGCTTTCCCAGCAGCTGACAGCAGCTCCAGTGAACAGACTGTGATTTAGGAGTAACTGCAGGGAAATCGGAGGCGGCTTGTCTTTTGGATTTATGATGAAAATATTTTGTGAAGGCCAGTGTTTCCCATGTTGACATGTATAGTGATGTATTGTAGTGTGTGTGTGTAAGTGGTACACCAGGGGTGTCAAACTCGGTTTCATTTTCGGCCATATCAGAATGAACAAACTACTAAAATATTAATAAACAGCTCTCTGCATTTGACGAGTCTTGAAATTAAATGTTGAACATTGATATAATTTGGCAGAATTCAGAAAGAACTGCTTTGATTTGATTGATAAAATAATATTTAAGCACACAGTTGCTATCTTGAAAGTTCACTAGAGTCTAGAGGGCCTTATAAAAACTCTTGGCAGGCTGGATCTGGCCCCCGGACCTTACGTTCGACACGTGTGGCACACAAATCTAAATGAGGGGAAACAAAGGAGATTTTTGTGAAACATCAAGTCCTCCCACTCTTTGAAGGAAGTGTGAATAGTGCATGTGTATCGGAGTCTTCTCTGAATATAAATATTTTTTATCGTCATTGCTGCAATATTTAAGACATATGTGTCAATTATTTCACAGTGCTGTTCACATATCAGGATGTTCCAACAATATGAGAAAAGATCTCTTGTTGTGATCAGTGTACAGTCCACAGATGTGCAGCAGAAGGATGCTGTCACACTAAATGAAAATCCAACAGCATAATTAAAGTTAACATCCAAGATGTACGCTTTGTTACACTCAGATTTACATCCAGTCCTGATCTACGAAGGACAGAATTGCTGCCTGTTATCGTGAGGTTTGGTGTAGAAGTCTGAAGTTGAGGCAGTTTTTATATCCTAGTGATGAAAAATGAATTGGTCTGCTCTAAAACTTGGCAGCCATTGCACAAACCATTTAATCCCATCATGACATTTACTCAGCAGCGATCTGGACAGCGTGGTAACAGACGGCTCCCTCAGTGTTTGGTTAGTGTGTGAGTGTCTGCCTGTGTGGGCATGTGAAACAGACGCTCCCCACGTCTTTTTGTTCTGTCTGATTATTTTCCCTTCTTCCTTATCAAGCATTGTTATTTCTAGTTTCTCATATCATCTCGCTGCTGGACTGGAACCAAAAAAACCAGTTTCTGACTGCTACAGTACTTCTCATTACCGCCTTTTTTTTTTTTCTTGTGAGTCAGCAGGAATGTGAGGAATGACCTACACGTTTCCCACCCAGCTTTCATTTGCCCATTTTTAGGCATGCCCAAGTGCTTCCTCCCCTTTTTTCCATTCTTTCCCCCCACATTGTCATCCTCAAAGCTCTTATTCCTCTGTTTCCTTCTTTCTTCTACTCTCCAGCTGTCTTTTTCGTCAGCTCAGCACTTTAAATTTCCACAAATTACAGTATATAAAGAAGGCTTCTCTGAGCCAGTGCATATTTTGTCAAACCGCAGCGAGACCTCAAAACTGCCGGCCATCTTCGTCACTGAGACGACCCTCTTCCTCCTCCTCTTCTTCTTCTTCTTCTTCTTCTGTCTTTGGGCCTGGCCGGGGGCATGCCGGCTCTCGTTTCAGCGGATCAGCATGTTGAGCTGAGCTCAACAACCGCAGCCTTTAGTAACTCTGGGCAAACAAAGGTTTCTGTCCTAACTTGGTCCATTGGGTGCTTTTTTTTTTTTTTTTTTTTTTTTAAAGTGATCACAGGTTTTATAAAAAAAAAAAACATGCCAAGGAGCTCCTCAGCTATGCATGTGCAGACAGGTTCCTGCTACAGACCCACAGAGGGAGCCCCCTCCACACCAAACTCTTTGCTTCTTTCTTGATAAGATGAAAGCATCCAGCTTGTCGAGGGGCGGTGCAGCTGTCCTCGGGTGTGCTTTTATAAACTCCTTAATTACCCCTCTTCTGTTTGAAAAGGAGACATTTTCACTAATACGCACTCACAGTGATGAAATGACTCGCAGAGTGTCACACAGCTGAATCTGTGGGGTCTGCCGACGGCATTGGAGAGGGAAACACCTGGATGACAGGTTGACCTGCGGAGCCGAACGCTCTTGTGTTTGTAAAGCTGAGGCACAGCTGTCGGTGGTTCTGTTTCTCATCCTCGGCTCCCTCCCCACGTCGACCTGTCTCGTCTCATTAGTGGAGTCAGAACTCGACTCTGGCCCTTTAACTTTACCCCCACACATCAGATATAAGTCCGGGTTCATTCAGGGCGTCACGCCTCCAGCCTAGAATCTGATCTGGTTAAAAGTCTGAAAGGTGCTCATAGTTTGAAAGCTAAAAAATAATTACATACAGAGAGACTCGCAGTAAAGTCCTGCAAGTTAAGGCTGAAATAGCACATAGCTGCTAGCTCTGCTGGTATCACATTTACCACCCTGTAACTACAGTCACTGCCCAGCAAAACTCCAGGATTTTGACTTTTTCTTTTTTGCAATCAAAATCGCAGATTTTGTTGTGCTACTTCAGACATATTTGCAAGAAATTTTGTTGTATTTTCCTACTTAAAATTACATTCCATTTAAAGTTATATCAGAAATCGATGACTGACACTTTTTACAAGGCACTGAAATTGTGCTCAGTCACGTCTTCATGTCTAGCAAAAACTCGTAATTAAGTCATGCAAATATGCAGCACAAGTGAAAAGTCATCTCTTTTTGCAAGTCAAATATTTGCCATCTCTGTCTGCACCGTTTTGCTCTGGGATCCGTTGTCATGCTCGTCATCTTCTTGCAGCTGGACAGAACCCTGGATCTGGACGAGAGACGCCTCATCCGTTCAGCCATCCGGGAGCTGAGGAGGAGGGAGATCGAGGACATGGAGGCCGCTCTGGCGAGCAAGAGATTCAGACCAACGCACCTGAATCAGCAGGAGGACAAGGAGAACCAGCACAGGTGAGTTCACGCACCCACTCCCACTCATCCCAAATGAGAAATACCTCAAACCAGGTGAAACCGAAGATTACAAAACCAGATGTGGAACTCCTCGACCATTAGGGAAAAAACTCACAAGAGATGGAAAACTGCAGCTGTAGTAAATTTTTCCTTTTTCCTCTTTTTAGTGCTCACATACGAGGTCCCTGCTTACAGTTCCATTAATTTCCCTTTTTTGACCAACTCAGTGTTTTTCCAGCGCATAAGTGAACTGATCCCAGCAGCTGTCACGCTGCAGAGGAATGTAGATGAGCCGATAAGTCAGCAGTAACACTTCTCTACCTCTTCATCTTCTCTGTAAACATGTTTCTGCCCGTCAAATCCAACAACAAACAGGCCAGAGGTTTTCCATCACATTTCTGCATGACTGTGGTTATTTGTTTTCTTAAAATGTATACTAATTTTAAATAAAAAAATAACACTGCTGCTGTAAATTTATTTGCAGTGATAACATCTTTTTAAGTCTCTTAATACTTAAATGTGGTGTGCTTTTTTTAAAATACATTTTTTACTTTGATCGTGTCCGTTTGTGTGTTCATGGCAATGCAAAAAATAAAAAAGTGAAATAAATGTATTTGTTAAACAAAACTTTGAAATGCTTTTATTCCATTTTCTTCTTTGCTGTTTATCTTTTAACAACACAAAACATTGAAAGTCAGTTGCAGATTAATTAATTGTGCATGTCTAGTTTGGCTGGTTGAAATCGTTGAATCCTGAGTGAGTTTAAGGTCAAGGCTGCATTATTGTCGCAGCATGTGGTTTGGACCAAGAAACACTTTAACACTATTTGATGTCAGGCGTAAACTGAGCACTCTACAGTGTCGGGTTTTTTTATCCCCCTTTTCCGTCACTAAATCCTCTTAACAGAGGTAATCATTCCCATTCACGTCGGCACTCAGAGGATTCGAGTTGCAAAAATAACAGAGGTGCCTCGCAGAGGCTGCTGGAGAAATCCTACCTGCTGTCGCACACCCATTCACGTGGGCTCACAAAAAAATAAAATAAAAAAATAACAGCTATTCTCGCACCTCTCGTATGTGGGATGTGAAATATTTAAACTCCAGCAAGCAGCACATTATTCAATAGCAGGGAATGGTGGGGGAAAAATGAGGATAATGAGGGAAGAGAGAACTGAGTCAGAAAGAAGTGAAGTAGTCTGAGGCCAGCAGACGACTGGGTTGTTGCTCGTTACGTCCATGCTTTGCATTTCTGAGTTTATTTCTTCAGGCTGTAAAAACTGTGTGCTGTCCTTTAATAATAAATTAACTGCTTTATTTTTATTTTTTTCTCAGATCAGAATCCAGCAACGACTTGGACGTTCTTTCACAAAAGCTTCAGTCGATCCAGGACGTTGACGAGCTCACAAAAATGGTGACATTTACAAATCAGTCTGTCTTGTTGATTCTGATGTTGTTGCTATATTTTGGTTTCATGGATCCACTAAGCATTTATTGTCCTGCAGCTTCGTGCTGCAGCCGAGTACGAGGAGAGGAAGATGATCCGAGCAGCGATCCGACGGGTCAGGGATGAGCAACTGCAAGGTGAGCCGAGATATGATCGTCTGGGAAACATTTTCCAATGAAGGTTAATTCTTGGGACCCGTTTATGGATTAAAAGCAGCGATGGACTGGAAAGACCTGGAATGAAAGTATTTTCCACAGCTTGATAAGTATAGGAAGAGATTAGAGCATGGAAACGAGTGTGTGTGTGTGTGTGTGTGTATATATATATATATATATATGTATATATATATATATATATTTTTAAAACTTTATTCCTGATTCCATTTTTTAACTTTTGTTCCCTGTCCGTCCATCGTTTAGTTTTGTCTATCCATCTAAATCCATTTCTCTGTCCATCCATCCTCCTTTCATCCATCTCTCCAGCAGTCTTCTGAACTGATAAAAGATGGATAGAACCGTTTGCAGCTTCAACATTTAAAGTGGGATTGTTGTAGTAATATCAACAATAGATTAATTGTAAACATTTTGTATTTGTACTTCAGAAATTGGTTAAAAAGGTTCTGGGAAACCTTTTTATCCTGGAGAAAAGGTCCTGGAGAAGCCTGGAATTTTGACATTGAACGGTGTACAAAACCTACATGAACAATTAAACATTTTTCTCAGTTTTTAAAAATAAATTCAAAGTTAAAATGTTAAATCCCATTGGAAAATATAAATGAACTATTCTGTGCATCATCATTTTTGTTGCCTAACAAGGAGTTGAGCGATGACAGAGTGTGACCTGATGAGGGCGTTAACCTAAAGGTAAAACTCTTCTCACCCCCCTGCTAGATTAAACACAAGGAAAAGATATCATTGTTCTACATAAACATGTAAATGATTCTGATCCGTCTGCTGTATGATTCCTGGTAGAACAATTCCTCTCATTGCTTAGAGCTGTCGGGCCTCGCTCTGCCTTAACCCTTGAGCAAACTTTAAGAACAATGAAAACAAAGCAGCTCCCACCTTGTCAGGTCATGTCAGAATGACTTATCTCATCAGTGTCGAAGTCAGATTACACGCATTCTCACGTGTTTCTTTTGTATTGTCTGAGTTCTACCGTTGTGTGTTTCCAGAGTCTGCGGAGAAAAGCAAAGTTTCTGTCTGCCGCCTGGAGCCGGAAAGCGGTGCGCCCCAGAGCATTGTGGGAGCTGCGGTGAGTACATGCTAATGAAGCAATCAGGGTTTAATTGAGAAAGACATCCCGGCGCATCTGTTGGGTAAGATATGGAGGATCCATTGTCAGCCTCCAGTGACTGAAATGATCTGAGCGTGGACCAGTGTGCGGAGGCAGAGTTTGTTTTGCATGACAACCGTGACCACTGAGGGTTTTTCTTTTTCTTTTCTGCGGACCCAGTGAAGAATGCAGCAATGAACAACAAGAAGGGGCATTGTCACTTGAGTTACGGCTGCGGCCACAGCAGGCGCGTGCACAAACACTCAGAAAACACATGGCTCAGCCGCCACGGACTCAGGAATGTGTTTTTTCAAAAAATCCTCCTAGCAGATCTGGCTGAGGTTGAAGAGGAGGATGCAATTCGCCTTGACTTTGCTGTTTACTCCAGGCCATACATTTTTCTCTAGCAGTCAGCAGCTTCCTTGTTTTTAACTGTGCAGCCATTCATAACCTCAAAGTAAAATCTTGCACCTGTTTGAATTCTCCTTTAGAGGATTTCTTCAGATTTCTCTCACTGTAATGACAAAGCTTTGAAACGTGAAGACCTGAGGCTCTTACAAGGGTCTAGATTTTATCTTGACTGCTGATCCTGATAAAAGCTCTGTGGAGGAAAGTTGCATTTTATCATATACACACATTTCAGGCAGAACTAAGGTTTTCAATGAGGCAAAGTGACTGCTTGCACAGAACCCTTCATTCAAAAGGCCATTCTAAGCCCTTTATGGAAAACAAAATGAACTGGAGTAAAAGAAAATCTCATAAATGAATTAAAATGAAAATAAACAAACGGATGTCGATGTAAGATGAGTAATTTGCTGAAACATGAGAAAAAAGTAACTGATAAAATAATCTTTGACCTTTTTTGTAGGAGAGTTGTGGTTAACAGGAATGTTTTCAGTCCTGATGGTTTCTGTACATCTCAGGGAGTTTTTTTTTTTTTCCAGAGCAAGAAGATTAGAAACTTAAAACTGAAAACCAGGTTCATACTTGATCTACAATGTATTGCCTTGTAGTCAATATCACGACTTTAAACTCATGTATTTATCATAGAGACAGCTGAGTAATTTTAAGGAATGATGGGATCCATTTTTCTGGTATTGGTCAGGACTTTTGCAGAAGTATTTTTGGATGTCCGGCAGCTTCTTGAAGGACCCCATTACAAATGTCTAACTGGAAATGAACAGAAGAACCAGTTTGTCATGTATTGACTGGAAGCCATTTGTTCTGATGCTACATTTAAGAGAGTAGTTGGCTGATTTAATTATAAACTTTTATGATAAGAAATTGGTTCTAGATGCACCTATTTTTCTTAAATGCTCAGGCCTCATTGCGTCTCTCTGATTGCTGATGTCGGGCCTCGTCTCTTTATGACTATGTATGTAAAGGTATATAATTAGTGGAATGTTTAAGATTAATATTATAGTTGTATGATTACCTGATGTCGTGTTCTGCCCTAATCCACATTAACAGCTTTGATTGCTGCAATTTTCAGGACTTGAGGTAAAAATATGTTCTGCATCGACGCGTTAGCAAAGTTCTGTTAGTTCATTTTAAAATGGGCACCACAGTGATGCACTGAAATGCTTCACTGCATTGTTTTCTGCAGCCAATCCGTGTCTGTGGGTCCTCTCTCAGATAGCAGGATGTCAGAGCTAACAGGATGTGCTAACGTCTAATTCTTGTACCTTACTTCCTGTCGGACAGCTGAACAGAGGCGCCGGTGACAAGTTGAGTCGGTTGTAGAGATGAATAAGTGGAATGTGGTTTTTTTTGTTTTGTTTTGTTTTTTTACTTTGGTCTGGGAGAAGACGAGGCCTCCAGCTGTGACCTAGCAGTTTAGTCTTCACCAGAGTGAGGATGTGGCCAAAAACAACTCCAGCCAGCAGCAGCTGGGCTCCTCCACTCACATCACAGCCGCCAATCTCTTTGAGCTCTTCGCAATTGTCTCGCGGAAGATGGTGGTCCAAGATACGCCCCAACGGTAGACGGTCGCACGCAATTGGAGGCAGTGTGATGGCTGCCTCTGATCTGGGCTCTCACTTTGCTACCAGAGGAAAGTTGCTTTGAAATCTCTAGTTTACCACCATTCATTTGTTACTTAGTTGGTTATTGATGACATGCAAGGATAAATAAGATAAAGTCAAAGCTTCTTTTTATTTCATTAGCTTTTTAAAAAGTTGTTTGTATGGCAAAGAGAATTTGGTTTAAGACTATAAAGTTTATTATGTTGTGAAATGCCACAAACATGAAGTTATCGAGGTGAAGTTGATTTCTATGAAAAATGAAGGATTATAGAAAGGAGGAGGTCAAAGCAAAGGCAGAGTGTCAGACGTTAATGTGTCAACCAGGCAGCTCTAACCTGTATGGGAGGGGTGTGTGCGTGTGTGCGTGTGTGTGTGTTTTAGCAGTTCTCACCTTGCAAGGCCCTTTTTTTCCTCAAAAAAACCCCGTTGTGAGGACAGTATTGAAGTGTTGCTCCAGGGTTAGGGATGTACTGGTAATGTTTAGGTTTAGGGTTAAGCTCAAGAAATGAATGAATAAAAGTGAATACAAAGTCCTTGTGAAGACAGAAAGACGTAATGTGTGCGTGTGTGTGGTGGGGGTCACTTCCCTAAGGAGACAGCTTGGGAGGGAGGGGAAGTCAAGGGAGTGGCTTGTTGGTATTGTGTGTGTTTGTGGTGGCGTGAGGGGGGGTGTGGGTGTGTGTGTGATGTGGCGGAGGGAGCAGAGCGGCAGAGTAGCGGACATCCTGACTCCAAACAGGTTACTGCTGAGAGAGACTGGAAGAGACTGGAACTGGGGCAGTAGGTCTGAGGAAAAGGAGGTAAACGTGACTCAGATTTTCTTCCAGCTGGACCGGCTCTCCAGATCAAACGCTCGTCTGACTTTCTGAACCTTTCTGGTTTCTCCTCTAAAGCCTAGAAGGGTTTCCTTAATCAGTCCGAGGCTGTTGGTATCTGATTGGACAGTGGGACGTGCCTGGCTCTGTGTTTACATTTCAGGTCGGTACATACAGATCTGTTTGGCAACAGGTTGATCTCATCACTACATCAATTATTTATGGCTTGAAAGTCATTATAGAATCAAATAATATTGAGTAGACGTTGCAGGGGGAAAATCGTTATTTATTTTTATATTTTTTTATATTTACTGTATTTCATCTGAAACTGGATGCGGTCCGCCGGCTGTTTAGGTGAGTCCAGGTAGGCAGCTGTTTGGTTCCAGACGGTCTTGCTTGTTCTTGTCTGTCCTGTAAGCATTTTTGCAAGAAGAGACCTGAAGAAACAGGAGCTTAATTCTTTGAAACCAAATCCGGCGCTTGCAATAGCGAGGGATTTAGTTGTGTTTGGAGATGAGAAGAGAAAAGAAATTTGATAAAAGGGGAAAAAAAATCTCAAAGGTAGATCATGCTGGTATGCAGAGACTCTGAGCCGAGGACTTGTGGTGGTTTCCTCAGATGATTGCCACTGTAGTGAAGTCACTGGAGCCAAGCCAAGTGTGCGGTTCGTCCGGCTGCAGTAATGGAAAGTGAGCTGCCAGGTTTCTATATTTCTCCTCCACGTGAAGACACACAGGAGCCCTCCACTGCCATGAGCTCACTTGGGTCTAATGGAAAATTGCAGCTTCTTGCACCGGCTGCTGAAGGAGGTGTGTTCCTCTCTCTGTCGTTTTTTTTTGTTTTTTGTTTTTTTTTGTTTTTTTTATTGAATTTTCTCTTTTTTGACATAACAAATTTACACACAACAAACTTAACATTATAACATGTACTTATACACTCTTGCATTCACTCCCACACTCACCCTTCAAACCGGCATTTGTTTGGTTCCAAAAATATCAAAAATCAAAGAAAGAAAAATAACAGAACAATATATGAATAGAAACTGTAGACAAGACAGCCATTAATAAGTTCCACCTTCAGTCCCCATGATCTTCATATATGGCTCCCAGAGAGTCTCAAAATCCTGTTGTTTACCCTTGGCGATGTATGTTAGCTTTTCCAGTCCGAGCGAATTTGCAATTTCCTTCCTCCAGAGTCCCAAGGAGGGTGCATCCATGCCTCTCCAGCATAATGCTATAGATCTTCTGGCTTGAAGAAGTCCATAGTCTATCAATTTAGTTTTCCTCTGTGATTGTTTAAATTCCGCTGGGTATATTCCTAGTACACAGATTTTAACCTCTAATGGGACTTTTACCTTAAACAATTCAGATAGACACCCAATAACATCCTTCCAAAACTTCTGAATTTTAAGACATTCCCACAAACAATGGAGAAGAGTTCCTTTTTCAAACAAACATTTAGTGCAAGTATCTGGAATATCACTGGACATATGATGAAGCTTAACTGGTGTTATATAGGTTCTCATAAGCCATTTATATTGCAACTCTCTGTCGTTTTTACTATTTATTTTAAATTTTTTTGCTGACCTCAGAGGACTCTCTTGTCCCACGCCTTCCTGCGGTGACCAGAAGGGACGGTTGTTTTTCGTTTATGAGTTTGACACAAACCGACCAGGGGCCGGCTGAGACGGGGCCAGGGCGGTTTGTTGCATTGTGGGTCTGCGTCGGTGCAGCTCAGTCGGGTCCTGGCCTTTGGTGCCGGAGGGAAGCCGCTAATGACAGCATGGTGGCTGGCAACAGGTCTGCACTTTGTTTTTATTTCCACTCTATCTTTTTTCACCCTGCCTCACCGTCTGTGAGAAACCCGTTCCCTGTGGTTTTACTGGGAGCTTTGAAAAGATGTCTGTCTGACCGCTGGTTGGAGCAGGGCAGAGTTGGAGGGAGGGGGGACTCGCACTCTTTAATTGAGTTGGTGGCTCAGGGACAGTTATCTCCCTCCCCTCCCGTGAGTTTTGATTGAATGCTTTATTGTGGAGAACAGTGGCCTTTGTTAGTCATCTTGAATTTTGGTGAATTATTGAATGGTGTTTGTCCTCTAAACTCATCAAACACGTTAAGGGCTCATTAAGGGAGCGTTCAGCTAGATTACTGCTTCCCACTGTGGTGTCTCTGACCTTACTAGAGTCTTAGGAGGTCAACGACATGATTTGGCTCACCAGAATGAAGTCTGGGTTTTTATAGAGAAACTACTTTAGATAATCTTTTATGCACTCTTTGGTTTTCAATTTTCTGACGACTAAACTCTGATTTCCACTTGAAAACTCAAGCAAAATGTTGCACAAGTAACTTGCCTTACAAACGTATTTGCATTCCTTTTAACGCAAAGTAGAGTATAATTGTAAATTAGAAGGTTTTTCATTTTTTGCTTTGAACAAATAGTAATCCGAAGTGGTTGGCATAACTATGCACTGCATGCCTTTTACTTAGATGCCCCTAAATAAGAGTTTATGTCATCCACATTACAAAAATTTTTAAAATAATTTATTCTTACACCTCAGATATGGAGTAAAAAGTACATTTTGAGATCAGGATGCACCCAAACCTTTTTAAACTTTTTATTCATTAATTTTGTAAATTACTTAGTGTCTGCACGCCAAAGTGTGTAGTTGTGATTTAAGAGTGTAGATACAAGTGTGTATGCATGTATTTCTTGTTTGTGCAGCTGATTCTCCTGAGGAGGAGCTCGAGGTCATCGAGGTCAGACAGTCCTGTCAGTAGATTTCCTCTTCCACACCTTACCCATCTCTTTTCCATATGCTAAATCACTTCTGCCTCTCCCCAGTGGAAAGTCAGAAAGCTGCAGCATTTTGTTGCAGTCACGCTGGATGCAGTCCTGCCCTCTAATTCTAAAGTTTTTGACCATTAATTGCAGCAAAAAATATATATATTGGAAAATCTTTAAACTTATGTGGGTTTGCTTTGTGAAAGTGGTGCATGCATTAAGTTTCTGAAAAAAAAAAAAAGAAGAGCGAAGAAGAATAATGCTTTCACAGCTGTAGTGAAGATTTTCTTTTGTTTTTTCCACAGGAGTCAGAGAGTCGCAGTGATCTCTGTGCCCCGATCCAGGAGTTACACAGCCAGCGGGCGCAACACAACAGAGAGCTGCAGAGGAAAGGTAGGGGTGCAAATTTTAATTTAATATGCTCAAAAATACTAAAACCCATTTAAAAAAAATCTTCTGTTTATTTAAAAAAGAAAACATATGAAAGTAAGACTTTATCAAAGGATTGTATTGTCTGTGGGTTTTTGTTGTCTGAATCATATTTTTGAAATAAGTAGTTTTATTTAAACCTTTAAGACTTAAGTTTGAAATCTGGGCCTGGATACGTTTGCTTATTTTAGTCGTACGCAGTTCTTTAAATGTCCTGTGAGTAAATATATTTGCCCATTTATCCATAACAACTGGAACTTTCAAATATGTAGCGAGTTATTTTTGCAATTTACCGTCTACTAAAAGAGGGATTAATTTTACCCTCTGCTACTGCGGGGGTGAAATTACCATAATAACCCGAAATTGGCTGGAAAGCGCAACGTCTCTCCTTTTAGAAACAGTTGGAGTTTTTCCCATAGTGCAAAGTGTGACGGAATTACGGAACTGCAAATTTGGCTGGATTGTTGACGACATGTTCGATCTGAAAGGATTAAAGACCCACCAGTTGGAGATTTTACCGCCAATTCTCACATCCTTTGTTTTTGAGAGCTCTGATCTACGGATTTTGAGCTGCAAGTGGCATTTAAATACCGCTGCACCATATAAGCAGAATATTTAATTGTAATGTTGCTGAAAATTGGATAAACACAAAGCATTTTAAATGTCCTTTGATTTTATTCTTTATTTTATTTGCTAGATCAATCTTTTCACTATTATAAGCGTTTCCTCAAAGCGCTGCTGCTCAGCTTAAAATGTCCTTTAGTGTTGGAGAAAGCAGCTTTTTCTCTGCGTGTTGACTGTCGCCCTTACCTCCACGCTTTCATCATATTTACATATCACACTCTGGACATCGGTGAAATACAAGAAGCGAAGTGTATAAACTGTAAACATCCACCTGAAGGTCAACTGTGGGTAAAAATCCGTTGAATCACTAAATCCACACTGACCGCCTTTGTTCCGCGTACCTATAGAAGCTTTTTCCTCTTTGCTGAAGGAGCCGTTCTTCTGCCGGTCAGGAGGTCGTATTAGTTTAGGAACATTAAGCTTATTCATTCGACTTTATTAAGTGTTTAGAGTTCGTCACAGTCTGATTTTTGAAGCGTGGGTTTGTAGTAAATTTATTAAGCTGTTAATCCTCCCATCAACTGACATGAAGTGAAATGAATGCGTACTTTCAGAGAGGAATGAATGCATTTCGTTCACCCGAATCGTTGAATCTACATAGATATTAATGTAAAGAAACAATGATCTGTTGTTTACAAGCAATAAAACAGTTTAAAATGTTTAGACATTTCTCTTTATTGGCCAGAGGAGATGCTTTTCATCCTCTAAGTGTATTTCTGTTGTTTATCTAAGCTTCTGCTCAGGGCGAAGGTCGTAATAAATGTCTTTCTGTGTGGTCTGGCCTGGGCGGGGCTCTCTGTCCTTCACAGTGACCAGGGCTTGGTAGTGTGGGGTTGTGGGGAGGAACATGGCGAAAACCCAACAGCCACACCTCTGCTAAATAAATCCAATACCAAAACAAAACGTGGGCTGTCCCAACGTGGCAGAAAAACTCCCTAGTTCTCGATTTATCCGTACCGTACAATTTAAGTCGGGGTGAAACTAGGATCAGCCGGAGATGACCACCATAGAAAAGCAAAGGGAGAAGGTATACTTTAAAGGGACATGTCAACAAAATCAGTGGACTGTGGTCAGGGTGGGACTGAAGCTGTTGAACTGTTTGAGTGAAAGTGGCAAAAAGACAATCTATTTCTTTTTGAAATACATAGCTTCCTTCCTGACCTAAAAAAAAGCATTTATTTAGACTCTTGCCTTAAAGCAGCAAATGTCCAGCTGCACTGGACTGCAGCAGAAACTGCTCCGTGTAAGTCTATGATTTAGGAAATGAAATGTTTTCAGAGACTCTCAGTGGACTTGACCTTGCATTTTAAGATCCCAAAAGAGACTGAAACACACTTATTACAGTTTCACACAGAAACACAGCGAGGGAACAGAGGTTGGGCCACAATGCACACATTTTTAGAAGCTTTTGTTCTGCTTTAAATAAATCACTGTGGAACAGCCATGGACTGGTTAGCAGCATCAAGTGATGCCAAATTCATTAACAAGCTGTAGTCTCATCTGTTTCAGTCGAACAGTTCTTTTGATTTAAGGTTCTTTTATTGAAATGCCACAAAAAATGCAGGAGTTTTGTCCAGGTGTCCAAATAAATCGTGGTGCTTTTTCTTTGTACTAAGAAGTTGAGTGACTTGTGTAGCTGGTGAACTGGTTTTCCTCCATCTGTTCAGATTGCACCACACCACAGTTTGCTTTGTAATGCCACACTTTGAACAACATCCTCATTGGACCCAACAAATACGACTGGAAACCATAAATTAACCAAAATGCAGAAGAAAATGTCCGCTAAAACATTTCCATTCATCCATTAGCCAACATGCTCAAACCTACTGCGATGGACTGGCTACAGGTCGCCAGTCCATCGCAGTGTTAAAACATTTGTTTAAGCTAAATAAATTATTTGTCGTAGACGGCTACAATCCTCAAACTTTCCTCAGGGACGCTCAGGGAAAGTTGCTTCATCTGACCTTGTTTTTATAGATGATTTGCTAAAATGATTCATTTTTATTCTTTGTTTTGATAGGATTTGTTGATAGTTTGAGGTTCACAGACCAGATACACACAGCAGCCAACACGGCGTGTCATCACTGTGAAAATTAACACAGATTTTCAGAAATGGACCCAGGTCTTACAAATCAACAAAAAAGTTTATTTTTAGTTGGATGCACGATTTGCAGCTGACTAAATCACAGACAACAGACGAGCAGCAGGCATCTGGAGTTGAGTTGAGCCAGGACCTGTGATGTAAAATTACCATGGTTAGGTGCCCAACCCAATAACTGGTACTGAACTGTAAGAAATCATCTTTTTGTATAACATCTGACCTCTAAGGTTTTAAAATAACGGCTTAAAAACGTGATTATGTCCCCTCGATAAATGTTAAAATTTCTTTGCCTCAACATTTCTGGATTTGAAGACTTGATGAGAATCTTGTTTAATAAATAAAATGGTTTATCAAGTTAAGTTTGAATATTATTGGCGGTTGTCCTGAGCTGTTGAGCGAAAAATAAAAACACAAAGCACTCGTGTTGACCTCTCCATAACATGGATTCTCTGGTCAGATGTTCACCCTAAAGGCACCAGAAATAACTCCTGGTTGTTCTTTGTTTTTGCTATATTCTTGTTTGCTGGCAAAAAAAAAAAAACTGCAGCCTTTGTTGCTATTTTCATACATAAAAAGCCTTTCATTATGCAGCCATGGGGTTTTTCCCAGAAAATGTAGAAGAACTGAAATGACAGCTTCCCAGAGTTTAACTCATGAACAATAACGTGAGAGTGTGTTGAAGAGGCAACGTGCTTCGGCTCTTGCTTTAATCATAATTGGGTTTTAGACGAGAACATCATTAGATTTAGACTCATGGCAGCAAATGTTGTACTAATTGTGTACCATAATCACATTTCCTATTCAGATCCTATTACATAATAATCTCATTTTAATTATACAACAGTAGTTTGATAGTTTTATCTCTTATCTGTCAGAAGATGAGAAATATATCCTACATGGCAACTTTGGTTTTCGGGGATGCAGTGAAATTAATAAATACCAATCAGATTATTTCAATGAGTTAGAAAGCGATTCCTTTTGTGTAACTTAGCTTCATAAAAAATTCTAATAAAAATCAGAATCTAATTGCTGTATTTTTTTTTATCAGTCATCACAGTGAAATTAATCTATGGTATTTTTTTTTAATTATTTTTATAACATAGGCAAAAATGTAATAGGAGTACCTGGGATATTTGATCATTTTGATGAGTAATGCTTCATGTGACTGGAAAAATGTCAGGGGGAAGTGTTGCAGTTTTATTTTTCAGTCAGCTGACCAGCAATGTGCAGCAAGAGGTAGGTAAACGGCTTTGCTGGAATACTTTACATTCCATACAGAAAGAAAAAAGCTAAACTCAGACCTGGAATTTGGTCAGAAAGTTCAGAAAGAGAGCTGGCTGCCTCCTGTCAGTCCTTCTTTGATTCGGCTTTTCTGAATTAAAGGCATACACAGGCAGAGAAACCCAGTTTGTTGCAAAGCTGGGCCAAACGAAGGTCATTGAGAAGTGTTTTTTTACACATAAGAAGGAAACAGCATGGTTTCTCCATCTGTGGCAGATGAACACCCTCAAGTATCCCAGGATGTAGCATACCACAGAGTTTTGGAGGTAGAAACCATCACAAGGGGAGGATGTGGGCACCTCTGTTGTTTGGAGTGTGGTTTCCTGATCAGAGAAGGAGACAGAGAAGGGAAATGCTTATCTCTACTCTCGTTTTTGCTTCCACTTTTTCTCCAGTTTCTTGTTTCTCTCAGACTATGGTCGCAAGATGTTTTGTTTTTCCTCCCCAGACGTCAGTCAGGAACTGAGGGACAGGAAAACTCTACATCCCCTTAAGACTCCATGTGTCTCCTTCATTTACTAAACTGATGTCTCTCAGGGAACAGGAGCTTTAGTTTAAAAGTGACTCACCTACAGTAACATCAACATCACGGCTCTACCGATGTGGACAACATGCTGGCTGCATTTTAATGCTAGACCATAATTAGCATGTTCATTTCCTTTTGTATATATTACCATTTGATAATCCATCATCTGGTTTGAATTGTTTCTGGACAAAATTTGCAGAAAAGGTTTTTCTCCTTCTTCATAAAACCAATGCGTCGTTTTGAAGATTGAAATTATTAACTAGTGTTTCAGCTACTCTGTGCTCGACTGTATGTGGAGATCATTCTTAAGGATTTTGATGATGATGTTTTATAAGATAAAACATAGCACATGTTTTGTATAAATAAACGGGGCTTGACGTCTGAGCACAGACCAGGTCACACAATAAAGGCAGACACTGAGCTGCAGCCAAAACACTTTCAGTCATTATAAAGGGTGAATAGTTAAGGGGAAAACACACTCATTAAAGCAAAATGTGTATCGCCATAAAACTTCAGTTTTCTAAGCACTACATACAAAAATATGTTGATATATGGTGCAATAAAGAACTTTAAAAAATGTGGGACGACTTAATATTTTCCAGCCTTTGACCTGTAAGAGAAAATTTGCAGATTTGTCTAATTTTAATCTTTTTGTCTTATCTATTTCAGGCAAAGACTCAGACTCAGGCATGGTTTTGGTTCTTGATCATTTGGAAAAAGATGACACTTCTGGGCCTATGTTGATCCAGCCTCAGAGAGAAGCTATGACTCCAGAGTCTGACTCGTTACTGTCCGACCGGACAAGGTCGAACTCCACGGCTTCGGACCGTAGCGGGACTTCTGTGCACTCCATGTCCAATCAGGATTCTGTTGCCTCGGAGAGGAGTCTGGGCTCCAACCAGCGATCCCGGCTGGACTCTGGAGCCTCAGACAGGAGCCAGAGTTCATCGCAGCGCGGTCGCCTCGACTCCGCCGCCTCGGAGCGCAGCATCAGCTCCCTGTCGTCTGCCAGGCAGAGGCTGGGATCGGATGTCTCGGATTCATGTGTCAGACCCCGTCTGGGGTCCGGGAACAAAGATGGCATGGGCGCGTTATCTAGACAACGGATGGACTCTGTGACCTCCAGCATGAGTTTGTCTTCTGAGGTCAAAGCTCCAACGGAGGATGTAGAGAGACCAGTGAGTGGTTCTGTTGGCAGCACTGACTCAGAATCTGAAACAAGTCCAACCAACATCCAGACTCAGAGCGACCAGGACCGCAGTCATGACCAGGACCAACCGGATGGGGCCGTTTTATCTCGAAGAGATCCTGCAAACGGGCTCCTTAATGGGCACACTCAGGGAAAGTTGAACTTCAAGATTCAAAAGGTTAGTGTATACATCAACTTATTAACATGGTTCTTAAATATCTGAAAAATTATTCAGGCATATTAAAGGTAAAATATCCAATGTGGGCCCTCAGAAAACCACTAGGTGTCAGAGTACTGCAGCTAAGCAAACAAGCTGACTTAAAACTAAAGGAGAGACCAAGTTGTGGCCTAAGCAGAAGGACGGAAATCTTAAAATCCTGCACTAGAGGAATTATTGTTCTTTATTTGTTTAGTCAAATCATTAGTCGAGGGAATCCATTGTGCAAGATGACAAAGAAATGAAATAAAATCACCCAGAACTGACAGGAAACGCATTACAGACAGGAAGTCAGGAACTTCATGCTCTCATATGAACTTTCTCGATGCCCTAGTACAGGGTGTCCAAACGTTTTGCAAAGAGGGCCAGATTTGATAAAGTCAAGATGCCTGGGGGCCAATAGTTTGTTCGGACATTTTTTAATTACAAAAGTGTCATGCAAATACACACTGTTATAAAACAATTTTCATTGTCACAATTATCTTTATTTTTCAAATGACAAAATAACCAAATATAAGGCAACTCTAAAAGCAGAAATTCTGCTTTTCTTTCATATCTGGAGAGTCAGATAACATTGAACAAACTGTATGAAATACCTTAAATTTACATGAGTTTAAAAATATCTTTGCCTCAAGAACATTTTAAACAGGAGTTATAAGTAATGCAAAATTGTCTGTTATTAAATTTTAAAACAAGTGAATTTTGCTCTTGTCATTTACAATATCTTTCAGAAAGTAATAGTTTGTATCACATCTACAGGTTCACAACCAAATCTTACTCAAGAGTTTAATAAAAATAAGTGCCATAAATCCAGGTGCATAAATGTTCTTTTGGCTTTTCACTGCTGATAGTGACAGACGTTGCCGTTCAAAACACTCAGTTTTATGTCCTCAACTCTCAGTGCCACACTGTTACTGCCAGGCAAACATTTTTCTCAAATTCTTGCTTCTTCTCAGGGCAAAATGTTCTCCACCATTTTCATAACAGTCTTTGATAAATGTATCTTCAGTAAAAGGTTTGCCATGTTTAGCTATTAACATTAACTTCGTAGCTGCTTTGGTGGTATTTTCTTTTGACTCACAGGCCCGCGTGAAGAATCGCTGTTGTGATGCCAGCGCAGCTTGGAGCTGCTTCACTTTTTCAGCACGGTCACTTCCTGTTAGCTTGTTGTATGTGTTAGCATGTTTAGTCTGGTAGTGTCTCTTTACGTCAAAATCCTTAAACAAGGCAACCGTCTCATTACAAATTAGACAAGCACAATTGCCTTGATTTTCAGAAAAGAAGTATTATAATTCCCATCTCTCTTGAAAGCGGCGGCCTTCACTGTCAACTTTCCTCGTTTTCTTTGCAGTGGCCATGGCAGAAATGAGTGGAGAGCGGTTCGCTGCACGGAGGCAGAGACTGATAGTATTAAAGTGGTGCTGCCACCATTTGGTGAAAGGAGGAATTACAGCTTCAAGTTTTATGATTTATTTATTCTGTTTCACAGTGCAGACGGGCCATAAATAATACATTATAAGACCAAACCTGCGGGCCGTATGAAATCTGACCGCGGGCCGTGATTGGCCCCCGGGCCGGACTTTGGACATGCCTGCCCTAGTACATCTTCACAGATCTTAGGCATAAACATTTACTATTGCATACCATTATCTTCCCGGTAGCATGCATGCTCCATGGGTGCATCTAAAAAAAACACAATATCATCTAAAAGTTCATTTATTCTTGTAATAAACAATCAATAATAAGGTAAATAACTAGCATTTATTACAGTCGTACCACCAGAAGGTGGCACTAAGCTGCACATTAACCTCCAGGATCGTTGACCTTCCAGGGTTTCCATTTAATCATACCTGATGAACTCCATGGCCCCATTCTTCAGCATCCAGTCGTCATCCAAAAACCCAACAAGCCGAGCTTCTGGTGGATGCTGTTTGGTTTTTGTTACTTGGTTACACAAACAAACGGTGCACCTGACTGTCTCTGCTTCAGCTCAGCGACATGTCCGCCTCACCTGCTGTCAGGGAGGGATATTTTCCTCTTGTTCTTCGTCCTGGAGCTCTTGGAAAACAAAAACAGTCTGAGTTTCTGTGCCGACTGGTTGCTGTTGAAGAACATTTCCCATCGTGTTGGAGGCATCGTGTCATTTCTCTAAACACGTCCACCCAAAGCTGGCCCCGGATTTCTTTTATTGTTCGCTCTAAAATGGGCCGATGTGGAGCCGGTCTCCTGAGAGTAATGTAAACACCGCAGGCTCCAGCTGTGGCTGCCGTGCCAGGAAAAGAACAGAGGCCCATATCGACACCAAGTATGAATGTTACACAATGAAACCAAAGCAGCTTGTGCTGAATTTAGCATCATCTGTGTGTGCGTGCGTATGCACCAATATGCAGATTCCAGTTCCTCGTGAATCTGCACTGCAGCTCAATGTTGGCGCTCTGTGGTTGCCAGCAGAGCATGTTGACCTTTAATCTCTGGTGCTTCCTCTGTCTGATTGTCATGTATCTTTCTTTGTCTTTCTTCCTTTTTAGATAACAGCTAATGGAAATCTGACATTTAGTCATGGAAAGACCAAGGAAACTGGTAAGACTCCAGTTGAGCTCAACACTCAACATCCAGCAGGATCATATTTTTTCTGGAAACGCATCATGTTAGGAATTTAAATCAGTTTCTTTTATGCCACGATGTCCGGGTTCACAAATCTGAAAGTGAAGGGCTTTGAGATCATCTTCAGAAAGCAAAATAAATAACGTTAATGATAGTAGTAGTCATTTCCAGTCCAGATGAAAATTGTCTAAATGCAGAAGATTTCTTGTGGATTTCTCTGGTTTTAAAACAATTTTCCAGACCAAAAATTGGCATTTTCAGCCATCAATATTTTTATTTTGGAGTTTCTGACTCAAAGGCAAAAAAAAGCTCGTCATTCAACTCTGCTGGCTTTATGAGTAGTTGAACCGTATCTGATTGGGTTTTTATGTGCAGTTTGGGTTCTTCCTGTTTTAAGCACAGGCATAATAAACGTGATTCAGAAAATTAAACCGATAAGCGTGACCTGAAAGTCTGAAGTTATTTTAGTAAATTTTACATTTGTAAAAGTCTGAACTTAAAGTGGGTGCTCCCTTTTTGTCTACTTAAGATGATATATTTCTTTGCAGCTATGACAAAAATAAAGTCAAAAAAGTTGGAAAAACAACCCAAGAAGAAGCAAAGGAATGATGGGATCTGTTGGGGCTTTCAGGTTTTATGATAAAGTGATCAAAATAAATTAACTGTCCAAACTTTGAACCTGGATGTAGTGAAAGTGCCTTTTACGATGTAAAATATGAAATGTTAGGACAATGCACATTAATTAATATTGCCTCAGAAAATGCCCCAGAAATAGCCAAAAGGCTAATTTCATTTGTTGTCCCTGGACAATGAGTCATTTGTTTTGCTAAAAACAAAAAATTATACAAAACGAAATTAAAATGACTTAACTACACACACAAAATAAACTACAATACAGTTATTGTAAAAGGTATAAGAAATAATTAGGACTAATTTAGTCCTTCCTTCTCTGCATTTCATTACTCTCTAAGATCAGTTTCTTTTTCTGCAGCACCTGAAAAGAAAGACTTTACATTGGAGCAGCTCAGCCGCACCAACTCTGTTCGAGACAGAATGCGCAAGTTCACAGAAGCCAGCCAAAATCCCCCCGCGCTGAAGAAGACCCCTCTGAGAAACGGGACCATCTCTGGCCTGACGAATCTCTCCAGAGCTGCAGAGCTGTTTGCACAAACATCAGCATCCCCCGGCATGTCTGGAGACACGCCAGCCAGGCCACGTGTAGGCTCAGTGTCCAACATCGCTGCGTCCCAGAGCCCAGCTGCACCTCAGCCCCTCAAAGGAGTGGCTGATAGACCTCTGTCTTCAACCGGCCAATCGCAGGGCTTCCTGGGCGGGACGAGGCTTGAGAAAGATATGCCTACCTCGGCTGAGCCAGAGGAAGAGCGGACCCCAGGGAGAGCAGCTGAGACGCAGGTCCCTGAGGGAGAGGAAGACCCCGACATGAAGACTTTCCTCACGATTGAGATCAAGGATGGCCGCACCACCACATCCACATCATCATCATCATCCTCGTCAACGCAGAGAGGCAACATGATGCCCATCACCAACATGACGCCGCGCATCACCACTCTGGGACAGAGGCCAGGTAACAGCTTTGTGGAAACACACTTTCAATTTCTAGTAGAGTAGCTGGAATCCTGGTCAGTTGACTCAAAGTGGGATTTTTGTGAGACTAAGCAAGCAAAACATGCGAGGTGATCCAGAGAGATATAAGGGCTGAATAATAAGCAGAGACTGAGGGGCATTTGTTACAGAGTGGGCACGTTTCTCAGCCCTGATGGGGGGTGGTGAGGTCACCGGTCAACAGCAGAGAGCAGATTTCAAACAAATGCAGAAACAACAAGCTGTCTGAGCTCAAACTCAATGGTTTTATTGTTACAGGGAGAATGAACAGTCTTGTCTTCCCACACAGAGCGCTACTTTGTGTTGTTCAGTACATATTTATCTAAATCTAGACAGGCTGTCTGTAATTCATCTGAATTTTAACTATAATGAGAAAAATGTTCCTGTTACATCTTCTTTCTTTGTGAATTTGCCTAGCAAGAGGTGAAAGTTGCACAGTATATCAAAGTTGTCATCACTCTGTGTGTCATCTGTGTCATTTTGCAATCATAAAGAACTGCATGGATGCTTCATTTGATTGGATAGGAAATTTCAAGTTTCATGTGTTTATGCCCTGAATATTGATTATGTATTTAACCTCAATGCTCAGATCTAATGTAAATTGTTTAGAGTAAAAGTCTAACAATCACAGTTGCGACGTTGTGTACTGCTAAAAGGAGAAAGTAATTGCAATTTTAAGCACCTACTTTTTCTGTCCCACTTTTTCACCTAAACCCTTCTGATTCCCCAGCTGATTTATTGTAATATTTCAAATATTATTACAATTTTAAATTCGTTATAAGCAGGGAAATGTAAGAGGATGCTGGATATTTTCCCGCCTTATTTTCTCTTGTTGCAGGTTTGGTTGTTTTACAAAGAAGCTGTCTGCCACAAGACGTTTTCTAGAAACGGTGCTTTAGTTCACACCAGGGAGGGGATTGTTTCATATCCTGCTAAATTAAAATGATTTGAATTTCACGTCTCATGGCTTACTCTATGAAAATGTTATAAAACGACTTCGATAAATATGATCTACCAGCAGAGGGTTGCCTAGTTAATTTTAACATACACCTGATGCTGATAGTACTGTATATTTGACTAGTTGGATGTATGGAGGCACATAATTAATGGAGTCTTTGGAGACTCAGATCCATAAGTTAACAGAGGGTGCTGGAGATATGAGGGAGAAGATTAAAGAAAATGTAGGGCTGTTGCATATCTGTCAAAATATAATCAAATATGAAATCCCAAATGTGAGTTTTTGTGATTTCGTTCAGCTTGTTTTTTATATTTTTTTATTTTATAAAAATGGTAACATGGCAAGAGAAAAAACTGGTACAATTTTATAATAACATTAGTGCTGAAATGGAAATTATTATGTTTAGGAATGTATCTTCAATTGCAGTGTATTGAGCCCAACTTGTCTGTGTGTGTTTGTGAAATTGATCTACTTTGGTTAAAAGGTGTAAAAAAAAAAAAAACAACAAAAAAACTAATTTAGCTTCAAATATGTTTTATTAAATTTGATCAACCATCAAGATCTCTTACTAAAAAAGTGACTTAAAGACAGTTTATTTGTTATCTCTGAGCCCATTTAAAGCACCTGGGGTTTCTCAGATTGTCAGCAACCGTAATCCTCAACCTAAACAGTTTGTTTAAAATGAAAGCAGAACCTGTGCAACCCGAAAGCTCTTTGTCTCTTCCTTCTCCTCGTCTCCCTCCCCTCTCTGATGATGCACTCTGGGCCCTGCGGGGGCTTCCTTATGAGCTGTTTTTCAGCCCAATTTGCTTTAATAGTTTTAAAGCTCCTTTTTTGGAATCCGCCTGTCCGGGTTTGAGTGAAGGTAGTTTGCAACTACGTTTCAGGTTTCCCTCAAAGGCACCGTAAAAGCTTGTAAATGTGCTGTGCGTCATGCTGAGGTGCATCACTCCTGTGGTTTGTGATCCAGCTGTTCCGTGTGTGTTTGGATGAGGGAAGCAATGAATCCCAAGGATACTCAAACTCGTGCTCCGGGAGCCTAATGAGGAAAACTGTTCAGGCTAAAAAATCTGTATTTTCTCCTTTTTTTTTTTTTTTTTTAAATTGGATGAATGTTTACTCTGAAAGCTTCAGCAGCCGACTGAGTCACACCAGCAGAGTGGAAAATCCTGCACACATCTCCAGTCTTTAAACAACTCCAAAGTTATACATGTTTAAGTTCCTGTTTTGTGCATGCCTTTCAGAGCTGACCCTTGGCCTAAGAGCAGCGCCATTCAAGATCTCCTCGTCTACCTTCTCCAGCGGATCCTCCATCAAGGTAGGATATTTTTAGGAAGTGTTTCGTAAAAGCTTTGCCAAAAATACTCGGAAACAAAAGTTCCCAGATGATGTTCTAAATTTGAACTCTGTGTGAGTCCTCTGGCGTTTCAGCCACAACTCACGCTTAGAAATCACCTCTAAAGGTCTGGGAAGGTCCTCCAGCAGAGGCAGGAGAACAGAACAGAGTGAGGAGAAAGGAGGTAGAGCAGAAAGGAGCGGTGTTTATCAAACACAGAGAAGGGCCACCAGTCGTATCTGTCCTTGTATGGTATGTGAAGAAGACAGAGGGGAGAAGGGAGGTGTTCTTGCTTTTCTCTCTGCAGGGTTTTATCTGGCAACCATTTCCCTAAATCACACCTGTCTGTATCTGTCCGTGGAGTTTACGCTGCAGCGAGTTCATCACTTGCTTTGTTTCTCAGAGAAGCATCTCTTGCACATGTTCCTATTAGCTGGAAGACGTCTGGTGTGAGAATTAGCAGAAAGCGCAAACAAATCCCCTCCTATCTCACTGTGACCTGGGAGGTTAAGGCCGATTCTTAACATTCCCATTTGCATCATTCTTTAAAACTTCTCACTCCCTGAAAGGAAGCTTCTTTGTGAATTGAGAGTGAAGGATTGAGCGGAGTTATGTCCTGTTTACGTTTTTAATTTAACGACTGCATTTGGAGTGCGGCCGTAATCTGGTTATGGGATCAAAAAGCTGGTTAATTAGGGCTCTGCCCTGCAGGCCTGTGAAGGAAAGCCTCTGCATGGCTGCAGCGAGGGTCAAAGGTGTCGGGTTAAAACGGTTTAGGCTCTTGATGAGACGCCAACACTGGTTGGGAAACAGACCCCAACTATTCCTAGACCTTGTAGCACAAAATGTTAAAATGTTAAATATTCTATATTTTGACTCATTCAGAAATTTATTTCGGTTTCATCAGTATGTTTTCCAACAATAGCGTTATAAAGGTCTTTAGAGCTCTTTGCTTTTACCCACCATGATGTAATTCTTGTGCAATACCTTCTTGAGAAACTACACCAGCTGATATTAATTGGCTCTGAGAGAGACAGGATTACTTCCTGAGTACTAATTTTAGATATACAGTGAACCCTCGTTTTTCGCGGGGGTTACGTTCCAAAAAGAACCTGTGATAGGCGAAATCCGTAAAGTAGTAACCTTTATTTTTTTTTTTTTACAGTTATACAATGAATACATTGAAACCAAAGAACAAAACCTTTTTACAGGCCCAAGCATTTGTTTAACAAATAAAAGTACTGTATAAACGTTATTTATTTATTTATTTTTTTTACAAATAACTACTGTACTGTAAAATAATAATTTTAATCATCAATACGAACTGAAGGCTTCAAATTGCGGAGATCAGCGCCGCCCCACCGCAACCCGAGTCATTGGATTAGAACGGGAGAAAATGAAAAACGATTATGAAAAAAAAAACAACGTACAGTAGGACAAATAGTGACTCACGTGTATTTCACTGCTCTTCTGACTGAGCCACTGCATCCTGACTCCGCTCCGTAGCAATTTTTTTCTTCTAAAGCCCGCGGTGCAGGTGTGTTTTATCATAGAACATAGTTATCGGTAGTTGTTGTCGCTCTTTTTTCTTCTGGGCAAAAAGATTCTTGAAATTGGCAATCTGTTTTACGTACGTGAACATATTAAACTGCAACGTTGTTGACACACAGGTAGAGAAGAAGCGGAGAAACTGTTTAGCCAATCAGAATGCAGAGCACAATGCACGATGCAAATCCGTGACGCAGCGAGACCGTGAGAGGTGAACCGTGATACAGCGAGGGTTCACTGTAGTTGATTTTTATGTATTTTTGCTGCTTCCTTTATTTATGTGTTTAATGCTTATTCAACTTATTCCACTTCTACATCTAACTTAATTTAAGAATTTATTTGTTTTGATTTCTGTGATTACCTGGGTTGTTTCATTTATGAAATATCATTAGAATAAAAACTTACTGAGAAAAAAAGTAAGATTTACTTTGTTTAATGTAAATACAGTTGTCCTGTGAAGGCCTGAGTGGTTTGTTGGAGAACAGTGAGCACACCTGGCACGTCAGGAATAAACATTTGGAGAAGTTTACAGCACACCGACTTCTGATGTCTTGCTTTATCACCTTAAAGTGAACATCTGCAGGAAGAAAGCAATTTTGTTCTTCAGCCAGACCCACTCATCATGCAAGGATTGCCATAAATGTGCATTTTATTTTATGTAAATTAGAAAAAGAGATTGTAACATTAAGCTGCTTCACGTAATGTCGTGCCGTCGTATAAGCAGCCTAACATGAAATCCTCCGGCGATAAGCCGCAGTAAGTCTTTCTCTCCTGTCATCGGTTGGATAAGCCGATGTATCAGCTCCATGTGCCTGGATTTTCTCAAGTTTTACCAGACAAAGACTTAGGCTGACTTGGCTAATGAGATTGTAAAAACAGCAGCCAACATTGATGGTTGACATCAACATGGGGCGCAGCAGTGCTAGCCAGAGGTAGATGCTTTCAGAGCTCTTCTGTTTCCAGACCTTGCCTTGTCAAAGTTCATGGCTGTTAGAAAGGTGGCGGTCTGGTGGGAAAAATGGCCATTACAGTTAGAAAGGGGAGTGATATGAAGACTTTAGGGTAATGTGAGTTGAGCAAGTTCTTCCTGTTTGCTGGTGTTTATTGACCATCATGGTTCCTGTTGGAAGCCCTGATCCGTTTGGGTGGTCCGGACTTCTCCTTGGTGGTCTAACCTCACAGCTCCCCTCCTCTGTTATTTACTTGCTCCAATCATTTTAATCCCAATAAAACTTGTTGATGCTGATTGCTCTGGTTTTTCAGAGGAACGAAGTGTAAATCAGACTCTGAGAGAGAAATGTTATAAATTCTCAGTATGGTGACGGTCCACTCCAGCTTTGCTGAGTCCGGTTTAGACCTGCAGCGTTATCTGGGACGCAGACACCCCTAACCAGCAACCTGGTGGCTGATTGTCTCACTTTGCGACCAGAGGACAAGAACCTGGTGATCTGCAACACATGAATTATGAATTATACCACAGACTCACATGTGTCACAGAGAAAATATAATGTCTAGCTGCTCTTTTTGTCTACAATCGCTGCATTGTTTTAAAGCATATTGAGTTCAAATAGTTTTTTTCTTTATATTTATATTTATATTTAATGAGTTTATCAAATTACCACCAGTTTCACTTTAATCAGAAATCCAGTTTTAAGGTTTGCATGTTCCTCCTTCTGGTTTTGATATTTTGAGTTATCTTGTTGCAGATAAACAACTAGATGAAATGTCCTCAGTGGGTAAAAGCTGTTTTTCATTACTGCTGCTCAGCATTTCTCTATTCATTTCCCTTGGAGCTAAATACTTCCAGTGAAGTGTTTTGCTAACGTGCAAAGGTCAGAAACAACTGCTGCCCTTTGACTTTGACTTCCCCTCTGAGTTTCAGTAATAGTTTAGTTACAGGGTTAAGAGAAAAAGCACCTTTAAGGCTCACAGTAACTCTAGAGGAGTTCAGAGATCCTCAGCTCAGATGGGGAACTTAGTTATGCTCTCCAAGGATCTGGCCTGGGTGGAAGAGTAGCACCCAGAAATAATTGTTCAGAAGAAGAAGAAGAAAATAAGTGTTCAAAGAAATCCAGAAAGAAGTCAGGTTTGCCAGAAGACACGTAGGCGATATGCAGAACAGTTCTTGATGCTACTCGCACTGCAAAACATGGTGATATTTGCATAGTTTTAATCCAAACCAAACAGCCACATTGTTCAGAGTAAAGCGCATTTCTGAGTTAGAATGGCATAGTCAAAGTACAGACTTGAATCCACCTGAGAATCTATTGCAAGACTTGAAAACTAAAGTTCACAGATCCTCTCCATCCAGTCTGACTGAGCTTGAGCTCTTGCACAAAGAAGAGTGAGCTGAAATCTAGATGTGCAGCTGGTAGAGAAATATCCTGAAAGACCTGCAGCAAAAGGAGGATCTGCAAATGATTATCAGGAAGGTTTATAGGTGTACACAAAACACTGCAGATTATTACTCGTATCCTAGCATGATAAAATGCTAGGAAAAACGAGTGTGAATACTTAAAAAAAGAATAAGTACTTGACAAAATATTTTTTTGCATTGATGTATGGGAAGTGCCTGTAATTAGGAATCAAGAGTTTCACTTTCTGCATTCTTTGCACGCTACAGATGCCTCCAATACAAGGAGTTCAACGTGGCAGTATATCCACAGTCTACATTTAATAGGAAAGTTTGAACATCAAACAAGATGACACACACACACACAAGTCTGTCAGCACTCTGACTTTAACAGCACTTAAAGTTTCCATGTGAGCAGCAGCTGGAGTCTTTCTTAATTACTAAGGGGTCTAAACCAAAACTGTGGAAGAGATCAGCCCTTCATGCTTTGGTATTAATAGTGGGGCTCTGCTTTCAGTCGTTCTTGTTCAAAAGAGCTGATCAGTCTGGAACTCAGTCATATTTTATTAGAAAGCAGTTTTAGGAGGAGTGAAACAGAGCCATGGCCTGTGGCAATGTCTAAACCACTGTTTGCCTTCCAGTCGAGGTGTGAAGGACGTGCCCAAAATAAAAGGAAGGTTGATGTGGGAGGGGTGAGTGTTTCAAATTGTTTTCTCTTTTCTCCCCCACCCCACCCTCAAAGAGTGACCGGCTTAGTGGAATAACCGCAGGGCAGAAGATAAATATACTGTCCGTTGCACCCAAGAAATAAGTGGGTGGGTGCTGCCTGGGAAACGAGAGTCGCTGCGCGCTCATTGGCTTTTATTTGGCTCCCTGTGAAGAGGGTCTGCTGGTTGAGGGTATAAAGAACAGGCGTAGTTTGAGAGAAGCGCTTCTGCTGCTCTGTGAGAGGTAATAACCTCTTTGTTCTCGGGTAAGAAAGCTGCAGTTTTGAGGAGATTTGTGAGAGAACGCATTTTCCGTCACTATGCCTGGGGTGAACCTGGACTTCCTTCCAGCTTCGCAGCCTGCAGAGTCTTTGGGCTCTCCAGAAAGTGCTTGTGCCGAGTCTGGCCTGGAGGAGGTGATCGGTGATCTGCTTGCCCCGGAGGAAACCAAGGAAGAGGACAACAAAGAGGAGGTGCAGTTTAGCGAGAAGAAGCTTGAGTTAATGCTGCGATGTGCTGTGAAGGAGATCCACAGTGACCTGC
Organism: Xiphophorus couchianus; assembly: GCF_001444195.1. NCBI lineage: Eukaryota > Metazoa > Chordata > Actinopteri > Cyprinodontiformes > Poeciliidae > Xiphophorus > Xiphophorus couchianus. The sequence goes on from NC_040239.1 coordinate 16,296,312, forward strand.
AGGCTTTTGGGAAGAAAGTGGATGTCCAGTTGGAGGAGGCAGCAGTCCAGATGACTGGTTTACTGGAAGCCATTTCCAGACTGCAGGAGGAGAACCTCCAGCTTAGAGCTGAGCAGGAACGGATGGTGAGGCATGTGGAGGCCCTCTGTCAAGTAACTGGACTGCCTGATCGAATCCTGCAGGAAGTCTGCTCTATCCCACATGAAACCAAAACTTCATCCAACGACGATGGCCCTCCATGCACACTCAACAAGAGCACAGTTGAATTTTCATGCAGTGATTCGACCTGCATGTCCAGAGATTCTCCATCCGGCGTGCTACAGGAAGCATCTGATATCTTGGGACTGTCAGATCAAACTGTCGCCCAGGATTTTGTTTCAAGCCCACTGGACTCGTCAGAGCCCTCATCAACTTCTGTGACCCGCCGTTCGCTCTCTGCACCATCTGTGATATCAACGATGTCTCCTGACAGCAACACGGTACTACTCTTTGTAAATCCTTCTGGTCATGACACCTTTTAATTTAAATAAGCCATGTGAACAATGGGTATGCCTTTGTTTCAGTTGATCCACAATCTAGCCGTGGATCAGCTTTCCTCGACTCGTTGGTGGCATCCAAGTGTTGCTGCCTTTTGTTCTGTACGTGTTCTTGTTGACCTACACTTCCCCTCTGGTCACTTAATCCCTCATCATGTCCTCACTTCAACTGAAAAACATCTCAGCTGTCAGTCAGTTTGGGCAGATAGTTCCTTAGTGTGTGTGTCTGTGTGGGCACGGCTTTCTGTTTGCTGTTTGGTGGGAAACAAAAATATATTTTAGTTTGAAGTACACCAATCTGAAGCTGTCTTTGTTTTCTATTCTGATTTCTCTTTCACAGGCATAACATAAAAAGAAATTGGAGCTGCATTCTTAATATTGTGAAACTAACACAACCTAACGGAGGTGGGATTTTAATTTTAGGGTTATTGCTGGATTTTTGTTCTGTTTACTATGACGGTTATATAGAAGTAAATAACACAGTTATTGAAAGATGAGTACTTTGTGTTTTCCAGAACATGAGTTCTTAATTTGCCAGAGGCTTGGGGTTTGGTCATCTCAAAGGCCACAAACAGCAGGTGAGCCTCACTATGGGCACCTCTGTTTAAAAGGATAAAATGACAACTTTGCTGTTTTTTATTTAGCCTTCCCGTTACTTGCTGGATTTTGTGCTTTTCTTATTGTCTGAAAAAACCCGGAAACATGTTTAACCTATCAGAGCTTCCTAAATCTCAGTGTTTCCTCTCACTTGATTTTAAAAACATTACTGAAACTGAGAAAAGTTTATGAATTCAACTTATTGAAAACAGTGGTTATCAGAGTGAGCTGGTTGGCAATGCTGATCAGAAAAGGGTCAGATTGAGCTGAAAACCGTCCAGTTCTGGTCATCAACACTCTTCTCTAATTTCAGTTGCGATGGTTGTTTTTTTTTTTGTTTTGATAGTTGTTGCAATGTCATAATGTACACAGAAAGGTGCAAAGAAATGATGACGACAAAACCAACACCGCTTGTTTATCAGTCTTTCAATAAACTGGGTTTGTCTGTCGCTAATTAAACCTCAGTTTATCTGCCTCCAATAACAATCTGGCTCTTTATCTCAAAGCTTCTTTTGTAGATGTACACAGAGAGCAACACATTCTCTATGTACATTGTTTCATTTTAAAAATATTCCTTTTACTCTTGACTTTTAACATTCGCAACATTTCTAAGATCGCGCTTGACATCTCAGTCTGCTTACCAGCTCCTGCAGTGAAAGTTGTCTCACCGTTTCTCTCTGATGTAATAATGGACACCGACCTCATTATGCTTTCCAAATTCAGTAAAACTCACTTTCTTAAAATACCACCAGATTGCAACAAATGTCATCTTAATTCTCTTTACAGGATAAATGACTTCAGTTCATATTTAATTATATGAAATTTAATCAAATAAATTTTTTTTCCAGCATATGTCAGTCTAAAGTGCATGCAGTCCAATTTAATACTAACTGTATTAATGTACATTTAGTTCATCATTAAAGGCCATTTGGTGAAAAGACACAGTGGTTCGGTTGTTAGCGTTGTTGCTTTGGAGCAAGAGGTTCCAGGCAAAGGACTTTTCTCCGTAGGATTAGCATGTTCTCCCAAAACATATGTCGGTTCCCTCTTTGTACTCAAACTTTGTCTTGTAGTCAACTTGTCTTGTGTGGAACTGTGATAAACCCAATCAATGGACACTGAATAAAAACAGACACAAGAGACACCAGGGCAGCCAGAGTGCAGCTCAAAGTTGCACCTGATATCTTCCTGCCTGGAGTGGAGGATGAATGGATGAATGGTTATAAAGTTGGTTGATCTAAAGAACAAAGTCAATGATTAAGGGTTATCTTATTAGACAGCATTCTGCATTCTTAGCTAGTGTGTGGTAACAGTGGAAGAGAATAACTCCCTTTTAGCAGGAGGAATCCTCCAGCAGAACCAGGCTCTGTATGAGACCATCACTAGTTGGTCTATTGAAAGCAACTGGGGATGAAGAGGATGGAGAGCACACTGAGGAACAAATAAAGCACAGGAGCTCTCTATGGTAGCTCTGTTGGTGTCTTTGCCTGGAAGAGAGAAGGGTTAGCAAAGGTTGCTGTAGGAAAAACTAAATGTATATTTTGTGCTGATTGGGGTGGAAACTGAAGTTCGAACATGGTTCCTTTGAGTCGTTTTGCGTGGTTGTAAGCCTCAGAGTCCATGTTTGGCTGGGTCGCGTCCCAAAGCATTCTTTATCGGTCAAGAGCCTCTCAGTGCAGCCTGTCCCAGGGGTTCAAAACTCTGTGTCCAGAAAAGTCTGACAAACAAGGGGCCACCCTTGTTTGCACAGCTCTGTAGCTGTCCCCCCTTGGTGAGACATGGTCCCTCTGGGACCCTGAGAGCAGCTGTGGACTGAGCTATATCTGAACCTGGACTCTGTTGTTTTAAAAAGCATTAAAGCTAGAGAACTACACTCTGCTTCAGCTATTTAATGCTATGTATAAATTCAAGATGTATGTTTTAAAATATGATGGTCACTTAGAATATGACAGGTACATTGTCAGGTTTATGTAACAAATATCTGATGTTTGTTCTTATGGAGCTCTGTTTCTCCTCTAGTGTACATAACAAAGAGTTTTTTCCATTTGTTTAGAAATAATACGTGTTGGTACATCGTTCTGTCCAATGGTGATACGGTCACAAGCTGCAGGCTGGCAGGAGCTCGGTTATTATAAAGACACTCGGTCACACGCTGATCCGAGCCAACAGTGACTTGGCAGGCTTTCCCTCCCGCTCATGTGCTTAATGTCGGTCTCTGTGGAAGGGCATGAAGACAGAGGGGAGATGGTGAAAGGCCAGTCTTTTGTGAAACAAGTGATTCATGGAAGACGAGCTTTATCAGTTCAGTAGTAAATGTCCAGAAATGTTTTAAAACCTACTTTAGAAGATCAGTCTGGCTTTTTAAAAGCTCAGTCCTTTATTACTTGGCATCTTTTCAGTCGTCTCATAACGCTTCATGATGCAGAGAAATACTGTGACCATGCGTGTTTTTACCAACATTTGTTTTCATTCAAATTTTGTTAAACTATTGAGTACTCATCTTTCCTTCATTGCCCCAATTTTAACTGATTCCCACCCTTCAACCTGAATTGACTCATGGATATTTATTTCTCAATATTTAACTCGTCCTTTCTCTCTGTTTTACTCAGATGGAGACAGAACCTGTCGTTGCCTCGGAGCTGATGTTTTCGGCCGGACCGTCCCTGATAGTTGCGCGTCAAGTCCCCGCCATCCCCAATGGCTCCAGTACTCAGACGAAACTTGTAGAGAGCTCTGGAAAACTGACGGCCGAAAAGCTCGCCGCCATCGAGGATGAGGAGCTCCTGGACAAGATGGTACATCACAAGTTTGAAATAAAACTCAAGTTGTTTTTTTTTTAAGTAAATGTTGCATGTTTAAAAAATCAATCTGCCCCATTTTTTGTTTATTTCATGAACTTCTTTGTTGTTCTCGTTTTTTTGTCTCTCTCAGCTCGATGAGTCCAAAGATTTCGAGGAGAGGAAGATGATCCGTGCCGCCATGAGAGATCTTCGCAAGAGAAAGAGAGGTAGCTGCATGTGGAGGTGTCTTTACTAGTAAAATCAACTGGTTCATTTTCTTTGTGTCTTTTCTGAATAAACAAAATCAGGGGCTGCCTTTACTGTAATAAAATGTTCATGTGCTTGTAGCATTTTTCAATTCCTAACATGTTAAAAAATGACTTTTCTGCCCCTAGAGGCCATGCTGGGATGTAGCCAGGAGGAAATGGGTATGACAGGTGGTCTGTAGTGCCCATTAATAAATGAGTTCTGCCTGGGTTTGCTTTTTGTTATCAGCCGCTACAGTTTTTAACTCAGAAGTAGTGGTTGATAAAATGCATGGAAGTGAATCTCTCCACTTGTGTTTTCAATGAGCACTTTACTTTTTAGTTTGTTTTTTTTTTAAGTTGCATCAGGCTTGTGGTTTTGCTGTTGAGTTCTCTGGTCTGTGAATGACATTTTCACTCAGTGACATGGAGCTTTAGAGCTTTACTGGGATTTTATGTATCTGATCAACACAAAGGAATGCATGATTGTGAAGTGGAAAGAAAATGATCTCTGGTTCAATGATTGTTTTTACGTTTCACCCCTTTTACTCTGATGCCCTTAAGTCAAATCCAGCTGACTTCAGAAGTCGCATGGTTACTAAGTAGAGTCCACCTGTGTGTAACTTGATGTTAATATAAATCCAGCTGTTCTGTGAAGGTATTTGTTAGAGAAAAAAACGGCATCATAACATGAAGACCAAGACTCAAGCCCCTCCTGAGAGGCCAAATAACAATTAAATCGAGAATCTTTGTCAAGACTTAAAAATCTGTGTTCACAGACAGTCTGCCCGAGGGAGAGCAATTTTGCGAGGAAGGATTAGGTGAAAGTTCCCATTTCTAGATGTTGAAGACTAATGAAGACTAAAAAAATTGAAGAATAATGCAAAAGACTTGCAGCAGTGCAGCAATAATTGCGTTGCTGCAAACGTAAGCATGCCGCACTTATTTGATTGTAATTGTGAAGAAAAGTGTCCTCCTGGTATCACTTCGGAGATACTATGAATTGATCAATCACATTAAAATGTATAAGAAACCTGTTTGTAAAGTGACTAAATGTGAAAAAATGGAAGAAGCATGATTGAAATCTGAACAACACTTAACGGTTCTCATAGACACCAATTTAGGTAAAAGCTGGGAAGGTATCAGTGCCGTGGATGCTGCTAAATTTAGAGCAGTCCTGTGCCGTGCTTTTTTTCACTTTGTTCTGGGCTGTTTGTGCAGGACATGTTATTTGACAACTGCTGAACCTCCCATCCGTGGGTGTTTGTGTGTTGGAGACATTTTAAAGCGCTGTGGAAAGACTTGTGAAAAATCTAGCTCTCAAATCAGGAAGCCTTGTTTTCATCCATCTCCTCCGCTGTCAAATGAGGTGCTGTCAGCTTGTTTAGGATTTCTTATCCTCCTTCACTTACCTCTCTCTTTCTTTTTTTTTCCACTGACATCATTTCTCCCTCGCCTGCTCCCTCACCAGACCAAAGAGAGAAGGAGCGTGACACTCGTCTGCAGGAGCTGCGACTGCAGAGAGACGAGAGGGGACAGAAAGGTCGTGCTGGACCCGGAGCTGGGGAGGTGGTGATGAGAAAGATGGAAAAGTCAGCCGATGGTTCAACCCTCAGCCAAGTGACTAAGACAAACCGTTTTGCTCAGTCTGGTAATTTTCTTTATTTTTCTTGAAACTTCCATCAAGCCTCTTTTTGTTCCAAAGTTGTAGAGTATAAAAAGATAAAATGTATTGAAAAACACACCAAGCATATAAATGATTCGCTTTCTTTTAGATGATGGGAGCAAATCAACACGCAGCACGGTTGTAGAGACCAGTTTTGTGCAGAAAACAGGCAGTAAGATGCTAGTTTTACACAGTGTTATGTACCTTTTTTGTTTTTTCCTTTTTATATTAAATTTGTTTGTGCTTTCAGGGGGAACAGTCCAGTCAAAATCATACAGCTTCACCTCGTCCTCATCCTCAAACACAAGCAAAAAAGTTGGCAGGTGGGTCTGGAGGCAGTGGTGCAGAAATAATTCAACCTTTCCACTTTCTAACACTTTTCCAAATCTCTGCTTCAGTGTTTTTGATCGCGAGGACGACACGTCGCCTCGAGGCGGCAGCGGCGGTTTGTCTGCCATCGATCGACGGCAGGCAGAGAGGCGCAAGGAGCTGATGAGGGCCCAGACGATGCCCAAGACGTCCGCCATGCAGACTCGGAAAGCCATGATAGAGAAGCTGGAGAAGGAGGGCGGAGGGTGAGCAGAAACTGAGAGGTGGAATGAGAAAGATCGAGGTCGGAGCGTGTGTATTTACTAAAGCAACTATGGCTTTTCTTTCAGCCCTGGAAACCAGGCAGTAGCCAAGATAAACAAGGTGCAGCGCTCCACCAGCTTTGGTGTACCAAACGCAAACACCATCAAGCAGATGCTGCTTGACTGGTGTCGTGCCAAGACGCGCTCCTATGAGGTGAGCAGGGCAGGAGCTAAACCGGGGCTGAGATTACGTTTTTTTTCTTCTTCTTCATGAAAGTCGTCTTACGTCTTACTGATAATCAGTTTGTCCTCTCCCTCAGCACGTGGACATCCAGAACTTTTCTTCCAGCTGGAGTAACGGTATGGCGTTTTGTGCCCTGGTGCACAATTTCTTCCCTGACGCCTTTGACTACGACTCCCTGAGCCCCAGCAACCGGAGGCAAAACTTCGAGGTGGCCTTCAGCGCCGCAGAGTGAGTAATCGGAACATTGTTGTATTTCTAACCAAAAAAAGATCCATTTAGATCTGGAGTGTTATTATACAGCGCAGTAAAAAATAATTTGCCTCTTGACACGTTTTTTTTTTTTTTTGTCACACTTAAGTGTTTCAGATCATCAAACTAATTTCAATTCTAAACAAAGCTTTCCAAACTACCTGTCCTGCTGCACAACACATTTGTGATTAAGGTCACAAATCGATGTCTGGGCTTTCTTCTTTAGGATCTTCTGACTATTGTGTAACCTCCACCATATCTGTCAGAAATATCTTGCTTTTTTTATTTTACAGTAAGTGTAGTGAGACAAGCGGCACTTTTTTGTGCTGGCGTTGTACGGATATCGGTGCTCTTTTGGTTAGTGGTTTTCACCGTGGAAATCAAGAACACGGACCTTAACTGAGGAAGATGATGCCTGAAGTTTTTTTAAATGCTGTTCTGGGCTCGTTAGTGACCTCATTAATGAGTCGTTGACCCACCTTTGGAGAAATTTTAGTCAGTTGTCCACTTCTGTAAAGGTTCCCCACCTCTCCATGTTTTTTTTTTTTCTCATTTTGTGGATAACGGCTCTTTCTGTGCTTTACTGGAGTCCCAAGTCTTGGAAATGGCTTGGCAACCTCGCACAGACTGATAGATGTCAATAACTTTTTCCCACCTTTTTTTGAATTTCTTTAGATTGAGTGATGAAGTGTTGCTTAATAAATAATTAATTTATAACACTGACCCAAGGACTGATCCCTAGGGAATACCTTTTCCATAACAGCTACACATCACTAATAGAGAAACCTTTTATGCAGCTGTTTATGCAGAATTTGTTTTTTTCCGATAGTGAAAGTGTAAAAATAACATAAGGAGTCAGCTGAAGGAGTTATTGCTCAGGAACCCAGTCCAGCATAAACAGCAGAGCTCCCTCAGATATATTCCCTTTCTTTTCATTTAGCAGATCCTTCCATCCCACTCTTTCTGTGAACTTAACTCTTCAAGCCACATGCCACCATCTACTACAGTCTAAATATGTTAACCATCTCTCCCAGGTATATAAAGCGTCTATCGAGGCTGAGTAAACCTCTTGTTCTGCATTAACTCTGCCTCCAAACGTCCCTTCAAGGGAACAGCGGCTCTGACTATGGTTTGAAAAAAATCCTCCACCTCCCATCTGAGCCTTGTCCTTCATATTTCTCTCGTCTTTTTCTCCCCTCGTCTGTTTTGCATCTCAATATGACTTTTTTTGACCCACCCACCTGTTCTGTTTGTGTGTGTGCTCTCACAAGTCGCAGGTAGAATAATGTCCGTACTGTCATCAGCCTCAGTGGCTCATCTTTTACACTTTGTGCTGCATCCTCACTCGTATCTCCAGTCACAGAAGATCCACGCAACACACTCCCCGAATGTACATCTGCACAAGTGTGTTTATAGTCACTCCATAGCTGAATGTTTTTATTCTATTATTTTGTTAAATCATTGTTTTTTCCTGTGTTTTGTTGTAATATTCAAGTCTAAAGTAGGCATGGGCCTTTATGAGATTCTCACAGAGTGATGACATCGACCAAAAATACAGTGTCATCCTATCCCACTATTTATACAACTGATAAACAAAATCTATAAAATGATTAAATCATTTTATTGTTCATTTACTGATAACTTATTTAAACATTTAACACATTCATTTTTAATTAAATTAAAGCTGATGGTTTGATCAGAAATATAGTATATTTTTATTTAAAAGAATTTTGGTTTTAAAGTAATTATTGTATGAAATAATACGTTTATTTAAAAAAAATAGTGAGAATGATTTCTACTGCTGCCAAGAAGCAGCTGGTCACGCCAACATTGTCTCTATTGTCATTAATGCCCCTAAACTGTTCAGAACGATATGATGAAAACGTTTTTAAGCTTTGAAAACGTAACTCTGTGTGCCTCCTTAGCCGTTCTCAGCCCATGCCTCATTAAAAGTTAACCACAGAAAAAAACAACCCTCTTAAAGGCTGAATGGGCATCAGCTGATGCTCATTTGACACTGTGTTTTGTCCTGTGTGTGTACGCCACATGTTGGACGTTGCAAAGTTCATGAAGCATGTTGACTCATGGATGTATTTATCAACACTGAATGTAATGTTTATTTTTGTGTTCTTTTTTTTTTTGTCTCTTCGTTCTTTCACTGAATCCTTTATTTTTTGGCTGCTCACTGCTCTGTTTGTTTTTTCCTCCCTTCCCCTGTTTTCTCTCTGCATCTGTCCTTCATCCTCTGCATTTCCTGTCCTCCGCTTCCCCTGTGTTCGTCCTCTCCTCTGACAACCCTCACCTTCGGGCGCGGGCGCAGGAAACTAGTGGACTGCCCCCAGCTGTTGGATGTGGACGACATGGTGAAGATGCGCGAGCCGGATTGGAAGTGTGTGTACACGTACCTGCAGGAGTTCTACAGGGGCCTGGTGACGAAGGGCCTGGTTAAAACCAAAAATTCCTCCTAGAGTTGCTCCTCAACTAAAACTAAACCTATGGTGAGACGGGGGACGAGCTTCTAAGGGGGCCTGGTTTTGGTTCTGACTTTTAGTGGTTTGCAAATTATTCATATCCCTTGAATTTTTTCACGCTTTGCCACATAACGACGACAAACTTCAGCATATGATAACCAACACAAGAGCGTATAACTGCGAGATCTTTACAAAACTCTCCATTTGTGTTTGCATTTGTTTTCAGTCCTTTTTACTCTGATACCCCTAAATGAAATCCAGCATTAACAAAATGGATGCAGTTATCGAAGTCCGCAAGAGGCCACCTGTGATGATTTCAACTATATAGAATTTAAATCAACACATTATAGAAAGAACTGTTTTTTTATAGGTGATATTTTGATAGAAACACAGGAGGCATTGTGGTGTTAGCATCGTTCTGTGAGATTAACTGTATTTAGTAGGGACAACTATAGAGAATATAAAAACACGGATTCTTCTTTTACATTTAAAAATGATCTGTAGAAAAATACAATTATTTTGCAGTTAGATTTTTGTTTTGAACTTACTCAGTCTACAAGATTGAGTGGTCACTAAGACCATCATACTGCCAACATTAAAAGACTTGTGGCTGTAATTTCAGTGAAATCAAATTACATTTAATCAGTTTTCCTCCATTTAACAACGATTCTACATTTTCTCTGTGTATACCGGTAAATCCCAACACAGTGAATTGTAGTTTGTGGTTGTAACATAATGTGGAAAACTTCAAGGGATGCAAAAAAATGACCAGTGTAGGGCAAAAACTATGAATAGATAAACATTAATGTCTGCTTTTTACATTTGGTCTGTCATGCTAATATAAAGTTTCTGTGGTCTACGGCACCAAACATGGTATATGTGAATGTGTGCATCTCTGCGCTCTGTGTCTTCGGCCGGCAGAGAGCCAGGGCCGACTGCAGCACTTTAAAAGGAGTTGCTGTATTGCTGTCCAAGTTGAGAAACAAAGCAGAGAAGAGAACCGCTTTGTTGTCCCGCTCCTCATCTGATCGAGTTTAAGATTACAAGTGTTTATCCTATTCGCTTATAAAGCCTTTTAAAGATACTTTAACTTGAAACACACAGCAATGTGTCTGTAGATCCTTAAATAAGAAAACTTTCCTCGCGGTGACGTTTCTTCTCTCTTGAGAGACATTTGTTGTTTATGTTTCCAATATTCTTTACTTTCTGCTGTGACATGTCTAAAGGTTTGCGGAGTCAAACGCCACCTTGTGGCCATTTTCTGCAAACACTCATCATGAAAGGCCTTACTAAATATTACTTATTGAGAACTTTTAAAGTGTTGCACTTAATAACAAATAGTTTAGGTGGTTATAAGAAATACTTAATAATAAACAGGGTTTTTATACTTTTTTCATTTTAAAAAAATGTCTGGGGTTGAATTTCTAGATGTTTCCAGCTGTTTTTATAACGTTCTGGACATTTTAGTACGAAACAATGACCCAGTTTGGTTAGAGCATCTCAGCCCCTGAACTTTGCTTTTGTTTCAGTACAGTAGCATCTGTATCAACTTATATCAGTTTTGTTTTTAGAATATATCACCTTAGATTTATAAAATCTGTACTAGATTTTCCTACACCAAATACAGATTCTTTAGCCATTTTTCTGCTTTATATTAGTTGCAAACTGGAGGCAGTACGAGAATAATGATTGAAATAAAAAGTAAATGCTTAATATACATGTATATATGCTTCCCTGATTAAATCAGTAAGATTCTGTAGATCAATTTCACTTTTTGAAATGAGAATGACTGAAATACATTAAATCTTAATTTATTTAGATGTACCTGTTCATATCCAAACTTGGAAAATAATAAAATCCCAAACTTTTCAGGATCTTCTTCAAGCCTGTGTAGGAACCGTTATGCAATAATCATGACGTAACATGTAGTTTAGGAAACGGGTCCCCCGTCCTCGACTTTGTCGTCTGACGTCCAGCCTTGTCCTGACCCGTCTGTCTCTTTCAGGACCTACGCCAACTGCATGCCTTTGCTAGAAGTGGAGGACATGATGATCATGGGTAACAAACCGGACTCCAAATGCGTCTTCACCTACGTGCAGTCTCTGGTGAACCACCTTCGCAGATACGAGATGTCCATGGGCCGCCCCTGCGACCTCTGACCTGTGGCCAGCGGTCCTTCACATCCCTGATGAACACGTCGGGGATTTTCTGTGTGTTAGTGCCGTTTTGCTTCTAACATGTGTTGGCGATGCTTCATTGTTCCTTCTTAAAACAATCTTTGCTGACACGAAGTCTACCTCTTTAACAGAGAGAGGATGCCTACATGTTAAAAATCTTTCAAGGTTTTTAATTTTATTTTCTGTTCAAACTGAGCTCACTGCAGATTTCAGCTGTCATTTCGCTGGCGTTAACACTCTCACACCCCCACAAAAAAGAATTGTTTATATGATATCTCCTCTTTTAATATAACTATACCCATATTTTTTTCCGCTGTAATTTTTTCTGCCGTTCTGCTGGTAAATCCATTGAAACAGCAATATCGTTTTCTTTCTGTCCTGATACTTTTTTTCTCCCCCATTTCTAACCAAACTCTGGTTGCTTTAATTATTTTTTTTATTTTTTTTTTTAGCTGATAAGCATAATGAGTTTTAATTAACAAGTACAGAAGTGTTCATTTTTGCTTATTTAAATGAATTAATCGTTGTCAGAGGAATCCTGTGCTAAAAAAGAAAAAAACTTTCCTGCACAGAGCTGCTGATAAAGTTGTCGTTCTGAAATCATTAAAATGGGGAAGTTGGAGCCTGATGTCTTGCAGCTGACTGAAATAATTTCTGACGGCTCGCTGATGGCGTATTTAAAGAAAAACGACCACACTGTCGATGACGACGTCCTGCTCAAGTCTGTCAATTAGTTTATTTATGCTCAAACTGGTTTTAATGCCAGTGTTTTAGTTTGTGCTTGAAGCCATTAGGCAGTTATCTTAAGTATTTTAATAAGCTGAAGTTCTTATTTTTTTCTGTAATGACCTGGGCTTGCTTCTCTGCCCAGCATGGACACTAATGCTGAAAACTTTACATAAAGGTAAGAGAAGATTTGTATTGAGGATTTTTATTCTAAGGTTCTTTTAAAAGAAAATTATGAAAACTTGTTTCCAAGCTTGTTTTTTGGTGAAAAAAAAAAACTCCACAAAACAGTGAGCATTGAGTGGGTTTGTGTATATAAGTGAATGCTTACACACATTGTATAATTTCATGTTTTCTGTGCACTGCAGTAAAATGTAAATAACCAATTAAACCAATTTGAGAAATGAAGTCTGTATGAAGGTGGTAATTGCTTTATCTTTTTCACTGTTTCAGCCAACTTCACTGAAATTCCCAGTTGATATCTCAGCTCTATATGTACCCGGAGAAATATGGAAAAGTATTTTTAGTCCTAATTCTTTGTCTTTTAGTCCCAAACTTCCATCATCAGTTCTTTTCCATAGATTTTTTTTCTCCTAGATACCACATTAAAAGTAATTTAAACCATTGCAGGTATGTGCTGTTTTTTGGCAGTCTAATAAATAAAATCCCAACAAAATGCATCCAAGCTTGTGATGTGACGGTACTATCAAGCCTGTCAGAAATGTGGACTGACTTAAACTCAGAAGGACTGAATTTGACCTGAAGAATGGGTTGAAACTTTTACACAAATCATTAAAGGCAATTTTTATTTTATTTTATTTCATTCACAACTTTTCCACTTGAGTCTTTACGTGCGTCCACCAAGCCCACCAAGAACAAGCAGCATCAGCCTCAGGCCCGTCAGACGACTTTTCACCTGAGGCTTCATTCAGGTTCACAGCAGGGAGGAGGAAGCACGAAATTACTCAAATGAGATGGAAATTCAGGGGATAGTGAAGAGATGATTGAACATGAAACACTTCCAGTACAAAACTACATTTATAGTTATGTTCTAAAACAACAAAAAAGAAAGAAACGAGGGATAGAAAAAAAAAATGTCTCAACTAGAAAGCCTGTGTGGTTGTTTCCCTTGTTCTTTCCCCAAGAGTGAACTACGATAATCTGCTGGTTGTGGAGCGGTCCGGAGGGACCGTTTCTACTTTTGCCAATTCTTGACGGTTATAGGTCGGTGTGCTTGACCTCTGGATTAGACTCTGAGGAGGCGTTCTCTGTGTCTACAGTGGACATAGATGATTTGAGCGGGCGGTCGTCTTTGAACGGGCTGTCTTTGGCGGGAGCGAAACGTAACTCCTCCGGCACCTCGTCTTCTGGTTGAGCTTTCTTGTAGAAACCCAGTTTCTCCAGCAGCTCGTTAATCTCAGAGCGGGTCATGTCAGACAGAGCTATCCGCTGTGATGAGAACACATTGGTTAAATGATTATTTGACATCCAGACATAATACTCTGTCAAGCACCAACATGTTGTCTTATGAAAAACAAATTAGGACACCGAATCAAACAATATAAATAGACAAAAACTGAAGAAAAGAATACCACTATTCAGCTTTTTAATAGAGGTTTGCCCTGTTTCCTGATCGATGTCAGTGAAGATCAAAGCATCTTCTGATTTCTTTTCTTTTCGTTTTTTTTGGGGGGGTTTTTTGCAGCTCGTGAGTCTGATTATTAAACTGCCAACATGCAAATGTGGCCGGCCAAACAAGTTCATTCTGAAAGCAGACCACAAGATGCAAATCCTCCACAAATTACAGGACCTGCAGCAGGCAGCTGGTACGGCTGATATGAAGGAACATTTTTGTACAATCAAAAAGACATTGCGCAAGTTTAACCTTCATGGAAGGTGTTCGAAAAGTAATTGTTTTCTCTCTGAGAAACACATGTAGGCCCGGATTATAGATTCTCAGAAAAAAAACCAGAGGAAAAAACAGGAATTCTCATTTACCTGAATTATCTGGACGCAAGAAAAAGAGGACATGTTTGACGATAACTCATTCAGATGCTGCCAGGCGACTTAAAACTGGCTGCTCATGCAAGAAATACACAAACATCCATCCAGACCAGCATCAGGGATTGATTGGTGGATTACTACCAGAACACTGAAGTTATTTCAACCAAGCAGTAGCAGAAAGAAGCGTGTCCTAACTTTTGCCCTCAGCTAGGAAATACATTTGGTTTTTTTAAGTAAAACAAAGTTAGTCTTTCTTTTCTGTGCAAATAGTTGATTTTTCCAGTACAAAAACAGATTAGACAGATATGTGAACACTTATTGGTTAGAAAACTGAATATTTAAGTGTCCTATTTTTTTCCACAACTGTATATTAGGGCAGTACATTTGATATTTTATTAAATATTGTATTATTCAGCCTCAACAGGGGCAGTCTCTTACTCCTAACACAGTAACACATTTTTCATCATGTTGTCTAATCTCTTTAAATCTGCAGCCGGCATTTGAAGCATTCAGTTCAGTTTTAACCAAATGTGACACAGTGAGGAAGCTCCTGTAAACATCCTGAGGAAGTGTTCAACAAGCAAGTGGGAACTGTAGCTCGATCTGAAGAGCCACGTTTTACCCGGAGGAGCTGGTTCAGACCAAAATAGAACTATTATCCTGACTCCAGATTAATGCTTCATTTGCTCCAATTTCTGCTTAATGAGAATATTGGCTGCAACATTCAGCTGAGGCTGAGCGCATCTTACAACCTCATTCAGACCTTAAACTTTCACTAATGTGAGGAAGAGAGTGAATAGATTTCAATAAGGTTATATCCTTTTCCGACATATCAAACTCACATCTGGTCTTCTCTCGAACAGGAGCTACACTGAGATGCACAGGTGCATCACAAAAAAAGAACAGAAATAACACTGATGTCTTTCTTTTTTTTATTTGTTTTATACAATTATGATTTATAGCTGATGCTAAGCAAAATTTCAATTTATTATAATACTGCACACAAAAAACAATTCTAAACTAAATACTGTAAAGAAAAGACCTTTAGAAATCTAATTTTGTCACATTTCAGATCTTCAGAATGTGGGTGATAATGGAAAATAAGATGTTTTGCCACACTCACTAATCAGTAGAGTCCAGGATATTTCAACCCAATCTTTTCAGATAAGACTCTTTGTTTTTGGTTTAATCCAGATCTCTGTCCTTGCCTGGTGCCTTTATTGTGACTATGCCTGATAATCCCTGTGTTAATATTTTCTCTAGCTTAACTGCTCTCATAGATAAATGGCAACCCCCTGGATAATGCATGCTAAATAAGAACCACATGAAATTTCCATTAGATGTCAGGCTGCACATCTGGGCACTGTTTCAGCTCTGACAGATGGCTCAGCTATGAACAATCACAAATTATATGGGATTGAGATCCGGTCTCTGACTAGGCCAATCCAGAACATCCACCTTCTTGTCTTCAAACCATTTCTGTGTGGATTCACCTGGATGCTTGGAATCGCCATCTTTCCGGAAACAAATGTTCTCTGAAGCCGTAGTTCTCTTGCAGATGAAAACAAATTGTCCCCTGGGATTTCCCTTTAATTCATTTTACCTTCTACCTTTACAAGCCTTCCCTAACCTGTTGCACATTAGCAACAGGTCAGCATAATGCTGCCACCACGGTGCTTCACGGTGGGGATGGTGTGCTTGTGGTGATGTTCAGTGTTTGGTGTCTTGTCTGATGTGAAAGGCTCCATTTTGAACAAAGAACTTTCTTCCACTTCACCATAGAGTTTTGGCAAACTCTTATTGAACCTTGATATGGGTTTTCTTCTCCACTGGCTTTCTCAATGCCACTCTCACATAAAGCTTTGACTGAGCTACTGTTGTTTTCTGCAGAATCTGTCAACATTTTCTCTGATTTGCTTCAAGCATGCTATAATTGTAGCCAGGAATAGTAATTAATCACCACACAGGTGTATTTATACTGCAATCACTTGAGACACACTCACTATCCTCAGGTGCTCTCCGTTCCACTCATTATTGCACCAATTGGCTGGACCTCTATCGAATTAGGTCAGCCACTTTAAAAGAAAGTGAATAGTTATGCAATCTGTTATTTTATGCTGTATAATTTTATTCCATCTGATGATTTGTGTCAAATCTTTTTCACTGGTCTATAACTGAGCCATATTCTGCCTTCAAGCCCTAAAAACAATTATATAGTATCTATTTTTTACATTGCAAAAACTTGCCATTTTAGAAGTTTATAGTTAGAACCACTGTAACTGCTTGAATACACAATTTTCTATCATTAGTAATTATTAAAAATGTATGACACTTTATTAAAAAATACTTCAAACCCATTTGTTAAAAACACAATCTGAGTATGGTATCATGTACATAAATTCAAAAATGTAATACCAACACTATCCCAGTGCTCCCCGATCTGGGGCAATATAACATTTGAACCAGTAGGAAATACACGGGTTTTAAAACATGGTATGCTAAAGGTTTATGCAAAATTTCAGATTTATTTGATAAAGGGATTATGATGAGTTTTGATGATTTGAAACAGAAATTTGACATTCCAACTAAACAGTGTTTTTAACGTTTATGCAAATCAGAAGTTTTGTTTTGGGTACTCAAAAGTCTCTAACATTACCTACTCTTACTTCTACAGAAGAACTGGCAACAAATTACCATTTGAGGAAGGGTCTAAAAATATCCCGCTTTTATAGCATCACCAAAGACAGAATCCCAGACATCCTGAGAACACAAAAGACTGGCCTGGTGTGAAGACTTGAAATGTAGTATATCAGTAGAGGAATAGCAGAGGGCCTGTCTGAAGCCACAGACACAATCTATTAATACTCAATTTAAGTTAATCCAATACAAATGGTTGATGAGAACATGTGTTACTCCAACATTACTAAATAAATTTAATTCCAACATTCCAGATACATGTGCTAAATGTGGAGATAAAGGCAATTTAATTCACTGCCTTTGGGAATGTCCTGAGATTCAGAATTTTTGGAAGGAGGTTTTGGATAAAATTTCACTTATCGTCGGTACTAAACTCAATCCCTGTCCTGGTTGTGTATCTTAGAAATTTTTCCCACTCAAACTCATATAAGCAAGGGTGACCAAAAGTCCATAATTTACTGTTTGGTGCAGGCTAAATATAGTATAGCCAGGTCCCGGAAATCTATAACCAGACCCCAATTAAAAACCTGGATGTCTATATTATCAAGCTCTCTCGCCTTGGAGAAACTCACCTTTACGATTAAGGGTAAATATTGTGTGTTCAAAAAGATATGGAAAAAGTTTTTGCTATTATTGGAAAATATAAATACCCATAATGATGATTGACTGAATGTACTCTAGCTAATTTTGCTTATGTTTTTATTGTTATAGTGGCTGTAAGTCTGTTATCTTCATGTTAATTCCAAATGTTCTCACTTGCTAGAAAAAATGTACGAAACTGAACCACTGATGTCTGGATGCCTAGATCCAGGGCGAACGATGCCATCACCTCATACCTTGTGGACTGTGATTAAATCTCTTGGACTAAATCTCAAATTACACCCCTGAGATAACAAACTTAAAGGACTCTGTCTCACTGCAATCAACTTATGTTTGTCACCTTGAATGTTTAAGTTGTTCAAGTGTTTTCTTTTGGTTTTGTTTGATGTTTTGTGCATTTGCGAGTTACTTGTCTGTGTGTCTCTTTTGAAATATAAAAGACAATAAACACATTTTTCAAAAAAAAAAAAAAAAAAGTATGACACTTACATCTAGTTCTTCATAGTAGTGGTTCAGGAGGACAAGCTCAGGATCAGCCCCAGGAATGTGCTTCATCACCAGGTTATGGCTGTGGTGGGATCAGTCAAGGCTTTTTAGACTTAAAACAATGAGTATGCTTTCAGTGTTCAAGCTGAGTGAAAGGATACTAAAGAGGAATATCCTGCATCACAAAGGCTTTGACCTGCAGACAGAGGGGAGAATTAATGTGTGTGTGTGTGTGTGTGTGTGTGTGTGTGTATTATTCTAAAACAGATTTATTGGGATTATCTGAAACTCAGGTCATAAAATGTGAACCATTTCTCACAGAAGATTTTTAAGTAGTAATCTATTTTCTACTGCCTCTAGCTGTATAGTATTGCAACAACAAAACTTACCTCTCTGAGTCTATTCAGTTGTCATCCACCACATGTCTGCAAAGAGACAAAATTAGATTGGAGGAAAAACTCACAAACAGAACTTGTGTTAAGCAAGTGAGACATGTTGGTCCTTAACAATGAAAACTTGTAGCTCAAATATGTGTCACTACATATTTTACTTTTTTTCCAAAATCTGGAAGGAGAAAAAAACACCTTGATAGACCTTCTCTGCCAGCAGGGTTTGGAATCGGTGCAGATTTACCTTTTGTTCAGCACTCAGACTCAGTGAGGCCCCGGGGAGGTTGTCTGGCCTATTTTTGTTGGAGATCTGAGCCAAAGGTATGAGGTCAAATGTGACCAAGACAACAACAGCATCAGATCATGTCTTTTGTCTCTGAAGCTGGCAGGCTGGTGATAAAGTAACATCCTGGGGTGAAAATACTTTACTTTCATAAGCTTTTGTTCATCAGATGCCATTATGTAGCCTGAGAACCCTCTCACACTCCGGCAACAACCGGAAAGTCAAACTGTTTCACATTTTACATTCATTTGCAGCGATTAAATATGAAACATTGCCTCTGTTCCTAATTTCACCACAATATGAACAGATAATTATCCGATTTCCTGCAAGTACTCATCTAAACAACACTCTGACGCATGCGCTTTGAAAAACACAAAGAAGAGATCATCCATCCCCACGTAACAAAACCGATTCATGATACCCGCTCTATGTTTCCAGTCGCTATTAAACAACTGCTTTATGCTGCTTCCCCCCTCTGTGCAGAAGGCTTGCTGTACCTCCACCCTGGCTTTGGCCAGCCCGTCCAGCTTCTGTAGATCCACATCGTAGCCCGAGGCACAGTGAAGGAAGGAGGCCAGCACGATCAGCCACATTCTTCTTCTCCCGGGACAGGCCGCCGTGAGCAGCAGCGGGTTCCTCTGTCTGACCGGTGGCTACCTGCGGAGGTTTGAATACCACTGAGCCCAGGAGGAGGAGAAGCGATGACGAGCAGCTGTGTCACTACCGGACTTCTTGCCACGTCAAATATTTCTCCCAGAACAGAGAGGGAGGCGTGGAGAGGACTCTCATTGGCTACATGAGGCGTCTATACCAGGATATATCAGTCCAATTCTTTACTAATGCAGGATATCAATAATCTAAAAAAAAACCCAGAAAACATAAAAAAACAAGATGGAGATTTAATATGGCAGAATATGCAATGAAATATTATATTATTACAAATCTTTAAGTTTTTATAGCATGGTGATTACGCGTTAATATACACAAGCAAGTATAACGTAACAAACAAACAAAATCCACACATTTTATTATTATACGTCTTTCTTTTCATAACATGCTTTGACTCTTGATTTATCTGTTTGTTTGTTTGTTTTTTTGTACCCCTTCAGGGGGTCTTTTTTGTGGGCTCTAGTGTCCCTTATATGATAGTAGGCTGACAGGAAACGGGGAAGGAGAGGGGGGAAGACATGCGGCAAATGTCGTCGGGTCCGGGAGTCGAACGATTTATCTGTTTTAAAGAAAGACGTTATAATAGAAAAGACGCGTGCAGGCCACCACATGGCGTTTCACTTTAACTGTAATCAATAACTTAATCAACAACTCAATTGTTGTGAATGAACCCATTAGAATTACAACCTCATTTCATCGGCATCTGAACTTTCTGAAAACGCTTAAAGCTATTGTATGATTGTATATAAATCTGAAGAAAGTAAAAAAAAAAATGCTGCTCGTTTATTCATGTTATTCATTTATTTCAAACTGTTTTTTAAATAAATAAATAAAAAACAAGTTATCAGTGGGACAACAGAAAACGTGCATACAAGCAAGAATGAAATTGTTTTGGTTTGGCTTTATTTATTTGGCTTGGACCTAGTGTAATAAAAGAATAAACAAAGTTATACAAACAAAATAAATGTAAAAGAAAGGCTAACAAAACAAAAGAAGAAACAGTAGCAAAGTACATTTACAAGTTCAAAGGAGTGGTTAGAACTTATTTTTATACCCTACATCTGTAGCATCATCCAGTAAATTGCTATTAATGTTAAATAATTAACTTGCCACTACTATCCTGTTTGAAAAGAAGTAGGAAGAAATGAATGGTTGCTTAATCCTACCCCTTATCTCACTATTCTGGTATTTAGTTAAAACATGTAATTTCGCTTAGTCTAATTTAATGTCAGACAATGAGAAAAAAAAATACATTGACTGTGACAGGAAACAGATGTTCTGCGCATGGTAAATTAATGTAATACATTGTGCCCTATGTTGTTAGCCATAAATACATTACGTACAATGCAAAAAAAAATCTCTAAACATGGATGACATGAAGGAGATCTATATTAGTTGACCTGCTGTGGGCGCTGGAAATCATCAAATCCTCTTTTTTATCTACAGCTGTAGTTTACATAAAGTAATTTTTTAAATATTTGTTTGTAAATAATAACAGATTTGGAACATTCAATCAAATCAATCAATCAAATTTTATTTGTATAGCACATTTCAGCAGCAAGGCATTTCAAAGTGCTTTACATCATTACAAACACAGAAACACAATGCAATGTAGAATCAATCATTAAGTCAAGTTCCATCAATAAATTTGTAATTAATTACATTTCAAATACAATTCTAAACAGGTGGGTTTTTAGTTTAGATTTATAAGAAGTCAGTGTTTCAGCTGTTTTACAGTTTTCTGGGAGTTTGTTCCAAATTTGTGGTGCATAGATGCTAAAAGCTGCTTCTCCTCGTTTGGTTCTGGTTCTGGGGATGCAGACATTATAGAACATTACCCTTTTTATAGATTAAAGAACATTATCTTGTATCTTTCTAACCTGGACTTCATAATACAGACCACTAGGTGGCACTCTGGTGCCAATATAGAGTGATGTTACATAGAATAGCACCTACCGTTGGAATCGACGCAGGTTGCGGTTTAAACCGATAACAGTTCGTTTATTTCCATAGAAACCAGAGGGGAATCGGGGAACGGATGTGTTGCTGGTTGCCAACCGGGCCCTCTCGTTGAGGCTACAGTTTGCTCCTACAAATCTGTTCTAGGTGCTGTAGCTCTGTGTGTGCCTTCCTGTCGGATGCACTGTGCAATTATCAACCCCACGCAGCTCCTTCACTCAGCGGCTGCTCGTTCACGGAAACTGCAGGCGCACGTCGTCCGGGGCGTCTTTTTGTAGTTTGAAGGGCATGTCAGCAGGCTGCAGCTTCAGCCTATGTATGTCCTCGGTTAGACACACGGCTCTGGGAGATGTAGCCTGCCTGGTGATAAACCTGTGGTCAGCATCGCTTTAAGCCCACCTACCTGCCTGCGCCTCCTCTCCACCAATCCACCGACCGAGGAAGGAAAGAAGGAAGAAAAGGAGGAGTGAGAAGAGATGCCGATGGTGACTCGGAGGTGGCAGCACAGGAAAGTTCACTGTGTTTCTCTGTAACAGGGAGTGAGTCTTATACATTTTCCACCCAGACCTCGGACTGAACGACCCGTACCTGCACACAGGGTGTACCCAGCAGAACTGCCACGGACCTTCGCACAGAAAAACCCGAACAGGTAAAGGCGTTCAGTAATAGACTCATGAGCTTAAAAATATTTCTGTAGAGAGTCTTGGTGTTTCCAGCAGCCATTACTTCAGTCTGTGTATTGTTATTTTTGGTTGCTTGTGTCAGAATGTTTCTTGTTTATAAGTCATGTTGAAGGAGAGAAAAACTGCTCACCTTTCTCCCACCTGCTGATGAATCACTTTTATATTTTCATCCCTTATCTTAAATGCATGCGCACAGTTACACATTCTGGCACCCACATGCCTGAGATCATGTTTTAATGCAAAACACTGACACCGTTAAAATGACCTTCATGCTCTTTTCTGGCTATAAAAGCTGTCCTTGATGTCTGAGTGTTTATTAGGCCAAATTACTTCATGCTCCATTCCAGATGAGACAGCGCTCCTTTCTGTCCCAGTATCTGAACACTGTTTCTGAGCATAAATGTACTGCATACACTATTATTGTATGTTCCAGTGTTTTCCATGTTTTCAATGTACTGCTGAATGCTGAACTGTCACAAAAAATCATTGCATGTAGTTTAATATTCAGTGAGAGGGCGAGACAGATATAAGCTTAACTAAGCCATGCATGTAGTTTGTAGATTAAATGAAAATTGTAGTTGCAAGCAGAATCACCTGTGGCAATGCTAGAGTTTAAATCAGTGCATGCAATTCTAATGCAGCCAGCCTTGCTCAAGTTTTGGTATTTGCTGGAAGAACAGTCAGTGAGCCGTGAAGCTGCTGTTCCAGGAAGGGTCTGTGGCCAATGAACCGACCTCTCAGTAAGAGAGCTAGACATTTGCATGCAAGGGGATTGTGTTTCATTAGTTTGTCTTTGAATTTTCTTTTTGACAACAAGATTAATTGACAGTTCAAAATGATTTGCATCATACATGTATGATATTTTTAATTAGAGAAAACTGAAGCATAAAGTTTCCATTGGGTTGCTTTGCACCATTTTGATGGATCACAGTTTGAATTTCAATTGAAAGAAATCATTCAAATAGCAAAAACATCAATCCCGACAGTGCTATCAGACTCAAATTCACAGTGCAACAGTTTTGGGGGCTTACAGACATTATCAGTTAGCGTTGACAATAACTTGGGCTTCCTGCCTACAGCTGATTGAAAAAAAGAGAAGAGAAGAATAGGGGGAATAACAGTATAACTGGCATTGAAGCTGCAATATGTTTATGTAATATTGTAAGCCCTTAGTGAAAAGAATAAATTAGTTGTTAATATCCTTGTTACACTTTTGCCTATAAGCCTTCCATTTCAGTGGTGGGGTAAGGCAAAGAGTCATTGGAAATGCTCCTTAATGCTACAGCATAAACGATTTTATCACCTTCTGTAGATTTGTTGGGCATGTCAGAAAATTGTGTGAGCCACTGCTGTCATGTAACATATGTTTACACCAGTTCAACACAGCTGCGACTTGGTTACTGCAGCAGTGTCCCGGTCATAGCATTAAGTAATGCTGTGTGCAGTGATTTAAGATTAACTCGCAAAATAAATTAAATTTCATTTCAATAATGTCAGTTGACCCTTAAATATCAAGAAGAACTTGGGAATGTGATATTTGTGCAAAAGTAACACATCATTTCTGATTACGATGTCAGAAATGATGAGCATACACACTAGTGAGTACGGGTATGTATGAGTGGTGTAACAGGACTCCGTGTTCCACAATGTTCTCCTTCGTTCCCTCATATTTAGACCCACATGACCCATTGTTTTCAATATCCAGATGACAAGACAGGATACACGGTGACAGGAGCTATAGGTTGTAGAGATTAATCTAGTCACGAATCCCTTACTGCAACAAACTCCATGCTGTTGGTTGATGCAGTTATAGGCCAAACATAGGTGCTCTAAGTTTTGATGCATTTATGAAATAGAGGAAAAATTCTGATCTTTCAGTGTTTGACCTGCACATGACTGATCAGAGTCGATCAAGGGAAAACCGTCAGATTCCAATCGATGGCTGAATGATCGCTGTATCTCTCTTATTAAAAATTGAAAGGAGAATCATTTTGA
This sequence comes from Xiphophorus couchianus, assembly GCF_001444195.1. Lineage (NCBI taxonomy): Eukaryota > Metazoa > Chordata > Actinopteri > Cyprinodontiformes > Poeciliidae > Xiphophorus > Xiphophorus couchianus. The sequence goes on from NC_040239.1 coordinate 16,320,340, forward strand.
CTTGATCAAAGAAACGGCGCCCCCTAGAAAGATGGGGGTGTAATGCGCATTGGCGTTAGGACCTGGAAGGAGCCATTTAGAGCTGTGGCAGCAGCTGCTGGTGTCATCGCTGTCTGGGTCATCATTAGTATCCTTGTCACAGGGGCGTACGACTCTGGAGGCATTCATCACCAGCACGCTGCATGGCTTTAATTTCAACACTAAACACCAAAGAGATCAGAATCTGTCGGGAATAAACACGTTGCAGCCATGCAAAGCCAGCAATTTTAGATAAGAATAATCAGCGCAAGCACACAGCTGATTTGTTTTTTACCCTTAGTATCTAAAGCAAATTGGCTCCTCGCTATTTGTCTGACTCATCCATCTAAAGCTATCTTTGTTGTCAATTAATCCTGCCAGAGGAGCCAAGAAGGCCGGCTGGAGGCTGCTGTTTGGGTTGCACTGACTGCATGCTTCCTGGCTCTCAGCTCTCGAGCCTGAACGAAGGAGCATGTAAACACTGTGACAGGATTGTTATTATCCAATCATTTCATTCCTGCCTCGGTGAACGTGAGTGGGCATGGAAGTGGTAATCGTTCCCAGAAAAGCTAATGTTTGGCTCGTTCTCTTTTATTGTTTAATGACGTTTGTTGTGACAGTGGATGTTCGGATTGTGGCTGGTTGACGTCACTGATGGTGGGGCGGTTGGCTGAGGGAAAACAATGCAGTGCATGTCACAGAACATGGATGCTCGTCCGGAGGGGATAAGTAAGCGAGGGGAAGGGAGTCATTGTGATCAATGTTTTAGGTTTTCATCTCCTTGTGAGAAGAAAAATTACAGGATGGTGATGATAAAGGTGGGTAAGATGGAACAATGGGCCTGTGCGAAGAAGTGGGGACAGAAAGGATTGGAAAAATGGGGCGATAAGAGAGCCGGAGAAGAAGGATTAGAGGCTGGATAAACAGTCACCGCCAAAGGGAAGTGTGAGTGGATCAGTTGAGAGACATTCTGCAGAAAGACAGTGGTGCCACTGAAGGGGGCTGTCTTGGTTTGCTCTCCCTCCCGTTCCCTTACCTCGTTTTGCATCCACCCACATCCACGTGTGCCCACTTACCCTGCTCACTCCAACGCACCCCCTCTACCCAACCCCTCACTCAATGCAGTGCATAGACCTCAGGAGTACACCATGTCCAGTCAGTTTCCAGGTTATCAAGGACTGGACAAGCAGCGTGTTTCTGAGTACATGTGAAATACTGAGGTGGTTCTCATCACAGCATGACAGTCGGGGGGCCTCTGTCTGCTCAAGGTCGTGTGAATAATCAGACGAGAGCGCTGTTGTTTCTTTGTCCCTGAGCAGGAAGCTGTTTCTCTCTCTTTTTCTCTCTCTCTCCCTACTGACCCAAACTGTGCACACAATGCAAAGATACAGTTCCAGCCATGTGGGGAATGGGATGTAGTAGCCATTAACATCACTTTGCTGCTGAAAGGTTCTCAGTCTCAACAAAAATCTGACTCTGGCATTTTTGTTCCTGTCTTTATGATGAATGTCTCAGCCATCACTAACTGAAGGATTGGGGTCATCAGCTTTTTTATCCTTACATGCATACGGGGGATTGTTCCTAACTACATGATATTTTGATTGCTGAAAGGATTTAACATCCTGTTCTTATGTACGGTATTTACATTGGAGAGGTACCATTTGCTACAGACAACACTCTTTGGTGTCAAAATAGTTACTGTGGGTAGAGGATTCAAGGCTGGAGTTGCTTAAAATTGAAATATTGAATTCACATTTAACTTCTCTCACACTAAATAATTCATGTCTGGCCATAGAAATTGTTCTTAATAAATGAAGGCTTTCTAAATCATTTAACTGTGTGGACAGTTAAATAGCCAATTTGTCCAGAAAGAGTGCATTGTGCTGTTGTTTTATAGCTGTTGATGATGAATCTGAATGAGTATTGGGGGGTCAGGGCTTTACAAAATCTTTCAATATTTCATTTACAAGAATAATGGGGGGAAAAAATATTTTTATAAATTTTTATTATTTGTGATAATATTGGTTAAGTGGGCCTTGTCATTACTTCAATATATTACCCACTAGACTGCAAATTGTAGAAGCACTTCTTATTCAGTACCGTTGCTTGGCATGTGAGGAAGCTCAGAAAAGCAAATAAGGGATTTATTTAGTCATTAACGACTGAATGGATTGTTACCCAAATCGTTTGGCCTAAATTCCTCCTTTATTTCTGCCTCTTTGTCTTCCGTTTCATTCTGTCTGTCTGTGCAGCCTCTCTCTTTTTTTCATTGTAATCCATGCTTGTGATTTGCAAGGTTTTGGACCATGCTGTTTTTTCGCTGCTAGTTTTAAGCAAATTTTCAACAGCTCTGTTGCTTGAAAACCATTGGCCTGCTGCTGCAGGAGTGGAGACAATAGTAAATTATGTTCAGGTTAGGACAATGAGATGTCTCTTCTCATGTCTTTCTTCTCTCCTGTTAGTTCTCACATTTATTCTTTCATTTGTTTGAAATCAATACACTCAGCTGTGTTCAGCTGTTTCCGATACCTTGAGGAGGCAGGTAATTGAACAGCGACAACAATTTGACTCAGGAATGACTCTGTTGTAATTCTGGGTCAATCTGACACCAGGACAGTCTTACAGTCATCAACTGAATTGACCCGTGTATTGAACAAGGTTTACTTTATTTCCTTTACCCTTTGAAAATATGATCTGTAAACTTAACTGTCAGATTGCCAGACATTTTTACATTGCCTTGCAAAGTGTAATTTATTTAACATAACATCAAAATGTAATGTTTGTTCAGTTGTTGACTGTATTGTGTTTTCTTTATGATGTTGTAATTTTCTGTTTTTATTATGTAAAGCACCTTGAACTGCCTTGCTGCTAAAATGTTCTATGCAAATAAACTTGATTTGGATTTTAATTGTGAAGAGGAAAAGGGATCAATTGTTTTCAATATATTTTTTAGATACAATTTAGTATTAAATACTCTTGATTTAGCTGTCTCACAGTCAATATTCATCAGGTATTAAGAAAAATTACGACATCAGGTCTTATCAGGCATGCTGCTTAAACCTTTGCAAATTTAGAGAACAACATTTTTATTCATTTATTTTTGTAAAACAGCCTAGGCTCGATCAAATTTGATGTTTCAGTTTCCACGTCTTATCAGAATATCGGTGCTTAATACACATGCACACCAGATTGGTTATGTTTTTTGTCAAAAATAGAAAAAACATATATTCTCTACCTCTTAGTTTTAGGTTAGGCACTACTTTTAGTTTAACATAAAATCACAATAAGATAGATGAAAGTATGGTTTCTTGAGTGTGAAAATATTTCTACAACGTACTGTATATTGCTAAAATGTAAACAAAATAGAAATCATGCAAGTTTAATATTTGTCTTTTTATTTCCCAGAAATGGACCAACATAACGTGAGGCAAAGCAAGAGACAAAAACAGGAGTCAAGAAACAGAGCAGAGGCTTCAGCCCCAGCTTCAGCTCCAGCTCAAGCTGCAGCCTCATATAGACCCAACAATCCCAGCACCAGTCAGCGTCCGGTTCCCTCCAGGCCTCCGCGGCCCCAGAGAAGTCCTAGGATTGAGGCATCTGTAGATATTTCAGAACCAACTGAACCCAGAGTTGAGCCCAAAGCTGCACCCAAAACTGAACCCAAAGCTGAACCCAAAACTGAATCCAGAGTTGAAACCAAAACTGAACCCAAAACCAAACCTGCTTCACAAACTAACCAGAATGAGACCACTCCTGACGGCAGTGTGGTAAGCCAGCCCAAACCCTCTCCCCAGACCGAAGAGCAAACTGGGCTGAGTGTCAAGGCGGGTCCTAAAGGTCCAGGTCACCACCCGGTCAGAGCTGCATCCGTGCCCCAACCACCTCCTAGCAGACCTGTGCCCTCTCACCTGAACCCGCATGCGCAGAGAGCCATGTCCTTGGCGGGCACCGCTGATACTCTGCCTCAGGTTCAGGAGGAGTTCAGGTTGGTTCCTCTGTCTCTTTGTTTGTCCCGGCATTCGTGTTCCTGAATGTTTTATTTGGCCTCCCATTCACAGACAGCTAAGGCAGTTGCCTCAGTACACATACCAGTTATTTTTATGCACTGAGGCTTAGCTAGCTATGCTGTATCGTATTAGCATTTAGTAATAGCCTACTCTATAATTTTTTTTACGTTCTAGGCTAATTTATATGCTTTTTAAATAAATAATATATTCTTTTCACAAATTAAAACAGTCTAAACTTGCTGACTGCTCTCTGTATCTGTTCAATTCTTTGTCAACGCAAATAATAAATCAGCCAATCACATGGCGTTTTCTTGACACACTCTGAACCCCTGAGAATCAGCCCTGTTGAGTATTGTTGCTGACTGTATCTATTCCTTTTTGGCCACAATGTCCCCATCTACTGAGGGATTCCTCCAGCTTCACTGAGTTTCTCTAACTGAAGTAAAAGGGTTGTTAGACATGATATTAATTTAAAAAAAAAATACTTCTGCACTGATGGGACATTATAATGGTTCAGCTTTAGCACATCATCCATCTTTTCACACAATTTAATGTGCTGAGAGGATTAAGGCTTAAAAGTAGCATTATGTTTGATAATATGTTTGATAATTCTTCCAGCAAGGTTTGTAGATTGCTCATGTGCACAACAACTTTTCTCTTCCTCCTCATGGAGATAAATGTTGACTGTGGCGAAGAAATCTCTGCTTTTGCAGTGCCGTGCTGTCATCTGCTCACAGACTTTCTGGTTTCAACAGAAACATATGTACTTAAACAAACAAAGGTCATGTCGGAGTCTGAAATCTTGATCTTCAGACAGTATAAGATGTACTGTTGCCTGATGGGCCAAACTGACCACCCAGCAATGCAATATAAAAAAACTGATCAAAATTCAAACACTAGACTTAACAAGAATATTTAAATGTCTCCTGCTATGGCGTGAAAGTAAAGGAAGGGAAAGGCAAGACACAATGAGATGTCGGTGCAGAGGTTGCTGTCTCATTCAATCTGTGAGCTGTGAGTCACATCTGTAGGCGATGAGTGGCAGTGGGAGCTTACGTACCACCCTTTCCTGACAGGGTGCACATCATCACCTGGAATGTGGGCTGTGCCACGCCACCTGAAGACATCACCACTCTGCTTGGACTGAACGTGGGAGACGGAAACACAGACATGTACATCATCGGGTGAGTGTCCTGTGGGGGACACGTCAGTGGGTTCCTCACTGGTCACTTTATGATGGCTTGTCCTGCATATTATGCTGAGGAAAAAGTATTTGCCTCCTTGTGGATTTCTCCTGCTTCAGCTGTTTTTTATGTTTTAGATTATCAAACAAAATTCAATAGGAGACTAAGATAGCCTGAATAAATGCAATATGTAGTTTTTAAATGATGGTTTCCTTTTATTTAGAAACTAGCTCTCCAAGCAAACCTGGCTCTGTGTGGTAAAGTAGTGGCCTTCAAGACCTAATAACTGGTTGGCAGTGACAGCTGCTACACTGCTTTTGATAACGCATCACTTTTAGATCATGTGGAGGAGTGGTTCATGGAAAATGTGTTGCTCTTTGAGACATTTCTGCCTATTTCTTGTTGTCAAAGAGGTTCTGTTTCAGTGATGTCCTGATTCTAATGGACAGCCCATTCAAACCAAACCAAATAAATGTGATTAATCACTACTGTTATTTCTCGATTTAACAACAGTGGTGGTGGTAATGTTGCCGCGTGGGACCAGGCTGGTATTTAAAGTAGCTCTTTTCCCCTTAAGTAATTAAATTATCATCTTAAAACTGCATATTGTATTTATTTAAATTTGTTGCTCTGAAAAATTTCAATGTGACAAAAAAGCAGAGTATAAGCAGTCTGCAAAGGGGACTGCTTACAGTCCCCTTTCTCAGAGCACTTCTCACAATGCTCTGAGAAAATATTTCTTCAGAGCACTGTGTGACCAGTGACGACGGTGCTGGTAATAAAGTATCGGGTTGAGATTTAAATGTGTCCAACTGGAAATTCTCTGGAAATTTATTTTTTGTGTCATTTTCTTTCCAAGGTTGCAGGAGGTGAACTCCATGATTAACAAAAGGCTGAAAGATGTCCTCTTCACAGACCAGTGGAGCGACGTCTGCATGGAGAGACTGAGCCCCTTTGGTTATGTGCTGGTCAGTAATGGTTTGTTTTTGTTGTAAATAATAATGCTCACTCTCAGAATAAAATGCTAAACGGCTCATCTTTGTGCATGTTGCATTATCACTGAGGAGATCTCAGCTTCTTGCTGTTCAGGCTTATTTTGTTCCCTCAGCAACGGATGAGGTGATGATTTAAAACAGGCATCTACTGTATGTCAGTGGATCTATTATCCTCTGCTGTCTGCCGAGCTCTCACTGAGTGTTCCTCACTGTAACTTTGTAGCTCTATAATTTGTACCTGAAAGGTTCCATATACCAAGAAATTGTGGTGATACTCAGATTAGTACACCTGCTTCCCAAAAAATTTACATAAGACATTTACAAAAAAAAAAAAAGCAGTAAATTCTCTTGTTGTGTTTTCAGTTTTCATATCAAAGCACACATTGCAGCTGTGGTTGGTGTTGCACTGGCTGCTTCTGGAACAAAGCGTGGCACAGTTGCTGTGTTGAGCCAGAGTGCGTATGAATGAGCTGTCAAGCAAAAAAGTGTTGGACAAATGTCTCCCAGGGTGCCGTTTTATTTTTGGATCATGTTGTCTGTGTGGATGGGCCTCTGACAGTGAAATTGATGCTGTCCCCCAGCTATTTCATGGCTTACTAACTTGGTTTGACCCTCTTCAAATTCATCTTTGTGTGTCTGCTTCCAGTGAATATTTCAACAGTAGGTCAGGAGTTTTGAAACACAGGATTTTTTTAAAGCAAGTGTTCCTTAATAGGAAGTTACAACTCCTTACGAAAGTGATAATACCCCTCACTAATTGTGTACTGTGCACCCGAGGCTTTAATGTATGTCAATGGGATTTTATGTTATCCACCAACTCAAAGTGGTGTACAATTATCAAGTGGAAGAAATTATATTTGGGTCTCAAAAGTTTTTACTAAAAAAAATGCAAAAGATATGCTGTGCAAACCCAAACAGCCTTTTTTTTGTTTAGAGCCTCAAGAACGTTGCTAGTTGGTAACAGTAATTGACTACTGTTAACTGCAAAAGTGCAGATATGACCTGGTGGGCCGTTCTGTCAGTCAAAACTCTCTCACACCAGAGCAAAAGAACACTGGATATTACTTAGTAAAGAAATGCTAAATACATACCAGACAATGTGCATCCTTTTCCTCTCAAGTCAAATTATGCACCAATTTGTGTTGGTTTATTTCTTAAAATCCAGGGGAAATACATTGAAGTATGGCTGTAATATGACGAAGTGTGAAAAATATAAAGGGGCATCAGTGGTGAAAAGACACAGTAACAAAAGAGCTCATCTGCCTTGCTCTCTGCTCTCTAAGTCTTGTTTACAGGTTACTGCAAGCACAGGAATCAGCCCTTCACTGCAGTAGTGCAGAGCTTACGGGGCATTTTTATTTACTGGTGATTCACCACAAACTTTCTGCTGATTGTCTCTATCATTTCTGTGTTTGTAAGCTAGAGTTTACACTATCTAACAGTAGCATGGCACAATCCAGTAAGTTTGGGAAATCAAGTTGTTTCATACGAAGAACAATAAACATAATTTACATAATTTTAATGAAGCGTGGTTATTGCTCTAAATAATGGAAGTGTGGAGGAGGATTGTGATGTTTCTGTTGTCATCTGTGTTGGAGACCGGGATGAAGAAACTGTTATTTCAAATTAACAAGCTTCCCTGCTGACGTCACTATTTGTTACTCACAGTTCATTTCCTTTGGCATGGACATTGTTGCATAAAGTCAAATGTACACATCTGGCTTGGTCACTTGTCTTTGGGTCTAAATAACTTATCTGTTCTGAGCAAAACAAGTGGGACGAGTGGGACAGATATTGATTGGAGATTCTTTTTAGTCGCAGCATAGGCAGGCAGCATTATGTTGGATGGTCTTTATAGTTGCGCTGAACCTCTTACGCAACAAAGTTGTTCAAATAGGCTGTTAGTATGCAGGAAAAGAGAGGCTGGTCACGTGGGGATGTTTGCCTGTGAGGGATTTCAGTCCGGGTGTGATTGTGCTTCTTCAGACTGTGGTTGGGGGTTGGGGTCTGTGAACGACTTGACAGAGGGTGAGGGAGGGGGGAACATGTGTACAAATGTGGGAACAGGTTTGACATATCATGCAAATTTCTGTTCCTGTACGTGATGGTTTGGTGTGTTTAACGCTGCAACAATACCTCCAGTGTTGTTTAATGTCAGAGGAACACAAATGTCATGATATGCATATTATAATGCAACACAACACAAGACTGGAGGTTGGAGGATAAAGAGTGCTAATGTCACCTTTCTTCCTATGTTTGGATGAACTAGATGCTGTTCCGTCCTCTATGTACACTGCATTGTGTTCAGGAGCTGCACAGCAAGGCCGCAGGCACTTTGACGAAGGGTCATGATGTTTTGCATTTGTACGGGTGTGCTTTTGTGTGACTCATGCAAAGTTGCTCATCATATCTCTCCTGCCTTTTGATGCTCCTAGCCTTACCCAGCTTTACATTTCTGTCCCTCAGATAACATCCGAGCGAATGCAGGGCCTGATACTGCTGGTCTTTGCGAAATACTTCCATCTGCCTTTCCTCCGTGGAGTCCTGACAGAGACCACCCGCACAGGAATGGGGGGTTATTGGGTAAGATGGCTGCAAAGGGTTAGAGAAAACGCACCCACTGCGGCTGAAGGCATGCATTCCAGTTATTGATGCATTGATATAGACATAAGCAGGAAAGAGTGTGTCCTATCACTTTTTATAATTTGTTAGTCAAATGCTGTGTCGTTTAGTTATTATGCTAAAATGATACATGTTATAATCTAACAAACAAGCTCTCAATGCATGGAAAGTCAGTTAGAATCAACAGTGTCAGTGAGTCTCATTAGTCCTGAGCCCTGATCTCAAAATTCAATACGACTGATGTGTACAAAAACCATTGTTATAGCTCCTAAAATAAAATTCCTTTTTGGGTATGTTTCATTAAGAGACACAGGCATGCGCACGTACATACACGCCCACACACATACACACACTCAATACTATGCAACATTTGTCAGTGAACCTGCTTCTTTAATGTTTAAATAAATTAAATCCCAAAAAAACGTTTTTATTGTCTTGTATTGCTACCAAACGGCACAATATTTTTCATCTTGTCACCGGAATATAGCTAAGATGGGTTTGATGTGATTTCCAGCTATTTCTGGTTAACTGTTATCTGCTTCAGCTCATTCTGGAAGTTCTTTAATTATTCTCCACAGTCCCTCGCTTTTGACTCATTTCTGTCTAAAGCAAAGATCAATGTACAGAATATCTTCAGTGTACCACTAAAATCAACCCCAGTATCAGCAGGGGTACTTGTACCACAACTAAAGAACCATTGAATTTCATTATTATGAACCTTTAGATCAATTTTTGCCGTGTTTGCCAAGATATGCAGATTTTCTTCTGGAGCATTGTTTTAATGAGTCACAGATAGCAGAGAATCCACTGAATCATTTCTCCCCCCCGGTGTGCACTTGACTCTCTGCATCAAATATTGATGCTGTCTGCTCTTTAATGAGGGTGCTTCCTGTTTCGCTGTGAAGCATACCCGTACAGTCGACACTCACCGTGCTACTTACTGTTTGAGGAGGTTTATTATAATTACTCAATCAATCATACATTCAGTAATTATTAAATTTTTATCCAAGAACATGTAAAACCGATAACTGCTAATACTTTTTCTTTTGTATGTTGCTCTTAGACTTTTAAGAAACCCTCAGTTAAAAACTTTTGCTATGCCCATTCTGCAGGGGAATAAAGGCGGCATTAGTGCCCGAATGACCGTGTTTGGCCACAGCATCTGCTTCCTCAATTGCCACCTGCCTGCTCACATGGAAAACCAGGACGAGCGTATGGATGACTTCGAGAGCATCTTGCAGCAGCAGCAGTTTGATATCCAGGGGCCCACTGGTGTTCTGGATCATGAGTAAGTCTCTGCACATACAACCACAGGTTCACACATCTATTAGTTATGATTCATATTGGTTTTTGTAAGCTTTGCAAACATCAGATGAAACCACTGGAATATTTAAATGTAGAGTGAATAATGGCAGACTTGTGTTTGTGTTCATTAAATGGTATCTACTGTTGAAACAGGTGAAAGTGGCATAGTGAAAGATTTATATTTTTTCATTACCAAACAAGACGACAGAGGGATGAATGAACCAATGGCTCACTGTTGAAGCTCAAACAATAGTAGGAAGATATGTGGTAACAATAAATTTTTTTTAAATTATTTAATTTAATGAGAAAAAATATAGAAAAGAAAGACATTTAGTATAGTAGTATTCTGAGTTTCCAGACTGTACTCCTTCATGTGTTATCAAAATGATAAAATCTACATTTATATAAAGAAAAACAAAACAGATGTGTTTTACTTTGACTAATATATCCAGACTCTACACTATATTTACTGAGTCACTTTAGAGTTTAATTTATGGTTGTTTGTTTTGCATTAAATATTCTAATTTTCTCAGAAGATGCATTTTGGATTTATTAAAATTAACAGAAATCAATGCCTTAGACAGATGTTGCTCTGTTTTATATTGATATATAAATGTATTTCACATTTTGAATTAAATGACCAAAATAAACAATCTTATTGTGAATTACTGAGATGCAATTCTGTGTCTGCTGTCAACATCCATTAACACAAATCTTTTATAATTCTTCAGTTTTTAAAATTATACATTCTCATCAAATCTTTTCTTTCCTTTCAGTCTTCTGTTCTGGTTTGGGGATCTTAATTTCCGCATTGAAAATCTGGATATCCAAACTGTGAAATCAGCGATTGAGAACAACAGATACGCCATGTTGTGGGAGAAGGATCAGGTAAAAAAAGGGGTTTGTGTGTTTTACTAGAGGACTGTAAAACTATTCAACTGCTGCTCATTAAAAGTACTTAATACAATATGTGGTTTCTGTTTGCTTTCATTTGCATTTTTAGAAAACAAAAAATCTATATAAACCCCAAAATTATTTTCATTATGACTTCTAAATTAAAATGAAGCATGATCTCATAATGCTTTATTTATTTTCAATTCCTTCATTCTGCCACTAGAGGGAAATGGAGACACTCACAATTCTGTAAGCACTTATTAATTTGTGAGAAGGCGTGCGGTTTATTTATTGTAATTTTCTGCAGCTAAACATGATCAAAGACAGTGAGACAGTGTTGGAGGGATTCGAGGAGGGGCCGCTGAGATTTCCTCCCACCTATAAGTTTGACGTTGGAACGAACACATACGATACAAGGTTGGTGAGGCCAGGGGGAGTATTTCAGATTCTAGGCCACTGATCAGAGATCAGAGTCGAGCAAAGAAACAGTGATTACACTCTGATGTCTGAAAGATCCTCACTACCCTGAAGGGGTCATAAAAATGCACATTCTTTGTTTTAAAAATCAGTTTCTCTGTCTTGTTCAATCTTCATCTCAAAATCATTCCAGTGGGAAGAAGCGTACACCAGCTTGGACTGACCGCATCTTGTGGCGCCTGAGGGCCACGGCACCAGCTGCTCAGACAGCGGAGAGGCGTGTTTCAGTGTCAGGGTTGACCAGAGGGATCAGAGTGACGCAGCACTGCTACCGAAGCCACATGGAGTACTTAGTCAGTGACCACAAGCCGGTGTCGTCCATCTTTACCCTGGAGGTGAGACAGCGTGGGAGACATTATAAAGATGGTGTTACCATTAGGATCTTTGAAACGTTGAAATACCAGTTCTAACAACAAGTTAATTCAAAGAAGGTTATCTGGACTCAAACTTTTTACCCAGTAAATGAACAGTCTTCACTCAAATCAGTGCATATGTGCATACTCTTTTTACCTATAATCTGAATATTGAGGGTTTATATTCAGATTACTTCCTGCATAATTGGTAACCAAGATTTAAAAGCCCTTTCATACAAAAAATAGCAGCAAGGACTTGTGACCTAAGGGTAGCTAAAGTATACAAATGTTGCTAATTGGTCACTTAAGCATGAGAACACTGACAACCCAACAGCTTTAGCAACTTTAGTCCTACTTTTATGTATTTACAATTAGAGTCATGGCCAAAAGTTTAGATTGACAGAAATATATTTTTTGCACACTTTACTGCTTTGTTTTTTGTGGTTGTTGTCTAAGGTGCATTTATTTTCATTATTAAATCTGCTTTCAGCTAAGCAGAATGACCTGTTAGTTTCCCTTGGCTCCAGAGAAAATGTCAAGAGGACAGGGCAGCAATCACTTGTTTAATCTATCTGAATTTAAAAAGCAGGGATGTTTCTTTTAAAAGAGGGATGCAATTCAAATTGTTCTTCTTTTCTAAACTGTGGTTACCTCCAAGGAAATGCATGCTATCATCTTCTGTTTGTATTAAAACAGCTCAAGTTCATCAAGAAATTTGAGTAGAGCAGTTCATCTGTTGCTTAGAAATCCTCAGGATGTCCAAGAAAGTCTTACAAGTGCAGGGATTGTCTGCTGTAGAGGGTTCAGCTGGGTTGCCACCGAGGCAGAGCTTGTTCAGGAACAGCAGCGGACAGATGTGAGTGTGCATTTGGACACTGGTGTCAAGAAGGGCTCCATAGAAGCCAATTCTCTCATAGATGGCACTGGGATCTTTGATCATAATTTTTACTTCTGTTAAACAATGTCTTAACAGAATGTCTTACATGCCTTAACTGCTTGCTTTCTTCCCATTGCGATGCGGAAGGGGTGACAAAGCAGCTGTAAGGAGCAAGACAATCATTTCTGGGACCATGGCCATATAGAAAACCTCCCAAAATCTTAATCCCATCAAATTACTGTGGTTTATATTTAAATAGTTAATAAAAAAACAAAAACAATAATGAACTGACAAATTTCAAGCCCTGAAAAAGCAGATGTGGGTCACCATAAGTTAGGGTTTCGCTAGAAGCTGATAACAAGTTCACCATAGCCAATTACAGACATTTTGAAAATGAAAGATCAGCACATATGATACGTGGACGTATTACTAAATAAAAGCCTTTAGCTTATGAATTGTTTATTCTTGAATGTCTTTGTACCATCACAACATCCCAGGAGAAGGTTTAGCAAGACTGTAACTGTAAAGTTACTAAGGAAAAAAAAAAATTGTGTCACTGTCCTAATTTGTCTCAGCTGCTGGAGTATTTCTGTCTCTCACAACAATTAAGGCATATAAATTTAGCAATTAATTTTTGATATTTTTTCCTTCTATTTTAATCTGTGGATCCCATCTCAAAGCCCCATACAGTATTTCGTGACCCACATTGGGGTCCAAAGCCACAGCTCTTAAATATCAACAGACTTATGCTCAATCTTTTCAGTTTCCATACAGGGTGGATATTCCTCTGGTCACTCTCATAGTGGAGGATGAGTGGAAGAGTGTAGAAGATGCAAAGGTGATATACAAACTGATGCCCAACTACTCTCGAAGCAGTTGGGACTGGATTGGATTGTATAAGGTAACTTGTCCTACTGCTACTTCCCCGTTAAGAGTCATTGTCAGCAAACACACCTGCAGACATAATTTCAAGAATTTGGAGTGAAATAATTACATGTTGTAATCTTGTTGTTGCACCAACAGGTGGGTTTCAAGCACCACAAAGATTACGTGGGATACATGTGGGCTAAGAATGAGGACGCAAATGTTTACACCCAGGAACATCAGGTAATCAATAGACACGTTGGATTCTCCTCTTAGAGAGTATTTCTGTCACATTCGATAAATATTTGAAAATCTTTTCTCCAGATAAACTTTACAGAGGAGGAATTACCCAAATTCTCAGGGGATTTTATCTTGGGTTACTATAGCAACAACACGAACACCATTGTGGGTGTAACAGAGCCATTTCAGGTAATCATAACGCATTGTTTTTAACTTGGTGCTAATAAAAAGCTGTTGTCTTCATCTTCACAGTTCACTGGCATTTTGCAGCTTTTTCAACACTTTTCCATCAATCCTCAGATCTGGCTGCCCACTGTGGACGATTCAGGCAGCTCTTCAGACAGCTCTGATGCCAGCTCAGAAAATGACAGCACTGTTGTCATGAAGTTGTTGTCCCGCAGTCCAAGTGTACAGCGCAAACACAGCCGCAGCCGCAGCCTCAGCCGCAGGCAAAGCCAAAGCCGAAGCCGCAGCCGTAGCCGTAGCCATAGCGGAGGTCGTCCCGGGAATATCGCTGGCAACTTTTTGAGCAACCTCGCTGGCAACCTTTTGAGCAGCCTTCCTGGCAACCAGCCTGGCAACCAGCCTGCCAGCCACCCTGTCAACCAGCCTGCCAGCCACCCTGGCAGCCGCCCCAGCACCCGCCCTAGCAGCCCTACAGAGCTCAGGATGAAGGAGCTCGGTCTCACTGATGGCACCGCTGCAGGGAACGAGCCTACGGGACACTCAGCAGACGGCAGCCACATTCACGGGGCAACAGACAAAAACAAGGAGTGTTCAGGAATGTGATGCAACAAAAGCCCGGCTGCTTTTACAGGTTATATAACCAACTGTTGTGTCTTTATTTCATACAGTCACTGCTCTGTATGTTTTCTGTGAGGAAAATATACAGTTTATAACGCCATCCTTTTCAGAAATAGTCATCTGGTTGGTTAAAATGTTTCTACTTGCTGTTGAGTTGTGCACTTGGCATATTGTTGTTTTTTTTTTGTATATCTTTCACTCTGTCCGGTGTTTTCTCTACCTTTGTCCGTTCTCAGGTGTGGACAGTACAGGGAGCTGACAACTTGCATTTAGATTTTCTCACAGATTCTCAGTTATAAAGTGACACACACTCCATCATCACTTTTCACAACAATAGTTGATCTGCCAAGTCGTTGGGTCAGAAAAGTTCAAATCAGCAACAGAAATAGATAAAAAGTAATTTAATTATTGACCTTAAGTCCTGAAGCAAATCTAACTTGTTAGCAGTGCATTATACAAGTATCTGTACTTCCTGAACTTTTACACATTTTATCACATTACAGCCGCAAACTGCCATTTACTTATGGCAGTTTGCTATGTTATTTATTTGATATGTTATTTTTTACAAATACTGTTTTTTATTACCATTCCCCAATACTTTATTTTTCACAAACCACTTTTCCATGTAATTACACCTGCAACAGTAGTGGTGAAAAAATTTAGTTTAGAGTTTCTGTTGATAGCTGGGGAAATTATCCACATATGAATCGTATATCACACCTAGTTATGAAATGATTTCCGAGTCTGGTTGTAAGTCCTGCTTCTTGCTGGTTGCATAAACTATACGTCATCGCTGCATCTCTCCATTGACCTGCGAACCTGGCTTGTCCCTATGCAAGTCAGTTAATACAAGTCTGTGACTGCCTCACTTGCCTCATCACATCTGTCTTTTAACAAAACTTGGAGGCTTAGGCGACGCCTTAATCCTAATCCAGCGTGGATTGAAATGCTGGAAGGTGAGCCTCTGCCCAGTCTCAAGTTTTTTTCAGGAACAAAAAACTTGAACTTTTGGTCTGATTTGACCAGAGCACCATCTTTCACATGTTTTCTGTGTTCCAGACATTAATTTTGGCAAACTACTTATGTCTTTGGGCTACTTTAAATAATGTCTTTATTTATTTTCTTACTGCTTTTTGGCTTGGTCCAGATCTGTGGAATCCACATCTAATAGTTTTTCTGTCAACAGATTTGCCCATCTGAACGGTGGATCTCGTCCACAGTTACCATAGGCCTCTTGGCTGCTTCTCTGATTAATGTCCTCCATATCAGACCTGTTACTCGGTGGATGGCTTCAACTTGGTTGAAGTACAGTTTTGCTATTCTTTGTTGTACATGTTTTAAACAGTACTTTTTGAAATGACCCAAACTTCACCATAACCTTACCTCTGACCTGTCTATGATGTTCGGGTTTTCATGATGTTCCATCAACTTTCTCTAGTGAGCCTCTGAGGCTATAATTTCCCTCCCAGCTCGTCTTTGTGTATCATGAAATGTCCCAATAAAATACCTTAAATTTGCGTTTAAAACTAAATGTGAAATAGTTAAAGGGATATTAATAATTTTGCAAGACACTAATCTCATTGCCAGCATACATCACCCATAGTACTAGTGTCTGAAAGCTGCCAAAGCTGCATGACTTGGGTAAAATGGAAAAATGTTCAACACAGATGGTTCTTCTGAGTAGTGAGCTTTATTGCTTTCTGCAGCAAGAACAGCACATCAGATCCCTGTGTACTCTGTGCACTACTCTGAAGATTCACACAGTCTTTTAACAGTTTTCTACACACCCACAAAATCACACAATCCTCAACACACATTAAATCACTTTTGAAACTCGGTACCCCTTTGATTAAAACTCAATTCTGTCTGGCCTCACAACACAAATTAAAGAGTGTATCAACTCTGTGTTTGCACTCTCTGAGCACGTTATCACACTTATGAAATCACAATTCACTTAGTTATCCAACATGTTAAAAGGTCAGCGTGTCATACTATTGACTGGTGCCACTTATTTTTGCATAGAGAAACATACACAATTTCTATCACACTTGCCTTGTGGTCCATATTTTGACCCATCAGTCATAAAATATGCAGGGAGCACTTCTTTTAGAAGAGATGCATTCTTCCTGGGTGCATTAAATCAGAGAAAGTGGATCAGAGGCAGTGATCCAGGAAGCTCTCAGATGCACAACACATTCTAGTCTAAAGAGTAAGAGTGTGAGCGCCCTTAAATAGATGGCTGTATAGTCAATAGCAGGATGCTGCGGGTGTGGACAGAGGTGTTGGGTGTCACAGCACAGCTGTCCCACCAGAACTGATTGAGTAACGACTGACCAGGTCTGAACTACAGAGGTGATAACTGCAGCAATACCTGAGCTGATCCAGTGCGACACATTTATGCACACACCCCCCCCCCTGAACTTCATAGGATTTGTTTTAAAAGCTTTTTTAAGAGAACAAAATTGCATTGTTTTAATTGGATTTTAAGTCTATGTTAAAATAAGAAATATTTAAATCATGTTTTTGCTCAAACTCTGAAGTTCAATCTGGACTAACTTTACAAAAGTGGGCAGGAAATTTGCTGGATTGACCTGCTAGAGAGATTCGTATGTACCTTGAAGTCCCATCAAGCAAAGATGAAATGCTTAACTGTAGATTAACATGACAGTGGGAGTACAGTAGAGTAAATAAACTTTCCTTGCTGAATGTTTTAATTTTTGAAAATATGAAAACTTTTTTTTTAATATATATATATACAGTATATAGCTAAAGCTTTTTTCTTTCTTGCTCAGATCTTTCCCCCTTTGATCCTATTAATAAGATGGTGACAACCGTAGTCTCAGTCGTGGTGTTTTATAGTTACTGTGTGATCTCTGATGCACCGTTTTAGACGTGTAACTTTGGGGCTGTTAGAGTAGGTCTGTGCTGTGGCCGTAATTTGTGTGTGTATGTCTGTAGTTAGTTGTTTGTGTATGTGTTTTTCTGAAAGTGTGCGAGTGTGTGCTTTGGATGACAGATGTGTGTGTGTGTCTGAGTTACAGGGGCCGTGAATGGGACTGGGGCTATACTTGCATGGTTTGCCTTTTGGACATACCGTACATTCCTGTACTGTTGTTTTTGTGCCGTAAAGTGCTGTTTTTGACTCCTCTTTGTCATATCTGTGACTGTGAAGATTCTTAGAAAAACGTGGTAAAGACGGTATGAATTTTTGACATCGATATTAAATGTTAGTGCAAGAAAAAATATGGGTAGTTGTACTCGGATAAATTTGAGATTAAATTAATCTTTTCATGTATTTTCCTGATTTTTGAAAGGGATTAAAAAAGCAACCTACTGGACGTTTCTCTGACATGAAAATTTATTGTCCAGGTTTAGATAATTTAGATGCATTCAATACTGCAATCATGAATGGTGACTATTGTGAAATCTTTGCTGAATGTTCCTATTTTGTAATTGTGTAGGTTAAATATACAAAATATGAAGTATGTTGAGAAAAATCAAACATATATATATATACATAAGAGACAATCTATAGCATAAAGATTATTTTACTTAAATTATGTATTTATTTTCCTATTTAACTTAAATTCTGCTGGCCAGTTACAGAGCTTTTTTTCAGGGCAAGTGTCCAAATTATATCAGAGATAATTTATTTTATTTTTACTATAGAGATGATTTCTTTCCATTTTAGTAAATTAAAACTCTTCTGTCATAAGTGTAGATGGTTTCGTCTACGTGTGTTTAAATAATTGTGATTGAATGACAACAAAATTCTTAAAACCTGGATTGCTGATCTATGAAAATGTTTAAATTCTGCGATCAAAGCATTTCTGTTTATGAATTTGTTGCTTTGTTCTCCAATAACAAATCTAGTGCGACACGATCCAAAGGAATAAATTACGATCTTTTAAATTATGCTTTTTGTCTTTATTGCTTCTTGACACATCTCCACTACAGTTACACGGTATTTATGACCCTTGAACTTTTTATTTATTTATTTAAACAATTTTATATGTTATTGTTGAAACCAGGCAAACGTAGAAGAGAACTTGAAGGAGATGCCTCTTCCTGTAAGACCTTGAATATTAATGAATACAGACAATGTGTCAATCTGAGTTTTTGCTGTTTTTGCACTAAAGGATAGGAAAATCCTTCAGTTTTTCTGAAATATCAAAGTCATTCCATTACATATAATGCTACTGTTTCAAATTTTTGTTTCCAAACTGAATTGGAAAACATTTTTTTTATCACTTTGTAATTATGGGACACTTTGAGTTTATGTATCATAAAAAACTCCACTAAAATGTATCAAAGTTTGTGGTACTGAGTCAAAAAGTGAAAAGGTCAGTTTTTGTATTTGTGAGCTGATGGTATTTCAGTTTTTATTATCGATAATATTTCTATGAATTTTACATGAGGGTCAAAATAAAAAGTTAAACGCTGAGTCATATACAGACGCTGTTCAACTCTTCGTAGTTTCCAGGTTTCTTTGAAAAGATTTGAATTAGAAACAGGTTTAAGTCTCCATTTGTGAGTAGAAGTCGGTAAAGCGACATATTTCTCTCAAAAGGTTAAAGAACATACTTATCAGAATTTTTGCTAAAATTAGAGGGGGCATTGACTCTGTTATTGATCTGATATTTCACTCTGACAGGTCATTCTGTTACTGACCTACTATTTTAAGCATTTAAGTAAATATTCAAGAGTAAACACAATTGGAGATCCTGCTGAGGGCAACATCCAGGACATCTTGCATCATGCTTTTCCACCCTTTGTGACAAGTGTTCGCAGTGCCTGTTCATGCTGACTCTTCCTTTCTGATGCAACACTGCTCAGGGATTGACCTGCATTGTGTCTGGTGACACAAATAAAAACTGTAAAACAGAGCAATACTCACAGGGTGAACTGAGTCATATGATAAAGGCTGGCAGTAAAAACAAAGTTGTCATGTTTACAACCTTTTCCTCAACTAAAAAGATTCCGTTTTATCTCCTTTAGTTTTCAGAACATAGACAGTGTTTATTATCACTGTCTATGATCTGAATTTTAAATTTTAATCTTAACTCATTAGTAGGGAAAAATAAAAAAAACATTTAATTGTTTTTTTGATATAAGCAAAAATGTTCCGTACATGAAAGGCTGATGTTCTCCAAATAAAATTTTGTTTTCGGGTTATAGCCAAAGTAGCAGATTAAATTGATTAACTAAGCCCATCTCTGGGTTACTGTGGAGCAGCATGTTCACAAACATCACATTTAATCATATTACACAGGAAGGCCTAAAGCAGTAGAGGTACATCTGAGCATAGTATAATTAATTATTTTCAGATACTGTTTTCTTTCTGCGTATATTGTTCACCTGAAGGCCAGTTTCCACTCTGAAACCAAGTCAGACGTGACCACTGGCCAGGTTTATCCGGGTCTCTCACCAAAACCAGAATTTTCTGTGAGTGTCTTATCAGATAATTTAGGGGAAGAGTGGGTTATACCGAAGAGTGTAAATGACTTTATAAAAAAGACGTTTTACCTGTGTCATAAGTTTGTTCCAGTGATAAAACACCCCACATGCCACAATACCTGCTACAATTAAATTTGCAAACATATTTGTTTATGTACTTCTTGATTTAAATACAAATTAAATGTGTAAAAGTTCAATTATACTTTTTACTCAAAGTAAGATATTGTTTTTAAGCAGTTGATGTTAAGGTCCTTTGTAAATTCTGTAATAATTTAAGTTTTAATCATGATTTGACAAATTTACCTCATGAATAGAATAATAGAATTACTTTATTCATCCCAGCAGGGAAATTATTTGTGTATGTCAGTACACAAATAAATTTGTAGCCATTTAAAAATGCAACATTCAAAGTTCTCGAAGAAAAGGTATATTGTAGTACTACCAGTGTCACATATTTAGTCAATTTAAGAACTTACAGATTATTAAAAAGCAAGATTTCTAAATGTTTACTTATCCACTTTTTTGTACGCCTAATTCTAGCTGATGTCAAGGTACTTAAAGTGGTCAAAACTAGAAGAAATGCTGCTATATTAACTGCCAGATGTTTGCAAATTCAGCATCAATGTTTTACTCATGTCCAGTTTTAGGTTGTGCAGCTTTTATGAGTCGGTTTTTGGAGTTAATTTTACAACATTTTAGTCATTTCTGGAACTTATTAAAGTTTAACTTACTTGTTTAAAATTCTAGTTTTCTGTTTATCTTTGTAGGATTTTTTTTCAACCCACTCCTCCCCTGTTTTTTCTCTCTCATTAATTCATTTAGTAATTAGTTAATTAATTAATTCATTTCCTATATATACTTGTCCCATTAGATCTCAAATATGCTTTGCAAAGAAAACCAAGACTGCATATAGCGACCAATTAAATAATAAAATATGTGAACAACATCATTGCAAACATTTAGACTAGAGTTTTGACAAAATCCTTAAATATACTCTGGGACACAAGTTTTTTGGGGGTAAATTCAGATTGGCAAGCATTATGCCATCAACTAAAGAGCTTTCTTTACAATATAAATTGCTACTCAAAGTGGAGAGTCTCATTTTTTTGTTTGTTTGTTTCCATATGACAATAATGGCTTTTATCCAGAATGACTTGGCATACCAGTAATTAAGGTGACTCCCAGTTTATAGAGTATAACAGAGCGCTGAGAGACAAAACGAAAGTTGGAGCGCATGTGACGAATAAACAGATGAATTCATTTTCATTGCTTACAACAGACAGTAGGGGGCAATATACCAGTTTGAAAAAGACCAAATCACAATGATGATTCATTTTGTCTAGGTATTGTATCTATTCAAGGTTAACAGTTGTTAACTTTTAACTGTTGGGTAACACTTGACCAAGCACTGAACCAAGCGAGATTCATTTTGAAGCTTTATAAAAGTAAAATTTAAACGTTGTGTGTGTGTGGAGAAGCACAGAAAGTATTCATACATGCAAAGTCACGTGGAATTTTGCTCATAAAAACATCACAGTGTTAAATATCTTATTTTATTTATGAGCAGAATTTCAGACAAACTGAGATAAAATGAATTTAAACGCACCTCCGCTTATTCTGTATGATTTCACATTTCATAAAGCCACTATATTGATAAAAAATGCTCGCATAAAAACGTGCGTACACTGGGAGCAAACCTGATTCTTGTTTCAAACGTAGAGTTGCGTAAACGTGATTTTTGTAAATTTCGGACCAAGCACCGCATTCTTGCTCGCAGTTGGATGCTGCCTCCTGATAGGTTCAGCGACACGGACCGCCTTCTCTGACGTCAGGACGTCAGACTTCACAGTATAAATATTGGAGCTCTGCGCCATGAGGCTCAAGTTTAAGGATCAAATACGGAGGCGCAGTGATTCCGTGCTCTGAAATAACAGAGAAAAAAAGAGTCAATTTTATTGAAACGTGATACCTAGTCAGCGTAACATTTATATTAATTTGTAAAAGCAGCCGCAGTCATGATGAACGGAGAAATTAATGGTTTCCACAACTCCCTGATCGAGGAGGACTGCTTCTTGTTCACCTCAGAGTCGGTGGGAGAAGGACACCCCGGTAAGGCTCGACACGCCGGCCTCTTCTGTTTCATGTACCAGGCAGCTTTAGAGCATCGTTTTAAGGTTGCATCTTTCCTGCCTCTGTTTTTACACGATACTGGTCATTTTGAGTCTCTTATCTTGCATAAAAAGCTGTAAATATTTAAGGTAATTCTTTCCAGCCGCGCGGCTGTCGCGGGCCAGTGCTCAGAGCACGCGCTGCTACAAGCTAATGCTAGCTAGCTCATAAAATTGCTGAGTCTTGTAGAGATTTTTTTCCACATTGTGGACATGACTGGACAGACAAAGGTTCCTGGCGTACCATTTGATTTCAGTAAGCAGTGTTTAGCTTGGTGCCATAAGTAGGTTTATATCAAGATTTGTTTCCGGTCTCGGTCTAGTTGCCCGCGCTGTCTCCGCCACCACATGTACAGCTGCTGAAATGGCGACTGTAACGACACACCGTGTCCCTTCTCTCCCCTTGCCTCAACCGTGACCAGACAGCATTAGTAAAACTTCTATCTCTTCAGTCATCTGATGCAGATGTATATCTTTTTGTGATCTTTTTTTCCCAGATAAAATCTGTGATCAGATCAGTGATGCAATCCTGGATGCCCATCTCAAGCAGGACCCAGATGCCAAAATTGCATGTGGTGAGACATGCAATGTTTCTCTCATTATCATGACTGATGTAACTAAGATTTGATTTAGACTAAAGCTCCTTTGTGCTAAACAGAGCAAATCACTGCAATAATTAATGGCTTAAAAGACTCTAAGGTGTATTTCTTATTCTTTTGCATCTGCTGTCCTAATGCAGAAACTGTTGCCAAGACTGGGATGGTTCTGTTGGCAGGGGAAGTGACATCGCATGCTGTAGTGGATTATCAGAAAGTTGTGCGTGAAACCATCCGTCAAATTGGATATGATGACTCATCCAAAGGTACAGCATTTATTTATTTATTTATTTTCTCCTTAAAGCTTTCTGTTTATACGTGTAGGGGCTTCATCTGCAACTGTTCTCTATACAGGCTTTGACTACAAGACCTGCAATGTTCTTGTGGCTCTGGAGCAGCAGTCTCCTGACATTGCTCAAGGTGTTCACATTGATCGGAGTCAAGAGGACGTTGGGGCCGGGGACCAGGTCAGTAGTCGATGCAAGGTTGAGTGTTTTTTTTCATAAGTATTACTTGCTTAAAGCTCACTTATGGTTGTTTTGTTTGTGTAGGGTTTGATGTTCGGATATGCAACGGATGAGACTGATGAGTGCATGCCTCTTACAATTATCCTTGCCCACAAGCTGAATGCTAAAATGGCTGAACTGCGACGCAACGGCACTCTCCCATGGCTCCGGCCAGACTCAAAGACGCAGGTAGAGTTTGCGTATCATGAGCCTTTTGAGTAAGCTCATCTAAAAATGTGAAATACAGGTGTTAAACGTTGCTCAATCTTCTGGCTGATGCTTGTCATGGAAATTGATTTTGGAAGCTTTATTTAATTAATTCGTCTTCTCGCAGGTTACTGTGCAATACCGTCAAGACCGTGGCGCCATGCTCCCCGTGCGAGTGCACACCATTGTTGTCTCTGTCCAGCATGATGAGGAAATCTGCCTGGAGGAGATGAGAGATGCACTGAAGGAGAAGGTTATTAAGGCCGTTGTTCCTTCTGTCTACCTGGATGATGACACCATTTACCATCTGCAGCCCAGTGGGCGATTTGTCATTGGAGGGCCTCAGGTACACATCACATCATGTGACTTGATTTTAACTAGACATCCTGGAAGTTACTAACTGGGAAACAACTGTTCTTCTCTACAGGGAGATGCTGGCCTGACTGGACGTAAAATCATTGTAGACACCTATGGCGGATGGGGAGCCCATGGTGGTGGCGCATTCTCCGGGAAGGATTACACAAAGGTGGACCGCTCTGCTGCCTACGCTGCACGCTGGGTGGCCAAGTCCCTGGTAAAGGCTGAACTGTGCCGAAGAGTGCTGGTGCAGGTAAGATGTGTTACCAAAGTTTGCTGCTTCTCTCTTTAGAGTGAGGGGTTCCCAGAGGTTTCCGCCTGGAGTTTTGCGGGGGGGGTTTTGTTTTATTTTTTATATATATATATATGCTTGTTATAACATATGTGTGCTATATTAGGTATCCTATGCCATTGGAGTTGCCCATCCACTCTCCATTTCTATCTTCCACTACGGGACCTCCCAGAAGAGCGAGAGAGAACTGCTTGATATTGTGAGGAAGAACTTTGACCTTCGTCCCGGAGTCATTGTCAGGTAATATCAACCTCTGAGGCTTCATCAAACAACAGTTCCTGGGCCTGCTAGGAAAAACAAAGTATAGGAATGGGCCAATATTAACATTTTGATTTAAGACAGTTTAGGGGTAATTGTTACACACCGAGAGTAATTAGCATACTCTTAATTGCTATGATGTTTTTTTTAATTAGAAAATTGAGAAGCATGTTTACAGCAGTTGAGATGTTGTAATATTTGATTCTTTGAGTATTCAGTCCCGTGGAAGATTACACTTTCTTTGCACTTTATAGAATTATAAACGTATAATGAACAAAGATAAGCTTGCTAGTCAGGCTATCTGCTCTTTTACAGTTTTCATGCTGCATTAGCTTATCAGTTGTAGTCTAACAATATGCTGGCTTGACATGTGGTACATTTTTTGTTTCATCTTAAGAATTAAATTTGGGTAGAAGTATTTTCAAACAAACATTTTGTCTGTCTTGTAATCAAAGGACAGTGTTGGGACTATATTTCACCGTTCTGTGTAATTTTGATATTGCATATAGATAGAAATTTTTGTTTTTGTAAAATGGACAAGTGTGGTTTTTATCTGCAAGCTGGAGCTTCTATCTGAGGGGTAAGTGTTTGAAGATCCATTTTTCCATCCAAGTATCGGCCAGTTTCTTCATCGTTGGTCATAAGGCTCGACACTGGCGTCTTTACCTACTTGTGTGAGAATCAGTGTGTTTCAGTTTGAGTATGCGATTGGTGCTAAATATTTTGATTATGTATTCCAGGGAGCTGGATCTGAAGAAACCCATTTATCAGAAGACTGCAGCCTATGGCCACTTTGGCCGAGACTCCTTCCCATGGGAGGTGCCCAAAAAGCTCAAATACTAAACCTGTTAAGCTTTTCCCCCCAGGCTTGTTGGTGTATACTACAGAGAAGCCTCCAAGGTTCCAGGGGTGAAATGCACTTCTTTATTTCCTCTCTCACACAAATGACATATGACTCCCTGCTTCACTTGTCTTGTTACTATTTTCTGATGGCTGCACAGTTGTGCAGGGTTCTAGGAGACACACCTCAGAAATTTGGTGTTTTAAAGGCTAGGATGGGTTCCATGAACTCATGCGTCGTAGTTCTTCATGTTCTCCTGTCTTGATGTTCCTTCGCTTTCTCGTTGTGATAGTTGTTGAGTAGCTGCATTCATTCGTTCTCCTTTGGCATTCCAGTCTCGTCAGTACCGTGAGTCTTCAGTGTGATGTCACTGCGGTAGCATATCTGACAATATGTGCTACCCTTACGTTTCTGGTGCTACTGAATGTACGGAGCCTGCATGACATCTAAACTTGCTTGGATGCCTAATTTAACTGATGGAGAGCCTTCACCTGACATGATCCCCTTTCAGTTCAGCTTCTTTAACATTCCTCCTCTTCGGTTTTGACACTTATTCCTTGTCCTGGTGTTTGTTGGTTTAGCTTTATTCACTCATCTTTGTGGAGGATCCTGGAATAGCACAATTAAAGTGAAAGGGATGTTACTGTTGTCACTAAAAATGCTATGCATTGCAGGCTATGGGGAAAGCCAACTCCTAATCATACAAGCTCAAAAGAGCATAAGGCCTCAAATTTCCCCACAGACCTTTGCTGTTTTCTGACGTAATACAGAAAAGTCAGAAGCTGCTATGTCACTGCTTTGGTCTGCAGAGGGTATTGGGAAAAAGTAACTTGTTTATGCATTGAAATTCAATTTTAACAGTTTTTTAAATTTTTTTTATGGATCCCTTGTTTTTTTTTTGTGGTTTTAAAGTGGCTAAATATTCTTGTACTCTGTGAGTTTATTGATGGCAGGTGTAGCTACAGAGAAACCTGTTTCCCATCTTTAGCTCAACGGGGCGTGGTTTTTGCTGCAGAGTCTTATTGACCACGAAATAAAAACCTCAACACTATTTATTTGTTCTCTGAAACGCAGCGTGGATACAGAGAAGCTGACGTTTCAGAAGGCAGCTTTAAACAGACTTGGAATTACTGAATTGTGAATTATTTTGACTTGATCATTTCACTGTTTGGCTTGAGGTCCCAGAGTGTTGTACAGAAAAGCTTTGGTCTGCCTCGACGCGTCACTGGCAACTGTAAATGACTTTTACAGGTTATTTTTATTTCTGGATTGCATAACTTATTTTTTTAGGTTGGTTAGTTTTGAAATCCCGTTAAACTACCAGGTGTGATTCTTTGGCTCTCATCTATCCTCATTAATGTGGTGGTCTCATTTAGCTGGTGTGGTACAGAGAAACCAGCCTTGTTTACATGGCCTTCACATGATCTGGACAGATTAAAGGTTTTGGTTTTGTTCCCTTTTGCTACTTGGTGGCCATCCCAATGGAATACAGTAAGTGTAAGAGTGCCTTTCTTTTTTTTTTCTCCTCCACCCACTCTAATTAGATTTTTCCCTTCTCACCAACATGCATTCAACTTCCAGAGAAACAAGTAGCTCGTACTGTAATGTGCTCCATGTCCGAATTGGGTAGCTCCCTCTGTAATAAAAAAGCTATTCATCTTAAAAACTCTTGTGTTGGGTATTTTACTGTGTTTTAAGAGAAGTGTAGACATTATTTTGACCGTTTCTGATCAAATACCAGTTTCAGTATTGAAATGCATAAGTACTGGGTTTAAACTTGTTGCAAGTGTTTATTGCAATAAAATGAACAGTTGCATCAAGTTCAAAAATGTATAGGAAACAAAAAAAAATGGTTTTCGCAATAAATAATTGCATTATGTGCATGGTCGTCATGGCAATACAATATAGCTCATTTCCCACATGAAGTAAGGGTTATGTGAAGGTTAATTTAAAAGGGTGGGATGTTTTAGATGCAGCATATCTAAAGTATTTATGTATCTGAAATCTCTGCAGTTTGTGTCTTTAGCTGTAATTTCAAGATGTTAAATGTGTGCCTTTACCCAACTGTGTGACAGGGTAGATGAGTCATTAAAGCAATTTGTAGCAGTTGATAATGTAACTTCAAGTGTTTGCTGTTACATTAAACCATAAACCAATCTTAGGATCAGTCTTCAGCTAAATGAAATGAGACCGACCCTAATTAGTCACCAGAAAATTTCAGACATCAAAATGTACAGTAAACCCCCCTAATTATCCACACTCCTGACAAATGTAGGCCTTACAGTGATCTTTACATCTGATAGAACTAGTCTTTCTTTTTCTTTTATTACTGTAAGTGAAGCTAACCATTTGGAGTGATGCCTATTCAAGTCAGTGTCCTGATTTGAATGGGACCCACGGATGGAGTAAAGCTTTAGGGTTATGGTAAGGAGCTCCTCCATCCTCTGGAGTTGGAGTTTATCAATAAAGATAAGAGCAAAAATACCAGTGGAAACCTGCAAAAAATAAAATGACAAGGGTTTGATTTCTGTCATGTTTTACACATCTTTCATCCATCAAGAATGGTATAAAATATTGTATTGACTACAAAAATTGATAAAGCATTTTTTACGTTTTAAATTATGCTTTTCTTATTTAATATAAGAAACTGACCTTTTTGTTTAGTTATTTTAATTAAAATGACCAGGGATATGAATAACTTTTGCCTTAAGATGTTAAATATCTATTTGCTGCTGAGCATCTCAACCCTAGAAGCAATTAAAACTTTTAGCTCAAGATATTTTGATACATCAGTGACATGAGTGATTAAATGCTGAAAGGTATCCTGCTGAGTCCGTTGCACTTTACCTGTTTTTACCATTTTGATTACATTCTGTACCTGCAATTAAGTCATACACCTACATTTTGTACTAAAAATGTGTGTAAACCTTTACCACCTTCAGTTATTTTCACAGCTACTTAAAAGTTGGTTACATTTGAATACAACAAATTTGTGCTATGAACTGAACAAAGTCTGATTCAAAATATTTTCCATGGAAGCAACTGTAAAGGAAGTTAACTGCACAAATAAAATGATAATGCCTTAACCTGCGCATTTTAGACATGAAGAGGATCAGTACACTATATTCTTCTGCATGATAAGGTTGTCAAAACTTGCCTAAATCAGATTTGAAAAACATCTGACATGCTCATTGATGATGAGTAAAGATTTTTCCAGTGATCATAAGATCACATTTTCAGTACAGATCAATGTATTTGAGGTCATTACAACCTGAATACCACTGAAAGTTATCTTCACAAAATCTTAACTGTTCTTAGAAAGTGTTTGGCACAAGTGTCCAGTCTATAATTCAGTCCACCACCAAGAAAAACTCATATAACTTTGGCTCCTTTGCAAACTGTCCAATAATATATTTCTTACAATTTAAACACCACCCAAGATCCAAACTCGTATAAGAAGATAGTGGTCAGTAGCTGGTTTTCCAAATGTATGAAATAAAAGAGCAGACATATCCTTTGCTGTCTCAGTCGGGAAATTCAAGCAGCAAATTAATGTTTGGTGACAACAATGGTATTACAGTTTCTTGTAATACCATAGTTTCTTGTTTTCTTACAAGAAACTATAGTAAGGACAAATTTATACGATAAAAACAATAAAATTACCAAAGACAGCATCCTCAGATTAAAAGAAATGTGCAACTGAGTTGGGCAATTTAAAGAAAAACACTGCAGTGCAAACTGGAGCTATATAATAACACAACAGTGCAGTAGTTTGTTTTTTTTAAAAAAAAAAGAATTTCTTCCTATGTTTTCTATTTAGTCAATTTTTGTCATTTCTGGTCGATTGCTTCATTGGAGTTATATTTTTTCAGGAAATGAATACTACATAACGGTAGAAGTTATCAAAGTGCATCAAAGATCTGGCATGATATGTTTAAATAAAGTGAGTACAAGAGTACATGTTATTGACTTGAGCTCAAAAACAAGTTTGGGCTGGTTCCACTAACCACTGATCGCCCAGGGCACGAATACAGACAACCGCTGTGGCAAACATATCAGGGGAAAGGTGTGCTTTGGGAAAATATCTTAAAATGACGTTTCTCCAGACAACCAGTACAGAAAATACTTGTTTTGAATTGATATTTTAAACGCTTGCAGAACTTCAAGTCAGTTCTTGTCACTGACTTTTTGAGGAAATGATTAGGTAACTCTTGGATGTTGTCAAGAGTTACAACATAAAAGTTTTGTTTCCACCATAAACTTTTATGTATTTTGGGGGATTTTGAGTGATAGATCAACACAAAAATCACTTAATAAAGTACATAAAGAATTGTTACAACTGCAAGTATTTTGTCTTTGCAAGCTTTGGACTTGCAGAGACAGACATTTTTGCACGTGCTTATCAGAGTAAAAGGGAGGTGAATAAAAATGCGCGCCAAATTTTCCACGATTGTAAAATATTTTGGAATAACATTTAGTGTTTTGTATTGCAAAATAAAATCCAGACGTTAAAGTTTGTGTTTTTAACATGACAAAACTTTAACAGATACAAAAACTCCAGCAAAGTACGACACACTGCCACATGTGCAGTACGTGAAGCTGTTGGTAGTAGTGCTCCAGTTGCACCATGAAGGACAGTTACAGCAGGGGGGCATTTTCATTCCCCACACCGGCTCAGTCTGATGGCTATATTTAACTGATACTGATGGCTTGGTTGGCGTGTCGCCCCTACAGATCCATGAATGGACAACATTCCTCACCACTACAACAGCACAGCTCCACTGATACACGCTCCTGAAACACTGGGTATGATAGTTTATCAAGAGCTTTGTGGTAAAGCCTTAACAAAGGATGCACTGATAAAGATCCGGCTTTTTTTACTCTCATTCTGGTTGATCTTTAGTATGCAGTTAGTATTCAATAAACTAGAATATGTGTTTAGATAAGGCCTGCTTATCAAGTTAAAAGAATCTTTGGAAAATAAAAACTTGTAAGCAGGTATTAAGCATACTTTTCTCTAATCCCACTTTTATGTATTATAAAATGTTTTTATTGGTATTATGCAATAATCCAACTAAATGTCAAGTTTCCATTACTTGTAAGTAGAAAATTGTAATAATTAACACCGATAAAGGCTTTCAGACATCTATCTGTGTGTAATTAATCTACATTATGTGTTTCCATTAGTGATAAAATTATTGAAATAAGTTGACTTTTAAGTAATACTATAATTTATTAAGGAAGAGGAACATACCATGACCTGCTCTGTGTAGCCTCAGAGAAAACACTGAGAACTTTCCCACAACAAAGTGGGCACCACTTGCAGCAGCATCACACACCAAGACCAAACAACCCATTGAGAAAGCCAGATAAAATGACACTGAGGTTAAAAACTATTGTGGACTCAAGAGATAACATCTCCTGATATGTGTGCTGTTCCCCACACGCACTGCAGCAGACTGAATGTGGAGGGCAGAAGGTTGCCTGTTAAGCTGAGGTCAGTGGGATTTATTACACAGATTAGGTGACAGCTGATGCAATACTGCTGGAGCTTGCTGCTACTCTATTGTATTTTTGGGGGGCAGGAAACTGAAAGCAAACTCATAGTTTGCTCCTCTAATGTTTGGCACAGAGGGAAAAAAATCACATGTATTTCAGACTTCAAGTTTGTTGAAGCAGTAGTTTGAACATTGAGGTGTGGTCATTTGAAAGGGAGTTGAATTTGTTGACCCTATTATTTCTTAGTATTCTTAGCATAGTATTCACGTCTGTTAGGATAGCAGATTTGTTCAGACTCAAATGATTGTTTACACTTTTGAAACACTTTGCTCTTGAGTTTGCAACCATCAGGACTTTACTATTCTGAATTCTAAGTGAAGGTTGAGTGGAAAGAAAAAGTGTGGTTGAAAAAAAGGCACACAAGAAACATGTGTAATCACAGCTTTGAGGATTGTGAAGTAAAGCTCAAGTAGTGGATGACCCAAATCTATGTTGCTGTTGAATGAACCAAGACTTCTTAATCACTGCAGCAGATCATCTTCACACTGTGACATATTGATGCAATAATTAAAGCAAAAGGAGCCATAACCATTTATTGCGTGAAGTTCTCTACTAAAAATACTCTCTGTTATGTAGTTTCCTAGTGGTTTTCATTAAGTGGAAGCCTTTATCATCAAATTTTACCAAAGCAAGCACTAAAAGTGTAACAAATCTGCAAATGAGTTTCACTTATATAGTAGGATTACTTAAAATGTTTATCTTTGTATTGAAATTCAGTTTATTGAGATAACTCAACAAATTAACCAACAACAAGGTTGCACCAGGACGAGAACAAAATGTACAGAGATTTGCTAGAGGAATATGTTTTACATTTTAACAAACACACTGTGATAACATTGTTTCATTAAACTCAACTTTGCGTAACAAGACAAGTGCTTTGATGTCGGTTATGAATCGCCTTTCTTGTATCATATTAAACTGGGAGTCATTGAGAACTGGTGATGTGTGACTGGGTTATTTTCCAACCAACTGAAAAGCTGTAAAACTGAATGATTAGGTGAGAGCAGAGAACATGTGACTGAACCTCCTCTGGTGTAAGTTTAGTCACGTGCAGAAGGAGGAATGAAAAGTGAACCAGAGAAGGGCGTCGACGGTCCAACGGGGGAGTGTGGCCGATGCACCAATGGCTTCACAGATCCCACTTCTCTTACCATGGGAAGGCTTTACATAACACTGCATATCCTGACCGACCACATGGCAATAGGATGAAGTTTGCATATTTTCAGGCATTAATGAAACAATGAGTTAATCTTCCTCCACAGTCTGAATCAACGCTGCCAGAAAAATAAAATCAGCCTTGTGTTTTTCCAACGTTCGCTGGTGGTAGTGGAACTCTCTACATTCACTTATTTAAACTATATTTTATATTTGCTCTTCTTCTTTTTTTTTAACACAGTTTTATTAGTTTTGTGTTTCAACAAGCAAATAAAAAACATAGTTCTGTGAATCATGCTGTTATATCACATTACATAAGTGGAGAAGAAGTAAAAGGGAACAAAAAAATGTCTTCAATGGTGTTATGCTTTACTTACTGTCATTATGGTCAACAAACATTTTCATACAGATTTAATACCTGACAATAGCACAGTCAGAGCTAGCAGTTATGGTGATAGAAAAAGGCATAGTAACACAGAAGGAGGATGTTCATTGGTTCATTGGTGAGACTGACCACTTTAGTAGATTCTGTCCCCTCATCACATTTGCTCTTCTAATTTAAAAAGGTTATGCTGGTTACACATTTTCTGCACGTGACTCACTGTTCTGCTTAACAACATGTGTTTCAGGGGGAAGGATGTGAGTAACTGATTGGAGTTAAGTCTTATATTATGTACCTGACTGGTTTCAGCTTGTTGGATCTGGCACAGATCAAAATCGGAAACAAGCATTAATCACTCTGTGCAAAAGGTCAAAACAGAGCGAAAACATTATCACCCCAACTGTCACTGTTCGTCTAGGGATAAAGTTCACACATAGATCTGGTTAAAATGTACATGTGGACAGTAAAATACAAGGAAAGCTATTAATAACTTTTTGAACTTTGAGCTGAACATGATCACTCTGAATTGTGTCACAGGGGCATGTTTCATAATTTGTGCATATTGCTTAGCAAAGAACAATGAATGGATGGTTTGATGTCCAATTTTTTTTTTGCAAGTAAAAATCTGTAGTGTGCACATTTAAATCCTCGGTCAATACATTGCAGATCCACCTTTCACCGCCGTTAAAGCTGAAATGTTTACAATATGTCTACAAGCTGAATAGACAGAAATGTTTGCCCGTTTTTCTTTATAAAATATCTCAAATTCAGTCACATTGAATGTAGCATATTAGAAAAGTAATTTTTAGTATCACAAGCTCTAAAATGAATTTATGTCTGGACTTTGACTGGGCCATTCACATGCCTTGCTAAATCATTCCATTGTTGCTCTGTATGAATGATTGGTGTTGATGCAGATCCTCCCTGAGGACCAGGATTAAAAAATCTTAGAAACATGAGGGACAAAGATTTTTCATGTTTCTGTTTGTTTGCTAATGTTCCCTCACAGAACATCTGGGTTCATACTGAGGTTATAACACACAAGAGTTACTAATCAGGAGTCTCCAAAATTTGTTAAAAGATTTATTCAGGGGTGTCAGAGTAAAGGTGGATTTTTAGATTGAAACAATGTAAAAGCCATCACCTTTACTCTACATTTTATATACAATTTCTAGTAAAAGGAAATGTATCTTTTCAACCAAGACCTAGAGATCAAAAATTTGACTAGCAATTATAGAAATAGTTTGAGACAATATAGAAGAAGCAGGGTAGTCATAAAACTGACAGTTGCTGCCACCTGCTGAGGATTTCATGTAAATCATTTAACTCAGAACATTTCTTTAGTCAGAGCTTATGTTTCCTGCAAAAATGTCACCTCGACAAAATGAATGAAGAGTCACAGCTAAGGGTGGGTGAGTCAATAACAGGGGACATTATCCTGACTCTATTGGAAAACTATAAATGGCTTTTAAGCTAATGTAATCTTTTATTCAAAAAATTCAGCTGTCAAAATGTGTCATAGTATCAAAAATAATAGTATTTTCACAACTTGTAATAAATAACACAACTGGAAACTACAAAACAGAGTTACCACCTAAACAATGTTGTGGCCGCTACTAAACAAGACAAACTTCTCATTTTCAGAACCAAGACATCGCTTATACACCAAAGCTCCATGGCAACAATCTTTTTTTTCTTTTCTTTCTGGTACCAAAAAAAAGTAGATGCTTCTAAACAAATAAAACCAAGAACATGTTCATTTGATATTCATGTAAACCTAATGGAGTGATAAGTGCTTTTCCTTCTCCTTCTTAACCAACACATGGCTTGTCTTCATGTCACCTCTGCCAAGTGTCACTGTAAATGACAGCAGGATCCTCGTTGTGCTCAAACCACACAAAAGCAGGAGCACAGAACTGTGACTTTAACAGCTTTGTCTTTTAAATCTGCTGTTTGTTGACCCCCATCACCGGTTGTCTCGTCTTTTATCAATTTCCTTTCGAATTCGAACCTCCAAAGCTGCTCTCATTGCAGCATCCAAGACGTTCTTCTCTGAAACACGCTCCACCACCTTCTCAGGCTTATCCTCCTTAACAAAGACAGAAAGAACAGGTGAAATTTTAAACCAAAGCAACAAGCAAAGTGACATACTGTACTTTCAGGCAAAAGAAACCAGTGTTTACCTTGTGCACCAAGAAAGAAGTGATGACTCCAGAGTCCTCCTGATAGTCGAGCCAGAAGAGTTCTGTCCTGTGGATTTCAGTCTCTGTGCTCGACCCACTCTCATTCCACTCTTCGGGATCGACACCAGTTTCTGGTTCTGAGCCACCTGGAAAATAATCAAAAACCGTTTTAGCTTTTCTCTGCGTAGTCACCATCAAACCCTGAAAAAACATCACAGATTACTTACGCCTTTGTCTCGGATGGTACACCTGGATGTCGGGTCGACGAGGTCTTCTAGGGGTTGTCGTGTGCCTCCGCCTCTGTAGCTCTTTAGCCTGCTTTACTTCTTTATCATAGTCATCTCTTAACACACAAAAGACATGAACAATGTTAACGGCATGACTGATCAAAATTAAAACAAGTAGTGTTTCATTCACTTAAAATTAAACTTGTCTTCCTTGCATAAATACTTCTTTACACAATTATTTAATTTTAGTGGGACTAGTAATGTATTGCTATTTTTAACAGTGTTGCTGGGAAATTAAATCAGCATCCTTACAAACCTCTACAGGAGTAGGAAGAACTGTGTGCTGTAAGAACCTTTGGTAGACGACTGCTCTGATCTTGTAAAAAACAACAGTGGACCAACACCAGCAGATGACATGTTTCATCTGTTGGAAACATCACTGACGTTTCCATCAATGGCTATGGAAACATCACTGATCCCTATATTAGGTGTCTCAGCACTGTTACGCCAAACACTGGGACCAAAACACAAAATTCCCCAAATTTCTTTTTAAAAGAGGATTCTGGACCACTGAACAACAGTTAAGTCATTTATCTCCTTAGTCAGGGTAAGATGCTTCAGATATTGTCTCTAGTTCAGCAATTACAGGTACAAGTACTGTGACTTTTATAGCCCAGATAAGTCTGTGAAAGCTGCTCTTTCTTCTTTTTTTCAGCAATCCTCCCACAAACACATTTATCTCCGTGGAATTTTTCCTGCCTTACTTTTTCCTTGCACTGAACTTTCTATTAAAATTCTTCAGTAAAGTGTTCTGTGAGCAGCGAGCTTCTTTGACCCTCCCTCATGATAGTCTAGGTCTAGGACATAGCATAGCATTTTTTTGTATTAGAAAGATGTTTATGGTCTTATGTAAAATTATAATTTTCGTAAAATCTGAATTCTGTTTATTAGCTGTGTTAAGTAATATAGTCATCAACGTTAAAAGGGCGTGTGGAATATACCACTGTGTGTAATGACTCTTTAAAACAACAGTTTCACATTTTAAATATGCTGAAATGAATAAATATGTTGCTTAAAGTTTTCTAATTTATTTCGAAGCACACGAACAATTCAAATCCACATTATTTATACGCCTGTAGTTTCACACCTTTTGTCTTGAATCCGCAAGGCCTGCTCAGGCTTCCCTTGTTTGTATTCTGTTTTATATGTTAAACCTTTTGTTTTCAGCCATTGACCAAGGTCTTTTCTGTTCTTTCATATTACCTTTACCCTTCAATGTCAGAAGACAGGCTACTGCTACCCTGAAAGTAGATATCGTAAACAATTAGCTTCAGCTAACAGTGTCTGAGGAAATTACCTAGCAATTTGGTTCCTGCGGATATGGTGAAGGAAGCCGTGGTTCATGTCCAAACGACCACCGGGTTTATGCACTCCTTCGTCTCTCAAAATATCCATTTCGTCAAATAGTTTTAATGTGAAATGCAGTATTTATAACGTATTTATTACAATAAATTTCAATCAAAGCTCTGACAAAAGCTAAGCAAGCTAACTGCCCATAAATTGTTGTCCAATTGTACCATTCCCGGCGTTCACACAGACTGGAAACTAATACTAAAATAAAACACCTTGTAAAACCACCTATATCATTTAATATTAAATACAAAACAATATAGTAGTAGTATAAATAACTAAACAGTTTAGGTTCTGATACAACAACAAAGTTAAACTTTAACATAAAAAAATATTTTAACACCGGGTTAGGTTTTTGTTAGCTCTTCTTGAGAGCTACGACGCACAGCCGCCGCGAGTTTCGAGGTGCTTGGATTAAACCCATTCATGTGTCCCAGTTAACTTCATCCTTTGTATTTATGTGATATTAAGGCAGCAGAATAACGTATGAGATGATTTCTTTGAAGCGCGAGAGAGATAATGAGGAGGATGACGATGATCACGAAGACGGGGGTCAGTTTGTTTACTTCTAACGTTGGCGCAACGTTTGTTAGCCATTAGCTAAACAGATAGCTAAAGATAAAAATATTAGTTGGATTATATGTGCGGTTTGGTTCAGTCGGGCGCTGGAGACAGAGTATATATTATGAATGTCTAATATAAAGATACACACTTTTTAAAAATGTATTTTTTATATAGTTATGCCGTTAAAAGCTATGTTAGCTAGCATGTTTAGCTAGCAGAGTTGTAGCGAAATGTATAGAAACTTCAGTGACTTTGTAAAAAAAAATTTGACGAACGATCTGGTTTTCAGTTGCTGCCAAAAGAGGCCGAGGACGTGCAGGAGAAGACCGTAGAAGCCGCCATTGTCCTTATCTTGACACTATAAACAGGCAAGACTGAGTTTAATGAGCACAACCGCTAGCTCTCCATGCTAGTTAGGTCCATCCTTGGCCAACAACTTTTCCTCTCTGTTTATCCTTTAGGAGTGTGCTGGATTTTGACTTCGAGAAGCTCTGCTCTATCTCCCTTTCGCACATCAACGTGTATGCTTGCCTCGTATGTGGGAAGTACTTTCAAGGTAAACAATATGAACTGAACCTTACCTGCAGGGACAGAGCATCTGGACTGACTGTTGCGTTTTTCTTGCAGGCAGAGGTCAGAAGTCTCATGCATATACCCACAGTGTACAGTTTAGCCACCACGTGTTCCTCAACCTGCATACCCTCAAGTTCTACTGTCTGCCAGATAACTATGAGATCATTGACTCTTCCCTAGAGGACATTACAGTGAGTGAAGTTATACCATATCTTTTTGATTCTATGAGAGCCATCACTTCCATCCATCACAATTGGCAAGGATCATATCCTTGACTACATTGTCTGCCAGCCTGGTTTCTGACCATATGACCAGATAGTAATTTAGAGGGATGGCAAGAACAAAAGAGGTTGATTAGCAGTGTTTCCCAACATGTCCCAGGACACATTCCTGTGGACCATTGACTGTGCTTTCCAGAAATTGACCTGTTAGCATGTCAGGATAATCATGTCAATGAAATTGCAACAGCCTCCAGTCAGGGGTCTCTTTACATTCATTATAGTATCTGTTCAATTTGTTGTCCTTCCTCATTTATTATTTTACTTAACTAATTTTCCACATTCTCTTCTCCAGTATGTACTGAAGCCAACTTTCACCAAGAAGCACATTGCGGCATTGGACAAGCATGGTAAGCTGTACAGAGCCTATGATGGAACGACTTACCTGCCAGGCATCGTGGGGCTCAACAACATCAAAGCCAACGACTACGCCAACGCGGTGCTACAGGTATTGATGTGCGATTCTCTAGATTTTGACGCTGGGATAATATCAAGTAATATAAAAAGTTTATATTTATCTTTCTAGGCTTTTTCAAATGTTCCACCTTTGCGAAACTACTTCCTGGAAGAGGAAAACTACAAGGGAATCCGCAGGCCACCAGGGGACATCATGTTTCTCCTGGTCCAGAGGTTTGGGGAGTTGATGCGCAAACTTTGGAATCCAAGAAACTTTAAGGCGCACGTGTCCCCACATGAGATGCTGCAGGCCGTCGTGCTGTGCAGCAAGAAAACATTTCAAATTACTAAGCAGGGTATTTCATCTGTACCCAACCTGGCTTCTAATACCTATTGGTGTTGGAGATAAGGTTGTTTTGCTGATGTTTTTTATTGCGTGCAGGTGATGCTGTAGACTTCATGACGTGGTTCTTGAATGCCCTGCATGGAGCTCTTGGAGGCACAAAGAAGAAGTCATGTGAGTAGGAGAAGATTCAGAAGATTTTGGGCACCATATCGGTGTTGTACAGTTTCCAGCAGAAATTGTAAATTGTAATAGAAAAACTAATTGAAAGGCATTAATGGAGAAGTTTCTATAGTCTTTCTTAAGAAAACGTTTCACTTTGAGTGTTAAATAGATTGTTTCTCTATTCTGTCCTCACAGCGATCATCACAAAAGTTTTTCAAGGCTCCATGCGAATCTTCTCTAAGAAACTTCCACACCCAGATTTGGTATGTTTAGTATTTGAGTTATTTAAATGTTTAAATATCATCTTCTAAAAATGGAAACAATAACAACGTTATTATTTATGCTAACTTACATTTTTGTTAATTACCAGTGTAAACATGAGCTACGGTTTTCTTTGCATTTTTCAAAACTTCACAGCCACCTGAAGAAAAAGAGGCGCTGCTTCTCACAGAGGAGTACCAGGAGCAGATGTCAGAGTCCACCTTCCTGTTCCTGACCCTTGACCTCCCAACAGCTCCTCTCTACAAAGACGAAAAGGAGCAGCTGATTATTCCTCAGGTTCCTCTCTTCAACATCCTTGGCAAATTCAATGGCAATACTGAAAAGGTATGGAATGTAATGCCCTCATTTATAATAGAGAAAAGCTTTACTTTTTACTATTAAAGCTACAAGCATGTCTAATTACATTAACCACTAATGCTATGAATGTAACCCTTTCCACTTTGCATTCAGGAATACAAAACCTACAAAGAGAATTTCCTCAAACGGTTCCAGCTGACCAAGTTGCCACCTTACCTCATCTTTTGCATCAAAAGATTCACCAAGAACAACTTCTTTGTGGAGAAAAACCCAACAATTGTCAACTTCCCAATCACGTACGTTAATTACAAAAACGGGACAAAACTTGTACTTGTTTTTTTTTTCCAATAGGTCAAACATATATTTTCTGTTTAGAGCAAATATGAAGTTATTTATGCTGACATTTCAATTGCTTCCGCAGCAACGTAGACCTTTCTGAGTACCTCACAGAGGAAGCTCAAGCTACAGAGAAGAATACTTCCTATGACCTTGTTGCAAACATTGTGCATGATGGAAAACCAACTGAAGGGTCCTACAGAATACATGTCCTGCATCATGTAAGTTGTTGCTCTTTACATTTAACATTACTGGCTGAAATCAAGGGCAAAATACTTTTGTATATTGTTCCTTGTCTTTCTAAAGATGTTGATCTTTATTATGGGGGCATATAATGACTGATTTGATGGATGTTTTTATTTTCCACTGCTTGAGTAAATTCTCATCATAAACCTCGGCTTGGAAGTTCTTGTTTTTGCAGCTGTGCAGGATCATAGGAGGACAATAAAATAGCAAAATATGATTTTAAAATTACATCCTCTCTCTCTTTAGTGACTATTTGCTAAAGAGTTGCATTGGAAAATGGTTTTTATTCAGGAAAAGGATTTGATGGAGTTTTTTTTTTCCAAATTCACAGTAACTGCACCCTTCTTAAAATGAATACACTAAATGCGCAGTGTTTGGACTCAAGTGTTTCCATTAGTTTAAGATGCAACAGATTAAAATCCCTAAAATTGTGTGTCTTAATTCTTTACCCTTTGTATATAACTGTACTATTTTAAATGTATTAACTTATTCCCATTCTTAAATTTTTTGTGCAGCATGTAGTCAGCTATGATGTTGTGTGTAGGTGTTTTAAATATAAATTATGCTGGGAAAGTAGGATGATTTACATTTGTCATAACACTTATTAATTTTTTCTGAATGTTTTTCCAGTCATAAAAAAATATGCACGTTCTGTGGATTTTCCAAACCTCATTGAACTGATTTAAAACCCAAAGAAGCTTTTTATATTATCTTTTACACTGTTTAGGATTTTACTCAAGGACCAAATTCATTCAGTTCTGACTGATCACAAATACTGCTTTTTCATGACTATGTGTGTAACACTGTGTGTGTGTGTGTGTGACCAGGGGACGGGAAAGTGGTACGAGATGCAAGACCTGCAAGTGATCGACATTCTCCCCCAGATGATCACATTGTCAGAGGCCTACATCCAGGTCAGTCTGACACATTTATCTGTTAATTGTGTGTTTGAAAAATTGTAAAGTAAACTGTAAAGTTACCATAGACTCAAAGAAGAATCAGACATTTTATAACAATAAAATCTGCAGCTTCCAAAAGCATGAACTGGATCTTTGTGTACGAATATTGTATTAAAATATCGAGATATGGCTGTTGCTCAACTGTTATTACAACTGTGGAGACACTGAACATACAAGAAAAAAATGTTAAAAATCTTTTTTAAAAAGGCTTAAATTTGTTTTATTTTTCTGATTTGGGATAAACTATGTAGAATTTATTATAAAATATGCTAAATATCTGCTTAATAAAGTAGTAGTTATCAAGTGCTTTTGGTGAGAATGCTATATCTTCTTGCCTGGTCATCTGCTTCGTTTATTCCAATCAGGGACAATGTGTAAAAAAACATTTATAAAAGACGGTTTAGCCTAAGATTTAGTTTAAACTTGACTAGCTAGAAAGACACGACTGTTTGATAAAAAATTGTAAATTATCTGTGAGGTATTTTAATATGTCCTATAAAGGTTTCCGCTGAGCCTCCTTAGGCAGTTTTTAAAAATAAAAAATGCTATCTACGTACAACAAGAACAGTGCAGGTGTAAAGTAAAACTGCTAATTTCTTTGCTGATAACTTATTTTCCCCCCTCATTTTTAACAGATTTGGAAAAGACAAGAGAGCAGTGACACAAACAACCACAGAGGGGTGTAAGTGAGGCCCTCACAGCTGTTAGTTTTGTAATCATTTTGGGAATCAGCTAAATATTTAAGCGACTGGAAGAGAAAAAAAATGAATAAAGTGGCAGAAGAACACGAGGACATTCTCTGAAGACATGACGCAAAGAAATGTTAAAACCTCCATGTTCTTTTGTACTGTTTTATGTTTTTACTATGTGGATGTTTCTTAATAAACCAGCACCGGGATGTGTGTCTGTGTGTACATTAAAGTGTAATAACACATTTACTCCCATTTTTAGAGTTTTATTTGTATGGCATCATTTGCATTTTGACAAGTCGTCAGAAGAGCAAAAAAAAAAAAAGGGATAACAAGGAGTCCCTCATCTGAATTATTTGAGAAAACATGAACGTTTCTTCCTGACAACCAGAAAAGATATTGCCATTTTGTTTTTACATTCATAATGACAGAGACAACCTCATATACAGCAAAACATGCAGAAACTGATAATTCACACAGTGCAAGTATAAATATTTCTCAGTATGTTTGACTAGAAGGGAATTGGATAGGTTCAAAATCAGTAAATCAGAACAAGTGGTTGAATTACATTTACGTAACATTTTCAGTGCATTACATCTTTTCAAAGAAGGTCAAGGTCTGCAGATGTGGACCTCACAAGGTTCTAATTCTTCCACATGTATTTCTCACAGAAGACCTGGTTCTGCAGATTAAAAAAAAGAGAAAATAAAAAATACCCCACAAATCAATCTTTAGACATTTCTTAAGTTAATAGGAAAAATGACCCAATCCCACTTTTAGCTTCGGTGCCTGACAAGCAAAAATTTAAACCCGGCTACAAAAGATTGTGTATTTATTGGGATGTGTGACAGACCAACACAGAGTAGTTGTAAGAATCTACAACTATTCTGTTGTAGATTAGTAGTTGTTATTTTCCTTCTGTTTTTGTGAAACAGAAGGAAAATAACATGTAATAACCTTTCCTGCAAAATCTGCAGTGTGGCATGCATTTGCTTTCAGTGCTCTAAACTGCAATTAACTGCCTTTAGTATCTATTTAAATGTGAAGTCACATGCTCTGCTCATTTTATACACGTAAAATGCTGCCGCAGCAACACATGAACAGCATTGTCCACAATGTTTAAATGTCTGAAAAGAATGTAAAACACTTCTTTTGACTTCCCAATCATGTTTTACCTTGTGCAGGACTGTCAGATAAAATCCCAATACACTACATGGAAGCTAATGGTTGTAACATGAAAAAATGTGAAATTTAGGATTTTACTCACACCCTTATATGTGCTTATTGCTTTAATCTTATTTATGTGCAGTTATGTGCTGAAGATATAGATATATATACATATATATATATATACATATATATATATATATATATATATATACATATATATATATATATATATATACAGTACAGACCAAAAGTCTGGACACACCTTCTCATTGAATTCAATGAGAAATGTGTCCAAACTTTTGGTCTGTACTGTATATACTGTATATATAAGTGTCAAAATGATCTATAACGGGAAGGTTGATTCAGTAAATTTTTAGGACAGATTACCTTTTTTATTCAGTGCGGTACACTAGCAAAGCCTGGGCAAGCTTTGAAACTCGTTTTTCTTAAACTCAGATCAGCAGTCAACACTAAAAACACAGTGGCATGGAGCTTAATCATTTAAATGGTTGATTTGTACTTACCCCACACTCCTGAGCAGTGTTTATGTTTTTGCACCAGTAGTTT
Source organism: Xiphophorus couchianus (assembly GCF_001444195.1). Classification (NCBI taxonomy): domain Eukaryota; kingdom Metazoa; phylum Chordata; class Actinopteri; order Cyprinodontiformes; family Poeciliidae; genus Xiphophorus; species Xiphophorus couchianus. Next base: position 16,363,443 of record NC_040239.1, read on the forward strand.
GGTCCCCAAGTACAAGGATTACTTCCCAGTGGCTCCAGCTTCTTCGATGAAATGCACAGGCCAGCTTTCTGCAGGGAAAAAAAATCTCAAAACTATGTGGATGCAATAAAAGGTTTTAGCTGCAGAATTAATTTCTACAAATTGATTTAAAAACATAGCGGGGATGTTAATGAAGTTGCATTTCTTTGAGTTTACATTTCAATCTCCTTTTTATTTGTGAACAAGTCGCTGTCTTGAGAAAATGACAGCTACTCTTTGTGACTTTTATCTTATTCTTACTTTGCAAACATGAGGAACGTCCATTTGGTTTCCCAAAATCTTCTGCAGCTGAGGCCCATGGATTCTGGTGAAAGCATCACACTGAAAAGAGAGTTCAGAGGTTAAAACGAAGCAGTAAATATAAGAACTCTACGATGACAAAATTCACTAAGATAACTTAAGGTTTTTGTATTATTTGACAGATGTTAGCAGTCGCTGAAGCTCAGACCTTAGGGACGGCTTTGGGGTGGAGAGCACACACAGACTGGAGGAAAGCAGACGTCTGAGGCTCGGTGGCGTTCAGCCCCAGGTGCAGACGGCTCAGAGCAGCCAGCGTTTGGCAGGAGTCACAGTCAGAGATCAGGTCCACTTCTGGGAAGGACACCACAGCATTGACCACAGTAAGCTTTCAGAAAACCAAAGAACAGTGATCAGTGGACCAAGAAGGTCACTGTTTTCATTTAATTTACATCACATTGGTAAAATCTGGCCCACTCTGTTTAGCAGAATTATTTTAATACAGTCACACTAGGGAGTGTACAAGCATGTGCAGCCTATTTAAAGTCACACTAGAATATCTGAATATTCATATTTTTAACCTATCATGAGGTGAACTTGCCGTTCCGCTTTGAATCGTTGATCTGATTCATAACTAAAAGGTCGCTTCAGCTAGCGGTCACATACTGACCGCCACATTTTCTCCTTCAGTATTTTCTTTTAGAAAGCAGAATTCATAGTTCTGCTTTCTAGTGACTCAGATCTTAAAACAGCAGAGGCCCTGTACATAACACTGCCTCCACTGTGTTTGACTTTATGAGGTTCTTTTTCCTAAAAGCTGTGCAGCTTTCACACCTAATGAAACAGTATACTCACATTTACTAAATGGATGAAATGCATGAAAAAGCATAGCTTCTGAAAAGCACCAACTGTAAACAATCACCAGGGAAAGAGATGGTGATGATGGAGCTACTTTGAACTGTATGTTCTCTTTGTTTTTCTGTCAACAGTCGCATTTGTAGGATTGTGTTATAATCAGGATTATATTATAATGAATGAAATCAATCGGACCCAGTGATCGGATTGCTTTGGATACATTTGAATTATTTTAAATGAATTTTGAATAAATAGGATTCCATGTTGTATATGAATGAAATCTGTTTGTCTTGTAAAGGGCCTTGAGAGTCCATTGTGAATGATGTTGTGAAATAGAAACTTTCACTGGCTCCCACATATCAGAGGTAGAGCCAAAGTGTCTCAAAGTGATCCTCATTTTAATTTAAAGAATCCATTTCAGATAGCTTGACTTGATAACATGAAACCATGTTGTGTCAGATGTGGAATCAAAATGACCTGACCTGTAGCTGGCTGCGTCTCAAACAAGCAAAGGTGCAACAGAGAGCAGATGGTGTGTGGTGCAGCCGAAGATAAAAGGAACTCAACGATCTCCGCTCCATATTTGTCCACAAAATCGTTACATTGGTCCTTATAGCTGGACGGTATCAGATCACAGACCTCTTCCATGAGCTTCTTCAAAGTTTCCTGCAGGTTGAGAGTGAGAAGATAATGACCCTGCTGCTTTAAGTGTGGGCAGTGGAGATGAAAGTCTCACCTCAGTCATATTTTTAGGCAACATTGTCTCCAGCTTCTTGATAACCATCAAACACAAGGTGCAAACTGGGTTGAATACATCCTAGAAAGAGGAGGAAGGCACATGTTAACTATTATAGGGGAAACCATGGTTTCACTTCTTCTGCCAGTTTCTCTTCTGCTTTCTCTCACTGACTTCAGAGCCAAGTGCAGAGCTGGACGTGTCTTTACTGGGGACATGATGAAGCTGCAGTTCTCTGTCCTTGCGGGTGGCGCAAAGTCCAAAAACCTCACAGATCTCCTCTGGTTTCTGTTAACACAGATGCAGTGTTAAGTATAATAAAACAAACAAAATGTACACTCCAAAACACAAGTAAGGAGAGGTCAAACTCACCCACTGGCTGGATGTGTGCTGCAGGATCTTTGGCAGATGGATTTTCACCTGTGACTCACATTCTGACGCCTGTTCTTCAGGGAGGCGGCGGCACAAACCATGCAAGGCTGTAAATACAGTCACCTGCGAAAGTGTGATAGATAGTTGTTTATGTTACAGCAGAAGTGAAATCACAGTGCCTCCAAAAAATATGAACGCATTTTTTTTTTCCCCACTTTATATCATCCAGCATTATTGCATTTTATCAGGATTTTATATTTTACGCAGCACAAAATTGGGAGACAAAAAGGTGCAGCATCTGTATTGAGCCACCCGATTAAGATTTAGGTTTTGACTTTGACTGGACTATTCTAACACCTGTTTATAGAGGGATTGTAATCTCTGATTTTAATTTTAATGCATTTTTCATCACATTGATGTTTGCATTTATAAATGAATGTATTTTGATATTTACCTGCAGCGATGGACCCTTATTTTAACAATTTTAAACCAGCCGATTGTGTTATCTGAACACAATCAGCTGGCTCCTTACCTTGGTGTCTCTGCTGAAAACCATGTTGGCGGACAGCTGGATGATCCGACTGCATTCTGGACACATACCCTGTGTCTGGGTGAAAAACAGAGCATGAAGACCAGCTTATTAATAATGTGTGCAATATGTCGCGATGAAGGTCGCATCTTCCTACCAGAGGTTTTTGTCCAGTCAAAGAATCGAAAATAAACCTGGAGTCTCCTGCAGCGAGGAGAACACAGAGTGAAACAGATGATATGACACCAGTACTGAATATATTATAGATGGCTGGGTTTTTGCAGGTATTGTTCAGCTTGATCAGTAAACAAAAAATAAATGGCGACCGACTGTGTGTCGGCGCGGAGCAGACATTAAAACCTCACCGGAACACAGAGACGCAGCCAGCACCAGCAGCACGAACCCCGAAGCTGACATGGTTGGAAGGACGGACGGAGATTGACAGAAAAGCTGGTGTTTTCTTTAGAAAAACAGCTGTGTTATTGATCGACCGGAAATTTAGCCCCACAGCCTCACCCTATCAGAGCGCGGTCCGTAATGCGCAGGCGCTCTAGTCAACAATAGTATAGAGAGGACAAGGAACGAACATTGTGATAAACTGGGAAACATAATAATAATAATAAAAAATGTTTCGTACGATTACTCCATATTATCTCAAATTTAACTCGGGACTCTGGCTTGACCACTCCAAAATGTTAATATTGCTTTCAGCCAAATATGGTGGTAAAACATAAAAGGGTCTGAGTCATTACGCACTGAACTGTCAACAGCAATGGGACAAAAGATTTTTAAAATAGTTTTTTTTTTTTGATTCAGTTTTATTTTAAAAATGTGAATATAGTTGAAATTGTTTATTATTTACTCCATAAAGCTGTTTCCTCTAAGTAAAATAAAATTAATTATCAGAAATTGGGTAGACTATTTCTAATTACAAAGTTTATCATACTAAATTTTGTATTCTCCCGTTTGATGTTATGGAATTTGAACTAGGAAATAATAAAAAAAAAAGAATAAGGGTTTTACTAAAATATAAAAAGGCTTTTTTCATGACTTCCTTTTAAAAACAAAATACAAATGTGGAGCAGATGTATTTTCCAGCCTGTATTATTTGAACTGAGGCATTTTGAGTAGCATAAAATAGTCTCTCTATTCCGACTGGGAACTACAAGTTTTCAGTGCACACCGACACGGAATCAACAGAGGGAATCGTTTTCAAAGAAGTGAAAATGAGCTAAAAAACAAACAAACAAACAACAACAACAACAAAAAACAAGATAACCAATTTATTTCGGTTTTACAGAAAGCCCTCAAAACTCAGCGCTAGATGGCAGCAGAGTAAGGAAAACTTTTTGTTGGGTTTTCTGCTGTAAATGAACCTACATGACCTGAAGACACATGACCAAACTCTAGGAACATGAAATACAATGTTCTGCATTCCTAGAGAGCAGCTGAACAAATGGGATGTGTTGACTGACAGCACATTAATTTAATTATAGTGCAAATACTGCAAATAATAACAAGCAATATCATTTTGAAGCACCTTTTTTTTTTTAACTACTGAGGACATATTTACTGACACCTCTGGTAAAAACATGTAGATATTTTATTACTGAAATATAATTTAGACTGAAAAAAATTATCTCAGTGAGGAGGAAGAAAATCCCATATAAAGAAAAATGTTCCACACAACCTCCTGTTGTGTTCATGGCACCCTTAGAAATGAACTCCAATTAAAAGAAGGATTGTTTGTTTATTTATACTTTTAAACTGTTTAAAGTTGTGTTGGGATTTTCTGCTTCACAAACGTAACAAGTGTAGTTTTTTAAAACCTAACTGGGACACTAACTGGAATATTGTGCTTTAATCCAGTTTACTGTTGAGCTTTTCGACAACAAACATGGAGGTTGGTGTGAGGTAAAGGTTGATTAAAAACTAGTCCTCAGTGTTAGGTTTGGTGAGGGATTAGTGATGCTGTGGGCTGTGTTCTCTTCTAAAAGCACTGTGAAACTTTTTAGAGTATGGTCTCATGAACTCTTTAAAATATTTGAAAAAAAAAAAAGGGTTGGGTTGACGTTGCAAAATAGCTCATCAGACAAGATGTTTTCCTTTGCTGGTCTGAACTTTGACTTCCGAATTCACAGTAATGCATAATTGTTGTGCAGTTATGCAAGTGATGTCTAATTAATGCTTCTTATAAATGGTGCTGCAGTGAGGAGGTGTGCCTGTTCTATTTTCTGTTAAAACATTCCAGCTCACTGTTGCATCTTCAAAATCTCAAATACAGGAAGGACAAAAACATTGAACAAAGAATTTTGATCAGTTATATTTATTTGTTTGCCTTAATCACAACAGAAACAATCTCAATCACAGATTCTTTGATCCTTTAAATATTTTCTTCAAATCATATCAAAAAACATTGGCAAAGAGAGATTCCCCCAAAGTTCAAATTAAAATACTGGATGGACTTGAATGAAGGAGGTGTTTTTCTATATCCTAGTCTGCTGCTAAATGATTATTCGTAATAAAAAAAACAAACAAGAAAGAAAACAAACAAAACAAAATAAAAAAAATCCCCAGAAGAAATGCCATTCATCATTATCACTCTGCTGGGAATCTAATGATGACAGAAGCTTTTCAGAAGCCTGTTGTTCTGTGAGGGAACCAGACAGACAAGTTGCAGACAATCAGGAAGATGAATGGTAAATGGACGATAAATAACCGTAAGCTCATTGTTCAAGACTCTCGCACTTCCTGAAGAGAAGCATATGCCTTTTATATTACAACATTATATTTAAATCCTCCTCTTATGTAATGACAGACAACTAAGCTGACAGGTGGTCTCTGTCTGCTCCCTGCTGCTTCACCTTCAGTGAAGTCGACTCGCATGTTCCTCTTAAAGCATTCATCGCTCACATTTCTCCAGTATCACCAGTTTCTCCTGTTTATTTGTTTTGTTAAGTTTGGACTCTTCTTTATTGCTGCATTTAGGTTATCAACACAAAAGTCTCCACAGAGTCCACTGCAGAACTTTAAATGTACAATTTTCCAGGTGGCTCCAAAAAAACTGGCCTGACCAGAACCATGCTGACCATCTGTTGAGATGATGGGAGGCATCAGTCCATACGACCTGAAGGCCGCTGTTAAAGCACCCGGCGCATTCATTACTCCGCAGCTGAACCACAGGCTGATGCAGTAATTCATGCAAAATGAGGCCCAGCACATTAAAATGAACACACTTTTCAGAGGTCTTATATTTAAGTTAAAAGTATCATTTAAAAAAAAATAAAAACTGATCTCATGTAATATCCTTACTTACTGAAATGCATAATTTTTGTCAGCGTTACAAGAAGAAAATATTGAAATATTTCATTCTACATATATGAATTTGTGGTTATTATGAGTATCACTTCATGAAACGAGTCACAAAATATTGAACCTTTTCTAAATATAATTTTTTTTAGATGCACCTGCACATCCATGCAGGCAGTTGTGGAAACACATGGATCGATTTACAATGTTTCACATGTACATAATAACTCAAAGGCACAATTGAAGCCAGATGAAAATTAAGTACAGTAATATAAATAAGAAGGCAAATTAATGTATTTTATTCACATATATATGAATTATATATTATTACAGTGGCTCTTTCATCATGTATTTAGCTCAGTAGTTCTTCTCCCTACTTTCCTTCTAACATTATTATTTCATAACATTTTTATTTAGCACAACTCTATGTATGCGCTGAAGAAAATGACTGAGATTAAATAGTGAAACAAACAAGGAAATATGCGATTTATTTTTCTATTTAACATCAGACATGGTCATGGGACCGAAACTGACTGATTTGGACATTTTAGTAATTTAAGAAGCTACGTACTTTCCATGAGCATCTATTCAGAGAAAAAAAACAACCACCAATTCCAGTTAAAAGTTATTCAGAGAAACCTTACCTTCTTTGAAAGAAACATCTTATTTTCTCCTGTAACCCCTCAGGTTATATATATATCACTCTTTTCTCCCACACTCCTTAAACATTTTCTTAAATACAATGCATTGTAGCTCTTTTCACCTTAAACAGTAGTAATCACGTTTTCTTAACTTGGTTAATGTTTTACACTCACATATTGTTATTTACTACCGGCAGTAAATGCATCCGTTTTACTTGGCTCTACCTTACTGGTCAGTCAAGGGCAAAATCAAGTTTAAGCAATTTGATTGGTTGTGATGGACTGGGGTGAGGACGGTACTGGAGGTGTACGTGCCGCTGCTACGCACAGTCAGTTGGCCGGCGGCCGTTCATGGACGAGGTTGGAGCTGTGCCGCTGTGGACTATTATTTTTTTTTATTGCTAACCTGTTGGAGCTACCAACTTTTCCTGAACGTTTTGCTTGGTTTTTCGAGCCACGGATCCGGACCACACTCAACGTTTTGCTTGAATTTTGGAGCTGCAGATCCGAACCTCGCTCGTGAGCCGGAACGGACGGTGGGACCGAAGTTGGAGCGGTTTTATTGCCGTTCGGCTAAAACTGGTAATCCATGGTGGGGTGAGTAACCCATTCCTCGTGGTTGTTCTGGGAGCCGCCATCATTGGAACTGCTATTCCGAGGACGAATGCTAACAGAGTCTCCTCAGGCCTGCAACGTTTGAAAAGCCAACGGACTGCTTTAATAACTCAAGAAACTGAATAGTGTGGTTGATGCCAACAGTATTTGTATTTCATACATTCAGCTTTATTGTTTTTGTTTATTGAATACCACTTGTTCAAAGGGGTTGTTTTGAACAGTTCTGGTTCTGAGGCAGCACAGTTGCACTAAGTGTGCTTAAAATCCTATTACTAATCTATTGGGGTGGTAATATTGAGTGTAGCACTTCCTGCGATTAATATCTAATTAATGGGTGGGATACCTTCTGTGCTATTGTTCCATGGTGCTGAAAGTTATCTGTGCTCTGTTAATGTGCATTGCCCTTGGTTTATTACTGACCAGTACGGTTTATTAAACTGGTACACATTCAACTTTACCATCTTCCTTCCTTATTTTAGTATAAGGTCACAGTCACACTGCATTTAGATCTTACTTATAGCTATCTTAGTCTTGCTCTTGTGCTCAGTTACGCACTCTATTCACTACATATATTGTTGCCAATTAATACATTATTTTCTCATTGTGAGGTAGTTGATAGAGTGTAGGTCAGAGAATCTGGGCGCTGTTCATCGGGGAAAACTAGAACAGTGGTTACACTCCTAATTATTGGAAATCAGTTTCTGGTTAAAATGAAGTTTTTCACTCCCAGAAGAATTAAGTTGCATTGACAGAAAGTAATTTAATCCTAAAGACAATATCATTTTTACAGAACTGTTTTTTCCTCATCTTGACTGGGAAACTCTTAAAACTTGCGTACTATCACTTTATAACTGCAGTGTTTCAATTTATAAACTGACACCAAGCAGCAAATAAATGTGAACTGGGATTAAGTGAGTAAATCTCCTCAAAAATCCTCATCTGATTAATCTGTAAAATTATCAGAGATTCAGCTGTTCTGTCAGTTTTTCCTGGTCACCTGATCCACGTTAAACATTGCCAGCTTACTTCTTTAAATCCAATGATCTCCTTAATCTTTGACCAAAGACACATGAAAAGGTTTTAGTGTGATAAGCCACGGCAACATGAGCATTGTGTGTAAAAGATAATTAGAAGTTTAATACCTCATGTGAAATTAAGATGCTTTTCGGGTATCTTCAGTTGGAGTTTCTCCAACATTTGAGAAATGTTTACTTTTGAGCAGCTGGTTCAGTCTATTTTATTTGGATTTTATAATAGACCAAATCAAAGTAGTGCATATTTACAAGGAAGACACGCCATACACAGATTTCTATTCGTTCATTCAGCTCTCTTTCTTTTGATACCCCAAAATAAAATCCAAGGCAACTAGAGGTCATCCAAGTAACGGAGTCCTTTTGTATTTTATTTTATCTCTATTTATCAACATTGGTAGAGTAAAATGATTTCGAAATTCTGAGATTTTGTAATCTGTTAAATGATGCACGCAATTGAACTAATTTATTAAGTATATAATTTCTACTCAGACATGTTGATTAAAAAGCATTATAGTATTTCTGTTGTTGAACTCATTATTAGTTACTCGGTTTATTTCACCAACATTCTTGAAGTACATGGCACACAAGTAAAACTAATAGAGACATTTTCCCTAATACAGGCTTAAAACGCGATAAATAACATTGTGTTGGTGAAATTCAATAGAAATCAGAGTTGGATGCTGTCTAGCATGAAGGAGCAGCTGGTTGTATGATTTGAGGGCTGCAACAGCAAACAGTCAAAACTAGTCGGAGCGTCACCCTGTGACCCGAGGAGAACTTGAAGCTACCGCACTCCACATGCCTTTGGTGCAAACAAGATTATGGTTTTGTTCAAACTTATATCTTCCTGGAAAAATACAAAGAATTGCGTGATGCAGTTGAGTGTGATGATATCCTCAATCCCATCTGTCTGATCAGTGTATTTGTCATTCAACTGCATAAGAACATGCAGGTTAAGCTCTAGCCTCACAGGAAACCAATGTTTTTACTTTGTACAGACATCCATCAGCAGTCTGAATAGTTTCCTATTTTAAAATCCTCATCTGGGTAAATAAGTGACTGAGACATCTTTTCTAACCCAGTATATTTGATTTCTGCCATATTATTTAGTTAACTTCATTCAGAGTTATGTGTCATAAAAATATGATAAAGCCTCCAGGAAGTTTTTCTGTTGTTCTGGAAAGAGTTAAAGAAAAATGCTCCAGTGGAACGCTGAAGAGTGAAATTACCCGTAAATACAAGGCGCTTCTCGCTTTGAACAGGGAAGTATTCCTCCTTATTTGTGATATATAAAACTCAACCTCCGTGAATTCGTAAAGAGGAAAGAAACATAACGTCATCAGTCAGATACTAAGCAGAGACAAACACGAGGAAACACTAGAAACTTCCAGACATTCCTGTTTCACCCTCAGTGTACCAGAAAAAAAGCATCTTCACAGAAATCCCCGGACACCGATGAAGATGTGATAACACACACGTACACACACCCCGTCACCCACGCACACAAGAAAATAACCTCTAAATGTATCTCTTGTGTTCCTGAACAATTGAAACAAAGGCACGTACTACCTGCATTATTACTCACATAGCGTCACTTTAAGATGATGCTCCTCTTTAGTCTGCAGCATTGCCAACAAAAGGCGCAGACAGTGTTAGGTATGCTGTTGCTGTCACTTGGACTAAAACTGAAAAGCCACATACTGTACATCCCTCACTTATATTTGTAAACCCCATATCACACTCAACTTCAAAACGTTTTACATGACTCTGGTGAGTTTTTAAACCTTTTCAGCAAAGAGGTAATCAATTTGTGTATTTTAGCAATTCAATTATTTTAGGTCTGGTTATTGTTAATGACTATGGATTACAAATGATGCAAACCCAAAATACACTAAGAAAATTATAATGTTAAAAAGAGCAATAAAAAAAAAAAAAATCAATTTAATAGGGAAATCTCAGCCTGATGAAAACCATCCATCCATCCATCCATCCATCCATCCATCCTACTCTTCCATGGTTGTAGGGGTCATTAGGCCAGAGGCCTGGACAGGTCACCAGTTTATCTCAGTTGGTTTGATGTAATATTTCCTGAGAATTTCAATTTTGGGATTTTGTTAGTTGCCATAAATATGAAAATCAACAGAATTAATCACCTGAGCTATGCCACTCTGTCTCTACTAATACTGTTATTAAATGTTCAAAGTATCAACATAAAACTCAAAGTATTAATGATTCATTATGACATTGTAGTCTTTCTAAAGCTATTTAGAACCTATTAGTAAAATCATCACATCAACGAAGAAGATTTTATAGATCAATGATGAAGAAGCACCTTGTGGAGGAAAACTAAAGACCTGCATTATTTGTAATAATTTTCAGTTTTTTGTTTGAATTTGACTAATTTGCTTCCTGTTTTTTATTTTCAGCTACATAATTTTGACAATAACAGTGTGTTTAATCTTCAAATTTGACTATTTTAATGCTTTGTGCAGTTTAATTTCTTTTTACAGAATATACAAGTATGCCATTTTAAGTTTTTTCAAGACCAATTATTCAGTGTTTTATATGTTTTGTTTTATCTTTGTGGTTTTAATAATTGTATGCATTTATTTTAATTACTTTATTATCATGCTTTACTGACTATAGTGAGATATTCCATAATTTGTATCTGGGAAAAATGCTCTATGTAAATAATCTTAATTACTTACTGACTTGACAATATTCTTATTAATTCTATGCAACCTGAAGCTTATTTAAAACTATATTTTTCTTAAACCATATTGAATGCATAATTTCAAACAATAATTTTTCACTGTTTTCCATGGAAAGAAGTTCCTCATTATTTAAATGAACCAAAGTGACTATGTATGTATGGACTCACTTGACAAACTAGTCAGCCTGTGATTAACCAACACAGTCTCAATGCTTAAAGATATTTCCTTCCTCAAATCCTATTAATCCCTGACTTTAGTCACACATGAGGTCTTACAGTGAATGTCAATAGCAGCATGAGCCCTGTGTGTTAAAGATGAGAGATTTTATACTTGAGGTGAAATAAATACACCCTGCTTATGTTTCAGATCGGAGTTTCTCTTTCACTTGATACATGTTTACTTTGACCTGCAAGATCATGAGAACCGACTTTAAGATAAAAGAGGGAAAGAAGTGAGTAAGGACAGATTGTGTTTTCAGATATTCAGTACAGTGAGGAGCTGAGATTCTCTTTCATGCAAATAGCAGCTTTAGACACATTTGAAACAGTAAAACCATTTCGCTCACCCGCTGCTGTAACACACGTTTTTGTCAAGCAAACAGTTTTGTATATTGGTCATTTTTAAAAATACAAATAATTAAGGACTTTTAGTCAGATGGCTAAAAGTCCTTAAAGGTTTTCTTGTCAAATGGATTAAAGAAGTCTGAATGTCTTCTCTTAAAACATATGTCATGACTATTTAGAAAGAATTTGTACAGACTGTTGTGTTTAACACAATTTTTGCATAACACTTAAACCTCTTTATATATTTTTCCACAAAAATATGTGGTTTTCAGAATGTTTCACACATGACAATCTAAAAGTCTGCCATGCACAACTTCGGAGTTAATACCACCTTTTCCTATAATTACACAATGAAGATACTCAGCACAAAGGTGAATACCTAGTCATTTTCTCCTTTAATGTTTCTTTCAGATTAAGATAAGCAAAGCAGCAGATCAAACACACTCTGAAATTGAATGCTTAAATCTTTAGCAAATGAATGGAAAGATTTAGCTTATTGTCATTTTTGAATACTTTCAGTGATGCTTATAATAGAAACGATCTGTAGCCAGAACAAAAACATATATGGATTCTTATCACAGCTTCCAGTAAGCAGCATCGGTTAACCACTTTAAAAGAAAACTCTTATGAATACAGTTTACTTGCAGTTTCTTTTCTGTCATGGTCTGCCTGATGAGTGAACACCAACATGTTGCCAGTAAGTATATCTGTGTGGCTGAGCAGCATTCCAGTCTGCTGGATCTGATTACAGCAAAAAACAAACAAACAAAAAAAAAAAACCCTAAATCAATAAATCATCTGTCCACTAGAGTTATGTACTGTTAGGGAAGCAGCAAACCTTTAATAATCCTAGATTTTTTTTTTTTTTTACCTAAGCTTAATCATCCACATTTATTAAAAAAAAAACTTTACCAGTATTATTTGGGTACATGAAAAATATGGACATTAACTTTCTCCGTAGCGACTCCGTAGACTCCCAGTAGAAAAGGGAACGATACTTCCAGTACATCTAAAAAATAGAATATTGTGTGAAAGTGCAATATTTCTTGGAACCAAAACTGTCATTTTATAAAGATGCTTTTGACAACATATTTTAAGCTTTTAATTTTTGAGGCCATGTGATTATGGCTTACAAATAAAGAAAACCAACATTCAGTGTCTCAGAAAAATCATATTATATCACATTAAGCCAATCAAAAACATACATTTAAGCACCACTGCCAGACTTCTAAAACTTTTGTACATTTCTATTCACTCTGTCCTTGGTTGGGTCTCCTCTTGCATGAATTACTGCGTCAATGCGCCATGGCCCTGCGAAGGCATAGTAGAGTCCAGAATGCTTTGGTAGCTGCCTTCAGGTCATCTGCCTTGTTGGGTCTGATGTTTCGTTTCTTCCTCTTGGCAACAACTCATAGATTTTCTATGGGATTTACGTCAAAGGAGTTTGCTGGCCAATCAAACGAGCTTTTGGTACCTTTGACAGTGTGAGCAGGGACCAAGTTCTGTTGGAAATTAAAATCAGCATCTCCATACAGCTTATCAGCAGCAGGAAGCATGAATGCTCTACAATCTCCTGGTGGATGGCTGCATTGACAGTGGACCTCAGAAAATCTAGTGGACCAGCACCAGCAGATGACATGGCACCCTAAGCCACCACTGACTGTGGAAACATCACACTGGATGAAAAGCAATGTGGATTCTGTGCCTCTTCATTCTTCCTCCAAACTCTGAGACTTTGAAATGAAATGCAGAATTTACTTTAATCTTAAAACAGGATTCTGAACCCGTTCTATATGATTGTGGAAATGGCCAGGGAAGAAGTCTTAAACATTGTCTGGAGTGGCTTGACATGGGGAATGCAACATTTGTATCAAAGCAAATCAAATTAAAATTTATATGTATAGCACCTTCCAGCAACAAGGCTTTTCAAAGGGCTTTACATCTTAAAAACACAAAAATAGAGTCATAGAAGACACAGTCAACAAGTAAAACATTACATTTTGTCAAGCACCATTGTTATACATCAAATTATTGATTAATGTTTCATTGATTATGTTTCAAAAGCAACTACAAACAGGTGGGGTTTAAGTCTTGACTTAAAGGCACTCGGTGTTTTAGCTGTTTTGCAGTTTTCTGGAAGTTTTTTCCAGATTTGTGGTGCACAGAAGGTGAATGCTGCTTCTCCATGTTTGGTTCTGGTTTTGCAGATGCAGAACAGACCAGAACCAGAGGACCTGAGCGGTCTGGAAGGTTGATACAATTGTTGTATGGCAGACACAATGATAATGCACTTTATGGCCACTGATAATACATTGATGCATTGCATCAGTTGATAATAATACTGATTGATTGATAGTCCTCCGTAAGATGATGTTTTTAGGCATGTTTTTCATATGAGAGCAAAACTTATAGCTTTCAAAAGCTAATCTGTTTCCTCGTTTTTTATGGTTTGCTTTGAAATGACTTGTCTTCCTGGCAATCATTTCATTGTAAAGCTCATTCCTCTCTAAATAAATACAAGTTGGCCCAGCCCATGAACTCTCATGAACTCTAACTTTAGCTCTGAGGAAAACCTCTCTCTTATCTCTGCGTGAGAGAAGAAATAACCATCATCTTTACTCTAGTTATTTGTTTTTTATTTGTTTTCTTTTATTTATTTGTTATTTGTTATTTTGTTTTTCTTTCTTTTGTTTTCGTCCCTAGCAGTCGAGCTTTAAATGCTACAATTAATTTTGAAAAATGGCCACACCAATTAGAAGTTGATTCCCACAGTCTATGATGAGCATGAGTGGAAAATACAGCAGAAGAATAATGACTGAGCTGTTTTTCTTTGTCTTACAAAAGAAATCTTGAGAATCTTTTAGACACACCTTTCACCTGCTGACATATCATAAAGAATGAGGACCTTTTTCCTGTCAGTAGCTCGTTATATAATGGTATTTGCTTGGCAGGAGCTATAGAAGTTTACACCTAAATTGTAACATTACTCCGGATATGTTTGTCAGTTGAAAGCATGTATACTGTAAAAACAGTGTAAACTGGATGCATGGCAAAACCTAAAGTTTTTTAATAGGTTTGGTTTTGAAAAAATAAATACTGTGAGGATTTTTTTTTCTGTGTATTTATGTAGGTTTCCATGTTCAGTCACCTTGTTGTCCTGCCTACACTGTGATTGTCCCCAGCTGTCCCTTGTTTCCCCTGATTACCTTCCTTGAGTATTTAATCCCTCCTGTGTTCCCTGCTCTTTCTTGGATTCATCCTATGTGTCTCATGTCAGAGTCGTTGCTTCGTTGTTAGTGATGAGTTTCCTTGCCCTCATGCTCACCTGTGCTGCCTGGACTTCTCTGTCCTTCGACTTCACCAAGAAGTTGAGGTCTCTGTGCTCTGCGTTAATTTCTCTCACTTCGACCTGCGTCCACCATGTCTACCTCACCACCTCACTTTATGACAAATACACAAATGTTGTAATGCATGAAAGACAGAAATTTTAACATAAGCAATACAATACCGACAACTTGTGGACATTGGTACCATGTTAAGATGGTTTTTTTTTTGGTTTTTTTTGGTAGAGGTTCTTTAGAACTGACTGGTAGAAAGCTAGACCATTTAACATCATTGTGAATCACCTTGGCGTTTATTAACATATTTTCATCATTGTATTCCAGACAGGCAGCGCTAAATCCCATCAGCACTGCCTCTTAACATTAACATTGGTAAATGTCGATCTGGAACTCTTCACTCCTTCTGTTGCTTCCTCCTCCTCCTTGTCTGTTTAGTAAATCAGCACGCCAGTGATTGTGTGAAGTTAGCTGGGGGCTAACTGCATAAAATTTGCTACTCTTTAATCTGGTAAGCTTTAAAATAAAACTGCTCATCTCATTTTTAAAGAGGCAGTTTTCTATTTCAGCCTGATGTCCGGGATGATAAATACTAGTCATAAAAGCTGGTTAAAAATAAATGAACACACAGGAGTGTTGGTTGAGGTTTGACAGCATCATGAACTTTAATTGAAGGGGCTTGCTTCTGAACTAGTGCAGGTGGGTGGAGGGTCATTCAGACTGGACAATTTTATAAACTTGAGAGGGAAGAGAGTAGCTCCCTCACCTTGTCATGGAACAAACTAAAAACATCAGTGAGTCCTGATACTGTAGGGCCGTTCTGAAAGGGATCATGTCCAACTTCTGGAAAATCACCAACCAACAGCTTTCAAACTCTTGTCATGAATCACCAGGACTAAGATGAGCATGGATGAAGTTATGAATGAGTTTCTTTCAATGTACGGATCTCTTGGGTGTTAAATACTTATTTTACCAGCCAGCCAGCCAGCCAATCAGCCGACAAGATTTATTAATTAATTGGCCAAAGGAAGAAATTCAGATCACTCTGGAGAAAACACAGAAGTGCATTCCATGCATGGTGGTGCATTCCACCATGCATGGTGATCTTGAGAGAATGTTTTGTCACCAAGAAGTTGCTTTTCAACCATTTCATCTTTTAATCTACCTATTTAACTACCACTTCACTCACTGCAGCCATTTGTACAGAGACAAAATATGGAAAAAAGAATAGTCAGACATTAAAATGATCTGAATAACCTGGTGACGTGTCTGAGGTGTTTCTCTACTGATTGCTGGAAACCAACAAGTCATTTTTTGCAGATATGCAAAGTGACAGTGTAGCATTCTTTTCATGATAAACTGGATGAACAGAAAAATGAACCAGAACCGAATCAGAATCTCCAGAACCTTTTTTGCTCTTGCATCTTCAAAGACTGTCTGCTGCTACATATAAATGCATGCTGACGGTATCTTTTAAACTACAAAAACAAACAAAACAAAAGTCAACAGCATATGTGTTGACAGGTATGCATGTACTTAATGCTGAAGTTTTGAAGGAGGAATGCTGAAAACCAGGAAGAAGGAAGAAATTAATTCTTTGTCTGAGTTTTGGCAGGATTACCAACATGAAATGCTGCGTGAAACGACACGCCCAGAGGGTATAAAGAGAAAGATATTGACTCCAAACATCAGTGGCTTCTTGCACTGCTGGAAGTCCAACGTGGATGCAGACAGACAACTGTGGAGTTAAAGCCCAGATTCATAACAGGTGATCTCATTCATTCTTAACATTTCTAAGCCAATTTTATAATAAATGTGGAAAATATACATGTTTTACAGTTAGAAAATTGGAAAATATGTTTTCACTCCAATATGTAATGTGATGAGAATATTTCTTTTTTCTTTTAGAGATGAATAAGTTTCTCTGCCTATTGGCTGTTGGTCTAACCCTTGCCTTGCAATGCCAAGTGGATGCCAGTGAGTAGTTTTCCTCTTCTAATGTCTTACAAAGAATTGAAAACAGATTTATTACTGAAGTAAAACTTTAGAGTATCCATTTTTTTGGTTCAAAGGAAAACAACATCCTTTTAAATATATGACATAACCAATATAACTGGATTTCCTAATTTTGGGACAAAAAAGATTTTTCTATTCCAAAAAAGAAACTAAGGAAACTGATTCTGTTTGCATTCAGAACGCCATTTGAGCCACAGTTTCATCGAAAAATGTGTGAAGAAGGCTAAAACCAATGTGGATGAAGCCTACACATACTCCCGTCAAGTGTGAGTGTAAAACCCTGCTCCTCTTCTTTTCTTTTACTGCTTAACGTTGAACTGATTAATCATCAAGAAATATGTGAATAAATACCTGAACTATTTAAACAACACAGGAGCCTTGACCGGGTGAAGAGAAATGCAGCAAGTCCTGCAGACATCCTGAGAATCCTGAAGCAGCCCAATGGACCGTCCAGAGAGGCGGTGCGCGCTGCAGACTACATGGCCAACACTCTGCATGTGATTAACCACTACCTGTCCAAACGTCACAAACGCTCCATCAATGCCACAGGTATGAATCTGAATTGATCTCCTTAAGGCTTGCTTGCATGGATTGGTGTCACACAACTAAGATTTGCTTTCCTTATGCTTTATTTAGACCTTATCTCTAAGGATGATCTGGGCGTGATTGCCAGACTGACAGGCTGCGCTGCTCAAGTCAGAAATATTCACTGCCAGGATCTTCCCAATCTCAACACCTATCGCACGGCAAGCAGCATCTGCAACAACCTGTAAGGGAAATATCCATTAGCAGTTGTTTACTTAATGCCACCGATAGCCAGAACTTAAAAGTTAGATATTAACCAAAAGTACAACAGCAGCAAATATCATTCAAAATAATTTGTAACATTTCAAAACTATGGGAGTATCAAACTTGGGTTTTATTGTTGTCACTTATAGTAAAAACCCTCGCTGGGGTGCCTCCAACATCCCGTTCCTCCGCTGGCTGCCTTCTGAGTATGAAGATGGCATCAGTTCTCCTAAAGGCTGGACTCATGACTTGAGAGTCAACGATCAACTTCTTCCCTTTGTAAGCACATAGAGTATATCTTCTTCTCCCCTTTATGACATCCAGATGACAGCACTTGTTATCTTTGTCTCCATTTCTCCCTTAGGTGAGAGAAGTGTCCAACCGTATCTTGGCAATAAATAGCTCTGAAGTGAACAGTGACCCCCTCTACACCCACCTGGTGACAATCTTTGGCCAGTGGACAGACCATGACATCACTTTCACCCCTCACTCTCCCTCCATCAGGTCATTTAATGATGGCATTGATTGTGAAAAGACCTGTGGCAACACAGAGCCATGCTTCCCCATAGAGGTCTGTATTAAAACATTAAAGCATTACATTAACAAAAGATAAAAACACATTTGAAACATTAAAGTCTAAATGTCTCCTGTCCTCTAAACAGTTTCCCTCAAATGAACCTCGCATTCGGGATCACTCTGAAAAGTGCATGCCATTCTCCCGCTCTGCGCCAGCTTGTGGCTCTGGTAACACTGGGTACATCTTTGGATCATCCACTGTCCGCCAGCAGATGAACACTCTGACGGCCTTCATCGATGTGGGTCAGGTCTATGGTTCTGATGACAGCAAAGCTCGCAATCTCCGAAACCTCACTACTGATCGGGGACTGTTGAGGGTGAATAATAACTATACAGACAATGGCCGTGACCTCCTGCCATTCACCACCATGGGGGCCAACATGTGTGCCACAAGGCGACGCATGACCAATGATAATAGTGCTGAGGAAGTGCTGTGCTTCTTTGCTGGTGAGTCTCTGTAAAAATAAGCAACTTATTTCTATCTGTAATAGCAAAGCATGTTTCATGACTTTTTGGTCCGGAAGTTATTGTCATCAGCTTATTTGGTTTAATGTGACTTTTTAGGTGACGACCGTTCCAATGAAAACATCGGACTGGCTTCTTTGCACACTCTGATGATGAGAGAGCACAATCGCTTGGTCCGTGCCCTTGCTCAGCTCAACCCAAAGTGGGACGGAGAGAGACTCTATCAGGAAGCCCGCAAGATTATGGGAGGATACATGCAGGTAAGAGACAGGAAGAGGAGCACAACTTGAAAAACAAAGTTTAAAATCACATAAAACTATGCAAAACAGAATAGAAAAAATACAGATATGTGTGATTGTATGCCCTTGTTTTGTCTCAAAATGTAGTAAAGGGACATATTACATCCCCCCAAAAGTTAAGACATCAAGGGCCTTACAGCTACTGAGTGGAATATCTTTGGATTTAATATTTCTCTCTTTTCCATCAAAGGTTATCACTTACAGGGACTATCTCCTTCACATTGTTGGACCAGAGGCCGTATCAAAGAAGTTGTCCACATATCCTGGTTATAATGAAACCATTGATCCCAGCATTGCCAACGTGTTTGCCACAGCTGCCTACCGATTTGCTCATCTGATGGTTCAGCCCTTCATTTTCCGTCTTGATGAGAGTTACCAGGATCATCCAAACTATCCCACCCAGCTGCTTCACAGAACCATGTTTGCCCCTTGGAGGATCGTCTTTGAAGGTACAAATCGAAACTCTTAATTCCTCCCAAAAGGAAGCAGATGAACTTGATGATCACATCTAAATGTTTCTATTGTCTCTTCAGGTGGATTGGACCCAATCTTGAGAGGGTTGATTGGTCGTCCGGCCAAGCTGAACACTCAGGACCGCATGCTGACTGAGGAGCTGAGGGACAAGCTGTTTAAATTCTCTGTAAGCCTGGCTCTGGATCTGGGATCTCTTAACATGCAGAGAGGAAGAGACCACGGACTCCCTGGTATTTATTAAATATTGATGTTTGTTTTTGTAATTTCTCCCTTCAACGCACTAGACGTTAGTAGTTTCTACAGTTCATACATCATCTTAGACTGTGTCTTCTTGGTGTAGGCTACAACAAATGGCGAAGGTTCTGTGGCCTGTCACAACCAACGACCCTAAGTGAGTTAGCTGAGGTTCTCAACAACACTGTCTTGGCCCGAAAACTGCTGGATCTGTACGGTACACCTGACAACATCGATCCATGGCTGGGAGGAGTGGCTGAGCCATTTGTCCGTGGAGGAAGAGTGGGACCTCTGTTTGCCTGCCTGATTTCCACTCAGTTCCAGAACATCCGTGAGGGAGACAGGTGAGAATATGGACAATTATGAAACATTAAATGATCTAACAATCATTGCATTGTTGATGTTTTTCATTCGCAGAACCTAAATTTTAAGAATATGTCTTGTTTTAGGTTTTGGTGGGAGAATAAAGGTGTCTTCACGGATGCTCAGACGCTGGCACTTAGGGACACGTCTCTTGCCAGAATCATCTGTGACAACACTGGGATCACTGAAGTTCCTGAGAAACCTTTCCAGTACCGACCTCGAGGCTCTGGATACACCCAATGTGACGCCATCCCTGCATTTGATCTCAGTCCATGGAAGGACGGTGGTATGTTCACATTTTAATGTTCCATCAACAAGTGTTAATGAAAATGTTCATATAAGATGACAAATATGAATTTCTTTCCTTTAACTGAAGGTCCAGAAAAGCCACAACCACCAACAGGTAAATTGTTCACTTCCTTTGATATAAATTACTATTGGTGCTATGTCACTTTAAAATGGTGACATAGCACCATTGTGTACTTAAATGGCTTAAGTACACAGACGTTTAATGTTCACATCTCAAGTTTAGTGTTTGTGTGACTAACTTTTACTTCCATGTCTCTTTATTCTCTCTCCAATAATAATCTCATGGGGATTCAGGAGCTTCAGGAATATATAAACTTTTTCTTCTTTCACAAATGAGTAGTTAGGTCAACATAGTAGTTGTTTATTTTATTTTTTTTTTACTATTAATTTGACATTCACTTTGCAGTTATTTCAAGAAACCCCCCCTCCTAAAACTTCTTTATTCTCTCAAAAGGTCAACCTGGACCCCCTGGACCCCCTGGACCACCAGGTACTAAAATGTCTTTTAGTAATTAAAGACTATGTAACTGATGTAGAACAAGTAGCATTTTACAAAAGTTTAAATTCAATGTTCTTGCATGTAACACTGTTCATATAATTTTGTGTACAGGACCAATAGGTCTGCCAGGACCCCCTGGACCTCCCGGACCTTCAGGCGCAGCAGCGCATGTAGCTTTCTCAGTGCGCCTTGGTAGTAACGTCCCCAAAGCTGGTACCCCCATTGCCTTCCATGATGTCATCTACAATGGACAGAACAGCTATGACCCCAAGACCGGCTTTTTCACCTGTGAGCACCCAGGCGTCTATGAGTTTGAGTTCCATTGCACCATCCATGACAGTGCAGGCAGCTTGAATCTGTTCCGCAATAGAGCCCTGGTTCTGCACTCATTCACCACCCGCCAGAACGGCTACATCACAGCCAGCGGCAGCACCTTCATCAAGCTAGTGAAGGGAGACAAGGTATGCCTGGTGGCTAACAATGGCGGCAACGGACTGACCAGTGACAGCTTCTTCTCTGGTCATCTGCTGTTCACCGAATAGTAGACACTTGTCCAATTTGCACTTTCAATTTAAAGCACTTAAAATTAAGAAGTAAAAAACTGAGTGAAACTGAAGTCATAAATGAGCCTATTTTCCTCCCTCATTATTCTTTGTTATAGTGTGAACCTAATCGTGACAACGATTAAGAAAGGATTAATAATGAACTGCTGCACTTTACTGTTGTGAATAAAGAATGCACTAAATTGTAACAGAAACAAGTGAATGTAATGTGTTTCTGCATTATGTGTACCTCGTTTATTTAGGAGAGATTTGAAGTGATTCACAACAAAGCTTAGGACAGTTATCTTATAGAGCTGAATACATTGTTTCTGAATGAACGGACAAAATATTCTCTGAACATGGATGTGACTGATATGATAAATCCAACAAATAACGTCTTTCTGAGTGACCTTTTTGACTGTGCAGAATGGTCAAAATGTTCCTGAGATCCTGAGATCGCTTACTTGCAGTCTCAGGAGTCCCAATTCACAATCCGACCAGTAGATGGAGCCAAAGTACAAGTATGTCAACAAGGGGAAGCAAAGAGCAACAGGGTCAGTTCCAAAATATTGCATTATTATTTTTGGACACACAATTTGTTCCTGGAATTTTTAAACTTACTATAGAAAAGTGAATAATTTCGTAAATACCTTTAATGTTTAGTTTTAAACACAGGACATAACTGTGTTGGTTTTCAGATAGAAATATTTGTCGGGGTCAGATACAGAGAGTTGATGTGAAGGGCAAAAAATTAGAATACATTTAGTGTATCTGGATTTAACAATTTTATTATTATTATTGGGTGATAACAATCTGCTGCTACCAGTTTATATTGATGCTGCCTGTTCTTTAGTTATAGTTTAAGGGAAATTGAACAGTTTTATTTGCCAAGTTATAAATGATAAAGTTTCCTTTGAATACAATAGATCCTTTTACACTCTGCAATAAAACATATCAGTCATACAACAGATGAACATCCTGGATAGTTCAGAAACGAATATAGTGCAATTAACAAAATAACTAAGTTGCTAATGTTGTTGCACATATATATTCTTTGTTTAAGTTATGTAGAGTTCCTGTTTCATTCCTCTTCATAAAAACAGGAGCAATTTTAACATAACAAATTCATGTTCTGTTACAGAATGTACTTTTAGGTTTGCATCACCTTTTTTTTTCTTGTTTTTTGAAAAGGAGTAATTACTCAATGAATACTTCGTTAAGGAAAACAGGAGGTTTGAACAGCAACATTTATGATATTCATTTTAAATGAAACTCTCTGCAATCTGGAAACAAACAACAATCACATAAACAAACTCCTGGCACCCTGGAATTACTGAAAAGAATATTGAATGAAACACCTGTGTTTCTCTGATCAACTTCAAAGTGTCTCCAGTGAATAGGAAAAGTTTCAAATGAGCAGATGTTAAACTACAACCATTTTATAATCCAAGTTTTCCAGAACCCCCCCCCCCCCACTAATGAATAGATCTGAAGTCTTTCTGTATGAAGCTAAAAGGTGCCACACTTGCACCTTCTTGAAATATGGGATTAAATAATAATAAGTGGTTATTTTAATAAATGACTGGTTTCATTGCATACCCTCATCCTGTTGGAATCTACATCCTTCATCGAAAACAGAAACAAACAAAAATAAAAAAAAAAAGCTCCTGATATATTGTGATCGATGCGTGACGTCGTGGGTCGCATTAGTGCTGTTGTTGTTTTCTGCACAACGCAGAGGAGAGACGGAAACCAGCTGCTGCGTCTCCACATACTGCCCTGCACACACATCGCAGCGCGAGCGCACGTGCACGCGCGCGCCACGCCCCCTCCTGACCTGCGTGGTCACAGCGCCATCCACACAAAGTGACTCTGCGTGTCCCGTGGGAGCAGGGGAATGCTGGAGAGGACGAGCGGCACACGATACCCCATTGTTTAGCTTAGCAGTCACTGATCCCCCTCCACACCCACTCGCAACCCCCTCCGGTCCCCTCTTACCCCTCCACACCCACAGCTCCTCCAAAACACACAGACTGATCGTCTCAGTGAGGGAAATTGATTAAAAAGACGTTTGTGGCTTAGTCTATTCCCCAGTTTTTGCTTGTCTCTCCGAGCTTTAGGAAGTCAGAAAAAAAAAAATCCTACACATTCAGTCGGCGGGTTCTGTCGGACCAAAATGGAGAACTGAGCAGAACTCCGGTGTCAGATCCAACAACTTTATTCTCAGGGTCAGATTGAGGGGAGTTGGTGCCCCAGGACCGGAGACAATCTTGGTACCCTGCAAAAACAAATTACAACAGATTATTAGTTATGTACACATCAACTTAAAAGGTTTTCAGGATTTGTCTACAATAAAATGCAAAATCGTTGTAATTTGCCTCTTTTACAAAGTTCCTTTTCACGCTTAGTTGACAAACTGCTTAGTGCTGGATTACAAACTGATATAGCGAACATTTTTATTCAGATCTTCACTTTGCAACATCACATAAATGCCATTCACAACACAAGATAAAAGCCAATGAAGACAGTATGACATCATCAGTCTCTGTAGTCTGTCCACCAAACATGTTGTGCCTTTTGATGTTAAGAAACTAACTGAGCATCTGCCACTGAAGAAGGGTTTCCTTCGGTTTCGCTTTGGTAGATCTCAGAGTCCGTTGACCCCACAGGAGAAACACAAATATTTAATAAACTATTTCAGCAGTTTTAGCTATAGGGAGTGAGAAATGTTGTAAGGAATTGGGCATTGATTCTTTTAGCCAAGGTTTTCACTAAGCAATAGAACCATTTTAAGACATGAAAGTTTTTCTTTCTTTTTACAGAGAATGATAAAATAAAGCTTGCACTGCAAAAATACTTTGCTGTATCAGACACAACATTAGTACTTCAGAGTTCGTTCATCTGTAGAAAAGTGACTCAAGAAGTTATGGATAATCACTGAAAACATAAAAAAGCAGAGAAGAAGCATGCCCAGTAGTTGCTCTTATGTATCAGTTCTTGTCCAGATAGGTTAGAGGTCACACATCTTCCAAAACAGTTGCATTAATTTTCTACAGGAAGATCCAACAAATTGAATGCTTACCTGTAGATTATTTTTAAACATGTTTGAAAGACATCTATTAATAAAAGGAAAGCAACAAGATTATTTTGGGGCCTTTAGGCTCCTTAAGCCCTTGATCCAGTGGGGCCCTGTTTTGTCTTCTAAACATTTTTAATGCTGCACATTATCTGGTTTTATCTCCCAAAGAAACAAAGCTACTCCTACATGAACACACTGTTATTTGATCCACAACTTTTTTTTTATGAAGTGATTTCTCTGCTTCTCTAACTGAGGTCTAAGTGAGGCCAATTGAATTCAAATAAGTCTTTATATCTCAACCTTTCAAAAACAAATGTCAGGGCAAAGAAAGAGACACCATTCATTTACAGAAATATTCAATCAAGATTCAGAACAGATTTTTTTATTCATTCCAATTAGATCTTTGACAAAGATTTCAGCTCACATCTAATAAATCCTTACCTTAAATAAGTATTGCTTTAATTTTAATACAATAATGAATTTTGTGCAAGTAATGATATAAATAAAATCTCTTTTGGCAATATTGCAAATAAAGGTTTCTGACCCAGTGACTTACAACACCAAAAATGAAATACATTTCCAACCCACATTGCTCTTATTTTAGCCCGCAGTGCCGGAATTTCTACCATGATTTGTCATCATGTGCAGATTTTTCACGGTTTTGGGGTTAAGTGTGGCTGTCAGTCACATAAACAGAGAGGTGTGCTGAGGGACAAGGCGACAGGGCTGGCGACTGGTCCACAGGATTCCCCGAGACTGCGCTTATAATTGGGAGAACATCTGACTTTGTCCCGCGCTGGCAGATGGTGGGCTGAGGCGGGATGCAAGGGGGGAGATTTACATTCATTGTCCGGGCTTACAAACTCCACATAGAGACAATAGTCCCGGTAAGGGGCAAGGAACCAGGATTCAAGGAAAAAAAAGAAGTCTTTTTATGAGCAGACCAGTGGAAGCGGAAATTAATTTCAGCTGCAAATCCGTCCAACATATGCAAAATGTTCCTTCTACTGAACAGGAAAAGTGTAGATCAGCTAAATTGTCGAAATATATAAAAAGTAAAAGTTTGTAATTTTTTTTAAAACCGCAACAAACAGAACGATTTAATTTTTTATTTTATTTTCTTTTATTTTTTGGCTTCACAAAGTAAAATAGGTGTATTACTAAAGTCCCATCAAATTCAAAATCAAAGTTAAATTTACAAAATTTTACACGTTTGAGATGGAAATGTCTGAGTGCGCAGCGCTAATTAAGAACTCATTTCGGGCTCTGTCAGGCAGGGGAGCCAACGCCAAAAGCGAGCGCAGCCCTGACCGCTGCCGTTGCAGATTGATGGAGCAACCAGACGGCCATTGTTTCTCCTGACACTGATGCGATGTGTCCTCAGTGAAATCACAGCGTTCAAAGGAGCAGACGGTGGAGCTGCTCTGAGACGCGCCCCTGTCGAGAGCGCACTTGTGTTAAACGCTGACTTGAATGAAAAGACCAAACAGGATTTTCTTTATAAAGGATGCTACACTGCAAAAAATTAGTTTTGAAGGGTGTTGAACATTAGCCATTAAATCTATTTAAATTTTATTAAAAGATCATTTTGTTAATGTGATGTTCAATATTGGTTCAATTCATTAGAGACTTTTTTTTTGTGGAATTACAAGAATTTAAGCTTGCATCCAGCTTTAGCTATACCCAAAACGCTATCAAGTTAAACACCATGCAAGACAAGCTTCTTCTTCCAGGAGGAACTAGTTGCTAATGATGAGGTTTTTCTGGGGAAAGTCGACCATCCAAGATTATTAATCTTGATCTAAATAGTTTGAATTCAGCTTTAACTCTCTTTGCAACAGCGCAAACGGTAAACTTAAGTGATGTAAGTGAATATGCCGAGCAAAAGTTTTGAAAGTCACGATGGTAGTCCCACTTTGACCTATCAAACTTGTTCTGCTCAATTTCAGAAAACTTTGATAAGTTTTTGTGTGTTTTTTTCTTAAGGTTTCCTGAATCTCAAGCTATGTTATTGTAGAGGGGTGAAAGACAAGTTGTTAGTAAACAAAACCAAGAAGTAAGAAAATAGGCACCCCAACATAATTTTTTATTTTGTATCTTTAATTTCTCATCGTAATAAGTTCTGTAGTGTTATTTCAGTTAGTCCGTGCAATTCTACACATGGCCGCTAGGGGCGCTGACGCGTTAGTGACCAAGGAAAGATTGAGCACCAGAAGAATAAATCTTCCTGTTGAAGTTAAAAGGAGCTTAACGCGTGTGTCTCGTCTTTTCTATATCGCAGGTCAGTAAAAATGTATTTTGATGCATAAATGTGGTGTCCTTTAAGAATCAAGAGGTTATAGATTCGAGAGTCAACTGGTGGGTCACTTTGTACAGCTTTGGATGGACATTGTGTAGAAAACGGGACGTATTTCTGGAGGCTAACTAATGCTAATGCTAGCGAACATTGTACATGTGTTGAGCTGAGAAACAGCTGAAGGACTAGAGATTGAATTCATTTTGAACTTATTGCATTTTTCACTTTTGAAACGGTAAAAGATATTTTTCTGGTGTCTTTTCTTTATGGGTTATTTCAATAACACAAACAATGTTGTCAAACTCAATGTTGTGCAGAATAAAAATGGTAAAAGCTATTAAAATAGTTAAAAGCAAATCCATATATTTTTATTTTGAAAGTTAAAAATATAAAAGGTCTGAGGAAAAGGGACAAGATATTTGAGTTAAAACAAAACCAATTGGTTTGGATAATTAAAAGCTATCTAAAGTATTTTGTCATTCAATAAAATTCATGATGGAGCATGTTAAAATAATTCTCGTTCGGTTTAAAGGGATATTGCAGTCATTTGTAATGTACTGAATCGAAGGGTTATTTGTTGAAGTTATACAGTGATACCTGAAGTATTTGATATGAAGTATTGCATATGTAGTGTTGTATATGGAGTACGGTCATCACCAGAAGAATAAATCTTCCTGTTGAAGTTATAAGGAGCTCAACATGTGTGTCTCGTCTTTTCTATATCGCAGCATCACACGTTGAGGGAAGATCACCTGCTACTTTACCCTCAGCCATCCGAGGTTGCAGGGTAACATTATAGATTAGTAAAATTATCCAATTATGATCTAAGTATTTCCAATTTTGACCAGAGATGGTGATATGCTTCCCAGATTCTTGAAAACAATCAATCAAACAAACAAACAAATTATTAATTTACATTAACGCTTTGAATCAGAAACCAACTTCAGCATTTTTTGCTCTACCTTATTTTGTCTTCATTTTTTAACCATGTGAACAACTCTGGGGGGCGCCCACTCCCTATTGTTTGGAAACATAAACAACAGACAAAAATTAAAGTCGCCTCACTGATCAGGGTGAACATTTTCTGCTCTGAATGCTACTAGGAAGGACTGCTGTGAGGACTTGGCCACATGTGAGCACTTTGGGACATCTGAGGGACGTACAGACGTCCCAAATCATTCTTTTTGAGAGAATGATTTGTATCTCCCCATCAGAAGCCTCCAAAAGCCTCCAATAATACCAGGAAGCGTCGTAAGATTTGTTGTTGATCACTTCTTAGAAATAAATTTAAAAGAGAGATCTGAATACTTGTTAGAAATAGTGACAAGTTTGGAAATTCTGCTTGCTAGCAAATAGAGCAGTTAATAAACTGCAAATGTTGATTGGTGTTGTCAATGAAGCTTTACTCTGTACCTTATCATCATAGACTGAAAACATTGACAAACTGCTTAAATTAAACTTTATGAAATTCTTACAATGATTTTATTGTCTTAATTCTTACAGATTGTTTTTTAGTGCAACTTTGGTGCTACTGTCCCGCAGGAACTTTTATCTGAAATGTCACAAAGCTATTAAATAATAATTTTAAAAACACACACACACATTTTATTTAGCTTTTTGAAGCAAAGCTATACTCACAATTTCTTCAGTGATAGCTGAACACAGAATAAATATACAAAATCTCAATGTTAGTTATTCTGTCCAAATATAAAAGTGTCTGTGATGCAAACATTGCAAGTTTGCTTTTCTCTTTTTTAAACAAACAAATAAAAAAAAAGAGTCAAACCTGGTTGAACTATTGTGTGAAAGTTTGTTGTGAGAGTCGCGGGTTGGATAGTGAATCTGGCAGCGGTCCAAACAACGGATGCACTTTACACCAATGAGAGCATCCATTTCAACAATCGGTCCCCCATATGGCACTTGGCCCCTCCTCCACGCTCCATCCCGGCGGAGGGTCTCATTCATGCTCCAGGACAGCGGCTCACTCCAAGCCTACTGGCCTCAGGATCAGCTGTTTTTGATCCAACCCGGCCTTGTGACAAAGGAAGACTTTCTGTGCGCAGATCTACTTTTTTTTTTTTTTTTTTTTTTAAAGTACATCTCCATCTCCGTCTGATCCTCTCTGTTGGAGCAGATGATCCGCTGCGCTCCCACTCCTGCTCGAGATGTGCGCTCGGACAATGATTGTAATCTGTGGAGACATATATCTACATTCATCTTTTGAGCCTTGAATGAAAGAAAGTCCGTGCGGATTTCTACTGAGCCCCGTTAAGAGTCATAACACCAGCACCAGACATTTATTTATTGTTTTTTCTCCCCTAAACCTCACTGGAAGCTTCTTTTGCGGCGCTTTTGAGGGAGCGCGGCGCCCCGAAGTGGACCCTCTGTTCGTTACTGAAGTGCTTCAACTTGTCCAGGCCATCTTGTCGGTCCGAACCAAATCATAACAGAATTTCAAAAAGTCATCCAAACGACCAGGACAGGGCTTTAAATGTTTGGGATCCAGGAGCAGCTAATACGAGACGTGAGCGGATTAAAAGAGAGAACTCTTGGAGAGGAGATGGATCCAGTCCGGTCGTGGGTGCGTAATGTTGGAGTTGTGGATGCGAACGTTGCAGCGCAAAGGTAAAGTACGAAACTCAACTTTTCCCCGCTACGCTTGCCTCTCAGAACTGTGCAGAATTTAATTTATGACACGTTAGGAAATAGTTTGGAGTGTAGATGTCAGAATAGAGTCAGAAAATTACAGGAAAAGACTTGCTGTAAAATATGAAAACAGCAGCTCGCGTTATGATAAATAAACTCTTTGAAGAGGACACAGCGAGCGATAATGTTGTGAATTAGATTTAGGGTTGAAATTTGGGTTTTTGTTTAATGCGCAACAGGGTTTTTCCTGTCCAAAACGTTCAAGTTTGGATGAAAACTGTAAATTTATCGCAAAAGTTTTAATGCAAAGAAGAAAAAAAAAAAAAAACAAATATGATTTTTATGTATTGAATTAAAATGTAAACTTAACTTATACTCCACAGTTTTCTCAATTTCGCAAAATTTTTTTAAATCAAAAAACCCCAAAACGTTTTTACCGCTTAAGCAATTTCAAACTTTTCGAAAAGAGCAAACTGAATTTGATCAGCAGCAGACAGTGAGATTAAAACGTTTTCTTATTATTCTGTCGCACATATTTTGTTTTCCTGACTCCAACTGAGAGGAAAGTTACGTCGCAAAAAGACGAAGTAAAGCTGCAGCTTTATTTAATGAGATAAAATAAGTAGATTTTTTTTTTGTTCAATTCAGCGCAATAAGTTGGATTTTTGTTAAGCTAAAAATATTATTAAAACACGCGCAATGCTTAACTCATTATCAATAAAGAGAATTGTCAAGGATGACTTTAAATCAGATTTAAGTATTTTACATGAAACAACCTTCTCCTCAAAGAGAAGAACAAAAAGATTTTTTAAAAAAAATGTAAATAGACCATTTCAAAGTTGAACTTAAATAAATGTTTCATGTCTGAATGGAGACAAAAATGAGATACGCTCAAAACCTTTACTTTTTAAAATTAATTTCTCATGTTTTGGATTTTAATAAGGTGGCCCTCCAGGTCAAAAGTGTTTTTTGTTTCGTTCATATCACGTTTTATTTTCAATCTATATTATGTTAAGTTAGTGTTGTCAATGTACTTAATTTTAACATTTAAGTCCAAACGAAGGATTTTTTTCAAAACAGGAACATAAGTTGAAATAATGTGACTTTACATTTTTGCAAATAACGAAGCAAATTATACAAGGTCTATAATTTATTTATTAAAGCCATGTTTTTGACTTAAAAATAAAAAGAAAGAAAAATAAACACTAAAAAGCTAAACTTTTTACCTTTCAAATGTTTTTTTTTTTTTTACAGAATATCTGAAACATCTTTACACAAAAACTCCCAATATTTCTCAGAATTGTGTTTCCAGTTTTTATTTGTTTTTCACATTTTAATTTGAAGAAGAATGCACCAGCCTCACACACAAAGAGTTAAACTTGACACAATGATTCCTGAGAGCTGATTGTGTCTCTTCCTGTTGTGTCCTCAGTGGAGTGGCCCTGTCAAGAGCTCACTTTGAGAAGCAGCCGCCTTCCAATCTTCGCAAGTCCAACTTTTTCCACTTTGTCCTGGCCCTCTATGACAGACACGGCCAACCTGTGGAGGTGGAGAGGACGGCGTTTGTGGACTTTGTTGAGCATGAGAAGGTGAATGCCTCTCTGTCTTGATAACTGTCTCAGGATGACATTAATTCAAAACCAATTTTTTTTCATCCCAACACTTCCTTTGAAGAGAAACATACAGTGCAAAAAAAAAAGATAATAATAATAACGGATTTAAAATCAGACAACATTTCACTTTAACCAGGTGCTCAACCTAATCTTCCCCATCCTGAGTACAGCCAAACATATCGAACAGCTGACGGCTACATGTTTACATGAGCTTCACCCTCAATGAGCTGATGATGGGGGATTGAAAAAGAATAACTAATGACTAATTAGCAGCTCGCCTCATTAGGAGGATATCACCACTTTTTAAAATGCAAATCATGCTTGCTGCTGTTATGATATACAGTGAACTAATCATCAAAGTGTCTTTTCGTTAAAGCCCCCCCGTGCTTTAGTGGAAGGGCTTGTTGTTGAGTCTGAAATTTCTCAGCTCGGACACGAGTGAAATGAGGAAAGAGTTTCGTGGCAGAGGAAGAGTTGGATATGAAGCAGCTATCCTTCTGACCACATCCGATGGATGTTAGTGTTTTGTGTGGAGGGCAGTGGAGCCCCTGCAGCGCCGTCCTGAGAAGAGTAAATAGGGGGGACATCTTCCTGCCACGTGAAGCCGAAACATATTTGTGCTGTTATTCATGCTGGCAGCGGTGCTAATGCCAGGTCTGAAAGCTGTCACTGTGCTGCTCGTTGTGCCACACAGGCCAGCGCCGACTCACATGATGACAGGGGAGAAGTTCATTTTCTGCATGGTTACCCTGGCATCTGTTTTTGCCTCGCAATTATGCAGCAGTAAAGCAATGGCATGGCAAAATAAATGCTCCTCTGAGTGCATTTGCAAAAACTTTATGAAGCCAGGCATCCATCTATCACCTGTTGTGTCGCAGTCTCACTCTTCATATTAGGCTCCGAGTTCGTCTTCATGCATCTTAATTCCTGCACTTTCTTCTTCCCTTTTTTTTTCTTTTTCTTTTACAACTGCCTCGTTTGGCCTGTTTCTTTTTTTCTCTTCCCCTTTTGCTCTCCTCCTTTCCTGAGCTCATCTCTGCGAAATGCAGGCCCTCCTGGGTTATTGGACCAGAGAGCATTCCTTTGAGACCACTTAGAAAGACCAGTGGAGGTAGAGGATGAGAAAGAAAGAGGCGGAACAAGAGCCAAACAGGGAAGAAGTGAGAGCTTGGGCGAAGGAGGGATGGTGGATAAGAAGTTTTTTATGTCAAGGTCCGCTGGTGCTCGGGCTCACACACAGCAGGGGGGAACACAATTTTCCTCCTGCACACACACGAGCATGTACAAATGTTCCCCCTGCTTTGCAGCAGAAACGACGTTCAGTCAGATCTCTCTGTTTCAGGATGCTAGTATCAGAGATGATGGTTCTGTCTCTACAGTGAGCCCTGAGCTGAAGGTTAAGTGCTCAGCTTATATGCATGAGGAGCTTTGAGCCTACGGTTCTGATCTGGAAGATGCTCCACGGAGAAGAGCAAGCTCTAGGATGTTAATAAATTTGGTGCTTAACTCTGATGCCCATGTGCAGATGTCTCTACCCCAGTGTACTTATCGGCATGCATTGTGCTTCCCTCTGTGTGATTTTTCCCTGTTTCCAAGGAGCAGACAGGAGAAAAGACAAATAACGGCACTCACTACAAGCTACAGCTCCTCTACAGTAATGGTGAGTTGACAAAAAAAAAAAATCAGTTCCTTGTTCTGTATTTTGATTTAATTTTGCCATAACAAGTTATATTAGACTCACTACCAAGAGTCGTAAGAGTTTAGAGGGACACATACCTCTCCGCCATACCCCCAATCCCTCTGCAGCTCATTGCCTGATCTGTCTTTTCTAAGATTTTAAAGCCCTCTAAGCAGCTACCTCTAGGCTCCAGTAGAGGAAAATGAGATAAATGTTGCCACCCCATCCGAACCCCCACCTTCTCCCCCAGCAGTTCCTTCACATCAGATCAGGGGATGCACAGAAAATTGTGGTTCCCATGAGTCACCGCTGCCCCTGCTCTGCCATCCCAGTGGCACCCATGGGAGAGAAGATAAAAGGCGAGTTCTGGAGAAGCCCCGTTCACGCAGAGACGAACGCACCACATGTACACGCGAGCACGCCAAGAGCACTTCCTCTACATGCTCTCCTCCCCCTCTCCTTCCCCCACAAAGCTATATCAAAGGCGTCTCAATCGAGACTTTGATGAGAGGAACACATTTTTAAAAGCAATACTCTCAAAAGTCTCTGTAGAGAAAATACATGAACAGTGACTGTCTTCTCTTATGCAGCAAATCATTAAATGGTGTTTCTTTCCATTCTGCGCTTCACTGTTTCAACTAAAAGTTTCTAAATGTTGTCGTAGTTGCAGATGGGTGCTATGAACCTTTTCAGATTTTGTCAATTTGCGACCAGAAGCATCAAGGAATTTTATTCAGGTGGACCAACGCCAGTAGCAAATGATTGGGAAGTGAAGGAAAGTGATATCATTTGATTAAAAAACCCCAGAAAACTGTGGTGTACTTTTGTAATTGTCCCTCTTTACTCAAATATCCTCAAATAAAACCCAGTTCTATTTCCAGAAGTCATTTAATCCACCTGCGTGTAATTCAGCTTTTCTGTGAAGACCTCAGAGGAGACTAACTGCATCATGAAGACCAATGAACCTTTACGAAAGACAGGCAAGAAGAAGGTCTTTGTTGAAAGAAAGCCATAAGAAGTCTGGTTTTACTGTATGCCTGAAGAGATTCAATGGATCCAGCAAACATGTGAAAGGAGAAGCATGGGTCAAATGAGAAGAAAATTACACCTGAACATCATCATGCCCATTTTCAAGCATGGCGGTGGCAACATCATGCTGTGGGAAAGCTGGGCAGGGTTTAACGGAAGCTAGATGGAGCCAAATACACGGTGGAGACTGGAAAAAAAACCCTGATTCACCTTCCAGAGGGACAAAGACGCTGAGCTTACAGCCAGAGTGACAATGCAATAGTTTAAATCAAAGCATAAAATTGCCTAGTCAAAGTTCTGACCAAATTCCATTTGATTGCAAAAAAAAAAATCCAACAAACTTTTAAATTCTTGTATTGCTTTGTTTTTCTTTCCTTCCTTGTTTGAGTTGGTAAAGCTGCAACATTCCCTTCAAAGGATTAGTTTCTGGTCTAAATGTAGCAAAATGTGAACAAGCTCAAGGACTATGAATACTTTTGCAATGTTCTGTATTGTTTTACAAATGTTTGTCAATCATCTCAACTTCTAGCCCAAAGCCAACACAGAAACAACCATAAAGAGCACATCCTAGGAAATCCGTGAGAATCCTGTAAATTACAGCCCTAAAGTAGGACATGAGAAATGTTTATCAAACATCAAATGACTCAATTCCCTCAGAAACCATTGCAGAAAAAATATGATTGCACACCACGCTTGTTCTCCTCAGTTGTCTGGACTGAATTCAATACTTTTTTTTTTTTGGTGAGAGACTGTCGGAAGGTTGAAAAAGAATAATGTATCCCATAAATCTGGTTACTTTATTTTTAGCGTTTAGTGGGTGTTGAGAGCATTCTTGAGAATTTCAGGACTGCCCCTGACAAACTGTGGTATTGATGTGATTTTTAAAAATAAATCCAGACTTGATGGGTCTCAATTTATCAAATGAAAATCATCTGCATGCGTAACAATTCTCCCTTTTCCTCCTGCTCAGAACAAGTTGCAACGTTAATGATGAGATCCACATCCTGTCTTTTCTTTCTCACAGGGGTTCGTACAGAGCAAGATCTTTACGCACGACTTATCGACTCTGTCACCAAACAGGTTGGCAGACTTTCTTTAAATCTTCCTGAAAGGATTCCAATTCATTCTAAAGAAATTAGTTTAGCTTTTTCCACATGAAACTGAATCCGTCCTGCTGGTCTTTATTTCCTCTTCCCAGCCCATATCGTATGAGGGACAGAACAAGAACCCAGAAATGTGCAGAGTTCTGCTCACGCATGAGGTTATGTGCAGGTGAGTGACATACAGTGATTGAAATTTTTGCCTAACGGGACTAAATCCAAACATCCATTATTCTGTTACACTCTGATTTTCCCAGCATTGACGGAATGCGCTTTTGGGACTCTTTTTTTTTCTTAAAAATGGAGGTGTTGTTAAACTATAAGTCTACCCTGCCTGTCATCATCCTTGTTACAGTGCTGACTCCCTGCTGCTTTCCGCTGTATCGCAGCAGGTTGCCGGTCCAGCTCCTGTTTCTTCTTGGGCCCCCTCTCTTTCTGACCCAGGATTTTTTGCAGGCAGAACTCAGCTACCAGCACCAAGCAATTAATGGGCAACAGTTTCCTCTCTGCTCATTGAACTATAACTCCCTCTGTTATATTTTAGCCAAGACGGCATGTGTGAACATGGTGTGACAAGAGTACTCTGGCAAGCAGTGTTAAAGCGCTGATTTACTAGCATTTAAAAACTTGAATTTGAATCAGGACCAAGGCGATTTTATTGTTATGAGGTAAAGAAAGAGGACAAGTCAAAGGGATGGGGAGCGTGGTCTGGAAGTGGGGCACTGACCTGGGATTCAGAGAGGTAAAGGATGCGGTCCTGGGACACGCAGAGAGGAACTGAGACGGACCGGGCTCTGCCATTGTGTGGC
The DNA here is from genome assembly GCF_001444195.1 of Xiphophorus couchianus. NCBI lineage: Eukaryota > Metazoa > Chordata > Actinopteri > Cyprinodontiformes > Poeciliidae > Xiphophorus > Xiphophorus couchianus. Next base: position 16,399,241 of record NC_040239.1, read on the forward strand.
CAGCAGATGCCCGAATGTGACTCACAGCTGGCTAATAACAGAGCCGAGGAGGCAGAGGGCAAGCGTCACAGCTGGGGAGTGAGGCCGTCTGACAGGGGGGCGGAGGGGGGAAGGGCAGGGCCAAGCTGGGACACGGGAGGGCTGAGGCGAGGTGTAGGGGTGGCAGATGGTTAGGGGTGGGGGCACTTTTGTTATGCAGTGAAGGGGACAGGGAGGTGTGTTGGGGGGGGAGGAGGGAGCTGGCCAGCAGGCTCCTCGGACAGAACCGCTGACGAATGGTAGGATGCTGTGGGATAGGGTGTGTGTGTGTGTGTGTGCAGTGGAGCTGCATGGGGGTTGAGTTTGATTTCAGAATCAATGTGACAGATTGCCTGGCTGGCTTTTCACTTTTGAATGGTCTCTCACTGTTTGTAGGGTGTGTTGTTGTACCTTTTCTTCCTCTTTTCTTCTTTTGTCTATTCTTCCCCTCCCCTCTCATGCCTCCTTTGTGTGTTTCTGGATTTTGGCCGACCGCAGAGAAGCGTTGTCTGGGGCTGTGGATGCTGATGGGCCAGACAAATAATAGCCAGTTTGGTTTCATTTTCTGACTTTTTTCTCTCTTTCTTTCAACCACCCACTCAGCCGCTGCTGCGAGAAGAAAAGTTGTGGCAATCGCAATGAGACGCCCTCTGATCCGGTCATCATTGACAGGTAATGACATGAAACATGTACCTCCAATAATCCACCACTACACACCTAATGTGCAGGAAGTAAACACTCACACAGAAAAAATGGAAACATTTAACTCTTTCATTTACTCCTTAAATGTAAAGATAGTTTGTGTTTTAAAGCAGGCCCCCTTTCGTACATCAAATGTTGGCTGACACTATAAGGCAACCTGTCCCACCATTCTGTTCACCTAAGCTGCCAAGATGGTAAATAAAAGAAAAGAAAATATGGTCTTGAGGGTGTTGGTCATTTAATCCCTTTTCTATTTTGTACATTTTCTATTTGGGGAGGTATTCACCTTCAACTCTTTTGCAGTAAAGCCATCTTCTTCTTCTTCTGCAAGAAAAAGCAGTTTGTACCCATGCCATGAGGATGGGTACAAACGTTTCTTAAGACGTTGGTGAGCCTGTGAGTCATTTTCTACCACACTTCTTCCTTCCACTTAACTTTCCATTAGACTGTTAGCAAACAGTACTCTTTGAACAGCCAATTTCTTTACCAGTAAAGAAATTTGTCTTTCTTTCTTTCTTTCTTTTTTGTGGGGCAAATGACTGTAGGGCAAGTGTCAAGTCAGCAGTCATTATTACTATGATTGTGTTTGCTATGACTGGGGTATAACATGACATTTATTCTTTCATTAGTCTTATGTAATGTTTAATTTATTAGAAATTGGGTTATATATTGATTTGAATTCCTGATAATCTTCTAATTTATCGAGTCGCCTGCTTATCTGCAAATGCTGTTATTTTGAACCTTTCTGGATCTGCTGCAATTCCTTCACTCCTGAAGTTTCACTTGGTGTAAGGACATGTTCCCTTTCATCAGAAGCACATATTTACTCCCTTCCTGTAGGTTGACTCTCATAATAATTGCGCACCTTAACAGCCAGTCAGGCTTTGTGCCAGGTGACCACCCCTCTATAATCAGCGTGCGGGTGAGACTTCACGTCCTGGGCTTCCTAGAGGCCAAGTATTGTCTGCTTGGCATTAACCGCAGTGATGAATGCTCGCGAGCAAACCATACATGTGGAATAGTTTCTTTGTGATGTCAGAGACACAACCCTCATCACCTCTTCCCCTGTCTCTCTTCCACTCCCACCTTTCTGCCCCTCTTCCCGCTCTTCTGCCCCTCAATTGTCTGTCAAGGAAACACACACTTCATATACGTCAAGGACCTTTTTCTTTTTCTCCTCCTCAGTTCAAGCTGGCTGGCTGTTGACAGTGTGTCTCTAAGGATCTCTGCTGAAGATAGTTTTCATATAACGGAAAAAGAAAAAAAAAAATGCGCTGTTGTTTCTTGAGTTTTCCCAGAATACAGCAGAGCAGCTGCTTTTCCCATTTACAGTGACATACAGTTCGAACAATGATCCCTTTTGGCCCCTTGTTTTATTTCGTACTTCCTCCTAACATAGTCAAACTATCTTTGAAATTAGCTTGTAAGTAGTTTTTCAGCACATCACTAAGGACAAACCAAACTTTTAACCATCTATATATCAGTTTAGACTCATGTGCATCTCTCAAGGGTTGAAATCATTGACCTGCAGGATGAACTAATCAGACTGGGCCCATTTTATCTTGATGGGAGCTTCTCCACCATAACTGATCTGCAGAATCTTCTCCTCAGGGATCAACCAATTAGCAGGCAGTTATTTTCTGATAAGCCAATGGAACTTTGCGTGACCAACATTGGTTTTTCTATTCCAAGACCGAACTTAAAGTGACCGGTTAGCACAATTTGCATCTGCATCCCCAGAATCTCTGCGCTGCTCGTGTGCTCACAGGAATGATGTATGTTTTTAGTGTTTGTGTTGCGATCCTTTATTTATGTATGTATATGGATGTATGAACGATTGTCTGTGTGTCTGCGTGACCCTTACTGTGACCTTTTTCCCCAGTCACTGCTTGGAGCTTAAATTATTCATGTGTGTATGGATGTGTGTGGGGGTGTGTGTGTTTGTCTGCAGCCATGCGTGTGTGCGTGTGTGTGTGTAGGAGACGGTCTGTTTGTGTGGATGCAGTAATCAGCCTCCTGCTCCCAGCCCCAACACCTGTTCTCCAATTAACATGCAGCGTTCTGGGGCCCAGTCGCTCCCGTCGCTGCTTTCCACCCCTTTTCCTCCTTCTTTCGCTCTTTATTCTCACACTCGCAGCCTCGTGCCTTCTTCCTTTAAGCCCCCAACCCACCCAAGCTTACACACCCCTCTCTCTCTCTTTTCTTTCGCTCCGTATTCCTACTATTTTGACTCCCAATTTCTTAATTCCCATGCTCCTCTTTGCTTTTCCTTTTTTCGTCTCTTTTGCCCCCTACCCCATTCCCTTTAGCCTGTCTAATTTTGCCATAATTAGGCGGTGTCATTAGGACACCTACCCAAGCACAAGGGAGTTTGCAATTCCCTTAACGGCCCCAAACCCCCACTTTTCTAATCTCCTTTCCATATTGTTTCAGTTTTTTCTCCCCCCCCCCCACCGTCTCCTCCCTGTGCTACTGCTGGTGCTGCTGCACCACACAGCCCCCTGCTCCCCTCCTACTCACTAATCCCGATTTGAGAGAAAAGAGAAAGAGGAGATCACAGCTGATCCATGAGGAGGGGTGGGGATAGGGGGGGTGCAGGGACGGAAGGATGAAAAGGGCAAGGGCAGCCGCTGACAAAGAGATGACTCAAGTTGCTTATATGGCGAGCATTATCTAATGCTCCACTGCCTGCTGCGTCTAATAGTTTTACATCTGTATAATCTTAACATTGGTGAACCACAGTACTCTTCAAGTGGCTTCTGTGTTTGTAGAAGGCCCACTTATCTTTGACTGATGGGGTGACTGGCTCACTGATTGGTTTGATGATTGATTAGTAGAAAAAAACAAAACAGAGATCGATTACTCTTGGCTCATCACCATAAACGTTGTTCATCAAACTCTCACAGGTAAACTTTATACCGCTTTTGTTTTCTTTTAAAAGTACTTCAGCTAAATTTTTTATATTTGAAATAAACGTGAATATTTCACAAATGAGAATATTTCAGCCCATTAAATTTCAAACAAATTTAAAGAGCAGAACCTAAAACAAATATCTCCCCATTTTAAAAAGTAGCATTTATCACCAGTTATTGCTCAATCTGAACTCTCAGTATTAATCTAGGCAGATCTGTTAATGGTGGTGTTATGACCATTCATGACCCTTGACCTCTCAGAAACTATATTGGTTCTGGGCCCAGGATTTATGAGTGAACAGAGGGTTTTTACAATGGAGACAAGCAGATGTCAGTATTAGTGTTAGTCCGGTTCAGATGGGGAGGAGGGGACTGACGGCGAGTGTGTGCTTTTAAATTTGGCTAAGAAGCCCAGATCAATAGATAGTCATAAGGAGTGTGTGGAGGGATCCATCGTATGAGGCCTTGTGAGGAGCAGTCGGGTGATCAATGGCGAGCACTATCTCACTAATTGATCGTGTTTCCAAGAGGGCTCTTTTTTAACAAGCCACTGCTCAGAGAAAAGAAGAATAATCAATAGAAAATTTCCAATGTTGTCAATAGGGCATTTTCCTCCCCCCACACTCAAGATGGACTTACAGAAAAATCTCACATTCTCTCACATTTTCCTTCTAAATTCTGAAACATCCCACCATCAAACATGTATCATACATTTATAAACTTCCAATATTCGGCTGTTTTGCTTCTTATTATTTGAGCTGAAAATGACTTCAGCTGCTCGACTCCAACAGGAATCCATTACTCTTAATCCCAGGTTGTGGGCTGTATTGATCTGTTTGTAGTCTTGGTTCTGGTTATGCGTACCACAGGAACATATTGTTTTCAGCTACTGAACAAAACGGCTTTAATTTTTTATTTTCTTTTTGCATCTTTGTGAATCAATTTAGCTGAAAATTGGCGAGCCTCGACTAAGTTACAAAGACTCCCAGCTTGACGGAGCTTACTGCTTTTATTAGTTATTAATTCTTTAAGCTGTTTTTCCAGGGAGGGAACAGAGCATACATGTTAAATCACAGGAAAACAATGAAGTGTGAAGTAGCTATACAAAGTCGGACAATAAATTCAGATCCTATTTGTTGCTTTATGCAAATGTCTGCTCTCTGCTGATGTGCTATGTCAGTCTGACCATCTGTTTCAGAGTTAGCCTTTCCATATGCTTGTTCCCCGCTTGTCAGAAGCAAATCTTAAAAAATATATGGTGATGCAGGGGTTTCTTGGAGGCCGTCTACTTTGCCCTCACAGCAGGCCGCAGCAGTTTCTCCTCGTCCTGCTAATGGCAGGGAACTGCAGACTCCTCATTTTTCTGCTCGCAGCCAAAAAAACAAAATAGCAGCTAAAAAGTCTTTGGGAAAAGAACATTAAACTATCAGCCAGAGAATAAATGCTGCAGCATTTTTTTGGACCATGTCAGGGGTCGAATTCCTCCCCACTCCCAGATGCGTACTCAAAATCTGCCGCCAAGTCGCTCTGTTAGGCCATTATATAGGCACTCTAAGGTTTATGTCTGAGACAACAATGTCAAAGCAGACGGGTTTTCTCAGACTCACTGTATAGAGTCATATTTTATATAGTTGCTTATATTCTCAAATTCACGTCAGCAAAAGGATATTGTGTACATTTAGTTAGTACTGTTTCTGTTAGTAGGTTTAATAATAATAATAATAATGATGAAAATAATTTGAATGTAGAAAAACTTGTGGTTTTCCTCTATAGATGCATTTTGTTGCAGAAAGAGTGAAAATTGACGATTTGACAGTATATCTACACATTTATGCATTTAAAAGAAATGGGAAATAGTGAGATGTCTTTATCTAAAGATAAATGTGTTTCCATTTGCAATACATAGAAGTACTTTCATGCCTTATGCAAACATTTTTCTTGTCCTACAAGTGCTTTAAACACTGTGTAGTTTAGTGTGGAGGCAGTGTATTCCTACACAAAAATATGTGAAAATACCAACCAGTTTGACTTTGGTTTAGGGAAAAATTTTGAAAAATAAATGTTTTTGTTGGCAAAATTGTTAGTGGCCTTATTGATACACCTGCTAGCAATACTTTGTATTATCTGCATCATTTACTACTCTGTCTTTCTCTGTAACATTTGATATGGTTGCAGCATACAATAGAGTACAGTGTCTAAAGTCCTAAATCATCTTTTATTCAAGTCCAGAGTGTGAAACCTCCCATCCAAGAGATTTTCTCATTCAGAGGTTTTCCTTTAGATGAGAAAAATTAAAACAAATCACCACCCATTATTGTGATAGAAAAGTAATGTGATATAATCATTTGTTTTGTGTTCTGGTGATGCATTTCTGTGTAGATCTGGATCTTTTTTCGATCATTATTCTGCTGAAATAACTTGGTCAAACCCCATTTTTCAGTCTTTTAGCAGAAGTCACCGGATGTTCATTTAAAATCTCCAGATGTTTCAAAGAGTTCACTCTACCAAGGGTTTCCTTTGGAAGGAAAACTGGCCCACAGCATCCCAGATCCTCTATCATGCTCAGTTGTGGGTGTGAGAGGCATTTTTATACATTCATCTTTTGTTCCCACTGACTGACAGACAGGTCAAGTGGACTTTACCAAACTCTGTGTTTACATTTGTAATGGCAGAACAGAAAAGGCATTCTCCTGGCAACACGTATAATTAGTTGGCATGTAGACTGCAATAATATGGCTCTCATGTGTTATGGATATATTTGTCTAAGCATTATTATGTCATATCGATACCTAAGAAATATACAAAATACAAATATCCTTTATTGGATTTCAACTTAGAAGTTCCTTGAAACTTAAGTGAACTTAAAAACATAAAGTACATTAAAAATGCTTTGCATATATTTATTTTAAATGGATCAGTTGGATTAAAAAGTAATTATTTAATAGAATTTGATTTTCTGAAGAGTCGTCTTCAGATGTTTTCTGTATACCTAAGATCACATTTTTGTGTGTCCATTTTAAATTTTAAATTACTTTTTTTTCCTTTTTTGGTGCTTAAATGATTTTGCTTCCAAAATCTGTCTGCACTGATTCACACGTCAATAGCAGAGGTTAATCTGCCCGTCAGTCACACGTACATACATGCCCAGAGACAAAGTCAGACCCCCTGCTTTGCTCAGTCCACTGTCACAGGTCTCTCCCTGGTGGGCCGCTACTGTCCGGTCCCTCCAGACCCCCTGTCAGCGAGCCCCTCAGGCAGGGGGGGACCAGGCAGCGTGGCGACAGGGGGCCTGAGGCTCTAATGCACACAGTGAAGCGGCACACAGGCTGGACCACTGAGCAGCTGGCACAGGAGCATGGGGATGGCTCCTCCCTTGGGGCGACGTGAGCAGAAGAATGACATGAAGACAGACAGGGAGAGAAGATGAATGTCTGGAATATCAAAATCACTGACAGGTACAGTTTCAGACAGCCAGGGCCTCACTCAGAGTTAGACAGAAGAAAGAGGAAGTTCAGGGACCTTTGGTTTAGCTGCTTTCTAAAATGTGGTCTAATGTGGTCGGGGCAGATCTTTGACTCCACTGTGAACAGAAAGTTTACGAAATCTGCCAGATTACAAGTCAGATTTACTCCTCTTCAGCAAGTGCTTGTGGCTTTAGCCTCCCCACAAAGAATGGCTCTAGTTTATTTTTGTACGGCAAAAAAAAATAGATGAGAGAAATGTCTTTTCTCCAGAGACTAAGTGGTACTGACAGGAAAAAAGTGAGCATGTTCAATCAAATTAGAAACAGATTTTGTAATTTACTTTAAAAAATACTCTGCTTTTGTAATTTATTTAGTAAACAGATGCTGTATTTGTGCAATCAGGATCTGATTAATGTGTATATATTTGTGGGTGTGTGGGTGTGTGAGGAGTCAGAGGCCAGTCAGTGGTGGTACTTAGGGACAAGGCCTGTTTTTTCTGGCTGGATGCTGCTGCTCAGGGAGGAGCTACAGTCACGTTTGTGACTCGGTTTGGTCAAATTCCTGTTTAAGGTCTTAAATTTCACAGATGACTTAACAATGCCCCCCTGCTGCTGGACCAGCCCTGCCAGTCACTTTGTTTTTCTGTTTGTTTTTCTGGGATCTGGACAGACTGTGTTTTTCTCAGGAATCGGGTTTCTCCGCAGCTCTCCTTGCATCAGTTTCTGACGCCCTTTTCAAAGACATCTGTTGTTTTACCAGAAATAGATTTTATTAAAGGTCTAATTCAGGCAATAGTTGCCTTTCTTTTGGGTCATAGATGAGAAGGTAAAGATTTTTGCTTCAAATATTTACATGTTAATGATTGTACTGGGGTTTAAATATTTTAAGAATTACAGATTAAAGCTATTTTCATCATACAGAGATGGTACAAGTGCAGGGTGACAATTAAATAAAGTAAAAAGGAGACACAATGTTCAGGGTGAAGCTGTGTTTCCTGCACAAAAAACTTTTTTAAGAGAAACTTTAGAAGCTGTCCTTTAAAGGGAGTTTGAAGCACTTTATTGAGCTTAATTTCTTTTGAAACTTTAACATCATCAGCATTGGCTCATTGCCACACATATGCTTTGTAAATATATATCTGCTATATAAATATATATATATATATATATATATATATATATATAAAAGCCTTGGAATTAGCCAACACCAGCTCTTGCTTAAAAGACACCATAAGAAATTTCCAGCATGAATCTGTTTTGTAGCCTTTGTAATCTAGAAGAAAACTAGCATTTATATACTTCCAAAATGAACATTACTTTTTGATCTATGATTCCATTTATAAAATGTCATATGACAAATTTTGTGTGGAAAATATTTTTAAGTCACATATATACTTGTGATTGCTTGTTCTACTACTTAAATGTTTTAAAATAATAAAAAAAGCAGAGCTGTGCACGTCATAAACCTAAAGGATGACCTGCCAGGTAATTGGTGTCATAATTTTCAAATTCAGGCTGTATTTCTCATAAAATTGCTTGCAAAACGTTTTGTGCTTTATTTCTGTTGCAATATAAATAAAATAATTCCTCTTTTTGGTTGGGGTGATTTGTGGAAAATTTATAAAAAAAGAACAGTCAACATATGGAGTGAGTGAAATAAAAAAAATATATATTATTATTATTTCTTAAATCCAGCCGGTATTAAAAACAACAACCTTTTTTTTGTTGTGTTAGTTTTAAAACATGGAAAGTTTGAGGCTCTGCTTTAACACGCTCTAGACTACAGCTTCAGGGACATTAAAATTGCTTGACTTATTCTCACAAAGCTGCTATTTGCAGTTTCAGTTAGACTGGTAATTGGCGTTTTGCTAAATAAGGAAGAGTCAGAATTTCCAATGGCGTTGCAACTAAAAACGTATCAGCCTTTGCCTGAGCTGTAAGGACAACTTGAGTATAGAGTAGAATTGAATAGAAATATAGTTTATTGTCCCATGGTGGCGAAATTCAGGTGTACCAGTAGCTAGTTAAATGCAAATAGTAGAACGCATTTTCAAACTAAGATAAAGCAAATATGCATATATGGATATATGCAATGTATATATAAAGTATACTTTATGTATATATGTACATAATGTATTTGTACATATATTACTTAAGAAATCACATCAAACGAAAACAATTAATAACTTTTAGCATTCTAATTTTTATAGAAAAGTTGTCACAAGTTGAAAGTGAATGAAATTTTAACTCAACATATTAAAATTAAAGGTGGCATCATCACTTCCTGTGTAACAAACAATAAAGTTGACAGGAGAGATTCTGGATTTCTTACCAACATGATTAATTAACCTAACAAGAAAAACAAATCTAGATTCTAGATGCATTTCTTTACTTAACTTATCATTACGGCATCACAGTGCAGTTCCAGATGACATTTGAATTTAATCATAGATGGAAATATTCTAATTTTGCTGAAGTCTTTTGAATGTGTGTGTGAATGTGTTGTGGAGTGTGTTTGGGCTCTGATGAATCTGTCAGGACGGAGGGCAGGGGGTGATGTGACTGCTGACAGGCTCCCAGCAGGCCTGCTGAGAGCCCAGATACTCTGCTCGCCCTCCCTCCAGCTTCCCCAGCCACCCAGCTCCCCTTCTCCTCTCTCTGGCCTCGGCTCCGACACATTTGCTGTGTATTAGCCACGGAGAGTAAATTACAGCACCCTGGACCTCTGGATGATTCCTCTCCTTATTCACATGTCCTTCTTCTCCTCTCCTCCAGCTCATTGTCTCCTTCTCTCGGTGTTGTTGGTTTTCTCTCAGTTTTGATCTGTTTTCCTCTCTCTGTCTGTCATTCGCGTCCGGGCTCTTGGACTCCTTCAACCCTGTCAGATTTCGCTCCCCTGTCTGTCTTTCTCCCACTTCTGTTATACTTCTCATCCACCATTCCTCCATTGTGTCACGCTACAAAGCGTTCCCTCCCTCATACACATCCCCTCCACTTCCCATTTACTTTCTTACAAGCAGGTCCCTGTTGTCTAGGCTTCGCAGGTTTCTTAGCCGACTCTCTAGCTCTCGCACCTTCTCCCTCTCAAACATTTCCCTCACTCTCCCTCCATCAGCCCTCCTCCTCCTCCCTCTTTCTGGAAACAGATGTTGTTTGTCAGATCTTATCATTACTGGCTAATTAAGAAGACATCTCTTCTCCTTCTGTTTTGCTTCCCTCTTCTCTCTCCTCTCTTCTCTCTCTCTGTGCCATCCATCCCAGATTCATTGTTCTTCTGAGAGAGAGGTTCGGGTCAGGGTTTGATGCACACATGTTATCGGTGAGCCTGATTAGCGACAGATTGACTGAAAGGGTATTAAAAAGGTAACATTAGTGTTTGCTATGTTGCAGGCGACCCTAAGCACATTTGTTGGTGTTACCGTGCATCTCCATCTGACAGTTGTGAGAATATATTTTGAATCTTCATCCCCCAGGGCACACCGAGCATGCTGGGAGAGGTCAGGCCACTGATGGGACGTCTATTCCCCGTCCTGGTTTTGAATTCATGTTCTCTAGACTCCGAATATCCCTCCATATCCATCTATTTGGCAGCACAAACACAGTCCCATGTGGCTGAGCTTTGTATGCAATCTCCGCTTTTGGCTTTGCTCAGGAGACTGAGGCATTAATTCATTTAAAATTGTTAAAATGCACATTTAGAATCAGGTGAGAGGTTGTGGGGTAAAACTGCTTTTGGACCCAGGAGAAACCCAGCTGCGATGTTGGAGTGCCTCTGCTATTCCCTTCCCTTCAGCTCACTTTATTCCTCCCAGCTTCACCATGCCACAGTCAATTTTTCGTGGTGGTATGCCTGAAAGCTTTACAGCAGTACTGAGCTCTATAAATCTGTGCTCGTGTTTAAAAATGTTTGGCTTTGTCACAGTTCTCCATTTTAGTATCGGGCTGGGTCTGGACTGAGGTTGCAGGGCTGAGCCTGGGACAGAGGCGCGGCCAAAATGCACACAATCTGACAGAAGCTACATGGATCATCGTCTCATTGATTATTTTACAACACAAATCCAGGTATTTAATTGTGATTTGATGAAGAGATGAGGTTAGAATTAAACTCTAATAGCTTCATGCAAAATGCTTTGTGGAGAAAAAATGACACTGGACACTGTAAGCATTCTTACAGTAGAATATGGTGGTGTCAGTATAATGCTGTGGGGACAAGGAAGCCTGTCAGAGTTGATGGAAAGATGAAGGGAGGGAAATTCAGGAAGAACCTGGAAAAATCTCTAAAACTCTTGTGACTGGGACAGCGATTCACCTTCCAGCAGGAAAACAACCCTAAACACACAAATGATAAAGTAGATGACTTTAGATCAAGTTCTATTCATATTCATGTGTTTGGATGACCTAGTCAAAGTCCAGTTTTAAATCCAATCAATAACTTATTGTAAGATGCTGTCCACCCAATCTGACTGAGCTTGCGCTTTTTTGCAAAACGTATGGATCACATTTTATCTTTAAATTCATAAAAGACTTTGCTCTTCAACAAAATGTGGTTCTGCAAAGTTTTGACTCAGGAGAGTAGAACATAAATGCATGCCACACTTTCCAGATTTTCCTATATATATAAAAAAATATGAAAAACACACACTTCAGTTTTGGCTTAGTATCAAAAAATAAAAAATACTAAAGGGATGGGGATATCTTTGTAAGTTGAGAGAGCAAAAAGCAAAACAAACTTGCCTAAAACACACTGAATTTAGACTTATCTGACTCTTTTATAGATATCTGTGTCTGCGTAAAGACATGATGGAGAATGAAGGGGAAAACTAATGGATGTTTGCAGTGATGCTTGCTGCTGAGTGAAGCTGAAGTCACAGATTTCCATGTATGTTTTTGGAGGAGGAGGGGAGGCGTCTGGAGGGACCGGTGTGAAAGGTCCTGTGGTGGTATGCGACAGAGGAGGTATCAGTTCGTGGAGGGTTTTCTGTGCCCCATTAGCAGTGTCAGAGGTCATGTGCCCCGGGTGTTAACCCTGATGACCAGTCTAGCTTCCAGTCTGCCAGGGGACCCTGGTCCAGGGGTATTTATTACCTACCACTACCCCCAACATCCCCCTTATTACCAACACACACAGACACAAACACCCCTCCAAACACAAATCTTCTCATGGAAGAAAACAAATCACCCAAAGTTGATCCTCAGCTGGGGTACATGTACTAATTGGATGCATATCCATACAGCGATGCATGATGACCCATCTGTAGCCTGATGTCTTGGAATTAAACACGGGCTCATCCAAATCTTAGTCTTTAGCGGCGAGTTGCAGCATGTTTTGGCTCCTCAGATGCACTTTGGATCAAAAATCATCTCCTATTTCTGTTCAGATATCTCTGAGACATTCATGTCGGAGGCATTATTTTTACTAATGTAATTTTGCATGACTGATTGTACACACATGGTCGCCTGACTTGGACCAGTTTTTCTTTGTTGAACCCGCGAAGGCGTGCTTGTGTGTGTGTGTGGTTCGCACAGCCTTTGTGTGACACATGCATGTCGGGCTGCTGTATGAGTTAGTGCTCTTAGTGTGTGAGTGTGGCAGAGGAAGGCCCTCAGCATGTCAGTATGTTTTAATGCTTCACATCTGGTTTCCTAATTTTCCTCCCTGCAGCTCCCCTCCACCGCCATGTCAGGACACTGTTTTGTTTTTTCAGGGTGGGGGTGATGGAGGGGATTTCTGATGAGTGATGGCCCTGCATACAGGACATCAACAATCTTCCTCTCTTCCTCCGTCTCTGCCTCTTCTCTTTCTTAATCTTTCTTTTTTGTGTGTGTGCACTCACTTTGTATTCTCACCACCCTGCATCTGAAAGGCTAGATAGATAGATTTTGCGAATCAAGTCATTTTTTGTGTCATTATCCTTTTCGCCCTCGTTCTTTCGCCAAATCACTGAATTTGCACTTAGTCAAACTTTAGAAAATGATTACGTAAATGTGCATCTAGCTAACTTGAAACTTGCAGCAAACCCTTTATCAGTTCCCGCTGCCACCAAAGCTGCATTCCCAAGGAGCTGAGAGGCCGATGTGTTTTATGACAATTTGAGAAGGCAGTTTATGTCGACAGTGATTAGTGCTGATGAAATCCTATGAAAGTTTATGTCAAGCTAGGTGCTCACCAGATGATTAAGGCCACGTGTAAAGCAGAAAGCCCTCCTGATGTGTAACAGATGCCCTAATGGACACAGAAATGAGGAACAGAGCATCCAATCCAAAGAACAAAACTATAAAATCTGCCTATTTTTATTTGTTCTCAGTGTCACAATTTGACATTTGGTCTTTGAACTTGGTTTGGTAAAGTTAGTTGCACCAGTTGGGAAGCTCAGGTCTCTCTGTAAGACATTTGGTCTGTTTGGCCAGAAACAGGGAAATGAATGAAAACAATAAACAAACAAACAAACAAACAAAGATTATATTGAATAATCTTGACAGGAAACATAGTTTAAATGAAAAATATTTTAAAATAATAAGGGCCTCTGAGTTTTTGTGCTGAGTTACTAAGATCAGTGTTTGTGCTGGCAGAGTCTAACTCAGAACGAATGCCACAAGAGGAGAAGAAAAATTGCTCTAAAAGCTCTTTTAACCTCAAGCTGACAGCTAAATATTTTATCAGAGAAGTCCATTAGCTGACAGTAAGTTTGATTATTGTTTGATTATTGTTATATTTAGGTTTTCAACTAACTGTGTAAGCCATATTTCAAACTTCAACTAAACAAAAGGAGAAGAAAAAGCGCAACAAGTCTCCTTCAGCATCGCTTCCTGGAAAAATATGTTTTCCAGTTTAGTGCACTGCCCCTTGACTGCTTTAACTAAAGTCGGTAAAGATCTCTGGAAACAACATTTCACTCACATCTGGTGTAAAATGATGCAGAGATTTGTTATTTTTTATGTTTTCTGTGTTTTAGCATGATTTTTAATGTAAGGTTCTTGAAGACAGACCCAAATTTAAGCAGACTTTAGCAGTTTAAATAACTGAAGATGCTCATGTCTGTGAGATAATACCATAAGTGAATCTGAAATGATTTTACTTTTGTATTAGATTGTTTGTCACAGTTTTCTTAGTTGAATGTTTGAGTTCAGCTCTAATTTTAGCCTGCAGCAAAATCCAAAGATTTAAATTAAGCTTTTAAAATGTCATAAAATGTCTTAAATATAATCACCAGTGTTATTTAGCATATATTGTAAATTCTGCTGTTTTTTATTTATGTATCTATTTTTTTGGGGAGGGAATCCACGTTTAAACATACCTGTGAACCTTTAAAGACTTCTGCCTCTGAAACTGGCCTAATAATGGTCTTTAAAATTGAAACATCCACATCACGTTATCCTGCATCAGTTTCTTCATCTTGGGAAAGTGGGTATTTAAAATGGTTTGGCTTGCAAAAAAATAATTCAGTATTAAGGAATCTGTTGAATTTATGTAACATGTTGAAAACATACTTTGTGCCCTGACTTTTTAAATCATTTTTTATCTTTTTATTTTTTCAAATCTAAATGTTTTTCATTTGAGTAAATACAAAACACAGAGTGCAAGTGATGGTTGTATGTATTAAATAAAAAGCAACTCATACCAGCCTTGCCGTATGGGAAATGTAATTGCTCTCTTAACCCTAATAACTGGTTGTGCCACCAGAGACACCAACAACTGCTGTCAAGCATCTGCAGTAACAGTTAAGGAAGTTTTTACATCCAAACCATCATATTGTTTTTTAGGCCATTAAGACGTTTTCTTGATGATGTGTTTTAAATCATGGTTCTGCTTTATGAACTTGAGGTTATCTGATCTCACAAGGTATTCTTAGTCAGAAATTGTTTTACCAAAAGTAAGAATAAACTAAATTTGACTATGATGTTTAATAATTAGGATCAAATTCGAATGTATGCAACTGATTTTCACTCTGTCTATACAATTGGATTAAATTCACTATACTCGTTACATACATTGTTCTTTTTTCACTGCTTTTCTTTTAATGTGTCTTAAAATGATGATGTTGTGGATCATCAGAACACAAATACGTTAAATTCAGTCTAGTTACAGTTTTGAAATATCAGAACTACATAATATTACCTCTGTTTGGCATAATGTGCATTTTATTCTTTTCCAGGTTTTTCTTTTCAACAAAGTTCATGCATAAATGCTGCCTTACATCTTTTGACTGCATTACCTAAACCCAAAAGGTTTCATAGTTAAAAATGTGCCACAATACAGACAGAGTGGTTCACAATAGCAAACTAATTGGCTAATTTGATTTTTTTTTTGTCATATTTGGCAATAAATTTCTAGAAGACAAAAATTTAATATCTGTATTTATCTGAGTCAGCCATGAAAACGCCCACATAGAGGATGAGATATAACATAAGTCTAGGTTTTAATGTTAACTACTTGACACTTTAGGCTGTTTGTCTTTAAGATGAAATGAAATATCTGGGTTTAGTTGAGTCTATCAAAACCTCCATTACTGAGTGTTGCTGCAAGCATCATCAGGGAGCCGACCTCAGCTCCTGCACAGTCGCAGCCGTCCATGTTTCTCTATTCCTGCCTGTTTTCACATCCCCAGACCTGGAGACAGACTAAACTGGGCTAAAACAAAACCAGACATCAACCAGCTAGACTGAGACTTGATCGTGGTGGAGTGACTGACGTCATTTCTTGATTGTGCAGGTCAAGCAGGACTCTGTGGTTAAGCCCATTACAACAATGGGCTTAACCACAATCATATTTTATATAGTGCTAATCTGATTTAGGAATCATTATTTGAAAATGGATTTATTTTATTCACTCAAACTTTGTTTTTGTCTGGTATTAAAATTTGAACGAAGCAAAATAAATCTGTAAAGGGGCAAAGACTGTTTCACATCACTGTTGTCATAAAGCGCCTGTAACACGAGCCGCAGGTTGAAACACCTATTCAATTTTAACTGGTCTAGTTTTATGTAACTTACTTAATTAAGTCAAAACTATGTTGAATAAAGGCATTAAAGTTGTTGAATTATTTTGTGATCATCAGTTCTAAGCTTACATCATAATGTTCTTGAAAATTTTAAATTGAAATTAGGAAAACTCACAGAAACTCTGAACCCAAAGGTTATTGAACTTAGATCAGACTGTAAAGCAACTTAACTTTACTGCAGAAATTCAGTAGCAGTTCTGCTGAGAAAAAACATTGCGACAATTTTGATATTCAGAAATATTAAATATTTGTTAATATTTAACTCTGTCATAAATAAACATGTATATATTAACATTTTTTGAGTCGTTTACTTGATAATAACAACTCCACAAAGCTTTATGTCATAAAATCCAAACTATCCCTTTAAAGTGTGTTTAAAGACAGAAAGTGTTACAGAAGATAAAACACAGTTCACAACCCCTGACCACATGCAGCTATGGTTCAACTCAGTTACCATAATTTTGCTTATCAGATAAAGTTTACCTAAGAAACCAATGTTTTCTAGTTCGTATTTGTTTTGTATTCATTTTCTAATCCAAGAGGAATTTTTTTTGTCCTAAAGTTTTTTTTTTATAAAGGTTTTTAGTTTAAGTTGATGTTTAAAACTTCAAACTCTCTTTATAAACATTCAACCAACAGAAACGTTGATGCTCTTTTCTAACTCGTCTTATTTATACTTGCACTATTTGCACACTCAAGTGTTACTCACTTGAAAGTGTTATTAGCAGATAATAACCTGCATTATTGAGCAGAACAAGATGTAAATGTATAACATCACTAGATTAAAAACAAACACACTTGCACGATGAGTTCTTTGAAATCGGCCGTTCTTTGCTAATGTCCCTGTGACACAAGGATTACCTCCAAATCTTTGCAGTGTGTCGTACACTGTGCTGTGTGGGTGTGTTACTCCACCAAAACAAAACAAACAACAGCAATATTAAACTTCTGCAACCACAATAGAAGAGGGGGGTAATAAAAAAACAGAGGGTCCTCAACTTCTTATTAATTATGCAAGATTAGTCTAATTATAATTCAGCAAATGAATGTGTGGCAGAAGGTGCGAGGCGACGGGGCTGGGAGATTTGCATGTTAAGTGGGCAGAGGGAAGCGGCTAATGCATGCTAATATATGCGTCAATGTCTCGCTTTAATTTCAGCATTTGCAGCTGTGTGCGTCCGAACTGAGGGGGGTGAAAAGTTGACTCAATGGGTTTTTGGGTAAGGGAGCTGGGGGGGTGCAAAGGTGGGTGTGTCAGCGTATTAAGGGGTGTGTGTGTGTGTGTGTCAGTGTGTGTGTGTCTCTACATGCCGGTGTGTGTGCGAGGCATCTGGTGTCATATAAACAAGGAATGATGAGAAGAAGTCAACAAATAAGGTCAAGAACCCTCAGAAAGTGCATAAAGCCAGAAATGGATGTAGACAGTCGCTGAATTAGGGTTGTGGTTTTCTTGGCCCTCGGTCGTCAGTTCAGTGAAACTGTCATGTCATCCAGTTAAATGTGTGACGACCGATTGTTACATTGTCTGCAAAAAGGCTGGTGCTACCAAACCTCGTCATTTTCTGTGTATATATCAAATGTATTTAATCTTCTTAAACCTAAGTCTGTCCATCCATCCATCCATCATATTCCACTTATCTGAGATTGGATAATAATTTTGATACCCCAAAATAAAATCCTTTGCAACTTCTTCCCATAAGACGTCATCTAATCAGAAAAAAGTCTATCGCTCTGAGCTGCATTGTTGCTGAAAATGTGCTATATAGATACAATTACCCTACATAGCTGTGTGTAATTCAATCAAATATAGCTGCTCTGTGAAGGCCTCAGATTAGTTAATATCACTGTTGCCCTTTAGCAAGAAGGTCCTGGGTTCGAGTCCCAGCCTGGGGTCTAAATGCTTGGAGTTTGCATGTTCTCCCTTTGCATAAAAACTTCTCCCCGCAGTCCAAAAACATGACTCTTGGGTTAACTTGTCTCTAAATTCTCCTTAGAAGTGAATGTGTGTGTGCATGGCTGTTTGTCCTGTTTGTCTCTGACTGGTGACCTGTGCTGTTCCCGGCCTCATGCCCGTTAAATTACTTACCAATCTGTGGCAACACTTGAAGACGGATTCTCAGAAATGCTTCCCTCTGATGTGGTTGAAGTTTTCCATCTTGAGCTGTACAAATCTGGTGGACACATACCCTAAACACTTAATTTGAGAGAACTAAGAATACAAACACATGACACACTTTTTCAAATTTTTCATTAAGCATCCCTCCCACGATGCCATTACGGACTATTTTGTGCTTGTGTGTCTCAAAACATAAAACACTGATCAAAGTTTGTCCTTGTAACATGAAAAATAAAATGTAAGCTCTTCAAGTGGCGTGAATATTTTTGCAATTTGATACTGTTTGATTTTCAAAGATGTGCACAGCTAGAGTTAGAGTAACACACCTCATAACTTTTCTGTGAGATTTTAAAACATGAAGATGTCCACAACATTGATGATCTATTAGAAGTGAATTCTCAGTGTGATGTGTGAGAGGCACATATGGGCCCTTTCACATTTTCACTCCAAACTGAGATCTACCGCAGCTCCGAGGTGGAAGGCTCGAACTCTGACAGATAAATTGTAATCACTCTCTGCCAACAACAATATTGATTGTCCTCTGAGCGCATAACTCAACTCCAGAAATATTGGAGACAAGTTGGAACTGAGAACTAGTTTCAAGCCAGATCCTGTTCACAAGGGAGGAAACTGGAGCAAGCGATGGAGAAATGATCAGTAAAAGCTGAGAGAATGAGGGAGAGATTAGTATTCGATGGGAGGATTCAGGGCTGTGGGGCCAATATGAATTTCCTCTCCACACAGCCGCTCCACATTAAGATGAATTATGTTTGCAAAGAACACAGTGTGGGTGAGATCAAACCAACCCACGTAAGCCAACAAAACGCTGCCTCCTTCTGTGGCATTTTTCCCCTCACTGTTATTGTTTGCTTAGTGGAAACAGCGACAGTGATTTAAAAGTACTTCACTGAAGTAAAATGTAATGCAATGCTGGAAGAAACTAGAAAAGAATTACTTTAATATAAGTACAGGAAGATACTTTGAGGAGAGTTAGATTTATGGTGCATCTGTGATCTGATTGTTTCTGCTGCTGCTTCAAAAGCAGAGCTGGCTGATCAGACACAGCGACACCTAGGGAATATTAATGAATATTATTTGATACAAAACATAGTTCATGCATATATAAAACTCTGACTTTTTTCCTTCACGAATATATTCAAAACATTCAGACACAACAAATGACATTGAGTGAAACTATTAAGAGGTCAAGACATCACAAACGTAAGAAAGATGTTGAATAATAGACATAAAAATGTTTAAGTCTTTTTGTCATTTTGATTAAAATGTTATTTTATGCAATTTAGTGTAGAAAGCTGCACACATGTGTAGTGTGATGTTTACATCTGAAATCTGTTAATGGATAAATAAACATAAAACTGAAGTAAGAAGTTTCATGTAACAGAATAAAAATATAATAAGTTGGACTGCTCTTCAATGAGCGATGACCCTGAAAAATACAATAGATCAGTGCTTTAAAGAAATTAAATAAGTTTGTGACCATTTTTTCATTATATTAACTATATTTATACTAAAATTACAGCCATCAAATATTTTGCATTGCTTTTTTAGTGGGGATGCTTTTGATAGCATGTTAATTCAAAGCTGTAAAATTCACCAACTTCACTCAACTTTAATTCTGGAAGTTGGTTTTCGCTGCTTCTTTAATTTCCACCCCTCAAAGCAGAGTGGATAAAACCCTCACTGTCTTCAATTTCAAAGCAGACCAAGTATTTTTATCAGAAAACATTGCATCTGGGTTTATTGAGGAAAAGCAAACTACATGTCGAAGATAATTCAGTTTTATTTTTCATTTGTTAATGATGTTTTTATTATTCTAAAATAACCAACTTTTATGAATTTTGTAAGAGTCGGCGACTATTTTCTTATTGACATAGAGTAGCATAATGTCCAGATCACAATGTTTTTTTTTAATCTTCCTGATTCACTTAAAAACAAATAATCCTGTCTTATAGCTATGCACATGCAGTGAGATTATACACTAATGTCCATCAGCATTATTTACTCTGTATTATTACTGTGATTGTGTAGCACTTCCCTCACTCATCAGTGATGTTGTGGACATTGCAACGTCTCCAGTTCATGTCGTTACATCGATTGATATTTTTATTCCAATCAGAGCAGCTCAGCCTTAATAAGCTGATCCAAACACAGCAGTTAACCTGGTTAAAAAACTCTGTGCAACATCCTGACAATCTGTCTCATAAAAAGTATAAAGTTTTATCATTTATCACTAAAGATATATCATACAATTAGAGACTTCAATAAACTCACTTCTTTCCAATTTTCCTCCTCTTGGTAGAGTTTTCATGCTGAGCAGTTTACAGAAATGCATGTTTTAAAAAGACTTCTGGCTGCATCAGCTCCAAACATATTTTAGTGCTTTTTCAGTTACATTTTGCAGACAAAACAATGCAGAAAAAAATGTTCTCCAATTTCTAAAACGTAAAAATGTGTTTTAGATGTCAGAACCTTTAAAAGACTTCATTACACAGACATTTTCTCTTAGTATCCCAGCATGCCAATCAGGACACACTGAACAGGCGGACCAGGAGGTGCACCGGTCTGTCTTTGACTACGAATTTCTATGTAGTCCTGACTGGCGAAAAACCCTCAGGAGTTAGGGAAAATTCAGAGATGTTGGATCAACAAAATACTGTGAATGACCCATTATGCAGTTTTGCAAGCACACAAAAATAAACTGATTTTAAAGGATTGGCTGTGAATTTCATGGCAAAACAGCAAGCTGGGGTTGCAGCTGCAGGAATCCCAGATGGTCGACCATCAACAGGAGTTTTGTCAGGGAGCCTTGGTTAGAACCTGGGACCTGATTTGAACATTTCTACAAATAACTCTCCTTCCTTCCTTACTAAGAGTATAAATAGGAGAGTAATTTAGCACCCACTTTTAACCACAACTTACTAAAGTAAACTCAACAACTGAGCAAGGTTTCACACAACTATGTTTTAGTCACATCATGATTGAGTTTTTGACAGACATTTTTTTGTAAATGGAGTGGACACTTAGTTTAAGATCTGAATTTTTGTTGTAGCGGGGTCACCATACAGCTCAGATGTTTTTTTGTATTTTTTTTTTATTTAAGTTTTTTTATGGCCTTGCAAAACACCTGAATAGATCTCCTTAATCTCATCCTTCCCTCCCTTCACTTTATATCCTCTTCCTCTGTTTATTTCTACATTCTCTATTCGTCTTTTCACCGTATTTCCATCACAGAAATTCGGCGTATTTCTGTGATGGAATGCGCTCCAGTTTCTTCCTCCTCTTTCCCATCTTTGCCTCTTAGCGTGGGGACTTTGGGATTGCGGCAGAGCTGCGTTGCCATGGCAGCTGGCTATGTTTCCGAACCGTGTACACCTGGGATTTGGAGTCTCTCTCAGTAGTCTCCCTCTCTTCTATTTATTCCACCTTTCTTTCAGGTTTTCTCTGGTGTAGCTCAGGCTATCAGCACCCCCCTCCCCCACTGTCTTCGGCTCCACAGTGCGTTGGATTGAAGTTACATACGTGATGAGACTCATATACTTGAAAAAAATAAGATAAAAAATCATGTCCATGCGAGCACCTGCACAAGCCTCCTTCCCTACCTTCGTCCTGCCACTTCCTCATTTAATTTTCTCTGTGGCTGTCTCTACTTCGTTTCCCTCTGCGCTCCCATGTGGGGTTCAAATATGGCATTGTGGGATACCACAGTCCCCTGAGTCCGCTGGCATACATCATTGTCTCTGGTTTACTTTGAAACGCAGCAGCACTTTTCACTCGGCTTGTGGTTCCAGATCTCATTACTTGATTTAAAGTGTAACAACATTGACTTTAAAACTAAACTAAACAGCTGGGATTTATGTCAGAACTGTAATCACATGTACATACATGCAATCACACAGGACCTGGCTGTGAGGAAAAAAAAAGCCTTCTTTGGCTTTTGGTGTGTGAAAACGAGGGAAATAATTACATACTGGAAACTGTCATGGAGTTTCTTTGTTGCTGATGTTAAAAATTTTTTTTACTATGTGCCCTTTTGTTTACCTTTGCAGGTTTTTCTTGAAGTTTTTCCTGAAATGCAACCAGAACTGCCTGAAGACAGCAGGCAACCCGAGGGATATGAGGAGATTCCAGGTACATGAAAGATGTTTACGTGTGTGTGTGTGTGTGTGTGTGCACTTGTGTGTGGACATAAAATAGTGGGAATACCAGAGGATGAAGAATTTAATAGCTGTGATAAAAGAGCATCTTTATACTCTTCTATTATAAGACACTCTACTCTCCCATTCAGTCTATTTCCAGGTAAACTGTAGTACTAAAACACTTTTAATTTAGACTTCTCCTCTCCACAAAGTCTTCAGCTGGACAGCTGAATTGTATGATGGACACAAAATAGATCCTCAGATGTTTTCCAAGCAGAGCTTATGTGAAATAACTGGTCAAAGAGAATGACCAGTTGTTTTTCTCAGATAGTTTGCTTCACCTTGGGCAGGTGTGAAAACTTGCCTTTTTTTTTCTGTTTACCGCTGGTGCATCTCTCTTACTGTGGAAATGCAACCAAACTATCCAGTAAGCTAAAACCAACGAGAAGAAGAAACGCCCACGCTTTTAAATCCACATTTGGTGTCTGTGGAACATCAGCAGCACGTTTCACATGGTGTGGGGGTTTTTTGGTACATCTGTAGTTTTGCTGATGGTTCATTTCCCTGCCTGCTGCTTCCACTGGTCTTATGACAGTGCCCCAAATGGCCTGATGCTGTGACTGTATGAGGTTGTCCAGCCTGCCTGGTCTGCTTTCAATAAGTGCAGCGTGAAAGTGAAAGGAGCCAAATGAAGTGAATCTTTCCGTATTTCCTGCCTAGCTGAACCTTGGACCATCAAAGTGTGAAAATGCCTTTAATTTAGCCAGAATAAAAAATCTGTTTCTCTCAAAATATTGTCTTTTTCTAATATTCTAAACTCTTGTTTCATATTACTGTTTATATGAAAGTCGCCTGCAGCTGCATAAACTCTTTGATGAGACAAAACAAGTGCAGGTTAACATCCTATTTCCTTAAATGCACAATAGGAACCTTGGCAGACAGTTTGTTTACTTATGATAAAAAGTGTCTCATATCTGCAAAACTCTCCAGGAAGAGGAAGAACTCTAATCTGCCAACCTTAAACAGCTTTTAGCTACTTGGCTCTAATGACATGGCTCTCATGTTGTCTAAAAATGTGCACCTGATTGGCTGCTCCCCCATCACGTTCAAATGAGAAACTTTGTTGCTCCTATTCCAGCAAGTAGCTAAGCTAAACCAGTTTATCATTACCTGATTGCACTGTTCACTTTTTTTAAAGTAAATTCACCCTTTTTTTTTGTACAAATGCCTTCAGCATGCTCAACATTACTCATTTATTCAAGTGCAACCTTTGGTTCTGAATCCAAAGTAAAAAGACACTCCAAAAGTCACGACCAGAAGAAACCAGACCACAGAACAATGACGGTAACTACCAGGACTCTGAATTAGAGCATCGCTTTTAGTTTGGTCCATTTATCAAAAGTAGACATCATTTGAATACCCAGCATTGTGTTTTTCACCAATTGTTCATGTTTATTTGTCTTTCAATACTTATAGTTAAGGAAAAAATAGGAATATTTCTCCTTCTTTCATAAGAGTAATTTTTTTTACTCCTTGGAAAAGTTAAGAAGTCATTTTTAGATAAATTAACTTTACTGACAAGCTATGAGACTGATTTTTTTTTTTTTGATATCCAAAGAGAATATTTGGTTTCTGGGTCTTAAAGCCAATTAAAGTAGCTGAGAGTTGCTACAGTTGTCACATGGCAAATCTCTGGGAAGGTTTTCCAGTGGAAGTCATAATGGAGAAAGAAGTTAAAGGTGAAAGTTAGAAATCAATAAGGAGTCAGAGAGATGGAAAGACAAACCAAAGAGTTATATATGTGGGAGACATGGCTGTGGGGGCGCCTGGGTGCAGGAAATAGGTTGAGGTGTTTCAGGAAGTTGTCAAGAATTGAGTGATTGGCTCCAGATGGGGAAGGTCATGCTCCGTGACCCAGGAAGTGGTCACAAGGGACTCCTCGAGCTCACTTCCTCTGCCGTCTTTCAGCACCAGCGGCCTCTCTCTGGCATTCTCCTTTGCCCGGCAAAGCCTTGTGTCCGGCTGCCCCCGCCCCTCTCCGTCCTCGTCTCCCACCGTGTTTGCTTTAACTCCTGTGGTGTGACACATGCTGAGAAGTTATGAGTACACGAGCGCTCCAAACTCTGGGCCTCTGGGTTAAAAGGTGATCAGGGCTGGGCAGGAGTTCGTTGCTTGATCGATAATTTACAGTTATTTTCCTTTCCCTTCCACCACCTATGGAACATATGTTTTTTCCCCTCTCTTTTGCTTTGCTCCTTCACCCCCAAAAGTTTCATTATGTGTGTCTTTTAAGATGAAGGTTTATTATACATGTCATTTCAAAATATATGTCATAATATCCTGGCGCATATAAATATTGCAAATAATGAGGGCAAAAACTTGGGACTATCCCCTTGTTAAGTGTATAAAGTGCCACCTGTGGGGTGCAGATGTAAGTGGGGACATGCAGTAGGCAGAAAATCACATTATGGTGCCATATATCATCCACTGCTTTAACAACCAGCTGAAATAGGAGATTCGGTTCATATGTTTGTTGTCACTGAAGGATTAAGAGGAGACAACGTGAGCCTGCTGCGTGCTATATGAATCAAAAAGTTAGTCCAGAGGCAGAGGCAGAGGCCATATGGTGACCCAGTGGAGGAGTGAAGGGGTGACAGCGCCAGAATGCAGATGTGTTGTGGAAATCCCTGAGATGTCAGATCATCCATTAAGAAATATGACCATCACCTGTACAGAAAAACAAATTGTTGCTCTGGGATTTTCACACTTGTAACGTGATATTTTGACTCTTAGCCTGCAGTCTAAATGCTTCATCTACGCTCATGCGTCTTCCTCTTTGCCCCCTTTGTCCTCTCGCTCAGGTGGTCTTGTCCAGCACAGTGAGTGTAGATGGACACGTCCTGGCCGTGTCAGACAACATGTTCGTCCACAACAACTCAAAACATGGCCGGAGAGCTCGCCGACTGGAGCCGGGAGAGTCTGTGGAGAATACCATGGAATATGGTAGGACAATAAGATAAGAGGTTTAATTTACCTGTTTTTAGTCAGAGTTTCGTAAAAGTACTTATACGGTTTTTCATCATTTGTCACATTACAAACACACACTACATATTTTATCTGAATCAAAGATTGAGACTGTGATTCATTTACACACAGGCAGACTTTATCTCTGTAGGCAACAAGTTGAGCCAAGTTGTATTTGAGGGTATCAGAGTCAAGGAAGCTGAATAAAAGGTCATATATTTTCTACTTTTTGTTGATCTATACCATAAAATCTTGAGGATCTGATGTCAGAAACGGTAGTGAAAAATCAAAAGGGTGTGAATACTCTGAACATAGACCAAGAAAAACATATAGTAACCAGTGTTATTGGAAATCTCACTGGGTGCGAGTATCGAAGAACTTTGCTCGACTTTGTTAAAGTTTCACATATTTGAGAGGCAAAAAAGAATTAATTTACAAGATTTATTAAAACAAGCCTAAAACTTACACTAGTAATATTTCATTTCTGCACTAATTAATGAAAGCTTTTACACAAGTGAAGAGTCAGATCATTTTTCCAACTCTATCCGGACATTTGTCCTGTATTTAACCCAAGTTTTAAATGAGGATGACTGTGCATGATGCATGACTTTAAGTCACACAAACTCTTTTCAAGCAGCTGTTTTGGCCTAAGATAACATATTGTGATTTTAATCTTCAAACCTTTTCCACTCAGTCCATACAGTGCAAAAAGTTGTAAAAGTGTCTATAAACTTTGTACTTTTTCACATTTTGTCACAATACAATCACAAGTCAATGTATTTAATTCAGGTTTTATGTAATGGTCCAAGAGAGTCATTAATGTACACTTGACATCCGCACAGCAAAAGATGACAGTGGCAGCATCATGATGTGGGAATGCTTTCTGCAGCATAAAATAAAAACCACATCTCTTTTTTGTGTTACTCTATCACAAAATGATAAAATGTGAACAATTAATGAATACTGCTGGAGGGCGCATACATGTAACACTTTTACCCTCATTTCTTTACTTTTATTGGTCGTCATTGTAGATTGTGTTAATGAAGCTTTTCTCTCCCGTCTTAGCCACCCCCTGCATCAAAGCCATCAGCCCCAGCGAAGGCTGGACCACCGGCGGGGCCATGGTCATAGTCATTGGGGAGAACTTCTTCGACGGGCTGCAGGTGGTGTTTGGAAGCATGCTAGTGTGGAGTGAGGTAAGAGTTGTCTACGAAACATCCCGCTAATGATGCTGCACATTGTGAAATGAAATGCGCAGCATATGGCTTGTCTCATTATTTGGGTGATTTATGAGCAGTCTTAACAATTGAATCTTCCCACAGTAATGAGTTAGCCTAAATATTTACAAGACGTGGGGAGGCGTTTTTTTGGTGACACTGTTTGTGTGCTTTCTCCTCAGCTGATCACTCCGCACGCCATTCGTGTACAGACGCCTCCTCGACACATCCCTGGGGTCGTGGAGGTCACCCTGTCGTATAAATCGAAACAGTTCTGCAAGGGAGCCCCTGGACGCTTCATTTATACAGGTATTAGGATGAGCCATTTTTCTTAAAGTTAGATCCAAAGATTTAAATAACTGTTTCTAAAGCTTGACAATCTAATGATTTTTTTTAGCCCTTAATGAGCCAACTATAGACTACGGTTTTCAGCGACTTCAGAAAGTAATTCCCCGGCATCCAGGTGACCCAGAGAAGCTAGCCAAGGTGAGACAAGAGTTACCTAAACTTATCTTTAAAGGAGTTATGATTATTATGCTTTTGTCCTGGAGTTGTCAATTAAATTTCTTTTTTTTTTTTTTACAGGAGATTCTTCTAAAAAGAGCAGCAGATCTTGTTGAAGCCCTATATGGAAATCCACACAGTAATCAGGTACTTCGAAACAAAACTGCTTCCTACATTCGAAATTGATTGTCATTAAGTAGGGCATTTCTAATATAGAACATAAAATACTTTAATAATTGCCCTTGAATTATACAAACATTGACAAACCCCTTGAACTTTTTTCCATTTTATTGTTGTAATCTTTCCTTACCTGAGAAGATCCTTGTCTAATGTTTCCTCCCTGATTTTGCTCTTTCAATTGGGAATTTGTTAAATTCCACAAATTAAATTTTTGATAAGCAATCATGAGCACAACTTTTGCACAGAAATGAAAGAGGATTGGAAATATTATTAGCATTAACTGACAAGCAAGGCTACGCAACATAGGAAACAACAATATTAGTTTTCTTTTTAACTAGTTTTAACAAGATTTATTGGCATGGAGGAATTAATAACCATTTATCAAACATTATCCACACACAACAACATTACTCTACATACAGGATGTGTTCAGAAAAAAACTGTACAAAGCTTTTTGCTTTTTGTTGGCTCTGTGACAGTGACCCACATGAGTTCATGGTCCATTTAACATTATCTCATGTTAACATTGTATTAAACAGTTTAACTGTTTCTTTAGTTCAGACCCATAACGCTTGAGGGGTTGACAGAGTGTCACTTAAAGATTCTCAGTGTTACAGATTAATTAGTTCACTCCTGTTTACTACCAGAAGTAGCAGCACCAACACATATCAGCCAATTGGCTTCATATTTCTTGAAACTGACCTGTTGTTTGTCACTTTGTTCGACTTGCTGCAGGACATGCTGCTGAAACGTGCAGCTGACATTGCCGAGGCACTCTACAGTGTTCCCCGTCCTCACAGCCAGTTGCAGGCGCTGCCCAGTTCACCAGCCCATGGGAGCGTCATGGGCCTGGGCTCCTATCCATCCCAGCTGGGGGTTAGCATTGGAGATCCAGGACAGAGCAGCCAAGGTTAACAAACTGAGCAAGCCAATCTTTTCTTCTGTCTTTCTGGCCAGTAAAGCTTATGAGCCTGCTCTGATGTTTCCTCCAGGTTATATCCGTAACTCCAGCAGTTTGTCTCCGAGGGGTTACCCCTCAGCTTCCACTCCCCAGCAGTCGAGCTACGGAGGCAGCGGAGGGATGACTGGAGGCTACGGGACAGTTCCCATGACAAGTCTGGGAGTTCCTGGATCTCCTGGATTCAGCAGCGCTTCACCCACAAGCTCTCCCTACAGTAAGACTTGCTGCCTGCCTGGAACTCACAACGTTGATTCTGACTCGGTTTCAGGCTTAACACCGTTTGTTTCTCTCTGTTTCTCAGTAATGCCAGCGAGCCCCACAATACCAGGAAGCTCCAGCTCCTCGTCTTCTCTCTTGCCTTTCTCCTCTTTCCCTTCTGCTGCTAAACAGAAGAGTGCTTTTGCTCCCGTCCTCAGGCCCCAAGGTTCTCCTTCCCCCGCCTGTCCCGCCTCAGGGGGGAACAGCTTCAGAGGTAGTCATCCAACTCACTATCTGACCCCGCTGTCTGAACTCACCAATGCAGTCTAACCCTATACTAACCAACTCAAAAGCTATGACTGAACACGACTTGGGTGATGTACAGTAATGAAACGCCTGACTGATTTAGAATCATAGATTTTGTATATTTTTTTCTCTCCAGCGATGACGGGCCTGGTTGTCCCCCCGATGTAGCAAAGCACCTGCCCCCAATCTGCCCCAGAACACTGCTTCACTTACCTCCCCTTCTTTTTGGCACTGAGCAGGGAGACTGAAAAAAACTGATCACTAGTGAGCGTAACTTTTCCTCCCTGATTCCAACCACTGTCTCTCAGCCCCCTTTTTGCGACCAGTCAGTGGAACGGGTGGGGTATGAAAATGTCCAAAGACCAGCAATCTTCTCCAGATGCACAGGATAACACATCAGCCTCGGCTACAAACAGCAAGACTGGACAGTTTACTGCTGTATGTGTGTCTGACAGGAAACCTCAGTTTAATTTCACCTGAAGCTTCAAAAAGGATCTGTCTGAACCTCTGATCCACCGCCACATACAGCATCTAGTTTTTGCAATGGCTGCAAAAGACTTACATGATGCACTGCTGGATCGCTGTGCGTCGACGGATGCCGGACAGCTCAGATAAGAAGCCGTAGCTCTAAAATGTGGGGTGCTTACTTTGTGTGTGTGTAGACACACTAAATGGCATGTGCATACACTGTCTGTGAGCTAGAGAGAGGTTGTTTTGTAGTAGACTTTTAAAGACAACTTACATTCCAGAAAAGTAGAACCCTTATATTTTGTTTTGATTGTTTTTTCAAGGGAGAAATCTTTCTCATGGGTTATTACTAAAATGAATTCATATATTGATTTATTTAAGAACAAGCAATTTAACTTATTAAAGTTAGTTTAGGGAATAATATAAACGTGTTTTTATAAACTGGTTCTCTTTCCAACTGTTGATGAAATTAAGCAAGCTCTCCAATTGCCAATTACTTTGATAAATGACACTCTGTAATGGATTTTTTTTAGTGGAGTTTTGTTTTTTTTTAATTAAACTTCCCTACTTTTCAGGTTCTTGCAAAAGCAATTATATGTGTTTTGCCCGCAGTTAAAGGTTATTGTCCTTGTGTAAAAGGAAATATTAGTTAGCCGTATCCTTTTTATTTCCACTTAAAATGCATGCTTTGTTACACCCATGCTCTGGTACTTTTTCACCCTGAATAGTTTGTGAACTTTCATTTCCGATGTCTAGTCACTATGCAGTATAGGAAGCAAAAGCACAACAGCTCAAACAAAAAGAAGAAGGTGTATTAAGTGGTCATTTATTATCATGTTCATACAGCCACAGTTCCTTGTAAAGGTATTCAGACCTGTTGAGTTTTTCCACATTTTGTGAGGTTGCAGCACAAAACTGCAGTATATGCACAACATATACCCATAATATACCCATAATTGGGATTTAGAGCATAGACCATTACAAAGTAGTGTAGTGAAAAAAACAACTATGTTGCGTTTGATTTTCTGCAGTATAATAATGGTGAAGGGCATATTTGGCCCAAAACATGTCCCAAATAATTTGGGGCATGTTTTATTACCAGCTTTCTTCATCTACAGACTGATATTTTTTTTTGCTTATAATTCAAGATTAGTAATATTGTAAGGAGAAGGTCTGTGAACAAACATTTTCAGTTCTTCAGATTATCAAGTTGGTTAAAGTCTGGCCATTGACTGGGCCATTCTAGCACATGAATATTTTTTACTTTTACTAAAGCTTTCCTTTATATGTTTGAGTCACTGTCCTATTGGAAGGAGAACAATTTAGCAAATCTGAAGTGGTTTTGCAGTCTCTGACTGTTTTTCTTCTAGTTTTATCTTTTATTTAGCTCAGTTCACCTTCACTGTCGTTGCTGAAGAATATAAAAACCACAACATGATGCTGCCACTCCCAGTTTCACAGTGAAGATGGTATTTTCAGGGTGATTTGCTGTGTTAGTTTTCTATCCCACACAGTTTTTGTTGATCAAGAGTAAAGTTTGACCTAATCAGAGTAACTTCTTTGGCTCTCCACATGAGTTATGACAAACTGTAAAAATGAGTTGAGTTTTAGCAGTACTTTCTTCTTGACCATAAAAGCTAGATTTGCAACAGATTCTCCCATCTTCACAAAGGATCTCTGATGTTCTTCCAGCACAGGTTTCTTGGCTGGTTTTCTGATTATTGCTTTCCTTTTCCAGGCTGTAGGTGTAGCTGGCCCGACATGTCCTGAAAGGTCTGAAGTTGTGCTTTGCTCTTTTTACTTCCAGATGATGGATTAAACTTTGCTTTGTACAATGTTAGAGCATTGATATATTGTTTTATGACCCAATCCTGCATTAAGGTTTTCCAGAGCCTTATTCCTGAATTGTCTGTTGAGTTTCTTGGTATTCTTGCTGTTTGGTCCTGGATGTTTTCTAAAAAAGATCAGGTTGCAGCACTTTTAAGATGCACATTGAAGTTGCATGTGAAACGTTGAAATCCTTTTCTACACTCCACAATTTTGTTTTACTTTGTGTTGGTCTGTTGCATAAAAATTCCACAAAAAATTATTTGAGGTTGTAACGTTGGAAAATTACACAAAATCCAAGCTGTATGAATACTTTTGAAGGCATAGCATTATTCATCACAACACGAACTCATTCTCAGGACGTGCACAAAGAACGTAAAGGGTAGCTGACGTAAGCAAATTTGTTTTTAGAGTTCAGTTAATCTTATTTATTAAAAAATGTTAGCAATTTATTTTTATGTTTTTTAAGCCATCTTTTTTTTTGAAGTGATACAAAAAAATGGTGCAAACGTGATTTGTAAATTCTAAGGTGTAATTATATTTTGTGCTCCAAATAAAACAAGTAAAAGGAAAAAATAACTGAAGTGAGTTGAAGTGGTCATACACATTTCTTTCTTATGTTACGCTGTGGTGTCCTGAACATGGAGCTTTTCCTGCAAGCCTCCACATCTCAAGGTTGTGCCTGATCTATTTTTGACTATGCCCATCACCTGTGTGCTCGTGCAGCTTGTTACACTGTTTTGTATACATAGCTGATGAGCCGCAGCATCTTAATTGTGATGCGAGCGTTAAAGACTGAGTAGAGCATGTCAAGATAAACAACATCCTCCTCCCTCCCTTCTTTCCTCCCCCCCATCTCTCTCCTCTCCAATAAGCCTGCTTCTCTCTGAGGACCAAGCCTCTGGGGGCTGGAGTGAGAACCACATGAGTCTCCTTCCAACGCGGCCTCTTCCTCTCTCTGTTAAAGAAAAAAAAATACACTCACACACAGAGGCATGCGGCTCACCCCTGCCTTGCTTTCTTCAGTCTTTGTTTGGTGCTGCTTCATCCCGTCTTTCTTCCTCTCGCCTCTTATCCTCTCTTGCAATGGTCCTTCTCTGTTAATGTAATTAGCACTGCTAAAGAAGGGCAGTTAATTACCCACTCTATTTTGATCGGGTAATTAATGTTATGCCAGGAAACAGCAACTGTTTCATTACCATAGCCCTCAAAGCAGTGAGGGGGTAGGGTAAGCACCCATTGGTAGCAAGTCTGCGTGTACTGTGGCGTTTTTGCAGTGACAATGAGGGGACGTGTGGACTTCAAACACCAGACACTGCCCGCCCTTTAACCCCACAACCACTTGCTGGCTGTTTCTTCCTCCTCATCTCCCCTTCTTCCCTTTGATAAGCTATTAATTTGACAAGTTAAAGTCAGCTCTGTTGCCAGCACCTCAGCATTCATCTTGCTGAGTGTTCCTTCTGCCCAGCGGTGCAGGAGCCATATGCTCCTCTTCCACATGACGGTTTGGTTGTGAGTGCTGCGGCGCCGTTTACCGTTTTTCCCTGATCACAGTTTGGATAAAGACAGCATGAGATGCCACCTGCCACCGAGTCATTCCACATCACACATCCACATCACTGCCATCCAGCTGTTGGGTAGGCGAAAGCCCTGCCGTGTCATCCTTCATTACCAGGACAGCTAAAATATGATGAGTTTCTTGTTTAACTTCACGTGCCGTGTTTCTTGCTATAGAGGAAGCAGAAAACACACCCTTCCCTTTCTCCCCTCTCAAGGGATGTGTTTGTGTTTATATACCCAATTAGCCCTCTGGCCACAGCATGGCCATGCATTAGGCTGACATTAGCCCCGGGTGGGTGTGACGTCTGTGTGCATGTGTGCAAAATACAGTGAGCCCCTTTCTCATTTGAGGCATAATCAGGGGTGTGCGTGCCTTATTAGGCAGCCCGGGGTAGATCTTGACGGGGGTGGCCTACTGTTTTGTCAAATAGATTGGTAGATTGGCTTCCAAACACCCAGCCAGTGTCCTTTGCCTTTGGCCCATCAGTGAAGCCAGCATTGTTGCCCATTAGAGCGATGGACCCTGATTCTTTTTTTTTTCTTTCCAAAATGAATTCCCCACCCCTCTCCCTGCCATTCCCTTGGGTGTCACTAGAGTGGGGTGGCAGATGGAGGAGACACAGAGCTGCCCCCAGAGACCGAACCCCCAAACCAAAAACACATACACACACACACACACACACACACACGCGCGCGCGCATTCACAAATAGGTGCACACACTAAAACATTTATGTATACAAATGCATGAGCACCACATATGCACAAATACACACACAGTAAAGCAACACAGAGATCCCCAGACAGAAACCTCATCTGTCAGCCTGCTGCTTTTGTCCGGTCCACAGGAGTGTATTCAGCGAACGCAGAGTGACGTCTCTGTACGATGCCTCCATGCCCCGAGTTCCTGGGTTTGTGATTGGGGTCAGACAGAAAAAAGAGCTTCATAATGCTGCTAACTAATGCTACAATCTAGACCCAACTGCTGCAGGTTATGCCTGTTTTAAAAAATGCAATACAGATTTATAGATATTTATTCCTTTGATTTAGATTGATATGTTTGATATGGACATCTAAATTTGTCATACTTTTTGGTATTTGTTGCAATAACAGTCACCAGTTTTTAGAAATACATATGTCAGAGAATCACAAATGAGACAAAATATTAATCTTCAATTGCGTCTTTAAATATATTTATATTTATTGATGAAACTAAACTGGACCAGGCCTCTTCAGAGTTGAATGACTGCTGGTGAAAACGTTCAGCTATTTTATTTGGGTCTTGGAGAAGGCTTGAAAAATGAAAAATATGTAATGAATGAAACATGAAATAACCCATAGAAAAATATAATACCACAATGCAGTATGATTATGCATGCTTAAGAACCAAGGAGTGTATTGAAGAGTTGGTGATGCAAATTAGTGCAAAATTGACTAAAGGGTGAGTATTATGTAACCTCAACATTTCGGAGCTTTATATCATGTTATGTTGTTATTCCTCTTTCAGAAGCACCCTGTTTTTGACACCCAGTGTTGCTTTGATTCGTTCAGCCATGTTTGAGCAACACTTGAATCTGCTGTGGCAGCCATTCAGGGTTGCCTAAAGCTTGCTCATTTACCCAAAGCTGCACTTTAGAGCTGCAGAGCAGTCTGTCACTTTACCTTCCCTACTCAGACTAGCGGCAGCATCAATTAGCAAACACCTGGAGGAACTACACATCTGCTGAGCTTTACATACAAACTACCTCTCAGTTCAACATTCCTAAGAATGGTTGTAAACAGTATTATAGAGGAACACTGTTGTTGTCATGATGCTGAAAGGGAAAGAGCATCTAAAAGAGGTAAGCCAATTTCAAGGCTTAGTTGCTGTTAGCTTAGAAGATGGGACATTTTGTAAAGTTGTTAGGTTGTTTTTTTGTAACTTGGTGTCATGAAAGGGAAGAAAAAATGCCTTAAAAGAGAAAAGCTCACCCTCCTGGACCATCTGTCTATGACTGGACTTCTCATTGTTGGGATGAACTTGAATAGAGAAAACTGAAGGTTGCTTTAGCTCCATTTGGAACAGTCCTAAGCATAAAATAATACAGAAATACCATAAAAATACACACAAAACACTTAATTTGATTATCCTACTTATTTTTGCCTAGAGACCATTTACTTGAAGAGAGTTGAGCTTAGCTGTTTGGCTGGTTAATCCAGTGGGTAAAATGGCTAACTGCTCAGCTAACAGCTTGTATCAGCACTTTGTATTGCCTTGTTGCTGAAAATGTGGTATATAAATAAAATTACCTTTACCTTTACCTTTAGTGTGTTGCCAGGTAGTACACCTGGCTAGCTGCTAAGCTAACAGCTTGCAGTGTGTTGCCGGGTAGTACACATTAGCAAGGAACATGGGCGACTTTAGCTTTGTATCGCTGTAACGCCTGAGTTTCCCAGATTAAATTCAATAATGGAACATCCTAGTCTAATGTTTGCACCTGGAACTCCTTTCCTTTACAAATGCTCAGGAGTCTAGACTGGCAGTTTGTTTACAATCTGTAATATTTGTACATTTTCACAAAAGTTTGAGTGACTTTACTCTAACTTTTAAACCCTAACTTCTGTGAAACAATCTACTAATAATGCTACATATGGTGCAGTAAAACTACTAGAAGTATATGCACATAGAAATACATTTTGTTTAAAATGTTACTCAAGTATATGTAACTAGTTACTTGTATAGTAAACAATGAAGGCCAGAAGAACCACTGACTCTTGAAAAATGTTAAAATCTGTGATATCGCTGTGTTTTAGAGGGTGACCACGCTGAATAGGCAAGTAATTAATACTCAAATACTGCTTTGGCTGTCATATTTTCCAAACTCAGATCCATCCAAATGTAATTAATAAATTTGCTCTAATTTGTAGCTTTTTAAACATAATTCATGAGATACTTCACCAGCATATCCTTTGAAAGCAAGGGGCCTGAAAATGTTGCAAAAATCTCTTATTTCTGTGGCCGGCTCTGACCCTCAAACACACAAACTAAAGCCTTTTGTGGAAGACTGATTCTTTTCTACATTATTACATACACGTAAGTCCGTTTTTTAAATAATTGTGGTTTAATTGAGCCTTGTTAGAAATGTAAAAATACAAGTACCTGCTGTGGTAAATCGGTTTGATGCCAGGAAGGTGCTTTATAACAACCTTTTTTTCTCCTCTGGTAACCATACTGACAATTAGCCAGATTAGAGGAGTGGAGATGTAATTTGGGCCAAACGTAAGTATCGGCTGTTTGTGCGCGCGGCTGCGTGAGGTGAGAAGGCCTCGCGCTGGTGATTAATTACAGCCAGGCCGCGTGACAGAGGTTGAGGCTCTCCCAGTGCCGTCTGCAGCCCACATGAAGGCAAATCCAGCCTGGGCTAATTGACCCGGCTTCTGTAAGGCCATCCATCAAGCGTGGCCCAAGCGGACCCGTAAGAAACACATTATTCAGAGGTAAGTTTGTTAACCAACTAACGCTGCACCATTCATTACTGCCATTAGCTCCTACCTTCATGGTTGTCTCTGGAAAGTGCTCGACGCTTCGCTCAAATGTTCCCAACACCAAATTTGAGTTTTAAAATAGAAGCGTTTCCGGCTTGAAAAATAAAATGTTTTCAGCGGAGGAACTTTTAACATTTTGTCACGTTAAACAGCGTTTTTCAATGACATTTAAGTGATAGACCGACACAAAGTAGTGCGCAATTGTGCACTGGGTTTAAATTGATACTTGGATACAAGATTTTTTAAAAGCATATGTTGGGGAAAGTGCCTCCACTGTGTGTGGTGATAGCTCAGTAAGTGGCGTGTATGTTGAGTGTAGGTGAGTGAGATGTGTAGCAGCCGTCCTCCGGTCAGAAGGGGGCGCTGTGTGCTAAAAACAAGAAGAACCGGGATGCTGGGGGAGCGAAGAAGAGACGGCATGTGTGAGGGGTGAGCGTAGCCGAGGACCGGAGCAGCAGTGATGGGATTTTCGGCTCCTTTTCGAGATGCGGCTCTAATGGCTCTTCTTACTATGGAGAGCCGGCTCTTTCGGCTCCCCAACGGCTCCCCATTAGCCTGGTTTTTTTCTACAGTATATCGCTGTATATATGGGGAGTCCCCATATATATTTTTGACATTATTAATTAATTAATAGCTTAAACCTAATTTTATAATATTTTGTTTCATTATTGACATTGTTAAGCACTTATGATGAGTAAAAATGCTGCATAACAATGCTTTATAAATAAACCTTTTATTATAACCAATTAAATTATCACAAAATAGCACCACTTCCACAAAAATAACTTAAAATAAATTAAACAGTTAAATATAAATCAGTGATTCCTGAGATAAGGGACAAAATGGTTTTAAAATTCTTCCACCAAAAATGTTATTTATTCCTGAAGTTATGTATTCATACATGACAAATAATGTTTTGGGAATGTAAATATGTTAAGGTGCAGGCTCCCAGCTGCAGCATTTTCTTTTAAATTACATTTTTACTGGATCTGACTGAGAAATTTGTCAACACCATCAGACAAAAATAAATTGGTATAAAATTATTTTTTAATGAACTTATGACTGATATTTTTACTCTCTGTGGTGTCTTAATTATTTTAATTATGTCCATGTTTTTTAAATTAATCATACCACAATTTAAACATTTATTTAGTCTGTATTTAATTACTCCAGTTCAATTGATACAAAAAACAATTTTGAAAGTAATCACCACAATGAACAGTGTCATTTATTAGTAAAAAACACATATGCACCAAATACATGAATTCAGACATTTCACAAACAAATGCCTATCAAGAAACAAAATAAATGTTATTTTAAACAAAATGCAACATAAACTACATCTGACAGAGTTGACGGCACATGACGGTGTTGACACAAAACTGATGGTGGTGACAAACTAGTAAGTAAAAAGAAAACACTAAACTTGAAATGACATTTAAGAAGAATTAAATGCTGAAATGTTGTAGAATGTGAAGATATGAAGAAAAAATGTGAAATAACCATATTTAGATTTCAAGGAACATCTAAATTTTTGAGAATGTACCTTTGTCACTGAAGTCATCAACCAGGACGATTTTCAATCAAAATGTAAAAGATGAATACAAACAAAAATATACACGACAGAACTTTTTGAAATATATTGTGAACTAATTCATATCTTTCTAAATCGCTTAAAAGTCAGAATATTTAATCCCCAGGCAATAGACGTGTCACATATTCTCCTTCAATAAAATCCATAACAGCTGGTGAAATGCGGTATACACCCCTGGTGCTGCTTGTGCGGACTGGTGAGGATGGTTTTCTCAGCCTAACTAGGACATCCGAAAATGGCACAAAGCAGATATCCCGACGACCTTGTTTTTGCTTGAAGCTAAGAGTTGGTCCATGAGGATGAAAAAATTCCACTTGTACATCTTCGTGCTCTTTGTCAATTTGTAAGGCTTTAGCCAGCCACCATTTTCCATCATACATCACAACAAGCCAGTCTTCACTTTGGACATCACAAGGATCTATCAGGGTTGTTGTTCCTTTAGGTGTCTTGCTCGGCTCCTTCTCCATTTCCTCCATCAGCATTTCCAGAGGATTTTGAACTTTAGCAGTGGTTGAACTTTCATGGACATCTGGGTCCTGTGTTGTGTTGCCAAAAGAGTGAATGGTGGGACTGAAGCACTTGCAAATCTGTGGCTCTCCGCAAAAACATGAAAGGAACCTACAATGGATGACATTCCCCTGAGCTAGCACTTGGTGAATGTTTCTTGTTCCTGGAATTGATTTCAGGGTTTGCAGGAGGAGAGAGTCATAAGACTGAAAATCTTCATTTGTCACAAATTGCAGCTTGACACCACTTAAGCTGTTGGACACCTTGTCAAAGAATAATTTGCCATCTATGATATCCTGACCTCTCAGCACAATACTGTCAGCACATCTCTTCACCGTCGCCCCAATGCCATCTGGAGCGCCTTTGCCATGTGATGTTGGGAAGAAATTCCATGTAGCTTTCTCAAATCCCAGACGTTGCGGGACAACACAGAGGAGAAAGAAGTTCTTCTTATTTTTATATTGTTTGCTTGGACCATCAGACCAAAAGTGGATAGTGTTTATAGCCGGATATCTGATGTGAATATCTGTGAGGATTTGATCCATATAGGTCCATATGGCTGCAGCATCCTGACGCTTTGACTCCGAGATTGTGCAGAATCCTGCTTTTTGTTGCCCAGTGTAGAACATGCCTGTGTGAAGTGTGATCTGCGGGAGATTTTGTCCATAGTGACAGGATTGTACTTCTGAGCTGAATTTACATTTCCAGGCCTCAGAAAAGTCAACATGAACAATGGCTGTATTTTCTGGCCTTCCTTTGCTCTGTTTCTGCGTTCTCTTGCCTCCTTTTGTTTTTGCTTCCAAAGTCTTCTCTTACGTCTCTTATCTCTTTCACCCAGATTATTGATATGTTTTATTTTTCCCTCTTCCACTCTCTGTCTCCATCTTTTCCTTTCCTTTCTTAAAAACTCTTCCTTCAGCTCAGGCTGGCTATTTATTTTTTCTCTCCTTCTTTTCTGATACTCCCTGTTCCTTCTTTTGCGCTCCTCCACTGACAGCTTTTCTCTGGCCATTGTAGCCTGAAATATAGGCAATTATCATCAGTACACTGCTTGTCATGGGATAAACATACCCTTCCCTTACAAAATAAACTACATCTTATTAATTTTAAAGGACTAATAAAATTGTATTAAATTTAAACCATTAAACTTTACAAGTTGCTGAAAATAATCAGAAACATTTTTAAAAAGAAATACATGATGAATGTGAAGTGCTGTCAATTATGTAAAATACAGTAAAATGAATTAACTGCACACTTAAGTGACATTTGTCAACACCATCACTAAGAGAGTCAACACCGTCAGTTAAAAAATCTGATGGAGTTGACATCTGACGGAGTTGACAAAACGCCATGCTAACTTCATTTATATGATGATATTCTGAAGGAGGCCATATTGTAGCTCATCAGTTCTTTTAAATCCTTAAAATATACTAAAATTAAGCATTTATTTAACAAAATTTCATCAAAATTTTGAAAAATGTTACTTATGGTGTTGACACTTTATGGTTGTGACAAACAACTTAGGAATAAAAAAGAAGAAAAAACAAAAGAATAATATAAGCTTACCAGAGCTGCTTATCCCCCCAAGCACAGGAAGAGAAAGGAAGTGGTCATGGGGTCCTCAGAATTTCTGGTGCCCTTCAATAATGCCTGATTTTTTTCACATTCTTTCTATGTCTGACGGTGTTGACAAAAACTGAGGACACAATTTCAATTGAATTTGAAAATACATTAAATGACTTTTAATTGCATTCATTGATAGTTATGAAGTTAGTTGTTTGAATACTTATAAAATAATATATTATGACAACTAAATATAATTATTTTAGTTCTTTTAAACTATGATAATGTATTGAGTTCTACACCAGGACAAGGGCTTTTACAGACACCATTCACCTACTACAATGTTTAAAATAAAAAAATATTCAGCAAACACCAGGAAAACATACATTGTTGTGCTCAGATGACCCAGGTTAGTTTAGTCAGATATTTAAAAAATATATATTTGGTGTATATTTTATTCAAATTTTGTACTTTATCCATGGGACCTGTTTTGTCCCTATTCTCAAGAATCACTGAAATACAAACAACCACCACAATACGAAAAAGTATCAAAGCAGCTTCATAACAGAAAAGGTGCCACAATACAAATATCAAATAATATTCAGTGTTATGTGTGATTGGTCAGATGTGTGGAGCACACGCTTGACATGAGGGCAGTGGACCGACCGAGGGAAAAAAACTCTCCGCTCTAGCACTGGCAGAAGAGCAAAACGCGCAAGGAGAGGGAGAAAGCGGGGGAGAGACAGCGAGGCACCGCAGGACAAAAAAAAACGATGTGGGGAAAAACTATCGGCTCTGGCACTTGCAGAGCACAAGCACAACGACAGTGAGGCGGAGAGACAGGGATATACTGTAGAAAAAAACCCGGCTCCCAAATAGGATCCTAAAACGGCTCCCATTGTGGAGCCGGTTCCAATCGTTCACTTCAAAGAGCCGGCTCTTAGAGCCGGATCGTTAGTGACCGACACATCACTACTTCGGACCAATGATGATGTCACGGTTGCCTAGAGACGTACACTAAGCCCCTTTTGCACTGCACCGCTGGACCCGGGTCGACCCGGGTCCATTTAATAATGGCGTATTAAGTTTTGTTGTGCTGCTTTTGACCAAAAAAGGTCTGAGCTAACTCCCGCTCTCCGGGTAAACTCAACCGACCCTCGCCACAGTTGTTCTTATCTTCCCAAACTTCAGCAGTTTTCTAGTTGTTCTGCTGAGATAGTGTCATCAACTTGTGACATCACGCATAATGATGTCACAAAGAGCTAGTCACAAAAAGCTGCACACTTGAATTCTGCAGTCATAAGCATTGCAGAAGAGAGAGAGAGAGCAAAAAGAAGAATTGTGTCCTAACAAGAGTTTGAAAAGGAAAGTTTTTCAATATTAAAAGGAATTCCTCACAAACAAATAAAGGAAAACATGGGACAGATTTTGGATTTATTCAGACAAAAAGGACCAAAAGTGAGTCAGCGCAATAAGGCTTCAACTTCTGATTCTGGGAATGAAGAAATACAGCAGATCTTGGCAAGAGAGACAGAGAAGCTAAATGGCATCTTGGAAGAAGTGAACATGATGTCCATTGAGAGACAGTCACTCATCAAAGCAAACGAGGAGCTGAAGAATAAAGTTATAGACACAGAAAAAGCGGCACTTGCAAAAGACAAGGAATTAATAAAGCTCTTTGATGTAAACAAAACTTTACAGGACGATAACACCGCATTGAAGCAGGAAAACACTGCACTGAGGCAAAAAAACACCATCTTGGAAGAGGAAAACACCATCTTCAAGCAGAATAATAAGGTCCTGGAAAAAGAAAAGACTGCCTTGGTGCAGAAATACACCACTCAAATCAGTACCCTGGAGCAGAGAATTTCGACATTAGACCAGGAAAACACTTCTCAGAGGGAGAGAATTTCGACATTAGACCGGGAAAACACCGTTCAGAGGGAGAGATTATCTCATACAATGCGGACAAATGCCTACCTGGAGCAAAGAATAAGGCATTTGGAACGGCAAAACTTTGGTTATGAGATCGATAACAGAGACCTGCATCACAAACTCAATTTAAGAAGAAGGCAACATGAGGAGGAAAAAAACTCCCTGATGCTAACGATCACTGCTCTGGAGGTGAAATGCACTGCCCTCGAGGATGAAAAGACTGCTTTGGAGGAAGAAAAGACCGCTCTGGAGGAAGAAAAGACTGCTCTGGAGGGAGAAAAGAACACTCTGGAAGAGAAAAACACTGCTCTGGAGCAAAAAAGTACCGCCCTGGAGCAGAGAATAAAGTACTTGCAGCAGAAAAACAAGACCTTGGAGCTGATAAATGCCACCCAGGAGCAAGTGAAGAGCTCTCTGGAGAAGGAGAACACCACCTTGGAGCAGGAAAACAATAACCTGCAGCTTGAAGTGGGACAGCTGAGGGACAGAATAGAACAGGTGGTGTCAGACCAGCCACAGAATCAGCCAACTGTATTCAGAAGAGTGATCAGAGGCATCTCCAATATATTTCTGAAAATGTACCTAACAGGCACTCTCAGGTACTGGATTGAAAGATGGTACTTCTAAATAAAGAAGTCATGAGGGCTCCAAGCTTCATGCTTGATTATCGGTGGTCTCCATGCTGACTTCCAGGGCTTCGTAGCAAGTCCCGTTGGTCTCCTGGCGGACCTCCAGGGCTTTGCATTGAGTCCTGTCGGTCACCCGGCCTGCATCCAGGGCTTCGTAGCGAGTCCCGTTGGTCTCCGTGCTGGCCTTCATGGCTTTGTAGTGAGTCCTGTTGGTCTCCGGGCTGACCTTCAGGCCTTTGTAGCGAGTCTTGTTTGTATCCGGGCTGACTTCCAGGACTTCATAGCAAGTCCCGTTGGTCTCCTGGCAGACCTCCAGGGCTTCGTATTGAGTCCTGTCGGTCTCCCGGGCTGCCTCCAGAGCTTCGTAGCAAGTCCCGTTGGTCTTCGGGCTGGCCTCCATGGCTTTGTAGCGAGTCCTGTTGGTCTCCGGGCCTACCTTCAGGCCTTTGTAGCGAGTCTTGTTTGTATCCGGGCTGACTTCCAGGACTTCATAGCAAGTCCCGTTGGTTTCCTGGTAGACCTCCAGGGCTTCGTATTGAGTCCTGTCGGTCTCCCGGGCTGCCTCCAGAGCTTCGTAGCAAGTCCCGTTGGTCTTCGGGCTGGCCTCCATGGCTTTGTAGCGAGTCCTGTTGGTCTCCGGGCCTACCTTCAGGCCTTTGTAGCGAGTCTTGTTTGTATCCGGGCTGACTTCCAGGACTTCATAGCAAGTCCCGTTGGTCTCCGGGCTGACCTCCAGGGCTTTGTAACGAGTCGTGTCAGTCTCCCGGCCTGCCCCAGGACTTCGTAGCAAGTCCCGTTGGTCTCCGGGGTGGCCTCCATGGCTTTGTAGCGAGTCCCGTTGGTCTCCGTGCTGGCCTCCATGGCTTTGTAGCGGGTCCTGTTGGTCTCCGGGCTGACCTTCTGGCCTTTGTAGTGAGTCTTGTTTGTATCCGGGCTGACTTCCAGGATTTCGTAGCAAGTCCTGTTGGTCTCCTGGCAGACCTCCAGGGCTTTGTATTGAGTCCTGTCGGTCTCCCGGGCTGACCTCCAGGGCTTTGTAGCAAGTCCCGTTGGTCTCCGGGCCTACCTCCAAGGCTTAGTCGCGAGTACCGTTGGTCTCCGGGCCTACCTTCAGGCCTTTGTAGCGAGTCTTGTTGGTCTCTGGGCTGACTTCCAGGACTCCGTAGCAAGTCCCGTTGGTCTCCTCTCGGACCTCCAGGGCTTCGTATTGAGTCCTGTCGGTCTCCCGGGCTGCCTCCAGGGCTTCATAGCGAGTCCTGTTGGTCTCCGGGCCGACCTCCAGGCCTTTGTTGCGGGTCCTATTACCCTCCTGGTTCCTGCTCTGCCGCGGGCAGGTACTTGCTCCGCTGCCCTTGTCACAGGTCCCATCGACCTCCTGGCGAGGCTCAGGAGGTTGGCTGGAAGGTCAACAGGACCTGCCACAAGGCTTAGGAGGTCAGCCAGGATTGGACACATCCCCAGCATCCCCAAGGTTTCCGTTCTGCCGCCAGCGTCCACCAAGGTTTCTACTCTGCTGCCGACATCCTCCTAGGTTTCTGCTCTGTCTCCAGCATCCACCAAGCCTGCTGTTCCGCCGCCGTCCTCCTCAGATTCTTTTGGTGTTCCTTAGTTGTTTCCATTTCATTTACCTTGTTTTCCACATTCTTCATTGGTGTTTCTAATTACGTTTATTTCTTGTTTCTAGTTATTTTCCTTTGTTCTAATTAGGTTCCTTTAGTCTACTTACTCCTTTGTGTTTGTATTTTGGTTATTTCTCCTTGTGTAATCTTCCCCCCTTTCCTTTGCCACTTTCTCTACCACTGAAAAATATGTATGTTGAAAATTTGATCACTTTGAAATAGGAATGTGAATTTTTTTAATAAATGAAAATTGCAACCATGTACAAATAATGACACTGAATTTTTTTAGGTTAAAATTAATTCTGAATTTATTTTAACACTGAAAAAGTAAACGCTAATATACAACATTCAAATTTCAGAGGCATTTTTTATTCAAATTCTGATAATAAATTAAATAATTAAACTAATAAATTCACATATTTACTTCCATACACGTTAAAATACAGCAAAAACTCCTAACTGTGGTCTGGAATTATTTGAAGATCAATGGTGAGCATTATTCTGTGTGTGTGTGTGGAGAGGGAGCATGATTTAAATAAATAAATGTTGCAGGTGACAAAATATCACCTTTCCTCTGTATAATTCATGCAAAGAAAATTTTTACACACAAAATTGGTCAAGAAGGAAGAATAAGCAGATACCAAATAAGGGGTGGGTATCATCCTCTTTTGTGGGGCCACTGCTTAGGGCAGCATGCAAGAGGGCAAAACCTCTAAAGGAAGATAACTTAGGTCATGTGACTCAAATAAATACAAGGATGGTTTTGGGTCAAGAACAAAAGTTGAGATGACATCAACTTTTGTTTACTAAGATTGATCAACAAAGGGAAATTAAAAGCTGGGAAACAGTTACTTTAAATGTTTGATAAATCAAATAAATCGATTAAACAGTTGCTTTTTTCAGTGACAGTGGGAATTTGATAAATAACACGCTATGTGTTAACCAGCAGGTGGTCCTAGTGGTGTATTCAATTCAGTTCAATTCAAAAATACTTTATTG
This sequence comes from Xiphophorus couchianus, assembly GCF_001444195.1. Taxonomy (NCBI): domain Eukaryota; kingdom Metazoa; phylum Chordata; class Actinopteri; order Cyprinodontiformes; family Poeciliidae; genus Xiphophorus; species Xiphophorus couchianus. Next base: position 16,444,222 of record NC_040239.1, read on the forward strand.
ATCCCAAGGGGAAATTAACTTATTACTGCATAAGTCTGTTGTCAGCGGTGAATATAATGCTGCTGTCATTGTCTCTGATATCATGCCGCTATCAAAAATGCTCTGCTATGTGTTTTAAAGACAGTCTCTTCCCACACCGCTTCGTCGGCCCCTTTTGCAAAATGATTCATCGGCCGGACGGTGAATGAGTACACACAGTTGGCGGTTATGTCGAATGGGAATTTAGGAGACAGTGACGACTTTAAAAATATATGTACTGAGAGAGACATTATATTTTAAGTTGCTTTTTCTTCATGTGACAATAGATAGATATTTTTCTACAGGAAAACAAACATTTTACCCACCAAAACTTAACTTGCGCTTAGAAAATAATTCGGCGAATCTGCAGCCCATCAGCTCACAGCTAAACTTACATAGAGCAGTGTCATTTAGTAATGGGATTTTCGGCTCCTTTATGAGATGCGGCTCTAATGGCTCTTCTTACTGTGGAGAGCCGGCTCTTTCGGCTCCCAAACAGCTCCCCATATATATTTTTTGACATTATTAATTAATTAATAGCTTAAACCTAATTTTATAATATTTTGTTTCATTATTGACATTGTTAAGCACTTATGATGAGTAAAAATGCCGCATAACAATGCTATAGCAATACCGATGCGTGTGATGTCCGCATGTGCCTGTGCAGGTTGTTTGTCGAGCCTGCACGATAGGAAATGCTGACTTTGCACAGTCTGCACTCTGCCCTGGAGCTTGATGTAGCATTAAAATGAGTCCAAATCTTGCTCCGTTTTCTGTCACTCATTTATTTTCACCTATTCAGTTCTCACACTGACTCCCCTTCTTTCTGTCGTGCTTCTTGACCTCTGAGTGAGTGTCTGTGCATAAACAACTGCCGACGAACGCTATACAGCTTGGCCAATTGCCTGCCGTTTCCACAAAAAAAGTGGAGATAAACTTTTTTTTCAGTGTTTTCCCGCCACATTATTAATTGAAACTATGTGTGATTGGTCAGATGTGTGGAGCACACGCTTGACATGAGGGCAGTGGACCGACCGAGGGAAAAAAAACTCTCCGCTCTAGCACTGGCAGAAGAGCAAAACACGCAAGGAGAGGGAGAAAGCGGGGGAGAGACAGCGAGGCACCGCAGGACAAAAAAAAACGATGTGGGGAAAAACTATCGGCTCTGGCACTTGCAGAGCACAAGCACAACGACAGTGAGGCGGAGAGACAGCGATATACTGTAGAAAAAAACCCGGCTCCCAAATAGGATCCTAAAACGGCTCCCATTGTGGAGCCGGTTCCAATCGTTCACTTCAAAGAGCCGGCTCTTAGAGCCGGATCGTTAGTGACCGACACATCACTACTTCGGACCAATGATGATGTCACGGTTGCCTAGAGACGTACACTAAGCCCCTTTTGCACTGCACCGCTGGACCCGGGTCGACCCGGGTCCATTTAATAATGGCGTATTAAGTTTTGTTGTGCTGCTTTTGACCAAAAAAGGTCTGAGCTAACTCCCGCTCTCCGGGTAAACTCAACCGACCCTCGCCACAGTTGTTCTTATCTTCCCAAACTTCAGCAGTTTTCTAGTTGTTCTGCTGAGATAGTGTCATCAACTTGTGACATCACGCATAATGATGTCACAAAGAGCTAGTCACAAATTGAACTCTGCACACTTGAATTCTGCAGTCATAAGCATTGCAGAAGAGAGAGAGAGAGCAAAAAGAAGAATTGTGTCCTAACAAGAGTTTGAAAAGGAAAGTTTTTCAATATTAAAAGGAATTCCTCACAAACAAATAAAGGAAAACATGGGACAGATTTTGGATTTATTCAGACAAAAAGGACCAAAAGTGAGTCAGCGCAATAAGGCTTCAACTTCTGATTCTGGGAATGAAGAAATACAGCAGATCTTGGCAAGAGAGACAGAGAAGCTAAATGGCATCTTGGAAGAAGTGAACATGATGTCCATTGAGAGACAGTCACTCATCAAAGCAAACGAGGAGCTGAAGAATAAAGTTATAGACACAGAAAAAGCGGCACTTGCAAAAGACAAGGAATTAATAAAGCTCTTTGATGTAAACAAAACTTTACAGGACGATAACACCGCATTGAAGCAGGAAAACACTGCACTGAGGCAAAAAAACACCATCTTGGAAGAGGAAAACACCATCTTCAAGCAGAATAATAAGGTCCTGGAAAAAGAAAAGACTGCCTTGGTGCAGAAATACACCACTCAAATCAGTACCCTGGAGCAGAGAATTTCGACATTAGACCAGGAAAACACTTCTCAGAGGGAGAGAATTTCGACATTAGACCGGGAAAACACCGTTCAGAGGGAGAGATTATCTCATACAATGCGGACAAATGCCTACCTGGAGCAAAGAATAAGGCATTTGGAACGGCAAAACTTTGGTTATGAGATCGATAACAGAGACCTGCATCACAAACTCAATTTAAGAAGAAGGCAACATGAGGAGGAAAAAAACTCCCTGATGCTAACGATCACTGCTCTGGAGGTGAAATGCACTGCCCTCGAGGATGAAAAGACTGCTTTGGAGGAAGAAAAGACCGCTCTGGAGGAAGAAAAGACTGCTCTGGAGGGAGAAAAGAACACTCTGGAAGAGAAAAACACTGCTCTGGAGCAAAAAAGTACCGCCCTGGAGCAGAGAATAAAGTACTTGCAGCAGAAAAACAAGACCTTGGAGCTGATAAATGCCACCCAGGAGCAAGTGAAGAGCTCTCTGGAGAAGGAGAACACCACCTTGGAGCAGGAAAACAATAACCTGCAGCTTGAAGTGGGACAGCTGAGGGACAGAATAGAACAGGTGGTGTCAGACCAGCCACAGAATCAGCCAACTGTATTCAGAAGAGTGATCAGAGGCATCTCCAATATATTTCTGAAAATGTACCTAACAGGCACTCTCAGGTACTGGATTGAAAGATGGTACTTCTAAATAAAGAAGTCATGAGGGCTCCAAGCTTCATGCTTGATTATCGGTGGTCTCCATGCTGACTTCCAGGGCTTCGTAGCAAGTCCCGTTGGTCTCCTGGCGGACCTCCAGGGCTTTGCATTGAGTCCTGTCGGTCACCCGGCCTGCATCCAGGGCTTCGTAGCGAGTCCCGTTGGTCTCCGTGCTGGCCTTCATGGCTTTGTAGTGAGTCCTGTTGGTCTCCGGGCTGACCTTCAGGCCTTTGTAGCGAGTCTTGTTTGTATCCGGGCTGACTTCCAGGACTTCATAGCAAGTCCCGTTGGTCTCCTGGCAGACCTCCAGGGCTTCGTATTGAGTCCTGTCGGTCTCCCGGGCTGCCTCCAGAGCTTCGTAGCAAGTCCCGTTGGTCTTCGGGCTGGCCTCCATGGCTTTGTAGCGAGTCCTGTTGGTCTCCGGGCCTACCTTCAGGCCTTTGTAGCGAGTCTTGTTTGTATCCGGGCTGACTTCCAGGACTTCATAGCAAGTCCCGTTGGTTTCCTGGTAGACCTCCAGGGCTTCGTATTGAGTCCTGTCGGTCTCCCGGGCTGCCTCCAGAGCTTCGTAGCAAGTCCCGTTGGTCTTCGGGCTGGCCTCCATGGCTTTGTAGCGAGTCCTGTTGGTCTCCGGGCCTACCTTCAGGCCTTTGTAGCGAGTCTTGTTTGTATCCGGGCTGACTTCCAGGACTTCATAGCAAGTCCCGTTGGTCTCCGGGCTGACCTCCAGGGCTTTGTAACGAGTCGTGTCAGTCTCCCGGCCTGCCCCAGGACTTCGTAGCAAGTCCCGTTGGTCTCCGGGGTGGCCTCCATGGCTTTGTAGCGAGTCCCGTTGGTCTCCGTGCTGGCCTCCATGGCTTTGTAGCGGGTCCTGTTGGTCTCCGGGCTGACCTTCTGGCCTTTGTAGTGAGTCTTGTTTGTATCCGGGCTGACTTCCAGGATTTCGTAGCAAGTCCTGTTGGTCTCCTGGCAGACCTCCAGGGCTTTGTATTGAGTCCTGTCGGTCTCCCGGGCTGACCTCCAGGGCTTTGTAGCAAGTCCCGTTGGTCTCCGGGCCTACCTCCAAGGCTTAGTCGCGAGTACCGTTGGTCTCCGGGCCTACCTTCAGGCCTTTGTAGCGAGTCTTGTTGGTCTCTGGGCTGACTTCCAGGACTCCGTAGCAAGTCCCGTTGGTCTCCTCTCGGACCTCCAGGGCTTCGTATTGAGTCCTGTCGGTCTCCCGGGCTGCCTCCAGGGCTTCATAGCGAGTCCTGTTGGTCTCCGGGCCGACCTCCAGGCCTTTGTTGCGGGTCCTATTACCCTCCTGGTTCCTGCTCTGCCGCGGGCAGGTACTTGCTCCGCTGCCCTTGTCACAGGTCCCATCGACCTCCTGGCGAGGCTCAGGAGGTTGGCTGGAAGGTCAACAGGACCTGCCACAAGGCTTAGGAGGTCAGCCAGGATTGGACACATCCCCAGCATCCCCAAGGTTTCCGTTCTGCCGCCAGCGTCCACCAAGGTTTCTACTCTGCTGCCGACATCCTCCTAGGTTTCTGCTCTGTCTCCAGCATCCACCAAGCCTGCTGTTCCGCCGCCGTCCTCCTCAGATTCTTTTGGTGTTCCTTAGTTGTTTCCATTTCATTTACCTTGTTTTCCACATTCTTCATTGGTGTTTCTAATTACGTTTATTTCTTGTTTCTAGTTATTTTCCTTTGTTCTAATTAGGTTCCTTTAGTCTACTTACTCCTTTGTGTTTGTATTTTGGTTATTTCTCCTTGTGTAATCTTCCCCCCTTTCCTTTGCCACTTTCTCTACCACTGAAAAATATGTATGTTGAAAATTTGATCACTTTGAAATAGGAATGTGAATTTTTTTAATAAATGAAAATTGCAACCATGTACAAATAATGACACTGAATTTTTTTAGGTTAAAATTAATTCTGAATTTATTTTAACACTGAAAAAGTAAACGCTAATATACAACATTCAAATTTCAGAGGCATTTTTTATTCAAATTCTGATAATAAATTAAATAATTAAACTAATAAATTCACATATTTACTTCCATACACGTTAAAATACAGCAAAAACTCCTAACTGTGGTCTGGAATTATTTGAAGATCAATGGTGAGCATTATTCTGTGTGTGTGTGTGGAGAGGGAGCATGATTTAAATAAATAAATGTTGCAGGTGACAAAATATCACCTTTCCTCTGTATAATTCATGCAAAGAAAATTTTTACACACAAAATTGGTCAAGAAGGAAGAATAAGCAGATACCAAATAAGGGGTGGGTATCATCCTCTTTTGTGGGGCCACTGCTTAGGGCAGCATGCAAGAGGGCAAAACCTCTAAAGGAAGATAACTTAGGTCATGTGACTCAAATAAATACAAGGATGGTTTTGGGTCAAGAACAAAAGTTGAGATGACATCAACTTTTGTTTACTAAGATTGATCAACAAAGGGAAATTAAAAGCTGGGAAACAGTTACTTTAAATGTTTGATAAATCAAATAAATCGATTAAACAGTTGCTTTTTTTAGTGACAGTGGGAATTTGATAAATAACACGCTATGTGTTAACCAGCAGGTGGTCCTAGTGGTGTATTCAATTCAGTTCAATTCAAAAATACTTTATTGATCCCAAGGGGAAATTAACTTATTACTGCATAAGTCTGTTGTCAGCGGTGAATATAATGCTGCTGTCATTGTCTCTGATATCATGCCGCTATCAAAAATGCTCTGCTATGTGTTTTAAAGACAGTCTCTTCCCACACCGCTTCGTCGGCCCCTTTTGCAAAATGATTCATCGGCCGGACGGTGAATGAGTACACACAGTTGGCGGTTATGTCGAATGGGAATTTAGGAGACAGTGACGACTTTAAAAATATATGTACTGAGAGAGACATTATATTTTAAGTTGCTTTTTCTTCATGTGACAATAGATAGATATTTTTCTACAGGAAAACAAACATTTTACCCACCAAAACTTAACTTGCGCTTAGAAAATAATTCGGCGAATCTGCAGCCCATCAGCTCACAGCTAAACTTACATAGAGCAGTGTCATTTAGTAATGGGATTTTCGGCTCCTTTATGAGATGCGGCTCTAATGGCTCTTCTTACTGTGGAGAGCCGGCTCTTTCGGCTCCCAAACAGCTCCCCATATATATTTTTTGACATTATTAATTAATTAATAGCTTAAACCTAATTTTATAATATTTTGTTTCATTATTGACATTGTTAAGCACTTATGATGAGTAAAAATGCCGCATAACAATGCTATAGCAATACCGATGCGTGTGATGTCCGCATGTGCCTGTGCAGGTTGTTTGTCGAGCCTGCACGATAGGAAATGCTGACTTTGCACAGTCTGCACTCTGCCCTGGAGCTTGATGTAGCATTAAAATGAGTCCAAATCTTGCTCCGTTTTCTGTCACTCATTTATTTTCACCTATTCAGTTCTCACACTGACTCCCCTTCTTTCTGTCGTGCTTCTTGACCTCTGAGTGAGTGTCTGTGCATAAACAACTGCCGACGAACGCTATACAGCTTGGCCAATTGCCTGCCGTTTCCACAAAAAAAGTGGAGATAAACTTTTTTTTCAGTGTTTTCCCGCCACATTATTAATTGAAACTATGTGTGATTGGTCAGATGTGTGGAGCACACGCTTGACATGAGGGCAGTGGACCGACCGAGGGAAAAAAACTCTCCGCTCTAGCACTGGCAGAAGAGCAAAACACGCAAGGAGAGGGAGAAAGCGGGGGAGAGACAGCGAGGCACCGCAGGACAAAAAAAAACGATGTGGGGAAAAACTATCGGCTCTGGCACTTGCAGAGCACAAGCACAACGACAGTGAGGCGGAGAGACAGCGATATACTGTAGAAAAAAACCCGGCTCCCAAATAGGATCCTAAAACGGCTCCCATTGTGGAGCCGGTTCCAATCGTTCACTTCAAAGAGCCGGCTCTTAGAGCCGGATCGTTAGTGACCGACACATCACTACTTCGGACCAATGATGATGTCACGGTTGCCTAGAGACGTACACTAAGCCCCTTTTGCACTGCACCGCTGGACCCGGGTCGACCCGGGTCCATTTAATAATGGCGTATTAAGTTTTGTTGTGCTGCTTTTGACCAAAAAAGGTCTGAGCTAACTCCCGCTCTCCGGGTAAACTCAACCGACCCTCGCCACAGTTGTTCTTATCTTCCCAAACTTCAGCAGTTTTCTAGTTGTTCTGCTGAGATAGTGTCATCAACTTGTGACATCACGCATAATGATGTCACAAAGAGCTAGTCACAAATTGAACTCTGCACACTTGAATTCTGCAGTCATAAGCATTGCAGAAGAGAGAGAGAGAGCAAAAAGAAGAATTGTGTCCTAACAAGAGTTTGAAAAGGAAAGTTTTTCAATATTAAAAGGAATTCCTCACAAACAAATAAAGGAAAACATGGGACAGATTTTGGATTTATTCAGACAAAAAGGACCAAAAGTGAGTCAGCGCAATAAGGCTTCAACTTCTGATTCTGGGAATGAAGAAATACAGCAGATCTTGGCAAGAGAGACAGAGAAGCTAAATGGCATCTTGGAAGAAGTGAACATGATGTCCATTGAGAGACAGTCACTCATCAAAGCAAACGAGGAGCTGAAGAATAAAGTTATAGACACAGAAAAAGCGGCACTTGCAAAAGACAAGGAATTAATAAAGCTCTTTGATGTAAACAAAACTTTACAGGACGATAACACCGCATTGAAGCAGGAAAACACTGCACTGAGGCAAAAAAACACCATCTTGGAAGAGGAAAACACCATCTTCAAGCAGAATAATAAGGTCCTGGAAAAAGAAAAGACTGCCTTGGTGCAGAAATACACCACTCAAATCAGTACCCTGGAGCAGAGAATTTCGACATTAGACCAGGAAAACACTTCTCAGAGGGAGAGAATTTCGACATTAGACCGGGAAAACACCGTTCAGAGGGAGAGATTATCTCATACAATGCGGACAAATGCCTACCTGGAGCAAAGAATAAGGCATTTGGAACGGCAAAACTTTGGTTATGAGATCGATAACAGAGACCTGCATCACAAACTCAATTTAAGAAGAAGGCAACATGAGGAGGAAAAAAACTCCCTGATGCTAACGATCACTGCTCTGGAGGTGAAATGCACTGCCCTCGAGGATGAAAAGACTGCTTTGGAGGAAGAAAAGACCGCTCTGGAGGAAGAAAAGACTGCTCTGGAGGGAGAAAAGAACACTCTGGAAGAGAAAAACACTGCTCTGGAGCAAAAAAGTACCGCCCTGGAGCAGAGAATAAAGTACTTGCAGCAGAAAAACAAGACCTTGGAGCTGATAAATGCCACCCAGGAGCAAGTGAAGAGCTCTCTGGAGAAGGAGAACACCACCTTGGAGCAGGAAAACAATAACCTGCAGCTTGAAGTGGGACAGCTGAGGGACAGAATAGAACAGGTGGTGTCAGACCAGCCACAGAATCAGCCAACTGTATTCAGAAGAGTGATCAGAGGCATCTCCAATATATTTCTGAAAATGTACCTAACAGGCACTCTCAGGTACTGGATTGAAAGATGGTACTTCTAAATAAAGAAGTCATGAGGGCTCCAAGCTTCATGCTTGATTATCGGTGGTCTCCATGCTGACTTCCAGGGCTTCGTAGCAAGTCCCGTTGGTCTCCTGGCGGACCTCCAGGGCTTTGCATTGAGTCCTGTCGGTCACCCGGCCTGCATCCAGGGCTTCGTAGCGAGTCCCGTTGGTCTCCGTGCTGGCCTTCATGGCTTTGTAGTGAGTCCTGTTGGTCTCCGGGCTGACCTTCAGGCCTTTGTAGCGAGTCTTGTTTGTATCCGGGCTGACTTCCAGGACTTCATAGCAAGTCCCGTTGGTCTCCTGGCAGACATCCAGGGCTTCGTATTGAGTCCTGTCGGTCTCCCGGGCTGCCTCCAGAGCTTCGTAGCAAGTCCCGTTGGTCTTCGGGCTGGCCTCCATGGCTTTGTAGCGAGTCCTGTTGGTCTCCGGGCCTACCTTCAGGCCTTTGTAGCGAGTCTTGTTTGTATCCGGGCTGACTTCCAGGACTTCATAGCAAGTCCCGTTGGTTTCCTGGTAGACCTCCAGGGCTTCGTATTGAGTCCTGTCGGTCTCCCGGGCTGCCTCCAGAGCTTCGTAGCAAGTCCCGTTGGTCTTCGGGCTGGCCTCCATGGCTTTGTAGCGAGTCCTGTTGGTCTCCGGGCCTACCTTCAGGCCTTTGTAGCGAGTCTTGTTTGTATCCGGGCTGACTTCCAGGACTTCATAGCAAGTCCCGTTGGTCTCCGGGCTGACCTCCAGGGCTTTGTAACGAGTCGTGTCAGTCTCCCGGCCTGCCCCAGGACTTCGTAGCAAGTCCCGTTGGTCTCCGGGGTGGCCTCCATGGCTTTGTAGCGAGTCCCGTTGGTCTCCGTGCTGGCCTCCATGGCTTTGTAGCGGGTCCTGTTGGTCTCCGGGCTGACCTTCTGGCCTTTGTAGTGAGTCTTGTTTGTATCCGGGCTGACTTCCAGGATTTCGTAGCAAGTCCTGTTGGTCTCCTGGCAGACCTCCAGGGCTTTGTATTGAGTCCTGTCGGTCTCCCGGGCTGACCTCCAGGGCTTTGTAGCAAGTCCCGTTGGTCTCCGGGCCTACCTCCAAGGCTTAGTCGCGAGTACCGTTGGTCTCCGGGCCTACCTTCAGGCCTTTGTAGCGAGTCTTGTTGGTCTCTGGGCTGACTTCCAGGACTCCGTAGCAAGTCCCGTTGGTCTCCTCTCGGACCTCCAGGGCTTCGTATTGAGTCCTGTCGGTCTCCCGGGCTGCCTCCAGGGCTTCATAGCGAGTCCTGTTGGTCTCCGGGCCGACCTCCAGGCCTTTGTTGCGGGTCCTATTACCCTCCTGGTTCCTGCTCTGCCGCGGGCAGGTACTTGCTCCGCTGCCCTTGTCACAGGTCCCATCGACCTCCTGGCGAGGCTCAGGAGGTTGGCTGGAAGGTCAACAGGACCTGCCACAAGGCTTAGGAGGTCAGCCAGGATTGGACACATCCCCAGCATCCCCAAGGTTTCCGTTCTGCCGCCAGCGTCCACCAAGGTTTCTACTCTGCTGCCGACATCCTCCTAGGTTTCTGCTCTGTCTCCAGCATCCACCAAGCCTGCTGTTCCGCCGCCGTCCTCCTCAGATTCTTTTGGTGTTCCTTAGTTGTTTCCATTTCATTTACCTTGTTTTCCACATTCTTCATTGGTGTTTCTAATTACGTTTATTTCTTGTTTCTAGTTATTTTCCTTTGTTCTAATTAGGTTCCTTTAGTCTACTTACTCCTTTGTGTTTGTATTTTGGTTATTTCTCCTTGTGTAATCTTCCCCCCTTTCCTTTGCCACTTTCTCTACCACTGAAAAATATGTATGTTGAAAATTTGATCACTTTGAAATAGGAATGTGAATTTTTTTAATAAATAAAAATTGCAACCATGTACAAATAATGACACTGAATTTTTTTAGGTTAAAATTAATTCTGAATTTATTTTAACACTGAAAAAGTAAACGCTAATATACAACATTCAAATTTCAGAGGCATTTTTTATTCAAATTCTGATAATAAATTAAATAATTAAACTAATAAATTCACATATTTACTTCCATACACGTTAAAATACAGCAAAAACTCCTAACTGTGGTCTGGAATTATTTGAAGATCAATGGTGAGCATTATTCTGTGTGTGTGTGTGGAGAGGGAGCATGATTTAAATAAATAAATGTTGCAGGTGACAAAATATCACCTTTCCTCTGTATAATTCATGCAAAGAAAATTTTTACACACAAAATTGGTCAAGAAGGAAGAATAAGCAGATACCAAATAAGGGGTGGGTATCATCCTCTTTTGTGGGGCCACTGCTTAGGGCAGCATGCAAGAGGGCAAAACCTCTAAAGGAAGATAACTTAGGTCATGTGACTCAAATAAATACAAGGATGGTTTTGGGTCAAGAACAAAAGTTGAGATGACATCAACTTTTGTTTACTAAGATTGATCAACAAAGGGAAATTAAAAGCTGGGAAACAGTTACTTTAAATGTTTGATAAATCAAATAAATCGATTAAACAGTTGCTTTTTTCAGTGACAGTGGGAATTTGATAAATAACACGCTATGTGTTAACCAGCAGGTGGTCCTAGTGGTGTATTCAATTCAGTTCAATTCAAAAATACTTTATTGATCCCAAGGGGAAATTAACTTATTACTGCATAAGTCTGTTGTCAGCGGTGAATATAATGCTGCTGTCATTGTCTCTGATATCATGCCGCTATCAAAAATGCTCTGCTATGTGTTTTAAAGACAGTCTCTTCCCACACCGCTTCGTCGGCCCCTTTTGCAAAATGATTCATCGGCCGGACGGTGAATGAGTACACACAGTTGGCGGTTATGTCGAATGGGAATTTAGGAGACAGTGACGACTTTAAAAATATATGTACTGAGAGAGACATTATATTTTAAGTTGCTTTTTCTTCATGTGACAATAGATAGATATTTTTCTACAGGAAAACAAACATTTTACCCACCAAAACTTAACTTGCGCTTAGAAAATAATTCGGCGAATCTGCAGCCCATCAGCTCACAGCTAAACTTACATAGAGCAGTGTCATTTAGTAATGGGATTTTCGGCTCCTTTATGAGATGCGGCTCTAATGGCTCTTCTTACTGTGGAGAGCCGGCTCTTTCGGCTCCCAAACAGCTCCCCATATATATTTTTTGACATTATTAATTAATTAATAGCTTAAACCTAATTTTATAATATTTTGTTTCATTATTGACATTGTTAAGCACTTATGATGAGTAAAAATGCCGCATAACAATGCTATAGCAATACCGATGCGTGTGATGTCCGCATGTGCCTGTGCAGGTTGTTTGTCGAGCCTGCACGATAGGAAATGCTGACTTTGCACAGTCTGCACTCTGCCCTGGAGCTTGATGTAGCATTAAAATGAGTCCAAATCTTGCTCCGTTTTCTGTCACTCATTTATTTTCACCTATTCAGTTCTCACACTGACTCCCCTTCTTTCTGTCGTGCTTCTTGACCTCTGAGTGAGTGTCTGTGCATAAACAACTGCCGACGAACGCTATACAGCTTGGCCAATTGCCTGCCGTTTCCACAAAAAAAGTGGAGATAAACTTTTTTTTCAGTGTTTTCCCGCCACATTATTAATTGAAACTATGTGTGATTGGTCAGATGTGTGGAGCACACGCTTGACATGAGGGCAGTGGACCGACCGAGGGAAAAAAACTCTCCGCTCTAGCACTGGCAGAAGAGCAAAACACGCAAGGAGAGGGAGAAAGCGTAATTACGTTTATTTCTTGTTTCTAGTTATTTTCCTTTGTTCTAATTAGGTTCCTTTAGTCTACTTACTCCTTTGTGTTTGTATTTTGGTTATTTCTCCTTGTGTAATCTTCCCCCCTTTCCTTTGCCACTTTCTCTACCACTGAAAAATATGTATGTTGAAAATTTGATCACTTTGAAATAACGGAGCAGTGGCTCTGTGAAGCTTTCAACTGTTAGCTGGCGCTATTAAAAGTTAACTTCCAGCCACCGTGTGGTTCATGTTCAAGGCGTATGAAGGAGTTAACCCCGAAGTAGACTTCACTTTGGCCCTGGAGGAAGAACTCCCCTGTGTCCTCCGACCACGGTCAGAAGACTGAGCAGGAAAGGTTAACACATATACAAATTACCTCCCATGACTAGATACTTTATATAACCACCTCTTCCTGCTGTTACAGTTGAAATATTTTGGGGTATGTCTCTGCAGGGTCTGCACATCTAAAGACAAGCTTTTTTCCATTCTTTAAAAATATTTCAAGGTTAGTCAGACTAGGTGGAGTGTTCTTGTGAACATTAAGTTTTCTAGCCTTGTAACAGATTTTAAATTGGATTTGGGTTTGCAGTTTGACTGGACCAGAGATGCTCGACTCTATAGTTCTCGATGTTCTGCATGTTTTAGGGGTGATACTGCTCCAACACAGCTGTTTCAAAAGACTGAATAAGCCCCTCAGTGTGTCACCACGTTCTGCAGGAGCTCTTGCAAGTCACCCTTTCATTAGAACCAGGTGTGTTAAACCAGGGGAGCAACTAAAAGGTAGAGCAAACTGCCCCTTCAGGACTCACTTTGGACTGTGCAGATCTGACTTTATGTTTAAAGTCAATGTCCTATTCAAAAGTGAATCCTCATCTTGTTCATATTTAAGTTACCTTCAGGGTCACCCTGTATTTAGCTCCATCCGTTTGTCTTTCCTTTTGGAAAAACAAACCCACAGTACAGTGCTGCCACCACTATGTTTCATCACAGAGTGTTCAGGATTATGTGCAGTGTTAGCTTTTGTCTGCACCTGCTCAATATTTCAAGGTATAATTGTCATTACAATTTGAATGTGTGCAAGATACTGCTTGAATTCAGTATATAGTAGAATAATATCTCGGATGTCATATATTCAAAATCCAAACAGGAGAGCCACATATTTTGAAACATATTGACCTTTTAGAAACATTCACTTCCCAGTTATGCACTACTTTGCAATAGACTATTAAATAAAATCTTAATAGAGTACAGGGAAGTTTGTGGTTATAACTTGGCAAACTGTGGAAAAGATAGTATGTCAAAGTATGTCGATACTTTGAAAAGGCCGTGTGCAAATCCTGCTTGTTCTGCATCATGTGTGATGAAACAGAGTTGGTGTGTTCGCTTTACTCACACTGCTTTTTTCTTCAACTGCCCTTACAGCTGCAACATATGTGCAGCAGCTTGACTTTTTTTATCCACCTCCTGCCCTCAGACTGACAGCAAATCTTGTAGTTATCAGTTCTGTCAGCAGACTCCATGCCTACAATGTGCATGAAATAGCTCAATAGTGCCACCTACCTGTTAAAAGAGGGTGTGATTTCTGATCTCATTTACTATCTATTTGAACTGTAGATATTTTCTATTGTATGTGGTTTGTCATTATATACTCTTAGTATTATATTAATGTATTTGTGTTACATATTCTAAGACGGTGTGGTAGGAGTGACAACAGTAGCAACAAACCCAAACAACAATTTTCTTTGCCTGTCTGTGTATCAGCCTGCATAAATATGCAGAAGGATATCTAATCAAATAAATCCATTCATTAAGGAAGCTACTGGTATTTCTGCTTTTGCATTAATTACATAGTCATTACCATATCAATTAGAAAAATCAGAGATCATGTAATTAAGGTTTAACCAAAAGCACCTGCTGCCTCAGAGTCGTGATGTGTTTGTGTGTGTTTGCTTCACTCCTAATCTAATTTCTGGCCTTTGACAGCACTCCCCCTCATCAATCCTGAGCTGTCGGAATTCAGCTTCTTTTTTTGTTTTGTTTTTGTTTATAGGTGTGGGTGGTGGCGGTGGCGGGTGGGTGACTATGTTTGGAGGGGGTGTCGCGTGAAATGTTGTCATGGCAATCAAATTGATTGGCAGGGACGCCTGGTTAGAAAGGAAGAATAGGAGGCAGGTGGGAGGAGGCGGGGTGTACATCTAAAGGAACAGATTGGGACCAAGTGAGGTCTAGCTGGGTGTCACCAAGCGAGTCGCTGTCTTTCTGAATTTGGTTACACCTTGTAAAAGATAACCAGTAATTACATTAGCGTTTCACTGAGGATATTCATGTTTCCTGATGTTTCTGGGTCAGAATAATACCAACAGATGCTCTCTTATTCATATTTAAAGCACCTGAGCTAAACTGTTTTCAAAATAATTTTTTTATATTTGTAACAATTAATGTGTAAAATTTTCTGTTTGTGGTGACTTACAGTTACGAACAGGAAAATGGACCTGATGTTAAAGTAGATTTATCTTGTTACAGAAGTGATTCTCAGGGAAATATGATGTGGGAATAAAACGATATATACAGTATGTAGACTGGTTTTAGTAACAGGTCAGGAAGGAGAATTTAAAAGTACATTAATGGTGCCAGGGGGGTCTGAGGATCAATTGGTGAGATGAAAACCAGCCTCTGATCTTTCTTCTTTTGATTTCCTCTTTCATTTCGTTTTATTTTCCTAATTTTCCAACTTTGCTTCCCTCATTCTTGATGATTATTAGTTTTCTTTTTTTTCTGCACTATTCCTTTGTTCATTTTATGAAGCTCATCTGAGTTTGCGCACTAATCCTTGTGGATCAGATTGTATTTTTTTTTATTAGTTTTTAAATAGTTCCTTATAAATGAGCAATCTTCTGTCGACATTAACTATTTCAAGAGAATACCATATTTTTTTGTCTGGGTGGATAATTTCACACCTGCAGGTAATTACTGTTTTAAACTGATGTAGCACAAACACAAAACTTAAAACTGCATAAAATTGTTATGACGATCACTTTAAACATCAAGTTCAGCATTATTATTATACGGTACTTTAATCAAAATGCAATTTTATCTGCATACTTTAGATTACTTTAAAATAATTAAGTGATTTTACTTTATAGTTTAAAATTAAACCTGGATGCAGATATATGATGTTAGATTCTGTTTAAATATTTAAATTTAAATATCAAACTTTCTGTATATTAAATATCTGCAGGTGATTAAAAAAACCTGTCATAGAAACAATAGTGACACAAATTGTTGATTCATACTATTGCATTTCGTAAATCATCCAGCATTAAGTGCCTGGCTTCTGCTTCTTTTTTCTTTTTGATGTTTTATTATTGCATACCTCCTAGGCTTTGCTCTTATATTGCATACAATAATAATGTTAGATATTGGGCTGGACTTTTACTTAGTCCAGGATTTTCCAGTTCCTAATTAATAGCATACCTTTGATTTACTGGTGTTTTTTGGGGCTTTGTCATGTTGAAGGATTGAGTTCAGCTTCAGATTTATTTCTTTACAAATGGTCTCTCATTTTCCTAAAGCACCTTCATACAAAATTTGTGACCTGCTCCCTTTTGTACCAACTGTAGCATGGTTTATTCCATGATGACATTTATGGTTCATGTTGACTTCTTTTAGGATCTTCTTTCTGATTTCAGGAGGAGGTTGCTCTGGCTTGGGTTGCTGAGAGATGTTTTAAATGTCCTCAACTTGTAGACTGTTTCCCATACAGGCAATGGTTGATTTCAGAATGAGATTTTCATCACTCCCTCGGGGTTATCAACTACAGCCATTGTAGTGTTTTAGTTTAGCTTCACTTTGACACCACTAGATGGCAGAAGAACATTATGGCTCCCAGCTTTCTGTTTAGTAGCACACATACCTGTTTTCTTCTTTCCTTATGGAAAGAAGAAACTACTGAAAAATCCACACCCATATTTAAAATTTGTGCAGTCTCATCTTTAATCTACGGTAGTTTCCTCATTATTATCTCTGTATTTTTGTTGAGATGTCTACTAGTTGTTTGGAGGATTTTCCCTGAGTTATTTAAAGAGAAGATTTGATCCTATGCTGTTTTTGCACCTGAATTGAAGGTGAGGCAGGTGTAATAAAAAGATAGTGACCATCTTGATGAGTGGTTGCCATCATTATGCACATTTAACTCACAAAGGACAATGGTTTCTGTCATCTGATCCTAGTTTGGGGCAGTCGACTCAGGAAATAAGACAGATGCTGACTCATGATGAAAACAAAATCACAAAGTTATCTACTGTGGATAGATATTATTTGGTGGATTCATTTAACCAAATTTTTTCCTGTAGATTGATTATTGAAAGATGCATTATTGCGTCACCAATAAAGTACTTTATTGGTTTATCACCAATATGACATATGAAATATTACAGGCAGGCAGCATGTCTTTTCTTTTTTTTAAAAAAATGAGCAAAACGAGCAGCGACCCTTTAATACAAGTACTGCTCACTAAACTATTGATTTTCTGTCAGCTTTAGCACTGTTTCCATTGGTGAGTTAGTAATGCTGCTGCATCACTAAATCTGAAAGCACATTTACATTGAATTCTGATCTACATACCTCCTTCAAACACTCAGCCAAGTCAGATGAGTCCCTTCAGATGAGGTGGCAGGATGCCTGCGCTACGGCACAGTGTGGACATGATGCCTGCCCTTGGTTTGTTGCCTGCCATATGGCTTTCCTAATCAGTGCTGTCTCTGCTGGTGCAGCTCCAGTAGGGAGGGGTAGAGGATGTGTGTGTGTGTGTGTGTGTGTGTATCTGTGTGTGTAGGCGTGTGTGTGTGCTGGTGTGACAGGGAGTGAAATCGGAATTAGGTAGCACTATCTCTGCCTTATTCTGCTCAGGCTAAATGTCAGGGAAACAAAATTACATCTATCTAGGGTAAACAAAGTAGGTGGAGCCTAAATATTAACAGAGCTGGATGTAGAAAAATGTTGATTGGATGTGAGTTTATTTCGGTCTTATCTGGAAATATATTTCACCTTTGTTTCTAATTCTTCCTTGAAAATGTGGAGCTTGAAATTTAACATTCTGCCCATAGTGTGAACATAAATGAAGAATTTAGTTTATTTCATACGATTCTTATAGACCTGTCACACTATTTGTCAGGACCTTGTTTTGGGTTTTGTTATTATTTGTGTTCTTTACTTCTATTAGTTCTGCCTGTTTCCCATTTTTACATCAGGTTCTCCTTAGTGACTCTAGTTATTTATTGTGTCTAGTCCTTTTTTAGTTAGTCTAATTTTTATTATGTTTTTTGTGTCTAGTTATTTTGTTACTCATTTCCTAGTCCCCAGTGTGCTCTTCTCTCCCTCGCCTCCTGTGTCACTTCCTTTTTTTCCCCCTTTTTCTCTCCCTACACCTGCAACCCGTTAGCCCATCAGCCCACGGTTTTTGCTCAGCATTCAACCTCCCAGTACTTAAGCACATCATTCTCACTTCCTGTTACCTGTTCGTCCTGTCTAATCCTGTACCTTTTTGTTGTCCTTTGTTCCTGTGATTTTTTGTTTATTTGTTCTGGTCTGGTTCCCTGTGTCCTCCATGGTTTTTTTTAAAGTTTTTTTGTATTTTGTTTCTCCATTAAATCTTTCAACATGATCCATGCTCCCAGCTGTCTGCATTTTGATCCATCCTCAAACTCACACTTCATTACACTATTGCATATCTGCCTTTTGCTTTAATGGCTCTGGAAGACATGACAGTCCTTCATCACATTTAAAACTTTCTCACACTTCAGAGTGTCTATAACCTGGTCAGATTTGGTGGTTGAAACCTCAAGTGAAACTTAAGCCATAACTTCTTCACTAACTATTATTTGACGACTGAGAGGCTCTCAGACAGCTTTGGGATTTATGCATATTATTACATCACAGAAAATTGACGTACCCTGTCATGAGTTAAAGCCATGAACATCCCCATCTATTTCAGAAAACATGCAGCTTTCCCTATGGGGAAATATCAGTAGCTTTACATGCACTTTTAAATGACTTGACAGTTCTGCATGCTCCCCAAAACCACCTTATTTTCTCAGGTTTAGCTCCATCTAGCTTGTATATTTCACAATCAGCATATTTGGCAATATATTAAACTGTGATGTAGGCTTTCATGTTAATTTATTTTAAAATATTTTGACTGTAAAGGATTAAAAGCAGATTCCAAAAGTTTAATCTCTAAATGAATAAGTAATGTTTGCCATGGCTGGACTGTTGTTGTGAGTTGATATTTCTTTATTTGCAATTGGATATACATTGCTGTCTGAATATTGGGTTTCCTATTTTCCATAGTGGTATTGCTCTGCGCTCTCTGTTTTGTGCTGCAGTCAAGTGTTAATCTCTGCTTTCTGTGTATACTTCTTCTCAATATTGTCATCCACAGGGGGCAAGATGATCCATGGTGTAATAATTTCCATAGATCGCTCAGAGCTCAGACAAACTTGTTGTTTTTGCTTTATAAATTTGGTCAGTTTAGTTATTTAGGCTCTCACTAACTCTTGGGTCTTTTTTATCTGTGTTTCCATCATCTATTTTTGATTAAACACACTTGAATTTATGAATTTTAGGGGAAAGTCATAATCAAGTTTTTCTTAACTTTCTAACACTTTAAAAACGTTGCCAATGCAGTACTAATCTTTAACCAGCAGAGGGTGCAACTTCGCTTTTGTTTCACTGCTGACATTTTTATTTATTTATTTATTTTTTTACCTTTCCTCTGACTACGGGTCATAACCAGTTTCTGATGGATAAAAGAATGTGTAATCCTTTGATTCACTTTAAATCACAAAATTACATCTGGAGTTCATTCATACTGTAGGTGCACAAATGCATTAGGGGCTTTTATACATCCCCTCAGCTTATTTTGGGCTGATGGTGACTAATGCTGCTGATAAAATACATCTGCTAAAAGCCTAGGTTGATGGTGCAGAGGATGGCCCAGGCTTGCAGAATACTGTATCTCACTGTAGGCTGTGGACCTCTGCCAGCAAACACACAGGAGACTCTCTCTGTGTTACAAATGTAGGGGAGGATTCAGCATGAGCAGTAATGTAAAGCGGGAACACGGTTGGCTGGCTTGTTGCATTTTCTGCATCTGCAGAGGGTGTATTAATAAAACTGATACAAAGCTGATCATCAGTGACCACATTGCTAACATCACATAAAAAATATGTATCTGATTAGTAGTGTAGAGGTCTAAAACATCATTCCTTATGTGATGGAGTTTACATGTCTGAACCTCTCTTTTTTTTTCACTGTTAATTTGCTTATTAATAAGCCAATTTAAAAACTGTACAGATAGTTCAAACATAGTGGTCTTCAGTGTCATGAAAAGTTTTCTAAGGTCTTTCATCAGAGTTATGGTGTGTGAAAGAGATCCACCGTTCAATGTAAGATTTTTATTTAGATCTGAGCAATTTAGGAAACAAATGAAAAACCTAGCGGTATTTTTGTTCTTACTGCAGAAAGTATTATAACCTTTTGATTTTCTTCTTATAGAGTAATAGAACAATTTAACCAGTGAATATTAGCTGTTCAATTTCTCAGGCGTGTAGACAAATGTGTAGCCAGCCTGCAGCCAGAACTGTCACTCATTGGTTGCTAATTATCGTTTTAAAACAACTTTACTTTAATAACGGCTTTGTCTTCTCCAGACTGGACTACAGTAAAACTCTTCTAATCAGGATCTCCAGCATGGTTTGCAGAGACTTAATTCACTTAAAGCTCTGCAGCTAGGGCCAGGATGCGTGTGAAAATATTAACATATTGTGTAAATTCCTGATTCCTTTCGCGGACTTCCTTTCTCTGCCAGATCTCCCTCCACACTCACCATGCATGGAGACACACACCTACCAATAAGAGCCCACTCCTCTGCTCCACTCAATCAAAACGCCTCTCCATGTCCAGAAAAAAGCTAAGCACCATGGGAGATGGGGCCTTCTGTGCTTTTCTCTCTTGTTTCTGGAATGCCACAATCCATAGTTTAAAAATGACACGTATCTGCAGAACCTTTGATTTTTGGATTAATTTCTTTCATATATGCTATAGTTCTGAGTTGCTTGTTTATATTCCCTATGGTTTCTTTTTTATGACTCAGATTTTTTTTTATGCTTTTAATTTTTTTAAATAAACACATTCAAATACTTGGTATTGTTGTTATGACCGGCTATGCTCTTCTTAGTTTCCACACAATGACTGTTTTTTGTTACCTAAAATATTTCTCTACAGTTAATATATTAGTTGTAGAAAATATTTGATTTATACTACTGCCAGTAAAAATCTGTATTAAAAAAACAAGTGGGGGTGGGGCAGCATGTTTTTCTGTACTCCTGCTCTTTACTATATTGACCGTGACTTGTGATAATCAAATGATGGAACATTTTGAATCTGTGTCTTGTTGTGTTACTGGCCCACACCAATTTGTATGCCACTCCCCTAAATACTGCAAAATACATTATATTCAGACAAATATTAGAAAATATTTATTAAATCCTTGAAAAGTCATGCAAAGGACAGAGGCACTTGACCAACTTATTCCAAGTCATCTGATTTAGAAATGAATTTAATTTATGGTTAGTATTCTTGTCAGATTTGCTCTTACTTTACTTGAATCAGTCTCACTTCTCTTAGTCTCAGGTTTGGATGGTCATATCTTTTATTCAAATATTATTAGCTTTATATTTGTACATTTTTCACATGCTACTCATTGCCTTCCCAGTTTATGTTTGTCTACTTTGGTGTCTTTGAAGACCAGTACAGACCCATTTATTAAGTTAGAATATTATTGGAAAGTTTATTTCAGTAACCTTGTTTACTAAGTGAAACACATTATATAGATTAACTACACACAGACTGATGTTTTCAAGCTTTTATTTTTTAACTATAATTTTCTGACATAATAAAAAACAAAACATTTAGAGTTAGAATATTATATCAAACCAACAAAAACAATTTAATACAGAAATGTTGTCTTAATGAACAATATTGTTAATGTCTGCTAAATGGTTATTTACAAAAACACTTTTAATCTGACATATGAACCTCATTAAAACACAATCTAATTTGCAGCAAATGACTATATCTTAGTTTAATCTTAGTTTAACTATCCCTGTGTTGCTTTGGTGCTCCCTGACACACTCTTCTTTTTTTGATGATCATGTCTTTAAAAGACTATAGTTTCACATCAGACGTCCTTTTTAGTTATACTTCACGTACAGAAATAATGTTTTGACAGTCACTGACAGTATTTTTTGACTTCTTGTATAGTTTTTGCCTCACACTTTTCTCCTCCATACCACTGCCTCGTCAGTTAAACTTTTTGAGTTTTCACTGAATGTGGCAGATTATCCACAGTGAGCTTCCATGTTTTGAATGGGCTGTCTGCCTTGTCTCTTTTCACTGAAGAGGGTTTCTGCGATTGTTTGTTGTGGCTCTGTCAGGTCCCAAACACTGTTTCTGGAGGAGCAGTAGAGCAGTTAATGTGCAGGCGGGTGCTGGCTATCACACTGAAGGGAGCTCAGGCAGTAGCTGTGCGTTTCTTTGTTCCCTTCAGCTCTCTACAACCTGTCTTTTCTAGTGCCAGGCAGGACCACCCGACAGGCTGTTCGTATACGTTAGATAAACTTACGAAGACACCACCTGAAGAGGTGGTCTTAAACAAATCTCCACAATTTTTGAAATATGGCATTTCTGCTAAGTTATGGCCCTACAAATTTACCTTTAGTGCTTATATTTGACAAGCATTATAGGTCGCAAGCATTAAGTTTCACAAAACTTAATTACTTTTGTTGACTGTTAGCCTGTCACCAATAACACAAAGCTTGCTGAATCTTTTAAAGGGTAGAATATTCTGTAAAGTACTTTTTTGAACTTTATATATTATGTTCCCTCATTATTAACATAAATCTTCCATGGCAGTCATTCAGGTTTTTGTAAACTTTTGCTCATAGGAAGTGCGGCCTTTTTATCCTGCTTCCACCTGACAAGCACCCCTGCCCCACTCAACTTCTCCAGGCTAGTGGCAGCAGCAATAGCAAACACCTTGTGGAGCTGCAAGTCTGAGTTCATCATATAAACTACCTCCCAGTTCAGTGTTCCTAAGAACAGTTGTAAATGGTATCAAGGAAGAGCATTGTTGTGATGATGCCCTGAATGTGGGGTGTCAGAAAAAGCTTCTTAAAGAGACAAAGGCCCAATTTCAAGACACCAAATTACAAAGTTAGATTTTTTATAAGTTATTTTTGATATATTTCCTATACAGCATTTTTATAAGAACAGAGGCCAACATAGTTACTTGATTGTGGTATGAAATATTACTATCTACCTGGAAAATATACGATACCCTCCTTCAAGGTTGTTGAGTGAAAGAAAACTGTGTTTATGTGAGATCACAAAAATATTTCTCTCTCTTCAAGATACGTAATCCACCTTGCCTGCTGGTGGTGGTCAGAAGGCCTGACCACCACCAGGCCTTCTGTGTGAAAATCCACCGTTGAACGCTGTACATTTTCTCAGCTAGAGCAAAGCTTAATAAAACTGATAAAATGGTATTAACTGTGCAGCAGGTTCCTGCTGGTGATTCATTCTGACATATTCCCCAGGGGTTCAATATTGTGATGGATCTGTTGCCACGGAGCCGTCAGCACCATCAGTATTTGTGTTTGTTTGTGTTATAGCTGGGCCACATGAGCAAGTGATTTGTGTGGTAGCACTGCAGATAGAAAGCAATATCACCACTCTTATTTATTAGCATGCTGCAGTGTAGAGAAGCACATCTGATCAGCAGTGATGGTAGCGCTGATGGGAAAAAACTTAGCTAGCAAGTGTTTAAAGAAAGAAATGTTTCATGGAACATTATGAACTTTTTCTAATTTTTTATGTCTTGCCAACACTTTAATTTAGGGTTGTTCTACTCAGCATTATTTGTTGCCAACACCGGTCCAAGTAATTTAGGTTTTGACATTTTCATATACCTAGTCTCAGTCCAGTACTACAGCAAAGTAAAAAAATATATGTAAATTTAATGCAATATCCCACTACATTTCATTTGTATTATATGGTCTTTATAATTACTGGAATTGTGCAACACTTGAGCCCTTTATCAATGACACTATTGTCAATATTACTGTCTGTTGTTTTTCTTAACTGTAAGAGATGTTTTATCTCTGCAGGAGTTTCTTCAGGTCTGACATTCACATGCATTATTAGTTGGCTCTGCGAACATGAGTTGAAAGGCCAGCCCACACTCCTGACCTCAAACCTGTTTAACACTTGTGGAATGAATGAGGGTGTGGCGTTCATGCCAGACAGACCAACAAATCCAAATTTGGTTAACTTGTGATAAATGCTGTTGGAAAAATGGGATGCTATTCACAGCAGTGTGTGACAAAGCTGCTAACCATCCAGCAGTAGTTGTGGTTTCTCCCACATACAACTGACACTCATGTTAGCTACATGAATAACTTGCTAAATTGTCAATATGTCAAATTCTTTTTAATTTAAACCACCTAATCAATGACTCCAAACAGTAGTAGAATATTCTGACATTAAACAAGAGCATTTAGGAAGTTTTCTAATGGATGCAACCCAAATACTAAACTTTGTTGTTCAACTCAAAAATGGGTAATAAACTGGCTGTCTATTGATGTACTGTTACAGCAGAGAAACAATCGGCTTTGCAAAGATTTTTTTAGATTTGTGTTCAACTGAAATGTCAGGTAGACTTTTAAAATGTGGTTCAGATAATTATTTCAATAAATATTAGAAGTCACTGCAAGACCAAAGGAAAAAAATCAGTTGGAGAAATCAGAATAAAGACCAATTTTCCTTTTTTTATTTTATTAATGGGCACTCAGTAATTGAAAGAAAAGCAAGCCAGGTATAAAAATGTGAAAGAGTCTAAGCGCAATCACATCAGCACCTTTATGACTCTAAGTATGTGTCAGCACATGTGATGGCATGTGTGCAGACCCTAGGTGTGTTAGTGCTTCTAAAGTGTCTTTGTAAACTATATGTGTGATGTATAGTGAGCCAGGCGAGAGAGATGTTAAAGGATTGTTTTTGCCTGTGCCAGCAGTTTCAGAGAGAGGAGGATGGAGGGAGAAAATGGGGAAGAAAAGGGTGGAGAGGAAGGCAAAGAGAGGAGGAGAGGCAGAGCAATACCAGTAAACAGGTGCCAACTCCATTAGCACTCTTTTTACTGTGCACTTGTTTTTTGGGGGGACTTCATTATTAGAAATAGTAAATGTATATGTTTTTAACAATAACTCTTCTTCAAGAAACACTGTTTGTGTTTAGCTAAGAAAATATGATTTAGGGAAATAAATGAAGCACCACTTTTAATCAGTATTCCTGCTTTCCAACAGATGTGAAATCCACAGTAATTGCTCCCTGCCTCACTCTGAAAGAAACATGCAGACTGCACCAACAGCCTTGCACGGGCACCGATCCTGTCTGCTGCAGCGCCTGAACATTAGCGAGTGAGGTAGAGAGGTGGGGGGGAGGGCAGAAAGATAGTAGGGAGTAGACAAGTAGCAGACCCCCCATCCAATACCTAATACATGTCTAAGAATGTCTTTTTTATTTCCTAAATTATCCTGGTGTGCTTGCGTGTGTGTGTATGTGCGTGACTGGCGGGGGCGATGACGGGATCCCTGCACTGCCCAGCGAGCGATCCTACACAGATGGACACACAGCAGGTCTATGAGATACTGGGAAATTAAATACAGGAAAAGGAAACAAAATCAATGCAGCATGAGAAGGGAGAGCTGAC
Source organism: Xiphophorus couchianus (assembly GCF_001444195.1). Lineage (NCBI taxonomy): Eukaryota > Metazoa > Chordata > Actinopteri > Cyprinodontiformes > Poeciliidae > Xiphophorus > Xiphophorus couchianus. Next base: position 16,469,328 of record NC_040239.1, read on the forward strand.
TTTGATTTAAAGCTGCTCCTGCTATTTGCCAACTGTCAGTTCATCCTTTTGCAATCTTTGTTGATGGGGAGGGTGGCAGGAGGATCGAAGCCATTTTACAGCATGTGGGGAAGAGATGCAGGGAAGGAAAGTAGCTATAAAAGAAGACAAACCTGTTTGTGCACTGTTATATACACTCTCTGTCTTTGGATTAGTGAAGGAGGGAGACCTGAGAGGGAAAAAAACTGAGCACAGAAAGTGAGATAGGGAAGAGTGTGCAAAAGAGAGAGGGAGGGAGAGGAAGAGAGCTTCGCTGCAGTAGCATCCCACAGCAGACGGCTGAGGACCGCCGCTGTGTGTGTGTGACTGCACTGCTGAAGAGGAGGAGGAGGAGGAGGCAGAGGGTGAGCACGCTCACAGACTCTGCAGGGCCACAGAGGAACAACAGTCAGCAGCAGCGCTAGTGTTGGCCCGCATCAGGTAGGAGACCCGTCCCCTCCGCAAGAGCGTTGTAACAAGATCTGGACACGCCAACGCCGCAGATACCCGCACCAGCAGCAGCAGCAGCAACACCACCAACATGGCACAAGCAGCCAAACATCTCCGCAAGAACAAGGATTTAGAAGCCCAGTTGGAGAAGGAAGAGAAAGAGAAGGAGGAGGAGAGGCTGAGAAAGAGGAGTCGCTCCCGGGATAAAAAGCGCAAGGTACTGGGACCCTTCACAGGTGGGGGGCAGGCAGGGGTGGGGTGACTGGGAGGGGTGGCTAGAAAGGTTGAGACAACCCTCCTGTTTTCTCTGTCATGCTATGTCAGGGGGTGCCAGGGCACACATGGGAACCCTGTCCAGAGTGTGTTTCCACTGTGTGTACACTGAAATACATGTATGTCCTGTGCATACAGACACGAGGAAATGGTAGCACACACTGCATGCTGTCCTACTCCTGACTGCTTTATCGACTGTCCTGTCTCAGCTGTCTCAGTACGTTTTCTACCCTCTTCTCTTTCTTTGTCTTCACAATGCAGTATGAATTATTCCTCCACCAGGACAGTAAGCTTGCTTGACTCTGCAACAGACCCTCTCTCTCTCAGTTTTTTTCTCCTCAGTGAGGAATTGTAATGACTGCAGAGCAATAACCTGCAGGCTTCTGTCTGACTGAGAAGTACCGGGCAGAGCAGAACAACTGGCAAGGTTCGTTATAGCAATAAATCCCCCCCCCCACATCATCAGGTCTGCTTCATTCCTCTGGACGCTCGCTGCTTTTCACTGAAACTCATTAATGAAAATGAGTCATCCGCAGATTGTGTATTGGTGGTGAAACCGGTCGTCGGTAAACGAGTTCAGCCGTCCTGTGAGTGTGCTGTGTGCCAGGCTAGCTGTAAACCAATCTGACGCTGATGCAGGAGAGACAGCTTTATGAACAGAAACACAGCACAGCTTCTTCTTTCCCACAGGGGAGGCTGGGCTCAAAGGCAACTTTAAAGACTTTTCAGATGTATTTGAGCAAAATCTCTAAGTTAACAGAAAGTCAAAGAGAAAAATTATTAGGCAGTTGCACATAGATAGATTTCTGTTTCAGATTGATCTTTTTTTCTGTTTTTGATGGAAATTAATCAGCACAGTGACACACATGCCATCACTCTGACTTAAGCTGTTTAAGCTCCCATGGTCTTTTTTCTTCACCTCCTCCTATTCTTTAAAAGCCATACCTTATCAACCTTTTATTTCAGGAAGTGAATGTAGAGATGACTGTGTGTGTGCATATTGCTTGTGTGAGAAAGTGCAGTCTGAGCCTATCTGGAAGATGAAGTTCAAGAAGGGAAAGCCTGCTGCTCTTACAGTGTGAATGAGGATGTGATGGGAGTGCTGTAGAGGGTGCAAAGGCAGTTCAACTTTGACTTAAAGGGTCTGGTATTCGATTTGAACATCTCTTATCTCTTACACAACCATGCAGCTTCAATCTGGGAAAAGCTCTCCCTCCTTCAGCTCTTCTTCATAACCTCTCCTTCTCTCCTCTCCTTCCTTTTTTTAACACTGGCTTGTAGCCATTAATGTTTTTTAGAGCAGATCTTAATACTGGAGGGATTCTTTCTGTCACTCATTGTTTCTTTCCTGATTCCTTCAGCTCTTTCTCCAGGCAGTAATTCACACTTTGCCCGGCTGTCGAAAAACTAAAGTCTACATTCACACCTGTTTTCTTAGGAAGGTTGGTGAATAGCAGTGATCCCCTCTTTATGAATGTCCCTGTCAACAGATTTCCAGTAGTGGCTAGAATAAAACTGTACTTGTGACAGACACTTTTAAACGTTTTAAACTTTTAAATGTCTTGTGTTTTTTGTCAATTTATCTCTGTGGAATATGATGTAATTGCAGGTAAACACCAGAACTTAATCCTTGTTTTCACATTAAAAGATATCAGCAAAAATGTTTTTTCTAAGTGAAGAAAAAGTCTTTAATAGCCAGTCTCTATTTGGCTGAATAACTCCAGAGACCTTATATCTACCAGTCTCTGACCTCAGTGTGAGGAAGGTTTGCCCTGCTCTTCACTTTCAGCTGGAAGATGTTTGAGGGGTTTCCTGCATGTGAAGGCAGGTTGAAATCTTCCCACTGAAACTGAATTATATCAAGATCCGGGCTTTGATTCTGCTTCTCTGTGACTTTCCATGGTCTTAGTTCTTATTTTTTGGATAATCGACATCTTCATGGTCAAGTTCGGCTTGAAGTCTTTTTTTGTTTTTCTCAAGTATTCTGTGATACCTGGTCAAATGTATGGTGGGTTTTATGATGCTGAGCTGGTCGGGTCCTGCTTCAGCAAAGCATGCCAAATAATGACACTTTTGCCTCCATGCTTCATTGTTGGCATGATATTTTTTTCCTTGGATGATGTGATTGGTTTACATCAAACATATATTTGGTTTTGGTGTCCACATAATTCAAGTTTCTGCCTAAATCTCTGGCAAATTGTCTGTTTTTCAGTGAACAAACTCCTTGTACACCTCTAAATGAAAAGGAAATTTTAGGGGTTTTGGAGTCTGTTTTTAGCATCTTTCACTCTGCTCTCTGCTTGGCTATTCAAGATTTGCTTGGAGAGCCAAACCTCGGCTTGAATTTACTCCACCTGAAATCAATTTTTTGGTAACAGGACAACCAATTTTTAATCCTTCTAATATCTCTTATTCCTTTACCAGACTCAGAAGCTGCTACAGTTTTTCTTTTCGAAGCCCCAGATTGCTCCCTCAGTCTTTCCACGTTGTTTACTTTACCATTCAGGAGCATAACAATCTAAACATCTAAGGTTTAAACAAGGTAAGCCTCCAAAATGCAGAGTGATTTGCCTGTGTAATTTTTTGACCTTTCAGTTGTGGCAAATTTCCTTTAGGTTAAGTCAGGGGCAACGATTGTCTATAATTATCCTAGTGCGGCTTTTAAAGTCAAAGGCCTAATTTATTTTCAATCAATTTCTTTTAATTTTTGAAGATGCAATTTTTCACTCCTCTCTGCATGAGGTAAAAATGTGTTGCTGTTTCTGATGACTGTGTGGAGCTTGTGAGCACATAAATCTTCATCTACAGATGAATGAAAACTACAATTCCTCATCAATGGGTGAAAGTTGCGTTTTAATTAGCTCCACGGTGTTGTGGCATTGTACAGCGCAGGTCAACTGCTGAGTGGTGGATAATGTTGTCCTCAAATTACTTTTATTGATGAGTTTGCTCCTCTTGCAAAATGAGCATTGTCAGGATGCGAACAACGCCTATATTGTCCTGGTCAGCACCCATTTTCACCTCTTTTATGTGCTTTTGTGTCCAACAGCTTTGATGTGTCAGGGATTACCTTGTGACAGCAGCCATGAAGTTGTGCTTTGCTGCGATCTTTGTCTTAAGTCAGCATGAGGGACAAAAATGGGAAAAACTTAATACCTGCAGGTTTTAGTACATTTTTTCCAGAGTGTAAAAAACAGCTTAGAGACTCTTACATGATCATAGGACACGTTGAGTTTGAAATATTTTCTACATCTGTTACATTGTGAGTTCAGCTTATATATATATATATTTTGACTTACATTTTGTAGATCATGATCTAAAGTGTAGTTGATAGTTTTCAGATTCACCTTCTGTCTGTTCTTACCAGGAAACTAGTGATCTGGTTTTATTTCTTTTATGGCAAAGTTTTGACCAAAACATTGAACTTTAATATTACATAATCATTTTCTCGTCATCTTTTCCTGATATAAGTAAAAAAAATGTAACTTGTCCACACTGATTGCATCACCACCTTATTACATTACAGTCTTAAAAACTAAGAAACAGTCTAGATTAGGATCACTGTGCAGTTTGTCAAATTGCTGAAAAATTATATTTTATTAAACCATTTTCCCTTTCCTGTTTTTTAGAAAAAGAATTTGTATTTAAAAACAAGTTTTAGTATTTCATTATATTCTTATTAGATCTAGACAATAATAAGTCACATTTTTCTTTATTCACCATGCCATAGCTGTAGCTGTAGGGAGACGATATATACAAGGTTTCACATGTAGAAGGAAGGAAAAGTATAAACCTTGTGATTTTTAGACCATAAATGTCTTGAGAAAGCAGTTGCAAGGTGTCCTTACAATCTTTTTGATAAATGTTTGCAGTTACATAAAACCTGACTAATTTTATTATGTTAACTATTAACAGCAAACGTTTGTATTTATTAAAAATAGGTGGAAATTTAACCAAAAATCTATAAATGTACAACAGTTTGTAAAGGATAAATGGACCCATATTTAATTGCCTAAATATTGTTGACACATAGTTCAATCAATTTAAACTTCCAGAGAATGTATTTTATGAACTTATTACACTGAACTAAGCATTTTAAAAAATTTTGAGACTGAATGAAATGCTGCAATAGAAAGGCCAGCCTTTCTGTTTACACTGGATTCTTTGGCTGCTCAAGTGCAAAGAAGCATTGTGGCCTATCAGTAGTGCTTACTCTGAAACTCATCAATACAATAAGTCTGCTCAGGATGCACTGCGCTGCTTTGTTGGCATATTTGTCTGGCAGTATGTTGGCTGTAAATGCACAGCAGCCCATCAGGCACCTTAGCGGTAAAAATGAGCTGCACTGGTGCAGAATGCCACGGCTCAAAAGGCTGTTAGTGAACACTGCAAAGTTAGACAGCACTGTCTCATAGCTCTGCCCTCAACCTGTCTTCATGTAAACCAGACGAGGCTGGAGCAGATCAGCATTCCAACAACGTCTCCGTCTGCCCTCCAAAATGTATCTCCTACCTTCCACGCCTCAACAGCAAGCGGAGCTGTCGATCAACTTAATGTCTTGCTGTCTATAACAGATTTGTGCTGAGGTGTTTTGCCGTGTATTTATGTGACTTTGTGTTTTCAGGTTTGTGGGAGTGGATTAGAAACATAGTGTCTTAACAGCATCAAAGCCAGCAGCTTCACGGTGTCTGCAGATCAGTCCTGCTTATCTGTACCACAGTTACAGTCATCAGAGTGAATAATTTATCTAAATGTCCTTTATGACCTCATGTGTAATCATAACCCTGAAGTAAGCATGGGGTGCTACAAGATTCCTTTGGTATGATAACCTTGAGTTAAAAGTATAGTGCTATGGTATTTACACAAAAATGAAATAAATATGCACATCATGATTTGTTTGCGTTTTGCTACAACCAAAAGACAAAATTTATTATTGATATTTTCATGTTATAACTGCTGATTAGTAGCACCAGTTATAACATTTATTTAGGGTCATTTTGACTCTGATGCATAAAGTTAGGATGCTGGTTCATGCAATACCTTTTTGGCCTGGGCTAAGGGTTGACTTTCTGTTTTTTAAGAGTAACATAACCTGATGTTAGCTGGCTAGATATGCTAGCCATAGCTTGTCTGCTTTATGTTTGAAGCAGCCTTAATAGGACTGAGTTAAACTCATTTAGTTTCCCCACTGTGTGTTATTTACAAGAAATATTTACAAGTAGCTGAATTTTTTTTAGGTCTTGTAATGAAAATGTTGGCTGCTGCTTTCAACCAGATGCAGCCATAGATGGTTTTTAAAACCTCTGCACGTCTTTATTCTATTAACCTCTCCATGCCAATAATCAGCTTAGTTTCTCCATCTACGGCTTTTATTTCTAGAGCTATTTAGCCGTGGAGAGCTAATGAATGTCTGCATCAGTTTCTGTTTTAAATAATGTCACTTTACTTTAAAGTAAATATGTCCAAATTAGAAAAGCTTTGATATTCTTCTTTAGAATATATATTGTGGCATATTAAGAAAATCAGTTATTCTTGAACAAAATAATTTGTATGCCTAAATGTTTCAGAAAAGCAAGAATTTGGAAATAACAGCTTGCCATTTTGTTTCAAGATACCCAAGAATGTGGATAAACTTTTTGTAAAATATTTAACATAATTTCTATTGTATAACTTTGAAAATCAGCATACAACAAACAAAATAGCCACAATTTCCTCAAATATTTGATTAGTTTTCAGGAGTTTATTGGTAATTTTAAATTTTTTAGACTGTCTTTGCTTTGAGTTTAGCATGTCAACACAATTTAAACTTACCTCTGCTTGTGTTGTAAATGTCATAATTCTTTCCTTTTTGCAATTATTGAAGGATCATCTTAATGTTTTGATACCTGTTAACTGTTTCTATGTCAAATAAGATTTTATATTTCATCTCAAGTTTTCTAAATTTAATTTCAAAAGCTAGAAGAAAATACATTTTTATTTGTATTTTTCTTCCCAAAGGAATATGGCATAAAATGTACACATGGCTTATAGTTAATAAAAACATTAGAAAAGCTTTGATATTCTTCTTTAAAGTTAGACAGATCAAAATATTGTCAATACTGGCTGGAGATTAAGATTAAATTGCTCATTGGCAATGTTTAACTTTTAAAGAAAATGGGAAAGAAGCTGATTTACCATTTAATTTCTTTACATTAATATGCTTCTCAAAATGTGAAGCTATTTTTAAACCCCTGAGTAAATATTGACTTTGTGCTCTGAATGAGAAATTAGAGAGATTTTCTGTTTTTCAGAAGTAGCTGTGGTACTGTGCTTAATCGTGTCTGTATAAAGTGCTGGGTAAGCAGCATCAGGCTGATCCATGGCTTCCTTTTGTTCCCAGAACTCCTTGTACTGACTTCTCTCGCTGTTGGATGCATCGCCTTAAGGTTATGGTTTAGTTAAGCTTTTCATCACGTTGGTTGATTAGCTGCTTTCTAATGCATCAAATCTGCTGTCACTGTTTTGGTGACTGTGGGAGCCACTCAATAACAAAGAGCGTCTCATTTGGTTGACATAATTGTGGCCTAATAAAATGGACCATAAGCAGAAGAAGATGCAATAATCGGATGTGCAGTAACGTTTTTTGGAAAGCCTCTTTATAAAAATGTATTGAGTGAAAAAATATCAACTTGGCTCAGTGAAGAAAAGTAACTTTAGCCCTTAAACCTGACAAGGCGTTGAACCATACGTCACGTCATTGACACATTCCTCTTTGTAAAATTAGTATAAATCAAACTTATTTGGTGTTTTTTAATCTGTTTTAGATTAGAAACAGATTAACATACAATCAGAATCAGATTTAAGTCTTGAGTTTGACTGCACTTGATAAGGTCATGAACTGATAGTTGGGCATTTTTCATCAGGATTTTCTGTTGTTCCATCAACAGCAGCAAGTTGTCAATGTCTTGAAGCTTAAATGTTTAATCAAATTATTAGTAAAATAAAGATGTTTTGGGGAAATGCAAGACCTGCCTTTGTTTACATTTTAGTAACACTAATACTAGCCTTGTATCGCTCACATTTAGCTACTTTTATCAACTATCTTGTTGAATCATAATCTGTGACCTCTGGTCCTGGATGAGTTATCATCGAGTATTTTTTGTAAATCTCCATTGTTTATTAGTTTGATTTGAAATATTTATCTTGGCAATGGGGTAAATACTATTTTCACAGCACTTTATTGTAAAGTCTTATGAACTCCTAATTATCTGATCATGTTTTTGACTGGATTTTTTAATTTTGCTCCAAACTTGGCTGTTTCCGTCTGATTTCTCTAACTAAAACATGCTGACTGTTGAAGTTTTTTGTGCCATTTGTTTCTGTGAGGAAACATACGCATTAAAAAGCTGGGGGATTAACAACTTCAGATATTTTTAAAGCAGGCCATCTTGCACAAACAGCGAAGGAAATCCTCTTTTTCTACATTTATTTGAGACTCAAGCTTCGTTTATGAACAGTCAGTTATCGGATCTCTAACTATGCTGCTGATTTCATTCAGCTTTTGGATTTATTTTTGCAATATAGCCTTGTTTTTGATTGAGGATCTGTTTTTATTGTAGCATGTAAATTAAACTGAGCGACAGACAGGTAAGAAAGTTGTATAATAAAATATATGAAACCAGCAATAACTGGTTAGCTCTGCTGCTTGAATCAGCAGAAACAAACACTTTGTTCTTTACTATCTAAACACAGCTGTGTACAAATTTGTTGGCACCAGTGGTAAAGGTATGCTTAAAGCCTTCAAATATATTGTTTTATTGAAACGGTGTAAATTCACTCTGAAAACAAATCCAACCATAAAGCTGATTTAACTTATAAAATGTGTGTGTGTGTGTGGGGATGGCTGTTTAACACAATTACCAGTGCAGCACTTTTCTGCAGCCCTTCTGTCACACTTTGTACATTGTCATTTTGCCAGAAGAACAGCTTCTGCTCTAATATTTCACATATTTCACATGGATCATAAAGACAGCGGGACCAGAGGTCTGGGGACTGAGCTGGTCTTGGAGGAAGACCTCAGGTCTGATTAATCATTTCCTTTGTGATATGGGAATATACGGTATGTTTGACATTTAGACTTCTGAAAGGCCTATTGACCACAGATTTCCAGTTTTCTGAGTTTACCAGAATTTTACTTAAAATCTGATTTTAAAGAATTATTATGCTGTGCACTATTTCAATGTTACTAAGACCTTTAGAAGCAAAACAGGCACAAAAAGTCAGAGTAAATTCATCTGACCGAAGCAGATCATACTAAACTCCTTGGAGTTTAACAGACTACCCACATTTACATCCGTTGATGGTACAGCAGAACATTTTTTTATGGTATTACTCACAACCAGTAGATTTTATAGATGGTCCCTCATAGTTGAGATGTTTGATGCAGTTCTCTTATAGTGAGCATTGGAATTTTTTTTTTTACTTTCCTGCTCAATGTGTGGTGGCAATAATAAACATCTGTTGTTATTTCTGCTTCGTGTTGTGAAAGTTTCATCCTTCTGTTTGACACAGATAGTTTTTGGGTCCAGAAACTGTTCTGTTAGAGGGATTCTAAATTCAGGTTAGAATTAGTTTTTTTTAAATTGCGTTGTAGTTGGAGTTAAAAGAATAAATCAAATCTTCATGTATGTTAGCTACAGTGTGTTTACATCTCGACTTATCACCAGTTTTACCAACCTGCAGTCTATATATCCCTCCTCTCTTTGCGCAGCCTTCACTCATTTCTCTGAGTCTAATAAATCCCATATCATGTATGCCTTCAGGGGACTGTGGTCCTGTACAGCCTCCATGACAGATGATTTTGCAGGTCTAGCTGAGGCTCTCACTCGTGTTGAAGGTACCTGCGACATAGTTTTACTGAGTCTGGCTCTTGGAGCCATAGTGAAAAGCTGCAACCTGCTCTGCTTTAATTAAAGTGTGTATAAAAAGCACATGTGGGGCCAGTTAGAGGTCCTCCATCCTCAGTACTTCTGTTTGGACGAACACAAACTCCATTTATGAGGTAGCAGAGAATAATAGCTTTAAATCAAATGTCTTAGAAAATTCAATAATCAGAAAAAGTCCCTACTCCCACAAGTGGTAGCCTTCTGTTTTAAAAGAGAAACAAGAAATAACATCAAATATTCACAAGGCAGCCTCTCTCTGCAGAGCTGAGGCTTCCCTAAAACTGTGAATCCTCAAGATATTTTTAAATGCACGCTCAAAGCTCCCCACCACAGTTTTCACCTTACTGCAGCAATTCACTCTCCAAGTCCGAAGCCACATTCATCTTCACCTGCTTGTTATGTCCTCATAACACCCTAATGAATGAAAAAAAAAAAAATGATGCATCATTTTGATAATGCTGAAAAGCCTGGGGATCTCTGTTTATTGTTGTGCTTCCTGGCTGGTGATTCTCATTAAAGCTGAATTCACAAAACGTGCATCACTGCAGCACTCAAAGAACAAACAGAGGTTTGCGTTCAGGAATTAAGATTTGCAGCATCGGTGTGAGCTTGCTCTCACACAACTACAACTGATGTGTCATTATTGAAAGGGGCTTCCTTAGATTTTCCCTCCCTCCCTTCCTTTGCTCCATCTTCTCCCCTCATCCTTCCCCTCCCTCCGTCTGTCTCTCCTTGGCCGATTGTGCTAATCTCTTTTTCCAATTGTTATTCTGGTAGTGCAGCTGTTACATAACTGCCTGAAACAAGAATTGAGAGATCGGGGTTATTGAAATGGATCCTCATCACATCTATACAAAAAGAGGAAAAGAAGGAGAAAGAATGAGGTGATATGTTCTGAGAGGAGGAATTTGATACGTCCTCTCCGGACAGCTTGTTGGGAAAAAGCTTGGTGTTTGGTGTCTGTTATCCAGCCTGAGCTCTTTCCCTTTATGCTCCTTGTGGCTGATGAGGGTGGAAAGGACAGGAGGTGAGGCAGCGAGCTCAGTGCAGTTTGATGTCCAGGTACTCTGAGCCCTGCGTTGAAATCCTCAGACTCTTGGGTTAATAGAACAGAGCTAGAACATCTGCAATGGGCTGTCTACCATTTACGGTATTGATCTGCTCTGCTTTGCCTGGTAGAAAACAACTTCATCCGTCTTGTGTGCTCTGCTTTAAGCAATATATATGGGTGCTATAACTTGATGCATCTATAGTTTCTTTTTACTGGTTCAGAACAACTACCGAATTTATGCTCTTGTGGACTCAGGTCCACAAGAGCATAAATGCCACTGATCTCTCTAATGGCACCACAGCGAAGGTCTCATTATATTTAGAGGGATTGTGATGGAACGTAATTTTTGGCCTCTATGTTTAGCTCCAAGCCCAAGCTGTTACACATTTGTGTATTCAAGGCAAGCCTGCCAACATAGGACCATTTGGTGTGTGTGTGGGAAGCACCTTATGTGTTAGCGATAGCGTGCAGGTGTTTGGTGTGAAGGAATCCTACTCAAAGGAAGCGATACAGAGAAGTAAAGGAAAAGCAAAACAGTAAAATGTTACACTTTGCAAATGTAGTGGTATCACAACTACAAGCTTTAATGTGATTTGTTGAGATTTTATTTGAAAGGCCAACATAAAGTAGTGCTTACTGCAATTGTGAAGCATGGTTTTTGACACGCATCCTGCTAAAAGGTGGAGCGTCTCTATAGAGTGAAATCTTTTGGTTTTTAGAAGTATCCAGTGTTATCCTAATCCATCTCCAGAGTGATATGCTGTGTTAACCTTCTTTAGCACAGTGTCTTCATGATACAAGTTACGTTTTGGTTTCATCTAAACAAAGCAGCTTCGTGTGTGTGACGTGCAGCAAGCTGCAAACAGGACTGGTCATGTCTTTCTTTTTTGCCATTCTTCCAAAGTAGCCAAATTATGCTGCTTTAAACTCTCAAATTTCCCCATGACCTGTCTGCTGTGATCTTTGGTCTTCATGATCCTGTTTCTTCCCTAATAATCTAACCTCTAAAGAATTACAAAACAGCTGGACACATATCAGGATTCACATATGCACAGGTACGGCCTGTTGACTTGATTCTGACAGCGGCTTTTGACCCTGCATTTTATTTGGGCTGTCAGAGTAAAGGAAGAGTATTACACACATTTCATTCAAAATAAATAAAACATCATAAAACATTTTCTATACACTTCAGTTATGCACTACTTTGAGTTAGTCTATCACATAAGATCCGGATGAAAATAAGTATATTAATTTTGTGCAGTCCACACAAAACCTAAACAAAGTCCAGTTTTTAATGTATTTTTAGGGCATTTTTAGGGTTAGCTGGACTGCTCAGAGGTTGGAGGCTTGTTACTCTCCTGAATGCAGGTACAAATCTGACACTTTAAAGGCAATGAGCAGTAAGTTACAAAAGCTGTTTGGTTGTGTGTGACATATTACTTTATGACAAATCCTAACAGAGTGCAGATTTCTTGAATCATCTAATCCTTATGTCACAGTGCTGTGGAATTACAGACCAGTTATTAAAAGCTTAATAATTTGTAAACCCCCTCGTCTCAGAAATGTCACCATCTTTTCCCATGACATAAAGCTGGTATCACTTGTTAAAACATGTTTTACATCATCTGCTGAAAATATTGCAGTGCATCAAAAGGCTATTTTAGAGAGACAGATTTTCTAATTCCTTAACCAGAAACTAATATACTATGGTTAAATGAAATAAAGGTCAAAAACAAATGACAAAGTCATATGTTGCGTTGCATGAACCCATGAAGTTATCAACTTCTCTTGGCTGCAAGGTTTTGTTTTATGTTTTTGAATTACAAAGGTGTCATAGTAAAGACTTTCTGTGTTTGTAAGGGGAAAGATAGTGGGAATGTATTCAGAAAGACTGAGTGAAAGCATGTAACCTTTGGAATTGCTCCAGAAAGTTTTTAACGGCCTTGACGAGACTGCTAACCACCATTCATCTGTGAATACGGTGTCATTTTATTTCAAAATGATAGGTCTCTCTATTTTCTTTACTCTTCTTTACTATAATGCACTTTAGGTAACTTACAGTTCATTTGGAGTATAGCAGCTGGCAATTGCACTTCCACAACTGCTTTCCTTGACTGTGGCTTCTTACCAGCTTCATTCTTTACTGTCCCCTGCAGGTTTTCCTGCTATCTAGAGTGACAGGGCCAGCACTGACCTGCCTATGTTTAACGCCATTCAGTCTTTTTGCTTCTTGGTGAACTCGTTTGTTCATTGGAGAGAGACACGTGGCATGTCTTGTGGGAAAGGATTTACAAGCTAGCTGGGAGGATAGCAGTGTCGCCCAACGTCTAATTGGCTGACCTCGGAGATTTTCCCTGAGCAGATGCTGCACCTCCAGTGCCCATCTCCTTCCCTTGTTCTCTTTCTCCCCCCTGCTGGAGTTCATTTCTTCAACCCTCCCATAATCAATTCTCCTGCTTCAACACAGACAACCCTCTTCCTTCTCTCTGCTGCAGTCACTTGAGGCACATTGCAACACTGCAAGATCATGGTCTGTTAACACTTCTCTCTCTCTCTCTTTCTCTGAGTTTGAGTTGAACACCATAGACTCCCATTTAAAGAGATTAAATGAGCAACAATGAGAGGAAGAAAGATGTGCGAAGCCTCCATGACTTTTACTGCTTCAGCAAGCTACAGTTTTAATGGGCAGGGAAGTGGGAGATGTGGATAAACCAGCTTCTACCACATCCATTTGTGCAACCTTTGATCTGGTTATCAGGCAATTGTTGTTGTACTACTCCCGTATTGTTTCTCTCTGCATATTAAATATGTTGAGATCCATGGTAAGGGGTTTTTAACTCTTGATGTTAAAGGAAATTCTACTTATAGGCAGCAACTTCACAAGGTCAACTACACCTTGTTCTCGATCTCATGTAAGCATACAGACCTGGCACACACACCCCGTCAGCCAGCTCTTAGTCAGCACTGTGCTCTGTCGAGAGGGTTAGATGTCGCCCCCTAGTGTTCATGCAGAAGAGTTTCTTCTGATGGAAAAACTGAAATCCCCTTCATTTGCTTCTCCTTTTTTAGTTACATAATCCAGATATGCTGGAGTTTAACACTACTTTCTTTTTAAACTTTGCATAGATTTGTTTTAAACTTTGACATGCATAATTTTGTATTTATCTCACTATTATTATTTTTTTAAACATTCAGTATTACAAGTTTTGTCAAATTAAAGAGTTACTTCTGAAGAACAAGAGGATAATGATTTATTTGAAAATCTGGGGAAACACGAGAGATTATTTATCTCATAGAAAGACAGAATTCAAAATTCAAGTCTCGTACTTGAGGTAAACTGTGATTTTTGAGTGTTAAATCTGGGCTTTGGAGTTGGATTAAGTTACGTTTTGGGGACAAACGCGTCATGTCTTTGTCTCTGACAATTTGCAGGGCTCTATCCTTCTAAATTCATCTTGCAACATTCTTCATACCACTCGAAGTTTTTCACATTTTGCTATGTTAAAACCACAATGGCCACTAGATTTTTGTCGGGTTTTAGCTGATAGAGCAAAATTAGAGCAAAATTTTGACTTGGTAGTACTTCAAAATTAAAGAAGAAAATAGAGCTTCATTGGCTTAGACTGAAGCAGATTCATGTGTTAGAATGACCCAGTCAAAGTCCAAGTATAAATTAAATCCAGAATCTATGAAAAGATTTGGAATTTGAAGCTTGAAGTTGAACATTGGGTTCTACAAAGAATTGAATCTGGGAGGTTTATTAAAAATCCATTGTACATTTTTCTGATTTTCAGCCCAAAAAATCTAATATTTGGAAACCATGTATCACTTTAAGCTTCAGGATTATTGCCTTCTTTTTGTTAGTCTATCAATGAAAAATCTGTACACCGATGTTTGTGCTTGAAACTTTACAGTGGATTCAGACACATTTCTTACTTTCTCACTTTCAAAACAGACAAAGGCCTTTACATGTCATCTACACACTGACATTAAGATGCTCACTCGGACATCCATAAATAATTTTCTGCACAACCACAAGCTGTCTTTCCCTTGCAGAAGATTGATCAGATGACCACAGAAGAGCACTGTGTCATCTTTGATTGTTATCTTTACCAACACAGTTTGGTCAGATGAACACCAAAAGACTGATGGATCTGGAAAGGCTCTTTTCTGTGAATAATTCATTGCTATTGATGGGGCTGAAGTCAAATACTGTTGACATGGCTACATTCATCGTGTCGTCTGTCTTTTTTTTGTTGGTGTTTCTCCTTTTTCTTTGTATACAAGCACTTCTTCCACTATTTTGTTTTCTCCTGGCCACTGTAGCCACTTTTCTTTTCATCCTTTCTTTCATTGACTCCATGCAGAGCATAAGTGAAGGCGAATATATTGTGGAGCTTGAGGCGATGTAGGACAGTTACTGTGGTGATAATGGAGGAAATGTTTGTCAGAGCATAGAGTGCTGTGACTTCGTCCTTAGCACCCCAGGGCACCGAAGTGTAACTGCATACTGGGTGGCTTCTGCATCTGATGCAAATGTGTGTCTGTAAATGAGAGAGCGTCTATAGATGTGCTTAATATAGATTCCTCTTTATGTGGCCATTTTACTGCCTCTGGGTTGTTCTGTGTGGCAATTTTTGCATCTTCTGGATGCAAAAATTTCTGAAGAATATCTATAACGTGTAAAGGAGATAAAGCAGGGATTGCTGCATATTTAAACACTGAATGCGTTAATTTGCTACCTAATTGTAGTATTTATTTACAATACTTTGAGGAAACTTTCTCAAAGTGAAAATCATGTTAAGCTCACACCTTTTAGTCTTTAATCTTTATTGAATATGACAAGAGGATGTGTGCAGATTTAAGTTGCTCCATAGAAAAAACAACCATATGCAAATTATAGTGTGAAGTGATACGTTTAATTATTCGTCAATATGTGAACCTGCAAAAGTTTTAGTGATCTTTTCTCACAAGGAGAAAGACTCAGTATTTTAAATGGAAATATTAAATAATTTTTTTTTTTTAAATCCCAGTTTAGTATATGATTACTGTGAATACTTAACATAATGTTTTAATATGAGCTGAACAATTATAATTTCCCAATAAAACCATGCTGATAAACCAAAGATTTATAATGCCTTACAGCCTTTCTTCTTGCAGCCATACATTTGATGGCATAGATAACTAATTGTTAGTTTTAAGAATAAGCAAAATTAAAGAGCTTTGATATAATCACAGTTGCAAACCCACAAAAATGTCCATCATGTCATTTTCTAAACCAATAGAAATTTTCTTTGATTGCGAAAGGCATATAGAAATTGTTCAATTCCCTGTTCCTGCACACTGCTGGTCAGCTGGCCTAAAGTCAGTTGCTACATTCTTTTTTTTTTTTCTTGAAGAAAATCAGTATTGGCTGTTTTAAACATTTAGGATCTGGGCTAAAGTTTACAGCTACCAGTTACATGCATGAAGACTATTGCATTGTGCAGATAACTTGACAAAGTAATCGGCTGGATCATTTGTATGCTCATGTTTCTCTTTAGAGAACAGAACAGCAGAAAGCTGCAGCATTTTGTGGAATAACTGCAACTAAACTACAACTAAAACTCCTGCTGAATTGAATGGACTCTTATATTAGATTTTTGCCTAAGTCTGTCAAAGTCAGAATGGAAATAAAAAAATGTATAGTTGTAATACTTATTTTACCTACTGTTTTTAAAGTGAGACTCTTTTACCAGATTATTCTTTGTAAATATGTTATAAAAATCCCCTAAACTTGCAATACTTTGGTCCCATCAGTATTTTCTTTTGTCTTCCCTGAAGCTGGTGTCTGTCCTTGGCCAGGAAACTGGAGATAATTGTAGTCTTTCCTTTTCCCATCATCAATTTTCTTGCCCCACATCTGCTGTCATCACTCCATTCTAGTTGCTTTTTTGCAGTTTCTGCTGACTGTGTGAAACCTAATATACATTATGCTTGTGTTTTTTTACGCTGTGGCCGTTTTTATGATGTGCCGTGCTTACCTTTTGTCAGTTTTAGGTCTGTAAGGCTTTTTCATACTTGGAGTTTTTCAATTGGTTCTAAGCTGAATAAAAATGAAATGCGTAATGTGTTTTTGGTCAAAGCATTACTAAGAGAAGTTAGTCTAGTAATTAGTAAATGTATGCTCTAATTGGGTTTTCATGTTGTTTAAACACATTGCCTTCATTTGTACATGCAGCATTAATGCGCTGTAGTTTCATGTAGTGCCAAATTTAATTCTGCTTGGTTCTGCATTCCCACTTTGTTTATTTTTACCTTTCACTGCTGTTTCTTTGTTACACACTGGTAGCATTCTTGAACTTCAGCCCTGTTTGTTGTGTAATGTGCTCAGAATATGTCGATGCCACGCAGGGGTGTATGCGTGAGTGTTAAAATCTGGATGTTGTGTGCAAAGAGCACTTCTGGTGGTTCAACAGTTTTAACCCAACATAACTGCGTGGTTAGACACATGTTTAGTGTTTGTTTTGTGAGAAGTTTTGATCAAGTTGGTTTAAGTATCAGGATGTTCAGAAACAACCCAGGAACCACCAATAGTAGCCAATAATAAACTGGAAGATTGGAGAAGAGAGAAGTTTCTGCTCTAAAACTGACTGAACATTCATCTTAAATTTATAATTGACCACATGGACAAGCCAAAATGCTGTTGGAAAACATTTTTACTGTCTGAGGAGAGAAAGATGAAAATAACTGGTCATAAAAATATAAAGTCTTGTTGACACTTTCAGACCATGTAGTACCTTGCTGTCAGGCATGGTAGCATCATGGTAGCATCATGGTAGCATCATGGTAGCATCAACTTAATTCATCCAAATAGAGGATGAATTAATGTACACTGAAGACTAGATTCTCCTCAAACCAACAACTAGATTTTCTGTTCTTATTAAATGGTGGAAATGTCACCCGACTAGGACAACATAAAAAATAATAATTGGAACTTTTTAAAAATAGATATTATAGACTAACGTTAAGTTTCAAATTTCAACTATTCTTAAAACCAAATCCCTACCTTGTTTCTGACAAGAATGGTCAAATTTCCAGCCAGCATCATGCAAAGGTCTTTGTGATGGAACTAAAAGTGTGAGGTTTTTACTAATGCAAACTTAGCAAAACTATTACTGGTTTTTATGCCTTGTATATATTTGAATCATTACTTATAATTTAGATTCACAATTAATTAAGCCTTGTGCATCACTTCTTAATATATTTAGAGGTGTTCATTTGAATAATCACACCTCCCTGAGACATTTAAACATTTGCTCCATTGAGTGCATTTACAGCATATTGTACTGAATGACCATAACTAAGAATGTATATTAACACTGACCATGTTTGTTCCTACTTAATACAACATGCAAGTCAAACGTCTGTCTCCTGCAATATCATGATAAAAATAAAATAACTGCAGGGTAGAAAATGACAGATTAGATAACCTGGAGAAGATGAAAGAATACTGTAAATTATATCTGATATATAGTCTTCCAGTTATGAGGACATCAGAGGTGGATAGAGGGATGGATGGATTATAGCTCCCTCTGCTGGTCAGATCAGATTTGATGTATCTTTGATTTCTCAAAGTCTTGTCTACCATCTGAGCAGGTTGACAGCTTGGAGTTGGCGCAGTCAGCAAGATACTCTGACTTGTTGGCTCGGAAATTTTCTAAAAGACACAAAGAGAGAAGATGGGAGGTGTCATAGACCGAGAACTGTGTGTCTCTCATGAAGAATCAATTGCATCGCTGTGTCTGAGTCCTCCGGAGGACTCCATGTTCATCCGATACACACAGCCACACATTGTCCCAGATATCAGCAGAGCATGCAGTTCCCACACACACACACCCGCACACGCACACACACACACACAGCCTGTATTAACAACTGCCTCTCCCTCCTATCCAGTGCAGCAAATCAGAACTGGTCTGCAATACTGTTACGCAGCACCATCAATTATTCAGTAAGGATTCAGCACTTCAGTCATGAAGCTTGATCGACAGCAAAATGAAGAGAAAGAAGCAAAATGAAAGAGAAAGAAGATTGAAAATTATCACATTTATTTAAAGAACTCTTCCAAATGTACCTTAATCTGTTTTTATTCATACAATGTATGAGTCACATGTTCTGATTTACTTATTTTGCATATTATCGCTGTTGAATCATGACAATCTCTCTGCACCTGCAACATAAATGTAACACACAGCTCTGCATACATTAGTCCAATGCTCCCCTTAAAATAACAACATCAGCACTATGTACTGTATGACATTTATTAGGTAAGAATTTACTTCCAGGTAAGCAGATATGTGAGTGTGCTTAAGGACTTGGGACCTGAATTTCCCCCTGGTGGGACAAATAAGGATATTTCTATTCCTATCTGGATGGGGAAGCTTCTCCTGAAGCTGCACAGAGGACTGATGTCACACTTGCACTGCTTGTGAACGATGTTGTGGTGATTTCCATGGAGAAAAACATATTTGTACATATTTTTCGGTCATTGGGGGGAAGTGGAGGATACTGCTGCATGGAACGGCAGCAGTGAAATGCAAACTGTTGTCGAATGTGTGTCTGCTCGGGTGAGCCATTTATATTTGCTGTCAGTGAAGTAGAGTTTTGGTGCAGAGCTTAAAACCTTGACTCTGGTGGTGTGTGTACTTAGTGTCAGAAAAGAAATGCAGATTAGAGGAGGCAGCTCTGGCACTGTGTGGTCCACAGCACTGCAGGGTCATGAATGATTTAATGGCAGCAGAGGTGAGCTTCATCCTCCAGCTCTCTCCAGATGCTCACTGGCATCCTCGACACGAAGAAGAGGTGATTCAGCTTCATGGCCAAACCAACTGTTGTGTGAATGATTGACTGTTTTGCCAATATTTTATGTGCATTGCTGCTGCATTTTGCCACGGTTTATCAGTTATCTTTTCACATTCCTAGACAGTACTTACATAGGTATCCTAAAGTCATAAAAACTTGATTGAAAAGATACTTTTATAAGGTGAAACTCCTATTTTAAAGCAGTTCATTGCACATAGTGTTTCAATTTTATTTTGGAATTCACTTTCTAGGAACATTTAAGTAATACAACCAATGAAGAAGGATATTATTTCAGAAAGTTTAGCCTTCTGTAAAGTTTGTCCATGTACTTTTCAGTACAAGCACTCATTATTTATTTGCATGACTTATTGCTTCAGTGTGGTTTGGCTCGGAGGCGATCATCCTGTGACTGCTGAGATGAAATGGAAGCCCAGGCTGCTTTGACAAGGGCCTCATCTTCATTGTTGGCTCTGTTGTATCTCATCGTTATAATTCTCAGTGTGAGGTTTAAGTCAGGATAATTTGTTGGCCTATTAAGCATAGTGATAACATGGTAATTGAAGCAGATATTTGTTCTTTTGGTTATGTGTGTGAAAGCCCAGATGGAGAATGAAACCAGCTTCTCCATTAAATTTGTCAGCAGAGGGAAGCATGAAGCTCTCAAATATTTCCTGATAAAAATCTGTGTTGAGAGTCTCTGTACTTTCATCTCTAAGGAGGACTTAGAAAAATAAGAGCTGCAGGATAGAACTAAAAGTGTTTGTTTTATTTATTCAGCCATACCAGTTTAACACAATTTCTGCAACACATTTTAAGCTATTATTACAGCTTTGTGTTTTCCTTATTTCCTTATATAATTTCAGATGTATTTAGATATTGTTTTTAATCAAATACGAGAAGTTTAGCACGAACTGTGTGGCATGTTGAAATTTAAATTAATTTGATCTTTTTATAGACTCTTTGCAACATAGTAATGATTTGAGCATTCATAGTTTATGGTTTTAAGAATACTAATACCACCGAGTCAATATGGAAGTGACTGAACATAAAAAAAAACATTTTCAGACTTGAACTTCAGCACCATGGACAGAGATATAATGTTTTATTACTTTTGCCTCTGCAGTTTTTCTTTTTGTGTCCATCGTACTTGTGCAGACATTATGCATTATTTCAACCTAACATATATTTTAACCTAACATACTACAATAAGTCAGAAAGCAAGATAATCCGATTTTGCTAGCTGTAAGAATACTTTTAAGACATTCACCAGTTATACACCAGACCCTCTCTTTTACTGGGAAGACTTTACCATGGAGAGCTTTTAGCTCACTCTTTTTGATTTAACTAATCCTTATGTAATTTGTGTGCAGTGAAGAACATACAAATGGTAAATGATCTGCAAAATTCAAGAAAAAACAAATAGACATTTTACAGATCTCTAGAAGTGGTGCCAATAAATCTGGAGGGCACTGTTTTTTTTTTTGTTTTCCATGAGTATATTGTCTTTTTTCTAATTATTGTTACAGTTCTCAAGTGTTTTAGATATTTTTTGTACATTAAATCACTACCATGTCACTGACTGAAGATTTATGTCCATAGTAGAGTGAAATGAATCTACTGGGCAGTCTGGAGCATTTCCTAAAACTATTTAAAAAGTTTAAATTATGACATTTTTAAAGATGAATAAAATCTTTGACTGATTTTTTTTTTACTTCTTGTTACAAGTTAAGTTAAAGAACAGTATGCTTTGTTTTGTTTCTTCTTACTTGCACAAAGAACAAGCGTGTGTTTTTTAAGCAGTGTTAAAAAAGTTGAAAGATTAATTTTTTAAAAAATCCTGATTTAATGTTTTCAGGACAGTGCTTACATAAGGGACAATGAACAGTTTATATTTAGTTGACCTTTATTTATATCGGTTGTCTCATTGAGAGCCAAAACCTATAAACTATAAAAATAAAGACCCAGCAATTTCATATGTTATTAGCATTTATTGTACTTAACAATTAAAAACTTGGCAAAGCAGATGCAAATGAAACATTTCTTAATAACAAAAACAAACCCTGGAAGGTCCAACACTTTTGATGCTGAGTACCACGAATGTTGCACAGTCAAGGTTAAAAAAATACAGAGAATAGCTGTGTTACAGCAGTAGAACAGTGTGGAGTAAAAGTCTTATAGAAGGACACATCTGAAAGAGATGAATTGGAAAAGAGAAATCCTAAGTAGGTATTTGATATTAAAAGGCAACACAACGACAACCTGAGGAAGGGAATCAGAGTATAGTTGAGTGAAACAGATTGCAGAGAGCGTAAGGTGGTAGGCATGTTGTTTGGTACTTCCTCAGCTGCACATTACTCTTTCATGCTCCATTTATTAAAAATGGCAGCCAATGTGTCATCTAAGAGCAGAAGTATTTTAAAGGTTTTGCTTCTGGTTATTCAGTTTGTTTATGCTGAGACATTTTTTTATAGTTGGTGAGGCAGTTGTACTGAGAGAATAGCAACACGTCATTCAGCAACACTTAGGCAGGGTTTGTGCTCTTGTCTTTTTTCTGAAAATACTAAGCAGTAAAATTTAATGATCAACAGCTAAGTTTCTAGACTGCTGGAAAATGTTGGTGAAGGTCCCGACTAGGACAGTTCACAAAAATCATGCTATCTTTTTATTTTAAATATGGCCGCATTCAATATATGTTTATATTTAACTTTTTTCATCAATGATGAAACTATTAGTTAATAAATTCATGACTAAATACAAATATTTGAAAATGAGAATCTGCTAAAGTTATAAAAACATTAAATTGTTAATTTAGTTGGTAGCAGTTGGTAGAGCTGTTGCCTTGCAGTAAAAAGGTCCTGGGTTTGATTCCCGACCCAGGGTCTTTCTGCACAGAGTTTGCATGTTCTCCCTGTGCATGCATGGGTTCTCTCTGGGTACTCCGGCTTTCTAACACAGTTCAAAAACTTGACTGTTAGGTTAATTGGTATCTCTAAATTCTCCCTAGGTGTGAGCGTATGTGCATGGTTGTTTGTCCTGTCTGTCTCTGTGTTGCCCTGCGACAGACCCCGCCTCTCGCCTCAGCTGGAGATGGGCACCAGCACCCTTCCCGACCCCATTAGGGACAAGGGCGGATGGATGGATGAATGTTAATTATAGCCAGTCCTGCCTTCATCAGATTTAGGATTTTTCTACCGGAAGAGATTTTCTCTTCTAATATCCTCATCAAACCTCAGATCTACTCAGAATGACTCTTGTTGCCATAGCTGGCGGCCATGTATCGCTAAAATATGAAAGCACATTACCTTGCTATTGAGTGCCTTGCCTGAGTTGCTATTCAGTGGAATGGTCATATAAAAATGAATGGATGTAAAAACAGAACCTTTATAATTATTTTTGTTACATTGATAGTTTGGCTGTGATGCTACACTTTGCAAAAGGTGTTGGACATGTTGCATAAAGAAAAGTCAGGAAAATCTGAGTTAATCATAATGGATATTGTAATGATTTTATTCATTATTGTAAGTAAATATTTTCCCAGTATTGTGCAGCCCAGCCGGTACTGGAAAATTTTCTGTACCATTACACAGTTAAGAGTTCACATTTCTGGGAATTGACATGACTTGACTACATGTTGATTTATTAAACAAAAGCAAAATTGTTTTTATTTTCCTATCAGCAGGATTTTATAAAAACTACCTCGAACAGTTTTTTTTAGGTTGCTTTTCTCATCTTACTTTTCTCACAGATATTTGTACTCTGCAGCTCACACCTTACTAATGATAATTTATTTAAATATGTAAATAGTTTCCCACACATTGGGCCTCCGAATACAAACATGTTCTTTTACTGTGTTGAACAGTGTATCACCTTTTCACCTGCACTTTCTTTCTTCATCTTAACCCCTCTCATGGACTACAGCTTCCATTACTACTTTCATCTCATCGTGTCAAAACCTCACAGCTCTTTCCTCTCTTCTCTCTTTTCATTGATTCTCTCCAGCACTCTACTTTTTAAGATGTTCACATTTTTTTCTCTCCTCTGCTTTTCTTTTCTGTTTAGCCGTTGAGCTGACCCCATGTGTGTCCCCTTCGTATGTACTCAGCTTTGACAACCCCCATGAACCACTTTTGGTGCATCAAACAGGACCTCAAGTGCTCTCTTCCTGTTTGAGAGCTTTACAAGGGGTTAGGCACTCTTCGGTGGTCGGTATGCGTTTTTATTTGGAGCAAGAATACAAACTTTTTGAGGACAGAAGAGTACTTTTCTCAGACCCCAGGTGTGAAATATCCCCTCTTTTGTTTGAATATTGAGTAAAAGAAGTTAATTTAGCTTTAGTGCAACAGAAGAAGTTGAGATCTTTTAGGTTTAAGGCCAGGAACAACTATTTTTAATCCAATCTTGGCATCAGCATTATGTTTTCATGTCTTCCTAAACTTTACTGGGACTGGTTCAATCTCATATTGTGATTAAAAGCACAACCTACTTTCCAACATTTCTTTTATAAATTAAACTCTAGATCTAGACATTATGCTTTGCAGTAGATGATTAATGTTCTTTTTATACATATATTTTGTCAATGCATGGTCAATGCTGACATTAGAAAGACATTAAAGCAACAGTAAAGCATCAAAAGCAATTTGTCATCATAAACTCAATCGTAATTATCTTGATATTGCCTGTCAATACCAAAAATTTGCAGTGTTTCAGCTTTTTATGCTTTTGTTTTAATTTTAGTTGGAAGATTTTAACTGTCGTTTTGACTGAAAGAGACTCCACAGGACTTGTGCCTGCTATAATTTTTATTTGACATGCGACTTTGAGACGGAATAACAGAATAATATCTGTTATTCACTTTCTCAGACTTTCAACTGACTTTATTTCTAGGTTGGAGTGAAACTCCTGTTAAATAATCAGATACATTATTTCAAATGCAAGACAAATCCAAACTCTGTGTTGGCAAAATTCCCTTGAAACTTTGTTGCAGTTGCAGTTTTCCTTGAACTTTGCAGTGACTTTAGGAGTTATAAAGCGTAGCTGCTGTGACAGTCATTGGTTATAGTTGTATTGCTAAAAATTGCAGATTTTCATTTTTGCCTTTCTCCCAAACTCATGGCTGAATAAGACATTGATTAACATTGCTGCAGCAGCAGCAGTGACCCACTCGGCTACAGTGGATATAATTTACATAAACAACATTGTTTTAAATGACACAGTAGGACTTTATGTGCATATAAATCTTTTACTAGTCCTGACACTTTCCTAACCAATAAAACACGTTATAGCAGGCTACATGTTGATGTATAAAATGATCCATTTTTAACCTTAATCAATTCTTTATCATAGAATTAACTCATTAAAAACACAAATCAAACAGAGTTTATGTAAAATTTGTAGCAGAACATTAGCGCAGACTAATTTTATGGAGAAACATCCTTAATGATGCAATGGCGTCTTGCAGCTTCGTCTCGATATGCCGCTGTTTGTTAGCAGGAATCTTTAGCTTCTTAAACATCAGAGAACAGTTAGTAACTGGATTTTAAGATGGGACAAATACCAAACAAAAATGATAGACAGAGCTAATACAAGGTACAGTTCAATGTTATAGGATAAGATCTTTAGCAAAATAATAAATTAAAACTAATTGATGACACAATCATTTCCACTGTTTAATTTCTTCGTCTGGTTACGAGGGTTTTAATGCAATTTCACTAAAACTTCTACTTAAGTTTTTTTGTCCATTTTTTTTCTTGTGCTTTCAGTCAAATAATTTTTTTGCCTTTTCTTCTCAGCTGAGTAGAGGTTTACCTCCGAGATGTTATCTCTTGTCCTCGTTTTTTTTTCATTTAGTGTTTGTCACCTGTCAGTGCATCCCATTAAAAATGTGCAAGAGAGAGAAAGACCGAGAGAGAGCAAGGAGATGAGGATGAAAAGAAGGGAAGGAGCTTAGGGATGCACAGTGGAAATATTGAGAAGAGGAGAGAGAGAGCTAAGCTGCAGAGAGGGCATAGTGACGTCACTGAACAAACCTCACACTGATGATAAGGGCAACAAAAGGCGTAGTGATGACAGTCGGGGTGCCTTTGGGGCGCTATTTTTAGATGCATTCAGCACGGATTGTATTCACAGGAATTTTTTACAGTGTTTGCAAGTCATTTTTGAAAGTATCTGAAGGGCTGTATAAGTAAAAAGGTGAACGTAAAGGTGCATCCAAGGGTGTGTGTGAAAATGTGGGCGTATGCCTCCTACCTCCTGGCTTAGTGAGCACGTGTGTGCAGGTTTTAGCCACGTGTCGTCACTGCTGAGCACAGAGTTAGGAATTGCTGCAGAGACGAGTTCAGTGTGCTGTTCTAATGTTCAAACACGAATGAAATGAGTTTTTAATGGCTGCAGTTTTCAACAGAGATATTTATGCAAAAGGACTGAAAAAGAGTAAAACAAATGCTGTAAAATTCAGTTAAACTGATTAGCACTTCAATGAACTTGGAAAGTTTCAACGTGATGATGGCTCTAAATAAGTAATTTTTTTAGGTATAAAAGTGTGTTTTACTTGCTTAAAGGGCCTTTATAAAGTCAGAAAGAAAAATGGTTTCTTCTGAAGGATTTGACAGACTTAAAGGTTTGTCTCTGCACCTCACAGCTCAACTTCTGCCATTGTTGTTCTTTCCCCCACAGAGAGTATTATGTTTCAGATTCAATTTTTCCTGGGTGGATCTAATGAAAGAGATTACACCTTTGTCTTAAGAGCAGTGAATCTATAGCATTTCCTTGCATATTCACACTACGCTTCTGCAGTGTTTGTAGACACCATAGCAGTAACTCTCAAGACTGCTGGAACATTTAGCTGCTTTGGATGAGGTACATTAAGAAGACTTAATATTGGAACATACTGTGGAAATGTGTTATCTGTGTTCATCAAAGGATCTTAATTTACCTGTTGTCTAAAATAACCAGTACAGTAACCAGTCCTTCATTACTGCAGGCCTCTTAAAGTGGTGAGGAGAGTTTAGGTTTGGCAGAATTTGAAGCAGGGATTCAACCTTATTTTAGAACAGTTTTCATATGTGTGCATGTGTGTCTTTGTGCAGACGGCCTTGTTCCTGTGGGTGAGTAAACAATAATAGGTAAAAGAAACAAAGAGGCTTAGTGCACTTTACGTGCAGCGGTGATCGAGGAGGCATCCATCTTTGTGTCCCAAGAGGGGAGCAGTAGAAGGTGATAGAACAACTGTGATGGATGGTTACCAGACGCACCTGCTCCGCTCTGCCCAGTGCAGAGCAAAGACCTACAGACAGTTTCAGTTCATGCACATGCGACCTCTTACAATGCAACCCAGGAACTGTTATTTTGCAATTTAAAGCAAATTGTAGTTACTTGCATCTACCTTTTATTTGTTATATTCACTTTTAACTATCTAACCAAACCTGTAAGTCTTCTTGGCTTCAGTTTGAGGATTTAATTGATACCAAGTTTTCAGTAAGTGTAGCTTCTTTAATTCAGCTTTCTTTTATACCAGCTCTCAAAGAAAAAATCGGTCTGTTAGTTAAATGCTTCATTGTATTCAGAATGAGTCTTTACTTTAGGGCTTTTGTAGATGTTGGTTAGATTGAATGTTTCAGAAATACCAGAGGCCAAAAAGAAACATACTTGTGCTAAATTTGGGTTGTAATTACCTTCAAGTCTGTTATGTGTTGATGTGAATTGAACTGGGAGCTCAGCCACAAACACTGTTGCCTTGCAGCAAATAGGATATTGAATTTATTTTCATTCTATATGGTTTAATGTTTTCTGCTGATAATTAAGTTTTATCTTAGAACCTTTTGTACTGGAATTAGGGATTTGTGTAGTATTCTCAAAATTAAACTTGCTAAAGTTGAAGGGGTGAAAAAAAAGACCCCTGTCCTCCAATCTACGGGCTTCATCTGTCTAATATTGGCTTTAGATTTTGATGTAGAAATAATTTTCGGCTATGTGAGTAAAATGCACTGTGTGTATAACGGAAGAAAGTGTCAGTGTTATTTACTGCAAAGATTCATAAAACCCGAAACACCATTGCTAACTGAGTAATCTATGCAAATGTTGTATAATATCTTATTTTTAGGACACCTAAACATTATTATTTTAATTTCCCATTGTGGAAGTGCTGAATTATGCTATGTGTGCATCTGACAGCCTCATCAAACTGTAGACCACCACATTAAGCCCTGCTTCCCAACACAATATTATGTAAAACTGTAAAACACAATAGTCCAAAATAATGTTCTCGAGCTCATACAGCAGAGCTCTTATCCCATGTTTTTTAGTCATTCTGAATATCAGCATCTTGTAGTATTTATTTGTCAACAATTGTCCAAATTGATCTAGTAACTTTGTTTTAAGAAAACAAAATCTTGAGTAACTGTAGCTGAGCAAAAAATATACTTTTCCATTATCCATCTATCCATCCCTCCATTGGATTCAAGTTTTGGACAAGTCAAAGATAAAATAATAATTTAAAAAACTAAATAAAAACTCAGATTGAGTAGAATTATGACAGAAAGTAACAGTTTATTGATGAAAGAATGTGAGAAAAGGAATATAAAATATAATTATATATCAATCTGAGACTTTAGAATAGTCTTACTCTTATAAACAATAAATTAGAATAAGAGTAAATCTGTACTTGTGGATTTCAAAATCTACCTTTCGTGTCGTTCCATTCTATGGTAAATATTTCTGTAACAGGCTAAGAACTGATTTTTGTTCAAGATGTAAAAGTCAGCTAAAGTTAGTCTAATAAAACTAAAACAAATAAATCTGAGCAAAACTAAATTACATTTCAATCAAGACTAACTACAACTAAAATGAAATCAGTATTGCCTTTAGATTCTTTTTTACATACATTTTCTTGAAAACAAAATCAGATCTGATTATTATTGTAAAATTTGCATATTTAATTTTACAGTTGGAGACATGATGCTCCATATGTTGTCCTTCCACATGGCGCATTATTGTTCTGAAATACATTCTCTGTACTTGTTTTGCTTTGCTGTGAACCATGACCTATTGTCTCCACTAAAGAAAGTAGTACAGCTGCTATTGCTTTTGGTTTAGTCGTAGCATGACTCTTTGGCCACACTTATTAAAAGCATGTAGCATTGGCAGGGGAGGGCTTGCGTGAGTGGTAGGTGGCATGTTGATGTGAGACTGGGTAATCCACCGGCTGCTCCTCTGTCTGTGCATGGCTCTGGGCTGGGCGCATACAATAGAGCAGACCTGAAAAGCACCATAATGAAGCACAGGCTGGAAGAAAAGGCATGTCTCTTTCCATTTCTCTGAGCGAAAAGAAAAGAGCAACATAAAAGAATAAAGGACAAGAAAGAAAGATGAAAATAAGCCTCTCAAATCCAGGTTTTTGGCTGTGCTGTCTCTTT
This sequence comes from Xiphophorus couchianus, assembly GCF_001444195.1. Taxonomy (NCBI): domain Eukaryota; kingdom Metazoa; phylum Chordata; class Actinopteri; order Cyprinodontiformes; family Poeciliidae; genus Xiphophorus; species Xiphophorus couchianus. The sequence continues at coordinate 16,498,298 of NC_040239.1, forward strand.
GAGTTTATCTTTTTGCCATGCATGTATTTTATTATGGTAATGCAATGTTGGATAAAAATAGTCTGAGGTGGCAGAGTAACGGCTTTCTGTGAAAAGAGGAGGGAAATTAGAGGGATTGCCACTGAGGCCTTTGAATGTCACTGATAAAGAGTAGAAATAAATTTTAAAGGGGGTTTCCTCCTAATTCTCTTAGGTTTTTTTAATATGGCGAATTTTTAAGAGACTAATAAAATAATAATGTGCTAATTGTGTCTTTTGATTGAACTTGAAGATCTGAAGATCACAGAGCCATCTGCTGTGTTCCTTGATCTTTATGATTCAGTTTGCTTCATGATTTTCTCTAACAACACTTTGTGCAGCAACCCTGACGATTGAAACAAAAAGAACTGATGTTGAGTAAGAACCTGTTTAGTATTGGAACCAAATTTGTGGAAAACACCCTCCACTAAACCTCTGAGATTAAATTTCACACAAGTGGACTAATTAGGTGACTTCTAAAGGTAATAGGATATATTGGATATTCAAGGTTATCGGGGTGAAAGTGGTAAGCAAATGTGCATGGTATACTTTTCAAAGTGAAAAAAAAAATTTGATAACCAAAGTGACAGAGTGACAAAATGTGGAAACGTTTGAGTAATGTGAATAGTTTTGAAAGAGATTGTAATTTTTCAGGCTTCAGCCAGGGATCCAGAAGTCCTTTTAATTAAACCAGATCCTCCCAGACCCACACCCACCATCTGAGTGATCCACTGATAAGTACTCTCTGAGGTGGACAGAAAAAGACGCAGCTAAAGATCAGAAGTGGGTGCAGTTTCACTTCACTGCAGAGAAGTTCAAAGCAGCTTCTCAGCCTGCGTGCTGTGATGTTAATCCGACCTCTGACTCAGGCTTGCAGGCAGAAGAGGAAAAAAACAGGCTGAATTAGGAAGGAGTGAACAAAATATCAGGAGCATTTCTCTAAGTAAAGAGGTTTAATAGAGATATTCACTTTCTGCTCAGCTACAGGTGACGCTGGTTTAAATCCAGCTCAAGCATCAGCAATAGCCATTTGGACACTTGCATGAATAGTTACTTTAACCATTAAATCTGGGATTTATTTAAATGTGAGGACCCAAATAAAGAGCCATAAGAAGAAATACAGAGGTGATAGGTAGAGGTGACTGCACCGTCCTTTCCTTTCATGCCACCTGCTGGTTCCACCTGTGCCCTCCCCTCATCCGTTCTTGTTGTGTTCAGAAGCTGACGGCCACATAAAATTATTCAGGCTGATTAAAGGAGCTTTTTCTTTTGCGCTTTCACCATGGACTTTACTTCTCACTTTCTGCCTGTGTGCTCGCACTCCATCACACTTTAGCAAAAGGGAAAGCCTCTCATATTTCTCTAAAGCGTAATTTGTGCTGTGGAGCTATAAAATATAAAGCAGACATTTTTACATTGTACACAATTTTCTAGAAATGACGTATGAAATTGTAGTACAGACTTTATTTGCGTGTATTTAAAACAAGAATTTGTGCAAAATTAATGACATCACGTATTTCCAAACACAGCATTCATATTTTATAGTTATGCCACTGCCTGAGTTTCCCCCATTTTTACATACACATGCAGTTTTTGACGCTTATCCATGCTCTATTTGACACACATCTATTTTGAGCCTTGTTTAGATGAGAACCAAATAAATCCAGATTCTTCAGGCTCTCCATCACCTGCCGCCTCTCTGAAGAGGCTTTCTTTGTAGAAGTTTTTCTTCTCCTCACAACTTGAATTATTTAGTGGGGTCCATTTAGCTTAGATACTGTGTCAGCCTTTCACAGGGAACCAGGGCCGGTTTGACATGTGACATTAAGAACTTGATTACTCAGTGTTGATTCTGCACTTGAAAGTAATGGACAGGAAGGGAAATTATCAGGGGTGAAGTAGATGGTCTGTGAGAATAAGATACACTGGAATTCTTGAGATATTTAAGGTGTTTCCATGTTCTTTGTTAGTCATTTGTTTGCAAAAACAGTTTTATAAGTTATTTGAATGTCTGACTTGTATTAGATAATTTCAATATTAGAGAGGTGTTGAAATATGAAGCACAAAAGTTTTAAAGCTCAAAGAAAGGATGGGTGACTAGAACTTGTTAAATGGCTACAATGTCTCTAACTGGAGCATCTCTACTGTGAATATTCTGGATATTAAATAAAGGCAAATTCGCCCATTGTGATCTTTAGCTGATATTTCTTGACATCCTTATTGATCTTTACCAATGTGAATTATAGAAAGAGTTTTCTTCTAAGCTTGTCTTTAAGTTTATTCTTGCATTTTTAATTTTTTTTGTCATTTAAAACTACATGCTTGATGTCAAAATCCCCAAACTCTCCCAGAAAAAAAAGGTAGCTAACATGTGACAAAATGTCCTGTTTCATCCTCGTCACTTTTGACTTGCATTGCTCTGTAATTATTCTTTAAAAGGTGTTTTTCACGCCCATCTGACCTTTAGTCTTTTGGCTTTTCACTCCTTTCTTCACTTTTATACTCAATGCTGTCAGCAACTTTACTGTTCATGACAAGCTGCTGGAATATTTAACACAAAAGTGATTTCACTACACAGATGATCAAGCAGAGTGATCTTTCATTTGTCCTGCAGCATTCTTAAAAACTAAATGCCATAAAGCTGCTGATTGGTTTAATGTTAGTTGTCGAGAGAATTGTCTTATTCTCTAATCCTTTTCATCTGAAGCGTAACGGTCGGAGTCCCTGTGTGTCTGTTCACCGTCCCCAGGCCCTCTGATGCTCCAGGACAAATGGCTTGTTAGACTTATCAGCACCCCTCTCCCCCTGGTGCTTCAGTCTGCCTCCCCCTTCCTCCTCTTCGTCTTCGTCCCATACTCTTTCCCTTACCCCACTCTCCCTGTCATCACAAACCGTCTGCTACTTAATCCAATTATTCCTATAAGCTGACACGCTCTGTAGCTTACCACAGACTCTGCGGGTGACGCCCCTGTTCTTCACATCCGTACAGCGACCCACAAACGCGGACGTATTAGCACAAACAATACAACTCTGTGTCCAGCAATACTGCTGTGCGTTACTGCAGGTATCCTAGAAAATGAAGCCAATGTTAAAACAACATTTGATGGGAAAATCTAGAAAGATAAAAAGCATCCAGTATGAGTTTTAGGGTCATTTGTTGATGCAATTTAGTCACCCCACTATGCTGGTTTTCTGTAGAGACACAGGCCTCTGCTGTTATTGTCTGATTCATTGTACCCTTGAGTTGACTCCATTTGTTTTAGTGTTTTTTTTTGCAGTCTTTATTGCTTTACCAGCACCTGTATTCACATGCCTGCATCGTGATACAGGAGGCTGTGCGCCGTCAGTGAAATCTTGCTTCTTCCATCTCTGTCTTCAGTCGTTGGGCGAGAGGCAGCGCATAGCCTGAATGGGTCGACACTTAATCAAAGTACTTTGGCTCAGTAAATTGGTTATTGTGTTTTCAAAGTGTTGCAAAATAAAAACATTATTTAGAGGAGTTCTGTCTCAGCGCTGCAACTGACACAGTTGATCGTAAGATACTCATGGATAGACTGTGCTATGCTGGTTCAGGACCAGAACTACATTGTGTTTGAGAGAACAAATTTTGTGTCCCTATTCAGGGCAACATACTCCCTCTTCCTCAGATTGTGGAGTGCTGCAACATCTCCTACAATACATATTCTGATGCCATAAAGCTTTATATTCCTGTTGAATCACTTAGTTCTTCACAGTCACCAACTAATCCTGTCCATAATAGCACCTGAATTGATGCTCTTAAATTAGGACTGAAAATATTGTTTTCTGCAGCTTTAATATAAAAAATTTTAATTATCAGCTCATTTTTATATCTCAGAGCTGTCTTAACTGTTTTATTTTCACTTTAACATGTCTCTTTTTACTTCAGTGTTGCTGTTACTCTTCTACTTTCATACTATAATGTAATTTTCATTACTTCTGTTCCCTTATTTTTCTCTATAGCATGTTGAACTGCCTTGTGAATGGACGTCTCATACAAATGGACTTGCCATGTTTATGGTCATCGAATGTGAAGCTACGTAACATCACCTTCCCTGGTCATGGTTTGTAACCTTCGGCCATCGCACTTGGTCAACAGCTAAAGTGCTAAATGGTCAATGCTTTGACAGCTTGCATCATAGAAACACAGTCTATACTGTAAAACTGCTTGCGCATAGTAAATGGAAAATGTGTCATAGCAGCCGTGACAGGATAATTAATCCCTAGATTCTGCGATTTCACCCCCTTCCTCAAATCTTGACAAGTATTTCTGTCGCAGAGGGGGCAGCGAGCGTCACAAAAGGAGCTGTGTTCGGTTGTTTTTGGTGCTGACACAACAACAGTTGAGAGTAACAGATGGAGCTGGTGGTGTGTGTGAGCGCGTGGCGGGGTGTGTGTTTCAGGGTGACCGGTACTGGAGCTGGCTGCAGTTTGATCCAAATTACAGAGGAGGGAGTTGGAGCAGACTTTGCTGTTTGTCTGTCTGGAGGAAGAAGTGGGAGATGCAGGTGTCAAATACTGATAAATTTTGGGTGATCCTTGTTGGGTGGGTGTGTGAGAGAGCATTGTTTTGTTTTCACACTTGAATACTGGCACATTTTTAAACCCATGCAGAGTTTTCCCTGTAAAATTTACTTGATACAAACAAATGGAGAATATACCAAGTAAAAATATTCATACTTTGCACAAAAGGTTTTGAGTTGAGCAGCAGAGTCAAATATGTGGGTTGTACCCATGAAAAACTTGCCAAGTTCTTTGTGCCATATGCCAAAAATCTCTAGGTGGAGACTGTGTGATTGTGTGGGGCAGCATCTCCCCACACTGGAAAAAAAAAGACTCTTTATCATCATAGGAAATCTCAATGCATAGAAATATCCAGATGAAATTGTGGAAACAGTTGCAGTGTCATATTTTGACTCTTCATCCAAGATGAAAATGTGCCCTTAGTTTGTGGTTTATCAAAATACAACCTCCAGAATCTAAGAGCGGCTGGAATGACTCCCCTGTTGTCTGTATCTCAACGCCATTGAACTCTTGTGGGATCAGCTTGAGTGTTTTGTTGGTAACAATGACCAACACAAACACGTTGGCTGACTTTAAACAAATGGCATGCTACCCCACAGCAATGTGCAACCAAGCTGGTGATTGTACTGCAGACATTTCTTCATATATCATAGGAAGTATCACAGATCAATAAAGTTACTGCATTATCAAGTAGTTATGTGTAAAATATCACAGTAGTGATACACTCAGTATTACAGAAAACTTCATTTTAAATAGCTTTTTACATTGCTGCGCTTCCTCTGACTTCACTCTGACATTTCTAATTGAACTTTTATTGATATTAAAAGGTTTTAGTTGTTTTCCAGCCTTTTTTTTTAAACATTTCTGACAATATTTATGACTTTGTCATTTGGTGTCTGTATGTTCCCTTTCCATGATGTGACAAATGTTATTTTCTATGTGTTGCAGTTTTTGCTGCACATAACTAGTTGTTTGTTTCTTTGTGAAAATTTGAGGTAAGTACACTATATTGATATCTAAATGTTGCAAGGTTTGTAAAAGGAAATCCCAGTTCACCCGACGTGACACAGCTCAAGAAAAACAAACAAAACAAACACATTCTTGTCCATTACCATGGTCATGTCCTCGTGTTGTCCTCCATTGTGTCCATTCCGCCCATCTTAAGCTACCGTGTTTCCACCAGGGGGTTCTTATTTTAGACGGATGGAAGTAATGATGGGGTGGGACAGGGTGGGGAAGGTTTCTTTTCCTGCTCTTTAGCTCGTTCTTCCTCTTGATTTTTGCTGTTTCTGTTTTAATTTTCACCTGTTCCTCTGAATCTGCTCCACCGTCTAACATTGCTCTCTGTCCACTCTCCTGCTGCTGCTGCTTTCTCCTCTTCTTTCTTTTCTTTCTCCTCATCGCTGCTGCTCCCTGTTGCAATTAACCGGGCTCTGTCTCTATGTCGTGTGTCCTTTTAGGCCCACGCCGTGCATCGCTGGCTAATCGATCAGGACAGTAGTGTGAGCTCTGAGATGCCGGATGGCCAAGGAGTATGGCACTATGATGATGAAGTAAATACCAGCAACACGTATCTCTGGATTTTCCTGTCTCTTTATATGTATCTTTATATATATTCATATATTAAGTATCTATAATCACCCTGTCACTTGTAGTTTGTGTCACTTTTGCTGTTGTTGTTGTGTTTTATCTTTATCTTGTTTTTGTTGTGTTTTGCTTCTGGTATTGTAGTTCTGGTTCCTTTAAATTTCTAGTGTTGCTGTTGTGCTGTGAGCTGATTCAGTCAGGTGTCGTGGGATCAGGCTGGACCTTTTTCTTTGTTCCCGTCCTTGCTTGAAGTTTCATACTAACTCGCTGAGTTTTAAGTTTAATTTATTTATTTTTTTGGTTTGTATGTTTTCCTTCTTTTTTGTTTCACATAATTACACATTAGTGTCTATTTGTATATTGTAAATATCTATTTTGATGTCTTTGAGTTTTCTCAAAATGGATGAGCATATTGCAAGGAAAGAGTCCACGGGTAAAATATACTCTAACCTAGGTATAGTTTGTAGATGCAAGCGTTGTCTATGTCGGTTTCTTGCTACATGTAGTTATTATTAGTTAGTGTAAGACAACAGTTGAAGTATATTTCCTGTGGGTTCTTCTGATTTACAAAATATGCTTGTGTCATTATGTGTTTGTGTTAAGGGTTAAGTCACAACTTAGAGTGTTTGTGGGAAAGAGATGGAGAGTGAAAGGTTATGTTTGTGAGATGATTATTTTATCAGTGAGTTTGTGTGCATGCTTTGTTTCCTTCCTGCATGCATTATCTCTGTTTATTAGCACAAAGTTTGATTTGCACGCCCGTCTGTCTTTCTGTCTGTGCTGCAGTCTGCGTCTGTTTAACTGTGACGTCCCTGTGGAGTAATGTTGATGCCTGCCTTTGCTCATGCCTTTGATGTGTCGGTGTTGTGTATTGTGGCCGTGCGTACATCCCATGAACCTGTCACATGCTGTGCCTGTGTTTTGTCGGTTTTTATCTGTTTAAACAGTCTGGGATAGGTTGACCAAAGGGTTTTTATTGCACATGTACAACAGATGATCTTGAATCCAGCGTCAGTTGTTGGAGGAGAGATCATCTAAGTTCAATAAAGCTCCCAGGGAAACTTGTCCCAGATGACTCTTGCCCCCATGATTTCCCTTCAGATCCCAGCTCCTCCCTTTGCTCTCAAGCCAAATTCCTAAGCCTTATCTCCTGATCTCCATATTGCTCCCAATCACTCTGGAGCATCATTGGGTTTGTCTTAAGCAAAGCTTTTGGAAGAGCAGAGCCTGCTTAAAAAAATGGGTGAAGATGATGAGGGGAACATATTTAACACAGAATAGATACAAATGGAAGGAAAGCCAGAGTGCAAACCATCTTCCAAAAGCCCCGAACGTACTTTACAACAATATGGAGTCTTTCCCCTGGATGCCTTTGAATGCCAATGCACTGAACAATTGATTTTGTGTTGAATTCAGTTTTATCTTCTGTATGAATGCTTGAAAGATGATATTTCTACTTTTTCATTTTTCTTTCACCTGCCAGGACTACAAATATGCATATCATCCTTTAATTATAGGGCTATAACATAATTTACATGACAGTTTGCTTCTGTGACATTTTGGAAAGGGCTAAATGAATGCTGGGAGGCAGATGAGACTTGCAAACATCGTGTTTGTGCCCAGAATACAGAGACGGAGAGAAAAGGTGACACAGTCCCAACGAGCCCAGCCGCACTTGCTTGACTTTTTCAGCCCCAGCAAACAGTGAAGCCTGGAGATCCTTCAGTCTGCAAGTTGCTTATCTATATTTGCATTATATCAGAAAACAAATAAAGTGTATTTTTTCTCGAGATAGAAATCTGAATAATATGTGGCTTAGAACTTTTTTTTTTTTTTTTGCTTTGTTTCTTTTTACTTTTAGGTTAGTTTTGCGGTCCAGAAATATTGACAAATATAGTTTTTAGTTTTTGAACTCGATAGTTCTCGTAAATTTAGATGTCACAAATTAGGTTGAATTTAGCAACTTAAACAACTAGCAATGAAAATGTTATGCCTGTTGGATACAACACTCCGTTCGCTTATTTTAAGTGTCTACACTTTCACAATTCAAATTATTTTGTTTATATTGCACCACTTCACAACAAATTTCATCATATCAAACTTTAGTCTGTAATGACAAAAAGGTACATGCCTGATGAAGCCCAACTGGTTAGGGTTGGTCACTGACTTTGCCACATGCTGAGCAAGCTCATGGTGAAAGTGGGAAGGAACAATTCTCATTTAACAGGAACAAACTCCCAGCAGAACCCTGTTTGATGAGAGGAGCCATCTGACTGTTTTAAACACAGAGCAGATATAGAAAAAATAGACATGCTACTCCAGGATTACTTTCTACATTAATTAACAAACAGTTAATAGCAGTTGTTGTTCCTTTAGTGGCTTCATCTAGGAGAGAAACAGCGAAGCATAGAAGTTATTGTAGCAGCAATAACTTTCTGCTGCTTCAGGAAGGTGACAGCTTAGCACCAAAATATCAGGATATATATGGTTTCATAAAAAGAGCAAAATTGGTGGAAACACTAAAATAGTTATTGGCAGCAATAATTACATGATTGGACAGTAGTATGAGGGGAAAAAACAAACCTTAGTGTTACTATAAACGAGTCAAAGTCGTCGAGTCAAAATGATCAGGTCGATTGATGCAGTCGACCTGATCAGCTGATTACGAGTCCAAAACAAAACAACCACAGGAACGCTCTCATCTTTGATCCTATTGCAGACATTTGCAAAATTCAAATATTTCATTGAATTTAGGTGGAGTTCAAGTAGAATAAGGACTTGCAGCTGCTGAAACAAATATATGCAGCTAGAAGCCTAGAGGAATGTTATCAGCACTTGGCTTGATAACATGGAAGTTAAATTCAGCTGAGACAATTTTGCCAGTATTTATGAAGGTGGATGGTTAATAACTTAAATATAGGTGTATACCACCGACTTATACATTTTTAAGTTGGTTTTAAATGACTTAAGTCAGCTAAACTGAGGGATGTGGAGGGGAGAAGAAAGAGTTCGTCTGACTTGCAGGTAGCTGTCCACCACTCTGGGAATTTAATCACTTTTCATATGACTGACTTTAAAAAATAATCCCTTTAAAGAGGTTTAAGCAACAATTATCCAGACATAAACTATACATACAGATTCTCATTATCTTACTGTTGAGTGTTATGCAGGATTTCACTTATAAGAAGTACAAAGTTCTGTTCATACTGAATATAAATGAATTTACTCCTGTTCAAAGTGAAGCACTTATAAATTCACTTCACTAGTTTGCACACATTCACCGATCATTAATTAGTTATTCAAGAACTCAAAAATTCATACAAGGTCACCTGTATCATCTGACTTTTGTCACATTATACATGCATATTTACAATGTTTTTATGCATGTTTCCTTTTTTGATTGTAGGTTGCTCAAAATGTCTGCAAACTGTCTTTAAATTTTTTCAAATAATCAAACAATTTGATCAGGATGAAATGCACGACTTGACAAAACAAATTGTGGTTTTGAGCACAAAGTCAACTGGACTAAAATGCTGACTTGTAAATAAAAGTTTAGGATTTTTTTGATCAACATTGGTCACTGAGAATGTTTTAAAGATTTTATGCTCTCTTCCTCTATCTTGTGTCTGGATGGTGACTCCTGGGTAGCAGGCTGCGCATTCTCAACACTGCAGTGGCTTTTAGCTTTGAGGGTCAAGACCTCCAGCTTTTGGTGGGAAAGGTTTGGGTTCTGTTTAATAAAGGTTTGACAAAATTAAAAGTATCACTAACATAACTTCATTTCAGAAGTAAAAAGCAACACTTTTCTTCATTTATTTATGATGAGATCCTCATCATTGTCAAATATAGTGTAGTGTTTAATATCACCACAAGACAGTTTAAGTTCCTCCATTGAAGAACAGCCTATTTAAATTCAAAGTTCTTAAAAATCACAAACGACACTTACATGCGTATTTGAATATAATGTTGCACACACAATTACTTTAATAATGGAGGTACTGTAATCATTGAAATACTTTTAGAATCATTTGGATTGCTTGTTACAGAATATGTGTGTCCTGTGCAGTAATGAGAGATGGCAGCTTTCACACTGACCAGCTGTCTGTATGCAGCGACATTTAGCTGTAGAAACCGAAGCAATGTTTTTGGACCATACACCAATACTTTCCCATTTATTCCTCAAATCCCACTTACAGTATAAACGGCTTAGACTTTAATTGCCAAACTGTTTTTTTTTACATGTGCTAGCTTTAGAGAGAGATATTTAAATGAATCACAGCTGTGGGAAATAATGTACCGTAGTTTATCTAAATTCTGAAATTGGTCCATTCTTTACTTTTTAGCTGTGACTGAAAAATTATAACCATTATTTATAGAACTGACTGATGTAGATTTTTTTAATAATTTTTTTTTCCGGTGGAGCAAAAAGTTAAAAAGTGTTCTTTGAATAAAGAGCTCCACCGATTGTCCAGGAAGAGCTGCAGAAATATGACAGTGTCTGAAAAAAGGTCCAAAGGATCTTTAAGATTTGCTACTAATGATTCAGTTTCAAACTGAACAGGGGGGAAATATCAATTCTTTGTGATCCCAAACTTAAATCCAAAATCCCAGCAAGATAAAACCAGGCATTCTGAAGTAACAAAACACTGAGTTTTGATGAAACCATCTTTAAACTGAAATCAAAACCATCAAGTGGTTTTATACTCACTGGTGGCTTTAAACTAGTAAAACAAATCATGACTTTCCCTGAGGGCTGATGTATTTCATATGAAAACATAACGCTTCATCAAACCCTGCTCCACCCACTCCTGTGTCTCACATCAATGAGATGTCAGAGGTGTGTGTAAAGGTCTTGTCCTTTTTCCCCACCATCAATAGTTTTAGGGGGCCTGGAGAATAACCCTTATAACCCATCAGCTCTAATTACCCCTCAGTGAGTCCTCAGAGACAGACGCTCTGGGAGCTGAGCCCCATTCGTCACAGTGCGTCTGCACAGTGGACCCGGTCTGGGGAGAAAAAATGCAAACTGTCACACTCTACTCTGTCATATAAATTCTCCTTCGTCTCAGTTTTTCTGTTGCAGCTGCTCCCCCGCCAACTGTAGATGCAGACTACATTAGGAAGCCCATTCACAACCAGCCACCAGCATTTGGCTGTAATTTGTCTCGGCTAGGGGAGCAGAGGGCAATTTACATGTGAAAGGCCACGCCATATTGAAATATTGTAACTAATTTTTTCTCTCTCTAAGGGTTGCTGATACCAGCTTTACAAAATTCAGATTAAATGTTTGCTGCCAATATGAGAATGGAGTATTATTGTAATAGTGACATAGTTGGCTTTATACCAACTTTAGTAAGAGTTCATGAAAACTGGGCTCCTCATCCTGCTGACCCTTTACAAACTAACTCATCTTTTGTGGCTTTTTTCAGCAGAGAGATGCAACATGGGAGCAATTTTGATCTACAAGCTTATTTCATAAATCCCAATATACTTATAAATTCAAGCTTTATTATATTGAGTAGATAATGCCTTAAAAAGATTTGGTTTAAGATTACATTTGAGAAAGAATAAATAAAGTTACTCTCGCAGTGTTTCATTCTTATAGACATTCAAATTTAGAAATCAATTACAAGAACTGTGAAAAAACAAAATGTTTTTATTAATGGAAGTCATTCCAGAATAAAGCATCACTATTTAAAAGAAAAACTCCAACTTTCATTCAGTTTAATCATCATCTCACTTAATAAGAAGCTATTAGCGGTTTAATGACTCCATTTGGTTTGGTTACTTTTCCAAATATGATTAATCTTTTCCCTGTTGATATACTACACTTTTCTCACTCTTAGGTTTACATGTTACTTATTGTTAAGATGAATTAATATTAGCTTTATCTTCTGTTTATTTTATTTTATTTTTTATTTAAAGCAGCTATTTTACTTTGCTTTGCTTTTTCCACTGAAATCCAGGGGCACCTTGGATATCATCTTTGGGTTTTTCTTTGTGTGCAAATGTTCACTGGATGAAAAGAGAGAGACTGAGCGATGAGCTATGTGCATGCATGCGTGCATGTGCATGTGTTATTGATGAATGCGCAGGAGTGCATGGTAAAGGTGGAAGTATACTCCAAAAGAAAATGCCAGTTGAACTGCAAGGCGTAAAGAAATGTCTTCATTTGATGGATGATCTGTTCAATGCTGCAGGTTTAGGAATGTCCATGCAGCCGCAGGAACAGAAATAGTTTCTGAACCCTGAGAGGATACCCACCTAGGGCCCAAAAGAAAGGTCTTAATGAATCCCCTTGTTAACTCAGGCACTAATATGCGCAGCATTTAGAAATGATTCAAAAGTGAGATCAGAGAAAGAAAGCTGCATGTCCTCATGTGAGACACATATGGATTCTTCATTAAAATAAAAAAGGAATATATTGCCCACCTAGGTTAGACGTGGTGTAAAAGATCTTTATATGCAGCAATTTCTAGTTTTTTTTCCAACAAAGTGTGATAAATATGTTGTAAATAAAGATTTAGGATGTAATTATGTATCAGTGGAAAGTGGATGGCAATGAAAATAGTGTAGGTTCATTTTGGAAGGTGTTCTGAAGCAAAGAAAGTGAGACCATGATAAATCATTTTAAAAATCCTCCCTGACCTATTCAGATGAAAAAAAACTCTGTTGGGAGAAAATTTAAAACAAAACCAGGTTTCTTTAGTCTGCACATCCTAAATATATTACGTTTTAAGGACCTTATGATACAGTAGTGAGTCTTATCAAGTTCACATCTTCAGCCCGCTATAATGAATATGATTATCTGAAATCAGACTCAGCTTAGCTAACAAGATTTACATCTTTTAGCAAAAGCCATAGTTTGCAGTGAAGTTTAAAAGGAGAAAAAGGTTCTCATTGTCTAAAGGTGTCGGTCAGCAGAAGGGATCTTTGGTAAGAATGCAGCAAATCATTAAACAAAAACCACTCTGCAAGTGAAAGATGGTGGAGGAAGTATAATGCTCTGGGCTTAGTTTTTTTCAGTGTCATTATTTATTTTTTGTAAAGGTGGGTAAAATTACAGTTTCAAATTTCAGTCAGCTTGGACTCAAAACCTTCTGGAGTCTGATAGAAATCTGAATATAATGAATCACTGAAACAAATATGTGAAAATCATGCAGCCACCACCGTGTTTCACTATGGGGTATGGTGTTCTTTTGGTAAAGTTCAGTGTTGTCGCATCAAATTTACTCTTTGTTCCATCTGGCCAGATCATACTCTCCCATAAGGCTTTGGAAGGTCTTAAACAAAAAATTATGTTGTTTTTTTTTATGTTGAAAGGAAATGCTTTTGTTTTAGTGCTCCATTTCTAAAACCAACTGGGCCAAAAATGTTTTGAAAAATGTGATCATGGTCTAAAACACAAACTCTTCTAATTCAAACCTAGACTTTTACACCTTTTATATCCACTGTTGAACATTAATGCAACACTTATTGGAGTCTTAATGGGGAGGGTTTTTATTTCCAAGACAATGAATTTGTTCTCCAGTTTTTAATTCAGCCACCCCACTTTGAGTAACTTTTGCACCAATCTTTGCTCCTGTCAAAATGTGCAGCAAAATTCAGTTTGAGTATACTGCTGCCAGAACTGTATGCTTGCACATGAAAGGTTGCTGTGAGCTGCATAGGTGTGTATGTTGAATGCAGGCGAGTGTGTGTTTGCATCTGCATGCAGAACAGCATAGGTGAATGCGTGTGAAATGAAAAGAGGCTGTCTCTGACTGAGTGTGTGGGTGGATGTTGGGGTGTGTGTGTGTGAGGCAACATTAAAATAATCTCATTTCATTAAATGATTGAAGAAATACCTAGAACACTTTATTTAGGGTGAGCTGGAACAGATTGATAAGAGCATCTTCTTAAATTGCTCATCGTTATAAACACGTCAGTCTCATATATGAAAGTCTGATGGGCGGGGCAAAAACTGCAGACACATAAAATATGTATTTATCTGCTATTTAAGAGTTGTGGCAGTAGAAAGTTTGAGTCAGCAAAGCTGAGCAGATGAAGTTGCCGCCGTGCCGTCAACAGATTTGTGAAAAGAACAGAAGAAACTGTCCATACATCACCTGAGTCGCAGGTCATTCTCCAGGGCTGTTTCTCCATCATCACAGTTACAGGAAAGAGGACATCAAGACTTTCTGCTTTGCTGTGAATTAATCAGTTTTTCTCTTCAGTTTTCCACCTGGCTCCTCTTTGCTTCGCTGCAGCTCAGTTACAGGCTTGTGTTGCACTGGGAGAAATGCATTCCTGAAGCTGCCTTCATTTTCTAAAAGACATTCACGCACTGTATTAGACAGACTCTATAACAGATAAAACAAAAGGATTTCTGCCATTTGACCTGAATGTCAGTGACATTTTAATGACATTTATATGTATCTCAATTTTAGAGAAATTATTCCATTTTCTTTAAAAAAAAAAAGTGTCACTTTTTTGAGAACAACAGTGGTTCGCTGGGAATAAGTGGGTCTAAATATTCACAGTCAAAGTCTCTCCAACAAAAAAACAAAGAGAGGATGGAAGAATAATTAGCTCCATTTTGAATCTTATGCTTTATTCATGCAGTTAAATTTTTTTGTGGACAATCGAAGTATATCATGTCCCACTGAGCCATAATACAGCTGGTATTTTGTAGTTATGTGACCATTAATTTCTTCTGAGTACAGTTTGAAGTCTTCAACAACCTCATATTTTATGCATATATTAACCAGACTGCTTGAATTATGATTTAGCTGCAGGAGTTCTGCCTGATCCAGACACCAGCACAGATGTTGCTGATGTATAAACTCCTTATTTTAATTTATGGAATCTGTGACAAAATCTATTGACTTATGTATGATTTTGACCCTCCCTCACTCTGCATATCCACCTACTGTCTTCTCCACTTATGAAGATTAATGGGAGTCTGGCCCCGGATTGACGTATTGCTGCTGTCATTTTCTATTGCCTTCATCTTTCCTGCTCTTCACCTTCATCAGTTCATTTTTTTTTCTAACTTGCTGCTTTTGTCTTTCACAGGTTTATCTGGCTTTGCTACGTTGAGGTCTCTGTAGAGACACTTGCAGGTTCTCTGTGCGTGATATCATGTATCTGTAGGTGTGACTCATGTGGGCTCTGACAGATAAAATGTAATCTGTTTGCAGAGAGAAGGCGTTTCTAATTCTCACTTCTTTTAATGCTTATTTAAATGGTTCCTATGGCAGTTCTGGGGACAAGTAGACTTACGTTTTCTTCTGAAGAGGAGCTGAAAGACGGGATAAGGCACAGAATGAGTGTTTATGTGTGCAAATGAAAGGTTTGCAGTAGAGCTGCATAATCGGCCCAGCCCTATACGCTTCTCAAAGATGCTGCAGGACAGAACTGCAGAGCATCACAGTGCCAGCAGAAGGGCATTTACTAGAAACCGCTGACATAAACGCAACAGTTTTTGTCAAAAAAAAAAAAAAAAAGTTAAAAATGCAGTGATGTGTGAGGATAGACAAGAAACAAGTTGGAAAAAGGCGGTTAACAGCTTTTGGTGTTGATTTTTCTCCGTTTTTCTCTCTGTTCTCTGAGCCATCGGGTCATGGGCAATAAACTACCCCAAGCAGCAGGTGTGGATGGCTACAGGCTTTTATTCTAACAAGGGCAGCTTGACACAGTGTGCAGAGGGCAAGTCTGCATCAAACCTAAATCATCCCCGCTTAAAAACCAGAGTAAGGCCGACTGCATAATGATCTGAACTGCTCTGATCGCTGTCCTATCTGACAATATACATGATGAATGGTACAGTTTAAACCCTCACAATGACAGGAGATTTAGTCCAGCTCAATGCTTCTCACACCTAATTCTCTAAAGAAAACTACAGGATATGCTCAGGGGGAAAGGGTTTTACTTTCTTGCCTTTGCTTGTTTTTGTGATTCTATTTCTCTGTTTTTCCTTTCCTTTTTACGGATTAATAAATTTGTAGTCTCTAACGTAATGGAGATTTCTACTCTTCCAGGGGAAATAATAAAAGACAATACCTAATTATCCTCCTCATTGGGGAGGGTAAGTGAGGAGGGTTCGAATCGGAAATCTGGACCAACCTGTTCTACCACCTGCTGCCACCAGAACAGCTATAAATGGCCCCTTATTAAAGCAATATACTTTAAATCATTCAACTTGCCACACACCATGTAGAAAGTACAAAAAAAAAGAACTGTAAGAAGGTGCTCAGATAACCACAAAATTGAACATTAATTTTTTCCTACGTGTGAAAAACTTAACGCAGCACGTCATTGTAACCTGAAAACGCCATCGTCATAAGGACATGAGATTCTGCCAAAATCATTCTGTGGAGATTCTTTTCTTCTGCAAGACACGGAAACATGTTGGTTAACTGGAAGATGGATGGGAAGACTTGGGCCTGGGGAGGCGGCTACATTTAATCTGTGACTTGATCATCTGTGATCACTTTAAAACTGATGTTGAAGGACAGTCTATTCGATCTGAGCTCGAACTGTTTCACAAAAATGAATGAATAGATGTGAAAAGTTGATACAGACATACACCAAACCAGATGCATCTGTAATTGTAATGAATAGGTGGTTCCACAAAGTATTTACTAAGAAGGGCTGCCTTGTACCACAAATATTGGCAAAATGTGCAAAGGCTTTTGGGGAAAGAATTCACTTGCAAGGCACCACACTTCTTCCATAGTTGTGCTGAGCACCTTCACACTCAGTGATGCTAAGTAAGGTTTTGGTTTCTGGACTTCTCATAAGACTCTTGCTGATGCTAATTGAAGGAGTCATGGTACTGAGCCAGAACCTCCTTTCATTTTAGCATTGGATTCATTCAACTTCCAGAGCAGCAGCCACAACAAAGTCTTTCCACAAAGAAAATAAATTGCATTCGGAGACAAGTAATGCTTTAACTTTAACTTTAGGATATCCTTCCATATTTTGTTGCGAGTTCAGTTCATCTCAACGGGGTCAGCAAAAGGACATTTTTGACATGATTTTCTTCCCCTTTCACTGAGGACCACAGGATAATTTGTCATCTCTTCATGCACATTAGCATCCATGGTACCCTGCTCCTCACTCTTTCTTTGCTGAGCTCTCATCACTCTCCAGACTAAGTGCTGTGGACAGGACAGTCATCCCCACGTGACGTATTTGCTCAGGGCACGGCCTAGTGGCATTGAGTAGTGTATAGCTTTCTTTTTTTGTTCCCCCCCCCCTCCTTTCTCTCTCCTGCTAGCATTTATCTCTCTGCATGGTTTTGGCAGCGATGTGCTTTTCCCAGCATTTAGCCAGGAGAGGGAGAGCGGAGGGGAGAGCCAGAGAAAAGGGGCCTTTTCAAGCGAGGAATGACGGACGGTTTATTAAAAGAGGCAGGGCCTTTTGAGAGGCTTCCCCCCACCCCATCCATACCCCATGTGTCTGGCCTATTGTAACTGGGCGGTGGCAGGAACCCCTCACCACCACCACCACTGCTAGGCGCTTTGTCACTGTAAGTCACCTCACTGACTGAAGCAGAGCCGCACGGTAAAAAAAGAAAAAAGAAAAACCACACCCATTCGCCACAGTAACTCTTCACCATTCTGGTGCGACCTGGTCCGTGGAAAAAATGGATTGTCTGGCTGTCACAAAACATACAGGAGACACAGAGATGGGCGTGACGCACTGGGAAGGAGGGACTGGAGAGAGGAGGGAGAAAGTTTAGAGGGACGTGGAGGTGGAAGAAAGGTAGGAGAGGAAGAAAGAGCAGGGAAAAACGTTTAGGTGAATGAGTAAATATTAAAAAAAATAGCAAAGAAGAGGCATGGATGTCTTCAGGACCTCATTGGGAGACCTGCTTGTTTTTAAGCTGTGTGTTAAATGTGTGTCTTTAGATACAGGCAACATTCCTCTAGAGATAAACCCCTGGGCCCCCATCCACTGAACCCCCACCCTCTCCTGTCTCTCCACCCACCATGCCTAGTCAAGTGTGTGTGTATTTGTCTGGCCATGAATGTGTGTGTGTTTATGGTGGATGGGGGTCTGCGTGTCCTGTATCGCAGCACTCGCAGGGGGCCACAGAAAAGACAGCTGTGTTTCTGAGAGAAACAGAAAACTTAAGAAAGGGACAGTGGAGGGCCAACAGGGATGCCAGTCAAGACCGTCACTTTTGGAGTGAGTACCGCACACTCTGCCATCCGCCGCCTCATGCTCCTCTCTTTCTAGCCTGACTCAACCTCCTCTTACTTTCTCACTCATTGTGCTGTGTAACTCTCTCCAGCTCTAATCTTTTCTTTCTTACTTGTTTTCAGAAAATTTTAACCTTATTTTCTCAGCTTCACTGCACCTACAACCATCTCTGTGTTGGTAATGAACCTTTTCTAACTTCCAAGCTCAAATTTGTTTCTCTGTTTTCTTGCTCTCTAATATTTAAATGATAATGCATTGCTATCAACTCAATATGCACTTGGTTACTATTCAAGACATGTTCTCTGTCTGTTAGTGCTCAGTTTGCAAAAAGCCATTTTTGTTTGCCCTCTGTCCACAACAGCCATTCTGGAGACCTTTCAACTTGTTCTTGTTTTCAGTCATAAATTAGCATCTGAACATGGTGCCTGTCAATATGCTGCGTATTTAGGCACATTTTAGTAGAAGTTTCTCAGTGGGGTTGGTTGCTTGGGAGGATCCTGTGGTGCATGTGCATCAAAGATTAGTGCGTCTACATTTGGGTGTTTATCATGGTGTGTTTTGCTCTTTAATCTTGTTTTTGGCTTCATTCGGACGTCTGTTTGATGTTCAGCTTGAATGATGTCAGCCAGGATTAGCTGTGGTAAGCGAACGGGAGGTCAACAAAATGATTACTGGATCAGTTAATGAGAAGTTTCCAGTGTAAAGAGTATAGACTGACTTACTGAGCCCAAGCAAAATAGGGTGGATACCCACAAGGGTCTAGTGTTTATTTTATGTCTTTGATAATACAGGGAGGGTTCCTCAGGTTTTACAGTGATGTTCATGATGTAACTCCTAGAAATACAGCTTTTAATAAATGTAAAAGATAAATGTCATTCAGTTTAGTCAGCTCTGAAACCTGTTTTTCCTATTTTTGGCAAATAGTATAAGGTAAACAAAGAAAAAAAACAGTAGAGATCAATTAAGCCTCCTTAAGACTAACTTTATGTGCTCAACAAGATTTGTTCCTTTGTAGCTCATGGATTTTAAGAGTGTCAACGTACAACAAAGCACAGAGAAATAATGCAGATCGCTACCAAATTTTGACTCAAATTGTTGGATGAAAAACAGACAATGTTATTGCAATATATGGTATTCCTGTTTTAGAAAGAAAAAAATCATGATTTTAAGATGCAGGTTTGAAATGGTGACAAAATGGATGGAATAAACTTGAGTTCAATAGACCCAGGAGATTTCAGGAACAAAGTATCATTCTCTGGATTCAACATTTTCACCTCCATCTATAGTCTAATAAGGCAGCTGCTGCATCAAGGAACTGCTCATGGTATGGAAAAGCATGTATGAAACAGCAAAAAATATATTCAGCTTGACATGATAACTTTAGTGTTGTTTACTTAAGCCCCAAATTGTTCCCAACTCTACAATATTTAGATTTGGAATTAATTTCCACTAAGAAGTTTGTTTCATTACTTGTCTGTTTCATTTCTTTTCTGGAACAATGTAAATTGAATCAATGTAAATTGAATATCAACTGATTAAAAAACATTTTTCTTTACCTTTCATTAATAAATTAATGTTAAATTGTTTATACCCTTCTCCAAAATAAATGAAAAAATCTTGGGCAATACATCAAACAAACCCTTCTTGTAATTGTTGACATGCCAGTTGCAAGTTTCCACGGGTTTCTGGATGATTTATTTTTGGTGATGAACGCGACATGACCTAATTTTTAGCTCCTTTCACAGATTTTCCATCGGATTCAAGTTGCGACTCTGGTTTGGTCACTCAAGAAGTAAATTTTATTTCCTTCCAGAAGTACCATGCATGTAAAAGAAAATATAACTATAAACTTAGCTCTACCAAAATATTAAAAAATCTTTAACTTACCTGCATACAGCATACATAGAACATTTCAGCATTCAGAAAGAAGCAGCAATCTACGAATATTAACATTTATGAAGATTTTAATTATTCTATATGACCAAAATCACAAAATGTTTCTTTTATATGCCAAGTGTGTTGAATGAAATAATTTTTAAAAAAATTCTTAAAAATAAAGCATGTGTCACTTATAATACTCTTTTTTTATTTTGCTTTGTGAGATTAAAGTCTCTTTTGAAAGCATTTCAAGAATACATATCAATACTATGAAGTATAAAATATTGACAAACATTTTTGTTCTGTGTTTTCAGTAACTTCAAAAATAAATTATATATAAATGTATGCAACTTCCTTCATATTAGAGTTCAAGCAGTGTGGTATTTAGGGTTCATATTCGTTTGAAAATATTGAATGGATCTTTTTTTTCTAAATATATTTCACATTGCATGCAGCACCTGAAACAAAGAAGAATAACAAATGACTTACAGTTGTGTAACTGTGCAGCAGAGCACCATTTGTTTACCATATCTTTATCCTATTCTCTTAAGCCTAGCCCAACGCTATCTTCACCCTATGGCTCTCACCCTCATTGTCATTCACAAAAGATCACAATAACCATAACAATAATACCCATGACAATCTCATCTTGAGGCGCAGAGGCTGCAGCAGGGCCAGTCATAAAGAGACGATCTGTAGGCAAGGCAGAGACAAACAGTGGGCTGCAGAGTGGGGGTCCCCAGGAGTGTGAGAAAGTAAATACTGAAAGTGGGACACTCCACAGACGAACGGTCAGACAGATGACGCTTGAGGTTGAATCTTTAGCAGCTCCGTCCTTATTAACTGTGTCCATGTGTGAGCATCCCCACTGACAGACTTTTACACTAAATACATCTCTGTTGCTGCAAACAGGCTGCTGCCAACTCCTCAACAAGCTGCAGGCACTGCAAGCAGTAAAAATAGGGGGGGGGGGGTTAAAACAGCAAGTCAGCAGAAAGAAAAGCAATGAAATAGTTATTAAGCTCTCTGATGTCATTACCATAGCCAGCATTTTGTGTTGCCCTTAATGAAAAAAACTTGATCATTAGTCTAAAATAGATCTAGATATTGAGTAATGGGAGGTTTAAATAGAAGACATTACGCAGGCAGTGTGAGCCTGGAGAGTTTTTATTTTTTTAAGTTTAATAAAGTTTTGCAAGAAAAGCAACACTTGTCCTAGCTGAACATGGGTAGACTCCTTATTTTCCTCATTTTGCTGCAATGGCACTTTAACTATTCATCATTTGCACCTGGTGCTACATCAGCAAATTTCCAGGTTTATTTATATGTTTGTATGTGTGGGCGTGGGGTGTGTGTTCACAAAGGAAGGATGTCTTCACTTGGAACCTGTTTGCTAATTTTAAAAGAAATCCTTATATTTCAACTCCAGTTTTGATCACTTGTTTGGTTTGTTGCTAATCTAACCAGCATTCAAGTGAAACGTTCCAAACTTTTCATTTAAGTTGCATCAGAAACAATATTGTTGAGCTTGCTTTTGTTCAGCAAGGAATGTGAAACAGATTAAGGATCAAATCCTCATTAAGAGCCGGTTGCATTAAAGAAGTTATTCAATAAATGGTTTAAAAATTTACATTTTGGTTCACAAAGTTCTAGTTTGTAATGTAAGATCAAGTTGTTGTAAGATAGCAAAGATCTGCTTTCAGCTGTGTAAGTGTTCTCATTCATCTTATTTCTATCCCTCACACATTAACACACACACACACACACGCCCACTCCGGCTGACTCATTCACATCTGCTTCAAAATTCCCTTGATTGTGAATGAAAATCAGCATAAAAAAAAAAGAAAAGATTTTTGTCCTGTTCGTCTGGAGCACTGATTGCTCCATGTGCACGCATGCACACACATGCATCTTTTTGAACACTGCAGTGCACTAGTGAGGGGTGATGTCATTCTATCTGCTGCGGCACCAGCAGAGGAAGCTGAGCAGGAGAAATAATAACGGAAGAGACATGAAGGTGGAAAAGGGAATAGACGTAACGGGAAAAAAAAAATAACAAGTGTTGGGAGGATTTGCTGTGATGGATGACGCTGAGAGATTAATTTCGATTGATAATTTTGAGCTTCATTATGAGAAGCTGTGCACCAGTCTTAGCCTGAGGACAGCTGCACATTGTGAGCCATTGTGTTTTGATGCTACCCATGTTAACCAAAAAACGCTTGTATGCAGGCTATTGTCTGCTCTTTCTACTCTGAAGAGTGTGATTAATGTGCTTGCTTGGTTCTGCTCAGTCCAGAAGACTCAAGCTCAACCACTTTCTGTGGGAGATATGGAAAAGGATGGGGAATCATTCATTTAAATCCAATTCAGCTAATTGTACCTGAGGAGTTGCTTCATCACACATTCCTGTCGTCTCTTTATATAGAACATGCAAGCTGCACCTGTTTATGTGTGAGCCCAGGGATGGGTGTGGTTCTCCTGAATCTTTATCTCGCTGCACCACGCACTCCCTCCTTGACGTCAGCTGCTAATCACACAAACACATGAAAATGCAGAAGTGCGCAGTAGGAAATCCTTGCCGTGAAGGGAAATTCTTCCTGCAGGGCTTTGAGAATGAGTTGCTGCTGTTGTGTAGACATCTGCAGACCGCACAGGGGCTTACATTGAGGTCAGTACGGTGTTAGGTACGGTTTTCACAAGAGCATCCATATTGTGTAAAGTTCTTTTCTTCAGCAGTTTGCTGTTTCTGCAGTGAACAAGATGTTTTGGATGTTGCTATGACAGGGTCAGCAAGTACCAAATATAACAAAAGCACAAAAGCTTTGCATACAATTTGTAAGTTTTACATTAACAAGAGGATTTGAACATTGAGAAAAAGGACATTAGTCTGTCATGTGTGTGAGGCAACTCTGTATTGGTCAGTTATTGACCCATGCAATAACTGCACACAAATAAAACAGTCTGATATCCTGCACTTCCTCCGTTATTTAGACCTGTTTCGCCCAGTATTTGTTGTAATATTACATATTTCTTAGCCTGGCAATAACCTTCTTGTGCAATTTCACTCAAAAACATTATAATTTCCAACAGAGACTGGGCTTTCTCCACTGGACTTAAATTGCGTCTGGTAGATTTTTCTACTGGGCCAATCAGCAAACAGAAGGAGAAGTTGTGCACGATGATGTTGATTTTCTGCGCTGCTTTAAAATTGTAGTCTGCCTGTAGTTTTAGGTCTGGCAGCGGAGGAAGTGAACGAAGCCGTTCAGTCTACGTTGATCACGCTTCCACTTAAACATACTCCTTTCTTGTCAGTGGAGGATTAAACTGGCTCATTACATACGTCAAGGGCAAATGTTATCAAATGGGTAAAATTTTTATCTTCAACACAGTTCATGCATCCAGGATGAAATTGTTTCTCAACAGCTAAGAGCCCAAACCTTCTGGAAGAAGCAAAGTGTAGCACAAGTGTAGCCTGGTTTTTACCAGGCTACACATTTTCATGTGCATAATACAAATTAAATCAATATTTAATTTAGTATTAAATATTGGTATTAAATATTGGTTCTTGTGTTATTGAAGTCCTAATACTGCGATCCCAGAGAAGGTCTGGAGTTTTCAAAATTTTCGTCTGCTGGATGTGGCACAGAGATATACGATGCTGCTGCCATGTTTATTGTAATGTGAGGGTCCATAAACAGGATGGGAGCAGGCAGGGTAATGTCTTATAGCAAAAACTAAACAACAAAATAACAATTCGACCAAAGAGCATGATAAGGGATGACTGAAAACAACATGCTCAAAAAAGAAAGCAGTGACGACTGACAGAGGCAAGGCTTGCTGAAGGGCTGTAGCTGTAGCTGACAGTAGAAAACCAGAAGACATAAAAAAAGACCATCAAAACAACCATGAAGAAAATAACGAGTCCCAGTTGTTAGGACAGCTGCCCCTGTAGCTGCACACTGCTTGTAAGGTGACTGAAACAAGGCTCTCACACTTTCAAAGATCAACAATCTCAACTATTTGTAAATGTTTCCCAGAGAGCATTGTACTGTTTTAACTCTACCGTTGGCAAGCTGTGAGCTGCCTGTTGGTTCAGACAATGCTCTGTCTGCTCAGCAGCCTGTACACTGAGGCAGCTGATATCAAGTCGTTATAGCTGTGTTACTCTAGATTCTAGAGTAACACAGCTATAACGACTTGCTGTGTCTAGAAAGAGTAAAAAGTTTATGTAGGTTACCAAGTTTAGAAGGTGCCCATATTTTTGCAAATCCAATCAAAATCAAAATGTTGAAAAAGTGATTACAATCAAGTCATTGATTAATTAAAAGTTATTTTATTTTACTAAATTGTGGTATTTTTACTCAAAGTTATCACACATCCATCCCTGGTGGTAAACGTGAATATCAAAACTCTCAAAAGTTAATTCAGATGTTGGTTTTTTGTTGGATCAAAATAAATGTTTCTGTTGTGTGGGTGTGCTTCTGGGTTGTTTGCAAAGAAATAAAACTATATTGGAGAAATAATTATCTTTAAACCTTAAGACTTTGCACAGAGAAGTCTGAACAGGATTTGCTGTTCATCTCGTGAGTTCATACTTTTCCACTGTGTAAATTTCAACTTGAACACACACTTGTCAGATGTTGTTTTGGTGCCACAATCAGCTGGAAGCAACTTTTGAAACTTTTCAGTTTTCTTGCCAACAGAGTCCCTTATTTTTAAAGTGATCTCTCTCTTTGCACAGTTTTGTGTGACTGGTGTCCCGCTGAGGGTGGGTTGTGTCATTTGTTGCTATGCCTCTACTCCTGGCATGCGGATCCTTTCTGTTTTTTCACCAAAGGCCCCCCCGACCTCTCTCTCTCTCTCCTTTCCTTTCTCTCTCTCAACCAACAGCACTGTCACAACAGTATCCAACAAAGCATAAAGCGACGTGTTTTGTAGCATTTTGAGAGGTCTGCACAGTGAATGAATCCATTATTTGCATATATGTGCAAACATGCAACTGCAGCCTCTTCCTGTCGAGCATTTTGAGAAATCTGGTTGGATGGAGTGATGCGGGGGAGGCACAGTGAGAGTGGATATTATGTGAATGAAAGGAAAACGTCCAGGTTTTGACGCAGTTACTCCCTGTCATTTCCCCCCAGTTGCTCTCCAAGACTGCTTCTTGCTCTTTCTCTCCTCCCGTTCTGCCCCCCCTCCAACGCTCCCACCCCAGAACCGCATGAGTGATCCCGTTCCAGCGGCACTCCTGCCTGCCTGGGAGAGGCACGAAGCCCTCAGACACAGACAAAACACAGACACAAACACTAGGCGTGCAATGTGCCGGGCCCTGAGCCGGGACCCGCTGAACCCTCACGCTCTGCCCCTCTCCCTTTCCTTTAAAGCATCATTGTTGTATGTACGTTACATTTCCTCTTTATGTGAGTAGCTGATAATATTGGGGGACAATTTGAAGTTTCTGCTGCAATTCTTCAGTCAGATTCTTGTCAGACCTTCAAACTCCAAACCGCAGAGGCAGATTTTTAACTTGCAATCAAAAATTGCATCAGGGAGGAGAAAAATTAGGGAAAAATTGGCGGACAAGTGCCGACTTTGTATGATCCCTGGTGTTGTAATTGTTGTTTTGTTTGAAAATATTAACCAATCACTCTCCTTTTCTATTTCCCTTTCTTTTCCTTTACGTGTCTCGCACTTTCTCTGAAACCCATTGTTCCCCCCTATTTTTCCCATTTTTTTTTCTACTCCTTCAGGCAGATGCTGGCAACAGTTTTCTCCGAGCGGCTCGATCTGGCAACCTGGACAAGGCCTTGGAACATATAAAAAATGGCATTGATATCAATACGGCCAATCAGGTGAGAGAGAGAAAAAAGAGAGAGAGAGAGAGCTATCATTCTCCAGATTAATTTAGTCTCCAGCAAACTGAATTGATCATCTGGTCATTGTTTTTTATATTTCACTGTCTTTTTGTAGGGTTTTATTCAAATTCATCCATTTTTGTGTTAACAAAAATTACTTCAAAATGTGCCACCAAAAAATAGTAGTTGAGATTTTTTTATGAGCATTAATTACCTCACCATCACTGCTTGGAAGATTTTATTTTCTTCTGTCTACAGATCGGCTTTCAAGCAGATTAGATTTGGCCTAATATGGAAAATTAGATTATAATCTTTCTAAAAACATTGGAAATAAAATAAATAGTAAAATGTATGTATTTAGGATGCTTTGAAGCAATGTGAGCAGTAATTTTGTTTCATCCAGAAAACAAAACAAAACCAAGTTGTTCATACAAATTATGTCCGTTAACCTTGGGAGTATTGCTGACCCATGTCTTGCTGCTCAGTCATGTAGAGAGACCACCATTATCAAAAGATAACCCTGGATTACTAATGAATAAAAAAATTGGGAATATTTGTGTTCAAATGTTTTGCTCCTTCCCACTTCAAAACCTCACTTGTGGCTCATCTGCTAATAGCACCTTCTCCCTCTCAGGACATTTTTGTGGTATTATTTCCTGTAGTAGAAATGATGGGTGTAAAAAAATGCCCTAAGAAAACTATTTAAGTCCCCATAAATGGTTCTGCAGTAAAAACATTTAACAATGAAACAATTCCCTGTGTTATTTTGTATTTCTGTGTATGTTTTAATTGTTTCTCATGCATGGACTGAGCACTGTGCCTGTTTGCTCACCTCATGCATGCACTGTTAATCTGATAATCAGTTCTTTAAGGGGAAAGCTACAGTTCAGTGTGTGTTAAAGAAATGGTGCAAAGGATTCCCATTGCTGCATCTCCTCCATCCTGCCTCCTTTACTTTGACAGTTGTTCCCTGAGTGTCCAGGAAGGGGCAGCATTACAGATGCCCTTGGGCTCCTAAAACTTTGCCTGTTCCCAGTTTAATTTTGCTCTCTTCAACCTTTGGTCCAAGACAGTAATTACAAAAGATCCCCATTAGGTTCCACATGAATACAAAAATAGAAATGGAAAGTGACTCAATTCTGTTTGTGATTCATAGAGAGCTCATTGATTAACATTACAGATAGATTTAAAAAACTGCCCAATGACAGACTGTTTTTGATTCAAATATTCTTGAGTGATATTTTATTTAAAATGTGTTCTTCTCTGCCACCTTGTTGTTTTGTTTGGTGTAAATTGTACCTGAGTTGAAGTGATAATTAGCAAGATTCCCATAGTTTTGCAATTGAAGTTTTTTATTTATAGAAAACTAAGTCAAAATCAGATAAAGTGTGAAATATGGATCGCATTTTCTGATTTTCGTTTGATTTGCATCCTTGTCAAGAAGGTTTACATTCATACAAAGATATTTCTGAAAACAAACTGCAGATTATCACTTTGCCTCCATTGTGAAGTTTGTTTATACGTTGGGGTTGTTTTCTGGTCTGAGTAGACGCCTCCTACTCTTATCACCAGCACACATCCTCACTCCTTCACCGTGTTTTCTCCCCACTCTCTCCTCTTGGTTCTCATGCTCACCTCAGTTTATTTTTTCAGCTTTTTTTTTTACCCTTCATTTTTGCTTTCTGTTTCTTCTCTCTCCTCTGTATCCAGTAGAGTGATGGTGTGCTGTGGTCTCCCCACTCAGAGGAATAATATCAGTGGTGTGGGAAAGGTCCAACCTCACATGTCCTGTGCGGCTGAAGGTAGGCTGTGTGAGGTTAGACCTATCCCACACGGCTCGTATTCTTCCCAGCCATGAGACCAGCGGCCTGCCATCCCCTCCCCTCTCTCCCTTCTCCTATAATCGTCACTAAGCGAATGAAAAGAAGTCCTCGTCTTGATTTTCATTCCTGTAGACATCGTTTTTGATGATAACCTCTCTGAGTCTGGCATATTGCATGTTGTTCAGTAATACGCTTGGTGTGTTTGGTGAGTGATGACGTTACTGTGACTTCAAACCACTTGTATCAGCTGGCATGGCGCTCGTGTGCTTGTGTGTTCCCACCGTGTGCGTCATTGTTGTAGGACTCTCCAGTATCAGGTCTGCTCTTCTCTCTCCCTCAGAATGGGCTCAACGGGCTGCATCTGGCCTCCAAAGAAGGCCACGTCAAAATGGTGCTGGAGTTGCTTCACAACGGAATCACTCTGGAGACCACCACAAAGGTAAAGTATCATGCAAAGGAAGAAACGCACCAGCTGGGGTTAGAGCAGTAGTAGTAGTAGTAGTAGTAGTAGTCTGCACTACCGTTTATGTTTTAAATAAAGAGAAAATCCCCCACAGAAAGAAACGGATATGATGTGCTTCACCTGTACAGGAATAATCTGACCTATCACACATGGCTTTGCAAAAGATGTGGCTAAGTCAGTCCTCATTGAATCCTTTTGTACTTACTGGGTCATCATAAGAGACTGCAACAAGTAACTGGCTCATTTTCACTCTATAATTCTATTTCCATCTAAAATATCAAGGAATATGCCTTCAGGCACAAGCTCAAACAACCAACCATCACCTTTCTTTGCTTTTTTTCTTGTATGTTGGTTCTATTCTATTCTATTCTATTCTATTCTATTCTATTCTATTGTACTCTGTATGTGATTTACTCGCTGAATAACCAGACAACTCCAGCTCTAATTTTCTAATTAATTCAGCCAATATTATTTTGAACTTTTTGAATCTCCTAAATTTTGCTGTAGCACAGAGGTTTTATCTGCAGATCAAATGCTCTAAAAAAAATCATGCGATGACTATGTCACAACAAAAATAATTCATCTCTTTGTGATGCAGTAGAAAACTGTTCATGACTGGGACTGAGTGCTTCAAAAGCAACAGAGATTCTTCAACAACTTCACCAGGCTTTATGTTCAACAAAATTCATTTCATTTTAGTGTTTTGGCAAAATACAAAAAAGGATGACAGAAGGACTTTATCAGATATGAAGAAAAAATTCATTTATTTAAACCTTGCATGTTGAACCTTTAGAAATGATTGCTTTAGTAGCATATGGCTTAACAGTGTCTTGTTTAAATATTAATTTGTCTTCTTCCAAAAAAATATCCAAGCTTTGCAAAAGAAGTACAGATCTCTGTACCTCATTTGTAGGTAATTATGCCATATTTGCTTGTGTTTGAGCAGAAAGGGAACACCGCCCTCCACATTGCAGCTCTGGCAGGGCAGGAGCAGGTGGTCACAGAGCTGGTAAACTATGGGGCCAATGTCAACGCTCAGTCCCAGGTGAGAGCTGCTCTCACTACAGACGTCCCATGATTCACTGAGACTGCTTCCCAGTCCTCACTATGTGAATTTAGCCGCTGTAGCAACTACTGCAAATCCATCTGTTAAAATTCATCTCTGTTTGTCTGATATTCCTGTGTGTTTGTGTTTCCTCTTTGTGTGCATCCTGGTGTGTGCATCTGTGATTTTGCTTTGTTGTGTGTGGTCTTGTATGTGTGTGTGTATGTCTGTGTGCATCGTGTGTCTTTCTGAGACAGAAGGGTTTCACTCCACTCTACATGGCAGCACAAGAAAACCATCTAGAGGTTGTGAAGTTTCTCCTGGAGAATGGAGCCAATCAGAGCATTCCAACAGAGGTACCAAAGAACTGAGAGAGAAAGAGAGACCCTTTGCTCTCTGTGTTTTCCATTCTGCTTTGTTTTCATGAGCCTCTCTTCTTGCATCGGTCCGTTTTCAGCTTCATGAGTCAGCCCCCCTCCTGACCCTCTCTCTTGTGCTGCAGGATGGATTCACGCCGCTCGCCGTGGCTCTTCAGCAGGGGCATGAGAATGTCGTAGCTCTGCTCATCAACTATGGCACCAAGGGGAAGGTCCGGCTCCCTGCACTGCACATTGCAGCACGAAATGACGATACGCGCACAGCTGCAGTGCTTTTGCAGAATGACCCTAACCCTGATGTCCTCAGCAAGGTTTGTGGCCAAAGCAGTGTTTGCTGTATTTTCGTGTGTTTTTCTTATGATAAAATGCAGAAGTGGTAATGTTGAAATGCATGTTGCAGACTGGATTCACCCCCCTCCACATTGCTGCACATTATGAAAACTTGAACGTGGCACAACTGCTGCTTAATCGAGGAGCAAATGTAAACTTCACTCCAAAAGTAAGAATCACCAAATACAAGGAAAGGGATGCTTATATTTGTTCTAATTTTTGTTCTCAGTGTTGGTATGAGCTCATCTCTGTGTTTCTGCAGAACGGCATCACCCCTCTGCACATTGCTTCCAGACGAGGGAATGTGATCATGGTCCGACTCCTGCTGGACCGGGGGGCCCAGATTGATGCCAAGACCAAGGTAAGACCAAAAGCTGCCCGATTTTAAACTCCCGTATTCTAATTCTACAAATCACCAACTAAATCATTAACAATCCACTGTTTTCAGGATGAGTTGACTCCTTTGCATTGCGCTGCCAGAAACGGACATGTCAGAATAATAGAGATCCTGCTGGACCACGGGGCTCCAATCCAGGCAAAGACAAAGGTAAGAAAAAACAACTGTTAAACCTTCTTTTCACATATGAATAAAAAAGTAAAGATGTTATTTTGTTTTTTTCAGAATGGCCTGTCACCAATCCACATGGCAGCACAAGGGGACCACATGGACTGCGTCAAGCAGCTCCTACAATACAACGCAGAGATTGATGATATAACACTGGACCACCTCACTCCGCTGCACGTGGCAGCACACTGCGGGCACCACCGCATGGCCAAAGTACTGCTAGACAAAGGAGCGAAACCCAACTCGAGGGCTCTGGTTAGAGATATATCATTCTTTTAAATTCCACTGAAGTGATGAACTGTAGCAGTGCATTTAAAAATATTCACAACCCTTGAAATTTTCTCACTTTAAGATTTGTATCATAGATCAGATCAGATGCAAACAAAACTGGAAAGAAAAATCTGGAAAGTGTGCCACTTATTGGTATTCAGGATTGTTTACTCTGATCTGAATAAAATACTCTCAAAACCTTTGGCTTCAGACTTTAACCTCTACAGTAAATAGAGCCCACCTGTGTGCAATTTATCCTCTGAATAAATGCAGATGTTCTATGAAGCCCTTAGAGGTTTGTTGGAGAACAATAGAGATTGAACAGCATGAGGCAGACATGTCGTACTGCAAACCCACCTACCTAAGCTGACCGGGCAAAGAGAGCATCAATTAGAAAAGCAGCCAGAATACTTTATGGTAAGACTGGAGGAGCTGTGGAGATTCGACGCTCAGGTGGGAGAGCGTGTAGGAACAGTTATGAGTCTCTATCTCTATGGTGACAAATAGTGGCGGCAGCATAATGCTATGGTGATGCTGCTCTTCTATGTAGGTAGGGGAATTTGACCAGAGTTGTCCAGGACGATTGCTGGAGGTTAGCATAGGGCAGTTGTAAAAAACAAAAGGGAAGTTGACCTTTGATTGGGACAACGCACAAATAATTTTCATTTGCTAGAATAGATAATTCACGTTCAAGGAATAAATCCACAAATTTTAAACTGATGTTTACAGACATGCCTCTCGCTGAGCTTGAGCTATTTTCACTGTACAGAGTCCAAAAGTTTCTGTCTCTACATGAGCAAAGCTGCTGTCCAATAATAACAAGTAACTGTTTGTTGTTACAGAACGGCTTCACTCCTCTGCACATTGCCTGTAAAAAGAACCACATGCGTGTGATGGACCTCCTGCTCAAACAATCAGCATCACTAGAAGCCGTGACTGAAGTAAGAATTCAGGCAGAAAGAATTGAAGATTATTCATCCTAAAGTGTTTAAATGTTTTCTTAAGTTTGTATTTTAATGCTCTTTTATTCTGTTTCTGTTTTAAAACAGTCAGGCCTAACCCCCTTACATGTTGCATCCTTTATGGGTCATCTTAATATTGTGAAGATCCTCCTCCAGAAGGGAGCTTCTCCCAGCGTCTCTAACGTGGTATGTAGCTTAAAGTTATTTTACAACCAGCTTAAAGAATCAGTTCTCATGTTTGAAATGTTGGTGTTGAATCTAATACGGGGGTTTTTGTTTCTGCAAACAGAAAGTGGAGACTCCGCTCCATATGGCATCTCGGGCAGGTCACTTGGAAGTGGCAGAGTTTTTACTGGAGAATTCAGCTCCAGTGGATGCCAAGGCAAAGGTAGATTAAAATAAACAACATGCAAGGTTTCATTACAAAGACTGACTCATTTTGAATTCGTTTTATCAGGACCGATACACTGAAGTAGATCTTATTATTCTAACCTCACTTACCACATCTTGTTCAATTACACAGTCAAAGTCAGATCCATTATAGTGGAATATATAGAGATTTTCAGGAAGTATGCTATTCTTCCTGATTGCTTGCCCCTCCCTCAACAGGATGATCAAACACCTCTGCACTGTGCTGCTCGGATGGGTCACAAAGAGCTGGTGAAGCTTCTGCTTGACCACAAAGCTAACCCCAACTCCACCACAACAGCCGGACACATGCCTCTGCACATCGCTGCCCGGGAAGGTCACGTTCAAACCGTGCGCATCCTGCTGGACATGGAGGCCCAACAGACCAAAATGACCAAAGTAAAAGAAAATATTCTGGTGACGCTGTGTTACGTAGCCAGTTTTAGCTGGGGTTCTGGGCTTAATCTAATACTTTGTCCGCTCACCTTTTTGCGCTTTTGTAGAAAGGCTTCACTTCACTACATGTAGCCTCCAAGTATGGGAAGGTGGACGTGGCAGAGCTGCTGCTTGAGCGAGGAGCCAACCCCAATGCAGCTGGAAAGGTGAGGGAAACCAATAACATCCAGGGACCTTGATGAATAAAACATTTCCTTTGGTAAATCCCTGATCTTGTTTTAACAGAATGGTCTGACCCCGCTGCATGTTGCTGTACATCACAACAATCTGGATGTTGTTAACTTGCTTGTCAGCAAAGGAGGGTCACCACATAGCGCTGCCAGGGTAACAAAAAATGGGTCTTAAGTGAGGCAGTAAAATGTTTATAATCCACACATATTCTTAAAAAAACAAAACGCCTCCTTTCTGCTGTCCAGAATGGCTACACTGCCCTCCACATTGCATCCAAGCAGAACCAGGTGGAGGTGGCCAACAGCCTGCTGCAGTACGGAGCTTCAGCCAACGCTGAGTCACTGCAGGGCGTCACTCCGCTCCACCTCGCCTCGCAGGAGGGAAGGCCTGACATGGTTTCCCTGCTCATCTCCAAACAGGCCAACGTCAACTTGGGCAACAAGGCAAGAGGAGACAGATAAAGTGTGAAACTGAAGGTTGGGATTTTGTTGTGATGTTTTAATTTGATGAATTTGTATTTTTATTCTTCAATTCAGAGTGGATTAACACCATTGCACCTGGTGGCACAGGAAGGACATGTAGGCATTGCTGATATCCTAGTGAAGCAAGGTGCTTCGGTCTACGCTGCCACACGGGTGAGACTCCTTCATTTCTTTTTCTTACAACAGGGGTCAGCAGCTGTTAGAGTCCAAAGAGCCAATATTTGCTCTTGCAAATACTTACCAAAACTTTCCCAGGGAGACAAATCCTCCACGGACCTTAAAGAATAGTAGATGTATGACACAAGGACTATAAATAAATCTCTTTGCTTTGGGTTGTGTTTGAAGAACCACAATTTGGAGACAAAATTAATCATTTATATGAAAAATATTACATGAGTAAAATTGGAACATCTGAGTTAACTTGTATGAAAAGTGAAGAGACACGTAAAGAGGGTTTCCTGCCTTTTAAACTTTCAAGACAAATGCTTGAGCTGTGAGCTGCCTAGTGAGCAGCGGCATAAACCACCATTGACACATGCAGGTAAAAAGCTAAACATCCTATTTAGGTTCACTGTGGATCTTATTGCTGAAGGTGGAAAATATATATATCTATATACAGTATATACGAAGATCTATATACTGTATATATACAGTATATAGATCTATATTTAAAGACATATATCCATCTATATATAGATTTATATATATATATATATATATATATATATATATATATATATATATATTAGGAAGAGTTAGATTTGTTTCAATAAAATGCTCTCTGTCTAAAATACGTTTTTGCCACGCACACAAATATAGACTGGTTTGTATTTAAACTGGTCATGCTAGCTGTGGCCACATGGCTCTGTTAGCTTACAACAGACATACAGTCCCAGCCAGAACACCTCTAACAGGAATGAGACTCTGATCATTCAACTACACTCTTGATTTAGTGAATTCTTCAGAGTGATTACATCATACAGAGTTTTTAATTGGGTTTTTCGTCTTGACAGATGGGCTACACCCCGATGCATGTAGCGTGTCATTACGGTAACATCAAGATGGTGAAGTTCCTCTTACAGCAGCAGGCCAATGTTAACAGCAAAACAAGGGTGAGTTTTTACACCATCGATGCCTGAAAAACTTTCAACGACTAATTTAGGGTTGGATCTTAGAACTAAACTGCACCGAGTTGAAAGGGGCTGCATAGTTGTTTCTTAGTCACAGCCATCTTATTAGATGTTAAATCTGCATTAAAAAAATATAAATATGCATTGACAAATGACTGTATATGTTACTGAACCTTTTTGTCTCCCTTGCAGCTTGGTTACACTCCTCTGCATCAGGCAGCGCAGCAAGGACACACAGACATTGTGACTTTATTGCTAAAACATGGTGCCCAACCCAATGAGACCACTACTGTGAGTTTGAGTGCAAACTGCCTTCTTCCTGCGAATTCTTTTTTCTTCAGTGATGCAATCTTCTTTTTTTTTTTTTTCATAGCATGGCATGTCAGCACTGGCCATTGCAAAAAGGTTGGGATACATCTCTGTTATCGATGTCCTGAAGCTCGTCACTGAGGAGACTGTTTCTATGGTGTGGAATGTAGAAGTGTCAATGTTTTTCCAGTGTTACAGTTGTGCAATAACACTTGCAAATGCAATTCCACAGAGCTTTTTCGGTATTGCTGTCATATCTGACTCTGGTTTCTTTCTGTGCTTTGCAGACGACAACAGAGAAGCATCGAATGAGTTTTCCAGAAACAGTGGATGAGATATTAGATGTGTCTGAGGATGAAGGTACAACATTAAAATATCACCTTGAAACAGTGGGAACTCAGGGTGTTTGAAATATAAGAATATCATTTTTTTTCAACTCTTCTTGCCCTTTGCTCTTTTTAGGAATTGCACAGCTAACGTTAGGTATGAACGTCTACTTCTCTTTTTTTGCAGCATTCAGAGTGTTTTGTAAAGTTCTGTGTGGCTCCATTTCAAGCTCTTGCCATCTTTGTTTCCCTTCCTTTCTCTCTCAGTCCGTCTGTAGTGGTGCTCACTGTGGTAGCTCTGGTTTCTCATTGGCATGCACCCATGGCACCCATGTCTGTGACCTCTCTATGTCCCTTCAGTAACACCGTCATTCTCTAACTCTCCAGGTGTCACTTTTTTGCCCCTCCATTGTTTTGTAAACGACACAGATACCTGCTCTGTGACATTTTACCATTCATAGTGGATTGGTGTTGTCTGTTTCGGGAGCAATGCTTTGCTGTGTGTGTTTTAGAGTGTTGGTTTCTGTACATTTTACTATTTTGACTGTATGGTGTGTTCTTCTGATCAAGTAGGCTGTTGGGTCTAAAAATGAATAAAAAAACAGATGAAGGATGTTTTAATCTTGGTTGCCATAATTAGCAGCCAATGAGCACTCAGAAGTTTTATCTCGTCTACATTGTCTTAGATAGAAGTCGCTCCAGCCACATCTTCCTACACATTTGATTCTGCAACATCCACAATTTGATTGCACTCTAAGCCGAAGACACACAGATTCTTTCAGTCAGAAAATTAAGTAGCATTAGTGGCACAACTCTACGAATCCACATTTACTGCACATACACACCACTGCCACTGAAGTAATGCAGGTGCTACACAAATATCACAGCAATGACCCATAATAAAATTAATTTATTTCATGCTACGCTGAGCAGAAACTCTATCTGCACTGACATATATTAACTCTCCTCTGATGCAGTAAAACACTGTGAACTATATGCCCCAAAACACTTGCATAACACAGTTAAAAGATGTCAAAACACTTTGTTGTTCAGCAAAATGTGAGAAAATGGTGTGACAACAGCTTTACAGTGTTAGGGAATACCCAGATTATTTAGATCAACAAAGCACTGCACACAAGTGCAGCCTATAAATACAGTTTTGCAAATCGCACCGACAAAAATAGAGTAGAAATCAAACTCTGTCGTGCAAACAGTGGCTGGGTGGCTCACCGGAAGCCAATGCTTGAAGCTGACAAACATGACAAAGGACCAACAACAAGGAGGACGGTGAGTTTACTCAGAGAGACGAAACATCAGACTATTTAAAAATGCCTTGACCAGGACCTGACACCTGAGATGGGATCAGGACATCCCTTGTTGGACTTGGTTTGATTGTCCTACTTGGAGACGGACATAGAGACAGAGATCAAAGCTGAGGCACTATTCACTGAACATGATAAGGTGTGCAGAAGCACAGCTTCAAATCAATGCCTTTACTTTTATTTAATTTTTTTAATGAAAAAGACAACATTTATATCAGTTTAGAAGGGATCTGTTTTTGGTCTAGTCACAGTTAAGATTTTATTTATGTTTTCATGTAGTGGTTAAAAATCATGCGTGGAAGTTTGATTTTACAATGCTGTTGACAGTTATGTCTCAGCATATTATGATTTTATATTTTTAGTCCCCTGATAGTTCAATGAGCAGATTGTCTCTAAAAATAGAAAGTAGCTCTTTCGCAGTCTTAAAGATACAAATCCAGAATGGTAAAGTGATAGCAGCATGTATTATGAAACGCGTGCTTTCTAGCATGTGATCAAATTTTAGCAGCGGACATCGAGGACTTGAGCTGAATCGTGGTGCCGCGGACAGTGCAGAAACGCACTCATGTAAAAATCTTACACAGGGAAGCTTTCTTTTTCTTTTGCTGCAGTTTATCAAGTGCATTATTTTCTCCTCTGTTTTGGGGTAAATAACCAAACCCAAATCGCCTCACAAGATGTTATTCAGATTCATGTGTTGTATTCAGAGATTCTGTTTGTGCTGTGGATTACTAAAATCCTAATGAGGTAAATCAGCATCTACAGTTTACATATGGCACGATATTTTTGCCTTAAGATTTTTCAGTTGCATTTCAAGAAGTCCTTGAACTGAAACTCGTTTTTGAGCCGTCCTCCGTGATTTTGTCATCACATCCAGGAGTTTTTGCTTTAAATGTCTCAGCAAGCTGAGTTAAAAACTGTGATTTGTAGTGTTGCTCATAAGCTCATTTATTTGTTGAACGTCTCCATTTTCTTCTGTGGAAGCAGCGATACAAGTTCAGTGTGAAAACAAACATGGTCATTAGTGTCTCATGTCATCAGTCTAATCTCTAAATATCACAGCCATCATTCTGGGTGTCATGTTGTCTAACCCTTCTAACAGCTCATTAACAGTCTCGTTTTCTTTCTCTCTTTCTCCTGTGCTGTGTCACCAACCTGACCACGATCTGTTCGCTCTCTTTGGCATGTTGTTCTCTGAAGGAGAGGAGCTCTTGGGAACAGAAGGGGCCAGGTACATGAAGATGGATGAC
Source organism: Xiphophorus couchianus (assembly GCF_001444195.1). Classification (NCBI taxonomy): domain Eukaryota; kingdom Metazoa; phylum Chordata; class Actinopteri; order Cyprinodontiformes; family Poeciliidae; genus Xiphophorus; species Xiphophorus couchianus. The sequence continues at coordinate 16,536,056 of NC_040239.1, forward strand.
ATGAAAGACCATGATGACGATTTCCTCTCCCCCAAGAAATCACTGGAGTACGAGAGAGGGCTGGGCACAGCGTAAGGGGGGCTGAGAGGGGGAGCAGGGTAGCGAGCCAAAGCCAGTAGTCATGGGCCAATAGCCGGATGGGGAATAAGGGGTGCTCTACAGACATAAATAAACCCTGGGACGATTGCTTGGGAGGAGCAGAGATGTGAAGAAGTGTTTTTAGTCTCACTTCTTTTTTCCTCTTTTCTTACAACAGGAATTACTCACCGGCCATTCCCAGGATTCCCCGTGTCTCCCCGGAGAATGTAAATCTGCCAGAACATGAAATGGATCAGGTACTGCAAAGGCTAGAGTCAGAAATGCAACAAACTGAAAATATCACGTCATAGTTACAGGGATTTTTTTTTCTTCAGTCATGTGGTCAAATCTGAAGTTGTCTTGTTTCAGTTTTCTGACTGTGACTCGCTTTACTTCTAAGGCATCCTTAACAAGGACATGCAATTTGGTAGTAGTGCCTTTCATTGTCTTCATTTTCATTTAGAATATCAGAAGGTATTCAAATTTTAAAAGTTGAAAGGTTTTATATAAATGAAGTTATTCTCTCTCTTCAAAAATATTTTTGCAGCCATTTTTAATAATGTTTTACTTAATGAAGAACTCCAGTCCCTGATCTGACAAGGTAGTGCTAAAAACTTCAGAATGCAGAATGGCTTTCATAAGTCATTAAGAGATGTCACAGATGGTAAAAGTTGGTGAAATTATATATCAACAATTTCAATACAGATTTTACAAACAGATTTAAAAGCACTAACTGAATTGTAAAATGTTCCACATAACGTATTCATGAATAATACCAAACAAACCTCACTCATTCTGTAAAAGAAGGTAAAGGTAATTTTATTTATATAGCACATTTTCAGCATCAAGACAGTTCAAAGTATTTAAAAGAAACAACAAACAAGGTGTTACTTTTCCTCTGCTTTTTCCTGAGACAAATTTACCACAATCTTTTAGCAGAAGGTGTTTTTTCTGTAGTCAAATATCTCTGGTCTTTGATTTTAGTAGAGAATCTATTTAATTTCTTAGAGTAGTATGAGTAATTGCTATTTACATTAAACCAATACAAAACCACAGTTTTTTCACAGAAATGTGGGGTTGATGAAAACTATGTTTAATACTTTCTGAACGGCTGTTATTTTGAAATAACAGTGAAGGTAAACACATACAGACAGACAAATGTACAAATACACACAAACTTGCTTTGGATGAGTAAGTTTAATCAGAACACATTCTTATTTCTTGCACGTGACTGAATGGTCGACATCCACAGTAAATCTAACACAATCTAACACAGAAGTTGTTTACAAATACATTCGTTTAAGTCATTTCGTCAATGATTCCTGGTAGGAGTGATGTAGAAAAGCTACACATTTGGTTTTGTATGGGGTTATGCAAAGCAGATATTCATGAACGATTTCTGTTTTCTGTGTCATTTAGCAACACACACCACTTCCACTGCCCAAAGAGTACGACGACGACTCACTGATTCCCAGCAGTCCAGCAACTGAGACGTCTGACAATGTCAGCCCAGTCGCCAGTCCCATCCACACAGGGTCAGGACAGCCACAGCAGAGGCTTTTTATCCCCCAACCTCTGTTCTTCTGCTTTGCCATCCTCTCATTGTTTTTTTCCCTGCAACAGATTCCTGGTCAGTTTTATGGTGGATGCTCGAGGCGGTTCAATGCGAGGCAGCAGGCATAATGGTCTGCGTGTCATCATACCTCCACGGACGTGTGCGGCACCCACTCGCATTACCTGCCGCCTGGTGAAGCCGCAGAAGCTGACCAGCCCCCCTCCTCTGGTGGAGGGAGAGGGGCTGGCCAGCAGGATAATTTCCCTGGGTCCAGCTGGGATGCAGTTTCTGGGGTGAGCCAATCACAGTGCTGCTGTTCTCTGGAAGAGGGGGATATTTTGTAAAATCAACATGTTTGAACTTTATGTCTGTGTGCTGGAATGAGCAGGAGCTTTTTAAAGAAACAGAGGCCCAATTTGATTTGCATTAAATCGCAAAGTCAAATTTCTTTTATGCCATGTTTGGTATATGTAGTATTTTTATAACTGAAGGGAACATAGTTACTTGACTGTGTTATGAAATGGGACTATGTGCCTCAGTTCTTTTGTGTGTTTAGTCGCTTTATATCTATAGATTCTGATCCACTTCTGTGTGCATGGCAGACCAGTGATTGTGGAGATTCCCCACTTTGCTGCTCTGGGTCGTGGAGACCGAGAGCTTGTTGTGCTCAGGAGCGAGAACGGATCTGTCTGGAAGGAGCACCGCAACCGCTACGGTGACGAGGTGCTGGAAACCATCCTGAATGGGATGGATGAGGGTGAGTTGTAGTCCATCACAGTTCATTTTAAACTGAGAGCCAGATACTCTCCAGTAGTTTTACGTTTTTGGAAGCATAACGCTTGCCTCTTCACCACAGAACTAGAAAGTCAAGAGGAACTCAGCAAGAAGCGAATCCGCCGCATCATCTCTACTGACTTCCCTCTTTACTTCGCTGTTGTATCAAGAGTCCAACAAGAGAGTGACCTGATTGGTCCAGAGGGAGGCTCACTTACCAGTAAACTAGTGCCGATGGTGCAGGCAACGTTTCCAGAGACGGCAGTCACAAAAAGAGTCCGCCTCGGACTGCAGGTGAGATGGGACGATGAGGAGGAAGGAGAGGAGGGGAGAAACGGAGTCGTTAATCCCTGAAAGAAAGCATGCTGAATTTACTTTACATGAATTTACATGACTTCATTCATCATGAAGTCATGTCACATGTGCCAAGCTTGTTATGTTGCTTTTAAGAATCCTACAGGACCTTTTTGCCTTCTTCCATTTTTAATTTTGCATGCACCTGTCACCTTTATGCAACCCTGGACTGCCTTTTTAGTGTTGAGATTGTATTTTCTTTATTTTATTCTATTACTAATGTATTTATGTCACCTACAAACTCTGTATATCAAATATTTAACACATTTATTGTAGATGCCTAAGGATTTTTATCTGTTCGCTTTGTTGTTGACTGGACAGACTTTGTATGCATTTTTCAGTTTTAAATGTGCTTGAATGTTTTCATCTTCAAAGAAAAGAAGTGTTTTGCTGCACAAAAAAAGTTTTTAACCCAGTTTTTTTGCTCAACAATTTTCTTAATAGCCAAACTTTTGATATCAATTAAACACAACAGAAGATTCTTTTTTTCTAAAAGCACTTCAGACAAAAATAAAATCCAATTGAGGCCTTCACTTTTACTTTGCCCTCATTATTTGTTTGTTCTGGGTATTCTTTCTAAGGTAAATAGACAGAATTAAATTATATAAATCTAAGACTAAATTTAAAGTTTGGAATTAGATCTTGTTAAAGATTTTGCTGTAAATATTTACCTGTATTTGAACACAGTGGTCCTATTTTAGTGCATTTATCATTGACTGAATATTTTCTTTGCTTTTATTTTTAAAATTTATCTACAACTGTAGTTGAAAAAATTAACTATGCTTCTAAGATTTTACATATTAGGCTAATAACAATAATAATCATTGCTTTATTCTGACCTTACTGAATTGTTTCATTGGGATCTGAGTTATGTGACAGTACTGGAGTGAACTGTTCATCAATTTGGGCTTCAGGTGTTAAAAATTGCGTTGCAGCATTTTTCTTCTTTTTTTTCACCCATTCCCTTGTAGATTCATTGCTGTGTTTACCTCCTACTTCTGTTGCATGATGCAGTTTAATTCGATCTTTGACTCTCTTGACATTTTGGCTACAGAGTTCCTTTTCAAATGAACAACTCTTGTGGCTGCAACCCAAGCCCGTTTCATCACCCTCTGCCAACTTGTTTGACAGCCAACACATTCAGAGCTGTTTGTGCTAATATTGGTTTTCAAAAATCGTCATGGCAAAATCTTTCTCTTTCTGTTTTGTTCTTTGCATAGTTTGTTCCAGAAACTCAGATTATAAGTTTAAGCTTTACTGCCAGCCGAGTTTAAGGATCTTTTAACATTTCTTCTAAACAAACAGTATTTTCTCATTTTGTTTAATCATCCTAGACCTTTAGCAATAAGCATCTAGAAAACCCTGAGTTACATCTTCATTTATTTTATTGCATAGATACAAATTAAATATTCTTCAAAGTCCACTGTGCTGGAGGATTAGTGATGTTCTCCTCTGCAAATAAGTTTTGATTTGATTGACTCAAAATGATTTGAAAGTAGCTTTACAATCTTTCTCAAATTAGCATAATTGACAGATTTAGTCTTTAGCAGTAACTGGATGCTACCTCCGAAACTATGACCTGAAAAACTAATTATATAAATAATGGTGAAAAAGCTTATTGTGACATATGTTGCTGTTCATTTGAGAGCAAATTTAGCTGCTAGAGACAATATGATTTTGTTCTGTTTTCTAAAGCCTAAAGCTGCCAAACAAGTTTGATTATTAAATTACATTTTTTATTCCTCGGTAGGTTTTTACCATCTGGCAGAAACTTGAAAAGACCAAAACAACAAGTAAAAATCAAATAAACTAACTACTGTATGTTTTGGATCAACATATTTCAACACATTTCACTCTTTGTAAAGAAAAATATGCCTTACAGACATTATGGTCATTTTGTAACCTCATACTTAAGATACTGAATGTAACAGGATAAAAAAAAGATTGTAAAATTAGCTTTTTTCTAAAAAACAACAATCATTTCCATATATTTAGAAACCCATTTATTTAATTAAGATGCTATTGTAGAGAACTTAGGTCTGAGAAACCAAGTGGCCTTATTTGTTGATGTCCTTTTTGTATTAATGATTGTAAAAGCTTCTTGTTAACACCCACTGTTACAATAAAAAACACTTTTATACACATACATCCAGTTTGTGTCACTTTTATTTGTCCCTGAAAAAATAAGCTATTTTTAATTAGTGCATTTTCTTTTTTTTCTCCTGTTCTTTGCATTTCATCATCCCTGATTTTTTTTTTTTTTTTTTGTCATCCATCCATGAGCTTCTTATACTTTACTACGTCTTCGGTGATCCCTCTTTAATTTAATTCATTTCACACAATCACTATTTTTTCACACATTTTCCAACCTGTGACCCCGGTGCGTCTCCCCGCCCCTGTTGTTTACCACCTCAGGCCCAACCAGTTCCAGATGAGCTGGTTGCAAAACTGCTGGGTAACCAAGCAAACTTTAGCCCTGTAGTCACTGTGGAGCCTCGGCGGCGCAAGTTTCACCGTCCCATTGGCCTGCGCATCCCCCTGCCTCCGTCCTGGAGGGAGAGTCCCCGTGACTCAGGCGAAGGCGACACCACCAGTCTGCGTCTGCTCTGCTCTGTTATAGGTACTGCATGCCCAAACTGTGAGGTGTCTGTGTTTATGGGACCAGATTACTATAATAAAAAGGAATACTTCTATTCAACATGGTTACTGGCGTAAAAGATGTTGATTATCATTAGACATCCCTCCTCTACCTTTGATCACTGAGTTTCCTGTTTCCCACGCTGTGTGACTGCCAGGTGGAACAGCCCCAGCCCAATGGGAAGACATTACTGGCACCACCAAGCTCCTCTATGCCAGTGACTGCGCCAGCTTTACCACTAATGTTTCTGCACGGTAAGTTCAGCTGGATACTTTATCAAATATAAACACAGAAAAGCATCATCCTCTTGAAAGTAAAATACCTGGAAGCCACTTTTATTATTGGATTTACGTTCAACAATGTGGTCCTTTGTCATTGTTTGCTGATAGGTTCTGGCTGGCAGACTGTCCTCGGACAGCTGAGGCCGTCTCCTTTGCCAACCTGCTCTATAAAGAGCTATCAGCTGTACCCTACATGGCCAAGTTTGTAGTGTTTGCAAAGATGAACGAGCTGCGCGAGGGCCGTCTGCGATGCTACTGCATGACAGACGATAAGATGGATAAAACTCTGGAACAGCATGAGAACTTTACTGAAGTCGCCCGCAGTCGAGACATAGAGGTCAGTTAAATGTTAGGAAGGACAAGACAGACACCTGAGACTTATTCCTCGTTGACATCGTTAAGAAACACATAATTAATCATAGCGAATGTGTTGCAGGTGATGGAGGGAATGCCACTTCACCTGGAGTGTTCAGGAAATCTGGTGCCAGTGAGGAAGGCCACACAGCAGCCGCGCTGCTTTAGTTTCCAGGCTTTCAGGGACAACAGACTTCCAGTCTCTGTCAAGGTGTCATTTGATTTTCTGCAGTTTCATGGTGCCAGTAGCAAGGTCACATCCACTCATCATGGCCATGATTATCATATTGATTGCAGGCTTTTAATGGTGCATTTAGGCTATTTTTTAGGATGCAAAGTACAGCATCATAAATTGGAGGTCAGGTCACAATTACGCTATGCATTGCAAAAATATTCATGTCATATATCTTAAACATCTTGTCATGTTACAACTCTTCTTTTGATGGATTATTAAGCAACAAAGAATATTTGTTTCTTTTTCCTCAAATAAAATTTAGTGCAATCAAGTGCATACAGAAGTCACCTCATTTGCAAACAGTCTCCACCTCTATTTAATTTCACAAACAGCATCATGAAGACCAACAGTCCATACAGGTCAAGGATAAACCTATAGAAAAATTTTAAGCTGGGCAAAATTATAAAAATGTCACCAACTTTAAAGATCTCACACGGCAATGTTCAACATCCAAAAGTGGAAATGGCAAGTATAGCACAACAACAACCAAGAAAGAGTCTTACAGCTGAAGAAAAGGGAAAGTCAAGAGGGTCATGGTGATTCTGGAGGAACTGCTATGACCCACAGCTTAGGTAGAAGATTGAGCTGATAGGACAACAGTCTCCATAGACGCCGTTGTACCTGGAGACAGTTGGGGGGTTTAAGTTGTGGTAATGATATGACAAAATATATAAAGTTCAAGGGGTCTGAATACTTTTACAATATTCTATTTAAGTGCCAATATCTCATTGCATGCAATATTCACATCAGTAAAGTTGCATCCATTGAAAACCTTCATATTTGCCATATTTATTTATTACAAAATCAGTTTTACACCAAATTATGTGTAAACACTCTACCACAGAAGAATAATGGTTCAGATAAACCTTTAGCAGCCAAACAGTCAACACAAGAATCAACTGCTTTGCTACCCACTGTTACTACATCATCTCTAGTGTTTCTCTGCTGAAACCCTTTATCTGTGCAGGTACGAGACAGCAGTAAGGAGCCTGCTGGATTTTTATCTTTCTTACGGAAGTCCACTAAATATGAGGACAGCCAACAAGTACTGTGCAACCTTAATATCACTATGCCTCCTTGTATCAAGGTGATAATTTAGTGGATAAAAACAAGACACAATCTACTCTTCAACCCAAAATTATCCATACCCCAGGCAAATTTAGATTTAAAAGTATTTTTCATCCAATCAAAAAGATTGTTTCTTCTAAGAAATTAAACAGATGCTTCCCCAAAGTTAACAAGAGTCTACAAGGAATCTCTTATAAGAATAGGTATTCTTATTTATATATATTTTTTTAAATTAGCATATCTAACCATGTTTATATCCTTCACAATAATCACATAAAAATCTTTACGTGCATTACAGGAATGAAACCTTTCCACCTGTTTTCCACTGGTATTTTGATTATTTATTTTGGTGATGAGCTTCAAGCCTTTGAGGGTCATCACCTTAATTTTTACCAATCTGCACAGATTTTCTATCAGACTTAAGACTGAGTAAATTATTGCTTTCTGTCAGACAAAAGATTACTAAAAGATTTAAATCTACACTTGGAAGGGGTGTGAGTAATTTTGAGCTGAACTATGCTTAATGACAATAATTTTCCAGAGTTTTGGTTTTAATAGTTTTTGCTTACCACTTAGATTATTGGTAGTGAAGATAGGAGACGAACTCTGACCCCTTTGGCTTTGAGAGAAAGATACAGCGCCCTAAATGAACCCGCTTTGGGTAAGAGACGCACTACTAGTTCAGTTATTACATTTACTTGTTTGATATCTTGGTGATATTAAAAAGAGGACTCAGTATGGTGGTTTCATGTGACTGTTTCTGGTCCTGTTTTCTGCAGCATCAATGAGTGCAATGGAGAGAACGGAGCTGAAGATGGCAGTGATCGCAGAGCAACTGGGTCTGAGCTGGGCTGGTGAGTAAACACTGAGAGTATGCTGAAGCTGCTTTTCACATTTACCATCTGTGTTTATCTAATGTCTAACAAGCATGGCTGGCACAGCTGACAGGATACAACCTGGTATCAAACTATACAAACTTCTGTATTGTTTCCCTCTCTGATTGTTACACAGAGAGATCATTCTTCCTCTTTAGGGTCTCCGTGTACCGGTGGGACACTGGCCTCAAACATGACTCAGAAATCATCATTTATGTTTTCTCTTTTTCTGAACAGAGTTAGCACGTGAGCTACAGCTGAGTGTAGATGATATCAACAGGATTCGAGTTGAGAATCCAAACTCCCTCCTTGAACAGAGCTCCGCGCTGCTCAACTTGTGGGCAACTCGTGAAGGCAAAAGGGCCAAAAGTGAGTCAATGAGATATGAGAAAGCAATGCAACCACATGTTGCATTGCTTTCTCTCGGTATCTGCCTGATGATCCCTTGGGCTATTAAGTAATTTTCACAGTAATTTATTTTTAGAATGGGCAGATAAAACAAAGACCAAAAATTCAGACATAACATTGAAGATAAAAATTGATTTGCATGTTTTAACAATTGATAACTTAATGTAACTGGCAATTAAGTCAAAATTTGGGAGATTTTAAATGTAATATAAACCAGTAGCACAATAAATAGGACATATAAATAGGAGGAAATACAACATACAATACCATGTGGAGCTCTATGCAATAGACCACAAGAAAGGTAAGAAATGAGCCCACAACTGCAGAGAGACAGATTGTTGAAGATCTTAAGTCAGTACAAACCACTGTCTTAAAAAAAAACAATAAAAAAAAACATGAATCTTGGACAAGGACTTTGTTTTGCAAATTAGCAATTAAGATGGGTCAAGGTTGGTTCTCCTAGTGTGTCAATGATTCATATCAACACTAAATGTAAACACATGACTGGCTAAGGAAGAGTTCGGCACAGAGACCTGGTCAATTTCCAAACCTCAGTCCTTGCTGGAGCTTGAGACTTTGAGTTAAGTTTTGCTGATACACAATTAATATTAAGTTTATGTAAGTTTTTCTTTTTTCCAGATTTCTGTTTCATTTTCTATTGATATCAAGATTAGGTGATATGGACAGACTTTTCTTTCCTTTCTTAGTCACTATTAAGAGAACTTGTTTGCCTCGCCTTCTTGAGTGTGGCTTTGTGTGTTTTCCATTCAGTGGAGAGTATATACACCGCCCTGAAGAACATCGACCGTATGGACATCATCAACATGTTGGAGGGTCACCCGCCCCAGCCTATGAGACAAGGCTCCCGTGACCTGAACAGACGGCGACACAACGACAAAGAGCATCTCTCCCCTGGTATGACCAATGGTAAGTTTTCTGCCAACGTTCAACAGTGCAGCCCAGTCCTACTGCGCCGTATGCCCTGACCCAGAGTTGCTCCTCTAATATTCATTCAGTGGTGCTGAAAGTTTGAGAGTTTTGTTGACTTCTCTATTTTCCTAACAAACACCCAAAGAAGCATCAGGTTTAAGTTCTAGAAGTTGATAGAGAGTTTATAGTGGACCCCCAAAATTCACAACACTGAGGAACCACAAACGGCTGCAAATAGCTAAACTTGACTACTTGTGACCACCTCTAAATACGCCTTTAGCTCCCTATTTCAATAATTCAGAAATCACATATTCCTTAATATGCATTATTACGTGAAAACTATCTTAGTGCTTCCACAGAACTGGAAGCTAACATCCACGGTGTCTCTTTTCTCTCCACTTGTGGGTACGGGCAATTGATGCCGAGGAAAATTAATGTATCTGTGAGATTGGCTGCTTTGCAAACATCAGCCAACAGCATCTCAAATACAGAAAAATCCCGGATTGTACAGAATTTCCAGAAAGAATTTGGAGTAAAGTTTCACAGAAAAATCCACAAATAGACTTTAATATATTGTATGTGTGTGGGACAAGAAGCAAAATATGTGTTTCAGTTCAGATAGTCTCCAGTTTCATAAGAAAACACATTGAAATTCTGTAAAAATAGACAGAAAACTCTTGGCTTATTGTCTTTAACAAAATCCTATGTTTTGTTAATAATTTTAAAAGCATTTATGTACTTTTAAGTACATCTGTTCTTCCTCTTTACCCCCAAAACCCTTGAAGGACAAGTGGTATTTGATTCTGTTTGAATCTCCTCTGTTCTTCTTATGTTTTTTTGTTTCCCACTGTGGGGACACTGCCACAAATGTGGCTCAGAACTTTACCTCTGCTAAGTGCAGTGGGACTCAGGACACTCCTACACCCCTGTAAACCCTTTGCTTATCAATTTTAAGCTGTATGGCTCATTGTTAGAATGAGGATTAAATGGTGGATGCTTATAGGTTACTGACATTATTGAAAAATGTTTTTTGATGGAGCTGTGATCTACTTATTTATCTTACAGATAAAATGTATTCATTTTGCTAATAAAAATGCAGTTAATACAAGTTCTGGAGATTATGATCGAAACGCTTTACACTTGTGGCATGAACCTACCCATTCAACTCCAAATACTTCCTGCTTTCTTGAGCTTGCTGAATTTCAGCATTTAGACACATTCAACTTTTCTTCTTGATATACAGCATCTTTCCCAAAATATTAAGTTAATCCCTTCTATCTGAATTTTGTTTTTCTGATATTCCAAGACATTCCATGTATCATTCTGCAATTCTTGCAGAGGAGGATTTCCGATTGGCTGATTCTTAAGGTCGTACTCTTGCCTAGTCTACACCGATATCCTGCAAGTTTAAGATGTGTCTGCTTCAACACACCTGAGTAAAATAATCAGGTCATTAGCAGGACTCTGGAGAACTTGACTGAATACTGAGGAGGTAACTTAGTCATTTATACTCCAACTAGGCGTTTCCTTCTTGTTTTGAGAGGGTTTTCTGGAATGCTGGTGTATTACTGACAGTGTTGTCATATCAAAATGGCAATTTCTGTTCTCCCTTAATCTTTCTTTAGATTTGAAATATGTCTCAAATATCTAAATAAGATGAGTAAGATTGAAGGCGGGAGAGCTCCTTCTCCATTTAAGTATCAAATGTTTCCTGTAATTTACAAATAAATGTTTTCTTTCCCTGCTTTTTGTTATTATCTTATTATCCTTAACAAGTTTTAATTTACTATAGGGACATATTGATGCATTAGTATTGCATGATTTTTCTTCTTTAATTTTAGTAAAGTGTTAGATTTTCAGTTTATTGTTTAACAAAGGCTTTAAAAACGTGTCCTCTTCTATTTAAACCTGTTGCAGTCTTCGCGCAACACTCAGGAGGAGTGTGGAAATGTCATGGTCAGACAGCAGTGGTCATGGTCAGACTGTCAATTTCCAAAACTACATTAAAAAAAGAATCTCGTAAATGCTCACAATGGGATCATGCAGCCCAGCAGGACTGCGTACAAAATAAAAAACTTGTGAGGTCTAAATGATCCTGTCTCTTAAGACCACTGGAGGGTTAAGTTCAGTTTAAAACTTTATGAAACAGTTAAGAATATATCTTCCAATCAAAGTTATTAGACAGGTCATCAAAACAATCATATTTTTGTTACATACAGTAATAGCTTGGTAAATGAATTTTAATGTAACATGACAATTGCTTTAGTAACACCTACTCATACGTGATAAATCCATCTAGAACCTCAAATAACTAGCATTAGCCATTTTCTCCTTTTCCTTGTGGTTTCCTTCATTCATGCATACTCTGTGTCTGATTTAATTCATTTTCACATCTGGGCTGATGTGAGCTCCTCTTTGTCCCAGAGTGCAGACAATGAGGTAGCCAGTCCTGCATATGAAAAATGGAGCAATAATCAGCGATGTAACTATGCAACCCAATGTGAGCATGATGGTGAAAGAGGTGAAAAAAATAGTATTACAGATACTTCTAAACTATGACTTGCTGGCATCTTTTAACGTACTGAAATGAGGTAATAAAGGCAGCCTTATTTTTTTTTTCTTCAAAAAAGTCACATTGAGCTCTAGAGGATTTAACAAAAGACGTTTACAGTCTGAAGTTAAGTAAAAATACCTTGATGTCAGAGTCATTATTCTTGAACATTTTTGCACTTTGGCATATTGCAACCAAGAACAATGATGTATTTTTGGGTATGTTAGAGCAACACTAATGATTTCCTGCCACACCGAGATTTTCACGTTAAGTCAAATGGCTACATTTCTTTTTCATTCAGCAAAAGTATGTTCCTCCACATATTTGCTGTGTCCCCAATGTTGATTGTGGTAAAGTTATAAATTACTTTCAACAGCAACTTTCTGTCCTCCTTAAATAACATCATTTCTAATAGTTGTCCTGTTAACTGGTTCTCCAAACGTATGGATATAATTGCTTGACCTCTGTTCTGTGAGATTTTCAGAGCTTGGCACATTGTCTTATTACTGAACTATATTTACTATTTACCATAAACATTTCCACAGTTTTCTCCTGGACCCGCCTGCTGTGTGCTTTGGTCTACATGATGCTGTTTGTTCTCCAATGTTCTCTAAAAAAACACCTGAACAGCTGGATTTATGCTGCAGCAAAATTACACACATATGGATCTAATAAGATGAATTTTAACAGCAATTAGTTGTGCTGAATTTTATTTGGGAGTATCAGAGCAAATGAAGCTGAATACAGAGGCACACGTTGAATCATGGGTTATTTTCCTTCCACTTCACAATAATGACTACATTGTGCTGGTCAAACGCATAAAATCCCAATGAAATACATTTAAGTTTATGGTGGTAATATGACAAAATGTGGAAAAGTTTCAGTCATATAATACAACGGAATGATACACAATGGCTGCTCCATATTTATTTAAGCATTGTAAGAATCATATCAGTCATCTCAAACTATACCAGTGCCACATATTAGCTCAAATCAATAATGCTTATAAAAAAGAGCTGTATTTTAAATATGCCATAAAGAATTTTCCTCTGTTCAATCAAAGCGTCTTTGCAGATCTTTTTCACATCTAAAACATACTCTGTAGGCTTTTTTTCTGCCTCTAAATTCTTTCTGCCTGTGGTTGCATGTTCAGTAGTTTGAGTCTGTCCAGGGTTAATGTTGGTGCACTGAATGTCTTTTTGGGAGCCGTGTTTTCATTCCCTGTGAATCTTGTCCTCTCTGTGTTTCTCTGGACATGTCATCTGCAGCCTAGCCGCCCTACTCTTCCTCCTCCTCACTTCTCTCCAAACTCTGACCTCATGCCGACCTCATGTTGACCTCTGACCCACATCTTAAGCTTTTTTTCTCTCTTTTTTTTGCGACTGGTGCATTTACTTTCCCCTTATTTTACCTGTCGAAAGCCCCACCTTTATAAGTGTCCCCTCTGTGATAAATATCCCTCACACAAACTGTTTTTTCAGCACCCACTGGGAGGGGGAGGTGATTCTCTCTTTCTTTCTCTCTTCCGCTCTTGTCACACTGTTTCTGTCTGTGTTCATCACTCTTGTTTCTACTCCTCTTTCTCTCTTGCTCCCTTTCTCTTTTCTCTCCCACTCTGTCCTTTCCCCTCTTTTCCCTGCCCTTTCTCCCTTACCCTCCTGCATGACTGCATGTGCACCAGACGTTCATTGCTCATCTCCCTCTGTGTTTGCATGGATGCACTGGGAGGATGGGCAGCACTACCACTAACTTGTCTGAGATCACAGCATTGAAGCAGCTCGACCAAAAGACTTTTCTTTGCATGGCATGCTATATATACTGAGAACGACTCTGCAGCCTGTCTTGTTCCTCCTCAATAATCAGTCATAGCGGGGGTAAAAAGGCTGCTGTCCTTTTTTGTCAACTTTGACTTGTGTCCGCTTTGTTCTTGTATGAATGTTATTATTGCTTTGTGTGTGTTGAGTTTATTGTAAATTGTTTTCATCTCTTTGATGCTATTTGTCAGTTAGTCCTCCTTTCTCTATATGTATTTTGTTAAGTGTGAGCGATCAAATCAGTATGTGGGGGTGTATCTGCGTGAGTGTTTTTATGTGCTTTAATTTAGAAACTACTGCTGTTTGTACATGTGTGCCCATGTGTGAACAGGCAAAAAGAGTCACTTTTCTTTACATGTTGTTTTTTTTATAACCTTCACTTCTGATACTTTACTTTTACGTTTCAGACAACGCCTCCCCATTTACTAATTTTTGTATTTTCCCCCCAAAAATCATTAGTATCTACTTTAGTGACAAGCAAAGGTTTGGTAGAACTAACATCAGAACACATCTGGTGTCAGATGCTGACATAAAGAGCATTTTTATGTTTTACATACTAATGTTATGAACATAGCTTTCGAATACAAAGCTGATATTTTATCTTAAAGACAGGTTTGCTCCAAGTATTTGCATCAGAAGTTGTAAATCATGTTAATCTAGTTCCGACATGTTCCATCTACTGACCCAAAAAAGGGAGGAATCCTTAAAATTTTCTAACATTATGTGTAAAACAAACTTCTTTATGAAACCCACACACTAGGTTTCATTCAATTACATACAGTTGATCCTGTTTAGGTCTAAAGCACAAAATGATGATCTAAAAGCTCTTTACGAGACAACAAGTTCTGTTCATATGCATTACAGAGGAGTTAATTCACTTCTGACATGATTCATCTCATAACAATTCATTACAGTACAAGCCGAGTTAAGTTCATGTCAGCTACATACAGACCTTCTCCGTCCAATTATAATAATAAAAAAAATTAATGTATTATTAATTCAGCGTTTTCGGTTAAAAAATTATCTAATCAAGGAAATCCAGCTGAGAACATTAGAGTAATTTACTTGACAGTGAATGCAATGAGTCAAGAGTACCTTCTATGGGACATAATAAAAGGAATTACACAAAGGTAATAGCAGTCATAGATCCTTCAATGACCTATTTTGTTTAGGAAAAAAACACTAAACACCAGGTCAAGGGGTACTGTATACAGAAGAACAGAGAGAATATGAAGTTAGTAGTAGTACAAATTTCAAAATGTGTCATTTTCCTAAATTTATAAAAGCTGTTTTTAATTACTTGTAACAATTATGGCTGAAAGCACAATATATACATATGTTTACATATATATACATACACATATGTTTTTCAATTTTATTTTTATCCTCCCAGGCTCTTAGTGAAATAAAAACTGGTCTAGATGTTTGCTTTCCCCAGTTTCCCACATTGGAAATCTTTGCATGTCAGGAATTAAAATAAACCTATCAGGACATATTTATCTTACCATCAAAATGCTGCCAGTTGTAATTATTGAAAACATGATCAGGTATGATCATGATTTCAAAAAGCTGCCTGTGATCAGTAGGTTCCAGCTAAATTTAAAATGGGATATTATTAAAACCATTTTTTAAATCTTTATTCATTCATTCTAAATCATATTTTTCGATAGATTTAATGATTTTATAGACAATTAAAGAACATGAAAAGAGCAGTTGACCGCTATTAGCTGAAGATCTAGGAGTGTAATCTTGTCCTTGGCCTACAATGAAATCTTTCTCTGCGGATTGTATTACTGACTTCCCTGTTCTCTCCAGCCTGACTGTCTGAATGCAAGTGTATTACAATCCGTTCTTTAAATAATGATGCTCAGTCCCTCTGAATATAGAAAATTAAACCCAGATATATACTTGACCACTGGAGAATCTCAGCTTTGTTTTATGTTTTTCTGAAGTTTAAATTTGCTCCATTGACTGGGGTGTTTGTATTTTATATTTGGAGAGAGAATTCACAGGAGTCAAAACATTATGTTTGAGAAAATCTCACTGTTTATGCACAGCCTATGAAGGAAGGTGATAATTTCCAAACTTAATAAAGGAGAGGAGGCCACTGTGTTAAGTTCTGCTTTAGGATGGAGGTGCAGATATTTCACATTTAGCTACAAAACATCTACAAATATAATGGAAATGTCCCAGTCTTTATTTATAGCTCTGCTAGAAAAGGAAGTGATCAATGTACCCAATCATTTAAATCTAAATTGCATTTGTATTAATCTGAAATCCTCTCCTGCTACATTCAGATAGCTTATGTTGCATAATTAGATGTTTCAAAAGCAAAGAAAAAAGTGTTTTATTATACTGTATGTGACACTTAATTGGACTGCAGTTGGGAGGGTAAAAGAGAAAGTAGGACAAGGGGTCTTTTTGCCTCTCAGTCAGTCCTGTCTCAGATATCTTGTGCAGCCTCAGCAGTAGCCTGCAGCGGACTATGACTCCCATTACACCCTGTGCTCTGTAGAGTGAGTTCTTCACTGTGCCGTGTACAGATACAGTCAGTCTTACTTTTTCTGTCCTTACAGTATGGCCTGCACCACCTCACTTGGTTCTATCTATGCTTAGTTTCATTTTCCGCAATAAATCATGCAATTTAAAATTATATTATCACTAATACTTCATCAAAAATATTACATTAATCTTCAACTAATTTCCAAGGAAGAGTCATTTGCTCTTCCTTGGGCCGCTATATGTATTTTATGTAAAAAAAAAAACAACAAAAAACTCTTTACTGTAAATTAGTGACTACAATGTCAAGCTTTATTGGACAAAACATAGTTATTAAGATAATTCAAACGCACTATGTAGGAGTGACCTGAGTCCACATCACATTGACATGTCTTACTGGCTGATTTTGGAAAATCCATTTAAACTATTGCTTTAGGCAGCAACCATGTGGCTTTTACAAACCTGTTTGGTGTTTTTACATCCATACTAACAATGTAGCGGCATTTTGAATGCATGGAGATGAACACCTGGTCAGAAAGAGAATACTGTGTGATGATGTTGGGAATCTGTTGGTTTGAGATTTTAATGATATGATAACTTTGAATAAAAATATTATTTTCACAGTGTTATAACACATTATAGTAGAAAGAGGTAAAGCAAGAGTGCGACAGTATGCAATTGCTTTAAGGCGAACTGGCTTCCTAACCTGCTCATAGCTAATAATTTTTTTAAAGAACGCTATTAACAATCAAGTTAACTTACTTAGCATTCAGGCTAATTGGTGCCACATCTATGAGGGTCAGACACTACTGGTGTAGGTTCTTCAAATGAAAATAATTGTGTTCAAATTTTTTGAATGCATTTTACAAAGTCAATTTGTTTATTCTGATGGGTTTCATTAATCTTAAGTTGTGGTTTGCAGAATGTGTGATGCACAATCATCTAACAATGATTTGAGCAGTTTGGGATTTTGAGCTACAGATGATCAAGTGCAAACCCCGATTGAAAAACATTCAAGTAGCTCTTTACTTAACTGATAAATCAAAAGTTGCGAGTCATACAGTAACCTTAGTCAAATGGCCAAATAGCTGACATCACAAATCATCAGTACACTGATAAGTCACTTGGTGGACTTTTACTTCCTTTCAGCATGTTTAGCACAAAAAGAGACCACCTTAAAAGAGGAAGCCCCAGTACTTCAATAAAATTCAAAATCTAACCTCATTTGAGAAGATTCATCAGAGGCTGACAAATCTTCCTGCTTGCATTGTTGTTATGTTTGGTAAGCAGTCATATGTCCCTAGGTTTGTTTCAAAATGTGATAAATGATTTCTATTTTTGAATTTCTTAAGTGGTAATAATGTTGTAATAGCTGTGAAAACTGACAGCTATCCATCCCTAGTGGACATGTGTGTGTAAAGTTATGTCTGATGAGAAAATGGGATTGCCTGCTGATTGCATGTTTTCCAGCCTGACTACAAAAAACAACTTGCCTGTTCCTGAGAGAATTTGAATGCATGTATCACTGAGTGGGCGGATATGTGTGTTTCAGAACGCGGGTTTGCGTCCCTGCTGGACAGGGATCAGTAATCCGTCTCATCTCCCTGCAGGTGGCAGCCAGCAGAGCAGCACCAGCCACGGCTGGGGTCGAACCTTGGTCTCAGTCAGTTGGTCCGATTGGCTGTGTCTGCTGCTGTTACTGCCACTGCTCGCACCGTCAACATTGGCTGATTGAGCTTGACAACCTTTCTTCTAAAAGCTGCCCTTGCTCTCTTAGCTAATTGCACCTTTGTTCCAGCTCCTGTTATCTTGGCCCTACCCCCTCTTTTCTTTCCCACTCCTCTCCCATTTGTCCCTTCAGCCTCCTCTTCTCCTCCCCTATATGCCCAGCTCCTGGGCTGGGGCACTTACCTCCTCCCAGGGTCCCAGTGCTGTGGGGGTGAGGTAGAGAGCGAGGCGGGGGGGCCGGGTGTCAGCGTGCCTCTCTCTGTCTCGCTCCAGGTTATGGGCTTGCGCAGGAGGAGCTCCATTCGCCGGCCTCAATGCAGTACAGCCTGCCCTCTCCGTTGGGTGCCGAGCCTTACTGGCAGGAAGTATCCAGCCTGGACTGTGCACCAATTGCCACCACAGAAGAAGACACCCTAATGGAGATGTCCGATGTTCAGGTTTGGCCCTCTGGCAACAGCCCTTCCTTGGTACCTGTGGAGGACTCCTCGCTGGAATGCAGCAATGCGGATGACTCAGAAGGTCTGCTGGGGCTGCCGTATGGAAGTCTGGGCCGACCGGCCAGCCAGGCCAGTGCAGCCAGCGCAGGGGGTGTGGTGCTGAGTGGTTCTATTGAGCTGCCAGAAGATGACTCAGAGATGGGAGTGGATTCTCTCAGCACAACCACACCAGCCTCCATTGGGGGAACCATAGCAGGGATCAATCTCAACGGGCTAAACAACGGTCAGGGGTCAGAGGCAAGCTCAGAGTTATCAGCCGTCACGAGTACGACGGGTGGTGATGGAGCTGAAGGAGGAGGACGACGACTAGGTGGAACTGGCTCAGAAGAAGGACATTCTCTTGTTTCAGGACAACAAAGAGTGTACGCTCGGTTGAGTGAATCACCTGGTCTGAGCTGTGTTGCAGATCGGAATGGAGACAGGTTGGTAAAGCCGCAGTATGTATCTAGGTTTGAGTAAAATGTTCATAAAAAAAAAAAAAAAATCTGAATCCTGGTTTTATTGCATGCCAGTGCCAAACCTTTCAGATGTGGGTGACTGCAAAGGGACTGTAACTTATTGTGACATTAAGTGTCCTCACTTATCTTCTGTTTTCAGGTCAGCTAATGGTGGCAACGGAAGTGGAGGAGGCTCTTTCCTTTCTTACCTGCAGGAACAGACCGGTTCAGGATGGATGCCTGTCACTGACCCTACACAGGCTTGGGTGGGCACCCAGTCTAAGCCCAGGCAGGCCATGGAGACTATGATTTCATCTGTACGTAATGCTGTGGATGTAGACCCATCCCTAATGTCCCAGGAGGCCTTGCTTCAACCCGTGAGGGACATGGGGCACTCTGAGATTTTACGGGGCCACTTCAGAGGTACCCAGCCTTTTGAGAAGGGTCTGGGATTCCCACACAGGGTTCCAGAACTGAGAGCCTGGGACGACGTGCGCCTGAAAGGCCAGGTGAGTATGTTGATCTTTCATTTTGTTTAAAATTCAGTCATAATTCTTCAACGTCAGTGGGAATTATAAAAGTGAAATGTTTTAGTACATTACCAAATGACTGCACAGCCAATGACCAACTAAATTACCTCCAAACAAGCATGGTGAAATTCCACAAATTGGCTTTGGAAGGACCAAATTATAGTTATGATCAATGCAGTGTAATGGCTGCTACTCAACGTTATTGAGGAAAATTTTTAAATTATTGATTTTTACTTTTTGAATATCTTCATCATATTCACTCCAGGGATTGGTCATGATCTGACTCCCTCATCTGAATTTCTTTCTCTGGCAATGCAAATATTATCCAAACCCAAGTACTCTTATATTTATTGTTTAGGTTCAAAATAAAATAATTAATCATAAAGACACTGATCACTGATCACAAAAGTCACTTCCACAAACTCACACACTCTAGAGCCCAAGATGGCCACTCACAGTATGAAGGTCCAAATATAGAAAGCATTCTTTGACTCTCGTTAGTGTTACATGAGACCCTCCCCAAGTCGCTCCCACCTCTTAACTTTGTACACATGACAGGCAGACAACACTACCAAAGGCAAATCTTAACTATGATATTGCTTGACTACAAATATCAAAGTGTAATTACTATGTTTCTGGGGTAAATGTCATGTTTAGGTGAACACCATTAAAGAAACTATTTGGGTTCATTTGGGACCTGCATTACTGTGTCAGTAACTTAGTTGTTTTTGCCTGATTGGCTGTTTAAATCCCAAAGAAAGGAAGGGAAAATAACTGAAGTTAAAGCTGGTGTATTACCACAACACATGGAGCTGCACAGGAGCAGGAGGAGGTATTTAAAGCCCACAGATCACATGGGCTGAAAGTCAGAGAGGTGTTAATAGAAGCTCCACATAGCTGCTCTTGGTTGGATCTTTGACTGGGTTCTAGTAAGGAAGAGACGTGGTCAGGAGGGCCCACTGCCCCAGCTGCTGGAGGACAAAAATGATCTGAGACACCAGTTTCACCAAAACAGCGTCAAGAGGGTAAAGAGCTGCAGCTGTTGCTTTCTCTCACAGCAGAGAGGACAGTTTGAGAAAAGGGAGTAGCTGAAGGCTGCCTGCCTAAAGCCGCTTTGTGCAGACCGTGTCGGTGTGCTGGGCGTTAAACTGGGGCGATGTGGGCCCTGGTGACCGAGCTCCTCTTCAGCTTTGTGCTACTGGCTTTCTTGGTGATCAGCTGCCAGAACGTCCTCCACATTGCCAGCGGCTCTGTGCGCACTGTGCTCAGTTACATACACACTCAGCTGGACCATGAGCTGGGTGAGGTCGAAGGGGTCGCTGACGAGGAGGAGAACGTGACCACAAGGGTGGTCCGCCGCAGAGTCATCCTCAAGGTACAAACGTGAGGGCTAGGAAGGAAGTTGAACAAAACCTTTTTGCGACATATTGTTTCATACGTTTGTTAGGAAATACCAGGCTGCAATATTGATTCAAAGATGCAATGATGTTCATATACCCCATCCCCCATGAAAAAGACAGAGAAAACATCTATGCTTTCTATCTAAGCAGAACATGAATGCAGTCTAGAATATTTTATTGGGATCTAAATGTAGCTACAAAGGACACGCTGCCTAAAAAAGTCAGGTGTTTTCCTGGGTTTAATATTGGCAATAAGCCGTCCGGATATAGTCAGAAAAAGTTGCTCATAGACGCAGTGTGTTAATGTGATTTACAGCAAAAAGGCTCTTGCTCACATGTTTATGATTCTTTAAGTGTCATTGCAATTAGGTGGAACAAACACAATAAATGCTTGCTGAGAAATAATGATGCAGTAATAATATCTAACAAGTTTATGCTGTGACTGTAAAGCAGAAGTACTTCTAGAGCATTATCCTCTGCTGCCATAAAAACAGATAAAACTCAGTTTAACAACTCTGTGTCATGATATGCGGTGTAGATGGTGGTGAGGCAGACGCAGTGGACCCAGGTAAGATGAATAATGAATTTAATAAGGCAACACACAGTCCAAAACAGTCCCAAAGCCGGGCAGCACGGCCGAGCTAAAGCCAGGGCTCGACGCCGGTAGCAACCGGTTAACGAGGGACGAAAAAAAGACAGGGCACACAGGAACGACACGACAAACGCCAAGGGCGGCAAGTAACGACGAGGACCCGACAGAGACGCAGACACACGGGTGGCATTAAATACACGGGAGGGTAATCACAGAATCGAGACACGCCTGGGAACAATTAAGGGGAAGACAGGACAACAAAGAGACTCAAGGACAAGGAAAACTCTAAATAAATACACAGACAACACAGAACATGACACTCTGAGCCTTAGTTCCTTTAACATATCTTGGTCTTTCATCATCTTCTTTCCTCTTTACATCTTCTCATTAAATACATACTGTATTCCTAACTGTGGAAACATGGTGATTAGATAAATGTCCATGCAAGTTCAGTTTTTATTAACTTCACTGTGATTGTGTCCAAGAATTTCCGAATTAATATCTAGCAGTACAAACTGTAGAAAACCTATCAAATGCTGAAAGAGGATTTTAATGATCCTCATGCATTGTGATTTTAAGCATGCAATGTAAAATGAATAGATCCTGAAATCAACATCTCTATCTTCTCAACAAGCTGTTGGCTGCCTGATTGTCTGTGTTTCCACTTGGTGGAGAAGTAACTTGATTGCAGCTACACTGCACTGGTAGTTGCAATCAAGTTTATAGGACTGTGAAAAGTAACTCAAATCAGAATGTTATTTTTTGCAAAGCTCTTACAACCCACTTAACCTGAGAACTGAGCAGAAAACAGCAACAAGTTACATTTTGAATCTTTGATAGCCTTGAAGCTGAGACAGGAGAGAACACAGTTAATATATTGGAATAATTAAAAGATTTTGCCTTAATGTGTGGTGAAAGTAATGTTGCGCATTACAATGAAGATATAATCTCTACTGTGAACTATAATGCCAGCAACATGAGAGGGTTTTCTTCAGCAGGAACAGAGGAGATGGATAGCAATAAATTCAAGTTAATATTGGAAGAAAATCTGTAAAAAGCTGCAAAAGACTGAGGTGCAGATTCTTCCTTCATCAAGATGAAACCACTAAAGAAGGACAAGGAAAAGTGTTTATGGTTATTCTGTATCCAGTCTGATTGCTTTTGAGTTACTAGGCAAAGAGAAAACAAAATTATTTTTGTTCCTCTTCAAAGTTATCTACCACTGTGTGTTGGGTCTCAGATAAAATCACAGTAAAAAAAATCTGAAAGTGTGTTGTACTCTGAAAGAGCTCAAGGGAAATTAACAGTTTTGATGGACTCAGATGAGGCAAAACTGACTGATTGGGCAAATATATGACTCATGGTGAAAAGCAACCCAGAGCTACTATAAAGAGCTAGATAGATTTACCTCTCTTAGATTGTGCAGGCAAAATGTTCGAGGAATTGCCTTAGAAGATTCTCCAAATTTGTTAGATTTTTTTTAAGACTCTGCATCCTTAGGAGTCAAAAATAAATATCTCAAATTGTATGAAATTAGGCATATCTGATTCAATATATATATACAAATGTCAGGTAGATCATGCCTGCAGTTTAGGAAGAATGTATATTTTTTAGTTTTTAAATGAGAAAACTTGAACATGAGCATTTTGTTGTTGACAGGGCGATGAAGTTGAAGACCTTGCTGGTGGGCAAGTAAGTGAGGAGCAGTTCACAGATGAACATGGAAACATCGTCACCAAGAAGGTCAGCATTTCATCATGCCTTATAGCCACAATGAAATCAAGATTTTGTTCTTTCTCTGTTAAATATTCATTCAGCATTTCCCCCCATAGTGATTATTCAAACAATTGTAAGATGTATCGGAGTTCTTCATTCATTTCATGTTGGATGTTTTTTTTTGTACAGTTTTTTTTTCTCCATCAACATTTCTTCTTCTCCTTCTGTTACTTTGTCATTCACTCGCCCTCGTCTGCCTCCCCACCCCCACCTCCTGCCTGCCAACATCTAAAATGTGGAATAGATTGTACGGAAAGTTGTGCGCAGAGGGAAAGGTTTGGGAGAAGAAGGGGTTCTGGAAGTGGAGGGTTCCCTGCTGGATGCCAACGAACTGGAGGGCGATGCTGAGCAGTACCTGAGCTACGCCATCCTAGGCCGCGACGGCAGCAAGGTGGGCTTCTGATCTGCAGACAGCTGTGTGGCTCACTTCAGGTTTCAACTAGTAAGAGGAATTGTTAGACCTGAGTTTGCTAAATGAAATTACGTACGATAGTACAGCTGGACACCATATGAGGATTAGCTAGTGTAAAGCAGTGCAAAAGCCTCAACATAACGAGATGAAAGCAGTAAGCCTGAATGTGGTTTTAGTTTGTCTGTAAACCAACTAACCAGTTTCAGTGTGTCAGATCTAAATCACTTAAGATCTGACGTGTGTTTGGGTAAATGCTACACACTGACTTTCTGTTACATTTATTTCCATCCAAATGTTTTTTTTATGTTCTTTTATTTTATATCTGTGGAAAAAACAGACTCTCATTTTCTGTGTGCTTTGGCTAAAAGGCAAAAATCCATCAGTTCATTCAGATTTTATTCATTTTTGTCATCATTAAGTCATTCCTTCACTTTGATTGTTTTCAACGCTACAATGAATGAAATTACCTCCTGCAGTTGTTATAGCTATAATTTTTCTTTCTTCTCAAAATGAGTGATTCATCTGTTTTCCTGCTTTTATTAAAGCTCAGTCCTTCAACTACGACTGTGTCCTGATCCCTCGAGCTACCTCTGATTCACATTTCCTTCAGTCATCGAATGGGTTTAACATGGCATGTGGTACAGAGTTCTTACTCTAGGTCTATTTGCAAAAGTGTTCATACCCCTTGAACCTTCTCAAAATTTTCCACGTTACAACCACAAACGTTGGTTATTTTATTAGAACTATAGACAGACCAATACAAATCAGAAAACTGTGGCATCTTTAATCAAGCCACTTTGATATTCCAAAGTAAAGTCCAGTGCAACCGATTTATTTCAGAAGACACTTACGTAGTAAATAGAGTTCATCTGTGTGTGATTTAATCTTAGTATCGATACAGCTGCTTTATGATAGCCTCGTAGGATTGTTAGAGAAGAAGTCTGAGCAAACATCCTCGTGAAGACCAAGGCACATAAAAAACTGGTCAATAAGAAAGCATTCTGTTTATAGACAGGTTCTATTTAGGCTTAAAGCAAAGAAACTATCAGGAGGTGCATCTGCAAACCTGCCAGGTCATGTCTGGTCACCTTAAATTGAAATCCAAATAAGGATCGATCGTTGATCATTGATCACACAAGCAGCGAAGATATTCATGATAACTTAAAGTAGCTTAAAGTTGCAGTGGGAGAATCTGTCAACAGGTCAAATATTAGCCACACACTCCATAAACCGGGCATTAAAGCAAGAAGGAACCTGCTTTGAAAGAAAGTCATGTGGTCCGAGTTTGATTTTACTTTCTAGAGGAAACAACAAACATGAAAAAGGTGTTCTTGTCAGATAGAAGGAAAATGTATTGCTTTGGCCCACAAAACAACAGTCTTCTATTAAACAGATAACCAAAGCGGACCACAGTTGAAATGAAGCTGGATAAGTCAAAGTTTGGGAAATAGGAAATACTGGAGGAAAATCAGATGAAAGAATGAAGAATGGTTTACATCGAAGCATATTGGTGAAGTCCAAGTCCACGCCTAAATCTACTGAAAAATCTGGGCCAATGAGATGAGATATTTTTATAACCAGAACAATGGGAGACATTTTCATACACCAGGCGTGCAATTATGGCAAAAACATACAGTAAAAGACCTGCAGCTTTAAATGCACCAATGCAGAAACGTTGAGTAAAAATGCAGTCAATATTATTCAGATTTTTATTAGCAAAAGAAAACTGAAAAATATTTTATTTTATTTCCTCACAATTAAATTCCATTTTGTGTTGGTATATTAAATAAAAATCCAATAACATATGTTAAACTTTGTGGTTGGAACCAGATAAAATAAGAAAAAGTTCATGGAGTATGAATGCTAGCTTCTGTTCAGATGGATGGATGTTTATTTGGGCCTTTAACAGTCTGTTCAAATACTTCCCATTTACTCTGAACCACATTCCCAGTGTTTTATCCATCTTTAAACTTTCCTGATTTCCATCCTTGCTTGACTGTTTATAAATTGTTTATTTTTTTAACCTGTTCTTTCCTTTCCTATCAGCTGTATATTTCTTTCACATTTCATCATGTGTCCCTGCTGCCTGTCTTCCATTTATTGTCTGAACAATTTTCTTCCTCTCCTGATATGTTTCTACCTTTCCAACGTATCTTTTTCTGTTTCCATTCCTTTATTTTATCCTCCTTTACTAATATTCTCTAAGCCTCTTCCTTTCCCCTTCTGTCTCCACCATCTCTCCTCAACCCTGGGACTTCATTTGGTGTAAACTCCCTCTTTCTCTCCACACAACGTAGACCGATTCTGTGGATGTGAAGAAAGGTGCTCAGATAGTGAAATGTGCCAGTCTGCGGAGAGTTAAGCAGTGAGGCAGACAGAGTGCTGCGTCCCTGCAGGTATGGGACTGACCTACAGTGCCTCGTCTGACCTGTGGTTAGAAAACATTTAATCTGGTCTCTCTGGATTAAATGCATCTAAATTTACCTTTGAATAAATACTAATGATATGTAACATTATACTGGCACAGCAATGTGACAAAATGATCAGCAAATAGACTCTGTAGCTAAAACAATGTGGAAAGCTTTCTCTCGACATAGTGTAGAGGGGCTCTGTGAAGTAATCAGTAGTCAGTATCTTACCTCCATCTTACCTGCAGTAGTTTCTGATTTACTTTAGTTTGGAAAAACAGATTTTTTCAAACCCTGATCACTATTTAGTATGATTAAACAGGAATTATCATATTACATTAACATATTATTGTATGTGAATCAACACTACAGCGTATGCTACATTCACTGTTCGTCCTCCATTGTGGCCCTTGGCTACATTTTGTGATGTTATTGCACTGTATTAACATCACAAATGCAGTGCAGTTTTGACTGAGCAGTTTTGACAGCTGCTCAGTCAAAACTGATAACTGATGGATGCTGATGATGATCCATTTCTGGTCAGCAGCCAAGGTCTCAGTGCGTCTGAGGCACCAAGTGTACCCAGAAACTATTTGAATTAACATTAATCCAGTTTGACAAACCCATGTCAAGAAATATCTTGTAGCAGTTGAATTAAGCAGTATTTTGTTTATTTTTAACCTTTAGTTATCTCTCCCTGCTAATTACCAATAATGTTAACAGACCATGAATCAAATTGATATTTACTGTAAATATCGGTGGTGTTTTTGGATGTGGACCATTTGGCCAGTTGCCCAGGGTTGCATTATTCATTCAAGTAATGAACCGTACACCTCCTTCATGTGGTTTTAGAGGCGGCCTTAAAGCAGGATGGAAGTGTATCAAGTGTTTAGCACACCAGGCAGTGTCTGTAGCATGGATCTTGTCTGCCAAAGCAAAGTCCGGGCAACAATTCACCAATAATCTTGGAGAGAAGAAAGGATGAGGAGTTGTTCTTTGTCACAACCTCTGTGTTGCAGCGATATTTGGCATGTGTAGCTGAGACCAAATGCTGTGCTTTGCTAAAGATAAGACATTCTTATCTTTGGACATATGGCGCAAGATAAGATTAGATTATAGGTTGTACGTTTTCTTCTTTGCACTACTTTGACTAACTGTTAGCTTGATTCTAAAGTGAAAAACTATTTTTCTCTTAAGTGAATATAGTGATGTTTACGGTGGGGAAGATACTGACCACTGATGCAACACCACACAACCCCCAAGTCAAAAAATGTCTTCTCATCCCTATAAGTGTTGTAAAAGCACTTGATGAACCTCAATATCATTTTTGTTATTAATTTATTTTTATGCAGTTTCATTAGCTTTTGTCAAAAACATATGATAATTATAATCAAGTAGTTTTAATTTTTTTTAGATTGCTAACCAACTACTGAAAACCTTGACTGCTTCTGTGCTTTTTCATTCTCACATCATAGCACAGAGTTATATTTGTGAATAAAAAATCCTAAGGGCAAGACGATACTTTGTTCACTTTGAAGATTTTCTTATTGACATGACCATTCTACAATATATATTTATCCATACGTCTCTTGAACATTGTCTGTTCAAGTTTCATTTTGCACTAGAACACAAATATAATTCCAAAATTTCGATGCAGAGAGATCTTTGAAGTTGTACTGGGTCAGTGGTTTTTCTCTGTGCACATTGTGACAAGTCTGATAAAGTCTGACACAGTGTGCTGTCAGCAAAACCAAGACAGATCTTGTAAAGTAGCAGCTCTCAAGGACAAAGCTGCCAAGGCAGTTGTCTGGAGAATTTGAGCCACTAGGCAGTGGGTCGGCGTGTGTGTGTGTGTGTGTGTGTGTGTGTGTGTGTGTGTGTGTGTGTGTGTGTGTGTGTGTGATGGTGACTTGCCCTTTCTAAAATAAAGACCATGACATTCCTGAGACTACTGATGTTTCAAGTGCCTCACTCTTGCATGTTAACCTGCTTTTGCCAACCATTTTTGGTTAAATGCCACAGCAGCAGTATTGTGGGGGGTGTTGGAATTAAGATAAAGATTGTGGTTTGTACATAAGGGAAATTGTGAGCATTTTACCAAACTCAAGGTATATGGCACTTTTAAATCTCTTGCACAGAATTGTCATGTTTGCTTTGAAATGTTTCTTTTTGCATGCAGTCTCTTTTGTACAGGTGCACCTCAATAAATTAGTGTCATAAGGAAGTTTATTTAGTTCACTAATTCAGTATGAAATGAGAACAGTGCATACAGTTGTTACACAAATAGACACATATGTTATTATTTATTTTTTTTTTTTCCTGAAATGTAAACCTACTGAACCTACAGTTGGTACGTTTGCCACCAAAAAGTGGGGCAGCTACCATTGATTCTGAGGCATCTGCCATGATTTTGGTGGCAGCAAGGGCAGATTAATTACTGAATATGAATTGAATAAGAATATGAGCAAGTTCAGAACAAATCAATACAAACAAAAAACAAAATAAGAATACATACACATATACAGCCGCCACTTATTCTTTGGCATTTGCCACCGACCATGGCAGCCGTAGCATCCTAGTGGCAGCTGCCACAGCACATATTACTTAATGGAAATGCCACTTTCCATCAAGTAAATGTAGTCAAAATATGACTGGTTTAACACATTTTAATAACCAATAATATCACCATTTGAAAGATAATTATTAACTAACAAGCAAAATAACCGGAAATTCCCCAAAGCAGCAGCAGCAGCTTTGGCTGCTCTTTGGCCTCTTAGTGGGGTCCTAGTGGTAGCTTCCAGCAGCTGTGGCAGCTAACACTGCCACAAGTGCTACTGCTAACTGCCACTGACACAAATTGAGCTCACTGTCTCAACATTGAGCAACATCTTTTCCTTCTTTACTCTTTAGCCCAAGAAATGTCTGGTGTTTTTTGTTTTGTTTTTTTTTCGTTCAGGAGTGTCATAAGACAAAGAGTATAAGAGCTCCTCTTCTAGGTTGACTCTCGAAGCTGTGAGTATCTCTCATTGCTTGTCCAACACTGTCCTTCCACTCAACTTTCCATGCTTAAATATACCACTCTCTGAACAGCCATCTTCTTTACCAACATCCTTTTGTGCTGACCGGCGGGTGTCACTGGCTGTCTAATGGACGACTGTTATGTCAGCCGTCTTCTCCATGATTGTGTGATGTCATATTATGTTCAAAGAATAACATTTTACTATTAAAAACAATTAATGGCCCTATGTGAAATTCTGATAAAACTCATTTTTGAGTTACCATTAAGTCTGAGCAATAGTCACCAACATTAACAGAGCCAAACAATTTAAATGAAGCCTTCTGTAAAATAGCCTTCTGTAAAATAAATGTTACATGAGTTTATGAATTAAAGTATTATTGAGATAGATTTACATTCTACTTGACTGAGATGCACCTGTACCCTATTAAAACATTTGTAGCTTATTGCAGCATCATTGATTTCCTCTCTATCCACAGAGTTCTCCACAAGATTCAACCCCTTCACCGAAACAATCCTACATGGACACATGACCAGCAGCAGCTGTCAGGCAGATGACCACACGGGGCCTGGCCGACAAATGAAAATGAAATCCCCCTCCAACACAACGACAGCGGCGTTGCCGACTTTCAGCACGTTTCAGAAGAAAAGGATAAAGATCTAACTTATAGTTTTTATTACCTCTTTATTTTTAAGAAACTCTGGTTATAAAGAAAAAAAAACAAATCCTACTAGGCTAGAAGCATGATTTCATATAAAACAAAATCAAACACAGGCAAAAAAAGAAAGAAACGCAACCGACATGTGCTTCCTGTTATCTGTATCAGCATGAGTGATTGCTGCCGCATGGCCTGTCTTTAACTACAAATACAGAGGGAAACACAGGGGCGGGTAAAGGGGGTGGGATGGGACAGGCATGCAATGTTCATTCAATCACTGGTCTGATTTCTAAATTAACCAGGAAATTAACTGTTTAACAGTCAGAGAAAAACAGAGACTACAAACTCAAATTCCTCTCTTCCTCAACACACAGATCCGTTTTAATCCCCTCTCAGTGCTCCGAGCACAGTAAAGCTCCTCCAACCACCCAAGAATATCAGTGTTGTACATAATATTGTATGCACTCAAAAGCTCTACGTGACAGTGTGTTACGTGTGTGTTTATGTTCTCTAAGATCTCTATGCGATGCCACTGATGCCGCTTCCATGTACATAAGAGATTCCTCCCTGGTTTTCTTGTTAGATCTGTTCTGTCAAAACCTATATAATATTAGTCTATATATCCTGAGGTCTTTGTGGGTACAAGAACATGCAAACGTTATGTCGCTCTGCCTGTTTTAATTTAGTTTATGCTCATTTTTCTGCACCTTTCACTTGCTGTCATCATTTAGACTGCAGAGAGACGGACTTCTCCTCCATCAGTTGCTGTACTGTGGGTCTTTTTTCATCTTTAGGAGGCAGTTTTAATACCTTCTCTTTGTGTAGAAGGAAACAGTTTAGATGAACGATTATGAGGAGACTAAACTTCTCTTCCATCTCTCTTCTTTTGCTTTGGTTTCGTCCACACTGTTTTGTTATAATATATCTCACCTCTGCGGTCACCCTATCAGAGCACATGTAGCAGTCCTGTCCTCCTTCCCCGATAGAGGACAGGATCCCACCTTCCGCTCACAGCTGTCCAGTAAATCCTGCAGCATTTGACCCCACCACACACACACACACATACGATGCACATACTGATCACCTGTCCTCCACTAGAAGATGTCACTCGATGAGGTAGCTGAAACACTGGTAATGTAGCATTGATCTGACTGGGCAGGCAGGGGAGCGTCGCACCACGGGCCGAGATCGTGTTGAGCTCTTATGTTTGTCCTTTGGATGGCTACTTGGAGCGTAGCAAAGGCAGTCAGTCACCGATCACTGTGATGAGAAACTGTAACACTGACCTGTAACTGTGAGCCTGGCTCCCCCTCGTCTCCTTTCAATTCATCTTACGTTGTAATAATTCACTTTCTTCGACGTTTATTTATGTAATATTCAAAAGGAGCAATAATTGCTAACTAACAAAAAAGTAAAAAAGCATATTTATGTGTGAGAGTGTGAGAAAAGAATGGAAATTTAAGGATCAAAGGTCAAGGTCTTCCTAAACCTTATCACAGTTTTAGAGTCTTCTCTTTTTTCAGAAATGATGTCAGTAATTTAGGATTCCACCTTTGCGTATTTTGATTCACAAAAACATTATTTATGTTGGTATGATTTCATATCATAAATCCAGTGGCGGTTTTTGCGCAAATGGCACAAAATAGAGGAAAATATGCACAAATCACTGTAGAACAACTCATGCTTAATCCATCTGTATACTTTCTAGCTTGTGTTAATCTGTGAAGGTACTGATTCTAAAAGATTAAAGTATTATAATTTAACTTTTTTATGTTGCACATAAAGATTGAAAGTTTCATGAATCTCAAACTGTGTTTTAAAGAAGTGGCACCGACCTGCTCAGAGCAGAATAATCCAGTTCAGGTTCAACAGTCTCTGTTTCCTTTTTCAAATTTTGAATAAACAGAGAAAATGTTGTCCAAACTGTTAAAAAAAGAGTGAGATATTTCTAGCAGTCTACAACTCAGATACCAAGTTCAGCATCTTTACCATCCAACATTGCATAGATGTTTTTTTGTTACAGTTTTACACTGTTTTACACTCCTCAATCACTGGGCATGCTCATGCCTTTCCTGATGGAATGACGCCCTGGGTGGTGAGCCATGTCAAAAACCGTCACTGCATGAATCTCATCTGCAATGTGCCCAAAGTTTGATTTTGTTGTTCATTTTAGAATGTAGGTGTGTTCAAGCAGTTTTAAATCTTAAAGACATTCATATGCACCTTATAAGTTTGCATGCGTTTCTCTTCTGTCCCAGATAAAGGGACATTTATAGTTAGGGTGTGATACTGCAAATAGTCAGAGACTATATACATAAACTTTCTGATCAGTTTTAAAAGTTGATTTACCTCAATATGTGTGTGCCATCTCACATGATGCAAACTATCTAGACATGCATTTTATTCCGATGTCATGTTCCCCTCTGAACTCTTTATCAGACAAAAATATGTAAACCACAGAAATGTCGCAATAAGCATCCATCTGTAAATGTTTAGTAGGCTCCACAGCCAGAAACGATGAATGTAAAGTGGTGGTATTACTGTGAGTCCTGTTATGTGTTGGCTCTGTATTTCAGTAGATATTAGGGTGTTCACTCTGATGTTTAATACTCAGTATCTGCTCATCACACATTTGACTTCCTCCTCACTTCATCACAAACATACATGAAAGACGGTTTTTAAACAGGAAAGCCTTGACTAGTATTTGCAATTATCTCTTTGTTAGATGATATTTATATTTTATTACCTTATTTAGTACTTATGAAAGTAAGATTATCTATTGAATATTTATTGAACTAAAAGTAGTTCCCGGTCTGTCACAGCATACAATTTGCACCATACAACGTAACACATGTTTTTTTGGTTACACTGCAGAGTATTTAAAATGCTTTGATTAATATATCAATTAAATGAATCCTGAAATGAGCTAAATTTAAGTATATAGATGACTTGATATTATATATGCAAGAATAATTTCCCATTATGTTTCTTTTTGGAAATGTCAAATCATTATTCTTTCAGATATATATTTTTTTTATTTTAAGTTTTTGATGACTTGCTAATATCTTTTTACCATTTTTTCTGGTCTCAAAGGCTGATGTGCCACAATACATACAATACTTTTCTTTTGTTGAAATTTATATATGTGACAATTTAAAAAAATACAATAAATAAGCTAAATATTATAGCAACATCATACATATTATACATAAATAACTAACTATTAAAATAATAAATCAAAATTTTTATTTATTATGTGTTTTTTTTCCATTCAAGACTGAAGTAGCTCTTATTTATTGTGATATTTTTATGTAAATAATTGACATTACAACTGTGGAAGTAGATCGTAGCAACTTATGTTGCAATAATATAAGGACAATGAAGTATTATTTTTTTATTATTAATTTGGATTATTATGCAATCTAGTGTTTCATAAAATTAGCAAATATTTTAATTTATTTTAATAAATTAAGTTTTTATAAAAAATTATATATTTTTAAATGACCACATATATAAATATTTAACAAATTATTCATGTATTGAATGTGACACTTCTGACTTTCTATTGTGCTGCAGTGTAAGACCTGGCAGCTACTGAACAGAGTAGATGGAAACAAAAATAGCAAAATAATATATGTGGTTTTGAGCAAATATAACAAATTCATAAGCTCACATCAGTTTTTTCAGGATTTATTTTACTGTATATGGAGGCTAGAAGCCGATTTTTTAACTTTTTAAGGCTATTTATTTATTTAATCTTTTCTAAAGGGATATTTCATCCTTCCTACATGTTTAGGTTGTTTTTACAAGCTGACTGATTTTATGACTCCTCTGCTGATGTCAAGGTTAGTGTTACAGGGATCTGATTATTGGGGAAAACACACCAAGGGGGAGCAATCTCAAAAAAGATGGAATTTCTTGAGGAATTAAGTGGCTTCAAGATGACAAGCATTTTTCCTCAACACAGTCCTCCCTCTATTGCTTTGTTTTTGTTTTTTGTTTGTTTCCCTCTTACCAAATATGAGACTGAGCCAAATCTGAGGCTTCCACATGGTGACGGACTGAATGTGGTCAGAAAGGTGTCCGAGCAGGTGCCAGCAGGAGGCGCTGTGCTTAAAAACAGCGAGGTGAAAACCTGGAAAGCCCTGCACCGAGGGACTGCCAAAAACGATGCCATGCACCAAGTTCATGCAAAAATATTAACTCCTGCAAAAACTAGAGAACACATGTATATTCCTTTAGAATGGATTGAAGACATTATTAACGCAATAGCATATTACTCGATACTAAGGAATGCAACTGCGCACATGCACAAAATGTTTTTAACATAAAAAAGCTATATATATATATATATATATATGAAACATATAAATATATATATTTACTTAGAATGCTATGCACCCTTACTTGTCAACTGGGATTTCTATTATGTTATGGATGTACTTTTAGCATCATACAGCTGTAGCTACCAAGAGACTGTTGAGTTCTGGGTATTGCCTGCAACCTGGGGATAAATGGGGATATTATGGGTGTTTTAACTTGTTTTGTTTTGTTTTTGTTTTTTATTGTCATGGAGAGTCAAACATGGATTTAAAATATACATGTGAAAACCTTTTAATCTAATCAAAATCTGAGGGCATCTATTGACAATTTACTCTGTACACCAGCTCAACATTTACAAAATTAATAAAGAAATGAAATGTGTTTGCGTATAGTGTGTATACTTTTGTGACAGCCTCTAATTCACAGCTCACAAACATGCTCACACCAATACGCAGATCAGTAAGTAACTTGAGATTAAGTGCCTTGTCCAGGAGCGTGTTGACTTGAGAGGGGATGGAGAGGGAATTGAATACACAGCTTTCTGATTGCAAAATGACTGCCTGCCATATGAATCACTGAAATAGGTATGAAGTACAAATTAAAAAATATTTTAACTATCCAAAAGGGAAATTAAATAGGGTTGTAACTTATTTCATTCAAGTATCTTCGAAGATTATTGTGGATGGTGATGCTGTAGGCCAGGGGTGTCAAAGTCAAATGGACGGAGGGCCAAATAAAAAATTTAGCTACAAGCCGAGGGCCGGACTGATCGAATGTTCATTGAAATTTTTTTAAATGACGCATATAGTCTAGTGAACCTAATTGAACCTACTGAAAACCTAACAAATATATTCCAATATGATCAGATAAATAAAGCAACATTTTCTTATGGCTCTGTCAGTAACCTTTAATTTTCAACAGACACAACTGAAATATTTTTAAAATATAATTGGATTGAAATACAATAAAATAAAGTGCAAAAATCTATTAATCAAAAACAGCACTTTCATCAAGGAGAAGTAACATGCAGTGAAAACAAATATTAAACTTTAACTTTTAAACTTGAACTGAGTAAAAACTCTAAATATGTGATTGCACAGTAATGTTCACTTGTTTGAGGTTGAGGGTGATACTTGGTGGTGTCCCATCTTTTCCACAAGTTCATCAATGTTCGGGGTAAGGCTCTGAGCTGAGGAAATCCTCAGAATTGAGTGAAGGTGTTCAGCAGTAAGTCGACTTCTGTGTGATGTTTTGTTCAGGTTCATCAAAGAAAACAGTTGTTCACACAGGTATGTGCTGCCAAACATAGACAACGTTTGAGCAGCCTGGATGCGCAGCTACACGTGTCGCCGGCGACACATCTAAATTTGCAGTACCGTAATTCCGCCACACGTAGCGCTAAGTGGAAAAGTTCCAACGGTTTCTGAAAGGGGAGACGTTGCACTTTCCAGCAAGTATCGGGTTAATACTGTAACTTCGCAGCTGCAGCTGCAGAGTGTGTAATTAATCCGGGGGGCACTCCTTTAATAGATGGTATATTTCGGCAATAACTTGGTGGATATTGAAAGTTCCGGTTGTTATGGATACATGGGTAAGTACATCATCTCACAGAACATTTAAAGAACTACTTACAGTTCAAATAAGGAAGGTATTTTTTTTTCAGACGGGGTGCCGGCTTACTGCGGTCTGCGGGCCGGTTCTAATAATAAATCAAGATCATTCCAGGGGCCGTAAAAAACCTTCTCGCGGGCCGGATGTGGCCCGCGGGCCTTGACTCTGACATATGTGCTGTAGGCAGTCTCAATGCCTTGACAGCTAAATATCCAATCAGAAGAGAATATCCCACATTAACATGTTTTAGATATGAACCATCAGTTGTTGGGTAGCACTGATATTCCAGCTCATTTGCTTTTGCTACACCCCTTTAAATCTTTGTCTGGTGATATCCTTACACAGCCAGGGAGAAGGGTGGAGTAAGGAATATTATCAGTACCCAATAAGATGACTTTAAGAAATGTTTTGAACTTCCTCCTTCTTTCTTTCTGCTCTGCATCCATGTAGCCTCAATATAAACTCCTTTGAGACTTTTGGTTAAAAACTGCAGCACAATTCACCAAAAATGTTCAATGCTAAAAGTCTTAAAGTTTCCAAACTTTACACGTTTCCACAATGACAATTTAAAATGTTGGGAATACATAGTGAAGAATTAAGAAAATATATCTTTACTTTGATTAATAAAAGTAAATATTTTAATTAATTGCGGATCAAATTTGATGTGGTCTGACGAGTCTTGATGTAAGCTCTCAGAGTGAAAGGCAGATAGACAGAAATGAAATTTTGCCCTGTAGTCCTTTGTTTTTAATCATTTTCGTTACTGTTCAGCATATTTGGATAAAAGAGCCAAGATGGTTAATCAGTGGTTAAGAAAGTTGATGTACGCTAAAGTAGGATGTGCTGAAGAAATTATCCCTGTGCATTTTGAATATTAGAAGGTTTTCTTCAAGAATTAAAGTATAATTTTGGAAAAATATAACTTTTGAGACATAGCAACGAGTGTTATTTGTTTTTAATTACTTTTAGCCAGGCAACATGCATGGTCGTGTTTTACTAATAACATGACTCTTGCAGATTTCACTGAGTCTTTCAGTCTAAAAGTTTAACACTTTGCATGTACTGTTGTTAAAATACTATTATGTCATGCAAGACCTTACAAAGGACGCTCTTTTTTGTATTTCCTGCTTTCAATCTTATACTGGAAAGGAAAAATATCAAAAATTAGTTTGTAATTTTTGGAGATTTCTTTTACATGTTTGATCAGCTCGCTAATAAAATATCTTATTTGCAGAAACGTCCACGGTTGTGTCAACAGAACACCAAAGGGTCAGTATTTTAGGATCAATATTTCTTAGCATAAGATTGAAAAACATTTTGAGATTTTAATGCAATAACTTATCTGGTGAAATCTAAAACTTATGTAATTTTTTTTAATATCCCATTTTATATATTCATTATTTTGTATTTTGAGTTCCTCTAACAAAAAACTAATTTCAAGCCGAACCCAAACAATTTACCATCAGTTATATTTACAAGTTTTCACA
Organism: Xiphophorus couchianus; assembly: GCF_001444195.1. Taxonomy (NCBI): domain Eukaryota; kingdom Metazoa; phylum Chordata; class Actinopteri; order Cyprinodontiformes; family Poeciliidae; genus Xiphophorus; species Xiphophorus couchianus. The sequence continues at coordinate 16,573,346 of NC_040239.1, forward strand.
GAATCCCACAAAAAAAGACGGTGTGTTTGCGTGTGTGTATTTGAACGGAGTTGGTAGACAGAATGCAACTCTCTGCAGCGATTTTGTAAGATTCGTGCACAATCTGCCAGTAGAGGGCGCAGTGGCTCAATTCTGCTTATTTTTCTTAGCAGTACTTCCCCTGCAGCCTGTCTGCCTGTCTGGCTGTCTGTGTGTTGTTTTGTGTGCATGTGGAAGCAAAGTGTCCTGAGGGCCTTGTAACAAAGATCCTCGACACTTTCAGTGTGTGTGAGACGGTGGTGATATGAAGAACTCAGACGGTATTCTTGATTTGCACTAATGAAAAGTAGATATTTATTTTTATTTAGCAGAAAGGAGCCATTCTGTTGAGCCAAAGCAGCTTCTGTCACTCTCCCTGGCTTTTGTTCCCTGGCTAGACGTCTTCGCTGGTTCATGTCACTCAGTTAGCTAGTTTAAGTTCATTACAGTTGAAGGAAAATGTCCACCGACTGCCAGAAGACAACTGCCAAGACCATCCCGTCGACCAGGAGGGTGATCATCAACAACGCGGACCACATGCCCCACGACTACTCCACCACCCCGGGAGGAACCCTGTTTAGCACCACTCCTGGAGGTACGGACCGCACTGCCTGCACACATAATATTTATACATATAAATACGACTGAAGGTCTATTCCTGTGCGTGCAGCCACATAGCAACACCTTTAAAGAGCAGCTTGGTTGCGTTGTGTTCATGCTAACTCCTCGAGGGCTGCTGCAGTCAGCTGGTGGCTCTGCTGCAGCTAGCTGCTAACGCTAGCAACAAACGCAAAGAAGAAGAAAGTCTTTCTGAAATACTTTATTGTTGTTATCCTTTCAGTGAAGGTGATATGCTCCAGACAAAGCTTTTCCTTTAAGTTGGATGTGTTGAAAGTTTAATTTTTCATTTTATCTACGATCTTGATCAATAGCTGCAGTTTTTTTTTAGGATTTAACCTCTGCTCTCTGAATCACATGGCCAGACTCCCTGCAGCTTCTGTCACCATAGATATGCACTATATATATATATATGTGTGTGTGTGTGTGTGTGTGTGTGTGTGCGCGCATTACAGGTGATCTGTAGAGGGCGCTGTCGTCTCTGTGGTTTTCATTCAATGTGTTGCAGTACTTTTTTTTTTAGCAGAGGTCCAAGTTCAGCTTTAGATAGCATTTTTGAAGTGGGGAGTTTGGGGGCCGATTAAAAGCTTATATGTACCTGCAATATATAACCTTCATTTAGTATAATCCAGATTACTTAATCCTGGTGAAAAGAAACATTTTCTTTTCAAGTTTATAAAAACTGCCTTCACATGATACAACACTTTTAGCTAAGTATACAAGTATGTCACATAAACTGAGAATATTTTCTGTATTTTACTCATACCGTATGTAACATAACATCCAAGACAGTCTAACTTTAAAGGATGTTCTTTTTTTCTTTTTTTTTACTCCGATTTCTGATTTTACGAAATGAATATCTTGTTGACATCCTGGTGACTATGACTCATATTAAGAGTCAATCATTAGGTTTGTGTGTGTGCATGTTTCACTGTTTCTCAACTGTTTTATTCCCTTTCACTTCTGTTAAATCATCTGTCCTTCCCTATTTTTTATGGTTTACAGTATAAACTATGTACATACAGTCAAAATTTGTATTTGGCTGTACATTTGGCTTAAAAATCTACTAAAAAATTACAAACTTGTCTGGAAATTTTTTTGAAACATTACTGTTTAATCTAAAGTTGTTGGGTTTTTTAAATATACTTTATACACTAGTGATTATTAGAGTAAGTTGTTAGTTGCAATACACACTTCACTTGCTACTTGTAAAAAGATAACAAATCCCCAATAGATTGACAAATTTTCAACATATCTTTGCTTTAGGAGAGACTGTTAGTCAAGAAAGAAAAATGTCTCAGACATATGCTTTGGTCTGTTTGACTTATTCTGAATAACTATTATATTGGCAGCTGACGTTTGATCTTTAATTGGTTGTTTCTTTCTTTCAAATCATGGATCACAGAGTTAGTTAGCAAATGCACACAGGGTGTCTTTTTTTTTCTTGTGTTTAATGTTTTTGTAATGCTTCTCCTTTTCATTTGGACAGGAACCAGGATCATCTATGACCGAAAGTTCCTGCTAGAGTGCCGCAGCTCTCCGCTGACCAGGACCCCTCCTCGAGGGTTGCCCCCCATTCCAGGGGTCACTAGTCCGCCATCCAAAGGGCCCAATGAGAAGACTGTCAATGGGGAAGTTGAGAACAACAACTCCATTTCTGCTCCTGAAACGAGCAATGCTGGTATGTTCACACCTCAGATAAACATTACATGATGAGTAAAATGTCTCTGGATGCTACAGTTTGATAAGATGCATTGAGCTCATGGTTGCTGTTCTCTTTTTTTACAGCATTAGCCTTAACCACTAGTGTTTGGTAATATTCTCTTTGCCAGGTTTTTTCCAACTTTGGCACAATAACATGCAATTATATGTTAGTTTGACATATGGTTAGCAGTTTGGACAAATTCAAGAGATTCCATTATTTTTGGAAAATGATAAATACCAGTAGCCCGGGCCACCACTCATGGCTGGCATACTGGTTGCAGAGAAAATAAAAGCCATTCAGATTTTGACCCAATCAACCAAGTGTTTGAACTTTTACATCTTATGTGAAAGAATGGCTTAAAGAGAGGCACATATGTGAATACTAAAACCTCCACTGCTCAGCACTTTTTATGCATTAAAGTATTATTTTTTTGGTTAGTTTTAAATATGTTTCTATGTATTATTCCTTTTGAATTTCGACTTTTAAAAGCCTAGCCATGGACTAGGCTTAGTGTCTGAGTAGATGACCTGTAGACAAGACAACAGTTTCTTTTAAATGAAACATTGTTTAATGTCTTGCTCCTGATTAAATATATTTATAGAAATCCAGTACAATATTCCAGGAAAGCATAGATGTAGAAGTATCATCTTTTTCCGATGGTTTTCTGCAGCAGGACCTGATGATTCACCACTATAGACTCCATGAATTTTGCCATGTAACAGCTCGTAGAAAATGTAAAAGCTTAAACAGAACTGGACGCTGCATCACATTATTGACCAAAAACATACCAGTAAATCCACCAAAGACTGACTGAGAATCAAGAAATGGAAAGTCCTGGGCTTACATGCTTCAAATGCTGTGGAGTGACATAGAAGGGGCTGAACATGCATGATACTAATCAAACAGGTCTAAAAGTGGAAATAATCATCAATATTTATTTTAAAATAATTTTTATTTGGGTGTGAAAATTGTTATGGGGATTTGTGTGTTTTTTTCCGTGAGTAACATTTGTTGTTCTGTGTTTTGTAGGTGAAGACGCACAGTTTGAAATGGACATCTAGGCAGAGCTTTGCGACGATTACATTGTGACAAAGAGATGACCAGGAGCACCTGGTGATTTCAGTCTGGCTTCATCATCATGTTGTTTCAGCATCCATCAGTTTCACTCTCTTTTGGTTCTTTTGTGCAGAACAACGCTGTTTTCTGTTTGCTTCAAAGCTCAGACCATTTTTCCTTTTATTTTAGTTTTTTTTTTTTAACATGAAAGTGTGCCTTCCTGTAGTGGCTTGTGAGTTAAAAATCACCACTGAAAAGTACCTAACAACAGCAAAGCCTCATCGATGGGTAACCTGAGCACTTGAAGGAGATACAGAGCTAATCCTCTGAATATACATTCATTCCAGAAGCGCTTGTCGCTCAGTGTGGTTCCATAATCCTGCCAGCTGTCTTCAGATACTGCCTTCAGATACTACAAATGCTGTCCACCTCAAGTGTTACATAAAGAATGTAAAACTGTCTTTTTTTTTTTTTTGATGTCACAAAACAATTTTCACACTGTTTGTGGTTTGAATAAAGGAATGACGATTAACCTGTTTTCTTTGTAGTAATTTTTCATTAAACACAGAGTTTTTTTTTGTTAACATCTATGAAAAGCAGATGTTTGCCTGATAAACATGTATGAGTCTTTATACTAGATATCAGAGTACGTGTGCAGCCAATATACATTTCACTGGGATAACTTGCTGGCTCCTGAACCTCCTGTGCCGCCGGTTCAATGCGAATGGTTTCAGAGGAATTCCTCCAAGGAGCCGCTGGGGGCTGATAACCTCAGCCAGTGGGCTGAATAAAGAGAGGTCAATATACAAGTGTACATAGCAGAAACTCCCACCTTCCACTCAACATTTCACTTCAAGGTGATGCCTGTTGGATTCATTTTGCACAGATCTCTAAACAATCTCCTTAATATGAAAGCTTCTAAATCCTGGATGAAATCCACGTGCTCAAACACATATTGTAAATTCAACTGGATAAACAAGTTGGTGTTTAAGACGATTATATTTACTTTTTTACTATGACCTGTTAGCATATTTTAGTGTCTAACATTCATTCTTAAAAATGAAAAACAAATTATTGGATTTGATTGGATTAAATCATGAACACAAACGAGAAAGGTTTTCACATCGGCTATTTTTTATGTACTATAAAATGAGAACCACTTGATCTACAGTATAATGATAGATTTAAAAAATCTGTTGTGTTAGGGATGGGATAAAATGGTGCATTCAGGATGGGTTAAAGTGTGGGAGGTGTCACTTTTGACTCATTTTGTGGTATTAAAGTCCAGTTACACTATCAGTTTCAGGAAAGTCTGCTCACTTATTGTCATCCATCTGCCAGATTAAAAGCACTAAATATCTGCAACATATGCAGGGCCTTGCAAAAGTATTTACACCCCTGTGAACTTCTTTACACTTTAAGCCACAAATTGAAATTGCAGTGCAATTTCATTGTCATAGCCCAACAGAAAGATTATGAATAATTACAAATGAGACATAAATATGGCTCATGTAATTAATTGCTGTTGTTTTTTTAATACATTTTTAATATTAAAATATTTATTGACTTCATGAATGCATGTTCTCAAGGTTTGTTTTTCATTGAAATTCCCAGAAGGAATGAGTTAAATAAGAATAACCCCTAAAGTTTGAGCTCTGTCTCGTCTTGGATAAACATGGATCGAACAGTTTCAGCTGATCAGTTCCAGTCGTTCCCAGGTTTGCCGCCACAGTACCTTCACCATGCAGGTTCTGAGTCTCTCCATTCCTCCACAAGGCTTTGTTTGTTTGTGTCACCTCTGCTTCCTGACTCTCCATCCCCCATTGCCAGGATAAACAAGCACTGCTGCCTTCTTTCTGGTCCATTGATCCAGAGAGGTTTCTGTAGTTTTAACCCATGTGCCTGTTGTTCACAATCAACAAAAGAAGCCTGGATAAGGAGGACAGCTAATGACACCTGTAATGGGTGTGCTGTAAAGTGTTTGAGATGTGGATTGCTGAGGTGAAAGAGGTAATCCTACTAAACTGTTAGCTGGTTGGGAGTCAGCAAAGAAAAAGTGTAATGAATATGTGGGTGATTATCTGTTAACTGGTCGAGGAGAAGTGATTGGGACAGTAAATTGGACTTATGTGTGTTGTGCATTTTTATTCTACTCTCCAATTCACTACTTGATAGAGCCGCCTTTGACTGCAGTTACAGCCGCAGGTTTTCTACTAACTTTGTGCATCTAGAAACCAAGATTTGTCAATTTGAGCAGAGCATCTGAGAGCAGCAATTTTTGTCTTACCAGATGTTCTCCACATGATCAGAGATCTGTGGATCTCTACAGCTCCTCCAGAGTTATGTTTGACTTTCTGGCTGTTTCTCTTATCAATGCCATTGTTCTTTCCTAGCATGTTGGTACAGGTGGACAACCACATCCTTGTGGGTTTGCAGATGTGCCACTGTCATGCTCTGCCCATCTTCAGCCGATGGGTTGATCAGGTCTCTGTGAGATGTTCAAAGCTATGAATGGTTTTATAACTTTACTTTGCTTTAAACCTCTCCATAACTTCCTGTCTCATCTGTGTTCCTTTGTCCCCCAACATATTTGTTCTCTAACAGACCTATGAGACCTTCACAGAACAGCTGGTTTGATATTCATCTTAAATCACACATAGGTTTACTTTAATAACCAGTTAGGTGACTTGATTGTGCTGGTTTTTATCTACGAGTCACATAACACTGTTCACATGTTCATTTAAATACTTTTAGAAGGTTCTGTATTTAGTTCTGTATATATTATATATTCCAAGACCATGTGATCAAGAATAAGCCACATAATCCAACACATTCGTCAAAATAAAAGATTTTAATATATTCTTTTATGTTTTATTTACAAAAATATACAGCAATCTATAAATAGACAAATTATTAAAATTTACATACTGGTGACATGTATAGAATAGTAAAATCTTACCCAGAAAGGATAAGAAATTTATTTCAACACAGAAATGCTTTCAGTAGAGGGAAATGACAAGAAATGCTATCATACTTGATTATTAATGTTACATGCAAACAAAAACACAACAATTCAGGTTTATGCAGTAATCCTTTCAGTGGCAGCCGCACTCTTCAACAATCATATCCTCGTGGTGCCGCAGGGTCAGGTCATTGTTCTCATAGTACAGCATGGAGAGCGGGGAAAGGCGTGTCGGCACACAGGAAGGGCAGGACACTCTTCCTGGGTTGTGATGTCTCAGCAGGCTCTGAAAGTTAACAGAACATTTCACATGAACTGCACAATCAGAAGGAGCCATACTCTGTAGTCATCATCTTACCTGCATGTAGGCGTGGTTGGTGGGGTTGAAGGACTCATCTAGAGGGATGGGACACTCTCCCTCACAGCGATAGGCGTTGTAGCGCTTCGGATGCACGATCCACTCATCCCAGCCAATGTGGTCAAAGTCTACCCACATGTCCACCCTGCGACACAGAGGCCCCTGAGCCTGTTCCGCTGCGAGGGCCACTGTAGGTGCAGCCCCATGGGTAACTCGCAGGGCCTCCAATCGGTTCCTCTTGCGGCGCCGGCTTTTCCTATCACTCTTGACCCTGCTGGCTGTCACATACTTGGAGTTTTCCACAGTGTGAATGAGACTGTAAGCTCCAGAGGAATCCTGGGGCAGGTTGTGTTTGGAGAAGATGACCATCATCACCCGATTTGTGGTTGGATATTGTACTTTTCTTTGACTTCTTCCCAAGATGTCTTCATCCCCATAACCGCTCCCGCCGTCTTTCTGAGTCACCCCTGAGCCCTCTCGGCTCAACACTGCATCTCCCTGGTAAAGCCAGTATTTCAAGAGATTTGTCACATTGAATGCTTTCCAGGAAGACTTTGTGCTGCTCGGTGTTGCACCAAAGCTCCCCAAGAAGACAGCCTCCTCCTCTGACTCCTGGCCCTCCAGGTCACAGCTGTGCTTCTGGGAATGATATAAATCCACAGTAGCATGGTGAGAGGCAGAGAACGCTGGGAGTCGGATCTGAAGCTCTGCTAGCTGGACCAGCTCACTGGTGGAGATGGAAGACATGTCAAAGGTGACCATCCATCTGTCGCCCACTTGATGACAACCTTCACGAAAAACCAGGAGAAAGAGAAATCAAAGTGTGACACTCCAAGTCTGAGCGAACGTGGAGAGGCCAGGTCGCTGGACAGATGTCAAAACATTGAAGTGAGAGGGGAAACGGGGCAGGATGTGTATTGGACCCCCCTGCACAAGGCCGTCTGAGGGCTAATATACAACCGCCCCACATAAAACAGAGCCAGCCTTTAAGTCCAATAAGCATTTTGACACTTGCTGAGCTGTAAAAAGGGAGGGTCTGATAACACAGAAACTAACAGTCAAGGTGTAACAGTCCTGAATGTTTGAACAAAAAAAGTTTACCAACCTTTGGCCACTAGACTCAGCACAGAATCAGAGCTGTAAGCTGACAGCTGGTCCCTTGGAGCTGCAAAGGTGTTGAAAGTCAGTGAGGCGATGGAGTCGGCAGCACTGAAGGAGCGGTACAGCTGCATCATGTACAAAGGATATCTGCTGCGATGATTAGTTGACATGTTTCCGTGAGCTGAACCGGCCTCCAGGTGTGTGTGATGTCTACGCGTCCGCGTCGAGATGACGGCTCCAAAGCAGAGCGAGAGCGTGCAGAAGACAGCGAGGACTCTGCTCTCCATTTTAGCCGAAACTCACAAAGATCTGCCTCAGTCTGTCCTTCCTCCAGCTGCTCCAGGGCACAAATGATGTTGAGTGCAGATGGAGCTGTAGACTGGCCTTTTATAACAGACAGCTGCCCTTTGATGACCCCTGACCACTGCAGGCATCTTAACGGCTCCTCTGATCATCAGAGCACATCAGAGGGCCAGAGAGTAGCTGCTTTTAGCCAAGGTCATTGTCCTGTCAAACTAACTTTTAAATGCAAAACAGGTTATATTAACAATAAAACACTGATATTATTGACACCTTTTTTACAATGACTTGCAAACGTGTTGCATTACTCTTTAACCTCTCAAAACCAAATCACCTTACAACCAAGAACCTGTGTGTTACGATTTTATGTAATAGATCAACAAAAAACTAAGCTTAATAACAACAATCTGAAAAGTGTTACATTGACTCCCTTTTACTCAGACACCTCTAAATAAAATTGAGAGCAAACAGCAGATTTCAGACGTTACACTGAGCTGTCCTAGTTTCACTGGCAGATTATTTCACTTTTAACAAGTACTTTTTAATCAATATTAAGGAATTATTTACTTAAAACAAGCTCCTGCTGAAAAAAGTTGCTTGTAAGTTAGTTTTGTCTTATTGTGAATGTACTTGGATCATATTTTAATTACTAATTGTCGCATTTCCAGTGTACCAGTTAAAGCGTTTTGATTAAAGTTAAATTGGGACTGGGTCTCTCCAGAAAGTTCACTTGGTTTTGATGAACCATTAAGAGCTGAACTTGCTGACGTTCTTTTAATCTTCATTCTGCTCCGTAGATAAAATAAATCTTGACATCAGGGTAATGATTTGACAACATTCTCCTTCCAAAAGAAAGCTACATTTTTTAATCTACAAATCAAGTAAATTATTCATCTGTTCTTGATTATTGTTTTATATCAGGGCATGATGTGTTGTTTCTTAAGATATTTTAGTTAAGCTCAGCCTTATTAGAAAGATTGCATGGAAATGCTTTCATATTTATGCAGGTCTGGTAATAGTTATGTCTGAGTGTGGAAAGTGAAATTGAACTCAGCATTTCCAAAAATGTAGTTTATGACTTCTTTTAAATTTAATAGTGCGTTTTACTTTTTCACCGTTTGTTTTCTTCCATTAATAAGTGAAATCATCATTTAAAAATAATTATTCTTTGCATTCCAAAGTTCAAAGGGTATGAGTAGTTTTTCAAGGCATTGTGTAAAGATGCTCAGAAAAACACAAAGAATAAACAAACCCCTGGCAATTAAAAAAAAAGTCATTTTTATTTAGTCAACAATGTATAAGAAATCCACACATACAGATCCCCACTAAACACTTTGTGGCACTTTTCACAGTCATTCGTTAGCTTATAATTATTACTTGGTATAAAAACTGCTGGATTCATCTGCATTTATTGTTTGGAAAAAAATAAATATTTTAACAGATGAGTATTTATACAGTTCAAGAATTCTGGTTGGAAAACAGTGTTGTGAGAACTAACAAACAACTGGAACTTTAATTTTAAAAAATGTAACAGAATCACTAGAAGTGAAACATTCATATAAAGACAAACTGTGTGCATTTTAAAAACAGTGGTACAGTGCTCTTTTGTGTCATTTTGATGTCTTTTGTTGCCCTCCGTTAGCGACTGTTCAGGTGAATCTTCTCACAAAGTTTTAAAGAAGTCCTTCACCTGTAAATGTGAAAAAGTTATTTAGGATCACGGTGGATTAAAAACACGTACACATCATAAACTCCATTACAATATAAACATTAGCAAATTTATAAGATAAAGCACATTAGAGACCCCATGTGGCTCACATAGGTACAGCAGCCACAAGATAGAAAAGTCGAAAACTTACCTTTGCAACAAACAGATTCTGCACTTTGGGATCACTATTAAATGCCACACTGGCATCAAGCTGCAACACAGGGATCTTTTTCAACTTCTCAAAGTGTATCCTAAGGTTAAAAAGAGCAAAGCTGTGTCAGACACATACATTAAAGGCTTCAAATACCACACAATGCAGACTGCCATCTGCTGTTACAGTAATTACTACTGAAAAACTAAAATACTCAATTTATGTTACAGTCTTGGTAAGACGAAAGCGTGTTTTGAGCAAAATAAAAATCAATTGTCTTTTACAGAGCTCTAAAATTAGTTAAATCACAACACAGTTAGTTTGGTTACACGATCAGAAACAACAGAAAATGCCGTGATGCCATGGCAGAGGAAGACTGCTCTGTAAGGCAGGAGCTCAGAAGATTGGAAACTGCAGCTCTGAAGAGGAGCTGCGCCTCAAAGGAGGAGCTAGATCCACCCAGGAGTTTTGCACAGCTGGAGGGTTGCCCCGGGAGACTAAACAATTTCTCAAACATACAAGAAAGAAAATCAAAGCAACACTCCAGGGAGAAACATTACAACATAACGTAGAGCTCAAAAAAAAATTTTTTTTTCCATAATACTGTCCCTTTAAATATCTTTAAACTTGGTAAAGACCAGACTACTTTTAACATATTGTACTATGTGAAATACACAGAAAAATGAAGGTGCAATTTTGTTTTACCACAAATGTATGTATTTATTTATTTGCTGCAGACACATGATGTGTTTCTTACTCAGTACTCTTCTCTACCAGCCACTTCTCATGCTGCCTATGCAGCGTCTCCAAGTAGTCCAGCTTCACTCCCTCCTCCTCAGGTCTTCCCCGTGACTTGAGACGCTCCATGCACATCTGAGAGAAGCAAAGTGGCTTGCGATTTCTTTGCAAGGTTTTGAATTCAGAGCAATAAGAAGAAAAGAAAAAAGATCTTACATCCATACCTTGGGTGAGGCTCTGAGGTAGATGATGCCCTCCAGCTCCACCCGGTGTCCAAACTGCTCCACCATCAGGGAGTGCCAGTCCTGGTACGTCGCCCATTCAGTGGTGTTGATGCAGCCCAGTTCAAACATATTCAGAGCAAAGATGTATCTGACAGAGAAGATTTAAGGTTAGTTTTAAGTAGGCAGAATAAAGCTACATAAGTGGATCTCACTCTGAATTCACCAAAGATAAATCAACACAATACTTGAAATCCAGAATGTGTACTTATGTCTGGGAACTCTGGGAACCACGGTTTATTTAAAAGGACTGATGCTTTAAGGACAGACACGGACATGGGTGAGTCTTGATATAAAATGTTTCACCTGTCACTGTAGACCGAGCGCTCATACACCTGGACAGGGCTTTCCTTTGCGTTGAGGAGATGAGCAGGAGGGGCCTGAAGTTGTATCCTCATTCGGCTCACACAAGAATATGTTTGAAATGTGTAGGACCAACGCTGAGGGTCCTGGTACATCATCTCCAGCAAGTTGTTGACTGTTCCTTGGGGTGAAGCATCTATTTCCTGGTAAATAAATGGGAATAATTTAGTCTTTTATTCCTCTTTAGCATACCAAATGGTCAAATGGTGTATGGGAGAAAAATAATTTCACCTTTGAGGTCTTGATCTCAATGTTCTGCCATTTACCGACAGGCTCTTGCACCACCTCCCAGTCCGTAGAAACCGACTGCAGGAGTTTTGCAAAGGTTGACTTTCCAACAGCTGTTAGGAGAAAAGCACATGACATAGTAGCAATATTATGCAGTCTTCCCAATGTGCAATTCTTTAAATTTCACATCACCTGTACACATTAAACCATAATAATTCCTTCACCAGGATAATATGATCATTTCTGTTTACTCACTTTAAGCAGAAATACAATGTCTTGCAAAAATATTCATACATGTTGAGCTTTTTAGTTTTTCTCAACCAACCACAAACCTATAAATAAAATGTATTGGGGTTTTATGATAGCCAAAAAGAGTAGCGCATAATTGCGAAATAGAAAACGGAAGATGCATAAGTTGTTCTTCAAATTGTTTTACAAATAAAAACCGAAAAGTGTGGTGTACATTTGGATTCAGTCTTTTTCTTGATTTTGTTTTAGCACTGGTGTTTATAGAGGCCATATGTTTGCAGTGCAGGACAAATTGATTATTCTGAGTTGTGTATCCCTGCAGCTCTTTCACAGATGATTGTCTCTGAAGGAGACTTTTGCCACGCAAAAGTCTGATCTATGAGATCATACTGAGGTATGCCACTGTATAAAGATCTTTACAATAACTTATTTTATATCTACTAGTTTTTCTCAATTACAACGGACTCTCTGTAGTTACACAACTTAAAGATCCAGTGATCTTACCGACGTTTCCCTCGATAGAAACTCTCTTCACTCGCGATGCACCATCCTTAGATGAACTCGAGTAGTTTTTAGAGCATGAAACACTTGGATCCCCTATATTTTTATCCATATAGCTGCAGATAGTTGTCCTTCCTCTCAGAAATGAGCTGTTTGGTGGTTTCCACAGTGTGAATGCAAACCTCCTGAGCTGCATCAGACCTGAACCCTGTTTCTGGATTTCAGAAACCCGGTGTAACACAAGTAGTCGGTGCAGGGCAGCCATCTGGAAATGCATAGCAATGGATAGCAAACACTTTCCCTGTCTCTTATTAATCAGCAGAAACATCACCAGGTGATGAGCTCATGAAAGCTAGCTCTACCCAAAACATCCTAATGCAACATCAACTATCGGAGCAAATTAAAACGTCTTTCTACGCTTGTAAAATATACTTTATTTCGATTATAAAAGTCAAATTTCAGTCTCGCATAAGTCTCTCCTCGTTAGCACAATTCTGAGTTAAATTTTGTAACATGTGCCAGTTGCTAAACGCTACCAGCAACTAGACGCACTTCCGGCATAACATAATTTACTTTCACAATAAAAGCCCTTCAACAAATATGTTATTGCCCCTAGACGCTAAATGCGTATTTCTTGATTTTATGCGTCAGTGTAAAAACTAAATGTCAGCGGTGATGTTGCACAGGGAGAATGATATATTTATGCATTCGCATATATTTTGCATTCATTTGAATTCTTGATCTTTATTGTGATACCTCTAAAAACAGTGTAATTTACCTTCAGTCATCTAACACAGCAAACCAGTCAGGAAGAAAGTGGAGAAGTAAAGTTAAATTAGGCTATATACATAAATTATATATATATATATATACATATACAATATATATAATATATAACTGTATATAATTTGATATGTCACCACAACTTTATTTTGTTTAAAGAAAATGACCAGGATTTTAAATCCATTTTATGAAACAAATTAGTGAATATTCATTCTAAAGAAAACAAAAAAAACACAATTTCAGTATTGAAATAAAAGCATTTACATTAAAAACTATCACAGAAGTCCCAAATTACAGTTTTATGCAAGCCATTTATGAATGCATAAATAAACGATAGCAGCAGACAATTTAGCTATAATCACAGATCAAAATAGTGCCAGAAAAGATTTGAAGGTAAAGAATTTGTCGTTAGAGCAACATTATCAGTAACTTGTGTTTTTGATGGTGATCTTTTGAGTAGCGTTGATCTTGAAGTCGCCAACACCTGAAAAAATTAGGTATTTCAATTATTTAACTTCAAAGAATTTAACAGACTACAGTAGTTAATATTGCTGAATGTCACTGCAACAAGTGTGTGTGTGTCTTTACCCTCAGTGAGAGCCGTGCCATCAGAAGAAAGGTGCCAGTATCTGCGGTCGCTTTGTCTGGCCTGCTCTCCGTTTACAGCGCTTAAGAATGGTCCCCACTGACTGGATTCCTTCTGAAATCTGCCAAGCAGGATCAGGTTTTACTCACTTCAGCAGGTTTGACAGACAGTGACTTGCTGAGGCTCATTAAATCAACTTACGTGAAGCCAACATTCTTCCTCTCAAGCAGCTCCAGGGCTTCCAGCAGGGAGCTGCCCTTTGGCACGTCCACAGAGTATGCAGCTGCAGCTCCGCTAGCAGTCACCACCTCCATCATCACATTCACTTTGGTCTCACTTGGTAAAACCACAGCAGGGTCTACAGGCTCCAGCACCAGTGTGTCTGCAAAAAGAAAACAACATGTGAAATAAGAAATGATACCGATCAAAGTGACCAAAAAAAGCTGGAAGCAATTCTGCACACACCATCCTCATTGAGGCAGTCCAGAGTTTTTACCGACAGGTAGGTTTTCCTCTGGAGCGCCGGCAGAGTCTGAGAAATAGCCATGGGGTTGTGGTAGGTGTTGCTTCTGGCAGCTGTTCTCATGGCCTCCATTGAGGCAGAACAATCTCCAACCTCACTGCCCATTGCCAGTAAAGCCTTGAATGTCAGTAAACCAAGCACGAGTGATTTTTAAGGTTTGATGCAGAAACAAGGAAAGATGGTGAGGACAGAAAACAAATAACTTCTTACTTGAACTGCCAGACCCGTGCTGAACTCATTGCCAATATGACCGTCAGATCTACGAGAGGCCAGAAGCTTCTGCTTGATCTTGTTGAGAGTTAAATTCAGCTCCTCTGCATTGTGTGAATATGATCCAGAGTTCTTCACGCACTGAAGGGCCATGCCAGCCATAGCATAGGTATCTAGGAGGGACAAAAATGTTGAATTACAAAACAAACAGAGATTTAAAAAACACACCTGGTCTGCATGTTGTCAATATGTTATTACAATACCAGATTTTAAGATGTGAAAGTGCTAAACTGTTTCCATACATTTTGTTGCAATCATCTTATATATTTCAGCTGAAAAACAATTTTTTTTAGATTAAAAAAAGTGCAATAATCCAGTTGCATAGTCTGCAGAGTCTTAAACTAATAGTTTTTAATACAGTCTCCTTTGGTAGGACTCCATGAGCACGCCACATCTTGACTTGATAAGATTTGCCTAAACTGCCTTGCAAATGTTCTCTAGATCGGAACAGTTTATTATTTGAATAGTACATCGTCAATGCCGTTTTTAAATTACTAGTCACAGCTATTTTATTTTACAAATCAAAAACTGTGCAATTTAATCCACTTTACAGATCAAAGATTTTCAACAGCCCTTTAACTCACCAATGCTCTCGGTTTCTCCGTGTTTGAAGTGCTCATTGTCTGCTGCTTTGATGAGCTTGTGGCTGACATGGTTGCTGACCCTTATGCCACTCACACAGAGAGCAAGCACACCCAGGCTGTACTGGTAATAGTTGGTCAAAGGGCGGTGGCTGACTGCAAGACGAAAGAAAAAAAAAACCTAAATGACATAAATCTTTACTAAAGTTAGAAAAAAATTATGCTATTTTGGCATTATGGTGTCCTGCTGAGCTTGAATCAGTTAATAATTGCTCTATTCTTGGATCATGTTATGTCTTTAACTGTTTCATTTTCGCTGTTCAGCGTTTTCAGAAATAGTTTTCTTTCTGAGAGACAAATCACAGCAGTGAACTCTGACCTCATGCTGCAGGACAGTAAAACAAGTTTCTGCAAACGTTTTAGAAAAAAACTGAACCCGTGAAGGAAAATCTTACAGCCGATGTGCTCTTTCTCCTGCTCCATCTGCCTCTTCAGGTGTGTCAGCAGTGTCTCACTCTTGTCATCTGCAGTGAAGCTGATGGTGTTGAGGTCATAGCAGGAGGACTTCAGGGCAAGACTATACAGCGCCATGATGCCAGTCACAGCCTGGCCGTTTGAGAGTGAGCTGAAGACAAAGTTAGACAAAGTTAAAAACAACGAATGTTCATAATTTCACATAGAACGTCAATGTACTGTTACGAAACGTGGAAAAATACGTTTGAATGTCATCGTGAAGTTCATTTTTCAGTTTGTTGAGGTGATCTGTCTCCTTGGCTTGGTTGTGGTGATGAGACAGTCGAAGACCCAGGTGAACGCTGGGATTGGGAAGTCCTTCTGGACTTTCCAGAGAATGAACAAGATTCCTGTTGAGTGTCAGGAGCAGCTCAGAATTGGATCCTTCAGTATCTGAAACAAATTTTGCCAAAAAAAAACAACTTACAGGGATGTCTCTGTGTTGTTGCTGACATCAACAAAAACTTTTGGAGGATTGTGAAACCCCAAGAAGCTGCATCAGCAGCTAAGATTAAGAGCAAATTACAGAATGCCTCTACCCAGATAAACTCAATACAAGTTAAGAAATTGCATGAGGTAAAAATAAAAACACCTTTCTACTCTGCTGCTTGTGATCGTTTTTAAAAGGTTCAGCATTCTACAGATTTGTTTAGTTTTTGATGGAGATGCTTGCAGGTGGATCATTCAGTAAAATGGATGGCATGAACTTCCTCTAAAATATGGTTATGATGTTTTGATTTTTATCTTTCTATAGTAAAAGATAGACACCAAATAAATACACATACCCCAAAATCCAAATTATGAAACTGGGACTCAGCACACCCAGGCCCTCTTTCTTAATTGGCACTGACCTAGACGTCATTTTGTGGAGGTGGCCTCTGTTAGATTTACTGATAGACAATTTGGGGCATCATCTGCAGTAATGCAGGTGCTGCATCGATCTGTAAATGTGAATAAAGAGCTCAGCAAAAAAAGCAATGCTCTCCATACTGATTGGTCAATAATTTATCTTTGACATATGATCATGAGATAACTGTCATTGTTGAATGGATGAGATCCTAGGTGCAAGCAACTAAAATAAACTTCTCCTATACAACAGATTCAGGTAAGGAGCTCCATAAGCCATCAGAGGAGCTCAAAAAATAGGAGCCATTTAAGATGGTGTGGGGATCTGACCAAGATGCCTCATTTTAGACATTTTTAAAGGCGCATCCCAATGGGGAGAGACCCCAAGGCAGAGCAAGAACTTACCAGAGGGGCTAAAAGTCTCCTCTGGCCTGGGTACACCTTCAAGATCACCCAGTATGAACTGGATAGTGTTATGAGGAAAGATGTCTGGCCTACTATCTTCAACCTGCAGGCTGCTTGTTGTCTCAAAGAAGAAGACATCGAATGGATGGGCCTTAGCAATGACATTAGTCTCAAAAAGGTTACCATGCACATTGACTGTGCTTGTTCAACTAAGTAAAATAAGAAAAAAAATCTACAAAATTCTGCTTTTATTTTAATGCTAACCCCAACCCTAAGCTTAAAAAAAACATTCAAAATTACTATGATTTCTTCATATTATACTAGATAAATGATTTCTGAAACGTTTTTGTTTCTATTTTAATTTTAGGTTTTTATCCTTAAGTCTAAAGTGTTCAACGAGTTTCTGCCAACTGGGAGAGATCGACGAGTCAAAATTTCGAAGATTGCAAAATCTGAGAATTTCCAGACTTGGTTGCATCACAATTCAAGTAGTTTTAAAAAGTGTTTACTGTTTTCAAGATAGAAATATATATTTAAAAGTTACTTACCACACGGCTTGCTAGAGGCAAAAGCCAGCAGTCCGGTAATAATCACTAAAGCCAACATTCTGGCTGTCCAAAAAGAAAACAAAATAGAAAAATTAAATAACAACACAAACATTCACCTGACATTGAAGCATTTCACACTATTAGAACAGTACAATCTTCAAATATTAGCAAGATATAGGCACAACACTGCTGCTATCTAAAATAGTAAGACATTGTTATAGCAGTAATGTCGCAATGGTTTTGCTGTCAACTTTAACAAAGCTGTAAAGACTCAGTAGCTTATTACCTCCTGAGAATCCAATGCGAAGAATCAGAGCTGAGTGGGAGAAAAACAGAGAGACGAATGCTTATAACGCCTCGGTCTCACATGACCCATCATCTGAGATGACACAACTTCGAAAAAGTTCTTCTTCTTCTTCTTTTCCTTTTTTATGGCGGTTGGCAAGCAACTTTTAGATGTGCATTACCGCCATCTACTGGAATGGAGTGTGGATCGGGACGCTAACTATATACACCCCCCTCAAAACAAAACAAAACAAACAAAACAATAAAATAAATTTAAAAAATAAATAAATAAAAATAATAATAATAATAATAATAATAATAATAATAATAATAATCGAAAAAGTTGAAGAGTTCATCGTCTCTTTAAACAGCAATACAACAGGAAGTTGGAAAAGTATATGAAACATTTAGATGATTGTGATTGGTTAGAATTCGAGGCGCTTGTGAGGTTGAGCCAATCAAAGTTAGAGTAGGGAGGGCGCTATCAGCCTCACTTTGAAAACTTTGAAAAGCAGAACCTTTTAATAATGAAACAACAACTGGATATAGTTACTGGTTCTTCACGCACAGCTGTTTATTCTAACTTACTGATGTAACCGATTGTGTTGACGAAAAAGAATCTGTGTGGAGTGTGGCATAACTACGTTACCCATAATTCACCTGTGCCTCGTGCGTAGCTCACGCTCTTTCTAGAACCTTGACGAGTCTTCCAGCGTAAGTGTGTTTTTTTCATTCGACGTCAGGTTGACCCGTCCTACTTTCAAAGCCTTTCACACACACCACGCACAATAAGGCGTGTGGTCTATGAGCCATTTCTGCTTAGCCGAGGTTTAATTATTTTATCGGGTCATATCACCAGATGCTGTTATTGTCCGCTAATGACCGCATTAAACAGAGAAACCCCCAACGGTGCGGAGAGGAGCTAGCTAAACATCGACAGCAACAAACGGCGAGGGGGCAGGGCAGGTTCACAGGTCAGCGCTTTAACTTGTGTTTTTCTGAACTTGTGCAAAACTATTAGTCACCTCAATGAGAATTTTATTACCATGCATTATTTAGATAAATAACACCCCAACCAGATACAAGACATAAATTCCGTAGTGTCATGTTGGTGACAGTCACTACGTGCGTCCTGTACGTCGTAGAAAAATGCATTTTTTTTTCAAGCTGATCTAATTAGCATCAGTTCTGATCTTTCAGATTAACACTTCTTATAACCACCTGCCTCAAATCAACCCTTCCACTGGTTCTTCATGCACACCTTCGTCCCTCGGCCAGTGAGCTGGGGTGTCTACCAGCCATGTATTCATTTTCAGGCCCCACTACTCTGCCTGAATTTGAGTTGGGACCTCCGAGTACCTCTGACAGCCTTCAGAGAGAACTAAACTCAGACAGGTATGGTACTGATTGGTATGTTTTTGACTCAAGTTTAGTGCCGACACTTGACCAGGAATGCATACAGGAATGTTTTGTTTTTGACATATTTGTCTCTGATCCACAGCAGCTGGGAAACAAGACGCTTTCGTAAGCACAGGAGACTAGATGATGAGTAAGTGAGCAAAGTGTGGTGAATAATAATTGTAGCCCTACTATCAATTAATCTTATTTGAATTTTATGCGATAGATCAGCATAAAGTGGCACATATTTGTGAAGTGGAAGTTTTTAATGTTTTTAATTTAAAAGTAAAACTGGAAATTGTGATCTGCATTTGTTTTCAGTCCTCCTGACATCGTTTTTGTAGGATCAACTTTTGCTGAGATGCTTCCATTTTGCCAGCTTTACACATCTTGATACTAATAAGCTGATCTAAATCAAGTTGGCTAGAGAAAGTCTGATGAATTTGTAAAAGTTGCCACTTTGCATTTCGATCTGCATTTGGCTGGCTATGAGCTACTTTATTTTGCTCTGTCTTATAAAATTCATTTGAAAATACACAAATGTTGTGTTTTTAATCTGACAGAATGTGTAAATGTGTAAAACATTTCACGCTGCATGCAGGCTCCACACAGGCGTATTCTAACATATTTTCTGCTTTGTCAGGGGTTGCAGTGCCAAAAAGCGAAGGTTAATGCCTGAAACAGAAGTGGATATTTTGGTGAACACTTGTCCTACTCTGTCAGCACAGCAAGTCCCCCTTCCTCCTCCTCCACAGCCATGTTCAGCACATCAGAGCCTCACTTTGCTGCAGCCCTCTTCTGTCCAGCCCCGAGCTGAGATGGAGATCCCCTGCATGGAGATAGAAGCGGCTCACAGGAAACTGCAGGAGATTGAAGACAGGTATGGAGCAACTTTCTGCCTGCTTGTCCTCAAGTTGAGTCAGAAATATAAAACCACTAATGCTTGTGCATTCATGCATAATCCGCTGTCAGACCTTCAGACCAAAGTCCAAACTTTGGGTGATTTTTCACTTACTTTTACTACCACCTTGGTAATATACATATTTCCCATTGAGTCCTGCAGTTCACTCCATTTATTTCAAACAGAGGGGCTTTGTGTCACTAATCAGTTGTGGTAATTTTTCTGTTGGGTTCAGCACAGAAAAATTACAGTCACACTTGGTGTGACTGTATTTGTTCACTATGATGTTGATGTGTTGCAGAATAATCCTTGAAGATGACGATGAGGATCTTGATGTAGAGCCGGTCCCGAGGCGGCCGGTTCTGGTCATCTCAGACAGTTTGAAGGAGGGTCTGCAGCGCGGCATCAGTGACATTCTCCCCCAAACTGTGGCCCAGTCTGTGTACGTGCTCCATGCTCATTTCCATAATCCTTTAACTCCTGAAGTACCGAGCCCTCCACTGGGCTTTCATTCCTTAGAGTATCTGCACTACCGGAATGCCGTGGTCTCTTATGTTACTGGTTTTGAAGAGTAGCTCAGACAAAAGATCTTCGAGTCATATTTATTCTCCAGGGAAACATGGATTACTACATAAAAGCTCATAGTGTTTCTGATCATTTTAAAACAGTTAAAATAGCTAATAGGTATTGCTAGGAGTGTTTTTATGTATTTTTTAAAATACTCTGCTAGCATTTATTTTGTGATTTCCGGCCCCCGTTCAGTAATTCATGTGTTATGCTGTTGCAAACTACAAACCCTGAGATGCAGGAAGCAACAAATCATCATAAGTTCAGCTTATCAGAATTACTTTAAACTTTCCCACATACCTTTAAAATACCTCCAAAAGAATTTTGCTCCTAAAATCAGAACATTTTGTTATGCTAGCCTGCCTGCTCCTTTATCACTGGAAAATGTAATATAAATTGGGTTTTACATTAACCTAAGAATGTTATGGCTATAAAGCAATGATATTGTTAATCATTATAAATTGTTAAAGTGGAATTTTACCAGATGTTAATTATGTTAAATCTTAGTTATTATGTTTTATTATGTGGTCATAAAAAGGAAGTAGATCTAATTTACTGAAACTTAAAGAAACACTGATTTCTTTTTTTCCCCCTACATTTACACAAATTAAAAACAAATTTAGTTTTGGTGTAGGAGTCCAGAAAGGTCCAGCAAACTAGCTGCATTTCTAGAATTTTCTGAGATCTTCATAAAAGCATTTTTGGAGTTTAATAAACTTACGTTTGACTATAACAATTATCTATTTAATGTCCATCTGCTGTGACTTTTTTTCCCTTCACTCTCTCCTTCCTCTTGACCCCAGGAGTCCTTCAGGCATGGAGCTGGTCCTGTGGCGTCCTCCAGAAGATCCCTTCTGCCAGAGGCTGAAGGACTCGCTACAGAAGCAGCGGAAACAGCAGACGGTCGGCCGGCAGCACCCAACTCCATGTTCGTCTCCCAGCCCGCCCCTCAGCCCCTCCTGTCCACCTGCAGAGACATGCGCACCCATGTACAGCTTCCCTGTGCTCCACCACTCAGGGGAGGAGGACATGGAAATTTAACCTCGAAGCCAAAGTGAAAGACTGGACAAGCGTCACAGAATAAGCTGATCGGTTGTGTTGTGATCTCCTGTTGATCTTGAGCTCGTTTGTGCGTCATTTATTTACCACACATTGTTTTTGTGGACAGATATGTGAGGATTAACTTTAACAGTGTTATTGATGTAAACCTTGAAGGCCTGTAAACTTGCCGCCTTACTAACATTCACTCATAAGTTAGAGGCATTTTGTTCATATGAGTGACCAGCAGCACACTGATGTAATGTAAATATGACTTATGTTACTGTTGACCATAAGTGTGCAATGCCTGGCTCTTCTCTGCAAACTTTAGGGAGTCCCTACAGAACACTAAAAGCCTGACTTCCTGTTTACCGTTATATTGTGGTGGAGGAGTAATCCTCCTCTGTCGCAGAAATGCTCTTTGAACTTTGACTTTAAGAACTCAGTTGTTTTGTGATAGAGGAGTAATCTTTCTCTGGTTCAGATATTTGCCACATCTGTGACCTTTGATTACTTTGTAAGGAATTCTGCAAAGGCATTTTTTTATGACTTGCGTAAACTTTGCATTTGTACATTGCCATGAAGCATTGTTACTTCTTTTGTTTTATAATAAAACATGGTTCATGAAGAGGTTTTTAAAAACATTTCTCTACAGTTTTCTTAAAATAGCCTAAAAATGTTAAATACATTTTAGAGATAAGCAACAAACTCAGATGAGCTAGCAACAATAAGCAGCTAAAAATTAGATTAATACATTTTCCAAATGGGCTATAAATTGTTACATTTCTGGAGATCTTAGTCTGGAAAGTCTCTGACACATGAACAGTTCATCTTGCTTAAACTCCTCAGAACGGAGGAGTGGCTGTACAGTTAAAGCTGACATGATTAATATGTACTGGTAGAAAGGCGTCGTTTTTGTTTCCTGAACATTTCCATAAGTCATGATGTCATCATTTTCCTCCAGTAACAAGGGTTTCCTCACACATGAGTTTTATTAGGTTATTTAACAAAAGTGGCATGATTTAATTTACAGTTCACAACTCATTCACAGTTCACTGTCGACAGGCCATGGAAGATCCCTTTTTCTCAGCACAGATGAATGCTGCCTTATGTCACAGTGACCTGCCTTTTATTCTTGTATCACATGCAGATGTATCAGTGAGTGAGTCATAATGGCTGCCACTGATTGGCTTTAAAATACATTCAACATCATTTCAGTTGTGTGGTTTTGGAGTCATACAACAAAGAATGCTTTTACAAGGAATTAACTCAGTGGGACCTGAATATTAAGCCACATTTTTAAAGTTTTTAATTATAAAAAATTGGCACAGCATGTCTCCTTTTCCTTCCTCTTCTCAATTTTGCTCTAATTTGTTTTAGTATATTATAAAATATGAATGGGCCAGATTTATTAGTGCTTTTCTGGACTATTTACAGCTCCAAGCACTTTACACCAGTCTCTTAAAAACCATTCAAACTCACATCAGTACAGATCTTGGGGTTTAGTGTCTTGCCCAAGGGCATATCATCATGTGGCAGGAGAAAGCTGGAATCAAACCCTCAACTTATGAAGTCCAAGACATCTACTTTACCCACCTTTGCCCACAGGAGAGTTGTGGTTGCAAAGGAAGACGATACAAAAAACTCCAAGGGGTGTAAATACTTTTGCATGCCACTGCACAGCCTGTAATTATACTTAGCAGTGAAATATCCTCAAAAATCTCCTTTGGGTAATTCCCCTCTCACTGTTGTCAGAAAGGATCCTGATACATCAAAGCTAAGTGTGTCTGGGAAAGCCTGATTTTCTACCTGGAGCTGCTTCACTCTGCTCTGCAGGGAGCAAAGGAGCTGAAACAAAGAGACGTCTGAGGGGACGTGTGCAGCAGCAGCGCCGACCGCTGCATGATGCAAGTGGGAGCAAACAGCCTCCTGAGATTCCTGATGGAAGAAAGGAGAGAACAGGAACGGTGCTAGCGTGTTTATTGAAGGAATAGGTGTGAAAGAGCCGAATGCTAACACGTCGTCTACCTTTGCGCCAGACATGGTGCTTCTGTCAGGACTTGTTTCTTTCATCTTTGATGCAGTTCTGTAAAACAATCATGGAGACTCTTTAAAAGCTGCCACAATGAGTAAAAAAACACAGCACCAGTAGGAACTTACATGTTTAAGTCTACAGGTAACGTCTACTGTGCAGTTTTAGATTGAAACAATGCTTTTTACATTAGCTGGTTAGTTACTGTGTTATTTGTTACCTGCACCTCATCAGCGTTGTCTTGCACCTGTGGGATGAAAAACGTTTGAAAAGTGTTTTCATGGGTGGACAGCCATGACTGAAATGAAACATGCACGGGACATGTTGTAAGGATGATTTTGCGTCACCTCTCCAGATCAGCCATCAGCTGCTCGGTAAAGCTGCCTGCGAGGCGAGCCGCAGTCTGCTGCTTCCACTGAGCCGTGTTGCTCTGAAGCTGCCTCAGCTCCTGCTCCTGGGCCTTCAGCTGCCTGCAGAGAGACGCTGCCGCCCCTCCCTCAGGCCCAGAAACACGTTTCAGACTGCAGAACTCCTCAATGTGCTCCTCAATACAAGTTAGAATAAAACAGAATTTCAGCAACTGTGTAAAACTATTTGTGTATGCTTAAACAAATGCGTTTGTATTCAGTTTGCACCTGAATAAGACGTGCCTTTAAAGCTTGATCTTTCTCTTGCCTGTGGAGGTTTAGTTCTTGCTGCCGAAAGGAATATTAAAACATAGAGATGCACTTATAGCCAGTGCCCCAAAGACATGTTCATCACTCTTGTCCTCTTTCAACATTTTATCATGTTCCAAAGCAAAGATTTTATAGTATCTTAGGAGGGTTTAAAAACATCAATCAACACAAACAGTGCATAATTAAGAAGCAAATTGAAAAATGATACTTTGTATTAATATCTGAGATGAAAACGGTCTGAAAAGTGTGGCATGCATTTGTTTTCAGAGAGTTCTTAATATAAGTCTAGTTGGGGAGACAGCGTCATGTGGTAGACGATGCAAAATGTTATGAATGACTAGAAAAACACCCGACTTCATCCTGAACACACCATCACCATCCTGAAACAGTGTTGGCAGCATCATACTGTGGGGATGCTTTTCATCAGTAGAAACATGGAAACTTCTCAGAGTTGATGGGGACATGGATGGATGGAGATGAATACAGAGCAAACCTGGAAGAAAAGTTCTTAAAGGCAGCAAGACTTTAGTAAAATGTGTTTTCACCAACACTCTCCATCCATCCTGTCTGAACGAGATTTAACTATTTGTCGAAGAAAAATATATTTGAAGTCCATGTATCTCTTTTTCCATTTCACACCTTAGTACAACTTTGTGATGAACTGTCACTTAAACACCCAACAAAACACATTAATGTTTGTGCAGCACAACTTAATATGAGGCTGTTGAAGTGTGAATAATTTTGCCATGAAGATTCGAAATCCTCTGCTCCTACCATCACTACCTGAGCTTCTTCCAGCTCTCTGTAGAGCTGCAGCTCCCTCATCAGGTTGTCTCGCTCCACTTGCAGAGAGTCTCGTTCCTCCTGCAAACCCGTCAGCTGCAGCTCCTTCTGCGCCAACATTTCGCCCAGTGCTCCCACCTTGATCCTACATTCTCCCAGTTCGTGCTGGAGCTCGCTGACTCGAACATTGGGGGGCTAAAAGTGAGAAGAAGAAGAAAAGCAGAAATAACATGTAACCTTTCACCCAAAACCGTTCAACATCTAAAGTAAAATAGAAAACATTACAAACTGGTGAAATATTTATATTAAATGATATCAGAATGCTGCATTAATATGAACTGGAAAATCAAAACAATGTATTTTTCAACTCCTCAAATAGCACCACATTTTGGACAGAGATTATTGCAGTGGCTCAGATACACTTCTAAAAAAAAACTGCACTGCTTTTTACTGCACCGATGACAAAGAACAAATCTTTATTTGCATCAAATGAAAATTTGATATTAAAGCAAAACCAAACTATAAGTGATTCGATTTCTGAATAAAACATTTGATTTTATTCAAAGGTTGCAGGCGCTAACAAATCCTTTCAATGTTGTTTTATTCATATTTTGTACGAGATTTGACTTTGAAAGTGAAAGAAGAGAGTGTCACCTCCTCAGACTGATGCCTTTTCTCCAGCTGTTTCTGCTGACATGCACATCTGTTCAGCGGTGAGCTCCCTGCCTCTGTGGCCCTGTGCAGCTCCTCATGAAGCTCCTCCAGCTGCTGCTCCAGGAAGTCATTAATGAGTTACAAATATTTTGAAACACATTCGCAGAAAGACAAATATGTTTTTGCTCCTAATTTTGTCAAATCCAAGACAAAATTATTCACTTTGAAAAACCGAAAAACAAAAATAGCAGCATTCCTATGATAATTTATTTTTTGTTCTCAATTGTGATCTGATCCACTGCAGTGATGTTTGAATATGATTATGTTTGAGAAACGATGCAAGAACAGAAGAAATCAAATTAGTCATTTAAAACCAAAAACAGGATTTATTGCTGAACTACCTTCTTCCAGCAGAACACAGTTTTCAGATGTGACTCTGTCTGCCTCTGGAACTGCTGTAGCTGGTACCTAAACACACACACACGCACGCATGTGAACCCCGTTTCACTACCTGAGTAACCAAAACACAAGCATGTTGGTGAAGATTTAACTTTGTGGCAAACAGATTATTTCTCTGACCTGCTGTTTCTCAGAACAAACTCCAAAGATCTTTTCTCCTTCTGCATCCAAGTGGTATCTGCAGACAGTTGTTCTAGCTGCCGAACAGTTTCCTGCGTCATAAGCAATAAACCGAGGCCTCAAACTACAGTTTTAATCTTATGTCCTTTTCTTAAACAAGGCCACATACCTTCTTTTTCTGTCGGAGTTCAGAGAGACAAAGCTCAACTTCTTTCAGCTGAATCCACTTTGATCCGAGTTTCTTCTCCTCGTTCTCACATTTCTAAGCAAAAAGCAAAACATTGCTGCAGACACACAGGATGATTTTGGATAAATATTATAAAGAGTGAGCTCTATTCTTACACGTCGGCGGTCAAAGACTTCCTCTTTCATGTTGATGCAGTCTGACAGCTGCCTCTCTGATGTCCTCACTGGAGTGGATGTCCTGATGAGGTCTTTAATGTCTTCACTGCTGTCTTTATTTTCACTTAAAAAATAAATACAAATGTGAGAAACTGAAACACACACACATATACACACACACACAACAAGGGAGTCACAAAACCCTTAAAATGTTGAAAATCACAAAATGCAGAATTTTTTAAAAATCTTCTAGATACCTGTTGGCTTTTCTGTTGTTCTGCTGACTGTTGGAGGATGCAGAAAGACTTTTCATCTGTTCATGTGCATCAGAGAATCTCCTCGCTTTGTGATTACAAAACAAACAACTTGTTTATTGTTTAATAAAATGTAGTCTTTTTTTTTTTTGATTTACCTGCTGTATACTGAGTTTCTCTCTCTTCCTCTCCAGCTGAGTCACTGTCACCATGGTCAGCACAGATGTCATTCAAATCACCAACATCCTCCATGAAGGAGCAACACCCTTGTGAGGGAGTGAAAAAGGTTACAAACATGCTTATGGAGTGTTAAATATATGTTTTTTAAAACATGTTTTGTATTCGTTTTAATCTTTATTTAAAGTTTTGCATCCAGCACTTTTTTCATCCTTTACGTTTCCTCTTCGGCTCCTGCTGCGCCTACCTGTCCTCCTGACCTGCTGCCTGACGTCCAGATCAAGATCGCCGTCCGTCGACATGTTGCCAAAGCTCCATCTTGCAACTCCTGGAACAGAAACAAAACACATGCTGCTTGAGGTCAACTGGCATCCTGACGAACAGGATTCAAACATTTTAGTCGCAGACCTGCATTTTTCCAAATTCAAATTTGACTTGTTCAGATTGCACATGAACAAGGGACCTACTGGAATTTCTTCTTGCCAGAAAATAAAAGCTAGAAAAAAAATCCCAAATGAGCGCAATGAATGTAATTAGAAACAAAATGTTAGCAGTAGCTTCAGAACAAAGGAGCTGAAGAAAATGAGATCACAGAGACCACGAGGTAACAAAGTGAGAAACTGCTGAGGCTGTAACTCTGATTAGTGTTTGTGGAGGAAACGAAGCGAGCCAAAGTAAACCGAGTCAACGCCATCACCAAGTAAATTTTTTACAGCCAAGACCTTTAGAGGCTTTAAGCCTTACAAGCTGATCAGTAATATAATCCTCTTTGTTTTTCCTTCCACAGCCTTTAGAGGTTTCAAAAGGAGATGCAAAAACAGAAATGGTAGAACAAGGGTTGTTGAAGGCAACAAGAAATCTTTGTTTTAAATGTAGCTGCTTATGTTACAATAGAGGCTTTAACAGATAACCAATGAAAACCAAAAATAAAGCCTGATTTAAAGAGAGAACAGACTGAAAGAGGATGGAGTCTTGACACAGACATAATTGAAAAGGCGAGAAGCTAAACCCATTTAAAATTCTTTTCTCTGACTTATTTTTATTCCAGAGATCAAAGATAGAAAGCAAAGAAGATTATCCATTATTTTTTTATTTTCCAGCAAAGCTGTGATGTTTCTGCATAAAGAGTCTGAACAAAATCTGCCCACAAACAAATGCTAACAATTTATTCTAATATCTTCTGTTATTTTGGTAGAAATTTTCCTTGTCTAGGCTCACACCGTCTCAAACGCTCTCCTTGTGTTGAGACAGATACGGTAGAAAGAGAGAACACCCTCTGTCATGTCTGGCGTTTTAACCAATAAATAATCCTTTTACAGATTTTACTGTTTTGTTTTTTTCTCTGGATGTTGCCAGTTTTGATCACTTTCATGAGTGTCACTGTCAGGGATTTCTGTCCGCTCTGTCTTGTTCTCGCTGTCTAATTGATCCGTATTTCCAAATGGAGAGAGGTCTGTCGTCTCTTCTTTGATGCTTCTTCCACATTCCTCAGAGCAAATACTCTCTGAAAGAGGATGTGACTCTCCAAGAAGCCTCTAAAAGCCTCCAGACAACCTGATCTCACCAAAATTGACTTTCCTCTTTGCCCCTGAGGATTACATCCAGACTTCTTCTGATTTCCTTGTTATTAACAGAATTATCCCAGAAGGTCAGTGTATTTTTTGGGGGAGAGAAGAAAACATTGCAACTACAAACTTCAATGTCATTCATTTACATTATGAGAGGAAGAACTAAAATTAGTACATTATTGTGGAGTTGATGCAAAAATTATGTGCATTTTTTTTTCTTTTTTCAGAAATAAAAGCTGGAGCTTCTTTGATATACAAAAATGGTAAAGTTAGTGTAGAGGTGCAAAACTGGTGGAGACGTATACCAAGACTTGAAGTAGAAATACAGCAAAAATGGGTTCTGCAAACTCAGGGTGAGTTGAGTTTGTTTTAAATAAATTAAAGTAAATAAATAAATAAATATTGACACTTTGTGTACATCCTCATAATGTTGCTTAACCATTTGCTTCAACACCTAGTAATTAATTTCTCCACGCATATGTGCTTGCAATGAGACAAAAAGGGAAACGTTTTGAAAAAATGTTTTTTCTAATGAAAATATCACCAGTGATTTTCTTTATCACTGGAAAATGCAATGAAATGCAGGTTTTATTAGTTTGAGTTTTGCTACAGACACACAGAGGAGCTTAGAAAAACCAAACATCTGTTGTCACTTGTGTGGAAAGAAAAATGTCACTTATTTTCTGGTGAATATATGGCATACATTACCGTTTTTGCCATTTTTTGATGTAGGAACCACATTGCTTTTTGGTTTTGGAGAGATAATCTGCAAAAAAGCAAGGATATTTGCTGAAATAACTTTTAGTTAAAATATTATGGGGGAAAATGACTGATGGACCAAACATAGCATTAGCAGACCTGCAGCTGATCAAGTTGTTGGTCTATAGCGTCTAGGATGAGGTCACAGTGATCAGGTCTGGGAGTCAGATGATCCAGCCTGAGATTGCTGTCTTTTTGATCTGCATCTAAGAGACGAAACTGCAGGTAAACATTGTGCAAATGTGCAACAGAGCGAGCAATAAAGAATGCTTTAAAACTTCTGACCGGAGCAAAGAAGTTTGCTGATCTCTTTTGTCTCTCTGCCCTCTTCGTAATGGCCAGCCATGCCCTAAATCTGCAGAGAAACAGTCAGCTGTTTTTCCTCATACCAAATAGATTTCCCCAGTATGAACCAGTGTTTCAGGCCGATCGGCAGCCATGATTCATGTGAGAGTGAGGAATGTTGTTGCCCAGTTGACAAGGAAACCTGGTCAGCTTGTTGGGAAGCTCTTTCACCAAGGAGACAGCAGACTGCCTCAGTTTCTCCCTCACCGCAAAATGAGCATTAAAGACAGTGGGCGTACTGTTTTATATAAATGCCTTAATATGAGATTTTGCATTGACTTGAAAACCTCTGTAGCATCATGCTTAAAACACAGTAAAACAAAAACAAACTCAAACTTGTGTTTTTTTAATCTACAGACAAATTTAATTTGGTGCCAACAAACTTATTAAACACTTATTAGCTCCCCTGGATGCTGTTGGAAATTATTTAATAGCAAAATCCGACTGGTAAATGTCAGAGCTAAGAAAGAAAGAAAGAAAGGAAGGAAGGGAGAAAGAAGAAAGTAAGAAAGAAAAAGCAAGCAAGAGAGAACTTACTATTTGTTGCCTTGTCGCTTACCTTTAAGCAGACAAAGTGAGTAAAGTTGCTCCAGATCCTGACTCCTGCAGTGGCTAAAGAAAACCTGCTGCTCCTGAGGGGAATCTGGGAAAACTAGTTGCTATGGAAACACTTAAACAGCTCCCACTTGCACATGTGCAGTCAGAGCTGAAAGACAAAGGGGCACTAACATTAGTATCAGAGTTTCTGACTAGAATCCTCAGAGGAAACTGAGGACATTTATTGGACTTTTAGGGACTTTCTGCTGTACATTTGATCCCCGCAAAAAATATGATGTGAAACATGTTTGCCTGAATGGGGTAAAAAGCATAGAATACATGTCATTGTCCACACGTTCTTCTGAATCAGAAAGCAGTCACCAAGTCAATTATTAAGAAAAATGTGTCCAAAAAGTATTGAAAATGAGACTGAATTTAAATTTCTCCTTCGTCCCTTTTCAGAGTCCACAGTGGGAAAACGGCTCACATGTACATTGAATTTTGGAAGGTAACTCAACTATTTCGCTGTTATAAGCTGCTGAAAGTTTGATGCGTCAGACTTTTAATTTCTCCTGGCAGCGTTCCTCATGCCTCCAGTTCACTAATATTCTTTCGGTTTCTGTGCTGTCATTGCCGTTTTAAATCTTAGCAGAGACGTCTAACAAAATTTATGTCTGGTCACTATGATGACTGCTCTAGTACAAAGGCTCTCACTCCTGCAACCGACTTCTTTAAGATATTCAGCCACCAAGTCGGAGCTGATATCAGCTTCCTGGCCAGGAGAGGGCAGACTGGACTCGTTTTTGTGTTTTAATTGGACACATCGAAAAGGTGGTCCTCAGAAGTTATGATGCCCCCCAATAATGCCTGATTTTTTAACATTCTTTCTTTTTATGTCTGACAAAAACTTGGGACAAATTTCAATGGAGTTGGAAAATATATAAAAACGATTTTTAATTCAATTTATTGATACTTTTATAATTATTTATTTGAATACTTATACTTAATTGTCATAATATATTATCTTAGTATTCCTTTAATTGTTTTAAACTATTATAATGTATTGAGTTTTGCTCGAGGACAAAGGATTTTAAAGACACCATCCACCTACTACAATGTTTAAAATAAAAAATATTCAGCAAACACCAAGAAAACATACATTGTTGTGCTCACATGGCCCATGTTAGTTTAGCCAGATATTTGAAAAAATTATATTTTGTGTATATTTTATTCAAATTTTGGGCTTTATCCATAGGACCTGTTTTGTCCCTCTTCTCAAGAATCACTGACTAATTTTACACTTAAGGAAAATTGCATTTGCATTTGCTGTTGGACTTTTTTTACTGTCAAAATTCTGTGGAAACAACTCAAAGGTAAGAGGCATTTATGTGTGGCGATGCTTTCAGTCAAAAAAAGGCAAAATGGATCTCCAGCTGTCATCCTTTTATTCTGCCACAGATCTGAGCAGCATCTAGTGAGGAGGAACCATCTTCATCTCTCGTGAATTATTATGTTCATTATGGAAACACGCAGCATGAAGATACCAACATGAGAATAATGGCACCCTTGAGAAGAAAGAGACAAAGAATGAGTTAATGAAAAACTTTGAAAGTTTTTTATTAACTCATTACGTTAACTCAACTTTGAACTCATCTGAGTAAAGAAGATGCTTTCAAGGCAAACAGCTGCTCAATTTGAAGCATCAACAACTTTGACAGACTTACAGTCATATTCAATAAATTAGAATATATGTCCCTATTAATCTCTTTTGTCCAGATTGTAAGTACCTTTACAAGCAGGTATTAAAGACACTTTTCATTAAGCTAACATGTTTGTATTCTTTTTTCTTACTGATCTGATGTATTATTCTAATTTTAAATGTCATGTAAGAGAAAAATTACCATAATTATCAGAAATAAAGGCTGGAAACCATCCATCTGTGTGTAATAAATCTGTATAATGAGATTCACTTACTGATAAAGCTTATAAATAAATTGATTTTTTATTCTAATTGAATGGATCTGAACATTCACTGTGCTGTTTCTGCAGGTGCCAAGTACGATGAAGGCCACTTCACCATCAGCCACGGAAGTTGTGATATTCTGAAACATACTGATCCAAATAATCCCAAGCTCAACATGACTATTAAAATGTATAGTAACTCAAACATCACATGAAGTCATTTTCTATTGCACCTCTTGTGCAACATTGCAGTTGCTCAGTGGGGATGCCTGGACAGCCAGGTGCATCCTGGGATTACTTGGGTCACATGTCCCTCTATAGATGATCTGTTCAGCTCACTTTTCTTTTGTTCAGAGAGTGAATCTCAGAATCAAAACACCTCAAAACTTGTCTGTTTCTCTCATGCCTGCATTCATCCACTGCTGGTTTTAGAATTACTTCATATTTTGGATTAACTCATCTAAATACTCACTACTCTTCATTTTATGGTTCTGAGAGAGCCAAGACAATTTGGGGGATAAACTCTGCAGGGGGTCCGGCCGCCTCCTCAGTCGGGTCAAATACCTGCATGTCATTTTGGGTTTATCCCGGGCTTCTGTTCCTGCTGTTGGCAGGCTGATTAGAAGAGGTCTGATTGTGTATTTCCATGCAGCACCAGGTTTTATTGTGATCCCATGGTGGAGTCCCGGGCAACCACTGTGGTCAGTCGGATCCAAAAGCTGCTGACGGGTCATCATCCTGATGCCATGGCCTCATCTGAGCCTCTTTCTGCCTCTGGGTGGGAGGGCTGGTGGAGGTGGGGGGGGGTTGAAACTCAGCTGGGTGTCACCTTTCTTTAAAATCTTATGGTTTGGCTTCTGGAGTGTGTATTATGTTCATCCTTTACTCTGTCAGAGTCCAGTAATGCAGTCTGACAGATATGCATTGCCACATGAAATATAAGACGATATACACATATATGTATATCATCTCATATTTTAATTATATATATATATATATATATATATATAAATATACAGTTCTGGAAAAATAAGAGAGCACTGTACTGAACGAAATTGAAAATCTCCTGGTTAGTCCACCAAATATCGATTTGTGAACTCTTCCTGAGTTAAAATGTTAGTATTGTTGTTTCTAAATGAATATGAACTTGTTTTATTTGCGTTATGTGAGGTCTGAAAGCACTGCATCCTTTCTCATTTTCTGCAAATAAATACAATTTTGCTTGTAATTTCTGAGACAGGTTGTCAGTAGTTCATAGAATAAATGAACAATGTTCATTTTACTCAAACATACCTATAAAAAGTAAAATCATAGAAACTGATCATTTTGCAGTAATTTTTTCCAGAGCTGTATATACAATTAAATTATGAGAGAATGAACATTGGAAGGACTTTGATTCATTATTGTCAAATCATGAAACCATTATTAAATAATCTCACAAAAGTCATTTTATGATCTTGTATTCTCAAACCAAAAATCTTCTTCAATCAATCAGGACAAATGGGAAGGATATTATTTTCTCCACATCATCACATCAGAGGAAAACATTTCTAACATGTGAGCCTTAAGGACTCTATCAAAAGCACATTTTATTGTGTTAAGACAGTTTTTTGGCCAAATTACATGTTACTCAGGGTTAACTCAGACAGAATCAGTTCAGGTTAGAAGTTAAAAGTGACAATAAATTCTTCAGGCTCTCTGTATTTTCTGTACAGATGCTCCATACATAGTTTAGTAGAACTATTCATCATTTTTACAATATTATGACAAAATATTCACACAAATTGACTAGACGGTAGGTACAATTACCTCCAGCCATGATTTCTACATTCCTAATAATAATTACAAAAAAATACTAACTAATTTTTTTAAAACTCTTGTCACCATAGACTCGTAGTGCACAGGTCAGGGGACTCGTTCCCTTATTCAGTCAGTTAAAGGCAAAAAGACTCTGTGTATCTTTGTGTGCTGATCCCAGATCAGCATGTTCGCAAACAGTGAAGGAGTTATGATTTGGTGTCGAAGCAGCAGCAGCAGCAGCTGAGGCAGTCCTCTGTGGCTGCAGCCGACAGCACAGTGGAGTGCAACAGGAACCAGCCCTGTCTGCCTCTGCAACCAACTTTACCCGCCTGTCAGCTGATTCCCCCTGCAGCGCCGCGCGCACACCTCTCCAGGCTCGCACACAGGCGGGATTCCCTCTAATCTCAGAGCCACTGCTGGTGGAAGAGTTGGTCGGATTCGAGTAAGAAACACCAACAAGTTGCAGGCTGAATGATCTAATAACCAACAAACGCGTCAGTGATAAGGTGCAGACTTTTTTTTGTACAATCACCAACGGGTTACAGAGGGCGAGGCTGTGTGTGAGCACCAGAAAACAAGGTAAAGAACATGCACAGAGGGGAGATTTCTAAACATCAATTCAGGCCATCTGCACTCACTTTTAGTCCAGCAGTTCACAACCTTTTAGAGTTTCGACACCGTGGTCAACGCCTGTGATTGTTGGCACAAGTGAAAATGGTCGCACTAAAGTCAATGAGAATAAAGTGCAAAAATGAGGTTTTTGATTCTATGATCAGATAAACTCTTGAGTTGCACCCTCTATTTAAATCTGACAATTAAAATCTATTCAGGAGACTACAGGTTAATTCACAACTTCATCAATTCAAATCTGCATGTTTACCTATACCTAGTCATGACATTCTATCATAACTTGTAAAAAAAAACCAAAAAAAAAAACCCATTTTAGTCATACACCCTAACCACTGCACAGCTTTCTATTTTTGTTTTGATTATTAGGAAATTATGGGGATAGTTATGAAATGGTGAACTCCCATGTATGATTGTATATGTATAGAGTTTGAAATTAAACCATTTTCTATTCATATTGATTTAATGTAGGCCATTAAGCTGATAAAATATGGCGGACTGGGACCTCCGGAGGCCCTGAGCAACATATTATTTCTACAACAATATCTTGTAGAAATAAGATATTATTTCTACAATAAAGTCCTTTCTGTTTATGACAGAATTGACTTTAAACCATTTGTCATCAAAGCAGGTATGAAACGCTCTCCAGGTGGGTAGAAACTGAAACATGTTTGGTACAAAATGTCCTTCATAATTTCATAAATGAAATCATAGAAGCTTCAAAGATAAGAATTGGCGAAGAGGTGAAATGACCGGCCCTCATTTAGTGACATAACATTGGTGAAGGTGATTACAAACAGTTTCAACTCCAATATGTAAAAACATTTGATCTATTGTTTTCTACATCGTTCAAAAATTATTCTATGGCTGCCACGGTTCTTGACTCACGAGTTGAGAAGCACAGTTCCAGTCAACCACAGCGAAAAGTGCTTTCAAAGGTCTTAATGAAGAGTTCAGTAAATGTGAAATAAATGTTTTGATCTGGCACTAATGAAGAACAGAACGGGGCTGCACAGTGGCGCAGTTGGTAGCACTGTTGCCTTGCAGCAAGAAGGTCCTGGGTTCGATTCCCGGCCGGGGTCTTTCTGCATGGAGTTTGCATGTTCTCCCTGTGCATGCGTGGGTTCTCTCCGGGTACTCCGGCTTCCTCCCACAGTCCAAGAACATGACTGTCAGGTCAATTGGTTTCTCTAAATTCTCCCTAGGTGTGAGTGTGTGTGTGCATGGTTGTTTGTCCTGTCTGTCTCTGTGTTGCCCTGCGACAGACTGGCGACCTGTCCAGGGTGTACCCCGCCTCTCGCCCGGAACGTAGCTGGAGATGGGCACCAGCAACCCTCCCGACCCCATTAGGGACAAGGGTGAACAGAAAATGGATGGATGGACTAATGAAGAACATACTGTGTGCCACCTAAATGTTTCCACCACTCCTATATAATTTAGCTAATCACAATCACAAATGGAAAAATATCTAAAGGATCTTTGGATAACAGATCAAAGAGGCAACTTTAACTAAAAATATTTATATAAAGTATCCATTAAATGTCATTTTTCTCTGACTACATAAAGGGTCTCCTAAAAACAAAAACTGCATCTCTATAGTCATGAGTTAAGAGAAACACCAACTTTCACTTAAAATAAAATAGCTTTCTGTGATATATCAAATTAATTAAATAAAAAATTTATTTGTACAAAATCTGACTAACTCACTACTTTCACTTAATTATTTACTTATTTAATATATTGTAGTAGAGTTTTTTGGCAGCCTGGCGTTCATATTTTAAAAACTATTTACTTCAAAATTCAGTTTTCCTCTCTAATGATTTTCTTATAATTGCACTTGAGCTGTCTGATCTGCATTTTAAACTGTTCAGTAGTTCAGTGTATAGCATATAATCGGTCTTATCACTATTTTTAAAACTTTTTTTGCAAATCAACCTGATTGTAATCTTCTCCATGTAATCAGGGAGTTAGTTAGGTTTTATAGTTAACTGGGATTACTGAGATTAAGGGTTTTACTGATTGACATGTGAGGAAGTTTGTCTTTAAGAGGAAATACTGGCATGTGTATTCAACACTGTTGTGTTTCAGTGTGGCTCTTGATAATTTCTTCAGACCAGTAAGAATCGGCATTCACATGAAATTTCTGTCCAGCTGCTGTTAGTCTGTAGTGGAGTGAATTCTGGAAAAGTGCACTGAGTTTATTTGAGGAGCAGCAGAAAATCAGCACTGTGCAGGGAGGACTGCTGAGGGAACGCCCTGTCTTCTACGTTCAAAATAAACAAAAACACTTTTGGAGGTAATGTGTAATCAGATATTGTGTGAAATACACTTTCTCACACTCCTATAGTTCCTTGTGGTGGTCACAAGTCGGCTTTGTTCTACGGCCCGCAGCCCAGAGGCTGAGCGGCTCCTTGTCCGGTGAGGTCGGTGTCGTCCGAGACGAGCTCCTGAGCTAAAAGATTTCAGGGCACATGCTCCAGTCCTCTCTCTCCTTCGACTCCCAGTAACCTCCCTTGTACACAAAGTTTGTCTCTCCAGTGATCGACTCCCTCCTCTGGTGAAACCACAGCGGCTGGTAGCCTTCATAGTCTCTGCCTGAGGATGAAGCACAGATTTTACTTCAAAACCTTTGTCCACAAATCACAGAGAGGAAAAGGCACGCTTGCAAATAATTACTGAGGAAAACAGAAATGTGTTTCAATGAAAAGCAACCGGTGTCTGCGCACTACATTTGGGTTAGCTCCAAATGTGGACCAAGCTGAAACAAGTTTGAATGAAGATTTTAAGGAACGAAACATCAAACAAAAACATTTATATCAGAGGAAAATAAACAGTCATTGTATATCTTATGTCAAACCAGTTGGAAAAGAGGAGAAACTGCAGCTTTTTGATGTGCGAGTTGTATATTTTATTTTTAACAAATATATCAAAAATAAGCTCAGCATTTATTTTTTCTAAATTGTGCATCTATAGACTACTCAAACTACTTCTCCACTTCTTTTTTAACAACTTCAAAGTACTTTACTGAGGTTTTATTTGTGGATCAAAACAAAGTGGTGCTTTGTTGCAAAGTGGAAGGTAATTGATGGGTTCTACATTTTATTACAAATTAAAATCTAAATCAGCTGCTTTAAACCTCTGTAAACTTTTACCATTGAGCTGTCTGGTGTGTTCCTTCGTTTTAAGCTTTCCTACTTTTATTCAAGTGTATCAGAGTAAAGAGGGGACTAATTAGATTTTTAATTTTTGTCTGTAAAAAAAGAAAATAAATAAAAAGTAAAAACAGAAAAATTAAGAAAACCTTATATCCTCTTCCTTCCTGGCCACAGGCATGGGCTATAATGCATTGTTAAACACTGCAGGTTCTAGTTGTAATGTGACAAAATCTGAAAAGATTCAGGGGTATGAATGCTTTTGCAAGGCTCTGTACTCATGTTTAAGTCAACATGTATCTTAGGCCAGTTCTGAATGAAAATGCACACGTATGCAGAAAAAAGTCATGTGTTTTCCTGAGCTGTTATTTAAAGAAGTCGACATGAGAAGAGCATCATGCAGATCCAGAGGCAGAGCACACAGAGGACACACAAAATGATGGAGAGAGTGTGTGTGGGATGCACAAAAGAGGGGCACAGGACAACCCCCACTCACCAGAGTCATAATCACACTCTGACCATCAACAGAGGGAGGAAAAGAAAGACAAGTCATGGGTACATTGAATAAAACCTTGCATTTGTCCAACAGGGACAGTCTAGATGAATCGTTCCAGGTCTGGGTTAGGGATTTTAATAAAAAAATTCACCCTCAAACATTTACTTTTCATCTCTTCATTTATACATTTTAAAATAAGTTTTACAGCCAAACAGGCTTTTGACCAAAGAAAATACCTGCTAAATGAAGCTCTCACTTCCTTCGAAGACCAAACTCCTTGCTATATAAGACGTACCTTCATGCAGTGCACCTGTGGCCTCTGCTTCCCTTCGCCGTCTCACAGCTCTTTGTTTCTCTTCTAGCCTCTGTTTTTCAACGTTCGCCTCGTCCCACCGGCCGTCCTCCATCAGCCTCTGGTCGGGTCTCAGCCGGCTGTCGGTCAGCGCCACCCCGTCCTCCGGCTCGTTCAGCACCAGAGCCAGAGAAGAGAAGTAGTACATGTTCTCAGCGTTTTCCCTGACAGAGTGAGAGGAAATTGGCCGGAGTCACATTGCAATGTTTTACATTCAGTAGTATTGAGTGGACGTCGCAGCCCTTTTCTCAACAGCTGTGACTCATAAATAACAGTTGTCTGATTCGTAGAGCAGAGGCTTACGGTAGAGGGTATTTCTTCCACAGGAGTTTGGGGGGTAAGGTCTGATAAACTGTCTTCTGCTTCCCTTCTGATCCGCTGGCCCCTTCGCTGCTCTGAATGATCTTAGCACTTTCCATTTTTTCATCCCATGTACCAGAGAGGATGTAATGAGCCTGGCCTTTACTATCTGCTACCACACCTGTTACCTGAGGATGAGACGTTATCATGTACATTGTTTGTTAGAAATGTCAACACACACTACTGAAACTTTAGAAGATTATTACAAATCTCTACCAAATGTAAGCATCCATGGCCATAAAAGTACTGTCCAAACTTTAAAGAAGCTTAATTGATTTAACATGTAATGTTAAAAAATAAATCACAGGCTGCAGTATACATGCTTTGTACAGTGCCTCCCAGAGTCAGTACTTGCAGCTACCAAAGACTACTGTTGGTAAAAAAAGTTGGTAGTTTCTACCAACTTTGCACAAAACTGTAATTTGTGCCCATATTTCTTTGCATAAAATCTGAAGTCGTGGACAAATAACACATGACCAGACTTTGATTTGAACCTAAGTATTTGCAAACTCCAACAGGAAGATTAGCCTTTATTTAACACCACCTGTTTTCTCAAAGTCTGACCAGTTTCATGTTCATACTGAAGAAAAGCATTCCCACAGCATGCCACCTGGTGGGTTTCTTTATGACACTCTTTCATAAATTCCAAATTTGAGGCATTCATTGAGAATGGTGGTTGCGACGTCACAAAATGTAAAAAGGCTTTCTAGCGAGAGGCGGCACTGTACAAATTTACCTCTAACTGTTTGATCACAATTATAAGCAAAGTGTGTAATGTTAACCC
The DNA here is from genome assembly GCF_001444195.1 of Xiphophorus couchianus. NCBI lineage: Eukaryota > Metazoa > Chordata > Actinopteri > Cyprinodontiformes > Poeciliidae > Xiphophorus > Xiphophorus couchianus. Next base: position 16,613,167 of record NC_040239.1, read on the forward strand.
TTTACCTTTCGTGGGACATCCCTGGAGAAATAACTGTAAGGTATAAACTTCAGCTGGCACGTCTCCTTCGTCGTGTGATTGATGATTTCAATGTCTCCCGACTGAGTGAACACACACAGAACATTATTAATGAGGAAAACACTCCCATAACTACACCATGACTAAACAACAAATTTTCCTCTCTTCATCAGCTTGAAAATTTGATGAATATTGATGCATTACTTTCTGCTGAAATGCAGAGAGTCCTAAAGGACCTGTTCAGTTTTTTCAATTAATCAGCTTGATGCTGATTAATCATCAAGTTGATTAATTGATCTAGGTCATCAAGCGTGACCTAGTGCATAAACTAGGTCACGCTGCTGTTCGATGGGGCGCTAGCATTTGGCATGCCGAGGTGAGTGAAGCTTGATTAGTGCAGACAAACCATCACCTATTAGTAGCTCAAACTCTAAATTTTGATGAGGCAAATCAAAAATCAAAGACTTTTGTCTTTGATTTTTGACCCGAATAAGGTATTCTGGGTCTGAAAGACCCAACAGGGCAAAGGTAGCTTCCTGGAAGAGCTGTGGGAGGCCACTAAACACTAAAAACTTCTCTTTTAGATAAGAAAGAGAACTTTCTTATCTAAACGTTCTCTTTTAGATAAGAAATTAAAGAATGACGTCTGAAAATTCAAAAAAATATCCATACTCATTTTTCCCATCCTTATTTGGAAGATTCTAGATGGCCACCTATTTTCATAATCTGTGGGTGAGCTCATAATCCTGGCAACTTCAGCCTTGCTGTGTGGACGTGTAGAACGACTGAACTGCTACTACAGCAATATGCATTACCAGTCTGCTTTGGGCCAATTAAGACTTGGCCTATAACAGATTGCTGTATTTACATGGGCAACCGGCCTCCTACAAGACTATCCTCTTTCAACAGAGTCTGTTGGAAGATTGTATGTGTACTTAAAGGGCAAAGAGTGTCAAATTTGGCAGCATAATTAATATGACAAGTGTTATTCAGGCCTCAGAACAGAAACAATGTTTCTCTGCACTGAGACTACAAGCTTAAGAATCTGTCCTATAAAAAGTATTCAAGATGTTTAATCTTGAATACTTCAGACCCAAATAAAGTATTCTGGGTCTGAAAGACCCAACAGGGCAAAGGTAGCATCCTGGAAGAGCTGTGGGAGGCCACTAAAGTAAAAGGTGTGAAATGTCTCCACAACCCAGATCCATCAAATACATTAATACTCATAATCAAAGTCATCACCGTAACCACGTCTAGCTTTATTTATTTGGCTGCTTAACTGATCAGGCTGCCTGAGAACAGTTTGTAGTTTAATATTTAAATAGTTTAATATTTAAGCTGTTCACTTATCTTTTTCAACAGCAGATGGCAGCAAAAACACGTGATTAAAAACAAAACAACACACATTTCCAAGACATTCCGGCTATTGTAAGCCTTTTGAAATACTGAGAATGCATAAATATGTGACAGGATTATAAATATTCCTGTCACATTCTCTTTTATGCTTTTCTCCAAGGTTGCAGACATATAAAAATACATTAATAGAGCAATGTCCTACAAGATAGCAAAAATCTTTAAATCAGGCAAAGTAAAAAAAATGGACCCAAAGTCACATGTCATGCATGTGAGTCTGGGCCCTCTAAAAAAAATTTTTTTAGGCTGTTAATAAAGGTCAACATTTAAAATTAATCCATGTTTCACTATTTGGTACTTTGCACTACATACTTTTACAACAAGAAAAAAAGGATAGATTTGAAGGTCATGGCAGTACTGCAGAGAAACAACTCGTTCACAAAGAGAGAAGCTCAATAACCTGGTCAATCCACAGTCTCCCCACAATGATGTTGTGCACCGTGGATGTGACCTTTCGCCACACATAGTGGTTCCCGCTGGAGTGGAAATGCAGGTGAATGACACCTGGGGACACAAAAGGACAAAGTAATATTATAGGAGGGAATTATTACAATAGCATTGTTAAGCTTCCTGCTGTCATAAAAGGTGAAATGAAGACTATAGGACTGGATTTATGATGCAAAAAACATTTTTTCTAGTATTTATGCTCTGTACAGAGTCACTTTTATCTACATCCAATAAGACATAAGGGATTTATGACATCCATTTCACGAGGAATGATTCCCATTATTTTTCTTTTTATTACACTGAAGCTATCCAACACCAAGTGAGAAAAGTCAGGCATATGCATCACTGGGCTGATTCAATACCAAACAAATCTTTTTTCTATTTATCTGAACCAACAAACCTCTTTGTCTTCCTAAGCAATATAGATAATATATCCTGCTATGGTTTTATTTTTGCAGATGAAACTCTAATTTATGCAAACAGGTCTGTAGTTTACATCGTTTGTGCTAATGCTACTAAACAACCATAGAAGAAAAAAAGTTGGTTTTTTTTGACACAAAACATTCATTTCTATTACCCAGTCCTAAAACTCTAATGCAAATTTATGTGCAGTCTATTGGAACAGATTCCTCAGTTTGTACGTTTCTCACCAAATCCTTAACAACCGTTTTAGTGGACAGGGAAATGTCTTACCCAGAGGCATAATGGAGAGGTATTTGCCACGGAACTTGCTGGCAATGGTGATTTCCTGCCTCAAGGTCCAGCCTCTTCGGGAAATCACGTGATGTGCAGCTGCAGGCGGGTGATGGCTCACCTGATCAGAAATAGACATAAATGCTAAAGGACAAAGAATGTAATCACTTTATGCTATTTTAAAATACATCCACCCGTTTGAAAAATAGGACTTGACACCAGTTTATGAGTCAAATGTGAGTAAGCACTTTGGGAAATGTGCAAAGAAATTTTTCCTGTAGCTGTTACCTGCTCACATAGTGAGCGGTAGCCAAATTCCTCCAGGCGGTCGAGCTCGTAGGTCTCTCCCAGGAGAGGGTTGAAGGGCTTGGCTGTGCGGTGGACGGTGGTGGAGTACGAGGAAACGGAAAAGGCCGCAACTAGGCACATCTGCTCCAGGGAAGACTCACAGCGCGCCGCCTTGTCTAGAAGCTCGTGATACTCCAGGTCCTCGGTGAGACGTTGTAACATTGACAGGGGCTCGTTAAAGTTCACCTGTTGGAGAATCACAATTTGTAAAACTCACTACATTTTACAAAACAGTGTGTGTCATATTAAATGTAATATACTCTGTTTTAATTCAGCCTCATAATAAAGCAGAAAATTCATTATTATAGAAAAGAAATTGAAAATAAAAATCAGAAAAGCATGGTGTGCATTTGTATTCAGCTCCTCTTTGCCAATACTTTGTTGGACTACCTTACTTGGAAATGTTGGAAATGTGTGTTGTAGGTCTTTTAGGATATGTTTCTACAACTTTACAGATCTAGAGTCTAAAAACATTTTGCTCATTCTTCTTTTCAAAATTTAAGCTCCGTCAGATCAGATGGAGAACATCTGTAAGGATCTATTTTCAAGTCCTGTGACGGATTCTCATTAGGATTTAGGACTAGACTTTCACTGGATCATTTGTATCACATGATTTTGCTGTAAACCATCCCAATACAGCCTGACTGTATGCTTAGTGTTGTTCTGCTGAAAGGGGAATCTCAAGTCCACTCTCAAGTCTTTAGCCCTGTATTTAGCTCCATCCATCCAATCAACTATGACCAGATTTCTTGACATTACTTAGGAAAGTATCCAGACAGCATAATCCTTACACTGTATATTTCACCAAGGAGTTGGTGTGTGAGTGTAGCAGTGTGTTCAGATTTTATTGAAAAAAAAAAAGAATTGCATGCTGAACCCACGCATGCTATTTTATGTTGGTCTATCACACAGAATTAAAATGAAATATATTAAAGATTGTGGCAAAAGGCATCAATATTTTATAAGGCAACATACTGTATGTCTCAGACTTACAGGCATTGGGATTTTAGAGAGCTCCTTTCCAATGCAGTTCTTCATGATGCTCCATAAATTTAGGGAATAATTGGGCTTGTCTGGGATTTGGGTCCGGCGTTGCCTGCATCGCACCGGCTCTTTCGCTGAGACATCATTACAGATCGGAGACATCTGGGATGGAGAGAACAAATAGGAGTGGACACAAAAGTTTCAGAAAAATGGTTTCAGTCCCCACGAAAGGGCTTTCAACACGTCACTAGACTGTGACTCAAATGAGGAAATTTAAAACGGACTGGGAAAAAAAACAGATTTTTGACTTATTAAAATTTAATGCATTGATAAAACCATACATCTGTGGCACCACAGGGCTGATGACATGACGGCAGAAAACACTGAAATAAGCTGTGTGTGTGTGTGTGTGCATGTAAGCGTTTGTGTGTGCGTGACAGACTCTGAGAACAGCAAGTGTAAATGTTATACAAGTAAATCAATGAAGTGTCAGCCCTGTAGAGCCACAAATGGATCTATACTGAGAGCACAAGAGTCAGCAGCATTTTCAAATGTCAGACATATTATTCATTCTTGTTAGAAGGACAGACGCTTACATGGTCTTCCTGGTTAGAGTTGCTGGCTTGGCCTCCGCTTGCTCCACTTAAATTACTCTGAGATCGCCTGGAATAAAATAACATTTTCTGCATGAACAAATAAATAAATGAATAAAAGTGCCTATGAAATTCACAGCAAATAAATGAAATTACAGAGTAGAAACAAAGCTCTCCAACAGCAATATTGACTCTTAATGGTGTTTCTGGAATAGAGGAATATACCAATCTACCACAATAAAACAACAGCTGAAAGACAAGTTAAATTACACAGATCTGGCAGTGAAAATGAAATGCTCTATTAGGAAGTCCTGGGTTCTGGCAATATGCGGGTTTTATTTTGATATATATGCCGGCTTCACCCTTATAGACTGAGAATAACACAGTCAATCCTGAGACAGCTGCAAAAACTACTGAGGAACCCGAGAATAGAAGGTGGGGAGGTTTAGAACATGCAGACATCCTCCTAAAAAAGACAGACTGTCTAAAGGACAGATTCTGTCCACTGCTGTTTGTCTCTATTCTGAAAAAATAGCTGATTAATTTTTTGAGAAGAATTATAAATGACATTTTAATTCTTTATAACAAAGAGCAAACAAAAGCAAAATCAACGAGTAAAGGACACAAAAACATTGCCTTATTGAACAAAGATAAAGGCAAAATGAAAGTTTGTATTAAATTCAGGTAAACCTCCAAACTCCCTGGATATTTACAAAAAATGGATAACCCTAAAATTTTAAAAAATGACATCTATTGCTGACTCCTACGAATATGATTCTTTTGCTTTTGTCACTTCAATACAATTAATTTCTTTTTCCAAGGACAAAAACTGCATGAAGACTGACTTGTGTTGCGTGCTTTCACTGGCAGTCACTGTTATGAACTCAGTGGAGTCATCCATGGCATCAAAGTACTCAGTATCCTCATCTTCATCACTTGCGTCTTCTTTGTTCACCCTTTCACTCCCTGCAGTTAAAGTTAAATTTGTCAGACTTTACAGACATCAGACAAACCCACTCAAAATATTTAATAAGGCTGAATTTGTATTTTGCAAAATTTAGGAGCAACGAGCATAAAATCATATACCCATGGTGATTAATCAAGGAATAACAAGATTAGTAAAATTACCAATGTTCCTGCTGGATAAGTAGCCTGAATGATGCAATTTCTGAGTGTGCTTTGCATGTTCAGCATCTGACACCAAGTCTGTTTATGAAAAGATTGCATCCAGAGGGAAAAAACACTCATAACCTATGCTTACAGATACCACAGATATTAATTTAAATTGTGAAATCTAGAAAGATATAAATTGTTTGCTTTTTCTTCTGATTACATTCTGTCCTCATCTTTCCAGCCATCCGTTCATTAGAAAGGAAAAAAGCGCAGATGAACAAAGGTGCTGGTCTGTTTTCATTTGTAACATCTGTGAATGCCTGAAAAAGTAGAGGCAGGTTTAATTTTTATCATTTTTTCCCTCATTTTCTACAGGGGTCAGCAGCGTCACTGCTTCCTACATAGTGCTAAGTAGATAAAGTAATCCTGAACTCAACTTTAAGTAATCATTTTTCCTTGGGAAACGCAAACACATGCTCCACCACCTACAGGGAGGATCTGAAAACAAGAGAAATGTGAGTTTACGGGACTATAGAGAGTTTTTTAAAGATACATTTTTTGGATAAACAGACCAGTGGATAAATATTTTTAGATAATGTAATTACCACCTCTAACTTCCCTTTCTCCCAATCTAAACCATCTGACACAACTTAAAGTTTTCTTCCTACACATGAGGATGCTCTGTAATATACAGCCTCAGGCTACACATGACTTTTAGCCAGTGAAATCAGGATTGCTCTGAGGTCCATGTGAGGAAATAATAGACATTTGGTCTCACTCTGACTGGTGGTTGGGGCACTGGGTGTGCTGGAAGCATGCGTGGGTGCTTCTCTCCACGCTCGCTCAAGGCTGTTGTGCTGCTTCGCGAGCTGCTCGATTGTCTCCTCTAGGTGGGTACGCTGCTCTCGCTCGTATTGCAGCGCCCGCTGCAGTCTTCTGCTGTGACTCTCAGCTAGGTCCAAAAAGTCTCGACATGCCTTAGGGAGATATGAACATGGGGATGGTTACAGAGCGATAGCTAAAATGTCTAATGTATGATAAACTCTGAAAGTGTGCAGCATACAGATTCTGAGTTAAAACAACAAAAAAGTGTTTAAAAGAAAATCATAAAAGTCTAGAATGACCTTTAGCCAAAGTAAGAATTAAAAGCAAAACAACCCTACAGACAATCACTGTAATCAAAATTCTTTAACAGCACTAGTTGTTAATAAATTAATTAGAGTGGTAGGCAGTTACAGACTCGTCTTGCTGTGTCGAATGTACCTCTGAGCAAACAGCTTGTGCTGATGAGCTGCAGTTAAAACCACTGAGGGCACAGCAGAGGCCTTTCTATTGACCAGCTGAGCCAAGAGGGGGCATCATTGCTGCTCTGATTTGATTGCTGGAAGGAGGTTACTTCAGATCAGATATTTATTACATGTCAGCAATTGTTGGCTCTGCATCAGGATTTTCACAGCCTTCCTCATATTAAGCCTAAAGGTCATTGAACCTGAATAACATATCTCAGTCAACCTCATACTTTGAAACATGCCTTGTGACGGTCGCAGAGGTTTTAGTAGAAAGACAGAGCTAAAGAATAATGATCTAAAAGTGCTGCATTGCATTTTACCTCTGCCTTTTTGTGCAGACTCGTGAAACAGTTTTTTGCCAGGCTGAATATCTAATCACATGATTACATTTGGTGTTTTGGTCAATTCCACAAATGTGTTACCATTTCTGCAGAATGTGCAGAACTGTTTGAGCCTAATCACTTTTATAAATGTGGAGAAAAGGAACCACCATCAAGACTAAGAAATGTGACATAATATAAAAACATCATATGATGTTTTGAAAAACTTTAATCACACATCTATTAGTTGGAAATTATTTAATAGTAAAATGTGAAAAGGTAAATGTTGGAGTTAAAAAAAAAGAAGAAAGAAAATATTGTTCTAATACACCCTTGTAAAATGAAGAATAAAGAAAAATTAATAACACTAAAAAAATAAATACAATTCATTTGTCCTGCTCAATATTTCTCAAAATATAAATATTTTAATGCACACTGAGATTGAAAAAAGTACAAAAATCAGCAAATTCTTACAATCAAAAGCTTTGCAATACACTGAAGGGATGTTGATTGAGTTAACAAGTATATTGATGTAATAAAGCCTTATGACATTTAAGCCCATACTGATTTTTTTTTTAAAATAATTTTTGGAATTTAAACTATTATGTTAATTTCAAGCATCAAAAAGGATAAATATGGTTTGTCACTGATGTTTATGCCAACAAACTCTCATCCAAAACATTCTCTTAGGTTTGACTTAAAAAAATAAAAGCAATTTTCTGAAAATATTTTATGTCATTTGTATTTTTTAAGAACAGAAAGGAGGAAAAACCAAGATGGATTAAAAAAAAAATCAGATTAGGCATGAAAAAAAATCTGATTTTATTTACACTCAATGGCACTAAACATTTAAAATGATAAGATAAATCTTGTTGCTTAAATTCTTAAAATGAAAAGAAATATATTTCCTGAACAGACTAAATAAAAGTCACTAAATGTTTCAGAAATGACACAGACAAGACAGAGTATGACGTTTCCTCGTGGAAATGATAATAAGCCTCTTACCTTCAGCAATCTTGCTTTAATGCCAAAAGATCATTGCTGAGCTTAAATGTCAGGTCTATGTGTGACGTATGAATCAACTTCCTCTGACAGAAGCATGATATGAAACTCAAAGTAAACTCTAAGATGTTTGAAAGTTCCACTTTTTAAATGCTGACTCCTCAGTACAATCACAGGCTACATGTGACTTGTGGTGTGTTGAAGAATAGAGAATCAGTAACATCAGTATAACAGTGAAGGGAGATGCAGGAAAGATTTAACATCATTATCAATAATAACAATAGTGATCAGTCTTAGATTAAATTACCCAGTTTATCAAACCAAGTCTTTTCACAAAAGATAAACGTAACCTGTTCTCTGAAATTTACATAACTTAATCAGTTTGTCTAAAGATTAGATCTGTTTTGAACTGAAACTGTAACATTATACTGAGCAGACACAAAATAAACTGACTTAACCTTTTACGTAATTAAACGATGATAACCCCAAAGTGGCATGCTCTGAAATCCAGACATGCACCAAGAGGACAATCTGTCACTAGACCCACAAACGGCACATATGAGAAGTTAGGTCAAGGTTGATTCACCTAAATTAAAACCTCCTCAGGCTGAAATAAAAGATGGAATATCCTTAGTTTATAAAATGAAACAAAAAGTTGTTAAGTAAAAACAGCTTATTTCATAAACATTCAAACTTTAAAATTATTTTAGCATTAATTTAATAAGTTTGGTTAAAATCTCATGACATTAGAAATCTTACTCTACAGCAGTGGTCCCCAACCCCCGGGCCGCGGACCGGTACCGGTCGGTGGACCAATTGGTACCGGGCCGCGTAAGAAACAATTAAATATTTCCGTTTTACGTATTATGTGAGTCTGGAGGAGCTTTTATTTTGAAAATCCTTTAACCGGACTCTCTCGGTTACATCTTGCGCGCCAGCACTGAGCCCACAAGCAGCAAAATGAGTAAGAAACATATCAGATGTCTTTGGAAAGTTTCTTTGAGAGGGGAAAAGGCCCAGAGAAGAGACAGGAGAATGAATTTATCCCGGACCGGTAGGTGATTCCCACATTCCAAGCCCGCCCTGCATGATATGGTGACCGGCTCGTTAATGAGGGAATGAAACCTTCAAACTGCTTCGCCACGTAGAGACCAAGCACGCTGTGCATAAGCAACACTTCGGGTGTCATTGTCTCTCATCACTCCCAGATGGAACCATCTCGTTGCAGAGAAATAAGCTCAGGGCTCCCATTAGTCGTTATCGTAAGTAAAAATTTTCGCGAAAGTAAAACGTTCGTTTTTGTGGCGCATCTGTATCTTATTTTGAAGGGATATATAAACGTTACCATAGCGACCCCAGTCAGAGAGTGTTGGAGCAGTGGTCGAGACGAGATGAGAGGAGAGGAGCTGGAGAGTTTTAGGTCTGGTTCACACGGCACGATTTAAGGATTGTCGGCCGATTTCGTGACCACACACGACACGAGCCGATAAAAGTCCAGCAGGTTCGATCGGTTCGTGTGTCCAGCTACACGACAGGAGCAACACACGACGCACGAACCGATTCCACTCGCGAACATCCCGATTCCAGAGGAAAATCCAGTAAAACCCCCAACATACCAAACGTGAATTTATAATAATCAAACACGGATGACGATGTAGAAGCAGCAGTGATAGTTTGTGGTCTCATTTTAAGCGATAAAAGACGTAACAAATAGAAAAGGCGTTTGATAAAAGACGGCGGGAGCAGCCGCTCTATTTGCTGCACTATGATTTGAAGGTGAGTTATGTTTTTTCGTAGTTAACATTTTTAACTGAATAAACATAGCCACAAATAATAAACATATATAAAATGACCTTTACATATAATAATAAACATTTCCACATATCACCTCCGATGTCGACATGGGAGTTGCCATGTCAACTGTTTGGGATTCCCTCCATTCTTACGTCATCGCGCTTTCTGATTGGCTGCCTGTCACATTCAACAGGTTGCGTTCTCGCTCCCAGTCAGGGGGAAAACCCCACAGGCTGCTACATCGGGCCCAGACAATATTGAATATGCCTGATTTTAGTTCGGGCATATTCAACACACCACTCACTGCAGGACGTTGTAAGATTGTCGTAAAGGGAAAATCGGGGCAAAAAAAAAAAGGCTTTAGCTGGAACGCCAACATGCAGAAGCATTATCTGACGGTCCCGTGCCCCAGCAAAATTGCCAAGTCTTGACCGGTCCGCGGTAAGAAAAAGGTTGGGGACCACTGCTCTACAGGATCATAGCGAAAATAGAGCTAAAACACCCTGGGTAGTTTAAAAACTAAATATATACATGCATAATGAAAATCCTGTGAACAGCCCAGACTAGAAGAACAGTACTTGCAGCAATAATTAATGATTGTATGATATATTAAAATCAGTCAACCTTGATAACTTTCTACCACTTTACTTTGGATACAAAATTATGTAATGAAAATTTAACAGTATCTTCCAACAGATTATCAAATCTAAAATTTGTAATTTAATCCAACTTGCATGATTCTGTTTTCATATTTCTAAAAAAATCAAAAGGGCGATACCCAAAGTCAGGACCGCATCTCTGATGTGGAAGCATATAATTTAATGCTATGAACCTCCAATTTAATATGGCTTGACTATCACCTAATCATAATTTATATCTACATTGCTTGAAACCAGCACTCCTGAACAAAAGACTCCACTGAATCAAGTCGACTCTGAAAGCTATTTTCTGCTTCTCTAATCAGGATGTCCTTGGGAGCAAAGCAGCCCTTCCATATAAACCTTTCTGTGTTTAACACATGAATCGATCGGTCAGTCGATCCAACACATTGCACCCCTGAGGTCAGTAAGTGTGGGTGAGAGTATTTTTGTAAAAGAAACAGTTTTATGCTAAGAAGTACAACTGCTAACTGTTATTCTGCAGACAATAAAATGAAAACATTTCTAAAGTGTTTGCAAAAGTAATACATTCCTCTAACTTTTTCAAGTTTGTGTTTTGTGAAAGTGTCGCGTTGCAACAACAGACTATATTGTTTTATGCTGATTTTATCTGACAAACAAACACAGAGTTCATTAATATGAAGTGAAAGGAAAATTACACAACTTTCCTTGTTTAACGGTTAAAAACCTTAAAAGTCTATCGGCTTCCTCTGAGTTTTGTATACTTGGACAATCATGTTTTTGCCCATTGTTCTTGGTTAGCTCAAGCCTATTCATTTTAAATGGCGACCATGTATGAATGTCAATTTTCAGGTCTTGCCTCAGTTTCTTAATTAGAAGGAGATCTAGACTACAACTAGTCCATTCTGACACGTAAATATTGATCGATCTAACCAGTCTATTGCAGCTCTGGCTGTATGTTCAGGTTTGTTTGTTTTTTTCCCCTCTATTGAGCTGAATAATTCAAAATACATAACCTTTACTAAATAGGTTTTTAAAGTTATTGCTTTCCCTGGATCTTAATTATAGGTACCACCATAAAGGTTGCATTGCTTATATCTATTGTTGAATGAAGAATAAACTGAATTAAACATTAAGCCACTGTTTTCATACTATTATTTATTTTAAAAAAATATGTAGAAATGATTTCATAGCTATGTGAAATTTAACTTTACAAACTTGAAGTTTGTATTTATAACATGAAAACATCAGAAGACATTCAAGGAGTATGAATATTTGCAAGACTCTATCTGAGGAGTCCAAAATGTACTTCCCTTCAAATTATTCGTACTCACAGGTAGACGCTATTGCAAGTTTAAAATATATTTACAGCAGCTCAGTTTGTAATAATATAAAAAGTTCAAAGATACTAGATAGGTAGACAGTTATAACTAAGATGCTGAGACCAAACCCACATAAAAAAGCAGAAAAAACAAAATTAACAAACCTTTTATTTTTCTTTGCTCGCTACAGTCCGTTTAGTCAAGCAGGTTCTGAGATTTCTCTACAAGCTGGTGTCGAGAGTTTGAGAAATGTTGGGGGGCTAGAGCTATTTTTGTCACCCTTACTGCATATCATATTTAGTGTTCCTCCTTTGGGATGTCAACCCCTTCCTCATACACCACTAACAAAACTATGGTAACACACCGGGTTGTAAAGCATGGAAGAAACCAATGAAGTCCATTTGTGTATTGGAAAACCAATGAACAAATGCATAACTTAGACAAACAGTGTAGTTGCATAAAACCAGCTAAATAAAAGGGGCAATAGATGTGGTTATGTTTTAGCAGCTTAAGCCTGATCTGTTGGGGTGTAAATGTGCCTGTCTAAACATGCAGGCCACAGTAGAGTGGCTGTGTGACCATCTAATCTCTCAGCACTTACTAGCCAGGACATCATAGATGACTGGTATTCCTGTCACATTGAGCTTTCTGCAGCATGCAGGATACAGATCACTGAAGGCGTACTGCTGGTGCATCTTTTAACTGCAAAGTCTGGAGTACTTACATTGATCATAGCATTGGAAGTGATGCGGAAAAGGGTGGCTCTCTCGTTAACTGCCTTGATCTTTTCCCCTCCATCCAATGGGACTTTCAGTCCTTCCAGTTCACTGAGGGAACGCTGCAGGGCGGCTCCATGCTTGGCGATTAGGTCATTACAAGTGCTAAGGTCATCAAGCTTGTTGACAAGTACCTTCAGGGTACCCTGGATCTCGCTGCGGTCTGTCTGCGATGTGGGCTCCTCATCTCCTGAGTCATCTGGAAGGGAGAAGTCACATTAAAAAAATGCTCAACAAAGATAAATTATGTATTAAGGTTTTTACCCAGGAGCGTTTTTCTATGGAGTATCCACACGACATTGATAAACATGTACAAAACCTCATTAAGAAGTGACACATCCCATCAAAGATGCATAAACTTGACTTGTAGATACATAAATTAATGTCCAGTTTTCAGTACTAAGTAAAGCTCACTATTTGAGATCTGGCAGAAAGCTTGTTGGAGGCATTTAGAAATAGAAACAGTTGTGATTTCAAATGATAAAGATGCACAAAGGCATCGCACATTTTTCTTTTCTACTAAAAAATAAAAAAATAGGGACAAGCCATTCAAGAATTCAAACATGTCTGTTATGTTAAACAGAGGAGAACGCCCAAGGCTGAACTACAGTGCTCCAGTTTAAGCCCCATTTCACATCCATATAAAACACTTTGCAAGAAAAACAACACAGATAACCAGAGAACATGGGAGAAATAAGATCCAGATCTATGAACAACTTTGTTGATGAAGTCACTAACAAACCTGTCAAAACGGAGAAGGAAGTCACTTAAATTAAAATCTAATGCATGAAACTGCATTTATTGAGGTTGCAAAGAATTGCTGTAATGCAATATTTGGTACCAATATCATACCAAAAATCTACATACTGACAATATATTTGGTAAGTTCAGAGGACTCCAACTGTCCTTAATGCCCACATCTGATGTATATTTTTCGTGGCCAACATACTAAAGCTCACAGAGAGGTGGCAACATTGTGGAATGGTTAAGAAAGTAAGAAAACTGTTTGCAAACCATAATCAATATCATCATTGTGACTTTTCTCAATAGCATCTAAATATTTTTTCTGAAATGAAGTATCTTCACTGGATTTGGAAATATTGGCAGCTTTTTAAAGAACTCATAATTAGGATACCATCTCCAGATTTCCTTTTTGTAGAATGAAGCTGCCTTGGTAAGCGTAAGCATCCAGCTTCTTCTATGCCTGAAAAAACCATCCATCCATCCATTTTTTTACACCCTTGTCCCTACTGGGGTCGGTAGGTGCTGGTGCCTTTGTCCAGCTAACGTTCCGGGCGAGAAACGGGGTACACCCTGGACAGGTCGCCAGTCTGTCGCAGCTCAACACAGAGACAGACTGGACAAACAACCATGCACACACACTCACACCTAGGGAGAATTTAGAGAAACCAATTAACCTAACAGTCATGTTTTTGGACTCTGGGAAGAAGCCGGAGGACCCGGAGAGAAGCCACACATGCAAACTCCTTGCAGAAAGACCCAGGGCCGGGAATCGAACCCAGGACCTTCTTGCTGCAAGGCAACAGTTCTACCAACCCTGCCACAAAAAACACGAAAAAAAAAAAAAGTAAATATGGTAGCTGAGGGTTTACATTACTTTACTGGATTCAAATTTGAGCAGCAGCTTGTTTGAGTGTCCAAAAACAAAAAAAGCAACCAACCCCAAAAGACACATCTATACATTTACTCATAGATCTTATGAGTTCATCAAATTTTCATCATTAACTTATGTTGGACCATACACAAGCAGAGTGCTGCAGATGTATAGAGACAACTGTAATCCCAACAGCAAAACATGGTGGTGGCAACATCACAATGTGGAAATGCTTGTCTTCAGCAGGGACAAGGTTATAGCTAATGGAAAGATGGATAACAGAAAAATCAGACAGTCCTGGAATAAATCCTTTTAGGGCCTTGAGAGACTGGAAACAGGAGCAGAGGTTCACCTACCAGCAGAACAACGACTCCAAAGCCAGAGACTCCAACAGAATTAAATGAATTTGAATCAACGGTCTTCATATGACAACAGGTGAAAAGGTTTGCAATGTGTAAATACATTGCATGGGTTTGACTGCATGCCACTAATCATGTTTGAGGAGGAGCATTTTTGAACAACTACCCACAACTACTGGATTCTAACCAGAAGTTAATTATGCTTAGAAAAATCCTTATAGTGCTGGTTATAACATGCTGTTTTTTATTTTTGATCTGATACTAGGTTTATCTGTTTAGTTTTGAGGAAAACTTTGCCTTCAAACCCCAGCTGCACAAAGAGAAAATTGTACCACTGAGAGAAGGGAATAGAAGAATCTCTCACCATGTTTGCATTCCTGGGCATCCATTTTCAGCTAAAGGTGACCAGAGTTCATTGAGTAACAAGCAGCACAAACACACACTAAACTCTAACCCCGAGGTGCTGTAAGTTGTCAAACAGATCTCCAGAGAGACACACAACAACCACACTATGAGAAAAAATACACACAACAAAACAATCCAGCTGAGGATTGGCACAGCAGCTCTCCAACAAAAACAAAAGCAAACCTGGAATCGAAAATGACACCAGGAATCCACCTATCGTAGGCCAAGAGATGAGGAGGAATCAAGTTATACAGAACAGCAATACAGTCACTGATGTGAAAGTAAAGGTATAGAAAAAAGACGGGCTGAATGTATCCAGTAGTTGTCTGAAGGGGACGTGGTCCGATTCCAGGGCAGCAGCCAATAGGAAATGATCTCAGTATGTTCTGAGAATTGGGGAGGATAATAAAATCAGCCTTTAATTAGCGAAGCATGACAGCTATAAGTTTGTTGTTAGCAGTTAGCAATTTAGTTAAACATTTCCAAGAAAATAATCATCTCCCTTCTAACAATATTTGACTGTACAAATGAATTTGTCAAAATGAAAGATATAAAAGTTTATAAAATATATTTTGCTGATGCAGCACTGATGTTGCTCTGGTCTGGTGAAGAAAGGGCCGAGCCAAAAAGTGATTCGATTTACTGGACTACCTACCCTCCGCGCCTCATCTACGGTCATGAGATCCTGGCTGATACAGATTTTATTATTATTATTATTATTTATTTATTTATTTTTAAGTCTGACCTGGTGATTTAGATTTCGACTGATCACAGTTTTCATTCTAAGGAGCATAGACATAAAAACAAAAAACCTGTGATGATGTTTGATCTGTCGACCACTAACCAAAGCCGTATATTGAAGCAGCTGACTGATCAATTGAGTGGAGCAAGATTTGGTTGTTGCTTTGGTCAGGAAAGCAGAGTAAGCCAGATCTGATTGGACGGCGACTGTATGGAAAGTTTTTCATGTGAAGCTCAAAGGGAAATCTTTCAAAATGAGAGGATATGTTTTCTTCTAGATCTTATAACCAGAAAACTTCACCAAAAACAGCTAGATCACCAAAACATTTGCAGTAGACAAATGTACAGTAGCAAATGTTTTACTGAACAGCAAAGTTGCCACTGACAGAGCTACACAAGGCTGTATGCTCTGCATCACAGTCAGGTTTCAGAGAGTGAAATTATTTATTAAGCATAGATCATTTTAGCTCTGCTCTGAATCCAAAAAAATGTGGGAATTCTGTGGCTAAATTAAAATATTCACTAACCTTTGTGTCAAACAGATTTCCTCTTATATCCCCAGAGTAAAGAGCTGTTGTCCTTGTAATTGTTCTCACTGACTGCAGTTGTTTTTTGGCATGCTACACATGAAACTGATCAGCTGTATGATACACAAGGCAGTCATTATGCATGTAAAGAACTAGATAATCAAAAGCTAACAAGCAAGGAAGATACCAAATTAAGTGTTTTTGATTTATATCACTTTAAATTCATTTTCTTTTGGCTCCACTCTATAAAATTGATGAGTACTTCCGTTCAAAAGCAAAATGTTGTGTACAAAAAGTATGTCTGCACTTACAGACCTTCACCTCCAAGATGACTCCCGTTTCCACAGAAATAAACTGTGGTTGAAAGTATTGACTACCTGCTCCTCTGAAAAAGATATCGCTACATAAAACGTTTTACAATTATGTCAGAAATATCCTTTCTGCAATGTCCTCTCAGTTCACTTTGTCGGATCTCTGTAGCATCGACAAAATGACAAGCACCACGAGACAAGCATACATAGTGAAGAGGAAGGCCATTTAAAATCAGTAAACATCAGCAATATATCACTTGGTACAAAAATTTAATATTAGCTTTTATATAAACTTTGAATAACTCAATATGGTGCATTAATTGAACCTAATGGTGTCATTTAATTTATACTAAAGCCGTTCTTTCACATTTCTAAGCCCTTTCTTCACACCAGCAGATGGATGGGTTCTCACACCAACATCAATGTCGAGAGGCAAGGACAGAAGCCCATTACCACACTTGTCATGCCTCAAGGTTACATTACCCCCCCCCCGCCCATACAGCCCAACACCTTCAAGAACGCTCAATAGAAACACATAACCAAGCCTGTTTCTGATTCATCAGCTGAAGGTAACCTGGATGTTTATGGCATAAAATTACATAACACGTAATACAGGGGAGCTGCAACTAACAATTGATTATTCTAACAATTAATCAAATATTAAAAAAAAATATATATATATATATATATATATATATCATCCCATGCTCAAACACACGTCCATGACAAGTGAATAAGCACATGCTAGATACGCCAATTAAAAAGTCAAATGATAACGAACAAACCCTTTATAACTCGAACATGCCTGACAGCATAGAACACATATCAGAATATAATAACACAATAAAAGGCAAACCCAGACAGGGTTATTAACCATGTTTTTAAATACAAGCAGCTTGTCCTAGAGAGCAGAAGTACAATAACAGAGGATCTTTCCTAGACCTTAATGTCATTCAGGGTACAACTAAACGGCCTTCATCTAGACCTGAGAGATCATTTCAAGTCAAAGACGGTGAAAAGTCAGGGCTGTACGTCAAAGCCAAACCGCTAAGTGCTTTGTGGACTTCAAAAAGGGTTGTAAAGGTTTTTCTAAAATAAAACACAAGCTATGGATGTGAATTTGCCACTGAAGCATGATGATAACATTTCTGTTCCTCCTGAGCCAAAAGTTAATTAATACGATGACTGCAAACTGAATTATATGTCATATTTTTATATTGTGAGCTACACACGACTGACAAGTCTTTAGAATATTTGCGTTGACAAGAATAGAAACAAGTCTCCATATGACTAGAAGGATAAATTAGGGTCATTTAGTTAAGCTTTAATTGTTAAGCCTGTTGCAATTAAACATTTGTCAATAAAGTTAGATAATTTTGATTATTGTAAAAACATTTCCATAATGCCGATATAAATGCTGCATCTTTTAATGTTTTTAATCTATTAATAGTTAAACCTGAGTAAAGTTTAAACATTATTAATGAAAGTACCTATGTGCTGTTCTGCTTCCTGCAGCAAACATTACATAAAAGCAACCAATAATTCTGCAACTGAACATGTATTAGAAGCTTTGATCCTTCCTTATTGCCCTCCTGTACTTTTAGTAAAAACTAATTCTGAATATGGGTGAGTAATAAGAAAAAAAGCAGCAGAATAGGTAGCAGGAGCATGTAATTAGGTGAATAGCAGTCTGGTATCTCACTGTCAGGTTTTGTTTCTTTGCTAGTCCCAGAGGACAGGCTGTCAGATCAGTGGAGTCAGGCTTCCAGCTGACAGCACATCACAGTGTTGGCAGAAAGATGAGGACAAAGAGCACATATATTGGCACATGGGAGAAATGGCTTTAAAACTGTGCATAAACTCACTACTACCCCTAATTTAAGGAGAGACAACTGTACTGTATTGCCATTTTCCACAGATTCTAATGTTTACTGGAGTTACAACTCAGTTGTTGCAAAAGAAATCAGCTCAAATATTCTCTGGAAGATGTGAGCATACGTCACATGGATATTATAATTGCTTTGTGTATCTTAGATCTCTTTAGAGAACAAATTTTGCACTTTCCATAGACTGTACAAAGTGGTGGGCAAAGTCTCCCACTATAAGGGGCAACATGAGAAATGAAGGTTCCTAAAGTGTTTTTAAATTAACTGCTCTTAGCCATTAAGTGCTGGCACCAATTTTTTCAGCTTCCAATGTTCCAACATTCAGTAAATTTTCTTAGATCTACTCTTTATCGCATTAGGTAGATTGACTACGTCCAGAAAGTAAATTGGACCCTTTAAAACTATTCCTTTTGGTAAACAAAGTTTACTTAACAACTAATAAAATGAAAAAAAAAAACAACAACAAACAATACTGGTAAAATAAAGGCAAAATAAAAAAAATAATAAGATCTTTTCAGGAAGTCTGGTTCACACGGGCTGAGGTAGCCAGATTAAAACTATAAACTCTACAAACACTTGACGATCACTGCTCCTCCTGAGTCACAGCTGCTGATTAATAAAGACTTTATAACCAACAATACATGTAACAAACCTGCATTTAGACGCTGACAAATTGAAAACTTCCAATCACCACACAGACACATTCAAGTTGTTCATCCAGTTGTAGCCCACAAATAGATTTCAATTAATGCAAAGACAGTCATTTCACAAGGATTTCTATCAAAGACCATTTACAGCACAGACAGCAAAGAGAGGAAGAATAATAGAGTATGTATAAGGAAAGGGTAAAAATGAGAAGAATGTTGGAAGCAGTAGAGGATGAACAGGGATGCCTCCCTGGGGATGGAAGTTTAATCCTGTGCCTGTAATTGCTAACTGACTCCATAACTCCCCAGAGATACATCACAAGGAGACAAACCGAGGAGACATCAGGTTTAACCCGGTAATTTGGCTCTCAACTCTCCACAAGCAAATGAGAAACAGCACATTGCAACTTATCACTGTCCCCAAAGTTTTAGCCAAGCAGCTCTGGCAGTGCTTCTAACCCAACACACACACAGGAAGAACCGAACAAAAGTGAAGATTAACACCCTGCTGCAGCCACTAAGCAGTGAGTTTTAATTCAGCAGCATGTGCTGTGATAGACAAAAAGAGAGAACACTCTTTTATACTCCGCTATGCTGAATTTATTTAAAAAACTTTCAGCTGGGTCAAACCTTGAGAGCACATAGCTTTGGTTTACTGCAGTGCTTGTATTGGAGGTTGAGGTCATCAATTGCTCCAAACCCTAGCTACTAAGTGAACTCCTCCACATATGTTGAAAATAATACCAGAACTACAGCAATAAAAATGCCATTTACTCTGGAAATAGGGACAGGCAAAACTAAACATTTTTCTTCAGCATCTGAATCACAAAATGACAATAAATTCAAGGGTCAGAACATTGCTCGTGAAAATCCAAACTCAATTGTGATGGATTGTCACCTTTTATGTCATGTTCCCCATTTTTGTACTCCAAGAAATAATGTCATAAAAATGCAAGAACAAGTTTTCAAAGATCGATAAACCTTAAATTCTAATTAATATTTAACACTGCAAGTGGAAGACACTTCAAATACCCAACATAAATAAACAAAACAACAGAAACAACAAATAACGTGAATAATGAAGTCTCTGTAAACAAGTTGAGACCAATACACCAAACTGAAGACTTTTGTCTTCCAATCTATGGTGGAAAGAGACAGAAAAAAGAGACAACAATTAATACAAATGGAAATGACCTAGCTTGTTTAAAAATATCATGCAATTAATTGATTTACACATCAACATTAGAAGGATAAAATTTTATTTCAGCTCACAATATTGTCATAAAAGGCAGTTTTTAAAAGTCTTTAGCTACGTCTGATTCTGAGCATTTCAAACACCACAAATTATTAATGTAAACCATAAGGTGTGGTGTTGGTAAGAAAAAGAAATTAAGATCTTTTAGGATGTTTAGTTGAGCTGCAGTTTGATAATCAAACACTGAAAGGTTTTCAATATTTAAAGTTACAGCTACTGCTGGTTGACCAAAAAAATTGGGGAAGTGAAATTTATAGATAGCAAGGACTTTTAATAACTCGCAAACTAGTTTTAAAAACAGACTTTTAATTTAAAATATGAAGCTAATTGATGAAGTTTATGAAAATTGACTCAAGGAAAAAAGCCAGGCATTTTTATTTGTGTCATTGATTTTACTTTTTTAACATTTACATTCAAAACTGAAATGCTAACGTAATTGATGTTTCTTTCTGACTAACATCCTAATTTCCAACAAAAACACTTCCTTAATAACAGTGTTAGGGAACAACTTTATGTGACATTTAGAAACTATGTGCCTTCAGAGTTTTCTGTTTTGTAACCCATGACACTAGAGGTATTTAATATGCAGACTGTTTATTATTTTTAAGAAAATAGTGCCATGCCACTTGAATCTTTTTACATTTTGTCAGTTTACAACCACAAATTAGTATTTTACCAGAATAATTTAAAACAGACCAACAGAGAGAAGTCTATATCTGGGAAACAGAAAGAAAAGGATATGTGGTTTTGTAATTTGTTTTACAAATAAGTCTTAAAAAGGAATCTGCATTTGAATTCAGCCTTCCTGAAACAGTAGCTTGTAGAACTGTTTTTTGATGCAGTTACAGCGACATGCCTTTTGTGGAATCTCTATACTAACTTTTTTGCCCATTTTCCTCACAGAAAATTGGGCCATTTTAAACATGAGCCTGTTTTGATATAATTCATTCTATTGTGCATGTTTAGGGTCAGTGTCTTCCTAAAAATGATTTGACCCAATCCCAAGTCTTTTGCAGCCTCCATTTACCATCAATTCTGACTTGCTACATAGCTACTGATAAACTACAAGTGAAAACTTTTTTTAAGCTTTCTTTCAACACTGGCTTTGTTTCAGCTGCTCTTAAAGGTTAGATCTCCACAGTGCACATATAACAGATGTTTTAGCAATAAATTGTGGGCTGTGGATCTTTGTAGCTCCTCCAAAGCTACTGTGTGCCACCAGACTGGTCCTCTGAATATTTATCTTCTTACAGCACTAAGTGGGAGGTTTTTCTCTGAATAATGCTGTATGAATTTTGGCGGTTTAATAGTTGTGCCATATACCGACAGATCAAACAGATCAACAGTCCTGATGAAAGAAAACACTGCAATTTGTTGGAATATTAGGTTTCCCAAATACTGCATGAGTTATAAATGTTGTCTCCAACATAAAGTTCAAATATTTGCACTAAACTCTGCATATATAATTTACCTTCTAACAGTTTCCACCAAATAAGGAACAACCAAGTAAGTAAACAGTGAGTCTGAGAATTGGGATGACAGTAAGTGATGGTTAAGAGTCATGGAGAAAAAAAAAGATTGATTGCACACATTTCAAAGGTTTTTCAAAGGTAGCAATGTACAGAACAGCACCAAAAGAACATCAAACACAAATGAAGAATGTTGTTTTCCCACCATTGGTCGTAAGTAATACTGATTTGTCATAGAATCCTGTTTCATTAAGTAAATGTCTTATTATCTCTTGTAACTGAATGGAGGGGAAAAAACACTTTATAATTATCAAACATCCTACAATAGGATATAGAGAACAGGTTCTAGGACCCTGAAATATAAGGCTATCCCCCTGCTTACAGTTTCTGATTGCGTAATAAAGTTTACATTGGGAAAAAGTGCACACAGATGAACACTGCAAACACAACACATTGGCCTGTCACACTCCAGCTCATCCATACGCAGATGTAGGTTGGAGTGAAAGGAAGAAAGTGAGCAGAAATGAGCATGAGTGAGAGAAACGTGAGGAAAGACGAGAAATTACATGCAGTGCAGAGCGAAAAAGAGAAGGCAGGCTGCTCTTTTCACAGAGTGAGCAACTGCATTGTTAGAGGATGCTGCAGAAATGTCAGCATCCATGGTTGACAGGGAGCTGGATGGAGGAGTGACAGACTGCTATAAGAGAAAGAAAGAGATACCAGGAAGAAACCTGTTTTCAGACACATGGAGACAATAATGACAGCTCCAGAGCTGCACCATTAGCTACAAACCTAGAGCTGTCACCATACTGACCCCGGTTGAGTTTACTCAGACAGCCCGAGTTGCAGAGGGAGCGGATCGCCCTGGGCTCCCAGCAGCTCCGGCCCTTCATCCCACTCTCTGCAGGCCTGATCCAACTCCACGCTCCCTGAGATGCGACGCTGCCCTTGTGCCACTACGTAATCATAGCGAGGGGAGGGCTGAGGCACTGACTTTCCTTTCCCCAGCGTTACAGCATGCACACAAATAAACTCGCACTCAATCCCGTACAACGATGTGGGGCCAGTCGCACGCTCCCCTTCAGTCCTAGGTCCAAAACTGCATTCCCTGCCCACCAAAATCAGACGCACACAATCTGCATACGCTCAATCACAAAGCTCGGCACGTTTACAATTCCCCTTCACATGCTTTTCTCAGTGCAGTGCAGCTTGATGGGGAAGGGAGGGAGGGAGAGGAGCTGAGAGGAGATAGGACTCGGCAGCTAGCAATCATCTACGACCAAAATTGGAACACATTTCTTTCTCTCTGTCACCTCTGTGTATCTTGACAGAAATACTCAACAATCTTAAGAAAGGGAAATGACAAGGGAAACAAATATGTTGGTTAAACTAGTGAGAGCTTGTAGAGCAGCTGTAAATGAGGAAAAGATTAAATCAGAATAGGGATGGAGGAAGGTCAAACAAAACAAACCTCTATAAAATGTCTTTGTGCTACTGACCAATGTGTTACTGCAGTGTCGCTATGTTTGATTGTGTTTTTATTGCTGATCAGCCACTGATGGCTCAACGAGACATACAAACAGCTGCAATACAGACCGCACTGCCTTCAATTTCAGAGTGGATGAAAGTTGTTGCCCCAAATCAGAGCTGAATTACAAATCCCACTGTGCTCTACACCAATGTCACCTCAGTCAACTGCTGTACATTTAGCTGAGGGTTGCAGAAAAGACACATCAATTCTATGCAGGATTCATCAGTCACTTTTTAAGGACTGAACATGCCTTTCACCCTTTTGTTTATTAGTTTAAAACCCATTCATGGAGATTTCCATTATTATTTTTAAAGACTGATCTCTTATCTTCATAATTAACCACACTGTATTTAGTTTACATGGCATATGTTGATGTATTTGCATATCCACAAATTATATGCCTTTCGATGGATCTCTTAAGTTTTTTTTTTATCTGTGCCATAAGCTACTGTTACACTGTTTCCTTGTCATGCCCAATGTAAATATGTATTTTAAGCAAGTCTAGATATGAAAAAATTGAATGTATTTTGTGAGTCTCTGCATCTCCCCAGATATGTGTCACTTACTTTTTTTAGCTTTGCAATCAAATGGGCTGATGAAAACTGGAATACTTTGTATGCATTTTCATCATCTCAACAAATTCCTCAAACTATTGTGATAAAATCTAAAAAACGTTGCACATTCCTAGTATAAATGGATATGCCTGGTTTTAAAATGCAGAAATTTCATGCTGGTTTTGCATATTGGTGCATGTTAAATGAGTCTGATTAAGTTGTGTTAAAGAACTTAGATGTTAAATATTTAATTCAGATGAATAAACACAAATCAAATAACCATACAAATTGTTATTTTATCTTGAGAACAGTATTTGTATTTAAATATTTTTTTTTTTTACAATATTTGTTGCTTCAGCAAGTTTTATAAAATTTAAATGTCACTACTTTCTTCACACAACAAAAGTGCAACTGTCTGACTTTGTCACAAACAAACTTGCTGTTATTGTTATAAGTTTGTTAAAAATTCTGTAGCAGTTTCTGACAACAGCAAGAACAAGTAACAAGAAAGAGCTGTTCTAGGGGTGAGGGTGAGGAGATAGAGGGGCTTTTTCTAAAAGGCACTGAAGCACAAAAGATCTTCTTTAAGGGTTTTACATCCTCGAACTCTAAAAATGGAAAATAGTCATCTTGTGTGATCTATGAAGAACATTGGACAATGAAAACCCAGAAAATGCAACCTCCTCTTTTTACAGGTCCCAGGGTTGTTAACAATACACTGATCAAACTCAACAAGTCCTGTAATAACATGAGCCCACATAGCATGTGATCGCTAAGCATCAAAAGAACATTGGGTATGTCTCAGGAGATGTGAGCCCTTATATGTTGATCCTGGGCTACTCTTGCACAGGACGACTGGTTTAACTTTCACTATGTGAAAACCGATGCTTAGTAGTCTGCACACAAATTCAACAAACAGCATGTTTTCTGAGCGTTTTGCTTTGAGTTTGAAAAAAAAAATAATAATAATAATAAATAAATGTTTGAGATGTATGAGATGTAGGCTTTGATTTAGGAATTGGGATGCCATTTTTCCTTCGTTCTCTCTTGGATTCAAAGCCACAATCTTTATTAATAATTTTTTTTTTTCCTTTGTTAAAATTTGTTCAAGCTTGTAATCAGTCAGTCTGCCTATTTAGAGGATGACAACTAGTCACTGTGCGATTTGGAGATATGGTATGTAGCACACTGAACATTTACTACTGAAGTGGAAAGTTGTCCCAAGAGATCATCAAGAAAGTTTTAGACAAGCATATTAAAGGTAAAGGCTACAAGACCACCTCCAAGCAGCTTGACTTAGACTTAGACTTGGACTTAGACTGACTTTATTGTCATTTTGCATGCACAGGGTGTATACAGAACGAAATTTCGTTGCATACGGCTCAGGACAATGTTTTGAGGTTCCAATGTTGTGAGGTTACTCCAGAATAAAATAAAATACAGTATAAAATATGAATATAAATATGAATATAAAATATAAAGTGCAGGACTGACAGTAAAATGGAAGTTACTTAGCTCTGTACATGTGCAAGGTATGAAGTGGAGACCAGTTTTTGAGTGCAGTCCAGTTAAGAGTTCAGCAGTCTGATGGCAAGTGGGAAAAAGCTGTTTCGGATTGTAGTCACATTCTTGTGACTACAATTACATATTATTTAGTGGTTTAAGGTGCACATGACTGTAGCCAACTTCTCTGGCTGTTTCGCAGGCCCATTGGATAATAGGAATGGTACCCAAAGAACCCAGAACAGAATCCAAAAAATTTTAAGGTGAATTCCAAAGTACAAGAACTTTATGGGAAATGATCAAGGAGGAAACCAAAGCATAAAAAGTAAGGCTGGAATTTGCCACAATGCACACCGACAAGCCACAAAGCTTCTGGGAGAAAGGCCTTTGGTAAGATGAGTCAAAACTAGAGATCTTTGGCAAGGCACATCAGCTCTATGTTCAGAGAAGTTATCAAGAAGATAAAACTGCCCATACTGTGAAACATGGAGGAGGCTCGGCTATGATCTTACGCTACTTTGCTGCATCTGCCACAGGCAGTCTTGTATCTGTTCAGGGTGTGGTGAAATCTCAAGATGATTAAGGAATTCTGGAGAGAAATGTGTTGCCTGGTGTCAGAAAGCTTGGTCTTAGTTACAGGTCATGGGTTTTCCAACAGGATAACAACCCAAAGCACACAGCTAAAAAGCACCCAAGAATGTCTAACAGCAAAACATTGAACTATTCTGAACTGACCTGAAACGAGCCCTGATCTAAATCCTGCTGAACGTCTGTGGAGGGAGCTGAAACATGGCGTCCAGAGAGGGCGCCCTTCAAACCTGACACAACTGGAGCAGTTTGTGCATGAGGATTGGGTCACAACACCTGTGGACAGGTTCAGAAGTCTTATTGACAATTACAAAATTTGTTTAATTGCAGTGATTACCTCTAACGATTGAGCAACAAAAAAATATTAAGTTACACGTATCATCATTTTTGTCCAGGCCAGTTTCATTAGTTTTTTTAAATGATTTTGTTGAATCACAGTTCAAAAGCAAGGTCTGCTTTAAACTTGATAACTTTTAGTAAGTTTTTATTTATTTTTACCTTTGTCACCTTTGGGTTATTTCAATGACCATTGTGGGCGTTTAAGTCATTAGCAGAGGGGAACCAACAATCTGATCCATGTGTGCATGTGAGATAGTCTCAGTGAAAATGATTGTGATAAAAGTAAAGCTGTAACAGCTTAAAGTGCTTTTGTAACGAAGTCTCATTTTGATAGACATCTTATTGGGAGAAATCTGACCAAAGAGCTCCTAAGTGGTGCAAACTTCCTCTCCATGACATCTCCATTGTTAGAATGATGCACAAGTTCCAGTCCACAGCAAAAAAAAAACTACTCAAAACTCTAATCTCTGACAAAAACCAGTTGCATTTTTCACAGGACATATCGCCAAAATCACTAGCTCTGTAAACAAAGCTTCTCCATTTCAACACAAGCCTGTATGTGTCACATAAGAGTTGAGGCTTTATTAAATATAGTTAATGATACAAAAATGGATTTTGCTTCATATAAAGTTGATAAAGGCCAAACCACATGAACGACAGTGAAAAGAAGACAGTATATTTAAAGAATACAACAGTTTTATTATAGCAATTACTGCATTAAGGAGGGAACCGAAACACACAGAGGCCAGACAGCCTGAAGGCACAGAGCTCATTAAAGCAGTGAGATGGTCTGAGAGCAGAAACTGGAGAAAGAAACCTTTCCCGATGACATTTTAGGGGTCACACTTGACAACATTTAAATCATTAGGCCATGTTACCTTCAGGTCCAGTAGCCATTTAAATGTAGCTAATCTACATAAAGGGACCCAATTACTTTGCTGTCTCACCTCCTCTGAAGAAACACAAACTCAAATTTATATAAAAATTGTAAATATCTTTAAAAAATAAATAAAATACATGCCTTTATGTGCACTCACCCTCATGTTCACCACAGATCCTGTGGTAATAATGACCTGCTTTACCAAAAGAATTAAAGACAACTGCAAGCATTTAGACCGATCCAATGGCAGCCTGCACTGGCCAAGAGGTTTTAGTAATCTTAAAGTAGAATTTGAACCCACACAGTAGAGTGAACAACAGCAGACTTTTGATACACAGGGAAGTTAATCATCCAGCTCAATGAGCATATAACGAGCGATGAGTGTGAAAAACAATGTGGAATATTCATGAGTTCTGTAAGTATCTGTTTTTTTGCCTCTAAATTACATAATAAAGGTAGAAAAAATAAATCCTATCCTATTTTCTATTAATCTATCTTCATCTTCGTCATGAGTAAAATTACTGTGTAATTGCTGCTTTTGCATTTTTGTCATTGTAATGTCACAGCAAATTATTTGTGGAAAATTTGTAGATTCTCAAACTTTTTTGCAGACTGCATCTAAAGTATTCAAAGGAAAACAAAGAACTAAGATTTTCCTGCTTTTGTCAGCCCTGGATGATTGTTTATTCACAAAAAATAGTCAAATAATGTCAACCATAACAATCTTGTGAGCTAGCTCTCCTTTAAACAAAACATTTTCTAAAATCAAAAAGCAACAACACTGATATTTAGAGCTTTAAAATGACCCAAAGACTGTTCAAAGCACTTAAGTTCACCGGGAAGACTAAAAACAAAGAAAAATAAAATAACTAAATTCTGAGGCTCCTTTGTCCTTGCTGATCAACTCGCACAATGTTTAACTAATTTTTATTTCAATGATCTGCCAAATCAGCATTCTCCATTTCTAAACTTTTGCATCCTGCTGATAAAGCAGAGAAGCTTTGGGGAGAAAGAGAAAAGAAAAAAATGTGTGTGTGTGTGTGCGTAGGGGTGTGTGTGTGCGTGCAAGCAGGGACACAATGGTGGCTAAATAATGAGCGCAGGTTCTATGCAGCATGTAGAGCTCACAGTGTAAACACTTGACCCACAGGGAGTAATAAACCTTGTAACAGTGAAGGACAGCACAACAAAACACGCATGACTGCAACATAGTCTGAACAAAGCTCTCCTTATGTTTACTGATGTAGCTTTTATCATTCACATAATATGTTCTTTACTTATTTTACTACTTCCCTAAAGGTGTTATTCACCATATCTATTTTAATCAGCTTGACAAAGGTTTATCAGGGCAACAAAGCAGAATAAAGCAACAGTCTGGATCAACTGTAGCCTAACTTCTAAACCAGAAGATGAACCAAATATTATAATCTACACCAGAACGTCTACATGTCACAAGAATAAATCATTTATCTATTACACATAAACAACAACTTTTGGCTAACTTTGTAACACAATAAAACAATACCTTCACTCCTATTACAGATAGCGACACTGAAGTCAGAAACCAAAACTGAAACAATAAAAATGTTTACAGAAATGCATGTGGCAGAAGTAATCACTGAATCTCAATAAATATTTGTAGCATAACAGAAACAAGAAAACACCAAGAAACAGACTGAAATGTTGGGAAAGCTGTGTCTTGGGATATTAGTATATTAGAGAAGAGATGGCTATTCTTTCCAGACAGCAGGTTCCTTGGGGAGGGGATATTTACAGAAGAGCCCTTTCAACACGCACATTAAGGAACAGTTATTTATCTGACACTGCTTGGAAATAGAAAACCCCAGAAAGACAAGAGTAAAGACAGAAGAGGAGGAAAGTAAAAAAAAAATCTAATCAAAAGAAAGATTGACGTAGCTTTAAGTTCGAGAGCGATAAAGGCTCATCAGGAACATAGAGTTTAATTAGTTTCAATCGATTACAACATGTATTTTAAGCAAAACTAATACAGACAACATAAACAACTAGAGATGAATCGAGGAACTGTCTGTGTGGAGACATTCAAATGTCGATTTGACTGACTGACTGCATAGTCAGCATCACCTGAGTACAAAGCTTTTCTGCTCAATGAATGCACAACACCTAAAAGATACGAGTTTGTACCATTTACCCTCTTCGGTGTAGAAATTGTTACTGTAGGAATGAGATTTAGAGTCAGCTATTTTAGTATCGGTAAGGAATTGAAAATTAAAATTAAAAAAATATTTTCCTATGGAGGCAAGTCAGCTATTCATTTTGGCTGCAAGACGCGAGAGGGTCAGATTATGATCATTTCGCTTCCTTGCCATTTTGCCACACTTTATAACGCTTTCATACCAGAGCTCTTATGGTCCACTTTATTTGGGATTGTGTGAACAATCAAATTAACTCTAGTGCATCTGAAAATGTGGTTGTCCGTTCACATGAAAATAAACCCTGGTTCGGTTACATTAAGGGAGTGTTCTACAAACACAGTAAAACATCAAAATCTCCCCTCTCTGCCATCTTCTTCTGTACAGCTGCATTCATTTCATGAATATAGAGCAACAATGCTTGCTTTTTTGTTTTTAAAAACCTGCTTGAAATAAATAAATAAATAAACCAACATGCAAGATTGCTTGCTGCCTTGCCAGCAGTTCATACTGAGCAATTTACCCTAAGTTAGCAGATGTTCTAACAGCATGACATTGTCCAGGCTCTTTGGTCCGCTTTCAAAATTGCACTGTGATACTGACGCTTTATCAAATTGGTAAGAAGTGAATTTATCTGGAGTTTTCCCTTGCAAATAACAGGAAGGCTAAATGTACTAATGCAAAGTTGATTTGTTATTAATGGGATTTGAAACTTTTGAAAACGCTGCTGGAATAGAATAATGACAGTCTTTCAAAAATGACGCAATGTGAAAATCAGACGGTGGCAATATCACAATAAACTTCAAAATATACAGTAGTTGTCTGCATGAGCAAATCATGGTTTTCACATACATCCACAGGAAATTACGTCGATAAAGAAAGAAAGGCAAAGTGTGGTTAAAAAACACTGGATAAACAAAAACCAGGCAAAAAAGAAATATCACCATCGTCATGATTTTTGGCAGGACGACTTCTTGAAGAACCATTAACAATCTCTGTTTGGCTTCCTTAATGTTTGTTATGTTACAAGACTGAATCTCACTCTGAGCTCTTTGTCTCCGTCTCACCCGTTATTAAGAACTGGAGCTGAGGTAGCAAATTGTGCAATGCCAGCACACAATTTTTGTTCCAACAAAAACAAAGGCAAGCCATAGAGTACACAGCAGCAGTACAACTAATTGAAGAAGCTGATAAGAAGCACACCATCTGTCATTTCATAACATCCTCTCAGGGACTCCAAAAGTAGCAAAGCACAGCAAGCTCCCCAAGCCAAAAGCAGTATAAAGCAGCTGCAGGTCTATTTAGCATAGGCAAATATTGAACAAAAAAAAAATCTAGGAACATTTTTCAAAAAGAAACCTACTAATTTTCATCAAAGTGTTGTTGTGAAAACTTCAATAAATAAAGTTATCAAACTGACAAAAGAGGACAGTCCCAATTGATAGAAAAACAATAAATACTACATATTTCATTTAGCCATTAGTCTCGTAAGTTTAGTTATTAAGTGGAAATATTAAAAAATGTAGGTCTAAATTTAATGTGATGTGTGTTTTGAAAAGTTAATTTTACAGATTTGCCATTTAAATTACACTGGATTTACCATCTTCACATATAGTTCACTGAAAACATCTAAAATACAATTAGACAAGTGAACAGAAATATCTATTCAGCTTTTTACAGTTTCAGGTATACACAAATGCTCAAAGCTACTCACATTTCATAGCTTAACACAAACGGAGAAAAACTGTGTACTTACTTGAGAGAGATTTCCCCCAGAGACTTCTGATGAAAATCTAAATATTTTACGCAAGACAGGAGAGTTTGACAAAAAAAAATAAGAGAAACTCAGAAAGAAATGAACACGGATGGATGCAAAATGGAGCAAATGGCTTACTGAGAGAGAAGGGGGGAAAAAAGAGAAGGCGGGAAAACCCAGACAGCGAATGTGAGAGGGCTGTGGGAAGGGAGAGGAAAAGTGGATATGTGGAAGGTTGAAAAAATAAAAAAAAAAACAGCCAAGACAAAGAGGGAGGGGATGTGGCAATATGATAAATGAAGTGTGCTTAAACATGAGATGTTAATAAGTTCTCTTCTCACATTGTGCTCTGATATTTCTACAGTTTCAGCACCATGGACAGTTCATTATGTTTAACAGCAAAAGGTGAATCACAGAATAAATTCAGGGGAAAAAAAACAGAAGGAAGATAAATCATTGTCAAAAACTGGAAATATTTTAAACGGCACCTAACTTGATAAAGTAGTCTAGGGTAAAAGCAAAAAAGGTCACTAGACTACCATGCTGACTATTACAATGAAGCTATCAAGCTGGACACACTGGGCTCAGGCTATTTCACAACATACCTTGCCTCAGCTCTGCTGTATATTTCTGAAATTAGTCAGAGATGGAGACCCTTCTTTGAAGAATCAACCAATTTCTATATTTTACCCCAAACAGCCATTTCTAAAACCTTCTCTGTTAGTATAAAAATATGTCAACTGAGGCTATAGATGTATTTAATCGTGTCAGGCAGGCTTACAAATTCAAGTCACTAGTGGAACAAGTTATTTCAAGGACAGTGATCCCACTTCACATGCAGGCGCAAAAACATGGCACGCATAGGAGGTCAAGTCAAAGTGAAGGGAAACACTGCCCCCTGCTGAGCTGAAGCTTTATGGTTTAGATCATGTTAAAATGAGTGAGTACATGGATCAAACTATTCCTAATAATGCAAACGCTAATGACAAACTTACAGACGGCATCTTTTCTAACAAAATAAGACGACTGCCTAATCAACAAATCAAATGACAGGTGCTACAGAAATATTGAATACAAATGTGGGATGCAAGGGATTGAAAATTGCAGCACATCATAAGACAGAACACAGTTAAAACATTTTAAAAAATACCACATGATGGCAATGGAACAACAAGCCTTGTAATGGATATCAATGTCTACCTTTAGCTCCCTCCTGACATCTATCCGCAATTTACACTCTGCTCACCTGAGGAAATCGATATGAGCTCTTTGTTCCGAAAACAGAGAAGCAAGGGTAGGTTAATGAATGCTGACATTCTGGTGCTGATCCATGTCCAACACCACAAACAAAGAAAAAGATGGTCCGACAGAGTCTGAACACACACTTGTTTAGTAATTCATTTGGGTGTTAAGGCAGTACTTCAGTGGCTTTCTGCGTGGACACTCTCCACAGACACTACATATTCTGTGTAAGCAGTAAACAAAAGGAAGTAAGGAAAAAGCACAAAGACCTGTGTGCAATCTTTCCTCACAGACTCTTACCTTATGCAGCACAATTGCAAAAGTATTCACACCTCTTAAAGTTTTCCACATATGCATTGTTATATCCAAAAATTGTACGCAGATGACCAACACAAAGCGGCATAGAAGACAAAAATTACATGGTTTTCAACATTCTTTTACATATTAAAATAATCTTTTTATTCTACTAGAAACATACATTTATCAGGCAGCAAGAAAGAAGACAAAAAGAAATCAAATCAATTTCATGAATGTTTATACCTACATGGCTGGAAGAAAAACATTTTTAAAGACGTTACTAACGAGCACAAAGGACAAAAGTAAATAAGCATTTTAAAATAAGAAAATGCCATTAACAATACCAGCCATTTACATTTTTTACTCTGATTAAAACTTTCCTTTTAAGAAGTGCTTCATTTCAAACTGTAGCCAGCTAGTTTATTTGGGCGTTCCTGATAATAATGTCACTGACAGATGCTCTGACAACCAAATGGTATCCTTGGTTTAAGCATATTTGATGTTAATTATTATTTAATTGAGCTTGATATATGACCTTCCATTGTAACCAACTTTAGTTAATTAACTACTTGCACTGTGACATACCAGAGAAAACCAGCCTGTGACAAATATCATTAAAATAAGCAAAGTGAACTGTTAAACTGCCCAAAACCAACATAAATCTACAATGACACACTAAATGAATCCAGTCAATCAATAGCCTAACCTTTTTAAATATACCAGCATTCCTCTGCAGCATACGTGGGTGAGCTTAAAAAGCACTCACATTCTTGTTCAGTCTATATTTAGTGATCTGACTTTCACACAGAGGCCATAAGAATATATAATCTGCCTCACTTTCTGCAGAACCTTTTTACTGTAGACTAAAGCCGACTCCGAGTTGATGCTGTGGTAAAGTGAGAGAAAACAAAACACCCAGACTTTTCCCACAGCCTTTGACCAAAGAACTGCAAGCCTAAATAACAATAGGTCCTCTTGGAAAGGGGAATGACTGAATGGAAGCTCAGTTCTCCCAGTGGCATTAGCATACTCCAGTTTGTTTTTCCAGTTTGGTTGTGGAGTCACAGCTGCCCTCTTCTGGCTCACAATATAACATGAATAACATTAAGCAAAACAGCCACAGTAAAACTAAGAACTGGGTTGAATACCAAAAAGCAGAGGGCATGGCTGATTGCAGAAGGTAAATGAAATGTATCCATATACAATGCCCAGCAAAAATATTCATACAACCAACATTTCTATGTGCATACTTCAATGCTCAAATTTGGCAGGAGGAGCTTCTGTACACATTGTTTTTCAGGTGTTGCCATAATATTGGTGACTACATTCGTATATTGTGCAACCCTACGCTGAACTGAGTTTAGGTGTGGGCTTTGACTGAACCATTTTAACACATAAATATGCATTAATTCAAACCAATCTGCTGAAGCTCTGGCTGCATGTTTAGGCAAGAAGGTCCAGGATTTGAGTCCTGGCCTGGGGTTTTTCTGCAAGGAGTTTGTATGTTCTCTCTATCCATGCACAGAACCTCTCTGGGTACTCCAGCTTCCTCTCAATATTGAATATTCTAATTTTCCCTCAGCTATTTGTGTGTTTTTGTATGGTTTTCTGTCCTGTGTGTCTGTGTTGCCCTAAGTTGGACTAGCGACCTGTTCCCTCATCACTGGAGATAGGCACCACCCTGCAAGGATGAGCAGGTGTAGAAAATAGATGGCTGGATTACAAAAGGTTCTGGAAGCTGATCTAACCTAACGTGTTCACAGTTCAAACATACCTGTACACACATTTGTATTTTCAACTGTTGATTTTGGGGGGGGGGGGGGTCTGTATTGACTTGAATCTAAAAGTAGCTGCTGCTCCTTACCAGACTGATCATTCATCATGCGAATGGCTTTAGCTTTAGCCAACTCCAGCGCGGTAACCCATCTCTGCCGCTCTACTTCAGTGCTCGCCTTCAGGTGGTATGTGCGACCGCCGCTGCTCAACACAATGTTGCAGGCATCCTCTGTGTCGATGTGTGCTGTGGCCAAGTTTATAGTTCCTCGACATGTATGCGCCATCTCTGCCTGTGTCCTAAAAAAAAATAATAAAGGGTATGAGGTAAATCAAAACATACAACATAGATGGGCACACTGGTCATTAGTATGAATGAGAAGGGAACAGAATTTCAAATTCAGTCTTTCAATCCAAAAGGGCTGGGATTGCAGCTGGCATTCCTACTGCTACAAGCAGGGCAAGAGAGAGCAACTGCAGGCAAAGCAACAGTAAAACACTGAGTCGCTTCACTGAAGTACAAGTGAGTAAGAAATATGTAAATGCACACATTATGAATAGTAAACTTGCATCAGTTTATTTTAAACAACTCTTATTATTTGCACCGGCTCTCCCTCCTGCTGGTGAACTGTGGGTATCTGGATATCCTCACGACACCAACTGTGTGCAGTCAGAGGGGCTTTCAAGTCTACATAACAAGGCCATTGTGCAACTTCAGGCCTGTACACAACTGAACAATTAACAAAAATTCAGACAAAGAGAGAACAGAGTATGAGAGGAAGTTAAAACAAGTGAACAGTAACAGAAAGGCAGAATCATAGCAGAATGATTTTAAAAAAAAAAGATCAGAACAAAGTGATCAATAGCAACGCCAATTGTTTGCACATGCTGCACCAAAACTAATATTTTACCACTGAGATGCACCATCATGTTTCTTGGAAAGAATATTCTCACATCTTAAAATGCAGCCCTTTTTTGTAAATTAACAACATAAACATGAAAGTGCTGGAACTAACCAGTACTTGAATCTACAAATAATTCACTGCAGGAATAGTAAAAACCCGATTCTGTGAACATACTTGATGTTAAACACTATCTAAAAGTACCAGTAGGTCTAAATGAGATGGAAAAATGCCACGGCCTTATTCTTATTTTACGACGTTCTGAGGCAATGTGGAAATGAGTCCTGTGGCCTGGCAAATCAAAATTTGCGACAGTATATGGTTATTAAAGCCTCATAAGGAAAGAGACCATCTGGCTTGTTATCAGCACACGGTTATTAAAAAAACACCAGCATCTGTGATGGTATGAAGGTGGATTCATCCACATGGCAAATGAGATTTGCACATCTGCGACATCAAAAGAGGAACAGAAAAGACATAAACATTTCCCTTTTGTTAATAAATTAATTAATATCTGTGAAATTATCAACATTTCTCAAAGATCTTAGTAAGCAACTTGACAGACAGTGAAAACATCATTTTTTGATCTGAAAACAAAGTTTTCAGGAGGCTGCATAGTCTCACCATAACCAAATCCCCAAATATCAAAATGAGCAGCTTTTTGAAATCTATAATGTATATGTAATGTAATAATATATAATATAAACATATATATAATAATGATATGGCTGGTTTTGTTAAAACTGCATTTGTTTATTTATTTAATCTTTAACCAAGTGAAATCTCATTGTGTTATTGCATTAATATCTTTTCTTGCTGTCTTTGAACAGAATTTACACTCCAATTATATTAATATTGCACTGACTTTAGTTTTTTGTTTATTATTTTTTATGTAAATAGGCTACAAAATGTGATATTTATTTTTTGATTATATTGTTTTTCCATATTCATTGATAAAAAAGAAGAATTGTCTGGCCAATTTCTGCTCAAGAAAATACATTTTTGCTTCATTGTAAGTATATTTTTCTATGTTCTAAATCCCCAAAAATATAAACAAAAGTAAAATTGATTATTTAATTTTAAAAAATACATGTATACAGTACAAAGAGCTGAAGCAATTATTCATACTATAAAAAACCCTCTTTTACCACCACTGTCGTAAAAAACACACCGCAGTCAAATGACTTCCACATGAGTTCATTTTTATTCATTTTCTTCAAATTCTGATATTTTGCCTTTCGATCATGTTCACAGAAAAACAAGGTCTTGAATATATTAAAACCAATAAATTCAATTTAAAACCAACTCACTAAATCAAAATGGAGTCTTTTGCAGCAACTTATAGTGAGCCTGGTTCTGCCAGATGTTTCTACCTGTTAAAAGGAAGTTATTCTTCTCCACTATCACCATGTGCTTGCTAAGGAAGAGGGATCACTGCAATGACTCAATGCAACTGGCTCAATTTCCATAGACAGACATCTTCTAACCAGTTCATCTGAAAAAGAGACTCTGATTGTTTCAGGATTGTAATTTGGACTAAATTGATCTCGGTGTAATTTCATCTTAGTGGGACAATATGACCAGATTGTATTGTTATGAACTGGATTGGTCTGCACCGAATAAGAAGTTCCTCTTAACTGCATATGAATAAGACCTGTTAGTGCCCTGAAATGACAATTGTATTACTTTGGTGAACTGATACTGAATTGAACCAAATATAGATGTTGCTGCACTAATTAATTTTTTAGATCAGGAAGCAAGACGGTTGAGAAACAAAAAGGCATGAAGGCCAAATGCTCACAGGTTTGCAGGTTCATACGCTCAAAAACAGCCTTTTAAAGCATGCAGCCATGCCATCAAACTCTTTAAGTTCTCTTTCTCACAAGAAAAACGTCAATCTCCCTAATAAGGTAGCCGCTGCCTCACTGTGTCAAAGGTTTAGAGTGTATTTATAAATTCTGCCAGGCAGCGGCTTCCCTAAAGTCAAGTCTTGTTATCATGCCAAGCGAGAACAAGCGCTTCAGTGTACCATTCCTCTGCTGGCACTTGGTGCACATCAGTTCTGCAGACAAACACTGCACTGGGGCCATGCGAAGCGGAACAGAAAGCGGGCCGGGCAGGGATCCTCAACAGTCCAGTTTGTGGTTTCACCCGGCCGAACTCAGCTGTAAAGTTCTGCACGTTAACTGGGTCAGAAACAGAATGTGCTGCTGATGAGTAAGATGAGACGCATGCTGATCGCTGCTGCCCTACGGGGAGGCCAGGCCATGCAAAGGCCATGAAACTACACAGTCAACAAAAAAGCTGGGAAACAGAGATAAGGACAACAGGGGCGCTAAGGCACTAGTTGGATGAGGAAGGGGAGGAGAAAGAGAAAGTAGAGCTCAGGGGTCAGGGGGTAGTTCCAGCATGATGTGCTGCATCAGGAGAGCATCGATGTGCTTTACCTGTCCATCCCCTGTGCACACATCCTCATAAAACATAAATCCACCGATCTGGAGCATGTAATGACAGAACAAAAACCAGTGAACAACACAGGACACACGGCCATGAGCATGAAAACACAAACGAGAAGAGAAAATGTGACGAAGTACCCGAAGCTTGAAACCATAGATCAGTTTTATTATGGCTGTAGGCTACAATTTAACAAGACATGGACGAAAATGTCAAAGAACCACTTGATAACATGCTGAAAGTAAAAAACAAATATGAAACTTAGAAAAAAGAGCAGTGATGCTCCATTTTGGACAGCTTGGCATGAGCTGCAGAAAAACTGAACCAATGACAAGTTAAGTATGTGGCCACTGGCCAGAGTCTTTTTGTCATCTCTTAGCTGCTGCCACATAAAAACACTAAGACCACACAGACAGGCACCCAAACAGAGACACTTTAGCATGCACACCCTGTCGTCTGGTGCTAAAAGCAATGAATAGCCCATTAACAAGATTAGATCACAGCAGCAATGTTGCTTGCTCCAGTCACTCCAGATAAAACGCCTGTCCGACAGACAGGATTCAGGCCAAGATCGAACCTTCAGCTGGGTCCGAGGTCGCCTTGCTCAACATTCGTTCTCCTCCTCCCCCCGTATCCCGAATGAGCAAGCAGTAACACCATAACCTGACTCTAAAAAGGACCGAGGCAGCAGTGAACACCTGATGAGCACTTAAACTGATACGATCTGGTTTCTCTCCAGGTACTGGAGCAAAACAGAGACAGACCAGACGGCTATGAAAGACAAGACCAGGTGGCCTGATACTGCAGCTCCAGTAGCACCCAAAGTTTTAATGTCCTGTAATCCTCCCTAATTCAGAGCTGGATTTACATTAAGAGGTTACTAAATTGTGCAGAG
This sequence comes from Xiphophorus couchianus, assembly GCF_001444195.1. NCBI lineage: Eukaryota > Metazoa > Chordata > Actinopteri > Cyprinodontiformes > Poeciliidae > Xiphophorus > Xiphophorus couchianus. The sequence goes on from NC_040239.1 coordinate 16,651,999, forward strand.
TAGTAAATCTGGGAGCAAAGTCACTTAAGAAATTAAAAAAATGAAGATGTTCCAGGAAAGAAGAAGATCTTGTCATATGTCTTCTTCAGCACAACGAGGCTCTTTATGTGATTTGAACTAAAAGGAGTCATGACACAAAGCTGATGTGGAGGAAAGAATTACCAGGCTTGCGGTTTTCTAGCCAAAGTAATGGAGCAGTCAATACCAAATGCGATTCAAAATCGCTGTTCAACTCATTACACTTTAGCTTGCTCAACTGCTGAGTGTGTCAACCCATTCATAGACTCAAAGCATTGATTGGAGCTGCAGGTTAAAGAGCCAAGCCAGAGCTTTGAAAAAAAAAAAAAAAAAACAGGCTGCAGGAGATAAAGTGATTTCTTAAGGCACTGACAGAATTTCAAAAGGTGTGTAACTCACTATTAAATTATTAGAAATCTAGAGACTTCTTTAAAATAAGACAAATGCCAAACACAGTAAATTATACAAATTATGCGTAAAACTTTACTATCACAAGTACAGAACATGGTGGTGGCAGCATCATCCTGGGACATGCTTTACTTCAGCAGGGACTGGGAAGACGGTCCTTCCAGCAGGACAACAACCCTAAACATAGAGCCGGAGCTACAATGCAAAAGTGTAAATTAAAGTATGGTTATGTGCTAGAATGGTCCATTCAAAGACCAGACCTAAACCCAACACTGAGTCTGTGGCAACTGGCAAGCCAGAGGTTAAATGATGCTCAGTCGATACCTGACTGAGATCGAGGTATTTGCAAAGATTTTAGTTTCCAGTTGTGCGAAGCTGGCACATACAAAACCTGAAGACTTGCAGCTGTAATTTTAGCAAAAAGGAATCTATAAATAATTGGCATTTGAGTGTTAAAAAAGTTTGTTTATATGTTTAATTTTTTCAATTCATTAAAAGGTTTAAAAAATGTGTCATTAACTTGCCACTTCACAGTTATATAATATTTTATGTTTGGCTATTGCATAAAATACATTGAACCCTGTGGTTGAAACATGAAAACGTTTATCAAATATGAAAACCTGTGTGAATACCTTAGACTTCTTAGTTTATCTTCTAGTTATCTGAGAAGTATCTTAACTAGTAACAAGCTCAAACTGTTGACCGATGCCAAAAGTCAATTATGAAGCTAAAACATCTCAGGTATGGGTGGTTTCACATAAACGATTTTCTCCTTCTCTGAGCATCAGTTAGTTTTTCTCCTCTGTCAGGAATCTTGCTTGATTAAACTGAGAGCATCCTGGCTGCTTTCTACTGAAGGTTTTTTACACAACCAATCCTTGTGTTTTTGAACAAGGGCAGCTGTTGCAAAATAAAACATCTCAAAAATTAAAAGTTGCATCTCTATTTTTATCCAAAATTATCCCTTTCTCTTAGTCTAATAAAATGACAAATAGAGAACATGCGCAGAAAAAAGGGTACATGTGGGAAGCAACACATTTATGACATTTATGACATACGATGAAAGCACATTAATTAACATGTTGTCACGTTTGTCTCTGCTCCTTTTTACTCCAGTGACAGTCAGTCAGGAGGCTCACAGAGAGGCAAACAAAGCCCAGAGTCAAACACACAAACAATGCGGCCGTTCCAGGAAGACATCGGCGGAGGGAACAACTTGTACGCCTCAGCGCGTCTGTGCTCAGATGTTGACAGGTTAGCTTTCCTTCAGTGGGGGCGGTCATCGTATAACATAATGGACTATTAATGCTGAGCGAGGCAACAGGTGTCTTTCATTTCGCCGCAACTACAGGCAGGAGACTTTGGCTGTGCAACTGTTCCACCAAATAACATGTTGATGACAAGAAAAAGGCAGGTGGCAATACTTGGAATGGAATCAGATGAAGAGGGCTTAAATAGGTAGCTGCAAGAACAATAGGTAGATAGTATTTCCTGTTTAACAGAATTACACTGTAAAACACCATAAACAACTACAGCACCTGACTTTTGAAGAAAAACTTATTCTGGATGTGTTTGTGTCTTTTGTGTTAATTTATCACCAAGGTCCCAGCACAATTACCAGTTTTTAGGGATTTCCATTTCAAAAAGTCACAGCTTTAATTAACAGACTAAGGTTTCCTCCATTGAGCTGCTTCTTCCTTCTGCTAGGAATCATTTAATTAGGGAGCTGGGTGAAGCAGGACAACAACTGTTGCAGATAATGTTTCTCATTCTCATTCAGGGTTATACATTTCATATGATTTAAACCTGTGGCTAGTAATTAAAGTGGATCTCAGTTGTAAAATCTAAGTGCTTTAGAACAAACAACAGGGTGAGAAGCAACCGAGTGGTACAATGTATATAAAAATCAAGTATCAAGTATATGTCTAAAGTTAGCACATTTAAGACTTTGACAGCTGTGAGTGAAAAAATCTTCTGTCTCTAATGTGAAAGTTATTTTCACGTGCAGGTTGTGCATTAACCTGATGATTTTAACAGTTGTCCTATTAAAGTAAATTTTAACAAGACAAACAGGAATCTTTTGTGCTGAATAAGCACCTGACCCTCTTGGATGTCACATAAATTCTCATCTCTTTTTTTCCATGTCTAAGCAACATTTAACTACTAACATCCATGCCTGCAGAAACATGACTCTCACCACAGAGTCACAGGTGTGTCTCTAGTATAGGTGATGTTAGGTAAGAGGAAGCAGCTGTTAGAATGGGGTGAAGGCAGAATAATGATAGCAGCAAAATAAAGTCATGTATCTTATTACATTGAGACAATGAAGCAGCTACTCTCAGTTAAGTGAGGTGACGCAATAAATGAACGAAACCTTAAAAGTAACATGGCTCTACAAATTTTCCGGCTATTATGAAAGTCTGACCTGGGTAACATTGAACAAATACACTTGAATCAATGTTTTTTTTTCATTGAACTGAGTTGGATGAAGTCATTTTAAATAACTACTTAAATAAACCGCTGTCACTCATTAACACTTATGCAAAAAAACAAGAGGTTTTGTTCTATCATGATCAAAGGTCATTTATTTAAAGCAATAAAGCAACAATTATTAAGTTAAAATAATGTTTACTATAACTATGGCATTATTATGTCGCTATTTGTAGTTTGATACATAAACTGTAAATGCATGCAAAATTCTGTAGTGCTTTGCATACTATGCAAAATATCTTGCCTTTAGTTTAAGCTATTCTCATCTTAATAGAGATGCAAAATATGCAGCTGAAAATAAGTGTGCACATCAGGTAAGGAGGAGGTTGCACTTTGCTTTGCTATTCTCCAAAGTATCAAACTATGGTCATTCCAGCACTTTCTCTGGCCTCTTATTAAAATGGTATTAACTTTATAATACATATTTTTGTTATACCTTGACACCAGACCCCACCTGATGCCTAGTAGACTCTTCTATTTTAATGTTCATTAAAACTTTTTATTAACTTCTGCCTTCTTGACAGTCTTGTTTTCATCTAAAAGGACGTTCCAAGGGAATCATATCTGTTATGTTTCAGTTTGATCTCTTTCTATGTACTTTTCATTTGTCAACAAGCACACTTTTGTTTTTTACTTCAGTTGTTTAATTAAATCTGGCACGGAGAATTCAAATAAATCTGACCCTTTCTACTAAAGTAAGCTAAATTCAGAAACAAAAAGGACAATTTTGCAGTCAACTCTAAGTTGTTGACGAATTAAGTTAATGCAGCCTAACTGCAAGAAATTCATATTTCAAACAGGACCAGAGTAGCTTTTCTCAGCAGGCTGACTAGAGGTGTCTAGCAACAGGTGGGAAGGGGAAGCATTTCTATATCTTTTTTTATTATATTTTGATGCTTATGTGAAACTATTAGCTTCTAACTTGTAAGTGTGCCTTCTTAGCCAGGTCTGACTTTTAAAAGCTGTGAATCTCGATGGATTTCTTGACTGAATGAAGGATAAATACAAAAACATTTTGTAAAGCTGAGCTTTTAAAAATATTATCTTGGATTTGTTTTAAATTATCTTTATAATGTAATTTTTGTCTTTTGAGTTGCATATTGATATCCATCTTCTCTGTCTAGACTGAAATCATATCAGTCTTGTTTCAGTTTTATTTCTGCTCCAGGTTTATTTAACAAGCAACACATCTACTTCCTAAATTGTGTGAATTACGGTACAGGGAATTCAAACAAATCTGAATTTCCCTTTAAATTTTAGACAAATGTAGTGACAGTAAAATAAAAATAAATAAATAAAAAATCAGTCCCAAATTAATTTTTGTAAAATCAAAACAAAAAGAATATTAAACTTAAATTTAATATGATGCAACGATAATAACTGAGAGGGGCCGTGTAGTAGTGTAGAATGTTATCTAAACAAATGGATTTAAAAAGTTATTTTCAGTGCTGTTGACAGCTCAGGGCAGGGGGCTAATGGGTTAGCTTGGTTTTCTAACGTCTGTATCTATGGTAACCTTATTTTTTCTGACATTAATATTATCTTAGGAAACATGCTGCTGTAGATATACATGTCTCTCCCTGTCTGTGCTTCAGGTCATCCACAGCCTACATACATTCAGCACAAAGTGAAAACACTACGCCCTCCGTCAGCTGGAAGTAAACAGACCGCCTGCCCGTTTGACAGCTAGCTTTAGCCCGCCGCTAGCCAGCGGAGGGAGCCAGCTGTCCTGATGCGCCGACAGAAATATGACACTCTGTGTGCGTTCACATCCAGCACTCCCAACACACAAAAATAAATATATTACCTGTAGTAGGAAAGTAGGCCATTGCTAAGGACGAACCATCGCCGTTGGTACCCTTTCAGATAGTTAGTCCATTTAAAGAGCCAGCCTTTGTAGGTGTCCGACCCCGGAGCTGGGGCCGCGGTGGAGGTGGATGCCGAGCCCTTCCCTTGCTCGCTCATCCTCGGCTCCGCCGTACGCCGAGGAGGCGCAGGTTGATAAACCGGACCGAACCGGGGAGGGGGCAGCGGAGACAGGGACACTACGCCACTGCGGCTGTTGGGGAGAGGACGTCCTCGCAGACGGGGAGGAGGGTTCGGTCTACGGCGAGAGCAACCACCCTGGACCCCTTTCACATGACTCCGGAGGAAGGACGAGAAGTGATGCCAAGACACTTTGCTGATGCAGACAGCTGCGGATTCAGGACACCGAGCTTAACAGAGAGGAAATGCCCTACAAGCTCTCCCTGTAACCGGTTGGCGCTATAACCAAAAGAGCAGTTATCGCCATGGCGACTGGTCCAAGCTGTTGGAGGCAGCGTTTCTGAGCGGGAGCGGCCGCTGCTGTTCGCTGCCCGAGCCCCGGTGCCTGAATGGGAGCGACAGCTCGGTGAGGTCCAGTCTATGATTCAGAGCTGCACCACGTGACGGTGCATCTAAACATTCTTAAACACTTGACTTGCGTGGGGATTCTGATTCCTAACCTCAAGTGGGTCAGGTGACCACGCAGATGTATTTCTGAAGACATTTCAGGACGCCATACAGGGAAAAGTACAGTTTGTGTCTGTACTAAATATAGCCTAATGAAGGTTTCACTGTCATTAAAAGTTAATTATTATTTATATCAGTTATCAGCATTTGGTCTTCTGCCATTTGTCATTTGAATTCAATGCAAAGGTGATGGTACACATTTATTCTGTCTCATTAACACACTGTTAATGTCAGAAGTTTATGTACACTCATCCTGGACATACAAATCGTAATTAAATTTTATGCCTTTGAACCATTCTTTTTGCTAGATGGAAATATACACTTCAGCTTCTCAAAAAATACAAACAATGAGCACAAGTTGAAGTTCTTTTATTTTTTTTTATTAAAAGAAAAAAATATATTTTTTAATTTTTAAAAAATAAAATATGCACAGGAACTTGTTTACACTCTTAGCAAGTTGTACCCTAACTACGTGATTTCTGCAGAGACAACAAGATTCTGGCTGGTTATAGGAGGCTCAGTAGTCTTTGTCCTGTTAGAACAACCAGCTATCTGACCATGACATTTCCGTTTGATGAAGACATTCAAGATGTTCAGGATCAACCATACACTGGAAGATGGAGGAAAATCTTTCACTAACAAGTGAGCATAATAACATCAACATTAACTGCTTTTGCTTGTTTGTTTTATTCTCCTTTTAAACAGCACTTTGAATTACTCTGTTGCTGAAAATGTGCTACACAAATAAACTGCCTTGGCTTCCCTTTTGTCTTATTATAAATCCAAAAAGCCTGGTTTGCACTCATTAAAAAAAACATTTTTGTCTGATTTATAAATAGTGAAGGAACTTATTTGGATCAGACCTTTATAATGCAGCATAGGAAGCACATAAATACTGCATAAGTCATGCTAAAAAATGAGAACCAGTCACACATTTTCTTCTATAACAAGCCTAAGGGTTCTCTGTTCTGCAAATGATCTGCTTTCTGGTAAGCATCAGTACATTTTTGTGTGGTTTTATTTAACCAGCTGTAGAAATAAATATATTCTAATTTCAACTAAATGTACATATGTAAGAAGCTGAAGTCACATTACAGCTGAAAACATCTGAACCCAAATGGAGGTGACTGTGTCACCATTTGGTCTCAATGAAGAAGGAAAAGATAAGTAGTTAAAAAATCTAAACTTGACTTTTTCACAATTAAATTTATATATACAAAATAATATGCACAGAAGACATTTTTGTCAAGCTTTATGTATACAATCACATGTTATTACTTAGATTTAATCCACTACAGCCCCATGAAGAGGTCTAAAGCAGAATTAAGTTAGAAAAAATCATTAATCAATATGTTGCAAAGACTTTAATGAAAAACTTAGTCCATATCAAGTAACAAAATTATCATCTAGTCTGCCTGACTAATAAAGACAGATATGCAAGGCAAGTTTTCATCAGATATTTGTTGTCTCCCTTCTCTCTGGCTCCAGATAGCATTGCTTTACCACAAGATGGCATTGTTGTCATAATTATGCTTAATTTGTCATGATCATTGTAAATGATTGAGAAGTAATCCAAACAAGATTGCCATTCTCAAATGCATTTATTTATTCATCATATGTCAAAAAAGAAAAACAAAATACTCAGAGTACCAACACCTTAAAAATAAAGACAAGGTTTCAGATTGAAAAAACTGAAACAAACAGTAGCCCTTTTAATTCTGAAACACACACACACACAAACTGATGGGAACTCATGCTACACACAGTTGCTTTCTCATTACTCTGCTACATATTTCTCTCAGTTTTTTGTACTACTACAAAAAATGCAACCATCTGGCCCCACTGAAGGATTAGCACTACATTTGGAGGAAATCATGAGCTTGTGCTCTCACATGCCTTTGAAAAATGATAACATTCATACACTCAGCTGCTCACTGTGGAGCCAGGAAACCATGTAGTACAAAAAAATAATTAAACACAAGATCACATTTTCACATCAGTGCAATTAAACCCTGACCTGTTGGATTTTACCAACAATAGCATGCAAGATGATCCCTCTGGAGCTTTTCTTATATACAAATTGGTCGGATGTGTTCTCAAAGTACCTACCTTGATCTAGTCAAAAGAAATAAGAGTTGCTCACAACATTGCCTTTTTGACGCTATTCCAATAGTGATGTTAAAGCTTTAGTAATGATCCATTTGCATCCTGGATGGTACATGTAGAAGCCACTGAGCTGTGTTTATGCACTTTTATAGGATGGAAGAGTGCATTGCACACGGATTACAGCGACTGCAAGAGGCATTTTCAATATGATATATTGGTGTGTAGTCGGTTGAGGGCATCGCTGCAGGGGTTTATTGCTCCATTCATATCCAAAGCATCAGCATCTGTTTCCCTATCTTGCTGTGTTTGTCCTTTACCTGCCTGAAAGTCAGTTATCAAACCGCCTCCCTTTGCCTTGGCTTGCCCTCTCCTTCACACATAGATACCTGCATACACTTAACACCTACCATCATGGGGATGCCAACGTCCACTGAGGTCCAGAATTTTGGTCCCCACAAATCTGTCAGGGCCCACAATTAAAGTACATTAAGCACACACACATACACAATGCTAGCACAAGTTCTTATTTTATGCTCCTGCATGTCCCTATGTCCCTAGTTTCAACATACTCTGCAGAAACAGAGTCTGAGTGAGGGCAGACAGTAGTGTAAAGCCGCACAGTTTGTCATAATAAGGGACTGCAGTATTTTCAGCTGCAAGACAACCTTAAAACACCCTTGGTGGGGACGAACAACCTTTACCCTAATCTGTAGCAGAGTCAGGGAAAGAATGTCTATTGCAGGCTAATTCATCAGACCTAAAATAAAATACCATCTAATCATATCTATGTACATTTTAAGAAAACCTTTCTAGAAGATTTAATTTACTGCAGCAATTCAATTAAAGCAGTGGAATTTGTACATTACATAGATTCACTACATTCCGTATGATATATTTCAAGCATTTAGTTTGGTCAATTTGGATGATTATAGTTTACATCAAATAGAAATCGAAACTTTTGCTTCTCAAAAAATGAGTTAAACTAAACAGCAATAAAAATGTATTTTCTAATACAGAAATGTTTTGGTGTGGTCATGATTGTTGTTCAACAAACAGTAACTGGAAAGTAAGTCGTAAAGGTTGGCTGTTCGTAGAACGCTGCACCCAAGCATTTAATGGAAAGTTGAGTGTAAAGAAAAAGCGTGTCTGAGAACGGTGCACAAGCCAAAGAAATATCTTTCAGCTGTTGAGAATAAGTAATTCTGTGTTTTTCTTTTGTCTCTTTTAACTAGCTGCAAAGCTAAGGCTAAAGGAGTTAGGAAACGCCTTCAAAGTTAAGGGAAGAGGATATGACACACTAGGGAACGCCCTCTTTAGGGCGTAGCTTAGACGGAGGCTAACAAAGGAAGTTACCAACTGTTACTTGTTGCCATTATGTCCTGCTAATTCCTAAAGGTAGCATGAAAAATGGACCAGCTATATTTTGGTATTAATAAATGGAATTCATGACTTCAACTCACTGACTCTTCTTCAACCTCTACATCAAGAACTTAGCGTGGAGAACAGATAAATTCTCCACAGTCTTGAGAAGGTTGTAAAGTGAAGCCCATTCAAGAGTTCAGGAAAGATTCACAAGATGTAGACGGCAGTTGAAATTAATACTTCAAGAATCTCCAGTCATATATGCAAATATTCAGTATGTGAACTAAGACTCTTGTATCACGTGTCCAAAAGTAGAAAAACATATAAGCCCACTCCTGACAGAAGCATCCTGTCTAGTCCGAGTAGAAAGAGGACTAGACTGTTGCTCACTGATCCAAAGTCCTCTGTTTAGATGAAGGTAGATTTTGAAATTCATTCGAAAATTTAGGTTCCAGATTCTGGAGGAAGAGTTGAGAGGCAAAGAATCCAAGATGCTTGAAATTCAGTGTGAAGTTCCCAGAGGCAGTTATCATTATGGGGTGCCATGTCAGCTGCTGGGGTTGGTCCACTGTGTTTACTTAAACCCAAAGTCAAAGTCATAATGTCCTATTCTGACATGCTTTATGGAGATAATTTCATTTTTCCGCAGGATTTGCCATTGGTATCACTGCTGAAAGTACAAATACCTGCTTAAATAATTAAAATGTGACCGACCTAAACCCCAAAGAAAAACTTCTGAGTATTGTTGACAAAAAGATAAGAGACACAAGAACCAACAATGCAGACAAGCTAAAGGTTACTAATAAAGCAACATGGACTTTCTCAAAACCTTAGCAGAACCACATGCTGGTAACCTTGATGCCGTGTCACATTTATACTGTAATTTATGCAAAAAGAACCACAACTTAGCACTGAATGCCTGTACTATATAATATAGAGCATATTTTTTGTTAGATTGACATATCTGCATTAAAAATCTTTTCAATCAATCTTGTGTACCGGTAATATTCAAACTTTCTTAAAAACTAAATTGTGTGTTTCCATTAACAGGGATCCATAATCCTCCAATTTGAAGAAAATAGATGCTTGAACTATATCAGTCTTTGTGTAATGAATCTTTGTGATAGATGAGTTTTCCTTCTTGAATTAAATCACCGAAACCAATAATCTTATTGATCATTTTCAGTGACGTGCACCTTTGTTTTTTCTTTATCTTTGTCTTCTTCTATTGTGGATTATTGGCCTTGTATCTCAAAGTAAATCCTAATGCGTCATATCTGTAGTTGTGCCTTTTCACCATCCTGAATATGACAAATCCAAAAGGAAGACTCAATAATATTGCTGCCTCTCTGGTTTTGAGTCTTACAAACACAGCTTTTATGCTGTCCGGCCCAGTTACAGACCTGATGTATGAGTCGTGTTACATTTGGAGACCCGGCCTGAAATGTTTAGCCTTCAGGCTGATGTGTGGAAACATAACTCTGTTGGATCTCAAGTTGCTGTTGCTTCTATCGGCTTCCTCCTTTCTACACAGGATTAGACTAGGAAGTGGTTAGATGAGCATGTGTGGAATTTCAGAGTCTGTTACAGCGCAGAGTCAAATAAACCTCATGAAAAATCAGCTCAGTTAAGCAGGAGGCCACGGGGTATTTTTCCAGCCATTACGATAAAGAGTCCTTTTCTCCAGGGTCTGCTACACCACAGACGTGAGAAGGGGTGGAGGAAGCTCTAGGGGTCACATGACTGTGCACCGATTCCTCTGTAGCGCCCCCTGTAGACGGGTGGAAGTATGGTTCTGGCGCATGCCCCGTGCCACGGCGATGCCCAGCAGCTCCTTGAAGAGCAGGACCACATGCCAGTTAAACTTGGCAGAGCACTCCACGTAGCCACACTTCCACGTCTTCTTCACCAGGACTGACACGGCCCTGCGGGGCATGAAGCGCTGCCTCTGCAGATCCCGCTTGTTACCCACCACTAGGATTGGCACCTCGCTGCTGCTGCCTTCCCTGAAGGAGAATGTGAAGTGGGAAAAAAAGGAGGGGTTGGTTTCAAAAGGCACAGCTATCAGCTTGGTGTTTGTCAAACCTGTTGTCACTGTGTAGTGAATGTGCGTGTGCCCATCTTCTGAGGTGTGTGGGGGTGGAAAATTAGAGCACACACTGACTCAAGGGGCCTCCCTCTGCAGTAGGCCCCTTAAGGTATTACTGGATATGAAAACATATGGCAAGCAAAGGCATACATTTGGGCCTTAAGATACAGTTGCAGTCAGACGTTTGAATTGACTCATATTCAGCATGGGGGTGGTTCCCAAAGATTTTCTGGGCCCCCCTACGGATTACAATAACCCCCCCACCCAAAAATCAACTGGGCACACACATCGATCAACCAGACATAAACCTATATGCATATTTTGTTTTCAAACTCCACTGAAGCTTATTTCAAACTTCAGGTTGCAACAAAACACACTATAAACCATCTTTAAAGTGAAACACTTTCGTGTAAATTTTTTTTTCATTCATCCATACTGCTTCCCGTCCCTCCTACAATGGCACTGCACCCACCCTAGGGGGCGCGCCCCACACTTTGGGAACCACTGATTTAAGATAATTGTTTTAGTGTAAAATGATTATCCAACATAGAGCTTCTATGAACTTTAAGAACAACATTTAGAGGTTTTAATATATTTTATCACGTTGCAGACAGATTTCAATGCCATGTGCAAAGTCCTTGCCTAAACTGGCGATTAATTTGAGCACTTTTGTCTTCAAGCACAGACCTGGTGTTTAAGCATAATCTAAAATATTGTGGTTTTCTTTTGGGAACTTTGTCTTGCTGGAACTCCCAGATGTGAAAACGTTCAATTATTTGATCTAAATTGTCTTTCTTTCACTTTTCAATGTTTTTCTATTTCACTTTTCAGTAATATGCCTGTTTATTTTACTCCTGGCCCTGTTCAATCTGTTTACATTTTTAAGCTCTTGTAACCTGGCTACAATCCAGCAGCACAAAAGGCAAATACTTGTAATATTTTTCCCAATCTTCAGATTTGGATTAATGTTTCGCACAAAAACAAACAAGACTAACAAGGTAATTTCATGCTGAAGATTACCGTATGTAAATGTCCGACCAAAGCTGGATTTTATAAATCTGAGTCCTGCAGCACAACCCAAAAGCTCTGTTGTAGGCTCTCAGGTCAAAACATTATTACTAGATTCTTATTGCTGGCTTAGGGATCCGTTGAGTCAGTCAAATAATAAAAATAGAGATTACTTAGAACAAATTGTATTTCAATGCAATAAAATTCTTTTGCATTGCTTAAGCTGGAGCTGTACACTTCATTCAAGTTAACAAATGGATTTGGAGCATTAGTGAAGTGAAATCCTCTGCAAGCTTTTAAATCAGATAATAAATCTTCTGCTAAAATGACTGCAAAGATTATGCAGAGGTAAAATCTTGCAAAAACTGATGAATTATTAATTGATCTTTTCTTCTATTAATGAACAAAGATCTTTTTGTCCCAAATTGGGTGAAAATCTCTGACAATGATTCGCATGTTAGTGCATATTTCCACACCTGCTTTCACAGACCAATAGCTTGATGGAGTTGTTACAATTACATAAAAAGAGACAGATGCACAGTTCATTTTTCAAGCCCTGAGGCAGTGCTCAGTAATCTCACGTAAACTAAAAATCATCTCACAAATCATTGATTTCTCAGAGGGAGAGAAACAATCTACGTGAAAGTGTTTGGATTCATGTCTTTTTATGAAAACCATGTGGGAAGGGACCTGGCGCCATCAGAAGCTTCAGTGAACTAAAGGAAGGCTTCATGCTAGAGGGCTGCAGAAATAAAAGAGGAAATTCTGTGTTACTCTGGTTTTTAGCAAATTTTTGTAGAGCCAGATCATTTCAACCCAACATTTTGTTCTTTTGGAGCTACAGAAAGAGAAACCCTCGATACCTCCATTATTCATGAACTCCACACTGGGTTGGTCCCCGCCTGACGCTTGGTGAGTCTCTTTCATTCTGACATGGGATCTGCGTCCTGTGAAAACACGCCTCTCCTGCTTGGGATTCCTCTTGCATAGACCCTGCACGTTGCCTATAATGGGTTTCTGTCTCTGACCATAAACATGGAGGGGAGGATGGACTTTGTGGTGGCAGCTTGGTCATGTACTACACAGCAAACAAATGAAGTCCCTCTCTATATGGAAATATATTCAAGTGTGCCAGTGTTGTGAATAACAAAGCAGGTTTTCTTCTGATCCTTGATGTTCAGCCCTTTAGCCTCATGTATGTTGACACAAAGCCGTTCAGGAGACTTTGGATCTGTATTTTATCACCCTTGTTTTCACCCGTTGTTCCCTTCATGTCAAATAAAAGCAGAAATATCCCCCACATAATCTTCAAACTGCTGGTGCTGCCTTAGACAACGCTCGTGAAGAAGCGCTGCATCAAATGTCAAAACAAAGTTGCTCAGATTTCAAGGAGGATGGCGCTAAATTAAAAGATACCACCACAGAAAGAGTAAACGTATATCTGTTGCAACTGTTACACTAAAAAGCTTTGTTGCTGGTGCTTAATTGAGATATGAGGCAGCTTTATTTAAGACATGAGCAATGAAGTGAAAAGGTTGTAGATCATGATGAGGGGAAACGTGTGAGTGTACCTGTTCTCCACTATCTGCTGTCTGATCATTTTCACGTATTCAAAGCTCTCCACACAACAGATGTCGTACACCAGGATGTAAGCGTTGGCGTTGCGGACGCCTCTGCAGCGCAGATCCAGCCATTCCTGAATGACAGAGAAAAACACAAAAATATGCCCAAAATTGACTTAAGAAAAAAACAGCTTAAATTTTAAAGTTTTATATATTACAATAAAAAATTACACACATAATTTTGTCAGCCAGTTGATGCTGTTTCTTTGTTTTAGATTTGTCTTTGTCATGAATTGATTGTATTGGTGGTGGTGAGGATAGAGGCGGTGGACCCAGGTTATTGTGAGAAATGGTTATTTTAATGATGAGCAGGAAGGTGAACAGAAATCCAGGTAGCACAGGTGAATGATGAGGCTAAGAACTCAAACACACTGTTAGCACTGGGAAGGTACACGACTAATGGCACAACAAGCAAACGACTAGGACCCGACAGGGATACACAGATACAGGTGGGATTAAACACACAAGGAAGATAATCAGGGGAAACAAGGGACAACTGTGGACAATCAAAGGGAAGACGGGACAACAAGGAACTAAATTAACACACAGAAAACCAAATCCTCACAGTTTTAGCCAGTGGTAGGCTCACTTCTAGTAATTCGCTAATGCGCTAATAACAGAGCTAATTTTACTTCTAGGGTTTTTGCTAGCTTTGAAAGCCTCTAGCACACCTAGCTTCCCTTAAATTAATTTTCTGGATAAATTCTGAAGCGCTAGTTGACTTGGTTGTGTCGACTGACGTTCAATATCTATGTTGACGTTTTGGTTATTGACTTAAGTCATTTTAACTTGGGCGTTTATTATTATTTTGAAGTCTACTTACATAATGGTTCTTTGTCCTCTCCTCACAATAAACTTTATTGAGCAAGTGGGATTTACACAACAAACAAACAGCCTCTGCACTGTAAGGCATCCCCACTGCATGATGCTGCCACCACTATGCCTCACCACAGATATGGAGTGTTTCTGACAATGTGCTTTGTTAGTTTTCAACCAGACATTAATTTCCCTCCTACTTCAAACTACTTGAAGTAACTTCCGGTAGATCGCTGATTTATGTGGTTTGAAGATCTGAGCATTCTTTGGGATTAGTCTGAAAAATGTTGAAATGGCTCAGAAAGTTTCTTTGTTTGCATTGTAAAAGCCGTGCATTATTGTTGTTGCAGCACCTCTCAGATACTTACATACTTGCACACCAGAGTGATTACAGTGGGCAGCTAACTGAAGAGCATGTGCTGCGTGTTCCTGTTATATTCTAAAGGCTCTTTGGCTCTTTATCACATTTTGCATGCCTCTGCTGCAGGGAAGGTGAGCAGTGAATGAATTCCTGAAGCTGACGTGACTCCCTGAGCTTTGCCTACTTCATGTAAAGTAATTTGGTGATCACCGAGAAGAAAACGCCGCTCGGTCTCCTAGCTACACACATTCAAGGACGATGACCTATGTTAGACAGAACTAATCACTCTGAGTCAGTCAAGGGAAGAAAAAGCAACAGTTTTACTGATTTCACTGCCATATCAGAATTTGTTGCCCATGGCACATTCAGCTTTGTAAAGAACAATGTCTTGTTTGATAATTAAAAGCACGTTACAATAAAAACATTGTGATCCTCCTCACTTCTGTTCATGGTGCGTTTCCTCAAACTCTCATAAGTGTTGTGTTAAACCACGCCAACAGCCCCAACCGGCAGGCAATGAATTCATAAATATTTGATCTGATAAAAGAGGGAGCCAGAAACTTGAAGGAGAGGGGAAAGGGATCTTCTGGAGGAAAAAAAAACAAATGCTGAAAATAAAAGAAATAAAAATAAAAACAAGGAGAAGCCTGAGAGAATGCTGAAAAGATGAAAAAGGCAGAATGATCAAGGGATGAACAAGACAGAGAGTCACCACCAGCTCTGCTTTAATAGCGGCTTGGCTTTCTGAGACTGCCGTGGGCTCAGATGAAACTCATCTATGTTTAATTTAGCTTACCATGCTGTGGATACAGTGGGAACCGTACAGGAAACAATCATTTCAGCTACTCTAATACAATTACTGGAAAGGAGCTTTAGGATTTCATCAGTCAGCATGGTGGTGCCGTGGTTAGCAGCACTGTTGGCAGTAATCTGATTGGGGGGTTCAAATCTCAGCCTTTCTGTGCCTGTTCCCTCTGTGAAAGCACAGGTCTGCTCAGTTTCCTTCCACCGACCAATGACATGCATGTTAGGTTAACTGGCCTCTAAAAATGCATTTAAAAATGACGTTCTGAATGCGTGGTTGTTTGCCCTGGAGTGTCTCTGTGTTGCCCTGGGATTTACAGCCGGCTCGTGCAGAGTGAACCCCATCTCCCCCCCAGTGACCGCTGGAAACAGGCACCAGCTGTCCTGTGAACCTGCTGCAAGCATGAAGAAAGCACAGAAAATGGGCGAATGGATTTCATCACTGAGTAAGTGCTTTAGTTTTCTGTTTTCAACACCAATTTCATAATATTTTACTCATGATTATATTCTATGTAAGGTTCAATCTTGTTATTTACATTGCAGCTCAACAAAATTGTTCAGAAACACAGGAGAACGTTTTCTTCTGAGCCTTTTCCATGCACTAAATGTATTGCTAATGGAAAAATGTGTTCCTTGAAAGACTGATGATCTTATTATGATTTTATTACTGGTCTGCATTGTTATGCTCTCGAAAAATTATATCTTCTTAATACTGCACATTGCTCTTAAATTAAACTGAAGAATTAATTCAGAAAAAATTGGAAGCACTGGAAGTGTTGGGAATGTTGGTCTGTCTCACATCTTTGGCAGATCTGGATCTAGGTTTTCCTCCTAATAGTCGATCTGTGAGAGACAGTGAAGCAAAACTGACTCAGCATGTCATAACAACAAAGTTGTTTTAAACAACAAAGTCTTAGCAAGTGGTACTATTTTTACTCAGAACAGTTTGGTGTGAAGAGACACAGCAGGGAAGCTTTGATCAACTTATTCTTGGTGTATAAAAACTTTCACGTCTTTCTACGTGTTTTGAAAGGTAACTGATTGGTAAGAAAAAGTTACTTCTACTTGCTTTGTGGCAATACTTTGCATGTTTTTCTAATCCTTTCGACAAATAAACAGAGAGGCAACTTTCTGGGATGGCTACAGGGAAAAGTATTGCTTGTGAGAGAGAGAGAGGATCTTGTCCTGGTTTGGACTTTTGGATTTTTCATTGACAAACATTTTAATAATGATTTCCAACAACACTGGCAAATAGAATTTCACAAATAACTACTTTTAAATAATAAAGCAAATTATTTGTTTAAAACACCTTACTGCAATGATTTTTTTTTATTGCAGTAAAACCATCTGAAAATGCATCAAAATCCAATTTTTAAGTAGAATAAATTTTTTTCAGGGGAATAAATACTCCAAGATTTTATTTTTATTTTTTTCAAATCTCAATTGTTAAAATTGTTGGCACCACTGCTGTTAAAATCTTGTGCAACCTTTGTTTTCCAGTATGGCAGCACTTAGTCTTCTCCTGTAACAATTCACTATGTTGGATCATTCAGAGGGGGGTCTTTGACCTTTCCTCTTTGTGAAATCTCTCCCCGCATATAAAAACTCTTCAGCTTGTTGTAAACGTTTTCTACAGGATTTAAGTCCAGGGGCCGAGATGGGCAAGGAAGAAATGTTTTGGATGTCATCATTTTCCTGTTAAAAGACAAAATACTGACCAATTTAGATGATGAGATTTGTAGAGGAGGCATACAGATGATTTAAAATTCCAGGCATTTTCAATGAGTAAGCAAGGTTCCCATTGTCTGACCTGCAGCATCACAAATCATCCACTGTATCTAACAGTGGGCATGAAACGCTTTTTTTCTCATAAGCAGCATTCACTTTGTTTGAGCGTTCATCACTGAAAGTTTCCTCTAAGTTTCTCCATCTCTAATTCGGCAAATTACACTTTTGTTTTTTCTAACATGTAAGAGGAACCTGATAACTTGGTGATGCCGCTTTTTGCTGCAGTTCTCTAACACAGAGTTGGAGGAATCCTTTTACATTTACATTGGGATTTGTTTCTAATGCCGCAATGAGACACATTTTTAACAGGTGTGGCAATAAATCTGGAAGCAATATATAAATGTGTAGGTCTTTGAAAGAGAACGGAGAGAGGAGAGAGATTATAATCCATTCATAATCACAGTCTCTGCTGAAACACTGCCTTGATTTTGAAAGCTGCTCAGATTAAATGTGTTTAGTGGTTGCTGGATGATACACTTTAATTCATCTCAGATTATTCAACCTTCTTTTGTTGTATAATATTGGCTTTCAATAGCATATATCAAAATATCAAAATGCAGACTGTCTAACATACTATAAATGATAAGCTGATAAGACCAACATGTGTGACACTAAAACACAAATTGATTTGATGTTGATTGATGCTGCTTTCTGTAGTTTTGCTCCTTTCCACCAGAACTTGAATTCAAAACAGAGAAATTTAATCACACACAAAAATGTCTTTTTCATGCCAGCATGCTGCTCCTCCAGCTGATAATTTATGACAGCGTAAGATAAGGGAAAAAGGCGATGATCAGCGTGGTGATGTTACTGATAATGTCAGCATGCTGGTGAGAATGAATTTGCCTTCATTGGGCCTGGAAGAAGTTATTTATGGGTCCGTGTCAACAGGAAGAAACAGTCTCACATGAGTGGGATGGTAATGAGGCTGATGAGACGTGGAGGAGAGACGTACGGAAGTACTGCAGGCGAAACGGGGAAGAGGACGGTGAGAAAACAGGTGTAAATATGACAATTTCTCTTTCCAAGACATTTAGCACCATTAAGAAGTGACTCAGGGTAGAGGCAGATATTACTGCTGCCATCTGCCCCCCCTGCTGACCTTGGGACCCTAAACGAGCATGAGGTCACACAACAAATCGGTCAGTTCCATGACTACTAAGAAAAACCTAAATATTTGTCAAGCTTTGTTTAAAAAAAACAAACATTTGTAGCTAATTTAAAAATATTCAGTTGCTTGTGTCTGAGTTGGTAAAATATTCTACTGCAATTCACTGTAGACGGTTTAACAGGTAATAGATTTTTTTTTTCCAGGGCGGATTCTGAAGAAGAATATTAAATATTATATATTTCTTTTTTTGTTCTGATGTCAGAGGGGAAACGTACTTAGATAGTCAGTTTAATGTTCCCATGGTGACATAGTCTTTTCCATTTTATGATGCAGAATACGTGGTCAGTAAAGTTCCTGCTGAGGACAAAACTTCTGTACACGACTCTCAGACAGAAGACTCTCAAAAGTTGAATGAACAGTCTCTAAATGGATAATATTTGGATAGTCATTGCTCTCCTGCCCATTTGAGTAGTTCAGCAGAAATACAACATTGTTCTTACCTTGTTTTTCTAAATAAAATATGTATTTGTGTTCTTTTAGGGATGAATTGCTCAGTAGTTGATTAGTGGACATTAGGCATGTCCAGTTAACTGTATGTACTGAAACTGTATGTGGAATATGATTATGGGGAGTTGGTGAAATACTGACTAGTAAACACAAAGTGATACACAGGGCTTTAGGACAAATATGTGTTGATGGGAAACCTAATGGCAAAAAACACCTCAACAATGACCAGAGATACAGTAATGAAACACAAATGAAAAACAGTGACCCGGTTCCAGTGAGACAGCTGAACTCTCAGAACAAACCTTCCATATAAACATGAAACCAGCACCAACCAAGCCAAATGTTGGTGCTGTGGTTGTGATAGATGTTTGTTTTGCATCATACGCTACGCTAAGTCCATTCATTGTCTAAGCTTTGTATCCTTGCAGGGTTACGGGGAAGTGGTGTCTATCAATATAATCCTTTATTGCCTCATTAGTCACCTGTAAAATAAGTTGTGTTAAATGTGAGAATCACCACAAACTGGAGCAGCAATGGGGGACACGGTGTTGCTGAACAAAAATGTATTTCTGCTTTTGGCCTCATGCAACCTCACGTCGGCTCTGAGGTTGCAAATATCGAAGTCCCAGTGTAACTTTATTAGAATCCAAAGCTATTTCAATCCCCATTTTGTTGTGTTTCTCAGGTAAACAATGCATATTTTCTGCCCTTAGCAACGCATTTCATCACAGCTCAATCCTAATTGAGGCAGCTGAAGATATGAGATGCACACGGCGGCCGCTTTCAGTTGCAGCCTCACATCTCGTGGCCTAAAAATAGCAGCTTGTGTTCTCATCTCGTATCTCTTTGTCATCCAAATCCTGGTTTTAAATGCGGAGGTGGAGCTTGAGAGCAACACTACGTCTGCAGAGCCAAGCAAGGAACAGAGCAAATAAACAAAAACCAAGTGCTGGAGCATGTATACCGCTGATGAGCATAAAGCAAAACATCAGGGTGTGTGTGTGGGTGTGTGTGTGTGTGTGCCGATGTGCGTACGAGAGCGCGTTGAGCATGCTTGTGGGATGAGAGAGTGCGGAGTGTGGCAGCAAAGTGTGGCCCCACTGTCTGCATCCTTCAATCGGCCTTCTAACCAGTGCGGAAAAAGAGCATCTCATCCTTCGCTCCTCAAGACCCAAACAGAACGTGTCTCCCTGACAACAGCGGGCCCTGGTCAGTTTCCAGCATGCAAAGACAAAAGCTGTTGCATCTCTGAGTATCAGGACAGGCGAAGAAGAAGAGCGGCCGTTAATGGTATGTGTGTTTGTGACGGATAATGCTGGAGCACCGGGTGTATCGTGGTGGGGAAAGGCTGATGAGCAATTAGAGACGTGTCATGCAAAGGCCACAGCGCCTGACTAGCACATAAAATCTATTACAGGCCCCACAGGTGAAATTTCAATTAATCAATGATGACCTACAGTTGGAGAATCATTAAAGATGGCAGGATATATCACTCCTCAGTGTCTTTGCCTCTTTGGAGACAGAGTAAAATATTTTTTTCGGAGTACTATGATGTGTTACAGAAAGCTGAAGTGATCTTGGAACGGATTGGTTTGCACATGAAGCTGCTGTCAGGATTGTAAATCTGGGATCAGTCTGGCTTTGTCCAAATCTTATGTAATCCACTTATCATCTTCAGTCTCATTCATTTACATGTCTTTCTCTTTTAGCACATGGATGATACAGAAGGATGGAAAAAATATACATATACATGTTTTAGTTTAGTTTCCCTGGAGGTTTCATGAAAATCTATTACAAACTCTAGAACTAAGAGTAATGACAAGTGAATGATCCAGGTCTACTCTTTTTGATTAACACTCTGTAAGGGGAGTAAATGTGATTTTCATTTTAACTTATTGATACTTATTTAATGCTTTAAAAAGAGAAAAGTACCTGGGCTTGTGCTATATGAAAAACACAACAACAAAGTACTTTGCACAAGTATCCACAACCAACAACTGCAAAGGATTTTATGGGATTTTATGTGATAGAGCGAAACCATATAACACATAATTATGAAGTGGAAGAAAAAGTTTTACAAATAAAATCATTTAAATGAGTCAGTATTTTAAGTTCATCTCCTTCCACTGTGATAACATTTCATAGAGCAACATGTGGCTCTGTGGACGTTCTTTAATGACTCTTAGAAACTTTGAAAATAATACAGAACCAACTAGACGCAGGTTTCAGCAGTTTTTGATATTTTGATGGCATAATAACTTTGCATTGCTACAACAGAAGGATACTAAATGTAATGCTTATATTAGATTTATTTTTCTTGCTGTTGGAAAATACAGTATGTTCTTTTTTCCAATAATTTTCCACTCATATCAACATTTCATACAGCACACTGCATCAAAGGTGGACACAGAAGGGACTGAGGTTATGAATGGCTCTTTGGAGTGTAAAGTGACCCTTGACCTAAGCAATCAGACTGAGTCCAGACTCTGAAGGAGCAGCAGAGATTTACAGCTCAGACGGGAGAAACAGTCCCCAGGACAACTATTAGTCCTGAACTACACAAAACTTTCCTTCATGAAAGAGTGGAAAAACAAAAGTTCAGAGGTAAATGTTGTTTTCTGGTGTTAGAAGGACAAACAAGCTGGTCAGAGTTAATGGGAAAATGGACAGAACTAAATCAGGACAATCCGGGCAGAAAACCTCTCAGAGGGTGAAAATTATTCAAGACTGAGACTTGAAAACTAATGTTCACAGATGCTCTCCATCTAATCTGGATCCACATCCATCTCCCCACTTCATCCATTCTAACGCAGCCCTGGACAAAAAACACCTCTGTTCGCTGGACACACCTGCCCACACTGTAACATCACCACCACCACAGCGCTTGATGCGCAGCGCTCTCCTTGACGTCTCCAACACCTCATCCAGCACAACTGCTCTCTGGGCCAGGCAAGACGACGCCTGGTCCTGGTGTTATAGGTCATCTAGAACACTGACCACACCGATGTAATCAGTTTCAAATGGTCTGACGTGACACTTGGACGCCTCTCACCCTTAAATGTGCCAGGAGTTGAGGGGCGCTCATCATTCTGTGCTGCACTGTACACAAGGAAGCAGTCATCAGTGTGGGATGTGGCCAGAGGACGTCCACTTCGGAGACTCTCCCAGTTTCTCTCTCTTACAACAGGCTGACGGCACTTTGTGGCACTCTAAGCTCAGTTGTTATTTCCATCTGAGATGATGTGAAAACGTGAACAACTTGATGAGGAGGTCTGCTTAAGTACCAGCTCTGATTGAACCAGGAAATGTATTAGTTGATTCATGGATCAAACGCCTGTTGTCAGTTTTACTGTCCATTGCAAATGAGAGCAGCAAGTTGTGTGAAAAGTACTGAAAATTTGAATAGTTGGACATTAAGTTACAATAGTACATTTTAGGGTCATCCTAACGTTTCCCTCAAAAGCCGAATCTCCTTATCTTTTTGTGGGTAGTGTGTTTATATATGAAGTAGAGCAAATTCTGGAAAGATGCTGATGGATTAATGCTCTGCATGGAGTTCTGACCCACCTGCAACAAAAACACAACACAGACAAACCAGGATGAAAACAAACTTTTTCTGGTAGAAACATAGTCACACTGCTCAGTCTGTGGGAAGCATGGCAGCTTGCAAAAGAAAGCAGAAACTATAGATATCAAAACGTTGCTGAGCTGTTTCACATGCAGAGGGTTACGAAACAGAAGACAAAGACTATCGTAAAAAAAAACAAAAAAAACTTTTGCGTCCTTTCAGCTTTTAGATAACTTGTGAATCTCTTCACAGATGGGTACATATTCCAAGTGCTTTCACAAAAGTCCAAACGACACAACGTGTTACATAAAATGCTCTAATTTCTGCACAGTTCACACAGAGAGCATTTAGAGAGATAACTGAGAAACTGCCCAGAGAGGAGCGAGAGAGGGAGAGGGAGCATCGTCAGTGGGTGGAAGTCATGGAGATATGGCACAAAGAAAGAAAAAAAAAAAAACAACAAGAGACAGAATAAGACAAGACCCATCATGCTGAATGCTCTATCAAGCTTAAATCCATCTGTCACCACATCCGATGGCCGCACTGTGACAGCTGTCCTCTGGAAGCTATCAGCAGCAAACAGGCATTCTGCGAAGCAAACAGATCTCAGTAAAATAACAGAAATCAGGGACTATAGCAAGCATGAAAGTCTGGTGGAAACTGGGTCACAAGTAGCCTTTTAAAAACAATCTGAGATGATGAAAATCGGCCAGGCTGCATCAGCATGGAGGCGTACTGACTCAACGCATCCTTCGGCTTATTCATCACAAATTTCAGAGGACAGATTACTCCTCGCCTGGTCACTGTTACTCTGATGGTGTCCATTAAGCTCTTTAGAAAATGTCTAATTGACTGCAGCCACTCAGACCTCCATCGGTGGTCTATTCCCTGCAGTATTGTAACTGGGAACGGTGCTTTAATTCAATTTGCTACATGCTGCGAGTAAATTTCAATCACTGTTCTTTGTGTTGCTCGGTATACCCACAGCCCCTGATTCGGGTTACGTGTCTCCGCTGATGGGGTCAATGCAGACAGACACAGTGACTCAGACTTGCTGCCCAGTCAGTGCTCTGCCTGTGACCAGAGGACATCAACAAAGTGAGGACAAGCAGGACACAACAGGAGCAGAGAGCAGACTTTTCCAGGTCCGTTCCTCTGCAAATAAAACCCCACCGATCTGTCTGACAAAAATGTGACAGTAGCCCTCAGTTGATGTTCTCAAAAGCGACCCGGTAACACTGATGCGCCAAAAGCTTGTTGAAGCGACTCAACCTTTAGTGACAGTTCAACCCCAAGAGACTCATCTCGTCTTACTCCTGCTTTCTGTTCACACTCACCTTCATGTTCTCCGAGCGGCAACATTTAGCAGAACGAATCGTTATAAAATGTCCCTGTTGGTGGCACACAGGGGACATCTGACCTCTTATCACCTTTTGATGAAACATTAGGTGTGGAAGAAAAGCTGTAATTGTGACAGGTGGATTGCTCAGGGCCCCTCTGCCGGCCCACACGCCGCCAGCTGCTCGTCTGTTGGATAACCACAGCTTTTCTTGCAGGAACTGTCAGTGAAGCTGAGAGAAAAGAAGACATTTTCTGCTGCAGTAATTGCCAGGTTGGTGTGCTGACCTGGGAGATTTTCTCTGATGAAAGTCATCGCAGACAAGAGTCAGACAGACCCTGCAAACGACGCAGACGGGATGTGATCTTTGGTGCAAGGTTAAGACATACTTGACTGGCTATTAGAGAGAGTTAATGATATGTCCACATCCATGTGTAAAGTTAGGCAAGGTCACCTCTACAGTAGCTGGAGGTGTGGTGCCAATTTGTGTTTAACCTCTAAGACTTCTAAAAAAATTAAAAATTAAAAAATCCACATCAACCCAATGAAATTGTAACCTAAATCTACTCAGGTGTAATTTAATCTCACTCTAAATCCAGCTGTTCTGTGAAGGCCTCAGAGGTTTGTTGGAGGACAAACAGCATCATGGAGGAACACATCAGACGGCTCAGACGTAAAGCAGTGGAGATGTTTAAAGCAGTATTAGGTTATGCAACAATATTCCAGGCTTTCAATATCTCAGTGCACTAAAAATCCTCATGTGAAAATGGAAAGAGTGTTGCACAACTGCAAGATACAGCCACCCACCTACACTGATAAGTAGAGCATAATTCACAGCCAAGAAGCTCATGGTCATTCTGGAGGATCTGCAGAGAACCGAAGCGAAGGTGGCAGAGTGTGTTGACAGTACAACGATCAATAGCGCTCTCCGGATATTTGGCCTTAACGGTGGAGTGACAATGCTGGAAAAAAAGCTCAAAGAAGTTTCATTTGTAGTGAAATGAACAAGTCAGGTAGAGGACATAGCAAAGACGTTCTGGCCAGATGAGACTTAAATCAAACTCTTTCACCTCACCGTCCCCACTCTGAGACATGGAGGTGGCAGCATCATAGTAGAATCCGTGGTGACGCTTCTCTTCTGTAGAGACAGGTCGTGCCAGAGTTGACAGGAACAAGGATGAAGCTAAGCTTCTGAAAATCACTGAAGAAATCTGGTTGATTCTTGAAACGTTGAGTTTTAGGCCTTGGTTCACCTTCTACCAGGACAACGGCCCTAAATGTACAGCTACAGTAAAACTGCTTATTAACGAGTAATCTGGTGGCACAGTGATCCAGTCAAAGTCAAACTACAAGATACTGAATCAGGTGGGTTGAAATCAAATGCACAACACACTTTTCAGATTTTATTTGTAAACCGTTTTGGAAAACATAACCTTATTTGTTTTTATCTTGATGTTTATTCGCCTTTTTTTTTGTTTGCTTGTTTTTTTAAGCAACATCCTAATGAAACAAAGCAAAGTTTGTGGACGAAAACCGACAGTGAAAATGTTCAGGAGGTATTAAACTTTTGCAAAGCACTGTATGTATGGAGAATAACAAAGAAATGTTTAATGGTTATTTGAAGTCTGATTTTGACACATAAAGCAGGTTTCTCTCTAAGCTGTCTAAATTCCTCCAAATTCCCTCTTTGTGTTTCCACACTAGAGGAACGGCGGCACAAAGACGGGATTTAAGACTTGGAGGATTGGTGCTCAGGATTTCTTTTTTTTAATGCCCAGTAAAACTAATTCAAGTTATTGAAACTTCACAATCTATGTTCTGAAATTTTAATGTTTTGGGGTTTTTTCCATCAAAAAACAAGTACCAAAACGTCACTGGAAATAGCTGCGACAGGCAATATTTTAAATACACTCATTTGAGTGATTGAAAGGAGAAACTTTAAAGGACATTCAGTTGTTTTTAAAATGTCTAAGTAAAGCAAAACGCAGAAAGATACCGAGAGCCTCCTCTCGACGTATCCCTTCGTTCAAACGTGTCTTCTACTAATCAGAGGTAGCAGATGACCCCTGGCCGTGGATAAAAGGCCAGTCTGCTCTGTCTTTTCACAGAGAGTTTAAATAGATGCAGCAGCAACATCATATCATCAGCTCATCTGACTGCACCTGACTCTGAGTGCCGCCGTATTGTAGGCAGAAATCGACCAAAGACAATCTCGTGATTGATTTAAAAAATGTATAATTTCCTCATGAGGGGTGTAGTTTACAAAGTGATGCTCCAAGGCTTTAAGTCAGTCCCCATAGCAACAAGTAAAGGCATCTGATAGTGAAAAGGGGATAAATAAGGTTCTTATTTTGTCATCTGGCTGTAGCTGCCAGGAGATGCTGATTAGTTAATCAAGATTTGAGTTTAAAAAAGGGAATGTGCGTGTTTGTGTCTGTGGGCGTGTGTGTGTTTGTGTGGGTGCGTGCGTGCGTGTGTGTGTGTGTGTGTGTGTGTGTGTGTGTGTGTGTGTGTGTGTGTGTGTGTGTGTGTCGCCTTGTTTTTAATACAGTTTGAGGATTATTTTCCTAACAAATTCTACCTTGTAGGGACCAACTGCTCCTTATGGGGCCCAAAGCCAGGACCCCAAAAGAAGTCCTGCTGTTTTTGTGTTAGGGTTTGGCTTTAGGACTAAGGTATGAATTGAGTTTAGATTAGGATTAGGGGTTAGGAACACACTGGAAATGGTTAGATTTAGGGTAAAGGTCAGGCAGCCGAAATGAATGAAAAATGAATGAGAATCAATGTGAAGTCCTTGTGAGACAAAGAAAGACATACTGTGTATAAATGTGTGTTTGCGTGTGTATTTAATCATGGATTGTATGTTCTATTTTACGAGGTGAAAGTAGAATCATTTAGGGGTTAAACATCTGCTAAAAGTGAGCCACATTACCTGACTGGCACTTGCTGGGAAGGAGGAGATTGGCGGGACGTCCAAAACCTTTAACTCATACATGTTCCCGTTCAGAATGACCGAGGGTCTGTATACATATCTGCTCCTGGTCGGCGTGTACGCCTCCGAGAAATCGTTATAGATGAACTGGCGGATTATAGAAGTTTTGCCCACTCCGGGAGCACCAATCACTGCGATACTCAGCGTCTCCACCATTCCTGGAGCCCGGATTCAGCACCATGGACAGCGACAGCGGCAGATGCGTACCGTCCAGTAAACACAGCTGGATCCCCCGCTGCTGCTGCTGCTGCTGCAGCCTCTAAATCACCTTAGGTAGACTCGGCAGCGAGCGACAGAACCGACTAATCATCCAAAGCGAGGAAACTTCATCTGCCAGGTGGGAGCGACAAGAGATTGTCACAAATACAGGCTCAAGCATGATCGCGCAAACGCAGGGAAAGGGGTCTTCGTCGCCTCTGAGAGAGAAACTCTTGTTGTTTTTTCAGTTTTTTCAGGGGGCATCCCCGGAGAGGAAGCAGAAAAGTCCGTCCTTGCTGTCTCCACTCGGACATAATCTCATCCACGCTCGGCTCCGACCTTGCCAAGACGCGCAGGAGCTCTCCGCGCAATCATTGATTGCCTCCTCTGCACCTCTCGCTCATTTTCCCCAGCGCTGCACCACCGCCTGCGCGCTCCTCCATGGCAGCGGGGGAGGGAGGGGAGGGAAGGCGCACGGCCGCGGGGCTCTCCACGTGTTCTGCAATGGCATTAAACCTCGGAGTCTTCTCGCCTTCCGCTGCACAAGAGAGGGAGGGGAACGATCATCACAGTTGACAGAGGTGCGTCTGCTGTAAAGGCATCTAGAGTGCGATCAGGAGCGCTGTGCGTCTGCCGTTGGAGAGACAGGAGCTCCCCGCCTCCCAACCCCTCTCTCTCTCTAACATCACTAATATCCCCTGCACTGCTCATCCAATAGGATCAGGTCGTGCGCAAAACGCGTGTGAAAGCGTGGTGTTCCCATAACGCCGCGGAATACACGGTAAAGGAGCAGGCCACACACAC
This sequence comes from Xiphophorus couchianus, assembly GCF_001444195.1. Taxonomy (NCBI): domain Eukaryota; kingdom Metazoa; phylum Chordata; class Actinopteri; order Cyprinodontiformes; family Poeciliidae; genus Xiphophorus; species Xiphophorus couchianus. Next base: position 16,679,883 of record NC_040239.1, read on the forward strand.
ACACACACCAACATCCAGCACCATACATCAACACGGCGCGGGGGTCATGCAGGCTGAACATCACATCTCTGGGTGACCTATTAGCTGCTGGATGGGGTCTGGAGGTTGGGCTCTCGGTCAATGCGTGGCATCAATCACAGCCTGGTGACAGCTCCACTCAGTGGATCAGTCTGGGAAAAAAAACAAAAAAAAACATCACGTGTCTCTAAGTGACTGGAGATGAGCTTCTGACAGGAGCAAAGTGCAAAACGTTGCTCCTGTCAGAGTTTTCTTTGGTGATTAAACCAGAGCTGGTGTTTTGTCATTTCTGTAGCGGAGGTATAAACTGATAGCTGTGAAAAGGCCTGCAGAGCTTGTAAACAATTTGCAGTATTTTCCCTCATTGTGGGCCTGAATTAAATACATGTTGAGTTTTTGAACTCTCCTTCTGGAAAACTGGACATTTTCAAAACAAGGACTGGCTGCAAAGGTTTGAAGAATTTGTTGTAAACTTTTTTTCTAACAAACTAAGTTTCAGCTGTCTTGTTGAGTTGAATAATATGGAGCCCGTCCACCTTTATTTATGTCATCCACTTTGTTCTTTCCCACAGCATAATGCATCCACCGCCATGCTTGCCTGTTAGTAGAAGTGTCCACAGTTTCAAAGCCTCATATTAAGCTCTCAGAACTTTCTTCTCGTCTTCCCATTTGGGAGCAAATCTCTCGGTCTTTTTCTCATCTGAGCATAAAGCCACTCACCAGAAGGCATCGCTTGTACATCTTTGCAGGTGCAACTTCTATTTAAACTCAAAAGCAGCTTCTTTCTTAGTTCAAATCCTCAGTCCACCATGATGTGAAGCTCGCAACACTGAGGACAGTCACACTACTGGCTCACCACAGGCTTGTGCTCCGAGGTTCATAGATTGCTCCTCAACAACGTCATAAATATTGGTTGCTCTGGAGTAAAACAGTTTGGCAAGTGACAACCAATTTCTGAACTCGTTTGAGTTTTTAGTCCATCAATAAACACTGAAGGGATCAGATGCAGCCTTTAAATACTCAAACTTAACCTGCCATTCATGCTGATGATGAGTGGATGGAAACATTTTATCTTCAACATTTTATCTGCAGTTATCTATGGGAACAAATAAAAAAGTATGGAGACGCATTCATTATCTTGACATAACTCTTAAAAATGTCCTCGTTTCTGTTTATAGCATCCAAAAAAAAGCTCTTTTAAACATAATAGCTTTCTTTAAAGAACTATTTATGTCATTAAACTTTCAATCCCAACAACAGAAGAGCATACAGCATAGCAAGAAACATGTAACCATTTTCTCTTGTCAAAGCTCAAACTATGTGGACAGGACTGCCTCAGCTGTAACAGACTCCTGATCCCAGAGTTTCATACTCAGATTTCTGACTTTCATTTCTTCAACTCAGATGTGCATAAATAGTATAAAATATCATCTGGTGTTCTCTGCTCTCACCACGAACACACACCTGCTAATGTTAGTGCAGTGTATCATAAAACATTTAAAAGGTGTTTAAATGGCTGCTGGGAGTAAACTCAGAATGACAGGAGGGGCGATGTGCTACTTTGCAGCTTTTAGAGTTCAAGCATCAGAAACACTGGACTATCCTTCTGGTTCTCACCAACACTACTGAATAAACCCATACAGAAGGATAAAAACAAGGATTTTCTGCTTGTTGATTGAGACCATGCCAATAAACTAGGCGAATTGGCGCCCCCTATCGGGTTGCTTGTGTAACAGATGATAAATATCAGATTCTCCTACTAACAGAACATCTGATAGTTATCACAGATTTTGTGTTTGACTTTTCGCCAGCCGCTGAGTCTCTGTTGCTGGACGCAAAGGGACATTTCTCTCTCACAGTTTGAGTTTCTGAGTGTTTGTGTTTCACATCAGTTCAAACGGCAGAAATCCTAGTTACACATAAAAAGCACTTTGGACTTTAAGACACACCTGGCTGCTGCTTCAGAGAGCCACAGTCCCAGTGGAGAGTACAGTGGCTTGCAGTGATATTTATGCCACTCAAGTTTATTTATATTCTGTCAAATTACAACCACAACACAACATAATAAACCAAAAGAAAGTAGGTGGAAGGAGAATACAAGGCTTTTAGATTTAGGTTAAAAGTAAAACTCTGAGATCAATAAATATTCTGCATCGCTAGAGACTGAAGCTTTTGCATTTTCTTAGTGAAACTAATTTGGGTGTTTATGGACAAGTCTGGGTTATTTTAGTGTATTGATCTGGATTTTGATTGAGCCATTCAAGTCATCCAAGGAACTCAACCCACTAGCTGCTTACTGATTGGTGAATCAGTGCATGAATGCGAATATCCAGAGTACAGCCGAGTGAATGCGGCCCGTGTAAAAGCATTCCACGTTGCCCGAGTAACAAAGTGCTGTAGAAGCTAAATCCATTTAACATTACTTGGTCTTCTAGATGTTGCTAGTTCTCTAACAAACCTCTGAGGACTTCACAGAAGAGCTGGAGGTTTACTCAGACTAAATTACACACAGGTGGATTCATGGGGTGACATGTAAATGCAGCTGGTTGCACTGACTCTTATTTAAGAGCATCAGTGAAGGGAAGTGAGCACAACTGATCACTTCAGATTTTTTTTTTTTGTTATATCATAAAGCACTTTTTTGGAAATTAAAGTTGAATTTTCTTTCCTTTCATAATTATGTGTTAGATTGTGTTAAGTAACTGTAACAAGGCAAAATGTGGAAAAGTTCAAGCTGTACGAATCCTTGTGTAGGCCACTAAGTGCTGAGCAGAGAGCTCAGGGTTTTGTTTGCATGCTTGAGCATCAAGTGTGCAACACTGGCAGCTGGTGACCTGGGAGCACAGTCATGGACATCTTAAAGGTCACTGGTTGTTACAAAGCGCGGTGGGAAAACAAACCAGAGGGGTCTATAAAAATGTGAATTTTACCGAGCAAATAACCGAGGTAATGTTTTACATCATACGATAACCTGGGATGTCAGGAGAAGAAACAAGAACAACCACGTGGATTCGTCAGGGGACTTTAATTGTTTTTTTTTCTTTTCTCCAAACAACGTACACACATACGACAAAATCAAGTAAATCAAGAACCTCTGATTAAACATCTGATTAATTAACACAGCATATGTCATATGAATCATCCGTCAACACACACAAAAGGGACGCACACAGAATGCACAGCCTCTATTTTCATGAAGTAGTGAGAGTAGGTGCATTCATGCCGAAGAGACAAAGGGCTTCAGAGTGACGACTTGGAAAACAAATCCAATTAGCCCTCCTTCAGGTGAGACAGTGTGCTACGAGACGTATGCTTTTATCTGTAACAAATGACATTAGTTTGTGTCACCTGGGCCTTCATCTCCGGTGGAGAGCTGCAGCGAGGTTTCAGAGGAAGCGAGAGCAGAGTGGCAGAGAGCCCGAGAGGCCGTCGCTGACGCAGGAACCGACAGGACATATTAAAAAAAAGAAAGAAACCTTGCACCCTGAGGCTCTCTTCCAGCCTGCTGCATGAACACTAACAGGGAGAATACAAAACACAAATTAAACCATGGAATGACTAAGCACGAGAGCAGTGAGCTGACACACGCTGCTAGTCTCTAAATGTCGAGATATTGATGTAAAAAAAAAAAACCGACACAGATTTCCATGCACACGTCGGACCGACATTCTGCTTTCAAAAACAGTAGTAGATCCAGATCCACCGCTCTGTAAAGATACTAAAGAAAACTTTATAAAAATCACTATAGTGTAGTTTAAGTAATTATGTGTCCATCAGTTACAGGCCTCTTTCTACTGCGCCTCAACTTAAATGCACCCCTAAATAAATATACTGAAGCTGATGGCTCACCTGCTGATTGCGGGTGCTAAAAATAGACTGAAGTTTGCAGAGAAGCGGGGCTAGAAAATGATTGTAGAGCCTCATGCAGAGAAAGTCACAAGGACAGACGTCGGTCCGCCGTCTGGCCCTTAATGAATATGGGTCATTATGAGGGAAAGGCAAGAAAAACTGGAGATGTTCAAATAATTTAACTCAGGACGAAAATCCTGAACTAAACATAATTAAAAGATAGAAAGCCTGAAATCGGTGCCGTCTTTTCGGGAACTAATAGTGCTGCTCTAATAGGTTACAACCGACGGCTAGGTCATCTACTGAAAGGACAACATGACTGCAGGACGGCGTTTCTGCGCTGCGCCAGGCTGCAACCTGGTCGACGCGTCACTGAGAAAGAGCAGAAGAAGGTGCCAGAAGGTCGGTGCAGCGCAGCGGACGGTCGGATGTTCGCTCAGTTCTTCAGCACAGCGTCGTAGCTCTGGAAGACGCACTGAGAAACCTCTGGAGCTCTGCACTTCAGACATACCTGAGGGACAGAAGGATCTGATTAATGACACGCAGGTTTTAAAGAGCAATAAGACAGCTGACTGTTTAATCTTATCTAAAATCTTCGTGCTCAAAGATGTTCCCCCAAGTATATTATTTCCTCAAAAATATTTGATAAGATAACTCATGACTTAGAGTTAAAGCTCAAGTTTTTTTTTTTTTGCTTTCATAAGAAAAACGTCCCAGTGTGAAAACAGCAACAAACATTGAAGGACACCAGCAGTCCAACAGCGATCGAGCTTCAAAAGATTATTTTTAGTAATGGATCCTTTCATTTTTGGGGAAATGCGTTTAATATACATTATTCCACTTTTTTGGGGTTTTTTTCTATTGTTTTCATTACTATACGATTTACCAGATTCAAATCTAGATATTTTCCACTCAATTGTACAAAAATTCCAGACATTTACAAAGTATAATCTATGGATCTTCTTAAATAGTAGTCAGATTTTACTGTCTTTAAGACCAACAAATAATGAAAGAAAACAAACTGTGAACTCGTACCACCACCTTTATTGACATAAGGACATTAGACGTACTTTAGGAGCCGCAGCTCCAGTTCAACTTGAACTGAAAGTTGTCAAAAGGCCAAAATGTAGCAGCATATCAGTTTTGAACACTCGTGCTTTTAGTCAGTAAGAGACAAAACCAAAATGTTAAAATATGATGTGGTAAATCAGAAATGTCAGTTTTTATAGAAATCAAGGCGTTAGACTGTTGCCCTTTAGAAAATGAAAGAGCAAAAAAAGATTTAATTAGGATTTTTCTTGTTCTTTTTACCCTAACATATTAAAGTGAATTCCATATTTTTACTGACTCAATGAGCAAAAAATAAAAAATACTTTTGACCACTCAGTAAAATCAACAAGCAAAATTGGGAAATAAGCTAAAAAAAAAAAAAAAAAGGAAAGTAAAAAAAACAAAAAGACTACAAAATAAACAGAAAAAACAAAACTGATTTAAACAAATTATAATAAAACAGCATAAAAATGAATGATACTGATAGACACCTCAGAAATCAACATTCTTGAGTCGAGTTTTGAGAGATTTTTTGGGGTAAATCAGGCCATGATGGGTAACTAGAATGACATGATCACTCATTTAAACATCTTAAACATCTTCATCAGGACACAACAATAATTATTTCTCACATGGGAGGAAAAAAAAAAAAGAAAGAGCCTCGGATTAAAAGGCCCTTAATTTAGTCTTATCAGGCACAGGCAGACCTACGGACAGAAATACAGATACATAAGCACACTGGAGGAAACAGCGGCGGCCTGCCTGCTCTTTGATGTCGGCCTCAGCTGGGGAAAAGGTTCTGAATTTAATGGAGCATCATAAAGTGAGCTACCCCCCCCGCTCCCCTCTCCTGTCAGACTGCAGATATTATTTTTCTCCACAACCAGGAGTGTGCCGTTTAGAGGAAACACCAGGCAGCGGGGGTTCTTGCTTGCATCAGTCCAGATTCTATCACGATGTCGCAGAAAGCAAATCGGACCGAGAGGATTTGGGGTGGGAAAAAATGCAGTAATTAAAATTCTGCAGGAGTGAAATCCTCTCAGCCCTGTGGCAGCCAGAAGCTTTAATGACCCACGAATCTCTGATGGGAAAGACGAGGACAACCTGTCCCCCCCACAGAGACGGCGAAGGGCTGCCGCTCTTTCTGCTGTAATCACCGTCACCGCTCAGAATCCCATTTGTTACACTGAAGAGGAGCTGATTAGTGCGTAGGAGGCAGGGTCACATTGTGGTTTTACAACCCCGAGGCGTACCAGTCAAACCCAAGAGTGGCACATTCAGGTAAAGAGGCACATTCTGAAACAGCTGCTTGCAGCGATGGCTGGATCGTTCATCTAGTTAAGCAGAAAAGGACAGTGTGACCCCTTTTCTCATATTTATTCGAAGCTTTTCACTGGATTTGATGCTGAGTTTCTTTTTCTTTGTGAATTAACATTATGTTGAGTAATCCTCCATTATCCTAATTACAAGCCGGTGTGTTCACTTATTTTGTTATAAGCCATTAATTGTCTGTCACCTCTCCCCGTATCAGTGCCACTAATTCTCTATAATGTTTGCTCCATTATCCTAATTACGCTGATCAGGTATTCACCTGAAATGGGATGATGTGTTGAAGAGCCGCAAAGCGGGAAACGCAGGGTTGTCGATAAATAACGCCGCAGCAGCGCAAAGCCTCCCTCGGCTCGGCGGTCTTCACTAATACACGCTGCTGCCGGCGGCGTTCAGACAGCTGCGCTGCTATCAGCAAGATGGCAGGAAGCGCAGAAGCTGCGGCTGCTGTGCACAACTCCTAACGGCAGCATGCAGGAGCTCGGCTTGTTTTTAAAAACAACAGCAGCGCCACGTCCTCAGAGCATAATGGCGAGGAAATTACAAACTCAAGTAGGAAGAAGAGGGAAAAACAGGGTGTTAAATATTAATGGATTCTTCCTACACGGTTTTATTTTCCCTCTTGGAAAAAAAAAAATTTGATCATTTACTATCAAACTGTTTTGATTCTGCATCGCCAAGCTCCGGGTGGGAAAAATTAAATCTCAAACTGCAACATCATGAGCCAGAGAGGTTTATATGCGCTGTGCTAGATTAATTTGTGATATACACACACTGTGTTTTCCAGTAAGTAAAGAAACAATCAGTTCTGTGGACTGCAACAAAAACCTGTTAACATCACCTTTAATGAAGCTTACAATGCTAAAAAAAAAGGACTAATTTCTCTATAAAAGTGATTCAATTAAAACAAGTGTCTAACATTTGTTTCAATGTCTTCATTATGCAACAGAGTGAACAAAACTGTAACAAATATGAATTATTGGTTATTTTATAAAAGGCAAACTTGTTTGAGATGATCTATTTGCATCCCAGAAAAAAAACCCCAATAATCCTCGTAAAATGTTTTAGCAAGAATATTAGCTTAAACCTTAACAAACAGATAAAATAGCATAAATTTTAAAAATCTGTGATTGATTCTGAAAGCTCAGCACACAGACCTTCTGCCACAGAATCAACAGGTCAGAGAAAGGAAGGAAAGCAATGTAAATGATGCGGCGCAAAGAAAGAAGAAAACAACCGGCTGGGAAGTTTGTGAGGAGAAACCCGACTGAGGCGTCCAGAAATAAGCCTGCATAAAGCATAAAGTGAAACCAGGTATTGATGCAGAAGAACACCAGATACAACGAGAAATAATTTAAACGACAGCAGCGAACAACAAGAAAAAAATCCAAAGTCTATCGGCTGCCTGCTGACAGAATGCTTTTAGTAGCGGATGGATGGAAACTTAAAGTCTGCAGATTATCTGTATAGGAAATAAAAACGAGTTAAATCAGTGAGATTCCTTGGAGGGAAACAAACCAACAATTAAAAGATTTAATCAGGATAAACAAAGAAAAGTTGAAAAGATGCGTCACAGAAACCAATTATCATGTACTGAGTTGCTATCCTAGTTATTCCCCCATCTGATTATTTTGATACCAAAACATTGCCAATGTTTTTTTTTTCCATTTGTTATTCTCCAAACTGCGTCTTTAAATGAAGAAAAATGAGCTCAGATGTTCAGCAAGCACTGAACCGCAGATGTTGAGATCGATCAAGATCAACTCCTTCACGCTTGCCTGCAGAGAAAAGCTAAATTCTCTCTGAAGAAAAGTTTTCTGGTCTGATGGGGCAAAGACTGAGCTTTCTGAAGACAAGAAATATGTTGGAGTCAATGTGAGGCTTCCAAACCTAACAAAAATCCAAATATTCCTACTTTGAAGAGTGGAGATGGTAGCATGAAGCTGAGGGTTACATCCACATAACAGCAGCTTCCTCACAGCAAATTCTGCAGAGTTAAATCAACACTATGCCGAGTCTATTTGGTCCTTATCAGAATTGGTGTTAATTTAACTCTTTTCAGAGTTATTTCACCAAGAAAATGAGTAATTTTAATACTTGAAAGAGTTATAACTGTAGTTGAAATAACTCTGTAAGAGTTAAATTAACACCAATTCTGATAAGGACCAAATAGACTCGGCATAGTGTTGATTTAACTCTGCAGGAATTGATGTTCCAACACAAGAATGATCTCAAATTTGACCTAAAAAGCAAAAACCCACCAACAAACTAATCAAATAAAATGAACTTATACATATCTGCCATGAAGAGTGGTCAAGTAACCATCCAGAATTATACCAGATCCCAAACTGAACCCAGATTTACACCAATTTACTAAGGAACATTTAACCGCATATCAGTTGGAGTGTATGTATATTTCTGACTCTCAGTGGATTACTCTGAAACTGCAATAAAAAGAAAACATTGAGTCCTGTTTCAAACGATGTTAATTTTGTTACCAACCTTTAAAAAAAACAACAACATTCACCCCAATTATGAGTGTATGTAAACTTTTGAGCTGCACCATAAGTGTGATATTGAGAAATTAAAATTTTTGGCCTTCAATTAAAAAAAACCCAAGCAATAAAGCTCACAGCCTGAGAATCCCGACATACAATATTCGTATGCTGAACAGAAATGGATTTGTAGGCAAACTGAAGCCTTGTGCATTCATGGAGCTTCATGGTGTCTATTTCTGAGTTTACTGACAACAGTAAGAACACGCTGTAGAGGTGGGCAGAGAAGAGGAAAATAAAAAAAAAATTTAAAAACTCCCAACATCACTGGTCACATTGTTACCATGGGGACAGGAGATGGCAGATGAAAACACCCCATCTTCATGTCAAGAAGATGAGGAGCCTCCCAAAGCTCCCATATATACAGTATAGATAAGTTCAGAGATGGGAAATGAGGTCGTTAAAGGAAGCAGACAGGAGCTGCAGCTGATGTTTCATACAGGAATAAAAGCCATTCTGCAGTGTTTCCTGTCTGCTCGAAAACTTCTCACTTTTTCTTTCTTCCCATTGCCTTCGTAGAGTTGTTTTCACCTGCAGCAGACAGCTGTTTTCAGCAAAGAAAGGTGCAAATGTGTGGAAAAGTGGGAATGTTAGAAACATGGCTCTAACGAATACAATGTCATATTAACTCAATAGGTGCCGAGTCTTCAGCAGTGCAAGTTTAGAGCTCCAGCTCCTTTTCTTCATATTACTAATAAATTGTTATATTTCTGTTCCCCCATAAAGATCTTAGTTTACGCAATTTTCAAAGCGAGCAAATCTCTTTTGTAAAATTTTTGTTTTTGTAACTAAAAAAAAAAAATACAAAAACAAAACAAAAATCTGAATTCAAAATTGTGAATTTTAATTATTTAACTTCCTAAATAATTAAACACATTTCTAAAGAGTTAGCAAGAAGCAGACTGGAGAGTGGAACTGGGACAAAGCTTTAATAGTTCATATAAATAGAAAGGTATCGTGGGAGAGCTGAAGTCAATCAGGTTTAGATTATGAGGGAAAAATAGGCCAAGCTATGATTATGGTTCAGAACAACACTGGGTGCAGAGCAGGAGAAGGAAGAAAAAAAGATAAAAATAAATAAAAAAGAACCCATAAGCGTTGTATGTTTCCTCTGAAGAAAATGATTCTTAATCCCTTTTTTTTTGTTTTGTTTTCTGAAACACCATAAAACCCAGTGAAAAATGCAGTGACAGCGCTTTACTCCTTCAGGTCTAAAAATAGCGTTCGACAAAAGGCTTTGGCAGTTTGGCTTTAATGTTCTGTGCCAAGAGAGCGCTGGGGCCCTGCAGCAGGCAGCAGCTCACAGCGTCACTGTACATTATGTGCATGCAGCAATATAAACTCTGCGGCTACGTTCACTGCACAATTTGTAGCCTACTGTGCCATGCAAAACCATTTGCTCCTCAAGACCTTTTTTTTTTTATTTTTTTTTTTTACATTTTCTCATGTTACAATTTAATCAGTACAGCTGACCTGTATTTAACAGGTTTGTTAGAGAAAAGAAAATCTGTGAGCAAATGCAGTTGATGCAGAGTTAGATCAAGAAACAATATCCCAAAGCTCTGAGGATCTTGATCTTGAATCAGTCATTTGAAAATGAGAACAGTATGGTGGGAAACCTAAACGGAGAGGTCATGAAAGGAGAGAAGTGGTCAAAACGATCACGGTAACCCTGGAGGAGTCGCAGAGAACTGCAGCTCAGGTGGGAGAAAACTGCTGACAGGGCAACTATTAGTTTAACCTCGATGAAGGACAGGCAAGAAAATAGAAAACAGAAACATGAGGAAGAAGCTTTTCTAGTCAGAAGAGACCAAGATAGTATGCTTTCTGAGATGACATGCAAAATGTCCTACGTTACAGGACGTTAGCATTGCACATCAGCCTGACCCTACAATCCCCACTGTGACATGTCGGTGGCAGCATCATGCTGTGGGAATGCATTGTCTTCAACAGGAAGAGGCAAACAGGTCAGAGATGATGATGAGAAGGATGAAGAAAAGATGTTTTAGGACTAAAATTATACTCAAGAGAAAAATTAATCAGTTAAATAAAATAAATGTGAGGAGGGAAAATGTTCCAATTTAATTTTAAGGTCAGTGCCATAATTCTGAATGGCACTGAACCAGTGAGCTTTGAGCGATACTGAGGAATACTTTGGACTTTAAAATGAAGCAGAACAGAATAAAGACAGGAAGAGAAAATACTGAAGGATAAGAGCAAGCTTCCTGGATCATTAAAGTTTAATAAAACAAGATGTGCTGTGAAATACAAAAATAAACTACACATTTCTTCCAGGGTAACAAATATTCCTCAATCACTCAGGATACTTATTATTGGAATTACATTTCTGTTTAACAGGTTGGTCTGTGCAATGATTGATAAACTGAGGGAAGTGTGAACCAAATGCAAATTCTGAGGATTTAATGACCACACATTGGATGACTGATAAATTGACGGGGCCAGACAGGAGTAAACAAAAAGACAATTGACGCCGCCTTATAAATTAAACATGAGGCGAACGCTGACGGAGAAATGAGCAGGGAGGCGAGTCGCATCAAGGTCACCGCTCGTTCTGAATCTGTACGCCAAACACAATCCATCAACTTCATGGCCGAGACTCGCTGACAAAGCAGAGACGGGCAACGTCATAACGGATAGGAACACGTCAATACACCCACATAATACTCAGAAAGTTTGCTGTTCAACGCTGTGCATCCGTCTCTGTCACGGCTGCTTGTTCACTCGTATCCCAGAACGTCAATAGTCTCGATCGTCGTGGTGGAGCAGTGACAGTCTGATCGCTGAATCATTCCGACTTTATTCAGTACAGAAGACTCTTAAACTAAATTGAAAGACCTTGCTCACTTTAAGTATGCACAGACTTAAATCAACATGATCTGAAGCACCTTTCGATTCAGTTTTCTTTGGTAGGAGTCAGCTTCAAACATGGCAACTTTCTCAAAGCTGCAGTATGTAGCTTTTATTAAAACATATATATACACGTGTGTGTTTACATGTTTGTTTAAACTATCACTATGTTGTATGATATTAGACAGAGTCTGCAGAAGACAAAATATAACAAAAAAAAAAATCAAGCTCCTCCATCTCCTCTCTGTGGTCCTTCAGCTATCTCCAAAAGTACACAGCTTAGTCAAAAGCAACCAATCAGAGCCAGGAGGAGGACCACACTGATCACGCCCTCCCTGATGACGGTGGATAAACAATTTTCCTGTAACGGTAAGGTGTTTCTCCACCATTAGCACATTTAGCAGCACGTACCAGAGGATTATTTACACATCTTCCTCCTGGCTCTAATTGGTTGTTTCTGACAAAGCGGTGGATTTCTTCAAATGGCAAAAGTAGCACAGAAAGGAGGTCATCAGTCACATGCCACACTGTCACAACATGGTGACAGATTTAACAAATGTGTAAAAACACAGTGCTTATAAAAGTTACATACTGCAGCTTAAAGTCATTTTTTATGGATTTAGATGTATGCATGAACTCACTGTGAAATCTGAAACCTATCTTCACATTTCTAGCAGAAAAGTTTGGGGCAAAAATTGAAACACATTTGGACACAAAGCAGAGAGTTTCACTTAAAGAAAGAAAAACCTCAAAGCATAATGCTACCAACGCTGACTTATACTGGGACTATGCTGTCAAAGTCTGTGCTAAGCCTTTTGGAATTATGTCCCAACATTTCCTGCTTGGTTTCATCAACTATAATATGTTCTCATACAACATCTTTGTGAGATTAAAGTCAGAAATTGGTGTTTTCTTTGGAAAAAAAACAAAACTGTTACTGTTACAATCCTGCACCTTCATTCAGATATAGCAGGATGACAGGGGAAGCAAAAAAAACAATCAATAAACAACAAGAAAATCTGCACAATGTAGGATGGAGACCATCTAACGTTTATTTCTATGAACATGAATCCTTTTCTTCTTACACAAATTTAAGTGTGAATTTTGTTCTCTCACGAAGCTCCCAGGCCTACAGAGAACAGCTGGATTTATACTGCAATTATGTGAAACACAAGTGGGCTTTATCTGCCTATTAGGTGGACTTCTGAGGACAATCAGTTTTATTTGGGGGTATCAAAGAGAAGGGGGTTGAATACTAACGCAAACCACACAAAATCTTATTTGCAAAATAATGTAAAATTTAGTTCAGTTACAAAAGGAACATTTTACCAAATGACAACAGTCAAACATTCAAAAGGATGCCTTAATGTTCTTGACAGGTTGTTATGTCATGCTTATGTTAGTCTTAAGCACACACTTTCAAATAAAGTGTTACCAAAAAACTATTAGTCCTAGGCAGAAATTAAAACTATGTGCAGATATATGATGTAAACTGTGTCAATGGTATATTAAAGGTTGTTTATCTGACAAAAATGAAAAGGTTTAAGGCAGGGGTGTCAAACTCCAGTCCTCAAGGGCCAGTGTCCTGCAACTTTTAGATGTGCCTCTGCTGCACCACACCTGAATAGAATAATTAGGTCATTAGCAAGGCTCTGGAGAACTGATCTACACAAGAAGGAGGTCATTAAGCCATTTCATTCCAGCGGTTTGTACCTGTGGCACATCTAAAAACTGCAGGATACCGGCCCTTGAGGACTGGAGTTTGACACCTGTGGTTTAAGGGGTGTGAATACTTCTGCAATTTACTGAGTGTATCCATGGATGTAATGGGTTATAGAAAGCTTGGAAAGTAAGCTTGTGAAAAACCCCCCCAACTTTTTCCTCATCAAAGGAATCCATCTGTCCCTCGTCTTTCATTTAGATGAGGGTTCCATTGTCTGCTTGTTCTCATAGTGAAATATTTCTAAATATTTTAATCGTCTTTCAAACTAAATCACTGAAGGTGACCTTGTCTCCTCCCAGCTGTTTCCTTCTTCAGTAATTAGCAGCACAATCACAATTGAGATAGTTTTGAGAGCTTTGATTAAATTGAACAGTTTGTTGTGCAAGACTCACTGTGAAAGTCGGGTTTCCTGTTTGCACCCTGAGCTCAGCCAGAACCCAGATGCCGTTGCTGAGCTTGGTGGACTGGTACAGCATGTCCTGGCCGTCCACGGTGCGCTTAGCGATGGTGAAGATGTTGCTACCCTGAAGTTTGTTGGAGACTGCATCTGTTAACAAAGAACGCAACAAGAGATCAACCTCACTGCTGAAAATGGCGAAGCACAGTTTATCTTAGCTCAGATATTTAAACCTAAACCCCTCACTGACTTCGGTCATGCTCTGAGACCATCTGTCATTAAATGCACTGGACCCTGCAGAATCTCTTGTTCCCTTAACCTACCCTAGACATTCTCACCCCGGGCTTTCTGTGAAACACCTGTGTAGTTTCTAATTCTGAAATAACTCCTCTCCGCGGCCTGAGTCTCCCTGACGCACCCCAGCAGGACGTGAAATCCTCTCTCTTTGTTCCTGGAAAAGAAATTCAATCTGTCGGGGTAACTCTCCATTAAGCCATTATTATGAATTCTTCTCTTCAGCGCTGCTCACACTCATGTAAAACTAAATTGTGACACATAAATAGAGAGTGCAGCTGATGAGTCTTTATCAAATACAATTTGCTTCATTAGCTGGGATTAGTTTTGAGATAGACACATCTCCGTCTGGCTATTTTAGTATGAAAAGAGGCTGCAGCGCACAGCTGTGCAGTGATGCGTTTTTCTTTTCATTAACCCCGCCGTCTTACCCGAGCTGAGATGGCAGTCTTTGATCTGAAACTGGGCCTCGTTGTCATTAGAAATGTCTTTCCATGTGGCGAGGAAAACTTGTCTCTCTGTTAATGAAGACATGCAATCATTGGGTGAGTTCCACAAAAGCTTTCTGAAATATATGGGTCAATAGCAGCACAATTTGCGTCACTTTGAGTTTTTCCACAGTGCAACAGAGATAAAAAAAAATAATAATAAAGGAAGCAAGCAGTGTGTGAGCAGTTCATTTTGACTGTCGAGACAAGGTGTCCTGCTGTGGCTTTGGCTGTGGAGCATTAACTCTCAGCCTCTGGCAGCAGACATGCTGCTAGCCCCATCAGACGGCTCCACAGGGACAAATGCTGACACATTTTCACCAAATAAATCAAACAGCAACTCAAGAACAAAAGAAAAACAAAAAGAGGACTCAAAATGGCCCTGTTGTATAATCTGCCCTGCCATGTGAAGCGACAGGCTTTTAGCTGGTGGACAGTAAACAAGCATTCGCAGTACACATCCAGGAAGAGTCACACAGGCATCAATCTTTCAGAGAGGGCTGCTTATAGTACGCCGGCTGACGTCAGCAGGGCTCAGAGGCATTTGTGTGAAGCTATTTAGCGAGGAAGCACTCACCCATCTTCCCATCTTCTACAAACAGCATGCTGATGGGGTACTGGCAGCTGAAGTAAAACACGTCAATGTTGTTCTTAACAGCCACCTGCGGGGAGGGGATTAAGTTTGGATGAGAGGAGAAACAAGAAGCCATCTCAGAATAATTACTTTTCAAGTGCTTTTCACCGAGAGACGTCACTTCTTTTAGTGTGGTCCAAAAAGTTGGAGTATTCAACTATCCTCCGAATTCAGTCCAAAGAGTTATTTATTTAGAATCAGACTTCATAAATTCAAATGAATCTCTGAAAAATACAATTTCAGATCATAAGGCTGTTGGTACCTGTCATTTAGTCAACAACAGCTTTCAACCTGTCAAACAGTAAAAAAATTAAGTAATGTTTCAAATGTATTTGTGACAACTGCTTTGAAAAGTGCCAACTTAAAGTGTGAGATGATTTCTGGATCGAATGGTTTCTTTTTTTCCATTGTTGGTCTCATAATCATAATTTCAAAGCAAATCAGCACTTGATTGTTTTCAGTGTTGTCAATCTTTTAGATCACAAATCTGTTCATCAAAAATAAACAAACAAAATGAAAGAAAAAATCAAAAACACATCCAATGATATAACTGGCCATTTGCCATCCTGCTTTCTAGGTATTCAGAGCCAGCCGCTGAACAACACAGTACTCAATGATGTCCCATTGCCAAGCCACACAGTTTAATAAATAAATCAGTCCAACCTTTGCAGAAGCAGATAAAACAGCTTTAGCAGGGTTCTGTATTATTTCATAATCTTGTATATGTGATGAGTTAAACTCTCACTAAAAACAGCAAATGAAAGAAACTGCATTGCTCCACTACTTATAAATATCTAAAAAGCATTAATGTTCTTCTGGACACATGAGTCAAAGCTTTATTTAGCTCCAGGCTCTATTTTTCTCCAAACAAGGCTCTAATAAGTGCATTGAATCCACTGGAGTTTTATCTAGAGGAAGTGGGAGGTATGAGCCTCAAGAAACCTGACCTTTTGTACCAGGAGTTCACATGATCTGCTCTACAAATTAGCTTTAAACTGTGTTGAGCATGAAACGGTGCAGACTTATTACGCCTTCGTTTTGCTTCTTTAAATGTTTTGACATACACAGTATTTATCTTTATCTTAATAAAGAGTCTATTTTACATATTATATTCACTGACATATATGTACATTTTTACTGCTGGTTTCTTGTTTTCTTTTTTCAATAATTTTTGCAGAGTGCTATTTTGAAATATGACTCCAATAATCTAAATAAAGCAAAGGTTTCTGATCTATAAATAGCATTCTTAAAATGCATCAAGAGAGCTAAAAATAAAGATACAAAAAGGAGAAATAAGGAGCAGACAATGATAAAAATAGGATAAATGAGAACATTTATAAATACTCCAAAGATTTTATCTGACAAGCTATAGATTTAATAAGGAATTTGTTTGCCTTAGCTTCTCAGTCAGCTTTACGGTCCTGAAGGATTAAGCACAAGAGTGTGAAACAGATAAACACAGATCTAATAAAGGAAGCATCTGCAGAAACAAGTAGCAGGCAATGTTACTGTCATTACCCAGTTTTATAAAGAGCTGCAGCTTTGCTAGAAGAGTGAGTCATGAATAATTCAATCTTAGGAATAAGATGCTGCACAAACAACGCAACGTTTTTGAGATGGAGCTTTATTAGTTAAGGTAATATTGGTGTTGCAACTTTGGCTCCTCAATTTTTAAAGATTGTCAGGTCTGTGTAAAGTGCATACCATCGTGCAGTTTGTACGATTTCATTACTATGCCAGGAGGACTTCACTACAAATGCCATGAAGATGCAAAATAAAAAAGTTGACATGAATACAGATGGCATCTGCATGTATAACTATCCTACAAAGTAAAACTGAAAAATCTACTATAAACAGTGGAAATAGGCCAGATCAATACTGTTCATAGGAAAAGTAGAAATGTTAGAAAAGCTGTTCAGGCGAGGAGAAAAAGGAGGAGGTATGTGAAACCATTAATGACCATCCATTCCCTTTCTCATCCCCCCTTTAGCAGTCTTATCTTCCCTTCCCAGGTGCAAGCAGCAATAGTCAGCCCAGTCAAAAAGAGCCACAGATCAAAACCCAACCATTGCTCCATTTACAACCTTTCACAGTAGCGTTGGTGAATGTTTCAGGCTTAAACCGTTTTATTCTCAAAATGGGACAATAGCATGGTAGAATAACAACGCGACGCACTTGGTCATTTCAAGACAGCGTCTCAATGGATACATTCAGGACACCGAGTCAAACAGAGCTGAACAGCGATAGGGCTCTGTTTTGCACTGATACCTGATCATATTGACCTGTTCAATCATGACCCTGAACTAGGTGCATTTCCATTAATCAGAAAATTGCTTGAAATTCCAAAAATAGATTTGATAATGAAGACACAGCAATTTTGCAAAAACTAATGTTTTTTCTTAAAAAACATTTCTGCGCCTGGATGAGGAGGATTTTCAGCAATATTAAAATAAATGTATTTCGCAAAACCGCAATGGAAAAACGTTTTTTGCAGAAAACTGGCTGGTGAGTCATGTGATCAACAGCCAGATGTTACTACTAGTGAAAACCACAAAGAAGACGACAGGAAGTCGTAGGAGGATGATGGTTTGTTTTTGGGGGGTTTTTGGACAATGTGCAGCTGGCTCCCCCCAAGCTCTCACAACATCGCACATTTCATAAAAAGTTGTCATTCAAATGTGTTGTATCCGTAGCTCTTCTGTGAAATCACAGACTACAATTTCTCAAAAACACTGCATACGTAGCTGCTGCCAAGTATAAGGGCTTGTCGCTCCAACGCCTGAATAAGACGCCGATGTTTCCTCTGATGGCTGATAGATGATGAGCGCCAGCATCAAGGCTGAGTAATGAATGTATATCATGTAACTGTTTACAACCGTCACTGCTATTGTTTGCAATAACTTGTTGCATGAACAAGCATATTGACATGTGATTTTAATTTCATTTCTTACTTAATGGAAACACTGCAGTTGCAAAATTGTGATTTTTCGACATTAGCAGAATATCGACAAAGATTTGTGCGCATTTGTAATGGAAACGCAGCTAGTGATGGACAGGGAAGCACTGAACCTGAATGAAAACCAACCCAGCCAGGTAACATTTAGAAATGTTGTTCATAGTGTAGGTTTTACCTGCAGATTGTTGAGTGGATCCATCTTCATAACAGGTCCAACCGTATTGAGTGGAAGGGTCACTTCGATGCTCTGGTTGGGGCTGAGGGGGGTCAGAACCTGGAGAGGACCAGCTGGAGCAAGACCAAAGCTAAAGACAAACAAAGAGGAAGAAATTTCACAAAATTTAACTCATGACAGAAATGTAAACAAATAAAAGATAGAACTCGATCCTACCTGTTCCTGTTAAACTGGATGGCAAAGTCAGTCATGACACTCATTGCTTTATTAGTGAGAGTCATCTCCATTTGGATGACACCGGCACGGCGGGCAAAAGTGCCAGATATTTCAAGCCCCTTGCCCTTCATGGCTGGCAGCCAAACCTGTGGACAAAGTGATGAATTGTTAGGGCTCCATAATTATTTCAATCCTAGAGTACGAACTTACTGTTTTTGGTGGGCTGTAGGCTCCCATGGGCATACCGACGCCACCTCCAAGATCAAACAGGTCATCCAGTCCGCCGCTAACAGGAGCGCTGAATGAGGCTGCTGGCGCAGCTGGAGGAGCACCAAAACCAGCCCCCATCTAAGGGTCATAAAACATATGGGACCGTCAGTGTTACCCCTTAGGAGACCATTAAACTTCAAAAGATCTTTAATAAAAAGGACTTACAGCCGAACTTCCTCCAAGGTCTCCTCCAAGCTGAGCATGAGGAGTAGGCACAAAAGGAATGTTAAAAACTATATAATGAACAAAAAAACACTAGATAACACCCTAAAAAGATTGAAGAGGGTGAGGGAGGAGTGAAACGAGCTAGAAAATGTCTGTGTGATTAATGGTAGCTATAGGGTTTAAACTATTACTGAACCCTGCAAAAATATTCCGTTGTATTGTGATTTTAAGTGGAGTAGTGATAGCTATTCACAAAGTAATCATAATTGTGAAGTAGAACAAAAACAATACATGGATTCCAATGTGTTTTACCAAAATTAATTATTAAAAAAGTGGCATGCATATATATTCAGCAACTTTTGCTGTGAAACCTCAAAATAAAAGCCAGTGAAACCAATTGCAACAAGAAGCCACCTGATTAGTAAATATTATCTGTGGCATCTCTAGAGGAGCAACAGAGAGGTGAGCAAATTTTTCTACAAAGCAACTATTACTCATGCACTATAAGTCATACACTTCATTAAGCTGACATTTATTAAAAAGCAGCAAAAAGAAACAAATTCAGAATCTGTAGCACTCTTCAGATATTACTTAAATATAAAATTAAGACCAGGAACAGATTTCCTTCCATTTCACAATTAGGAATTATGTTGTGTTCATCTATTATTTCTCAATAAGATACATTTAAGTCTGATTTTTATGTGACAAAATATTAAAATGTTCAAGGGTACGAATACATTTGCAAGGCACAGTAAAAAAAATAATAAAGGAGACATACATAGAGACAAAGGATGTGTATGCTTTACTCTTACTTGGTATAAATAAGTAAAATTTGACTGGTTTTATTGCAATGCATCTAAAAGTGAAGGCTGAAGACAGACTGAACAAAACCTTCATAATTTGTGGTTCAGTAAAGTCCCACCTTCATTGAATGGGACAACCAATAGTACAAGTGCAAACAGGAAGCGATTACTGCTGGGGATGCTACGGAGAGGAAATAGTGGAACAATAAAGGTCTATATAGGCTGCTGGCCTTTACTGGCCCAGTGTGGTCCACTGGACCGACCTCAGTGGGGCTGTAATCTGGGGGCGACGGGAACAGATGCGGGATCTGAGGTGACTGAGGAGTGTCCGTCCGCAGAGGAATGGGCGGCTGATTGAAAGACGAAACACATTGCAGAGCCAAAAAATAAGATGAGAGATGGCCTCAAGGATTTAGCATCAAGCTAGCTGCACAAGTCAAAACAATGAGATGATGAATGAAAATATCAAAGCAGGTGTGTGGAAACTATGTAAACAGGGGTTAAAGAGCCCATATTATGCTTTTTTTTTTACTTTTCCTGCAAGGTAAAAATGTCTTTAATTACACAGCTGTAATGACTTTCCACTCCTGAGCTGTTTCAATAAATGTAGCATAACTATAAACTTTAACCTGGCTGTAGTTCATCCATAAACTCTGAAGAATTCAAAGTAAAGTGCTTCTCTACTTTATTTGACTGGTATAAAAATCAGTTTGAATAGTCCACTAAATTACATTACACAAAGAGTACAGGTTGTGTCTTTTCCATCAGTTTAGTTGGGAAAGATTTCAATGATGGGTTAAGAGTGTGTAATAATAATTATTAATAATCTTCATTAAAACTTTAAGCCTCTGTGGAAATGTAGGAATCTCAAGAAAAACTGTGTTGTTAAAAATAGTGTGTTGAAGTCTTTCTTCCACTTATTTAGCTTTACAGTGAGTATAAGCAGAAACATTTAAAGAAAACTGTTTTCTCTGAGGCAGAGAGAAGTTTACCATTTGTAAGCATTTCTTGAGTGAATACAGCTTGCCAAGGATTACAACTCTACTCAGAAAAATGCTACATCAACAACATTCTTTAGCACTGGTTTTATTGGGTTGGCTGATGAGCAGACTGGCTTTAAAGTGAAGCTTTTAAAAGACAAAGGGACAAAGAGCGCAACATCTACCTGAGGTCCCCGTTTCTAAACGTCCCGAAAGAAATTATCCCCTTAAGCACGAAATGGGCTCTTTAAGACTTATTTTTTTTAAAATGGTTTTATATGACTGATAAATATCGTGCCCTTTCTCTGTAGTTACCGGCTCAGACTCATCCCCCATCTGCAGATGCAGCATTGAACAAGGAAAAGAAGAACAGATAAGAAAAAAAAGTAAAAGAAAAAAGAATAAAATGTAAAAATAGAAAAGAAAATGTTCCATAATTTAGCCCAGTGACATTAAGCTTATAAATGATCTAAACCTGACAGATTGACTCAAGTAGCGGTCTTCTGAAACGTACCAGGCTGTCCAGTCCCCCCCCAAGGAGGTCCATGGCGCCCAGCTGCATGCCAGAAGTGGCTGGGGGTGGGGGTCCAGTGGTGGCAGGGGGTGTCAGATCAAGATTGAGGAGGTCGCCCAGGAGGTCACCCTGTGACGGTATGACCGCAGGCGGTGCATCAGAAACTCCAGCTGCAGAGCCAGTGTCTGGGCTCTCAACGCTCTCTCCACTAGAAAGAGGTAAAACAAGTTCAAAATGACAGGATGAACTAAACAAGCTCAGCAATTTCTTAATTAAAATGTGCCGTTACTAATAAACGGTACACATGCACTCACCACATAGATGAATGGCACTTTATTTGGGGCTTTGAGGACACATCTGAACTTTTATGTTTCCAGTGTGGAATTATAAACAAATACTTTTAAATAAGCTACAATCAAAACTCTGATTGGTTGAGCTCTTTTTTTTTTAAATTAAAGTCAGAAATAGTAGACCTCATTAAAACTGATTGGTGCAAGTTCAGAAATCAGGCTTTTAAGAACAGTTCGCTAATCTGTAGTTGGATTAAATTCAGTGTCTTTGGGGATGGATTTCAAGATTGCCATTTCAAAAGGAGGGTAGATGGGAATATAAGCTCATTGTGAATTGAGCCTGACTAAAACTGGAGAGGAAATTGGTCAAAATGTTCAGAAACTGGAACTGAACTAGGAACTGAAAAGGACTGAAACATGATGTGAAACAAGTGCTAATCTCCACAGTAAAGCGAGTTTCATGATCAAGAGATTGATTTAATGCATCAATAAAAGCCTCAAAATGGTGACATTCATGCTCACAGTGAGTGTGACAAATGTATCGCATGCAAAGCATCTTCAGCACAAAAAAAGTATTTCCTCTTTAAACCAAGGTAAAAAAAAACAACAAAAAAAACTACATCCATTTAGAAAAGCCTGTTAAAACATAAAGGGTTCAATGTGTAACTCACGATCCAGCACTGCCTGGGAGTCTCTTGTGCTGAACCCCGCGGCTGCCCTCCACAAAGGCACTGGGAGGCTTGTGGTAGACAGAAGCCAGAGTCCCAATGTGGCAGATTAGCTCCTCCAGCAAGGTCGGCTCAATCAGATCCGTCTCCTCTGAGATCAGAGGCTTCTCAGCCAGAACCACCTCCTTGGCAGCCACAGGGTCCGTGGAGAGCAGACGCCAGTAGATGTAGCCTCTGTCCCTGAGGTCTGGATTATCAGAATCCTGCATACAGACGTGGAGGAATGACAATAAATATCCATGAAGTATGTAGGATAAATAGTTTAGACTCTCTGTTCCTGATATGGGGCTAGGGTCTGAGAATTAACAGTATTAAAACCGAGTTTGCCTCAATGTAGTGGCCAACAGCAAACAAATAACAGATCCATCTCCCAAAGAGATTAATAAAGATAAATCTTGTGGATTATGCACTAACTTGCAGAAGTCTCACAGAAAAACAATTTGTGTTCATGAAGCAATGCTGTATTTTGTTTTTATTTAACATTTAAAAATACCATCACCATACAGAAAAAAAAAATACAGTGAGCTTCTTCTTGAATTTGGTCATGTTGGATTACATACATTATTATGTTAAAACATGCACTATATAAAAGTGAATTATCTTATAAAATCAATCAACAACATAAATTCCTACTTATGCAGTCTGTAGATGCAATCGGTCTCTGTTCATACTAGGTTCAAGATAGAAAAATATATGTGGTTCCTAATTATTAAGATACAGCTATATTGACATACAAGACAAGATCAATTTTAATGGAACAGAAGAGTACCTAAAAACACTTGGGAATCATAATAATGGAAGATCAGGGCTTCGATCTATAATCTCCCATAAACAGTCTAAACATCTCAGCTGTAAAAGATTGTTTCTATGCTGTGTCAGATATATACTAAAATAATAACCTTATTATTAAACTCCAACTTATAAGTTGGAGTTTACAGTTAATTTAGCTTGAAAATGTTGCTGATTACTGACTGAACCAACTCAGAGGTGAAGGAAAGAGGCAACCATTTCCAATGTCCACTTTTGATTTACATTTTAGAAAGTCTGATGAAAGTTAAAAGCTTTATAAATTTATCAGGATTAGAATCAGTCTGAGTCAAAAAAGTGGGAGTACAAAAGCATGTTTGCTCCTCTTGCGTCACCTACCCTTTTATCCAAATTAAAAAGAGGAAGACAAAGGATTGAAAGGCAGCTGGGCAAAGGCATAAGCCAGTTATGAGTATCAAGGTATACCAAGGTTTTAAAAAAGTTTACAGTTTCATCAATATTTTCCATCATCATTCCTACAGTTTAACGTCCTGCTAGTGAGATGTTAAAGTGCTAAAGTCACAATGATCAAATATTTTAAATCACTTTAGCAGCAAAAAAGGTTACTTTTACTTCTTTTTAAATTCTATCCCGAATACGAGTTAAATGGGACATGCATGTGTAGAAACAACTAAAGTACAGAATGGAAAAATGTTGAAGATAATAATTTATTATGGTTTTATTCTCACCTGTGTGGCCAGGCTGAGGACCTGTTGTACCAACTCCTGGGTCTCTGTTGGTTTCTTCAGGAACAGCTTGACTATTGCAGTCAGGAGCTGCAGCTGCACCTAAAAGGGTCACAGTGAACACAAGTTACAGCTGCGCATTTAAACATTTTAAAATGGATTCCCCAAATCTGTAACGCAGCGGATTTAAAGAAACAACTCTTTTCTGAGCCTCGATATACAGACCAAATATACAAAGCTTCAATCTTTAAATTTGTTTTTGTGGTTTTAAATATATTCAATATAATAAGGGAATCTTTTCTCCATGTTATGAAACATGGTAAAAAAAAAAATCTATCCTGCCAGCAAAAAAAAACCAACCTTTTATAGGCAATAACATGACAATCCTTCACTTATTCAGGCAGGACAACCTTTTACAGCTCTACATCTCCGACTATGAGCTGCAGCGTTCATAATTTCAGAATTGAAAAACCACACAATCGTCGTACCCAACAGTGAACCACACGAGAGCGTGAAAAGACAGGCTTTTTGACTAAATGTGTCCAGAGTGAGGGTCTACCTTTGATTTAAATGCTGCCTGGTGAAGATCGACTGCCAATTAAAACCTGGTCTCTTAAGCTCATCTGTACTAATGCCTCCTACGTGTTGCAATATTTACAGCAGCAAATAAGCTACATTAATCATTTTCATGCAGAAAATACACGCTCTTCTCTGCCAGCACTGATTAGAAATCATTGACTGAACCACAATCAGTTGCTTTTCATTTTTCAAATAACAACAAACCCAGCAGCTTACTAAACACACCTGAGTGCTTTCATCATGGAAACCCTCCAAAAAGCTTTCGAGCAGCTCATCAGCGTTGTCAATGCGCTCAGCGTACTCTCCCACAATCCAGATCATGGCAGCACGCGCCTCTGGCTCATCCAAGGAATCAAGGTTCTCGCACAGAGTGGCAATCACACTCTCATACCTACAAAGAGTTACACCAAATAACATTACTTTTAAAAAAACTTAATAAATCAATGGAAAAAAAGAAAAGAAAAATGCATTTAAACAATTTGCAAATGTCTCCAATACAATTTAAACTCAACCTGGTAATGTTTTGTCAAAACAAAAAGGCAGGAAACAGTCGTTAGGGCACATCAAAGTAGTGAAATAAGGTCCCAACTTATTACCTATTTCACATCAAACAGCACTTTAGTGTGGCATTTTTTTAAGAAGCCTGACAAATGAAAATATATTTCTGCACACATTTAGGCAACGAATTCAGCCTTTTATTCAAGATGTGCAACCATAATTCCCTCTGAAGTGCTTCAGGTTCTTCTGATCTGCATAAAATTTGCAGCATTTAATACTCCCATTTGCATAATGGTTTTACTACAAGCTATGCTGAGGCACAAATGTTTAATTAATGGGAAAGAGCAAACTTTGACTAGCTTGTGACTCATTTGGCTCAAAGCGTGAACCATGCCGAGCTGGTAGGCTTTGTAAAGCTGCTCCCTTCAAGGCTCACGGCTCCGGGGTGATGGTGTACTGCTGAGTGGGCGAGCTTCCTGTCTGCCACATGAATCCCGTCCACAGTAGAAGTCACACTGCCGCCAAATTAGCCTGACCTTTGACCATGTGGAATCACAGCAAGTTGTCAAAGAAAATCTAAGGAGGCCCCTAAATCCTTCCTTAAAATCTCTTTCTAACGCTTATCAGGCAAACATTTATAAAATAACATATATATACAAATATTTATCCCTTTAATCACATGAAAAATAACCATTAATATTAAATTTTGTATTTTATTTTTAAGAATGGAAAAAAGAGAAAAACAGATTCTGAATTGGAGTGATTTTTAGCTTGAATCTGACAAATACCACTAGCTGCAATCTGTCATTTCCCCTAAATGCTAAAGCCTCATGTGAAGCACAACACTCTTCAGTGTGGAAGTTGTTAATGAGGAATGCAGAAAATATAACATTCAATAGTTTAAACCATCAATAGTACTCGCTAAAGCAGGGGTGTCAAACTCTAGTCCTCAAGGGCTTGTGTCCTGCAGTTTTTAGATGTGCGACAAGTACAAAACACTGGAATGAAATGGCTTAATTACCTCCTCCTTGTGTAGATCAGTTCTCCAGAGCCTTGCTAATGACCTAATTATTCTATTCAGGTGTGGTGCGACAGAGGCACATCATTGTGACACCTGTGCTATAAAGAGTACTTTATTGAAATAACTACAAGCACTGTTGTTATGTTTACCGGTAAATATCCTCCACATTTTTACACAAATCAGCAGCTTTGTGGGAATCATTTACTAAAAACTACATAAAATGGTGAAATTACATGTTTTCTAGAAATTTCTGGAGAAAAGGTAAATGTTAACACTGGTGTGTTGGACAAAACGTACTTGTTGGGGTATTTGCGGAAGATGTCCTTGATGACAACTATGGCCTCCTGCACCACATAATTGACCTTGGTCTGTATGAGATCCAGCAGTGTGCTGACGCAGCGCTCTGCTGATTGCTAATAGTGAGAAAATGAAGGGGAAAAAAGCCCAAGAGATGTTAAAAATAACAGTTTTCAAATATTTAGAAAATATAAACAGAGCTCATTTATAAAACAATGATTTGAGTATTTGTGTTTTCCGGGAATGAGGAAAACATGCAGATGAGAATATTTTTACATGTCTGAAATAAAAAGCACAATGAACTAAAATCATAGTGTTTTCAGTAACAGGGCCACCTTGTGTATAAAGCTGTGCCTTACAAGTGGTCAGTTATCATTTGCATTCATTTGAATGAGAATTTTGCTTTAAGTGCAACAATATGAAAGATTGCTGAAGAGTATTTGACAAACAAAACCGGGCGACAGTCCTCTGTGATGTCCACTAACCTCCACTTTGATGGCACAGCGGCCAATGGCCCTGACCGCTTTACGCACAAAGTCCACATCCACCTCAGTTGCATACTCCTTTAGCTCAGCCAGCACCTAAAGTAAAAAACAGGACCACACAAACAGGATCTTTACTTTTCATTTGCATCCTTAGATTAAGACCTCAATAAACCTAAGTATTATTATAAAGCTAATTTATTTCAGCAATCCAGTTGAAAAGCTACAACTCAGATTATTTCTGTTCATTCTATGATTTTGAAAAATTCATTTTCTCAGAAAATTTGATTACAGAAGACCAATAAAAATGATTTTCATTCAAAGATGTCAGCCTACTGAAAACCAAATATATTTTAAGAAATTTTTCACTGTGCTGATAAATCTTTTTCTCCTTAACCGAGGTAAAATGACTTTGACATCTGACATTCCCTCTTGTTCAGAAGTGTAAGAGCACCAGGTTTTGAGTCCGGCTGCAGTCAAAACCTTGTGAATCTCCACCAAACTCTTGAATCAGCTTTGCCTCACAAGCTTCTCGAGGCTGAAGGTATTTCTGTTGCTTGAGCATTTTTCCTACATCCCCAGTTTTCACGTCGGACACAGCACTCAGAGAACAGCCAGCTTCTTAGTAATGATCTATTGTAGTTAACCCTACTTGGGGAAGAGTGTCAGTGATTGTCTGCTGAATGACTTTCAAGTCTCCTCCTTGCCTTCACAGGACATAACATGATTTCTGCATAAAATCTTCCTTTTTAGTTGTTGTTTTTTTTCTATTTTGGATTTTCACAAGATGAAGTGAAAATGTATTTAAAATAAACTGTTTGAAATAAATCAAACTGTGTAGCCATTCTTCATATGTACAAGTTTCACTTTTCTAACTGAATTACTGACAAAAATCAACTTTTGTTGATATTTTCATTCATCAAGATGAATATATATATCTTGGATAGGTTGACGGTTACCTGGGCAATGTTGGCCTGAGATGCAAGACGAATCATTATGTCCAGCTTCTCCAGTTTGACATAGATTGGGTCGTTGTACTTGACAAAGAAAACCTTCATTTCATGTTTCAGGATTTCCGGTCTAAAAGTACACATTGAACAAAATTTTACCACCAAAAAAAATAACCATTATTAAGCTTTGTCTATTCAAAATTGAGAGCATAAAATAGCTTTTCTGTCGACATACCTTCTCTGCACAATGAGGTTGATGTTTCTGAGAGCAACATACTGCAGCTCAGGCTCAGCAGAGAGCAGCGTTACCAGAGGAGGGGCAAGCTTCTTCAGCAGAGTGCCATAATAGTCCAGGTCTTTAGGGAGCATTTCCATGAACTTCATTAAAACTTTAACTGCTGACAACACCACCGCCGAGTTGGCATGAGAGAGCCTCGGGGTGACGCGCTCACAGATGCTGGCAGATGATAACGATAATAGGAGAGAAACAAAGAAATTATATAGAGCTGCTCAGAGTCATTTAGAGACGTGCAGGAAGAGGAAATACGTTAGTGTGAGTCGCTACAAAAATAATAATCTTACCTTTGGGACTCTCGATCATCCCGAGGTGTGTAATTAGCTAGACAGTCAAGAATAAATATCTGCCCCCACTCTGTGCATTCATTAAGAGCTGTCAGCAACTTGTTTATGGTCTGAGGGTTCAGGTCCAGGAGATTGCTGTTGGGATGTGATTCTGCAATTTCAGACAGCGCTGCCACGGCATTTGCGACGACCTAAAGAGAAAGACAAAGGTCAAGGGCTGCATCATCTGCAAGACTTGCACGAATTTCAGTCATGCCATCAGAAAGAGCCGCACCATGGGGTTGGAGTCTGAAATTAGATCCTTGAGAGTGTCCAAGAAGCCTTGGTCCTCCACTAACTGGGCGTTGATATCGTGCAGCTTTGCAACACACACTGCAGCCGTCTTCCTCACGTAGGGGTCTTCGTCCTTCAGACATTTTCTCAGAGGCTCACAGAGGTACTCGGTGATCTTGTCAACACGAATACAGCCCATGGTGCGAACGGCGAGGGCTCGGATGAGAGGGTTAGGGTCTTCACAGTCCTGGGTGGGTGATTGACAAATGTGAGAAGTTTCCAGAAAATATGCATTCCTTTAGCCTTTTAATCAGACATAAAATCAAATTCCTTTTTAATTTGTGTTTAAATGAGAATAGTCAAACAAACTAAGGGGTGCAATCTTCTTAAATTAGAAAACAGGATGAAAAAGTAAAATGCTTAATGAAAAGCTGTGGATGACAACACAGAAACTGATCTTTGGAGCTAAGCTGCCATCAGATGGGTGAAAAAAAATACCCAAGGGGACAAAGAACTTCAAGAAACAGTAATGAGTTTTTCCCATAAAATGTGTATAAACAGGTTTAAATTACAGACGATACTACCCACACAGTAATTATGTGCTGCACTAAAGCAATTTGCTACTGTAAAAACCAGTACAATCCTGTTACTAAGAGAAAAACTTGTAAAATTATACCTCTCCCTTTTGATTTCCTGATTCCGTGCAAATAGTACTTTAAAAAACACACACACTCAAACTGCAAGTTGGAATTATTTAGCTTGGACTGATGGCGTACAAACACCATCACAAACAGTAATGACAGGCTGAGCCTCACCTTCACAAAGGTGTTAACAGCCATGATAGCCATGTCCGGTTGACTTTTGGCATAGTTCATAAGATAGAGGTAGACCAGCTTTTTCAGCTCCAGGTTGTCGGTCTGCATGCAGTTCACCACATCTGGAAACAGAGCACTGCAGGAGAAATCATCTGTTAGAAGACCAATACCATCATACACTTTGTTCATTTCCGACGTTATTGCTAGCTGCTCACCTGACATCCTTCCCCACTGTCATTGATGCAATGACCTTTTTGACAGCCTCCTTCTTCTTCTCTTTTTTGTCACTGTTCAGCTCCGCCTTGAGTTCAAAAATCTCCCCTAAACAAACAAAAGACAAAGGCCAACATGTTTCCATTTTAGCATGCTATGATAAATTGAAAGTGAGCAGAACCAGCCAGTCAGCGGTATCATGTTGTGGAAAATGTTTGAAACAGTTGTCAAAAGACTGTCTATCACAGCTGCTTGCTACAGTCAGTTGGCTGAAAGTACGCTTCTACACATTTCCCTCATTCACAAAATGGACAAAGTCAGCTGTTTTGAAATATTTTTGATCATATAAAGCACCGACAGTCATGGAGTGGAAACTGAAGGAGAGCTACTTATCACTCTTATTGAAGTGGTGATGTTTGAAAGCCACATTTTAAATGAGATGCTGCAAAAAGTGTCAGGAGTAGATGGACTTGACTATACCCATAATTAGCAGATCTGGTGCCACTTACTGTATGTCGACTGGCTGAAAAAAAGACTACTTTACTGTTGTTTACAAAAAACCTTATTTGTTATTTTTTTGGTGGGAGAAATATTTTCAATTGTTGCACAGACTCAAAATATGAAAATCGAAAGAACACTTTACCCATCAACGCCGTTTTAAAACTACAGCAGGGAAGAAGCTATGAGTGCAATGACTACTAATTATCTGACTGCATGCTGATAGCCAGCATGCAGTCAGACATTTTATTTTAAAATGGGACATTTTATTTTATGCAAATAAAATGCCTTCAATTTCAGTTAAATTACAGCAACGTGTGATTATGGTTTTATCGACAGACGAGAGCGTCCACAGGTGTACCGTACTGAGCATACACAGAAGCCTTTGCGTGGGTGTGTGTAAAGTCTACACAGAAACAGACTTCCACTGGATTTTCACAACCTGCTGTAGTTTAATTAACCAGCTAATATCAGTTCTTTGCAGAGCAGCATGACAATTAGGTCTATTATTGTTTTAAATTAAAAAAAGAGGATCATGAGTTTTTATTTTAAATATTTTCTGTTAATGCTATGATGGTTCTTTTAAAGGATCTAAAAGGGGAAATTCTAAGCAGTGATGTTCCTTTTTTACTGACATCCTTATTAGTTTATCATAAATTTGAATCAACACAAAACAATTCTGAAAGTAGGATTTATTGTGAGTCTCTGTGTTCGATGTGGTTTATTTGTCATCGAAAATCTTAGAAATATACAAAGAAGTGCTGTGCTGATTAACAACATGCTCAAAGTGCTTGCAGAGTGTTGAAAAATATGAAAACTGTAAGTGTCCTGTACTCGTATAGAACGTTATCAAGTCTGAGGACTCTGATGTGCTTTACGTTACAATCAGTCATTCACATGCTGATGGTGATAAGCTACATTTTAACCACAGCTACCATGGGAGCAGCCTGATAAAACATTAGAAAATCTGTCATAAAAACTGATGGAAGTGTGAAAATAATAAATACATTCCCTTTTAGTGTATGATTAAAATGTGTATTTAAAATCTAAAAGTTAAAACCTGAAATCAATGGATTAAAGCAGTATAAAAGTGTTGAGTGTGGGTGGGTGCAACAGCTGAGCAGAGGGCTGGCGATAGTTTTCCTGTCTATCCTGAGTGTGCTGAACTGGTCAGGTCAGGGTTTTTTGGTATGGCCAAGATCTGGAGAACCAGAGAGCTGAGATGTGAATCTGGATCCAAAGGCTTGATCCAGTTTCACATCTGGACCAAGATGTGAAACTGGTCCATTAATGGAAGGCGAGTTGAACTGAGTCTATTCTGATGGCCACAGTGTGGTAGGACAAGCTGCACTCATTCACAGATTGTTGAAAGGGTTTTTACATACAACTCGAAAAAACAGACTATTAAAGCTTTTATTAACCACTTTTATTTTACTTTGGTAAACAAAGTTCGCACATGTTATTTTCTGTATCTCTTGAATATAAGTGTTCAAATTAATTCAACATATTTAAAATACTATTCTGAGTTTGTTTTTTTCTGGTTACTTATCCCTCAAAGGTTCCTAGGCTCTTCTCAACTGGCCTAATTCGAATGTAATATTTCCAATAGTTGAACACTACCTTTTATTCTTGTTATCTGTAACCAAGTGATGCGTTACTGGTTTTACATGGCTGCCATTCAATCGGTGCCACCAGGCCCTCTGACCACCACCCGCAGGTAAGGCGGGTGAAGAGTTTTGCCCACAGAAAGACTGAGACAGATGAAGCGCTGGGACAAACTCCTGAGCCACTGGCGCCTGAGCAACAATCTTTCATAACATAGGAAATTTAAGAGCTTCATAATTCCTGGCTTTTACACAGCAGGACAGGTAGACATATATTATTTGCACCACACACACACAACAATAAGAGAGAGTGGAAAGTCATTTACTGTGAGAATGTGCATGTCATCTTTTACACTCATTATTCTTTGCATTTTGTCAGTAGAAACTAAATCTGCAAGAGGTTTGAAGTCATCCTGGGAATATTTTGTTAGGATAAAGTCTGTTTACAATCATGTGTTTCTTTACACACAGCAAGTTAATCTATAAACATGTCAATAAAGGGCAATTATGGCCTTAAATTTAATCCTAGGTAATTAGAGTTTCCTGGTCAATGTAAACCCCTTCTAGAAAAAAGATCCACGCCGTTACATTTCTAGTAACTCTAAAGATTCAGACATTAGGTTGAGAAGATGAGGTGAGGGGTGTGACGTTGTTTGCAATCTGCAACTTTACCAGGATATTTTATTAAACCTAACACATAAATCATTTTATTTTCTTTACTTATGTAGAGGCAGAACACAATATATCATGATATATTTGCATGCTGATAAAAATATATACATTCTTTCTTTCCGAAAGCAGCAAAATAATAATTTGTCTAAAGGAGCCGGTCCAGGAGCCATTTCTCAATATAAATACATATAGCAATTAAGTATAGGAAGCTATTTATTAACATAAAGTAAGTTATCAGACCTTTCTTGGTAGTAGTGAAGTACTTGGAGTCTGTCATCTTGGATCCAAACTGTCTGTTCTCCTGCAAAAAGCAAGAGGATGAAACAGAATAACTGCAGGGTTTTCACCCAACGAAATCCTTTAGTAGAGCAGCAGGAAATACTAGAAGTGCAAGCAAAGGAAAATAAAAGGATTTCCCCTCTTTTCCTGAGTAGATAGTGGCAGATTGGGAAAGAAAACAAAAAAAATTGCTGAGAAACCAGATTCTGATTATCTTCTTTAGAGAGAAAATGTCGAAATCAGCACAAACAGAGCCATCAGTAGTTTCTTCAGCCAACACTGAGTGAGTTCAGGATGGAGAATGAGCATTTCCACTTCATCAAGCTGCCATCCACAAAAAATACTGGAAAACGCTTCATATTACAATAAAGAATTCAATCTAATTTTTTTTGTAAGTAAAGCGTCCAAGCAACCAAAACTATTAGGACAAAGTTACACAAATTTCTTTTTTTTTTGTCATGGATATTCACTTAAGCAAAGCAAATGATTAAACTCAAATAAAAACCACAGCAGACAAAACACAAGAATTTAGATCACATGAAATACAGAAGGAATAAAGTAGACTGACTGCTGACTAATACAATGACAATACCGATTATGATTAACCACCATTTTCCTCACTGATCGCTTTCATTTATGTCGTCGTGGCAGCACAAAATCATGAAAACTCAAGCAGCGTCCAATATATTTATTAAAGTCTTATTTGCACATACTTGAAGCTATAATACTAGTTGGTTTTTTTTGACAAACACAACTGCATGTCCCTAAAATTGAGTACATACACGTTTTAACACAACATAAAAAGAATCGGTTTTGTGTCTACAAACTTTACTATCGTCAACTCACGGCAGAAATAAGGTAAAACCCTCAGTTTTGTCTCGCAGGTAGCTGTCAACATCCGACAGGTTGCTAGCTTCTTATTGCACCGCTCGTTAACTAAACTGACTTAGTAGCTAGCTGTTTACACTGCTGTTTAAAAGATGATTACTATATATACTGTTCCAAATTGACGCCTTAAGCTTATGCTGAATCATAAATTAGTAACGATAATGTACAATGCAGGCTAACTTTAACAAATGTAACTTAGCCACATAGAAGTAAAGATGTTCGCTAACTTACTAGCATTAAGCTAAGGTGACGTTAGCACGGTGAGCCCGAGTGCATATAGAAACAAACACCAAGTATTTAGTTTATGTCAACATAAAGTTAACTAAGTACAGCCATACGAGTAAGAAATCACAGATTCTCTTCGCCCAGTTACTCACGCATAACTGACTGGCCCATTCCTGCATGTTTGCGGTAGTTCGGGTAGATGAATGAAACTGATGCTAACGGCTAGCGGAGCGCCTGCTGTCAGTGTCGGCTAGCAGCTCAGACATGACCTTCTAAGTCCCAGCTTAAGGAAGCCTTCCCCGGGAAAGTTAAGCTCTTAATCTGTCAGCCTAATACAAACCTCACCCCACGAATTAGCGTACCTTCTGGAGTTACAGTGAAGCTCCCCACACAACCGTTTAAGAGAGAAAATCTCCACAAACACCTTACCGTTTCAGGCGTAGTAGGAGCTGTGATGGCCTTCGTCTCCTCCCACTTGTTTTACTTCCGTCTTTACACAAAATACCAACTGTCAAACAACGTCAGCCTTTATTCATTTGGGATTACTCTGTCGTTTACAGTGCTGGGAAGCGGAACTGTTGAGAGAATAGAATAAAATAAAATAGAATAGAATAGCATAGAATAGAATAGCCCTTTACCGTCTCAAAATGGGGGCTATTAAGTTGTACCACCAACATGTCAAAGGTAAGGGGCATGCATATTCAGGTTGAAAAAATGTAACAATAAGCGGTAATGCAGAAAGGGCAAGTTACAACATAAGAAAAACAATAGTGTATAGTAAATTAGAAAAATTTACTACTCAGATTAAAAGATAAAAATGTGCAGCACAATGGAGAGAGAAGAGAAAAAACTGCAAACATACACGGTCATTTACGTTTCTTAGGATTAGTAATGGTTATAACGTTAAAAAAAATACACGCACAATTTGAAACAAAAGTCTAAGACATAAATTACTTAATTTGTACAAATATATCCAAAATATATTCATTTTTGGTGTTTTGGGTAGCTTATGCATTGTATACTCTGGGCGTTAAAGGCATTTTGCAGATGCCTTTCACTGACACTGTAATATTCTCTTACAGTGTCAGTGGCAGATTTGTTCCAGAAAAAGCCAGAACGAACTTTTTCATATGTTGCACAAATAATCGTTTAATTTATTTATAAGCCGTATTAATATTGATTATGAACTAAATGGAAGCGTGCTAGATTAATCTTTCACAGAGTTGTTTGTCAAAGCGAACTGTTCAATTTGTTTCAAATTATACTGTAAAAGTAGTTACAGTCATATAAAAAGCTGAAATTCATTGAGAACCTAATGTCTCTAAGTTTACATGTAAGCCAATGAAGAGGTGTGACACAAAATGACAAAAAACTGAATTAAAAACAAAAAAATAAGATAGATATTGACATGTTTAGCAATCAATCTTTGATAAATGTTAGTCACTGGCTTGTCAGTCCCATTGACACTAGGACACTAAAATAAATAATAAAAAATGGAATATAGCTAACTATATAAAATATAAATGTCAAAAATATATATAATGAACACTTGTGGAGTTTACGTAGGATGGTAATATCTAAATAAATATGTATAATTATTTTAAATAATATGAGACAATACAGGCAAAACAATCTCAGAAGAAAAGTGTTTATTACAAGAACAACTTGAAAGCATTTTAAGAATTAGAAAAAAAAAACTTTTTTCAGTATCACTTTTGTATACTTACATAGTACACAAGATCCAGCAATCTGTACATCTTTCTTTCTTTTTTTTGGTAAAATGGCATCACATCACAAACATTCAGATTTCACCGATTTAGATTAAACACAAGTGAGAGTCTGAGTCTCATAATATTTCAAAATGGTGTGCACAAAAAGCAGGCTTTTTTAAAATTATAATAATAAATTTTATGAATGTCAACCATTTTTCCATGCTTTCTTGATGTCACAGCTTATGTAGCTGGTAGGTTTAGACTACCAGTAAAAATTATATTTAAATGCATCATAACAAATTTTAAATTCAACAAATTAAAACATAGGTAAGTTTATACAAGTAAAACCTATGGCTCCAACGAGACTGATGCAGACTAAATTATTAAAGGCTATGTGCATCTTTAAAAGTTAAAAAACTAAGCCAAATATTTATTTTTAAAAGGGTTGTTCCATTTTGTAGGTGGCAATATTTCAACAGATCTCCTCACATTGCTGGGTTCTCCAAACCCCGTTCACCTTCAGTCTACTGGACACAGAGGTCATCTGAGCCCAGTCAGAGCTGACACCATAAATAAATAAATTAGATCAACATCCTTTCTTTCTTTACTCCAACTCTGTACATATTACCATATCATATGTACATACATACACATAATCTCTACACTTTCTTTTTAGCCCATTCACTTACAGCGTGCTGCAAAACATGCATATATTCCACATTATCCACACTAAAACCCTCAATATAAGACGTTTTGAAGTCTCAGTAAAGACTTTTATACTTTCAAATTAATTTTACAAAATGTGCGCCTCTTGATTACATAAAACAGTGCTGTAGTTGCTTCTGGAGTCTGGTGTGCTCTCTACTGATGCAACAGCAGCTTGAAAACAAAAGAAAACCTCCATATCCAGTTACACATCAATTATTCAAGCCTTTTGCAGACACTCAAGTTAGCGCCTTGCTTCATCCATTTGTTTCCATTGGGTCATTCCATTGTTACTGGTTCTAATCAGATCATGACAATATAAGCATATGCAGGAAAAAAATACAACAAATATCTCTTTTAGCCACTAGATGTCCCCATCAGTTTGTTTAATTGCCACCACAGTCAGGATGAAATACATTAGGATTTCTCAAGGAGTGTAACTTTACATCAAATTTAATGTACAATTAAAGTAGCCAATGTTCTTCAAAAAATTTTTTAAACATTCACATTAAATACTTTCGATTTATTTCACAATAAACAGTAAATTATGGTAATGTAGTGTTACCGAATTCAAGCTACAAAAACATTCAAAAATAAATTCATGACTAAACATTTAAGGCAAAGGGAGTTGTCAAGGCATTTTCCAACACCATATATGAATTGCATAGCTAAGGCATGATGGGCCTTATTACAGCAAAGTATGTACATTAAAACTGTATATTCCATGCCTTGTATTTACAAAAACACCCACCCAGCATGTATTTACACATTCATTCTCGTCAGCGTGCGATTCCTGCTGCTCATACATATTAAACGCTGAACACCAGAGTGCTGTTTGGTCAAAGAAGGAGCTCTCAACTTTCCGTTTCAGTGACAATGACGCAATTAACACAAATCTCTTTATATTTTTCATAATTCGGCCATTTAAAAGTATAAATTAAAACCATATTCTGCATTAAAATAACCAAATTAGACAAATTGAGAATTAAATAAATATTATTAACCTTGGCTATAATGACTGACTGCTGTACAGAGATTAGTTGATAATCTATGCATCACAAGGTCAGCTGAATCTATGTTGTTGAGTATGCATGTTACACAATGAATAAAATGTATGTATTTATATACTAAACCTTCTATTAACATCAGTAATGTGTAGAATCCTACAGTTTTAGTACCAGTATTCTGACTACTAAAGTAAACTGAGAGATGATGACCAACTGCAACAGAAAAAGGTCCATTTGACCATAGGTTTAGTGTTAGTGCAGTTTTATAAAGCTGATGCTTCAAATACATGGCACATAACCATGCCCTGTGGTGCGGCACATGGCAGCACATATGTTCTTCTATCTCTGGATGTCAACTGTGAGAATGTGTGCAGCTAGGAGAAAAAAAACACTATTATTGGCAAAAACAGCCCCATGCAAACAATATCATAATAAAAATAAAGACCATTCCTTTGGTAATAAAGAATTTGGCTTGAGTGCAAAAAAAGCAAAATGGACCCCAACAGGAAAACAACGGAGATACGCCAAGAAATATGTTAGTGACCGAAATCAGATGATTTACAGCTTGACCAGCCAAGGTGAACTCAAAAAGGTTATCGAACTGTAGGCACTAAATAAGTTGAGTTAAATCATAGGACTAGAGTTAAAGATACTGACAATAAACTTAAAATGTGTTCATAATTTACAAAACTAGACCTCGGCAGGCGCTAGTCATGTCGTTCATTTTGAAATTTTGAAGTTTGGGTCATTTTGTGCAAAAAGAATAAATTATAGAAGGGAGTCTTCTGCCAATCTATGCCTGGCTTGAGGATCTTTTGGCATATTGGCAAAAAAAAAAACTACTCAGAGCTCACGTCAGTAGGTACTAAGAAAGCTAAACATCCAATAGTAAAGCTGGTCATTTTCACACGTTTGAGTTCTTAACCTCTGTCTGCCATGGAAAATGTTGGTTCTAGAAATGATGCCTGCCTTTAGGAAACACTCAAGTTAATGTTAGCATTTATAGTTTACACTATCAATATTACTAATGATACTAAAGACAGTGTTACAATGTGTGTTTTACATTAATAAAAACCTGTTTTACAGCAACTGCTGCATTTTTAACATTAATTTTTAGAGTTCTTGAGATACTAACTTCTCATAATAAACAAAAATTAGTATTGGCAGGTCAAGGCTTTCTAAAATTCAGAGATCAGACATCAGCCACGATTCTTTTATCGGTGCATCTTTAAAAAAAATCTTAATGAAAAGTTGTTTAACATGCAGTGACAACAGTTTTTAGCCCAAACGTAAGTCTTTTTTCAGTTACACAGTAGTCAAAGAGCCTGCTGCAGCAATCAGTTTTGTGCTATAGCTTCAGTGTCTAGGCTTCCTTGTGCAGGGTAGGAGCAGTCTTTGTTGCCTACGGCTGGAGAGTGAGACTGAGGAAGAATAATGTCTGTGAAGTTCTGGTGCAAGTTCTTGCATGAAGCAGGATGGGAGGTCTTACGTGACAGTGGCGGCGTATTGCAAGGGGACAGAGTTTTGTTAGTGTGAACATTTTTGTGTCTGACAGGAGTGGGGATTCGTGAGGGGGTGTTCTGCAGCCTATCGTCAGTACAAGGCCTTAACTTTACACCCGGTTTATGCTCGGAGATCGAGACTTCATTGCGTTGTCCATTTTCCCCATTGGTTATTTTAAAGGATGTTGGAGGAGACCCGGAGCGGGATTCACTCAAGCTAAAGGACATTGAGGAGTTTTCACTTGAGGAATCCTGGAAAGAGCAGTCCTCAGATGGTGCAAGGGGTACAGGTGATAGACAACCCTCTGGAGGCAGGAGGTTATCACTATTGCCACCATTTTCAAGATCATATGGTAGATTAGGCAGGTGATTTTCTAGGGGAACATCTCCTTCTGTCACTGAGCTCAAGTCAAGCGGACATTTTTGACCTGAGAGTCCACCTGTAGGAGAACACCCATGTTCTCCATTCATATTCCTGCTATCTATAGCAGGTTGGGAGGGAATATGATTCATTAGCTCATCGGACTTAGTATCTCTAAGGCCAGGCAAAGAAGCTGGAGCTTCCCTTTTCTCTACTAAGCTAGAAATTGCGGGGAGTTTCTTGAGACCTCCTTTCCATTCCCCCCAGTGTTCACACTCTGTGTGACCCAAACCATCAAGTTCTCCAAGATTTTGTCCATAAAGTATATTTAAAGGGTCCTCTGGTGGGAAGTGTTGGAGGTTAGTCCTCTTGGATTGCTTGAGGTAAGGCAGACTTCCAATCTTTGCACCCACATTTAGGGAAGAAGTGGAGGAGTTAGAGGAAGAAGAAGCAGAATCAGACAGAGCAGACTCAGTGAGTGCATGTGCTACCTGTAGTGTTGCTCTTCCTACAGCCTTACCAGTAAAATTCCCCTTGACCTGCTGGGAATTGGCCAGAAACTCAGCCTCGAAGCTGCGATAGAGGTCCTGTTCTTTCTGAGGGTCAAATGGTGGCAGCATTTGGTAGCCTAACCCAGGCCCGTCCTCTCCAGCCTCCTGGTTCTCCATGTGAGAAATGTTTTTAGGCTGGCCTCGGACAGCTGATCGAGGAGCCTGTGAGAGTCGAGGGGAGCGGGTAGCACAGTTGTTAGAGTTACGAGGAGATGAGTGTGGTGGACGTCGCCCTCCAGAGGTGACAGGGGGTAGTAGCTTGCCTTTACCTGTGGATGGTGAACGGGGAACTTGGGGTCTAGGAGTAGTGACAGTCTTTTTGACAGGGCTGCTGTTGTTGCTTTGGACTCCTTTAACTGGCGAGTTGTTGCATGAGAATGACTGCTTCTTACTGAAAGCAACACCCCCTCTAGGAGAGGATGGGGCTACCTGTTTAGGCAGATCTGCATGTCTTTCTGAAGGTGGGCGCTGGGAAGCCCGAGGAGAGGAACAGTGTGCAGGGCTGCCATCACTTGACAAAGTGCTGCTTGTTAACTTACTCTGGCTGTGAGAACGAGGAACATGGAGCCTCCTCGGACCGTCATTTCCAACAGAGCGCCCTCTGTCTGTCCGAGACGTCCGTGTACCATCAGAAGATCCTGTTGGTGGGTTGGGTTTTAGTGTTGGCGGAAGCGAAGAACGCTCCCGCGACTGGCTGCGTGCACGGGGAGTCGAGAAACATGTGGATGGGGTTTGATTGCCTGCTCCTGCTCTCTCAATCATATGCTTTCCTTCCTTGCGGTTGACAAGTAGTACCACTTGTTCACCAGAGCGCCGTGAAGGCCCACCGAGTGACTGCCGCCCGCCTCCCCCTCCTCCTTTAGAGGAGGCTGTGGAAGAGTCACTATCTCCAGAGAGACGTCTTGTCAACGTTTCTTTATTCCTGCATGTAAAGCAGACAGTGATTGAAAATAAAGTAACACCTAAAGTCCATTACATTTCTATCTTAACATTCAGGCTTTACTTACAGTGCCTCACTTGCAACTTCCCATTGTGATACTCTACAACCAATAACGTTTTTGTAGGTTTATTGTACAATGTATTTTACTGAGAGTAAAATAGATTGTAAAGT
This sequence comes from Xiphophorus couchianus, assembly GCF_001444195.1. Lineage (NCBI taxonomy): Eukaryota > Metazoa > Chordata > Actinopteri > Cyprinodontiformes > Poeciliidae > Xiphophorus > Xiphophorus couchianus. Next base: position 16,720,503 of record NC_040239.1, read on the forward strand.
GCCATAATTAAACAGTGCTGTTCAAACATGTTCAAATCTTGGGATATTGTTTATTACTTAACCCTGCTTCAAACTTCTCCAGAGCTTAATCCAGGCTAGGCGGAAAGGTCTGTTCTTTTGTCTGGTTGCACTGTGTAATATTTAGGTCAGAGTGAATGAGATTGAACCAAACTTTTGAGATTTTTATGTGTAAAAGTAATCATGTTTCAAATTCTTTCCACTTGAAATTCATTGTAAAGTTTGTGTTGTTCGGTCATAAAAATCTAAAGCTCTTACATTGAAATTTGTGTTTTTCTCATGACAAATTTTCAAGTTCAAGGGTTGTGAAGACTTTTGTAAGGCACTGTACTTCAATATAAGTGGGAAAAACATGAAACTTCTTTCACAGCTCTTAGAACACTAATATGTTTTTATTTCCCCTTCACTTTATGATGTGGCATGCGTTGAGCTGCACTGCACTCAGTTTATCTGATGCCAGACTCATGTGTGTCTTGCAACACAGAGCAGCAGCAGTGAGGGGGGATTACAAGGAAGATGAGAGCATCTGGGGACAGGATTAGAAGTCTCACAGATTTTCGAGCCTAACACATACCACTGGCCTTTCTACAAACAGAAACCACTTAATTGTCACATACCTAGAGGACCGTAGGGTTTATCAGCTTATTACTCACATTCTTTGGAGGAGAAACTAAAATAGACACATACAGACCTGCTTGAACAGAGGTGGTGTTATTTGCTTGATTGAAAATTGCAACTGTGCAGTTGCACTGTACCATCTAATGCTGACTAAACTCAACTCAAAGTTTCTCCCTGATACTGTACCTAGGGAGCCACTTTTGCAGCCAGTTTATAAAAATTGGACACTGTTTTTATGTGCAGGGCTTGAAACAGAGAGCAGTGATCAAACAACAGAGATTTCCCTATCGATCTAAGTGTTTGTCACCTTTTTTGATGACATTTCCAGTGAAAAGGAGGCTGTATTGTCTTATAGTTTTATACATTCAATAATTGAAAAATAAATGTGAGAAGATTTATCAACAAGTGGTATCAAAACAAAGTATGTGCTAGCACTGGCATTGATTTGATCAAACTACCATACTAATACTCTGTGTTGACGAATAAAATTCTTAAACAGCTGTAACTGAGATATCATAATCAATTGTTTGCAAATGTATTTGAAAATGCAGCAAAGTTACAAAGTGCAATCAGTCCTTCTCTGTCCCCACATATTTGGGACTTCTGTAAAGTCAATGACTCAGATTTTCTTTTTAACTTTTTAACACTTTGCATTAACAACTCAATTTCACAGCTTTTTTTATTACCAAAATCAAATTTGAATGCATTCGAATCTGAATCTGTCAAGTATTGTCAAAAGAGGATTTCCCTCATCTATGGAGAGTTAATTGGATCTCTTGTTGCAGTGACTGAAGCCTAAACTATCTAAAAGACAGATGAGCCACACACACAGGCTTGTGGTTATCTGCAAACTATCCGAATCTATGACAGTTCAATTCCGGTTACCTGGGAAAGACCAATCCAATTTTCTTTATCTTATTGTCTTTACAATCTATTGAACTATGTATAATAATCTGAACTTTATGATCAGTATTTTGCTAAGAGGGAAGTGCAGCACATCAGAGAATGTGGTTTCTGTCTACCAAGAAAGAAAGAAAAATTCACCATCCCATCATGTTGTCCCTATGATAATTATATTAATGACAATGGAGGGGAGAAAAAAAGTGAAGTTGCTTTTACAAAATGTTGTCTACCTTCTATCCACAAGAGGGAGCTACAGGGTGATGCAGAGGCAGAGTTATCAACACAATGTCACCTGAGATTAGATAAATCTGCTCTGGTCTAATCTGTGGATTCCTGGCATGTTTATTCACTGTGTGTAAGTCTCACTCTCTGTGTGTCCATCTGTGTACACCACAGACTGGGCAGCAGAAGCTGAGCATGCTCAGTGGGGACACCGGTAAGACTCTGTATTGGACTTATCTGCACACCTGCACAGAGGTGAAGACACTCACCTGAGAGGATTAAAGTGGCGCGGCTCTGAGCGATCTCTTTGCGGCTTAGGGAGCAGAGTTCGAGCTCCAGCAGCGTCCACCTCCGTACGGACAGATGAATTTTGGGATCGACCAGGTCGTGTGGAGGAAGAGGAGGAGGAAGAGGATACACTTGGAGCAGAGAGAGGCTCCAAGGAGCGCCTGTCGTTGGGTTTGTAAGTTGAAATGCCCTCATTCCTCCAGTGTGGACCTGGGCTGGTGGAGCGGGAGGAGTGGGCACTAGAGGACTTGCTCTGGGCTCCCTGGCTTTGACCACTTGCTTTAGCCTGGTGGTAGCGGTGAGCTGAGTGGGAAGACACATTAAACTTTTAGCCAACAGTGACCAACGATTAAGTCTGTGGTCGGGAACTATACCACATCACATTGAGACTTGAGAAACAGTTGATGAAATGAAGTTGCTGTTTGACACAGATGAGCTGCTGATAAACTAGTCAGTAAAAGCAGTTTGACAAGTTTAACAAGATAGCAGGACAAGCGATCTTTCTGTTGCTTCTTGTGGTTAAAGGCATAACAGTCTGTGTCAGCTATAAAGATACTGATCCTTTGACTCTTTAGCAGCATTTTGGCTTAAGATGGTAAGCCTCACCCAGCATTGTTATGTACATACTTTGCAACTTGTTGCCTCAAGTAACATTTTATAATTATGACAAGTAAGAAGTTAAAAAGAACAAAATGTCACAGTCCTGGTTAAAATGTTATAACCACACAATAATGTATATAAGCTGTTGGAAACAAATGAACCTGCATTTTTTAGGCCTTTTCTGCATTCTCAGTTTCACTTCTAGATTTTTCTAAAATTACTTGGATCTTATAAATGTAGGTCCTTTTCATTGGCAAGTGACATATTTCACTGTATTCCAGTGCAAATTCTCACAGAGTGGCAAACCCATCCCTGTTATTTTTCTTTTCTCACTTGTTTACAGTTGTCCTAATTAGTTGATGAGTTGTTTTATTATGTGGATCCTGTAGCATTATAAAACATTTCCAGCCTTTCTGGAGCTTTTGGAGTGCTGATCACATTTTACAAGATTGGAGCTCTTTCATTATTATTCTTTGCTGATTCAAATTGCTGAACTAGTTTCTTTGTAAAATGTCAAGATCTGCTTTAGCCAGCTGTAAAAAAAAATAAACATACATTTGATTTAGGTGTGATGCATTAAAGAAACATTCAAAACACGCAGGAAACTGGCCTTTTAGGAGTGACTTTGGGTATTGTTTCGCTGTATCAACAACAGTGCTGGGTTACGCTCTCTTCTCTCCAGCTCAATCCACAGCTTTTCTAGTGATTTTATGTCTGAGGACTGAGATGGCTATGAAGAAAGATTGAGTTTGCATTATTGATTGAAAAGGATTTTGTTGATAATAATTTTTAAAGAAATAGTTTTGCAGACTCCAACAAATTTGGTTTAAAGTTTTTGTTTTGCATAATGTACTTTTGCAGTTTATCACCCTTTGCAGTCTAACAGAAAGATGACAAACAGACCCACCGCATTGCAGATCTTCCACCATACAGTGGACATGAGGTAATTGTCCACATATTTATCATTCTTTAATTTACACCAGAACAAACTAAAATGTTTCAACCAACAATAACCAACTTCTACTGTATATACATTTTGCATGCATCGAATAAAAATACACAATTTCTTTTTCTCAGTTTGAAGTGAAAACAGACCAAACTTGTCTTGCTTTAGGTCAGATAGAATTACCAAAATTATTTCTATTTGCTAAATTCTCCAATGATGCATTTATCTCTTGTCATTCACCTCTTTGTCATTACTGGATCATTTAGCTAATAAGAATAACTTTGGTAACTATAACTAACCTAAAACAAGAGAAGTTTGGTCCAGTTTAACTTCAGGCAACGTGACAAAATGTGGCTATTTATTTAGTGTATGTAAACGTCTGGTTGCTATAGAGACTTTGTGACCGCAGGAGGCCGCAGCTATCAGAGGTTCTCTGAAAACTACAGTTTTTATCTCTTATACCATCCTTTTTACTTCGCATGGTGGTAAGATAAATATGGGTCCTCGCCCAATCTAATGGACCAGAGGCAAAGAAAAACAGGCCATATTTATCCCCCCAGGTCACAAAACGTTAAGGATTACAAATCAGACATGTGTAGGGACTCGAGCAACTTTAAAAATATATATAAAGTTTCAAAGTAAAAAAGGATTTAGTTACATTTATTTCAAAGGAATTGTAAGAAATAAAAACTATTTTGGCATCAATAAATTTGTCAGTTTTTATTATAATGGATTTTTTCCCCCTTCACTAAATACATGTATTCAAAATAAAGTCAGAAGTTTCAGTTTCTGTAATAAAAGATTAAGTTATTTACAGGCTTTTCCAACATATTTTATTCAGGTTATTCTCTGTATATTCTCGAACATCTAAAGTATTTCAGAGTTTTACCATTTGTCAGTAACTAGTAAACTAGTATGCCCTGCGACAGACTGGCGACCTGTCCAGGGTGTACCCCGCCTCTCGCCCGGAACGTAGCTGGGGATGGGCACCAGCAACCCTCCCGACCCCATTAGGGACAAGGGTGAACAGAAAATGGATGGATGGATGGATAGTAAACTAGTATAGTGTGCAACTAGTTTACTAGTTGCAACTAGTAAACTAGTATAGTGTTTGTGAAACCTATAAATAACTTTATTATTTTACTTTTAAGACTTCTAAAGGCTGCTTTAAAAGCTTGTGTGCTTTGTGGTCAAAAAAGTTGGTGAATGATAGGGTTGGCATGACTCACGTTGCACATGTGCATTATGGGTTAGTGTGGGCAGTGGAGTGACTGCATATTTTAAATGGCAGTTTTGTAGCATTTCCCAAACCTACATGTTTTTTAATCAGGATGTAATTGTAGATAAGGTTCATTGTGACGCAGACTGTCTAAACGACCTCAGGTGTCTGAGTCAGTAAAACTGAAACGGAGGGATTAATGCAATGAAAACGTTTATCCAACATCTCTGACATTTACAGTTAGGCATAAAACCTCACGAGTTTTATTAATTATGCAACACATAAACAATAAAACTGTTTTGTAAGGGACAAAAGGAGAGCAGGAAGTGACCTCACCGAATGCAGCACAGCGACACGGATCATGCTTGTCCAAATAGTGCTCCAACGTGTCCCAGCCCCCTCCGACACGCACCATCACATGAGTCCGGAGGACCTGAGGGACGGGAAGAGAAAACAAGGCTTCAATAGATGAAGGGAATGGAACAGACATGCACATTCAAACACAAATAGACCTGATTGAACACAAAACTGCATTGATATGGAAATTTTACAAGCGGGGCCGCTTGTTGAAGGCAGGCAGGCGGAATCTCCTGTTACATAAAGTCTGGATTTCCCCCTTCCTCTCACTTCCCCTCCACTCCTTCTTCCTCACATCCCCCCCCCACTGCTACCATTTAAAGGGCTGCTTATGATTATACAAAATAAAGCAGCATAATAAAAAAAACATGGCATATTCTCCATTTGGAATTTCTACAGGATGATTTTGCACTGTACTAAGTTTCTTCTGCTGTCCACTTGTCTCCCTAACAGAGATGTCATTTTTCAGGAGCAATTAGAAAAAGGGGAATCGGGACAAGCTAAGAGAGGAGGGTTTGGGGTGTATGTCACTTTCCCCTCCCTTACGCGGTTCTTAGCACACACCCACAACATCAGGCCGAGAAGCCTCTCTCCCTCCAGGCAGAGGCCGCCTTCGTTGAAGCTGCACATTTCCCTTGATGTGACAGCTCTGTGGATGCAGCCCGCTCCCTCGGGTTGTGTAACACAGTCTGTCTGCCACATGTTTCAAAAATTGCTTTCCCCCCTGAATGCGAGGGCATTCAAGGCAATCCATACGGTCAAATCTGAGTGAGCTGGCACAGAGTTAATTTAATTTGCATTCACCCGTGCGACTGCATCTTATCAGCATGACTGTGGTCAAAAAGAGAAGGCAGACAACAGATGAACCCTACAGTCTGACCCCCGCCTCTCCTCCATTGCAATCCCTGAGGCTGCTGTGACTTTGTTTCCTCTGCCTCTGTGTCCTTCTACATGAAATCCATCAAAACAGCTCATCTGCTTATCTATATCAAACCAGTTTCTATAAACTGCTTACTCACCACTGCTTTGACCTCCTGCCAGTAACAGGTTTACTGTCTGTGTGATGCAGTGTGACCACCATGAGCCAGCAGCGCAAAGCCAGTTACACGTGGTCCAAAACACGCCATCATATTTTAAGCATCTCTGCCGTCAGACACGGACGATACATAGAAGATATCAGCTAAAGAAGATTTGTGTTCTTTCTTACTCATGCATATTTGTTTTATGTTTAAATATGTCTGTCTAACTTGTTTGTTGTTATTTTATCACAGTGAGTGGCTGTGATAATGGTACCAGCACCTGGGAATACAAGCTAAGGCTTCAGTGAAAAGCAAATATGAAAAACCTTTAGCATTGTTGTCATTTTGCTGGAGAATAAATCATTGCACTGTGGATGAATTAATCATTAACACAGAAGTAGTAGTAAATGATAAAAATAAATAAATAAAAGAGGCCGGACCTTGCAAAAGTATTTATACACCTTTAACCTTTTCAGAATTTACATCACCAACAAAACTTTTATGTATTTTATTGGGAATTTAAGTGACAATCCAACCTAAAGAAGCATAATTGAGAAGTTGGAGGAAAATTATATCTTTTATTATTATTTTTAACCCTAAGGAAAATTCTGACCAGCTAATTGCTCTAATAAGTCACTTAATTAGTAAACAAAGTCAGAAAAAAAAATCCTGTCAGGCATCAGAGTTTGGCTAGAGAACTGTAGTGATAACCCTTTTCCTGATGGGAAAATAACAGTAAGGATCAACCTAAACACGTTATACCTCAGGAGCAACACGGAGAGAATGGAACGGCTTTCCTTTCAGGAGAGAAAGGAAAAGCTGTTCAGAGTAAAAAAAAAAAACAACAAAAAAAACATGGACGAAGCAATGCACTGTTTTTCCATTCAACAGAATATCTATGACAAGACTTAAAAGTTTAAGACACTCTTCATCCAATCTGATTGATTTGGGGCTTTTTTTTTTTTTTTTTTACAAAGATGATGATCCTGCAAGATATACAGAAACAAAATACTTGATACTTTGGAGTTTGTGTTTGTAATATAAGAATATGTGAATAAGTTTAAACTGTATTAATGCCTTTATACATCATCATTGTGCTTCACTTGTCTCCTCATGTAACGACGTTCTCCCTCTGATCATTATACATACATGATGCATCAGCATCACAGAGGAGTTTCCCCCCCAACTGACTGCTTGTGAAGGGACCATGTTCCACTTCAAAACTGCGGCTCAGCTGCCTGCTTTACAGACTGCTGAAGGGGCTTCACAGCTTTTTTAAGACCACAGAGACACAATCCCTGTTTCTATGGGAACAGCGAACAGAGAGGCTTCTTGTCAGCTTTGCTGAGGCGTGTTCAACCACTGTCCTGATATTAAACTCGTGGTTCATTTCAGCTGTTGTTCTCAATGACTGGAGCCTCTCCTCCCACTGAAAAGTAACCCACACCCTAAGGACAAAAACATCCCATTACCCACCACCCCTCCACTCACAGGGTGATGTTTGCTTTCATGACTTCATCCCGCTTTAGTGTGAGATCCTTGTCACAGCTTTAGTAGCTAAATAGGAGTTTGTAGGCAGCTAAAGCCTTTTAAATCACAGGAGAGGAATAAAGGAAGTGTGTTGGGTGCACTTGGAGCTGCTTAGGCAAGTGCATATTCACTGTCATCCCCAGCGATGAATCAGCAGAGGGAGGAAACAGCATGAAGAGAGCCAGTCTGACAAGTCAAAGGCTGCGAGACAAACAATCACAAACCCCAACACCATCTCAAGTATGACTCTTGAACTGAAATGACTTCTTAAAGAGACAAACACTAAAAAAGCAGATCACAGACCAACTTAAGAGTGATAATATGTCAGGAAATACAGGGAGGAGTAGGATTTTCCTCTTATCTTATAGTAAAATCATACTGTTCAGGTTGTTTGTTCTAAAATACTCATAAATGATTGCCTTAATGTGAAAAAAAGAAAACACTTAAAAATTAACCTATGCTGCATCAAATTCTGGATCTTTCTTCAAACATGTCAATACTGGATGTCGGCATGAAAAAAAAGGATAGAAAATTCTCTCTCTATGACATTTTAAAAAAGCATCTTAGTCAAAATGAAAGTCATTCTTCAAGCATTTTTAATCTCTATAACTGCTAAGGTAAACTACTGTCTAAAAGGAGACTAAATGTTTGAAAGGGAAAGAGATGAGCACCATAGAGGACAGGGAATTTTTAAATCAGTTTAATTTTGCTGAAATAAGCTTTACAAGCAACATTTCAAGAAATGAATAGAAACAGCCTTTACTGAAACACACTATGTGTTGTACAAACATAGTAAAAGAGTTATGGAAAAAGAAGTTTGTCTTTTTTATGTAAGTTATGTAAATATTGACTTTCACTTGTAGATATTCTTTGAAACCTGTTTGTATTTTCTGTGATTCAGAATTTATTTTAAAGGTTTTATGTAAACATCTTGGACTGATATAGGCAAAACAAATTCCTCACATGGACATAATTATACACTGAAACAAAAAACTACAAATTTGCCTCATTTTGCCAACATTTTAAATGATTGATGTATTTTACCAGCAGAAGGAGAAAGTCCAAATTAGATCTAATAATATTGGTACAGATTACTGCATCTTTATAAATTCAAAGGGTAAAACTGAATCTACTGATTATGCACTAACATCTTTCATACAGCTGTTTGCTTTAAGAGTTGCATACTGTAATTCAAAATAGAATAAAGTAAGTAAAATACATTACAACCCATTAAATATTATATTGAAGGCAAAGACCAAATGGTGCCACCAGAAATGATAAATAATGCTAGAACTTGCAGCCAAAGAGTCTGATGGTGTAATTTAAATACATGGAAACTAGAAAACCATCCAAAGAGTCCATTAATCTGGCTCCGGTGCATCTGAGACAGGAGAGACCAAATCGATCTCTTCTGAACTGGCCTTCCTGTAATATGCCCAGAGGAATGGTGAGGGTACGTATCAACTCCCAAACTGGGAGAAACATGACAACAATCCGACAGCTTCAGCCAAGATAAAGAGAGCGCAGGAAATTACCTAACGCTCTATTTGCGTCTGCATAGAAAAGGTTGCTTACTGGGTGTGGGCCAGAGAAATGCAGCTTGTAAAAACTCTCATAATGCAAAGAAATCACAGTGCTGTTACATGAAAGCACTTTAAAGTGGTCTGAATTAGCCAAGCAGCTGAGTTCTGTTGCTTCATAACCCTTGGAACAACACGTGAAGCCATATGTCGGCACCATGCGGTTCCACTCAATTACTGAACCTCTTCAGTGCCAAATATAGCAGCAGAATGATTGTAGCTTACAGCATTTATGATCTGTGCTTCGGTTTTACTGTTTCATTTAGTTTCTGTCAGTAACTCAATTTCACTATGACAAAGTATGAGGGACAGACAGTTGGAGGAAAAAATGAGAAGGAAATATTTTTTATTGCTTATTTGTTTTGTGATAAAATTTGAAATGTAAAAAAAAGAGAGAGAGCGAGAAAAAGGCAAAGCAATGAGATGAAAACTGAAAATGTTTCATCAAAGCTAAAAGGATGAGAAGAAAGTCAGAATGACTATAGAGAGAAAAATATCAAGAATAAAGTTGAAACAACACTGGAGCAAAGACTTGCAACAATCACAGCATGAGTAAATGAGCTAAAACTGTAGCACAGGATTTATTAACAAAATGTATTCTCTTAAACATAGTGGATGCAAACTCTTAATCAGGATGGATGTTGACTCGACGCTGACCAAACCTCCTTTTAGAGAATGTAGCAGTTTCTGGATTTTGCCATTTCTTTAAGATTTTATTTTCTCTTTATTGTCAATATTGTCACTTAAACCACAAAATGTTTTTCTCATATTTCAACTTTGCTCTTGAAATCAAATTTCAACTTCATTCTCAAGATTTCACCATTATTTTGCAAAAGAAGAGTGGCCCTAAAGCATATAACATACTTCTGATATCTGTCAGTATGTTAAGCACGGCGACAGAAATTCCTTTAAGAAATAAAAAAACTACCATGTCCTGATGGGGACATTTTAAAGATTATTCCTTCCACCATACCTCAATGTACCTCTAAACTTTATAAGAAACACATTCCCTTTCTAGCTATTCTGCGGGATTGAATAAAGTCACTTGAGGTTACCCAAGTTTTCTCTGAAGAGCATAACTCTCAGATAGGCTCAGATATGGTTGTAAATAACTTTTTTATTTCACCATTATAGTGCGTGTACAGACATAGCTCCAATAAAGACACCCACAAAAGTTATCTTGCACAATATTCCGTACAGTCATTATGTTGAAATTCTTCTATGAACCAGAAGAGAATCCAAAGAAAGCAGCCATGAGGTAATTAATCTGTTACTGAAATCCTGTCAAACTCCATTCATTTTCTATAGACCAATAGAAAAGACTAATGCATTTTGAATAACAGAGTTCAAGTGATTGAATTTATCTGCGATTTTACCAAAACATCAGGCTCCTTTCTGACAGCCCACTTACTGATGACTTTATATATTTATGTGTATGTAAAGTGTTAGGCATGGATGGTGAGGCTTTACTTTGTCTACTTTGATCTAAATTAAAATCCAAACATCTTTCTTCCATTGAATTTTTTTTTTTTTTACTGTAACTTTTATAGAAATAGGATGTTAGGAAGGTACATGCATCTATCCATCCATTTTCTTTCCCTAGTGGGACCTGTCCCTAGTGGGGTCGGGAGGGGTGCTGGTGTCTCTCTCCAGCTAATGTTCCGGGCGAGAGGCGGGGTTCACCCTGGACAGGTCGCCAGTCCAGGGTGACCTGGACTGGCGTACAAAGGATAGTTCTTTATTGTACAAAGGGACAATGAAGGACAAATTGAACCCCAATCTTCAGCTTGACGAATCCCTCTTGTTTGTAGTTCATATAAAGAAGTTCTTTTGAAATCTGAACAGTATTTGTCTATTTCTACAACATGTGTGAGTTTGGCATTAAATTCGAAAAGTCTTGTTCATAAGAACGTAATCAGAAAAAATCAGAAAAAAATTTATATTTCACTGTTTTGTTAAAGACAGGAGAGCTGGATGCTATTTATCATTTTAACCCGGTTGTCATCAAAAGGCAGGAATACACTTTATTGTTTTAGTTTGCTCATTTGTCTTAGTGCAATCATAGAAATTCAATCAAGTTTTAAAGTAAACATTTAATTGTTTTGTCATATCAAATAGAACTCATCCAGTAACTATTTAGCAAAGCTTGTGAAACTCAAGCTAATAAAATATGTATTCAAAGTTACATATATACTGCACATTCAAGTGCAAAAGTAAAACATAAAACAGTTTGATAAGCAACAACTCCAATAGATTAGACCTACCCTGATGAAGATCAGAGCACTGGAGTCTCCTACTTTGTACTTCCCTTCGGACACTTTAATCATAGGAAACTGAGCTGGACAGGAACACTGGCCAAGGATTTCACGTACCTGATGAGAACAAAAAAACGGAAAAAAAAACACACATTATTTTAACAATGACGACGACTTACAAAGGTGACACATATATGAGGGGGAGCCTGACAGAGATGCCTTCCTGTTCTTTGAGGAGATCAAGTTTAGTCATAATTATGTGTAACTGGGGATTAAAGCACTGCTAGACAAGAGTGTAACAGCATAACAATGACTCTGCTTCACAGTGTGAGAAATGAACAGTCTCTTGGCTGCCAGAGAGTTACAGGATGTTGGACAGTCATCTTCCTGCCAAATCTCCTTTCCAAGTACCTCCTCAGTGATAAAACGCTGTGCCTGGCTGTCTTATCATAATAAAAGCTTCTCTCACCTGATCCTATTACACAATTATGGTTTTTGTAAATCAACACAAAACATCTCAAAAACACATTTCAGCGCTCAATAATGAACTCTCTCTCTCTCTTTCTCTCTCTCTCACTCTGAGCAGCTAATGACATATTCTCTGCTTGTGGCATCATGAACCTAAAGGGTTAAAAAAAAAAAAGCCCGGACGCTGAGTGGTGGTGGTGGAGATGATGATGATGATGTAAGCAGGCCGGTGTTGCCAGCTGGGATCTGAATCGGGAGTCAGAGCCCTTGCTGTGGTCGAAGGGGGTGCTTATTAGGCAACCAGGAGTCAGACACAACTGCAGGGCGGAGTGAGATCAGCCCTGTGCTGCACATGCCGGAGTTCTGTCTGGATTGGACAGCCTGCATGTTTGCCGTGGCGTCTCTCTCTCAGACAAAGGCGTGTGCACACTTGTTGACGAGGAGGTAGAGAAAGTGGAGCACCGAAGGGGCAAAAAGCACAGGAGGACAGGATCAGTAAATGCCTCTTGACTTAGTGTGCAAGGACAACAGGGCTGAGGTACACTGAAATAATCAAATGACATGCTAGAAGAAGATTGTGGGTTTGTGAGCTTTTAAACTCTAGATGTTTACAGCACCTTTCATGAAGTACATCAGGCTTTAGGGATATACTTTGCTTCTGGCAAGTAGCACCTTGTTATTTTCTTTAAATGGCATCCTTCTTTTATCCAATGCTAATTAAAGAGGGTCGACTCCAAGCACTAAGACTCTGCATCTCACCTGCAGCTACGTTCTCCGTTTCACCTGCTGCACTAAAGCCTCAGCTTACTGTTTCACTCTTTCATCCACTCTGCACATTTTTAAGTCCCTTTGCTGGTTGATTGGGTTAATATGAGGATAAAGTTCATGCATCATATTTTAGCGTCAGAAAAAAAATTAAAGTATTGAAAGTATGAAGCACAAATTGATCAAAATCAATTTTTCCTTTGCTTTCCAAAGCATGTTAATATTTTTAAAGGTAATTTTCTGAAACAAAAAAACATGGTCGAGCTCCATGAAGGTAAACAAGTCAGGATGACAAATGTCTCCTAAAAGCCTTAAAAAACAGTTTTGCTCTGTGTTTACATATTTAGTAAATACTACATCTAAAAAATGATTAAAATATTTACTGATGTTAGTCGAGGCACTTATGGAGCATTTATACATTATTTAGCTGGACATCCCTGAAAAAATCCTCACTATACATCTGGAAGAGTCTTTTTAATGTAAATAAAATGTGAGAAAAACTAACTGCAGACAGATCAACAGAGTGGTGAAACAGACAATACCTTTAGAAAGATGTTTTGGTAACTATGTTACTGTAATGTTGAAAACCTACAGGAGTAAAGCATGAGCTGATTATATATAGAAGTGTGTGACTTGGTGACAGTTGGAGGAACATGCTGATGCACGTATGTGAACATCTGAGTAATGATGGTCAGAACAGGAGCAAAAATGTTATCTTTGTGAATACTGGCATAATTTTGGTGTTACAGGTGACTGTTCACCATAGTGATGAATTACAGGAAGGTTTGGTTCAAAAAGAGCACCTTCAAATAGTTTTTAGGATCCCAAGCTACTGCCCTTAGACATTTCTCATGACTTTTCCTCACTGGAAACATTGCAATATAAATCTTCACGTTTTGAACCCAAATTCAAACTGCAGACATTCCTGTCACTGCTTTTTTCCTGGATGTACTTATACTCTGGGATGGTGGCTCAAACATATAATGTCATCACTTTCAGCTGTTTTCTCAGCTGCCTTGTGCTTGTTTTTTTTTTTTCCTTTTACGCCATTTTACATATTTTCTTGTTTCTGTCATGGAAATGAATGTAACTATCACGAACAACTGAACAGAAAACAGAGCTGTTAAAATAATTATATAGTATATACCATTTATTATTTTTGTTGTTGTTTTGCTTGGGCCTTTACTCTTTCCCTGTGACCCTTTCTATTATTCAGTTTCAGAGAATGACCAGTCCATTTTGGAAAAACTGCAACCGGTGAGTGAATGGAAAGATTGCTATAACAACACAAACACAAACACACACCCAGCTCACTGTTCCTTTTTTCACTGTGCAGTTTGTACTCACCTCAACTGAGGTCATGGATTTTTTCAAGGGAGGAGCACCACGACTCACACAGAGCCTCACATGAAGAACAGAGCAGGAAAATGAACTATAACATCTCTGAATGATAACCTAATCAATAGACACTCTGGCAGTTTAAGTGTTTATATTGTAGACTATTTGGTGTGAAGTGTGTGCAGCTTCCCATGTCTTCACTGTGTCAACAAGTCTGGAAATACTGAAACATAAATTCACACACACACACACACACACTGTCTGCAGAAGGAGATGGAATGGGAGGAGTGAGAAAAGGTCAGGCAGGAAATATGCGGAAGTGAGCAGGAACGTTGAGAAAAACTACAGGAGGAATTACAGACCCAGATGATCTGGAGGAGAGACATTTTCAGCAAGAGTTGCAGATGTTTGAGAGAGAAAAGCAAAGAGTGACTGAACATTAGATCACATGTCCCCACTACCCTTTTCTTAGAACCTCCTGTTTTTATCTTAAGATAAGCAATACGGACATGTTTTCCCTAAGAACAGAAAGAGAAATGAGTGTTGTTCTCTTAAAGCCGAGCCTCTGCATTTGTCCTCAGATTGTTTCAGGTATAATTAACATTCCTTTAAAAATGCCTCTGCTCAGATCACGTCATATCTGCCCAGCGTGAGTCAACAATCTCCTAATTTTGTTCCTTCCTGACTTGCAAACTTCTAAAGGCCCATTGATGACAGAGATAGGCAGACAGAACCCTTGGGAAGAGTACAGGAAACAGGACAGGAGGAGATAAAAAAGCTGTTTAGGTTTTACTATCCACTTCTTTATTGATTCAAGTATAGATTATACATTTAACACTACCAGATGGCCTTGAAAATAACATTATGACCAAGCAAAGCAGACTTTTGTATTCTACAAAGTGTGTCTGCACGTAGAGGGCTTTGCAAATGCATTCCTGACCCTTGAACTTCTGAACCTTTCGTCACATTACAAACCCAAGCTCCAGTGTATTATACTGGGATCTTATGTGATAGTCCATCTGAAGCTGCCCGCAGATGATGGGAGGATGGACTAATTAGAGGAAAATCCCACACTAAGGAAAAACTTTAGGAAATTTACTAGTAATACTGATCTGTCATGTACTACTTTGTGTTTTATTCTATGTCATAAAATCCCAATAAAATAAAAGTTTGTGGTTGTAATACAGCAGAATGTTACAAAAATTAACGGGGCATTAATGTGTTTGTGAAGCACCGTTTTACTGATACAGAGTTCTTGCCTGGACGTTCCTCACAGTTTGGGAAGCTCATTTTCAGTTTTGCCTCTCGTGACTCATCTTAGGACCAGGCAGTTTGCTAAGCGCATTCTTCAACATTAGGTGTGCTAGTCCACTCATTTTATTGGCTCATTTTATGGCCTTTCTACAGAGTACAAGTGCTGCTACACTCCAAACGATAAAGAACAAACATTACTTCAAGTTTCCTTCTTTTTGTAAGACAATGTATTAAAAACCACAGAACAGAGAATTTAAAGGGTTTTTATCAATGTAGGGCAAGACTCCTCTTTCAGTTTATCTCTCCATGGGCTGAAGCCTGGACATTTTCCAGAAGAGGGAAAAAACATAAGATAAGGAGAGAAAGGGGAGAGATTCAACCCGAAGAGGGCAATTCCCTGGCAGAACAAAAATGTTTTAAAGTTTTTGAACCACCATCCTACATATCTAACTTTACTTCCCCTCACAAACACACACCATAAACCAGAATTGCTCCAATCCTCTAGCTCATAAATGCAACACAGTCTGCGCACAAATTAACTTTGTAACCAGCATGGGGTGCAGGGAGGTGCAAAATGACAGCATGAATGACAATAATGTTTTCTAATTACGTTAAAGCTGTAGCCTGAGGGATGGACCTGAAGCACAGAGTTAGTGAGGTGTGTGTTACAGGCCCAACCAGCACAGAAGTGGCAGAAAAACAGATGGATGGATGCCTCTGGGTCACGTATGTCAGTTAAAACACCCACATGGGGAGGAGGAATAGATTGTACACATTGATAATGAGTTTAGAGGCTACGGTTATTTGTGCCTTTCTGTGTGATAATGATTAGTTTTGCCATTAAAGTGTAATGAAGGTGGACTAAATGGGAGAAGATCTAAGCCATTGAGTTTATTCGTGCATGCTTCACCTTTTATATTACACTGTGTTGGTCCATCACTTAAAAGCCCAATTAATACATTGAGGTTTTGTGGTTGAAAAAGTTCAAGTGGTATGGATACTTTTTTAAGGCTCTGTAAATATATTCATACTCTCGCTCACTAAGTAAAAAAATTGAAGCAACTCTTATCAAGGTTACAGCCAGCAGCTGCTTAGCTAAGCAAGTCACAACAAGAGCAAAGATTGGCCCAACAAAAGTTGATGATAACCATCATTTCAAGGGGTTACTTACAAACATACTATTCTTCTTTTATCCAAACAGAAACGTCATTATAAAATCTTATACCTGTTTCTTATCTTTTTTAACAACCATCATGTTATGGAGACCTGAGAGGTGCCTGTTAGATAACCAATTACTTTATCTAAAGAAGGCTTTCATGCAGCTTCATGATTTGTATAGGGCTCCAGATAGCATGGCTAAAATGTAATCATACTTGCTTGCAGCATACAAGGGATGATGCAGCGAGGGAAATTATTCTCTGTAAATTGATACTTGTCTTCTGACAACATGACAAACGGCCCATCAGGTGCAGAAGAGATAACAGAAACTGAAAGGCATCGAGTGCTATAAGTGCTTACCTCTGTTGCAATCAAACAACAACGTAATCAATCAGGTAAGGAAGTTAAATATCAGGTTATATCAGTATAACCCGTTTGCCAATATGTTTCGAAAGAGGCTCAGCAGCAATCTGCACTCATATTCATGGGAAACGTTAGGGGAATTCATGTTCAGCGTCTGTCTGAGATCAGACTGTTGCGGAAAACACCTACTGAATAATAGTTCATAATTGCTGAAAGAAGCCTGAACAGATAGACACTTGATTGAATGGAAATCATGCAAATGATCAGCTGATGGCATCAAACGCTCCAATAAAGACATAAAGTGGGTAATATGCAAAGTGAGGAGTCAGCAGTTTCCATCCACAGCCTGCTACACAAAGAGGAGGCAAAAGAGCGACGGCTGCAGCACTGAAAAACCTTTAAAACACTAAAGACATGAGCGTATGTGACACTGAAGGCTGCCATGCTCTCTCAGCAAAGCATCTGAGTGTGGTCCAACGCAAAGCAGGATGACCTACTTTCACTCTCTCCACTGTAGCCCTGCCTCCCAAAGTAGCATCCACTGCAGTCAGGTTTAACAGAGTGTACAGTGAAGCCACTGTAGGTGCACTGTCTGTTGTCTGCACCCCTTTCTTATTCTATAAATGCACGGCTTGAGCCCGAAGCGTAATACAGTAGGGTCAATAAGACAGATTCGTTCTCTTCTTTTAATCACGAGGAATCCTCACTGACAGATGGAGATGTCTGCTTTTGATTGCCTCCCCGCCAACTGCAGCTGCCTATTCCTTTCCTACCTTCAAGGACACCAACAAAACACACGGTCACACTCTGCGTTTTGGTGTCTCCGGGGTAGAGATGGGTGGGGGAAGGGAGCGACGGCTCAAGTATGAACTAAAGAAGGGCTGAACGTGAAGCCTGAGGTGGGAAAAGATATGAACCAGTTTACATGAGTGAGCAGGCAGAAGAAATTACGCTGGCTGAAGGAATTCAATCAAATATATTGCATCCTTATGCTCTATAAGCTCTATCACTTTATATGTATATATGGGCAAGCAGCAGCAGCAGATCAGAGGAAGAAGTACAGATGGTGAATGTTGACATGAGGGTGTGTAACAAGAAAAGTCAACAGCTAATCCTCATTGTATCCAGCAATTGGTGGATGTGACACATCCTGAGCTTACTGAGTCACCTGACGGTTGAATAGGTATTTTCAGAGTTCATCACCTATATTGCATTGTTTTATAAAACAAAAAAACTACTCTATAATTACTAAGACTCTAAGAGGAAGCTGAATTTTAAGCTCTCTATCAATAAACATTCTCAGTCTTCTTGAATAATCATATGGATTTCAATTATTTCCAAATCTTAAACAACAGGAATACTCTGTTGTTTATAAGAGTACAGTTAGACACACCAGCATTTGAAATGACGCAGCATGTAGAATAGTCTGAATAGCTAAAGAACATCCACCCATATTCTGCTTGTGTTTATTGTTGATGGGTTGCCAAGGAGGTGATGCCTTTCTTTAACGGTCAACTACACCTGGACAAATCACCAGTCTATCACTGGGCAGCAACTCAAACCTGAGAAGTGCAAAAGTAACTCATTAACTGATCTGTATTTGTAATCACACATTTATCTGAACTGTGGGAAAATACTGCAGCACCTGGGAAGAATCCACACTAGTACGCACCTGAACACTGCGAGCAAAAAGGGCATGGCCAGGATTTGAACCCAGGACCCTCTTGCTGCTGTGCCGCCACTGAGCTGCTGGGAGTCAGTGCAGTTAAAGTGGTCTTGGAGTGAAAAGCTTCACACATATTAACAGAATAGCTCACATTTTCTGCTTGAAATTTAAACCCGTGATTATTCATGATGTCCTGCACGTGATGTAAACAATGATTTAGCTGTTATGTCCTAACTAAGACATGAAAACCAGGCTGAGGGTTTGGAGCATGTCCATCTGCAGAAACATCTTTGATACATCAATCTAAAGTGAAAAGCGTGTAATAAAGTAGGACTGTAAATGATTAGCAAAGCTGTCATGTATTTTTTTTTTTTACATTTGGAATGGGTAAGTCATTTAGTTTACATTAATCTGCATTAATGAGACCATTATAGTGTATATGCTAAATAGTAAAATTTAACTGCAGGCAGAAGTGTGACAAATAGCAGCTGTAAAGATTAAATAAATATCTCAACTAAATACATAAAATACCCTTGATAATACTCAGCTACTTAAATCCACCAGCCTCATATCTAATAACAGTTCATTTTTTTCATTTGTTCTAAATGACTTATTTGAATCACTTCTCTCTGTTTTGTGCAGCTAAAATGCAGTTTTCAAAGAGGAAGAGGACTGGATTCTCAGACAGATGATAACTGAGATTAATGCTTTCATTATCAGTCAGAAGCTCTGAAGTTTGAGTGTTTCTCTTTCTCCAAGTCTGACACATGACACTGTGACCGCTCAGGGGCAGAGGGATGGTGGCTGAAAAGGAAAAGATGGGCATATGCATCAGTAGCGCTCCTCTAAACGTGCTGTCCCAAAATGCGTTGGCTTGTATAATCCTCAGTCATATGAGCGAGAGTGTGTGGACTCATATGCTAGACAAGTACAGAGCACATCCTCCTCCTATTTCTGTCCGCAGAGGTCACCAAAAAAAAAAAGCGCTCCACTCATGCTTGTGAGTGTGACGGGCACACTCACAAGCATGAGTGTGCCCATCCGCCGTCTCCTCTCCTTCTGCCCCATTGGCTCTCAGATCATTGATGTCAAAGACGGGCATTGTTCCTCTCATCAGCATGAAAATATTAACTCCACCACCATTCTTGCAGCCCTGCAAAAGCATGTGTTCTGCCTGGGTGTTTGCTCGCTCATTAGCTTTGCTCTGGTCTGCTGAGGACCAGCAACTTCTAATAAAGATCAACCAGCTCAATACGGATTAAAGACAAAAAAGGCTGGAGTAAAAAAACACTTAGTGGATGCTGCAGAATGCTAATTATCGTATCAGTGTTATGCTAATTATTCTTGGTAGCCAAGCTGACTGATAAGACACTTTGATTTTTAGAAGTCATTTGTGAGGAAGAGCAATTATTTGTGGGTGATGGGCTTTCTGACCACTTAGTTGAAAAGGATTTAAAAAATATGTGCACATTCACTCACACTACAGGAAATCTACAAACTTGAAAAAACACTTTCAGAAAAACACTTGCACACATTTCTTATGCATTACTCAGAGAAATCAGGATTCCCAACAGCTGCTAAAATACAGGACAAAACACACTGGATTATATTTACTTTGAGCTAAGGCTAAAAGGAGAGTTGTTGTGGGAAAGTGTGTTCTTATATCCTGGGGGAAAGCTTAAACATGTTTTTCCCCTTAAACATGTGAGCAGAGAAATCATCACAAGTCATAAGGCAGCTGACACGTTTAGTTTGCCTGTGGGCAAACATACAGGTGCATCTCATTAAGTTAGAGTATCATTGAGAAGCTGGTTTATTTTAGCTGTTTCATTTCTGGAGGAAAATATATTTCAGCTTCATTACACAGAATGATAAATTTCCACTGTTTACTTTGGTTTATTTTGATTATTATGATTTTTTTTTATAATAAAAGCACATTTAGCTTCTTAGAAAATTAGAATATTACGTAAACCTAAAACAAAAACATGTTCAAAACAAACATGTACAAGTACCCAACCAAGTACTGAGTTTACACTGTATACACTCAGTGCTTGGTTGGGCCTCCTTTTGCATGAAGTACTGCATTAATGAGGCGTGGCATGGAGCTCAGCCTGTGGTTCTGCTGAGGTGTTCAGAAAGCCCAGGTTGCTTTCATAGAAGCCTTCAGCTTGTCTCAATTGTTGGCTCAGGTGTTTCCTATTACCCTGCTGACAATAATCCAGATATTACCTGTGTGGTTCAGCTCAGGAAAGCATGAAGTTCCTTAAAATGTCTTGGTAAACGGCTGGGAACACATTAGCCTTGATAAAAATCATTGGACCAATTCAGCAGATGACATGACTCCCCAAAACATCGTCCACTGTGGAAACTTCACACTACACGCTTAAGATGCGTCTGGCTTCTGTGTCTCTTGTGGACCTTTTCCAAACTTCTGAAATGACTTCACCGTCCTCTCTGTTCCGTGGTTATACCTGCTGCTTGTGTAGCTTATTCTACCACACATTTCCCTCCACTCAATTTTCCAATATGCTTGGATACGCCACAACTCAGTGATAGAGCAGGCACACATTATTCAGTCCTCAACTCAGTTGGACCCAGTTCAATTCCTGGCCCTGGGTCATTTTCTGCACGTCTTCTCCTTCTCTCTCTGCCCTCTTTTCTGTCCATCTACTGTTGAATCAATGCCACATTTGCCACAAAATTCTCTAAAAACGCTTGGATACAGCAGCCAGCTTCTTTATCAACGACCTTTGGTGGTTTACCCTCTATATAGATAGCGTCAGTGGCTGTGCTCTGGAAAACTGTCAAGTCAGCAATCTTCCTTTGCTTGTGTAGGTCATGACATTTTTTTTTGTTGTTGTTTTAGAAATAGTTGGTTTTATTGGTCTTATGCATGGTAATGATTTTCTGACACATTGAATTTTGGCTGGAAGCCATAAATCATCAAGAATATGATATAACTGTGTAATTAATCTATAGGTTTAACTTTTCAGTGACGCTCCAACTTACTTGAATCCACCTTTAGTGAGTATAGTATCAGAAAATAACAATATTAAGAAACCTCATGTTTTCATCAACAACTCACCAGTTCATCCAGGTTTCGCATGTCACATAAAACTCTCTTCTGCGGCCAGACGTAAGGCTCCGGCTCCGGTTCCTCCTCATCCTCCACACTGTGACAGCTCTCCTTCCGACTGTAACACCTGCTCGGTGAGCTCATCTCTTCGGCCTGCTCAGCTCCCTCGGCCTGCAGGCTCTCCTGATCCCGGATCTCCTCTTCGATCTCCTCCTCCAGCTGGATCAGCATGGGCGCAAGCATGCCAAACTTGGACCCCCGCCGCGCCACCTCCAGGAGACACAGGATGAAATTCTTCTCGTTGCATCTCTCCACCAGGTCGTTGGTCTCAAACATGAGGACGTCCTTGATCCAGAGCTCCTGCCTGCACCAGGTGATGAAGTTGGAGACGTTATCCCTCGCCAGGAACGAGCCGGGGATCACGTTCCGTGACTGGAAGACCACATCCTTCGACGGCATCTTCATGGACT
This sequence comes from Xiphophorus couchianus, assembly GCF_001444195.1. Taxonomy (NCBI): domain Eukaryota; kingdom Metazoa; phylum Chordata; class Actinopteri; order Cyprinodontiformes; family Poeciliidae; genus Xiphophorus; species Xiphophorus couchianus. The sequence goes on from NC_040239.1 coordinate 16,742,616, forward strand.
TCACAGCCTCCGGGTTCTCCAACTGGAATTCCTGCGCTGCGCGGTTCACGGTGTTGGCGTGCCGACACAGGGCGCAGCCCGTCTCCAGCGCATCCATGAAGGTGTCCGCAGTGACGTCCAGGTCGTAGAGGGTCTTCAGCCATTCAGCCAGGTCCTCCTTCATGGCATACAGGTATTCTTCACTGGATTTAAAGGGCCGGATGCTCTTAGAGGCGGCGGACTGAATGTTGCTCTGATCAGCCATATTGTCGAAATATGTATCAATAAAGTCTTACTTGATCATCCCCGACTGTCTCATTGCAGAACTGCACTCCGAAGCCTCAGCCACAAAACAAAGCGCAATGACCGTTTTGACGCACCCATGCCGATTTGCATGTGCGGTTCTGAACTGCAGCTAATTGAAGCCAGGCTTTGTGTTGTCAGGAGCATATCGGGATGCGGGGCTGCCGTGGCGCATGAATGCGTTTTCCGGATGTCTGCGAAACCCGCTTCCTCTACGGAGCGCATCGCAGGGTTCCGAGGAGTGGGAGCGGAAAAAATGGTTCAGTACTTGCCCGCCGACGCTCATCCGATCCCCGGTTAATCCACCCGACGGCCGGCGGTTCCTGTCGGCCACACACTTCCACGTGTCGCCATGTCTGTCGGAGGCCCACCAGCTCCTCGTCGGGAGAAATGACGACCACTGAGCAGCTCACAGTCCACAGCTCATTTCCCTGCAAATAGGCTCAGCCCATGTCGCACCTCCTCTTGCGCTGAATATGTTGACCTGCTGCAGCTTAAACCAGCAGAGCGACTCGGAGGCACATCCCATTATGAGGGATAAACGCTGGAAGAGGAAAACTTAACCCTGTGTTCACCGAGTCAGCGCTGAACAAAAAGTGGCTGGATTGGGTCAGGAAACCAGCAGCTGACCAAAAATAGGACAGAAATAATTGACTCATTTACAGTCATGCTCAAGACTGATTACAGGCCAGACAGTATGACTCAGGTTAATAAAAATAGCGAAACTATTTTTAATTTTTAAAGCAATAAAGAAAGAATGATTTTAGCAACTCTTCTGTATATTTTATGCAATATTTGTATAGAATATCAACAACAGAAGGGCACTTAAACATTTTTTTAGTTTTAAACTAAGTTGCCCACTAGGTAGCTTTCTTCGTTTTTCATATTCATGGAAAGGGCTCACTCAGCGGGTCTTATTCTGTTAAGTAAAGTTTTAATTTTGCTTTGTATGATGTCAATGACTCATCTTCAATTTTAAAATAAAACATTTAATTGAATACATGTTTATGAAATCTATCTTATCAAATCTAATTTTGTAGCAAAAGGGCAAAAAGTGATTCTTTGAATTGTTAAGTGCTGACCTCCATTATGGAGCAAATGCATGACACATAAAGTTGAGATTTCCATAGCAGAATTAGTTGATAAAATTGTCCAAAGCTTTGAACATTTCACTGAGCACAGTTCAGTTCAATCCCTCTTCCAAAAAGTGAAAGAATATGGGGCAACTGCTAAGCCACCAAGACATGACCAGCCACCAAAACTAACTGCAAGTAGAGTGTTAACCAAGAAGCCCAAAGCTCTGGAGGAGCTGCAAAGACTTGTAGCTCAGGTTGGAAAATATGTTAACATGAACACTGTAGTTGATTACAAATTTCCATCTTTTTTTAGATTTTTGTTGCTAAAAAAGAACAAGAAAATGCTTTGTTTCCACCTTACAATGATGTGCAACTTTATCGTTGTCAATGACATACCAACTTGATGTTTTTGGTTGTGCAAAGTACAAAAAGCTAAATAAATATTATTCGACTGAAAGGTCAGCTGTAAACTCAAACCTGTACATCGCTTCATAGCTGTACCAACAATTAAAAGATGGTTGAGTTAGAAGTAGAGTACCGACAACCTTTTAAAAATGACAAAGTTTGTTAACTTGTTACAAATTAACAATCTACTTTAAGATGCTTCAATATCTTCAAACTCTAGGATAGAAAAAGAGACTGGTGAGATATCTATTCCAATATTCAAGTTACTCAGACTGGTAACAAAGTACAAAATAAAATTTCCAGAGATAAGAGCACATATTCTGCCACGGGTATGATAAGATTTTTGTTATTCATTTACAGCAGAACAGGTCTGCTAGTAATGTAATTAGAGCAGTCTTCAGCACCTGACAGATTTGTTTAAGATTTAACTGTAACAATAATTCACAGCAAGGTAAACGTAAAGCCACACTGGTCTCAAATGATGAACTTCATGCTCTTCTAGTTTGATTTGTGAAAAACTCACATGTAAAATTCTACATTTTGAAGAACAGGCAACCACAAAAAAATGCTAACCATGGTCTCAGTGAGAAGGGAGTGTTTACCACCTGTTCAGCAAAATGAACACCTTTGAATATTTAATCAGATGAAAAGCTGCTTTAAACCTCTTTAAATAACCTCTTTAAATAAAACATTTTGCAATTTTAACTTAATGTATGCAGCCCAGATGTTTGAGGTCATATTTTTAGAGTCAGTGATTTTAGAAAAATAACACACAAAAAAAATCTTACCTGTGTGAACAGCCAGGTCAGTGGTTGGTTCTCCTGCTACAATCACATTGTGGTAGCATACAGCATGACTTGATGTCTTGTGTTAAAGACATAACCAGTGACAGCACACAGTGCTCTAAGAAATGAATGGTAGCCTTCAGTAGGAATACCATTCTATAAATACCAAAGTTTATTGGTATATATTTAAAAACTAAAATTTATTGAACTTGAAAGGAAAAATATGCAAGCAGAGAGAAATTTGGACAATGGAAATTCAAAATGTTTTTCAATATAAAAAAATTACATACTTTTTCAGGCTGCATTAAGAACCTTGTGTAACCGTTCTGTTAATGTAACGTCTAATGATTATGATGCACAGATTTGAACTAAAAATATAGGATATACTTTATTTAGCAGTAGTTATCAGAGTTGATGTATCATCTATTTTTAATGCTTAAAAACATTTCTTAGCAGCCAGCTTTGCTTCTTGTACAGAAAAATTAAATACTTGTCTTTTAGATGTCTGGCATGTGCAGCCACAGGTGAGGAACAATGCCATGAGAAATATCTAGTCATTAGTGGGTTAGGATTAACCGTAACTCATTCTTAAAATTTGATGGGAAAATTGTATTAAAATCTTGGCATAAGACGATTCCAGTAATGGGCCCAGCTCTAACCCAGAGTCAGTTGTGCTTTTACAGATCTCTTGGTCACAAACACTAAAATTCAAACTGAATAAGCTGTAGCCGATTCTCCTGCTTTCCCTGTTAATTTAAATGTGTCTAAAGCAAATTAGTTTACAGAAGGTCTGATTCACCAATTTCTTACATAAAATGTCTTTTTAAATAAAGCTTTTGAATGCACAGGTTAGCCAGAAGCACTGCTTTTTTACATAACGCTGAAAATGTCTTCGCAGTGTAGAGGAATACGTTTATTTCATTGCTTTAAAAGTTTTTCCAAAATCTGGTTTCAAAATGTTCCAACTGCAGTTTTAATGGAAAACTACTATTTAAAATTCTGGCCGGCTCTTGACTGGACAGGCTTTTGTGAACTCTTCCACCGTGCCTGCTAAAATATAAAGCACAGTCAACGCAAGGAAGGGTGGTTTGTTTTCATTTAAAAAGAGTGACGTCTGTTTAAGAGACGGAAACCAATAAGGGGGAGAGTAGCACAGAGAAAGAGAGAAAAGGTGGGAGGGGGCGGATGAGATCATTTTCTGGGCCTGGATGAATCAGCTCTTCTGTCAAAGAAAAAGTACACAGCAGAGAGAAGTGGAAGCAAATGGGAACAATTTGAAGACGTCAGCTGAGGTGGAGCTTCCTGTTCAATAGTACTTATCTGAAAGACAACTAGTAAAAGGTTGTGTCAATAAAAAAGGGGAAGGAAAGAAAGCATAACATTTAACTAAACTGAATTCTTAGGAAATGTTCTCTCAAGACTATGAATGCTTTGTAAACAGACTTAAAACTTGTGACCTGAAGATAAAAAGGAACTTCTCTTTTTCCAAGTAGAAAGGCCAATTGTATTCATATATTTATGGAATACAGGTATATGCAACAACCACATTTCCAGTAGTGTTCAACATCTTCTTGCAGTCAATGCTGCAAGAAGTTTTGTTCAATTTTGCACCACCTACTGACAAGAAAAGGGATAGAGAAGCTCCATCTGAACCCACAGCAAACCAGGTATGAAGTTTTCTATAATCAGTAGGTGATGCTTTTTATAACTGAGCACATAGATTTCCAATAAGCAACTTGATACTTGAATTATTTGATAAGTGCTGAAACAGCTACCTTACAATTTAACCTGACCACCATGGGGATCCTTATTTTCAGTTTGACCATAAAAGGAATCGTCTATTTCAGCTTTCATTTAGTAAAACTGAGGATGTCTATAATAAAAAGGTGAAATTCGTAAAGTTTTATTTCCCAAGTTTATCATCATCATCATCATACATCTGTAAGTTTATGGGAAAACGGGGGCCGTTACATCAACCAATGAAAAATATTGGATTTACAATACAATGTCAAACCTAATGATATTTAAAAACAAACTGAAACATGCACAATACAGAATGCAGCGTAAACATGGTAACTAAAAAAAGAAAATAAAAAAGGTAACTAGAGTGGGAAAAACTGCACAGGTTGAATGGACGCAGTTCTATAACCATCAAAATATGGAATCATAAATTAAAACTTCTTTAAAAAATCAAATTCCACAACAGGAATAATCAAGAAGTTCTCCTTCAATAAGGTCGGTCTCTGCGCTCCTGGCGGTGGTCCCTAAAACAGAAAAAAAAGGCAATAAAACCCCTTTACTGGATATTCTTTTAACATCAACAAAACAATCTCAAGCCTAAATTGAACACCTTACCTCATATCCATCTTGCCCCCAGGTGGTCCCATTCCTCTTCCCCCTCTGCCGCCCATTCGGTCCATGGGCGGTCCTCCACGCCCGGCTCCGCGGAACCCTCCCCTGTCCATTCCTCCACGTCCTCTGAATCCACCGCGGTCCCCTCCCCAACCTCCACGAAAACCACCAGGTCCACCTGGGCCTCCGACTCCTGCTGGTCCACCGCGATCCATACCTCTGCCCCCACGCATTCCAGGTCCGCCTCGGCCTCTCTCACCACCTGGGGGGAAAGGAGGACCACCACCTAAGCCCTCGGGTTTGGGGGCTTTGCACTGGTTACACTCCATCCTCCAAGCAAAGTTTTGGTTACTACAACCCCTGTGAAAAAAATACAATGTACAGTTACAAAACACAATTATAAACACACACGTGCCTGAGGTGGCGGTACATACGGATTAGGACATTCCCAGTCGCCGGCTCTTTGCTGCATGTTGCCTCCTGTTGGTCCACCTCTGCCCATTCCACGTGGACCGCCTCTTGGGCCAAAGCCTCCACGGTCCCCTCCTCGTCCCATCATACCTGAAATTCCAACATTTCAGGCATCGCACCATCAGATCCAACACATGCTACAGACGTTAGTGACAAACTGTAATAGTTTACCTCCACGGCCCATCATGCCATCACGCATAGGCATGCCGCCTCTCATTCCACCCATCATGGGCTTTCGGCGCGCCATGGACACCTTAAGTCTTCGTCCTTGAAACTCTTTCCCTGTAATTAAGATAAAACTTTGTCATCTCAGACACTGGGTACACTTTACAAAGTGCTTCTGATTTTTCTTATTAATTTGACATTTAATCTATAAATCATACCATCAAAATGCTCCACAGCTGCTTTGGCACAGACGGGCTCCTCATAGGACAGAGTGGCATCACCTTTAGGCTTTCCTGAGTCTTTGTCTGTGTAGATGTTGATAGCAGGCTGACCCAGTCTGCGATTCATCTTTAAAACAAAGCGCGCACAGTTTAGTTTCAGTAACAGTTGTGGTTAAATATAAACCATCTTTATTAATCTCTTAAAAATTGACCTTAAATTTTTCTTTTAAGTTGCCCGTTGAAATGTACTACAAAGACTTGTGGTGACATGAAACTGGAATTTTCTAGGATCAATCTGTTGAGAATATCTGCATTTCCACAAGTAATACCCCTCAAGAAAATCATACATCTCCCCTTCCAGATCATCTTTACATCATGTAATCTACACATTAGCCTCACAATCAACTGAGAGGGGGAAACAGGAAATCTGGAGGCTAAAGAAAATGTGCTAATCACAGTGTGCGCGAGTATGGAGTTTTCCCCAAGAGAAAACATGTTTTAAAAACATGAATGTTGTGAGTTTTAGGCTCGTCTCCTTTGGATTTCTAACCCCAGGAGCATGATCTGAAAGTGTACAAAGCCAACGATCGACTTGATTTGTAAAGACAAAGTAAACTGTAATGGTCGAGTGAAGAACTAGGAGGTAAACCAGGGCTAAAAGCTATCATTACCCTTATTGGCCCAACGTGCTTGAAGAATTCAGCCATTTCCTCTATGTTGGCCTTCTCAGTCAACCCAGTGATGTAAATGGTGCTGTTCTCAGAGTCATCTTGCTCTTCTGGACGTCCTACAGGTACAAAGTAAATCACAATAGTTTCCATTTCCAATAAAAAGATTTTTAAATAGGAAGACAATAAACAAGACCTTTTTTGTAAATTCCTGACAAAACCACATATGCCTTTGTTCAGTGTCAAAAGTACTATATATATATATATACATACATACACATACTATCAGATTCTTAGGTTGAAGATTCTACTTACCCATTTCGCGTTCATCGCCGCCCATGGGTCCTGTAGTCCATTGAGTAAAAAGTAAACAAAGGGAAAAAAAGTCAGTGCATGCAACTAAAATCCAGTAGACAACACCTGATAACTACAGCTCATAAACCACACTCTTATGCATGACTTGTATTGGGAAGTTGAAAAATATGGTACCTTTTGGTACAAAATGTCCACAATTGATAAACTCAATTGAAAAATTGAACACCTCAGAACCCTTGGTATGTATATATAACTCTTTGGGAAAAGCCTTTAAGACCAGAGTGAAATCTTTAAAAAAAATAAAAGATTCAGCTCAGATTTGCCAGAGCAGCCGCAAACACTTTTCTTATTAACCGATCTAAAAGGTAGTCAAACCATAACCAGTGACTGAATTATATAAAGTACCCCAGAGCAAATGGTCTCAGGCATATAAAAAAAATTCCAATATTTTGATGTGTTTTTGTAGGAAAGAAAATAGCATACCACAATTTATATCAATGTTGAAAGCATATTTACCCAAAAAGTGTTACAGTTTAGAAAGGGCTAACCAGTGTAATACTCAGTAACTTACCACCAGGCTTACTGAAGCCACCTCTGTCTCCAGCGCTGCTATGGGGGAATAAATGGAGATATGAAGGCGTTTCCCTTTTACAGCCACTTCCATGGCTCGAGCAAAGTGGCTTGATCGGGGGAGTAATAAAAACATTCTATCTATCCCAACAGCAACTTCAATTAACTCCCAGAAATCTAACTATAAATGTACAGTTCATTGACAAAAATTATACTAACTATGTGCCATTCCTTAGCTTGGTACAACATCCAATGACAGTTTGAAACAGTGGATACAATAATCCAAAAATAAAAAAAGAAAGGAACATGTTTATGTTGGCTTTTAAAATGTGATAAATCCTAAAACAAATGTACACAGGTAGAATTATTTCAGATGCATTGATGGAACAATATAAAGTACCATCACCTCAACATTAGGTTACAATTTAATTACTTTTACATTTAAAATATTATAAAATAAAAATACAATGCATCTGAAATTTCACAGGAGTCATTGTCATTACATTCACCATAATAAAGACAATTACATGTTTTTAACACCAAAACAAATACAAAGTCTACCAAAGATATGATAAATTTAAATAAAACAGGTGGCTTTATTGACTTTATATACCCATCATGCTTAGAAAAACAAGACAAAAATAAAAACACCATCCTCAGTTCTTGATAAAAGGGAGACTTCGAATCTTTGTTTAAGCTCCTTCCTGTTGCTTAAGCTGGAGAGTCTGTACTGAGTACAGATACTTTTTAGAGAAAAGATGGTTTTAAATGGCTCTCACTGTTACCTGTACGGTATAAATGTGACAAAGCATGTTAAAAAGGCGCTGAAAAGAAATAACATTTGTATTCCAAACATGTCAAAACACAGTAACCCCACCCCTCACCCCAGAGCACAAACACCTGTGCAAAGCTAAACTGTGATGAAGCCCTACATTAACTCTAAACCCTATTAAAAATGTAAACTATTTTATAGAACTTATAAAAAATTTAAATGCACCTGTGTTTCTGTATATTGTTGTTAACAAAAACCTCCGCTCTCCCGAATAGTTTTAGCACCTTACTAATCCAAACCTGAACAGCTTAATCCAACCATTCAGTTTTTTTATTATTGAAAATCCATCTAAAGAGAACAAAGTTTATTGAACCAAAACAACCAATATTTTTTAACAGACTTCTTTTCTCAAAGTTGAGACTTGTAGTTAAAGGTCCAACCAAACCAGCAGGGATGCCTGCCATGACCTTAGTGCTTGTAAAGTTCCACCTAAATCTACCAAACTGTGTAAAATTTGTTTTTAATAGGTAAAACATTTTCATAAGTATGTAAAACAAAGACTGCCTGATATCAGGAAAACATGGTTTTGTGATGATTTGATTGGATTGTGATTATATGAATTAACCCATATTTTCCATACTTTTGATTTTCATCACAATGTCCAACATTCTATGTGGACATTGCAACTTAAGGGGGGGAAACAATATTGAAGTATTTCTGACAGGCCAAAGCTTTTGACATGTGAAACTTGCATCCTTGTCACATTCCTATCACATATTGCACCCAAGAAGTCATCTGTGGAACACTGAAACTTCAATGAAAATCGGGTTTTAAATTTTTTTTGCCATTCTGTCAGAAAACCTTTTATAGATTATTATGTCCTGAGTCCATATTGACGAAAACACCAACTTTTAGTGAACATAAAAACTGCACCAATATCCGCTTTACCAGTGTAAACACAAACTATTTTGAAAACGCCAGTGTTGGGGTCTCCCACCACTCCATAGTATTCGATACCAAGCACAATATACCCTTGAGCCAAATACTGACAACATCGACACCATTTTTAAAAAAAAAATTAAATAGAGACTTTGAACCCCGATCAGGACCAAACAATAAAATTACTGTAATGGTTGAAACCTAGAAACCAATGTAGGTGTTGCAATTAAAAATAGAAAAAGAAACAATATACTAAATGCTCCATTTCTGAAATTTGGATTTAAGGTTTATGCCACAATTTAAGTCTGACTGGATTTTTTTAGGTTTTTAATCTCAATTATCTCAAACCAAGAGGTAGTCGAAGGAGAAATGCCTAGTGTCTGACCTGTTAATACAGAAAATGTGCTGTCCATTAGTGCCCCCCTTCATAAAACATTTGTCAAGCCTCTGTGTTCCTTTCTGTACCTGCTCAGTTTAGGGTCTACTGTGATAAATCATGACATCTCCTTCCACTCCTTTGCAGATTGTCAGATTTACTATGAAGCCAAATACAGATAAACCCTACAAAGAGGTTATTTGAATTTAAAATTATTTGAATCCAACCAAGATTTTTTATTAGGATTTTTTATTAAAAATTGAAATTCAAAAATCACTCAAAACCTTCACAATAAATCTTAGTTGACAAAATAAAAACCTTGATTGCTGACCAGATCTGGGAAATTTGTCTCCTCTGGTGACCTCCAAGTCTTTGAGGTTGAAGGTCTTTTTTCTGTCACCCTTATTGTCTTCCACAGAATATTGGATTTAAACTGAGACTTTGTTCAAAATATTAATCACTCCCAGTCAGAAAAAAGAAACATATTGATAAATTGAATAAATACTTTTAACAACCCTGCCAGAGGTGTAAATATTTTTGATCTCAAGTCCTGTTCCAGCCAGCTTCAACCTGGACGTCTCAGAACTGGTAACAGCTCTACTCCATCTAGCCATAAATATACATTACACACCGATCTTGCCAACTTTGGTTCTCTGGCTCCACACCTCAAACAGTACATTACCAATCTGGGGGTTATCAAATTGAAGCAACACATTAGGTATGTTTTGCAGAAAAGCATCTTTCCGTCAAGGCAGATAGCAAGACTTAACCCAAGTTCTCTAAAGTCAACACCATGAGAAAACACCTGCTCTCGTCACCATTCATTTGTGGGCCATGAGATAAGTTGTTCTGGTCCAAAATATAGGCTAAAGCTCAGTGGAGTCTTTTTTATTATTATCATGGTTCCCAATATTTGAAACATGTCTTTAGATATTACAGGCATCTTCACTTGTTTTAACAGTTTCCCAGTGGTTTTAGGGACAGTGCAAGTTGGCATTATCCTCGATTATTGTTTTTCCTTTTACCTCTGCAGTCCATTTATACCTGCCATCTGTTTTTAATTGTAGTTTGACTGTTTTATTTGTTACAATCTATAATTTTACAGAACCTCAAGTTCTACATGTGCTTTATCTATAAGCAATTTAAACTTATTTAAGTTTAACCTACTGTTTTTGATAATACTTGAAAACATTTAAGCGTTAGCCCCCGAAAAAATATTAATGAGCTTGTAAAGACAAAAAAATCTCAAAGGCATTACAATGTACCAAGCGGGTATGAATGACCACAAATGTGCATTTAAGAAGGAACCAAACATACTGCACATAAACGGGACGCTTGACTTAAAATATTTTATGCCAAAGTCCTTAAAAACATGACCTGAAGTTTAAGCAGAAAAACAATGGCTTAACTCATTTTGTGTTTAAAACTTTTCTAATAAACCCTAACGTAAACATCTTAGAAAAAAGAAGAAACACTGCCTGTAAAAACCATCAACTCTCCAACTTCCCATCTATCCAAAAAAATAGTTCTGACTCAGTCAATTCATGTCTTTAGAAATTAGCTAATTAACCTAAAGTTTAAGCACAGGTTGCTCTTTCAAGTTATTGTGGGAAAAAGGGACATCCAACTTACCTTCAGCCAAAAAGGTCAGAGCTGAGAGAAACTGGAATAAAATGGCAATAAAGCCATTTCAACTGCATACCAATGGCTTTGTGCCTCCACCATCACCTCTTCAGAAGGCAAATAATTTTTGCATATTATTTTAGACCTGTTCTTCAACTCAATGCCTCAAAAGCCACCACCCTGCAACTTTTAGGTGAATTGAAGGAATCAAATTCCTGAATTATATTCTCAGCAACTCATAGGTCTGGTTGGATTATGGAGCTAAAAGTAGCAGGGCAGTTGCTCAAATAATAAAATAGGAGATCTCTGGAGAATAATGCAGTTGTTTCCCCACAGAATGTCTCAGCTCTGCCCAACATGGCAACAGCACCTATGATCAAAATAAAAATGAGATTACGCGATAAGGAAACACACTTACCCCATTCCACGACCCATTCCTCGCCCACGATGCATCATTCCACCTCGTTCAAAGCCATCCCTTCCCGGGCCCCTGCTGTCTCCTCCTCCAGGGTACCTTCCAGGTTCAGACCCTGGATAGCCAGAACCTCCACCTTGGCCATCCTGTCTGTAGTTGTCTATAAATATGCAACACAGCTTTATTAGTACAAATAGCCCACATATATTTACAGCCATATTAAAGTGCTCCATTCACAATCCATCTTAGCGACAAAAAGCCAAACTTACTGTAAGGGCCAGACTGGTTATAACTGGGTGGTCCACTTTGTTGGTTGTATTGATTGGCTGCTGGTTGCCCGTAGGAACCAGCACCCTGAGGAGGGTAAGCAGGAGGAGCTTGTTGCTGCGGTGGGGTCTGCTGTTGGTAGCCCTGCTGTTGGCTGTATCCAGCCTGCTGACCCTGGTACCCAGGCTGTTGCTGTCCATAAGATGTTGGTTGGGAGTAGGAGCTTTGGTTGTAACTAGCCGGTTGGCTGTTAGCACTGCAACTACAAAAAGTCAGTAAACAAAGAACTACAAAAAAAAAACAAAAAAAACTGAAACTTTCATTTAAAATGATAACCCTGTTTTCATGTTAAAATGAAAACAGGTAAAGGTAAAAGATACATAAAACTTTTACCTCTGTGGTGCAGAAGGTGCAGCCTGTTGACCATACCCAGGGTAGGCAGATTGGGCAGTGTACCCTGGCTGAGACCCATAAGACTGGGAGGCAGCTGGAGCAGCTGCAGTAGCAGGAGTCCCATCATAACCACTGGCTCCATAACCCTGGGCTGACTGTGAATAGCCATGAGCAGTAGACTGGGTAGGAGGATAACCAGCTGCAAGAAAGGAAGTGCTATTATAATACTTGCCCTAGAATGATAATAATAGTTAAATATGCAGCCCTGGTAAGTTGTCTTTTTATTCTTTTCGTTTCCAGTATCATTACCTGCAAATTATCTATTGAATGATGCAATAAACATTTTTAGGCACCCTTTTCTACATTATTTTAAAGCTAGACCCTAACAGACTACAATGAAAAATATATGTTACAAAACACTGACTTGCTGGTTGCTGGCCATATGATGACCCATATTGTTGTTGCTGTTGAGGATATCCTCCAGCTGCTGGGGTTGTCTGGGTATAACTGCTATCAGCAGCAGCTGCGGCAGGCTGAGTGTATGATCCATAATTCTGCTGGCCATAGCCTTGCTAAAAACAAAACGAACAAACAAATCAAAAGAATCAAAACTTCATGGGGAAGTTGTTGTTTATTTTTTTAAATAATGACACAATCCATTAATCATCACCATATGGCAAGCTCAATCTACAATAGACAACTATTCTATTTATATTTTTTAACCTTACCTGTGCTGACTGGCCATAATTCTGTGATGGCTGCGCAGCATAGGAGGCATACCTGTGAGGAAACAAACAAAAAAATATATATTATCCAAGTTAGAAACCATACAAAGTAATCTAAACAAGATTTCTCCAAATGCAAGCAGCACACGAATGCTTCCTCTACTAGCACATTTGCATACCCATGATTAAAAAAAGTATTGCATAGGTTCATTTATTTGAAATAATGAAATTAGTATTCTGAAGTTGCACTACATTCAAACAGAGTAATAATAAATTACAACAAACGCATAGGCACAAAAATATGTACAAGCAAGAAAAAAAAAAGGCTTCGATTAGTAAATACACATGTTTTTTCAGTCTGGAGTACCATTCCTCAGTCCCAATTGCCATTATTTATTTTGAACTAAAGTCATACAAACACAATCAAAATTTAGTGTAAATATTGGATTAACTTAAATATCTTACCCCTGCTGAGCACCACTCTGGTTGTAGGAGCTGTAATCTGTGAGCAGAAAAGAGATTATTATTAACAACCGTTTGACTTTCTAATAAAACAGTTTGCGCGCGCGAGCCACACAGTCCCGTTGTTAGGCCTACGCTGAAAAACTAACGAGCAAGCAAATGAAACCCCACACGACGGCTCCAGCTACCAAATGCAGACTGGGTGCACTATCAAAACGTTTTAGAATACCAGCTCTTAAAAAATAATAGCTACGTTTAAACGCCGTTGTATTAAATAAAAGGCCGACTCGTTAACTACAATAGCTCGAGGAGCTAAAACTAGGCCATGCACGCTGCGTAGGCAACGGTCATTGTAAAACAACACTCAATTAAAATCTATGTAAACGCGTTAGTCTCACCAAAACACGTTCTCATACGATAACTTGATCTACAGAACTACTTCACTTAACAATTGGAAAATGAATGTAAAAGATGTTGCGATTTTATTTTTTTTTTTAACTCACCGGGAGCAGACGCCATTTTAGTAAGTCTGTGCAAACCGACGAGATGCTGCTAAATGCAAGAAGAGGTTCCACACCGCGCTAAAGAACCACGAAGTCTCGCGATATTATTGTCCTGCAGTGACGACAAAGGCAACGGGTAGGGAAAATCATTTTTGTGAATGTAGCCTTTAGTCATGAAAAAAGTACGCTTTGGAATCGAGTCGTTTATTTATTTATTTATATATATGTGATACTGATACTTTTGGCCACAATGCTGAAAATGTTTATTACCAATGTTTTACTCTGCATGTATTGTTGTTTATTCAAATCACTCAAACGAGAAACTTGTCCTGCTTGAGTAATACAATCCTTGAACCTTTTCCATCAAACTAGATCCAGTGTTTAACTAGTTCTAGAGTTTGGTAATAATCAACCCCTTGTATCCTCTCTGGTCCCATAGTTTGAAGAACCAGTGCTAACCCAGCATAGGTTCACTGCTGGGCCAGAAAAAAAGAGGACGACCAATTTGAACATACAGATAAATCTACTACAGAAATCAAGGGTTTTCAAACTCCTCAAAGGTTGCTGTCCTGCAATTTTCAGATGTGTCCCTTGTCCAACACTCCAGAATCAAATCAGTTGATGTTGACATTAAAATTCATACCTATGTCTTTGTTATGATTTAGTTTCAATGAAAACAATTTTCTCTGTTGCAGAATTCAATTAAGAATCTGCAGCAAGACTTGAAGTCTTTTTAGATTACTGTTGGGAAAAAGGAAACCATGCATCTTTTTCCAACCACTGTTGTACACCACTTTGTGGCTGTCGATAGAGAATGTCAAATAATGATGTCGAAGTGTGTAGTTGTAGCAGAACAAAATCTGAAGAGCTTCAATTGGTGAAATACATTTTCAAAACACTGCACCTAACAATGATGCAGATTGTCAGAAAACACTAACAAGTTAATGCAACATACCACTCAAAAACTAATCCTCAAGTTATATTTTAAATTTACAATGTTGTGTAGCAAACAACTCAAATAAGAAAATCTGATACAAAAAATTTCACTACTTTCATTAATTATTGGCAGCGGTGGGAAGAGTAGCACTCCCTCAATAAATATTTACTCATGAAAAGAAGAAAAAGTATCAAGAAATTACTCAAGCACAAGTAAAAAAGTGTCTGCTGAAAAGAATACACACAGGTACTGAGAATCTGATCAGAAGACAGATGACAATACAATGTTGGCTGCTAATTCTGATATTTTCAAGACTGAGGTGAAAAAATACTTACAAATAAATATCTTCATTCCAAAATGCAAAAATTCTGCCAGAAAAGAATTTTCCAAAGAATATTTTTCCAACATAAAACTTACAACATGTATACATGTTAGAAAAATGCGAAGAACTTCCAGTGATAATATTTGCTACTATCCACCTCTAATTGTAAGTACAGGAAGCACGCATCCAGGATGACCTGTAGGTGGCGGTAAAACGTTGTAAATTATAAACATAAAGAAGAAGAAGAATGTTTGCGGAAGTTTGCATCCTTTCGAATTCCTTACACCTCGAAGCTAAAATCGATTTTACTTGCGTTACTTTTATTATATAAAGTGGCGTAATAAATGTAAACTATAGTTAATTATCTACCATTCTGTTGAGTCAAAAACCACAACAAATCCTAGTAATCGCTATCAGTTTTATTTAGCAGTGAATTACCTGTATAGGCTTTAGCTCTCAGTCTTCTATTGTAGCACGAAAAATAATATGGTTATGCATATTTAAAATTTCATCGGATATAATTATCCTATGATGAACCTCATCAAATATTTGTTTGCCTGGTTTAATGTCGTGAAAGCCAGTGGAGAAGGTGCATCTGATGTGAAATGATGCTGAGCCGTGTCCTGTCAGTGAGGTCCTTGTTTGGGTCGGAACGTCCTGGATTCTGCCTGGTAACTTTTGCTCTGATAGCATTTATGCTGCTTATGTATGCTGGGGGCATCCAGGCAAGTCTGAGCGTGGGCCCAGGAGGATACTTCCCAAGGTTCATAGGTAACCCTGCTGTTACATCTAATGAACATCTTCAAAACACCACTTCAGATTTACGCAAAGCAAGCTTGTGGATTATTTTTTGTTTCCTCCTCAGATGTGTTTCTGTATGCTCTCAGTCATGATGACTCGCCCTCGTTGCTGATCAGCGTGGTCCTGCTGCTGCTGCTGGGATCATGTCAGGAGCGTCGCTGGGGGTCAGTGGCCTTCCTGCTCCTGTCCATCCTCACAATCACCATGCTGGCATTCATTTACACCCTGGTGCTGTTTGTGGTTGGAGGGGACGCGAGTCGGATCTGTGGCTTCTCTGCCATCCAACTCGCTCTATTTACGGCTCAGTGTCGACAGGCCACACAGAGGAGGCTGCTGAGGTGTTTGCCAGTCTGGTTCCTGCCGTGGCTTTTTCTGATCAGTGGTTTGCTGCTTCTACCGGGAACACCAGCGCTGCTTCACCTCTGTGCAATATGCATCGGACACAACTGTATCCTTTCCTGTGTATGTAATCTGCAGATGCTTGTCAGGACTGGTACATCCTATAAACCGGAAGTTTTAGTTTGTATGTTTTTTTAAATTTTCTGTCTCATGTGATTTCTTTGTGATTTAGATATATTCCTTTGTGTCACTTGTTTCTTGTTGAGGCCATTCTTTATTTTGGGCAGTCAACGTATCTTTGTGGAGTTTTAGGTCTCAGTGTTTTTTACATCTGTATGCTTGGCTTTTCTGTGTCTTTTAATATGTTTTTTATTTTTTATTTTTTACCCCTCCAGGGGGTCTTTTGTGGGCTCTAGTGTCCCTTATATGATAGTGGGCTGACAGGAAACGGGGAAGAAGAGGGGGGAAGACATGCGGCAAATATCGTCGGGTCCGGGAGTCGAACCCGCGACGGCCACGTCGAGGACTCAAGGCCTCCAAATACGGGTCGCGCTAACCGCTACACCACCACAGCACGCCCGGCTTTTCTGTGTCTTTATCTTTGGATGTTGTGTACTTCTTTGGGGATGCAGATTGTGTTTTTAAGATAAGGTCCAGGCCCTGGACCCATGACACTCTATGTATAATAGTTTTGTGGTTTATTTAGGCTGAATGTTCCCTCCACTAAATCTGTAATGAAATCTTTGAAACTTTGGTGACTGTCAAGTTATCCCCTATCTCCTTAATTTAACATGCAGATCATCAGCCTTTCATTGGGACGCTACAGGAACTGGAGGAGACCAATATTTTTTCTTTCATTCCTAATTGGATGTATGTTCCTACTTCGGCCAGGGTCAGATTGCCAACATTTACCACCTCACATAGGTATTACAAGTCAATTACATTAAACGTCTGACTATCCCTTTTAAATATATTCTTGATCATTTTCATATTTTGTTGCAGCACATCCACACAAAATGTTGAAAACTGTATTATTTTCCTGCTGCTTTAACACTACTCAGTACTTTGTGTAAAGTAATGGTCATAATGTGAGTAAATGTAAAAATATAATAATTTACCCAAAAGCAAATTTCACAATTTGTCAATTGCTTAGATCGCTTCCCCAGTTCATGGCTGTGGATCACGCAGCTCCTCCACCAGTGAGGGACCCCACAGCTTACAACCTCCACCCTTGGATGGAGCCTCCATCACCTGCCTGGGTGATGGAGGTGCAGGCTGCTGCTGTGTCTGAGGCAGAAGTGCTGGAGGAGCAGATGCTCCGAGCCGGGATAATGGCCTCCTTACAGGACACTCCTGACACAAAAGTAGAGGTCCCAAAGTCATCAGTTTCATCTCTGCGGTTAGTAGAGTTTATGGCGTGTATTTTATAAATAATTGGTTTTTCACTTAATACGTTTTTAATCCTAAAGTCTGTATTTACATGCAGATGTCTGTTTTTGTTTCCTGCCAGGCTTCAGCAGCTGGAGAAGATGGGCTTCCCCACAGAGAAAGCTGTGGTGGCATTAGCAGCAACCAAGCAGCTAGATGGCGCCATCTCGCTACTTATTGAAGACAGCATCGGAGAACAAGCTGTGGTGGTAACTAAGGGAAAGAGCCATCCACCACAGCAGAGCCCCTAAACAAGTTGACACTACTGGTTACGTTTGCACTTTTGAATCAAACTGGACACACATCGTGCTTGGGTTTTGCTGAGCTTCTGTATTTTCCCTGTGGGCTACATGAAGAACCTTTAATATCTAAACTATCTGGAAAATGTGGACAAAAAGCCGAAATGTTCCCAAATAAAAGTTTTTTTTATTTCCAAATCTGCACATCAGAGACAGTGGCTGTTAGTTTATTTTTTTCAGTTGTAAAAGTGTTTAATGAATACTTTTGTACCACCAATTCAAACAGGTGACACGTTAAAATAATAAAAACATTTTATTACACTTATCATCTAAGCAGGATTATCTTAACACAGTACATTTGCAAGAAAAGAAAAAAAAATCAAAATACAAAATGGTTACATAACAGCTTACAACATAAACTACAATTTTAAATAGTTTCACAATAACTTTGATATAAGATGAAAAAGTGTTTTCATCAGAGCAGTTTAAGCAGTCATAGAACACAACAGTGGTAAAATATGTTCAAGTTCAAATAACAGTTTCCTCTGTGAGTGTGTTTGGGATCTCAGTCAGCAGAGCCGTTTTAATTTCAGCACATTCAGTTTTCGGACTGCAGCACCATCTAACATAGATGCCTATGTTTGTGCAGATTTTATGTCAAAAACATTGATTAGTCACTTACACAAAGAAAAGACACCAGAAAACTTCTTATCACCATTTAAAAACACATCAAATAGAGATGACTTCATCTTTTTAGTGCACTACATAACACTGAGTTAAACAATAAGATGAAAATATAGGAATACTAGCGGAAGGAGGATGTAATTTTGTAATACAGACTGTACAAGCTCAGAGTATTTAAATAACGGACTCTCTTCAGATTGCAGACAAACTATGAAAGCAGCAAAACCTCACACTGATTTCTACTTCTCATTTCTCTAAATGAACCCTTACTGTCTAGAACTGTTTTGCCGTCACAACCACCAAGGATGAAAATCTTCCTTTTTCTTTCAACATGGTTACAGTTGTTTTATTTTTTTTTTTTTAGCATTCAGATGGAGAGAAAAATCAAAGCAGTTCTCAGGTAGCAAATGAATCAGGGTATCATGGAGTTATCAGTTGAGTTTCCCTGAGGTGTTCCCCATTCCTAACTATTTAATAAAAGCCCAGACTGGGCACCAGATAGGGTCTGAATGTGCTGAATGCCGGTGAGAGACCTGTTGGAGGGGAAGGCCCAGTCTGTGATCCTCAGGGTCAGTGTCGAGGATAGGGGTGCTACTTTCCTCGGACTTTGGTGTCGGTGAACAGAGGAGAAGCAAGTCGATGTGGAGACGCACCTGCTCGCTTATCTCTGTAGAAACTAGGGGAGGATGTGCCGAACGGTCCGTCCCCAGACCCTAGATCAGGCTCTGTTGAAGAAAGACAGCGGTTGGAAAGGGGCCTCCCTGTCCATCAACATGTGTGGCCATGCGGACTCTTTAGTCCACTGATGTTGAAAAAGTAAAATTAAGACTTTTCTTAATTTTAGCATTACACATATCTGTAGAACTTCATCTGCGTTTGGACGTTTTTTTTTTAAATCAAGTTGTGTTATAAAAATATTAGTTTAATCCAACCAAGTTATTAGAGGACATTCCCCCTTTGATCATTGTCCCCTTTGTTTAATCTATCTGTAAAAACAGAAATGTCCTACAGGTTATTAAGGTTGTTGTAATCAAACCTTTACTTAAGAAACCTTTTCTTGATTAAGATGCCTGAATGAATTGAATGTTGTTCCTTTTTCAGCTGTAATTCTTGAGAAAATTGTTGCTGGTCAAGCGTTAAAGGATTTTTCACACTAAGGATCTGTTTGAAGAGTCTCAATTAGTCACTCTATAAGCTTAGGCTCCTACTACTTTCCCTCTACTAAATTCAATTAATTCAATATTTGCAAAAAAATGACTCCCTTTAACTTTATGTTCTCTTATCAAGTTTTCTCTCTATAGGAGGAAGCCTGGCATTTCTGTTTCCTCCATCTTCTTTTTTCATATAAGATACTTTCCCATTTCATTCTTTTATGTTTCCTAGACAGAGACACCGAAGAACTGCCACTACTTAAATTTGCTCTGTTTTTCGTCACAAGGATTGTACAACTGGCCTAAGACTTTATCTATGTCTACGCCTAAATGAACTATCACCGCCATTAACTCTTAGTTCATTCTTAATATTACAATATTATATTGTATTATATAATATTAAATTACAGCAGTTAGATATTGAAAAAATAAAACAAAACAAAAAAATATATAATAATTATTCCTGTTAGAAAGCAGTTATTCCTTTCCACTGTCACCATGTGGTTGCTTGGATTCCTGCAAAGTCAGTGACAGTTGGGTCTTTTAGATATTTAACCTTTTCTGATTGTAATGAAAAAGTGAAGCTAACCCCATTACTTTATACCTACAATCAAATTGGAATGCAACTAATTAAATGCAAATCTGTCAACGGGATTTAATTTGATTTGTTAAAAATGTTTGAGGAGTTATAATTACATGTACAGTAGTATTTCAGACTCTGTATATACTTAGACTCACTATCTTGCTGATAACACATTTATAGATAAATAGTAATGTTACAAAACAGCAATTCTGCTAGATTTATTACATTTTTAAAAAGGTTAAAATTATCCATCATAATGCAGCAAATTACAAATAAAACAGTGAAACAAAACATTTCAGAAGCACCACTTTGCATTTTTTCTCTATATAATTTGGCATTTCTACAAGGTGTAAAAGAAAGCAAGTACCCCAAAAAATCTAATTCTAAGCAAAATAAATGACTCAGTGACAGGAATCAATGTTATGCGTTTAAAGCTCAAAACTCTGCCAACCCAATTTATTGAGGCTGCGGCGATCAGTCATGTAAATATCTGATTTATTTGCTTCTCAGACCCAACGGACAAGCAAAATTATTCATATCCTTCAAACATTCTCACATTACAGCCACAAGTTTCTGCATATTTTATTGGGATTTAATGTAAGATCAAAAATATTATTAATCTAGGCCTCATAATTGTTTGCGAAAAGAAAACAATAGGAAACAGCAAACTCAACTGAGAACATGAGGTAAGACTTGAAGATTGATGCTTGCAGAAACTCTCCATTCAATCTACATGATGTGAATCAAGTGGAGTTCTACAAAGTGTTGCCTCATGAGGACTGATAATGCAAGGCGTTACTTTAGATTTTTATTTGTACAAAATTTTAAAACCCATGTACCATTTTCCAATTTGTGTTGATTTATCATAAAATCCCATTTAAATCCCAAACATCATGAAAGATCGAAAAGTTAGAGTATGAACACTTTACAATATAAAGTACACACATACCCATATATATATATATACATACTGCAGTGAATCTGCAGTATATATATACTGCATATATATATATATATATATATAAAGTTATGTTAAACAGATCTAGAATTTAAAATGCTTCTTTTATATAAAAAGGCTTAGAAAATAATTTTAGCATCTGCTGTCATCAAAACATGAATACAAAATAACTTCTCAACTTTACATTACATTTAAAAACAGACGGTGATTATAAATCCTAAATTTCTAACACTTGATCTATGTTTTCTTCATCTAATTGAGAAATGAGGGTCAGCAGGACTGTGGGTGTTTTGGCATTACCTGGCCAGATGATAGCCTCCAACAGTGTCACCCTGCGAGCCAGAAGCTCAAGGTCTGCCTGCAAGTCTTGGAACATCTGCAAGCTAATGTCCTATCAGAGAGCAGTGACAGTGGGACTTTGTGAGGCTGCAGAAAAGACTGTCCAAGTCCTGGGGCTGCCTGTGACTGCTCCCGCCCTCTGTCCCAGCAGTTAGGCATGGTGGGAGTATGGGCCCACCCGCAGCTGTGACCCCTGCCTAAAGCTGACCCTTCCGCAGGCCTCCTACTCACCATGAATACCGATCATAGTCTCAAGGATTAAAACCCTCTCGGCTAAGATCTTCAGCGCCTCTCTGATCTGATGTATGCCGTCCCCCTGTGAAGATAGATACAGCCGTCAAGGTAAAGAGCAGAAGCTAGAGGACTGCTCGCCAAGATGCAAGTCAGGTTTCCAATACAGTTTAGCTGTTAGAAGGTTAAAACAGTCCACATATCTGCCCAGCATGACTATCCATTCATTATATTTCTCTCTATGTTTCCTTTATAAACATGCTGCTAAGTATTATACTTCTCTGTCATGCTGGGCAGGCAAACATCAGCATGCACATGACAGACCAGTATCACGTGGCAGCATAACACAGCTGAGTCACACTGTCAGGGAAGAGATGACCATGCCATCTGCATTCACTTTGCTTATTTTTAGCTCCACAGTGTTCAGTCTCAATGCAGCAGAGACACAGAAGTTACCCGTCAGAGGAGGTTTACTCTTACATCTGATTTGTCTTTTGTTAAGGGATAAGGCAGCGACCTCAGGGGATCTTTACCTTCAAAAGTAACAAAAGTACTGCAACAAGAGATGTAAGACAGACAGAGACAGCTTTATGCATCATGATCCTCAGAGACATGCAAAGAAACATGGCTGAAGGTTGTGAATGGTTTCTTTAGAAAAACATGCTAACAAAAAACATACCAAGACTTGTGTGCAATAGAAAACGGCAAAACTGCTTTAGAATATTGCTCTGGAAGGGTATGTCAGTCAAGTTCTTGGACAGTAATTGAAATGTCTGCACATTATAGACTGTGTGCAGACATACGTCAACATTTACAGATCCCAGGGGAAGAGATTGAGCGACTTTTGTAAATTTCTGACATCTCCTGCAGGGACTAGATAGATAGAGGACATCTTTTATTCTATTATTTTAATACTGCCAAAGAAATCTCAATCCAAATAATGCTACATTTGTTTCTTATGTTATTAATGGCATAAAAAGCTAAACATCCTGTGTAAAACCTTTGCAATTGAGTTGCAAAGGTTTTACAAAGGTTCACCTTCCAGCCTCCTGTCTCAAGCCTTTTGCTGATTTTAGCAAGTATTCTTGTAGGACTGACCTGTATGCAGACCTACCCATTTTTCCACTACCTCTGACCAGCCTCTCTGTCAGATTGAAGACAATACCCACCTAAACTGTGAATCTAGCTCGTCTGGAGTTATTATGACTCTCTTGACTGCTTCTCTGATTAATGAGCTCCTTGCTTCTCAGTTCAAGTATATGCCAATCTGTGGTAATACCTAAAGGAAACACTGTTCACAGGTGTACTACAGTAGTTCACAGTTCTTTTTCTTTAAAAAAAAAAAAAAACAATCAAATTGAAATAACTGTATTGTGCTTTAGATGTAAACCTACATCTAAACTGTTAAAGTTGGGCTCCAAGGAACAACTAAATACAATTAAATAAGCAAAAAAAACATAGTTAAAAGCAATTGTATCAAAGCTAACATCACTGATACTAGCAAATTAGTGAGTGACCATTTTCTGCTAACATTTTGTTATCGACACCAAGTTATCCAAATAAAATAGCAACTTTGCCATTTTCCTTTTTAATTGCACAGTATTAGTTTACATACTAAATATATTAACTAGTTTATTTTAAAAGCTAGAAGAAAGAGTTTATGCAGCATTGTGCTTTTCATGCAAGGCAATACAGTGGAAGAAAAGGGATAGCTGTATCCACTCCACCCATATCGGAGCGCAACACCTTAAAACGCAACCACTGACACACAATGGAGACTTTTGGCATATACATCTCATCTATTTCATTGAGATTCCTGTATAGAAAACCAAGCAAATTGGTGAGAGTTAATATTGCACATTTGGAACAAAGCAAAATGAAGATTTTTGCACCAGTTAAGAGTTGTTGTTCTTGTGCTGGTATAGGTGTTTATATGCATATGCCAAAGTAAGAAGCTGAAAAGGTGACTGTGAATGATAGTCATGGGGACAGTAGCTTGCAGTGGGAGTCAGACAGCTTTAGGGTCAAGAGGAGAGGGGACAGCAGTCCAGAGCACACCCCAAGGACCAACAAAAACACACAAACAAATCAGACAGATCAAACATATACAGGGCAACATTATAGTTTAAAAAACAATATGAAACAGATATAAACTGATCTATTGATAGCTAGGAATGTATGGGATTGGTAGGAAGAGGTGTAACTGAACAAACCAATTAATGGAGAGTCACAATGATTGGAAAAAGATCATAACCATAACCTCAGATGTTGGGTCATGGTTATTCTTTGGAAAAGATTCACTGCAGTTCAAAGATGTGATGGCTAAATAAAGATATCTTACATTTGGATTGTTCTTGTAAAATGAGAAAGATGTCAAAGAAAACTTAGAGTTAGACACAGAAAATATTTTGATGCTCAAGAAAAAAACAAAATCAAAATTATGTTGAAAGCTTTCTGAATTTTCTTTGTTGCCCGGTGAGCTACAATCAACTACAATCTTACCGGCAAGCCTTTCTCCCCTGGCTCTCCTTTGGGACCTGGTGCTCCCTGAGAAAAGAGGAGAATAAGTTTCGCTTTAAAACTCGAAGCTGTTGAGAAGTTTAGAGCCGCAGAAAAAAACGAAAAAAACATTCAGTTTATTAACTGTGCTTCTCATGGATTGTGTGCTTTTATTGCTGCTGCCCAGGGTGGTTTACCACAACATAACCAATATGACGTGTTGATGTTTCCCTCCAAAACCTACAAGCAGAGTAGAGGTGACTTACTGGGTCACCTCTGAAGCCTCGTTCTCCTGGATAACCAAGAGGACCCTAAAAAACAAAATACAAGGTAGTTGTGTTACAGTGTTATCAGCTTAACTAGAAATAAACAAAAGGATTCGTCAAAATTAGAGCGTTTTTAGGCCTTTTAAGGTCAATCATTAAAAAAATAAAAAGACACATACTCCACTTTTCACACTTTTTGACATTAAATCAAAAAACCCTTTTTTAGGTCACTTAGGATTACCAAAGTTATTTCTATTTGTTGTATGCTGGAATAATAGGCAAAATAATATTCTTTTACTTTGTTCATATTCAGACGTTTACATATAATTTTCTAGAATTGGCTTTTAAGCTGCATGGCTTAGATCAAACGTTTTGAGTGTCTTTCTATTAGCTTGTCACTACAGTTTACTGGAATTTTGGTCCATTCCTCCAGAAAAACTGAGTCAGCTTTGTTGATCAACTTGATCTCCCACACCACAAATCTTACACTTCACTGAAAATAGGGTTCTGTGATTGGCCTCCCCAAGACATCGACTTCGATGTCCTTAAGTGAGTTTGTAAATAAGTTGGCTGAACAGTTGACATTACCGTTCATTTGTAAGATCAATGTCCATCAGAGTTGCTCAATTTTCTCTTCGTTTCATTAAATATAGCTTGGTAGTTTATGTTACAGAACAGAAAGTAAGAGCCTCACAGATTTGCTTCTTGGCTTGATGAAGGTATATCTTATCTAAAATACTCACCCTTTCCCCACGATCTCCTTTTGGCCCCACTGGTCCTGGTGCCCCAGGTGTTCCAGGCGTCCCCTGTAGTCAGAATGCATTTGAGATGACATACATGTCATTTTAAATATGATTATATATGCACATGTGATTAGATGTATATATTTGTATAGCAGTAAGTCTGACAGTGCTAAGAGCAACTGATGACTATGTTGCATGAAAGGTAGCTTACGTTCTGTCCTGATGGGCCAGGAGGTCCTACTGGGCCTCTGGGACCTGGGGGACCTGTGTGTAGAAGCGTGGAGTCATTATTTCTCTCTGGTGAAGATGGCAAAACTCAATCTGACATGTTTGTATTTCATCCCTTCGTTTGAAGGAAACCTTTGAGTTTCATGAACTCAACCTTCTCAGACTTCAATAACCGACAGTGAAAGTTGGATAAAATGTATACTGTAAGAGCTTTGCATGCGGACGTATTTTCAATTATAGGATGTTTGAATGTGCACACAAATGTTTTCCAGCAACCGCATAAACATCCTGTAAACAATAAAGGCTCACCAACAGGCCCGGGAGGACCCTGAGGTCCGGGAACAGGCAAACCTCTGGAGTCGTGGAAAGTGTTGGTGAAGAAAGGATCTTTTCCGCTATCTGGAGATGAAAGACAATCAATGAATCGTGGAGTTTCTGACAAAAGTAATAATCTGCAACACCTTACATGATAAACATATGTCACTGACAATACTTTAACCTTTTTTTGTCTCATAATTAGATCCACAATAGAATGTCCTATAATGCTCCTTTGTATACCGTAGATGCAGCAGCCCGTCACTGAAGGAGGTCTCCAGCTGAGCTTCATGCATGGGGTGAGAGACATTGTCCAATAGTGATGTTATTGACTTCCTCTGTCTCCCAGCCCATTCTAACATGTATTTATGCTTTGATGTAAAGCATTTTATTGTTGCTCTGGCAGTATATTTAGGGTCTATGATCAATTGAAGTATGAATTTCTGCCTCAATATCAAGTCTTTCACAGCCTCTAACAAGTTTCTTCCACTATTGTCCTGTATTTAGCTCCTTCTTGTCATTACAATCTGACAAGCTTCGCTATACCTATCAAAATAACAAAAGTATTCCTACAGCGTGATGCAGCCGGCACCATTTTTCTTTGTGGAAGGCAAAAAGATACATTTACTGTATACTATACTTCGAATAGATTCATTTATATGAACACCCATGTCTTGGTAGGCTTGCAGTTCTACTACGCTCCTTCCATTTTCAGATGTTCAAATCTTGCTTTTTTTTAATACCCTCACCTGATATAAACATTTGCACAACTTCATCCCTGACCTGTTTGTTGTACTGTTGATAATGCTCTCAAACAAATCCTGGAAAACTTCACAGAATGGCTGGATTTATTAAACAACACACAGATGACTTGATTTAGTAACTTCTGAAAGTGATAGATTACACTGAATTTTATTTCTGTGTATCAGGTTACTGGGGGATTAATACACATTTCATTACATTTTTTATTTATACATTTTGAAGACAGTTTTACACTACTTTGTGTTGCTGTGTCACTTCAAATCCCTCGGTTGTACTTTGTGGTTATAATGTGACAACATATAGATTACCTGTTATATACATCACTTTTGGTGAAGTGCTTTTTGCCAATGGATTTTTTCAATGTGCTCTAGAGACATTTGCAAAACAAATGCCATGGACACTTTATGGTTTTTATTTAACATTTTAGGGAATCTTGTGAATATGACTTTTGATTATATAGTTTCATTTGAAATTTCTGCATTCAGCCATAGATATGACTTAGTTTGTGTGCTCTCAGCAAGTTGCAACTGCTAACAATTATAGGTGACTTTGCACAAGAATCAAGTTGACCATTTTTTTACATGCCAATTTAAGAGAAAAAAAAATTGTAGAGTTATTTTTCCATTTTTTTTTAGATATCCTTTCTGGGCTGTTTAATAAAAATACTGTAAAAATAACAGAAACAGTTTAATGTGGCATTAGAAACTCCTGTGAGTCCAGTGAAACTTCACTTTGACAACTTGATATGACCTATGACCTACCTATGACCTCTAGAGGGCAGTATTTTAAAAAAAAACAACAACAAAAAAAACATGAAATTTCATGCAGAGCTCAGCAAGGCTGGGGGCTGAACTAAACTGCCATCAAAAGCATCCTGGTCATCATTAAATCCAGGTTGGATGGCAATTAAAGCTTAGTCATGTTATGTTTAAAGGTCTCCATATATTTTATGTGGAATTCACTCAGTCAAACCACATGCACTCACAGCATTTGAGCAAGAGGAAAAGGGTGGCAAACATGTGTGATGACGGAAGTGTGTGAATGCTTGGTCATTTTATTCTAACAGGAAGCACGGATCCAATCACAGGCCTGAGACCTCACAGATACTGAAGGGACAGAGGAAGAGGAAGAAGAAAATGATGAGGACGGCTGACAGTCATAAACATCCTCCCTCTGCCTGAGGTGCAGACACCACTAAGAGATCGGGAGGAGAGGTGACACCTCTCTTTTTCCCCATTTACAACACAGTGAGGCTTAGTTAGATGGATTAAACAAGCAGACGCTTCTAACATTGACATATTCCCACAGGCATCTTCTTTGCTGCTGATGCACATTCAATGGCCAAATAAGCCAGTGTTTTCCAAAGGAAGCTCGGTTCAGACCCGCCTTCACCGCTACTTTGATGTGAAAGAAATAGCCCACATTTTGGAAATCATCATGCCGACCCCCACACTCCCGCGGCTCTCCACAGCGGAACCCAGAGCTTACAAATCTGTGTGTTGCATACTTTGTTTTACCACCAGACCTGAATGTAAAACCCACCCATGTGTTGACCTTGAAAGAGCCCATCCGTCTCCCGCTCCCCTCCCTCAGCTGTCTGGACGGCCTACATCTGGAAACCGTTCAGTGACGTCGGCTGTGGACAGGTTCTCCTCTCAGAATAGGAAGTCTGCGCTAATTTTACACATTTTGTATCTGGTAAAACACTATTTGATTGTGATTTACTCTTCTGGTAGCAGAACAACATCAGAAGAAACAGGCAGCAGCTAAAGGATTAACACCAATCTTCATGTTTTTATACAATTTCTACATTTTTGTAAAGAGTTCTGAATATAACGTTGAAATTCAGTAAAACTGCACCACTTTGCTTATGAAAAAACCTACCTAAAGATTTGTGCTAAAGCTAAAGCTTTTATTGCCTGAACCTAATAAAAAACTTCCATCCTTCTCTGACATAGATATGTTTATTTGCTATTCATTTCTTTAATCATCCTTCTTAATATTTTTAGTTAAAGGGGCCTTGTCAGATTCTCCTTTTACCAATCCTTTTGTCACCCTGTCTGAGTCTCTTAAGGCACTTTCATCACGGTCATGTAAAAAAACACACAAACCACAAACCTCCTGTTATGGCTTAATCCTTTCACAGGCCTTGGGTGCTTTTACATCATTCAGCAGTGGATGTGGAACCAAAATGGTGTGGCCTACAACTTGCTGCAGACATATTAAGAATCATTTATGCTCGATGCAAAATTCATATGGAACTTCTGAGTTAATTTGTCTCAAATCTTAGTCTGCCATCAGGGAGCTTGAGGATGCTTACCCAAATGCATCAAACAGAGTCAAAACCACTGTCAACAGGAGGGCCAGTTTAGCACACATTAGCTCACATGTGATCAGCAAGTGAACAAAGAAGAAGACATGTTGTGTTTTATTTATTGGGTTAACAGTGCACTGATACAGTATCATTGTTTTGTTTAGAAAGTTTAGATTTATTATACACTTTCTACACTTGGAATCTAGAAGCCAACTCAGAACTGCTTTGCTTAACAACAATGGCGACTTAACAAATGCTTCAATATGCAAAACAGTGAGACATATTTATGTGTGGAAAGGAGGTATAAGTGGGTGTTAAGGAAAATCCCACAGTGATGAGCTCTAGTGTAGGCAGGTTTTCCACATTCCTTCTGTAAAAGCATAGCTATTTCATGCCAGTTTATAATGACCTTAATCACAAGACGTAATTAACATGTGACATCACTGAAGTAAAGAACGATTTGAAAGGCGCTTTGGTTGTTACCCTGCCAGTTTCCCTGTTGCTCTGATGTTGCTCTCTTGTGCTGCTATGGATTTTTTTTTCTTGTTTTTTTTTGGCTCTAGTGGCCTTTATTTGACAGTGATCTGACAGAGAAGTGGGTTGTTAGAGAGGGAAAGACATGTGGCAAAGGTCAGCAGGCCAAGATTCAAACACGTGAGCCACATCGAGGACTGAGCCCTCCGTATGGACTGTGTGTGTTACTCCTGAGCCATGGCTACGCTCCCACTTCTGATTTTTTAAGTTAAGTTTGTTTTCTGTCATTTATTATACTCACACAAGACCATCTTCCTTCTTACTGCATTTGGGTCCTCAACAATCACACTGTATGAGAACAAACCTGTCACCTTCTCCTTATGTTTTGTCTAAAGAAGACAATTCTGTAATGTTTGACCAAACTTCTGACTGATATTCATTAATTATAAGTCCTGGCTTTAAGGTTGATTTCTATTGGACAGTGCTTTGTAATTTCATGTCTGTGAAAAGCGCTTTATAAATAAACTTTACTTACTTAATTACTTACTTACTGTCCCTGAAAGGTGGCTTTAAACAAAAAGGACTCTCTGGTGCCATTTCAAGTATTTGCTGGATTTTGAAAAATATTTTTTAGAACAAAATGCATTGATGTTATTACTATTAAATACACGTGTTGCAAATACTTGTTTAAGTATGCCACATCCTACTTCTTCCTCTCCTTCTGCAGTTTATCTTATCTTGTTAAAGAGCATCTGACGAGCCAAGTTTATGGCGAGCAGAACAGGACTGGAAATTAGTAAAAAGGTTTTGAAAAGTCTGCAGAAAGCCAGGGGAAGTATTATTCTAGATAGCTGTAAAAGATTACAAGAAAGCTTGGCTGCTTGGAAGCAAGGTAGAGCATACTGAGGGGTGCAATCTGTGTTTTTGATTCTAATCAGGACTGGATTTAGGAAGACGTAGTACCCTGGGTTAGAGTTAGTTTTGGTGCCCTATCAACACAAACTTATTTTATGTATATAAACAGAATATCGATTAGGTGCATGTCAACTTAAAGGTTGTCAGACGATATTCACCTGAAAATACAGTTTTTGTAAAACAAACCTTGCATTTGTCCTCATGGAAATGTCCCCCATTAACACGACATCATGTCCACCTTCATCCAAGCGGAAAACAACCCAAGATGTTACAGTAACTATGCCAGGCCTGTATGCGTAACACACAAACTGAAATGCACCAGAAACAGAGAGAATGTGCTCAAGCTTTGCTGCTGTTGTGCCCGACATGCATGGAGTCAAGGGTAAGATTAGAAGTAGGTGCTATGGTATCATTATTTTCAATGAGTTGTGTATTGGAAACACAGCTGTGAAAACGAGGCCCCTCTTCTTCTTCAAACTAATCTTGAGACCAGACAAAGACAACCAGAGTAAATACAATACAAAAATTGTTTTTGTAAAAATTGATCTTACAGTCTGGGCAGGACAACAAAGCAATTTCTAAAGCTTTGGGACTACAGTATATTTCAATCAGAGCTAATTTAAATAATGGAGCTGACATGGAACAGTTCTCAACCTTTCCAGGAGTGACTAGCTGAAAAAAGGTGCCTATAAGACGACATTAATAACTCATTCAGGAGGTCACAAAGGAACTCAGAACAGCATCTAAAGTGCTACAGGGCTTATTTGCCTCATTTAAGGTCTGTGTTCTTGATTCAATAATAAGAAGGAAACTGAGCACAAACGATGTCCATGCTGCAGTTCCCTAGCCAAAACCTCTTCGGACCAACAAGAATCTAATAGTTTCATATTTGCCACAAAAAAAACAAACACACACACACACACACACACACACACACACACACACACACACACACACACACACACACACACACACACACACACACACACACACATCCCCATGTCGACAATACTGGAGATCTTTGGGAAAATCGATGCGAATACAATATTTGAAAAGTTACGTCTGGCATGAAACTAATTTCAGAAAACAAACATCAAATAAAAGCCAACCCTGGAAACAGTTACTTACTGTGGTCGGGTTCTGGGATGCGGGCACCTGCTGGCGATGGTGGGCCTGGAGGCCCAGGTGGCCCGGGCAGCCCTCTCTCTCCCGGGTGTCCAGGTGGGCCGCGGGGTCCTACAAGAAGGGACAGAAGGTGACAAATTAGCATAGTGGCAGCGACACGGTACGTCATGGTAGGACTCAATCTTGATTTCCTTTGCTCAGAGGCATGTTGCATTGCAGACTGATGAATGACTGGGGCTTAAGTGCAGAAGGGAGGAAAAACTATGACAAAGAGCGGAGAGGGAAAATATTAGCGAAGGTGTTGATACAACTTGATGGTGTCTAGTTGATATGTGACTACATGTGTACATATGGAGTAAAGTTCTGGGCTTGGGGGAATAAAGGGCACAGTGTGAATTGATTAAGTTTGTTACTCTAATTAACAGGAGGGTCATTAATGAATCTGTGCGAATAACTTGGTGGAAACTTAACTCAAATAAACAGAGCTAAAGTCAAGTCTTCCTGCAAGTGAAATGTTCCCAGTACCATCAGCTGTTCAGAGTAAACACACAGCTGTTCCTCCACAATATCAACCTCGCCAACCGAAAACCTATAAGCCATAATTTCATAGTAACTTTAATGCTTGAATAGGCATGTAAGACTGAAAGCTCTAAGTAGAGGAATCTGGAGAAATATGGGATTCCCAAATGAAAAGTGTAGAGGAATCCAGTTCACAGCAGTCTTTAACAGGTTTCGAACAAGCGTCCAGTGAGAGTGTCCCCTCACTTACGTTAGTCGCTAATTTGAAGCTGGAAAAAGCATCACCACATCATCTGACCTCATTTAGGCCATCACCTCTGTCCTTCCATCTCGTCAACTCTGAGGCAATTGTCAACTAAAGTCCAGTAATTACTGAAGTGCCTTACGATGTTATTACAGCTTTGACTTTTAGACTTTGTGATTTGTTTCTGTAAACCTTGATATGAAAGAAAATCTTCCAGCATTTTGGCAGCTTCTCTGAGATATTAAGTCATCTATAGGATAGTGGTTTACATAAATACCCCAAGCAGCCCTTCAAAGTTAATGCAACATATCAGGGAAATGGTTTAAGTTGTTCCTGTACAGTTTCAGTCCCCTCCTAGTTCTGGGGAGATGCTGTGACAAAATATGACAACATATTTGCAACTCAAAGTTCACTTTTCTCTTCTACTTTAGTAATTTATACATTACACTGGTCGCATTTTACCCCTGTGTTTATCTTTTACTTTGAATGAAAGACAAAAAAAAACTAAAACCTTTCGGATACCCATGAAGTAATAGAGACAGAAAAAACAATAACACTGCAGGCATATGGAAATCATAATGGAGCTGGGATTTGTATACGTACAGCTCATGCTTACTTCAGATTGAAGTCACATGGAGCTACTCAGAAAGTGGGTTTGTAGTTCAAGTTTCGCTCTAAATCTCACTTTCACCTAGCAGCCAACGCAAAGAAGAGTTCATATGTTAGCCCGAAAGGAGAAACACTCCCTCTGTGATCCAAAGCAGAGGGGTAGCAGTCGATAGCAAGAGCAGATGTTGTGGCACAACTTAGACCACCGTTTACTTTAGTCTTTACAGTTGCAACTAAAGGTAGACAAAATTTTTCTCAACAGGTCATTTGTTATTTGTCCACAAGGAGTAGTGAGATCTGGATTTAAAGGAGAGATTGATGATTTGGCTTGGCTCCAGGCTGATGACAATAAACAGCAGGACACAGACGCGTGTGTGTGTGTGTGTGTGTGTGTGTGTATCGTGCCTCACAAAAGTATTGAATCCCCTAAATTTTGTCATATGTCTTCATACAAATTCAAAGTATTTTGGTGGGAGGCATTGGGGTTATGTAATTGACCAACATAAAGCAGTGCATTGTTGTGAAGTGGAAGGAAATTGAAAAATGTTTTTTTCAATTTTTTACAAGAAAGCCTGTGTGGTTTTGTTTTCAGCCCCCTTCACAGCAACAGATACAGCTGGACAACAGCACACAAATGATAGAAACACCAGAAAAGTAAGGCATGAAATTTTGAAAAACTTAAAGAAGGTTCACCAAATTATAAAACCTAAAGCAGTGGTTAAAATTTTTTACCATTCAAAATAAGCAAATAAGCAACTGCAAACTTAGTAAGACATGGAAACTGACAGCTACTGTACATAAGAATAGCGCTACACAGAGAAACAATCATGGTCCTTGGTATCTGATCTAGCATCCAAAACTATTAGGAGTGAACACCACAAATCTGGCATATCGGAAAATTGGTAACATAAAAGTCGTTTAAAAAAAACAAGCCAAAACCTACAAGGTGTTTTGTTTGTTATTTGAAACAAGCCATGTAGAGAGCAAACAGGTGGAAGTTGGTGACCAGATGAGTGAAACGTTCAACTTTTTGGCAAAATATGTTAAAATTTCCCAGTCAAAGTCTAGGACTAAATCCAACTAAAGCAAGATTTGAAAATTGTAGTTCGCAAATGCTCTTTTTCTAATCTGACTGAGCTTGAACTAGCTGGCAAATAAGGAAAGGCAGAAACATCGTCTTCAGATGTAAAAAGCTGGTAGAGACATTCCCTTAGGATCTGCAGTTGTAATTACGCTGGTTCTAAAAGATACAAAATCAATTGTGTTAAATGCACCCAGGCTACATATTTTAATGTACAGAAAATGATTAAAATAAGATCATTATCCTTCCACTTCCCAATTATGCACTACTCTGTGTTGTGTTGGTTGCAGAAAAGCCACTTGTACACATAGCAGTTTGTGGTTGCTGTAAAAAAACAAGAAATATGTCAAGGGTTGTTTCCTTTTGCAAGGCACTGAATGGAGTCTGTAAAAACCTTTAGCAGTACTTTTAGAAACAAATAACTTTAGATGCAAACCAATAAAGTGTAAATTCCCTGAGCAGCCAGCAGACCTCAAAGGCTGCTGGAATGTTCCAGCTTTCAGTACTGGAGGGTCTTCAAGCTGACCAAAGACCAAAACCATTTCTGTGACAAACATTCTGGAGCTGAACATCACAAGTCAAATTTATCATCTATTGTTTCTGCTGCTTTGTGGTCAGGACTAATCCATTCAGTCATCTAGTTGCATTGACAATAATATGAGTTGTCAGAGGTCGTAACGATTGCTCTGCAGGACCAACGAGGTTTTGTCTAGGGCACACAGAGAGCTCAGTGTGCTTAATGATAAACTGGTTGAACAGTTTATCTAATCTCAGATGTCCGTCTAGCTTTGGTCTTCTGTTACCTGCTGGTCCTGGCAGTCCCTTCGATCCAGGAGCTCCAGATGGGCCTTTCGCTCCCACATCCCCTGGAGGCCCACTGGGACCTGGCAGCCCTTGAGATCCTGGCTTTCCTGTGAGTAAAGAAACAATCAGGAGTAATCATGAATCCCCTCACAGGTTTACATCCTGAATGACATCAGCTGAAACGCAACTACAATTACAACTCACCATCTCTGCCAGGAAGTCCATCTCTGCCCTTTTCACCCTGAGGACCTGAAGGAAAACGGGGAGATGCCTTTATGTGGAGGTTCATGTCTATGAAAAAATCTGAGCTCAAGCCACCTGGAGAAGATGAAGTGTAAAATCCTTGGAGGAATTAAATCAATTTCTGTCCAGCTTTCCTCTGAAAGCAACAGATGTCTGTAGAGTAATATTGCTCTTATGATAGTGTATTATTGAAATGTTGATTTCAATATGCCAAATAAGCCTGTTGTTTACAGAAACTTAAATTTTGTAGTTTCTGACTGGATGCTAACATTACGAAACATTAGGTTAAATTATGATTGAAAACAAAGGCTCTTTAAAACAACAACAAAAAAACAACAATATAAAGTTTTTTTGAGCTCTTTCAACTTGTCAGGCAGATGAATTAATTCATATCACCAAACTAAACTCAGCAAATTATCGACTACTTCCTCATTTTTTTAGAAGAAGCTACTACAAATTTCAATCTGTGTTGCTGAGATTTTATGTGATCCACCAAAACAAAGCAGAGCATAAATGTGAAGGAAAATAATAGACGTTTCTTTTTTATTTCAAACAAAAATCTGAGTGTAGCATGTTTATCTGTTTTGATACTTTCTAGAACCAGCTTTTGCTACAATTACAGCAGCAAGTCTTTTTAGGTAAGACTCTACCAACTTTTCACATCTAGAGCTGAGCTGGACGATATAAACAATACATTGTAGATATTTCTCTTTCTCAATTATGCTTCCAACTCCCTCTGTGACCGTTAGTATCTTGGGAACTATAATCTGTGTCAGATTATAGTTCCCGCTACTGCGGTGTGAATATTACAAAGTGGATATAAAAGTCTGATCAAATGACAGCTGGTTTTCAATCTAAGCAGTCCTTTGTGATTTTATTATTGAACACTGATGTTGCAATGGTGACAGATTTGAATATTTTGAGCAGCCATAATCTAGAGAATGAAATTGTTGAAAAATGTCTTTGAAGCTCCATTTATATTTCTTTAGGCTTGTACTTTGACTACACCATTCTAACAAATGACTCTGCTTTGATGTAAAGCAGTTCACTATAGCTCGGCTGTATGTTTAGTGTCGTTGCCCTGCTGACAGGAGAATCTCAAGCCCAAACAATTGTTTTGAGTGGATTTTGTTTAGGGACAACAGAGTACAAGGGGCTGAATACAAATGCTAATCACATCTTATGGATTTGTATTTGTTAATTTAAAAAAAAAAAAAAAAGTTTTCCTTCTACTTCACATTTGTGCTTTGCTTTGTGTTAACGTATGACATAATCTGCAATACACTTATAAATGGAGACGCTGTATCTCCATAGAGCCGCTGGAGGTTGGTCTGATATAACTGTGTAAACCTTCTGGCATAAAGAAACATAGTTAAGCTTTTAATTAAACACAATCACAATCATCTTTAGAGTTTCAGCAAAAAACTTCTGCCACTTTGCTAATATCCTCATGCTGCAGTTTTATGCTTCCACTTTGTTAAAACTATTTTCTCCAACAAAAACAGAAGTATTTGCTGGAAAAACACAGAAAAAAAGTGTATAATTGTGCTCAAAGCAGCAGATTGCAACACATCCACTTTCACCCTAATGGTTTAATTTCATGTAAATAAAATCTGTGCTAATAAACTAGTTAGACTAAACAATACCTAACAGTTTTTTAGACCATGTGGTTTTTGATGTGCTGGGCTAATCGCGTTACATGCCAGAGTAGACACACAAGGATCTTGCTTTAGTGAACGGAAACAAGTGTTAAAAGTGCAGGAAAAAGGATGTGAGGAAATAACCGGGAGTGAAAGTAATGATCATATTAGCTTGAAAGAATGGAAGGTAGGGCTGTTTTTTTGACAAAGTTAGAAAAAATGATCTGCTAGATTCTAAATAAAGTAAAATGTACATATTCATCATCACAGAACGCCATGGGTTACCTGCAGGGCCCTGCTCACCAGGAGCTCCCTGAGCCGACACGGCCCCCATCAGCAGCGAGGTCTCTGGAGACGTTTCTCCTTTACTTTGTAGGTGGCGATGTGACGTGCTGCCTGGCGCTGTGAGCAGCTGCACCTGGGACAGGTAAAAAAAACAACAAAAAAAAACAGGTAATTTGATAATATCTTTTAATAAAAAAGGCCTGGGATCTTGCCCAGTGATTCAGATACAGCTTTCACCTTTGCCTCCAATGAGTTGAGCTTTTCACTCAAAGCTGTGATTCGACTGCAGTTCAGACAACCTGAAAGCCAGAAAGTACATTTCTTCAGCTGCAGGATCCAGGCATTGATGCATCTGTTATCTTGTTTTTTTTTTATACGAATAAGAAGATGTTCACATCTCTTACTTGAGAGGGCCTCTCCTGCTCGTGCTGGGGGACGGCGAAGTGCGGAGGCTCTCCTGACTGCCTCTTGAGCCACGGCCAGGTTCCCCGGATCTGTGATGAAGGACAAAAATGTATTTATTTATTTTTTTTCAAAAAATTCTTTAAACTTTAAAACATGATTACTAGATTTGGAAGCTCGTACATCCCTGATAAATGGCGGCAAAATGCAAACATACCCTCCCTTTGTAAAATGAAGCAAATTTGCAAATGAAGAGAAGAAATATGATTCTGATTTAACAAACCCCTGAGGTCTTCACTGAATACTGTATTTATGCTGGGAAGAAATCATGCACAAGCTTTCTGCCGGTGACTTCTGAAGGCTGTGAGATGTGTTGTATTTTATTTAGGGGTAGCAGAATTAAAAACATGCATCATTTTCCCTCTAAATGCTACCTTGTGTTCTGCAATAAACAATCCCAAAATGTACAAAAATGTTAATGGTTGGAATGTGACAATTAAAAACGTGTAGGGGTGCGGAGGTCAGTGTGTAGTTTATTTCATCATGTGCTGTTTTCTATCCATCAGAGG
Organism: Xiphophorus couchianus; assembly: GCF_001444195.1. Taxonomy (NCBI): domain Eukaryota; kingdom Metazoa; phylum Chordata; class Actinopteri; order Cyprinodontiformes; family Poeciliidae; genus Xiphophorus; species Xiphophorus couchianus. The sequence continues at coordinate 16,780,450 of NC_040239.1, forward strand.
AAACCTTTCAATTTGTCAAATCTTCCCGGGGAGAAAAGAAATGTCGAAATCAACTTTGAGTGCATCAGCTTGCTTCTGTGTTGCATTTCTCAAATTCAAACTGCACGCTTGCTGCGTCCTCGCTACGTTGTCTTCCTTTTCCATTGTTTCTTTATGCAGTTTTAATCTGCAGGGTTGGGGACTTGAGGCATGTAAAAAGAAAAACAATAGATCCCTTTGTGAGAAGAGAATGGGCTGTCTCAGCTCTCATTCTGTCTTTCCTTCATTTTACAGAGTGTAGGAGTTTGTGTCCTGAGGTTCTGGGATGTTTTGAATGGGAAGACTTTTTGTGGAAATGCTAGACTGATTCCATTGTCCAGGCAGGCTTTGCCCTGGTTGGCCCAGGTGCTTTTAAAACAAATAAGAGGCTGGGTTCAGAACCTCATTAGCCACCAGGAAGCATGTCTTTCCTTTCAGTGCCCCAGCTATGCCAAGTGCTACACTGAATGAAGCTATAAAATAGCACCTGCAGCGCACAGCTGAGGCAATAGAGCCATATTCCCCTTAAACAGCTTCACTTGACATAGCTGCAGATGCCGTAATCCGCTGCAGGAAATCCGAGAGATTATTATCACACAGGAAAAATAAACGTTTTACATAAACTTACAAAGAAACAGCAGTGAGAGTGATCACCCAAAAGTTTAAAACACAATGCACATGGTTCAGGGTAAATTCAGACTGCTCCAATTATCCCCACTGCCCTCACCTTTGTGCTCATGATTTCAATGTTTGGGGTTGTGGGCATTTCTCAGCGGATTACATGTGTAGACAGACTCAAACAATCCACAACTTGAGATTGAAATGTTATGGCATGAGCTCTGCATGGCCCTCCTTACATGTTTCAGTAACAATATAAACTCTTGCGCTGAGATGAGGAGAACACACACTCAGTCTCCCCTCCTCTCTCGCCCGTCTCACACGTCAGTCCACATGAGGGAAAGCTGCGGAGACAAAGGGAGGTGTGTATGTGTGTACATGTGCGAGCACATCCCGCAGAGCCTCCCCGCAGAGTCCGGCTCATGTAGACGGCTGCTTTCAATTACAAAAGGAGGAGATCTGGGCCGGAAATATAGGTCTTACTCCTCCCCTTGCAATAGAACCTCTTGTCCTTTAGAAGTAAAGAAGATCGACTTCCCCCAAACTGAAGCTTTTGTGAAAGGAATTAGGCTTTGACACAAAAACCGCTGCCCTCCCACTCTGCTGCAGCACCAAGACCCATGTGTTTATCTGCACCTCTGCAGACACAGACAGAGGATCACCGACATCCATTGCTCTGTTGGCCAATAACAACATCATTACACTGCATCGTCTCTTTGATCGCACTGACTAATTGTCCCAACTCAAGGGGTCGAAGAAATGTGATAATGTATTTGACCTGTTCAGGCCCCAGTTACCCCAGTGTCCAATCAGCAACCGAGCTAGAGCGCTTCATTAGAGATACCCCTGTAGAGAGTGCAGCAGGCCGGAGACTGCACCTTTTCTTATCTCAAACACGCACAGAGTGCAGAGATTCACTTCCCAGCATGGTCTTTGCTCCTGACGGAATATTGGAAAATAACAAGTAAGATGTGAGGGCACCAAGTTAATCTTTTCCACTTTCATAATTACTACGTGTGGTTAAGAAAATATGAAAGATGACTCATGGGGCTGTTGTAGCAAAGAGATTAACCTCCAAAGAAGCTAAGACATTGTGTGAAATAATAAAAAAAAGAAAGTACTGGAATTTAATAAAAATACCAAAAATGAACTCTGCTTCTTTGAATTTTCCACACTGTCCTGGAAACTCTGATTGAACTGTTAAAGGTTTGTTCTGCGGGGAACAAACCAGATTCTCACTAATTTTAGATAAAGACGTTTTCAAATTGCTTAAGCGGTACTTTTAAGCTCCTTCTTGTTGAGAGGCGACTTATGCGCTTTGAGCTTTCCGTTGGAGATTAATGCACACAATGGGGCAGCAGCTCTTGAAGGAAATGTTTAACCACAAACTGCAGTCAGCAGACGCAGCAGAGAGCTCAGTACTGATCCATCTCTGTCTGGTTGATTAGCTGAGCTCAGCTCTGCAGCATCATTAGTGACCAGGGACTGACAGCTAGGCGAGGAGGGGAAGCGTTTGTCTCTGTCTCAGTACCAGACACACTTATGTCTGCTGCTGTCTTTACACAACACAGAGACATGAGGTCTGTTTACATTAAACAATTGTTCACAGAGAGATCCTTTTTTATTGTTTCCTCTCAAAACAAGAGATAAATAAAAATTATATTGGTCTGGAAAAAATTAAGAGACCACTGCACTGAACTCCATTGAAAACCTCATGATTATTCCTTCAAATATTGATTTCTGAACTCTTCCTGAGTTAAAAAATTAGTATTGTTGTTTCTAAATGATTATGAACTTGTTTTCCTTGCATTATTTGAAGTCTGAAACGCTGCATCTTTTTCGTGATTTTGACCATGTCCTCTTGTATTCTAAAAGCATTGCTTCCTCGTGTTTAATAATGAAATATGAATTAAATAATCATCTAATTTTATAAGTGTTGGTGGGATGTAGATGTGTAGTAAAGTAACTATGAGAGTTTGAAAAATGACTCTAATGAAGTACACAGATTTTGAGTTTAAATCAAAAAGTTTAAACAAATTAGGAAATGTAAAGCTGTGCCTTCATGTAAAGAATTTCAATTACCAGAGAGAGCCAGATGGATTATGTATCCCTCTCCTCAGCATGGGCAGCAGGACCAACACTTTTCCTCAGTGAATGACTCAGACATATGCCAGCTGGTACTGAAGTGTATTAGAGCAGATCCACCTAATGTTTTCGCCTCTCATTCTGTTGACTAGTCTCAGTCGGGTTACCTGGAAGTCATCCGAAGAAACAAAACCTGCATCTAGACCCCGGTGTTTACAGTTCTTTCCCAGGGTCTTCAGTTTCTTTTATTAAGTGTTCCGCCTAAATGTTTGAACAGACTTCGTCATATCCTGACTTTAGAAACAAGCGGTCTGTGAGGCTGAGAGCTCATATTAGGGAGGTTCAGCTGTAATTTCAGTTGAGAAAGAAGCTTCATCTTCCTGTAACAGCTGGTCAGACAATTGATCCCCAAGTTATATCCAGACTTCCACAGAGTTTGAGTTGAAAACAAGCGCACCCCATAAGCCAGGTAACATCCGTTGTTTTATATAAGGCTGGGTGACAAGCTCCAAAAACATGTGGCAAACAAACCCGCACTGGGACTGAGGCGAGAGTATGCGAGGTCAGAGAGGTTTTCACCTCGTGTGCACACATCTCACCTCATCAGTCAGCAACAACACGCAACATAAAGGAGGGAGACTCACCGTAGCACCCAATCATCACCATTCACAGAAACATGAGTTACTTCCAAAGCAAACATGAATGAAACACATTTCATCTGGTTACTTTATAACACAGCAGTTTACTTACACCAATAATGGATATAATACATTTGTGGATGTGGGTACATGCATATTCATGCATTTAACTACTAATGTTTGGGTAAATGTTGAACCTTCACCATACGCCAATTTCAGTCTTCAATAAGCTTCTGGGAAACTTTTGGCTAAATATTTAGCTACTCTTCACTAAACATTTAGCTACCCTGGTTTACTAGTTTAATGGTTAGACAAGGTTAATGTTAGGGGAACATGTTTTCAATGGGGTTGAGGTCAGGGCTCAGGAGAGGCTCATTAGGACATTTCTTATCTGAGATCTTATCATCCGAACGTAACTTTCCTCCACATATGAAAGGAATTTGTTTAAGATATTCAGTAGCAAATTAAAAAGAAGTAGGGTTGATAGGTTTATTATAATTCCTATCTAGCAAAGATTCGACCGGAGGCAATAATTGTCTTTTCTGCAGAAAGGAGGGAAGATCCGAGACGCGACGAATCGCTGTAAAACACTGTCTGGGATCAACTCTGCCAGATCTTTCTCTGCATTTTTTTATAAACTGGAAGATGTCGCTCACCACAGTGAAGCAATGTGAACATTATCCTGGATTGATAAGGTGCTGAAGAAGAAAAAAGCAACTGCTCCAAAATGGCCAACTTCAAGCTACCATTCAATTCTTCTTACATGGACAAACCAAAACTCCCTTCAGGAGGAAAATGGTCTGATCACACCAGGCAAGTATTGAGCTATTTGGAAAGAAGTATGTTTGTCGACATCACAGTAAGGTTTTCTACACTAAGCCAACTAACAAGCATGGTGGTGGCCACATCATGCTATGGGTCTGTTTTGCTGTCAGTGGTATTGATGCATTTCACAAAGAGTTTGAATTAATTGACATAAAAGACAAACCAAATTAAGAGGTTGATGGTTGAAATGTGGACAAAGATGATTATTTGAAAAGGACAAGGCAGATCAAACTGGTTTTGGAGTAGCTAAAGCCAAACAACAATGAGCTTTGTGAATGAAATCTACATTATAACTGGGTCTCTGCCAATTCTGCCAAGAAACATGCTCAAATATTCAACCATAATGACGTCAGTAGGATATTCATGACAATAAGTGGTTTTTTTAATTTAAATTACTGCAGACATTTTCTTTTAAAAATGTGGTTATTATTTTCCCAGAAGTTCAAATAAATCATTAAAAGTCCCAAAGTGTTTGCTGCATACATGCTTGTGATAAACATCTGATCAATATGTTAAGTGTCTGTAAAATGTGCAGCCATTTTTTAGACTGTTTTCCAACTGAATCAATTTAGTTCAGAAGATTTACCTTCTTACTGACTATAAATATTGCCAGCTGTCTAAATTTACATTTGCTTTTTCTATACTTTTTGATTTGTTTCTGTCACAATTCAAAAACAAGAAATTTTTGCCTGTCTTGTAGATCAATTGAATTCAAGAAACCAGATGCAGAGCTTTTGAATAGCTGAGCAAACGAGCCTAAATTCAAACCGTTTAAATATTTTAGTAGCCCCTCTTTGACAACTAAAACTTAAATGGGAAAAAGCAGTCTAGTTGTTAAGCTGAATGTAATATGGTGTCTTATGTTGTGTAAAACTTATATAAATAAGATCATCTCTAAAATCTTTGGTCGTGTACCTCGCTTGCAGAGTTTCAAAACATCGGCACCCAAAGTAAATAAAACTGTTTAAGTGTACATGTGGGTGTTCACTTTCCGACTGTCTACACTGCAGTACTTACATCAGTCTTTGCAGCCCATCCAGGTGTGCTCACACACACAGCCTCTAATCTTCCACAGGAAAAAGGAGGGTCTCCAGCCTTTCCTCCCTCCTCTCTGTCGAGCTGACTCTACCTCACCTTTTCCCTCACTCACTCTTTCTCCACTCTCTCTGTTTTTCCAACGCATTCCTTTAGCGATGCTGATGTCAGTGACAGGAGTCTCAGTCTGACCGGCCCTCCCAAGCAGGAACTGGGTTCTAATTACACAACAGTGAAACAGTGCTTCCTGCTTATTAGATTCCCCAGCAAGTTTCACCATGGAAAAACAAATGTTCGCAATCTACACGACAGACAGCAGGACCAGACAGTCTGAAGTACCTGAAGGGCAATTCTAGTTAGTAATTACAGGCAAATTGAGCTTTGTTTGAGAAGCACTCACCACCTTCAAGTCTAATTACTGGTCAGAATAGATCTGCCTCTTCTATTGGGACTCTGTTTGTAGCAAGATGTTGCGGAAATTGAAGAAGAGGGGCTTAGGTTCAGAAAGAGTCATAAAAATATTTTTTACAGAATAGAGCAAAAAAAAAAAAAAGATTAAAACACCTTCATGTTCTCCATATGTTATAAAAAGAAAAAACTCAACCCTTAGATGTATTGTTAAAATGGAAACGGTTAAAACTCTGGCATGAAAGCAAACATTGTTGCGGTTTGTGTAGCGTGGCTAAAATTAGTGGTGGGCGCTGTCAAACTGCAGCACGCGGATTTGACAAACAATCTGGTCAGGACGGGCTGCACAAACATTTACGTCTTTAGAAAGCAGCAGATGCAGAGGCTGACACTCCTCACTTATATTAAAAATGGCACAGTGCCTCAGAGGCTCCTCCTGTACAATCCCTTGGTAATATTCATCTGGCTTTTCATCCAGAAACATCCAAATGTTGCATCTTTTCTTTCTTGGTTAACAGAAGAGAGACATAAAACAGAGCACAAAAGCAAAACGTCCTACTTGTAAAAACTATCTATACACTGATGGTGTAGACAAGGCGGCCATGTTTGCATACATACTGTATGAAGGTCTCATTCAATCAGTCAGATATTCATTTATACAAACCACTTAGCCTCAACCTGAACCTATTTCTACTCTAATAGTACTCATTAAATCAATTATAAATAACAGTTGCACTTAAAAAAGAACCCTAATTAAAAATAAAGTTTTACAGGCCGTTTTGAAACACCTATTCATCCATTTTATTGTCGTCCACTTTTCCATATTAGTTCACGTCAGCAACAGCCTCATGAGGGAAAGTCGTGTCTTTCCAGCAAACTTCATTTTGGTGGATCCCAGGAGATTCCTGGAAGTGAGCCCTGAGTCTGCTCAGGAGTCTCTTCACACTTACTGGGACGCAAGATGTCTGAACCGTCTCTACTGACCGCTTTGAATCAACGGTTCAAGTCCATCTATAGTTCCAGCCTCATTACGGAGGAAGCTCATTTTAGACATTCCTGTCTGGGATCTTGTTCTTTTGATAATTATCCAGATGGACCGGTAAGTCTGAGAGCTATGCTTTTTGGCTCAGCTCGTTTTTCACAACAAAACATGGAAGCAGCGTCATCAGACTGCAGACGAAGTCCCAGTTGGGCTAGAAATCTCCCAATCCATCGCTGCTGAGCAAGACACTTTAACTCCTTTACTTGAGGCAGAGACTCATCTCCAGATTTATATTTGGCTTAACCAAGTGCTAGAAGTTCATAGCTTGAAGAAACTACAATCAAATCATCTGCCACAAACAAATATGAGGTTACAAAACAAGCAAAACAGAAACTCAAATTTGTTCCAACCCCCACTGGGAAGAAGCTTGGCTTTGTGCAGAGGAAATGGAGACAGTTCCTCAAAAGCCACACAGGTAACCCATCGTCTTGCAGCATCTCCCAAAGATGGAGGGACACATAAGGCTTTTCCACAACCATAAACACATGTATGGACTGGGGGACTAAACTCCCACAAACCCCTCAACATGTGTGTTTTGGTTTCAGCAAGGAGCGCAACTGTAATTTGTATTTACTGTTTTCATCAAGGTTTAGAGATCTACACAATCTCTTTATTTTGTTACTGCCACTGATTTTGTAACAAAGTTAGGCCTGGGATTGATTTTGCTTCCTTTCTGCAAATTAGCCTCCCTTCTTTTTGTTTCTTTCTTGCTTGATTACGCTTCCAAGCAAACACAAATAACTCCTCCAAAGAAAGTACATCTGTTTGTTTTTATCCGAGCAGTAAATAAAACCGTGCTCCAACAATGTGGGTTTTCTCTTCCTAATTTTGACCGCACAAAACGTGAGCATAATCAAAATCTCTTCTGGTTACGTTTGATTTTGTTTTGAATTAAAAGGGCATTTTATTAATAACAATTTATTATCATCCAGAACAGAACCAGCCTTCTGTATTAGGTTGTTGAGCCTTTTGAGGTCCCTGGTTCTGATGCTGCTGCCTCAACAAACGACGGCAGAAACAATGAAACTCTCAGAGGTTGCAGATCTTTGATCTAGCAGATGAAAACTGTGATCCTGTCTCAAGGCTGAAGCTAAAAGTGCAAAACCTTGATTTCTAATTAATTTTTTAGAGTAAAACTGTGAAGATAAAAAATAAAATTCGTCCAATGGACCATTGAGTTACAATTTCTGTGCCAGCACATATCAGCATAAAAATAGATATTGTATTATCTCTTTAGAACCAAAACCAGTTCTACAAGGGTACTGGCCCCTGTTGGCCCCTGTCTAAAGCTGTGCATGACTGCTTATGTAGCATTTAGCAGAAATAAGTTATTTTTCCTCTAAAGCAACAAAAAGAGGGGCAAACCGAGTAACATCAACTTCAAATTAGCGAGGCTAATGCTAAACCTAAATAGCAAAGTGGAGACATTTTTCCAACTCCATTCCAACACTGAGCATATTGTTGTAATACTAAATGTTATAGAAATGGCTCAATAGTCTTTAAAATTATTTATTAACAATTCAAGATAACACGTTCTTCCAAGGAACGAGATTTGGCACAAATAGATTTTTTTTTATGATGAATGTTTTGGAAATCGTCAAATTCCTAAAGTCAAGTAACATGACGTTCATTTATTGTGAATATTGAAGCTCTCTAGATCCAGGAAGCTGAGAAATTACTCAAAGAGAGTCACTGAGACTAAAGTATCTAAACAAAGGGCTGAAAAGACTAAACAGTGAAAGATGTCGAACTGACCAACTGCACTGACGGTAACAGCAGAACGTTATGTAGAGTTTATATGAAACTGCCCTCTGCAAAAACATCCTGCAAAAATCCTGGCAAGCAGACGTCTCACTCCGACCGCGATGATTACCATACAGGTAATCATACAGGAGTTTACACATATTGGGGCTCCCAGACTGAGCTGCAGCCAAGCAGCAAGAAGGCCAGTTTACAAACTTTTATCTAAACACTCTGCCCCATGTCAAGCGCTGGTGCTGAATGAGTCAAAGCTTTCTCTCAGCAAGGACAAGTTAAGTCCAGCACACAGCCTGTTTATTCAAGTTTGGTCTGAAAAGTATGCTGCCACATTGGCCAAATGTAATTTCCCTACTGTGGTGTGATTTGTATGTGAGAGCATAAAAAGGTAAACTCTTGCTAAGTGAGACCTTTAATAGCCCATGTATTTTCACCGTTATTACCTACGTAAATAACGAAAACAATAGAGTCTCCTGCAGAAAAAAAATCCATGACAACCAAATACAATGCTCCAGTTAAATAACACTGCGCTGGTAACTAAACTCATCCATCCTGGGCCAAAAAAACAACTTTTAAACTGAAAGCTGGGTCAGCTCCCCTTCTGGATGACATCCTGCTTCAATAGCAAACAGTAAACCTGCCTTTATTGGGTCTCCAGGGCTACAAATGAACTGACTGCAGAGCACATGTGCAGCAAGAAAAGGTCCCAATCTGTCCTCACTTCTGTTTTAGTTATCCTTATGATTCAGCGTCTTTCAGCGAGTATCTTTTGTCCACTTCCCTAATCATAACAAATGATTTGATCCTCAGGTTAGCCCTCCTAAGACAGGATAAAATTGCGATGAAGCTATCCAGCGAAGCTCAGAGGGTTTGTCCCACAGGAAATGTTAAGATGCAGCAGTCAGAAGAATCCAAGACTGCCCGGATATTTCACTGCTTCACACTTGAGAGAGATGCGGAGAAGTCTGTGAGAGCATGCTATCATCTCCTCATTGTAAATATGTCTGTCTGCCAATATAAGCAGCGTGCAGAAACAAAAACTCCCCAGAGTTTTGAGGTCAAGCAGGAACATGTTTTATTTTAATCCGCTGGTGAAATGAATTATGCTGGGTGACGAATTCGTTGCTGATGGACTTATTAAAGGATATATATTTTTAGAACCAAAGCCTTAGTTGATAGATACACATTTGTGAAAATCTACAAAATTACGGTCATTATGTTTCTTATCTTGCCATGTATTTTATTATCTAACTGTGTATGTCTTGGGGTGACTGGTATTAAACGTGCAGTACCCCAATGGGTCAGGGCAGAGTACATTTCTTTTTGCCATGGTGTCAACATCCTGTTTTCTGGCTTTACACCTTTAATGGTGATCTGAAAAGTCAGTCCTCTAGAGACGGCATCCTGCAGGTTTCAGTTCTTTCCACTTGAATCAAATGGTGGTTCATCAAAGGCCTCTGCAGAGCATTAACATGCTGAGGATTTAGTTGAACCTTTTAAATCAGCTGATTTATCAAAACCTGTCAGAATGACGGCCTTTGAGAACCGGATCTGGACACTCATAGTTCGCCATAGACAAATCTGTGACTGCCTCCAAGATAAACCAGAGGTTCATTTTCTACTTTCTAGGGTTATTTTCCTACATTTGATTATATACACTGCTCAAAAAAATAAAGGGAACACTTAAACAGGTGTTTCACACTTAAAGTGTTCCCTTTATTTTTTTGAGCAGTATACATAATTGAAGTGTGGAAAAATAAATAGAAGAAATCACAACACTGTACATGTAGAAATCAGTAAATCTTTTAAATAGAGACAGTTTACCTACAAAAGACAGAGAGAGAAAAGTAATTTTTAAAATTTGTATCCCTGATGTTTTAGTGACTTTCGTTGTTTCAAACTAACCGTTTATTGGAGTCGGCTTAAATAATAGACAGCGACTAGATGTCTGGAATCAGTTCAGGCTGAAGGAGAATTTAACGCCAGCGCCATCAGTTTCAGGTCGGACTGCTAGACTTTCATCTTCAACTCCATGAAGGAATCATTTGAGTTTTCTTACCAGACTAGGACATTTTAATCTTGTTTGAAGCAAGAAAAGAAAAATAAAATGAAACTTTTTGCTTAACATAAGTTATTGCATCGTATCATATTATCTTTATTGCACCTTTAGTAATAGGAACCACAAAAAGATTGCCCGACAGCAGATAGATTCCTGCATTAATGCGAAGCAGACATGGCGTCTGGCTGCCGAAAACAAATCCAGCTGTTTCTGAGCATCAAACCTGCAGGTTGTTGAAAGACATCTTCTGTTTTGTATTTGCTTAAGGTTTAATACACACAGGAAGATGTGACGCAACAGCGGCCTCTTAAAACCTCTCATCTAGATTTGTTCATCTTGCCTCAAATGAAAACCTTGTGAATGCAAAATTAGAAATTGAAATAAAAATACAGCATGGAGTCCTCACTAAAAACATTCAAAAGTAGGAGCAAAGATATAAAATTTTAATTTATTGGGTCAAGTGATTGCACTGACTGATGATCCATCTCTCTGACTCGCAGTCACAGATGTGAAAGATCTCAGAGCGGCGGCAGAGTGCCAGGATCAACATCATGACCTCTGAGCTCCAGGTTCTGTGAGGGATTGATGGTTCTTGTGCATGCTGCTACTGCACAATCCTTAAAATGAGCAGCATAATGCAAAAACATCCATTATATAACTGGGTGGCCATTTTTAAACTGGCCAGAGAGTGACCACTGAACTTTGTAAAACACATTTTTTATCTTGATACTACAGGGACCACAATTTAAATGGAATAAAGTCCTTATTGCAATAGGTGCCATGCATAAAACTGTTTTCCTCATTGGGTTTCATTGACCTGATGTAGATTTTTGCGACAAAGACCATAAAGCTCAGAGAGAATCATGACATTATGATGATGCCATCATCGCAATATTTAATAATATCACAGTATCATGTTCTCCTTATATCGTGCAACATTAGTCGAGACTTTCAGTGTGCTGACAAGACGGTGCCTTTGTACTCACGATTGCTTGGAGATGCACACAATCCCACTGGAGCAGAGAGACTGGAGCTATAATTAAAGACAGCGTTTAGCTCTCTCCTTCTAGAAGCAGTAGAATATCAAAAAAATGTGTTCAGGGGAGTGGTATTGGGATCAAGCCAGATGTGGATTTGCTGCTGCTAATTTGTGGACTGCAGATGTTTCTAAAGCTGTTGGAGGATAAAGACCTCTATTTACATAAAAAGGAATAAAATATAAACCCCTAACATGATGCAAGCTTGTCTGGATCTCTGTAACAGTATTCATCACATATAAATATTAAGCCATTAAAAGCCTTGATTGTTTAAGTGCTTTTATATCTTATTGATTTAAATACATTGTGGCCTGGTTTTATTGTAACGAATGTGAACTTCAACCTGCTGTCTCTGCATGAGGTTTAGTCAAAGTTTAGTCAAAGAAATTGATATTTCACTTGTAACAAGACTTTTTCAAACATTACAAGTGAAATAATCTGCCGGTGGAACTGGAACTTTTTCATCAATATTAAGGAATTATTGACTTTAAAGAAGCTCCTCTATCTTGTTGAACAGTTACTTGTAAGTTAGTTTTGTCTTATTTATGGTTTAGCAAGATATTTGCACAGATAAATTTCATTCTTGATTTTAGTGATTGATCTCGTCAATTTGTTGGCATTTTTTCCTGAAGTGTTCGTCTTAGTGTTGATTTGAAATAATCAACATACAAAGATCTAGTTTTTCTTTCATCGTCTTTTAAAAAAATATTCATCCTGTACATTGATTTGTAAACATCAATACAGTTTTACCCTCCTGTTATGTTCGTTTCTAGGTTACAGCAAAGATTTTCGTGGGTCAATTTGACCCAGGGAGTGTTTAAACATGCAATAGTGTCAGACACCAAAAAATTCCTCCAAAACATTTTTGTATCTGATTATTAACTCCAACACTAACCATTTCAATCAATATTTGTGCAATGATGTTTTTTATTTCTCAGAAATTAAGAATCAATGACGACAACCTACTCATTTACTCATCTGGACATAAAAAATGGAATTTACATTTTTTATGTCTACTGGAAAAAACCTAGACACAAAAAAACTATAATTTCCTTGAAATTGATTTTTGGTAAAAAATTTTATATTACCCTTTTTTTTTCAATGGGTGATTTTTATAATTGAACTTGAGACACACATACTGTTCAGGGTCAAATTGACCCGCTGATTAAAATCAAGACAAATGAGTGATGCAGACAGTATTTATGTTTTCCTCCACTTCGGCTGAGTGTCCACTCAGTGTGGGTGGAGTTTGTCCACGGGAACAGAAACGATTCCCATCAAAAGTTGTATGAACACCTGCTTTCTCGCAGTTTCCTTCCTAGTGAAGTAAAGAGAATAGTGAGAAAGTGGGCTTGTGGGCGTGCACATGCGCATGTATGTGTGTGGTGTGTTTCTGTGTGTGTAGTGAAATATGGTTCATAGCTGCAAGGAAACGTATAGAATTGGACATTTTTTAAAATCTTTTTTACACTTCAACTTGATTGCCGGGTCAAATTGACCCAAACAGTATTTATGTAAAAAGTAGATGCGGGGGGGAGGGGTTACAAATGTGTAAAATGATAAAATTTTGTAGAGTGCACCTATTACGGCAAATAGAAAAAGTTTCATGCAAAAAAAAAAAATACTTCAAACTATTTAAAAATACATTTTTAAACTTTAAAACGGGTCAATTTCACCCGCAACATAACAGGAGGGTTAATGCAGCTTAGCTTAAAAACCAAAGACATTATTTAAAGGTTTTCAGGTAAATGTGTTTCAGAAAGAAACTGCTCATTCCTCACTCTATACACATAAGTTTGACAACAAATCATTTTCTAGGAGATCCAAATGAAACAGACATCATTTAGCTCCGTCAGCTCTGATAGGTGTTAAATCCGACCCCACTTATTGGGGATGTTTCAAAGTCTCACTGGGGCTGAAACCAGAATTTGGTCCAAAGTCAGAATACGAGCGCAGCAATCAAACATTTACATGTATAAATACTTCAAAAGAACGAGGGAGTCAATGACTGCGTGACGCTGAGCTCCTCTCTGTTTAATCCCTGGGTGAATGGTGCACTGTGTGCCAAGCATTCTTCTATGGCTTTCTATGGCTTTTTGGAGATTAGACCCCACTAACATCCAGCGAGGCCCGCAGGGTGGGATCAAAGCTGGGTGAGCTTTGTGGGCTCATGGGGATGACTGGAGGACCGACAGTCAGTTTTCAGGTAGACTCGAACTGAAATCCCAGACCTCAACCAAAAATATGAGAGGGCGATGCAGAACGCACACACCTGGTTGGAAGTTCATGTTGCGTAAATCCATCTGAGCGCTAACTGGCCCTGCACTGATTGATGTAGGAGTAAAACTTGAACCAAAGCAGTGAAGGCGATATGCGGAGCCTCGGCTCAGTGAGGTTACACAACCAGATGAAAGATTTGACTCATTTCTCTCCTTTGGGTTTGGTTCGCAGTTTGCACAGGACAGTGCCTTGCAGAAGTATTTTTGAACGTTTTCCCATTCAATGCTTTTCAGTGAAAATTTTATTTGACAGACCAGTCTTTGTATTTGGCCCTTCTGAATCAAATACAAAGACCACCATTCAGCTACAACAGCAAGTCTTGTTGTTTCTACAAACTTTCACATCTAGAGACTAAAATCTTTGCTCATTCTTCTTTTCAAATCAGCTCGAGCTCAGTCACACTGGAAGAAGAGCAACTGTGAACCTCAGTTTGAGCTCCGTCCCACATGTGTGTGTGCAGAATAAGATTTACATCTACACTTTGAAGAGGATATTCCAGCACATTAATATAGTTTGATTAAACCATTTCATTCCATGTAGGGCTGTGTATTTAGGGCTGCTGTTCTCCATCCATCTTGGTCTAAATTCCTTACCAGGGTTGTTTTCCCACATAGTCATGTATGTAGTTCTAATTATCTCCACATCAGGTCTGACCATCTTCCTGCTCTCTACAATATGATGCTGCCACCATATTTCAAGGTGCAAATGGTGACGTGTTTGTTTCCTGCGACGTAGAAGATTTTGCATGTCTTCAATTTCAGTTCAGTGTGTTCCCCACACAACTTCCATCAAACATTTTTATTATGTTTATATAACACTCACTTTTTTCTTGCCACTCTTCCATAAGTGGCGCAAACATTTGTTGGGTAAAAGACTAATTGCTAACTTGTCAAAGAGATTTTTCCACTCGAGCAGCATATCTCTGCAGCTCCTCCAGATCACCGACGTCTTTGTTGCTTCTCTGATTAATGCTCCGCGTGTGTGGTCTGCAAATTTAGGCAGACCGCCATATCTGTCTACGCTCTCCTCTTTCACATGCTGGATTAAGCGGTAATCTGTGAGATGTTCAAAGTTTGAGATTTTGCTCTGTAATTCATTTTTGCCACAGGATTCTCCCCGTCTTTCTCTCTGATCTGTCTGCTGTGGTTCCGTCATGACATTGTTTGTTCACTAATCAAACCACTGAGGTCTTCAAAGAACAGCTGTATTTATCATGTGGTCCAATCAAACACATAGATTTTATTTCATGGTAAAGGAGTAAAGAGCACTATATACAAATGCATGGCAGACTTTTTATTTCATTTGCAAAGAATAGTTAAAACTATACATCATTTATTTTTCCTGTGTCACAATTCTCAATACTTTGCTTTGGTCCATTATTGTAGCATCACAACATGTGAAATCAATGAGTTTGAATACGAGAACAAGGAACAGAATGAGGAGCTTTCACCATGAAAACAGATGAAATATGATAATGTGGGAGGCAGTTTGGACTTTGTCCGGCCCAACTGGCTAAACTTGCATCCAACAAGACAAGACAGACAAAACAGACGTGCTGTTTGATCTGCAGCGACCTTCGAACACCCAAAAAGATCCACTCAACGCATGACCTTTGCCCTGGCAGAAAGGAAAACAGGACGTTTGCCTGAATCTATGAAGGACAACAAAAACAAAGCGGAGGAAGTCTGTTTTATTCTTTTTTAGCAAAAATATAATCTGTAAATCTTTACAAATTAGGAAAACAGCTCCAGGCAAGACCATCACACAGAGGGATAGTAAACAGCTCAGAAATACAACAGAAGGAATTAAAAAGACTAACGTTCAGGAGGGCCTCAGGGCACACTGAAAATAAACCGGCTTTGTCCTCAAACATGTTTAACTATTAAAAGGGATTTAGTGTGTCTGTGCACATGGCGTATTCTGAAACTAAACCCACAGCAGGAGCAGATATGCAGGGGACCAAAAGATGAGACTAATTACAGCTTGTTGGAATTTTAAAAGCTTATCTATTTATAGTCTAACCTATCTGCAGCATCTCGGTCCTGATGACAAACAGCAGCATGAGGCATGTTTCAGTAACTACCAGGAAATGAACAAACAAAAAAAAAAAATAGTAAAAGAAAAACTGTCCTCCAGAGGACTTCAGTGCCACACAGACAAACATAATCACAGCTTGGTAAACACAGACTGATTTATCTTGATGCTATATCTCTGTTCTTCGTTCCTTCCGCACAAAGTGGAGGTTTATTACCCATGGAGCTTGTTTGTTGTCCTCATGAACCGTCTCTAACAGGTGTCTTTCTGCATCGGCAGGCGCTCGTCCTCTTCACTCTGTCTGGAGAGAGACCAAGCCCCACGCCCTCATATCAAAACACAGCCACAACTCCTCTGATCTGGGCAGCGTTAACTCCCAACATGTGGTTCTGTCTCATGTCTGCTTCCTTGACAGATGCAAATAAAATGGGCCCTTATGCACACACGCCGGGGACTGTGGTCTGTTTGCATTTCGCACCATTGGAGATAAGTGTGCGTGCGCCGCGTGCTCTATAAAGGGCTGATAAGCCAAAGAGGGCCATCCTGAGCCGAGTGCTGCAGATGACAAAAACACACACACACACACACACACGAGACAGCTGACGTTTCTCTACAATTTACTGAAAAAGCAAGCGTAAAACAAGATGAATGACCGAGGCTTTCCTCTAGAAAGGTTTCATGAACTATAAATAAACAGTCTATTTTTTATATTATCAAGTTTTCATGTTGTTCTACTGCAACTTGCAAAAAGATTAATACCATTAGAGTTTTTGGTAATGACACATCCACAAACTTTGGTGTGTTTTTAGTAGATTTTAGTCAACACAAAGTAGAGCATAAGTGTGAAATGGAAAGAAAATCAACATAGTTTTCAAAATTATATTACAAACAGAAAGTCTGAAAAAGTGTGGTATGCATTTAAATCATCACTTTTTAATCTGATACCCATAAAAAAATGTAGCAACTACGAATCCAAATATAAAGGAAGGAATATGGAGAGAGCCTTATGGCAATACATTAACTAAAAGTTGGAAGCAGGGTTAATTGTATGTCATGCACTTTACAAATCTGGCCTTAATAAAACAACCGCAGGAGGAAAACCATTGCTTAAAGAAACTCAATATTAGTGTTGTTTTTGTTTCCTACAAACCATGATAAGCTGGGAGAGACAAATCCCAAAAAGACTCACATCTGTAATTGAAGCAAAAGATTGTTCTACAAAATATTGGCTCAGGGGAGTTTAATACAAATGCACATCAAACTTTTCAGATTTTTATTGGAAATAAACATTTTTAAACCCATCTGTCCTTTCCCTTCACTCCACAAGTCTACACTACAGTGAGTTGGTCTCTCCATCGCATAAAATTCAAATAAGTGCTTTGAATTTAATGAGCATAATGTGACAAAATGTGAAAAAGTTCAAGTGGCCTGTTTACTAGTGCAAGGCACTATATCTTAGGTGTGATCCTGAGGTAGGAACCAGCAGCGATGGATAATGTGAGACCGAAGCTTTAAGGAAGAAAACAGACCCAAGCTTTAAGAATCGCTGATTTACATGAGGGTACCTTATGCTTCAAGGACAGATTTACTAAGTGTAGAATGAGTTATGCTCCAAACTGTAGAGCAGATGTAAGGGATTTGGATTTGTGCTCATTTTTTTGGCAGAGGAGGGACAGGGCACTGAACGATTCAGTGCAGGACAACTGTCAGGAGTCCTGCGTTCGCATTAGTTCAGGTCCAACTCTGCCTGTGCCTCGGTGCCAAGTTAGAGTCGCTGCCAGGTGATGGACTGCAGTGACGTTCGTTCTCAGCCACTCACATGCTAAAAGGAGATATTGTGGACACATTAATTCCCCAAACCTGCAGTTAATTGCCTCTGCAGCAAATCACAGAGACAGACAGATGAGAAAACTGTTGGGGAATGAAAAGGGATTAATGATAAGAGCCCAAATGAAATGTGGGGAGGATGATGGTGTTTCCCTTCAATTCAACCTGCACTCTTCTTCCACCTCAGCAGAATGAGGGTCTTATCTCTGAAAGGCTCTTGAGCACCACATGCCCGCTGACAGAGCTGACTGTGTGAATACTTGCGCACAGCGATGAAACCATGCACACATGCAGAGGAGAGGCTGCCGTGCCGGAGGATGGGGGCAGATCAGAGGAGATCTGAATCTCGCAGAACCATCTCAGCAGCTCAGCCCAAACAACAGCCAAACAATGCCGGGCCATCAATCACGCCTTATCCTTTTAGCTAATAAAACAGACTGTGTGATCACAGTTTTCAGGTCAAAGGGGGTCGACCAACCCTGCGGGGGCTCTGTCAGGGGCTGACGTGGTGGATGCAGCTCTTATCTCAGCAATGCATTGTAAAAGAACACAGGCTCCCCTTCAGACTCCTCCCTGCTGGTATTCACACAGTTGTTTTTTGTTTTTTTTTCTCAAAAGCCATCCTTCACTCCCTCACATGCACATAGATGAGAAACCGCTGATTGAAGACGTGGAAAACTTTAGGACAAACTGCAGAGTAGACACTTAAGTAGAACTAATATGCAAATTCAGTTGCGGAAAGTTCCGGGAATAAAAATCTATTTTCTTCTTTAAAAGTCTGGTCTGGGAGAGGCAGGCACTGATGAATAGGACACATTTATTTTTATAGCTCGCCAAAGTTTCCAGCCCTGAATAAAACAAAAGACTTAAATTCAACAAACAACTAAGAGGTCAGAGATAAAGAAGTCAGGATGGACCAGATTAGTTTCCAGCTTGTGGCCTTCATTCTCAAGCTCTGAATATTTTTGTTTTTCCACGTACGCAGCTAAAAACTAAAGGAGACGGGGCCTTTCAGGAACAGTTTCCCTCCGCAGCTGCGCTCTGTTTTACTGACTCTGGAGGTTTTTAAAAAGCAAATGAAAACACTTTTGTTTCCCCAGGTTTTTATGCCATGATTTTATTGTGTTTCTTATGTTTGTTTTATACTTTGGAAAGCTTAAGGTTGATTTTTATTGTGATTTAAATAAAATTTACTTACTTACATTTACCCACTTTCAACCTTTCAATCAGCAGTTAAAATGTTCACATGTTCTGCATATGAGATGAATTTAGCTGCAACTGTTACTGTGCGTTTTTCAGCTTTATGTAAACGATAATACCACTGAGAACCACAGGATACCATCTGTGACCATTGGGATACAAACAGTGCACATTAGTCACTAAATCATTCCTTATCAAACTATAGAGCATCAAGCTTTTGATGCAAATGCGTATGAAAATGCCCGGCCTTATTTAAACCCTGTTCCAACAACGCCTTACTATCCATCTGATGTTGTAGTGTGAATCATCTGATCTCCACCTAAGGCAGGTTTTTGAAGATTTTATTGAGGTTTTAAAAACTTACGAGACGTCATACTGTCCATACTGATCATATGTGCCACTGCTATGTAATGCCATGTACCTTAAATGTTAACTGGCGTCCACAGTCACCAGATATCAGTCCAAAAGAGCAACTCTAAGATGTTTTGGAACAGGAGATTCAATCACGGTTGTACAGATAGAAAATCTGCAACAACTACCCCAAGTTATAATGTCAATCAGGTACAAAATCTCTGACGAATGTTCCTGACACCTTGTTCACTCCATGCCACAAAGAATTAAGGCAATTCTGAGGTCAAACAGAGAGAGGCTGAAAGGTGTACATAATACAGTGGCCAGTCAGTGTCATGTTTAGGCCTGTGTGTTTCTGGCAAGATGATGAACAGTGTGACAGCAGCTGAAGCAAGAAAGGAATCTTAACAGTCAGCTTGTTTTTAAAATGATCTCTCCTCTATCTGCCACCTTTTCAACAGCTTTTCAACTTTTTCAAAGCTTTTTCTCTGATTTTGACTTAATGCATGATTTTAATCTGTAAAGAAATGCCGTCATAGACTAGCAGTTCACAACATTATACATCAAATATTTATTTAGAAGTTCTGTCTTTTGTGTGTGTTTCTTTTTAAAGACATGCAACAGAAAAAATGTGTCAAGAAACACTCACATCATAACCTGTAAAACTTCAAAATATGTGATTAATGTCTAAAAAACTAAAAGCCGTTTTAGTATTAAAAACTAATGAGGATATATCACTATAAGAATGTTGAAGTGCTGACACCACTATGAACCCAAATAAACTAAATGAAACAATCCGTTAGATTATGAATCATGCTGAATTTGGCATTTTAACCTTATACACTAATCACCAGGAGAGCATTAATCATCACAGTTATGTTATTCCAGAGATTGTATCATCAGTTAGATGTACGGTCATGCTAAGACACAGTGTAATGTGAAGATAGTTTCTTTATTAAGAGTTACAGGAGAAAAGTTGCACGTTTATAGCAAACGTTTGGTCTAAGTGGCCCTTTGCGGTATAAATCATGTAAATACGAGACCCCCGTGGTGAGAGGATTGTAATCTATCACAGCCGTCCTTTATGCAGCAGCAGCAGCCGAGGTGACATGCAGAGCCCCAAACTCCAGAGATCACTTCTCCTTCTGCAGGGAGCAGAACACTCACACACTATGAGATAAAACATCTGGTCTGTCTCGACTAAATATGTCTCCCATGTGACATCGTTTGCAGCATCTATCTGTCTGGAGTTAGTATTTATGGGAATGTGGAGTGCTAACGTGATGTATGTATTGTTTCTGTCCTCCCTCTTTGTCGCTGCAGTGCCAGTTGGGTTTTGAAACAGAGCTGGAGGTCTTGGGTCAGAATGACCTTGGGATCTATGATACTTTAGCAAACCTGGACAAAAATGTCCCACGGTCTTTCCTGGAAATGTGTTCATTGTTTAAAACGATAAGGAAACCATACACAATGTGGGAACTTACAAAGCAATCCCATTAGTTTAACTTTCTGTACACCCTATTTATTTCATTTCAACACTGGATTCACAAAGGAGACTGCACTAAATACATAAAGACAAAATTACAGCTGTCAAGTCCAGCAGATGCAAGCAATAAAGAAACACTCCTAAATGTTAAGAACATTTGGCTGCATAAAGGAAAAGTCACAGCCAGGATGCTGCTTCTAAGTCAGTAAGCTATGAGGACCAAGACAAGAAACAAAATAAGCTATTGGGTTGTTTGATGCCACATGACACTGTAAACTGACTTATTTAAAGACCAAAACCATTGATTTAACATAAATATGTATGAGACTGCAAAGTATAACACATAGTCAATGCTAATATGTGCGAAGCTAATTTGTGATATTTTAAACTAAAAATGAAATGATCATGATTTCATCCTTTTTTTTCTGTACATACCTCCCTTTAAACTCAAAATACATCAAAAGAAAAATGTGATCTTAAAACTGCCACTATTCAATTTATTGACATTTAAATCATGCATACAAAATTCACATATTTTGATGTATGTTTCTGTACATTAGAGCGAGTAAAAGATGCTTCTGATTCTGACAGAAAAGAGATGCATCCCACAGATTGTAAAAGGAAAAAATACCACCTGCTGAAAGCTGGTATATTCTGTAGAAGGTATATAGGCAACCAGCAGCACTGCTGGCTTTACAAAAGAGCTGGTTGATTTACCAATTACCAAAGCTGTGAAGTCTGATGTAAACAGGGGCAAAATGTTTTACTTCACGGAGCAAATGTGGTCTGGATGTGCACTCATACATCACCTTCTCGTGTACCAACTCCTTCTCAGTTTTTTGCAAATCTAACAGCAAAACAGGCCACTTGGTTCCCTCTCTATTCTCCTATCTCAGCTTTCAGCAGACGGTATTTATTTCAGGCAATTTGTGTGTCACAAATCGCTCTGGTCTTAAAACTTCCAAAGCAAATTGTTTGGATTTAATTTAAAATATAACCAGAAATGTGGGCATGTTTGCCGTAAATGCACACACAACACCATGTGGGTAAATCCTTTTTGTGCAGACAAATGGGGGGGTTTTCTGCTCAGTAGCACAATTTTAGATGCAGATCTTTACTTTCCCTTTCAGATTATGTGAAAAATAAAACCCAAATGTGTGTGTGGGGGTGTGCAGGCGTGTGTGTGAGTAAGTGTGAGGGAAATCAATGGTCTTCCTCTCCTCCCCTAACACTGCCTAAACAGAATCAAGCTTAAACAAAGAGTGGCTGCCAAGAAAAGACCTCAAGATTCATTGGAAAACCAAAAACTCTCTCAAATTCAACATCTGCCCTTGGCATACAAGTAATTTTAACTGAATAATGAGATTTAATATCTTTTTTAAGATTACATTCCACTATAAAATTTAAGACAATGAGGTCAAGTTGTGCTGACTCTGTGCTCTGTTTTATCTACAGACTCTTAAACTACTTATAAAACCTGTAAAAATTACAGCCATTTAATAAAGCAAAGCAACATTTAAAAGGCATTTCACACAATAATTAATCTATAAACAAGACCACTTTAAAGAAGATGACAGCACTCTGCAGAATATACATGACATCATCCACACAAATGGAAAAGGAAAGTCACTTTAAACAATTTCATGCCCTCCTCCCTTTTCCTGCTCTCCCACGGAGAGTAATAGTTTTAATTCATCTATAAAATCTAAACCAGTGAGAATGAAAGTAAATCCTATTTTGAGAAACTAGGGTGATAATTTCTCTTTGTCCGCTCTGGCGGAGTCCTAAAGACTGTGAAAACGGTTGAGTCTTCCAGAGCTTTAATGCAATCAGCAGCTTTTACACTCAGTGACCTCAGAGCTCATCAAGGCTAAAAGAATCTTTGCCAGATCACTGGTGAAGAAGTGAAGGAATCATTTGTGTCAAAAAAAAAATTACGCCACATCTATCAAATAACCAGAGTCTCTTCAAAAATGTAAAATTAAGACAAAAAAATTTTTCAAACACCATCCCAGATTTTGATTTAAAATCACTGAATTCAACAAAAACTTTTGTTTCTGATGGGTGAACGTATCTTTGCTGATGGCCTTGAGTTTGGAAGACCTGCTTCCCATCACCCTAATCTTTAGCTCCCTCCACAGATTCTCAAACATATTGATGTTGGGACTACGAACGTCATATTACCTCCACTAAGAAGAAACATGTTGGTATGATTGAATATTTAAACCTAAATCTCCCAGGACAGTTACTGATTTTAGGGGCAAAGACTCTATTTACTGTGGTTATTCAAGCTGTAATGAAAATTCAGAAAAACAACAGAAGAGTTGAATGATATTTAGATTTTTTTGTTTGTGCAAACAGAGTAAATATGTCCCAGACAATGTTTTTGCCTGCAGCCCCTCACCATTATCCTCTCTCTACAGTTACAGCTTACTTAAGTCAAACCTTACTCCACTGTCACTATCTTGCTCAGTGGCTGGTTGAGTGCAACCCATCTAGTGGCCTTGCTCATCTAAGATCACATATGTCAGAGTCAAGGCCCGCGGGCCACATCCGGCCCGCGAGAAGGTTTTTTACGGCCCCTGGAATGATCTTGATTTATTATTAGAACCGGCCCGCAGACCGCAGTAAGCCGGCACCCCGTCTGGAAAAAAAATACCTTCCTTATTTGAACTGTAAGTAGTTCTTTAAATGTTCTGTGAGATGATGTACTTACCCATGTATCCATAACAACCGGAACTTTCAATATCCACCAAGTTATTGCCGAAATATACCATCTATTAAAGGAGTGCCCCCCGGATTAATTACACACTCTGCAGCTGCAGCTGCGAAGTTACAGTATTAACCCGATACTTGCTGGAAAGTGCAACGTCTCCCCTTTCAGAAACCGTTGGAACTTTTCCACTTAGCGCTACGTGTGGCGGAATTACGGTACTGCAAATTTAGATGTGTCGCCGGCGACACGTGTAGAAGGGACAACTGTTTTCTTTGATGAACCTGAACAAAACATCACACAGAAGTCGACTTAC
Organism: Xiphophorus couchianus; assembly: GCF_001444195.1. Taxonomy (NCBI): domain Eukaryota; kingdom Metazoa; phylum Chordata; class Actinopteri; order Cyprinodontiformes; family Poeciliidae; genus Xiphophorus; species Xiphophorus couchianus. The sequence continues at coordinate 16,804,180 of NC_040239.1, forward strand.
TGCTGAACACCTTCACTCAATTCTGAGGATTTCCTCAGCTCAGAGCCTTACCCCGAACATTGATGAACTTGTGGAAAAGATGGGACACCACCAAGTATCACCCTCAACCTCAAACAAGTGAACATTACTGTGCAATCACATATTTAGAGTTTTTACTCAGTTCAAGTTTAAAAGTTAAAGTTTAATATTTGTTTTCACTGCATGTTACTTCTCCTTGATGAAAGTGCTGTTTTTGATTAATAGATTTTTGCACTTTATTTTATTGTATTTCAATCCAATTATATTTTAAAAATATTTCAGTTGTGTCTGTTGAAAATTAAAGATTACTGACAGAGCCATAAGAAAATGTTGCTTTATTTATCTGATCATATTGGAATATATTTGTTAGGTTTTCAGTAGGTTCAATTAGGTTCACTAGACTATATGCGTCATTTAAAAAAATTTCAATGAACATTCGATCAGTCCGGCCCTCGGCTTGTAGCTAAATTTTTTATTTGGCCCTCCGTCCATTTGACTTTGACACCCCTGTCTAAGATGGTCACTCAGAAGATATTTTGCCTGAATGAGGCTGCTTTCATAGTGACACTGAGAGCCTGAACTGGAATTACCTCCATCTAATATTTCTTCACATCTCAGGTGAAGCCAGATGAGAGGAATTCCATCTTGGCAAAAAGAGCCGCTCCAATGGATGAACGATCAAGAGCCATGTTTGTAATTAATCTCACAGCTTGCCCTCTTCCTTCAATAAGCGGCCCTAAGGGCATGAGGGGCCTTCGTTATAATTACACTGGACACTGACAGCCCTGGGTCCGTTGAGGCCTGACGGAGGAAAACTGGGTAAAAGCAAATCTTTAGAAGACAGAACTAAAGACAAAGTGCACATAATTCCCCCCTCAAAATGCTGTAGCACTTTTCTTCTGCTGTCCTTCTGCTGATTTACTGATACAGCAGGAGTAGAAAAGGCACATTGTAGTCGCTCGGCATCAAAGCCATTACATGTCTGTGAAATTCAAGACAAACTCAGAGCGAGTACATCTCGAGAAGCTTCTTATCATAGCCCAGCTTCAGTGCTGCCACTTACGGGACAATACTATAATTGTGCCACAAAGCACCAAATCCTTGGACTCCTAAATCCTCTGCTCTGTCTTTTTTGGGTCCACTATCCGCCCACAGCAGGGGGGATTACCGACTGGGAACCAAACGAGAAGCAGAAATCTAAATAACTTTCCTTTGTTTAGATATGTCAAAATATTTGTTGCCCCCAAACAAAAACTGTGGTACATGCATGGATAATGTTCATCCTGGTTATTATTACAGAAAGTCCCCTTTGAGCCGTAAGATGTGCAGGCGAAAAATATTAGCTTCCTCCTTTAATCTTAAGTCTTTAAAACATTTTCTTTCTCCGACTTAAAACATTAAAACATCTTATTACGCGTTGCACATTCAGGTTTTTTCTTCACCTGGCATCACTCCTTAACCAGTGCACCAGTTTTCATTTTACACTCATCTTTTCCTCCATCTAAGAGCGAGAGAATAAATTATGATCCGTTGCTGGTCTGAGTGAGATCAGAGGAAGGAAAGGGAGACGAGGGCTGAGCTTACACACGTTCAGGACAAACTGTAACTCTCCATGTTGTCTCTGGGTCAAAGACCCATCTGGCTGCAGATTTAGTGACTCCGCTTCAATAGAGCTCTGTTTATACAAGTAGCTAAGTTTACACTGGCAAAGTGGAGGGTTCATACAAAACACATTATCTGACAATAATCCTTTTCAGTCTTTTGTAAATAGGATGTAATAAAGAGAGATGTCCAAAGTGGGCGATCATTTCGAAAGCGGTCAGAGAGTCCATTTTGTGTGATTCAGAACCAGATCGTCTCACCGCTACAAGTGTGAACTCAGACCTTTCACTGAATTTCCTATTCAGACAATTCTCCCAAAGGAGAACCGCCATTCACAGCAGGATCATAATGAAGCTGAAGTGGTATTTTCTTCAGCTCCACAAATGCGTAAAACGAGAAGAATATGTCTTCTGCTGGATGTCATTATCCAAATTAGTGCGGGTACATTTCAGCATTCGGACTGAAACTTTAACCCAGATTTATTAGGGGGTTTCCTGTGCATGCAGACTTTGTGACAACACTACTAAATTATGTTCCCATTCAGGCAGTCCCATTACTGATTAGTCTGCTGAAAACTTTCTTTATTGGTATTATATTTAATCAATAAATGGCCAGAAAGTAGCCGTAGCTAAGCCTGCAAATTAAACTGTCATTTTCTGCAACAATCTAAAATCCCGACTTGGAAAACCCTTCAGCCTTTTACTTTACTCTTTTTATGAGTCAAAGTCTGAGTAAAATAAAAGTGTCCTTTGTGGCTCTGTAAGGATATAAGGATGTCCAAGCTGCATCAAAAACAACAACAAATACAAGAAATGTGAATTGTAAAAAGAGAATGTCACCTTTAAAATGTTTAACTCCATCTCAAACAATAGCTTACGATAAACCAGCTCAGTGATCATTTATACAGTTATATGTTCATCAGTAAGCACTGTCCATATGAAGTAAATAATCTAAAGAAATAAATTAAAATTATAGAATACCATTTTGGTAAATTTCGAGACTGGCTCAAAATCCAGCAAGCTAATGGACAGTCAATGACTCAGTATCTGTCACAAAAAAATATTTAAAATTACATTTTCCCTGCTCTATGTTTAGATTTAGATGGGTATGATTCCTCAAATTGTATTTGTTAAATTTTATAGTAACATTGCAGAATTTAATACTCAGGCATGTTTTGAAGAGTACATAGCAAGAAAGTACATGGATTCTCTATCCTCTCAATTCTTCTCCTTTTAGAGAAAACCACCAACAGTATTTGTTAATTTTTACTACTTCTTTGCAACTTAAGTTACCTTCTACCCTTCATGTCCACCAATATTTATAACACGTAGCTTTATATTTTATTGTTTTCATTGTATAGATTGGAAGAAAAAAAAATACTGTCTGCAGAAAGCTGGTAGTAATTTTGACGCTGGAGAAAAACAGAGCAAAGTGACATTTTTCTTTTTTGCAAAAGAAAAGAAAAAAAGACATGAGTGCCAATGAGAGTAGAATTAGTCTTATCTTCCACTAAGGTGGACTTAATATTTTTTTCCCAAATTCTTCCTAATCAAATTATTTATCTAAACTAGCAACATGTTTGAGGACTGTGTAAGCTGCACTGCTTCCTGAATCCTCTCAAAGTGTCAGTGTCGTGAATCACATTCATTACTGCTGTGACTCAGTAATTTGAGTTCACAGCCTTTATAAGCCTTGACTGACCAGAGTCATATGTGGTGGGGGATGCATTTATTGTGTGATTCGTGTGTTTTTCTATATGCACTAGATGAATGTATGTGTCTCAAGGGAAGGGAAGGTGTTTTTAGTGTCTCAGAAATCTGTGAGTTTGCTTCATGCAAGACCCTGAGCATGAACAACTGAGTGGACCATAAACACCTGAGGAAGCACACACACACCCCTACACACACAAGCGCAGACACCCTCTCTGGACTGGGATTACAGCCGTGATCGAGGTGAAGGAGCCAACATGTGCATTCAGGCTGTGGTCCAGTGAAAACACCAGAGCTGGTTGGTCCTGATGGGGCCAAACAACTCTGGTGGTTGGCTCCATCCGTAGATCCAGGTTTAGAGAGTCCAACACTAAACCTGGACCTACAGGTTTAGAGTTGGACTCCATAGTTGATGATTTCAACCTGCTGAGTCTCACTACTCCTCCAGTCAGCAGCAACAGACTGCAGGGAGGTTTCAAGATCACTGACTGGACAAGTTTCGTAACATAAAGCAACAGGTTGACATGGTGACTTTGTGTGGAAAGGATAATCCCAACAAGACAGTAGCAAAACTCCCAGATTATAAACTCTGGGTCACTAAACAACTAAAGGAAAACAAGACAACAAAAATTTTCTTTACTGATTGATTTGGTTGATTGATTTTTTTACTTAGTGTTGTCAGTCATCAACTAATTTATTATCCATACTTCAAAACACAGCAACTATTTAAACAGCTTGACTGAATAGGTACAGGCACAAGCCTTATATTTATGCCGTCCCTTAGTTTAACTAAGTTAGTCCTTCATAAATAATTACAACATATGAAAAAACCCCAAAACATATCGCTTCTCACTACACAGAAACATAAAAGAAAATTTAAAAATCCAAAGTCAAAACAGATACAACACAATTTGAAGTTATGTTCCCTTATAGCCATCAAATATTTTCTTTCTCATCCATTTTTTTGTAAACCAACAATTAAGTAAATTCTCGTAAGTCCATGCTTTCATTAATTCATAATTTAAATCCAATGACAGCAAAAGATTTTCTTTTTATCTCTTTTTTTTTTTTTAGCTTATAAAGTTAAAAACATGTTGTAAATGAGATTTGGATTCATAATGTAAAAAGTCTTTGCACCCCAATTGGCAGTAAACTTAATTTTGCTCTAAACATTATTTACATTATTTTGTAATAAAACCAAATCAGAAAATTTCATGGTAGCAGGTTTAATAAACAGTGGATTTGTATGTCGATAGTAACCAGCTTTATTAATAACCCGTATGACCCGCTTCGTTGTTGCTTCATGTGTGGATCCCCATATTTCCACACAATATGTGTGAATATGTGACTCCAAAAGTGGAAAAAAAGGAAATGCATCATCTCAACTCTGCTCCACCATTACTAAAAACTATTTGTCAATTTTACCAATTCTAATTCTTTTTAGCATTTAATTGTTTATTGCACTTTTTAAAACAGTTTTTACGCCGTTATGTCTGTGTGTATATGTGGTGCTGCTGCTCTCTGCACCTTTTTAATTGCTTTTAGGGGATAAATAAAGTTTTATTGAATTAAATCAAATTGAATTGAACATCAAGACTCTCAAAAATTAAACCCAAAACATCCAGACACATAAGCACATTACTTTTTGGCTCTAGAGTGGTCCAAGCAAGTAAAAAAACAAAACGCTGTAGAGAGCCTGAACTCACTGAAGCCTGATCAAATAAACCTGCAAATATCAATTAGTTAGAAGATATTTAAATGTTTAAAAATGCTAAAACACAGTATTTTAAATGAACCTAAAGAAATTTCCATGGACAGTGAGACTGTTGGATGTTTTGTAATATCATAGCAGTTGATTTTTCTCATAAAGTTGTCATGTTCTGTGTTTTTCTGTGTGTTTATTTCGAGTTTTCTGTGTCTCTGTGTTGTCCTGTTCTCCCCTCGATTACTCCCAGGTGTTTCTCATTCCCTAATTACCCCATGTGTATTTAGTGTCACCTGTGTCTCTGCGTCTCTGTCGGGTCCTCGTCTAATGTGCTCTCAGTCCTTCGTGTTGTCCTTTCGTGTAACCGGTTGCTACCGGCGTCGAGCCCTGGCTTCCGCTGCCTAGTGTTTGTGGACTGTTTTGGATTTTGTTCATTAAATCATCATTTCTCACTGCATCCTGGGTCTGCTGCGTCTGCCTCACCACCTCAACACCACCACTTCATGACAAAAGTTGTCAAAGTTTACTGCAAGCCATGAAAGGGACACTTGTGGAAAAACATGTGGTCGCATGATACCAAGATCCATCATTTTTTCCTACATACAAACCACATTAAAACACGGTGATGGCAGCATCATATTCAGACACAGAGAAGGAGGTCAGAGTTCACGAGAAAACAGATGGAGCTAAACACAGGGCTATCTATGAAGGTCAAATAACTTGCAACTCTAACTGCAATGACATTTTTTCTCAAATATCACACTTTTGCACAGTTTTTCAAATACACTAAAGTCTGTCATTGTATTGTTATAAGATGCAAAAACATTCATTAAATATAAATACTTTATTGCTAACCTCTACCAACATGGAATATCAACCTCTTTGGTCATCTAGTCTTGTTTCCATTGTTCTCACTTCAAAAACGGGCAATATTTCATTCTGTTTTTGCGTTTGGATACTAAAACAAAAGAAGTACCCACAGCCATGACCTCGGGAAAAGCTCAACTACCAGCAAAGAGGTTGGCTGGTGGGAAACTGAACCCAAAGCCAGAGGGTTGGAGGGCAAGAGGCCATAAAAGATGTTGTCACAACAAGACGGCTGTGATGTAGTGGTCTGTTTCCGCTTAAGTGTACTCTGGCTGGGAGAAGGTTTGTAGTTCAGGTTCATAAAATCCCCACCCACTGAGCCACAACACCGAAGCTCTTCTGATGTGGCTCTATACGTGTTTATGAACTTATTACAGCGACAAAAGAATTACAATAAACACAGGCTGATCTAAAAAAGTTATTGTACTTTTTATTTTTCTGCTCTAGCTATCATCACTAAGCAGGCGGACAGAGGCAGCAGTAAAAGGAGAGGTTACGGCGTTGCACAGGAAATTTTTTGCATCTGACTGATGTAAGCATATGAAAAAGGGAGTCTGTGTCTAATTTGACAAATTAGAAATTCTGGGTAGCTATATGTAACATGAATATTTATGGTTTATGTGGAATTCTTAAAAATACCAACTTATCTGAATGTTTTTGCAACCCTTAAACAAGTCAACTAAAATTTCAGTGCGGCCCAGGAATTAATCAAACCGAACCACTTTTCCAAAGCTGAATTAAAAGTACGTTAGTTGTCTATACAAGTGCATCAATCTAAATTTTGTCGCTGAAATCCAATTTTTACTTTGCTGTTTGCAATTTTAGTCAATTCTTATTTTAAGAACTTTAATGCAAGAACAGAATCTGTAGCTTCTATTTTTTTGACTGCCAGTCATGATCTGTCATTAATTATTTAGATTCAGAGCAGAGGAGATGTCACACTGTGTGTGAAAACTCCAGCTGTTGTAAAACAGGGCTTTACTACTATTTTAAAACCAAGACAAAATGGTTACAGTGTTGAGATTTTAAGCTCTCTTTGTCCTGAACAATGTCGTCGTCAAGTGACCATGCCTTAATGTCTCCGGATTTTTGCCTCGATTTTTGGTCAAGGCTGATTAAGCTAAAAAAAAAAAAATAGATTGATTTGCTGTCGGAAGTCAACTTCTCTGTGAAGAAGTCGACTTCACATAGAAATCAACTTCTCTGTACTATTAAGTAAAATTAAGTACTTACAAGTACTTAATACTTAGGTAAAATGAAATAGTTTTACTTAATAGTAAAATTAAGTAGCTCTAAATACACATCAGCTGAGTCCTAAGTCATATTTAAACTTAAAAAAACAAGAAACTGGTTTTTACCACTGAAAAAAATACATTGGACAAAGGAGGAAACTTTTCTACAGTAGCTTGATTTATAATCCAGCAGCAGAAGTCAGTATGTACCTTATATTGTGTTTAAAAACATTCACGGTTGTAGGAGGGATTTCCAGCTTTCAGATTAGATCCTTTGAACTCATCAGCTGCAGGGAGTCTACCTGCTACGTCAATGCTGCCATTGTCCCAAGAACAACGTTCAAATATGGTTCATTACCGTCTCACAGTCCAACTAAGAACAGTGGTGCTGTGTTAATATGTGGCACCTACATCCTGCAAAACTACAGTGTATATATGCATGGTTAGAAATGGTCATGAGATGAAAGAAGGGAGCAGATGGAGTTAATGCAGTTTTAATGAAGGAGGTACATTCCACACCTTCACTCATGGAGAGGATTTAAAAAGCTAAAAAAAAAAGTTTTTTTAAAGGTTTTTCTTTCTAACTACAAAATTTGTCTCTGGGCCACTCAGTTTGATCAACAGCGGGACAAAAAAAAAAGGAGATAACATCTTTTCTCTTATTGCTCATGATGGGGCAATCTGTCAGTCCACTCAGGCATCAAGCGCCGAGAGGAAAAGCCTTCGTTTTACTCCCGTGTTCGTGTGTTTGTGTGCGTGTCTATTGCCATCCTTCAAAGTTTCGTGCAGCGCTGAGTGCGTGCCTCCTTTCCCTCCGACTGCAGGAAAAGCAGTTTTCTGTGTTCTCTCACTGGAAGTCTTGCGAAATCGTAAATAAATCAGTAAGCAGAAGAGACATTTCCAGTCCGGAGCCCAGATACATAAACTTTAACTCAGAATCGAGGCTAAGGGTGCATGAAACTTTAACGAAGGTCTGGTGAAAGGACTGCACAGCTGCATTCCCTTAGATTTACAGGCTTTTATTTTGGATTAGAAGAAAATGGGAGAGGCTTAGCAATAAGGTAAAGAATCAAAATAACAAAAGGACAGGAAAATATGTTTTCATAATTTGCCTAAAAGCTGATCTGGTTGCATCAGAGAATAACTCAACATTTTGTTCTCATCTCCTTGAATGAACAAAATAAAGAGAAAAAATTGTAGTTAGGCTGCATCAATATTATACCTGAAAAAATCAACTTTGTGTTATTGGAGTAAAATAAAGCCCTTTTCACAGTAACATTGTGTCAATTTAAATATCTTTCCCCCATAAGTATGAAGTAAATGTATTTACATGCCTTAAACCTCAACACATTTTTGTCAAATTACCACAAAGTTCAATGTGTTTTGTTTGTATTTTAACTGAGAGCAAAAAAAATTACTTTCAAGTATTCATGAAAAGCATTTTGTGTGTCGCAAAAACCCCTGAACATAATGCTGCATACAAATGCACCCTCACTTTTCAGATCAGAAGGGAAGAAAATCTATCATTTTTCATTTTGGTTTACACTCAGCCACAACTTTGTACTGTTCAGTCACATAAAATTTTTATATTTGATGCTTTGTGGTATTTTTCCAGTGTTGGTCCCAGAGAACAGAACATATCTACAGGATACAGTTCCCACCTTAACATATCTGAATCTTTTACAGTAACTACTTTCTAATGACAAAATAAAACAGAGAAGAAAGAAGAGAAGAAGGAAAAATGTTATATATTTTTTTATTTTTATGTCTGGCTGACACTTACGTGTGTTGCTTAATGGAGGTAATGTTCTTCTGGGCTTGCCAGCACAGGGTGACTGTGCTGGACACCTTTCAGTGTAATCTCATCTCTTGATCTGGTTTGTCTGAACTTTGACTGTTTCCAGTTTGCACTAGTTGTCCGTTTACATAATTCTGCATGTGAGCTGCGTGCTGAATATTTTCTTCTTCTCAAACATGCGAGAGAAAGCCTGAGCACGCAACAACACTTCACATCTGAATCAACCGGAAAAAGAAAGAATAACCTAGACTATGGAACACCTGCTAATCCAAATACACAGGACACCTGGGAATGTGACTGGAAATAGCAGAGCTGGACGTAGAGGTGCTGAAGATCTGCGTTATTACTCTGACAGTGCAGACCCGTGTGGTCTAGCAGCGATTAGAGTTGAGGTCATCTCCTCAGACCTCAGGGTGGAGTTGCTCCACTCACAGCTACTAAAACCTGCAGCCACTAAAGCAACTAATCACACAGAACAGCTGCATCCCTCACTGTATATAAATCCTCGACGCCTCGCTCTCCCACCCACACGCTGACTCTGGCAAACACATACTGTACGCTGGCCTCCACGCACCACCACTTTTCCTTTGCAAACTGCAAGCTGCAGCTGACTGATGTTTGAAGTGCGGGGTTTTAGCGTGCAGGCCTGAGATAAGCTGCTCTGAGCTGTGAAAACACAGATTACATTTCTCCAGCTTATTACTGACAGCGTGCCTCTGCCTCGCGGTCATGCCGTAATTGTGACCCAAAAACCGCAACCTCCGCTCGGCGGCAAGATATGACTAGATGGGGTATCCCTCCCCCCCCCAGTTCCTCCTCTCAAACCTGTAAAGATTTGACAGCCGTGCTAATTTAACTCTACATTCCCCCATACGTTTTCTGAACGACAGCCTCCTCCTGCGATAAGCTGCCACCATGTTTCTTTCGAGTGCTTTTGGTCGATAAATCAGAATCCGAACCAACATATTAAGTGCTGCTTCTGTAAAGTGTCATCTTCACACTTTTCAAAATCTATCAAGATCAGCAGATGGGAGAAAGAAGTCCAAAATATTAACCCAATAAATTCACAGACACGACTGCTGAGAGTGCAATCACCCTTCATCCCTTTCCTGAGGCATTTCAAGTCAGCTCTAATATAATAATGCTGCTTTTAAGGGCTAAATTTGATATTCTCATCACAAAATTACCTCTAAATGAGGTGCAATTTTGATATTTGTGTTAAATGTGGCATAAGCTGAGAGATCCCCACTGAAAACTAGCTTTTACTTTCTTGGTATGCCAAAGCCAAACAGGCATACATTAAATCCCCGTTTCTGGCATGCAATGAAAGTGCCTCCATCTGCAAATACTTAGCCCCATTTTTTCCCCTTTTTGCTCAATCAGAGATAAAGAGCATTGTGTTCCAGGTCCAGAAGTAAGACAATATTTCCAAAACCTAATGGAAAACAATTAAGACCCAGTAATTACACCAGTGACCTGGAATTCCAGCCAAGTTCAGAGTTTGGGGTGAGAGAGAAAAGAGAAAGAAAGCTAATGTGAAAGATGCCTGCCTCCTGGACTGTTATTTTACGCTGTTACTTTTGTCTATCAGTAATTATGTGATGTAATCTTTGGATCTTATAGCCAATCGTTCTGTGCATGACGGCTAAAAAAAACATTGCTGCCACAGTCAAAGCAAACTCTTGTCTCGAAGCTGTACTATTTGTTTCTGCACAGTCCTGCTCTGATTGTACAGACAGACAATCCAAAATTGAAACAGAGACGTGTCATATTTAACGGACTGGACCTGTGCAGTTACACATGCTGAGCGGCATGGAGGGGGTGAGGTTTCCTCTCACATCTTAAGGGGCTGTGAAAAAGTATTCGTCCACTCCGATCTGAAACGGAGGCATCTAGTTCTCATGCAGTCTGAACTGATGCTGGATTTAGTGCAACTGCCCATCATTAAGCCACTCCCAGAGTAAAGCTTAGCCTGAAAACACAAAAGTTACAAAAGGCAGAGACACAACTTAACTTGTCACATTGTTTATAAAGTCTGGGATTGACTGGCGACATGTCCAGGGTGTAACCCACCTCTCACCCAATGACTGCTGGAGATGAATCGGACCCCTTGAGGCCCTGCACGGATAAGCAGGGACAGACGATGGATGAATGATTATTAAAGTTCACTAAAGGACTGAAATACACCGGCTACCCTACATACACAGTGTCTTGAAGCATCTGGTCCTTTACAGATATCTCCTGCTTTTGCTTTTCTTTTGTCACTTTGTTTCCAGTTTACTTTGATGGGCTTCTTCAGCTCATTAAAGTAATTGTACTTGGATTGCTGGTGTTTGTGACAACTGGCAATGAGTTTTTACACAACTGTGGATGAATTTTGGGCCTTATTTATTTGCAGAACTGTTCTAATTTGGAAACAGTGGGAAAGTTTTCAATCATAAACATTCTTTTAAAGATCAAGCTGCAGAATCTCAATTGTTTTTAATTCCAGACTTTGAACAGGACCGTACTTTACTTTTAACCTTTCAGAGAAAAAACTTGCTGGTGTGCTTTGAATCATTGTCTTGTTACATAATTTAAGTGCAGATGAGTTTATGGTCACAAACCAATTATTGGACATTCACAAGGCGCAGAATGTCCTAAAGCAGCAGTGCAGCTCCACACCAACATGCAATGTTCATTTTCTTAAATGTTATATTAGTTTTACACCAGATATTATTTAATGAATAAAAAAAGGTGTAACTAGGTAGGCATTGTAAAAAAAATAGTAAAAACGGCTAAAAAAAAACAGTCAGAAAAACTGAGATCTTAAAAATACACTAAATTGAAATCATTAATTCATAATTAGTCCCTTTCAGCATCGAGGCAGGTTAGATTCTTATGACTTTTTAAAATCAGATGCACTCCAAGTCTTAAGAGGTGTTCGTTGTCATCCACACTGGTTTTCTGAAGATGTGATTTCAAACTTACACCCATTGAACTGCAGCCTAACTTTCACTTGGCAACACTATGGTTTCAGACTTTAAGCAGGGTCTAGCCTCCAGGTTCACCCCTGTGGCAGCGAGCCTTTGTTTCTCCTTAAGTAGTAGAACCAGACAGACAGCAGTGGGGTATCAGGTTCTCCACTGGCACGGGTTCTGCTCACGAGGCAGGAGCAGAACAAAGTGCCGGTGGCCCTGGATGGCATCCACAGTGCAGAGGAGTAAAAGCCCCGTGAATGGGAGCTGTCACTGCTACTCAGCAGCGTCTGTGATCTGAGCCACCCGGAACGACGCTCTGATAAGTGGCTAATCCCAGCATCCCCGCTGGCTTGGTAGACCCCCACTGCCATGACAACCAGGGGGGGGGATCTCCTCTAGCAACAACTTAATTGGATAATTTCCTCCCAGTTTCACTCTGTGTGTTTTCTCCTTTTGTTAAGTAAAGTCTGCGCTGTCTGACTGAGAATGTGTTTTTCGTCTTTCAAGAGTGGGGAGGGTTTAAATCAGGCGGTGCATTTGGGTGGTTTCGGCGTGTGCAAGTTTAAGCAAGCGGGGAAAGTGGAGATATTTTTCTTAAACTGAAGCTGTGCTGCAGCAGACCGCAGACCAGAGGGAGGGTTCACCTGGGAGAGCGAGCGTAAAAGAAGTATACAGCCTCTGTTTTCATCACCACAAAAAAGTGACCACTTTAACCACTGTAAACATTTATTGTCCTTTGTCATGCACGGTCTGACAATTTATGTTACACCCATTCAAGCTCCGGGTCACGACATAAACAGATGCCCCACCCTCCTCCCCAGACGGCAGAGACCTGCAGACTAGTGCCAGGGAAAGTCATTATGCTCTACGAGGGTGTGTGTGTGTGTGTGTGTGTGTGTGTGAGCTGAGAAATGAAAACAGCATGGCACTTTAAGAAGATGAAGAGTTGGTTCCAGCTGGACCATAAATATGAAAACCACAGTACAGAAAAAGACTTGACGGGCTAAATTTACTGCTGGAATAAAGACATTACAGCTGATTAAGAGAGCCGAGGTATTTGACTCACCCTGAGGAAGCCACAGCCTCTTATTTCATAACTTCATTTAAGGGACAGAGGCTGCCTTATATAAGCTTAATGGAAATCACTCCTGTTTGAAAGTATTACTTGCACAAGCACAGCGGAGGGCACATACTGTATGCTGGCTATGAGGCTTTAATGAAAAAAGAGGAATAGGGACAGATGAGTCAGCCAGATGAGAAGGAGAAGGGAAAACGAAAACAGTAAAAGAAAAAGGTCCCAATGTTCACTCCTGTCCTTTTTTAATTATGTCCATATTCCAAAACAAAATCCTCCTTTAGTCGTCTCCTACCTTCTCCACAACCAGTGCCGCTGAATCCTGGACAGCATTTCCACTCGAGTGAGGTCACAGTGCGGTACACCACTTTGTAAGATGGTCTCACCACTGTCTTATAGCTGAAAAACACAAAACAGATAAGTGTGATTAGAATCAATTGTTTACTCTCATTTTCTTGTTTTCTGTGCATCTGAGCCACCTGTCAAAATTATATTTACATATTTTGTTCAAAGTCTGTCATGTGAGAAGAATAAACAAACATAATCATATATGACTCAACTTTTTACTCATATAGATGCACCAACAAACAAATATTGACAAGAGTTTGTTGACTTTTAGCTTGATCGGCCAGTTGGAAAGGTACAAATTAGGTCTTCCTCCTATCGATGAACATACCGTACCTCAACTCCAACTTATGATGACAACAGCGCTGTTTGTAGTGGACGCTGTCACAAAGTAAAGAAGATTTAAAGTTGCCTATTTTTGGTATCCATTAGATGTATAAAATTAAGTAAGACAAAGCAGAGCAATGTTGGGCGCAATTTACGAGGAAAGCGTCATATCAGCAGGCCTAATCTGTTTAAAATCAAAAACTGGGGGTAAAATTGGGATTAGTGCATCTCTATAAAAAATGTGTATTGAGGAGTAGGACAGCTGTACAGCTAGTGCTATGAATGTCCCCATTACAAATGCAGATATACATAAAACTCAAGACTTTAGAAGGTAATTCATCATTTCAATCATTAAAAGTTTGTAGTTTTTCTTGGAGAACAGAAAAACTGTTCTCCAAGTCTTATTCGTCCACGACTCTTATTCGTGGACTCCAGTCGAATGCTCCCTGAAATGTTTTACAAAGTGTCTGGTTACTCTCAGCACTGAATGAATCAGGTTTTTAAATCTATATCAACCTACAATTATCTGTTCTTTTATAAAGTCTGTATACAAAACAAATAGCAGTAGGGTTGAATTGTAATTCTAGAATTTCTTCCCCTATGCTTTTCACATTCACATGGAGGGAGAGTTCAGGTTCCCTACTTCTTTTTGTATTGTGTGGGTGGAGGGGTGGCACAATCTGGTCCTTCAAACAAAGACTTCTTAAGAGCACATTTGAAGCAAAAGGATTTGAACTGTCTTAATCCCCCCCACCAAAATGTCACTGAATTAAAGTGTAAAAGATTAAGTTGGTTTTAATGTGACTGAAAGTGAAAGGTGAAAAGAGGTTCATTAAAACATGTTCAATGAGGTGGAAAGTTGGTGAGATTCACCAAAAATAACGGTAAGATTATAACTTCATTGTCTGTGTCAGGAAGATGCTCTATTGGGCGTCTGAATGGCTAAAATCTGGTCAGACAGAAAACATGTTAGCCAATTAACTCAAAATGAGGAAGTTCAAATCAGCATGATAGAAAGTTAGCAGATATAGATAGCCTACAATTTCACAACAAACTGTTGCTAAGCAGGACAACATCTGTGTTTCTATGGAAAGTTACTTTGGTTGAATCTGCCACATGATTGCTTTAGCCCAATGGTAGCCTTTTAATTTTCATACATGATAAATAAAGATATGTTTAGAAAATATGCTCCTGTACTTGTCAAGTCTCGTAGTTGTTTGAAAATCATCCTGACTGACAGTCGATCCCTCAAATGAGCTGAGGAGAAAGATTTATACCAACATCTGACTAGCTAGTTCCTTAATTTTTCCTCAAGCTCATGGTGAAATTATATATTTCCACTGCAGGTAAGGAAACTATTACCAGTAAATACTTCATAAAACCTAATTTACAAAAATCCAAACTAACCTGTAAAGCAGATAACAGGAAGCCTGGACAAAGTACTACAAAGTTGCTCTGTTTTGTCTTTTTTGAGCTTTCAACCCCTATGTAACACGGTGCTTTTGTAGTAGCTGTAAAAATGTCTGAACTAAATAATTACTGAATTGTGTCCGCTTTCAAAGAGCTGAAGATCAAGGGTTTATGATGGTGTTGCGGAGCGGGGTCCATAAGGTCCCCTTGACCTCTCACCTGCCTCCTGAGCATCCCTGCGGCCAGCGGCAGGTCTGGTAGACCCGCTGGAGGATCGTCCCGTTCTGCACCTGGCAGGTCACTGTTTTGGTTACTGTATGAGGACACCAGTTCCTGCAGAAACAAACAGGCAAGTCAAGCAGAGATACAAATAAGGGCAGAATGAACATTTGTTGCTTGTAGATAAAAAACAAAATCACATTTTTTAACTTGGCCGAGACGAACGTCTTCAATCACACGCTGTTACAAAAGCTAATTAGCCTTGCAGTCCCAGTTGGTTTTCTTTGTTCCTCCCTCCCCCGCCCTTTTGTTTTGAGACTTCCTCATGGTGTTTACATGGTTTTAATCAGCCACAATTTTCCCAATGAGTGCATTGATGGCTGTATTTACTCTGACGTTGGTCCTCTATCAATGCACATCCGCTGGCGCTGGGGTCTTGGAGGAGGTGGAGTTTTTCTGGAGTGGATTTTTAACACGGGTTACAGCCGGGTCACGAGTTCACCGCCTTCCCATAGATGGCTTCTAAGACATTACTGGGACTCACTGTTGCTACTGAGAAACTAAACCATGCAGATGATTTAGAGACCATGTGATTACAGCACAGGTACCCAAAACATAAAGTGATGCTTTTTTAATGTAGCAGTCTTAAAAAGAAATCTGGTTGTGTAAAAGATATAAAAACACTGAGAATAGGTTGAGTTAAATCCTGTCTGAAAGCCCTTTTTTAGAGGAGCAAAATGATATCACACAGGAGATGACTCTGAGAAACATTTAGCTATAAAGCCAACATTTGAACCCATCTCTCTAATCACAAATCACATGGCATTCATTTATGAGAAAAAAAACTTGGGAAAGCTGCTGAATGACAAGCTGTTAGAGAAATAGGAGAACAATTAGCATGATCAGTTTGTACACAATCGATGGATGTATAAACGGAAGCTGTAGAAACCACAAAGCAGACCGCGCAGCCGCAGCGCAAAGACCAAGCTTCATGTGTTCTGCTGCCAGGGAGTATCCAGGACCAATGGACTGTTCTGTTTGTCAATATGTTCGGCCATATGTTTGTATGCATCAGAGACAGTTTACATTAACGAAAACTGCTGAAGGCAAAGGATGTGAAGCTGCTCCCTTTAACAACCCCCACATGCTCTGCTGGTCACACACACACACACACACACACACACACACACACACACACACACACACACACACACACACACACACACACACACACACGTGAGCTGACTGATGTTCTGGTTCTGCTCAATGGGTTTGACTTTTGACATGAAGATATACATTTTTCTATGATTTCTGAATTCATTTTGACTTCTTCCCACTCATGTAGCGTTTATTTTATAAACTTTATAAAACCTTTGAAGGAGAATTACTTTTCCAAATTAATCTAGATAAACACAATTTTGATTAAAAAAGAACAATTTATAAGTAAAACTGAATTCTTATCCCACATTACACAAATATACAGTCTGTCTAGGTTTAATACATCTTGATCTATCCTTCCTTTTAAGAGACCCTAAATTAACATTACAATACAGTTACTTCTCAAGTTACTGGTAGAAAATCTATGCCTTTAAAAAATATTTCCCAGGTAGAGGAAATTATATTCACTATAAGATGAGGTCCTAACAGCGACTCCTCCAGACCCAACAGATAAACGTCTGAGTTTCCCAGGCCGACAGGAGGTTTCACCTGGGAACGACACAGGCGGTTCCCGGGGGTTACGTGGAGGAAATTGGGGGAAGGGTTTATGGTCTCCCCGTTTTCCTTCTCTTTGCATGTACGCTGTTGGCAAAAAGGAAATTCCCCACCGCGTTTGCTCCAATAAATGAAACAAGGCTGGGGTTTGGGATACAGTACTGAATAGTTGCTTGGCTTATATAAACTTTAAAGCGGTCTTAAGATGTTAGCATGCGGGCATTTAACACATGCTGAGTGAAGATGTGTGAAAAAATCTAAGATTAATTAATATTTTATTTCAGTTGTACAATTTTACACAAAAATAAAAAAACTATATATATATATATATATATATATATATATATATATATATATATATTTTTTTTTTTTTTTTCATTTATTCTCTTTTTAAGTAATACACATTTTCAATAAAAAAATGCCCAATGCCACAGTTAGGTCCCTCTATGCCAAACAGAAGTACTCTCTGAAATGTTTTGTTTGTTGTAAATTTCACTGTATGTTGATCACATACAGAGAGGCAGGATTATAGTAAGCCTTTTCCAGGCACACAGTGATAGTTTACAGCACAATCAAGTAACTATACTACCTTCAGTTGTGATAAAAAATATTATGTAATTTCTTTTTAAAAGGAATTTGACTTCTCAATTTAACACCTTGAAATTTGGTCTCTGTCTCTTTAAGGAGCTCCTGCTCTTGAATTTAACATCATCACAACAACGTCTCTCCATTAAGTTGTTTACAATGTTCTTAGGACCATTACACTGAGAAGTAGCTTATGCAATAATCTCAGCAGAGTTAATTGCTTAGTATTTGAGACTGACGCTAGTCTGGAGGAGCTGAGTGGGAGGGGGTGCTCTGATATTCGCTGCAGGATGATTGTTTTGCTGTACTAAGCTTCTTGTTCATCTCTGATCCATCAGACAACCACAGAGTCAGCCGAGTGTTTCTGTAGATGACAGGAGTCTGACTTGTGCTGAAAATCTGAAGTGTACAGCATGAAAAGGAATGATGAGAGTACAGTCCCCTGTGGTGCTCCTGCGGCACCCTTAAATTCACTGGATAAATCAAAAAACACAGTCCTCACAGTGCTGCCCGCTTTGTCCAGATAACAGTGGGTTTGGTAAAGCAGGTTGTTTGATAAGAGTCTTCAATTCCAGCTCCACAGCAATAAGCAAACTGCAGGCTGTTCAGTTCAATTAATAAAAGACATTATTAATTGAACTGTGGTCACTGCAATTGCATCAACTGAATAAAGACATATCGCAAACTCACTTTCTCTTCTCCTGACAAGATGCTGAAAACTCCTGTAACAAGGAGCACAGGTGCTCGCTGCACTAATCCTTCACTCTTAAATGGTTCATGGTCAACACCTTCCCCTTAGTGGAGGCACCCGGGTGTTATGAAGTGTGAAACCCACCAGCACCATGCTGTTTCACTGGCAAAACACCAAGTGGGCCCTCAGTGAGTATCAGGTCTCAAAGCACACATGGCACACTCTGAATGCTATAGGCCCTAGCTAAATAAATCATCCGCCGTCTCCGTCGCACGTAGCCACAGCCAAGAGTTAAGAAAGAAATCACAGCTTTGTCCCATCTGTTCCTCAGCGCTACAGAAGGCAAGTGGTGGAGAAGACAAAACAAAAGAGAAATGAATTCTTATTTCTAATGTATGCAAATGCAGACAGGATGCAAAACAAAGAAAAAGCTTATAAGGTACATTGGAGCTAAAGAGCGTGCCCTCATTTCACCCAGACATGCTGCATGCTTACACTTACTCCTTACTATGCAAGGGGGAGAAAACCGGAGAGGAACAACTGCGATGTGAACCGAAATCGAAACGCAGATGATTCTCTGGTAGAAAAACATTTCCATCCAGACATCTATTCTCAACAGCAGGAGAAGACAGAAGAGGACTAACGCTAATGCAGAGAGGAGAGAATTTTTCTAGATTTCTGTCATTGGAAAAAACTCAGGGGAGAAAAGAGGAGAAAAGACCGATGCAGCAAATGGCTAAAGGAAAGGAGAGGTCATTTTGTCCTAAAGGTCTCAAACTCCGACGGGAGCAAAGAAATGAAAAAAGACAATTACAAAGCAGAGCTGGTCCCATGGGAGACAGGGGGAGGCTTAAGATAAATGTGGTTCAACATAAAATGACAAAAAGACAAATAAAGAGTGCGAGTCAAGGTGAAATTAATGAGCTCTACATTCCTGGCGCTCTGAAAAAATAGACCTGACATTAGTTATATTCAGTCTTTATTTTTGGAGGAGTTAACAAATAAGTTAGTTCAGAATACTGTGTCCGTGTGCAGCATCATCAAAACAGCACAAACAGGACCTCAAAGTCAGAGCTAAGTGACTCTTTCAGCAAAGACAAAGAAGAGTCATTTGTCTTTGTCTGTTTTGAGTTTTCTGATTTGGACACCTGAGCTTTCCTCTGTCTGTTAAGGGTTTGTGGGTTTTCTAGTGTTTTAAGAATGAGTGTAAAAAAAAAAATAGGACTCAACTGACACAAACCATGGAGAGCTGTTCTTTAGAGGGGTTTTAACTTGGATATGGTGATCAGAGATTGAATTATAGCAACAGATCCCTAAGGGAAACCCAGACATCGCTCCACTTAGAAACACTCTGTTGCTCTTTCAGGGAAATCCCAAAGTGTTCCCAGGCCAAAGGGGATGGAGACTCCCTCCAGCAAGACTATCCACTACCATCAGTGTGATGTTTCTAGTAAACCTCTAATAGGGAGGCATCCTTATTTGATGAATGAACCAGCTCAGCTGACTTATTTCAATGTAGAGCTCCACTCCAATATAACACTCGATGATGGAGCTTCTCATCTTATAAGTCCAACTCTCCTAGGAAGGAAGTCTACATCATGATCCGCATATCATGACCAAAGAGTTCGTATTCTAGAGTTCTAGTTGAAGAAAATGTTTTGAAAGCCATGTATTGTTTTCTTTCAATTTCACAATTATGTTTTACATTGTGTTGGTCTATCCCATAAAAATCCGGATAAAATACGTTTAAGTATGTGGACGTCCCGTGACAGAGATTGAAAAGGTTTACATAGCATGAATACCATGCAAAAGTAAAATCCAAGCAATATTAACAATTTCCAACATGCCATGTACTCATTGCATGTACAAACTCCTCAGTTTGACAGTGAGTAGAGCATTCGTACGTCTATCAACCTCTAATTCTCACTTTATTTTTCCTCTATGGAAAACCTCAAGATAGGTTTCTTTAGGCTGGGATTATTTCTTTGAATGATAAAACACCTGAAGATGCTAATAAATATCATGATGGTTCTGAGAGTCTGTTCGATCCAGGGGCATCAAACTCATTTTCATTTTGGGCCATATCCAGATCATGAATGTCCATAAAGGGCCGGTTGATGCAGAATGTATTGATACAACCACCCATTAACAAACTGTTGTTATTTCAATAAATGGCTGTCTCTGCATTCAGAAAGTAAAACAATATTGAAAGTATTTTCACACTGACTTAATTTGGCTCTATACAAATAAAAACAGATTTGATTTGATTGATAGAGAGGTATTTCGGCGCACATAAGTTATCTTGGCCAAATTTGGCCCACATAAAACATTATAGTGGGCCAGATTTGGCCCCGGGGCCCCGAGTTTGACACGTGGTTTAATCCAATAAGTAGTTTGTCAGGAATGTAGCCAGCTGTCATTGAAGCAGTAGATGTATTTAAGGTTATTTGAAAAGATAAAATCAAAGGCTGTCTTGTTTAAACCTGCAGTAACCTTCATTTCAATGAATAAGCAAGGCGAGGAATTAGATGCTCACAGAACATGATAAGTTTTCCAACCGTGTCAAACTTCCAGTACTAAAGATTTATCCACCCTAGTAGCATAGTGATGCTCTGAAGTATAATAATCACTGAAAAAGGTTCCTACTGAGTGACATAACATGTCAGAAAATTACTCAAGATCAGTTTATCCCCTGGCTGCTGGGGACAAACATTGAGAAATTGTTTTTGGCTCCGGATGGGCTGATTGACACCATTAACTGGTGTGTACACAGTAACACCAGACCAAACCGAGACGTCCTGCTCCTTTCATTTCACTTCAGACTCTCTGACCTTTCTAAGGACAGCGGCTGACTCGGAACAGCAGCAGCTTTTTTCCTGCACACAAGCGCTGACATCTTCCCAAAACAAGCCCAGATGCTGTGGTGTCCCAGCGGCTTGTGTTTGGTAAACACGTCAACAAACATCTGGATGCGAGTGGCAAGGGGAGCGCAAGAGGCGAAGTGGTGGACGAATGGAAGTTGTGTTGTTAAGTTAGAAAGCAATATCCCACACAGCACCGTTCGACCCGCATCACCTGGGAACGGCACAGCTGCAAATCGACTAATCCATCCACCTAAACTTACAGGGAGGCCAAGGAGAACATTAACCAGAGAAGCAGCCAAGAGGCCATAAGTAACTCAGGAGGAGCTGCAGAAATTCACAGCTCAGGTGGGAAAATCTGTTGACAAATCAAACTAAGCTTATTTGTTAGTTTGACAAATAAGCTTTGTTATTTGTCAAACTAAGCTGACAAATAGTTTGACACATTGTTGAAAGAAAGCCATAAAGGCAAGGCAACTTTATTTATATAGCACCTTTCAGCCAAAGACAATTCAAAGTGCTTGTACAAAGAAGTTAAAAACAACATACAACAGAATAAAAATAAACAAAATAAACATTACAAAGTCCCACAGTGGCAATGCAGCTTGTTATCGTCAAGTAGGGAGGGAAAACAGACAAGTGGAAAGAAATACTCTGAATAAATTTGACAAAAATTGAGTTTTTTACTATTGCAAAACATTATGTGTGCGGGAAAAGATGACACTAGCCACACTGTATCTCTGTAGACAGATAGTGGTGGCAGAATGGTGTTGCGGGCCTGTTTATCTTCAGCAGAAACGAGAAATCTAGTCAAGGTTTATGAGACAATAGAAGAAGGTAAAATGCAGAGTAATAGCAGAAAAACCTTGTTACTGGCTGCAAAAGACTAGCGAGTAGTTTGAAGGTTCACCTACCAGCAGCACTAAACATACAGCCAAATTGATCAGCTTAGAGCAAACAATGTCCATTTTTTGTACTAGTCCAGTCAAAGTTCAGGTCTAAAAATAATTGACAAGACTTGAGGGGGAAAAAAACCTTGAAACTGCTGTGCACAGACCCCCATCTATTCAATCTCACTGAGCTTCAGATAGTTTTGCTAAGAAGGAGAAGAGAAAATCTCAGCATCAAGATGTAGAAAACTGGTGAAATCTTAACAGAAATCACTCACAGAGGTAATTACAGCAAAATGCGACTGTAAAGTAGAACTATTTTGTAAAAAAAAAACCATTTATTTTTGATGAAATTAAGATGAGACAGCAAAGAAGTGTATATGTGTGTCAGGGTACAATTATTTCATCTTGAATGCGATCAAAGCAAAGGAGTTTATTGTAGATTTCAGAAGAAAAAGGGTTAGATAAAAACCCTATTTCCATCATGGGAGAAGAAGCAACAGTGGATGAGGAATATAAATGCCTCGGTGTTCACCTGGACAACAGACTGGACTGGAGCTGCAACAGTGAAGCCGTCTATAAGAGGAGACAGAGCAGACTGGAGG
This sequence comes from Xiphophorus couchianus, assembly GCF_001444195.1. Taxonomy (NCBI): domain Eukaryota; kingdom Metazoa; phylum Chordata; class Actinopteri; order Cyprinodontiformes; family Poeciliidae; genus Xiphophorus; species Xiphophorus couchianus. The sequence continues at coordinate 16,826,792 of NC_040239.1, forward strand.
AAGCTAAGATCCTTCAAGGTTTGAAGAAAGATGCTGCAGATTGTCTATAAGTCTGTTGAGAGTATCATCTTTTCTGCTGTCATCTGCTGGGGAGATCTTTCCTGCCAACCATCATTGCTGCCTACAATAACTCTGAAGAAATTTGAACTGATATGAGTTACAACATTTAATTCCCCTATGGTAGCAATAAAGTATTTTTTGAATTTGAAATTATAAGTATGTGGTACTTCATGTTGTTCTATCCCATCAAAAACCCAATACACTATAGTTATGTTTGTGGTTGCAATATGACAAAAATTTGAAAAAGTCCTTTGGATACTTATTTGTAGAAAATACATTTCCTCTCATCTTTGTACTGAACTCTTACACAGACCTAATCTGCCCTTTGAGTACAGAGATGTTGCTCAGAAACACCTCTGTCAGCGAAACCCCTATAAGGCGATCAATCATTTTACAATATCATTTCCTTATTAAAATCAATAACGGTTCTGAGAGTAAATCTACCAAGTCACGCAGTGAAGGAATCACGCACGAGGTTCAAAAATGGATGCCAATAATTTTATGTGTAAACAAGTAATTTTAAAATACTAGACACTGGTATAGTATAAATAAGTGACTATAAGATGGTGCGCTTCTTACTTTTTCTGGTAGACTGAGGTGTGAGTGGCTGCTTTCTGCGACCCGGCTGAATATCCTTTGTAAAGTCCAGTCTTCCAGGTCCCGTTAGCAAACATGGACATCCAGAGGATCAGCACCGTCCACAGCAAACTTTTCCTGAACAGCGCGTCTAGATGGTGGGATCCCATCTTTTTCTGGGGATTTAAACTACGGACCGGGACAGTTTGCGATAACGAGTCCAACTCTTGGTCCAGTTAGGGATCAGTCCGGCCGGCGGGTCCAGCTCAGATGTGTCAAACTGAAGCAGGGCGGCAACGGAAGACAGGCAGCATAATCACTGAGTGGAAATGAGTAGAAAACTGTCCAACACTAATGCATCCGTAACGCAGTCGGATTTAACTCCCCTGAGACAAGAGGACTGGGTCGAACTGTGGCGGCGCTTGCGTCTGGAGCAGAGCTCAGATTTCCGCGGCTGAACCTTGAACGCTGTTGTCCTCCCGTCTCCTCCGCCTGTCTGAGGTCCGATCCTGCAGCGGGCATGGAGCAGCTTTATAGTCTCCTGCGGTGTTTTAAAAGCTCAGCCTGCTGGGTCTTTCTCACTCTGCCCCGCACGGAGGGCAATGCGCGCTCACGGCGACGCCACTTTAACGCACAGAATGAATTATGGGTACTGCTGCCTCTCAGGGTGGCTCCAAAATCAACAACTCTTTGGCACCACACACACTAAAGCGTTTATACCACCGCCTTTTACGGTATCATATTAGAAAGTGATAAATATAATTTTCAATTATTACAAATTCTTGTCAAATAATCTTAATTCCTTTCCTTTTCTAAATTAACACAACAATAAGTTCTTTAACATTTTATTTCTGACCTGTTTGGCGCATAGCTTCCAGCCCTTTAGCGGTATAAAGGGTGAAGTTTGTTCACTAAACTCTGAGGTTCACGGGGCACCAAGATTTATCCCTAGATCAAAACTTAAGATGCCCTCTAAAGATAATAAGTTGTATTTTAATTTATTTAGGAATATCACAGAGAAGAAAACTGGATAAGAACGAAAATCCAACGAGTTTTAAAAGTCTATTTGTAAAAAACAAACAAAACAATAATATTAATAATAAATGTGTATTTTCAATTCACTTCACAAATATGTACAACTTTGTGTTGCCTATAAAATACATTTCTAATAAAACCCATTCAAGCGATAAACGAAATTCAAAAAAGCTCAAGGAGTGTAAATAGTTTTGAAAGGAAGTGTGCATCTCTTTGAGTCAATTGGGGTTGGTTTTCTGTAAAAGCAGCCATTACCCGTAAGACAGTGGTCCACTCCAAACCAAACACCTGAAATGTAACCCAAAACTGGGACCTGTGGTATTTATCTGCCTGTGGTTCCTCTAAGCTGCACCAGCTGCAGAAGATACAGCCTGACTGCAATATGCCCCTGCTGCTGAATACTCAGCTAAAGTTGATAAAAATGTTCTTTCATATCTCACCACTAATACTACCACATTCAGCACCAGTGGAAATGCAGGGTTGATCATTAGTTAGACAGCATTTTGGGATCCTCTCTCCCATTTTTAGTGGCACCTTCTTCATTTTAAGGACACCAGGCAGTGATTCCAAGCACTGATTCCCAGATTGCTCTTTGTCTTTCTCCATGGTCACTTTAGGAGAAGAAGTTCTACATCCTCCATTTTCCACCCTTTTGTTTTCTAAACTGAAAGAGCTGCACTGCCTATTGTCTTCATTGCGCTGAATTTACTCTAAATCTTCTCAGTCACATAAAGCTCCATTAACTACAAAGAAACATTTTCCATCCTCTTTTTCAACAGGGGAACACAATCCTTCCCCTCCTGTGTTTGGTCATAAACATGTGCTAATCTTCACTCTTTATGAGTGTCGTACTAGTTAAGGCCGAGGAGGGGCCTGTCTAACCTTTAACCTTTGCAATTCAGACGGGACCATATTAGACTACATAATAATGGTAATGAGATGCATTCTTGTGATCTCATGTGCGGGTCGGGGCTTTTGAGGATGCAGACCAAAGAAAACGTAATATTTTTATGGTAATGGTTGTCAGAGTTTCTTTCATTTGCATCTACCAATCAGAATTTAGTCTATGTAGAACATTCCTGACAAAAGCGGCATTGTCACAACAAAAGCTAAAGCCCTATGTTGCACATGTAATGGATCAAAAGTACTGCAGTTTTCCCTTTGTGTGTGCGTGTGTGACCTCACTGCTCAACTAACGGCCAAATCCTTTGGGGCTGTCTTGATTTTTCAGAGGTAACTTTACCTGCTTTGCTGCTGAGCTCAGCAGCCTCAATTGAGTGGAGCTGTCCCAGATCTGTACATGACAGTAAAATAACACACACAGCCCTGCCCATTTTGCAAAATAGAAAAAAAACCCTGCTATACATACTTGAGTTAAAAGGAAACCTTTCCTCATAGCACCATAGTTGAGATTCTGCTATTGAAACAACAACAACTCTGTACAGTCAAAGTGCTTTATTAAAACATACACAACAATAAAATTACAAGATGCACCTGGACTGTTCACTAACATTTGTTTATTTGAAAACTAATTTGCATTTGTAGGATAAAAAACTGTCTGGTGACAGTATTGCTCAGGTAACATTAAACTGAAGTACTTATGAAACAAGCAGAAAGCAAACAGTGTTCTGTGCTGCCATCTAGCGGGAAAAAGATAAAGAACACATTTAAAATCTAAATTACTAAGGTGCACGTCAGCTAAAGGTGTAAAAAATAGCTTGCAATAATGCAACTTCTCAACTACCCATAAAAAGCAGAAATCAAATATACCACAATAATTTAACCTTAACTAGATATTATCATGATAAACATGACAATAAGTTTTTCATCTCATTAAGGCTGAAGATCTTCAGTCAGTGTTGAGACACAAACACACTCCCTGCAGAATCCAATGGGAGAGGTGTAGCGTTGTAGACAGGTCTGCCTCAAATACTAACCCCACACCCATCGCATTCCTTCGCATGGATGTTGTGTACACTGGTGTCCTCATAGTATTCTGGGGCCCAAAACACAAGGAAATGACAGACACTAAGAAAAAAATATCCAAACCGTACAAAGTACATAAGTGTGTAGAGAGCTTTATCCACACCTGCAATCTAAGGTGACATGTCTCAATGGGGATGATTCTGAGAATGGGCAGTTCAACAACCAAGTCTTTTGGTTTGCTCTTCATTAAGCAGTTATTCTCTATGTCCCAGTCTGCTCCCTCCAGATACAGTCCAGACACAAAGCAGCCTGAGACCACCGATGCAGTTAGTCTTTAAAATTACTCACTAGAAAAGCTGCAAAAGATTAATGTCTTGGCATATTACCTTTTCTGGGCCTGTCCATTATTTCATCCTCACTGCGGAACTGGGTCACTTCTGTGTACAACGTAGAAAGATCCAGTGGCCAGCCGTTTTTCCTGCAGGCAGCTTGAACCAGAGCGGTCAGATAAGACTCTGGGATGTGAAGTCCTGATAGCCACATAATTTTTGGTTCTCCATCATGTACCTGCCAGACACAAGATTCACACATCAGACACCAACATTTTAAGACATAATATAAAAATAAAAGGCTTTGCAAGGCTCTTCCAAAGTCCAAAGTTTAAAAAAAGCTCTGAAAAGCTAAGTAACCCCCAAAAAACCTTATAGCCTAACAAATGTACTGAAGTCACAGCAAGTACTGCACATAACCCTAAACAGTGAAACAAATATGTAAAACCCCAAAATATAGAGTTTGGTTTTAACTATCAATGCACACGTTAAGAAAAATCAGTTATCAGGTTATTTGACCATTTCTTACCCAATAGTAATACAGTTCGTAGCGTCTCTTGAAGTGGATCATCCAGTTCCCGAGGGATTTTAGAGTCTCAGGTGCCAGTTTCTTCCAGATGCCTGGAATGTGGCCATTAAAAAGGGCCCGAGCCACTTCATCCAACTCACTGCTCATTCCCACCTCACCAGCCAAGGCCTGGGGGAAACAAGGCATCTGAAATGATCTAGAGGTGGACTAAAGGGAAGACACAATAAATGCATGGCCCCATCCTCACCCTTTGCAACTCAGCCAAAGACAGCTGCATGCGAACCACCAGCTTGTTGAAGCGCTCTATTTCCTGAAGCAGAACCACAGTAGTTGGGGAAATGTCTGTGCCAAACTTCTTACGAATCACGTCCATGTCAAACAGCTCGGGAAGTTTGTTCTGGATGTCCTGGGCCACCTGACTTATTTGCTCTTCCCTTGTAATACTTCCACTAGATTCGCCTTATGAGGAATGAGGAAAAAGTATGTGAAGGCTAAACCAACAATCATCACTTTCTCAGTTATTTTACAGTTTACCAGTTTTCATTGGAAGAGTATACTACAACAAAATGTTACAGTAAGAATCCAGTAGAGAAACACCAAATTATACCTGACTGAGGTTGAAGGTCTATCAGGTGAGACCACAGCTCTTTAACAGCCAGAGTGTAATATCCTATCTCTGCGTTGGAATGAAGACCCATCACCTCTGGTGTGTTTGCCAGTGGCATGTTCTCAATCTCATCTGCAACACATGCCAGGTTAAAGCTGCGAGTGCAAGAATATAATAAAATATTTTCTGTCTTACAAAAGAGTGCTTAGGCAGGAGCTGACCAACATATATTGTCTTTGTGCCAGTTGGTGGGATTTTATATTCTACATCTTTGTTTTTGAAGAAGTAGAACTGCCGGAAGGTATAGAAGAGGAAATCTCCAAGATACTCATCCATGTAGACAGTCAAGATCCTGCGGTCAAAGCTATCTATTACGCGCCCACCGTACATCACCTAATGAGACATTGTACATATAATACTTACAGCAACAATAAAAGGACATGTCATGAAAGCAAGCGCTAACAGTGTTGCCTAACCTCGCCAATAAGATATTTCAGACTACCCCAGGGGATGTTGATGTCTCTTTGGGTGAATGCTTTAGTCAGGTAAGTGTTCAGGATCTCCATGCACACCTGTTAAGCAGTTATACTGATTCAGCTACTCAAAGGTTAAAAGTGCATGTTAGTGTGCCAGTCAAAGAAACAGTTAGTCTTGCACCACTTACAAAGAAATCTGAATCGCTGAAGTCATAGGACACATTCCAGCCAATCTTTCCGTACTTTCGCCTCTCTTGAACCACAGCATGGAAGAAGGCCAGCACATACACCAAGCTTTTGAACACAGGGTGATCGCATGCCGACAAGCTGTCGTGTGAGATTTTGGAGTATGTTGCTCTCATGTTCAGCTTGAGACCGTTGGGAGGCTCTGTCACAACCTGCAAACAATGTCAAAGGTCATTTATATTTCTTGAAATTATTTGTTTCAAAATGTCTGTGAATATGATCTTGTTTGCTAAATACTCTACTTTAATAATAATAAAATTTTATTTGAAAGCATGTGGAGTTCTTTTCTGGTTTTCAAATATATTGCGCTTGGAATCTAAGGTTGCTTCTCATATGATCGTTGGATAAGTTAGAATTTTTTTCCCCCAAAAGATAGTGTAATAGTCTATTGAACTATTACAGATGTCGTCCATTCAATATGAGGGAGATTGAGCTATTTTGCAAAAAAAGAATGAGGAAAATTTCCAGTCTTTCAATGTACAACTGTGGTAGAGACATATGTACCTCACGAAACCTGCAGCTAAATGCAGCTAAAAGGGGTTCATAGATGCTGAATAGAAATGCACACTACACATTTCAGAAGGTTAGGGAATGTGCTTCACCTTCAGAGAATTTTGCAGGATGCCAATAGGGAAATCCTTAATGGGGTTGGTTGTGATCCACAAGCGGAAGTTGGGGTTGGGCTTGGTGATTCGCTCTAAAGCCTTCTCCAGCTCTTTCAGCCACTTCACCAACAGATGGCAGTTCTGCAGCATCAACCACTGACCACGAGTAGCCGCCTTGTCCAACAGATCTAGTGCCACCTTCATGATAGGGTCAAAAACCAAAACTTCTTTTAAGTGACGTATTATTAACAAGTATACAACATAGAGAATGTCCATTACCTTGTCTTGTCCTTGTCCCATAGCGAGAAACTTGAACTTGCTGCCTCCAAAGCCTGAAGATTCTGCCAGTTTCATCAGGTCACTGGCCGGGTCAGAGCCGGGGCTCAAGATAAAAACGATGGGAGAGGAAGCTGTGCTGTGTTCGTAAATTGAGGCAAAGCTGATCACTGGGGGCTGCACATATCTGAGCAAAAACACAGAGTCAAGGTTATGAAATTTAATATGGATTTTTCTATCAGAGCAAATTATTATCTAATAGTTAGCACCTGTACACTAAATAATATACTTTGGTGATTTTAGCTTTATGGCTCAGTGACATAACATTAATAAATATAATCCCTCCCAAGTGAAATTCATCATTCTGCACAACTATAAAAGGTATTATTTTTTACGAATAGTGAATTTTACAAACACTATTCTTTGGTAAAAATGTCAAACATTTATTGTCATCGACAAAAAGAACAAATTTTACATAGAAGCTAAAATGTATCCATATACCCCTACTAATATTGGATTAAATGTATATGCGTCTATATATTTGGGCCTCTATGCATAATTTTGACCTTTGTGGATTGGAGAAAATTCCCATTAAATTCAAACTTGTGTGCCTACTTAATATTTTTGAAAGTCATCAAACTTGAATGCAGTTAAATTATTTCACGATGAGGTTAACGGTACAAATGCACCATGAATAGTGACAAGCTAGCAGGACATTCACGCTGCTGATGAGTGGATCGGCGCTGTGTTTCCATTTAGAGCATAACTGAAAGAGTCTCACTTCTCGCCCATGACCCCAGTGACGTAGTCGGTCACACCTCTGAAGACTCTGTCAACACGGAAGCAGCGCAGCAAGAGCAGCTTCTGAAAGGCCGAGAGGTTCTTTTTATATTTCATGGGAAATGGGGCCTGTTCTGGGGCATCCAAGTCATACCACTGAGAGAGGAAAAAAAAAACATAATGATGATAAAATTCATTAGTTACACTCAATGCAATCTGCTGGGATTGAACTGAAATGACTTTTTTGTAAAGTGCCTTGAGACAACATTTGTTGTGAATTGGAGCTATATAAATAAAATTGAATACAGTTTACTTAATCTGATCACACTGACGTCACGCTGATGTTATCAGGTAACTCACTGATTTCCACTCAGAGGAATTGCTCTCGATGTCGTCAGTCAGAGAGTCGAACTGGTCAGGAAAGAGCTCTGAGAGTTTCACCACATCCTCCCAGCCCTGGTCAGGAAGCCAGTCACATGGCTTCTTTTTAGAGCTTTTTTCCAGAGATAGGTTACCTTTATGCATTTGATAGGGAAAAGAAAAAGAAGTGCTTTGAGGATTGAGTGTGTTCAAAAATATTAATTACTTTGACGTCTTTATAAATAGGTCACCTTTTATAAGAAATTCAAGCTCCTCTTGGGGTGCCCTTCCATCTGCCTGTTCAATCTTGATTGTCATATTGAATGAAAAGAGCAACTTGTGTCTCTCAAACAGCCCTGCCGATATTTAAAGGATGAGAAAATATACAAATTAAAATATACACCTTAAGAACGCAACATTATTCCAACTCATGTCTTTTACCTGTACAGCCATAGTTATAAACATTGTATGTCAGAGTATTGATGATGTTCTCGAGTCGTTTGAGAAGGGAAGAGTCAGGCCGAGCTTTCCGTAGCGACATGTCAAACACCTTCAGGTAGGAAGCTAGTGAATATTGGTACATGCTGTTGACCAGAGCCATGTCTGTCAGTACGAAGAACAGGATGGCGCCACGCTTTGCTGCAGGCCTGTATCCATCTCTGAGTTTATCAATGTCCACCGATGTCTTCTGTGCCAACTTGAGTTTCTCGAACACCTGGCAATAAGAGATTTAACAATAAACAATAGTGCTGTATTCTTGAATGATTTAACTGTAGCAAACCCCGCCAGAGCTAACCTCGGTGGATTTCAGCTTCGTTTCCTCAAGAGTCTCAACAAGCTCTGTGTTATCCAACATATTGCCCGTAGATGTGGCTAGCTCTCTAAGCAAGGAATCTCCAAGATTTTTCAGCAGCTTCTTATTGTCGCTTGTCTCTTGGATCAATCGCTCACGCTGTTCCTCCAGTTCCCTCTTCTCAAAGCCCATGATGACGCTCAGGAGCTGGTCTTCCAGACCTTTAAGTGTCACTGTGTGAAATATTAACACATTTAGATTTTCAAAGTCAATCCACTTAGTGCCTGCTAACATACAGATGACAACCCCAGTTATCATAGTGTGGGTCATACCTGTGTAGTTAATGACAATGGCTTTTCCAAACACCGCTGGAGAATATTTGGGATTAGACAATTTGGTGTTGAGATAAAGTTTAAAGTTGGGATCAAAATGCACCTCCTTGTCACCCAGCATTATAATCTGTCGGCCCTCGGCTCCTTTCACATTTTTCTCCAAAACATTGTCAATTACTGGATCGATATACTCATCTACATCTTGGAAAAGGAAGGGAGAACCATATTTAATGGCCATCTCCAGCTGTTTCAAAAAGTCCGGATCATTGAAAGATGAGATCTGGGGGAAAAGATGTTCACAGACGTTAGGAGTAAACCTTAAGCTATCAAGTCATTATTTCAAGTAAAAAAAAAAAAATGTTTGGAAGTTTCTTATAAAAGTATTTTAAAAATGCTGAATCAACTTTACTTTTTGTCTTAGAGTTAAGTCTTTCTGACTCACTCATTGTTGTGTTGTTTTTTTTAAATTATTTTTAGAAAAAGGTTTTTTTGAACAGTGCTGAAAGTCAAGTGACAAAAAGGAAAACTTTTCCAGGGAAGGTTTTTTTTTCTAATGCTTCGTTTTCTACTTTCAAAAGTAGAAAGTGATATGTTCTAATGTTACCTCAGAGGCAAAAAAATAAATAAACAAATTCTCCTTTTTGATTGTCTTATTATGTTTTGATAAATTTGTGTGTAATATCCTATCAGAAAGGTTTTGGTTGAAAGAGAATAAATGTATATCTAAATTGGTCAAGGGAATAAATCATTGAGGGTTAAAATGCACGTAGCATTTTTACTTATTGTCTTAGTTACTGACTGTCTGGATAAAGCTGTGATGTAGAAATTTTATAGAATTTAACTATACCCGATGCTAAGAACAGCAAAATGGAAAATTTGCAACTCAAATGACCTTTCTTGAGACAAAAATGTGATCTAGAAAGGGGCATTAGCCTTGTGAAGATCCATCGCATCTTCTCAAATCCTTTAAAAAAAGTAATATATAAATGAACCTTTTCATTTATAAAATTGTTGCATTCACGATAAAGCACAAAGAAAACTGAGTGGACTAAAAAAAAAAACATTTACAACTGCTCTCTTCTGTGACAGCAGATATAAAAACATGAGTGATAAATAAAAGAAGCTTCCCATTTTAGTTTTTTTTCCTATGCGACTGCAAAAATGGAGAAAATTTATATGAAAATTTTATTGGTATTTTGCACGGAACATCTTACCTTGAGATTGTTGCTTTCCTCCTTCTTTCTAACCCAGTTGTATGCTTGCTGCTGAGGATCGATGCACAAGGCAAATCGACTTCCTCTTGTTGTCAGGATTCCATTCTGCACAGACAGCTCATCAGGAGGCAAACCCTCAGAGCCCCATCTGTTGCATAAGTTCAGTAGGCACAGTTAGTTTTGATCACCACTGAGTTCAAAAAAACTAATTGATCTATACAAAATTTTTCTGTTGACAAGGTTTAAATTGTCTTGTCCACAGTGGATTATATTTCTTATTTTATCTCCCACCTGCTGATCTCTGTTTCATCAGTAAGAAGGCTTTCCACTTTGAAAGGCTGACTCAAGGGGATGCCTCTCTCCTGCACATCTTGTACCCATATTTGATACACCATTTCATTCCTGAAGTCCCAGCTAAAGGCCCCCTCGTAGCACAGGAAAGCGGCACACACCAGGCAGTCCCCAAGGAGGCGCACACGCCTCTGCTTCAACTCGTCCAAATCTGTGTTCCACCTAAAGTCCGTAAAAAAGGGTCAAACAGGTATTCAGTTATAAAAACATATCCTATATTTAGAAAATATAGCACATATGAGAACAACAAAAAGTTAGGGTCCATTTAAGCTAATATCCTTCGACTCTGGCATGTGAATGGAATGTTTTTGGACAATTGTATTTCTTGTATAACTGAACCTTTCATTTTCCGAGCTGAGTCCAGAGATGAGTTTGTCAGCGGCTATAAGCCTCCTCTCCATGACTTCAGCCTCTTCTTGCAGCTTCTGCTTTTCCAGGATAGCGGCTTCGTACTTCTCTTTAAGACCTTGCAACTCTGTCTGGATATCTGTAAGTTCTTTTTGAATGCGCTCCAGTTCCTTCTTGCTCTGAAAAAAGTCCTTTTCTAGGCGTGCCACCTAAAAAACAATTTAAAAAAACCATGATGTATTTTTGATTCCAACTGTTTTTTATGCAGTACAGCAAAAGGGGAACAATGAATTACTGAATTACTTTATCTCTCTTGGGTTTAATTTCCTTGGCGACATCACAGTAGCCCACGATTGCTTCCACAAACTTGAGCATCCCTGAGCCAGCTTTACTGATGGCTTGCATTTCCTCCAAACTTGTCTGTAGGTTCTTTAGGAAGCCTGGTCGGGTTGAATCATATAACAATTTACAGTTAAATGTGGATTGCTGTTAAGACATAAGCAAAGCATTATTTGCTGCTGATGTTGTGTATTATGTCTTTGCTTTAATGTCTACGTGGACCATGTGTTGATGACTCAATCAATAAACGTCATTGTTGGTTTAGTCGCATTGTAAAGCAGGTTTCCCACATGTCAAGAAGCCATCTTACCTTTGACTGTCCTGACCTGGGGATTAGCTATGGCATCACAATCCATCTCCATTAAGGAGCGAAGGAAGTTGGCTTCAGACATCATCCCCCTAGCTGACTGCCAGCTGATTTCCTTGTAGCCACGTAGCACCAGAATGCACTCACAAACCACTTGCACTTGTTTAGGTGGCTTAGCAAAAGACCTAAATTAAGTACCAGTGAGAAAGAGATAGTCAACAGAAGAGGACTGTTTATGAAATAATTAAAATATTGTTTCTGATGATTAAAATCTGTCCAATACTTCAGCCCATCCACACAATTTTTTTAGGCTATCGTCTTGTTTTCCAGTTCTGTGTTTTATCTTAAGTTGTAGCTGGTTATATTGGCTAATTTTAGCATCCGACAATTTTTATCATTATTACAAATAATTTGTAATAATGATACAAATTATTTGTTTTAGGCTATCGTCTTGTTTTCCAGTTCTGTGTTTTATCTTAAGTTGTAGCTGGTTATATTGGCTAATTTTAGCATCCGACAATTTTTATCATTATTACAAATAATTTTGTCAACAAAAAATAAAATTTAGATTACCGAATCTCAGTCACATCTGATTTTTCCAGGTCTTGCAGGGCAATACGAGCTGCCTCCAATGCTGGCAAGGCTTCAGCCAAGGAACTTTCAGCTTCTTTCTTCTCAACAGCAATGACTTTGTTTTGTACTTCAATCTCCTTAGCTTTGTCTTCGGCCAAGGTTTTTTTCTCTTCAGCTAAAAGAAAGAAATTTAAATATTTGTTGATACTGTAAGGTTATTGTTTTTAGCCATACATAATAAATCCATAGACCTCTAGAGCTCATAGCTGAAAGATGCAAGCATTTACTGACCTACACTTGTGTTTACAGCAATGTTTTCCAGCAAGATTTCACAAGCTTCGGACTTTTCAGCAAGGACAATCTTCTGATCTGCCAGCTTGATATTCAGTTCAGCCAGCTGATCGCTGGCTTCCTTCAGTTTATCCAGCCCACCCTCTAAGCGCTTGCATTGAGCTACAAATGTAAAGAACAACCTCTAAAATGATAAGTAATGTACTAATACAAAGCCTTTTGCTTGTACTGGTCTACCAAACCGAGTTTCATGCTTAATATTACATCCATATCTTCTTACCTAAAATGTATTTGTCTTTATCCTCCAAGAGAGTGCAGTAGGTGTTAATAAAGTCCAAGTAGTTCTTTGGAGTAACAAAGTTATATCGTCTAAGTTTCTGCAGAAAAATCTTGCTGTAGTCTTCAACATTGGTATGGACCATGCACACATGATCTATGACTGCCACAGTGAGAGAATCAGGGATCATTGGGTTTTCACCTGTAGAAAAACAAACACCAAATGAAAGAGGTAGAGTCAAGTGACATTCTTTTGACAACTACAATAATGGAGGACGGTAAAGCCAAACCACCAAAATCAGAATGAATTTGAGGAGAGGATTAAATAAAGAAATATGAAGAGTCGCTTCATATTTCTTTAATATTCTTGTGATGACACAGTTTCTCTTGAAAATGTGAGTGCTTCTGCCTACGGGAAAAATGCTGCACATAACCAGAGCAGAAATTGCAACCTCATGCCTGAATGCTGCCAGCATTTCATGTTTAGTTTAGTCACAAACAGTTGTTCACACCTTTAATGGATTACAGGTAGACAAGGCTCACCAAAGAGCCAACTCAATGGACAAACCACCTCAGACATGTTAACCTCATGAACTCAAGCTATGGGCTCCAGACTCCCTTCTTATATCTTTGGTGCCCACTGTGTAATGCATTGATGTACGCAAAAGACAGCAGATGAATTCTGCCTTTCACTCATTTTTCTTTTATGTCTTTTTTATATAGATTTCTTTGATTGGCAAGCATGGAAATGAGTATAATCACCACTATGGGCATGCTTGATTGCAGTTAAAAAGTAAAAGTTATAGAAACAAATCCCTCCCTCCTTCTTCTTCCTATCAGGAGTCGGATTGTGGGGGCAGCAGCCGAAGCACAAACACTCGTTTTTTTCCGCCCAAGAATAAATTCATTCAGAAAATAAATGTGTAAAAACATACCAAGGAAAGAGTGAGCCACTGCTTGCAATGCTTGTGGAGGCCATGGGAGGAACCAGTCTATCACAGTGTTGTTCATCAGTCCTTAGAACAAATTGTACATAATTAGTAATATGAATTTCAAAAACTTTTAAAAAATTAAATGCACATGTCACCTGGAAAGTTCCTGCAGCGTGTCCTTAGAGTGTCTCCTGCTGGAGACATGCCTAACACAATGTGCAGATTGTTAGCACTTTTACTGACAAAGTATTGCCACACGCTCTCTTTGGAGGGACCTGATCCCATTTTCAGAGCCTCTTCACGAATCTGGTTGAGAACAGACTCCTTCTCATCATCGGGGAACAGTGCAGGAACTATGCCTATGAAGAGACTTTCTGATTAGTGATTATTTATGATTTCAGAGGATGTATGCTGTCTTGGTCAAAGGAATTTATCAAACCTGAGGTGAGCATGTTGTTGATAAGTTCCAAGAAGCCTTCCTCAGCAACGTGGGCATCCGTGAACAGGAATACTATCTTCTTGTTTTCAATGCCAAGCTTCAAGTACAATCCTTTCAAATCTTCTCGGAGGTTGGTCTCACAGTATCCTCTGCTAAGTGTTATCTCAAACACCTGACACAAAGTTTGTTTCTGTTACTGCAAGTAGTAAGTGAATCTCTAAACATGTTTTATTTCTTCTTTTCTGTGCAAAACTTCAGTTCTTTTCAATTCAAACAACCTAATCATTTTTGATGACTGGCAATTCCTTGTCCTTAAATATTGGAATACTGGTAGAGACACACAGCCAGAATACTTGCAGCTGTAACTGTAAAATAATTTTATATTTTATGTCTTCTTTCTAATTTGCAATCATGTATGTTAATCTCTCACAAACAGTTCCAATAAGTAGACTAAATTTTATTTGCAACATGAAGAAATATGAAACAAAGAAGTGTGTGGTGTATGAACAATTTTGTGTATGAATAATATTCTAACCAGAATTGAGGGTTGGGTAGACCTTCACATATACATAATGTACATTTGATATTTCTTAATAGAATTCAGCCAGCATGAATTTACAATTAAAAACTATGGTATATGCATTGTTGGTTTTCGATTGCAAGTAGAAAATATATTACAACCTCACACTCTGCAGCAAAAGCAGCGAGCTTGGCGAGGGACTGTTTGCCGGAGCCCCCCACTCCGACAAGCAGTGCGTGGCCCCGATCGATACGGACGATACGGTGAATTCGAGTCAGATGTTCCAGAGCATCTTCGAACAGTACAAGGTTCATTCTTGACATGGTCTCGTTGTATTCCTCAAGAATAAACTGCAGAGTGCAAAGAAAATAGTGGGTAACGCATGGTAGTAGCTAATGGCACAAAGTGTTGGATTATTACAATATGGAAATTCAGAAAGGACCTTTGGTGCAGGCAAAAACTCTCATTTATGTCACCGGACTTACCTCAAAGATTGCTTTTGAGGATTCATAGTCTTGAATGTCCTCATAGTCCCTGGGTTCAGTTTCATTAAAAGCATTCCTGTAGTCCCCAAAAAGTATTGGGTCGCTCATCACTGCCTCCATTTCTGCCTTAAAATGTTCTCCGACCAGATTCTTTATGTGACCTTGAACCTTTTGGGAAAATATATTAAAAGTTTACAACTCCATGATAAACAAGAATGAAACACTCAAAGATTTGGATCTAAAAACAATTATGATACACAAAGTTGGCAATCAATTACGGTAATATTAATTCAACTTGCCAACGTCTTGTCAGTTTCATCAATGAGTCTGTCATGGA
This sequence comes from Xiphophorus couchianus, assembly GCF_001444195.1. NCBI lineage: Eukaryota > Metazoa > Chordata > Actinopteri > Cyprinodontiformes > Poeciliidae > Xiphophorus > Xiphophorus couchianus. Next base: position 16,842,134 of record NC_040239.1, read on the forward strand.
AGATTCTCAAGCACTCATTCCTCCAGACACGCACAAACTGGGCGACAGTCACAAATCTGTAAGAAAAGCAGGAGGTCATTTTGGAAGGCCGATTTTTCTTAATCTGTCAGTTGAGTAGGTAAATAAAACAGATCAGACATCTCTGGTTTGGTGAGAACCAGTCCGGTGTAGACTCTTGACAGGTCTCTGAGGTTGAAGATGTAGTGGAATTTGGAGGGAGTCGGTGGAAGATCTTTAATGATGAGGTTGTAGAGTTCCAGGGTGCATTCTGTGACTTTATCACACACCTTCTGAATGGCCTCCTCAAATAGCTAAAATACCCCCATTAGCATTTTAATAGAGTGACATGAAATGGTGATGTTCTGTGTGTAAAACAGAGACTTACTTTGGCGTGTCCCTTGAGAATAGAGGCATAGATGAGGCGGAGAGACTCCACAGATGGAAAGGGGCTGCTGAAGACGCTGAAGAGTGAGATGAAGCGTGGATCCACCTCATTCCTACCCCCTCCTGCCTTTCCCATGGCAGCAATAAAGCCGAGGTCTTTCAGGATTTTGTAGTTAAGTTCTTTTCCTCTGTCATAAATACCGCCTCGGTCCAAAAGCAGCTTCAGGAGTGCAATAGGCTGTTGTGTCCCATAGCTATCCACCTGCATAGTAAAAAAGGAAAGCTTCTTATACTTTCACTACCAAGTAAATAACAAGTGATTTAGTAGATATGTTGGAGCACGCACCTTTGGTATGTTCATGTCATCAATAAATACCAGCAGTCTCTTCCCCATTGTAGGACCATATATATCTTTGGTCCTTTTTTCCACATTAGCCTCTAAGTTTCTCTGCAGATCCATTGAAGTTGTTCTTGATGAAAAGTTGATGATCAGATTAATCTAGACAGAAATTACATTTTTAATCAGATTATACATCCAATGCCTTGCAAAAATACAGTATTTCTGTGCTTTGGCTGATTTCATATTTTGCTCACATACTTCTCTGTATTTTAGATACATTTTATATGATGGATCAACACAAAGAAGTACAAAACTGTCAACTGCAAGATTTATTGTTTTTAATATTTCCCAAATATAATCTGAAAAGTATGAGGTGTACTTGTATTCACCCTTTTACTCTAATGCTCCTAAATAAAATCCAAAAACCACTTTCCTCCAGAGCTCAACTAAAAGTACAGTTATTCTGTGTGCAATTTATTCTTACTATAAATATAGTTGTTTTGTGAAAGCTTCAGAGGTTTGATAGACAACATAAGTGAACATCATCATGAAGACCAAGAAACACAGGAAACCAGTCAGGGCTGAAGTTTTGAGAAAGGTTAAAACGGGGTTAGTCTATAAAAAAAATATTTGATTGTTTAATGTTGAAAAGACATGATACTCTAGCAAAGGTTCACCTTCCAGCATTAAGACAACAAACACACTAAGAGCTACAATAAAATAATTTAGACGTTCATGTGTTAGTATGACCCTGACAAAGTACTGACAGTTAATCCAGTTATAGATCTGTGGGTTCACATGTGTTCTATTCAATCTTACTGATCTTGAGCTATTTTGCACGGTGGGCTAAAATTTCAATCTCAAAGCACAACCCAAAAGGTTTGCAGTTTATTTCAGCAAATGGTGGTTGTACAACATATTTTAAGGATGACTAAATATAAATATACAACACTGCTTAGATTTTTATGTGATCATATTTTGGTTTAATCCCATTTCGCAATCACGTGCCACATTTGTTAATCTAGCAATTAAAACCCACATTAAAACATACAATATTTGCGATTGTGACATGAGGAAAAAAAATCTAAGGAGTATGAAAACGTTTCAAATGCACTACATGATTGAGTGATTTAAAGCTAAAATTACCCATGTATCAGAATTAATATGCTTCAAAAAGTTAAGAATGGTGGCAGTCTTTGAAGTGCCTGATTCTCCAACAAGTAAGACTGGTCTTTTTATCTTCACCATCTGCTCCAAGATCCAGCTCGCCCTTGTGGTGTCAACAGTTGGCACTAAAAAGGATAAAAAGAATTTAGAACCAACCTCAAAGGCTTGAATACTTAAACTCGTTAAGTATTTTTTAATTTTTTTTCAAATATGCAAAAAAAAAAAAATACTGCTCAGAGAAATAACTGTTACCCAGAATATCAGCAAACTTCATTTCAGGAATGTGAATGTATTTTTCTACCAGGGAGCTCCAGGGAACCCACTTCATTTGAACACCATCAAAATGGAAATCATACAGAGTTGGGAGGTATGCTGCATGAAGGCAATAATATGACATATTTGTGAAGTGTTATTTATTCTATTCCAGATGAAAGAATACATTTCAGCTTCTTACCTGGGATATCACTAGGCCCCGCCAGTACATTTGGATCGTGCACAGCGGTTAAGCAGGAAAGTCTTTTGATGAACTCATCAAACTTGAGCCTGTGACTTTCCACCAACGTGGCTCCCAGTGAGCAGTACAGAGCTTCCAGGAAGTAACACTCCAGGAGATCAGGGCTGCTATCATCACCCACCAGCAGTGCATCCAGTGTCAAGCACAACTGAGTGACCTGAAGAGATGATCAAAACATGCAAAGTGAAATGAAACAGCCTTAATGGCAAACTGGTTTGAAATTTAAATAATATATTCTTATAAATTCATCAATGCAGTAACATATTTGAGAAGAAGTCAACCTACCATATTCAGGTCTGTCTGAGGGACCACCGTCTCCAGTTTCTCTTCCTGTTTACCGTCAACAATACCGTCTATAATCATGGCAATAGAGCTGTGCACATATTTCTCAAACAGTCCATCAAGAGTCTCTTGTTCCTGAAAAATAAATAACATTTTTATTAGAAATACATTTTAAAAATTAAAAAAATACAATAAATACTGAATAAATCATTCTAAAAACCTTCTCAGGTCGACTAGCCACCCATCTTTGCCAATATGGGGTGTATCGCAGGTTCTTCGGGTCAACAAACACCATCCCACAGCGAGACACAGTAGCAGGGGAAGCATACTGCAAATCACCAACCTGTAATGGCAGATTTTTGTTAGACCTGTTAATAGTGTACAAATAAGGTATTCTGCTTACAGAAACATGTAAATACAAACAAACCTCAAACAGCAGTGCACAATGGTTCTGTAAACGAATCCGTTCTCCATTAGCTAAAGTGAGGAGCTTGTTATCATCCATTACCGAGTTCATATTTTCAACCCAAAGGGCGTCGACATCCCCATCAAACAAGATGTACCTGGAAGTCCAATGCAATGGCTTAAGAAGTTTATCAGAGAAATATAATTTGCTTGTGTTATTATGAAAAGAAAAATGAACAAAAATGCTTGTCTCAACACATGCAAAGCAGGTAGAGACATACAAATGAGCAGTTGTATAAGCATCAGAAACTGACCCCACAAAGTATTTGCTGGGAATGACTACATAAAAATATGCACCACAGATTTTCATTTCTATAAAGTTTGAAAACCAAGTGGCACCTTCTGCTCCATAATTGTCTGCTACCCAGAGCTTATCACATAAAACTGATAAAATACACTAAGATTTATGGTAGCAATGTAAAAAAATTTGAAAATATTCAAGCGGTGCTAATACCTTTTAAGGCAGTGTATATTTACCTTCGCTCTTTTTTGTCAGTAGGCCTGTTGATCTCACGGAAGATGTTGGATAAAATCCCATCAGTCCAGTCTCGAGTGTCTGGGTCAAGAACTCCATAAAGTTCAATGACACTCATGGCTTTAGAGTTCAGTGGATACAGCTTTGTTTGCAGCCCCATTCTGATTAGGAGAGAAAATAGAAAATAACCATAGTTCATACTTAAAATCCACATGAAGAAACTATATTTACACTTACTTAGTCTGAGCTTGACACAGCGTGCTGATCACAACAGATTTTCCACCACCGGTTGGGCCTACAACCATTGTAGTGTGTCTGGTCATCATTGTCTCATACATCTGCACTACTTTATCCACCTACCAGAATCCGGGTAAAAGCAAAGTTTTAAAATGTCTCTTTGACAAGAGACTTCAAAGCGATGATGGGTAAAACAAATGAAGGCTATGGGTAAGATGAAGCACCTGGTTAGGAAGGACAATATATTTGTTCTCTTCCAGTATGTACTCAACAGCATCATTGAAGTTAGGATAGCGAACACGAGGGCAGTCAAGTCCTGGGAAAAGGTCAGTGATCAGACCAAGGAACAAAGGGACATCCTCATACACAAACTTTGGCAGATTCATGTCTCTGAGAGCGCGCATCAACACCACGTCCTGTTAAACACAGAAATGCAACAATTAAATGACAAAGGTATGCAAAAAAAACTAAAAGTAATAAACTGTTTGTAGACTTTAGTTGTTATATATTTATTTTAAAAATCCTCAATTTTTCCATTCAAGGTTGTATGCATTTACACAGCAAATGATTTTTTTGCTACCAGGAAAAAAAAAAATTCTTGACTGAAAGAAAATAATTTAAACCACAAGCAACAATCCTTGTAACTACCTCATTCAGGTTCGGTGAGTCTCTCTTTAACTCTCCTGCCATCACCAGGACAGACTTCAGAGCACGAAGGCCAAAATCATAATGAGCCTGCTTGGATAGTTGCTCACGAGCGAGCTTATAGAGGACTGTCATTTTCTTTGCAAGCACCTAAAATTAACAATATATTAAAAAAATTACATTTCATGAATCATTTTATATTTTTGAACAATATAGGAACTCAAACATAGCTCTGACTTATGTGTTTTAAGATATTTCCTTTATAGTCAATATGGAAGAACTAAATCGTGAACAAATAATTTTCTATTTTTTTGTTATCTGGTTACCTTGGCCAAGAGGAATCCCTCAGAGAAGAGCATTATCTCACAAATCTGCTGTAGGTCAGGAACAATCACCACCACAGGTCTGAAGAGGGCTTTGACTGATTCTGGGAGCTCTGTACGTCCTGCGTAACCAGGGTTCATGGTGATGAAGATGCCCATGCGGTCATCCATAGTGATCTCTTGTCCCTCAAACTGAACATAGGATCAGAAGGAAGTTTTCAAGCATGTTAAAACCCATTTTAGTCACTGCCAAAAGTATGTGCAAAATCCCCAAATTATTAAACTGTTCTTTGCTCGGGTATCCATAGAGCAGTTGATATTGCTACATTTTGATATACTGAATCTCGAGCATTAAAGTACAGCGATCTGATTTTATGTGATAGACAAAAAGGAGTGCAAATTTGTAAAGAGGAAAAAGAGAGCTTTAAAATCTGTTTTGAAAAACAATCTGTAAAAGGTGCTATAATTTGTATTATATCAATTGAACTGATATTTTACCCTTCTTTTTTTGTAAACAAAGGTTAGTTATTTAACACAGGTGGACTACATTTACAAGTTAGATTAATTCTAATTACACAGAAGTTTATTTAGAGAAATTAGAGTAAAGGGCGTAAACATAAACTCAAACCAAGCTTTTCATAATATTAATTATAAAAAGAATTTTAAAATCAGATATTTTCACCTCACCTCCCAATTATGCACTACTTTGTGTTTATCTATTGCATAAAATTCTAATAAAATACATTGAAGTTTGTGATTGTAATGTTATAGCTCAAGGATCATCTCAAGGGTATTACTGATACTCTGCAGATTGATGAAAAAATTGTTTATTTTTAGACTCATTCATTATAATGATTTACCTGAAATGTTTTACAGTGTAACATGAGAGCATTGCGTATGGTCTGCATTTGAGAAGAAATAACTGACAACACAGAAGCATCGATTCGATTGAACTCATCAAAGCAGCCCCAAGCACCACACTGGGCAAGACCGGAGAAGATCTTCCCAACAGCCTGCGCACAGAGAAGAAAGGCATTGAAGTGCAAAACAGTGTGATGTTTTTAAATACAAAAACATCACAATAATAAATAATTATCTATGCATGTTACTTGATGTGTGCCTCCTACCATGTAGTCCATGCCCTCACCACAGTTTGTAACCACACACAATAGGCCTAAAGCCTTAGCCAGATCTTTGGTGGATTCTGTTTTTCCTGTACCAGCCGGTCCAGCAGGAGCTCCACCCAAGTACATAGAGAGGGCCTGTTTCACAAATGCACAGCTCTTAAGTTGCCACTAAAAACACACCACAACTTTCCATGTGTCTCTTTAGGTATTGCAATGTGTCTTAGGACCTGTGTGAGGGTCAGGTAGATCCGGTCAGTTAATGGAGTTATAACCAGTCGACCGTTCAACCCCATGTACTCATAGCCATAAGAAAACGTAGCACTGCACTGATGAACAAACAGGTCGTCATGCTGCTGGATCCAATAAAACCTCAGTTGACTTTCCCACTCAAACTCTTGTGCATCCATTATACTGCAAAAAGGTCGATATGTTTACTCAAATCTTGTACTATCATTGAGTTAACCATGAAACATAGCACTAACTAGGTTGAAATATGAATGCTCACCTATTGTCCACAAAACTGTCCACAATGTCTCTGGCATGGACATCAATGATGAGCACAGTGTTAATCTTCTTTCTGTCATTTTTCTTCAGAGGTTGAGTGATGCGTGTAACAAGTTCATCAATCTGGCGGTGCATCTTTTCAGCGTAGTATTTCAGAGCATATTTTTCTCCTTCTTTCACCTTTTTAAATACATCTTGAACCTCCCAGGTCCACCATACTTGATTTGCAGCAAGCACTACCATACCCTGGTACAGAAGCATCCACTCTACCCTGATGAACATGGGAATGAGATATTTATTGCAGCCTGTTTGTTCATGAGAAATCCTGTAAGCTCTCTATGTGTTAACACTTACCTACTCTTGTCTTCACAATAGCAAAAGATTGCTTCCTTAGTGATAAGCCTGTTAGTTCTCCGCATCTCCTGAAGTACTGCCAACATCCACTCTTCCACCCTTCCCTCCACTGGGACGTAGCTCCTAAACTCCATCACCTCACCTTCAGCAGACACCATGGCAGCAACTACTGTCTCGCCACTGGTTTCCACGTCGAATTTTAGTGAAGCTATGTTGTCGTACATCTTGTGCAACAATAAAGGCAAAAAAAGAACATCAGTAACAGGATTTACAAACATGGTGAGCAGTTTTTCTCTTCTTCTCTAAAGGAGCAGTGAAGTGCCTTTTTTTCCTGCCAAGTATGCTGGTGAATTTAAAAACACCTTCAGTGTGATGTATTACATTTGTGGACAATCAACCTGTATGGTGTCTATGAAGTCCATGTGTCCCTTTTCATGATATTCCACTGTAAAAGATTTATGTAACCTTATAATCAATTGGTTGAAAATCCCAATATTCAGTTGTTCTATGACTGGCTATATTAATACCCACTTAGTCTACGTCACAGGAAGGCGGGTTTTTCTGGTTATCAAATTGTCTAACATTCATTTGAAGGCAGTCTGGGAGTCTTACCAAGTATGGCATAATGTTTTCCAAATGCATTGAAAATATGACAGGGGTACTATATTGAAAATAATGATTTATATTTAGTTTATCTTGTGAAATGACCTGTCACCTTGATCATGTGTTCCTGAACACAAGCAGGGTCACTACTCCCAAGAATACTGAGCAGTTCATCATCAGAGATAAAGAAAAAACGCGGGAATGCATTTCGCTTGGAGTCCAGGTAGTCATTAAGGCTCTTCTGGCACCTCTCTAGACCAAGACTCAAGGCCTGTAGGTCTGTTAGCCGACTAGGACCCAGGCAGCAATGCTTAATATTTGGAATCTTCTCTGTGTCAGTCATTATCTACAAAGAATTGAAAAAGATATTAATTGTATAAGTCCATTCACAACGTACTCTGCTTTGATCAAAATATATCAAAGTGTAGCTCACTTCTTTAAACTTCTTGTCAATATTATCAAACTTCTTAGCTTCTTCAGGTAACTGCGAGCGAATGTCTCCACCAATGAATATGCTCTCCAGGTACATCCACTTTCGCTGTACAACCAGCCATATCTATAAAAAGACCTTTCCGTCAGTTTGCCTTTGAATGGATACAGTAAAGACTTATACATTGCCATAATAAGATATTCATATGCCTTGACTGTTTTATATTTTGTTAACATTAAAAATAAAAGATTTACTGTGCTCCGGGAGTATAGGGTGCCGGGCCCTTTGATAAGGGCTATTAGGTCCCTTTACAACCGGAGTCTGGTCTGCATCGCCAGCAGTAAGTCAGGCTCATTTCTGGTGAGAATTGGACTCCGCCACAGCTGCCTTTTATCACCAATTCTGTTGGTGACAATTGTCACCAACAGAATAGGTTTTATTCAAACCAAGATTTGAATAAAATCTTTTATTTTATGGACAGAATTTCTAGGTGCAGCCAAGGTGTTGTGGGGATATGTTTTGGTGGCCTTAGGATCGCATCTCTGCTTTTAGCAGATGATGTGGTTCTACTGGCTTAATCAGGTCATGATCCACAACTTTCCCTGGAGCGGTTCGTGGCTGAGGGTGAAGCAGCTGGGATGAGGATCAGTGCCTCCAAATCTAAAGCAATGGTCTTGAGCCAGAAAAGGGTAGAGTCCCTTCTACGGGTCGGGGAGGATGTCCTGCCCGAAGTGGAGGAGTTTAAGTATCTCTGGATCAAATGAGGGAAAATGGAGCTGGAGATCGACAGGTGAAGCGAGCGCTGTACCTGTCTGTCTTGGTGAAGAGAGAGCTGAGTCAAAAAGCAAAGCTCTTGAGTTATTGGTCAATCTACATTCCTACACTCATCTACGGTTTAGCCCTGGGTCATGGATACAAGCGACTGAAATTAGTTTTCTCCACAGAGTGTCTGAGCTCTCCCGAAGAGATAGGGTGAGAAGCTCAGTCATCCGGGAGGGACTCAGAGTAGAGCCGCTGCTCCTTCACGTCGAGAGGAGCCAGTTGAGGTGGCTCGGTTAGGATGCCTCTTGGACACCTCCCTGGTAAGGTGTTCCGGGCATGTCCAACCTGGAGGAGGCCCAGGGGAAGACGCAGGACACCTTGGAGGGACTATGTTTCTCGGCTGGCCTGGGAACGCCTTGAGGTTCCTCCAGAGGAGCTGGAACAAGTGACTGGGAAGAGGGAAATCTGGGCGGAAGAAGATGGATGGATGGATGGATGGAATTTAAATCCATGTATCATTTCCCTTTAACTTCACAAACATTTTCACTTTTTGTTGGCCTGTCACATAAAACCCTAATAAACCATACCATGTTGTGTGCTTATAACATAAGAGAAAAATAAGAAATACTAAAACCGGTTTACCCACCTCTATTGTCTCACAAATGAGCGACAGATCTTTTTCCCACCTCTGTATAACATTAAGGAAAGGTCCAACAAAACGGCTGCCAGCCATACTCTGTAAGTTCATGACATCATTGTCCACATTCAGTAGGATCTCATCTACAACACCTAGAATAACACCATGCTCCTTGGTGCCTTTGAAATACGTCTGCACGTTAAACCTCATATTGTCCCAGACTTCTGATACTGCTGTAACTCCCTAAAAGCATACAAATAAAAAAAGCAAAAACATGCAGTATATGATTTGTCCACAATTACTAGTGTCAATTGTAAACTGATATAGATCAAATTTGAAGTTCAGCTGGATATGTTAAATTGAGGGAAAGGTTACCTTCTCAATACTCAGCTCTTTTACAGCAGAGGTGACAATGTCACCTATCACATTAGCATATTTGTGCAACTCCATAGCAAACATGTTCTGCAGAGTAAAGTTCTCTGGATTCATCTCAAACATGGTACCGGTCCTTTCCATTAACTCCTTCCAGTGCCTGAAATATAAAAACGTGCTCACAACAATTTTGCTGTACAGCCCACAAACGTATTCCCTTCTCAATTGTATTAAGAGAATATTTTCATATTCAATAAATTAGAACATGTGTTCCGCTGAGGCTCTTTTGTCAGTTTAAATGTACCTTTTGAAAATAACTATGTTTAAACAAATATTAAAACCACTTTTCACTAAGCTCATAATTCTGTATTAAAAATTTGTTTTTAATTGGTCATATATAATAGTCTAATCTTAAAAGCTGCATTTTCATTAGGTGCAAGTGGAAAATTGTTAGAATTACAAGAAATAAACGCTTCAAAACATCTGTCTGTGTGTAACTAACCTTCATAATGTATTTTGCTTAGTGAACTAAGTTACTGAAATAACCAAACGTTTCAATAATATATACATTTATTGACCATGACTAAACATTCTGTGTAAACACAATAATAAAGTATGATGGAATTTAATCATTTAAATGCGAAAACATGAAATCTTGAGCATTCACACTAACCTGTCTCTAAGGGCTTCATTCTTCAGGTCTAGCAAAAGCGGCAAAGATTCTTTGAACTCCTTCATACATGCATCTAGATAGAAGGCCACGGGTAAAGTCCGCACATCTTTAGGCAGCCTTCTAAATCTTTTGATGAAACCCTCTATGCCGTCCTGTAGCACCTGCATGTCTAAATCGACCCACAACGTCTCAGACCACGTTGCTTTTGCTTTCTAAAAAAAAAAGACCAGACCATTTCATGAACAACTTGACAACCTCAAGAACACCTGCAATTTCAGTTATTCACTGACAGCAACACTGTCCCACCTTCTGGGCCTCAAAAACATTATATATCTGTCTCAATCCCTGCATTTCTTTCTGAATCTTGGTAGCCTCTGGATACATGGTGACTGGTAGGTTTAACAGTTTTTCAGCATTGGTGAGGTCATACCGTTCTGCTTCTATTTTGGCTAAGTCCGCCTCGTAGTTAGCCATTATTATTAGTCCTGGAAACAAGAATAGCGTAGCATTAAAAAAAAAAAAAAAAGAAATTACAAAACCATGAATCATCCAAGCACCTTTATCCAAATTATCTCCCACAGATCCAGGACCGTGAAGGTTGAAGCTTTCAGCAAAAATACGCAGTTCCTGTTTAAATTCTTCAATCTTGTTCTTTGTAATCTTTAAAAGTAACACAGAGAACAGAAAGTGCATTCATAGGGTACTACATAGGTATAACTTTGCAAAGTACAATGCCTGGCAAAAGTATTCATACTTATTGATCACATTTGATCACATTACAGCCACAGACTTCGCTGTATTTTACTGGAATAACTCAGCACGAAGCAATGAGTAAATGTGAAGTGGAACAAAAATTCTACAAGGCTGTTAGAACATTCTACAAGAACAAAAATGTAACACTTTTATATTAGGCTTCCTTTACTCTGGAAATTATTCAAATTTATTTATGTCATAAATAAAGTCCAGAGCAGATGGATAGGGAATAAAGAAATGTCACTTGTTTTAACATCACTTTACTTGTTTTAACAAGTGACATTGCTTTAACATCTTACAGATCACTGTTGCAACCATCAGAAGTAAATGAATAAACATATCGGACAGAGAGGACTTTTTTCAGAAAACAGTCTAAGAGGTCTACTGGACTTAAAATTTGTGTAAAAATTCAATCCTCATGTATTCCTGTACTTGCTCTCTATAATTAATCACCAATTTTGTTGAGCTCCAAACATTTCTTTTGGATTTATAAGTTTGTTGTTGGTTATGTAATGTAAAATAAAATAAAATTCGAATTGCATTGAAGGTTTATGTTGTGATACATCAAAACTTCAAATGGTATGAATACATTTGCAGGAAAACTTGTTAAAATTAGTTATTTTTGTGTGGCTTGTTTGAGTTTTTCATGCCTTACATCAGTAAATGACTTTTTGACTTCTGCTAGACTTTCATCCACGTCTCTAGCTTCAACAAAAAGATCATTCCAAATACGCGCAATTTTGGCAACTAGATCCTGTTCATCTTCGCCAATCTAGAATGCAAGCGTGACAATACATTTAACAAGTTAAACAATGCGGTTTTTTCAATAGCAGTCAAATATCTGACACATTACCTTCACGTTGTGCATGGCCAGAGTTCTGTATTTTTCCTGGATATCAGTGTATCTGATTTCCACTTCTAAAGACATGGCCCTAATGTCTGAAATGGTGGACAGCACACTCTTCAGGTCATCAAACGTCTCAGGGCTTTTCTTCAGCTTCTTGTCGAATTGCTGTTTTTTTGTAGGCACAGATGTTATTAAAAATATGAATTTTGACCATGGAAGCATTGAAGTGTATTGAAAAACGCACCATGAGTTCGTCCTTCAAGCTGAACAGATCCTCCTTAGCAGGCTTATTTAGAAAGCTACTAAGTGAAATAATCCAGGACTCAGCGAGTTCCTGCAGTGTGTTCACCAGTGGTTCCAGGTTCAGATAGATACTGTACTTGGCCTTGAATCGAGGTTCCTGCATCACTTTATGCTTAATGTTACTTAGGAACTGTAGCTTCTCATCGTACATAGCACAGGATGGGTTCTTTGCAGCAAACGTTTCATTGACAATGGTTCTGTTCTTTTCCCAAAGGGCTCGATAGTGTTTCCAGGTGTTTAGGTACCGTTCCATGGAGATTAGAAGTCGCTTGATGTTTTCAGAAGTTGCCGTAGCAGTCTCTTTTAGCGAGGGGTCAAGCCAGACGTCGCTAAGGAAGGATATCGTTACCAACTCCTCCTCACCATACACTTGCTGCGGTGGGCATTCGATGCAGGTCCCATTCATCCAGCGTGGAAACCGCTTAACATAGAAATATGGCCACAGTTAGAAAAGAAAATTATTTTCATTTTAATAAAATTGTTTAAAAATTGTGATGACCTTACTTTAGTGCACTCAATACATTCTCTAATGCATTGCATGATCACCCAATAGATTTCATTACTTTGGGGCTGTGACACAATCTTGGGCGCAGACAGGATGGCATCAATTTGAAACAATGGTGTTTTTCCCAGGAGCGCCATGTCGAACTCCTTAATGCTCCTTAAAGCAAAGTCAATATGAAAGACAGGACAGACAGAACTGTGGTTTCTAAAAAGAGAATAAGACTTTAACAAAATATATTTCAAGTGATTACCTCACCACCATCTTTACTATAGAGTCAAACACTTTGCGCTCCCAGTGAGTGTAGTAATTTGCCATAGATTTGGCTTTTCCGCTGCTGGTTCCCAGGATCAAATGTTCAGTCTTAGTGATGAGGAAACCAATGTCAGTGTATTTACTAATAGGTAAAACCAATGTCTTGACCCGTTCAAGCTCAATGCGTCTGCAGAACTCCTTGAGACCTTTGAAACAGAGTACACTATATAACATTTTTACATTCTTAAAAAACCTTATTCGTACAGCAAATAAATAAAATACATCTACCTGGTACATCGCTTGATGTGTCTGGTGCTGGAAATTTTAACATGTTGGACATCATTATTAATTGTAACTTGGATTCTATTTCCTTCTCGTTGTTCAAAATCTGCTTGACCAGAGATTCAAATTTAGAGAGGTTCTGTAAACCTTGGTTGATGAAGTCCTGTATACCTGAAACCAAACACATATCATGCATATACATTTCCCCAATGTGGATATATCATCTTTCACATATATAATCACTGACCACTTATTCAGATACACTTGTTTAATTGCTTGTTCACAGAAATAGGGAATCTGTCCTTCTCTCAACTTAGGAATTCAGATGTTGTGAAGTTGGCTTGCTGAAGTTCAAACTAAGCGCCAGATTGAGTACAAAAAGGAAATTAAGGCATTTGGAACTTTTGTTTTTAAATATTAACAATTTGCCCAGGCATACAAAAGTCTGCCTCGTCAGTGAGTATTCAGATAGTAAGGTCTATGGGGTGTGCAATGGGCTGGATATTTTCTTGACACCCTGTTTCCTGTAAGAAAGAACATGACCAGGTGCAGTGTCACAAATATAATTTCCAGATTGAAAAAAGCAAACAAATAATGACATCAATTTTTAGTGCTTTTATTCAATCAGTTTTAACTTTATCATTCGTGTCATGATTTGATACCTGCTCCTGAAGGAGAGGAACTCACTGAGCCAGCTGGACAAGCAGTGAGGGTTGCCAGAACAGAGAGTTGCAGAAGGATTGGCTTTACTTGCAGTGCCTGGCCAGCTCCATTTGCAGTGACGATTATTATCCTTTGTGTGGTGTCTTGGGTGGAGATATTAGGCTCCAAATTTAGGTTGTTTTGTTGTATTGCCATCAATGGCGGTTTTTAAATATTGTCTGAAATGTTACATTTTACTTATTGGCCTTCAACTGAGCAAAAGACTGTATGTTTTGCACTTGTTCCTGGAATTTGTTGGTCCTTCTCTACATATTCTATCCATTTGTTGAATAACTTTAATAATATATTGATATTTAATGTTTTTATGTATTTGATTAACTTGTTTTGATTAGATGGTGATCTCCCTGTCTCACACACATACACACATATTCGTGGTCATCGTTTATCCAATGACAGCGGATAAACAGTTTTTCTGTAACAGTAAATTGTTTCTTTGCCATAAGCACATTGAGCAGCACATACACTAGGATAATTGATGGCACTAAGACACTCCTCTTGGCCCTGATTGGTTGTTTTTGACCAGGAGAGGTGCATTATCTCAACAGTAGTACTGGGGAGAGGTGGAGGAGCTTGATCTTTTCACACATTATCTTTCTCACAACATGAGAACACAACATTATGACAGTTTTCCCAAATATGTAAAAAACATTTTTATACAAAGATACATAGGCCATCTTCAAGTTTTTTTGAGCACGATAATGTTACGATAGATATTCACACTACTCCAACAATCTCCACAACACTTAGGGATGTGGTCTATGGTCTGTCCATTCTCGTAATGAATGCACAGCTGGTAATTGTATCTGGGTGATTATATCAGGTGTGTTCTCTAAGAAATCTTTACAGTAAATTGCTGAGTCAATGGCACAAGCAATTAAGACAGTTCTGAATAAAAAAGTGAGTCCTGAGTACTAAGAACCAAGCACCAAGTAGCTAACAAAGTGGCGGTTTCTCAATTAAAGTACCCAAAGAATTCCAGTTGAGTCGTTTGCATCCATACTGCATCCCTTTTGTGACTTCCTGTATTTGTGGTGCCAGCATAATGATTTGACCCTCGTTCAGAGTGTCCATCACAGAATGATACCGCCTGACAAATTTGTTCAGATCGTCCACATACCTAAAATTAAAATCAACACATGTGAAGAGGCAGATAGAAGAGTGTGGTTTAAGCAATTTGAATAAGATCTGATTTAGTGAGAGCCATCACCTGATGAGAGTGTTCTCTAGAAGAGCCACATTTTCAGCCAGCTTAGGCACAAAGAAGCCCAAACCTACAAGGTAGTTTGTTTCAGAAATTATTTCCTTGATTTCTGGAGCAAAGTTTACAGTGTATTTCACATTCTTTTTCTGGCTTGCTTCAGGTGCATTTGATTCCTAAAAATGACAAGAAGGCATTTGTTTTAGGACTACATTTTAAAATAAAACAAATTAATACTTGTATTAATTTAGTGACTATGATGGAGTATCAAGGCCAAGCTAAGAAAAAAAAAGATCATATTACTAGAATAAAGTCGTAACAATTCACTTTATTTCTATAGCGCCAATTCACAACAAATGTGGTCTCAAGGAACTTCACAAAAAAATAATTTCATTTCAGCCACACATGCATTCCAATTGATTCTAGTTATAAAGAGTGCAGTAAACTCAGATAACTATTCGAAGTCATTTAAAAGTTTCTATCTAAGGAGACCCAGCAGATTATATCACGTCACAAGCAGCAGAAAAATCACTCGCGTTGTGTTGAGACAATCTCTTGTACCGAGCATGAGTGTAGCGACAATGGAGAGGAAAATCTCTCCTTTAAATGGAAGAAACCTCCAGCAGAACCTGGCTCAGTACATATAGCCATCTTCCATGATTGTTTGTGGATTTACCAAAATAAAGTCATAAAATTATGAGAATAAAGTCATGTTATGAGAATAAAGTTATATTATTATTATTAGAATAAATTCATACAAAAATAAACCTGAAATATGAGAATAAAGTTGTAATAATATGATAAAGTTGTGATATTGTGAGACTAAAGTTGTAATATTACCAGAAGAAAGTCAGAATATTAGTAGAATGAAGTAGTTGAAGAATAACATTACTAATAATGTTATTCTTCATAATAATGAAGATATGTTAATGTTATTTATAATAACATTATTATTATTAGGGCCATAATGTTATTATTCTTAATAGCATTATTCTTAAGAATAACATAATAAATTATGAAGAATAACATTATTATTCTTCATAATAATGTTATGAAGAACAATGTTTTTCATAATATTATTTTGTTATGAAGAACTCCTTCATAACAAAATAACAAAAAATTTAAATGAGGAATATTGAGCATTTAAAGTTATGCTTTGGTATCAGTTTTTACAAATGAGGATATTCTTGACACTTTAACACATCAGCATTGAATTATTATCAGTAGCAGGACATCAAAACAACTGTCTAAATGACTGCATCTATTTCAAAAAAAGAATCATATGGCTGAACTGGTCAAGTTTGATCATGCTGTGCAAGTTTTTTCTCATTAAAACAGCTTTTTTTTCTCATAATTTAACTATATTCTTCTGGTAATTTTGCATCTTTATTCTGCTGACATAAGGACTTTATTCTAGTAACTAAAAAATTAAAAATCCTCATAGCCTGGCCCTAATACTCCATCATAAATAACATCCCTTACCACCTCTTCAATTTTTTTAGCAGTCAACAATTTTTTTTTCATGAGTGATAATAATTTGCCCTCTGTTTCTTCCAGCCAAGACTCGTACTTAATCGTCTCGTAGCCTTTCAGCTCCATTGCCATTGTCTCATACTTGCGCTTTGCCTGAGAGCAATACAGTAGAGGTAACAAATGGTTCCAGTACTTGATGGCTACCTGAACATTTACAATTAGTCTAAAACAAAAAAAATGACACTGTAAAATGCTTCACCAATGATGTCTGTTCACTGTTGAGCATTTCTGGAACTTTCAGGAAGGGAAGAATGGTTTTTTTGATGCGGCGGGCAAGAGCTCGAGCCCATCTTATAGCTCCGGCAACAGGAGGCTCATTTTTTGTCAGTTGAGGATGGTCCTTCTCTGCTTCAAAGATTTCACTTATGCTATCCACCTAGAACAGGAGCAAAACATGCTTGCTGAGGGTCTATCAAAAATAAAAACAAAAAAGTTATCAAACACCTACACTGAGTGGACAAGCCATGCTCCTTTCTTTTTCCCTTTTTGTACAGTTACTAAATAGAACTGAATGAAACTACATTTCATAACTATTTGAACAACAATATTTAATTCAGTTTGGACTATGTGTTAACTGTTCTGCAGTTGAGGCTTTGATGAAAATGACTCTCTGACAAAACATTCAAAGCAATCAACTCCTTATATTTAAAGTACAATACCTCTCTGCAGTACTGGGTCAGGATATCATTAAATTTTCTCTTCAAATGGTTGTTGATGGCTTTTCTAGTGCTGATTTTTTGGAATTTCTGCAGCAACTCAAAGGCAGCGGCCGAGAAGTGTAGAGTGTTAAAAGACAAATCAACAAAGTCGATGACCCTTTTGTCGATATTCTAAAGAAAAAAGAATCAGCTTGACAAAATGGAGGCAGCAAACAATATGTGAATTTTCACAAAATAAAATAGTATTCCAAATTGTTACAATTATTTAGAATTTTCTTAACTGACCTCGATTGTATTTTCAAAATCTTGAATAATCATTCTCCAGCTGGCTTTCTTTGATATGCTGAAAGGATTGAAGGTAACATCCTGGAAGGGCAAAACTAGCTCGTTCACTTCTTTCAGTAACTCGTTAACGCGTCTGTCTCCTTTCAGTTCTGGACCAAAGACGTTGTTGAACTCCTCCAAAGCCTAAACCGTCCAGAACAATGCTTTTTTTAAAACCAGTATAGTTGTACATAGAGTTCTTATGTAAACTTGGGTTTTATTAATGCAAGATTAGGACAATACATTTGTTCACTGACCTGAAAAACCCTACCCAGGTCCTGGCAGACCGAAGCCATGTAATTAGATCTTTCAAACAGTCTTATGCGATCAAAGTCCCAGTGAGGAGTTTGGTGTAGTTTTTCAATTTGACTTCGCATCTCAAAATACGACGACTTCCATTGCTCCAGAACCTGTTTTGCTTCAAGCACTCTGGTCTTCGCTTCTTCTCTGTTTTCTCTGTTCAAGACATAATATTTAAGTTAAAATCTAACCAATTTCACAAATAAAGAACATTGATAAAGTACTGACAAATAATAGCATTACATGTAGAGCATTTTAACCAGTTTTAAAGCTACAAACTTCAGTTCAATCCAATTTAATTATATTCAGGAAAATTAGAAATACATTTTTCTCTGGACATCTTTCAAAAAAAAAAAGTCGACCTTATTCAGTTGCACAGTTCAAATCCCTTCTAGTGAATCCAATTCAACCTGAAGTAATACTTTCACATTCATATTTTACAATCAAAATCAGTTCACAGAAAGAGACTCTTGTTTTCCCCTAGGTTAAGCAGACGAGAAAGAGAGGACACGAACCTGAATATTGAAGTTACAACAATTCCTTGAGCCACTTGCTCACACAACTGCCAGGCAATACGCTCCATCAGAGGGACCATTCTTTCATTGGAGTTATAGTGAAGAGAGATCATCCACATAATCTGCAAGCTCTCCATCAGATCAGGGATGGTCTCCAAGATCAAAGCAAAGTTGGCTCCTGCAGCCAAATTCTTCAAAAGATAGTAATGAGTTTGACAGACGTGAAAGAGATTATATCACAACTAATATGGACTTCACTGCAAACTGTCTTTATAAAAATGGTCTGAGTGTAAGAAATGTTCAATAAGAATAATGTAAAGTTATATCTTTACCATGAAGTGTCTCTCTAGTGTTCTAAGGAAGCGTATATTATCATGTGCCTCGATGTGGTATTTTGTTAGTTCAGCAACCGTTCCATTGAAGTTGTGAAGGCAGCCTGCATTCGCTGCCTTCAACACCTCAAAGATCTTCTCTGCCACAGGCTGCTTAAGCTGCTCACTCAGAGCATTAAAGACAGAAGAGCGCTCCTGCCAAAGATCTATCTCAGCCATAGGTCCTGGTCCCTATGGGAAGATTAAAAGCGAACGTTCAGATTGATCAGTGGATCACACCTTGTTTTTTTAAACAAAACAAGGTAGTCCTTCAAATGCAAATGCTTGGCTTGTCCCGACACTTCTCAGACAGTTTTGGGTTCTAATGAAAAAAGCTGAAAAAAGTAATTATTTCCAACCTGTGGTCTTTTGTTCAGCTGTTCCTCAATTACAAAGGTAATTTGAGTCTGCCAGTTCATCACACACCGCTCCAAAGCCTCTAACATGTCTGGAGTATTGAGAAGCACATCCACCTCTTTATCCAGGTCAATCTCAGGGATTTGGAGTGTAACCTCATCTAGGGAATACATTCAATATGTAGACTCAATTTTATTTCATGAATGGATTTAATGTTAATATATTTTTGTTTTTCCACCTATGATGAAAACTACAAACAGAACTAAAAAAAAGATTGTTTTTGATTACTTGTATAAGTTCAAATATTTTACTAAATCTTTGTAGTGCAAACAAATCCCTCAGGGGTGATCTTTCAAAAATGTAATAAAAACGCTCTAGGTCCCTTCCAGGTCGTACACTAGAACTTCTCAAAAATAACAACTTTTTCCCAAGCAGATGGTATTGTGAGGTTTCATAGCTTGAGAATCATGTGGCTTTTAACAGTCATGCTCCAAAAAGTTTATTTTGATCGTATATATGTCCACACCTGTCATATAACCAATGTCCTCTTTGCTCATTTAGAAATCCAGAAAACTTGGCCTTAAAGTTTAAATACTAACAATGATGTCAAGTCCCAGTCATGAGACAGTTATGTGGCCTAGAGGGACACTGAAGATGTCATTTCATTTTTCCTGTCAGGTCAGTGAGAGCTCCACTGTATCAGCTGCAGCAGAGTAACTTTGGTTTCTCTGTTAATTCAGGACATGGAAAAGATAATATTCTATCCTCCGAGTTGACAAATTCATAATGTGGAATTTATACTTTTACGACAAATTGAATACAGAGAAAATTATGTTGATTAAGGGATTCTACACTAGCAAAAAAAAAATTAAATCCTCATTGTATAATTTTCTTTATTATAACATTTTTCATACCTGAAATTGCTATTGTTGGGGGTCAAAAACTGATTGTTTCCATTCATGACTAGCACTATCACATTCTTCCTTTATTATATGTAGATCAAGTGTAAATTTTAGCATTGACTCTGAATAAATGTTAATATGGAGAAAAAGGTTTTTTCTTTGTGTCTCAAACAAAAATGGCTCAGTGGGAGATAAAAAATGTATTCTTTGCAGTTACGTTGATTGTGAGACTAATTGATTTGGAGGCTGCTTGTTTTATGAGCATTAATCTAACATGGCTGAATATTTCTACATCTTTTACCATTAAAAGATATGATTAAAACAAACCTTCTATTTGAAGGCGCAGAAGAGTTGAATTGACCACTCCCAAAAACTTGTGTGTTCTGTTGAGCAGTTCATCACGAAGGATCAATTTCCCGCTTGACTTAATCAAACTCTCATCTTCTTTACTTTTAATTTTCTCTTTCTTTTCACCATCTTTACTAATCTTGTCCTTAGGAGGTTTCTCCTTGTGCTGAACACCTGATCCAGTACTGGACATCTGGTGTGCAGTGAGTAGGGGTATGTACATCTGAAGAGAAATATTGAATTACACAAAGTATTTTCAACAATGGAACATTCTCATTTTCATAAGCTAATCATGTTTACAACTGTCCGATTGGCGACAAAGGGAAATACTGCTGTTGATATCCTAAGCATCAATCCAGCTACTGACCCTCATGTTTTATTAAACTTACATGTACAAGTTTTCTCTGCAGCACTTGCACGGGGTCTCCGTTGTGCATGCCAATGTCAAACAGCCTCGGCATTAGGATGTTGGCCTCCGTCATATTACGTGGCTCAACAATAGCATCTGTTCAAAATACAAACAGTATTTGAGTATGTTTTCATGCCTCATGCTTGAACCATTTTGAATATTTTAGCATAAAATGGTCCTCTTACCCTTTGTATTTCTGAGAAAGTAGAAGACCCGAGCTTTCAGAAATTGCTCTAAGTGCCGATTTACAGCTACATGAAGCTCAGTGTGATATACAACTTTTACTTCAGTTACCTAAAAATATCACAACAGAAATTAGCTTAAAAAAAATTCAGCCATCATAAAATTTATGTAAAATATTGCACTGATAATCACTAATACACAACTTAGGATTTTACAATAAGCTCTTACGTAGGTTTCCTCATTTGGCTCCTCTGAGTCAGATGGGCCCTGTGTTTCACCAGCGACTGTCTGGCCAGGATCTGAGGGGTCTTCATCTGTTTTCTCTGAGGGGTCTTCATCTGTTTTCTCTGAGGTGTCTTCAATCTTTTTCTCTGAGGTGTCTTCATCTGTTTTCTCCAAGGTGTCTTCAACCTTTTTCTCTGAGGTGTCTTCAACCTTTTTCTCCGAGGTGTCTTCATCTTTTGTCTCTGAGGTGTCGCCATCTTTTTTCTCTGACGGGACTTCATCTGTTTTCTCTGAGGTATCTTCCTCTGGTTTCTCAGAGGGATCTTCATCAGTTTTCTCCGAGGTGCTGCCATCTATTTTCTCTGAGGTAATAGTGAAATCATTAAAAGAAAAAAAACAAACTTGTTTTAACATGAGTTTTCCTTAAAAGCTCAGAACTCAATTTCACTTTGTGAAGTGCAGATGACACAATCATGTTTTGCATTCTACTTGCTGATGTCAATTTAATTTATAAATATATATTTTTAGGTCAGGTCTTTCCTTCTAATTCTGAATTGGGTGGAGAATTTTTTTTTTCTAGGGACTATAACATAATAATGTAAATAGCTTTTTTTAATCAGAAGTTTTGAATCAAAATGAAAATGAAGTTAATCAAAGAATACACAATTAAACTTTGGGTGATTTCTATTTTTCTCAAAGAAAGGCATTGGTTAATTTATTTACTCGCAAAAACAGTGGGAATTCTTAGTTTTCATGCATTTAAGAAATCAGAACAAAACTTCTTCTATATTTGCATCATAAATGTCCAGAAAGTTGTGCTTAGAGAAACTGCACAAATGCTAATTAGAAATTGAGTATCTTAACCGTTCTAAAATAGTCCAACGTTCCTGCATTCAAGCTGCTTAGATTTTAATAAGCTAATGTTGTCTGGCTAGATTTGAAACATTTGTGAATACTAAATGTATCTGACTAAATAGTAAGCAGCTCGGTACAGAAATAAAGTTTTATCAAACAATACTTACTCGAAGGAACTTTAATTTCAACTTTTTCCTCTCTGATCGTTTTATAAAATAGAAGAAATGACGGTGAGTCGTCGTCGGAGACGTGGTCCAGAAAGTGAAGAATCTTCATTTCTTCTTCGCCATCTCCACGATTGAGCAGTTCATCGAAACATTCAGGAGAGTTTTTCAAATTAAATCCGGCTGAGACCCTCTCCCGGATCCAATCCATTCGCAAATCATCGTATCCCATTTTCTTTTCAACGTCATTTATCAACGTTTATTAAGTGAAACTCTTACGGTTGAAATCCAACTGCAGAAGTTTGGTCAACGGTTCTCTGTTGCCTTGACAACGGCGCAACATCTAGAAGAGATGGTGGGTTAAGCAGCTCCCAGAGTCGAGACTGAAAGGCTTCAGTTGGCCTGATTTAGGAAAGGCTTGACTAAAACCTCCAGTTTTTTTATGTGCTCAATCTACAAGCTTACTTTTTTTTTTTAAACTAAATACTCACAACTGTTTAGGACCAATGGATCTGGTATGTTCAAGCGCAGTTTTCAATAACTATTCAAAAACTAACACTTATATATTTGGCCTTATTTCTCCATTTTCCACACGTTAACACTTGGCCCAAATATTAAGCTGTCTGTTATTAACTTAAGTCAACTAAAGTCTACAAGCAACAAAGCTGTTACCATGCTTTTAGGAAGCAAGCCTAGTAGTGAAGACTAAAAACTCACCATGGAGAAGAAGTGACTTTTAAAGTGTCGTTGTTGCCACCTGGTCAGATTTATTAGGAAACTGCTGATTTCCTAATATCAGCAGTTTTTTTAATATCAGATTTCCACACGCAACCATTTCTTGAGTTTACAGAAGAAAAGTCACGAAATAGAGAGAGTTTCTAGTGAGTGGCTGCTGTGTGGATAAACTACCTATTAATGTCACAGGAGAATCGTCAGATTGGTTTCAGATGATAACAAGACCACAACAGGCGAGGTCCTGTCAGCTAAAAAAACAGGAAAGCAAGGCTGTGATTCACATAGGGTTAATAAAACTGGACAAGCACACTAGAAAAACTTTTAAACATTTAAGGAAAATACAAGAATATCCTCAAAATAGAAATTTATTAAGTCTATTAACAGAAAAGCTCATCAAAAGAGATACAAGATGGAGTGTCTATCAATTAGGGAAAAAAATGGTCAAATCAACCCTATATGACTGAAAAGACCATATTCATTCCATAAACAAACAATTTAACTAAGCTTCAAAGTGAGCAAGTTTTCCTCATAACCTGTGAATTACTGGTTTCATGAGCTTAGACATTCGGCTTGTCGGGTAAAAAATAAAAACAAAACAAAAACAAACGTAAAAGAAACACGAAAAAAGGGACAGAACAAAGGAAAACAAGCATGGAATCTCTGGTGACTGGGTGTGAAACATAAGGTAAGACTCAAATAACTATTGTTTTGTCTGACGCAAAGTTTAAACGCTTTTGGTAAAAAGTCTACATGAAATATGTAGTTTTTACCCAACTGAAAATAACACCAACAGTAGAAAACGCAGACATTCCTTCACCCAGAAGTGACGACATTAAAGCCTGGTTACGTTTTAAAAGAAAAATCAAAATTCAGAAAAAAGCTTGGTCTACATCGACAAACAATTCAACCTGGCTAACGTGGTGAATACTGATGCAGGATTTCTGAATCAACAAAGCTGAAGTCAACAGATTAATAGTTTTCCATTAATGGAAAATTAGGCTGGCATCGTTACTGACTGGGGTAAAAAAAAAAAAAAAAAAAGACAACAGAATGCACACACAAAAGCCCACCCCCATTCATCTTCGGTTCTCTTTTTAAAAATACAGACAAAATATAATTCTGCAAATGCACAGACATATTTCAGCTCACCCACAGAAACCTTTAAACCCTCCCACTGTTGCAGTTTTATAAATGAATGACTGAGGTGGCATGTAGTTGCACCTGCGAAAAGCTGTCCACAAAATTTTAATGAATTCAGTTTGGAAATCCCAATTAGACGAAGCAAATTTGAATGGTAAAGATGCCACCATCTTCTAAAAGGAGTAAAAAGTTTGGGGAGGAACGAAAGCCCCTCCATTCTGTCGACCTCCACTTGTCAAAGGACACAAGTCTCATGAGGGGGTCTTTCATTAGGGTGGAGTTTATTTCATATCTAAAATGCCACACATATAGAATGGTTAAAATTTTTCTTACCAATTGGCATGATAAACTGAATGAGACGTTTTAGGATAACAAGGATCAAATTGGAATGGAATTGTCCATATGAATAAATAAAATGGACCTGTCTTGTTAAGTGCTTTGGGAAACTAGACTGAATAAGGACAAACTGTGTGCCTTCAATGAGAGTAAAACAGCGGGTCCCATCATCAAGACAAATTGATTTAGAATGTAAAAGAAAAGCTGCCAGAAGGCCTCATGAAACAAATCCAACTTGATAGTGGCCATTGTTGTTTGAAGATTTGTCTGGGTTGGGTTCATAGTGGCAGTCTGTTCTGATGAGAACCCTGCTGGCAGTTTCAGCATTAGTGAATATACAAGTGATACTCCATGCTCCCAGTAGTCTGACAAGCAGAGGTGCCAAGTAGAGGTATGCAAAAATATTTGTCAAATTTTGTTGCAGTTTTGACATACTGCATGTATGCCACTGTTATTCACTTCCGGGAAAAAAGCCACACAATTCACCCAGAGGCTAAGGTCGACCCATTTAACCAATTGAACAAGTTGGATCTTCTAACTTGGTGGATTAAAACCAGATCAGATTAGCAGAGGCTTAGAGAAAACAACAGAAGTTAGGAAAATTTGCTAAAAATAATGATACACAGCAAAAAAAAAAAATCCGGGGAAACAAAACAGAAATTATGTGCAAGTGAAAAAGCTAAATGTTATTTAGTTCTTATTAATAAGCTCCCAAAAAACAGCTGCAAAACATTGGTTTATCACATTGTAGGGTTTTTGTTTCAAACCAAAATTTTGTCATTTTGCAGTTTTATGCAGCATTTCTTCATTTAATCACCTCAAATTTAGCAAGTGACACCTTGCTAAATTTGCGCCGATCACAGCGCAAAACACTCTTTCTTGCATAAAACTTTGTTAATCTACACACTTTGTTCACCAGTGTTTGGTTTTTGTTTTTCAAAATACAGTTGAGAGGCCAGTGTGGTCATTTCTTCATGTAAATTGTAAAAACAGGAAAAAATAAATATGAAGAGCACTTTTTGACATCTCTTGGTGATATCTTTTTGAGGTGCTGGCTTCTTGCCACAGAATGTCTTGGTTTTGTTAGTCCCTTCACAGTAATCCATCATGTTCAAAGCTGGAAGGCAGCAGAGAGAAGGAAAAAGGGCAGAACTTGACTCCAGTCCCGCTGTAGAATTTATTCTGAAATTCAACCCTACAGAGGAAGCAAACAGCTGTCAGAGATATAAAAACACTGAGATAATTCAAAGAACTGTGATCTTTGGCATCAGTAACGTGCATACCAGTGCAGCCGGAGGGCATGCAGGAACGCAGACAGGCCCTCCATGATGAGAAGGATGGACACAGTGAGAACAGCAAACAGACCAAACACAGGAACCAGGAATACAACCCCAAGAGCAGTGTCCATTCGAAGTCCTACTCTCATCACCATGGCCCAAAGCACCTCTGACAGCTCTGACAGAGAAAAAAGTGTGGAGGGATAAAATTAAATTAGTGTACTGTTATTCTGAGGAAATGAAAAAGACATTAAGTAAGAGAGCATTGATCTGAACTCCTCTGTGCTCATTTCACTGCTACAGTTTTCGATAATAAACAGCACAGCTTCATTCTTTAGGAAATTGAGGTTTGCTACTTCACCAAACCTGCACATGGCCCTGAGTGAGCATTGCATACACTCATTTGATGTAAATGATGTAAAACATCACCCCTCCCCATCAAACCAATAGAAATCTCTTTGCATAGGTTTCCATACCGTCGTAAAAACCCAGCTTCACTGACACTGTTATGTTTTGCACAAAGATAAAAAGTTGTGCAGTTTTTTCATAACCATATTACTGTCAGGTCTGCCCAGCTTCCATGTACTTGCTCAAAAATCCCAGAGCATGATGCTGCCACCATGTTTCATCGTAGGGATGGCATGTTCAATGATAAGTTTCCACCCCACATAGAACTGTACTGACAGTAAACCATCGTACTTACGGGCATGTGCCAGGCTGAGAGCCCAGAGTCTCAGATAGGAAGCTGTGTTGGAGACACAACCCAGACAATACTCTATGGTGTGGATGGCCTGATGGAGGAACTCATCTGCAAAGTTAAACTGCAACAACAACAAAAAGAGAGCTCAATTTTAAAACAAATTGGAAAATAATGATTTTTAAGCATTGCTAAATATCAAGTTTCACCTCCTTAGAGAGGTGCTCTCCACTACTGGAGGGATCGCTGTGACTGTTGCCCTCCTCCATGTCTTCAGACCTCAGAAGGCAGAGTTCTTCATCACTATTTCGCCGCACACGCTCATATCCCTGACGGTACAAAAACAAATTTTGTGCATTTGTAGATTTAAAATTACATAAAAGCAGCGGCTGACTAGTTCTAATCCAATATAAATATGATGCATGTTCCAAGTTGAGAGAGAAGCTAAGACATGGCATAAGGCAGCTGAAACCTTCTTTGAAAGTATAATCTTAATAGAAGAACCCTGCTAGTTATAACTACTATTATCTGATATATTTTGATTTTTACAAACTGAAGTATGGCTGCAGCTTTATTTTTTCTGTGCTTTCAAGTTTAAGTACAGATTAAGGTTTAAGACACACATTGATGAGCTAACATGTCTTCAGCGCTCACCCTGTACATTCCTAGGCGGTTTTGGCCTCTGTTCTGAAGCCAGCGGAGGTAGACTGGTTTCCCCAGCAGTAAAACAGGCACTGAAAGAACAGCAATGACCACCAGGAATATCTGCAGGCCAGTCTGGAAGAAGATACACAACTCTCACTCATTCTTGATGCTTTATTACCAGTGCAACTTATTCCACTGGACTGGAGCAGCTTTAGGAACAATGCATGAAGAAGATTCTAACCTGTCCTGGGTAGAGGGGCTCCATTGCTTTCCCCTGCTCGGGGGGCTGCTTTGCATCCCCCTGCATGAGGAACATGTTAATGAAGTGGATGAGAATACTAGGGGCCAGTTTGGAGTCCTTTGCGGTGAAGGCCAGCCATTTGTAGAATATCATGAACACCAGGTAGCCAAACAGACACAACAGGAACAGGAGTTCAGGCAAAAATACCAAGTAGAGGTTGTACCTCTTCCTAAAGTACCTGTTTTTATTTGGGGGAAAAAAAGAAGGAAAGCCGATTAAAACACAACAATTGGTTATAAGGAACTTTTCTGAGTTTAAAATAATGATATAAAACCTGCAAGAAATGACTTACCGGTGATTGTAAGTGCTGAGGATGACCCCGAAGCTCATGTGTATGATGCCCAGTATCACTGACATTTTCATCTTATACGAATTGAGGAATGTGAGGCGATTGGATGCCAAGTTCCAGATCTTAACAAAACAATTAAATAAATAATTGGAATTAATTTCAATTACATTTTTCCTAATACCACAAAGAACAGATTGTTGTGGACATTTTTGCAAAAATATATGTAAAAATATGTTCAGAAACAGTCATCGTTTTCCTGTTGATCTATGTGATCAATAGGTATCGATCACAAAACAAGTCTTTGGTTGTAACATGATTCAATGTGAAAACATTCAGGGTGAATTAATAGTTTTTGACTGCATTATTACATTTAGATTACATGAAATGCAGTCTTAATTTTAAAGAATAAAGACTATGTCAAGGAATAAAAACTATTCCTTGCACACATTTTTTTCCTTTTAGGTTTATATATTTGGTTTGAAAGCAGCACTCCAGAAAGCAAACAAACATTCATCATACAGCAAACTGTTACAACAATAACCCAAAGTATAACAGTTTTTTAAAATTGTGTATTTTTTTATCTGTTATATTTCTAAAATAGTCCATCTGATAAAGTTTTTTTTTTTTACATTAGCCACAGTAACACCTTTATACATAAGATAATTAAATAGCTAACTTACTGGGTCAATTCCAAAAGGGTATGGTCCTTTAAAAACTCCAGTAACATCTGGATCCAGAGTCAGAAAATTATTCCCTTTGAGGACCTCCGTCCTATAAGACAGATAAATAAATCATAAGTGTGTTTCTCTATCAAATCCACAAAGATCCACCGTGAGATCCTGGCTGTTAAATACTCACGTCCAGACTTTGGCTGTAAACATTGCAGTAACGTTCCACCCAGAGCCAAAGATATTCAGCGACTTTGAGAAACAGTCATTGTAAATCAGGCCGGTGTAGATGGAGAACAGGCCCATCATCAGAATGATGTAACGCCCCTCAAAGAACGTGTTCCAGATCTGCAGTTTACAGTCACATGTCAGACATGCCACAATGAGAAGGCGTTAATATGAACTTTGCTCACCTCATTTCTGGTGTTTTTCAGCTTGCGGTTGTTCTCGTACCGCACCATCCACAAGGCGAACAGAGACATAATGATTCCATGACCCAGGTCCCCAAACATCACAGCAAATAAGAAGGGGAAGGTTATGATTGTAAAGGGAGCTGAAAGTAAAAAACAAATGGTAGAAATAATTGAAAGTCTTTTAAGTACCTTTTAATTACCTTTAAAAACCTTTTATAAAATGTTGTGTTTAGGTTTTATTAAAACACAAAAATACACACACAAAAAAAGACTCCTGACAGATTAAATCCAACTCACCTGGGTTTACCTCCCTGTAGGAGCCCACTCCATAGGCATCCACTATGTTTTGGAAGCCAGAGGTAAATTTGTTGGTCCTGATCAGAGTCGGGGGGGTATCAGTGGTAGGGATACGATTGACAAAAGAGGGAACAGTCGCTCCACTTTTTCTCTGAAATATTGATGAAACAATAAAGTGTCACTAGATTCTGGAAAGAAAAATTAGGATGACTTTCACTCTAAAATTATGTTAATTAATATCCTTCATTATTCAGTCAGCTGTAGCAAATGGTGGATAAAACACCGTAGAAGGACTATTCTGTTTAAGATTCTTTAATGGGTAATACTGACTGTTCCCTAAAAACAGAATGATTGATGACTTCCTACTCACCAAAATATAAAGGATCAAACAGCTGTTTTAATAAGAAAAGGCAGGTTTATAGGAAAAACTCCTACTTTGGAAGAAGAGTCAAAGCTTTTTCTCACCGAGCCGTCTTCCAAGGCTCTCCGCAGTTTAGGAATGTCGTTAACAGGACACCACACCTCAGCAATCAGGCACTTATTAGTCACATCGAAACTGCAGAGGTTCAGAATGTAGTAGATGGCCTTCATTTTCTTGACCTGGACAACCCAGGTGTAGACAGATTCAGAAGCCTTGATCAGGACCTGTCTCAGGTAGTCTTCTGTTCTGTGAAGTACCTTGAACAGAGAAAAGATGTGGATTCCTGATGAATTTGTACAAAGTGTGGCATTTGACCATTCCTGTGGTCATAGTGAAATCCACTGCGAGGTGGTTAAAAAGTAACATCTAAGACTGAATATGTTGCAAGAAAAACAAAACAAAAAAGAGAAAAAAAAACTAGATAAATCTGAAGGGTTCGGCTCTTTAAATAATCAGGGGATTATTTTGCTGTTTAGTTTTACAGCTGGTAGAAACCTTCATAATAAGACAGAAGACATACTGTGTGTAGATCTTGAATGCGAGTCCTCAGGCCTTCCACAACATCGTTCCTCTCATCGTTGTTACTGGGATATGGGTACAAGTGACAGTGGTAGCTGCAATTTGAGAAAAGTTTATTACCAAGAAGAACTACAAACAGGAAATAAAAACATAAGGTAGCAAATGTGAGGCAGCTTTATGCGTGCTATAATTACCAATCGCAGATCTTCTTTACTTTCTGGCCAATTTGGTCCCCCCAGTAAGAGATGAGAAACACTACACTTTTAGTGGGCTCACCCTGCAGCAAGAAAATAAGAAGGTGTAGTGACGAAAGACATGAAGGTCTTTGACAGGAGTCTTGAACAGTAAATCCCATTTACCTCTTTCCGTAAAACATGCCTATCTTTATTGGCTCCAATTAAGAGAATCTAATAACTCTGTCTGTAAAAATTTGTCTGACTTTCTAGTAGTGAAAGCTCATCTGTTACAGAATTAATGATTAGTCACAGTCCTGGATGCTTGCCGTCTGGTCAAGTGGTGAAAAAGGATAATCTGATTACAGCTGTCTGTGGACATAATCACAAGAGTCGCTGCTGGCAGCCACCAGGAGGGCACTTTAAACAACTTTTTTATTTGAATTATAAATTTGCTTTTTCCACATTTTTTTCCATATATTACATTTTGGCAACATTGTTTCTAAATTTATTTTATCCATAAATTCTAAAAGTGTGGCATGTACGTCTCAGTAAACTTTACGCATTTACATTTAAATGATATTGCATTGCAGAACGTTGCAAGATAACTGAAGCCTAATAGAGAGAGCGTGCCTAAATGGAAACATTCAGGTCTTGCTGTGCACAGACTGCCAATTAAATTTGGGTGTGAACTTTGACAGGGTCAAAGCATTCCAGTGCAGCTCTGGTTATATGTTCATGATTGTTGTCCGGCTAGAATGTAAACTTCTGCTCTTGGTTTAAGTCTCTTGCGTGTTCTAACAGATTTGCTTCCAGTATCGTTTCGCAATTGGCTTCATCCATTAACCCAGCTTTCAAATCCTTTAGCGTCCTCTACGAAGGATGTTGCCACCACAATGTGTCATTGCGAGGGTGTTGGGTTCAGGGTGATGCCCTGAAGAGCTTGTTTCTGCTTGTTTCCGTTCCTCTCATCCTATTACACATATCCTGCTCTTATTATTTCAGACTGTTTTATTATCTTTCCAGTGTAGTGTCATGAAGAAGAAATGTAACATGACAGGAAATGGTATTAAACTTCATGGTCTCTGTGAGACGTAAGGAACCTACTGTGTCGGGATCTTCCAGGTACTCTTCAACCTCCGCATAACTCAGGATGGTGTAACCTTTGCAAACTCTCCAAAGCATTCGCTCAAAGGCTTCGATCTTTGCTCTTTGAATCAGCCCTGAAATGAAACTGGAACAAAAGCATTAAAACATGCATTATCAGTCTACAAGATGTATGACCACAATATTATTTAAATCTAAACTATTGCCTAGTTAAAGAAAATGTCATTTGAAATTTTCTGATATAGAAATTTAAAAAGAAAGCAAAAGATGGTGAATCAGAGATGAAGCTTTCAGCAAGACGAGTTAATGATTATCTCCTCTCCTTTTAATTATGAACTATTCTGTACATTTTTAGTAAATAATTAAATTTTAAGGTGTCTTTTGAACTTGCTGTGTGTGGTTGGGTGATATTTCCTGTGTTGAAAAAGTGGGGAGAGAAGATTTAGAAATACCTCAGATCAATATCAGTAAAAACAAAAATTGAGCCTGACATGTGTTAAGACTAATATCCTGTGCTAGTTTTCCTCCACGCATTTAGAACTTCTGTCAATAGCACCTTCTTTTGAGCATTTGCTGTTTCCCCTATATTGTAAACGAGATTTCTTATGGTTTTCTTTAAAAATGACTTTCGTCTTCCTCTCTTTTATAAACAGCCAGATTCCTCGAGTGCACAACTAATATTTGAACACTCTATGACCGCTGCCGCTCCTCTATAGTATCTAAAGGTGTCTTGACTCCTCCTCTGATTAATGTTGTTTGTATCTTTTTCCTTGCACTTTACAGTTACACAACATTATGTATAAGTCTATTACATGACCTTGTGATGACAAAATGTGAAAGAGTTCCAACTGTATGAATGAATGAACAGTATTTTAATGAATAAAACCTAAGAATTTAATTATGATTTAACATACCCACAGTTTAAAAACTTTAAGGGATAAAAAACATTAAGAACAACACTTAAACAAATTCGATCTTCTGTAACATTAGTAAAATCACTGCAGCACATACCCCAGTTTGGCTCCTAGCCTCTGCATACTGCTGTAGTCCATCCGTGTATCTTTTTCTAGAAATGGAAACTCCTCATACTGGACTTGCAGTGGTTCTCGCTATTGGAAAGACAAGATGTGCCCGAGTTAAGGAAAGAAAACATTCAACACCAAATTTAAGTCGTGTGAAACTAAGCCAAGAGTATGACTTTATCTGAATTATGTCTACCTCAGCACTTCTCTGTACAAAGTTGCGTGTGATGCGAAGCATGTGTGTGTACTCTGTGAGCTCCAGCAGATTCTTCTGCAGCTTTTCCTTGTTTCTGGTTACTTCACCTAGTTCAACCTCAAGTCTCTGAAGCTGCTCCTGTAATTAAATGTATAAAGATGTGCAACAAGCAGAAGAATGCAGCACTAATGGACACAATAAAAGGAATCATTACCATTATAGTCATTATATGCTTGGGTGAAGGAGACACGGGGTTCATATCACTTTCTGGCAGTGAAATGTCTGCTTTTTTGATTTCCCTCAAAAGGTAACCTGTTGAAAACAACAAGCAATATTCTTTAAAGACATGCTTTCCCAGCTTCGACATACAGCGGATATCCTTTAAATAACACAGAACAGCGTGAAATCCAAGACTGACAGTGTGTTATTTTCTTCTTAATCTAATAATTCAGCATTTGGCTAACTAAAGACAGCAGTGCATTCAGCTGAATCTACAACCACCTGATGTTTCTCATGACCACAGGGTCACTTAGGTCATCAGAGAGGAGATCCACTGAGGCGTCACATATTTGTCCTACATTTATCTTGCTACTGTGAGAAAAAATCCTTCCATTTATAAAGATTTTGTTGTGGTTTTGACTAGCATGACTTAGTTAGACTAGCACAAAAAGCAGTGTCTCTGTGTTTACCCTACAGAATTTAGACACATACCTTAAAGTCTGGGATTCTAAAAATCATATCTAAAGCAAGCATTTTCAATTATAAAATGGCACAAAAGAGTAACATGTTCATGCTTGATATTTTCTGCAATATCACCAAGGCGTAACAGAACACCTGATGTCCTGTTACAGACGGCTGCTTTATACCTCCCAGAAAAAGTTTGGCATGAAACATCCAACAAAGCTAAAATATGAAATGACAGCACCTGTCAAAATCTGGTCATTTGTTGCAGCAACATGAATGAACAGACCACATGTCTCCTTAGAAAACGCCGTTTCCTTTTACATATTTTCTATAAGAGCTTTTGGAGGAAGAAACAGTGGTTAATTTTTAATAGCTAACTTCAAATCTCCCTCTGCTGTAAGAACATCCACGCTGAACATTGTTTTGCTTATTAAGAGCTGGTGGTGCATCGTTACAATTTGTTCACTGATTAGAAATGTTATAGTTTTCAACTGGACTGCACAAAAATTTTGGTGACAATCACTAAAACATTGATTCTCAGTGTAACTCTACCTCACCAAAGCAGCATTTTGAAACGTTTGACTCGTTTCATTTACGAGTCAAACGTAAATGAAACTTCATTTCATTTTGCGTGGGCAAGTTCTATCATAACTCGATAACACTAGATGAACGTAGACAGTTGATATGAGCTAGAAAGCCCTACTACTGAATGCAACAAATTGAAAAAAATATATATATATATATTTTAATCTTACCAAGGATCCTCTCCATCTCTTCACATTTTTTGATCTCGTTTACATGTTTTCGCTGGAATGAGTTCACATTAGGATTGAGCTGGAACAGATGTGAGAAAGTCCATTAGTCATGCACAGGATCAAGAACATGGCAGTTAAAGACACTGATATCTTCAGAAGAGACATAAACACACAGTTAACAAGTAAATGCATTGGCTTATTAACAACAGGATTAGAAACTGTCCTGCTTTGCACCCAAAACATGACGGTGGAAAACACACCCACAACAGGCTAAGAGTAAAAGCAAAAACACAAGACAAGCAGAATCAATAACTAATTTGTTGTTTTTATCCATTTATTATAACTGTTTTTATCAGGTATACCAAACAGAGATGCACTGATCAGGATTTCCCTGGTCAGTACTAATTTTAGGTCTTCTTTTTTCTGAGATCTGAGTTGCTGTATGTAACTTTGACGAATACCTTTTTTTTTTTTTAAATCTACAGAGTACAAGAAAAATGAAAACTTATCCCAAGGCAGGCTTAAAATCAACGGTTATGGGATTTTTAATAAACTTTTTAAAAAGTGGGTCAAAATAAATGCGTTTGTCTCAAGTGGTTATAAAAAGAATAGGTTTTCAGTCTTAATACGTTGAATAAATGTAGAGGGAAAATTGTATTTTCCAGTATTTGACCCACCAATTCTTAGTGGGTCTGATCAAGAGTAAACTGGATAATCGCTAACGTTTATTATTAGTAATAATTTAGTTAGCTTAATTTCTCATTGGATGTCAAGACTCCAAACATTTCGTTTCATGACCCAAACTTTGGAAACTACCTATTTAGAATAAGCACAACATTCATGGTTCAACCTATTTCGCTGAGAGTACACAGATAGTATTCTTTTTTTGTGGCTTGTTTGGCAAATTATATTTAAAGTTCCCTCGTGGATGATGCATCTGAAAGAAACCAGTACTATGTATTTTCAGAGAGCAGAATAGTGTCAAAACTGTGAACTAACTGTATGCAGTTCCAAGAATCGAGTCAAACATACATGGAACTTCGTTTCATTTTGCGTGGGCAAGTTCTATCATAACTCGATAGTTTCAAAGTGACTTCTTATTGTGACTTGGCAACCAAACACAAATAATCACACTACAAAAATAAAACTTACGTCTCTGAACTCCACCAGTCCTAGTTCTCCCAGTTCACTGATGCAGTCGTAAGCTGACCCGGACTGCAGAAACAGCTGGGCCAGACACATTTCCTCGCCTCGGAGCAGAGAGCTCATCCTGACAGCGTATATTTCCCTGTTTCAATAAGCAAGCTGGCCAGAGCCGGAGCGGTTTCTTGTAGGGTAAAAGCCAACACTCGTCTCTCACGTCCTTCCTTGTTCTTCCATGACTCGGCTCAGCAGATAAAATGATATTTCACTTACATAACTCTGAGTTTACACGCTACAAACAGGAGCTGCTCCTGCTGTTAGCCAGCTAACGGGTTAGCTGGTTGAGCCGTCTCCGCGATTATTGGTTAAGCGTTGGTTTTCTTTATTGTCTTTTTGATATATATATATATATATATATGTGTTTATTAAGCTCACCATAGAGTTTTGTAGTAAGTCATCTCACAGTTTATAAAGTTTTAGGCGTGAGTTTGTCATCTTCGTAACTCTCCACGTCACTTTACTTCTCACTGATGACTACGACGAACTTCTACCAGAGCGAATCAACCAATGACACAACGCGTCTCAGGAGTCTGCGCACTGCGAGCTATTTCATTTTAAGCCCTCTGCTCTGTCTGCAGGCTAATACAAACAACCACAGCCATATAGGGCTCATGAAAGCAAACAGTGAAGTCTAAACAGCCTCCTTGGGGACCCCACCTCCACGAAAGGCCATTTCTACTTTTGCTTTAACGCAACAAATTGCATAGTTTATGATTATATAGATATAGGTTATTATAATAACACATACTTTATTTCTCAGTTGCATTTCATATCCTCGTTGAGCATGAAAATGACACATAATGAATTTACAAATATTTATTTTGTGAAATAATTTCAGATAAAGAGGTATTATAAGATCACGTTTTATTTTGAACGAAACTGTTATTTATGTTAAGATGTGGAACATCTACCCTCTTGCTGGGGTCGAAGTGTCCATGTCTTTAAAGATCTTTATGTATCATATTGTCTATCAGTCTGAGAGGTTGGTGTTTATTTTTAGCATTATATTTAAGCACCCAAAACTTACAAAGTACGCCTGTTTTTTTCAGTTGTTGCACAGAACAGTTCAGAGGGAGCTACCCACAAAGAGGCCACAGCTATTTGAGGTAAGGAAGTAATGTAATGCTGAAAACTACACACTAGCACCCCAGTTAAAATATATCTATTAATTTTGACCTTCTTAACATAGCTTCTAAAGTGTGAACGTTTGTTTTTTTTAGTATTCATACAACGTTTCTCACATACATGGGGCCTTAAACAGCAGCAACTTTTGCTGAGGTTCGGTTTGGCTATGAACAAAATCTTAAGACTTATCTTTTTGGTTTTCCTGTTTTACTTATTAAGAATATTATCTCCCTGTTTTAACCTTATTTCATGTTTATTGTTTCTGTAGTTTAATTTACATTTTTAGTTTAATTTTGAATCAATCAAACTCAATATCCATAAGGTTTATTTAGTATAATTGCTGTGCTGTGATTAATTAACTATAATAATGGTCTGGACATAATCTTAGTTTCAACACTCGCATTGGCATTTCAGGATCTATGGTCAGAATTTGAGTGAGAACAGGACTGGATCAAATGTATCTCTCCAGGACACACAGATTTAAGCATGGCAAAAAACAATCTCCAAAGGTCACTGTAAGAGAACTAGAGCAAAACTATAAATGATGCATTTGTTCTAAAGTTTTATACATATCTTTGCCAGAGGTGTAGCGATATCTGTAAATTGGTTGTCAAGATGGATCAAGTCAATTTATCAAACAAAAACAAAAAATCTTAAGCTCTCTGGCTCAATTACCACCACTCCACAGCAAGTTTAAAAGACTGAGTCACTTTCTTTGCACAAATATTTGAGCATTTTAAAGCCTTGTGGATTTTATGGTATTACTCATCAACCACACCATAAAGTCAGTGTTTAGAAATAAACCAACTTCAATGAAGGATTAACACCTCAGTGGTTTTAAGAAGAGGAGAGTATTAATATTGTGCCCTTTTGTTTACTTTTCTCTTGAATCATTTCAAACAAGAACTTTAATCAAGAACCTGAGTCTCAAGGGGTGTTTTGATGAAAGCTATTAGGAAATACAAATCCAGTCTTGTCAGTGAACAGAAAAAAGATTCTAATAACAAAATATGAGCTATAAATTAGTTGAGTTCAAGATAAAAAAAAAATTCTGATCCACAAAAACCAGTGAATCAGAACTGGGCATACTGATCCATTACAAACGCTATGGCAAGAACGGGCCAGATCAGAAATGCAGGACAGCACAAGAAGGTTATGCATTTTTGAAAAGGAAGTATCATTACTATGCTTTGAAAACATATTTTAAAAAATATCTTTATTACAAAAATATGCAAATACACTTTAAGTGCATAAATAGAACATGTCCACATTTATAAAATCAATATTTATAGAAAAATACACAGCATTTCAGACTATTTAGTATTTTGCACTTTTGCTGATTTACCTGAAACTCATCCTTTAAATTTTCTAAATATCGGAGTCAAACATTGCGCCAGGCCTGTCTTATTTGTCTCCATGGAGTTCCAAGAATTGCTGCAGTAACAAACATGAAAACTAAAACCATCCCTTTGGCCAACGACAAGAAATAAGGTTCACCTGTGACAAAGAAAGGTAAAACATGTTATTGTAGCACTGTCATAATTTTATCCACTCTGCGATCTGCTCTTTTGGTGGAATACTAATTGGTAAAAACACTACACAGTAAAAAGATCACACTGTGCTTTTTACATTCATTTACAGTCAAAATTATTTTCTGTACTAGTGATGATATTATCATCTTGATCAAATTTGAACCTCATCTTATAGTAATTTACTCCAGTAATTGCATTATAACAGAATTATTAGGCAACGCTTTTGAGTAACAAATGATTTACAGTAGGAAGGTGAACATCCACACCATCTCTTACCAGGACAGACTACATTCCTACCTGTATAATGTCTGGTGAAGGGAAAGGCGAGCTCAGGCCAACACACATCATTCCTGTCACAGTCATACTCTGTGAAGTTGATCTGAAACCTAGAATAAAGAATACACCCTGTCAACAAATTGATTATGTATCTAAACAAACAACCTTTTTAAATGTGTACGCGCCTGGTTTTGGCTGGTCCTGTATCGATGTCAAAAAAGGTGACTGAAGAGATGATTGGGAACAACTGTCTTTTTTCTGGGTCCTCACATACAGAGATGCTACCTCCCCTACAATCCAGAGCCCAAGTAGACATGCCATAACTCCAAACACAAAAAGAATTTGGTTATAAATACTTGTTACGTTAAGAATATACCACACAAAGATTTGCAAAGACTAAAAGCAAGCTTTGCTGTAGCTAATTATCTAATACCTGATTTCTAAAGCTTGGATTTCTCTTTGGGGTATTCCATCTACCATGCTGGTGGTGAGGCTCCAAACACTGATGTGTTGATGAAATGGAATATCGCTGCACACACCTGAATTGTTGTTCATCACTGAGCTTGAGTTTGGTGTCATAACTGCATTAGATTTGTGTAATAAATCATTTGTTAGAACATCTATCTGGCACAAAACAACAAGGCAAATGTAGGTGAAAGCAAAATAACTTGAGTTGATTTAGAAAAAGAATTTGCTTCTCTGTTAACCTACTTACAGCTTATGTTTAGCCAGTCTGTCATAGTTGTAAGATCTGGGTTACCACGCTGTGCTACATATGCCGCTGTGGTCAGAGAACTCTGCAGAGCAGCAACAGTCTCTCTAAAACATGAAAAAACATGACATCAGTTGCTGTAATACATATGTATTTCAAAGAGCTCCTTGGAAAAGTATTCCTACCCTTTGAAGGTTTTAACATTTCTGTCACATTCTTGTAATGTTAATAAATGATAGTTTGTGCTCATTAAGTGACAAAATGAGGGGGAGTTCAAGTGGTATGCATACTTTTACAAGGCACTGTAGTTACATATCAACTAAAGGTAAATGATCATGGTGAGCAGCCAACCTCAGGAGATCACACTGAGTCATATTTTGCTTCCCGATAGGCAGCAAGCAACCTGAAGTTGAATTCTCCCCAAACACAACTGGCTTCATGCTGTCAGTGGAACAGAGACCATCACCCACTATCAACCAGATCAGAAAACAGGGAGGATAAAGTATAAGGTTTGAAATGTGTTACTTAGTGTTAATAAACATTCATCAACACCATTACTACAGAGATTTTACCTGGTTTCCAAACATTGATCGGTGTCCTCTGTATTAACTCTGTGTTATTGACCAGAATGCCAGCAATAACAGGTCGTCCCACTTGATAACCTGCCATGTGAAATTGGTATAATCCTCCGTGAGAGTAGCAACTTCAACAACTGAAAAAAAAAAATATATATATTTTCTCTCACCTGGATTTCCTGAGTTGGGCTCGGCCATAGAGTCTCCATTTAGAAACACAACAGAATATCTTGTAGTCACTGTTTAGAGGACAGGACAGCAGAATATGTCAGCCCTACACAACAAGACTTTAACTTTGAAAAAAATAAAGAGTTTCACAAGACTTACAAATTCCATTCGAGATAACTCTCCCAACAGTGCGAGTCAGTGAGATATTGGTGATGGCATTTTCTTTCCAGTAGAATTTGTAATCTAGCGCTAAGGTCATTTTCTCACACCTCAGCCTCTCACCTAGAGATAAATATAAACCCATTTTAAGTTAGATGTTAGACAGAGCCAGTATATTTGTTTCAGTGATTAAAGTCTACATATAAATAAAATTACCTTGACCACTTGAAAGGAACAAATCTGGGGTCTTGTCATCAGTTAAATTTACCTTCACAACACCTGGTTAAAAAAAACACACATACTTGCGCTCAAAAAGTGTCAAAGCACATCAAAACACTGCTTTAATTATGTAAGCAGGTAAGACCCACCGCCTTGCCCATTCAGCACGTCAACGCTCAAATCTTCCTGCAGCGTTTTTAAGGGAGGACCAGTTGGGCATGAGTTAAAGCGAGTTATACACTCTACTTCAAAATTTTGCAGAAAGGCCACAGGAGCACCAGAGCACCGTCCCAAGACCATCTGAAAAACAAAAACGCATATAAAATGTTATTAGTTGTAAGTCTGACAAGAACAAATAAAAGAATACAACTAAAATTGCTACAAAAAATAAAAACAAAAGGTGACACTAATACAACCAACCTGAGGTATAGCGAAGTACTTGTCATCGGATGTGACAACAGGACTTCCCTGAATATAAGGAGTAAATGGCATTGGAGCAGACCGCACAGGCTCTTGGAAGGATGGGCCAGGCCTGGGTGCACTACACCAGGAGAGTGAAAAAAATGTAGCACAAAAATTACTGAATAAAATCAAAAATACAAACCAAAAAAAAAAACACTTTAATGAAAAATATTCTCACGTTGTGTCTCCTTGATAGAAGAGACCCAGATAGGGGTTGTTTTCAGGTGGAGAAGTGACACATAAAAATTCAAACCAGTCTGGGGAATTTTCAGCAGAATGCACAGAGCACTGGAAATCTGGAGCAGGGGAGACCTGTCCCCCAAAGGGTCCTAGCAGACAGTGGGACGCAAAAATCTTTAGATCTTCGTTGGAACAGTCCTGGTAGAAAACACAAATAAGAAGATTTAAAAGAGAAAACAAACACATTTGACTAATTCTGTTTATTAAATTACTATAATAAAAACTGATACCTGGTCACAACAGCAGCGTACATCACATGCTCTGGATGTCAGGTCACATGGACAAACACCAAGAGGTTGGTACACTTGGTTTGGAAATACTGTGTTATTATCTGAAATGAACAGACGACTCTTAGAAAACAAGCTGCTTTTAAAGTTCTCATTTCACAATATGATGAGAAAGGCTTAATTCAAACTACCAGATCCTGCATGAGGAGGAAACAACCGGGCGTTTATGGTGGCTTGGATCAGCAATGACGCCTGGGGTCTGCTTCCAAGGCAGGCGGTCACCTGAAGAGTTTCCAGAACACACTGCGGTTTCGGACAGCAGTCAGGACTCGTTTCGTTCTCACCACACAAATGCAGGCTTTGATTCAGTGTCAGTTGAACACGAATTGCACTCTGGGAAGCAGAATTAATTTGACATTAGTATAAACAAGAGGTGAATTTCATAAGTTCTTTTTTGTCTATATATGCAGTGGCTGAGTACAGTTGATGGGCTTTTGTACCTTTCCCATTTGCTCAGTTGTGAGTGCCCACCGTGTTGCTTCTGTTACACATGATGGTAAACCAGTGCTTCCTGTGAAAGATAACAACTATGTTGTTACAATTCATGTTGCTTGGAGGCTTTTCTTCAGCAGTGATATCTGGTCACTGATCATGGGAAGAAGGATGGAGTTAAATTTAGAGCAATCCTAAAAGAGGAACTCCAGGAGACTCTACACCAAGACACGTGTTCACTTTACTGCAGGGAAGTGAACCTAAACTTTCAGCCAGAGTTGCAAAGGTGTGATGTAGATAAAAGTAAGTTCTTCTCTTCTATTAGAATAGACATTTAATGTCATTTTTCTTTCTCTTTAATTATGGGTTACTTTATATTGGTCAATCACAATGAATTCCAATAATAGAAAAAATACATTAACGTACATCATTGTAAAGGTAAAAGTATATATGAATATTTACAATTACAAGGCACTGCACAAAATCTGTATTTTCTTTTATGGTCGAGCTAAACTAAAAACCAAACTATTAATCAACAAGTAGTAAATGTTTTGTGGGGTGTTTTGTCTTTTTTTTTTTCCTACCTGTTGTGATGGAAACAGAAACCGTCTTCAGATTCAGTGAGATCCTTGATGTGTTTCCCAGCAGAAATGCAGAGACTTTTGGTCCGTTGGAGATAAGAAAC
This sequence comes from Xiphophorus couchianus, assembly GCF_001444195.1. Taxonomy (NCBI): domain Eukaryota; kingdom Metazoa; phylum Chordata; class Actinopteri; order Cyprinodontiformes; family Poeciliidae; genus Xiphophorus; species Xiphophorus couchianus. The sequence goes on from NC_040239.1 coordinate 16,884,186, forward strand.
GACGGCTGAAAAACTGTGAATGAAAAATGCTATTACTGTTTAGCTACAGTTCCAGCCATCTGTGTACGATAAAAATTTGCTTTTAGCTAGTTTCTGTACGAAACGTAGCGTACTTTCAACGCAAAACGATAACTTTGAGGCGAATTACGTAGAAAGATCTTACCCAGAGCGTTCTGAGGGCGGACAAAACTGACGAGGAATAAGACAAATGAAGTCCGGCCTGAAATAGACGCAGAAAGTACACCGATATTAGCCATTTTGCTATTATACATTAGACATTTGTAAACTCTGTAAGGTGTCCTAGCAACAAAGTGTTAACCAATCACGGCCGAGAAGCCTTCTTCTTCTGAGAAAACACAAATCTAAGCTGTGCGCAAAGTACACAACAGCGACCTCATCTGCTCAAGTCAGTGTCATGAGTCTACCGGGAAATTTCCCAAATGATTTCTAGCTTCCTAATGGATAAGAACATTTTCAAAGATTATAAAAAAATCATTCTAACATCGTACACAATGTATAAAATTAGCTTTCATCTAGCACATGAAGTAATCTGACTTAGAGCAAGGATTATGACATGACGGTGCTCTTAATCATAGTCTGTCTTAACCACCAGCTACTGAATATTTAATGGGTCAGAAAATCTAACATCTATTTACATTCTATTGAGTTAGAATATTTCCAAAGCTAATCACATTGCTTTGTGATTAGCACATTGCTTTGCATTTAGCTAAAAATGCACACATTACTTTGTGTGCATTTTTAAACATTTTTGAAAATGCACTTAAAAATGTTTAAGTGCATTTTTAAGTGCACTTGAAGATTTCTAATGTGGAGTAACTGTTGAAAATATACAAACCCCCATAAAAGCCACAAAAAAATAGTTGCTATGTAGTCTTTTGTTTTGCAGAACTCACATTAGATCTGAATTAATTTAGGAGACCTTCTGCAGAATGCTCTATTTATGTTAGAAGATTTAAATAGGTTGACACAGACCTCTAAGTGAAATCTAAATTTAAATATTTATTACATTTTACTCTCGATTTTCTTACCGTGTTTCAGACATTGCAAACTGTGTATTCTGTAGTAGTTGCATAATATCCTTAATTCTGCAGGAAGAAAATTGCAGAATGGCCTACCATGTTTCAGTCCTTTTACTCTGAAAGCACCCTGCAATGCAATATAAGCTGATAGATGCTTTAGACTTTTCTTAATAATTGTGAATGTTTTTAAAAAAATCTATTTTAAAAAGTTACTAAAGGCCCATTGTTGTTTTCAGCTGAAACTTTAAATATAATGTCAGTCCAGAATTTGCAGGAAGCCACACACTAAAGAAGATATAATAGATTGCTTTAGTACTCGTCAGCAACAAATACACAGCAGAGCAATGTTAATAAATTTGGCAATAAAAGTTTCTAAAGGTGGATATTTGATGCAGGATATCCGAAAACTATTTATTTAACGTTATTGGTAATGTATTAGGCCATAAAGGTTACATACAATTAACTGTTTCTGTTTTATCTGTCACGTTAGCTTCCACAAGTTTCAGCCTCTAGATGGCAGCATATCGCTACCGTGATCACCACTAATTCGTAGAAGTAGAAGTTTTTCAGTAGTAAACAGAAACGTGCTTTCAGTAACATGTCAACACCGGGTATCTGCATTCAGGAGTAAAAGTTACAATGTCGTTTGAAAACCTGATAAAAAGTCTTCAGGACTGCTTCATCACTGAAGATTCAACACCTGGAAATGGCTGCCAGACCCTCCAGCTGTTTGTCGATAAACTGTCTGAATCCTCCAGGTTTGTTAAGCTATTTTTAAGTGCACATGCGCCGTCGGTTCTGTAATAAAAAGGCAATTTGTGTGCACGGACAGGAGCAGCGTTAAAAGGAGCAAGGAGCGCAGTTTGGAGGAGGCAGCCCAGCTGCTGAGACAGATCCCAGAGGCACAGCTCCGTGGTTTGGAGGAAGAGCACCTCCTGCTTCTGGTCAGACTCCTCTTATCCCTGCAGCTGGAGATGGTCAGCATCTCTACAGCCTGTCGTAAGGTGGACCAGGTGAGCTCCACAGATTCCTTTTTCACTGTAAAATGATGTGGAAGAACTGTGATGTAATGAAAACTTTTGCTTCACAGATGCTGCAGCATTTGGCAGCAAAGGTGGACCACAAACTGGTCTATAAGGAGACTCTCCACAGTTTTAATGCCATAGTCCACAGTGATCAGGTACAGAGACTTTGTGTTTGGTTGCCCTTTGCAATCATACCCTTTGCATTCATACTTTCGCTGTACCTCTTGAACTGTTGATGCATCTTGGCTTGGATTCCCTTGAAAAACAGGTTTTTAATCTTGGTGGATTTTTATCTTAGTGAAATAAAGATTAAATAAATAATTTAATAAATTGTCTGAAAACCAAGTGTTACTTCATTTCCTCTTTGCAATTATGCGTGACTTTTTGTTGATATGTTACATAAAATACCAATAAAAAAAACTTGGCTGTAATGTGACAAAATGTGAATGATCACTTCACTGTCGGTCTTGGAAATGATTTGACTTTGTCTTTTTACCAGGTTCTCTCGTTGGAGGATTTGCAGAGAGGTGGGTTCACTGATGCTTACATTATTTTAGTATGCCACAGATCTAATGTGTAGACATTTAATTATTTCTCCATAATTTTAGCATGCATGTACCTGGAGGACAGCGTAGTTGGTCGAGAGGTTTGGCGAGAATCCTTCATGCCAATGCTGCAGAGAGTATCTGAATCTCTTCCTGCTGTGCTACAGGAGGAATCTCAGAGAGATGGGCTGATCTGTTATATTACTGCCAAGGTACAAATGAAACATGCATCAGGAATACCTATCAAGAACAGCCATTATAAAACAATTGTAACTTTATTTCTAACATGTGAACATTCATGGCTGCAGGTGTGTCTTCAAGCGTTTCAGCTGTTGCCCAACGAAGTTGCTCCTCTGGTGTGGGAGGAAAACCACAGCAAAGAAGCAGTGCAGAGGATTCTGCAGGCTCTTATTGACATACTTAGACAGGTGTCTTTTCTTTCAAAGCAAATTTATCGTCTTCTAGATGACAAACTATTGTTGAAAAAGCTGCTTATGTGATCTGTCGTGCAGTGCTGCAACAGGGACACGCGTCTTTTGGCGGGCACAGCAGTGGCGATGCTGATCAACACTGCATCCGAGAGTACAGCCGCTGGAGCTGCAGCCTGGAATCTGCTGCAGGCCTCTCATCCACGTACGTAACACCTGCAGCATCATACCCTTTGAGCCTGTCATACAGTGGTATTTAAACACAATAAATTATGGGAACAATTAGGAGCAGAAAATTAAAACTGGCACTGGTTTTAGTTCAAATTATTAAGGCATTTTCATTTGCCGTTTTTTTTTTATCTTAAAATTCACCTCTCTTGCTCCCACTACACAGTGATGAATTTTATTTTGACTTTTTACCCTCTGACTGGAGACGTTTTCTTTGTGCTGCCTCTCAGAGCCCTGCCAGCTGACTGTGGGGGTCCTGCAGGTGACATGTGACCCTGTAGGGAAGGACAGAGTGGACAGGCTGGCTGTGAGCAGAGGCCTCCTCACCTGCTGTCGACCTCACATCTTACTAAGTCCAAGCCACGACACCACACAGGTAGGGAAAGCTTGTGTGGAGCCCACGTTGGGACTTTTCAACATATTGAATCGATATTATCTTGTTTCTCAGGCCTGTTTGCTGCTGGAAGGTTTGTTTCCTCTTGTTTATGCATTGTGTGAGGAGAAGCAGGATTGTCACTACTTTGCCTTTGAGGGTGAGTGAACTCCATACTGCTTGTTTAGTCTCTTTGACTGGCTCTGCTTTCTGCTAAAAACCCAAAATGTTGTTGCAGTGTTAACAATGTGGCTGAAGAGAGTGAAGGAATGTGTGACGGATCTGTGGAGGATGACCGGCTCCCGTCTCCTGCCCGACGACAGCAAGCTCCTGCAGCAGCTTACACACATTATCTGGACCAATGCAGAAAGCCCAGTGAGTCACTGACATCTACTCATACTCAGAAGGAGCACACAATGATTGGCATTTGGTTGCACATTAGGCTTTCCGGCTAAGTTATTGAATATTTTTTATCAGAGGTGCATTTGTTTCTTGTTTCCACTGTATGCTGGTAGGAACTTCACCATATTGAAAGTTATCTTGTGATATTAACAATCACTGATATTGATTGCAATCCCCAGAAACTGACAGTGTGGTTTGAATTGTTACTTCAAAATTCAAGCTGGTTGAAGGAGAAAACAAATAAACCCTGTTTTAAAGTTTAAAATATGATTTATCGGCACAATCGTTGTGCTGTTTATATGTACAATTGTGATACTTAATGCAACTTTTCAGACTGATAACTGTTTGTGACTATATCTTTGCTAAGGCTTTTTTTCATCACCATTGGAACATATATCAGGAAAGGAGGTAAAAAAACTGAAATTTTTAAGTGTGAGCTTATGCTACTGCAAAAAGGATTAGTTTATCTGAGGAGTTTTTATACATATTTAATATGGGGCAAATAAATGCTGTGTCCATTAAAAACCACACTGTTTAAAGGCTGTTTTTTAATGTTTTTTGTGTGTGTTTCTATTTTGGCAGGTGGAAGGGGTGCCTGAGTTTGCGAGCAGTGCCTTTACTCTGTTGCTGAACCTTTATGCCTTGGACTCTGAGCAGTTTTGTGACACCAGCAAGACTTTTTATTTTACCCTGCTTGAACGATTATTGAAACTGCCCTGGGAGGCCAAAGCCAAATACCATCGCCTTTGTGCTCTGCTGCCTCATGTGGGAGCTGAGCTAGTGAGCATATAATAGCTGTTACATTCTGTATATCATTGTTACTTTTACTTTCTGTGACCCAGATGTTTGGCTGTGTCTCTGTAGGTGCTGGATCAATACACTGAAGTATCTCGCCATCTCCTGAACTGCCTATCGACCAATCACCTGTCCCCATGTGGCTCAGAGTTTTATAAGTGTCTGATCCAGCAGCAGAGGCGAGAGCTTCCTGTCTCACTCACTGAAGTGGACCTGGCCGGGCGCTGGGCGAACAGCTGGCAGCCTCTCCTCCTGGAGGCTCTGACATCTGAAGTGACTCTCCTACAGACCAACAGCTCAACACATTTACTGCCCTGCACCCTCCAGGTTTTTCCCTCGGCCGTGCATCACCTGCTGGCCTCCCTGAACCCTCAAAAGCCAGGCCACCTGCACGCCTGGGCGTGCGTCCTGAGCTCCTACCGAGCCGTCAGCGGCTGTTCTCCCTGGGCTCTGCATGGGAGCTCCACCTTTAAAACCCTGCAGCTGGCTCTCGGGTCTGCAGACGACAAAGTGCGTCTGGCTGCCCTCAACCTGCTCTGCTGCAGCCCAAAGACCAGAGATGTCCCCTCTGCAGAGGAGATCACGATACTGAAGGAGTTTATCCCCCAGAATCTGAATTGCGAGTCCTCACCTTTTCGGCAGCACCTTCAGGCTGCGGTGAGAAGGTTTCTGGTTCGTATCAGAGATGGCTGCTTGGCACACATCAGAGGAGTCAAGGGCAAAAAGAAAGAAGATGTCAGCCATGAAAACAGAACGGATGTTCTGGAGCAAGGGATTGGTGAGGAGGAAAAAAGAGATGATAAACGTTTTGCTCTGGACTTTTTTTTTTTTTCTCTCTGGATTTTTCAGTTTTGTATTCTCTGTTCAGAAAAGATGTTCTTTATATCACATAGGTTTTGTGGAGTGGTTAGGCGAGCTTCCATACAGCTTTCTGTCACCTGGACACAGCTATCAGAGGAAGAAGACGGCGCTGTTGTTGTTGTTTGCAGTCCTGGAGACGTGCACAGATACCTGGAGCCCCGACAAAAAGAAGGGACAGCCACCGGGTGAGACATTAAAAACAACACGGAGTAACAGATGTGTTTACTCAAGTATAATGAAGAATTCATACCCATTGAGCCAATGTTTGGTTACGTTGCAAACACAAACTTCAATGTTTCTTAACAGAATCTTGTGTATTAAAAAAGCACAAAGATGTGAATGCCTTGTTTAAAGAAAAAAAGATAAGTGTGGCTCACCTGAGCATTATCTCTGCATCTTCCATCTCTTTAATGATGAAACTGGTTATAATTACAGCAAATATAGGACTTCTTATTGACTGTGCCAGACAGAGAGGACAGTGGGATTTCTTCTGCAGAACCAAGCAGCTGCTTCTTATCAGTTGTCTAGAGGATTCTACAAATGAGGTATGGCTCTCTGAGTGGAGCCAGTTGTCTAAACTGGCTGAAATATAACACAAGAGCTGTTCTTTCCTTTAGATCCGGGAGCTCTCGGCTGGCTTGTTGTTGAGATTTTTCCCTCCCAGTTTCCCTGCTGATATCGCGGAAGTCCTGGAGACGAGGAGTATGCAGCTTCTGCGCAGCCCACGGGTGCAGGAGGCTCAGATGGGAGCGCTCATGATGAAGATGCTCCTCCAAAAGTAGGTCTCACCTCCTCTCGTGCCCTCATCTTGTAAAATTATTTGCATTCCTTTAGCTTTTTCTTCCCTTCACAACAACAAATGTTGGAATTTGAGGATTTTATGTGGAAGGCAAATACAATTTGGAGCATAATTGTGAATCTGAAATGTGTGGCATGCATTTGTGTTCAACCCTTCAAGGCAGTTGGTTGTACTGGATTTTGATTAGTGGTGTCAAAGTCAAGAAGGTCTCTAGTTCTGTTTAGTTTTATTTCCTTTTCCCTCCTGCCACCTTTCAAGGTTTATAGACACTAAATGGATGAATGTCTGTATGTGAACCCATTTTGTTTTAGAAACCGTCCGTCACTCCACATTTCGCACAACTTTGCGCATAATTTATATCAATAATGAACACTGACACCTGTGGTTATATCAGAACAAAATATGGAAAAATTTCAGAGGTGTGAATATTATTCGACTGCAATGGTGTTATGTTTGGGTGATGACAGTATTGACTGTTCTTCATGTAGATCAGGACATCGGTGCAGCCCGAGCTGTACTGCCAACGTTGGAAGGAACCTGTGTGTAGTCAGAGTCCTGCTGAAGGAGCTAGAGGAGCATCATCTGACAGCCAAAGCAGACATGATGCTCTCTGCCAGAACCAAGCCTATACACGGTGACTAACATTCACATTGATGATGACGGAAAATCTTTTTTTTTTCTTTATATGAATCCTCTGAATCCCTTTTTTTTATGTTCTAGGAGTGTTGTGCGCTCTTCAGAGGTGTTTGCTTGAAGCAGCTGATGATATCTATACCACACTTGACCACAGTCTGATGACCAAGTTGTTGGATCTGCTGGAGAATATTTCTCTGCTGCTGCTTGCGGTTCTGCATGGAGATTGTGAGGCTCGTGTCTCTGAAAAATGTAATCAAAACAATCTTAACGAGCAGTGAAATCTCATTTTAGATACTTTTTTTTAACATTGGAAACTGAATTGCTTTTTGTCTCTTAGATGCTCCCCCGTCCTTTTGTGACATGGGAAACGCCATCAGCTCTCTGATATCCCAGTCTGGAGGTGGCCAAACAGACGAGGAGGAGTGTGTCCTGCTGTCTGAAGAGCACAGCCTTGTTCTCACCTGCTGCTGGGTCTCTCTAAAGGTGAGACATGCATCATTTAGATTCCCCTTCTCAGCATCAGTCTTTGTTAGAGGATGAGAAAACTCACCTGTGTTTCTTTTCCACATCTTTGCACCAGGAAACGGGAATACTTTTAGGTTCGTTGGTGGAGAAAGTTCTGAAAGAATCCAAGAAACATTCTGAGTGTCTTCTAACTAAACGGGATTTAATGAGGGCGTCAGACGTATTCAAGAATATTCTTCTAAAATGCCGCCACTGGGTATGTTATTTTCAAAATACACAGTTCAAGTCAATGGTCAAAACTGTTAAGGTTTTAATAATTTATTACACTGGTTTTTTTTTTTAGGTCGGGATGATTTAATTCAACAAACAACTTCTGTGATTTTCTTTTTTACAAGCAATTGAATGCGTAACTTTGATTTTATGATGAATTTCCTCTAATTCCCACATTGAGACAGATTCAAATATAGAGATGTTTAGTTAAATGTCTGTAACTGAGTCGTCCCATAACAACATGGTTTTTTTAACCAACTATTACTCAGATGGTCACATGTGGCTCCTAAGACCCTCCAAAGTGGCCCTGAATAACTCGCTACTTCTACCAGCCTCTCTATGTGTTTTCACATTGCCCATTATTTAATATCCATTATTAGGTACATTTTTTTCTGGTTTTTTTTCTTCTTCTTCTTTGTTTGTGTTTTTACTTGCTTTACCCATTTTTTAGTTTCTGTACATTTTCCAGTCTGGATTTCTTTTAAGGGATTTATAAGTAACAACTGGTGCACTGTTACCAGTTTTAGGAGTCTCACCTTGACTCCTCCAGACTCACTTTCTACACTGTGATTCAACCCAGCTCAGTGTTTGTTTTGTTTGACTGTAAAACATTTCGCCACTAGGCAAATATCAGTTGATCTCAGCTCTTTTATCTGCTCAGCTCTTCACTAAGTTCCTCACAATTTTTTCAGTGTCATTTATTGAACAATTTATGTTGATAACAAAATTGTTGTTCAACTTTACCTGTCAAAAGTAGCTCTCTGTGTTTGTTAAATAACTCCACCCTGGAGAAAACATGATTTGAATAACTCAACGAAGAACAAATATTATTCAGAACTTCATGCCAATCATAATTGTGTGTAAACTTCATTTAAACTTAAACTTTCACTGGTTACCTGTTAACAGATGTTTCTTTTCTCACCAGGGGGCAGTAGAGGGCTGCGGTTTAGGCTTCACAAAGTTCTGTACGTCTCTGCTGAACAGCAGTGATTCAGACCTCAAGGATATTCCTGCCCAAATGCTGAAAGATGTAAGTAATTTTAGTTTTCTCTTTAACTAATAAAAGACAACTACTGATGTGCAGACTTATTACTCTCTGATGTCATTCTAGGGACTGCAGGTTGTTCAGTGCCCTGGCTCTACGTCTGTGACCCGACGGGCAGCAGGGCTGCCCATGCTGATCCTGTGCGTTCTCTCATCAGAGGAGATCAGTAAGGCGAGGCCGCTGTTAGCTCTCAGTATGCAAACCCTGCTGGACACCGCCCGACGTCCCCTCGATGAGAACTGGGACCAAACCCTGGACCTCCCACAGGTGTGTTGTTTCTGCAACTGCCATCTTGTTGGTGCTGATCGTAAAGAATCGGATAGACTGTGATGACCTCATTGTCATTTTGTGCACAGGTATGTGCGGTTCACACTCTGCAGGCGTTGGTTCGTGGCGCAGGTTTGGGGGCAGCTGTTCTTCAGTTTGCTCCTGCTGTAGCCGTCTTGTCTCTGACTCTGCTCCGATCTCCATGCTGGGCCATGAGGAATGCTGCACTGCAACTTTACAGTGAGTCAGAAGCTCATATACTGCCTGTTCGATATGAAAATTCTGCTCTGAATTGTCCATTAACCTGCACGTCCTCTTCTAGGCTCTCTTTGCTCTCGAATGCTTGGCCAGCGGTCCAGCAGTGTAGAGGCTGGCCCCACGCAACACAGCATGTCCCCTGCTGCCTTCTTCTTTCACTACCCTACGCTTCAAGCTGTCCTCCTGTGCGAGCTGAGAGGGGCGGCGCAACACCTCCATAGGCCAACCGCTGGGGCCAAGCTGCATCTGCAGCCCTCACTCTACCCGATTCTAACTCTGCTGGCCCACCTCCAGCCTGGCGTTCAAGACTCACCAGAGTAATGCTTACACACTTTTTGACTGATCAATCCAATTAAATAGATCTTCTGTAGTAGGAACTGCTCATTTTAACCACATTTTCTAAACTTATCAGTTCCTTTGCTTATTGTAGCTAGTTCAGTGCATAGCCAGTATAAATCTGAGCTGCGGAGAGCAGAGCCCAAGATTTTACAAAAATTATCTGATTTCTTGGGAGTTAACACAGATGTATGCAGATAGATGAATAAATGTGGAAATGTTAGAAGACATTAAGTTCTATAAATATATGTTGTCTAGCCCAAAATAAAATAATAGATGTGCATTTTAGCGATTTTGGACCCTTTGAAGGTAAATTGATATTCAGACTTAAGTTTTTAATACCTGACTTTACCAGAACCAGATGGGATTTGCAGTGCCACTCATTTGCTTTGTTCAGTTTTGGCAGCAGATACGTATCCCACATCCTCCTCTTATGTAGAGCGAATCCGCCCTGACACTGTTAGGTAACCACACACACCAAACTGCCAGGACAGGAGATGCTAAAAACCCTCACATTTAGGATAGAAAATCATTTTTTAATTACCAGTAAATGTAAGATCAGTGTTACTGTGCTATGTGTGTTTTGTTCAGATGAAGCAAATCAGGGTTTTTATTTTATAAAGTTTTGTACAGTAGAAATGGGATGTGCTAGGCAGTGACCTTTTAAAAGTGCTGACTCATTTTATTTTATTTGGAAAGTACTAGGAGTAACATCTCAGTTTCCAGTCAGTGAAAGGTTTTTTTGGTTTGGTATTCAATAAAACATAATTTCTGACTGTGAATTATTTTCCAACTCATTAAATGATATTACTCTGCATCTGTTCCTCTCTTAAACTCGTTGTTTAGGTGACTGAGTGTACATATCCTCATGTGTTTCCTCTGGCAGAACGTTGTTGGACTTCCTGCCTCCGTTACTCCAGCTATCTGCCAGTCCCATTTATAGTGTCAGAGTAATGGCCTCCAAAGCTCTGGTTGCCATGACACCTCCTTCAGGGTACTTTGACCTCCTCCTAAAGCTGACCTCTCAGCTCCCTGGTCCGCAGGAGTCCTGCAACCACAACCGGCTCCATGGCCAGCTGCTACAGATGAAGGCCTTACTGGACCGAGCTCTCTGCTCAGACAGGTGGGACTGGAATAAAGAAGGTGCTTAAATATTCATCAGTAACTTCCTGACTTTGAAACTCTGCAGTGTTTGTGTCTATAGTGTCCTTTCTGACGACCTCCGTGAAGTGGTGAACAGGATCCATTCTTCAATGTGGCTGGGGACCACGGCTCAGTGCTGCCCCCTGGTGAGAGCAGCGTACCTCAGTGTGGCTGGCTCCCTGAGAAGATATTCCTGCGAGACTTTCCTGTTGCAGCTCAGTGACAGACTTATGCATGATCTTCATGCGCCTCAGCAGGGTCTTCAGGTGTGTGACACCTGTATATGACACTGTGTGTGATTTATGTTGTTTGTAAAGGACTTCAAAAAACGGTTTAAAAAAAAAACTGTTGAGCAAAAGTAGATTTCTGACACTATTCAGCAAGCACTTTAAACTGCCTTGTTGCTGAAAATGTGCTATATATATATATAAATCAAATTACGTTTACCTTTACCTGTAAATGAGGATACCAATTACAGTCTGACAGATTTCAATCATTCTTTTCTTTTAACTTTGTTCTCTACAGGTTGGCTTGTCATCGTTCCATCAGCAAGCCCTTCACTTCCTCTGTGCAGATCCAAAGTGGGCTTGTCAAACTTGGGAGAGTTTTTCTGAAGCCTCCCCTGAGCTGAGGCTCTCGCTGGTCACTTGGTTGCTGGACAGCCAGGACTGGCAGCAAATCGACTTGAAAGAAGTGATCCAGAGGGTGTTGCAGGTAAGGCACAGAGACACTCCCAACAACTTTAACTCAAAGACAAGCTTTAAAAATAAAACAGTCCAGCACTTTAGGATGTAATGACTATCTATTTTTTTCTATATTCGCAATAGAAAAGGTGTGACATTCACCTGTAACCACTCTCCTACACTCTGTGACACCCTTACATATCGATTTTTCCCCAAAAAGAATGGGTAATTAAATCGTAGTGTAAAAAACCCTGTTCTTTACAAATGATGTGATGGAAATGTTGCTGCACATCAGGCTGCACACGCCTTTCTGTAGCATAGCGGTGACAGTATCATGCTGTGGGGATGTTCTCTTTACATGGAGAAGTGAGGCAGACTCCACATATCTTTGATTTTGATTCAGAGCTATCAGAGTAAAAGAGAATAAATTGGTCAACACACAGAATCCTAATAAAACTGATAAAGGTGTGTGGTCTTAACACAACACAATGTGACAAAGTTAAAAATGTAAGAGTCCTTTTGTGGAGATTGTATTTACTTGTGTTAAAAGTTCATGTAGGTCATTAAGAAAAAGACTATGACTCATACATGCTGTTCAGGATTTACCCGACTCTTTAGACAAGGAAAAATGTGATACTGGCTATCTGCAGTCATGTGCCAGAGATAGCCTAGTGTTTGTTTATGACGCCCAGTAACACGTTTAGCAGCACCTGTGTGATCGATTACCTGCCTTCTGATCATGTGAAGGTAATTTTTAAATGTTCTCTTTCTCCAGTCAAACTTGAAGGAGGCTTTGTTGGGCGACAGCGTGGATTACCGCACCACGTACCTCACGGCTCTGGTTTCTGTGATGACCAGTGGTGGCTCTGCTTTGCCTCAGCCGCTTTCCGACTCAGAACTTTGTTTGTCCGAGTGTTTGCATTTATTACTTCAAGACCTAGAAATCCAGAAAGGTGGACCAGAGTACCTCTCTCAAGCTCTACATGCTGCTAGCCTGCTGCTTTCCCATGTGTCAGATTTCAGGTTTTACACAGTTTTTTTTTTGTGTTACATGTCATGTCCTTATTTTAGACTTCCATATTAACATAAATTCCTCTAACTTTGACTTTTATCTAATAAGCCTGAAGACATCTATGCTTCAGCGTTGGTGCAGTATCCTGGAGTGTCAGCGGGCTCCAGAGGCCCCAGAAGTCCTCAGGATAGTGTGCAGTGAAGCTCTTTGTGCAGCTGGACTACCGCTCATCAACAACCTCAGAGATCACAGCTCTCTCCCTGCCATCATGATGAGGTATGAAGGAAATCTGATCATGTTGGATAGCTTTAAATGACTGATTCTGGTTAAAATACTTTAAAAAGATTTTATATTTAGTTTTTTTCTTTTTTTATTGTGTAGGTTGATCAACACAGGCCTGTACCTGCTACAGGACCAAAGCCAGGAGGTGAGGCAGAAAGCTGCCTGTTTTGCCTCTTTGCTGCATCATTCAAGACGAGGTAACAACCAGAGGAGTGTCTGCATTATGCAGATCAACCAAGCTCTGCTGCTCCTCTTGGACCTGCTGCTGCAGGAATGCTGGGATACTCCTGGTGCGCTGGAGGTGCTGCTGTCCCACCTAGCTCAGACTGACCTCAGATCAGTGCTGAGAGAAGCCTCACCAACAAGAGGGTGTGTTATTAAACAGAATCTGTGTGGTAGCTTGCAAAAGTACTCAAGCGCCTTGAACCTTTTTGACACTTTGTCAAATTACAACCACACATTGCAACAAAGCCCTAAACCCTAGAACACCGCAAGATGGCACTGAATACAATGTATGTCACTATTTTAGGATTTTGATATTAAAAAACATTGAAAACAATGTATTATTTATATTTCAATTACACAATTGTGGCCTAATTTATCAACAGGTTGGAGATTTAGAATTAGAATAGAATAGAATAGAATTCAACTTTATTGTCATTGCACTTTCACAAGTACAAGCAACGAGATGTAGTTTGCATCTATCCAGAAGTGCTCTACGAGATATAAATATTTATTCACAGATGTACAAGACTATGTATGTATGGACTATAAGGGGTTATAGCAAGAGATATACTGTAGATATTGTGTATAAATATAAATATGGGAGCTATATGCACAGATTATACAGAATATACAAGAATGTTAGGGAATGGATTATAGATAAATAATGGCAGATAAAATTTACAGGTTGTATGTGTGTGTGAAGAAAACAGTCCGTGATGTCTGTGTGTGTGAGGATAGTCCATGTGTTATTGTTGTATGAGAGGATAGGGGAGTACAGTCCTTATAGTTTATGTTTTATATCAGGAGGCGTTCAAAAGCGTGACAGCTGTGGGAAAGAAGCTGTTCCGGTGGTTCTGGTCCGTAGGCTTCTGTAACGCCTCCCAGAGGGCAGGAGGGAAAAGAGTGTGTGTGCTGGGTGAGTGGAGAGCTTTGTGATTTTCCCGGCCCTTTTCAAACACCGCTTTCTGTAGATGTCCTTGATGGCAGGGAGCGGTGCCCCGGCGATATACTGGGCAGTTTTCACCACCCTCTTACCTTTCATTTCAATTACAGTTGTAGGTGTCTTGGGACTTGGGGCTGGACTCTTCGCATAGTCTTTTGCAAACTCAGTTGGATTGGAGGAATAGCATCAGTGAACATCCGTTTTTAAACCTTATCTCAGTTAGACTTGTCTGAACTTTGACTAGACCGCTCTACCACATTAATATGGCTTGATCCAAGTTGTTCCTTTGTACCTTTAGTTTTATGTTTGGGTTTGTCATGTTACCTCTGCCTCAGCAGCCTTTGCAACATTTAATTTACTAACTGAAAATTCTGAGTGCAATTGATTGGACTGAAGTTTATTATGAACTTTCAAAGTAAATTGGGCTGAATACATAAGCATGATACATTTTTTCTTTTTTTTTCTTAAAATATCAAATATTTGTTTATCTTTTTTTCTTCCACAACACAATTAGTCACCAATCTGTGTTGGTCAGTCAAGTAAAGTTCCATTAAAATTCATTCAAGTTTGTGGTTGTAAGTTGACAGATGGTGCATAAAATTCAACGTGTTGTTATACTTTTCAGAGTATAGCCACATTATTTATATATGGAAGTATTTGTTCAACTGAACATTAATCATCAGCATGTTGTTGCAGGAGTTGCAGTCTGTATGAGCAGGATGAGGCCAATGTGTTTGCAGAACCCTCCGTCATGTCTGCACACATGCTGCCCTACCTGCTGCAGATGGCTGAGAAATCGTCTCAGTCCTCTGCTCTGGCACAGACTCTGACTGCATGGGCAGAGAAGAATGCTGCCCAGGTGCTGGACAACCTCACAGACTGTGAACAGCTCCTGCCAGGTGCGCTGTCATACATGTAGCATTAAAGTAGAAGAACTTTAATGCTACATTAAAGAATGCTACAATACAGAATTTCCTGTTTTATGTATTAAAGTAAGAAATTTTTATCTTTTTTTTTTCTAGCTGAAACATTGTCTCCCTCTTGGTTGGCTCTCCTTGTGGATCCCCGTTTCCACTGCGCCCTGAGGGGCCTCTTCGCCAGAGCTGTCTTTCTTCTTCATCTGCTGAAAACCTCTGCTTGCACTCAGCATCACTGTGATCCTTTAAGCATGCAGATGCGTTTGCAGACAGTTTGCACTCTTCTCACTCAGAATGGTGTTCATTTTACACCTGCCTTAACAGCTACTGTGTCTGCGGAAGAGGCACGACTGTGAGGGAGCAGAGGGGAACGGATCAGTGTGACCTGGGATAAAATTAGTTTTTCATATTTGAAGAACGGATATCACATGGTCTCATTCTTAAATGACAACTGCAGATACTGATGCCGCCAGACGCCAGCCCTTCGTGAATTTATGCAAGAGCGAAGTGGGTAGGGTTACTTTGGTGTCTTTCCTTGCTGAGAATGGGAAGAGACCCTCTGGGAATTGGGTGGGTGAAGTTTTATTCAGTTTCAGTGGAGTTATAATGGAGAGCTGCAGTCAGAACAATAGTGCCAGGTTATTTTTGCCCTGCCTTGTTATTGTGCTTCTCTCTGCAGCAACAGTAGCAAGGCTCACATCGGTGCAGTGATGTAATGCAACAGCATCTGGAAATATTGCCTGCTTAGCAGCCAGTGGGGGGTGTGATGTGTGGTTTAGTTTTCCATTAGAGGCTTTCTGACTGGATAAGTGTCTATTTTCTAAACCACATGAGAGCTGAGAGCTGGTTCCGAGGGATCTGATTGAAATCTGGTGGTTGGCCCATAACAGGCCACATGTTTAGACTAGTCTTACGTCATCAGGTAGCCCGCTGACAACTACCAGGATTCAAGAAGCCCAAATGTTGAACTTGTAAGTTTCAATGTTATCTGTTTAGTAGGAATTTGTCACAGAAATGAAATTTCGTTGATGTGGAAAGTAGATCAAAATCTGTCTGTAAACCAGAAGATGTGGCGCTTTATCTCAATTTGTTTCTCATTTTCCTTTTTTCCTTGGTGCACTCAGTGCACACAAGATCTGTTGCATCATTGTGTGCACGGATTATACAACAACTGTGACAATAAGCCTGGATTAATGATTCGTACAGAAATCTTATCCAGGCTTTTTTCCATCAATTTCCTCAAGGTCCACACCTAGTGTCCAGTAACATGCCCCTTATTGGAACTTGACTTTTATTTTTGTCAAAATGTAATATTCCGGTAAAGAATTCATCAGTTGCATCGGTTTTTAGCAACCTATTGTCATATAAAATATTTATGTTTTATATCGAAAACTGAATTAGCTATGACTATATAAGTATATTACTAATGATATTTTATATAAAGTTTTGGTTCAACAAAATGTGTTTAATTTGGAATGATTGACAATAATTAAGTGTGAATCATGAAATCAAAGGAGTTTTTATCACTGAAACCTGATCTTTTTCCTCAGAATAATCTTAATTTACGGAAGGTGGAGTGAGATTGTCTTAAAGTGGAAAAAGGACCATCTGGCCTGGTAAAAGCATGTGGAGTATCAGCAAGCTGCTGCTTTACTGACAGTAGGGAGAAAGGCCAAGTGCAGAGGGAACAGCCACTGTAATGATGTGTGTATATAAGTGAGACATATGTGCCATTTGGAGCATGAAAGGAGTGTTTTTCCACTGGTTCAACAAGTTACCTAGTAAATAAAATTTTATTATTAAATATTTCTATTGTAAAACTCTGTTCAATTTTAAATCATTTTATAGTGCAAGTTTTAAGAAGAATAGATTTTGCTGAAGGATTGTAATCTGATCACTCTTTAGTGATGAACTTATATCAGCAGACATTCTTTTTTTTTAAATATTACCTATCATTGTTTCCTCAAGCAATGCTTTGGAAATGTCACAGTTAAGACTTTCAAGACATGCATATTACACCATTGCAAAACACCAATGGAGGCCCGTCGAGGGCCAATGCGGCGCATTTTGAGCGTCTAGCACGGCGTGATTAGAACCGTTTTGAGCGTTTGACCGTCCAACTTGTCCGAGGCTCCACATAATAGACTTTGAATGTAAACCAGACGCGCCTGATGCTCAAAACGCATTTGGGGTGAACTCACCAAAAATGCACATGCAAAGAGCTTGAAGCGACAGGTGTGATTTTGACGCGCAAAGCGCGTTTGGTGTGAACGCACCATTAGAATATGACTCAAATGGGGTTAAATTAAAGGGGTGGTACTTTAGTATAATTCTCTAGCACAATCAAGCAACTGGCAAGCAACTTCACAGTTTGAATGTGAAGGAAAGTTTCACTTATAAAAAATGCTGTATATATTAAACATGAAATTTGACTAATTTGACGTCTTGAAATTGGACCTCTGTCTCTTTAAGAAGCTCCTGCTCTTTTCAACACTCTGTTTTACAACCATTCTTGGGAGCAGTGGGTTGAGAAGTATGTTGTGTCATGAGCTCAGCAGACTCGCAGTTCTACCAGGTGTTTGCTAATTTGCAGCTGCCGCTAGTCTGAAGGAGCTGAGTTCATGGGTTGTGCTCTGTGGGATGGAAACTCAGCTGGAGACTGCAGCTCCAAGGAAGAGCTTTGCATAAACAGACGGCACTTTGGGAGAATAATCAGGTCCGTTTAGAATTGCTGCCACCAGTGACGTTTTTGTTAATAATGACTATATTTCGTTGACAGCTTCAACTCCCTTAAAGAATGGAAGGCAATACAACCCCTGAAAAGTATCTCTGTACAGACATAAGTGAGAGAATATTCTTGAGACTGTTTGAATGTGATGGAAATACCCTACCGTTAGAGTTCAGAGTGTGTCGCAGCATACAGGACAGATGCTGTGTGTTTGTTCTGATGATTGCCTGAAAACTGGATGAGCATCTTTTTGAAAAGTGGTTTAGTTTCGCTGAGGCTGAGTCACATGTTGGCTGGCCTCATTACCAGCTACACAGAGAAGCAGCGAGGCTTTTATTATCCTCTCTGCAGATCCCACTTTAGACAGACGCCAGCGGGGAAATGAGGCCTGGTAGGTTTGCAGAGGGGGTATAAGGAAGAGGTAAGCTTTAGATGTAGCATGCAGATAGAGACAGATAAAACTCCATGGTTAGATTAAATACGGAACGAAATGAATGTTGATGATTTCTCTCAAGGCTGAAAGCCGAGATAAGATGACAGACTGTTTGGAGCTGAAGTTATTTGAGTGTGAGAGAAACTGATGAGGAGGCTTTAGGACCTTGAGATTTGCGCTCCTCCCTCTTTTCCTCCTCCTCCACTGAAGGCTGTTTACCAAGAAAGCTTCAGTTCTGACCAAAACAAGGGCTGAGACTGAAGCGAGAAGAGCAGTGTGTCTGATGCATAGGCTCCTCACTAATTTCGATCCTCCAATACTTACAAATTATTAGTTTTAGAAAACGGAGGAGGAAAACAATCACCATGTTTTCGGTGAATTCAATCCGGCAGCTTTCCAAAATGTTTTTTTCTTTGCACATTGTTTTTCTGAGCGCGGCCATCGTGGAAGGCAGCACACCAAGTGGGGGACAAAGAGGTAAACCTGCTCATTATGGTCATTTTATTGTGCTTTTATGGTCATTTTGGGTCAGTAACAGAATTAAGTTCAGGTACTTAAAATAGCAATAGTAATTGCTTAAGAGTCGTCTTTGTTTAGTTTTAAAACAGCTTTAACAGTTTTGATTGCACATGTTTTTTTTTTACCCCTATTCTCACGTTTTATTTCGCAGACTGTGTGAGATCCAGAGGTTTGTACTACAGAGGAGAACAACAGAGCTCCTCCACAGGTCTGACTTGTCTGAACTGGATCAATACAACAAGAGACTATGATGTTGAAATGCACCCAGATTCACAGACAGGTAAACACACTGATGTGTTCTCAGAAGCTACATGAAAACTGCACTTTGATTCTAATTTCTCCTCGTTTAGCTGAGTCTAGTGTCTCTGATCACATTTGAAATGTCACATGTCACATGACGGTTGCCACAGTGTTCTCACAGTGCAGCAAACAAGTCGAAACATCTGTTGATGTGTCAGCCTGATAAAGATGATAAATAGGAACAAAATAAGTAAATGACTTTGACATATAGAACAATAACTACATGGTTTTACAGCCTGTAGACAGAGGAGTCTGTCTGTGGTGTTAAATGGCCTCTTTGATGCAGCAGATGCTGTCTCCATTGTTTGTGCTCAGGGCAGGCTGCTCACTGTGCTGTGATGAAGTGCTGTTAATAAGTCCTGAATCCAGTGGTTTATCTACTGGAACAGAGACGGGCCTGTTTTTCCAGCGAAGAATCAGTAACAGAACTCTGCTGCTTTTATCGGCTACTCTGTAGGTGCTGGAGATCACAATTACTGCAGAAACCCAGACGCCTCTGAGGGGCCTTGGTGCTACATTGCAGCTCCAGATGGAACAATCCAGAGGCAGTTCTGTGCAATTGAGATGTGCAAAGGTAAGCAAACGCTGCACCTGGTAGTGATTAATATGTTTGTGTTATGTGCAGTGTATCGATTAGTTTCCCTTCAAAAAATAAGGGATTTGTTGAAAACTGACTGTAACAATAATGGTTCTTCCATTTGTGGGAAATTTCTTTGACAGAACTGAAGGAACCTTCTTTTTCTTTTTCGCAAATAGGCATCACAAATAAAAACTGCTTTTTGAAAAAGTGTAGAATAATTTAGCCCATGTTTTATCAGTCTATAGATTATTTTTAATGCTGGTTCCCATATTAAGTGGTTCTGATACCAAAAAATAAATAAATATTAAAAACGGGAGCTCGATGTGGAAAATCAGACAACTTTTTTTCAGTTTCATTCAACTTTTTTTACTATGAGCTGTAGTAGGTCAGTTGGTCAGAGTTGCGATAAGTCATGTATGCTCTCCTTTGTTTCTGGCTCCTGCCTGACATCAACAGAAGTCAGACAATAACAAAGCTGCGCACATGGGGGAAAGTTCCGGCTTTGACCCAGCCCCGAAGCTGCTCTCATTGGCGCAAAGGAGCCATTTCCTCTTGGAGACAGCACCTCATTGGCTGCTTCAGTTCGTGGCTTGAGGCCTTTTAACTTTGGCTGAAGTCATAAACAACCCTGTGGGAGGAAACTGAGCAGAGACCTAGAGTGCAGACGTTGGAGTCTGTAACTCCCATCTTATGTTGCTCTTTACTAAGAGTTGAGCATATTTATTTCCGGTCCCTTTTTTTTTTTCTTTTTAGAAAGAAAAAGGAGAAAATGCATCCAACTGTCCTCTCAGCAGTGCAGGTTCCAGCAATAATTCAGGAAGAGTCTCAGTTTGGGAGGGGGTTTGCGTCAGCACTGATGCTTGAAGAGCAGCGATAATTAGAAACCACACAGTCTGGATGACGCACTTCCAGTTGAGTCTGAAAGAATAACAGAGACAGAGATTATTCTAGCAGAAGCAGAGTCCTTCTAAACGTCAAAACGGAACATTTTAGCAATATCTGAAGAGTGCTGTTAGTATCCATAATTCATGAAGACAGTTCTTTGCTGTAGTGACTCAGACAGCATGCAGAATTAACATGAAAATAGAAAAGAAGAATTGTATTGATCCTGGATGCTTGAGATCTGTTGTAATTCGAATAGAAAAACGACAGTTTGCTGTCAAACTGAAAAGTGCATCTAGTGGGACTTTTCCACTTGATGCTGGAAAAGTGCCTCCGGTATGATCTTTGGTATATGTAGAGTATGCATCAACTGGCATTAATGGTATAATTTTGCCACTAATGTCAGTTGTATGTGTTTAACATTTTTAATTAGGACAGCAGCACAACATGGACACATGTAGAGGTGTTTAAATCTGTAATTTTCTTCTGTTTCTAGAGCAAACAACAGCTGCGCCAGCTGAGGTCGGGTCCCTCAGACCTACAGAGATCACTTCCTCCACGCAGCGCTTCCAGGCAGCCACGCCAAGTAAACAGAGAGATGTTGCTGCTGTGCAGCCAGTGATGGGCGTCAGCCAGAGAGTGAGAACAGGGCCTAAAAAGAAGAAGGACCTAGGAACTACTGGTACGGTTTTCTTCTTATGGGTCCATGATGCATGTCCTGTGTGCTTACTATTTACACAAATCTGCAGCTTGATTTAGTTTTAAGTGATGCACATGAAATTCAGGTCTTTCCTGGTTTTGCAGGCATGGTCCTGGGTAGCCTTATGATGGCAATTATAATCATCCTTGGAGTGGGCATCACGCTTGGCTACTTTTATAAAAGGTTAGTATTTAAAACTCAGCATTTCCATATTATTTTGGGTTTTGTATTTGAAGTACGTCTAATTTAAACATACTGGGATAAACTAGAACTCTTTTGGTATCTTTTATGAAGCATTTCTATTAGAGGTGGACCGATTGCAGTTTTCTGGACGGTCACCGATTACCGATCTTTAACCAATTACCAATTCTGATTTTGGCAGATACCAATTTTATTTGTCTGAAATGTCACTACGTATTGCAAGAAAGTCACAGACTTGGCAACAGTGTGGTGACTGTTGTAAACTGCAAATGTGCAGTCATGACCTGGTGGGCCGGTCTGTTTGTCAAACTTCTGTCACGGCAGAGCAGAAGAAGACAGTGGCTGATTTTTAGATGTTTGCTGAGGTAGATAAGATCGGGAGATAAGATCGGCTTTAATTACTGATCTCCCAGAATTAACAAAATCTGTCCCAATAAATTGGTGCACCCCTAATTTCTATACACAAAGCCAAAAATTGTTGCTGCAAAGCCTGCGCTGCTTTCCATTAATCTGCCAACCCCTGACTGTGCTGCAGTCGTGTGTTAACTCCCCACTGGTACTTTTCTACAACATTGTGCAACAATAACACCGTCTCACCGAGTATCAGATTCACAACAGCACCAGTGTCAACAGCTTAGACTACATTTACAGATTCACACACACTGAAGCAGCAGGTTGATTTAACTTTTAATCAGCTGTTTAGCAGAATCTGCCAGTTGAGTTCACAGCAGTAAATAAATAAAAATAATTTTGCTCTCCACAATGCATTAACACATTTTACAAAAAAAAAAAAAACATGTATTGAGAAAGATATACGTGTCTTTTTTTGCTAAATCGCAGAGGTTTAATTAAACCTCAGGCTTATAACACAAACCCCCTTTTTTAAAGGTTAGAACAAATATCCTCCACAGGCACCAGTAAGACCAACAATAGGTAACATGTAACCAGTCAGCTAAGCAGACTGGTCAAGCCATTATTATCTTATTGTCTTACATTAACATCTGTGTTGTCAGTCGTTCCTTCTCTTTTGGGGAATGTTGTTATATTTCAGACATTTATAAAGAAATAGCCATGACAAGATAACATAATTGTACACAATTATGTGGTCTCATCTGTTGCTCACTTCCCTCTGAAGTCTGTTTTTCCCAATTAGACTTTATTGACCGTTTTACAAAGAGCTTATCAGAAAATTAAGCTCCTCAGGTCTATTCTAATCTTTCTTGTTTGATGTCGTTAGAGGGGAAGCGTTCAGGGAAGATGGGGTTAAATGGGTAGAAAAGCCTCCTCTTTCACAGCTATAGTTATGTAACATGGGATACGATGGCCCAGATAATGTGCAAGAGGGTACTGAGAGTCCCGGCAGAACAATCCAAAGTACCCTCGCAGATCTGAGCTTGGCTGTCTCATCTTATTAGCAGAGCTTTCGTCATAGATGTCTATTTTAGGAGGATATTATTAATAAGGAGGAGAAGCATGTTATGTCAGAGGCCTAATACTTGTCCTCAATGGCCAGTGTCATGCTCTTCAGGAATTTGATAGATGAGCAGGTGTTATGGATCTAATATTAAGTAGAGATCTACTGGGTAGAATTTAGTGGCCATTTTCCAATTTTGGCAAAGTTTTTATCTGCTGATATTGATCTTTCTGTGACAGCTGTAAGATAAGAAGATGGCAGATTAGGATTCATAACATTTCTTCTGGAATTACTTAATAAATGCTAGAAGAATTCATTAGGTAATTAATATTATTGACTAACATTAATTAGTGGATAATTAATGTTAGGAGGAGAGTCAATGTCACATCATGTGTTAGAGAGTGGCCACTTTAAAACGTCTATTTCTGGTTCCTGCTCATTTTTCTGTGAAATCTCCAGTTTCATTGATTCATCTGCAGCCCCAGTAATGATGACTGGCTGTAGACTGTGGGTGAAACACATTTCTAAACTAACAAGGCATTAAGTGCATTAGGTAGGCATGGCTTGGTCACCACTTTAAGCAGCATATCAGAAAGAGCGTTTTTCAGATACCCAACGCCGATGTCACGCTTAGAGATTTCTTGCCAAGATTAAGTTTCAGGCTGTTCATTTTTTCTTGACAGTGGTTACTAATGTAATAAATTTTGATTTGTCTCCAACGCCATCCTTAAACTTTTCTTGCTGATAAAAAAAAGTTTGTACTTTATTTACTAGAAAAACTCCTAGATATCTGACAGCTGAGTATTCTTGAATGCACCGTTTTTCTTAAACAGAAACAAAATCATATTGCTACTTCCTAACTCTCCAGGTCGGCTGTGGTGTGTTTAGGATGATTTGAAAGCTTGTTCTCTTAAAACGCAAATGATGAGCAATGCAACGTAATTTAAACTTCCTTTCAGCTTACGTTTCTCTTCCATTCATCATTTCAAATGAAAAATTGAGAAAATCCATTCCCCTCGGCTCCCGCTTTGATTTGAGGCTTCAACTTAGCAGCTTGTTTTGCCAAACAGAAAGACTAAAATAGCAGGAACAAAGCTAGCGTGGGCTGTTTGCTAAGCAACAGGCTTCAGAAAGTTTCTGGAAACAGTCAGGCATAAAGCCAAGGAGTTAACAGATCCCCGATAATAGATGGAGTTGAAGGACGTGCTGTTATGGTGAAAAGTTGGAAGCAGTTGGCTGATAGGAGGTGTTTTCACTGAAAAGTTTGTTTTGACTCCAGAACAGCAGAAAACCACTGAGCATAACTTCTCACCACTCTGCTGCTTTGGAAAAGATAAACTCTCCCAGTCAGATTTTCTATTACTCATCAGTCCTCGGTATTTGGTGGAAATTTGCCACATTTCCAGTTATCTGAAATAAATAACAGCTTCATTACCACCGAGGGTTGTAGGAGATCATGATCTGCACCAATCAGAATTTTGTGGCCAATTTCTGATCTGTGTTTTTTTTTTTGGAGAAGCTTTAACATGCCGATGCAGATTAAGGCTCATCATTTAACAACTACAATATAAGAATGGTAGTGTAAACATGTCTTCAAACCAGATCCTATAGAGAACAAAGCAAAGATGTGGGATAAACAGATCAAAGTTAAGTTTTGTCTTAAACGCAAAACACTTTGGCTGAGAACTAAGGTTGGACATCACCCTTACAGTACAATCTTCACCATTAACATGATGGTGGCAACATTGTGCAGTGGGGAAAAGAAAGCTGGACAGATTTGATGAATGTTATTCTTCAAGATATCACCTCACTGGTGCTAAATGCAAACCCATGCCACACTCACACTCTTTTATTTGTGAAGACAAAAAGAGACCAGTTTATCCTTTTCCTTCCATAGAATACATTAAAGTTTTTGTTGTAACCTGATAAAACGTGTAAAACTCCAGTGAGCGTGTTAAATTCTTATCATGTCAGTATTTCCCTCCTTTTTTGTGTTTTCAAATAACATAACTGTGTTTTGTGTTTTCTCTTTAGGGGTCAAAACTTGAAGAAACAGCATGAGCAGCGGCGGTACGAGCGTGAGATGCAGAGGATCTCCCTGCCCCTGTCAGCCTTCTCCAACCCCACCTGTGAGCTCATAGACGAGAACACCATCGTGATCACGGCCGAGCACGAGACCACCCCGGTCCGGGAGGGCGGAGACCCGCTCATGGGTCAGCACGCCGGTACGCCTGGAGCATGAGAGGAGCATGGATTCCTCAAACTGGACCAGAACCACTCCCACGTCCCCATTTCTCCTTTCCGCCTCACTGAGGGAGCTCAAGTTTTAGAAGAGTTGGGGAGCAGCGTCAGCTCCAAAGACTAAACTGTCTGCTGTGTCATTTGTTCCCCGCTTTAATCTGTTCATTTTTTTTTCTCCTTAATAAGTGAGACACAGATGTTCTTCAGTAAAACAGACACAGTGGCAACAAACTAGAAAAACCACTAAAGTATTTTGTTTTCTACAGAACAGTCTATCCTCACTTTGAGCTTTAAGTCAAGTGGACTTTGACTACATCAGTGTTTGTTGGAAAGCGGGTCTTTGTACAAAGATGACGATTGGAACGGGGAGATTTCTGCTATCTTTTGTTTTTCTTAAAGAGGCAAGTCGAATTTGTCAGGCTTTGATTTGCGTGTCCCACTGGCTGTGCCGCGGGAGAACAGAAACATGTTTAGTACAAAGAGTGTTTTTTGTCTTGCAGACACCACTGACACAGATGTGTCCATAAATGGTCATGCTCCTCTGTTACAGGATGCATCATGTAAACAACGGAGCATGATGCACTGAAGGAAGAGGCCTCCAGCTCTGAAATTGCCTTAGCATGATACGTCTGAATGTATCCTGTTTGTTCTGATAGCGCTCTTTGGCAAACGGAAGAAGACTTGTCCCTTTCATCCACAGGTTAAGGAGTGACAGGAAAATACAAGAGTTCTCTCTGTATGCCCTGCCACAACACACAACATAACGAAAGCCTGGATTCAGTCTCAGCAGGGTATGACAGTATGCTGCCTATAGATTAGCTTCCTAAAGTATCAGAGATGAGTTGTGCATCTCAGAGTAGACATTGGGAATGGAGTAGAGCAGGAACAACCCCACAGTTTGGCGTTTCTTAAAACAGTGAAAAACCTGATTGCATGTGCATGACTATCTGCTGTATGTTTGTCATTCAGGGACCATAATGCATCCCATTAAACAGAACTGCAGTTTTCATTAAACAAAAAAAACATGTATATAAGTAGAAATTATCATTCAGGGAAGGTTTTAGTTTGTTCCTTTTATTGCACTGTTACTTCCCGATGGGTTATTGGTTGTCGTGTGATCACTCCAGATGATCGGGTGTTGTTAGACCTTCACCTGCAATCATTGATTGCTGGTGTTTTTTCTGTTGGCTGTAATAGGTTTTTTCACAACGTACTATGAGTACTGATGTTCAGCATTTGATTTTTAGCACTTGTGTGACATTTGTTGTTGCTCAGACTGAAATTAAAAACAGACTCTTCAGTGTAATGTCTTTTCTTTTGAATAAGAAACAAAAAAGTATAGGAATGAATGTTTTTACCAGTGTTGTATAGTAACGAAGTAAAAATACTTCACTACTTTACTTAAGTATATTTTGGAGTACTTCATACTTTCCTCGAGTATGAAAATTTTTGATGACTTTCACTTTTACTTCACTATATTTCCGAACTTAATTGCGTACTTTTACTCCGATACATTTTCAATGTGTGGTTTAGTTACTCGTTACAAAAAAGCGAGAGAGAGAAACGCAAGTGTTTTGACCCCACCTACTGATTAGCAAGTAGCAAGTAGGCTACCGAACAAAGTCCGTAGCCTACTTGCCTGGGCTTGTTCATCACCTCCAATAGGATACACCTGTTTCGCTTCTCCCATTAAACACAAAGCAAGTCTCGCAATCAGCAGCGGTCACATGGAGGAGGAGACGGAGACCACAACGACTGCAACTACGTCGGACACGGCTCCAGGGGAACCACCAGCTGGTGATGAGAGCCCATGGTCTTATTTAAACACAATATACTCGTTCGTGGGTGTTAAAGATTCGTCGTACCGCATGCAGTTTATGTTATTTCTGCCCGAAGATGTGGAAATTCTATCTTACAAAAACTCCCCGTCCAACTTGAAGAAACACATCGAGGTAACGTCTTATGAAATGGTTATAATCCTCCTGTTTCAGTAACTATAGCTTGGTCACTAGACACTACTGTATTGTGAAATCTTGACCATAAATGAACTTTGTTTGGCATTGTTTCAGTTCCACGCGTGGTGTATTTAGCTTAGGCCTAATGTTGACTGTAGCAGGCTACCTAGATTCCTCTGTTCAAAGGGGGACAGACGCCATAGCGATAGCAATTTAGACTAAATTTAACGAATATAGGAAAGGCATGCAAGTTCAAAACCACATGTGCTACTCTTTAAAACTGGAACAATTTATTAGCAGGTTTAATTTTGCCTGCACTTGGTTGTGTACATTATTTTAAGTGTATTTGACAAGTTTACCAAAATATAAAAAATGTCATTCAAACTACATTTGCCTTGTTTTACTTTTTACTTGTACTTTTCATTACATTACTTGAGTACATCCATTTTTACAGTAATTTCCATACTTAAGTACAAGAAGTTTCAGATACTTTAAGACTTTAACTCAAGTAACATTTCAGTCAGTGGCTTGGACTTTTACCAAAGTCATATTTTGGAGAGGTACCTATACTTTTACTTGACTGTGAGATTTCAGTACTTTATACAACACTGGTTTTTACTGTTCAAGTGTAGTTGTTGCAGTTGTCCTGACAAGAATGTAGCAGTAGCTCCCTCTGGTGGCAAAACAAGTAAAGTGAATAAAAGCATAATTTTTAAGATATGACGCATGTCTACCAGACTACATTTTTAGAAATATTTAATTTTAAATCTTTTATTATTAATTTTTAATTTCTTTTTGGTAATTACTCTGTGGCAGAAAACTATGTGGCAAAAAATGCCAGAATCTGTGGCATGACTGTTTGAGCTCCTTTGCTAAAAACAAAATAGCATTTTAGCCTCTAGACAAGCAAAACAGGAAGTAACATATGGCTAAAAACTTGCAACGGGTTCTAAGTACTGCTGACTGAATACATTTACATGCCACACCTTTCAGATTTAGAATTTAAAAACAATGTGACATTTTCTGTCTACCTCACAATTATTCCACCAATATTTGTTGATCCATTACAAAAAATGTGTTATAAATAAGATAAATCAAAGTTTGTAGTTGTAGTGTCAGAAAATGTTCCAAGTCAAAATTATTTAACTACCGTTGTAGTTAAACAATTTGTATGTTAAAGTGATCAGTCCAGAGTATGATGTACTTTGTAAAGTCTGAGGTTTGGAGAAATGTTTTAAATACTTTAAACATTATTTTACACTGTGAAAATACCAAAGCGACTAATTTGACTAAAAATTGTATTTAAAAAGCCTTCTCTGCTTCTTAAGTATCAGAGTGAAACAAGTTTTCTCAAATTGGAAAATACAGTTTTTTCAAATTTGATATAAAACTAGGGCTGCACAGTAGGTAGCACTGTTGCCTTGCAGCTAAAAGGTTCGATTCCCGGCCCAGGGTCTTTCTGCATGGCTTCCTCCCACAGTCCAAAAACATGAATACCAGATAAATTGGTCTATAAATTCTCCCTAGGTGTGAGTGTGTGTACATGGTTGTTTGTCCTGTCTGTCTCCAGGGTGAACCCCGCCTCTCGCCCTGAACTTTAGCTGGAGATAGACATCAGCACCCCTCCTGATCCCACTAGGGACAAGGGTGTTAGAAAATGGATGGATATAAAACTATAAACAGAAAATCTCTAAAAAAGATTCAGTGCTAAAAAAAACAGACTGACAGTTTGAAAAAGCAACATTCAGAAGTTTTATTTACGAAACACTACAGAGATATAAATAAAAGTGGTTACAACTGGTCTTCAGTACCTTGCTTGGTGATAGCAAAATGCTGTCGAAATGTCTAATATAAAAAACGGAAAAATCTACAAAATCCAATTAGAGGTATCACATATACACATTTACATTACACATTATTTCTTCTTTCAGAAGAAAAATCAACACAAGCCCCACTTTACAAAGAGTTTGTTTCATAACATCTGACAGAAGCCTTTGTCCTGATTTGTTAAAGAGGACAAAAATTAAGTCTTCATTATTCTAAAACATTAGTGGAAATCATTAGACTACAAAGAAACAAACCGAGATCAGTGAAGTTTGGAAGAAACATGAAACTTCGCCGTCTTATGACAAATCTCAACATGTACAGACTTTTCTGCAGCAAAATAGTTTTGTATTATCTTCAGAGTTCACACACAGTGCAGGTCAGTGTTGCAGGCATCCACACATCTTAGGGAAAGATGCTTCAAAAGAAAGCCATGCAGTTCCGTGAAATTACAAAATCTTGGTCAAATGTCAAGAGAAAAAAAATATAAAACCAAAATAAATAAAAACTAACAAAAAAAGTTTACATGTAATAGAAAGAAAGCACTAAAACACTAGTAGGCACCATTTTGATAAATGATTTCTAAGCATTAAATAAGTTCACATATGGTAAAAACTGACTCAAGGTCACTGGCATGTTTAAAAGAGACATGATTTTAGTGGTTTCTGATTTTAATTTTAGAAGTGAGGAGTTCATATAATATGTTTTTAATGTTCTCATGTGTAAATGCCAAACTGGAAACTGATCTTGATCTAAAATTCAGTGGAGAAAAGCACACACACACACACACACACACACACACACACTGTGACATCACCTCTGTTCCTAAATAATGAGTGCTCATAAAATGAGCAATAGAAATAAATGACTGCTCACAGCTGGAAGGTTAGAGACATATTTTCAATGCTGTTCTTACTTCCTTTTAATTATCTTTTTAAACACTGGGCATCAATGCACACCTTTTTATGGCTATTTGAGTGTAGCAAGTCTTTGTCTTTATTTAACCCAGAAAAGTCTGTTGAAATGTGGACTTTTTTAATCCCAGATTCCCCTCTACATTTAGCCTAAGTGAAGAAACTCAGACTAAGTTACATCAACCACTTTTCAGACATTAATAAGTGTCTTTCTGTGGGCAATGTCTCACCATTTTTTATAGGTTTTGCTGGCTCTAGTGGCCTTTATTTGAAAGTGGTTCAACAGGAAAGAGGGTAATGAAGGATGGGGTAGACATGTAGCAAATGTCACCAGGCCTGGAATCGAACCTGCGACCACCGCCACAAGGACTAAGGCCTCAATAAGTGGGTCGTGCTTTGCCCTTGCGTCACCACAGCACCCCACCTCTCACAATTTTGAAACACAATTTGATGTTTAAATGGAAAGATATATAGTTGTTTTATGTCTATTCAATAAAACTTTACTCTCAGGGGCAGACTTTTAAAAAAAATCAAAAGTTTTCTAATTTGACTCAAGTTTCCAGTTGAAATTTTGTCTTGAGAAGTCTTTCCAAAAATTATTCCACACTGCCTGAGCTACTTTTCTTTTTCTCTCTACTTGTACACATTTTCTAGAGTA
Organism: Xiphophorus couchianus; assembly: GCF_001444195.1. Classification (NCBI taxonomy): domain Eukaryota; kingdom Metazoa; phylum Chordata; class Actinopteri; order Cyprinodontiformes; family Poeciliidae; genus Xiphophorus; species Xiphophorus couchianus. The sequence goes on from NC_040239.1 coordinate 16,914,513, forward strand.
CATTTGTAAACACATGTGCCAACAATCCTCACCTGCACTGTGATTTGACTGTCAAAAGAACTTTGTTTTGTTTTGCTGAGGTTGGGCAACTCCCTCTTTAAGGCGTGGAATGGATTTGTGTTCCCAACACACTGAGCACCATCAGAGCCAGAAAAACAAAACTACTGTCACAAAAAGACAGAAAATGCCTAAAAAAGGTCTCTGTTCACAGGGACAGATCCCCCCTATGTTGCTACAATTAAGTGAACTTTAAAATTAATTATTGCTCTGTGTTGTTAAATGGAGACACACAGTAACAAAAATAAGCAACCAAAAGTTAGGAATTTGAAATGTGTCTCTTCATTTTCACTGCAGTTCACTGGCACTCAGAGTTATGTTCTAAAAAACAGGACAACCGGTCCAGCTATCTCAGGTTATCCAGTTCTAACTTGGCTTGGTTTCAACACCGTTTCCACCTATTCCCCCCCCGCCCCCACCACAGAATTAGTGCAGTAGTTAAGAGGCGTCACAGAGAGTGAATGAGTGAGCTACATGTCAAAAAGGCACAAATCCTAGGTGCCATTGTCCGTCATGCTGGTGCAGTCTGGAGAGGCTGCTGTTGGGGTGGCTGGCTCCTCTGAGCTCTGGACCGGATCCTTAGGCCAGTAGAGTTGACTCAGATTCTGATGGAGTTCGTCCAGTTCAGCTGGCAGAGGGATTCTCAGTTCCAGGTAAAGTGAGAGGGCATCAAACCAGTCTTCCAGCTTCTGGAAAGATGGACTGTGGGAGGAGGAGGAGGAGGAGAAAAGAAAAGATCAGTGAGGAGTTTTAGGTTAGAACCAGCCTGACGAGGTTAAGAGAAAACACGAGGAAGCGATTTGGCAGCAGGGACATGTCCGTGTGCAAGCAGGTCCATATGGCATGTGAAACTGTTTGTTTTTCTCTCTCTCCTCCGCTGTGGGCTTAAGGTGCAATGACACAAGACGAAACCCAGCAACAAAACACAAACAGGTTTTGTGAAATGCTTGAATTTTTTTGCTTTTTTTTTTTTGTCTTGTTATTTTTTGTTACGCTAGAGCAAAGTCTTGTTATAATTAAATGTTTTTAATGCTGCGGCACATTTTTTATTTCTGTTTTTAGCTTCAAAGGATGCTTTTAAATTCCTGAAGTCCCTATAAAAACACAACCCTCTTCGACGTAGGTTTCAAGGTTCATTAAGTAGACCTGACTTTACTGTCAGGGGAGAAGATTAAACTCCATGCCTAATTTTTTATGCTCCAGAAAATTCAAATAATTTGCATTTACTGTTCCTTAAAATTTGGAAGTCATTTAGTTTAGTTGTTTTGCTCTTAACTTTTACTAGAAGCGTGAAAATGGGTTTGATACTTTATTTAATGCTTTACAAAATGATTATACAATTTGACTTGCTACTGTTATTTAAAGTTACAGAAACCAGTTAAAAGAATTTTAAACAAGTGTCTCTCTCTAAAACTAACCTAGTCAAATCCTCTAAACAGTAAAAACTAATTAAAAAAACTACAAAGAATCCATCGAAACTTTAGTTAGTTAATGTGTAAGAGAACATTTTTTACAACAGCTGCCAACTACGTAAACCTGCCTGGTTGTTATGCTGATTAGTGATAGCATCAGTGGAGGGGCATTTTAATAATCTGGACTAATTGAGTTATCCAAGGCCGATTAGTTTTTATACCATAATATTTTGGTACAATGTTTGATATGTTTTGTACCATTTTCTTGACAAGTAAGCTTAAGAGGAGGTTCTCACCGGTTGTCTGGTGTGAGGTCACAGCAGGCCACAGCCAGGGGAAAGAAAGCTGGAGGACAGTCTTCAGGGAGAAACTTCTCCACAAACTTGCCAACATTCAGGCCAAAGTCCAGCGTCCTGGGGAGGCACTCAGGGTCTGCGTACACTTTTCCAATAATCTGAATCGAATTACAAATAAATATCTTTTCATGGCATGTAAGAAACATCAAATATCTTTGTCAAGTAGGTATTTAACAAATTGGAGAAAGAAATGTGAAACAACAGCAGCTTACCTCACAAAGAACGATTCCAAATGAGAAAATATCCACCTTTTCGTCGTAGCGTTTACCTAAAATGACATCAAATAAAGAATAAAGTACATGCACTCTTTGATCCCATGTCTGTCTTCTTCTCTCATAATTAAAACATTATTTAATATTTTTGTTTTTCTTTGTGAATAAGTCACTGACCATTTAGCATTTCTGGAGCCATCCAGTAAGGGTTTCCAACAACAGTATACCGCTTCTTTCGGTCAATGCGCCTCAACACCCTCTTCTTGGTTGAAGGTTTCTCTGGAGGAGGTTTAACTTTCTCCTCTACGATGAGCCGGGACAGACCGAAATCAGCAACCACTACAGTGTTGTCCTGTTGAAAAAGGAAACAAAGTGTTCACTGGGTTTACCGGAAAGACTGATTGAAAAAAACTGATCAGTGAATGCATCAACCAGAATGCTAAAAATAAAAATCTGCGACTTTCAAGGAATGACATGTATCCCAAATAGGATTGCTTGTAGCTAATTTCAGAGTCGAATATCTGGGGCGTTTTTAGAATTACTACATAATTGTAGTTTTCTTTTTCATTGTATTTTAACAATTAATAATGTATTGTTTTCTATTTTTACTGCTTTCTTCACTGCAACAAATGTCAGCAAAGTTAAAGAGGACGGTCAGACGTCACCTACCAGTTTAACCAGGCAGTTGTGAGAGTTGAGATCTCTGTGGATGATGCTCATTGAATGAAGGTAAGCCTAAGAGAAAAAGGGAAATTGATTTATTAGGAATCCCATAATTTATACTGCTAAATTCACCATTTAATAGAATTAGTAATCAAATCACTGATGTTTAATGGTCAATTTCCCCCCAAGGCAAAACAAAGAAAACAACTCACCATGCCAGAGGCGATGCTCTTTGCAAAACTGACTCTTTGTTGCCAAGGAAAAATGTCCTGTGAGTCCAGAGTGAAAGCAAACAAAAAAAAAAGACAAAAATAAACTTTTAGAGGCATCATAAATGAAGTAAATACAGGGCTCACAGTCATTTTTAAGCATACTTGGTCAAATGCATCTCAATAAAAAGTGTTCCCACACAATTTTATGACAGAAATCCAATCTATTGTAGGCACAAATTTCCAGAATGATCAAACTTGTTTTAAAGTATAAATAGGACAGGTCACCATAAATTTATGGCTAATAATTTTAAGGTTGTCAGGCCTTAAAAACAGAGCCTAGAAGAAAAGACAGACAAGAACGAGGGGCAGGTGGGTGAAAGAGTGGATGCATGGATGGATGGATTAAACTTTTAGGCACTGGACTTGGCAAACAAATACTTTTACACATTCTTTTTTTATTTTCTATCTTTATCCAGACCTCAGAAAGATGGAAATCAAATTCTGCAGTTTTCCAGACTTTTCTAAACTGTGTTACCAGGAGCTCAAAAACAAACTATATTCCTAATTCAAGTAAGAAAAAAAACAAAACAACATAAACAAGACACGACATGACAGATGAGGGCAGGGGAAAATTCACCAGGTAATTTTCCCCTGGTGAAACCTTCTCATATCTAAGCCTCCTGATTTCCAAACCTGCCAATTAATGAGCCGAGATCTGTGTAAGAGTGTGGAGTTTACTTCAGGTCACCTGCACTCTGAGCTCCTTTAGAGTCCACCAAGCATGAAGGTTGTACAAAAACAAGTTGAACTCACCATGTCTCTAATGAAGTCCTTCAGCGTTCCTCCTTCAATAAACTCTGTGATCAGATTCAGCCTCTTGTCTTTGTACAGCACACCAATGAACCTCAGTACGTGTGGATGGTCGAGGCTTCTCATTACCTTGACCTGAAATTCAGACGCGTGGTAGACAAGAAAAAAAAAAACAAGTTTCTGATTAATATCAGCAAGTTATCCCTAATCAGTTCTGAGCAGAGAAAAGCTTAGCACGTGTGAAGAAAGGATTAAATACGGGTCAAACTAATGAGTTCCCACCAGAGCAATGTGACAACCTGAAAATAATGTACAAAGAGGCGATTGTTGGAGCAAGTGGCCTGTATTTTAGTTGTGAATCTTGACAAGTGTGTGTGAGAAATCACCACCCTTCTGCTGCTCATTACTCACCTCCTTTAGAAAAGTTTTCTGCGTCTCCTCATCACAACGGATCAGCTCCTTCATCACCATCACCTCCCCAGTGGCTTTGTGAGTCACCTGAGACGAAAGCAAGCATTATTTGAAGTTTAAAGCGTGATAGAGATGAAATGCTGAATGGAAAAAGAGATGGGAGCTGCAGGCTGACCTTGATGGCCTGTCCAAAAAAGCCCTTCCCTAGGACTTCTCCGTGGATAAGATCACAGGGTCGGAAAATGCGATGAGAGCAGCTGCTGGAGGACCTGAGGGATTCAGAGCGACCGATGTCTCTCGTGATTATCGGCGTCTCTTTTAGGGAGTTCGGGGACTTGCATATGCTGTTACTGCGCCTGAAAAAAGACAGATAAAGACATTTCAATGGCCTGTAGGCTCAGACCAAAAACAAGGAAGATGTAAGCATTTTAGACTCTCTTGCGTACTTCATAGATCTCCTTTTCAGCATGCCATCGTCAACTTCGTCTGTCCTCTCGAGGACTGTGTCGGACGGCGAGGACAGACGCATGCGGGACGTGGCCGGGACGCCCATCTGGTTCCTAGGCGAGCCCAGACGGAGCCGATCTAGACGCTGCCTCACTGGGTCGTACTCTATCAGTAGCTGCAGCGTGTGACTGGTGCGGTGGATCAGATCGTACACCTTAACAAGAAAAGGACATGCAAGATTGAAACAGTTTTTCCTCAAAGGAAAGTGAACCAAATCTCCATGAGTTTTTTTATACCGTTTTTATTTTTTTATGCAACATGAGAGCTATCACTATTACTAAAAGTGAACGTGCGTCACGTCACCCCACAGCATTATAAAAGATTTAAGTCCGACATGACAAAAAAAGAAGGTTAATCTGGGGGCTTGTGAACCATTTCTGTTATTTTGTCTTTATATGTTTGACCACATACAGACAAAATAGACCCAATGTTTTGGGTCTATCTTTAAACTAAAGATCCATCTTTAGTTTATTGGCAGAGCTCACCATTTAAAATGTCCCTGGATATTAAAGAGGTCATGATGCCTTGCGCTCTAACAAAGTTTCAAGCCCACAGCATCACATATCCTCCACCATACTTTACAACCGTCATGAGGACCTTTGTCACATTTTTAACTTTATCCCACCTTGAATGAAACTCAATATTAGTCTCATTTGAAGCACAAAGGGTCCAGTTTCCAGTTTGCTTTACATTTGTGATAGTAGGACATTGCTACCAAACAATCAGTGGGCATGAATATTTCTAATGGTTTTCATGAAGACTTGGTCACCCTCAAGATGTCACCATTTGAGCATTTTATTAACTCCTTTCACATCATCCTCACTGTGTGGTGAATAAATAATTATGGCCAGAAACTAACACAAACAAGCCTCTAAGTACCAGTAGGGATGCACAAAATATTACAAATACATTGTCGTTCTCAGCCTAAGCAACATAAATGACACAAAAGACTGTTTGGAATGCAATCATTGGTGGAAAATATATTCAAAGGAACATGAGGTCACACTCTGCATGCCAGTAATATTTTGAACCAGTTAGTTGGAATTGGATTGCAGTGGAGAGAGAGTTGGAAGCACAGGTGATGTGGATTTATCATGATTTTACCACATCATAACTGATTTTGCAAGTACCCGTAATGTCGCATGACCTTCTAGTATTGCGAAGTAAAGGCCCCACAGAAACTAAAGAAAAGTTACTAGGAACTCAAAAACATAAAAAGGAAAATATAAACCAAACAACTTTACTCAACTTAAAACTTTCCAGAAAACCCTGTTATTTATGAAGATTTTAATTGATATGCATTTTAATAAAGTGGAAAATAAAAGAAGTGTCAGATATTAGTGTCAGAATTTGATTCCCTTCAGATTATTGTGCCACAGCAAAACAATAAAGTGCAATCTTTGGAAAAATCTCCATATTGATGAGTGGTAAAAAAGAAAAACAGGCTAGATCAGCAATATCCAAAACAAAACAAGAGCATGTCTGAAGAACTCAAGGGAGAGGTTTCGAGAATGAGCCTTTAAGTCATTTTAAAGCCTTCCTCTCCCAACTCAAGAATGTTCAAATGGTGGAAGAATGTGAGAAATGCAAAAATTCACATGTCAAGATGACAACAAGGCTTTGAAATATGCACTTGAGGCATGAAGCTAATGAGGAAATTTTGTTTGTTTGATTTGAAAACATTTTCAGTTTGTGCAACACTGTAGCAGGATTGGTGTTATTTAAAAAAAAGAATTAAATGTTCACCTCCTTCTCCATCAGCGTCCCAACAGGAAGTCCATTGATCTCCAGGATTCTGTCTCCAACGTGGATAGCACTTCGCACCTCCGGACTGATGAGCATCCCTCTGACCCTGAAGCAAGAACAGGCGAGCAACTTAAAATCAACATCAAGTTTCCCACCACTACCTCATTTGCCGTGACATGCTTCTACACAAACACACACAGCAGCGGTTCACCAAGCCTATAATCATGTCTTACATAAAGGCATTACTCACACAACAGCGACACAGGCGCACAGATCCACCGCCAGCAGTTTGCCACTTACTCTTTGACTTGAACGCTAGCCGAGCCGTTCACGTCCCTCAGTACGGACACAGAGAAACCCCTCTTCCCGTTAGCTGCCGACGGCATCGAGATGAGCGTCACTGTGTGCGGCAGGGAGTCTAATATCGAGTCGTGTGAGCGTTTCTCCAACATGGGGGTGAGGACTACCTGCTTGTAGCACTTTCCACTGCAAAAGCAGGAAAGAAAATGGTTCAAATAATGCTCAAAGTGATTAGGAATATTAGCAAAGTGTAAAAAAAAATCTAATTTCGGCACGAGAAACATGACTGATGATTATGCTAAATATTGTATTGCAATGAATGATTATTAAAGAAGTTTTTAACTTAACTGACAAAATATGTTGATATTTAATCAAATGTGTAATGAAGGAAATGATGCCAATGAGAATTAATATATTATAGTATTATGCATATTACATTTAATGTTATTTTATTATTATTATAATATATATCATTATATTTTATCAACTTTTTCATGGCAGCGTCATGATTTATTTATTTTTTTTGTTTTAGCTCAACCCATCAAGGTCAAAGAGCAATGAGACTAAAGGTCTGCATCTCCAGTTCTTGAGTGCCACTGTCCTTTGACCTTTGGATGCATCCCTACAAACCAGAATCAAATCAATGTTTAATTTCCAAGCCTTTCTATGGAATAAATTAGTCACATATTTAAATATAACTGAATAACTTTTTTCAAATGGTGTTTAAATTATGACCTGTAATATTAACTTTCAAATGATGCATTCTTTAACTGGATCGTAGTAAATTTACTATAGAGGAAGGAGCTGTATTGTAAAAGACGATGTAGTAATCTTATGTTTTTATCATCAGCTTTCACTTTCACAGTCATTAACCTAGATTTTGACATGCCCACTCTGAATTCAACCCCTTCCAATCTCCTAGACCACTTAAAACAAACTTACCAATAGAGTTTGGACCTCTCGACTAAGGCGTATGTGTCCCGGTCCTCAATGACGACCTTGCAGCTCAGACACACAAAACACTCGGGGTGGTACTTGTGTTCTCCAGCCACCTGCAACCAGAAGCAAACCAGCTGATGCTCCTTGCAGGACAGAAGAGAAAACGATATGTCGAGAACCTCTGCTGTGTCATTAATAAGTGTGCGACTCTGTGAACCCTCCTTCACAGTGAGCGGTGACACAGAGGCAACACCTGCTTCACTCTCAGCCTGTCTGGAATCTGCTCTGACGTCATCCAGGCAGGTCTGAGCTGTTTGTTTCACTGCTGCTTTCATGTCTCTCTCTCTCTTTTTCTCGCTCTGACACTTGCTGCACATGACTTATCAATTTCCCTTTCAGTAGTTTATGTCATGCTCTCTTAACATCTGTCTTTCCTCTTTCTCTCCCATGCGAGATGAGATAATGTTCCGGCGTGTAAGCAAGCAGTGGGTTTAGTAAATACAGCGCCTTGTAAAACTATTTGCTCCTTTTGAATCTCAAAGATATGAGGAAATCCTGCAATGGAGATATTTTTAGTAAATATTGTGATGCAGAAATTAACTGCAATAAATTCAGATTTTCCTCAGTCTCTTTCTCCTCTGTTCTTCCAACGCTCCCAGTGACTTCTTCCACCTCTGTGATTTGGGCATTTACTGCAGTGAAACTCTATCCAGACAGCTGAATGGAATAGTGTCAGCTAATAACATAAGGAATACAATTATTGCGCTCCAAACATTAATTTTATATTCATGTTGTGTATCCTGGTAGTGCAATAATGATATATTGTTAATCTCTACATGTTACAACAACAAAATGAAAAAGATTTTATAGGGATTTTATGTAAAAGGCCAAAAGTAGCACAGAAAATAGCTCATTAATGTGAAGTTTAAAAGATTGTTCATGGTTTATAATATTTTTTGGAAATAAAACTAAATAAAATGTGAGTTTACTTGTATTCAGCCCCTCTGATTCAATACGTTGTAGAAGCAGCTTTTAAGTGACTTCTAAAGGAAATTAGTTGGCTTCAATTATTTAGGGTTGTTGGACTAAAAGAAGCGACGTTTTTTAGATTGCACTACACATGTTTTCTACACATTTTTCATTGTGAAAAAATAGGAAAACTGCATCCGTTTTCTCCCGTTTTGGATTTAGTTATCTGGATTTATTACATAAAAATCAAAATAAAATACAAAGAAGTTGGTGGTTGTGAAGTGAAAAAATGTGCAAAAGATTAAATGATATTAAAACATTTGCAACAATTACTAATTTTAGATTAATTTATGTATCATAATGTCATAGATACAATCAATATAATTGCAGACAAAGTAAGTTTTCCACATAGTGTAATGAATTTTAAAGCCATTTCAGAACATTCCTAAGTTTTCCATCCTCTAACATTCTTGTGTGCTGCTTTGTGCTGAAGGGGCATGCTCAAAAACAAAAATCTAAATCATTCCTTCTTGCTTGACTATTCACATCTACCTGAAACTTAAGCACAGACAAGTTTGTGGTATTTTTCCAACATGTTCTGTGGCTGTGAGTCACTTTGTCTGTGCTGGAAAGGGATTCCCAGCTGCCTGAAGGTGATGTCGACAAAATGATTGTGACATCTTTTGAGCTCGTCTGGAACTCCTCACCTTTGAGCACAAAAACAAAACCACCCCCCTCGGTTACGCCCTGCCCCAGGCCTAAACAGTCAGACGTAAAACAACAGATGAATGTAGCAACAAAGCAGAATTTCATAAACTGATCCTGAAAACTGCTGAAGAAAAAAAAAAAAATCCAATTTCATCAATAAACAAACAAACTAGAACAAGAGCAGTTGTGTTCTGGGCTCGGATGCCGAACATGCAGCAGCAGTAGAAGCAGCTTTGTATGAGCCTCCTCTGCTCCTGGACCACAATGCTTTTCTGTCTGGCCGATCGGCCGCGGTGCCAGTTCAGTCCTGCCAAAAACACTCGGTGAAGCTGATGAAGCTAGACGCCAACGGCACAATGTAAAAACTCCATTCTGCCTGTTGCTTGGTGGCAGGAAGAAAAAGTCAGTCTGACTGCATGTTAGCTGGGTAACCTTGTTTGTGTCCAGCAGCAGAAACTTCCAGCTGAAGGACGTTTACTGCTTACTTATTTATTGACTTTGTTTTGTTTGAAGCGAGCACTGTTTACTCTGTCAAATACTGATATTGGATCTCCAAAAAGCCATCTATGCACGTCATCATAACTGTGGGTAATATTAACAGAGCTTCTCGCCACACTGGACTCTACATGCTCCAAAACCACCACATGTTCTGGTGTTTTCCCACTCGATTCTGCATGTGGGGAAGTGAACCATGGAGAACCTCTGTACAGAGAAGGAACAGAGTAGGGCCTCCGGGGGGGAAACTAATTCACAAGTCTATGCAGAGCCCCCTTCTGCAAGATTCAGCAGCAGCCCAAAAACAAGTATCGTTCACAACTGAAAAACAAAAGGTCTACCAGAAAAATAAAACTGGAGCACAACAGGCTGTGTGAAAATTGCTTTCATAGATGTTCATAGATTGAGGTCAAAACAAATTAACTGCTTGTGTTTTATTATGCACACACACAGCGTTGCAGTTAATTTCTGATCCAACTTAAATCAACACTACTTTAAAACCTGTAAAACCTTTCAAGCGCTTATTATTTCAATTACAGTTTGTAAATCTTTGATGCCTTTTTTCTGTTTGCAAAAGTTAGAGTTTAACTACTTACACTGATTTCTACAGAAATCCCAGATATAATCCCACACACAGGTCCAATCTAAAGCTCTCTTAAAATATTTCATTCAAAAAAAAATAAAAAACCCAGCAAATTGAGCCTTAAAAAGAATAATCAGCATTTATTGATGGTTTCACTTGCCATGTAATTCTAAAACTAGTGCCCTAAGAAATCTATTTTATTATTTTTAACACTGAGTGCATCTTTTCTTATAAAAAATCAACTTCATTACTAAAATAAATAATACTAGTTCAACAAGCACTAATAAATTTACAAAGCACTGCATTTCTTTAATCATGTACTTTTTGAAGAATTTTAGAAACATCCACCATTACTTGAAGACTTTGAAGGCTGATTGACCAAATAAAGACTCAAAGTGGCTCTATGCAGGTTTTACCATTTATCAGAACACAGTAACCTAATCTCACTGCGCCAATACACTGAAAATGGGTCGTTATCAAGTAGGTTAATGATCCATTTGATGAAATCAACATAGAAACTCAGAAACAAAAGCATTCCCGTTTCAATCCCAAACCAATACAATAGAAGCCTGATGAGTGAGCTGAAGAAATAGAGAGAGGATCCAGGAATCTAGAATGTTATCTATGTAATCTAGAGTAGTTCAAATGACATCTGTGATCATTTTACGTTTACCATCTGTTATTAGTATTTACACCAGAACGATTTTTAGGCTATTTTTTAACCAGCATGAAAAAAGAGAAAAGCTAAAATTGAATCAAGAGCAGAGTTTGGCTTGAGTCTCCACATCTCTCAGTCCTTCCTACCCTGGAGTGCTCCGAAACTGTTTCAGATTTACATTTATCAACATACTCATTTGGATAATTAGACCACATTCACAAAAAAAGAGCTGGCCACTCGTCAGCAGTTCAAGCAAAAGGGAAAAAAATCCCACAAATAAGAAAAGTGAACTGACATCTGTAAGATTCCTGCATAAAATAATATAATTAAATCAGGACTATTGGCTTTAGATTGATGTGAACACTATTTAAATTTCAGATTAGGTTACCATGCCAAGGAACCAATAAAAGCTCTTGGGTTTGTAAGACATAGGTAGTTATACAAAAATATATACTTTTAGTCCCTTTTATGAGTTTAAATTAAAAAAACCTCAAGCCCATATTCCTCAATTCTGTTGTGACTGTTAGATGCTCTCATTGATAAATCCTTAAAGAGCTTTCCAACTCCCCCAAAATAAAAATAAAACTGCTTACAAACTTTATGATGAATAAACAGTTTGTGTTAAAACATCGTCTCAAGATGGTTTGTGATAACAGGCTGGTATCTCTTGATAAAGAGTAAATAATGTAAAACAATAACGGACTTACCATGGCAGGTCCTGTCATGAGCAGCGAACAGCCGTGACAGAGCTCCCCAAACTTCTCCCAGTAGTGTTTCTGACAGTACAGCTTGCCATCCTTCTCAAAGTACCAGTTAGTGAGGTTGTCAGAGCAGACGGAGCATCTGAAAAGACAAAGACAGTCAGACAGCTGCAGAAATCAAAGCAGGGCAAGAGATGCAGGATTTTCTACACTGTACAACTGTACAGTCTGTTTTTTTTTCCTCTGGGAAGCTAAAAGCAAAAAACTCTTTAAAAATGTATCTGTCGTTCATTAGGTTGGCAATCCAGTGCAATCAGACATGTCTAGAACAGGGTTTCTGCACATGGTAACAATGAAAGTCTATGTTTTAAACCAACAGCGTGCTTAGTTGATTTTTAGCAAATTTCACAAGTATAAAAACAAAAGTTTACAAAAATTTCAATGTAGAGGTTGCTATTGAAATCAGGGTTTAAATGGGTTTTTAAAAAAAGAAAAACCCAAGATCCATGGGTGGATGGAACCAGAGATACTTATTCAACCCGAACCAGCTTTGTTTCAGATTGCTAAAGATCCCATCACAAACTATCCACAAGTCAATCTTTGAAAGTTCAAGTCTAGCCTTAAGTCTTTGTTTGTGGGACAAAAGCTCCTCATTTTCTTGATATATGCAAAACATAGGACAGCGTTATTAACAATAAAAACACTTTTGAGTTAATTAATCACAAACTCACAGAAATGTTTAAAATTTTAACATGATTTTAACAGGGATCCTCAAATTTCATTGGCTTTCATTGATTGAGCTTATAATTAGAGCAGAGAGAACCTTTCACAGAAGAAACATTTACACAATAGTTGCACTTTAAATAATTACAAAACACAGATATAATAACACTTTTTTCAGTCTGTTGCTCAACTGTTGTTTATATAATAATAATAATATTCCTTTATTTAATCAGGTAAACCCCGTTGAGATCTAGATCTCATTTTCAAGAGGGACCTGAAACAAACTTCACTCCCCGTCGGGGAATCGAACCCCGGTCTCCCGCGTGATAGGCAGGGATACTCACCACTGTACTAACGAGGAGTGACAATAATGTGACACTAAATAATGTGACAATAAAGTGACACTAACGAGGAGTTTATAATGTATAGGCCACAGAACGGAGCTGGCACATAAACACTCAGGCTTTTCCCGAGAATAAGAACATGTACTTTTCTTTGTTTAACAAGGCGTAGATACAGAAAGCACTACGCCTCTGGGATGTGTAGGAACTTGCATGGCTGCTGTTATTTTAGCTTTGCTGCCCTGTTCCAAAAACGGAGTTGTTCCACCCATGAAGCTGATAAAAATTGATCTTTTGTCCACTAAAGGTAGAATGATTCTAGGACCTTGAAAAGATTAAACTTTTCAAGGAGCAAGAAGCGAGACAGAAAACCCCAAAAGCACTAGGTAGGCAAAAAACATGTATCTACAAGGACAAAGTCTGCAGATCACCCTACTGTTTATTGTTTTTTTTTTTGGCTTACAACTGTGCATCGCTGTTCTTTTCCTTATCTTGGTCAATGTAAACACTGAAAAACCATCTGCTAACCTTTAGGCCAAGACTTGCAAAGTAAACCATTAAAATACTTCTGGCACAAGTTTGGGCTATATTGTCTTGGGTAAGATCCTCTTCTGTCAAATCCCTTCACAATTAAAGAGAAACATTTCACAACCTAATATGATCAACACGTACCGATCCAAATGTTTACTTGAATTTTTGCTGACTATAGTTCCTGCTTGAGCTGCTGATTAGTCTGTCACCTGAGGTGACGCTTGGCACAGTAAAGGAACTTAAATGACAACAACTTAGTGATAAAATGTTCAGAGTAAGGAATGCAGAAGATGCCCCAAACTAGGAGGTGCTTACAATCTAATAGCATTTCCTCAATCAAGCAGCATCCATTATGTAAATCATGGAGGAAACTGCCTTGCTGGGGTTTTACGTTATTGAAAAGTCTGCTGCGAGTTTTCCAATGTTGTTGCCTTCATTTAAGTTTTGCTTTCATTCTTCCACCTTTACCCTCCCACTTTGGTTTCTATGAAATCCTACCACATTATGCTCAAAGAGGTCTAAGATTTAAGTGACAGCTTGCAGGCAAATGAATAGCATTGTATGGCATAAACTCACCCAATGATGAAATTAAACAAAAACAACAAAAGGAGCAACTAGCATTTTGTACACATCAAGGCCTACAGGACGGTTTACAAATATAAACTGTACTGATCTTCTTATTGACAACTTTCTTTAATTTAGGTGGGCATATGGTCAATGTACAGATTTCTTAAGAGTTAAAGGAACCCTAATTGATCCCTCATGCAAGTAAGCATAGGTTATCAGCATCTTTACATTGTTTTTTGTGTTTTCAGCAGCCTACATGCGACAGCCGCACATCACGTTGCTTTCTGTACCGTAGATATGGTTGATCCTGGATTATTGACTTTGGCACCACATCCAGATATTTCAGAGTTATCTGGCTTTACTTTAGAAGGAGCTGTCCTGCAGATGGAGGAACAGATGGTTTTGTTTCAACTGCAGAGAGAAATGCAGGGAACTGGGGAAAAAAAAAATCACTGGCTCTCAGGCAGACAGAACAGCAAAGCGTCAACATGCAGAGACACAAGTGTTGCTGCTTCCAGAAAAAATGTGGAGAAAAAACACTGAAGATAAACCAGAGGTCAGCAAAATGACTCTGGCTTGAGACAACTCACTGTGATTTGATGAGTCAAAACGGAGAACAAAGTTTGCTGAGGTGAAGGCTGCGTGAGTAATAATGGCTGCGGTTGCAGCTGTTTTAAAGGCTAAGGATCTGATGTAAGTATAAAGGGGCCAAAAACTGTTTAATTTTAGTACCAGTAAATGCAATGACTTGGACAGAACAGCTGGCATCAAATAAAAACATTTGTAAAACTTTGAGAGTTTACATGTGTGCAGCCCAAATAAAGAAAAAAAATGGCTGTGAATGATATTGTAAGATACACATTTTTCTAAAGCATTTCTCCAGTACTTTTAGTTCTCATAGCAGAAGATGGAAAAGTAGTTTAACTATAGATTTTACAACTTGCAAACTTTCCAATGGATAATTTTAATAGATGCTAATAAAGAACAAAGTACAATGACTCGGTATACTCTCTCATTCTTACTTAGATCTAGGGATGCAATGATTCTTCGAATGATTTGATTATTAAAACTCCAAGTTTCAATACTATTTAATGCGCCATGTTCCGGCCGGGTGATTATTTGTGTTAAGCAACATTTTCACTTCTGTCTATGAGTTGCTAAGTGCTAGCAACATATCTAATTTTCAAGTTCAGTCCGGATCATCCGGGGGGATTCCACTGATTGATAATGTCTGGCTTTTATTGTTTTTTGGGGGATCAACACGCATCCTTAAGATGACTGGCGCGATGCTTGTAACGCGACAGCCTTTCTCCTCCTTTCTTGGTATGTGCATGCTGGTGGAGTGGAGGCTCACGCTTATCATAAATGTAGCTTTATGGACAAACCAGGAAATACATTTCCTACCGTCCTGGTCGCATCAAATGGATGGCAGAGCGCACCGTGACGGTACATATGTTCTGTGTGTGACAAAGCGCCAAGTCTGTGACACACGGTCACAAAAGTTATAAATGACTGGGCAAAGTGAGAGTTAATCTAATTGCCTGAAGATCAATACTCGACTGGTGTATAGACATTTTTATAAGTGTCTTTGTGAGCCTGCTGCTTTATTATTAAACTGAACATAATTTAGCATAATTTTTGTCCAGGTTAACTTAAAAAGTGAGCTATTGTTGTGATTTAATTTTTTAAACTACAGAAAAGTAATTCTTGGGGATGCACAAATATGTAAATTTGGACTGATGTTGATATCTGATATTTATACTGTTGTTATAGCAGAATTTACCAATATTTTATTTTATCCAATTTTTTATTTGATTACTCAATTAATTGCCAGAATATTGGGTAGAATGCTGAAAAACTAAAATAAATATTTACAAAACCCCTACTTAGATCCAATAATTAACTATTAAAAAAGTTAAATTTATTTATGACATAGATGCATTATATTCATAGTAAGACATTTCAAGTATTTAATTTTACTCATGCTGATCACTTTAGCATATGGCTAATTGAAATCCAGAATTTAGTTTCTCAGAAAATCTAGAATATCACACAATATCAATTAAAGTGAATATAAGTAAAAGAAATATAAAGCTGTGGCCTGGAAAGTTTTGTTACTTTTAATCATCTAATGGCCTAATTTCCTATTTAACATAATTTTGGGTTTTTGTATAAAATAATGAATGAATAAATATTGTGAATGTATAAAGTTTCTATCTACCTATCTAAAATCACACCTCATTCAACTGCATCCAAATTACAGATGCACAGCCATTTTAATTCTGCAATATTTCAACATAACATTTTTAAATTACTCTTCCTTGGTGATGACAGGATGCAAAGTGTCCCACAGCATGATTCTCCCTCTCCCTTGTGCGTTAATAGATGTACCAAGAATATGAGTTCATAAGGCGAGCTATTAACCTATATCTAGCATCATTTTCCATTGAACCTTATCTCAAGCAGATTGTGGGAAATTGTGACTGTTTCATGGTTTTCTGGAAACCTGAGTAAGAATTTCTATTGTTTAGAAAGCCTGCCTCATGATGGATTAGTGAACATCCTGCCTCATACCTCAGTAAGGGTCCTTCTAAAGTCCAATGATTGAAATTATCCAGTTTCAGCAGCAATCCAGGTTTTATAACTCATGTATCTGAAGGAGCTTCTTTGAAAGCTCACATTTCTAAATGTCCTTAATTTGAACATCAGACTTCAAGTATCTTTTAATAACATTCACATCCTTTTTCTATCTTGTGAGTGATTAGTTTGCATGTTCAATGCAGAGATGAAAAGAACCATTGTTTATAGATGACGATTGAACCACATTGTGTGAGAAAGGAATTCCAGTGGATCCCAACGCTTAGCTTTGAATATCCTGTTGTAGTGAACTTGTGTTGGTTACTATTCTTTGACATGAGACTTTAGACGGTTCTGATTTTTAAAAATAGGCTAAAATCTGTTTACATGATCATCTATGTTTAGTGGTTTATTATCACCCTAAAACGGCCCTGCTAAAAGAAATACATTTAGGAAGGAATAGCAGCTCAGCCTGGGTTGGAGTCATCAGGTAGCTAGCATGTTTAAAGTGTCAGACGGGACAAAATGTATATTAAAATGAGGAAAATATGATGTTAAGTGTCAACAGAGTGCACCAGAAAAAAGGAGAAAAGCACTTCCCCATAAGACAATCAAACACTGTGTAATTATGTCTACATAACGCCTGAATGAGATGATGCAAGTGTCATTATAAAAACACCTGATTCCTTCATCTACACACTGTCGAATGGAGGCAGAGAACATTAATTCAGGTGGCTCTAAGGCAAACAATGGCATTGCCATTGCTGCACAAACACTACAAAGCAAACATTACTCATTTCCTAAAACCCACATTCCTGCTGGTATTTAGAGGGAGACGTGACCAATGGAGCTTAAAACGTCTGCAAATGTCCTACACTATAACGTCATTTCAGGGCATCGTTCATCCCCAAAAGATTTTCTTAGCCTCAGACGAAGATCGATCTGTCACCAGTGATTTTAATTGGCATGCATGAAAGAAAAATGTCAGCTTGTTCTGGCTGTAAGAAACATATTTGGTTTCTACCACAGCAAAGTCACAAGGACTCCAATAAGTTCAACACGAGCAACAAGCAAAATGCTGATCATTCATTTCTTGACTTTCCAGAAATATTGTGTTCATCAGCAATCCCATTCAACCTCTGCACGTTTACCTGCAGAAGGAAGATTATGATTTTAGCAATTTTTTTTAATATAGTGGTGGAAAATGTCTTTGCATGTTAACACAAGTTTCTACCTTTGAAATTGTATACAGCAGAAGAAAGAAATGAAGGTGAATTAAGAAGGCCAAGCAGCTCCACCCAGTACTGTGGCAAACTTCGATAAGATCTCCAGCACTCCACACAAAGTGTGAAACAAAAGCTAAGTGGCTTGCTTTGTTAAAGAAAAAAAAAAAGAAAAAAAGGACTTTGGTGGTGTCTGAAACAGCAATTCACAGATCTGAATCGCTGTCTAGGAATGCAGAATGCAGCACAGGCTAATGTAGTGTTACCTATAGGACTCAGTAACACCACCAGGTTTACTGGAACAGGAGTGACGTTCGCTCATAAGAATGTTACACAAGGTGGAGGTGCGAGTAGGGCAAAGTGGCAGGCAACATGTGGACAATGGAAAAAAGAAAACACACTGCATATTCTTTCAGCAAGGACACGTTTTATTTTTGTTTTCTTAAGATGTATTGTCTGGCAAAGAATGCCACCAGAGATAAGGGTGTCGGTTTACGAAGGTGCCGAGTTACAAACACACATGCAAAACATGTCAGGCTCTGCAACTCTTTTAGAAATGTAGCTTTAAGACAGAGTGGGAAAAAAATTATGTATCAAGTACAAATAAAAGAGGCGAGTTGCAATGTAACAGTGTCAGGTCATGTGAATGAGATAAGAGGTTTAATTTGTAACTGCAGAGTCGGTGTCTTTAAAGGGTATAAAACCGGGTCATGTGTGGACACTAAAACTCAACCTAACTTACATAAAATTCCTGTCTTGAGTTTTTGAATGTAACAATTTAAATTATTTCAGTATAGTGACAAACATTATTTGTATATAATAGTAGAGTAATTTCAATAACAAGATGCTGTTTTTAGCCCTAAAATATAAATGTGGTGAAGAATTTACTGCATGCACAATCTACAAAAAGATATAAAAAACAATTTTATCTGCTGTTGAAATTGGTTAATTTCCTGCTTGATGTTCAACACAATTTTAGCTTTTCTATCTTTGGGTGGAAATTTTTATTATTTGGGTTTAGTTTTCTTTTACGCCAGACAGACCTGTGGCGTCATGAAACTGCAAAGAAATAGTAAAAGGTATTTTTCAAGGAAAACTGAAAAAACAGGTGGGTCAGCTTATTTAAAATAAAAAAACATGTGCTTTCTAGGGATGGGCAATATTATATTGCTTGTTAGGTAAAAAAAGAACATATTGAGAAAGGTTAGTGACTAGTGATAAGTTAGATTAAAGTAATTCTGAAGATTTCAGATATTTTTGGGGGGTTCCAATCTGAATTAAATATCTTCTCACAAAGTTGTTTTCCACACCGGGTTACTTTTACACAAATATTTAGTGTTATTTTTAGTCATGTTGTCTTGAAGGTTAATATTTAATGAGTTTTTTTGGGTATTTTAACAGAAATACATGCAGTGAAGGCTCATTAATATGTGAAGAATGGAGAAGATATTTCTAGCTAAAGCTAAATTGAAAGCTGTGTCACTAACTAATCCATTAGAGTTGAAAATAAACAATAAACTTGGATTAAAACAAGTTAATCAAAAATATAACAGTAAAATGTTGCTGAAATTACAAAAAAAAAAACTTATTAAGCAGGGAATACATAAGATTGTGCGTTTGTGATAGAGATTGAAATTATCATTACTCCATAACGACTGGAACCATGTCAAAATCAGCCGGTTATATCAATCTTTTCACATTCATAGAGTTTTTCTTTTTTAATGTGCACTGTGCCCTCTATGAATAACTGTAAAAAAAATCATTAAAGGTTCATCTTACAACTGAAAATGTTTGAGGTGTAAAAAGAGTTGAAATATCGTTGTACACAACACAAAACAATTATATTTTCATTGCACCACCCAAACAGCACATTCACCTGTAATTGTGTTCTGTTCTTCAATAACGTCTCAAACATGCAAGAGGACCTGAACATTCATGATGAAAAAAATGCACATTTTCATAATTCATCCACCTCTGGCTCACATTGGTGCAGTTTTCTGGTCAGCCATCTAGAGATGATTTATTAAGTTGTGTTATTTCCCCCTCCCCAGCAGTTTGAAGAGCAAATTCAAAACAACAAAGCATATTATCATCAGGAGGAAACATATGAACTTCAATTGTTAACTAAAGGGAGAAACCCGTTGGAGAGTTATATCAGGTAGGCATGTGAGGTATTCACCTAGGAGTGTAGGTTCACTGCCTTGGGACAGTAAACACACACATCCTGAGCTGTGAGGGGTAGAAAGGTTTAAGCAGCATCACGGCTGAGGCAATCATTAAGCCTCAGTACACAAGGACAAAGTCCTCCAGAAGAACAGGACCATCACCAACCCTGCTCTGTGACACCGGCAGGAATGTCTGGCTGTATGATGGGGGTTGTGCAGAAATACACAAGCGGGTTCGGGGATCATCTATGTTATAAAAGGTTTAAAAGCTTTTCTACTTTTTTGTTATTTGCTGAAACTAAAACCGAGCTCAGGGTTGCATGGGCGTGCCCCCCCACGAAAAAAAAAAAAAAAAAAAAAATCCCTAACCTGGGATCACTTACTGAAAGCAGGCGTTGTGCCAGGTATCCTGGAGGACCTTCATCTGGAATGAGTCTTGAATTTTTCCTCCACAGCCCGCACAGTAACAATTATCTGCAAAGAAGCAAGTGTTCAGTCAATGCTTGAGAAGTGAGAGAAAAACAGTCTAAAATTAGTAACAAAAGAAGCCGAGTTCAATTCAATCAACGCCTGTCCACGACACCGAAACCTAAAAACCCTAAAAACAAAAAAACGTAGAAAAGTGTATGAATTAAAAGGTGGCTCCTATTTGTAAAGCGCTACAAACGGCAAAAATAACCTCGCCTTATTATAGAATAACAACCTGAAGCACTCCTTACTTTCTGGTTCCTCCATCGACTCTACCGAGAGCGTCGTCGAGATTTGTGCTCCTTCTACAAGCTTCTCATTCTGCAGCAGCGGAGCTGTCATGAGCCGCCTCTCGTTTACATCCCAGACCTCCACTCAGCTCTGAATATATCAGCAGGAAAATCACTAATTCCCCCCCTTTAAAGCTACGCACAAATACAAAGACCAAATTCCTGGTGGACGGAGCTGCTTCTCTCGCTTGCTGGCAGGACAAGTGACGTAATGCGGTCGCCACATTCCTGTACGGAGAGCGGAAAGGCTCAGCTGCAGCACCTGGAGGTAGAAAAGGGCTCAAGCTGCAGACAAAATGTGAGAGGGAGGGACATCGACGCCCTCTAAAGGCCATGACAAACACTGAAGATATAGAAGCATACACCCTCATAAAATATACCTAGTATTATGAATGATAGTTTTTTCTTAGGGAGTAAATGTAGAGTAGAGTTCGACATTATTTGTCACAGTCTTTGAGTGTCTGGGTCTTGGGTTTTTGATTCTGTTTGATCATTTTCTTGTGGAAAATGTGTCTTCTATAATGTGTGAATGACTGAATGTAGTGTGAAGCACTTTAGGGTCATCTGGACTTAATAAAACACTGTACAAGTACAGGCCATCTGTATATGTCTTGCCATATTTAAATAATTTCAATTTGGTTTTTGTTGTTGTTTGGGTGTTGTTATATTAGTTAATACATCTGGGTTTAGTTTCTTAGTTTATTCTTGAGCTCTGTTTCTTTTGTATGCAAATGTATTTTTCTTAGATTAAGTGGCTTTTTCATCTTTTTGGTTAAAAGAGCCTCTGATTTAATTAGTCTCTCCCTCTGTTTCCCTGCTGTTTACCCTTCCACCAGTATACTACGTACATTTCCACTGATTAGTTTATCTGGTCACTTTACATTCCTGACTCAGCATTTAAGTTCCTGATTTCTTGCTGTTCATTGCTGAATCCTGTTCTTTGTTCTTTCGCTATCATTTTGTCCATGCATCAAGTCCTATTCATGTTCTATACATGTAATTTTTTTCTGTTAAAACACTTTATAGTGCATCATTCAAGCAACTGTCTGCACCTCGTCTCTGACAACCATGACTTTATCAGCAGTCCTATGGTCATCAGCTTCTTAGAAGCACATGTAGACTTTCTTTGGATTCCACTGTTTCATCTCACATATTATCTTAACTCGGTATTCAAAGGTGACAGAAGGTCTGAGTGTATTTGTGTGGTTGTTTTTACCAGATACATATTTGCATTACAAATATCTAATGTTATGGAATCTCAGCAACTGAATTTTTCCATGCATGCAGAGCTGGGAAAAATATGTGCACCCCTAAAGATTTCTATTACTATTTTTCCTTTTTTAAAGAAAACAATATGTAGGGTAATATAAGTACATGAGCAAAAATAGTTTTTGAATAAGGACTTAAATTGTTAAGGAAGAAATTAAAAAACGTCACCCTATGTGAAATGCTGAAGAAATACAATTTTTAATTTTAATTTCTATGGCCATATTCAGCACGAAAATTCACTTAAACAAAACCTGGTGGACAAATTAAAGTAGGCTATGTTATGAACACTAAATCCTTCCCTTTAAAACTAAAACTCCTCATTTAATTGCTTTACTCAATAGACAAAAATGTTGAACTAGTTGTCAAAATCTGTGAAGCAAATGTTATTCATTTCCTTATGATTTTTCTCTGATGATATTGTTTACAGTTAAGCACAATTTTATCCACAGCGTATTTGTTGTAAATAAGTTTGTACTTTGCATGGACAACGCTATAGATAAATTAGAACTGCAAAGAGTAGTAAAAATGTGGTGCACATGTATTCATTGTCTTGTACTCGTTTATCTCACTTTATACATTAATGTGTAACTTAACTGTACTTTTCACCTGGCTGTGGAATAGTGTATAAGGCTGTCTGTGTAAATTCTGGGATGATCAATTCAGTCTGTATGTAATGGGCATTAAGTGAAAGAGTCAATTTAATGATGGAGGGGCTGTTATTATTTAGTGTTAATATGGTGGCATTCTCGTCAAAATACGTGATCATCTGTAATTTAGTTTCTTAACATCGCCTCCTCACTTCTATAATCTGAAGGTTATGGAAGCTTTGCAACACCTGGTTGGGTCATGTAACACTGTAGTGTGGGCAGAGGCTCTTTTTATTTTTATTTTTTTAAAAGGCATGCCTTGCGCACCTCTCGTTGCATACAGATTAACAGACCGGTGAAGACGGTTAGGTTAAGGATGCCTGGAGGTGGGGTTGAGACAGATTGTCCCACGATGTGATATTTTCTGTCCCCCTGCCTTTCAAACAGCTCTGTTTAGATAAAACACTAAATTCAGGAAGGTAATTGGCTTTCTGCTTCTGTGATCTTAGAGATTCTTTGGGTGTATATGATCTTAAATAAACTGAATTTCATTGAATATTATAGCTTTATAGAGTTTACTGGAGAGCACAGTTTATTTATGATCCCAAAACACATTAGATTTTAGCTCATCTCTACCAGCTGCAATGGAGCTCGCAGAGGAAAACTCAAAGCCACTGTCAGATGCCAAAACCAGCACCGACGGTCCTGTGGATACAGGAGCTCAGAGACCCACGTGGAGTGGGCAGCTGGACTTCATCCTGGCCACGGTGGGATACGCAGTGGGACTGGGAAACGTCTGGAGGTTTCCTTACCTGTGTTACAGCAGCGGCGGAGGTGAGACTGCCAGATGGCGCGTGCTACTGTAATCAGTAATTATAGCAATAATAAATAGGTTTCTGGGTTAACTTTTTGCTTGGACAAATGCAAAACAAGCAAAGACAACTGTTTTCTTAGCCCTATTTAGTAATTATTCAGATATTTAAATTGTCAACTTCCTAAAATAATAGTAATTTTTTTGTCAAAATGTTTTTTTTTTTTGCCTAAATCATCTTTTGGCCAAAAAATGGTGGGGATTTTTATTCCTGTTTGTTTTTTTTTTGTTTGTTTTTTTCAAAAATCACTTTTGGCAAAAAAAAAAAAAAAAGACCTAGGCCATTATTTTACGAAGGTCACAATATTAATATTTTGCAACTTTTTGCTCCAGGTGCTTTTATTATCCCCTACCTCGTCATGGTTTTCCTTTGTGGAATTCCTCTGCTCTTCATGGAGTTTGCTGTTGGCCAGTATTCTCATTTAGGGCCAGTGCATGCATTCGCCAAAATCTGCCCCCTCTTTAAAGGTAAGTGTCTCTCTCCATGACAGAGGCTGCTTGTTTTGGTGAAGATAAACCTCTGATCGGATTCTCTGCATTCACACATGAAAATGAAGATTTAATGAAAAAACTAGCATTTTTTAGATAAATTCCCTTTAAATTTGAAATCTTTTCTAGACTTCTAATACAATTTTTTGCTGAATGTAAATAATCACGCATGCCTTATTTATGATCCATAACTTTGCATTAAACCAACACATAGATTACTATCTAGCTCAAACAAGAGCCCAACCATCAACAATGACAACTGTGACTATAAAAGTGATGTCTGTCTTGTTCTAACATGAGATTTTTCTTCAAAGTTTTCTTATCTCCTTAAAAACAGAGATAATCTACCCGGTCAAAACGTTTGGGTCCTTCACTTGATTCATCGCTAATTTCTTCCTGGTTATTGCTCTGTGCTAAACAAGGGCCAAAAGCAGGTAGCTTGTTTCCTATATCCTCTTGTCAATGATTTAACTGTGCCACTCATTTTCATTCTACTGTTTTAAACACAGCTCAAGATACTGAATTACTATATTTAGCAAACATACCATCCTCCCTTTTCTCACTTCATTATTATAAGTTTTACTGTTTTTATTGGTATTTTAATGTGTTAGCCCAACATATAGCTGTGGATAATGAGTGATGTGCATTGATAAATTACAGTTTTCAAAATTTTTACAATTAAAACCCTTAAATTGTGTAGTGTTTACTACACTACCTTTAAAGCTGATATCCTGATAAAATCCAGTGCCACCATAATTCATAATCTGAAACTGGGAAGAATGTGGCTCATCATTATTCTTATCAAGAGATCAGAAGATCAGGTTTCTTAAAACCTTTTCTGAAACTTTTATTTGCTTTGTATTGGAGCATATTATCCCACTCCACGATCCCACAGGCATCAGGGAAAACCATTTCCATAAAAACCATGCAGTCTGTAACCATAGTTAGGTTACATGTGTCAATCACATCCACATAGAGGTAAGGTACCAAGATTTCCCAGCAGAATATTGCCCAAATGATCAGCATCCCTCTACCACATTGTGTTGTTTCCTGTGTTCTTCAGCAAGGCAATACGAGAGGATATCCAGCATTATTTGGTTCACCTGTCAGTATTTATAATGTTCTGCCCAGGGGTGAACTGGGGCAAAAAAAAAAATCACCTTTGGACTTTTCCCTGCTTGGCTTATTTCCCAGATACATAAAAAATAAAGTACAAAATATATTTAGTAGGGATGCTCCGATCAGGTTTTTTGCTGCCGATTCCGATACCGATCACCCACGAGGCCGATCTCTGCCGATCATTGATCTTTGCCGATCACCTGAATTGGTTGTTGATTTTTTGCGTCAGGTATAAATGCTGCTATGTGATCTGGCAAAATTGAGTGAGTGTTGTTAGCTGTGCGCTGCTTTACCTGCTAGCTAGCCGCTCCGGATGTCCTTTTGTTTTTGCATTGAGCCTCGATGTAGCCAAACTCCGTCAAGTGTTTGTTTTTTAAATATCATATTAGATTCGTTGTGTTGATGCAATTTCACGTGCTTCACCTCCGAGGTAATTTTCCGTGGCAACACAAACATCCCCATTCACTATCAGAGCTGCAACGACGGGATTTGTTGCCGCGCGCCTGCGCAGTGTGAAGGAAAGAGGGGATCAGCTGCAGGCTGAGAAGTGAGATAAATGTGATCGGTTTTGGTGATCGACAAGAGACAGTGATCGGAGATCACCGATCATACACTTCGGGCGATGATCGATCGGCACACCTCTAATATTTAGCAAAATCTAGAAAAATCTTTCTGCACACACTGTCTGGTAAGAGAAACATTGAACCATAGCAGCTGACTAACTTATTAATATAATAGTTATTCTGTGATTGATTCCTGTCGTCTATTTCTGTCATAGTGTACCTTTAAACATCAACCCAGGCCTGGATCAAGTGTATTATTAAGACTGTAGCCCACCACAGTCATAAGAACAACAAGAAAAAGGAACAAATAGCAATTTGACTGAAACCACTAAAAACTGACTTTGTCTTTCACTAAATTTCTTGAAACATGTATATTTAACATCAATATCCATTTTAGCAATCTTTAAAAAAAAATAAAGTATTGAGCCATGCAGAAATTAAAGGAAATACTTTTTGGACTTTCCTGTAAAACGTAGTAAATTAAAAAGCTTCTTCTGGTGAGGGACAAATTAGGGCACCCCATCGTTTTCCCAAGTGAAAATGGCTGAAATCAGATGCAGGTATATTACATCAGTACAGCATTGGTACTCATCATTGTAACATACCTTTGCCTTGTTTCAACCAGACACTTTTGTTTGCTGTGCTCCTAAGTGTTAAGTGGGAGATAACACCATGCTGTGGTTGAAAGAGCAGCATGAAGGTTTAGCAATATATACCAGCTTGTGGGTCTGGTAAGGAATTTAAAGAAAAAACGTTTGTAAATATCCTCCGTTTACAAGCGAAGGATATTCAAACCACTTCCATCCTGCCTAGGTTTGGCCAAACAGCCAAATTTATTCATTCAAGATGCTAAAACAAGTAAAAAAAAACAACTAAAGTGCCATCACAGGACCTACCGCAGGCTCTTGCTACACTTAATGTAAAAATGCATGCCTGTGTAGAGTCATAAATCACCATCATATAATCCACCACCAATACACTGGATTAAAAGATGAATGAGGAAAATGTGGAGCCATATGTATAAAGATGAGTGCTGAACTATTGTTCTGCACTGGGATAAGCTTTCTTCAGAACACAGTTAGAGAATAGTTGACAGATTTATGCAGCATTTTAATAAAGTTTTTTTTTTATCCAAATGGAGTGAGATTAGCTATACAAGGGTTGACTATCCTAACTTTTTTTTCAGCTGGAAAACGCTTTTCTTAAACGAGTAAAACAATATTATTTCTTTTTTTTTTTTTTTTTAGGTAGAATTATTAATTTATTTACGTTCTTTTCCAAAGATAAAAAATAAGATTTGACATTGATATACAAACAGCACCGAATGTTTAATGGGCCGTCCTACTTTTTCCCATGGATGTTAAGTTTAGCCACATTTTGTTGGTGAGGGACATTTTTCTGCTGGATCATGGCTCAGTTTATGCAGTCTGAAACCCGACCCACTCAGACAGGAACAACAATGGCTTATATATTAAATAATTTACAGCTATTGCAGAACTTTGATCCCCTCTTGCTGTTAAATTCAACAACCACCAGAAAATAAGTTTTTCTTAAGACAGTAATAAGTAATGCTTCTAGTGAAGTGTGTAACCTCTTCAGCACATATTGCCTAACTTCTGCTGAATCATGCCTTACTTTGCCATCTGTTCCTCCAAATGTCACTCCACAGGTGTAGGTCTGGCCACAGTTGTAATCTCCTTTGTCTTCTGCACATTCTACAATGTGCTGATGGGCTGGGCATTTTTCTACTTGTTCAACTCATTCAGAGGAACTCTCCCCTGGTCATCTTGCAACAACACTTGGAATGTCGTTGGAAACTGTTCCAGCGGTTTTCCTGGCAATGCCACCCATCTGCAGTCTTCAAGCCAGCAGTTCTTTGAGTAAGAAGCCTGCAGTTTTTCCCTGCTTCAATTACATTTAATTTACAAGCACTTACTCAAATTATGTAATTTTAAGTTTTAAATATTCACTCTTGTGTCACCTATAAATATAAACATGTCGCATTCTTTATGTGCAAAGATCAACCTCATCTTTTGTTGTTGCTCAGGAAGGAAAAGGAAGAGACCGAGATATAGAAATATGAATGTCCTTTTTCTTTTTCCCCCCAGTCACAAACTTTTAGAGAAGACCAGTGGGATTGAAGAAGCTGGTGGCCTACAGTGGGAAGTATTTGGCTGTCTTCTTCTCTCATGGATCATCATTTATTTATGCACATTTAAAGGAGTCAAATCCACAGGCAAGGTTTGAATCATTATTGTTTTTCCACCCGATGTATACATGCATTGTGCTGTGAAATTTTATTTTCCTTCTTACAGATGTCTTCTGTTAGTTTACGTCACTCTTTCATGCATCAAATCATAAATCACATTAAATATCAGGTGAAAAGGAGTTACTCTCACTTTCTGCTGACTGACTTTAGCTTAACAGCACTTAACTTGTGCATGACGTCCTGCTGCATGTAGGACTCTAGCAGTCGGTCCAGAATGATCTGGAAGGAGTCAACGCTGAACTCAAACTGGCGCCGAAGGGCACTCACAAATTTGAGCTCGAGGTTTTTGCCACTGTTGTTTGACAGCGAGATAAGACTCCAGTGGTCGTGTTCGTTGTAAATTACTTACAAAGCTGGTATCCACAAGTTTAACCTTCTCAACATGGAGGCTTCCATACTCAACAATGTTGTTTTTTTTCTTTTTTGTGCCACATAGGTGGTGTATTTCACTGCTGTCTTTCCATACTTTATCTTGTTCGCCCTGCTTATCAATAATGTCCAGCTGCCTGGAGCAAAGGAGGGCATTCTTTATTTTATAACACCTGATTGGAGCAAACTGTTTGAAGTCAAGGTGAGACTGAGGGCAATGAAGCAACAACTAACAGAGATTGTTTGATTTTATAACCATATTTTGTGTATAAATCAGACATGTAATATGTCTCCATTTCTTTTTGAGTGATTTCTTATGAGACTAATTCTGTTCAAAATTTAACAAATGTCAGAATGCCAAAAGTAAAAAAGGTAAACAACACATACCTTTAATTGGTTGCAATCTAAAGTCAAATTTTCCAAAATCACCCTTTTTTCCTGTAAAATTAAACATTTTGAACAGATTTGACTTGCAGTGGCTCCATTAAGAGCAATAATTATTAAGTGTTGTTTAATCTCTGCGTTCTTGTTTTGAAATATGACTCCATGAACACAAAGAAAGAAAACAGAGTAAAGTAAAGCAAAATCAAATAAAAACATGTAAATCTGGTGTTTGTTTTCTTCTGTCTGTTGTAGGTTTGGGTCAGTGCAGCTGCCCAGGTGTTTAACTCACTGGGAATAGCATACGGCTGCATGATTTCAATGGCTAGCTACAACAAGTTCAACAACAACATCACCAGGTAAAATGTGATTTTTTTTGTTTTTGCTGTATTTAACAAATAAAAGCTTTGTTGTATGCAAAATGTATCACCAATATGTTCAGTGACTTTCTCTAACAAAGAGAGCAAATTTGTCCTCATAATGACAATTCACTGGGATAGTTAGGGAATAGCGTAATTAATATACTGTTATTTATGTATAGACTATAGCATAAATGATAAACACTAATTACATTAAATTAAATTAATTAGGGCCTTTCATCAATGTTGGAAAATAATTAGCCTGAGAAAAAATAATATCATTTTTCTCAGACTTGTGTCTTTATGTTTTGATACATAAAGACTTAAGTATAAAAAACCTAAGTTTTTTTATATTTAAGTTCTATTAAGTGTAAAAAACATAAATAAATTAGAACTAAAACCAAAACAAAAATAAATTATTTCATGATTTATGAAAATGAAATCATTTTCATAAATGATTTCACAAATAAACAGAACCAAAGTACTGTGACCAAAAGATTTTGCTCACATTTTGGAGTAGATAAACAGTCTCCGTAGTAGTTTCTAATCATTTGCTCCAAGCTTAAACTTTAGGTAATAGCTCAGATTTAGTGGGTTTCTGAATGGTGCAGACACCACAGAGTAGTTACTTTTCAATATTAAGTGTTTTTTATCCATATATGTTTTATAGGACGTTTTCTTATTTGTTATTGGAAGTCAGATTTTCTGAGCTCTTTGTTGGTAAAACAATAACATCCTTTACCAGCACGTAGCATGTATTAAAACAGTTGTGACAATCATATCATGTTTAAGATTCTTTCAGTGGACTGCAAAGTTTAATTTGTTGTTTTGCAGGGATGTGTTAATAGTATCATTAGTCAATTCCTTCACCAGTATCCTGGCTGGCCTTGTAATCTTCTCAGCTATTGGCTACATGTCTTTTAAACACAATCTACCAGTGGACAACATAGCTACAGATGGTAAGAACCGAGTAAAGTGCACTGACTTTTTGGAAAATACTAAACAGGACTTTAGAGTGAATGGTTTTATTTTGCTAAACATTCTGTAAAGATAGAAGATGTTTCTCATTTCACTTGTTACCATTTGTTTCAAATAACACAAACTTAAAAAGTGGTGAAGACCGGTACCTTTTTAACCTAAAATTATACTTTTACATAAAGAGATTTTTCATTTTAACTTTACCCTTTCTCAGTAATACTCAGTACAAACAGTTATTAATTAATACTTTCTTTTGGGAGTTATATAAAATTTGAGGGGCTGTTGGCGTTTTCAGCTAGTTCAGGTGCAATAAAAAATTGTGTTGGAGATGGGTTGTGCTTGTTTTCAAGTTAGGTTCAAACCTAACTACAATTAAGAATCTGTGGAAAGACTTGATAAATGTTTTGCAGATGCTTCCCATCCAGTCAGTCAGAGGTTGAGCCAATTTCTAAAGAAGAGAGGGCAACTATTTCATTCTCCAAATATGCAGAGTTTGTAGTGATGGATCACACAAGACTTGCAGCTGTAAATGCATTTAAGGCTCAAGCACTGACTTAAAGTGGATGAATACACACAATTTTGAAAACAAGATATATTTTTTATTTTACTGAGTAAATAAGAAATAGTTTTTGTTGCTACATCGCATAAGAAACATTAAAGTTTGTGTTTGTAACATGACAAAATATGAGTGAATATTAAGTTAATTGCACAGTGGTCTTTTCCTTCTACTTTTTGACAAGATGGTAATATACAAAATGACATTGTGGTTCAGCTAATAGAAGGCTAAAGTTGTTTTTCTCTGTCTACAGTTCATAAAAAGTTTGTTTTTAACTGGCTCAGGTCCTGGTTTGGTGTTTGTTGTGTATCCTGAAGTTCTCTCCACCATGCCTGGTTATCAGTTCTGGGCTCCAATGTTCTTCATCATGCTGCTGTGTCTTGGTCTTGACAGTCAAGTAAACATCTGCACCTCTTTACCCTTTAAAATCATAAGCCGTAAAAATGTTAGTTTTTTCTTTTATGGACTTTTTTAACTATAACTTTTAGAGTCGTCAGTAGTTTTATTTAGTCTATTTAAAATAATTTGGAAAGCATTAACACATGTGTATCTAACTTCTGTTTTATAATTCTACTCATGGCACACACAAATGGTAACGAGGCTGAATTTATTTAGTAGTACTTTTCACTTTTGTTGATCATGTATGATACTTTACATAACAAGTAACACTCTCTATAAACATTAATTCACAGTATTTTAATGATCTGTCTAGAAACCCTGCACTTTTCCTCTTACATGCACAAACTCAGAGGCTCAAAAGTACCGTAATGTTTGGCTCAGTGTCCTGCCCGTTATTATCTTTGTTTTGTTCTTTAACATAGAAGCGAATGGGTAAAGTAATGGACAAATAAACAGGCTATAAAACGCTCTTCAGGTTGGGGTTTCGAGATCTAGTTCAAGATCATCTTCACGCACTAACTTAGTCATGGATGCATAAGAACTGGATTGAAAATATTTCACTTTTCGCAGACTTCTGTTTCATGCTGCCATAGTTATGAAGGTACTTCAGAAACTAACCATTTTAACTGTAAAACAGCAGCATCCTAAAAGATGGCAGAAAACATTGGTGTTGGTTGATGTTTTTATGGACTGAAAATGGTAGAAGATCTAAAGAATTAGAAAATAAACTATTTTTTTGCACTATTTGATCATTTAATTGATCTTTCATCAATTAAATTTTTCACCTCTGGCACTATTTTCATTGAGTTGTAGCACAAACAGCCCATATTTTCTGAGGACATCCATGTCACAAATATAATAGTGTTGTGTTACGTGCTCAGAGTGAGTAACAGGTGTTTTCTGCAGTTTGGCAATGTGGAGGTGGTCGTGACGTTCTTGAAGGACGAGCTTGGAGTCAAAGTTCTTAGGTACCTGAAGAGAGAGGAGCTTCTTGTTCTGGTTGTGTGTTTTGCGGGGCTTCTTTTGGGAATCCCTCATGTAACTCAGGTGAAAAAGTCATACCCTTTCTTTATATTTTGCTAAGAATAATGAGGAATGCTGACAACACTTGCTACTTAAGCTTTACTGTCCTTTTTTGTAGGGAGGCATTTACGTGTTCCAGCTGATGGACTACTGCACTGCTGTGGGTTCCCTCATATTCCTGGCTTTCTTTGAAATAGTGG
This sequence comes from Xiphophorus couchianus, assembly GCF_001444195.1. NCBI lineage: Eukaryota > Metazoa > Chordata > Actinopteri > Cyprinodontiformes > Poeciliidae > Xiphophorus > Xiphophorus couchianus. The sequence goes on from NC_040239.1 coordinate 16,946,569, forward strand.
CTGTATGCTGGATCTTTGGTAAAGTTTTACATTTAGTTCAACCTTTTACAGCGAAATGCTGTCTTGTTACAATGCCATGAAAGACTTTAGGTCAAAGTTTTTATTTCCATGGCAGCCAGATTTCATGCTAAAGGTTAGACGATATTAAAGGACTTTTCCTCTGTCACATTTACTCTTATTCTCATTTTACATGTTTTTCTCAATCAGACTCACATACTTATTCACCTAATATGTAGTTTAACAGCTGGAGGTCCGTGTCTTTATGCATCAACTCTTAGTTTCTTTCTGCCAGGAGTCTCTCGTCTTTCCCTGATGGTGAAGAGGATGCGAGGCGAGTCTCCGAGCCTCTTCTTCCGCCTCTGCTGGCTGCTCCTCTGCCCCCTACTGATGCTAGTAAGTCCTGTTTCTGGCTACAAATCCTTATGAAATTCAGTCTTCAGGACTGGCTTTGTTTTCCACACAGAGCATCCTGGTATCCAGCATTGTTCATTACATGCCTCCTCGCTATGGAGAGTACATGTACCCACTGTGGGCTGAGTTAGTGGGGTGGGTCGTCTCACTGGTCTCTATAGTGTGGATCCCACTTTGTGCTGTTCATGAGATCTACAACAGCAAAGGATCACTTCTTCAGGTGAGCAAATAAAATATATTTTGAGCCTCTTATCATTTTTGTTGGCTGCATTTTAATGTTCTTGTTAGATTCAGGCTGTTGTTGACTTATTAGTGGGAGATCATTTGGTAAAATCTAGTTTATATGTGATTAACTCTGAGAAGTTATACAAGTAATGCTTTATTTTATACCTGACTATTTGTCCGAGGTAGTTCTCTAAAAGATAGTTTCTATTTCATCTTCTTTAACCCTCAGAGAATGAAAAAAGCTGTGGCCCCTACATTAGACCTGGATGCCATGGATCCTCATCCAAAGAAGCAGAAAGCAGACAAACCAGTGTTGAAAAAACTGTTAAGATCATCTGTGTAACCAGAGAGTGAAAACCAACTCTGTGTGTGAAATGATTAGTCCTGTGGGATGCTTAGATATTTTAGTCTTTGTCTGTTTTTACAAGGTCATGTTTTTATGAAAGACATAACTTTAAACAAACTGTAAATTTTGAAGGTTTTTAATTTTTTCTGTAAAAAACCTTTGGTTTTATCCATCATCTGAAGGATAAATAACAACAATTTGCTTTTAGAATCTTACTGTTATGTAAAAAATAAAACTTATTCTGTATGCTTTGTAAATGCAGGGATGTTATTCTCAGGGTGTTTTTGACTATTGTGCTTGGTGGGCTTTGTGGCGCATAATGAATCTGTGGAACTGGCAATTTATGCTTTTGTAAATCTGAAACACAACAGCTGCTTCAGTAATGACACATTCAGATCTAATGTGACAACAAGTCGGTAATAAACCAAAAGAATAAATTAAAGAATCAAATCAACCAAGTTAAATTCTGAATTTGTGGCTTTATACCTACAATAAGAGGAAAAACAAAGGCTCACATGGAGCAAGGTTAAACATAAGGAGATGTTTCATGAAAATCTAAATCCAAAAAATAATTGTTTACAATGTGTCTGAGCTTATATGCTGCAGACATTAGACTTTATTTCCATTGCTCATCAATACTTCTTTAAAATAATCCCTTATAAGAGACCCACCTTCACATTTACAGAAGATTAAATAAACCAATCAGTCCAGATTGATGATTAACCTGCTGGGGAAGATTTTGTCTGATATCTTTTTAGACATTATATTTTATTCAAAGTTGTGTTATACTTCTCTTAGCAATATTTAGTTTCAACTTTATCCTTGTTTTAAAAAGTGTAAAGTTAGAAAGACAGTTCATGTCTTTCTAAAGTTTATGTGATCAAATCTGTTATTCATTTGAATGAATGTTTGGACCAAAGTTACTGAACATGTTTATTAAACATATTAAGCAATAAGAATGCGACTAGATGTCCTATTGTTGAAATGTAATTTATTACAACTCAAGCTTTGTGATTGTTTAACAGTCTTAGAGAAAATATAAATGATTTACCGGTACTCTGTGTCTGTAAGGGGAAAAGTCAAAACTCAATGAACGGAAAAACTTTGGTCAACAATGAAGCTGTAATTTTTCAACCTTAGGAAGTAAATATAAACGGCAGAAATGGTGATGTAATGAAAAATTGTCTATGAGGTTCTGACTTACCTTCTTGGCTATTTCTGTTGCTGACTAAGAAAAATATTTGTCCTGCTGGAGATGTCTGGATCAAAAAGTAGTGAACATATTCTTTGAGAAATGCATATCATTATTCAAGTGAGAAGTAAACATTCGTCTCAATTACACTTCTTCTGATATTCAGTAATAAAAATAAAAATCTTCAAGTTTTTATACTTTTTTAAATAACGTTTTTAATAGTAAGATGTGTCTGCCTCATGTAAATTTCTTTCTCCTCACATGTCTTTCACTGGTTTTTGATATTTGATGTAACATCCGTTGCTTCCCGACAGGCATAAGGCCGTAGTATTCAATTAGTTGTGTATTGAATCTTAAACAGCTTCATTATTTCACTCTTTCTTGGGAAGAAACTGCAGATCCGCAGTTCTTGGAGGATATAAGCAACTATAGCTAAGAAGCAAGATTAAAAAGAACACAAACATGAATGTTTTAATTGATGTCTACTAAAACATGCAGGGTACAAGTCAGACTATTCTTATTAGATTACTTCATTTTTATTTCACAGTCACCATTAAGAAATCAATAAAATAAACTGAAAAAGCTACACCCGAGACGCCATTACGTATGTTGTCGTCTACTAAAAAAAACAGTCAAACCAACAAAAACAAAATTATTCCAAGTCTCCAATATAGTGAAATACAGTATTTATTTATTTACCTCTAAGACTAATGAATGATCGTTTAGGTTTTTTGTTGTTTTTTGTCCTCTTAGTCCCAAGTATCTTTTGAACCTATTACTTCAACATGTTAGTGGTGTCTTCCTTATTGCCACTAGGTGGCAGCATAGCAACGTAAATTAAATCATAGTAATGGTTTTTACCCCAATGGAGTCCATTCTTTAACAGTAAAACCATTAACATCGGTTTCACCGGCTGTATTTTAGTCTTCACAGTGATGGTCCATCTCTGCTCTCATGCTTCAAACCAACCATTACATCTGTAAATATAGCTACCATATCTTATTAAAGACTTCACTTCAGTTCAATAGCAGTAGAAACCTTTATTATTCTAATTTATGCTCCTCATGATCGGCTTTGCTGCTCTGGGCATAGAATGACATAACGACTGCAGAAGTATTTAAAAGGAAAATAAAATGCATTAACAGATGACAAACTGTAGGAGGGGAATATATGCAGGGTAAAAGTATGTGCAGGGCAAGCTTAATCACGCTGACTTGACATCAGCACATACGCTGATAATGTTCACTGTGAGATTGTGATCTCTTTGTATGGTTAACATAGTGAACTGCAGAAAACAAAACCACTCCAACCACAGGAGATCAGAGCTGAGTTAATTACTCCCTTGTCATAAAGTGCGGCTGTAGTGCCCTCAGCAGAACTGTACGTTAATCAATACTCCCTTCCTGCTTTCTCCATGACAGAACGTATCACAGGCATTAAATTAGCACTGGGAGGGCTGTGTGATCAATAGCTATAGACAGTGGAGCCCAAGGGGAAGTAAATTAATGACCAGACTAGGAGAGGAGGTTGGTTGTGATCCCGGATGGCCAATGAAAGAGGAGATAGGCTGCTATCTATTTCATGTTGAGTGGTATGAAGCTATTTATCTCTGCAAGCCAGAGGGTGAAATTAGCAATCGAGCTTGGGTTTTTTTTTTTTTTCTTCAGTGTAGAAGTAACTCTTGTGAAGTAACTCTTACACAACATCCTCCAGCTGCTGTGGTCATCCATCTGCACTAGAGTAAAAAGCAGAAAAGTGGTTACGAAATAGAAATGCTTTATGAACACTAAATGACTGCATTAGATGATCTTGGTGAGCACATTTCCTTTTGATATCATTTCAACTCCACATCAGAAGCCTGGTGAATTTAGGGAAAACATTCTTTTGACCTTTGAATTTGGGAATGTTGTAATTCTTTGGACAGATAAGTCTAATACTGAATTAATTGTAAACCAGAACAGATGACATGTTTTTTGTGCCAAAATCAGCAAACCTCATATCAGCTGCAAGCCATGGATGTGGAAGTTTCAGGATTTTGGGATGTTTTTGCTGCTCACTATCTGAGGGGCAAAATGAAGTTCCTTTTTGTTGTTTGCCTCCAATTTATTGCCTTTCCTGATATGTGGATAGTTGTTATATCAATGCAATTAAAAAGCATTTACTAGGGTTTTCTGAGTTCAGGAGCTGCTCTGTTTCATTCACTTGGTGTCACTTATCTAGGACATGACGACGACATGCACTAAACAGAAGGCAACCAGATTTCTTCTCTTGTTTCTTGATGACGTTTCACCTCTCACCTAAAAGATTTATCCAGCTCCAAAAAGCCCACAATCTAAAACTTAGGAGCATAGATAAAATATCTTCAAGAAAAAAAAGAAATCTAGTTGCCTTCTATTTTAAGCACTTAGAATCAGTTTTATTTATTTATTTATAAACTGTGTGCTAATGAATCAGGTCATCTTTTTGAGTGTGAAAATTTAAGTATGAAGTCTTTTAAGGCATCGGATAACAACAAAAATCAGAGTCCACTGTGATTTGTGGACGACTTTTTGACCATTTTTGTTTGCTGACTTCCTCTTCACTCCTTTTCTTTGCATCTGCAGACCTGCACTGAAATCTCTTCCTCTCCACCTTTGTGGCACTCATTACAGATGTGCACTCTTTTGTGGTTTCTTTGATTTGCATTTAACTGCGTTACTCTCAGACAGGACTGATTCATCTGACAAGCAACTGACAAGCAAGTATGACTCACAAGTCAAATAAAGTAACCTAAAAAGCATAGAAAAAACATTTTAGACAAAGCCTCAGCAGTTTTGCACCGCAGAGTAGAACAATAATAAACAGGCTCTAGAGAAATACAAGGTGAGTGTAAAATGCATCCTTTTTTATCATTTCTATGAGAATTAGATGTTCAGTATGGCTGAGAAAGCATTTATGTTTACTTAAGATCATTCTCTTAGTCTTTCAAATGCAAATGAATAAATCTAGCAAAGTATTCATATGCAGATAGGAGCTTCAAGGCTTGAATGCAACAGTGCACTTCACTGCACAGTTGCATTTGTAATGATGATTTTTTTTTGAGTGTTTCATTTAAACTGTTTAGGATGTGCATGTATTACAAGTCTGCTACTGAATGAACCTCAACCCTTGCTGGTAACAGGGCCAGAGCACCTGCTTCTAGGGTTTAGAATATAGATATCACATTTTACTTGTGTCAAGTTTTTTTTTCCATATTTCTTGCCTAAAACAACAGATATGCATTAAATAATCTAGTATCTCCAGAATTTACTTCTTTCTTGCAAAGAAGCTTCCTGAAACTGGCAGCAGCTAAGCTGAATTTCAATGCAAACATAGTAATTTCAAAAATACTGTTTCAAGTGCAGCATTTTTTTGTTTTGTTTGACCTTTCTGTTCTGCCTTTTTTTCAGTCTTATTTATGTCTTCTAATCTATACAGTTCCTCTCTAAAGTATTCATGCCCACTGAACTTCTCATTACTACCACAGACCTCTATTTTCTCTATTTGTATTTGTTGGGGGTTAGTGAACAAACATGATCATGAACACCAAGGAATACACCACAAAGGTCAGTGATAATGTTTTGGAGATGTCTAAAGCAGAGCAAGGCTATAAAATAAAATCCTAAGCTTCGAACAACACAATGTTCAACATGTTATCTGAAACAGACGCAGCCTTAGACTTCACAGGACTGGAGTGCAATAATCATAAAAAAGAGGTTCATCGACTCTGCAGGAGTTGCAGAGATGCATAGCTTAGGTACTGAAGGGTCATACTGGTCTATCACGTACAATCTTGTTGTAATCTGACAATAAACGGATGTAAATATTTTTGAAAGGCACTGTACCTGCAGAAAAAAAAAATCTGTGATTTAGAAAAATATTAAATATGAAATGACAGCATTTCACCTTTCTCTCTCAGTATGCATAAACTTCACTACAGAGGGGACATTTCTCCACAGATGACCTTGAGGATCCTGAAATGGTGGCTAAAAATACCAACAGCACTCTTTCTTATTCACAAAGAGCTTCATTAAATGGTGCAGAATACAATATGAATGTAAGTCATGAGTGCTGGCACACATTTAGAAAAAGTCTTTTATCTTTATAAAAGATTTCACAGCAGATACAGCATACTGTGTGCTTCTACCTTTAGGTCACAGAGATTTCGCAGCACTTGAATCTGTCTGTATTTTTTAGATAGCAGGAAAAGTAGCAAGGTTAAGGGTGATTAAACGTTTGCCTTTTCTCTATTAATTTGCATCCCTTTTTGCCCTAACCTGATTGCTGGAATTATTTAATTTTTTTTCTAGCCAACACTTTTCTCTTTAATGTGAAACCTAGTAGTCAGTCAGGATACAATACCTTGCTAATCAGCTCTTTAGCTGAAATAATTTTATTAAAATTTACAAAATTAGAGCTTTTCTAAAGACAAAGCTATAACTAATGAGCAAGAGGAACCATGCATTTAAACGATTTTAAATCTTCTCCCCAGACAATCCATTACAAGCTTTCATCTCAGCTAAATAGCATCAAGACCTTTATCAACATAGCTTTTACATGTGAGCTGTGCCATCAGTGTTCAGAATCTAGAGATATTAAAGTAAGGCGAATGCTGCAGAAACAAACTGCGTCAAACTAACATGGCTGAATCTTGTTGATCCTTATTGATTTTGTTCTGTCCTCATGGAAAAATGAAATGGCAGGCACCATCCAGCCTCTTTTTTTTAGGTCATCTGAGCATATTTATGGTGGCAATAGAAGAAAGAGACACAAATGACAGGGGATGTCAGTGAGACAAATTGCGCCATGAATTGGGTTAGATCTCCTGGGCATGTTCAGAATGAGTTGTGACATAAGTGAGCTGCCTTTTGACGGCTTCTTCAAAATCAACATTTATTTTCTCCCACTCTGCAATAAGCAAAGAACTAACTCCCACTGTATTTGCTTTGGGGACTCTTCATTGTAAATCTATATGTATTGCCAGTCAAACGCAATTTCAAACATTGCTAGTGGACATCTTAGAGTATTGCATTTCTTAAAATCAACAAATGGATTTTTAATCAGGAAAGATTGTTCAAATTACTACTGAAAATACATGAAATACTAGAAATTTTCCCAAACATCTTAAATGTCAAAGGTCCAAGAGCTGTAATTTTTAGCTCCCGATTTTGCATCAGCAGCATCTCATTCACAAAACAAAATATGCTACCTTGTTTGTTGTGGCATGTTTTGAATGTTGTATGGGTAAAATAAACTTGTCTTCAAGTCTTGTTTGCAGAGGAAATATATTTATCAATGATCCATTCATCCAAAATCTGATTATCCTGGCAGGGTCACAAGGAGGCTGGTGTCGATCTCCAAAGTTCATGGGTTCCCTGGACCACTACACACAGGACAACGCAGAGTCACACGCAAACACACACCCCAACAGCGCCACACCATAAACCCCTCTGTGCCAAACTTTACACTCGACACAATGAAGCCAGGTAAGGGCTGTTGTCCTGGGAACCACCAAAACCAGAACCATTTATTGGTTTTCCAGACAGATAGGCATGATTTGTCACTCACCGCTCCACAGCTCTGGCGTCTCATGATAATATGCTATACACTGCTGCAAGCTTCAGTTTTTACACAGTGCTTTTCGAAATGAGAAAGTGTGGTGTTCAATGAAATATTTTTTATGTTACTCCATTGTTCTTATGGATCTCAAGTCTATTAAAATCAGCTATATATTATTTCTTATTAATATAAGGTTTCTCCCCACCTATATATTGATGAAATGAATAATCACACATGCACGCAAACACACACACACACACACACACACACACACACACACACACACACACACACACACACACACACACACACACACACACACGTGAAAATGAGACCTGTTTTTTTTAATTTTTTTTTTTTACCAGTAGTAGACAGATCTGAGCTGAGAATAAATCCTCAGATGCATCTGATGAGACGTGACAGGACGCAGAGTCAAAGGGATCAAACAAAGCTCAATAAAATAATCATTATCTTTTTAGAGGAAGTGAAAGATTCAGGTCTTTAGTAACACTGTCTGGTGTTGCAGCGGCGACATTGAGACGCACCTTGAATAATGAGTTTGAGTGTGTGGTTGATTTCACAGCCTCAGCCGACCCAGCTAAACATATTTTGTGGCTGTGAAACCTCATTTAGTTTGTTAAGACTCACCTCTGTGTACTAGTTTCGAGTCAAATCCTTTAAAAAGAAAAATGTCATGACTTATACATATCTCTAATAAATTTAGTGAGTCTTATAAATAATGCAAAATGTTTCTTTGGTAGTTTTTAATGAACCTGCTGAATTATTAAAACCAGCAGCCGTCATAAGGTTTCATAAATGGTTGGTGCCACCACAACGGATCTTGCTCCAATTCTTTAAAATCAGTTTCTTTCTCTGTTTTGAACTCAAACATGTTTTACCTTCACACCGTTACTTGTTTAATGCAATATCATCTCAATGCGACATGCTGCCCTCAGCATTCAGCCTGAGACAAAAAAAATCCTGTTTTTAAATTTAAAAAATGCTCATTGCAGACACTGCTCAAAAATCACAAGGGAAAGATGAGACAAATACAGTAATAATTTAATAAATACTTCATGTCCATAAAGTATCCTTTGTTTTCACCAACATGTCTTACTGTTTGCAAAACAGTTCATGTATGCGGAGGACTGGTTTTGCAATCCATCTTCTTGGGGAACAGGAAACCAAATATTTTGTCAATGGGAAACTCACAGCAGAATGAAAGTCACCTTTAACTGAAGAGATTTTTATGATGAAAACCACAACCAAGAGGCGCACCTAGCAAAAAGAAAGGGAAAAATGGGATAATAAATGAAAAATTATGACAAAATGGCTCCAAACAAACACAACTACAAAGAGAGAATAAATTAAGAATATGATTAAAATAAAATATATATTTAGGGAACATGAAAGCAGAACAAACACAAAAACTAATTTCACAAGGAAGTAAAGAAATACCTAAGAAAGGAGAAAAGAAACCTGAAAGACTAAAATGACCATTTTCTGATTGTGTTGAAAGAGCTGAAACAACATTATTATGCCCCCAAAAATGAAGTTTACAGCACAGTGTGTTGAGATGGCTTTGGGTTGCATTTAATCTGCAAGAATCTCTTGTGTTCATAGCCTTTCATGGGGTCTGTGCTCAAAATCTTAAAGAGGGGCCCCTACTGGGCTGAGCATGAAAACAATTACAGATGTTCATGTTTAATGGCCAAATAAATTATACATATCAAGACATCCTAAAAATGTATGAACCAAACAAATAATCAGCAGATAATTAATTTGAAAACACTTTTTTTGAAGCAACAGAGCTAGTTGGAGAGACAATCCAGAAATAGACGTTAACAAACAAGAGTTGGATCCCTTTATCTTTCGACTAGGGCTCAAAATCCAACTTTTAAGACTGTACAAACCACTTAGATACACACTCAAATTAGTCAAAAATGAAGCAGGAAAAAAAGTCTTATGTAATTTCATCTGAATTCAAAATGCTTCCTGCTGAGTGGGAGGCAAGTGTGTTTTAGCTGAAAGGTCAAACACGCTGCTCGGCAGCTACATTCATTGATTCTGTTATTTCAGTTTTAAGATCAATGGGAAAATATTCCAGAGAGCATGCGTTTGTACGTGTGCACATAATCCATGAATGTCACACATATTGGAGACACGTCACTGGTATTCCCATCACGGATCACCAATATGTTCTAAATGCCACCAGGAAGGAGATAACTAACAACACAGATCTGATATACAAAGTTTTTACAGCTGAAAATTACAATGACAATTGTCTTATTGAAGACTAGTTAGTCTTTTTATGTTGCTTATTTTTTTCTATACACATAAACATGCTTGTTACCTACAGTTCTTTTAATCAGGTTATTAATAATTTTTTTAATTAACCTAAATAATAAACTGGTTTATTTTCTTGATCAGTTCTGGTTCTTCACATGTTTTCAGATAATTTGCTGTTTGTTTGTTGTATTTTTTAATAGAAAAAGTGCACCTACAGTTTCCACATGCATGCCACATTCCAATTTGAATTTGACTCCAGCTGTTGTAGTTGTAGCAATGGCACCAGCACACATAACTGCAAACTGGATTCTTCCTGCACTTGTCTATTACGATTTTTAATTAATTATTTTCTACTAAAAGCAAGCAATTAAAAAAACATCGTTGTCCTCATTAAATCATATATTTGACTTGGTACACAAACAAAGAAGCAAGAAGGTCATGTGAAATTGGGGTCACAAATAGGGCCACATCCTGTTTTAGGCAAACAAGAGGTAAATAATCTAGCATCTTCAGACATGACAGCATCTGGCAGAGGGTTGACCTACAAGCTTCATCTTTGAGACCGCAGCCGGCAGCTAACCCAGAACATGCAGCCACATATTTAGATAAGCAAATCAGCCACCTGCAAGTGCACGGTAACTTACAACTTCTCAGTGGCAACCAAAACAAAAAGGCCACGGCTTGTAACATTCATAGATACCACTGCAGCTGAGAAAGACATAAATGATTGCTTACATCGAATTTTGCTGCCTTGAGACTCTTATATGAACCTCACCGCCTTCAATCCGCCATGGAAATGGTTTACATTCTGTACTCATCCTATCTTACCTTCACTACCGAACCTTAGCTGATCTTCTTTTGAAGCTCATTCTGTGTCTCCTCAGCAGCTGCTTATACAATCTTTACGGATCCCTCTGAAAGCTTCTCCTCTTTTCTTTTCTCTCCTCCACAGTAATTTTCTCCCTCCAGTTTTTCTTGACCTTTAATTTTTATAAAAACAATCAAACTATAAACCACTTCCTGAGTTGATATGGTGAAATCTGTCTCCACACATTACAGCACAACAGGCGTGGCAGATTAGCAAGTTTTCATGACAGGTGGGTGAAAGATTTCTTTCAGGTTTAACCCAGTAAAGTTTCACTCCATCAGATTTCTGGAGGTGTGTTTTATTTAGGTCAGAGCTGAAGGAGAGCCAAGTCTTGATTCTGTTTTTCTGCACAAGGGAAAACATTCAAGAGGCAGCTGCTTCACATTATTATCCCCTTCTGCATTTTGGTCTCTCAGATATGCTCTTTCTGAATTATGTTTGGATTCCAGTGTTTTCTTCAAACATCATACTTTGCCTGTAAAAAAAAACACAACAATCTCACAAGATATTCAGTTCTTTTAACATAAATGCTCTCATATGGAGGTCTAAACTTGCTTTATTCATCTGTGGAAAGCAGTTGAATTAAATCTAAACAACAACAATTAGCCTTATTTTACTTATTTAACAGAAATGAACAAAAAAAAACAAAAAAGTGTTTTAGTGCTGAGGAATAAATCACATCAACATAACCCTTCAGCATGAGTTTCATCCTTATTGGTTGAAATTAGTTCAGTGAGACCTCTGTTTTTGCCATCTACATAATAATTGATCACTTTCAGCAGTGAGTTGTTTGAAAGGAATATTGCCTGTTTTAAGTCAGTTTCTTCCATTTTATCATTGTCAGCCAGTCCTTGGTGAACTTAGTGGTGTGCTTTGTATTGCTCTTGTGTTGCAAGGTCCAGGGTTCTGTATTCTGTAGTTTTTCTACAGATTTTGATATATTTTCCTCAAGCATTCTGATATATGGTATAATTCTTCTCTTGTTCCCATTCTCTACATGTTAACCTGATGTGATACACCTGTATAATGTTTTAGATCATTTATGTTGGAAATAAATGTAGGGGTTTCCTAATTTGTTCTCCAAAAAATGTTTTTCAATTACATTTTACAAAAACATTATTATTGTTCGTTAATTTTCCTTGCATTTTTCAGTACTGACAAAAGTTATATTACCTCTCCATATGTGTTGGAGCAATACCCAAAACATAAGGGTTACATTACATGTGATTACATTTATTATTTATGTCTAATATTACCAACATGATGTGCTCTAGCTACAGTCTTAACAGTTCAGTGATTCCAGCAGGCTGGAGATCGTACTGACGTTTAGTTTTAGTCACTCGAAACCCCCTTGAAACCAACACAATGTTTGGTCTGACTTTGTCACTTGGTTTCCCTTATGTTTATGTTTATGAATAATCCTGAAACTGAAAACCTTTCAGAGCAAACGAGGATGACTTTTGAAATCAGTATGAAGTTTCTGTTTGCAGGGTTCGGCTAACAGAAACTGTTCTTCTCTCTGTGTCTTGAGTTAGAAAGCTTTGTGAGAAAGGTTTTGCATACGTATTGCAGATGAAAATGACCGACTTTAAAAGATTTTCCAAACTGCAGCTGCGTTATGTTCCTCACGATGCTCTTTGTTTTGGCACAGGGAGTGAGACGGGTCTCATGGGAGAAACTTTCACAAGAATTTCACATTGCGAGTCTAAGCCCACTAAATATTTGAAAAAGCAATTTATTCCTTGAGATGTGTGTTGTTGTTTTGTATTAATAAATATTTAACTTAATCATGAAGGAAACAAAGACATTAATATCACTGCATACTTGTTTACTTCTTGCTCTCTGGGCTCAGATCTGTTTGAAAGATGTAGAAATAAGAAAACATGGTCAGAATGTGTTTTTTTTTAATGCTCCCCCGTTTCAGTTCACTGCCAACGTATCCCCACGAGAGAGAAGAGATTTTACACAACGAGCCCATTATCCTCTATTTAGTTCTGTGCTCTGCTTTTGAGGGCGAGATAAACCAGTGAGCTACATGAAAGCCAAACTCACAGAGCATACTTGCTGGGAGTACTGCCTTTAGCTTTTTCACTTTCACTGCATGATTTGTCGCCTCTTGTATGTTCGTTTGTCATTTAATAGCACATGAAAAATAGAAGAGGGATTGTGAATCCTTTTGTAACATTCGGTTGAGTTGTTTACCAAATCGATGCAGCAAAATCCAATTTACCCTGCTCAAATTTCGGAGTGGGTTCTTCAGTGCATTTTTGGCCACTGTCCCGCGCTCTCCCTGCCTGATTCAGCATGAGTAATACCACTGCTGCTTGCTGGTAATTTTAAAAGTAGAAGTGTGCAGCTGAGTCACCATGTAGAGGAGATAATTGTATATGACAGCGCTGCTGGCGACAGCAGCCCGTGAATTGATGCTGCTGAAGTATGAGGAGTCATCGATGTTGAGTCAGCGTGTTATGCCTCAAGGACAAGCCAGCAAAAAACTTTTAATAACTAAGTAGCTTGTCCAAATAACCGGTGGTAACGCAAAGAGAAAAACACTGTCCTGGAAAACAGTATTTATACCACTTGAAGTTTTTGGCTTTGTTACCACAAACTTTAAGGTGTCTTGTTGAGATTTCATGTGATTTGATCGACTCAATATAGCACATAAATGTGAAGTGGAACAACAAGGAAGAAGGGTATTCACTTTTTCTTTTTTTTTTTTTTACTAATAAAAATTTAAAGTGTGGTGTGTATTTGTTTCAAATGCCTTTATCCTAAGGCCCCTAAGTAACATCTACTAATGGAGTCCATCCATGTTTAATTTATCCTCAGTATAAAAATGTTAACCCAATAAGAGGTGGCTGCCAAACTAACCTGCCAAACTATGAAGTCTATATATCAGGGAAACCCATTTTCTCAAAGCCCATTTTTAACTCTGAAGTTCAGCAGAAAATCTGCTGATAGTTGAACTATCAGTGGAGGCACTCTACACATCCTGCCTTCAGTCACAAAAGTCACTGTGGACAAAAAGACATAAAAAGTCCTATTTTCAGTTCATTGCAGGCTGGGTAGGGGTCACATAGCAAACAACCCTGATCATCAGCGTGAGCACATTATCCCTGCAGTGAAAAATATTGGCAGCATGATACTATGGGGATAGTTCTCATCAGCAGTGGCAGGAAAACCGATCCGAGGTTGGCGAGAATGACGGATAGAGAAAAGCCTCAGTATAAAACATACTGCAAAAGACTTCAGACTAAAGTGCAGGTTCCACTACCATAAGGACTACAACCCCATAAAGCAAGATCTACAATGAAATTAGTTGCATCAAAGCAGATTCATGCAGAATGGCCCAGTCAAAGTACAGGGCTAAATCCAGGTGAGTATTGATAGCAAGACTTTGAACAAATGTATGTATAGGCAGCAGAATTGGTAAGGAACAATGTAATAAAACTGTCTCAACACGGTTTACACACTAAACACTGCTGTTAAGCAGAGCAGATGATCATCCCGGTTTAAGCAGAAATCCTGTGTAGAACAGAGCCACACATGGCTAAACATCTGGAGGTGGGTTTGAGAGGAGCGATGCATAAAGGATTAAAATCAGAGAGCCAAGCAGGAAAAATTGAAAACCAACTGAGCGAATCTTGACATGACCGAAAGGGTGAGCTTGAATATGATTAGTTTATATTCAGAAACCTCATATCAGGAAGGTTTTTGACATTTACATCATTTCATTTCTGCATGTAGCCTCAGAGTGGTGCACTACAAATGCCTTTTCAAATAGCTTATTTTTTTCTCCTTTGTATTTCTGATTTTATTTTATGCTTAAATATACATGCAAATGTTATATTTTCTTTTATTCTTCAAATTATCCAACTCAATTAAACAATTATTTCATTTGAGCATGCTGTACAGTGTAATTTTTCTTATGTCTTCTTATGTCCTTTATGTCTTATGTTGAAAGTTTTTTGATCTTTTTGTTTTTATACTTTTACCTTCTGCATGCTTCCTTTAGCGGTAAGATTTTTTTAAGCATTCAAATATCTGATATTGATTGATTGATTGATTGATTGAGATGCAAAGAAGAGAGCAAAACTATTACAATGTTAGCACTTCAAAACTTTATTGTGATTGGGAAATCACTACTGGATACTATATGAATTGACAGACCAAGATTATAGCATTATGTCTAAGAAGAAAAGAGAGAAAGCAATAGATATAAATGACATAAGAAAAACATAGAGAAATGATTGAAAACTGAACAAGAAGCAGCAGGTGAGTTCAACCTTAAGAGAAGAACTTGTAGTGAAAAATATGTCTGAAAGGATAAAATCTTTAGACACAAGTGGTTCTGTGTTCAGTTGCTTGGGAAACATTTGAATCATTTATTAAACATTAGTGCATGAAAATAAGAAATTCATGTAGAAACACAAATTGAGATATTGCTCACCAACAAACAATCTATAATTGCTCAATTAGACTAAAATAGCAAGAAGTCCTGTGAGAATTTGAATTCTCACAGGACTAAAAAATTAAATGGATCCATACAAGACCTAACCTCTCTATAATATAATAAAAAAGATATTCTGCTAATTTCAGCTGGATTCTGAATTTGTAAACATTTATTTCTTAAATGCATGTTGTTTACATGTCTATTTTATGTTATATTAAATCTCTATCTGTTAACAAATCCTTACTATTCTTGAGTTAGAGGAAAACACATTGGAATTCTATTCTATTCTATTTTGTTCTATTCTATATTCTGATCAGTAAGTGTTAACCTTTTTTGCCTGAACTTGCCTCATTAAGTTTTGGTTAACAGCTTCACCGCATGTGAAGGCCAAAACTACCACACCCTCACACAGTGGCAACACTGAATTTTTTAACTCACTGCTCAGTTACTGAATTCAGGCGTTAATCACATGCACAGCCTGATTTTAATACTTTGTACTAAGCATCCGTGTTTGTTTATTGTCTTTAAAAGTGCATTAGAATTGATAGACACGACAGGTGATTAAAAATTTCTGATTTTAAATTTATTTGGTATAGTCAATTAATTAGAGTAATCTTTAAATCACACTTCCAATCATCTGACTCGGCCCCCAAACGTAATTCTGCAGGGCCTCATAAACCTTCGGGCCGGCCCTGACCTGGCTGATGAGGTTTACCTGCTTTGCCCGGTAAGAAGAAATATCTGCTGTGTCGCTTTAAGTACAGCAGGCAGTGCTGTTGGTCCATGTGGGAGCGCAGGGCGCACGGTGCGGCGCTGCCTCCCTGCAGCATGAAGCTGTCTGCTCATCGGACAGCCGACAAAAAAGAAGAAGAAAAAACAAGACAGGTCGACCCACCGCTTAAATCGCATCCAAGCTTCGACTTAAACAGATTACAGCAGTGATTGTAAGAGGAAGGAGTCGGAGCCAGCGCTGGGAGCCATTAACACTTCTCCTTGTCTCTCTGAGCGACACATAGAAGCGTGCAGCGGGTTATCCGCGGTATATAGACTGAAGCTCATTGCAGAACCAGCGCAGAGAGACCGTACGAGCTAACGGGATCCACCAACTAACCTCTGCAGTCTGCGGACGGAAGCACGGCAGACACAGGAGTTGTTTACTCTGGAGGTGAAACATCATAACTGAGCCTGACAGATGACCGTCCTCAGCTGAGTTCCTTCCTGCATGAACAGCCACACCATCTGCTGAGGCTTCACCCAGGCTGAGGTAAGAAGAGCAGTACTCATGTTATCTCTTAATTTGATTAACACCTGAATCACAGATATCTGCTGCAGCACCAGCAGCAGCTCACACAGTAGTGAAAACTGCAAGGGCAGCACTGGTTGGATCTGTGCTGCAGGAGTCTTGCTGGTTCCTGATTGAACAAGAACACTTCTGGAATAAACAAGTGGCGGAAAACGTCAAAAACCCACATATTAGTTTGCAGCACTAATGCTGCCCTAGTGTAATGGGGAAGAAATCACTGCTTGTTTTGTTCCGACTAATTAAATTCCAGATCATGTTGCAAGCAGTTACAACATAACAGCTGCATTAGCTGACAAAAATGAGATTTCTGTTAGTTTGTGACAGCTGTTTCTACGTCTTTGCGTTTTCTTGTTTGACTTGTTTGTTGGCCTGTGAAGAGGCTTAAGTCAAACTGAATGCATGCTTGGTGGCCCACAGACTGGACCCCTTTGTCACCCGGGGCCCCCACGTGTGAAGATGCTAGAATTTCATTAGAGACCTCCTGCTAATTTTTAACCACAGCTACAATTCACACTGGCCGAGTTCAACCTGTGCTGAGCCTGTTTTGTAGTGTGTGGCTTCAGAACCTTTCAGCTGCTGACCCAAAAAACTAACAGCTGCAAACACTTGCAACTCCAGTTATTTACAACTGAAGAGTACAGATGTAGCTAATTAAACAAACAACAAAAAAAAAGGTGCACTGCTCCATCCAGGTCCTCGCTGAGCCTCTGCCCCAAAAGGAGAAGTGTAAATTCCTCCATGTCTTGTTCATGATTGATGGTTTGGTGGACAGAGGTGGCCACTAAATTTTCCCAATGGGCCACATGAGTAACTATGATTGTTGGGAAAGGGCTACGTCAATGGCTCCACTACTCCAAAATTGTATTTGAAAATAAGCTCTATTCTTTTTTGTTGTCAGCTGTTTGTAACAGTAATTGTTGCAACTGCATAATAAAATGCAACATACCATGCTGACAACTGAAACCATATGTTATATTTTACAAAATGAAATGCAAAAAGAAAAATAAGAAAATGTGTATGTATTTTTGCCCAGACTGCAACAGTTGGATATACTGGAACTGGTTGCCAGTAGACACACAGGACAGACCACCGTGGCCTCTTACGCTTACATTTAAGGGTGATGTGGAGTGGATGATTAACCCAACATGAATGTCTTTGGACTGTGAGAGGATGCTGGTTTTCCCTGGGGTGAATGAACCCCAAGAAACAAGGAGAAAATGTACAAACTATATGCACAAAAATAAGCTGGGATTTGCACCCGGTTGTTCTTGCTGCAAGGCAACAGCACTAACAAATGCACCACCTTGATGCCAAACATTCCTCTACATCATTAGTAATTCACACACAAACAAGTTCATCTCAGAAAACTAGAATAATGCATAAAATTGCAATATTTCTTGCCAATCATCTCACAAAGTAATACAGTCATTTTATACAGATTGAAAAATTTCAGGTTTTCATTTGTTTTGCAGGTTTAATGATTATTTTTATAGGTAAAGAAAGCGCAAACTTCAGTGTCTCAAAAATTATAATAACACATAAAACTATCTAAGTTTAGTGAGTCTATATAAAATGAGTTTTACTTTCTGAGATAACTGGCAAGAAAAATTACTCTTTTACACAATATTCTGTTTTTTTTTTTTAAAGATGTTCCTGTATGTTGATAATAATAATATTTTGTGCACTGATAAGTGCAAACTATACAGACAGGACATGCTATATCTGCCTCTCTTATTTTACAATAACCTGTAGTAGACACACACAGGACGGTGCTAATATAGTAGAAGATACAGCAGAAAAAAACACCTTCTGTTTTTTTTTTGTTTTTTTTTAACAATAACAGCGTCGCGGGGATTTGTGCATCTTTATTTTCAGATTTTCACCTCAAGACTCACTGCATGCTGTTTCATGGAGCAAGTCTTTCATTTATTGTGGAGCTAACCTCAGCAGAATACAACATGCATTTGAGTATCTGTCAGAAAAACTTTACAAAGAACAAAATCAAGCAATGATGATGCAGTTGTAATCATTCTGAGAGAGCATCTCCACTGTCTCACCTTGTTTGCAGTGACCTTGTTGAATTATACATCACTGAATTGAGCCACCTCTCACTGGAAAGCGCTGAAGAGGAGGAAGAAGAGGAGCCTTGTGGTTCTTTGGATTGATCACAGTGTGGTTAAATCAATTCATGAATGACACTAATTGCTCATGCTGCTGCTATTTCAGCACTTGCCATGACAGTAAATAAAAAACACAGAGCCTGACAGACCTCTTGTTATGGCAGAGGGGACGCGACCACGGCCGGCTCACAGATCCTGAATTCAGAACAAGCTGAACTGATCAATGCCATGAACTTCGCTAAACCCATTTTTAATCCCATAAAGACCTAATGAGCATTTATGTCATGTATGAATATGGTTTCAGCTATTCAAGAGAAATGTGTGAAAGCTCTGTCATAAAAAATACATCACATGGTTTTACTAGCAGCTGCTGTAATGTCCTGAAAGCTTTCTCTTCCCTGAGGCAGCAAAGACAGACATCGGGGAAAAAAGCCAACAGCTGAAATTCATGTTTGTTCACTCGTTTCAATGCATGATGCTGTTCCCACTGCTGTGGTTGATGCAGAGAATAATCAGAGTCAAGGTAGATGCTTTTTTAACCCCAGAACCCCTCTGGCACTAAAAAGGAATCTTAAATGTTCTACAAAGATTAGATTCTTTGAGGTTACAGCATTTCTTTTGCACCTTGTAATGTTGTATTTTTGAGATTAGCTTTTGCTGCAGAGGAGAACCTAAGAGTGGCTCTGATATGGAGCCCGTTGTGTATTGGCGTAGTGCAGAGCGGGAAGGCTTTGAAATTCTCCGCTGCTTAGTTCTGCATCCCTCTCGGCCGTCCTCTCAGGGACATGCGGTGAATCATGTCCAGTGGCTCCCCGATCTTTTGACGATCACCGGGGGAACTGACAGAAATTACAGTGGGCGTAACTTTTGCTGGTCATTACAGTAAAATGATGGCCATGCAGCAGAAACTGTATGTGGGTTTGATGGGTGGACTGATTCTTAATATATCACTGCGAAGAAAGAATGTCAAGATCCTTATTAGAGCGCTTACTAAAATAGCTTAGCATTAAAAACCCTGATGCCTTTGCCAAAGTCATCTTGAAAGTTTCTGGCTCTTTACAGGGCCGGTGTTGTTCGTTACTGTTTGCAGGTCTGAATAAGGAAGAAAAAAGTTTATTTGAGTTTGGAAAACTGTGTTATTTTTCACACATCTTGGTTCTTTATATTGACATGTTTTTATTGAGCAGTTTAGACTTAGACTGACTTTATTGTCATTTTGCATGCACAGGGTGTATACAGAACGAAATTTTGTTGCATACGGCTCAGGACAATGTTTTGAGCTTCCAATGTTGTGAGGTTACTCCAGAATAAAATAAAATACATTATAAAATATGAATATAAATATAAATATAAAAGTTTATTGAAGTACTAGGCTAACATTAGCATATTTCCACTCTAGATACTACAGACAGGAATCTACAGCAATCAGTATAGTCTCTATCAAGGTGAGTGTCACTGTGAAGGGAAAAAACTGTGATTGCTGGAGAATGTTTGGATTTTTCCAATCAACAAACCATATCCATGGAATAAATGCAGTTTTCCAGCTTTGCATGCAGTTTGTGTTTTGCTAATTCAGCTTATACACCCTTTGTCTTAATAGTTTCCCCTTAACAGCATGACGGTTTGAAGGATAGGATTATCACTTTGTCTTTGGCTGATCCACATAAAAGATTGGGAAACTCCATTTTCAACATGAGCAAACAAAAATTAGGGTAATTGAGTAAATGAAATGAGGATTTGTCTCCAGAGTGTGGCTGTAGAAAAGCTATCCCTAAATTAATGTGTTTTGCAACAACTTTTTTACTTTTTCCATTATAAAAAGATACATAAGACAGAAAAAGCATTAAACTGATGCACAGATTTGAGTAGTTTGTCACCCTTTTTGCTGCATGCACCTCTCAGACAGATTTTCATCTTATAATAGGATTATTCCCCAACACCAGAATTTTTCCGTTAAACCTTTTCGGATAATGCCTGCCTAAACAGGTGGCAAGGAAATACCAGAGGACACAAATCAGATAAGAACTGGGAAACCCCAAAACCTTATCCCTCACTTTAATCTGGAGTTTGCTGATAGAAACAATTTTAGTCTTTTATTGTTTTTTTGGCAGAAATAGGAAATACCTGCTGTGATTAAAAAATGTTGACTTGTTGCATAGTTTTTATCTTATTTTCACCATGAAGGCATTCAGTTTTTTGTGTCATAGGATTTAATTTCAAGGCTTATTACATTTTTACTGTAAAACCTGCATTTTGGCTTTTCTCTGACTGAGCCAGATATCCTGCTGAGAATATCTTTAACAATCCTTCCATTTTGTGTTTCTTTTTGGCAGTCACAGAAATCTTTTGCTAGAGTTTGAAGAGAGCATTTTCCCACCCTTAGAGGGATACATTGTAATTATTTAAAGTAATGTTTATTTGAAAGGACTCTAGTCTTCAATATGTTACCAGCCGTAGGTAACTCTGATGCCTTTGCTTTTAGAAATCTAGATTATCTGCTCTCAAAGGTCGTCTGAGAGGGACCAAGACCAAAGTGGACATATCCTTTCTTAAAACATCTCCAGTCTACACAGATTTACAGATGGCTGCTTTAATTATTCTGTTTTCAGTGCATCATTGGCGAAGCACCTTGTCCTACCTCCATTTCCTGGTTAAATAATTGTTGTTTTCTGTTTAAAATAAGCTGCACCAATGTAAGCTTATTTTACACAGAAAATAAGCTGTGTAACATAAGCTTGTTTCTTATTTTACACAATTATGGGATTGACTCCCCAACTATAGTATTAGAGCAGCCAGTCTTATAGTTGGCTCCTCTAGGATAAGTTGTAGGACTCCAGATTCTGGGGCCATGTTTTTTTGTAATTGTACCTACTGAACAATAAGCTGAACATATGTTTTATTAAAACAAACAAAATAGTCCGATTTTTGTAGAAGTATTCTTAAAGCATTAAGAAAGCCACACAATTTCTGAAATTGAGCTCATTGTTTTGTGATATGTTGATCTATGAAAGAAAGAATATAGATATCTCTTTCTCTGAAAGTCCATCAACATTACCCTAATGTGGTGGTGGGTAAATCTGTGTCAGTTTTGACTTGTGTTTGTTGGCCACTCAAAACTATTCAGAGCGCCACAGATGGCCCCTGCGCCGCACCTTGGACACCCCTGCTGTATATTATGTGTTATGTAGATTTTTCTGTCTGATTTAAAAGCATTATTTTTGATACTAAATTGATAAATGTTACAATATATTTTTACAAAAACAATATCTCTCCTATAGAAGGAGTTTTGGAACATTTACTGTTTGTGAATCAACCAAAGCTGGCTCTCCTTCATCTGACCTGAACTATTTACCCTCTAAAGCTTCAAAGGGACTCTCTGCTCTCTAAATGTCGTGCTTAAATCTCTCTGGAGAGTGTATGAAAGCTTTGGGAAATGAGAACTCAGAAGAGGGGGGTGGACAAGTGAATACAAAACACTCATTTTCTGGGGTCTGTAGTTGACCTTGAGACAGTGCCAGTCAGCAGGATTAACACATCGCCTCTGTAATTGCTCACCTGGAGTAGCAGACCTTCTTGTTCTCTGTTCAACCTGATCCCTGCATCACAAAAAGGTCTTTGTAGGTATTAAACTGATGGGCTCTGTTTTCCTTACCTGCTGTATCAACAGAGCTCCAATCTGCACACAGAAAAGCCTTTAAACAGGAAAAATTTAGATGCATAGCTTTGCCTCTTTGGAAGACAAAAAAGGTCTGTGTAGCTGTGAGCGTTATGTTTTTCACCTTAAAGTTGCACTAGGTAACTTTTATAAAAAAATGTTTTTTACATATTTGTTAGAACTGTCCTGACAGGATAATATGAGACAGAGAAATAGTGAAAAAATCAAGCTCATCGAGTGGTCCTGCTCCCATTTGCAAAAATACACCGGTTCTGGTCAGAAACAACCAGAGTCCAGAGGAAGGTCTTAGCACTGTCAATCACACTCGTGATTGTGGGTTTGCTGCAGCTGTGCTAATGGCGGAGAAACAACGTAACGTAACTTTAGAGGAAAACTGTTTCCTTCAGGTACCGACTGCAGCTTTAACCAGAAACTTCATTTATAACCACATTAAAGTTATTTATTCCAAAATGAAGATGACAAACTCATGAAGACCTAATTAATTTCTACTGAGGATAAGAATGGCGAAGGCTTTATTTAATGAGAGTCAAACATATAAGGATTCCTTTTATAGGCTTGTTAGTGAAGCAACGTCGATATTAGATCAGCGTTAGAAATCAGCACTGGGATGCTTTGTCAGCTGCACCTCAAACAGTGTTCGTCAATCTGTGAAAGCACTGCGCAGCCTGCGCTGTGCAGAATCAGACAGGGCTTAGCTTTAAAGAGGATGCCAGGAGATTTTGATAAGCAGCATACCAACAATACTGCTGCACAGATGCAGGAGCCCCCCCCTCCTTCTTCTCCTGCGATAAATAACGGGAGTCCCCTCTGGTTCTGTCAGCCTGCAAAGTCAGCGTCAACAGTGGCGTCTGATCTCCTCTCAGTGTGTTGGGCCCTAATTGGGTTTTCACACTTGCTAGAGAAATTTGTCAGGTTGCTGTGAAGTGAAGCACCATGCCCAAATCAAGTTGTGCATCATTACGTTTCCATCTACTGCTGGAATTATGGGATGCTAAAGGTTTTTGAGGGGATAAACTACTTTTACCTACCTCCTGCCGGGAATATGCTGTTCAAGGGTAATAGTTGCACTTCCTAATGATAGTTTTTTGCTTAGTAATTACATCCATTGGGATTTCATGTGAAAGATGTGTAGCAGTAAACCAGGCAGGGCTTATTCATACGCACCTAAAATAGGGGATTATGATTCCTACGTTCACAGTCTTACATGTGGTTCAATTAATTTTCCAGCAGCAGCCAGGATGAGCGCCTAAGTCTATCCCCTTATCAGCTAGTTTCCTGGCAGAAAGCAGAGCGCTAACCTCAGCTCCTCCTTGCTGCTTATGTTCTCCATCTGTCGGTAGAATGACTCGGGTCGACCCTGATGTTAGGAACTATCATGTGCTGTAAATGTAACACGCCTGGTCAGCCACAAACCAGTCATCATGATCTGTCAACCCGTATCATCTCCTTTTGATATCTCTGCGTCTTTGCCTATGTCACATCTAGGATGATGAGGGGGAGAATGACTAAGCATCTCACTGACTTAGACTTCAGACCTCTCCTCAGTCGACCAGCAACATAAACACTGTCCTGGTGTTCAGTCAGACTCAGTTTCAGTGTTTAATATTGTCTTGTCTAAGAGTTTCCAGCATCCTTCAGTATTCATGTGGTTGCTTGATAAGATTTTACAATTAATGAAAACAGATGCAGTTTGCATTGTTTGTTTTTCCTTTTTTCATATTACGGTTTATATACACAGCTGTATAAAATTATGACATACCGCTCTACAATTACCAGAAGAACTCAATTATCTTTAAAGAAAACTACTGCAATCAGTCTCACACAACCTTATTGTGTCTCTGTTAATACAGTTGTGCCGATAAATCCTCCAGTTCATTGATCAGATGGATGTAAAAGGATGTTTTATGAGTCTTCTCTTTTTGCAGCTTTTAGTGACATTTTTTCACACAAATTTCTGCTCAGTCCTGTTAAGATTTGACCATAGCTACTCAGTAATGCAGGGATCTGGACTTTGACTGGGCCATTGCAACAGTTTGCTTGAATTGTCTCCTGTAGAAGTAAACTGCGAAAAAAAAGCCCACCGCTGGTCACCGTAGATGTTCAGTGATTTAATTCATTTAAACTAGCACCATGTGAATGATTCTTTCTTTCTTAAATGTTGTGAGTGAGGTTTTCTACATACACCATTTTAATTTCAGCAAATAATGCAAGGGGAAAGGAAACTGAAACTATAATGAATGATAAGCCTACGTTTGTCTCAAAACGTTTATGTTATGCTTGTTAATGTCCTTGAGTCTTGGGTGATAAAAAAAACCCTTTAACTCTGTAGCAAAGCCCCTGATGCATTTAAACATCCAGTATCAAAAGTTTTCATGCAATCCCTTATTAAGTCTTGAGTTTGAAATGTGTCATCCCCACACTGCAGTTTTCAGGTATTTCCATAGACATTTGATAGCAGACTCATTGCAACCATAATTTTGAAATGAAACCTTGTGCACAGTTTCAATGTTCCCCATGATAAACACAGGAAAGTAACCCCAAAACAAAACCTATGTTTTCCTCCATGGAAAACATTATTATAGTTATTATTATAGTGTAAAATGCAACAGATGATCCAACCAGAAAGCAACATACCTTCACCTTGGCCTTCAGCTTCAGTGGCTTTAGATGGTTTTCTCAGCTCTTTTTAAAAATCTGGGATTGCACTTATTTTTTTGTCCTTGTTTTGAGAGATTGGCTACTGTTCCATGGACCTTATATCTTTTGATAATATTGCCAGTGTGGTCACAAAACATAAAGCTGCTTGGCAAGAATCTGCAAGCCTTTTCTTTTAAAATGCATATCTTGCAATGACACCAAATATAATTTTTGGCCTCTTTAAATATGCTGAAAAGCTTCAAGGGACCAAGCCAGGATCAATAATTCAGGCCCTTCCCAGCCCTCCCACAGGTCTCTGGACTTGTAACCTTGAATAACTACTCATTAGCAAACAGTTTTTAAGTATTGATCTTTTTCTCAATCTTCTCTCAGACTTCAGGCGTTTTTCATTTAGCATTTTCAAGAATTTTATGCAAAGTTGATTTTTTTTTTCTTTAGGCTGTCCTTTTTGCTTGGAAACAACCCGCCTAAGCAGAACCCCCACTGCAGCAAACTGTGTGTTTGCAGAGCCGCTGAGTGAAAGGTTCTCCATTTGTTTTACTAAGATGCTGCTTGCACCGCCCTCCTCTACTTTACACCTACTCACCAACTCAGCTCTGTGGCAGCCTCCTTTGCAGCTCACAAGATTTAACAACAGCACCAGTTACAGCCCCCATATTGTCTCTGTCCTTATATAATTTCACACCAAGAGGCAAAGAAAGCATCACAGACCAGACTTGACAAGAGGGAATGAATCCCCTCATGGGATTTCTCTGCTTCGCATTAAATGCAAAAAAACCCCCAAATTTGTTCTTTTCTTTCCATCTTAACCACAACAGCCTCTCTGTGGCTGTTTCGCGCACTTTTACCTTAGACTGAAAAGAATAGTTCTGTTACTGCTGCTGTGATATTACCCATTGACTTTTCAATTTTCTGTCATCTTAGGCTTTTTGAAGCCACAGGCATATTTGGAGAAGAGAAAGGCAAAGCGAATGTGTAAAAAGCAATGCAGATTCTTTGAAAATGGGGTAAAAAAAGGAATTTTCCAACAAAAATATTCATGAGGTTCATCAAGTATGTTCTACTTTTAAAGCACTTTCATGTCGACTCCACATTTAATCACAACTGGCTGTAGACCAGCTTTTTACCATCTGAGGTTTTCTCAACACCTTTGGGTCATTTGACCACTGGGGAGCTTTATTAAGCCACATGCTGTTATTCTCATTGCTTTAGCCAAACCTTTAACATGATCAAATCACGTTGCCATAGCAACTCTGCCTCAGGAAGGTGCTGATTGCCCCTTTGAAGCTGCTTGCAGCCACATTAATCGTCAATTTATCAACCTAAACCTAAGCAAGCATTTGAATGAATATTTATTTATGTTATATAAAAAGTTGCTCCCTCTGCAGTTGAACACAACAACAGCAGTAACTGTAATTGCGTGTAGCACCGCAGGGTTAATCATTGCTGCGCTACTGCTGAGCACTCTTCTCAAAAAAACATGTTGGGAGTTTGAGAGAGGTGATCTTTTTTGGTTTACTCTCAACCTCACAGTACTTGAATTAATCTTAAACTCACAGGTCTCCCAGTTGTGTGTTTTAGGCACAACTCCTACAGTGACATCGGAGCTGTGAGGTATTTTTATTTGCACCGTTCACAGCTTCTAAAATTTCAGCACTTACTGATTGCCCTAGTGAGTCAAGGCTGATTGGCCAAAACCCACCAGGTTTTTCTGTGGAAAGACATTTTATATGGTATAAGTGCTTTTTAAGTTTCAGAGGGCAGAAATTTCAAACCTACACTTGGCAAGCTGAAAATATGACCAAGAGATAGATGCAGCAATGTGTCACAGTGTGCATGTCTTTTCGAGAAAGTTAAGATAATCTTATGTTTTATCTTGCTGATATTTCTTAGATTTTGCTCTCACACACCCAGATGGAAGCACGAGCAGGCCTCCTCCTTCTTCCTTAGCGTTGGAGGTGTTGTTCCATGTTGCATCAGAGCAACAGCGAAGCACTACTCTGTGTGCTTGTCATATTTTATTCATCTCTGGAGAGGCGGCAGCTCTGAGGCGCTCTCATTCCTGCAAGCCGAAAGCAGGCAGCTGTCAGAGAGCCCGAATCCCTAGATACATTGCCCATTTCTGCTCCTGCAGACAGACATCACACACAGGCATGCTTAGCTACATAACACAGGGCTTTTCCTATGCACATATTCAGTTCATGTAACCTTTGCATAGAGGTTACCCTTTCTCAATTTTCTCAGATATTTTTAGAGCAATTCAGTTTTCTAGCTTGGAAACAGCTCAAGATTCTTAGTTTTGTACAACTAAAAATATTGATTTTGAGTGAATGTATGTTTTACCGTCATCGTTTTTTTGTTGTTGTTTTTTTTTACTGTATTTCGAGTGTGGGAGTGAAAGAAACTGCATTCATATCCAGTGCATTACAAGCTTGTGTGCAGTGCTTTTTATATTTTGCCATGTTACAGTCACAACGTGTCTTTGGGATGGTTTTGTTACAGACCAACACAAAGTTTTTGCAAATCTAAAAAGTGCGGGATGCTTTTGATGTCAACAGTCTGTTGAAATACAGACTGTGAAGCAGCAGAATATTTCTACCTACTTTGCAAATATATATATATAGAGAGATAAATACATCACAACACAGCTGTGCTGCACTCTTTACACACTCAGATGGGATAAAGTTAATCTGTGAATATTAATTTGCTTCTTGTTAAAGATTTTCCGACAGAGAATCTAATTGTGCTAAGCAAAGCTAACACATGAATATGTTTTCCTGTAGATCATTGCATTTTAGCTTTAATTGTAGGTTTAAGGTCGTTATCCTGCTGGTTGGTGAAACTTCACTCCAGTCCATGTATAAGTTCAATATATGAATATGTTGGTAATTTCTTTCCTTAATTCATTAAATGCTGGTAAATGGAGGCAAACAGTAGTCTGTAGCTAAGCTAACTATGCTGAATGGTTGATAATCTCACACAGACTACCCACCTCTCGGAGAAAAACTGGGTTACAAATTGACACTTTTACCTTTTTCTCTATCTATTTTTTGAAAACCTAACTTTATTACTTTTCTTAGCAGCATAGTAACACCCACACTCGTTCTTGTCTTCCACTGACTGCTGCTGAACACCGTCACCGTCAAGCGTTCCAGGCGGGAACGAACCATTTCATGCAGATCCAGGAGGGTTCAGGGTAAATGTGTGCTTTTTCGTGTGGGAGGGGTAACATTTAATTTTTTACTGCCAAAAACAATTTTAGAAAACACAATATAATTAATTTTGTAATTGACAGGGCCCCATTTTATAAAATTTCTATGCACAAAAATAAAAAATTGTGAAGGGCCTTTTGTTGGTCAGGGGCCCTTGAAATTGTCAGAACTCCCCCACCCTCATACGGCGCCCCTGCACCAAACATTGAGTTACTACTTAGTGTTTGTCTGAAAAATAAACCTGAAAGAATATATTGAAGCATACAGAAAAGTTCAAGAAGTTTGAATACTTTCACACTGAGAGTATAAGTTATATTTCTTTTCATAATGAAGCTAACTGATCAGAAGTGGCACAGTGACTTGAACAAAGAAAAGAGAAAAGCTCCTGGAGTTTCAACATCAGGGTTCAATTGGCTGCGTCTGCAGGTGGTCGACACTTCTAATGAGACTGCTCTGGTGATGTAAAGTAAAAGAGATTAGGTGGAGGCCGGGTTTAAGACACTCTGACAGAGACATACCTAATGAGGATGAGATTTGAAGAACCACCTGCAGTACCTGACTGGCTCAAACAAGAGCATAAATAAAAATAAAAATAAGCTCAGAATGAAGTAAAGTGACAAACTAGAAATGATGAAAAGAGTAGCTTTGTGTAAAAACATCCATTTAGTGGGTTTTGTTATGGACTGTAACAAACCATGAACTGCACTCTGTAGTTCAATATAGCAACATACTGAAATATATTCAGAAACGTGACACGAGGAGGGGCATCTGGATCAGGATTTTTATTTTCCTGACACATTATATGACTGAAGTGTATTCAAAGTACATTGTCGGTCCATAAATATGCCTCTGCAAAACACAGGTACGCACTCTGATGAACAGTATTTTATTGAATAGTATTTTATTACACACAAACCCATGTTACAGATGATCTGGGAGAAATCAAAGCCAATAGAGTATCCTAGAGTTTCCCAAAGATTTTTATATTCTCCCAGTTTTTCAAAGAGCTACAGTTAGAGTCTCTTTTAATGCTACAGATAACACATGACCTGACTCTGATATTTAGCATTGTTATGTTTATCCATCACTAATGTACGTTTAACTTCCAAGCAGCGATCTTTACTGGCACATACAACTGTCAGGGAATTTCTGCATTCATACCTTTCCTCCTAAAACTGTATGTTTTAACCTTTATTTATGCAAGTTATTAATTCTTAACCTTCTTAAAGTTATTAGATGCTCTGTTAGCCATTTTATTTATGGTCAGTGAGCAACCAGCTTAGTCATTGTTTTGATATTTTAACACTCAGCGTCAACAACTTGTTTCCACCAAGAATATTCGAGTGGAAACATGACATGTGAGCAACAAGGCCTCTAACAATGTCTCTTCTTAATTGGAAAGGATATTTTGACAGGCGGCCTGTGGTGCTCCTCGACCTTTACACACAGATTTGCGTCATGCAGACGAGGTTCATAGTTCGCCATGCATTTTGCAATTCACGCCTACAGAGCATCCTGTAATAAGAGCACACGTCATGTTTCTGAGATGGAGGCGTCTAGATCATTATCACAAACATGCTGCACAGCTCAATAAAAAAAAGACATCTGGGGAAGGGTCATCTGGATACACTTCCTCATAGAAACATGGTGATCAGAGCTATTAAGATGAAACTAAGTGAGCAAAGTCTTTCTGCTACTTTCATTTAATCTACCACATATTTTAGTTTGACAGAAACGGCCCAAGCAGCATGAGTGTGAAATAGTTGAGATTCTGCTGAGGGTTATATGTGTAGGTGGTTGAAGCAAAACAGAGCGCATACTCTGAGGAAAAAAAAATATTTTTCAATGCTGTGGTTAATGGATCAGATGTAAGTGACTGAAACCATATGTTGTCCCTGCACTGTATTTAGCAATATTTAAGTAACGGCAAAAAAAATTTAAAACATAGTTTTGCTTTTGATTTCCTTTGGCAGAAAACATTGATTAACACAGAAACCTGGATTAATATTTTTTAAGCTCTGTTTATTAATAAAAATTCACAGACAAAACAGTTACTGATGCAGAAAATTGAAATGATTAGTTTGACTTTGACATGTACTGTAATTCTTTTCATTTCAGACTTGCTTCATTTTTTCACACTCTTCTTTAAAGACCAGATTTACAGAGTGCTTGACTAATGGTTGTCAACTCATCCTCCCAGCTCAGCTGTGAATCTCTTGTGTTGAATGTAAATGCATGCCACAGCAGATTACAATGAGGCAGTGTTTTCAATATAGCAAGTAGTTTATCTTGACGTTTTATGTGGAAAGCTGTATTTTTCTTTCTTGTTCCAGGAAAAAAACAAAACTTGTTATGGTGAGATAATAGAGAAAAAAGAAGACCAGGGCGAGAAAATGATAAGATGCTTGGATCTTGAGGCCGGTGTGGTACTTACGAAGAAGCTTTCTGCTCAGTCCAGACCGGTTTGATAGGTATCTTGTCTCCTTTGGCTCTCCGAGTATCAGTTGACCAGAGTGCAACGAGCTGAGCTGTGTGCACCACCAAGCAGAGAGGAGCTTTGCAATCTGCTTCAGTTCGACTCAGCGCAGTGGAATACCAATCTTGCGTGACGATGTTTGTTACTGCCACATTTGATAATGGGAAAATGTTCAAGGATATTTAAAGTTTATGTCAAGCGTTCATGTAGTTGTACGACCTAAATTTACCCTCAAATTATTAAGAACATCATAAAAATACACACATAAAAATACCAAGTGCTCAGAGCCTTCAGCCTGTAATTCCCTACATTTATCTGCACAGGATCCATCTCATAGACCACACTGCATATTCTTGGACATCTTTAGAAAAAGGAAAATTATATCAATATTTATCACTTCAAATGATGCTTTGTGTGCTTTAGGAGGAATACATAAATATCCTTGCCTTTTTTTAAACCAATAGGTTTTTATTACTAAAAAATAGTAATAAATAGTGTACAGTGGCTTGTATTTCTTAGAGAATAAACTCTAATCATCCCTGTCATTTTTCGCTTGCTGAGGGAGGTGTAAGTGGAGGACTTGTGAACAACAGAGCTGGAGGATTCTTACTGAAGGACACTTTAGCAAAGTGGACGCTTGTTGACACTGGAACTTGAATCCATCCCGAACAGTGAAAGGGTCTGTGATGTCTGCTCACCGAACTCCAAAGCATTCGACCAGCTTTCTGTTCTTTCTCTGCCCAATGAATCAGATGAACCTCAACAATTCACAAGGATATGGTCATTGTCCTTATGTGACAAAAAGTCCCACCAACATGACAACATGTGAAACAGGTGTTTTAGCATCCCTGTTCTCATTTCCAGTATCACTGTTCTTTGTCGTGGACAAAGAATTGTTTGGTTTTGATCTCACAATTTATTAATTTATCTTCAGAGTGGTCATTTTTTCAATTATCAGAAACCATTGTTGGATATTCTTATCATATTTAAAACCAGTTTTATTATACTACCTGTTTACAATCATGAACATGTCGTAGTTTTTGCTAATAACTAGCAAAATATCACCTAAGAAGACATTGTGGAAGTTTAGATTTCTGGTTACATAACTTTGTGAGAAAGCCTTTATTTGTTGTTAACCTGGCTTTCTGTGACATAAAATGCTTCACTCAGTAAACATGTTTAAGTGGGTCCAAACTGGACTCTTTTCAGGCTGGATTGGTGCTTTTCAGGCTAGATTGGCCCTTGTATGGGGCCCTTGTATTAGGGCCCCCTTGTATTAGGGCCCCATACAAGGAGCCCTAAAGCGGGCTCCTTGTATGGGGCCAACATTGGTTGACCAAATAGAACCCGGTTGGAAACCCCTTATCCTTTCTGGGTCTCATGTGACTGAATAAATCATTACAAAATTGGAAACCCATCTGGGATTCATGTGGTCCTAATTATTTTCCAGAGTTGTCCTGGATCAAAACTGTAGATATTTAACTAGTTTACACCCCTGCAAATTTAGCTATAAATTTATCTTTTCATTTGACCAGCATGTTTCTTCCCCACTAGAAGCAACGCTAAGTCATCCAGAGTCCTGATTTTAGTCTGACACCAGGAGCAACAGATTGGGAGAATGGCAAGGAGGACTTCCACTCAAAGACTTGTAACTACAAACAAAGACTGACATTTCTTCTTTTGGTAGAAAGTGTGTTGAATGGGAGTCAATGCAATCTGGCGTGTTTGGTGCGATATAGGCACAAAATGTGTTTTCTTAGGTACTGAGGTATCATGGTAGACAAGTTAAACAATCACGATCACCACGTCGGTTTTGGTTGATAACCTCAACTGTAGCTGAACATTTTAGTTGCTGAAACCCCGTTGTTGGAAACCTTGGTACATTTTTGTGCAGCTAAGTGGCCTGTGTTTAATTGCATTTTGTTTTCGTTGACAGATTCACGCAGGCATGAAGGACTTAAGCAAGACTCCCGATTAATTATATACTAAAATTCAGCTGTAGTGTTTAATTTAAAGTGCTTAATATGCAGAATAAAACTGGGAGTATAATGAGCTGATATTAGCTGCTTAATGAATCGAGTTGAAAATGCAGGTTGAACCTGCAGCTATCAGATATGCTACTGTTGGCTTGTATTCTATACTTTCAAAACAGTGTTGCTTTTATAAGTGAGTTGTGGCTCTTCAGTTTCCACACATGCTTGTCTTTCTTGTGAGAAAGTTTAAGGGAGACTAAAATGTGCAGTGCAGCTGCAGCAGGCGGGGGAGGGATGTGTGGAATGACTCCATGTCCGTCCATGTTGCCTTTTTATAAAGAAAAAAAACACAATAAGAAAAACAGTTTGGAAACCCTAAGCCTGGTCTTCATATATTATCATATATGAAGTTATCATGAAGTTATCTGGTTGCTGTGTTCCAACTAGAAGAACAGACTTTTCCAGGCGATGCCTCCATCTACACAATCTCATCCAGAAACTGCTACCAGTGTCAAAGTTTTGGCTTTTTTACTGTCAAGATTAATTCTTATGATCTAAAATAAGAATGTGCTGCTCTCTATTGGTGCTCAACAATTCCTCCTGGTCTCAGTGAAAGGAGATGCACCACCTTCGCTGGCCTCCCATCCTTATGCTGTCTATATGTTGCTTTCATCTGCAGAGGTGTTTTGCAACCCCCCGCTCTGTGTCTAATAGGACACAGTGTGAGATATGATTTTTTTTCCTCATCTATCCTAATGTTGTTGTTCTCATCTATCCAAAGCGCGGCGCCTTCCAGGGCTGCAGCCTCAGGCAGCTGTCTACCCATGTCCTATTCGCTTGTTTTGTTCGTTGGACGGGCTGTACTGACATGTGAATTCCCCCTTTTCATTTATTCATTCACCAGGATGAATCACAATATGGTTGTGATTCATCCTCAAGCAGTTTTATTACACCTTACATAAACTTTTAATACTTCCTGGTCACATAACACATAACAGTGGAGAACATAACACTTTAATTGCATTACCTCTTGAAACATGATTGGAAAAGAAAGGAGGTTCTATCATTTGGTCTTGTGTTGATGTTATAGATTGAATATCCAATAAAACAGAGTTACATAAATATTTAATAATAAGTTTAATTACATGAGTATTTATATAAGGGCTGCACAGTGGCGCAGTTGGTAGCACTGTTGCCTTGCAGCAAGAAGGTCCTGGGTTCGATTCCCGGCCGGGGTCTTTCTGCATGGAGTTTGCATGTTCTCCCTGTGCATGCGTGGGTTCTCTCCGGGTACTCCGGCTTCCTCCCACAGTCCAAAAACATGACTGTTAGGTTAATTGGTCTATCTAAATTCTCCCTAGGTGTGTGTGTGTGTGTGTGTGAATGGTTGTTTGTCCTGTATGTCTCTGTGTTGCCCTGCGACAGACTGGCGACCTGTCCAGGGTGTACCCCGCCTCCCGCCTGGAACGTAGCTGGAGATGGGCACCAGCAACCCTCCCGACCCCATTAGGGACAAGGGTGAACAGACAATGGATGGATGGATGGAGTATTTATATATATGTACATTTGGAGTTTATTAAAACCTTAACACCCACTCAGAGCTACTGAGCAAATTTTCTAAAAGAAATGCATATTTGCTTTGCAGCGTGGAAAAAGGGAAAACAGACACGCTGAAAGGCTCTGAATGACGAGCTTTGTTAAGCTCGGATGGAAAATGACATCATTTGATCTCCCACTGACAGCGCCTCACTGCTGCAGAATAATTACTTCTTTTATGAAGCCATTAGAGAAGACCGATTGAAGTGATTGTTCTTGAAATATCCATCCATGCGGCCCGCTGGGTTCATGGGTGTGGCAGCCACTCACAGACATCAGAAACTGACACTGTGGGAATCTGGGTTGTTTCACTTGGTTCGGAGCTTTTTGGCACATCATTAGTGTCTGGATGTCCGTTTCTCTGGGCATCACAACCCTGGCTATCAAAGTTTCAGCGTTTTTCTTCTGAGAAATGGTCAGATCTTTTTTTCTGATTTACAGATAAACTACATGATTTGTCCAACTTTAGCTGGTCCCCGTTGATTGACCGTTTTCTTCGGAACATCTCGGGAAAACTCATGATTGCTCATTTTACAACACCGGGGCGTTTATACAACTGTGCTATTGTCAACGATGAGGATTATATTATTTTTAGACACTTTAATTTACCGCCTCTCATTGAAAGAAAAGGTCATCATGAGTTTAATGGAGAATTCAGAATGATCAGGATTACAACAAGCTTTGTTCCTGCTATGCTGAGACCAAAAACTCTCTGCCACTAAGTCGCACAAACTTCCTAATGCCCCGTGGAATGATAATGGGAAGAGGATTTTCAGCAGATGGTGCACATCACTCTCTTCAGAAAAGGCCTATTTTGTACTATGCAATGGAGAAACAAATCCCAACAAACAAATGCAGATGCATAACGATTTAACAGACGAGCATAATCCATGGTAACCTCTTTTCAAATGAGATCTAAAACCTTTTCTGATAAAAAGTTGGTTTACTACAGCCGCTGTGCAGAAACTGATGGCTTGAGCGTTTTGTACAGAAGCCCCACTTAAATTGTGAAAGGGCTGCATTTATCTAGCACTTTTCTAGTGTTGTGCTGCAAGCTTCAAGCTTTTCCAAAGTATACACATTTCTGAGCCTATTTGGTGCTTTATCTCTCTCATACATGCACTTTGAACAGACTGCAGCTTGCGTGGCGTTTATTGGTTTGTAAGAAGATATTCCAACATGGGAACTGTGGAAATCAGAGATCAAACCACCAACCCCCTCAAATAGTAAATTACTGCTTGTTCTGCGGAGTCACACCTCTTACTTGTTAATTACTCTGTCAAGTTCCCCTGCTGTTACAAAAGCTCCCTTAACACCAGACTATAAGACCACACCATGGCGTGTCTTCTGCAGTGATTTAAGAACACAGTATCCTCCCTAGCTATTTTAAACATACAAAACATTTCTGTCCTGTGATGGTGCCGGTTTCTTTTCATTGTGCTGCATGAAATTCACCGCTGCACATTGATCATCCGATTTTGAAAGAAGAGCCACCCTCTCCTCGTATCAAGGCTACAACCTGTTTAGGCTACACACCATATTGGCAGCGCTCTGACTAATTAAGTGTAACGCTCTTGGGAGAGACGCTGCTATGTTCTCTGCACTGTTTTGGCTGTAATGAAGGCGATCTCACTGTGCAGCTGTGACACAAAACATAAAGCAATAAATGCAATGCATTTGCAAGGCCTCTTGCATCTACAGACAGGTATACAATTGACTTACAGTGGAATAGGGCTTTCAGCGGAGATGAAACACACATCTCCAGATTGCACATAGGTTGCAGTTGGCGGTTAAAATTCAAAATGTAATATATAACTGCATTTTAACTTCACTGAAGGTCATGGAAAGTTATTCCAGTGTGAAGATTGTGTAAGGGTGTCCTAAATTATATAAACCAAAAGAAATAAATTAGCATTCTTTTAAATTAATTTGTTTCTGTTGTTGCGATATTGCTATATTTACAGTAAATTTGGATAAAATTAAACCTTAGGTAAAAATAATGGTTTTCTTTTTTTATTACTCCAGATGTTTTACCTGCAGCACTAGTGGAAAACAAACCCACTGAATCTGTTTGAATTTGTTTGCTCATGTGTGATTTAGTTGTAAGAATATCTAAGTCAGTTTTTTCTTAGTATAATGTTTCTCTCTTCATTTTGTTACTGATTGTAATTACATGAAACTTCTGGTCATGTGGTTGTGAACCACTGGAGATAATTTAAGCTTGACAAGATGTATATGTCTTGTTTCTTTGATGTCTATTCCATGATGTCACTTCCTTGGATAATCTTTTGCTACTGCAGCTCCTTTCCACTGCTATAGAAAAAGCAACCATAGCACATTGGAATAAAATGCATTTCTACTAATTTAGAATTAAAGTTCACCACAGATGATTTAAAATCTGTCACATGGATGAATACATAGAGAAATATTTGGTTTTCATTGACCTAAAAAAACTTTGTGAACTCATCTGACATTGGGTTGAACAAAAACAAGAGTTCATGAAGACTTTGGGGTTAATGTCTAACATTAATCTTTCAGCAAGTCGCTAATGAGAGGTTAATGAACATGGAGACATGGTGCACGACATCTCAAGTTGAATTACTGCGCACTTCCTCTGCAGTAATGTCAGGACGAAGCTTTCAATAGGATCCATATGTGAAACAAGTAACGTGTCATGCAAAAGTATTCACACCCTTATATCTTTCCACATTTAGTTATTGTTACAAATTTTAGTGCATTTTATGGGAGTTTGATGTGCTTGACTATCACAAAGTTGTACATTTTTGTGAAGTGGAAAGAATATCATTCATTATTTTCAGAATTTTATATACATTTGAAAAATGTGGACATTGGATTCAGCCTCTGTCAGCTCCTGGTGAAACCACCAATCTCTGCAGCTGCAGCTCAGTTGTGTCTCTATCATCTTCAAATGTTTGCAGACTTTTCCCAGGGTCGATGCAGCAGGTTAAGATGCACCAAATATTAAGAGTTTTGCATCTGCTCACATGTTTTAAACGTGTCCAAACATGTTATTTTGTTCCCACCTGACCAGAACACCTTCTGCCATGTTTCATGGATCCTCCAGGTGACTTTTGGCAAACTGCAAATGAGACTTTCTTTTATCAGCATTTATCCAGAGTTGCACCAAACCTCCTCTCTTATTAATGTCTGCTTGTCCAGCTAGTTTAGATTGATGGCTTCATTTTGGTGGATTTGTAATTGTGCCATACTACTTTGACTTTTGGTTGATGGAGTGAACAGTGCACTGTGAGATGTTGAGAGGTCTCCGTAGCTTTATCCGTCACATGTCTCCTGTGTTCCTTGGTCTTCGTGTAGATTTTAGTTCACTAATGTTCTCTATGCATATATAATATTTAGTAACTTGTGAGGGATTTGATTGCTCAGCTTTAGAGGAAACGGAGCAAAGGGAGCAGTGCATACCACACTTTTCAGATTTCATTTTTAAATGTCTAAATCTATGTATCCACTTCATGTCACAGCTTTGCCCTAAATTGTTCTTGTAACGTTAAAAGTAAAAAGGTCACATACTTGACCAAGATGATAAACAAAATGTCAGACTTTCATCAGCAGCAGAAAACAAACTAAGCAACACCATGTGATAAGTCCAATGCCCTTAATGGTACACTATACTTAGTAACTTTGTAACAAAGAAAGTAGAAGATGTGTCAGGAGAGACATGGATTCTGTCTGCAGCTGAAGCAGTGATTATCTTGCTGGTTT
Source organism: Xiphophorus couchianus (assembly GCF_001444195.1). Classification (NCBI taxonomy): domain Eukaryota; kingdom Metazoa; phylum Chordata; class Actinopteri; order Cyprinodontiformes; family Poeciliidae; genus Xiphophorus; species Xiphophorus couchianus. The sequence goes on from NC_040239.1 coordinate 16,984,685, forward strand.
TGCACAAATACTTGAGGTTAAATAGTTAAATAGGAGGTAAAACTGCAGCACACACCTTGGAAGCTTCTGCCAAACACTAAAGACAGAGGAATGTTTGGCAGAGTGACCATGTTTTACTGGAAGCAACCGCTCCAGCCTTTCAGGGTCATGCACTTCTGAGAGTTGCCCTCTGCACTGATCCACCCACTTAAATCTGTTCTGCACAGCCGCAAAACTTTGGCATCTACCCGGTGGCTTGTTCAAGCTGTCTCACTTCAACATGTTATCTTCAGCCTTCCCTAGACCGTGTAACGTAAAGAGAAATTATCAGTATCTTCTTTTACATTGTATTCTTATGCTGACATATGGAAAACAAAGCTTCTCTGGAGGAAAGTCTCAGCATCCCGTTGGCTGCTTTCCTGTGCTTTCTCTTTGCTTTGTGATACGGCTCCATCGTCATTAGGCAGCTGATTTGGGAAAAATATTGCTGCAAATGAAGGCTTTCTCGCTGGGGCTAAAACGAAGGCTGGAGTTTGATTTGATTTTCACAAACATGGCTTGTATGCACTGACTGGCCAAGCATGTGAGGAGAGCAGAAAGTTTTGCCTGAGGGTGAGGGGAGGGTCAGGCCTGCTGCTGCTAATACTGTTGACCCTACTGCTGCTGACGTGCAGGAGGCGTCACAACATGCAGATCTGTTCTAGGGTGCAGCTTTTCTTTGTGCAAACAGGGAGATAAAGAAGAAGATACGAGACAAAACTTAAAACAGTTTCCTTCCCCAGTAATCCTGGAACAGGAACTCTCGATGACCTTGTCTTCCTGCCTCTGGTGATAGTGTTTCCTATACAGCGGCGTCTCAAAGCTTATTGTTGGTGACAGTCAAAGTATCTCACCAACCTCTGACAAAAAGCAACCTCGCTGGTGTTTTTGTCACACCCTTGATTTCCTTTGTTTTTCTAACAGCTGTGAAAATGCAGCAAGAAAAGTAATTCTCAGTTTTCAGAGGATATCGCAGTTAATTTACTTCGTCTGGTGTGAGCTGCTGAGGGGACCCAGCTGTTAGAAGGCCTCTCCTATCGTTTAGCGAAAGGAATATTTTGTGTAAAGTGAGAAATTAGGGAATAGAAATTGATTATGTCTACAGAAAAAAGTAGCAGGAATTAATCTTTGATATGGTTTAGTCGTGCATTCAACACCTGAAACTAAACTTGTGAGTTCAGAGCTTGTTGGTTTGTGATAATAGTCATTTATGGAATTGATATCAGACAAAACCCTTTGCAAATGCTATTTTTTTTAATGGCTTTTAACATGTTAAGCAAAATGAAAAAAAATGGTTTGTTCTGCTCTGGCTTCAACTCTTCTCTGAAAACACTGCAAGGCAGCTGCATGTCTGTTCTGGTTACTCCTCTTCAATTGACGCTTGGGGCAGATGTAAAGAATATTTATAGATCTGACCTGCAGAGACATTTGCCTGCAGCATAAGGAGAGCTCGCCATGTCTGCCCCTCAAAAATTAAATTTCACATTTCCTGTTGTAAACCTGCTCTTGTTGGCTTTTAGCTGGTTCATTAAGCATGACTGTGAATTAATGGAGAGCTAAATGAGCTCATCTTGACTCCTACAGAAACAAAACTTTGCGACAATTTTTGTTTAATTCTGTCGCATTTAATTTTCTGTTTGAACTTTGAGTTTTAGCTTTCAGAATAAAGTAGTTGTAGAAGAAAAAAGGATGAATTTTTGCCTCCCTTTTTTCATTCAAATGTGTCACTGAAATACTAGGGTAAAATTATGTTTGGGTATAACAGAGGTAGTGAATGGAAGCAGTTGAAAGTCTTATTTTTTCTCAAATAATAATTTATTCTGTACCTGTTACTGATTCACTTAATGTCTCTTCAAGCTATTGCTGTGCATGTGGAAAGGAAGTTCAGATACACATTCTGTCTATCATTTGGCGGAGCCACAGAAAAAAATCACCACTGCTGCAATTAATTATCATGAGTAGGCATGCTGGAGGAGCATCTGAAAGGAGCAATTATGGAGTTAATTATTGACTGTAGGTGTCTTGTTTTTTTACTGACAAAGGACAAATAAAATAATGCTAATAAAAAAAATGCAAAAACTTGTAGTCTCATCAATGGTCTGCCTGCTAACTCCCTACTGTGGCATAATTGTGTTGTTTTTCTCCATTAGCGTTGGCTGATTTTTTCACCTGCAGCCAAGATTTCAATAGTTTTATAAAGCTGGAGGAGGAAAATGTTTGAAATGATGGTTGAGGAGACATCACCCTCTTTTATTGCATCAAAGGTCAATTGGTGAAGTACTTACTGCACCGCTTCTGCTACAGATACTTTTGATATATATACAGCTCTGGAAAAAATTAAGAGACCACTCATTGAAAACCTCCTGGTTATTCCTCCAAATATTGATTTGTGAACTCTTCCTGAGTTAAAACATTAGTATTGTTGTTTCTAAATGATTATGAACTGGTTTTCTTTGCATTATTTGAGGTCTGAACGCACTGCATCTTTTTTTGTTATTTTAACCATTTCTCATTTTCTGCAATAAATACAAAACTTTTGCTTTCACAGACATGTTGTCAGTAGTTCACAGAATACAAGAACGATGTTCATTTAACTCAAACATATACCTACAAAAAGAAAAATCAGAGAACTGATCATTTTATGTGGTCTCTTCATTTCTTCCAGAGCTGTATATCCCCATTAGAAAGTTTTTTTATTTTTTTGTAAAGGAAATAATGCATTATCAGCTTATTTTGCTGTTGCATAGCATCATCCTCCATAGATAGCAGTACCTTTCTGTTTTAAAGAGGTTTGCCCCAAAAGTGTGTTTTAAATCATTTTAAAACACACTTTCGATTTATTCATGTTAAATTCCTTCAAGATCTTTGAGATTTTGAGGGCTCTAAAATAAATTTACCTTTTAATTTGGGAAATAAAATGATTAATTCAAGTAATGCTCCTCTGGGTTTCTCTCTTGCTCTACATATCCACTATATTTTTAATGACTTACAGTCTATGCATGGTTTCATTTCTGTCATTTACTGAACTGAGCTCAGTTTCACTTTCCTAACTAAGGAGAGATGTGAATTATTTACACCAGTAATTAACCTGCAGGGGGCCCTGATGGATTCATGAGTGGCACAGTTGTTGGGTATCACTTGCACATTTTCTCCATCTGTTCACGCTCATGAAGCCATCTGTTGTGTTTTCAGAGCATCACGTCACAGCTCTTTACCTGCAGCAGACATAACAGTCACTTACACACATTTCCCGAAAACCAAACTCTTCTTGGAGGATTCGGATGCTGCACATATTCTACATATAGATCTTTTTAGGACATGTCTGATACATCTAGATCTCTGGGGCCTTAATTTATTTGTTTCAACATCATATTTATAGCTAAACATATCCTTTGCAAACAGAATCCATTCTGAAACAAAGACATGAATGTTTGTGACTGTATAATATGAAGTATGTTTTCTTTTTCATGAATAGTAACTAAATACTTAAATAAAACTGGATGATCAGAATGGTTACAGTATAAGATGGGAGCAACATTTCTACATGTTTTACGGCTGCTGGATTTTGGAAAGAACAAAATAATTGAAGTGTGCAAATTAATGTGTGACGAAGCTTTCTGATGGATATTAGAAACTCAACACCACTTCTAGCTAACATGGAAAGAAGATATTTGGGAAATCCTTTCATTTTTATTTTTGTATAGATTAAATGCTTCACAATTTTGAACTTTCCATTAGTTGCATTTGCTAAAGTAAAGTGAACATCTTTAGCTTATTTGTGCACCATTTATGCTTTGCATATCAGATACTGATGTGAATTTTCTCATTTATAGCACCCTCCAGCATGTTTGATAGCATCCAAGGTAAAGATGTGGAAAAAGCCGTAAAATAAATTAATATTTTAATGCAGTTGTACGTTTTCAAACTAAAATATTTGCTCAAGTTCTTCATAAATGAGTTTTAAGATGACCAATTCTTTGTTGTCGTTCTTCAAGCGTTACGCTTGGAGAACGACAAGTTCAACTTAATTAATGTTCAACTTAATTAAAGACAAACCTGTGTCCTTGTCCAGCCTTGTTTACTTAACTCCATCTTTTAACCATTTTATTATTGCCCAGTGAAGAAAAAGCTTATTTTCTTGACAAGATGCGATCCTGAAGTGAACAGACAATCAGTCATAGAAAGTGAAGTTTTTGACACTTCAGACAGAATGAGGGTTGTCTTTGTGTGCTGATGCTGCAGGTCACTGAAGTCCTTGAGGTCTGGACAGTCAGAGTAACAATAAACCAAGAGGGGGGGAACGTTTGCAGTGCCACTGAGGTTTCAGGTGACAAAAACTGTGCAGGTTAGTCCCAGGGCGGACAGAAAGCCTTGAGGCTGCGGCGCGTCCTCTCCAGTGTTCTGGAAAACTCTGTGACCTTGTGAAGTGTTGCGTTACCCCTCCGAATTGTAGCCTTCGCAGCCCGTCCCAGAACAGAGACTCCTTTGAGGGAGGATTTTCAAAGTCAACAAAAAAAGAGGGAAAAGAACAAGAGACAAAATCTGAACAGAAATATGAAAAGAAAACAACCATCCATAAGAGCTTGTATTTTAGTTACTTAATGAGCTTTCTTAGCCACTCAGATTCTTAACCTGATGCCTTCATTTCCAATCTACCTGATTTATGTTTTTAACAATTTTTTTTTCTCAAAGTCCTCAGATTTCACCTTAGTAAAAATGCTGCACAAGATTCTGTTTGTTGTTTCTTACAGCTTCACCTGTTTTACCAAAGGATGGAGCATTACTCTGAACGTCTAACAGGGAAATGTTTATAATGTTAATTGCATGCTATTCGCACATGCTTTTTAATTATTTTCTTCATGCTACTGGGTGTAAATGAAAAATAAGAAAACATTTCCTGGTAACTACAAGGTAGCAATATTTATTCATTTATTTATTTATAGCTGTGGTATAATAAATTATTTTTTTATGAATAATCATGCATCGTGTTCCCATGCACAGCATGTTTCTGTATGCGAACTAAGAATTTCAACTGTTTTCTAAATACTTTGATGCCCTTTAATGAGAGACACATGCTTTACTGCACAATTAGAAAATACTCTTTCACTTACTAACTTTTTGATGGATTCAAAACCTTTATCAAACAACCTGTTGCACATTCTTCTTTTTTACGTGTTATAGAATAATAATATTTTTTAAATTAAAGTAAAGCTACTGAATTTTAATGTTTGTTTTGCTTTTTTTCAAAACTCTCATCTTATGTCTCTCTATTCTTGTTTCTCCAGGTGTGTATGTGCATCTTTACTGCAGACTGTGAGTCATACCCTCTTCTGTCTGAAGCGTCTTGGTAAATAACCGGCCTCACAAAGCCGAGGATTTCGGCTCAGCTGGTAAATAAAGCCCTCTTCCCTCCACGCAGCGTGGGAGAAAGTGCTGCTGCAGTGCTGGTGTGGCATCTCAGTGAAGCTGATAGCTGGAGTGAAAGCAGCGTTGAGAGATCATTTTTCAGTGCGAGCCACTCACCTTTCATTGCCATGGCCCTGTAAGCCGGCTGTGAGGGCCGGGTTGCTGGTGGGAACGGACTTGGACTCTCACTTGGAAGCATTCTGCAGAGAGGCGCGGTGCACCCATGCAGAGCATCTCCCTCATGAGGCTGGAGGCTCATACATGAGCGAGGAGTCATGTGATTGCTTGGATGACCTTCCTATGAGATTAAGACACTTTGACAGACTTTTTTCCCCCCCTTAATGCCCAGTGGGTCTGTACGGTGGGAGTGGAGTGAGAGCTGGTATTGATTCCTCTGCTTTATGAGTTTTCTTCACTGTGAGAGTGTATCTGAGAGGCAGAGGGAGCCAGCATGGCCAAGCCTCTCCTGAGGATACAGCGATACTTCTGCAGAAAACCTGTCCGCTTCTTCTCCCTCATCCTGCTTTACCTGACTGCAGGGAGCCTTGTCTTCCTGCACTCCGGCTTCGTCGGGGACAGCGGTCCCAGCACCCGAGGGGGCCGCGACTCTGTCGTGGCTTCAGAGGCGGGCGGCCGGGCTTCGTCATCAGACACTCGGGGGCTTGGCATCATGAGCAGGGTGTTCAAGGAGACACGCAGATCCGGTCGAAGGTTTGGACCTCGTTGGATGAGGAAGAGCGGACAGGGGGGCTACAAAACGGCGGGAAGAGGGGGAGACTACACCAGTAGCTGGAATCGAGCTCTTAAAGGACGCAATGCCAAAGACGTAGAAGATGGAAGAGGTGAGGAAAAAAACCTGCCTGTTGCAATGTCTCATTACTGTTTCATTTATATAATACCAGGGTAGAATGAATTCCCTCATAGGGAGAGTACACCGTTTAAAACAGGTGCAAAAACATCTGCAGTGTTCCAAAGTTAGACGTTAGTGTGCAAGGAAAACAAGAACAATACCCAATGGGAGAGTTATAAGGATGCAGAGCAAAACCTATTCATAATAATAGGTGAATTGGCAAACGCACATGCAGATAGTGTCCCACTTCATCCTATTGCAAAACTGATGCTCAAAAATCTTTGCAGCTTGGAATTGAAGGCCGTATTTGGTCTGCTGAAAGACCTCTGAAGAGTGAGTTGAGATAACAGTTAAGTCCTCTGTCTTATTTCTTTTTTTCCTGTGTAAATCCTGCAAGGATCCCAGTTTCTGTCCTTAGCAGTAGCTTTGCTTTGGCACATGTTCAGCCAAACAAGACTACGACAGCATTTGAATTGGGACATATACGCAAGAACTGCAATTTGATCTGGGATTATTGCAGGCTGATATGCAGCCTGTTTACATGTAAACCCCTGGTTCACATGGGATGTAATGTGTGACAACAGAGGTTTCTGCTTTGAGGACAAGTTGCCCCTTCAGATCTGACACCTTTAAGCTTGTATGGCAAAATGTTCGAAGTAATAGCTCTTCAGATGGTATCCTCAGTTTTGTCTTCTTAGCATTCTTACCCAAAAACAACAAGGCTAGGGCTCACATTGACAACAGTTGTGCACTAAGTCCAGTTTAGATTTTTGAAGTTTATGCTGTTTTTATTCCTTCTCTAAATAATTTGAAAAGTATATACTTTATTACTACTTATATTTCAAATGAACTATATGAATAATTATTGTTTGGCTGCTGCAGTTCCCAGACATTTCTATAATTTAAAGTCATTTTAATAAGATATCAGAGAATCTGCCAGAGTTCTGTGGCTGTGCAAAGCAGTGGTTAATGCCTTGCTGCCCCTCCGTTGCTGCTGCACACTGCCAGTCAGGTGGCTGAAGGAAGGTTATGATATGTTACCCTTGCTTAAAAGGAAGACAAGTTAAGCAGCTTTACAAATATTTAAAATCCAATAACTAAATAACCAGCAAGCATTAAGTTGTTACACTCTAAATATTATGACAGAAAAACTTTGACATTTTTACGTAACATTTTGATACTGTAAGAATTTCATCCATGTCTAATTGGAGAATTGTGAATAAATGATTAAAATCTCCACAAATAATAAAAAATTCTTCAGCAACACAGGTCATGCCAAATTCATTACCAGTAAATGTTGAGAGTGTGCAGGAAGGGAAAATTTAGATTTAATAAAAAGCTAATTTTCATCATTTAATGATTTGAAATTGCTTTAGTTTAAAGGGCTCCTTATCATGAATCAAACCAAAATTTCAATCATTTTAGAAAGAAAAGAAATAGTTTTAAGATGGATTCTTAAATGAAGGACACAGGCTGCCTTGAAATAAATTTTGGACTTAATAAAGTGGGGACGTTTTTATTCTCTCAGTAAAAACTAAAAAAGAAATGATTAACCATGTGGTTTATTTACAACTGGACTGACTGATGACTTCTCTGATATTTGGCATTTATTTGAGCACAACATCAAGTATTACTGCAGTAGATAAAGTAGAAGTAATACATATATTTGATCTATTAATGCATCTCTAAATTTCTAACAGAGATAAAAAGCTATGCACCTCTCAGTGATTGCATTCAGAGTGTCAACAAATGATCAGCTATCACTCCTATTAAATTCAATCTATAAACAAACCAACCAAGCTACATGCTCTTGTGTATATGCAATGATGCATAGCTGGAATAATCTTGTAATTCTTCCATTTTCTGTAAGATTCAGAAATTCTACTCTGTCAAAGAACCTGCAGCCATTTAAAGAAAATTATTTATTAACCAGCGTGAAACTTTTTGAAAGTTATTTGTTCCATTACATCCAGCAGAAAACTTACACAGCCTTTCAGAAAAAAAAACAAATATCATAGTCTACCACCTGCCTAAGCTGAAGGGTAGCTGAGCAAAACACAGACATTGCTCTGGTCAGCAACACTCTGCAGCTCATTCTGGAGAATCCCAAAGGGATCACAGGCCAGAAGAAATATGTAATCCCTCCAAAACATTTTGGGTCTGCCTGAGGGGAAAAACACTCAGGAAAAAACACCCAGAATGCACCCTGATTACCCGAACTGCCTCAAATGACTTTGATGCAAAAGACAGCATCTCTACTGTTAGCTGCCTAAACTTGTTGTCTTGTCTCTTGAGTTGTGTTTTTTAGTGAAGAAAGGCATTTGACTTGTATCTTTTTGTCATGATTGATATTTCTTGACTGTAGGTGAGGCTAATAACTTATCCTTATAACATTGTATTTTTGCTCTTGTTCTAAAAAGAAAAAAAACTTGAAGTAGTTAAAATCATGAAACAAAACATGGTTTCTGAGCGAACTCTGATGGATTCAGAAAAAGAAAATTAAAAAATGGCCTAGTCAAAGCCCAGACTTACATCTAAGTCTAATCATGACTTAGGTCAAAATTCATTCACATAAATACAAATCCTGGGATACAACGAGCTTATCATTTGGTAGATAGCTTTTTGCCCCTTAATAAATAAAACTGTGACTTGAAAAACAAATTTCGTATTTACTTAGGTCTTCTTCGTCTGACGTTGAAATAAGTTTAATTGCCTCAAACAATATAACGAAAACAAAGCAAAAACAGAAGAAGTCTCTTCGGAAGACGACCTTCTCGCAGCACTGGAAGTGTCTTTCTTCTGCGCTAGCGTTGAAGAGAGAACCTGCGAGTCAGGCTGCCAATTTTGAACTCCTGGGAAAGCCTCAAACATCTGGCAGTGTGAGGGAGGTCAAGCCAGAAAAGAAAGCAAATACTTTATTCATCTAGAAACCCTCTGAGTCACAGTAACCTGCCCTGCTGTGTCACACAGAGTAGAATATCAAAGAAGAATATTTTTTTAACTGCAACAGATCCGAGCGATATCTCTCCCAGCTCAAGGACGAGAAAACCAACATGTTTATGGTGTATACTGAAGCTTAGGGTTATCTGATGAAATGAAACCCTCAGTCTCGCTCGCCCCTCCCTCACTTCCTTGTTTCTCTAAAGCTAACCGTTTTGTACAGCAGCTGAATGTGATGATAGAGTAATTAATAGCTTCAAAGCGTTTGTTGTCCCTCTTGCATCCAGCAGCTCTCATCACACTTTGCAGCCTGAAAACACTCATACGATACACCAGAAGTTATGTTCCTCTCTTTACTCCAAAACCCTGTCCTTCTCTCAGGGTGTGAGCTACAGATTTTAGGAAATAATGTGATTCACGATGCAGGCTTCAGCAGATTTTTGTGCTGTGTGCTGCAAAAGAGCAGAATGCTGCATGTGTCCCATGTGAAGTTATAGGCGAATCGATATGCTTAAAACACAAACATGACTCAGCAGGGTGAAATCAGGTGCGTCTGAAGTATCATCCCTTTGTGCTCATGTTGTTCGGAGTCCAAATATGCAAAGCATTTAATCAGCACTTCGTCACAGATTATTTTTCAGCTTAACAATAGTAGCGTAGGAGGATTACAGCCTGCAGCAGCTCACCACAGGCTGCTTAAATGCCATAACAATTAAACTAATGCAGGGCTTTTCCCTCATTTGGACATTATCAGGCTCAGAGAGGTACGGCACAGATGGTCACTGCTTCCTTTGCTTTCCTCTGCTGACCGGATAAATTGAAGAAGATTGTTTTTATTAAAGGCAAGAAGCTGCGTAAGGGTCAGCGTTTCACTCTGCAGAGGTTCGCTGGAGCCCAGCCCCCATTCACACATCTGAGGAATGCAGCCAGATGACTGCCGCTGCAGCTACAGGCCACTAGAAGGAGATGTGTGTCATAAATAAATGAAGTGACTGCCCCAGTTTGTGTGTCTTTATACTGTGAAACCTTGGAAAGAAAACACACTGTTGGTTTGATATTTCTTACTTTTGATGCTTTTGTAAAACATTTTCATGTCCTTTTCCCTCATCTAAAGTACATCTGTTCAAGAATGATGTATGAATGCTAAATCTGTCGTTTTCTTACTGCCATTTATATTTGATTCTTTTCCAGCAAGGTACATTGGCTGCTACGTTGATGACACTCAGAAAAGAGCCCTGAGGGGAGTGTCTTTTTTCGACTACAAAAAAATGACTGTATTTCGTTGCCAGGACAACTGTGCTGAAAGGTATGACTCAGGCAAACAACACAACTGTCATCTTTTACTGGTTTTTATCTTTTTCTAATGCAGAAATTACAACAAGATAAGAGATATTAAGTAGAGTACTTTATTAATTATACTGCATCAGAGGTGGTAAAATAACAAAAGGCCTAATGCTGAGTTAATGTCACTATTGACAGTGACATTAGTGAATGAAGAGCTGACATTATAGATCTAAAAAGTCTTGATAGTGCAATCCTAATATATATTGAAGACATTAAATGCATTTTTTTCCATCTAAAGTTTCAGTGTGATTAAAATCCCACATCAAAAAAAAAATTACAAATAAAGCAACCTTTAAAAAAGTTACTGAAATTATCTTAAATGGCCCATAAACCTTAAATTGAGACTGTTTTGCCGGATGGTTTTCTATTAAACATCCCACAGAAAATTTCCCACCGAAGTCCTTTGAAAATCAAACAAATGCATGAATATTAAGTTAGAATATCATGAAAAAGTTAATTCAATTCCAAAAGTGCAGCTAAAGAATGAGATAGATTCAGATTTGCAGTAAATGTTCAGCTAAACTAAATTGTAGGGTTTTATAGCTGCAAGCATTTAAAGAGTTGAAATATAAAAGTGTTTAATATATGTACAAAAAATGTAAGTTTTACCTTTTGAATTAGAATTACCTAAACGAATTGACTAACTGATGTGTTAACTTAAGATGCAAACTCATTAGCAGGAATAACATAGCTACTTTTATAATAATAGAGAAATGTACTTTCATTTCTTTAAACTAATTTAATAATCAGCAGCATGCACTTTGATGCTGTTTTATGTATTGATTAAACACACTTGATGAATAAATGAGGATAATCTTGTAATTCCTTAATTTCCGGTTTCTGACGATTTTTTGTCTTTTAATTTCTGAGACCTCAAACAAAACCAAAAAGTCTGTATCGGCCAGGAAAGCCCGATCTGTCCAGTTCTCAAAGATTTCTCTTCTTCTTTTGTTTTAGAAAAAATATGTGCTTTCTTTTCAATCTCACCACTCATTTCTTTCCGTCTCTGCTACCACACCATCTTCCTCTCACCTCTTTTTTCTCCTCCCCTGTGGAATACCGGGGACGGCTCTATCAAATGCATTAAATTACACCCATCAATGACTCGCAGAGCTGAGAGCAGGAGCGAAGAAAGATGCTTGTTTTCGGCTCCCCTCTCTCTCAGTTTGTGTCTCTTGCCGCCTGTCTGTCTCCCAGGGCAGCAGGTTAATAAAAACAGACAAACAAATGAGGTGCGGCACATAGCAGCACACAGAGGTTTGAGTATGACTGACAGCTCTGGGGATTCATCCTGTGTCTGAGCTATGTTAAACGTCTAATTGCATCTGAGAGGTCTTTTGGGAGTCAAATCCTTCATAAAGGAAGGAGACAGGTGACCTTGTGTGATTCAGTTTCTGTGTAAGCCACACACCTATAATTGGCTTTGTCCTAGAGGCCTGCAGAGGATGTAGCACAGCTTATTTTTCGTCACCAGAAGGAGATCTCTTACTATAATGTAGTTCCATTTTTTGCCTCAGCATCCCCGGTGCACCATGTGTTTGTTTTTATCGATTACAGCTCACTCTGTGGTTCAGAGGGATAAAATATATCAGCCCAGGAAGGATTAAGAAACATGATGAAGGCTCAGAGCAAACACTTGAACCTCTATGTTTTCCTTCCTTCCAGAGGGTACATGTATGCAGGTCTGGAGTTTGGAGCCGAGTGCTTCTGCGGGCACAAGATCCAAGCGCCCAATGCTTCAGAGAGCGAATGCAACATGGAGTGTAAAGGAGAGAGGAACAACATGTGTGGAGGAGCCAACAGACTGTCCATCTATAGGCTGGAGCTGAGCCAGGAGTCGGCGCGCCGCTGTGAGTCTCTGCCTCACACAGGAAAGCCAAGTGATGGCCTGTGTTGTAGGTCATGATAGTTATTTTCCTTTTTGATATCTAAAATTGCCTCTCACCCAGTGACAGCTGGAGATAGGCTCCAGCCGCCGTGGCCCTGCCAGGATATGTGGGTATAGATGGATGCTTGAAATTGACATAAAAATTGTGAGGGTTAACAAAAATGTGCCACAACAAAATAAACACAAAGCAGCAGAGGATGCAGTCAAAAGCCGAAAAAATAAAATAAAATAGAGATCATAAATTTAGCAATGGCAAAATCTCTAACTTCAATTTGAGTTCATGACGTGAGGGCAGGTCTTTGTCTCCTGTGTAGGATTTTCTTTTGTTGTCAAGACCAATACCAAAGTTGCAACATTGTTTTCTTAACTCAACTTCATGTGAGACACTACTCTGCATTTATGTGTAACCCATAAAGTTTTTACTTTAAATAATTCAACTCTGCCAGCTGTGTGCTGGGGATAAGAAAAATAAGAAGATACATAAAATAAGAAGATAAATTTTTCAGAGCCAATGTACAGATGTATTCATGGCTGTGCAGCACAAATAAAATAAAAATATGGAGTGAGTTAAGTCCTCCACCTGCCGTCTTTCCTCACTGTGGATACAGTTCATGCTGAGTCAAAAAGAGTTTTCTGGTTTTCTGGTTTGTCTCTTTACTTTTGCCAGAGAGATTTTTTACATTCTGTTATAGGTTTGCTTTTTGATGATGAACACAATGATCTGCCGCAGGGAGATTTCCTTTGAAGGGGCAGTATTATGTAAAATTTTCTTCTTTGAGCTAACATCAAAAACATATCTAGAGGGTTGCTTTGATGTTTTTCATGCTTGTTTGAGAAATCATTTAATCTTCCACGGCAGCCGTTCAGAGTGCAGAAAACGAGTGGTGTGACCAAGCGCTGCCTTTCCGATGAAGCTCCTCCCCGGATCTGCAGCCTCCAGGCCAAGCTTCCCCCTCACAGAGCAGCCATCCGCCCAGGGACTCCTGGTGCTCACTGGGGCTGAGAAAGATGATTTGGAGAGAACATTTAGTTTAGTATGATTGTTGGACGTTACCAGACTTTTTGTGTTAGCAGAGGGCACATCGTAAGTGAAAACTGCTGTAAAGAAAAGCATTTTCTTACTTGATAAGCTTTATTCTCATGCACAACACCTGCAGTTGCTTTCATGGTTTGGCTGGAAACTCTCTGCTTCAGGTTTCCATTAGTTATGACATAAACTATATTGTCTAGGCATCGATCAGCGCTGTTGTTTCTTCCCCTAAATCAAAGATTGTAGTTCTTTTATAATCCTGGGGCAAAAAGAGTTTCCAACGGTGAGAGGTTTTTTTTGTCACTAAGGAGAAATTTATTCTCTCCACATGTTTACTTGTGTGGGTTTGATTTGTGTAATAAAGGTGCAGAGATTATATCTTTTATCACTGTCACAAATAAGGAGAACCACTTCCTTTCAACACATTTAAGCTAAGATTATGTTGGTTTTTTTTGTCAAGATCTAATTTTCTGTGATTACAACAGAAAATTTCCAGGTGATGCAACTAGAGACCCTATATCATCGTTATCAACATATGTGATTAAATTACTGTTTTGGTATTGATAGCTCAAATGTCTGTTCATGTTTCTTCTTTTAAGTTCTGGTTTTTAGGTTTCCTGGGCTTAAAATATTGTGTTGCTTTTTTTCTGCTTTTTTGGAAATGCATAAACAAACCTGAATTATCTGTCATAGACGGAGAAGATGCCATACAGATACATATGGCTTCCACATCTACTTTGGAGGTGGAAATCTTTGTTTTATTTTTGGATTATTGCCACAGTTGGGAGCTGGCCGCTGTTGTTTCCCTCTTTCCCGGGAGAACTGCTCTAGCTATGAAGCCGGCCGTGCTCTGCATGTTAAACACTTGCTGCTTGCCGCTGGAACGCTGCAATGTAGCAGGAAAATTACTGACTGTTTGGAGAGAAAGATGCTTTACCTTAACCTGCTGTCAAAGTTTAAATTAGGTCATAAAACGTAATTTGAATCAAGCCGCCTAAAACTTGAATTTGTTTAATTCTTAATTGGTTAAGATTTTTTCTTTGAAGTCTAAAAATGTCCGCAGCCTCAAGCTGAGGTTAACGTTGCACATCCTCTTTTCTCTTTCCTTTTCCTTTTCATTGTCTTGCAAATAACCATATGGTTTCACATTTATCAAACCTAACAGTTTATCCTAAATCTAACACATCTCTTGTTGTTGTCCTCTCCTTGATTATTTTCATTTCTGCTTTTCAACCCCTGTGCTTGCCTTCCACCAAAGTGCTGTGCAAGCTTTTCATGATCGTGTTTTCACCTCTCGCCCGCATCTGCATCATGTGAGGCTTGTTCCAGGCATAAATGAGGAAACAAAATAAATGTCCTCTAGTGGCTATTTGGGTTTCTAGCCACATGCAAGCTATGGCCTTCATATTTTTCGAACATTTTCAGCATGCATTGTTTATATGTAAACAATGATTTGGAGATGAAATTAAACGCAACAATTAAAAAGAGCAAATAAAATTTGTTTTAGATAAAGAAAAGTTGAAAAGAGTTTATCAGACATAGTGATGTGATAGTATTTGCTTCTCTTGCTTTAACAGCAAACATAATCAGAACTGTAATCACAACTATGACAAAAAGAATGACTAATCATTTAAAAAGAACATTTTAGTTAAAAAGATGAAACTTTCATCTTGAACTCAGCTTTTCATTACAAAAATTACAGAAAAAAAATCCTGGAATTATTTCAAGCTTCAACTCTTTAGTGGCACACCGTCGTCTTACTCAAAGAGCAAAACATGATCTCAAAAGGATGTAAAAGACTCTTCACTGTTTTGATGATACACGGTGCATCCATCAGCTCCGAGAGAGGGTCTGCAGTTAAAGGTCATCATCACACAGCAGGTTGTACGCACTGTTGGTGTTTTTGTCTACTGCCTGGTCAGGGCCTCAGTGGATTGGCGGAGAGTCCCAGTGGGATCTCATCATCAAGGGTCAATGGCTGGGAGCGATTTTAGGGAGGCTGTGCTCAGTAACCAGAAAACTGGACTCGCCACTGTGTATTTTGTCCTGTGGTAGTGAGTAACACCCTGGTTTGTTTTTGTCTCTTTTAGATGGCAGTGCCATTTTCAAGGGTTGTTTTCACCGGCCAGACAATGTCACAGCAGCTCTTCCCTTCAGCGCTGTCATCCAAAACATGTCTGTGGACAAGTGTGTGGACATGTGCACAGAGAGGGTGAGTGGGCGCCGCTTATGTGTGTGTGCTTGTGCGCGTTGTGGGCCTGTCCTCACTTTCATAATGCTGTTTGTTTTACCTCAGGAGAAATCGCTGGCAGCTCTGGCTGGAGAGCAATGTTACTGCGGCTTCCCGACTCCTCTCTTCTCCCTTCATGAGCTGGAGGACGAGGACATGTGTCTCTACCGGTGCCCTGGAGAGGAGTTTGAGAGCTGTGGAAATGACAAGTTCTTTGTGGTGTACCAGACACAGGTTCAAGGTAGAGTTTGGTGTCTCTTGACTGCAGTCACTAGCAGTTTGTAGTGCAAAGATAAGAACAGAGGACTGACAGGGAAGAAGAGGTGTTCACCACATCCTGTGCGGACTTTCAACTTTTGGTATTTTTGTCGAGCAGTTTCACTGCTTTTAACACATGAGGTTAAAATAACACAGTGCATGCAGCTTTATACAATATCTTATTTGAATTGAGTATAACATTTTCTGATGTAGATTATAATTCAAGTTTCAAAAATATTTTCATATGGTACATTTTATCATGCTACAAGGAAATTTAGACATAGTTTTCCATTTCTTTTTGCAAATAAGTGTGTCATGCATTTGTATTCAATGCCTGCAGAATCTCACAGTGCACTGGTAGCTATCATCTGACAATAGAGTACAGCACAACAACAAACGTACCAAGACGTGACCTCTACTTATATATAAAAAAAGCTGAGCAAAGAGATTTTTAATTACAGCAACATAGTGATTCTAGTGGAGCTGCAGAAACTTGTGGCTCATGTGAGTAAAAGAAATTGCCTTTCTGGAAGACAGGCGAGAAGAGAGTTGTTTATAAAAGAAGGCTACAGGAAGTCCCATGTAGGGGTCACAGCAAGCATGTGGAAGAAAGTGTTTGATCAAAAGAGACCAAAAATAAAGATGCACAATACTCTGTGGTGGAAAACTACCTCTGCACGTATTTATAAATACTTTCATAAATACTCCTTCCCCCACTGGTAGCAGCGTCATGCTGTGGGTGTGCTTTGCCTGTGAAGGCATAGAGAAACCAGTCAGTGTTGACATGATTGTAGCTGATATTAAAAACTGCATAGTGTAATCTTTGAAAAACCTGTTAGAGGCAGCAAAAGACTTGAGACTGAAGTGGAGGTTTTCCTTCCTTTAAGACAACAGTCTTAAACATAAAGCCAGAGCTGCAATTAGACGGTTTAGATCAACCATGTGTGTATTCAAGGTTCAAACTTAAATCCAATGAAGAATCTGTAGCAAGACTATAACAAAAGCTTTTTTAAATGTAAAATGGTCACCATTTTTGTCTTTAGATGTGCAAACCTTGTAGACACACCTGAAAGATATGGAGCTGTAATTCGGCAAAATGTCGAAAGTACTGATTCTTCTTTTATTTTTAAACATTTTGAAAACTACATATTATTTTTCTTCCACTTTGCAATAAGTTTCTGTTTGTCCATTGCAAAACAAATCACACTTATTACTTTTTTAAAAAACCACACATATTTGTGTAAAATAAAGTCATTTTTCTAACTCAGTTCAGTGTTATTTCTGCTCAGGGTTAAATAAGAGGCCTCCCTTGAGCTGGCTTTCTGGAATCTTTTCTTTTCTATCTGCCTGTTGTCACGTGTATTAACATCCACACACACACACACACACACCCACACACACACACAGCCCCACACACACACACCCCGACACTGATAAATGGCACTACGTGGCAAAAATTGTGTTCTCAGATGGCTTTGTCTTCTGAAACATTCAATTTTGACTTTAATCATACTTCACGAAGAGACAAAAGAAAATATGACGATGAAAATAGCAATGTTTTGTAATTGCTAGAAAACAAAAGTTAACTGGCAGACAATATATGTCTTATAATCCAGTTTAGTTTGGTAAGTCAATTTTTATCAAGGCCTTTGCAGCAAAGACCTCAAAACTGATCAGTTTTAAATACTAATGCAGGAACAGACAGAAAAAAATACAAATGATCATTTATGAAATCCAGTGTTGCAGAATTTTCCCTGCTTACGGCATCAGATTTCTGACCTCTGACTTTGTGCTGTGCTGGAGGGTGAATATTCTCTGACTCATTGCTTTGTTATTGTTTGTTGGTATGTTACCAAGTTTACATTTTATTCCTCAATGCTTCTATCTGTAAATCCACTTATTTAAAAAATATTTTAGTGGCAAGCAAGATCAAGAATCACATAAAACAAAAGAAACATTAAAATGCAGAATAAAAACAAATAAACTGGCAAGAAAGAAAACAAAGGAAAGTAAGATATGACCCTTAGGCGAAAGCTGCATCAAACTTGTCTTCAATCCTAATTTAAAGGCGGCAAAAGCTTCTCTACTTTTCTTCTAGAGCTGAAATGCAATGAGTTTATTTAATCTCTGACCTTACATTTTGGGACCAAAACAAAAAAACTTCCATATATTTTTTATTAAGATGGAAGAAATCTGTGTGAGACATGTACTCACTGACACTGCGGCCTATGAGTGCCACAGAAAAATAAAGTTGAATTTATGTTTGTATAGCATAATAATCTGTTAAAACTCTGTAATCCCTAATCTGTAACCGTTGATTAAAGGGTGCCCAAGAATTCAACCCTGAAGAACCTCACACAATCTTTATTTGATCAGATTAAGAAATCCCAAATGACACAAAATTAACCAGCTTACCAGATTATGCCACCAGTTTCTGTATCAGCCAGTATTTTGAGGGTGAACTGTATCAAACGCAGCCATGAAACTTAATGAAACAAATAAAGGGAAATGAATGAAAAGTGTTGTTCAAACAACTGTCATTTAAAACTTTTATTAATGCAGACTCAATGCAATGGCCTGACTAACAACCTGACCAGAATGGATTTGTTGATAACCTGCCTTTACAAAGGTCTTTGCTAAAAATGTTAGTTTGTGTTAGGGCTTGTAATTATTTAATACTGAGGCAGCAGATTAGGATTCCTTAACCCTTCTGCGGTCTTAAGAGACAGGGTCATTTAGATTGTGCAAGTTTTTTACTCTGCGTGTGGTCCGGCACTGACCCCGTGAGCACTTTACAAGTTTTTTTTTGGTTCCGGGAATTGACAGTCTGACAGGACAACTTGATTAAACCAAGGGAGGGTTAAAAGACAAATTATCAAATTAAAAGAGAAGAATTTCAGTCCATTCACCATTCAGGAAGAAATGAATTCTTAATATGAACTCTGATTTAAGACAATCAGAACATCAGAAATAAAACCCAATATTTATATTATTAAAATGAATTATGAAGTAATTAAATAATCTGTGTCCTGCTTAATTGTTCCGATTTTACTGAGTGGACCAGATTTGTGTGCTTCTGTAAAATATAACTCTTCCTGTTTTTTATAAAAAGCGATAGAAGGATACAGAAGCATTTTGTAAACAAGTTCCTTATATTTCCTTGCCCAGCAGTGTTTGTCTGTGGGTTGTCTGTGTTGTGGAGGCAGTGTTTTCTTAGGACAGCAGACAGCTGTGGCTTAGGTAAGCAGAAATGTTGTTCAGTAAGCAAAGCAGAATATTAAATGTGAAGACGAAAGGAAAAAAAAGTTGAAGTCAGGCATGAAGTCTTAAGAAGTGGAACGCCCTGCTTCATGCCCTGCTTCAAATCCAACATTTATCGTAACTCAAGTGTGATCACACAGAAACATCACTTACCACTATTAGGGAGAATAACACCCACACACAAATGAAAAATATCACCACTTTGACCTTTTCTAACCATGAGTGGTTGTGGTTTTATTGTGTTAATGAGCAATAATTGACGGTTAGAAACTATTTTAGCTCGCATCGCTTAATCAATCTAGATAATGCATCAGTTTTTATACAACAAATGATTAAGTTGTCTTGTTTACTCTGCTCTCAGATAATCGCTGCATGGACCGACACTTCCTTTCTGCTCGCACTAAGCAGCTGGTGGCGCTCGCCAGTTTCCCAGGAGCCGGCAACACCTGGGCTCGCCACCTCATAGAGCTCGCCACCGGCTTGTACACGGGCAGCTATTACTTTGATGGTTCCCTTTATAACAAAGGTTACAACTCAGCATGTGATAATATAAGTTAAAGCTCTACTTTTGGGTGTTTCATACATTTTGTTGTTGGATTTCATTGTTTCATAGGCTTTAAAGGGGAGCGCGACCACTGGCGGAGTGGGAGGACGATCTGCATTAAGACGCATGAGAGCGGCAAGAAGGAGATTGAAGCCTTTGATTCGAGCATCCTCATGATCCGAAACCCCTACAAAGCCTTGATGGCAGAATTTAACCGCAAATATGGTGGGCATGTTGGGTTTGCCTCGCAGGCCCACTGGAGGGGTAAAGGTAAGATACCGAAAACTGAGGTTAATATTAATAATTTACAGAGTCTATGAATAGATACAAGATAAACTGTGTGAGCTTTGTTTTTTATTTTTTCACCAAGATGGTAGAATAGCATGAGGTTAAATTATGACTTATGGTGACGCAGGATGGTGAAGAAATTAGGGAAATGTGGGTCAAACCCAAGCCAAAGGGGTTTTTTTTATCTAAGATTGTTGCTAAAACATGCACATGATTTAGACCTTTTAGAGAAATGAAACAATCAACCAGCAAGCCACAGCTTTTGTCACTGTTTTGTCATCAATTCACCACCATTCATGTTTTGTAGACTCTTAAATGTGGCACATGTGGCAGTAACATTTACTGAGCTCTTGCTGTATCAGCTCATCCGTGTTCCCATTATGCCAATAACATAACTGGAACTGAAGATAACTCAAGTTTCTTAGTCTGATCAAATATCAATTTACGGGAAACTCCTAACTAGTGACCCTGAGAAAATGTTTCCATGTAAACTTGTTTGACCTATTTGAACTGGTCAAATTTGTAGCTCAATGTTCACTGAAACATTTCTGGGGAATCCGATTTGAAGAAAAATCAGATTTTGCTGAGTTTTGTCAGCAAAATCCTGATGCCCAGTCACCAAAAATACTCATCCCCAAAAAACGTGCTGATTTTTGACTAAGTAGACATGTAATTCTGTAACTTTCCACAACTTATCTGCTCAATGCAATTAAAAAAATCTTCTGCTATTTGAATCTCTTGTGTTGAAGCAAGACACATTGAATTCATGCAGTTTGTCACCCTTGGTTTAGCTTATTCTGCAAGATAGCACTAAAGGCTACCTCTGCTCAATGAAATACAATAGCTGTCACTTTCAGTGTCCACATAAATGAAAAAATCCCCACTATACTGAACTCATCACTTTATTTTTTGGTCCACACCACATCCAATTGAAAATCTGTGACCATTTTTTGGGGGTGGGGTGAGAAAGGAAAAAAAGGCAATAAATAAAAAATAAACAAAACGAAATAATGTATCGTTGGGCTTCTGCTTCTTATTGAGCACTGCTTTGTGTTGGTTTGTCACATCCAGTCACATTTAAAACGTTGAAGCTATAACTTTACAAATGGAGTTTGAATATTTTTGGAAGACTCTGGAAAGTTGTATTTATACATCACAAGCAAAAGGAACCCCACTGAAAACCCTCTCTGCCTGATACGTGAACACTTTGTCTTATTCTATGAGTCTCTGTGCATTTTGCAATAGCATAATAACGCATCTGTACAGTCAAGTCAAGTCGACGCTCTGAGCCCCCTTCTCATTTATCATGCCATAATTTTACAAATTAAATTCATCCCGATTTGCTTTGATATCTCTCATATTTCCTATATTGTGGGTGATGATTTTCTCTCCAGATCCACCCTCCCTACTGCGTCTCAGTAACCATGACAGCTGGTTTTGTCTCACTTATGTGCCGTCTCTTCAGCTTTTTGTGAGGTTCAATTGATTTTCCAGAGGCTGGAGATTGCCTACCCAGCAGTTGTCTCTCTTTGTCAGAGCATCAGCACATTTGGCCTGCCATTCCCAATGAGTCCTTCCTCCTTTTGTTGTTGGCCAAATCATGCAGTGACATCAGTACACAGAAAGTTTGTTTTTTTTGACAGCTGCCAGTTCAAATAGAGAGAATGACTCCAGTCAGAGTGTCAGCATGAGACTGTGTACAGAGCCGTGTATTATTTGATACACTTGTCTGAGGCCCGCAGTGAGGCGGGTTCACATGAAGTTACTGACATTGATTCACTTCATCTTGGCTTCATAAAGTCAACTTATGAGCATGAAGCAGTTTAATTCAAAAGCCATGTCTTACAAATCACACTGACTTATTTTCCTTGTTTGGTGTTTAATTCTCTTGTGTAAGTAGTTTAATTTCGACAACCTTCTACTTACACCAACATACAACGTCCTGCGAAGGCAGTGGTATCCTTTCACCTTTTTTCACCGTTGTTCACTGAAAACATACATTGTTTACAAGGCTTTATACTTTTTGAATGTCAAATAGAAGCCTGAAGGTATCATGCATGTCCGTTCCCTCTACCCTGCTGCCCCCAAATAAAGCAGAATGGAATATTTGCTCTATATTTCAAACACTGTGAAGTGGAAAGTCCGGAGGCAGCATCATGTTTCGATTCCGCTGGTAAAGTCCTACAGCTACTATCGCAGGCAGCGTTGGTTCCACAAATATTGATCCAGGAGCGCTGGCGCAATTTCTACAAATAATTTTCCTTCCACTTGACAACTCTGTGTACTTTGTGGTGGTCCGTCATATAAAATCTCAATAAAACACGTTGATGTTTTTAGAGGTAATGTGACAAACTGTAAAGGTTTTCAAAGGGTTGGATGTTTTGCAAGGCAGTGTAAACATGATATTCACAGGAAAAGTTAAATTTATTTTGGTCCTCTTGTATTTTCAGCTCTGGTTTCTCTTGAAAAAGGAAATCAGAACCAGAATGGTCCTGTGGTTCCTAAGTTCCTCATATTCACACTTTAAATGGCTTTACTGAATACAGTAAGTTGTCAGACATATACAATGCTCAGATGGAGGCTCAGAGTTTGTCCAGTTTCTGTTTTTTTGACCAAACTTTCTCATTGCAATCAGATGGAATAAGAGTATTTTGTCTTGTTATTCCAGGAAAACCTCTTCTGATGTTTCATGTTGTGGTGGTTCAGGAGTTGTTTAACACAGGAATTGCACTCATTTCTTTTCAACATTATATTTAAAGAAATATAGGAAGGCCGTGGTTTGAGGATGCTGAAGAATTGCTTCTTTGAGACAGACATTAGGGAGAGGAGACGTTCAGCTCACAAAGAAAAGAAAACAATGACCTCATAAATGATCTTGATGTGTCAGGATGCAGTAGCTCTCTGCAGTTTCTCTTTTCTTAGTGTTTTCATCCTTTTATATTACAAGTAGACACAACTTAAAGGATTCATCTCTCCATTAAAGAAAGGTTTAAGAAAGCATGCGAGGTGTAGCTCAACATAATCCAGAAACAATTTGGAGAAAAAAGTAGAAAAAGAGTGCTTGTTATTTCTGAATAGAAATTCTGTTCAATATTCAGACTCCATACTCGAACCAGAACAACTCCATCTCACCCTCTTGTCTTCTTCATGTTTAAGCATTTTTATTTCTTCAGTAATTGTTCCCCTTTTTGCTGCACAGTGGTGCAATTGGTAGCACTGCTGCCTTGCAGCAAGAAGGTCCTGGGTTCGATTCCCGGCCCGGAGTCTTTCTGCATGGAGTTTGCATGTTCTCCCTGTGCATGTGTGGGTTCTCTCCGGGTGCTCCGGCTTCCTCCCACAGTCCAAAAACATGACTGTTGGGTAAATTGGTCTTTCTAAATTCCCCGTAGGTGTGAGTGTGTGTGTGTGCATGGTTGTGTGTCCTGTCTGTCTCTGTGTTGCGCTGCGACAGACTGGCGACCTGTCCAAGGTGACCCTGCCTCTCGCCTTGAACGTTAGCTGGAGATAGGCACCAGCACCTAAGCACCCTTGTCTCCTCTAAGGGACAAGGGTGTACAGAAAATAGCTGGATGTTCCCCTTTTTGGAGCTGAGCTTCCTCTTCAACCATCTGACCGGAAATTCATGACTCTCAAAGAGCTCAAGGATGTCATCAAGGACTGGAAATGAGGACATATAATTTAAAATAGAAATCTAATTTTGTTTATTAATGAAAATCTAACAGAGTAGAGAAAGACAAACAAAAATCTACTAAAAAAACTGAAAAACATTGCTGATTACCCCAACGTTTGCCTGGGGCTCATTTTATTTCCTAGTTCATCTCAAATTTTTTTTTTTTTTTTTTTAGTTTTAAATTGCAGTCATTTTCTAGGTCTTAAATTATTGCTTGGTCATCCTTTATACACTTTGACAAAAATGTTAACCCTCCTACTGAAATATTAAAGTTGCCCCAGTCATTGGTTTTTGGGACATCTCTGCAAACTCAGCAGGCTTTAAACTTTAATGTCAGCCTCTCAGCAGCGGTTCACTCTGATGCGGCACACAGCTCCTGCCAGCTTCTGCTTTATGGGCCGCTGTAATACTGTTGAGTAAAAGTTGCAGACGGGGATTCTCAGTAAAGTTCAGCTGGAGTTTGATTGGTAACTAAAACGTCTACTTGACACTTCAGGAATTACTTATCACACCCTGCCCAAAAATTGCAAAAGACCTGAGAGTTTAAACCACAACATTATCTTGTTCTAATCTCCTCATTTCCCTTTTTACTCTCACACTCTTCCGCTCATCCAGGTTAAGTAAAGGCTACAATCTGATAAAGCAACTGTGGGAAAACAAAAACTGTGAAATAATGCAAGGGGAAGAATATTTTTAAATGATCACTGCCCGGCTATACTTACAGCCTCAATAAATCATAACATGACTAAAGAATTTATTTATTTTAGTAATTTAATTAAAAATTTAAAAACTCTATTAGACACATCAATTATTAGCTTTTTTCTTTTTGATAAACATTTTATTCATAGTTAATGAAAATCCAGGATTATTTTACAAAGCTAAAACCTCACATCAGACTAATAATTAAAAGATTTTAAATACAAAAAGTGGGGTTATTGAAAAGGTAATCCATGTATTCTACAGTATAACCATTTAAGTTGTGGCTACTTGTAGTAAGAAGCACTTTTTGCATGAATTACTACATTCATATAGTGTGATGTAAAGCCACTCCTGTTAAAAAAAAACCCAGATTGCTGCACATCTCATTTCATCTGTATAGTTTGCTCTGCAGTTTCTCATCTTCTGCTCGACAATCGTTAAATATTCGATGTAGGGTTTAGGTCAGACTAGCTTGGTGGCCATTCAAGCACAGTGACACGCTGCTCACATGGTAATCAGCTTTTGGTATGCTTGGCAGTGTGAGAAAGTGCCAAGAGCTCCTTGAAAATGAAATCAGCATCTCAACAAAACCCTGGTGAATGGTTGAGTAAACCATGGACTTCAGAAAACAGCAACACCAGAAGATGACATGGATCCCCAAATCACGAGTGACTCTGGAAACTTTACTTTTTACCATGAAGTAAATTGGATTTTTTTACTCTCAACTCTTCCTTTACACTCTGGGATCCTGATCTCCAAATGAAACGTGAAATTTACTTTCATCTAAAAAGAGAACTTTGAATCATTGAGCAACAATCCAGACCGTCCACCTGTTTTTTCTTCCCGTAAACTAAGCATATTTTGTGGGTCACGTCTCTATTATCATTCATAATACTTCTACAAAGACGTAATTATTGGAGTAATTAGATATAAATTTTTTCTGAGAAACTGAAGTTTGGGTTTCAGCTTTAAGCTACAGTCATCAAATCATAAATCATATTTATACTACACTGAATGGTTTGTCACAACAATGTTTCAGTTTAATGTTCTATTACTTTACATTTCATGGACGTTCACCGCCTGTTTATTCACTTTGTCTTGCAGAGTGGCCTGAGTTTGTGAAGAACTACGCCCCTTGGTGGGCTTCTCACACCTTGGACTGGCTGACGTACGGGAAGAACGTCCATGTGGTTCACTTTGAGGAGCTGAAGAGGGACCTTTTCTCCCACCTCAAGGCGATGGTCCAGTTTCTGGGCTTGAAAGTCTCAGAGGACCGGCTGCTCTGCGTCGAGGGCCAGAAGGACGGGAACTTCAAGCGATCGGGACTGCGGAAGCTCGAGTACGACCCGTATACTCCGGATATGCGAGTGAACATTGACGAGCTGATCAGGACCATAGACGCTGCTCTGAAGAAAAGAAACATGTCCGGAGTTCCTGCAGAATATATGCCAAGATGATAAATGTGAATCGTTTTTAGTTTCTTTTCCCTCCTATTGAGTGGACGCCTCTATTAACAGACTCTGAAGAGACTTTTTGTTTTGTTTTTCTTGGATCGCAAGGCTTAAATAGATTTTTTTCAAGACGTTTTGTGGATTAGGTGGAGATGACACATCTGCTTCTATATTTATTGTTTCTGATCCCCTGTTTTTGATTTCCAGTTGAATTTTTTGCAAGAGTTATTAATTCAGACCTACTTCTTTTTTTCTGGGGAATATTTGTGTTTTCCTGTATGAAAACCACTTTAATCCCTGCTCTATGCACATGTGCTCTGTAGGCATGTGCATATGCCTTAAGGTACAAAAGCTGTGACCACAGTGCAGCTTCTCTTCCCGGCTGTTTCCCGATGCCGATGTGTTTCCAGCAGCATTTAGCACAAGTTATAAAAAACAGTATTGCAAGGTGTATTAAAAAGCCTTATTTGTACAAATCGAGTGTTAAAGGAAAATCAATATTTTTGGTCGCTCTTACACTAAAAACTCAGATAAATATTGTTTAGAGAATGATGACAATATTTCATCTCTTTTTCATCTTGAACTATTCAAGAACATTTTATTTGCTTTTAAAGTAGATCTGGGGTTTCTTTTCATTGATTAAATGTCCTCTATCTTTATTTATTTCTGGTGTACGCTGCATAAGCTGAAAACATTGATTTTTGTTTTGGTTTTTTTTCTGAACACTGGATGCAAAAAAGGAAATCCAAATAGCACTACACTGTGCAACACCTGCCCCAAAGATCACCTAAGTTATTACAGTCACCCTGTAGGTTGGAGATCATCTTTACATGTAAATGTAGGGGTTTTGTTTTGTTTTTTAAGGAAAGCTCTTAAAGCTGATTTCCATTTTATTACATTTTTTTAAAAGTTCTAGAAAATTAGTTCTCAGCTAGACATCAATAAATTATTTGCCATATGTATACAAATAAATATTAACAAAAATCAAATGAACACTGGCTACTGAGTAATAGTCAAAAGAATTTACCTGACTTCCATTTTCAGTATATGACTATATTTTTATAGTACAGGATGATGACACTTCAGAAATATTTGTATTACTATGAACAAATGAAGAAATGGGAGAAGCTGTTTCTCTTTTCATGCTTTAAATTGTTTTTGGGTTTGACGTTCATTGACAAGCTGGCACTTTCAGAGCAGGTGTCATGTCTGAATGTATTTTCTATGAACTGAATGTAAGGTAAGAACACAGACTAAAGGAGTAAATTTAATAAACAGTGAAGATGTGCTGGAGGTTTTTTTTTCTCAGAGAGTTTCTAAAGAAAGTATTTTTCTAAGTGGCATTTACACTTATCGGCAAAATATGAAGGGCGGTTTGTTACATCTTAGTGCTTCAGATGGTCAGCACCCAAATCACCTAAAAGAAGAAAAAATAAATCCTATATTTGACTACATTTATTCAGCAAGGAAAACCTCACAATTATAAACACAAAATTAACAAAATCACTTCAAGGTTTTTTGTAGGATTTTAGTACATGAAGCTGTTTATGTAGATGCACATGTCAAACTTTCTGCAATAAAATACAGAGAAATTAATTCACCTAAAAAATGACAACTAGATGTTCAGATTATTGTAGAAAGATGCTCAGAGTAATAAATTATCTCAAAAACCACTACTCTTTCTTCTCAATTACTATGAAAAGCTGCCTCTTGGCTAGTTTTCCTTTTTTTTTAAATTGTCTCCTAACCTTTCTAATCATAAGATGAAAAAAAGTTGCTAGGCCTTGTCACTTTGTCATATTCTAACAAAGTGCAACTTCACGCCTGCATGAAGTTGCAGGCGTGAAGTCTGCGGCCGCAGATAAAATGAAATCTTAGTTCACAAACTGAGCATGAACTGAGGCAAATTAGCAGCTAAAATTCTCATGTTAATTAAACTAATAACAGTAAAATGCATTTTTATGTTAATATAAAGGCCCTGAAGCCTTTTGTTGTTAACTTTCATGCTTACAGTCGCTTCATTTTAATCACAGAGAAACAAGGACTGGGTTGTCTGAAGAGTGGATTCATCATAATTTTAGATTAATTTTGGATAAGCATGATCCTGAATAAAAAAGTGTCACTAAATACTCTGCTGTATTTATCAGACTGATTTGACTCAAAGTAACCAAATGTGAGACAAGAGAAGCAGAATAAAACACTCAAACAACTAAGAGGAACTGAAGAAATGTTTGTTCCTGTTGTTCAGGAAGAACATTTACAGATGGTCGTATTGTAATATTAGCGGTCACACTGTATGAGAGATATGTCCTCTACTTAACGCCTTTTAAAAGTAGCCCAATGTTTTCAAACAACAGAAACAGATACTTTTGGCGCATTAAATTTGTCCAAATGCATGAATAGAACTTGGTTTATTTAATGTAATGTATTGCAGTGGTACTGTGGTTTAACTCATACCACAATGCAACTTTTTCCCATGACAGTGAGGTTTGTTGGCTTGTTGGCATTCACAAAGACAGGACCCATTTCCTTTATCACCTTTTCCCATCATCTTGCATTTGTGTCCTGTTGTTGGGTGTTTTTTCTTATCGTCACAGTTCAGATGTGATAAACTGAACAATCCAATCAGCACACAGAGAAAAGTCGTTTCTTTGCCAAATGGCTGGAGTCTATCTCACCAAATTCTAACATTCACTGCAATCTGCTGCACAAAAAGAAATTAAAGAGCCTTTCATGGATGACAATTGTTTCTGCTATTTGCAAATAGCAAACATTTGCTGGATGTGATGCTTGACAGGATGTTTGAAAGCAAATACACAAGTATTTAGCTGTATTTGAGAGGTCAAGCAAATAGAGATCAGGAGATCTTTGCTCCAGGTGTCTACAACTTTGAGCTTGTAGACACCTGGATGGTGTCTACAAGCCATCCAGGTGGCTTGTAGTAGATGGTACACTCTCCCATCAGTGTACCATCTGACATTGTTTAAAACATTCCCACTGGATCCTGCTGGATATTTGACTTGAACAACAAAACAAGATATCAGTGCCCAGCCAAATAATGCATAAGGTTGAACAGCACTTCAACTGCACTTGATTTGTGACTCCTTATTACATGAGATAAAGATTGTTAATGGGACTCAAGTTTAGGAACACAAGCCCAAGTTAAGTTTGGATTTGTGTTAGTGTTTAGACCACAAATTTGAGCTGAATCTCAAATATTTGGGAGTTGGGTATTACTCAGTTACAAGCCTAAGATTCGTATCTCCATCTCTGCTATGTGCAGTTCATAAACAAAGTCAAAAAAGAGGAACAAGAAGTAGAAGAGTACAGGAAAACAATTTAAAAATGTGAATCAATAATGTAAACTGTAAAGAAAGAAATTATCTTTTGATGCTTAATTTGAAAGTTGTACCAGATGAAGAATAGATATGGTTTTATTTATAGCTAGAATAGGAAACAAGTTACAATCTGATCATATGCCAGTCACGTGTCAATGAAAGTTATGTAAACATATAAAACTTTTAAACAATGTGAGAAACAAGGGGTAATGATAAGTTATAGATTTATCACTACCCCTTTGGGAGTCAATTTAACCAAATCCAGAACAAAGATCCACCATGTATTTTGTGTACTGAATAGACTTAAATCAAATGCAAGACGAACTAAAGAGCTGCTTCTTCCTGTTGTTCATAAATAACGTTCACACGTTTTTCAGCATCTCTATAAAAAGATTGTTGAAACATGCAGTCATATTCAGTAAATAGGAATATGCATTTTAATTAGAAACCTTGGTCAGATTAAAAGTACTATTTGGCTCTTTAGCAGGTACTAAACATACCTTTCATTAAGCCCACATTTCTGTATTACCATTGTTTCTTTTATTGATCTGATGTTATATTTTAATCTTAAATGTTGTAGGTGGAAAATCATCATAGTTGGCGGGTCTGGCGAAGCAAGTTCTTCCAAAGTGTTGGGGATGAGAGTCAGCTGGGGAGAGACTTTGGCTTTCAATGCAAGAGTAGGGCATAGATCTTTTTTGACTAGATCTATCTCAATCAGTCTACTGTAAAATGATGAAATACTTTTCATATGTCAGATAGTAGCTCAAGGAATATAGGATCTTGTCTAAAATGTGCAATGTAGGCATGCACATTTCTATGCTTAGCTGCAACGTTCATGTTTTATTATCTTGTGCAATTTTATAAATCCTACCGTTTTGTAGTTTCTATCACTTGGTTTAGGACGATTCATGCAGTATTTGAAATTAATTCTCTGTTTTGATTGAAAAAGATCTATCTGTGAGTGGCTGGTGGTGTGGTTAAATTACATGCACTCTGTTAACGCAAATACAAGGCCAAACTCGCACTCAAAATGCAAGGAGCAAGCGAGCTGGAGTTGAGTGTGTGTAAGATTTAAATGCACACGCCACAAATTATGATTTGTTTACATAGATATGTGTGCTCACATCAGTTTTATTGCCTGCTCAAACATGCAATTTTGACAGCAAGATTGTGGGAAAAGTGAGGGCGTTTAACCAGTTTCTGATATGGGTGACATGGGCAACTGCCCAGGGCGGTATCTTGTGGGAGATGACATGAGGGACCCCCCCTGTCCCCATATTGTCGGTATCTTGTGGGAGATGACATGAGGGACCCCCCTTGTCCCCATGTTGTCAAATTCCCCCCACCCATTCACACTCTTACAAGTGGAGGAGGATCTGAATGTCAACCACAATGATTGTGTCACCACTTTTTTTTTTACCTGTCTAGCAAAACTGCGGTAATTTTCTATTATTTCTGATAGATTTTACACTTTATTTTAAATGCTTGGAGAAAAGGTCTGATAAATGCTTCCCTCACATCAGACGCAAACTGGATGACAAAAGCTACACATTGTGTTCATTGCTGCTGCACTTTTTGTGTATGTTTACAGACCTATCATGTTTTTACCCCAGTACTGATTCAGGGACTGGTAACATAATACTTCATCACACCAACAAACCACAACTCCCC
This sequence comes from Xiphophorus couchianus, assembly GCF_001444195.1. Classification (NCBI taxonomy): domain Eukaryota; kingdom Metazoa; phylum Chordata; class Actinopteri; order Cyprinodontiformes; family Poeciliidae; genus Xiphophorus; species Xiphophorus couchianus. The sequence continues at coordinate 17,015,574 of NC_040239.1, forward strand.
ACACCCCTCTGCAACTTCACGCCAGGTCGGAGGTTGAACTATAAGGTGGTTCACCAGGGCAGCAAAAAGGCCATTTGAATCATTTACGAGAAAACGTGTGGGTGTTTTAACACCTGCATCCAGCATGTGTTTGGTGGCCATAATTAGCAGAACTTGAAACGTCATTCTGTGAGTAATTAATCCATACAATGTGAAATAATTTAACTTTTCAATAACACGTATTCTAGAATAATAAAAATTATTGGATTTATGTATTTAGAGAACTCTGTTAAAATATTCTTTAAAAAACTGTCCTTTTGTAATCTGTAATACTTTCAAATGTGTGCATCATATTCTTGTTTTTCTATTTGTTAAAGAAGCAACAGGGCTTAAACTGACCAAAATAATGTATTCCTACAAATACACATTTCAACCTATTCATCTTAAGTTTTCCCCATTCAAGAGGAAAATTCTTGTTCAGTTAGTAATTTCTTTTGTTTTTGAGAATGTACTAGCCTTGAAAAATGCTTAGACTTCTCAAATCTAGATAAAATAACGACTTAAACAGATTTCAGAGAAACAAAATGAGCAGATTCAGTTTTTTATTGAACAGATGACAATAAAGATTTTATATATCAAATTACATATGTACACATTTCCTTACATGACTTCTTTTAAGAATCTTTAACACATTGTCAAAAAAGTGTGCAGCAAGAGATGACAACAACTCCACTCACGTCTGGTAAAAACAGTTCAGAGTATCCGAGGAACAACGATATTTTCATGTCCTCCATCTTGGTCCGTTGCACATTAAAGAGTAGAATCCGAACTTTGTTGCTGTTATTACAATTTTGTCACATGGCACTCTGAACAATCAAGTCAACCCAGTCAGGTCCAAAGCCAGAAAATGTTTCTGTTATTTGCAAAGAGCAAACCTTTGGTGGATGTAATGCTTGAGAGCATGCTTGAACGTAAATATATAAGGTTTTTGCAATGGATGAGTGCATTGTTTGTATTTGCATATAAAATACAACTGATTTTTATAAATCTTGATTATTTAACACTTAGAACCATATCATTTACATCACTTACATGATTGTTTTTTTAGTAAATATAAACAGATTTGATTTCAATATATATTTAATGAAATGTACTCACTGTCAAAATATATTTCTAGACATTTTTTTTTATTTTTTTTGCTTCGTTTAAGCGTCCACGCCTCTAAATGTGCGTGGAAGCTCTGCCGTCCATTGAGCTGGACCTGGACAGGTATCGACTGGTAGTGCGTCCTTCATCAGCCATTGCGTTCTCCATCTTTGAAAGCAAAGAGCTCTTTAGCTTCTTCTTGAAGTCGTTTCCCATGAAGACGTACAGCAATGGATTGAGGAAACTATTTGCTGATGCTAAAATGGCACCCGCTTGAAGTCCAGTGGTTAAAGTGTTGTGGTCATGGTGGTGGTGGTTCAGCTCCAGCAGGGAAAACACGTGGTAAGGCAGCCAGCACACAAAAAATGTAACAATGAGTGCAGTCATTACTTTGAACGGTTTGGAGGATTTTGTCATCCTGTTGTTTTGAAGTTTGAAGATGATGATGGAGTAACAGATGATAATGACGGTGAACGGAACCACAAAACCCGCAATGAAGCGGGTCACAGCAATAATCTTGTGACTGTGTTGTTTTCGGACGTAATTGTTGAAGCAGACCTGATTTCCATCAGTCGTCTGGACCTCACGAAAGATCATTGAGGGAATGCTCATTCCGATGGCGAGAAGCCAAGCGAAAACAACCACAGCTGATGCCTTTTGGACAGAGCGGTGGTTCTGGGCCCAAACTGGAAACACGACTGACACGCAGCGGTCCATGCTGATGACGATGAGGAGGAAGATGCTGCTGAACATGTTGATGAACATTGCTGCAGAGGTGAACTTGCACATGAAGGAACCAAAGAGCCACTCTTTCATTGCCATGTAGGAGATGTTAAATGGCAGAAAAGCACAGAAGAAAAAGTCAGAGATGGCAAGGCTCAGGTACCAAGTGGTGTTCACAGTCTTCCTCATCTTAAAGCCAGAGATCCAGATGACCAGCATGTTCCCAAAAAAGCCCAGCAGGAAAATTACCACATTGATTGCAGTCAGAAGCACACACGTGCCTTCCTTCAGACAACTTGGTTTGTGTTGTAAAAATGTTCCTTCAGGTATAGTGATGTTGCCGACACCTGTGTAGTTGTAATCTGAGTATTCATAATCGCCACCTAAAATGTCGAAGTTTTCCATTTTACCTTCCAGAAAAAAGATGAAAATTCTGTCAGTCATTATCGATTACAAATAAAATAAAAAAAATTATCAAAAAAATGAATTCATTATGGTTGATTTTAAAATGAAGACTAAATAACATCAGAGTTGTAAAATAAACAATACCTTTTGCTTGGTCTCAAATTCTCTGCTGTTGTCTCTTTTTGTGGTTGTTTTGTTCTGAGCTGAGCACCGACTGAGCTGCTCTATTTCTCTCAGATGTTTTAGGAACAGCATATATGATCAGCTGACAGGGGAGGTTTCTCAACACTTCCATCCCCTACGAAATTTCAGTACTGCATTCTGAGCTCTTACTTTTAAAGATCGGAGATATTTTGTGCTAGTTTGTGAGCAATCTGTTTGGTCTTTTCACATTGTCCGTTTTGTTTCCAGAGGAATATTCCATTTTATTATGTCAAAAACATTTATTATACATTTATTTAGAGAGTTCTTCTCTAAACATAATACCAGTAACCAAAGCATTATTGTTTTATAAGCTTTACAAACAGCTAATAATCTAGTGGGATCTCTGTGCAGGAGAAAAGAGAAGTAATGAAGCAGTTAGACATGCATGATTTAGCGAGTATATCTTGTGAATCGTCTGTAATGTTTCTGAGAAATCTGTTGCTAGCAGTCGCCACATTTAGTGAAGAACAAAGTAAAACCCTAACTTTTGTTGCAGATGTTTGATTTAGTTCTCAAAAAAATGTAACAGCCGGAGTAAATACGCCAGCTGTTGTTACTGATTGACTGGGTTGAGTGTGGTTGCTTTGCTCAACAGAGGAAATAAAAACTGAGGTTTCTGCCTGTGTCTGGAACGGTTTGTGCTTTTTTTAATTCATGCTGCCATCACTGTGGCAATGTTTGACAGTTGTTTTTTGTATTTGAGACATTGTTTTTGCACGTTTCACTGTAATTCATAAAATGCTGATTGCAAACGATCTTTTTATTTTTTTTTATTTAATCATTGACAGTATGGTCTCAAAAGCCCTTTTGTTTTGTTTTATAAGCTTGGCGACAAACTATAATGCAAACTTTAGAAGAGAGGCTGTGCTAAAAATGTATTTCTACGACATTGTCTTCAGTCATTTATCACATTATATTTAGAGGTGTGAAAAAGTGTTTTTCCCCTTTCAGTGATTCAGAACGTCAAATATTAGTCAAAAACAACACAAGTAAACACAAAATTTTGTTTTTAAAAGAAGGTGGTGTGTTGGTTCACTAAGTGATTGCCCCCTAAGCCTAATAACTGATTGTTGCACCATTAGCAGCAACAGCTTCAGTCAAGCTTTTGCAATAAGTTGCAGAGTCTTTTCCTGAGGTGTGGAGGAATTTTGACCCACTCTTCTTTGCAGAATTGTTATTTCAGCCACACTGGAGGGTTTTCAGGCATGGAAGGCCTTCGTGCCATAGCATCTCAATAGGACTTTGACTATGCCACTCCAAAGTCTTCATTTTGTTTTTCTTAAGCCACTCAGAGGTGGAATTGCTGGTGTGTGTTTTGGATCACTGTCCTGCTACAGAGCCTAGTTCATTTCATGTTTGAGGTCACAAACAGATGGCCAAACTTTGTCTGTCAGGATGTTTTAGTCGACAGCAGAATTCATGTTTCCATTTTGTCACAGCAAGTCTTTCAGGTCCTGAAGCAGCAATAAAAGGACCATGTGGGAAAATAAACTGAAATGGGGAGCAAGGAGGAATAAAGCAATTCCCAGATAGATCAGAAAGACAGTTACAAAAATGTCAAAGTATTCAGAAACAAAGTGACAAAACAAACTTCATTCAGATCATAACATAATGACTATCGTCCTCTCCCAGTGATGCTTTTTGTAATTAATAAGTTGAGATTTTGACAGATCCTTGTAGCTCTGAGATATGTCTTATTACTGCAGCATTCTACAGCCAGCTGAATAAAGGTGTACTGTTTTCTTTAATAAATCCACGATAAAATATAGCTTTTTTTTCTTGTCAGCAGTGAAACTGTACAGTAATTTAAAGATTTTACCAAAATAATGTGGACATTAGAACAATAAGAAAAATATTCAGAACGTGAGGGGCTAAAAAGGAAACATCAAGATTACCGGTAATATTTATGCAGATGCTAATAACTAACAGCAAATTAGAACAGCTAATTATCCTGATATGCTTTATGACTGTGGGGGGAGGAAACATACTTGTTGTGTTATTTGGGAGAACATGCAAACTACATACAGAAAGTCATAATTAAAATCAGCAATAATAGCTGCAGGACACAAATGTCATTGTGCTGGGAAATGGCTCCATAGAAACTAAATTCACTTCTGCAAAAAATAATAAAAGATTAAAAAAAATAGAAGTTTCCTACGTTATGCAATGAAGAAGAGCTGAACCAACAACATGTCATTTAACATGTCAAAAAATCCTTCAGACTCATAACTATGTCATTAAATAATAACAGAATTTGGTACATATTACTTCGTGTTTCAGTCTGGATAATCATTTAACTCAGTGGAAAATTAGAAAATAATAGATTGTATAAACTAGATTAAATGCATTTTAGCCAAATTACTTTCTAAATCCTGCCCAATGCCTCACAGACTCAATTTTCTAATGAAGACAAAGGTGATAAATAATCAAACACATGCACACTGAGCAGGTATAGACTTACTTTGGGAAATGCTCAGCAAGCTTTCTAATGAAACCTGGACTCTTGTTTTATGTTTCACTAGCAGCTTAATGGGGATCATTTAGATCCATAATTAAAAGAAAGTATTTACACAAGTCAATTAATTTAAAAATAGATTATTTGTTTTTGTTTGGAGTATTTATCTGACAGTGTTACATGGTTAGATGGGTGGCATCATTGAAAATAAAAAGATTTTTAATCATTCCACTCGGACCTAAAAAGTTTTGTTTTCATTTCTATAAAATGGGTTGTGTGGTGTACTTTTAAAATAATCAGCATCACAGTGTTTTAGAGGCAGCCTGTAGCAACTCAAAGGCGTTTTAACAGGAAATGCTCAGTCAGTGTGGCAACATTTGCTCTGCATTACCAGCAACAGATCAAAGCACACACCTTAAAGTGTAAAACTACTACAATTTTATACTTCATTTGTAAATGTTCCTAAAGTTAATCAGAAAAGTACATTTATTATGAATGTAAGCTAAATGATTTTTTCAATGTGATTCTGCTTTAAAACTATCTTTTTAATGGGTTTGTTGGGCTTTTGTGTTTCCTAAATAGCAAATGTCAGCAGATGAACTTTGACTCTGAAAACTTTGGGGAAATGAAAGCTTCTTAAGCCATCCTCTGACATCACATGGCTTTAAATCGGGTGTTTCTATGGCATTGCATTATACAGAAAATGAATAGAAAGTTAACACTGATAGAACATAAACAAAAGCAAAACAAAAACACAGACATTGGGGTGACAGTTCTTATATGTTTAAGTCACATTGGGGGTTTTATAAAGTGTCTATTTCCACCAGTTCCATCCAAAGGCACCCATTTTGATTCACAGCAAGAATGTTAGTTTCTATTATTCAGTATTTCAATTTGAGCAAGGTAATCTATTTGCTTTGTGTAAATAGAAGTACTTCAGGAATCAGTTTTTCCATAGTTTGTAGAGAGCATTGCTACGCTGAAGTGATGACAAAATGTATTTTACTTATTACAGATTATCTGAACAGGCAATTTTGCGTGCTAGTTGATTGGTTGGAGGAACACTGTCTAATTCGGCTAATTTTAGTAGTTGGAAACAACTCACACCGAAATTGCTCATAACAATGGGATATCAAGGATATTACTAGTCTATTCTTCCACAACAAAACATTTTTACATTTGCTGCTGTTATACTTTACTGAACAGCATCAGTCCTGCTATTTGGGATTACGTTGGTTCATCAGCTGAGTTGACAGATCATGTTTGATACTATCTTTTTATGATGCTTTCCAAAAAGCTCATGGATACGACGTCTTTCTGCTACAGCTAAGGAAACTATTAATTATATTCAACTACCACATTTTCTGAAATTCTGTAAGTTTTATTGCTAATCTTGTCAACACATGAAAAAGTTCCACTTTTCTCTCCAGATTACAAAATATTTTTCCCAACATTTTAGGAACATTTAGCTTTTTGCTAAATAGCGACTGCTTTGGCCCATCAACTCTTCGATGGGCGCCATTTTTGCCCAGATTTGTAGTTATTGTTTAGTCATGAACACTCACCTTAACTGAGGGCAGTGAACTCCATTTGTGGATAATGGCCCTCGCTGTGGTTCATTTGAGCCCCAATACATTAGAAATGGCTTTCTTACACATCAACGACTTTGATTTTCATCTTAAATTTGGTATCTATTAAATGCAGAGGTCACTTTTCCCCTTAATTAATAACACAGTCATTTTAAAACTTATGTTTTTACTGTAGTTATCTTTATATGACATTAGATTGTTCACTCACTCACTCTTTTGTGAATTTCTGCCTGCCGGTGTTTGATGTTAACAAGTATTATAGTAGTTTCAGGTAAGTTGAACATTATTGCCACTTTTCTGCCATCCATCTGAAATCCATTATAGAGATTAAAGTGTGGCTGAGAAAAACAGTTCAGCTCCATAAAACTTCTCCCCACAGATCCAAAGCTGCAGTGTGGATAAAGGTAGGCAGAGTTTTTGAATTTTATATCATAGGAGGTAAGAGCAAAAAATGTGTTAAAAATGGTTAGATAAGCAAAGTGTTGCAATAAACTTCAGAATTTATGCTGCTGTTTCTGAGAGCCTATATTACTTCTGCTTTTTATTATTAGAAGTTTCCTTCTTGTTGGATAATGTCATTCTGACAAGTTACCTAATAGAGGCTCAGTGACTCATATGTGATAAAGTCTTGGCCAAATGTGCAAAATAGGTAGTTTTCTGTGCATTTAAATTTAGATTTGTATTTCTTCAAACATACATTCTCAGGAATTTTAACATAATTCATCTAGTTTTAAGGGCATGCTTGTGATACTATCATGAAGTATCAAGATACACATACACACATAAATATATTCTGCAGATGTGGGTGAAGGACACGAGAAAGGTTATAGTGTTTTATCTGCTTTACTTGTGAGTGAAAACTCTTGATCATACAGTCTTACAAAAGTTTTCAAACTATATGAACTCTTTCGCATTTTGTGACATTACAGCCATTACTGTGATTTACTGGGATTCTTTGTGATTGACCAATACAAAGTAGAGTATAAATGAGACTGAACCTCATATATTTTAAGCTATAATTACTACTGCAAGCCTTTTGAATTGCACATCCAGAAATCAGAATTTGTACTCATTCTGTAGTGGAGAGTCTTGCTGAATCAAGTATGCAGAACTGTGTGGAAAGTCCATGCTAATCTCAAGGTACTTTATTGATGCACATATTAAATATTTACACCGACCATGAAAGTGGAAATGACAGAGAGTACTTTGAGAAAATTGGGCTGAGATCAAAAGAGGCTTTGGTTGTGTCGTGTCTTTGTGACTTGACAGGACATGTACATGGACGCTGCTCTCAGAAGATTAAAGCTGCCTACTTGGCAGCTGCGCTATGCACAGATGGATCAGCGTGGCTATATGCTACATCTTTACATCAATAGGCTTTTATACTAACTGCAGGAAGAAGAGATCAGCTTAGAGGTGTACCCTCCACCGATTTAAAAGAAGGTAAACTTGCAGTCCCAACAAATAGAAATTAGCTTTAAATCAGCCAATTTCAAGCTTTAAATCACACAGAAACACTAACAAAACACACAACACTTAAAATGTGGAAAACTTATTTTTTCCTCTTCAAAGAATGGCTTCATTTGTTCAACAAAGCATCTTTTTTTCTGAGATATACTGAAAAATAAATTATGGTACTGATGCTTTGGGTATTGATGTTTACTGTCAAAGAATCTTCTGTGTTTTCTGATAAATTAATGTTTTTTTCATTATTGTTTCGAAAAAGGTAAGTAAGGAAAAATATTTTGTTAATTCATTACACCACATATTGCTGCTAAGTGTGATGTTTCTCAATTAATTTTATGCATTTCTCTGATCAGAATTAAGATTCAATGAACCTTCATAACATTTAGTTATTTGTTCACTTCATAGTAGCAGATTCTCATTTTTTTCACCAAACACTTATGGACATGCATCAACAGTTTCCATACATTTCTCTTCTGTTTTGTAACATTTTCACTTGCTTATGAAAACTACACTTACAAATACTGAATAGTCATTTTCTATAAAACTGATTGCTCACTTATTTGCATTTAGTTGTTAACATCTGTGGATTCCAACTGGCTGTGTAAAATGGTGTTGACTTGAGCATTTTCTCACTTTTTTGCAAATACTTCCAAAATGAAAACCTGTTCAAGCCATTTGATTATCTTGTTCATAAACATGGTGCCAGGACATTTCATTGTGATGACACTTCATTGACATGGGCACTCTCTTTTATAAAATGGCATATCCATTTTATACAAGTAACACATTTGTAGGTTTTGCAGTTTGTAATGCTGATTGTTCTGAGAAATACACTGGCTGTGGTGCAAATGTTAGCAATGATGTAAGAAATGCACCGAAATGACTGAGAAAAAATAACACAGCTATGATTATACAATGTAGCATAGATAGCCAGACAGGCAGACAGAAGGCCTGACAGGCAGAGAGAGAGAGATAAAGAGATAGATAGATAGATAGATAGAATGCGTATTTTGAACTATTGTAGTATATGTATAAGTTTTTCTTGAAAACTGACAATAAGACAGAAACTTTGTTCAGTTAGCAGCTGTGATCTGGTTTTTTAGTCCTTCCAAGCATGCAGACAAAATAGCTCTGACAGACAGGACTTGCAAATATGAAGCTGAAGAGAGAGGATTGAAAGTGCTTCTGGCAATTTGTTTTTGTTTAATACAGAGAAATCAGCCTCCAGATGGAATGCTTGCATTATTACCATATGGGCCCACAGTGATTTATCGGATGTTGCCAGATGCTTCCGAGGCTCAAAGGCACCTGTCTGTAATATTTAACTATCATTCAACGCCATGTGAGGAAGCTCTTAGGAAAATATCTGTGCAATGTTTTTATACTAATTTCTGTTAATTAAAACTTGAATATCAAGTTTTATGTGTGAAACTCAAACATTTCAGTGAAAACTGCAAACACTACTGGAAGTAGAGCTAATGTTAGCATGTTGTGTCGTATGTATTATCCTTCCATTTACTCAGTTTTATGAGGTTTGCTAAGGACACTGGTGGACAAACAGCATCACAAAGATTAAGAAGCATACCAGAATAAGTAGTGGTGTAGTTTGAAACAGGGTTGGACTGAAAAAAATATCCCAGGTTTTGACATTTCCCCAAGCACTGATGGGAAGGGGGATGAAACCAATCACAAGCTATCGTGGGATAAAATGTGTCAAAGGTTGCAAGAGATTAAAGATTGGGGTGGAGGTTTAGCCTCCAGCAGAACAAGACCTTAGAGCCAGAGCCATAGACTGGTTCAGATCAAATCATATTCTTGCATCAGATCAGCCTAGTGAAAATCCAGGCTTGAATATTAATGAGAAACTTTAGCATAACTTGAAAATTGCTTTTCAAGATGCTCTCTGTGCTGTATGACTGAGCTACTGATTCAGTTCAAATACTCATCACACTTTTGAAGATTAGACTTCCAAGAAATTTTGAAAACCCTGTATCCTCTTCCTCAACACTTAGTTGAAAAATGATGAGGTTAATATTTATTCAGTTTTAATCTGAAATTATGTGTTGGTAAATGTGAGAACTTTAAATTCACATTAGGAAACCACAAAATTCCCAGAAGAGAAGGAATTTATTGTCAAGAACTCTTAAACAAACGGAAGAACCGGGTGACAATTTGAACCTCCTCAAAGAAAACTCTGGTCTATTTTACAAACTACTTTGCTCCTGTGGATGGATGTAAGCCACAATATGAAGAAGCATTGTTGGAAAGCGTAGGATGTACAAAGGAATGCTGTAGCTCTGACAGAGTGACCATCAGGTTCTTGGTTACATCCCAGACTAAGGCCCATCTCCTCCGATCACTTAAATGGTTGGCCGGCTCTAAGGGCCCCGTTAACTCCAAACCTTTTTTATTTATTAACCATGAAGATCTATGAGCTTTTTGGGACCTTCAAACCAGCAGAAATATATTTAGATCCATCCCTAGATTTATGCCTCAGGGCAATGCTGTCTCAAAGGTCTTCAGTTCCTTTGATTTCATGCTTGGAGTTTGACCTTTGACCTGCTGTCAGCTGTGGGACATTATGCAGACATGTGTGTGCCTTTCCAAATCAAGTCCAATTTATTGAATTTACCACAGGTGGAATCAAAAATTTGCAAGGGAGATTAATTTTAAGCAATTTGGAATAAGGCTGCAATATAGACCAATAGGGAAACAACAAAATGCTGTGAATACTTTCCAGATGCACTATAGTTAAATGATTTGTACTATAAAATGGTTCCATGTAATTTAAGAATTCCTCTAAAAATGATCAGCAACTTCAGTGTCATCTATTGCAATCATAAACTTATATTGAAAGCTTGTGACAAAGGTACAGGTCAAACTTTCTTTTGCAAAACAAGCTGAAGCAAAGATGAGAGAGCTGGTTGTTAGATGAAGATATCTCGGACTGTATTAGCAATCTTAGGGTTTTGTGGGTTAGACGAAAATGAGCCAGAGGCAAACCCTCTTAGGAAGCAATCATGAGCAAACATTGTCATCTAGAAGAATTGTGTTATTTTTATTCCTACAGTAAGGCACTTTAATTTAATTGTGTGCCTGTTATTACGTTAGCAAAACAAGCAAACAAAGTCAGCAGCCACTGCTCTCTTCCAGTGTCAGGGGAATAATGAGTAACACCTGAATCATTGCTACATTCATTTGACATGACTGCCGGCGAAGGCACCAATCTCTCTGAGCAGCACAGGCCACTCTGGAAGTGAGATAATAAGTGAAAACAGCAGGAAGTGCCCGAGAGGAGGTCCTTGGTAATGGCTTTCCCCTTTGTGGAGATCCAATTATTTCATCCTGCTGTCTTTCCAGCAGATCATTTTCTCTCCGCTCACCTGTTAGACCTGGCTCAGGCACCAGAGCTGCTGACCTGCCAGCAGGACTTGACTTTCTGTCAGGGCCTGAAGGACAGCATCCATCATGTTGAGGTTTGTGCTATGATAAGGCAACATTTGGCCCATCAGGACAGCCAGCGAGAACCCAAGCCTGCTTCAAAACATGTCAGTCTCCTCCGATCATTTCTGTGAAAGGGAAGCCTTTGTGAAAATGAGAAAGCAGACAGACAGAATGGAGCATGAGCTGAATAAATCATGTGTGTCTCTTCAGGCTTCGGGCGATGCGTTGGGAGCAAAAAGCCTCCACTTTACTCACTGTTGATATATTAATCCATACAAACACTCACTAAAATGAATTACCAACCCTCCCTCTGGTCTTAGTATTTTTTCATTTTGCCACAGAGTATGAAAGATATTTTCTCCAGTCAGTTTAAGACAAAAACAGAAAAAGAGTTTGTGAAAACCTAAGAAGAAGTCACATTATAAACTCTATAACTTACATAAGAGCTGCTCTAAAGGTTACATGTTGCAGTGTGGGAACGCACAGGATTAGCTCTCCTATGTTTATGCATAGCTCACACTGTATTAAGAAGGCAGTTTGAGGAAACAGTAAATGTCATTATGCAAAAAAGAAACAAATTATTTGAAGTTCACCTATTTAGACAGCAAACTAATGGTTCTGTTTTTGCTTTTATGGATGGGAAATACAGAGCAGAACATCTAAACAGACACTGCATCGACACTGCATTCCATGCTGGTTTTTGCCAAGAGACTCAAATCCCAACCTTGTTTTGACATTACAGTATGTGTATGTGATGCATTATTTCATTTTAGCATCCTTTATTGTATATAAACACCTATACTAAAAAAACCAAACCCTGTGTAACTTTCCATATAAGATCCTGAGTATTTCTTATTCAGTTTAAGTTAGGTCATTTGCTGATCTTAGAACTTTTGCCATTTTTTTTTTGTTTCATTTTATTAGGTTTCCTTTTTATTTTATGTTCCTTACGATTATATAAACGGACTGCTTCTCCATTTTATGTGTAAACCTTTTGCATTTTCCTGTTCTAAATAAATACCTAAATACCTCAAACTGACAGTACAGGGTATAAAGCCACCAGTGGCATATTTTCTGGCACTATTAATGCTTTGAAAAGCCCCTTTGTGTCAACCCTCGTATTCTAGATGTAGGTCTGGAGACTGGCCAGAAGGAAAGCTGATGATATATCTGGTGAACCCTTTTTGTGTTGATTCTGCCATTACATGCAGAAACAATATTGCGTTTTAAGATCCAATAGAAAAATTACATTTTGCACAACTTTTACACTGGTGATGAAAGGTCTGGAAAGTGGAGAAACTGTGGAAAAACAGTTTTTAGTTTGGCTATTTCATCAACATTCCTGCTCCAAGTATCTAACATTGAAACACGAACATTAAGAAGCAGCTGAAATTATTTACAGTATTGTTCTGTAACCAACAGGAGGAAACTGGATAGAGCTGTGATAGTTGCCCTTTTTTGTAGTCTGTGATTTATTGGTCCCAGAGAAGCTCCTGGACCGGCTGAGTGCAGCCAGAGCCGCCTGCCCTCACTTCTTGGTACCTGAGAGGAGAAAGCCATCCTGACCTCACGCAAACTGTCTTGTAGCGCCGCTTGTCATTCTGCCAATGAAAATGTGGTTGTTGCATTTTGGAGCAGACTCCCTCTGGTAAGATGGACATTTTAGATGCTCGAAGCTGAGCGGAGCAGCAGGTATAAGTCTGTCTCTCCTTCTCTCTGCCATCCACATTGAGACCCCCGACCCCCTCCACCCACAGCGCAACCATGCCTGCTGAAGCATTCATACTGAGAGAGTGTAAAGAGAGCCACCATCGCTCCTGCTCTGACTGTCTAACTAGATTCTCGATCTCTGACACCCAGCCCTGTCAACCAGAACAAAGTCTCTTCTCACTCAGAAAGCCAAGCTTGCAGATGGCTCCGCGGAGGCTGGATGGGGAAGTGTGAGCCGTTAGGGAGGGATGTTTGGTTCCTGTGCCAGGGGGATTTATTTCCTGCACTGACTCTTTTCAGGTGAGCAGATGGATTTTCCACCTCTTGGAGCCCAGTTCCAGCAAACGGGGGAAAGAGAGAGTGTTATTTTAATGGCCTCTGACAGGTCATCTCTGGAGTGTGCTTTAAGTTAGCAGGTCAGCTGGAGAGAAAATTATCTTACTGCATACGCTCTCCAATTTCAATGCAAAATGCCTTAACTACTCTGACATTAATGAGAGAGCTCATTGACCATACCTCATTATGGTCATTTAACACAAAGATAGTAGGGGGTAAAAGCACAACTAGCTTATGTATTAGAGATAACAGACTCCAAGCTATTCATGAGACTTTTCCATCTGGATAGAGATCCAAAAGTGCCATGAAGCATCCAAAAAAAGGCATTTCAATCCTCTTCCATAGACAGATAGACAGACATATTTTAACCCAGCAAATTTGTTCTCCAGGTTCCAGAGCTAGAAAGTCCTGATTATGATATTGTGCTGTTACAGCAAATAATCCCCTAAATTCGACCAAATATTTTGACTTACTAGAATGTTGTTGGTTTATCTGGAGCTGTTAAAAAGATGGCCGGAGTTAGTAGCATAAAGAAAATGCTACTGATAGTTTTTTTAGTAGTACCATTTCAACATAATTGTGGTTACACAAATTCCTTAGCAAACTATAAATTACATCATAACATAGATGATAAAAAATAAAGTGGTGAAAGGCTAGAAAAGGTCTGGCTTTGTTTTTTCTTTTATTTGTTTCATTGTTTCCTGCATAGAGGTGTCTTATGTAGTTGTGGCCCCAGTAAAAGCTGCATGAAGCAGCTCTCACTGCAGCTAAACAGGTAAATATTTCCCTGAGTGCTGATTAGGAGAGGGTGAGGCTGTCATAATGACCGTTTCCACGGCAGTGCAGCGTGCTGCTAGGATTTTGCTCTGTGATCCATTTATTTCTAATGGCCCAAACACTGACTGCATGCTGGGGCTGCGTATGTGGAAATTCCTGTTGTGGCTCCTTGTGGGCTCCACGGCAATGGGCCTGGTTTCATGCATAATGGAGAGAAAGCAGCTTCCTATACCTGCAGCCTGATGAATATGTCCTGGCGCAGTGGCAAATTTATACAGCAGTGAGTCTCTATAATTTTAACCTAGTTACACAATATTCAGGCCTGCATCCCACGGGGCTCAGCTGTCTTTTCAGCCATCACAGTTAATCAGTGACAGCAGGCTGATTAAATGTCATCATGTTTTCCATCTTTCTTGCTCCTTTCCATCCATCATCCTTGACAGACAACTGGGATATAAAGGTAATTGTACCTTACACAGCCTCCTCTTTCGTTAACGGGTATCCAGTGTAAATAAAACATATAAGCCTACTAATAATCGTTGCTATTATGCTTCAAGGTGAATGTTAGGCAAAGGAAAAGAAAAAGACTGTTCAGTTGTGGGAAATGTCGTGGGTTCAGGCTTTAACACAACAAGGAAAACCTCATAAACTCAAAACTTATAAAAGTACAAAGAAACAGGGAGATAATTATTCATTCATAACTCTAACTGTAGTAGCAGTAGTGACTGTATTTGGGTGTGTAAAGTCACAGACTGTGCATGAATAACAGCTACTTAGAGCTGATCGCCTGCCATGCCCATCTGCTGAAGAGAAGTGCGTTGGCTTTGGCATCTATCCAGGGAGTCAGTCCCGATCACCTCATGCTGTTCATAGCAGGTGGTAATTACATTAAAGCTGCTATAAATAGATAAGATGTATTACAGAACAGGGGTTTAATGAAAAAAAAAAAACCCAAAACTTTAAGACTCACCTGTCAGTCTGCATTTAAAATATAGAAGCCATATGCTCATGTCTTAAAATTACTGATTTTTAGGCCATGGATGCTGCAGTAAGAACAGGAGGTGGGTTGTGATTGGGATGGCACTTTAAAAGGACACTACTGCCCTCTAGTGTTTGTAAGGACATAAAATTGACAAATTGACAAAGCGCTACAGTCCTTAAAATAAAAATTCATAAGTGGTCAACATGTGAGCTAGCATGCTGTAGATGGCAGCACAAAAAGGTCCTCAGCTCGAATCCAGCCTTTGCCTTTTCTGCATTGTTGGAGTATTAAAAACTGGTGTGTTGGTTTATTTTGAGGATAGAAAACTGCAGAACTATTGTCCATAATTTATTCAAGACTGGGCTCTTTTGGCTCTCTCTATTTTACATGGTTCACAGTTTCCCGATGTAATATATGATGGGAATACAAAATAATTTTGACTGGTCGGAAGAACAACCTTGCTCTTCCTCTGTTCTCCTCCTCAGACAATTATTGTATTAATGTTATTAACTAAGATAGTTACCAGAATATGAGGCAACTCCCACTATTCTAAGAGAAGTACACTTTTTAAGATTCACCATGTGTGTGTGTCTTGGTGTTTTTATGTCTATGACCCACATGAACTGTTCATGCCTCTGCGGTGTGTGTGTGATAGGGTTATACTCTACTCAGTGACCTTGTGGTGCAGCTGTATCAAACACAGTTTTATACACTGATTCTGAAGAAATCTTGGCCTTTTAAAGGAGTAACACATCACACTTGCACCTTAGCGTCCATAAACTGCTATTTGAAAGGCAAACAGCATGGAGCTTACATGCTCCATTCTGTAAATGCTTGGTGCATGTATAAATTCTCTCTGGGTACTCCAATTTCCTCTCACAGTAAAAAAAAACATGTCTCTCTAAATTATTGCAATTGAAGGAAAACAATGCAAGATTTTCATAACTATTTTACTTAATAGAAATCTGGGAAATTTCCCATGCTTTTCTACTAAGCTCCCTTCACTCTGAAATAAAACCTTCTCCAGCCAGCTCTCTTCAGACCCTGACCAGTCTCCTGTGTTAGTTGGTCTTCATTATATTGCTGATTTACTGGTGTTTCCTAACAAATCCCATACAGATCTTAATAAAAAAATGCATTTATGTCAAGACGAAATTACAAACACATGGATTTTGATAACTATTTTTGATGGCAATTGGTTGCACATGAATTCATTTAAGGGTATCAGTGTTAATTAGGTTGCATATCCAGACAGCAGTTCATTAAAAAAAGCTTTTTTTGCACGGACGCAACTCTATCATCTCTCCTATCATTAAACTCTAATTTGTATTTTCTGTCTACAAGAAAACATTTTTATTGTCCTTCATCATCTTATACAGTTTTGATGAGTTTCTGCTTTCAACCACATACTTTAATTATATCAATGGACTTATATTTACATAAGTCCATTTATTTCATAAAATAATGTATTAATCTTGTTTACAAAACCATTAATATGTTTCATACTAATACTCATTGCTATCAACTAAACTATCTTGAATGCTTCTGAGTCTTACTAGCTACCTAATGGTGGGCGTCAGCTCTCCTACACAGAGTAAATTAGACTAAATAGATTGCTGTTTTTCCAGTGTCACTTTCTTTTAAATCAAAAATATACTGCTGTTAGAAAAAAGACACCTAATAAGATTACTCAAGCTAAATGTTAGATTTTTTTTTAAATAAACTGACTTGCAACAAAAGCTGAAAATACTTTAAGGCTATTTACTCATCTTTAGAGGTGCCTACAAACATATAGATTTGTGACAGGGAAAAAATAATTTAAAAAATAAAACGACGTCAAGTTGACTACACAAAAATGGATAGAAAGTACAAAAAGGGATCCTGTCTGTTCAGAATCCTATCAAGGTATAAGAGCAACCTAACTGTTCAAGTAATGTTCAGAACATTCAGTTTACTTCATACTGTCCCTGTAACTGATTGTACAGGCATAAAGCGATAAAAAAAAGACCAATTATTTTCAGCAGTGAAGAACAATCTTTAAAAAAAAAAATTAAAAAACAAAACCCAGACACAATCTCATCTTATCGGGAAAGCTAAATAGATTTAACTCCTTTTCGTCGTAATTTTCTAACTGTTGCGTAAACTAAGCCTGACAGATTACGCTGAGGGAAAACTATCCCACACACGAACCAATCAGAAACGGTTACGAACTACATATTGTTTTGCTATATTTCTAACCAATAGGCACCATTTTTCAATAAGCTTCTGACCAATAATACGCAAGATTACCCAGATGTCACCAAGCGGAAGTTTGATGTGTACACATTCGTACCGACGGAGAGAAACAATCTTACTCTGGAGGTTTCATCAGAAGCGCTAACCGAAAGAAGCAAACTACGACAGAGACGTAAATCAAAACAGCTAGCGTAGGTTTCTTAAAGTTTCCGGTGACCGGGCAGGTGTTCATTCTGGTCGGGGTTTCCCTCCTCTCAAGCCACCCTTCGGCTCTAGATGGGGGGCTGTTAGCACCGAAGGATGGAGGATTTAACTTGGGCTCACCATGGCTGCTGTGACGGAGTGGTGCTACATCAGCGGCCGCCGTGTCCTCGGAGCATGGGGCCCGCTGCTGTGCGTGGTTTTCGGCTCTCTGGTGGCCCTCCTGCTTCCCCTGATAGGGTTGCAGAACCAGTGCTGTGGCTCCATGAGGGGCATCAACCAGCTCCGCTGCCAGCTGTGGGGGAGCTCACAGCCTTCTCCAGCTGTGCAGTCCACCAGCCTGACTGTCCCCTTCACGGCCCTGGATGTGCTGCCTCAGAGGACCAAACCCAGCAAAGGTACGGACGGCCTATTAAAGGCACTGGGAGTTTTTTTCTGTTTGACTCAATCTGCTGCAGCTGGAGGTTGAAGCTCTACCCCAGACTTAAATCTTCCATGTCCTCAAACTGTTTTTTCTCCACCATTGCCAAGGATTTGGTTCCATCCATCTTCTAATCAACCTCCTTGTCTCTGCTAAAGAAAAGTATCTGCATTGTATGATTATATTGAGAGTAATGGACGGTGTGAGTTTTCCTGTTTTACACATGGACCACAAAGTTTAATATTTTGGTATCCAGTGACCAGAGCTCATATTTAAAGCAGACGCATGTTACAGTACGTACTGTAAAATATACCAGGGCAATAAAAACTGTGAAAATGCATGAGAAATTAAATAAAACGGGAGTTCAAACTGTTAACAATTCAAATTGTGACAGTACCACAACTAAATTGCACAGGCGACTTTTTGAAGGTACTTAGTAGTCCTGGCTTATATGTAGGGGTATGAAAGTAAAAGGAAGTGATTATAATTGTAGACCACACTTTTCTGTTTTTATTTGTTTAGAAAAAGTTCAAAATTTTTAAAGTTTGTGGTTGTAATGTGAATAAAATAACAAATAAGAGTAATTAAAAACATGTCTCAATGAGTACTTTGTAATAATTATGTAATTATGTACCCCAACAATCTAGTTTCCTGCTGTATGTTTCACTTAAATCATTTCTGTTTTCTGAATGCAGAGACAGAGCTGGAGGCCAAAGCAGCGCTGCAGCAGGCTCTGGAGATGAAGAAACTTGGGAAGAGGGAGAAGGCTCACAAGCTGCTGGTGCATGCTCTTAGTATGAACCCTGACTTTGTGGATGCTCTGACGGAGCTGGGGACCATACTGGAGGAGGAGAAGGATGTGGTCCAGGCAGACCACCTCTACACCAAGGCCTTGGCCCTCTCGCCATGTAATGAGAGAGCTCTGGTCAGCAGAGACCGAACCCTTCCCCTGGTGGAGGAGATCGACCAGCGCTATTTCAGCCTAATTGACAGTAAAGTCCGCAGGCTGATGTCTATTCCCAAAGGCAACTCGGCGCTCCGTCGAGTAATGGAGGAGACATACTACCACCACATTTATCACACTGTGGCGATAGAGGGCAACACCCTCACTCTGTCCGAGATCCGACACATCATCGAGACTCGCTACGCCGTACCCGGAAAGAGTCTCCAGGAGCAGAACGAGGCCATCGGCGTGGATGCAGCCATGAAGTACATCAACACCACGCTGCTGTCCAGATCAGGAGCCATCACCGTCAGCAACATCCTGGAGATTCATCGACGAGTGCTCGGCTACGTGGACCCCGTGGAGGGCGGTCGGTTGCGGACCAGCCAGGTGTTTGTGGGCCACCACATCCCACCACACCCCAAAGACCTGCAGCGACACATGGACGAGCTGGTCCAGTGGTTAAACTCTGAGGAAGCCCTGCAGCTGCACCCTGTGGAGTATGCAGCTCTGGCCCACTACAAGCTGGTGTACATACACCCATTTGTAGACGGGAACGGACGCACGTCCCGGCTACTCATGAACCTCGTGCTCATGCAGGCGAGATATCCGCCAATTACTATTCGCAAAGAGCAAAGGGCAGAATATTACGCCACTTTGAACACGGCCAACGAGGGGGACGTGCGTCCCTTCATTCGATTCATCGCCAAATGTACGGAAATGACACTGGACACTCTGCTGATTTCCACAACAGAGTACGCTGTGGGACTCCCAGAAGCCGACCGGAACCAGGCCTGTCCCAGCTGCAAACAGACTATTCCAGCCCACAACTAAACCAGAGAGAGGGAGCATGAGGCGTCACCATGCAAGAGTATATTTTTAATTTAAAGGTTTTTCTGTTGGTAGTTTCACTTAAATTATGGTGTTCATTGGCCAGAGTCAAACCATTAAATATCTTGCAAGTATTTTATTTTCTTTAAGTGCAAACGGAAGTTTTGACTACTAACATGAGGAAATTATTTAATTTTTAAGCTACAATTTAAAAACAGTGTTTAAATATTTGCCTTGAGGAAAAGTTGTTTGCTAATACTGTGAAGCACTTTCATGTATTTATTTTAAAATAAAAAGTCATTGTTTCTTTACCATGCACAAACCCCTTTTGACATCAAATGAGATTTTGGTTATAAAATGTCTAACAAAGACGCACAGGAACAATTAAAATATTGAAATTATTTTCTTCTTGTTTAGTTATTAGATACAGTATATGCAGAAATGCATGTCAAGTGTTTATTTCTGTTCATATTGACTGTCATATTATGAAAACCTTAAATTTAGTTAAAATATATTAAAGTGTTCAAATGACAAAACAAAATCCTGATACTTTACAGTAAAAAGTGCTCAGTCGGGGTTCATTATCATTATTCATTACTGCATGAATGTGTTGAGGAACAGAAGCAATGAATCTCCATTCCTCTGCCCCAAACTCTTGAATGGGCTTTGCTTCACAGTCCTTTCAAAGCAGTTATCCTTTTGTGCTTGTGCACCTTTTTCTTCCACTTAACTTTCCATTAATATGCCTGGATGTTGCACCCTGTGAACAGTGAGCTTCTTTAACAGTCTTTCCCATCAATGTCTAGGCCTTAACTCTATAATAAGTACTTCATCATATAAATGTAAAAGAAAAAGAAAATCATTCTTTTAGAGATGCGAACTTCCGGAGTATTCGATCCATTACATTAATTCTAAAATATAATATGCTAGGCTCACAAATGTATGGCAGATATTTCTACAGGAGTGAGAGACACTTGAGAGGAAAAACTTGATAGGACATAGATGAAAGAGAGGTCAGGGCAGAAGTGAAAAATAAAGGGTGGCCAAATAAGTAATAACACCAAGAAGGAGGGCAGGAGAGAAGGACCGACCCAAATTTTATACAATACATGCAGAAAGACCAAAATCCAGTTTGAATCCAGAACCTCCTTGCAGCCCAACTAGTAAACTATTAGTCTTGAGTAATATTCAAATCTTCTAAAAAAAAAAATAAAAAAGAAGTGAATTTAAGGTTAACTACAAACCCATTATTAAAAATGTATGCAATTAATCTATACATGTTTCACTTTTTGTTAATTACTAAAACATTAACTTTTCCATGATCTAATTGATGCACCTGTAAACAAACTAAAAGACAAATTCTGAAAGCCTTTTATTCTTTTCAGATCCTCCAAGTTTAAAACATGAACTTTAGAACTCATACAAAACAGCAAAACTCACAATACAACCATTTAGTACTGGACATTAAAACAGAAGATGACTTCAGACCGGTATTTACACTTTTAGTTTCACTTTAGACTTAGGGCACTGTGGTGAGAGCAATACATACCATCTGTAAATGTATATCTGCTTTTATTACAAACTAAGGAGATCTTTGTTTACTGAACAGTATGTACAAGAACCCAACCTCTTCACCCCGACATGGAAAAACTGCATAGATTCTCCAAAGACCTACGTGTGAGATGACAACCGTCATTTGTTTTGTGGGTTACCGTGGTGATCCTTTAACATGATTAAGGATGAAACGAACCTCTGAGGAAAAACCCAGGACTGAACGGCACAGCGTCACCTTTCCAGTCGCACTTTCCCGTTAAAATTTTCTCGCAACTCCGTTTACCGTTTATTTCCCCCCACCAAGTTGCAGTCGCAAAATTAAATTTGCTCAACCGCTTATCAAAACTAATAAGAAGTTTGTCTACAGACTCTTGGAGCGCCACACAGTCGGACAACCAGTGAGCTGTTGATCGTCACTCAGTGAGCAAATATCTTGAATACGAAAAACTTCACAGTAAGAAGGAAATCCAGTTACACTCCGATAAATCCCCGTAAACAAACATCAGTTTCTGAGACATAACCAACTTGATAGCGGACGCTTTGTTCTTACGCAGACGTAACGATCGATCAAAAGGATGCAATAAAACTGATAAATGATAGGACACTATATCCTCAATGACAACAAAAATCCAGCTTCAGGAGTATCACAGCTTCTCTACTGTAAAACAAACTCTCACAATGGACTAAAAAACATTTTTAATCCGTATTAGTTTGATGGATCAATTAGGTGCACTCCATAATAAACAATGACTAATAAAACCATGCATCTGTAAAAAATATAATGGCTAAACTTGTTTGATGTGTCCCAAGTTACACAAAATTAAAACATCACCAAAGAATGTCCACACTGTACACACAAACTATATTACACCATGTCAGAGCCTTTGCATATACTTTTTTCCTTTTAAATCAATACGAGTTCGGCTGTTTTGAATATTTAAAAAACACTCTCAAATAATCATCTATCAGATCCCTTAAACAGCAAGAAACAAAAGCAGAAAACGCGACAGCTTCACATATTTACACACAAATATGATACACTTTTTTTTTTATACATATATAAACCAGTCTGGCAGTCAAACAATCAGTCATACTGGAGAAAAAATATTCTGTTTGTTTGGGTTTGTGACAGAGGGCAGGAGCATGACGGTTAAGGCAATCTTGCAGAACGGATGATGAAGGTGTGAGTCAGATTAAAGGGACCGTCAGAAAACCAACTACAGCAGAAATCACCAACACTAATTTGTAAGGACACAGGATGGCTTTCAGCAGGAGGAGTTCACAGCTCCCCTCGGCGTCGCTCACTTATTGAGAAGCATCTTTGCGAAGTCTGAATTTGACAAAGACCTCGGCTCTCCGGCCGCGTTGGCTGCGGCGCCGCCCGTTGGCGGTGGCGGTGCTCCCTCGGCTGCGGTCCCATTCTCCACTTTGCCTGGAGGCGCCGGTTGACGGTGCAAAGAGCGAGGGAGTAAAGAAAGCTGGGTGCGTCCTCGCCCTCTCCTGGAACAGAAAACCCTTAATCACTTTTAGGAGCGGTAACGACAGCAACGTGCTGGAAATGCAGAAGAGATGTTGGTGAACTTACGATCCGTAAACCTGACGAGGCATTATGTCTCCCATGGGTCTGCTGGAGCCAGGCTTGTCTGTCAGGCTTTTGCGTGGGGGGTTGCTAATGGCAACGGAGACTTTGTTGCCCTCCACATCGATGCCGTCTAGTTTCAGCACCGCCTGAGACGCCTGCGTTTCATTTGCAAACTCCACATATGCCAGACCCTGTACAGAGAGGTCAGTGCATCACACACATAGTTCTATTTATATTTTAATTCTTCTGGCTTCTTTTACAGGATCTTGACAAAATATTCACAGCCACTGACCATTTCCACAATTTATGACATCATAACCTCAAACTTCAATGCAATTTAATCTGTATTAATGTGATAGACAAACAAAAAGTAGCACATAACTTTTTGTCCTACGTTCCTGAGGCAGAAAACTAATACTGCAGGGAATTGCTGCACAAAACTGTTCACATCAGAGTATACGTATTTATGTGTGATATCAGCCTAGTCAAGACTGAAAATCTAATCTAGACATGTGGCAACACTTAAAGTCTGCTGTTCACAGTTACTGATCTGTAAAGTCTGAAATCGCACATGCAATTTAGTTAAGATAAGAAATGCGTCAAACTCCTCGAGGAACACTGAAGTTTGCAGTTGTAACGCACCAAAAATGTGGACAAGTTCAAAGGGAGTGAATACTTCTGCAAGAAACTGAATCCCTCACCTTAGGTTTCCCTGAGCGGTACGTGACGAGGCGAACATCTCTGATGCTGCCGTGAGGTTTGCAGATCTCCGCCAGTTGCTCTTTAGTGCAGGAGAACGGCAACCCAGAGATGAAGATTTTGTGTTTCTCCATCGATGTGTTGTACTTAAACACCTGCAGAGAAAATCATTGTGAAAATATGAAAAGTCTCCCCTCCCTATTTAAACAGTAAACAATTGGGGAGTAATTTCAAGGTACAGCAACATTTTGACATGTACACTAAGTAGTAGGATTTTGTTCATCAAAATAATGAAATTCATTCATATGAATTTTCAGTGACTGGCTGAACTGTGCCCAATGAAAATTAAGGATTTTTGAAACCGAATTTGTTGTCTAAGGGACTTTTAAGATTTAAGTGTTGTTGCATTTTCACCAAGTTTTAATCAACTTTTAGCAACACAGGAAATTAACTCTTTAGTCCATTATGTCTAAAGCTGTTCCAAGTTTTTGCTGTTTTATTTTTAACATAAAAATCAAAATGTTAAACGGGAGAAAAACAAAAATAAATATGACCCAGGAAGATTTCCTTTCATGTCATTTTTCTAAATTAATAATTTCACATTTACATAAGGTAGTAAATGTGATCCACTCCATAAACATTGTACTGGTTAGACTTTCTAAATATGACAACATTAACACGTGTTCTAACCTTAAACTCAGGATTTTTGTTTTTGTCAACACAAGGTGACACAAACATGGGTCTGCCCTCCACCTCCTTCCTGTCCAGCTTCAGAGCGTCAGGGACCGCCGCCGCCGACTCAAACTGGACATAGCCGTAACCTCGGGAGATCCCTCTGTTGCCGGTGATCAGTTGGACCCGTCGGATCGGACCGCAGCTCTCAAAGAGTGACTTCAGCTTGGCCTCTGGGTCCTCCAGGGTGTACGCCAGGTTGCTGATGAACACGCTGCAGCTGTCGTCTCGCATCTCGCGCCGGTCGTCGTTCTGCCTCTGGGCGGCGACCGCTGCCCCCTGCTGGGCATTCCTAGCTCCACCAGACTTATTCCCAGGAGGGGCGTTCCTCACAAATAGTCCGGTCTCTGTCTCCATGTACTCGTCTGCGTTGTTGTCACTGTTCCCTCTCTGCCTTTTAGGAGCTTGTGAAATAAAAGGAGGAGGGAGGAGGAGTCAACATTTCCCTGAATCAAAACATAAAATGTAGGGTTTTTTTTTTTAAATCACTCAAACATTTTTACCCGATTCCTCAGTCCAGTCCTCCTGATAATCATCTTGCTCTGCTTTTCTCTTCTCCCCGCCTCGACTTGTCTTCTGGGCTTTCTTCTGGGCCTTCTTTTCTGCCTTGGCCTTCCGCCGCTGCTCCATTTTCTCCTCCTCGTGACGCGCCAGGTTGGTTTCTTTCTCTGCCGCCTGACAGATGGGAAGAACACAGAAACGTTAGCCAAACACAGCCGCATGCAAACAGTGCATCAGCACGGTGTGCAGGTGCACAATAATACAGCGACACTGTAGGGCCGTCGTACGCTGCCACCTTTGCTCGCTGCTCATTTATTCTGTTCAGCCGTGTCTCTGTCTTCTGCACCGCTGTGTCCCAGTCTGCCAACGTACCTGAATTAGAACACATCATGTGAACAATCTATGAGTGTGGAGTCAAGCTGCAATCTAATGTGAAAACATTTTCAAAACGCAGAAAAGCTTTTGAAAAGCAGCTGCTACACCAAGTGAAGTTTGAAAAGAAGAAGTAAGCAGGACATTGCTTCCAGCGGCTAAAGTCAGGTTGAGGCCGACATGCATGGTGACTGTTAGGCCTCTGGGAAAATCTGCAGAATGTGAACTCCAACATATTTAAGTAAATAGAAATTTCTAATATTCAGCACATTTGAACTTTGCAGCAAACATATTAAGATGGTTCAAAAATTTAGGAGCCTGGAAAACTGCTGCATATGTACAGTGCTTATGACTTGCTTTGTGGTTAAAAGTTTATATGAAGCCATTTAAACAAAATAAATAAGTGTTATCAAGTTTAAGAAGACTGACGTTTTCCCTATCCTTAAATAAATAAAGGTGCGTTTCAACTAGGGATGTGCAATATATATACAGGCACTAAGGTCGGTATCAGTCCAATAAATAAAAAAAAATGTCTCCTCTACCATGTAAAAGGTTCTTTATTTCTCTGTTCTGTTTTATTCCAGGATGAAACTCACCTTCTACCCTCTCAAAGGAGAGCAGGACTTCACAGACGTGTTCTGGGTAATCTGAGGTGCACTGAACCGCTCTGTGGAGAGCCTTCCTGCAGTGAGTCATGTCTCCATAAGCTCTATGGGTTAGAAAGGAGAAAAAAAAAATTTGGGGGGGAATTAGTTTTTAAAGCATTTCTGTGTCATTTTAAAATAAAGTTTCCCTCTTTTAGAGTCCATCTGACAAACCTTTCAAGGTTGTAGTACTCCAACCACATGTTGGCGTATTTGGCGTTCCCTTTAGTCATGATGTTGTCCCACACTTCTCTTGCTTTCTGCATGTTCTTGCAGTGGTGGGCCTGGTGGGCAAAGAAGGTAAAAGATGAGACAAATCCAGCTTTTCTTGTTCTATATCCTAAAAGGGCAGAATACATTACATACTTATAATGCTGAGCATTATTTTGAATTGATTAGAAACAAGTCCTCCACAATCTACACATTGCATTTTAGTAGCTTTCACTGCACTGATTTCATGTAGCTTAAAGATTTTTGATGAAAATCATTTGTTAAATCCCCGTTTTGCATTGATAAACATCGTATAATTATAACAGGACTTGCTCTCTCTAAAAAAAAAACAACAAAATTGTCACAGAGGGTTTGCCTACCTCTATCCGAGCCCAAATCTGCATAATGGCACAAGATGGATCTCCGCTTTCACCAAACCCTGAGGTTACAAAACATTTAGAGAGACATCAAAATAAAGCTGATGGCAAGAGTGAGTTCAGAGAAATGAGTCTCTACAAGGCTAATGATTCAGATCAATCGTCCACTGCTGCCATATTCTTGCTGCGGTGGAGGGATTGCTGCAAAGTCAAGAACACGGTGCGTAACCTCGTTTAGATAAACAACGTTACCATCTGGCATTTCGAAACTATCTCGCGTTGTATTATAAGTAGCATCATATTGGAGTGTATTTCCAATTTGGATTAATGTGGTCACATATTTCTGTTTAGAAATTTGATCTGAACTCACGTTTATTTATTTCAAATATAATGTACAAAAATACGTTTGCCTTGTAAAGATCCTTGACATCACATTGTGAATTTGCATGAGAAATACACAGAACTGAACTGAATCAAAGTAAAGCTGATTTAAAAAACAAAAACAAAAATCTGATTCAGAGAAATTCACCCACGTTCTTCAACATCTTGCTTCAGGTAGTCTAGGGATCGAGAGAAGGCAGCGCGTAGCTCTTCTAGCTCTTTACTGGATTCTAGAGAACAGAAACGCAACGCCATCAGTAAACGGTTAATCCAAGATTCACTTACGGTGCAGAACTGCTCCCACCTTTACTGAAGTCCACTCGTCTCCTCAGGTAGTCAAGGTATGCCTGCCATATGTCTACATAATCCGTCGCTTGAATGAAACCTGCATTCAGCGCCTTTTCAAAAACATCTGTGCAAAAGGACAAAATGAGATCCGACACACTGTCAAGGTAACACGATGCTTCTACAAAGGAACGGCAATATTAAAAACAAGCATCAACATGCTGCTGAGGCGTGACTTCAGCTGTTACCTGACACACTCTGATGGTCGGCCCCATGCCTCTCCAGAGCCTGCAGGTAGCTCTTCCACAGACTCATGGTCCAGGGACAGTTCCTGACGGCTCGCTCATGAGTGGACAGGACCAAATCCTTGATCTTCAACTGGCGATCCTAAAAAAAAAATGAAAAAAAGCTAAAGATGTGAGGATTTCTGCTAAATCTACTAAAGAACAACAAGCAAGATGTGTCGTTTTACACTTTAGGCTCGTGCTATAGCAAACATCTTCCCACTAACACATAAGATAACCAAACATTTTAAAATTGCAATATCTTAGGGGATCTTAGACATGAAATTCAAGGGAATACAATTAAAACCAGTCAAATCTCTTTTACTTTTTGCTGTCAATGGTTGCAGATTTAATAATACAATTTCTTATGGTTAAACTAAAAAAACCTTTAAAATAAGAATAAGCCGCATCTCTCTGAAACAGAAATATCATATAAAGATGAAGACACGTAACAGTAGTACCCACCAAAACCAGCCTCTCACTCCAAGGAATGCTGTTTGTGAGCATAAACATTCCCAGTAAAAAAAAAAAAATGTTCTAGTTTTTACGTTGTATGTGTCAATACAAACACATTTGATTTTATGATTTAATTACTAAACTGAATGTTAAAAGCTCACTTTGTATTTTTTGTCTCTCTTCAACAACATATCTAGCAACAGCATGAAATGTCTTTTTAGATCTAAACTGCAGGTTATTGAGAGAAAACCAAATGTAGATGGACTTTTTGTTTGTTTTTATTCATTGCCGGTATTACTAATTCACTGAATGGCTCAGTAGCATGAGGCCTTCCTGTAAGACAGTTTGGAGAAAAGAAGTGCTGACTCAGAACAATGTTCTCCAGAGTAGCACTACTGGTCAACAGAGGAGCAGAAATTAAAACATATGCATAAATGATGACAGATTTTTAGTTTTCTCAATTACAAGATTTCTCACAAGTGGTCATTCATCACTGTGGTGGATTACAGGGAGAACTGGTTCATAACTGCAGGCCTAAAAATCACAGATTAGGGTGTCGGTGTGTTAAGTCTCCAGGCTGTTGCACTCGCACAACATTTTTACCGACTTCCTCCTCCTCACTGAACAAGTCGTCTTACCTGAATCTCCCCTTGTGAACTTTCACATATGTTCAACATTTATGTCTGAGTTGCTGTTTTGCTGGTAATCTTCAACTAAACAGGCTTCTACAAAGCAAAAAATGAAATCTGATTGAAAGAACACGATAGTGTCAGTCACTGACCAATACTTACAAGATATGTGGTGTATTTAGTCCACATGTCTGGTACCAGGCAGTTCTCAGCCAGAGCCCGTTCAAATGTTATCTGGACGCGTGCCGGGTCGCCCTCCTTCAGTTCAAAATCAATGTAGGCTTGATATTCGGCCAGTTTGGGAGGTTCGGCTACCAGCTGCAGGAAGACAAGCGCAGGCGAGACATTATGTACTGGTTGCAAAACCTGTGCATGTGATTAAAAGAAACTGAAGACAGCAAATCGAAAACATGATCAGTGGGTTACCAGAGTCTCTTCGTAAGATTTGCACTTTTCCTTCTGCTGCAGAGCCTTTCTGTACAGATGGATGACCGTCTCGGGGACTCCGTTTTCTGACCACTCCTCGTACTCTGCATAGGTGGTTTCCATGTCTGCAGAGCCACAAAACATTGCTAAACATTGTGGAGCAATGCTAACAGGGATGCCTGCTTAAGAACCGATCCGTTTAGAGAGAAGGAACCGCATACAACAAACTGCAGAATGTGTCATCTTGTTAGTATTAATATTTAAATGATGTAATTCGGTCTTTCAGAAAGGCCATGACACAACAGGAATCCCTCCCAGTTTACAGCAATCCATCTGGACGGAGGAGTCGCCATGCTCACCCATTAAGGGAACGGCCAGCTGGCGGCGAAACAGCGTATGAATCCGCTCGAGCTGAGCGGAGAGCAGCTCCTGCTCCTCGCGGCTGGGAATCTTGCCAGGGGGAGGCTGAGACAGAGGCAGCAGAGAAAACGATACTGAAATGTGGAGACTGCTAAAAATGAGAGGAATTAGTTTCAGCGTTGACACAGCAGATAGAACGGTAATTATCCATTAAATGGCAAGAGAATTATCTAGGTATAACTCATGCATGTGGATGTTGAATATAGTCAGTGTGTGAAAACACACACCTGCACTGTGGACAAAACCGCGTTCTCAAACTCTCTGTACGCCTCCCACAGCGTCTGTCCCTTGGTCATGTGAAGCCCCACCGCCGTCACCGCTCTCTCAAAGATGGACCTCACCTTATCTATCCCACCTGGTGACCCCATGCCACCAATAGAGTACTGGGCATATTCGAGCCAAATATCTGGACCTGCGAAAAAAAAACAAAAAAACAACAACATAATTAAACTTCAAACTCATGTAAATAGCCGAATATCAAACGAAACAGTCTGCGTGGAGGAGGCCCACTCACAGATGTAGTCTTTCACGGCTCTCTCAAACAGCTCATACACTTTCTCTCGATTTGAATCCTCCTCAGTCAGGCGGATCTCATCTTTGAGCCAGTCAAGCCAGATCTCTGGAGGGTTTGAAAAATAAAACGTTTTAGTTGCAGCTCGTTTAGAAATCCTGACCTCTGAGCTGGAACAGACAAACAAACCTTCAGTTAGAGGGAAAAGTTCGCTCATCTTCTGTCTTGCCTTTCGCAGGCGGAAAAGTTCTCCCTCCTGCTTGAGGAGTTTGATAAGATCCACGTGACAGTTGTAGTCGAAGGCGTTGATCGACAGCTGCAACAATTCATAAAAACAAGTGTGATAAAGTTTGATGAGAACTTAAGACAAGCGCCATGAAGCTAAAATAAGTTTCATGTTCAAGCTCGTATTGTTTACTTTCGAAGAAAAAAGAATGTGAAGCTGGTTGTTTTTGCCTTAAATGTCTGCAAGATTTTCCTTTACTCTGACTCATGAGTATTTCTATAAACAGCACATTTAGTCACTCACTTTCCTTCTTTCCAACTAGAGCTCAACAATCTTTAGATCTTCCAGACATCATGTCAAAGCTCCTCCAGCTGTTTGGGGTCTGAGACATCCTTTAGAAACTTTTTCTGAAATAAATTTGCTTTCCAGATAAATTTTTTCCTTTGTGCAATCCCTATGTTTTGTAGCTCTTTAATGAAAAGCACAGAAATACAGCCACAGCTATCTCTAGGTGTATGAAGAAATATGAGTAAAGTGCTGTTTCCCCTCTCTGAGTTTTCACAAATCTTTCATTTCTACATTTTCTGGTAGTCTTTATGACACTTTATTACAAAAATATTTACCTCAAATTCCACATATGCAGAGAGAGACTGAGCAGTGTTAGTGTAGTTTCTTCGATTGATAGATTTCTGGGGTGTGAACAAACTTAGATCAGTTTAATTTTAATACAATTTAATGGTACAATCTGGAACACGGTAGCTTTATTTTCTTTTCAAGGACGAAAAGAATTGATGTTTTAATGATTATACAGTCATGGCCAAATGTTTTGAGAATGATTCAAATGTTAATATTTACAAAGTCTACTGCTTCAGTTTTTATAACGGCAATTTGCATATACTCCAGAATGTTATAAAGAGTGATCAGCGTAACAGCAATTAATTGCAAAGTCAATATTTGCCTAGAAAATGAACTTTATCCCCCAAAACACATTTCAACTTCATTGCAGCCCTGCCTTAAAAGGACCAGCTAACATTGTTTCAGTGATTGCTCCATTAACACAGGTGTGGGTGGTGATGAGGACAGGGCTGGAGATCAATCTGTCATGATTAAGTAAGAATGACACCACTGGACACTTTAAAAAGAGGCTGGTGCTTGGCATCATTGTTTCTCTTCTGTGAACCATGGTTACCTCGAAAGAAACACATGCAGTCATCATTGCACTGCACAAAAATGGCCTAACAGGAAAGAAAATCGCAGCTAGAAAGATTGCACCTCAGTCAACAATCTATAGCATTATCAAGAACTTCAAGGAGAGAGGTTCCATTGTTGCCAAAAAGGCTCCAGGACGCCCAAGAAAGACCAGCAAGCGCCAGGACCGTCTCTTAAAAGTGTATCAGCTGCGGGATCGGGCTACCAGCAGTGCAGAGCTTGCTCAGGAATGGCAGCAGGCAGGTGTGAGTGCATCTGCACGCACTGTGAGGCGGAGACTCTTGGAGCAAGGCCTGGTCTCAAGGAGGGCAGTAAAGAAGCCATTTCTCTCCAGGAAAAACATCAGGGACAGACTGATATTCTGCAAAAGGTACAGGGAGTGGACTGCTGAGGACTGGGGTAAAGTCATTTTCTCTGATGAATCCCCTTTCCGATTGTTTGGGACATCTGGAAAACAGCTTGTTCGGAGAAGACGAGGTGAGCGCTACCACCAGTCTTGTCTCATGCCAACTGTAAAGCATCCTGAAACCATTCATGTGTGGGGTTGCTTCTCAGCCAAGGGAGTCGGCTCTCTCACAGTCTTACCTAAAAACACAGCCATGAATAAAGAATGGTACCAGAATGTCCTCCGAGAGCAACTTCTCCCAACCATCCAAGAGCAGTTTGGTGATGAACAATGCCTTTTCCAGCATGATGGAGCACCTTGCCATAAAGCAAAGGTGATATCTAACTGGCTCAGGGAACAAAACATAGAGATTTTGGGTCCATGGCCTGGAAACTCCCCTGATCTTAATCCCATTGAAAACTTGCGGTCAATCATCAAGAGACGGGTGGACAAACGAAAACCTAGGAATTCTGACAAAATGCAAGCATTGATTGTGCAAGAATGGACTGCTATCAGTCAGGATTTGGTCCAGAAATTGATTGAGAGCATGCCAGGGAGAATTGCAGAGGTCCTGAAGAAGAGGGGTCAACACTGCAAATATTGACTTGCTGCATTAACTCATTCTAACTGTCATTAAAAGCTTTTGTTACTCATAATATGATTGCAATTGTATTTCTGTATGTGATGACAACATCTGACATACACACATGAAAACCAGAGGGCAGCAGATCATGTGAAAATATAATATTTGTGTCATTCTCAATACTTTTGGCCATGACTGTACATGTAAGCCAGATAAAGTCTCACAGATACACCACACAGCGCAATAAAGTAGACATGATTAAGATTTGGATGCTGTTTTACTGATATCCTGTTGTCCTATTTATTAGTAATTATGGCTATGATTATATCCTATGATGTATTTACAGAATATACATGAGAGGTGATTACATGTTTTATGTTTTAATGCTGCTGTCTTAACATAAAGTTCGTGTTGAACTATGTCTAATTCAGTCCAGTCTATCAAATTGGAAGCTGAACAACATAATTATTACTGCCGCCTCTCTCCTTTTAATGAATTGAGCAGTCAGTTCATTTTAAACAATATTTGATGTGATTCTGCTTCTTACTGTGACTCCATCATGTGGAGTAAAGAGGCGGGTGATGTACGACAGGCTGTTAGCATCACAGATTAGCGCTAGCTAATCACGGCGTGTAAACTACGACACATCTAATGCGTCCGTTTAAACGTTTTAATAGTCGCTAAAACTTCCAGATCTGTTTTATTTAATTCATATCAGCTCAGCGTTTGCTACAGTTTCCCCCCTGGTGGTAAACTGTGTCCACCACTCATTCATTCTCCTTCGGTGCTCGGCTAGCGGCGGTTAGCCGAGCAGCTTGGCAGCGCAGCTATTCAGTTACCTGCTCCTCCAATCGCTGGATCTCAGCTTCATTTTCCTTCTCGTCCTCAGAGGAGTCGTCCTCTTCGTCTTCGGAGTTTTCCACACCCATGCCCTCCTCTTCGTCCGATTCCATCTCCCTTTCCTCCATCCCTGCTTCTTCCTCCTCCATATCTTGCAACTGCGTTTGCTCTGCGTTGCTTGGCGCTGCCATGTTGGAAAGGCTGAGGCGACACGATGATGAGAAGCGGCCTGTATGGCAGGCGGTTGTAGTATAGAATTAACCCACACGGCTGGTTATTTTAGGTCAGGGATGTGCAACCTTTACGACTCAAAGAGCCATTTTAGCCCCACAACACATTATCTTTTAAATAAAAACAAATGGTAATTTTTTTTAAAGAGGCCTATTTTTTTTAAAAGAGGTTTTTAAATAAAGATTAAGAAAAAACTTTTGACATTGTTCCGTGTTGCTATTTGTGGTACATTACGTTCAAAAATGGCAAGAAAAATAGAAAAGGTATTACTGGTAATTAATGTCATTCAGTTGTGGATCTGTGTTCAGATTAATATTAAAATCCCCTTTTTGTCCATGTGACGTTTAACTTTTGAGATTTAAAGCACAACATAAAACAAGAAAACGTGTACTTCTAGGTCTTCAAAATAATGATTGTATTGTAAATAAAAATAAGTAAAAAATAATAATAATAATTGTTTAACACTTTTCTATTTCTAGTTTTATTTTTTGTATTCTGGATAAGTGTTGTAAATATCCATAATTCTGTTTTCACAGCATAACATTGATTTTGTTTGGGTGAAGGCCGTCAATGGTTGTATTTGTGAAAAGAGTATATCAAAACATTTGTTCACATTTGGTTCATTCACACACAAAGATATGTTTTAAAGAGCTGTGTATGATTTTCAGAGGAGTGATTAGCCGATGTTAGGTGGTAAAAATCAATAAAAGAAGTTAGTCAAAGGATTAATATTCTTTTTATGGCTTTACTTACATCCGTAATAGATGTAAGTAAAGCCATATATGGATTTACATACATCCGTAATTTCAAAAGGGAAGATAACGGCGTGCTATTCTTGAATTAAAAAGTTCTGCGTAGTTTTTATTCTATTGCATATTTCTCATCATGCCCAGTCACATTTCACTTGGAGGGTCAGTCTAGCGGGGGTCCTAAAGAATTACCATTACATTAACTACGCTTTCAAAACGTCAGCTACTCCTTTAACTACAGCTCGGACTGTGGAGCAATTATATGTCACCCCAGCCTACCATACACCGTTCATGAGACCAACAACGTTTAGTCTACAGTTGGCCGGTAGAGGGCGTTCTCCTGATACCAAACTCATACCCACTTGTTTGTCAACAAAGAAGCCGTAGTTTCTCGTGCCTGCTAGTTCACTTCCGTTGGCAGTCAAAGATGGCGGCGGTCTCTTTACGAAACTCCGGGTCTTTGCTGTCATTATTCAGCAAAAGTTTCTTCCGACCGGAGCTCAACGCGCTTTGCTCCTATCACAAAAAGGTAACCGACTGAACCGTTCTGGCTGCTAATCATTTTATTTTTGAGTAGAGGAAATGTGCTATGTTCTCCTTTAGAAGTCAAAAACAGATCACCTCACGCAGGTTTACCTTTCCTAAAGGTGGTGGATCATTACGAAAACCCGAGAAACGTGGGCTCACTGGACAAGAACAAGAAGAGCGTGGGGACAGGGCTGGTGGGTGCACCAGCCTGCGGGGATGTTATGAAACTTCAGGTGAGCTGGAGCTGCACAGGACCGCTGCTAGGACTTCAACCCTACAGGTGTGTTGCTGACGGTTTGCGTTTTGTGTTGCTCCAGATCCAAGTAGATGAAAACGGCAAGATCGTGGATGCAAAGTTCAAAACATTTGGCTGCGGATCAGCCATCGCCTCCAGCTCTCTTGCGACCGAGTGGGTGAAGGGGAAGTCGGTAGGAACTGCACTGTCATATTGATTGATTTAAATATAGAGGACTGGATTGATCTAATTCCACCCTGCAGGTTGATGAAGCTCTCAAGATCAAGAACACAGACATTGCCAAAGAACTCTGCCTTCCTCCAGTCAAACTTCATTGCTCTAGTAAGTTAAAACTGTAGAGACAATTTACCCCACATTTGAGTATCTTTTAATCAACTGTTTGCACCGGGACTGTGAAATGTTTTCCTACTCCTTGATGATTATCACATTTTGCCACCTGCATCTCTCAATGTTTTTATTTGGATTTTATGTGGTGGACCAACACAAAGTAGTACGTAGTAGTGAAGTGGAAGGACACAGGATTCGTGGATCTTACAATAAAAATCTGAAGTGTGGCATGCATATGCCTTTGTAGGCCAGGCTTATTCTTTTTCTGTAAACAGCTTTGTAAATCATCCTTCACATCCCTAGTTGGGTTTAGGTCTGGTCTTTAACTGGAACATTCTATCACACGAATATCCTTCGATCTAAGCCTTTCCATTGTAGCATTGGTTATATGTTTATGGTTGTTGTCATGCTGGAAGCAGGATCTTCACCCCAGTCTCAAGTGTCTTGCAGGCTTTAACAGGTTTTCTTCCAGAGTTCAACCTGTACTTGGCGTAAGCCATCTTCCCATCAACATGTTTCATCGTGGTAACCAGGTGTTTGTTGTTAGTTCTCTAACACTCTTAGTGCGTAGCATTGCTTGACTAGCGCATGTG
Source organism: Xiphophorus couchianus (assembly GCF_001444195.1). Classification (NCBI taxonomy): domain Eukaryota; kingdom Metazoa; phylum Chordata; class Actinopteri; order Cyprinodontiformes; family Poeciliidae; genus Xiphophorus; species Xiphophorus couchianus. Next base: position 17,051,412 of record NC_040239.1, read on the forward strand.
TCAAACTCAAGGCCCGTGGGCCAAATCCGGCCCGCCATAATGTTTTATGTGGCCCTCTAGATTCTAGACTAAACACTAAGTGCGCTTAAATGTTGTCTTTTAAATTAAATCAATGCCGTTTTTATTTGTTTACTTCCAAACTATATCAACCAGTCCCTCCAGTTTCTTGAGAATTATCGTGGAAATTTATGCAAAATCAATAAATCCTAGCACTTTTTTGTTAACAGTGACTTTCTTCTTAACAGGTCTGTGGACTGCAAGGATAATAATTGCCATGTCTGTATACTCTTCCACCTTTAACCTAACTCTGCTTTAAACTCTTCCACAACTTTAACCTTTGACTGTTCTGCTCTTTCACTAGGTCTTCATAATAGTGTTTGTTCTCCAATAAATCTGTGAGGCTGTCAGAGGACAGCTGGATTTATACTGAGACTAAATCACTTAGTCAGACCCTGCAAAGTGGGCTGAATACAACTCCATGCCACACCTTTCAGATTCTTCTAATAAACTTGAAACACGTATCAGTTCCTTCCACTTTACAATCATTTTCTACATTGTGCTGATCGATCACATATTCACTGCCAAATAAAATCCAGTGAAGTTAACTTTTAACTAAAAAAGTTAAAGGTCCTGTTATTGCAGCTGTAACTTGTGTATAGAAATAATTCACTCTTGGCCAGGCTCTACTTTCAGACCAGATTATGGAAGATTATTTACACCTTGGCCTTAAGGCTGCAAACATTGTGACAGAAATTCTTGACTTTATTTTAGCTATGTAAACTAGATGCATTTTAAAAGTAGATTAGTTAATTTTGTAAACTTAATGTTTTCTTAGTGTTTCGATTTCTGCCTCAATCTGGCAAAACGGTATTAGAAACTGTTCAGGACTAGTAATTTAAACTTTCTTGTTGACAAGGATTTATAACTTTATAACACTTCTAATCTCTTTAAATACCTTAATTAGATTTTTTTAAGTACCAAATTTTAAGGTAACTCTCCAAATATGACTAAATGTTGTCATTTTCTGCTCTTAATGTGGAATTTCATATTTGTGATGATATGTAAACAGATTATATGAACAGATTATATGTTTTATAGTTCAGTTTTGTGTTGTTGGTCACCGTGTTTCTGAATCTCCTCCATTCCTTCTTCCTCAGTGCTTGCAGAAGACGCCATTAAAGCGGCGCTGTCGGACTACAGACTAAAACAAGAGGAGAAAAAATAGGACCGTGCCAAAGCCAGCAGTTGATAAGCTACGACGTACCGACCATACTGAAATATTTCATCAATATCAGGATGACAAACATCTCTCGGCCGAGCTGTCAGCATCAGTGACTGAGTCTTTTCTTCAGGGAGCATTAAATAAAGTTTAGCTGTCTTTTTCTGAAAACATTTGTTTATTAATTTGGATTCAAATGATCAGAAGTGCTGATGATTTGAAAAGCTTTGAGTCTCAAGTTGAATATTTAACATCTACGGTCTTTATTGTGCAGCCCGGACTGTTCTCCTGCTCTTGCACACGACAATAAAAAAAATAAGATCTTTAATAAACCAAGAGCAAAATGAAAATGATTTGCATGTGTTTGTCTTTATTTGTTTTGGCTTTGTGATTTTATTTGGCATAAAGTTTCATTATAAAAAACAAAACTTGTGCAAGACCATTCGCACATGTTGAAATAAACGATTCAACCTCCTCGGTGTGTCCGCTGCTTTCATCCAACAGATCGCTCGTTTGCCGGCGCCACTCTCTGCTGGCGCACCAGAACCTTTCTCAGCAGGGTTAGCACTGCCAGCATCACAAGAACCAGAAGCACACACAGCAGGGCGAGCAGAGAGACGATCACCTTCGAGTCGCTGTGGGGGGACAGCTGGGGGTTCACAGGAGGGACGGTCTCCTCTCTGTTGGTGGACAGTCCTGACTGTGTCCCAGCAGCAGAGGACACATTGCCTTGAGGGTAGGGAGATGTCGTGTTTTCTCTGCATCCCTGGTCCTTTGGAAAAGATGTAGTTTTCAGGTCAGTGGGAGTGGCTGATGGAGACATGTTGAAGGATAAACACTCCTCATAGGTCAGAGTCTCGAAGGAGTAGGGTAAAACCCGAGCATCCTGGAGGTTTTGTTCGTTTGTGACAATGGCTTCTTTCAACCTTTTCCACTGCAAATCATCCCCGTTTTCATATGAACCTGGATCTGATGTTCTCACTGCCTCCACAGAAGCGACCACAGGCAGGTGTATCTTCTCATTTGGCTTTAGGACACGTGGACAGATGGACACAATGGAGAGATTGAGCAGCAGGCGATGAGCGAGGTGGACCGGCTCTTTGCACACCAGATCTGTAGCCATCTTCAGTCTGCCGCTCAGCAGCCAGCGGTACAGATACAAGATGTCGCACTCGCACACCCACAGGTTGTTGGTTAGGTCCACGGACCTGAGGCGTGGCAGGCTGTCGAAGGTGTTTTCAGGCACTGAGCGCAGGCAGTTGCTGTTGATCTGCAGGACCTGCAGGTTGACCAGGGCGGCGAGGGAGGGAAGATCCAGAGAGGAGATGCAGTTTTCCGACAGGTCCAAATGTGTCAGCGATGGCGGGAGACTCGGGGGGAGGCTGGTGAGCTTGTTCCCCTTCAGTGTCAGGAGCTGCAGCTTTTTCAGACCCAGCAGCGCTCCGGGCTGGATGGCACGGATTCGGTTGTCCTCCAGATGGAGGTGGGTTAGGTTCCTCAGCTGCCTGAGGACTCCTGACGTGATGTAAGTGATGCGGTTCTCCTGCAGCAGCAGGGACTCCAGGCTGGGGGGCAAGCCGCGGGGGAAGCGGGCCAGCAGGTTGTGGCTGAGGCTGAGCTCCTGCAGGCCGGAGAAGGCCTGGAGAAGGTGGTCCACGTTGCAGAGCTGGTTTCTGGCCACGGACAGAGCGGAGGTGCTGAGAGGGACCGAGCGGGGCAGCGACCTGAGACCCAGAGACTCGCACAGGACCAGGAAACCCGGGCCAGGACAGCAGCAGCCAGGGGGACACGGGGACATGGTGAGGGAGGCCAGGGGCCAGACGAAGAGAGCGAGGAGGACATCACATCTGTACCACAGCATGACTCACTGTGAAGGACGAGGAGCTAATTAGACACATGCAACAGTTTTCATTACTACTTTATGAGTCATCTAAAGTTTTAATTTATGTCTTATTAAGAACTATTGTTTACATTTGATACTGTTGGATCCTCTCGCTCCAACTTTCAAAGACCCAGCTTGTTGATTATTGGGCAGCCTTTCATTATTCTTGACTGTCTATCAAAGTTGGCTCCTTTAACCAGATCTCCTTGGATCATAATTAATTTTATTTAAGCATTTATTTATTTAAGCGTTATTAATTTTATTTAATCTGTCACTTCTCCTTGACAGATTGCCTGGAAATGTAACAGTTAGAGGACGAATCCAGTTGGTTGACATCTGGTGACTGTATGATGATAGTCTGAGGATCCCTTCCTCATCAATTATTCACTCAAGGTGGCAGTGAGAGGAAGGAAAGGGGAAATGTCCTGTCAGAGTTTTAAAGTCCTGCCACTCATCATGAGCAGGTTACATCAAACTTACAGTGACTCTGGAGAAGTGCAGCTCCTCCAGAGTCACCATCAGCCTTCCAACTTTGTCTATGACCTGTCCGCTGTTTTCCTTGGTCTCTATTTACCAATAAGGCGACGTCTTTATTTGGGGATCAACGTGGAACACAAATGCACAAATGAGATTGTTGGAAAAATATTTTTTCTTCTTCCGCAGTTAAGCGCTGCTTTGAGTTGGCCTACCACGACAAATCCTGATAAAATGTGTTAGAGTTGGTGCTGGTAACATGATCTAATATGAAAACATCAAAGAGACTCTATTCTAGTCTGACACAAGTCAGTCCTGAACATTTGTCTTTCTGCTGCAAACAGAGTGTCAACCTGAACGCCTGCCTCTCTAAGAAACGGAAGAACAGCCACTGCAGGCAGGAGACATTTGACCTCAGGGTTTTCTCACCTAGCAGAGTTTCCAGCTGGCTGACTTTGCAACATGGAGATAATACTATAATATCTGAATGTTAATCTAAAAACAATAAACTTTTCTAAATGAATCAAGTCTCAAAGAGACTTGATTTATTTAGAAAAGTTTACACATTTAGAAAAGTTTATACAAATTAAAGCAAAGCAAGCTGTTTTTATGGAAAGTTACTCCTGAAACTATATTTTACTGCCAGGGTATAATTTATACTCCAGATGCTGTTTTTCAACAGATATAACTCTAATGCGTAATTTAAAAAATAAGCATTTAATTCACCACTGTGCAGAAAGTTGGTTTGAATCTTTGCATTACAGATACTAAAGTAAATGTACCTCCACCTGCAGCAGCTTTGTTACAGACAGAACTATGAACTCCTGACTCATCCATTGTTGGTTCTGCTTTTCCTCTTTCAGATCATGCACCGTGCTTAAATTCAGATTTACAGTCACAAAATGTAGCAGTTCACCACCTCTTTCCAAAAAGCATCTTTGACTTTTTTCAGCCTATGAATTAATTTTAAAAAAGTTTAATATATCACTGAAATATAGATGCATAGTGATTGACCAATTTTTTTCTTTTCACAATCTGGCAACTCACAACTTTATTTTATTTAATTACTTTAATCTGTTTAATAGAGACAGAGGCCCAATTTTTGAGACGTTCAATCACAAAGTCAAATTTCTTTTAAGTCATGTTTGATAAGTATAGCATTTTTATATCAACAGAAGGTAACATAATCACTTGATTGTGCTATAATATGACTCTACATGGCTTTGATTGACCATAATGCTACCACTTTAGCTAAATTCTGGCTGAACTTACCATTATCCTGCTTTGGGATTATTTGCTCCTCTGTAGAGATGGTCAGGGGTCTGTGATCCTCGGTCTTTAAAGACGACCACTGCTGCTCCAAATTCCAGGCGGACTCTCATCAAAGTTTCACGAGCGCCTCAAGGTGCTCTGTTACCTCTTCTAGATCCTCCTCACCATGCACATTGATTGAGCAGTCCTATTGTTTGTCAGAGCCAGCTACCGACACAAAAACAATCAGTTTTAGAACGGAATAGAAAGGTCTATGTGTCTCAGGTGTTCTCTGTAGCTGAGGTCTCTGCAGGCCAGGTTCGTTAAAAATCCAACACACTGACTCTCATGAGCGGGGCTCTTAACAAGAGAAGGTTTCTGTGTTTCCTGCTACCTGATGGGAGGAGTGAAAGTGAAGGGGGAGTACTTTCTCGAATTATTTAGAGCGTTGCTGGCTAAAGAGCAGGGAATCTGACCCGTGGGTTCTGTCAGGGCTCACGTTTCCTGCCAACCTGGCTGCTTTTGATTGTGTGCTGTAATCTTACTTTTGATCTCTGATGTTTTAACTTGCTCATGATTCAGATCAGATTTACTTTCAGCCTTATTTAACCATAGTTTATTTAAATCAGACGTAATTCCAAGTTTCACCATTTTTCACAAAGAAAAATGGTGAAACTTGCAGGGGGGAAAAAAAGAAAACGAAAAGTCAGTGCTTGAATTAGTCACACGGGGGCAGTATTTATTTTCTTCTTTTTTAAAAATCCATTTAAGTTCAGAACAACAATTCGGTAGTCAAAAACACAACTCAAAAACTTCCTGGTGCATTATTAGGAAAAGCCTTTAAGAGAGAAAAAATGCAGCATTACCAGTCATCCACCATACTTTTATTTTTTAAATAATGATGGTTGTGGAGACTTGGTGGCCCTGAGTTTTTGCTTAACTTTGTGATTTATTTACCATCCTATTTACCATTTATTTACCATCCATATGTAATTACATGGTGACCGGAGAGCCTCTGGTCCAGATTGTGTTGTTTATTACAATTACAGTTATTTTAACTCTTTATAATGATTGCTCTGACCATACGCATCGTCCAGTTAGGGTAAACGGCTCTTTTCTTGTGACAGTTTTGTGACTCATGAAGCTCAACAGTAATTTGCCTCACTAGAGTGGCATGTTTTCTTGTCTTCCCCTTTGAAGGAGGAGGCTAAAATATATGAGCCTCTATGTCACATCATCTTTAAACCCCTGAGAAACAAGAAGCTGTGGATTAATTACAATTGCAAACTTACTTATAAAGCACATATTTATTCACAGTATCAGAGTCTCAAATTTTCAAGAAACTCCATTACAGTTAATTGCAATTGAGAATAGTTTAGTTTAACTTCTTTTCCTAGAAGTTTTAAGGAACTCAAAACATCTATCAGCCTTGTCAATATTCACAGAGGATGCTGCATGTTGCCTAATAGCCACTTTATTTGTTTGTAACCCTAAACTGGAACAAATCAGTGTGTGTCGTTTGTGCAGACAATACACAGGCTCTTGTTCTGCGCCAAAGGAGGCGTGCATGTATCTGGATTACATCTGCTGAAATATTTAAAGAACCTTGTACAGTAGCCAGTGGGAACAAAGGACGTCTCGTCAGCGAAAGACCCAATCCGTTCTTCTGCTCTCCTGCTTTTAGAGTTGCGGTGTCGACGGCCTCGTCAAGGCTTTCCTGCCGTGTCAGCAAGATTAAAGGAGATCTTCTGTCTTATCGCAGCAGATATTGTGAATCTTTTGTTTGCGTAATTACCTTAAAGCAGTCATCTGTGATTTCCGAGTGGATGAAGCTCCAAATTACAGATGTTCAGAGGAACGTGATGTTTATGTAGAAGTCGTCATTTATTTTTGGAACCTTGTTGCCTTTCCTAATTTTATGTCTTCAGGGCTGCATCTTTTTTTGTTGTTGTTGTTTTTTAATTGAGTAGCAGCACATACAAGAATGACAAACACACATCTTTCTTTAGTTTTATTAAACATTAGCAAAACAAACCTGTCATTTTGTAGAATGAACAAGTGTCACAGAGAAAGCGACGTGTGAGGACGACAGTGTGAGGTTCGAATAAAACAGCGAGTTTTAACATGACAAAACGACAACCTACAAAACATACAAACTTATTTAAGTTTAGATTCTCGGTGTAAATATAATCCATTTAATCACTTAACGTTCTGACTCATTTTTTACTCTTTACAGTAAGACAGAAAAACAGACGTTAATATATAAAAATAAAATAACGAACCCTAATTTCTAACTATATGAAGGATAAAATAAAAATATTTTTTCTTTTAGTTAAAATATTGTTGAAATAAAATTAATGAAAATTCTTCATGTTGGTTTTCTCATTGGGTTCTGAAATAAAATACAAGACAACAGATGTAATAACACTAAAGTAGAGGTAAATATGAAAGTTAATATTAATAAAGAAAAGAATAATTGTTACTCATCAAGTCAGGTTTACTGGCATTTATGTGTTTATTTACATCACCAAAGACGTTGCTTTGAATGGCTGATTCAGCTTTGAAGCTCTCAAGAAACACAAATCAGAAATTTTCTGGTTGGAGTGAAACTTTCCCCACGTGAAAAACCTCTGCTTGGCCACAATGGTCTTTTGAAATCACAGTCCCGTCAACTAACATTTAGAAATATCAGACATTGTTACTCATGTCTGCCTTATAACCTATAAGTAATAAATGGCGATGTGGTTTTATGAAACAAAGTGCTGAGAGGCATCAGCCTGATATAAAATATGTACTGTAATTACACTGCACTCCATGTTTATTGACCCCCCTGGTGAGGATGTGTAGAAAGTCTTACGTGAATTCATCTACAAAATGCATCATTTCACCTGAAAATTTTAGAAAAATTCAACCTTTAATTTGGTAGAATTTATTCCATGGTGGGAGATCATGAATAAGGAATAAAATATCTTTTTAAATACAACTAAAGATGTTATAGTTATTTGCATCTGTAAAACTTGAAGCATTATCTTATTTATACTTTACTTTTTTAAGCTGATCAGATTTTTATAAAGTTTTATTTAGTAATTTGTAGCACTTCCCTGAGGTATGAATATGACCTCGTTTATAGGAGCATTTTTTTCTCTGCCATTCTTCAAAACGGGAAAGACAAGACAGAATTTCATTCAAGCAAGGCAGATGTGTATTGATCTTCATTAGTTAGGAAATTGCTAAAATAAAATAGTTACGCTCCTAGATGTATCAATATCTGCAGACGGAGCTGTAACAAAAAATATTACAGTCACTGGATCAGTGGAAAACAAGGCTTGACAAGTTTACAGATCTTCCACACATCTTAACTAGAGGTATCAGTAATTGTGGAGGGTGCTGTGTGCATGAATTCATACACATTATGTACATAATTATCCACCCATTTTCACTTCCTTGTCATTAGGATTTCCCTGCTATTTGCATTGTTTATAAATTGCACAGCTTTTCCTTTCCCTCATAAATGTATAGAGGTTCTGTTTTTTCTTTAATCTTGATAATGAAACCTGCTGAGTTGCTGTGGATGAATTACAGACTCGCTCAGTAAGACACTCAGCTTTCTGTCTTTTGTTGGACTTTATTCCGATTTTAAGCACGTAAAGATTTTCATAGCAGGTGTGATTCCACCTGAATGTATTCCCTTCTGAGTGACACTTTGACCCGTTTTGCCTCGGCTGTGTGTTAGTGGTTGGATTTCTTCAGGTGGCAGGTGCAGACCGGATGACTGGAGCTGGTGCTGGGGCTGGCGCTCTTCTGGACTTCCTCCTTTTGCTTCACTGGTTCTTTGAACTTCACTTCCTCCCGCCTTTTTTCCACTTCCTCTGTGTCTCTGACCTTCCTGACCTCCGGTCGAGGCGACGACCTGACTTCTCTCCCCTTCTCTCCCACCAGCGCCTTGGAGGGCATGCGCAGATGCTTAGGGGAAGCCGGACCCTGAACGTGGACCCTCTTAACGTGGTCCACGGCGTATGGTTTCTCCTGGATCTCACTAGAGTTCTTGCGAGCTCCGGTTTTACTGGCAGTATACTTTTTGGTTTTGCTAGGGAGGGGCTTGTAAGCCTCCAGCTTGCGCTTATGGCTCATGGCGAACGCACAGCAAATGATGAAGACCAAAACAATAAGAAGAGAGGTAACAACGATGATGATGAGCAGGTTCTCCTGCAGGAAGTCCACCACTCGGCTCAGGACAAAATCTTTCAGGCGGATCATGGTGGTGGTGATGGTGTTGGTGAGGCTGGGAGGCGAAGTGGCAGCAGAGACTTCGGCGGGCGCTCGTGTGGAAAAGGAGGTGGGGAAAATGAGCTCCAGCTCGGGTTCGTCGCCGCTGCCGTCCACAGATATGTTGTAGAACAGAGGACTGCAGTGGCACAGACTGCAGCACAGCCAGAGCAGAGTCGCACTGGAGACGGGAAAAACCAGCTGGGACTTCATCGTCAACGGCGGGTCCTACAACAACAGCAAAATCAGGTTTGTAATTTAAAAATGTACACAAGAAAATCGACTATTAAAGTAGAATTTGGCAACTATTCAGTCAAAAACGTTCTCTGTAGTTTTAAAGCAGTAAACAGGTGAGCATTTTAAACCACTATGTTTCAATAAACAACTAAATCAATGAATGAATTAAAATCAAAAAGGGTTTGACAAAGAGAAAAAAATCAAATAAAACTTCTGCTTTAATGAAACAACTAACCATGTCAGTCATAATTTATAGCTGACATTATGGGCTACAGTATAAAAAAGCTGAATACAAATAAATGTAAGTATTTGTGGAGGGCCAGAGGGAAGTGAATGCTTATTAAATGCGTCCCCAGGAATCACTGACTGGTTTCAACTGAGTGATTCTTTCTAACTTTGCCGTTCTGTGTCATCACAACGCAGATTTATCCTTATTTAAGGAGCTTTTTTAAAAATTACTGAGACACTTTTAGGTCAGTGTTAACTCGTGCAAAACTACAATTCTCCTAAAAATGGTACTGGACAGAAAATTTGCGTTGGTTTATCCTGAATTTATGACAATCCTGAGTATCTAAATGAAGTCAATGAGAATATGTCTCTTTGGAAATGAAACACAATGAAAGGTGAGATTAATTTTCCCCCTGAGGGACAATAAAGGTCTAACATGTTTATCTTTACTATGACCAAAGATTTTTGCTCACTATTATATAGTAATGAAGCTTCTGTTTTGCTGTCAAAAACCTGTGCATTGTGCATCTAGATTGAAATGTTTTGTGAGATGTTCCTTTGTGAAGAACTCTTCCTCCATCTCTGGTGTGTCTGTGTTTTCGTTCAGGGAGAGATAAAAAGCCTCTCCCTGCTTTGCACCAGATCTATTTCAGCCGACTCCAGAGTAGCCATTACTTGTTTGGGGTGGAGACAGCAAAGTTTGGCCTTATAATTTGTAAAGTAGAGGGAGGCCACCCATCCACCACACCAAAGCCAGAAGGAAGCTTTATTCCAGTGGGAGCACAGAGGCGTGGGAGACCTGTGGCTGTGGCCTCTATATTTACACTGGGCACCAGCTGGTGTATATCCACCCACAGCAGCTCAGACGTGAGGGAGATATTTCTGCTTCCAGGAAAACCTGTATTTGTGAACAGGCCAACTGACTGAATAAACTCCCCAACCAAATGGTGCCTCTCGGGTTTTCACTGAATTTTCTCCTGCTAATAAGGAAAACTCCAGCTGCCATTATTTTAGCAAAATTTTTCTCCTAATCTGGTGTATAATTATGAAGCGCCAAGCTATGAAAACCAGCCTCTAATCAGCATCGTGCTGGAGCGAAGCTGCTGCAGCTCGTCGTGGTGCAGCAGTGTGAACCCCTCCACTGCTTGTGTGGTCAAACATGCAGTGTGTATTCTGCTGGACCACATGGTGGGCTGGGTATTCACCCTTGGATGTACAGCCATACATGACCGCTCTGCCTCTTCAGTCTGGTAATTACAGCTAAAATTACGTTTCCAAAATATCTCCACGTGGCTGAGATTACCACTCAGTCACCATGTAAGAGAAGAACATGCAGAGATCAGATAGGACAATGCTCAATTTTCTCAGAGCTTATTTAAATCTTTTAAGGTGCTTCCACGCCGTCGTGACACAGACTTAAGATTTACACGACTTCTCGCGTTGTGTCAGTTGGAAAAGTTGAGCTTTCCATGTTTTTGTCACATTACAGCTACAGACCTGAAGAATATTTGATTTGGATTTCATGGTAGAGACAGACACAAAGTTGTGCATGGTTGGGAACTATAAGAAAATCATCTTTAGGGATAAAAACCTAAAATCACATCAAGTATTTGCATTCAGTCCATTTTAACTCCCCAAATCAGAGTAGTAGATAGAGCCGAGCTCTGTGTAATTTAATCTCGGTATAAATGCAGCTGGAGTTCTTGAAGGTTTGGAAAAAGTGTTGCACAAATACAAATGTGCCAAGACAGCTGCCCACTTAAACTGAGAGGCTTAACAAGACGAGCAGCAACCAGAGAAGCAGCCACAAGGCCCATGGTGGCTCTGGAGGAGCTACAGAGATCGACAGCTCAGGTGGGAGAATCTGCCTCCAGTCTTTGTGGAAGAAGAAAATCATTTTTGAAAGAAAAAAAAAAGCTATCTAAAGTTTTACATAAGCCCCCAAGGGTGTTGGGGGTGAGGCGTTGTGTGTACAGAGGTGTTGTGTTACATCAGGGGTCATCTTCTAAATGTTCTTCTAGTTGAACGTAGAGGGGCTACAAAATTTAAATGCTGTTCAAAGGGCTGTATTTATAAAACGGATTTATCTGAGGTTTGTCTAATTTATTCCAGTCTCAGTAGTTTTACTCAGAAAGGGAACCACAGCTTTTAGAAGATGTCCAGTCAGTTGCAAAAACATGAAACTATTTAATTTAACAGACCAACACTCTGGTTTTGTACAAAGTACTTCAAAAATGTAGCTTTAAAATTGTACGTCAATTTGAGAAAAAAAGCTTAAATATTTGGAGCACCTCTTCTGAATTTTCCTGACAGCTTCAGTTCTTTGGAGGGATTTCAACAGTGAAAAATGAAAATCAGTGAAGCTCTAATATTCCCCAAAAAGCAGCTTTGCCTGATGAAGCCAATTTAAACATGTTTTTTTCTCTCATATTTGGGATTCAAATTTTGATTAGGTTGAGATTTGAACTACTTGCAAGTCAGGTCAGGTCACTTTGCCTTTTCCAAAGAAATGTTGTAGTGATCTTTGCTTGGTGTCAAATTTATCGTCAACAACCTAAAAATACTTAATTGTTGCCAAACTTACTTACAAAGTTAAAGAAGTGTCTAAAATTTCAATGTCCATTTGTGGCTTTCCTGAGAAAGGTAGTAACCATCTGTCCATCTCATTTGCACTGACATGTAAACCCATATAACTAATAACTAAAAATATGCTTGATTTTGTTCTGGTTGTCCTCTTTGTTTTTCATATGTTTCACTAGGAAACAAACTTTTTTATCATTTGTTCTTGCTCCTGAAACAACTAGACCTTTAAGCAGCTCTCTGATTAATCATAGTGAAGGAGCTTTATAGTATTTCTCATTCTTTCTACTGAAAGCTCTCCTGTGGGATCATATTTCGCATAGGAGAGTTATGGGATTGCTGCAGCAATTTGTTCAAGTTCAGTAAATATTGTATTTCAAGTACAGACTCACTTTTACAATCAGACTTACACAGGAACCAGTAAATGAAATTTTCATTGTAAATTTGTTTACTTAATATGAAGAGGTGCAGTGTCATTTAATTTCATACATAAAAAGTCTTTTCTGTAAATTTGTTTTTAACAACTGACTGAATGTCCTCCAATAGTTGTGATTCCATTTCTTTTTCTTTCACCAGGTGTTGAAATCATTTAATGTTAGAAATGTTAGAACTGCAAAAACAGAAGATCAAAATTTTTTTCCCATTATGGCTTAAAATTTCAACTCACACCAAAAAAAAACAACAACAAAAAAACAAATGCAATAAATTATATTTAGAACTGTTTATTTGAATCTATACTACAGCGAGCGTTTGGGACACTTTTATTCTTAATATATACAAATATAGCTCTAGAAATAATTAAAATGATCACTTTCTCTGATTTTACTTTTTATAGGTTTGTGTTTGAGTAAAATGAACATTGTTATTTTATTCTATGATCTACTGACAAAATGTCTCAGAAATTCCAAGCAAAAATTTAGTATTTATTTGCAGAAAATGAGAAATGGTCAAAATAACAAAAAGACGCAGCACTTTAAGAGCACAAATAATGCAAAGACAACAAGTTCATATTCATTTAGAAAAAACAATACTGATGTTTTAACTCAGGAAAAGTTCACAAATCAACATTTGGTTGAATAACCAGGAGATTTTCAATGGGATTCAATCTCTTAAGTTTTTGCAGAGCTGTATATGTATATATAAATATATATATTTTTTGCTGGTGATGTTGTTTTTTTGTTATTAGTGGCAAGAACACGACTATTCTTGATGTGAGGACCTAAAAGGCCGGTCTTCGAACATAAAAGTATTTAAAACTATCAGTATTTATCTTAAAGATTCTTTGAAACTACACACAGTCTGCAAACAAATCATCAACACAAAACCTGAGAACCTGATAAGATGGACAAATGCTGTTCAATTAATTTTGTACAGAGAAAAGATTTGCAGACTAAAATGTTGAATATGTAATATAATAAAAAAATAGCAATTAATATCTATGTCTGTTTTAAATAAAATTGATGTATTATGTTAAATAACATTACATTTTAGCAAAGAAAACAGTTTCTTTATCAGTTTTAAAAACACAAGTATGCTTGAAAAATACATATACTGTATGACAGAAATGAAGCTTCTGTTATCTGTGCTTGTAAGTTAAATATAAAAGTTAATGACATACTTACAGAAGGAATTTCCTTCGTTCGTCTGACTGGAAGGCAGATGCAGAGCAGAAAGGTTCGGACTGACAAAAAAGAGAAGAGGCAAAGCAACAAGAAGGAGAGAGTAAGGATATTTTACTCCTCCCTGCTAAGTTATACTTAGTTTCTTCACTCCGCTCTAAAATGTCTCCTCAGAGCTAAATGATGCCCAGCCCTCCATCCTCAACGTCTCCTCCCTCGTTCTCAGCTTTCCATCCTCAAGCTCCATCCAAGTTTATGCAGGAGCCATTTTGGATTTTTACTTTTCTTTTTAAAATCAATCTATAATACTTATATCTTATCTTAGCATAAAAATGATCACCTGAAAGAAGATGTTGTCTTTTACATAATGCGTTTATATCAGCACATTGTGTTTTTCTTTTCAACCCAAAGTTTGTCTGGTACTTTAACCCCTAGTGATGTTGCAGAAGGTGCGCAGGTCTCATGTTTTAGCAGAAATGGTTATTTCTGGTTTTGTTGGGGGCGAGTCTGACCAAACAGTCCCTGCCTCCCACCAAGTCCTTTCTAATTAAGACCATGGTGATTACAGCCTTACTCTGGAAGGCAGCACAGGGAAGAAAAAGCACCAGTTTCCTCCCAAAAACACACCAAACTAAGTGAACATATAAACTAAAGGACCATTTTTGTGTCCTTACCTTTGAACATGAAAGGCTTTTATTTAAAGTTGTTCATGTTCCTTTGATTGAAATTAATTCTTTCACAAGACCTCAACTTTAGGTTATGAGCAGTGATTTAGCGCTTCACAGAAAATGAGCCATTTGGTTATCCGTTTTTGCCTTTAAGGGGAATGCTTCAGTTTAAAACGCTTTTTTTTATTATTTTATACTAAAATATCAATCAATTATTGGTTTAAAATTAAGCAAATTAGAAAAATATTCTACATATTTGTAATTAGCCATGTTTAGTCAGTTCTATGTGGAAAACCATCTTTCACTCCAGCTATAGCTGGTCTAGCAGTTTGGCACAGCTAGAGACTGAAATCTTCACTCATTTATTGAAGCAAAATAGCACAATTTCAGTGCAGATTTTGGTCTGAACTTTGACTGGGCCAAACACAAGATATACTCTCATCTGTAAACCCTTTATTGTAGCTCTGGCTGTATGTTTGGAGTGCTGGATCTGCTGGAAGGTGAACTAAAACACCAGGCTCAATTATTTTGCTCTGCTCTTATCCCCTTCCAGGTTCGCTGTCTCTGCTGAAGTATCCCCAAATCATGATGCCTCCACCTCTTTGTTTCACCTAGGACAAGGTGATGTGTAATGTTAGTTTTCCACCACACAGTCATATGTATCAGCTAAAAAAATTATTTTGGTCTCATCTTACCAGAGCTCCACATGTATTCTGCGCTCCCAAAAGGATTTATAGCTAATTGTAAATGCAGCTCTTTCATAAGACCAGAATGGTGGAGTAAATAATGCTTTAAATGCTTCCATTTGAGCTGCAGATCTCTGCAGGACAGGTCCTCAAGAGTGAACAAGGAAATCTTTGCTGCTTCTGCAATTAATGCTCGGATTGCCTGTCAGTCTAGGTCACTGGTGTCAAACTCCAGTCCTGGAGGGCCACTGCCCTGAAACTTTTAGATGTGTCTCTGCTGCACCACACCTGAATAGAATAATTAGGTCATTAGCAAGGCTCTAGAGAACTTATTGACACAAGGAGGAGGTAATTAAGCCATTTCATTCCAGTGTTTGGTACCTGTGGCACATCTAAAAACCGCAGGACAGTGGGCCTTGAGGACTAGAGTTTGACACCCCTGGTCTAGGTGGACGGTCATTTCACGGTACTCTTAGCAGTTCCTGACAGTAGCTTAAACAAACGGATGTCCAAATCTTGAGACATCATTTTATAAACTACACTTTATCTCTGACTTGTCTTGTGTGTTCTTTGGTCATGCAAATGAAAGAACATACGAGGAGATTAAACACTTTTGCAAGGCATCGACAGCTGGGCAAACCAAGTCAGTTCAGAGCCAAAAGCCTCATCAGCCTTTTAAATAAATATTTTTTTGTAACTTCATTCATATTCAGTTGTAGTTTCTAAATCTAACATTTTCATCACTTCCTATTTATGCTTTTCAAGAACTTTTTCAAAATGGGCCAGTCCAAAAAAAAAAAAAAAAGACTCCAGCACCCTCTAGTGGTGAGGGTGCTGGAGGTACCCTCACAGCTGACTGATAAATATCTCTCATCCATCCTCCCTCAAATTATTTGGCTCACTCATTCTTTACTCTAGGAGACGGGTCAATGCTTTATTTACTGGATCTTGTTTTACGTGTCCATTTGGCATCCAGAGTTAATTTTCATCCCAGAAATGGAAGGTAACTTCTTTGTCACAACCGGAGATTATCTGCAATGATATTTTGTGCATCATAAATGCTGTCTAATATACCACTAACTAATTAATGGATATAAAATGTTATGCATAATTGTCTAAAACATGCTTCATCAGAACATAATGGTCTTATTTCATGTTTGTTTAGGAAGTAAATACTTTTGACAATATGGAGTATGAGAAACGTCCTGCGGTGACACAAACTGTTAAAATTTATAATCAATGCAGGCCTTTTCCTATCAAGCCCTCCAATCCCACTCATTAAATACTTGGACAAATAATTCAAAATCAGCAGTGAGTTCATTTTAAAAATTCTTTATTAATTTTCTTATAATCAATGTCCAATATTTGAAGCAAGGATAATGAAAAGAAGCTGAGCAGACCTCACCGAGGCTTTCATCCTGGTTGGTTTTTGTCTGATCTAGTTTCTCATTTTTCATATGCGATGGAGGTTCTGCTTTTCTCTTATTTTTGTATGGGGGCAAGGTGCAAGGAACACAAAACAGGAGGGGAGGAGGAAGACGTTTAAAACCCATCACCCATACAAACACCCTCTTTAGCACAACCACAAAAAACAAAATGATTCCTGATCATATTTACACAGCTTTCACTCATTTTTCTAAACCTTAATTACAAACATACACCTATCTTTCAGCGCCACTTCCACCTACATTATCCCTTTGGATTGATGTTAGATACTAAAGTTTTTGCACCAACGATGCTATAAAATAAAATCTACGGAGCGGCAGCCTCATTAGATTTCCTATTACCGTTAATGTACAACTCGCTGCTCAAAGTGCATCCTGATGGCCGCTGACTTCCAAGGCTGTGCTACAGCTGCAAAATTCTTGGTTTGAAATCAATTTAAAAAGATTTTTATACCCGTACCAAGAAGAAAAACGCCAGAATGTCAGTGGCTCAATGCTCAGATTAATCGCAGAGCGAAGATGCTGCTTGGTGTATGTGTCAGAATGACTGGCAGGACTCGGTGGTGTCATCAGCACTTTAGGAACAGGGTGTCAGTACAAAGTATAGCACCTCAAAGTGGTTTTAAAATCCAGGCACCTTTCAATTCATCCATTCACTACACAACCTCCAACACACACTTTCAGGGTTTCCTCTATGGCACTTTCAGGTCTGTACAGTGTTAATTAACAAAGGCAAACAACAGACTGAACCATTAACCCGTCTCAGCTTCCCACTGGGAAACAAATGTAAAACCTCAGAAAAATAGAGCTTCTGTTGGACCGCAACGACTCTGGTTGGACGATCCAATGGTTCTGGTATTTGGAATAACTGCACTGATTTAAGGACAGAATTAACTCACAGGATTTAAAAGTGGAAGTGCTAAGAGGGATACAAGCACAGCTGGAACAAGAAACAGAATAGTAGTAATAAAAAAAAAAAAAAAAACAGGTAAGTGGTATCCAAACTGTTCGTTTTTCCCAAATTATAGGCAGGTAATGGACCTTCATTTTGCTTTGAGCTGGAAACAAAGCAGGGACACCCAGGACAGTGATTTTCATCATGAACAGCTTCTTCTATAATATCCACCTTTATCATAAGATGCTCTGAAATAAATCAGTTTGTTGTTGATGTTTTTCTTCTCTAATTATACAGAAAACATAAACTAACTACATGTGGGTTTAGCAAGACCATTTACAACAAACACAGACTGGAAGTTGCAGGTCCTACAAAAACAAATCAGTTTTTGCGGCAAAGATGAAAGAAAAAAAGCTCTTATTGTTCTTTCCACATGCAGCACATAAAGCATGAACTAGGTGACCAGCGCCACAGAGCTGCTACAGCAGACCGTTTACAGAGAGAGGAGGCGGGAATTTATCTTGGTCCTTTCATGAATGTCCAATAAGATCAGTGGAATGTGATTTTCTACAATAGTTTCAGAGTTCATGTGAATGTAGCGGGAAGGAAAGGTATGCATGTCTACATGGAGGGAAATGGGGGAAAAAAAAAAAAGCAGGAATAGATTTGTGCAGGTTTAACTAAGACAAAGGATTTGTCATTTGGGATATTTTCTAAATGTTTAATGTTGACTGGAAAACTGGAATGCATTTTCTTTAACCGGTATCTAAATTTCAATCATGTTACAGTTACTTTACCAGTTTTCATAGTAGTAAAATGATTAAATTCTCCTCTTTATATAAGCAGTCTACTTCACCAAACTTCACTGTTTGAATCTAAAACAGTCTCACAGAGAAAGAGAAAGAAAATACTGTTCAGGAGGTGTAAACACAATTTAAATTTGGCAACATTTTCGTTTTGGGACACGCCAACATGAAACACTGGCACCTACTTAAAAATGTAGAGATATCAGAAACTGGAACTGTTGTTGATTTGGTCAGTCTAAAATGAATCAAATTAAGACCTCTTTTTTAATCAGCTAAGGGAATTAAAAGACTGAAACAGAATAAAAGGAATGTTCTTTTCATCAAAAAGCAAAAGTACTTTCTGCTAAATTTACCAAATCCTTCTTATTCCACCTGTGTTAAACTGAGGGTTGGGATCTCGCTAAGAAAAAGTTCATCTGGAATGTTGCTGGGGATCGTTGGCTGGCAGGATTCAGACCAAACGCCGTTAGAAAGAGAGGATTACTGCTCCCGCTAACCCTGAAGTCCCCAGCTAAAGGAACGTCCTGAATTGTAGTGGGATGCGGGGATAAATGGCCCCTAAATGGCAACTTTGGACATCTGCTCTTCAAGTTTGATGATTCGCTTCTCCTGACTGCTGATCAGGTCCTTGAGGGATTTGATTTCTTTCAAGATCTCCTCCATCTTTGCCTCAGATTTCTGTAAAGAACAAGAGACTGATGAGAATCTTACCGTTTTCTATAAATACAGTGACATTGTAGGGGCACCAATTTGGCTTTTTCAGGCTGATTTCTAGCAATCCTATCTGCAAATTGTTTTTTTTTTTTAAAGATTACATCTTAAAGAAAAAAATACTACAGAAAACAGCCAGTTCTGGATATATAAATACTTTGATTATTTAAGTCATCCAGAAGTAGTTTCAAACAAACACCAAAGTTTTGGGGGAAAAATATCAGTAAATCAAATTTTAAAATCATACATTTCTTCTTCAGTCTATCCCCAAAACTTTCAAATATTTTTTAATCACTCTTTTACACCTCCAGACTCGAGGTGCATCAGTTTAAAGTCACAACAGACCAGATATTTTAAAGTGACAATCTTACAACATTGGAAAACACAGAAAAGACATGCAACTCACAATTGATGGAGTTGAAGAAGCAGACTTGTTGGCAGGGCTTGACTTCTCCATGTTCTTGTTGACCTTGCTGTCCAAAATGTTCTTTTTGACGACCTTGAACTCTCGGTTCTTGCCAGGGACATAGCCGTTCTTTAGGGATATGAGAATGGGGTCTCCGTTCTTGCCCTCGAACCAGTCCTCCGCCTCCAGGGCAGGGTCTGGTCCCGCTGTGTCCGGGTACAAGTCGTCCTGGAACAGATCCGACTGGCAAGGAAGGACAAGATATTAAAAACGGTATCTACAACAAGACCCACACACGATGACAGAATAAGAGGATTTTAAGCTAACTCGGTTGTGGACTCACCTTTCTTGGTACAGTCATCACAATAGGCTCACACTTCCTTTCATGCAGTTTATAGAACCTGACAACACAAATACACATTGCTTTATTCACAGTCCAGTGCATTACATGACAACAAACACCATAATTTGGAAATATGTGCATCATTATGACTTTACTGCCTCCCAGTGGTGAAGTCATTAAGTGGTTCCAGCATTAAAGGAGGTTATGGAAAGAACACGAGGGATGTCCTTCCTCCCATCTTTGCTTACCTTGCAATTTCACACTTATTGACATCAAGGCCTCTCTTGGGCATGTAGCCCATGCCCCTCTGCGGCTCCTTGCTCGCAAAGGTGTTCAGGAAGTGAACGTATGGAGCCTCATCCGTGATCTCAAAGTAACGAATGCTGCTGTCACCCTGCAGAGAAATAAAGCAGTTTGTTTATTCCTGCTGCTTAAAAAATAAAATAAAATATTTTCCTACTAATCTAATAATGTCAGTTATGCGAGTAACAGATGGCTGAAAAGGAAACACACCTTTCCACAGAGGTAAACAACACTGGTGTCTGGATCATAGAAGGGCAGCAGCACCCCATTGCTCGTGTCCATCTCGTTGACGGTCATCGGCTCCTCCATGTTTTCCTGGAGAAACAGAAAAAAATATATAGATGTAATCAGAGCTTTACAAAACAAAGCTGTTTAGGATCCTTCTGATTCTTGAGAAGGACTTTGCATGTGTGAGGTCTGGAGGGTACAACTCGGCACTCATGAAACAACTCACCGTATTCCAGAGAGCCAGCTGCCTCTCACTCATTCGACTGAAGCCGGTGGTGAGGATGTTGCCGTTGGAGAGGAAAATGGCCCTCATTGGTCGAGCGCCCTCGTGTGCCTTTTCCTTCTCCTGTGAAGCACAAAGAGGCGCTTATTAATAATACCATTATCACCAGTTTGTGTGACTCTGTGCTACATGATCAGAGTGAAAATATTAGCATACAAAAGTGTTCCTACATATTCCTCATTTTAAAAATTGTTCCAGAATCAAATTTCAAGACTTTTTTCTAGGTATTTGATTATAATGTATTCAAATTAAACTGCTTTAGTAGTTTCCTCATCTGCAGGTTCCACAGATCATGAAGCACAATTAAAAATGGCTTCTAATTTGGTTGGTTTTAGGACACTGTGCTGCTTTACCAGCATCTGGACTAACTTCATATCTCCCTATCAAAATCTGCAACACTACACTTGTCAAAAGAATTTACTTGAGAATTGAATTATCAAAAAAAAATGTTGACAGTTAATTCAGATTCTTTAAAAAATAATTTACTAATTTTGGTCCCTTTCCCAAAACAGAAGTTTTCATAGGCTGTTGTTTTAACCAGACCAAGTTTAGGACTGCAGCTAAACCTGAATTTAAATGTGTTTGAAAACATTTTATGAAAAATCACCCTTTTTGAGTTTTGAATGCATGTGCATGCAGTCAGGAAGTTCGAAACCAAAATGACAGAAAATAATATGCTGATTGTATGAAATTAAAACCAAGGTATGAAGTGGTTTTCATTTCCACAAATGTATTCATTTGTTGTCTCCAATCGGGCTCTTGATGTTTGCAGCAATCAGACAACACCTAGTTTTAGCATAATTGTGCAATAAAAATAAATCTGTATTCTATATCACAACAACTAGAAGCAACCCAGTTTTAATGTATTTTTAAAATCGACTTCTAATTACCTCTGAGTTTGGGCAAAATAAACAGACACAGAACAGTTAATCTGGAAGTGGCTTACAGCAATAATGGTCTCCTTCCGGGGATCGATGACACGGATTGACTTGTCCTTGCAGGAAGTGCAGATAAGGCTACCATTGCGGTTCCAGGTCACATTGTAAATGACATCAGGATGCATATCCTCCAAGGAGATCATGGCCTCTCCTGTGCCCACATTCCAGATGATTATCTGGTTGTCGCAACCTGGTGAGAGCAGCGATAAATCAGACAACATACACCGTCACTGAGCCAGAAAGGGTTTTTGCTGTGATTTTATTGTTTAATTTAAACTGTACAGCCACTTAGCCGTAAAAAGCTGAAGACAAGTGAAGGGCTTTTACCAGCACTAAGGAGGACATTTCGTGCTGTTGGATGCCATGTGATGATTCCCACACGCTTTGAGTGGCCTTCCAGAACCACCACTGGTTCAGACATGGAGGACACAAGGCCATTCTCAGGAATCTGCCACACCTAGAACAGACAAGTATGTGAATGAAGTTCAGGAGAACAGCACACCCACCAAGAGCTGTTTTGAATTAAAATACATTTTTACAATGTGTGTAAAGTCCAGGATATATTGTATTACCAAAACTAACTCCAATGTGGTTTTGTGTGCAGTAGTATTAAGAGTTTCCTGTGACTTGAACCGTGTCGCTGAAAAAAATACAACCTATACCATAGTACCACATCTAAAATCTAAACTTGGCACAATGCAGTCAACCAAGAACTGTTGAATTTTATTTTCTTCTGGCATTAATAAAGTATTTTTGTTCCAAATTGAAAACCAGCAGTAAGTGTATCCTGCTTCAGAGTCTAGCAGTGATGTTAAATCTGATACACCTACAACAGTTCTTCGTAGATTAAAGTTAAATCCGACACTTTGATTTGCAAGAAACTCCTATTTCCAAAACTCTTGACACCCTGCTTTGAACTAATCTGAAGGTCATGTTAAAGTTGGATGTTTGTAGCTACCTCAACATGTGCTGTTCTTTGTTTTGTTTTCAGTTTAATATGGAGAAAAGTTAATGAAAAAATTTACTGCACAGGTTGCATCTCATCCTTCACTGTGCTACTGAAAGCAACCTGCATGGAATTGACTCAATACAGTGTTACTGGCCATAAATATCCTAAATATTATTAGGAACCTGCAGGGGGCAGCAATGACCAAGACATGGGATAAAGTCATATTAAAGGGAAGTACAACAACAACAAAGCAACAGAAACTTAATGTATGAAAAGATCAATAAAAAACAAAAACAAATATTGAAATCAACTGCACAGAAACCGAAGAGATTAAAGTGTTATGCCATGGAACAATGATCTGAATTACAAAAAATAAAAGACACATCCAAAATGTATTTTCATTTTAAAAGGCATGAAACATGCAATGATACAGAGAAAATTATCCTCAATATTCACAAGATCCCAAATTTTATGCACTTTTTTCCAACTTTAAAATCTGGTATGTTTCATCTGTGAAAACTAATCTCTGCATTTAACAGCCCAAATAAGGACATGTGGAGGAAAAAGGAACAACCGTCTCAAAAGAAGTCAGTGACCTCAGCTCAATAAACAGCTAAATCATTCCCCTCCTCTGATTCCTATAACACATATTTCCGTCTAATCTAATCCAGAGGGTGAGGCCTGCACCCATCTGAGTTACAGAGAGTTCTCTTCCAATAAAAAAAACAAAAAAAAAAAACATGCAACCTCTAATCACTCATTAACCAAACTTTGAGCATTATAGTTTTCTCACAATTAAGATGAGTGATTTTAGGTAGAACAGGGAAGGTAAACCTTACCATCACTGTGCAGTCCTCAGAGCCGCTGGCAATGACCTGGTCGTTGTGTGGGCACCAGTCGATGTCCAACACGGGGCCTGTGTGACCACATACTGTTGGGTAGGATTTGTCAATGCGTCCTGACTGTAAAGACAAACAGAATAACAAGATTAGTCTGAATCAGGTCTGTGTTTTGAAACAGGACAATTGCAGCATAATCCTAAATCCCAGCTACAGGAAGAAGCGTTCACATACAAAGATGGATTCTTCCCACATAAAAACACTAGATGAGTGACATGAGCAAGAAAAAGGAAACATTCTAAACAAAGAACCAAAATAATAATAATTATTATTATTATTATAATAATAAAAAAACATGTAAGGTAAATCTTTTTCATTCAAAAAGAAAAAAAACAAACTTCCCCAGTGTTTCTGGAGCTACACAGAAGTAAACTCAGATTAGATTCAGCTTCAACATCTAAGCCATTGTAATTAAAGAATGTCATTAGTGGTGATGTCATGCCAAGACTTAGTTTTACATTTAAGCTAGAAACCCTAAATCAAGCAATGAACTGTGGCCTTTACATAATCTACTTATGCAACTCGTAAACCAAATGGATGGAAATTTCTGACATACAAACACAAAGCTTTATTAGAGACAACAGGTTCTGACACGTTCTCTCCAAATACTAAGCTACCTTAGCAAGCCTTTAGGTTAATGTCTTGGGTGTCTAAGACACACCCTAGTCTGCGTTTACTTCCAGTACCACCACAGGGCCAGATGATGTCACTTGCTGAGCAGCCCTGCAGCAGCGGCTCTATTTAAAGCTCAACAGTCTAATAGCAGAAACAGTCTCGCATTGCCTGCAGCCACTCCACCATCGTACCAGGAAGAAAAGCAGGAACGACTGAAGGAAAGCTATTAAAACTTAAAAAGTGCATATTCTGTAATGAACAAAAACGGCCCAAACTAGAAACTGGAGATTATTTAATATAACAGCAGAGCCGAGACTAATTTAGTACCTATTGAAGTACTTAAAAAAACAGATTAGTTAGATGCACTGTAATAAATGGTCTCTGGACAACTTTGCTGTCCCATTCTTGTTTCACCAGGAAAGGCTTCAGTTTTTAAGCAAGGTTTGTATATTAGTCATGTCTGAATGATGCCCGATTCAAAAATAAAATGCGATGGTGGTCAAAAAATGACATCGTAACCAAAGTCCCCAAAAAATATAACTTAAAAAAAGAAAAAAAACAAGGGACCATAAAATTAAGAGTTTGAGAATAAATACCATCATCCTCTCACCTGCTTTAACTTCCTCCTATCAAAAAACATCAGTAAATGCCCAAACAATCTAAACTGGATTTGTAAACACAGCAAAACTGAAGTGTTTGTCTCGTATGTTTCCCTTGTTTTTGTCAGGTTTAGTGGAGAGATTGTGAACAGTCAATATCTTGCCTCCGGTTGATAATTCTAGTTGACTTCACAGATTTTCCCTGGGGACATGAGCTAAATGATGAGTGGAGCCATTTCCAAAGCAGATACCACCAGTTTAACATGTGTCTATTATTTAAATAGAACTAGTTTTACACTGAAGACTGTACTGGCCCATACTCTACTGCAATACTTTTTTTCATGTAAAAAAAAAAAAATAATAATAAATGATGTTAAGCAGACCAAATTTTAAGCTCTGAAGCAGAGCTTCAGAAAATCAACCAAATCAAATGGTTTTCACTGTATTCATGTAAATTATTGTCAAATGCAGAGACAACAGCAAAGGTTTGAAAATGTGAATTGCTTTGACATGTTTGAGATTTAAATCCTCTTTGGAACTGGTTTCCTTTGTTTAGCTGCAAGGTCAAGTCTCTCAGGGAAACTAATCTGTTCATCCAAAACAAAATTGATCAGAACGTCATCTACTCTTGATCAATATATTTGATGTATATTTGATGATCACATTTGACAAAATGTGCTGTTTATCGCTTGTTACTGCATCATATTTTTATGGTGTAAAGTTTGAACTGCCTTGTTTCTGAAATATGCTGTACAAATAAACTTAATCTACTCCAGTTAAAATATAAGCAGCAAGTTCATTTTTACAGAATCACACTTCTAAAATACCATCTATTTTCTGAATACTGTTTTTGCTTTAGTTAAACAAAAGCTTGGTGCTGTTGGTGCAATGGTTTCCTTCCTTGGAACAAAATAATCTTGTTTCTAAATCAAACACTTTTTAGGAACCTTGACAGAAGCGTTTTGGTTTTTGACTTGACAAATAGTGGCAAACTATAAACCTCTGGCAGACATAATCCTGCTTGGAAATCAGAGTCTACACTTAGCAAACAAAACTTTGAAGATATGAACATATTTAAAGCAAAAATGAAAGGATCTTTGCATTAAATGATAATGAAGGGCAAGGTTTATATTCTAAACCTTACCATGAACGTAACATATCACACCCAGAAACCTACGCTGCCCTAGAGCTGGCAAGAAGCTAAATCTGACGCCACTGTTGGCAGGAATTTCTGATCCACCATTCAGTGTCAGATAACACTTGTAGTTTATGAGAAAAATGTGGCCTTACATGCAGTAGAGTCCACTGGAAATTCCTCTTTTAACAAATAAAACTTTTAACCAAAGGACGAGACTAAATCCCTGCATACCGGACATATTAGATTCTAATGTACTTAACAGCTTATATCAACGTATTCCTGTCTTTCCATTTCCTGAAGGCAACTGGAGCAGGATGCAAAGCAGGAAGGAAATGGACTGAATACCAGGTGTAGCGACAGAAACTACATAAACAAGTGTGAGAGTAAATCTTCTTATTAAGATACTGGAGTATTGAAAATACAAAACACTATCCAAATAATGATATGGAGGATCACGTTCAGTCTAGTTCAACATCACTTAGAGTATCATGATAGTCTAACCAGTTCTGGCATGTAAAAATATTTCAACAATAATGAGTACTGTACACATGTTTACTCATCCTTCACGTTGCCAAATACTTTAGGAACAGAATGTACAGTGTCAATGAACCCAAAATAACAATGAATTTAACTTCTACCACATAAACCACATGAACCATCATGTCATCTCTCAAAAATTAAACGTTTTAGTTTATCGTTATCAGCACATTCTGAAATGAAATGCGAAAAAGCTGGACAAAAAACTTTAATCAGATACTAGATTTGACCTATTGATCTTCTCAAGAGGAGAGGAACAAGGCAGCAAAACCTTCACCTTTCATGGCTTGGCCAAAAGCATCCAAAATATGTGTGACTAATAAGAGCAAAGATATGTCAAAAACTTCACCCTTTGATGCAACGCTGTAGCAAACGGGTTTTAGTGGCAAACACCAATTTGCTGTAACTTTTGAGGTCTAATCAGCCGATTCAGAGTTCTGGCATTTCAAATTACAAATGCAAACTAATTAGTTTTAAGATTTATAATTCAACAGAAAATGTAGTAAATGCAAAGTAATAGTCTGAAATTAAAACAATTCAGGGTTTATACAATTTTCACCTCATAGCAAATGTAATTTTTTGAGAAAGCAAGGCACAATATTAGAAATAAACAGCCCAGAAAGAGTTTGTGTTTTTATTGTCTGATATTGGACCAATAGAGACGCCACATATTTGCAATGGCAAACAACTCTGGATAAAGGAGCATCGATAAAGAAAAGAAATTAAAGAAAAACTTTTACCGGCAAGTAAGAATAGACAATAGATTTAAGGTCACCTCTGTGACAGCTACTCATGGTTATGGTACGGCTTGATAGCAAATCTGTTTGTTATTCTATCCTGCTACTGTAAAATATAAGTAAATACACAATTCAATGTTTAAATAAGTTGCTTTTGGCTACTTTCAGTAGAAAAGAGCAGATGTTTTATTTTTTCTTTTGCTCAAGTCTCACAAAATAAATTACAAGAATAGAGGCTCTGGATGCATGTTACTTCACCTAATTTTTTTGCAGTCCAAGCAATTTGCATATTACATACTGTAATTTTTCATGCAATATATTGAGCCTTAATATCTAAGGTTACTAAATTCTAAGTAGTGTAGGTTTTTGAGTCTTCCCTAATGAAATGTAACCTTAGCTAACACTAAGCAGTGCTAAACAGGGCACTACCAAGCTGTGTTAGTGAGTCACTTTCAAATAAGGTGGCCACCAAGTAATCCATAAATAAAAAAATATCCAAAAAGTGAAATGCACATGCACCTAAAAGCCATAAAGCAGCTACCCACACAGGGGCTACCCCCTCACACACTGCAGTCAAGCAGCTGAATATCTAACATGTTCATGACTAAACTACACTTCCTTTAAGAGGAATGTCTGAGGCCTCAAAACAACCAGTTGCATGGCAACACGTATGGTTGCAGAAAATGAGTGAATCACAAGGCGATGGATACAAAGCACTGCACTGAAACACACACACAGGGAAAAAAACCCATGAACAATATTCCCTCAAGGCAAGAGAGGACATTCTTTTCATTCAAATAAGAGGGCTGCACACTTCCTTTTCTTGCAGTTCAACATGTTATTCTCTCACACACACACCACTAAAGGGTCTTCATGCATACTGTCCAGAGCTGCTCAGAGCGCCATGGAAATTTCCACTTTTACAAGCCTTCGAATGCATGTTTAATGCAAACAGCCGAGGCAGCGAAAGTAACAATGTTACACCTGGATTTTTTTAAAAACAATTTATGATCTGGCCTATCTTTATGATGGGGAACAATACCATGCAATAAATACACATAATAAAACTGTCTTCTACAAGTACCAAACATACACTGAGCGGTGTATACACCATTGTGCCACAAGGACAACTTGATTAAATTCAGAGAAATTGAGCCAAGAGCTATTTCACTGATTTGGAAGTACGTGTGGAACAAAAGAAAAATTATAAAGATCCATCCATCCATTTTCTGTACACCCTTGTCCCTTGTGGGGTCGGGAGAGGTGCTGGTGCCTATGTCCAGACCAATTAACCTGACAGTCATGTTTTTGGACTGTGGGAGGAAGCTGGAGTACCCAGAGAGAACCCATGCATGCACAGGGAGAACATGCAAACTCCATGCAGAAAGACCCTGAGCCCTGAGCCGGGAATCGAACCCAGGACCTTCTTGCTGCAAGGCAACAGTTTTACCAACTGCACCACTGTGCAGCCCCAATAATAAAGATAACTTTCAGAATTGAAAACAGCATCTATTGAAGTTCTTCAGATAGATGCTGTTGAGAGAAAACCAAGTATGCTCCTGCTCTGCAAACATACATGTCACAGCATGTTGCTGCCAAACGGGGGCAGTCTCAACAATACAATCATCCTCAGTCTAGTGTGGGCTAGCCTTGGTTGAGCTGTAGATCCTGTTATTCTGCTTGGGAAGGGAGAAAACTCAAATAAGCTTCCAAGTGGGAAGGAATAACATTAAAGATTAAAAGGTTCTTCATGACAAAAGTACCCAAGTATGAAGTGATCGTTTTGGTATAACAGACATGGTGCTCAAAAAAGAAAAAAAAAAAACCTGAAGAGTTGACAACACACTGTAGGTAAGAGCAGTCAAAGATGTTTTTTTCAGATGACATCTTAAAACTGTCCTTAGTACAGTTAGCCTTACTAACTAATCAGACTGTGTATTAATGTGAGAATGGAAGCCTTTCACCGTTTCATTTCCAAATTTAGCATGTTTCATAACAGAATCACTCAGTAATAATTTTCACACTGAATAGTGTAGTTCTTAGCAGTACATAATGTTTCTAGTATATAGTGAGAAGAAACAGATCTTCAGTCAAGCTGAACATATTCAGATTGTGTCCGCCGTCTGATTTCTCTGTCCATTTCTAAAGGTAGCTATGTGGAAGACTGCATCTGAATATCCAGACGTCTTTCACTCTGGAATGTGAGAATCACTAAGACATAAATACACAAACTGTTAAGCTCAATATTTATACATGTCACATATTTAGGTTTAAAGTAATCTCTTAATTTACTGAATATAATATAAAAATTTTGCATTTGCCCAAGAAGAGTCAGAACTGACTCTGATAGAGGATCTGCAGAATAGGGTGTTGGCAAGAAGGCCTTCCAGCATGAAATACTTTGAGTTCATCAAGAAAAGGTAAAGCATCAAAGTACAAGTCCAAACATGCTGAAAGCTGGTAAGCAAACACGAGGAGAGTTTGACTGCTACAACGTTAAAGATTTTTTCATACAATTAATAAGGATATACAGGCACATGATTTTTGACATTCAAGATTTCTACATATTTTACATTGTTTTATTATGATCACTTTGTATCAGATACAAACCTTTTGGTTGAACCAACTTAATTTTAAATCCAAATCTGCAAGTATGAATAATTGTGGACTTGACTATAACAATTTCCATGTCCAATTGTGTTGCCAGTTTGTTCAACGTCCAAGTGCTGAGATCAGATGGTTCATGCAAGTTAAATCTTCAATGAATTTCACAAGGGGTTATTGGGTTTATGCTGTATTATTGATCAACAAGCTCATAAAGTATATTGTACATCCACAGAGGAAAATGCCTTTGTGCAAATGTTATCAAAATTTATGGGCTTTTGCCCCATCCATGTGCAGACAGTTTAGCTAAAATTAGTCCAAATTACTACAAATAATCTGGAGTATATAAAAATGCATCTTATCTGTAAAAAAACAGACAGCCAGATTGGAGCAGTAATATCAACTCCAGATGTATTTTGAAGTTGTGCCATTTACAGCATGCTTTTAATTAGTCAGACGTGGAGGGAGAGGGTGAGGGGGGAAACACACTGGAGTCTGCACCTGTTTTTAGTAAAAATGAAGCAGATTAAATTCAGGACTTGCTGCTTAAAAATAAATAAATGTTAAACTTTAAGCCTGACAGACTAAATTAAAACAACTATTTAAATATGGGCTATGAACACAATGAATGTCTTTCTGATAGAGACGACATCTGACTTCAACCCAATTCTATCATCTTGAGCGCTTCTCTCATTTTGGCCTATCCCAGATTTCAGAATTGTACCGACACGGCATGAAGCAGCCAATGGCAGAGCATGAGGAAATGGTCTTGGAAGCCTGTCAGGCAGGGAGCAGTGAATGACCATATATGGTAAAATCTGCAGTCAGCAGGAATGGGCGGTAAAGGCAGAGGGAACTGAGCAATACAGAAGTCTTTAAACACAAACTGACCAAAGTATTGTGAAAGATGTGGGATATAATGTACATCCAAAAGGTTTATGCACTCAGAGGCCGAATGAAGCTTGGTTAGAGCTAAAGGTGGTGTGAAAGGACAAATATTGTGTCATTGTGCACACACCCTGGGATTACTAAAAACTAAGACTGAGCACAGGATGAATGGATCATTGAGGGACTGAATCCAAATCAAATATACTCCACATACAGTGGATAACAGAGGGCACGCACACAGCATGGAAAATAAATGTTTCAGCTAAAACAATGTTAAAAATGTTCCAATGGATGTATAAATCACTGTCATTTTTTTCCGCAGATTTAAATCAAAGTATTTGGAATAACATCCCTTTTTCTATTAAGCACATACAGAAAGGAATCACCAAATACTTGCTAGTTGCCATCACTCCCACAACTTCCTTCATATGGAAATCAGGGAATAAATTAGCTGGTGTTCAACTAAGAATGAGAAGTGGATATTCAAAGCATGAGGGACGAGAAAAGAAATCTGTTTAGCTGGACATCTGATCCCTCCTGTGTGTGTGTGGGTGTGTGTGTGTGTGAGTATACATATATATATA
Organism: Xiphophorus couchianus; assembly: GCF_001444195.1. Taxonomy (NCBI): domain Eukaryota; kingdom Metazoa; phylum Chordata; class Actinopteri; order Cyprinodontiformes; family Poeciliidae; genus Xiphophorus; species Xiphophorus couchianus. Next base: position 17,082,430 of record NC_040239.1, read on the forward strand.
CTCTTGTTCTGACAGAATGAATAGCAATAATCATATCTGTGCCGAGTCGGGGGAACCTGCTGCATTAACCCACAGCCTAGGGAGTCAAACAAAGAGCCATCCCATCACAAAATGAGGCTTCAAGTTTGCTTAAAAACCTGCAAGTACTTCTGAATTATTGATGACATTCTCAAATTTCTAATATAAAAAGAAACCGATATATGAGAACATAGGAATGTAGAAAGACATTTCTTCAAACTCCTATTGTTATGCCACTATAACAATGACTGGTTTAATTGTGAAGGGGGAAGGAGCATGATCATACTTCTCCTAGCAAACTAAAGCCCCAGCCCCTCCTCCCAATACTAAAATGCAATAATGACAAAAGGCTTCAGAGGAAGTAAGTGCAGGACAAAGGCCCAGAGCAGCTGGCTGCCTACAGAGACGTATAGCTACAAAGCACAAGCAGATGGGCTAAGAGAACAGATTCAGAGATGGGACAGGGTGAGAGGACTGCAGCAGTGACAGCACTAAAATAAAACAAAACCCAAATAAATCACACTTTCAGTAGGTTAGTCTCACACAGTTGTAATAAATAATTATTTACGAAGTCTCAATACACACATTTTAAGCATTGATTATGGCTTACAGCCAAGAAGAACTGGAAACTAGAGTAACACTTAATAAAAATTTATGTATAATTTAACAATGACCTACAAAAAGATTAAGAAAACTCTAGACATGTCCATATTATCAACTCCTACCACAAAGAGGGTAGAAGATCAACAAAGTTGAGTTTCACAGAGTGCTTTAACAAAAGAAAAAGAAAGTTAAGTGGCAGAAAAAAGTATAGGAGAAAGTTGGCACAAGCAACAAGAAAAAACACAGCCGTGAGAGTATTGTGAAGCTATGCTAATTCACAGAGACACTCACAAGCTACAGACGCCGAATGGAGACGCTGCTTCAACGGCCACCAAACAGCAGCCACATCCAGGAGACAATCGCAAAGTGTTTTCTCTGGCAGAACCAGAGATAACACTTTACGTCTCTATTAGAGCTAAAGAGTAAAATGGCCAAAATTCTCTTTAGATGCAGATTTAATTTTCCAGCTGGACAGCCCACACTTCCAAAAGTACCCATGTCTGGTTTAATGCCCATCACTGTCCTTGTTTGGCCAGCAAACGCTCTTGACTTAAGCCTCAGTCTCTGTGGGGATCAAGAGGAATATGAGATAAAGGAAATCCAACAAGACATTCAAGCTGACAGCCACTATTAAAGCAACCCAGGCTCCCTTAACCAGTCCCTCCAGGAGGCTGCAGTGTTTGTTTTGTGATTGATGCAGCCTAAAATTACCAATTTTGTGGCACCTTTTTTTTAAAGTAGTCAAAGTTAGATTTTTTCTTAAACCTTTATTTAGCCAGGATATAACCCTGTGAGATCAAAGATGCATTTCACAAGAGTGTCTTAGCATATAGTTAAAACAGTTAGTTACAAGCTTTAGCTGAGTTTTAATTTTGCCACAATATGGTATTACAAAAAAGTTGAAATTGTTGCACATAACCTCCTCTTTCCTTCTCTTTTTCTCATCAATTATAATCCCTCCTTACCTGAGAAGACCCTGCATCATCGTCCTGCTGCTGCCTCTGGTCTAATGTCTCCTCCCTGACTGATCTTTCTATTGTGACAAACATTTCCGTTAAATATGTGGAAAGCAACACAGAGCATAACTTCTGTACAGAAATTAAAGAGGATTCGGTTTACTCCTGGCATTAAGAAGCAAGGGGTATAAAATAGATAACACTAGTATTCTTCTTAACCAGCTTAATATAAACTAAAATAGATCAATGATTTAGCCAGTATTTGCTGCATGTAGCAGCTTTACTCAACTTACACGGATTGTCTGGAAGAAAACGGCAAAGCCTTTTTGCTTTTTGGCTCTGGCTAGTTGCTGAACATGACAGACCATGGAGCTCTCCCTTTGCTGATCAGTTCCACAGGTATATCCAGCGCCAGCCTGTGAACGCTCGCGGTGCGTTTAAAGTCGCCTCAGACGTTGTGAAAGAGGAAATTAAATCAGAAATGATCTACCTGGTTAAAATTTAGTTGAGTTGCAGTGATTGGTCAGAAAAGAAGGAAACACAGAAAACATTAAGGTGATTGATCAGATTTGCACAAGATGGCAAAAATTTCATGTTCGTGCAAAATTTGCAAATGAAAGGTGAATTTGTGTTAATAGTTGTGATCGCAACAATGCAACTTCCTGGAGGGACCTCATCATAGCCACAGGCTGATCGAATTCACATCACAATCCACCGATGTGGAGGTAAAAAAATAAATTGGACATAACAGACTACCCTGCTGCTGCAGTTCATCACTTAAAATATACACATACACACACAGACATTGTACGGCGTTGCTGCTGTGTAATTTTGTTAACAGTATAAAAATACGTTTTGCAAACAAGGAAGTGACTTTTACATTTTCTATTTTTATAAGGGTAAATTTTCATTTAGAATATCATTCTCGGTATTGGCAGGATAGTGTGCAGTGAATCCATGTAAAATGAATTACTTAAATTTACATTTTTATGAAATTCTGGTTTTCTGAAATGAACTTTTGGTTTATTGGAACATAACCCACACATAATCCAGGTTTGCAAGAGTAATTCACTGTTTCTACTGTTCACAGGAGCAGTTTTGTCCCATTTCTGAGAGCTGTACAACCTCCTGACACTAGGTAGTTTTATGTTTTTTTCAACAAACATTTCATAATTCAGAAACTTATTTAAGAATTGTACAATGATAAAAGGCTGAAATGATCTAAAAAAAAAAACCCCAGCAAAAATTAAAGAAGGGAATCTCCATTACATCCAGGGGAAAAAAGAAGCATTCAGGTTGGTAAAACATTTTCACTAGCCAAATTGTGAACCCGGCTCATTTGCTGTACTCTGCAAACTGTCTTAAGTCATAGGGTACATACAAAGTTCTTCTGAAAGATAGTGTTCCCTTTCAGCTCCAGTTTCTCAATGAATAGGTCAAATGCTGCAGCTGAAGGACTGGTCTTTCAAGTTCAAGTCCATCCAACCTAAATGCAAGGCGGTCTGAAAATGTATCCGTTTTTCTCCCTGTCTGATTTGAGGTAATTGAGGGGTTTTCTTCAGCAGATGTAGTCGTGAAAGCAGAGTTTGTTCTCTGGCTGCACCACTGCTGTGCATTTACATGGCATGCAGAGAGCAGCTCACACAAAGATGGACCCAGAAAGAAGGGCAATAGAAAAGTGAAAGCCCTGAACCCACAGCCCGCCTCCAGCACAAGCCCTGCATTGAATGAGGTGCTGAGAGGTGTAAGCTGTGCGATGACAGCCCTGAGGATCCAGTTCCCATGCAAGATCCTTCTCATATGACATGGCAGAGTACCACTGTACACTAATTACAGACTTTGGGCAGATCTGTCAACAAATTGCAGTGCTTATGTCGCTCATAGTGTCAGAACTTGCCACCCAGCCAGTGTCTGCCTCTGCTGAAAAGAAACAAGAGGCTAAACAGTTAACTGCCATTCACCATAATGACATCTAAGGGTTTGGGCCTTTTGCTTTTAAATAGGACAGAGGCCGGTTTAAGATGTGGTTTAACCTCTGCCACACATTAATTAATTCCATTATGACAGCACATTAATTTAATTTAATGACAAAAAGCAAGTACACTCAGTTACTTTGTTTACATCAAGACGCTCTATAAAAGCAGTCTTGCCCAACAAAAGTCTTAAATCTTAAGAGTGATTCCTTATATGGAGAAAAGAATCAGGACACTGTTAACTTCAGAGCTTTGGAGTAGTTTCAGGTTTACACATAAGGGCGTGTCAAGCAGCCTGCTGGTAAACATTAATCCCAGAATACACCGACAGGATGGTTCAGCAGAAACGAGGTAGTGCTCGTTACAAATGACCATTTGTTTTATTTAAAAAAAGTGGAAACTAACCAGTGCATACCTTTAAAATAAAAACACAGTTGTCAGATATTTTATGTTAATTTTGCATTCATCCAAATTCAATTTAACGTGACAATAAAGTAATCATATGTACGCAACACCAACAGGATAATCAAACTTCCTTAAGCTAAAGATAAAGATGCACTGGGAAAAAAAAAAAACTGTCATCGATCAGCACAAGCCCTACAAGGGCACTTAAGAGAGGAAAGGAGACTTGAAATTGACAGTTGTCTTCATCAGTGAGGGTTTGAAAGTTCAAGTCGGAAAAAGAAAACCATATTTTCTGTGACATATTAAGACGTGCAGACTGCGAAATAAAGCACACGTTAAAGGCTGATTAGAGCACAGAGTTGCTCAGTTTCAGCCTTTTTAGCTTTCTACAAGCTCTGCCTTTCATGAAACACGCTGGATATGTAAAGTGTTTTAACCCTTTCAAAAATCTCAGAACGAAGGTATGATCTATAATCTACTGTCGAGCCAGAAATCAGACTTTAAGCAAAAAAGCTCATCATATCATCTAGACCTCTCCATCTTCTTCCAATGCACAGTAAATACAAACATTCTCTACATAATCGAAAACTTACCTTATGAAGAGGGAGAACGAGAAAAGCTCCTCCGCCACTGGCCTCAATAATTATGGCAACAAACTTGGGGTTGACTGCACAGAAGGAGCTGTCCCATGTGACCCTTGAGACCCGAATGTCATCGTAGCATTGGTCATACTTCACCGCCTGGCCAAAGATATGACGGAATTTGCTCTGTCGTACAACTCGTCTCATATCTGCAGGGGGAGAAAGAAAAAAGTTATATGCTAGATCTGGCAAATTAAGGCTTGCTTTGCTGAAATTGATGAATATAAAAAAGCTACAAATTCAGCAAAGTTGTAGTGAGGAGAGTGAAATATTTAAGATGTTCAAACTTCGGTGAACTCCTTACTGCAAACTGAAAACATTTCTATCTTTCACTTGAAAGTAACATATGTAGATGTGTTAGCCTACTGTGTGTGTTTTTTTAAACATATTATCAATGGTTATTTTGACAGCTAAAAGCAATCTAATGTTATGTAAATTGTACATATATTTTATGGAGAAAAAAGTGTAATATCTTAAAGTCCTTATACAGGTTTGCTAGTTATTTTAGGGTCCCATCTTCCAGTAGGTCAAATATTAAACAAGAACGCTTATCAGTGGAACAGGACAGAAAGGCCCACTTCCAGAGGAGGATATGCCATACCCAACCCAAACAAAAACAGACTTTGTGGTTGTTTCAGGGAAAATCCTCACCAAGACAAAAATCTGCTGGCAGACAAGAGCTCTGGAAAACATGCTCATTCAGAGAATCAGGTCCCACAGCTCTCTCTACAAAAACACACCACTTCCAAAGATAATGGAAAGCTGGCCAATATCAGATTAAAAAGGAAAAAAGAAGGAAAAAAAAACAACAACAAAAAACAGCTCCTACTTCACCTATAACCTACAGAGACAAATTCCATAAATCACTTTCAAAAGCTCCTCGCGTCTTATTTTGAAATTTTACTTTGATGCGCCCCACAAACGCATTTCCAGGCTGAGTCACCATGACCAAAACGACCCACAGGATGTGGGACATGTTTGGCAGGTGGTTTTCCCATTGTGTGCGTACATGTGGACAAAAAGAAAAGAATCAGCAATGAGGAGAGACAAAGAATGTGACTTAAGCTGCTGTGGCTCGTTTTCTGACACAAAACAAGAATTGCAACACAAGAAGTATGTTGATTCTGCTAGAAGAGGGAAGTGACCAAACGCTTCCATAAAACAAAAGTCATGTGGGATGGTAATCAAGCGATACTGTGGGGTGGGGCTTGTTTGCTTACACCAATATCCACTTATACAACATAAAACTCGGGCTAGTAGCACCTTTTAACCCAAACTGCACAATTAACTACCACATAGCTCAGCAATGCATCAAAACAAGTGAAAAAGTAAACATAAATGCATTTTGATCATTTATAAACCGTTTCTCTCATGTATCCAATATGAAATCTGCTGATTGTCGTGTTGACTGTGCAGCCTGATCGTCAGGAATGTCTGCACACGTACACAAGGCAGCTCCAAGGAAGACAGACGTCATTCTGCTCAACGAAGGTGAAATGGTCTAAGGAAATAACACTGACCTGAGGACATTTTTGACAAAGGACAACATGTTGGTGCCTGCATTAGAGAAATGAGATGTGATGGCACAACTGCCTTCAGATCAGATTATGGTGAATGCTGGTGTGACACGGCACCCAGGAGGCTTGAGGCAGGAACAAAGGAAAAAAAAAAACGCCTCACTGGGAAGGATTTTTAAATATAGATAACTTTTTTGTTGTTGTCGTTTCCCCTTGAACTAATTTAACTTCGTATGTATGAAGCAAGAAAGATTTTCAGGTTCCTTTGAAAAGCAACTGTTAAACATACAGCTCAACTAAACCAGAGCTGGTGAGACAGGAAAAACTGGCCTTCAGTTTCCAAAGGGGGTGGCGGTGTAGAGTTTTACAGGACGTCAGCAAATCATTCAATGCAACGCTTACAACTTCCACAGATGTGTGATCCAGAGGATCGAAAGAACAAACAGAGGAACAAAAAAGGAATTACAAAAATAGGTACATCTACCACCAAGACGAGTCAACGAGCTAAAAGACTTTTGGTACAAACAAAGTTAAACAACAATATGACCTCCAAAAGGCAAAAAATGGCTTAATAGTAAATTCAAGACAGAGAGGTGATCTGTCCATTTATCTGAAGAAAATCTTTTCATAAAGACTAACATGCTCTAGCTTCCTTCTTTCAGCCCTCCTCCAGAGCAAATATGGATACTCTGGTTTCTTGTCAGAGCTGAAAAGCGTGCATGCTAGGCTAAATGGTCTCTCTAAATTGATCTTATGAGTAAGTGTGTATGCATGTGGTTGCTGGTCCAGTGTCTTCATGTTGACCTGTGAATGACTTCTGACCTGTCAGGGATGTCCCTTGCCTCTTGTCCCAATGACCACAGGACACAAGCAACAGTCCTCTAGCAAGACTACGCTGATAACTGTGTGTAGACAATAGATGAACCAACATAGTAAATCAAAAATGTGACCATGTAATAATATATTAAAAAAGTTAAAAGCTTAATAATCAATTATTTGCATTCGACCATTCTTATATAGCTGGATCTCAATCTATTACCTAGTTATGTCATAAAAGCAGCTGCATATTCACCTCAATTCTATGTTTTTCTCCTTGCAATTTCTGATGTTCGGCTAATTTTTGAAAACCCTACAGAAGTCAAACAGGTAAACATTCTGGTCTTTCGTGTATATGTATAAAGAATCCCTGAGGTCACCGTGTGTTACCTGAATGAACATCTGGTCACCAATAGAACCAGAAAACAACACATTTTTAAGAAGATTTTGTAGCAGTGGTAGTCCTTAGTGTGTGTTCAGTAAGAGAAGAGGGATGTGCATTAAAGATCCTAAAGTGGAGACATCTGGTGCATTCTCACTGCACCAGATGTCTAGCATTTGTTTGTTTCCAACACTGAAAACTTCGTTCAGCTAAATTCTTAACAGAAATAAATTCAAATGTAAAAAAATAAACCTTTACTTCTGTCTCTGCTTTGCTAGTCTAGGTTTATTAGCATTGAACTAATCTCTTCAATGATAGTTTTTATGGACTGTAAAGACAAAATAATTTATACTGTCAATGTATAGAATTTTGTCTGTTTGATTGAAAAGAAATATATATATATATATATATATATATATATCCCAAAGGCAGGAGGGGTGAGCATGATGGAAAGTAATTGAGAATCACTGCCCTGATAATTCAGAAATCAGTACCTACTAAAGGTGGGTGAAGAAACAATATTCTATAGCAATAAATTAAAACGGGTGGATAATCTGTCAAAACAGGCAGTTGATCGATAAGGCATAATCTGTCCATCAGGGTTATGGAGGTTTTAATTTCCAATTTTATCATCACAATCTTTTTTATGTAGTAGGAGTGTTGATGTTATTTAAATACTTATCAAATTAAGAAAAGCAGACGTACATTGTTATCTATGAGTTGTATTAGAAACAAAAAATACACAAACTAAGATCTGTTCAAACATGTTCTCTGGTCTAAAGGGAAATACCATCCATCCATCCATCCATTTTCTGTTCACCCTTGTCCCTAATGGGGTCGGGAGGGTTGCTGGTGCCCATCTCCAGCTACGTTCCGGGCGAGAGGCGGGGTACACCCTGGACAGGTCGCCAGTCTGTCGCAGGGCAACACAGAGACAGACAGGACAAACAACCAAGCACACACACACTCACACCTAGGGAGAATTTAGAGAAACCAATTGACCTGACAGTCATGTTTTTGGACTGTGGGAGGAAGCCGGAGTACCCGGAGAGAACCCACGCATGCACAGGGAGAACATGCAAACTCCATGCAGAAAGACCCCGGCCGGGAATCGAACCCAGGACCTTCTTACTGCAAGGCAACAGTGCTACCAACTGCGCCACTGTGCAGCCCTAAAGGGAAAAACTGAAAGGGAAATACTTTTGATAAAAATGAAAATGTGTTATTACTGCAAAAAGAGACTTCCACATCACCCACTTCCTTTAGAGACTGATGCCTGTCTGATGCCTGTTTTTTTTTTAAGTAAAGTTAAATATAAAAGGAGGATGTTTGGCTCCAAAACAGAACAAGACAACTAGAAAACAAATATGTTGCTTTTGTTTAGCCCGCGTAGCAAAATATTAGTCCTTAACATTTAAAGTGCAACGGCCATTTCTGTCCCTTGAGCCACAAAGCATTTTGGTAGCAAAATACTATAGTAATAAATTATCAACCAACTTAGAATAGAAAAGTCAAGTCTGAAAATATGTTGTTCTATTCCTGTACTTAAAGTACAGATCTAGAGTGCAAGCTTAGTGTCAAAACATATTTGCTGCAACCTTTGCTGAAGATATGTGCTGCTTAAAAACAAACTTATTAAAAAGTCTTTAAAATACATTTGCCTGCAAAACCAGTAGAGTAACTTGAGTTAGCTATAAAATAATCCAGCATTGCTCCTCCCCCAATCGTTGCTGCCAACTGCTAGTCAGCAGGATGCAGAAAGGCTATATAACACTTTCAACTCTGTCACAATTGAGACAAATTCTCATCAGTCTGAAAATATTTTTGATAATAAAAAACAGGTGTGGAATCTAAAAGAGCACCATTCCTGTTTTAAAACTACAGCTGCCAAGGTATGAGTGGCATGTTTGTCAAGCAATCAGCAGCAGGACGTCTACCAAAGAAAATAACATGACTACTTTACCAACCAACATCAGCTTGTTAGGCTTGTGTTACCCTAAAGCAAAACTATTCTGCAATTTATTTTTATGTCATTGATTTGATAACAGTATTTTTAAAGACAACCCTAAAGCATAGCAAATGACTAATATACTATAGTATTTTTTGTTACATTGAAGATATTACTGCTGCCATTTTTAAAGTTATTGCAAGAAAAGCATTTCAGATGTTATTCCGTAGTTCCACTTTTAAAAGGGGCTGAACTGAAGAGTTTATGGACACAATGCCTACAAATACAGAAGAATCGCATTTTAAAAATCCTAGCTATAGCAATGATTAGTCTTCTTTATTCAAGACAAAAACAATCAAACTTCACTGATGACATTTTCCACGTCATTGCTGTTTATTCATGCACTCTACAAAGCTGCACTCACAATGCATTAAGGGAAATTGTTTGCAACTTCTATAAACATTGTTAAGTGTTTTAAAATGAACACTTAAGACACTGCTTTAGTTAAAAATGCAAAAAAGTTCACAAAAATCAACTATTTAAAATAGTATTCTTAAACTAGAATGCAATGGCTGACAAATGGATTTGCAGATATAACAGACAGCTAATTTCTCTCAAAGCACAGGGAAGCTCAATAGACATTCAAATTAAACCAGATAACGTACATTGTTTAAACTGATCTAATAAATACAAAGAAATATGTAAGTCACAATTGCCCAAGTCTGAGTTGCATCCAGCTGACAAACAGCAGCAGCAGCAGCAGAAATCTGGAAGTTCTGTGTTAGTGTTTTACATTCATCTTTTGAGTCCTTACTTAAAAATGCTTACAGACCTATTTTACCCACACTTAGCTTCCCCTGTCACAACACACACTTCCATGATGCCACCTCAGAGCACTCCACATTGTGTCTGTTCTTTGCCTTTTTGTTACCAAGACCACAGATAACTGGCAGCTAAATCCTCTTCCTGTAAGTGAGGTCACAGGCCGCTTTGGAAACCAGATTCCAGTCAGATTCCACTGAATCGCAGATAAGGAACCTTTTTTTTTTCCAGCTCCGCTCAACGCCACATGACTGTGATAGAGTATCGTACTGACAAGTCAGGCAACAAATAGTCAGAAATATTTCCAATACTTAATTCATCACCTCTTTTTCCAATCTGTGCTCCATCAGGGAAAGCCTTGTTGCTGGGCTTTAAACAAGTTATACAGTGGACATGTTGCCAGTTCTTCAGAAACTTGATCTAATATTTACAAATACATTTTCAGCTCTTTACTTCCTCTTTCCTGAACAGGAATAACAGACTCCTTCGGTTCAGACATAAAAAAATGGACTAGATAAGGTCTGGAAGTTTAGTGTGAAACTGACTATGGTTTAAGCTCAAGCCCCTCCATTCTCACTTCAACTTTCTGCATTGAGAGACTTAAAACTAAATCTTAAACTTCTTATCCTACTTAAGCCCTGGTTTACAAGGATCATTTTATAGTAATGCAAAACCAATCAAAACAGGAAAAGGTCGTGTTTTTTGCCGGTAACAGTGTGTGCACATGTATCAAGTTGCAACTGTATGAAAAGCCACGTAAGTAGAACATCTGCCTGCTTACAGCTTAGATCCTTAAAAAAAAAAAAAAAAAAAAAAAAAAGTCCTGAGTACAAAGCAGTCGCCTCCTCTTCCTGATCAGCCACTTCCCCCTTCCCCTAATGAATTATGCACAAAACAGCACTCCGTTTCAACACTTGTCACTGGTTTTGGTGGGAGACAATGCAAGAAATGATTTTGCACCTGCCTGAACTGCGAGGCTTGAAAGAGGACAAGAATCAGAGATGATTCAGCCATTCACAATGCAGCATAGCCTCTATGCTTCACTAGAGACATTGTGTCAAACATGTAAATACCTACGTGACAAAAATATTGTCTACATTGATGTCAGAAAGACCCATTGTAATTAAAAATCTAATTTACAAGGATATCCTGGACAACACGACAGCATTAAAACAAAACACACGCTTCAGAACAGTCAGTGAAGGGTCATTAAAAGAAATGAATAAAAGAAACTAAAACCAGTCCAATAACATGTTCAACAGCGGAATAAAAAAAGCTAGCTTAAATGCAGCCATATTCTCCTGACTAGTTTTCATACAGGCTGCATAATATTTAGAAAAAATATTGCTGAAAAATGCAATGATGATACTGATTGCTACTAACCCACATTCACAAAATTACTGATATCACCACCATTTTGTCAACTTTAGGATCTTTGTCACTGAAATCCATTTCAGAGGTGTCAGTAACGGACCATCCAAGTGGCTATTATTAGCAATCAGAGTTCTAAAACATTGCAGCCCAAATAATACAACATTCCAAATATTTCATCCAAGCAGTTGATTTATTGGACACACTGATGTATCTTGTAGCTGTATCTTTTAGTAGTGCAAATATTTTGATAAAGTTTCATCTTCTGCAAGCTGTGTAAAAATTTAGCAGGTTAAGATCTGCCTAATCTACAAAGTCTCAACAGGAAACAGCAGCCGAGTCTGTTGTTCACGAGCTGTTTCTTTTTATTTGTGCTTAAAAAAACAAAAAGAAATTTCTCCTATTGATTAAGAAAAAAACACAGCATGCAACATTAACATTACATTTTGAATAATATTTCCTCCATTGAATCTTCTTCAACACAGTCGAGATAAAATCAGACAAGACTGGACACCACCTGAGGTATGTCATACATGTTTGAAGAATTTAATCTATGATGACGAGACAAGTCAGTTCTTTCCAAAGAACATGTTCTAGCAGACAGAGGTTTTGTTGTTTTAATAAAGTGCCTTGTTATGCAATTTTTTACACACTCAGCACGTATGACAAACACACACATCAGTATCATGTCAATTCTTAAATGAGTTCAAAAGTTAACCACAGCCCCTACACCATGCTGCAGTCCACAGGACCAAACCCTCCATTACATCTTCTGCTTGGTTTGCCTCTGCTTCCTGACCCACTTCCTCAGTCCACAAAGCCATAGGAAGAGAGGTTGTGCACTTCTAAAGGCTTCGTGCCGCACCATAACCAGTAGAGACGGCCGTGTCTGAAACAGCTTACAAATCCAAACACAGCTGTACTACTGTTGACCCCCGGCTGCCCTCTCGGTCAGCCGTCACCTCCATTGAAACTCACAGCAACGTTCAGGAAGGATTAGATTAATACTGGAGAGAGTAGTAACCCATTTCAGCTAAAAAGGCAAAAGTACATCTTTCTGGTAGTCTAACCAATTGTTACAGACTAAACTATCCTACACTTGTGGACAAGAAACATGCAAAAAATGAAGACTATGACATACTTCACTAAAGAATCTACGACTGCTAGGCCAATCATTCATTCATTCATTCATTCATTCAACACCTTACAGGTGAATTAATTTCCCGCCATAAATTTCTGGAGAATCAGAATACTTTATTGATTCCAGGGGGCAATTATGTTGTGTCAGCCACTTATTCTAATTGTACATCTGAAACAAAACAAAAAATATAAAAGAATTAAACTGGTCAAGAATGAGTATAAAAACGTGAACAATTTAATGACAGAGATTAAGTGCCTTAGCATAAAATGTAAATGCTAAACCATCATCTTAGCTTGATTTGATCACATTAGGATACTTAAAAATCAAATATTTATCACTTCTGATTGGGCTTGTTTCAGAAAACTACAACTAACTGAACTCCCTCAAGAATAATCAGGAATTCACCGAGACGTAAACTCAATACATTTCCCTTGTCTGTCCTCAGTGAGCGAGATTAAGACAGACGGACCCCACAGGATTTCACACTGACAATTCTCCACGTGTGATAACTAAAAGAAGCAGAGCCGGTGGAGGATGTAGTGTTTGTATCCAGCTGGGAAAGCAGACGTGAAGTCGGTCACCCTTCCTCCCTTCTATAAACCACGGTGTTAATGGGTCAAGTCCGAAGTACGCATCTCGACGGAGACATTTTTACTGAGGACATCTGATTTCATTCTAACGGTCTAGGAAAGTACGAGAGTTGACCACTGCATATTTCTGCACGGAGTAGCTATTGTTCAGTTAGGAGAGAAAGCCAGGGGCCAGGGCGCGGTTGGACTGACTGCACCTCGGTCTGTGTGTGGATGTGTCGTTCCGGAGATAAGTTTTGCTGCCGCACTACGGTTAGCCTACCCCACCCCGCTCAATAACGAACAGCAGCACATTTCCCCTTCAGGAGTTGTCAAAGGGAGCACAAACATTGCACCTAGACGTGTAATTAATCTGCCTTTTGATTGGGAACTTCTCAAAGAGGTTGACGATAGCCGTTTTAAAGGCCGCCGCTAGCTAAGAAACAATTCCCATTAAACCGACTATCCTGATTCATTTTAGCTAGCGCAGGCACTTTCCTGTCTGGACTGCTGTGGTTAGGAGGAGGAAAAGAAGAGCACTAGTTCCAATGCAAGATAAGAATACACATACAAAAACACTCAAACAAAACAACATATTACCCACCTTCCTAGGGGGGAAATAAAGGTATTCCTGAATGGTAAATGATAGAACACAGCCAAACGCGAATCCCACTTTATTCCTCCCTCTACCGGAGCCGCTGCTGACACAACAAGCAGTTCTGTGCTCTTTCGCCTCTCTGTCATAAGCCCCGCCCCATTATTCCTTATAAGGAGTCGTGCTGTTCCCAATTTTCTTTGACAGACAGCTTCATCAGCCAATCAGTGACATTATGTATTGAAGGGATCGGAGTTCACGCTCGCTCTCTTTTTTTTTTTCTGTCGTGATGGAAATTGCGGCTCTTTTCCGGGAGCCGGAACATTTTGCTCAGTTTTACAAGAGCCGACCTTTTTGGCTCGAAAACGTCTCTTAATATCGCCTTTAGATCCTTCGATATTTAATTACTATGAATGTATAAATAGCGTACATGTTTATCATGTAGAACAGCCTGTCATGGTTAGTTTTTCGTTGTTCTGCTATTTTGTTGTGAATTGTTCACAATAAAAACTTAACCAAAAGCAAACCTCCCAAGCACGTCTCTGATGACGTCACAAGTGGTCAAAGTTGGAGCTACTTTAGTTTTTTCTTCTTTATTTGCATGTTTTTAAACAAATAATACCTTAAAAGGTGTTTACTCGAATTCTGCCCAGTAAGAGAAACATGTCTTAGCGGTATATGAGAATTCATAGCAATAAAACTTGCAAATTAAGGGGATGCAGGCAGAAGATGACATTTACAATTTTTTTATAAGTGACCACTATGCAGGGCAACCAATTGGGCTGAAAAAAAACTGTCTTTTCAGTGAAATTAGTTGTTCTTTACAGGTGACTTTATTGCTTTTTGTAAAAAGTAATGGAATTCCAACAAAAAATAAATAAGTAAATAAATTAATATTTTGGTCATGGCTTGTTTCCAGTAAGAAAAAAAGCAAAGCAACAGCACATATGTTATTATTTATTCAACAAATCACTTAGTATAATAAAAAGAGTTTACATTTCTTGAAGAAACTCTTTTCTATTGAGGGCAAAATTTCCCCACAAGATGGCGTTATTCTGCTAATTCAGAGTGAGATGGACTCCTTATAGCAGATCCAACATCTGTTTTCTTTAACTTCCTTCATTTTAGCTGGGAAGGTGATGTATGTGATTGTGGTCAGTCTGGGAACCAAGCCATTTACATTCCATAAACAGAGAAAGCAGACCTTTTGTCCAGCTATTAAGATAATGTGTCTGTTATCCTGGACATTTTAATGTAGGTACTTTTCTTGGTATCAATGTGATCAGTGTGATCAAATGAAAATCCTAAATCCAATGGATAACTCAGGGAAAATACTAACTTGAATAGTTTAAAACTCAGAATTTGAGATCATTATGTTTAGAAAATCACTGTGAAAAATATTTGACCCCTTGGAGTTTTTGTTTTTTTTCTTCCAGTTTTGCTTTTGTTTCAGTTAATGAAAATGAAATACTAGACAAAAAAAATAATCTGGGAAAATACCAAAATCAGTTTTTAAATAATGATTACATTTATTAAATAATAATTTTAAAAAATCAAATCAGACCAGCTTGATGAAAAATAAACCAGAGTTTGATTTCAGAAGACACATCCAGGACTGATTATACTGAATGTAGAATGAAGAAATACCTTAAATCAGGGTAAAGCTACAATGTGTCAAAACATGACTCCTCTGATATGAAGATATTCCAAAGCAGATGAGAAAAAAAAGAGAAAAAAATCATATATATATATATATATATATATATATATATATATATATATGCCTCGGTTAAAGACTTACAAGGCCAACAACACTGCTGACTGATTGTCTCACAATTGCCAAGAAACATATTTTTGATCCTGAAGTTTTATGGAAGGTGTGCGACCTGTTACATCTGATGTAGAGCTTACATAATATTCCAGAAAATGAGCATAACGTTGACAGTAAAAATAGATTTTTGTAGTCTGGAGTTGCTTTGCTGCTTCAGGACCTGGACAATAAGCAGTCATTCATGAAACAATTAATTCTGCTTCAGAAAATCCTGAAGAAGAATGCCAGACTTTCAATTGGGGCCATAAGCTCAAGCCCACTTGGGTTATGCCACAAGAACATGGTCCAAAACACACTCGCAAGTCCACTTCAGACAGGCTCCAAAATAAACACAGATTTTGGAGTGGCCTAGTCAAAGTTTGGTCCAAAATATAACTACAACACTGTGGAACTACCTTAAACAGGCCATTGTTGCCTAAAAACCTTTGAAGATGGCTGAAATAAAACCATTATGGAAATAAGAGTAGACCTATCTTTTGAAATGTTCTTTTTTTCCCCTAAATCCATCTTTTGGCATGAAAAAGGGGAGATTTTTTTATTTTTACTAAAAGGTTTCTTCATTGAAAATGACTGTTGGCAGTTCTTTCTGCCATGAATTGAGCAACCAAAGGTTTAGGGAGCAACTACTTTTATAAACAGGGAAAAAATTGTTTAAATATAATTAATTTCTCTTAATAGATAAAATTCTACTTTGAAAACTGTAATCTGTATTTACCCTGGTTAACTTTGTGTGACATTAAAGTGTGATGAATTTAAGCATCTAAATGTAACAACAACAAAATAAAAACAAGACACCTGTTAAGGGGAAAATACTTTTCCCCTTCACTGCATGGTGGTTACCCTAATGTGGATTCTCTTACCTCTCCTCACTGATGGCTTCCTCTCGACTGTCTTGTCTGGGGATTTTTGAGGCGAATCAAAAGCTGCTTTCATCTGCGCCACCTTCACGGATTGGGCCAGCTCCTCCGCAGACTTAACTTCTGCTAGTTTGGGTCGATCATGGTGCTGCAACTTCTCATGCAGCTGAATCGTCTCTTTTATGAGGTCAGAAACAGGCCTGGGTCTTGGTGGGCTCTGAGACTTGTCTCTCATTGAGACACCATCTCTCTCAGTTCCCTCTGCTGGAACATTTTCTGAGTTGCGATCCGGTTGTGTGCTGGCTGGGATCTGGCTGATTTCTTGTGTGATAACCAACCCATCAACCAAAGGAGCACCAGCATCAGCAGGTGGTGCAGCCACATCTTCAGGGCCCTCTTTTGCTACCTGCCTGTCTCCTAATAGAGTATCTGCTCCGTCAGAGCCAGATGTTTTGGTTTTGGTTTCACTCTTAACTGCTGAAGGTTCTCCATTGGCATCAGTCTTCTCCTCATTAAGCGTCTTAGAGGAGTTAATTTCCCCACCGTTCTCTGTTGACTCAGCCGAGGAAGGTCTGGATTCCTTAACGATCTCACCGCTTTGCTCACATGATGTTGTCTCATGTAAAACAGCTGATTGCGGGCTGTTTGAAGACATGCTCTCAGAGGGGCCTGTGTTTGACCTTATCTCAGCATCTGCCTTCACTGAATCATCTTTTGAATCGATGTTCTTAGCTCCTGGGTAATGTGATTCAGTTAGTGAGCTATCACTCGTAGCATCACCGCTGGTTGCAGGCTGAAAACAAACTGAATCTGAGGTTGTAATTTGAGCCGCCACGGTCTGTTTCACATCCATCTTCTCATCGTGGGAACCTTTTAATGCAGGATTTGGATCAGGTTGTTTGCTTAGAGTCATTTGTGTGTCACCTTCAGGCTGATTGTTCCAGGTGGTTAATGCTGCTGCTGCTGTGGTATTAAGGATCTTCTCCTCATCGGTTGTGTCGGTATAAACCTCTTTTATTTTATCCAGAGATGGAGTTGCCTCTGTTTTGTTTCTCTTCAGAAGCTTCTCTAGAATAGAGCTTGGCTCAGTATCCGAGGCTGCAATTGGTGCTGACTCTGATGTTATTGCATCATTAGTTTCAGCTGTGTCAGGGAGTGAAGGCTGCATCTCTGTCTCCTGGTCACACACATTAGTTACCTTTGGCCTAGCTAAAGAGCAGTCACCCAAAACATATTTTAGTGTTACTTCTTTTTCACTGAGGTCTGTTTTCTCCTTTGGGGTTACCCTTTGAATGGTATCGCCCCTGTACAATAAAGACTCTTTCTGGAGAGTGTTTTCCAAAGGATGTGGGGGCTGAGCTGGAGGCGGTTCCTTCCTCTCAGTTAAATCGCCGACTGTTCCTGTGCAGAGCTTAATTTCCTCATTTCCAGCTTCAGCTCTAATAATTTCATTCAGGTCCACAACAAGTAGTGACTCACTTCCTGTATGAACTCCATAGGTGCAGTTCTTCAGCATCATAGAGTCTTGCTCAGAGTGTCCAAAAGAGCTTGCATCCTCTGATTTGTCATCTTTTTGTGTGGAAGTTTCCTCCGCCTGTTGCTCCATCCTGATCTTTGCAGATGCTCGAAGGTGATCTGCAGTTTTCCTCTTGCTTTTGTTAATTTTAGATAATCTGTGTGTTGTTTTAAGCCTGTCTGTTCCTGAGGTACTGTCTGGGTTCTTTTCAGTCTCATGTGGAGACAGAGGAGCAGTCCAGCCTCCTCCTCCTTGTTCACCTCCGCCCTCCTTTTCTGCAGCCCCTCCCTGTCTCACCTCCCTTGCAGTGTACTGACTCTCACACTCGTGCCTCTCAATGGAAGTTATTGTCGGTTCATAGCTGGGCCTCTCATTTGGATGATAACAGTGTGGCTCATCTGACTTTTTCCCATCCTCGTCGTCGCATGAACTTTCTTCCTCTGTGATCTCACCTGAATGAGCATTCAAACCAAATTCTTGAGATATCTTAGTTTCTTCCAGGTTCTCATCAATACCCTGTTCTCCTCCTTCAATTTTTTCCTGGTTCTGTCCCATATTGATCTGCAAAGACGGACAATAAAGTTACCCTTAGACCACAGAGTCAGTGAATTATACTCTCACATGCTAAATGTCTGGAAGCACTTGGAAACTACTTGCCTACTCTGTTTTACTCAAGCTGTTCTTATTTGAAAAATGTGTCCCCAAAATGTTAGGTTCAACATTCTGCTTAACCAAAATGTTGGGCTTGAACTGTTAGGACAGAATTCTGCTGGTTTTTAATCCAGAACTGAGTCTAAAATTAAATCCAATTTTTGGGGTTAGAGAAGTTTGTCTGTTTTCTGACTCAGATGCCAGATGTAAGTTTTGTTTTCCTTGGGACTTTGATTTTGTGCTAATTCTGTGATTTGGTTTGTCATTTTGGTCAAGTAAATTAACTCTTAGTTTTTGATTATCTCTGCAGATCTTACTTCTGCTTTATTCTGGTAATCTGTCCTCCCTTGTGCATTGGGCTCCATTACCTTTGTTTTCTTTTTTCTTTTTATATCTGTTCCCTTTTCTGCCACTTTTGATCTTAACTCTGCCTACATCCTGCTTGTTTTTGGGTGCTAAAGAACAACACAAGACACTGCTACCTTGCAACAAAAAGATCTTGTTTTAAAATGTACTAAAATACTCATACTCATGCAACAGAATGATCAGTGAAAAGGTCAATCTCCTCCACCTCCTATGTGCTGCTATTACCATCTGAAGAAATGCACTGCTGCCAGTCAAAAACAACCAATCTGAGCCAGGAGGAGTGTCTTGGTGCTGTCAATTAACCTCATGAACACACTGCTAAATGTGCTGATGGCAGAGAAACAACTCTCCGTTCCAGAAAAGAATAGGAGGCTGTGATAACTAACCTTAGCATCCACAACAGTCTGTGCTGAAGGGGAGAAGCTGTATAATAGAGAGGCAGAGGGAGGGTTTGAGAAGTGAGTACATGATCAAGATAGACAGCACTAAGACCCTCCTTCTAGCTCTGATTGGTTGTTTCTAGTTAGCACTGTTAGCACTGGGATAAGGCAGCAGCAGACAATGTTTTTCATAGGTTATCTGCCTCATACCATGTTGTCATGACATAGCAACAGTTTCAAGAAATGTGTAAAAAACATATATTTTTTATAAAAGTTACATACTGCAGGTTTAAGTCTTAAGAGTATAGTATAGTTCATGCTTTATTATGAACTATACTTTCATAGTATAGTTCACCTCTTGTGTTCTCTCATTAACACAAGAGAAGTTTTCAAGGAGATGGTTTGTCAACTCTTAATTATTACCGTTTCATCTGACTCCGGTTCCTTACAATTTTTCAGTGACAACATTTAAACCAATGAATTTAAATGTTCATCCTTGAATTTGTAATTTTTATTAAATCCTAAATAGTGTTTCTCACATGCAGTGGTAATTTTTGATTTGGGTGATATGGCTCAAACAGCAAACTTGCTTTTCTAAACCAGCTTTCTGTTGTGTATTCGTATGTCTGATCAATAGAGAGTAGGCGTCCCCGGTGTTGTGTACATAAAATATTGCTGTACTCTGCATTGTACAGCAATGTAGTTTGACTCCCAGTTTCTTATTCTTCAAATATGTAATTGTAAGTTCCCATTTCAGTGTTTTTTTTATTTTTGAAAGAAAAATAAACTGCATTTTATATGATCGGATTTAACATGGGGATGGTGCACAAGCGGGCTCAACCAGGGTGCCATTTATGCAAGAACTACCACGACTCTCATGTCTTACTGTCATAAATTTGCCAACATGTCACTTAGGGAACAGTCACTGTTTTATATCAATGCATATTGACTAAAGTCATTACATTAGCACTAAGCATTCAACGCAGACAACTGGGTATTTTTTATTCCTGCTCATGATGAAGAACCTTGACCAGAGTAGGGAGCTGGAAAGAGGACACAAACTTTTCCATGACATTGTCTAATTGCTAAATGAGTTTGCAATCACAAAATTGCAGCAGTAAGCAGAAAAAATGGCAGAGCACAATAAACAATGATCATTCTAGAGCATGAGTGTGCTTCCTGCCTGTGTCCTCATGCCCTGCTTGTGTGAAAACATATGACTGACTGCTGTCTTCTCATCTGACAGCCCCATTTAACAACCAGATGCATGGTACAACACCCAAAAGACAGAATAAAGCAGAATAGCAGTAAAACACAGAAGACATCATGGTATTATTTTCCTTCAGTTTGGGTTAAAGTTGCTGTCAGTAAGCAGAAGAATTAACTTTTATTGGTTGTTTTTCAGCTACTCTACGACTTGTTGGGAACTCCTTCCCTTAAGCAAATTCTTTCTCTGTAACAACTGGTTCATTATTTCGTCTCAAGCTCCTTGAAGAGATCATTTGATCACCATGTGCTCTGCTGCTGCTGCAACATACTCAGACGTACAGGAATTCAACACCAGGGAACCAACAACCTCTTGCAGACCGAAGTTTTAGCATCTGTAAACAACATCGCTCGATTTGCTCAAACAGGTGTGATAAGAGAAGATCCACAAAAATATGGTTCAGGTTACAATAAACACAACACAGCGCTCTTGCTATATGGTGAACATGACATCGATCACCTATTATATGCTGCAGCTGACACTTACCGGTTAGGATTCCTGGGCAAAGTCGATCGCTCTCCCTTAGGACTGACACAGTGCTCTTTGTTGGTTGTTTAGTGATGATCAGTCCTCCCTCAAATGGCACAAGCAATGGGAGCCTTATATTACATCCATGTGATGTCACTGCACATTTGACTAACACAATCAGGAAATCTTGGACTTGTAGTATAACTGGCAGCTATCTGAAGAAACCTAGGAGAAAGTTGTTTAACTTAAAATCCCATCTTCATGAGGGCTGAGATGCAGAAAGACATGTTCAGGGAAGTGAACTTGGGATCGTTTGCCTTTATGTTGTCTTTCACTCTGGATTCAAAACACTCTTGTAAACATGTGTGTAATAATAGATAACTATCTATAAAAAAGTGAATAAAACTCTGTGCAAACATTTAAGTCTCAGGTAGAGAAAAACATCCCCACAGTACTACACTGCCTCCACTGTGTTTTATAATAATGATGGGGATTAACTTACACACAGCTAGACACCAATTACTGCTCTTTACATGTGTTTATTTATTGGCTTTAATATAGAAGTATCAGAGTAAAGGGGTTAGAAATGCATGCCACATATCTTAACTTTTTGCTGATAAAAAATTTTGAAAACTTGTAATGTATCATCTTCCTTCTACTTCACGTTGTGTTGGTCTTTCTCATGAAATCCTGATAAGAGTACGTTGAATGTAAGGTTGTAATTTGACAAAAAGTTCAAAAGGTATGAATACTTTTGAAAAGCAATGCTTGTTTTCAAAGTTCAATTCAAGGGGTAAATTGAAAATGAAAAAAATAAGTTCCATGGTTCACAGATAAACACAAGACAGTGCTGTACAACCCAGAGGTAATAATGATGGTGGTGTGTGAAATGTGATTTTGAATATCAACCTAATGGCTGTTGGAAATTAGTTTTATTTTAAAATTTTTGCTTCAAACGAGTCGTGCATTTTATTTTAAAATTTCATTTTGTCTTTTGTTGAAAATATCTTCCATCTTCAGTGTTTTTAGAGAAGTCCTGGAAACGTATTCTTAATTTTGAGGGTAACATTAGGTGTTGCCATAATTGACGGCATCTTGAGCAGTCAGATGTGGTACTATGTAAAATGTTATCACCTTTAGGGTCTTTGTAATTATTAGCAGGCAGCTAATGGGCGGAACATCATCTGAAAAACAGCTCAGAAGTTTTCTATTGTTTCTTGCTGTCTCTATAGTAATGACCAAAACAGGATGCAGTGTCGGATAATAAAACAAAAGTGCAAGCACAACGGCCAAGAATTCACCGGCAGAAGGAGAAGAGGGGCCACACCCATCGACTCCAAGCTGAAGGCTACTGTTTTTTCCTAGACAGAGTGATTAGTGTTTTTACCAGCCAATGCTTGTAAAGTTGAATAGGTCACCTCATTTAGAGTAAAACTAACTCAAGCAACGAGGTTATTTTAAGATTATCGATTAAAAGCAGGCTAAAAATACTCCTGCATGTAATAACATATGGTTACAGCATGTTTTCCAATGTACATGCAGCATTTCCAATCATGCATTTAAAATACAGTGTTGGGAAGGATTAATGCTGGTGTTCACAGGACTCCAAAACAAACAGCACTAAACATCTCTGCCTCTTCAGTTCCCTATTGCATCCAGAACTGCAGCCATTTAGACCCAGGACACATTTAACTTCAGTAATTCACTGATGTCATGCAAAGAGTAACGGAAAGCCAAATGTTATGTAACCTGGCTGTTAGAAAACAGTCCTTTTGCCAAAACACACAGATGAGGGCACCATGATGTAATTCAGGGTCCACACGCTACAGTATGGAGCCCATACTTTTTTCCTCTTTAACCCTTTTTCACATCATGACCACAAACTTCACAGTACTTTGTTGGGATGTTACTTATTAGACCAACACAACCACAGTGCATAATGGTGTGATGAGAGTAAAATGAGAGATGGGTTTCTTTTTACAAATAAAAATCTGAAGAGTGCGGTGTGCATTTGTGTTTAGCCCTCTGTACTCTGACACCAAAAAACGAAGACGAAACGAATTGGTTTCACAAAACAAATAATTAGTAAATAGAGCCCATCTGCGTATGATTTGTGAGGGCCTCAAAGATTTATTAGGCAGAGCTTCATAAAGGCAGAGCAACGCAGCAGGCAGCTCAGGGAGAGAGCTATGGAAAACAGGCTTAGGTCATAAAACAATGACGGAAAACTGACATTGCAATTCATCCTAAAAACAGCATCCTGACTGTGACCGGCTTGTGGCGACAAGGCTTTTGTAAGAATGATGGCTGCGACATGCCATTTATCCAATATTACAAAAAAAAGGATATGCAAAAGGAAATAAATAGAAAGTGTTCAATGAAAACCACATTCAACATAAAATCAACCAGTCAAAACTGTTAAATGTCTAAACCTCAGAAATACAATACACTGAGGATCAGGGATCCCTCAGCATCTCAAACGGTAGAAAAACTGTTTGAGATGTTTTTCTACCGAAACTCTCACTTGAAACTCCATTAAAATCTATTGCAGCTACACAGTAGCTTCAGATTTGTGTACAGAAAACAAAAACAACAAAACAAGATTCAGGGTAAATTATGTAAAACAGGATTTTATTTTCATAATTAGCACATACAGTACATTATTTTCTTACCAACATAAAAAGTGCAATATGCATTCAAACTACAGCAATGCACAGTACAAAAATTACTGCATAATTAAAATATAAAAAGAAAAAGGTTACAAAACTGTGAAGTAACCTATTGTGAACCTCGTCACAAAAGCTTTAAAACTCACTGATGATATGAGCATAAAAGCCTAACAGCTATGAGCCCCGGGACTCCTCAGATTCTCTTTGACTACTCCGAAAGGTGCAAAAAAGAGGTGACAGCATTTAAATATGTACGCGATTGACATTTGGATTCACATATTTCGTACAGCTTTCAATTTGTTAAGACGGCAAAAATAACTTTGGTCTCCCACACTTCGAAAAGCACAAATGAGCTTAAAGACATTGGCAGCACTTTAACTGAATTTAAGCCAGAGAATGATTACAGGTAGTGTTTACACCGTTTTTTTTTTATTTGTAAATGTCAGAAATGTCCACACAAATGTGAGCTCTAACTCTCACACTAGCCATTTTTATTTTGATCTCAAGCCATGCTGCATGACTTCTTGTCACTACGCTCCTCCTGAAATATTATACAATGTAGGAAATGATGAGGTTAATAACATTACTCCAATGTTATTTTGGAAGATAGCTCGCCAGAATCGACTCAGTAACAAAAAGCAGTGCAAAAGGAACAACAAACTCAGAAAAGATTCTGTTCTGTTTGTTGAAAACAGCAAGTATGCCTCTGGCAACGGTTGTTTCTCTTCCCACTCCCATTCACGCACTCATACGCACGTGTAATTAATATATTACACATTAGTTTAAAAAACAGCAACAATGTCCTCACTCTAACCAAGCATTAGTGAAAGAAGTCCAATTAAAAGACTAGTTCAGGATTTTTGAAAAGAGGTTCTGTTCATTTAATATAAATCCTGTTAAGATGGTCTCAGAGGCCAAACCAACAATATTTTATCCTCTTAAAACAATTCTAATCGCAAGAACATCAAAGCAGTTTATAAAACTGATAAAACTTTGAACTCTTTTCTTGTTTGCATTGGGTGGTTATTAACACAGACGCCATGTTCATGTCACAGAAAACAGAGGTAAGAGGATGCGCACCATTAATGATCTTCCTGCGTGAAACACCTACTGAGAACAGAGCATTTAAAGGTTTCCAGTCAGGATAATTGTGTGATTGCCAAAACTGCATGTTATATATATTTTAGTTTTTACTGTGCTTCTGCTGACTCTGAATAAAAATGTGTTACATGTTGTGTTCTTGGTATTTGTTTCATGGGGAAGTTCATTGTGGCACACTGCCTCCTATCTCAATTTCCTGTTAATAATCGTTTCAGGCTAAATAACCCCCAACATGAAAGACACAATGTTTCTGTAAGCTTCAATGGGTTTAAATTTAAAACGTTTTATGACCATAATAATGTAAATATAATTATTAGACATGACAAAATGAAATTTAAGACCAAGTACTGAAAACTTGGAAAAATTAAAACCTTAAAAAAGCCTAGGAACATGCAAAAAGCTGGTCAGAGATTATTATAAGAATTTGAATGCTGTAGGTCTACTAAACTTTCAGCCGTATATCGAGAATGGCATAAATCCATTGTAACGTATAAATAAATAGAATAGTTTAGCTTTTTTAGAAGGGATACTCATTTTACATAGTTTTAATATTCTTTTAAAAATGTCTAATCTCCTATCAACTAATTTTTGCCTTAATGCCAGGAGTATTAGTAATACTTGCCATAACAGTGCAGTGTATTACACCAAGACTGACAGCGTTACCATTTCTGCTAGAAATAAAATATTAACTGCTTTTAACCTTACTGCAGAATCTCACTTCAAAAATCCTGAAATATTCTGGACAGGAACTCACTGAATGCAACATGAGGTAAATTAAAAAAAAAAAAACAGTCATCAAAACAACTCTGCTTCCACCAAACCAAACTCTCAGTTAAAGTGAAGCTCGTTGAGCAATTCAAGTTCATCAATGCAGGCTATAACTTTATACCTGACAGGTAAACGTAAAGTAGGAGCTGCTGGAAACCAAGTTAAAGGTCATAGAGCGCCTCGTACCGTCTCAGCATGCAATCTGTCACACAGATCTGTGCCTCAGGTCTCTTGGGTAAGGCACTTGTTTGTCTGTGATTCAGAGTTAGAGGTGATCTGATGGCTTAACAGGTTTGTCAGATACAGCAGTATGACTTTGATCGCTATGAACAGCAGTTTGAGAAACATTGTGGCCTCCTTATGTAAGAGTTGGCATTGTGTTTGCTCAGTTTCGACTCGCTTTTCACCGGAATGGGTGCAGCCCTTCACAACCACACGGCGCAACAGAAGGGAAGGTGAGTGGAGCATACAAATGTATGAGTCCCACTTGATACGTCAGCTCCTGGGCTCACCTGGAAGTGCTCTTTCTGGAGTGAGCAGGTTCTTGCCGGGTCTGGACAACGACGAGGCGGTCGGAGAGTCCCACTCTAAGCCTTGGTCCGGCTCAGGGGACAACGAGAGGAGCAGCAGTGTCCCAGCGTCTGAAGAACAGGCCGAACACAGGTCATCGGAGGAGAGGTTGAGGCTTCCCAACTTGGCCAGCGAGTTGGAGCGCTTCAGCCTGGAGGGCACGGTTAGGCCTGCCAGCCGCAAGCGCGTCTCAATCTCCTGCGCCCTCTGACGCACGAGGCCGGGTTTCCCCCGCACGCTGCGCAGACTGTCACTGCTGGAGCTCCGTGTCAGCGTGGAGCCGTGAGGGGAGGAGGTGGGTGTGAGGAGCCCTGAACCCACCACCCCCAACAAGGCTTCGTTGGTCAGTGGCACTACCAGTGGCTCTAACCGCACTTGGCACGGGGTTGATGTTTTAGCGAAATCCCCGGTAAAACTGGAGAACTCCTCCTTTTCCACATTGTGAGACGGACACCTCTGAGACTTCTGGCATTCCTGCAGGGACATTCCTGAAAGCCTCTCAAGCCTCTCTGCCCGACGCCGGACCAGGCCAGACCGACGCAGCTGCAAAAGGCTCTCCTGCTGTTGGCCAAGATAACAAGCCACTGCGGGCGTCTCTTCCTCAAAATCGGCTCTCATCAGCTCAGGGAGAACATCCGAGGCAGATTCAGTTTGGCTGTCTTGAAGCAAATGGCTGCTGTCCTCATCCTCCGCTGACTGCTGTTCCTCTGAGGACGGCAGAGCGGTGGCAGAGGCTGCACAGTTGGCACAGTCACACTGAGGACCACAGGGCTTCAGAAGTCCCGCTGAAGTTGAAACGCCTTCAGAATGATGCAATGAAGCACTTTGGACTTCAGAAGGAGGGCGGGCGTTAAGGCGAAGCTCAGAAGCTGGAGAAGAAGAACGCTCTTTCTGATGAGACCCAGGCACCAGAGAAGCATCTCTCTGAAGAAGGAGGGAGGAAGATGTGTCCTAAATAAAGACAAGATAAAACACGTCTGATGAAAACACAAGTCAGATGAATAAATTCTGATTTATATAGATTCATTACAAGCAGAGTGATGCAATATAGTGGTTAATTCCTGATAATATTGATTATTATAAGTTACAGACTCTAAAAACAGAATATTACCGTTACAAGGTTCCTGCGCAATTTTAATTTTAAAATCAATTACTTTTCAAGACTATGATGCAGCACATATGACATCTGGCCTCAACTTAAACCAGCTCTAGTCCAAAATTTGTAAATTTTATATTTACCCACAGGGATTGTGGTATTTCACAATAAATGTTGATTCATTAAGGGGCAATTTTTGTTTTACAAACTTTGGTACCATTATTTATTTACTTTCCCAGACTTTTAAAAACTATGTAGGACCTAAGGACGCATAAAATATCACAACTACATTGTCATCGCAATATCACTATGAGCAATATTCATATCACAAAGGACTGTCTGCAGTGCAATGACTGTTTACTTATATATATATTCTAAGTCATATGAAGTTGTTAAAGTAATATTAAGTTGGACACAGTCTCACAACAAGAGACACTCACACCAGACACAAACGACTTTGTCCAAAATGCTAAAGACTGCAGAGTGATGGTAGCACAAATGAGAAAGAAGAAAATAAGCATATATTGCAATTGATATTATCTTTGCAATATTTACCAATATTGCCGCCATTGTAATATTTATTAATATAGTGCAGCTCTAGTAGGAACTTGTCTGGCATGATTCTTTTGTATGCGTTCTGTACTTTTGGTTTTGGCACTCTGCGCACAGAACATTTCTGTATTATATAACTTTTTTCGGTTTATTTAATATCGAAATTTTGTGATAAACATAATTTTAAGCTAACCACAGTCATCATTAAAATATTTCTCAAACTTACCTTGTGGTTTTGTAGAAGGCTCAAATGATTGTTGTTGTTTGAATTGTCATTAAGGGATGCCAGATCCATCCCAAACCCCTCCGCATCGCCCTCGACCTCCACATCCTGAGTCTCACCACCGTGTCCCTCACCTCCCCCTCTGTCATCTGGCTGCATCAACACCTCCATCTCTGCCTCCTCCTTTTGCACGTCCTCCTCGTTCTCCTCCTCCACTGTGCTGAACTCCAGTCTCAGCCGAAGCTCCTCCAGGGGTTCGGGCCCACGGCTGGAGGTCTGGGCAGCGGTGCCCTCTGCCGTAGGTCCAAAGTGAGGGAGCGGCAGGCCTTCCCGCCCATGGAAAGCCTCGTCGTCCAGCAGGGCGTCTCTCTCCACGTCCTCGATTTCTATGAAGACTTTTTCCATGCCGAGAAGAGGAGGGCCACGCACAGGCGTTGACGGCTCGCTGTCGAGGGCTGAGTCGGAGAGCCGACGGAAGTAGTAGTTGTTGTAAGCGGGGTCGATGTCTAGAGCAACAGTCCTGCATGGGGATGAGCAGGCGGCGCCTTTGTCAGAGGACCCCTCCTCACAGCAGGGAGACATCTCTGGGTCTGCAGTGGGATCCCCCCCATCCTCTCCTCCACAGAACTGAGCCAGACCCTGCTGACCCTCGGCCATCTCACAGTCTGCGTCCGGGTGCCACAGCTTATTGTGCCGCTGTTTGCTGGGGGCAGAAAATCCCACCGAGCACAAGAAGAGGACACATAACAAAAATAAAAAGTTTATTTCAAAAGTACTGATAGCTGACAACACGTCAGACATGTATGGAGTGAATGAGCGTACCTGGCATCTAAAATGCCCTCATACTCTGCCAGCTGCCTCATGAAACCTGCGTTGGGTCGTGTGATGTTCCTCTTCTGCTTCACAAAGTTATACGCTTTCTCCAGAGACCAGCCGCACTCCTTCATGGCATAAGCAATGACGGTGGAGGCAGAGCGACTGACGCCCATCTTACAGTGGACGAGACACTTGGAGTCGTTCTTTCTGTGGATAAGAATTACACATACATCTGTGTAATATGTGTATGTATGCTAGCTCTTAAAAAAGGGAAAACTGGCAATCACATTTGTCTTTTAAATTGACTTAAAAAGTAGATAAAGTAGGAATACAGATGATAATGGATAAAAAAAACAAACTTCCCAGGATTTAGAGGCACTCGTGGAAAAAAGCTGTCTTCTGGTTCTTCCAGATTTTGATGGTCAGTATGTACACTTCAATCAAGTGAAGCAAATCTTTTTTCTATTTTTTAACTTTCTACAACAGTGAACAAGTAATTTTCAGATTACATAGTGAAAATAATTACATTTTATTATGCTTTATAACATCAAATAATGGCTCGTAAACAATCACTTGGTTTGGTTATTTATATTAATTAAGGATAATCGGGTATATCCAATACTTGGATACATTATATGACAATAAAAAAACACCTGAAAATAGTCAAGGTTATTATTTAAGAATTTATAAAATAAGACTGCGCTGGTATTTGAAAATACTTTTTTTTTTTTTTACATCATACTGGGGTAATTTTGATGTACGAGCTGTCCCTGAACGCACCTTTAAAAAAAACATTCAGCTCCTACTTCAGGCAGCAGGATCTGGACTTTAGCTCCTTTTTTCTCCTGTGTTCACATGCAGCTTGAAGTTATCTATAGTGAGTAATTAAGTGCTGGAAAATATTCCATTGCTACTGTAGCTGAATAAAAAATATAAATTTTCCTTACATATCAGATTTCATGAATAGCCAAGCATCCACACTGGTTTTCTTTGCCGGTAAGTTTTAAAGTTATAAGTTGAGTAATTTATCTTGATCTGTTTAAAATAAAATATACATTTTTATTTCTAAATGGAGAGCTTCATCGTTGGATTCCACCACCCAAAAATGTAGGCCGTTTACACGTCAACAGAAAAGAGCTAACAAATATTATCTATAAAATTCTGCGACTCACTTTGCTTTCATGATGAAGTTATACGTGTCGTTCCAGTGAGCAAGGAGATCCGTGGCCTCTTCATCATAAACGCGGATGTTGTGATAACAGAACGTCCCTGGGAAGAAGTTGTCGATCTCCCTGGTAACGTTGAGGATGTAGCCCACCCTGGAGGAGAAACACAGCACCAACTTATCACCAGCATTCTTTCTCGCTTAGATCGTAATGAAAATATGCGTTGTGTGTGGTTATCTTAGTTCTCGCATAATCTAAAACAAATCACCCCGTCTCCTGCAGCTCCTCCAAATTAGATGCATTCCATTCAGATCCCTAAAAACAAATGAGAGAAAGTTCTGTTTAGTCAGAGTGTATTTTAACTCCGTTTAAGGTTGTTCTGTTCTTCATGACAATTATTTCACTGAGAAGATTAATTAAACAGAAATCTGTTTCTTGACCATAAAGGAATTTGAACATTTTCAACGTCATTTACATCAACAAGTCCAGCAGACATTTTTTGTGACAGTAGAAGAGAGTTTAACGATGCTCACCAAGTAGACATGGTCAAAAATGAGAGTGGCTTTGTCCATCTGGCCGAGAATCAGCAGCATCTCATTGTCAATGAACTCCTTGTATTCTTTCAAGTTGCAGTTCATGTGCTGCTCCAGCTCAGTTCGGATCTGAAAGAAAAAAGAAAATGGAAGGCCTTTGTTTCTGTCTCAATGGCTTTACGATATAAAACATAAATTCTGCCTACAGTGCCGAGGAATCTTCAAGGTTTTAATTTCAACTGTCTCCAAAGCTTGACAGATGTGAATGTGTCGCAATCTGAGAGAATAAAACTTTCTGATAAATCAGCCAAACTTCAAATAAAAAAGGCAAAACAAAACCTTCAATTCAGAAGCAAGTAAGCAGATAGTTTAACCAAAACAGAAATGGGGACTGTAACATCAGGATTTAACACAACTCCAGAAGCTGTCGCTGTGGCAAGATGTTAAATTAGAATCACACAATAAGACAATAATTGTTTATTTAAGTTTCATTTAATAAGAAAATATATTTTCTGTTTAAGTATAGGGGTGAAAATATTGGGCTCTAGGATGTTTGGTGATGTGTAGTAAGAGAAATTGTGGAACAACAAGGAAGTAAATCTATTTAGTCAGAAAAGTAAAAACCAGAAATGATGCATGTATAATAATGATCTAAACGAAAAGAAACAAATCAAAAACAGAACCTTAGATTGGCTCCAAATTTAGCAATTGCGATATGAATAGAGTCAATGAAGCTAAAACTTACTGAGGAGCTGACGCCTTTAAATATTTAGTAATGTTTCCTTCTACATTTATACTGAGCAGACTATTCAGAGGTTATGTGCAGGTTTGACTTCTTTATGCATAGCTGTTTCAATAATGATCCAATATTAACTAAAAAAAAGTAGCAGTCAAATTTCCCACAAATAGTGTAAAGGTTATAAATATCAAAAACGGATTAATTTTGAATAATTGATAAGCACAGGGACAGTGTTAAGTCTACAGGTCAAAACAATCACCTGGTTTATAAAGACGTTTAAGAAGTCAGAGACTCAAACTGCATTTTAAATAATCTGTAAACAGGATAAATAAGTGATTAAAGTTTGATTCATCTCATCAGTACTTTGAGCTACAAACTGGAAGCTGCAGAAAGGATGCAAAATTCAGCATCTTAAGTCAGTCGGGGTGTAAATCAGTGCCTTCTTCCACTGTTTACAAAACGATATCAAGAGACTCTTTGGCATGAGATTTTTTTTATTCCACTCCTTACACTTATGCTTTTACCTGTTTGCAGGTGACGTTCTCAAGGTCCTGGGAGGTCATAATGCTTCTTAGTTTGGATTTAATAAGGCACTCCGTCCTTTCCCTCTCTGAAGGCCTAGAAATAAAACAGCATCTTAACAATCTGAAAATTGCACAGAAAATTTGCTAGCCATCAAATCAGAGTACATTCCAGTTAAATTGTTGAAGTATTCACTAAGAGAGGTGTTGCTAAGGTAAATAGAGTTTTCTCACTTGTCGACAAACATGATGGGTGAGTCTGGCCGCGTAGTTTCTAAGTCCTTCATGGCGTTCCACTCGTTGATGCAGCTCTGCTCAGAAGCGATGCAGCTCTCGTAGTATCCCATCCAGGTGAGGGCAATGCCTCCAGGGAAGTAGTTAAACCTGCGCGACACCTCACAAGCCTTGTGCAGCACCTGCAACGCCGACCTAAATCATTGATCACACAAATGAAGATTCTTTTTAGGATATAGAAAGCATAGAAGTATTCAGCATCTTACATTCTCCTCCCAGCAGGTGGCACACTTATTTCTCATACATCACTGCAGCCCATCTGACTGGTTGTCAGGGGAATTACTGCGCTATTCCATTACAGGTAAACTGCAGCAGACAACCAGGGTGACTCAACAGGTTAATCATTACTCACCACATAGCCTGCACAGACACGGGCTTGAAAACATGAGTCCGACCTGCTGTGTTCACAGTGAAGCCCCTGAGGAGCAGACAAAACAGATGGGACACTGAGTGTGGAGAGAGTTGCTGCTTTGTGTGAATCAAATTCATCTGAGGTGTCAGAGAGTTGGTGCAGGATTTGATAAAAATCTGAAAAAAAAAGAAAAAGAAAAAAAACAACAACCAATGCTGTAGTTGTGTCCCCTGTTCTTTCTGACAGGGAGATTTAAATAGCTCACCCGTCTCCATCCAGATGGATCTTTGTATCGCTCCAAAGAGGTAGCACCATGCCGATTGAACAGCTTTTACTGGCATAAACACAAAAAAAATCATTTCAGGAATACTGGCATAAGAGTCTAAGAATCAAATAAATAAGAAACTATATGTTTAAGATTTTCTTTTTGCAAACATTAGTCTAAGTGACTAAAATAAGGTTACTCTCACTGACAAGAACCTCTAAACTGAGAATAAAACAGTTATAAATTTCTAGCCCCTATATTCTATACATTTTCTCAGTGAACATAATATGTTTATTATTAACACAGATTCTGAGTGTTGTAAATAGACTCAGAATGACATTGCCATACAGTTCAGTATTTACAACTGTGATTTGTGCAAATTTTCCATTTAAAAATTCTCAACTTTTCCAGACTCAAATTTCTGTTTTGTTCTGGTTCTCTGATTACAAAACAACTTACTACTTGTATAAAACTATCTGTATGTTTCACAAAACAACTCAACGCTACTCTTAGATTCTGATTTGACAGACTCTTATATCATCTTATTTAAAAAAAATATAGACACTTAACTTTTTTTTTTTACTTGATAACTCTACACTAACTACAGATTATTAAAGTCACAGTTTACAATGTATGAAAATCCATCAAATAAGAATATAAATACTTTGTTTGGCATCTAAACATGACCCAGGTTAAAACTCTGATCTAAGAGGGTCTAAAGGTCACTAAAGCTGTTATTAAATAGCCCAATCTTTATCTAGACAAAAACAACAATGAAATGGAATTCCATACTTCTCCTAACTTTTTAAAACTAATCACTTCTGATTAGTGACACCAAGAAAACGACTCAAAGCAAAACAGAGCCTATACTGCGTAAAACCCAAGAAACCGAACGAATTTGTACCAGTCTTTGTTGGTGAAGTCGATTCCCAAAAGGATGTTCTCCTCTGTGTCCTGTCGCCCGCTGGTGTACACCACCACCATGTACCGCACCCGATCCGACCACGCACTCTCCAGACGCACTGCCTGCAAAGGGAACAGGCAGGTTAACAGGTATATTACTCCCAAGTTTCCTGTTTAATTTATTAACACAGCAAAAATAAAACACAGTGACTGCAATGACTGCAATAGAAAAAGAAGATAGAAGGTTTAAATAAGAAATCAAAGGTGAAATAAAATAAAAAATCCTGTGTACGCTACATGCTGGTGAAAATCTTTGCTTGTTTATAACAATTATTGTAATAAAAAAATCAATAAAAACAGGTGAAACTCTGCTTAAAAAAGTAATGTGTCAAAATACATAATTGATAGATATAAAAATTTTATTTCATCTCTCTTACTAAAGACACCTTGCACTACTCTTCAACACCCTCATGAAACAACAACACTGAGCAAATAAGCACCAAAGTGCACAATAAATTGCAATCTGCTTGTTAAAATGATCTTATAGTCACTGTCTTGATTAAGTTTTATGTTTCTGATGTCTCTCACCAGTTTGATTCTGTCCTCTGAGCGGAGAATGTTTATCATCACCTGCAGGTGCTGAGGTAGTTCACCTGTCCGAGAAGGAAGGAGAGTGTTTTTATAGTCAGTTACTATAAATTAACATCATTAAGCAACACTGGGAGTTGATTACATGCTGTAGGCATTATGAACTTATAAAGTAAAAAGGGTTTCTAAGCATCAACTAAAGCCTGCTGATTTTTAAAAACAGAATTTAACACATTCAGTTAATTTTGATCAATAATTAATTCAATTTCAATGTGAATTAAGTCACATGTTGTTAACTAAACCAAAAGAAGCCTCCTGACTTTACAAAGTAAACTTCATCAACCACAAAATCTGAACTCAAGAACTTGTCTTTGTCCGTTTCCCCTACCCTTGCTGTTCCCTTTGACAGCTGGTCATGAAACAAGGTGAACTAGCAGAAATAACAAATGACTGTAAGTAAAAAAAACAACAACTTTGAAATATGTCACAACAGGTAAAATGATGTTCTAGATGTACAACCATGGCGGGCAA
The DNA here is from genome assembly GCF_001444195.1 of Xiphophorus couchianus. Classification (NCBI taxonomy): domain Eukaryota; kingdom Metazoa; phylum Chordata; class Actinopteri; order Cyprinodontiformes; family Poeciliidae; genus Xiphophorus; species Xiphophorus couchianus. The sequence continues at coordinate 17,117,210 of NC_040239.1, forward strand.
ACAAGAGTAACAGGTTTATTATTCTACTGACTGTCTTCCAGCAGCATGATGCAAACTCATCCTTCTCCTAATAAATCCATATATGGTCACTGGCTGTTAAGATATTAATATTTAAATCATGCTGTGATTTCGCTTTATTACACAAAGTGAACTTAAATAACAAGATTAAAATATTAAAGCTATAGCTAACTTAATAAGCTACACAGAAACAGAAATGAATGAACAGCTGTATAAATTTAAGATTGAAATAATTGCAATTTAAGACAAAGTACAGAAAACTGCACAATACTTTACTGCAAATCATCACTGCAAATTTTGTGTCACAACAGGTAAAATGACTGTGATATAAATGCACAGTATTTATATCACAGAGACATACTGCACAAGGGAGGAACACCAGAACAAAACATATTCACCATTATCAATCTTAAAAAGAAAAATTGCTAATTGTCCACAAAACCGTCACTGGTGCATCTCTAGGATGACCCTCTATGCCTGATCAAAACAAAAGCATTTCCTACATCATTTACTTCTTTTTCATAAGAAGAGCTCAATTAAGTTCAAGTTTACATTTTTTAATCTTGATGCTGAACATGTTGAAAGATTTCTGAAAATGCTACATTTGTGCAGTGTTCATATTTATTAACACTGCTTCTCTTCCCATTTTTACATAAAATGCCAAATGTGTCCAGGTTGTGCCCAGCTGGGATAAATACCCTCAGCAACTAGAGAGACATGTTTGCACTAGCAGGGTCTGTCGCGTAGATGTTCAATGACGAACTTTAAGTTACAGATGGTAAGGTAGCAGGTCTTAGAACAAGAAAGCCCTTATTGAAGAACTCTCTATAGGTCAACCTCCCTGTCTCCCACTTCTGGGTTAAATACCACAGTTCCTGAGAAATGACACAGCTATTTCCCCTGGCAAAAGTTCCTGACGACACAGTACGTCTGGCAGATATGTGAGCTACCTTACAAAGTGGCCAGTAAATATGGTCAAAGTTGCCAGGAGCAGTCACGGTTTGCCAAATGACTTGGCAGCAGATGCGCTGTTGGCTCATGGTGAATTCCCATCATGAATGCGTGCTGGCAGGTAGGCTTTGTGTCTTTAAAGGAGCAATTGTGGCTTTCAATCAGAAAACCTTTACGGATACTGGGCATTCAGACTGACTTCAGTCAACGCAATAAGCCATACAAGCCACTTCACAACAGGTTTATTCTTTTGCAAAAGTAACCTCTCTTCCAGAGTTACAGTAGAAGAAAAACAAATCTCTAAATTACACACTAGGATTGCTACTCTGGTATTGCTGGAATAAATGTTATGAATCTTGAGTTTATAAGAAGAGAAGAAAACACGTGAGGTTCCACAAATGGTTGGGCCCTCTTTAAATCGTCCACAGAGGTTCCTCTAACAGTGCTACCATAGGCTGGATTTAAGCTGTAATCTGCCTAAGCTACGGGTCTGGAACATGCTTATCAACGACACACCCGCCATCCTTCTCACCCCTGCTATAAACATCTGCTGCAACGCTAAGGAGCGCCACAGCTGAACTCCTCGTACACCGAGACGACAGCAGGTCAAGCTCAGAAAACATGTTTTATTCTCACCTGCATGTTTGTGAGGAGGCTGTGCTTTTTGGCCTTGCTGACTGCTTCCTTGCTGCAAGAAGAGAGCGGCACCCTTCACCATGAAGAAGCTCTCGCTCAAACTGCCACAAACAAAACAAAACAAAAAAAAAAAAACAGGAAAGAGAAATTTTAAAACAGAGAAACTGTAGGTCAGATTCCATGATTCAGGGTAATGTCCAAAATGAGCAAATAAATGAAACAGCGAGGACACTCGACAGGAAAAAAAGCAAAAATTTTCAGTTTTAACAGGATTGTTTTGTTCAGTTCGATGAAGCCAACGAGACAATCGTAAATCATGGCTGTCTGCTTCTGGCCAATTCACTCAACAGCTCAGAGGAGAAGCCAAGCTGCCACGTTACAGAGGCCGACCTCAGGATTGATGCTTTGAACTGAGTGCTTATCTATCTTCTTTCTGCTGCATGGGCTTCACACTCTGATTTGACTTGTCAGGCCTTGGCTGGCTGGGTCTAATGCAGCGAGGGCCTGAATATTGACCTAACTACAGTTCTTTCCCTTTTTTGAATAGGTCTCCAGTGCTTATGAGGAGCTCTAATAAAAACAATGAGATGTTTTCCTCAGACTGAGTTCAATCACTTGAATTTAATGGAGAGAAATGTGAACATATCCGTAAATCTACCTGACAGCAGGGTGGAACACATGTTCCGTGTATTCAACGTGTGCAGTCTGGCAAACCAGGTCATCATCAGGAAGGTACAAAACTGATGAGTGACAAAATCAAAACAAATCCTTACATGTGCTGAAGACAAACCTGTCTGTAAATGCTGCTGCCATGACATCATTGTGTGCTGATGGAGGCTAAAAGAGCCCATACAGAAGAAGCAGGCTCTTTTTGGTTATTACAATTTAATTTTATTAACATCCAGGGAAAACTAAACCATTTCATTATAAATGATGATACTGGAGTGACGATTGCGATTGGTTTCCTTCACTCCTCTTTCTATCTCATTGTCATGACTTCCCCACCGCTCTCCTTAAGTTTTAGCATCATTGTATTTATGAGCATATAATTAATGCACAACATTGGAAATATATCAAATATTGCAATCAAGCAGTCGTTTGTAACTATGACACTGGACATATAAATATATATATGAAGGTAGGGTACACATAGGAAAGGTTGCCAGCCCATCGCAGGGTAACAACAACATAGAAACAACCAACCACACACACAATTTAGAGAGACCAATTAACTTAACAGTGATGTTTCTAAACTGTGGGAAGAAGCTGGAAGAAATCCACCCATGAACAGTGAGAACATGTAAATTCCATGCAGAACAATACCAGCCATGGATTCGAACCCAAGACCTTCTTGCTACAAGGCAGCAGTGCTACTTACCAACTGCATACAAATACTTGATTGCAGTTGTTGTTGCTAATGTTCAATATACCTGCACAATTATGTACATTTTTGTAAGAATTTCATGCGACTCAGCTGCATATCCCTTAGATTAGTGTAAGCTATTTTTATTTCTGATAACTGCACAGTATTTTTATTTCATAATCTTTAACAGTATATTATTAGTTCTACAATTGTTGTGTGAACCTATATATCTGATGCTGATGTTATACCTACATTTTTCCTCTAAGACTCAAAAAGGCTGTTTCTATTCTTTAACATAGTGAGGGTGGTGCAATCAGTTATTACGTTTAACAGCCAATCACTTTTTCACATAGAGCCAGGTAGGTTTGGCTTTTTCTCCCTTAATAATAAGCATCTTCATTTAAAAACTGAATTTTGTGTTTACTTGTGCTGTCTTTGACTAATGTTTAAATTGGTTTGATATTCTGATTGCACTGAGTTTGACTTTTCAGTAAGTAGTCATTCTGAAAATGTTACGATGCGTTGCTCTGTAGATCTCCAAATCTGACTAAGTTTCCTGTCGTTTTGGTCCGACAATCAAACCCCACATGCAGCAAAAAGGCCTGAACCAAACTGAACATTATGAAGGAACAATGAGTTTCATTTTGTGCACCACCCCCAGAGCTGCAAAAAAGGAGAAGAAAACGGTGACAAGGCACGAGGGTGGACAACGAGAGCTTTTGTGTCACTTTAGCACATTTATGGCTTGACTTTGTTCTATGTTTGATGTTTATGATGGAGTGTCTAGTTGCTAAAGCAAGAACAAGACTGAGGCAGCCACCTTGTCAAACCAAGATCCTGTCCAAATTCAGGCTAATAATTGTTCACTTTTCTAGACATGTGAAATTGTGAAACCTGTTTTTATGTTTTAAATCACAAGCTGTCCAACTACAGACGTCCCAACCAAACAGCCTAAGCTCTGCTCTTTCCCTGCAGCACCCTGCTATCAGCTTCTCCACAAACGCTGGGGCTAAAAATACATCTACTATCAAAGAAAGTCCAGACTGTAACAGAAAACCTGCTCACCATTATCACACCTTCAACTTCTGCTAAAGAGTGAGAACTTTCAGGTAAAAAGTTAAAAACATAGATAATAATCAAACAGTAACTGCTCCTGAAGCTGTTGAAAATGTAAATAATTTATAAGCTGATCTGCATTTTTCCAAAAAACCGTATTAACACTCACATGCGGTTTATCTCATTCTGGGTCAAAACGGCATTCTCCACAAAATAAGGTAGCATCTTCATCACGGCCTCCTGAAAGGGCTCCACAACCAGATGCATCCTGTTCTCCGGAGTGTCACCTAGGTCTGCCTGGTACCCAGTTAATGCCTCTGCATCCACATCCAGAAACAGTTGAGGAGGAGAAAAGAGGAGTAATCACAGCTTCAAATCGGTCCCAGTGGTTTTGAGTGACAGACAGTCCAAACTCATCTGGGCTGCTCAGCGAAGCAGTGCCGTCTGTTCAGAGGCCCCTCCCCCTGATCGCCTCTTCCTCCTCCCCTTCGTCTCTGTTTGTGAGTCAGCCCGCTTGCCTGCAGGGACACACTCCACCCGGTGCCTCAGGCGCACATGGCCCGTCTCCTTAAATCCCTCAGTCTGTCTTGTCTCTTGTCACAATCTCTCTGCAGTGTAGAGAAGACTGTGAGCAAGAATCTAAAAGCTAAGAATAACTCAGGAGGTGGATGCCTCTTCCCAACAGGGGAATCTTGCCTTTGAAGTTTCCTTAAACTTCAGGTTAAATCTGAACGAGGTAAAGTAAAGGCTTCCTCCTAAGGCAAGGGAAGAATGTCATTTTCAAAAACAGTTGTGAAAAAAAAATCTTTACGCGTCTTTTTCCACTACAAGAAGAAAAACCTCTTGGTTTTGCCAAAAATAATCCAAATTAGACATCTAATATTGAAAACCACATCAGGAGTCTTCAAACTTTATGATAATGTCTCAGCAGAAGTCGAGCAAAAGGTGGAGCAGGCACTGGGAAGAACTGGCATTGTCCCAAAACCCCCAAATCTCATTATAGACGAGCTTATAGGGGGAAGGATTATCTCTTTCCTTCAAGTGCCTGGTGCTAGTTGTCACTCACTCACATGCCATCAAACATGCCGTCTGAGATTATTAGAGATTACAGCTGGTTATGGAGGACATACCTTTTATGTCCCATTTGTCCCTAAACTCTGCAGGATTTCTTTTAGATGTGTAAAGTATTGTAAAAAGTAATTACAATACTTTTTAATTATTGTATTCATATATAATTAACAATTATATATGAATTATATAAATAGAATTCATAATGAATAAAGTCAAACAAATATGCTTTAATGAGATTCTGATAAGACAGACCTCCAACGCAACTTTTTTCTGAGCAACATCATGTCAATGACTTACAGAGCACTGTACACATTAGCAGAGGTTCAGAAATGTTCATTTGAAACTTCGGGCAGCTTTTCATTTCCCTCCTGAAGCATAAAGCAACTTCCCCGTAAAACTAAGGTCCAGCTTTAGAAGAATTTGGTACAGATGATGACGTAGCTCTGCGTTAGAGCAGGGTTTGTAGCTCTGTAGGAATCCAGATGGATCTGGACGGGGCAAAACAGGACCAGATGTCCTCTAAGCCGCCACCTTGAGTTGCTGGACGAAAGTGTGAGACAGCTGCTCCGAGTTACTCTTTAAAGAGGCCACTCAGAAGCTGTTACCAGGCTGGTTTAGTCATGTTTCACACACAGCACCACAATGAGGGGAGAGAAAATAGAAAAAATAAACCCCCCTGGAGGCTCTCCGTTGCATAACATTGCCATTTTTCCTCACTGACACTTTACTCAGAAAATAAAGGGAGGAGTGCAGAAGTGAGCAACCACCTCAGGTATCAGATGATGAGCCCGAGCAAGAAAAATGACATCATGAGCGTACTGAGGAAAAATTCAGGAGAAAAAAATGTGACCAATATGAGATGCAGCTGAACAAAACTTGCAATCAAGTTTTGTTCTAAACAGACTCATCTTCACTAAAAACAGAAAACAGTTCAATGTAGAGGACATGAAAAAATTTTTAAAAAAAACAACTGCCACCATGCCACAAAACCCAGGACTTCTGGAAAAATTTACTTTGGAAAAGTGTTTCCTATTCATATTTAGCATAAATCAAGAAGTGAAAAGGAAAAGCATATCAGGTCAACAGTGAAGCATTCAGGAGGAAGTGTCATGGTTTGGGGACTGCTTGCTGCAGCAGAACCTTAAGTCCCACCATGGATTCTATGATGCATCTAAAGGGGCTTCAGAAAAATGTGCTCTAATGTTCTGTAAAATAATAACAACAATAATACAGCTGAAGCAGAACTGCTGCAACTTGACAGTGACCCAAAACAATTCAGTGAACCCACCAATGACTGGACGAGAACAGAAGAATAGAAAGTTTTCAGCCGAGTCAAAGCTCAGATCTTCATCTCCATGAGATGCTGTAGGGTGACTTGAAACTGGCTGTACATGCAATGAAGCCCTTAAATCGTCTCACAACTAAAAGAGAAGATTGATGGATGGCTACATGGAGCATTCCACGTTAATTCAGCTAGAGCGGGTAAGACTATGAGGGGGTCCTAACTTTTTCCCATGACATTGTGGTTAATATGTTTTATTTGATGAGTAAAGCGAGACTCATTGTTGTTGTTTACCAGCAATTAAATCACTTACTTTTAGAAATATAAAAATGTCGGAAATATTTAATGGTGTAATTTATTTTTTCACATAACTGTGAAGACAATAAATCAAGAATACTAAGTAATGGCTGGTTAATGTCAGATAGCAACCTAAATATATATTTCTTGCTTTTTCTGAAAAACAAAACAAAAAAAAATAGAAGCGTGGAAAATTATGGGCAAGCATGACCAGAAGTCTTGTGTTCTCATTATCTATTTGAAAATTAATATGTAATTATAGTCGTATAAAAATATTTTGTAATTATTGTAAATAGAGCTCAGTAAAGTACAGTTAAAGGACAGAAAATCATACTGTTTTTGTATAGAGTTAATATTTACTATGAAATACAACATGGCTCAAAATTCAAAATTTAGGAGGGATCTGACTCGAGACTTTAGACCAATGTATAAGATGCAAAATAATGACTTAGTCCAATCTCTGGATGGGACTATAGCATTAAATTATCCTTCTTTATGAACCAAAGGATAAGCTCTGAACCACTATCTGATTTTCACTAAACTCAAAATAAAACACATTAAGTTGCATGCTGTTGATTTATATGTTCACAACCTGGGAATAATGAAGGTTCTTAGTTTTGATGCATTTATTGAATCAGAAAAAATTGATACTTCAGTGTTTGACTTAACAATCGCCAGTCAAAGCTGATCAAGGGAAAATAGCCAAATTCAATCTTTGCCTGATTGGTAAATCTTTGGCAATATTTCAAATAATCTTGAAAGTAAGACACTGTCCTTAACCTTGAACTAAAGTACCTTGCCCGTTTTTTCAGTTTACAAGCTAGTTGAATGAAATCATTCTTTGGTTAACTTCCAAAGACACCTGCACAATGTTTATGTTGGCCCTCATCAACTATCTTGGCTATTCATCATTAAGGTCAGCCAGCAAGCACAAACATCCCCATTTGTTCCCCATTTGGCAGAACATCAGCTGTCCATCAACAGATGCTACCTCTCGAGTTGTGTGTCAGATGAGCACACCCTGCTAAATACGTCTATCAAATATGCATCAACTGAATGCATTTATACTATAAACATCAAGTTACTGCCAGTTTTATTACCCAACGTGGCTTACAAAGGCTTCAAAAAATGGCAGAAATCTAGACGCAAGTCGGGACTCGCACCATGCATAGATCATGCATTACCCGAGGACATTCCATAGGCTGTTGCATAACGGAAAACAAACAGAACAGCTTGTATGATGTAGTTTCCCTCAGTTCACATTTCTTCTGAGGCAAAGTTTACAGGAATAAATGTGTGTAGAATTATAGGTCTCATAAGAGGACATACCATTGTTCACAAGAGAAAAAGAGCTGTCAAAGTGAGTGACATATAAACTCCCACATTGTTATCTTCTTGACAACTAAGGTTTGTGCTGACATGCTATTGAAGAAGCTTTTGTCCTGATAAGCTCTGAATTGAAATTAAATCCCTGGGTTTGCTCCACTGAGGCTGGGTTACAATGGTGTCCAACTGAGCTTGACTGTACTTGCTTTGCATAATTATAACAAATATTTACATCATAATAAATTGTTACCGAGTTTTGTTGTGAGGCTTGTGTGATTAAATCTGCCAGGGCTGATTGATAGTGAAAAAAAAGTACAATTATTTTGGTCAGCAGAACCCAAAACCACTGTGTATAAACCACTGTTGGACTTTTTCATGAACCCAAAAACTGAGTTTGCACTGTTTGGGCAGTAGATGGTAGTTTTAACTAAAGACTAAAAAGAGCCTCATAATTCTTCCATCTACCAAACTAAAACTTTACAACCTGATCACTTTGTAATAAATTTCTCCCACAAGAAGAAAAACAAATGACGGCATGGTATAATTAAGGTGTATAATAATATCAGTATTAGTGGGTTGTGTTAATGACTTTAAACTATTATGTATTTTCCAAGCACATAGTGCCATTTTATCACATAATCAAGTAACTATGTTACCTTCAGTTGTTAAAAAGAATACTGTATATTGAAGCTTGGGAAAGCAGCTCCAAGAAGGAGCTTTGTATAAATAGACGGCGCTTGCTAGCGTTTGGGATCTCCGTATGGTTGCCATGGGAGATTCAAGGATTTCTCAAACATGCATGAAAGAATCAAAGTAACACTCCAGGTATGTTTTTGATGAGGGAATAACTTTATAACATGAAATAAAGCAAAAAGAAATTGAATTTACAAAATACCCTTCCTTTAAAATAAAATTTGCCTTTTAAATGCTAAGTTAGCATAAGCTAGCAATGGGTGGTTTAACATTTTATCAATATTTATGATTTATAGCAATAAAGATAAAAGTTCAAATACTAATTTGAATTTGTTTGATACAATAATTTCGCATCCCTATGATACAACATTCAAATTTGGACCAAAGAATTGATTATAAAGTTAGTATTAAAACACTAAAGCTACATTTATTTCTATTCTGAGTTATCTTTATATTATTATTTTTTATTTTAGTTCTATTAATTGAATTATTAATTAGGTTTTTTAACTCGGTGTTACTAAGTATGAATTTTGGCATTAAGGAGAGACTACACAACTGCAAGTAACAAAGACTTTGTATTGATCAGAACTGCAAGTAAATGTGAAGGATGCATACATCAGATTTTCCATTATGTAAACATTTTATTGTTGCATGAACATGCAACAACAAACATTATGGTTAACAGATGGTCTGTTTAAAGAAAAACCAAAAAAAACTGTGACAAAGCAAACAAACAGACACACCATTCAATATATTCCTTCAGGGAAAGTAACACAAATGTTGCAGTTGGCAATTAAAAAGAAAAAACGTGCCAAGCAGACAGACAAACAGGTGTTTTACGACACTTGCTCCTATTTGCCGATGCCAGAGAGTCTGCCGCCACTCACGATTTCACAGCATGAGTCAAGTACAGATGCTGGTAAATAATAGTCTGTAAATAATACCTGCTTAATAAATGTGAAAGACCTTGCTCAATGCTATGTGACAGAGAAGTGTAGCTGCACGTTAAGATAAACATACCTCTGATTTATTCGCCGTTCATCGTCACTCCCGAAGTCCTGCAAAGATAAGAAGAAATGAGCGATAGTAAACTGGTTTAACTATAATCGTGAAACACACTTTAAGGTGTTGGAAAAATGCATCATCCTGAGTGGTGGGCTCTCCAACCACCTATGAGTTTGAGTACTAAAGATTTTGTTTAGATTTAAAATGGGATAGCATAAAAAAGAAGCTGCGGTTTGGTAAAATGTTCAAATGAGTGTGTATATACTCAATGTTCTAATCAAGAGACTGAAAACGTAAAATGGTCAAAGTGTTCACATCTAGTTTTGATTTGGCAAATCAAACTAAGGAGTAAAATTGTATAATTTAAATATAAAATTATATTTAAAAAATACTGTTTATGTTTATGGCTGATCATTTCTGAACACTTTTCTCCATACTTATCAGGTCAAACCACATAGTGCAATATGATATCACTGGTCAATCTATCCGCCAAATTCTTATATTTTTTTTGTGTTGTATTGATATTTACTTATATTCTTATATTCTATATTCTTATTCCTTGTTTCTTGCATAATTTAAGGTTTTTCTTGCATAATTTAAGGTTTTGGTTAATCACATTTGGTGTGTACCTTAGTATTTAATTTGTATTTTGTATTCTTTTGCACTTTTGCTTACTGTGTGTTATCTTTGTTTTTTGCCTGGGTGCTGCTGGTAACTTCAATCTCCTGAGGGAGTCTTCCCAAAGGATCAATAAAGTACAAGTCTAAGTCTAAGTCTAAAACATTTTTCCACACTGAATCATTGGGCTGTCCATGAAAATCTTAACCTTAAACTAAATCTTAACTTTTTATAATTGTAGCCTGATCTCTCAATGCCTACAAATCGTATAAATAAAATATTTGAGGCAAGCCCGTATGTTCTATGTATATTCTCTGTAAAATTTGACAGATTTGCCCAACAATAAGTCAGAATTTAGTGACAATGTTCCTTGTTCATCACACCAAAATAGGCAGCACAAATGCGTTGAGAGTAAAGTCCTTTTAGGCCAGAAGATCAACTTGAGTCACACATTGCCTGTTTTCAAACATGATCCTGCAAGCAAATTCACACACAGCCATGGAAAACGTTGCTTGTTATCTGGTAGACAAAGACGCTTTCAGAATTTTACTTTCTAACTTTCTAACACTGAGGTACTCTTAATTTGAAAAAAAAAAAAAAAGGTTATTTAATACGAGAAATGGTATATATGTATTAGTAAGAAATGCACGAGACTTACTGGGCACAAATCCTAAACAAAATGCATGATTATGTTTGTCTTCATTACTGTGCATTAGGATTAAATTGTCTCAGCTGCCTCATCACTTCATGCCAGCATCCCCTTATGTGCCTGTTTACATAAGCTCTTTTTCCCTTCACTCCTGCACAGCGCTGCTCCTCCAGCCCTCCCACCCCTTGTGAACAGATGACATCATGGCTGCGGCAGATTTCACTCAGCATTTTCTGTCACACCTGAGCACAACATTCAAAGCACTAACAAGGTACACAGACAAAACAAAACTAATCCTACAGAGGGCAGGGTCTATTTTTAAAAAGCAACCAAGTGCTGTAAAAGCCTCAACATCCAGCAATAATATGTAAAAAGTTTTTTGGGGGGTTGTGGAGACAATAAATATTTATCCCAAAGAAAAGCTCAGACACAAAAATATGGTCTTCATATCAGCAGCTGTAAATAAATACAAATTCATTCCTGATTGTATGGAGAGGAAAACAAGGTGAGCTCATGTGTTTGTAAGTAGTAAGCAGCGCCCTCACCTGGCTACTATTATCAGTGCGTGTACATAGTAAAGAAACCTGATTGTGATTGATAAATGTGTGGAATACACTTTGACTTTTTCAGCATAGTGGCCAGTAAACAAGAAACTCGAAATACAAGAATTGACTATTGTAGATCAATATAAGTTATAAGTAATCTGATTTTTTTTTCTTAAAGAATGTGTCAGTCCGGAAATCTACTTCTCACTGAGGAAATGACCAATAGTTCATAAACTGTAAACCGACACACATATCCAGAGCAATGTTTCGTGTTTTTAATTTAAAATTAAATATTTTCCTGTAAATTAGCTGCCAAGACAGTATAATAAAAATTTTAACAAGGAAATGCCTCATTTATCAGATGTACTTCTTTGTAAACAACATTCTGTTATTCTTTTTTTTTTTAAATGAATAAGATGTAAACCAGATTATTAAATGAGTCAATCACGTCATAAACAGCTAACATTATGGTTAGCTGCTGCTTGCTTCCATCATTCATAAGGTATTAAGGATTATGTTCAGCCAACATTAGCACATATCAACATTGCAACAGACGAACTTAACACTTTTTGTCATCAAGCATAATAACATGCTGACTTATCACACACTGCTGGTTAATTTTTAAAAGAAAGTAAGGAACGCGTTTGATAGCTAACAGCTTAGCATAACGTGATAAAGCCTAGCATAACATAACTAACGGTGCTAATTTAGCTTCAATCAGCGGCCCTTCCTCCAGCAACATCCCCCTCATCCTCACTGCTTCCCGGCTAGACCACCACGCCGGAGCATCGCTTTAGCTGCCCTCCTCGTAAGGGCCGAAACTGACCTCCCCCGCAGTCGTGGTCGCTGTGCTGGCGGTGGACGCGGCGCTCGGAGTCGGGGACCGCTGCAACGTTACCAACGCCATGGCTGGAGGCTGCGGATGCTGCACCGACACCGGGGCGGCCGCTGTGGCCTGGAGAGCTGCAGCTAGCTGCCGGGGCTAACGGGGTGTGGAGGAGGGAGGCAGACCGGGGTGTTATCTTGCAGGATGGGACTCAGTGTGTGGGCGTGCACGTAGGGGGGGGGGTGTGTGTGCGCGGGTGTGTGTGTGCAGGAAGAGCTGCCTTCAAGGCTTCATGTATTACCATTGGACTCTAGTAAATGTAAATGTTACACAGTAGGACAGACATTTCTAAATAACATCTGTGAAAAGTAATACTTGTGTATGCAACTTATTGCTGTCAGACATATTTTAGTTTTTAAGGCTTGCATAATATCAAAATTGATTTAAAACTAATTTATCCAAGTATAAAAATAATCTGATGCTACTACAACAGAATAAAAAGTGCACAGTAGTAACAAGTACAATAAAGAAACATAACAGTTCCAAATAAAAACATTTATTCTCTAAATTATTGAAGTGCATTGAAATAAAGGATATATCTGTACACCATTTCAGTTTTTTGTAACTTTTATTTAGTTACAATTACACTAAACTTTCAATCTTTTCTCATTCCTATTAGCTTTGGTACCTGAGTTTGGGATTCTTAAAATTTATTTGGTTTCTGAGAACAGTCAAAGTGTAACTTGACACTGATCTTATTACACTATGATTGTTGTGATAAGAGTTTACCCAAAGTGCAGCATTGCATCATTTTACAGGCCATTGCTACAACCATGACTGAATAAATTCCTTGGTTGTGACATTTTATAGCTATTATATAACTTAAATGAAGAGAATAGGTCTTAACACGGGACTATTATGTTTCATCATATGCAAGTTCAGTCAATATATAATTCGCTAGAAATTATGGAACAGGTTATTTCCAGATTGGAAGTTTGAGGCTTGTTTCATTCTAATTGATTTATACACTAAATTTTGTGCAGCCACAGAAATTTAAATATATAAAAGTAAAAAATATTAAGTTTATTTGTAAAGTGGCAGTCACACAAATAAATCCAAGCACAAAAATTATATGCAACATATTGCAGTATATTTCATAAAAGAAAAAAAATACAAAGAGAGAGGATACACCCTGGACAGGTCACCAAATGAGTGCTGATTATTTTTTTCTACAGAAAACTAAAAAGTTTTTTTTTTAGCTTCAACATTTTTAGTGCTTTTAGCCAAAACCGTTTTAGTTTGATTTTATGAACAAAAGCCGGACTTGAATGCCTCTTTCTTAAAAAAAAAAAAAAAAAAAATGTTTTATGCGACCAAGTTTATTTAAAGTGATAAGTGTTAATAAATAACATTTTTACCACTTTTGAATTGTGGTTGCATAATATCGCAAAAATAAGTAAGTTTTCATTTATTTATAAAAAGCTATTAAATACCATGTTGGTGACGTTGAATCACAAGTGACGTGTGCCCCCATGCGTCCGCTATGGTTGTGCTTTCAACGATGGGACGTGAACGCAACACGCACTCAGCTGAGAGCTCCGCCCTCCTCCATGTGATATATGGAGCAAAATGGGAGTGACTGGTAGTTAAAAGTGTTCAGTAGAGACTTGATCCAAAGGTAAGTCAAGAAAATAACTTTTTTATGAACGTCCGTTTTGTGATTTAAGGTGTATCTCTTAAATTTGTGTGGATTCTACTGCTTTTCTTGTTATTTTTTTTTTATACACGCTTAATCAAAATGTGTATTTTGCCAACTCGTCGTCCCCTGTTACATAAACCTCTCAGCATGGGGACTGCACAAAGTTCGGAGAGCTGCCTATTTGTTTTTTCTGGGTCTGGTCAACCATTTACATTTTCCCCAGAATCGTGTAGCTTTTTCCTTTCAGTACATCTGATTTCATTCATGCACAATTTCATGCCATAGCGTGCAATATTAGAGCAGATGCACCGGCCTAAGCAACCTGCTTTGTAAAGTTTTATGGAGTGTTATTTACCAGCGATGTGGAGTATATCTGTGTGCATAAAGAAGTAATTTCAGATCAATCGGTGTTACTGTGTCTCATTTCAGTGCAAAGATGCGAGTAGCAGTGATTGGTGCTGGAGTCATTGGCCTGTCAGCAGCTCAGAGTATATATGAGCAGTACCACTCCATAGTCAGCCCACTGACCATTGAGGTGTATGCAGACCGCTTCACCCCTCTGACCACCAGCGATGGAGCCGCTGGCTTCTGGCAGCCATACCTCTATGACAAGGGCAACATCCAGGAGACGTGAGTGCAGTCTCTATAATTGCCAATTCATTTTTCCCCCCTTTAATTCCAAATATGACACTTTTTCTCTTTATATCTTCAGAAAGTGGAATAAGGAGACCTTTGATTACCTGCTAAACTGGCTGAGCTCACCTGAGGCAGTAAAAATGGGCATATTCCTCCAATCAGGCTACAACCTCTGCATTGAACCCCTTCCAGTGAGTTCTGTTTTGATCTTGTAAAATGCACTACAAATCTGACCATAAAGATAAGACTTGGACTTGTTAGCCTTTTTTACAACAAAGAGCAAAGCTAAATTTTAACCTCTTAAAGATTATTTATAGAATTATTATGGATAAGTTCACTGTCGGTCATAGATAATACTCCAATGGTTTTTAGCTACACTGAAACACAGTGTTGTTCAGACAAGCAAAAGATGGTTGCCAGCAGTGGTTGGGAAACGGAGCGGCCTCCCTAAGGTTTGGGGATACACACAGAGTTAATTGTGGTTCTGTACAGTCACACAGATAAGGTCATTTTTGTGTTGCATTTCCTTAGTAAACCTGTTTTTGATTCTAGGAGCCATCATTTAAGGACATTGTCCTGGGCTTCAGACAGCTCACAGAGCGGGAACTGCAAATGTTTCCTGGATACAAGTGAGTTCCTTCAGAAACAGCCATAAAAACCAGTCAAGCAGCCATCTGCGCCTCTTATCACATTCCCAGTGTAACAGCAAATATTAAAACGAAGCCCATACTTTCCAGTGGCACACATGAAGAAAATAAACAATTTTTTCAGTAGACGTGATTAAACTTAACTTCTTCCTGACACGTAATTTGTATTCCAAGTTTGTTTGCTATTTTCTAAATAGCAAATTATCATTAAATAAATTTTTTCTTCAGGTTTGGCTGGTTCAACACAGCTCTCATGGTGGAAGGTAAAACCTACTTACCATGGCTGACGGACTGGTGAGAATGTTAGATCATGTCAAATCTGCATTTTTTTCTCACGTTCGTTTTTGTCTTCCTTTAGTCCAGGGGTGCCCAAAGTTGGTTCTCGAGGGTCAGCATCCTGCACGTTTTAGTTCTGTCCCTGGTGGCATCAACAACCTTTTCAGCATTTCAATTTTCTTCTTAGGCCTTCTAACGAGCCATTATTTGATCCAGGTGCGTTAAACCAGGGAGAGAACTAAAACATGCAGGATGCCGGCCCTCGAGGACCAACTTTGGGTGACCCCTGCTTTAGTCCTATTATATTTGTTAATGTTAATGATTACATGGATTTATGTTGTGTAGCAACACAGTCAAAAGTAATTTATATTTAAAAGCTAGTATCTATTGGAGTTTATTTTATTTGAGATTTTATTGGCTCTGACAGGATCTCCCTCCTAAGGCACGAAGCTCTGCATTACAATGTAGTTTGACCTCTAAAGGCCATTGGTCTTTAAAATAAGTTGGTTATCACCAAGATAACCAAGATTATACACAAAATCACAATATGTAACTTGTCACAAATCTTGATTTCCACAGAGGTCCTGCTAATGAACAAAGTTTTTTGTAGGTTGAAAAAGAGGGGCGTCAGATTTTATCACAAGAAAATAGAGTCATTTAAAGAGGTAAGTGTCAGCTTTTTCATGTTTACAATTGAACTTTTTGTGCTTCATGTTTGTTTATCACTTTACATATTCTCCATGACTCCTTTAGCTTTCTGATGCTGGGGTGGATGTGATAATAAACTGCACTGGGATAAGATCTGGGGAGCTGCAGCCCGACCCGGACCTAACACCAGGCCGTGGCCAGATAATTAAGGTGAGCTAAAGACTCCTTGAAGAGCCTGTGCAGACAATACAGAAACTGATCTTTTTACTTTCTTTTCTGGGTTTCAGGTGGACGCCCCATGGCTGAAGCATTGGATTAGTACCCACAGTACCAAAGCTGGAGTGTATAATTCACCGTATATCATCCCAGGGTATTTCCAGTAACACACCTGGTTAACTTTTAAACACCATGTTTTTCAGTGGGCAGTTTTACCTCATTCTTTTCTGGTGGTGTTGATTTGTAGCTGCAGACCTTGCTTGGGCTGCTTTGGGATTGTTGTGCAGTGAGGTCAGAAAGTCAGACCTGTTTTCTTCCGCTCACAGACCCTCTGTGTCCGCAGGAGTCGTCTTGTGACTGTGGGAGGGGTTTTCCAGCTGGGAAACTGGAGTGAGCAGAACAACTCCACTGACCATGAGAACATCTGGAAGACTGCATGTCAGCTTGAGCCCAGTCTCAAGGTGAGCTGACGTCAGAAGGCCAAAAAGAGCCACTTTGTTTCCGCTGAAGTTAATTATTTATAATGAGCCTTCTGTGATGAAGACACTTTTAATCTTTCCTTAGCCACTTTTAGGGACATTTTAAAAAATGCAAAAGATAAGAATTGACAGTGCATTAAAACGAACAAACAAAAAGACATCACAATCAGATGTAGTGACTTGCATTTGATTATTATGCAGTATCAATAGCTCTTAAACTTGCTAACATTTTGTCACATTAAGACCACAAATCTGAATGTATTTTAATAGGATTTTTTGATGGACCAAAACACATCATTCTGAAGGAAAAAGAACGCACATTTTTAACCAATAAAATGTGAAAAGCGTAAGCGTCTGCATTCTGCCTGAACTTTGACTAGACCACAGTGACACATCAGCATGACATTATCTAAACTATTGTAACCCACTGTACATATTTTTGTGAGGCGTGGTCAGAAGTGAGAGAAAAATGCATTTTTTCACATGAGTAACAGCTACAGTTTAAATGTTTTTCTCTAAAGGTCATGGGTTGGTTCTTGTTTCTCCACAGCATGCCAAGATAGTAGAGGACTGGGCCGGTCTCAGGCCTGTTCGCAGCAAAGTCCGACTGGAGCGAGAGACCATACAATCCGGTGGCTCCACAATTGAGGTAAAACTGAGCAGAAAATCAGTAATTGATTGTTGACTTTCTGCTGTCCAGCTTCCTAAAAAAAACCCAGTGGTTCTCTCTTCCAGGTCATACACAACTACGGCCATGGTGGCTTTGGGCTCACCATTCACCGGGGTTGTGCTCAGGAGACAGCAAGGCTGTTCGGTCAGATCGTGGCGCAGAAGGGCAAATGCCCCAAAGCTCGCCTGTAGCCCTGAGTCCAGCAGCAGGGATCGGGGCTCTTCTTTTGCCAAAATCCAGCACTCCCTGTGTTTTTAACAAAGCTAACATGTAATGCAAAAAAATAAAAATACTCTGCATACTTTATCTGAACTATGCTGACATCACTACAACCTGAGACGACTTAGATAAATAATGAGTTCGAGTAAGAAAGATTTTCATAAATTGTCTTTATAGTTTGTTGTAAATCCATTGCTTCTAGAATATAAAATTTCCCTATTAATTTTATAAATAATAATAATAAAAAAACATGACTCCATTGGCATTTTTAATGTTTTTTATTATAATATCATACACATTTACATCTAGTGCATTGACACTTAATGCTGCACGATATCTCAAACACGGGCGAGTCAAAGCATCTTGGTGGACCCGTGAGTGGTGATATCCTGTTGTTTGTTAGATTAACCAAAGTCTGCCTCCATCTCTATCAATTACAAACAAAAGACAATGACCGAACTAGGTGTTGTATTTTTTTTCTCATTTACATCAAGAACATGACATCCAGTTAACGTTCACAGCTCGGGTCTATGTATGGGAGTTAAAAGTCTGGATCAGTAGAGGAATAGTTGATACACGAGTAGTAACATCATTACTAAAATGCCCTCCATAGGCAGTTCATTTTGGCTGACCACATGAATACTAAGGCTGAATTTCTGGATTATTTGTCAACTTCTCATATTCTTCAGGAAATAAAGCCTAATGTTTTATTAATGCACATGTCATTTTCTAGAAAACTTCCCAATCCTCTAAACTTATCTGCATGTGAAGAGAAATAATTACAAGATGCAGCTGGAAATGTACTTTCAAGGTAAAATGGCCAAATTCCTGACTTCAGTTGGGCCTGAAATTAAGTAAATGTGTAACAGACTCTAACTTTTTCATCTGGACTTTATCTTCACTTTGTATTGATAAACCTTTGCCCTGTTATAGCATATTTTGGAGAAATTAACACTTAAGAAGTAGAACATGTTTAAGAAAGTTGAGATAGCATCTCTGTGGAGTGGCTGTAAAAGTATTCATACCCCTTCAGCCTTTTCACATTTGTTCACATTAAAATCACAAACAAGGATATTCTATGTGACAGACCAACAAAATATTACATATTTGTGGAGTATAAGATAATGAGATCCCTGTTTTCCAGATCTTGTAATAATAAACAATATAAAAAGTGTGTCCATTAGTTTTTTTTGCTCCATTTACTCTGAAACCTTTTACATGAAATTCTGTGAAACAAACTGGCTTCAGATGTTCTTGAATTTAGTAAATAGTAATTGCTGCAATTTATTCTTAGTATAAAACCAGATGTTCTGTGAACGTTACAGATGTTTGCTACACTATAGGGAACACTAGTGACAGAAATATTCCTGAAACACATCAAGATAGGTCAGTGATGTCATGGAGAAGTTTAAAGCTAAGTTCTAAAACAAAATCCCTGGCTTTGAACATTTCACAAAGCTCTGTTCAATCATGTCAAAGTAGAGGACTGCACAACAATGGTCTTAATCAAAACATATTTGTGTACTTTTGTGAAAATTAGTATTAAGTCTTGAAAATTCATGTTCACAGATTGTCTTCACTCAGTGGGACTGAGGTTGAACTGTGTTGCAAAGATGACTGAGCAAACATTTCAGTCTTGAGATGTGTAAAAGTAGTAGACGCATACCCCCAAAAGACTGGAAGCTGCAACTACAGGGAAATGTGTCTACAAAGTACTGGCTTATGGGGACTAAAAACAAATTGGTTTGTTCATTTTAACATTTTTAAACCATCTCTAGATGTTTCAGTTTCCTTCATAATCATGGGCTACGTGGTGTTGGTTTGTCACATATAATTAGAATAAAATGCATGGAAATTTGTGGTTGTAATATGGAAAAAAATGTCACAAAGTTCAAGGAATATGAATAAGTTTGCAACATATTGTAAACTTTAAATCTACCGGTACTTATATGAGTGTACAGAACCATTTAAGAGTAATTACACTTTTGGAAAACTCTCTTCAGACTCTCGCTGTTTGTGCTGTAATGTAGAAATGCTTAGTTTTATGTTAAAGAAACTTCCAGCCCTCCACTGACAGCTTCAGGAAATCTAAAAGTTTGTCATAGGTAAAACAATCACATCATGATTAAACTTTTCAAAATCATGATTTCAGTCATTTATATGTGCATTTGCATTGGGAAACTGATGAAAGTGAAGCAAATTATTTCTTAAAAGTTCGGATATTTGCAATAAAATCAAGGGCTCCTACATAGGATCTATATTTACCTTGATAACTAGGAATGTTCAGTGAAAAAAACGTAATCTGGTCAGTTCATCTGAGGAGTTATTTTTGTTCTTCAACAATACTTTTTTAAGTTAAAGTGCATTTCAGCAGGCAATTTCCATGTACATGAGATGATTGTGGGGTTATTTTTGCTAAGAATACTTAGGAGATGGTATGTTCAGTATGCTTTGTGTACTACAGAGGCTGTTTTTCATTGATTTCCAAGGTGGTTTTGTCACCTACTCAATAGGTTGTTTTAAGGCTCTTTCAAACGAAGGTAGCTGTATGAAGATAAATTTCATCACTTTCACACCTTCTATCTTCCCCTTTTCAGAAACTTTTCCCATTTTCACCATCATCTCCGGTAATCCTGAACATCGCTTGGTCTTTCTAACTCGTCCTGTGCGTACGTAGTTTTACAGTGGCAACCCTGTGACACCAATGGTGTTTAAAGACTTTACATACAGTAATGTGATGTAAAAATGGTGCTGCCTGGATCTTAGGAGAAACATACAAGAAGGGCAGAAAGCTGGTTTAGTTTTCTCCTCTCCTCTCATCTGGTCTCTCCTCCAGCTTTTACCACAGTGAGCATGTCCTCAACCCTGAGAACCAGAGCTGGAGTGTGGGATTTCTTCTGATCTGTGGCCTACCATCTCCTGTCCCCACTCACGATTGCTGGACTCCTGCAGACCTCGACCTGTGGTTTCAATGGGCAGAGCGCAGGAGGCGACAGCAGCGAACAGGCAGCAGCAGCAGTACACAGAGAGGGCCAGGTACACCGAAGACTCCAACATCACCTGCAGGATGAAAGTCCGAGAAAACCAAGATTAATAAACTCATGTAGCCAGTTCACTTTGAATATTCAGTACTTTTTTATTTAGGTGTTACCTGTGCAACAAAAGGAGTGATGAGGGCACCAACTCTGGCCATCCCACTGCTTGTTCCCAGACCCAAAGCTCTGGTTGCTGTTGGATAAACCTGCAGAAAGCCCAGAGAAAACGGCCATTTCGTGCCATCTATCACCCTGCTTTCATTGTTTCTCATAGTGTAAGCTCATACAACAGTCTGCAAGGATGTATTACCTCAGGAGTGTAAACATAGGCTGCCTGGAAGCCTCCAGCAATAAATGCTCTGGCTATGAATATCAACACCATCATGGACACTCTGCATAAGAAAACGTGTGTCAAAAGGAGCAGATAAACATTGAACAATATTAACATGACAATTCATAAGATGTAAAAGATGTATTTACCTCCCTACACATCCATACAGAGGGATGATGCACAGAGAGAACACAAGGAAACACAATGCCATGGTCTTTCTCCGTCCCAATCGGTCAATAGCCCACAGTGTCACCAGCAGTCCTGCAGGAAGTCAGCACAGTCACTAATCTTCAATGCACAGAGGTTTTTGTCCTTTTTAAATGTGTGATAAATAATGTGAGTATTATTTATTATAGCAGAGAACTGACAGAGAAAATTATCTTTTTGGACTATAACAAAAAATGTATAAATGTATATTTCGCTGTGTGTGAGATCCTCTCCTTAAACTGCTAACATAAACATACAGGCGCATCTTTTTACCTTAGAAAAACATTGAAAATAATTAAGTAAAACTGATACAGATTCAATACGTACACACTGAAATTTTTCAAGAATTAATTTCTATTTATTTTTATTATTATAGCTTTCAGCTAACAAAAACCTAAAATGTCTGTTTCTTGAATAATTAGAATAAAAAAATTTAAAAGACTATGACTGTAAAACTAGGGAGCTCTGTAAATCAATGTCTCAAAGGAAGAGTGCAGATGCAGAGTCACTGATTTTAAGTAGCTTGAGATCCAATGGAAAGTTTCTGTTGTCAGTAATTATTTGAAGTTTCATTCTGTCTTCTGGTGTTGGCACCATGTTGAAGCACAGAGTCTTCCTGAACCCCTCAGCAGAACCACTGAATGACCGCCTCCATATGTCTCTGCACTGCTGCAACTATTAATGCTAAAGCAGCCCCAACCACATATTAAGCGCATGTAACACTGTACATGGGCATGATTATGTTACAGTAATTACCATAGCAACAGAACAGTGAGGAGGGCAGAGATGTAGAGAACTACAGAGACGCCACCTTGGCGGAACACTTACTACAGAAAAGTATATTTGTTTTATAATACATTTACCCCCAAAGACAAAAGAAAAAAATATATTAAGAGCAGAAGAAATCTTATGTATTTTGAACAATAACAATATTTGTTGCTAATCTGTTGCTAAGAAATGAGCGTGTTTTCTGTTAAGGAAGTGCCACGAAGTAAACATCAGATGTTTACTTTTGCAAAACTTACCAACTGTAAATTTCTTTTGTCCAAGCAGATAAGCAGTATTTCCAAAGAGCTTATGTTTTATAAACAATAATACTACTTGTTATTAATTTGGTGTTAAGAGATGAGTGTTTTTTTTCTGGTAACGATGTACCAGAAACTGCCACGAAGTACAATTCAGATTTTTACATTTGCGTTGAATAACCAAAAAAAAAAAACATTTTCACTTTTCTGAAAAATTCACCAACTGCACAGTTCTTTTTAAGTAGCAAATACTATATGACAAGTAGCATTTCAAAAGAGAAGAAATCTTATGTTTTTTGAACAATAATAATATTTGTTGTTAATCTGTTGCTAAGAGATGAGAGCATTTTCAGGTAACCAAGTGCCATGAAGTAAACATCTGATTTTTACTTTTGCAAAATTTACCAACTCTAAATTTCCTCTGTCTAAGCAGGTAAGAAGTATTTAGGAAGAGATTATGTTTTATAAACAATAACTAATTTGGGGTTAAGAGATTATTATTTTTTTCTGGTAACAAACTGCCACAAAGTTTTTAAGTTTTTAAGTTTTTTAAGTGTATTTGTGTTGAATGACTTTTTATAATATATTTACCACCAATGACAAAAAAACAACAACACTTTTTTGAAAAATTCACCAACTGCACAGTTCTTGTTAAGTAGTAAGTACTATATGATAAGTAGTATTTCAAAAGAGCAGAAAAAATCTTATGTTTTCTGAACAATAACAATATTTGTTGTTAATCTGTTGCTAAGAGATGAGCGTGTTTTCTGGTAACCAAGTGCCACATCTGATTTTTACTTTTACAAACGTAAAAATCAATGTACTCACTCTATTGAGTACATTGTAGCTTACTTTAAAATTGATTCTAATTTTTAGCCCCATTTAAATTTCTTCAGAAATTTTCTAGTTTTTCTATGCTATTTTAACTTAAGCTTGTGTCAAATACATGCAACTAGTTTTAGCACAGACTTGCAGTTAGAGCTAACAAGATGCTAAAGTAATCAATAAAGAAACAAAAATGTATAAACAATTATTGAATACGACCTGAGAATATGTGTCTGAGTTAAGTGATGTCTTTTGTAATGCCAAACAGCATTCTCTGATGAGAACGATGTGTTGTTTTAAAATTTAGAATCTTGTGCATCTTTTTAAAACAATTTTTAATGTTTTTTTTGTCCAAGATACTGCAGAGGAAACATATTTGTTAATGACAGTGACATAGCAAAACATATTGGATTTATTTACCTGGGAATTCAGACAATGTAGTCCAGAGCAGATCTTTATAGTCATCAGAATTTAGATATCTACACTCCAAGTTGCATCTGAGCTCCTTTTTTCCGCCTTTGGGCACTAGAGGGAGACATTAAGCAGCAAAAAGTATCTCTCAGTCTGATATCTGACATGTTTTGGTAATGCTTTTTGCTAAAACATGACTGTTTCTATTTGTGTGATGACCTCGCTGACTCACTTCCACATGCACCTCCTTCCTGGAACAACTCTGTAGTGAGCAGCACCAGTCCGTAGTAAGAGAAGGCGTTTGCAAACCTGCACTGACAGAGATGCAAAATGAAATCAGACTCGGCGCCTGGCAGAAGCATTCATGTCCTTTTACCTTTTCCATGTTTTGATACATGACAGCCACAAACATCAAACATCTATTTTTATATTTTTAATTGTAAAAACAGTTGAAAACCACATGTCTTCATTTTCACAAATACTCATTACTATCTATCACATACAAATATAATGAAATGCATTGAATTTTGTGGACAAAATATTTAAGAGTTTAAGGGTTGTGAATGTTTTTACAAGCCACTATGCATAGGCACTGCAATTTTTAAAAAAATGATTAAAATAGTAAGCACTAAAATCCTGAAGCTTGAGAAGCTCTTGAAGAGGACATTGTGCTTGCTTTATCATTTGTTTCATTTACCAAATGAACCAGAGCAGAATCGTGGTGCATCGGAAGTCTGATGAAAATAAGTCTCGGATCTTCCCCCGATCTTCCTAATGAGAACGAACAGATACAAAAAAATAGATAAATGCCTGCATAACAGGATTAAACAGCGGAGAAGAGTTATTGTTACACAGAGCATGCATGTTCTGCCAGCCCAGGCTGTGCTGCACCTGTCTGTCAGCAATAAGTTTCCCCAGAGGCATGGGGACGCCGTTCTCTGTGGCTATACGTTTCAGAGTTGCCAGAGCCTTTTCCTGATTCCCCGTAAGCACATCATACCGAGCACTCTCTGGCAGCCACTGTGAACACACACATACCGGCAATGAACATGCCATTACATAAAGATGAACAGTCTGTTAAGCTGCTGTACCTACATAGCACAGAAAGGCGAAAATGAAGAGAGGGATGGTGGAAAGGCCGAGCAGCCAGCGCCAGCCCAGAGTGGGCATCACAAGGATCGCCAACAGGACCTCAAAAACTGTACCGATTGCCCAAAAGATCTAAAAAATAAAAAAATAAAAAATACAAAAGTAGTTAAAGGGAAAAGGACAGTCTGATTGCTATAGTCTGATTGTCTGGAGCAACTCATACCTCTATAAGCAAAATACATGTGGCTCTGGATCTCATGGGAAGAAACTCAGCATACAGGGTCACCCTTAAAAGAACTTCAGTGTAAATACCAACTCAGCTCATTTGTTTCACTGTTGCTTTCAGAGAAGTGAATGAGGTACTCACGACTGAGGCGCCCCTCCTATACCAAAGCCCACCAGCGCACGCAGGACCAGGATCCACCCGTAAATGGGTGCAAATGCACTCATGAGGCCGTAGAACATGGTCCAAAGCACACTCAGCGTCAAGCCCTGTTAGTGGATATGATCAGTATGTTACTTATATACCACATGACTTTTTGTGAATTTGAATCACGTCGTTAGATATTTTCCTAATTCTAAATTTAAAACCTAGAAACACAAGCACAACTACACAAGCAGTAACCTGGAAAAGTATTCAATCCCTTTAAGCTTTTCTGTTATAACTACAAATATTGCATTTTGTGGAGATTTTATTTGATAAGTCAATGATTTGTAGTATACAAATGTTAAGGAGAAAAGTTAAACCTGGTTGACAAAATTTTTTACTAAGACAAAAATCTCCAAAGTGTGCCACACATTCACTCATGATTTACATCACTGCACACCAAACAACATCTCAACCATCGCAGTGGACGGGTAAACATGCTAGTCTAATCTTGAGCAGTGTCACAAGCACATGTGTTAATTTTTGGAGCAAAATGACAGTGATTTTGTATTTCTGCAAGTAGCATGCTGCTTTGAAGAATGCAACAAAGAAGTGAAAAACAGTGCAGCTCTGGTCACCATTCTTTTGAAGCTATAGCTTTGTGCAGTCAGCATGAAACTCCAGAACAACTATACTATATAGAATAGTTTATTCTTGCTTGGAATTTTGTAAAAAGAAAGTTTATGCATCGGTCTTGCTGCATCATCTGAAACCAAATGTTTACACATGTTTAAAAATAAAAAAGACAGTGCCACAATCTAGGTATGAATATCAAAAATAATCACCAAATCTGAACTGTTTTCATTATGTTTGGACCAGCAATGTGTTATGGATTTTGTGTTTTCCTCTATCTCTTTTATCTGCTTATATACACACGCTGCAGCTCACATAACCATGTTTATGTGTGACTGCCGCCAGTCATATGTAAATACACTGAAACTAAGTAGACTAGCCTTTAGGGAGGGTACAGACTGCAGAGAAGAATAAAAAGCTAATGTAACCCAGTGTTTAAAAACACAAGAAAAAAATAATAGATGTTGATTCAATGTCTTATTCTACCAAAATAGCTAAAAGGTAATTACGTAAATCTTCAAAAAATGTGAAATATGCTTTTAGTGTTAGCTTCTATTGACAGATTAGGCAGCCAATGGCTGGCGCGGTCTGGTTTCGTGTCGGCCAATGGGGTTGATCGTCCCGCCCCTTTTTAACAGCTGGCGGTTGTTTCGTTCGGAGCGCGGCAGACAGGCTTGAAAGCTAACAGCTGACGGTTGCTTCGCTCAGAACGCTTGAGAACAGCTGACGGTTGTTTCGCTGCGAACGCTTGAGAGCTAACAGCTGACGGTCGTTTCCGTAAAGAGGTAGAAAGAAATTGACGAATCTGGAAATTGGTAAGGAAAACAATATTAATATAAATTCACTAAATATATAATTCAAAATACTACATTCGGTTTTATTAGATCTCGGAGGGTTTCCCCCGTGAACAGCTGAAGCCCGAAAAATAGCCGTTGACAACTCGGAGCATCGGTGAGTCATCGCACGCACTCGGCAGTTGGTTAAGTAAATTTGGTGAAAATTGGCTAAAATACCTATTAAATTATAAAATTTAATATAAAATAAAATTGATTGTAAGATTTTGTATTGTTATTGTTGTGTATGTTGTATTTGTTTTATGTAATTGCATTTATTTTAAGATTGAATGTATATTATATTCTTTTTTTACCACATATAAGCTAATCTATTTAGTTTTACTAATATGTTGGAAAAATTGTGTTCTGTTAACTTGTTGTTATACAACATGAAAGAAAAAAAATAAGAAGAACTTGAGAAATGATTAAATAGCATCTTATGTGCTAAAATGTTTTACTTTGGCCTTGTTATAGGTCAGGTTTTTTTTTTGGAGTTTGTACAGTACACTTTTGGCTTGGAGGGCCAAAGATTCCAAGACCCTCTTCTCCTGAAACTGGATGGCGAGCCCCAGCCCAGAGGACCAGGCGCACGGGTAGATAGTGACCCGACTGGTCACCAGCTGAGAGACTTTGAGACTGAAGAATTAATTCATTGGAGACTGAAGTATTCAATTTATTTATTTATTTATTTTTTATAAAAGCGCGCAGTATTTGTTTGTCTGTTTTAAATGTGGATCCACAATTGTCTATTATATTAAATATTTGCTCTTTTCTTGTAGACACTGTGTGTTCTGTTGTTGCTCACACCTGGGTTCCCTAGAATTTAAAATCTTCTGATTAGGCCCAACTTCCTATATATATAGTATAAATTAATTAACCTATTTTTGTGAGTTGCAGGTTACACTAAACTCACGCTACAGTCTTTGCCTCACTTGGTTACATCCATATAAGCTTTGCTAAGTGTGGTCCAGCGCTGGACGGTGAATGTAACTCTGTATCTGTTCCATTTGTATGAAATGTATGGCTTGTAACATTTGATAATTTTTTGCCATTAAAGTCTGTTTTTATATAACCCAATCTCATTATTTCTCAAGGTAATTTACTCTGAGTGGTTCTGGTCGGGTCCTGAAACTGGTTAACAAACCTGGGTGGTGCACAGAGACAAAAATGAATGAACACCAACAAATGAAATTCTACAAAACAAAATGAAATATCTGGGCTTAGTTGAGTCCATTAAAACCTTGAGTTTCTCCAATGGTGTAACATCAACTTTGCACCTGTCAGCGCTCAGCCATCATCCACATCCCTCACTTTAGAGGCCTCTATTCCACTGCCTCCCTCCCCCACCACCATTTTGTACCTTTCAACACTTCAGGTGAGGAATGTCTACAAAGGGTCAAGTCAAGGTGTGAAAAGCTGCAAGTCTGGATGGCATCAGTTTCACACTCTTAAGGTGCTGTGTAGATTAACTGGGATCATGGGATGCATGTTCAATCAAATAAAGTCTCAATAAAGTTTGGGAAATTGGATGCTTCAGGGGTTCTGAAAACGTTTGCAGTGAATTGCATGAATCATTTTCACAAGATTTTCAGTGGAACTCACCATCTTTCTGCCGTATTTATCAGATATGTTTCCCCAAAGAGAAGAGCTGATCATCATCCCAATGAACACCGCCTGCATCATTAATGGAAAAAAAGTAATTATCATTTTGTGTGAGAAGGTTTAGTAGGTCATGGACAGTTTCATGTCTCTGCAGTCTTTGTGAATTACATTTTAACGATGATCATTAGGATATCATTATATCCTGAGTTTTACTGTTTTCGGGGTTTAGGTTGAATCTTTCTGTATGAATCATGTTTCATTTGATAGTATTTAGATTTCTTAAGGAGTCATTTATATTAGTGTAACAGGTGGCACCTATAGGTGTCTCACTCTCCACAGCCTGCTCGCACTTCCATTGATATATATCCTCTTTGGTTGTCATGGTTATTTGTCAGATTCTCTGATTACCTTTTATTGTGTAACCTGAAAAATGGTTTCCAATTTCACTGTTAATTTTCGAATAAACCCAAGTATTCTCATTTAATTCAATTACCAGCACATTCATTAAGCGCTATAGGCAGGATCACTTTACAAACTTTGAGAAACTCTTACCGATGTGAGCAGTGCCACCTCAAGGCTCGGTAGTCTCCATTCACAGTGGAGCTGTGGGGCTAAGATGCTGAGTATCATCATCTCCATGGCATCGGCCATCTGCACAAACCAAGGGAACCAAGAGGCACTCAGGAAATTAGTGTGGGAGTGGGCAAGAGCAACTTCCATTAAGCTTGCATGGAGTTCGAACAATTCTCACCCAGGATAAACCAGTGAGGATGGAGAGTTTCCACTGAAATGTGCCAAAACCTATGGCCTCCACAGCGTCTTCTACCATGAACGTGTCTGAGAAAATGATAAAGATGATAATTTGGTAGTATTCTGAGTAAATTATTACTTTAATTGAATAGAAAAGTATAGGATTTAGAGAAAAGGAGCAGATTTCTAAGATAACGCACCATCGGTTGGATTGGCAAACTCTCGGGGCACCGGAACGCCTTCTGCCAGCGCCACAGACTCCAGATCAGCAGGCTCAGCTGGCCTGACCTCCTGCTCTCTGCTTTCGACATCTTCCTCAGATCGTGTGCTCTCCCCTGTGCGACGGAAACGGACAACACTGCAAAAAAAAAAAATAAATAATTACAAAAAAAAATTACAAAAAAAGCAAAGTGAAATAAAAGATTATGATTTTTTTTTTAATACAAAGATCCAGCTTATTTGAACAGTTCTTTATGTAAAGACACATTTGTAGTTGATGCTTGTATTGTAATGCCAAAGTCTTCAACCATAAGGAAAATAAAATGCCTCCTACTCACTTTCCTTCATAGATCAACAAAATATCTTTTAGCAGGTCTAGAAATTATATTTTGAGGAACCACAGTATCCGTGACTTGGAGCAGCATATTTTAGATATTTTGAAGAATATTTTTGATTTTGGAGCATATTGCAGGCTACTTCCCCACTTTTGTGAGTGTGAAAGAAATAATATCAACACTATGTTTTCTAGCTTTGCCTATAAAGACTTTGAACATGTGCTGATAATGTTTCTCAAAGAAAGTACTAAACAATGTCAAACAGTTGAGGTAGAGTTGATTTATGACAAGTTCTAGCTATGAAACACAAATCATTTCTTGTAAAAAAGAAACACCAGGATAATTTAGTTTCATATCAATGTTTGATATTGTTGGTGTAAATCAAATTATAAGAGTAGGCTTTGTTATATGAGCCTCTGTTGGTTGTAAATCTACAAACAAAATGATATTGCGGTCAAATGTATAAACGATATCTGGACAGGTTAGATACCCAGATGGCAACGTATAATTTTCCCCCACATACAAAAAAATTGCTAGTTGCACTCACAAATAATAGAGAGCGCCTGTGATGTCTTAATCACAGTAATTACAGAACATGACCTGCAGGCTATGTGAAGCCTCAGGGTTGCATTTAAGTATGTGAGGTCCATAAAGATGTCCTTCAGAATGCACAAATGGCAAAATCAAACCAGTGCTATTCTT
Source organism: Xiphophorus couchianus (assembly GCF_001444195.1). Lineage (NCBI taxonomy): Eukaryota > Metazoa > Chordata > Actinopteri > Cyprinodontiformes > Poeciliidae > Xiphophorus > Xiphophorus couchianus. The sequence continues at coordinate 17,147,400 of NC_040239.1, forward strand.
TACTAACTATAAATATGCCAATAAGTATATTTACAATCCATATATTTAACACATTTATATTTATAGCAGGACTAACTAGTTGTTGAGGAAGAAGAATGCAGCCAGTTTAAGAAACCAGCCTTCAGTTTAACTGATTTATACGTAAACGGGTTTATATAAACCATGTTATGTACTGAGTCATGACTGTAAAGTCGACAGCAAGTCTAGATCAGTCTGCAAAACACAACAAACCGGCTTGTTAATAACTGTGTACACGAAAAATAATGTAAAATAACAGTATGATATTAATCTATATGAGTCTAACACTCTCTTTGCAGTCTAACTGTATAAATCAGTGTTGTGTTTGAGGACTGCCAGGCTATTTGTGGTGAGCTAATGAAACAAACACGAAGCAGTCAGAGAGCGACGCATCGGGCTGTCACGGTCGAAAATGTGTGATTTAAAAACCAGTCCGGCATTGATATATTAACTATGCTCTACTCACGGAAGTTGTCTCAACTGAAACAGGTCATCGTCCATTTCGTATGTTTTTTTAACGATGCTCCGTTTGGCCTCATCGCCGTTTACATTATCGCGTCGGTCGGCGATTTCAGCACCGAGGAGAGCGACTCGGTCCGGGGCGTCTGCCGGCAGCCAATCAGAGGCCACGCTGGTTGAGCTCAGGGGGAACCACGTGACTCCTGATCAAAGTGCGGGGGGGGGGGGGGGTCAACACAGGACTCTGCAACCTTCACAGAGAGGGAGACGAAAACAGGTGTCCAGATAAATAAAGGACATATCAGTATTCAAACAAGGCAATGTTAAATAGCTTACAAACGGACAAAAGTTAATTAGAATATGAGTCAAATCACAGATTTAAATGATGAAAACAGGTAACAATATCGACAAATAATATTTTTTAAACCCTCTTCATCACTTCATGCTGTTACATTACATATCCAAAATGGAAAGTATTTATTATTGTGACAAAGAAGGAAAATCATACATAGTTTATTGTTGTTTAATCTATTATGGGTTCATTTTTATTCAGTCCAGGGCATCTCCCCTCCTAAGTCCATACTTTGGAGAACCATTTTTCACAGGTGAAGGTGGTTTTTAGATATGTCTCCACAAGCACATCACATCTACAGGCTCCAAGTGTTGCCCAGTCATCTTTAATTGGTTATTTTCTCATTTGATCTGAGGCTTTCTTCAGTTCCTCCAGAGTCAGGTAGCTCTTGGCTGCTCTTATGATTTGTTTTCCTCTTCTCCAACTTGTCCGATTAGGTTGATTGCCGTATCTTTTTAGGTGTGTGATCTTATCATTTCATGCACATTTTATGAGCATTTTATTCTTTATAAGAATTTTGAAAGGCATTTACAAACATATTGCAAGCATTGATGTACTGAAATATTTTAGAAACTACAGTTAAGCATCTCAGTATAAGATTTCTTTATTTGTTAATAGAGTTTAAAGATAGGAGGCATGTACAGGAAAAGAGAAGACAGAGAAAAAAGTCACAGTAAACTGAAACTGTGAGGATTGACGTCAGATCAAAAGAGGGGGAGTGAGACACAAGAAGAGCTATGGTGTGTTCTCTTCATTGTTGGGGGTTTGTTGTAAGTGCCAGATTGCTGCCTACTGAACAGTGTGACACTTCCAGCAAGCCCCATCGTTGATAACATTTTTGTTGCTTTCTCTTAAGAGTAGCAGCAAAAAATGTCCTTTATCTTTGACTTTAACTGAGGTCACTGAAGTTGGTTGCACTTGATTTGATTTGGGGGTATACGAGTAAATATGGTTGAAATCAGAAAAAACGGCATCAGAATAAAAGGTCTCAGAGCTCTCAGAAGTTTCCAACAGGTGGCGCCATTGTCAGGTCACTGTTACGAAGTTTGGCTCAAGAGATCTATCTATCTATCTATCTATCTATCTATCTATCTATCTATCTATCTATCTATCTATCTATCTATCTATCTATCTATCTATCTATCTATCTATCTATCTATCTATCTATCTATCTATCTGTCTGTCTGTCTGTCTGTCTATATATAGATATATTCCAGTGTCAATGGCGATATACTATAAAGCAGACTTATTTCTATTTATTTTATATGTAAGATTTATTTAAAGAACCAATGCGTTTGTTTGGTTGTTTGCGCTCTTGAACAAGTCCGTGTGGAAACATGCTGCTCAGGACGGTGGTTCCACATGGACAACAGAATGTTGTGGTGCAGACCAGAAAGCTGGGATAAGCTTGTGGGGGAGTTTCTTGGCACAGGACCCACAATCAGGTAAGAACTCCATGTGGTAAACAACAGGTTAGTGATCAGGGTCAGATCTCAGCAGGACAGCTGTAAGTGTAGGTTAGCAGGCCTTCTGGACCGTCTATGGCCAAGAGGGCAAACACGCAGTCTGAGTTGTGCCCCTAAATCTCACGCCCGAGTGTGGTTAGTGACACTTTAACGCATTTACTTGTGTTTTTGGGACAGCATCTGAATGTTTTGCATTTGTGAAGTTACTATAGTGTTCGGAGTGGAGCCTGGCCTCGGTGTTGTTGGTAAGTTAGCCTGGAGGCTAAAGCTAGCTCATTTTACACATGACAGACCCTGAAGTTGATGTGATCAACTCATGTTAAAGTCGTGATTATCTGATGTTATTAGCAACGATGTAAACAGTAATTCAAATTAGGTCCAGCACTTATATAGTGATCTTAAATGGATAATTGTTCACGGAATTCATTTTCTTTATGCAATGTGGTATTTGAAAAACGATTTTCAATCTTTTATTTTTGGTCAGGTGATCATTTAACTCAACCTGATATGTGTGAATCGAATGGCTTAAAGGGAACCTTAAATGCATAGTTGAATGTTTTATTTATAGAATAGTGATTTCTCAAAACAGTGTAATAATAGAATCTGTATTTCGGTAAAGACAGATACTGAAAAAGTAGTTCAGGTGACAAAATAAATGTGGAATAAAACAACTTCTTGCAAAGCTGTCATTTTTGCACTGTTGTATGAACCCCTCATTGTATGATTACCCTAAGTAAGAAAAAACATCATGGTTTTACTGAAATATTTACAGAAGCATTCAAAATAGCAATGTAAGCAATCTAATACCTTTTATTTAAAACTAAAAGCATTTCATGTATTAATACAGTTATAATAATGGTATTAATATAAAGAAATGCCGGCTCAAATTTACAGGGATTTCCTGGCAAACATGCTTATTGTGTAGAATATTAGACTTTTTTTGTATTGTTTCAGAATTGAAAAGATGGATGATGGCCCTTTAGTTTCCTTACCAAAACTATCTGATTACTGAAAATTGTTCTAAACTCCAGTTAGTCTTTCTGGTATAGTCTAGGAGACATCTTTCAGGCAGCTCAACAGCAGTGCACAGCAATAAGTGAGGAAGGAGCAATGCAGAGTAAAAACTCCAGCTCCTCTGCAATTTTTGTAGCAGCTTATTCCCACGACTTTACTCCATATGAATGTTTTGTTTAGTTTCACAGCCAGACCTGAGCATGTTGGCAAGTGTTTAGAATGTGCTTCACTTGTAAACTGCTTTCCATATAGTCGAATGGCTGATTTCAAATTCTTCTGAGATCTTTTTAAATCCCTCACCAGACTTACAAACACTGACTTTTGTCAGGTGTCCAAATCTTTTTATAACTGTTAGCAGAATCACAGTCATCTTTGCAATGCATTTTTTTAACAACATATTCACAAAGAACATTCTGGTTGGCAAATTCTATTTGCTGTTACTCTCTGTGCGGCAGTAGTATATTCACCCAGCTAAATGGACTTTCAGTGCATGTCGATTATCTCCCTACATGTGTGTCCATTCTCCATTGTCTTTATTTTTCAGGAACAAGATGCTAAAAAACTGGGGTCTCGTCGGAGGGATCGCGGCTGCTATTGCAGCTGGAGCATACGTCCTGTGGGGCCCGATCACTGAGAGGAAGAAAAGGAAGAGAGGTGAGAACTGAGGGGATTTAAAATGAACCTGTTTTAAACTGTAGGACAGATTTTAGAGTACTATAATGAACTATTAGAGTATGAATGTGTGTGTGAATGAGCGATGTCTAGAGTGGGGCGGTTTGGAATCCTCTGGACTTGGTACAGCACTACATAAATACAGGCCATTTACCATTCAACTCTTGGGGGAACATAGCATTGAGAATAGCTACTGTCAACTTAATAAACTATAACAAATGAGGGCTTATGGTGATTGTGTGTACACAGAGCTAAAGAAGTAACCGCATTGTTTGAAATGCAGGTTTGTAGAGTTTGGTAAATGCAGATACGGGATCAATATTCCCTGAGTTTCATCTAATTTATTGGTATTGCTTGCAAGTAGCAAGGCTTTTTTCCTCTCATTTGCTGCTGGGTTACATCAGCAGTGCTTCTTTGTCAGTTGATTGGGAGATTAGATTGGCTTTGGAAAGTTGGCTGGCTTCTTCCCCATATAAGCATCCTCCCTCACCGATTTAATCATTAGAACTGCTTAGTAACAATGTCACGTATGTGACGAGAGTACAAGCTAGAACCTATCTCAAAAAATAATGCCTACTATCCCTGAAGTTACGGAAACAGAGCGTGCAGGTAGACCTCGACATTTCTGGCTGTGATTTGCCATGGTTTGCATTTCCCCACAGGAATGGTCCCAGGTCTGCTGAACTTGGGCAACACCTGCTTCCTGAACTCCTTGCTTCAGGGTTTGGCAGCATGTCCGTCTTTCGTCAAATGGCTGGAGAGGTTTTCAGGCCTGCCCTCGATCCAGTCATGTAAAGACAACCAGCTGTCCTTCACGCTGCTGCAACTACTCCAAGGTAGGTATGCAGGGGCTGTTGCATGAAATAAGTAGAGCATAAAGAACCGATCAATGTTAGTTTTTTTTTCACCCCTCACGGTTTGTGGTCTGACAGCTCTGTCCAGTGAGGAGCCTGGAGACGAGGAGGTTTTAGATGCTGGATGCCTCCTGGATGTTCTCAGTCTGTATCGCTGGCACATCAGCTCATTTGAAGAGCAGGTTGGACTGCTTTTTCAATCATTTGTGATCAGAACCTAATATAAACTGAACATCAGCATGAATGTCCTGTTCATAGCTTTTCTTTCTGGGTGGAAAGATTAAACAACAAGTTGCACCTGACCATTCACTTTTGAAACATCAACAAGTCTCTCTAATAATTATGGATGGATATTTGCATTTAAATTAGTTCCTTTCTTGCAACTCACCTGACATTTATGTACAGTTGAAACATTTTCAGATGGACTTAGATCAGTGCTTTAGGATGATCATTCTTTAAACTTCGTTTTCCCTGTATTACCAATTCTAAATCCAGATCTCATGTGTGTTTGGGTAATTACCCGGTTGAAACTTGCATCAATGAGTTCAAGTTTCCACCTTCATGATCTGAGGTCAAATTGAAGAACTTGGAAATTGTTGTCCTTCTTCCTTACATTATATACTCTGTTATACTCGCCAGCACCATTGGCAGGCAGATTGGCCCTCAGCATGGTGGTGCCACCACTATGCTTGACAGCTGGTTTGGTGTTTTTAGGTGAAAGCCTTTTCTTGACTCCTCTGCGTATTTTTCTAGCCATCGTGTATAAAAAGCGTAATCGTTGTCTCGTCATCTTGACTTAAGCGCCTTTCTCCAGAAGGCATTTGGCTTTTCTCTGTGGGCAGCTGCGACTTTCAGCTCAACGGTATCTTATGTTTGAGCAGCTTTTAACTGAGGATGATATTCTGGAAACCAAGTGAAACTGGGATTCACTTGGTAGTTCCACAGAACTATGATCTAAAACACACATGAACAATGGCTTTGATTAAGCCTTCTGAATGAAGTCCTTATAGCAGCCGTAATTAAAAGTATGCCTTGCTTAAAAGACTTAAAGATTTAAAGGCATTATGTAAATTCTGATTTTAAAAGGTTGACAAATATTCAAGCAGAATTGTGCCAGAAGCTTGTTAAAAGCTACAAAACAAACCCGTGGTGCGTTTGCATTTTTAAAAATAAGTGATTAAAATGCATAATTAAAAGCCCGAACTTAACCTGGCATCCATGCTGATGAGATGCAAGTGTAAACTTCTGAATGGAGCTTCAGCTTATTATGCAACATCTAAAAGTCTGATTTCTTCCCTTTTAAGGATGCACACGAACTTTTTCACGTCCTCACGTCTTCTCTAGAGGAGGAGCGAAATCGACAACCTAAAGTCACACATTTGTTTGACATGCAGTCCCTGGAGGTAAGTTGTCTCCACATCCACTGGGGATTCCAAACTGCAGAAGTCACACAAATCTTTCTGGTTTTTTGTTTGGGGTTTTTTTTTGTTAAATGTTCTTCTACTTTGTGTTTGCTTTGTTTCTAGTCTCTTCCTGATGAAGAGGACAAAACTGTGGCCTGCATTAGTCGAGGTATGAAGAAAAATAAAAATCAAAAGGCCAAGTAATTAAGAATACCAGCAATGAGTGTGTTATATTTAGTTCATTTTCTCTGCAGCTCCTCTTCATCCGATACCAGGTCTCTGGAAGTTCCAGCATCCTTTTCATGGTCGTCTAACGAGCAATATGTCGTGCAAGCACTGTGAAATTCAAGTGTGTTTCTTTATGAGATATAGAACTACGTAACATGCTAGTTTTGATTAATTTGTGAATAACAACTCAACTTTGTTCATTAATAGAGTCCAGTACGGTACGACTCATTTGAGAGCCTCTCTTTGTCCATCCCTCTTCCTCAGTGGGTAAGCTAAAATGGAAGGATTATTACTGTAGCACTTTGCATGAGTGCATTATTGTGAAGTGGAAAAAAGGGATTCTTGGTTTTCAAAAATCTTTACAAATTCTTATCTAAGGAGTGTGGCATTAGTAACTCTGGAGGAACTGTAGAGATTCACAACTCAGGTAGGAGAATTTGAAAACAGGACATCTACCGACGGTGCACTTGACAAATCTAAGCCCTGTTGAATAGTAGCAAGAAGAAAGCCATTGTTGAAAGATGAATATAAGAAGTTTTTTGTTTCCCATGCAGGGGATAGAGAAAACATGTGGAAGAAAAAGCCGATCAAACTTAAGTCAAACCTTTTGGCCAAGTGTGGAGGAAAACTAACACTGGACTTCACCCTGAGCACACCTTCCCTATGATAAAACATGGAGGTGGCAGCACCATGCTGTGGGAATGCTTCATCAGGAAAAGTGAAGCTGGTCAGAGTTGATAGGAAGATGGCTACAGCTACAGGGCAATCCTGGAAGGAATCCTGTTACATTTACCTAAGCTAAATATCTAGGTTCTAGGTCTAAGAATACAAATCCACACTACATTTTTCAGAGCTTCATTTGTAATCAACTTTTGAAAACCATCTACTGCTTTCATTCCTCTTCACAATTATGCCCTAGTTTGCATTGGTCTACTTCATCTAAGTCCAAGCAGTTGTAATGTGGAAAGGTTTCAGCTCTGTAAATACATTTTAAAGGCAGTGTGTCGCTCATCAGTAGCTGGTTTTTGTTTCTATTCACTTAAAACATTTTTCCTCTCAGGGTCGGCCTCTCTCTCTAGATCAGTGTCTGCAGCATTTCATTTCGTCAGAGACAATCAAAGAGGTGGAGTGTGAAAACTGCACAAAGGTACTTTAGTATCAGTAAAATAATTCCATTGTTTGTGAACAGACATGGTGGGATGGTCGTTTGATCTTTATGTCGTACTTCAGCTTCAACAAAGCTCGACAAGAAATGGGCAAGTTTTTGAAAGCCAGAGGACAACGTTTGTTAAACAGCTTAAACTTGGAAAGGTATTTGTATAAGTTTTCTTCCTAAACCATTTGAGATTTTAGTTGCTAGAATGTGTTTCATATTTTTATTCATAGAGGGGAAGGAAATGCAACCCTTATTTCATGTATTTTAAGCTCCCTCAGTGCCTCTGCATCCACCTACAAAGACTGACGTGGTCCAGTGAAGGAACGCCCATCAAGCGACAGGAGCACGTCCAGTTCACGGAGTATCTATCAATGGATCGCTACAAACACAACAGCTCCACACAGAGGAGTCAGCGGTTCACATCGACTCCGATAGCCATAAAAACAGAAAGTTTGGAGGATTCCACAGAAAGGCTAAAAGCTAATGGGACAGGTGTGTCGGATTAATAGGTGTTTTATTTTTAACAGCAATGTTTCCTCTTTGCTTTTTCTTGCTTCAATTTTCTTTCCCCCTTTTTGTTCCAGGTGCAGAACATCATAACAACAACAAGCCTTTCTCTAATGGAACCTGTTCTTCTGTATTTCTTCTCTCTCCTGGTTTGAACCCACAGCTCGGTCTCACGTATGACTTCAGGTAAACTCTGCAGCAGCAGACGGTCAACGGTTTATGACATGGCCACCTATCAAAGAGTGGAGCCTTTAAATGTGAAAACGTCTTTATTTGTAGATCACTTTTAAGAAAGATAAAAGTGTAAGAACAAGTATTTTATAGAGGCTTAGAACAGGCCGGTCAACATACACAATACAAAAGAAATGATTAGATTGATGGTGGTTCTGATACCTGTTTGGGCCAGTTGACAGAACCAAACTAAAATAAATCTGAGCAGCCTCCTGCTGGAAGTTAATAGTTATTTCACTCACCTAGTCTCATTAAAATATTAATTTCAGCATGTTGGAGAAAATCATTTAAAATGATGAGTAGTCAAAATCTGTGGTTGGTGTAAAATGTCCCATGGGAGACTGTTTTTTTGTTCTCAAAGAAAATCTGAGCATGAAAAGATGAAAACCTCAAAAGCTTAAACTGGCAAATGGATCGAATTAATTTAACTTGTTTAACTTTAGAAAGCAGGACAGTTTTTAGAACTTAAGTGTTATTAGTTTTTGTGTTTATAATGCAACCTCAACAGCAAAAACTTCATTACACCTGAGCTATGTAAGGATGCACAGGTTGGACATGTAGGTGGTTTACCTGAGCTAACGCCTGGATCTCTGTGTTTCCTTCCAGCTCCGCAGAGTATTTATTCCAGCTAACAGCGGTGTTGGTTCACCACGGTGACATGCACTCTGGACATTTTGTCACCTACCGCCGCAGCCCTCCCTCGCCCTGCAGCGCCTCACCCTTCAGCTGTCAGTGGCTCTGGGTGTCTGACGACTCTGTGCGGAAAGCCAGCCTGCAGGAGGTGCTGTCTTCCAACGCGTACATGCTCTTCTACGAGAGAGTACGACTGCCGACGATCGATCGAGTAGTCGCCTGATCGACCTCTCGCCGTGGTTACCACCAGGTGCCGTCGTGACGGTAGCTTTGCGGTGACCGAGTGTCACAGAGTCGTGTCGTAATGGAAACTGAAATGGAGGCTGGTAATCCCAAAGATAATGGACCTGCAGGATTTTTCTCAAATATCATTGTCATATAAACTACTCGTCTTTAACACTTTGAACAGTTTCCTGTAACAGACGACAGGCATACTTGACAGTGCCCTGTGATTACACTATAAATGAGGAGTTTTTAAGAATATTTTTGACTTTGTAATCATGCAGTGGTGTAAATATGCTATTAGATATTCCTGTTAATTTGTCAAAATTCCTTTAAATTGCAGACACTTAAAAAAGTGAAATAAATCTGTTACACATTAAAAACTGTCCGTGAAATAGTCCCGGCTGCAGCCTTGTTGTTTAATTTACATTCCCATCATTCCCAACAGCAGCTGTAAACTCTCTTACACTGATAATTTCAGCTAATACTCTGCCATTTTAAATCTTGTTTAAGCTGTAATTTATATGCCTGCACGGTGGAAGATAAAGTGCCATGTTGTTTTTAATGTTCAGCATTTCTATCGTATGAAACCACTTGTGCAGCAGCTATTAGGGCTGTCCTATCTTACCTAAAATTACAATGCATCCAAATTCACTGTTCATGGTGTACAGGTTGTACTGATTTTTAGTCGGTTTCGTTAAGACTTGATTATGTGCAGACGCTTCTGGGTAATTTATCCTGAATTATTTTTAAGTCCTCAGCAGTAAATAACTGCAGTTTCCTACCAAACCGAGAAAATCTAAATGCAGCAGTGTCTGTCCCGATGTTTGCACTAATGTATTTTCATGTCTTTGAAAGTGATTGTTTTCAAATTTAAAAAATAATAAAGTTCTACTTTTGTGTTTTAAGTGAGATTGTTGAAAATGCACCAACATCAAAGAGTTTTAACTACGTTAAATTCTCTTTGACCTAAACACACAGTCTGCCATGTCATGGAAGATTCAAATGATCAAAAACAGGTCTTTCAGAAGAGATTTAGGAAATTACATTTTTAAATTAGAGATATTTTTAAGACGGAAACTAATTGTGTGACAAAACTCACTTTAAGTTGTGTATACATGCATTTTTTTCACTGGCAAATGTATCATGACACTAAAACCACAGCAGGCAGAAAAGTACAGATTTCCCCAGTTAATTTCTAGAGTGCACAGAAAAAAAAAGTCCGCTTTCTGTAAATTTTGTCTGATATCAAAAGGCAGACACAACTCAAGCTGGTCAACAGAGATTAGTTAACACCAGTTATTCACATATTTGCTTGACATAAAAAACGAAACAAAAAACCCCAACTCAGATCTGCCGTTTGTGATGCCAGCACAAGCATAGGCATGTGAAAGATTTCTTCTTGATAAAATCTTGATTTAAAACAAATTGAAAAAAAAAAAAAAACATGACCCGTTTCTTTATAGGAAACAGGCAATGTCTAAAGTAAGTTAAACAGATTTATTGGAAATGTTTGGACAGTATATTAAAATCTTTATTTACTATTTCTTCAGAAAAACTTTGACCTGAAGTATTTCTTAAAAATGCGATCTTTAATCTGGGTTTTTGCTGTTAATGTTCCTCTTTGACTGTTTAGTGACGTCCTCCAAGATGCGTCTAAAGGTGAGATTAATGCGAGGTGAGAGGACCTTCTTCCGAACCGGAAGGCTGTGGTACCAGAAGGTATTGGTGGGAGGGTTCATGAGGAGCAGGCTTCCGTGAGCCAGCTCCAGCTTCACGGGATCGATCTGTCGGCTGCTTCGCTTCCCTCGAGCATCTCTGTGTCTAAAGACAAAGTCTCGAGCTGCTCCCAGAGAGACGGAGGCGATGGGACAGGAAGGGTCCAGCTCCTTCTCGTCGTCCCGATGCTCCCCCATGTGATCTTGTCCATCTTTGTACCTGGTGGAGATACCGAGGCTTCAGACATGTCCAACTCTGAACTTCTGGATTAGGAGTTGGGACGTTTGTCACCTGTTGATCAAGACGAAGTTGAACTTCTGTCCGGTTGTGTCTGTGACCGCGTTTCGGATGTACTCCAAGGTCGGAGTCCAGGGGGAAGCCAGACGCCTCACTCCGGAGTAAGTGTAGGCGAGGCCTGCGTTCCCATAGGTCGCCTGTTTCCTCGGTATGTTGTACACCTTTCCAAACACTTGGACCTTTGCTTCCTCTCCTATAAGAAAACAAAACAACCAGCTGTCACACTATTAAACTGCAAATTCATGCCACATGTTTACAATAAATAACCACCTGTTGAGTACACCACCTCCTCCTCCAGCTGTCTGAAAAGGTCATCAGCCTCTCCTTTCAAGAAGAGCAATGCATAATCACAGTCCAGTCCCTCTGCTTCTATTTTTTGCCAAGGAATAGGATGAGAGAACTCTTCAAAAGACGGGTCCTTTTCCTCCTCCTCTACGCCCTCATGTTCCTCCATCTTTGTCTTCTTTTTCCTGGGACTTCTTTGTGGGACATCATTGTTGCACAGATGTTTATTCTGTCCCCCAAGCAGAAACTTGTCCATTTCTGTAGCCTGATGTGACGACACACTGAACGTTTTCCTGTACAAACCAAGGAAAAAAGGAATTAAAACTAAAAAGTTTATTTCACTGAAAATGCATATTATATGTATGTTGATGTATGTTGATGTATATGTATATTAAGTTGAAAAGCTTAATATTTTAAGTAATCCCCAATTTCTACCTTTTACATTTTATATATGGTCAGCCAGCTATACATTATTTACTTTTGCTAGAAAATATTAAAATGTAGACCAAGTAATGTGACAAACTCCATGGAACTATCTTGTATGAAGGGTATTAAATGGTACAGATTGATTTCACACACTTTATTTCAGTAAATTTATGGCTAATAAAAACTTGGATAGACATTGAGGTGAACAAACCAGCTAAAACAATGACCTTCTGTGCCTTACCTCTCGTTGAGTCTCGACGTCTGTCGACAAATGTTTGTTGGTCTTGTGTAATATTATTTTCTGAGAATCCTTTGTGTTTTTTATCACCATTGATGAGTCACAATTAATTGAAATAAATGCTTAAACTATTTCAGTGTACTAATTATCATGATTAATAAAAACGCGGTAGTAACCAAAACATTTTTTAAAAGTAAAGTTGTTAAAGAGCAGAAAACTGGCGCGTCTTGAACGCCACTCAGCTCATTATAATAAATGCTTTCGTCATTTTGTTTAGGCGCGAATTTATTTGCGCCATCTCACCGACAACGTTAATTTACCTGGGAGTCTCGTGGTCTTTAAACAATTAAGCATTTCATTTCTCTCCGCAGCTCACCGCCAAAGTGTTCGCAACAAGAATGATTGGACAGAAAACTATCAATTCATTTTTTTCGCCGGTATCGAAAAAGAGAGTTTCTAATGAGGCAAACGAACCCGAGGAGAACGCTAAAGAACCGGTGAGTGTCACTACTTTTAAAAACAGATGGCAAATCATCATTAGAAACAGAACCTGAGCCGTGGCACATTGTAATTCAAATCTTACCGGTGCTATTTTGTAGTATTTCATATCGATGTGTTCTCCCGCGACAAGAGCGGCTTACTCCAAGCTGCGTTCAGGGTCACCTCTGTTGTTGAACGTTGCCAAACGAGTTTTGCTAGCATGAAACTGTTGGCACCGCTTCGTCAACTGTTTGTTAAGCAGATTTCTCTCCGGGGAACGCGTTTCTCGCCGGCCTTGTGCTTTGCTCAATATACCAAAATCCTGCAGAAGAAGCAGAAATGCGCCACGGTGCTGCCGGAGCAGCAAAGCCCGCCTCCCAGTCCTCTGTCCCCGGCGCAGCTGGAACGGATGGCTCGCAACAAGAGAGCGGCGCTGGAGAGGCTGGCTTCCGCTCAGACTCCTCCGGGGTTCGGGGGCAGCTGGAGGAAGGAGCTGGCTGCTGAGTTTGGAAAGCCCTACTTCAAACAGGTGAGAAGAGGAGGTTTTTCCACACACACTGTTTACTATCAGGTTGTAATGAAGACTGAAGCTGGTTCAGTTGTGGATAAACAATCACTCCAGGGTGTCGGGTTAGAACAGCTGATATATATGTTCAGGTGAGTTAGTGAAAGAAGAGAATGTCCAAGTCCAGAATTGAGCTTTACTTGTTTTTAATTAGTTCTGGAGGTTCAGCTATACATGTAAGGGCACGTGTGTGTGTGTGTGTGTGGTTTCCTATAAAGATAAACAAATACAAATTATGAGAATTTGTCTGTAAACCCTTTTACAAATAAACCTAATTTCCACAAATGAATAAATGTGTTAATGTCTGACTATGAGAATGTAAATAATAATTATACATACATAGTAATAATAAACTCTGCAAATAATAGTGTCACACGATAAACATACAAGAGAAATAAGGCATTTCAATTGGAACTGGTAACACAAATAACAGCTGCAACTAATTAACCGAGCTTAATAGCTTAATGCTAAACGGCTAACTTTTAGCTCTCAACAATACAAGTAAAATACACCAAACGACCATAATATTCAACGGGACAAAGCACAACTACAGCTCTTAGACATTTACGAAACCTAACTAAATCAACAACAGTATTACTTACATTCAATGGACGCACACAATAGAAAGAGGTTATGAACGAAGTCAGCCTTGAGAACCGTAACACTCTACTCAGATCCATAAACTAGCTGTAACAAAATGAACATGAAGCCACCCAGTGGCTGAAATACAATACTGCACCTAAAATACTTTGATGAAGAAAACCTAAACTAGAGGGCTGAAAACAAATAATTAACAGTCTTTTGTACACAGGTGTTTTAATGACTTTTACACTTTTGCCACAGCTGATGCAGTTTGTTGCTGAAGAGAGGAAACGCCACACAGTTTACCCACCTGCTGAACAAGTGTTCACCTGGAGCAAGGTGTGCAAAATCACAGATGTAAGTGTGGCTCATGAGTACGCAACTTTATGCCTGGAGAAACTGAGTGATTGAAGTGCAGAACTGTAATGTCCATGTAGGTATTAGGGTAGACGTATTTACAGTTGTACCTAAAATAATTTGTTTCTGATAGGACGTTGGATTTGAATCTGTCAAAGAATAAAGTAAATGTGCAAAGAAGTAACAATTTTAAAGAAAAAAAACCCTTTGTAGTGTACATCTTATTAAAAACAGAATATCAAAAAATATTTATAGCCTACCCTTGTCAATGATAAATAGCAACATTTGTGTTGGCATCACAGCAATAAAACCTTTCTGATATTTGCGGAGCAGTTTTCTGCATGTCTCCTGGTATTTTAACAATTTATGTTTGATGAACTGCAGGGCTTTGAGTTTGGAAGGTCTCCATGCCATCACCCTAATCTTTAGCTTCCTCCACAGACTCTTGATCACATTCAGGCTAGTAGTCTGGCTTGGCCACTGAAAACATTATTACTTCGACTAAGTGTTTTGGTAAAACTAAGTGATATTTAAATCTGTGTCAAAATTGATTTTATTAATGATTTAAGTTGAACGATTATTGCATTAAATTACATTAACTCAATCCAGTTCTTTTAGTATTTTGTTACTAGTAAATAACTTCTACCAAGTGTCCTGTAGCATAGGTTATAAAAAATCTTATTAAATTAAAATCTTGATCAAAGGGATGTATTACAGTGAGGAAAAAGCTACTGCTACATAACAGTAAAAAATTGTATTACAGACATTTTTGTACCTCAAACAGCCACAATTCAAAACACTTTACTATCACATTATTAAAATTGAAGTAATGCATCTCTTTATAAAGACACTGTATTTTTGTTTATAAATTTCAATGCCTGATAGTTTTATTGAGGCCATTTCTTTCAAAAGTAAACTCAAAGCACCTGTTTAGTAGGTCCATAGGTCTGATGTTTATTTCTAAAGCACATTAATTAACTACACAATAGTCCCACTTTTTTTTTTAGCTTTTTAGCTGGGGTACCTGAGGGAACTCCCATATGCAAACTCCATGCAGAAATACTCCAGGCTGGGTTTCAAACCCAAGACCTTCCTGCTTGCAAGGCAACATGCTGCCAACTATCAATTTTCCTTTTTTTTTTTTTTGGAAGAAAAAAGGCAAAAACTTATAAAAACCAACCATGTTTTCCCTGGAGAGAATTGTTAAATGTAGTAAAGTCTTTGTCTTCAATTTTAGGTTAAAGTGGTCATTCTAGGTCAAGATCCATATCATGGTCCAGGCCAAGCGCACGGACTATGCTTCAGTGTGAAAAGACCAGTTCCTCCTCCTCCGAGGTTTGTAGTCTGTGTTTTGTTTTGTTTTGTTTATAATGAACAGAAACTGATTGAGTGTTCACATTTCAGGTGTCCTGACTGTCTTTACACACAGGTATTTTAAGATACCTGTGTGGAATCTTGAAATTTCACACAGGTGAAATACCTGTGCATTGTGGAATACAATACACAGGTATTGTGGAATACAATACAATACACAGGTATTGTATTCCACAATACCTGTGTATTGTATTCCACAATGCACAGGTATTTGTGACAACAAAATAAAATTTCAAAAATAATGACCTCAAACAGGAATTCTGATGTTCCTTTATTTACCTGAAAAGAGATGTTTTGTACAATTTTCAATGCACCTTGCATACCACAAAAATGTGAAAAAGTGACAAGATTTTCATCACTGCACCTCTTTATTCATGCAAACGGCAGACTGCATTAATTGAAAGACAAACGACAAAGTTTAGTATTAGACTGTATTGTTGCCACAACTTGGATAAGAGATGTATGGGGCTGAAATGTTTCTTGAAAGGTGAGGAATTTATTTTTGGCTTTTTCCAGACCTACATGATGATCTGCATTTAGACTTTATTCCTTTTGAAATAGAGAAAAATCTAATGATTCTCATTAAATGCCATACAATCACACCTAGATTTTGATATTCTACCCATCAGTATTTTAGTTTTTGAATTAAACACTCTCATTCAAATATTAATAAAAAAAAAAAACCCTGACCTTCGTCAAATTCAGGTTCAAACGAAGTCAAGCGCTCTCAAGGTTATTTCGTTGACTGAAGCTACTAATGTTCACAAACATTATTATGCTTTGAAAAATCTGAAAACATTTTTAACTTTAGAGGACAGCCCTGCAGTTGTATGAACACTCGAATCAAAATCGTTTGCCTTCCATTTTTAACATTTGCTTTTTATTTGCAGTTTGGAGAACATGTACAAAGAGCTGGCCACAGACATCGACGGCTTTCAGCATCCAGGCCATGGCGACCTGACTGGATGGGCCAGACAAGGTAATTCTATTGATTTACATTCTGTTAAATGATTATACAAAAACATGCGAGACATTTTTCTTTCATCCACAACTTTCCTGTCTTTGTTTGAACCCCTTTTACCTTCTCACTAGGTGTGCTGCTGCTCAACGCCGTGCTGACTGTCAGGGCGCACCAAGCTAACTCCCACAAAGACAGAGGCTGGGAGACCTTCACTGACGCTGTGATTCAGTGGCTCAGCAGCAATCAAGAGGGCGTCATCTTCATGCTGTGGGGATCGTACGCACAGAAAAAAGGGGCTTCAATTAACCGAGTGAGTCCGCTAATTCGTACATTTTAACGCTCACCAAAGCTTGCTTGTGCTGAATATTTATGACGAGGATGTACTCCTTTCTGTTACAGACACGCCATCACGTCCTGCAGACTGTACATCCCTCCCCCCTGTCTGCTCATCGAGGATTTTTTGGTTGCAGACATTTCTCCAAGGCCAACGAGTTGCTAGAGAAATGTGGAAAGTCTCCCATAGACTGGAAGGCTCTTTAACTTCTATGTTGGCTTTTCTGAAGCCCATGTAAACTACAGACCAAACCCACCTATAAGCTTTTTATTTCTTCTTCCAGCAGTTATTCATGTTTTTATAAAACAATACCGGCAGATTGTTCTGTTTTCACTGCATTGTTCTCTTAGTGGTTTAACTTTTGTAAATATTTGTTTTCTTTTTCTGCCCTTTTTAGTTTGCACCTTGTTTCCTTTTTTACTTTTTTATGTAATGTTTGGTACATTAAAGGGTTTTCTACATTGTGTAATGTTTTGGGTGAATTTCATATGAATGATAAATCTATGTTTGGCACCATTAATGATCTATATTTGATATTCAATGCTAAATTAGGGAAGACTTAAACTCACTGTTAGTGAAATTATTCTTCATTTTGCTTCAAAATGTAAAAATAATATTAAAAAAATTTGCGGGTGAGACTTTTAAAGAGAATAAGATGTTCATGGCTAACTATATCTAACATTGTGGCCTGCATGCTTGGGAATCCTCCAGAATGAGTTGGAAAGTGTCTTGGATTCCCCCCCCCCAGGCTTGCATAGTGGATGTATGCATAGTTATGAAAATGTTTCCTCCAAAACAGTCTTAAATTTGTTTTAAAGCTTGCAAGGTAAGACTGAAATAGATATAATTAAAACATTTTCTGGCCTGTTCAATATTGAGCAATATAGCCCTCTAAAAGCTTGATGGAACCAGGCACAAACAATCTGCAAAATAAATTCATACTTGTGTAGAAATAACAGATTTTTTTTTTTTTACATAAAATATATTTGTTATAATTGTAATTATTATAATTAACGTACTATAATTTTTGTATCCCAATCCCACCACATTAAAAAGAAACAATCAAGTCACTTAACATCACTTCCGGTTTGACGTCTACGTCGGAGGACGGCTTCTCCTTTGACGCAAGGACGTGGACAGGAACAATAATGGGACTCGCCGCACTTTGTGGGGCAATGTTGCAGAGGTTGTAATGTATGAATACTGTAAGGAATGACAATGCCCGTACAGAGCCTGCCAGTCCGGGATGTATCCTTTCATTTCCGTCTGCTCCAGCAGTATTTGATCCTCCTGAAAAAATACCCGATCCTCACGAAATCTGTAACCAGGTCGGTTTCTGTGCTCCTAAAACTCGCAGCTGTTTTTGTTTCCAGTTGTTTAAACGTGAATTTGTAATGTTCACTGACTAACCGAGAAAATAGTTCTCGTTTCATTTTATTATGTAGTTTTATAAGTCAGATTATTTATGACTGTTGCTTGTATTAGCTCCTGATTACTTTGTTTGCACTGAGCACACTGTGGTATTAGCCAATCAGTATCTGCCATGAAAACTTCCTACTCAGAAGTTACACAGTTTTTTTTTTTTTTTACTTTAAGCTTGTGAAACTTGTTGTTGCTCATTGACAGGAGAGTGTGATCTGTCAGTCTGTTCTTCATTCTTTCAGTGGGATCCTGTCCGCTTTAGGAAATCTACTTTCACAGTACTTGGAAGGCAGAAAAAAGGCCAAAAGTGGAGGTCCAGTTGATGAGATCGATGTGGCTGGAGCCACACGATATGCCATCTTTGGGTGAGACTTAGCAGAATATGAGAACAATGAGAGTGCAGCACACTCTAATAATATACCCAGTCACCTTCTTTTACAAAATGACACTGCAAGCACAATTTTAAATATATTTTTTTGTGGATTTTAAGGGATTGACCAACGTATATGGGATGCGATGCATGGTGTTATTCAGAATGTTGCAATCCAAACCACGCCATTGTAGCTCTGGCTGTATGTTACAGGCCGTTGGGCAAAACCCTTGTCACCGTACCATGAAAGCCAAATTTCATTCATTGCTGATAATTGCACTGTTGACATCCTCCCACCTGAGCCGTAGTTCTCCTCTACAGCCACAGTGGAGCTACCATGTGCCTGTTAGCTGCTTCTCCGACTCCTGTTGTCTCTGTAGTTTAGATGGGAGCCTTGTCTTTGCAGTAGACTTGCAGTTGCCTCGTTCTGTTTTCCATGACGGATTGAACAGGCGTCTGTGAGATGTTGTAAACTTCAGGATATTGTTTTATAACCTGACTCCACATTAAACTTCTGCACAACTTGCACGGAATTTTATTTATGGGTGTCACTGTAGATAGGGTCTGTAACACAATAACATACTATAAAACCATGCGTCACCTTCCACTAGCTGCTACATTGTGTTGCTCTTTCTCACAAAATGTAAATAAACGACTAAATTAAGATTTGTGATTGCAATACGACAAATTGGCAAAACGTTTGAAGAGTAAACACTTTCTCCCGGGCGCTGTGCATATAAATCGGCTAACTCTTGGCAGATTCATGGAGTTTTGTGTTTGTTACTGGTATATTACTTTTTTCCTCTTGTAGGTTGATTATCACTGGGCCAGTGAGCCATATCTTTTACCAGCTGATGGAGGTGTGGATGCCAACCACTGACCCGCTCTGCATCGTCAAACGACTGCTATTGGACCGACTCATCTTTGCCCCTGGCTTCCTGCTCCTTTTCTACCTTGTTATGAACATCCTGGAGGTGATTTCTTTTTGATCTTCTCAAAAGTGTCTATCAAATATATTAATGTACTGCTTTCAGTAAAATATTGGTAAGTTTTGTGATGGTCTGATCAGGTTTTCCCAGCTGAAAACAGATTGCTGGTTTTGTTTTGCTAGTCAGAGACAAAAGAAAATTGTCTGATTCCTGTGTCTGGGCCAATTCTAATTTACGTAATGGTTAGAATATTGAAATCCAAAATGCAATTTAAAAATTTGTATTCAAGCCCTCTTTATTCTAACCCCCCCAAATAAATCCAGGAGAAAGTAAGTGCTGTGAATGTTTTATTCATGGCTTTTTAAATAAGCAAATATTTGAAGAAGGTTTGCAAATCATTCAAGTATTTGTTATCATACATGAACCAAAAATGAATGAGTATCATGCAGCTGATTTTCATTGTTTTATTTCCTGATGCCAGACTCTATGTCTGTCAAATTCTATGCTCCCTTTTCAACATAAACTCAATTTAAAAGCATAAATATCACTTTTAAATACTGAAAGACACATTTTGATATGTAATATAAGCATATAAGTGGATTAATTGCGCATTAAATATACTTTACAGAAAATAAGTATTTACGTGTTCCTCAGGCTAAAGGCTGGGACGATTTCCAGAAGAAGATGAGAAAAAGTTACTGGACTGCTCTGAAGATGAACTGGAAAGTCTGGACTCCTTTCACATTTATAAACATAAACTTTGTGCCTGTTCAGGTACGCTCCGTCACTGACATCCCGTCATGTTAAGAATTAGGAGGAGCCTCACACTGACTTCCTCTGTGATGTTCCCCCCCCTCCTCTCATTATGTTTCAGTTTCGAGTGCTCTTCGCCAACATGATTGCCTTATTCTGGTATGCCTACCTTGCCACTGTGAGGAAATGATGCTTCTTTGAGGACTAACCAGATGCAAGCAACTTCCATATATGGCTGCAGATTCTTTACATGAAGTTGCACTGGTGATTACTGGGATACTGCTTTAAAACGCTAGAATTAAAAAGAATAACAGAGTATTTTTACGCTTCGTTTTGCAGGGACCTGTATAAAAAAAAACTCGAGAAAGTTTAAAATTCTGACATTTTTTACATAAGCTGAGATAACGAGGGGTTGTTTTTTTTGTTACCTTTAATGAGCTTTACCTACTGATCTGAACAAATGAAGAAATAAAATACAAAAGAGACATGCCATTTGTCATGACTGACTTTTATTATTATTATTACTGCTACATAATACATTATAATTACACTTGTTTAAATACAAAAAAACTGGAATGTCTTCTTCTTGTTGACCATGAGAACGTCCTCAGCCTCCTCTCAGACGCAGAGTCAAGAAGATGGTGCTGTGCTCCTTCACGTTGTAGTTGGACAGTTTTCCGGTCTGCATCTCCCGGCCCTCATGGATCAGCCTCTGCTGGTTCGCAGGAACCCCCTGTCTTTTCTCCACTCTCCTCTTGAATCCCTCCACCGTCTCGTCGGGTGTGACATCGTAGGTGCTGTTCGTCCCCGTCTCGTTTTTCAGGAACACCTGGAAGGTGGACGGCTGGGTGACCAGCAGAGACACCTGGGAGCCCGGCTCAATGTTGTAGGAGCTCAGGGTCATGGAGTCGTCGTTCAGAGGTGTGCTCGACCCGTTTGTGAAGACCAGCTTCTGCCTGGCAGCGGGAACCCCCAGCTCCTGCTGGATGCGCATCTTCAGAGAGCCCACTGTGTCGTGTGGGTTTACTTTGAGCGTGCGGGACGTCCCACCCAGCATTCTGATGACTATCTCCATGATTAAGCTGACCTGAAAAATAGTTTAAAAGTTTTCAGCACTTTTACTAGATGACAATATTCAGCGGTAAGATCATAAACGTGTTGATTAGGAGAGCAACTTACCTTGCGATGGATTTCTAATAATAATAATAAAAATGTCCTTCTGGCTTCAGATATCCAATAATCGCTAATCCTCAGCGGTTGTGCACTAATGTTGGCCAGCTGTGTTTATATACAGACCGAGTCAGGGCGTCAGCGCCCTCCCACTGCACTTAAGATTCGTTTTCCCTCTCTGCCTGTTTTTATGTTTCAGTTTCTATTCTCCAAACATGAGTTTGCTGAAATGGCTTTTCGTGACGCTGTTTCGCGGAGTTCCCCGAATACCTGCAAACAGGTGAGGCGGAGGAACAGCTGGGATTTACCGCTTACCTGACGAGGGGAGGAGGAGGGAAACAAAAACAGGATAATAAGAAGTCAGATGGTGGTGAATCATCAGATAAAGTGAATGTGAGTTCGGTTACGGCTGAAACAAAACAGAAAATGAAAAAAATCCGTTTAAGTGGTCCATTTCGCAAATTATTAGGATTATATAATACGAATAGAATAGAATAGACTTTATTGATCCCCAAGGGAAATTTCTTATTTAACAAGCTACTCCATCTAAGGTGTTAAATATTAATACTACAAATATATGCACAATCAAGGGATATATACTGTATATGTATATGTAGTATATACAGTACAGACCAAAAGTTTGGACACACCTTTTAATTCAATGAGTTTCCTTTATTTTCATGACTATTGAGATTCACACCGAAGGCATCAAAACTATGAATAACACATGTGGAAATATGCACTAAACAAAAAAGTGTAAAACAACTGAAAATACCCCTTATATTCTAGTTTCTTCAAAGTAGCAACCTTTTGCTGTGATTACTGCTTTGCACACACTCTGCATTTTCTTGATGAGCTTCAAGAGGTAGTCACCTGAAATGGTTTTCACTTCATAGGTGAGCCCTGTCAGGTTAATAAGTGGGATTTCTTGCCTTATAAATAGTCATGAAAATAAAGAAAACCCAATGAATTAGAAAGGTGTGTCCAAACGTTTGGTCTGTACTGTATATCTAGATATATATATATATATATGTCTCTGTATATATATATATATATATATATATATATATACATCTATCTATCTATCTATCTATCTATCTATCTATCTATCTATACTCAAAAGTGATGTAAGTCATTCAATATGACGGAATATAATTAAATAAATAAATAAATAAATAAGCATAATGAGTGGAGAAATAATTAGATTTTTTGGGCCTTGTAAAGCCTAATGGCTACAGGCAGAATCAAAACAAGAGTTTTTTTATGCTTCACTACCACAGACCTGTATTACAAAACTTGAGAAAGTTTAAAATGAGGACATTCTGTACATAAGCAAGGTGTGATGTATGCTTTATTTATTTCAAACAGACAATAAAAGGTAAAACCAGAAAATAAGAATAAGACAAACATGTCAATTTACATTCAATTTTACTCAATTTATTTGGAACAGGAACAATTAGGAGGTAAAATATAATGACTTCCTGTTCCTCTCATACAGTAACTCAAGTCTCCCCACACCATAGATTTATTAAACACAGTTATGTACAAAAACTATTTTTGGCTGTTCTGATACATTGTTTTTTTTTTTTTATTTCCTTCCCCTCTTAAATTCTAACCCCCTATTTTGTCACAAAACACCTTTTGAATATTTTGTGGAAGTTGACGGTTTCTTGCTTTGAACATAAATTTTACTGTTTGGATTTTAACAAATTCACAGAATTTGAGTACAAATTAATAGTAACAATAACATCTAAAAAGCTATACTTATTGATTGGTACAAATGTAGAAATAAAATTTGTCCTGACTGACACCTTATTCAGACTACTAGATAATATATTACAATTTCACTTATTTCAGTAATATGATTATTTTTTTTGTTTGTGTACAGAAAATGCATTATAATTGTTTTATCATAAAAGTGCCTTAAATAAATAAAAACTGGAATGTCTTCTTCTTGTTGACCATGAGAACGTCCTCAGCCTCCTCTCAGACGCAGAGTCAAGAAGATGGTGCTGTGCTCCTTCACGTTGTAGTCGGACAGTTTTCCGGTCTGCATCTCCCGGCCCTCATGGATCAGCCTCTGCTGGTTCGCAGGAACCCCCTGTCTTTTCTCCACTCTCCTCTTGAATCCCTCCACCGTCTCGTCGGGTGTGACATCGTAGGTGCTGTTCGTCCCCGTCTCGTTTTTCAGGAACACCTGGAAGGTGGACGGCTGGGTGACCAGCAGAGACACCTGGGAGCCCGGCTCAATGTTGTAGGAGCTCAGGGTCATGGAGTCGTCGTTCAGAGGTGTGCTCGACCCGTTTGTGAAGACCAGCTTCTGCCTGGCAGCGGGAACCCCCAGCTCCTGCTGGATGCGCATCTTCAGAGAGCCCACTGTGTCATGTGGGTTTACTTTGAGCGTGCGGGACGTCCCACCCAGCATTCTGATGACTATCTCCATGATTAAACTGACCTGAAAAATAATTTAAAAACTTTTAATTATGACAATATTCAGAAGTGAGATCATAAACGTATTCATTAGGAGATGAACTTACCTTGTGTTTAACCTCTAATGAAAGAAAATGTCCTTCAGGCTTCAAATGTCCAGTAATGGCTGATCCTCAGGTGTTTTGCTCCTCTGAGCCTGAACAGCTGTGTTTATATACAGACTGGGCCAGCCCACTTCATTTAAGATTCGTTTTCATATTTTGGTTTCTATTCTCCAAAGCACGCCTGTTCAAATGTTTTCCATGACGTTTCCTGGATACCTGCCAGCAGGTGAGGTGGAGGAACAGCTGAGTTTTACAGCTTACCTGATAATGACAGGAGGGAAACAAAAACTGAACAATAAGAAATCAGATGGAATGAATGCAAAGTCAGGCCTAAGTAAAGCAGAAATGGAAAAAGGCCAGTCTGTTTAGTGGCCCATTTTGTTTATTATTAGGAATAAAACACGACTAATATAGGCAACAATGATAAGATAATAGACAACAAGTTAGCCAATAACCTAAAATCAATGGTATGAATGTTTCTTATCAAAAACATGATTTAGTTTAGGAATTAAAAAATTGGAACTCAAAAATTTATTTGAAATTTCTTTCAGATTTCTTTTGTTTTTACTTGTTTTTGACACAAGCTTTGTGCTTCATTTAACCGATATCTAAGATAACCCCAGGTAATACAAAATGCAGTTTACAAATTATGATTTCATTTACTGAGAGAAAAACAATCAAAATTATGTGAAAAAACTATGGCATACTGCAACCAATAACCCATAGACTCTGTGATTCTCCACTAACTCCAGTTGCAATCCACTCTTGGGCGGGCTTAGATTCAAAATCTTCCCAAGGACACGGTTAGCCAAACTAAAATGTTTTCCTTCCACAGAACTTTTTGTAAATACTAAGCTCCTCTCTACAGCCAGCTTCTTTAGCAGGGAGTGTTACCATTCTGAAAGAGTTGAGATGTCAGTCTTTCCCATGATTGTGCAGACCACAATGTGACACTTCATTGCAATTCCTTTATCAACAAATTTTCAGTGTAAAC
This sequence comes from Xiphophorus couchianus, assembly GCF_001444195.1. Classification (NCBI taxonomy): domain Eukaryota; kingdom Metazoa; phylum Chordata; class Actinopteri; order Cyprinodontiformes; family Poeciliidae; genus Xiphophorus; species Xiphophorus couchianus. The sequence continues at coordinate 17,172,405 of NC_040239.1, forward strand.
TGAAGTCATCAATGTGAAAGTATCAACCTGAAGGTTGAGGAAATAAATAGTACTGCTTTGTTTTCTTAACATATTTCCAAGATGTTTCTAAGAAATCCATCAAATTATGCATTTTTCAATTGAAACTTAATGAAGAAGTGGTGGGAGACAAAGAGCTGTAATGTTCTGTATATTGCCAAAAATACAAAGCCCCAAACTCCCCTTTTAAAAATATCTAGTTAATAAATTGTAATTTAAAATCTTGGTCTTGCGCACAACCTGAAAAGAAAAAAATGTGAAACAGGTTTTTAATTTTTATTCCTTTATTGTAAAATCAATATTTACAGGCCTATTTATAAGAGCTTAAGACATTTGAAGAGTCATGGATCAGATTTCAGTGAGAACCTTATGTAAAATATGACAACCAACATAACACAACATAACATATATGTCACTGTGCAATGTACTATCTATTCTATCATTACTTTGCATCCTCACAGCTGTAGTCAATGTGTGACGTCAACTTTATGTGAAATGATACTGAAACCCGAACATAATTGTCAACAACAGGAAGATTTGACTTTTAGCAGAAGCTGAGCCAATAAACCCAGTTTCTCCCATATTGCTTATGGTTGCAGATAAACTGTAGTAAAGACAATTATGAACGTCTGCCATGTGGTATCAACCAAGGCATGTGACTGAGGAGTATAAGGCAAACACGTACAATTTTCCATTAAAAAAAAGCAATAAATTATTCACTATCAAGTCTTCAGAATTCCGAGTGTCTGAGGATGGCAGCCCTCTCCTCCCTTTTAGGCAGAGGAATATTCCCTGGTGAAAAGAAAAAGAAAAATCACCATGATTCTGCACTTTCAAACCTAAACATATTCAAGAAGAATCCAGATGCTATCCAATAAATGTAGTCAGACGTTTCTTACCTGGTGGTGCAACAAAATATTCTTCCACTGTGTTTTTTGCGAGCTTAAGCAGCTCCTCTGCGCAGTCGCCCTCTGTCACTGTGTCGTCCCTCAGATATAAAGCCCTGAGTGGATGAAACAAAACAATATTTAACAAACAGCAATAAGATATTTTTCTATCAGGTCTGCCATTCACAGCTCTCTGCGCAGCACCTGTCCTCCAGAACTGAATCCATCGGTTCGACCCCAGACGTGTCAACAACATGAAGCTGATCAGCAAAACGAATGGCTTTCTCCAAGCACTCCAGCCCCTGCTGGGTCCGGAAATCCACCAAGGCCAGCCGCTCCAGCCTGTCCACCAGGTCAGCAGGGATCTTGGTGGGCTGCAACATTAATGAGGTATGAAATGATGTATGACCACTCTTCTCCACTATCAATGCTATAAAATACTGTATTGGGGAATTACATAAATGTATCTTAAGTCAAATCAAACATGGATCAGTAGCTTGATCCATGTTGTAAAATGCTTAAATTAAGCATTTGTATCTACTAACTATGGGCCTCATGCTTGATCATTAAATAACTTCAGAATTTGTGTAGTGCCTGTTATGCAAAGAGACTTTAATTGGTATAATGTGTGTTTTTTGTGCTGCTCAAAGTTTCAGTGTATAGAATAGCATCTTAACATAAAAACAGAAAAAAGACAAAGTTATATGATTTTGATTTAAAACAAAGAAAATGGAGAAATCACTGAACAAAATTTGAAATGTGTGGAGTAAGGAGTGCCTCTGAGCACAAGAACAGGTCTAAGTGAAACAAATATGATTTCGAATATTTGGATATTTATTTGGTCTTTTTGTCTTGTACAGCTTTGCGAATTTGCATTATATATTTAAACTGAACTAAGTCTTTTTTTCCTCTCACTTACTAGTCTTGTTTGTTTTAATTAGATGATTGGGACGGCTTTATTGGACGAAATATGGCCGCCTTGTATGAACTTGTGTCCTTTGCTGCACCTTTCCCGAAATACAACGATTGCCACTTGCAGGTACGTACAAAATTCTTAATAGATCACCAATTTTTTCCGTAGCTCGTTTCACAAAACCCAGACTTCTTCAATTTCTTTGTATAGGATTTTATGTGGCAGACCAACACAAAATCATTATTGTGAAGTGCGAAGAAAACGATACAAAATCCTAAAATACCTTTTACAAAACAAAAAACTGTCCGCTGTCTTAGTACTTTACAGAACCATATTGTAGTTACAGCTGCAAGTCTTTAAGGAATGTCTCTACAAATTTTGTGCATCTGGAAAATTAACATTTTCTCTCTTCTCTTCCAAAATACCAGCAGTCAATGCAAAGACACTGTCTGTAAGTCTATTCAGAGCTTTTCTTTTCGCTAGTCAAACATCTGGCACACATCAGATTTTCATTTGTAAAATAGATGAAAACCATCAGTCTTTACTCCTCTACTTTACAATTATTCATTACCTTGTGCTCATCATACTGGGTTATTGTCCCAAATGGAAAACTTGCTGTGTTGGGCTATTAAATAAAATCCCAATGTGTGACAAAATGTGAATGAGTTTAAGTTTCTTAAGGCTCTGTAAATGTCCTCCATGTGACAGAACCAGATACAGAGCATGACCTCCTGAACCTTAGGGTCAGTTTATAAGGGTTGTTCTGTGTTTACATGCATGCAACCATGAGGATGTTACCCGAGGAAGCTCCTCTTCTGGTACATGCTCCCATGTTGGCACTTTTGGGACCTGTAAGATAACCATATATAGCCTTAGTAAATAAATAAAATGTTGTAGAATCTATACTATGGTGCATTTGCCTTACCTTTAGATTATGTTGGTGGGAGCTGAGCGGTCTTAAGATTTGGCTTTGCAGACTCCTGAGGCTGCATCTCTTAGTTATGGAGCGAACATTGTTTGCCAACAGGTTACATGACGAACCAAGGATCTCCAGGGAAACGACACGAAGCGTTTGAAATGCCAACATCTTTATCATATTTACTCAATCACTTCTGCATATGATCTAAGCGAAAACCGCCACATTGTCTTTGTCCTCTTTTCCAGTAAGGTCAGCCCCACCTAGCTTGCAGCTCTGCTAACAACATGCTAAAGGGGGAAGTAAAACAGAGGCTCATCTGAACGTATTTCCTGTTTCACTCAAAACGTCCGATTTTTTAAAAATAACTATTGTGTGGATGTCTTTCACAATAAAGACTGTATTTATATAATCGAGATGTTGTTTCTCAAAGTACTAAAAAAGATACTAATCAGCTTGAGCTGAAATTGCAGCGATGCTGTCGACAGTTTACCGTTAACGGTCGCTGACAGTGCGTGTCAATATTGGCCTGCGTAGCAATTTGAAATGTAAGAGCAAGGGCTATATACAAATCTACATTTAGTCTTTTAATTACAAATTTAATTATATTAGCATCAACACCTGGTCGATAGGATTTTGAAATCCAGTGACGACTTAACATTGACTAAGAGTGCCCGGATAGCTCAGTCGGTAGAGCATCAGACTTTTAATCTGAGGGTCCAGGGTTCAAGTCCCTGTTCGGGCGAGTTTTTTCTGTTTTAAGGTAGAAACTGTTAAATGGTTTGTTATTTATTGTCCAAGAACAAATGATGACGGTGAGACATCGTTTCTTACCACTTACACTGCAAGAATTGTAAGAAACCGTTTCTTACAATTTATATTTCCAGCAGCTGCATCAAGCTCCAGCTCTGGAGGGCCCCGGCATTCTGCAACTTTTTGATGCCTGCTTGGTTTAACACGCTTGATTAAAATATTTAGATAATTAGCAGGACTCCTACGGAAGAGGATTAGGGCCACTGAAAAAAAAAAAAAATTCTTTAATTATTTAATCTCAGAATTACATTCTTAATTTAATTCTTTAATTAGATTAAAGAATTTGATTTTATTCTTTAAATTAAATTAAAGAATTAAATTGATCAACACTTTTCTTTGTTATAAAGAAAAGTGAGTTTAAAGTCAGAATTCAGAATTCTGACTTTAATCTCAGAATTCTGACTTTAATCTCAGAATTCTGACTTTAAACTCGGAATTCTGACTTTAATCTCGGAATTCTGACTTTAATCTCGGAATTCTGACTTTAATCTCGGAATTCTGACTTTAAACTCAGAATTCTGACTTTAAACTCAGAATTCTGACTTTAAACTCAGAATTCTCACTTTAATCTCAGAATTCTGACTTTAAACTCAGAATTCTGACTTTAATCTCGGAATTCTGACTTTAAACTCAGAATTCTCACTTTAATCTCAGAATTCTGACTTTAAACTCAGAATTCTGACTTTAATCTCGGAATTCTGACTTTAAACTCAGAATTCTCACTTTAAACTCAGAATTCTGACTTTAATCTCGGAATTCTGACTTTAAACTCAGAATTCTTTTTTTTTTTCAATGGCTCTAATCCTCTTCCGCATGGACTCTGAACTTAACTGCATGCTAAGGAGGCATTGTAACAATTTGAAAGAGGTGTGATGAACCAGGGACACATCTAAAAGTTGCAGGACAAAGCTGAGTATTGGATTTTGACATCTGTTTGAAAAGAATATTTTGGATATTTATTTACCAAAGATCTATGATAGACTAAGAGTAAGAACAATAAACTCCCATCTTATTTTTAAATCAAAAACAGACAGAAACAATAAATATCACTATTAATATGTCTAAACACTATTTCTACAATTTCAAATCGAATTTCTCTTAAGTTTCTAATGTGTTCATTAGGGTATCAATCCATTCATTGTCTATAGGAGCTCATTCTCAACTCATAGTGAGGGTCACTGTGAACAGGTCACCAGTCCATCATAAGGCTTCATATTGACCTTTAAACCAATCGTTCCACTCTATCAAACAACAATTTAAGAATAATAACTTATTCTAAGATACTGAACACCCCTTTAAATGTGTGGACCATTCTTCCCCCTTTAGTTTCAGTTTGAATAAAACATTTAGTAAAACAGACATAACAATGTGATTTGGAAAAATAATTATTCCATTTTTATTTTTTATTATAAGAACATAGACCATTCAATATATATGTGTGTATATATATGTTAAGTGCTATTTAATCTGATTGTTTTATAGTGCACATTTAAAATTGGCCACAAAATAAAAATATCAGCTTTACAAACAAAGCAGCATCCAGAAAAGAAAACTAGCTGACTAAATAAGTACTTTGGCTTTAGAATGTTACAATAAATAAATAAAAAGTTCCTCTGAAAGCACTTGGAATCCACAAAGAAGTACTAGTAATAAATGCGAAGAAACCTACTACATTCATGAAACAACAACAAGTGTCTGACGTTTTAGGCTATGTATGACAGGCATTGACTTGCATGAACCATTAGGAACTGGAATATAAATATGTCAAAAATTATGTAATTGCTACTCATATCAACAAAGCAATTGTCGTTTTTCGCAGCGATGAACAGCAGTTGTTGCTAGGTTAGGGTGGCTAAATACGGCCGCTGCCTCGTCTGTCTTTTCTGTTTGATGAGGAAATTAAAGTCTGATTGAACAAGCAGGCACCAGACAATGCAAGACAATACAAAAACAAAAGTAAGTAACTCACTCAATTGACAAAATAAGCTGAAGATCACGAAACAATGCAAAACAATTCACAAGGATTGTGAAATTAGGCCCGTCTTTTCATATACACACCTCTGTGTGAATTTCGGACCACACACTCATTAGTCACCGAAGTATCAGGTTATGAGCTCACAACATATTCTGAACACAATTTTCTCTGAGGACACAACAAATACAAAAATAAACAAACTGGCAGAAAACGCAGTTTTAGAACACTTAAGACGCTATATTTTCTGTAACACTGACTTGCAAAAGTACTAATATCCCTTCAACTTCAATCAAATTCAATGCATTTTATTGAGTTTTTAAATGTTAGACCAACATAAAGTCCTGCGTAATTTTGAAATGAAAGAAAATAACGAATAGTGTGGATTTATATTCAGCCTTGCAGAATTTGTAGAACCACATTTTGCAACGTCTTGTGAGCTGCTCAGTATTCTGCTTCATGCTGATTCCTGCAACTCCTATAAAGTTACTCTTGTCTCTGATTTAATGCTCCTCTTGTTAATTTAAGTGGGCGTCACACACATGATCAAAGCTTAGGATATTATTTTATGACAGAATCCTGCTTTAAATTTCTCCACAGCTACTTGTTGTGTTTTTAGGTCTGTTGTGATGCTGCTTATTCACTTTTTATTTGCAATAAACCTTGACAAGTGTCTGATTTTCCTTCCACAACAAAATCATGTGAGACTTTCCATTGGTCCATCAGATAAAATTAAAATAAAATACATTAAAGTTTGCAGTGGAATGCGACAACAATGTTCAGGGGTGTGAATACTTTAGCAAGGTAATTACACAAAGTTTAAAGCAACATGAGACTGACTTTGGAAGGCGATTGTGTTAGATTTCTGGCTACCAGACAGATTCTTAAATTAATTAATGAGGTTAACGTTTAAATGTTTGCATGTAAATAATATTAAAAAAAACATATCTGTAATCTTATTTTGTTAAGGGATGACTTGTAATTAGTTTTTTAAATAGTTGGCTATTAAAATAATTCATAGAGCAGTATCACAATCTATTATTCTCATAAATATAGTCTCTGTTTGAATTCAGCTTTGCGTTTTGGCATGAAATGTGCAACTAGAATGTCTTTATCCTAAAATATTAAGTGCACTCGGATCGACACAGTTCTCATAGTGCTGACAGGACAAACACCACAGAGGATAGTCCATAAGGCTCATAGCAGCAACCTGTGAATGTAAAGACCTTGTGTAGATTGTAGTATATGAACTCATATGCGTTATACTGTTGTGCTACTACAGCCGACTCTTCTTTACATGGAAGGAAAGGAGGACGAAAGCAACAATCACTTGTTTTCTATCAGTATCTGCACTTTGCACACCAGATCTCTGGCCAGGGTCAAAATCTGCTTGATGTTGTGGTGCTCAGCCATCTCTGAAAGACAAAAACGGAGTGGAACATCAAAGCTTTGCATAATTAACCGTATCCAAAGGCTTTTCCCTCATTCTCTCAAGATTTTAGTTGGTTTAATAGAGCAGAGCTTGTTCTGGGTAAATGTTTGGATGAGCGTGTAGTTGGATAGCACACACTGGGATGAATTACACCTATGAGTCACTGTGTAATTACACTGTTGTTGTAATTACACTTTTATCAACACTGTTGATAAAACAAAAGTTTGACTGAAAATCCGATTTTAAACTGAAATACTGCATTTTTCTAAACCAAATTAGGGTAAGGTGCAGTTTTCACGATTTAACCCTAGAAATCAACAGAAAGAGCAACAAACCCAAATATGAATAAATTTTAGCTGCTCAGATAAAAGACATTTAAAAGACTTAGAGAGCCAGAAAATCTACCATCTTGCAAAAGGTAGATTTGTAAAACCAAGGTAGTGATTCTGATTTTCTTTATTTTGGCCAATAATCTGCAGGGAAAATGAGCTAAATAAAAAAAAAACAGAGCAGACCATAATTTTATAACCTCCAATGTTTGCCTGGGAAATGGTTCAACCTCTGCACAAACTTCTCCATGTCTCACAGATTCAAACTGGACCGATGATCTGCTGACTGACGCCTGTTTTCCTGTTTGGTAAATCAACTCAGCTAATCAAACATCATCAGCAGCATCATGTTTTTCGTCAGCAAGCAGAATGGAAGCAAACTGAGCCTCGACAGGATGAGAAATGTGGATGAGACTCTTACATGCGTTGTGAGTCGTCTTACTGTCTAAGCAAATCAATCTAAGCCTCATTTGGATTTACACTGTGAAAAAATATATTTCGATTGTATTTTCATATATAGTTTTTCTATCTTTTTCTTTACTTGCAGTGATATTTTTAGATTATTAGAAAAAATGCATTAGAGAAGAGTAATGTAACAAACAGTTTTCAATGGATAATTTTATAATCCAAACCAACCTGTCCCTATGTGAAAAAAAGTTATTGTTCTCTTTGTTAAATCATGAATTAATGTTTGTTTTAAAAAGCGGAAAATCTAGAAGGTGAATATCCAACAATTCATGAAACAAGCAAAATGAAGCTTCTGGTGTGACCTAGTCAAATTCCTGAATCAAATCTGTGTGAGATGCTACAGCATGATCTTAAACGGGTCGTTTATGTTTCAAAAACCTTCAATGGTGATGAGTTGAAGCAATTTAGCAAAAGTGTGTAAGAGAGTCGAATTTTCTGCATGCCGATGTAAAACTCGTTTATTTTACATGCCAGATGACAGTTAATGTCGCCAAGGGTGGAACAACAACTTATTAGGTTTGTGGAGAAATTACTTCTTCACATGATGCCAGGCTGCTTTTGGCACCATAATTGAAATTGCCACCGAGTACCACCTTTTGTATTTACTAAGGTTGATAACATGAAACACTTAAGAGTGACAAAAAAAACCCAAAAACAAAAACTGAAGAAATCTGTGAGGGGACAAATATGTAACGTGCAGGGAATCGTTTTTGTGCAGGATTAACAGCATGTATCAAGTACAAGCTGTACTGACACAAATAATGTTCCTATAGTAGATGTCTACAGACATCTACTATCTCAAAGCATAGTAATAGTGGAAAAAGGATATCAGGTTTGGGAAGATCAAGGTTTAATTTTTATATTTTTGCAGACTATGATCTTTAGCATTTACTGAAATGATATGTAACAAGTTCGAAGAGCCTGGGGAGAGTCAGCTGACGACTTGGTTCTCAAATAATAAAAGGTTTATTGCTCTGTCCAGGTTGGAAGTAATACTGGCGCTGTACTGGTCTGACTTGATGAAGGAAGACCAAAGCCAAAGAAGCTGAGCTCAAACTTAAACTCTCAAAACCCCAAATTTATTACAAATGTATTTAGTTTTTGGTTTGTTTTCTTTTTCCTACATTTTTGTTACTTTTAACAAAGTTGATTCCACTGCACAGGAGCATGTGTTAAGAACATTAGCTAGAAGGTGACGAGCTTTACCATTGAAGAACTTGATGATGTCTGTGAAGTCCATGTTGTTCTCCAGGATGATGTCCCTGTATACCTCCACCAGAGCAAGGGCAATGAAGAGCACAAAGTGACTTGATGAGGCATACTTGGCGGCCCAAATGGTTTCCCAGACAGCAAACACGTCATCATAAACCAGCTCTGGACAGAAAGCACAAAGAAACAGAGGTTTGGCTCTGAACAAAATGAAAATGTTTGTTCAGAGCTTTATCCATTTCTTTATTCTGTTTACTTGATTAATCTTTTATACTTACGATTGCTCCAATTACTTCTTTTTACTCTACTTGTGTTATTAAATTTGTTTTATTTTTTTTAACCTTTAACTGCACTTGCTCAACTGCAGCAAATATTTGACTGAAAACAGAAAAGGCTCTAATCACTTCTTTGATGCTTCTCTCCTTCTAATAGACGGCGACTCTGTTAGCCTGAGCCGTTACATCACCTCGTTTGAAGTCGAGCAGAAACCAGCGGTAGCAGAAGTAGAAGTGGGTGTAGTCTCCGTTCTGGTGCATGAGCTCAAACAGCTCAGAATCCAGGATCTAAAGCCAGAAGGAAAGAGACAAAAAAACCAAAAAAATAAAACTAGGCGATGATTGGATTCGCTGGCTATTATAGGACTCTATTATAAAACTCTAGCTGCGTCACCTGGATTAGAGAGCGCATGTTCGCAAAGTGAGTATCCATGGCTCCTCCGTGTGGAAAGTTCTGATTCATTCTCTTCATGAGTTTACTGAAACAGCTGAAAGCTTTGGCCTCTGAGAGGAGGACACGGAGAGGGAAAGTGAGCTTGCCAAGTCTTTATTGCAGCTGAGAATATCTCTGTAAAAATACATCAACTAAGTGGGAGCAGGGAGGAGAGTTTTGACTCACCGTCATCAAGAATGACTAAAAGAGGAGCCAGCAGGTCACACATTCCCTGTACGTATCCGATGTCCAGGTGCCTCCAGATGTAGCTGTGAATATGCAGCGTAGAGAGCTGACCTTAACCCCATGTGACTGCTTCTTACTCTGACTCACACTCTCTCTGCAGATTTAGAGGCATTCTGCAGACTACTACTCTGACACTGGAGATAAGAGTTTCAAAACCGATATCCATCATTGAACAAGTCAATGACGTTTGTGGTTGAAAAGCTAATAGCTAGAAATATAAAACTTTTAGACTTTAGGAGAGAGCAAACTTGCAAACTGCATCACATGTTCTCATGGTGCAACCGCAAACTTCAGTCTATGTAATAGTGCAAAATAAAGCAGAGAATAATTGTGAAGGGGAAGGAAAACTGTGCACAGTTTTAAAAATATGTTGGTATCCCGAGTAGCTCCAGTGTGAGTTATTTTCCATGACTCTTGTGTTTTTAACAAGTAACAGTTTCATAAATCTTAAATTATATTATAAAGAATAAAGTCTGAATTTAAAATATCGAACTACACATGTTGAAATGAAAAACTAAATCCTTAAGAGTCTTAAGTTGCCAAGCCATTTTTACTGAACATGCAATACTTATTGGAAAACTTGTTTTCAGCAGAAAAAACTTCCTAAATGGACTATTTTGTTTTTGTCAGTCAGAAAAGTTCAAATGATTGAGCTTCATATGGATGTGAGAAAGCATTGCTGTAATCTATTATTCGATTATGCCCCTGCAGGGGTCGCTGTTTTACCTGCACATGACGTTGCGCAGCTTCTCCAGGTTGGCTGGAGTGAAATACCAGTAATTCCTGTCACACCGCTGGACATCTTTCTCAATGCGGTGCAGATTTAGTGTGTATAAATCCAAAAGCTCTTGCTGTAACAAATATAATTATGACAGTAAATAAAATAAATGTATTATCTGGTTGACTTATAGCGCAATAAATCAGCAGTTATCAAATTATTTCAAGCTGGAGGTTTTTTAAAATGCCCTCCTCAGTGTTTCCTGAACTCAATTTGAGAACCACTGCTGTGAATAAATGTAGACTCGTAAAGATGGTGTGCATACAGAGTAAGGGCTCCCAGTTGCTCCCTGAGAGGTCACTTCATTCTTTGTGTTTTCGTCGGCTGGAAGAGAGTCGAAGGGAGGGTAAAGGCTCTCCATCTCCGGCTCCGACAGGATGGACTCTGTTCCTTCGGGACTGAGCTTTTCTACCTCCTGCTTCAGATCCGCAGGAGTTGCTGAATCCTCAGAGAAGGAAGAAGTCTCACAGTGTCCTCTCCTGCTCCAGGGCGCCATGGAAACCTTGGCCTTGGGGATCGCCTCCATTTCTATGGCTGAAGGAGACTCATCAGACTCAGTCAAAGCCTGGGTCTCGTCTTTCTGAGACGAGCTGTGAACTCCTCCTGATATTGAGGCGCCCAGAATCTGTTCCTCCTCACAATCCTTAAGACTTTTTGATTTTTCTTTATCTTGAGAAAATGTGACGGTTGTGTTTAATTTTTCCATATCTTTAATTGGTGTCACGTTTTTTTCTTTGTGTTTGGAAGCTTCCTCAGTCTTCAGTGGAACATGTTTCTGAGGACTTTCTTTAATGTTCATTTTTGGGTCTTTATCTTCAAAACGTTCTCCTTCCTTTTTCACATTTCCAGACTTTGTGCTGTCCTGTGTTCCAGGATTCCATTTGACGCCTTTGTCCTTCTCTTCACTCGCCACCTGGCTTTCGATTGTCAACGCTTCAGCCTCTCCCACTGCAGCTTTGGCAGAGCTCTGCGACATCGGAGGCGCAGCTGTGGATCTCTGGGACGCATCAGGTGCGGAGCTGTCCTCTGTGCTGAAGGAGCCGTCTGAGAGGCCAGAGGTGATGGAGAAGTTTCGTGAAGAAGGATGCCCAGAGTCGGGAGAGCTTGACTCGTTTTGCACAGCTCCGTTGGGCATCTTCGGCAACTGTTTGGCCTCTTCAGTCTTGGACTCCGACTCTGGCTGGTCCAGCTCCTCTACGGACTCAAACACCTGAAAGAACAAGCCAAAGGGAAGCAGACTACTCCAGGGGAAGGGATGGGAGGATGTGAAGAACTAGTAGGAAGGAGAATGCAAAACATTGGTTCAGAATGTCTAGATTAAATGCATAGTTTAGACATTTACAGTAGGTGCAACAGTTTCTGATAGTGATTTCAAGAAGCCAGACCTTTTTGGGATCTTTTAAAATGGTTTTCTAGGTAAAAAAAAAAAAAAGATTTTTTCGGACTTTCTTTAGTCCTTTTTCACTTATTTTCTCTCCAACGCTTATTGTCAATAATAAAAGCATGTTGCTTAAAATAGAGAAAAGTGGGCAATGAAGATGTTTCAAGGCTAAAAGCCGTCTACAGGATATTAACATCTGATAATCATGTCTCAAAGAAAAGAAAAAAAGCTCTTACTCTGTCACCCTTCAGTTGATCAATTCTTTATTCAGTTAATAGCACATCAGGCATCACCTTGTTGATGGTAAAATATTATCCTATAACAATCAGGAAATTGTAAATTGACTCCCAAAGGACTTCTGCAGCCTTACCAGATAAATACAGAGCAAGCAGCTGGTACACAAATTCATCCATTTTCAGCTCGACTGGTGACAAGACAAAACTCTAACATCTGAATTTTTTCTGATCAGTGACTGCACCATTATGTGATCACTAAGACTGCACTGGAAAAAAAGTGCTGGATTCTACTGGCAACCATTTGTAAATCTCAGGTTTAAAGTAAGGATTCACGTTCTCTAACCAATGCAAAAAGAGAGAAACTATTGTTTTACTGTAACAATGGCTGCTCACGGCAGGCAGACCTAGACAAACTTTACAAAAAGTAAAGCTTGACCACAAAACTGCGATTGGTGCATCGCTGATTTAACACAGTCACATTCACACAAACACGCCGTCACACGTCTTTGGGTTCAGTTTCTTACCCAAAGACATTTAAACATGGAAAAACTCATTGCTTCCCACTAAGAGAATCACTTTTCTCCCCCAGTCACTCTGTTATCTTTGTTATTTTTCACAAATGAACCTAAATATATAAGAAAACCTGTAAATGTCTATATGATCACATGCAATAAAAAACCTAAAAATCCAAGTTGCCCTTTAACATGCAACCACAACACTGGTTCATCTCTCAGTAAATGGGCTCCAGAAATAAACGTTACAGAAATTAAAGTTCCTCCGGAAGAAAAGCTTCATCAAGGACATTTTAAAAGAACACAAAAAGTAGTCTGCCTCTGAGAATGATGATCATTGCAGAATAAATGTAAAGTTTGTATTTAGCTTCTGTGTGAACAGAGTCAACAGAGGAATTGACCGAGTTGGTGTTTTATACCTGTGTGCTGCTGCTGGAATCACTCTGGAGGCGAGCCAGACTCTCCCTGTCTGAGCTGTGAGATGAATGAGACTGGAATAAAGGTCCACAGGAAAAATTGTCATTTCTGTGTTGTTAAAAGCAAAAAAATAAGTGCAGCTAAAGAATGTAAAAAGTATTTTCTTTTCTCTGATGTACAACCCCCCTAGCATGTAAAAGGAGCACTCATTCTTTGTTTGATGTGTATACAAAATAAGTAAAATCATTTAGGTTAAAGGACTTTTGCTGGGGCTTTTTTGCCTCATGAAAAAATATGTAAAGCTCTTAAAGGAATTTTTTTTTTCCCACACTTGAAATCCTAGAATGGGGATTGATTTTCTTTTTACATATCTACAAATTGTAAAAATTTGTACATACAAATTTGTGCTCCTCTACAAAAAGAGGAGCACATTTTCTTTTTGCAAAAAGTGCAACATACTTTGCATGTTTTGAAGGGAGAGTGTTTACTTTAATGTCCATAATCAAGATGTCAGCTCTACAATCTAGATGAAAGTATTTTTGCTTCATGTGCTTATAAAATAATATGCACACCAAAACATAGTGAAAGTTATGTCAAACAAGCCTCTTCACCCTTTGCTAAACAGGTATTTATAAAAAGGAGCATAGTTTTATGTAGCTAATTATTCTCATTAATGATGTGAATAAACATGCTAAAAGTTAAAGTTTAGCTATTTATGAGTCATCTTCAAATATAGCCTTTTATCTGAAGAACTTTTGTTATTATTTACATTTATTACGGTTGTGATTTCCATTTGTACCACAAATAATCAAGCAGGTTATTTACCCCTAAACAAATTGGTTTTAGCTCTGAGTGACTTCCTGTTCACAGATAACATCTACTGGAGTCATATAGCCACAAACGTACAGCAAAACTATAAGCAGGATATAAAAAAATGACCAGCAGCCTTTCTTTTAAACTGTAAATAATGTTTGTTTTTTACTCTTTACCTCGTTGCTCACAGTGGAGTCATGATGGGTCATCCTCTGACTGGAGCTGTCCACGCTCGCCACAGAGGAGCACTTTGCCAAAGCGGCAGCGTGCTGCTCCTTCTCTCGCTCGCGGACAACCTCCTCACATGCCAACCACTCGCTGATGGTTTGCTCGTAGGAAGCCTGCATTTGTTCATCCACCTACGGCCAAAGAGTGAGCAGTCAAGCGTCAGTGGTGTTGGTGCAGAAAACCTCCGAAGAGATAGAGTAACAGAGGAGCAGCTAACCTCCCTCCTGTCCTCCTCTGACGTCCCAAACTGGTAATGACCCAGCAGGAAAGGCCACACCTCTTTACGCAGCGAGGGGTCCACGCCGCCGAAGTAGACCAAGCGGAGCAGCTCCTGCTCTTTGTAGGCCTGACGAAAAGCAGCACAAGCCTTTGATCGACCCAGGGCTTGCCTTTTGATCAGTCCTATTATCTTCTTTATTAAAAATGATAATGATCTCCCACACACGCCTTAATGTGCCAGAACAACACCGGCTGCCTCAGTAATGATCAAAGCTTGCATTCAATTATTCATGACAAAGCAACGTTTTAATGTTTTGAAATGAGCCAGGCTATATTGCTGACCCCTCATAAATTTGATTAATATCTTCATAAACTTCAGAAGTGGTGTTTAGGTGTAATTTACAAGGCCATTAGTCAGGCTTCAGAAAACTGGCAGCGTGAGCCGCATCGCTAGCAGGCTGAGCGGGAGGCAGAGGGAGTGGAAGGAAGAAGCCGAGGTTACATGTGTATGTGTGTATGAGCATGAGGAGAGGCTTCTGTCTGCAGTTAAAATCAAAGCATGTGTCATGGTGCTTACGGTGCAGTCCTTAAGAAATGTCTGCCAAACGTCTGCGGTGAGCCCCCCGGAGGCGTCGCAGGGCGCGTTAGGCGCCACAATGGTGTGGTTGACGAGGGCGGAGAGATGCGTACGCACGGTGGACAGGTGGCGGCAGTACGCCAGCCCTGGTCGAAGAGACGGCTAATCAATTAATCCAACCGCAACAGATGACAGTGAATGTGAGCTGATAACATTCAATACGGCATTTCGTACATCCATAAAACGCCCTGGAGATGATCTGATATTTCATGTTGTCACACAGCAGCTTCAGAGGAGTCCTGTAGAAAGACACAGCACAGATTATTTTACCTAAACTGCAGGACCTTTGCAAAAGTATTCATATCACTTGAAATGATAAATATCTGGTCAAATAATAATATATTTCAGGTGCATTTGATGTGATAGATGGGAAATGATGCAGGGTAAATGAGATGACTGCGCTTACAGCCAGAAGATGTTTGGGGCTGTCTCTTACATTTTTGCTAATTTAGAGACATTTCAGTCTATCATTTTTTATTAAATAGCTCTAACAACCCAATTGGAATAACCTTTGGTCTGGGGCAGCATGATTTTAGGAAAACATCACTTTGCACTAATATCGGTAAATATTGAATTGACCATAAAACCTGCAATCAACCCATACTTCCTCAGTGTTCACTTGCATATTACTGAAATGTAGAGTTTTAATACATGACAACTTAAGTACCATTGCCAACCAAATATTGCATCTAAGCAGTACATTGTGATATTCCATGGTTGATGTAAGATGAATAAATGTAGAGAAAATGGCCTGCTTTACTTGTTTAACCATGTATTATGTCCTTTCCATTCCCCAGTCATGCACTGGTTTGTGTTGGCCTTCCGCAGTAAATTACAAAAATACACTCAAGTTTGTTGTTGTAATGTGAGAAAATGTGAAAATATTCATGGGGTGTAAATATTGTAGCAGAGCACTGCACCCAGCACTCTTCTTCTACAGCACTATCATTAAGCTGCCATTCTGATTTACGTCTTTTTTTATATATATCTTCCATAACACGTCATACACTACAGTATCTCTGATACACAGCTTATTACAGGGTTCAGGCTGACCTTTTGTAAAATGATAAACTATTGTGCTGCCATGCAGCACAAATTTGCAAAGCAGCTCATCTTTTTTTTCTGCCACGGTTATCAGCTAATTTACCCCAAACTCTTCTAATTCCAGTCAGCCAAATGTCACATCATTTTCCTCTGGGTAGTCTTGATGTTCTTGTATCTGTCTTCCATCTCCAGTTTTCTTGGTGTTATTAGAAACGCCACAGGGCCAAACGGGTTCCTGTGTAGATTAATGACTTGTGTTTTTCTCTCACCTCTCATAGTTGCACCCTTTGTGCGCAGCGCCGTCAGAGAAGTTCCCCTTGGAGCAGGAGGAACACGAAGACTTCCTGAGACTAGGCTGCCACAGGGCAGCTCCGTGATCCATCAGATCTGGAGGAGGCACTGCGTGCAAAACCACACACACGCACACAACCTCATTATCACTTTAAAAGAGGCGCACTTCGAAGGCTTTCAGGAGCAATTACATTAGCACAGAGACGATTGTAAACACTACAGAAAACACTTTGGCACAAGCAGAATAATGCAGATCAGCTCCGTGCCGCTTAAAGCACTTCAAAGGATTGTTCATCAGCGATTCATTCCTGCTTGAGTGATGACACAAAAACTTTTATATTACCAGAGATTAATAAAATAAGATTAATTTATATTACCAGAGATTCAATTTGATCATTTGAAAGCATGAAGGCACCACACAGTAGATGTTTGATCATGGGGAAAAAGAAAACATTTTGCAGTTCAAAAGCCAAACTCACAGTTCCTACACACTTTCAAAATCCAAATTCAATACTTTTCAGGCAATTTTAGATTTTTTTAGATGGTTGGATGGATGGATGGACTGTGTAGGAAGCCTGCATATTTGACCAATCAGCCCCCAGCTGTTGTCTGAAAGGTTAACTGCATTGAAATGTGGTTAGGAAGGCACGGCACAAGTGACTTTAATAACGCCGCATATCAACACGATTTGCCAGAGGTGCACTTTAAACCAGAAGGGAATGAGACGTGAGGAATTAAAACGAGGAAAGCTGACAGACAGACTGATGAGCCCATGTGTGACAGTGTTACAGCTGCTTTCTGTGAGTGAGGGGGATTCTCCCTGACAGCTGGAGCACCTCCTGGGTGCAACCAGAGTCCCTGTTCGGGAGTCAGACTGTCCACTCAGTTCAAGGGGAAGAGAAAAAATCAGACGGGGGTGGTGGGAGACAGTCACTGTAACAAACAAGGAGCAACATTTTCATTTCAACGCAAGAATCTCAAATCGGTTTGCCTCTGCAAAAAGGGAGAAACTCACCAAAATCAGACTGGCTGTTTGGAAAGATGATGCGGAAGACGTAGTCAGTGGCTTCGTCCTCCTCCTTGTCAGAAACTGACTCTGTGGACCCAGATCCCAGAGGAACTCTCTTCTTCAGTTTGGGAAACACCTTCCCCTGGAAAAGGATCAAACTGAAGTCAACAACAACGGAACACTTTTTGAAACCTGATGAGTTAGTGAGTTTTTTTTTTAATCACATTTCAATTATTTAGATTAACAAAATTTTATTATTATACAAAGATAGACAGAAAAACAAAACAAAAAAAACGCAGATACCAAGTGACGACTTCACCAATTTTAGGAAATAGGCTTTCCAAGCCACCTTGGCCCTATGTGAATAAGTAATTAACTCCTAAAACTAATAACTGGTACCCATAACTAATAACTGGCTGCAGCAGCAGCCAATTGACAATGAGAGCTTTACATAGAGGTAGATGCATATTTTCACGCTTATCTCTGCAGAATTGTTTGAATACAAATAAATTGGAAGGTTTTAGAGTGCTAACATTCAATCAGATACAGATTTCCAGACTTTGACTAGGCCTTTCATAACTGAACTTGCTGGTGTGCTTCATTTGATCATTTGGCAGCTGTCTAACCCTAGAATGCTCCAGCTTGATCTCACAAACTGGTCGTTCTTCTTCAAGATTCTTTGGTAGCGAGCAGAACGTAAAAGCAGTCTCATACATTATTTTCTAACCGCCACCACGTTTGACTATTAGTGTGTTGTTGCTGTCCTGAAATGTTATTTAATGCCAGATTTAACAGGAAAGATGTACAACATTTTAAAACCTTAGCTTTTGTCTCTCAGGCCATAAAATATTTTCCCAAAGGTTTTGATCATTAAGGTATGTTTTTTGACAAATATGAATCAGCCCTTTTGTTCCCTTTGGTTAGCGTTGATGTTCAGTTTGGAAGTCTCAAATGGATCCAATTTTTTTCTAATGGTTGACTGAGGAGGGCTGACGCTGTTCCGGTCACTCCTGGGAAGGAAGGTTACTCATAATTCCATGTTTTATCCATTTGTAGGTAATAGCGCTCAGTGTGGTTCGCTGGAGTCTCAAAGCATCATAAATGACTTTATGACCCTTTCCAGAATGACAGATGTCAATGACTGTCAATATTTTTCAAAAAAACCCTCCATTTTCTATTTACTCAGGTTACCTTTGTCTGGTATTAAAATGATCTTGGTTATCTGTAATATTCAAGTGTGACAAAAAAACAGCAGAAACAGAAGAAATCTGTATGGTTGCAAATATTTTTTTTTCACATTAGAGCAGAAATGACAAGTAAATCAGCGGAGTTGGGACAAATGTG
This sequence comes from Xiphophorus couchianus, assembly GCF_001444195.1. Classification (NCBI taxonomy): domain Eukaryota; kingdom Metazoa; phylum Chordata; class Actinopteri; order Cyprinodontiformes; family Poeciliidae; genus Xiphophorus; species Xiphophorus couchianus. The sequence goes on from NC_040239.1 coordinate 17,191,225, forward strand.
GCTTAACTAACTGAGAGGGAACTGAGCACACAGTCATGTGCTTGAGACAATTTGTCCATATCCAGACCCAAAATCCCATTCTTATAGATTTTTAGATCAGATAATCTTTGTTTGCCATTGTATTCATGCTTCCTTTAAGGATCCCAGCTGCAAGTATTTGCATTGTGTTTTGGAAAGACGATGCTGACCTTTCCCCTCTGGGACCAGAGAGGAGGGTCCAGCTGTCCGTGAGGGAGCAGACCGTTCTCCAGACAAGACAGAAACTGGAGCAAATGTCCTCCTCTGGGGAAGCGAAGTGGAGGTCTTTGGATCCCATCCTGACTGACTAACACCACCGTCCCCCCACTGTCCACTGCAGGACACAGATGTATGGCAATCTAGCAAACCCTTCACACTGACAGGAGATTATCAATATACTGCAAATAATCAAAGTAAGAATGAGATTTTAAGTAAAAGCTCATACCTTGTTGATGGCAGTGCAAGTACACTATTTCCTCTAAATTGATTGTCATGGCATAGTCCCAGTATACACTGAAAAACGACAGAAAAGCAGGCAGTCACTGAAGCAACGGCCCTTTCTTTATTTTGCACTCCAGGTTAAAAGTAAGAAACAAAAAAACTATAAATGGTTCTTTAAAATCAGAATGAAGAAAAAGCAGCCATCAGCCCAGCAGCATGCACATCAACAAGCCAGGATTGATTATTTTGTTGATGGAAACCATGTGCAGGTGTTAGACGCTAACATGGTTTTTTCTAGTTTGATGGAGCTCTGACAGTGTTGCAGTCAATAAGCCATGAGGTTGGCTGCTTGGTAAGCTGAAAACCGGCTTCATCAGATCACCAGCAGTAACTCAGAGCACTGAGCCCCCAAGCACAAACATACTGCATTATTCAGCAGAAGGGTGTTATAAAAACAGCACAACAAGTAAAAAAAGGCACTTAGCATGTTATTTTTTTTCTTGGTATGAGCAGGAGAACAGAACAGCAATTATATAAAATACTGATGCATTTTTCTATGTTCAGAATGAAATTATTTCACACCTGCGTTCATAGTCCAAGTCTGCAACAGACCCGTTCATGAGCTGATTGGGCGTCCACTTCAGTGTCATTATGTCAGCAGTTTGGTGCAGAGAGAGGTAACCTGGGATAGCCTCCATGTCATCCCTCTACAGTACAGCAGGGGCAAGATGACAGAATGGTCAATAAACAGAAATCAGTAGAAAATGGGGGACATAAACATATCACACTGGGATTATGTGGGATTACAAGTGGAAGAAAAAGCATACAAAGTTTTAAAATATCTCCACAAATAAAAATCTGAAAAGAATGACATACACAAGAGCCACTAGCAGCTCTGGAGCCACAGGTTGCAGACCTCTGTGTTAGAGGGGTTCACTGCAGCCACGACACAGAAGCAGATTAGAGCTGATGGAAACATGGATGGAGCTAATTAAGGGGTCAGAGCTGTAATGGTATGATCAAGATGAAGGTACTTAGATCTGATAGAATGACCCAGTCAAATCATTCTATCTATCTTTGGCTTGAAGATTGCAAGCCGAAGCTCTCTGTCCATTCTGACTGAGCTACCGCTATTTTCCAAAGATGAATGCTTACGGATTTCAGCTTTAAGATGTGTACGTTTGGTAGAGATAGAGTAGAAAAAAGGTTTTCAGCTTTTTATTTGTGAAATATTTTTAGAGCTGGGCATCATTTTTCATTCACAAAGTAATTATTCACTACTTTTTGTTGCTCTATCACATAATTTATCAATGTAAAATGACAAAATGTGAAACATTTTAAGGGAAATATGTATATGTATAAATAGTGAGATGCTGTATATAAAGCACCACAGAGTTACCGGTTGCACCAGCACATTGTTCTTGCCAAAAAGCAGCGTGGCCCTGCTGTTCTGATGAAGCGACTCCACATATTCTCGAGCTGACGGGGAAGGCGACGGGCGCTCATCCATGCTGCTGCTGGAGTGTCGCTTCTGGATCTGTGCAATCACAAAACACACCGATGACTCACACTTCCTTGTTCATGTGCATCAACAAAGCTGCCCTCATGCATCTTGTTTTCCTCCAAACACACATTTGCAAATAGCTCCGCGGCACACGAACGCGTCAGAGTTTGTGAGATGGGCCGAGCTGACCCGCTCTACTGACAGCGTAATGGGTGAAAATGTGCGAGATGCTCTCTGTTCCTGCTTCTGTTATGCACTGTGCTTCACTTAATGCATCTCAGCAGTGAATGTCTGCTAATGCAGCTGATTTATCAGGATAAAATCTGACACTTGGACAAAAAGGCTAAGAAGAATCTCTCAAATTTCATACGCACACACAACGCGGGTCTCTTGGTGGGAGAATCCTGCCTGCAGATGCCACTGTGGATGCGATGTCTCTGAACCAACTCGTCAGCAGACGGGTCGGTCCAGAAGTGATCAGCTGTCTTCATCTTTGTGTACTCCAAAGCACAGGGTCCAACTGTCAACAACGAGACACCGAGGGGAAACACAGTCTTCAGATAGTCTTAGACCTTCCAAACATTATAACCCAACTAAAACAGAGCAGGAGAAGTAATTTAAAATCAAATAGATTTTCTAATATTTTCAAATTGTAGCCTCATTGTACAGATTGTGAAAAATAATTCATGAACATTCAATTCTGTGCTAACATTTTGATGCCTAACCTTTTTTTTAAAAAAAATCATTGGACAAGACTGTGATTTAATTGGAGTTGAAAAAACAACAGGGAATATTTTAGCTGAGAATAAAGTTAGGACAGCACGCCTGCCTGGGGGTTTTCTTGCATGATCAGCCCATTTCAAGTCACCCCACAGAATCACAGTTAGATCTGGGCTTTGACTAGGCCTTAAACCTTTCTTAGTTCTTCTCAGCTAGTACTTGCTGAGAAGAACTAGCTGGCTAGCTAGCTAGATTCAGCTTTAATTTATTTTTATCGATGGTTTCACATGTTCAGCAAGAGACCACAGACATTGAACTGGGAGATGTGCAAGGAGGAAACAGTTGTCCTCTGAGAAACACAGGAAGGCCAAACTAAAGTTTATCGGAGAAAACGTGGACAAACATCAAGACTTCTGGAATAACAGATTAGTATAAAACTGATTTGTGTGTGCACCAAAACAAAAGCCATAGTTGAGACATTCTAAATACTCCTCCAGCTGTGAAGCACAGAAGTGGATGTATCATGGTTTGGGGTTCTTCGATGCAGCAGGGCCTGACCAGCTGAAAAATAACCTCCAGGAGAATACATGGCCATTTGTAAAAAAGCAACAGGAACTGGACCCGCAACATGATAATTACCAATATGTACCAACAAACACGGCAAGTACTACCTGAGAATTAAGAAGCATAACATCCTGGGTCAAGTCAAAGCTCAGATCTTTAATTTATTGATATGCAATAGTCTGTTCACTCAGGAGACCCATAAAGCTGAAGTATATATAATTTTTTTTGTGTAATTAAATCACTTTCATTTTCCAGAGATAAAGAATTAGACCAGACATCAATATTTGAGCATGTCCTAGTAAAGAACTGAATAATGAATGTCTAAGTGGTTTCAAATGAATGCACATTGATAGAATTTAAAGTAGCAATCAAATGGCTCCAACTATAACATTTCTCTCGACTTAAAGCCCTATTATAACAGTCCAAGGTAGGAAATTACATGTAACTACACAAATATGCTCCTTTTCCTGCTTCATTACCTAACAGCGAAGCCAGAATCGGTCCATCCACAGGGTCCATCAGAATAGCTTCTTTCTCATAGTATTTACTGGAAGAAAATAAGTGCAACTTTTATTTTTCTGAACAGGAACAGAAACCTTTCATCCCACACGAGGGTGGTTTGTCCTCTCAACGCACCTGCTGTTCTCCACCAGGTAAAGGACAATCCTGTCCAGCACTTTCTCAAACAGAGCCGTCCTGATCCACAGGTTCTTGACCCCAGGAGGGTTGAGGCTCGGCAGCCGGGGCATCCTGCGAAGGCTGTCTTGACTCTGCAGGCTTTGACTTCGTCTGCAGAAAAATAAAATCAAACAACCAATTTTTTATTTGATTTTTTTTTAAAGTACATTCTCAATTTTCTCTGCATCTTGCAAACAAGACGAAAGACTCCTAGCCCCCAAATTATTCTGACTCTTCAATAAAAAGAAGCTTCTTCAGAAAATATGTAGTTGCTTTCATTGTTCAAACAATCAAACAGGCTTTGTTGCTCTGCTTTGAATTCTGCTGTGATGTGTGAGGAGAGGCTGTGACGCATGCGTCGCTCACTTTGTCTCCATGACCTGCTCCAACTCCTGGGCCTTCCTGCAAAACTCCTCCGCCGGGGGGAAGCTTTTGCCCACCTTCATGAAGAGCGCTGCTATCTTGTTGCTGCGCAGAAAGCCAGCCGCTCGCCGCTTGAGCCCATGCAGGACACATGCCTCCACCGCAGCTGTGTGGACAGAGAGTCTTTTCTTTATTAAGGTGTAATCTATTAAAACCGAGCACCAGATGAGTGGAGAAGTAAAAGAACAAATAAAACCACTAATTATCACTAAAAGATAGTTATATTACTTGGTGTATTTCCTGTGTAGGGAGGTTTTGCTCCCTCCTCTTGCACAGTACAGTCATTTAAAGCAGTGTTTCCCAAACCTGGTCCTCAAGGCTCACTGACCTGCATGTTTTAGATGTTTCCCTGCTTCAACACACCCCATTCAGATGATTGGAGTTCAGCAAAAGCCTGTTAATCAGCCATAAATTGAAGTCATGTGTGTTAAAGCCAGGAAATGCCTAAACCATGCAGGGCAGTGTGCCTTGAGGACCAGGGTTGAAAAACACTGAGTTAATGTACTGACGGGACTCCCTTCTCAAAGCTGCTGCAATCGTTATTACTTCTGCATTCTTCAGCCATATTTTTACCTTCCACTCAACTTTCCATTAATATACTTACAGTAGAACTGACTGTGTAAATAGCTTTTTTAACAACAACCTTTGGCAGCCTAACCTTTTGTCTGTTGTACAACAGAAGTTATTGTATGGTAATAAAATAACTTTTTTGTATTAAAAATCTTTTTTCTTGGTCTTAACTAATATTCAGCCATTGTGAGAAGCTGAATTTTGGGCTCCAATTAGCTACTAGCAAATCAGAAAAATTAATAAGCATGCATCAGTCAATGTCTAATTAGTCCATATAACAAACATTTTACTTGTATCAATTTACTGCGACAAATTACTTTCCAAAGATGTTCTAGCTTTTTGAAATGTACTTGTGATTTGGATCTTTTTTGTACAATAAATGCACCCATTTTCAAACACTCACTGAGAGATCGTTTAATAACTGATTTCAGTAATGACAAAAGTTACTGTAATTATGTTTTCTTCCCATATTCATGCCACATAAATTAATAATATTGCTACGTATATAGGTCAGTATAAGTCTCAGTAACAGGATGCTCCAGATGAAGACATGTTGACACATTTTACTTTAACGTGACGTGGACCGGACCCTGTTTCCTCCCCAAGTTGACGTGGCAGCGCCTGGTTGCTGTGTTGACATTTGAATTTTCTGTCAAGACTAATCCCTGTTCACATGGGGTCAGGGGGAAAGGATGGGGTTACCATAGCAACCCTTACTGATGGAGTGACGGAGCTTTGGGAGAGACGGGAGGGGGGCAGAGGCAACTTGCGAGGATCACGATCTGCCTCGTTCCACCGTCACCGCTTCAGCAAACAACTTCTTCCTACATTCTGCCGCTCGTTTCCGTAGAAGTCTTCTTTTCCCATATTTTTTCCTCCTCACTTGTCCCTCCCTCCATCCTGGTATCCCATTATTATAAGAGCAGCGAGATAAATGTCAGAACAACGAGCCTTATTAAAAGGTCTCCAATTATATTCCAGCTTTGCTACTCCCTCATCATCTCCTATAAGTGGTCTCAGATGGCAGAAGTACAACCCCTGCTGCTTTTTAAAATCTGTCTCTCCACTAAAATGCGGAGAGGATTCTGGGAATCTCCAGGTCTGCTGTGAGATGAAAAACTATGAATAACTAAACTAAAGTAAGCACAAAGGAATCAGAACACATTTTTATTATTTTGGTGCAGGAGTTTATCGACTAAAACCCACAAAGAAATCACCTTAAAACCATAGCTGCAGGTGAAAAGGGACGAAATGCAACATGTGAGCAGGATCAGTACCCACCTGACAGAAACATCTAATTCAGTAAACCGTCTCTAATCACCCTGTATCTGTGGCAACTAAGAGTCTGACAGACTGATGTCAGTGGCATGTAACTGACCAACACTTCACTCAGAACAGCAAGCAAGGCAACAGCACAGCATTTTGCAATAAAACAAACCCTGATATAATTACACCATATTTACCAGAAACAGGTCCAGTACAATACAAGCATTGGTTCTAGTTTCTGAAATCAAAAACACACCTTCACATTTTGCAAATAAAAAGTCCAGAATGTACAGTGGCAGGTATTTGTGATGGGGGAAAAAATGAGATAATGATAAATCATCACAAATCAAAACTTTGACAAGGCCATTACGGGAGGGAGTTTCAAAAAACAAGAAAGTTGCACAGGCTTGTTTGCATTAGTTTGTACATCCTTCAATTAATACTTTATTGAAGCGCCTTTTGATTTGTCTTTCATCTGTTTTTCTTGGATTTCCCTCACATTTGCTTACTTTCATCCCTTAAATGCAGTAACAATTTGAAGGAAGCTCAAAAATGGATCTCACTGCACAATGTTATCACTGATAAGTCAGGGAAAAAAATTAATCTCACAGCATTAGATGCCATGTGCCTCAAGCAAAGGTATAAACGTCATTCTTCACGTCTGAATTCTCTCAAGACAGCTGGTGTGAGCAAGCATAACGTCTTCACAGCTATTTTCTGGACTCTCCACTTGGACTAAGGCATTGAAATGCAAGATACGATTCTATTTATCTAAAGAAAACATCTAGACCTATCTTCAATAAATCTCCTAGTGGGAGAATGTGCTATGGTCTGAAGGAATCAAACTGGAACGTTTGGACCACAGTCCCCTAAAATAGGCTGGATGTGAAGGCAACACAGTATATCACAGAAACAACAGTGAAAGAAGGTGGGGGCAGCATCATGGTTTCTGTAATATTACAGTTTATATGGAAAACTATTAAGAATGGTCTTGATATTTACATTCTGTACATCACATTGGCTGCCCTCTGTGTATTGGAAACATGTCTTAGTCTGTCTACCCCAAACAAAAATGCATTAATTATTGTTGTAAAAAGCGAACACTTTCTTTTCTACTGTGTGGTAACATAAAGAGCATTTTAAATGTTTCATTATGTATGTTTCATTTTTATAAAAGGAAAAAAAATCTAATGTGTATACATGCAGTATATTTATAATGAACTTTTCCAGAGACAAATTTGTTTCTGCTATCAAACACACAAGCAAGATAGGACCTAAAGGAGAGCTCTGGAAATGTAACAACTAAAATGTAGAAATAAATAACCCGAGCTTTTTATGTCCCAAACTCTAAGATTTTTTTTTGTTTCTTCTGAAACATTTTAGTGCCTTTTATCTCAGTCTTTTCCCTCCAGTTTCTACATTTCATTCAGGCTTGTAGTAGGCAGCTCATAAAAGTAGCCATGAACGAGGAGGTTAATGGCTCCCCAGTGAGCGCTTCTCCGATCTTCCACTCTCTCTCATCTCATCTCATCTCATCAACGACTGCAGCCAGAAAACCACACTGGAGGGGTCAGTAGGTGGAGGAGGAAGCTTCGACAACAAAGCAGGAGGAGGAGGGTACTTTTTAAACTGAAGCGTGTCCACCGGATATTATAGCAGAACATGTAGAGCCCTCCATTCAATAGATAATGTCCAGACTGCAGGCCAAGAAATCTGTTGGTGTGGCAACATGAAAGCACTAATGGAAGCACGTAAAGCACGACAGACAGGAAAAATGAGTAAAACAGAGCTTGCAGCAAGGAGTCTTGCAAAATTAAATTTTCATTAGTTACTCAGAGGGAAATTAAACTGGAAAAAAGAGGGATTCAGTGTGAGCTGATTATTGGATTATTAAACCTATGTGGATATAGAAGGTTTTAGGCAGAGTTGCAAATGTTTGACACACTGTGAAATTCAAATAGACCATATATAAGCAACATTATGTGGAGATAATATGTGATAGCTTAAATGGCATTTTAAAAGTTTCTTTTTTTTTACTCTGTGGGCTTTATGTTCCACAGCATGCACGGTAAACTAACAAATCACAAGTTACCCACATCTTCTTCAGTCTGCACCAGTAAATTTAGCGACTTCACACAATTTGACAAGCTTGATGCTACTGCATCTTCACATCAGTAAAGAGCTGATAGACCTTCAGAGACCTGACAGCTCCTCCGTACCTTCACTGGTGCATCTCTTTGCACATATTTAAAAGGTAACACCATGGCGACCGCTCATTTGTTTGCATCACAGCACTACATGCTGACCTGAGTCTGAGTCAAGACAAGGTTTGTGACTTCTCTCACATCTCATTGGGTTTGAAGCGTCTCACCTCATGTCAAACTTGTTGTTTGTTTGCAGACGTGGTTTTTCATCAGGTAAAAATATTAGATTTTGTGTGAGTTATTTTGTTCACACTGAAAATCCACAAATATATCACATTTCCTGTGATTCTCTGGTCTGAGCGTTAGTGTCTGAATGTGGGCGGTGTGTTTTCCATGGTGATCAGTGATTTAATGCTTTGATTTGAACGATGGAGCAATAATTTCATTTTTAGTACAGAAATGTTAATTCCATACAAAAGTAACGGGAAGACAGCTGTCCACAGTCACAGACACCCTCAGCAGGACAAAACAAAAAATGTAATTGCTAGAGAACCTGACTGAACTCAGTGTTAACTGACAGTTGAGTGAAAGGAAAAAGTGTGGCAGAAAATATCCAACATATTTTCGCTTCACTAACTGTAATGTACAATCATTAATAATATCAAAACAATCTGAATACATCTCTTCATGTGTAATAAATTTGGATAATATGAGAATTACTGAAATAAATCAACCTTTTGATTTGATTCTAATTTACTGCGATGGACCCGTGACTATCAGAAACAGTAGGTGGAGGCCATTTTTTCCTAATAGTAGGAAGAGAATAAATATATATCTAAGCTATTTAACTCAATTGAAGCATGATGATAACAAAGTTATGTGATTTTTGAATACTCACCACAAAAGGACACAATATGGCTGCTGTCTTCATGAACAAATTTCCTGGTGACAGCTTCCTCCATAATCTGCTTCACCTGTCAATGAAAGAGGAGACGCTGGATGACTCATTCATTACGATGTCACATCAGGCACAAACAGTCTGAGAGGGGCTTCTTAGTGAGGATTTGACTGAGTGAAAAACACGCTTCAGCTGAGGGAATAATTAGGAGGATTTATTAATGAAAGAGGAGTTTAGCCTTAAAAGTTAGGAGCAGGAAAAACTATCAGCAACTGCATGTTCAGTCTGTGAATGAGTCACCAGCTCTTGTGCCAAGGACCGCTGGGAGATGGAGGTCCATTTGGTGCTAGAGGAGGGCAGTTCGTACATCACAGACCTCCATTTCTAAGCAATTACCATCGCTCAGTGGGAACAGATGATTATGTTGCAGATTAAAATGCAGAAGGCGACTCCATACTTTCTATTAAAAAAAAAGACGATGCACATCGGATGCAAGGAAGCGCTTATTAGTTTGGCTTTGTTGTCGATGTGTCCTTCTCCCTGCTGACCTGACAACTGCCACGCACCACGAGTTAAGAGGAGTGGTGAATCAACCCCTGTGGTGACTATGGAGACGCAACCCAGTGTGGGCACAGCTTTGCAGTCTGGATGGGGAATATCAACCTCCAGACACGGCCACGCAGATAGATGAGCTGTAATTTCCTGCTGAAATTAGTCTGTCCACAAAGAACGCATTACACTGCCAGGCTCATCAGGCAAACCCTCTCTCTACATGCTGGACATGCATATGCCTCTCTCTGCAAGGAAATTTGTGGTCATAATATGTTTCACAAAGTCCCATCAGCCCAATGCACAACTAAGCTGAAATCTAGATAAATAAACAATTTTTTTTATTTCTGTCCATAATCATCATAGACGTGTTGAACACAGCAAGGTAAAAAGTCCCGGTGCAGCTTTCAGAGTTAACATGTTCTGCACTTTGATGCAGGTGCTAACACAAAGGCTGAGCCAAACATGCAGAGACAGCGACAGCCAGCAGGAACACTTCAGCACTCGCCTGACAAATGGTGCTTTCTGATTCAGTCATATTAGGTCAATCAGCAGAGCAGAGCAGAGCATTTAGATCATAAACAGCTGATTCTGTCTAAGCTAATATGTCCTTACAAGTTCCTAATCATGTGCTATTAGACTCAGAAATGGCAAAATGAGACACAAAATGTTAAAATATACACACATATGACCTAAATATGTCAAGATTTCAGGTCAAAGAACATCCAAAGATGACGTGGAAGCAGACTGATTTAAAGTAAAACCACACTTTCATAAATAACTGTGAACTCCTAAAACATAAAACAGGAGGTAAACAAAATAAATCACTTGAATCCCACTGGATTATAACAAGAAAATAAACAAGGCAAAAATATTTATACTTCATCAATTTGTCAAGTTACAAATGCTCGATCGATTCTGTGTCACAGGCCATAACAAATAGTGCAACTGTAAAGTGGAGGAACATTTCTTGTGTTTTTTTTCTAAATTTCTCCACAAAGAAATCTGAACGTTGTGGTGAGCAGTTACGTATATTTAGCCCTCTATATTCTGATAACACTTAATAAAATACAGTGACACCAACTACCTTCAGAAGTCAAACAATATTTAAAGTCCACCTGTGCGTTAACTAATCACAGTATAAACTCAGTTGTTCTTTTAAGGTTTCAGTGGTTTGATAAGAGAACATTAATGAACAAACAGCATCATGAAGACCTAAGAACACAGCAGGCAGATCGGGTCTGAAGTGCCTTTTTCATCTACTACATAATTCTAAACTACTTTACGATTAACGTTGGAATATTAGACAGAGTGTCAAAAATAAATCAGAGTACGGTACATGGCTGCAATAAATGGAAAAAAGGGTCTATCTCACAAACACCCGACTACATACGTATGGAGAGTTTTCTTTCCGAGTGTTGGTATATCTTAAAACATGCAAAAGCGGACAGTGATATGCGATATACATAAATTAAAATTTTATTGAGAAGTTTATTTATTCCAGTTAATTTACTAAGTGATTATCTTGATTATTTACACAGACTGATGTTTTTAAGCTTTCATTTCTATCAGTTATAATGAAGTTGTGCTTTCAGCTGATGAAACAGAAAATTTTGCGTTAGAAAACACCGGAATGTGAGCTTAAATATTTTTATCAAAACAATGTCATAATTTATTCAATATGGCTGCAGATAATTTTGATGAACCAAATATCAATAATATTTTACTCAAAGTAATAGTCAACCACATAACATTTCATGACCTGAAATTTTAGAGAGACATGCTGTTTTTCATAACGTCACAATCTTATTTTTGAGTAAATTCATACTTTTATAGAAAGCACATTGTGCAATACTAACTAACTAACTAACCAACTAACTAACTAACTAACTAACTAACTAACTAACTAACTAACTAACTAACTAACTAACTAACTAACTAACTACTCCATTAGTTAGCTAGCTATAGCAAACCAGCAATGTTAGTTAGTCTTCTCACAGTTAGTGAAAGATTTAATCTGTTTTATCACACTTGTGGAAGCTGAAACTGGCTCAAACTGCACTCCTTGAAAATATTTATTTACTCATATGGCACTGACTAATTAGAGCACAGTCATTAGAAACAAGCAGTGCCATTGTTTATTTCAGCTGCAACAGAAATGATTCATACTGCCAACACAACAGAGACAGCAGCAGTCTGATGAGATGCCTAGCAGCTTCAACTCATGAATATACTGCTAAAAAAAGAAAGCACACACACACACACACACGTGCACGCCCCAACATGTAGAACACGGGAGTCTTGGGTCCCTTAGCTTCCTTTCCTGAGTTCACCTGACAAGAAAAAATTTGATTGATTTGCTCACTTGTGTCCCCTCGTCCCTCTCATCTAGGCTACTGATCAGCCCTCTGAGGAATAAGTCTGGCAAAGCGTCTGTGCGCTGGCAACTTGAGGGTTTCTATGGAGATGTCACGAGTCTCAAAGTGGAACTCTCTATCCAAAAAGATGCATAAAAAAAACAACATTAATTCATCTTTGACACAAATAGGAATGACTGCAGCTCCAACATCAAGTCGTCAGTAACACAGAGCTCAACCACTTCAAAGTCGTTTTCACGTACATTTTGTAGCTAAGCAATGTTTTGGCAACTTCTATTGCAGCAAAGCTGGGTAAATCTGCTCTAACTAATCACTGTCTTGAAACCAACAGCTTTACTGATAAAAGATCTGCTGAGCACTCCAATTACATCCTGTAATAGCAACAAATAGCAGCCAGAGAGAAAAACTAATTTACTAACATCCACCCTTCATTATTCAATGTCGATGAAGAATAAAGGGAGCAAGTAATGTAAAAAATGAAAAAGCTAAGTCACGACTGTTGCGTATGTAAAGCTGATTCATTAGTTTACTAAGATTTTTTTTATTGCACATGCGGGTTTGAGCTTCGTCTTCGTCGATCAGGCAGTTCATCACCTCAAAGTCAAGGCAACATATTAAGATTTTTTTTTAACCTTAAGGAAGGAGGCCATCCTGTTCCAGCAGTTCCAAAATCCTCATTATACCTATCATTCACCTAAGAGGCACAAACAGGATCACAGTCTCCAAGTGATAATGTCTATCCGTGTGCATGATGGTAGTGATATCTGATGATTTCCCTGAGCTTGTTGCCCTGGAATGAATTAATCAACCTTGCATTAACACTGTCCATCAATACACCTCAGTGGCACAGAAAAATCTGTACAACCCTAAAACAAAGAATGAAAATGGTTCACAGGAAGCAGGAAAGTAAAGGGTGCTGCTCTCTTTCACTCACTCCTTTAGCAAACACAGGTGTGCATTTGTGTTTGTTTGTTAAAGCATGATATATGGAAAAGGCAGAGCGTGACACAGTGACACAGGCAGTTCGAGTGAGGCTCCGTACTAAAGACCAGGCAAATAGGAGCTCTTATTCACACCAATTTTCTGCCAGAGAGGTAATTCTGCTGCCGCAGACAGGCTCAGTTCTCTGAATAATGGCCCACATCCAGGTACGTCTGAGCAACCGGGTGGCATAAAACCAGCTTGATGGGGACGGAGCGTAAACACGCAGCATAGAGACACCATATGGCACAGCCCACACCAAGCAATATAACTCATAAACCAATGGAAAATGGCGCAAACAAACTTATTTTTTCATCCACCTTCAGAGTGATCACAGAAAAAACATTAAACAACAGTGGGGCACAGTGGAAATGCAATGGAGAAATACATAAAATATATTAGTTTACAAATGGCTTAAGCTCTTATGTTTCAGTGAGGGTTTATTCACAATTTATCCCACTTCATTTGACCCGGTGTGTTAAAGTTAGTGAAACGATGGAAAATCTGTTTCAACAAGAAGCGTGCATTTCAGTTTTACTTCAGGTTGACAAAAAATGTTTCCTCTATAAAGGGTTAATATTCAAATACCTACATTAGAACAGCTACCATCATAGAGTTGTAACATCAAGCATTGCAGCATTTCATATTACTTTCTGTAAAAAAATATTTAAGCTGGCTACATTAATGTTGTTTTTCACAGGATCACAATGATCATCTTACTATTAATGTTTCCAAATGTGAAAACAGAAGCTACTACGTGGAGACAATGTTTGAAATGTATTGCACTTAAACTCTGCTTTCCAACTATATATTTGGCCAATTGGTTGCATTTCACTGTCCTTTATGCTCACATCTTGTTGAAAAGATTGAAAGGATACTGTGATGAACGGAAGATAAGCAAAATATTGTGGAAAATGCACACAATACTCAGCAGTTATATTCCAGCATTATGCTTTACTGATATCGTGCAGGTCTAATAAAAATCCATCTGGGATCAAAGTGAGCCATTCACACAATGAACCACAATGATGTCGGTCCGTCCACAGACCCAATCTGGCCACAGATGGCTCTAGCAGCTACACATAAACAAGGCAAGAAAATAAAAACTGAAAAGAGTCACTGTGAGTGAAGCTAATTGTGAACAGAGTTTAATCAGAGGAAGGGTCTGGCCTCCACAGATAAGACTGTAAACAGGAAGCAAAGGAAGACAAATCTGACCGAAGCCGTTCCATTTTCATTTAAATAAGGATGCAAATTTAAAGGTTTTGTTAGCCAGAAAAAAATCCTGCCATTTATAAAGCATAAGCAAATGATTTAAAAATGCCGATCCTAGCAAAGATATTTAAGGGAGATTAAAAAGCAGGTTGGAATCTTGCTTTTGCTTTTGGACGTTTGTAAGTAATTTTGATTTGTATAATTATAGTTTGATTCACAATCTATACGAAGCATGGATGGATCTGTACAGATTAGGGTACAGATTCATGTAGTACATCAAGTAAAAATACCACAGTTTAACATTACCACAATATTTATAAGAAAAAATCTAAACAAAAATGTTAAACATTATCTCACTGTTTTGTTTTTAAAACAGAAAACCAAATTACCTCATCTGTACAGTAGAATGATGATACCGTTATCTATAACATATAGCTGTTGTTATTTTGATACATAGACCAAAGCAAAAAACATAAAATAAACCCACAATAAATTCAGAGGTAGTTTTTAAGAAAACAAGGTTGTTGTGCAGAGCTACCAGATGTGTAACTCGGAGTTTGCCAAGTAGCACATCTGTGAAGTGACACTCTTGTAGATCCAATATTATAACAACAAAATGGCTGTTCTTCCTGCCAGCTGACCTGCAGTGCACAGCAACAGGTGGGGGAGGTGCACTACTGCACATTTATGTTTTTAGATAGCTAGTGAAAAACCTTCAGACTCTTTCTCACTTGCAACCATAGCAACAATATGATGGCAATTTATAGCAGTTTTTAAAATTTTATGTTTAAAAACCTGGAATACCTTGATATCAGTTATGTGTCTGGCTGAGGGTGTTAGTGGAGCTTTGCCCTAATATATGGTTCATTTTTTAAACATTTCCACCTTTCAAATAAAAAAAAAAAACCTGCAGGTCAGCCTGCATGTGGGAAAACACAAAGACGATTCACTGAAAAGTTTGGTAAGTTGCTTTATTGCTTTCATCTCTCAGTCTCTGCTCCAGATGTGTTAAAAATAAAGAAAATCAGTAAAAACAGATATTAGATGAGTCACTGTGTGACCTCTCCTTACATAGATGGCGATGCAGGAAGAGGTTTGCATCTCAACGCCTTCCCAGTTTGCTGTGAAAATATGGCAAAGTCTAAGACATAGTTTTAAGCGTTCTCATACGGCATCTTATGGAAAAACCCAATACTGTTGTTGAAAATGTGCAGACAGCTCTTTGATAAAAGCTCCCTAATTATCTGCAAGGATTTCTAATCTACTAAGGGACTGTCATCGTTGTTTAAATGTCAGGCCAACTAAACAATCCTAATGTTTCATTCAAAATCTGCTTCTTTGTGCTTGGGAGGAAACCCAGATGATCAAATTATTGCGGCTGCTTCCATGTTTGCTTCCACTAAATGCAGTAAAATTAATTACAAGCATCTCTTCCCCTCAACTCCCCCACCCCTTTCTATTTCCTTTCTCTCTCTATCTGTCTCTCTATCTCTCTCACACACACACACAAAATTATATCCAAATAAAACAACCAAATGGTGCGTCAGAAGACTGATGATCTCCTTTGCTGTGATGCCAGACAATCTGCTTCCTTTGTGCTGCTTCTTCCTTCTGAGCTCCAGCAAAGTAACAATAACAATATCAAAAAAAAAATCTTAATTATTTATCTTTTTGATTATTTAAACTAACTGTTATTTCCCTAAAAAACATGTAAACTGGTCTTTCAGATCAGCCACGTTTATTCAAACCATACTCAGATATGAGAAGCGGTGTCCAAACATGGTGTGAGCCATATGAGTTGTCATAATCTCCGTGAAAGTTTGACAAGAGTGCAGCTTAAGCAATAAAACCTTCATAAGGCAGTTTTCCCCCCCCGAAACGATTTTCCTGATGATGTGAAAATACCCACCTCCTTTTTGACGGTGCGCAGCAGCTTCTGGCGGGTCTCCGCTTCTGAAACAAAGCAAAGAAGACACAAAGGGTTCATTTTCTCTGTCTCGGAGAATAGTTTTCCGTCCCCATGCATTGGAAGCAATCTATATATGCGCTACAAGTATAAATGTAGATAATTTTCTCCCACCTGCCATGATTGTTGCCATGGATCCTGCCTCCTGCACGAGCGCAGCACCTCTCCCCGTAGCTGCGTGTGAACCCAGATGGAGCTCGCGGCTCCTCCTCTGTTGGGCGCACGAGCAGCGCTGCCATTGGCTGAGCCAAAAGCCAATTCAACCGGGTGATCGTTGAGCTGTGGAGCTGTATGGTTAGTAGCCTTCTAATACTATAAAATATGTGCAAATCTGTGAAAAAAGGAATTTTGAAGGTTTATTAAATATCTGTTTATTTTTTTAAATAACTTAACTACAATTGAGTTGAGAATTACAACTGAGAAATCATTTGTAGCTTTTTCTTTTTCAAAAAAGAAAAAGATTTCCAATATTAAGAAATGTGTTGAAGTTATTAAAATGGAGAGGAAGACCAGCTTCAAACAGCAGCAGTGATGCGAGCAGCTCTACGGGACAATGCAACATGTACAAATTTACTTGAAAGATTTCTGAACTAATAAAAAGGACTCTTGAATTTCAAATTTTATGTGGAAAGTGGAGGGTTTCTTGTAAACCCCTAAAAATGGTGGTAGATGCATATTTACACATTTAGCAAATAATTTTGTTCTTTATTCTGTTTAATTTATATTCTATCTGTGTGTGAGTTTGCTTGTTTTGATTACTTGCCACTTATCTGGTGCTGCACAGAAATATTGTCACTCTGGGAAAACAAAGATTATTTATATTCTACTCACCTATTCTACTCTATTCCATATCTTAAATGTGTCATGTAGACAAAGACATTAAGTAAATGTTCAATCTTTACTGAACATTTACTTAGGGTAGTGTCAGTTTATAGATGTTGTCGTAAATTACAGTGGTAGCTTCATACAGGTAGTGCACATGATACGAAAGTATTTCCAAACTATAAATTGCAAGCTGAGTTTTGAGTTTCTTTCTACAATACTCTCAGTGCCATCTTGTGGTCAATAATAGGAAAAGCAGTCATGAGGTCCCATCCGCATCAGAATGAGGAAGAAGAAATAAATTGTTACTTTCCAATAATTACCTGCTCGTAGTTTAGACAAACTCTTGTGATCATTAGCAGAGTTTGAGCTACAATTCCTTAAAGGATTGTTTTAGAGACCAAGTTGCTAAAATGGATTCAGAGTTTTAGGTATTCCAAGCCAAATCTGATCCATCTCAGCTTATTCCTTCCAACACAGAGAAACTGATGGAGCTCCTCACTTTCTAGCGAAGTATTAGCAATGAGGCACCAGAATGGAAGAAGCTAAGGTGTACTGAATGGGAACTCAGTAAATTTGCTTTATGACAGCTTTGTCTGCAATCTCCCACTCACAATAATACATAATAAATAAACTTAAACCAAAAAAAGAGGTCTAGAGGGCTTTATTTACAATCACCAGACAGGAAATGGGTACAGAGGGAAGGCGGGATGAGGTGCAGCAAAGGTCACAGAGTTGGGAGTTGAACCCAGGATGAGCATAATAGCCTCTGTTTATATCGCTTTACCGCTACACCACGCAGCATGGTTTTACTGCAAAACTATATATTCTGTTTTAAACTCTTTAAAACCTGAAGTTTATTTTGCTCACAGTGAATCAGATTTCTTAAATATTTCGATGTGTTCTGCAATAGTAAAGCTTCAGGGTTACTCCAAGTTATTTCTTGGAGTTTGGATGACCTTCTTCTGACCTTTCTTCATGTCAATCAAAACACGTGGCAACGAATCTGATGCAGTTTATCAAGCACTTTTTGTTTAGTTGACTGCTAATAGCTCTTTTAAAATCAAATTGTCATTGCAGAAATCCCTAATGAATTGGAATAAAAAGTTTTTTGTGGACAGACTGCAAAATAGTGCAAGTTACTGGACTGCTGTCCAGAAGGTGGCGATAGCATCAAATCAGTTCTCATGCCCAATTCTATGAGAATCCCAACAGTTTGCAATTTCTCAGGTTTTACTGATCATCTTTTAAACATATATACAGCATATGAGTGAGAGCATCTTCAGTGAAGTACAGTCTGAGTATCTGAGGAAGAGAAGCTGCTATAAGCTCCAACATACTTCAGTGTGATGTCTGGGGGTGATCGGTCTGGTTCTGCCTGCAGGTCTGAGCTGTCATGTGCATCAGGTGGTGAAAAGACGGAGGGATAACAGAACATGACAGACTGAGAGCAGTGAGGCCAGAGCCCTCTTTCCCTCTGTTAACCTCATAATCATCTTTAACCCAGGATTCCCTGTCTGGGATGTCACTTTGCTAAGGTTTTAGATAAACAGGGATAATAGTTTTTCTGTTTAAATATCATAGCAGAACGTTGCCTCAAATCATCATTAGTTTCCCTTAAGGAGAAAAATAAATGTTTTGAAAGTGTTTGCGTACCTACAGCAGCTCATTTCAGAAATCCTGAACTTCAGCATTGTCCTTGGAGGAATTAATGTTACTTTAAATCATAAAACTTAATTCCAGCCATTT
The DNA here is from genome assembly GCF_001444195.1 of Xiphophorus couchianus. Taxonomy (NCBI): domain Eukaryota; kingdom Metazoa; phylum Chordata; class Actinopteri; order Cyprinodontiformes; family Poeciliidae; genus Xiphophorus; species Xiphophorus couchianus. The sequence continues at coordinate 17,210,111 of NC_040239.1, forward strand.
AGAGACTGATTCAAGGGGACTGAGTTTCCTTAAAAATTAGCAAGTAACAGCTGCTGTACACTGTAAAATAATAATAATAATTTGAAAAAATCCACATTTCAGTTTATAGATTTGGGTTTAACATTGATTTTTGGATGCTTTTGATATTTTTTATGATTAAATAAACATATTTGTTTGTTTGTTTTTTAAGAAAAAAGGTAATTTAAACTTAATCAAATTTCAGCCAAAAAGATATATAATATTGTTATTATATTATAAGTAAAAAATATTTTCATATTTTATTTAAACATCTTCCTTTGTCTACATGTCTCTGACTACTCTACTGCATTCTCCTCCTTCCTTTAATTTTGCATTATCTGCTGTAATTTCAACTTTTTATTATATCTTCTCTCACAGTTTTTGACGCTTTACAGAAGCTTCATCTTGTAATATTTTTCTTCTGTGGATGAAACACTTTGCACTCTTTTAAAGTTTAACTTCTGTCATATACTGGATGAGCTCTTACTGCAACTAACTTTATGTGCTTGCTTTCATTCTTCAGTCTTGAAAACTGGCTTAAAGCTGATCTGTTTAGCAGTGTTTCTCTCCTAGATGAAGCCACTAAAGGAGCTACTTTAACATAGAAGGTGCTCTCAGATCGGTGCTTCGGTTTCTTTTATGCATGTCTTCTTAAGCCTACAGTAGGTCATAATAGATTATTCAAATTGGTGGAAAAGAGTTTCTACCATAGGAAACCTAGCAGATTTCACTGCAGTCATTGACTTTCAGTATTTAAGCCTCCTGGTGCATTCACTTCCAAACCCTTTTCTGTCTTGTCCCTCCAGCCTCCATTTTCTGACACTATGGCACTTATGAGGTGCATTTTTAACTGAATTTGACACTTTTTGCATAAACTGTTGAGAGGTTTTGTAAGAGCAGCACATTGTTGATTTGCAGTAAGAAGCTGCGCGGTTGAAACAAATTGATGCTCTCAGAAATCTTCTGCAATGAAGAAAAGATCTAAAAGGAATTTCTGCAATGCAATTAGAAGTAAAGGAAAAAGATCTGTGTAAACAGAGGAAAGTCTAAACTCCAGTAAACAGAAGAGAGGAAAACTATATTGTTACCTCAGCTTAACATTTTAGATGTATTTCAGATTACCTCACCACACTTATAAAAGTCCAACAGTGCCGCCTGTCAGTGAGCAGTGCGGTGGGCACGGCCAACGTCCACCTGTCCGTGTGTGATTAGAGTCGACGGGCTCCAACAGGCAGCAGGGCATGTGATACAAGCTGCTGTCAGTCTGATGTTCTCCTGGCCGTGTATGCCAACACACACTGACAAGGTGATGTGCTTCAGAAGGCCAGTGATACAAGCTTTAGAGCTAAAATGTTTTGATGCTGTTGGCCCTCAGGGACCCTTGCATTTTGGCTCCACAACATGTGCCGTTTTTGTTTTCTCAGTTGTTTGTTAACCTATCCTACACAGCCAGACAGGAATCTAAAAGTATCTTTGTACCAAAATTACTTAAAAGCAAGCCATCATTTCACCATTTCCTGACTCTGGTGGCAGACAGCCTCAGTCACGTGACACCAGTCCAGACAGTTTGGCTACCAGTGGATGCTGGATGCTTTTGCTCCTATCTCATACTGGGTCATATCCATTTTCTCTGTTACTTCCTGCTCACACAAGATTGCTGCTCCCACAGTGTCCAGTTAGTAGTCTTTTGGTCCACTCACAGCTGAAAGGGTTGGATTTGAAAGATGAGCCAGATGAGCGCAGCTGAACTGCTGGGATTTGATTGTGGTGTTTTCACCAAACCACACAAACGTCAGGATGGTGAGATATTTTAAAGAGCAATCATCAGTTCACTTACTTTAAAGATGATCATCATTTTTCACTGGACTTGTTTCCCTAAAAATGTAACATATCACATTTGTTTCGCTTTCTATCTTTTTCAAATTTGGTGGTTAGTTTGACCTTTTGCTTTGTTGAAAAGCAGCTTAAAGTTAAGTCAAAAAGTCAAGAAATATGCATTTCTTTGTAAAAATATTTAATGGATTGTTTTTTTTCTGTCCCCTGGAAAAATAAATAAATATCGTCCAAGCCATCCGTGAAAATCCAAAATTTAAGCAATAAATTCAAACTTAAGAAAGAATGGTTGTTCATCTAATGGGATACTGACTCTGGAGGAGCTGCAGAGATTCACACCTCAGGTGGGTCTTTATGAAAGCCACATGAAGTTCTGTTTGCAGAGACAAAGCAAAAAGTGTTCTGGTCAGTCCATGTAAAACATCAAAAATGAACATTGCACACTTTCCTCACAGTAACACGTAGTGGTGGCAGCATTATACTGTGGGGACAGTTTTCTTCAACCGAGTCGGGGAAACTGATTAGAGTTGATGGGAAGAAGGACGGAGATTAATCCAGGACAATCCTGAAAGAAAACCAGTTAAAAGCTGCAAAACACTTGAGACCACAGGTTCACTTTCAACCAACATTTCAACCAGAGTTCAGCCAAAGTTAAAATGAATGGGTTTAGATCAGGGGTCTCAAACTCCAGTCCTCAATGGCTGCTGTCCTGCAACTTTTAGATGTGCCTCTGCTGCACCACCTGAATAGAATAATTAGGTCATTAACAAGGCTGTGGAGAACTGATCTACACAAGGAGGAGGTCATTAAGCCATTTTATTCCAGGATTTTGTACCTGTGGCACATTTAAAAACTGCAGGACAGTGGCCCTCGAGGACTGGAGTTTGAGACCCCTGGTTTAGATCAAATAAAATTATTTAATTTAAAAAATTATGTTTGCAGATGTTCTCCAAGCAATTTTTTTTCTGACTGGGATATTTTGCAAAGAAGACAAAATGGAAACGACACATCTCAAGGACAAGCTGAACAAGGAAGACAAAATCCAAAGCATACTTTCAATGTTTGTATTTGCATAAAACATTTAAATAAAATTAAAAACCACGTATAATTTCCCTCTACCTTTGAAGGATACTATAAATATGAAAAGCAACTCAGACATTAACAACAACACTAATGTAAAGAACTGGTCAACTTGACCTAGAAGCTCTATCAGAAAGGGAAGCGTTTCATTTTTTTTTTTTCCACCAACAGGTACCTCCACGTCCCCCCAGCAGCTTCAACTCCTCCCACTCGGCCCTTGTGATCTGATTGAGGAGCAGCGTCCTCCTCTCCTCTGGAGCAGCTCCTCTCTCTAACTTTTCAGTCCGCTGCCCCGAACAGGACTCTGCGGTCATGGCCGGCACTCTGCCCCAGCACGGCTCTCCGAACTCCGGCTACAGCGCCAACAACGCCGCGGCTGTGCCGGCGATCACCCAGACGGACTCCAGGGACAAATGGAGCAAGAAGATGGACTTTCTCCTGTCTGTCATTGGGTTTGCGGTGGATTTGGGCAACGTTTGGAGATTTCCTTACATTTGTTATCAAAACGGTGGCGGTAAGTGTTTAAAGATGAAATTTACCTTCCAGGTTAATAAAGTTACTTTTGTAAAGTCAGTAACTTGTTTAACGTTTATTATTATTATTATTATTATTATTATTATTATTATTATTATTATTATTATTATTATTATTAATAATAATAATAATAATAATTAATAATAATAATAGAGAAATAAAATGACTAATAGATTAAATAATGTAAAACTACTCAGGAAAAACTAATAGCAGGAACTGTCCATGGTGCCAAAGCAGGCGTATCTAAAATGGAAAAGTAATAAAAATGAAAGGCATTTAAACAAACAAACAAACAAAAAAGTTTTAATTTCTTTTTTTTATTATGTCTGTGTTACTGGCTCATCTCTTGAAATATACAAATTATACAAAAAAATCTTGATACACTTATTCATTTTGTACACAAGAGTCAATTTAGAGCTATCATTTTAGGCAACCAAATTATAAATAGTAAAACTATATTAATTTATTTTATTTTTTCTAAATGTATGCATCAACAATTAATTTCAATCAAGGTAATTAGTGATGTGATATTTCTTTCTTTCAAATGTTGTCTTTTTTTCTGTCTTTGTTTTCTTTTCTTTCTTCATTTCTTTCTGTGGCTCCTCTGTGGTTGTATCAGTTTTTGATGAATTTTGAAGTCATTTCTTTGTGTTAAAATATATTTGTTGTTTTCAGATGAACAGCTGAGACATTAAAGCGTCTTCTGTCATGCATGTGTTCAGGTGCTTTCCTCATCCCCTACATTTTGATGGCGATCTTTGGTGGCGTGCCGCTGTTTTACATGGAGCTGGCTCTCGGGCAGTTCCACCGGACTGGAGCCATATCCATATGGAAACACATCTGTCCTATTTTCAAAGGTGAGGCTGAGCAATGAGCTGATTTAACACAGGTATTCAGATAAGATAAAAAAAAGCCCTTTTGATTGAACCTTTCCCATAATTAATCACTGCATTTTATTCACAAAGCAAAGCTAAAAGTGGGAATCCTGCGTGATGTGTGACTTGGTCTTTCAGGAATAGGATATGCCATCTGTGTCATTGCTCTGTACGTGTCCTTCTACTACAACACCATCATCGCCTGGGCCCTGTTCTACTTCTACTCCTCCTTCTCCAGCATCCTCCCCTGGACTAACTGTGATAACGTCTGGAACACCCCCAACTGCACCAACTACTTTGGAATGGATAATGTGACTTGGACAAATTCCTCCAGGTCTCCGGCAGAGGAATTTTACACGTAAGTGCATGTAAGTGTGAGTAACAGAAACCACATATGCGAGTATAAATAGCTTTTACTGTAACAGTTCTCACAAATGTTGCCAGATGGTTATTTTTAACCACAAGCCCTTCTTGTCTTGTTTGCTGACAGCCTGATGAGACGCGGATTTTCTCTCAACAGGAGGAACGTTCTTGAAATCCACAAGTCGTCAGGACTAAGAGATGTCGGGGGTGTTCGCTGGCAGCTGATGCTCTGCCTCTTTCTTATCTTCACTATAGTTTACTTCAGCCTCTGGAAGGGTGTGCGAACCTCAGGGAAGGTAAGAATGAATGAATATACTTTATAAATACCATCTTCCATAGATGTATTGCAGAGTATTTATTTCTGTTCATTTGATGATTAGGCCTTTATTGTGGCTCTGAATGCCAATAAAGAATTTGTCAGTATTCAAGCATATGAATGGAAAGTTTTGTGGAAGGAAAAAAACGGCAGAAGAAAATGTGCCTTTGCAGCAGGGATAACCTCCGCTGTGAGAAGATTGTGAAGCAAAACCCTCCTAAAATTTTAGAGTGGTTCCCAAAGTGAAGTCCGAGCTTCAAACTTCACCTCACATAGACAAATCTAGGACATCAACTACAAGCAGAAACGGTGTCAGAAATGTCTTGGGCTAATTAGAAGAAGGAGTGGCCCAAAGTCCTCTTTAGATGAAAGAGGACTTCATCTGAAGAGTAAACTTTTCATTTTGTTTAGAGATTAAGATCCAGGAGTCTGATGGAGGTGTGGAGAGACACAGAATCCAAGTCTAGTGTGAAGTTTCCACATTCAGTGATGGTTTAGGGGACCATGTCATCTTCTGATGTTGGTCCACTCTGTTTTATGAAGCTCACAGTTCATGTTTCCTTCTCCAGACACCCTTTATGAAGACTGATAAAAAAATGTCCAACTGGAATTGGCATCTGCCCACACTGCCAAAAGTATCAAAAGCTGCGTCAGTGACCTCTGTGTTTCTGCGCTTGATTTAACTGATATGAAACCCCACAGAGGTCGACAGCTTGCTGCCATGCTGCACTGATACTGCAAATCATCATTTATTGAGTGCAGATACTCTAGAGAACATCCTTTTTCTCTTGTTTCTGTGTTTCTGCAAACCCTAATACTATCTGAGTTTCACTTTTTGAATTGCTAAAATAAAGACTTTCCTTTCCTCTGTTTCTCACTCTCTGCTATTTTCTCTGCTCACCGTCAGGTTGTGTGGGTCACCGCCACCTTGCCTTACATTGTGCTTTTTATCCTGCTGATTCGAGGTGCAACTCTGCCAGGAGCCTGGAGAGGTGTGGTGTTTTATCTGAAACCACAGTGGGACAAGCTGCTGGAGACCAGTGTACGTTAACCAAAAGCTAAACACCTAGCTTAACCCATATTTCTCAAATGTTAGAATTATTATTCACCCATATCATCAGCTTAAAACCCTGCTTTAATTGTAAAATATATTTTTTTCTCCTACGCTAATTTATTTATGTGTAGACTTAAAATCTAAAAAAGACATATGAGATTATCTGTTGATTTATTCTTGATTATTTTTAAAACTCTATTTTGGGGGCAGTATTCCTATATAATAACAGAAAACCGTGTTATATTTTAGTTGTTATTTAAGCTTTATTTAGTCGAGCAGAGAAAGAACAATTTCTTATTTACAACTTGATTTGTACAAAACCTCTGCATGCACTCAACCAGTAACAGAAAAACTGAACATTTACAAACCTAAACTGTTCTATGTGTTTTTCAAAGTAAAGTAAATTTACAAAAGGAACAGCTTTAAGTTTGTTGCAGGGTTATTAAATATATTTGTTGAAAATGGTGCCTGGGTAGATACCAGCCTCTTGACAATCTGCCTATCTATATCTCCTACATCTATAAAAAATACTCCTCTTCTTCATCCGGCTCGCTGCTGTGTTACACCAAACCTGTGCGATCGCTTTGTTTGGAAGCGAATATGGATGAGATGAAATGAGATGCATAAATAAACCACAGAGTAGAATAATAAGATGCATAATTACTTCAGATTTTCTACCCATTAACAAAGGCTCCCCCCTTCCTCCCTCGCTCATGTATATCCAATGCTGTTCTCCCCTTTTTACCGCCGAATGCTCTTCAGATCTCCCTGCATGCAGCTGTGCAGCAGCTCGACCTTCCTCTGACAGGCACATCTTTCAGTTTGACAGAATTACATTGAGTGACCAAGACCACAACATAGAGAAATAGGAACTTTAATGACATTAAGTCACTAAAAGGTCAGGAAGTAATGAATGACTTTTCATGTTTAACATATGAAAACCTGCAGCATCCCAGACTGCAGACTCGAGGAAGGGTTGAAAAGTGTCTGCGCCTGTTTTCCAGGTGTGGGTGGACGCTGCTGCTCAGATCTTCTTCTCTCTGGGTCCTGGGTTCGGCGTTCTTTTGGCTCTTTCCAGCTACAACCCTTTTACAAATAACTGCTATCGGTATGCTTCTTCAAAATCCAACCCGATGAGTCACACAAAGTCTGTGTTTTACCGCTGGAAAAAAGTAGGTAGTCTCCATGCAAAGTTAGAACCGATGCACATCATGCATCAGCTGTGATCTATCTGAAACACTTAAAGGTCATCCACACAGAGTCACCGTGCATGAAATTTAACATATGAAAACCAAGTGTGTGTGTGCTGTGCAGGTAAAACCAATGCAGCAAAGTAAAGGAATATAACTACCACGAATTAAAACAGATGCTGCAGCGGAGGGTAACATCCTCTGGAAGCTATTAATTTAAAAGTATAATCCATCTCTTCTCAGAGAGGTAATCATTTGCATTATAATTGATTTAGGTCTGTTTCCACAATAATAACAAACAGACCTTTAGTTTTGCTTCTTTTGTTTGACAGGATAGATATGCAGGATTTTTGCTTTTAGTGTCGAGCTCCAAAAGTGCCACAATTCAGTAAAAATTTTATTTTCAATATTTAGATTTTTGGGGATACAGAATAAAAAAAATGACAACAATAGGTATGTTAGTATTATTTACAATGAAGTATTTTTAGCATTTATTTGTTATTCTGTGATCAACACCACCTCATGAATTTATTTAATCTGCATCCCAGATGAAGTCCAATGCTGCCCTGTTCAAGGTAATTGGTCTGAAGTCTCTGCGCAGGTTAACCAATCAGATGTCAGAGTAAAATGTGATTAACCAAATAACTGAGTTTTACATTTAAATGAATAATTGTGCATGTCTTTAAATAATGTTGAAACATTATTTTTATTTTTTTTTCTAGTTTTATTTTAACTTTTAAACACTTGCAATGACGACTGTGTATTTCAGTTGTGTTCTTCCTCCAACAGTGATGCCATTGTGACCAGTTTGGTGAACTGCCTGACCAGCTTTGTGTCAGGCTTTGTAATCTTCACTGTGCTGGGCTACATGGCAGAGATGAGGAAGGTCGAGGTTGAGGATGTGGCCAAAGATAAAGGTCAGAAAATACAGAAGTCAAAATCAAATCAGCTGATTCAACATATACTAACCTGTGCCTTGCTCCTGTTGTTATTTTTATTTCAGGGCCAAGTCTACTTTTCATCACATACCCAGAAGCAATTGCAAACATGATGGGGTCTACTTTTTTTGCTATAATTTTTTTTGTGATGATGATCACACTGGGACTCGACAGCACGGTATGAAATCTGGATAGTTTTATAATGTTGTAATATACAAATGGCCATTTGTGCAACAAAAGTACTGCGAGTAAGCACAATAGTAGTCTACTTTCTAAATAGGTCATTGCTGAATGCAAATGGTTACTCTAGATTTTATGGATAATAGAGAGATGGGGCCTGAATTCAACATACTGCCACACTTTTTCAGATTTTTACCTGTATGCCCCTTTTAAAACCATGTACCATTTTTTTGCCATCTCCCAATTAAAATCCCAATAAAAAGTCCAAAAGCTGATTGTTTAATTTATGAATTTTCTGATAGAAATATTTGTGTGTTTTAGTTTGGAGGGCTAGAGGCAATCATCACCGCTGTGCTGGACGAATACCCAGATTATTTCTCTCACAGACGTGAGCTTTTTGTTCTGTGCTTGGTGGTTGTCTGTTTCCTGGGTTCTCTAAGCACTCTCACAAATGTAAGTTTTCCTCTGAACACATTTTGTCATCTCATTACTCAAAATGACAGTTCCAGCTCCTTGCTGTTTTAAACTTTGGGACACTTCCAGATGATAAAATTGCTGATGTAACTCACAACTTTCACATGAACATAGGGTGGCGCCTATGTGGTGAAGCTACTGGAGGAGTTTGGAGTAGGATGCTCTATCATCGCTGTGGGTTTCCTTGAAGCTATTGCAGTTTCCTGGTTCTATGGTACAAATATAAATGTTTTGAAAAAAAAATTTCTGTGTGTCTTTCTTGATAACTGTCTGTAAGAATTACATTTTGTGTTATTTCTGGTTTCAGGGATTAAAAGATTTAGTAACGATGTTCAGGCGATGCTCGGTCAAGCCCCAGGATTGTTCTGGAGAGTGTGCTGGGTTGCTATAAGTCCTGCGTTTCTGGCGGTAAGAGAAGAAAATAAAGTCAAAATTTTTATAACAGTAGCATATACTTCGGACTGGCACAATGAGAACACACTAACGCGTATTTATTTTGAAGGGAAGAAATGGTAAATAAGCATCATCCTTTGAGGAAATTCAGACATAAGTGGGCTACAGTAGATAAGATATGAGTAAAAGCTTGTTGTAGCATCAAACACTCCTTGGACCAGCAGCCTTTAAACAAACTCTCCTCTAGATTAAACTCCTCTCAGCTTGATATGTCTCCTTTTTGTTTGCATCCGTCTTTCTTTTGACTGATTTTACATATTTAGTTTACGTTAAAGAATAATATTTACAATGAATTGCAAAAACATTTATACCCTTTTAACTCTTAACATTTTGTCCTTTTTTGTCCTGGGATTTATTTTGCCTTAGTGTGAACAGGAAACCTGTTTAAAGCTAATGGGAATATGAATGGTATTAAATACAGGGCGATCCTGAGAAAAAAAATCTGTAACAGCAACACAATGACCCTAAATCTACAGTAAGAGTCACACTGGAAGAGTTTAGATCGAAGAATATTCATGTGGTGGGTACGAGTACACAGCTAAATTTAATTGAGAATGGTCCATGTTAAGACTTGAAAATTGATTTTCTATTCAATCTGAACAAGCATTAGCTTTTTGCAAAGAAAAAAAAGCATGCAGGCCTTCAGATAGTTTGGGGAACCTCTAAAAACAAAACTCATCAGCACGATTGAAAACTTTTCAGCATGAAATTTCCAACACTGAAGTGTAATTTTTCTCTACTCCTCTCAGTACATCATAGTGAGCTCTCTGTTGAAAGCACCTACCCTCATGCTGTTTGACTACAAGTATCCAGACTGGAGCATCACAGTCGGCTACATCATCGGCTTCTCCTCCTTTATGTGGATCCCCATATACATGGTCTACAAACTGGTGTGGACCCCTGGTTCTCTCAAACAGGTTTGTGGATTAAAAAGAAACCCCAAAACAATAAAACCATTTCTCATGTGTTTAATTTACTAGCCTCTTTTAAACCTCTGATCATCGGCTTGTTTCCCACAGAGGCTGGCTGTGTGTCTGAGACCAGAGAGGACCATCCCAGACGTCCATACTGGCAGTCTCAACATGGCCGCCGTATCACAGAAAGACATGAACACCTCTGTGTGCTTGTGAACTCCTCTTTAATTAAACCACAGTTTCAAGTAATTTGTGATTGAACCCCAACGTGACCTGTCATCATGACTGTTCTCCTGGTGGTGATGTTGAACACGTCAGATGGCTTTTTCACAGCAGACTGGCGAAAGGTTGAATGCTGCTACATTTGAGGATCTAAGATAGCAATAGCTGTATCTTTACTTTGTGTAAGTCAGACCTGCATCACCTGCACAGTGCACAGCTCTGTAATATGGCTATTTTCTCATGTGATACTAGTTTGTTGTATGCTCTGTGGTCTGTTTTAATATTAATGCGGTTGCATCTCAACAAGAATAATTAGACAATATTGAAAAGTTACCTTGTTTCAGAAATAAAAAGTGAGTTCATAAATAGATTTATTACATGGAGAGTGAGATATTTTAAGTGTTTGTTTCTCTTTTATTTGAGGATGATGGCTTAGAAATAATGAAAACCCAAAAATTAGTTTCTCAGGAAATTTTAATATAACATAGAACCACAAAATGATTTTACTTAATAAATTCTGGCTTACCAAAAAGCATGCCCATACATTGTACTAAATATGCTCTCAATACTTATTTGCATAAATTATTACATCAAAGCAGAGAAGCACAGAGGAGATCAGAATGGACACCCAAGCTGCCTTAGCAGCTGCAAATTGAAGCATGAAGTTCTCTAAAATGTCCTGGTAAATGGTTCTGCTACCGATAGGCTTCAGTGCACCAACACCTCCAGATGACAAGTTTCTCCAAACCATTACTGGCTGTGGAAACTTCCCACCGAATTTCAAGCCACTTACGTTCTGTGCCTCTCTACTCTTTCAAACTCTGAGAGATTGATTTCCAAATGAAAATGTCTCTGATCAACAGACCTCCAGAGTCTATGTCCTGGATATGTGTGTGTGGTGACTCTTGAAGCTTTGTCTAGTGCAACTCTCAGGACTGCAGTTTTTTCTTTCACTTAACTTTCCATTGATATATACAGGACTTCATTATCAGTCAGCTTCTTTATAAATCCCTTTTTGTGGCATTTTTTTCCTTGTAGAAAGAGTAAAGTAATGTTTGCTGAACACTTGTCAAGTTAGCCATCTTTGCCACTGCTGTGTGTCACAACATAATATTTCTGTGTTAACACTCATACTGTAATTAAACTTGTGTGGCATTTTAATTTTATGAGAAGCAGATGTTCGGATGTTTTTTTTTTAGCTGTAAGCCATGATAAGTAAAACTAGAATCCAATGTTTAAAAACATACCACTCTGTATGTAACAAATATGAAATATATTACTGAACTCTTTTATTGTCCAGATAAGATTTAATTCCTTGTCATGCACCCATATTAGAGTTTGCCAAGGAGAATAACATTTAGATTGTGTAATTGTAATATTAATTTATGTAATTAGGAAGCACTTCCTCCACTATTTACTTGTTTGATGGCATTACTTTCCAACAAAGGGCATCAGATTTGATCACATCTGGGGCCAAATGTTGCATTTACTTTTAGGTTCAATGTAACAAAGCTCAAAACAGGTTGACAGGTATTTACAGTTTTCACCACATCATTGTATTTTATGACCTGGCTCTGAAGTATAATAATTTATTAGGATCTAAGGACTGTTGATTAATTTATCCTAAAAAAAAAGTGTATTTCCTCATTAAATCCCACAAAATATAATTGAACAACACAGAAAGCAAAAAATTATCAAATCATACCATTGTCTCACTTTAAAAGCAGGAATCCTCTCCATCGATAACATGTGTGAAAATGTTTCTAATTCATTTCTAATCAAATTTTTCAGTTGATATTCATTAAAAAAAGTTTCTTAATAATGTCCTTTGACTCTCGTTGGACTGTTTTGCCTTAAGTTGAACATGTGTGGAAAAATTGTAAGTGTGGTAACAATATTGTGCCTCTCCATAAGAGGTTTTTACTCTAAAGACTGTTCAGATGTTTATCAGAATATATATTATGTTTTAGTCACAACTGTTATTTTAAATGCTTTATTCAGAGACTTATGTGATGATTGTTGTGTCCTCCCTGACATGGTTTCTGCAAAATGTGTATGAAGTGACTATAACACCTAACTGTGTCAGTCTGGTTTCTTTTATTCTTTTAAGATTTCAGATAAACATATACAAACTCTGTTGTGGGAAGTTTTTAATGATTATTATAAGTAAACACCAAGAATGTGGTTGTAAATGTTGTAGATATTTGTGGCCACAAATTTGTGAAGAGCCTTTTATGACTCCCTAATGTATGTTTCTCTCTTGAAACAATATTTTAGATAAGAAACAGCATGCAAACAGAGCAGTATTAAACTTTGGATATTTCTATTAGACTTTCAAACAACTATAATCCTATTATCTCTGCAAACATTCACATTTGAAGTTTTCAGTCAAATTCTGTCCACATCAGGGCTTATCTCTTCAAGAACAACAGAGTTCAGGACATATGAGCTGCTGCTGGCTGCAGCATGGTGAGCAGATAAAAGCCCTTTTGTGCCTATTGAAGTCGAGAACAGGCAAGCGCAATGGATACATGAAAGAAACACACTATAAAATACAGTCCTGCCTTATCAACCTGATGCAGCATATACAAAAATGCTGCTGCTCATATGACAATGCAAAGCAAGGAAATACACGACAAGAACTGACAGAAACAATATGTCATAGTGTAAACAGTCAAGATTGTTGATTACTAACTAAATGTTCAAAGATGTTATTTTATTCTTTGGCATTTGTGTGGAAAGGTTTGGTTTTATGACTTGTATGATTTATTCGTGCATTCATGTAATCAAGAAGATAATTTCACAAAAGTCCCAAAAATTCCTTATAGTGCAACCTAATATTCTCTACACCTCCCTCCCTGACCTCTCTGCTGTGTTCTTCACAGAACAGCTGGATTTCTAATGTGATCAAATTAACTCAGGAGGACTCTGATAACTAAAAGCATGTCTTATTGAACTGATTTTGTTTAGGGGTATCAGAGTAAAGTGAGCCGAGTGCAAATGCAGGACACATCTTTTAGATTTTTATTTGTTGTTTTTTTTTTGTTTTGTTTTGTTTTTTAAAAGACAGAAAACACTGAACCGGTTCCTTAAACCTATATGCACCACTTTGTTCCAGGCTATTAAAATACACTGACATTTGTGGTTGTAATGTGACAAAATACAGAAAAGCTTAAAGAATATGATTACTTTTTGAAGGTACAGTGTATCAGGGTGAAGACACTGACATATTGTCTTTCTTTCAAGATAAGATTCAAATTGTTGTGGGTGCCTTCTCCTGTTTACCTTATTTCCCAATCAGATGCACATCCTTGATTGATTAAGTCAGAACTGATACTTATTAGCAGAATATGTGTCTGTGTCTGCATGCGTTCATTTAAGAGCAGACCTCTGACTTTATGCATTAATTACATGCTTTCTAGTTGCAATGACATTATTTAAGGAGCTCTGTCTACCGTGAGTGACATTTCATGATGTTAATTATGGCTTCTGTGTTAGAAAATAAAAGTCGACACGCCTATCCATCAGACATGCAGAGAGACGATATAATATGTAACTTCAAGGAGCCTGACCCGTCGGTCTGTTCTTCATTGCACTTTGACATTGCACAAATAAGAAACAGGAAAGATGCTACAGGTAATCTCATTACTTTCCACTTGTCATATTTCCACATTAGCTAAATAAGTCTGAGCTGACTGATGAATTTATATATCAGATAAAATTGAATATTCTATTTGCTATATATATATATACTGTATATACCTATATATATTTCCTGTCAAAGAAAATCAGTTCATCCTACATTTTCTTTCCATGTACCTTAATTGTGTGAAATATAAGAATAACTGTGCTAACTGAATCTGGTTCTTTACAGTATTTTGCTCTTATTTATTCATATATGTGGTTGTAAAGCACACAGGATCAGCTGATGGTAGTAATAAAAAAAATGTGATTCAAAATAATAAAAGCTTCACTGTATTTGTTTTTTGAGAAAAGTGACTTAAAATGATACCTTGGGGACGGTTTTTTTCCTTTCTGTTCCAACACAAACACAAAACCCTATTACTGAAAACAGCTCAAATATTTTATTTTTTTATTTTTTACTTGCTTAACAATGGAAAAATCTAAAAATATAAGCTACTTTAATGAAATTTGCAAAGCGATCTGTCAGATAGTCACATTTTTGTAGATATGTAAATCATCTGGAACATAAAAAGAGTTGTACAAATATCTTATTAGAAACACTTGTATGTCCCACCTTTCTTTTATTTCCATTTTCCTTTTTTTGTGCTGAACTGGAGTCATTTAACCACGCTACCTTTTAAAAGACTGATTTAGAAAACAGCTTTGATTTTTCGGTAGACTTTTCTGACGCTCCTTTCTGGCTTCCCCTTGGTGGCGTCATTGCTCAGCGCAGTAACCCAGTGGCTTTAGGACCCTGATGAAGCGGAAGAAGAAACGCCTCCCATCCTCCTCCTCCTTCTCCTCCTCTTCCTCCATCCTGTAACATGATCCTGCATCTCATCCCACAGGCTGTAATATCATGTTTTAGTGTGATTACCAGCGCTCAGGACGCCTCCGACGTGACCAAAAGCCTTATGCGGTCCTGCAGAAGCAGAACCTAGGTGAGTCCTGGTGCTTCACTGGAAACCAGTATGAGGACTGGGTCTGGAACTCTGCCATCCGGGCCGCTGTTTGCTTTTTGTTCTTTTGTTCCGTTTTACTGTAACATCGCCATGTTCCGATCTGCCGTGCAGCGGTGAATGCATCCTATGAAGTGTTTTAAGGCGTTGTTGCTGACCTGTGCGTGTGTTTTGCTGCTTCACAGTAACGTTGGGGAGTGTCCTCGCCGTCCTGCTGCTGCTGATGATCATCATGGCTGTCTGTGTCTACAAACCTCTGGCTCGTCGTTGAAACTGGACACAAATATTTGCACTAATAACAGACTCCGACTGCTTGCGGTTCTTCCGGTGCAAAGTCACTCCTGCAACGTGTTCAGACGCCTGCTGAGGGCAGCACCCCTGGGCCACAGCCAGCTGCCTGGAAGCCTGGCCCAAATGAATTAGGTTTTCAGGCATTTTAATGGTTTAATAAACATACAGTTCCCCTCAGTCAGCATAAAAAGGATTCTTGTGGCAGCACTCATTAGATTTAGACCCTCAGAGCAATGGGGAAGTCCAAGGAACTCAGTGAGGATGTGAGAAGGAGAATTGTAGATCTGCACAAGTCAGGAAAGTCTCTTGGAGCCATTTCTAAAGAGCTACAGATTCCCAAATCATCCGTTCAATCGATCATACGCAAGTATGATTTATTTGGGTGCGTCAGCACTTTGCCCAGGTCTGGGAGAAGGCCCAAGCTTTCCCACTCAGACGAACTGAAACTGGTTAAGATGTTCAAAGACAATCCAGGAACCACCAAGGTTCAAATCTGGCAGGAACTGGAAACTGCTGGAATGCAAGTGTCTCTGTCCACAGTGAAGCGGGTTTTGCATTGCGTTGAGCGTCCAAAACTGTCCAGCAAGAACCAGGATGATCTTCTTCTGAAGAGTGCCACCGGTGCAGAGCTCGCTCAACAGTTGCAGAAGGTGGGAGTGGGTGCGTCTGCTTGCGCAGGGAGACGAAAAAGGGCCGCCAAGAAGCCACTGTTGTCGGAGGAAAAGGCCCAGGGCAGACTGGAGTTCTGCCAGAAGTACATAGACTGGACCACAGAGGACTGGTGCAGAGTCATCTTCTCTGACATGTCTTCCTTCCGATTGTTTGCAACATCTGGAAAAGGATTAGTAAGAAGAAAAGATGAGGCCTCCCAGGAGACCTGTATGATGCCAGCAGTGACGGATCCTGATGCGGTGCATGTGTGGGGCTGCTTCTCATCCAAGGGAGTGGGTTCACTCACAGTCTTACCCAAGGACACCTTCATGGATGAAGAGTGGTATCAAACCGTCCTGCAGGAGCAGCTTCTTCCAACAATACACGAGCAGTTTGATGATGGAAAATATTTTTTCCAGCATGACAGGGCACCGTGCCACAAGGCAGAAGTGATAACCAAGTGGTTCAAAGACCATGAGGTTGAAGTTTTGGACCTGTGGCCAGAAAACTCTCCAGATCTCAACCCCATGGAGAACCTGTGGTCATTCCTCAAAAAACGAGTGGACAAGCAGAAGTCATCAAACTGCGAGCAGCTCCAGACTCTGATACGTCAAGAATGGTTCACTCTAAGCCGGGATTTGGTTCAGAAGTTTATATCTAGCATGCCAGAAAGGATTGCAGAGGTTGTGAAGAAACAGGGTCAACCTTGTGAATTTTAAATCTTTACAAGGTCACCCAGTCAGTGCTTCTCTGTGAGGTTCTGTTGGCGTTTTATGACACAAATTAACCATTCTTCTATTTTTCTGTCTTGATTGCTGTTTTTCCTGTCGGCTATGCAATGTTTCTAATAATTATGTTATGACATCTGATCCTAAATTAAGAAAATGCTTTAATGTTATCGTTTCAGCTTGGTGATGGTAAAAATGTGACGCATATCACCAGAAGATCAAAACATAAAGCTTTCTTTTCTTGGAGACAAATCAATCTAATTGGACACAGCAGAGGAAACAACTTTGAAGAGCTGTGGAATGGTGGTTTCACAGGATTTCTCTGGTCTCTAAAGAGGAGAACATGGACGTTTCTCTGGAGAATCTGTCTTGGAGGAGTAAAGTGTGGTGGGAGGATTAAAGTCCTTGGGTGGTTTTGGAGTTTCCCCACTTGTCTTTAGTCAATCAATATTGGACAAAGCAGAAGTAAATGTGCTCTTCAAAGGTTGTTGAAGTCTTTTTGTAGAGAAAAAAAAAATCCCACTTCTGCTGCATAATCAACCCAAAGCACTTTGGAGCTTTGGGAGAACTTCTTGAACAGTAAATTGACAGTGAAAATTTCCACCACAGTTGCTTAACATTTGTAGCGGTACTTTTGATGACCCTACATTTGTTATACTTTTCTTTCTCTCTGTGTACCTCTTGTTTTTTTTCATTGGATTCTACCCCATATCAGTTAGAGTAGTTATCGAGTTTTAGAGGGTGATCTGTAGAGGGGAGAAATCTGCAAGGGGATGATCCTCCTCTCTCATTACTTACTGTATTGTTTGGATTTGAGTTTTGTATTAATTAAACTAACAAATGCGAGATGAAATACTATGGTAGTTTCCTCTGTTTTCAACTGATCAGTCAGAGCAGGTAAATCTTTATTCAAAGCTTAGGATTTGCTTAAAACTTTTTAGCATCAAACTAAAGAGCTGCTTTTTCTGTAATCCATGAATCTTTGAATGTGTAGAAATATTTTGTATCTGATCTAGACAATGAAAAGTAAAATATCCCACAGAGTATTTTTTATGGTTTTATTTCTGCCATTGTAAAGTTGTCATCAGTAAAGCTGTCAAAACAATCCTGTTTCTTCTTTAATGTGTTCATGTTTGTATAATTTCTTAGTCTTTTAATAAGGTTTTCTGAGTAATTTACAGTTTACAGCAGGAACAGGATTAAACGGTTCATTCTGTAAATGTAACTGTACCTCTTGAAGATTACAAAACAGAGATGATCTACCTGTATTCAATCAGTAGATTGATATGATTCTTGAATGAACATCCAATATTACTGCTTAGTGCAACAATTAGAATATGTTGACAGGTAACCTCATAATACAGTTTCGTTCCTAAAGGACCTCAGTCAGTAGTGACCCCCAGTTTCCAGGATAATACCCCATTATGCCAGGTTGTAATATAACCTGGTTTCTTGAAAATACCCAGTAAATTTCCTGAAAGCTCCAAGAAAGTGTTAAACTGTAAGTAAAAGTAAACTAAACTAAAAGTAATTGATGGTAAATTCCAAGAAATTATCTTGTCAAAGCTGCTTTACATTACAGCATGTAGTTCCAGGATGCTACCAGATAAGCTTAGGGGAACCTCCAGTAGCATATCGGTTCCATATACTACTTGTTTCCGCAGGAACGTTCTTTAAAAGTGCTTGGTAAGTTCCAGAAAGTACAACATGTGTCTAGAAAGGCAACTTCTAAAATTTCTATGAAGGTTTTGCAGATTATAAAATGCCAGTGGCATATGAACAACCTATAAATTGCAAAATGGTTGTTTTTTTTCAAGATTTTGTGTTAACATTGTTCAAAACAGTTCAAATTACTTTAAAATGAAATAATATTTAGTCTGTAACTGTTTAGGTTGAAGCATAAAGAACATATTAATTGAAATTGAAAAGTGCAAAACTTCTAGTTACCAAAGAAAATAATTTTCTGGGGGCCTGAGTTACAAAAACATTTATACATTTCATTTTTTTATTCAGAATATATATATATATATATATATATATATATATATATATATATACAGTACAGACCAAAAGTTTGGACACAAATATGTGTCCAAACGTTTGATCTGTACTGTATATATGATGTATATTTTAAATCAAACTTTGGAATTGTTTTCATCATTTGATGATGTTGTAACAAGTCAATTGTGCAAAATAGTATCAAGTTTCTAAAATGGTGAGATAGTAAACCAAATCTTCCCAGTATAACAACCCAGTGGCTTTAGGACCCTGCAGTAGCGGAAGCAAAACGCCTCTCCTCATGATCATCATCCTCCACCTTCATCCATGAACAACATGATGCTGCATCTCATCCCACAGGCTGTAATATTATGTTATAGTGTGATAACTAGCGCTCAGGACGAATCCAACCTGACTGAGAGGCCTTATGTGGTCCTGCAGAAGCAGAATCTAGGTGAGTCCTGGTGTTTAACTGGAAACCAGTTTGTGAATTGTCACTGGAATTCTCCCATTCGGTTTGGTTTTTATGCTTTAGTCCTGTTGTCCTAATATTGAGCATTGCGCCATCCCATGGCGAGCTATGTTGTTGCTGATCTGTGTTTTGCTGCTTGACAGTGACATTGGGGAGTGTCCTCGCTGTTCTGCTGCTGCTGATGATCATCATGGCTGTCTGTGTCTACAAACCTCTGACTCGTCGCTGAAACTGGACACAAACATCAACTGTGAGGGTTATCTTCTGGTACAAGCTGCATTGCGAGTAGAGCCCAGCAGATGGCAGTACAGCCAGGCAGCTATCAGCAGCGACACCTTCTGTTAGACTTGGAAGCCTAAAATAAAATATGCTGCGACTGAACAGCTAAAAATGACACATTTATTTGCAGATTGTAGTAAAAGCGGAAAATATATGCACCTAACATCTGTATCCGCCAGTTTTAGCAATGGTTAAAGTGAAGCCGTCATCACTCCCTATCAAAACAGGCTCACATTCAAGGAAATTGCTGCCTCAAATATTCAGCTTGAAAAAAACATTTTTGCTTATTTTCAAAAAGTTCAAGCTGACAGATTGAACTACATCAAAGAAGACATAAGGATATCAAAGATTATCAAGCAAGGGTTTCCTCCTCAAAGGTACACCACAGGGTGGTGTTGCTACCAGTGTAGAGCTTGCTCAAAATTGGCAGCAGATGGGTGTGAGCATGTTTGCATGCACTGTGAGACAAAGACTGTTGGATAACGACCTTGTAACAAGTATGGCTGCAAAGAAGCTGCTTTGGTCCAAGGAAAACATCAAGGCAGACTGGGTTTCAACAGGAAGTACAAGGAATGGACTCCACAGGACTGGAACAAAACTATTTTCTCTCATGGATCCATCTTGTCTACGAAATCTGGAAAATCTTTAGTCCAGAGAAGAAAGCAGAAGTGGTGTCATGATCAGCATTATATTGTGTCAGCTGTGACAGATCATAATATTGTCCTCCTTCCAGCATTCCAAGCACATTTCGATGATAATCAGGATGTTTTCCAACATGACGGAGCACCGTGCCACAAGGCACAAATGATCATGAAGTGGCTCAGAAATTATGGTGTTGAATATTTGAACCTGTGGCCAGAAATATGTCAAGTTCTTACTCCTGTTAAGAAAATGCGTTAATTTTGCAAAAATAATAACTATGGACCTTTGTGAGATTCACCTATTGCAAAAAAAAAAAAAAAAACGTTCTATTTTACAGCAGATTGGCAGTGAAAAGCAACATGTGGGGGAGGGTCTATGCTATACTCCATGGAGCTTCAGGAAAAACTTACTCTGTTATTTTATTTCTCTGTTGCCTCATTAAAAGGTTTTGGGACTGTAGAAGTAATTGGGCAAAAACTTTTAGTGGTTTAGCCCTACCTTTATATAGGTGACATAATATGGGATTTTGTAATTGTTTTGCTCATAAAAGGCACTGAAATTTAAGAAATTAGATTAGATTCATATGTGATTATAGGACTAATAAGAAGAAAGGCCATGTTAACTATAACCAGAAATTATGGCCAATGAATTTTGATGACTGGCTTGATAAGCAGCTATGAATCCAATGATTTAATGATTTTAACTCATTTTCTGCTGTCCACAAAAGTTTTTTAATTTGTTTTATGATTAAAAGTGTGGAAACATGTGAATTTATTTATTTTAACCTTCTTAAAAATTCTGGCCAAGTAGAAAAAAATGTTTATTTCTCACTCTCATTAAGAAAAACAAAAAGATACATCTCTAAAATTCTGAGAAATAAAAAGATTTTACATAGCTTTAAAGTTGGATTATCCTCTTTATATTGGATTTGCCATGACACATCTGAGAATTTTTTTTTTTTTTTACAAATTACCAACCACAGTGATCAGTGCTTCTTTATGTGCTATGTTGAAATGTGTTTATTACTAATTCATTAAACTGTAAAAAATCTTTTCTGTTCAATCTTGTGAGACTGTGCACTAACAAAATAAATATTGCAGAAAAAGATATCTACAGTAAATTTTACGTGGCTTTTAACCATATGGAACTTGTTTTGTTTTTTAAAACACTATGACCACAAGCATTTGTGTCTTCTACTAGGGTTTTATGTGACACAAAGTAGTGTGTAAGAGTAATATGAAAGAGAAAATGATGGTGTTCTTAGCTATTTGTTTTATTAAATCAATAGCCTGTGGGCCGCAACTATTTTGGGATATCTGTGAATATAATTTTTTTGGACTGGACTTCAGGCTGTCATGATTGGATATGTATCGATCTAAATCATTCCATTTTACGTAGTTCTTGGTGTGTGTTTATGGTGAAAGATTAGCCTCCACCTCAAGACGACTGCCCCCTTTAACAGGCTTCCTTCTGGGATTGCCATTTATTTAGGTTTGAGAATGAGATTTAATCTGAGAATAAATAAAACACAGGTGGACTCTATTAACTGGGTCCATCAAATAATTTTTTAAAGTTAGAAAGCGTTCTTCACAGCTGATGAACCACTTTGTCTGTCACATCAAATCTGTAAAACTTTGAAGTCTGTAGTGGTGGAGACTACAAGTGAAAATGATTAAGAGAAAGCTACTGTAAGGATCTGCACTTCACACTGCTGACCAGGTTCAGGCTGAAGATATGAGACTTAAATAGACTTTTATTATACTGAGCCAGTTAAAAACTTAATTGAGAAAAGAATGAATAAGAGAAACAAAAAAATAAACCTTTTTTTCCCCTGAAATTATCAACATTGTCATGGATTGTTTTTAAGTTGCTAACTTAGGAAAGAAAAAAAAAACAAGTTTAGTCCTCATGGAAATAAAGTGCTTTTATTTTAGAACATTTTCAGACATTTTCAAAACTCACCTTTTTTTTTTTTTTTTTAGAAAACATCTTTGCTCACACATTGCATTGCAGAGATCTGCATCAATATTAGCTAGCCTTCACAAAGTTGACTTTTCACCAGTTTGGCAAATTGATCCATTACAGTTAGTTGAATCATAGCAACAAAGGGGACCTTTAAAAAAATGGTTGGCTGTCAGTGAAATCAACTTTAGTGGTTAATTCATGTTACTCTGCATCACTCTGGTACAAACCAAAAGCATTTTCATCTCATCACATTAAAAAAACACATCTTAAAAAAACATTAGAATTTTTTTTGTCTTAGTGGCACTCCATGAACTTTACTATACCTCGGCCCCTCAGGCATTTTCAGAGCAAAGTGATCCTTGGCACATGCTGAAGCTGCTACTCTTAATCATGCTGGAGTCTGTGACGCCTCCAGTTCATGGTTGGAGAAGGTAAATGCTGCTACATCGGTTACTGCAACGACTCACAGATAAGACCGGTCTCTGTTATTGCATTTCTGAAGGGAGTTGAAGCTGCGCTCAGTGACAGGTTACAAAAATAATTACTTTATTACCTCAAGCCAAGTCTAGGCCTGGCTGCAGTACAGATTTGTCACCATGCAGTTACTTTAAAAACATTTCCCATGGCAACATGCGTTTGTTCAACCACCTGCAGTCCTGTACATTCACAACATAGATCTAAATGCATTCAGAAATGGCTCCATGAATTTTCCATTTTTAGGTGTTAGCACAGAATGATATGCATGAGAAATACCGTTTGCATCAGAAACATTTACCAGGCTACAACAGCTCTGAATCTCATAAATAAATGTTGGAAGAAAAAAAAAAAATCTAGAAAGTTGGAACCCTGAGATTTTTCTTATTTGATGAGCCAAACATATTTTTGAGAAGCAACTCTGCAGGAAGACTTGCAATAATACTCAAGCTTGCTGCTTTACGTTTGCAGTGATCAAAATAATTTGATGTGCTAGGCTTTTAGAAGAAATCTGACTTTACATGTTAAGAAAAAACGAAACAAAACAAGGGCTGTGGTGGCATAAAGTGTGACATCTCAGCACAAAGAAACATTTGAAGCTAACTCAAGAACTTAACTGTAATTTAACCCCAATCCAAACAATAATGATTAACGAATGTGAATGCTGTTGTGAGTCTGAATAGTAAACAAAAATAACTAAAGGACTAAAGTACCTCAACAGTCTGAAGTAAGTAAGTAGTGACAAGATGTCCACTTGAAGGAATATAGGAAAGAAAAAGTTCTTCTTAAAAATATCTATTGAAAAATAATGGAGAGTTTTTATTGCTTGTATGGGTCCAAGTCTGTTACAGCAAAAATGAAAATCAGTGGTTGCATAGGTGGATTTAGAGAGGTTAGGAAGGAAACACTGAGGTGTGGTGGTTACTTCTGGTTCCAGGAACGTCGTTTTAAAATTCCCTCCTTCTCCTTTTCACTTCTCAGTGAGCGACAGCTGCAGTATCCGCTCTAGCTCCTCATCCTCCTGCTTCCTCTTCCTCTCAACCTCTTCTTGAGCTCGAGCTGAGAGCTCCATGGCCAGGTGGAGGTCCGAGTCGTGGCTGGAAGCGGAGGGAGAGCTCACGGGACTGACGCTGTTTCCAACTTCCACCAGCAACCCTTCAGGGATACTTCTGGAATAAGATTGAAAGAAAGAAGACAGATTCAACCCTGAGCTGTTGCCTTTACTAAGCAACAGAGAAGGTGGGTGGAGCAGCCAAAAGTTGTACTCAATGCAGTAGCACCACTGCATCGTATTTTTCTCATGTAAAAAGTGTCTTAGTTAGAGGGCTGCTAAAGTACTGAGTAACTGATCAGAACATTTGATTCATTAAGTTAAAGTGATGTCATCATCAGACAGACAAAAATGTTATACATACAGTATGTCCAGCACCTAGTATTTTAAAGACTAACATGACATAAATAAATAAAATATAAACAAATAGCATAATCACAAAATAAGATTCAGAAAGCACTTTTCTACATCATAAAAAATACAAAACTAATACTTGCAGTCAATATGCTTTGTTAGAACAGAACTACTCCGAAATGTTACATTTTTTTCCAAAATGTTACTCAAGTAAATTTTACTAGTAGTTATGAAGACATACAAGCGGTCACCTTGCAGTTATTAACTGCCCACTGAAGTGGGCTGATTTGAAATGTATGCCACACTTTTCAAATCTTTATTTGAAAAAACCGTAAGCATGCTTTTGCAAGGCAATGTATTTAGTGAAAAGGCCTGGACCTACCCATCGCTATGGCTGCCTGTCATTGCATGTGGAAATTCTCCATTAGCATCATCCCAGCTCACCTATAAAAACACACAAACAAGAGGGATATTTAGAAAGGAGCAACGTTAGAGAATAAGCAGTGGAAAATATGATGTGCTGCTGCTCTGACCTCGCCTGAGCCTCTTTGTGAGTCCAGGAGGCTCTGATGGATGGCATACTGCAGAAGTTCATCATCATTGTTGGACATGGGGGTGTGGCGGCTGCCCCCTCTGCGGTGATAATTCAGAGGTACTTCGAAAACCGAGGGACACACCTGAAATGGAGTTGTAGCTGTGGAAGGAGGGCAGAACCGAATGGAGAACAAGACGCTAAGGAGTTAGGAACATGGAGTCTTTTTGTTGTTTTTTTTAAGACAACAAATGTTGTGGCTGCGTTGCTACCTGTGGCTACTTCATCATTTTCTTCCAAAGATGTCGGAGTGGCTGCTGCTTCCTCTTCAGTGGGACATTTGTTTACATTACCAAATGTAATCCTGGCATTCAGCACATGAAACAGGGGAATCTCTGAGAAGATAAAAAAAAATCTTTAAAATGCTAATTTTATAAAAAGAAAAAAAAAGAAGAAAGGATGTATTGGTTTATACCTATTTTAACAGGAAATCCAGGGGGAAACTTCAGGGTTACAAAGTCTCTTAATCGTGCAAAATGGGAACTGGTTCGAGCCATGAGGTCGATGATGGGGGTCACCTGCTCCACCAGGGACAGAGGATGCTCCTCACTCATCCACAGTGTTCCTCTGAACCTAAGTGGATGAACATTACAGAAGACATTCATTAAACATGCACCCGGCCTGATGAAGACTGCACAATAAAAACAGAAATTCTTACTTTTGTGTACGAATCGTCAGTTCGATGGGACGACCAATGTCCCTGTTACCCAGGTCAAAGTCGGGATTAAAATATTCCTCTGGAGTGATCGCAGTGGGGTTTGTGGCTGTGGCATACTCCAGAGTTAAGTTCTGCAAATTGGAGTAACAAACTAAAATGAGCCATTAACTGAGAGGCGAAACAAATAATTTGATCTTTAATTGATACTGAAATGAGCATCTTACCCCCTGGGCACTTATGTGCTGCTCCACAGTCCCCAGCAAAGACTCCAAAACATTCCTTTCACCTATGAATAGAACGGTTACATGTGAATTTACAGGTCTGGAGAAACTAAACTCAAGTAAGAGAAATGTTCTCCGCCTACTTTTAATCCTGGTTTTCTCCTCATCTGTTAAATGCTCTGTCCTTGTCCTGATGACCACGTTTACATTGTTCACACTAAAAACCTGAAAGAAAATAAAGCACAAATCCAAATGACCGGCTGTACAGGTGCTAGTGGATAGGGAGTTTGTTTTTTGTAAATGTCAGCCATGTAACTTTCTCAAACCTTTGCTTCAAATCCATTGACTGCTTCGGTTTTGTCTGTTCTCCAACCTAAAATCCCAGATTTGCATCTGTTGGGAAAAAAAACAAAAAGTATTTGAGAAAACAAAGCAACATCATAGAGAATTTTTTTGCCATCTTCGAACAACTCTTTACAGTGCAGAGAAAATAATAAACTGTGATGGAGCAGCGCTTTCCAAAAGGATTTCTAATCCCTGGACATTTTTATTAAAAATAACAGTGTTTTCCAACTACTTTATCTATAGTCACAGCGACAATCAAATAGTTTAATTCAGACCTTATTCATATTGATAAAACAGCAAAGTCAAAGCTCAGACCCAAGTTGAATTGAGAAAACAAATTCAGAGATGCTCTCCACCCATTCTGGCTGAGCTTGAATAGTTTTCCACAGTTCAGGCAAAACCAATAAGACTGGAACTTTAATGCATTAATTTTGATCAATTAAATACATACATTTTTTTTACATAAGAATTTTAATGCAATTCATCTCTCTTGAATGGGTCTGGCAAAACTGAATTTAGCACCAATGATAAGAGGTAAATATATCCTCACATTCAAGTCGGTGTGTATACAGATATTAGAAATAAATTCTGCAGAGATTCTAGAAATTGTTACCATGAGATGAGTACTAATCTTGCTGAACACAGACCTAATTAGAGACAAACATTAGCTGACAGTAAAAGAGATTAAAGAGCATTGGAGCTATTTGTGTTGTGACTGATGGCAACCAGAAAGAAATCTCGCCTTTCAAAAGCAATATCCTTTGTGTCCAAGTAGGTGTTGACAATAGATGTCGTCAATCTTTTGGCGACTTCCTGTTCAGCTGGCTGCATCGACTCCAACGTGACGTCTTCCATTTCTTGGGATATGTTGAAGCGCTCAGTGTCGACGACGCCATCATCGTGGTTCACCTCCATTAACTCTGCATGGGAATCTGTGGGACATAAAAAAGAAAAATGTTTTTTATGCTTAAACACCTTAGAAAGCGTCTTTACATAGGAGTTTAAAACACACACACACCATCTCCTTTGAAGATGTAACTCCTTCGGCCTCTGATCCAGGTCATGTTGTCAAAGCCCAGAAGGGTGGCGTCAACTCGAAGGCTGGCACCGCTCTTCCAAATGCGACAAACGTCACTTGGACATATCCGGGACAGAAGAGGGACTGAAGCAACGACACGAACAGAGGAAAAAATGTGACGCTTAGCTAAACAGAAACAGCAGAGGCAGGTATGTTGTTTTGCCTGTACGACCTGATGAAACCTTTATGCAAAAAGCTCTGGATGCTTGAGCATTAGGGAAAAACATGCCTGTGCCTTTATAATTAACATAAAACACACACACACATGCACACAAAATTCCCCACTTACTCCAGCTGGTGAATTCCCATTTCATTTCCATGTAGAAGTCTGGAGACTGGTGGGGGAAAAAAAGCAAGGTCATTTTTTATTCTAAACGTTTCCAGATTTACAAATATTCTGTTGAAAAAAAAAATCTAAATAAAAACCTCCTTGATCTTCAACAGCAGCTCAGGCACTCCTCCCAGAGCAGTGGAGGCTTTGAGGTAGTCTCTACGCTGAAGCACTAACTGAACCATCTCTGGGTCTCCAGTGCTGACAGCTTCCTGCAGCACTGCACCAATACACAGAAGAGCATGGAAACCACAATGCCTGTTAAAGTATCAGCATCGGTCCCTCTGGTATTGCAATGATCCGTTTAAAAACCTCAGTAATGTTGGTGGTGAGTGTTTTACTGTAACTGAGGGAGTATGTTAAGCATCTACAAGAAAGTCCATTAGCAACAGATGAGGAGGGGATTTAGGAGATAAAATAACCATGAAACTGACATGAATATACCACATATAAGAGAAGATGAAGGACGGTGTTTTATAGCCCTACTTGGCTGATATGCAGCAGGCTAACCTGTCCAATGCTTGGCATTTTCTTTAGTCACTGAAGCACCGTGTCTCAGAAGAACTCTGACCAACTCCAGGTGTCCGAGGGACACGGCCAGGTGCAAAGGTGTTCGACCCCGGGGATCAACGGCCTCGATGTCATTCTGAGAAAAAACAAAACAAAAAAAACATACAATAAACATTACAAGTACAGAAATTACGTCATACAGCACAGGTAAACACTCGAAGAGGGTCACAACAACAGGTCACATTTACCTGAATGACATCCCTGTGCGGTTGTATATACTAATTTTGGCAGCGGTTGATAATTACGCAAACCTGCACCACCACACAAGCAACAGGTTTTATTAGTCACGCTGTAATTGACATGCAGTCATTGGTTGGAGGTGCCAAAGTCCCTCTGTAAAAAGTCTGTCTTAAATCAACTCAGAGGCACAGTAACTGAAGAAACATTTTTATTTGTAATCATTTCTTTTTTTATATCTAAAGTATTTTTGTCATCTTTATCCAATGTTATGTCTTGACATGTTTATTATACATTCGATATGTTGAGTGTAACAAATGTCTATGACTTCTGGATGAAACTTATTTTCTTTAATCATTAATTACAGACTGCAAACGATAGTTTCATGTCAATGGAGCTAGTGGTGAAATGTAGGTGGATGCAAAGTTCGGAAGGAAAATTTTAATCTGAATCTTGCTAAAGCTCGTCACGAGAGGGAAATATAAAATGCTAAAAAATTTATGGCAGGCAACTGCATTTAAACTTGATAAAACACACTGAACCAATATCATCAGATGACATAGACCCCCTAGAAACTTGGATTGTGTAGTTTTCCATTCTTCCACCAGATGTTGAGATCTTGATTTACAAATAAAATACAACATTTATTTTCATCTAAAAAGAAAACTTTGGTCCCCTGAGTACAGAACAGTCCAGTGTTTTTTATCTTCACCTCTGGTAATACGTCTCTAATATTGTGAAGTGCTTAGTACAAGAAATGCAATAGCTATAGTCCATGTCCTAGATACACTGGAGTCTGTTGGACTGACTGCAGATGCAGATGAAAAACTGAATGGTGAACATTCTCTCAAGACTTCAGTTATTAGTAGTTTATAGATTTAAGAAATGAGTTTTTCCCTTCCATATAACGTCCAAAAATATGCTTGGATGGAGGACTATTTGAGCCCAGCATTCTTAGCAATGACAGCTGGACTCTAAAGTCACCAGTTTTTCCCATGTTTTGCAGGTCATAACGTATCACTCTCATATTCAAAACAAACGTTAAACTGTTAGCCACAAACTTTTCCATTTCCAAATGAACAACAACACACCACTGTGCGTGTAACTAATCAATATACCATACGAGTTTCACTTTTGAATTCCAGAAATATATGAACTTTTCGATCCGTCTTGCAAATCAAAGACGCACCTGTTGTTCCTTCCTGTTTTTCTGAGCAAGTTAATGTTGTGAGTGAGCTGATCAGTCATCAGGTAACTTTCCTGTGTGACAGCACAGCATCTGTCAACACCCCCGGCCTACTTTCACAGGCTATAAACACAGCCAGCAACTAGCATCTGCTTTCATTTTGAGGCCTTATCAGCTAACTTGGTGCTTCTACAAACCTGTTGTAATCGTATTTGCTGTTCCAATTTCCTGTAGTCGTTCTCCCAAACTGTGGAATGAAGGGGAAACTTCCCTCGGATGTCTTCGCTAATGCTAGCCGTGGACATCTTCCTCTTTCTGGAGCCTTTCACTACTGACAGTCTCTGAGTATTTCATCTATGATCGAAGCGGCGGCGGGTACACGCTAATCACAGCGAAATGTGCGCCATAACTCCATCGCTGACAGCAGGAATGACACCCAGTCCAGTGACCAACTTCTGCCCGCGAGCCTTCCTCTAAATAAAACTTTTGAACAAGGAAGTGCCAGGAGCAGCACCTAGCAACAGCAGCAGGGGTGTCCTGCGCAGGAAAACACTCTCACTGCTCAATTATATCGACCGAAGCAAATGTCGTAGTAGCCGACTTTAAAATGGTAGCTCGTCTGTTTGTCTGGAGATTTGTTGCTGACACAGAAACGGATTTATCAGCCGCAAGCGTCGTCTTTACCGAAAATAATAGACAGTTCCAGGTTGGACTAAACCATTTTACGTGTCAGTAGCGGGGTGGAGGAGGGGGGGGAGCTAAATAAAGACTTCCGGAAGTTGATCCGTAAATAAACGGATTTTCCTTTAATTCACATTTAAATATTAGGTGACTGTTGCACATTGTCGTATCTTACAAATAAACGGTTGATGATGTTATCTGCTTGTGTTTAACTGTTATAAATATATTTCGTATTTCCCCCTCTGACGTTTAGGTGTTGTCAGAACCCTGACGGTTCAGGGGAGGGAGATTGGAAAAGTGAAACTGTGCAGTTGAGGTTTGGCTCTTTACAAGCAATAAGTTACTGTGCTTCAAAGCACCTTTATGATATTATTCCATGAACTTCCAGGCTCTATTTCCCGCCTTTCCCAGCATTGTTAATCTCATTTTCAAGGTAAAAATGCAGATACTGCTGGGCTCTAAGACGTCACATCTTCCACCAGGGATTTGTTGGAGCCACCTCTCCAGTATGGGCGTCACTATGCTAAGTTTTTCATTTATCTGACAGCACCCTGACTAAAACTGACCCTCCATGTTGTAGAAAGCAATTTGGACAGCAGAAAAGATTTACCTACTTCATATTACCTCAGCTACTCTGAATTTGAGATCTCTAGTTCAAAATTTGAAATACCCTGACTGGCCAGACCTTATTTAAATGCTTTCTTGGTATGATTATATATATTCTCTCCATCCAACAATTGCACAAACAAAGGGCAGCTAACATCTCTGCAGACCCCACACATCCTGGACACAAACTGTTTAGATTTTTATCTTCATTTTGATGCTACAGGCCACTATTTACAAAAAGATAAAGAATCTGCTGCCACAAAGACATCTTCTTCCCCCAGACTATCACTCTGATAAACACTGAACAGAATACTGAGATTAGTACCATGCATGTTTGCACCCATTCAACCTTTTTTTCCTCTGTGTAAAAACACAATTAAATACATATACAAAAAAGAAAAAGCTTTTTTCTTTTTTTTTTGCCTTTTTGAGATATTTGTATTTATGGAGAGAAAAGAATGAAAGTCAAATCCCTTTCTTGTGTGCACAAACTTGAAGAATAGAGCTAATTTTTATTCTGATTCTGAACATGACCACCACAGTTGTGGCAATCTACGTGACATTGAGCATTAAAGGTACAGACACTTTAATGTCCCCAGGTTTCACAATAAAAAGTTTTTGTTTTCTTTTCAAAGGGGATGGGGTTGGCAGGAGAAGTAGAAAACCCAGAGTGACTTTCAAGAGCAACCATAAATTATATGCAGCGATCATCTTCATGGATCATTTTTTGTTTTTTGTGATTATAAGTAAGTATGGGCCCATAGTACCATTTGACTGATATATAAATGAATGTCACTTACTTCTTCTTTCTAAAGAGATGCCACGTTATATTAACTTCTTCTTTTAATATATTTGGTGTTAAGTTTAACAATGACTGTCAAAGTAAATAAAGAGTATACTGTACTGGATTGGGACAATTGTGACCCCTGCTGGATCTTTTCACAAGGTTCCTGGATCATTCTCACCTCCTGTGCAGAGGTACGCAAAATCATGTCAACTCTTCCTGAATACTGTCTATCAGGTTGTGTGGCACCAAATATGTTGCGTTGTATTTAGCTCATGTTCTTAGATATAGATCTAGAATGCAATAGACGATAATTAATTCGGTATACACCAAGTTATTACCAGGGGGCGTCACTGCTACAATTGCCTGAGTTTTGCTTCCTGACAGTCCAGACTCAGGGCTTACTGACTCATGTTAGTAGGTCACAGCCGCAGCTGCTCCTTCTGCTGTCTAGCAGAAACTGAAGGGTAAACTCTCAAATGGGCGCAGGCTAGTTACCGAGGCAGGTGGGTGACTAGTCAGCTGTATGGCAGGAGAGAAGCTTATTTTAAATCTTCAGAGCTAATGTTATCATGCACAAACTCTAAGGCTAGCAGCGGCTAGTGAAAGTATTTAGGTCCTTGTTTGTTTTTATTTATTTATTAGCTAAGTCTAGCTAAAGCGGAAGGCGTCTTCCTTCAGTGTAACCAATGGTTATGATAACGGGTTTAATGCTCTGCACCTTTTAGAAAGCATTTCCTGCAGATTTAAGGATGTCTAAACGCCTGCGAAACACTGAGTTGTGCGCCGATTGCTGTGTTCCAGGTAAGATCATTCACACTGAGGGGTTTACTTGCATTTAATATTAGTAATCTGCTGACTTTTGGTTACTAGTCCTTGATCAGATTATACCTGCCGCCCCGCTGTGCTTTCTTCTGCTTAGTAGTTCCTGCCTGCTTTTTACACAGACTAGTGATGTGTGTAATTGTATCATAGCAAATGGCACTGCCAGATTTTCCGATCTAATTTTGAATTTTAGCATATGTTATAAAGTTTTAGTAGTCAGTGCCATGTTTGGTCTTTCAGTCTAATGTGAGCTTCTCGCCTGCTTTCAAATTTATAAGTCACCATGTAAGGTTTCGTGCAATTCCCCAATCTTTGAAGAGCTCTAATTAGGCCCTTTTAAAACTGATTTATAAAATTATTTACTGAAATTAAAAAGGGAACTATAGAACTCTCCCGACCCCAAAACAGACAAAGCAACAAAAGTAACCTAAAAAGGTATGCAAGTATTTTTCATTTTTATAATTGTGTGCAAAGTCTACAGGAGCATTTATGATATTATGAATTTTTGTTCAAATTCATTGAATATATAATAAATGTGTCATCACAGGCTGAAGTTGCAGCACTAAGAGTTAAGCCAGCAACATATATTATCACCATTATTACCAGTGGCAGAAGTGATAATATTTTAACAAATTATAACTTCCCTTTGTTAAACCGTGCAATCTTTAGTTCAGACACAGTGCATCCAGCATTGACACTGCAAAGAAGAGCTTATTTCCCTGCAATAAATCTCATTACAGTGTAATGGGCTGATCAAGGTACACAAAGGTTTAAAAGTCACTGTATAGCAGTTCCTCAGAACTAAGAAAACAGGGAGAGCTTCGACGGGTGCAGTAGATTTGTACTTACTTTGTTCGAAACCAAGTTTGTTGAAGTGCACTAAATGCACCGTGCTCCAAATACACCATGAAAACTAAACTAAAATAAAATACATTTGCTTAAGTGCTTTTGTTTGACACAAAACATGAATACATTACATAAAAACGCTAACTTCACAAACTAATGCAGTTCTAAACATGTACCTCGCTCCGCTGTCCAAGGGCTGCAAAGTTTATGACGGTAAAGTCCGTGTTGTTCTGCCTTGAGCCCAGTGGTGCCCAAAGTTAATCCTGGAGGGCCGGCATCCTGCATGTTTTAGTTTAACGCACCTGGATCCAATGTTGGCTTGTTAGAAAGCCTAAGAAGAACATAGACATGCTGAAAAGGTTGTTACTACCACCAGGGTACTAAGTAGCAGCACTATGGGTGACAACCTACAATCAGCATATATAAACATGGAAGGGGGCATTTACACACTGCTTCAAAATTGCCAAAAGTAAGTATGTTAGTAAAATTATGTATGTCAAGTATGATGTAAGAACTAACTATTTAATCTGAAGGATGGTTGAAAGAACTTTCAGATATGACATAGGGTAAAAATTAGGACGGATGCATTATTTTAAAAGCTGAAAATCATCTGTATATTTTTTTTTGTCCCTTGATCCTTTTCAAAGCCTGTAAAACATTGTAACCTAAGATCACAAAATG
Organism: Xiphophorus couchianus; assembly: GCF_001444195.1. Lineage (NCBI taxonomy): Eukaryota > Metazoa > Chordata > Actinopteri > Cyprinodontiformes > Poeciliidae > Xiphophorus > Xiphophorus couchianus. Next base: position 17,243,684 of record NC_040239.1, read on the forward strand.
TATCTTAGTTTACTTTTGAAGTTGGAATAAATATCAGTTAGCTGACCTGTAACACTAACAGTCTCTTTATTTATCCTTCATTTAGTCTCACGTGGGACACTGTAGAATAAGATATTTTTACCATTAAAAACAACAAATATAGGTAAATATTGAAGGTGGAATTAATCTGTTAAACTCTTTCTTTAAATTTTTATGGTTTAGGGGTACTTGATGACATCAATCTGCAGACAAATTGGCTGATTCAATAAATTCTCCTCTTTTGGAAATTTAAAAACAGTAAAGCTCTACATTTTAGGAATGGTATATTAAACTGAAGAAATACCATTCAATCAAAAAATCTCATTAAGTATTTCTAATCAAGATTTCATTCAATGAGACTCTCAAACCAACCCAGACCAACTGCAGTCCAACATGAGATGAATGGCATCTTTTTGTTGAAGTAAATTATAGGCCTGGGAGAAACTTGGAGTGAGCTTTCACACTCTAATGGGCCTGTGAAAGCGGAACAAATAATGACTGCATTGTGTCTCAGATACTTTTCAAAGCTTCCATTCGGAGGAAAAAGAAGTGACGTGATGTTTTTCAGTAGTCACAGGAAGCAAAACAGGATGCAAAGCGAATTGACTGCTGTTCTTACCGAACAATTCTTTTATTGTTATAATGTGTTTGACTTACTTAAAGAAAATCAAACGCATAGCTTCCCTTTCTTCAAAAATATTAAGCAACTATTTTTTCCTCTTTATTGGTAAATGAGAAAGTTTGCGAAGTATGCAGGACCTCGTCCATCATCTTGTCACTCGGATTAGTTAACCCCGGGGGTTTCTCAGCAGCTGCCCCAGCATATGGCTGGCACCAGTTGTTGAGTGTTAATATTTTTAGAGTTTCAAGATGCGGCATTAAGTTTAGCAGCTCTTGTTGAGAAAAGCATGAAGGAGGCATGTCAGCAAGTCCCAGCAGAGGGTTATTAAATGGAGAAAAAGAGAGACCCAGGAGACAGAATCTGACCGCCAACCCCAGCAGCTGTTGCTCCTGCACCTCAGCTGCTACTTAGACATCTGCAGTCCTCAGTGTCTGCCCTTTCACAAAGCCAGACACTCAGTATGTCTGATAGTTTAGACCTTGTAAGGATCTTATGAGTTTATTTGGTTTTTAACTCCTGTTTGGTGTCAGAAAGTTTCTCTGCAGAATAAAGACAGTAGTGGAGCAAACTGTGTTACATCTCTCTGTTTCTGTTTGTGGCAACATGCATAACTTTCACATGTGGCTCATTTCTATTTCTCATTTCTCTTCTGCTTGAACACAGCAGAGAAAGAGGAAGCTGCTCTGTCAGAAGGTGCTTCCACCTCTAACTGCTAGTCCTCACTTCCTTTTTAGAAACTTTTTACACACTGCACAGCCTCATTTTAACATGCAATTAAAGCCTTAAAACTGTCAGGTTTCTGGTAAAGAAGTGACTTAAATCAATCAATGCACCCGTTTCCTTTCACTCTATCTTTCATAATCATACTTGTATAAATCACACTGAGCAGCCAACTTCTTTAGCAATGACCATTTGTGGTGGGCATTACTATCTGCTAGACATCTGTCAGGTCAACAGACCTCCCAATAATTATGTATGCGTTTACACTTCTAAACATAACAATTCTGTGTGAGCTGTAAGACATTACTTTTTGTGTAGTGACTCTAATCTTAACACAAAATATGAAGTTTGTGTTTGTGGTATGCATCTTGGTGAAAAAAGAAGTACATTGTTCAAAGCCTGTGTATTTTCCTTAATGGCTTTGCACGATGTATCCAATCCTCTCTTCCAGTTTGAAATTAATTGGCATTTATGAGTCTGTGAAGGGTTGCAAAGTCATTTCTAAGTCTTGAGAATGCCAGCAAACCAAAGTCCACGATCTACAACTGGAGAAAATATGCAGCAGTGGTGAATCTTCCCAGTAGAGGCCAGTCAATCAAAATTACTCCAAGTACACATCAAGGATTCAACCAGGAGGTCCCAGAACAACATCTAAAGTAATGTAGACCTCCTCTGCATCATTTACAGAAACAGATTTAGATTTAGAAACAGGAGAGATACCAGGCATAAATGGCCTCCATATGAAAGCTGCAGCGACAAAACCACTGATGGCCAAAAGGAACAAAAAATCCCCAGCTTAAACTTCCTCAAAAAAGATCTTGATAACAAGTGTGATGTTACATTTGACTGAAACCCAACACAGCACTTTAGAATCTAACCATCATACTGACAGTCAAAAATGGTGGCGGTAGTGTGATGGTTTAGGTCTGACTTTGACTTTATCTTCCTGTCTTCCAGAGCCTCGCTGGGCCTCCGTGAACAGGGGAGTGCTGATTTGCGATGAGTGCTGCAGCGTTCATCGAGGTCTCGGCAGGCACAGCTCCCAAGTCCGTCACCTGACGCATTCCACATGGCCTCCAACGCAGCTTCAGGTTAATGACCCTCCACAGAGAGATAATCCTGATTTATGTTCAGCTTTGCTTGCAGTACTGTTCAGCACGCCGTGAAAGTGTCTTCTCTACAGACCAAGCAGACCTGGAATGCCTTGACGTTACACAGCACATATCTTTATAGTTGTAGTTGTCATTGGATGGGACGCATTTTAAACAATTGTCTGTTTTACTCTGTCTAGATGGTGCAGACACTATACAACAACGGTGCAAATTCAATATGGGAGCACTCCCTTCTGGACCCTGCATCTGTGATGAGTGGAAAACGTAAAGCCAGTCCTCAGGACAAACTTCAGTAAGAGCTTTTGTTGTGTTTTTCAGTCTTTATTTGTGGGGCATCTATGCTGCGGGGGCTCAGTTTACCACTTGGCCAATTAGTACCCCTATTTTGTACCCTTATGTTAAACTCCCTACATCCGTTTCATAGCCCTGCACTTACCTGATGTAATATTTAGCTAGATATCATATTTCGAGAGCCATGTATTTACATTCTGCTTGCCAATAATATTTTTGGCCAGTTGGTTGGTCTGCAGTGGCCCCATGATGCTCACCATATGCGATGCTAAAGCTTGCAGAACACGGTGATAAAATTGTAATGATGGGGAAAGAACAAGTGTCAGGAAACTGATTACTGATCAGAGTTGATGTAGATGTAACTATATTCAGCTATGATATTGTGTTCGTATGTTTATCTGATGTCATGCATGACTTATTTAATCTCCATGAGTATGAGTAACGAATATGCATATCTGTGCAGCCGACCAAATGCTCTTTGCTCACACTTAAATGTGGAGATAATGTGGAGAACTAAGCAAATCAAACTTAAAGTGGACATATAATAGTTTCAAACCCTTCATTTTCACATTTAAATCATTCAGTTGTGGCCTATTTAAAGTGGAGCTGCGATGCTTTGGTCTGAATTCCTTGTTATTGTATCCCCACATGCCCATAGTTTACCCCGGTTCTGAGATGCTTTCCATCCCACCCCGGTTGGACACTTTTGTAATTTGATAGCAGAGATACAATTTTAAACTTTTTACTCCCAGATTTATTAAAAGATGTCTCATCCATCCAGCCTTACATGTTAGAGAAAGAAAATGGTACCAAAATATGAATGAATTTGTCTTGTAAACAAGACCTCAACATAGGTAACGAGTTAGCAAACACACAGCTACATACAGCTACTGCTATCAAAACAATGACCAGAATGTCATATCAACACAATAAATTCACGTCTAAAATAAAGTTGCAGTTTCTGTTGTAGGGCTGCACAATATATCATGAATATATCCTCATGACATTACATAATATTTAAAGTTTTTAGATTTTGTTATACATAAGTTTTCCCAATTCAGTATCAGTATAGTTGACGTTAAGAATATTCCGACTGTCTTTTAAGGCAGGTACAAAATAATCAGAACTTTTAAAGGTAATAAATTTCAACGAGGTGAAATGACCTGCACAAACACAGGCGATAACAAAATTCAGTATTCTTGGCAAAAATGAAAAGATCAATATTGAAATGAATAGCAAATGTCCCTGAATTGAAGATGTGGACGTTTTTTTTATTGGTCTCTATGGATGGAATTCATGATGTTAATCATAAAAATATCGATGAGGAAAAAAAGATTGCTGTTTACTCATTCATTTCATGTTTCTGTTTCAAAAGCCCAAACAAATTTGAGTTTATTAGAGCCAAATATCAAATGCTGGCATTTGTCCATCGCATGCCGTGCCGTGACGACGACAGCTCTACAGCAAAGGATTTAAGCAAGGTAAGAGGAAGTAGCTGTGGAACAACGTTGCATTTAAAATATTTTTTAGCAATAATAACAGGTTCATTTCATACAAAACAAATATATTTTTAGTTTATACTTTGCTTTTTAGAGTTAATGAGCTTCTCTTTAGTAAACCATGACTTTTTGTTTCCTTGGCGTATAAATATAACGTGGTACAGGATTAGGTTTCATAACCACAAAGACAAAGGAGCATAGTATTAAAGAAAGGCAGAGTTCTGTTGCACTTCATAAGGATTTCTCTGTATTTGGTTAGAACAAAAATTTTGATAGAAACTTTGACAAAGAAGTCTGAACCATATCTTGCCTCCACCTTCAGTGGGGATGATGGTAAGTGAGGAACTGCAGCAAATCATGGGATCTTTGGGTCTGCAGGTTGCTGAAGCAACAATTTAATTTTTAGGTTTTTGTGGAGATATTTATTACAGGATGCAAGAATAATGTAGTATTTAGATGTTTTTTCATAACATCAATTCATTCTTTAGCTGGTTGTGTTTCTATAACATATGTTTTTTAACTAAATTACTTTTCAGCAACTTCATTCGAGTGTGCGCACAGGAAATCTCGAGACTTGTTTGAGGCTGCTGTCTCTGGGAGCACAAGCAAATTTTTTCCATCCAGTAAGACCTGGTTTTTCATTTTAATGCTTTGATTACATTCTTTTATTTTTATTTTTGTTGTGTTGATTCTTCTCACGGCGTTGCTGATAATTGATGTGTCTCTTCCAGGACAAAGGAAACACTCCTTTGCATGTAGCTGCAAAGGCAGGCCAAGTATCTCAGGTTGAACTGCTGACTGTATATGGGGCTGATCCTGGAGCTCTAGACAGCAATGGCAAAACTCCCATTGACCATGCAAGGTATAGCCTCTTGTTATTAACAGTTTATGTTTTTAGTCTTTCATGACATTTCTGGATCTATACATCTTTAACTATTTGTGTTACTGCTGTGCTTTTTTCAGAGAGGTTGGTCACTATGACCTGGCAGACAGGCTGGTGGAGATTCAGTATGAGCTCACTGATCGACTGGCGTTTTATTTATGTGGCAGAAAACCAGGTAAGCAGTGGCAGAGATGTGTAATAGAGAGTTACTTGAGATTTCTGCTTAATTGGTCTGTGCATGTATTATACAGCACAGGTTGTGATTTTCTTTCCTTTCAGGCTCTGTTCAGACTTGCTGTACTTAATTTCTTGTCTGATTTTGACAAATATTTAAGAAATAAAGCGTAAAAGGAAAAAAGCAAGCACAAGGCAGCTGAGCATGCAGCCAAAAGATGCTAAAGAGTGATAATGTTACGGTTGGAACGCTGAACTAAGGCATCATTGCATAATACAATGTCCATGCTAGACGGTAGTGATAACAAAGTTCAGTTATTAATCAAAGGCAACTCTAGATAAATGGCTTTTTAGCCTTGATTTAAAAAAACTGTGTTTCAGCATTTTTGCTTTTTTCTGTAGGTTTATTCCAGAATAGTGGAGAATAAAAACTGAAAGCTGTCTCAACTACATGCTTTATATTAGTGAGCTGTGCAGTAATTGTACACATCACTTTTATCATATATAATTGGTTTGTTTTATTTTTGAAGGTTTAACTGAACTACACTAGCAGGTTAGATAGAATGAAAGTCAAAATACTAATTCGGGGGCGTGCCGTGGTGGTGTAAGGGTTAGCGCGAGCCGTATTTGGAGGCCTTGAGTCCTTGACGCGGCCGTCGCGGGTTCGACTCCTGGACCTGACGACATTTGCCGCATGTCTTCCCCCCTCTCCTTCCCTGTTTCCTGTCAGCCTACTATCACATAAGGGACACTAGAGCCCACAAAAGACCCCCTGGAGGGGTAAAAAAAAAATATACTTATTCAGCTCAGACATGGAAATAAAGAGTAGCAGATAAATATTGTGGCAAATTATGCAGCAGGATTGCTTGGAGAAATCAATTATCAATTTAACCCAAACTGCAAATTCCACCACAATTAAAAAAGAGAGAAAAACAGCATTATGTCAGTTAATACGGTGTATTTTTACAACAGAAAACAAACAACCATTTATTTCCTTTCTTTAATTACTTATCTGATCAGAAAATTCAACAGACATTCACAAAACAAAACAAAATTCACAAAACATGCAGGGACAGACTCCATCTGAAATTATTGTTAGAAATGGTTATGCCAAATAAACCCACAACTCTCCTCTTGACCCATTTAGATCATAAAAATGGCGAGCACTTCATCGTTCCCCAGATGGCTGACAGGTACGTTCCATTCATCTTAAGGGTCTTGTCTTAGTTTATATTGATGCGTTTCAGTCGGGCACGTTTTCATGTCTGCGTTGCTCACTCTCTCTCCCCACTTTCCACTAACTCAGTTTTTGCTTTGTTTAATCTAGTTTAGAGGACACAGACCCAGTCAAGTTACAGTTTTAGCAAATAATGCAAAAATGTGTGCTCTAATTTCCCTTCAGTCTGAAAATTACTCTGCAGAACAGTGTGCTTTTTAAATTACATTTAAATTATATATTTGAACTTTTTCACTTGCTCTCTTTCGATGGAGCAGAAATGTGTAAGTATAACTTGGTTAAATAGTAAAGATGGGCGAAATTCATCTGCATATAATTGTGAAAGTTACCTTTTCTCTTTGTAGAAGTCCAGATTTAACAGAACTTGCAAAAGCCGCAAAGAGAAAACTGCAGTCAGTGAGTACTTGTCTTACCCTTAGCGGTTTTATTCATTCAGTCTCCTTAAAGCTAAATGTGCTTTTCTTACCTTTATTCAGCTCAGTAATCATTTATTTGAGGAGTTGGCCATGGACGTGTATGATGAAGTGGACAGACGAGAGACAGATGCAGGTAAAGGAGAAATAAGTGTCTTTTAATTAGAAAAGCTGTCTGTGGTTGTATGTCATCAAAGTGTCATTTTTCTTTTTTGACCGGCTTGCAGTAAGGTGCAGCTTTGCTCACCTCTGTCATCTGTATGTCCTTGTTTGCAGTGTGGTTGACAACACAGAACCACAGCACCTTGGTGTCGGAGACAACTCTGGTTCCTTTTCTTCCTGTAAATCCAGAGTATTCATCAACAAGAAACCAGGTGAGGCAGCTTCACAGGTTCTGCTGCAGGTTCTGATGCAGGTTCTGCTTTTTACTGCAGATTTAATATTGGTACAGTTGTTTGACTGGTTATTTTTCTTTAGGGACGACAGAAGCTCGCAAGATTTAATGCACATGAATTTGCTACTCTAGTCATTGATATTTTAAGTGACGCCAAACGCAGACAACAAGGGAATTCTGTCGGCAGTCCGAAAGGTCTGTATCTTCCTCTTACCTTTATCCAGAGTGCTGCTGACATTAATGTACAGAAAACTACAAAAGTACTCACACTGGCCTGAATATCATAACATTTTGTGACATTACAACTATAACTAAGGCTATTTGTAATTTAATTTCACTCTAAATGCTTTTTAAATATGCCTTTTAGGTTTAACTTAAAATGCACAATGTTCTGCAGAGCAGTTCTCTGACTGAAGTGAAACTAGAGCCTACATTTACAGTAATTCCCCGTTAAGAATATTATACTGAAGAGACAGCATCGTGAAAAACATAGCAGACAGGCGAGGGATAGAGTCATGAGCAAGTTTGATAGAGAAGTAGGTTGTAAAACAAAATCCCAAACTTTGGTAATCTCACAGATACCAATACACCAATATACTACCAATACACTGTTCAAGGAGAGCCATCGGAGAAGCACTAGGGGGCCTGTGGTAACTGAGCCGGAGAGATGCCCAACGTATCTGCGATATTAGTTGTACATTTCTTAAACCTGGTCAATGTGGATAAGTGATCACAGAACACATGGCGACCTGGGTGGGGGAGAGATTAAACTTTTTTTTTTTTTGCCTACATGCAAAATGTTATGTTTGGTGAAAAATTTGCACTTCACATCCCTCTGAACACATTCTCCACCATGAAACATAGTGGTAGCAGTATTATGCTGCGCTCCTTCATTCATGATTTCTTTCATCTGTTATACTGACTATTAGTATTTATTACTGAGTTAAAATAAAAAAATGAAATGAATTGCCCATCTATTGCCAGATTTAAAATTTGAGGTTCACAGATGCCTCTTCGTCCAATCTGACTGAACTTGAATTATTCTGTGCAGAAACACTTGCTAAAGGTTTAGCCTCATGATGTGCAAAGCTGGGAGAAACAAACCCGTAGTGACCTGCAGATGTTTTAATTAAGTATTGTGTGAGGGGTGTGATTACCATCAAATATTTACAACTGTCAGCTGCCTTGTTCTGGTAAAACTCCAGAAGCAAATATTGAAGGTTGTGGTTATAGAATTACAAAATGTGGGGAAGTTCAAGGGAATACTGAATACTTTTGTAAGCTGCTGTATCAAACGGACCGACACTAACTACGCGATTTTGATCCCGTTTATTCCAGACAATGTTGAACTCATATTAAAGGGCGTGGCTGTCAGACACAGCAGTGATTATGACAGTGTGGCTTCAGATGAAGATACAGATCAAGAGCTCCCTTCAAGCAAAGGAGACAGAACCAAGGTATTTGACCACTGACTGAGGATACATGCTCCCTGCTGGTGGAGTTGTCTTTAACCAGTTTCCTCAACAGAGCCTGGACTCTGACATTTCTGATGGCCCTGTAACTATGCACGAATACATGGAGGTGAAAAATGCGCTCAGTGCCTCCGAAGCTAAGATCCAGCAGCTCTTGAAAGCCAACGACAATCTGAACGACGAGCTGAGGCTGATGCAGAAAAAGGTATCCCCCGCCCTGCACCAATGAGATCACTAACCCTGGGGGTTGCTGACTGGGAGGGTGGGGGAGTTTGTGGAGACAGAGCAGCTTCTGGAGCACAGTGTGAGCGCTCCCTGGTGTTGGAGGTTGTGAACTGATCAGAGTCAGTGAGATTGAATCAATCAGCCTTCTTTTTGACCAGCATGTTTCAAAATCTTAATAAAAAAACTCATATTTTTTTTCCTTGTTTTTCATTATTATTTTTTTTTTGTTTGGTTGACTTTCAGAAAAAGCAAAGCATCATTTTTTTTTTTCATTTAATAACGGATTATATTTTTATTGTGTTACCAGTTGGAGTGAATGTTATGGCATCTAATGTTACTAACAAGCATGTTGTTAAAAGAGCATGACATAATTTACCCTGGATTTTAACGTTTTATGACACAATAGTGACTAACGAACCATGTATGTTTGTGTGTGTATGTTGCTTTACCACATATGCTGTCTTTATATTTCAAATGTTGGAAATGTTGTTTTTGTTGTGTTTTCTAACTAGATGCATTGAACTGAAAGATACTGGTCAAACAAACTTGGAACCCTGTTGCTCTGGTCTTTAATCTGTGTGATTAAATCACACAGAGAATGAGCTACTGGCATGTTGAGCTACACCTGTCTTCATATGCACAGACAAAAAGTAGATCCCATTTGCTCTCATGTTGCACACGTTTTGTGCAGTTTAGATCCTCAACATTTGTATTTTCTAGAACCTCTTTTTCTAAGACTTGTTAATGGACCCTTTAGGATAAACATAGGCCTCTCAGTAAATTAGAATATTTTGAAAGGTTAATTTATTTTAGTTAATTAGTTCAAAAAGAGAATCACATATCTTAAAGATGAATTGCACACAGACATATTTCAAACTTTGAAATGACATGTACCTGTACTTGGGCTTTATTTTTGTGGATGGTAGCAGTCAGTGTCCACATTTAGATAAAGTACTGTTAATGCAAATCAGTCAATACTTATAACTTGTTTTATTTTGACATGTAATGTGGCCTGGACCTGTTCTTTTTTTCATATCGTAAACATATCAGCTCTGTGAGCGTAAATCGGAGACTTTAGCCTCCTTTCTCCTACCAAATCCTTCCTTCCCTCTTTTTGTCGAATGCAAATTGCTGGATTTATTTTGGGGCCAGGTTTTGCTTTTCTTCTGAGCCTCTTTTTATGGGTCTTCAGTCTGTTCTGTAGCTGTATCTGTGCAACAGTCTCTCGCTTGCTTATAACTTGCTTTGCATTTTGAGGAATATGGCAGGGAATATGGCAGACATGTCTGCCTGAATTTGGTTTTACAGTAGTTGGTAACTGCTGCATGCTGACATTATTTAAACTAAATCTGAAGCTCCAACAATATTTCTAAATTTAGTTTTATGCAATAAAGTAGATTAGTCTTATGAAAATCTAGATTTTTAAAACATTTTGTCATGAAAGCAGCTTCAGATTTGTTTGTGTGTTTGAAATTCTTAATATCGACAAAGATCTGCTAAATTAATGCCACATTAAAGTGTCGCCAAGATCAAATTTAAGTTAAAATGTACAGAAATTGTAGGATAAAATCAGAAAGGGTAAGCTTCAAAGAACTAGCAACAGGGACCAATGCTTGCCTTGCTGAGAGCGCCTCTTAGTGTACTGCTGACCATCTCTTCCAGCTGCAAATTCTGCAAAGCGAGAACACCTCTCTCAGGCGGCAGGTCACAACAAATGTCTATCAGACCCCCAGCGGTACAAACTACCCTGACCCGTCCAGCCCCTCAGCCCTGAAACGCCGGCAGTCTGCGCGGGCCAGTCGGCCCATGTCAATGTATGAGACCGGCTCAGGCCTGAAGCCCTATCTTTCCAAAGGGGAAACTCCTTACCCAGAGGAGGGTCTCCCCAGCCTGCAACCCTTTCCGCCTTATGTAAGTAAGACCTGCTTCCTGCAGCTTCCTCTCCACTGCTCACTTCTGTTGTCTTTTTCCCTCATTTCTTCACCTTGTCTGCAGTCATGTCGCTCTGCCCTTGTGTTTTTATTTGATTTGACTTGCCACAGGGTATTTAGCTGTATCAAAGACTGAGATTCATTGAAAATGTCAATGCCACACATTTGTCTCGTTTCACCGTGTCCAGTTTAGAATTATATCTACGTTGTCTCGGTTTACTGGATTGCTGCTTTATTTGGACAAACTGTATTTGTGGAAGCAAATTGATTAGCTTTGGAATTTTGTACTGTTTTATGTTGATGTGCATTAAAGCTACCGTATAAACACTGTGTTTTGTAATGCATGACACTCCTGCACACACACACGCACACCTCATTTGTTTTGATTTTCAATTTCAACAAGTCATGGTTAAATTTGAGACCATGCAGTTAATACAGGATATTTGGAAATAACTTCACAATTACAATCAATTCCTGATTTAAACCAATATATTTCATGTTCATAGGTTCTTCACCTTTAACTCAGCCATTTTGTCATAACTACCAGTAGATTTATTCTGCCTGGGGAGATGTCCATCTCCATTCATATTTTTTTTACCTCACACTTTTTCATTGAAATATGATTTAACCTCTGTCTTTAGACAGAAAGGGGTGCATTTGTGACCTCTTCATCCCTTCCCTCATTTCCATCCACCCTGTGTTGGTCCAAGGACGACACTTCTCAAACGGTTAAGTACATTTGCGCTCGGCCTGCATCCTTGTGGGACACGGCAGATCCACTTGGAGTCTACTCTCTCTGTCCCTCCTTCATAAGCTTCTTGTGCTCTCCTGCCATTTATCTGCCCTGCTGCATGAGCCGACCTCCCACTGGCTGCTGTCACCAGCATCATCCTCAGCACACCGTTAACCAGTGGGAAGGCAGAGTGTTTTGCTGTGCCTTGCAAAAGCATTCATTCCCCTTGAACTCGCTTCTGTTTGGTCACGTTACAATTTACAGATATTGACAGACTCTAAGGGAAAGCCCAACACAAATTAGTAAAGAAATAATTTGCAAATAAATTTGGAAAAGTGTGCAATGCATCCATATTCAGCTCGTCTTATGTTGGCACCGTTTGTTAAATAGTATTTTTGGGTAAAGCTGTATCTGTTTTGCTCTTCTCAGGCTGGACGGAGGGCTTCAGTAAACATACATTTATTTATTTTTTTTAAAAACAGATTCTCACAGTTTGAAGACTGGGCTTTGACTGAACCATTTTATCAAAGCTCTGACTTGTTTTTTTTCTTCTGGAAGGTGAATCTCTGCTCCAGACATAAGTCAACTCTGACCAGCTTACCTGGCACTGCTGAAGTACTGTATCTGCACAGCATGATTTGGCCGTCACTATGTTTCACCTGTGGGATTAGTGTTTCAAAACACAGAGTGTTTAGCATGTTGGCCAAAAGAAGTCTCTTTTAACAAGACCACCTCCTTCCACCCATTTGCCGTGTCCCTTTTACAGCTTTTAACAAAATTTAAGTTTGTTTTTCTTTTTTCATTTGACAATGTTTTCCCTCTTGTCACTTAAACTGAATTGCTTAGGATTTTTTTTAATGCTAGATATCAATGTTAGAGTAAATATATATATATATATATATATAGTGCAGTATTGTTTAACTAATTTGGCGAAAGAAAAGTACAAGGTGTGAATTCTTTTGTAATCAAGTCAAAACCTGATACCTGATTGTGTCTGCTGAACCTTGAATTGAAAGGTGAATGGAAGCAGCTGCTTTTTTGAACATCATATTCTACACTTTAAACACTAAGGTAAAATGGAAGGAAATTGCACGTTTGTGAAATCTTAATTTGATTTTTTTTTTTTTTTTTTTTACATTTTAGCTTCCTGTTTATCTTCAAAAACATTGTAACTTAGTTTAATTTTGTCCTGTGGATGACAGGTTTTGCAAGAAAAGAGAAAAATAGCTGCCAAATGTTGTGATCCACACAAGTTTATTTGAAAAGATGAGTCAGTGACCAAGGCAGAACAGACATTTATGTCATGTCTGAATGCAAGAAAATTTCCTGAGGTGAGTTATTTGGTCTGCCTTCTGATTCAGATTCAGATCTGGATTTGTTGTGGAAACCTGCGGTTTGTGAAAATGCTACACAGGCTTGCAAGACATGACTGTACTTGTAAGTCTAGGCACTTCTGGAGTCTAAAGTTTAAAAAATCCTTTAAAATCTGCTGCAAGGACAAGCTTTCCTGCAGTAATAGGTTTTGCTAGACAAACATTAATTAGTGTTTTTCTCTGCCATCTCAGCAATTTTATTTTCAGTATGAAATTTTTGTTTTTACTACACGTGAATAACTACCAGGAACTTTTCTGTTAAATAGTTTGACCTTCAACTCAGGAACTCACAAGCTCCAATACACTTATGATCTTTTTAAACTGGGTTATGATGTTGCTAAAGCACAGATATGGCTTCACACTGATTTGAACAAACCTTCTGAACTTTGTAAATATTCTTTTTCCTAATATCTTTTTTCCTTGCCTGTATTGCTGTAGTTTGATGCTCTGGCTTCAAAGCTTTGCTGGCCTGTTTTATTCACCTCAGCTTTTCATTGAACACATTCAGCAAACAGAGGTTTTACATTAAGAATATTTAATTTATTATTGAATAGTATAGTCTGTAGAATGTTGTTTATTTTATTGCAAACTATCTCTCCAGACGTCAAAGCTGGAAAAGCAAAGCAGCGTGCCAGAAAGCGACTATGACAACACATTCAATGACTCAGAGATGGATGATTCTGGGTAAGATGATATGTATCCCAACAAATCAGAAGCTCTGCACCTTTTATGCTTTGTACACTGGAATGATTTGAAAACTTTAGGTGTCGCTCATCTTTTTACTTTCTTTGACTTTTCTCTCTGCAGCTTTGGCAGGAGGGGGAGGCTGAGGAGCAGTGGGTGGCTTGGAGAGGGCAACTCCATCCCTGAGCAGGAGGATTTGCAGACGGAGTTGGACCCCACGCTGCCAAGCACAGAGGACGTCATCCGCAAAACGGAGCAGATCACCAAGAACATTCAGGAGCTCCTGCGAGCTGCTCAGGATAATAAACATGACAGGTCAGGCTGAAGGAGAGCACATGTTATTTTCAGCCTTCTTGTCCTTTCCTCCATTTCAAACCCTCCTCCATTGATCATTTTTCAGTTAGTTTGTTATTTTGATGCCTTTTGTCCACTTTTCCCTGCCAATATTTCCCCTTGTCATTCTGCCTCCACCCGCGCTGTCCTGTTGCGATACTCTTTGGCTTCCCCATCCTTCGCCGTGTGTAGACCATGTGAGCGTGAGGGAGTCCGACGACTCCGTCACAGCCTGGGATGTTTCAGCACTCTGGTGCCATGGGCTGAGAAGGCCTCCTCCCCCCTCCAGCCTCTCAGCCTGCGGCCCCCCGACCCCACCTCCTGGTACTCTGGCCTCTGTCCCTGCCTCCCAGGCACAGTTTTATTTTCCTCTTTCCTCTATTTCCTCTGCTGAGTCTCACCTGCTAATAAGCTCTGCTTTTTCTTTTTTTTTATTTGGATGTGCCTCTACATTGTTAAATTGATTTCTGTAAAAAAAAAAAAAAAGCTACGTGTTTGATTGCTTCTAATATGGCATGTTACTTTGAAACAATTACTTCTGTATCTTGATAGCTTCTAATGGTTAAATATCATTGCAGCTTATTATTTGTTTAGTATCAGTAATATTCTAAGTTTATGTTATTGTTAATTTAAGTTTAACGTGAATGTGACCGTGTTCAACTCATAAAAAGCCTTTTTTGTCACAGCTTTGTCCCCTGCTCAGAAAGAATCCATGTGGCTGTAACAGAAATGGCTGCCCTCTTCCCCAAGGTTTGATAACACTTTTTGCATTTATAGTCAAATATTATTGTATCCATTCATCATCAGCATGAACTTCATCATAGTTCTGGGATTTTAATGATGCATCTGGCTCCTTGTTTTGTGGTTGGAATAATACAGCACAATAACTGGGTGTCTGGGTTTGGATTTATTGTGTATTTTCTCTAAATCACTCTGGGTCCAAACTATACATACAGTTCTTTAATTCTGAATTATTTGTTGCAGTTCATAGCAGTTATGGGTGTGTGATGAACTCCAGAGGTGGATAAGGGGTGTAATATTGCAAGTTCAGCACTAGCTAGGCTTCATCTCGTCAGACCATGAAGCTTTTCTTCAAAAGGTATTCAGTCTGTATGGGCAGCTGCATATTTCAGTCACTTTTGAAGGTGCTGATTTTGGACCAGAGGCCTTTCTTGGTCACTATGTTAATGTTGAGGGTGAATTGAGACAATGAGACCAGTCCTTCAGAATCTCCCAGTTCATAATGGGCTCAAGTCTTGGTGTTTCCTGGGTTGTGTCTGAACATCTTAACCATCCCATCTTAATGGAGCAGTTTGGGTTAATATTTGAAACTTAAACACAGGGTCTGTTCAGCTGCCAGTGATGGTGCTGCATTCACTGCACAACGATTAAAACTTCAAAATAAGATTCATGCCAATGATGAGTGCAAGCTTCTGAACTGTATCTAAGGATGTGTGCGGAGAATTGTCCACCATCTATGTTAGCTTCATCCCTTTGTAACCCACAAACCTGACTGTGGTTCTTTGTGTGTCACCGAGCAGAAGCCACGCTCAGAGACGGTGAGAGGGTCTCTGCGCTTGCTGACCACCAGCGCCTGCCGCTTACAGAACGAGTGCCGGAAAGCCGTGCCTTTGGACGGCAGCTCAGGGCCGGACATGCAGCTTGTCACCCAGCAGGTCATCCAGTGTGCTTATGACATCGCCAAAGCCGCCAAGCAACTTGTTACCATCACAACAAAGGAGAATACTAACTAAACAGGCATGCTCCAAAGCCACCATCTCGGTATTGTTCCTATATTTTCAGTGATTGAAAACCCCCCAAAAACCCTTATTTTTAATGTATTGTGGTATATGCATGTGCTTTTTTTATTATTTAAAAACAATACTGACTATATCTAAAAGCAAGATTGTCAAAGGGAAAGGAAAAAAATGCTGTGTTGTACAATGTATTTAGCTGTTGTAGCACAATTCCTCTTAAGGTAACATTTTCCAAAAAGCACATATGTATTGCTCTATTATAGAGTGATTGTGAAACACCTTTACTCAGCTCAAAGTAGCTAAAAGAAAAACAATGAAGCACATTAGACTGCATGCTGAAATAGGTCAACGATAGCTGTCCAAACCATGTTTGTTTGCTATATTCAGGGTTCCTACACATTGAGAAACTCTGAACAGTCTAAAAATTACCTTATTTCTTTGTCTTTTTTGACTGTATAAATGTAAAAGTCCAACATAAATTTACAACAGGGAAAGGTCTACAGTCAAATCTTTCTCTTTATTTGTCTCAGACACAGTAAAACTCTTTGCTGCTACAGCTAATAATCATGGAAAGAAAGCATTTTCTTACCTGAAAAACTTTATGCTCACAAACAACACCCACTGCTGCTCTGGTGGTTTGCCTGTTGAATGTGTTAATCATTTCTATGTTTGCCATTTCCTGAGCTTTGGGTTGTTTGCCTTTTGGAATCTAAAATTCATATTGTCTCATAATCGTGGATTCAGTTTTTGCTATAAGTAGGCTACATTTAAACCAACAAAGTCTGGAAATAGATATATTTCTTACATTCTTATGTTTTTCATACTTATCTGGAAAATCCTAAAATCAAATACAGATTTTTAAAGATAGTGTAGGAACCCTGTATACAGTATAATGCAGATCATCTCACCACCACTTTCAATATAAATAATTGAGCATTCAATAAACTTTCATCCATTGTTCAGATTGAATGTTTAGACACTTCTTGGTGCTGCGATATAAATGTTTGCTTCAATAATAGGTTATTTACATATTTTGTCAGCTAAATGTATCGCTGTCTGCAGTGAACTGCCTATCTGTGCCCATTTAGTCAGTGAAAGTGAGTTAGACCTGTTCAGGGGCCCAGCTGTTGTCTGCCACCAGCACAAAGAAGATCTTTTAGTATTTAATGTTCCAACAATTTGGTTTCTTTCCACTGACTCCATGATGTCTTGTAGGTGTTTCATTCAGCTTTTGATCACATATGTGTGTTTTGCTCTGTTCTGCTTCTGCTGGTTTAATTTTCAATGTACAACATATGGGCTAAAACTGTAGATGTGTTCTGTATTGCTGAGCAACCCAGTATTTATCTTCCCAAAGTGTTTCTGAGTTCATTTTCATATTGAAATCTCTTCCAAGTAAGTCCCTTCCTGTGCTTGACTGAAGTGCAGGGATGTATGAAATGCAGCATCTCAGCTGGAAATGAAGTAAAAAAATATTTTTTAAATAAACTTTATTTATATGTAAAGCTATTAGCATTTTGGTATTTTTAGCTTCATGTTTTATTACTTCAATAGACAAATGTACCACTTGTTTGACTACATTTCTTTTATTTAAAAAAAAGTCTATAAAACAGAGTACAAAATCCGCCACTCTACTAGAACAACTCAAAGTGCAAAACAACAATCAATCCTTCAAAAACAACAACACATGAACATTATGATGGCACAATACACGAGCCACTCAATATGTTCTCCATCAAAAGGCACTAAGAGAGAGATTTCCATTATTTCAAATACCTACACGCATCTTTAAACAGATTTAGAGTTGAATCTGGAATCGTCCATCCTCTTCTTGGTGACCATTTGGATGGTCCTTAACTTGAGTAAGAAACTAAAAGTCCAAAAAGTGCTGACAAAACATAGGTTTAGTAGGGGATTGTCTGATTAGATGTGAATTCTTTGTTTTACTGTTTTGTGCTGAATTGAAGAATCACAAAGGAGGGTCATTAGAAAAGGAGTTGCACTATAAAGAAACGTAGATTCATCTACAGAGCTTTTGATTTACTTTTAATTTTTCCCCTGTCTATTAAACATCAATGAGGAAAGAGAGATGACACCTTCATTGATCACGCAGCTGATCATGGGCATAAGGTTCTATAAAACATTTAAAACTAACTCCCTACAGGCTCATACTTTACTAGTATGAGTCTGTGCACGAGTTTGGCTATCTATGCTGGCTACGTCCAGGCTGATCGAGGTTTGCTGTAAATCTGAAATGAAGAAGATGAAATTTAACTTCTAGTATCAAATTGGATCTTTCTAAATGTAACACTTAGAAATCAGTCTACTATTTCTTTCTTACCTTTTCTTGGTAACCTTTCTCAGCCATCCTCTGCATCTCAGCCTTAAGGTCTTCCTCTTCAATTTCAATAGCCTTCTTTTCCTCCTCCTCCTTCTGCAGTTTCCTCCACTGCTCCTCCCACTGCTCTTGTTCTTTCTGCTCCACCTACACCGAACACATAAGCCCAACTCAACAAACAGCTTTACAGCAATTCTGTAAAATCCAAAAAATATTGTGCCCTACGCTCCAACCTGAGTGTTCAGCTCCTGCATCCTGGCTGTCCTCCGGTCGTCTTCAGCCTCTTTTTCCAAACGTCTGAGCTTCTCCTCCTGCTCCAGCACCTGGATCAGCTCCTCCCGCTTCTTCAGAGATTCCTCTTGAGCTTTGCGGTTCTTCAGCATTTTGACCTCCAGTTGCTGCTGCCTCCCCACAAGCACCTTACAGAGAAAAAACATGGCAGTAACTTATTATTCTTTATTATTTAAAGTTTTAGTCATTCAAAACAATTTTACCTCACGCATGAGTCGTTCTCTGGCCTTTTTCTCCTTCTCCCATTGGACCTCGCGTTTCTCCCAAACACGCTGAGCTTGTTCTCTGAATATACATGTGAAACATTAGTATACATGTGAAGCGCAGGGAGATTTCTGCAGATTCACATTGTAAAGGACTAGAGCTGTTTGTGTCACACAGATAGCAAGACAAAAAAGTCTGTCTGTTTAACATTGTTGGTTTTAAGCAGCCTGTTGCACTGCTGGTTTCAGCAAACAGAAAAAACAACATTTTAGCTCTTTTATAAGTTCTGCGTTTAAGGTATTTGTGACTAAGGAGAGGAAAATGAACCTACTGGATGTGTGCATGTGCATGTATTTTTAAAATTAATTTTGTGAACCAAATGTAAAACCAAATACAGCAAATATCAATGTAAAACATTTGCAACAAGCAGCAGTTGGCGGTGTTTACAAATCTTCCCCTTTAGTGTTTACAGAATCTGGGCGCTGACCTGTGCAGGACGTCAAAGTCGGCCTCCCTCTGGCGCTCCAGCTCAAGCTGCTCTTCTATCACAAGTTTCATCCAGGCAGCGTCGGCAACCGCCATTTCCCTTCTCGCCGTCTGCAGCCTTTGTTCCTCCTTCTCTTCTTCCAGCAAGGCTGCCAGAATCTTACGGTCGACCTCCTGAGGTTCACAAAGATTTTCCAAGTTAAAACAATGCAAAGTGGAACATGTTTGAATCAGCGAATTCCAGGTAAAGCACATTCACCAGTTCCTCTTGGATTTGTTGGGCTCTCCTCTTCATCTGAGTGCGGTACTGACGAATCAGAAAATGTCTGGTGGAACGACAACCAAATGAGCTCCATAATTCAAATGTATCAGCCATGAAAGGACTTGTGGTTATTTATCTGAATCCTACCCAATTTCATGTTTCTTTTGCATTTCCTCTGTCTTCTTTCTTTCCTCCTCCATCTTCTCCAGCTCCCACTGCTTGACCAGCAGCGCTTCCTGCTCTTTCTTCAGACGAGTGGCCTCAGGGAGACAATATGTACAACTTAGGAAGCAGTCTTTACACTGCAAATGCACCATGAACTTATCCATGTTTCCATGTTTCAGAGGGTGCCTGAAAATGTGAGATCAAACTTTTTCCTCACAAGAAAATACTTTTTAATGAGTAAAATGCTTAATTTCTGTTTAATTTTTATCTTTTCAGAGATAAAGAAGAAATAAGATTTGACATTAATTTGTAAACATCTCTTCAGGCAGAATAGAATATTTAAAGGGATTTTCTATGTTTTTATGATTGCAGATTTTTGCAGTTCCACATACCTCCTCCTCCCTCATTTTCAGTTCTTCCATCTGTTTACGAAGCTCTTCTGCACTCTTCCGATCCTCTTCTCTCTTCCTCTCCTCTGCTTGTCTTATCCTCTCCAGAGCTTCTTTTCGACTCCTCTCATACTCATTTTCAAAGCGCATCTTCTCCTCCTGCTCCTTCACTTCGTTCTGCATGTTTGATGAGACAAGTGTCAAACTTTCTTAATTATATGCCATGTTGAGGAGATCTAACCTGAGTAGATCCCAGACGTGATACTGTGCTCACAGACTGCATAAGTGCTCCTCAATTAAAAATGTATTGTTCCACTAATAATTGATGAGGTAAGCAGAAACGAACCAATTTAATGACTGGTTGCTTTTATGTGGCAGCGCTGGGTTGTAGTAAATAGTTTCTTTAAAGAATATTGATTAACATGAGCATAGTTTAGGATATTTCATCTCACAGATGAAATATCTGTCGGGTATTACCTTACCTGTTTCTTCTCAGATATCTGGCCCTCCCATTGGCTGACAACATGATCTTTATGCAATTCTGACTCAACCTGCAAACACAGCAAAAGAGTGAAGTTGTGAAATGACACTGACCTGTTGAGGACAGGAAAACCAGGGTGTTTTACTGTTTAAAACCCTGGACTCAGGCAGACACAAGTCATGGAATCTGTGCCTCACGAAGGGGATGAAGTTTCAGGATCGAATGGACATCTGAACAAAAAGTGTCTGTTTTCCCCACTCGCCACACACACACACACACAGCGTGGTCATAAGATCTTTGAAGCCATTAATCATGCCACCACCTGTCTGTCTTTGAGGTAATTTTAGTCACTTTTGCATGAATAGTTTAAGCATGCCTACCTCACGCAGGGTATGGTTGTTTTTCTTCCAGTGCGCTTTCAGGAGTTCCTCCGCAACCTGAGAGCACAGAGGGCAAATTGTAACATGATATCATGCTCACTTTTGATGAAAAAATGCTACATTATTAAGAGTATTTACCTTTTTCCTTCTTTCCTCTCTGGCTTTACGAAGTTCTTCAGCTTTGTCCACCCTCTGACTCACCACTTGGATTTCGTCAGGGACTAAAGCTCGCAGTTCTGCCTCCAGTTGGTCCTGCTCCTCTTGAAGCATGGCCCTGAGCCGCCTTCTGCGGTCCTCCAGTCTGACTTTCTTTTCCTCCTTCAGTCTCTCTCTATGGTATGCTGACATACTGGCAACAAGTGAAAAACCCCCCCACAAAATTAAAAATTTTCTCCCATCTGTATCTGCAGATACAGAACTCCGAGTGAGGCAACATTTCACATTAAACTGTGAATTATGTTCAGTGGCTTGCATTAGAATTCATTGTCCTTGAACTTTCCCTCATCTTGTGATGTTCTAAACACAGATTTTATGTGATACGCCTACACATATGAATGCATAATTGTGAGGTGGAAAGAAAATTACATCACGTTATTTCATATAAAAACCTGAAAACTGTGGCTTTCATTTATATTTATCCCTGTTTATCTGTAAAAAAAAAAAATACGTTCAATCAACTGCCTACTCAAGTTATCTAATTAGAGTCGTCTTGTGTGTAATGTGATCTCAGAATAAAGACAAACAGCATCATAAAGACCAGGGAACACAGCAGACTGGTCAGGGAGAAAGTGTGGAAGTGTTTAAAGCAGAGCTGAGATATACAACAACATGAGGGGTCTTGAACATCTCAGGGCGATGCTGAGAATGACCAGAGCTCTGTAAAGCACTGAACCATAAGAATCAGTGGTTTTCAAAACAACTTCATCATACTTCCAGTAACAGTGACCTCACCTGGTGAAGCACAAGACTGCAGGCCAATTAGGCAAACTGGCTGGTGGACAGGTTTTAATTATACACGCATACACACATGCCCACACACATCTCAGTGAGCTGTGTAGCACAAACTACTACACCTTTGTGGAAAATACCATTTTTTGTTTGCAAGCATAGTTTCCAAGTATTACCTCGTCAACACTAACTAAGACTCAATATTATATTTTATTTGCAAATAAACATTGATACGTGTGTGATGTGTGGGAGAAAATGCTGAGAAAATGTGGTACGGTTGTGTTTGTGAGCCAAGAGAGA
This sequence comes from Xiphophorus couchianus, assembly GCF_001444195.1. Taxonomy (NCBI): domain Eukaryota; kingdom Metazoa; phylum Chordata; class Actinopteri; order Cyprinodontiformes; family Poeciliidae; genus Xiphophorus; species Xiphophorus couchianus. Next base: position 17,265,799 of record NC_040239.1, read on the forward strand.
CTTAGGTCCATTGCCAGAATCGACACCGACTTAGAACATGAACCAGTTTGGTGATTCATTTAGGAAATGAACCAGATGGTTCCTCGGACGTCACGTTTTTGTGATCTTTTGTTTTGCACCAAAGCAAGCTGTGAACCAGTGCATGTATGTAATTATAGTTTAGAATCTGAAGCATGTATCATTTTCAAAGCGAGTCTTCTCCTTCTCCTCCTGTGCAAACCTCAATGTCGTACTGCCGTTAGGACACAACACTATTCAATCTTGTATGGAGTAACTGCAAACTTAACATGACATGGCTGTGAGAGAATCATTCACAGAAGATGTCAGTATGGCTATGATAACTCTGGAAGAGCTGCAGAAATTCATGGCTCAAGTGAGAGAATCTGTCGATTGATGTTTCCACAAAATCGGACCTTTATGGAAGAGTGGCAAGAAGAAAACATGCAAGTTAAAGGAATCTGGCCAAAATTCTCTGGCTTGTGCAAAATGTTGTGTGTGGCAGAAAACTAATGCTGCACATCACCCTGAAAACACCACCGCTGAACTGAAACATAGTGGTGGCAGCATCATGCTGCAGGGACAATAACATTAAATTTACAGTCAAAGCTACAATGAGACTGAATAATAAAAGCGCATCCATGTTTTAGAATGGCCCAATCAAAGTCTAGAGCTAAATCCAACTGGAAATATGTGGCAAAACTTGAAAAGTTTTTAAGGATTGATAAACAGCATTCAATCTGACTGAATGTGAACTATTTTGCAAAAAATTGACAAACAGTTCAGCACCAGAAGGGTAAAGCTGGTATAGACACATAACCCAAAGATACTTTGGCTGAAGAACTACACCACACTTTTCAGACTGTGAAAATATCCCAGTATACATTGTAATATTCGAAAGATGACACATTGTGAGAAATCTAAGAGGTGGTTAAAATACTTATTCAAGAAACTTATTAATTGCAAAGCTGCGGATGGTCTTTTCGATGCCTGGTATTGCGTTTCAAATTCAAAAAGCTACTGATAATTTGAACGGTGATGTTTCTTGATTGTCCTGTTGATTTATTCATGAGTTTGTTGGTCTAAGTTTTCGTGGGGCGGTGGGATCGTTGCTGTGCAGGATGCTCCTGCCTCTGACCCTTTACCTTCGCTGGAAGGATTGACGGGAGCTCCACGCCGCCTGCCTCTGGATGTTGATGCTCTGCTCCTTGAAGTACCGAGCGTGCGAAGCCCACTGCTGGCGCCACCGAGCCTCCTGATCCCGCTGCCGGGCCAGCTGGTCGGCCACCCTTCGCAACCGAATGGAACCAGGAACGGAGAAAGCCATCGGTCTGAAACAAAGATAATTATGATTAAAAAAAGAAACCAGAAATTGTCAGGAACTTGGGAAATTACAGGACGATTCAAATCTATGCAAAGTAGAAAGGCTTAATAACACATAACAATAATTAACTATTCATTCACTAGTTTTTTAAATTCAATATGAACATTTATTTCAGCTCCCACCAGAGGACTGCAGTTCAAGCCCGTGTATTGTATTAACACAGACAACTGGACTCAGACATTGTTCCAGAAACACTTTGTTTAATATTAAATTAGCGGAAAGTTGGTTGTATTTAAATTGTCTTATTAGAAGCCTCATATTACATTTCAGTAAAACAAACCTTGACGAAATTCTTCAACGTCTCTCCGCCTTTATGTCATCCAACCGCTCACAAGTTTCCTTAGTTACCAAAACACTTCCTGTACTACGGAGAGAGTGTAGGACCAAATCAGTCCACACTAAGAAAATGCGACACGACTTTCATCGTCCCTGAAATCAGAAGCTGATTTTTAAGCATGTATGGCGCTTATTTAAGAGGGAAACAGATATTAAGATAAAGCAAATATAAAATTACACCAATGTAGGGATCTGAGTTAGAGATGTCGATTTTACAATTTTGATTATCACATAGAACATGTTTTCAATGTCCAATGTCCATGCTTTGAAAAAAGCGTTTTCAAAGCATGATGCTGTCAACACAATGTTTCTGAGTAATGGCGTTAGAACATCTTGCAGATAATTTTGATTTTGGTTTCATTGGATCATCTTCTTTCACATTTTGCAAACTGAACCTCTTTTGCTTTCTTCAACAATCTTTTCATTACAAATTGCTTCTCCTCAATACAACACTCCTACCACCATGCTGCATAGTCGTTGCCATTGATGTTCTATAACACACATTTGAAGTGCTTTACAGAACATCATTATCTTAAGTTTACCTACAGGGTACTGATGCACTCTAGTTAACAATTAAATCATTTTTTAATGCGTCTTGCTGCAATGTGTTTTATTTACGGGTATCAGAAAACAAGGTAGCTGAACGCAAATGCAAACCTCACTTAAATTTTTAAAAACATGTATTAGTTTTCTTCCACTTTACAATTTAGTGCAACTTTGTGTTGACCTTTAACATTAACACTGAAAAAATGCATGGATATTTGAGACTGTGAATTACTTTCATGGTGCCTTTCAAAGTCTTTTTAAAATATTTTTGGAGAGCACTGTAGATCATTTTAAGCCACCCCTACTGAAACTGACAGACACAAGGACCCTGTAGCTTTTTGTGCTATTCTTTCCATCAATTTTCTGGTTGTCTATTGTTGATACTTTTTTTAATTAATCATTTAATTTTGTGATTTTTGTTTTACAGCTAGAGTTAAGCTGTCTTGCGCTATTGGTTTTTATTAGTCTGCAACTAATTAACATAAATGGATTCGACTTGATTTAGATCCTTCAAAAACCCTTGAAACTGTTGACAAAAATTCCTAAAACTTTCCAAGGAACCCCTACTTCTTTAAGGAAACAAGTAAAGTAATGAGGGATGTTTCAACACTTAAACACATAATTGTACATGAAGAAAGGTTTCTTTGCATTGGATGTGTGTCTCAGTTGCCCAGATCTCTTAGTAACCAGCTGATCACATGAGCAGGCCAGCAGCTGGATGTCCCTCAATGACCTGGACTCATTGTAGGTAACCTGAGTGTGTGTGTTTCTAGATGTGTGTGTGTGTTTCTAGATGTGTGTGTGTGTGTGTGTGTGTGTGTGTGTGTGTGTGTTGATTTTCCTTCTTGTGGCGTCTTTGTGAATCTGCAGTGGAGAGTTTGGCAGCCTACTGCGTTCATTTCACAGCTAACAGTGCATCCACACCAAAGAGATGGCTCTTCTGGTGGAGCACCAGTTCAGACAGCTGCCAGCTGACAGACAGGTGGAAACCAGACCGTTTCTGGATGCTGTGTCGTACCTTCCAACTTTCTTTGGTAAGTTAAGCTCTGTTTAATCAGTTTGCTGGAGAAGTTTCTTAGCAAATAAAAGAAAAACTGCATAAAAAGCTTTATTTATTTACTTATTCCATGACCTATTGTATTCAATTTCTATAACAGAAATAAAGTGACAATAGATATTAGGGATAAAGATTCAGAAATGTGTAAATTCTGCTAAGTGCTAAATGGATTTTTTTACATGCAAGATTTATGTCAACATTAGCACTTTATGGTCGCTAACTTGAAAGACATTGATTACACACAACCTGAGGAGTTTGAATCTGTTGTAACAAATCCCCAAAGTTTACACCTACAACGCTTCTCTTTCCAAATGATAATCTGGTTTGGATCGTATTTCTCCCCATCAAGTTGTCCACAATCCTTCAGCATGCATAATTTAATCCACTGGCCTGGATTTTGAGTTGTGAAAATTGATTAGTACGGTGTTGAGTTGCTCTGGCCCATTCAGCAGCGGCACGGAGCAGCAGTGCATCTTTGTGCGACTTCATTCTGTATTAATATGCTAAAGACTCTCCATTGAATTTGCCACGTGAAACCCTGAAGATGAAACAAGCCCGACGCCACTATTAAACTCTTTCCTCCTCGTCGCTATTGTTTTTTCTGACCTAGAAACGTCTGGGCCAACTTTCCTACAAGCTATTAAGGTCTGGCACACTGCTAGGACAAATTCATTCAAGTGTCTGTCTAATTAGACTTGGCTGTGAGGACAGTGGTCAATTAAATTCCTAATTGTTCCTTTAGTTTTGCCCAATTAGCTCTAATTACTTTAGTTTTAACTTTTTTCTCTGAATTTCTTTTGAGTCAACAGACTTTTTTTAAATCTAGTATAAAATGTATGTTTTTCAGTATCATAAAAAGGTTTCTTCTTGTGATGAGACATGAAATAGCAGAGAATGCCACACAAGAGGACATCTCTGAAACTAGATATGCTGCCATCAGTGTTGAGGTGATGGGAAACATAAATGTACATACAATAGATGACAGTCATGACTAGTTCCCACCAACAGCTCAAAGGTTGAAAGAGGTCCAATGTGTCAGCAGGTAATCGAGTCCTGGCCTGTTGACCTTTGCTGCATGTCTTCCCCCTGTCTCACATCTTGCTTTCCTGTCTGACCACTCTCAGAAAAACCCTTATAAAAAGCTGGAAATTGTCATATTTAAATAGCAAATGAAGACAAAGTCTGCTTTGTATAGTATTGTATATTTTGTTAAAGATGTTAAAGTGATCATTACATTTGTGCTAGAATCAGGTGGTCAACTAGATGTTGGGAGTAAGGCTATGAAAGAAAGTGAAACAGATCAAGTGAGTCTGGGGCATTGAGTGGCAATGGCGCAGTCCAACAGAACAGAGATGGAGGAGACTTTTGTACTTAGTATTCTCATTTCATGGACATTAAAACACAAATTTCATCAAAGGGTGAGAAGTGGAAAATAAATTACATTTGTACCCCTCGCTTAGCTTGTCCTCTTGTCAAAAGTTTCACAAGAATCCATATCAGCTTCCATCTTATCTCATCCATCAATATTTTTCCTTAGCCTCTCAGCTGTTTCTGTGTGTTTTTACTATATTTTTATATTTATTGAGATATACTTATTTATTATCATTTTAATCAATTATTTGACATGCCTTCAAGAGTTGCTACTTTTAAAATTGTGCTTTCTTTCATGCACAATGACAATAAAAGAAACTTCTGAAATCATAAAGGCATTGTTATTTTGGTGATTTTAACTGTTAGTAAAGAGTTTATAATTCTCCATTGATAAGAAGAAGTTTGCATTTCCTGTACATGCATAGTTCAAACGCAACTCAGTTTGAAATGGTAGGTTTAATAATGATCATATGTAAAAAGTCCTGGAGGTTATAGTACTTTCTTCAAACTTGAAAGTCCAAGTTTGATTGGGACCAAACAGAACCAGCTCTAAAGCCTCTGAATTCCAACTTGGAAAGTTAGAGATCTAAGACCCATACTACGTTCATATTCGATTTCACTTTTGCTGCAGGTATTTACTATTTATTAGCACTTCTGATGGTTTGTATGTCATTAAACCAGTGGCACACTTAGTACTTTACAACCTCTATTTGTGAGCGAGTTCCTTTAGTATTTGCATAAAATCAACAGAAAGAAATGATCATCTTGGATTGCTCAATGTTATTAGTGCCTTCACAATCCAGAAATCTTGTAATTTTATTACTTAGGGCAAGAACTTTTGAGACAAATCAAACCCAGCATTAATTCATGTTTTAAAGATGAGACTGTATTCTTAGCTACTTTTAAAACGTATTGCATCACCCTTAACTACCTAAAAAATGTTTTGATCAAATTGGTGATTTTGTTTTAATCCTCATACATCTCTCGCTCCATCCTCAGACTGCCTTGGCCCAACCATTTTTGCCCCAATAAAATCTGATATATGCAGCAACATCACAGTAAGTATAATTTATGAGTTCACTGCTGTGACTACATTTTACAGCAAAATTAAAATGATGTGTACTGTCTGAACTGACAGAAAATCAAGGCAGTTTATGATACCAACCCTGGACGCTACAAGACACTTCAGATGCTTCTAGAGGCTGAGAAGGAAATGCATGGAGGTGAATGGCCTAAAGTTGGAGCAACGCTCGAGCTTATGTGGCTCAAAAGGTCTCATTATTTTTATATTTCTTTCAGTTTTGTGCAACTTTAAATGATTTTTCTTGTTTTCACCTTTGAAAATCCATAATCACTCATGCATGGTCTCTGTTTCTCCAGGGTTCTCAGATTTATCCAAGTGTTCCTACAGAGCCTGGTGGACGGGGAAAAGGACAACAGCAACCCCAACCTTATCCGAGTCAATATCACCAAAGCTTATGAAATAGCCCTGAAAAGGTATCATGGGTGGTTTGTTCAGCAGCTCTTCAAGGTCAGTTCAGGATGAGGAGTTTGCTATGTGAGAATCAGATGTATGAAGCTGAGCCTGAATACAACTTTTCCTCTTTTTAGGCAGCTCTTTATGCCGCTCCCTACAAGTCAGATTTCCTGAAGGCGCTCTCCAAAGGTCGGGAGGTGAAGGAGGAAGAATGCTTGGAAAAAATCAGGAAATTTCTCATCAACTTCTCTTCCACTGTGGATGCTGTTTATGACATGTTTAGTAGAATGAACGCTGATCTCGACTACAAGGTGTGACGATGGGAGTCTTCGTTTTTGCAGCTACATCATGGCTTCCTTTCACTGTCACAGGAGAAATCCATTTTCGATCTGCTATTGTTTTTAAATAAAAAAAACATATCATTTTCTGTTTTGCCTTACCTGTTCCCTTTCTGTATTTTGGGGGGAACTTGAGAAAAGGATCCACCCACCGTATTATCCTACAGTAATTTAGGATTCTAAAAAATCCTCACAAATCCATCAAACCTTCATCATAAAGTTTTGTGCTGTTTGTTTTTGTCTTCTGGTGGATTTCTTTGACTGTTTACATTTTTTTAAAGAAATGTCTAATATTGATCATCCATTTTTGTCCTAAGTAGACAGCATGTCTCATTAAAGTGGCCCTGTTGCTTTCATCTTTGTGTTCATTTTTTTATATTGACTTCTATGTGTCTCTGTTTCCCTAACCACAGCACTTACTTGGACAACAAGTAGTTCTTTGTAGATATACTATATAAATAAATTGACCTTGACTTCATGGGTCAGTATGTATGAACAGGATGGTCAAACTGAGAGAAAAATGCAGATTATCACTCATGATAATCTGCAAGGTCTGCTGTCCTTTCTGGTCCAGGACAAATTTTCCTTGTTTCTTGAAGCAACATGAAGAGGGAAATCCAGTTGCTTTCTAGTTAAGTTCTTTTGATTATTTCCACTTGGCTGACTATGAATGAACACTAACATATATTCCCACAAGATTTCCACAGTTTTTTTCCCCCCACTTAGTTCTTAGCTGTAAGACTAATAAGAAAAATTGTATTCCTCTTTGGTTTCAGTGTAAAAGGAGAGCACATCTTCTTATAAGCCAATGTCTAGTTTTCTCCTACCTTTTGCATATAATGCATTTGCTGCCAAATATGAATCCACTTCGAAATTCCCTTTTCTGATTTCATTAAATCATTTTAAATCAATCATTTTCATTAATTTAACATATCACATTTTAAAGATATTCTTACAGGAGTTTTTGTTTTCATTATTATTCTTCATGTAAAATACACTAAAGTAAAGTCCATGTATCTTTTTCTTCTTTGCTCAAATTAAGGTAGGTCTTTTTTTTCCAGAGGTCAGTCTATGAAGTCAGTCTAGGTAGTTTCATTTATATCCACGCTTGGATGTATTGTTTCAGAAAAAGCTACAACATTGATTTGGACATGTGAATTTCCATTCTTTATCAGCAAATTTAGTACATTTCTTTTGCTAATTTATAAAGTACCTTTTATACTAAAAGCTGCTCATATTGTTGAAGTCATATAATTCAACTGTACAGGATTCTAGACAGTAAACTCACAATATGAAAAATACTATTACAGAACAAATAAGTATCCAGTTATATTATTAAAAATGGGTCCATGTACATGAACTGGGGTCTTTACACACACTCTAACCAATTTGTCTGAGATGAGCTAGTGTGCAAAGCAGAATGAGTAAAAGAGTCAGCCATGTAAATACTTAGAAAGTCATGACTGAGTCTCATTAACACGCTTACAAAATAAACTTTAAAGTACATTTGTTTATATTCTCTGCAGGAAAGCTTTTCAGTTTTATTTTCGTCTTAATAAGAAATGTTCTCTTTAGTTGAAATATTTAAACAAAGCCAACAGTAGTACCTGACCTTTCTCACACACCGTAGAGGTCAGTGTTACAACAAGGTTAATATTTTATAATGAAGTACCTCTGAAATCCAAGGAACCGTCAGGAGAAAACAGTGTTTCATTTGAGTTTCTGGTCAAACCTGTTTTTATTTTGTACATGACAACAAGTGATCCCTTCTGACTTCCCTCTGTGAATTTGAATACGTGATAAACATATCACCATTTGTGAAACCACAAAAAAGCCCATTAAAGAAACAAAGTAAATTTAACTCAAATAATAGCATAAAAAGAACCCAACATATCAAAGTAAGTCAGAATCAAATCAGCAAACCTAAAGACGATGACACTTTTATCGTAAAGTAGCTTGAAAATTCAGGGAACTATCAGGAACTGACTGGTGTTTGATTTGGGTCTCTGGTGGAACCTGTTTTTTTTGTTTTGTTTTTTGTTATTTGTGCATGATTTCCCCTCCAGGGTTAAGGCATGCTGGCCTGCCACACCCTGCTTATAGACCACTCCACTTTGTGTTTTCAAAAGGTGAGAAAATGCCACTATTAAGATTATATTATTTTTTTACTAAGATGCAGATGACTAATAACCTCTAATAACCTCTGCTCTTTTTAAGTTTAAGTAAAGACAAATAATCTTTAACTAAAGTGGCCAAGCTAAAAATAAATAAATAAACATTCCGGGTTTTTACTTTTGGACAGAAATAAACAAGAGGATCTTGTTACCTCAACGTTGCCGTAATACCATCAACTGTCCCAACTTGTCTTTGTGTTTCCAGGAAAAAGAAAAAGTTTTCCAAGGATGATACCTGGTTTAACCTACTGCAGCTTTGTGCTGTAGTCCGCCTCTAGTGGCCGTAAGTGGTACTGTACCTCATACTTCCGCGGTCCCTGCTTTAGGCAAGGTGGTGGCGGCCACGTATGTCCCACCCAAAATCAATGAAAGCATCCGTTGTTCGGCTGAGGTCTGCGGTGGCTGGACTCATGAAGCAGGGCAGCACTTTGGTCTAAGTTTAAAATATTTGTTTGGAGACACATTGGAAGCAGGAGCGTAGAACCGGGAGCGATGGACGGGAGAGAGTAAATAAGTTACAAGAGTTTTGAACTGTGAGACAAAGCGGATTGAGTAGTTTGAAGAAAAGAAATATGGATCATCAGAGTAAAAGGTGAGTTGCCTCATATTCTCTACCTAAAGAAGCTTGAGAAAATAGTGTATTTTGACTCAATATTAGTACAAAAATTAGAGTTCTGATGTTATAAGTTAGTCTCTAAATTTTAACACCCGCACTAAGACTCATATATTGTAAATAAAACCAATATTGTGATTCCTTCAATTTGGTACATTGTGATAGAAGATTCGAGTCTTTAGTGTATCATTTCAAAACAGAGACTACTTGCGCACATCCCCCTGATGTAGATAATGTCACAGCAGTGTCAGGGCAGGGACACTATCACCAGGAAACATTAGGATCTTCCACTTTCTAACTGTGGAGTTCCTCTTCCTGGACCCAATATGAGTGTTGTGCGTAGTTCGCTTCTTTTAATGTCCCTCTGTCACTTTAATATGTTAAGCACACACCGGGTTCTTCTTGCCTTTTCAAAAGCCAAATATTCAAATGCCTGCTGGAGTGTAAAGGTATTATAATCCCTTGTGTCAGACAGAGGTTGTAAGTCATTCGTCTTCCTTTGTTGGATCCCAGAGCTGGTGTTGGTGTTGCTCTTTTTCTGCTAAGGTCAGCTTAGCTAGGTTGGTTTGGAAAATTCATAATGACATCAGCGTTTTCTGAGCTAAAAAACAGTATTCCTGGTTTACTACATATTTTTATGGGTTGTCTTTTTGTTTAAACATATGAAGGTCTGGGCTCATCACGGTTTTAGCACAAATCTTTGGTTTCCACATGTCTCAAATGTTTACAACAAAGTTCTTGTGCAGTCCTTTACATGCAAATAATTTTTTATTTGTTTCTGTCAGTTTATATTACCGGTTTGTTGTTATGTTTTGCAGGTTGTCCATGTGCTGCAGTATCATTTCCAGTTTCTCCTGAAGTGAAATTTTGCACACCACTGTGATAAAAGGGATGAATGAGGTACAGAAGAGTTAAAACTCAGTTTTCTGCAGAAGACTGAGTTTTAACTTTTACTTCAATATTATTCTAATTTTAAAATGACAAAGGTCCAGTTTCTTGTCAATTCATCAAAAGCAGTTTTTATTGGGCTTTTATGTGATAGATCAAAAAATTGTTTTAGAAAGTAGGAATGCACACAACAATCTGAAAAGTGTGGTGTGCTTTTGTATTCAAAACAATTTACCCTAACAACTTTAAATTAAATCCAGTGTAACCAATTGCTTTTAGAAGTCAACTATTTAGTAAACAGATTCCACTTTTGCACAATCTTATATCAGTGTAAACAATACTCCTCTCCAAATGCATCACAGGTTAGTTACAGAACATGAGTGAACAAACAACACAAAAAACGAACAGAGTCAGGGAGAAAGTAGTGAATAGGTTTTAATGCAGATTGAATATCAATGCATGCCACAGTTTTTAGGTTTTAATTTGTAAACAAATATGAAAAGCATACGTTTTTTAACGTCTCAATTGTACATGTTAATCTGTTTCTAAAAAAACAAAATAAAATGCATTGATATGTGTTGTTATTATGCAAGAAAATGTAAGAAGACTTACTGCAGAAATAAATACATAGCAATTTTTTATTTTAGTACATGTAATTCCATTTTCAATTTTTTTTTCCAAGAAATGATGCCAAACAGTCATGACTGAAAAAATAAAGAGAAAGCACCAGAGGGAGAAATATTTACTTGTATTTTTGGTTATTGCTATCGTTCCAGGGCCGCTCTGCTCTGCTCAGAAGGTGCCACCTCACCAGAGCTGCTCCTTCTGAGGACGCTGGAGATGGTGGGACTACTCAGGCGGAAAATGATGCAGCCTTCCCACTGTCTGCACTCTCAAACCTGTTTGAGAGTGAGGATGGCTCCCAGTCAGCACAGGACACAAGTCTGGATACGACTCTGGAGCAGGCTCAGCCCGGCGTCCAGCCCAGCCAGCCCTCAGACGGCAGACAGAACCTCAGAATGAAGTTTCATGGTGCATTCAAGAAGGGCATTTCAAATCCAATGGACCTGCTGGAAACCACCATATATGAATCAAATGTGGTGCCAGGACCTAAAAAAGCCCCCATGGACTCCCTCTTTGACTATGGCACCTATGGAAATGCAAGCAATCAGAAGAAACGCAAGAAGAAACTCCCAAGAGGGTGAGACTGCACTGTCTCAGTGTGTTTCCTTCATTGCTTGAACGAGACGTTCGTAAACTGTGTAAACTGGAAAAATGTTGTCAGTATGCACACACACACACTGAGCTTTCAGTCTGTTCTTGGCCAAACAGAGAGTATGTTGTTTGATCCTCTGTAGCTGTTGAGGTAATATTTAGGCTAATACTTTTTCCTGGTCGTCATACCTGCACCATACACACAGAGGTGCATTTAGAAGAGCACTCAGCGGTGCTGCTGAGTGGTGTTGCTTAAAAGGTCATTTGTCTCCCTCAAACCCATTTCATTCATAATTTCTATGAATGAACACTTGATAAAGCTGTGTATTCTTCAGTAGTCGTGTTATATGACAGTGAAAACAACATGTGAAGAAGCATTAACCTGTGTTTCTGTGTCCTTTCAGTAAAACGGAGATATCTTGTGATGAGAGTCAAAGCACTGACCAACCAAAAGTTCTGAAAATATTCACTCGCTTCATACTGTTCGATTGTGTGTCTCGTGGAGATCCAGAGGGCCTCCAGGGTCTGCTGGAATACCTGCAAAGTCAGGAGAAGAGGCTCACAGATGAGGAGTTCAGAGGTGAGTCCTTATCTTCTGATCTTCGTCTCTTGATGATCTCCTCTCTGTGACACTCTGTCCTTCCCTTTAAACTCTTGAACTGTGGTCCTCTGTGTGTTTCTGCTGATCTTGCTGTTCCTAGCTGCTCTGAGAGGATGTGAGAGGGATAAGGTGGAGTGATGTCAGCCTTTGTCCTGTTGAGGTAATGCCAAATAGAAACTTCCTGTGTGTCTGAGAAGTTTTCTCAAGCTTATAACAGGGTGTGGAGAGAAATCACAGCAAACTGCTGACATCCTCATGGAGACAAATATAGCTGACTGACTGATAGCTAAAGATGAAGGGTTCATTTCACTTTACAAAGCTGGAAAACATCCCCCCCCCTTGCAGATTTCTTCTGTTTTTGCCGTTTTGCCACTCTTGCATGTTTTAGATAATCAAAGAGGTCTTATGACTAAATAAACATAATCTCAGTATTTACAAAGCACATTTGAAACAAAAATTTCTCTATATGAAAAAGTAATTGTCACCAAAAACTAATATCTGTTTGTGCCAGCCTTGGAGGCAGAGACTGCCATCAAGCTTTTGCAACACCTGTCATTGAGTCTTTTACAGCTTTTGTCTTGTGACTGTGGGAAATTTTGGTCCACTCTGCTTTGCAGAATTGTTTTAATTCAACTGCTTTGGTGTGTCTTCAAACATGAATGATCATGCCACAGTATCTCAACTTGATTTAAGTCCAGACTTTTACTAGGCCTCGCCAAAACCTTTTGTTTTTTTCTTGTGTTGTCCTGCTGCATAAGCCAAGTTGGCTTAAACGTCTTTAGCAGTGGTTTTCAGCTTAGGACTCTGCCATGGATGTGATTTTTGGCAGATTTTTTATTTTTGGAGCTTAACTGAGACAACCTATGTTTGCAGTTCTTTAGATTTTGTTTTTGATTGACTTGGAGCAAGTCCTGGATGAATTGTTGATGCGCTCTGGGAGTCATTTTGGTAGACTGAGCCCTTCTGGGAAGGATAAAAACTGTTCCATGTTTTCTCCATTTATGGCGACTGACTCTCACTGTGGTTCATTGGAGTCTATAAGCATTCAAATGTCTTTGTAACCCTTTCGTGACAGGTAAACAGCATTGTTTCTGCTCTAAAGACACTTAAGAGTATTAGCCAACTTCCTGTTCAGTTAAAGACGTTTCTTGATTTTGTTTGTCTGGCAGGAATCAGGCGTGGGTTAAATTGACCAACTACACCCAATTAGATATTATAAAAACATGGTTATTAACAGTTATTTCACAATATAACATGAAACATTAGGAAATGACAGAAAATCTAAACAAGAAATCCATATGGAGTAAGTATCTACACCACTGAATATTAACCTGTTTGTACTGTGAAGCTGGGACATGATACTTCACATGACCACCATACACCTCTTTCTCCCTTCCTTTATTGTGAGCAATTGTCCTTTTCATATATATGATTAATTGATAATCACCTGTTACATAGCAGGTTATACAACAACCATGGTGCTCTGGCAGCTAGTGAGAAACCATGTGTCTTTATAACATGCAAGCTCAGTGACAGCTGAATCCAGCAAATTAAGAAGAATGTATGAAAGCTGCTGATATCAACAAACAAGAAAAAGTTGCTTAAAATGAAAAAAAGAAAGCAACTAAGATGTGAGGACAAGGACATGAAGGGAAATGTTATCTCAGAGGATTAGCTCAGAGACCTAACCTCCACCCTAAACCGGGACCCAAAAAATGCTGCGTTGAGCCCGGTCTACCTGTAATTCACCACAGTGGTGACTGGCAGCATGTGCCAAAATGGTAATCTGAAACCTCTGGCAGCCTTCAGGTAAACATTGTAAAATGTGCTCTGGTTTTGATTAGCATTATTACACCGGTGCTGGCAGGTGTCCCCAGTCCCTTTATATGAGCAATTTATGTAACCGGGATACTTATATAATAGGCAAGCATTCAGTTCAAGTTTCACTTCTCTGTAAATAAGTCAGTTTTTTACTCTAGAGCTTTAGATTTAAAATAGAATAGAATAGATTTTATTCAGTGGGGAGATCCAGGTGTAACAGCAGCAAAGTGGCAAGACATGCAGGTTCACACAAAGATTAAATTATGTAAAAAAACAGAATGATGTATTATACAGTAAGGACAAAATTATATAATAACATACTCTATACCAAGGAATGTACAAATATGAATGTGTATTAAGAAGAACAAACTACAATATATGAAAATAAAAGCTGTGCAAATAACAGAGATGTGCAAACACCAGTAGAAATGTTATTTAAATATGAGTAGAACTGTAATCACTTATTTAGTTTCATGGGAGAAGTGATGGTTATAGAGACTAAGAGCAGTTGGAGGAAGGATCTCCTCTAACGTTTATTTATGCACCTAGGATGCAGCACATAGCACCTTACAGAACAGTAATGTAAATGTCAAAATGTCTTTCTAAGGATACTCAGGAGTTGTTTTTTCCCCACCAAAACATGTCATTTTGCCCTAAAAGTCACTTCAACACTTCAATGCTATTGGGATAGTAGTTAGAGGTTAAGTGAAAATACTCAGAAGACTTCAGCAAACAGACTCTCTCTTTCACTTGGCTCAAATACAAGAAAAATTATACTAAAGCAAAAATGTTCTTGTCAGATAAACTTTAAACAACAGCTGGAAGTACCTCTCTGTCTGACTGCGGAATATCTGACTGAGTTGTTGCTTTTAGCCAATGCATGTTGAACCTGCTTTTCTCAGTTTTTAGAGAAATTTCTTTACTTCAATCCAGAATTCCCGATGTTTCTCAATACTGCAGCACAAACTGTTTCTAAAGGAGTGATTGTCTCTGGTGGGTGACAACAAACAAGTCCTCTCTACATCTGCTTACTCACTGTGATTCCTGAATTTCAGGAACCACTCCTTTTCTTTTAAACATCATTTTTATAAAATAGACTGATTTAGGAGTAATTGTCTTTACAATCTTTCCCAGAGCTATCCACAGGAAAGACATGTCTTCCCAAAGCCCTGCTCAACCTTTACGGTGGTCGGAACGAAACCATTCCAGTGCTGGTGGATATTGCAGAGAAGACGGGAAACCTCAGAGAGTTTATAAACACTCCCTTCAGGGACGTCTACTACAGAGGTAGGGAAATAAGATCACAATATGACATATCAATGATTACATCAGTGATTAATTATAATAAAGGTGGTAATGAACTGTGATCTTGTCCTCTTCTTGTCCAAAGAAGGTATCGTTTGTAGTTGTAACTCTGTTAGAAACTCACTGTTCCTCATTGCATAACATCCTTCAGACTATTATAATCTGAGAAGTGTGGTGTTCATTTATATTCATACCCTTTTACTTTGAAAATCCTAAATAAATATCAATGTAACCAGTGGCCGTCAGAAGCAACCTCGTTAATAAACAGTGCCTTTCTGTGTAGAAATGACTTTCCATATAAATGCAGATGTTCTGTGAAGGCCTCAGAAGTTTGTTAGAGAACATTAGGGACCAAACAGCATCGTAAACACTAAACAACACAGCAGACAAGTCAGGGAGAAAGCTGTGGAAGAGTTTAAAGGAGGGTGTCATGTTCCGTGTTTTTCTGTGTGTTTATTTCGAGTTTTCTGTGTCTCCGTGTTGTCCTGTTCTCCCCTCGATTACTCCCAGGTGTTTCTCGTTCCCTAATTACCTCCTGTGTATTTAGTGTCACCTGTGTGTCTGTGTCTCTGTCGGGTCCTCGTCTCATTTTGGCGTCTGTTTAGTCGTGTGTTGGCGTCTAGTCCATTCGTACGCCTTGTTGCTACCTGCGTTGAGCCCTGGATTCCGCTCAGCAGTGCTGCCTCGATTTTTGAACTGTGTTGGATTTTTGTTTGTAACTCTGTGCATTAAAACCACCATTTTTACTCCGTACCTGGGTCTACAGCAGGGGTCTCAAACTCCAGTCCTCGAGGGCCGCAGTCCTGCAAGTTTTAGATGTGCCTCTGCTGCACCACACCTGAACAGAATAATTAGGTCATTAAGGCTCTGGAAAACTGATCTACACAAGGAGGAGGTCATTAAGTCATTTCATTCCAGTGTTTTGTACCTGTGGCACATCTAAAAACTGCAGGACTGCAGCCCTTGAGGCCTGGAGTTTGAGACCCCTGGTCTATAGCGTCTGCCTCACCACCACACCCCGCACTTCATGACAGAGGGTTAGATTATAACGCAACATCACAGGCTTTCATGTTATGGAATTACATCAAAACTACCACGACATGGCTGTGTCTGTTTAGGTGAACAGTCATAGCGGTCAATAGCATAGTACCATAGTATGGTACTGCCATTTGATGTACCATACCAAATGTATGGTATTCTGAATAGTCAGTATATATAGTCAGTCAGATTTCTCTCTTACTTACACCATCAAGTTTACAAAGACGCATTTCCCAACAGTCATATTGTGGAACTGCACTTCAGAGTTGAAAATCTTTTCCTTGCTCAACTGTTCTTGCAAAATTTCTGTCAACAATGCAAATGCCTACATTTTGTAATCAAGTCTTGGAAAAGGCCTTGGTTTAGGTGATATGTTTCCAATTTACCACAATGTGAAGCTGTGGAATGAAATAGTTTGAATAGCTGTAACTCTTGCAGCTGTGTTCTGTCTTCAGGCCAGACGGCGCTCCACATCGCCATCGAGCGACGCTGCAAGCAGTATGTGGAGCTGCTGATGGAGAAGGGAGCAGATGTCCATGCTCAAGCCAGGGGACGCTTCTTCCAGCCCAAAGATGAGGGCGGCTACTTCTACTTTGGTAAAGCAACTTTTTTGCCATCAAGAAGCATATGTTGTTGTGCTTCTGTGTTTTCACTCTTGCAACACCTCATTCTGACTCTCAAGTCTGTTTTTTATCTTTGCAATAATGTGCTGTTCTTGTAATTTTGCTGTCTCATTTCTTGGTCTCCCTCAACCCATTTTGGGTACATGGTTTTTAATTCACGTCTGTGTTTTGAATTATTTTCCGAAGTTGCTGGCAGTGTTGAAATGTGAAAGCATGGAAAGTTTTTTCTAAGATGCAGAGGCCTTCGCTGAAAAATAAAAGTGACATCAGAATCCCACCCTCTTTTTATGTTGAATGTGGCAGATTTTGGCAGGAGACATGTGGACAGGATACTCCAGCACCCACCCAAATGTTTTTGAAGTATGGTACGAGAATTTGCCACTTAAAATGCTCAAAAAATATATAAAAAGACGAGCATTATGTTTTGTGCTCTACTGAGACATGCAGTGAAAGGTGTCTGTGTTCTGCAATTTGGAAACATAAACACCCTCTGCTGGTAGGAAGAGCCTCGCTGACCTTAACGCAAGGAGGACAAAAAATTAGAAATAACTAAGCTCAATGGCGCCCTCTGTTGGCTACAGTGAAGATTTGACCTCAGTCGTTACAATTGAACCTCTTGAAATATTTGCTTCATTCCTTATTCATGACGAAAGAAAACATTTATTAACAATCATCGTAAAGAATCAACAAGTCTTTCTTTAAAATAGAAAAATGTAAAGTTTTGCTTATTCTTGTAATATTTTTCCCTTCTTAAATTTAAATAACTTTTTTGATTAAAATCAAGTGTCATATTCCTTTTTTCAGCACAGACGTGAGGATTTCTATTTTCACTTAGCATGGTTGTCATTCCCCAATCCCAGCGTGTCCGGGGCACAGTGTGAGTAATTTGCTGCGGAGCTTTGCGGTGAGGTGAACAGGAACCTGGCAGGGCTGTTGGCTAATGGGATTTAGGCTCACGCTAACTCTCTGCATGCACCCGTGCAAATCCATGAAGAGGAGCGTTTCTATATGAGGTGACAAAGTAATCTGTCACCCATGGCAACGGCTCATTTTCAGCAGCTGCCTTTGGCACTCTGGCCCCTCTGCGCCCCTCCCTCAAACAGCCACTAATTGTGCAGCTTTCATGCAAAGGATTTAAGTCAGATCTCTGATCCATGTTTAGTCTGCTTTGTGAAAAACTACAGATGCCAGCTACAGCTCTTAATTAATGCTATTCGTGTTTTTTCCAATACGTTCAATCTGAAGGAACTGTTCTGTTCCCCTTCAGGTGAGCTTCCCCTCTCTCTGGCTGCCTGCACCAACCAGCCTGACATAGTGCACTACTTGACAGAAAATCCACACAAGAAGGCCGACATGCGGCGCCAGGATTCACGTGGAAACACCGTGCTGCACGCGCTCGTGCACATCGCAGACAACACCAAGGACAACACTCGTTTCCTCACAAAGATGTATGACCTGCTGCTGATTAAGTGTGCCAAGCTCTTCCCAGACTGCAACCTGGAGACAGTACTCAACAACGACAGCATGTCACCCCTCATGATGGCTGCCAAACTTGGCAAAATTGGGGTAGATACATTCACTGTGTCATTCGATCCTCATGCATCCTGTCTGTATTATTAAAGGGAACATAGAATAGAATAGAATAGAATAGAATAGAATAGAATAGAATAGAATAGAATAGAATCACTGTAGTGTGCCCAGTCTATCTGTAATTCAGTGAAGAATGAAGGCTTTAAGTATGACAACTTGTGACTTATCATTTAAATTACTATTTTAGTCAGGATTTAGTTCAAACATTGGGATTTCTGCTCTTGTTCT
Source organism: Xiphophorus couchianus (assembly GCF_001444195.1). Lineage (NCBI taxonomy): Eukaryota > Metazoa > Chordata > Actinopteri > Cyprinodontiformes > Poeciliidae > Xiphophorus > Xiphophorus couchianus. The sequence continues at coordinate 17,284,401 of NC_040239.1, forward strand.
GAGCAGCTTTGTTATTTTGATGTCCAGGGTGTCAACACTCCTCTGTCAGCCATGCAATGACCGTGCAAGTCTCACTTTTCTCTACATAAGCACCCCGTATTTACGTCCTGTGAGGGTTTCATTGTACTTGAAGGTGAAACAATATTACACCAAGGACACACAACTGCAAATGAGTTTTACCCAGAAGAAATTTGGTTCAGACACTAAGGATGAAAACAAGTCAGTGTTTAACTTAAATATTGTGGTTAAGCAATCTGGATGCATGTTTGGAGAGAGGGGGCATTAATTGAACAATTAGATTGATTATTGGTGGATATTCACAGACATTTTGTACAGACGAAAAACAAGCTAAGACCACTGTAAAAGTATGCACTTTCTAACTTGATAGACTTTATGCTCACAAACAACACACAGTCACCCCAAAGATCTAACCGTTGACTCTGCATAAACTCTCTGTCCTGGCCAATGTTGTGTTCTCTTCCTTCAGATTGTATATTCTTGGATTTGATCTTCAGATCTTCACATAAAATCCAGATCTAATTGGTATCTAATTTTCTGGAAAACTTGTCCAACAGAAGTTCTTTTTTTTAATGAAAACTGTTCATTTTGTTTGCTTCCACAGAGTTACCTCATACGTCTCACATAGATGATCTTTACTTCATCTTTTCCATCTTTTTTTTTTTTTGTTGCCAAAGAGCAACTGCACATTTATTTCCTATAGTTCTGTCAGAAAGGCCCTTTTTTGTTCACAGTCCTTCAGAGTGACAGTTTTAAAGATGATGATGTTACAGGAGCAACATTATCATCCATAAATACAAAAGTGCTTCCTCTTTTAGAGGATATGTGTTTTAAAATTGTCTGCTTCAAAAAACAGCTAAAAGGCCAGTTGTGATTTAAGATTGTTTTTCTCTCTAAAATATATTTGAGTTAAAGTCTAGAACTCAATTTCCCTATATTCCTCCAGGTTTTCCAACACATCATTCGACGTGAGGTCAAAGATGAAGAAGTTCGTCATCTGTCACGTAAATTTAAGGACTGGGCTTACGGTCCGGTGTACTCCTCCCTCTACGACCTGTCCTCATTGGATACATGTGGAGAGGAACCATCTGTGCTTGAGATTCTAGTATATAACAGCAGTGAGGTAAAAAATAAATAAATCCCAAGAATATTTTACTTGCATCTGGAAAATAAAGGTTTATGTTTAATGCTTCATTTTTCTTCAGAACCGCCATGAGATGCTGGCTGTGGAGCCCATTAACGAGCTGCTGAGGGCCAAGTGGCAGAAGTTTGCTGCTGCCTCTTTTTACATCAGCGTGGTGTCCTACCTCATCTCCATGATCATCTTCACCTTGGTGGCATATTCCCACCCAACACTGGAGGAGGTTGGTGTGAATTTAACTCAACATTAGCCTCATATATTTGGCCTGGCTCTATTTTCTTGGTTTCTATGTAACACAAAGTCACCCCTGCCTCAGAGCATGATGCTGCCACCAACATTTTTCACTGCATGCATGCGTGGTGCTCTTTCTGTGATATTAGTGTTGTTTTTATGCCAATCATACTGTTTGCAATTGTGGCCGAAACATGAAAGCTTGGCTTCATCTGTCTTTAACAAATACTGACAGAAGGCAGATGAAGATTTTACCCTTGCTTAGATATTTTCTTACAGAGAATTAGCATCTGTACTGTAAAGTTACTCCAAAGCTCACAGTTAAGAAGGACACAGAACAATGCTGTCAAATCTCTCATCTCTGAAGGCATTCAGCTGCCACATTAAACAAAAAGACAAGCTTAAGTGCTTTATTACATGTAACTTTTGAATGTGTGTGAGATTAAATATAATTTTATCCTGTGTATTTTTGCAGTCAATCTTAACACCAATTTAACGAAATCCTTTTTTTTTGATATTTCTTTAGCCGCCTCCTTACCCCTACAAGACCTCATCTGACTATTTACGGCTGGCTGGAGAGATTGTAACACTGGCATCGGCCATCTTCTTTTTCCTCACAAATGTAAATTATTATACCTTATTTATTCCCTGTAATCACTGTGTCATTGATCCAACCTCCAACAATGTGTTGCTTATGAAATTCTTCTGTGTGGCTCTGCAGGTTAAGAATGTCCTTCTGAAAAAATGTCCTGAGGTGAAATCTTTAGTTTTTGATGGATCCTTTCAGCTGCTGTAGTAAGTCTCTTTCCTCCATCTTTGTACCTCCTCTTGTGTCTCTTTAAGACTTTTATCCAAGGCAAATTTAACATCCTCTTAATTAAGTCACCCACTTAATCACTTAATTACTCACACTTCTTGGCGTTTTTATAGTTTCAAAGATAAGGATGTCTGGCATCACTTCAACACATGTTGATTTGAATCATCAGCTGCAATATAGATATTTTAATAAGCCACGGTTTCATTTCATTTATGACATTAACAAATCTTTCCCTCTTGCTTGTCCAGCTTCATCTATGCTGTCCTGATTATCGTCACTGCTGCTCTCTACCTGTCTGGCGTTAAAGCTTACGTCACTGTGATGGTGTTTGCACTCGTCCTGGGGTGGATGAACACACTATACTTTACCAGAGGCCTGAAGCTCACTGGCACCTACAGCATCATGATTCAGAAGGTCAGATGATAAACACTGACACCTCACTGAATGCTCTGCACTTTGTGCATAAATTGACTTTTCTTGTTTTTACCTTTCAGATTCTTTTCAAAGATCTGTTCAGATTCCTGCTTGTCTATGTGCTCTTCATGATCGGTTATGCTTCAGGTGAGCTAAGAGTTAGCCTCCCTCTGTATTTACTCATATTTAGCTTCATGTTTCTGGACTGACATGTAAAGCGCCCTTCTCTGTTTCCATCCTGCAGCCCTGGTGTCTCTGTTGCCAGTTTGTCCCACGGAGTCAGCTAAGAACTCTACCACCTACTGCAGGAACCCAGACACTTTCAGCACTTTCCTTCTGGACCTGTTTGAACTGACTATTGGGATGGGAGATTTGGACATGATCCACAGTGCACTATATCCTGGAGTTTTTCTCATCCTCTTAGTCTCCTATATTATCCTCACCTTTGTGCTGCTACTCAACATGTTGATTGCCTTGATGGGGGAGACGGTGGGACAGGTATCCAAAGAGAGCAAGAAGATCTGGAAACTTCAGGTGACAGCCGTTATTCTAACCTAACTCTTTTTCTTTTTGTAATTGTTAGATTAAAAAGAGAATTCTTGCAGAATGATTTCAGACATGCTTAAATCTTCCCCCCAAAAATTCCTGCTGACAAAATCCAGCTGATATAGCAAACTTTTACACTACAAAGTCCAAATTATCTCCCCGAAAAAACAAATGTCACTGTGATGGGTGAACTTCAGAAAAATATGCCAAATTAGCTGAAAGTTCTTCAAATTGAATCCCTGTTATTGACATGCCTTACTTGCAGTGGGCAACGACTGTCTTGGACATTGAGCGCGCGTTCCCAGTGTGTATTCGCAAGTCTTTCCGAGCCGGGGAGATGGTGACTGTGGGGAAGAACCTAGATGGTTCACCAGATCGACGGTGGTGTTTCAGGTATTTACTGGGATCCATAACCTCTTCATACAGCCCCATGATAACCCTCAGCTATGATAAAAACTTTCTAACGTTTTCACACTCAACATTTTATAATTATGATTAAAATTATTATTTTATAATAATAATAATAAAAAATAAAAAATAAAAGAAAAAATAAATACAATTATTTTGTTTATAAAAATAAATACAGTAAGTACATTATTGTATTTATTATGAATTAAATAATAATACATGAAAAAATAAAATTATTTTATAATTTTATTTCATGATTTTTCTTAGGTTTTAAGTGACAAACCAGCACAGAATTATGAAGTTTAAGGAAAATTATGAATGATTTTCAAAAAGTTTACAATGAAAATCTGAAAAGTGACAAAGGTTTAGGTCTAGACGTTGACTGGACCCTTCCAACACATGAATATTCTTTGATTGAAACTGTTCAAGTAAAACTTTGTTATCCCTGTATAAAGTCTTTTAGTCTCAATTTGTATTACACTCCCGCAGCATAATACCACCACACTCTGTTTTATTTTGTAGATTTCATGTAGTACAGTTGTTATATTTCTGACCAAAAGTATCTGCTTCCTCAGCTTTTCTGTGTTCACCACATAGCTTGGGACAAAGTGCAAATGGAGCTACTCGTTATTTTTGCCATCTTTTTTTCCATTTCTTTTTCTACTTTAAAACCATTCTCTACTTTTTGGTTATTGTACCACATAACATGAACAGATCTGAGGCTGTTGTCAGTCACAATGTGTGGTGTGTTGCTCCTTCAGGGTGGATGAAGTAAATTGGTGCCACTGGAATCAGAACCTTGCGATAATCAGTGAGGATCCAGGCAAGACTGATACGAGCCAAACCAACGGGGTGCAGCCAGGTGTCAGAGGCCTGAGGAGAGGTGAGATCCTGATGGCTGTGATTAAATTCATTCCCATTTAACAGAATCCAGACATATGGACCACATGCATGTATAAGATTGGATTTTTTTCTCTCCCTCAGATCGCTGGTCCACTGTGGTCCCTCGGGTGGTGGAGTTAAGTAGAGGCCCTCGCTCTCATGATCTGGTGGTAGAGATGGAGCCACTGACGCCAAGATAGTGAAGCCTGCAGAAACTCTATTCATTCTTGTGTCAAAGCCACCAACTCTGGTATTAAATTTCAGGGGATATTTTTGGTCAATAAGCCTCCCAATTCACACATGCCTCATGCCAGAAATTCATAGGGAGAGTGTAGAGTAATATAATGTTTTATTTGTAAAGTAACAGAGGTTTAATCCTGCAGACTGACATTGAGCACACAGCTATAGGTGAAAACAAACCCAGAGATATTTTAACAGTAAATGTTTGCTCTTAGTAGGAGATAAGCTGCAGTTTGTAATTAGTTTTTTTTTATTTTTTACTTGTACAGAGGCGTAGGAACCCTAAATCCTTAATGTTCTGTTCAGCTCTGCATGTCAGACAGTAGTGGGCGATCACTCAGGGAAATCAGATCATTTCAGCATTTGGAGTGTTCCTATATTCTGAAAGTAAACAGCTTTATAGCTTTTTCTAATAAGCATAAACAGATTATCACTGCATTAGCACATTTTTATATTATTTTTGCAGCTACTATCACACTGCAAGATCTTTTTTTTTTTTTTTTCCAAAAGTGTTATCCAGCAAAGATAGCGATAGCAAGTAGCTTACCTTGTATTAAAAACTTTACCTTAGAGACTGTTCTCTACATGCTGCTTAGAATATTTTGTAGGTGGAAAGTTTCAGGATATAGAGCCAGGATATATCCATTTTATACACCATATGTCTTTAAAATCGTTTTTATGTTGTATTAATGAAATGCACTCCCATAAAAAGCACAGATTTGAACTGGCAGCTTGGGCAGAACAGCTGTCAATTGAGCTGAAACAATGCACTATGCCAACTTCTGATGTGCACATTATTACATGAATACAAAGACTTCATCCCGAACAAGATGGGCAGGTTATAGTTGTCAAGCAAATATGCAAATCAAGACAATAGCCCTTCGTGTTGTGGCTTGTCTTTGAATTTGCAGAGTTATTGTTCCTTTGCAGCTGCGGTATTTGCATAATCAACTCTTAGTCCGAACCATTGTATACTTCCCCTCAATTTGCTGCAGTGTTTTCAATGCAGTTGGCGTTGTGCCCTAAACAGCGTTCTCCCTTTTTTCCTTAGTGTGCATCAGCTGCATGCAGGGTTACATACGAATCATTGTGCTACAGGACATGCGTTTCATTTTTTACAGCTTCACTACTGCCTTAAGGTCACAAATCATTGGTCTCTGTTTACATTTCTCCAACATGTCTATGCATTATTGTTTTTACTTTGCCATAAAGAACAGTAAACACTGACAGATTTTATAAACCATGAACTTGAGTCTTTATTTGTTGCTGTGCAGATGAAGATTTTTTTTATAATCAGCAACTAAAAAAAATGAATAATATTTTAAATGCGATATTAGAAAACAAATAACAGAATCAGAATCCAAAATGAAAACAAATTCTGGGAAGAAAAACAATTTTTTAATACACACAACTAAATTAGATGAGAAAGAATCAGAATTCTGGTTCGATTCTGGTCCGCCATCCGGCGTCTCAGGGGGGGCAAGCGGTGCAGCACCAACACTGTTTATAGTGGGGATGGTGTGCTGCTGACCTCTACTCGGGACGTTGTGGGCCGGTGGGCAGAGTACTTCGAAGACCTCCTCAATCCCACCAACATGCCTTCCACTGAGGAAGCAGAGCCTGGGGACTCTGGGTTGGGCTCTCCAATCTCTGGGGGCGAGGTCGCCGAGGTGGTTAAAAAGCTCCTCGGTGGCAAGGCCCCGGGGGTGGATGAGATCCGCCCGGAGTTCCTTAAGGCTCTGGATGTTGTAGGGTTGTGTTGGTTGACGCGACTCTGCAATATCGCATGGACATCGGGGGCAGTTCCCCTGGACTGGCAGACTGGGGTGGTGGTCCCCCTGTTCAAAAAGGGGGACCGGAGGGTGTGCTCCAATTATAGAGGGGTCACACTCTTAAGCCTCCCTGGCAAGGTCTATTCAGGGGTCCTGGAGAGGAGGGTCCGTCGGATAGTCGAACCTCGGATTCAGGAAGAGCAGTGTGGTTTTCGTCCTGGTCGTGGAACACTGGACCAGCTCTACACCCTCAGCAGGGTCCTGGAGGGTGCATGGGAGTTCGCCCAACCAGTCTACATGTGTTTTGTGGACTTGGAGAAGGCGTTCAACCGTGTCCCTCGGGGAGCCCTGTGGGGGGTTCTCCGGGAGTATGGGGTACCGGGCCCTTTGATACGGGCTGTCAGGTCCCTGTATGACCGGTGTCAGAGTCTGGTCCGCATTGCCGGCAGTAAGTCGGACTCGTTTCCGGTGAGAGTTGGACTCCGCCAGGGCTGCCCTTTGTCACCGATTCTGTTCATCACTTTCATGGACAGAATTTCTAGGCGCAGCCAAGGTGTTGAGAGGATCCGATTTGGTGGCCTTAGGATCTCATCTCTACTTTTCGCAGACGATGTGGTCCTTTTGGCTTCATCAGATCGTGATCTGCAGCTCTCGCTGGATCGGTTCGCAGCCGAGTGTGAAGCGGCCGGGATGGGGATCAGTGCCTCCAAATCCGAGGCCATGGTCTTGAGCCGGAAAAGGGTAGAGTGCCTTCTCCGGGTCAGGGGGGGTGTCCTGCCCCAAGTGGAGGAGTTTAAGTATCTCGGGATCTTGTTCACGAATGGGGGAAGAAGGGAGCGGGAGATCGACAGGCGGATTGGCGCAGCGTCTGCTGTCAAGCGGGCGCTGTACCGGTCCGTCGTGGTGAAGAGAGAGCTGAGCCAAAAAGCGAAGCTCTCGATTTACCGGTCGATCTACGTTCCCACCCTCATCTATGGTCATGAGCTTTGGGTCATGACCGAAAGAACGAGATCGCGGATACAAGCGGCCGAAATGGGTTTTCTCCGTAGGGTGGCTGGGCTCTCCCTTAGAGATAGGGTGAGAAGCTCAGTCATCCGGGAGGGACTCAGAGTAGAGCCGCTGCTCCTTCACATCGAGAGGAGCCAGTTGAGGTGGCTTGGGCATCTGGTCAGGATGCCTCCTGGACGCCTCCCTGGTGAGGTGTTCCGGGCACGTCCCACCGGGAGGAGGCCCCGGGGAAGACCCAGGACACGCTGGAGGGACTATGTCTCTCGGCTGGCCTGGGAACGCCTCGGGATTCCCCCGGAGGAGCTAGAAGAAGTGGCTGGGGAGAGGGAAGTCTGGGCCTCCCTTCTGAAGCTGCTACCCCCGCGACCCGACCTCGGATAAGCGGAAGAAGATGGATGGATGGATGGATGGAGAATCAGAAAACATGAAAATTGGTTTGTGATTGAGGCATGAAACATTACAAAATAGTTTTAAAGTTATTTTGTACATTTTTTTATTTTATCAGTGATAAACCTTTTCTATCAACTAAAATGTGCCCTTAAACCTCTTTTGAATAAAGAAATCGAGCTTGCTTACAAGTCTGACAGTTTTTGCAAGAAACAGTATGCTATCAATTATGAAATCATTTATAAAGAATGTAATTAAATCCTAATGCTGAAAAAAGTTAGCTCGTCGTTTAATATGACTGCAATTTCAATGTTGGTCTGTTGATGGCGGCAGAGGTCTAAACATTTTACAGACTGAAAAGTCGTGTGTTTTGTCTGCTGTGCTGTTTTTTGACACAGATATAATAAATGTAATCTTCAGCTGCAAATATTGAAAGCTCAATGTGTAGAGGATGTTGCTTCTTTGGAATAGTTCTTCCAGACGACCTCAGGTGTCCTCAGCGATCTTCCTTCTTCCTAACAGAACTGTGAGCTGCTAAAAAACTACAAACTGGTTCATTCCTTTTTGCCTTTCATCATTTCACCTTGTTTTTCCTCCTCCTCTGAAGATTTTCACACTCATGATGGCGAAGGCCTCATCCGTCATCTCACATCCTCCTCCTCCTCTCTCCCATCTGCGTCTGAGGCCAGCAGCGCTGAAGGACACAGGGAATCTCTCACCACCTCCGAGAAGAGGCTAATCCTCTTTGCCCCAACTTTAACTGGGCCACTAATCCTGCAGGTTTATCTAAGCAGTGAGCACCTAGCACTGCTGACAACTTGGCCTGCCCTCCTCCCTTTACCCCGTTAAGTAGGGCAGGGCTCGGTCCTGCAAGTGTCACTGTCAGCAACTCTGGAACCACACGCTTGCACAGGAAGTGTGAGCTGTTAACAAAATGGCTCGTCTGCTTGCAGCAGGCGTCTGCTGGCTGCCACAAAAGTGTCTCAACGAACCAAGTGACAGCCAGACGGGACTGTGTTGTAACGGCCCTTGTTTGGTAACCGCGCAGAAGGGAAAGTTTACTCCCTCAGCCAGGAGGTCTGATGGTGACTAACTAGCTTAGGTTTTGGAAGGACAAATTGTTCAGCTATTGTTCAGCCAGTTAGGCTTTAAGATGTTTAGGCTGACTGGTCTAATGAGGACACAAGACTGGACTTATGCTAAATCCCTCTTTTTTTAACTAAACAACATTTCAGACTGATGGACAGACTCACATCTTACCGTTCACTGTGAACAATCATTTAAACCAACTTACAGTGCTTAGGAAAAGCATTGAGCCATTTTGAACTTTCACATCTTGTCATAATACAACCACATACCTTTCATTGGAGACGTTTTAAGTAGACAAACAAAAAGAATGCATGGCTGTGAAGGGGAAGGTAAAGTGTTCATCTGAGTCAATACTTTGTAGACCCACCTTTCACAGTAATTTCATCAGCGAGTCTGAGAGACTGTGTCTATCAGATTTGTACAGCTACTGAAACAGAAATATTGTCTGTTTTGCAAAACAGCTAAGCGTGGTCAAACTGGATTGAGAGCCTGTGAACATTAGGTAAAGTCTTACAGTAGACTCTCAGTTCTTACTCTGAATTGAATATTCTAACAAGTAAATAATGCTTTAGTCCAAACCATTTTACTGCAGATTTTAGAGTTGTTGTGCTGCTGGTAGATGAACCTCTGGTCTAGTTTCCAGCGTTTTACAGCCTCCAACAAGTTTTTATTTATTTATTTTTTCCTGTAGTGGCCTGTATTTAGATCCATCCATCTTCCCATTAACAACCAGCTTCCTATCCCTCTTTAAGAAAGCACTCACATAGCATAGTGCTGCCACTATCAAGGTGGGGATGGTGGGTTGAGGGTCTTAGTTTTCTACCATCCACTGTTTTATAGGTTAAAGTTTTCAGATTTGGTCTCATCTGACCAGAGCACCTTCTTCTACATTTTGCTGTTTTACCTTTATACAGTAGTTTGTGTCAAATCACAAACAGGACATCTTATGCTTTTCAACAGTCTTGCCACTCTTTCATAAATGCCAGATTTGTGGAGTGGACAAATGAGAGCAGAGCTTTTTGGAGCTATTGCTCAGACAGTCAACATGTCTGTGCTGCTGCTTTACCCATAATCTGTCTTACATGCTGAAAAGTATCTCTTAATAATTTGGCTGGTCTAATGAAATAATGTACTCAACACTTCACTCCCTGCTTCCTTCCTGCATGCTGTTTTTGCTGCTGGCAGCTTCTGCCTGGTTTTCTTCAGCCCCTCTAAAAACCTCAGCACCCCGCTTAGGCCTCAAGGTCAGAGACGCTCTCCTCAGCTCCTGACATGCATAAGACATATTCAGAGTGCAAAGATCCACTAACTACTGCATAACTTGTTGAACGCATCTCCACGGAGTAATGAGAATGGATCCTGGACCACAAACTCAAAACTATAATAAATTGGCTCATAAATATGCATTAAAAAATTAGAATGAGTTTCCTGACTGGACTTTGTTTTGGTCTATCACATAAAAATACATAATATATAAATGTTGAACATTTTAGGAGGTATTAACCTCTTTCAGGACACTGCATGTGTATAAAAATGACATCTTGTCTCTGCAGAAAAACAAGCGATCCCCCTTTTTCTGACTTTCATCTTTAATTCTTCCCAACAAAATATTTCTGCCAAGAAGAGTGACATTTCTAAATAGAATGAGCAATCACTGGAAGCACTGGGAGATGAAGAGCCAGAGACATATTGGTCAGGTGGCATGTGAGATGACCTTTCAGTCCATATGAGATGAAATGAGGCCAGTGAACCCGAAATGATTCAGAGTGTCTAAACTGACAGGCGAGGGCGCGGCCGTGGCAGAGCGTCAGCTCGGCTCCGCCGGCCTCGGTGGGCGTCTCTTGTGATTTATTGTGAAATTGCCAAGGACTCAATGTGGCATGCAGGTGAATGAGTTTTGCTAATAAGTGAAGCATTTCTGCTCCACAGAGCTCTTTTTCTGTGTGAGCGAGTGTGTGTGAAATCAGTGTGCGGTGTCTCCCAGTACCACCGCATGCTCTGGTGGAGGCGGCTGCCTCATCAGTCTGGGGATTATCTGGTGTTTTCGGTGGGCAGAGACACTAGGAGAGAGAACAGGAAGGCTCTCTGCTGAGTTCTTGAGGATATCTGTGCTGTTAAACACGGAGATTATTACAGAAAATAAAAAAAGACTGTCATTATGCATTTTATTTAAATATCAAGCAAACATGCTTTTTAATTTCATTATATCATTGAGACTTTATGTGATAAACTGAAAGAAAGTAGCATATAGTAGTAAAACAGAAGAATAAAAAACTGAACATTTCTGTATGCATTCTACCACTTCTTTACTCTGTTACCCTAAATAAAAAGTGTTGCCAGTTGCTTTAACGCTAACCACAGCTAAAACGTAAAAGATTCTTTGCAGTTTGGGACACAGCAAACAGGGATGCTTTTCTTGAACGAGGGCGGAAAACAGGAGTTGTTGGGTAGATGAATGGAGCGACATAAAGATCATGAAGTAAAACTGTCAGAGGTTGCAAAAGGCTTGAGAATAGGGTTTAATGTTTATCTTCCAGCAGGACAACAACCATAAACATTGAGCCAGAGCTATAGTAGAACAATTTAATCAAAGCATAAACCATAGCAAGAAGTGGTTTAAAAATGTATTAACTCTCATTTCACTGAACACATTTGGAAGCCACAATTTTCCTATTTTTATTAATGTAGATTTTTATAATAAGTTAATTTATAAATGTTACACCCTTTTCCCTCCTTTTCACCATTATAGACTACTTTGTGTTGGTCTTAAACACTGATCCCACTGAAGTTTGAGGTTGTCAAGTGATAAAATGTGGAAACAGATCAAGGCGTATGAATTCCTTTGCAAAGCTTTGTGTTGCAAAATATCTAGAACAGCAAGCTACAGTTTGAGCTCCCATTGCTGCAGTAGCAGGTTTGAAAAATGGGATACTGCACCTGTTGTTTCTGGAGTACTTGCCTCTTTTTGCCCACATATGTAAATTGCATTCTTAGTAACCCAACTTCCCTTTTCCACTGCTGAAGAACTGTCTCCAAAGCACAACCCAGAAAATAAAACCATTTCTGTCCCTCGTTTTTCTGCCTGTGTTTCCCTGAGGTGAGGTTGTTACCGCTGTAAAGGTGAAGGAGGTCAAGTGAACAACAAGATTGTTGAGTCGGGCATATGGCGGTGAAGTTCAGAGGCAATCCTCAGACTAATATGCTTACCTTCATTTATCAGACGCTTCGGTCCTGTGTCTTAAAATGTGAATAAAAAAAAGAAAGAAGACGGACGTAGAAGTCATCTGCTTTATTTCCTTATGTCAAACATTGTACATAAGAGAGGAAAGGTCAAATGAAAAACAGCCAATCTACATTAAAGTAAAGAAACTCCAGTCCTGAGATTGACAAAAAGCAGGGAGCAGAGAAAATGTCTCCTGTGATGGTTGAGATGGAGGAGTGACTGTGGCAGTTTCAGCAAATTGAAGATGATGGTTGCAGATCTGGAGAGGGTAAGCCGTCACTGCGATGCTTGGCTGTAGGCACATTCAAAAGCTGAAAACCCCCACGACTAAAGGATTTTACAGCTTTTCTTTTTATATTCAGACTTCTTTTTCGAAATCTAAGACTCGTATATCATTATTGTTTGAAAAGAAGAAAGAAGCATTGTACTCTTTACATTTTTTTCATCCTGAGGAGACAAAACCATTTTTTTAAAACACAGTACTGCAGGGAAAACAATAAGAGAGATGCTTTATAGATTTCCCATTTCCATATATATTATTTTCTCAAGGTTGCGGCACCCTCGTACTTTGGCAGCGTTGGTGCACTTGAGATCATCTGGGGGGGAAAAAAAGGACGAAAACACAGAAACTGCCTCACAAACCATAAAAGAATCCAAAGAGAGAGAGAAAAAAAAGGCAAAATCCTCAGACTTTTGCGTTTAGATTGGATTCAGTAATAGACCGGCTGTGCAGACCAGATGAATATGTGGAGGTCATAAGCTTTTTCATTTAAACATACACAGAAATAAAACGGGTGTAAGCTCTGGGAACACCCTGCTGTGAAGTTGTGGCTTCAGGGGAAAAAAATTCAGCTCGGTGTGTTAAGTTTTTTTTTTTTTTTTGCCTCAATGCACAGTTTATAAAAATTATATTTAACATCTGTGATGCTCACATCTGTCCAAACAATGGCTCGTAGCAGACTCTAACTTATAAGAGACATCACCATGGTGTACACAATAAAAACACAAATATTTTTTAAAAAATGTATTACATGATCTCCTCCAGTACTGGGTGATTATAACAGGTTTGATATTTTTATCATTTAATTATTGCACTTTGAAGTGGATCCCTAAACATAAGCAAAAATTCTTAGTTTTTTTTAAGTGCTTAACGTGCAGAATATCATCAAATCACTGTTTTGACCTAATTTTCTAATTCTAAACAGTTTGTGATGATACACATTTTATAATTAGTGCTTTTAGATAAAATTTCTTCTTATTATTATTTTCTTTTTACTATCGTTTAACAATTTAGTAAAACTTTAAAATGAACAACAGAGCAAAAATTCACAGGTATCTGAGCAGATTTACTCGTTATCTGATTTTAAATTTAGGAATTTATATTTGCTGTCTTCATCATCAAACCACTTGCACTGATCAAAGTAAAGTCCTGCCTGCATGGACTGTCAGAAGAGCTGAGAAGAAGCAGCTGAAGATTTGTCTCTTAGAGGCAATTCACTCACGCTTGACACATCGACACTTAGCTGCTTGGATAGCTAGCCTGTAGTTTACAAGCAGATCTTAGCATTTGTAATTTATAGTCACCGTTAAATTACAAACAATGATGGGTAGAGCTTATTTCATTTTGTTTTTGTTTTTTGAAATAAACATTTCCTAAGAGCCTATTTTTTCCGCCTTGATCTAGGAGAAGTGTAAAACCCTCTTTCAGCCAGATGACAGACAATGTGCAGCAACACGTGTGGGAGGGGCAGGTTTTTCTCCATTGAGCCTGAGAAAAGAATTTCACTTTCTCTGCTGTCAGTAAAGTGGTATCCGTTTTAAAACCATAGGAACATCACTGTTGCTTCTGAAAACCTTGGTGCCACTAACAAGCCTATGCCTTCACATTTTTGACCTCAGAGATTTGGGAAGAAAAGCAACACATCTTCAAAGACATATAGTGCAACACAGTTATAGCTGGTGGTTTAGAGACACAATTCTCTCCCGGACCGTGTGAATTATTGATGGAAGTGTTTTCCTGCCAGGTATGAGGGAAACAGAGAGAACTGGTGTCATAAATTCATCCAATCTCAGATCCTAAGGAGGATCGAAGACAAGAGCCCCGATTGAGGAGGGACATGACTGGAGTGACCCTCACCACACCCGTCGTGTGGAGGTTGGAGAAGCGCCGCCAACACTCCACAGGGCAAGCAGCTGCCTTTTCTTTCTCCTCCCCCCTTCGTTCTGAGAGCAAAAGAGCTGAGTCTGCTTCCCCATTTGCTTCTCAGCAGTATTTAAGGTGCATAATATGCGACTATAAACCTTTATACAGGGCAAAGGTCTTAATGGACTTATTGGGATTTACTAAGGGATTTTTACAGCCAGCATAAGTCACTTTTCCTACACTTTGCCCTCCAACCATCCTCCATGAGTCTCTCATTGCCCTTGAGAATGTGTTAGCAGTCAATAGAGGTCTGTAGCCTCAGAGATAAGTTATAGATTTAAATGTCCTCGATCAGAAGGCGGTGTTGCTGTGATTAATCATTCACAGAACAAGATGAGTTGAAATGTTTCTCTGGTTAGTGAAAATAGAGGATTTCTCTGCAGAAAAGCGAGACACATTAAGTCTCCAGTCAAATATTTGAGGGAACGTGTCAATTATCCTGATTACCACTGCTTTGAGGCTTTTCTGAGTCAAAAATTATCTGCATCCTTCCTTTTTTCTTTTTATTCATTCCTTCTTTTCTCTGTCAGATTGCACAGGGCCCCTCAGTCAAGCAGGGAGCGAGCATGTATAATCCAACAGAAAACAAATCCCCCTCCATCAATCGCAGCCTGGCTTTTAAAACAAGCCGGGGCGCCATGGTGTGGCACTCAGGCCCTCAGAGATGCTGTGGCGTCTGTGATATAGCAACATCACCCGCCCGCCTCCCTCCCAACCACCACCACCACTCAGACCCTGCTGTCCTCCCCTCCGACGCCAGCCAGTCCTAACCTTCGGTTTGTTTAAGCGCCGCTGAACCCTGTTGGCCCTGGATGGGGGGAGGAGGGAAGGTGGAGGAAGGGTGGGCTTTAGATAATGAACCTGCCATATGCCACTCTGCCTCTGCAGCTGAGTGAGCCGTGGCTGGATCAGCCCAGGCACAAATCTATTTGAAATTTAATTCTATTATCCTAATATGAGCTGAGCGTCCATTGTCCGAATGAGGAACAGAGGAGTGGAGCAGAATTGCAGGGCTAAGATGCGTGCCTTCAACAGAGGCTCATTAATGTGTGTGAAGGAGCAGAGGGACAGACAGTTGGGAGCCTGTGCTTCAAGAAGAAGTGATCAAGGGGAGGAGGGGATGCTGGACCAGCCTGGGTTGCATAAAAATGATTTGAAACTCTCATTTGTGGAGCCATTTTTGTTATGTTTTGCCAGAACCTTTGAACTTTTCACCTTTTCGTTCCACTACAAGCCCCAATGTCTTTTAGATGATAAAGCAGCACAAAGCCGTGGATAACTGGAAGAAAAATGCTACATGTTTATCTTTTAAATACAATTCTCAAAAGTGTGATGTGTATTTTGTGTTTAGTTCATTTTACTTTGATACCTCTAAGTAAAATCCAGTGCACGATTAGGGCGCACTGCAGATATGTGGAGGGATTTCAACTGTTTGTCCTCATGCACACATGGTTGCTAAAACCTAACACTGCACATCACCCTGGACACACCATTCCCAGGGTGAAACATGGTGGTAGCAGCATCATGTTGTGGGGATGCATTTCTTCAAGGAAGCTTTGTACAGTTGGGGGGAAGATGGAAAAAGACACGACAAGGTCTGTTAGAGACGGCTAATGTTTAGAGATTGAGGTTCACATCCCTGCATGACAACAATCCTAAACACACAGCTAACGCAAGTGGGTATGATCAAAGGATTTCAATGGCCCAGTCTAAGTCCAGACCAAAATCAATTTTGAAATATGCAGCAAGATTTGAATTTACAAAGGCCTTGTTCAAAGCATAGACAGTCTCAGTCTCGACACGGCGTTGACTTGGCTGGTATGAATGAGAATACAAAACACACCTTTTAGAATTTCATTTATGTAAAACGTTGAAATCAAATCTCTTTTTTTCTCTTCACAACTGTGCACTAATTTGTGTCTGTCGCGCAAAACTTCCTAACGTTTATGGTTGTAATGTGGAAAGATGTGAGTCAATGATTTGATCTGCATCTCTCTTCTGAAATCCCTTGCGATGGGTTTGATTTCGGTCGACAATCTCGAACGGCAATGTCCAGTAGCCAAGATGTCATGTAACGTTTCTGTTAGCTGAGGAGGCCTGGTGCCTCAGATCTCCACTGGTTTAGGGGGATGGGAGAGACGCAGACGCTAGAAACTCCACTGCCTTAAAACATCTCCCTTTTCACAGCAACATCATGTGACGGGGTTTAATGCTTGGATGCAGAAGTCAAACGGAAAGGATTTGGGGATGGGACGTATGTGTAAATCTGTCAAAATACTTCTACCACGCAGAAAATATGCTGGAATCAGACTGTGGCTAAAGAATTTGGCTGCTGAAACATAATGCATCTCTGCAATGTTGAGGTTTTACTATGCAAATTTAAGCCAAGAGGCTTTTATTCTTCAAGTCTGGAATATCTGTCAGCCATCAAAAACCTAAATCAGCCCCAGTTCGACATGTAACGATGAGCGTTTGGATAGGTTTTTGCAAAAAGTAACAATAAAAGGATATTAATTTCCTATTACACTTTTTAGTCCCCCCTGTTTTCTTCCATAATCCATACAACAGTTTTATTTAAGAAAAAAACAAAACAACTTTATCTGGCAGCACTGTTTCTCCTTTTCTATCGGGATGGCCAAAGTCTAAACATTTAGAAAATCAATCAAAAATACAAGGTTCTAATAAATAAGGAATCACACGTCAGATTACACTACAGGTCTAGTAGACCTACTACAACAAAGGCCCAGGATCCCACTGGCCTCCAGAGAGCAAATGTGAAGAAAAATAATCACAGACTTCATAGCCAAGGTATGGCTTCTGAATATATTCTTAAAGGAATTTATTTTACACCTTAGAACAAATCAAAACAAAGAAACCAGAGATAAAGATTGGGGATGTGGTACATTGGGAATGTATTGAAAACTGTAGTTTACATTTTTTTTGGTGTAAGCTCAGAGAAAAAAATGTTAATACAGTCATTATAATTGCACTTCATAAATCTAGACCGATGCCAGTATTTCTCCACAACAAAGCTCCCCGTTCTCTCATTCTGTCCAGTTAATAAATTCAATTTGCCGCTGAAATTTGACTGACAAAAGAAATGCTAATTTAAGACCAGAGAGCCACTGCACTGATACAATTTTTCTCACCCGCTCGGGTCCCACAAGGCAACAACATATTGTGGTAATTTAAGTGCAGTGCATTCGGGGAAATCTCAGAGTCATAATGAATATTTCACTGCTCTGAATCATCAAAGTTAAGACTGGCCTGGGCCAACTGCACGCCCACCCGTACCTGAAATGGGTAACAAAGAGAAAAAGACAGGGCATGATTGTTTTCGTTTTGTACTCGTTTGCAACAATAAAGTACCCCAAAAGCACGATCTAATTTGTTTTCACAGCTGCTGTAAGTGCAGCAATAAAGGAGTCAAATGACTCCACCTGCACAGAAAATCTAAAGCCTCCAATAAAAAGAAGCAAGTTATCTCCTGTACATAACTCAGTCATAATGTTTGTCATAATGTTTATGGGACTGCTGAATCAGTCGGTCAGTCTCGCTGGAAAAGTCTGGTAATCACACAATAAAATAAAAAAAAGTCTGAGGATTTTGAAGAACGCAAACTAAGAAGGTACAAACACACATGCACTCTGCCGCATACACGCTTCAACATACAGCGCCTTGTAAAGGTATTCCCTTTAACATTAAAACCATTTTTCGTGTTACAAACACAAATTTCAAGGTGTTTTATTGAGATTTTATGTGATAGATCAACACAAAGTAGTGCATGATTGTGACGTAAAAAGATAAAATATTTTTGAGCCTCTTGTGTTTAATTCCATGTCAGTCATCTGCTCAAGACCTCATAAATGAGTTTTTTGAGAACATTTGAACACAAACATGAAGACCAAGAATAAAGCAGATAGGTCAAAGAATGAGTGATGGGAAATTTAGATTATAAAAAAAATATTCTTCATTTGGAAAGAGCCACAGAGGACTGAGCATTAATAAAATAAAACAGCCAAGAGATCAATGTTAACTCTGGAGGAGCGGTGGAGATCAAAATCTGGTAACAAGACAATTATTAGACATGTGCTCCACAAACTCTGTGTAAGGGTAATGAGAAGAAACCCTTTGCTGAAAAAAAAATAGATCTCATCTGCAGTTTGCCAGAAGCTGTGTATGGGACACAGTAAACATGCTCTTGTGGTGGCAGCTTCATCATATAGGTATGCTTTTCTTCTACACGGACAGAATAAGTGTCATTTTTTTTGTAATAAAAAAAAAAAAGTAAAATCAGTTCCCAATTAGGTACAACTTTGTTTTGATCTGAAACATGAATCAAAATAAAACTTATGAGATTTGGGGTCGAACAGTGAAGAAAAGCGAAAATGTCAAACGTCACCTTTACAAGCTGCCGTAAACATAAGGTTATCTCTGTTCCCTCCCAGTCACATTCTTCACTGTAACATTTCTTTTTGTTTTTCGTATTTCTTGCAACATTTTTTCTTTTAAATAAGTATTTTGAAATTTATTGTCGGTTCCAGTGTTGGTTAGGAAAACAAAAAAAGAGCTCTCCGTTCAGGTTCTTACAGAACCAAAGCAGCAACTCTGTCTCACGTCAGAACATAAGAGACTGCACGTCAGCTTAAGGAGGAAATTTTAAATCATAGTGACGAAAAAAGGAAAACAATAGAATAAGATAAAAAAAAACAAACAGTTGAGACACTTTTCCTTGTAGCAGCCAATACATATAATATACCTACAAATATATCAAACAACAAAAAATAGGTTCAAGTTTTTCAAGTTTCTTAAATATATCATATCCAAACTACCCAATTCCAAACTTCAAAGTTAACAAAATTCAAGCAGTGCAATTAATTTATCAATTATAACAGCAACAATAACTAATATTGTACTACCCTTTTAGATTCAACCTTGTGATCCTTTTTATAAGAACACCCTAGAACTGCTAGTAATCTTCTGGTTTTTTCAGCACATTTCTGTACGTATGTACTGTTACTGACTTTTGGGTTTTAAAAGCAGCCCTAAGCACTGGCCCTTTAAGACCATTTCAGTGACAACCTACACAGTAGCTTCATCCTTAGTATTTGGAGAGGAGATACAAGTGGCGTATGCACTTCATGTCAAGCTATGATTCTCATAAAAAAAAAAAACTGTTTAAGAAGATAAAACAACAAAGCAAAAAAAAAAAAAAAATTATTAATCCAAAAATCCTATTGGCAAACCACACAATGGAACATCAGGAGAATCTTGGAATCCCTTTTCCATCCCGCTGGCAGTAACTACTACCTCTTGTGTTAGGGATCCCCCACAGCCTGCTTTAAAACCAGAAAATCTACGGTTACACAGCACAGCAACTGCTCTTCTCTAAGATGCCACGATCGTTAAAGCTGTGGCACTCACAACAGTCCCGTAGCATCTCTGTCTTGATTTTCTTCATAAATTCACAATTCTTGATTAATTTCCTCCTCTTCTCCCTCCCACCCGTCCGTTTTATCTGTAAACAGGAAGGCGGATGTGTGCATGCTGGTGGTCCAACAGCCGCGGCACCGACACAGTCTCGTAGCCTTTGCCGAGCATCTGCTCCTTGATGCAGGGAGGGTGGATGTCGTTGATCAGATACTCCAGAGACTGCAGGCTGCTGCTCAGCACTGAGGTGTTGCACAGGCTCTTGCTGGGCAGGCTGCAGCACAGACCCCCACCGCTGTCAACGGCAGGGTGGTGGTGGTGATGATGGTAGTGGTGATGGTGGTGAGGATAGCCCATTTCTCTGTGGCCCGTCGCCGGACCTCCCGTGGAGGTGCCCAGCAGCTCCTGGGGGTTGTAGCAGTCACTGTCGGGCGTCACCAGCACACTGTTCCACGGTGGTGCAAAGTACTGACCCACTGAGAAATTCCCGTGCATGCCCACACAGTTCAAAGGGGAAGAGCTGACTTTGTCAAGCCCACCCCCGCCGCTGGCACTCGCTGTCAGGTGGTAAGGTCTGGAAGAGGAGGAGGAGGACACCTGGGCCGCCATGATTCCCCCACCTGGAATACAGGTTTCGGGGGACTTGCTGATGGCGCCCCCTCCTCCGCTGCCTCCACTGTACATGCGGAGGACGGCCTGCTGTTGTTGCTGCTGTTGGTGCTGTTGCTGTTGTTGTTTCTGCCACAGGATGTAGTCCATACCCTCCGCGTACACGCCGCTCTTCATTACTTCTGCACTTTGCGCTGGCAGCCCTGATCCCGTGTACACCATGTTAGCCTGGGGACCCATTCCTACGACATAGCCTCCACCTGAGGAGCTCGAACCGACCCCCATGACTGCTGTGACCTGCTTGGAGGGGCTGGAATTTGTTGGTGCAGTGGAAGCCCCGTGACACACCTGCTGCAGGGCCTGAGCCTGGCAATGTTGGTTGATCTGATAGATGATACTCTGAATGGAGGGGAGATTAGACTGTGCAGGCAGGGACAGGCCTCGGCCCCCGGTTACAGGAATCACAGAGCCAGCCACAGTGACATTTGGGGGTACTGAATGTCCAGAGCCTTCTGGAGGCTTTGAGGGCCCAGAGTGGTATACCATTTGGCCATGACTGCTGGCTAAAGTGCTACTATTAGGGGGTGGATATGGGGCAACAGCTATGTGAGCTGGAGAGAGCTTAGTCCGTCTGCCTTCTGAGTTCTTGAGAACACCTTTGGAATGACCAAAGGTGGATGACGATGATGAGGACTTGACAATGGCAAGGAGACCCTGGAACCCTCCTGTGTGGAAATGGGGGTAAGGGCTGTAGCGCTGCCCTGTGGTATCATATCCGTTCACAGTCCGGTTAAGGTGCTTGTGCTGGGGAACCCTGATGTTGGTGGGGAAAATCTTGATGGACAGTGGGCTGTTCGCCGTCTTCTGAGCATAAGCATCGAGTTCTGCTGCTGTAGGGTACCGTGAGGAAGGTGAAGGTACCACCAGGTCACCTGAAAGACAAAACAGAAAAAATGTATGAACACATGAAGATCTCAAAGGGACAAATACAGAAAAATGCTGAGGTGAGATTTAATTTGGGAGATTTCATAACCCCAAATTCCTGTGAGGTACACAGGCACTTCTCCTGAGTCAATGACAATAATGATATAATGACAACCCAATCAACAGCCAATATATTGCTTTTGTGAATTGGTAGGTACTGCTTTTTCATTTGAAGAGTTAGTCTGACTGAATACCCTGCTAATATCTGCTTGCATATGCTGTATACATAGCTAAAATATTCTGTACTGTAAGCACATTTCCTCAAAAACTGCTGTTAAATGTGCAAAAGTTTTGCAGCCGTTGGAAGATTTCTTTCTGTTTTTAATAAAATCATTAGATCATATTGCAGATGTTTGTTTGAAAAATGCATGTGATAGCATTTCTACTTACATTATGATACAGTGAGAGGCTCATACCAGCCCATATTTAGTTGGAATCATATAAAAGAGAAATTTGTGAGCCATGAGACATCATATTATGTTAATTACAGATCTATAAAACAAAGGTGCACAAGCAACAAATGGCCTGCAAAGTTTATCAGGTTTATGAACTTTAAGGCCACCGTCTCGAGAATTTTATTAAGCAGATACACTTCAGTAGAACCCAAACATGGTTAGAAAGCAGCAGATGAGGACTGGCATTTATCAGTATGCTCCTCCGCTAAGAGCTTTCTTTCCATCTCATTTTCACATCCTGATGTGGATGTACATCCCTAGACAAATGAATCTTTTTAAAAACTCATTCTGTCAGAGCCTGCTACCTTAGGCGCTGTTAAATCAGTGCATTGTGGAATTAATTTGGACTCTCTTCAGTGCTGAATTGGGTTAGCCTTGGTACCAGGCACGAAGGGAGGAAAGGGGAGGGAATAAAAGCTTGTTTAATTGAAGTGGCACATTTTAGATTTATAAGTGGAATCACTTACTGGGTCTTACCCTTGGCAACTGAATTTTCTCATTCATTCAATCCAGCAGAACTGGGGAGAGAGACCCCCGCAAAGAACCAATTAAAGGTCAACTGGGACTTGCAAGCTTGGTTAAGGAGAATCTGACAAAATATAGCCCAATAATGAATGATCAAGTGATGACTTTTTTTTTCTTCACAGAAGTAGGTAAATTGAATTTTTAAAATAGACAGACAGTCTTGTTGAAAAAGACACCATATTAAAGTTCAGTTCCTTCAAAACACAGTTTAAAGATTGATGCCTAATTCTGTTTTTATTTATCGATAGAAAATAAAGGGATTTAGTTGTATTTAAGCATCCAAAATGACTTTATCCTACTGCTTAAACAAATGTCTCAATCAAAAAGTGTATCCTAAATTAGATTAATTGTGGAAACCTACCTCCGATTAGCTACTAGTTACACCCTTTAAGGCTCCAAAAGGTGCTGCTTATGGCAATCTGTCTGTTTTTGACAACAGTCTGAGAAAAGTTGAGCTCTTTTTTTCAGCTGTGAGATGTTTCATGGTTTTCTTGCCCATTTCTTAAAGAGCTGATTCATAACTTGGTTCAGGACGTTTTGTGAAGTTTATTGTATGTCATTGTCATGGTCAGGTTCCAGCTGTGATTAAGACTGAACGTTTTTGACATATGATTTTTGTTTCAAGGACCATGTAGTTTTCATAGCAGAGGGTGACCTGACCAAGTCCGGCAGTAGCAAAGCATCCGCCAAACCATGACACTTTCACCTCCATACCTTACAGGTGGTATGATATTTTCTGTTCAAATATGTCCTCTAATCTGACCTCCAAATATTTTTGATTTACACTCATCTGTCCAAAGAACAAGAACAGTGCTCGCCTCTGTCTCTGTTCTCTCGTGCAAACCTTAGTCTGGACATTATGTATGCCATTTTTAAGAGAAAAGGTTTCCACACCTTTTCTGCACAAGTTAAACTTGTGAAGTTGCTTTGTGATTTTATAGGGATAGACTTTCATAAAAAGTCCCTAGTAGTCATGCTTTCATTATGTGGACCTGATGTGATAAACCTGTGTAATTCCAACCCTCTGAATAGGAATAAATGTCAGGATGTCCCAATTTCTTTCTTACCAGAAATGACAATTTTCAGAAAATATTAAACAATTTTTTCTTCAATTTCTCAGCATTGTTGAAATTGATATTAAATATGCCCAAATGTATGAGATAAACACAAAAATGCTATCATAGGACGCTCTATTTCTTTTTTTCACGACTGCACCTTCCAAAAAGACTCCTGCAGGAGGAAAATGTATTATTTCAATTACGAGCACAGACTAGCATAAAATTGACTTTAACATGCATCTGAGATTAGCTTTAAAATATGAAACAGAGAAAAGCCGAATATATACCACCGTTAGGAGATTTGCTTTAAATCTATATGTAAATGCTCTGCTCTGTTTGAGCAAATTCTCAAATTCTATCCAGCACCGAAGGCTCAGAGTAGACTGACAACAGTCCTTGGTCAGTGGACCAGTACGTGGCCACAGTACGATGAGGTAGCAAACAGGAAAAATGCAATTTCTAAAAAGCCCACTATGTGTCATTGTCTGGGGGCTGGGCATGGAGGTGAGGGGCTGCGGTGAGATTGGATTTAAATGACATTATTCAGGCAATTTCATGGCTACTTAGCTCAGTATAACAAAAAGCGTGGGGGGTTGGGAAAAGGACTCAATTTACAAACAATATATCAGCTGCCACAAATGACTTGCAACCTCTTCAAAAATGACATTTCGATGCAAAAAAATGCTCAAAAATTAACCACCATAACAACAGTCAGCAAATGTCCCGGCTACCTGGGGCGTCTGTGACCGGGACGCAGTCCATTTCCTTTCCAATAGCAAAACCACTTTAAAGAAACTCCACAGCCAAGTAGTCACAATTCTCATTTCTTTGCTCCCATTCCAGATATCATGGGGAGTTCATTTCTACAACCCTTTGGGACTCCAACTGTGAAAATGATTAAATCTACAAGATCCATATCATAAAAAAAAATAAATTAGGCTGAATGCTGAGCGACGAGACTGTGAATATCTAAACTAAATTTATGGACAGACTGGTCCGGTGGGTTCATCAAGAGTACTTTTATTAAAATCAAAACATGCACTCTGAACTTCACACACTAACACATCAGATTTGACCTTTAACCAACACAAACTGCTTTCCCCCAGGTCTTAGAGAAAAACAAACCATTGGTTGTATTTAAATGCAGCAAAGGGTTCAAGACGTATTTGGAAGTGCATATTGCTGATGAGCTGAGTTTCTACGCCAGAACCAACAATTGCTTGTCTCAGAGAGAACCCCCAACCAAAACACAGTTTTTTTTTTAAGATTCCTGGCATGTCAAGATAAGAGACATGAGCAGACCTACAGTTTCTGATTTTGGAAGGTTTTCAACTCTTTCTGTTCTCTACACCAAAGAAATCTAGAACTGAGAAGGATAATTTAAAAAAATTTACAAAATGTGCATGTGTCTTTTTTTCCATGAAGAGAAAAAAAAACACATGCAAACTACAGGGATGTGTAAGTGACAGCAGGACTGTTATTTGAAACAAGAAAACCTGTACAAATACCATCAGGGATATAAACACTTATTGAATTTGAGTTTGTGGGGAACATTGATGGTTATTCAGTCTAGCAGCTGCTGGGAGGAAGGACCTAAGATTACGCGCCCTTATGCACCAATAGTAAGTATCATTTGATAAAATTATACAGCAAAAGTGGCCAATAAAACTGATGAAAAATGTTATACTTTTATCATCAGTTTTATGCTAAACATTCATTCCTTTGTCAAATTTATTACAAGATTTTGATTGTTTTTATTATTTGAGCAAAGACGTTGTTCTTTCCCACTGTCGCTACGTGCCTGCTAAGGTGGGTAGATTGCTGCAGAATCAGTGGCTTAATGAAATCAGCTGATCTGGAACATAAGTAGAATCAAACTGGAATGTATGTAAATGAACTGAACTGAGTCTCTTTGGTTGTGTTCATCTGATTTTTGTGAATAATCTGAATCTGTTTTCTGTGTAAAGTCTCTCGAGATGACATTTCCTGTGAATTGGCGCCCTGTAATACAACTAAACTGAATTGATTGGTTCATATACTGTAATAGCATAACCAGGCTAAACCTTCAGATCTGTGAAAGCGTACCAGTAACAGTAAACAAACTTTAATCAGATTGAGGATGACATCCTAATGGGCTGGTATGAGTGTGCCAGACCCACCAATCTGAGGTCTAACCAACCTCGGTGAGGCGCAGCCCTGCTTTCCCCTGTGACAGCAGTGTCATTTGCTTTGATGTTCTGACTTGCAGAGGAAACTGACAGAAGACTTATTTCATTTGCTCAGAAGAGAAAAAAAAAAAAACATGCTCATTTCAAAGCATATTGCGGGTCCACATGCAAATGGAAAGGCAGTATTTTTTTTCTGATCTTCTTTACACGAGGGCAAGAAAAAAAAAACATCTTTGATCATCACATGGTCTAAATGAGGAAAGATATTTGGCTTTCAGGCATATCAAGGGCCCGTGCCCTGCCGCCCCTGCGAGCCCCCAGCTGCAATATGCCCATCATTTCACCTAATTACTGCCACATGAGGGAAAAAAACTCTAAAAAAGCCAGGAAATTCATTAAAGGGTAGCTAATTCTATTCCTTCTCACTCACTGAGCTCTATATTTTTCATGCCTGGGTCTGTGTTTCTTCTGAGCGAGAGGAGACAACCCCTCTCGCTTCGTCTTTTCCCAGCTTGGCCCTTGTTTGTCAATAGGCAGAGCCTTTGGCACACCAACCTGGCATCAAAGGGCTTCACACTTCACAGGCCACAGGGATTAGAGGCCTTTCAGGCCTACAAAACCCATCTCAGCTCCACAAAGGCTTCCGGTTATTAGAACCCACAAGCATAAAGCAAGAAGAGGAGGAGGAGGAGGCAAATGAGCATCTGGATGCTTCTGATTCCCGGTTCCTCTTGAAAAAAGTTCCATGGAGAAAATTTTATAGCAAAGTTGATTACAGTAAGTATGGCCACAAACCAAAGCATATTTCACTCTCATGCACAGGCTGTTATAGACCCGGTGTTTGATGTGCAGAGCCTCCACATCTCTCTCCTCCAGAGCTTTAAGTCTATAAGTGAAGACACGGAGGTTAAAGGAGAGAGTCTCTTCTTAGGCAGCCACTCTGTGACTTATTGGTTTAGGCAGTAGATCATAGCACTGAATTGCAGCATACAGATGGTGCTGCCTGATAAACACCCTCTGAGGCAGCCAACGTTTATGTGAGCCCTCAGCTTCTCATAAGGTAGGGGGTTTCCTGCACCTGTGCACACTCTACGGCGTGGCAGTGCATGCAGATATAATGCATAAAAACGAGAAAAAAAGGGTATAGACACAGACACACATGTACACAAAGATCTGCATCTGCATTTGTGTGTCTCATTTGCCATCAGTGGAGCATGTTGTTATCCTCTGCTCAGCGCTCTCTCATGAAATGTAGGGCAGGGACAACAACAGGTGCCTGTGCGGGCGACAGCCTGCAATGCCTCCTGGGCTAAATGCTTCACACTCGCTTCATTTCAACATGCGACAGCCTTGTAAGGATTAATTATTTCCCCTGAGGATGGAAGAATATGCTTTTCCCTTCCTTAGAGCAGGAGGCTATGTGCGCTCACAAGCACATGAAACAGCTTACAGTAAATTAATGGGAAAACCTGGGCTGGAGCTGCTCCTGCAATAAGTGAGGGGGGGAAAAAGTTTCACATGAAAGAAATGTAAACAAGCCAAGCATATGATTGAACTGCATTGGAGATTAGATAAAAGCTCAGGCAAACACATGCATTAGTTCTTGGAGATCACGCGCCAGGGAGCGGAGATGGCAGGGAGGCAATTAATGGGTTGACCTTCGTCCTTAATCACCCAGTGCCTGGCACACAATGCCCATGTGTCAGAGCAGCACATCTCTAAATGCCACCCCTCATTAGCACAATGCACACGGTGAGAGAGGGAGAGAGAGAGGCTATCTGTGCAGCGTTACACTCTCCAGCGGTCAGACACAGATAGCGGAGCAGCGATTGGATAATGCAGAGCCGGACTGAGCCACAGTAGGCCACGATATGATCTAGAAATCCCATTTTATTTGGAGGATGGGCACTCTCTTTCGTTTTTTTTGATTGGCATGAAACTCCCCAAGCGCGACGTCCTTGGTGTACTCGGCACTGTCGCTGTGATTGCGTGGTGTGCCTGTGTGTATGTCCATGCATCCGTGTGCATTCGGTGAAGGGGCTACCCAATTCTGAACACTCAATTAACACTCCTTTAATTAGCCAGCGGTACATTTTGAATTCTGATGAACTAATTTTCTCGGTGCGAGGGTGGGGGAGGCGGAGGAGGTGAGTACAGGAGGTTAGCCTGGTAAAGATGAGGTCCACCGGGTACAACACAGCAATAAAGAGACGAACTGGTTAGATTAGACTGTAAAAAATCCATTAAATTTGGTGCACTTCTTCCAAGTGAGAGGTCAAATTGTGTTGATCACAAGAAACAGAGGCATAAAGGAGGACTATCAGAGGAGGGAGTAAGGTGATGCGAGGGGTGGGGAGTCATGGGCTGGACGAGAGTGGAGCAGCAAATCCAGGAACCCAAGAATGCTTTGCATTTTAATTAGAGGTTTAAACGAATAAGCAGGAGTAAAACTGAACTGCCTGAAACACCCTTGCTACCATTTATTAGTGTTCCAAGTATTTAAAAATCATGAGCTGCTTGAAGACGTTTCTCCTTATTAGTGGAGGAAATGCTCTAAAACATCAAAAAGCCTGCAGGGTTTTCCCACTCACTCCTGCAGGCGTGTATCCCTTCTTTACTGCAGGCTTTGATCCCCCCTGACCACGTCCATGGTGAGCATGGGGGAAGAGTGCTTGTTTAGATGAAGGGAGAGGACCCATACGGTTGAACTGCAATTAAGTTTTCACAGAAGAGCGAGCGTGTAATACACATTAACTTTGGCCAAACAAAGCAGCAGAGCAGTCTGTGATGAGGTCGGGGCAAAAATCAGGAGCAGAGATGATCAGAAAGCTAAAAAAAAGAGAAGAGGGTCAGGTTTTGTTTAATTTGCACGACACACACTGGGAGCCATTTTCCTCTGAAGTCGCCCGTCACTGGTGAATGAGCCACTGCAACAATGCTGCTTTTTGACTGCTCTATATGTGTGCTGTGCCATACCAATATTTGAAGTAATGTCTTCATACAACATAAGATCTACTCAAAGTTCAGGTTGCAGAGTTTGGTTTAGTGTTTTTATACATATTGATATTGACTCTACCACTAATAGACACTTTCCACTTTGCAACACTGTAATTAATTATTTAAAATCAATAATCAACATCTGAAACATCTTACAAAAGCATAAGTTTGAAAAATGTTCCATCACTAGTATACCATATGCAATGCTAATGCTGCAAGTAACTATATGGAAAGCAGTTATGCTTGGCAATTACCTTCCAATTGTTATAAATTTGCCATCTGGCTGCCAATAAGATATTCAGCCTGTTGGGTGGAGTTTCACTGAAATACATGCCCAGAGCTGACACAGATGGCAGTGCCCAAAGCTGCTAAAGGTCAAAGAGAATAACTGGCATTAATCAAACCACTCTCGTCAATGCAATTTTAAACAAAAAATATCACAGTCAAATTATTTCTTAATATCGTGTAACCCTTGAAGAGGTGCAAAGCAAAATCAGTGCCTGGCTGGGATTTTCAGATTAGTTTCCACTCAGAAACTCAAAACTCTTTTTTCAATGACTGAACACACCATGGGTGGCGCAGTTGGCAGCACTGTTGCCTTGCAGTAAGAAGGTCCGGGATTCAAATCCCAACCCGTGGTCTTTCTGCATGGAGTTTGCATGTTCTCCCTGTGCATGCGTGGGTTGTGTCCCACTACCTCCAGCTTCTTCCGACAGTCCAGGTTAATTGTGGGTGTGTGTGTGTGCATGATTGTGTGTCCTGTCTGTTTCTGTACATCGCCTTTAGCGGCCCCAGTAGGGATAAGCTGGTAAGATAATGGATGGATGGATGAACACACCATACCTAATCACAACACCTGTTAGTGTGGAAGTTGTTACGTCATGAAGAGGACTTAAAGTTAGTTGGCAATGAGTAGTAAACTTTGTGGTTCAATCGAGTAACTACAAAAATATCTGCAAGCAGATAAAAAGAAGGGTGAACACAATAAAACAATTTGCTCTGTTTTATGCTATTGGATAAAGAAACCCAAGAGTTTGATAAACATTCCCCACAGGGAATAGAAGCAGAGACTGCTGCTAACTCTGTGTAATGCTAAACCTGATAACCATGTTAATCACTGAAATAGAAGATCTAAAGGATAGTTTTAAACCTTAATATAAACAAGCAGTCATGGTGAAAAGCTGAAAAAAAAGAAACATTTTAATGCTGTTAATTAGAAATTTTAAAGGCTTATGGCGGTAGCAGAAGTTTATAAATGTATAAAATCTGGATGTTGGAGATGGCTGCAAAGCTGTCATTCATGCATCAAATCTAAACCTTTACAATTGGGTCCCTTCAAGTGTAAAAAAAGTTTGACATGTCCACCGAACTGAACAGCATTGTCCCATGAAGGAACCCTTGACCTGTTGCTATTGTTTACGTCTTAGCAGATAGGATCAGGGTCTGCAACATTGGCCAGCACTAAAAAAAGATGGGCTAGCAGGGGGAGGCCAGAGGAGACCAGAGGCAGCTTCGTCTCCTGAACAATACCTGCCTTGTGCTAATGGAGGTGTCATCTGGCACAGGGCTGATTAGTCAGCGATTACAGCCATGCCTCAATTGCCGTGACAACTGCAGCAAACACAATGGGCCCTGATAGAGCCAGCTGTTTGGTCCTCTGCAATTAACCCTGCATCCCACTCGTCTCCGGCAGTGTGCTGCCTCTAATTGACTATTGGGCACACAAAGCAGGGGCTGTCGGCCAGACCCCCTGGACACGCAGCCTCCGCCCCTCCGCCGAGGTGGAGATGATAATAATAGAGGCGTCCCGCAGACTCAGCCGCCAGTCAATCAAAGCTTCGGCTCCCCACAGGAGCTTCCTGAGGAGCGAGGGAGCAAAAGGAAGCACATGTATGAGCCAGTCATCAACAGGGTAGAGGTGCCTCGCAGGGGGCAGACATGTTGAATATGCCCTCAACCAAAGTACTAATCAATTCAAGAGCACGTTAGGGGAAAGGAATCCCTGCTGCTTGCTTGATATCAGAAAAAGACATTTTTAGGAACATTCATCTCTCTCTGTTCAACTCAAAGTTGATTTTTTTGCGCAACAATGCAGAAACACGGGAGAAAAAAATCCAGGCAATTATTTGTCGGGCCTTTGCTATCTATAATTGTGCAGATAAAAATCAAACTGTTGTGATTTCTCAGAGGATAGAGCTCTCTAAATTCAGCGGCTGCTTGTGTCATCATAATCATAATCATCAAACAAATGCTTATTGTAAGACGACATAAATTAAACTGAGGTCTCTGCACATCTCCCCCTGATTCCTTTAATTACAGAGAGTTATGTTTTTAACTTTGTACAGGGGAAAGTCTGTATTTTTCAACATCATGGACAAGACATTTTCATCAAAGCCCAAGTAAAAGTAGTAATAGTTGGGCATTGCTTTTCAAAACACGGTGCCATACTGCCTCCCATATTGGGCTTCTAACCTGCCAACACAAATAGCAAAGAGGATAATGAGAATGTTAAAGCAATCTGCACACTGATCCTTCACAGGCAAGCGGGCATGGCACAGCTTCAAGAATGGATTTATTCATTAAAATAGATTTCAAAAGAAGCTTGGACAAAACTCACAAACCTAATCTTTCGTTTCATTACAGCCAATCTCATCCCAGATTGGATCTATTTTCTGCACGAGCAGATGGAAGAACTATCAACCTGGGAGCCTAATTTGGGCTTCCTGCTCATAGATACTGCAGCATGAGGTCATTCGGTTGGCCTGCACTGAGGCAGCGGGGGGGTGAGAGTTGACTGAGGCACAGATAAAAGCCCACAGGTACAGATAACAGGATTTTACCCGCAGGACAAGGCTTTAAATACAGTGCAACAGCAATTTTTCACATACCGTCACATTAGAATCACAAACATACATGTATTTTAATGGGTAATTATGTAATATAGACCAACACAATGAGATGTATAAGTGTGAAGTGAAAATTTATACAGTTTTCCAAGTTTTTTAGTCCCCTTGAACAAACAGGCTAGAGAAAAATCACTGAAGGTGAAGACAACCAAATTTTCATACCACTTACATGGTTATAAGATTTAATCATACCTCAGAGAAAGTGTTGAAGTGGCTTTTTCGCTCATTCAGTAGAACTTATTGTAACAGTACTGCTCCTCTTACACCTGTTGCTGTGCACTGCCAGTCAGCTTTCTGAAAGTAAGTTGCAACATTGCTAACTCGGTTGAAAAAAATGTTTGGAAATATTTCAGGCAATAAAAACATTTCTTCTTAATATTTGGATACAGAAGGTATATCAAAATTAAGGTGTTAGAAAACCCTTATTTGTCATTGAAGAGGATACAACTAAACTTAGTTTAGACACATCAGTGTGCAGCAGAAGAGTAAAACTTTAATAAAGTACAGACACACATAAATAAATACAAGCTACATAAAATTGATGAAAATTATGAAATTACAATAATAAGTCTTAAAATACTAATATTAATAGTTAGATAATGTTGTTACAACAACAGTAATGAGTATGCTACAGATACCATAAAATCATAATATGTTTATCTATGATCACATACTGTAATAAACATATCACAGCGACCAATGCCTAATCTGTAAACATCAACCTAAACATGAAACATGGTATTGGCATGCTGTAGGGATGTTATTCTTTAGCAGGGAACAGGGTAGTTGGTGTTGATGGGAGGATGGATGGAGCCATATACGGGGCAATCCTGGATTAAAACTTGTTAAGAGACTGAGAAGACTTGACCTGGGGGTGGAGGTTCACCTTCCAGCAGGACAATGGCCTTAAACATAGAGCCAGCGAGCCAATGGGATGGCTTAGATTAAAGCGTTCCTTACCATTATTGTTGTTGTTCAGAATGGTCAAGTTTCAGATCTAAGTCCAACTGAAAATCAGTGGCAAGACTTAATTATTGATTATTATATATGTCTTCCAATCAATCTGACTGAACTTCAGATATAACATTGTACAAAAAGCTCAGTCTCCAAATGTACAAAACTGAGAGAGAGACAGAGGCTAAAAAACTGTGGCTCGACACTCAGGTGGGCTGAACACAAAGTCGTGCCACACTTTTCAGAATTTAATTTGTACATGTTATCATGTGCCATATACCTTTCACTTCACATATTTCACTATTTACTTAAAACACATAAAATCCCATTAAAATACTGTCTGTGTCCATAAACTGACAAAATGCTAAAAAGTTGGGAATAATCTGTATAAATGTTTTAAATAGGCTCAGTATTTGAAGAAAGATGGTGCATAATGTTTCAAACCAAAAACCCGTAATTAGTTTAAAGGTTGCAACCCAGGAAATGTGAAATACAACACCACATGGACACTGTCATGTTTACATTTTCTCATTAGAATTTATCTTCGAAGCCAGATGTAACAGAATCAGCAATGAAAATTAATTAGCTGGTTTGATGTGGCTGCCTCATGCTCTTTCCAGACAGACCTGGCTTTTATGGGCTGTGGAGGAAATTACTGAGAACTGATTGATCCTGAAGGACTCTGTACATATGGTCTGGCAGACACACATCTACACACACGCGCACGCCCCCACACAAACACACACATAGATAAATCCTGCCAGTTCTCACCTTTTACCCTCACCATGATAAAACCAGCAAACAATTCGTTCATATTCCATGTAGTTACAGTAAATAATACAGAAAAAAAAGCTTATGTGTTATGTTAAAGTGCACAAGAACTGATGGCTTCTGCAAATCAGACACATACTGGAATACAAACTTGCACCCTCTGACCTCTGAAACACAGAAATTACATGCAGCAGATTCCCCCTTTGGATCTTTCTTTCTGTTTTATCCCTTCCCATCCTTCTCACTTCATCTCTGTGTTTTCTTTGTGCTTCTCTCAGGCTTCAAACCCCTTCTGTCTTTTCATCCCCCCACTCTTGTCTCTTCCGTCTCCCTCTCTGAGTAAGTGAGTTTCATCTGGGGTGCTTGCAGGGCGAAATCACCTCGGGGCAAACACTTTACTATCTGTAGTCAAAGCATCACCACAAATACCATTCTACACACACAAGTGTCACTTTCCATTTGTCTGCGCTTGGGCTGCATTAGCAGAGCCCAGCCGGGCCCTGAGCCTCATCTCAAACGCGCCCACCAGAAGAAAGCTAACAGTGTGGGAAAGCTCTCGTCCTGCATTCCTACCTCATTAACACCTCTGACAGGACCAGTGTGGACTTACAGCCTGTCTGGGGAAGTAAGGCATCATAATTAAACATAACTTATCGAATGACAAAAATCGAGTCGCATTTAGGCGGACGTCTCATAATCCTGGTCTTAAATGTTAAATTTGAGTCAGCATCAGAGCGGACAATACCACAAGAGGCCACTATTCATATTAATTACCACTGATCTGGCTGAGGGTCTGGCAAAGCCAGCAGCAGTGGGTGCTTTCTGTCTGCGTTGAGCCTCAGAGGAATGCAGGCCAGCAGCAGCAACAGCAGCCCTGTCAGGGCTTTTGTAGGACACCCGTGCAAAACAACAAACACAAAAACTGGGGCAACATGTTTACCTCACACTATGCAACACACTTCATGAGCAAAATGTCTAAACAAAACCAAAAACAGCTAACTCTGTGCTTGTTCCCATGTTAGTCAACAGCAAAGCAAGACAGAGAAAGAATTCAAAAGGTAAGATATGCACTGAAAATTTTACACAATCTCTATTAACTTCCACCACTTTCACCAAAAGTAGTATAATATACTGTAGAAGTATATCTATTTAAAATACAATAAAAAAAATTGGTTGATAAAACTCCCAAAGCTGTTCATTTAAGTGTTTATTCCTTTTTTTAAACTTAATTATAGCTCAAAGCTAATGATTACCCAGAGTTAGGTTTCTCAGAGAACCAGAACCTTACATATGTTTAAAAAAATATACATTTTTGTCAGAAATGAAGGCTTACTGAAAAGTATATCCATGTACAGTAAAAGATACTTGATAATACTTGACCCCTTTTGCATAAATTACTGTATCAGTGCAGCTTGACGTGGACGTGTTGAGGAAATCTAGGTTGTTATGACAACCGTCAGGAATCTTGATTCCGTCTCTCATCTTTCTCTTTACAATATTGTACTTTCTCTGTGGGGTGCAGGTCACGGGAGTTTATTGACCAATCAAGCACAGTGATATAAAACGGTTATTAAAGCAGACATTGGTACTTTTAGCAATGTGGGCAGGAGCCAAAGGAACTATTGGAAAATGTAATCAGCACCTCCGTAAAGATGCCAACAAAGAGAAGCATTAAAATGTCCGGGTGGACGGCTGCTCTGACTTTGCTCTAGATAAAACAGAAGACCAGGATATGACATCTATCCCCAAATTATCAGTGAAAAAAATTTACTTTCATTTGCAATGAGGACGCTGAATCACTGTCAATGTAAGGCGAATCTCCCCAAAAACTCTGGGGTTCACTTCATGTTCCCCTGTTGCTTGTGTGACTTTTTCAACCACATGTCCTTTCCCTCAACTTTGTATTAATATACTTGCATCAAAGCTTTCTATAAAGTCAAGTCAGCAGTCTTTCACATTATTGTGTAAGTCAGAATATGGCTGTGGCACAATATTTTTGTGCTCAAAATCCTTTTTTAATTGTCCTCCCTTTAATTAATCCAATTTATTTGAGAAACTGAACTTTGGGTATCAGTTATTTGTATCACATAATTATCCAAATAAATGCTTGAACTATAACACTGTGCAATGAATCTACATATCTTCATTTAAGCTATAGGACAGATTGCCGAAATATACTTCTCAATGATATTATAATTGATTGAGATGAATCTGGAAATGAGAGACACTTTAATTGCAAAGCTGCTTACTGTTTAATACTAATATTCTGCTATAGTGGGCTTATTTGAGTGCATGGCTTGGTATAGATTGTGAAAGGTAGCCCCCCCTTCCCGGCTTGTCTCTGACAAGGCAGCTCCCTGGCCTGCTCTGGCCACCCTCATTGTACATACAGCATGGTCTGGAAAGCAGAGCTTTATCAGCAAATACCCCTAGTCAGCACGAGCAGTAGGGCAGTTATGCGCTGCGACTGGCACACCAGCCGATATTGTCATGTACGATTAGGCCAGTGCTCATGAGCCTGTGAACTCATTCCCTTGGCATCAAAGTCAACGCCACCTTCTACCCTCCTCCATTTGTATCGCCGCCTCTGTGCTGCCCTCTCCTCCGTCCCCTCGTTATTCCATTTCACATTTAGTCTCGCTACTTCACAGTGAACCCAGAGTGAACCTCCTTAAAAGCTCTACTCTGCTGAAAACAGATCCAAAGTGGAGCTAAAAACATCAGGGAGGACCGGTTTCATTTTCCAAAACAAATCTCTGCTGCTTAATTAACTCCATCCAGAGAGGTCAGCCTCAAGTCGCAGTCAGCCAGGGCAGCGGAGGAGCCACTGGTGCCAGTTGTTTTGTCTTGACACACCTCAGCAGATGACAAAGCTGATAGAGATTGAGCAGAACTGGAGACTCACAGGAGACAGATAAACCACGAGGTCAGTTATGGGGAAACATCAGGAGGAGGAAACAGAGATTAAAGCGTTCAGTGAGGAGACAGAGAACAACACAAAGCAAAATGACAGAGAAAGATTTGTGCCGGGTCCTCCTTGTCCTGCCTCTAGGAGCATATGCCACGCTGTGATACTATTTTCTCAAAGGGAATGTGTGTAGGGCCGAGAGCCAGCATCATTCTTAGCCGTGCACAAACCTAAATGGACATGGCAACAACACAAACATGCTCACAGGTTTGGAGCAAAAGATCCCAGAGGTGGAGATAGCAAGGCATGCAGAGATAAGAGCAGGAACTAGTGCAGAAAGGAGAGAAGGATGGAAAAAAGTGTGTTGGGGGGGAGGTAGAGTTGAGGGGAGGCTGCAGGCGCCCGAGCAGGGCTGTCAGACTGGAGGAAGTGCTAGTGTGCAGGCCTGCAGGTAAATGGAAGAAGAAAGGCGCCTGCAGGCTGCCCGAGGCAAGCCTGGGCCCTTCTGTTCTATCATTTAGGAGACAAGTCCTCCACTGATTCCCAATTAATATTTAACACCGTGCAGACAACAAGGTACTCCACAGCAGTACACATGCCAATGAGAGGAGAAGCAAGGAGAGAAAAAGACAGGAGATGAAGAGGATCTAGGGATGCATAAATGGATTCACTCTGAGTGAGATGAAACAATATTTTGAAACACTTAATGTCAGTGAGGTAGGGCTTTAACAGAAGTAGCATCTTTTATTTTTAATCAATGCTTAAAGCTTGAATATATGTGTCTTAATGGGACTGCAGTGACAGCTGACTGACAAAGTGATGATTTCTAGTCTGTGTGTTGAGTTTGGGGTCTAACAAAGATGTCTGTGACATTTACAGGTTTACTGAAAAAATACTCTGCCAAAGTATTCATACACCACTTTTCACCATACTACCTCAAACGTCAAAGTATAAACATAAATATCTTCCATTAAAACAAGATTTATGCTGTAGAGCTCATGAATAATTTCTCCTGTTAACAGATTCTTCCGCTGGAACTTGGGATATTGTTTCATAAACACATTTTATTTGAGAGTATCAGATTAAACAGTGGCGACTGAAAACAGTTGCACACCACACATTGTAAAATAAAGGGGAAACCAGGGATTCGATTTTGAATTCACACCTCTCCAAATGAACCGAGTTTCAAGGCAGATAAACTAGAGTTTGATTAAAGCAGATCAAACAGGGCTGTTGTTAATGCACCCCTAACTGTTACTATTTCTTTTTAGCAGTAGTTTTTGCAGAGTGATAACAGGAAATGTGCTTGAAAGACTCGAGTATCATCAACAAAAGAGTT
Organism: Xiphophorus couchianus; assembly: GCF_001444195.1. NCBI lineage: Eukaryota > Metazoa > Chordata > Actinopteri > Cyprinodontiformes > Poeciliidae > Xiphophorus > Xiphophorus couchianus. Next base: position 17,321,884 of record NC_040239.1, read on the forward strand.
GGAACCTGCAACTCAGGGTCAGGACAGGACACACCCTGAACCTAAAACCATCCCTGTATTCAAATATGATGACATTGCTGGTGCATGCGGAGATGGCCTCTAGGAGAGTGCAGAAGAAGAGCAAACCATGGAAAGTGTAGTTAAATTTCCCAGAGGATTAATGACGTGAACAAAGTGGAGTGGTCAGTTTGAACTTCTCTGCCAAACCTTCTTCAGTATTAGAGCAGATTGAAAAACCAAAGAAAGGGATGGACCTAGGTTATTGACGGCAACGGATGAAAGCACTACTTAAGCTTTCTTTTACAGCATGTCTTCTTGTATATTTTCTATTCAAATTTTCACCCTTCATAGCTTGCACTTACTGTATTAGAAATCCAAATGTTTAACCAAAGCAATGTTTGAGTTTAGGTTTTACCCAAACACCCTGCCAGAAACATGCAACATCTACTCAGCTGCTCTCCCAGAGAGCACAGCATGCTCTGCAAAGACACAACCTGCGTGTCATTTCCTGTGGGACAGCAAGGGGCTGCACACAGTCGCTCCTGTCCTCCAAGCCACCCCCACGCTCTGGCAGGCGAAGACAAGAGGGCGGTGAAGCTTTGCACCTGGGACGCCCAAATGCCAGTTTGGAGGCTTTGGAACAAGGACCCTGCTTTTGAACCCAAGTCCTGCTGTGACCAAATCTACAGTAGACTTCCTCCTCTTCCTCCTCGAGCTCACCTCTCGGGGCTGTGCGATGGCTCAGCCCCCTGTGCATGCAGCAGAAGGCGGAGGGGCAGAGGGAAGGCATGGCTCTGTGGGGCACCGACAGCCGGAAATGATTCTCCGTGTGCCAGCGCTGAGACACCAGCACAGCAGAAAGAGGGTGAATTACGGAAGAGGTAAGATTAATACAACAACTATCATGTGGCCATCTCTCTGAAACTAACTGCGACTCTAAGGTTACGTTTACACGAGACCGCTGCTTGGAAGCTGCCGGCATTTTTGGATGTTGAATGGAAAAAGTTCCATGTTTAGATGGCACCGTCAAGATAGATTGAGTCAGCAGTAGTTGACATGCCAGGCCACTATACGTCACTGTGATTTTAACATATCATCAGACGTAAAAGCACTTTTGAGCAACACAATGCTCACCGCCACTGTTTTTTGTTATTATCTACTCATGCACGGGTAAATAAAATCTATCCGTGCGTTCTGCACATGTACACTTTCACACCTGTGGAGTGCTTCACACCTCCACAGGGGGGCATTACAGAAAAGTTTCGCTCTCAAACCTGGCGTCAAAAAGTGCTAGTGTGAGAGACTCCGGTCACTGTTGTTGCGTAAAAGAGTGGCTGGATCACAACAAAAATGTTACGGTGTAACAGAAGAGTGGGTCTGTGTAAACGGGGCCTACAATTCCTGGATTTCACAATCTAAAGATCTGGTGAAAACGTGATTGCAGCAATCCGTCTAGTGGGACTGCCTTAGACATTGATGAAGGGAGTTATGGATCCTACGGATAGCCGACTGTCACCCTTTAACGTAAAAACCTCCTGACCTCTGCTTCTGCTTCAGCAGAATGGGGAGTAATGACAGTTTCAGTGGGCCTCCTGTGGAATTTCAAATGGGAGTGAGAAATGAGGTGGTTCAATCAGTGGGAAAAGGTCAAGTGCATGCAGATTCGCTCTCCCTCGCCATCTCCATTCCTTTTCCCCCAGTTCGCTGCTGAGGCAATCAGGGTAAAGGTTGTTATTTCTGCTGCTGCAGCCGCCGGTGACCATGCTTAAATATTCATCTGAAAAACACTCCCCATCTCACTTTTTCTCCCAGACAGCAGCCGTCGAGGTGCTATGCCGCAATCTGATATGGCCGGCTAATTCTGCTGTTATGTTCCACACCGTCTCAGAAAAATGGTAGAGGAGAGTTGGCTGGAGGTCGTTACCTGAGCATATTACCTCAGTTTAGGGGAAGAAAAGCAGCTAAAAAGCAAAGTCAAACTAATGGCTCTGGCAGCTTTGCCTGCAGAGGCACAGGGCTATTAGGAAAACTACAATTCCCTGGTGAACCTCCGTGTCATGTCCTGAGGCTGAGTGTGACAAGGCCCGGTTGTCTCTGTCGATCAAGCTCTAGGAGGGCTGAACCCGGCTTGACATGGAATGAACCTGGGATATCAGCCTCTGTGGGAAATTTCATTTACACCTGGCTGATTGGCACAGTGGGCCTCCGGGCTGTTGTCACAGAGGGTTATGGCTACAGGTGGGCTAGTCTGTTACCGTGTGCAACAAGGCAGAGTTGGGGATAAACTCTACCCCAGTTGATTGGAGGCTGTATTTACCAGGAAACAACCTGAAATTTTGCGATTTCTTTCTGATATAATTAAAATGGGGTTATTTTATTCTAAAAGTATACCAAATCACTATGTTTGTGCTTGGACTTGAACACCTGGTTCAGACTTCAGTCTGAACCAGTGACAGGACAAATCTGGGAGCAGCGGTGAGCCGTGTGGTTAACAAGGGCAGCATCTACACTGGGCCCAGATAAAATGTGCACACACAATGTGACAGCTTCTTTCTGAGAAAATGTCATCCAGGCACAAATGCGACTGCTAAAGAATTAAACAAATGAAAACCTGCCGGAATCTGAAAAATAACCAGGCAGAAATATCTCCATCAGCCAGTCAAGTGACAGATTCTGGACCTGTTATTCTTAAGCTGACATGTGGCGGAGTAATTGGAGTCTGGGCCAAGAGGAGAGGGAGAGTGGCAGAGTCGAGGTGGGGGCTGGCGGGGCCTCCTGTCCAGCCACCTCAGTGTTACTCATCGCTGGGCTGGCTCAAGTCTCCTTTCTGGTACAGGAGAAATGTTAAGAGGAGCAGCACAGAGAACCTGTCTGATGATCACATCCTTGAATGGCCAGAAATTGGTGGAAGCTAATAATTTTAGGTTTTTGATCAGTGACCACAGATGAGTGCTTATCAGATAGCACTCAAAACAACACTCCTCTGTGGAAGGGAGATGATTCAAAGTTAGCCATTTTCAACATCAATGAGGTGTTTAAAGACGAAGCTGAAAGAAGCAGAAATGATGTAAGATGCTTCCTGGATGCCGGCTACTTTTAAACATTACAGATGTAGTTACATTTCAGCAGATTACAGGAGATTACCAAAAAATGACCAGCAATTATAACAAGGGTTGTTTTTTAGAACCAATGCTTGTTTCACGTTATTTTGTTATCTTTTGAGAGATCCATGTTCTGATTCTCTACTAGAAACAAATTTCTCAGATGAATTAAACTAATTTTAAATACAGTAAGACCTGCTGAACTAACTGTACTAAATGCGACAGTTTAAATGTTAGTTCTGTAATAGTTTGTTTGGAAATATTGAAATCCTGTTTAACTGCAGGGCTGTGTAACAACGACTTCCCTCTTTCAAACAATGTGATGTTGCCTCTTGTCCTAATTATTGGTCAAAACAACAGTAAAGCTTCTTTATTCAACATACAACAGCAAAAGGAGCTTTTATTCCAGTCATTTGAACACAGCTAATATTTACAAACAAAGGATATTGTAAGAAAATAATTATCTTTTTCAATATGAGACATGTTAGATTTCCAGGTGTGCAAAAGATGTGGTAAATCAGTGATCTGAAATTGGCCACAAAAATCTCAGATCAGTCCATCTTCAGTTTAACGGTTTTACCTTGAGGCTCTCACATCAAAGGGTGACAATCAAGGGAAGAGATGGGTGAAAAAAATTAGATGGCCACTGGCTCAGGATGGTTGGGGTCAGTGCCATCCATTCACCCCATCTCTCCCCACAGGGCCTCTCTGTCTCTCTCTCATCCGTCTGGATGGGTGCCCTCTCTCTGGGGCATGACACTGTGAGAAGCCCTGGCTCTGCTACCGTTTCTGCCTTTCATGTCTCCATCTAGGGCAGCGGTATAGAGACGCGGAGCGGAGGACGGAGGAGAAGGTGGGGGTTTGGGGGTGGCTACAAATGTCACCCATAAGCGGGGATTTAATTAAAAATGACAGGGGCTGGTGCTGGAGAGTGCAGCCACATATGCGAGGAATTTGGGTGCAGTGAAAGCAAGTGCCTATGATTTATAATTCAAGTAATGCTCTACACTCCTTTTAATTCTACAGCCAAAGAGAAAAATATCAAAAGGCTGCCCCTGTGAGGCTAATCCAATATGATATTTTTAAGGGCAGGCGGTCAATAGCTCTCTGAAAAGCCAGCTTCTCTGTCTCCCTTTCTGCTTCTGTCTTTTCTCCACTTGTCTGTCTCTCCCTATCTCACTCTGCTGCCTCCCTCCTTTCTCTCCCAGTGCACTCCTCGCTCTCCAGTACACCACCCCGCCCCTTTCAAAGCCCAGACTCGGAGCGGGCTGTGATAATGGAAACATCCCGCTCTCCGCCTCCCGTTTCTCCTGCTAAGCTCTGTGCGCTCGGGGGAAATTGATTGTCTGGCTAGCCGATCTGAGCGCTTCCAGCTGATGGTAGAGCCAGTTAAGTCCTTTTTTATTGAGGGTATGAGGGATTTTTAATGGGAGTCGCATCAATGAACTGTGCAGCCACTCAGCATCTGCATGCAGGGGTTTTTCTTTTAAAAAAAAAGCTTCTTCTCGTGCTCTCATCCCGACTACACACACACACTCTTAAAATGTTTCAGTAAAGGACAGCAGATGCAAATGGCACCGCTCACTCTTTCCTCCCTGCCAGGTAATCCCCCTCCAGTGCTCCCACTCTGAGTTTGAAGGCTGTGCTCTCCTCCGCAGCCTGGGCCACCTTACCCACGACCAGACTCCATTCTAGAAAATCTGGGCCACGACCAATCAGTCATGAGGACCCGGCTCTGTGAGGCGACCTGAGTTTGCCCACTCCAGCAGCCAGACCCACTGTCTGTTTCTCTGAACCCCTTCCGGGTTTGGACGAACAATCGCCTTATTGAGGCCAAGTGCTGCACAGTGGTGGAAATCCAACACTAACCACCCCCTCCCACCCAAGTACAGAAAGAAGGCTATTATGTCCAAACATCCTCATTATGAACCTCGGACTCGGCCGCTGTAGCAGTCCTTCAATCAAAGGGTTTAACAGGTGGGCAAGTGGAGCTAGCCATAGAGGGTCAGTAAGAGGGAGGGGAAAGGGGAAAGAGTGGAGACTGTTCTTTTTCTCTATTGATTTGAGTCCTAACTCACACTGGCTGCTCCTCAATAAAGAACCTTGAGAGGAAGTGGGCTAATCCTGTGAAATTGGAAGTGGGGAATCGATTAAGAGCACTATTGAGGATTTCCTCCATTTCTCCTTCCTCCCCCTCCGTCTTTTTGCCTTTACTAATTTTATTTTCAACAGGCCATCTTCCTCCCTCCCCCCTCTCAGTTCGCCGTTCCCTGAAACTTCATTAGTGAACAACGGTGAACCTTTTCTCAGATAAGGAGCCACACCTTCCAACCGACCACAGAGCTTCATAATCTCAAGTTTCCTCTCTCTTTCTCTCTCCTTTAGATCCTTATGACTCATCCGAACAGAAACAAGAAAAAAGTGAACTCCAGATCTGAGAACAAAAGTAGCACAGAGTCACCTTGTTGGTGCTGGTTTCTGTAACAGACTACTGAAGGGTTATTCAATCAGAGAAGCAACTTGTTGGTTAGTAAGAAGCCAAGTTACTACAGTATGAAATATTCATATAGATGAATGAATCTAGAGCCTTGCTAAAGTATCAAACACTTTGAACATTCAAATTTTTTCACGTTAAAATGACAAACCTGAGTGTGTTTTAGTTGTATCATATATAAATATAAAAAGTCAACCCAAGGTCATGAAAAGTTGTAAAATTGGATAAAATTGGAAAATGTATTTTTTTTACAAGAAAAAAACAGAAAAATATGAGTTTATATTAATATTCATCTCCTTTTCTATGATACCCAAAGATAAAATCCTGCACAGATGCTTCAGAGATCTACTGCTCAGGTGGGGGATTCTATTGAAAGTTGCAAGGTTGGTCATGTGCGCGATAAATCTGACCTTTTTATTTTTCAGTAAATGTGCCAGAGAACACTGTGCATCGTAATAAACACACCGTCCCCCGGGGGACTGTAGTGGAAGCATCATGCTGTGGGACACTTTTCTTTAGCAGGAACATGGAAGCTGGTCAGAGTTGATGGGGTAGAGGAATAGAGGAAGTGCAGGTTAATCCTGGAAGAAAAACTGGATGAAAAGGAGCAAAAAGTGCATTTCTGAAATGCCACATTTTTCAGCTTTTTAGCAATAAAAAAATTAAAGCCATGTATCATAATCCTTCCACCTTACAATTTGTACTTTGTGTTGATCTATCAAAGAGATCTTACTATTCTCACTCATTCTGGTTCTGTGTCTTATGCCTCATTCGATAGGTTAGATTATCCTGAATTATCTCTGTAGTTATGCTGCTGTTGGTTTAGGCTACAAACTGACCGCTTTTCTCCACTTTCTTCTTCTACTGCTCTCAAGTGTGCATTTCTTGTTGTTATTTGAACTGTAAACGTTTTGCATTGTCTTGGGTTTTTTTCTCTCCAGGGCAGCTACATCTGGTCTAGTGTTATGTTTGGCTCTGGCACTTTCCTGGAGGAGGCCATTGGCTGTGAGACAGCTATCAACAACTAATGGTTCTCTCACTCCTGCTATTAACTTTTTACTTTTCATGAACATAAAAAGTACTCCTACATCGTCAATTTATTTTTTTGTATGTCCACTTTGTCTCCTCAAACTCCCCAGTCGGTCGTGACTCGTTACAGATGGACTTTTAAGTCAGGTTCTGCTGGAGTCTTTTCTCTCTACGATCGCTCCAAGCATGTTCAGTATGAGGGATTGTTGCAATGCAAGCGATTGTCCACTGTTGGTCCAGGAGGACTGCAGACTGCAAGTCAAGGACTCGATGCAATTTGCTGGGTTTCCTTAGATAAAAACTTTTGGAACTACCTTGAATAATGAACTGACCATAATGCAATGTTTGAGGATGAATTGGAATGGATGTGTGACTGAACTGAAATGACTGGTTTGTAAAGTGTCTTGAGATGACTTTTTTGGTGAACTGATTCTTTGAAAGATGATTCCTTTGTAACTTTTGGGTAAAATCACTTGATTCATTGTGCCCATCAGGAGGATTTACGATCAGCTTATAGGAGCTCATGTGTTTTCCATGTAAACAGCAGCTGCGATACATTCAAGGACAGTTTACTACAGAGAAAATTAACACTTTTCTCACTTATTAAAAAGGTGCTTATCTAAAGCACCTGGGAGAAATTCACTTTCCTGATGGCTGCAGCTCTCTCTAATCCCAACTGGGTTACAGCCAGCTCTGTGAGGCCTTTTACAGTTTTCCACCCTCGTTCTCCTCTGTCCCTTTACTGCATTTCGTGAGCAGACAGAGGACGGTGCTCGGGGAACAAACGCAGCAGCTGCCACGCTTTAGATGCGGCCGGCACATCCAGGGCCAGACACTGTAAATGTTTACAGACCCTGAGGGTCAGCGAGGCCAGTGAGGCCCGTTAAACAGTGTCTGTTCAGCCCTGTTGTCACGACTGCACAATCAGCACAGTTAAACAGCCTCCCCCACAATGAGTAGCCAAACAATTCAGCAATCCAAGGTCTAAGTGCAAATTGAATAAAACTGTTTAGAATTCCACAGAGTGGCGAGGGAACAAAGTGACAACAATGGAAACTTTTCGTTCACCTCACTGTCCTGGTGAACCACCGACCTCCAACATTCAGCAGGAGCAGCAGATTAAACAGAAACAACAAACACACAGGGTTCCTACACATCTGTCGAGGAGGTTTTTTCATCCTCGGCTCTCCGGATTTGTCAGTCCTTAATGGTCCTTGTGAAATTTAAAATACGATAAACATGCTTATGACGGGCATTTTTACAGTGTGGTGACAGAAGAGAAGAAGGATACAAAAAATCAGAGAAAGGAATGTTAAAAAGAAGGATGAAAAGACAAAAGGAGGGCAAGAAACAGGGGCACAAGAAGGAAAGGGGGAAAATATGCAAGGACATGAGGAAGAAATTAAGTTGTAAAGGAAGGAAAGACAGAAAGAAGGCAGATGTTACCGAATGATAGCAGAATGGATAAAATGAGGAAAGAAAGGAAGGCAAAAAGGAAAGAAGGAAGAACAGATACAAGGAAGAGAATGATGGAGCTAGGACACAAAAATGGGATTAAGTATACCAAGAATGAAAAAGAATAAACAAATGAAGGACAATTAGAAGAATGGACATTTAGACACACAAAGTCTTGAAGTCCAAATATTTTTCCATGCTCTTCTTTTTCCGTACTCATCCAGGCCTGGAAAATACTGAAATCAAATTCAGTATTTTTTTTTCAGACTTAGGTTCAGTAGGCAACCTAAACATAGGCATCCTTAGTTGGAGCAGAGCTGAACACCTGACGCCCGCCAATCACTCGTGTTGTTAACTTACATTTCCGTCCGAGGACTTGCGGCGGCTCCAAGGTCTTGCTGGCACACACCGGGTGCTGGGGCGGGGGGTTCTGCCTCCTCTGCAGACAGGCCAGCATGGCGAGGTGGGCACAGTATTACAACCGGGGGAGTTCTGCGGACAACCTGAGTCAGGAAAAAAAAAAAAAAAAACAAGGACGGATGTTAAAGCAAGTAAGATACGAGGTCAAAGCTGTGCATGGCCGGGTCTGGGAGCCACCGGGGGCTTTCTCACCGAGGATTTAATTGGGAAGCATGCCTACAGCTGCCTGCCTCTCAGCTCTGTGTGTTGAATGATAAACACACACCTGCAGAGTGTGGAAGTGGGGGGTGGGTGGGCACTGTTGACACGGGAGCAGAGCAGAGTCCAGAGCAGTCACTCTGCAGCTTCAAACAGCATATCCACACAGCCATTCAACCGCATCTCCTGTCTGTTGCTCCGAAAAAACCTTTCACAATCACAGAGAAAATAGCAACACTCAGCCACATTGGGCCACATTCTTTCCAGGGCGGTGTGGATGTGGTGATTGATGGCGTTATCTATCGAAAGCAAAAAAAGAAAAGGGAATGCTGAGAAAACAGCAGTCGGTCTGCTACAACTTAACATGCAACAGCTCAGGGGGACTGTCAGGGAAGGCCTGGGGCCCTGAGCTGCGTCTGGATGTATGTGTTGAACTGTACAGTCGCATGTGAAAGTGTGTGTGTGAGCAGATGTGATGGGATGGGAGGGGAGAGACTGCCAACCGTACATCAGGGCTAGTGACGGCACTAATCAATCTCCCTCTAGGCCATAAATCTCCAACTCTGCTCCCCGCCGCCACCTTCACTCAGGAACACAGAGGCAGAGGCGACTGGTCTCCTCTCAAAAAGCCCATCGCATTCCCAGAGGAAACACAAGACGTGGTCAGATATAAATATGAATATATATATATATATATATGAAAGAAAGCTGAATAACAACCCTGAACAATCAGAAACCATGGAGGGTATCATTCATCAGGAGCATCGCTGTGTCACACAACACAATGATGACTGATTACAAAGTCTTCCACTTGCATTATGTGGAAGATAAAAACAGCCGAAGCAACTATTTGAGCCCAGAAAGTGTTTTTATAAGATAAGGATCCAAATTTACTCCTGTATTTTTTACACAGCATGCTTTTACTGAAGCCCAGTTTTACCTACAATGGATAATGGTCACATTTAGTAGCAAAAGAAAAAGGACTGTGGCTTTAATCTTGGCACCGCCTGCGTGTGAGTCGCTTTTTTCCAAAAGCATCAGCACGAAACACTATTGTTTCAATCCAAGCCCGTCTCCTCCCATATTAAAACGCAGAGCAGAGGCAAATATTTCATGTGTGCTTTCAGAGCAGGCGTCTCCGGCTACGACGCGTGGCAGAGTATTGAAAAATGATTTCTCACGCGCATGTCACAGCCGAGTCCTCTGCTATTTATTTTCTCAGTGAATTACTAAACGAACATTTAGCCACCTGCCATCAGTCCATTACTGGCTTTCATAGATTATCATTGTATTATGAAAGAAAACAATTGCAGTGATTACAGGATGAATTAATGGCTGGTCATGCAGCTCTGGGTCCTCTTCCTGCTCATTTAAAGGTTATACAAATGCAGAACACTGCTACAAATGGTCGTAAATTTCAAGCAATTGTTAAAGCATTCAATCAAAAGAGCTCCTCAAACGATGTGATGTATCAGCAGTATTTGATCAAAGTGAGAAATATAAAATGTCTCCTTGTACTTATGCATGTCCAGGAACAATATAATAATTGTGCTTTTCCCAGCTGAACCCACAGCCTTTCATTCAAGGTACTTGCAGGCTGAGCGAAGTGCAAGTGAATCGAATCTATTGCCTAAGTATTTAACATAAATAATGGGTACTGAGTTGCAGTTGTAAGCTGTATTTTACTGTGCTTCACATCCTCCATTGCTGCTTCACTGAGTGACACAGAGCACAGGCACAATGGGAGGAGCGCAGCAGAGTACATGTGCCGTACTGTTTTGACATGCAAACATCACTTTCATTGTGTGTTGTCCACACTGACTCCATACAAGTGCCTAGTCTGCAGCAGCCTCAAAATGACAAAATAGTATACCTATCATTTGTCTCAGTGTGAAATAAGTTCCCTCTAGCTGGCTATTTAAAAATAAGATAATAATAGTTTGAACGACTCTTCGAAAGGAACAGATCCACATGATCTGGCTCCATTTAAACAGTCGTAAATCTCATCTCTGCATCACAGTGTGAAGCTGACTCCTATGGAGCACCCAGCGTATGCTGCTTTTGGACTAAAAAGCACACCAGCGCTATAGATTTTTCACAAGAGCCTCCTAGGCGGCGGTAATGTGCCAGTTTGTCAACTGTCTGCTCACGGGAGGAAAGGAAAGTGATAAAACAGAAAAGTAAAGTGACCTCACACACACACACAACAATTTGTTATTTCTGTCCTTGGGATAAATAATCAATTAATAAAAGACAAGAACCATCCAATCTCCCTACACTGTAGTTCTACAGACAATCATATGTGTTGCTTTATTTCTGGTTTGATCTTAGTCATTTTTCTCTTTCTGGTGTCTGTTTGGAGCCAACCTTTGAAGGGGAAGCATTGCTGTCACTAAAGTCTGGATGGACCCCAGTGGGGAGACAACACAACAAAAAGTCATCAAAAACAGGGGTTAGAGATAAGACAGTGTTACATTGTGAAGGATTAGAGGGTTTCAACAGTCACATAATCATTATTAATAATCATTAATATCATTAATAATGATTAATAATAATGAGGAATACTGGCTGCCAGTGCTAAATGAGCTAACTATTAGCTGGATGTATTCAGTATTCAGGAGTATCTGCTGGTTTTTTTTGGTTTGTTTTACTTGTTACTATTTTGTTAGATTTTTTGGACTTCTGGTCTTGTAGCCAGAGGTCTGGCTAAACTCAGCAGAACAGCTAAAATACAAGGCTGAAGGACTTAGACAAGTTAGACAAGAGTCAAACCTTCACAATAAAAGGCTTAATCATATACATATAATATGCTATAAAACTCAAATAGCATATAAAAGGTAATTAAATCAGTTTATGGAGCCCTCAGACAAATTGTCAGGAGTTGGGCTACCTTTATATATGAAATAAAAACAAGAGGATTTTTAGCTCCAACATAATTATTACTAAGGTCTCGTCTTGTCCTCATGAAGCTGATATTTTTCATCAACTCACCTCTGGGCGTATTGACACACTCCTACTGCTCTTAGCATTAGCAGTAATTCTCCTACAACTCCTACTACTAGTAGTAGAAATAATGTTGAAACGCTTATGCTGACAAGAAGGTAAATTCTGATGAATTTACTCATGAAAGTTATGGTGCAAACTTTTTATGCAGGTATTTGCTATTATTTAGAAAGAGTAAACTTCCCCTGAGCAGTGACGTTTATCAAACTTAAATTAAGGAGTTAGAAAATACACTTTGACACACATCGTACTGCTAGAATGTTTTTGAAAATGTTTTTGGCAAAATTCTGCAAACTGATTGAAATCTGTTTAGAAATGTTTGCATACTCAGGCAATCATAATCAGGATTTTACAGCTATTTTTTAAACATCATTGCAAAATCTTAATGCATCAAAAGATTTGAAAAGCATTTATTTATTTCCAAGCTTCATGCAGAGTAATGCGCAACATATTGTAATTTTAAAGAGTATAGAATAGTTTTTATATCCCCCCGATTACAAAAAACAAATCTTTACTACAACCATTTTGCTTGTCTTTTAACATGAAATATGGCACAAAGCCCATCTAATTGTTTTATAACTGAAGCCAAAATATTAATTGTTAAAGGTCATAAAGAGGCCAGGAAAACATGGATGAACACTTCAAATACCTCAGTCTTTCTTCCAGAAAAGACTTCTTTTTTAAAAAAAACAACAACAAAAAAAACATTTTTCTCAAGACATTACATTTGACCCTGGACCCTGAGGCTTCTACAATGCACTTAACACTCGAAGTCACATGAGTATTTTTAAAGCCTGTCACCAGCCGCACAAAACAACACTTTTAGCACAAAACTGACAGTGAGAAAAGCACTAAAATGCATCTCCCTGATAAATCTAAGCAAATTAAATCGCCGCACAACCTCAGTTCACCCCCTCTCTCTTTCACACACGCACACATGTTGCAGATGGAAAAGAGGGACCACTCTATGTCTCGCCAGGTGCTCAGGAAAAAAAAATAAATAAAAAAAAGAGGTCGCTCACAGTGCCATTTCCTCTCGCACACAGGCAGCCCTGGCCCAAACACACTGGTACTTTGAGCTCATTACTGCCTATTCACATAATCCTTTCTCTGTGTTCTCTCTGCAAGGATACTAATTTCCCAACGAGCCCATCCTCACAGTCCATTTGTTCAAAGATAGTGGTTGAGAGAGGGGAAGCAGACACGTGGTGGAGATTGAGACTAAAAGCTGGCCTTAACGGGGAGGGTTGGGGGGATGCCGGCACACTTTTCCCCTCCCTGAAATGAAAGACAATCGTGTAACTACCCTCCATTTTTCTCCATTTGCTGTGCACCAAATGTATTCGGAGGCATTATACTTTGCTAAAGGAGACTGGCTCTTTTTTTCCAATTCAATTTCAGGAACCAATTTACCGCTATTATTGCCTTTAAGAGCGAGGCAAAAGGAGCAAGTCTTCAGCTTGTTTGTCATGTCCTCCTTTTCCCCTCATCTTCTCCCATTAGGTTATTGTGCTACTTAGCAGATGTCCATCAGTGGCAGGAAATTATCCCCGAAACCAAACGCCTGCGACCCATCACCCAGCTGCCCTGAAAACAGCCCGTCTTGCCGAGGTCAATCTCTGTGAAGGTGCTAGGTTTTCTGTGTGTGCGTGGGTGTGCACACCGACCGCTCAGAAACACCACCTGCACTTCACTCGTACATCAAATCCACTGGGTCTCCTATTACACCAGTGCAGAGATATCTCAAAAGCTAGGATGTCTGTCGGATCCATCCCCGTTCTGCTAACGCCGCTGCAGGGTTCGCAACGGAAGCGGGAGGATCAGTCCCTTGAGATGAAGGAATAAGCTGGAATCAGGAGGCAGTGGGCTTAGCGGAGGGCTATTTCTTAGTTAAAAGGTTCTTAAACTGCAGAGGAGATCAGAGGAGATGGCTCTCCGCGCCCAAAGCTGTCTACTCAGATAAGCATCCTGCCAAGTGCGGGGTGGAACAGGGTGGTCATGGGTGAACAAACGCTGTCGGTCTGTCGGCGTGTGTGTGTGTGGGCGTGTGCGTGGGCGCGTGCGTGTGTGACTGGGTGTGTGTGCGTACTCAGGTACACATGTTTTAGGTGAAAGACAGAGCATAGCAGATGATACTCAGTGATAGCTAAACTTAGTACCTTATGGTTTTACATGAACAGTTGCTAAATAAATATTTGGTTTCCGTGGATCATGAAGAAATCTCCTGACATTAGTCTATCTGGAATCAACATTGAAGCTTGGAGTTTAAGTATGAGGTCTGCACTGGCAGACGGGCAACTCATGTCTGATTTATTTGTTTTTTTGTCACCTAAATTATTGTCCTTACATTTTTTTAAATGTATAACAGCTCAGTCAATGGCTCTTTTTCTCATTGCCAGAAGGAGTGTGGTTACGCTCGGTGTGCTATTGCCATATATTCCAATTATTGCTCTCAGGGACAACCTTGCAGGCAACTGTAACAAGGAGAGAAGGCGTTTGATTATCCCACAGATTGCGGTAGGCACAAGAATTTGTTTTTTTCTTTTTTTAAGAAGAAAACTAGCTTATTATTTTCGACAGGACCACAGGAGCCAGACCCTCTGCAGTGTGAGCTACTTTGCAAACTGGTAAAACAGATTCAACACATTTGTTTTTATCTGCAGCAAACTTTTAGGAATGTTTGTCTATAACACTTTGGGCATAAATTTCTTTCTACAACTTAGCAAAGCACAGAAAAATGTGTGTGCTCACAGATATTTCAGGGTCACTGCTGATTTTAGAGTTTTCATAAATGAACAAAGAAATGCCAGAGGTGGCATTGACGTCCCTCCTTGAAGTGGCGCTTGTTCACTACCAGATATTTATGCACAAACTTTAGCAAAATGTAAAAAAAATATGAGTAAAATCAGCTACAGATCAGTCAGAATTGTTTTTTCATACACAGTGAAATGCTGTAGAGAATAATTTCTTTTAAAATACTTCCTACTCATTATCTGACCTCTTTTTAAACATCTCAGATACTGAAAATGCCTAATGTCCAGTCATTTTCACTCAGTAATAGCAGTGTCAGTGTCACCTGTTTGAGCTGACATGACAAAAAAGGTATTTGAGTTTCTGACCGGCCACTCAAACTGAAAATTCGCTGAATGTGGTCACCATCAGGTTTGTTAGTGCTTTTCTAGAGTCAACAAGTATCCGTGATCCTCTCTCTGTAGGGCGGTGTTGCACGTGGAGCGCTAAAACTGCTTAGCCTTCGAGCTGTTTTCCCAAAAGCAGATTAGAAACACAAATAATCATGTCAGCAAAGTAATGTTATGTACAACATAAAATCACTATAAGTCAATTTCCAAGTATTAGGAACCTGGCAGACGGCCTCCATAATGCATTAGGGCGTGGCTCCGTCCCAACTCAATGGTGACCCTGCAGTCTCACAATGGGACGCCCCATGCAGTGCTTTTAACAAGCTGCTGTGTCTCCCCTCTTAATAAGCCCAAACAAGTTAATCCAATCGACACACTCAAACCCTTTCTTTTTCTTTAACAAGGCACTGCCTCTACCCCGTTAATCCCCAGCTCCCCCTTCTCCGTCACCATACCGTCACATGAATGGAGGCAGAGTGAAAGCCTCCATTAAGAAGGGACAGTTGCCCCCCCCTCGTCCCTTTCAGCTCTGCAATTTCCACACAGCAGCGCTAAATAATTTGCGCTCATACTGTATATTCAAAACACCCACACACTAATGCTCACATGTGCCTGATATAAAACTACTCTATTCTGATGGGGGGGAACACAATGGGAGGGTTATGCTCGCCGACCCCGGTCCATGTACAGCAAACAACAAAACCGCACACAAACAAAAATTCAGTGGGGACGTTTGCCAACAGGCACGCACTCTGGGACATAAAAAAGGCATTGTTAACAAACCGTCCCAGCTCCACAAACAAGAGCCACTGATTCCCTAACAATACAAGCCCCTGGATGCACTCACCCACCAGCTCTGCACAACCTCACACCAGCACAATAAATAACCTGCACAACAAAAGGCCATTGTGTGTAAAAAGCCCACAGTTTGGACATTATTGCTATGATATACAGTGCTGGAAAAACATATTGGCAGCTGAGCTTTTTAAATATATATGTGATGTACTGAGTCATGTCAGCGTTGCGGCGGCTTATACAGTCCCTTGTGCTGAGAAGTCGTTTTTAGAACATGTTTCTCTGCAGATGAAGGGCAGCTTGGCAAAAACACTCATCTGCTAGCTTTCCATATTCCAGTCAGTTTCAATAGCTTCACCCATGGGATGAAGGGTGAGGAATGTCTGGCAGTCCAATCACCGTGAGTCGTCTGTCATCTCTAATCAAAACATGCCTGTCTAGACTAATGTCAGCCCTGTAATAGAAATGAGTACTAATTGACTTCACAGCCAACTGCTGCATCTATGAACAAAGCAATCAGACATTGAGTTTTAAACTTTTGAAAACGCAAAATGCAGAGATTTTAAAAGCAATAACTCCAAACAAATAGAGAAAAAGTTGAGTTAAATCAGCATTTAAAGTAGGTTTTTATAATGTGGAATGTGGAAGGATGAGCACTTAGAGGCAGCCTGGCCATTTGCCTTCCTACGCATATCCGCTTGATTCTTATCTCCTTTCAGTGCTCCATCTGGGATTTCTCCTATTGAGCCCGATTTCTCTGGCTGAATTTTAACTGGGCCAATCAGACAACAGAAGCAGGAGTTGCTTCTGAGTTTCTCCACTGGTTTTGATCTGTATCTGCCTATGGTTGTAGCTTGACAATGGCAGAAAAGGTTAATAAAGTCATTCAGTTCGTGTTGGATATACTTCCAAATACTGAATTAACACCAACATCCATCTTGTTTGACTTGGTACTTCTCTCTTCGCAGTGAAAGATGGTTGTTTACAGTGCAGGCAATGTCCAGTAAGCTTTATAGCGTCAAACGGGAGCATTGCATACATCACGGACAAACATTAATGATTATAAAAGTTTAAGACTTTAACAAAGTCCTCCAGAAGCAATCTTTTCTCAACAGCGGAGTGTCCAGACCCTCTGTACAAAACAAAGTAAAACAAGGTGATGGTTTTTAACAGGCTAACTTAGAGAGTTCCCTCAATACTTACCGCATTTGTTTCAAAACTCTCTTCCCACACTCAGTACATCACAGGTTATTTCTGTAGAGCTGTAGATTCTCTACCACCAAGACCACAGATGAATCGCTGAGAAGCTACAAGTTTAGAGTTTCCTGGAATGTCCCATGTAGCCTCATATAGATATTAACACAGTTATATTTACACAAGTTTGCTTTTTCCTCATCTAACACTAGCAGTGAAAAATAAAGTTGTATTTTTTCCTCTTTCCTTTATTTTTTATCTTTTTTTTTTTACAACATATGTTTATTGGTTATTTCTGCATTTTAATATAGACAAGCAAAACAGAAAGAGGCAGAACAAAATGCCATACAGTAACATCAACATTAACATTACCCTGGCTGAAAAAATAAAATAAAATAAAAAAAAAGGAAGACACATTAATGCAATATATTATGTAAGGCTATGTGAAAAAATAGCAGAAATATCCAGATCAGTATACAGTATAAAGGGATCACAAATATTATGAAACCTATTTTCTGTATTGTGTAATTTACTAGTTAGAAAGTCCAACGACACATATTCAAGGACAGACCGTTGTCATTGTGTTTTGGATGGAACCTTATCTGTTATCCAGGTCAAGAGGACACATTTCCTGGCACAGAATGCCCCTCACCTGTAAATACCGAAACAAATCATGTCTGTGAATATTATATTTGGTAATTAACTGATCAAACGACATCAAGTTTGGTCCGTCCATTAAATCAGAAAGAACAGATATGCCTTCTGTTGCCCACACTCGAAAGCCAGAACCAGAAATCCCAGGTGGAAAAAGGGGATTATCACATAATGGAGTGAAAAGGGATATTAGGTAAGACCGCCTGCCTAAAGTTGGTTTGTTAATGAACAATAATGAGTGCTTTACAGCTCAAGAAAAAAATGGCCATTGTATAGAAAAGGTTGCTGACTGCTGGTAGAGGTGGAAGGAAGATGCTGGAATTCACTTCAACTCAAGTGAAGCTTTGCTAAAGCTTTCAGCCTCAGGAGGTCATGACAGCTAAAGTTATGCTGTTTTTTACTGAGTTTTCCATTTGCCAATTTAACTTAAAAAAACACTGTTTTCAAAAAGACCACATAAACTCTTGCAGTCCCCCGTTTTTTTTATTTTTTTTTAATGAAACTCCACTGTACAATCCATGTTTGTTAAGTAAATGAGGCAAAAATTAATCAAAACATTATTAAAATCCTAATGCACCTGACTTTTTGAATCAGAAAAGAATTTGCCAACAGTGGCTTTACCTAATTTCCTGTAGAATCAAGATGTACAGAGAAACAGAGTTTCAGTGTTCTTGAGCAATAAGAAAGTGGCTTAAGATTTTCAGACAAACCACAGGGGAGACACAAGCTGATCTCCTATTGGCGCTAACTGCGCCGCAATCTAAGCATTGGAAATGTTGTAACCAGCCTCATTAATGTGCAGGTAATGACTTACTTGCTTCACACCAAGAAACCTCTAAATACAATAGATTTTAAAAACGAAGCCTCATACCTACTTTGCATTTCTCTGTGCAGACTGCTCTCCAGAAAGGACTCCAGATATAAATCACCAGCCCCCCTGCTGTAACTTCACCCAAATGTGAGAAACAAACTGCACTTTTCTGTTTTCTCCTTTGAGATTTATATTTTCCACTGTAAACCTTCTTACACACCATTTGTAAAGCATTGTTGATAATGCAGAATTTCTTATCCCAATGTGACACAATTCTTTATTGTCCCAGACACATCCTTTCATGGCTTAACGCAACAATAAAACACTGGTTCTCAACCCATCCTATGGTGTCTCACTTGAATATTCAAAAACCTCTCATTGTCTCTATGCGTGTGTGTGTGTGCGTGTTTTGTTCATTGTTTGTTGTGCTGTCATTCCTCATTCCTTTGGTTACCGAACTTCAAAGAAAGGCTTATGTCAGTTAAGGATAGAACAGAATAAACAGGAGAACAGGAGGGGGGAAAAAAGAGAAAACCTTTGTGTGAAGCGCTCCAGCCCAGAAATGTGTGTTTATTGATGGGTGTCCAATAAATCAATGGGAAATAATTGAATTGAAGTCCAAACACCACCCTCCTGCAGGACCTGGGGTGACCCAGATTCCCTCGGTCCAAATGACAACTCCGCTGTCTTTCACTGGAAGATGTCACAGATCCAATAGTCAGTCATGCATAAGATTAGTGTGTTGCCAGGCCCACAAGGCAATCAAATAGTTCACCGTCTAGATGTTGACACTGATCTCATTCGATATATCTCAAGTGTGACAAAGCCATTTTTGCTCCGCTTGATATTAAGGACTGAAAAAGAGCGGATGACACAAAGGCTCAGAGAAACGCTAGTAGGAAATGTTAACCAACATTTTCCTTCACATGTAGTGTGATCCACGGTGTTCGAACTTGTCCACATTTACCAATGTATTTTACAGATTTCTATATGACAGACAAACTCAACATAATTATGAAAAGAAAGTAAATAGCTAATATTTTTCCAAGATTTTCACAAACTACATCTGAGAAGTGTGGTGTGCATTTGTATTCAGCCCCCTTGAGTCAACATTTGCTAAAATTTAAGCTGCAAGTGTTTTTGGAGGATGACACGTCTGAATATTGAGAGGCGGACATTTTTCTCCTTTGTTCTTAGCAATGTGGCTCAAGCTCACACAGATTGGACAGAAAGCATCTGTGAACCATTTTTTTAAAAGTCTTAACACAGATTTTCAAATGGATTTATGACTTTAATATCGTTCCTTGTCCATTTGCTCATTTGTGTTTTTGACTATCTCTGTGACGTGCACCATCTTGGGCCTGGTATAAACATCTACTGCTCTGAGCCTCTATACATAAGACTAAATATTACATGTGAATGCTAAACTATAACATAATTGCACTCTGAATAAGTGAGAAACAATTACTACATCCCAAGCTCCCTTTGCTATAATACTTTACAAACTCACAGGGCAATAAATTCCCAAAATATTTGTGCAGCTTTAAACCAAAGAACCTTCTTCCACAAATTTGCTGCATCTACTACATGGCTGGTGACAAATTAAACTACCATCAGAATTTAAGGATTTTCTTCAACACTTGAATATTTCTTGACACTCTTCAGCAGAAGTTACATTTGTTACATTTGATTAAAAGCTGTTCTGTCAACAGATTCTTTCACTTGAGTTGTGGATGTTAGAAGTTCCTGCAGAGTTAACAATGGACCATTTCTCTGATTAATGTTCTCTTGACTTGTCAATTTGATGGACAAACATGTTTTGAAATGTTTGCTAATGTCCTACAGCCTCTGCTGCCACAAGAATAACCCCACTTTGGGGCACTTAATTTTAATTTAGGGGTATCATAGAAGAAGAGGTGGAATACAAATGCATGCCACACATTTATGACCCTTTCATAAAAAAAAAAATAAAAAAAATTGTTCCTGTTCTTATGCCTCACTGTCACGGGCTACATTGCATTTGTGTATCCCATAAAACTACCGTACATAAAATATAGAAGGCCAAAGTTTTGATTGTAAAAAGATTTGCATGGCCTCTTTACTGTACTTTTCGTTGCTCAGACTCAGCAGTCTCTCTCTTTATTCCAGATGTTGCCATCCTTCTCCCTCTGGAAAATTGGCCCTGGCCATGCAAGCATAGGGAGTCCAGTTGGACAGAGTGGGAGGTGAGTCTGCGGTTGGTAATCACCTGCTGGCTAAAGGCACAGATGGCACAAACATAAGCAAATGTTTGTGCAGCAGTGATCCAAGAAGTGTCTCTGACAGGATGACAGACAAATATGGGAAACTGAGAAGCCCACAGCAGGCTAAGGAATTACCACATGCAGATTTACTGCAGAAAAACTGTCAACCTGGCAGAGTGAGCTACCTGTAGTGAAAAATAAGAGTTAAGACACTGATGTTGGCTGTTTTAACAGGTAAAGTGTAGGTGTCAGGGCTCAAGGGATTGAGAAAAGAGGCAGATGATTTAAAATGGAAATAATTTCTGTGACAGAACAGAATTATAAAGAGCAACAAGTCTGACCATTTGAGGGAGGCCAGTGCATTTGTGACGGTTGTCGTTTCTTTGCAATGATTTTTGAAACTACTAATTTGTTTTATTTGCTAACCCCATAATTTGTTTTTTTTTCCACCCACATTTCAAAGCTATCAACCAGTCGAAGGTGGTTGGGTTCAGATTTATAATGACAGATCTCGCGCACATGAAATGATTACTACAAATGGGTATAAAGCCTGTTAGCATCTTTCTCTCAGCTCTAGATGAGAGAACTTAAATAGTCTTTTAATTTATTGATGTTTGCCAGCAGAGATGTTTTTATGGTAGTCAAAGCATCAAACATCAAGTAAAAAGCCCTCTGAGGTATCGCTCTTCTAAAAGACTCCTTAGCAGATGAGCTCCTTTAGCCTGCATGCGTGTTACAGCTTTGGTGCCTTGGTTTGTCCTTCACAAGAGACAGGTAGCACTGCCAAGACCCAGTAATTAGTGCAGATGGGGACCGTAATACTCTCTTCCCCTCCCTGCAGAAATGCCAAGGGAGCCGATCTATAAATTCCTGCATATTAATGCAATTTAAAACCACTCCAGACACCTTGCTGGAGGCAGCTGATAAAAAGGTGAAAGGCGGGTTAGTTTAGCCGCTGATATGTTGGTGACATAAGTCTTGTCTCAGCAAATTTATGACTCTTAGTACACACACCAAAATAACTTCATAATCTGTCCCTTTGCTAGAAAATGCTTCCCTAATCCCGAGCTCAGGCCCCTACAATTGGCTGACTATCAATAATTAAATGGTAATCTAAAAACCCATTTTAGTCGGGTCATCTTTCCGCGCCTTTGTCCCAGCCTCTCTTCCTTCTCCATCTATTTTTTCCTCTTTCTGTAAGATCTAGTTAGAGATTTCATTAGCATGAGAAAGCAGGCTGGTAATTGTCTTCACCCTACTGAGTGATCCCTGGATAGAGGATTAGGCAGAGAAAGCCCTATTTCAACTCTGAGCACACATGCTGCCCACAGCCACCCTACCCAGATTAGATTTGACTGCAGAGGGATGAGACCGACTGGTAATCTCAAGCAACTTTAAAGGGATAGTTCAGGCTTTTTGAAGAAAAGTTATGCTAAAAGGTTACAAGCAGATAATATGTTAACGTTTGCAGATAACCCTTGTTATTAGGGAAAACATGGTATAATGTTGCTACATGTTGCAATGACAATATGGTATCTCTGCTTTGGCCAGTAAATCTAGACTTACTGGTCAAAACCAGTAGAACCAATCACCAGTCAGAAACGATCAAAGAAAAATTGTAAACTTTAATCGCTTGCTATCCAGTATTTATTGAAGTCCAAAAAGTTCTTTGTGATGTTGATTTTGCTCAAATGGTTATGATGACAAATGTTGTATATATTGTCCAGACCTACTTGGCAACTGATAAGATATATTTTGGTGGTACTTGGTGATGATTAGTTACATGGGAACTAAGAGGCAGCAGGCACACAAAATGATCTACCTGCATGAAACATGTAAGGAGAAAGAAACATGTAAAGCATTTAATAGAGCAGAGTAACGTTGATATAATCTATACGTAGATCGTCAAAGTTTAAGTGAATGCTATTTTAGACACTTTTTACGTTGTCTGTTACTTTGTTACCGTGACAAGAAACCATTAACTTGTTCCTTTTTCATTACTTGTTTCACATAGGAAAATGTTTGGTGGTGCACCACCCTCAATCCTCAATTTCCTGTGTAAATAATTAACATCTGCACTGTAAATAATCTCCTAATCCAAACATGGCAAAAGTTTAAAGGTTCATAAAATAGTATTTGCTGAACCAGCTTATCTAGATTTATACTAAATAAAGATAGAAAGAGCTTTATCTACTGCAAGTATGAGTTATCAATTAAAATCTTTTAATCAGTGATACATCAGTCAATTGGTTAAAGATCTGAAACAGCTTATTTTCATTTTCAATCATTCATTGATCGATGATTGGAAGTTAAACAGAGAAACATATTTTTCTCAAAAATTCCTTAAATGCATCAAATATAAAAGAATATAATATAATTTTTTGGTTTACATATAACAATAAACAGCATGTGCTTCGATGCACTTTTGAATTCAATTTAAAAAATCATATAATAAAGGTTAAGGGCATACATTGATTCAGTAAAGAACCTGTAGCACGTTTTCTCGTTCATGTGCTACACTACTTACCAAAATAAAATAAGAACAAACAGATCAGACCTCAAAGAAAAATGGAAATCGATTGATCTGTGCATCTCTACATTTAACAAAAGCATCCTCCAAAAATCACAAGCTGTCCCTTTATGGACTTTTTTGTTTGTTTCAGTAACTTTGACCCATCTGTTTTCCACTTTTCAACTTTTTTGTCTGCAAATTTTCATTCTAATCTACTAATATCCTTTTCAGTTGAAAATGCGGATTGGGAGCAGGCAGCTTTCAGTTTCTCCCTCCCTGATATACACAGAGTATTTAGAGCTGAATCTCCCTAAATCATCCCCCTGGGCCACCCTGTCCGTCACTAATCTGCCTGCCACCACCCACTCGTAGGGAGGTGTCACATTTCTGGCACTCCTCCACGGGATAAGCACTTCAAACACCAGAGCTTCTCCACTTGACCTTTCCACGGAGATGATCGATTAAGCTCCTTGGATTTATTCCATAAACAGGCAACCATTACATCAAAAAGGCGAGGAATTTACCTCTGAGGCAGAACTTGAGATCCATATAAGCTTCATGAGGATTCCAATTTTTATTGGCTTTTTAAATCCACTTCCCGCACCACATTAATAACCGCAGAGCTTTTTCCAGAACCAGTTAGGGTATCTGGATCAGGGTAGCTCTTTACCTGTAATAACTGAAGCAAATCACACAACAAAGAACTAATTCAGCAATCTGTGCTCCTTGAAAGCAGTGATGCAGGAAAAACAGTTGAGCTCTGGAGAAGTAAAGCAGAGCAAAGAAGGCAGCTTTTAATAAAAGAAAAAAAAAAGAAACCCCAGAACGCATAAAGTGGAAAGTCAGACCTGTTCAGGAAGTTTGGTGGGGTAAACCAGGGAGCAGTGAGGCCGGTAAAAAGAAAAAAGGAAAAGAACCTGCCTTTCGCTTGCAGCATAAGCCATTAAGTTACAACACTGCAGGCTTCCTGTTTTCATGCTTGAACACCTTCTACATGCTTTCAGTAGGGACAAGAAACAATCTCAAGTGAAACAACAGGCAGAAGAAACCCGAGACGACAGAGAGCATTTCAGCGACAAACTGCTTTAAACCACAACAAATCGCTTGTCACTATGTGAAAGTCATAAGAGGAATCAGAATAAGGTTTTGTCTTACCCATAAAGAGGACATCTTAGTCTGTTCATGATCACAGTGGCCAGAGAGCCTTTGCCTCAGCATGGAGGGACTCCTGCTCTATGGTAATCATATCCTATTTGAATAATGAGGCAATACCGCCACTCCTGCTGCCCATTCCCCCTGCATCCTTGACTGGAGTCTTTGATAGACACTAATTATAGCTCCATCTATAAAGCTCCGCTCATACATTTTTAATAGAATCTATTACTTTAGGATTAAATTATAAAAGACTGTCCTCCTTAAATTTTTAATAGTTTGCATAATTGGTATCAGGGCCTGAATGCGCACCATAAAAACCCAGTTTGTACAGGACTGAGCTGCAGAACGAGTCACACAAAACCACACACGGCAATATGACACTGTCACATTCGAGCACACATCTGCTCACGCCCGTTCACGCACACAAGAGGGTGGCTTTATAGCTCCTGCTGCTGCTGTGGGCTTTGAATGAAAGCGGACAAAAAGGTCAGGGACGGTTGCTTTTTGGCTGCAGAACTCGGGAGTCTGAGACAGGAGGAGCCATCTAATGGGAAAAACGGGAAAGGAATTGAAGCAGGTGTCCACGGACAACCTGCTGACCGACCAAAATGTTCAGCAGGGCAAACAGCAAAAACTACTTACTCCTGTTATTCCAACAGTCTGTGATGATAGGAGAGTTCAGCCTGACTGAATAATTGTTCTCCTTTCTGGCAGATGAGCCTTGACTAAAGGGGTAGTTCAGAATGAGTTTCCGTTAAAAGGTTATAAGTGGTTAATATCTTACCTGCAGTAAAAGCATTTCTTAGCAATTGCATTCAGTAAGATTCCAGATCACTTGATCCCGGACACAAATTTAACAGTAACTGTGAAAAGAGTCAAGTTTTACCATCTTAAAGCAACTCCAATCTCAAAAGCCCCATAGAGATTATTGTTACAGCTATTTAATGAACCTTTGAATCATTATTGCATTTGCTCTGGGCATAATGAAGGCTGGAGGCAGTGCGCTGCTAATGACCTTCCCATGTGAAACACTTTCAAAGAACATGTAAAATAATTTCTGGTAGAACTACCTATCTAATACAAAGGTAAGGCTGTGTAAAAATATGTAACACTGTTCAGTTAAATTATTTTTGCCATCGTTATGCATTAAATCAGGGTCACACAAACACAGATGTTATGCAAAATGGAGATTTGCAATTCTATAGGGACCTTCTATCTACAAGCAAACTGTCTGTAGTGATAAAAAAAAAAAAGGCTTTTAAGAACCTTTCTTAAAGTGGACATTTTTGAGAACTCTGTTCACAGAATCAAAGTGTGTCATAAATATATATGGCGATAAAATACAGGTTTATTTTTCACATGTCCACTGTGACTTTCTGTTGGAGAATCTGCAACAGCAGCTAAGTTGTTTTTAGTGTATTATTACACATCTGTTTCCATTTGTCCTCAGTTAAATCAAACATAAATGGAATATGTTAAAATGACTGAGCACACGGTTATTAACAAAGAGCTTAGCCACAGCCATGATGATCTTATTATTAATTCATAAGTACGGTAATTAATGTTGATTGCGTTGCTATATGCTGGTGGAGGGTTATAGGTTTTTCTGTTTTTCTGTTAGTGGCATTAAACAGACCATGTGGACACTTTTTTCCCCCCAAAACTAAAAAGGAAAGGAAAATATATCTGCTTAAAAATACATCTAGTCATGTGGCTGAGGCCTGAGGTAGTTACTCTGACCCAAAATGTATTCATTGTTCCATTTAACATTTGTGTTTCAAACAGGAAGATAATATGGGTCACGCCATCACTCATAGTATAACCCACCATAAATATTAGCTTTCTAGAGTTTAAGTTAGTTACTTTGACTAGAATCTCTTCTCAGTTTCACACAGGAAGATTATTGTTGGTGCACAGAGCCTCCAACCTCCATGTATTGTGTTAAAACATTATTGGCTTTTGTATAAATGACCACCCAACGCTGATGATTTACAGATGTATGAAACATTCGCGTTTACAACTGTTAGCTTCAGCCTCTTGGATCAACTACTCTGGATTTATACCTAATGAAAATGCTAAGACTGATGTACTGCAGGTAAGATATTGATTGTCCATAACCGTTTACTGCATCTTGACTTTAAAAAAATCCCGAAACATCCCTTTAAATGCCTCTATCTCACTTCCTGCATCTCCATCCCAGCTCCTTCTAATAACAGAGTATAGAGCAGAATAAATGTCTCTCTGGCATCTTCTTTTCAACTAGAGGCCCCTTAGAAATCTATGCACATCACCCCCCTTCACCCCCCAAATTAGCACCACAGGGACACCTTTCTCTCCGCCCCCGCCTGCTGCCGGCAGCTCTTTGGCATATCTGTACCGGGGAAAATATTTCACACTGTATGAATTATTAAGCGCGGGGCCAGTGCTAAGCAGTGTGGAGATAGACCAGTTATTCACAGCTCTATTGGGACGGATGCGTCGGGAACCCGGGCCGCTCGCCTATCAGATCGTTTGTCACGAGCGATAGACAATTTACAATGAGAGAATTTTTCAATTTATTCATTCTGCTGTCACTGCAGTTTTCAACCACCGCGCTTTCCTCTCAACAAACCCCCGCCTCCTTCAAATCTGTCTCATCTGCTGAGGGGGCTCTGTGACCGAAAAGGCTTCTCTGTCTTCTGCTCACTTTTTTGTCTTCCCAGTTTAAGGAAGAGACGAGAGGAGACAGATTCTGTTCCTTTAATATGAACCATGGTGAAGGCATGTTGAGGACATCTGTTGAGAAATTTCTGATGTCCGACGTTGTAAAGCTTGACCTGTTGATATACATTTTGAGAGACTCGAGTTTCTCTTTACAGAATATTATTTATGATATCATAGAGTTCCTTGACTTCATTTTAAACATCTCTGAGTCCATGAACTGTGAATCCTCTTAGGGTTGGATCATATACTATTGTACAATGTCCCTAGAATATGTTCCTTAAGTATCCGGATTCATTGTATTAAAAAATGTCATCAGCTTGTATTGTATTCCCAATAGTAGTTAGTAATGCAACAGTTACATCTTTATTGTTTTCCAGGTCGCAGCTAGAACTTGCTCAAATTTAGTTGAGCAAGTTCTGAGCAAGTTAATTCTCAGAAAAGACGAAGCGAACAGAGCACTAGATCCTTTCAAAGTTGCCCATTTTTGACAAGTTTGAAAAGCTATGATTAATATTTTCAAAAACCTCTAAAGGAACAAATGTGTTTTAAAACAAAATCTGAAAGGGAGGATTAATGTTTGTTTTCGGTTACCGCAAAATGCTGAAGAAAACTCAGAAAAAGTACATGTATATGTATATAAAGTACATATACATAGGGCCTCAGCTAGAAATGCATTGCATTCTGCAATTTCACCCTTATTTGAGGTGAAGCAGATGTCTAAACACCCACAGATTTCATTTTTGTTCCCTTCAAACACCGTTGAAAAGCACAAACCGCAGAGCAGACCAGCATCAGAAGCTGAAAGCAGCACTTCAATGTTTCACCAGACAGAAACTCAAATCCACAAGAGGAAATAAAAACTGTTGTTTGCTCTCAGTGCTGTCTCTACAATAGATACAGAGTAGACATTGTTTGGTTTTTTTTTAGGTCCAAAATGTTCAGTGAAAGCAGCTTGACCTGTAAAACCGCCCTGGCTGTTCCTGTGACGTCCTTTGAACCCCTGTCATAGACCGGCTGCGCTGAATGGGTGGTGATGTGAAAAGCTGAGATGTTAGATAAATGTTCCTCACAGGCAAGGCCTCTGCCCTCATTTTGATGCTGCATTCTTACACTCAAATACTACTCCCCCTCTTCAACATGCAAGCACACACACAGACACACACATGCTAACACAGACATGCAGTGCCAACAATTCCAGTGAGGGCAGCGTTTGTTTGGGGACAAGGTGACCCTGTTGCCCGGGGGCCTGTGAACAAGCACAATAGAGGCCTCTCATCCTGCGCACACCCAGCCGGCTGTGTTGGACCGATGATGGGCGGAGGGTGGGTTGTGAGTGTGTGTGAGGCATCACAACACCCCTCTAATGCAGCTTTAAAGCCTCATTCAGGAAGCCCCCTGAGATAACTCCTTTCACACCCCGCACAGACGGAGCAAAATCCCCGCTTCTAACCCAGAGTCACGCAGTCAACAGATGGAGCGGCTATTGAGTGAAGGATCGCGCCGGCAGAGGCGGCTCCCCATCCATCCCCGCTGGAAACAATGGGGCAGCAGGTCAAGAGTGCTGTCTCCAGGAGGAGGGGGTCAGGCAGGAGGTGGCGCTGGGGGGTTACTGCTTTGAAAGAAAGTCAAGCTATGTGAGCACTTTGAAAAGCAGAGGAACTGAAAGAAATGTTTTCTTTCGGATGCTGGACGCAGGGGAGGAGGTTGGTGGCTGCATGTGAGGCGCTCCGGCTGGTTGCCGAGGATTGAGATTATGTGGAGGAAGGAGGCTGGAGGGGGGGAGGGAGTGAATCTGGGACAGCAATGTTTGTATTTAACCTGCAAACAAGCATAAAAAGATGCCCCTGTGCACACACATCTGACAGTCTCACAGCTAGGCGCACATTTCAAGATGCAGAACGCAAAAAAAAAAAAAAAACGTAACATGCTGAAAACTATTTATTAGAAAATTGCAATAAGATTTGAGAGACAGATGCCTATCATTTAATCATACAGAGTATTTAAAACTAGTCAAACTTGGAGATGTAACAATGTAACTATACATCCAGCTCAAGTTGTAGCAACATTTTCTGGAAAACTACAAATCCCATTTTTCCCCCAGTTTTCTTACCAGTAAGAGTTTCACAGTGTTCTAGACCAGTTTTTCTCAGCCTGTGAGTTCTGAGTCCAAAATGTGGGACAAACAGAAACAAAGAGCTGCATCAGTCAATAAATAATAAAAATATGACGTAAAAATGTCCTTGATCTGGTTTGTGGCTTCAGTGAGAAGTCCCAAACCATGACTACCTTCTTAGAAAACCTAATCAGTCTACTCCAGTGCAGGTGTGACTGGTTCATGAACTGTGCGTTTTTATGCTCGTCACGTTGTAAAACGCGATGCACAGGTGTATTGGTTAACTGCCCCTACGTATGAGTGTTTGCGTGCATGGTTGCTTTGATCTGTGTGTTTGTGTGTTGCAGTGATGGACTTGAGACCTGCGCAGGTTGTACCACACCTCTCGCCTAATGACTGCTGCAGACGAGCACCAGAGCGCCCTGCAACCCTGCACAGATAAGCAGGTAGACGATAGATGGATGTATGGATGGAAGTATAGTAGTAAGGTGAATCAAATCCCATAGATCAATTGAAAATCCCCATATTTTTACATTTTCACAAGTAGAATAAAGTTAAATTATAACCCTATTTTAAAATATTTTCTCCTGAGTGAATAATTGTCCTGTAGAATCGTCCTGTTCAGCCTTGGTCTGTTTGACTATTTTATGTTTAAGTTCAGTCAACTTCATTGTCAAATTTTCAAATTTCAATAACTTCTTAGGGCCCTGCAGGAACCCTGCATAATAACTATAATGATAATCGTAAAATAGATAGTCATGACAACATCTTACACTTACTTCCCCAGACGAACTCCCTTCCTGGATAGCGCTCAGTGAGACAGACTTTAATTTGATGTGAAACATACTTCTAACATAGCACAAAAGAGGTCTTGTTACACCCCCATAAAGGCACAGAATTAACAGCCTACCGTTTCCTTGGGCAGCTCAATAATGCCCCTAAAGTCTGCATTACTATGACATTAGATTGGTCTGATTTTCTTACTTGCTAATTGATTTTTGTGTTTCTTCTCAAAATGAAAAAGCAGCTCCGGACCACAGATATCTATGAATAGCTATGCGCTCAGCCATTCATGTGTGAGGACGTGCACCAGGCCATGACCGCACAGATGATCGCAAAGCAGTCGCACCTCGCTCTGGGGGAAAGTATATCCATTTCCATTGACCAGCACTGCTGCTATCATGTGGCTCTGACCTGGGAGTCTATTAGTCATCTAGTTTGCCCTGCCTCACTGGGTTTCCATGACCGGAGTGGAGACAAAAAGACTTGAGGGTGGTATTCGGTGATCCCAGCGTTTCTCGTCTGCCATAAACATTCCTGTGAGCGAGATGCCAAATACTCCTGCCACATGTTCCTCATCCCAGAGAGATTTGGTTTATGGGGCTATTTTGCACAGGAAGGCACTCATTACCGAGCGGAGGGTGTCAGAAGCCCTGCAGCTACTCTCCATTTACAACCACTTGACAAGAAAGTCTCACAAAAAGACTTCCTACCACAAATAACACATAATTAAACACAAAAGCAGGGTTGATAAAATCAGAGTGGAGTATGGCTTTTCAAGGTGGAATGGCTGAAAAAAAAAAAAACTTGTCAAAGACAGCATTATTTCTCTCTAAACAAACTGTCAGCTAAGCACAAAGCACAAAAGCTTATTCTACCTTCTATAGGTCACATCAAAATACATCAATAGCTTGCCATTTCAGAATATGCTGCTGTTATGCTATTTGAGGCCAGAATTGAAGAAAATAAAGCCCATTCCAACCACGCTTAGAAGAGATCAATAAGCACACACAAAAAAGAAAAGGGCCAAAAACACAGAAGCTTTTATTCAGAGTGCCACAGTACTGGTAAAAGCACAAAATACACCTGGAGAGTCAAAGCTGAGAGCGGCAGAGGACAACAGAGCCCACACAGCTATCAGGAGGGGCAAGAGAGTCCTGGCAATATTAAGACCTCAACAACACAGCAGCTAATAAATTCCTAATA
Organism: Xiphophorus couchianus; assembly: GCF_001444195.1. Taxonomy (NCBI): domain Eukaryota; kingdom Metazoa; phylum Chordata; class Actinopteri; order Cyprinodontiformes; family Poeciliidae; genus Xiphophorus; species Xiphophorus couchianus. Next base: position 17,352,890 of record NC_040239.1, read on the forward strand.
TTGTTGGTTTTAAGAAGCCGTTCCCTTCCACAGTGAGACCTGATTCAACCCTGGCTGTTTCTTTTTTCCTTTCTTTTCCCCCTTTCAGCGTAGTCTCACAAGGTCCTTGGCTCTAAGCAAACAATGCTGCTGGGCGGCAGCCCTTATTTAAAAGATTAATAGGATGCTGTCTTGGCAAAGAAGCAATCAGTGAGGTTTCTGTGACAGCAGAAAACATGTGAAAACAAGGCAAAGAGGAGAGACCATTGTCCCGGTTACCAACTGCCTGCCGCGGCTCAATTGAGGTAGCTGCTGCTTTCCAGCCCTGCCGTCAATCATGGCGGCAAGCGTCAATGGGGGAAATTTAAATGATAAAACGATAAGTCATGAGCAGGCGATTTTGCTGTCAAAAACTGGACGGGGACCATTTAAAATGACTTTGTGCAGAGATTTCACCACAGCCAGATGGAATTTGGGTTTGAAGGCATTTCCTCTCCATCATGACAGAATGTGTAATCACAAGGGGTGTATTAAATATCCATATTTCTACCCAAAGCACTATCTGGCTGCAGTTAGCAGGTGAGTAAGTGTAGGTTATCGTTATTAGGCCCCAATGTGGGATTGTGGGATTTAAACTCACAATTCTGTTTAGTGTCTATCCATGTCTGAGACTTATTCTGAAGTAAGAAAGGAAGTGAATCTTGAATTGCTGTTTTGAGTTGATAGAGAGGACTAAAGAAAGTCTTGGTTGCATAAGAGGTAAAGAAGCTTCCATCACATCTCAGTTGTTTGAGCAAAAGTATCTTTGGCATCCATCCATCCATCCATCTTCTTCCGCTTATCCGAGGTCGGGTCGCGGGGGTAGCAGCTTCAGAAGGGAGGCCCAGACTTCCCTCTCCCCGGCCACTTCTTCCAGCTCTTCCGGGGGAATCCCGAGGCGTTCCCAGGCCAGCCGAGAGACATAGTCTCTCCAGCGTGTCCTGGGTCTTCCCCGGGGCCTCCTCCCGGTGGGACGTGCCCGGAACACCTCACCAGGGAGGCGTCCAGGAGGCATCCTGACCAGATGCCCAAGCCACCTCAACTGGCTCCTCTCGATGTGAAGGAGCAGCGGCTCTACTCTGAGTCCCTCCCGGATGACTGAGCTTCTCACCCTATCTCTAAGGGAGAGCCCAGCCACCCTACGGAGAAAACCCATTTCGGCCGCTTGTATCCGCGATCTCGTTCTTTCGGTCATGACCCAAAGCTCATGACCATAGATGAGGGTGGGAACGTAGATCGACCGGTAAATCGAGAGCTTCGCTTTTTGGCTCAGCTCTCTCTTCACCACGACGGACCGGTACAGCGCCCGCTTGACAACAGACGCTGCGCCAATCCGCCTGTCGATCTCCCGCTCCCTTCTTCCCCCATTCGTGAACAAGATCCCGAGATACTTAAACTCCTCCACTTGGGGCAGGACACCCCCCCCTGACCCGGAGAAGGCACTCTACCCTTTTCCGGCTCAAGACCATGGCCTCGGATTTGGAGGCACTGATCCCCATCCCGGCCGCTTCACACTCGGCTGCGAACCGCTCCAGCGAGAGCTGCAGATCACGATCTGATGAAGCCAAAAGGACCACATCGTCTGCGAAAAGCAGAGATGAGATCCTAAGGCCACCAAATCGGATCCCCTCAACACCTTGGCTGCACCTAGAAATTCTGTCCATAAAAGTGATGAACAGAATCGGTGACAAAGGGCAGCCCTGGCGGAGTCCAACTCTCACCGGAAACGAGCCCGACTTACTGCCGGCAATGCGGACCAGACTCTGACACCGGTCATACAGGGACCTGACAGCCCGTATCAAAGGGCCCGGTACCCCATACTCCCGGAGAACCCCCCACAGGGCTCCCCGAGGGACACGGTCGAACGCCTTCTCCAAGTCCACAAAACACATGTAGACTGGTTGGGCGAACTCCCATGCACCCTCCAGGACCCTGCTGAGGGTGTAGAGCTGGTCCAGTGTTCCACGACCAGGACGAAAACCACACTGCTCTTCCTGAATCCGAGGTTCGACTATCCGACGGACCCTCCTCTCCAGGACCCCTGAATAGACCTTGCCAGGGAGGCTTAAGAGTGTGACCCCTCTATAATTGGAGCACACCCTCCGGTCCCCCTTTTTGAACAGGGGGACCACCACCCCAGTCTGCCAATCCAGGGGAACTGCCCCCGATGTCCATGCGATATTGCAGAGTCGCGTCAACCAACACAACCCTACAACATCCAGAGCCTTAAGGAACTCCGGGCGGATCTCATCCACCCCCGGGGCCTTGCCACCGAGGAGCTTTTTAACCACCTCGGCGACCTCGCCCCCAGAGATTGGAGAGCCCAACCCAGAGTCCCCAGGCTCCGCTTCCTCAGTGGAAGGCATTTTTGGTGGGATTGAGGAGGTCTTCGAAGTACTCTGCCCACCGACCCACAACGTCCCGAGTAGAGGTCAGCAGCACACCATCCCCACTATAAACAGTGTTTGTGCTGCACCGCTTCCCCCCCCTGAGACGCCGGATGGTGGACCAGAATCGCCTCGAAGTATCTTTGGCAATGAGGTAGAAAAGGAAACTCTTCTTCATATGCTAGTAGCTATACGTGATATTGTCAGCAAAACCTATGGTTGCATGATAAAATAAAGTGAAATACCCCATCTTGGTACAGCTGAAAATGTAATACCACACTCTTGATCTCACAAAAAAACATTTAGTGCTGCAGCGCATCAAAAGCGAAAAGCAAACAATAAACTTTCAAAGGGTCTTGACGTTCCACAAAATGTGCTTTGTTTCCTCACATTTAGACCACTGTTCAATAAACCAGCAAACGACTACACAACAGCAGCTTCAATTTTGGTAAGGTGATGAACTATCAAAGTAACAGGGCATCTCAGGAACTATGTTTTTTCATTTCTCTTTTTGCATAATAGTTTTCAAGCAACATTTCTGAAATCTCGTTTTATTAAATGTTGGCTGTCATCTCGTCTTGTTCTGGGTGTTCCTTTCAATCCCTGTTTACAACTGGCATCATGAATATATAACAAAAAACTGACAAAAATACAAGTTTAAGATACTTAAATGAAGACACCAAACCATTTTCTCAGCTCCAATAAACATGATCCATCACATTTCACCCGCAGTCTGAATGAATATGCAGCTGTTGTCGTGTCTGAGAGGCAACCAGTTATCAATTGCTTTAATGGTTCCATCCATAAAGATGCTTAGGAATGATTGTAACATGTTCAGGGGGCAAACTTTAATCTCCCCCGTGTTTGCAGAAAATATTTCTCAGTTAAACAACTATCATTAATGTTGGGGTCCAACACCCATTTTAAGGAACTCTGTTACTTGTCATTCTCCTCTCTCTGTCCCCTCACATCTGTCTAATATCTCTGCTGCTATCAAATGAAGCCAAAAACTGCCAGCAAAAGTATCTTTAAAAAATGCATGACGGAAAGTAATGACAGCCGCGGAGAAGATGACAGAGCGGGGAAAAACACAAGTGAGCTGCTGAGGAAGTAAGAGAAAAACACTAAACAGCTGCTTCTTCTTCCCCTCCCACCCCTGTTCCCTTTGTTTTTCCCCAGGAGAGAGTCCCATGTGATCTGCCTGATCCTGGTTTGTGGCTGACAGAGGGGACCGCAGCTCTGCTCATCTCCCCACTCACATGGCTCCGTGCCCCTCTGCCGCCTGCCTCAGCATCACTCCACTGCCAGGAGGGGGAAGGATGGTGGGGAGGGAAGAGCGGAGAGGGGTGGGCTGCAATAAGGAGAGACTCTCCCAGTAGGTTCTCGTCAGTTCCAGGCCATTGCACCTTGCTCGCTGGGACTTTGTTTACACACACGTGCACACACATCCATGCAGAGGCAGATGACTATTAATGGATACGATAATGGGTTGCGTTCTTTGTCTTCCCCCCCCACACACAGTCAAATGTTTTGTCTTTAAGAACGACTGTGACAACGTGAGTGGCAGTTCGAGGCCCCGCAGAGCTTATTAAGGTGGCACAGGAGCAGATAACTCTCAATCAAAAGCCAGCGATACGGTTGATGTGGTCAGTGGTAATGTGCAGCCAAAAGGTCTGACATACTTCTTCGGTCTTTGGGGACGAGCAGAGAACGGCAGGCTGCCCTTGTGCGTTCAGTCTCTACAGATGTTGCCTTGGAGAGTGGCTGACTAGTTGGCTGCCGTGACAGCTGGACAGCTGTTCTTATAGACGCAGCCACAGAAGCATGCCACAGAAGTGTGTGTGCGCGTGTGTTTGTGCATGTTTATTTTATCCGTCTGAAGTTCCCAGGACGTGCAAAGCTGTCAATTTTACCAATGGTGCATGATTCGGGATGAGGGAAGATGGCACTGAACAGGATATGGAGAGAGAGCACAGATGGGCAAAAATCAGACACGGCTGATGTTCTTTAAAGGGATAGCTTGGATTGTTTTTTTCTGTGAAATTATTGTCAGTAATCGTTATCCTAACTGCAGAAGAAGGTTGTCACATTGTAATATTTGAAGCAAAGGTTAATATGGTTTTCAGACCAGAACTGGCAATCGTTAAGCTCGCCACAGGCGTTAGAGGTGATCCCTGCTTTGGTAGTGGCAGTGATGAGCTCTGAAACTCGTTCATCCACAGCAGAGTACAGAAACAAAACAGCAAGCAGATCCTGGTTATTTTAAAAATGCAAAGCTGCAGTCCTATCAGCTAAAATAATATGTTTATCTTGTGGTAAAAAAAAAAAAAAGAAACACCAACAGACGTAAGCCTGCAAGTGACACAGAAATGAAGAGAATTATCAACAGAGAGAAGCGTGTGATAAGAGATACTGTAACGCAGTGAGCAGTGTGCTTGCAACAAATCTCTGCTTCCACATTGACTGCTTGCTTTCTGCTCAGTTGTGCACTGTGGTCAAAGTTCAGCAAATTTCAGCTCTGACCACAGCTCAGCTCCGGCTCCATCAAGTTGGACGTAGCTCCACAGCGATGTGGGCGCAGAGAAAATCTGTTAAACAACGTATGCAACACAAATGAAACACTTCCAGAATGTTATGCTTTGACAAATAGTCTGATGAGAGATCCTATTTTGAAGGTAATTTAGCTGAAGTAAAGGTTTGGATTTCTTGATGGCTCTTGTCTTTTCCCAGGACTCACAGTTGGACTTACAATCAGCTGTTCAGGTAACAAACTGTGCAGAGTAACAGAGATGTGAAAACATTGACCAAATTAACATTTCTCGGTAAGAGTAAGCCTTTAAATTCCTCTAATGCCGAATTTTATTCTCAAGACAGAAACATTTTCAGTTTGAGTCATTTTAAGCAACTAATATTGAGGTAAATATCTGCTTAGCTTTTCAGCAAACTGAGTGTTATGCGGCATATTTCTGCGAGAGGTGAGGAAGCTATTAGCGGTAGCTGCTGTGACTTTTTAGTAAAATTGTGTTATATTTCATGAAATGCAATTTAACAAGTACTTTAATTATTGTGTAAAAGAAAGATTTGGAAAATTATTTGACTGGCAACATCAGTGACAACTGATGTTTAAATCTTTGTCATGCTTAGATATTTTCTCTCTTTAAAACAAACTAATCCAAAATAGAGATGCAGTAATGCAATAGACAACGGCAAAACTCCAGTATAGATTAGAGGCAAGATAATCGCCAGTTGGAATAAAAAAGCAGAGAAAAGCTGAAAAGCAGCTGAAATGCTTAAAAACACTCCATAGCATTAAACACTTTCACCTGCTGAATAAACAAATCATGAGTCTAAGAACCTGGAGAGATGCCAGTCACTCGTGCCAAAACTCAAATGTGTCCTAAGTGAACCAGCCTATTCATTATGCCACAAAAGGTCAGCAATTTGTTCAACTCAATAAAAATGTTAATAAACCTAAGAGCTCGCAAGAAGCTGCGCTCACAGACCTCTGGTTGGCCATCAAAAAATCATGGATATGTGACTCCGAATGTTTGCTCGTGCATCTGTTTGAGTGCAGTGCCGCCGCTGCAGCGTTACATAGGTCAAAGGTTGTAGTGCTGCAGCTATCTGACTGGAAATAGAGCTTTGGCCTGGTCATAATTCTGGTCAAACTCCACCAACAGAGCAGATATAAACACCCAAGCATCAATCTGCCGCTAGCATAAGTCAGTAGAGTGAGTTGATAAGTGCCACCTCTGGCTCAAACTCTCATCAATCCCTGCTATAAAAAACAAGACACTGTGTTATAATTATTTATGAAATCTTTTACAGGAAAAAGAAAAGATGATTGCTGTGGATGGAAGTCTGGAAGTGGGTGGGGGTGGGTCATTGCTAAGCAACCAGTCATTATCCTCCATAGTGGAGCGAGGTGACCGGCCATCCGTCTAAACTCCAGCGGCTCGCCTGGCTTCTGTAAACCCCCACCGCCGCCTCCTCCCTTCTTCACTCTGCCACTCTCTCTCTCCCTCTTCCTCGCTCCCTTCAGCCGTCTCCCCGTCCGAATACAAACAGAGATAAAGAACGCTGCAATCGCTCTTGACACACAAATAGGTTAACACAATAAAGCCGGCTTTGCTTGGCTCACTCGAGGGAGGAAAGCAATTCCAGCAGCAGGCAGGAGGTAATAAAACAGGGCTAGGAGTGTGTGTGTGCGTGCGCGTGCGTGTGTCCATACATGTCCTCATGTCAACATTTCTATGTTTTTGTGTGAGAGTGGAAACAGGCACACTGAAGCTCCTTGCCCCGGAGGCCTAATATCCCATGGATTTTCAACCCTATCCCGATACAAACAATAACACGGGAGAAAATGACGGAAATTCCAGAATACTCTTCCATTTAGAAAGAGAAAATGGTGCTTTTATATTAACAATATATCCGACCTGCTTGAACCTTATGCATACACATGAATATATCCCTATGGGTCACATGCCCGCTCTGTTGTAAATGGTCTCCAGCATGGTTAAAATTCATAAAAAGAATGAGTTTTATCTGTGCATGCCTTGCCTTACTTTCCCTCATGCAGCTGCCAAGCCTGGCAATAAATGATAAAAATCTCCAGAGTTTTATTAAATCGTCCCACATTCACAATGAAATCGGGAGAGGAGCAAAAAAATAAATAAAAATAAAAATATGGCGAGGTGGCTTTTGCAATTACAGCTCCGGACCAGACAACATTGTTTTCTCCAGTCAGTGGAAATTTCATTACCTTACAGCAATGGCCACACAATTGGGTAATAGCCTCTTTTTGTCACAGACACAAGCTGTCTGCGGGAGGTGTGACACCCCATAAGCGTTATCCATTTGCAACAAAATGCATCGAGCCTGTCGTGGTCCAGATGCTGGTCAGCATAATGTGCCCTGTTACTCAGCAATACGAAGGAAGTGTTAGACTAAAGCAGTGGTCAGAGGATGGTTCCTGAAACGACGGTGGTGTAATGAATAGCATTAAACCTTGATGCATCCATGCAGCGGAAAGCTGTGTCCTGAGCCGCTGAACATGGAGCTGGTCAATAATTACAGAAAGGGTTGGTACATTTACCCGCAGGAGGGCTGAAGTATTAAGAAACCAAAACTAATATGTCACATTTTAATTAAACAGTTTTTTCCACATCCACCAGCAGAAAAAAACAGAATCAGATGGAAAACTGACTTGACAAAAGCAAAGGAGAGTTGAATGTTATTGATCAGTCTTAGTTTTTTTATTGCGTAAACAATGATGACCACACAGCAAGGAACTAGAAACTAGACATTACACTGAGAAATTGTCTTTTGACCAAAATCAGATGATTGTCGTGTCAATTCTCTCCGACATGTGACTGATTGATGTGCAACTTAAAGTTCAGTTTTTTTCAGCCTGTATGATATAACAACTCAGGGCCTGTAACACCGTCCTCCAAGTTCTGTAAATTCTTGAGTATCTAAACATTTATGGCACTTATGGGCAGAAAAAGTACAAATTGACGACCATTTTATTCAATTTTCCTTAAGGATTGCAAAACATAATATATGTAAGAATTTCTGAAAACAAATGATCTGCCATCATCATGTTTACTTATAAGCACTGTTTTGTACATGGTGTGTTTGTGAAAACCCCAGACTTAAGACCGTCTGATCTCCAGTCAGTAGCAGCAGCTGAAAACAGAGCTGGTCATTTATTAATTAAACCAAACAATAATCACAGTGCATTTGCTTTCACTCGAAGGTTGGAGTTGGACAAGGAAATATGTATGACTTTACATGTGAGAAAAGCAGTGGGGTTTGTTAATAATTAAGCTAACGGCTTTTGGCAATATGAGGCGATTACAGTGTATTTTTATTCCCGTATACTGAAGGGACATGCTGACAAAATAGTGATGGAAGAGATCTTAGTATTTTACTGGTTTAATTACATACAAACCAAAGGATTAATAAATAGCTTATTCATAAAACGTTCTCTTTGTTTTATGTGTGTGGAGGCCATATTGGATGCTATACTCTGGACTGTTCGGCAAACCCCCGACTTTTCCCATCAGAATTTCGTCTTCAGGGGTTAATCTTATTGGATCTGCGACAGAAAACTTGGAAGATCTGATTTCCGATTCCAAATAGAGTGCACCATATGACCAACAATATTTAGAAAAATGAGTCGGAAGTGGCACTTATGGAATAAGCTGGAAATAAGGAAGGTAAGGCAAGGTATAGCACATTTTCAGCAACAAGGCAATACAAAGTGCTTTACAGGAAGAGCACAGACCTATGCAGCACATTGACCCCACTATTCTTCCACTTCTGTCCCAACTTTTGTTCAATTTAAAAGGTCAATATCTTTTACATTTTTTGTAAAAGGCAGATTTTTTGTAAAAGGCAGTAAAAGGCAAGATTTTTTAAATCTTGCAGATAAAAAAACAGACTCTGGTTTTCAACATATTCTAGTTTTTTGTACTTGATGACCAATACCAATGCAATTCTCTTGTCTGATCGAGAGAGGGGTTTGTGCTGAGGTGACACTGGTATATCCACCAAATAACATAAAGTACTGAGGCAAAAGAATCTCTAGCACCAAACTAGCACCGGCTAATGTTGTAAAAACCTCAGAGATCTTCAAACCACCACATGGACAGTAACTGAGATGAAGAAACAGTAATATTTAATCCCTAGCTCATCTTTAAATAGTAAACTCATTAAGAGAGACATTGAGCAAAAGTGTCCATTATTTTCCTTGCTTTTACCCGTTTCCGTCCTTCAACCAGGTAATCAGACAGCAGAGACGTAAAATGGTGGCCATTGTCGACAGGGAATAAATTACCAAAGCATGAAGAGAAAACATCTTATCTGGCTGATGTATTTCCTGCTTCTGCAGAAAGCTACAAAGCCCAAGGGAGCGCAGTCAACCAAAATGCAGAGAGATGGAGATTAGCATGATGTGCAGTTCCTTGTTCCATTAAAGTTTGATCTTCCTCAATAGCCGAGGAGAATCAGATATCTCCCATTCAAGATTAAAGTACGCCAGCATAGAGGGGGGAAGATTAATCAGAGGCCTGTGTGAGATAAAAACAGCCTCGCTTCTGGCATGGAAAACAGTAGCAATAAAGAGTTCAGCTGATAATATGAAACATGGCGAGCCACAATAGCAAATCAAACAGCATGTGCGGGCCTCCAAAAAACAAATCAAAGCACAGACTAACACCACAGTGCAGCGGCTGGAGGAGTGCAGCAGGGGCTGATCTGATTGCAGTCCAGGCCTTCATTTTATTACTGGTTAAGGTTGAAGAGGGCAAGCTGTGGATTTTTTCCCATGTTGCTCTGTCGCCAGCCTCTCATTCCCTCTCCTCCTCTTCTCCTTGAGATCAATGGCGCTGGGGTGATTTCACAGCAGCCTGCATTGTCACCCAGAACAAATCAATGTGACCATGAGGAAGGCAAGAGCGGCATTGTTTTTAAGGGGAGCAAATTCGCTGTTGGAGAGCTTGTCAGATTTGCTTTATACTCTCTCTTCCCCCCCAAGAAGTCTTTGGAAGAAGCAAGCATAGCCTCACTTTTCAGGCTGAGTTATGGAACAAACTATAAACTGCACGGCAGTCATGGCAGTGTACTCATTAACCACAAAAAAAGAGAAAACGTCTGCTGGCTGTATTTCATATCTGCGAGGGCACCCTCGAGGAAGAAAAATGGACAAGCGGGCCCTAACCTTACCAAGTGAAAGGCTATACATTAACCTCGGAGTCTGGTGAGATGTGACTCCATTCAGGTTTATAGGGGAGGAAGGGGAGGTCGGAGGAGTGCTGCTGTCTGTCATGCACTAACTGGCTGCAGATAACCCTGATGAGGATCAGGCAAGCAGAGTATTGGTCAGGTAATCCCTGGAGATTGGTCAAAACAACAGGAAATCAGACTCCCAATGGGCACACAATGGATAACATATGATCTTCAGGAAAAGTAGTCATACTTCTTATGCTTTTCAACATTTGGTATTGTTACAGTCACAAACATAAAGGTATTTTATCATATAGTTCTTGTGCGCAACTGAACCGTAGCATAGCATTACAGAGCAAGCAGCAACACAAAGAAAAGTCTGGGACAAAGTTGTGTAGAAGTTTAAAGGAGGGTTAGTTTATAAAACAGTATATCTGACAGAGCATTGTTCAATTTATCATCTGAAAATGGAATCAGAATGGCAGAACAACAAACCTTACAAGACACGCCTCTGCACCTGAACTGATAGTCTGGACAGCCAAGAGACCCATGCTAACTGATCAAATGGTTGGAGCTAAAATCAGGAAAATCCTGGATTAAAATATGGTTGAGAGGAAATCTCAATACAATACATTTACATTAGTGATTGTAAGGTGAAAAATGTATAAGAAAAAAGTTCAAGGGGTGTCAGTACTTTTGTAAGACGTTTTATGCAACACTCCTGACAATCAGGAAAGCATCTAGGAACATCTGAGATTAATATTTAAATGTTAGTGCCAAAGGTTATTTTCCAAGACTTTTGTGCTGAATTTGAACTCAACATGAGTTTCCAGCAGGAGTCCTGAAGACGTCTTTAAATTGTGTGATGAGAAATAAAGAAAACTGGATTCAGTTTGGGCTTTAGCCACTCGGTCACACACAAGTAACCATGATCGTAACCTAGTTTTATGGTACATCTGTGTACCATAATGCTGAATTTTATCAACAATTCAGCATTGTTGATAAAAAGTGTGTTGATGGTAAATGTAATGTCCCTCAACAGTCCAAGCTGTCTGCTTGTCTAAGGTAACTGGTTCTATTCATGCCCACTTTGCCCCGTTCAGGAGCAGAAGTTTTATCTGACGGCTAAAAAGAGACAGTGAGGAACAATAGTTTAGTGCTAAACAATTTGCATTATAGTGCAAAAAACAGCATTTACTACTACCTGCAACAACCTAATATCATATGAAAAATACTGAGATCAAGTTGAAGACCAAATATCTTTTTCACTTGTGTTCATTCACACTGATACTCTGAAAGTCATGTTTTCTTCTCAGCAGTCCCTTGCATGTGATGCTTCTGTTTTATGCTCTGTCTTTTCATGCTCCGTTGCCACATCCCAGGTACTAATGTGCAGAGGTATCAAATTGTGCAAAATTGAAATGCACAAAAAAGGGCATGTCTCTTTTTGTTTGGCTGCATGATAAAAACAAGGACTGCTGTAGACTTTTGATATGAAACGCTTTGATCAGGTGGCTAATGAGGCACTGTTGACATTGCTTTGAGTGAAACATCCTGTTTGTTCTTTTGAGCAGCGTTTATATTTTACAGGTAAGAAACAATCTGCTGGTCTATGAAATCAACTTACATAAGAGCAAACTATTAACTTTCATGTACAGAACAAACATATTATTTCCAATCTAAAAAATACAATTTTCTACGAATAAAACAAAATCCATCCAAAGATAGACATGTAAGACTGGACATAAGGTAGATCTTGAGTAACACACATTTTTCCTCATTCGCTCCGGCTCTCAGACACACACGCACGCACACCCCCACACGTCTGCATCCACTATTTCAGTCATCTTAAGTGCCAAAATGAGTTTTACTGCCTCTGGGAAGGTGTTGAGACAATCAAACCATGCAGGGATTAAAAAAGATTAATACACAGCACAGGAAATTAAACTTCAGCAACTTTAACGATATTCATGAGAGCAGCTCACTTATTCCCATCAGGCAGGCACTTTTAATAAGCAAAGAATACGGTAAGGAGCCCAAAAGCTATCAATCAATCAGAGCGATATGCAATTTGAGTTGCTAGAATTGATAAAATGCCAGGCTTCTCTTAGCGTATTGCTTTTTGTTAATGCATTGCGTAAAATATACATCTCGACCTTCCAGCTGTTGGCAAATTTAATGAGTACAACAGATTGGAGTTTACATAAGCAATCTAGGTATTCTCAGTTCTGTCAGTAAGTAAAGGAATGCAGTATTTCTCAGAATTTAGATTGCTGAGTAAAAATAATTTTAGTTTTAACCAGGTGCGCCAGGAGGTTTCTAAACGGAGGTCGCTGGTTCTAACCGTATTTTTGGTGTGGCACCCCAAATCAAAACCATTGTCACAACAAGGACAAAATAAAGAAACTAATACAAATTTGGCTGTGAGTCAGTTTACCTATTTGTTACTTTCTATCCTGTTTTATTTGAAAATGTTAACATTTGTCCCCCACCTTGTTCAGTTTTGTACCATTAAACCCGTTTGTATTCATGTACAAGAACTATTATTTTTGTAATTATTTCCATGAACTATAAAACGTATTGCTCATAAAAATGATACAAACTCACATATGATCTTATCTAATTGTATACATTGCTGTATTAAAAATTGTGTTACACCTACTTTGAATTTACCTTGGGTCATTATCCCCTTTTGGGCTAAATCAGTCACTCTGTCTATATGTCCATTTTCTACCTGTCAACCAACCGTTATGCACCATTTTACTCCAGCCATGCTGTATTTGTTTATTTTTTAATTCTAGTTCAGAATTTCACAAATTATAGAGATAATAATAAAACTGGTCAGCTATTACATATATTTTGTAATAACTATGTATTTGGTCGTATCACTATTTCTATTAGTGATGATTGCTGTTTGAACCAGCTGATTAAGAAATATGACAGATTATGACCTCTCACCAAACAAAAATAATGCAAAGAGACCTAATGCTGGTAGCTGATATTTAGTGGGAGTCATAAAACCCAGATTTACTAGCAGAAACTTTAAGTAGGATATAGAAAACCAGTTTAAATCATTAGATTGGTTGTCAAAGTAGTACAAAGGATGCAAACTGGTGCCTGTTCAGATATCAAACCTTTTGATGCAGATATCTTCTTTTTCAGCATATTTAAAAGTCAATATGAAACAAATGAAACCCAAAAGGAATGAAATGGAAAGTACTCATGAAAAACACCTGGGAGAAAAGAAGAAAGCGTTTTATGCATAATATATTGCCTCGCAATGCGGTGGCCAACAGAGTCGGAGTGGAGCAAATTTATAGGGGTGAACACGGTTCCCCACGGATACCCCTCTGATGGGGCCACTGGTTTTAACATCTTAAAAGTACCAATCATCCTCCTTTTTAATGAATAAAGAAAGCCACAAAATGAGGAATGCTTTGGAGATATGAAGGTCCAAAAGATGATCTAGCAGTAAGCCAAAAGACAAAGAGGCAGAAAAGAACAACTCCAAACTCCGAAAAGATAACTCAGTGACCCAGATATTGAAGCTTACTCCCCCATGCCATTCCATTCTCCCATGCTTTTGTCCAACCATCATGTTGAGTTAAGGCAAGCATTATGCTGGGGAGACTATTTGTTTAGGTGAGGAGCAGCCACAGAGCTAATATGAGCACAATTTGCTCAGCAGGTCATAGGCGCGGAGTGGAGGAAGTAAATGAGGCAGTTCTGTCCCCCCGGGTGCAGCTCCTGTCTCATACATCACTGGATGTTTTATTCAATACAGCCAGGAAGGACTTGATGGCAGGTGCCCTGACTGTGGGGGCGCCGGCCGTCCCTGCTGCTGGTGGTGGAGGAAGATGAGGAGGAGGGGGTCTCTCCATATTACATTCAGTCAGCCGGCCCTATCTGCAGGGCTGCGAGACAGAGCATGACTGGAGCCAGCCAGAGGAAGATCAATTTGGAAGGATGCTTGTACAGTCTAACGATAAAACACACTTGGTGCAGATTTTTCTTTTTCTTTTCTTCCATTGCTCAGTCAGCATAATGTGAAGCTCGTCTCTTTGCAGCGTGAGCAATGAGGCTAAATATTGCAAAGCAACCTCAGCAACCCGGCGAGGCTCAAAGTTCAGACTCTGACTTTTATTAACTCGCATTTATATTCGAGGAAAGGCGTGAATTTTAGATGCACCTACAATAAGCAGCCCGTGCAGAGGAGGGAGGCGTCTGCAGGGACGGACAGTCTCGCTGCAGACCTCAGAGCATTAAGTGAAAAAGTTTTACACACATTTCTCTGAGCATTTTATGACTACCCGACACAAGCCCTCCAACACAGTACATGTAAGAAATGATATATGAGTGAAAAATGTCTAATTGCACCAGACAGTACAGGAGTGACGCACGGGGGCGTATAGACAGATGAAAAATTCGCACCTTTTGCTCTGAGCCGCAATCTCTCTCTCTCTTTTTCCCAGCGCCACCGGTGCCCGCGGTGCACTGCCCTCCACAACACGCTTAATTGCTACCCTTACTTGAAAAAGCCCCAATATTAAAACATCAAAGCAGTTCCTAAAGCTATTCGGCTCTCTCTAACAACGCTGCGTTTATTGTGGGTCACGTATGGAAACAAAGGCTTTAAATCAGAGACATCCGTGTGTTGCGATCCTTTATCCTAAAATAATTTATCTAGGCAGGAAAAAAACAGCATTCAGACAAGGAGAAAAAAAAAAAGCTAAATATACCTACCATAAATTGTTCCTTATTACAGACTAGAACTCCATGCAATCGTTAAGCAATCTGCCTCATTCTTCTTTGGGCCAAATTAAAAAGGATTCATTCCGCTTTCCCCCCAGAAATCCAGCTGCCGCTGCTGCTTCTCTGCAAAGATTCAATGCTGATTAAGTTTATCCTCGTCTTCCAGTGGTATGCAAAAATTAAAGATTCCACAATCTCGCCTTGAGCATGCAAAGTTAATAAGCTTCGCCCTCTGTTTTTTTTCCCTCCCTTTTATCAGCTCGACTTGGCTGCCGATAGAATGTGGAGGTTAAGAGCGCAGGTCGGCGGAGTCTCTCAGAAGCGTCCTCGGAAGGATTGCGCATCGAGAAGCGCTTCTCGTTTTTCAGCGCTTAACCTCTGAAAGCAAAGTGAAAAGAAACACTCGCTCTTTTCTGTCGCTTGAGGATACTTCCAAACAATGAAAAACTGGACTGTTTTACGCAGTATTCCAAAAATCCAGCGCTGTTATTACGCACGGGTCCGTCTCCTTCTTATAGACAATTTATAAAAAAAAATGTAGATTGCAAACGTAAATGTTTAGGAATATGATTCAGGCAATTTTTGTGTTGATATACTCTGAACGA
Source organism: Xiphophorus couchianus (assembly GCF_001444195.1). NCBI lineage: Eukaryota > Metazoa > Chordata > Actinopteri > Cyprinodontiformes > Poeciliidae > Xiphophorus > Xiphophorus couchianus. The sequence continues at coordinate 17,368,380 of NC_040239.1, forward strand.
AATCCAGGCAGGGCCAAAGCAGCAGCCTGGAATATCCTAAACTGATGCAAAAATAAAAAATAAAAAATCCCGGCGATCAGGCTCTGCTCCGTCCGTCACTTTCGCTGAGGGGGTCGGCAGGTTTCTCTTTCTTGGATGCGTTTCCTCCGGATTCAGACGCAGATTTCCACGTGCGGTCTTGGAGCAACCTCAGTGGCGAAACTCAACCAGCCTCTCTTTGGCGTTTAAACCAAATATAGAAACTGCTCCGTCTGAATAAAGAGCTAGCTGCTTGAGGCAGCTCCGGGGACGCGGTCCTGCCCTTCTGCCGAACCGCCGAGACTGACAATAACCCGGAACGCTGCAGACTGTCAGGCTGCTCAGACCGCCCACCGACCAATCACATATCTCGGGGAATAGACACATTCCCACGGGTTGGCCAATCACCCGTAATTGAAGGCTGTTACCATAGAGACGCTCCGGCGTCTTAGCGTCTGAAACCACGTTGTTTATATACGCGGAAGATAACAAAAAAAGGAGAAGGATTTGATATAAATTGCAGTGACAGGACGGAGATTGGGATCTTGGATCAACTTATTTTAAGCAAAGCAGCGTTTCGGCTCTTATTTAGCTTTCCGGTTGAGGGCTGAAGGCAGCATCCTCTAATGGGACGAACAGAACCCTGCAGGGACCCAAGAGAGTCCGGCAGGCTGTTCTGCTTCGTGGCTGGTCTGCAGGGAGAAATAAAGATCCTGATGAGATCTGAATGAGATGAGATGTGATTTCTTTCAGCCTAATGTATACTGTAGAGTGTCATTAGCAGGTGTCACATTAAGCAAAATTGAACACTTTAAATATATTTTTAGTGGGAAGTTTGTTAAAAGAGGTGATAATAATGGCTCTCAAAATTTCATGGGTTTGTGTTATAAATTGAAGCCAGGATGAGTCATTTCAACACTTTTTCCACCTTCAATGTGTCGCAGTATGCCTTTGTTAAAACAACAAAAAATGACAAGATTAAAAATTTGCAAGCTCCAGTGCAAGGTAATGCCTTGCTGAAGCTTTTGGTTTGCAGAGAAGTGACATGGGATGGAAAGAATCCTCTTTGTACAAAGGTAACAGTCAGGAGAGGGAGGGCAAATACAAATCTACCACATTACAGCCCAGTGGAACAGATTTCAGCAATTTGAGAAAATATGCGATAGCAGTGACATTACAACAGCCAGATGTTTCTCCAAAACCAACAAAAAGCCAAGACCTTTTCAACAAATAAAGGTCAATTGCTACATGTGTATATATTTCTAGACCAAGTTGTATTGCTATATGAAATAAACAATTGTACTTACCTTGCTAAAAGATCCATAAATTTTGTAGAAGAATTTGCTATTTTCTGATGAAACATCGATACTAAAATTTACATTGACCAGTTGTGGCACAGATAAGTTTAAAGCACAACACTGAAAAAAACATTTTGCTTATAATGGTGATAGTAGCATCCAGATATTTGGATCAACTTTCTTCCAGTAAAACTTTTTTCTTTTTTTCTCCCGGTAGTTTAAATGCTGAATAATTCTAATGCTGGTTCTTTTTTGAAAATGAAGAGGGATTTTATATTTCAGAGTAAAAAGCTAGGGATGGACAACATACTGGCATTAGTGTTGGTATTGGCCCATTGCCCCACAGACTTGTGCATCACCAGTATGTTCTTAGTATGTGTCGGTCATGGGATCATAGTGACATGATACATTCAGCCAACCACGTTGTATGGAGTGGGAACATAGGCCAGCAAATCCCTCCATATTTGTCTGGTAGAAGACTATTACAGCCCTTGCTGTTTTCTCTCTATACTGACACACAAACACCACTAACATCCCTTTTCAGTTATGGATAGTTGTATATGGATATATCTCCTTAAATAGTTTGATCATATAAAATCATGGACTTTGTTCCCCAAGTGTGTCAGTGATATTTGTGCTGACTGGCGGTATTTATTAATAGGGGGATAAGTGATCTTGTTGACATTGTTTTTGAACTCCACCAAACCTTGTGCACATTACTTTTGAAACTTAACTGCAGTGTTGTTTATATTTCTACTTATTCTGTGGGTTATTTTATGTATTTTTAAGTTTTTTTGTGTTGTTTACTTTAATTTTCAAATTCATGTTACTGCAACCAAGCATTGTTTTCTCTGTTGTTTTTTCTGACATCAGCTCCAGTAGTTGTTTCCCAGCTTTCTGGGTTTATGTTACATCTAGCTATTAGTGCCACAACAGTGCTACATAAGGATGTTGTTTTATAGCATAAACCTGCTTTAAACCTCTCCATAACTTTATCCCTGCCCTGTCTGCTGTGTCCCTTGTTCTTAATGATACCAAATGTTCACTAATGTTCTCTAACAAACCTCTGAGACCTTCACAGATAAAAGCAATTTATACTGAGGTTATGTTACACACAGAGGCAATTTTTGAAGGAAATTTAGGATAAAACATGCTGAATACAGATATGTCGTTGAATTATCCTTAAAGTTCTCAATTATGCACAATTCTGTGTTAGACTATCACATAATCTAAGCAAAATAAAATGAACTTTCTGATTATAAGGTGGCACAATGTGAAAAGGTTCTGTGGGTATTAATATTTTGGCCGGTCATCTTGCACAAGGAACATGAAACTTCGCAAAGTGCCTGTTTTTGGCTAAATGTCAGTAAAACAGCAAGGAAGTGAGCAGTGCACCTTGACCGTGGCTCTGCGTTTGTTCTTCTTCTTGGTGACTGTGACCTGTGCACACAGACCCTGAGACTCACAAAACCGGTACAAGCAATCACACATCATGGACTCTCATAATAAGCTGACGCTGGGAAGTGGGTGATGCAGCACTCAGCTTATGCCAGTGCTGATAAGAGCCTGAAAGTATTACCTCGGTCTGGCAGCCCGCTCCAAGAAATCCATCCTGAGCCAGGTCATCAATTCTGCCCTATCTGATTGCGCACCAGTCCCTGGCAGCTCGATGTCGTCGTCCTGGCTCCTGCCTTTGAAATTTTCTCTATGACTTGCACTTTCATGCTAGTCCTTTCACAAAACGAAACAACCACATGCTCTGTGCACGCATAGGTCTTTTATGAGGTCTTGGAGAGAGAAAGTTTCCAGAACAATGGATCGCCTTGCTCAGTAGATCCCTTAAATGTATTAGCTTCAATTACTCTTCCTCTCTGCCGCTGTGGTGCACTTACACATCATGCACTAAAGGCTGTGGAGTTCACCCACATCACCTGCGCTGCACGGCTGCAGCGTCGATCAAACAGATGAACAAATAATTGAAAAATACTAAACCGGAGGTGTGCCGTTCACCACCGAGGCAGCAGCGCAGGCAAATAAGTCGTTTGATTAGCTGATAAGCAGATGACTCAACAAACATTCAAGGCATGTTTACCGTGGTTTGATTAGAGCACGCCCAATACGCAGAAGATTGGACTCAAATATGCTGTGAAAACACTCAGCTGTTCAAATCCCCAAGGCAGCATGAGGGCACATAAAAACAATGAATTATTTATGGGGGAGACTAGTGAAATATCACAGTGGATAATTTTCTGTGGGCTATATTAAATGTAGTCTTCAGAATAATATGTATGTCTCCGCATTTCTCAGAAATCATTCCCTCTGACAGACTGCAAAGCCTGATGATTGGAAATAAAATCATGTTTAGATATTTCCCTGCCAGGAAAAATCTATGACTGTTTCACTAAAACACCAAAGGAAAAGCTCATTTACATACTAATTGCGGCTCCTTCTTTCCCAGTAAATATGATCAAAGGATATTCGCTTTGTCTCTTGTTTTAGACATTAGCTCTGGCTCAAACTGAAAAGTCTCAATTAAGCCAAGCATTTTGCATGCCTCATTGGAAAGCGGGTTCACGGTACCAGTAAATTCAGGTTCAGCCTCAGCAAAAAAAAATTTAAAAAATGACCACGTGGCATCTCTCTGAACGGAGCATCTCATAAATAAAAGCTCCAGCCACAAACATTAGTGTCTGTCTTAGAGCTGAAAGCCTTACGCTGTTACAATTTGTCCCTGAAAGTGAACTCAGTTTAATTGAGCAAAGTTGAAGATTCCACAAACAGCAAATCAACAGCGAGAGAGAGGGGAGAAGAAATCGATGGCAACAGAGGCATGGAAAAAAGAGATAGCATTGATTTATCTGCCATTGATTCATGAGGATCGCTGCATTGTGCCCTGCGGGTGAAATGCACGCTGTCTGCCAACTGATGGGGATGAATCTGAAAAGGTGTCAAGTGGTTAGAGGACACAGAGGTGGAGGATGAGATCGGCAGGGACTAGATGAGGGTGACTGGGAAGGGAGTGAGCGGGGTGGGCCACAAAAAGACAAGAAGCATCAACTGAAAGAGAGGAGTAGTAAAAGAGAACGTAATGTTGAGTAAGGATGACACCAGGGCTATGCAAAGTTGACTGGAATCAAATTCAAAACGTCTGAAACTGAAAAACAAAAATCCAACTTAGACTCCTCCAAACGTTTCTTGAACTTCACTGAGACAACCTAGACAATGTCTTGCAATGCCCGTGCCTTTTGATTCTTTTGAAATTGCATCAACAGACTAAAATCTGAAACTTCAATCTGTGATTTTACATCATAAACAACTGCAAACTGTGAAAAGGATGCAGGATTTTACAAAGAAAAAAAAAGCGCGATTTATGTGATTACAAAACAAACCCTGAAACAAATATCACTCCATTACCTTTATTGTGATATTTCTAAAGAAATCCAAGTAAAACCAACTTTATTTAGAATTTCCCAGTTAGTAAGGAGAGTCCACCTGTGTGTATATATCCAGCTGTTGTGTGAAGGCCTCAGATGTTTGGACATAAGTGAAGACCAAGGAACAAAAGAGTAACATACAAAGATGTGAAGAAGTTTAAAACAGGGTTAGGTCATACCGTACAATAATGCATCTGTGAGTACAAAGCAACTCCAAGCCTACTGGGACAGAATCCACAGCTCAGGTGGGATAATATATCAACAAGATAAATGCACGAAACACATCTTGCCTTTACAAAAGTGAAAGAAGAAAGCCAATGCTGAAAGAAGATGTCTTGTTTGCAGTTTGTTACAATCCAAGTGGGGGGCAAGACAAACATTTGGAAGACGTTCCTCTGACCAAATGAGTCCTGGTGACACGGTGTTAACGCTGTTGCTTTGCAGTAGGAACGTCGTGGTTTAAATCCTGGGGATGGTCTGTCTGCACGGAGTTTGCATGTTCTCCCTCATGCATGAGTGGTTCAGGCAGATTTTCAATTGTGTGTTGCATTTTCATTAGTGATTGATTTTTTTAAAATTGCACAATTAAATTACTGTCGTGGCACTAAAATCAGAAATTCATCTCTAAATAATAAAACTGATCCCAAGAAGATACTCTGGTTGGATGAATGATTGAACATAAAACACTGGAAAAAAAATTACAGCAAAATGTTCAAAGACTTGTAAAAACAGATACGAATAAATTCTGAGGTCAAATTTGTTCTTACAGTTATATTATTAATGCACTTTCTATAATAACATTTGACAGATTTTTATTCTGCTACCAGTTGATGAATATGAGCAGATTTGATCTGCAGAACCTATTTCTAATAGAAACTTCAGTGAATGCAATGTGCCTTAAATAAAAGAGATTTTCTGCAAATCTGAGTTCCTTCAAGATGTGTGGCATTTGAAAGCATAACCCTGGCTTTGTAGGCTACAAATTAGTTCACCTCCCAGTAGGAGATTTACTTGAACGTGGGACATGGTTCAGTCAAAGTCCAGACCACAATGAAATTGGAGATCTGTGGAAAGATTTAAAATATGTTTACAGATGCTCTCAATCCAATCAAATGAAGTTTGAAATATTTGGAAAAGAAAGATAAACAAATATGTTTAACTTACTCCTAAAATTGTGCAGCTGTAACCGGAAGGAAAGTGGGATTCTGCAATTTTCTGATGTTCATTTAATGAACCATCAAGTTTTTCCTTTCTTTTCAAATTTATGCATAAATAGGCATTTGTCTATTACATAAATCCCAACAACACACATGGACGTTTGTAGATGTAAAGTGATCAAATGTGTAGAAACTTCAAGGTAAACGAATGACGTAGGTGTATGAAAGTCAGTGCCTTTCATATTTTCAACTCCTGTATTAAAAGAGCTTCAGGTTTGGGAGGTTTTGCACATAATGACCTCTGTCACACCTGGGCTTGTTAAACCTGACCATGGATCCTACTCTTCCACATAAAACCTCAAAGACATAAAGGAGCAGCAGGGACCTTAGCTGTTTGAGTTGGCTTCACCTAACTACGATGATTTGGTAAATGGAAAGCTTTGAAGCAGCAGTTCTTGCATCTAGCTGTCACTACTGTGTGAGAAAATAAAACCGTTCTTAGCACGTTTCATGTTGTTTGTCAGCACCTTTGCGGTACCTGCAGCTCCCAGTAGAATATAAAAAACAGACACGTTTACCAGTTTCCTTGTATTATCAGCTAGTACAAAATATGCAGGAAAATACAAATATGTAAGATCAATGCTGCATTTTTATTTTAATAAAAAAAGAACAAGGAAGAGATCAGCGTTTTGCAAAATCTGAACTTTAACGTATTAACTTAACTGATACTGCTGATGAGACATCATCCTAAGACGTGCTTAAACAAACGCCGTCTCACGCTGAGCGTATTTACAGTCTTCCTTCGAAAAGCAGCTGGTTTAGGCAGGGCTGTCAGGAACACAGCAATTGCTTCTGTTTTAAGAGCGCTTCACAGGATGGATCTGCTCTTTCTCTTTACATATCAATATCATATCGTTGTTAGTGTCTCAGATTGCTAAAAGTTTAAAACATTTTTTGTAAAATCTTTTAAGAGAAAAAGACCTAAAGGGGGAAAAAAAACAACAGCCAAGTAATTACACGAGATGAAACATGTAAGTCTAATATTTTATGAACATAGAACATCATTTTGTAGAGTGTTTTTGTAACTCAGATCATTTGTAGACTTAGACTTAGACTTTGCATGCACAGGGTGTATACAGAACGAAATTTCGTTGCATACGGCTCAGGACAATGTTTTGAGGTTCCAATGTTGTGAGGTTACTCCAGAATAAAATAAAATACAGTATAAAATATGAATATAAATCTAAATATAAAATATAAAGTGCAGGACTGACAGTAAAATAGAAGTTATTTAGCTCTGTACATGTGCAAGGTATAAAGTGGAGACCAGATTTTAAGTGCAGTCCAGTTAAGAGTTCAGCAGTCTGATGGCAAGTGGGAAAAAGCTGTTTCGGAACCTGGTGGACCTGCACCGGATGCTGCGGAACCTCTTTCCAGAGGGCAGCAGGGAGAACAGTCCATGGTGGGGATGTGAGGGGTCACTGATGATGTTTCGGCCAGTAAGATTCTCTTAGAATATTTCTTACTCCTTAAGTTTCTCACTGCCTTCCCGTTTTGCACAATATTATAATAAGTCACACTGACTATAATAATCACAGTCAAAAGGCTTGAACATATTGAGTTAATCCAGTTTTGAATCTAACACTGAAGCACACTATCAATGTTCCCTCTAATTTTTCATGTGTCTGGGCCTACACACAGGCTCCCTGAGTACACTGAGGACCACTGTGAGCAACATCAGCTGTGCGCACGATGGCCACACACCAGTATTACACCTGTTATAAATCTGGGATCATAGAAAGTTACATGGCTTATTAAAAGAATCAGATTACAGCAGCAACTTCCATTAGTTTGCTTTTAATATACGTGATTTGCCCCACTTAAAATGAAAAAAAACAAAAACATTGCTGTTCATGAGATGCATAGTATGTTATATATTAGAGTCCTGCTTTGGCCACGGTGAGAAATGAGACAATTTCACCTTTCAGACATAACTCTTTGTTCACATTAAAACATTCACATTCTGCACAATGAAATGTGTGCTCTGGCTTGTGATAGTGTATAAATTCATGTAATTCTTTGTCTGTAAAATATTTAATTACAGTTTTTTCACGTCTGTCTGTCTTTCTCACCTCTCCAGTGGTTGTACGCTTTTCAGGGGTGGGCAACTCCAGGCCTCGAGGGCCGGACTCCTGCAACTTTTAGATGCATCTCCACTTCAACACACCTGAGTCAAATAATGAGGTCATTAGCAGGACTCTGGAGAACCTGACTGCACTTGGGAGGTGATTCAGCTGCTGGATTCAAGTGTGTTGGACCAGGGAGACTTGCAAGAGTTGCAGGACACCGGCCCTCGAGGACCAGGATTGCCCACCCCTGCTTTAGGTAGTCCAACTTCCATTCAGTCCACATTTTTCCCTCTGAAAACTCGCTTGCTACTTTGGCTTCGCTGCATGTTTTGCAGAGTAAACTTTCTCACTCGAAAAAGAAAAAATCTCACCCAGTTTCACCACTTGTTCTTTTTGCACAAGCTCCGACAGCCATTCCATCTTAAAAGAAGCGCATTTCTGTTTTCCTTTGGCTTGATGAGTGGATGTCCCACTGCCCACTGTTCGCTTAGCCATGATAGGGTGGTAGCTTTAGCGTGTCTTAACTCCGCCGTACTTTTCCTACCTAGCAAATCTGCACGGTGCCACAGCGCAAGGCACGTACACACAATAGCATGCGATGATTGGCTACGTAGCGTAAGTGAGCCGTATCGTATCATTGGCTGGACACTGTGACTCACCGAGTTAGATCGTTATACGTCATTGGTCCACATCAGTTAAAACTGATGTCTGAGCTCAATGTTGGATTTTATTTTATGCGCTGCATAGATTTTATTGTGCGCTGAGAATGTGCGAGCAGTGCGCGATTGCGCAAGCGCGCAGCTTAGAGGGAACATTGCACACTATTAAACCCACCATGGACCTATGACAGAAAAAATAAAACAGGTGATATTTCAAATGTTTCACCACTTTTGCTGCCTGTGGTTGCAACTAAAGTATGATCTGCACCTGTCCAAAGGGACACAACCCTCCATTTCAGACAAGATGGTTTAATTTGTTTAGCAGTAACCTCCATTAAATCTGCAGATGAGTTGATTCATCTGTCAGCTTAGAGAAGACAACTGTTTTAGATGTATTATTAATATTAATATTCGTATTATTTGTTAAATCAAGCACTCTCTAGGTGTTTGGGTTACTGTCTGAGGTTTAAATTGGGTGAGTCAGATGTTAATGAGCTAATACAATAATGAAATGAAAGAGAAAGAACAGGATGTTGTTTAGAGCAGTTTTAATAAGGATTTTTGGAAATCCAACCACAAATGGAGAGCATCAGTTCAGCTGCACACAAGAGGGTGGGAGAATGTGCCGACAGTTTACTAATCACATCTAATTTGAACATGAACAAAGCAGTATGTAGTCATCCACTTCACTCCTGATTGGTCAGGAGCATTACACCTGAGGCTGCTGATGCTGCAGCTGTAGGAAAAGTATGGGGATAAACTGGAAAGAACGCTGGCTAATAACATACAAATTAACTCCATGAGGATTAGAAAGTTTTCAGATCATCATGAGAGATTCCTAACTTACCAGAGCAAGGTTAACGGAGTCCTAGACAAGTACTGTGCATAAGCTCTTTCAATGCACAACCACCCCCTTCGGATGTTATCATCCCATAGAATGGCGATTATCAGTCGTTATCAGCCCCATTGAATGGCCTCAGTTGGTCCCTGCTCTATTATTTCATAGGTTCAGTTACGTGTGATAGTGTGTTGCTAAGGTCTTTAAAAACTAAAGATGTACCACAATCACTGCTTGACAGGTTGAATAATAGAATAATGCAACATTGATAAGTATGAGTGTCATCTGTACAGCAGGGTGCAGTCTTTAGAAGCTAAAAGGCAATAATCTCAGGACAAAACTCTGTGGAATGCCACTGTTAATTGTGAAGGGACTGGGAATCATTGCCGACATGACAAGTCTAAAGCTAACTAAGAACACGAGAGTCTTGCTTACTTAATAACCGTCAGATTTCATTGTAATGCCCAGTGGAGATTAACACCATGCACAGATCAGTAAAGACATGTGCAAATGGCAGCTATAAATAGGGAGATGTTTCCTAGAGAATGATTATTATGGCAGATAAATCAATGCTATGTGTGTTATACATCTCAAAAGGTGATAAATTAACATATAAATAAATTAACACAGAGGAACAAAAGACATGTAAATACATGTGGTTTCTACAACAACTTATTAGACTCTTCATTCACAAGAGCTACTCTCAATCAAAAGGTTTACTAAGCCCACGAACATGTTTATGCAGAAGTATCATTTTATTATTTTAGACTACTCATTTCTTGTAAATTATCTGATTATTTGTCAAAATTATAAAATGTAAACTTATTTTGTTTTCCATTTGTAAATAAAAGTCATCAAAAAATCTATGGGATTTTGCTAGTCCTGTCGGAGATTACTGTAAGGCCTTTATGAATTTCTTGTGTTGCATTTTGAGTTGCTTGGGCTTGTTCTTTTCAAGTTGTGAGGTAGCTGGTTGAACACTTTTCACGTCTCTCCATCTCAGTCAGTCAGGCTCCAGTGGACAGAGGGACCATCATCCTCTGACTCGCACAGTGCTCAGCTCTGCCCAATTTTGCACCTCCGTTCACGAGTGATAGAGCACTATCAGTTCTGACAGCTCCCTAGAGCCACTGGGATTTGAGTGCTCCCTCCTTTTACCCACCCTAAACCCCAGAATCACATACAGACACACACGCACACCCCCTCCCACACACGCACACACGTATGTACTGTACATAAACACACAGAATGTGCACGCACAAGCGCACACACACTCCTTAACTGTCTGTCTATTAAAAGGAGGAGGGCTGAAAATGAATGGTTGAACAAAAGATGTCAAAGTAGAGAAAGAAAAGGGAAATTATGATATTTGTAGTAGCTAAAGATGAATGTGATATATTGTCTGTGGTTTTATAATTAGTGTTAGTGTATAATTATATAAACATGTGTATGTATGCATGGCAAGATTCTGTCAGGCTATTCCTGTTATTTTTAAGCTGTACTCAAGCTGCTGCCCATCCATCCATCCATCCATCCATCCATCCATCCATCCATCCATCCATCCATCCATCCATCCAATCATAGTAGTTGAACCAAGAGACCATAAGGTGTTCCTGAGTCAAAGGGGATATGCACGTCAGTTTATTAGTCACATAGATGTCGAAAAGGAATGCAAAATAATCAAAATGGACAATATTATTACTGTGTGTGCAGGATAAAAGTCTGCCAGGAAGACCAAGAGCAGAACAAGTCAGAAACCACTGAGACTAATGAGATCCGAGAAAAATCTCTAAGTGAAGTCCTGAGAGCAGAAAGTCTTAAATGGAGATGTACAATAATTTCAGCTTGAAGGAGAAACTGGCTGATATAAGCAGCAATTAGTTGGACGGAGAGGATGCTTTGTGAAAATTAACTAGCCCATTTCACCACGACATAATTGATGTGCAGAGTGATTTAAATTGGAGCAGCTGAAATTACTCCATAAGAAACTGGATCCGAAGGAGCTCAGAGGAATCCAGGTGTTCATTTACATGTCCGTGCGCAGCTTTGCGACTGCATGTCAGCACTGGCTAGAAAGGTGCACCGGCAAAGGTGATCGCTCGATGTGGATTATAATAACACCTTGACCTCTGTCCAGCAGTGTTCACCCATCTTTTTCCATCTCCTCTGGCTCCACTATGCCTATCTCCCCTCTCCGATTGTTCTTGCACATCCTCGTGATTTATTTCTGCCTTCCTCCACATCTGCTGCTAACCTTTGACTCTTTTCACCACTTTTTAATCCCTTTTTGTTTCACAAAAAGATCCTGACTGAATTATTTAGTATTCATATTTCCATCTTCATCATAACTCCTCACTCAACTTTAACCTCAGAAAAGCTGCCTTTCTCTTGCTTGGTGAATTATTAGCCCATCTTCTGTGAGACCTTGCCAATCTATTAATCTAACTTGCCATTTACTGTCTTTTCTCTGCAGCTCTGTTAAAGGTTGGCTGCCTCTCCTCTCACTCTATCTGTCAGTCAGTCTTTGTGTGCAAATCCCACATCTTTCTCCCCCAGACTGAATTATTCAATTTAGATGCCATTTGTTTCACAGTTGGCAACATAGACTGTGTGCACTCTCCGCCGTAGAAACTGTGGTTATAATGGCAACAGCACTCTGCATCCTCAGCAACTGTTAATATTCCCTGACAATGCAAACTTTCTCTTTCCTTTTTCCTTTTAGCATTAATGGTCTGTCTTTTCTATAGAATTGACTGCTATATATATATATATATATATATACTAATATACATCATATACATGTAGTGTCTTGGGAGTGTCTTGGACACTTAAATCCACCTAGATCTGACAGGTATCACTTGTGGGTTTTGTGGGTTTTAACATTTTTTATTATAATGCATACCATAGTGTTTTGATGATGTTTGGATCGGAAACCAAAAAATATTTGCTAGGTTAAGGATAAGAATACACACAGCATGTCCAAGTATGTGAGAGCATTACTGGCATTTGCTATGATGTCACTGTTTTGCTTTTAGCAGTGACATCATGGATATCTGTTATCTGTGGATAAAAGTTAAAAGAGCATTGCTCCATTGTGGTCAAATAATTATTTACAGAAATAATCAGTAGGTATTCTAGGTCTGACTGCCTTACTTTCAAGCATTCGGTATGTGGAGATGAGGGAATCTTAACTTTTGCAGACAAAGCTCCGTGTTGTAGTAGAATATTGTTTAATGGTTATTGGGTTATTGCTGTTATATATAAGTAGCACTTATGTAAATTTTACAAAATCTGTTGGATTAGATTCAGTACCTATGATCTACAATCTACAGTCTGAGACAGTGGAGCTTTACTCACATAATGTAGCATAATATTGTAACAAAAAGGTAGACACTCAATAGTGTGATGGAGGAACAAAAACACAATATGGTCAAATTTTACATGACACTGTGAAAACGTTATTGAATGACCTTTGTATCGAGTTAAATAGTCAATTCTAGTACCTCCAGCATACTTTAAATATTCTTCAACATTAGACAAGAAAACAAGAACTACCAATAACGGTTATTTCTTGGTGCTAGTAATGTACTCTACGTCTCTGGCACTGACAAGCATGTTTCTGTCGGGATCGTCAAATCTCTGATGCCGAGGTTTCCAACACCTCGAGTGTCACCTCTGCTCCAACCGCAAAATGGAAGCAATCGGTTGTCTGGGCAACAAACTTCTCTCTGGGTTCTGTCATGCAAATCCCTCTGAAGAAAGGGCAAAAAGTTAAAAAAGTTAAGTGGTATGACAGAGAAGATTCAGAAGAGCTGCAGGCTTGTCTCAGATGCATTTTCTTTCTGCCTACAAATTGTTTTTTTTTTTTATTTCTGCTGCAAAGATGGCCAGAATGGGATGGAAATATTACTGCTTATCCAGCTTACCGGCTTTTGCAGGCATAAGTTGAAAGCTGCCTTTGTGAGGCGCCTCTTCACAAAGACAGAAGACATTGCGCTTGTATTTAAAACAAACACAAAGAACGCCAAGGTTACAACATTCAAAGGTGAAATAATACGGAGAGGAAGAGGGATTGACTAGCTTGGCAAATTAAATCTACGAGAGCCTCTGTGTACCTTGGGACCCTCACAGGGGCATTTTCTCCTCAGCGGCCTTAGAGCACCCTTCCTCCTAATGGAAGGGAAGCAGAACAGATGGGACACAAATTGCACTTTCATACACCTCAAGGTTCAAGGCAATTTCCCCTCTGAGCCTGTGAAGTTCTCGGATTGCCTCTCCATCCTTTGAGCCTTTCACTCTTCAAAGAGGTCTGGGTTTGTTCAGTTCCCTGACACACACGCACGCACCCCCACACACACGCACACCCACCCCATCACAGACACACATACAGCTCAGGTTCAGTTCATGAAAGTTGCTCTGTATGTTTCAAGTTATTTTATAGATGTTTGTCATTTATAGAATGTATAGATTTGTATTGCAAAGCTTTCCAAGTGTATTTACTCATCTCTCTATATCTTTTCACTTTTCAACATGAAATTACCATTTCAAAGAAAGAAGAAAATACCTCAGGTTTTGTCAAACCACTTAAAAAGCAACTGTGGACTTCAACAATATCCATCCATCCATCCATTTTCTGTTCACCCTTGTCCCTAATGGGGTCGGGAGGTGCTGGTGCCCATCTCCAGCTACGTTCCGGGCGAGAGGCGGGGTACACCCTGGACAGGTCGCCAGTCTGTCACAGGGCAACACAGAGACATACAGGACAAACAACCATGCACACACACACTCACACCTAGGGAGAATTTAGAGAAACCAATTGACCTGACAGTCATGTTTTTGGACTGTGGGAGGAAGCCGGAGTACCCGGAGAGAACCCACGCATGCACAGGGAGAACATGCAAACTCCATGCAGAAAGACCCCGGCCGGGAATCGAACCCAGGACCTTCTTGCTGCAAGGCAACAGTGCTACCAACTGCGCCACTGTGCAGCCCCTTCAACAATATATAATATATTTTTACTGTCATTGTTGAAATTTGAACCTCTAACAATGGAGGTTCTTAATGTTTGTCTTTTTGCAAACCTTAAGAGGATTTTGGGATAACTCCATCAATCTTCTCATCAACACTGACCAGCCGTCCTGCCCCAGCTAACAAAGCATTCCCACAGCAAGGTCCTGCCACCACCATGCTACACCATGCTTATGTTATGTTCAATGTATTGTGCCGTGTTAGTTTTCCGCCATGCACAGCATTTTGCCTGTTGGCCAAAATATTCAGTTTGGTCTCATCTGACCAGAGCTGCTGCTATGTTCCTTTCTTTCAGTACTTGCCGTCTTCTTGCCACTCTTCCAGAAAAGCCAGATTTTTGGAGGTCATGACTAAAAGTTGTCGTATTGGTAGATTTTCCCACCTCAACCGTGGATATCTGCAGGTCTTCTAGAGCTACTTTGACCCCTTGGCTGCATCTTTAATTAATGCTCCTTTTTCGTACTTGGTCAATT
This sequence comes from Xiphophorus couchianus, assembly GCF_001444195.1. Classification (NCBI taxonomy): domain Eukaryota; kingdom Metazoa; phylum Chordata; class Actinopteri; order Cyprinodontiformes; family Poeciliidae; genus Xiphophorus; species Xiphophorus couchianus. The sequence goes on from NC_040239.1 coordinate 17,383,414, forward strand.
TTTATGATGCTGTTTGTTCCTGTTTATACTGAGCTGTTTCCATATGTATTAAATTACACACAGACAGACTGGATTTTATTTAAAGGTATCAGCATAAAGAAGCTGAATATAAATTTACTCAACATTTTCAGATTTCTATTCATTCAAAAACATCAAAGCCATGTCTCAATCTCCTTCCACTTCACAATAATGAGAAACAGTTTGCTCTTCCATCACATAAAAATGATTTGATTATTTTAAAGATTTGTATTTATTGTCTGTACAATGTAATGTAACATTTTATTACACATGACAATGATTTTGTTGCATGCAGAAAATCAATGTTTTGTTGAACATCCCCATTACGACATATAATGTCACCGGCTTGTGTCCTACACATTGCAAATGCAAAAGCCAAGAGAAATGCAATTTCTGAAATGAATTTCCTCTCCTCTATTTGATGTCTAATGTACAAACTAGCACTGAATGGCCCAGGTGCCAGCAGAGCCGCTGTGGAGATAATAAAAGACCTCCAGCAGCATTGTTTACGGCGCCATTAACAAACAAACATTAGGGCCCATTTGACTAAATACTGCTGACAGAGAATATGGCGATCAATCACCATGGCAACCAACCCCCATTAATTAATATTGCACTTGGAAATTTAGGAATGTGTGCATGATGAAGATGGAGTATGCCCAGATTTTTTTCATGGGGTTTTTCTGCTTCTCGATGAGCTCCGGCACATCTCATCTCTGGCCTTTGTCCGACGCCTGGCTCTGCATACCAACCGAGGGGTTAACTGCGTCCCCAAAGCAATTACGGCCAATTGTGGCACTAGTTAGCAATTAGTGGATTAAATGTAATGAGTCTGCTGTTGCCGTGGCGACTGGATTTTTTTTTTTTTTCAATGACACTTGTCAAAATGAAGAGCCCTTTAAAAAGGAGGCCGTGGGTTTTAACAGATGGAGACAGATAGGGCCAGTCCATTTAGAGCTATCATCACTTTAGTTTGTTATTGAATGTAATTAGTTGTTTTTATGTAAATGTGAAATGGAAAAATAAAAAAGCCTAAAAACCGAAGTAAAAAACATTGTAATTAACCTCTGGAATCGTTGTTGTTGGTAAAGAACGCTGGGCTTCTGTGAACCTTCGTCTGTGGCTTAGAACACCTGGTGTGGGCGGTTTAAAAACTCATTTTGCTGTGTTTTTGAGCTTTTGTGTGTGACATTTAAAATTAGCTGCTGTCAGGTAAATTTTGATGTCTATATGGCAAGACTAATGGCGAGGCAGCAATGTATGATGAAGAAGTTGTGTGCACTCAGCTTGCATGTTGTTCCTTCAGCTGTCAACCGTTCTTATTAAACTGTTCAGTCATATGCATATTGCAGAAATACCGTACCATCTGTGCTTTTGTCCCTTCAGGGCCGGCGTTGACATATTACAGTGTGAAGAGTCTTATTGAGCAGTATAATGGATTCCAAACTACAGCATTTCATATCCCGTGTAATTTAATCACAACTTAGGATGGGTATCTGATGCCCGTTCCTCTTTCTTTTATGAAACCTTCTGTACAAACAGGACCAGAATCCAAAAATGATTTATGGCAGATTCACCAAGAGAGGGCAAGGGGGGAGAGAAACAGATTAGGTAAAAATCTGGGGAGATAAAGATGAGACGTCTGTCTGCCGCTGAGGGCAGCGAGACAAGCCCTGTCTGTATAAAGCTCAGGGAAATGTGCTAAGGGGCCTGACAGACAGCAGCGAACCATCTCAGAGCTGACACAGACATCATCTTTCTTTTTCTCTTCCAAGAGCAAGGAGAGAACTGTGACACTGCCAATTATATACACTCCTCTGTAGATGGTCATCTTGTACTTTATTTAGCAGCTCCTGTGAACGTACACAACCTTAGAGTGGAGTGTTCCTCTAAATGAACATGTCATCACATTTCCAACCAGTAAGTGACAGAGTGGTAGGGGCATATAATGGCTGAAGTGTGCACAACCAAGCACTTGATCGCAGCTGGAGAGTCGAGGTCTGATCCTGTCAACTGAGCGCATAAGGAGTGGACAGCATGATTTATCCAGTGTGCTCTCCTGCTTCTCGCTGCAGCCTAATGCTGTAGCAAGCAGCATCTGGAATTGACAACAGTAGTTAGAGATGCTGTTTGGGTCCCAACATGATCCCAAAACCCAATACTGATAACTACATCTTCTAAATCCTGGACCAGAACACTAAATGATTAGTTTTACACTAAAATTTAGTTTAGTGTAAAACTAAACAAAATTTAGTTTTACACTAAATGTACTGTATTAAAAGTAACATCATTTTCTGTCTGTATTTAAGGTCCTGTCTGCTTTCTTCATCTGTATACTAAAACAAAACATTATTGGCTATAAGTAGGAGCAGTTAATTGCTCACTAAATTATGTCATTACATAATGTGCAAAATGGACCATGTACATGAAAATTATAAGTGAAATGTTAAGGAGGACTAACATATTTGAAGAGGCAGAAGATGAATATTTCTAAACATGTTTAAAGAAACTAGTAAATGTTTGTCGATTTGTGTATATTTTCTTGTGTTACAATTTCAATCCTTCTTCTTTTTCTGTGGTTGGACTTTTCAAGAGATCCAAAGGAGACCCTCTTAATAATAATAATAAAACAAGATATATCTGTTCATTATGTAAACTGGTCAACCACATAGTTTTTATATGTAAAGTAGCAAACAATTGTGTGTCAAACACTCGCAACAGATTCAGCCAAGTGAGCTTTTGCTTTTTTAGAAGTATCTGCTTATAGTTAAATTATATCAAAATTATATCTTAAATTTGCAAAATTTGGCTTTTCATTGAGTTCTTCTCAATTAGTGAAGATTTGTGCATTCAGCAGCAATGCAATGCCTTCACCATCCTTTGTGGCTTTCATCCTGTTTCTTGAAAAAATATTTTTTAGCCTTTCCCAATAACGCCTTTGCAAAGCTTTGTTTATAATCGCAGGCACTGCAGCTATTATGGAAGCAGGTCTCAAAGTACATTTTTGGTTCCTTTTCACATCTGGATATTTTGATCCATTGGATTGGATCAGGGCCATTTCTTGTAAGAGTTTATATTTCATAGACATATTTGTGTAAGAACTAATGAAACTACTTGCAATTCTCATACTATGTGTTCAATTTATCTCACAAAAACCCCAGTGAGCATTGGATTGTTTGATTTTACTTTCATACTCAAGTGTTAGTGCTTTATCTTGCTGCGTGTGTCTTTTGTTGGACAAATCAACACTAAGCCTGGGCCGATTCGAGGCTATTTCTGCAGTTTTCAGCTTCCATTTCTCTTCCCATTCGTCCCCACCTAACAGGTATGATGACTGCCGACCATAATGCCGGTCAGCGTGAGAGCCGCTGCAGTGGAGCAAAGTGTTGGAAGGCCTGTGCGATTACCCCCGGCCCCTCCTGCTGTGAGCGCCACAGCGGTCGAGGGACTGAGTGGGAGAGTGGTGAGCTTTTAATACCAAGCACAATAGGGCACCTCAACCCCAGACAGGCACCATATTTACACTGAGCTAAGGTTCTCCCTGAGCCTTATGACAGAGCAGGCAGAATCATCACCCCTCGCCTCGCAGCCAGCAATCCATAATTCATGAGAAGAGGTGGATGGGGTGCAAACAGGGCATGCTTACAGAAGGGGGGGGCAAGGGGGCGCCTGAGGAGTGTGTCCTGAGCCCTGTGTGTCTAAGTAATTAAATGGGATTAGGTATGCGCTGAACCCATTTTCTGAGAGATTGGCTGGCAATGCCATTATTATTGGAAAGGATCAGAGGGGCTTATAGGCACTGAGGAGAAAGGTAACTGAAGAGAGGTTTGAGGAGATTTACTGAAAGAAAAAAAAACACTTTCCCATATATGGGTGGCAGGTTGGAGACATCTTTTACATCCCTTTTCCCTCTTTTGGGGGAAAAAAGAGAGAGAACATCCAGCCGGAGTTGAGGGAGACAGACACTAATGTGTCAAAGAAGCAGGCCTAACCATGTCCACAGACTGCACATCTCTGCTCTACCCAAAACATCCGTTCCTAATTTGTGTGACAATGCCAGTGTTGATGGCACTTGATTTGCAAGAGGTTGCCCCGAGCAGAACTCATTTGAATAAGCACACATCCAAGTTATCAGATAGACAGACAGACAGACAGGGTGCTACTCCTTTACCCAGCCGCTCAACAACCCAACACACTCAGGTAACAATGTGTCGGCGTGTGCACCTGAACTGTAATCCTAACAGTGCAGCTAACACAGGAGTCCACACACAGCCATGCACTGTAGCCTAACTATCTTTTTCCTAATCTGAATGGAATAAATTCCAGTGCTCATACCAGACAGAGGGATGATTTTGCCTTTGCTAGAAGAGCTGAACTTCTTGTTTATGTCTCCCTTTTCCCCTTACACGGAGAACCTTTTGGCGACAGCAACCCTGGGAGAGATGCAGAAAGCATGTCCCCTGGGGAGAATAGCTGCCTCAGGCTTCAGAAAGCCTATTTACAACAAGCTGTGCTTGTTACTTTCATCAAAATAGAGCACTGAGCTTTTCTCTTGCCTTGTTTTTTTTGTGCTTTTGGCAGAAGGCTGTTATTGTTAAGCACTGACTCCATTGTGCTCAGCAGCGTGGTGAAACTGTCTGCGGCCACTGAGAAGAGAAGACAGGAGAGATGGCTTGATGGAAAGAAGGGGAGACACCCTTTTTCATCAAGGGCCTGGTCTGTTTTATGCACTTTGAAGGAGTGACTGTGGGAGGAGAGGAGAAACCTGCTATGTCACCGAATTTTCCCAACCTTTGATCCTTAGCTGTACTCCATCAAGCTCAATTAGAGGATCGGTGGTCTCTGGCGGGCACGTTTGTCATAATCTATTGGGTTTGGCGCAGTCCACATATTGAAGGAGAGGACAGGAAATCAATAAACTGGATTGGGCTGCCAGGCCCAGGGGGAGGTCTCCTTACCCTGGCTCGCATGGTTCAGACTCAGCCCTCCTCCGTCTACTCTCTCTTTTTTACTCCTGTTTGGACCATCAAATTGAATTTCATCAAAAGGCCCTGACAAAAAAGGGGAAGAAGTATACCATATGGCCTTTGTATTCCACAGACTCTCAATTTGCCCTCCAGGCAAATATGCAATCACATATAGTCAATGTTCAGGAAGGGCTGCTGTTTGCTTTTGATGTTATAAAAAGCAAACATCATCTGATTTATCACTCCAGTAAACTTCCCTCACCAGTAGGAACAATATAGCTTTACTTTCCCCTGTCATTTTCAAGCACATGGGATGAAATTCTGGGATCTTTTAAAACAATGTCATAGGGGTAAATGTGTAGTAAGACTACAGCATTGATCTGACAGATCTTTCCAGTCAGAGCGTTCTTGTTTTCTCTTATCCACCCAGAGTAGGGGACGAAGAAAGGAACAATGGGAGGAATCAAGGTCAATGACTCCTTGACAACCGCCACAGCTGTGAGGCATTATCACTTCATTACCTGCCCTCATCGATAGCTACTGCTGTTTCGTTTTGCAATCAGCTTTACTTTGGTAAGCTATCAATAATTGTTTGACAAATTTTGATTTTTCATCATGCCGTAACCATAAACTTCAGGATATTTTACCTGGATGCTATGTGACAAACGAACAATTTAATGCATAATTATGAAGTTAAGGGCATATGATTTGTTTTCATTGTTTTACCAGCAAAAAATTCAATGTAAAATGCAATTTGTCTGTTCCTTGCAGAACATTTATCACTATGAAAACACAACCCCTGTGGTAAAACATAAGGCATTTGGCAGCATCATGCTATGGGAAGCTCAGCCAAATTTTCTTACAACCTGTGAGAGGCTGCAAAAAGGTTGAGACTGGGATGGAGATTCAAGCTAAACATAGAGCCAGGGGAATGTTTTTGAAAGTAATTAGACTCAACTAATATGCAATTTAATCTCAATATGAATACTGTTGTTTTGCGAGGGTATTAGAAGTTTGTTAGAGAATTTGCTCTTAATTTTTGCAGAATGAGTGGCTTTGAGCTGTGAGAACTGTGAGTAGTTGTGCTTTAAGGGGACAAAGCTAAAGGTAATGGATGCAGACCATTGTTCCTGAGAGGTAACAATCAATAAAACAGAACCGCTGAGTTCCCCTCTGCTTGCTCATTCTTCTACATAAACCCTCTCCTTCCCTGTGCTTCAAGTATGTGGAACAAAATACAAAAGAAATATCACCTAAAAGAGGCGGACCACCTACAAAATCTATAAAGTCTTCCATCAAAATCACCACCTTGCCTTTATGAGGACATTAATCTGCTGCTGCAGTGCTCTGCTCTTCAAAGCACCTTGACAGAATGATTGTCCTCCATTTTTTTGCCTCCTTATGGCTGCTGTTTCTTATGTGCTTGGTTATACAAAATCTTAAAAAAGTTTATCAAATGGAAGAGAGACTGTACGTGAAACACCCAGTGTCTTGTAGAGAAATAAAGGTTGGAGATAAGTTGAAACAGAAGAGGAGGAAAATTCAGTACTTTTGAGTAACAGCCCTGCCAAAGTAAATCCTCAGTGGGCAGAAAATAAGAAAATAAAAATAAAAAAAAAACATCTTATGAAATAAAACTCAAATATCCCCATCCAAAAAAGTGCTGTATCCTTCATCTAGAACTCTCAAGCGTCAGATAAATGTCTGGAGATGGAGAAGTTGCCCTTGCCAATGTGCATGAACTCTCTGTGTCCCTTTCCGAACGCGGATAGATGATGCTCACACACAAACACACACACACATCTGCACTGACCTGTGTGCTTTGGCTGGAGCAGTCAAGTGAGAGCATCAATGCTAGACTGTATACTGCTTTAATTGGCTGTCTGTTGGTGGGGACTGAGGCAAATCTGTCAAACAAGTCGGCAAAAAGTTTAACTTCTATTATACCTGCAGGATGCTGTTGTCTACCATAGTCTTGTTATCTTTATGTCTGGCTTTGCTCAAAGGCTCCAGATGAAAAAAAAAAGGAATAAATACTGACTGCAATGAAGAATATTTATGACACACAAAGAAAGCTCCTTTAACAGCCTGTCTGTGAGGCTCTGTTCTGTTTAGTTAATAAATTAAGGAGGCAAACGAGGTGACAAGAGAAGGACCCCATTTCGGTTAATTACGCCCTCAGCCGCAGCTCTGGGATTTCTAATCTAACAGGTAGGGTCTGGGAAGTTTCCAAGTTGGACTGTCGCATTAGGAGAATATTTCAGAGTTAGACTGCTGCTTTTATGTCTGATAAAGACAGAGAAGTCGCCTTTGCAGTTGAGCTTCCTCTGCCTGTTGGATCTCAGACACAAATTATGTGCTGTCAGAAGGAGAGGAGGCAAATAAAATGCTTGGCGAATAATCTCCACTAAGAAACCTCCACTACAGTCGTTTCATTTAACAGCCTGTCCCTCTTTTTTAGGATTCACTTAGTAATCACAGATGAGAGATGTGCACATGAAACAAGATGAGAGACTTTGGTCTACACAGCTGCCTTATAAAAAGCAAACAAGCTATAAATAAAAGAGAATTTTATAGAGGGATGTCTGACGGGCATGTGAGGTTGAAATAGAGAGAGGTTGAAAGGCGCAGAAACGGGGTGCCTGTATAACATCAGAGAGAGCGGTGCATGACATTACCTATTATGAATACAATGTGAAGCGATTTAAATGTGAGTGTAGGAGCAGGTCGGCTCAGGGTGGGGCTGGTGTCACAGCTCGTAATGAGATCCTTTGATGTGTCAGATAAGGGAGAAGTGAAAGAAGGGGAGAGGGCCCTCTGGGGAGGAGAGTCAAGAGGACACCCGACCACCAGCAGCTAAAGGAGAGGAAAAGGCAATAAAGTAAGGAAAGGCGTGGGTGGATTTAGGAAGCAGTGCCACTTCAGGTGCACAGGACATAAAAGTCTTCTCTCAGAGACAACATCACTAAGCCACACCACCCATCATTACCGCACACCTGACAAGCTTTGTGCTGCAGACGATCACGGCTGCTGACGTACAACTTCGACTTTCTTCTTTTCTTGTTGCTGACAGTTTTGTCGCAGACATTTTATTCCAATAAAGCTTATGTTAGATTAGGTACAAAACGGCATGAAATTTGATATATTCAGAGCTTCTGCTTAGCCTTGATTATGATACCATTCTGTTGTTAGGGATATGATAGACAATACAGATATAATACATAAATAATCGAGCTTATTTTACCTTTTGTCACCTTGTAACCATAACCTTCAAAGTTTTTTATGTGACCAGAGCTGATGAGAAAAAGCTGCTTAATTGTGAATTGGAAGGAAAACAATCAGTATTTTTTTTAATAAATAAAAATCAAAAAGTGTGACATTCAAATGTATTCAGACCCCTCACTAAAATACTCAGTGAATCAACTCAGTTCAATTAGTAAACATTTCCTTGTGATTTAAAACAAAGAAGTAGAAGTCTAGGCAGTTTGAGAAAAGTCATTTAGAGAACATAGCAACTTTTGAAAGACGGTGCACTGGCAACATACAAAACACCATTTGTGGAAGTACACACACACACACACTGCACATCATCCAGAACACGTCGTCCGCATGGTGAAACATTGTGGTGGCAGCATCATGCTGTGGAGATGCTTTTCCTTGGCAGGAGTAGGCAAACTGGTCAGAGTTGATGGGAGAAGTGTTTAAGCTTAAACAGAAGAACACTGGAAAGAAAGTTGTGACCGGCTGCAGAAAACCTTTGACTGGATCAGTTGATCACCTTCAAAAAGGACAACAACCCCAAACATTCAGCCAGAGCAACAATGACATGGTTTATCATGGGTGTTGAGCTCCACTCTTCAAGAACTGTTGTCCTGCCAGTTTAAATGGGTCTCTACTCCAACACTGCCAATTCAAATAATCCAGCTTCCTGCTCAGCAACAGTTCTGCAGAGGCCTGCTTACAGACCATCATCTTGTTTAGGTGTGATGAACCAGGAGGATACCAGAGGAGGACTGATGTTGGACAGCACTGCTTTTGATTAAAGCTCAGGTTGAACAATGCCCAGACCTAAATCCAACTGAGAACCAGTGGATTTAGAAACTAATGTTCACAGATATTCTCAAACCCATCTGTCTGAAGTTGAACGATGTTGCAAAGACAAAAGTTGATTTCATATTATATTAACTTAGAATACGCTAAATTCAAATGTATAATTTCAGATTTTTGCCAATTAAAATCTGAACAGTGTGGAAAAGTTTAAGATGTAAATACTTATTAGGTTTCTGCAGATTATGTTGTCCTTTGTCAGTTTCTTAATCTTATGGTTTTCCATCCTTTCATCTCTTCTATTAGTATGTCATTAATAAACACGTGTCTGGTTTCTAATGCTTCCCCCCAAGCTCTCGTGAATTCATTTAGCACACCATCATGTGCATCAGCTCTTCATGATACTAAGTGTTGTGTTGAACTCAGTGCATCAACATGACCTGAAGGATTCTTCTAATGATGAAACTCTCCACCCATTCTGTTGGTGCAGCTTTAGGTAGTTTTATTTTCCACAAAAAAAACAATCCAGCTATCACAACGTATCATCACTTTCTGTTTGTGTGCCCACCATCCTCTAAAAAAACCCTCACACAATCGCATGTACAAACAAAGGCCTGCGAACACCACACAGGCTCAGGTTGATGCTGTTTGATGGCAAACAAACGACAAAGGCAAGAGAGAAATAATTTGACGGAAATGTGACGGTGTGCATTCAAAAGCCTCGTAGTTTTGACACCTGTGACTGAGGCAATATTAAATAAGACTTTGAAGGAAGGAAATAATCAAGGTCTGTAATGAATAAAGGAACAGAAATCTCTGCACAAGATATTCTTTGTGATTGAAAGCAAATTGGACTTACAGTCAATGTCACCTCACATGAACTTACATTCCAGGAGGAAGAGATGAAACATAGATGGCCTTTGATATTTTTTTTTCTTTTTTGCAGAATGTACAAACACAGGCTCCTTTCATCTCAAAGAAGATTGTTTTCTCCAACTTTTGTGCTTGGATGATTTTAAACCGGGGAATCGTAAGCTTATCACATCTTCTTTTGTTTCTATCCCACCATCTGTCCAGGTGTGGGGTTATGATGAAAGTGGCTGGCAAACAGAGCTTGTTATCTGCTCAGCTGCTGCAAACAAGCCTTAAATGTTGTAATCAATTATCAGCCGTCACATGGTAATCTGAGCTGATTCTTCACGTGAAATAGCACCAGATAAACAAATAGCATAATTTCTTTGAAGTGCAACAAAACATTAAAAGTTTTCAGGGAGGCTATGACTAATGTGTTGGAAAAAATGAAGGATGGATAAAGGGATGTGAAGTGAAAGTCAAACCCCCACTACTTCTGCAGCCAGCAGTGCGCTATTTACAGTCAGCATCTAAAACGGGACGACGCATTTCACCAGGAGAACTATAAGCTCACCGAATCATCAAATCAGGAACTGCCACAACCTGGCGTGTGTGGGCCAGTGTGTCACACCTCATTTCCCCTGAGTCTTCATGTTTGTTGGCAAGCAAATGACTCGGGGCAAACATTCACATTTACACGTCAAAGGTTACCAGCATTTTTTCCCAGCAGGAGTGCAGGGTATAGAAATCTGAAACCAATCCGTGTTGAAGATATTTTTAGGAGAAACGACAAAAAATATGTCTTTGTGTTTTGCAAAAAAAAGCATCTGTTTCATACATGCCGTCAAGTAAAGCAAACATTTACAGTGTCTTGAATACATTTTCATAGACTGACACACCTCCTGGTCCAGCTTCACCTCTAACATGTTTCTTCAGCAATTGTTCTGCTTTTTGTTTCAGCTATTTCCTGTTTTCCCATCCCTAATGAAGAAATCCTCCCCAAATTATGACGCCTCCACCACCATGTTTCATTGTAGAGATAGTGTGTTCAGGATTAAATGCAGTGCTATTTTTTTGGCTAATCACAGAGTTTTCAATGTAGGTCAAAAGTTAAATTCGGTTCTCATACCACATCACCCTTTTCCACTGGTTTGCTGTGTCCGTCATAGATTTTTATTTTCAAAACTCTTTGAAAATCACAAATCCTTTTCTATCTTCAGCTGAATTTATGCTACTTTGTGTTTCTCGTCCACATAAAATCCCAATAAATTACACAGCAATGGTAGTTGTAATCTAACAAATAGCAGAATACTTTTGCAAAGCACTGTAACTAGTACTTATTATTGTAAACAACCAGGTTTATAGACTGGGAAGCAGAAACAGTGTGAACAGTTTGTGTATTCATTATTTATTTCTGTGGCACCCAGCATTATTTTCCTAAGTAATTTATTTCAGTTAGAAATTCTCTTTGTGCTCTCATTAGAGCGGGTCGAGATTTAAGAGCTTTAGAGAGCCTACAGCTGAATGCAAACCCTTTTGTGTAGCCTATGAGGGATGGACGCCATTAGGAACAGTTAAACATGTGCTAATAAAGCCAAAAACTAGTCCTGGCAAAACGCTTTTGATGCCACTGTGTAATATTTGCTTTAGTCTGCCCTGAGTGTGGAGCACACAGTACTACTTGTATTTTCATCAAGTGATACTTGATGTACTTTATTTCCATCCAGTAGCATGTGATGTAAATACAAGTTATGCTAATATGTGGAGAGGAAATAAGTGTTAAATAATATGGAAAATTTAACTTTTACTTAAATACGTAACACAAAGCAGCAAAAAAAAAAGTGAATGAAGTGCATGACCGATAAACTAAATCTCCTTAAACACATATATACAGATACGTATATAACTATTGTTTTTTTGGTTTTTTTCAAACGTAGCGACCAATCTGTTAGGCATTTGGACTGATTCAATTGTGTTATGATTTACTTTAGGCTGTCAATAGGGTTAATAGCCACGCTATTTGTGCTTGTGTCCTTTTCTAACACTTAATTGAGTTTGGGCAGCAAAGTTGGGAATACGGCATGCAGTAGTCGAGTTTCTTCTTCTAACAAACTGGGTCTGCCCATAATGCCATTCAATTGCACACATTAAAATGTAATTGAAGAGTTATTAAAAACAACAAAACCACATGACAGAGTTGACAAGCCACCTGCAGGCATCAATATCACATGACTTACCCTCTCGCCACATTAGTAATACTTTCACTCCATTGCATTTTCAATATATAATTCATTTAATAACACTTATTGGGGTCAACCGACCACATCATTCTGGTAATTAGCAAATTACTTGCAACTGTCTAACTCAAGGCCGGCCCAAGCCTCCTTGGGGCCCTAAGCGAAATTTGGTTCTGGGGCCCTCTAGTTCTGCTAACAATGTGGACTTGCTGCAATCAGCAGTCCGATCATTAGATCATTCACACACCTGCTATAAAATTATTGCATGTCTGGCATTGCTGTTTACATTATATACATGTATAATATAGGATACATTTATTGGTAAACTGATTTATCAACGAGTTGATTTTTGGGTGCCAATTTCCTTAATTTTGGGGGATTGTGATTGGCTGTTACTTACCCATCTTATTCCGTAATCTAGTCAGCAAAGGTTTAAAAATCAGTCTCTGTCCTCTTCTGCTCTGCAGTGAGAGGTTTGACTGACCGACCGCCCACCAGGTCATCTCTGCACGTTTGCAGTTAACAATATTCACTCCACTGTTGCCAACTCAGTGACTTTCTTGCTTTATTTAGCGACATTTCAGACAAAAAAAAATTAATATCAGCCAAAATCAAAATTGGCAGGTCAGGCTTTTTAAAGATTGGTAACCACGGATCGGCCAGAAAACTGCAATCGGTGCAGCCCTACACACATATTCATGACATTCTTTGATTGCTTTTAGCTATGCTCCAATAGCTAAAAATTTTAGTTATACCAGGTGAGTCTTTGTCCCCTGAGAATGTGGACCGGTATCGGTACTGGACTGATTCTGAGCCTTCAAAATGATTTTAACAGAAGTTTCACATAACTTAGAAAAATTAATGTTTGTTTTAGCCACAAAATGATTATGCTTAGCAGCAAACAACATATCCCAACTACAGCACAGAGTAGCTCATCGATGTAGCAGCCATGTAGCCTGATAGAAAAACATTTTGTTAGACAATGTCAAATATTGAGAAGTTTTAATTATTGTTATCAAACGTTATCAAACAGGACATTTTGAAGCCAAAAATACCTCAGAAATATGCAGAGCCAACCATGAGAATCAACTCATTTAAAGTTTAAACTCAGTTTCACACAAACACAAAGGCCCTAGCATAAATGTTAGCTAATTCAAGCTAATTTCCTATTAGCAACTTTACAAATCTTTTACATTACATTACCAAGACAAGACACATTAAAACAAACCTTTATCTTGGCTTTTTTCTATTCCTCCTCTTTCTTTTCTCTCTCCCTGAAGAATAAGTTCTTTTTTGAGACATTGTTTTGCTAACTTACCTTCTGACCCGAGGTTTGAACGTTTGGATGCGCTCTGCACGGCAGCTCATGTTACCGGCTAAGCCTGCGGTACCTACCGCGACCACCAGGGGCTCCCAAGAGCATTTTGTTTTTCTTTTTATCCATAAAATAATTTCTATATACATTATCAAATATATATTATTGTAAAAACAAATCACTTCATAATGAAATTGTGTGTTTTTGATATTATAATGACATAGAAATTTTTACTAAAAAAATAAATAAATAAATTTGCTCCAATGAGGGGGCCCCTTTGTGGCCCTGGGGTCCTAAGAGGCTGCTTAGTTTGCTTATGCCTTGGGCCGGCCCTGGTCTAACTACATCTTTTGAAAACTTGCCTGCAGTACCAACATCTCTGTGGTTCTGTGTTGACATACTGTAAGTTACTTCCCATTGAAATTAGAGTTTATGTGCACAAACCAACAATTTACCAAAAAAAAAAATCAAGCATAATTTCTAAACAGAACACGTTTATTTTGATACACTTTTAGATAATAGATGTTATACTAAAATAGAGAAGTAGAGAAGTCCTGCAATTATAATTAAATTATGTTCAAATTTACCTGAAGCACAAGTGATTTTTCTTACCTCTGGATTAAACGATTACACCCATATCTGTGCTTTATTTCTAAGAAAATGTTCCAAGCACACTTAGGTTTGCTTTTCAAATGCTCTTCGCTCAGCCTCTTCCAACTTACCTGAAGTCAGAATATACCAGAAACTCACCCAGTTTACATTAGAAACCAAAAACAGCAACAAAATTAACAGTAAAAACGGGAATGCAAATGAGAAATTACATGGAATAGTTTTTTAAAAATGTCAATGTAATCACTAACTTATTTACTGACACTTTAGCTACTTTTCATCAAAGGTCGCAATCAATATTTGGATTGCTTTGGAAGACCTGATATAGATCCAGTTCTGTCATTAATAGTTCATTGAACTTGAACTTAGAACATTAAACAAAAACTTCTTGACACACTCATATATTTTTCAAATGCAAAAGCATGTTAATATTCAGAGAGAGGATGGGTAGGTGCAAAAAAATCAATGAAACTATTTTTTTAAACCAAAAATTGGCTGTAATAAAATGTCTTTAGACATTGTTAATATTAAGCTCTGTGGTTAGTGTAAGGGAATTCTTTTTTGAGTTTTGTCACTAGAGTGTAAACACCACAGAAACCTGTGTCAGAAGTCAAAGGGTCATGACTGGCATCCTCTGCTTACAAGGTTTCATTTGTGCACGTTTCACTTCCTGCTATTCATGCTGAAAGCGAGAGTTAGCCTCTAAATCTTCCCTTCAACAAAACCTCTTCTCTGCTCTTCTGAGCCCCAGGTTTCCACTCTGCCTGCCCTCACATCCCCCGCACACTGCAGCTGTGACCTCGCAGCTTTTCGCTGCACTAAATAGTGGGAGGAGGTTACACCAAGTGGAGAGCGTGGCATGCAACACAGATCTCAGAAATGTAGGCTATTTTTGTATGAACACTCTTCAAACTCTCAGCTCCTGCATTTATTTTGGAAAAGTCATGCAAATGATTTTTTTTGTCGTTATGAAAACACTTTTAAAGTTGACGTGATTGAACTTTTTTACATTAAAGGGATTGAACACATGCACTAAATGTAAAAAGAAGTATTTTTGCTATTTATCATGTCGGTAAAACATTTGTCTTTTGTTGGCATGTGAAGAGAAACAAGTTTGTGTGGTCCTAACTTTTTGGCAATCCATTTCCAAAGATGTCAGGACACAAAATCTAAACCCCCCCCACCCCCAAAAAAAATAAATCGTAAAATAAAATATAAATGAAATAAAAAAAATAGAAACTAATTAAATAAATAATAATTTTAATAATAAGTTGTAATAAAAAATAAAATAAATGAAAAGATAAACTGTATTAATTAAATCATGTTATTTCTTCTCAAAAATAACCAATCAGAGCCTTAGTGCTCTCAGTCATTAGTTGTGTAGGCGCTGCTCAATGTGCTGATAGCAGAAACATTCATGGCAGACTAGCTGTCGGAAAGAAGCTGTAGCGTAACAGAGTGAAAAGGGAAAGCTGTAAGTAGCACATACAAAAATGAGATTGAGCACACTAAGAACAAATACATAAAAGAAATTCTAACATTGACATACTGCAGATTTCATACACATAATGGATATTGTCTGAGCAATACCACAGTAGTAACTTCTACAGTCTTGCTCATCTCCCTTCTGAGGGGGGCAGGAAAGGGGTACAGCCAACCAGAGCCAAGGAAGATAAATGGCGCTCCTGGATTGGCTGCGATGAAATCGATAGCCAGTAGCATGTCAAGAAGCATGCTAAATAAAAACAATCTGTAGGTGAATTTTCCATCAATAATTTACGTAGAGTTATGTTTAACTGATAAATTTGTGACTACATGAATCCACTAATACTGAATCGTGAATAGATCTGCTGTAATACGCTTTTAAATTCTGGTAAAAAAAAATAAAAAGAGCTAAATTTAACCCTAAAATTCAAGTAATTAGTTTGAATTTTAGGGCTTCTACATGAAAACGAGCACCGAAAGTGTTCATCAATTGTTTTCAGGTTATGAATAGAGGACAAGGGCATCTTTAAATCATTACTAATCACACACAAAGAGTGATTTAAATTGGTGGTGAAATCAATAGAATCAAATCAATTGTTGCAAAAGGACAGCTGATTTGGCCCCTGAGGATTGTGGACCTCCAGCAGCCATGAACAGAACCACAGATCTCTTTCCACTTTATAGCCACAGCTGTCATTGCTCATTCCTGTCAAGGTGGACCACCCTGCATTACGGTAGCTCAGACGAGCTAAACTGAAACAAAAATCTGAGCACGCAGGACAGTAAAGGGCAAGTATGAAATGGATACATGTATTAATCACATAAAGAATATTTTTAACTTAAGCAACATCATACAGTGCTAGTGAGAGGTTTAGTAATACCAGTATGAATGTCATATTGATGGGGTTTTAATGCATCATTTGAACAGAATTTTCCAGGATGGAAAATCTATTTGGGCTTTTTTTGCTTCGTGGGTTAAAAGACTACATACACAGGCTTGGATAAACAGAGTACTGCCACAAACACAACTTTATTATTTATTTACATTTTGTTACGTTCCAGATTAATTGCAAATCCAATGTGTTTGTGTCTTCTTTGAAACACAAAACAATTAAGACACAAAAATACCCCATAATAACAAATAAAAAATATTTTCAGGCCAATTTTTAAATTTCTGCTCAATAGGTAATGCATTCAGACTTAAAAATTCGCTTTATATCTGAATCTGTAGAAAAAGAAACATTTGAGGAGCCAGTTTTCCAAAGCATTGTGTACACTTTTAAGGATCTCTAATGCACCCGCCCACCTGAATAAAATCAACATATTGTCATATTTTTGTGAGTATTTTAGCGTGCTAATATTTGAATTTATCCCTAATCACTAGTTCTTGAATAGAGGCTCACAGCTATCAGAAAAACTGTACATTCCTTAGTGCTGTTTAGTGCATATTTGCTTTATGTCTGACAAACAAGCCCATGTGAGCAATGCAAAGCCCTTTAAGAACCTAAGGCAAATATTTTCAGAACTATGGCGAAAAAAGACATTCTGTATGTTTTGCGGGATTTTTTAAAATTTATTTGCAAAACTTGACTAACTTTTCTTATCAAGTGTCCATATTTACTTTATTATCTAAAATTATTTGCTACAGATCAGCAATTTGAACATGTTGTCAGTCATCTGCTATGAATAAATTACATGCATATTTTCATCCATTCACACACACCCCCTCTCAGTGGCGTCCTCTCCTGAGCCTCATTGAAAATATAGTTGTGAATTCCAGAAATGTTTCACCTTGTTACAGGCTTACAATTATAGCACAAGCCCCAGAGGGAAAGCTAATCTCAAAGTGAGGGGAAATCTTCTATCATATCAAGTGAAATTACTGCAAGCTTTTCTCAGCCTATGCCGATAAGATACCGATCAGCCAAATAGATTGGCTTTTCCATTATCTGCCAGGAGATCTTGGAAGGCACCGGGTAGATAATTTGCTAATGTTTCCTGTGACCTCCCCAGATTCAAATTATGTCTTTGGGTACAAGTCAGCTCAATCCCCATGTTTATCAGGGAAAAGAGTCATTAATATTCACAGCAACTGAAATGACTTTTTTTTCCTGCATTTACAGTGGCTTGCAAAAGTAGTCATATCTTATGGATTTTATCACATTTTGCCGTTTTACAAACACAAAACTTCTATTTATTTTATTAGGATTTTTATGTGAAAGACAAACAGGAACTGGAGTATATTGGAGGGACATTATACATGGTATTTTGACTATGTTTGTTTGCTGATGAGCTCCAAATCTTTGAGGTTGGAAGACCTCTTAGCCATCATCCTAATCTTTAGCTTCCTACACATATTATCAAGTGGGAGAGCCTGATTTAAACTGGATTCAGTGCTTTGAAGAAGAAACCAGCAAAAAAGATAATGTGAACGGTACTGAAATGGGAATAACATAATTTATAGAACATAAAATCATCCTTGCCTGCGTCAGACTTTTATTTCTGCAGTTTAAAGCAAGGGTCAATTATTCTAGGTCTGATTAACAAAAATGTAATAAGCTGCTGCTTTGATGTGAGAATTCACTGAGTCGAGCATGTTAAAAATAATTTAAATAATAGAATTACTTTGTCTATTGATTCTCATTAAAGCAGCGGTTTAATTGTGGGGTCTCCTTTTTTAAAATTATAAAAAAAAACGGCAGTCTCTTTATAAACAGGGAGGTAGCTGCTTAAATGCTGCTGATAAACAATTCAAATTCATTAAAATATTCAAGCAGGTAGACATAAAAGCCTTGGCTGATTTGTTTTGTCATGTTCAATTGAGGTACTCCCCCAATACCCTAGAAACAAAATGGTCTGGAAAAATTGCAAAGCATTAAATTAAGCTCTCATTCAGCCAGTGAAATGAAACTTGGGATTAGAAAAGCAGTCTATTTTTATGAAAAGAACATGGTCTGCTTTGCTTTTATGTTGTTTTTTTTTATTTCTTCAAACAACCAAAATCATTTCTATAAAATAGATTTCAGAAAAGATTTGTTTATTATTAATATCAGACCCAGAGATTGTTTATTGTGTTGTACCTCTGGCCATGAAGGACTGCACTACAGGAAGCAGTAACATACTATGTTTCAGCAGGATGAGGAGGAGTTTACTGTGTGAATGTGGCATCAGGTAAACAGGTGCAAGCTCCTGAATAAAATCAGATTCTTCTGGTGATCAATGCATTGGAGAGGACCTCTTTGTGAGACATTGCATTACCATCGCTGGGAGGTTGGGAGAATAGATGGTCCTTACAAAGGAGCTGTGGATCCATAAAGTCATTCCAAATGAACAAGCCTTGATATTGGCTTATTCATAATTTTGCAGAAAAAAATTTTTAATTACTGAATCCCCAAAAGAGATGTTGTCTTGAGGAAGAAGACACAGAGTCCATGTTCAGCTCCAGTCCAGAGCTTAGACGAGAAGTGCAGCTTCACCATTACTGAATAGCGAATAGCAGGGCCAGCTGAACAGATGCTGCCATAGATTGATGCCTGTTCTGGACCAGAGTTAAGAGGGCGCTCTATATTCCAAGCTAACGTGTTCTAGCTGCACACATGCTGCAAGCTGTTAGCTAAGGTCTCTACAAAGCTCAGCGTGGAAAAACGCTAGATGTCTTTGCTGCTAACCCTCAATTTAAATTGCTTGCTTAGCTTAGTTTGGTCACAGGTCAGTTCCAGCTGTAAATATTCATCCATTATAGTCAATGAAAGCATGTAGGAAAATAAGATTCAGTTTTGAAGTTTAGAAATACAGTATTTTATATGAGACTACTCATTCTTTTTATCACTGGCTTTACTGCACAATCTCTCATTTCCCACACATGCTCTTCATAGCAGATGTGGGGTTTAGAAGGAGAATGGAGCCCCATGCAGAGTGATCAGGAGCGGCTGTGCTCCACTGGTGAAGTGCGCAACAGAGCAGAGACGCATGCAGTATAAATGCTGGGTAAGTTCATCTAAAATAAGAATGGAATCAAAAATACAATTTTTAATTGTTTTCAATGTAATAATTTTTTCCTCTGGAACAAATGTGTCACTTTATGCTTAGCTTAGATTTTTTAGAATAATTTAGCATATTGGGACAATAATTCGAAATTATAAAATAAAATCATTCATATGATATGGAAAAGTTAAACTACATTCATTTAACACAGCCAAAATGACTTGGATATTTAAAATTGAATGGCATCAGATGTCTCCAGGTTCTTCAATGGGTGAAATCACTGTTGCAAACATCCCACATAAAAACAGTTTTAACCCAATTGCTGTTCTTATGGTGTTGAGAGAATAGATGATTAGTTTGGACCAAATATTTGACCCAAATTTTTCTTCCAGTTTGTTGTGTTGGAGAAGAAACTAAAAAGGAGCTGTGAGGACAACAGGCATTGGTGGTGCCTAGTCAGCAATCAACGCTTTAATTCTCAGTACTCAGTAATCCTTTTTAAACATATTCTATTCAGGAATAACAAAGTACTGTACTGGCAACCTAACTTACATGTACTCCACATCTAAGAGTGACTGTAGAATAACAGGTTTAAATATGAAACAGAAGGCTGGTCACAATTACTCATTTCATGGGAGTTTGAAGTGACTTTATAAAAGATATAAAGTATAATTGCTGTGACATATTTTTTATTATTGTTTTTTATTATTGTAACAGGAGCCTCTATCTTCCCCACAAAGTCAGATAATATGCAAGATGTTTGTCAGTTTTATTGTGCTTCCAATGGAACAAAACTAATTACATAGAAGTGACTCTCTCAACATAAATGGATGTAATTTACATAAAAGGCATAGCCAGAATAAAAGGGTCAGGGATAATAAGTTCCACTTGCAAAATGTTCCATATCACATAGTCGAGACAAACTTTTAGTGACCTTAGCATAGGTTTTTGGTTCAAAACCCGACCAATGCTGGGTCAAATCCACGAGACACTCTGTTGTTTTAAATTAACTTTGCACTGGATTGATCCATAATGTTGTTAGCAAAATAACCAAAAATGGGTTGTATTTAAAGGGCATAAACATCAACAAGCCATCCTAATATGCTAAAAAGAAGTCCTGCTTTGTCAAACCAAAGGAATACTAATAGCTCACAATAAACGAATAAAACATTGTCTTGTTAAAGAGATCATTAAAATTGACCAGCAATAACAAAATAAAATTCATTTGACTTGTAGAACCAGCAAGAAAAGAAAACGCTAACAAAGAAAAATGAGGGCATCTGCCATTCAACCCTGCAATCATATATTTTAAACCTGCTCAAATTTTCATTTAGCCCGTTGCCACCCCCTCCTTCTGAAGTTATTAAATCAGCTGGAAGCAGCGCGGCTCTGTCACACACAGTATTAGGATGTCTCCCCCCTCCTATTACCAGGTGCAGCCCTGTGATTTAAAGCTTTGATTCTGTTCAAATGACAACAAAGGTGAGCCCAGAGCTGACGCTCCTAATTCATCATTCTCTGCTTGATAAGAGCGGGATTAATGCTTTTAATGCGACGGTCGCAGGCAATCATCCATTTTAAAGCTGGCTCCCCGGAGGCTGCAGCTAAAAAGGGAAAACACCTGAAACACAGGGTATGAAGAGGCCACATTATGGGGACGTACTAAGCTCTTTGAGCCCTCTTTATTGATCCTGATGGAACCAGAACCCTGCCCCTTGGGCTTGGCGTACATCCCGGGAGCAGATGGCTCCAAGACCTGAAGTTAAATTTGACCTAAATGCTAAAATACAAAATTCAAAAACACTCACATTTGCCCTCCACTCAAATGTGTCTTCTTAGTCGGTATGCCTGCCAGGACCACCGCAGGGGTTCATGCTTTGAAAAGGAGTCCTTTGGCTGTCTAGGATCTATTTGCAAATGTATCAAAATACCCCTATATTTGGGACATGTTATCCTCCTTAAATAACCTATGCATCCACTCCATTCTTAATTTAATATCTGCTGACTCCTCCGCCATTCCTCTCCAGCTCCTAAATCGGGTAAACACATGGGGAGTTGGAACACTAAAATGATCCATTATCCACATGTGTTTGGGTAAATTCAACTGAGTCCCAGTTGTTGCTTTCTGTTGCTGAAATCGCCACAATAATATTCTGTTTTTGTTTTTTTGTGTGTTTTTTTTAACCACACCACTCAGACATTGCCACAAAGAGAAATCTATAGCAGACATGAGGCAGTGATGGGTGTCAACATATACTGAGATTTTAAAAAGTTACAATTTCAAAAATGCAATAACTTTCCATTTTATGGTTCATTTGGTTTAAAGTTAACTTTAATTAAATGTCACATAAAGTGAGCTTTCTTAAGCCAAACAGAAAGCTGAGTAATGCAGAGCTGCTGTTGCTGCACACTGCCAGTCAGCTGCCTGACAATCTTTTTATCTTTTTTGCAAAAAGAAAAAAAATGAGGTTTGGGAATATTCTGAGCCACAACAAACACATTGTGCCAGTCAAACACTGAAAGTAATGGAACACCAATCATTTATCCTATTAAAGGAACAGTGCTTAAAAGCTTTAATTGGCAACCTAGACACAAGTCTGTTAAGCAGCAGACTGCAGGCTCGTAACTTTTAAATTAAAGAAACTGCAGCTGTTCCTCTGCAAGAAAATGAGCAAGGTATAGATCACCCTGTCTGTTACTTTTCAAAAGGTTTAACAGACATCAACTTCATTACAGGACCACTGAAAGGAAGTTCTTGCCTTGTTACTTGCGTTACAGAACTTCGAAGTTTATTTTGGCTCTAGTGTGTAATCCATACAAGTATTTACTGATCATAACTCACTGATTTTTGTCTCCCAAATGCACAATTCCAACCATCGATTGATTCGCCCGACTCTGCTGCTGCAAGACTTTAACTTGCAGATAAACTACAAAAAAGGGTAAGGATAATGTATCATAGTTGATGCTTTGTCTAGAAATTTTTAACTTTCTCATTTCAATTAAACATTTGGGGTGTGTGTAATTCTTGAGAAAGGGGGTGTTAAGTTTACGTAATTAAGTTTACGACACCATTTGTACCAGTCATGCTATACCTTGCTATAAGATGTAAATTTAGATTTTGGGAATGTTTTCAGGCCACAAGACTCTCATGCCAGCCCATATGTACCAAGAGTATACAACTGTAAGAACATTTTTTTTGACAAAGTATATTATGTGTTTGTAAATGTTGAGAAAACTATGAGAAATATATGTTTCTCCGTTTTTGTGTTCAGCCTTGGTCTTCAGCCCTAATAACAATAAATTAGCTAAACAGCCTAGGAGTGTCTCAGACTAATCTAAAATAATGATTCAAAACAATTAAATGCAGCCATGTAAGAGATGGAAAACAATGTGCAAAAGCAGACAGGCAGCTCGGGGAGAAACCCACATTATTTGCTTTCATCTCGAATCAAATACATTCTCGGTTATTTTTATCTCTACGATTTTTTTTATGAAAAAGCAATAAGGAGAATGTGGTGTTTGTGTTTACTATTCACATGCTAATATTCATTATTTATACTTGTATTCTGCATTATAATGACTTCTTCAATTTAGAAATGCTATAAATACAAGAGCATTGTCCATATAGAGAACATCGGAAGACCCAGATGATGATTCTGGGAGGTTTATTTACAATCTTGTGGATGTATTTTAAGGTCGTAACTCAACTATGCTGCTTCCTTGTTGGACATCACTGGAAAATCTCCAGAAATCAGGCAAGATGTCAGAGAAGAACTGAAGACCATCTCAAGTCTTGTTCAAGCTTGGATGTAATTTCTAGATACCTGAAGGTGCCATGAACATCAGTTAAAAAAATTCTATGCAAGCTTAAACAGCATGGGAATGGCACATGGACTGAATTTTATATGCTGTTTTTACCAACCTGCTCTCAAATTGATACCAACCTGCTCTCAAATTGATGCACACTCGTTCATACACTATTGTACATGTCTGAAGGCAACTTGAAGTGAAGTGTCTTACCCACGGATCCATCAACACGTGACAGCAGAAGCCACAAATTTCGAACTGCAAAACTTGTGGCAGTTCAGTGGCATCCACTGAGCCACAGTCACAGAGCCAAGATTGTTACAAAATGGCCTACAGAGAGTGTAGTTAATGTTTTGAATGGTCATATCAAAACTCTGATCTCAATTCTGTAGAAGGTTTGTGGGCAGAAGAGAAAGGTGTATAAGACTTAGCAGACAGGCCTGACCCAATTCAAAGCAAAGGGCTAAAATTGCAACTATTGTCAGGCGTTTGTGGAATAAATCCCAAAATGCAGAACCATGCATCATCCATAAAAACTAATGCTATGAAATAGAAAGCAACTTGAACTTTGAATATTTAAGAAAGTAAAAAAAATACATATTTAAAATTTTTTCTCTGTGTTTTGTAACACAGAAAGTGTATTTTTTTATTCCGACTTATATAAAACAGGAAATATTGTATCTCATGACCTGCCCTATATAACCTGGGAGATGAGCTTTCAGGTTACAAATTTAGTGAAAAAAAAACTATGTTATTTCAGGATGCATCAGAGTTACGAGGCTGTGCACACTAACATGCCTCAAGATGCAAACAGTGGTATTTAGGATTAACCAGAGAATCTTAAACAAAGATAAAACCATGAACTATGAAGATAATTCTTAGATTTTGCAACAATTTCTGCATATAACTGGCCTACGAATAAGTAGTGACCGTAGATAACCGTTCATTAGCACTAACCAGTACATGTGATGCTTCCAGACCTTTGTGCATCATTCAGTCTAAATGTTGATCTGATCATTGATTGAACCACTTTTTAAAATGTAGCTTTACTCTACTGAAGAGAACTTGTGTTATAAAACTAACAGCATGCTGGCGTGGTAGTGAGTGAGGTGTTAAATCTAGGAACAACCTACATAGTGACTGTGCTGCTAATCAGAGCTGGAGGCCAAAGTATAGAGCTGCAGGCCCGCGTTCTGTGAGCTGTGATGTTTCATTACTATCCCCCTTTAGCTACATTGACTACACAGTAGGCTGCTTTAATTACTCTCCATCAGTAGGAAAGTCAAAGCTACTTCAGAGACACACTAATCCCCCTCCCTTCTTTTTCTCTGCAGGGCACTCATTGTCTCCTAAATATCATTTCCCTGAGCTCTATGCACACCATTGGATTAAAATGTGGAAGTTTTGCTGAAGGGGTGAGGAGGTGGGAATGGAGGGTTAGCATTAAGGTTTTTCAGTTCGCCTAAGGACCAAGCTGTCTCTGGTAACAGCTTTTTAGCTGCTTGTGCTCTGCAGCCCACAGAGGAGATGTTGACTTGCACTACCACTCCTCAGTTAGCCCCAGAGACACAGATTATGATTCTTTGTAAGAAACAATTATCATTGAGCTCTGCAGATTTTAAAGTGAGCGTTCTTAGTTCAGACTTTAGGATTAAAGTAAATAACATTTACTGTGCATTAGTGATGTCCAACGTTTCTGCACCTTGAGTCAAAGTCAGCAAGTTGAAAGTACTCAAGGTCCATCTTCTTTAATTTCAAAAATTATTTGATTTTGAATTATTTTTCTTTTAATGTTCTCAGGAATAAATGAAACATGGAATATTTAGAAAAGAACAAATTATTTCAGGCCCAGAAAAGGTCTTTGACATTTTTTAGTCTGTTCCCAGCATAAAAAATAACTTTCTTCAAAAACTTTTGCTGTAGTTAACCAGTAGTAGTTAATGGATGGGTGTAATGGATTTTTATGGATGAATGAGATATATAAGTTGTAAACCTGATTTCGAATATTAGGTGGTTAAGCATGAAAAAGAATCAATTCATTTTATGTTGGCCAACTTAATTTAGAACCAGATCTTGTCAAGGATGAACCACAGACTCTGTAGCAGAAAATAAAATGTTTGTATGCACTTCTTAGAGCTTGGCTCACTTTAATGAAAAGTATGCTCTTTCATTCCACATAATACAACAAAATAGCATTGACATCTTGAATGAATAGCTTTAGTTAGTGTTTAACACCATAACAATAAGCAAATCGAAATGATTTTCCAATTTGCTATTATTGGCATTCTACTCAAGAAACTAAAATATAAGAGTTCCAAGTTGGAGAAAGAATTGTGCAATGAAATAGAGAGAAATACGTTGTTTCTGGTTTCTAAAAGAGATTAGTCTGGTTACTAAACAAAACAACTCAAAAGCTACATCCTCCCTCAGACTGAGCTCTGAACCTCTGAGGCAAATCAAACACCGCATTAGTGAGCTGTGCTGCTGGAGGATCCAGACTGCCAAACCTTCCTGCAACATAATAGAGCAAAACCACTGGTGAAGCTTTAGTGACACCTGTGTTTTACCTTCTGAAGCAAGAAGTCAAAACATCTACTGTGAAAAAGGTTTATTTCATGAAAGCTATTATTGAAATCATAGCAGAGATTTAGAGACATTTGTTACTAAAGTCAATAGCAATGAAAGCAAATGGTAACAGAGCATTGCAGGCAATCGCTGTGTTAAAGTTAAAAGTATGTGTTGAACTGTAAATTCTCAGCATAAAAATGACAGTGCTGTGTGAACAATGACTAATTCAGACTGCAGCAAAAGTGTTAAAAGACACAAGCGCTCAAGTCACTGTAAACTGCTTTAGAGAAAAAAAATAGACAGAAAATGTTCCGTCCTTCAAATGACTTGAAGGGAGTGTCTGCTCAGAAAATGGGGATGCGAGTGTTCACCAAACCAGTTCATAGAGGACAGCTCGCATTGTCTTCTTTTATTGCCTATGATAAAGCAGCATTAGAATCCCCACTTCCTGCTCCTGTATGCATGCCAAGACTCTTTGTTAGCCTGAATGCAGAGCCTATTCATCTCAGAGCACACAACAGAACACAGTAATAACACAGTCAGGAGTTTTGACTGATGTCAGTGAGGCGCAGAGCTGCTTCAGTATGCAGGAGGCAGCGCTGCTACACAAACTCCCCATCACCCTCTCACCATCACCGGTCTGCTGACCTTTCTGTGGCCCACACTCACACCCTGACGCTGCCGAGTCTTTTGCCAACTCAGAAGGCACAACAATAACAGCTGGGTTGTTTAATGCTGAAGCCAGGTGAACCTCCTGGCTGCAACCGGCCTCATCCTTCTGCGGCAAACAGACGATTGTGGTTGATATTTCTTTGAGTTATTTTTCACGGATAATAACATGGACTGCTATTACTTGTCGTGTGAAGCGTGAGCAACTTAATTTTGGCTTGGCAACGCTGATTGTCACACGTAAACAAAGAAAAATAAATTACAGCTGCCCCAATTCCACCTCACATAGTCCAGAGCTCTGTGCGTCATGCGCCGCTGTGTTTTCGTGTATAAATGGGGTTGTACAGCAGTAAGGTAGCAGATGTTATGAGCATCAAACAACGGCATTGGTTAGGGGCTGTCATTACATGGGAACTAGGTCACCATTCAAGCCCATTCGCTGGCATTGACTGTTTCGAGTGGCTATTGATTTTCTGACTAAAGCAATGTCTTCATTAATATCACCATTAGTCTGCCATCTGACACAAATGGGTATAGCTTGGCTGCTGGGCCAGACAATAATTCAACTTGATAAGAATCAGAGATTGCATGAGTTTAACGTTTAGCATGTTTCATTGCAAATGTGCATTACAGAGTAAAATAGAATGAGATTGTTGAGCTCCTTCACTAGACGATGTTCAAACAGAATCTATAGGGGGGGAAAAAAATCACATTTCCTCTATCTACGACTAAACGTGCACAAGCATAACCAAACATTGCCGGTAAATTCTCCTTTCATCGTTCAATTTAAAACTTAATCTGTGAAAGATGAGAGAAAAATCAACAGATCGCCTTTCAGCAGGTTCTCCAAACAAAAACAACAATGAAAGAGGGATTATTTTCCCTTTAATCCGGGGGCACCAGCTTAGCTAAAACAAAAAGCAAGACCATGGGAACGCTCTATCCACCGAACCCAGCTCTCCTGCAAACCACAAAAGCGTGTGTGTGCAAGAGAAAGAGAGAGACAGAGAAAGAGGGTACGGGATTTGAGATCTATATTAAAACTGCAAAAAGCTTTTAAAGATTAGTGATGGGCAGAAAGAGATGACAGCAATGGGATGTGTGAAAAGTGGATTCCCCCCTCCCTGCTGCGACTATTTTGATAGCAGAAGGCTTGACAAGCATCGACTTGATTGTGAGAAGGCAACGTGCACTGAAAAGCCTTGACAAGTTTCTTTGAGGCATGTATGGATCTTTTGGTGACTGAAAGGAACACAAATCAGGATTATGTATTACACAGCCACATTCAAATAGCTGGCATTAGGAGCTCTGGAGTGCCTGGCAAGACAGAGTTGTTCAAGGATATGCCTTCGTCTTTCTCTCCGTGTGTGCAGTAATTACCCAGATTTTAGCTTTCAGGTAACCATTTCTTATGAAGGCATTCAACTATGATCTGAATTCTCATAATCTACATGCTTCCCAGACATTCCAGTCAGGTTTAAATAGTCTACATTTTTTTTAAATGCAGCATTGGGAGTTTTATTTATTTTTTGTTAGATGTACAAATTTTCAATTCAGGGATGAGCATCTTTTTTATTCTCTGTATGTAGGAGAACATCCTGCACTCTGGGTTCATTCAGCCCGACCACCGTGGTCATCTCAGTCTGTGTAGTTGTTGCTCTGTTGTCAGAGATGTGTGTCACTCTGCAGCATTTGTCAGGATTAGAGAAAAGTAATCCCTAACCAAACTCCAGAGGATATAATTTGGAGATATGCGCTGGAACTGAAACTGTGTCGGCTTACTCCCACAAACCCCATCTTTCAACCGAACGGAGCCATCTAAACTCATCTTTTTCAAGCCCCAGGAGACATCTGGCATTTTAAACAGGTTGGAAATGTTTTTAAAAAATGGAGGAAAAAAACTATGGAGCTGCCAAATACTCTTCAAACTCACTTTTCCATTCCACTCTTGAAAAAATAATTAAATCCTCATTTTTTTCAGGTGAGGTATGATGTCACAGATATTTGTTGTGATATCCTTCATCACTTAACATCACCACCCACCATCAAGTCATCCAGCAAGAGGCCTGTTGTAACTCTGGAGGAGCGACAATAGCTCAGGTGGGGGGATATGTTGACTGGACAACTATAAATTGTGCACTCCACAGATCGGGTCTTTATGGAAGAGAAGAAAGAAGCATTTCCAATTTGCAGTTTGTCAGAAGTTGTACAGGGAGAGACAGCAAACATGTGTTTTTGCAGTGTTTTGGTCACTTGAGACTAATGAAATGTTAGACCCAAGTAATATTTATGTGTCAGAAAACAAAAAACAAATCACCCTGCGCACACGCCATCTCACTGTGAGACATCATGCCGGCACCCTCGTGGTCTGGGACAGCAAAGCGAGTCAGAGTTGATAGGAGGTTGGATGGAGAAATACTGGAAGAAAACCAGCAGATATTAGCATGAACTGAAACTGAGGCAGCTTACTCCCACAAGCCTCGAATTTCATCCAAACTGAACCATTTATACTTATCGTTTTTAAACCCTCCCAGAGAGATCCGCTATTTAAAAGAGGTTGAAAATGTAAAATAGTGAGTGAAAAAAAGAAAAAAAAAATGAAGCTCTGGAGCTGCTGAGTGCCCTTCAAACTTACTTTCCCCTTTCCACTCCTGAAAAAAGAAATACTCCTGCAGGCAGGTGAGGTGCTCATGATGTCAGCCCCCATCACAGATATCTGTTCTAATATCCCTCAACACTTGGCTGTCACATCACCACCCACCATTAAGTCATTGCTTGTGTCCAACACGGGGGCAGATCTGTGTGCTCTGGCCCAGTCCCAGCCCTATGCCTTTATCATACCCGGGCCTCGCTGTGACAGACAGGACTGATCTCCCCTGCAGCAACCCTCCACCCTGCCAGTAAAAGGACAGCAGTGGAAAAAGCCCCCAAGGGGCTCGCTGAGGACGGACTCATGAATCAAACATGTACCAGAAGCTTCCTTCTTATCACCGAGGTCAGGCCAGGCATTAATACGCCATGGCTCGAGGGAGCTACCTACTGTGACCTCCCCCGGTTTGCCTGAACAGAAGGGCACAGTCCTCAGGAGCCAGACCAGCGAGAGAGGGCCTCCCTCTAACACAGTCACTTCATATTAAGTCTACATACTGAGAAAAGGGGCAACAGTAAGAGAGAGGACAAAAAGAGGTGCAGAAAGGAAGCATGAGACCAAAGAAGAAGCGAAAAACAATACTCTGTAGTGCAGCGCGGGGCAGGGAGTAACACGTGGGCAAAAATCGACTGTGTATACAGACCCTTTCAAACACCACCAATCTTCATTGGCTAGACGGCTTGTGATATATGTGACTGTCTGCCAGCGTAAATTAGGCGGTCCAGCCCGCTGTGTGGTAAAGCATGACGGGGCCGGACAGTGCACTAACTCAGGAGGCCCGGTGCCACGCACACCAGCTTCTCGCTGCTCTGGCACGCCATAAATCACCAGCTGGGGGAAATGAATCGCTGTCCGCCCGAGCTGGATGCACCAGCTGGCACCGCCATCACCTGACCAGCAGGAGCCCATGCCGATGCTGGTGAGGCTGAAATCAAGAAAAATGAGGCATGGAAGCAGACGGAGCCATACCCCTGTGCTACCTCATTAGTCTCCTCTGGGTTTCCTCCACACAGAGCCCTTCTGAAGTGAAAGGGCACACAAAATATATTTCACAGTGTCACCTGAGGGGAGGAAGAAAAAGGGGAGGAAAGAAATGATCACCCCTGGTCTCCTCACAAATCAGTGCAGGAGCGAACTGGCAGACAGTATTAGTGTTTGAGAACCCAGAGCTCAGGGAGACAGCAGGTAGGGCTGCGGCTCAGAGGGGGAGCATGTGGGGAGACAGCTTTGTGTTCGCTCTTATTTAATGGAGTTATTTTACTGAAAGTAATGACTCAACTCTATTGGGGATTCCACTCTGCAATCAGATGTAGTTAACGGGAAAACATGTTGATGAATAGATTTTCACTTTTCAATATTGCTGAGTTGCTGGTGGAGAGCCCACTTATATGCTGACCGCTGCGATTATGAGAAGCAGTGTGGGCGTCAGAACTGAGGCACTCATCAGGAAAATGGGTTGAAATTACATCAATACTGCCACATAGAGAGCTGGAGAGATCTAAAATAATATACACTTGATCCTCTGCTGTGGACATGGGGTTGATGTTTTACCTTTGATGTTGTAAATTATGGATTCAAAACACTTTAAGCATTCATTTTTAGCTTCTGTCTGACAAAGCCACATAACTGCAATAAAAGTCAGAAATGGGTGCAGCTGAGAATAGGACAGAGTAAATGAACTGGATTGATATTAGATTTTAAGCTGGCCATCTGCAAATGATTGACAAGGCCATTTTCCTTTAAACTCCCCCGCAACTCTTTTAGGGGTAAATTTCATTGGCCTGCAGTAGGGCTATTAAGAAGTCCATCACTGTGAAAGATGTGGAGGCTCATATCCTTCTTGTACGGAGAGGTTTGATGATCACTGAGTGGTAATGAATGGCTGGACGGCTGAGGAAATGTACTGCAGGCGGCAAGGTCAAGTCTATCCTGGCAGACTGCCCCAGGCCCAAACCGCTTCATGGGTATGACCCACCTCTTCCTCAACAGATGTCCAGGTGTATCCACAGCCAGCTCATCAGTCGGATGGTCAGTCAGTAATTGAGCACAGCTTCAGTTTGACATCAGTTTTGACAGGGAATCAGCCTCCATCACTGTCACAACACAGCAGTAGATGGTACATTTTCTTGGAATTAAATACGTGGCATTATTTACTTCATTTTACTTTGACATTTCCATGTCTTGTCACATTACAAACATATAACTAAATTTTACAGAGCAGGCCAGTAAAATGCCATCCACAACTGCAAAGGAGGAAAATGATAAGTGGTTTTAAATGGGGGGGGGGGTGGGGTTTGTTGGGGTTTTTTTTACGAATAAAAATCTGGAAAGTGTGACATCTCAATTAATCCCTCTGTGCTCTGCTGGCCCTAAATAAAAACGAGTGCTACTATCTTCAGAAGTTACCAAGTTACTAAGTCGAGTCGACCTAAATCCTATATCCAACCACCTATGAGTAATTAAAAGTCTGCTTAATGTCAGCTGTTCTGTGAAAGCCTCAGAGGTTTATTAGAGAACATTAGAGAGCAAACAGGATCACAACAAGAAAACAAATATGACAGACAGGCCGAGGAGAGAGTTTTGGAGAAGTTGAATGTACAGTAGAGTTAGGTTATAAAACAATATCCCAAATGTTGAACAACTCACAGAGCTCGGGTCAATCATCATCTAAAAATGGAGACAGTATAGAACAATTACAAACCTACCAACAAATGAAAAGCCAGATAACGGAGAATTAATCAGAAAAACAGCCAGGAAATTTCCCATAGTAAGGGGAGCAGTTCCACAAAGTTGGCTTGGTTTCCAAAAATCAGACCTTTATTGCTGAGTTGCAAATGAAGCCACTGTTGAAGGACAGTTTCACAAAGTCTAATATGCATTTTACCAAAGGCTATATAGGATATACGGCATTATGGGTAGTCTTCTATGGTCAGATGAGACTCGTATGGACTCTTTGGTCAATTTTCAAGACGTGTGTCTCAAAAAGTTAACACTGCACATCATCCTGAACACACCATCCACCATTGAACACAATGGTGCAAAAGACCTGAGGCTGGGGCAGAGGTTAACCTAACCGCAGGATTAAACCACTAAACAACAGGCAGAGCTACAATGACACAGATTAGATCAAAGCATTTAAATGTGTTATAATGGCCCAGTTAAAGTACAGATGTACTTCCAATAAAGAAAAATCTGTGGTAAGGCTTGAAAATTTATGTCCACTAAATCTCTATCTAAACTGAGTTTGAGCTGTTTTGCAAAAAAAAAAGAAAATACAACAATAGGAAAAAATTTCAGTCTCTAGGTGCTCGAAGCTGGTAGAGACATACCCTAAATCACTCGCAGTAATTGTAGTGAAAGGAGCTTCAATAAGATATGGCCTGATCTAAATACAAACACGCTACACTTTTCACATTTTTATTCATGAAAAACATTAGGGGTATGAATATTTTTGCAAGACTTTATGTGTAAAATCTGCATGCTACAAATGAAAGACAAAAGAAGAAGCCTGAGGAAATCTGAACCCTGGCTGTTCTTTTTACCCAATCACAACATTTCCATCATCCCTGTCGACGAGGCTCAGTGGCAACGAAAACAACCGCTCTCCATTTCCTGTCCTCCTCTCAGCAGCTGTCACTGTCATCACCTTCCGCCCCTGCCGTACCCTCTCCACACCTCCTCCATTTTAGCAGTAATCATCAGGCCATGCAAATCCCGAGCACTGAGAGGTTCATGTTGCCCTCTTTGGGACATCCTCTCCCAGCTGCCTGGGCCCTTGAGTTGACCACCCAGGGGAAGGGAAGAGGAAGTCATTACCACTATCACAGTCAGACACTGGCCCTACACTGTCAGACAAGCCCCTCCAACTCATAAAGTCCTTGACGACTTCACTAAAACATCCAATTTCAGTCGGAGCCCATTTATAATGACAAATAGAAATCAATCACTCTAACCACTGCACATTCCTGCTGAATTTGTCTGCCTATCTGACTGCCCAAAATGGCCTTGGAAAAAACATAAAAAAAGGAAGAAGAATCCTTTCCTCTAATACCAGTATCCCATCCATCCACATCTCCGGGATATTCATAATTCATCATCTTCGATTCCTGACATCTGCCACTGATTGTGACGACGGGTTGGCTGGAATTAGTCACTCCTGGGAGCAGCGTTAATGTGCTGGTGGGCCATCGCCTGCCGCCCGGCTGAGGAGGGGCTGCAGGCTGGATGGAGGATGGAGGCCGACAGCAGCAGGAGCCTTTCACACTCCTAATGTGTAATTAGGAGCCATTTTGGAGCACTGCCTTCCTGCTCTGAAATTAGCTGCCTTTTATTAATCAGCCAGGCCAGTTCGCCGGCACGATGGGTCTCCCTATAATCTAACTCGAAATGTTGCTCTTAATTACAAAGGGGGAGAGACAGCGAGGAGAGGGGCAGCAGCTCCTGCATGATCCCCATGGGTTTAATTTCTGCCCTGCAGAACACAGACTAAATGAACATTAAGGCATTACAGTCAACATGCTACGCTAGAAATAGCAGTCAGTGTTTTATCTCTCATTCATTTAGCTGAAGCAAAAAAAAAGCATGCATTCGGTATGCTTCATATACAGAAATCCAACTTTATACCAAGCATACGAGGAGAAAAACGCTCTCAGATTTACTCAGTCTGCTAAATCATTTGCATGTGCCCAATGTCAGCTCCACTTGAATGAGAGATCATACATAATATGTGATTACAAGCACCAGTCCTCCTTCGGCGAGCTAAGTGCTGTGACCCTGACCACACTCATCAGTGTTGATGCCCTGATGACTGCAGATGAGAGGCACGTACACTTCACTATTTAATCTCAGTAGTCGAGACTTTTTTCTTTTCTTTTCATTACACATTTAATGGAAAGATCAGAAGCTCATCCAGAGCGATACAGGCAGGGAAAACTATCTCTGGATTACATAAAAGCCTTTAAAAAAGGACATCTGCAGCAGATGAGTCCTTCACTGATTGAAAGATTTTTTTTCCTAATTTTCTTAACTTCTTAAAAGTTCATCTAAAAGTTATCATGTTTTTTTTTTTTTTTTAAACTGTCAGTGTAACAGCATAACAAATACCACAGAGAGCTGTTTTGCGTTATAAAGGGTAAAGAGAGTTGCTTGTCAAACTTTTTACTCTTGTGTTATTTTATCATCATTAAAACATCCGACAGTTACCATTTCTTTATGAAATCAGAGCTTCAAATGCAAGATGGGAAACATTCTCAGTCACCTCATTACCCCAAAACCTAGATATAACGTCCAGTCAAAGAACCATATAGGTAAAATTTAGATATTATTTTAGATTTTGATTATTTTTAATCTAAATTTGACAAAGGTATGAATAATTTGGGGCTTAACTGTAGATGCCAACAATTTGTTTTGTATTTAAGACATAAATTTGAACAGTAAACTATTGTAAGTTATTAAATGTGCCAGCAGTCATATTAACAGAAACTAAAGAATTTATATCACTTTAATAATAAAGTCCCAATTAAAGCCACAAAAGCAACAGAAATCAGATTCAGCATTCCACAGATGCATTCATAACTCATGTGTAGACATGAGGCAACCCAACCCAAATTGAGCTCTTGACAAACATTTTAAGATAGCTACCACAGGGATCTAGTTTATCAATGAAAAACTGATCTGATGTAAAGCCATAACCTTCAGATTTTTAATAACCGCTCTCTGTTATTACATGATTAAGATTTTTGGACCTTTTAAGACAAAAGCAATATGAAACAGCATGTCTTGTGTGCTCTTCACAAAACAACCTCTACAAAATGAAAACAAAATTTCTTGGCTAACTGGGTAGCGCTGACATTTACATCTGTAAATTCAGATGGATGGACTAAATGACATACTGTAACCAAGCACTACAGGTCAGGCTGACTGTCTTTGATCGGGATGCTGTTAGTGAAAGTGAACCAGTTCCGTCTCAATGAACAGCTTAAAACTGAAGAAGAATAGAAGAAATTTAAAAGGCAGTTGTGTTTTATTCAACATTTTGCAACATGTCTGCTATTTATTAAAGTTGAAAAACAACGAGACAGTGAGACTTTAGGAGGTTGCAGAAGTTCAATATTTTTTTGAGTTAAATGTTTATTAAATTATTTCTCTTTTCATTAGTTGCTTTAGAACTGATAAAAGTGACAAAGAATAGAATATACTAAAAACAGAACGTGGAAAACAAAATATCTGATAATTATATTACGTTTTGGACTATGTGGAATAATTTCTGACATAGTCACATATTTTGATAGATAATCAAAGCATTTGCTGCCTTAAAATTGCTCTTCAAATAATGTAACCCTCCTGTATTTGAATGCAATCAAGCGAAATGACTTGTGTGTTTGTAGTG
Source organism: Xiphophorus couchianus (assembly GCF_001444195.1). Taxonomy (NCBI): domain Eukaryota; kingdom Metazoa; phylum Chordata; class Actinopteri; order Cyprinodontiformes; family Poeciliidae; genus Xiphophorus; species Xiphophorus couchianus. The sequence continues at coordinate 17,419,010 of NC_040239.1, forward strand.
TTTCTACAAAGCTCAATCGACGTTTATGAATACTGCAGGGCCACCCATCCCTATAATCTTCAAGAAAAAAAAATGCATGAAAGAAAACACGACCTAATCTATGAACATTTTTAACTTTAGTAAAAATTTCTTGCATTGCTGAGGGCTCTCGGCTGATTAACAAACAAGGAGTGGATGATTGACCCCCTTGTTTAACGTGTTGGCATTGCAGCAGAGCAATCACGCTCTGCAAAGCTGAGACCACTTTAGCTTTTAGCATAATAACCATACTATCCTGCTTCTCAGGCCTTAGGACAGAAAAAAGAACAACACAGATTGTGAGATGCAAAATCAGGCTACAAATAAAAAAAACTGTAGATTTTCTATTTTAAAATGTAGTTTGTTGGTACTATCCATTAACTATTTGGAACATTTAAAATAAAAGCAGCTGGATGCTGCAGTAAACAATGATTAGAGTAAAAATGATTAATTGGCTTTCAAGCTATAAAACCAGAGCACTACCTGTAAGCCCAAACATGAACTAAAATACTGCAGAGCCCAGTAATAATTTCCTCCTGTTCATCATGGCAGCTTTCAGATTAATCAAATATGGTGCTCATATCGGCCTCCGTCCTCTTCATCAACACCAATCACTGAATTCTGAGACGAGCCTTCTTTTCTCTCGGGGAAAGGAGCGACAGAAATAGTCATTTTAATGGAAGAAGAAGCGCTGCAGCGGTTGAAGTGTTATAATTAGCATTCAGAGTGAAAGTGGGATTATGTGACCACTGGCTGGGAGCTTTTAGGTTCTGGCCCAGTGGACACAGAAAGTGGACTCCCCAGGGAGCAAGACATGCTGGGTTTGAGAGGGGTTACTGGACTGTGCTGTCTCTCTGACTGTGAACCACTGGGGACCAGAGCGGAGGCGCCTGATGGTGCACTGAAGCCTGAGTGCGACACCTGGGCTGTCCGTCATGGCCGCGAACGCTGACAACGTGACACTTGACAGGATGGGAGTCGAGGCTGCAACAGTAGAAGTCAGGACCCGGCTGACAGAGAGGATGAAAGGCGTGCAGATCAAACTCAATAATTTCAATCCAAGCCGGCTTGTCTTCGTCTCCCTCTCGTCTCCTTAGCTCAGAGTTCGTGGCCCCTTTAAATAAATCAGGGTCGTGAAGAGGCAGAACCCATCAATTAAAGTTGTTTGATGAGACTGCGTGTGTGTGTGCTGGTGGGGGCGTGTGTGTGTGTTTGTATTAATCAACAGTGTGACAGGCTAAGAAGAGACAGGAGGGAGGGCTGCAGTGCGGGAGAGATTTAGGAGAAGCTTTGACAAACGGCCTTAAAGATGAATTTCCCAGCCTCCCTTGCTAAACTAAACTGATATCCAATTATGTCCCCCACACAGACAAGCAAACGGAGCAGCTGTGAGCAGAAAAAGCTCACATTGTCAGAATTGTCCAGACGCAATTCAGAGAAACGCAGGACCTTGAAGGAGATGTCACAAGGAGGCCAGAGTCAGCTGCTTGAGTGAGCGATGGTCCACACGCTTGCCTGAAAGCATGACATTGCCGAAGGGGGAAAAACACCATTTTATCATTCAGTGCGATTCGCACCCTCTCTCCCTGTCAAACATGCCATATGTCCCCGTCACAGGTCGTCTTGCTGGCTTATCGAGTGTGACAGGGCTATTCACACACTGCTCCCAATCAGACACTATCTCCTGCAAGGAAAAAAAAAAAGAATCACCACCAGAGCACAGTGACGGGCTGTCAGGCAGAGGGCACCAACCTCCACAGGGCCTGTGACTCTGCCCATCTGGGGGGGTAAAGGCCAGGGGTTATGCTGGAAGATGGAGCCTGGGTGTCCCCACAAGCCAAGAGCTGCTTCAAACTCATATTTTTTTATATATATATTCAGTCTTCAACAAGACAGAACTTTATTTATTGTTAGAAAAAAAAAGGTCCTCAGAGCTGCCTTTGAAACAATCGATCAACATGACATTGATAGCCTAAAACATAGTGCTGGATTGTGTGGCACTGTGAAGGATTGGTTACAATCTTACTTATCGGATTGTGACATTTTGGAAATATAATTCTGAGCTAAAAAGAGCACTCATGGGGCTCGTCAAGGAGCCAATCTCAGATCACTTTTATTCAACTTCTATTCCCAGCTCAGATTATAGCATATGACCAAATATCTTATCATGCATTACGACGCACGTTACATTTCTACAGTCCTGCATAGTCACTGAGTGGGTCCCCAATATCTATACAATGACGGATCAGAATTTCTTCCATATAAATGCAACAAAAGTCATTATTAGTATGTAAAAGGTAAAGTTGGAGATCAGCAGCCAACTAGCCTCGGTGAGGCTTGAGACCATAAAACATGAAAGAAATCTAGGAGTAACACAACCACTCTTTTTTGTCATCATTAGATTTGTGGTTTCTCAATAGTCCTATCATTAGATGTTATTTAATACCTATATGCTACCCCTAATCAGATTATTATAAGATTACAGGCTAATATAGATTTGTCATACTAATGACATCACATGACTGCACTCCCTTACGGTCATTGAGTAATTGTGTTTTAATGTAATTGAAATGATGTGTGAGAATTTTTAATTCAAGTGTATAAAAAATGCAAAAGTCAAAGTTCTGGGCCCCCAAAACACAAGCTTAAAAATCAGCACTCAACTAAACTCAATGAGGCTAAAGACCATAGAGTAAGAAATCTGGGTAATGACCTAAATTTTAACATCAACATAATGTTCATGACTAAATAAGCTCATTATCTTATTAAAAATGCAGCCAGGATAAAGGCAGAAAACCGATACTTTTACTTTGACCAGTTTGTCATAATGGTGCATTTGAATCCATGAGTCCCTGCAACTCAAAATAGTGTAGATCAAGGCATTGATCTACACTAGAAAGAAATCATATAACATCAGTCCACAAGTCACTTTTTATTCAATTTTCGGTGTAAAAATACCTTGACATGTTTTGGGCCTAAATACTTTTCAGAATTGATGGTCAGGTAGAAACCATCTGGACCCCTCAGGTCTTCAAAGATTTGTTTATTCAGAGATCCAATTACCAGAACTTAAGGTGTGGCACCATTCAGTTTGTATACTCTTGAGTTCCCTGATACACTGAGATGTTTAAAAGTAAAAAAATAAATAAATTGATGGATAAAACAACTATTGGAATACTACTGAAGCATTAATTTTTATCATGAAAAGTGGTTAAAACTGAGTCAGTAGTGTTGTCTTTCAGTCTGCGTCTGTGTGATATGGATGGTTGTGAATGGGAGGCAGGTTATTTGCCTGACAGGAAACAGGGGAAGTATGTAAACCTCAAACAGGGAATCTGCTCACCAGACAATTTTCCTAACCAGTAGACCATAGAGGCCCCCTTATGTGTTACGCCAACCTGTGGCTACAAGTCAGGAGAGGCAGAGGTCACAGAAATCCACACACGCCTTGCCTCAGACTTGCCTCAGTTTAAAAGTCGACAAATGAACACTTGGGATGCCCGAGATTTTTAGTGGTACTTAGCTGCTTGGCTCCAAACACAATAACACTGTAGATGCTGAATATATTCTCTAAGTGAGCAATCAGTTGCAAAGTGGGCTGAAAATTGCACTTATCTTCACCATGATGATATGCATAGAGAAATAAATCAGAAGATGGGGCTGAGGGGCGAGAGGGGATCACTAGATATGTCCTATGTTAAAAAGCAACATGATTTGGTGTCTAAACTCCTCAGGAAAAAGGAAAGAGCCAAAACCATCCTACTACGGTTTTTTTATAGGAGAGATTTCTGTGAAATGATTGCTAATCTATGCAAAAAGGCAATCAGTGAGTCATTCATAATGCATGAGCAACGAGATACCAATTTTGCCACGGCTTTCAGATTATTAGATGTTATCACCAATGCAGCAGATGAAATATGAACACTCCTACCTGTTTCTTTGTAATTATAAGACTGCAGCAGTCCAGACATGCTGTACGCTGCATGGGGGGTGGGGGGGGGGCAAAATGTGAAGAAACATACAGACAGACAAACCATCAGATTGAACATCCATTACTATCCGACTGCAGATAGCTCTAGATGGGAATATTTGTTTCTAACAGCTTTATGTATCCATTTGGGTCGTGATTTATCAACCTAAAAGCTGCAGTTTTAAGTACATCTGGCTGACATTTTAATGGTCCATCAATCACATTATGTCACGTGATAATGTTTTGAGATCATCCTCCTCTGAGCCGCGGTGAGGATGGGGGTGGGGGGCGAATCCGATAAATTGGCTGCAATCCCAGGGAAATTATGAGAACCTATTTCAAATTCAAAGTGAGTTCATAGTATGAATGTTAGATAAGCTGCTTCTCAAATTAATGCAAATCAAATTTCATTGAGGATGTTTTTGTTTTGCATTATAGACGCACATATGCTAAATATATTCCTGTGCCAGTATTTGAGCTTCAGCTAAAATCCCCCCAAAAAACAAAAAAAACAAATCCTGTTTGGATTATTAGACTTATTTTTTAAATTATTATTTCTGTTAAGACAGAAACTGTGTCTCGTGTAGGGTTTCTAGTAAACAAAGCTAAATTTACAATATTTTCAAGATTAACAATTAGTTCAAAAATCCTAAACTACAATTTATGTGAAAATGCTAAACACCACCTGTTACAATTTGTGGCATCTCTTGTAAAGATGCCAGGAAGATAAATAAAATAATTTATTTTATTGCAACAGTATAATGTTGTTGTTTTTTAAATCCACCATTATTGTGCGTTTGAACAAGATCCAAATGTTATGACCCCACAGAAAAATATTTTATCAAATACAAAATCCTTCTTCTATGGCCTGCTCAATCCCAGATGTGAGTTGAAGAGAAGAAAGTAAAAGAAAGGATCCAATACTCTGAATCTCTGTGATCTAGTAAGACTGTGCAGAGGAATGATCCCTTCTCTGTGTGATCCAGTCTTAAGAAAAGTTACAGGAAAGCACTTCTATTAATAAATGGAGAGGATTAGCATTGGTGGCAATGACAGTTGCAGCAACGAATTTCTGAGATTTGCTTTCCCACTGAATAGATGTACTTATGTCAAATGTTGGATTTTAGAAAGAAAAAAAGACAGAGTTTATTCTACTGTAACAAAAGAACATTCTATACATAAAGATTTACTAAACATCTCTAGCATTGTGGTTGGTTTTTTATCTGCTGGTCTCTTTTAGGCCGATAAACTTGTACTTAACAAGTTTAAAGGTTTGTTCAACTCAGCGTTCAGCAGCTCCCACTGACACAGAGACTGGCAGACTGTAGCAAAGCCTTTTTTCCTCTTTGTTTTATTTGAACAGAAAAAAAAATCCACACATCTGACTTTTAAACTTGAGTGTTAATGTGTCTGAATAGCACCTGGAAGCCTTGTGAAAGGCACTGGCAGATCTCGTGCTTTTACATTCGGGGAAAGTCTGACACAAGGGATTTGCTCTTAAAACGGAGCACAGAGAGGATGAAGGGTGGTATAAAAATCAATGAGGCTTTTCAAAGGTAACATGAAAACCGAGCGCCTTAGACTGCAATTAAAAAACATACTACTGCTGGTGCTGGAGAGATGACGGAGTGTGTTGCACAAGCCCTCAACTCCGTGGGATCAATTCCAGGATCAATACTCAGACATGATACAATTCCATAATGGAAACAGGGACATAGAGAGGAGGTGTCGTGTGTTTTCAGATATTTACAATTGTGCAGCTCTGTCTGTTTCTGAAGGATAACAGAAACCCGGCTCTAGACATAACAGATCCTCCAGGTTGAAACCTCACTTTAAATGTTTTGGCTACGTTTAGGACTGCTGAAACAGGCTCCCGGCCCAGGAGAGCAGGGGCGCTGTCGACCCACAGAGTCTTGCAAGATAAAGTTGAGACATGACAAGGATGGAAAAGATTAAATGAAGTTTTCAAATCAAAACTTTGATATCTTTGTTATCTGATCAACTGATATGCTATAAAATTTTGGCTGCAGCTTAAAAGAAATCTAGCAGGAAATGATTAAATGACATAAAAATCCAGCGAAGACATTGGAGCCAAAACTGTTTGACTAGATGTGAAGTTGAGATCTGTTGTCTGTGGGGACAAACTTCATCTCATCCATTCATATAAAAGGGTTTGGTTCAGTTCAGCACATACTTGTTTAGTCTGAAGATTATAACAGAGATGATAGCTACAAAAATTAACATTATACAACTTCAAAGTGTAAAATGAGCTGCATTTTTAAACATTCACTGCAACAATCTCAAATATTTACTTTGAGTTAGGTCAGCAGAAGTTTATATAATATCTAAGCCAGGGAGTACAATACTTGTGTGTTTTTTTAAAAAAGGGGTGAATTTTGTAATCCCAAAACCTCTAATCAAAAACTGAACAGAAGGATGTTTAAAAGTTTTTTTCTTTTATATTATATATTTTAATATTTTAAATTTACCTTTGCAAAAGGGACAGTTCATATCAAAATGCTAGAGATTGCTTTGTTTGAGGAGTTTAGTGACAATTCGTTTTATCAAAAGATACTCTTGGTTTGAATCTCGGGTGCATTTTTGGGCACTGTTTTATGAAAGTGCAAATGACTTCCATAGTGGGAAAACATACATGTTTAGATTGGAAATTCTAACCGTACTCGAGAAATTGACGTGAAAATATTTTTACCACTTTTTAGAACTTAAAATCTTTTCCCACCTCTTGCTCCTTGCACTGGCTTTGAGACAGATGGACAGAAAAATAAAAATAAAAACTTTGATATGATGTGAAAAATTGGAGGTGACATTTACTCAACTCCACTAAGAGTTCTCAGTGACTTTTTGGACAGATTTAAGAATATTATTTTTAGCAAAGACCTCTCAGATGGCAACAAATTTATTGCACATATTTATGAAGTGGTCACGCTTTACCTGCAAAAACCACTGGACAGATGGATGCGTGGGCAAATGGTGCATAGATTAACTTATTGATGCAACATTTAGACAATGTAACAGAAAATTAAAACTATAAAACACAACCATACATATTTATTATTATCCACACCTACAGAATGCTTCAATGAAATCCCAGATTTCTCTAAACTGCATAGGAACCCTGTAAAAATAGTTTCTGACAGCATCCTCACATCCTGCTGTCTTATTCGGACCCCTGCCTCCGACGTGGACCACCAACCTCCTTCTTAGGAAAAGGGCAAACAGCCCCAGGAGGATCATCCACCTCATGATGACAGAGAGGAGCTTGTGATGTTGACTGTGCCTCTGTCACCGTGTTCCTACAAACGCTGACGGGGAATGGTTGCCTAAATATCCCCTACCGAGGCCATTTCCTCATCACTCTCTGACACACACACACGACATAAAAACACACAAAACAGGCACTTTCCATAATAACAGAGACAAATGCTGATCTATGGATGTGAATGGAGCTGCACACTAAAATCCCCATTAGCAAAACCACTGGACATCAGCTTCATGATATCTTGTCAGTCAGGTCTAATTCTGCATTCAGTCTTAATGGTTCCTGACAAGTCTCTCACCAGTTGACACGGGACCAGAGGGAATGTGCCACAGTGAGCAAGACCACTCAGCAAATTCACATTTAGCATTTCATTCCTCCTGCTTGGACAAAATGAATTATTCATTGCCGTTTCACTCGCACAGATTTATACAGACAAAACTCCCTCAAACACCTAAAATGTTAAATGATTTTTACATACCACCCCCCCTCTCCTCTGCCCCACTGCAAGGGCAGCTCACAGTTCCTACTGTATCTCTGGAAATCTGACATTCTTCCTCTTTATCCTTGACCCCTTTTCCTCACCCCCATGGTTATCTGAAATAATCCCAGACCCTCCTTAGATTCTATTCATCAGAGCAGAAAGAAGCCAGCACTGACACTGATATATAAAAAAAGTACCATCTGTGCCTCACTCGGGCAAAAAGGTCTGAAAGAAAATGAGACAGAAAATAAAAAGAGGGGCTTCAAATAAAACTGGCTTCGTTGTGTCTCCCACTTGTCCAGCCCCTCCGCCCCATCCCTCAGCTATTCTTGCCTTCCCGCCCTCCTCAATGCCATTTAAATTGAGAAGCGCAGTGGTAATTAAATTCCAGCAGGGGTTAGGAGCAACTGTGCAGCACGCTGACAGGGGGGCTGCCCTGACATAAAGATGACACAATTCAAGAGGACAGAGAGGGCAGACAGAGAAAGGGTGGGTGAGTGTGAGAGGGTTTGGGGTGGGGGGTTGCGGGTGGGGTGACGAATGTCGTTTATTCACGTACACAGCCAGATTTGGACTTCTCAATCTTCATGACATTTGAAAGAACAAAAAAATGAAATGGATATTCACTCCCACAGTGACCTTTTCCCCAAATCGGGGAGTATGGCAGACAGATCCGTCAGCTGCATCTGCTCTATTTGCAGCATATTTTGCAATGCTTAAAAGGATGAGCAATAAAGTGGCGGAGAATTTGGAAAAGCTGTTGTGTGTCTGTGTAACTCGGAGGGACGCTGTTTGTTGTTTATTCACAGTACAGTGATGCTAATCCAGATCCTCCAGAGAGGCCGCACACGCCTGCTGTCCTCCTTTCTGCAACCTTCATTAGCAAAACAACACAACCTGTTAGTCTTTAACTTGATAAATAAAACCGCAAAATGATTTAGAGGCTGAAGATTTTCACTTTAGACATCATTTTTTTTTTTTTAATATTCAATCTGGCATGTATCAATTTCCAGAACAAATCCTTCATTTGGATTTGCAAACTTTTTTTTTTGTAAGTGATGTCTCCTGGAAAAAAAAAAATCACACACAGCTTTATTACATTCACTAAAGCAGATTTTAACCCTGTAAAAAATATAGAATTGAGGATTTAATGTTATTAAACTAATCCATTAAAGTATTACTTTTATCCTGATTCATTAACACAATATGTGCCACTCTGCTGCCATCTAGTGTACAGATACATCATTGCATATAATTTTGCTCCAATGTGCAAAAAGGCCCAGTTGATTAGTCAAATACACACAAAAAAAAAGTTCAGTCAGGAAAATCAATTGGAAACATTTTTTTTCCTTTTGCTTTCATTCTCTCAGTTCCCATTATTAGTTAAGTATATCAAAGGTTTTGAGACATCAACAAAAAGTCCTACAGTGTAGGATTCAGTCTTTTTGTTTCGCCACCAGTAGGCCTCAGTACCTGTTTAAAACCTCCATAATTTCCTCTTTAACAGAGGAAGGGAAGTGCTGCTGCACACCTGGTCCACCAATACTTGTTTCCCAGCAGTCATAGCCACAGTCCCTCAGGTCCTTCATCGTCCCCTGAACAGTCGTTGAATCAGTTTCTGCAAATAAAACCAAACAATAATTTCAATAAACAAGAAAAGTCAGACTAAGATGGTTCCGCGAAAGCTTCAAATGTTTCTTAGAGAAGATGAATGAATAAACAGCATCATGAAGACCAAAGAGCACAGCAGACAGGGCTCTTTAAAATATGGATTTGCTTGTAAAACAATATCTTAAGTTTTGAACATCTTACAGAGCAACTCTCAATCCAACATCCAAAGATGTTAAGAGTACGGGCAAGAACAGGGTTGGGTTATAAAACAATATCCAGAGCGTCAAATATTTCACAGACCTCTGTTCAAATAAAAATCCGAAAGAGTGTGGCACAAAGGGAATGTTTAGTCGGAAAAGGAAAGAAGTAATTAAATTAAATAAAGTTGAATAAATAATCACAAAAGAAGCTCATAACCTGAAAACTGTCAATTTGATCAGTTCTAGTGGTTTTAACATCATTGATCTGATTTGGGGGGTTTTTTAAATTACATTTTAAAATTATTTAAGTCTTACAAAGTGTGTAGAATGCTAATTTATATTGAACACAAATGAAGCCAAAATGGAAAAGCTTGTAACAAACTCAAGAACCCTTGATAGTTGTAAAATACCTTACATCCTTTTTATTTCCATAACAGTCTATCCTCAGGGTGCAGGTGTAGCTTCTACAGACAGAGATAAAATAACTTCTTCTAAGAGCTTTTTTATAATTAGCTTTAGAGCAGACAGATGTAAAAGTGTTTAAAATAGCTGCAATTCAAAAACAAAACCATAAGAAGAAAAAGTATTTGGAAATCTATTTAGGAAATTGAGAACCTATTAAAATTCAGTAAGCTGCAGGCATAAACAGACTGAACACAGGATTTCTGATTGGTTCAGTGCATGAGCACACATATGTACAGGTACATGTGCCTTCTATAATTCCTCTCATGAATTGTCCTTATAATACCTAGATCTGAGAAAAGGTAGTGTCTGTGGAAAACAGAACATTTAATGTCACAGAGTGTTTTCCGTAACTAAAAACTGTTAGATTAAACTGAATTTATTAGACAAGTATTTGTAAAACAAAATGGGCTGAATGGGTTACTATGTAGGAGGCAGAAAACCACTCAATACGATTGGCAAAGCTTGCCTTAGAAACATAGAGTATGGAGATAAAATGTAATTTTCTTCTGGATGGCTGTTTTGAAAAGACAGATTGATTCATTCCATTGTTTGCACTGGAATGAATCAATAAAAATTTGGGCTCATCTTGCAGCCAAAGACACAAGGAATGTTTAGCTGGAAAATGAAAGAAGGAATTCAATTAAATAAATAAAAGGAAATTCAGAAAAAAAAAAGAATGCAACTTTTAAAATTACAAGCATACCTTAAAATCTACAAAGGACAATATCATCAGGCATGCCATGAATGTTCTGCCATAGCCTCCCTCCATTACCTTGAAAATGTTTTCTCTCTGACTGATCTTCTGACGATCGGTGCAGGTAAGAAGGCCAAAAGAAATATTACAGGATTAAAAGCAACAACTAAAACACTTTTTTCTCTGTATTATTTTTGAACCTCAAAATGTCACATTTTTAAGCCAATCTCAACCATTTCACCGGCCGTCGAAACAGATTAATAATTTTGCACACTTTTCTATGACATAGCAGCTTTTTAAGCATATCCTCCAAACTGAACATGTACCTTTGTACTTAGATGACAACAAAACCACCTGCAAATTTTCCACAGTGATAAAAAAATTTATGATTTCCAAACAGAAAAGATTTGGAATATATCAAACAGATGAGAGGCCATTTATAGGCAACAAAAATATTTTAAAAAAATGGTGTGAGCACTTTTGTGGGAAAAGTTGGCGAGTTCACTCTCACCCGCTTCTTACTCAAAATTTGAGACAATTGGACATTAGAGTCTATGTGAAAGAAGACCCCAAATGACCCAGACAGCTTGAGCAGTCAGTTAGTTTTTCAAGCAAGAAAAGGTTTTCTTTCACTGTAGTTTCTGTCGTCTATGTTAGTACAAAAAACAATTGTCAGATTTCTCCAGATGGCATGATTGAATAAATATTCCATCATTAAACCCACAATCTGGGTGTAGTGTAGTTGACTCAGAGCTGAACCTTTGGAGACATAAAGATAATTAACTGGGTGAACCTTCAGACTTTTTTTCTCCATTACATTTTTGTCCCACACATTCATTCACTATTGTGACAGATTACAGACAAAATGAGATTCTTTTGAGGAGCTTTTAAATCCCTGGGAAGGTTTCCGGTCTGTTAAAGTCTCCAGGCTGCTGTCTCTAAATCAACATTTCTTCTGACTTTTCTTCATGGGATAAAAATATTCAGTTTATGAACTCAAATTCAAGCTGGAGACTTGGCGAACCCCACTTTCGTCATTGTGTTTTGCGTTGATGTCACTGTTGATTCGACATAGTAATGTTATCATTCTTTAGTTATTTTCAGTTTTGCTATTGGCTGCCTTTTTTCTTCCACCTTTTTTTAAATTTATTTAAATATTTCCCAATTTCAGACATAGAAATTAATTAAACTACAATGCAAACACAGCTGAAAAGGACAAGTAGTAAAATTCATGACATATGCTTGTTAAAATGAGTACAAACGTAGCAAGGTATTAGATAGTTAACCATTTAAATTGTGCACAGTTACGACAGCAAATAAAGAACCATTATTGTGCAGCACCTGGTCTCAGGAGTGTGATGCCACAGCCTCCTCCACCTGCTCCTGTAAGCTTGCTGTGAAGCCCTCTAGCCGCTGTAACCTGGCACAACATGTCTAAAGAAGGATGTCCTACACCAATCACATTCAGATGATGTTGGTTGATGTCAATTAGCTCCTGCAAAAAAAAAAGAAGCTGTAAAAATACAGGTCATGAGAGATAAACAACAGTATGTAAATGAGAATATTTGAACTGAGGTTCCAGTGTTTTCAATTTGCGTTTTATTTATCAAATAAAATTAAATTGTACTTCTATGGTACATTCTGACTGCACATTTTCAATATCTATATTTCATTTAAATTACAAAAAATCTGTACCTCTAAGATGTTATAGTGGTCTCCTGTGATGGGCTCACAAGTCATCTCTGTTAGGACTTTCTCACAGGTGCAGGAAATGGCGTCGACTGAATCCAGCACAGGGATCATGACGGAAGGAAACTGCAGGAGGTCAAAACAAAAAACAGGCCAACAAAGGCAGATTAACATCTCCCGTATACCTTTTGCACAGAGTTTGTGTAAAAGTAATATTTTTATGCGTTTAAATTTAGAACTGCAAAGCAGATTTCAATGGAGATACTGCACATAGGCAGCACATTTGGCAGGTCTGACTCTGACTGTGTCCAATGTTGGCACAACACCATACAAGCCCAATCTCTGTCCAGGGTGGAAAGCTGCACACCTGCTGGTGTCGCCAAGGCAACGGCACACAGGGGTGCTGGCTGAGAGTTTAATTTTAATGTTTTATGGAGGCACTCAACCCCATGCCCTGGAGTATCAGCCACGAAAAAGCACTGCCTATTATATTAATTATAGTGTCGGCAAGTAACACACGAGGGAGGGAAAACCATTTAGTACCTTGTTAATTTTGTCCTTCACCCTGGCAACAAGTACCTTGGTGCTCCGTGGTACTTTGGTGTTAGTGAGGAGGATTCTCAACAACGGCACCCTGGCAGCAACAAAGATTTGAGAGTTCAGTCACCTGATGATCAGAGGATGATTTTCCAGAAGAAGCTTGATTTTTAGTAATAAAAATCAAGCTTATTTTCCTAAATCGGAAGATATGCTTCCTAAATCGGCTTATTAATCAAAACATTCATAAGTAATTCAACAGTACCTGCTCAGTGGTATTATCTTTCCAGCTAAAAACCTCAGCATACCACCTATGTGTAAAAAAAAAAAAAGCATTTAAAAGATGATTTTAAATAGTGATATTGTAAACTGTTGATAAAATAATAACATTATTTTAGGGAAGGAGCATGAATAACTTCATGTGCCGTATATTATGTTAAACACTTTTCTGTCTCACCCCATGTTCCTACAGCATTGTCTACTCCTGAGGGATTTCCATGGATGATCTTCTCTCCTTGGAAAGCCCAACTGTTGATGAGCTCCAGATCCTCCTGACACCATCTGCAGTCAGTTTACAACAACACAGGGTGCTGCTAAATGAGCAATCACAATGACAGGTAAACAGTTGTGTGTTTAATTGAATAATTATAAAGACACTGTTTGGAACTACAAAGCTTCCACTAGCACTCACACATGTTTTAGATAATCAAACGACAGTTAATTTCAGATGGAAGCTGCAGTATGTAACTTTTTTATGTATTAAAATTATCATTATGGCATGACAGTATACGAGACAGATAATCTGTAAAAAAAAAAAAAAAAAAAAGCCAATAATACAAAACTTAGACAGTAATCATCTTTTCTATCAAATTGCATCAAGCTATTCACTATGGTCATTTATAAGTTTTTAGACAAAACCTCAGAGACTAATTGCTCTGTTGATGCAAACTACTGTCGAAGTCAAAATCTCAGCTCAGACAAGGAAACCTTGTTCTTACCTGCCAGTCTGCTCCCACTCTTTGAGGGGAGTGGGAATGTTTCCGGTTGCACAGAGGAAAGCTGCAGCTAAACACACGGAATAAGCAGCACTTGAGCCCAGTCCTGCTCCGGTCGGCAGCTCTGACCACACAGACATCGTCAGACTGGGCATATCTCTGAAAACAATGAGTTAGTGTTTAATTAAACTACATACAAATAAAGCTAAAATAGACAGGAACTTGTTGTTGTTTTTTTGTAATTTGCTAGTACATCACACAAAAACTCAACTACAGCACTGACTTTATTTTTATTATAGACCAATAATTCAGTCTCACATAGACTACTTTATGCAGCACAAACAAACTCGACACTTCTGTCTATGTCATTTCAGAGTGGTGGCTTTCAGGCAGACAGAAAAATACTCTAGACTAATTGTCCAGTTCTGCTCTCGAGGGAAAAACCCATCCAGACTTGTTAAAGGGTGTAGAGTGGTCCAGTGCCTGACTCTCATTAGTGGCCATCCTGTCAGAAATCCTTCACCTCGCTCTGACACAGCAGCACTGTGTCAGCGCCGATTAAATCCTCCAACAACCTGCAGCTCTAATGTTCATGAGAATCTTCCCAGCTGCTCGGGCCGCAGAGTCCACCTATCTGTCTCTCTTTACCATCTTGATGTGTGCTTTAATTCATCCAATCAACCCATCCATGTCAATAAAGAAATAAAGGATCACATTAAGGTTGTTAACAAAGAAGGAAAAACTCCTTCTTTCACTTCCATGAGTGCAATAAACCTCCAAGCATGTACTGATCACTTTCTTACATATTCATAGCATTTAGCAACATGAGCACAAGACCATCTAATTTACAAAGACCCTTACACTCTACTCTATCCTGTCACCCCGTCAACTCATTGAGTTTAGGTGTTCCATTAACTCTGCAGACGTTAATGCAGACGTATAAAATCCAGCATATAGGCATGCAGAATGTTTCTAGAAGAAAGAATGGGTTGCTCTAAAGAGCTCAGAGGACTGTAGTCTGGTGCTTTAGTAAGATGCCACCTATGCAATAAGTAGAGTCATGAAATTTTCTCTCTACCTAACATTCCACAGTCAGCTGATTGTGGTACTATAACAGGGCAACTCAGCCATGTACATGACAGAGTGGGGTCAGTGGGTCATGAGGTGATTAGCTGCAGAAATTGCCAACCTTCTGCAAAGTTGGGCCTCCAAAGTTCATGTGGCCTTCAGATTAGCCCAAAAACAACATGTAGAGACCCTTCATGATAGGGGTGGGTGATATGGACTTAAAATGGTATCGCAACATTTTGTGGTACTACTGTGATATAAATAAAATCGTGATCAAATCTATTTTTTAAATTCTATTTTAAGTAACTGTTTTGATAGTATTGATGTCAGATTGTACCACCTCTGTCAGAAAACTCTCCCCTGCTACATATTTTAGATAAGGACTTTCATCACTCCCCTAATCATATGAAAAGAATACATAGGACAAATATGGAGCAGAGTGAACATTTCTTGAATAAAATGTTTCTAAAATATAATTTGCAAACAGACACAGTTGGTAGTTGGCAACATCTTACATTTGCAAATAGCAAAAGCGTAACATTATCACATGTTTTGCCTGTGGAAAGACAGAATGAACATCTATAAGTCATCATTTCTTAGTGACTGGTGCTTTTATTACCATAGATGTCCATGAAATACAGTAGAACTTAAAAATACGTGAGAAAAAATCTGATAGTTTTGATGAGTCTTGTTTCTATAAAATGTGGAAATCATGTGAAGAACTTCAAAAATATCTCACCCTGATCCAAAAAGTGACAGGTAGATGTAAAGGAAGGCCAAAATTGCTGAAGCACTACTGTCTAAGTTTTCATTGGTCACACCAATAAATTTACGCAGTCTCTTCACCAGTTCAGCATCCAGACGTTGGATCTCTTCTTTTTTATCTGTTTGTAATATTTTAAAGAAACGGAAACAATTTAATATGCAGGAGGAGAAAACAGACACACGTCATTTTCAGCAGTGTTTCTATTCTTCAACAAGCTAACTGGCTAATGTGATGTTTTTGTGACCTCTTTAATTGTCTGTGAAAGAAAATATATCTGTATAGACAATTCTGAGTCACTGGTTGTGAGCTGAGTACATGACTAAGCTACAATCTAAAAAGTGAAAGTAGTTCACCTGTTTGAGCTAAATGTGTCGGTGTGAAAAATCCTCTCTTACCACTTGATGATGTCAGCTGTTTCAGTTCGGACAGCTCCCAGCAGACAAATGTGTCTATATTAGGTAGGTTAATACAAACTTTGCCATCAGACCTCGCTTTCAACTTCAAATATGTTCTCAGGTTTAAACTTACAGCAAGAGCCACCTGCAACAACAAACGTACAAGTCAATTCACATTTCACAGTACTGCAATACTGCAATACTAAAAATCAGGAGTGTAATTAGACCATTTTATATCCAACCCAGCCCTAGTGGTCAGGGTTGATGGAAGCCCTTATCAGCTTTCCCTCTTTGTATTTCAACTTTTAATACATTTCTGTTAGTTTTTCCAAATTCAAACAGAAAATTTCAGAATTCAACTGCATTAGGCACAGGTGCATTTTAAATTTTATGTCTGATTTTAATGCCTTATGAAACAACAGACTGAAAAACTACATGTCATGTTGCAACAGTGTTTTAAAATATCCCAATACGAAATAAAGAGTCACAATAGCGCAGTAATCAGAACTAGTATGATGTAAATCAAACCTTTTCTACACAATTTAATATTACTAATAAAAATGCACGAACTTAAAAGCTTTCAAAATGTTAAGCTTAGCTGACAGAATCCTAGTTTGGTTTTAAATGTGTGTTAGTATCATACCTTTCCATGAACGACAGCATGTTCCCCGTGGAGGATCGCCTTTCCAGGAGCAGAAATCAGACAGTCTCTCACCTCCATCTTTCTGGCAGCTTCCACAGCCTGAAATCTTCTCAAGTTCAACTTTTCACTTACAGTGTTACCACAGACAGGCTTAGCTGACGTTAATCCGCTGAGGTAGCACAAACAAGGCAAAAGTTTAAACCTACGAATATGTGGTTTAATTTCATGAATAATGAATAAAGTTTGAAGAATTTAACAATGCAAAATTGCGACGAGGCACCAGTCTAAAGCTCTGAACACTGAGTTATCAATGCAGCTAAAAACACAGTTTACACATAGCTACATGAATTATGTGGACTACCTTACGCTTCGCCTCAGGATCCAATCACCGCTTCAGTTGCCTCAACACGTTTCCTTCCGGCCAATCAGCGTCTCTAAATCTGCCTACACATGATGAGTTGACCAATCGTGCGATGAAAACGAAACGCCTACAAACTACGGACGCGGCTGAGGGACAAAACTCTTCGTTACAAAACAGCGTTCAGTTTTAGCTGCTACCTTGTAGCTCGTTATGACATCGGGTATTACCAGACATGCTCTCCTCCGCTGTTTTATGCGGACAAGGAGGCTCATAAGCGAACATCGGACACCTAAACCACTGTGTTCTGACAGAAGGTATTTCTTAGCACTGCTTGTGAGCTCACATGTTTACAGTGTTGTTTCTTCCGACTCCTCTGCCACTTATACCTGCAAAACAAATAGCCCCTAAAACTATATTCTGTCATTATTGCATTCATGATTTCCTTCTTGCTCATAAACAATATAATCTTCATTCTTTTCTTTTCCCCTACAGTTATGCCACTGGAGAAATCAAGTCACCTAAAATATACACCAAAACTGGAGATAAAGGTAAGTCAACCCAATTAAAGAAGACATCTTAATGCTTTGGTTTCAACTATATTTGAAATATGGGCTGGGGAAATTTGTGTGGTTTCCTTTATGTACATTTATGTTTGAAAGCCACATGATCTGTATATGTATTTGTGTCTCAGGCAAAAATAAAAGCATTTAAATGTTGTGGCCCAGACTCCCTTTACAGTTATATTAGTGTATATCCATGTTAGAATTATACATTGTTAAAAATCAGGGGATGAGAGCTCAGCTATTGAGATCTCAACTATACTACTAATAAAAAATCTCAACACAATTTGAAAACAACAGATGCTGTCTATTATGTTTATAATGACTACTATTTTGTGTTGGCCTATCAAAAAAAAAAAAGTCTAAAAAATCCCAAACATTTATGGTCATTTTGTAACGTAATAAAAAAACTGACTAGATTCCTGATTTGCAGGTTTCTCCAGCACATTCACTGGAGAAAGGAGGCCAAAGGAAGATCATATTTTCGAAGCTTTGGGAAATACAGATGAGTTGTCATCAGCTATAGGGTAAATTATGTATTATTACACTATTAAATCATTGTATGCACATGGATATTTAAAGCACTTTTGTCAGACAGTAGAAAAACTGCATAAAATTATGTTATCAGAAAAGAAAAATAACCCTGCGTGCAATGCATCTTAATGAACTGCTTCAGAGCTCAATAAAAATGCAAATTCCAAAATAGAAAACAAATGAAACTTTAAGGGAAATAATGTTCCATGAAAATGTTGCTGACAGGGTGAAAGGATACTAATGTGATGCTTGTAACATTTCAACAAAAGAATTGCGAGAAAAAAAATTATATTTAGAGTTACTACCAATATTTTAGCATTTTTCTTTTACAAGTGAGGTTGTACTAAACATGCAGACAAAGATGTATTAACTAAAACTATGTTGCTGCAACTTACAGGAGGAATGCAAAAGTCCTTAATGATAAAAAGAAATCTCAGTTTCAGTGAAACTTACTTTAAGTGCAGTAAGATGCCGTGATTGCTGAAAAATATCAAATACAAGATGTCCTTTTGCAGAGCTGTTGACAAGAACTAAAAAATGCAAAATTAAAATCTAAATCAGCACATTTACCGAAAATATTTCAGTTTGTCTGACTCACTTTTGTATCTAACTTTACAGTTTGGCCCGAGAGTTTTGTCTTGACAAAGGTCATACATTCACAGATCAGCTGGATAAGGTTTGATTTTGTTCATGCCAAATTTATTTAATGTGCTGAAACTGGCCTGCACTCTAGTCTTCTGACAGACCGAAGGCAGAGCACAGGTTAGTTTCAGCACCAAAAGTTCATTAGATTTATAGAGCAAGCAATCGACATGCATTAAAGATGTGTTATTTTATTGCAGATCCAATGTATTTTACAAGATGTGGGCTCCAATATTGCTACTCCTCGATCATCTGCAAGAGAAATTCATAGAAGTATGCAAATGCAGGTTGGTGTGATCTCTTTATTTTTCATCACTGATGTAATTTTTTTTTTGTTTTACCAGAGAGAACAAAATTCAGTCCTCAGGCAATCACTGACCTGGAAACATGGATTGATCATTTTACAGAGGAACTCCCACCGCTGACCAACTTCATTTTACCTGTAAGTATCTTTCTGCTTCTATAGATACTGAATGTTCCTATGAATGATTAGATTACTCATATTTGTATTTTACAGTCTGGGGGTAAGAGCAGCGCAGCTTTGCACTTAGCTCGGACAGTCTGTCGGAGAGCGGAGCGCAGGTCAGTTTCACCACACACAGTTGTGATAAAAAATAATCAGTTCAATGATTATTTTGAACTGATTAGAATAATCATTGAACTGATCATTCAAAGATTAACCAGATCTGTCATTGTGTTTGGCATATTATATCTGTACATAGCAAATTAAGTGTTAGGTCTAGGAAACCACCAGACCATGACATGCACGCTGCTGCTTCCATGTAAATGTTTCTTTTACTGTGATGTCAGGCCCATCTATTCCTACCACAAATCATGGATCATTTTGAATGCATCATAATTACGGAAAACGTCATGTTAAAACAAAGGAAATGCTTTTGAAATGGTTATTTTAACAAAACAATTACCTCAAATCTACGAGAAAGAGAGCAGCATCTTAGTTCCAGACCAGCAAGATTGCTAAGGGGTTACTACCCCATTCCTCATTTCTTAAAATCAATAGTTATGCAATTAATTAATTAATTAAGAGGAAACCTACATTTTCAAACTTTCAGTTTATTCAGCAAATGTGAGAAAAAAAACAGATGCTGTTTTTTTAACATGATAATGTAAATTGTTCCTCACCCTCTGAGTCATGTTTGATAAATCTTTATTTTAGAATAAGGTTCCCAATGCATTCACTTGTGTATTTTGCATTTTTCAAGCTGTTTAAACTCAACTGTTTGTGGTTTAAGTGTTGCTTTGCAGTCAAGGTCCTTGAGGACCTATGTCCTGCATATTTCAGATGTTTTTCTGCTCCAACACAGCTAATTTAAATGGCTGAAGTGATGCCTCAGCAGGTCGCTAAGCTCTGTAGGAGCGTTCTAATAACCTATTTATTTGATTCAGGTGTGCTGAACCAGGCTGACATCTAAAACATTCAGGACACAGAGATTTAGACGATATGTTATTCTTGTTTCACTGCTACTGTGTTTTTGACAGCTCTGTGTTTTTCTGCACAGTGTTGCTCCAATTGTGCGTTCAGGGGAGGCAGATCCAGATGTTGCAAAATTCCTCAACAGGTCAGTATTATCTGCTTTAAAAACACATATCTTTCTTTCCGATTAAACATCTGATAAAAGTCCAAACATTTTTTTTTGCACTCAGGTTGAGCGACTACCTGTTCACAGTTGCCAGATACGCAGCCATGAAGGAAACCAAAGAGGAGAAGATCTACAGGAGACCTGAATGAACGCACCTATTAGAATCTGCATTTGTTTCTACAGTGATAGATGCAGATACTACAGTTGTGCTTTTAGTTCAGTGCATTGTTTCTTAAATATCACACACAAGACAAAATAAACCAGCTAAGCAGTACATGTACATCAAAAGTTAGAAATTTACACAATAAGCTCAGCAATTCATCAAATAAACATAACATATTTTAAGTTAACCACTTGATTCCACATTGGTTATATTCTCACTCTGATTAGAATTAGTTTTGATATTTCCCATTATAGTTTCTCCTCTTGCAGGTTAATAAGAGTATTTGAGACATTCACATGATCTGGCACCAGCCCTGGCTCTTCTGGGACAGCGTACAAGCCCACGTCATTAGAGACAGATTGCGGTCTTCATAGGGTGGGTAGCGCAGATACGTGACACACTCAAACCGCGTCCCTCTAAGCAAGCACGCTTTTCTGTGTGAGAACGTATCGAAGCTGTAGCGACCATGGAAGGACCCCATTCCACAGGCGCCTTAAAGAAAATGTTTCAATGTGTAGTTAAGACACTATTCTTTTTTTTTATGTCATTGTATGTGACATGACACACTCACCCACTCCACCAAATGGCAAAGCCACCATCAGGCTCTGAAAGATGCAGTCATTAGAGCAGAAGCTTCCACTGGAGGTCTCACTCATGAGTCTGGAAATGATCTGTGGTAAAAAGGTCAATACATGATCACAATTTACTCTGTGAAACTGAAGAAATACAGTAGTTAGCCTAGTTAATGTCAGGACTTTCCACATGTTTATTACCAGCCTGTTTAATTAATTACAAATCTTGTTTTAATGATCATTGTCCTGTTGGAATTGCCTAGCAATATCTAAGAATCACTCACTGTCGAAACACAAGTGTCACTATTTAAAGAGAAGTGTATTTCACATCAGAATCAAGTAAGCAGGAAAAAAAACGTCCTCAAAAGTGACTAACTTCAAGCCTGACTGAAAATTGACTTGTCAACATGGCCGAGCAGAATGCCACCTGGACAAATATTTTACGGTTAGATATGGCAGAGTTTTACTAGCCTCAGTTACAAAAAGTATGTCTGAATTAGTCAGTGAGAGGCTTTCAGACCTTTACAACTCAAATTGTAGGGCTGTTTTGCTGCCAGTGTGTCATAGGAATAGAAAACGACCTTACAGTTCATCAAAATTATCTCAAATAAAACTAGAAATCAGCCATTTGGATCTTTCTTTAGGACACTTATTTCAAACATCAAAAGAAAAAGAAAAAACCATTAGTAGGGGTGTACAGTATATGCATGTATGTATAATTGTGAACCTGTGTGGATCAGAGAAAACCCATACTATACCATTTTCTATAAATTGACCAATGAAAGTCATTTGTTGCATAATCATTTCAGACTGAAAGAAGATCTAAAGCAAATATAAAATATATGTCTATGATAGCTGTATGTAAACTTTTGACCAACACTGCATCTCCACTCGTTATGATGTACCTTATTGTTGGTGGAATATGCATACACACAGAGGGGCTTCTCTTGCTTATTAATAAAAGCAATGGCTTCATCCACGTCATTTACAGTGAGTATTGGGAGAACCGGGCCGAAGACCTCCTGTTGCATGATGGGGTCCGATTCTGCCACTTCTACCAGAACTGTTGGGGCTTCAAATACAAGCACAGAGCCTCATCGTATTGTGCATGTATACATAAGAGTTGTTTTATAAAAAGTCAAGGATGTAGCTTCCTACCAATATACTTCTCTCCCTCCGTCACCTGCCCACCAACAACCACCTTCCCAGATCTCCACAACAGCTCTCGTGTACGGTTGAAGATCTCCAGGTTGACCATGCGACCAAAGCTGCGGGATTCTCTCGGGTCGGGGCCGTAGAACTGCATCAGGCAGCATTTCAGGGCCTGCGCCAGCCGAGCCTTAACATCTGTGTGGCAGAGGATGTAGCTGGGGGCCATGATGCTCTGACCCGCGTTGTGAAAACGCGCCCATGCAATTCGCTGCACGGTGGTGGTGATGTCACAGTGCTGGTCCACGTAGCACGGGTTCTTTCCTCCCAGGATCAGGGTGACGGGAGTGAGAGTGCGGGCCGCAGCCACAGCAATCCTGCTTCCATCCTCTCTGTTTCCTGAAAAAGAGTGACAGCCATGTTAAGCGGCTTTAAACCATGAAACACATTCAAATGTGTGTTGAAAGGTTGAGGATTTGGTTACCTGTAAAAAATACGTGGTCAAATTTAAGCTCCACAATCTCAGGCAAGTCACTGAT
The DNA here is from genome assembly GCF_001444195.1 of Xiphophorus couchianus. NCBI lineage: Eukaryota > Metazoa > Chordata > Actinopteri > Cyprinodontiformes > Poeciliidae > Xiphophorus > Xiphophorus couchianus. The sequence goes on from NC_040239.1 coordinate 17,441,943, forward strand.
GCCTGCAAGAATCACATGGAAGCATTCCTTGAGGAAAACAAAAATTTTGCATAAGAGCATTTCATGCATATGTCACCCTTTCTGAAGGTTAAGCAAATTAAAAATTAATTATTGTTAAAGTATTGCTTAGAATGCCAAAAAAAAAACATGGAGTTTTTATATATCATATTACATCATGCGTCTCTGACAATGGTTATATTTTATACAAGACAACAGAAATGGAGGTGAATTATGTTCCAATGAGTCTCAGGTCAACTTATTTTTGTATTACCTGACTAAATAAAATTATGTGCTCTTAATTTAACAATAGTGGAGAAAAGATAACTGACTGATGAAGACACAGATGATATCAAAACATTTGTCTCCATGAAGTTTGGACAGTAAAGATAAAAACTGATGAGTAAGCATGATGTCCTTTAGCTGTGCTGCACCTGATTCAGATATTGTTTGTTGGGAGACGATTACCTTAACATTATAGCTTATTATTTTTACTCAACTCATATATAAATTAAACTTATATGAAAAAAATATTTCCTTTCCTTCACCTTAAGAAAGAATGTCACATTTATTGTGGGCCTTTAATGATGCATTTGAAATGTATTTGTTTAGTTTTTGCCAAACTTCAATTAACTTTAAAACAGAATTACATGCACAAGTTTAAATTTGTGGATGGAAAATCATCTGCACCGTATGTAAAGTTTATATATATGAAAAAAATCTATTTGCTTTTGAGAGGTTTAAATTCTTAAGCAAATTTTACACAAAAAAATTATCAGACACAATATCAAAAACAATGCAGAGTTTTAAAAAAGAACAAAAAAGCAGTGTCTTTTTGCCAACTCAGCCTCTCTATCAAATATCCCACCAGTTTTCATAACAACAGTGTCTTTAAACTGTATTTCTCTCTTTAGTTATCTTCCAGTATCTCAGATTTCCCAGAATTTTGAAAGCTCAAAAAAGTAAAGCAGTGAAATGACCCTCCTTGGAAACTCCAGTAATAATTTAAGTCGTTAAATCATAAATAAATTAATAGAGAGTGGCTTATCACGTACTTAACACTTAAATTAAATTTGGCTCAGGGATTACAGCTCATAAAGTTCTTTAACCTCAGCAAATGCTCTACAAACTTTTTCCATCCACTTTGCAGCATGTTGCATCATTAGCAGGCACCTTTTGGCGAGGTGAAGTCACATTGTGTAACTTGCTGAAAGACCTTTGGAGCAGTCGATCCTCTCTGCTCACTTACTTACATTATCCATGTAGAAAGGAATAAGACGATGCAGAAGCTCTGCTGTGTGCACGGTGTACTCAGAAGGGCCGATGAGGGCACAGTTTCCTACATAAATGAGATTCCTACGTGAACGTCAGATTCTCTGTGAGGTTACAAGACAGTGCCGCTGCTCACCAGCTGCAATGGCTCCAACCAGAGGCACCAAGCACATCTGGACAGGACTGCACCAGGTCCCCATGATGAACACCACACCCAGGGGCTCATTGATCACCAAACACTCGTCCAAGCTGGTGGACTGCACAAACAACTTCAAAGTTAGGCTACAGGGGAAGCAAATGAGCAGAGGAGGAAAAAAAGAAGAAAGATTCGACCCCCACTGAATACTTAAAAGGTCAGTGCAACTTAGCTTAAATCTGCTTTAGTGGACTCTGTACAATGGATTTCTTTGTGGCAGTCAGACTGGAATGTTTTCAGGTTGTGTAAGCTTTGAATAATCCCAGTCGTTTTGCCACGAAGATGTTTTGGAGAAATGGGTTTCTTACCAGATTCTTTTCCACAGACTGAGGTTCCATCCATTTCTTCAGGTTGCTGATTGCGTGAAGCGCCTCATTCTTGACCATGATCAGTTCAAACACGACCGTTTCAAACCGCGGCTGGTTGAAATGAAAAGAAAATGTAATATTTGCAGGTAAATCTCAAATTAAAATAAGAATGACCTACTTGATTTCAGTGATTCGGTTTAAAAGATCTCTATAGACTGCAGTTATTTTTCTAGCTTGTGCTTCAAGTAAACACACAAACGTTCAACTCCCTGTAAGCAGTCAGCTTCTTTAGCAACGCGCTTAACTGTTAAGTCAGAAGTACAGTATTTAAAAATAAAATGTAATTACAATTTCATTGAAAGGTTTAATGAAATACAATTCAACAGGACTATAGGCATACAGTTTCTTTTAGTCTATCAGAAAGTTTTAGATACAAAGCAGCCATATTGGATTTACATGTTGGGTTTGGTGAGAAAGTTCTGACTTTCCTATTCAGAGTTTCAACTCCTTGGGACACGGTTTATTTTTCAAAATTCAACGTCTAAGTAAAAACAGAACACACTATTATAACTACATTCTTTGGTTAATCAAGTATTACCTATGGATAAGAACACATGTTTCTTTTTCTCTAATTCCATCTGTCAGCACATTGTTATTATTAACCAAGAAAGTAGTTCTTATTAAAGTTTTATGCCATAACATACTGTTTTCTGTATTAAAAATTTGCTTTGTAAATGGACTTATGTATTATTTTTATTTTCCTTGAAACTGAAATTTGGGATGTTCATTACCTGTAAATTCTAATAATCAAATTTAACTGCATGTTTTTTTAAATTGGTGAAATAAATAACCCATTCAGTGACGTTCTAATTTGTTGTAATGCAACAGTAAGACAGTAAAACAACTCTCTGTGTTCTCACTGAGTGTTAGAAAGATGACAGGTGATGTACCTTATGAAGGTCCCTTCCAAGAGCATCCACAAAGTCACACTCATGCTCTTCCAGCATCCGCACCACAGCCTCCAGCTGGGCCAATCTGAAACTTTCCTTCAGGGTCCGTCCAGCCTGAAAGGCAATTCTTGCCCTCCTCAGCAGATCCACACACTCCAGAGGGTATGTCTTCAAACAGGGTTCTCCCAGCCTCGTCCTGGAACAACAAACTGTTGTCAGCACTAACGTTCCCAGGAATACTTCTAATCCACATCACCTTATACCTTCTGCATGTTAAACGACCATTCCTCTGACAAACAGCACGCCCTGATTTTTCCACTCATGTTCACTCTAGTCCAGGAAATCAGCAGTGCTGGTGTCTTTAAATGGGGCCAATTTGAAGTTAAGCCTGGTCACCCCCTCAGGTGAAATCCCCACAGGCAGGGAGGATAGTAGGAAATCCTAACAACCGCCAATTAGGTGATGCACATAAAACTAACAGTGCTGCTGACTAACATCGAGCCACAGATCATATTCAACTTTGTATCCATTTCCAGGAAATAACAATAAAAACAAATATTAAATGCAAAATCAAACAGTTTTACCTGCGGAGGGCTTTGAACCATCGGGTTGGGGATGGACTAGGTGGGCCGCTCATTATTTTACAGGTTCACAGTGAGACAGAAATGTAGAAGATGGATGGAAAATCTTCACAGGGAGCCTCTGTGGTGTGCAATGACCAAGCCACTGAGCTTGGGGGAGGTTTGACTCATGCATGCGCATTCACACCATAATCCTCCATGTGCGGTATTTAGAAAAACCAGAAAAGGCGAATAAGTTCACAACCTTCGGCCTATCAGCCTGTCAGCCACCCACGGTGGGGCTTAATGGCTCAGACAGGTGTTTTTAATCAATCATTTATTTAAGCTGAAGACAAGAAAATCATTGACAGCATGTGCAGGATTTAAATGGTTTATATAATACTTGATTCAACAATACAGGATTAAAAAAGTATTTTACATGTAGACAAGTCTGTCAAAACAACAAAGAAAAACACTCAACACTATTGTGCAGCCAGCTTTGAAGACATGAAGATTATACATTTTGACAGGAGGGGTGGGAAGGATTTTAGCTTGCGTTTTATTATTTCTCGGTCTAAAAGAGTGAATGACTGCTCAAAGCCAACATTAGCGGTCCTCTGAAACACTTTTAACCGATCCCTCACTTGACATCATTTACAAAAACACACAAGGGGAGCTCCAGAAGAGACAAACAAGCATGTGAGGCATCATTCTTCACATCCTCACTGTAGTGTATTGATTAATTAGGAGCATGTCTAGTTCTTATAAAGACTAAAAAAGGCTTTGAAACGATGTTTGATCCTCCACTAGTTTTTCTGTTTAATTTATAAAAAATCTCGTTGGTAGAAAGGATACAAGCTTATTATTGTGCCAGAAAGAAGTTTACTCAGTCATTATAGGCATGAACACCATATTCACCTGGGGTTTTAACAAGATGCATCTGAACTGTTGTTGATTTTGGGGGGGGGTTTCAGAAAAAAATCTAACTTTTTTTCTTATTCACACATGGTTAAAAAAAATACATCCCCACTGATATTTGGTGAAATACTTTCTCTGCATGTCGCGGAGAAAAGTATAAGTGAAGGAAAGACTTTCAAATCTGCAAAACTGCAACAGCACTCAAACATAGTGGTGGCAGCATCATGATCGGGGCTCATTTCTGCTGGTGAATTGCATCAAGCAGATAGAACAATGAAGGAAGACTACTAAATTATTCACCTAATCTCAAATCGAAGGCTAGATGTTTAAAACTTGCCCACAAGTGTGTGTTCCAACAGGACATCCATCCCAAATATAGATGGGGGGTGCACCAGGGAGCTGGGGAACTGCCAGCAAACCAGGAACAGACAGTTAAAAGTTTTTACACTTGGGTGTAATCCCACACTGATATTAATCTCCTGGAATGGCAACCTTACTGCACGTTTGTAGGGTATGACCACAATCAGACACTAAGTCTGGAAATCAACCAGTTTAAAAGTTCTCTAGCCTTCCTGCTAACAAGAGGATTCAAATATCCCGCAGAATTATACCAGAAGCTAATTGATGGCTACAAAAATAACTTAAATTCTCTGCAACAAGCTGATGGACTTTAAACTAATTAAGAGACTGTACCTATCATGTGATGCAATTTTTATAATTTGTACTAAAACAAAAAGGTAAATTCAGACTTGTGCACCCAATTCTATTAAAAATTTTTGTTGTTTGTTGATTAATCCACCATTAAAACCCCAAAATTTAAAACCCCAAAATGAATAGTATTCATGATTATGAGGGTACATAAACTTTCCACTAGTATTGCACACATTTAATGCTTAAACACAAGTTAGTGGCCATAGTTTAGGAAGTTAGACACTAAATATTTATTCTCATTCATAACAGAAAATGTGTTCTTGCATATTAAAGAACTAGATTTTCAATTGTCTTTTTTCTTGTTCCATGACGACAAACAGTCCCTTTGTCACTGTCTAACGTAAATAAACCCTGTCTCAAGGAATTTTCAGGCTATTAAGGTCACATTCAACTTCATGTCCCCACAAAAACCAGTGCAACATTTTCAAGGGAACGTCGTCCAATTGAGCAGTTTCATTTGGTTGACGAGTCAGTCCGTGACATCATTTTAAAAGGTCTTCAGACCGCGAGATCTTTTCCGCATGGCTTGAAGAAAAGTCCACAGAGATCAGAGGGATTTACAGTAAAAGCCTCCATGGTTGCTTCAGTCAGATTTCTCTCGTTCAGAGAAGTAGTCCAGGACCATAGCCCCAATATCTATGGCTTTTTCTTCCCAAAACGTGGTAATTGGTTAGAGCTGAACAACAACGGCACATGTGCTAGCATGGGGTAACTGTTAGACATGAGGCACTCAGCATTAGTATGAGGTGGAGTGAACATGGTTTCCAGGTATAAAATACATAGAAGACTAAACCACTTCATGATTTTAAACTTGGGCGATAAAAAGAGACGTAGCACATAGCACAGCCTCGCCTACTCCGGCATGAAGGGTAAAAATGTCGACAAATCGTTTCCAGTTCATTTTCTGCTCTTAAAGGTAAGTGATGCTACAGCGAGGGCATCTTTATATCAGACTATCATGATCAGACTTTCTGAACAGAAGTGAAGGTGATGTTTGGCTCTCAGACAACCGGAGAACACAACTGGCTGGATGGCTCAAACGCTGCAACACAAGGGAATTAATGCCAAGTTACAACTTCGAACAACGACTTCTTTTTCTTGGAGATTCATCACAAGACACGGATTTGTCTTACAGTCATAAAAGCTTTTTTTTTTTAGATGCGTTTCTGGATTCAACGGATGAAATCCAAACTTGACAGCATATTAACAATGATTGGTTGTTTGGTTTTACTCATGTAAGTAAGACCTCGTGTCTAATGGCTTGCATTGCATCTGTATTGCTTTCCAGTTGACTTAAAACGGTGGCCTCTGATCCAAGAATGATTCTGTTAAGCCTGAGAAACTGAGATCAAACCACGGTATATTTGAGTGTTATCATGTTAAATATATGAAAAATTCATTTTTAAGAGTAGACATTAAAATTTTACTGTGTTGTAGGAGCAGCTTCCTCTTTGAAGAGAGACCTAGAGTAGATCTCACTCCATCAGCGCTCAACCAGAGATCAGATCTTCCATCATACTCCTCCTTTCTTTAGCTGATGGCTCTATAATGTGCCAGATAGCTTGAGCATCTCGCTCAGTTCATGTTGTTTATCACATCCATCCTGTGCAGATTGTCCCAGCGCAGAATTAGGAGAGCTCGAAGCCTGTATTCATACTGATGGCGTAACGCAGTTTGTCACGCAGGATGCTCTTCTTACTGTAGTTGGGCAGCTTGAGAAGGTTGAAACACGTAGAAGAAGTGGGAAGTCGACCCCCAGGCTCCTTCTTTCGAATTGTGAAGAAGCCCCTGAGGACACTGCCGAGGGTGTCTCCTGTGTCCTGGACATGGCAGACAAAATGTGCACAAACAATTATTTTTGGATTGACCATCACAAGTATTAGATTTGTATATTCTTTCTTACTTAAAACCACGAGACTACTAGAAAGTATTTCAAAACTTCTTCACCTTTAATGCGACATATCCTGTAAAGTTAATCTGAAAAACAAACAACCTGTTCCAAGAAAAATTGTAAAAAAAAAAAAAGAAAACAATCGGTAGTAACCTGGTGCATTATGCTAGTCAAAGCACCTTTTAATTCAAGTACAGCATTTCGTCTTCACACGCTGAGAAATTTGGAGAACATTAGGAAAGTAAAATGGGCAAATTGATCAAAATGTATTGTGTAATTTAAGTTTCCTTCAAAGTATTCATTTAAATGTGTACACTAACACAGCTGCATTATTACTTTCACCTCTTTTCTCAAAAAGTTTTAAAGTTGTTTTTTTTTCATATTCCTTAATCTGTCATGTTGTATACTCTTAATGGAAACAGTAGATATAACCTAAGAGAAAGTGGGGTGAGAAGAAAATGTACAGAGAGATGACGGGTGCAGAGAAAAAACAGCATTTCTATTCCTCCAAACCCCACTCCGAGTTTCTTTCATAATCTTTAATTTATGCATATTTTTATTGCATGATTCCAAACCTGTAAAAGATACAGCTCAAAATAAGCACATGAAACAAATAACTTATTTTTCACTCTTACCTGATCATCTGAGACTTCCACACAACGGATGGAGAAAGGTGGTTTGAGGTAAGCAAAGCCTAGAAGAGGTGGCCTTGAGCAGCTGGTAACAAACTATAAAAACATATTTGAAAGATAATGAAAAGTAAAATCACTTTGAATTTGTAGTAAAAACAAGTATTTAACTTTGGGAAACCTACTTTCAGGAACATAGCCCTCTCTTCAGCATTAAAGTCACTGGACAGGATGTCCCAAAGCCAGATGATGACACGGTGGCTGCTATGGAAACCTCCATAGTAGACAGTGTGTTTCCTGTAAGAGGCAAAAACAACAATGAGTGTATGTTAAACTGGCTCAATAAACAGAAAAGGAAGCATTAGACAAATGTGTCAAATTATATTTTGTGGGCTAGAAGAATGGTAAAAAGAAAGGCAAAAGTAAAAATTCAACTTACTTGAGGTCGTCTAGATCAATCTCTGCGTTATCCCCTGAGATCAGCCGCTGAACTTCAGGTGTGGAAAACATGTGCAGCCACTCTGGATTAATGATGTTGCGAAAACCCCGGATGAAAGCTGCCGTTTGCTCCTTAATCTGCGTGTGCATCCTGAAGTGAGCCATCAGGTGGATGTAGCTGATCCTGCGGTAGAGAGGAGAGATGAAATCAGGCTGTGACGGTGATTCGACAAAGGACTTTCTTTAAAAGGATCAACACAGGTTTTTAACTATGGAATCTTAATTTACTTACTTGTTTTCATTGGTGACTGGCATAGTCTTTCCTCCAGGTATCAACTCATGACAGACAAGCTGCAAGGAAAAATCAACTTAAACTTCATACATTAGATAAAATGTATTTCTGATATGCCTCCATTTTTATATTTACCTACCTGCCCCATAACATCTTCATCATAGGACAATGTCAGTCCTAGATCTCCCACATCTCCGTCATAGCGCTAAAAAATTAAAGATAAGAGTATTTTGTTTTAAAACCTTTTCCAAAAATGTTCAGACTTCTCCAGGCTGCATGTAAACGCAGTAACAGAGTCGGACCTTAATGGAAGTGAGGTTTTTGTAAAACTCAGAGTCCAGGGAGGGAAGCTCGTCTATGGAGCTGTAGAAGGTGCTGTGGTGGTGTCCCAGGACTTGACTGAGGAAGAACGAGGCAAAAGGAACATCCACAACGATGCCCTAAGAAGACAAAACAAACAGCTGATTATCACATCGCTCAGAGCAATAGGCAGAAATGAGCACCTTTGAAGATAAAATTACCTCATAAACAGCTTTACCGAGCATCTTCCCAACAAACTCAAAGAGCTGCAAGTGATTCTCGTGAATATAGGATGTGGGTGAGGGATACAGCCTTTCATTTCCACTTGTAGTCTATATAAAATAAGCAACGGATCAAACCAGAACCAGGTGGTTTGAAGAAAACTAAACAAAGTGGGCCACCTATTCAGGTTACCTTGAACAGGTTGAGGGCAGGATTGAAAACTTTCTTAATGATCTCCTCTAGAAACTCTTTGAAGACCCCATCCTGGTCAATTCCAGCCTCGTCCACTCCCAGGTCATTAACAAACTTGACACGAATGACGCCTTTTATGGAGTTCACTGGTAACCTGCGGAGTTGGTCGTATCCGTCCTACAGGCAGGGAAATCCAGCAATTACTGAGGAATAAACCAGAAAGTTATGTAACAAATAAGTAAAAAAATAATTCTCTACTACACACTTCCAGCATCCGTGAGCGGCGAATAGTGATATGGGTGACGTGCGGAGAAGCCGAGCTGGTTTCTACCAACCCTAAACTTTCTTTCTCCTTTGTGACGATGTTTCTGAACAGCAGCACTCTCTGAAAATAGAACGTTGGGAATTACCACTGTGCAAAAAAACCCATAAACATTAAGCAGGACACATGCTTTAACTGGAGAATCTCATTCACTCACATTTTTATGTGGGATAACATGTGGGATGTACTGCAGTAGAAGTTGAGCTCTTTTTTTCCCTTTTTCCAGCTCTTGGAACAACAAGCTCGGCTTCAGGTCCCTGAGTGAAACAGCAAGATCGTTCATCACAATGAGGATATCTCTAAACTGAAAGCCAGTGAGTCGCCCGAGACGGGTGACAGAGTTTTTGAGTATTTACTTGCGAAGCCAGTGGTCATCGGGGGTGAACCTGCGCCTGCAGTCCCGTTCATACAGGACCATCAGCCAACCATGAACGCTGTGAAAGAGCTCCAGCTTTTCTCCTTTTGCATTTTCTATAAAGCACAGTAAGTATAAAGTTAATTAAATTGAAAGGAAGTTGTCATTGTTCACACACATTGATGTTGAAATTGCATTCATTTCCAGACCTAAATTCTATTCCATCCTATAAGTAAAAAAAATCTCATGATAAATGCCTGAAAGATACAGTTTTCTACAGTGGTCAGGCTTTAAAAATTAAACTTGACAAAACAGAACTAAAGATAAAACTAAAATACTTTTCGTTGCTTTTCTGAGAGACCAATTCATCTCCTGCTAAACTTTAGGTTTTGAATCCTTCTCACCCATCATAATTTAGGACAAATGCTTTAACTGGAGACAAGATTCACTCGTGTCTTTAATTATTAGGAAAAGGAAAAGACGAAGCTTATTAGTTGGGAATTACTAACTTCCCAACTAAGTTGTCTTAGGAAAGTCTCGAACAAACGGACGGAAGGACGGACGGATACATGGATGTTAATTTTAGAAAATAGCACAGGAAAAAAAATGTCTAAAAATACTTTGATTTTTCCATACTCTATTTTCTTTTATAAACATTTCCAGTTCTGGGAATTACTTTAATCAAATTCCATGCTTTTCCAGACAGAAACCCTGAAACTTCAAAGAAACTCATATCACAGGTGTTCTGGCTAGAGGTCACAGACTCACCCAAGATGCCGTCCCAAATCATCTTGTACACAAATGTGTTCAGAAAAGAGGAGATAGTGATGAGTTCCTCTATTTTGAAGGATGTTTGCTCCTCATATACTTCAATGTCATCCAAAATTCTGAAAGATATTTGTCGTAAAAAAGTTAAAGGGAGAATTACAAAATTTCTGAAGCCAACTAATTAAATTAGATTTAAAAACCGTCATGGAAAATCAGGTTTCAATTTGAATTTATTCTACATTATAGAGGAGGAAATTGATCTACTTACGTGATGAGGTGACGAGAGCAGTCACAGAACAGCATCAGCATAGCCAGGAGCTGTTTCGACTCCTCTGTATCGTTGTTCAGACACTCCATGAAAAGCTTGAGGCCCCCCTGAGGACCAAGCTCACAGATGAAAGCCCACAGTTTTGGTAAAAGGTCGTCAAGATGTGTCAGACCTGCAGTAAAAGAACAGGACAGTTCTAATCATCTAAAACAATACGTGCAAGAACATAGCGTGTGGGGTTCTGTGGCTGACCGGTGAGTATCTGGAGGCGTATTTGCGTCAGCGTGGACAGAGTCGTCTGGTAGAGCACACAGATGCTGCACACTTTCTGAACTTCAGCTGAGTCGACCCGCTTCCCTCCGACAGGTTTCAGAATGTTCCTCACAGAAGCCGACTTCTGAAACGCTCTCTTAAAAAGATCTTTAAAAGATACAGACGCATCACATCTTGAATGACAGAAAATTCATTGTGTTGAGAGATTCTGTAGGTTTTACTTTGATAACTTACTCTTTACGGGTAGATTGTTTTGAGACGTGCTCGGCTGCGGCGGCGGTGGGGTGGACTCCTGACTCTCCAGCTTCTTGGAGAGGACGTCACTGAAGAGAGTTCGAATGACAGATACGCCCCACAGGTGCTGAAGCTGCTTAGTGACCAGAGGCATCGATTCATTCAGACTAAGCAGAGAAAGAGAAAGGACAGGCAGACAGAAAATGAAAGAAACAACAAGAACAATAGAGAAAACAATCAAATATAGCAAAAAAATAAATAAGCGATTAATCTTTATCAACAAAAATATAAATGTATGGGTATTTCTAACACATTTTATAACATTTCTGTATATTAAAGATAGAGTATGCATAATAAAATGAGGAAACTACAAAAATGTAGAGGTTAAGCTTTATTTTTTTAACAGAACCTGCCAAATAAATATTTTTTTTCTGATGGCTGGAAATTTATTTAAAGTTTGGAGAAAAAAGATGAAGTTAAAAACTAAACTATTCATATTTTACAGCAAAGTTTCTTGTCATTCTCTAACTTTTGTTCTGGATCTGACTGGCTCAGTTTAAAAGTTGTACTTAAACTGCTGGGTTTATTTAAACACATAAAGATTCACTGACCCGTAGTCCACAGTCTGAGAGAACCAGCCCAGGACAGGATGCCAATGCGTTAGGTTGGACTTCTTTTGTGATACGTATCTTTGGCAGTATGACAACATGTCAGTCAGGTCCTTCACAAAATGGTTGGCCTCTTCTTCTAAGACTTTCTCGTTGAGGTAACCCAACTGGATTAGGTTTCCTGTTGGGTACATTTGAAAATAACATTAACAACAGATGCATTCCAATAAACTGCATTGTCTGTGAAAAGTTAATTTAGCTTGGTAATTGGGTTGAAAATTATTAAAAATACACTTGAAATAAATCACTTTGTATGGATTTAATCTATAAAACAAACACCAGTTTAATTTTTTGACCTGGACTATTTAAACTAACCTTTTGATGACACTCCAATTCACTAAATTGGATCTGCATATAAATCTGTTTTAGCAATTAAAAAGTCAAGTGCTAAATCATCTGGAAGCATTTACCAAGTAAGCAGAGCGAGTGGCTGCCCTCAAGACACACACAGATGTCTAGGCATTGTTCTTCCCGGCTCAGAAACAAAATGAACTTCCGCAAGAGGTCATGGGTCTGGATTAATGCCATGCACTGTTGGGACAAAGTATATATAAAGGCAAACGGTCTTAACATTTCATGGTACTAGATACAGACACAACAACAGGCTTTTACCTCTGGAGTCAAGACACTGAGGTGGGACACCACGGCGGGAACGGACATGATGTGGAGGAGGAAGGACCGGAGCAGGTTCTCTGAAAAGTGAGCTGCAATGACTGGCCTGTAAAAGATCAGATTTAGATTAGAAGCAAGGCTGGAAATACAGTTTTACAAAACACAAACTGTAACAGACGTCCATGTGTGGCAAAACTAAAACGTTCAAGTTGAGAAACTGAAATATGAAAGTACCTCAGAGACAAAGAGAAAATAGCAGTCAGGGTGCCTTTAGAGAGAGACGGTTTAGACCGGGCCAAACCATTGGTCAACAGGATCTATACACAAATGTAACACAAAATTCATATTTAACAAATATGTAGGGAAGGGGGTCAAAAAGATAAAAAAAAAAACACAACTGAACACAATTGTCTTGTTTAAACTGTATAAAAAGCAAACAGTAAACGTGAACCTGCAATGTTGAGTAGAATCCCTTCTGATTTAGATGCCCCATAATATTTTCACAAATCCTTGTCAAAGCAGGTCTCAGAGCCTCACCTGCAACATTGGCAGGGAAATATTGTTCATTATGTTTCTGTTTGAACAAAGTGTGTCAGACAATAACAGCAGATCTGTTTATACTCAACTCTCACCCTTTCCTCGGACTATCCGCCATGTTGACGTGTCAGTGAAGGTCACCAGCATGGTGAGGTACAGTGTAACCAGCTTGTTGTCTTGAAGTATGTCAGGCTGAAAAATCACACAGTTGGTTGTACGACTACATCTGAAACACGAGGACTGAGCAAATTGGATGCAATAATTAAAAGACTGGATGAAGGATTACCTTAAGGTTTTTCAGTAACTGACAGCAGATCCAGAGGACATCTTTGATCTGTTTCAGCCAGGGAATAGTGAGGTCTTTGGAGAGAGCCAAAGAAACATACCAGACCTGAAAACCACAAGGAAGAAACATCACTGAAAGAAAGTGAGATTAAAAAATGATTTATTTCTAAAAGATAACAACACAGCCAGACTTACTTTAGGTTCGTTTTCAACCTCCATGCTGGCCAGAATTGCTCGACATAGCTTCTCAAATCTCTGATGGAAGTAATTAAAAATCAGTTTGAGTTGCACAGGCAAATCTATAAGTTATACTGAGGCAACTCCTCTTTGACTAGAAATTATGTTTAACTACATTAATATGTTTGTATTACTTTAGAGAGGGCTACAACTGCATTAACAGAGTAGAAGGAAAAGATATGTATTTTCAATATTTTTAAACTGTCGCAATTGAAGATGATATTTCATCACAGATCGACATGGACCAATGGACAGCAGTAAACTCACCATCTTATCCTCAAGGCGATATATGAATAGCAATTTTCGAGCAATTTTGAAAATTGAAAGTGCATTTCTTTTTGTTGTCCCCGCTTCAGAAAGTTGAAAATAGTCATCAACCTCTTTCCTGATAAGATAAAAAGAAAAAATCACTATTCAGAAAACCGTATCGAAAGAAAATGTAACTCAGAACATCACCATACAAAAACAATGCAATGCTCATGAAAATGTAGTCACCTGGTTTGCTTCTGGAGTCTGCAGCGACAGAGGAATCTCCTCACCAGAGCCTGGATCTGGGTTGCTGCTTTCTCCTTCTCTTTGTGTCCCTTTCTTTCCTCTCTGGCCTGCCTGGCTTTGTCCAAGAACTCGGACTTGGAGCTTTGAGGGACACTAAACATGGTGCACCCTAGAAAAGAAAAATGTAGACCACTGGTTCCACTTCAATAAATAATTTAAATAATTTATTACATTTAAATAATTTACAATCAAATAAAAAATTCTGTTTTTTTTTTTGTTTGTTTGTTTTTCTCCAAAAACCTTGAATATTGCATAAAACCAATTTTAAAACCCTTTTTTGACAGAACTGTTAGTGCATGTCCAAAATTGGAATATCCTTTAATTGCTTATTTATTTTATTAATTCAGTTCAAAAAGTGAGACTCTTTTTTTGTATGAATAAAACCTGTACAGAGAGACAATACAAATTCTAATTGTTTACAAAAAAAATGAACTTTGGACCACTGAGCGACAGGCAGTTCTTTTTCCTCCTTGCTGGAGGTGAGTCATTTTTGATGTCTCTGCTTCAGGAGTGGTTTAACCCACTGCAACAGTTACATCTCTTGTCTTGGATACATCTTGGTGTTGTTTCCTTAAGTTCTGACTCCAGGTGTACATGCACACCTTTTGAATCTTCCTTAAACTTTTAAGTGGGTTTTACTCCACAGTGGACATCCCTTTCTATCATAATTTTTCCTTCTATTAAACGTTTCATTATTATGATTGGATACTGCACACTGTAAAGAGCAATCGTTTTTTAGCAGTTAACCTCTGAGCTTTAGTATCATATAGTTTTCATTTTTTCTATAGACATTGAGATGCCTTCATTAACTTTAACGCATACTCATGGACAAAAAATAAGCGCTTGAAATAACTGTATGTTATAAATCTTTATGAATTTGGGTTTAAAATTTACTTATTGAAATAATGTAACTTTTTGACAGTATTCCAAGTTACTGGGTTGCAGCTGTACCCCGTTCATATGAAGCAGGATGACAGTTCTTTAAGAGGCGTCAAAGTCCACATCTATGCTGTTAGGAGCTTGTTACTCCCTGAAAAACTGACTCTTTTCGGAGAGCTTACCTGTGAAGTTAAGAAGATAAGAAGATTTTGTCTGGCCTTCAGGCACACCTTTCGCTATACGTCCTCCTTCATCTGGCAGTCCGTAACATCCAACAAGGAAGAAAGTCCCAATAATAATAAAAAACTGAAACAGAGATCTAACTTAGCATCTCTGGAGCTAAAAACGACACAGTGAAGATGGAGAAGCGACTGTTAGCTCGCAGGGCTAGCCCGCAGCTTGTCGGTTTGATACTGACTGCAAGACATATATTCTAAACATAGTTCGATTTAATTAGCATCGTGGTGAGGCGGAGTTTGATGTTGGAACGATGTCAGTTTGTTGTAACGCAGGAGACACGCCGTTTCTAAATGTAAACAATGAGAAGAGATCTCTACATAGACTGCAGCCATTAATCCGTTGCGTCGCATTAAAACGATTCCGGGTAGTTTTTATCCGGTTTTGCAAAGTGCGTTCGGCGTTTAGATCCTTAATAAAAAAAAAATCATTTTATTAGGCGAACTCTGTTTGTACAGTAGCGGCGAGTATGAATTTATTTTGTGGAATACAGCTATCGCCCAGTGTGTTAGGTGGGCGTTGGGTAGGGGACTGTTATTGCTGTTACACTTTGCTGTATGACGTATCAACGGAAACGTGTGGGATACGTGATTTATTTTTCACGCGAATTAAAATTATTCAATCACAGCGTAGTTGAAAGTAGAGCGATTTAGCCGTAATTAAAGTAAATAATTTCCAGCAGTTTTCGTTCTTTAAGTTTAAGATGTTTTCACCTCTGCCTTAAACTTGGGACGGTTGACGTCATTTTTAATGAACGCGCAGCGGTACTCCGGTGATGTACCGTAAAAGTGACCCCTGTCAAGAAAAGCACGTAATGGAACGCGCATTTCAAGCTATTTATGTCTTAGTCATGAAAAGATAATACACACTTTACTAAATGAATTACAGATTTTCTATAGCATTTGAACCAAATATGGGTGTTATTGGATATATGTATTTTTTTATTTTTTTATCTATCTATCCATTGTTTTCACCTCTTATTCTTACACTGGACAGAAAATCAACCCAGGAGGTTTTTGAATTACGATACTTTTGTCTTTAATCATGCGGATTCTGTCAGTGAGCTGTAAATGATTGTGTTGAAATTGACATTTGAATCAGTCATATAATGTTATAATTTAATGAGTTTGTTGAATTTGTTGAATTATTTAACTCATCACTAAAATAACTTGTAAAATAATTAGATAAATAATGGGATATTTTTCATGCAAAATTTGCACAAAAATGAATTTAATGTCGAATTATTATTTTCAAGTAATTTCAAAAACACATTTCCCTTTTTTCTACAATGTGGGTGGATCATGTCTCCTCAGATGTAATATTTATTCATGTATTCAATATGATATTTAAATTTTTTTTAAAAAGGCAAATATTTAATTATAAAATATCTTCGTTTCTTCAAGATTTAATTTTTTTTTTTTAACAAAAGTTATTAGGGAAATTATTGTATTGCAAGGCACTTTTGATCGCTCCTAAACCTATTAGCACTTGAAAAGCCTTTCCTGTCACGGGGCGCTTTTTTCTGCACAACACCGGAAAATAGTGGGTGTTAGCTGACTGGCGTTAGCAAGCAACAACTTCGAAGTCAGCTGTGGGTTCTATGGTAATTATATGGGTTTCTTTCTAACCATAAACAAATTAGTTTTTCCTTGGTATCATAATATTTAGAAATAAAGATGATTTAAATGTCGTAGTATGAAATAATTTACTTATTATAGAATATCTTCGGTAACTCCTAACTATGCTAACTGGTTGCTAGGTACTGAGAGCTAAATCTAAGTTGTGAGCTACATTGAAATAGCAGTTCATTGTTTTAGAAACAAAATAACATTTAATGTTTGGAATCATTAGTGCCTCTTATTTTTTTGTTGAATTTGATTTTTTTTATTGTGAGAGCTTTTATTAGTTTACTGATGGCCTTGATGACGCCGTTTGTTCCAACTGAATAAAATGTTTTTCATACCTTTTGACGTGTGACGCGTTCAGAATAACCAAGTAAACATAGGTAGGTTTTGACTGATCTAAGTTTAACTTTGAACAACTTAAAATAGGCTGCACCAGTAATAGTAAGACAAAATGTGGAAGTACTTTAAACACTTTAGTGGTAAGTCATTAAAATATTTAAGACTTTCTTATCTTATCGATACCAAATCATGCAATCAGTTTTATTATGGCATCTGCTGTTAACTCATATATTCACTTTGTGTGTTTTTGCTTGTATTTGTTATCTCTTTGGGATCATTTCTGGTATATTCATCTCTCTTTACCACATCAATAGGTCCTATGGTGACCACCGCCCAGTCCTTTTGGTAATAATTAAATTTAGAGGTGGCTTAGTTGACAATAAGTGAAAGTCATTACAGTGTCTTGATAAAGATAATAAACTTTTGATTAGTTTTTAAATATAATTATAAAACCACATTGCATTGATAGTAGTATTATATAGAATTTGTGACAAAAAAGTATAGAAGATTATGGATTGGTTATGAATATATGGAAAATGAAGTTACTGCAAGCTTTCAGTAAGCATACGTCTTTTGAAGGAAATCACAATGAGGACTACAGTGCCTATTGTATAGATGGGCAAAATTACTCCAGTTCCAATCTTGAAATGTTTTGTGACAGGGGCTACTCCTTTACAGAAGTTCATAAGGTTCATTCATTCTGATGGGTGCTCAATCCTGAAGGATTCTCAGTAGGAGCCAGGCTGTTGTTCAGCACTTATGATTCCCTTCATAAATCACCTTGGTTTATGAAGAAGGCTGTGTGTAGAACCAAGGTATTAATTATGTGGCACTACCCCCAGTAGATAACCAAATAGTGCAGGTGTTTACTCCACTCTGCATGGAAACATGCTGGAGTGAATTTAAGGGAAATCATGCCATGGTGGTGTTTTTTCTTGTTTGTTTTTTTTTCAGGAAGAGATGTCAGGAGACAGTGTGGTGAGCTCTGCAGTGCCAGCAGCTACAACCAGGACCACATCCTTCAAAGGTTCCAGCCCCAGTTCCAAGTATGTGAAGTTAAATGTGGGTGGAGCGCTCTACTACACTACAATGCAGACACTAACAAAGCAGGACACCATGCTTAAAGCTATGTTCAGTGGGCGGATGGAGGTGCTTACAGACAGTGAAGGTAAGCTCTGTATGTACATTATAAATGTACAGTACATACAGATGGTTCGAGCTTTTACCCACCAATGGTTTTCTGTTTATAGGTTGGATTCTAATTGATCGTTGTGGAAAACACTTTGGAACAATCCTTAACTACCTCCGGGATGGGGCGGTCCCACTCCCAGAGAGCCGTCGGGAAACGGAAGAGTTACTCGCAGAGGCCAAGTATTATCTTGTCCAAGGCTTAGCTGATGAATGTTCAGCAGCCTTGCAGGTTAGTTCTTTCATATAAAATCTGATATCTGATTATGCTTCAAGGCTCAAAATGTTGCACATTAGGAGACGTCATCCTGCATATCTTTGATGTGTCAAGTGGTAATTTGAGCCACTGTTAGCTCTATGAACTTTCTCTACACACTTTCTCCAACGAGTTATTTTTGTCCACACAATTACCACAATGTTGATATTTTCTCTTTTTTTTTTTTTTTTTTACCATTTTCTGTAAAACACAGAGAAAATCGAGTGTGAAAGTGCCAGCAGATTCTGACACACTCAATCCAGGCCGTCTGGCATCAAAAACCATAATTTGTTTAGTCATTGTAGTTTCTATTCTTCTCCATTAGTTTGAATTGGAGGAAGTTGTCTAGGTGGCTAAATTGTTTAGTTTCTGCCATGTGATTATCTGACTTTCTGTGTGTGCCAACTAAGATTGAATCAAGTATTTCCAGAGAAGTGACTGAATGTGGAAACTTGTGTTTAATACGACTAAAAACATTGTTATTTAACAACTGAAATATCGGTGATGATGAAATCACCTTTTACTCTTTGCATGCTCACTCAGCTCTGCATAGGTTTTCTTCTTGCTACTTTGTTTTGAACTCTATACCAAAGTGTTACCATTTTGTCTACATATACTTGGATATGCTCATGAATGTACCCTTTCCTTCTCATGTACTTGCCACTAAGTGCCTATTTCTCTTTGTAATCAAACATTTTGATAGAGATGCACTCATAAAAATGGTAAAATCTTATTTGTAATGACATTGTTCTAAAGGTGTAGCATTAAACCGTCATTTCTATTGTGGCAGTAATTCTTGTTTAGGTAACATGACCACTGTTGAAACCAAAATAGCAGAATGACCTCCTTCAGGTAGACATCCATCTTAGTTACATAACACAATTTAGGTTGCATTTGTCATCATATTTAGTCTGTGATATAAAATACTTTACTGTAATTTAACTGCAGTGTTTAATAAAGGAAATAAAATTGTCTTTCAGAAGAAGGAAACATATGAACCTCTTTGCAAAGTGCCTCTCATGACATCATGTAAAGAAGAGCAGAGACTCATTGCAACCTCGAATAAGGTATGTTCTTGTAGCTTGTACTGAATTTTATGGAGCTGTTAAGATTTTCTTTGGTAACCAAAACAGAAACATTTTGTCTTTCCAGCCTACTGTGAAACTGCTGTATAACAGAAGCAACAATAAATATTCATATACTAGGTGAGTCTCCTTTAATGGCATCATTATTAGATATGGATCATAACCCAGGTGACTTGCAGTGCCATTCATCAACTTTTTTTTTTTTTTTTTTTTTTACCTCCTGTCCAGCAATTCTGATGACAACATGCTAAAAAATATTGAGCTTTTTGACAAGCTGTCGTTGCGGTTCAATGGGCGAGTCCTCTTCATTAAAGATGTGATAGGGGATGAGATCTGTTGCTGGTCCTTTTATGGCCAGGGTCGTAAGATTGCAGAAGTGTGCTGCACTTCCATTGTTTACGCCACAGAAAAGAAGCAGACTAAGGTAAATATGCATCAGATGCATTTTTTTGTCATTAAAATAAATTCTTGGATTGTGGCAGTTCTGACCTTCAATGCTCATATTCTCTGTTCATTCTTTTTTATTACTACTATTATATAGCAGTAAATTTTTCACTACAGCTCTTATTTTATTTCTTTGTGAAACATTCAGGTTGAGTTTCCTGAGGCGCGCATCTATGAGGAGACCCTCAACATCCTTCTGTACGAGTCCCACGACGGACGGGGTCCAGACAACGCGCTGCTGGAAGCCACAGGTGGCGCTGCAGGAAGACCTAGCCATCTGGACGACGACGAAGAGCCCATAGGAAGAGTTCGTAGGATTCACGTCAAACGACCCGATGACCGCACACACCACCACCAATGACCTTCCTGTTCTGACCCAGCAGTATGTGTCTCTGCACCGTGCTTGTGCCTTACAAACACCACGCAAATTACTCTTTCTCACTTCCTGTTGTCTCCAGCTTCTCCAAGAGACTATTCTGAGTGGTGTACATCAATTTGTATTGTTTTCTGTTTTTGTGTCTCATTTTGTTGTTTAGCTGTTGTGTTGCTTTGTAATCTCAAAAATGACTTCTTCTACAGTTGCCTATATGGATGTTTGCTTTCAGCAGAAAAAGGTTTTACCCATTGGACTGTTTGTGGAGTGTTTCTGTCAGTATAAATC
Organism: Xiphophorus couchianus; assembly: GCF_001444195.1. Lineage (NCBI taxonomy): Eukaryota > Metazoa > Chordata > Actinopteri > Cyprinodontiformes > Poeciliidae > Xiphophorus > Xiphophorus couchianus. Next base: position 17,462,647 of record NC_040239.1, read on the forward strand.
TGTTGTTTACGGGTTTAAGCTAAGTGACACACAGCAGAACCTGAAGTACGAGATGTATATACTGTATTTAAAAAGGTAATGTAGATGGTTTGCTACTGTGGGTCTGTCAGTGGTGTTATGCCGCAATGTGACCATACGGTGGCACTATTTTATCCCTGGAACGTTACCATGGCTATTTTGTATCCTGATAATTAATAAAACTGTATAAAAAATAATTTTTATGTTACAGTATCACAGAAGAATGCAACATTTCACTCTCTGGATTATATTCTATTTAGTTAGGATCGATATATTTCTGTTCACTCCACTATAAACCTTTTATTTTCCAGTGGAGGAAACGTGAGCTGTGACCTGAGGTGTTAAATGTACTGAGTTGATTGAATGATGTCTGCTGAGGTTTAAGTGAATGAGTGTAATCAGAGCGATGCCTAGCAGGAAGGCCTATCTACAAGCTTTTAACAGAGATGGGAATTAGACCTGTCCATCACTGCATTCATCAGAATATACTGTTTGCATACTATATGTTCAAGTCAAAGCAAGCATCGATTTTTAGGTCTGTTGTACAAAAGTGAACAAATGATGTTTTATATTTATATAGCCTTTATCACAAATAAATTTCTAGATGCATTGGTTTTTTTATGTGTTTAATTTCCACATGTTCCTTGTCACTGAAAATACGAAATTATAATACATATGGCTTCGTTGTTTAGAGAATTACGTGGGTTGTTTTATTTTTTTTAGCCAAGCTTGTGAATAATATGGTTTCCTCAAGTCAGATATTTTTTGCACATTATCTTTGATTTTTCAACTTAAAGTGAAAGTTTGAATTACCATCTCAGATTTAAACTTTACTAGATAATATATCAAACTGTAGTTTTATTGTAGGTAAATATTATGCTGAAAATTAACTTGACCTAAAACATATGAAAAGTGTGTTTCATCTGTCCGATGAGGGATGCAGCTGTTTCAGGTCAGGTGTGTATCCTGTGGACATGATCCTCTCCTAAGGGGTCTCCTGATTATATATGCAGGGGCTTCTTGCGTGTCCTCACATGTTACCGTGTCCTTGTTCGTGTTGCAACCTGCAGCAAAAATAAAAGTGGTTTATGTTTTTTCTTATGTTCAAGGTGAATTTAAAGATGGGATTATTTGTTTATACTCACCACCATCAGGTGTCCATTTTTGGCTTTGTACACCATGGGCTCCTGTCCTGTGGTAAAGTCCACTGAGTTCTCTTTGCCAGACTGGATTTGGATCTTTATGCTGAAAACGCCAAAGTTGTTGATTAAATCTGAATGGCAAAACCAGGTGTCTAATTCTCAAATCTTGAACTCACCTGCCCTGAACCACTTTGATTGCATCCTGTTTGTTAGCAATGATGCTGAGTTTGGTTAAAAACTCATACAGGTGCTCACACTGTATGATCAGATCTCCCTGAGACAAAGAGTGACAAATGATCTTGCTAGATTTTAAAAAGTTAAATATAAAAGTTTTTATGTTTCTGAACCTTCACAAACTTAGTCATCATTAGAATAATTTCTGTATTATTGTCATGATCAGTGTCAGTTTAAGTAAAAAATACAAACCCAGATATGGTGTCTTACAGTGTGGCATGCATTTGTATTCAAATGAGTCAAATGTTGAGTAAAACAAACTTTCACTGCAGTTAACAGCAAATCTTTTGGAGTAAGTCTAACCACTTTCCACATCTAGACACTGACATTTCTGTCTTGTTTTTTTTTTAAAATCAACCTCACATTAAATTGAGAATGTCAGCAATTTTCAAAACTTAAAGATTCTTAGTTGAATTTGCTTTCACTGGGGAGTTCTAGATATAAAGATGCTTTGATTAATCCTCATTATTCGAGCTGTGGGTGTATGCTAACAGATGTTTCACCAAGGTGTGGATTTCTGCAGCTCCTCCAGTGTTACCTTGAACCTTTTTGGTTGCTTCTCTGATTAATCCTCTCCTTGGATTCCTCTGTTTTGGTAGAAATGCAGTTATTCTGTGCTCTACATTTTCAGGAATTGGATTGAAAAGCTCTCTGAGACACATTCAAGGCTGTGGGAATTTTTTTTACTTATAGGGTAGCTCTGCTTCTCCACAGCTTTTATATCAGACTCATCTGATGCTGACTGTTCATGGATGTCCTCTAACCCCTGAAACCTTCACAAATCAGCAGGATTTATACTGACATTGCATTAAATAAGGTTGGGCTCCATCTGAGGCCTATTGGTTGCACAGAATTTATTTGGGAGTATCAGAGAAAGAAAACACACACCCCACTTTTCAGATTTGTAAAAAAACAAAATACATGGCCCTGTATCCTTTTCATTCCATTTCAAACTTACTACAAAATTAATTCACCATCTTTAGTTGATTTATTACATGAAATCCCAATAAAATACATTGTGTGTAATGAAATAAAATATTTTTAAAAATGACTCACCTTTTGTTTGGGGTCTTCACAAGTTATATGAATTACAATGATGCCATCGCTTAAGTTGCTTACAGATATCCCTGCAAAAAGTCCAAACTCAGTTTTTACCCTCCATGAGAACACTAATAATAATGTTAACTACTAAATTATTTAATGTAGTTCAGACCTTTGAGAGAATTGTACGACACTCGCTGTTTGATCTTGGCTTCCTCCACCAGATAAGCAGCAGTCTTGGTGAGGATGAACTGCCTTGGCCTTGGTTTGAAGCCGTTTCTGTCATACTTAATGACGGGGACACTGTACTACAAAAACACAGAACCCAACTCACTCAGCACTTGATTTGGTGCTGGATTACGTCAAGCTGGTCATTTCATGCCATTACCTTAACCTGCTCATTGCGAATCATACTAAGTACCCGGATGTTTATCTCTTGTTCGCCTGGAGAAGAGAGACCATCCATGCATGTGACTGTCTGGAAACAGAAGTATGTGGAGCTGTTGTATTTGAAACTCACTGATTCTTGTGTCCAAGAAAAGTTGAGGGATGCTTGGTGGATAATTTTCCTTTTTGCCTTTGAAGATCGCACTGGTGACAACTTTCATTTGAAGCTGAAAAAACAAAACTACTAAACTACTAAAACAAAAAGCAGAACATTTTTTGTCTTATATGTTATGATCAGTGTTTCTTACTTGTGCTTTTTTCTGTGGTGGGATTCCTCGCACATATTTCCGCACCATCAGACGGTAGTGAAGCTTCCGCAGTATCTCTGATGCCTTTAATGAAGCAAAAAAAATTATCCTCAGAGCCAAAAGTTTACTTTCCATCCGGCTGCATTGAAACGAACAAACGTTGCGTTACCTGAGTGAGCACAGCTGGGGGAGTTAGCCAGGTTGTCTTATCCAAAACAGTCTTTGGCAGATTGTTTTTCAGTCTGTTCAAGTAGCTTTGTCTCACAAAGGCCAGGTACTCCGAGTTATCTGTGCTTTTTGCTTCCCCTCTGTTTATGTAGGCTTTGATAAACCTAAAACAGTAGAACAAAATACAATTTAGATAAAATGATGTGATAACAATTAGATATAGGGTGCCTTTTTTTTGCTTACTTCTTGATGACTTTTACAGCCCATGCTCTTTTCTCTTTCTCCTTCCTGGCCTGTGCTCCTCTCCAACATGTCTCAATCTTTGTTGCTGAAGACATAAAATTAAAGTTAAGCTTGCTTGCACTTCAACAAAGAGGTTTGAATATTTGTGAAATGTTCCTAAATCTAAAACATAATGTATTTTTTAATCACTTGCTATTGGAGATGTGATAGATATTTTGGTATAAGAACTGTTTTCTAATCCAGTGTATGGTGTTGATATCAAAGTTATCTTTATGGTTTACAAATATTTAAGCAACAGTCTGTTTCATGTTCTGATATTTACCAGCCTCTTTCTGTTTCTTGAATTCTCCCTTCACTTTGTATCCTTTATACTTGGCCTGAAGTTTTGATGCTGCAAATCCAAAGCATACGAAACCATTAAAAGTCTTAAATAGTAATAATAAAAGTTTTTAAGATTTGAATTAAACTTACCCAAGTCATGTTTGCATTTCTCATACGCATCCTCTGTGGCATAAAGGGTCCTGGGATGACGGATGAAGATCTTGGTTCTATAAAAATCCAATCAAGGATGGTAATGTTTGCCAAAACTGGCTTACTGAGTATTTTTTAGACTGAATTAGAAAGTTTTCCTCACCTTCCCATTTTGTACTCATCAGGCAAGTAGCCCAGGTGTTGAGCCAGCACTTCAACTCCATCAGCAGGCATTCCTCTCCAGTGAGGCCAAGTGGCCGGGCACAGGGGTTTGTATCTGTGACATGAGCCAGGTTAACACACACAGGAAAGGTTTACACACATGAAACCAAACACAATTTCATGGAGAAAGATATGTTTTTGCAGGACCTCTTTAAGAAGTCCTCATACTTCCGACGGTAAGCGAAACCAGCTCTTCTGACTCTGAGATGCTCCATTAGGCCCAGGTACTTCACCTGGTGTCTGATCAATGCTTCATCAAACTGTCCTGTGATTGGATGGCAGAGATCATAAAACAACCGTGTTGATTGTATTAACCTTCTCTGCCTTTTCTGAGCTGACATACCTGGCTGCTTGGACTCATTGGACTTTAGACAGCGTATGTACCAGGCCTCTTTAGCCATGAGCATCTCTGTGAGCTTCTGCAGGCTGTTCTTAAACTGGGTCGCTACCTACAGACGCAGCCAAAGAGTCATAGCATCAGTTCAATTGGCAGATACATTTTGTATGAATTAAGAGTTTTAGTCAGATTGTGGATACTAGTAAAACTTGTTAAAACAGATTTTGCACTCAGTCAGAATGTATTATCACCAGTCTTCAAAGGATATAAATTATGGATATAGGCTTAATTATTTGCATACATCTGTATGTATTCTTAAATAAAGGTCTTTTAAAAAACTGCAGAAACACCAGACACTTTCTGTAGTCACCAGCAAGCTCAAGGAATCATTCTGGTGGAATATTTGACCACTTTCTAACCAGAACTGGCAAAGTCTATTCAAATCAGTTGGCTTCCACAGTATTTTTATTAAGTCTGTGGTCAGGGTCAGTCCAGAAGCTTAATGATACCTGATCTGGATTAGTGTCCTGTTAGAACATTCAATTTTATCCAAGTTTAATTACCAGCTTCTTGATTTTAGGTGAAGTTGATCAATTTGGATGTAGTTTTCCTTTATTCCACTTTGTCTAAGACAGGTCAATGGCTTCATCCTGAAAATACTTTATGTGGAATTAAAATGGCTCCATGCCAGGAAAGCAGTTAACTGAGATAAGCTGCACTATTTCTGATAGGAACAGTAGCCAAATACCTTAATTAGTGTCTGTAAAAATTCATCAAAGATATTTGTCACATCATCAATGCATGAACAATTTTACATTTTATTGTTCCTAATAAGAATCCAACACAGATGAACTTACTGTTTCTGGTCTTCTCTTGTTTGTTGTGTCCACAGCAGAGAAGCACTCCCTGACAATTGTATTTTTTGACTGACACACCAGCTTTTAAAAAAGTGAGAATCCACATTAATGCATGTTTACATTAAGATAGTAAATTGTTAAATGCCATCCATCCATATCTTGTTTTATTTACTGCAGTAAACATACTTTTTGAGCTAGTACATATCTGTATCTCAATAATTAGAGGTGCAAAAAATCCGTACTTACATTTTTTATGTTTCTGTATAACAGGTCATTATTTTTGTCAAGAAAACCTAAAAATGTAATTAAAAAAAAGATTCTATGTTAAAGGACTGCCACTATGAAGTTACACTAGTCCAGATGTTAATGTGAAGGTGGCTTTAGGACTGTGGTTTTATTTTACCCACAACGCAGTAGGTGACCTCCCCGGCGTAATGCAGGAGTCTGAAATCTCCCCTCTCCAGAGTCTTCCGTGTCATTTTGTCGGCCAGTCTGTGTCTGCAGTCAAAGAGATGGAAACAAAGTCAGAGATGAATCATAACTCTTTATGAAGCCACAGTTCACTCCACTGAGCAGAAACTTGATGTTTGTGGTCGCTAATAGTACAGATTTTAACTCACGTCACAAAGTGCGGGTGATTGCCCATCTTTTCTTCTAATCTGTCCAGAAAAGTGAGATCTGTGGCATCTCCTGGCCTGAGACACTCTTCATCCTGCAGAATCAGGTTCAGATATTTATTTTATTATTATTAAACATCACATATGCAGTCATATTCAGTAAAGTAGCATATTATTGAAAAGTTCCTCTATTTCAGTAATTCAATTCCCCAAGACTAATACTATGATTTTTTTTTCCACTTACAGCTAGTGAAAGTATGTGATTTTATTAAATATTAAAGATTAAATAAAAACATTTTTACTACAAAAATATGGACAAATTTGACTGTATTTATGTGTAAAGACTTCAGAGGATTACACACCAGTATTGATATGATTCCTCTGTGTTTCTCCTCAACCAGGTCACAGATGATCTTATTGTTGAAGAACTGAACCGGCTCCCACTTTGAGAACAAAACACTTAGAATAAAGCTAGTAAATGTTGATGATTATTCATTTTACTTTTTCATTTTCCATGTTTTGATCAGTTTTACCTCAATTCCCTCAGCTTCATATTCTTCCTGCTCAGCTTTGAGCGTCAGCTGGATAAAAAGCTGCTGCAACTTCTCGTTGCAGTAGTTTATACAGAACTGTTCAAAACTGATGACAAAGAGGGCAAATATTTCTGTTTTTATGCTAAATTTATGTCTGTTAGTAGCATTGGGTTTAATTTTACACCAAAAATATATATTTATCAGAGAATCTATTAATTCATAATGCAGCTCACCTGTTAACATAGAACACCTCAAATCCATATATGTCCAGAAGCCCGATAACAGTCTTTCGTGGAGAGTCCTGGCAGAAAATATTGCTATAAAACACTGAACTTTAAAAAGGTATTCTCACCCCTTGAACATTTCCACATTTTGTTATGTCACAGCCATCAGTGTTGCTGTATTTTATCTGGAGTTTTAGTGAGAGTACATTATGCGAGAAGATAGAAGTGGTGAGAAAATGATGCGTAGTTTTTGATTATTTTTTTTTTAATACAAGTGTGGTGTGAATTTGCTCTAATACCTTAAGTAAAAACCAGTGAAAACAATTCTAAGTTAGCAAAAAGGGTTGTTGCCTGTGGGTTATGACTCTTTAAATTATCTCAGATTTTTTTGAGAATGCCATAAAAATACATTGAATGTTTTAGTTGTAAAAGGAAAAATCTCAAAGGTTCAAGGGGTGTTTATGTTTTAGTTCTGAAAATAAAAACTGGCTACATAGGTTTTTACATCATATATGCTCACCTTGTTCTCCATGGATTCATTAATCCTGTTGACCAACCAGGTAAAAGTCTGTCCGTAGATGGCTTTGGCCAGAGCGTCTCTGACATAGATGGCATGGTCTATTGTGAATGGACTGAGGACCTTAAAAATATAAAATAAATGTCACAATTGCAGTTTGGAGAAAAACAATTTTATCACCTAATAAGGGTAAAAGAGGTTTGGTGTCTGTGAACCTGCTCTGTTTTGGCTTCAATCTTTCTGAATGTAAGTCCCTCCTTAAGGTTGTTGGCATCCACCCCCAGAAGCTGTGAAGGAAACTGAAATGAGTCGCCAAATGGATTTCTGAGCCTAGTCCGGACATCAAACTCAGGAATATTTGCTTTCCTTACATCTGAAACCCAGTTCAGCTCCGTATTGTTCTTGAGGAGGGCGTGACCTTTACTGTCTGGATCAAAGTGAACATTTCCCAAATGGAGAACACTTGCAACCACCCTAAACAGATGCTGCACAGAGACACTCAGGTTTCTTTTGGGGGTTTTTTACCAACATGTTCATGTTAATACTGATTCATGCAAAGCCATTCAACTTACATTGGTGTTAGTTTCATCAAATTCAATGACTTGCAGGGCATTTTTGACAGATTTCCAGTCATTTTTGTCATTAATAGACGACACAATGGCACATTCCCCCTGTTGGTAACAAAGAGCACACAATTATAAAACATTTCTAGTGATCATAATTAAGAATGCTCTTCTGAAGTCATACAAACCTGAGTTAGGTAATAGTAATGCTGGACGTCTCTCTTGAGGCCCAGCTGCGTCAGCAGGTCATCCGATCCTCCTTCCACCAGCTGGTAGAAAACATGGAAGTTCCTTTCGCCGTGATTCTGGTGCACAACCCTCGATTTCTCCAGCAGGTAGTTCAGGATGTGGCCTCCAACAGCATCCCCCTTCAGGCACCAAGATTTACATTTGATCATGTTAACATTACATGCAATGCTGACTTTTTCATTGGCTTTGTAACGTAATGTAAGGTAAGGCAAAAGAAAAAACCTTGCAAAACTCGTATTTACTAGGCTTGATTGAGAAGTCCACGCACACTCAGAAAATACATGTTTTATTTGTTTTGATTTTTATTTCTTTTTTACTGATAGATTTTTTTCCACAGTAGCATTTGCTTGAATCCTTACCTGACTGTCGAACTGAATATCCATGTATTTCCCAAACCGACTTGAGTTGTCATTTTTCAGAGTTTTTGCATTCCCAAAAGCCTTAAATAAAAAAGAAACTCTTTTATTCAGAATAATTGTCACAATCACCTCTTATTTAAATGCATAGCCGATGTTCTGATAAAATTAGAAGCAACCATTGAACCTCTAAGACAGGGTTGGACATGAGCATCTTGTCCCTGACGGTGTTCATTAAAGTGGTGCTTGGGCAGCTGACGGCATAATACTGCAGGATCTTCTTTGAGGCCTCAGTTTTTCCTGCTCCACTCTCACCAGAGATGAGGATGAAGTGATTGTTGAACTCTGTCAGCATGGTGTGGTAGGCATTATCAGCCAAGGCATAGCTGGATGGATAGACAATAATTGTTACACATCAAACGTCCAGTTAGGAAAATAGTTAACGTTAACAGGTTTAAAATAGCAAGATTTACATGGATTGGTGATCATATAGATTTATAGATTAATATATCAAGATTTATAGCAAGATAGTAAGATTTGTTTTCTTTACAATGCAGATTATGTTCAAATCTATCTATCCTAAAAGATAAGATCCAAAGAATTATCATTGACATTTTTAATTGACTTTACCTTTCTTAAACAAACTAAAACAAAATGGACACATGATTTGGGTAAACCACCTTAAAAAATGACGCTGATTTTGTTTTTCCTGGTCAGTAAAATCCCATGTCTTTCCGTTCCGAAAACAGGAGTATGATAAAGGATATGTTTTCTTTTTTCATTTAATAATCCCATGAGTACATTTCCAGCTGAAACTTTTTAACCATTTGTTTTTCACATGGGTTTCCTGTTTACTACAGGATAGAGTTAAAGATTTTATTGACTTCATTGATACTCTGACTGAACAGTGTACAACGTTTGGATGCCCATCAAAAACTCACATGTGTGGTGGAAGCTCAAAAAAGTTGACACCCATGTAGACATCCATCTGTTTCTTATTGTAGATGTCCAGGTCCTTGTACGGATTCACAGACACAATCAGTGTGCCAATGTAAGTCTAAGGACATGACAGAGTGAAAATACTTATTTCATTATTCAAAACACATGATTTAGTTTAGATGTGGATTTCTTTTTTTTGTAACTCACATAGATTAGATCCTTGCTGAAGCGTTTCTTCAAATTGCTGATAATAGCCACTTCTGTGGTTTCATCCAGAAGAACAAAGTCCTGGATTCCCACTCGGTCCCTGGTGGTCAGGGCACCCTCCATATCTAGCCGACCCTGTGCAACAAGTATCAATCATTCCACACCTCAATATTCTGCTAAAAGCTCCTGAGATGGTAAATTGTTTTTTACTGTTAACCCAATGTTGTGTAGTCTATTTCTTAGTGCATTTTTATTTTATACTATTTAACTTTAATAACCTGAATAGTGTTTGCTAGTTTGTTTTATTCTACAAATAAGATAAAATTGGGCATAATTTTATGTGTTATGTTATGTTATGTGTTGCATAACACATGCAACAATTATGAATGCATAAAAAGTTTCAAGAAATCTGTTTTGACATCTCCATCTGGATGAATGCATGTTTCAGTAAACAACTCCAAGGGTGAACAAAGACCAGAAAAAGCACATACAGTCTATTTTGTGGATCTATAGAAACTAAAAAGATTTTGAGCTCTTAAAAGTCTCTGTACCAATGGCTTTGATTATACATATGAACAAACAGAAGATAATTGCTACACCATTCACAAGGACCTTGGCTAGCAGCCGTTCATTCAATTGAGCTGATGCTCCAAGTAAACACTACACAGAGTGCAAAATGGACTGGCAGAGCCTGAAACAGCGGCGTGTTTTAGAAGTATAGTGGGAAAAAAATTCCACCAATCTGTTTAGCATTCACAGCACCAACACTTTGACCAAAGGTTTTCACAGCTTTTGTTGGTTTTGTTGTTTTTTTTTCACTCCCTCTTTGGAAGCAGAAATCCTTTGATTCCCAACTCTCTCTGTAAAAACATTTAAAAAAAGATAATCCATTGGATCTAATTGACACAAAGCCCTCCTTCCCCCCTCCCTCATGCCTCCGTCCTCCTCCTATGGCCCTCGTTTCTTCTGAGAACGGCCGAGGGGCTTTTTGTCCTGTAAATACCACGGAGGAGAGACAAAAAAGACGTCTTTAAAATGCAGTCTACAATCCATTACACATATTCTCCCTGCATATCCATTCAGTAATTATTCATTAGAAAACATTTAACGTCACAGTGAATTTCACACTAGGCAGTCGAAACACAATGGAGGAGATTTGGCCTATTTTGGGGTGAGGAGTTGTGGGTGGAGTGGGGGGTGGCTGTGCAGAGGAAGGGGTGAAGGCAGAGGAGGGCGGAGGGGAGCAGTATTTGTCTGATCTGAGAACCTCTGAAACGGGTCCGTCTTGAGACAACGAGACAGACTAAATAGCGCAGTAACGGTCCGTGCCCTGCTGCTTGCTGTGACACTCATTTAGGGTGCTCTAGTGTGCCCCGAGGGCAAACAATAGAGCCTTGTTCTTAGCAATCTTGTGCTGTAATTTGGACTCCATTACTTTGCTCATATGGGGCCCCATGGACGGACAGAGGAGGCTAGTCAGATGAGTGTTTTTTTCCACCTGTCAGCACCGCACCCCCAGTCTTCTCAACCCTTACTTGAACAATACCCCTCACCCTGTGTTCCCCACCAATAACCCTCACACGACCCCCTTCCCACAGCACTCCCCTCCCACTCACCCACTTTAAGCTTATGAGACAGGTGAACAATATCATTGAAGGAACCCTTTTTTGGACGTCAGAATCAATCTGCTGATATGATGGTGGTGGCGCTGCTGCAGGGTATCTGTGACACCCCCTTCTTTCATGGGAACAAACTTCTCTCTGGGCAGCAAAAGGGGACAATCTGCTGGGACAGCGTGACTTCGGGTTGCCATACAGTGTTACAAGCAATAACATGGGGAGATAAGCTGCTGTCAATTAAGCTAATGCTAACTGGCGTCATAGGCATTACTGCTCATATATTCCAACAAGGAAGAACAGAGAAACGTAAATAAAACCAATCGGAGAAACGTGTGAGATTAAAATGATGATTTTCACTGTATTGCATTTTTGTTATGTACAAACTAAGAGGTTGGATACAGTGTGATACGTTTGTTTTGCAAACTTGCCATTAGTTGAATATTATTTTTGTGATAAATGGAATTTATTGCTTCCTGCATACTTTTGAAACTTAATAGTTAATTAAGTTCTATATATATGCAGGTTGGTTTTTTTTAGAACCCCATTCAACTTTGAAGACTGTCCAGCTGCATAGCATCGCAGGCCTGGATTGGATTGCTGAGCTCCAGGTTTCAACCCAAGACCTGGGACTGCTGGATCCGCTGCCTACTTTGCACTGGATAAGATAAGATTTTGGATCCAAAGAAACACATGACCTTTTAACAAAGACTTGACTGACTGACTTAAATTACTGAACTAAGAAAACAAAACTTCCAAAGGACAAACTGAACTATAAGGAATCTGAACCAAAAGAAAATACACTGCCTGATAAAAAAGGTGGACACTTTATGTTGGAACAAAAAAAACTGTACCGTAATATTCTGTTTCAAGTTGTATTAAATAATCTGTTCATTCTTGATAATATGGTTGTTTGTGCTTATTATCCTCCTTTTTGAACTTAGAAAGATAGACTAACTGTAACTTCAACATTGAAATCTAAGTTTCTCAACTTATCTATTCGTAAGTTACACTAGTTGGTTACACATTCACAAGCTGAATCTCAAACTTTGATTGATTTATTTGATGCTGGTAATTGTGATGAATATGGCTTATAGCTAATGAAAACCCTTAGTTTAGTTTCTCATAAAGTTAAACTCTTGCAATAGAGCAAAAAATGACAAGGGTTGAGGAATTACAGCAGAAAAATAAGAAAAATTAAATTCAATCAGATGATATCCAAATCTGTAAACAAAGGGAGACCAAACTGAGAAAGGAATATTGGTACACATAAGAGAGCCAAACCGCACATAATAAATATTGGGACTTCAGCATGGAAACACAGGAGAACTGAAACAGGAGTGTTGGCAGTCAAGGAGTTTAAATACCAGGACAATGATTGCCTGAGTGAGGAACTGGTGAGAGTAATTAACAGGATGTGCTGCATCTGTGGGAGAATGTGCACCAAGTTATTCAGAGGAAATGACTGGAAATGCCACAATATACACCAAAGAGCTATACAGTGAAATGTAAAACTATAACACAGAGTACAAAAGAGCAGGAAAGGGAAAAGCTTGAAGACTAAACACCAAGTACAAAAGGAACATTTATTTTATGTTACATTATTGTGTATAATCATTGGGAGGAATGCTGACCTAATAGTTATCCATCAAAGAGTCAATTGCATCTTCCACAACAAGAGTAAAACACCAGAGGATCCTAAAGAACCTGGTTGTTGACCAAGTTCGGCATTCAAACATATCAACGGAAAATTGAAAGAAAGGAAAAAATGTGGTAGGGAAATGGAGACATGCAATATGGACACTGCAGGTTCTTATGAATAAAATTAATGTCTCACAGGTCTCAAAACTTGACATGCAAACAGGTAATTCATCTATTTGTTTCTGCCGTATTGGGGCAGAGATGCATCCAAATGTTGCAGGAGATTCACAAGGTGTGGACTGAGCTTACAGGGCTTACACTGAGCACAAGACATCCAGACATCCATTCAATATTGAATAGCAATGACTAGAAGCAATAGAAATCTTGTTCAGATGCAACTGATGTTTCTATTTTTCTCATGTAATTGTTCTGTCCCTCAAATATTGATGCCCTGGGCAGTGAGCCATTTCACCAATATCAAAACACATCTGATGTATCGAAGTAATGATTCATGTTAATGGACACCCATCCAAGTACTGGTGCAGATACAGTGCAATACATGGATGCATCTTTACATAGACTGAGATTTCTGAATTTATTTATTTGTGTTCATCTAATGCAATTTTTAAATTTTCTGAGTAAATGAATGTTTTTATAAGCTGCAAGCCATAGTCATCAAAATCAACAGAAATGAACACTTGAACTGTGTCACTCAACACCTGGTGTTTTCAAAGAGATTCTGATTTATTGAAAAGCACCTAAAATGCATACAGACCAGTTCAATTACACAATAGATCATCCAATCTGACACAGCGTGGAAAGTGAGATTGTGTAATGAATCCTGAAAGCCACTGTCAGATCAGGTGAATCGCCTCAGAGAGTAAGCAAATGTATTTTAATTAAGAGATGGTCTCTGAACTTGGTCTAGAGTGTCATTGTTGCCTGGGACAGAGTGACCTCATCGGTGTTGAGAAGTGGAGTAATCTTCTCATGAAAGAGAGGGAGCTGGAGGGGGGAGCTGCTACCTGGCGATTCGCTTCATTAATTTACTCACAGACAAGAGAATTTATCTTCCTCTTACAATGGAAAAAATGTCCGCTGTTGACCTCAGGTTAAGCAGAGTAGCATCTTGCAAATTTATCTGCTACTTTGATATTAGCAACTAAAAGTGAACTGTTGCTGGCAGATCAGGATCGTAAATAGCATATTACTTCAGTACTCTTTTTACCTAAAAACAAGTTAGAAGTGAACAACAATTTAAAGCCCAGTGTGGTAAAGTTTACAAATATTTTTACAAACTAAAGAAAAACATGAAAAAAAACATGTAAAAATAGCACAAACCAAGCATAAGAAATGTACTATCAACATGAACATTTTACCCAAGAACTGTAACAAATGTTGCTTTTAATTAGATTATATACTTGATAAACAACAAATGTATCTTTCTAATTTTAAAACTGGTCCACCTGCAGTTGCATCCTCTATTCTTTTAGTTTTTGAAAAGTTGGATTTTCTTCATATTTTTCAGTTTTAAATTTCTTATCTAATTTTACCAGAGGAAAAAAAATATTCCCAAGAGTCCCCAAGGGGAGCAATACATGAGCTGAGTAAAATTTAAGGTAACATGAACTTTTTCAGTCATTTAAAACAAAATCAAACCTGCATTTCCGAAGCTTTGTTACTCTCCTATCCAGACGGCGAGTTTTTGCGTAGCTCCAAAGCTGAAGGCTTCCCTTCTTTGTGGAGAAGTTAGACGAAAATAGAGAGTCCTCCTGTGTCTGTTTGCATGGAGGCCATTAGTGAACCACTAGGCTGCTTTTCACAACAGCATGTTTACTGTCTTTTTGTCCCGTCCTTCTTCATGTTGTTTGGGGTGTCAGTATAATGTTGGTAAAGTTATGTGGAATCCAGTGAACAAATGTACTGACGTCCTGAAGCTCAGGGTGCTGCTTAATGATTCATGTCTCAGAAGGTGGAGAGACGGAGAGATCTTATTCAGTGCTTACCTGGCTATCTTCTGAGTGTAACGTAACAAGACAGAAACAAGATCCAAAGCACACCAACTTATCACCCTTTACCTCCCTCTTTCTCTCGCCAATCTCCATTACATCACAACCACAACAAGAAGCTCCCAGTTACATTATTTCTTCTGTGACATGTTGGGTCTGGTTTCTGATCTGGGAGCCATTATGTAGACCAGTCATCATCGGGGCTGATCTTGTAGTCCAGTCAGCTCAATCACTGAATTAATACTTTAAGAATACATTTTTGCTGCAATTTCAGTTTTGAATCTTTTTTTGGGGTATGCCCGGTTCTATCCAAATTCAAACTCAGCCAGACTGACGTCTGTTAACGTCAGTTTTTAAGTCTTGTCACAGATTTTCTGTTAGGAGGAAGTTTATTATTTGACTGGAACATTTCAACACCTGCAAATATTTTGACATTGGGGAAAAAATTCCCCTTTGAGCAGGACATTAACCTTAAACACAGCCAGAGTTACAACAGAGTTAGAATCAAATGGCTTGGATTAGTGTTTTGCAGCAGGTCTTATTTGAGTATTTTCCTCTGTTTATCTGTTTATGTCAAATCAGATCAGCTTCACTGTCCTTGATGAAGAAAAATATCCCACACCATAATGCTGACAACACCATGCATGTGCAGTATATATTATTGTATATCAACCAAAAAATCTTTTTTGGTATAATCTAACCAACTTCTTCATCAAACTCATTATATTTCATAGCAAAGATGTGGCAAAAAGCAAATTGAACATTTTGTAGCTTTCTAAAAGCAATGATTTTCTTCTTGCTGCTCTTCCATAGAGGATAGAGTTTGTGACTAATATTTGTTCTGTAAATAGATTTTCTTGACAGAGTTGTGAATTGCTGAAACTCCTCCAACATTACCACGGACCTCTTCGCTGCTTATCTGATCAGTGCTCTCCTTGCTCGTCAGTTTGGGGGTTTCATAACCTAACCCTGTTTTAAACCTCTCCACAACTTTATTCCTGACCTCCCTGGTGAGTTCCTTGGTCTTCTTGGTGCCATTTGTTCAGTAATAAAGGCCTTCACAAAACAGCTGGATTTATGTCAAAATGACTCATTAGGTCACATGTGAAGTTATTTTATATTAGGTAAACTAGATTTATCAGTGAGGGTGGATTTTTATTTATAAAAAGTTAAACAGAATGCATATTTTTCCACTTCAGAAGTGTGCATGTGTTCATGTTTGTCTGTAAATATAATTCAACATTAAAATATATTGAATTTTGTTGGTAGGATGCAAAAAAATGTGAAAACTCCAAGGAGAACAAAAACTTTTGCACCCTACACATCATCAATGTGTTTGATTGTATGACTCAGTAACTGTTTGGAAACCTTCTCCAGACATTTTCTTCTCTGATGACTTATAGCGGAAAAAAGAAACTAAATCTCCAGTCACTTAATGACCTAATTGGTGTCCGGGAAGCTTTGAGTCAATTGACTGTAATGGATGAGCAGTTGAGTGTTCAGCATAATAAATAATTCAGTCTCTACTCCAGAAAAGTTGTCAAGGTTACTTCTGCCATTGCCCCACCTCTCCTCCGCCTCGTCAATGCTTGTCCAATCTTAACAAGCTTTGTGCTACCCACTGGGCTCTGATTCAGCACGAGACCCAGCAAATCCAATTACACAGGAGTCAGAGAGGTTGATTTTCCCATTATAGATTCCATGCTGAGAATGAGAGCTGATGAAAACACTCAAATCACTCCACTGCTGCTCCCTTATGCTTTCCTCCTTTGCATTTTGTGTCTATTTTATTGTTTTCCTCTTTTTATTCCTCCATATCTTCCTATCTAATACACTTCTTCTTGAAACTATTTTCTCTTCGCTTTTCTTTGGATGCATTGTCTTTTTATGATGCATTGTCTTTTTATAGTGCAATAATTTAATATTTCAAGGTGTAACAAAGGTTGGGGCCCATCATCACTTTAGCCCCAAAGTGATGAGTCAGTCAGATTATTTTATAACTCACCTAACAAAAGTTTAGTCTTACTAAAGAAAAAAACCCTAAAAAGTAATTGGATTGTTAAAATTTTGGTTTCATAAAAAACATAATTAAGTTTGACTTTTCATGCCATGTCTAGACAAGAAATCTATGCATGGTCACCACAAAAATTAAGTTTGCCACATATAAACTAACAAAAAATTCTTTACGCAACTGCATTATCTGTGAAAAATAGGAGTTCTGCACCACCTTCACCCTTCAAGACACTGGCACTGCCTCAAAGCGGAGCCTTTGGAGTTGACACAAGCTCCCAAAGGTCAATTCTGCTGACCTTTGTAAAGATTCAATAAAGGGATTCTGGACAGCGGGATTGAAAAGTGCAGCTTTCAATCAAACAAAGTCATCTGTTGTGTGGGAGAGACAAAGGAGATGAGACATGCAGAGACATTTTTCATAAAGCACTTGATGGTATATTAAAAAATCCTGTGGCTAAGTTTCGTTTTAGCTCAGACACAAAAGAATTCCAGTTGTAACATGGTGGTGGTGGCATCATGCTTTGGGAGTGTTTTTCTTTTTCAGAAACAGTGAGGTTAGTCAGAGGTGATGGGAAGGTAAATGGAGCAAACAGACAAACTGTTAGATACAGAAAAGTGCTCGACACTGAGCTGGAGGTTTACCTTCTAACATGCACCCCAAACATACAACCAAACAAGAAATAATTAAATAAAATACCGTATTTTCCGGACTATAAAGCGCACCTCACTATAAGCTGTACCTACAAAGTTTTCTTTAAAAACTGGAAACATACATGTATAGGCCGCACCGGGCTATAAGTCGCTGGTATCTCCGCCGCTCACGGTTTTCCACAAGGACCCTCTGCCAGATCGATAGCCTTCAACTTAAAAGCTGCATCATATAAATTTCTTCGTGTGTTTCCATGATGAGCGGGAATGAGTTTGAAAACATTTCTCCGTCCTGTCTGCTACTAGCTTGTTCTAAATGATAAGCAGCGCTTTCTTCTTTGATTTCCAATTTTGACTTCCAATGATTCACTTCCAGCCCCCTGGAGGTTGAAGAAAAATCCACAAAAAAGCTGCACCGGGCTATAAGCCGCATGGTTCAAAATGTGGGGGGAAAAATAGCAGCTTATAGCATAAAAATATGGTACTGGGAATCATTGTCAAAATTTAAAAGTTTACATTCATAGTCAGTCCAGGTTCACCAAACATTAGCTGTTTTGCGAACAGGAATGAGCAAAACCATCTGTTTGTAGATGTGGAAAGTTGGTAGAAACAGACCCCCAAATATTGCATTAATAAAGTAGTTCTACAAAGTTTTGATTCAGGAAGGCTGAATACAAGCGCATGTTGCACAATCCATATTTAAACAATGCTTGAATGATGCATGACTTTGTCTAATCTGGACTACCTCATAAAATCCATTGAAGTTTGTTGTAATGTGACAAAATGGGTAAAAGGACAGTATACAGTGAGAATGCTTTACCAGCACCACAGAATCTGTTACTTTGGTGACAAGTAACAACATTAATAATAATGGCGCAGCTTCCCTCTCATATAATCAACCACCTGTTTCCTGTCCAGTAATCACTCCTCAATACTTAAGTCTCTCTGTTTCTGTCATTTCCTGCTGAATTCATTCATTCCATAGTCTGTTACTTTGCTCATGTCATCGACCGTTTCTCTGCCTGTAATCCATACCCTGATCTTTGTAGGTTTCATTTTCTTCCACGGCAAATTGAAAACAAGGAACGTATCAGACTAAGAGTGATTCAAAGCCTTTGCTCCTGGTGTTTAGCCATGCCTTGTCTGAAAAACTGCAGGAAGTTAAAGAGATGGATCTAGTATCTGCATGGAGTAATAAAAAACAGTGGAATGTGGACAGTAGGTAAAGATAGACTCCTGGTTATGTCAATTCACAAGTCACCCAATGAGTCCCTGCGTGTTACAGCTGACTCCAGTGAACAGCAGCTCTCAATGACCGACGTTACAGACCCCTGAGTTAAGCACTGACACTAAATGAATACAAAAGGAAGTGGAGAAATTAGTTAGTCATCAGCTGAACACCACTGAGAAAACCCAAAACATATAAATTCACTGAAATACAAAATAAAATAAGTGAAAACTTACAACTACTTACTTACAACTGAACTCAAAACCCTTTAACGATGACAAGTAGAGGCCGTGTGTGAATTTGCATTATAATCCAAGAGAAAATAGGAGGTTTATATGAAGTCAACAGACGGTGTGCTTACTTTTGATGTGGCTGAAATGAAAGTATTTGAGGTTATACTTGACAGGTGTTTTTATTATTAGTTATATTGCTTACTTCCTCTCTGAAGGTCTGTAAACTTCAAACTGTACCGAAAGATATCAGATTTCCTGATCTTTATAGAGTAGTTAGCAGTCTGGGTGCATATGCTTCTCTTTAACTACATATGGCTGACAGCCTCCTCCTCTGTGAGGCCATTGGGTCACTCTAGGTGACGGGCTCTACTGGGGGACACTGTCTTTGCCCTGAGGCGATTAGAGGGCTAACTGACCTCGTTCTCAGAGGAGCTGGTGTGTTTTGAGTAAACATTTGGTGTGAGATGAAAACACTGGCTGCAAACACGGGCTAACCCTCAGCCGGTGATCCCATTGTTTCCCCATTACCCCAAAAGAGGCAAAAGAGATGAGAACCACCACTCTGTTTATTCAGAGCTGTAGGGACTCCTCCTGCTCTGTAGAGGCTTCATTTATCCCAGAACCAGGTCACTCTTTCAGATCTTTCCACAGGTCATCTCCAGGATCTTCATAATCATAAAGATGTCATTAAGTTAACAACTGATCTATTTTTACCAAAATCACAGTTACAACGCATGGAGTAGGAGGACACATCATTTTATTAGTTAATTTGGGGGGGAAAAAAGACTTTGGCATAAGCCACAAAACTCTTCTGTGGTTAACTTACCACAGAAGTTCAAATCTTACTCATTTGTAATTATTACAAAAAGTAGTTCAACGTGTATTTTCACACAGTTCCAGGAACTTTAAAGAACTAAAAAACCAAGACACCGATGTCTATGAGAAGCAGTTTAAAGAAAATCCTGTGGCTAAAATAGAAAATGTTTCTGTCATAACAAAAGACAGAATCTTTCCATAATAATGGTCGGGTCTAGATTCATTTTACAACCTTGAACTTGATGGTACGTGGTGCTGTCACAAGGGGAAAACTTAGGAACAAAATGCCTTCCTCAGTGGAGCCTTTGACCTCAAAATGTAGGGAAGGTATACATTATTGCAGACCTAGAAGCTTAAATTAAAAATGTTTCTTGTGTTCAATTAGTTTGATTAATCAAAGCTTACCTGGTGAAATAAAATAAAAAAAATAAGGACATACAGATTTGCATGAATGCGTCCACCCTTTTTCACTGGCTCACAACTGGCAGGTACTTTTGATGGAAAATATTTAACTGTGATAATATCCAATTTTCCACCTTTAATGTGACATATTTGCTGTACAAACCAGATGAAAAATAAACAAATCTGTTTTAAAGAAAATGTAAAACAAAAATAACAGCAACAACTTGTTTGCATATTAATTTTCACATTTTGCCACATAACCTAACTGTGTTTCAATTGGGTTTTATGTGAAAGATCAGCAAAAAGATGCATTTATTTGGAGTTTATAGCTTGCACTTTGCAACTTTGTCACTAGAGGCCACTAAATACTAAATACTGTTCCGATAAGTTAAAAATAATATTTAAAACACCCATTAATATTTTTGCTCAAGATCTATAAGTCAACCAGAACAAATACGGAGAGGAGTATTCAAACCGTCCAGCTCTACCTGGTCAGATTGACTCACCTTTACAGATCCTGATCTGAATGAAAGGGTCAGCCAATAACCGCTGGAGATAGACGTCACACTGCTTGCCTTACACTAAATCTAAAAAGCAAAAGGAGGAAATTCACACTTAGGTGGAAATGTCATGTCTCTGTCTTTAAATAAACATTCAAATAAATGTACATAAAAAACTAGTTTCCACAGTCAATACCGATATGCCCTTCATTATCAATCAACAAATCACTGTGGATGAGTGGAGCTCTGTTATTGTGACCACCACCAGCTGCTCCTTGCTCTTCACTCAGGGGTCACACTGTCAACTACAATTACACCAGTATCATCATCGTCGTCATCATCATCATCATCATCATCGTCATCATCATCATCATCATCATCATCATCCATCCGGCGAATCAGTTTTATTTTTCTCCACTAAGTTGAGGAAGCAGCCTGTTCCAACATCACAACCCCGCGGGCTTTAGGACCTACTGGATCCCCTCTCTGAGGACGGTCTTGTTTTTGTCCGTTACCTTCATGCATGTAATCATTGATTGTGCCTATTGTGACAGGCCATCTGTAGGGTCCCATGGGACTGATACTGCCGATAGTGCGGTCTATCCTTAATTTCCAGTCACAGTTTAACCTCCAACTGGTTTCATATTTTCACCTGCATTAAAAGTCCAAACCAGCTGCACCCTACGGCTGTTTTATAGGATTTTACAGATTGATTTATTTGTCCGCTATTTATTCTGATTTACTCTAAAACAGAACAAATTTTAAAAATGTTGCAAGATTTCATTCTTGATGTTGAATAATAATAATAATAATAATAATAATAATAATAATAATAATAATAATAATAAAGCTCTATATTGTCAGATTAACCTAGAAATCCTAACGGCGTGTTTTTGTTTGTTTTATAAATATATAAATATAATAAATCACCATAATAATAAAGAAAAAATATACTTTAATTTCGTAACTGTTACAAACTTTTCAAAACATAAGACAATCCATTACATTTTTTAAACACCCTGTTTTGTATTGCAGACTGGTCTGAGCTTTTTGCCGCCTCCCGCTGCAGCAGCCCACCCTGCCCCCTGCCCTCGCTTTACCCGCCTCCCGGGCTCCTTTTTCCCACTGCTGAGAGGAGCAGGACGCGGCCTCTGCGGCGGGAAGCAAATAATCTACAAGCACTTCCTCAAAGGAGGAGAAATTAAAGAAGAGGAAGAAAAAAAGTTCACACTCATATACACAGATGCTACCACAAGTTGCAGCAATTCCGAGCGGAGCGAAGTAACTCCAGGGAATAAACAGGAGAGGAGGAGCACCACGTATACTTAATGATTAGCTCTTTTTATTTTTATTTTTATTTTTATTTTTATGAGGATCTCTTTTTCTTGTCTGGGTCATCTATTTCAAAATAAAATCCAACTTACCTACAAAAACTCAGCAGGTTTAAGGACTACAGTGATGCTTTTTTTTTCCTACTCAGACGCACCTGTGCGCCACTGATGAGACAAGCGTAAAGGTAATGAGAAAAACGGGGAAACCTGTATGAAGATGCGCGAACTCCTCCAGTTAGTCTTTCATCTGAAAGGACCGAGCCTTTATTATGAATTACTGTCTGAAAACTAACGCAGAAAACGTGATTTTGACAGTTTGGAGCTGGATGTTCAGTAGGAAGCGCGCACCAGTTGCCCGTAGGATATATAAAAAAAAGTGAACATCAGACCTGATTTTCTAAACCTGCAGGTAAAGTTCTGGATGCTGTCAGACTGTGCAATAACAGCTGTGAAACTCGGGGATCCTCCTGCCTCCGGGCAACAAGAGCTGCTCTGATCAGGTCTCTACTGCGCATGTCAGAGTGCTGGACAGCTCCAGAGAGGGAAATTTAAAAACGGCTCTTGGAGGAATCAAGTCCAACACAGTGGGATACAGTAGAGGGGCTCAGGACCAGCTCACACAACCTTCAATATAAACCAAAACAGGTAGGACTATTCAAGCGATGTTTCTAAGTATCTAAGTATAGTGGAATATTTAAATGAGGTTATTTTATTAACTTCAAATATTTTTAGAGTTAAACTTCATCTCCTTATTGCAAGAAAAATGTTATTCAGTGAAGAACAAAAGAAAATACACATTTTTATTGCATGTTTAGAGGATGGCAGCTATGAAGTCATATGTAAGTACAGGCAGTCTGTGTTTTGTGTGGAAATAAAGGTGGAATTAGAAAGCAGTTGAGATTTAACTGCAAAAACAAAAAACATTTATGCAAACAGAAATGTTGTGCAATTGAGCATTAAAAAGATGGACATTTTTACATTTTGTCATTGAAACTTTTTTTCCATTCCTATTTCGGTATTTTATTTTCTGTTGCCTTTTGGGGATTTTTATATACGCTGTGAAACATATTTTTAATGTTCATGCACTGATCACTGATCATCATTGCATTGGACAGTGCAATGATTAATACATCTACATAGCTAGTTTTTTTTAATGTAAATTATGAGTGTAAATAATTGTATATATGTATTGTGCTGCAGCAAAAGGCTACAACACATCCCAGGAAATGATAGAAGGTGGAATAACTTCCAGGATGTCAGGAATAATTGACAATGCTGGGCATCATCCGTCACCACAGGACTACAGGTATTATTTCTTTAAATAGTAAAACCTATTTCAATATGAAAATATGTAAGGAGATTTTATGAAACAAACTCTTTTGTGGTAGAAATTATTCCAATCCACAATGTTAAAACAAGTGTTAGATGGACAGCTCTTTTTCTGTTTGAAGGGGTACCATGAAAAGAAGAGAAGCAAGAAAAACAAAATCCAGTAGAATAAATGATTTTCACTCTGAATAGATCTGTCAGAAACCATCAGCTCTGTTTACACTCCTGCTGTCTGCGCACGGAGAGCCTGAGCCTCTGGGCTGCCCGGCTCAAGGGGAGATGGGGCGCTCTGGGTCACCAGTGTGCACAAGTGGTTCCCAATTAGAAAAGAAGGAGCAGGGGTGGGGGTGTGCTGTTGCAGTGAAGGAGGAGGGCCAATATTTAGAGTTGTTGAACTCAGGGGTAAGGTTAGGATGAGACATGGAAACACCAGCTAAATTTTTTGCATCAGTGAGCAATTTCCATGCTCTGCTAGGGACAGACGGGGTGTGAGAACATCCCTAATTTGTCAACTGTTGAATGGTTTCTATTATTACATATTCATCTGTTGTAGTAAAGGATATTTTTGAATGCAAAGAATGGAAGATTGACTTGTAAATGTATAATTAGGACTTGGATTAATTAATTTTGTCACCTTTTATTAAAATTAAAAGTAAAAATAAATCACCTGTGAGGAAAAAAAAGTGAAATAAAGAAAATTATGGGAACAAAAAAGTGATCTGGGATGTGAACTACCAGCGTCTTAGATGTCTGGTGGTGATTCCTGGCATCAATGATGTCAACTAAGACAGTCAACACATTAGACCTGACCTAAAACTACATTCACGCCCCCCGTCTCCCTGCCTGAGGCCCGTTGAGCTCGCCGTTAGTGTAGGGTGATGGTGGGGGGTTGGGAAACGGGGGGTCCCGTGCGGATAGGGGCTGGAAAGGGACAGGGAAGCAGATGGCATCCTATTTGTCCCTCTTATGTGAGGGCTGTCATTCCAGCAGATTAATGCAAGGGACTGAGTAAAGAAAAGAAATGACAGAGACAATCAAGGAAGGCTTCAGGGAAGACAATGGAGACACGTGCCACTGGGCAGATTTGTCGTTTGGGACACAATAGGTGATCATTTTTCAATAGATGGGGCCAACTGTTTCAGGCAACATGTGCCGCCGTCCCATGTTTCAAATGATCTCATGTGTTGTTTACTTATGATTCAGCCAATGAGTGAGGCAAGTCTGTGGTCACCTGACACAGGACTGTTTTTTTTTCTTATTTGAAGATATGCTGGGTGTCTAGATGTAGAGGGGGTGGTGTACTGCCACACTGTCCACAGACCCACGAGGTAACCGAATTGTCTGTGTTGTCATAGAGACTCAAACTGCAGAACATTGTGTGTTTGCTGCGAAAGCTGAAGAGGACTTAAGAGGATTCCTCTCCTTTCATTTCTTCTCTTCAAGCCTTTCCATTTAAAAAGACGTAAACTGTAGGCCAACTGGTTGAGCAAAAATAAAAATCAATTTAGATAATAATTTATCAAAGAATTTGTAAAATCATTCCTTTAAAAATATTAAAAGTAGAAGCAAACAAAAAAACCGATTGAATGTGCAGGTCAAAACAAATAAACAAGCAAGTCCACATGGTTAATAAAATCACAGAACTTTATTCGCTGAATAAAAAAAGCTGATTTAACTCCCTTATTGTTGATTAAGACTGTCACTTCTAAATAACCCTTGTGTTTAATCTTCTTATGCTTAATCCTGAATTGCTAAAACAGAGCTCTGCTCAGCAGCTTTCATCCTCGTCTCTCCTTGTTAAAACCCTTCAGATGGTTTTGTCTGTCAGAGATAAAAATGCTCCATCCGAGTGTTTAGATTTAAACTGCCCTTCTGATCTAAGTGTGCCTGAGCTGACAGCCACGTTAACCCCACAAAGCTCATTCCCATCCCCCTCTCTCCTCACTTGAAGGCTTCTGACCACGGACCCCTCCCAGCTGAGGGTGGAGGACCTCCCTGGGGACCTGCAGTCCCTGTCATGGCTCACCTCGGTGGACATGCCCAGGGTACAGCAGATGGCTGATAGCAGAGGCCACAGCAACGGGCCCTCCCAGGGCAGTCTGCTGGAGCAACAGACAGGTGAGGGGACAACATTTCAAAACTGCACCAGCTCTCTGATTGGAGAAATCACAGATTTATTCTCATGGTTATTGGCTCCCAAACACATAAAAACTTTATACCTTGGATTGGTATTCAGCCTTCTTTAATTGGACACCTCCAAATAAAATCTACGGTAGTTGCCCTAATTAGTAGATAAAGTCCATTTATGTACATTTTTATCTCAATATAAATCCAACTATCTCTGAAGTTCTTTAGAGAACAGTGGATAAATATCATATTGAAGACCAAGGAACACAGCAGAAGGGCCAGGGAGAAAGTTGTAGAGAAGTTAAAAGCACAAGAGGAGGGGAAACATTATGCCGTCTTTCAATATCTCATAAAGAATTTTTCACCATCAGTCATTCAAAAATGACTGTGGCACAACTGTGAGCCAATCAAGACACTGGCATTTACCTAAATACACAGGCAGGATAAGGAGAGCAGGAAGCACAGAAGCAGCACACCCTGGAGGAGCTGCAGATATACACAGCTTAGGTGGAAGAATGTATCGGCTGTGCTAGTACTGGTGATCTACTCCATAAATCACATGCAAAATGCAACGTGTGGAAGAAAACTAAGCCGGCACATCACTGAATAGACACAGTGCCAGCAGGAAAAGCTGTGGTAACAGTATCATGCTGTGGGAGGGACAAAATGGAGTTGCTTGGAGTTGATCGAAAGAACGACAAAGGTCAACAGAGGTCAGGCCTGGAGGAAAGGCAGTTTGTGATGACAAAAGGCCTAAGGCTGCAGCAGACATTCACCTACCAATAGAACAAAAAGACAAAAATATACAGCAACAGTAGAATAGCTAAGTTAAACGCTTTTTCATGTGTTAGGTTTTAATTAAAGCCCAGACCTAAATCTATTTGAGAAACTATGGCAAGACTTCAAAAGACATGTTCAGAGTTGCTCTCCACCCAGTACGAATGAAGTTGAGCTAATAACAAAAAAGTTCAAGAAAACGAACAAAGATTTCTTAAACTATGAAGCTGATGGAAACACAAACCAGCTATTTTTGCAGCAAAACATGATTCAAAGTTCTGAGTCAGGAGCGCAGAACATAAATGGTCACTTTTCATATTTTCATTTGTGAACAGTTTTGTGAACATAGTTTCATTTCACTCCCACTTCAGATTTATGTACCGTCTTCCACAAGAAATGCAAATAAAATAGACTGAAGTTTTAACTTGACAAAATATGAAATAATTCAACCGTAAAATCTGGCAAAGCTGTATTTTGTATTTCTGGAATTACTCTGCATCATAAAAGTTAATTATTTTTAATAGATTTACATTAAAATTAATACTTTTGCATAGTTTCCTCTAACTTTCTTTTAATCATTTAAATTGCTGTATTTTTGATCAAAAGCCAGCTTCCAGAGTGCTCTTTTAGTTTTCATCTTTTTTGGACAATGCCTGCCTCTTACAAACTTTCTGCCAAGTCCTTTAATCTTCACCTGAAGATTAAGCATATTGGACAGGTCATCTGTAAAGCATGAGAAACAATGACAACCTGAGGACCAAAGAAGTGACACTGAAAATAAAACTACCTGAACCTAGAGAACAGGGTCTAAAAGATAATATTTTTTAAAAATAAGAAAAGAAATCCATCAAAGACCTGACACTGGACCTTAAAGATCCTTTCTAAAATGTGGAAATAATTTTTTTGATATTACAATACTAGTTCAGGAGTTAACTAAACAGCGTTATTCTTGTATTTTGGTTAAATATTTAACTAAACCACTGAAAACACAATTGTCTGTGTGACTGATTGACATGTATAAGTTGCTTTCAAGAAATAGTTAATCCTGCAAGTATATCAGACTTTTACGCTAAACTAAATACCAATACATCTAAAAAAATTTGAATATTGTGTACAAGTCCAGTATTTCTTGCCAGTCATCTCATAAAGTAAGACTCATAAATTATATAGAATCTTTAATTACAATGTCACAATTTTATGCAATATCATAATTCTGTTAGATTTACTGCTCATAAAAAAAAAACATTTTTCTGTAAATGGTGAATATAAAATGGTAAAAGTAAAAAAGAAAACAATGTCGAGATAAACTTTGAAGTATTCAAAGAGAAAGGATCAAGAGTACTTTTAAGATTTTTATCTGTTTAAACAAAAGTTACTTTTTAACCTCTTGCTATTTTGTATTTATTGGCTCCATGAACAAGTTAGAACTTGGTGTTCTTTCAAGTTTGATTAAGTGTGTAAAATAGATTTGATGAGATACAAATACCCAACAATAAAGCAGCAACATTGGATTTTAAGGTCAGAGTTTTGCATTTCACAGGAGCTTTTTTTTGTTTGTTCATTTTTGTTTACTTATTATGTTTTAATAATAGAAAATTCAACATTGACAGAGCCAAATTTCTCTTAAACTATACTTTTAAAATGTCTATGAGTGTGTTGGTTCTTGGAAGACTTTGTTTTAGCTGTGCGTCTGTTTCAGAAGTTTGAGAACAGCCATATTGCAGCGTCTAACTACAAAGAGAACAAGCAGCTGGATGCAAAGACACATTTTTGGAGACAGTTTTCTGAATGTTTGTGTTCTGGTTCTGTGCAGCTCAACTGAACAGCATGACGATACCAGTGAGCCAGAGCTCCATGCTGCACCTTCAGAGTAACATGCAGCACAGCCCCCTGGGAATAAGTATTATCAACACCCACAGTGGAAGTGTGAGTAATGACAGCCTGACAAGATATGTGTTATTAATCATGGTGCATAGTTGGATTAAAAATGTGCCTGCATTTGATTCACAGATGTCTCCTTTCTCCATGAATGGACTGCCTTCCCCAGGATATCAGTGTCCTACCTCAGTGTACCAGCCTGCATCCCAACAGGTTTACTCTCTAACCCAAACCGGTCAACAGGTGACACTCTATGAATGCACAATTTTAACGATGCATAATAATGTTAGCAAAATAAGCATCACACACTTCAGTGATTGTAAATATATTGTGTAATGAGGCCCACTGAAATTTTATGGATGCTCATAACAACCAAAGCAATCATCAAATACAAATAATTAGATGACGTCTACAAATGAGGCTATGTTTAATAAGTGAAGCGACGCATAAAAGCAAAGTATTGGATACTCCAATAAGAGTATCCAATACTCCATCCAAAGTGTGATAAGAAATGATCGTGCCTTATGACACCTTCTCTACATCTTCTGTATCTAAAAGCTAGTCATATTCAGTGCTTTGGTGTGATTTTCTACTCATCCAGTCACACAAATCTTAAACATTATGGGTTTCTCTTCTATGCACTGCAGTCTTTAGGTTGTTTATTGTATGTTTAATTGAATTCATTCTCTCTCACCTGACTATATTGTCCAAATATTTCAAAGTTTTTTCCATATGTTTAGCCACAATCTTCAAACATGCTAAACCTAACTTTTTCTTCAGTCGTGGAGTCTTGTGCAGTGAACAAGAGTTGAAGCCGTTGTGATTGAGTGCATTACTTATTATTAAAAAAACAAGAAAAAAAAACTGCTAAGTCAAAAAAATAAACTCTTGTCACTTATCTGTTGGAGTCTGTCAGAAATCTTACAAGGAGCACTATGTTGAACTTAAATAATTTTCCTGCAGCTTCAGGGTTATGGTACCAATACACTGTAGTATTCAGACATTAATATGCCAGTAACCAATGGAATCAGTGTGTTGATGCCTTTTTAGAGACTATCAATTCGGACTAAACTAGCTGATACCGATGGGCATTGATAGGACACAAGACTGCTTTCTGAACACCAGACAACTTCAGGAGTGTCATGTGCTTCTTCATGTGTATCCCTCTGTTGTACATGCTTTTAGGAACTAAATTGCTTTTGCTTTTTTTTAATGTGTGAAAAACTTGGGTTGCTACCAAAATACAGTCAAATTAGAAAGATATCTACATAGACAAATATTAATATTTTCAATAACTATTTCCCCATCACATGACAAAATGACAACTTCTTTATACTTTCCTCTGTTTTAGTGCTCAGCTGGTGGACTTTATAGCAATGTTTCTTTCAACAACCAAAGTCTGTTCACTCAGCCTCGTCTGGCCCCACAAGAACAGGAGCTTCAGCCCAAGTCTTTCCCCAAGCCAATTTACTCCTACAGGTGGACACACACAAAAATAGTCTTTTCATTCGTCTGATCTGCTTTGAACAAAACTCAACTCATGTTATTTTCTTCCAGCTGTCTGATCGCCATGGCTTTAAAGAACAGTAAAACTGGGAGCCTTCCAGTCAGCGAGATCTATAGCTTTATGAAGGAACACTTTCCATATTTCAAGGTTTGATTTTCTTGAAATTACAGATAAACACAGAGTGAAAATAAGGAACTGTGATGCTCAAGTGATGAGTGTGGCTGATTGTATGTTATGTTGGCTCTTAACAGACTGCACCTGATGGATGGAAGAATTCAGTCCGACACAACCTGTCCTTAAATAAATGCTTTGAGAAGGTGGAGAACAAAACGAGCAGCTCTTCCCGTAAGGGCTGCCTGTGGGCACTGAACCCTGCCAAAATTGACAAGATGGAGGAAGAGATGCAGAAGTGGAAACGTAAAGATCTCCCAGCTATTCGCCGCAGCATGGCTAACCCAGGTCAGAAAAGTATTTGGTGAAATTTTGAAGTTCAAATGTGATGCTTTTGACTAAGTCTGACAGTCGATTCTGCTTTCCTGCAGACGAACTGGACAAACTGATCACCGACCGCCCAGAAAACTGCAGACGGAAGCCTCTAGAGCCCGGAATGACCCGGCTGGCTGGCTGTACAACTGGTCTCCCGCTGCCGGTCCCGACCCAGATGCAGCCTCAACCCATAGTCACCCTGTCTCTGCCGTGTTTGCCCATGCACCAGCACCACCAGCTTCAAGCTCAGCTCCATGCTCAGGCTCGCCTGGGCCCCATGTCCCCGGCCCCAGCCCAGACGCCCCCCCTGCACACGGTCCCCGACCTCTCCCACAGTCCACTCACCCAGCAGCCCAGCAAGCCTCCTGATGATTTTTACAGTGTGCAGAGCGACACGAACACAGAGGTGGACGCACTGGACCCGAGCATCATGGACTTTGCTTTTCAAGGTAAACAGACCTGCTGTATGGAAACCGTTTCCCAACAAAAGACACTGCTGTCTTAATATCGTAACACAAATCATTGCATTAAAGTATCATTAAGTTGATTTATTTCTGATTATTTAATCAAAACTGAAAATGCGATAAATATTATTTTGAGATTTAAAGTAATTAAAAGCATAATTTAAATATTAATAAGAAAGAAATGATTGAAATTTGTATTTCCTGCATGTAAAAAGAATTATATGTGATTTTCAGAAGACCATAATGCATTAACACATACTGTTATTAAATTAATCCTTCCTTAAAATATTTAAAAACAAACATTAAAATAATCATAGGTACAATGTTGGGGAATATATTCAATGTTATTTATTACAATCACACAATTATTAGAAATTTATTTAAGAGATTATTTGTGGAGATAGTGGTACTTTTGGTCCTTGACAGTTTAAAAACAGTTTTCTTTTACATATTTATGCATCCACACAAGTGCTGCCTGGTTAAAATATTGACACGTCTCAAAAGAAATAGCTTTTAAAACAGATTATATATACTGCCAAAATCAATACAGCCTTACAAAGGATGTTCATTTATTATGACTTAAACAGAGACTATATCAGTTGAACATTTATTTCTTCTTTATCATTTACTAAAAAAAGAAGAAAATTTCAGAATCTTTTAAATTTAACATTGTAGTAATTTGACTACCTTTGCAAAACATTGTGTTCCAGTCATCTACCAATAAAGTTTGTTTTAATTTCAAATTATTTGAAATCAGTTATTAAAGAAGTATCTATGTAGGCGTTAGATATCAGCAAACAAATAAGTGTTGTTGATTAACTCCACTGACATCTATGTTTTTTAGGTAATCTGTGGGAAGAAATGAAAGACGACAGCTTTAACCTGGATGCCTTGGGCACCTTCAGTAACTCCCCTCTGCGACTATCAGACTGTGACTTGGGATCGGTGAGCCTCCCTCCGGCCTCCAGCGGAGGGAGCGTGCCGCTGTCAG
Organism: Xiphophorus couchianus; assembly: GCF_001444195.1. NCBI lineage: Eukaryota > Metazoa > Chordata > Actinopteri > Cyprinodontiformes > Poeciliidae > Xiphophorus > Xiphophorus couchianus. Next base: position 17,494,276 of record NC_040239.1, read on the forward strand.
ATGTGCAAGTAACGGGGCTGTACGCCTCCTACACCTCACAGGATCCCCTGACCTCCCAGTACATGGCCAGCCAACCCACCAGCAAACCCATCGCCCTGCTTTAAAGAAGCCAAACTAATTCCTAAAAGATTTTTAAATGATTTTCTCTGATTTTTTGGGGTTTTTCTTTCCAACTTTCTTTTGGACGCGAACTGAAGAAGTTTGATTTCTTCTGAAGAAGTGAACATTCTGGGAACCTGGAGAGAAACATTTTATTCAACAAGAGAACAGCTTTTTAGGAACTAAAACCACATATAAATGGTGACCTGAAGATGAAATATGTCAGACCTAAAATCTTTAGTTTCGCCAAGCAAATACTGAAAAACCTGTTTAAGGACAAAGACTGTGGAGAGCTGCAAGTAAATGAGCTTTTACCCGTACCTCTATCATTCTCCTTTCTGTGTTGTAGATCAAAAACTCTTGTCTGTTGTATTGTGCTAGACTTTATTGCTGTGATGTTTTATTTATATTTATAAAAGACAGCTGGAGAAAGTGAAGCCTATCAATCTTTTGCTGCACATATTTAATTGTTTGAACTTGGTGTTAGCCACATCATTCCAAAACACCCAGTCAGCCGGCTTTTAGTCACCGCTCCTCCACACATCACTATTAACAAGCCTGGAGGAAAGATGTCTGCTTTGCTGTTTGACGTGATCATAATAAAAAATGGACAAAAATAAGCAAATTTGTATTTAAACACATTTATGATATTGGACTGAAAAACATCCTCAGGTAAAAAGCCAGAATCAGGAAGAGCTCAAAAACATCAAAAAGTAATGTGAGGGCTGATTTTTGATTAGAGTAACAGCAAGTCAGCTTGTGGATTTGAGGATCTAAACTGGCAATTAATGTTTACTACCAACAAAACTTGATTTTATCAATAGAGATACCACTCCAAAAATAAAATAAATGTTCAGTAGCCTTCACAATGACACACCTTTGACATGTAATGGTGCATCTTAATAAATTTGGTTATTATTGAAAAGTTTTTTATTTGTGTTATTCAGGTTAAACAACCAAACTAATATATTTTTTACATACAGTGGCATATTTTAAACATTTATTTCTGCTCATTTTGATTTTGGGAATTACAATTAAAAGTTCAGTTAAAAATTATAATGTTAAATAAGTCCAACACAACAATTTAAATCAGAAATGTCTATCTGTTGAAATCTATGTCCCTCTACTTTACAGTATGTGCACTCAATACTTGGTTGGGTCTCCTTTTGAATGAATTACTGCAACTTTCAAGTCAGCATTCTTCCTCATGATTGTGTGCAGCATAGGATGCTCTACATGCCATTTCATGTAATTACTGTATTTTCTTTCAGAATTTCAATATTTAAATAGCTGAACACTAATCATCAAAATGTAAGTACTCTACATAATATATGTTGCACTTTTTGAATGAAATTAGTGAAGGAAAAAAGTGGTCCAACTAGTTTACTGAAATGCAACTGAGCAGATAGCTAAAACAGAGAACAAAAACACAAACCAGTGTTAAAATGCTGAACTCGATAGATGCTCATTATTTAGCTCCTTCAGCATTTTGTACTTTTGTTTACTTGTCCAATAAATCAGGTACTTAAAGGAACCATCTGTCATAGGAAATTTGTACCAACCATGGAAGAGTTTTTATTCATTCTGAGGATGTTTTATAGCCGGCATAAAATCCCTCGATGTAACATAATTTGCTCAAATCTATGTCTTGTCTACGGCCAGAAGGTGTGGCAACGTTGCCACTGTGATAAAATCAGTCGGCCAGAGAGTACTCATACATATGTTGTTGTGAAGCCATTTTTATTTTGTCAACAGAATTCACTACTCCAAATGATACGAGAACCAGAATCAATAGAAACGGTATGATGTACAATGTTCTGAAAACAATCATCAATATTTACATTTTTATCATTTCTATATCTTCATATTTCATATTTCAAACAAGAGAAAAAAAAACTGATTGACTGACATTTTTTTTGACACACTTTTTTCAAAAGTGTTATTAAAACAGTCCAAAGAGTGGCATCTGACCTTATATTGTATCTATAAACATTTAAAGACAAACACTCACGTTATATTATAGGTTTAACTAGAAACAATAACTGGAGGCCAAAAATAAAGTTATTTGTATTTTATAAAGCCCCAATATGCTTCAGGCAATCCAAAAATTCAAAACGTCATTGACTTCAAGTCATAACATAGAGCCCTGATGTGCTAAATACAGCAAAGTGAAGTGTGCATTACAGTGTCAGGCTGTTGAATGGAGATGAAGGCTTCCTGGACTGAAACGGTAATATGTCTGAACAATTCATTTAAACATAAAAAGGCACTAACATACTTGTGGATCGTGGCGAACATTAAAAGGTGACTCAACAGCTCAGACTTTCTAACACTGTCCTTGTGCGTTTGTTTTTTTTTTTTGGTACAAAAGCAATACAAGTACTTCAGTGCTGAAATCCCCAATAATGTTCAATTAGCTTTACGTCCTGGACCTTTCGACACTAAAGCGACTCTGTGCTTGCAACTTTCAACAGTACAACTTATTACAAAAAATATTTTGTTGTTTTAAACAACACAACCTGGTAAAGTCCAAGAGCTTAACTGGGACTGGTGCTGGTGGTGTCCATCGTCGCAAGCAGATGCGACAACGAGGCCCTCTGGGAGGGAGAAATGTTCTGGCTCATGTGGATGATGCAGTCCATTGCTATGTCAGGGTTGGCCTGCACCAAGCTGCACACAAACACACAATTATAGCAGTGAAAGGAAAGTCAACATAATGCAGAATTTAGTGAAGTCTAAATTAAAATCGACTGTGGTTATTTTAAAACTTCTGTTATGTGTTTTGTTTTTACATAATTAGGGAAATAACTGTATTAAAACTAAATGTGATATTAGGCAAACATTCTCATATCCAAAGTTAAAATCAAGAAACCTAACATGCTAAATATGATGTCCTCTATGATACCCTGAACGTACCCACGAATATGCTTTAAAGCATTTTCTCTTTTCAAGTACTTGATATTTTCTCGAATGACTGAGCGGGTGCCGTCCTCTGTGGACAAGTGCTTCTCAAGCCACTCCACCACTGCTTGGTTGTTATCCCAAAGGTAAGCCTGTAAAAGCAGACACACACCCCATTAGTTCAGTTCAGCTTCAATTACATTTTATTACTACATGCCTAAATGTAGTTCAACAATACAACTATTTAGAAATTTGTCAATTTAATTAAGTAGAGCAAGTAAATCATCTTAATAAAATAAATGCTGTTCAAAAAGATTCAGAAATGTGAACAATGTTTTTTTCATAGGTTGTGTTTTTTTTCTGTATGAGCTGCCGAAGTGCTGAAGCTCTGAATGCACTCACACACCTTGACTGTTCCCTCCGTTTCAACGAACCATCTCCGCAGCATCGACTGCATGTGTCCGTCACTGAGATCCTTGTTGGCCTCCATGATCTCACACTTGACCACCTGCTCCAACAGGAGCCGCCGCAGACGCCAGTAGAAGAAAGTCCTCGCCTGCTTCCAGTCTAAAATATCCTGTTAAAAGTAGAAAAGGTCAAATTAGTTTTAAGAAGCTTACTCACCTTAACATTTCCGACTTTTATACTTTTCAGTCATATCATAACTCACAGTGATCACCCCTTTCTCCTGCATTCTGCCCGGAGTGTCGTGCAGATCGACAAACTGCACTGCCACCTGGTGGTAGATGGGCAACAGGAATTCCTCCCTTGCTTTGAGCTTCTTCTCCAATTCTTTGATCTCCTTGTCAGACAGTTCTGGAGAAGCTGAAATAACAAAAGAAGGTCTTACACCTTGAATGTCTTTTTACATCTAATGTAAAATGTGAACATGAGAATGTTTTTGGAATTAGAAACAGAAAAAAGGCTTTACAGAGGTTCTCAACCAGACTGGCGTAGACTGAATCGAGTCTCCTCATTGTTTTTAGTAGGTCCTTTCTCCTGAATTTAATCTCCACTGTGCCCTCAGGCTCCAGCACACCACCTCTGAATCAAATAAAATGACCACAAATATGAAGTATAAAGAATATGTTTATAATCACAGATCTCTATCGAGAACCATTTAGAAAATATACCTGCTCTCCCTATCAGCATAGAGCTCCATACACAGCAGGTTGATGGTGGGATCTATTACCACCCAGGATCCTCCTCTCAACTCTGCATAGGGTGGGATGTACACCAACACTGGCTGGTGAAAAGAGTGCAGAGCGTCCACAATATAGGCTCCAAACTTCAGCACCTGGTCATACATATCTATAACAAAAAAATAAAAAAACAAAGTTACTCCAGATCTACAGCATAAATTTGTAGTGTTTGCAATCTTACTTTTGGTTAACTTCTCTTACAGACTGAAGAGTGCAAGTGTGTAGGATGAAAAAAGTTAACCTAAAGTGAGACGGTATAAAATATAAAAGTCATATTGATGTTTCTTGCTAACAGCAGAGGAAAGGTTTCAAAAATAAAAAGTCTTAAGCACATTTGATCCTTCCTTATTTAGAATACAGCTTTAGGTTTCTACAAATGTAACAGTCTGTGTTTCAGAAACAATCTTTCTGATAGACAACGGAGTTTTATTACAGGAGTTACTTTGTATTTGTTTCTATCAATGTACAAGGGTGTTCCCCATGGATGAGTCCTCGACCCATTTCTTCACACAAAGTACATAAATAATATCTAATATTTGTTATACAACTGTAAATTCTGTTTTTGCATTTATCTTTAGGTTGATCATCATTCCAGGAATGATTATTATTCTCTCTAAAAACTAGACTAAGATAACTATGTAGTTAAAATGTGTAGTGACAAAGAGAAAGCGACAAAGAAAATTAAATAATGCACAAGTAAAAACCCAGTTTCTCAAAGGGCATTCATGATCCACACATCAAGACTGAAACACATGCAGCTTTAGTTCAGAAAAAAATGCAGAACTGAAAGGATTTGCACCTTTCATCCCCCCAGAGAAGCCTCTCCAGTTGGCAAAGACCATGAGAGGCAGATGTTCACGGTTAAAGTCACAAATCGCCTGAGCTGTTTTGAAAGCAGAATCTGGAAACCAAACTTGGCCAGCCTGCTGCAGAACCTGATGAGATCACAAAAACAATCATAGTTTTAAGTTTTATTATTTAGAAAGGCAGCTCCTCAAAAAGAAAATTTTTAGAGGTATTGACTTACTTTAGATTCTGAATCCAGGTTTGCAGGATCTGCAGGGATGGTGAGCTCAACCGTGCGTGTTTCAACAGCAATTACACCGAGGGGGATTCCTCCCAACCTACATGAATGCAGAAAACATGTTCATATTATAGATGAATTTAACACAAAGACTATGTCAGATCAGTTTACCTTGCTCTTCCTACAACGACAGCTTGAGCCCAGGACCCCATGATCTCCATGAAAGAGCCGTGGTCAAAGAATCCACTCTGCCACACACCTCTTGACACTAAAAGTTTACACGCAAATAAAGAAATCATTGGGCTGGTTATCAGCATTAGGCATAAACACTGTTTGGAGGGCGTAACTCACTGGGGTGAGGCCTGCCAGCCAGCATCCAGCGGGGGTCGTAAGGGGCCTTAGTAGGAACAAACTCTATCTCTCTGTCCACTGGGTCTGTGGTTGCTCTAACAGGGACGGGGGAGTGGTTGTTCTGTGAGGACGTAAAGAAACGTCAGTGAATGACCTGACCGCCACAACTGTGTTCAGATCCAAATATCCAGCAGAACCTTTGGCATGTAAGAAAGCCACTTCAGGATGGTGAAGACACCCTCAAAGTCATCAGGGACAGTTGTGTGTGTGACACCGTTGTTGTGCATGATCTGAATTCCCCCCAGCTGGTTGTTGGAGGTGTAGACCTCTCTACCCAGAACCTGGATGTAAAAAAAAAAAACAGAGGCTTACTGATGGAAGAGAATAAAACTATTTATTAGAATAATGGTTAAAAGTGCTTCATACCCTGAAAAATCTGCACTAGACTCACTGGCCGATAAAAGTCAAAAAGAGATAAATTATCTGAATATTGGGTTTTTCTCTTTAATACAGCAACATCACTATGTATTTACAGTACATCACCATTGTTATTTTTATCATGCCAACTAATATTGATAATGTTAGCTTAATGATCATTTATTTAAAGTGTTCTTTTGTATTTCTGTTCAGTTTCTTACATTTAAAATTAAGATTTATTTATGAGTCTGTATTTAGAGTTTATTATTGTGCAACACAAAGAGAAAACATTTACCAATATACTTTATAGCAGAACTGAGCTCTAAATATTTCTATTTCTCATCACCAAGCACCTCACTTTGGCTCCCTTGTACAATAAAAAAACACTTCATGCTGCAAAAACAATAAAATCATGACATCTGCACAAATTAAGGTATTTCCCACAAACTCTCTAAAAACTACATTTTTCTTTTAATTTGATAAAAAAAAACAGGAGGAATCAGAAAAGCAAACCTTGTTAAGAGCACCAGCTCCGGTCAGGATGATGTGGGAGTTCTCCACCTGGATCACTCGCTGCCCCAAACGGACCAGATAGGCTCCGATTCCTATAGCTCGACACGTCACCTGTGCGCAAGTCAGGGAGAAAATCAGAAGGACTTGGCGCTTTCTGTCCTCCAAGAGGAATCAGACACACGTCCTCCTCACCATACTGATGGTGATGATTTCTTCGTAGGCCTGAGAAGATTCCCCCGCGATAGTGCCTGAACCTCGCAGGTTCTCAACACCAAGACCTTCATCTTTCCCAATGATGTCAGTGATAATGTATCTGTAATGAAAAAAGGCAAATTAACAAGGCACTGTAGTTATCTCACATTAAAAAAACAAAATAGGACAAAGTTTAAAACTTAATTCGGTTTTACAAACTTTTAAATTAATGACATGTCTGTGCATCACCCAGGCTCCACAATAAGCAGCATGATTAAACATTTTGAGTTTTAAATTTGTAGACCTTTCCAGACTACAAATTTTAATTTTCTCAATTACTAAACCTTTCTAACAACATCTGTGTAAGGGCAGTTTGTGTATTTCCTTACACTATTTGGGGTATCAGTGCTTTTAAAGCCAGTGGTTCACTCTGTTGGACTCATGACTCCCAAAGTTTGGGGTTTGAGAGTCATAAGTTTTGTTATTCAGCTCCAGATTGAGCTGAATTAACAAAAATTATCTTCAAGTAATATGATTTTAAATTGATTACTGATTAAACTGGGTGAAACACAAGAATTACTTTCCTTGTTATCAATAATAAATTAGATAATTAACTGATCAATACGACAATGAAATCATAATAATACATACTAGGAATAATAAAATATGGCATCACAATATAAATTTTTATAACAGGTACAGACACTCGTTTCTGCACATTTATTACATTTACACCAATCTGGATATTTTGCAACACTGATATACAGTTCAGACCAAAAGTTTGGACACACATTCTCATTGAATTCAATGAGAAAGTGTGTCCAAACTTTTGGTCTGTACTCTATATGTTTGTTTTTTCTTTTTTGCACCTTCCAACAATAAGAAGACAGTTTTTGGTGAGATTTTTTAAAATACTGTGTGGTGATTATACATCATAATCCAGAGATGATTAGAAGTCTCACTTTGTCCTGATTCTGCTGGAGCTTTAACATTAGAGTTCATAATACGTTTAAAATTTTCCATACTTTTCCAGAACCATGATTACTTAAGAAACCAAAAATATGTTTTGAAATACATTGCTCTCCAGCATCAGTCAGACATTCAAAAAGGTCCTTTTATTGGAAAGTAAAGCAAGTATTGCACCTGGACTCTCCTCCTTCCTCTACATGCTGACAGTGAACGGAGTTGGTGGAGCTGATCCGGGTGTAGTCCTGGGGTGACAGGTAAAGATATTTGAATCCCTGCAGAAGAAAATATAAGAAAGATATAGCAAAATGTTAACAAAACATAATATCTCATTTTATGTCACAAAATTAAAATATTTGAAAACAGAAATCTGTTTTGGCAGTGACCTTGTAGGGATCCGCAGGGTCAATCCAGGCCACCTGGAACATATGTTTGACCTCTTCTGCGAGTCCGATGCGAGCTCCGCTGTTGGCTGCGATGTAAATGCGGGGGATTCCCTCAGCCCGGGCCAGCTCTGATGCCTTGAGGAACAGCTCGTCCTCCTGAGGACCAAACGAGCCGATCATGTGAGTGATGTCATTACAGATCACAATAATGTCTCTGCCCTCTGGGTACTCTGGGGTCTTCATCTTCATCCTAAAGGCCACCATTCCCACCTGAGGGGAAACGTAAGAATGAATGCTAGCGTTTCATCACCAGGAAGAGGGCGGAAGTAGATTTGGATTGTCTTTTAAACGTCCTACGTCATTATCTGCAGGCTGCCGGTTCATCTGAACAAGTCGACCTTCCGGGTCCAGAACGAGCTCCGTGCAGATCAGCACGTCTTTAGGACATTTGTCTCCAGGAACCCAAAGCTTGAATAATGCCTGAAATAACAATTTAAGGAAAGTGAAACTATGCAGGTCATCACAACAGAAATAAGTGCAGTTCAGTGAGTAAGCAGTACCTGTCTGAACATCTCAGGGACATCGTATACATATGTGGTGCCCAGGCTTTGAGCCTGGAAGCGCTTGGCTTGCAGCAGGTCTTTGGTCACATAAGGAGTGTTGATCAGCATGCCGTGCAGCGGACCCTGCTTGTCTCCATAAGACTGAAACATGATCTGCACGAGCAAAGTTGAAGGGATGAATTTAAGCCACAAAGCACAGATAACAAGATCTCTAATAAATGCTTAGTCCTCACCTGTCGAGAGCTTGGTTCTGTGACTTCTTTATACAGGCTGATGTCCAAATAATAGCCTGATTCATTAGTGAGAAACAGGCGGATAGGAATGGCATTTCCAGTTGGTGTCAGGCGAATGTTGATCTTCAGCTCAGCCTGCAAGACCCGCAGTTTCCAAAGACGACTGCCGTAGCGCATCACCATGGAGCGAACAGACTCCTCAATCTGATGGACAAAAGATCAGAATAAAGATAAACAAAAAGTAAAAAGCAAAGAATTTGTCAAGTGAAGCAATAAAGATTACATTAAATACAATAAGAAACTGGAAAGGTTTCTTATTGATAATTAACTGATCAATACAACAATTAAATCATTGTACATCATACAAAAAGGTGTATGATGTACCAAGTCAAGCACATTGTTTGAAATTTTACAAATTTTTCAAGTCACAACCTTAAACTGTAGTGAATTTTATTGATAAACCAACAAGCGAAATAAAATGAGACACTGCTCTTTCTGAAAGCTTCAGTAATTTACAGTAAGTAGAAGAAATTACTGCAAACTGACTTTAGATGGGTCCATGATGACAGTGGGGACAAAGTTAAGGAAGATGTGATTGCAATCTGTGCGAACGCTGGTGTAATTGAAGGCAACCTCCAACTCATCCATGGCCTCTAGCAGGAGCCGCTCCCCTTCATTTTGAAGGTACTCAAATGAAGCTTCCTGATGACAAAGAAAGCTCATCAGATGCAACTATATTATCACAATTTTGATCCCCCAACCCCTTTTAACAAAAACACAAAGTCAAGTCAGCAGTTTCTTGGTTGAGTTTCTTTTTACTTTTGTAATGAGATCTGAGTGGCGCATAATTGCCCGGATGAAGAAGCGGTAGTCCGTCACTTCAGCGCCCTCTTGGACCCGAGCCGCTCCCAGGTACAGGTGCATCTTCTTGTTGGCGCAGGGAACTGCTGTCAGGTCAAAGTTCCTCATTCGGTTGAGCTCCAGCTGAAATGCCAGAGCTGGCTCCAGATTTCTGTAAATTCGGTCCTCCTGGAACTGAGAAGAAGTGACAAAATGGAGAAGGGGGAATCCACATCTGTTTAGATGGCCAATGTGCTGTTTTTTTTTTGTTTGTTTTTTATTACAGTGGTTAAGATAAAGTAAACTCACCTCATCTCGGGCTCTGAATGTGAAGAACTTTGGAAATTCTCTCTGAATCGAACAAACAATGAGATAAAAATATTCAGGAAAAGTAAAAATATGTAGAAAGATGCTCCTCGACTGCAGTTATTAAAATAAGTCCTTGTTCTTACATTATTACATTAGTATAATATTAAACCTGCTCAAATATTGCTTCAATATTCAAATATTAGTTTACAAAATTAACTACAACAAATTTTCTAACATTTTCTAAAACATGTCGAATAATCTTTACAACATGTATTCAGCAGCTTTGGCAAAACGTGGTTATAATTAAGTTGTAAGATACAGGTCATTTTTCTCTTATCTTGTTTATTTTATCTATACCCTTGTGTTTTTCTGGTTTATATATTTAGGTATTAGATGTTTGCCTTCCATCTTAACCAGGCCACCCCATTATTAAATGAAATAAAGCAGGAGAAGTAAGAAAGCTGCATTAATCTAATAATCTAACAACTAATCTAATGTTAGTTGTTTTAGTAATTCTGAGTTATATTTGGCTTTTAAAGCAAAACTAACAAAACAATATACCGTAGTTAAACAATAAAAGTGATACAACAATTGTTGGAATACACTGCATTATGATCATTTTGAAGTGATCATGGTTTAAATATTATAAAAACAAATGAATCTTTAAAATATATTAAAAAAGAGAATAGAAAATAAGTTTCAGAAATGTTTACCTTCTGAGTAATCAAAAAGGTCATTCTCCTTATCCCATACTCAAAAAGAATGGCTTTCTGTAAATATATGTGAATACAAATTTGGCTTATTAAAAGTTGAAATAAAAATGATAGTCTTATTTCAGACATGACCTCTGACCTTTGACTGAGCGAAGGCAGTGAAGGCTTTCACCAAGGCGTCGTCGTCCTCGGTGTCTGCTGTTCTTATCGACACGTTAATGATGTGGATGGGGTTCTCCCTGTTGTTCTGTAGAGAACAGAGGAGAAACTCCTGGCTGCAGAAGCAGGTTACATTTTTGCTTCATGGCAAACACTTACAGAACGACAAACCCACCTTCATGTTCTCCTCCTCGTAGAAACTAGAGCAGGACTCTAAGAACGAAGCGCCCTCCACGAGCTGTTCAGCAAAACTCGACAGTACTTCATCAAAATTCCTGAAAGGATCAACAAACGTAACATCCCTGTTATTTATATATATGTTCACTGTAAGTGCTGAACAGGATGAATCATTTAAGAGAGCAGTGACCTTTTGAAGTCGTCAAAGCACTGGAAAGCCACCATAGCTCCCATTCTTTGGCAAGGTGGAGAAAAGGCTCCATCCATTAGCAGCTCACTGCTCTGCCGTTGAACCTTAAACTGGCCCAATCCGCCTGCTGCCACAGGAAGCCTAAACAAGAAACAGAGATACTAAATGATCTCAGGGAGAGAAAGTGCTACGAGGAAATGTGCAGAAATTTATACAGAGAGCAATAAAGCAGGTAGAGATGTTGTCTTTTGTTTAACAAAGTACAACAAACTTTACACAAATGAAACCCGCAGAGTCAAGGTTGTACAAGTCTGAAGTCTTAGCTACAAAGTCCTTATACAAGTCCAGCGTGAGTCTAAAATCCCATTTACAGCTTTTGCTGCGGCTAGCAACATTATTCACAATTAAATTTTTCAAAATTTCATGTGACAAACATCTGTATTCAACCCAGAGTAAGTAATTGGCAAAATCACATTTTACTGAATTTTTAATAAAATATTATTTTCACTTTCTTGACTGGTAAATCAAGGCTATTTTACAATGTGTTTGGCAGAATTCCTTTTAGTCTTTAGCCTGGAACTGGCTTCCAGTGATTTGGATCTCATGAGTCATGAAAGTGATCGGAAATGAGCTGGTCTGCTGCTTGCCTGCATCAGTGACAAAGTAAAATCTGTAGCTTTGAAAAGATATGACATATGCAATTATTAACATATGAAAAGAACAACGAGAAGATATTTGATGTGATACGAAATTAAAAAAAATACATATATGTATAAAATTTAAAATAAAAAAGAAATCACTATTTTTTTTAAAATCCCCCTTAAGTCACAAACACTTCACGTCCTGATTTAAATGTTTGACCAATTAAAATTAAAATCTCCAAATTATGAGTCATAAGTCCGTGATACCTGTTCAAGTCCAAAATTCAAAAGCCATCAATTCACGTGCTGAATTAAAGGAAATTAAGAATTCCTACCCAGAGCAGATTGCCATGAAATCTTGAGACCTGATCAAGATTTTATGATTATAATCCAATTCTGGAGATTGTAAGCTCAACATTTAGCAGCAATCACTGAAATCTCAGGCTTGAAGGTTTCGTTTGCTTTGTTTTGTTTTCTTTACAAGAAACATAACACAAATAAAAGTTGGACTTTTGCTTTACACAAAAAAAAAGAGAGAAGCAACGACAGGACAACTAGAGAAGCTTGGCTTGTAATGTGAATAAGAAAGAGCTTGTTAGAAGAACCTTATGTCGACGGCAGGGAAAAAGCGACACGGTGCATCCAACATGCATTGCTGTGAAACATTTATAGAGACCATGGAGTGCTCTGGTTGGTGGGGAGGAGCTTTACTCTACCTGTTCAGAGTAGGGCTGCTCCCTCTGAAATAAGATGATTGAGATGTGAATATTAGCAGAGAGTGATCAAGGGGAACCTGAAGGTACCTTTGTGCAGAAGGATTAGATTTAAGCATTCTCTACAAAACTGTGCACATTCATATTATTATTGAGTGGGAAGAAAACTGTCTGCATTCCAAGTTAGCCATAAGCAGCTGTGGCATCAGCATACAGACTGCTCTCCGCCTTCACTACTGAGTACAAAACAACAATTCAGCACTTTAGTCTACACCTAATTTACATCAGGAAAAGGTCCCAACAGAGAAACAGCTTCACATCCTCTAATGCTGTGCTAACGTGCTATCTCGATTCACATGTGGAAGAAAGAGGGTGAAGAGGTTGCGTCATCAAAGGGAACCCCATCACCTGTTTGGATGTGATGATGGCAACATGAACTGGAAGTCCACGGCACACGTTCCGTCCAGCAGCTGGTGATGCTGGATGCTATTCAGCTCATAGGCGATGTATGCTCTGCGAACATACACCTGGAAGCGTAGAAAACAGTTAAAAATTCAGAACTAAAAAGAAATCAAAAAGAAGAAAAATCACTTAGTTTGACTTTGATTCAACTTGCCTCCAAAGCAGCCATGCACACAACTTGGTTTGTGTGATAGAAGAAGTTGGGCAAGACGTCAAAAATTGAGGTTTCGGAGAGAATAAGTTTCTGCGCCAAATAGAAAACGTACTCTTTAGTTGATGTTTACGTTGCAGCAGAGACTGTCACGAGGCTAAAGCTGATGTCGCACTGATTATCTTGGCAGGTTTGGAGGGTGTCAATGTGAATAAAATAAACCACAGTTTATGAAACATCCAGTCTTGTCACCAAGACTGGATGCGCCAGAGTCAAAGAAATTAATCTTTCTGACCATTTTGGGCTGAAGGTTTAATGTCTTACACAGACTCTATGAGTGCCCTAACTGATCAGAAAATAAGTGAGGCTGTCCTGCAGTTGGAGCCACGTTATAAATTCAGCAAGTCAAGGGGAGTTAATACTCAACACTGCATAAAAACAAATGTCTGCATAGTGTAACTTGCAGGTATGACCAATAATACCGGTCACTGCTGCTACCTTTGAGTAATATCAAATTTTGATAAGTGAGAACAGGAGCTGGTGATGCTGTAGTGCACAGTTAATCTCATAACTCTGGCAGATTAAGATTTAAAGTGATATTTAAATTTGACTAGGATGTTTTTTTCTATGACAAATAACTGGGCTTAGCCATATTTCCATAAGTTGTGAATTTCATATCACAATCTTTTCTGATATGTACAGAATTCTATGAAAGCTGGAGATCACATCAGCTACAGTCTCAAATATATTATTTGCACGAAGCAGCATGTCTTCACACATCATTGCAAAGCAAACAAAATACACAATGAAGAGATGGAGGTCGATGGAGGTCGGTGTCACCTTCAAGTTTTCTGGGCAAAACTGGTGGCCATACATATCAATAGCTGACAGGAAGATGGACTCCACCTGGTTGTGTCTCAATTCATAGGATGGCATATGGGAGGCAATCAACACCTAAGAGTTGATATGTTACTTCAGCTGTCTTGTTATGGTGCTACAAAATAAAAAGTATATTTCTTTTAGTAGGGGACTAACCTGTCTGGCTCTCAGTGCGACCTTTGAATTTTCCATCTTGCTCAGCTGCGTGAATTCATTTAGAATAGCCATGAGCTCATCTGCAAGGGTGGCATCACGTCCACACAGCTGGTCCTACACAAAGTCACAAACGCACATTACATCGGTACTTCTAATCACACCTCTTGATGTACAAAGAATAACAACTTAAGACCATCTGTGTTGGAGGAGAGCCTTACAATGAGCATCGTCACCAGGATGTTTTTCTTGAACACCTGAGCGTGAGAAAAGATGTAGTCAAGCACAGGACTCATGTCGGGTTTGTGCTTCTCTCTCAAGTTGATCACACACTTATCATAGTGAGCTGCAAGAGAGAAACTTGGTGTGAGTATTTCAGCTAAACCTCATCTTCAGCTAAAACATGTGGTTATTAAAGCAAGTCCTGTTACCTTGCTGGAACTGCATCTCGACCTGCAGGTACCGCTTCAGCAGATCAAGAACCACAGATTTCATGTAACCACGGGTTCCACTGCGATATCTGAACAAATATAACATTTCTGTCATGCTGTATGTCTGTACCATTTCAAACACGCAAAGCAGAAGGGGACAGTGGCTGATTATAAGACCTTTGCATATACAGATAAGATCAGTGAATAATATCAGATTCACATTTAAGTATTGGCCAGTCACAGATCAACCAAACTTAAGACAATTGGGGTAGCTTTATCTGTGCATCCCTAAAAACATAATCAAATAAAAATGGTTAAATCCCCTGGAGTCATCACACAACCGACTATAAACTTATGCAGAAAGGATCTAAACTGGTAAATAGTAATGAGATATCTGCAGACAGGCCCAGGCTAGAAATTAAATAACATGTCTTTAAATTAATAGTACTTTTAATATTTTGCAAAACCTAGTCAACTCACCTCTGCACCAGCTGAACAATACTTTGAGTGTTCATGAAGAAAACCTCCCGGTCAGCCTTCCTCTGCAACGTGGCTGCATGGCTGTCTAAAATGTTAGCAATCTGAAATCAAACAGTTAATAATTATCAATAAAAAACAGTTTAAAGTCAGCATGTGGTCACTGAATGACTTTACCCTTTGACTGGGGAACTGGCAGAGGACAGAGGTGATGTTGCTCGCATACTGAGCCATGACCTTCCGGATGTCCTTCTCCACAGTAGGGGGAATACGGCTGGCCACGCTGGTCATGATCTCCTGAAGTTCCAGCAGTGGAAGAGACGGATCCCTTAGGGTCTTCATCAGGGTCGCGACCCATTCTTTCAGCTGCACAAAGGGACATGAAAATGCCCAACAGAAGTTCATGTGTTTGTATTTTTCAGGTATATTTGACAGCAGAGTGGTAAATACACACTTTTGTGCTGAAGTAAGGCTCTTCGAGGCAATACCCGTCCATCACTCTGACCAGATTTTCGAGCACATTGTGGAACACCTGATGAAGCTTTTCCCCAACCATAGGCAGCGGCTGCTGGGGTGGCAGAGTGGCTGTGTTGAGCTCCACCTGTATCAGGGACCAAAATAAATTAAAAAAACACTGCCTTAAATATCAGCGTGAAAATCACAAAATAGGAGAAAAAAAAAAAAAACAATCTTTGTTTCATAAAGTGACAGTTAAAGTACCTTGTGTATACTGCTGGGGTCGTCCAGCTCCATACGCGCCGTGACACAACCGGGCTCCAGAACCGCCCCTGGCCTCTTGACAAAGTGTATACAACCAGACTGCGGCACGGTCAGAGTCATCACCATCTTCATCACCTGAGAACAAAGCATATTCAAAACTGGAGTAAAATGTAAATGGACAGTAAACACAAACGCAACCAGGACATCCTTCTTTTCCCCCCAGAATCAGTCAAACCTCAATCTCTGCGTAAGGTTCTCCTGCAAAAATATGATCTCCATCCTCCACTGTGAACTGCAGCAGTTTACCAGCAGAGGGAGACCTCAGCACTGTGGGATCCCTCTCCTTCTCAAACACACAAGTCTTGTTGCCGACAGTGACACGGTAGCTACAGCGATGAAACAATATGGGAAATGAGCAAACATGAAGTCAGATAGATAGACAAGTATTGTGGGTCTCACAGTGAAAGTCTTGCCTGTCTACTTCCTCCTTCATGTATGTGGTGTGGCTGTTGCCATCGTAACACAGCAGAAGACCCCCGTCATTCAACCTGTGAACGTCTATTTCAATGTCCGAGCCGTTCATGATGATGACGTAAGTTGTCTGGGATTGGCGAGCCACCTGAAGCCAGCATAGAGGACAGTTTATAACATAAAATTTTTTCATAGGCCTTTAATTTTTTCCTTCAATAAACCACAAGCAATGTTTTTGTTAATGGGATGTTGTGTAATAGACTGACATCCACACAAAGCAGTGCAAAAGGACCAAGTGGGGGAAAAAAACAAACACATCCTTCTTTACTCTAATACTTTAAATAAAATCATGTGCCATCAAATACCTTCACTAGTTACTTATTTAGTAAATAGAGTCCACCTGTGAGTAATTTAATCTCAGAATAAAACCATCTGTTCTGTGAACCTTTCAAAAGGTTTGTTAAACATTAGTGAAACATCATGAACACCAAAAAACACAGTATGCAGGCCTGGGAAAAGGTTGTCGTAATGTTGGAAGTAAGGTTACATTATAAAACAATATTATAAACAATATTAAAAAAAACAGTCCAGCACCCTTTAAATCATCCTCCAAAAATAAGAACAAGAGGAGTATGGCACAACTACAAACTGAGCAAGACCTGGGCACAATTGTGTGCATAAACTAAAAGGCCAGGCAAGAAGAGCACAATTTTGAAACACCATGGCAACTTTGCTGCAGAGATGAGTTTACAGGGCAACCATCAGTTGAGGGCTTCATAAATATGACCAATATGGAAAACTGTCAAAAAGAAAGTTACAAGCAGCCCCTTTTGCAGTTTGCAAAAAGCCATGTAGGAAAAAGAGAGAACTAGAGCGAGCTGATGTGTTCAGATAAGACTTAACCTGAACCTTTAGGCCTACGAACAAAATGCTATGTGCAGCAGAGAAGAAAAATGGTCGATGTTGGTGGCAGCATCATGATGTGGGGATGCTTTTCTTTGACTGGTCAGAGTTGATGGGAAGATAGATAAAGCTAAGCGCAAGGCAATCTTGGAAGAAAACTTGCTAGTCTGAAAAAAACTTTGCAAAGTGCAAAGGTTCACATTGTAGAAAAAAACCCTTCACACACCCTCAAAGATACAATTAAGTCATATTCATATATTTGTCCAGCCAAAGTTCATTCAATGTGACAGAAGTTATTATAAAAGTTATAATATAAAGAATGTTCTCTGTAGCAGCTGCATTGGTCTATCACATAAAATCTCAACAAAATACATGGAAGTTTGTGGCTGCAACAAGACAAAATGTGCCAAAAAAAACTGCTAATGTACACCATCAGGAGGTATTAATGCAAAAGTAGAGGAGCTACCTTCAAACAGTACTTGACTCCTTCATATATCAGGTCGATGTTGACAGAGTTGAGCAGGCTGTCTGCTGCCAGCACCTGGCCTCTGCAGATTAAGAATATAAAAGCCCATTATTTAAACCCACAGTAAGTGTAACAGTGAGACTTCAGTGAGGCAGGAGAATATCTACTGACCTTTCTAGGGAATGCAGGAAGTCTGACATGCTCTTTCTGAAGCTGAAATCAGCAACATGCAGAGCTCCACAAACGATGCCCAGCATGGTGTCTGGTCTCTCTGCCTGCAGAAGGAGGACCGTTCTTAAACACAAGGCAACCATAAAACACACGGCTCTAGATGAAGACTCTGACCTGCACTTTCTCTGCAATGAGGTGATCCAACCAGCCAGTGTCGATGTCATTGTTTCTGAAGCTTTCAGTCTCCAGAAGCTTGATGAGGTATTCCACTGTAGTCCTAAAGTCTCCTCTGATGGACAGCTCCTTCATCGCTACCACCATGTTTCTGCAGAATATCAGAAATGCTTTTCAAATATTGGTTAATCTACAAGAAGATATTTTTAGAAATTTCACCTTATATATTTATTGCACATGTTTTATTATTGCATTAATAAGAACAAACGTGTAAAGGTTCAACAAAGTTGGCAGGACTCTTCAATTTCCACTTAGTTTTATTACATTAGGGGTTGTTACAACAGCAGTATAGATATGACATTATTTACTCAAAACTCACATTCAATAAAGCACCCAAAGGCTTTATTACATGAAGATCAGTCATCATTAAAAGAGGCTTACGAGATGGCTTCTTCTCGGTTCTCTCCCCACGAAAAACAGTGTCCAAACTGGGAATCTGCAAATTCGTGGAGGCCACCAGCGGCTCCCACACTGAAATAACCCCAGACGTTTTTACTGCTGCGGAAGTTCAGCTCCTGCACAGTCCCAGAGCTGGGCTTGAACCCCTGAGGATGAGCCAGTGATCACAATCAATAGGTAAAACAGAAGTGCAAAACAGACAGCTGTGGGCTGAAATGAAATTTTACCTCGTCTGGATTCTCGCTGGTGATGCGGGCTGCAATAACGTGCCCTCTTGGAATAGGAATGCAGTCTGGAGTTTCAAAGTTGATGATGGAGTCACCCCACGGACTTTCCCCATAAAGCACTCGGATATCCTTAATTCTGTGCAGAGGGATGCCCATCGCAATCTACCAGATAAAACACTGACTGTTAAAGACCTAACTGTCTTGATGCAAGGAGGGCCTACAGTTTACATTTGCAACCTTTTTTTGTTGACTTCTTTTAAATCACAGTTGGAGCCTACCTGAAGTTGGGCAGCTGGCAAGTTTACATCTCCGATCATCTCCGTGCACGGATGTTCCACCTGCAAGCGAGGATTCAGCTCCAAAAAGTGGAAGCTGCCATCTTCTGAGTAGAGATACTCCACAGTTCCGGCACTGACGTAGCCCACCATCTTGGCCATCCGCACTGCATGCTGGGTTGGAGAGAGAGAGAAGAAACAAAACTGTTCTCAAACACAGCAAAACTTTAATCGGCCATATAAAAAGTAAGCACAGAGACAAGCTGACCCGCTCCATTTGCTCTAAGGTTGAAGCGGGAGCAATGGTGGCGGGAGCCTCCTCTATGATCTTCTGGTGCCTCCTCTGGATGGAGCAATCCCGTCCAAACAGGGAGATTGCATTTCCGTACTCATCTGCCAGTATCTGCACCTCCAGGTGCCTTGCATGCTGAGCCAGTTGCATGATAAAAATGGGTGATCCTGGAACCTCTGTCTGCACCTGCAGTCAGAGAGAACAAAAGAAGAGTTGAATGCAGGAAGCAAATTGTACAAAGATAAAATGTTTTGGCTCATGAACCATAAGAACACAAACCTGTCTGAAGAAACTTGAAAATTCATCTGAATTTTCAACTTTTCGGATGCCTTTTCCACCTCCACCCTCAGAGGCCTTGATAACGACTGGATAACCTATTTTTTCAGCTTCCTGAACAGAGAAAATATATTATAGCATTTAGCAAAAAAAGCAGTGACCTCATCACTTACTGGCAGTCCTGAAAAAGATGCATAAAAAGCCTTAAAATAATCTTTTATTAGAGCACCATAATCACAGACTGATTATCACTGGTTATTATAGAAATTGTCCAATCTTAATCTGAAGACAGTTATTCAATTTCAATGCGTAACTGATGTAACTATGATGAGAAAAAAAAGCCTATTTCTTTTAGCCATTCTTCAAAATGGAAAAGAATATATCATTCAAGTTAGAAAGAAAACAGCTACTTGTCCAAACTTGGTCATACAGTCAGAGGAATAAGTTTATCTGCACACCAGATAGTGAGGAGGATGATCCGAGTTACAAAAGAAGTTGGCAAAGTCTCCATAAAAACCCTTAAATACCCTACAGCTAGATTTTTAAGAAAAAGCGTTTTCTGTCCTACAATCACAACTGTAAATGGGTGGAGTTTCCTGAGGTCCACTTGGACTTTAATTGTAATGGTCCATTCTCCTTGGTTCTTGGAAGTTGGATTTTGAAGTCAGACAAGCAAGAACACCCTCTGAGTGACTCATAATAGTGGGGAAGTCTAATTCAGTAACCAATATGGCTTTATGTTTTAAGAATATAATGAAAGTTGTCTGGATGAACTACAGGCTAAGCAGTTCTGAAGGTTAAACCAGTGTCACATGCAATGCTTTAAAATATCAAATTCCAAAAATGTTTTATTTATGTGTGTTTTAATCTGTAAAATAGTGAAAAATATGTTACCAACTTGTGCTGCTAATAGTAGTTGGAACCCCCCAAAAAGGCAAACTTGCAACCAGAATGCTTCCAACTCTACAACAACATTGAGCTTCCAAAATATCATCAGAAATGATGTTTTCCAGACACCAAATCAACCTCAGGCCCCAAACCTAAATCCAAATAAAAAAACCTGTGGTGTGAGCTGAAGAGAAGCTGAGGAGGATGCAGGACTATAGATGATATAGAGAGGTAATACAACTAGAGATAGTCAAAGATCTCTCTCTATGTATGCATGTTGTAGAAAGAACTAGCAGGGTGATCATTTTTAAATAATTACTTAGTTTTTTTAACATAGAAGTGCAACAAAAGATGGATTTCTTTTCATGTCTATCAATGTGGAGGGCAGTGTATACACATTTCATTAGAGACATTTGTAAAATAAGACAAAATAGATTTTTTTAAATTAATACACTTACTGCCAGACCATCATCTACATCATGAACACAGCCCTCTTTATAGACCTCTGGAGGAACACTGATTACATATCCCCGTCTTTGGTACTCTTCTGTCCACTCCACTCTCAGACCTGGACACATTAAACATAAACAAGTGTCCAGCAAGTTCCAGTCTACAAATGTTCGACTTTGTAAAAATAGGGTTGTGTGAACTTTGCCTGTCAGGCCAAGTAATGAATCACCTGATCCGCTCCATGGAAGTGTGGGAATGTCAGCGCTCTGGGCAACAATGGATGAAGCCACCTTATCCCCAAGAGCCCACATGGCTTTACTGGATGGACCTGAGAAACATGGCAACCTCAGACTGATGAAGAGAAGGGACTAAATCCAATGAAGGCTGTGAAGCTTTAAAGGAAGTTTTACCCAAGAATGTTATCCCTGATTTGTTCAGGAGTTCAGGTAGCTTTGGGTTTTCAGATGCATGACCCCAGCCGGCCCACACAGCCTACATAAAACAACAAAAGTATAAAACAATATGTGATAATTTGGGACTTCTGTCTGTTATCGTGGAGATAATGAAGAATTAAATAAGTTAGACTCTTAGGCCTTGAGGCAGACAGAATTGCACCTGCACTGGGATTCTTTTTGCAACGTCGACAATCAGCTCTACGTTGGCGTAGTTGTTATTGTTGGTACCACCGGGCACAGGCACATAATGGTCAGCCATTTTTATGTATTCTGCACAGGGAAAAAAAAGAAAATGTCAAACTCACTGTGTTCATTAGTTTTTCACTGTAACTTGGATAAGATTGTGGTAATAACAGCTGAGTAACAGAGCACAATGACCTGCGTTAGCCTTCAAGTCTTCAGGAGTGACCATGACCACGAAACGGATGATCCTCTCATTACGAAACATCTCATAGGACCAGCGACGGATAGAACGCATGCATTTGACTGCTGCAATGCCATTGTTGGCGATCAACACCTGTGTCGTAGAAATAGAAGCTATACTGATTAGCCTTCGAAAGCTGCCTCTGGATCATAAAAACAAACCAAATAAGCGCTTTTACTCTTACCTTCTCTATGACCCTGTTGCCACCGAAACGAGTGACAAACTCAGCAGGAGAGGCCACCGTAAAATCCCTCTGGAGATCCATCTTTCTGTGTTCACGTCCTTTTTTCACCAAGTGAGGACCAGACATGCTAGGCCTACACAGGAAAAGTTAAAGGTCTGTATTTTGGCCATCGACATAGTGAAACTGAGTTTGCTCAGATCTATTAACTACCTGTCTTTTCTATGTCAAAGGAGCACAAAGAGTTGAAGTGAATTACAGCGCTGAAAATCAAAAACCTGAGGGAAAGATCAACGACAGAGATGGACTGTGCAACTCTTTTAGTTCTGATCTTATCTCTAAAATGACACCATTATGTAACTCTCTATTAGCAACACAAACTTAGACAATTATTTACTCAGGATTTCACTTTTCATCAAGTTTTACCAGTTTTAAAAGTAACAAAAATGAAAATATATTGAACAAATGACACACTGATGAAGACTTTTACCTTTATTCCACTTTCTAGTCACTGGGTCAGACTGCACATGTTTTGCAACTGGACTAAATAAAACTTTGATATTGAGTAATTGGGAAATTTCCCCTTTATCATTAATTCTGGGACAGATCTTTAAACCTAAAGTGCAGAAAGCAAATGAAAGACAATTATTCTCAAAAAGCATTCTTATCGCCCACATACAGATCACTAAGAAAATCCGAAAAAATAAATACTTAACTTTAATATTTATGTTATTAACTTGAATGTTGAAGCCAAAGTAATAAATATATCAAATGCAAATGAATGTTGCAGAGTCAATAAGTTTTGGCTCATTTAACTAATTTCACAGTTGATTATAAGAAACTTATAAAAGGGAAATTCTACAGAAATAGAAATTATACTGAATATAGGTAAACTAATTTAGAAAAGGATTTAAAATTCTAGTTTCAAAACTACTAATGTTTTTTAATCATACTGTTTAACAAACCTTTGAATGAGATACCAGAGAAAAGTGCACCTTAACAAAATCCTCAACTATAAATGACACAACTCCGTCTCCTGCCTGTTTCTACAGTTTGTGTTAAAATAAAAATAATAAAAAATAATCCACGTTTAGGATTATTAGACTGGAAATAATTTATTATCTTAATGTGGTCTCTACGGAAGAGGATTAGGGCCACCGAAAAAAAAAAAAAAAGAATTCTGAGATTAAAGTCAGAATTCTGACTTTAATCTCAGAATTCTTTTTTTTTTTTTTGGTGGCCCTAATCCTCTTCCGTAGATCTCGGTTCAAACACTTGTTCCTTCTGCTACAAATAGCCGACTAGGTAATATACTAAATTTTTTGTTTTTAATTAACGAGTAAATACCATGAATTGTGGTATTATTACTTAATGGTTATAATACCACGAGGATCTCTCCATGTCTTACCATCCACACCTGACTGACAAAGAGATTTAATCCTAAAATCAGTTCTATAAAAAATCAGAATAAGAGAAATCTGACCCTGACTGATTTGAAGTCCATTTAATAGCATTAAATTATGACTCAACAAACAAAACAATCAGTGAAAGTTAGTACACTTGTTCACTATTTCAAAGTGTAAATAAATGTCACAACATTTAAATTAAGAGAAAATATATATATACATTTTTTTCTTCAAATCTGCAACTTTAATGGAGTGACTTTAGAAGTGTAATTTTAATGACGGCTGATTACCAGGCTTTTGCTGAACTGCAATCATCTGAATCGGGTGTGTTAAAAAAGGAAAACATCTAAAACATGCAGAGCAGTGCACCTTTAGGACCAGGGTTGGGAAACACTGAACTAGACGACTGGATGCAACAAAACAATTTCAGAAATATATGTATGAGAATTCAGGAGCCTTTTGGGGACTGGCTGAATGGTGAGGGTCCTAAGCAGCAGTTTAGTTTCCTTATTCTTTGGGCTCCGCTCTTCAATCAGTTAAACAAAGATATAATGACAACACCAGCCGCACCAACTGCAAGGCTATAATGTAGATTGATTTGTAGAAACAGATTTTAATCGTACTGTGCAGATGGATAATCTGTTACCATTTTATATATTTTTTTGTTAATATCTCGACAGAGAACCATGGATTTACCCCAGCTTTGACAGCTACTGCTTTTAACATACTTCACACTCATCACCGCCAAAACTAATAAACCATTTTCTACTTGTTTGGCAAAACAACAAAAATCGGATTCAAAAATGTTTCATGTACATACCATTAGTATCTGAGGCTTCTCTCTACTGTCGTCAATGCATTAGAACCTATTTACCCTATAAATGTTCGGACCCGCGTCGAATCTGAAAAACACCTGCAAGTGTGAGCATTACTGCATGGCTGAGCTCTTGTGAACTTTAGCTCTTGTACTGTACCTTTCGCTGACGAAATACTGCCCACTATTAAAATACAGCCTGATAACGTTTTTTTTTTACAGCTTTGAGTTATTTACAGTGGCATGCATGCAGCATGGAGCAGGTGAGGGTCACTTTAAACGGGCTTGTGCCGTATTGAACGATTAGACTGTAATCATAATCATGAGGAGGGTATTTTAAGAAAAACCGCTTGTGCAAAAACAATGCCAGCTTTTCACGGCACCGTTTCATGACAAGGTCACACCCAGCAAGTTATTGGTTGTGCACATCCTTCCTCTAAAACTTACCAACGGTGATGTTTTTATCATTTCCTTAAAACTGAGCGATGAAGTGAAACGAACTCTGTGAACACCAGCAAACAATCTATTTCCTGTTTTAACATGTCTGCGGAAGTTGCCATAGATGTTGTTTTAAACTCTCCCATCATGCAGCTATCAGTTATTTTTTGCCGTATTTTTGTTGAAACTAGAAGCTAACTGTTTGCATACCAAACAAGCAGCAGCAGCTATCAAAGCACTGGGTTAATCAGAGAGCAGGGAGTAAAGCCTCTTTCTAAAAACACTCACCTCTGGAGGTAAGGAAACAAGTTATTTCGCTCCATTATTTGCACCGTTTTACAAAGCTGAGGCTCTTTAGCGGATCTTTAGAGCCATTTCTGCAGAGACCAAAACAAAGAGGTCTCCACACACAGTCCTTCCTCCTGGGTGCCAGCCAGCCTCCTCCCTTCCCCCTCCCACATGAACAGCAGCACAATATCTGCAGATCCTCTGAGGCACATTGTTGGCTGCTCAGTCCAAATATGCAACAATGCAGAGACCAACCTCACTCATCTGTTTTAACTTGAATTTATCTGTTGCTTCTAGACTTAAATGTTGTCTTTTATTATCATTAATATGTTCTCCAAACTAAAAGAAAAAAAATCCTTTAGTTGACATAAAAGCTGCAGGACTTCAACATAGGTACAGCAACAGAAATAATTCAAGAAATGCTTTGTCTTGTTTTGACATCTAGATAAGTTGGTGGTTAACAACGGTCCATCAGCTCCAGCTTCTTTTTATTTATACAATAAATAAACCTAAATATACAAAAGAGCAGCGGTTCTCAATGAGCAGATAACAGAACTACAAACAGTTCTGACTTAATTTCATCATTAGCTGTAAACATTGCAGACTGGAGGTTGAGGAGATCAATTAATTTTGTTGATTTGGGAGTTTGAGTCTGAACTGTTATGGATTCTGTCTTTTCCTCTACCTCTTTTATCCTCTTTTATCTGCTTACACGCACAGGCTGCAGCTTACATAACCATGTTTGTGTGTGACACAAAGGGGTTCTGGTCGGGTCCTGAAACTGGTTAAAAAACCTTGGGGGGGTGCACAGAGACAAAATGAATGAGCTCCAACAGAACCCACCCAGAACCTGCAGGGCAATGACTCTAAAAAGCAAAAAGTTGCTCTACTCATACATGGAAAACTGCAATAGCAACAACTTATAAGGCTTTCTAATTGGGCTTCTTTTCTGCTTCTATGATTAAGGTTTTCCTTGCTTAGTCTGCCAGTTAAGCTACATAGTCATGTCTTGATAAATTTGCACTCGTACCATAATGTTCCAGACGATATACTGAACAAAATAAAAAGCTTGGGATGCTGTTTTATGACTTAACCAAAGCTTTCTCCCCTGACTCGTTCCCTGTGCAAAATTAAACATTTTCTGCAGTTTTTGAAACATTATGGAAATATAACTTAACATTAAACTCAATAAATAGTTGTCAGGTTTTAACAATAGGTTCCCCACATTGTTTAAATTGACTTCCAGTTGTCAGCATAGTCTAGGGCTATTTCACACATTTTTAGCATCTAGACTTATTTGGATCAGCAATATATATATATTTTTTCAGCTACATCAGATCATTTATTTTTCTACATGTATAACTTGTAAATTTGTCAAACACAGAACAGAGTGCAGTGGATTAAATGCAGACCTTCAATAAGCACAGTTTGCTGTTTTAATTTTGTTTGTAGAAAGATCCCAAACAGAGGATTTAGTAACTTTGTGCCACATCTAATCTAAAAAAATATACAAGCAAATTTTACATTTTTAGACTTTTAAGGTTGCAGTGAAACCCTGCATGATCTATTCAATATTTCTGAAAAGTAAAAATATGATCTAAGCCATTAAAAAGCAATAATATTTCACAGTGTGCATCCTACCTTCCTCACTTTCATGATGGTGGTTACCGGAATGAGCACGCCAAGCAGAGCACATAGCAATAAGCACTGAACTACTCCCCTGGTCCGCCATCAAACAAAATCCTTTCCAGCCTAAGACAAAATATCTGCTAACTTCAAAAGGTTTTAGAAAGGGGTGAAATCTAAAACTCAGCTAAAGCCCGATTACTGTGTTGTCACCCAGGTCGAACAAACTTCAGTTCTGAAAGTCACAGGCTAGCGCTCTGGTTCCAATAATAGAGCCGAGATGTTTGGCAGCAATAACACGACTCTGTGCAGTCAGGTGATAACAAGGGGAACAACGTTTTGCCAGACACTATATATGTGCTCCACTAATATTAGACCACTCAGTTTTAGATCAAAGATCAGACCTGGAAGACTATTATGTTACTAGAGGTTAGTCAGAAACTTTAGAAAGTCACATAGCTGAGCCCTGATAGTGGGAACTGGATCGACTTTAACAAACTCTTACTTCAGCACTGAAGAGCTGGGCGGTAACACATCAGCAGGCGCCAACTCAGCGGCGGATTTTGGAGCAGAAGCCGCAGGTTGATATGCACCACTTGGAGGTTTTGTCACCAGAACTTCGTCATCTGAGGAATTATCCTCGGATGCTCCGAGGAAGAACTTCAGACGCTCCCTAGCCCTTGGGCTCAGCATCGGTCTGACGGTTCTTGCGGGTTCCTGGGTGGTCTGCAGCGGCAGCGGCTGCCCTGAATTTACCTTATGGGAGGCCTGCAGAGGATCACGTACTGCTCTTTTGGCTGAAACATCTGCAGACTCACTGCTGGATTTGGATTTGGGAGCAGATATCGAACGTTGGCCTGAACAGGAGCTCCTCAATGCAGTGAAGACGTCCTCCTCATCTGATTTCTTATTTGTCCCAGGCATCATTGCTGTTGTGGTTTTATTTATCCATAGTAATATTAATATCCAGATGACTGCCAAAGCTGGAAGCAGGAACATTTAAAGACATCCTCCTGAGGCTGTAAGGAGAACAAGATGGAGATAATCAAATGAGAGGAAAGGTTTAGTCTGATTTGATCTGTGAAAAATGAAAGGAAAAGATTTTATGGTCAATTTTAACAATTAATCAATTTTTTTCTCTTTTAAGACTTTTTTTATCTGGATTTTTATTTTCACCAATGCAGTCCTTAGGTTTACACATTCAGAGTGTCAGAATGACCATCTTGTTGAGAAGCTCATTTCACAGTTTCTATTTATGTGGTTATTTGAAGGTGAACTCTACTTCAAAATATTAGGCCAGCCCAACATGTTTTCATTGTTATGTTTTTAAACTAAGAGAATAAAGTCATAATTTCATGAGAACTCCAACACTAAAATAACAAGACATGACTTTGACAAAAGTTTTATAGATAATAGTTTATAAAAATACTTCATTTTTTATAAAAAATGATTGTCAGTCTGAAGAAAGAACCACACACACAGTGAATTGATCATTCAATGATTTTTTCTCATTTAAGTAACTGTTTACTTATAATTTTAAGATGCTTTTTCTGGTAAAACTGCATCTCTATTCTGATAATATTTTGACTGTATTTCCGTAATTAAACAGGAATCGTCAGAGTCTATCCCTAAGACTCCATCCCTAATTCACAGGAGCCACCTTTTGAAGATATTTTCTGTCATTTGTAATTAATTTTCCTGAAAAGTAAGTGAGGAAAAAATCGATTAAAACTGGAAATTGAAACAAGTATGACAAAAATCTGAGATTTTATTTTTAAGCCAGACCTATATATGAGTCCCTAAACAGTGTATGTGCAGCTCAGGTTTCAGCTGTGTGTCTACATTCACTCCCAATAAAATGAATTATGGTTATGAAAATTGTCACAGACATGCAGAATCAGTCGTGCTTTATGTCCTTGTCTTAGACTTCAGTGAACTGAGAAAACTTGTTTTTTTCTAGCCGTATTGGCTTCTGTTTAGGACCCTAATCAGAAGCGATAAGGAGTCAGAAACTCAGAGGTTTCTGGCTCATATTAATCCAAATCATGTGAGCATGAGTGTTAATAAAAAGCTGTAGCCTCTTCCCTGTTTATCAGTGAGGGGTATGTGTCCCTGAATGGCAGCAGGATCTGAAAGGAGACATTTCCCAACCATGCAGGTCCAGTAAACATGCTGCTCTAAACAGCTGACATGAGAGCTAAGTGTGGCTGCTCAAAGTGGGCCAAAGGTCAACTCTGAGAGGAGAATGGAGATCACACAAACTGTGGTTATTATGACTTGGATGGTCTAAGTTAAAACATAAATAAATATATTTTAAATGAATTACAGCAATTAAAAAAAATAATTGCAACGAGTGTTGCGATCCTTATATAATACAAGAAGGTGTTTATACCCTCTCTGTTAGTATCGGCATCACATGAGGATGTTTTCTATAAACACGTGTAATTTCTAAGTGACAATAAAGGTCTTAACGAAGCAAAACAGCGACTAGTTCCTGTACATTTTGTTAGTTAACATTTAAATTCAGTAATGTTACCCTTCAATTAAACAGAATAAATTATGAGTTTAGCTAAACGCCGACCTCAACAGACAGAAATACACAACATGTCAGACTCCTGTGTCTTGTCATCTGCGGGCTGATTTATGATTATATCCGCAATCTGAGTCTTTCTTTGTCGAATTATGAGCTTAAAATCAGCACCACAAATGTCTATTATTCAACATGATAACAGTGCTAATATTAAAGGTGAAATTATATGGTTACAAAGTGATCAGTCATATATAGCTGCACATTTTGATAATTTTCTTTCACTGCAACAAAAAAGTAAGCAATTGTGCTAGCTGCTAGTTTCGCGAAATATTACGGTAAGTAACTGATATGAAAATCATAGTTTATTAGCATACATTTATCAAACTTTGACACGTTTTTATTGTTTTTTTTTTTTTTTTACCGAAAATAAATCATTTTTGTTTAAATGGGTGGGGAGAAATAAGGGGCCTCTCAGCGAAACCCGCTAGCCACAGGTTTATCATTTCCCAAGCCAGATGCCGACGTGAATGTCACCTACCAGCAGTCACTGGCGTGTCCTCCTCTGTCCGCCCCGGCCAGCTCCTCCTTCCCCCGACAGGGATAGTAAAGCAATCCGGTGGAGAGAAGCCTTAAGCTCCTCCCAATCCTACAAAGATCGTTTATATATACAACACGTCTCACTGTTGAAGTGTTCAATCTGACCAACAGATGCTACGCGAGCGTACTCCTACTAAGAATCTGGTTGATATCATGATTTTCCATTCTATTTTTATACACTTGTTCTGCTCTGCCAAATTATGACGTCGCAGCATTAATATTAAAGACAGTAAATCTATTTTATTCCATTATATACTACAGAATTTTGTAATAAATAAACTTTAATCACACCGGCGCATAGGATGTGTTCAACGTGTATCATCTTTCTTTAAATAAAGGATCTTCGTTGTTTCTCCTCCGCTCTCGCGGCAACTGCACGAACGCGCCAAAAGAAGAAAACCTAAATGGTGTCACAGCAGCTTAAACAGAGGACGAAAGAAAGCTGTCGTTTAAAACTGCTGCATATGTTTTCCAATGTGACAAACGTTGTTTATACGTCGGGATTTAGGGTTTAGCTCATAACTTGCGTTGTTTACTGCCAAAGACAAAACGACACAAGATGGTTTTGCAGAACAGCGGACGATACAAATCGGACAGGCGCCAAAGTGGAGCAAACCAAGAAAACCAGTAAGTTTCGCTAAAGTTGTCTGCCATAAATATAGCGAACTAACACTAATGAAGTTGGTGTTTCCTAAAGAAAACAAGACATTAAAGTTGTTACGTGTTTGAATCAGGGATGATGGATCCTCCATGTCGGCGCTCAAGCGGCTGGAGCGCAGCCAGTTCACCGACGACATGGACGCCCGCTTCGGCTTCGACAGGATGAAGGAGCCCGGGGAGAAAACGGGCTGGCTGATCAACATGCACCCTGTGAGTCCACACACTTCCTTAAGTGGATCCGACTGATCTCCATACGAGACAATGAACATGTGATACTCGTGTGTTTTTATAGACTGAGATTCTGGATGAAGACAAAAGGATGATCAGTGCCGTGGACTATTATTTTATCCAGGAGGACGGGAGCAGATTCAAGGTGAGCTCATTAAAAAATAATAATCAACATCTTGTAATATTTGGCAAATGTTTCACACAACTCGGCTTATCTATATTTTGTCAGGCTGAACAGCTAAGAGTTTTGACTGTTGTGTGTTTATTTCTGCTCTGCAGGTGGCTCTTCCCTTCAAGCCTTACTTCTACATAGCTACTAAAAAGGTAGGTTTGTCAGTAATCTTGGTGTTAGTCTCGTAACCCTGCATATTAAGAACACTAAGGGTATATTATTTCCAGAACTGTGAGAGAGAGGTCATCTCATATTTGTCGAAGAAGTTCCAAGGAAAAGTGGCGAAACTTGAAATTCTCCCAAAGGAGGACTTGGACCTGGTGAGAGCTTCTGTTTTATCTTGGTAGCATTCAGATAGTAAAAAGAAAGAAAATTTAACTCGACGACTTGCTCTCCCCAGCCGAACCATCTAGTTGGACTGAAGAGAAGCTACATCAAGCTGTCATTCAACACAGTGGACGATCTAGTCAAAGTCAAGCGTGAGATTTCTCCAGCCGTACGCAAGAACAGAGAGAGGGAGCAGTCCAACGACGCCTACACATCAATGTTGTCAAGGTAACAATAATCCATTATGCAAGTCCCGAGACCTTCATGTTGATGCTTTGCTGATGGCGTCGTGTTTCTCAAAGTGCTCTGTCAGGAGGCAGCGTGATCTCAGCCGATGAGGACGGGACGTTGAAGAGTATCGCTGATCAGCTGGACAATATCGTGGACATGAGAGAGTACGATGTCCCTTATCACGTCCGAGTGTCCATCGACCTCAAGATTCATGTGGTGGGGATACGTTTCTTTCATGTATGTGTCTTAAAGGTTAGTAATTGTTTACTCTAATTGGTACCGGTTCTGCTTTACTAAGGCTCACTGGTACAACGTCCGATACCGAGGCAGCGCCTTCCCGCCAGAGATTGTGCGACGAGACGATCTGGTCGAGCGCCCGGTGTGTAGATGTTATTTATGTTGGACAGTAGTGATAGCCGCATGCTGCCAGAACATTTCCCTTACACTCTGCTCGTGTCTTTATGCGTTTAGGACCCAGTTGTTCTGGCTTTTGACATCGAAACCACCAAACTTCCTCTGAAATTCCCAGACGCAGAGACGGATCAGATTATGATGATCTCCTACATGATCGACGGACAGGTTGGTGCAATGCTTCGCTTTGGCTTTTTTTTGTTGTTGGTGTTGTTTCTGATAGCTCTAATTTATTTCCTTCAAGGGCTTTCTAATCACGAATAGAGAGATTGTCTCCGAGAACATCGAGGATTTTGAGTTCACCCCCAAGCCAGAATATGACGGACCTTTCACAGTTTTTAACGAGGATGATGAGGTTGGTGAATTTTAGTTGGAAAAATAAACATTGTTTTTTATTATTTATGGTTTAGGTAGTGTGTGGTTTTTATTTCTGTTTTATTTATTGTTTTTAGTAGCTGTGTTTTATTTTGGATATTTAAAGTATCTTCCAGTGTTGAGTGTTTGGACGAAATTAAAGGTTATTAGTCTTTGAGAGGGCAAACATGCACTATTATGTTATTTTCAATATATTACTTGAAAATGATTTCAAAACGACAATATTATTGCCTATCACAATAAGTTCTGGGTCAATTTTATTGTCCAGGAAAATTTGTTATTTGTTGTTGTGTAATTTGAGCTCATGTTGAGATCAAATAGCGCTGTTTGATGCACTGGTTTTTTTTTGGGTGTATCAGAGTGTAGGGGGTTAAATACAAATGTATACACAGTAGATGTGTAATAACTTGTTAAATGACTCTGGTTGCAGGCTGCTCTCATCCAGAGGTGGTTTGATCACGTTCAAGAAACAAAGCCGAACATCTTTGTCACCTACAACGGAGACTTTTTTGACTGGTGAGCCGGTTTATGTTTACATCTAACCTCCACCAGACTGAAGCGAGGATTTGCATTACACTTAAATTTTATGATTAATTTTAAGGAATATGCAAAACCATCATATAAGCAGTTAGTTTTTTTTTCTCTGTAGGCCTTTTGTTGAGACTCGCGCTGCACTCCATGGACTGAGCATGCACAGGGAAATCGGTTTCCAGAAGGACAACCAGGGAGAGTATAAATCCAGTCAGGCCATCCACATGGACTGCCTCAGGTAGGAACAATCCTGACACTCATAAAATATTAAGGTTGACGGATGGGTTCGTCATGTTTCCGTTCTGGTACTTTTCTGTATCAGGTGGGTAAAAAGGGACAGCTACTTGCCTGTGGGAAGTCACAACCTGAAGGCAGCAGCCAAGGCTAAACTGGGCTATGACCCGGTGGAGCTGGACCCAGAGGAAATGTGCCGAATGGCCACTGAGGAACCTCAGGTACGGAAACGGATTGGTTTACTTTAATTGCTTTTTAAAAAGGCATTTGGATGTTCAGATTTTTTTTTTGTATGTCTATATCAGACCTTAGCAACCTACTCTGTGTCAGACGCTGTGGCCACATACTACCTCTACATGAAATATGTTCACCCCTTCATCTTCGCCCTGTGCACCATCATCCCTATGGAGCCTGATGAGGTTTCTCTCCTTGTTTCCTGTTGTGGAAATAAACTGAAATCACTACAGCTTTTAATGAGTATCTGTTTCTTACAAAGCCTGTTTTTCCTGTGAACAGGTGCTGCGTAAAGGTTCAGGCACCCTGTGCGAAGCCTTGCTCATGGTGCAGGCCTTCCACGCCAACATCGTCTTCCCTAACAAGCAGGAGCAGATCTTTAACAAGCTGACGGACGACGGCCACGTTCTGGACTCTGAGACTTACGTGGGAGGCCACGTGGAGGCGCTGGAGTCTGGAGTTTTCCGCAGTGACATCCCCTGCCGCTTCAAGATGGTGAGTCTGGATCCTCTTTTCTCTCTGCAGTGGTTCTTTGTATCAAGACGTGACGGTCCGGTTTGATGTGTCCACAGAACCCGGCTGCCTTCGACTTTCTGCTTCAAAGAGTCGAGAGGACAATGCGTCACGCCGTCGAAGAGGAAGAAAAGATTCCTCTGGAGCAAGTTACCAACTTTAGCGAGGTATCTGATTAAATATTTTTTCTCTGATTTTTATTGTATAAATCATCACTTTCATCTTTATCTCATAAACTATGATGCCTTTATAGGTTTGTGATGAAATCAAAAAGAAGCTAACCTCCTTGAAGGATGTCCCAAACAGGATCGAATGCCCTCTCATCTACCATCTGGACGTCGGGGCCATGTACCCCAATATTATTCTCACAAACCGTCTGCAGGTAAACATTTAAAAATATACTATTTACTGTAGAAACGGGTGAGATTTAGTGTCTCATATATATATTTTCTCTACTAGCCATCAGCTATGGTTGATGAGGCCACATGTGCTTCCTGTGACTTTAACAAACCCGGGGCCACCTGCCAGAGGAGGATGGCCTGGCAGTGGAGAGGAGAAATCAGTAAGTCAGCCACATGTTGTCTTGTTACAATCACAAACCTCAATGTACTTTGTTGGGCTTTTTACAGGCCAACACAAAGCTGAACCTTGAAATTCAAAGGTTGATGAAGCACAGCTTTGAAACCGAAGTTCAAATAAATCTGTATACATGCACCTCTATTCAACCTACCTTAATAATCACCTTGTTAAGCTTCCTATTGCTGCGGTTTAAGCTGAACATCATTTGTGATGTTTTATACATCAACAGACTAACTTTTTGCCAATTTCATAAATTTTTAAGACAATACCATTTACAGTACAGACCAAAAGTTTGGACACACCTTTCTAATTCAATGGGTTTTCTTTATTTTTATGACTACTTATAAGGCTAGAAATCCCACTTATTAACCTGACAGGGCTCACCTATGAAGTGAAAACCATTTCAGGTGACTACCTCTTGAAGCTCATCAAGAAAATGCAGAGTGTGTGCAAAGCAGTAATCACAGCAAAAGGTTGCTACTTTGAAGAAACTAGAATATAAGGGGTATTTTCAGTTGTTTTACACCTTTTTGTTTAGTGCATATTTCCACATGTGTTATTCATAGTTTTGATGCCTTCAGTGTGAATCTACAATGTCAGTAGTCATGAAAATAAAGGAAACTCATTGAATTAAAAGGTGTGTCCAAACTTTTGGTCTGTACTGTACGTCTGTGTGATGATGGGGAAGTGAAGTCACCATCCTTGACGTTTTTGTTTTAGTTTAAGAATGTTTTTCAGGTTCTTATATTTCCTGATTGTTCTGAAAACATAAGAAATTTGCCTTAGGAGTGCTTAAAAAGTGATTTTTAAGCATTTTAACATTGTGAAAGCTGTAAGATCTCTTGAATCTTAAAAAAGGTTAATTTACTTATAAAAACAACCTGCATCTCTTGTCAGTGCCTGCAAGCCGCAGTGAGTTTCACCGCATCCAGCAGCAGCTGGAGTCGGAGAAGTTCCCACCTCTCTTCCCCAACGGCCCTCCTCGGGCGTTCCACACTCTGAACCGGGAGGAGCAGGCTAAACACGAGAAGAAACGGCTGGCAGGTAGGGTCTGCTGGGGGCTCACTTGAGGTAAACGTTGGTTTTAAGAAGCATTAATACCTGAAATCTGCTTTTGTATCAGATTATTGCAAGAAGGCCTACAAGAAGACTCACGTCACGCGGCTTGAGGAGCGAGTTACCACCATATGTCAGAGAGAAAACTCCTTCTACGTCGACACAGTCAGAGCTTTCAGGGATCGCCGTTATGAATTCAAAGGACTTCACAAAGTATGTTCTGTATTTTAAAAAATAAATAAATAAAGCTTATGTTGTTAATTAGTATTGTTTACTAAAACTTGTCCTTTTCTTTTACTACAGGTGTGGAAGAAGAAGCTGTCAACAGCTCAGGACAATGGAGATGCTGCTGAGGTGAAGCGCTGCAAAAACATGGAGATCCTGTACGAGTCTCTTCAGCTGGCCCATAAATGTATTCTTAACTCTTTCTACGGCTACGTCATGAGAAAAGGGTAGGCAAGCAGTAAAACATCCACTGCTGCTGCTTCGAGCTGTGATTTTTGCTGCTGCAGCTTGAGGCAGAGGTGCAGGCCTGATGCTGTCTCTGTCTCAGGGCGCGCTGGTACTCCATGGAGATGGCTGGCATCGTGTGCTTCACTGGAGCCAACATCATAACTCAGGCCAGAGAACTTATCGAACAGATAGGGTGAGTGATTTGTGTAAAACATGATCCTGTAGATTTTGTGCTAAAGTGTGGCGCACACTGAGATTGGAAAAATGTGATATGCAGAAAAAACCAAAATGCATGAAATTATTCAATCACATGTTTCCTCCAACTACATTTGTTTTGTACAACCTAATCAACATAGAACTACGAAATGAGAAAATACCAGACCCCTCCCCCCCAGTCCTTCATTTAAATATGCAAATAGTTGTAAACATTCCCACTATTTTGGCTGTACTGTCAAAAATCCTGTTTATTCTCAGAAGCAGAGGAACTCGTTAGTTCTCGTCTTTTAAGGTTTACTGGAAATGTACAGACCCATTCAATAAGTTGGAATATTATTAAAAAGTCCATTTATTTTATGAACTTTAGCACTAAGTGAAATACATTATATAGGTTAATTACGCACAGGGGAATACTTCATTTTTGTTAATTATGATAATTTTCCGCTTACAGATTATGAAAACATGACTCTTAAAATTTAGAAAATGATATCAGAAAATTATACAGACCAATTAAAAAAATCTATTTTAATTAATAAATGTGGCCTTATTGAAAAGTATATATAATACCTGCCAGTCTACAAACTATTCTGCTCTGTCCTGGTTTAATTTAAAAAATTTGCCAGTGATTACAGCTTGAGTGTGCAAAACTATAAAATCTTTAAAATTATGTATTTTGATTGACCATGTAGATAGTCACTAAAAATATCTATTTTTTGCACTTTTGTCCTGTTATATGAGAACTTCATTATGTTGTTTAAAGATTTACATGGGTTTGTCAGAAAGTAGCTGCTGAAAAATGCTCATTGTCGCTATTTTTCTCATTTTGTGTGCAACCCAGGAGGCCTCTGGAGCTGGACACTGATGGAATCTGGTGTGTCCTCCCCAACACCTTCCCTGAGAACTTTGTGGTAAAAACCAGCAATGATAAAAAACCTAAAGTGACCATCTCTTACCCGGGGGCCATGCTCAACATCCTGGTGAAGGAGGGATTCACCAATGATCAGTACCACGAGCTGGTCGACCCAACGGCGCTCACTTACAACACCCGGTCAGAGAACAGCATCTTCTTCGAGGTGGACGGACCGTATCTGGCAATGATTCTGCCCGCCTCCAAAGAGGAAGGGAAGAAGCTGAAGAAGAGGTAAGCTAGACATAATTTTGGGGGTTATTTTCTTCTTTGAAATTTAATTTGTTTTGTTAAAGGCTCCCATTCTTCTTGCTTAGGTATGCCGTGTTTAACGAGGACGGCTCATTAGCTGAGCTCAAAGGCTTTGAAGTGAAGAGGAGAGGAGAGCTTCAGCTCATTAAGATTTTTCAGTCCTCTGTGTTTGAGGCATTCCTCAAAGGGACCACTCTGGAGGAGGTCTATTCTTCAGTGGCCAAGGTGGCCGACTACTGGCTGGACGTGCTTTACAGCAAGGTGGATCCATGCAGTCAAGCGTTTTGGATCAGGGTAGATCAGGATCACGCTGACGTCACCATTTTTCTTTGCAGGCTGCCAACATGCCGGATGCAGAGCTGTTCGACCTGATCTCAGAGAACCGCTCGATGTCCAAGAAGCTGGAGGAGTACGGCGAGCAGAAGTCCACGTCCATCAGCACGGCCAAGAGGCTGGCCGAGTTCCTGGGAGACCAGATGGTGAAAGATGCTGGTCTGAGCTGTCGCTACGTCATCTCTCGGAAACCAGAAGGTTCCCCAGTCACAGAAAGGTGGGGCAGGAACACAGCTGCTTTGTTCATGACACCATGCAGAAGTAACATCATCATGAAATACTTCTGTACACCTAAGAGTGTCTGGATACAGTATGAATTTAGTTTATAGTGGCTAGAATATGAAGAACCGCACTTGTATCAGGATTGATTTGTTAAAAGTGCCTTGCAAAAGTATTTGTATCCCTTAATCTGTTGTTGCATATTGTTGTAAGATTTTGAATATTTTGCTCTGTCACCAAATACATTTTTCCTTCACTACAAAAAGTGAAAAGCTGTTTTTTAAAACTCCCAGTGGATGACAGTCTGTTCTCCCATAAGTAAAAGATCTGAGCTCAACTCTATTAGACACCATTTCCACATGTCCCCTTCAGGGCCATTCCTCTGGCCATCTTCCAGGCTGAGCCCAGCGTGAAGAAACATTTCCTCCGGAAGTGGCTGAAGATGCCCAGCCTGCATGACTTGGACATCCGCACTGTGAGTCCTACAATCATTTTTCATTAAAAGCCTAAAATCTCCCTCGGTTTCTTGCCTAAGTTCTGTAAGTTCTGCTCGTTGACATTTAATATTTTATGTACTCATTTCCAGATCCTCGATTGGAGCTATTACATCGAGAGGTTGGGTAGTGCAATCCAAAAAATTATCACCATCCCTGCAGCGCTGCAGCAAGTAAGTCATTTTTCCGAAATGAACAACTCATTAAACATGTCTTAAATTTATCCAAAGATCAATTTTAATTACCTCTGTTAATTACAAGGTGAAGAATCCAGTTCCCAGAGTGAGGCATCCTGACTGGCTCCACAAGAAACTCCTGGAGAAAAACGACATCTACAAGCAAAAGAAAATCAGCGAACTGTTCACCAGTGAGGGCAAGAGACAGGTAGCTTCAGCAAGATGCTTCTGAAACTTTAAACACAAGCAGCTTCATCTGGGTAAATATTACGTGCACACGTTTCTCCACAAATGATTTTTTTTCTACCTCTTTCACAGATTGCCCATCAGCCCCTGGAGGCTGGCCAAGCTGCAGACATGGAGGACTTTGGGGCGGCACCTCGACCCCTGCAGCCCGCTATCCTCATCAGCACCAAGAGAAAGCGGGCTTCGCAAGGAGAGGACAGCCAGGTGGAGTCCCAAGATGTGGAGCTCACACTGTCCTGGAGGGAAATCCTGGGACCTCCACCTCCAACGGGAAAAACGCGGGTAGGACACCTAGAATTTATCTTCTGTTCATTTTAAATGGAACAGTGTTAATTTTTTCTACTTTCGTCTAATTTGCGTCTGCTTTTTGCTTCTTGTTTTATTAACAACCCAGGAAGAGCGACTGGTGTGGCTGCGCTATCACAAGAAAAAGTGGGAGCTGCAGCTGAGGCAAAGGAAGGAGAAGAAGAAGAGAAGGAAGCTGCTGGATGGAGAACCACAACCAGTCGGAGGAGGAGTCATTAGAGGTGGCCCCAGCACCGGGCTGGGAAACTTCCTGCGGCGGACAGCGCGCAGCATCCTCGACATGCCGTGGCAGATTGTGCAGGTGGAGAAAAATCACCTTTTCTTACAGTCTCAAATTTGCTCTTGGGCACATTTGGTGATGTCACATGGCAAATAAATAAATCAAAGTTTACAGCTTTACTGCTGCTTCATGCCTGTCAATCCCTTGCAAAGAACAGTAATTTCAGTGACATTATTACTAAATGTGAGATGATGTATGTCAGATTGCAGAGACCAACCACCCTGGTCTGTATAAGCTGTGGGCAGTGATTGGAAACGATCTTCACTGCATGAAGCTCAACATCCCTCGCGTCTTCTACGTCAACCAGAAAGTCCCAAAACAGGACGAAGGAGGAGTCGCGTACAGGAAGGTTTGCATTGTCACATGTTTTAGTTATTTCTAGATGCTGCAAAAAATAAAAAAACAAAAAACAGGTTGCAATGCGAAGGTCAGTTAGAAAATTATCTGCATCTTTAGGTGAACCGCATGCTGCCTCGCTCCAACATTGTGTACTACCTGTATGAGTACTCAGTGCCAGAGGACATGTATCAGAACCACATCAATGAGATCAACGCTGACCTCTCTGCTCCGGACATTGAAGGAGTCTACGAAACACAGGTTTCTTGTTCATGTGGTTCTCAATGCACTTTAAAGTCTCCTCCCTCCTAAACTGCAAATTCCTACTGATTTTTCTCTGAAACCAGAATGTAACACAGATTCTGCTCCTCATCTTTGTGTCAGGTTCCCCTGCTGTTCCGTGCGCTGGTGCAACTGGGATGTGTGTGTATGGTAAACAAGCACATTGTGAGGGATCTGGCTGGCAGAGAGACTGACTCCTTCGATCTGGAGCATCTGGATATGAGATCTCTGGCCCAGTTCAGCTACCTGGAACCTGGTAGGTTCTGTTTGAAGATGCCACCAAATATTAAAGTGATGTTTGGTGAAGGGGGTCGTGTGAGTTTTTAGATGTTAGTAACCCCTAGATCACCAACAGGATTTTGCAGAGATCATCATAATGTTTTTATTTCTTTATTTATCTATCTATTTATCTGATTTATAGGGCAGATTGTATAATTTTGTTTTATTTTCAATCTAATTGCCAGTTTTATTCATCGCTGTTGTGTTTGCGTTGCTCTCAGGAAGCGTTCGCCACATGTACCTGTACCATCACAGCCAAGGCCAGAAGGCTCTGTTTGGCCTCTTCATCCCCTCTCAGCGCAAAGCCAGCATTTTCATCCTGGACACAGTAAGAACAACATGATTCTTCTAGTTGTCACACAGATCTGAAAGTTTCTCAAACAGCCACATCAGCTGCAGATTGATGGGTTTTTTTTATACCTCAGTTATTATTTTTACTTTTACTTCTGCTGCTAATACTCCATAGCGTTGTTCTTGGTTACATTTAGTAAAGTCTTACGTTTTGCTGCAAATTTGTGTTTTCAGGTCAGAAGTAACCAGATGCCCAACCTGAGTAATGTCTACACAGCCGAGCGCACCGCCCTCCTGGAGAAGACGTCAGAGGAGCTTCTGCCTCCAGAAAAACACACCTTCGAGGTTCGAGCTGAAAATGACATCAAGGCTGTATCCCGAGCTTTGCAGCGCATCCTGCTAAACTACAAGGTAAAATGCACTAATAATATGTACATTAATAAAATTGTTTGTTTTATTAAATAGGCTCAGTGCTGAAATCAGAAACATTCTAGCCATCTCAAATATAAGAATTTCACAAATTCTGTCTTCAAGTGTTCAGTGTTTAATAAGTCACCCTAAGTTTTGCAGAGAAACTCTTAACAACACAACTGTTTTCGTCTCTTTATTTAATAAGAAAAACCTAAGAAACTCGTACCAGAGGTGGTGACTCAAACTTGAGTCACAACAAGAAAAAAGTGTGGACTTGTGCCATACAGATGTGAGACTTGAGTCTTGTTGAAAATCGTTACTTCATGTCAGTAGTAATGACAGGAAACTAACATGTAAGCCACAGGTTGCAATGTGGACAAAAATAATCACTATTTGTTTCTGTATTTACTGGTTTTTCAAAGTAAAAATGTTGTTTATAAGATTGAATTTGCTTCGGTACAAATTTAAAGATCCAATAACGTAACTTGCTTTCACAAAACACTGTTTTCCTTAAGAGTTACAGAAATTCATGGATTGATTTGGAACAATTTCCCAATATTATCTGATGGCTTACTTTTGATGAGAAATTGTTTCAAAGACTTTACCTTGGACTTTCACCTGGAAAAAATAAAATTTATGACTAGTACTTCAGCAATTCTGAATCTATTTTCTTTGGTGGAACATTTCATCCATCCCAATCAGAAGCTGAAACATTTAGCTGTTCATTAATATGTTGATGTTAAGGGACTTACAGGTTTCTTTGTGTGTTTTTTCCAGGACGAGCGACGGGGACCCACCCTCATTGCTGTGCAGTCTAACTGGGAACTGCAGCGACTGGCAGCAGGGATGCCTGTGCTTGAGGAGTTTCCAGTGGTTCCAGTACACGTTGTGGACGAGATCAACTACAATGTGCTGGACTGGCAGCGGCACGGAGCCCGGCGCATGATCCGCCATTACCTCAACCTGGACAGCTGCCTGTCGCAGGCTTTTGACATGGCCAGGTATTAATAACTCGAACTGTTTCACCATTTATTTTATATTTCTCTTGCACACTTTGTAGATAATGAAATAATGGCTCCTGGTTTAGATATTACCACCTTCCTGTGGGGAACCTGCCTCAGGATGTGTCGATCTTCGGCTCAGACTTGTTCCTAGCGAGACATCTGCGGAAACACAACCACCTGCTGTGGCTTTCTCCCACAGCGAGACCAGACCTTGGAGGAAAAGAGGCTGACGACAGTCGTTTGGTCATGGAAAACGATGAGAAGGGTTCTGTGGAGATAAACTCTCAGGGATGTTACTCTACAGGTACACAAACATCTGCGCTTTCACAGGAATGGACGGGAATGCTTTTAAGCCTTTTATTTCTGCTAACTTTTTGTCTACTTGCTTCTTTCCATCAGCATGTGTGGAGTTGGACCTCCAGAGCCTGGCGGTGAACACAATCCTCCAGTCGCAGCATGTCAACGACATGGAGGGCGGAGCCAGTCTGGGCGTCAGTTTTGATGTGATCCAGCAGGCCTCACTGGAGGACATGATGTCAGGAAACCAGGGCGCCAGCGCTCTCGCTAGCTACGACGAGACGGCGCTCTGCTCCAACACCTTCAGGTGCGTAAATGTCTGGGATGTGGTCTGAGTCAGGGTGGCAAAAAGTTTGAGTTGTTTTCCCTCACTGTGGTCTTCATGTTTTCTGTGCAGGATCTTAAAGAGCATGGTGGTCGGGTGGGTGAGGGAGATCACACAGTACCACAACGTATATGCAGACAACCAGGTGATGCATTTCTACCGCTGGCTGCGCTCTCCGAGTTCGCTGCTCTATGACCCGGCGCTGCATCGCACCCTGCACAACATGATGAAGAAGGTGTTTCTGCAGTAAGTCTCACAGCGGTTTTGCCACCTAATGAGACATTAATTTGGTCTCAAATTACGAAAACAAATCCCAGACATATCTGTCTATTTATGATCAAAAACCAGGCTTCAAAAGGATCAAAAGATGTCTAAAATATTTGCTCGATCTTATTTATGTATACTTTCATGTTGTTTTATCAACTAATATAGTCCTACACGTTGTCATTCATATTCTATGTTAATTTAATCCTTGTTGGTTTGGTGCATCGTGCAAATGGCAGAGGTTTCTAGTCTGTCATTGGACAACACAGAGTCAAACCAAGGCAGCTAATTATGCACACATTCATTCATATGAGGGCAATTAAGAGAACCTAATAAAGTTAAAATGTATGTTTTTGGAAAACAGGAAGAAATCAACAGGCACCTCCATAAACCTTCATAATCACTTGGAAATCATCCAAACGTCACACAGAAGAGCCTCGGCAGAAATCTAATAACTGTCCCTGCCAGCCTGTATTAGCACAACTACCTGTGAAATACTCATGAACATTTAGGCAGGGAATTTAAAGAAGAAACATATTAACCATAATAAAGATATGCCATCATAAACATGTTATTTGGCTTCTTCTGTCCTTTTTTTGTGCTTTTAATCTTCATCCTTGTCTTCCTGCTGTCAGACTGGTTGCAGAGTTCAAACGTCTGGGGTCAACTGTGGTGTACGGGAACTTCAACAGGATCATCTTGTGCACAAAGAAACGAAGGATAGACGATGCTATCGCCTATGTGGAATATATCACCAAAAGGTCAGACATTCATTTAATGGGTTTTACAGTATATTATCAAGATGTGTCAAAACAGCCCCTTGCAAATGTGTTTATATCCATTGAACAGGCTTAAGTCAGTCTGTGTGGAAAGCATCTCATGACTAAAGCCGGGCCGTTCTAACATGTAATTATGGTTTGTTTGAACCATTTCATTGTAGCTCTGTGCATCTATTATTGTCATTGTGTTTGTCCTTTTCAGTGTTTAAGGAGCTGTTTTTCCAGAAATACTCTTGTTTTGCTCCCACTAAACAAGAGCGTTATCTCAGTGGAGTAAACAATTGTTGGATACATTTTTAGACGTATAAATTGGGTTGGATTTGGATAAAAAGCAACATCACATTTAGAAACCAATAAGTAGTTTTGTGGTTTAAAGAAAGTAAAAAATTTTTTCTGTAATTCAAAAGAGAAAAATTCAGTTCAGTTTATTTATATAGCACCAATTCACAACTAATGTCTCAGTAATCAAACAATGCAATCAATCTCAGTTTATTTTTCAAATTCATTAAAAGTTTTCCTTCTAAGGAAACCGAGCAGATTGCATCAAATCTTTAACTTGCAGCATTCACTCCTCAATGAATATGAGGCGGCAGAAGAAGAATTGCTTGCTCATCAGCTTTGCAGTAATGCCTTGCACACTGAGCGATGATGGAAAGAAAAACTCTCCTTTAACTGGAAGAAACCTCTTAATACTCAATTGTAATATTTTCTCAATATGTAGAAGTGCAAAAACTTATTTAAAGGTTGGATATTTTTGTTTCTTAATCTCTGTCTTTAAGCAATGGAAATTTTTGTCAATCTGCTTCTCTTCTAGCATACATTCAAGAGAAATCTTCCACTCTCTGTCCATCTCCTTCTCACGTTGTTGGGAATTCCTGTTGTGGATGGACCCGTCTAACTATGGCGGTGTGAAGGGAAAACTGCCTTCCAGCATCTTGTACGGAGAGGTGAGATATTCATGTAACTTTGTTTTATTGTAATTCAGACCTTAGCACACTTTCATGAAACCTTTTATGAAATTAATTTCATTTCTAATCCTATTAACCAGGAAAGGGGGAATAATGACTTTGATTCTTTTTCTTTCCAAAGCCATTCCTGTTCAGTACTCAGGAAAGTCTTCCAAGTATCTTAAACATCACACATTCAAATACCTTAAATGAAAAAATTGTCAATTAAACACTAGATGAATATATATATAAGACCCAAAGTTAGCTCTCCAGTATCAATGTTTAGTTGATCTTCATGTGTAGAAAATACTGTGTACTTTGTCTTCTTTCCGTAACAACTTCCACAACAAAGAGTGTAGTTGTCTGTTCACTGATCGGAAGGAGTTTTGAGTTTTGAGTTTGGTCACTATTTTTTACAACAGCAAAGTTTTGCACTTCATGAGCTTAAACGTCATGATTTTTGACATGGTTAACAATGATGTGTTGTTTTTTTAAATATTTTTTTTAGGAAGGAGCCAAACAGAAGAAAAGAAAACAAGGAGAGGAAGATGAGGAGGGCAGTGAAGATGAAGATGAGGATGATGCTGAGGAAGATGATGGCGATGCAGAGACTGATGAGGTTGAAGAGCTGATTGAGAGCAACTGG
Source organism: Xiphophorus couchianus (assembly GCF_001444195.1). Lineage (NCBI taxonomy): Eukaryota > Metazoa > Chordata > Actinopteri > Cyprinodontiformes > Poeciliidae > Xiphophorus > Xiphophorus couchianus. Next base: position 17,539,243 of record NC_040239.1, read on the forward strand.
AATGTCATGCATTATCTCCCCCAAACAGCCTCCTGCCAGAAATACTTCCTCATGATTGTGTCTGGTAAAACGAAAACAAACATCTACACATATAAACATGTTCCCTCTTGAACTTTTAATCTATTTTAGTAATTCTCCCTTCCCATCCCAGCCTACATAGCTGCAGTTTACCACAGCATGAAAGAGGAGCTGAGACGTAATGCTCCTGGAGCAACGCCAGTCAAGAGGCGCGCAGGCAGCCAGGCTTCCCAGCAGGCAGTCGGGGACTTGAGTGCGCTTCCTGGTAAGAGTCCGTTCAGGAGGCAGCTTCAGTTACTAAAGACTTGATTAATTTATCAAGATGCCTCTTATACTCATTTCCTTTCCTTCAGGAATGATTTCCTTCTCCCAGGAGTATGTGGCCAGCGAGCTGACGCAGAACATTTTCACCATCACCCAGAAGATCCAGAAAAAGGTGACTGGGACCAGGAATGTAACTCAGACCTCAGAGATGTTTCCTGTCCTGCCCGGCTCACACCTGCCGCTCAACAATCCGGCGCTGGAGTTCGTCAAATACGTCTGTCAGGTGGGCTGAGTACCACGATGTCTGCAGTGCAGACATTTCTTTGAAAACTTCTTTCACGGGATTCCCAGGACTTTAAAAGTGACACTTGAATGGGTTTTTTTTTCTCCCATTTTATTTTTCATGGTCTAAGACATAAGAATTCTGCACTTCTTAAAAATGAGAAGATTTGTACATGTTATTTTATTTAGATAGTGTCCTTTATCTTTGTGTGCCACACTAAAACTCTTATTTTAGTGTTTTAGTTTTCTGTGGAGGTTTTCCAAAGAAAATGTTAAATAAAACTAAGGTCAGTTTCGCATAGTATTTTATCCTGAAGACCAGTTTTAATTTTTGATGTAGTTCCTGCAAATTCTCACTTTTTTTTAAATAAACAAAATGAGTGTCAATGATTACAATGTGATTATCAAGACCAGTTTTTATAGTGTGTTTCAATTGGTAAAATAACTTGTTTTAGTCTAGATGTTACAAAAGAAGTAAAATACCTGTCTGAAACACTTCCCTACCCACATTATACTAAAATATCCAGGATGATTTGAAAACTAACATAATAAAACTTGAAAAATTAAGCCTGAAAACTGCAATTTTCAAATAGAAAATCTGAGGGAGCTTGGCTCTCATTTATTACTGAATAATTAGAAATACAACCAATGACCCATTTATTGACCTTTTTCTCTGTCTTTTACATCTTCAGGTCCTTTCGCTTGATGCCAACATTGTGAATCAGGTGAACAAACTAAAGAGAGACCTCCTGCGTCTCGTGGATGTCGGAGAGTTTTCGGAGGAGGCCCAGTTTCGTGACCCCTGTAACTCCTACATACTGCCAGAAGTCATCTGTCACCACTGCAACTTCTGTCGGGACCTCGACCTCTGCAAGGACCCGACTGTGGCACAGGTACGTACTGGCAAATTATAGATTTGTAACAACATTTACAGCTGGGGAGACGAATGTCTGAAAGAACTTTGTTCTGATCTTAGGATGGGTCGGTCTTACCTCAATGGTTCTGCTCAAATTGCCAAATGCAATATGAAACTGAGTCTATTGAGACGGCCCTGGTGGATGCTCTGCAGAAGAAACTTATGAGCTACACTCTGCAGGATCTGGTGAGTTGAATATGTCAAATCAAGCAGCATCAGCTCATCTCTGACTGGACTTTTTTTTTTTTTATAAAATTCTAGTTTTTATGTTATATTAGGAGCCCCATTAGTGGTATTCTTGGTAATATAAATATAATTCCTTCATAATTAATCTGAATAAAAGGTTACCCTGGGGACAGATAAAATATCTGTCTGTCTGTAATCCAGTTTTCAATGAAAGTAGATTTAGTATCTATAATTTGACTTTTTCAAGGTTGGATAAATGTGGAATAAGGAAGTGGAGCATGGAAAAAATATTAGTATTTCCAAACTGTGTTCTTTTTACCATTATTTATCCTTTCATACTGTTCTCCAGCCACCCAGGCATCTTTTTCTCCTTTCCTCCACTCTTGCAATCCTCTGTTTGGCTACCTATTCATCTGTTTGTCATCTGTTTGCTTTGTCTATTCATCTGTTTGTTCATTATCCAACCATTCCTTCATCCATCTGGCCCCTCTCTCTTCCTCGCTGTCTGGTTTTTGCAGGCACCATATTGAAAGTGTGAATCTGAATGTGTTTTTATAAATTTCTGCTGATCTTTTCTCTGCTTGTCCTTTGGCTTAAAATGGTTTGAAAACTCTAGAAACATGAGATTGGAAAAGTGTGGCACTTTGACATAAAAGCTGCTTAGGGGCCTGTTATAACATACCATGTTAGAATCAAAGCACTCAAGCTCCCCAAGCTGTTGAGCCAGTAAAGCATCTGTGTGTTTGACTCATTTCTCACTTGAATTGTTTTGACAACATAAATATGATTTTTAGGTTTGCACCAAATGCAAAGGGGTGAAAGAAGCCAACATGCCCCTTTACTGTGCGTGTGCCGGAAACTTTGACCTGACCTTCTCAGCCAAGGTTTCCGATCTCTGACATATTTAACAATTTGAATCAGTTCTGAAAAGTGTATAATGAGTCCTATTGACACTGATCTTTTTCCTTTTAAAGAGCTTCTCCGAGCAGACCGCAGTGTTTCGAAACATAGCTTCCCACTACAACATGAGATTCCTGGGGGAGACCATCGACTGGCTGCTTGAGATGAGCCCTCAGATCGGCCAGAGCAGGCACTGAAATTCGATTCCTTCCACAGTAGATCTGTTTAACACTGAGAGCTGAAACCAATGCAGCTCAGCAGCTGTCAAATCAGGTTTTGTGATTATCGATCCAATAATCAATAATCACAAGGACTATTTGCTAGCAAGGAGAAACAGGTGGAGTGTAAATATGGTTAAATTCTTGTATTTTTTCCATTTGAATTTATATATTTGTATGAATTTCAGATTGTCAGAAAATAAATAAATAATGCTTGAATTGTTTGTACCGTTTCTCTGCTTCATACTTGAGTTCCAAGAATGAAGAGCTCATAATCTTTCCAAACACCCTCTACTTTTGTATTTTCACTTTTATTTTCCTTTTTTGGTTTTTTGCTTATTTTAAGACTTCTACACTCTAACCACTCAAAACCAAAAAAAATAAATAAACCACGCACCACCACTTTCAAATTCTCCACTAATATTTCTTTGTTGGTCTTTTAACAGCGCTACTAAAAAAATGTAATAACATATCAGAACCAAAATATAGTGAATGTATATATGGAAAGATTAGTGTTTTAAATTGTATCTTTTAAAGGATCATTATGTCTGCTTTTGGTTCATCCACATCGAACTTTGAGTGTGCATGTTTGTGAGAAAAACAAAAAGTTTAAAATTAAAAGTGGAATTTCTGGGGGGTTTTAACAGAAGTTACTTGGTGAAATAAAATTAACTCCGAATTCTGAGGAAATGTTTGATAGAGCTACAATAATACAGAGGTGTGTGAAAAGAGCATTGAACACAACGTGCCTCGGGTTTTAAGTTTTTTGTGCCTCAGAACAGGGATGCTGTGAAATTGTGTTTAACGCAAAATGAATCACAGGTTTGTGATTCATTTGTGGTTTGTGGTTTTAAAACCAATAGAAAACGATTGTCTCCGCTTAAACTCATTTATGTCTGTATGAGTTCTTGATACTGTGATAGAGTTTAAATCCTCAATTCTTGCTTCGTGTTTCTGTGCAGAGTACAAGTAGAACACAGATTTTGGGAGAATGTGATTTGGTTTGATGAATCAAAAAATAAATATTTCGCCACAAATACTAAAAGTATTTGAGAACTTTTTCAAAGTGTATTGCCAAAACAAAATGCAGAATGCTGATGAACTCCAACTAAAGTATCAAGGTCAAAATTGAATCAAAGGGTGCTCGAACAAATCTTTACCAGGTGGTGCACATTTATTCAAGTTTTTTTCTGGTTTTGCTTCTTTTTCAGTGGAATTGTTCATGATGAATATATGGGGAGAAAGTTATTCAAAATCCCATTGAAGAGGGCATATTGTTTTATGATATTTACCAAAAAGGGGACTGCATCAGACTCTTCTTCTGTAAGGCTCTACTCTGAAGATGCAGGGTGTTACCAACAATACTGTATTTACCAGGTTTATTCATTACTACTTCGGTCATTTGTTTTTACCCTGGAATATGCAGTGGGGACAATTCTGACATTAATCTTCTCCCTGTAAAATGTAAACATTTACATTTTACTGCTCATTTAGCACCTTTTGATGCTAAATGAGCAAAAACAAGAGATTTGAAATTGAAAATCGGTGGGGAAAATAGTCTAATTCTACAATAAAATAAGAGAATCTAAATCACAATCATGTTTTTATCTATTCACTGGAGGAAACAACATGTGGTTATTGATGTACTGTCAGTGTGGATCATGATGGTTTTAACCCACACACTTAGATTTAACAGCTGAGTCACTTTGTCTGCTGATGGCTGTCTCCCATTCACATAATCACATTTAAGACGATAAGCTGAATCAAAATTAGATTGCTTCCTCAGAGGATCTTCTTGACACCTGCACTTGTAAAATGAGGCATAAGGAACCTCATCTGAGTCGTATCGTTGGATTTTGATTCTTTGCTCCAACATATGTCAAGCTAATACCCAGTTTGAGATTAAATTAACTTTAAATGTCTTACATTTTACATTATAACTGCATAGTTTTCAAACCAACATGTGGTTACCATTATTACATGGTTCATGGTGGATATTGATCTAGAAGCCCTAGGTTCTCGAGTCTTGTTTCACCACTGACATTTGTTCTGCTTTTCCAAGTGCAGATGGATTCAGTTTCCAACAATCTAGTTAGAGAAATCGTTTTGTGGGAAATGTAGACATAATTTGATTACTGGTTTCGGCTGTCTTCGCGTGGCTCCTTGCACTTTCCTTTTGTATTTTGTTATCCAGCACATTTTTCAACTGTAAACCATTTGTCATTCAGGGTAAAAGACAACATAAAGTGAAGTACATAAAGTCAACATATAGTAAGAAATCAGATTTTAAAGAACAGAAGTGTTTATCATATAAGCTTATGTCTGAACAATGAGTTTTGAAAATATTTATTGCTTAATCATTGGACTGAATGATTGAGATACATGGGAACAGTTTCCATTGTTTGCTAATTGTTTCTAGTCTATTTATCTACTTTGAAAGTATCATTCTGACAAAAAAATCTCTAAAGATGAATATACTTGTTTGCTGAAGGCAAAGGAAGGCAGGTTTCATTCAGGTGGTGAACAGATGAAAGTTCAATAAGGCTTGAGTTGATCTGTGCACACGCCATGTTCTTGAAGCAGTTTTACTGAGAACCACACTTGGGGTCTCAAAGAAGTATAAGATCATCAGGATGTGGTCCTCTTCTTAATACAGTACCCTCCAAACGTTTTCATACAGTTTAAGCCTTTGCGAGTTTGTCACGTTACAATCACAAAGCTGAATGTACTTTATTCAGATGAAGAACCAACACTGGCTTTTGCGGGCTAATCATGAAGTGGAAGGAAAATGATACATGGTTTTTGATTTTTTTCTTAAAAAAGAAAATCTGGCAGGGATGTATGTTATGCTGGTCCCTTAAACTAAGATCTGTAAATAAAATCTACTCATCCAAGAGGAGATCGTATTAATTTGTGTAATTTAATCTCAGCGTTAATCCAGCTGTTCTGTGAAGCTCAAAGGTTTATTAGAGAACAAACAGCATTATGAAGACCAAGGCATACAGAGGACAGGTTAGAAATGAAGTTACAGAACAGTTTAAAGCAGCTAGAAAACTTTATTCCAACCTGTGAGCTTCTCATGGAACACTGTTCAATCTAAAACATGATGGCCATCCAAAGTTGACCACCAGCCAGGTAGCAGATACAGCAAACAGATGGAAGAATGTCTTCTGGTCAGATAAGACCAGTACTGAACGTTTTGTATGACATGCAAAGTGCTGTTGAGGTGGTGTTGAGACACCACACAGCATCATTTTGTAGGTGATTTTCTTCAGCAGGGACAGAGGAGCTGGTCTAAGTTGAAGGGACAATGGATGGAGCTAGATGCAGTGCAGTTATAAACGATGCTTTAGTGACCTAGATACAGTGGCAGAGTTCCCCCTTCTAGCAGGACAACAACCATAAACATACAACGTACCAAAATGTAAGTCTCTACCTGTGCAAACCTGGTAGAGTTGCCAAGTATGCACTCAAAAAGTGAAAATGCAAATGCATGCCACGCTTTCTAAATTTGCCTATGTATAAAACAGAAATCGTGTATTATTATTCTTCCACTTCACACTTATCGAATACTATCTGTGAAAGACTTATCGGGTCTATCTATGAAATCCTACTAAAATATATAAGAGTTTGTGGTTGTAATGTCACAAAGGGACCAAATGTTTAGTGGGGATGAATATTTTTGCATTAGTGCTTTGCTATTCTATCTGTGAGCTTCTTTAGCAACTTTAGCCACCAAACTAGGATGCTGTTGTTGCCGTGATTAGGTTTGAGGAAGAGAGTTTAAGCAAATTTGATCCATCAGAGAGGAACGCCGTCCGACAGGTCTGAATGGTTTGAGCCATAGCTGCTGATGAAGCTGAACTCAGTGCGAATGGTGTCTGTGGGTTCCTTGGTCACCTGCAAAGAACCGAAAGATGCCACTGACATCACTCAGACGTATTTGGAAAATATTAATTTTAAAAAACCATATTACAGGTTGTCATAAAGATTTCTGAGGTTGAACTGAATTTGTTGGGAGAACAAAAGAAAAATTAATGAGGATAAACACAGAAAATAAAATATCCTACAAAATTAAGTATCCAAGTACATATTTAGAATTAATTTATTGAAATATAAAAAATTCATGGCAGCTTATTTTTTCGGCTCATTTTGTGAAATATTAGTACATAAAAATACTTACTTTTTTACTCACTTCATCAAACTTTCTCTCACTGTAGACTTCATTTTTGTCAATAAATGTAAGCATAATCCAGTCACAGATAATACTGCACTGAAAGAAAATGAAAACATAAATAGTGGTAGCAGTTGTAATTTACATATTTGTGTTCATTTCCAAGACAAGAAATATGCACAAATATTCAAACAAAATTTACTTACATTTATCAAAGGTCTGACTTAATTACATGTAAAATAAAGTAGTATATTTACAATTAATACTAAAATAAATTTTAGAAAATGTATCAATCCAGTTTTAGTTTTAAAAAATACATATTTAAATCTGTTATGTAAATGAAATTTTGGTTTCTGACTGCACTTACAATCCCAACAGAGGTCAAAGCTGTCACTGTGCTGATGATGGTTGGAATGACACTAAATTTTCCAGCCTGGGCAGAAATTATGTAAGCAGTAATATAATTGTTATTATTGCAGCAAGAAGGGGAAAAATGGTAATATTAAAAAAACAAACTATTGTACCTGTCCGTGGACTATGATGTCTAGACGGATGCCGTAAGCCTTGATGAGGGTCCGAGACTCCACACCATTCTTATCATAATATTTGGCAAACCTGGGTAGCAAAACTTGTCCTTAAAAATAATTAAACTTATTCTTTGGCAAAGTTAAAATTATAACAATGAATCTGGTCAGTGAATGCAGAATTTTTGCAGACCTGTAGTAGTAACCATAGTCGGCCAGATCCTTTCGAAGGTCAAGTCGGCGAAATATGTAAGTAGGTTTACAGTGTGAAGGATCCAGATCAAGATTACAATCCCAGTTAATGAAAACGCCAATCACTCCCCCCTGACAGCAACGAGAATGAATCTGTTACACTACAAGAAAGATGCCTTACTTCACTTTGTTTGCTGTTCTCACCTTTTAGTGAGTTTACAAAAGAAACATGGACAATAATGGAAGATTTAACAATTAAGAAAAAAGAAAGAAACTGGCTAAAATCAGTATGGAACATGTCAATGTTTTAGTCAATAAGTATATATCCAAGATTTATTCTGACATTAAATTTTTTTATGTTGTGTTAGTGGCACACCAGGTAATCGACATGTACAAAGAAACCACTGCAAATTAGTCCAGAAATAAAGTTATGGGTAAAAGTGACTAATTACACTTGGAGAATTTTATGAAATACTTTGTGAAAAAGCCTTTATTTATACCAGTTTTATAAATTAATCTAAAGTCGAAAGCATTTAATAAATGACAGTGAACCTTTACAAGTTCAACCATTGACTAATTCTGAAGTGCAATCTCGTACTCACAGTCTTGCAGAGCTCAGTGAAATTCTCTCTTGCTTGATTGGCGATGTAACCCAAGCGAAAGTTTGGGCAGTAAGGCGCACTCTCCTCGTGATAATGACACCTCTTGAGGTATTTTTTAGTTTTCATCCCTGGAGGACTTTCTACATTTACCCTGCAAGCAAAGAACATGTTTACAATAAATAACTGTGGCACAAATGACCAGGGGCTTTAAGGCTTTTTTTTTTTATCTGTTTGAAGGCTCTTTACCTCAATACTTTAAATTTGGGGAAGTGAATGGAGTTCCTGATGAACACTGTGAAATTGATGGCCTGCACTAAAGGTGGTTCCCTGTTGAATAACACAGAAAATTGCTTAATTTAGGGAATTTGTTTTCGGGGGTAATTTTTTGTCTTCTTTGCAGTGTTTACCCTATTTTACTCTATCAAAAGCTATGGGCTTTTATTGAAGCATTTTCCATCTTGTTTGATCACCTGTATAAATCTGACTATCACATGAACATAAACTTTTCCACATTTTTACCCCTGACCTGTCTGTTGTGTTCCTTGGTCTAATGTTCTCTAACAAACCTCCAAGTCCTCATTTTTTTATATAAACTCAGATTAAATCACAAACAGGCTGAGTCTATTTACTAATGAGGTTATTTCTGAAATAAAAACGCTGTACTGGATATAATTTTGAGTAAATCAAGCTGTATGTTAATCAACACTTTTGCATCTTTATTTCTAAAAAAACAAAATTTACATTTTTCTTTTTCTTACATGTGAATGCTATATATTTATTGTCTTGTTCTACAACAACAAAAAAATCCCCAAAACATATTGAACTGTGTAACTGAACCATGCAGATTACAGGTCCAATGCCTTACCGTACTGCAGCGTACTCTTCAATAGGACACCAGGCCTTGATTTCACATGTTTTGAAAGGGTGCTTGTGGTACTGAATACATCTACCCGTCCTAATGCCTGTGTTTAAATTACAATGGATGATGGGGCAAATATGAAGCAACCAAGATGGTGACAGATATAGTGAGAAGTCACAACATTACCATGACTATCAAAGTTTGGTAAGCCTAGAAGACAGTCAGAGTCTGTCGTACAATTGGCGTTGTCAACACTGAAGTGCTGCAGAGAAAGAAAAAAAGCAAAACAGGATAAAAGTGCAGGTTTAACCATTTTATACAGGCATATTTTCTTGGCAATTGACCTCTCACCTCAGGGCAGGTACCTTGCCTTTGATCATAAGTAAATTCTCTTCTCAGTATTGTGCTGATTACGTCAACTCCCTATGAAGAAAAGTAAAAAATATCTAATACATTAACCTGATCAATAAAGTAGTTATTATTTTTGACAGAATCAAAGGACATGATGCACCTCTGGGGGATGAGCATACTCCACGTTGTCCAGGACATCATCACCATGCACTGCTTTTCCCTTAATAAGAGTGTAAACAGAGCTCTCTGGATGGGTCTCGCTCTGCTGGTACGCTTTTTGACTTATAAAAACATACCTTCATGGATGACAGAACAGACGGAAACAATGAAACATCTCCTGTGATGTAAAATTTTATTAAAGGTGTCAGGTTACTCAAGATCTCTTTATCCCCCCAAACTAAAACCAAGAAATCAAGATGACGCCCTTAATCTAAGATAACAAAGAAATAATTTGTGCTATGAGACTCTGGATTCTTGTATTTGAAAACTTTTTTACATTTTCTGAAAGGTTTTGTTCACACTGGTTATTATTTGTTTTATATATTTAATTAAATTAAAACATAATGTCTGGTTCAAAAATAGGCGACTAGCTGGAACACTTTCAAAGCTTCTGATATTTTATTGCACTTTATTTTGTCTTTAATCCTTTCGGGTTTATCTATAGTGATAAACCAGAAAATTCTTTGCTTGAAATATTACTACTTATAAGGAAAATAAACAAACATGCTGACAACTTACCAGATGAAATAGGTTATCACTAGAAACTGAACAGCTCGGTAAATCACTCCAAGAGGTCTGTTCTTAATCACCATCATCTTAGGAGTCTCATAGTCCCAGAAACCATTAAAATACTCCTTTAGAAAGTCCCGGACCCCCATGACAGCTGTATATAATCCTTCACTCATTTTAAGAGATGAGCTTCTGGCTGTTTTTTGGAAGATGTTCTTCCACCCTTCTACATTATTTGTTTTTTGCTCTATCTGATGCTGCTCTGTATCTGCTGGCATTTTCCTCAAGTATGTGAGGCATCAGTGAGTCAGGGGGAGTGGGAAAAGGGGCGGGGCGGAATTTTTGGTGTTAGATTGTAATGTTTATCTGTTTACTTATGTATGATCCCTGTATAACCTCTTGTGCTATTACAAATAAGATCAAACAAAAAATAAAATGTCACAAAAACAGTTTTTTTCATTCTTTTTCATTGATTAAATTCAATTGATTTTGCCTTCATAAACCACCTCTTAGCAGTGTAAGGTAAACTCAACAAATCATCAGTATACAAATGTTAACAATTACTGTAATTTTTTTATCCTGTCAGGAAGATAAAACTTTACAGAATGGACACGGTCTAACCTCCATGAGCAAATTTAAAATAGTAAAATTAACCATTAAATTTGATTTAAGAAATGTGAACAATATACAGGGGATAGTTTAAGAGGGGGAAAAGTGACACACACACACACGCCTACGCCCCCCCAGGTGTATTTATATATATATATATGTATGTATGTATAAATATATATATATATATATATATATATATATATATATATATATATAAAGGGCTGCACAGTGGCGCAGTTGGTAGCACTGTTGCCTTGCAGCAAGAAGGTCCTGGGTTCGATTCCCGGCCGGGGTCTTTCTGCATGGAGTTTGCATGTTCTCCCTGTGCATGCGTGGGTTCTCTCCGGGTACTCCGGCTTCCTCCCACAGTCCAAAAACATGACTGTCAGGTCAATTGGTTTCTCTAAATTCTCCCTAGGTGTGAGTGTGTGTGTGCATGGTTGTTTGTCCTGTATGTCTCTGTGTTGCCCTGCGACAGACTGGCGACCTGTCCAGGGTGTACCCCGCCTCTCGCCCGGAACGTAGCTGGAGATAGGCACCAGCAACCCTCCCGACCCCATTAGGGACAAGGGTGAACAGAAAATGGATGGATGGATATATATATATATATATATATATATATATATATATATATATATATATATATATATGTATGTATGTATAAATATATATATAACTTTCCTACAGAGCATCGTTAAAACTCTACAGTTATTTTACGTACGTAATATTTATTGGGTTCAGGCGGATAACGGTCAACCCCTGGGTCCTGCTGCTTACGTTTCGACGTAACTCCTTGCGCATGTCTGACAACACGTGCAGCAGCAGCAGCGGCACAACTTCCATCTGTTAGCTTGTTATTTGTTTCCGTAAATAAGATTTTCTCCCAGTGCTGTGGAGCGACAGCTCGTCTATAAATGGGGGGTCTTCAGAAGAAAAAGGTAAGCGTTTCTGCCAGACTCAATAACGCTAAAATAAACAACTATCGGGGTAGCTAGCTAGCTGGGCTAGCTAAAGTTTGTTTTCAGAATCACAAACCGTCGACTAGTCTGAGTTGTATACGAACGTAAAGTTTCTCTTGAGTCTGATCAGGAGCATACGGATTAAATGAGTTAACGATTACTTTATATTGTTTTGTAGTATGAGCGGGGCTCCGCCACCAACTACATCACCAGGAACAGAGCACGAAAGAAGCTCATGCTGAGCCTCCCTGACTTCAGGTATGTGATGTTCAACGTGTTCTTCAACACTCTGCGGCGGAGGCCAGCAGTGACACGATCCCTTCTGTTTTTATCTGTACACACCACTTAGCTGTATTAATTTAATAAAAAGGTGAAAATGTCAGAGCTGCAACTGTCTTTTATGATCTCCACAACTTATTACGTTCAGTTAAATCGCATTGAGATACATACTCCATTGCTTATTTTGATTGAAAAACGATAAAAAGGCATTAGGCATTCTGGTTCACACAATAAACTGACTGAAATAATCAAATAAATAGAAGTCAGTTGACAATGATAAATTCAACAACCATTTACTGGTGGTAAAGTTAACTTTTTTTAAAATTATCTCTTATTTTGCTTTATCAAGCCCTCTTAACTACAAAGGTTGATGACTATGAAATGTTACTAGCTGTAAACCATTTTCTGTTCCTTCATTACATTTTAGATGTGCATGTAGAGTTAATAAACCTATCTAAAAATATATTTTGAAACTCCTTCTCATTGAATTTTAGGCGGCTGTGCATTCTTAAAGGAATTTATCCACATGAGCCAAAACACAAGAAGAAGGTGAACAAAGGCTCCACTGCTCCAAGGACCTTCTACCTGCTTAAAGACATCCGGTTTCTACTGCATGAGCCAATTGTGTCCAAGTTCAGAGAGTACAAGGTATTTAAATGAAGTTCAAGTTTTCAACAAGCCTCAAGCTAAAAATCTGAAGTATTTAATAATGTTTGATTATCTGTCATTAATTTTATTTTTGTAATAACTGTATTTATCAAGAAAAACATACTTCACATTTCAAATATAATTTTTGTGTTCTACTTGTCTTTGTGAGTCTGACATTAGGCAGTGTCTGATGATTATTTAACAGTAATTTTCAGCAATTGTATTGAGTTGAAAACCCCCTCACAAAACAGCAAATTTACTCTCAGTGTTTTTTTTCCCCAACAGATCTTTGTGCGTAAACTAAGGAGGGCTTATGGAAAAACAGAGTGGTCTGCTGTTGAAAGACTCAAAGAGAACAAGCCGGCCTATAAATTGGACCACATTGTGAAAGAAAGGTAGGGAAGTTTTTCTCCATACTCATCATGGAGGGATAAAGCAGGTTAAATCTGGGGTGTCAGTTTTAAGGAAAAGGACAAAAAAAGGAAGATGGCTTAGAAAAGTTTAAGCAAAACAGAAAACAGTTATTCTGTTTAGACTGGAGAGCTATGAGACATCCAACATGCTTCACTTTTGCTTGCAGGGGCTCAGTTTTGAACTGCTGTCTTTCCATTTGTAAACAATCTGCATTCAGCTGAAGGTATAAAATGTTGTCTCATCAGTTTAGAGGACATTTTGCCATATTTCCACTCCCCGTTCTCTATCTTATAGATACTCTGCCTTATTTATGTAAATAAATAATTATTCCAAATAGATCAGTTCCAACCAATCTTGCAAGACTTTGTCTCTAGTCCTCAACTTTGGCTTAATTCTTTTATGCTGCTTTAAAAAGTCTTGATTGACGCATCATTAAACCCTGCCTGCTTTGAGATCTTTGGGTCAATCTATATTTTAGTTTTTGCAACACCTGTTAGCTGTTCTTGATGTATTAAGTAAACAAATATATATTATGTATTTATAGTCATAAAAACATTATTTTCCAAATCTGCAAAATATGTTTTCACTGTGCTATTTTTCTTGAAAGTTAAACAATCTGCACAAATTTCTTCCATATAACATGTAGCTTATATTATTTTACAGTTATTAAATTTGATGTATTTTAGCAAACTTGGGCCCTGAATAACTAACTCTAGTCAGCAGATGGCAGAGTTGTACAGTTTCTTGGTCCTCTTTAATTATGTACAACAATTTTATAGGTGTTTGCAGTTTTGTGTTTTAGGTCATGGAAAGCTTTTAGTGATAGTTGGATAGTGATAGTTCCAGATACCATGCAGTTTTGATCAAACTCTGCTTGCTGTAAAGCTAAAGACACAGACTGTTTAAGTTTCTGGCATTACTGTTAGTATAAGAATATAGATCTGCAAAAGAAGAGCTTCATAAAGTTTGGGATGTTGTAGCCAGAACCTGGGAGAAATCTGTGGACTCACTTAAGAAGTTCTGTTGACAAGACTTGTTCCAACAAGCTGAGAGATTTGGAGAAGTTTTGAAAGGCATAGCTGAGAGATATGTACAGTTTCAAAGTGATTGTTGCCTATCAGAAAACACTGTGTGCTGAAATGTAAGCACAAGATGCTTCAAATGTGTTGGTTTAAGGATGTGTACACTTGCGCTACCAGGTTTTTGAACTTTTACTCCCTTTCAAAAATTGGGATTTCAGTTGGATTGTATTGTATCCAATTAAAACATGAATGATTTTTGATTTAAGTATTTTATTTACATCTTCTTACTCTAGTATTTTGACAGGTGTGTACGTCTGAGATCCACTGTCTACAACAGTGGTGTCCAAAGTTGGTCCTCGAGGGCCAGCATCCTACATGTTTTAGTTCTCTCCCTGGTTTAACGCACCTGGATTTAATGATGGCTCATCAGAAGGCCTAAGAAGAACATTGACATGCTGAGAAGGTTGTTACTACCACCAGGGAGAGAACTAAAACATGCAGGATGCCGGCCCTCAAAGACTGACTTTGGGCACCTCAGGTCTACAGCAAGTGCATTTAGCTTATTACTTTTTTTGCTGTTTTTTGGCAGGTACCCCACCTTTATCGACGCACTACGTGACATTGACGACGCCCTCTGCATGGGTTTTTTGTTCTCCACATTTGCCCGAACGGGAAAATGTCATGTGCAAACAATCCAATTGTGCAGACGCCTGACTGTGGAGTGGATGAACTACGTGATTGCATCTCGTGCGCTCAGAAAGGTGACAGTTTTTCCTGCAGACTAAATGAAGGGTGGGGGCGTTACGGTTTTATAAATATTTATTAAACATTATCTAAACGCTTTGTTTTTATTCCTCATAGGTTTTCCTCTCCATCAAGGGAATATATTACCAAGCTGAGGTCATGGGACAACTCATTACATGGCTGGTGCCATATCAGTTCTCCCATGATGTAAGTGCAGTTAGCTGCTTGCAGCCAACAGGGGTTATGCTAATAAGCAGTTACTGTATTATTGTGGGATTACAATGAAGGTTGGTACACCTTTGTCAGCATGAGGTGCTGAGTCATCAAACATTGCAAGAAAACTACAATAAGCTTCATCATGGTCCCATCCTGTTCAGCTGCTGCAGTTATATGTAGATGGCATCGGTTTCTCCCCTCCAGGGGGTCTTTTGCGGGCTCTAGTGTCCCTTATATGAAAGTAGGCTGACAGGAAAGGGGGAAGGAGAACGGGGAAGACATGCGGCAAATGTCGCCGGGTCAGGGAATCGAAGACTGCGTCGAGGACTCAAGGCCTCCAGACGTGGGTCGCGTTATCCCCTACGCCGCCACAGCACGCCCCCGGTTTCTCCTCTTTGGCGTTATATGTTTGCGTAGCTTGCTTAAGTCAGCCCATCCTTGAATTCAATTAAAAAGTACTGCCTGGACAACAAAAAGCTTCACTATTATGTTACTGTTATGTAACCTCAACCCTGAAAATAGTCTTGTAAAGCTTGTGCTATCAAGTGAAAAAGTTGTCATGACCTATAAGCACACCCTGAAAACAGATATAACAAGATGTTTAAATGTTTTTATAACTCAATCATTTCAGCTTAATCAATCTTTTTAGTTTCCCTAAACTAACTTTTAGTTTTTTTGTGCTGCTTCAACTTTTAACGCAGTCATTTCAGATTTCCTTTGACCATACAGCTTTTTTTTTTAGAGATGAGTTGGACAGTTTATTGAAAAGCTTTTTTGTGACAAACTCAAAAAATGTAGAAGCCCTTTCATACTGTCATGTGGAAAAAAAGCATTAGGTACCTTGTTTGTTGACTTATTTAATGTAGAGTCTAGTACTGACTTTTTAAAAAAAATGTCAGTAAATTGTATTATAATAAATGTAGTATCTGATGTAGAATATTTATTCCATTTAAAAGTGACTTATTACTGACGGACATATCACATCAGGTGGAGAGTATTGTTACACAGAATGAAGTGGATGTGAAAATCATTGTAAGATCAAAAAGCTGTCTGAGGCCTTCATAAGTAAGATTCAAGAAGAGTTTGAGTACGGTCAAATTAACTATTCTACTGTAACAAAACCTGTTTATAAGGATGTTTAAAACGGTCGCCCACATGACCCAGTCTGGCTGTCTGAGCAAATTCACCCAGAAAGTGGACTAAAAGAAGTCTTTCATAAAACTAATTGTTGTGCTAGCCAATATCAAGTTTCTACTGCAGTAATTATGAAAGTGTGTTCCTGTAAACACAGAAAGAAAGTGTGTAAGTTTTACGTTTCATGGGAGGTGTCGTTTCCAGATTCAAATTAAAACAAGTTTGGGACAATATCTTGAATAAAAACTGAATATTTAAAGGGTCCACATGTATGTATTTTAGTTAGAAACTACCAATGCTTCTGTAAAGGACCTTGAAAGATGCTTGTATGTGTATAGATACAACAAATGTTTCATATGAGTGAGATATTGTGAATTAGTTTGAACTTTTGTTTTTTAACTCTAAATTATTGTGAAGCTAAAGGTTTTTGTAATTTCAGCACCCAACAGATGTTGACTACAGAGTCATGGCGACTTTCACAGAGTTGTACACAACTCTCCTGGGGTTTGTCAACTTCAGACTCTACCAGTCTCTCAACTTGGTGTACCCTCCAAAGGTATCTGACTCCAAAAGCTTTAAGGGAGTTCTACAGCACCTATAATTCAAATAATGCAAATATATGGCCAGTATGAACTCAGTAAACACTTCCTCGCTCCTTGCAGCTGGATAGTAAAGCAGAATCAGAGCTCAAAGAAGACGATGAAGAGGACTATGCCATGAATTCAGAGAGCTACACTGAGGTAAGTCCATCTTCTTTAAACTGTCTAAAGTTTTCAGTCATCACCAGATCAATTATTCATTGTTTATGAATTTTTTAAAATCTGTGAGACTTTATGCTTACAAACAACACTCACTGTCTTAGACCTATCTGTGGTTGTCGAAGCATGAACTCCTTAGCTTCCCAGTCTTATCAGCTTTAAATTGTTTGTTTCCTTGAAGCCTTTAACTGTGTAATAAATATTGGTGGGAAAAAGTGTTTCAAATAAAGACTGGTTTACTTAGAGAAATCCATCATCTTCATCCAATCTCCCATGTCTTTTAGCTGCTGCTCCCTTTTGTGAACCAGTTGCAGTTTTATCTCAAATGAATGTTTTTCTAACTTTATGTTTGTATGTTTTGTTCTCAATGCTTGTGGTAGTAGTATGCAAAGTAAAGTATTCAGAAGAGAAAAATTATTAATTTTGTTATGATGAATAATAACCTTAAGTGTTATTAATACATTATGTAGATATGTTGCAAAGTGCTTTTCTTTTGTAATGTTACCTAAACATGCATATTTTAAGAATTATTTGAGCTTTTTCTTTCTTTTTTTACTGAACAAAGTATGAATTTTGTCTCTTACTGCTAACTTAATTCACTTGTTTTATTTTTGACTTCTGTATTCTTCCATGATTAAGACTACATTTTATCTTTCCTTGTTCTGTTATTCATTCTGCAGATTTAACAGACACCTTGTACTTAGACTAGTACTGGGCAAATAAAGTAAAAGGAAATAAAAAGATTCTTCACTGTCATGGTTTCATATTTTGACAGTATAAGCACCATATGCCACTTCAAGCTTTTAATTAACAGTTTTAATTAACCTGCAAACATTTGGACAGATGCTCATGTTTTTGTTAGTTTTCTTAGGTTAAATTGTAAATGTATCAATAGTTACGATGAACTGATTTTATTTCTAATCCTCTCTGCAGAAACTTTCAGCTCTTAGTTCCAGCCTGGCACGTGTTGTTTCCTCAGAGGAGGAGGAGGATGCTAAACTTGATGAGTTTCCTGATGAAGGGGTAAGAATACAAAATACCAAAATACTTTTGGTTGTTAGAGAGATGGTAAAAACAAACGTCTTTCGTGGAAATATCAAAACACGTACACGCCATTAAGAAATTAATCTCAGAGGTGGAAGGTGACATTTTTTCAGCGGAGGATTGACATCTCTTGGAGATGCAGTGCCTCACTAGGGATTTACAGCTTTATGTTGGGTTGCTATAAACAGAAGTTCTCACTTGAGAAACTTGTTTTACCCAAATGATTTGAAGTGATCAACCAGTGGGTCCTTCTTCACCACAGAGACTTTCCATGAACTGGCAAAACTTTTTTAGTAACTATTATATACTGCATGTAGTCAGTGACGTGCGGTGAGGTTCATAGCTGGTGAGGCACTGACGTCATCAGAATCAGATTTGCAAATAGATGCATAGATTGACAGCAGTTTACAGGTTATGTTTCACTTCTGCATCCTTACACATACAAACTGTAGCTCACAAAACACACATTTCCTTAAAAAACAAAACAAAATAAATGTTATTACTGTCTTACCTGCTTCGATTGAAAGTCCACTTGAGAAAACTTTTTTAGTGTTGTAATGTAGTCATCCATGTCGAAAGTCGGGATAAGCGAGATGAAAAAAATCACTATCTCTATTATAATCTATCGCTGCACTTGACTTGCTTCCCGAATCGTTTAGCCTAGCTCGCTGTCACTTACTCGGCAGTTGAGGAGTGAACAAGACGAACGTCTGGGATCTTGAGCGCCCCCTGCCATGAGGCAAGAGAACTGCCTGCCTCACCACGAACCTGTTCTCTGCCGTTTATAATTGCTCATTACACGAAACACGTTACACAAACACAGTTGGTGACAAAAAGCACTGTACATTATATACATAAGCTAAATTATTGGAAATAAGTTCACATATTAAATTTGTTTAAACCATTTTATTGACGCCGTACAGCAACATGCTCTCTCCGCTTAGCAGCCAGCGCAGAGCCAGGGGTTGCGCAATCCAAGGTGAGGCAGAGCTCGCTGCTGCCTCACCGGCATCGCTTCCAAGCATTTGAATGGGAAAATAAGAAAATTCAGCGATTTTGAACAAATAAAAATCGAAATTGGTGAAGCTACATGAAAAATAAATATTTTTTAGTACAAACCACCGGATGAATATAACAATTTAAATTACTTTATGATTATATATTTTCTTTCTTTCCATGATGGCAGGTGAGGCACTGCCTCACCTGCCTCCCCTGACCGCACGTCACTGCATGTAGTTCACCAACCCAGGAGTAATCCCTCTTAGAGCCTCCGCTGTGCCTTCTAACGTCCCACAAAACAATGGTGGGCAATAAAAAAAAAAACTTGCAGTGCCTTGCAATTATGTGCCCAGCCCTTGAAATTTTGAGCTTGCAGCTGCAGACTTTGTGTTTTATTGGGATTTTATGCCATCGACTCACTCAAAGAGGAATGATTTTGATAGATTTTACATTTTTATATAAATAAAATCTGAAATGTTGAGTATGGATCTTTATTTTTTGCCAACTTGTTTCTGCGTAGTGACTCATGGCCCGTCAAGCCCCAGGTTGTTGCAATGTAAGAGAGTAAATCTGGACTTATTGGATCACAGGACTTTCTTCTATTGTTCCTGCGTCTAATTAGTTTTTTCACAAATTAAAACCTTTTCTTCCTGAGTTTTTGCATTTTTTTGTAAAGATAGTTGATTCTCCTGCTGTTTTTTTTTTTCTTTTTAACCTCTACATCAGTCAGAAATGATTGTTTCCCACTTTCCTTCCAGTTCACAAGGCAGTACACTGCTCTTAATTCAAGTTTACTTTATTTTTCATCTTTAAATAATTCGACAAAGCAC
The DNA here is from genome assembly GCF_001444195.1 of Xiphophorus couchianus. Lineage (NCBI taxonomy): Eukaryota > Metazoa > Chordata > Actinopteri > Cyprinodontiformes > Poeciliidae > Xiphophorus > Xiphophorus couchianus. The sequence continues at coordinate 17,559,117 of NC_040239.1, forward strand.
TGTAGGTTTAGTGAAATTGTTTGTTTTACATGTATGACGTGTAATGGAGCTGGGATTCCATTATTTTGGTCTATTGAAGATATTTCACCCACTGGTGAAACACTGGTGTGTTAGTTCAGGATAATCAGAACAAAGATGTTATTTTTACATCGCGAGTCACATAAGGTAATTTTATTGATATAGCACATTTTCAGCAACAAGGCAATTCAAAGTGCTTTACATGAATTAGAAGGAAATACAAAAGAAGAAAAAAGAAAACAAAAAGGTATAACCCCATGTTTAGGAATACGTAGTCCGTGATTTAAAAACTAGTAGGGGTTTCTTTGGATTCTTGTTCTGATAATGTTGATCTAAGTATTTTCTCTAAATGAGCTAAAAGGAGTTTCTCTTGATTCTAAGTTTGTTCTAATTCCTGAATATATAAACTAGATGCTCCTGTTCTAAGTATAAGCACAATTTATAGGCTAGAAGGAGTTTCTCTGGATAAAATAAGCTAAATATTGGTCTAAAATAATAAAAGTTTAGGTTCTCCATGTTTGATTCTCCAAAGTAGATGGTCCTAAATGTTGTTCTAAGGTAATGAGTAGATTCTCCAGAGGAGTTTCTCTGGATTCCAAGTTTGTTCTAATTCATGAAGTATGTAAACTAAATGTTCTTGTTCTGAAAGTAGAACAGGAGCTCTGATAAAACTTCCTACTCATTCAGGCTCCTCTGATCATAAAATTTTAATCAATAACTGTAATAAAAAACGATAGCTAATGATTCATTCTTTTTTGTTACATTACTATTAAAATATAACTAGTTAATCAGATATAATAAGTAATAAATATTGGTCGAAAAGCATAACTTTAAGTCTATTAAACAAAAATGTACAAATGCCTCAAAGAAAGAAACTTGAAAATTGGAAACGGTTTCCCTCCCTACGGCTTTTTGAAGGCTTTGTAAATAATAACGATGAGAACTGTTTTTTCTTCAGGAGGACATGGAGAAGATGGAAGCCAGGGAGAAGGAACAGAAACAGTTGGAAACCCAGAAAAAGATATTTGAGGGGCTCAAATTCTTCATCAACAGAGAAGTGCCCAGAGAGTCGCTGGCGTTTGTCATCAGGTGAGAAAGACACAACGTTGCTAAAGCCACAGGGTATTAAAGCCAACAATGAACATCTGTTTCTGTTGAAATGCTACTAACTCAAAGTATTTTGTGTTTGAAAAGCGGCGTTTGAGCATTTTGTCAGAATTTAAAAGGATTTAAATCTTGGTGTTTCCAGGTGTTTCGGTGGTCAGGTGTCCTGGGATAAATCTGTTTGCATTGGAAGCACATATGATGTCACAGATGAGACCATCACACATCAGATTGTTGACAGACCTAATGTGGACAAACAGTACATGAACAGGTAAAGGGAACATTTGTTTTGTCACTGTTAAGCTTCTGTTGCCCTTTAAAGCATCAGCAACATCTGATTATAACCAATAAATCCTTCACTTATTTCATAGTAGCTCCATCTGCACCTTTATTGCTCTTTGTCATTTTTAAAAGTCTAGCTATTCTATCCTCTGCGTTGAACTTTCGAGACTGAATTAAACACTTCTTAGCAAAGAGACTTTTTATATTTGAATCTTTTCTGCTGCTGTTCTAGGTACTACATCCAGCCGCAGTGGGTGTATGACTGTGTCAATGCTAAAATCCGCCTCCCTGTGGAGGACTACTTTCTTGGAGTAAATCTGCCTCCTCATCTGTCTCCATTTGTGGAAGAGAAGGAAGGAGACTATGTTCCCCCAGAGAAGCTGAAGATAATGGCCTTACAGCGAGGAGAAAAACTTGGTATGTACCAGGCTTGTTTCAGAATTTTGTTTTGATGGAGTGGTCTTTACTCAGTTGGACTCGGTAACATTTGTGCTGCAGAAACATTTAAAGGGAACTATCTCTAGAGTTTTTTTTTTTTTTTGCTGGACTGTCACTCTGATCCATTTTTGGCTCTCTATCACAGGGGGCACAACGTTTTTATTCTTAATAATCATTGCTTTTTCACAAAATGTCCCTTCAAAAACATCCAAACTATCCCTCAAACCAGTAAACTAATTTTAATGTGAGATGTTGCTGTTAAATATGGACTGAAAACCAACAACCTCTTGTTAAAGGGTACATATGTTTGTTTTTTTTTCCTGGCGCAGCTCAACAAGATGAGGAAGAGGAGGAAGAGGAGGAAGAGGAAGAAGATGAAAATGAAGAGGAGGAAGATGATGAAGAGGAGGCCGAAGAGAAGAACCTCAAAAAGATGGAGGAGCAAAGATCTCAGGGGAAGGTAAGAAATATCTGTTTGCCCTTCTGTTTTTTGTTATTTTCCTCATAAAACATCTGGGGATTCTCTGACATGTTCCTCTCTCTGCCTTTTAGTCTCTTCAAGTTAAAGTGACGCCTGGAAAAGTGAAGGTAGAAAATCCCGCTCGCTTGGAGCAGGAGGAGAAGGCAGAGGAAAAACGTCTTGCCATCATGATGATGAAGAAAAAGGAGAAGTACCTGTATGACAAGATCATGTTTGGAAAAAAGAGAAAAGTCAGAGAGGTGAGTTTTAATGTACTTTTCTTCTCCATAGTTCAAATTCTCCAGTTGATATGACTGTTTAGCTTTGTGAAAAAGAAACATTGTTCTGCTTTTTATCTCTGTTTACCCTACTGTTAGAACTGAGTTTTTATCTAGGAATGTCTCACTGTACTATCTGACTGCTGTTCATATCACACCCACACCTGGCCATGACTCCTACAGTTCACGACCCTGACATTCTTGTAAAGCTGGTGTTTTCTTTTTTTCATTAACACAAATCAATCTCCTCTAACAGGTGAACAAGCTTGCTGCCAAGAGGAAAGCGCATGATGATGCTGAGAAAGCCAAGAAGAAAAAAGCAAGAAAATAACTCCTTTGATGATTTTTGTCTGAACCTGACTTTATGTATAAAACTTTATGAATTAGTGGGGCAAGTTGGCATTTCATAAAACCTGAAACTGCATCTGTGAGCTCTCTGCATGAAGTATATGCAACCTCTGTGTGTGGTTGCATTGGCCTCATGTTAATACAGAAATCAAGGATTCTCCGTCATGCTCTGTAATTATTGATTTAAAGCCAATTCTTGTCAACTTTGAGTTTTCCTTCTCTACATTGTAAAACATTTGCCACATTTTAATGTCTGTTTGAAATGACTTTAATTTTAAAGTAAAAACTTATTCAACTTCTAACAGATCTGCTTATTTTACAACTGTAATTTATAAATTTTTTTACTTATATGGTGGCAGCCATTTCACATCGTGGTTCCAATGCATATTTATTTCTTGGAAATTTTTTATAGTTGTAATACAAAACGACAGGCACACAATAAGCTGCAGATTGTGTGACTGAGTTATTTGAAACACAATAAGGTGGAAGATAATTACATAGTGGAGTTCAAGCAGAGAGGTCATTCATTCTTTAGAAAAACCGTCATCTAATCCTTATTTAAGAACAAAGAAAAGCATAAAAGAAACTGTAAATGGGGTCATCCCAGTTATTTACTATTGTACATTGAATAAAAATGGGAAAATAAGATGAAAACGGAAAACAACTATTTTAGTGAATCAAAGATTTTAAAGACTGCCAGTAATTATAAGAAAGAAAAAGATTTTCATTTAACAGTTAGAACTAAAACAATTATAACAATGTGAAGCCACACAATAGGTTATAGGTGCCACAAACTTCTAATTGGTGAAGAAAATGTGAAGATGCTGCCTGACGTGAAGAGAAACTGCATCGTTTTCTGGACTGATGAAACCTTTATAGGTAGTTTTGAATTTAGTCTGACAGAGGAGCCACAAACGTTGAATGGAAAACAATAATATAAGGTGCTTCTCAAAAAACACTTGAGGTGTATTCTTCTCAAACCACGAATTATGGGTCAAAATGCTTTAGTGTTTTGTTTTCTTAGACTTAAGAGGAGATGCTATTAAACTGAGTTTTCCCAATAAGACAGTGAACCTAATACACCACAATGCAAGAAATATTTTGGCTCTAAATTGACAAGATAAACTTTATGAAGTGAACCCAATAGAAAACCTTTGGGTTTAATATAAATGTTTCTGAGCCAAACCCTAGAACTCCAGAGGATCTATGAAGGGAAATTCAGTCCTGAGCTGGAAAATCTGTCCATCTCCAGAAGATGTTCAGTTCCAGGCAACACAAGTGAGAAGCAGCTAATAGAAACATTGGAAATACAGCTAAATATTAGTTAATTGGAAAAAAAGAACTATTGTTTTATACCTAGGATCCACCTGAATATGAGATAGTCTTGCAAGCATGCATGATTGTATTGACTTTATTAATTGAACTTCATTTATCAGGGTCCCTTGAGACAACAGTTATGAGTTGCTATTTGTAGGTGAATAGATTCAAAGGAAAACTAAGTCTTAAAGAATTTTTTTATATTTTTGCAGTTTGTGTTTTTCAATTTTTAAAAAAATGCAGACGCTGCTGTTTTGTTGACCCGACTAATTCATTTTTTTCTCACTTTCTGTTGAATGATGACAAATTAACAAATTTTTATATCATGATCTGCATTGGATTAGGTTGTGTAGTGTTCCCAGTTGATTTGGCTGGATGGATATAAAAGCTATTAAAATGTTCAGCTTTACTCACTTTTTTTTTTAACACAGTGATGTTATTCTGGATAGAACTGTGTGGAAAGCAAAAGATGAGTAGGCACTTGTTTTGTGATAAAATGCCCAGAATGTAAAAAAAAAAGTGTGTGTAGGATCCCTCTACTAAGTGATTATTTATGAAAGTAAGCATCAGTTTACGGTCTTTCTCCTTGCCTCCTACAGCTGGGCACAGATGTTGAGAAGACGTAATAAATCACAAGAATTACCAGTAGAGCAATGGGCCGAGCCTGAGGTCACTGTGCTCGTGCTGTTGGACTCATTCATTGATTGGTCTACGCTAGCAGCAGTGGGTGTCGATAACAAATAGGGATCAGGCCTTCCACCCTCTGATGAGCAGCTCTGATCTCGTGGGGAGTGGGCTTGCCCGTCACACTCCACTCTCCCCAGCTTCGCATTCCACACATGCCCACCCTGTTCGAGTCTCGACCTGACACTTGGTGGGTGCGTCTGAAGGCAGAGGCATTCCCAGTGGAACAAACGCAGCAGTGTTGTGCTCCGGCTTGAGGAATGTGGGACGAGCAGCGTAGATCGAGTCTGTCTTCTACAGATCTGAGCTTCAGTAAACGGGAGATGGAGTTGGGGCGTATTGAACTGGGTGAGGCATTGTGGCAGCATATTGCTACATCCTGCCATGCAGGGTCAAACAGACTTGTCAGCCACAGTGGAATGCTCATTTTATCCTCTACTGAAATACTATTGTCTTACATAATAAATAATTAGGAACAGCATTTCCACAAACGTGGCTTATGCCTTTTGCACATCACACATGACACCTTATCTTGGAAAAATATTCGCACCCCCTTTGTCTTTTGCAAATTTTGTCACGCTACAGTCACAAACTCCAATGTTTGTTTAGTGTGATAGATATGCTGGAAGGCATAAATTATGTGGTGTTCACATTTCTTTTCAAAGGAAAATATGAAGGGAGATATATATTTTCCTGTTCTTTATAAAAGAGCTCCAGCTTAGTCGGACTACCTGCGGAGTGACTGTAAACATAAATTTCAGGTCTTGTCCCAGATTCTCAATTAGACTTAATTCTGGGCTTTGACAGCAGGAGTGAATGCAGCAAGTCAATGACTCAATTCAATCTGCTGGGCTTCCTTAGATAGAAATTTTTAAAGTACTTTGCATAACTAAAGGATTTTGTTTGATAAATTGGAATAAATGTGTGATTGAACTGAATTTTTTACTTTTTTTGCAAAGTGCCTTGGGACAACATATAACTGACGCTATATAAATGAACAGAACCGTCAAACCATTCAAATACATAAATGCATGTTTATCCAAACCATCCCTTTTGTAGCTCTGGCTGTATGATTTTAGTCATTAACGCTCTCTCCTTTCAGGTCAACCTAGCTATTGGTCTGTCGCTCAGGATTGCTCTGTTACCTCCATCTACCTTCAGCTCCGACCGGCTTTCCTCGGCTGTATGATGGTCCTGCCACCACCATGTTCCAGTGTGTGGATGGTGCATTCAGGGTAATGTCCAGTGCTAGGTTTCCAAACACTTTCAGTTTAGATTTTATCTTACCAGAGCTGTGTTTACAGTATGTTGACTTTTAATTACATGGATTCTAGAGTGTAGAAGGCGTGAGAAGGCAATTGGTACTGAATTTTAATTAGGATACACAGAGTAAGACCATTTCTGGGAAGACTTTCTCTCAGGCCAGCAGTCGCTGGAGAGACCCCAACCCCGGTGGACACGCTGGGCCGCGCCACAAGTCTGACTTCAGGACGCCTCCCACCCCCAGTTTTTTCTTTTTTTAAAGAGTGTTTTATTTTTCAAATTGTATTGTATGTACAATACAATTTTCTGATTTTCAAATTGTGAATTTTATTTCTTTATTTAAATGTACGTTTTTCCTTTCAGGGGTGGGCAACTCCAGGCCTCGAGGGCCGGTCTCCTGCAACTTTTAGATGTATCTCTACTTCAGCACACCTGAGTCAAATAATGAGGTCATTAGCAGGACTCTGGAAAACCTGACTGCATTTGGGAGGTGATTCAGCTGTTGGATTTAAGCGTGTTGGACCAGGGAGACATCTAAGAGAATCCTGGTCCTCTAGGACCAGGATTACCCACAGTGGTGCCCAAAGTTGGTCCTCGAGCGCCGTCATCCTGCATGTTTTAGTTCTCTCCCTGGTTTAACTCACCTGGACCAAATGATGGCTCGTTAGAAGGCCTAAGAAGAACAGTGACATACTGAAAAGGTTGTTACTACCACCAGGGAGAGAACTAAAACATGCAGGATGACGGCCCTCGAGGACCGACTTTGGGCACCCCTTGTCTATGTCATACAATCTTAAAATACTTTGTTTTTAAAATGTGAAGTAGTTCATGGGACATGAAAACTTGTATCGGCTAAAATATTTCAGGAAAGTATTGACTTCCTAACAGGATTAAACAGCAGGCACTTGTAGTTGCAGGTAGGATTTCAGCTTCTAACATTACTGACATTACGAAAAGGGAAGTTTTTGTTCATATAATTTGTTGGTCTGTTGTAGAAAATGTAGAAGCTGTACTGTGTTTATTCATTCTACCACATGCAGAGCTCCAGCTTGCTAAATCAGAATTTCAGACGATAGACAGTGCAGTTTTGATCAGCTGGAACAATTAGCCCCTTTGTGCTTTGGATTTCTGCATTTGTCCTTTCTATGCCTTTTTCCACCCCTCTTGTCAGCATGCAGCTCAGACTTCAGTGTCCACACTCAAAAGCCCTCTGTGTGTGAACACAAAATAGGGGCTATATACGGCCTCTCTCCTCCCTCTCTTTCTCCTGCTCTCCCTCCCTGCCCTCCTTCTTTTATTTTCATGCTCACAGACTTGTTCATGTCCCCTGACAGAGAGACTTTGACGTCACAGGTGGTTACATGAACCTCCCTGCTGTGCTTTATTCAGCAGGATCAGTTTTGGAATTGAAAGTGAAGGGAGGAGGCAGCACAGGTCGGAGGCATCAGGTGTGCACGCAGAGTGACGGGGGAGAAAGAGGAGAGGAGGAACAGCAAATAGATGAATGGGAGCTGCGGCATCGGATCTGTGATGAGACTGTCACAGGAGTCAAAATGAACGCATTAAGATCAGACACACGAGGAGCCTTAATAAGGACATTGACTTCCATGAATCGTCTGGAAATGGATGGACAACATGATGGAGTAGGACAACTTTGAAGAATGCTCTGTCTTGTGCACTTGTTTCTCTTTGGGTAATTGCATGAAGGTAAGAAGTTCCTCTCGTGTTTTGAGATGTATATTTGTTCTAAATGGATTTTTTTTAAAGCTGGGGTTTGGGGTAATTTGTAAAAAGACTGCAATGTTGCTGATAATTTACAGCTTTTTCAGACATGTAATTGCACAGGAAATGGATTTGATTTCACCACACAAATAGGAGAAAGACAAGAGAGTTTTAGATTTACTTGCGTCAAGGAGAAAGGACAGGAGCGTGCTTCAGTTACAATCTACAGTCTACTTTCTAAAGAAATTTTAATCTTAGCCTACTTTTATTTGTGTACACCTAGACAAAGTAGACATATCCCTACTTAACAACATTTAATTTCCCTTTGGGATTAAGAAAATGGTTTTGAATTAGAATCTTGAATGTGAATTTTTGAATTGGATTTTACTGTATTTAAATATTAATATTTACATCTTTCTTGGATAAAAATACTTAAAAAAACCAGAAGTATGTAATTTCTGGGGATTTCTTTTAAAAACAGACCAAATGTGCAGATCAAAGTCTTTTAGTATTAAGTCTGAATGAACAGCATATTTTTTTACTTTATAATCTTTTTTACCTTTGTCAGAAATGCTTCATGCTTCATTCACTGGTTATCCTCACCAGCACTGGGTTAGATTGGTAGAGTATCTATAACTCTGGACAAAGTTTCTCACTTTATAGATACACATGGTTTAAACCCGGATCTAGATTAAATCTCAATGTAGATCTTAACCTCCATTGCTTGAATAACAACTAAAAGAGAAATTAATAATTGCTGTCAGTTTGAACATCATCACCTTTTAACAATAGTATGATAAGCATGGCAGCAACAGTTTTCTTTTAAAACAAGCTGATTTTCAAAACAGAAAAAAATTATTTATGATAATGTTCTGTAGTTCTTAAGTCAAAAACCCAGATTTCTTGGCGTTCAAACGAACACCGTTATGAAGACTGACAGTTTTTTTCCCCCCTCTTTATAAAGAAATTCTCCAGGGAAGGAAAAGCTTCTCAACAATTTACATAAACTTCAATGAATTCAAATTAATTCATTTCAATTTTAAAAATACTTTATTGATCCTAAAGGGAAATTAAATGTCATAGTAAATCATATTTCAGAGTTGTAGAGTCTGATGGCCATGGACAGGAAGCATCTCTTATAGCAGTCTGTACAGCTAATTTGAAGAATGCTCTGTTTTGTGCATGATTTTTTTTTATTTCATGTTAAATGCTTCTTTGATTTGAAGAGTTACTCGTTATCAGACACCCACATTTTTAAGATCTAGGTGTATGTATGAAATGTTAAACTTGTTATGTGGCACTTTGATAAACAAGTTTCCCAGATTCAGCTGTGACAGATCATTTTATTTTTCACAGTAATAAATAACTGGTCTAAATTATTTTATTTACTCATAATGTTACCATAATAGGTTTCAAAATTCACTTCACCTTAATGAAATAAAAAGAAATTGCAATTCAGCGTCAGTATTTGCTTTTAAGACATTAATCAAACAGTAGGGATTAATTTTGTGATGCATCCAGAAAAACACCTAAATAGTAGTTACACCTTTGTTAAAACATAAAAACTGAAACATCATTGCAACGACTAAATACAGATAACTCATTCTGGTACAATGGTTTTTAATATAAAACAGAATAAAGTCTGGAAATAAAGCCCTCCGATATACATAGTGTATTCTCTACATTATGGCTCTGTGTTGAGGTAGCATTGGGTCATCTAAAGTTGTAAATCTTCAGGTGTGCTCTGCCGAGTCAGCAGGTAGCTCATTTTACCTCAGTCTGCAGGAGAGAACATATATCATTTTCCACAGTAGTGCATTATTTATTCTTTATTAGGGAACACAAGGCTCTACACTTCAGGTCACAAGCACCATAATTTTTCTTTGCTAACCACCGAGTTAAAACCTGCAGCCAGTGTCACCTCATATAATTTGGCTACCCACGTCATCAGCGGAAAGATGCCTGGTTATGTGAAACTGACAGAGTTCCTGCTTGAGCCCCACAAAGGCAGCTATATGAAAATGTAAATTGCAAGTTCATGTCCCAGATGTCGGCTCATGTTCCCCTCCAGCTTCAGTTACGATCTGTGGCGATACTCCAGTCTACAACAAGATTATTGTGTGCAGAGTTGTTATTTACAATATGAATGATTTGTTGCTTATCATTCCACTATTAGACTTATTTCTAATCCATAATCAGCCGCTCAGTCAAGTTTCTAAAAGCTAGAAATGTATTATTCTTTCTGAAATAGCAATTGCTATTACAATGCAATTTTCTCTTTCCAGTAGGTCATGTTTCTGTCTCAGGACGTTCCGAAACCAGAGAACCGAGATTGTAATCTATGCGGAGTCACTTTCTAATTAAATTCCTGGGGAATGATCTGAGTTAATTATTTAAAGTGTCGTCGTTGTGTTCTCTAGCCTTATTGCCTATTAGCAGTAACCACTTAAAAACAGTAACAACGAAGTCCAGTTGGTCTGAAGTCCAATTTTTTTGCAACTTGAGAATATAAGAAAACACAGCTTAATAGGTTATGAAAATGATAAAACTGTGTTCTGTGTCTTCAAGGTAGAATTTGAACTTGCTGGACCATGGCTGGCAAGCAAGGGAGACAATGGAGGTCCATGTGCAAAGGCCTCATCCTGGGAACACTTCTAACCAGCTGTATGATCCTGCTTTACTGTCTCCCCATCCAACAAGCCAATTCCAACCCACCTGAGTAAGACTTACAGTGCTTGAATCTCTTAGTTTTTAGGAAAACATTGTTTAAAATCAAAACCATTTTCCTGCAACACTCAAGATGGTGTGTAAAATGATGTGACATATTTAACTACAATCCAGGGAGTTGAGCATTCCCTCACTGTTTCCTGAATTTTATTGTCTTATTTTCATTCATTGTCCACGAAATAATCTTGACTATTTTCATATAAATCATCAAGATTTAATAAGTTTAAAAAGCATCTGTATAGAATACTTTATGTAAATTCTAAATCAATTTATGTTTCCAATATATATTTTGGCAGTAGAGTGAACTTTTTCCATATTTTACCATGTTACAACCTTGTAATTGAATCTATTTTGTCCATATTTAGTTTGAAAGACTTGCACAAAAAGAGCCACATAATTGTGAAGTAGAAGAAAATAATATATTCATTAAGTATACCAGTATTTGTATTCAGACCCTTTGTGCTGTTACATCTAAGTGAAAGCCACTGCAGCTGGTTGTGCACCTACATGTAGTTTAATTTCAGTATAAAGCTGCAGTCTATGAAGGCCTCCGAGGTTTGTAGGAGAACATTAGGGAACAAATATAACATCAGACATGTTGGGGATAAATTTGTGGAAATGTTCAAAGCAGATTTGTGCAACAAAAAAAATATTCTGCTGTTCAATTCTCTAAAAAGGAATAGAGGAAGGCAGAACTGTAAATATAACCAGAACCAGCTGGACTCTGAACTCACACACACCACATCCATGGGGTTACATGATGGTGACAGCATCATGCTGTGGTGAGAAGTTTCTTCAGAAAGAATTGGAAATTTATTCAAAATTGAAGGAAAGATGGAGGGAGCTAAATACGGAGAATTATTTGAAGGAAACCTGTTTAAGGTTGTTAATGATTTGAGACTTGGATGGAGGTTTACCTTCCAGAAGAAAACATTGTATAAAATGTTTTAAACAATATTGGGCCTCGGATCAGCCCAATCAATGGCTATTATTAGCAGTTCAGAATAACGATCATATACCTGACGAGTTTAAATTATAGTCGGCATCAATGTTTTAATCCCAGTCTGACTGAATTTGAGCTCTTTTAAAGGGATTTCAGTCTCTACAAACTGGTAGAGACATAGTACATTACCACAGCTACTTTATATTGACAACCATATTGGTCAGTCACATAATATGAATTACATTGAAGCTTTTGTTTCAAAAGTAGCAAAATATCTAAAGATTTAGTGGGCATGCATAGTTTTGTAAAACACGGCAATCATTACTTTTCCCAAATATCTCCTCCTCACAGCCTTTTCATGTTTTCTATCTGCAGGGTCCCAGTGCCTTACTCTTGTGCCCATCGTCCATCCCATCTTCACCCTAAAACATCCACCAACATGTCCCAAAAAAACTCGAGCCAGTCTTGCTCTCCTAAAGTGGACATAATGTTCATGAAAACACACAAAACGGCCAGCAGCACTTTCCTCAACATCCTGTTCCGTTTTGGAGAGAAACACCATCTTCAGTTTGCCTTTCCCAACAGCAGGAATGACTTCTTTTATCCATCCCTTTTTCAACGTTCCCAGGTCAAAGACTACAAACCTGGAATGTGCTTTAACATCATCTGCAATCACATGCGGTTCAATGCTCCAGAAGTGGCTAAACTACTTCCTTTAGACACATCCTACATCACCATTCTGAGAGACCCGGCAGAACTTTTTGAGTCATCATTCCACTATTTTGGCCGGATAGTGCCTTTTACCTGGACGATACCGGGTGACGACAAGCTGACGGAGTTCCTGCTTGACCCTCACAGCTACTTTGATCCAGAGGGCTTTAATTCCTTCTACCTCAAGAACCTGCTGTTCTTTGACTTTGGACTTGACAACACTCTGGAGCTGGAGAATCCACAGGTAGACGAGGGAATCAGATTCATCTCAGAGCGCTTCTATCTGGTCATGTTGGTGGAACACTTTGAGGAATCACTGATCCTGCTCAAAGATGCTCTATGCTGGGAGATGGACGACTTGCTCTTCTTCAAGCTCAATGCCCGCAAGGGATCCACTGTGTCTAAACTTACCCCTGAGCTGAGGGCCAGGGCTCTTGAGTGGAATGCCATTGACTGGAAGCTATACCAGCACTTCAACCAAACGTTTTGGAAGAAGGTAGATGCCTATGGGCGGCAGCGTATGGCCAAAGACGTGGCAGAACTCAGGAAAAGAAACAAAGAGATGGCATCGATCTGCATTGAGGGAGGCCATGCAGTAGAAGCCGGCAGCATCCAGGAGACAGACATGCAGCCCTGGCAGCCAATAGGGGAGAAGTCTATCATGGGCTATAACCTAAAGAAGAATGTGGACAAAACACATCGGAAGTTGTGTCGTAAGATGTTGATGCCAGAGATTCAGTATCTGACAGAACTGGGGGTGAACCTGTGGATCACCAAGCTGTGGGGCCATGTTCGAAACATTCTTAACTGGTGACTTAGCTTCTGAGCATGAAGCCACGTCACCAATTAAAAGAAGAAAAGTATATCAGAGTACAGTTGGCAGATGTCACAGTCTACACCGAACACACTCTGCAAGAACACCAGAAACTTTGTAGTGTTCAGCTTTGAAACACTGAAAGGGAGTGGATATGTTCACAACAAACTAAGCAGCCTCTGATTAAATCATAATTGTTGCCATACCAACTAAATCTTTAAGGGAACATAAAACGGTTTATAATATTAACTTATGAATATCAAACTGTCCTTGATGAAAATGTTTAACTTGGATGAAAGGATTCTGAATGAAGAGTAAAAATATGGTGTGAAAACAGTCAATGTACAAGTATTAAATCTGACACTGCTGCATTTAAAAGGTAACACTGGCCAAACATTAAACAGAAAAAAATCTAACAAAAACATTCTTACAAAAATATCAGGAACATTATAAGAAATGAATAACGTCTTGCTATAGAAATAGCCCTCTGCGAAGTTATAAAATTTGATTAAATTGTAATAAATATGTATAATAATGATGGTTACCTTTTAAGAGTAGCACTTGAAAGGCCTTAAAACAGGGTGATTGTATAATTCATGGTATTAAAAACAGATCGAATACTTGTTATTCTGATATCTATTGAATAATATGAGGAAAATCATCAAATTAATCAAAAAGGAAGTAAAGCTCTATGCAATCAAAACAAGAATTGTTTTTTTTTATGTTCCTAATGGTATTTGAGATTTCTGCTACATTTTGCTTCTCGAGGGTCTTTTCTCGTTCTAATGTCTGAAGGTCAAGTCTTAAGCAGCATGTTCGTCTATATGTTGTGTTGGCAGGATTTTTAGCTGAACGATTATATCTGTGTATTATAAATTGTGAGAAGTAATTGTATAATTTCTCTTATGTGCTTTGATGGTGAATAACGGTGTTAAACATGATCTGCATTCCTGATTGTATGCAGCCTTGCTGTCATAACCTGCAGTGGCAGAAGGAAATCAATAGGGAAAAAGTTATATTTTTTATTACTCTGCAGCATTGCATGTTTCTTTATTTTGATTCATTTAATGATAAATCATCTGTTTCTATGTCTGTTTTTTTTCTTGTTTTCAGCACTTTTTAAGGGATTTATTTGTTCACTAATTTATCTGCTGCCTACTCCATACGATCCCTCATTGATACAGTCAATGTCATTATAATTTTATAATTAGTTAGGTAAAAGGTAACACTTTCTATGTTCAAACCAAAAGAAAGTAATTTAAAGCTGAAAGTTTCTTCTGATGTTATTTTTCCAAGTTTACTATACTCTATGATGCAGAATAAGTCTGCCAACAACGGGTGTAAATACTAACAACCTTCATAAGTATCAAATGTGACAACAAACCAGTTTTCCTTGCAATTAAACAGCAAGAAAAACTACAAACTAGACATTAAACGTAAGAGTTACAGGTAATCCAGATAAATGCATACAAACACAAAATTTTTTTCTTTCCCTCAGTCTGACATTAAAGTACAATAGATTAAACTTTTTCTGTTTTTGCTAGTGGCAATTGCATGATTATATCCTATATATTTATAGATTTGTTTCCTTTTTCATTGTTCCACAATTGTGAAAGTGTGTTTTTAGAGATGTGGATGAGTTGAAGAAGAAGAAGACACTGTGTGAACCACCTGCCGTCTGCACTCTGCTATTCCTCATCATTCAGGCATTTACCTTTACCTGCATCTCTGCAGAAAATCCTCAACATTGTGCAATAGTAGAATAATTTGAATAGTTTGTGTGCCTTTCATTTTGACCCAATATTCTCCTGTTTATCATGGTTTGGGAGGTAAGTTATTTCATTTGTTTTATTTATTTTTGAATTGGTAGGTCAATATTTTAGATAGTTTCCTTTTGTTTGTTGTTTTGGCACGAGTCTGCCCAGAAGCTACACCCAGCCCCTCCTGAGCATTTATATCTGAAAAGAAAAGTAACGTCCCATAAACAAATCGTTGTAAAAATGGTAAATCTGTTTTGTGGCTGCTTGATGTCTGATGAGGATGAATGAATGAGTGAACGAATACATAAATATACTTCATTAATCCCAGAGGGAACTTCACATTTTAGTACAACCTGTTCAAGACAGGTGAAACTGCAGAACATCACCCAGAGGGCAGCTGCCACCCTTTTTGTTGTTGTTACGACCCGTCTAGGGGTGGCCAGATCATAACATGAAAGGTCCCTCCTCGTCCCATCCCAAACAGCCAACACATACAAAGTTAAACATTTTACAATGATGTTTATTAAAAAATATATGTTTGATTTAAATATAACAAAAATGGAGCATATAACTTCAGAATGAGCTAGTGCCAAAACAACAAACAAAAGGAACTATCTAAATAATAATCAACTTACCTAACCGAAAATAAATAAACCAAATGACAAAAACTTACCTCCCTAACTAAAAAAACAGGAAAGAACTAAGGCAACATAAATGGCAGCTCACTCCTACAAACTCCAAACCAAGAAGTTGAACAAACAAAACAAACAGTGTGGCCGGTTGAGATGAGCAGAGGAGAGATCTTCCAGGAAGTCCACGTCAGCCGCTTTTATACTCCTCACATCCGGGAAGCCACCAATCGGACGTCCCCCGTCGTCCTCCAGGCACCAATCAAAAACAAGTACCTGCACACTCATTTACATAATAACATTTAACGACTCCAGTCGTAACAGTTGTCATTTGGCCACACCTAGACATCCATAAAATGAATAGAAGACTTGTTTAGGGTGGAGCTGACAGATGAGTTGTGTGATTTTATCTGGTGTTGTGGTCCATATCTAAACCACTACCACTGGTTCTGTTGCAGCCCTGGGCAATATCCTATATAGTCCATATAAAAAACCGCCACCATTGTTACTTATTATAATGTGGCTTGTTTTTACAGCACATACTATTGTAAGATACAGAAAAACCTTTAGAACCTAATAAGGGCAGACCCAATTATCACATCTCTGAAAAATCAACAGTGAGATGCTGAATTACCTGTTTGGTATGACTTTTCAGAAAAATCAAAACAGACCAGTCACATATAATGCTGTTTGCGAAGATTAAAACATAAACATTGGATATTCAGTTCAGTTCAATTGCATTTTTATATTATGCCTAAAATAACTTGTGTTAGGTGAACATCATTTTCGGCATATTTAAGGTAAGATCAAAATTGCTGAAAGAAAGAAAGTTGTAGTAGATTATGGTTCTGCTAGAGGACTTAAAGGGGTCCAAGAAAAAATTTAAATCAGTTATCCGATTGTACAAAAACAGTCTGCAAATGGAGGACATGGAGATCAACTGCCTTCATACCCAGATCTGGCCATCCATGTAAGTTTGCCCTGAGAGTGCACTGCAAGATGCAGAAGTCTTCAAAATCCTAAAATGTTTACAGTCTCTTCCCATTGTTGAAATGTTTGAGAAAACATTTTTATTTTATTTTTTACAAGTTTTAGAAACTCAAATATGTTTCAATGAACAAATAATCTTAAGGTAACCTACAGTGAACTGTAAACCCACCTCCCCACTGAATGGAGATGAACACAAAATGTGTTAGAGGAGAAAATGACAAAACTTTTTTGCCCCCAAACCCTCGCTCATGCTTTTCCTAACAAATGATGCCCCAAGAGCGCAGAGTCACATCGAGCACATAAGGAAAGCGCCATGACATACATTCTGTTCCACGCGGTGGCGGTAATGCACCGAAACGTTGTTTCCCAGTCGTCATTAAACAAAAAGAAGAAGTGCGAGTTGCGTCTTTTCAACAGGAAGTGACGCCATCACCGGGTGTGAAGGGGGCGTGTTGTGATAATCCTGTTATTTTGCTAGTTTCTGTCTTGAATATCTTCCAACTATCTATATTTATCGCAGTTTTTGGTTGGTGGGGAAGATATTTTAGCGTAATGCAAGCAGAAACTTGCTAACATTTAGAACAGTTTGTGTTTAGCTTAGCCGAACAACGCTAGCTAGCTAGCTAGCAAAGTATATTGTACGAACTACCAGTGCCATCTTTTTGACAAACTTTACTTTAAACCTTTTTGCCTTTCTTTTGGGAAACTTTATACGCTTTTACAAAATTTAACAGCTCTTATTAGCGGAAGGCTGCCATTAATGATGTCGTTAACAGAGGAAATCTTTACGGATGAGTTGCCCTGAGAACTGATCCTCTTTCAGATGAGTTGCTAGCCAAAATGTCCTGCAGATCAACTAAAGTGGCGCCCAGTGTTGATTTCGACCACAGCTGCTCGGATAGCGTGGAGTACTTGACGCTCAACTTTGGACCATTTGAGACAGTACACCGCTGGAGAAGACTCCCTCCATGTGATGAGTTTGTGGGAGCAAGGTAACTTTCTGCCAATCATCCTCAGATCATGACTCATTTCTTTTCCTTTAATCTTGTGTTCACCCGGAGTTTCTATTTATCTTCACACAGACGCAGTAAGCACACTGTTGTGGCGTACAGGGATGCCATATATGTGTTTGGAGGAGACAATGGGTGAGTTTTAGACTGACAGGTGATGTTTCCTATTTTATGCACAACATCCAGAGTGTTTGAACTCTGCGCCTCCCAACAGGAAAAACATGCTGAATGATTTACTTCGCTTTGATGTCAAGGACTGCTCTTGGTGTCGGTAAGCCTGCTGCATCTGTATCAGAAACCTTGTAAAAATATTCATATTCCTTTGAACTTTTTCCACATCTTGTCATTTTATAATCACAAACTTGAATAGTTTTCTTATGTGACAGATCAATTAAATTTTATCTCTGTCTATGTGTTATGGGTTGATGACCTGCTAGATAGAACCTTAGTTCTGAACATTTGGTTGATGTCTGAATAAAGGTTTCCCAAAAGCATGATGTTGCCACCACCATGTTTCAACCTTAGGTTGATGTGTACAGTGTTAATTTCCCACTACAAACGCCTGTCTGCTGTACTCCTTGGTTTTTATTACACACAGGTGGACTGACTCTATTTATTAATTTGATGACTTATGAGGAGAAATAATTGCTCCGAATTTTACATAAATATATCAGATAAAACCGCACGCACGCTCCACTGTCTAAACTACTTGTTGATCATTTTTAAACATTGTATGCCTCTCTTTCCACACAGATTACTTTGCTTTGATCTGTCATATAAAATACCTTAAAGTTTGTGGTTGTAATATGATCAAAATGTCAAAATGTGTGAGGGGAATGAGACCTCCCACAAGACCTTGTGCTTCAACATGTGGTCTCAATGTGTCTCACAGAGCTTTCACCACTGGAACTCCGCCAGCTCCAAGATACCACCACTCTGCAGTGGTCTATGGCAGCAGCATGTTTGTCTTTGGTAACTTGGTTCTTCTTTTTAGTTTTAAAAATATGTAATATAATATTTTTGAGTCCTCTAAGGGTCTACTTTGGTGTCCTGTCGTATTCCAGGGGGCTACACAGGAGATATTTATTCAAATTCAAACTTGAAAAACAAAAACGACCTTTTTGAGTACAAGTTTGCCACAGGACAGTGGACCGAGTGGAAGGTGGAGGGAAGGTAAACATTATTTGTATATATGGACTAGATTATTCAAGAAAAATGTCATTATGTGAATGTTTTATTTTACTAATGTTTGAATTTATTAGTTTGCATTGAAAGTCCATTAAAAGTTCCAACTTTGCATTATTTTGTAAATAATGACACTTTAATGCAAAGTTGGCACTTTTAATGGACTTTCAATGCAACTTTAAAAGCAACTTTGCATTAAAAGTGTCATTATTTACTGAATAACACTTCATGACAACATTCATAAAGACTCCTTCATGTTCATGACAGGTGTTATTTCATGTTATTTCACGTTTATGACAGTGTTACGTCAGTCTTATGCACACCCCGTCAAATAAAGTGTTACCAATTATTCTTAATTAGCTTACATTGCCTTACAGTTAAACTATTGTATTCTTTATAGGGTTACAGTACACAATACTCTTTATCTGTGTATTCTGTGACTTTGTTTCAGCTTGCCAGTGGCCAGATCTGCACATGGTGCCACAGTGTACAATGATAAGCTGTGGATTTTTGCTGGATATGACGGGAATGCCAGGTATGACTTTTTAGACTATTACTCTGATCTCACTCTCACTCTGATGTGCTGAATTATAATTCAGTGATGTTTGCTTTTTGTGTCTAGGCTGAATGACATGTGGACAATCAGTCTGCAGGACCGAGAACATGCATGCTGGGAAGAGGTCTGTTCAATTCTTATTTTAAAATAAATAATCACAAATCAAACGTATAGAAATAATATTTCTCTTCATCCGCTTTCCTTTGACTTTGTGTCCACCAGATTGACCAGAGTGGGGAGATTCCTCCTTCTTGCTGTAACTTCCCTGTCGCTGTATGTCGGGATAAGATGTTTGTGTTCTCCGGTCAGAGTGGAGCCAAAATCACCAATAATCTGTTTCAGTTTGAGTTTAAAGGCCACATGTGAGTATATTTTTTTAAACAAAGCTCAAACATTAATGCGTCACATCTCTATAAAGTAGCCAACATCCTTGTTCCCAGGTGGACACGCATCCCAACAGAGCATTTACTGCGGGGCTCTCCTCCTCCTCCTCAGAGACGCTACGGACACACTATGGTCGCCTTTGACCGCCACCTTTATGTATTTGGAGGGGCTGCTGACAACACTCTGCCCAATGAGCTTCACTGTTATGATGTGGACTCTCAGACCTGGGAGGTGATTCACCCCAGTCAAGACAGTGAGGTATGAGTCCGGGTAATCCAGAACCTTTATGAGTATGGAAACATCTTTGTGTTTCCCAACTTAATTTGCTTCTCCCTTGCCTAAATAAAGGCAGTGTTCCTTCCTTCTCTCCATCCATCCTTAAATGTGCTCCTTCTTTCTTTTCACATTTGTTTGTCCTCTTTTTTTATCTTTGTTCTTTTTTGCAAAACCCATGGTTATCAGAATAGCCTACTCATTTACTGAATTTGCAATTAAGGAACTCCACAGATTGTTTTTTGCATTCCTGAAGTTCTCTTTAACTGGAGTTGAATTTCTCTTTTCCCACTCAGATGCCCAGTGGGAGACTTTTCCATGCTGCTGCTGTGATTCAAGATGCCATGTACATTTTTGGAGGGACCGTGGACAACAACGTACGCAGTGGGGAGATGTACAGATTCCAGGTAAGTGGAAATGCTTGCTGGAATGCTCTTAAACTTGCACCTGGATTTTATCTGTTACTTGCAAAGTCGATAACAGGCTGCTTCATAAATGCTTGCCTTGCAGTTCTCAAGCTACCCAAAGTGTACCCTACACGAGGATTATGGCAAATTGTGGGAGAACCGTCAGTTCTGTGATGTGGAGTTCATTTTGGGAGAGGTGTGTGAGGCTGAAGTGATTCTTCCAAATTCATGATTGAAATTAAATCTTGGCTTCTCTTTAGTCCAACTTTTTTCAGTGGTTTATCTTTTTCTTATTGTGTTCACAGAGAGAAGAGAGAGTCTTGGGGCACATAGCCATAGTTACTGCGAGGTGTCAGTGGCTGCGGAAGAAAATCCTGCAGGCCCGAGACAGGCAGCGACAGGTCAGAGTCACAAACATCACATGTTTCAGGAAATCATTTTAAATCCACAAAGTGAGCTAAAATCTAGCTTCTTTATTGCATTTAAGATACAAAATAGCTGTGAATTGTAATTAAGGTGCAATGGCAAGCTGTTAGTGGGACAATTACTAGTCATGCTCTCCACAAATGGAAGATGAAAAGAAGAAAGCCATTATATAAAAACGTAAGATGTCCGGCACTCAGTTGAAAATCTGTGACCAGAATTTCAATTTGTTGTTTACTGAAACTGTCCTTCTAATCTCACTGGAGTTTGAGCTATTCTACAGGGAGGAACGAACACAATTCTTTAAAGAAAGCTTGTTTAAAGCTATACATTTTTGGTCTGTAAAATGCGCTCTGGGAATCCACAAAAGTGTTCCATGATAATGAGGATCCATTTTAACTGTATTTTCCTGTACCGACTTTTATAACAAGTAAACAGCCCAGTTATTCTCTGTGCATATGAAGCTGTGAAGGGATTTTCTTTATTCTGTTACGACTGGCTCAAGGTCATAACAATAACGGGAGACCATGCAGGGATTAAAGTGCATAAAAAGGAATGTTTATTAACACAAACAACAATGGATTGAGGATGTCAGCATCAGTGGTGTAATGCAAATGCTTGGATGTGGTGTATGAGTGCATATGGAATTGTTGAAGTGCAGAAACAAAGACAAACTCAAATGTGCAAAAGGAGGGGAGCTGAGGCCTGGCAACAAAACACCACAAGCATCAAGGCAGAGTGGACTCCGATGGCGACCCAGAAGGTGGAGACAGCCAGGTTTAAATGCTCTGTGCTCCAAATGAATAAAATCAGCAGCACCTGTAAAGGGGAGGAGCACAAAGACAGACAACAAGACACCTGCAACCCAGCCCATAAGGCCCAGGGCCGTAACAATTCTAACTACTCCTAGCTATGGTGACATTTAGTTAGCCTTTCTATACAGAACAGTCACAGCAACAAGCGTATGGAGCACTAGTTTTAACAATTCATATTTAAGTAATAAATTGTGTTATTAATATGGTGGGGAAATGCTGAAAAAATGTTGCATAACCTCTTGTTTAGCAGAGGACCAAACGTGAGAGCAGTGAGGAAAGTGATGAGGGAGCAGCTGGAGGCCCAAGAGATGTCCCAGCAGGCAGTAAGCCATCGGGCACACAGCCCCTGCTAGAGGTATCCATCAGGGAAGCAGAAGCTCAGCCTTTCGAAGTCCTAATGCAGTTTCTCTATACTGACAAGATTCAGTACCCTCGCAGAGGTACACCTAAACTTTCCCTGTTTGGATACTAAATCCAGCAATGTGCTACTAAGAGTATTTATATATTCCTGTATCTACTCGCAGGTCATGTCCAGGACGTTCTTCTGATAATGGACGTGTACAAACTCGCTCTAAGTTTTAAGCTTTCACGACTGGAGCAGCTTTGTGTGCAGTACATCGAGGCGTCTGTAGATCTGCAGAATGTTCTGAGTGTTTGTGAGAACGCCAACAAGCTGCAGCTGGACCAGCTCAAGGTACAGCCCAGATTGAAAAAAAACCCCAACAACTTGAAAACACCAAATATAAATCACTCTTCTAGTGACCTCTAGTGGTTGTAGTTCAGTGGAGCTTTAACTTGACTTTTTTCAGTTTCACACCAACAAACCAGTCTCTTTATTTTGTTCATGTTAGTCTTTATTACCAGATAAGCAAGGAAAATGTAACCTTTTACCCTAATTAAAAAAAAAAATCTTCTCTTCTCCAGGAGCACTGTCTCAACTTTGTAGTGAAGGAATCCCACTTTAATCAGGTGATCATGACCAAAGAGTTTGAGCATCTTTCCACTCCACTGATAGTGGAGATAGTGCGGCGGAAGCAGCAGCCTCCCCCCAGAGTGTATTCAGACCAGCCAGTGGACATCGGGACGTCTCTGGTGCAGGACATGAAGGCCTGCCTGGAGGGAGGAGGACTGGAGTTCTGCGACATTATTCTGCTGTTAGACGGACATCCTCGGCCTGCACACAAAGCCATACTTGCTGCTCGATCCAGGTACTTCGAACTCTAATTACCTGTGACAAGACCAACATGTTGGCAGTTCTCTTACCCGTGGAACCTTTTTACTTTATTCCATATTATGTAATTAGACCTAGCAAAAGTACTTTATAAATGTAAAGTGGAAGGAAAATGATTCAAGGAAAATGGAGTCAATACTGTGTAGGGCTGCCTGTCACCAGTTAAAGATGCGCAATTTATGAATCATGTCACCAGAATCTGTGCTCTTTTTGCACACTTATTGATTGGAGTTAATTGGATTTAGTTCTGCACTTTGACTAGGCCATTGCAGCTCTGATTGTGTTCACCATGATGCTCTCACAGACATGTTTCACAGTGGAGATGGTGTATTTATGCATTTAGTTGAATCTTCTCAGTCAACTTCTGAAGACAGAGTCGTTCACACTTTTATTTAGGGGTATCAGATCCCAGAGAGTATATACTGTACATGGATGCCACCCTTCAGATTTGCATTTGTAAATAATTTTGAAAACCATCCATAATATTCCTTCCACTTAACAATTACACTCTACTGTGTGTCAGTAGGTCAAATTAAGTCCCAGTAAAATACTTGGATGTATCATGAAAACTTTCAAGGAGTGTTAAAAGTTATTTTTGGCACCACGCATCTGGACAGGAGTACATTTTTTACTGACAATCATTGTTTTCCAGACTGATATCTTGTATTGATATTCCAGTTACTTTGAGGCGATGTTCCGCTCCTTCATGCCAGAAGACGGTCAGGTGAATATTTCCATCGGTGAGATGGTTCCAAGCAAGCAGGCTTTTGAATCCATGCTGCGCTACATTTACTACGGTGACGTCAACATGCCTCCAGAAGATTCTCTGTATCCTTCTCAAACTCTAGAAAATGGCATTTAATTAAATATTGGCAGGTTAAATTAGATGGATGTTTATCTAGAAATATTTTTATATATTATATATCATTTGTATATTAAAATGTCATCTGAGGTTGTAAATAGATTTTCTTTTCAAACCATATTTGCAGGCAGTAAATTATGTTTTGGGCAGTTTGTAATGTTTTAAATGTCTTCTAACCAAATGTCTTTATTTACTTTACAATTTTTGTGGTCATTGTTTGATTCTATGAGTTTTCTCACACTTGCATATAGTAAGCTATTCAAGGGCATTAAAAGGGGAATCTTTGGATTCACAGTTACACATTTTTCCACTAATGTGATTATATCTGCAGTTCTTTTCGGACATCTCATCTGTTTTGAGCATTTTTCCTTGACCATTGATAACCAGCTATCTGTTTGCTGCTCCGTATTACTACGGCTTCTCCAACAACAGGCTCCAGGCTTACTGCAAGCAGAACCTGGAGATGAATGTGACTGTGGAGAATGTCCTGCAGGTATTTATATTTTTCACCCTGGGGTATCTGTGACCTAATTGGGAAAACACAATCTCTTTCTTGCTGAATAAAGAACTTCTTCTCTCACTTCTCGTGCTTGCTGGCCCCTCCCCAGATCCTGGAGGCGGCAGACAAGACGCAGGCTCTGGACATGAAGAAGCACTGCCTCCACATTATTGTCCATCAGTTCATCAAGGTGGGTGGGCTTGTATCTGAAGCCTGGGGGATGTGCTGCCCACTCAGTGCAGCTGAGCTAACCCTCTAGTCTCGTTGTCTTTGTGGGGAAACTGACACGTTTGACCTCTTAGCGGAATACGCTCCATTTTCTGAGTAGAGAGGAGACTGTTTACAGCTTGGCCGGCTGTGTAAGCACCTCATCAAAGAGCAGCGGGGCGTCGCAGTGGCACTCTTGATTATTGTTTGTTATCTAATGAAACAGCAAAACACTCAATTTTCACTTTCCTTCACTGGAGTGTTAGCTCTGCTGTTTGTGTTTCCTTTCTGCTTCTTTTTTTTTTTCTCGCTGTTGCCATTTTTTTTATGCATGTGAAATCAAAGGCTTCTTAACACCCATTTTTGTCTCTCATTGTCTTAATTTTTGAAACATTTTTTCATTTTGCTTTGTTCTCCCCTTCCAAAGGTATCCAAGCTCCCCAACCTGCGGTCTCTCAGCCAGCTGCTGTTGTTGGACATCATTGAGTCTCTAGCTACGCACATATCAGACAAACAGTGTGCTGAAATGGGCTCTGACATTTAGGATAACCCAGAAGAGCTATTTACTTCTAAGAAGCCATACATCTCCTACTTATCTACTTCTATTCATTCCTGCTGCACTGGAATTCATTTTATTTTATTTATGTTTTAGGTTGTTTTTTTTTGCCCCTGCATGTCTGACTCCTGTATGATAAATGCCTTTTATCTACGCTGCATTTTGTGTCTCGCTGTATTTGAGGCAGCAGTGAAATCAACAAAGAAACCAGAATGTGGCTTAGAAATGTTAAATACTGTAAAAAAAAAACAAACAAAAAAACTTTTTACACACTTTGTCATTTATTTTGTAAACACAAACTTTTTGCAAGCTTGTCCTCTGCTCAGTATTTATCAAGTGTTTTTAAAACCCATATGCATTTTACTGTTCATGATTGTGACAGTTTATGCAAAAAGTGTTTCAGGAAGGTTTACTTTGTCCACATGCAGTTTAGACGCCATCCGTCTCGGTTCTTCAGTTTGCTTTATTCTCAGCTGTGACCAAGCCTCTAATATGTGATGTAAGGAATCAGTCATTATATACAAAGTATTAGAATGTGTACTATTTGTTTCATTATGTCTATGTCTAGTTATAATGTTACCAGTACTAACCAAAAAAAAATCCCTATTCACTTTAAAAGGAACCATGTAATAGTGACCTTAATAAACTGCATAATAAATTAGTCAAGTTCTGTGCACTGTTTTGAGTTTATATGAGACACATGGTTTTGTTTTTGACTTCCAAATTCAACTTTCCTTTGGTTTACATATCTAAAATGCTTTTACTTGTTTTTCACAGACACACACTGCATTGACTATTTTCTTTTGCTCATCAGCTTGAATTTTCTGCTGTTCATGTTTTCAATAAATCTCAATATTGACATTTAGTTCAGTTGGGTTAGTAATTAACCTAATAATAAAATATAAATATCCTAAATTCAACTATAAGTGAAAGTGAAAGTAAATGGGATACCGTTGCAATATTTAAATCTGCTTATACAATTGGATGACTTGACTAAATATTGTATATAAATTGAATCTGTTTTATAAAGTGTCTTGAGATGACATCTGCTGTGCTATTGATGCTGCTGACCACTTTATTTCAATTCCTTGCAGATATTAGTTTTTTAAACATCAGTTGTATAGTTTGCAAAATACCTGATTTGGCCAAACCCAGGCAGTTGAAGTTATTGGTTCAACCTTAGACTTTTTGCAAATCTTTAAATGCGCTTCCTTAAGGTTCTGTTCTTGCCTAATTGTTTTCTTTATACACTGCTCAAAAAAATAAAGGGAACACTCAAATAACACATCCTAGATCTGAATGAAAGAAATATTCTCATTGAATACTTTGTTCTGTACAAAGTTCCATTTGCACAACAGCAGGTGAAATTGATTGTCAATCAGTGTTGCTTCCTAAGTGGACAGTTTGATTTCACAGAAGTTTGATTTACTTGGAGTTATATTGTGTTGTTTAAGTGTTCCCTTTATTTTTTTGAGCAGTATATATAAAACATGTAGAACTGCATTTCACCTGCATGTCACTGATACCTTACTCCTCAGCACTTGTTCTTGCAAAGGTTTTGAAACATCAACAACATGCCTTTGAGAAAGTAAGGGAGCATTTTTTTTTACCCTTATCTTGTTAATACAGGGAAATTATTAATGATGATTTGTCTTAAGGAACATGTTCGTTCTCCCAACAAAAAGGATACACTTTTTATTAGACTTTATTATAGAAACAAGTCTTGTTTTTTTTTCTTTATGTAAAATATAAAATGTTTAAATCAGTCTTTTGCCTGTGACTGAGCATCAAGAAATACTGTATATTGATCTTTCTGCTTATTGACTTTGCATTTTCAGCTTGGAAGAGCTCCTCCCAAAAATTTTCAGCCAAACTGAAAACTCAGGACTCTGCATAGGACACTTCAAAAATGTTAAAATTATTTAGAAAAAGCCTGCTGGTCAAATTAAAACTTTTACTTTAAGCTCACACTTACCACACATATGAATAATTCTGAGCTGTATATTTTGAAATAAACTTTAATGTGATTTGCATCTGCAAAACTTAGTTTGCCTTACTAAAGTTAAAGCCCAGGGTCTAGCAAAAATACATTTTATGTAATTTTGCACTCTGTGTTATGGTCATTGTACCACACTGACACTAACATTGCGACAGAAAGCTTTGATCTCAAAGGATTGAACCTGGTAAAATAGAAGGAAAAAATCATTTTAATGGTTAAATAAAGATTCAAATAAATTACTACTACTTTTTATAGACACAAGAAATTTAGCATTTCTCAAATGCAAATCAAAACTGGAGGGACTAAAAAAAAAACTAATAACAGATAAAAAAAAATGTTCATTGGATTTTAGGCAGTCATAAAATTCAGAGAGAACTGGAGCTTCTAACACTTTGAATGGTCCAGTGGAGTGAACACAAAGTGCTTTTCACAGTCTGGACACTTGAGACACTTGGCAAATAAAGTGCTCCCGTTTTGGTTTCTTTAGTATGTAAATGCATGTTTCAAAACAGTAGTTTTATCAGGTATGTCAGTGCAGCATTTTATCTGAAAAAGCAGTAACTCATAAAAGTACTGGATGCATTCTTAAACAGCCCATGATATGAATATCAAAGAAAGCTTCTTTTTCTTTTTGTGTTTAATTGTGTGTGTCCTATGGCCATGTTGCTGCACACGTGCACTCTGGGCCAGGAATTTCACTGAACATACCTGGTTTCATTTAAAAACAGAGTTCATTAGTCGCTGTGATGACATTGAACACTGAGACGAAACAGTGGGTCTATTGTCAAACCTCAATGCTGGATTATCTCTCTTATCGAGTGCATTTTTTTAAAGGAGGCTGCAGAAGTGGACCTTCCCAAAAACTGGGAAGGGCTAAAGAGTCTCTCTGGATCCCTTATCTTATTACATTAACTTGGACGGGAGAATTACGGCACACAGGGTTTACCTGCAGAAGCAGAAGATGGTTTTTCTAACAACAAAAATGATGGAAAAAACGGCACTGTTTCTGTCGTTTGGGAGCTATGTCACTTCTCTGGTCACTGCTTTTTTACCCCTGTGGAAAACGATGAACTCTGACCTCAACGAGGTGGAGAACTGGTTTTCAGGGCTTTGGCTCACCTGCCTCTACACGGAAGAGAAGGGGATTCAGTGCAAGGCCTATGATTCTGTGCTGGGCCTGCCGGTGGATCTTCAGATCTCCAGAGTCCTCGTCTTGATATCTATTGGAATTGGAGGATTTGCCCTGTTGACTGGCTTTCTAGGTCTGGAGGGGGTTGGCATGGGTGTGAAGAAGCCAGAAGTAAAAAGACGGCTCTTCATCTTCAGCGGCGTGATGACCTGGGTGTCGGGTCTCACCACTCTGGCTCCTGTTTCCATAGTGGCGTACACAACGGTGGTGGACTTTTGGGATGAAGGTTTTCCTGACGTGATGCCTCGGTGGGAGTATGGCGAGGCAATGTTCTCTGGATGGTTTGGGGGTCTGGGCCAAGTCATCGGAGGAACTCTGTTCTTTGTGGCTGTGTGCATGGGGGACTATGACCTGCAAAGACTGAATGTTCCTATCAGTACAGAGCTGAAGCCCAGGACAAGGTACTACCTGAAGACAGAGGTTCTTTAGCTGTCTGTGTTACATCCAGATTTAATTGGAAGAAATCATGAGATAAATAAATTTGTGTATATGGCTTTGATTAAAAACTGAAGCTTTTATAAAACTTACAAGACTCTGTGTATTTTTTAAAGCTCTTTTTGGGTTTATTTCTCAAACAAAAATATTCTCTCTGAATGTTTTATTTTATGCAGCTGTTGAGATTTATTGAACTTATGCAAGACTATAAACAAAAGCAGCTTCTTTTGCTATTTAGAACATATTCTGCTTCTTTGCAGCAGCATTGAGCATTTCTACATTTTGTTAAGCTCAGACCACAAACTTTACTGGGATTTACATATTCAAATCATTTTTGCTCATTTGTTTTCAGCTCCCTTTACTGCTGATTTCTCTAAATATACTCCTGTAAAACTGACTGCGCTGGAAAATCACCCAAATAAGAAGTAGGTTTGGGGTTTTGTTAAAAGTGTATCACAAGCTTTGATTTTCTAAGAACACTGTTCAATCCTTCATCAAGAAATGGAAAAAAGTATTACATCACTGACAGAGTCTTCTACAAAGATGGCGAACCATGTGAGCCGTTCACTTCATCTATTGTCCTTTCTGCCTCTGAAGTTTCAATTAGAGTTATTGGAGACAGACATTTGTTGCTGTATGTGAATCAAATTCAACCTTTTAAGTGTATGTGTTGGTAATGTCTGGTTTTGTAAAAAGCTACAGCTTTTCTGGACTCCTGCCATGCTCTAATCTCCACAGTTTTTATTTTTTGTTCCTCTTTGATTGTTTACATCTTGCTGAAATTCTGGCTCCAAATAAGATTTCTGATATAATAAAGGTTAGTTGTTTATTAAATCAAAAGATTTAAAATATTTAAACAAACTCATTGAATATTTCTATGCTATTTATTTACAATCAGCAATTTCTCTCCTAAAATGTTGTAAAAGAGCTAAAACCAAAGTGACAAAACAAATAGCAGCTGCTAAAGCTGTATTCATGACTGCTGTTTACTCTATATTACAAGTGAGCTGGATGTTGAAGAAATATTTGCCTGTAGTCTCGCTGATACTCGGAAACAAAGCTTTCTTTAACATGTATCAGGGGTCACCATGTTTCTATTTTAATTAGCACCAAAGAAAACCACCAAGAAAACCAGTAATAGTAGTGTGGACAACATGGGTTTCCTTAAAGTGCTACAGTCTTTTTGTGTTCATTTTGCTTCGAAGGGAGACTCTGAACCATTGCACGACTGAACCTTTTCTACTTAGCAAAGAAGAAAGAGCAAAAATATCATTTTTAAAAATATGCAAAGCTGGTAGAGGACACTCCACAGGACATGCAGCTGTAACTCCAGTCAAGGGTGATTCCGCAAAATATCATATCAAGGGGTCTGAATAAAATGCACCTGTAAGATTTTAACCTGTAAAAAACAAATCAAACTCTGTATATGTATTTTTGTTGTGGCTTCTGCATTTAACAGTTTTAATTAAAGTAACCAGCAGACGTGTCACTATATGTCCTCCACTAACACTGCAGAGCTCAGTCAGTCATATTGCTGTGCACGTGTTTGACTTCCACTTGGACATGCCTTCTCACACATGCTTGAACACAAAGAGCAACACAAACAGACACTGGAGTGCGTAAGTACATGTCATCTGTCAGCACCCTGTAGAAATACAATAACACCATGTGGTCAGTGTTATTATTTTTCTAACCCAGTACATCCTCTTCTATCTAGTTCATTTGGTATTATCACAGTAACAGTGTGTCTTAACAATCAGGCTTTGAACTGCTGAAGTCATCATTTCTACAGAGATGAATCTGCAATTCTCAGGTGAATAACCTTGTGCCATGATAAGGACAATGCTTCTGAAAGTTGGACCATGAAGAAGGGATGTAATATGTTTTATACTGGATAAAACAGTGTGTGTTTTCTCTTTTGTTTCTTTTAAGCCCCAGGCTATGGCAAGCTGTACTATACATATTTGATACCCTTGACATCGGCATCATTTTTGAAGGTTAGTTTGCCACCAAACTCCAACAGCTGGTTCTTTGGATATAATAGTTCATGTTCAAAAATTGGTAAATATTTTTGCCAAGTGACAGTTTTGTCCTATTACAAAGTAAAAGTGACATTCAACCAGCACAAATTTCTCAACTAGACTTTTTGCTGCAGTAGATGACATCTGTGCTAGTTAACAAGATGATAATAAAAACTTTAACGTTTTATGTTAAAATAGTTTAAATAAATTCTACTTGTTAACTTAGTTGTAAGCCTAAAATGTCTGCAGTAGTCACCCAGTGCAGTCCAGCAATTTTACCTGACTGGTACTCCCCCAGGTGTGCACTAGTAAACTCGTCAATGCTTTTAGACTCTCACTTCTTTTTAGACACAATTATTTTTGGTAAAAAGTGTTACTAACAAGATTGTTTATAAACTAATCAAGGAAAATATTGAACAACCAAATGTCTAGATACATATGGCAAGCTTCTTGTGTAAATATTCCATATCAGTCATAGTGTTGTAGTAAAACATTTACGTGTTCAATATGTTGCCACTAGTTCACAAATACTATTATTAGAGACATTTTCCAATTAGTTACACTTTTAGTCAACTAATAGGCAAAATTTCCCACTAATAGAGCAAAAATGTTACATTTTGACAAACTAACAACTGTCAGTCTATTCAATTACTGTTGTACTAATTTACTGCCAACTAGTTGACATGTTAGGGCTTTTGCTAGTATGACTAGCAATCAATCTGCTCAAGTCGTTAACTAGTTTCTCAAAAAGCTTACTAGTTAGTGTCATGATCTGTGTCTTTCTGTGTTTATTTAGAGTTTTCTGTCCCCTTAAGTCTCTTCGTTGTCCTGTCCTCCCCTTGATTGTTCCCAGGTGTGTCTCGTTTCTATGATTACCCTCCCGTGTATTTAACTCCACCTGTGTCCTTTGTTCCTCGTCGGGTCCTCGTCAATGTTAGCTTCTGTGTCGTCAATGTTTAGTCTCTTCGTGTTCAGTGTGTGTTACTCCTGCTCGTTGTTTGGACTAAGTTATTTTCATTAAAACATCATATTCATCATACCTGGGTCCGCTGCATCTGCCTCACCACTCTCACCACCCGCACTTCCTGACAGTTAGCAGTTTTGCTTTACAAATGAGATACTTTGGTTTACTGGGACTTCTGGTTCTACTTGTAATTGCGGTCTGAAGCTAGTACAAGAAAATATTGCACCAAGTTGAACAAATGTATGATTGGAAGACATCTGAGCACATTCAGCAGGCAGAAATAACTGGACATCAAGGAGGTTAAATATTTACACAAATTGCTTGCCATACATGGGAGAACTTTGCATCCACTGCAACTACTGCATTTCCAACCTCTCCCTCTGCTGATCACACTGACAAATGTGAGGCACACAGTAAGAGCTGTGTCAATGTTTTCAGCCGTTCTTTTCATGTGTGGCCAGAGTGAAAACTATCAACGTGGACGAGTTTTACAACAGCTGATGCATGCACTGCAGCAGAGGAAGCAGGCAGTGCAAAGAGTGAGCAGTCAGCATGCGGCGCAGCAAGTCTTTGATCAGGTTTAACTGGCAAGTCATGTCTTTGACATCTAAAGGGGAGGCTGAGAGGGTTTGAAGGGAACAACAAGAGAAAGAGAAGGAGAGAGGGAAACAGGGTGCCTCCGCTCAGGGAAACAGAAGAGGAGGGGTGGGAGGACAAGAGCAGGGAACGGTGAGGATTCATGCTGTGTTAGCATCCCCTCAGCAACTCCATCAATACTGCATACAGCTGAGAAACTGGCAAAGGTCCTCCGTGCTGCATTTTCAGGCTCGGCCAGAGAAAGAGAGCGACTCCCACGACCGGTCAGCTCAGTCTGCTGCTGGAGGGGTGCGCCTTGTTGTATACACATACAAAACACTCTCTGACACACTCTCTCTGGAACCTCTGCTGCATCAAGAAGCAGAGGAGGGACAGTCGACCTGGGAATACTCCAGAGGAGAGAGTTATCACCGGAGAGGGACAGCTAGGAAACTCTTGCTGCCATGCCCTGCATCGGAGGCTGAGCTGTGGGAGAGTTTGACAGGACCTCAGTGCACCTGCTCCATGCACACTGGTAAGCTGATTTATTCCTCTTACAGTCAGAGAAATGTAGCTCAGCTTGTTTTCTTCTTCTCCTGTTATTTTGAGATGCTGTTTGAATAACTGGAAAAATGTGTTAATTCATCTTTCTCCATTGCTTCATTCAGAGTAAATCTTGTTTATTTATTTGTCTGGGACTCAGTACTTTCCACCCCCTGGAGTCACAAGCACAGTGTGGCCACAATTTGTCAGCTGAAATCACATAACAGAATATGGTCAGTTCTCATCACTTTTGTTAAACAATAAATAATAGTTACTAGTTCGAAGACGCAGATAGAGCCAGTGAATGTCTCTCAGAACATCAAAAATGGTGAATATCTTTGTGAGTTGCTGCAGAAGAATTGCAGGTATTTAAATTTGTGCTTTCGCTGAAACTGGGAAGTAGAAAACCGCTACGTGGAAGCACAGCTCCCCTGCAGGGGTGCACACCCCTTTTATAAAGCTCAGTTTTAGTTTTCCATGACATCATGGAGAGGTTATCGCTCAAAGTGGCGGCAAAGTGACCTGAAACAATTCGCTTGTGCCTTTGTCCTGCAGCTGTGGCTTTAGGGAATTTAATGCCATATTCAGACACCTAGGGTTACATTTACGCATTTTAAAATTATGTTAATATTACTGTATAAAATAACAGAAACAATTGAATGATATGTTTTTTTAATTCCACGTGGCAACTAAAGTGGTGCATTGTTACAACTTAGAGTTTGTTTTTGAATTCCTTTCAAAGCTTAACTGTGACCTTGGTAATCTGGTGAAAATATGGCTCACACCTCGGCATCGCATTTCATCTTTGTTCAGTTATTTTCAGCAAGAAGTGCAGGCAAACATTTTGTTGGAGTCATTTAACAACAAGGAACAAACATTAATGCTTTAGAAGAGTAATTAATTAGCTTGATACCTTATACAGCAAACATTGTCTTATTGATAGAGTAGCCAAACCGAGTAAAAACACATCTTGTTGTGTCATTTTGTTGTATCTTTGCTTCAGGTGGGATTTATTCAGAAAAGCTCTGTTGCTCCCATCATCTTCCACTATGATCAAGCAAAGATGCCAGAACTTTACCACCAACAAACCCAAAGTTAAAAACTCTCAGTTTGGTTGATTTTGAAAGTTTCATTAAGCCGACAACACAAAAAATATACTTGCACCTGGTAAAACTCAACAACTTCTTTACTCAACCTGAGGATAATTCCCAAGGCTTATCTTGTTGCTCCCAAGCCAGTCTGTGAGAGACAGGTGTGGCCGAATAAGGTGTTTGAAATGTTTGTCTTTTATTCAGATCAGGACCAGAGGATCTGTTTAGTTAAGTGTAAAAATAGTGAATAAAAACAGATATATTTGT
Source organism: Xiphophorus couchianus (assembly GCF_001444195.1). Classification (NCBI taxonomy): domain Eukaryota; kingdom Metazoa; phylum Chordata; class Actinopteri; order Cyprinodontiformes; family Poeciliidae; genus Xiphophorus; species Xiphophorus couchianus. Next base: position 17,593,098 of record NC_040239.1, read on the forward strand.
CTGTTACAAACTAATTCTTCCCTTCATTTACTCATTTGACTTAATTTAGATGTTACTGACATGTTTGTGGTTCCATAACCGTTACATACAATGATTTCCAAAAAATGTAATTTGGATGTACATTTATACATCCTCAATATAGTTAATTAGAATCGTATGCTAACCCATAGTGTAAATATAATTTAGAAATAAAAATCTGAATGTTGTGACTTTCATTAATATTTGCCCACTTTACTCTGAAGCCTCTAAATCCTGTATAATCTGGTGCAACCATTTGCCTTCAAAAATGACCTAATTTAGAGCTAGAATTAGGATTGGGTTATAAGATGATATCCTAAGCCTAGCACATCTCATAGAGCATGTTTTAATTAATCATCTGAAAATGCAAAGAGTATTGCATACTGCAAACCTATGTCAGTTCACCTCAACTAACAGACGGAGTAAGTAAAGTTTTAATCAGAAAATCAGCCAAGAGGCCCATACTAACTTGTGGGGAGCTGCAGGGATCAACAGCTCAGGTGGGAGAATCTCTTGATGGGGCAACTACAGTGCCCTGCATAAATCTGGCTTTTATGTAAGAGTTGTAAGTAGAAAATCATAGTTGTAAAAATGACTGACACTTCCCTGAACACCAGGGTGAGACATGGTGGTGGCAACATCATACAGCTGAGTTGTTTTTCTTCATTAGGGACAGGCACGCCGGTGAGAGTTGATGGTAATATGAAAAATGAAAGAAAAACTGTTTCAGCAGAAAAAGACTGAAGATTCAGATAATGGTTAATCAACGATTTTAACAAGCAGAACAAGCGACAGTAGATCTGTAGCTCTTTGCAAAAGTTTTTGCTGCTCTTTGCAGCAAAAAGTTGTTTTCTCACAGTGTTGACACGCGAGAGCTCAAGACAAATCCCTGCCACACTTTTTAGATTTAAATCCCTCCTTCATTTTCCTTCAGCTTCACATTTATTTGCTTCTCTGCATTGTTCTATCAATTGCAACAAGATATGTGGAGGCCTTTGATTGTAATGTAACATCAGGGTGAAAAATTACAAATTCTCTTATTAAATGTCACATTTTGTTACATGTGAAGTTTAAAATCAGTCCTCGGTGATATTTACCCTTGCAATCAGTTTGAGATTTTGTGACATTCTTCTTTGTAGTGTGAGACCATCACTGATTGCAAATCCCTATGCGAACTCCGACTTTGGCTCTGACTGATGGAAGTGACCTTTAGGTGGAGCGTAGACCTTCCAGCTTCTCAGTGTTCATTAACAAGCGGGGCCTCCCCACCTCCGAGCGGGAGCTGCGTTTTGCTAATTCTCCCCTGCAATATAATTCCAGTAACAGGTAATACAGTCGTAGTGAAACTGACAGCTTGTTTGCTAGCAGGATTACTAGCACTGCTCGGGGACAGGCCCAACAGCGATAGAACGGGATCTGCGTCATATGTTGTGGCAACCAAATCTGCTTAACCTACTTTGGTTTTTGCACAAAATATCTTGCGTTTCTTGGAAGTCCAGTGTGAAATAGCTCTCGGCTTTCCAGTGCTATTCATCAAAATTTCAGTTGTGACAAATAATTAAAGCGCAACATGCGAGAGGCAAGTTTTTCCATGCAGTGTCTCACTTGGGGAAGGGCTTTGAGCAAGTGAAATCTGCAACATGGGTGATGGCTCTCTGGAGGAAAGTTCAGATATGTGGAGGAGTTTATGCAGGAATGCTGAAAAAGAAGCTTCACTCCATCTGCAGGACACTAAATGTGACTTGTCATATTTATTACAAGAAATAAACTTTACCACTTCATAAATCACTGGTTGTTTTCTCAGTCTTTCTGCAAGGCAATTGAATGTGCATGTGATCTACTGTACATATTTAACACCATGGACATGACAGCAAAGTCAGCCTCAGCAGTGTTCCTTCAGGCTTATTACACTTTAATACAACATAAATGATGAGGCACTATTAACTTGAAGTCAAATAATTGAAGTTGCAGTTTAAAATTTTACAAATGTCAGGGATTTCTAGGCTTCTTTGCCAGGTTTTCATTAGAACATATTCAAATATTATTTTATGTTATAGGGCAGAAACCTGTGTTTATTCTTTCAAGTTGTGTTATACTTATGTAATTTCTGAAGGACTCATTTCTTTGCTACAAAATGGCATCTTGTTGTGAGAAAAAGAGAGAAGTAAAGTGTAAACACTTAAGCAACCAGATTTAGCACATTTAGATGTGCTCAGAATATCAAGCAGTCTCTGTGCTTGTAAAGGATAATTGGTTGATGGATTGCAGCAAACTGAGTGATGCATCTGTCATTGTATGTGTTCAGATTCATGGCACTGAGCACCACATGTGTAACGTACCACATCATAGGCGAGACAGCCGAGTTGGCAGAAATGTGAAGTTTGGCAACAAAACAAGACAAGGGGGAGCTTTGAAACTCAAGGGGCCTCTGGTTCCCTTGAAAACACTGTCTGACAGGAAAGTTTATAGGTGCTGGAGTGGGGTTAATATTTAACAAGTTCCCATGCAAAATGCATGAACAAAGGTAGCAATGTGTGTGAAAATGTTCCTAATTAACAAAATTACTTCCTTTTGACAAGCATTTACATTTTACATACACACACACACACACACACGCACACACACACACACACCCCAGTAGGAGTAGAATAATAATTATGCACAGCTGTCCTTATAGAACTAAGAAACCAAAATTGAAAGTTTATGTCATAAATGCTGATTGTTAAATTGAGATAATTGAAAGCATTTTTCCCCTGCTTAGATTAAATAACTTGTTTTATTTTAAAATAGTTGGTTTGATCCTTGTAAAGCCGGTAGGTTTTCATAGCTGTGAGCCGTATCATTTTCATGTCTTTTTTTCCCCCTTTTTTCACAGATTATATAGAAGAGCTGGTGTGTGCAATGGCTATCTTCGACTTGCAGGGTTTCATGCCACCCGTTCTGCATCACTTTCCTCTCTTTGCTGCACAGTCAGGTCCAACGATCTGACCACACCTCTCCTTCCTTCCCCCGATCCCTCCCTCTCGTCCTCCCCCCCTTTTTTTTGGTGTCCATCTTTCCTGGGCCCACCATGGGAGGATGCTTCTCCAAACCCAAAGCAGGTAAGAAAGATGCTATCCAAACTCATGTCCTGAAGGAGATTTAGAGCCCAGGTTCAGAAGTTTACTTATGATTACCTGAAATATGGTTTAATTAGCTTTTAAACTCTGTAATCTGGGTGAAAACATTTTGGTTGTCCCTAAATCTTCCCAATTCTCAAATAATTTTTCCCATTCCTCCTGAAAGAACTGGTGTAAGGCTGCCTTGCTCTCATATGCATTTCTAAAACCTAATTTTCTATTGGACTGAGATCAGGGCTTTTGTGACTAACACTTGAAAATATTGACTTTGTTATCTTTAAGCTAATTTGTAGCATATTTGGGTGTATGCTTTGGATCGATCATTGTCCATTTGTCCTCAAGTTTTAATTTCCTGTTTGATGTCTCAAGACGTTGCTTCAATTGTTCCACATAATGTTCTTTCCTCATTTTTGGGACGTGCACCAGTCCCTCCTGCATCAAAACACCTTCACAAGATGTTGCCACCTCTGTACTTCACAGTTGGGATGTACTGTATGTTCAGGTATAAAACTAATCAGAATAGCCCAACCTTTCAATGTGACCAAAGGACGTGTCTGCCAAAAAGTTAGGTCTCTAAAAATGGCTTATTATTATTATAAAGACATTTATTTTTCTTGTTTTCAGAGGCTTCAGGAAACACAAACTAGATGTAGAATAAATTAAACTGTTCGGTTTGAATAATTTTCTGGCCGCCTCCAAATTCTGCTGTGCACATGATCTCAGCCTCCTGTGTTCGCAGTACAATGTTTTGTGTGGGAGGAAGCTAAAAGCTCTCTGAAGCATCTTCATCAAAAGAGGATTACATACTGAGACTCAAATATATCCTGAACAGAACATGTTTTCATGTCTCTTGTTTGATATGCATCATACGGTGGAGAGAAGGAGGACGAGGGGAACAAAGACGAATGTAAATTAAAGACTCAAGATTTTTGAATTTGGATTATGTTAATAATTTCAACAGTTAATAGCCTACCAGCAGCAAATATCTTTCCAGTTTTTTGTATAAATCCAGGCTAGTTGATCCAGAAGTCATGAGCTAACAGCTAGTCAAGTGAGGCCAAGACCAAAGTGAACTACAAACATTAAAAACAAATGAGTGTAAAAAGCAAAAACACAGTAGTTTAGACTTCTAATTTTACTGCAGTTATTCATTTGTCTACTTTATTTGAGTCAGTAATTGTTTAAAAATAAAAAAAAAATTTAAGAAATATTGTAAAACTTCAATCTTTATGATTGGATTAGCCAGAGTAGATTGTCTGTATTGGGGCTGAATGTATGAAGATGAGGTGGATGGAGCTGCAGTAGTTGGATCATGGATGGAGGTGGAGAGAAGCATTGATGGTGCCAGCGTTTAGCCAAAAAGGACAACCTCATGATTTAACTGTACGTCTATGTCCCGACCCTCACCTATGTGCATAGCTAATTACTAAAAGACATCCAAGTCAGCCTCCAGCTGTCTACTGAGAGGAGCTCAAAGCTGTTGCTCCTTTGCATTGAAGGGGGTCAGTTGAGGTCAGGATGTCCTCTGGGTTAAATTCCCCCACCCACTCTGGAGGTTTTCCAGGCACTTCCTACTATGAGGAACTCCTGAGCCAAAAGCAAACAAACTCAATAATAAATTCAATACAAATTTCTGTGATGCACGAGGGAAATTTTGAACTGAAAAAGTCCCTGAAGTCATACGTCTCACAAGCCCTGACCTATGTCTATATATATATGCACTCATTCCACAAATTTACTTTTAATTTTGGTGTTTTAAAGATTTATCTGAACTACTCATTGCAAGTGCAATGTTTTTTAGAAACATGTGTTGGATGCACAAGTCTACATTTACTGTGGATTTTCTCTAATCCACACAGCATCAGATATCACAGGGCAGATATTATAAAATGATGCAGACTAAAATATGCCCAGTGACCCTATCAGTAAGCTCAAAAGAGTTTTATTGCCATCAACAAACTTCTTTTCATAATTCTGACTGGATGTCTCACCCCTGTTCTTGGTAGAATTGACTAAGGTCATTTAAACTGGTCAGTCTCCTGGGATATATTCTGCTTTTAAACACAATATTTTAATTTAAATAGGGCTAGGACCGCGTCAGAGCTTTGTTTTTTCAGTTTTTTTCATTACAAAACTACTTCAATGGGATCATTGTGCTGTTAGAAAACCCCACAGTCGCCCTGTATTTGAGAAAAGGCTAAGGAAACTAAAGGTGCTGTTTTACTTAAATACGATCTTTGCAGGCGTATCTCTGGCCATGTGAGTCCGTGTTGTTGTTAAACTGGCTTCAGTGTGGACAGTGCTGGTCCAGCATCTTACAGTACATGCTAGGCTAGCATGTTGGTGCCACCTGAGTCGTTCCTAAACATCCTCACCCGTTTTCTTCCATCAGTTTTGGCCTTCCTTCAGATCTTACACCAATTTACAGTTGTTTGAATTGATCATGTCGGAATCTGCAGCATTTTAGAAAAATGCCCTAACGTGTTTTCTAAGTTTTGTAAATCCACATTTCCCCTTCCTAGAATGTCTTGGGAGTTTTTAGTATTTTGAGTCACAGAGAAAGTAGCAGCAGCAGCACCTATAGTCAGGATCATTAGGAAGACACTAATAGACTTTGGTCTTGTCATATGCATATGCATTGGTTGTCAGACAGGCTGTTCAGAGAAAACCTAGAAAATTGTTAACTTTTGGCATCTAGAGCTCATTGAAGTTGTTTGTTGTACAACTATCATCATCTCCACCTATGATGTTTTCATGTCAGCTGCTCACTGTTGAGGTGAGAAAGTTTCAGATATGCAGCAAGTGCTGTTTAAATGCCTTTATTGGAGGGTAAATGGTTCTAACATGGGCTGCATGAGGAATGGAGGGCTTTAAAGATGTGGCTCTGTACCAACTCATTTGCATGAAAATATGCTGAAAACTTGCTGATACAGTGAAGTCACACAGCAGCAAATAAACATCCTGTGTTTTTTTTCATGTCTGTTTCACTTCTTTACACAATGCACAGCAAGTAAATGACAGCTGCATTCAAAGCACTTTGAAAACATATTCACAATCACATACACTATTCAGAAGTCGAGAGCTAAGAGTTGTTGCATTACAGTAGCGTCTGGAGATTCTCCTCATAGGCACATAACAGTCTCCCCTTCTCCTCCACTTGTGCAATTGCTCTCACTATTACGATTTTCCATTGATTTTAATTAAGACTTGCTCAGCAGGAGAAAATTCCAGGCAGATTACTGTGTAAGAACCGGAATGATCAGCACATTTTTCCAGCCAAACAGATAAAGCCTGCTGCAGTGAAGCTGGAGTTACACAGCGCCTTCTCCACATCCACAATCTTGGAGCCGACGGCGGCGCATTGTCCCAAAGAAACTGAATCCATACATGACAAAAATGTTTGTGTTTGTATGGATTTTGTTTTCTTTTATTGTAATATTTTTTTCTTTTTCTTTTTATCAACTTATTTTATTATCGTTTTTGCACAGCACTTTGGTGCAGTTTTAAACCTGTTTTTAAAGTGCTATATAAATAAATTTGACATTGACATTGGTGATTTATTACTGTTAAATTTCAAATGGGTAAGGTTATGGCAGCACTTTTCATCAAATACAATAATGAAAGTTATGTTTATTATTTGCTTGTTGATCTGAAACATGTGTGACTCAAAAGCAAAAACAAAAAAAGGTGAGGAGGGCAATACATTTTCAAAGCACATTGATTCATGATTTTGTTTATGATCAAGAGCATGAGTGGCAAAATGACTAATTCTCTAAATGATAGAAAAAGGCAAAGGGAGCCCAGAAATAGAATGAAAAAGGATATTTTTGAAAATCTATTTCTTTCCTGAACACTGCTTTCATTTGTCCAAGTTGTGGAGACGTCTATGTCAATGTGATCCAAAGTTGTAAACAATTCTCTTTTCCTAAAGGAAAAACACTCCCATAACATACTGGTGTGAAAGCAAAAGAAAAAATGGGGCAAAAAAACTGTATTAAAAGTGTAGTGCTTTAAGGAAAGCTAACACTAGCAATCAGCCAACATTAAGATGTTTATTTGTTAATAGTTTCAGTCTATTTCTATCTGAAATCATTTGGTCACTGATATTAACTGTGGCATACTAGTGACTGCTCTGTACGCATTTATTTATTCGGTTTCTAAGAACCACATGTCTGTGTTGTGTAGTTGAAGTCAAAGTGGAGCTCTCTCTCCTGGAAAAAGAAAAAGAAGTGGACGGCCTGTCCCCTAATGGCAAAGCGAGCCCCTTCGCTGACTGCAGACTGAATGGGGCCCTGGCACACAGCTCTGACGAAGACTCCATGCTGCTGCCGCTCAACCACAACTCCCGGGATTATGTGGAGGCCTCTGTGTGTCACGTTAAAGACCTGGAAAATGGACAGTAAGGAAAAAGGAATCATATATTTACTTAATATTTTTTACAAGAAGCAGATTATTCTGCTTTCTTTCACTCCTGCATCCCCTGCACCTTAAAAATTTTATTATGCTAGACATTGTCTTTTATTAAAATATATGTGATACAGCAAAACAAAGTATTCTTTACTTTTTAAGAGGAAGGAAAAACATACCTGGTTTTCAGTTTTGTTTTGACAAATCAGAAGAATATGTGGCATGTCGTGTTATTCAACCTTTCGCTTCAATTCAAGTCTTTTAAAGAACATCTTTACCAGCTTTGCACACGTACTCACTGGATGTTTTGCTCATTCTTTATTGTAAGGCAGCTTAAGATCACTGAGACTGCACTTTGACTAGGACACGTTGAGCTAAACCATGTCCTGTGTCTATAAGTCAAGCATAGTGTTATGCTGCCACTTGCATGGTGTGCTCAGAGTGATCTACATCATTAGTTTTCCTTCACACACAGTGTGTTGCATGTCGGTCAAAAGTTTCAAGTTGGACTCTTCTGATCAGAATGTTGCAAAGTGGAAACTGAGCTTTTCAAAGCTTTCTTTCAACAGTGGCTTCTTCTTCCCACTCTTTCATGGAGTTGTGAGATATGTAATGGATCTTTGCAGTTCATCCATGGTTACAATGTGACTCTTGGCTCTTTTCATATTTTCAGGCATTGGGTATTTTCTTACTACCTAACCCTGATATAAACTTCTCCATAACATTTTCCTTGACCCAACTTTTTTTCTTGATCTTCATGGTGCTGTTTGTCCACTAGTATTCTCTAACGGACCTCCACAGAACAGCAACACAGACTATTTAATGATTAAGGGATTCATGAAGTCTTTGTTTTACTCTTTTATTCAAGGATAACACATCAATGTGAGGATATGCCAATAAAATACATTGAAGCTTGTTGTTGTAATGTGACTAATTGTGAAAAAAGTCTTCAATAAAGCTCTAATGGTGATTCTACCAAGGCTTTGATTGAGGATCTGTTCCCTGGAGCTCAGGCTGGACGTCAACAGCAAAAGTCTAATAGGTTGTTCTAGTTTCAGCTGGTTGATATGCTAACTTTACACATATGAATGAATCTACTTCTATATTAGGCTTGTGTTACCATCCAGAATCATTTAGTATTATTTAATGAGTTAGCTGTGTCTAAGTTTAAGCCCTGAAGCAGGGAATAAATGGCAGCAAAGAAAATAGTGATGAATGATGAATAAAGGTATATAGAAAATACAGACTTTTTTATGCTAACAATATAAAAACCAGAAAACTAAATGCAGGCTCAGATACTGTGAAACAACAAATGATTTTGCAAGGCACTGTAGCTGTTTTCAAATTATACATCATTTTGTTTTCCCCTTGAATTCATCGTTTGTTTTGTTTTTGCGCCTGGGACAGAATGCGAGAGGTCGATCTGGGATGTGGCAGAGCTTTGCTCATCAAACAACACGGGGAGTTTTCCGCCATGGCCCACAAGTGTCCGCATTACGGAGCACCACTGGTCAAAGGTCAGAGTTATGTTGATTATCATTGCAACTATTATTTTATATCACTGGGACACCTTTGACTTACTATCTCTCCTTGTAGGTGTCCTATCTAAAGGACATGTGCGCTGTCCCTGGCACGGCGCCTGTTTCAGCACAGCAACAGGAGACATAGAGGACTTCCCAGGTCTGGACAGTCTGCCTACCTTCCAGGTGACCTTCCCTGCTGCTGGTCCCTCGTAACACATTGTCTGCCTTATCAAAAAGTGAACAGGTCGCTGATGTCTGTTTGCTCCAGGTCAGAGTTGAAAAGGACAAGGTGATAATTCGTGCAAACAAGCAGGTAAGAAACAAGCAAACAAAAAAAGTATGGGAATATTTTATCTAAATCTTTTTCACATTTTGTCACATTACAACCACAGACTTCAGTGGATTTTATTGGAGTTTCTTGTCATGTATTATTAACAAACTGAGCAAAATTCTGAAATCGGAGAAGTATTGATGATTTCCAAAGATTTGTATAGATGTAAATCTTAAAAGTGTGGCATGGATTTGTGTTAATCTCCTCCAAGTTATCACTTCATAGAATCACTGCAGTTAGCGCATGTCTTTACCACTGTTGGACATCTGCAGTCTCAGGTAATTGCTTTGTCTGTTTTGGAAAATTGCTTTGACTCTAACTGGATGGAGAACAAAATTCAAGTAATGGCTTTACAGTTTGTATTGTCAACTAAACCTTAACTAGACCATCCTAACACATGAACAAGCTTTCATCTAAACTATTTGGTTTTAGATCCGGCGGTTGATTATTTGCTGACAGTCCGTTGCAGCTTCTAATAAGTTTTCTTCCTGCTCTGTTTTTAGCTTTATCCTTCAGTCAACTCTGACAAGCTTGTGGCTTTCTTTCAGCAATAGCTTCACATTTCCATGAAGGTCATTTATGGACTGCAAAACTTATATCTTGTTGACAGATTTGTCCACTTGATTGGTGGATCTCTGCAGCTCCTAGATAGTTGGTATAGGCTTTGTTACTGCATCTAAGGCATTAGTGCTCCCCATGCCTTGCCTGTCAGTTTAGTTAGATGTCCATGTCTTGGTTGGTTTGCAGCTGTACCATGCTCAGATGATAGATGAAGCGCCACTCTTTGAAGTTTTCAAAGCTCTGTACTTTGTTTTATAATTTGTCAAAATGTGAAAAAGTTCTGCAAGCACTGCTGGGTAAAGTTGAACAAAGCTGCTAATCTTTAATACCATTTTAGGCACTTCAGTCACAAAAGAGATTGAAACCCATGTCCCGATGTTCGGCCGTCATCAACTCCAACACAGGCTTCAGCCATGTTCTCATCATCGGCTCAGGTTGGTGTAGGACACCATTTTTAAAGTGAAAAAAACAACAACACAATTTCCACAACCTTCTTCTTAAAAGACAGTAGTTTTTAGGGTTGAAATTTGTGACTTTGTCGCCAGGTCCAGCGAGCCTGGTGTGTGCAGAGACACTGAGGCAAGAAGGCTTCACAGATCGCATCGTCATGTGCACCATGGACAGACATCCTCCGTATGACAGGCCTAAACTGAGTAAGGTTTGTACACAGACTCCAGCCATATACACTGAGACGCAGCTCATTATGTCGGGAAGCTTACATAAGAGACTGCAGAGTTGCTGCTTTGGTCAGTGGCTCTTTACGGAACAGCTACTCATTGTGCAGCAGCCAAGCTTAAGAAAGTTGAGAGTTGGACAGCTCTACAGAGCCTCAGGAAAGCAACCACCACAATCTTAAATGTCATTTATTAGGAATTTATTTGATGGATCAACACAAAGTAGAGCTTAACTTTGAAGTGGCAGATGAGTTAATGGGAAGATGGATGGAGCAAAATAGGACAATGCTGGATAAAAATCTGTCTGCAGCTGCGAAGAGTTTGAGAATAAGGCAAAGGTTTACAAGCCAACAGGAAGATGATGTTAAACCATCTACCAAAGCTACAAAACAATTATTTAGATTAAAATATATGCATATGTTAGAATAGATGAGCCAGTCAAGACTAAATTAAACTGAGAATATGTGGCAAGACTTGAAAATTGCTCATTTCCATCCAATCTTACTGTGATTGAGCTGTTTTACAAAGAACAATGAGCAAAAAGTTTGGGGTCTAAATGTGAAAAGGTGGGGTAAAATTGCAGTAACTGTGGTTCTATAAACATTTGACTCCAGGATCTAAATAGTAATACACAAAACATTTGTCAGATCTGTAATTGTAAACACATTTCAGCCCTTTTCATAATTATCCCACACCTTATTTTGGTGTAGTTTGTGGTTGTGAAACGTGACAAAATGTGAAGAAGTTCAAATGATGCAAGGCTTGGTATAGACTAAAGAAAAGAACATTAATAATTTTTTCATTATGTCCGCAAATTATACTGATGATGGCTTAGAATACCATCATAATATAAAGTTTAAAATGATCTTTAAACAATTTTCAACAAGGTGAAATAGAAATGCGGTTTACGGTTTTTGTTCTGTGTTTGTAACTTTGTCTTCAGTCTTTAGAAAGCACAGCAGAGCAGCTGAGGTTACGCTCCATGGACTTCCTACAGGACCATGACATTGAGCTGCTCACAGAAAAAGAGGTGAGGGACTTTGGATTATGACAATTTATCTAAAAAAAAAAAAAGAAACTATTTTATATTTTAAGTTTGTTTAAGCAAAAAGTCTCCAACAATTGTTTTAGGTTGTAGCAGTGGATGTTAAGACTCGATCTATAACGTTTGAAGACGGCTTGAGGATGGAGTACAGGAAACTCTTTATTGCTTCAGGAAGCAAGTAAGAAAAATGATTAATTCTGTCTGAAACTCTTAATGCCTAATTTGATTTAATTGTTTCAAAGACCAAAACCGATGAGCTACAAGGGGAAAGACGTTAGGAATGTTTTCCATCTCCGGACACCTGAGGATGCTAACAGCATAGCGAGGCTTGCCAACAACAAGAACGCCGTAATTGTGGGAACATCTTTTGTTGGTGAGACAAAAACTCATATTTAACCATTTCAACAAAGTTCTTAGATTCAGGGGAAGGTTTTATAATAACATTTTAGTACAAAATCTTATTTTCTTTACCTTCTTATTGAATATAGAGTTTTAATTACCATCCCTTCTCCAAAACAGGTTGCACCCTACGATAGTCTGATTTTGCACAATATTTGCCTGTAGCACAAACCTTTTTCATGCTCAATTAAAGGAAATTCAAATAAAAAATGTATGTATAATGTTCAAAACAGCTCAGCATTGTTTTTTATGCTTATGATGATACAACATGCCCAAAGCTCAAAAATAGGCTAAAACAGCCTGATAAAAAAAATGTAAAAGGATTCAAAAAGATAATAGGTAATAAGTAAGTCACTTCATTGGACACTTCCAGTTGGTGTCATTACTTAAATATATTTTTAAAAAGCCAAGATAAAAAAGCTGAGTGAGAAAAACCCATCACTGACATTGCTCCTTTTTAAAATATATTTATTATTAATAGATTGTTGCTGTTTTGTGTGCACAAAAGTGTAGGTCTTGAAGAATTATAGTCTTTCTTTTCATCTAAGTATGTTGTTTTTAATAACTCTTTTGTATTTTTATTTGTTTGTAAATTTGACCTTACACACACAGCACAGTATATTATTCTTATTTTTCTGTTTTTATGTTCCTACCTCAGTGTGAATCAGCTGAGGAGAGATGATGATTTTAGCTTGTTTTGGGCATCTTGCAGTCACTGAGTCGACTGTCAACTCATCTGTAAAATCTGGATGAGATCAAAATATATTAATGTACAAGAATAACCCAGTCAAAGTCCAGGCTTGAATCCAAAGGCAGACTTGAAAAATTATTTTCACAAACACCATCCATCCAGTCTGTCTGAGCTTGAGCAATTTTACAAATTAGAATCTGCAACAATTTCAAAGTTGGCAAATCCATCATATATCCACACTAGAGCTAAGTCTGGTTAATCAAAGTATTTACTCCTGGGAGCCGAATACAAATGCAAATTCACTTTTCATGTTTTTATTAATTTAAAAAATGTTGAAACCCATGTATCTTTTTCTTCTACATCACAAGTAGGCTCTACTTTGAGTTGTTCTATAAAAAAACCTTAAGGTTGAAAAATACCAACTTAAAGTTGTTGTTTATAGGTTTATGACTTTGTCCACATTTTGTTTATGGTGACAAAACGGATCAGTAGAGTGTGTAGTTTTGCTATTCCGTGTAATTACTGTGCCCAGGGAATAAAACAGTGTGGTGGGACTCATAAGCAGCCGGTTTATGCTGGAGAGTAACTGGCGCTTTAAATTATGACAACGTTACTATTACTGGTTTATATGCAAAGTTAGAAAGATATATAAAAGTCGGACAGCAGGGGGCAGTGTGGTGCTTTCACAGATGCTGCAGCGGGAACACCTAAGTCCTCCCGGTCATGCTGGAAGTTATTTAGCACCAGACTAAACAATATTGAAGACTAAATACGGCCCTGTATAGAAAAATGCTTTTTTTATGCACAAATATATAAAAAAAACACACTGATTGTGAGGCTTTCTCTTTGCTTCTAAATTCTCAAGGACCTTCCTCAAATAAAAGAATAGCTCCCATGAGTTTGCAGATATAATACAGAAAGCTTGTTGAAAGGATACACCTGCAGACGTCAGAGGGTGCAGAGGAGTAAGCAGTTCTCAATGTTCACTGTTTTAAGGTTGTAGCTGTCCTAATAAATGGAGAGGGATTTGCTTAGACAGATTAAAATAAATGCATGAAAGCATTTTCCACCTTAATGCCTTGTGTTTTGTTGTGCTGGCAGGTATGGAGGTGGCTGCAGCTCTGACTGACAAGGCCCACTCAGTGTCTGTCATCGGGATCGAGCCGGTCCCCTTCAAAACAGCTCTCGGGGAGAAAGTAGGGAAAGCCATAATGAAGGTAAAGGCTCCCTCCTGGGAATTTAAGCCCTTTGTGAACATGAAGCCCATCCACTGCACCATCATCAGTATTCTCCCCGAGAATATGCTGCTGGTTAAAATGCAAATCCCATTAGTTGTTTCTGCTGCTGGTCAATACTGCACCAGAAATTGGAGCAGCGATTGATCATTGAAAAGAAATGGAGGCTGCTGTAAAGTGTCCATGTTGTGGTTTCAGTGTAACTCTGAGGTGTCTTCATCTCTGCAGCTGTTTGAGACAAACAGGGTGAAGTTCTACATGCTGAACGAAGTGTCAGAGATGATTGGTCAACATGGACAGGTATTCAGAAAGTGAGAGAAATAGCAGGACATACTGCTCAGTCTCCTCCTCTGTAGAATATGAAAACCTTAAAAAAATCTCAAGTATTTATTCATGTAACATGAAATAACATGTTACATGTTATTCATGTAACATGACATAATTAAGTAAACACAAGTGCAGCAGTTACTTTTAACTTCAAAATGAACCATTTTTCCCCCTGTTTCACAGCTGAAGGAAGTTGTTCTGAAGAGTGGGAAAGTCCTGCGGGCAGACGTGTGCGTCATCGGAGCAGGTAGTAAATGTACTTTCTCTCTTTTCTCCTGCCAGCCTCCTTCATGTTAAGCCTATTGACATGTCTGCTTCTGCAGGGAGTGTTCCTGCAACAGGGTTTTTGAAACAGAGCGGCATCCACTTGGACTCAAAGGGCTTCATCACAGTGAACAAGGTGTGCTGCAATCCTCTGTGGTCTGAGTAAAAAGTCTACTTTTGTTGTGGGGTTTTTTCACTGAAGTTTATCTCTGCTGTAGATGATGCAGACAAACGTTGACGGGGTGTTTGCTGGAGGAGACGTGGTCACGTTTCCTTTCCCACCTCGCAACAACAAGAAGGTGAACATCCCTCACTGGCAGATGGCTCATGTGCACGGTGAGCGGGTCAAAGCTCGATTCAGATTTGGGAAGCTGTGAAAGACGTGTGTAAGATTTATTTTATTTCTTTCATTGTCGCCGACAGGCAGGGTGGCAGCTCTCGGCATTATGGGCAGACTCTCTGAGTTCAAAACTGTGCCTTACTTCTGGTCGGCTATGTTTGGGAAGACCATTCGCTATGCAGGTGGGGGAGGGCGCCGTGGAGGATATTCCCTGACCTGGAGTATTTTGAAGAAAAATATAACTTCTAATGAGATTTCAAAGTTTGTTAAAGGGGAAAATTAAAAAAAGATAGACATTGGTGTCTTAACAGCTAGGTGTGAAACTGACTTACTCTTTTTTAGATTTTAGATATTTTCATTTCACAATTTGATTATTTCTTGTCATTTCTTCTACTTGACTTAGATGAAAGAAAACAATTATTAATCCACATTTATATTTTCTGAATTAGGAGGTGTATTAAAAGTGAATTAAATCACATTTTTAACATTTCTGCTGTACAAAACAAACAAACTAATTCATATCAATTTGTACTGAATCTAGTTAAGTCTAAATCAGTCTTATTAATTGTAATGTAAGTCAATTGGTCAGATTCACTTCAATACAGACCAGTTTAACCTAAAATCTAATACAGTCCAATCATCTGTCCTCCTGAGAGTATTGTTTTCTTCCAAAATACATACAGTGCCTTTAGGAACATCCTCCCTGAAAAAGAAACACATCATAGCTATTAAGATGAAAAATTTAAACCAAAAACCAACATTTTCTGTGTCCTTTTCCATGTTTTGAGGTTATGGTGATGGATTTGATGATGTCATCATACAAGGAGATCTGGATGAATTACGATTTGTTGCTTTTTATACAAGGTAACTGTTGCATTTTTAAACTGTAAACTAACTAAAATATTTGGACTGTTTTACAATTGTTCATTTGCTCTGTTCCCATCTGAAGGAGCGAGGAGGTGGTTGCTGTCGCCAGCATGAACTATGACCCCATTGTATCTCGGGTGGCAGAGGTCTTGGGATCCGGAAAGACGATTAAAAAGCGAGACGTGGAGTAAGTCTCCGTTTGGGATTTTATACTCATTGCAGTTGGCAGTTATATTTTTAAAGTCTTGGAAAAAATTTAGTGGGTGTTTGAGTTTGGGACTTAAAAAAAAAAAGTTCTAAATGTAAAACATGAAAACATAATTAGCTAATAAAAGCTGTGGTAGGTTTAGGTTTACATTATGATACAATCAAGCATATCGTTTAACACTAAAGTTCTTTTTTATAATATTTTTTAAAGAAATGTTTATCGTATCGATAAAATATAAAAAAAATCCAGAAAGATTTTATACATTCTTACAATCACGAATCTCGCCTCAGTTGTTCAATTAATTTAAAGTTAAGATTTAATTTCAGTCAAGTGACTGCATTTTAGTTTGATCATCATTCATTTTTTGCATGAATGATGCCTTGGAGTTTCCTTGCAGAACTAAATATATACTCAGTCCTTCAATAAAACCCACTGAGACAAAATTGTTACATGTCATTTTGTAACTTTTCAGGATATGTACAACCTACAGAGTTGACTGGTCATGCAAAAGGATGCTGGCTGCTCGTGGCTTCCCTATCAGGCCACGGCACCCTGGGTGGTAAACCATACAGCCAATGTTAAAATTGGTCCCTGAAGGCCACTGCTGGTTTATAGCCAGGGACTGGGGTCCTGCAACTTTTAGATATGTTCCTGGTCCAATTTGTCTGAATCAAATGGCTAAATTACCTCCTCAGTTGTCAAGTTCTGCAGAGTCTTGCTAACGACCTCATTATTAGACTCAGGTGTCAGGTGCTATGTTGCTATTTATAGGAGTAGCAACAGTACATTAATACTTTTTGCATGTTAGTTGTATTGAGTCAATGCATGCTACTGTATTTCTAAAAGCTTGATACAAAAACCTTTGTGTTTCAAAAAGAAAAAAATAGATAATGTCTTCAACAGTGACAGATGAGATGACATTGTTTCTTCATCAAATATGGCGGCTTATATGTCAGTGTTGGTCTATAAATGTCGCTGTCAAAATGTCCATTTTGTCTTGTCTTTTTGTTGTTCTACTGATCTTCATCTCTCTCATGTCTTTCAATTTTGTGTGCAAACAAAAACTGAAGGATGTTAGCGCGGCTTGGCAAGTATGGAAAAACATGAGCTAATCCTTTTTACTCACCACTTACATGCAGCTGCACCTTATCCCCCAGCTCAAAATGTGATAAAGCTCTTATCTGCAAGGATCTGATCACTGTTGCTGTGTTGCAGGACTGGAGACATATCTTGGCTGATTGACAAAGGCTCTCACTGACTCCACCTCTGAAGTTTCCTAAAGGACAGACCCAAAGTCCACTGGATACCCTCACATGGACACTTTGGTGCTGAGACCCTGAGCAGCTATCCTACTTCATTCACAGAAACACAGTGGACACGATTCTCTGTCTGTCGGAGGCTCACTCTCCTGAAGACGACAGTATAACATGTTTTGCTCCGGAGAGACACTTTAATGTGACAAACTGAACCACATAGGGCATGAACACACTGAATCACTGTGTCGGCAAATGTTTTTGTTCACAACAAAGCAATATTTCAGCCTTCGTGCTGCTGCAAGTTATATCTACCTGTACGTTTTGTTTATAAGAAGCCAGAGAAGGGCATGGGCATTTGTTTTGTATAAATGCGACTGTACATAGTTATAATCCTGATTGCACTGTAACAACAAAAGAGAATACACTTCTGAGTGGAAAACAGATCGACTGTGTTCTCATACAGACCTTAGATCTGCATGGTAGAACTTACAAATAAAATGACGAGTCCCAAACCAGAGAATATTAATATAGATGCATTAAAATAAACGCTTAAATCAGCAGCAGAACAAGTCCTCTTTAGACCAGCCTTGAGCTTTAACAAGCTCAGTTATATGCACATGCATTTAACTTGCAACGAGATAATGTACTTCTTTGTATATGTTGCCTTGCTAATAGAGTAAATACATTAAATTTTAATCATATTTCTAATTAAACTAATTATTAGTTTGTGCTTGCACAATAGAGTCACGTTTTTCAAAAAAATAAAAGGCAATAGCTCATCTAAATGAAAACTAGCTGAATGTTTCTTTGTGACGTTTCCAGACTCCATAGGGACTTTATCTGTTACTAACTCAGGGAACTGAGGTTTGTGGCCCAGGCTGACTGCTCCCTTACAGTCGCTGTTGCTTTAATATTCTCCCCTGTGATCTCACTGCTTCCCCTCATTTTCCTTTAGTGATGCTTTGCAATGTGCTGAGAGGTGCAGAGCAGATGTCTGATAGCATACTGGTCTAATGAGGATCCATGTATACTTGATCCTTGACGCTTAAAGTCAACGAGGCAATTTGAATAGCATTGTTCTTCCTACAGAGAAGCTGGAATGACATTTTTATAACTTAACTTTGAAATAAAAAGTGATCCAACAGTAAAGACCCACTGCTGCTGCTATGTTTATTTCAGTTTTAACACTTCTTTCCTGTGTACATCCTTGATTGGTGTTGGCTATTTTCTGCTGTTTTAAACCCAACATGGTCAAAAAAATTAGTCGTCTGTGATGGTTCATAAAGAGGCCCAATCGAGTAATTGTTCCATACCTGCTTTTAAGTTTATTAGATTTTTTTTGTTCTATTTTGTTTAAAATAGGGCTGCGTAGTGATGCAGTTGGTACCACTGTCGTCTTGCAGCAAGAAGGCCCTGAATTTCAATCCTGGTCTGAGTCCTCCCTGTGGATGTGTGGGTTCTCTAGCGTCCTCCTGTAGTCCAGATACATGAAGGTTGAGCTTTCCAAATGTTCCTTATGTGTGTGTATGTGTGTGTGTGTGTGTGTGTGGTTGTTTGACCATTGCGTCTCTGTGATGGATTAGGACCTGACCAGGGCGTATCATCGCCCACTGACTGCTGGAGAAAGGCACCACGACTCTGCAAGGATCAGTAGGTATAGTAGACGGACAGTTTAAATAAATTTTCTATATTCTGCTCATTGTTTACTTACAAGAGAATAGCATCACTATTTTAAGCATTAGCAATATTATTTATTGTGATCATAACATTAGTTATAGTAATATAAGCAACGTCTACCAGCAGGTTTCTTACAATTTACCACATTTTGTCAACTTACAAACAACTTGCATAAAGTAATGGATAATTGTGCATGATTTTCATATTGTTTTACAAATAAAAAGCTAAAACCTTTGGTGTGGATTTGTCCTGTGTCAAACTGCAAACATGACTCCGTGCCCTCTCTTCCATAAAGAACAGATTTGTAAAACGCACTGAAGATACTGGTTGAAAAGTGACAAAATGTGGAAGTTCATAGAGATGTCCACACCTCTTATTCATGAGAGTGAACTGAACCAAACTGGGATCGGAACCACAAAGAATGGAACTGGGTGCAATACAAAACCTTAAAAATATTGCATACAACTACTTTAACATTATATGAGATTTTAACATATTTATATTTACTCTGGATACTTTACAAAGTACTAAATTATCAATCAAAATAAAGTAGCAACTGGGAGCCGGTTTGGGATGAAATGGTTTTTTCTAGATTAATAATAAACAAGAGACTGAAAAGTCTAAGTCCATAAAAATATTTTATTTCAAACAAAGAAAAACAGTTTGGTTTAGGTTTATTTAAAAAAAAAATTTTTTGACAAACTGTTTTAGGAAAAAAAAAAATCCGTTGAGTTCAAGATGGAAGAAATATTTTTTTTAAAAATACCACAGAATGGATGAATTCACAAGTTTGACTAATGATACATGAAATCATTTTAAAATAGTTATTTATAAACAGAAAGATTACCTGAGAGGATTCTAACACACAAAACAAACTAAACGTGTTCACAATAATATTGCAAACAGCCCGAAGAAGAGCTTTTAAAATATTTTGGATCAGAGATAAGTAAGGATGCATTAATCCAAAGCTTTTTTCACAATCAACTGCATTGTTTTAACCTCTTAAATGACACATAAACAAGGAAGTGTTTGATTTTTGTAAACATTTTACAGAACAGAAATAAATAGCCATAAGTAATTATGGGTAATGGCAAGGCAAAAATATTTTTAATGTATTTATAATTCACAGAAGCTTCATAAAGGAAATATTTAAATTACAAAAGTGTGTTTATACACAGGTTTTTTATCTCAGATGACGGTCGTTTGTCCGATTAAAATTATATTTTGAAAATAACCTTACAGACATTAAACATAGTTTTCATTAAGCCCACTTTTCTGTATTAAAAATATTTTTTTATTGGTTTAAGTAATTTTATAATCTTATTTGTTAAGTGACAATCATCACAGCTAAAAGAAATAGAGATTTAAACCAGTAGTCTGTGAGTAATCAATATATATATTGTGCTTTACTTAGTGAATTGAGTAACTGACAAACTACGATAAGAAATCCAATTTTGGTTACAGAAATCTGAAAACTTCAGTTCACTCTGTTTCCTGTGAAACATTCAACTGTAAATGATCCTAACGGTGTCTTGACTGAGTGCAATTACTTATTTGATCCACTAAGAATCTAACGAGGGAAAATTGGCTTAAGAATTAAAAGAAATGAGGTACCAATCTTTTCATTCCTTGTAGTTCTCTCTTTGAGATATTTAAATATCTGGTAATCTGTTCCCAGTAATTAATATACTGGCCTGCTAATTTTAGTGAAAGCATATCAGCAGGAAATAAATTAATCAGTTCAAAAATGCTGACATTTAATGAGGCATGATGGTTTGGACAGACGCACCCCTTCGAGTAAACGCACCACAGCTGGTGTCACTAATAAATATTCATGAATCACAAACACTGGAGGGAAGGCATTAAGCGGAGCTAACGGTTACTCATCAGTTCAGTGCTGTAGCTCAGCTAGGAGCGACACATTAGTGCAATGACTATACTACTCTTCCTGCTTCACTAATCTCTTGCTACTGTATGTTTCAAACTATAGAAAACAAAAACTTTCAAGATGGTGGACAGTTTTTCCAGGTTTGCTGCTTCTTCACATCTATTTACGATGCCCAGGTGTAATCACGGCACTGATTATTGCAGTTAAATAGCTATGTGCATGAAAACACATTCAGGTAATATGTCAGTCAGGGTGTTTCTGTAGGGGACTTTGGACAGATACAACACAGGGACACACACTAAAAAATATAGGGTATTTGCTGGTGGGTCAATATTTGAAATGGAGAAAAGTCCTTTTGCAAACATTTTGAGCATTTGTATTGCAAAACCTAAGAGAAATGGGGAACAAATCTTCCCACTGAGAAAATTACTTTTGCCCAAGAGCTAAAATCACAGTTTGTCCTGTGTGCAGTAAAAACAAGGCACTTCTCCATGTCGGCTGCTGAGATGACAGAAGTTGGCAGTGATCTCTGCTGCACCATAGGTTCCACCTACAACTGGCCTGGTGATTGTCTACAAACTCCTGCTGATTCAACTACAAATCAGCAGCCACCAATGTCAGGTTGAAATAAAAAAAGTTGTTTTTTACAACAACAAAAAAAGCATTAAAAAAAGCATGAGGCAGCACCATCCAGATGTAAACCAGAGACATCAGAGGTCCTGTTCTGCTGCACACTGCTGCAGGTACCACTCGTACAGTTTAGCCTATAAAGGAAAACGTAATGACAGTTTTACTTTTAGAATACAATTAAAAACAATTAAAGTTAACCAAAATATATCACAGTTTCTTGCAACAACCATACGAGAGCACACTAAAACCTAGTGTCTCATGCTCTGTCAGTCAAAACTCAAATGAAAGAGACGAATTTTCAGCATATTTAAATGGTTATGTGGTCTGAGCAGTGCTGACATGAGGAGGTAAGGTTCTCCACGGTCTTGCGGCCCCCACAGTGAATGCTCCATCACCGCCACAGTTTATCTTTGATCTCAGAACATCAAGGAGAAACTGGTGCTCTTGGAGGTGTGTGGATATAGAGGAGATCTCATAGATAAGACCATTTAAAAGGAGTTATGTGTTCATGCTTCTTTGTACTGAGCACGGGTCAAGCTGCAGAGTTCTGGACTATCTGTAAAGGCAGCAGGGATGATTTATCTAACCCAATAAAGAATTATAATAGTCCTGGCGAGAGGGCATAAAAGCATGAATGACCTTCTAAAAGTCCTTAAAAAAGAAGTAAAGCTTTGCCGTTGCAGTCAATCGTGGCTGGAAAAAGCTAGATAGCATTTATATGTTCAACTTTAGACAATAGTCCAGGCCAACACCCAAACTTCTCACTGCAGAGAAACTTCGAGCAGCTAAAAAGACATGAACCAAACAATCTTGTGTAATATTTAGAGAGAGATCTTTGCACAATTTCTCTAGATCATTTCAGAGTCATGAAGCCTTTCCTGTGCTCTCTTATCTTCAGCTCACCACAGTCTTATAACAGGATTTAGGTCAGATGACAAAGATGAGTTAAAAATAAACTTAATTTCATGTCAGGTGAAGCATTTCTGTGTGGATTCGACTAAATGTTTTGGGTCATTATTTCGGTGAACAACCCAATTTTGACCTATTATCGTTTAAAAAGTGAAGACTATGAGAATAGCAAATTATTGAACGAGAAGTCAGTCTAACCTTTTTAGTTTTGACAATATCCTGGATATAATCCATGTACTCCATCATCTTCCTCTTCTCCTTCTTCGTCAGAGTCTTGTTTCTTCGGCTGAGGATGAAGGACAAGGAACCATCAGAACCATAATCCAAAATGTCTGCATGTGTCTGAGAGACAGGCTGAATGCTTATTTCATCCCTTTATACATTTTGGACAAAAGGAAATAAATCAATATGAAAAGAAGTTTATTCTAACCATTTACTGTCATTATGTTTTTTTCGAGCTAAGGTTTAAAAGTTTTTATTTTTGATACTTTAAAATGTTACATTTAACATTATTAAAGAAAACAGGAGAGAGTTCAATATTTTTTAAAGTACATTATTCATTCTGCTCTATATGCCTCCAATATAGATTGAAATGAAAACATAAAGAAGAGCTTCACTTTTTTACCCAATAATTTTGTGAAAGTTTGAAATAAATAAAACTCAAAGTGCACGGAGTTTGTTTTATTTTTATTTTTTTGTAAATATATGTGCTTCTAAATCCATATTTTATTATATAAAGTATATATCCCACTGGGCTCAATGTTAGGCTACACATTTTAGTTATGGCTTAATATTTTTGTTTATTTATAAAATTCTAAAGGTTTTATTTTATGCATTTGTTTTTATCATGCCTTCAATTTGGCTTTAATGTATTTTTAATCATAAATAAACTTACATTTTTATCTTAATCTTATTTCTTTCTGATATTTAATGGTGTTGATGTTTTTAATCAATCTCTGACCTTTCTTCATAAAAACATGATTGCATTTCCTCAGTTTGACAATTTCTGTGTAATAATCAATATTGTTAACATTCATTTCTGTGATTGTTGTCTGCATGCTTGCAGCTCTGTGTTTAACATTTGTTTCATTTGAGTGTACAGTGTTTTATAAAACAAATCTGATTGATTAATCTAATTGTGGAGAATGCAAGATATTAATGTAAATTTTTCTGTCTAATGTTCCAGTTATACATATTTTATTGAGGTGTGTTAAAGGATGTCTTTACACACTTACCCTGCAAAATATTTTGCTAGGAAAAGCAGGAGGTAGCAAAAAGCCCCAAAAGAGATCACAAAAACTACTTGTTTGTCCTCCGGTATCCATTCCCATAAATACATCACTACCCCCTGGGAGAGACAGATACACAGAATATTTTACTATAATGTTTTCACATCAGTTTTTGATCCCTTTGAGAGATTTCCTTTACTTACTGTGAAGACCATAACGATATGAGTCGGACCTTCGCCCAGCAGGTCGTGCAGTTGCTCCTTGGAGAAGGTGCTTACAATAAAACTGAGGATGAAGAGGAACGGCAGGAAAAAGCCCAAAGCCAAACACAGAACTGAGTGAAGACGAACACTCCTGTTGAAAGACACATCGGCCCTGTGTGCAGAATGATAAAATCTGACTTAAAAACATTTAATGCCGCTAAATAGTTTGATTTTACATCCATTTTATACGTATTTGTTTTATCAAAGTAAAAGAAGAAAAAAAGAAATACAGCACTAAATTTAACCTGTCCTGTTCCAGTTTGTTGATGATGGTCGAACAAATGAGGTCAGAGTCTTTCTCCAGTTGATCTAAAGTCTTCTGGACAGCCTGGTTGATGGTCTTCTCAATCGTTTGACAAACGCTGTCAATCTGGTTCACACACCTGCTTGGCTAAAAGACGCAAAGATGAAAAAATAAAATTTATTCAAAAAAAGATGGTAAAGTAAAAGCATCTCAGTAAAATTCTGCAACAAATCCTGAGGGTATTTTTTGACAGACAGCCCTGTGCAAGAAGTTGTAAGTGAGGCTACTCAGCAAAAACAAGAACACTGCAAACCAAGGGAGACACAAATCAACCACGCAGTGCAGACCTCAGGGACAGTAGATCACAAGTAGTTCCTGCACCAAGTTTGGGTATGAGACGCAATTCTTAATCCCGCAGCCCTAAGAGGAGCAGAGTGGTGAACAGTGCATGAGCTTTTTACCCTGTGCGCAGTCCCATCAGGGTTGCATTGACCCTGTGTGTGCTGCTCTCCCAAGTTTTCTTTTTTTCTTTTTCATGTTTTTGTGAACTGACAGGACACCCCACCGCCTTCCCATTGTCCAACCGTGACATCTGCCTCTCTGCAGGAGGGTTAAACCGAAGCTGATAAGATCTATGACACAAAACCCCCATTGCATCTAAAGCTCATCAGCTCTAATCAAACACCATTAAGGAATTTGAAGGAAAACTACAAGTATTTATAATGTTCAAATCTATCAAGAAGCAGCTTCAAAGCCTAAGAGAGGAAAGGTCAGCTCAACAAGATTTAGACTGTGCATTCATCTTGAGTAAAAGTAACAGACTTTCATTGAATTTACACAAAATGAAAAGAAATGTACTAGTTTTAAATTACAGAAACACTAAAATTATTAAGCATATTTATTTTTAGTTAAAATAACGCTGTCTTCACCTCTTCCTATTCTGAAACAAGGACATTAAATTTGTTAGTAGCTTTTAAGTTAGGAGCTAAAAGTAGCTCCTTAAAAGTAGTGTCTCCTGGGTATAATAGTTTAGTTATAAAATATTATACCTTCACACTATTGTGTAGTTATTGAAGCAGTATAATGGAACCAGTTCATCACCACAAACCTAGAGACACCTTTGTCCAGAATATACTCTTATTTTTAAAAACGGATCTGGACACCAAAATAATTAAATCCAAACAGGAACACTGAATTTTACCTTCTGTGGGTTGGGGATGTATATTGTCGGCATCTCAAAACCACATTTGTTGAGCCCTGGACGGCGGCACAGCTCCTGGACAATCTGCATCATTACTCTCTGTGGGGAAAAACATATATTTATAAGCTAATGCTTTTTCTGGGTAAAAATTAAAACAGCTTTTATGAATAAAAAGCTGACCTGTCTGTCTGTCTCCTTCCCAGCTTCGTCTGCTTTGCTGAGATAAAACAACAGCTTGTCTCCACATTTGTCGCTCAGCTTCTCCACGATGTTGAGCGTCCGTTTGCACAGCGCCTGACCCATTGGGTCAAAGAAGACAAAAATCAGGTCCGCCTGTTCTCCTGCGCAACAACATTAGATGCATCAATATCTGCGGAGCAACTCTGGTGATGCTGAAAACATAAATCCTTAAGTACTTACCCAACCAGGTGATGGCGCTGTTGACATCAAATGGGTAGATCATGTCCCCGTCCACCAAACCAGGAGTGTCCACGAATGTCACCAGGCTGAATTTCTTCTGTTTTGAGGTGGAGATCTCAGCAGACAGGTAGTCCATCACACCTATTAAAAAAAGAAAGACAGATGTTGGATGAATATGACCAACAAAACTGAGTCACTGCAGGATTCTGCTGTATCTGATGTACGCAGTGTGGTCAATACTTGGAGACCGGAGGGAGCTCGGTGATACTGGGATCATAAAGTCTTTGTCTTTGCAGGTTTGCAATTTCACAAACTTTGTCTTTTAGAGGCTCAGTAAAAGAAAAAAAAAAGCTGTCCTGGCTCATGAATCTTTTGAATGTTGCTGATGTCTCACTGTCCCCGCCGTGGACAGGACTGTTGTCACTGTTACACACAACAGCTCTTCAACTGGCAGCTTTAGTGTGGGCCGTAGGACGTAAAGCTAGCCAGTGAAGAACGACTGTGAAGCAACGCACTGCAAGGTTATTGTAACGCATCACAGCTAGCACCGCCACACAGACAGAACAGGATCCATAGTCAGAGGATTTACATGATTGGGGTGAATGTCAGGTTTATTTAGGGCTTTAACGATTCATTTGAACCACTTGTTTTCCAGATTACAATGATTTTTTCAATTTCCACTTTAACTGGTGTTTAAATTATAATTTATCATGGATTTTCTTTAATCCAGACATGGCTAAAGTGTACATACACCCTCAAATTCATTCAGATTATTTGGTTAAACTAATATTTTGTTACATTTCCTTCAGGACGTTGAACCTTGACCACACGATGTTTTTCATCACCAATAAACTTTCAGTCCAGTTCTGGTTGAATATTTGACCAGTCCTACTATCACCTTTGGTAGAACTAATTTAAATTGAATGAGTTTCTAACATAGATTTGGCTTCAAAGCATAGTCCATAAACCTTCGACTGGGTTGAGGTTGAAGCCTCCCAAGAACATTAATGTTATCCTGCTTTATCCATTCCAAGACAAGATTTAAAGTGTGTTTGGGATAACCGTCTAGCTGGAGCAAACCACAGTGTTCAATTTTAACCATCCAGTTTCTAATCTGAAGGAAACTTGAAAACCTTTGAAGTGGTCATTCTTCATTGCTTCACCCACAGTAACACTGGTAACAAAACAGACCCACAGCATGATGCAGCCACCACACCTGACAGTTTGTACGTTGTGCTTAGATCTTACAAATAGACTTCTTGTTACTGAGACCAAAAAGCTCAATATCTGCCTCGCTGACCAGCAACACTGGTTCCAGCATCATCTAGTTCTGAAATATAGTTGAGCCTTGGTTGAGTCTGTTTTTGACCCTTATCCTTTCTTGTTTTCACCAGACATTTTGGGTCAGATGGTTGAAACTAGGACAGAGAAATTGGATTCATGTCGGGAAGTAGAACTGCTTAAAAATAAAATATCTCATTTTTTATACAAAATTAGATTTCCAAATTTAGTTGATTTTTTCTCCCTCACTTTTACTCCTAAAAAAATTACACATCACAGAAAATATCTTTAAAAAATGTTTGTTATTTCAATAAATACTTCTGTGTGGGTGGACTGACATCACTCTGGGCACCCAAGAAGTCCACTGGTGAAAAAAAAATAATCCAGATTTTCAAACATTAAATCAGCCCCATTAGGGAGCCACCATATTTAAATGAGCAGGAACATTTCTACTAAGAAGAACGCTCCGAAACACCAGCAAAGATTATTCCAGATACTTATTAATGGCCTTGTTCACTCTTGCTTTTTAAAAATAAAAGGAGAAGTCATTTTATTTATATAGCACATTTTCAGCAACAAGGCAATACAAAGTGCTTTTAACTGTAACTAAAATAACTGTAAAATCTACATTTAAATGTGTTGTTAAAACCCAAATGAATGTTATGGTAATCATCATAAAAGATTCACACCCATAGTAGACAGGTAAACGTCAGAGCAGAGCTGTTGAGCCCACTGGTCTGTCCCTTCTCTCTCTCCGCACAGATTCCCACTGAAACGGAGCGCAGGCTTGGGATGACACTGAGGCTGTTTTATACGAAGAGGCAGGTGTCAACACCCGACACAAATCACACCCTTGTGCTGCAGCGAGCAGGACCACTGCTGCTGCTGTGCCACATTAGCATTCCCTTATCAACACAATATCAATACAACTGGCTCCGAGTACAAAACCTTAGAGGTCCACATCGTGCAAACAGGCAGTTATTAGAAAATAAATGTTAATAAGCATGTGTGTAAATGCAATCAAACATAATTAAATGCTGATAACCTGAACGGAAGTCAGTCTGGATGATTCTTAAAATATAAATGCTTGAATATGCTGATTGGAACTAAAAAGGATGACGCTTTAAGAAGAGAAATGTTACAGTTTGATTCAAATAAACAGCCAGAAAAGGGAAACAAGTGATTCCAATCAATATGAGCAGAGTTTCTTGACTGAACGCGAGAAAGCTTTGCAGCAGATTCACAACACTAAAAAAAAGGGGGAGAAATGCTTCAAGACTGCTCCATAGAAGCTTTTGCCAGATTAAACTCGGAAAACTAGACGGACTGCATATGGTTAAAATTAAATGAGCAGAGTCAAAACCTTCATTCTAGACAACAGTGAAGCATTTCCTGAGAAGAACGTTGCATAAAAGTCCAAACAACAGGTAGAGAGCAGAGAGACAGACAGATTCTATGTTAAAACATTCATCATTCAAATAAGTGTTTCTCCTAAAAGTGAATCAGCATCTCCTCCCGCATAAGGATATATGATGATCTTCTGATGAGTCATCCTCAGTCCCTGGGAAAGCTTAATAAAAGCCTGATGTGCCTCTTCCAGATGCAGCGAGGAAGTTCAGAAGATATAAATCCAGCTCTTTTGTCCAGCAGCAGCAGAGCGACTCCGGCCTGCAGAGCAGAGCTGTTGCTGCTCCAGCGTGGGGCTTCACCTCCTCTAATGGCTGTGACATTTCTCAGCCGCCCCTCCTGACTACACTGCACTGCTGTCGACAGGGCGTGTGACTCATACGCCATACCATGAGTCCGCACCCAGTGAACCTTCTCGTTCTGCATACTCCCCAGTCAACATACACGCGCCGCACCCCACCCCCTTCAGCAGCACCAGCGCTCAGGCAGCAGGCACACCCAGTGTCTCTCCAGTGACTCCACTGATGCACACGTTCTCACTTTTATATAAACCAGAGTCATTTCAGCTGGCACATGGCCGATCCAAACACCGCCTACTGTGTGCGAGACAAGGAGGGGGAACAGGTGGGATTTCTAACTTGACAACTGCGGTTTAAAATAGCAAAAAAAAAAGAAAAAAAAAATGTCTGAAATCAAAACTTGTTTTTTTGTATTTTGCAAGTAAAAAGCCAGACTTAAAAAAAATCTATTACAGTGGTTTTCATGGCTGGGGTTCAATTTAGTAAAAATTTACTTTTTTGATATTTATATCAGATTATAATGCTATTTCCTCATCAGAAACATACATGGAGTGTTGCTTTGATTCTTTCATGCATGTGCGAGAAATTTCCCATAGCAACCATTTGAAGCGACTAAAAGCTAAAAGCTCCTCCTCAGTGCTGCAGTGCTCAAGCCAAGTATCCGCCTCACAGAGCACCCCTCCCCCACAACTACCCCACTCAACTCCTCCAGACTAGTGGCAGCAACAACTAGCAAACACCTGGTGAACCTGCGCGTTTGCTGAACTCATCATAAAAGCTACTTCTCATTCCAAGAATGTTGTAAACAGCATAAGAAGGAGGCATTGCTGTGTTGACGTGCTGAAGGCGTAGCTCCTACTGTATGTAACAGTAGGGGCTTCTTAAAGAGACAGGTGCCCAATTTAAAGGTGTCAAATTACAAAGTAACAAAAGGTAACGTATGTCTGGAAAAATACATAATGCCACCCAGACGGTGGAAAATATTGTGGTGCTGTGGACCTGTTTGTCTCCCAAAGGCAGACTTCACCCACAAAGAAACTTCCAAATTATGAAGAGATTTTCAGAAAAAATCTAGTGAACTCTAGAAATGATTAAAATTGAGTCACCACTGTGCATTTCAGCAGGACAATGATCTAAAACATGGTCAGATCAACACATAAAAATGGTTCACCAGATAACCAATGAACCTTGTTTGATGATCATGTCAGTCCTCAGAACTAAAACATGTAGAAAACCTGTGAACTGAGCTCAAGAAAAGAGAGTGGAGGAGATAACCCAGGATGGTGGACGATCTAATGGTCAAAAATTGTTTGTATGGCCTATCGCTGTGAAATATTATAGCAAAAATATTGAATAAAAGATTATTGTATTTAGCCTTTTTACACATCTTTATCAGGGTTGGGAAAGATGTGGGTGACACCTTGGCATTATTGTGGCAACATGATTCCTTGACAATAGCCTCTCTGTCATTATATTTCCAATATGTTGCCTGTATACAAGATTGGACCAAAATGGAGTGAGACAAGCAGCCAAATCTTAAAGAAAATTTTTGAAAGACCTTTAGAAATCCTTATAAAGACCATGAAATTAGATTACATGAAGTAAATTATAAAGAAAGCAGTTGTGGTTTTTCTGATGGGGAGGAAATAGAAATCTCTCAGGGTTCCAAGTAGGTAGAGAGGATTTCTAGGGATGTGAAAAAAATGACAGGCCACAACAGGTTAATTTTAAACTGAAAAAATAAATGTTTGACACATATATAGATTAAGAGTAAATAATCCACCAGCCTTGCAGTGGGAATCATTTTAACACTTCCTTTTTTACGTGATTGAAAAGCAACTGCGTTCAACAAAAAAGGGCAATCCAATGTGTTTCTATGATTATACTGGCTACAATACTGGCACTATTTTAATTAGCTTCCATTTAACATGCTAATAAGACAGCAGGCTAAAATTCTGATGCAAAACTTCATCACCTTATCAGAAAAATAAACATGTACAACACTGTTTTATTCCCAGAGACATTTCAAGGAAACACCTGCACTGAATAAGATACAAAATGGCAACCTTCTGTTTTCTCAGAGCAATAATATGTGTAGATAAATTGTACAAAAACAGTTAGAAAATGTCCTTCATATTCTAAGTTATGAGTTTCAATAAAACAAAAAGTCAAATCTTACCTTTGAACTCAAGGATAGGTCGAAAATGAGGATAGAGATGTAATGTTGCATTTCCCTGTGAAAGAGTTAAAAATGCAACATGAGAGGGACAAATCTCTACAGCAGAGTCTGTTTTAGTTTTAGTCATGTGATTTGGGGATTAGAAGCTTGCATGCTGCAGCTGAATATCCTTGGTTTGGCCACTCTGCAGTCCTGACTGTAAATATTTTATTCATCCTCATCACTCTGACCAAAGCAGGTTATGAACAGGGAGTTAAAGTGTGAGAGAGGAGAGAGAGGCAGGCAGCTCCCAAACCTGTTTAAGTGCTGCAAAGATGACTCAGGGCGCGCAACAGAGTGCATCACAGAGGCCGAATGAATAATGAGAAATGAACATAGAAAAAAATAGGATGCAAAAGAGATGTTTTTAATTGTCTGCTATTAAGGCACTGAGTGGCTTTACTGTTAAAGTTTTCCATCAACATCCATAAATCCTAAAAACCAAGAGCTTGTGTTCTGTTTGCATGTCTCCATGTCGATCTTACCGTCAGTGACTCTCTCTTGCGACCACTAGTGATGAAGGTAAAGCCCTGAGTTTCAATGGCCACACCGGTTTTCTGAATGTGCTCTTCAACATACCTGCAGAGACAGAATCAGGCCAGAAATTAGAATAAAAATATTTATAGGATTCAATGGTGTCGAGCATGCAAACACCTCAAATCTGATCTTTGTCAAAACATTTAGATACTTCAAGCAAGGCTTTTTAAAACCCCGTAATCACAAATTTAGATCTGGTCAATAAACCTTTTATCACCCAGTTGATGTCTTAAGGCCTTCTAGAAATTAGCGTTTTATAAACCTTCATATGGGGTTATGATCAGAAGTTCATTGTTCACATAAAAGAGTGTTCTGCACTTTTAATGATCTTACTCATTTAAAAATCCAGACATAGCTTATTATGAATAATTAATTCATGACTGTTCTAAATTATAAAGAATAATTAATGTGTGAAACTTTGAAAAGTTTATTCTTTGAGACAAATCACATGTTGTAGCCTTGAGTTTACACAAGGTGGTAGAAAAAAAAGCTGTTAATTAAATGATTTCTCATTTCTAATCTGATGAGAAGGAGCCAAATGCTTCCTGAATTCCTGATTCAAACTTCGTTTTCTGATTCAGGGTCAGGTCGGGGACGTGGGTAGCCCAGAAGCCTGAAGAACTCTGACTCAGAGGAAAGAACCGAGCGCGCTCACTGGGAACAGCAGCCAATAAATCACTTGAACACCATGTCTCAAACTCTGAAGTTTATTTTTGTTTTCAATTTCTCAAGTATAAAAACAAAAAAAGAAACATTATCTCAAAATGTGGGCTTGGAATCAGAATAACAAAGCTGACTGTCTCTTTATCTTCCTGCAGTTTATTTTGAAATCACTTGTTAATTGGTTTAAGCAGGTTAACACGCCGCAGAGCTGCTCTCACAGCTGATTATTTTCCACTGAGCCCATAAAAACAAATGTTTTGAACACAGTGGGCATTCTGGTGCTAATAAATCATGCTCTAGAAGCTGTGTTTTACTCCTGTTTTGCAGCACTGCTGATCACAGATCAGCTGATAAGGCTGGTGAAATGTTCAGAAGCACCAGATGTTTAAAACAGCATTAATATATTCAGGTAATGATTTTAGGTGGTTTACAAGACCATCGAATAACATAGCATCAAAAATACGTACACTTAACACAATAAACAGTTAGCTGTAGAAATTACAACTATCATTTTGTTCCTCTGATGGTCTAAAATAAATTTTAAAAGAATACTCACTTTATAATAAACCAACACTGCAAAAATTTTTACATTATATTTGTTTGTTGATGAATTTTCATTACACACAATTACAGACTTGCTGCCTATTAATGTTCTGCCTACGAATCAATTTCCTGTGTAAAAGGTCAGTGAGTGCTGGGCTAAATAGTCCAAACCAAAAAAAATAATAATAATCACCCGCTGTTAAACATGAACAAACAATTTCAAATCCATTAACTGATACCTGCTAGCATTGAGTAATGCAGCTCTTACAATCGAGGGTAAATGTTCTGGGAGAGGATAGCGTTCACATGGACATCACTTGACCAAAATGCTTGAATATTTATTTTTGCAAATCCTGAGATTAATGAAGATTACTACATTAAATTGCAAAATAGTAAACATGACATCCGTTTACAAAAAAAAATAGATTTCACAAACCATCAGAAATGTTCAAAGTGGGAACAATCACAGATAAACTAGTGGATTAATGTCCACTGAATCTAAAACAAACGTCATCCAATTTAAGGAGCCTATATTACGTTTTAGAGCTGGTATGGCTCCGTCTCATTTGGTACCTGAAAAAAAACAAAACTCTCCACCTAAATTCAAGAGTTTTCTCTGTTTAATATACATTCCTGCAAGTATGTATAAATGTATTTTTAAATTTATGCCACTTGTTGCTTAAAATGTATTTTAATAGATGTTTTATCTTTTTAAAAAAAACAAGCATGGTTTAAGATGGGACAAACTGTTGAAGTTTCTCGGCAACATATTCTCCACCCATGTAGTGCAGAGATGCCATGTGTGTATACCACACTTCTGTAATATTCATGATGCACAGATTACTAAACTCTCTCTACCGATGAAGCAGAGAGTTTAAAAACCAGACAAATGCATGTTGGATCAGTGAATTTGAATAAAAGAGATGTTCTACCAGTTAATAAAGGAGCTCTTCCCTGCAGAGTGATTTCCCATTATCATCACGATAATCTTCTTTCTCGGAGGAAGGAGGCGGACTCCGAGGCTGCTGGCAATTTTCACCAGACCTGCAAACACACAATGTAATCAAATACTAAAACAATTATATTCAGGCTAAATAGAAACGTATTTAATAAAAAAAAAATAGCTAGGTGCACTCTTTAGACATTTGCATGCGAGTTTGCACATGCAAATAGAAATTTGCGTTCAAGGGCACACACAAATGTTGAAATCAAAATGTGAAAATCACTGAGAAGGAACAGAAACACTTTAGAAAACCTTCACTGAGTAGTTTTTTTTTAAATGTCATCTTTACACCACAAAACATATGTATGGTTTATTAAAGAATAACTATGACACAACTGTTTGACTAAACAATTTCTCTTTTTTTAAAGGAAACTATTTTTTTTACCTAATTTTCTTTTCTGTTTTTAAAGCTCTACATTGTCTTTGTCCAAAGTAGTAGACTACGTTGCATCTGGCATGCATTTGCATTTTCCAGGTATTTCACTAATTCCTTAGGATAAAAACTTGCAAGAAGCATCTTCTGGCTACAACTGTAGACCAGCAACTGGGAGCGTTCAAAGTTTTACTGGTAAAATTGAGACCTCTAGAGCAAAGCTTTTAGGTAAGTCTTTCTCGATTTAACATTTCATTTAGCAATACGGATGTTTCACAATCATCCATTTGAATTGTCCATAGCATCCACAGATTAAGCATGATGTGACAAAACCCACTTCTGGTCTTCAAACAACCATTGATACGATGTTGATGCTGCATCAAAAACATTATTTTAAATAATTCATATTTCAGAAATGAAATGTGAAATCAGAAAGACTCTGTAGGTTTCCTCCTCTGGCCACAAGACTGTTGGACTGAAGTGAAGCAGCCAGATTGCTTGTCCTGGGCAAGTTTATCTGTGTAACATCTGATCCTGAAGAAAGGAAAAGCTACTATCTGGGGACTGAAGTTCTTCAAGTTCAACATGTCTTCTTGCATCTGCCTCTTTCTGCTCAGTTTGCAACTATTGTTACCAAGGAAAGCTCTGTGAGTTTTAAGAGCAAAGTCTGCAGTCACACACATAGTTATCAAATAACAGTGGTGGTGTGGGGGCAATCGCTCTTTACAACAGTAGTTACATTTGTTTGAAGTGGAAGTAACCGGGTTTAGTCCTGTGTATGAATACACTGGCAGTGAGTGCACAGATAGGGACGCTGCCTGCCAAGAGAGGAACGTCTCTGGTTCAGGTGTCATGTTTGTCACACTGACAGCAGCTGCTGCGGACAGACCGCTGCAAAATCTCTGCTGCCCCAGAAATCACCGTAAAACCCCTCTGCTGTTCAACATTTAACAACCACACTCGGGTCTGCTTGTTTGTGCTTTAACGCTGCTGTAATCCGGGTGGCCGGTGGGTATTTACCGTTCTCGCTGTCCACGTACAGACTGTGGCATTCCTTCAGGATCCTCTCGCTCGGGGTGGTGATCGCAGACTCCAGGGGGTTCGCCACATACCGGGGCTTTCTGCCCGACATGATCAAACCACGAACCCACACGGAAACCGTGGATCTCCTTGCAGTTTCCAGAGGGGGAAAGGTTTCAGGGTTGCACATTCGAACTCTGCTTCTGTGAGGAAGAAGCGCCCTCCTGTGGTGAAATGCATCAACGACACCTGCGCTTCAAACATTCACTTGTGATAGTGGAGTAACTTTGACTTAAAAACACTAATCTAGTGTTGATAATCGGTCAGTTTTTTATGACTAAGATTGGAGAGGAATTACAGACATATGACAACTGTCCACCTCTATTGATTTGCTTGCATTTATGCTAGCAACCACATAATATAGTCTAGCAAAGAAAAAGACGACCCTAACTATAACTCCACTTTTAAATGATAATAAGTGTTTAATCCTAAATTTATGGTATAAGACAATTGAAAAGGAACTCATAACAAATCAAACGTTTTCACTATGATGTGAAAAACATAATAAGTCCTCTCAGGTCTAAGTCAAGTGTGAAACAACTAAAATAAAAATCTACCTAGTCTGTGAGAACTATTTTTGGAAACTTGCATGCAAACATTTTGCAACAACTCCCTCCAAGGGGCGAGATTTAGCAACAACCAACCCTTGTGACAGCCAGACCCATTCTCTCCTAATGCAAGCCCGCTTACATAATATTATTTTCACTGTTCTGTGAAATTAAAGTATCTTGTGTAGAAAACGCAGAAATAAAACATTGGATGTCATTGAGTAGTTTTGCAGCTGTTTTAATTTATCCATACACACAGCATTTAATGAAATGTTATCTTTCTGCAAATGAGTTTAACAGAAGGGAAAACTGAGAGAACAAAGACAGTGCGCTGTTTGTGCAAAACAGCATTGTTCACAAACAAGTCCTTTTTATTCTTTAAAGAAAAGCTGCATAATTATATTGCCTTTATTGAATCTTCATGCATCAAACACTATTGTTTATGGGAATAGAACTCCTTAAATTATTTTAAAACAAGCTGCCTATGCTTCATTGCACCGTCTTGCAAAGCTCTAAGGCTTTTTGAAGGAATTTGCTTGAAGCTCAACAAATGGCATTCTGAAGCACATGAAGTTGACTTGCCCTGTTGGATAAGGCTTTAAAACTCACATGCTCAAAGCTGTGGTTATGATTAAGAAAGATCTCTGTTCTTCGACTGGAGAAAAGGTTAACAATGGACAAATCCTTTCACATTTCAGTGCAACCTTGTCTCAGGTTCTGTGTGTAATAATAAATAGAACTGAGAAAAACCTTTCTGCAAACAAAAACAAGAGATAAGGAACGGTACCCTGGCATAAAATCGTATTTGTTGGTTTTAGGCTGGATGTTGAGCAATACTAAAGAAGTGGAAATTGTACCACAAAGGCTGGTTGTTATTTCTATATATGGGTCAAACAGTCTTTCCACTGCCAAAGGGGCAAAGGGGCTGTTAAACTTCAATGAGTTTAACAGCCTCCCTCCCTGAGCAGGAGTCATGCGCTGCACCTTGCAACTGGGAGACACAATGTAAGGAGGGCAATCCGACTGAGCGGCTCGACACGCTTTCAATGCTTTGTTTGAACTTCATTTCACAGCAGCTTCCAAGATGAACTTAAGTGAGGGAGCCAATAAATCAAAGAAAGAGGTGAGTGTAAGATTTTACCCCATTTTGGGTTTTCTTTCTGAATATTTGATTTTCCTTTAGTGTCTGAAAACGATGCACTGTGGCTTCCCTGCAGCGATAAATGGAGACATGTGGACCAATAGTATATTTTAGGAGTTTCCACTCTTTTGGTGTTGCATTCATGGTTAATTCAACACAAATCGTTTCATTTCCCATTCTGAACATTTGCTGTTAGGATTCTGATGAGGATTTCTAGGGTTTCCATATGCATCTGCTGCAGCTATTTGTTAGTCATTTGTGTATTTTGCACTTAAATTAACAGTATGTAAGATGTTTATGCTGCAAACAATGATCATATATGTTTTGGCTTTATTGTCTATTTTATTAAACATAAATTAAAATCACAAACAGATTGTTGCGCATAAACCTGTTCTTTAATAAAAATCCGTCATCATCAATCCATCATCTTAAACATTTAATCATTTTGGGGATGTTTTTTAACATGAATAAAAACAGGGATAAACAAATTGACTAAGCAAGGTACAGGTCTACAGTCAATAATACTTTATAAAAAGTGAGGAAAGCAAGAGACACAAGATGATTTTCTTCTGTTTGTCACATAGAGGGAGCCAGCAATGCATCTGTAGAGATAACGTCTTCAAACTCCAGTCGAGAACATTGTTATTTATATTTGGAGTCTTCTTGTTGCCAAAAAATGCAGAAATATATATATATTTATATATATTATTTTAATTACTGATTCAATTGGCTCTAATTTTGAACAAAATCTCTGCTTTGTGTTTTTTTTTTTGATAACTTTGTATTAATTTCTGTCATTTTATCCTTTGATATATAAACATCAGTCAGTCATTACAGCAGGAGGTGCTGAAACTGTTTCATTGTTTTAAATGCCTGGAAAAGAAGAGCAAAATCAAGTTATCTTATTAAATATTTTCACAAGCATTTGATGGTTTATCATTTTGTTTCTGTTTTGTTTCATTATTCAAATAGCACAAAGAGACAAGTATATTTTTTGTGCCCCATTCAAAAATTCTCCAAAAAAATCTACCAGATTAAATTACAGACAGAAGATCAGAGTTGGCTGGTAGGAACATCTCACTCTTTGCCACTTTGTGCTTTTTATGGTGGAGCGCCTGGAGCAGCTGTGCTCTTCTTGCGTCTAGAGTCTGATTTCTGGCAGATTTTCTTTAGAAAAGTGTTTTGAAAATATCTGACAATGAAAACTATTTTGTGGAATTTTTTTTCTATAAATTGTTGGACAGAACCTGATTCATATTGAAGAGAACAGTCTAAACAAAAAAATCTGGTACCTGTTTAAATAACAAAATGTTTACCTCTGTTGTCCACACAGAAGTTTAATTTTAGAATGTCAATAAATTGGCCAAACATTTAAACTTGTAAAGAGAACAACAAAGTGAGCTATAGCTTCCAAACAGATCCTCCATTTTATTCAAATGCAATATTGCAGCATAAATAGACATTTTTTTTAAAAAGGTACCAATTTAAGAATATCAACACCATATCTTGTCAAATCTGACCAACATTGTACTGTTATGAACATAGAAATAGCAAAACATATTTGATGATAATTTTAAGGGAACATAAACTGAAACTATCAGTGTTTATTTAAGTTGTCTGAAGGACTTCTTAAACCTCAAGCATCTTAACATAATTTAATCTTTATGACTGTGATATGGCTGCTGTCCATTAGCATCTCGAGTGTCTCCCCCCGACAGAGGGGTCAGCAGGGACACTGAACCATGATCTCGCTTTGGGCAACAATATGACTAGAGCCGGTTCTGCCCCTTTTAATATGTTAATGCGTGATCATATTTTAATTCTGCATTAAATGTGACTAGCTTTTAGGGTTAACTTGTGAGCCCAGGACATTCAATTGCTTGTAGGATAGTATAAAATCTTGATGAAACATTGCTTCAAACAAACTGCTAATTTAAATTTTTTTTTTACATCATTTCTTCCTATAATAATCCTACAAAGTTGAGATCAAAAGAGAGCATGCAACACTTAAACTATTCCCAGAATATTAAGAAGCAGCAAATTATAAAAAGGCTATTATTTACTCATTAGGGCTGCTTGACATCATCAAGCAAGAGGTCCTAAGATGATGCAAAGGCTTGTTGTGCTTTAAGATCAGAAGATTGATTGATTGTTGCGAGTTTACAAGACTGATTGGTTTAGTAAAGCTTAATATAGCTTCAATATGCTACATGCTCTCTCCAGCAATATTTCGCTCACTGAGCTCTACTTCTTCAGTACTTGGATGCTGTCACAGTAGCATGAAACTCTGATGATCAGAGAGTACCCTCATTATGCAGAAGATTCACCACACTTCATACTCATTTTCTGACAACAGATCAGTTGTGTTATTCTCAGTCAGACATGAGTTTACTTCTGAGAGCAGCCTCATGAAGAAAAGGATACTCCACGTGTGAACAATAGTTTTAAGAAGTCTTGAGGTTGTGAGAAAAATGCCAACAGAATACGTGGATGAGTACGAGCCTTTGCTCGTAAGGGGCATTAAAGACGAAAGGCGTTTAAAGGTATTGCAAGGCATACATTGTTATGACTCGCTGAAGAAAAGAAGGATGAGTTTGTTGTTCTTGATTTTCTGGAAATGCTTTCCTGAAGTCTTCGTTTGAATTTTTGCAGCTTCCAAACAAATCGCTGCTATTGGCTGTGTTTGCTGCTTGTGTTGGAGGAACATTTCAGTATGGCTACAATATCTCTGTCATCAACGCACCCACAGTGGTAAGAACCAAGAAGAAATGGGAATGCTAAGGGAGGATAGCAAAGCAAAGCTGGATTGTTATTGTTTCTTCTTGAAAGATCCACTTTAAAGTAGTATTTTATTGTTTTGGCTGAAAGACAAGTTGTCTTTTTGTCTGTGATAAACGTTTTATAGTTGGTGAACTACTTACCTGCAGATTTTTTGTTGTTCTGTATCAACCAAGGATGTATAAGTTACGTATAAATTGTTCAAATTAAAACAATGCTGCTCTTTATATTACCTCTTAATGTGAGGACAAACCTGTTCTTAGAAAGTACTTCAAAGTTTTCCTTTTACTAATTTATTGCTGCACTTAAAAATAACAAATGTTAAACTACATTTCTTTTCTTTCCTGCCATCCGAAGTATGTACAAAACTTCATCAACCAGACCTGGATGCAGCGCTATCAAACCAACATATCACAGGGTGGACTCACGCTGCTCTGGTCCACCATTGTTTCCATGTTCACCTTAGGAGGGTTCATAGGCACATCAGTGGGCGGGACTCTGTCTGTGAAACTGGGGAGGTATGGAGATATTATTATATTTGGTAAGACTAACTCATCTTTTGTTACCTCTAAGTCATATTATGTGGTTTCCTTCAGGAGAGGGACGCTGCTGGCCAATAACGCCTTTTCACTGACAGCTGCTCTGTTGATGGGTCTGAGCTCCACTGCAGGGTCATTTGAGCTGCTCATCATTGGACGGCTCCTCAGTGGAATGAATGCAGGTAAAAACAGCCAAACATTCTTACCTCTCTTGAGCTTCCCCACCTTTTGCATAGTACAACCACAACCTGAAATCCAAAGTGTTGGGATTTGATGTTTTGATGATTTGTAAAACTCCAAATCCAATAGCTGGGAAGTGGGGGAAAAGAAACATGGTTTTCAACATTCGTCACATATAAAAGTCCAAAATATGTAGTGGTTGTTTCTCTTTAGCCCCCTACATACTTTTTATAATAACTAATTGTATTGGGTTAATAAAGTAACCAGCATTGCACATAATATAGACATTTTTTCCTTTCTTTTTTGCAAAATAGCACCTTCTATAATGTTCCTTGTGTGTCCTACATACAGTAGCTTGTGTAAAACTGATAATGGGGACTTCTTTGACTTTCTTATAACAATGCCTTTCTTCTTTCCATTCTTCCATAAATACCAGATTTCTAGAGTGTACAACAATCAGCTGTCTTGTCCACACATTTGTCCATCTAAACTTTGGATCCTCCAGAGTGTCCAATGACCTTTTGGCTGCTTCTCAATTAGGAAAACATTTCAAAATCCCTGAATCTGTTTCCTTTCATTTCAGAATTCACATGGAAAAAACAGGAAAAAACATTTTCATGTTTCAAGAGGTGTAAATACTTAAATAAACCATTGAATTTAGAACAAAATGACTCAAAAGACATATTTTGTTTGATAGCCAAACACCTCCTTAAAAACTGATTGCCTATGTTTAGTAATCATTTCTAAAGTCGTTTTCTTGTTAACATTTTTAGGGTCTGACTTTAAAACAAAATACTAACTTACAGATGAATCTCGGATTGTTGTTCACAGGCATTGCCCTGTGTGTTCAGCCTCTTTACTTGGGGGAAATAGCTCCGACTGCATTACGTGGGGCCATGGGAATGGGAACTTCAGTCTTCATCACTGGTGGAATCTTAACAGGACAAGTTATGGGCCTCAAGTAAGTTTCAAACACTAAATCCCACATAGGCCGCTTAATTTTCACTTTCAAGGAATGCACAGATTTTTGTGCTGTCTTAACAAGCATGCTAATTTGGCATCTGTGTGTAACTGTGCAGAGAAATTCTCGGTAAAGAAGAGTACTGGCCCATTTTGCTCTCCACCACATGCATCCCTGCATTCCTGCAGCTCCTTACTCTGCCCTGGTTCCCAGAGAGCCCGCGCTACCTGCTTATTGACAAAGGAGATGAGGAGAGTTGTAAAAAAGGTAAAGTATTTCTTAAACTATTCCTCAGTGTATTGTGTAGATCATTATTTCTATTTATTTATTTTTTTTTCCTTGTTTAAACCCTGAAAAGTCATTTTAACTTTATTGGAACAGTTGGAACTACACCACAGAATTAAAATATATATATATATATACAAAAGCAACCTGCCTTCCACGTGCTAATTTTGAGGAACCATGAGAAGTACCATGTAAATGCAGCCTTTTTATACAAATTTTATCTAGAATCAGAAATCTGTGTTTTGTTGGTGCAGTTGGTTCATCCATGTGATCTCGTTTGGACCACAGCGCATTAATGTGAAAGGAAAGCTGTTTATTGCAGAAAACCTTTTGATTGGACTTTAAAAGTCACACCCCTGAAGCCTGATCAGATGAGAAGAATGGCGTTCACAGAGGATTTCATTCACTGGGTCATGTGTTTTCCTGTGTCCAGCCTTGAGGCAGCTGCATGGCTTAGCTGACTCTGGTGATGCTTTGGAGGATATCGAGAAGGAGAAGAATAATTTAGTGGGT
Source organism: Xiphophorus couchianus (assembly GCF_001444195.1). Taxonomy (NCBI): domain Eukaryota; kingdom Metazoa; phylum Chordata; class Actinopteri; order Cyprinodontiformes; family Poeciliidae; genus Xiphophorus; species Xiphophorus couchianus. The sequence continues at coordinate 17,635,173 of NC_040239.1, forward strand.
TTCCAGGCCAAGAAGCCCTGGGAACTCTTCTCCGATCGTAGTTTACGGTGGCAACTTCTCACCATCATCCTCCTGAACATTGCTCAGCAGCTGAATGGCATTAATGCTGTATGTACAGTATGACTTATCCCACAGCAACCCCCTAATGATTATTTTTTTAAAAATCAAAGCCAGAATTATATCCTCCTGTCTTTAGATTTACTTCTATGCTGATTATGTGTTCGGACAATCTGGTATTCCTATGGATAAAATACGATATGCAACTGTCGGCACTGGTGCCTGTGAGTGCATCACAGCTTTAACGTGTGTGAGTATCCATTTATACTTACATTTTTAATGAAGTTGTGTGTCATTTTTGTTTTTATGCAGTGATTAAGGTGCACATAAATTGACTATTTCCTCTGACTTCTGGAAAGATTGCATTGGATTTGATTGGGGGGAATTAGAGTCAATGGGACTGAGTACAAATGCACAACACACCTTTTAACTTTATACCTATCCAAAGTTAATGGAAACCAGTTTGGTTTATTTGTAAAATTAACTGAAATATCACATTCAAGTGCAACAGAATAGATTGGAATTTGAGGTTTTATCATTAAAAAGAAATATCCAACTGGTAGGAACAATGGGAACATCAACAACAAAACATCCATAATGTTAAATGATTCATTGTTTTATGGTAGTATTTTCTCTGATAAGGTCCACAGATGAAATGGCAACCAAAGACTACAACTCAAAACAGAATTGTAACTATTCATAAAAATGCTTAAAGTACAATGAAAATTAACACAAAGTCTAAAACACAAAACAAAACTGAAGATATTAAATAGTCAAATGTGTGCTTGAAGAGCCAATAATTTCCCTGCTGGGATGAATAAAGTAATTCTATTCTATTCTATTCTATTGAAGTGAGCTGTACAAAGACAGTCCTGTCAATTTAGTCTGTGTGTGCAATGTTACTGAGCTAAACTGGCACATCAGTATGTTTTACTATTTAAAATAAGGCTTAAATAATTTACAAACAATTGAATCAGTTTTAATTTACAATTTACAATGTATTTTTATAATAGTATTATAAAGAGTAAGCTTCCTGTTGAAGCACATTGGGTATTATTTACACATCGGAACATGTCCAGCTACATTTGCTTGTTAAACCTCCCCACATGGTCTTGTGACATGCTGTGTGTCTCACAGGGTATGCTTATTGAATGTCTGGGAAGGAAAGTCCTCATCATGGGGGGTTATGTACTCATGAGTATCTGCTGTGTTTTTTTCACACTGACGCTCACTTTCCAGGTAAGTTACTTCACGATCAGACATCTTACCCAGATGTTTATGCCTGAGTTAACATTTGCTCCCCCTTCAGGATTTCAGCCCAGTTTTTCCGTACCTGAGCATGGCGTGTGTTTTTGCCTTCATCTTGAGTTTTGGCTTGGGACCAGGTAAGTAAATAAAGCATGAACCTCATTAGATTTCACAGCTATGTCTCTAATTTTCTTTGTGTCTACTGTCTGTTAAAGGTGGTGTGACTAACATCCTAACCACAGAGTTGTTCACACAAAATACTCGGCCTGCTGCCTTCATGATTGCAGGATCAGTGAACTGGCTCAGCTTCTTCTTAATCAGCATGGTCTTTCCCTTCATTGTGGTCAGTGCTCCAGGTCAACATGAATAAGTGCAATTTAAAATGTTTCACTGTTGTCTGATACATCCTTTCTTTACATTCATAGATTGGGCTACAGCAGTACTGTTTCCTGGTCTTCTTGGCAGTTTGCTCCTTGGTGGTCACCTACATATTCTTTGTTGTTCCTGAAACAAAGAACAAAACCTTTGTGGAAATTCAGAATGAGTTCCAGTCATTGAAGACGAACAAGTTTTGCAGTTCAGATGGAGCTGGAACTATACTCTTATCAACATCCATCTAAAATGTTTCTCAGACAAACTTTCTCTGTCACACACAACACTGATAAACACACATGCATGATATTGCAGACTGTAATAAATATCTACAAAATGAAATTAAGATGACCTTGTTACACATCCCTGTATTATACATGATGGTTTGTACTACCTCTATAAAGGGTGCTTTACTTAAAATTTTAAATAAATTTCAGTTAAAAATGTCCATTCTTCCTTAATTGGTGTGAACAGGTTCAAAGTTAAGACTGCATGCTGCTGCAGCTGCCTGGTCTTTTCTAATCCCTCAGAGCTGCATGTGGTCTGAAGAACAAAGACTTTTTGCATGCATTATTTTTTTACAGGGATAAAGAGTCTGAAATCAGGACTTTAAATGGGTGACTGAACAGGTGCAACAGATGAGGTTGATGAGGCAGCACAGGTGAGTGGCATATATAATGCAGAAAGGTGAGTGTAAGTACAAAAGAAAACAGGAAAAGGACAAACATAGGAGCTAACAGGAGAAAATCAAGATATAAACAGAAGAAGAATGTGACAGGAGAAATGTAGGGGAATGATAAAGAATACAAAAATCAAGACTCAAGAATAAACTATGACCCTAGAAATAAGGATACAAACTGTCATGTCTAAACTTGGCAAACAACAAATAAACGAGACTGAACCGAAAGTGAGTACACTCTAAGTAGACAACAAGGAAATGACTAAATAACACAGCAGATTGTCAAATCCCAGAGTAAACTATAAAAAATAAACCTGACAATAAGAAGAAACTATGAAACTTAAATAACCCATAAAATAATTACAAGCCAACAACCCAAGCACCCAAGAACCATCACAAGCAGTTGTGAATAAGAAAACCATCACAGTACTACTGAAACTCCAAAAGCCCCAAATAACTGGGTTTGGGGCATTAGTGTTCCTGCTAACCTATATATATCTATCTATATATATATAGATAGATAGATATATATAAATTCACAGCAAAAGTAATCTCGAGACATTTTACAGGACAAACAGGCCCAGTTTTTGTCTGCCTATAAAGTGGCTTCTATCTGATTTATTCCTACACAGATGCATTCAGTTTGTGCAGTCTTAAGAAAAAACTGTTAGATTCAGCCATCCATCGTCTAAAGCTGTTTATACATGAGGTACACCCCAGAGAAAAGTCTGTCAGATTCAGTTGATCAGCAGTAGCTTTAAAAAACTTCCGGATTCTAAGCAAGAAGCTCCTTTATTTCAAGAAGAGACCTCCAGCTGAGCTAGTTTAGCAAGGATGGGTGCTCATCTTTCATCTCCAGATTTTTATGGTCAGACAGTGATACAGGAATTGTGACTGTGATATTGCATGAATCTCTCCTGTTCCAGAGCCAGCTAATTTCCAGTTAGTTTGCTATGCATCTTTCCACTGTCCTCACAACTTCTTCTTCTTCTATAGCTTTTTCTGGCAGTTTACATAATTTGTGTATTACCACCGTCACTGGACGGAGATGTAATTCAGAAATTCATTTTTTCCTATATACTGTATCTTCAAACCTTAAAATAACTATATTATATACATACTTATACACTTACACACACACATACTAAATCCTCTCAGCTAATTTTGTATCTTTTAAACATTTGATGAGTGCTTGAATTATATCTGTCCTGACATGATCAGAAATTCATTTCTTGTACAGAAATTTGTCCAAGTGTCACGTCATATACTGCCATCTAGTGGTCAACTATATTTGTTTTTAGTAAAAACAAAATATAGAAATTATGACATATAATGGCATAAATATCTTAGCTATATGGTTTGGACTTCTTACCTGCTTGATTATGACTGTGTATATATATATATATATATATATATATATATATATATATATATATATATATTGTTTTACTAAAAACAAATATAGTTGACCACTAGATGGCAGTATATGACGTGACACTTGGACAAATTTCTGTACAAGAAATGAATTTCTGATCATGTCAGGACAGATATAATTCAAGCATATATATATATATATATATATATATATATATATATATATATATATATATATGTATATGTATATATATATATATATATATATATATATATATACAGGAAAGCACAATGGTGAGTATCAGCAAGGAAAATTACATATGAGCAATTAAACCTCAACATTAATAACTGAAAGTCAAAGTGATTTGTAAAAGGGAAGCAAAATTTGAAAAACAATGTAGTAGCATAAAAAAACAGAAGTGATATTTTTTGGAAAATGTTTAAGGGAATATCCAAGAAACCAATCTATTTTGATCAACAGGCTGACTTTTAGAAATGTCCAACAGTTCTACCTGTTTTCAAAAATATTAAGCAGGTACTCGGGTGTATGCAAGAGTAAAAAATAAACAAAGAAAGATTTTTAAAAAGTATTTAAGTATTGATGTGACGTGTGCTGAAAGCCCATCCGGATACATACCTTTCTAATGAGCTTTACAGATTTTATGTTTAGACAAAAATATTTTGATAACACAGATTTCTGTCATATTTCTTTGCATCTACCAGTATGTTGTTACAATGTTGGTAAATAACTAAAGTTCATGTCATTTTGGATAGAAAAACTTCCAGTCACCAATTGACTTCACCTGGGTTCAAAACTGCAGGGTGGAATGAAGATTGGAGTGAAAGTATTTGTTGAGAGCCTAAACCTTTGGTATCTATAGTTCATTATTTGCAAACGATAATGAGTTAGTTTAGTTTAGTTGCATATTATTGTGATATACAAAGTAGACTCATCCTCAATCTTTGTGGTTTTCTCTGGTACATGGCTAAGGTTGCTGCCAAACTGTTTCATATCTTGTTTATGAAGCCTTATGTTTGCCTAATTTTATGTACTTGTTCCGTTGCGAAAGCAAGCATACTTTGTGCCATCTTTGAATGACCCTCATCACTGTTTTCTTTGCATTTTGAAAGAATGTAAGAGTTTATTTTTATTCCTGCATTTAAAAGGGAGGCTTCAGCAGAGAATTTGCATTCTGTCAAAATTTAGTTTTGCATTGATTACACTGAAGTTTTTCCTGACAATAAAATTAACCAAATTGAATTTATAAAACCAATTTGGTTATTATCAAAGTTGCGAATTGCTAATAAATGTAAAACAATGCCATTTTCTTAAGCAGATCTTTTTCTTTTAGAAACAAACAAGTTGTTTGCAGAATGGTATGATTTAAATCTGTCTGCTTTCCTTTCTAATAAAATAATTCATTCTTGATTATATCCAAAGCAATTATAATATTAGATCTCTTCTCAAATGTGAAACTTGAAGGTTGGGGTAAACTGTGGTTGGGGCAAAAGAAGTATCTCATGCTGTTTTCTAAACTTAATTGCCTAGCCTCAGACTTTATTGAATTTTTCCCTAATCTCTTTGTACTGTGAAGTCTCAGGGTTAAGAGCTAGACAGTTTCAGACTGCAACCTACATAGCAGACATGAAGTATGCGAAAGTCTTTAGTTATTGGAAACCACAAATCTATGGTGGACATTTCCGTCTTTTTAAGTGGAGAGGTGAATGTGGAATAGTCAGAACAATGCGAGTGATTCTTCATCCCCCTGCAGGAGTCGATTGCATCAGGTCAGTTGTATCATCAGCAGCAGCAGCAGCCTGAACTTCTTCTTCCGCCTTAACTCAGTGCAGAGAGCCAGCGCTCATATCGAAGACATCCTGACAGCGAACTTTTAGGAAATCCAACGAAATGCCGAAAGATTATTTAACCGAGTATGAGCCTCTGCTCACGAAAGGAAGCAAAAAACCAAAAAGGTTACAGGTAAGCCGACTTTAGAGTCAAGGCTGGATCATCTTGATGCGGTAAGTCTAACTTTACCAATTCAGACGATTTTTAGTCCTAATGATGAGCTTGTGTTTTCTGTCTGCAGCTGTTTTGTTTCCAGTTCCCAAACAAGTTTCTCCTGCTGGCTATGTTTTCGACATGCATAGGTGGCACATTTCAGTGCGGATACAATATATCGATCATCAATTCGCCCACTAAGGTAATCACTGATGCGTCTCATTGACACAGACAGATCCATCCAGGGGTTGAGTGTTTTGTGGCTTTTAATTTGCGGACGACGGCATTATGATAATTGTCTGGTTACTAGGTAATTAGATGTTAATTGTTAAATTTAACTCTTGTGCGTGGTGACTCGCCCTTCTGCGCATGCTTGATTTTTTGAGAGCGGTGACTTTTAAAAGCCATTCCAACAAGTCCTCCATTCACTCTTTTCAGTTGGTTTTATTGGTGTTACTCACTGGTTGACCACAACGTGGTGGCATGACTGAATCAGTACAGATTGGACCAGACTAGCGCCACATTTATGTGCTAGACGGACATGTGGATTTCACAGAAAAACAGGATTGTTCCCTTGAAAGTTGTCACTTTGTGGATTTCTGCACAAGGAGCCATTTGTAAAGAAAAAAAACAGTTAAAGCAAAAGTAAAATAGCTTCCTTGTTTAATAAAGTCTCATATTGTCAGTTTGCAGTTTGAAAATAGTCCCCCGTGTTTTACGGTAAAGCAAAGCGTGATTCGGTTTATGCAATAAAACTTTGCGAGATAGATTTTTGCGGGGGAAAAAAGGAACAGAAAATTTAATAATCGTTAAATGTATAAATTGTGGGAAAAAATAATTTTTTTAACATGGATAATGCACATTGTTGCACCCCCTTAAAAATGTCTACTGTTTTGACTTTTTTTGTCTCACTTAAATGTTTCAGATGGTTATTTTTCAAGATTTGACATCATGACTTAAGTAAATACAAAACGCAGTTTTCAATGAATGATTTCATTAAGAAATAAATGAAAATATTTCTGATTATAATTATGTAACTAAGTTTTATTTCTTTTAATTGAATCCTTAAGCTTTTACAGTGTACTAGTTGAGTTTAGTTACTGTAGGAGAATGGTGAAATTTGTGTCATTTTCCATCTGCTAGTGCTATTATCCTACTTCTTTTCTTATTTCAAGTATGTGCAAGACTTCGTAAACCAGACCTGGAGGCAACGTTACCAAACAGAGATATCTGAAGATGGGCTTACACTCCTTTGGTCCACCATTGTGTCTATGTTTACCATAGGGGGATTTATAGGAGTGTCCATTGGTGGGACTCTGTCAGTGAAGTTGGGAAGGTATAAACATTTTGAAAACAACATTTAGAAATGTTGATCATTTATTTTATTGTATAAATATGACCTTTTCTTGTCTTATGGTTTTTTTCAGGAGAGGGACGCTTCTTGCCAATAATGTTTTTTCATTAGTTGCTTCTCTGTTGATGGGCCTGAGCTCCTCTGCAGGCTCATTTGAGATGCTCATTATTGGACGTCTTCTCATTGGAATAAATGCAGGTAAATACATTTATTTTAGGAACAGATTTACAACAAGTGTAACAACTCCTGAAATCTGAAGCAAAATCAGAATGTGAGGTTCTTCAACTGGTCCAGTTTATAATGAGAGCACCGCTTTTCCTGAAACAGTAAATGAGGTCCCTAAAAATAAAAATATTTCTCAACACTTTTAGATACTGTATTTTGTACCAAGAAATTACACAAAAACATAATTGTATAAAAAATTAATGCTCACCCAAGCAAAATACATTTATAATTAAGTACAAGTAAAATACAAAGTAGAATTATTGAACTTTTTCATATTTTATCATTTTAAAAGCACAAACTTTACTGTTCCTTATGGGGATTTTATGTAAAAGATCAGCATAAAGTAGGACATAAATGTGAAGTGGAAGCAAAAGGATACAAGGTTTTAAAATTGTTTCAGATATTTCACATAAAAATCTGGACGTTTGTTGTGTGAGTACTTTGTAGAACCTCCTTTTAGCCATTTATCTGCCCATAAGAGCCTAAGTTCAGACCGATTGACTATATGTAAACATTAATTTTGATTTCAAAAATCTTGTCAAATATTCTCACTTGGCCTTTTGGTCTAAAACCTATCTTTGGCAGCGCCACATGGAGAGGTGATTGACAGCTCTAAAATCCTCTTCCTGGCTGTGATTAGATGTTTCTGTTAGCAGAAACACTTTTTGTCTGTCTCATACCAAAACTGTCATGACATGGTGACAGTTCCAACAAATATGTAAAAGGAAAATATTTTTATAGAAGTTTCATATTGCAGCATTAACAAACACTTCATATTTTTTACTACACAGTGTATTGAATGTACTTTGAAAATAAATAACTGAAATAAATGAACTTTTCAGTTAAATTATAGCTTACTGACACCTGTGTAAGACTGTAAAATCTCTCTTGTTATTTTTCCAGGCATTGCGCTATGCGTTGAGCCTATGTTCTTGGGCGAAATAGCTCCAACATCGTTACGTGGTGCCATGGGAACAGGCTCCTCCATTTTTCTCACTGGTGGCATCTTGTCTGGACAAGTGATGGGCCTCAAGTTAGTGAAATATTTGTTTTGTTCATTTCAATCTACTGCTGCATATTGATTTGTGCTGAAATTGAAAACTGATGTAATTATATTTGTGTATTGATGCAGGGAATTGCTCGGTAAAGAACAGTACTGGCCCCTCTTGCTCTCCACCACGTGTATTCCAACATTACTGCAGTTGCAGTTGCTGCCCTGGTTCCCCGAAAGTCCGCGCTACCTCCTTATTGATAGAGGAGACAAGGAGAAATGTAAAAAAGGTAAGATACTTCAATGCAAGTGGGGGTTTTATTCTTGTAATTCCAAATTTAAAAAAAAATCATGTGTTGCCTGCCAAGAAGACATGGTGCGTGTGATGGTGCTGTGCAGAAAGTCTAAATACTTCTCAAAAACTGCTTGAGGCTGTCAGTTAAACCATGTGAGCGCCTTCTGATAATTTCATGATGATATGAAGAAACTGTGGTTTGACCTTTGGTTTCTTTAAAGAAAAAAAAGCAGTCTGTCGTAGAGTAGCCATGTGAGAGAAAACGTGAACAGAGGACCTCTTTTTCTGTCTGCAGCCCTGAATCAGTTGCATGGCTCAGCAGGCTCTGACATTGTGCTGGAGGATATCCAGAAAGAAAAGGACAATTTGGTTGGTTTCGAAGCCAAGAAACCCTGGGAGCTCTTTGCAGATCGCAGCATACGCTGGCAAGTCATCACCATCATTGTACTCAACATAGCACAGCAGCTGAATGGTGTCAACGCTGTATGTATGAGCTTCCTTTACTGTGACCTCTCAATGACTTTGCAAAAACAAATCTTTAGAGACTTGCCCTTGTCTATATCGACTGCAGATGTACTTCTATGCCGATTACTTGTTCCGACAAGCTGGAATCTCAGAAGATAATATATCTTACGCCACCGTCGGTACAGGTGCCTGCGAATGCCTCACTGCATTAACATGTGTAAGTATGAGCTTGGAATGGCATATTTAAAGACTTTTCTGCATTAAGCCACAGAAAAACAAATAAAGGGTGCTGCAGTTGAAAGACTATTAATAATCAAGTGGCACGATGCTAATAATATTACATGATATACCTCCCATTTAAAGCTTAAAAGTGATAGTTTTAGTTTTGTGACATGCTGTGTTTCTTTTAGGGTATGCTGGTTGAATCTCTTGGAAGGAAAGTGCTCATCGCAGGAGGGTACCTACTGATGAGCATCTGCTGCATTTTATTCACAGTGACGCTTGCTCTGCAGGTAATTCTTCCGAAGAATACATCCTTAATGGAGCTATGTATTTTTAAAATGTTCTACTTTACATGACAAGCATTTAGTTATAGCTGTACAGAACAATAGTAAACACCTTTTCAGGTTTTTTTTAAAGAAAATGCAGACAAAGGCAAAAAAACAAGAAGAATTTTAACAGCTAAACATGACAAAACTGGTTACCTGCCTAATGCCTTTTGCCCCTGTCACCATAGACATGTGGAAGCTCTGTTTTAGGAGTGTTCCATGCAAAACAAACACAAATCAAAAAAGTAGTTAAGACATTTTGAAATAGAGGTGACACACTATATCAAACTTGTTGTTGCTTGCTTTCAAAGAAAAGTCTGATTTGTAACTTTTTAATTTCAGTGTCAGGCTTGTGTTCATTCATCTTTTCGATGATTATCTCTCTTCCTACAGAAAGTCAGTCCAGTCTTTCCATACTTAAGCGTGGCTTGTGTTTTTGCTTTTGTCTTAAGTTTTGGGTTGGGACCAGGTACGTTAGTAACTTAGCAAATGTATTCTAATTCAGTGTCTTCATCAGTAACGCAACATTCTTAACTTTGTTGTTTTGTCCTCTAAAGGTGGCGTAACAAACATCTTAACCACAGAGATGTTCAAACAAACTACTCGGCCTGCAGCTTTCATGATCGCGGGATCAGTGAACTGGCTCAGCTTCTTCTTTATTGGCTTACTCTTTCCCTTTATTGTGGTAGGTGTTAGAAATAACTTCTAGCTTAGTTTTATAAATGTTTTGAAAATGTTTGTTTCATATAGTCAGTTTTAGATAAATACATAATTGTCTTTTTTGTGAGGAAACCCTATTTTAAAGAAATTTCAAATACAGAAGTGTCAATTTTGACAATAATCACTCAAAAGGCCCCAGGCCCCTCTGAGTGACCCATTTTAGACTAAGCAGTGATTTCCTTTGACTTTTAGTTGACTGACTGTGAGTCGGCTGTGTAATCCAGGGGCCCACACCGCAAAACAGGATTAGATTCATTTCACTTCTGATCTATATCAACTTGACTAATTTATTATCCCTCTATTTTTTTTTTTTTAGCAAAATGAAGCCGCGACATTTCAAGTGCTTGATATCTTATTAGGGGCATTATTGTGATATAAAGCACTGGATTATACAGGAAAACCCAACTTGGCTATACTTCAAATTATAATGAGCAATAATCTTATTACATTAAGGATGTATGTGAGAAATGACAGAAAACACAACAAGTCTAATAGAATTAAAGTAGTTATTAAATGATTTTAACACCTTCAAACAATGGATGACTGGATATTTCCATATTACTGGAAAATTAACATTTTGGTGTGGCCCTTCTGGAGTCCCCACTTGAATATGATTGAGAAAATGTGAAGGGAGCTAAAAATTAGGGTGATAGCACAGAGCCTCTAACCTCAAAGACTTATTGGCCACTGATGGATTTATATAATATATGTCTTAATTTAGTAAGAGTTTAGAATGGCTTTCAGAGCTCAAACCCAACCTGTGTGTAAACTAATAAAGATGCCTGAGTTGGTTGCTTATAATGTCTATTTAGTGACTACCCAAAAGGTTTCTTTCAAAAAAATTTATGTTTTGATGTCTGTTGAAAGTAAAATGTCTGCATTGAAATGTTGAATGTTTTACATTGACATTTATTTGTTTTTTCCCCAGATCGGGCTGCAGCACTATTGCTTCCTAGTGTTCTTTGTCGTCTGTCTCTCGGTGGGGATCTACATCATCATCGTTCTTCCTGAAACCAAAAACAAAAGCTTTGTGGAAATCCAGAAAGAGTTCCAGTCCAGATGGAGTAAAGAGACGGACTCTGATGAAACAGATGCTTTGCTTATATCTACTTCTTTATGATGGGTCTCTGATTCAGCATTAGAACTAGCAAAGCTAGCTTGTCTACTAAACGAACCATGAAGATTTATTATTCAATTCAGTTTTATTTATATAACTGAGGCACTTTACAAAAAAATAATTTCCACTCAATCATACATACATTCCAAATGATCCCAGTTTTCAAACAGTACAGTAAGCTCAATTAATTATCATTTGTAGAAAAAAACACCAGTGATGAGTAATGCAATATATCTGTGGTACTTTTGAAGATGTTATTATAGTTTTGGATTTTTTTCTCTTGAAAACTTAAGCTGTGTTGATTGGTATGGACTTTATTGTGCCAAATGGTAGTTTGTATAACTTTTTCAAAGACAGCCGTCCTGCAGTTTTACAATAAAGATAAGCCCATTAAATACAACCTTTTGTATCCAATGAGAGGTCTGCATGCCACTGAGGCTACTTGGTGTTTCATTTCCATATTCCCTTGGGAGACATGTGATCTGTTGAACAAGGCATTCACTGAAGTGCTGCTCATGACTACTTTTGGAGGAAAGATAAAGGGGTATTATTAGGTATAACTAAGGTTAGAGAATATAAGACTTAAGGCTTATATATTTAAGGAATGCATAAATATGGCGTAATATTTTTATGTAAAGTGTTTTCTTTAGGAGTTATTCTGTTATTCTTCCTTGGTTGTTTGAACAAACTGTGAATCCAGCTGACTGATTTAACTGCAGGGCTAAAACTACCACCTGACTGAAATGATGGCATGAAAAATGAAGTCAGTGAGTGTGCTACTGGCATTGAGTAACAAGTTATCAGGAAGCATATATGATGGGTACTTCATTTTACAAAGGGAGAGTACATAAACCTTTCTAAAGTAGCTTTTAATATTTTATATCAGAAATAAACTAAAAAGTTTAATGATGATCGTTTATTGTATTAAAGATAAATTATCTTTCTTTTAGAGCTATGTATACCAGACTAGTGTAACGCAGTTTTTGTTCAGGACTAAAACTGCTAATTATTTATAATAATTTGTCAAACTGCAGTTAAAAGCCCCAGACAGGATCTTTAAAAGGCCACATTTCATGTAATACTCTGACATAAATTAACAGATCTTGAATAACATAATAATAGAAAGAAATAGATTTACACTAAATATTTAAAGATTAATACATAATATATTGCAAAAGCATTCAGATTTACTGATCTGCCATATTACAACTATAAACTTAAGTATATATTGAAATTCCAAGTTACTCCATGGGTGAAATACCTACTACTGCAGCTACATTTGCATATTTTTGTGATATTTCTCTATCTGCTTTACAAATCTTGGGACTGAAGGTTTTGCCCACTCATTTTTTTTTTTTTTTTTGCAAAAAGGCTCACATTCAACCATTGGATACAGGTAAATTGCCATGAACATACATTTTCAAGATTTTGCCACAGATTTTCAAGAGTATGTTTTGATTTCAATTATTTCATTGTTGACCTACGTATGCTAGACGGCATACAGCAGGGCAGGACAATGGGAGACAATGGGCCTCTCATTGTCCTGCTGGGAGGTCAATCTCCACCCAATACCATGGCTTTTCCTCCCAGTATTTAGCTCCATCCATCTTTCTAACAACTCCATCCAGCTTCCATGTTTGGGCAAATGAAAAGCATCCCCACAGGACTATACTGCCTTCATCATGTTTCACCATGATAATGGTGTGTTCAGGGTAAAATTAAGTGAAGGCTGAAGAATTTAGTTTTGGCACAAAAGTGGCTTCGTCCACATATTTGCTTTGTAAACATGTAAACTTCCGTTGCTTTACTTGCCCCTTTTCCTTTACAGTCAGACTTAGGGAGTCTTGTCAACAGATTCAGTTCAGGTCTCTTGTAACACCTGGAATACAATCAAACAACTTTAGCGTTTTTGCTTATGGCATCCATCAGGACCCTGATGAAACGGAAGAGGTGATTAATTCAATCTAATTTATTTATATCTACCCACCCCAACATCAATAAAGTATTCTTTTGGAACTGAATTCATTTGGAGGACCACAAAATGGGTTTGAATTTGTTTTCTGGGAGCGAAAGGGGTCATTCAGAGTGTAGTGTCTCCCTCAGACCAACAGGTGGCGGTAATCACCGCCGAACCACAGAGAAGCAGAAAAAGGAAGAAGATGAAACCTTTCCTCCTCATGTCAACATGGCGATCTAGATGTCCTGTCCACGCTGGTTTGTTGACATTTATTTAAAACCTTTATTCCGACTGTTTTAGTCGCATTACAACAACAACAACCATGTCAAGACTCATCGTTAAAAACCTGCCTAACGGGGTAAGTAAGAACGCGTTCTGTTAAATATAGATAAAACCATTAGTTGTAGATAATCTGGTGATGTTTTCTTGTGTCCAGTTTAAGGAGGAGAGGTTCAGGTCGATGTTTGCTGCTTTCGGCACCGTCACAGACTGCTCTCTGAAGTTCACCAAAGAGGGAAAGTTCAGAAAGTTTGGCTTCGTGGGCTTCAAATCCGAGGAGGATGCGAGCAGAGCGCTGAAACATTTCAATAAGAGCTTTGTGGACACATCCAGAGTGACGGTGAGATTTTCATCCACCCTAAAAAGAACATAGGTGTGTTGTTTGTTAATTAATGCGCCCAGTGTGTTCGTTTACCTGTAGGTGGAGATGTGCAAAGCGTTTGGAGATCCCACTAAAGGAAAAGCCTGGAGTAAGCACACCCAGAGCTCAGAGCAGGATAAACCGTCTGCTGCTGCTTCCACAGACAAAAAGAAGGTAAGAGGGCATTTCAGACTGGAATGTGGAGAAAACACCCCAATCAAATCTGTCTGGCATTCACTGGCTAATGCAGATTATAGGCCGGATTTGGCTTCATTTCTAATGACTATTACACATATATGCTCATTTAATTCAACAACTATTGTTCCATCTCAATAAATCAGAATATAAATGAAAAGTTTGCAAACCCCAAATTCAGTTTTATGAAATGTCTTTGTTAAGAAAGCTGAATCTTTGCAGAAGATGTTAGTGGAAAGTTGAGTGTAAGGGAAAACATCTCATTGTAAGGGATGCACAAATAAAACAACAGTCACCAAAATTAATAGAATTCATTACAAGTGTCATTTTTTAAAGGAAAAAAATTACACCATCTTCCTGCTTCCTTCAGAAAGGAAGCAGTTTTCAGCGAACATTTGAAGGGATTCTGTAGGAGTTTTCATTTTTGATGCCTCTCATAAACGGAACGATTACTTAACCTGCCAATCACTGGTCAGAGCCAATCTATTGGTGCATCTCTAATTTGTGAAAAATTTTCAGAGTAAACTGTACTGTATGTTTTTTGTTTGTGTTGAAATTCAGAAAAATACTGGGAAAAAGGAAACCAGGAGTGCACTGGGAAATGTGAGTAAAAAAGAAACAACTGTTTCCAGTTAACTGTTAAACTGTAGCTATTAAACATAAAAATGTGTTAAAAAGACAAATCAAATGACAATTTTTAGGCTACTTTTGTTACTTGTAGATTTTAGATGTAGAAACAATTTAAACAGTAGTTGTAATAAGTTGGCACTCACAACAATTGAGTGCTTTGTGACTCTTTTGTTACTGTTTTTGTTAGAATAATAATTTTTTATATTCACTTTCTTGTGCTGTGTCAGCTGGAGGCAGAAGATGGATTTAATGAGTTTATGTCAGTGCATCAGAACCGCAGCCAGGCCCAGACCTGGACAAATGACATGACTCAGGATCCGGCTGACTCTGGAGGCGTACAAAAGCAGAAGAAGAAAAAGCCCGCCTCTGATGATTACCTTAACTTTGATTCAGACCAGTCAGAGGATGAGAAGCATGATGTGGATGATGATGATGATGATGATGATGATAATAATGAAGGTAAGCGTTGGTTGTTTCTTTTTTCCTTCTGAAATTTTGTACAAATAGTCCAATTGTTCTTTTCAACTACAATTTGAAGATCTTTGTGTTTCTAGTTGCCTCTAAAGAAGCCCTGAAGTCTGGCCTGTCGGATATGGACTACCTGCGGTCCAAGATGGCTCAAACTTTGGAGGAGAGTGACGAAGAGAATGAAGTTGATGAAGAGCAGGAGGAGGAGGAGGGTCCTGTTCAGCATGGGGACAGCGCCTATGAGAGCGGTGAACGAGAAAACATCTCGAAGCCTAAACCTTTCCCTGGGAATAAGAAACAAAGTGCCCAACAGGAGGTTGGTTAAGAGGTTAAGTGAAACGACACCTTAGATATAATCACTTGGTTGAACTTCTATGTTCAAAACCACATTTCTTTGTTCAGATGGAGCCGACGACAGATTTCACAGTGAAGCTAAGAGGAGTCCCATTTAATGTAAAAGAGGTGAGTTAAACCGCATCACCAGAAATGTCTTGCTTTAAAAACAGGCCGTATTTATTATTCCACTTATTTCATGTTAAATTCTGTTAGCAACAAATCCGAGAGTTTATGACTCCGCTGAGGCCTGCAGCCATCAGGATCGGGAGGAACGAAACTGGAAACAGAACTGGTGTGTGGAAAAAACTATGTATATATTATATATTTATATATGGTTTCTGTTTAAACACTGTGAAGGTCCGTGTGTCAAATAAGCTCCATGTGGCTCCTTTAGGTTATGTGTATGTGGACTTGCACTCTGATGAGGAGGTGGAGAAGGCTCTGAAGAAGAACAAAGATTACATAGGTAAGAAGTCAACAAATAAGTAAGTAATTTGGAACTATTAAAATTGTATTAATCACCGCCAATATACCAAAAGGTGGTATTTGCTATCTCTGAGAGTTTTATCAAGACAAAAAATTTCTGTCATTTAAAATTGATGTAAAATACAGTTTTTTCCAGGCAAAACCTGGATCCATCAGCTCGTCATTTGTTTCAATGCAAGATTTGTTTGTAGATCCTGAGTTGTAAAGATAAAGACCTCGTCTCATCACTATTCACCCCAGCACTACCTATTGTTTTGATGTTGTTTTTTATTTTATGCTGTGGAATATGATTGTGAAACTTGGTGAAGCGTAAGTGCAATAATTTTGGTCTGGGGCAGTAGTAAAACAGTTTTTATTCTCACTATTAGGTGCTTTTTGTGAGCTTTATAAAAGTATAACTTTATTGAAATCTTGGTGGGTTAACTCCAAGGCGAACAGTCTCTAATATGGCAGAAACTAATGAGGATCCTTAAATAAACAAATAAAATGTATTAATAAATAAATAGACTGAATCTATATAGAAGTTTTATATTCATACCAAACACTCAATGTTTAGTATAATTATCTGGGCTTCATGTGATACACCTGCGTGTGATTTTAGCCGGTTTAAATGAATAAAAGAAATGTGCGATTTTCCTACTTTTATTCTTATCAGAAAAGTTTAATTTAACTTTAAAAGGGTTTCTCTTCTGTTTTTGTTTAGTTTATATAAGGTACATTTCGTGCTGTTTTTAAAATCTATTTTAAATATCTAGATGTCCAAATAGCTTAAACACACCCTGTAATATGTTATCCATATTTACTCGTATGTCCGTACACTTACATGATGTTATTTGTGATTCTGCATCGGTTTATCTGAATGTAGTCTTAGTTTAACAGCAACCCTGATTGCTTTCCAGGAGGTCGTTACATCGAAGTCTTCCGCATTGATTCATCAGGGGCGAAAAGCAAGAGGAACAAAAATGACAAAGAAATTGACAGAAACTTCACCAGGAAGCTGAAAGAGGATGAGGAAGAGGAGGATGTTTCAGAGTCTGGTCGACTCTTCATCAGAAACCTTCCCTACACCTGCACAGAAGAGGAGATGAAAGAGCTTTGTGCTAAATATGGTGAGTTAAAGAACACGCAGAACACATACAATTATTTAAATTCTGCCTGCTAATATATTTTTCCTCAGCTAGATGTTTTTTGATTCTTTGTACTTTATAGGTCCTTTATCTGAGATGCTCTTCCCTATTGACAATCTGACCAAGAGACCTAAAGGATTTGCTTTTGTTACCTACATGATACCAGAAAATGCTGTGGTAGCTCTTGCGAAGTTGGATGGACATATATTTCAGGTATTTGTTTGTTACTTTAAAAAAATTATTAGGACTTCTATATGAGCTGTTTTTTTGGAGGGGAATTTTTATGCTTTTTCTTGTTCAGTTGTTTACAGGCAGATGATAATTATATTTATTTTCCATGTCTAAAACTGAAGAATATGTTTGTTTTTTTAAGCATGAAGCAAAAATGTGATCATAAGGCATCAGAGAACACAACTGAAGTTGCAGGAGAGTGAATGTTACAGACAGGACTCTGAACTGAGGCATCAGTGCCCAAAAGAGGACCTTGATGATAAAGTCTTTAACATGAGCTCATAAGAAGATGTACATGAGAAATTATTCAGAGAGCAGAATGATGTTGGATTATATGAGAACTCAGACTTTGTAATATCTGCTCTGTTCTTGACCAGCATTTGTTACTGTGGTAGATAGACTTTTCTTATCATGCAGTGGCCATGTAAACACTGCGGCAGTGAATGGAAGCAGCTGAAAGTCCCACTTTTCAACTTATAATCAGTCAGTGTGTAATTGTGAGGATTTAACTGAACTACTACTAATTCATTTGGCTCCAGCTTGGAGAGAAAATAAGAATTTCTTCTGCAGCTACTTTGAGGATAAACATACAATAGGAAAGTGCTGGGATCTTGATCTCGACAGACATGTAAAAATTAAAAACTACGGTACACTGAAATATCAAATTTTGACACCTGAAGCACTTTAGTCTCACAAACAATATCCTTGATTATCTTACTCCACTGGATCTATCTGTCTTATGATAAACTGCTGTTTTTGCACCTTATCTGTGAGTTGTTGAGAGACTTTGTTTTTAGTATGTGGGGAGAAATCTACCCTCTTTACCCATTTACTTTCATGAAGCTCACCCAACTCTCCTTGATAGAGGATGTTTTCATTACATTTTTTGTTTGTTCACAGCTACAGACAGGCATTTATGTCTGAACATGGTCATCCACATATGGTAAAAGTACCTGTTTTAGGGAGGTCTGACACCAACTATTTTTTTATTTGGAGAATAAAATGCCATCTTAAAATTGCTTTTTGGCATCAAAAAAGTGTAAAAATGTCATCTGTTATATCTGAATGATTTCTAGATTTTCTGGTTCTAAATTTTAGTGAGTGGATGTGTTTTCTGTGGTTTTAGGGTAGAATGCTTCATGTTCTTCCCTCCACTGTGAAGAAGGAAAAGTCTGAGTCTTCAGAATCTGGTGGTCCTGGTTCTTCATCATATAAACGACAGAAAGATGCTAAAAATAAAGCTTCGAGTTCTAGGTAAACAACAACATAATATGCTGTTTTCAATTTTTTTGGGTTGCTGTTTTAAAATGCACGCTAATTTTCTTTGTCTTTCTAGTTCGCACAACTGGAACTCCTTGTTTCTGGGTACAAGTGCAGTGGCCGATGCCATTGCTGAAAAATATAACACCACAAAAAGCAAAGTCTTAGACCATGTGAGTGAACCTACGTCTGAGGGTTTTATGCTAAATCATTATATTAGTTGTTTAGCATGAACAAAACTAATTATCAAAGTAAACTATTTTTTGTATTATCTTCCAAAGGAGTCAAAGGGAAGTGTTGCAGTGCGGATGGCTCTTGGAGAAACTGAGATTGTCCAGGAGACCCGACAGTTCCTGCTGGACAACAGTGTTTGTCTAGACTCCTTCAGTCAAGTAATTATGAGAACAAAATCTGAGAATATGTATATTTCATACATACATGTCTGCTAACGTCTAGTTATGTTTGTACAGGCAGCAGCAGCTAGGAGTACAACTGTGATCCTGGTAAAAAACCTTCCTGCTGGAGTGACTACGACAGAGCTGGAAGAACTTTTCTCGCCTCACGGCTCTTTGGGTCGAGTTCTGCTGCCGCCTTCAGGACTCACCGCCATCATTGAGTTCCTGGAGCCAACCGAAGCCAAGCAAGCGTTCACCAGGCTAGCTTACAGCAAGGTGTGTAAGACCTTTCAAAGTACTCTTACACCTTTAATGTTTTCACATTTTGACACATTACAACATTACATCACACAACTATCACTTACTGATTTTAGCTGAGAGGCTCCAAAAAGTGGTGCATAATTGTAAAGTGGAATGTAGATGATGAACAATTTTTAATATTTTTTATATATATATATAAATACAAATTTGAAAATTGTGACTGATATTTATATTCAGACCTCTTCAGTGAATAGAACCACATTTCAGTAATATTCCAGTTTCAACTCTTTTGGGATAAATCTTTTTTGCAAAGTAACTCAGATGGAGTAACTTTCGGTGTATAGCTTATGTGAACATGGATTTTAACAATTGCCACAGATTTACAACTGTATATAAGCTTGGTGATCAATCTAACATGACTATACTCAAACCATAGCCCTGCTTCAACAGTATGTTTCAGGTCATCGCTCTGCTTGATGATGAGCCTCTGGCCCAGTCTAAAATCTTTTACAGCGTCCAACAAGCTTTTATATCCAGGATATATTTAGCTCTGTACATTTTCCTCTTGGCTCTCGGCAGAAAAAAAAATCCTCACAGCATGATGCTGCCACCACTTGTCACTGTGTTCACAATGAAATTCAGTTAATTTTCTGTCACATATAGAGTGATGGCTGAAAAGCTTAAGTCCTTATTAAACATTTTTGTCATGTCCCCTGCAGGTCTTGTGGCAAACTTTGATATGGCTTTTTTATTTTTCAACAATAACTTTCTTTTTGCTATAAGGTCATATTTGATTTTACACAGGTGGACTCCAAATACTAATTAGGTTACTTCTGGGGGAAGTTGTAGCAATATATTTTATTTAGGGGTATCAGAGTAAGGCAAGGCAAGTTTATTTGTATTGCACATTTCAGCAACAAAGCAATCCAAAGTGCTTTATGCGGCTGAATGAGTTTTACATGCCACTTTATTTTGATCAGTTATGTAAAATGTGTTTGTTTTTGTTTTTTTTAAAACCCTAGTTCCACCATGTCCCACTGTATTTGGAGTGGGCTCCTGTTGGGGTGTTCACAGCTGCCAAACCAGAAACAGGTAGAAATGTCTACACACTAGACAACCTTTAGGTTTTATTGTTTTCAAAAAATTATTATTTTTTTCATAATATATATCTACCTAAACAAACATTACCAAAAAAAAAATCTAATATCAGATAAAGAGAAGACAGTGAAGGAAGAGAAAAAGAAAGAGGAGGATGAGCAAGAAGAGAAAGATGAAGAAGAAGAAGAAACTGTGCCGGGTTCTACACTTTTCATTAAGAATCTGAATTTCAGCACAACAGAAGAAAAGCTACAGGAGGTAAGTCATCTCTCATAACTGTAAAAGCAAATAGTAAATGAACTGTATTTGAGATGTTTTATTTTATTTTCTTTTTTTATTGCAGGTCTTCTGCAAATGTGGAAAAGTCAAGTCTTGCAGCATTTCCAAGAAGAAAGATAAATCAGGTATTTCACATAAAGACTTGAATCCTACTTTGACAAAGAACTGATTCTCTAGGAGCTTCATTTTTGTAAACTTAATTTTTATTTTATTTGAAATATTTGGTGTAGACGTAAACATTGCTTTTATGATTCAGGCTGAAAATGATAATGCTATAATATTTTAATGGACATAGAAAAATTGCTATTGGAGATGAGTAAAAAAAGAGTTATTTTTACTATTTTTATATTATTTGAAAAATTAGCAATATTCAAAACATGTTTGGTAATTTATCTTTTCCTACTACAATTTTTTTTTGTTGAGTTTTATTGTCCTGATCCTCAGTGACATCAACAGGTAACCTGTAGTTTGAACTTACAGGTAACATGTTGTCCATGGGTTACGGTTTTGTTCAATATCAGACAGCAGAGGCAGCACAGAAGGCTCTTAGGCAACTGCAGGTACCCTTGCCATATTCTCAGTGAACCGGTTCCACTTACCAACTGCACAGCCTGAATTTGGGCTAACTTGTGTGGGCTCTTTCCTCTCTTTCAGCACTGTGTGGTGGATGATCATCAGCTAGAGGTGAAGATTTCTGAAAGAGCCACAAGGTAAGTTGCTCCTTTCAATGGAAAATACATTCATAGGAACTATAAACTGTGTAAAGTCGCTATTTACTCAGTTGTGTTACCTCTGTGGGCAGAACTGCTGAGGTGTCTCACAAAAAGAAGCAAGCTGAGAAGAAGCAAACAGGCTCCAAGATTCTTGTCCGCAACGTTCCCTTCCAAGCCACTGTCAGGGAAATTCGAGAGCTTTTCTGGTACCACGCAAGCAACTTCTTCTGCCTTTTTATTTACTCTGCTTGTCTTGTTTGGTGTTGACAAATTATTTCCCTCATAAAATGTATTTTCAGTACATTTGGGGAGCTGAAGACTGTCCGTCTTCCAAAGAAAGCAGCTGGTTCAGGGAACCATCGGGGCTTTGCCTTTGTTGATTTCCTCACCAAACAGGATGCTAAGGTTTTTCTCCTATTATGCACATTTTCAGAAACATAATTCAAGAATTAATATCATGAATGTGCTTAAATGTAGTAAACATGTTTATAAATGGTCTTTTCTTTGCAGAAAGCCTTCGCTGCACTCTGCCACAGCACCCATCTGTACGGGAGGCGTCTTGTGCTTGAATGGGCTGATGCTGAGGATACAGTGGAGACATTGAGACAGAAAACAGCCGAACATTTCCATGGTGATTTACCAAAGAAGAGACGAAAAGCAGAAGTCATGGAAGGAATTCTGGAGTCGATGGAAACCGATGGGGGAGTTGAAGACTGAGGTGGACCTAATCATGAACAGGGAAGATTTGGACTGTGAAAAATAAGACCTGACTAGAGATAAACAAACATATGGCAATGATTTTACAAAGATTATTACTGTGACTGTATTGTGTATTTGTATGAACTAGTTTTACATAAATGTCTACATGTTGATTGTCTTTTGTCATTTATTACTTACCAACCAAGGTCGTTGATGTATCGGTTGCATTTGAGCCAGTTCAATAAGTGGAATGATAGAAACTTTTATTTAATTGCTTGCTTTATCTCTTTTTTGTTGCTTGTTTCCCTATTGTTTTTCGTAATGCATATCTACAGCAGTGTGAATAGGAGAGCTGTTTGGTGGCCGAAAGAGCAGGGTTGTTTTCGAAAGATCCGGATCCCGAAAAAGAGCCGAAATTCTCATGATTAAAAGACAAACTTTTACTTTGAAACTGAAACGTTCCAGCAAAGTCACGTGCTGAATATCGCTCTGCATCATGTGACCTGTTCACTGAGACATGGCGTCCAGGCAAAACAAGATGTTTGTCCCTGAAACTCCCTCAAAGACCTTTAGCTTCTTTGTGACTTTAATCGGATTGTGTTGCTTTTGTGCGTCCGCTGGAGCTGAAATCCAAACAGCGATCATAGACAAACACAGCGGGCAGCTGTCTGTCGTCGAAGGTTATCACGAAGATTATGTTGCCTGGGCAAACTTTACAGATGACATCAACACAACAGGGTGAGTTCAAATATACAGCCAGGTCAATTCAGGCTTACGTCGGCCTGCTGTGAGTGAGTTAATATGATCCCAGTAAGTCACACCGAAAAACTACTATTTCCAGAAACATAATCAAGTTCACTTCTGTTAGTTTCTTATAGTTTGGAAGAAATCTTTAATAAAAACAAAGAAGTATATCAGGAGTACATTTCTGCGCAGCAATGAATTTTGCTGTAAGGATTTATGTAGAGAAAACTGAAATTTTTAAATATGTTTTTTGTAATAAACGTTGCCTGTTTGCAGAAGTTTAGAAAGTTGTCAAAATATAAAGTCAACCGATAAGGTCATCTGGCTGCAAGTGGACTAAAGTCTCCTGAACATTTATAATCCTTGTTTACAAGAACTAGTTTGAAGTTGCTTAAAATATCACCCAGATGTGAGGACTAAAGGATTGTTGCAGACCGGCAAATGGAAATGTACTGGATGTGTTTTAATTCTTGATAAAGTAGGAAGAGTTTAACTGTTTAATTTGTATTTCCATTTATTCTCAAATACTCTCATGTCAGCTGGTCCTTTTTGGAGGTCACAACCAGCAGTTGGTACAATGACAGCTTCCAAGCTTATGCTGCTGGTGCCGTTGAGGCTTCAGTCACTTCTGCGGTGAGCTTGGCCCTCTTTCAGACAAAAGGTCAGATACTTTGTCTTTTCCCTAACTATTTTACATATTATTGTTTCAGCTCATTTATAAACACTGGATGAACACTCTGATGGGTTACTGTGGGCCCTTCATGTCTGAATCTGGTTACTGTGAGCGCCTTAAGACTTTTATTTCAGCCAACCTTCAGTGGGTTCAGGATCAAGTGGAGAAGCAGCCAGCTTCACCCTACTGGCACCAGGTAATATTTGTACTATTCCTGTTGTTGCTCTTATTTAGAGTTGCTTTAGCATTTATTTCTGCTTTTCAGGTGCGTCTGGCGCTGCTGCAGCTTAAAGGTCTTGAAGACGGCTACTATGACCAGCTGTACTTTCCTACTGAGCGCTTCAACCTCAATCCACTTGGCTTCTTGTAAGCTCTTGGCTTTTACTGCATATATCTGAGCCAAGACAATCAACTTTTTATGTTGCTGTTATCTCACATTTTCCACTGCTACTCTTCACAACCAGACTTTTCCAGATGGGTGGAGATCTTGAAGACTTGGAGTCAGCGCTGAATAAATCCAGCAAAACCCGCCTCCTTGGTTCTGGCTCCTGCTCTGCGCTCATTAAACTGCTGCCAAACAATAAAGATTTGCTGGTGTCACATGACACCTGGAACACTTACCAGGCCATGCTGCGCATCATGAAGAAGTACATCTTCGCCTTCAAAACTTCTCCGTTAGGTACCTCTGAAAATGTGTTTTCATTCATTGTGGTCATTGCTGTCTAAACCTCAGAATGAAACTGAAGAATGAATATTTTTGTGTGTTGCTTATAAACAAAATTAATGGTTAGAAAAAGGAAATGATAATACCCCAGCATATAAAATTAATTTTTTGTTTAGTGTGAAGTAAATTAACATATTCAGTTGTTATTAATAGGTATTAAATCTACTGATTCTGTGTGTTGGTCATGGCAAGGTTCCCTGTTTGAAGTTAGAAATATCAGTAATGTTAACATGTAGTAAATCAAGTTTAAAAGTGAATATATAAAAACCTTTATTAATTTCAAGATCTAGGAGTGTTCAGGGCAAGATAATTATAATTACTGCGCATGCTGGGATCTATTTGAAGAGCCAGAATGAATGTTTAAATTGTTTCATGATGTGAAACAACTGCAAATTAGTATCAACAAGTTAAAATTTTCTATATGTCTTTGACATATACAAATAGTTATGCATAAAGGCACATATTTACCTCATAAATAATGAGCTGTAAAGACATACGTTGAATAATTTATTTAATACATGCTGGCGTTAAGTGCCTACCTTCCAATCTGATTTATTTCCTTTGATATATTTTCAGCACAAGTTGAGTCTCTTCTAAATGAAATGCTTAAATCTAGGAGGTGTAAGTTAGAAAGCATGTGTTCTTTGAAAGAATATAAAACTTCTATAATGTCTTTTTTTGTATTTTGAAGACAACGATTCTCTTCCTGGAGGAACTCAGGCTTTCTCATCATATCCTGGCTCCATCTTTTCTGGAGATGACTTTTACATCTTAAGCAGCGGTTTGGTGAGAATTTGCCTCAGTGATAATAAAACTGTTCTGATTTAAACTTTCCAGTGTGAATGTTTTTCTTCTTCCTATTCTGTCTTTTAAATCCATCTTGTGCTTGCAGGTTACACTGGAAACCACCATCGGCAACAGCAACCCTGCTCTCTGGAAGTTTGTCCAGCCGACGGGAACGGTAATGGAATGGCTGCGGAACATTGTTGCTAATCGGTTGGCGACTACAGGCCAGGACTGGGCAGAGATATTCAGCAAGTACAACAGTGGAACGTGAGTTTTACAAATGGAAATAAAGAATTCACAAACAATGTGTTCTAAATAGTAAGACTTGGTTTCTGTTGCTTATATTATAAAAATGTGGGTTGCAATCAGTTTCTGTTTTACTTTTACTCTAACTGAAGGAGTGTAGCACTTTAGAGAGAAATGAATTGACATGACTCTGTGACACCGTAAAGTATGCAGCTCCAAGAACCAAAAGAGACACAGCGATAGTTATGCAATGGATTATATTAAAAAAGTAATAAAATAAAAAATTTACGGCAGTTTTATATAAACATATGGATTCCAAAAGAACTTAATATTTTGATTAAGAAATTTTAAGTATAGTTAGTTTATTATGCATTTCATAAATACTGACATATTTAATTTTTGATTAGTTCATTTATGACATTGTGACACTTTTACCACTTATAATAGCCCGGATGTCTATTGTAGCCCTTGCCTTCACATCATTGCTGCAAAATTTAAATTGAGTAATAAAACAGAATACTCTCTCTAAAGCATATGGAATAAACCAGTGCCCAGTCATGTGGAATAATGTAGAAAAATGGCTTAAAACAGCTGATTGCGATGTAAAGTCACATGAGTATTTGAGGTCAGTTTTTTTCTCAGACTGATCACATGTGTTTTCTGTGAAATGCTGAAGCAGTTAGTTAAGGATCAGTTACAAAGGCCTGAACTAAATAAGTGAAAATCTTTGCAGTCTGTTTGATAAGAGGTCTGTGTACATTCCAGTCTGTTGTCTGTGTTCATAGGTACAACAACCAGTGGATGATTGTGGATTATAACCTCTTCACTCCAGGACAGACTGACATTAAAGATGGCCTCCTTGTTGTGTTGGAACAAATTCCGTGAGTTTTTTTTACTCATCTGGATCTGATTATTTTTTAACCATTTCCGATTGATCTATTTAAAATGAGCAGTTTTTATCTTGTATTTTTGCAGGGGACTTGTTCTATACAGAGATAAGACTCAGGAGCTCCTGAAGAACGGTTACTGGGCTAGTTACAACATCCCGTAAGAATCCAGTTACAAAACATCATCTATATACAATTGCTTGTGTTGTTTTGTTCTGATTTATGCCCATACATGCTCATCCAAAGGTACTACATAGAGATCTTTAATGCCAGTGGCTGCAATAAACTGGTGGAGAAGTACGGCCCCTGGTTCTCTCTGGATCAGAATCCTCGGGCTCAGATATTCAGGAGAAACCAGACTTATGTCATAGATTTGGAATCCATGGTGCGCCTTATGAGGTGAAATTTGCAAAACAGTAGTTTCATTCTTTTCTTTACTGATGAATTGGGTTTAACAGCTTGTATGCATTTTTTTAGGTACAATAACTTTAAAGAAGATCCATTGTCAAAATGTGATGGATGTGATCCACCTCAGAATGGAGAGAACGCCATCTCGGCTCGTTCGGACCTGAACCCAGCTAATGGGACATACCCGTTTGGTGCCTTAAAGCAGAGACCCCATGGAGGAACAGACATGAAGGTTTGCTTCTTTTTCCTGAAATTCCACTTCTTCTTTCGCCATGTGTTTAGATTTTGATTGACATTTAATTAACTCTGTGATATTATTATCTGTCTTTCATGAATTTTTACGTGCTCCCTTGTAGCTGACTTCCTACGAAATGTTCAGACAGTATGGTATGCTGGCAGTCAGCGGGCCGACCTGGGATCAGGTGCCACCTTTCCAGTGGAGCACTTCTCCTTATGAAGACTTGGTCCACATGGGACACCCTGATGTGTGGGCTTTCAAGCCTATAAAAGTCACCTGGACACCTTGATTGGTTTAATAAGCACTGAGTGAAAATGTTAAGGTTATGACAAAGGGAAATAATGAGCTGGAACAAAACATTCTCTGTGATTGTGTTGCAGTATTGATATTTGATTCCTCTTTTTTTAAGAGCTGTTTACATAGATCTGTGTTTCTGATAACAAATTTTTAACTACTATTTTTTATGATGACTTTTTTTGTTTTAATATTTTTTAATTAAAGAATACCTTCATTTCTGTTAACCTTTTTAAATGTGTGTTTATATATACAACATTTGGTCAATAAATAGGGCCATCTCAGTAAATTAAAATCTCACAAAAGTATTGTAGTAATAAAATTTAAAAGGTAAAACTCAAAGTGTCTTTAAACGCGGAGAGATTTTGCAAAAGTATATTTCTCTTCTTTTTGCACTATTTTCTAGTTAAAAGAAAGTCTTGGGTTTGAAACCCTTCCTGGGGTTTTTGATTTAAATTTGCATGCTGTCCCTGTTGTGTGGCTTCTATAGCTTCTTCCTATTTTCCAGAATTATGCATTCTATGTTAATTGGTCATTCCAAACTTCCCCTAGGATTTTGTGCCTACATCACCTGCACAGGGCATGCCCATTACCTACCCCAAGCATACAGACCAGAATACGTAGTCGTAGATGAGGGCAGGATGGCTTACAGCTGATGAAAAACAAGACTTATGTTTGTACAAAACTGGAGTACTATGTGAGACAAGTTTAAATGAAAGATACATGCATAAATATTTGCCTACTGAAAAGCATGTTCATGGACTACAATATATGTAAATGTACTTAATCAGGGGTCTGTTTGCGTAAATTTGCCTCATCGCTGTTGTGTGGTGTCTCGTTTTCATCTTGACTCCATAGATTCCCTATGGGATTTAGATCAGTCCAATTTGCTGAACAATAAAGAATTGAGGTTAACATCGGTTTTGGTTCCTCTTGGCAGTAAAACAGATGCAGGTTTGAAGGATGAAGTGCTCTAAAATATTCTGCTAGATGGCTGTGCTGACTTAGGACTTCATAAAACATTGGACAAACACCACAATATGACATGGCTCCCCAAATCACCACCGACTGTAAAACTGCAAAACTGGGAGACATTTAGGAGTATTACCAGCTGTTAGCTCAACTATATCTAGCATTTTTTTTTACTTTTTGAGATGTACATGTAAATCTTTTAGTTAATGTTTATTGGCTCAGTTCTGTCAGCGACTATTTTCCAACAATTTTATTGGCGAAGACAACTAACTCAGATTGGCTGGTACGTCATGTGACTTACGTAAACAAAGTCGTCATGGTAATGCACGGCCGTAAACTAGAAAACTGTCGTGGTTATGTTTGTGTTGCTATTTTGGCTGTGCTAATGTGAAAACTTAACTGGAGACTTTTAATCTACTTTCTATTGATGCCTTTCACAGAGTATATCCGGATATTTGGAATGACATAAAGGCGCTGTTTTAAGGTATGGAAGTGTCATGCGAAGCTACTTAGCTAGCAACAATTACTGCACTTAGTGGAGTTGTTGAGTGGACGTACTCGTCTCCAGAGTAGAGACGGAATATTAAAAACGCTGTTTTACTGAAGGTTTTTTCGCTTCAGAAAAAATGATAAGAGCAGACATTAAGTATGGCACTCTCAGACCAATGTATTTATACTGAATATAGTTGTAAAAATCATTAAGTTCTACAAAGATAAATGTCATGTTTTCTACAACTTGACACAATCTCTTTATGTCTTAATGTATATCTTTAAACCTTTTTTTTTAAGGTTTTGTTTTTCTTTAGTGGCTTTTATTTGAAAGTAGTTCGACAGGAAACACGGTAATGAGGGATGGGGAAGACATGCGGCAAATGTCGCCAGGCCGGGAATCGAACCTACGACCACCCCCACGAGGACTAGGGCCTCAATACGTGGCTCGTGCTTTGCCCCTGCTCCACCACATTGACGAAGCTACTGTCTTGAAAGTTGTTTACTCTTTGAAACCGATTAAATACTGATGGCTGACATTCAATAACTTTATTCTCTATCCTTCACAATCTGACACATGTAAGCCCTGAATTCTTGAAGGCTGATTCTTGTTGATTCTTTTAAGTTTTGTTTTTGAGGCCAACTTGAAATAATGCTGCTTCTGTGGTTGTTTTTGAGATGGCTGTTTACAATATTGAGCTGACAATGCATTATGACTTAAATACTTTGAGCAAGCAGGGATAGCCCCAATTAAAACTATCCCTGTCTTGAGAAAACTGGCCACAAAAAATCACCTGAGGGCTGAGAGGTCTACAAAGGATTCAGTGACAGAGCTTTAGTCAAACCTGCTTCAATGATTTCATACTTTTCTGTTTGCAGCTTCCTTCATCCCAGCTGAACACAGAAGCCTGAAGATGAGTCGGGGGTCTAACCTTAGAGAATATGTATCCCACAACCCTCCAGGGGTAACTTTCTTCCTGTGCCTCTTAACTCTTGCATTCTCATTCATCGTTCTTAGCTCTTACAGCTACTCTCACTCTCTACCTAACCCTGACATAGAACAGGTAAGGTCGCATTCACCTTCATCCATGATGTCAAGAATTCATTTTACCCACAAATATGACAGTACAAGATCAAAAGTGCTCTTGCTTGTGTAAAAGGTTGTTCACCCAAAGAAGTATTTCAAAAAGTAGGGCTGTTTTGTTAGTTCTGTTTAAAAATGTTACATTTGTTTGTTTAGATTTTACTTGTGTTGCTTCACACAGGATGCTGTTTATGTTATTTTCCATTTTCATTATACTAGAATCCATTTATTTAATAGGAATATGATTTATAAATGCCCTTTTATAACTATTCTGACAGGTATTCCAGGATTAGACAGTGTTTTACTCTGAAATGAATGTTCATTATTCTTGTCACAGGACTGGAATACTCTACTTTCGTCCTTCTCAAAGTTTCACTTGTGTGAGAAGAAAAATGCAAGTTCTCCAGCCCACGCCTCCCCAATTGCTCCTCTACAAACGATGCAGGAAAAGGATAAGAAAACATCAATAAATGCAACAAGGAGTTCTTCTGTCACGGATTTGCATCTTCATGTTCCTCTGACTGTGACTTCTTCCTCACCAAATGTCACGCTGAAAGACATTGTTCTGTTCACAACATTAACAGCCAGACAGCTTAAGCTTGGAGGTTGTGTTTTTTTAATCTGATCAGTTTGAAGTGACAATAAGCTATCCTTATTTCATTAACAATTTGTTATTTAATTTTCCAGACAAAGAACTTGTTAGTTTGGCATTGGGGATCTTACCTGAAGACAGTGAACACATATGCCTCACTATAAGGGCTCCAACACACATCCTACCTATGACTCCGTAAGATTACTGATAAGTTTATTTGCTATCTATATTTTTTATAGTTCTCTCAATGTTTAATGGCACTCTTGGTTCATAAGATTAAAAAAAAATTACTGGAGAAAGATTGCTTTTTTAAAACTAACCATGAAGTTGTAGTAAATTATGAAATTATTTAAAATATTCTTACACAACTGGTTGTGTCAATAAGATGATTTTTAGTGATCAGTTTTGGTTCAATTTTTGTGAACATACACTCTCATGTTATTTTTAAGAAGGCTCGTTCCAGAGTGCTCTGCATCAGAGTCAAATATTTCAAGGGTTCCTGTGGAAGTGACCAATCATCTACCTGCATCATCTCAAACGTGCTACAGTATGCACTTTAAGAAAGACCCATCCTTCACAGTCATGTTAACTCTGGTATGGAGTGCCACTCTTGAAGAATATCCTCATTTCTGCCTTGATAATATTCTACCTTATTTTTCTCCATTTTATTTTTAGGAAGAGAAAAGTGTGGTGGTGAAACATCTGGTGGAAGTCAGCGTGTCGCTGCTTGGTGTTTGTTTGATTCTCTGTATAGCTGCAAGCTTGAAAACCTCCGTACCACACCGAGATTATCTTACAGGACAAAACTCTCAAAGTGTAATTTGCTTTTTTAATGATCTTAACCTTTGATCACTTTTTCTCTAATATCTGTTAGCTGTTCTGGTCACATATATAATACTATAGAAGTGACTAGAAAATGTTTAATCTACCTTATCTTCTTTACCGTTTTTTACAGGAGCCTTTGATTGAAAGCTGAAGTGTGACAAGGCCAGGAAATTCTTTGGCAGATGAAACGGAGCAAAATATTCCCACATATTTCACGACACACTCGTTTACATGGTGTTGTTTGCGTTGCACCAAATACTTTTCATTGCTGCTGACCTTGTAACAGCTGCACTTTGTTATCCTAAATAAAGTATTTACAGAAATACTTTAGCAGTTTTTAAGTTTGGCACATGCAGGTATCCAAATTATGTAAATGTATGTAACATTTTAGTATAAATCACAAGTCGCAATGTGACTGTGGCATCGTAAAGATCTCAGAGAGCAGGTGCAACATGTATTGGTATGTGCTCTCTGCTGTGAATATGAGTTCCCTGACTGCATAATTGTATAAAGTGTACATTTCTTTCTATGTTTTAATTTAATGAACTTTGTATATCAAGGCCAACTGCTTTGCAAATAAAATTTGGTATCTTAATTTTAATGTGAATGAGAAGAACTAGTATTGTTTTATGATTGAAGTATTCCACGTAAATTTGGCGAGAATGAGTTCAATTAATGTCTGTGTTTGGCATGTTTTATCATTAAATATTCTCGAACACAAATCTGTGTAACCTCCATTTTTGAACATTCCCATTATGTTTGCATAAAATGCTGATAAATACACTGTTGTAAACAATAATTACCATAAGCATCTAAATTCTGTCAAACCAAAACTAGTCCGTGGTTCATTGTTTTCTGCTGAAGGAGTCTGAATTTGTTCTCCAACTCACTATCCAGGTTGAACAAGTATGGTGATTTTGCCCCTTTGTTATTTCCATTATTACAGATACTAAATTAAGCCATCTTATTATTTCCATCTGGCCATGGATCAATTTATAGTCATGTGGGTGTTTTGTACAAATTCTGAAGTGGTTTTAGTCATAATACATTTTGAGGAAATGTGGTTATGAATCAACCACATTCATAACCAATCAACCACATTTCCTCAAAATGTTTTGACATCTATCTTTTGTTTTGACTTGATCAGTGCATATAATATCAGACATTAATCAACTAGCCCTACCAGGGATTAGAAGCACACAAAAATGGTGTGATAAAGTATTTATACAATTTTTTTTATTTTCTTTTAATTGACCATGTTAAAAGTGTAGGCTTTTTCATACTCAACTTTCCAGAGTTTTCTGTGTTTTATAATAAAAAAGAACAATGACACACAAGGCAAGGAGGAACAATACATGGACAGAAAGGGAA
The DNA here is from genome assembly GCF_001444195.1 of Xiphophorus couchianus. Taxonomy (NCBI): domain Eukaryota; kingdom Metazoa; phylum Chordata; class Actinopteri; order Cyprinodontiformes; family Poeciliidae; genus Xiphophorus; species Xiphophorus couchianus. The sequence continues at coordinate 17,667,728 of NC_040239.1, forward strand.
AGAACACAAGGGGAAAGGTTGGACACAGGAAGGAATGAAGGTCAGAAGGAAGCAAGGTTAGAACGAAGGAAGAGGAAGAGCCCAGGGAAGGTAAGAACAAATAAAACAAGAAAGAAAGGGCATGAGGAAAGGGCATACCAAAATGAAACACAAAAAATGATGAAGAAGTAGAGAGTAATCTGGCAATATTCATATATTTTCATACAAACATTTTCTTTTCCCATAGCTACCAAGCTCTGAAAAGCGCTGAAATAAAATCTCACACTTCTCCAAACTGTGTGGAAATCCTTTATTAAACTGAACTTGGGACTCTTGAACTGTGCATTTTGACTGTCTGGTCCTTTTGACTCCATAAATTTAAGTATCTCCAGTTGTACTGGTGCAATAGTTTGAAGACCATGGTCTTAAACTAACACTCAACAAATTTAATTTCTTATTTGTGCATGTTAGAAAGTAGACATATGTCTTAAAACCTCCCCAAACAAATGTAGTTGATCGTTGTTTATTTTTGACATTTATTTGTTTGATAATAGTTTTATATTTTGGCGCAAACAGGTGCGCTTCAACTCCTTGTGTGCACCGGTATGTAATCTTGCTTACGTAGACGGACGTAATCACCAATGGTTATTGAGAATCGTGCCATGTTGTTTTCCTATTGGTCTGCGGAAAGACAGAGGCGGGATTTGTATATTGTCAGGGCGCTACGGAGAATCAACTATCGCCGTCGAAGAAACTGGATTTTACGCGGCCTGTGGGATTGGTTTATGCTAAGGAGACCAAGACGTAATGTTACAAACTATGTATTCCTCTAGCGTGTGATTATTACAGTGTGAAGTTTCTGTCGTATTACAACGGCCTGCAAATTTGGTCAAAATGTCAAGATTTAGCTAACGACTGTGAAAGGCTAGCTAGTAGCGTCGTTGCCCCATAAACAGTCAAGGGATGCTAATGTCCGTTAGCTGCAGTTTTAGCCAGACGGTAAACATTAGTAACAATGGATGTCCAAAAGATAAGCAGTTTATAACATGCATACATAAGTAAACACGAAGTTGCATTGCTTCCCAGAAGTCCAGCTTGTCTGTATGCTGATTTTAGTCAGTCATATGTGGAAACGTGTTTTCAGGCAGCACTGCGCCCAAAAGACGCTCCTTGATAAAGTCACAACATTTTGTTGTTCTTCAACAGGCCTCCCACGTGGTCCACCCGAGTTACCTTCACCTGCAGGGAGTCTTTTACGTGAGTGATACTTTTGCTATGCTGCATAGCGTCCATATCAGTTAATTTTGTCTTACGTCGGACTATTAGTTAACGAATTAGGGAGGTGTGCAGTTTAATACATATGACTGGTGATTGTAATTTTAACTTCCCTTTTCAGAATGAAAGCTCTCGACTAGAGCTCGTTTGGTCAGGAAGAAGGCAAACAGGAAGGAAGTAGACCATAACTTTGAGGGGCCATGGCCTACTCCAGCTACAGCAACCTGAGCAGAGCTCAGCTTACCTTTGAGTACCTGCATACAAACTCGTAAGTACAAACATTGACAATATGACCAGTTTATGATCTTAGAGCAGCTCAACTTTATGACAAAAGAAATCGACTAAATCAAACAAGATTTAAGATTTTCAGTTTTTAAGCCAGATAAAAACCAGGAATCCCTCCATAAAAAGCCCTTTCCTCTGTCAGTGAACACACTAACAGAAAATATGATGGATTATGAAAAAGCGGTATCACAATCTTTTACAGTACCTTTAAAGAAACATTGAGTCCTGTGTGAGATCTGAATCAGCTACAGGGAGGTTATTGGCGCTACAGTCTGTGGGCTGTGTTAATGTGCAGACTGTTACACGCCCATTCACTGGACACACCTTACAATTCAAGCTCTTCCAACAAGTCTTGCCTCCCATAACTCATGTGTTGATTTAGTTTGTAAACAGGCTCATCTCAATAAGTTAGAATATTATTGAAAAGTTAAGTTGTTCAATTTCATTAGTGAAAAAACATGAATGTTTAGACCCGCACAATCATATAGAGAACTGCTAACATGCAGACCCTCCACAGGGAGGTTAAACCACAACACATAATTTAAAAAAAAACAAACAAAACTGTTCATGGCATTCTTCTGCCAAGCAAATTTATTGGGAAGTTAAGTGGAAAGAAAATGGCCTCAAGCAATAGGTATACAGACAGTGTTGAGAGGATTGTGAAGCAAGCTTAATTGGAGGTGCACAAGTATATGTATACACCTAAAGCTTGGGTAATATAAGTTTGTTTGTATGAGAAAAATCCATGTTTGGAGAGAAGCAAACACCTCTACAAAAACTGAACAAAAGAAGAGTTGCATTATTATGTTGCCGTCAGCGTACTTGGCTGGCACAATTTACGGTGTTGCTTGGAAGCATGTTAGTTATGCTCACATGAAGTTTACAGAACATTGCAGACAGAATACATTTATACTGCAAATTTGGAACAAGAAGTTCCAGATTATTTATATTAGGAGAATGTGCCCTAGCCTTTATTTTTGGACTAAGAATCTTAATTGTTTGCTCTTAGAACAACCCATGAGTTTTTATTTGGAGCCTTGGCTGAGCTTGTGGACAATTCAAGGTAATACGTTTGATTGGAAACTAATTTTACCAAGATAATGTTCATTAAACAGATTTTTTTCTAAATTCTGCGTTCTTTCTTTTTTTCTTTCTACAGAGACGCCAATGCAACTAGAATAGACATCTACACCGGTACAGTTATAAGTGCTTTACCAGTTTTACACATTGAGTTGTTCACAAAGATTGCATTTTATAACTGTTGTTTCTATTCCAGAAAAACGACCAGAGCTTCGTGGTGGTTTTATGCTTTTTTTTCTAGATGATGGCATTGGAATGGACCCAAGTAAGCAAGACTTAAAAGTAGGCTCATAATGAGGTTTTTAGTGATGTGCTCTTCTTATTGTGTTTTCGAAACATCTCCTTTTTGATAGTTGAGGCAACCCACGTGATTCAGTTTGGAAAGTCAAACAAGCGCTCCCCAGAGTCCACTCAGATTGGCCAGTATGGAAATGGATTGAAATCGTGAGTGCTTTCAATCTGTTTGATATTTATTGTACGCAGCTGGTGTAAAAATGTCTCACATGGGATTTTTACTTTGTTGTTCCAGGGGCTCAATGCGAATTGGGAAAGACTTCATCTTGTTCACAAAAAAGGATAATACGTTGACGTGTCTCTTCCTGTCGAGGACTTTCCATGAAGAAGAAGGGCTTGATGAGGTCAGACATCTATTTTTACTTGCAATATCTAACTCATGGTGTTTTCTACCAGCACATAATGACATGGGTTGGAACATATGTGTGTCTATTTTATGCATTGAAAGTTATTTAATGTGTTATTATGAAAAAAATGTTGTGTAGTGAGGCATATACACAGGCGTAGCAACATCAGGTTTATTCAGCCTCTTGTCATTTGTTTTTGATCTGTCAAGTAATAAACCTATTTTCTACTTCTCAGTCTGAAGATACGAAAATAACTTTAGTTTAAAAGTTATTTAATGCCTGCCTTTTTAAAACATGTTATTCATTTCAATCAGCTGCCTCGGGACGGCTTACGTAGGTTTTAAGTAGGAACTCTGTGTTTTAGTAAGGAAACAGTTTTCTCTATTACTGCTCTATGTTAAATGAGTAACATGACATTTACACCACTGCATTCAATGTAAAATAATCATGTTAGGTTTGGCTAAATAGGTCTATGCATTTCTTTTTCATTTCTGTATTGCTTTGGATAGAGGTGTCTGCCAAATTCATAAACAAACGTTTCTGAAACTAAGCTAATAATTTATAGCAGCAGTGAGCTGTGTTAAGAGGAAACACACTTAAGTAACAATTCACCTTGGTATGACAAGTGTTGGACAAATTCACCTTGCTATGACGAGCGTTGAACAGCATTTACTCTTTGTTCTCATTTGATTAAAAATTAAAGGCCCCCAACAGAAGAGTCTTTCAAGCCAGGATTGAGATGTTTGATGCGCTTCAGTGTTTGTCTAAGGAGAGATATGATGGCAGTGTTGAGAATGTTAAAACTGACCTGCTGCACCTCTGTTTAGTTCCCTAAACATTCTTGTTACCTTATTTGTTGCCAGTTACTTCAGGGAAGTCTGTATTTAACAAAGTTTGTCTTACAAATGCATAATTATCCATCAGATCAATTTATTGGGAAACCATGGAGATCTACTAGAAACTCATGACTTTAAACATCCAAATTACCACCAAGTTGTTTTTAGAACATGGCTGATATTTAAGCGTTTTATGGCAGCGTGTTGAAGGTTCTGATCTTCTCATTTCAGGTGATTGTGCCACTCCCCTCCTGGGACCTGAAAACCAAGGAGCCCCTGACCTCTGACCCTGAGAAGTATGCAATAGAAACCGAGCTCATCTTCAAATACTCTCCTTTTAAAAATGAACACCAACTCATGGAGCAGTTCAACAAAATAGAAAGCAGCAGTGGTAGGCACATAAAAAAATCTTTTTATTTTATTTATTTGTGAATAATTACATGAATAAAATTGGTTACCTCCATCTGTTTATTTCCTAAGGCACTCTTGTGGTCGTCTACAACCTAAAGCTGATGGACAATGGAGAACCAGAACTGGATGTAGAGTCGGATCACCAGGACATCCTCATGGCTGGGACACCTGCTGAAGGAGTGTGAGTTTAGCCAAAGGACTTCTTAGAAAGACTAACAAAGGAACCACAACATCATGTGAAAGACATCACATACTGTAACTGTTTATGTGTATCAGTGTGAAATATTTTGAACATCTGCACAGGAAACCAGAACGGAGATCATTCAGAGCGTACACTGCTGTTCTGTACATCGACCCACGCATGAGGATTTTTATCCAGGGACATAAAGTCAGAACCAAGAGACTCTCCTGCTGTCTCTATAAACCAAGGTAACATGACGTCAAATGTATTGACTCTGAATTCACTTTTGCTGCTTTCACTGACTGCATATTCTTGTTTTGTTTTTTTGTTTTTTTTACTAAAAAGGGTTTATAAATACTCATCAACTCGTTTCAAAACACGTGCTGAACAAGAAGTGAAGAAAGCAGATCATCTTGCAAAAATCGGTGGGTGTCTCTGTTATCCGTTGGATTTATTAAACAGTTGCTGTATTTTTAAGTCAATCTGATCTAATTTTTCCCTGTATGTTAGCTGAAGAGAAAGCGAGAGAGGCGGAGAGTAAGAGCGTCGCCATGGAGGCCAGATTAGGAAATGATCTGTCAAAAGAATCGAGGGTAAAAAAAATCTTCTGTTCAAGTTGTCGACATAGAATATCTTTTAAAAAATTTTCTGTCATTTAGTGAGATGAATCTTTGTGTAACATTTCACTTTGATTTTTCTCACTTATTTTCTTCATTTCTTCAGGCAATTCTGAGAAAAGTTCAGGATTCTGCCATGATGCTACGAAGGGACGCTGACATTCGAAAGAGAAATCTAGAAGCCAAACAGAAGTATGTCTTCCCCCAGAAGCAGATGCAGTTGGCATTGAACGTTTGATCAGTAGAGCAGAAATATTTCTTGTCATTTAGTGCACATTAAATATATATATATTTATTGTTACATGTTTATAGTGGGTGCATCTCAGTAAGACCTACTGCAGTAAACTAGAGGCTAGAGACCACAACCACATTGTTTGAGAATACCTGATTTCACTTAAGACTTTCTTTTTAAAAATCCTTATAAACTTGCATTCATTTTAAAGATGTTTGTTCAGTATGTCTTATTGAATAAATTAGATGTATTTGTTCAAAGACCTAATATATTTTAATATGCATGAGTAAGCATCAGGGGAAATCATCTTAGTATTATACAGAAGCAGTACACGTGCATACTGTTTTTATTTTTATGAACTTTGAAGCAGCTCAACCTCAATGAATAGAACATGTGGGACTTATTAGTTTAACCTTTGTGTTTGATTACTGAACTGGATTGATTAGGACATGGTACTGTGTTTTATTAAAGGAATATAATTTCAGTTTTAATCTATTGTTAATGTCAATATATAATAAACGGGTTGGGTCAGTGATCACATTTCAGTCTGAGGACAGGGTAAACGATAAAATCAAAACTGAAGACATAACTGGAAATCTTATCAAATCAGCCACAGGAGAGTGAGGAGACAAAGGAAAATGCTCATGTTGCTGCATGAGCATCTTTTCTACTTGCCTCCAAGTGTCATCAATTGAGATATTTCAGTCAGGTGTATACATAATTTTGCATATTCTACTTAATTAGCCCTTTTTACATTAACCCAGCTCAAACAAAAGGGATTTTCTGCTCTGTGTGTAAACTAATCAAAATTAATCCAAATTTAGATGAAGAAAACTTGATTTATGAGTTCACACTTGTTGTCTAGATAAACTTCAACAATATGGAATGAAAATTTAATTTGTAGAAACCCTTTTAACCAACAGTCTAAAAAAAACTTGGCTGTTGATTAATTTCTAAGCCTTACACAATTTAATCCATAACACAAACTCGGATTAACAATCTGCTCCACTCACCTTTTTCTCAGAGCATTAAAGGAACCCAAGGACTTGAATTTTATTTTTGGAGTAAATATTGGGCAGCGGGAGCTGGACGGGATGTTCGTGTACAATTGTTCTCGTCTCATCAAGATGTATGAGAAGACGGGTCCTCAGCTCGAGGGAGGCATGTACGTAAACACAGTGAAACTTCAGCGTTCTGTCACTTTAGGGCTTGAATAAAATAAAATAATCTTTCTCTTTTAAGGGCATGTGGAGGTGTAGTCGGAGTTGTTGATGTCCCATATTTGGTGCTTGAGCCGACCCACAACAAGCAGGACTTTGCAGATGCTAAAGAGTATCGACACTTACTGAAAGCCATGGGAGAGCATCTAGCCCAGTACTGGAAGGACACCAACATTGGTAAGTGGTTTTTATTTTTTAGACTGCAGTTTGTATCTGTAACAAAGCTTACTAGAAACAGTGTAAGTGATTATGTTTATTATTGAGGGCTTTAAAATACGTCTTTCTATCTGACAGATCTTCAAAGTAATTCTTGGTACATGGTTGAATTAAGTGCTTTATTTCTATGGATCAACAGCATATCAAAATGTCGAACCTTTATGAAGCATTGTACTTATCCATCTGAGAAGTTGAGACAATGTCCTCCCATGTGTGAGAACGATGTCTGCAAAAAAAAGTTTTGTTAATGTTTTTAATTAAATAAGTAATTACTGAGTTTATATTTTGAAAGTTGTTTAATGTCTTATATTGGGGACTGGTATTGTTTCCATAATTAACTTGAAAAAGTAAGCAGTCTATTGATTAATTCTTTTTACTGATTTCTTGATTTCTAAAGTAACTAAGTTAGATTACATGTTGTTTTATTAGTTACATCCAGCAGCTGCTGACTTCAAGCATTGAGGCCTGTAAATGCTGCAGCTCAAGTTGTATGATGTGAAAAGACTTAGACTGACTTTATTGTCATTTTGCATGCACAGGGTGTGTACAGAACGAAATTTCGTTGCATACGGCTCAGGACAATGTTTTGAGCTTCCAATGTTGTGAGGTTACTCCAGAGTAAAATAAAAGAAAAGGTGGTTTGTAATTGGGGACATTATAGCTTTGTGAGTTTTTTCTGAATTTATAATATTAAATAAACTTATGTTTAAAAGTTTCATTCTAAATGAACAGTCTTTTCTGGAAGCAACAACTTCCACACAGAAAATTGTTGTTGCGGTAAGTATGGTCTGTTAAATTATCAGAAAAGGGTTGGATTTTTAACTTTTCCTACCGAAAACCCCTGGTAGTATTAACATGATGTCGACATTAAATGTTTAATAGATGCAACAAGCAAGGATAGGATTGTTTCCTTTTAGAATAACTAAAAAGTAACTGCATGACATTGTAAGAAATGGTGTTTTTGTGTTTGTGCAGCCCAAAAAGGCATTGTGAAGTTCTGGGATGAGTTTGGATATCTGTCTGCCAGCTGGTCTGCACCTCCATCCACAGAGCTGAGATACAAGAGACGCCGTGCCATGGAGATACCCATTACTATTCAGTGTGGTAAGTTGCACATGTTGATTTAGTGTTTCTTTTAAGGGTATCAATTAGGTTTCCCTAAGGATATACATTAGATCAAACTTGCCCTGTGGTTCTGCGTATTATTTTTAGATAAGTGTTTGAAGTGGAGAACGCTGCCTTTCCAGATGGACGCAGTGGACAAACGCTACCCTGACAGCTGGGTTTGTCTCATGAATCCTGACAGCACCCAGGACAGGTGCACAGTGAACATGTCAAAAACATCTGCACTTTAAATTTTAATTGTTTGTATAACACACTTCCTCACGCCAGTATATTTGTCTTATTTTTAATTATTCTAATAATTAAAAATTTGTTTCAGATGTGACGCTCCAGAACAGAAGCAGAATTTTCCTGTTGGTGTTTTAAAGAAGGACAAGCAAACAGCTGAAGACAAACAGAAAGAGCTAGCAGAGAAAATCAAACAGCAGCAGGAGAAACTAGAAGCCTTACAGGTATTTTATTCACATCTATTTTCTGCTACCTCCTTTCATCCATTCAGTTTTTTTTAATAACACAGTATAAATAATTCATTTCTTTCAATCAGAAAACCAGCACAATTAAATCTGCAGCAGACATCAAAAAGCTCCCACTTGAAGTCAGCATGAAGCCAACAGAGACTTCGGGTCAGGTACGACTTTCTTGTGACTTTGATTTATTTTTTTTCTTTCCCTAAAGTTTGTTAGATTATATTGGTTTCATAAGCTTATTTTATTCATCTATCCTCATTACTGTTCTTATAATGCTTTATGTTGATATTATTTAGAAAACACAACTGCACTAAAACTGATCTTTCTGATGAATCTGCATTTATCTTGGGGGCAGGGGGGGGTTAAATAGATTCAAGTGATTTTGAAAACTAACAATTACTTGGAGTTGTGTTGAAAAATTTTAATTACATTAGGGCATAAATAAATTCTTCTTTTCTTAACCTCAAATACAAAGTAGAAAAGCTCTGATTTGACCCTGAAGTTTATGAATTTGATTTATGAAAATCCAAAGTAATTCTCGAGGGCTATTTTAACTTTGATATAATTAGATTTTCTCTTTCCTCCATGTTGCTTATTTAGGCAACAAGGTCTTCTGAAAGGACTACGTCACGCCCACGCTCCCCGCCTCTCCCAGCTCACCTGAAGAATGCTCCGAGCATCCCTCTGTCACGCACAGCTTCTCAGCGTCCCACCCGAGCGTCTGCGACTCCTCCCACTCCACTTAAACCAGAACTGTCCAGGACCAGAGCTGCAGCAAAGATTCCTCCGTCTGAAACAAAGGCTACACCCAAAGCTTCTGCAAAAACACCTCCACCCAGTCGCAGCTCTCGGGTAAATTGAAGTCTTAAGGTATCCAAAGTTTTCTTGCAGTTTCCTTTGGAGAAGATTTGAAATACTCTTGTTTTGTCCTCTTATAGTCCTTGACCAAAGCGTCACCCATCAAACCAGCTGCTGCTGGACAACGCAAGAGGATAATTGAGCAGGAGGAGAGTGAGGATGAGGAAGACGATGATGATGATGATGAAGAGGAGGAAGAAGACAGTGAGGAGGACATGGAAGAAGAACCACAATCGAAGAAATCCAAGATGGCTACCGCTGCCAGTAACCGTGGTAAAGTGGTGGAGAAGGCCCTGCCTCCAAAACGAGGGAAGTTGGATGAGGTAATAATACAGAGTTGACTGAATGTCATAAAAAGCATCTTATGATTACATTTAAAGATCTACGATATAATGGGTACTACTGCTTGCAACAGCGTTAGACGACTCTAAAAACCAAAGAATAGATGCTACTGAGTCTGTCTGCATCAGGAGTGGGAATCTTGAAGTTTCTCACAACTTGATTCAAAATCAGTTTTCGATCAAATGATTATTCTTACAGTTTTTTGCTTCTATCTGAAGGTGTTGAAAAGATTCTCATGATCTGCCTTTGCAAGACAGAATGACAACTTGAGACACTAATGTGTCTTCTTCACATTTAAGTTTTAAATATCAATCCATGTTTAGATGGAGTTGTTGCAAGCTTCATCATGTTAGTGTCACTTTGGTGGTTTTGGTTAAGGCATTGGCAACCTTTTAGTCTGTAAAGTGAAGCTGTGGCACAGTGAAAAACTACAGGCTGTCCCATACTTCATCTGAAGCCAAACAGTCAACGCACAGTCAGGAGTTTCTTTCTATGTACGGATTACTTGGGTTGTTACCAACAGCTGGTGAAACATTCATGTCAAATAGCATCTTTAGAAATATACTTCCTTTACCTGTTGTACCTTTGGTTCAGTAATCACAGCTGCGTGATCTGTAACCTCACATGGCCCCGTAATGGAAGCTTTGTTGTTGAGAATGTATCATCAAACTATAATCTGAAAGGGTCAAAAACATAATTTCTGAATATCAACACTTTAAGACAAATGCTGAAAATGAGAAAAGATTAAGAAAACCTTTTATTTAACTTCTTTATTTCTAGAGACATTGTGCACATACAGATGTCTACAAATTCTTTAAATGTGTTTTTTAGTTTTTAGATATTCATATGACGTATGAAATGAAGCTGTGAGGGAAAAAAATAATAGATGAAGACAGTGAACATAGATGTAGTGTAATGTTGAGCCATTATTCACCTTGTACTGTATGCAGATTCAACCAACTTTTCCTCTCTACAGAGTCAGAGTGCCTCAACAAAGTGGATTACCAACTGAGCAGAATACTACATTAGATAGATTTTAATTGGAGACTTTTTCAAATTAATGCAAGCTGCTCAGTTAGCTTTCCAGTCAGAACCGATCTGCTATTGACCTTGCAGGATAAAACACACTCTCATGCTGAGAAGAAAGGATTGTCCACTACTGCACGGCAGCAGCCACCTACACCAGCCTCTAAAGCTGTTCCCACACAACAGCAAGGGGCTAAAGAGAAGGTAGCTTTACAGGGCTCCATCACTACTTCCTTGAAAATAAGTCTAGGCTGGGTTTTCTCACAGTTTCTAACAATCAAGAGATTTCTTTCTCATCTGATTAACCTTCTTGTGTCTTCTAATCACTTTTTGAAAATATATTAGTTGTTTTCTTAACACATAGCACTCTTCTTTAAGTCTGCATGCTAGGTTCACCCAATAATCACAATTTCTCAAAAATGTTTTCCTTTTTCATCCCTCCCTCTTCAGTAAAATGTTGCTCTAGTACTGTGGTGGTAATATGTTTGTGTTCTTGCAGGTTCCTGAGAAAACGCAGCAGAAGGAGCCAGAGAATGACACTAAAAATGCTCAGAAAGGTCTGTTAATACACATAAAATGTCATTTGTGAAAAAGAGTGTTTTGTTTCTACAGATATTTTGTTTTTACAGACAAAGGTCTTCTGGTTGAAGTGCGCGTCAATAAGGAGTGGTTTACCGGTAAAGTCATCGCTGTGGAGGCAAATAAACAGAGCGTTCGCTGGAAAGTCAAATTTGACTACGTACCACGAGCGACACCCAAAGACCGATGGTAAGACACATCATCTCGCTTCATTTTGAATTTAAATTCATACCGCAGAACATTATTTTTATTTCCATGTTGTACGTTTCTCTAAAGGGTCTTCAAAGGCAGCGATGAAGTACGGTTGATGCGGCCACCGTCTCCTAACTCCCAGACTCCTGACACCCAGCAGGAGACGGAGAAAGGTTCTGCCCCCATGGAGCCCGACACGACTCAGCCTGGAACCAGTCGAGAGGTGACAGACAGCCTGGTGGCCATGTTGAGGTGAACTACATACCGTACAGCTGCTTATCATCAAAAAATGCATTTTATTCAGTTCACTTAAGGATTCACATAGGTTTTGCAAACAGAATTATGTTTTTCAAGTGTTTATTTTGGTTCATTTTACCAATTATGGCTTACAGCTAGTGAAGTAACATGCATCCCTATTTTTCTATTTATGCACCGTAGATAGAAAATATGTTCTTTAAGTGATTAAATATATGTCTATATAAAAATGTATGTGCAAGCTTATAAATTTAATGTCTAATTTGGTGGTGCTGCCACCAACTGTTTTGGAGGGGAACTGCACCCAATGACTCTACCCTTTCTTGCAGCTAATTTATAATCAATGTAGAAATATTTTTAATACAAACATATCATAGCCTTGACAATCCTGGAGAACACAGACACCCTCTTCAAGAAGCGTCATACATGCAAGCGTCATGGATAAAATATATTTAGGATTTTCTATAATATTCTAAGTTAGCTATAGACTATAATCATCTAAATGCTAAAAATAAATGGACTTTAAATATAATTTTAAATTTTTAAGATGTGTGTTACTAATTTCATAGAATATCCACATGATGTGACTGTAGTCCTTCAATCTGTTTGTGTTTCAGGACGATGTTGCGTTACTTCTTCCCTCCTGCTTTCCGGATTCCCAAGGATGATGTTAACAGCATGACAGCTGAGGAGCTGATGGCCTTTCCTCTGGTGAGAAACATGACGCAACCAAACACGTCCTGGTCAGTGTTTTGTTGGTTTGTGGGTACTTTTGCTGAGGAAAGTCATAGTCCAACAAATTGTTTGAGTCCATGTTTGAACACAAACATAACATAATTACATGGTGTGCATCTGTATTGTGATTTTGTCTCAGTTTGGTCACTCACAGATCTGACTCAACACAGTTAAAAACAACCACTTTGCCCTCGTTGTTCTCTTTCATCATGAATGTCATTGCAAAAGGGTAAAATTGATTTGTTAGGGAACACCCAAATTTGTTAGAAAAACAGATTGATAGAAACGGCCTGTGATACAGATTTTTAATTACAGGGTGGAATTTTTAGAGTGTATTTGTTAGCGGCAGCAGAGCAGTCTGAGAATATAGCTGACAATAAATCAGACAGTAGAGCAACAGCTGGTTCTTGGAGATGGTTTAAATACTCCCCATCAGACCCTTTACATCATAAAATAAAGAGAATGTCACTAAGATAAAGCGAGTGGTTCTGATGCTAACAGAGTTTTCCCCCTCTCTGTAGAAAGAGTATTTCCAGCAGTACGAGTCGGGGCTCCAGTCGTTGTGTAACTCGTATCAGAGCAGAGCTGACGCCAGAGCCAAAGCTGTGGAGGAAAAGAACAACAACACTGAGGTCAAACTGAAGGAAGCAGATGAAAAACTACAAAAACTACGAACTAACATTGTAGCCCTTCTACAGAAAGTTCAAGAGGTAAGAACTACTAATCTGAAATGTACATTGTTTTTCACTTTGCTGCATGTTGACCCATTTGATGCTGTTCATGATTCAGCAAACTTGTTTTCTTGACATTTTAGGATATTGACATAAACACGGATGATGAACTTGATGCATACATAGAGGACCTCCTAACCAAAGGCGACTAAAGAAGACTGAATGGATAAACGCAGCAGAAGCTGATAAAGACTGAGTGTTCACCTCAACTGTTGCTTACTGACAGCTCCCAAGGACCACTGCTTCTGTCCAGTGATCCATGAATATTTGGGGATGTTTAGTTTTTTCGATCTCTCCACATCTTAAATCTTAAGTTTGATTTGTTTCTGTATTGTTGGTTAGCCCTGTGGTTTTCCTTTTAGCCCTTTTTTATATATCTCCTTATAGACCATGTCTATCTGTTTAAAACATGTTATATCCATTTAACGTAATTTGTGTAGGTTAATGGAAGCTCCTTTTTATATGTGCAGCTTGTGATAAGCTACACTTGTTCTTTATTTGATCCTCCCATCAGGTGGATATTACACACCATAAGTGGCAGCACAGCAAGTCAAAAAACACACTTGTCTATACAGTAACTTTTATTTTTGTACACTAAGAGAAGCATCAGTGTTGCCCGTTATTTGTTCATCCCGGTTAGTGAACCAAGTGTGACATGCCACATCCACCAATGAGAACTACAAGCTTGGTTTTATCAGTATAAACGTTCCTTCAAAGCCTCTACATTTATGCTTTGATTGTTCTTTGCTTATTTTTGAAAGAAAAGCTAAATGTATGTTTATCATTTAGTGACTGTGTTCTTCATTTTTGAAAAGATTTTTAGCAAGTCATGGAAATGGTTTATTGAATGGTGCATGCTTTTCAGTCTTGTTCTAATTGAAACAAGTGTTGTGTATTTTTGACAAACTTTACTTACAACAATAAAACCGGTTCAGGATCCATTACACTTTTATTTGCCTGTGTGTGATGCATTAACTTGAAGTCCAAAGTAAAACACTCTGTCGACACCCTTATTGCTTGTAATTTCTCAGCATAATTGTACAGTTTAATTTTATTTCATCTGACTTCAGACCATGAACCGTGCATTCTGTATATTATAGCAAAAAGTAGATCATAATCTTGAGGTTTGAAGAAAAATGCATTTTGACATATTCTGAACAATGTCATTTGTTTTGGGGTATTTTTTTTTATTTAATTGCTCTCCAAATGTAATTGGATCACCCGATGCAAGTTTGTCCAGAAGTAAAAAAAACCAAGAAAGTCTCCTCACCATGATGCTTAATAAGAAGCGAACACCATGTTATTTCATTTGTGGATGAAAACCTAACTAGCAAATAGTTTGAATCCATAAATCATAGAAAAAATCTACAGAATTAATCAGGAAATGTATTTTGTAAAGGATGTTTTATGGGAACCCTGCAGATGGTCTTTTTTGTTTTGTTTTGTTTTTTGCTGAAGGTCTTGTGATGGAAGTATTTACCGTAATCAATGACATTGAGACTCCCAGTGAGGTAGTGAGATTTATTCAGTTGCCTGCAAAGGAAGAGCATCACCACACAATACGCATGATATTATGGTGAGAGACTTTGAGATAAACCTCAGAGTGCAGCACATTTACACAAGCAAGGTAATTCATCTTCAAGGACATTCTCCCAAACTTAAAAACTAGATATGGTTCTCTCAGCTTAACCTTCATATGTTTAACACAACTCTCCTGTCTTGCAAGGAGACAGGAGAGTTGTGTTTGTTATAAGGTCATAACAAACACATTTTATGCAATGTAATGAAGTTCAGTAAAACTTCTTTCACAGGCCTTAGAGGTTTATTAAAGAACATTGTGAAATGGAGATCCTTATTATAGGATCACTATTAGCTTTGCATTCTATCAATACAAAAGAGGTTCTTCTTTAAGTTTTCCAAAACCAATGTAGGTGCCACGGAAAAAGTGACATCTAGCAAATGGTTAAAAAGAAGCATAAAATAATGCATTTCAGTCAAATTCACACATTCCATTGGGATTTATTTTATTATGTTCAAAGAAGAAAAAAAAAACATCAGTCGATGTGGTAACCTGCCAACCTTTAATAATTTACTGCTGTGGCTACAACAAAACTAAATTGAATGTTTTGGTTTTAATGTGACAAAATAAGTCCAAGGATGATGAGTGCGTGCAACGTTATGTCGATCCTATTCGACTTTTATTTTGAAGGCGAGATACTTTGCTTAGCCGAGCATACCTGACGTATGCTCGGCTAACGTCAGGTAAGGATCTCTGCACATCGTTTACATTTGAAAACCTTTTAAATCTGATGTGGATAAGTTTCAGCATTCGAGTGGGTAACAGTGCCACACTGCTAGCAGGGATAGCATTTATCTGAAGTATCTGCGTCGTTAAAACGAGTCTGTTTACTCAGTGGTTACTTCCTGTTGACAAACTGTAAAACCAAACATCACCTAGAGACGAACAGGTTTGAGTGAAATTAAACGTCATGTTGTTGATGAAATTTGACATAGCAACAAGTTAATACAAATGTTGCAGCGAGATCTGTATAAACAGGACAACGGAGTCAAATGTACTTTGACCCACTTCTAGGACAGACTCTCGGTGCTTTTCGCCTAATGTATTTAATTTTATTACACAGTTAAATAGTAAAGGTAATTTATACTCTTTCCTCTCTTGTTAATCTTATAAATAACAAAAGTCCTCTAAAATAGAAAGCACAAATATTTAAAGTAGATTTTACAGAAAACATATTTAAAAAACAAACAAACAAAAAAACCAGTTATATTATTTTTACATGTACTTTTATCAGAAGAATTTTATGCGCTTTCCAGACGACCTGTCATGATTTATTAATATCAGTCCACCACCACCATATCCTTCAGTTCCCAAATCAGACATCCTCCTTTCCATGACTAAAAATAATGTTATATAATTATAAGAAATGTCTACAAACCCAGTTTCAATGTAAGGGCTTGAAACCACCTGGAGAATCCAGAGTTGGTCAACCATTGTCTATTAAAACCATTAAGCTGTTTTAAAGTAATGTTCCTCTGATAAACACTTGAAATGAATTTGCATATGTCTGCATTTAATATATCTGTCATCATTACACAATTTTGGAAAAGGACCTAGCCTGAAGTCTCTGGGTCTCGGGAACCCTCAGACACCGGTGGCTGCTAAATTCATCTGCGATTAATACAGCTACACACAGGAAGAATCCAAGTTTATTATTGTTAGGATGATACTAAACAGCTACAGTATCTTCAAAGCTAACTGTTATAGACTATGCTACTGCAGTTAAAGAATAATTTATTTGCAGTTTTGTTGCAGAAGCAATTTGCTAGTCCTCCTGTTTCTGTTAGCAGGTAGATCCTAAAGCCATGGCAGCGTCTTCAGCAGTCCTGAGCAGACGTCTAGCCGGCAGCAGGTTGTGGTGTGGCGTCACTCGACCTCTGGTCCACATCAGATCAGCCAGTGCAGCGGAGCCCGGAGCAAGAAAATCTGATGAAGAACATCTGTGGGAGGCAGCATCGGATGCAGCAGGTTACCTGCCGTTCAGCAGAGCCAGGGTCGGACTGTTCTTTCAGGAACAGCCAGTCCTGAAGAATCCGTTTCTGGAGGATGCCTTGCTTAGAGGATACCTAAAGAGACACCTGCCTCAGGAGGTATTCTGAGGAAATGTCACCCAATGCAATGTTTGTGTAAGATTTGTGAAAATTATACCATATCGTTGTTGCACGCATGATGACACAATTAATCTGTTTTCTCAATCAATACTCCAGACATCTTGAAAACAGCTTAACTAAATAAGGGAGACTCGATCCACAATTTTAAGGTGATTCTGTGTGTTTAGTCTTATTCTCAGGCTATTTTGTCTGACTTGAATACCTTTGGAGAGCGTGTGGCGAAAGACATCGACACGTGGGGTAGAGAGTGTGAGCTCAACCCTCCTCGCCTGGTGCATTTTGATCCCTGGGGTCGGAGAGTGGACCACATTGTGACCTCTGTGGCCTGGAAACGCCTCAAAGACCTCTCAGCGCAGGAAGGACTGGTTGCCATCGGCTACGACAAGTCATTTGGGGAGTGGAGGTAAGCCCATTCCGCTGAGTTTTTCTTCCTACTTCAATTTAAAAACCAGATTTTATCTGTTTCTGTCGGATTAATTTTGTGTGTGTGCATTCCAGGCGTGTTTACCAGATGAGCAAGTTGTACATATTCTCCCCGTCTTCTGGCCTCTACACCTGTCCTCTCGCCATGACAGATGGAGCCGCAAAGGTCATTCAGGTAAGTTTAAAATCCACAGACTATGAATATTTATGTTCCATCCCATCAGTTAGTGATTGTAATGTGACAAAATGTGAAAAAGTTCTACGGGTGTGAGTATGAACATTTTTGCACAGCAATTTGTCTTAATAAGGTTTTCAGCAAGGCTACATAATGTTAAAAACAATTAATCTGTCCACTTTTTATTTACACTTAAACCAAACCTACAACAATAACTCCAACATGTTTCTGCAGCTTTTAGAGTTAGAAGAAAATGTCTTGCATCAAAGCAAAACTCATTTCAGTATATTTAAAATATACAAAGTTTTGCAAATCAGAACAGTCAGGGATTGTGTGTCTGTAAAGTCTGTAGGGGTTTCGCCGCCAGTGGAAGAAGCGTATCGTTGCTTGACCAGCCGACAGCCTGAGCGTTTCTGGACGTCTGGACAGTGGATGACTGAGAGACAGGGAGGATCTGATGTGGGTCAGTAGAAATGCATTGATCTGCTGTGAATCAGTGCTGCCTTCATTCTATTGTTGAACAACAGGGGGCACTGTCTGCAACAGAGCTGTGGCATGAAATTCAAACTCAGGAGAATGACTCCTGCATATTTATAAATCACCTAGATCCCACTGTACGTTGAATAGCAGAGGAACATATTTAAATATTTACTTATCTAATAATATCAGGACTCAGGAATCCTCTCCCACTGAGTTTGAGGACTGTTGAATTTTTCAAAATGGCAAATAAAACTCTTCTCTTATTTATCTTAGTTTCTCTTTGTCTTCAGGAAGTGGCACGGAGACGGTGGCCGTTCCCCAAGCAGACGGCTCCTATAGGCTACACGGCTACAAGTGGTTCACGTCGGCCACGGACGCAGACATGACTCTCACCTTGGCAAGAGTTCAGGACAGATCTGGATCAACAACCCCAGTACTGCAGATTCCCACCAACATCATCCTGCAGTCAGTGAATGCACCATTTCTAGCAGACCTTCTCTCTGTCCGCAGGGCAGCAGGGGGCTGTCTCTTTTTTACGCAGAGGTGAGTCGATTTGAGGACGGCCGACTGAGGGGTATTGAAGTCCAGAGACTGAAGGACAAGCTGGGGACACGACAGATGCCGACTGCTGAGCTGCTGCTGGACGGCCTGCCTGCACACAGAGTCAGTGGCGTTTGCTTGATTTTCACTCAAGCTGCACTTTATTAATTCTTGCAAGAATGAGAACAACAAGCAGACATGTTCAGTATTCATTCAGTTTAATCTGTTCTAACTAGACAGAGAGCCACTATGTCATACGTGGGTTATCACAGAGTTTCTTGCTGCGCGTATGGAAACCAATGTTTCTGACTCATCAGTGCACTTTAACAAAACCTTTAAAGCATTCAAAATGGAGGATTTTTCCACTCTTATCTAAACCTTCCTTAACTTCTAGTAGAGTGCAAATACAACAAGCCTCTCATAAATGTAACTGTTGCTGCAATATAATATTAATATTTTCCCTCAGATTAAACAAATTATTAAAAGAAATTATTGTCTAAAATTCCAGTAACATGAACCTTTTTTTGATTCAGAAAGATTTTTGTGGTTTTTATCATTTCTTTTTAACCCAGAAACCTAGTTTTCTGAAAGAAAATTATGCTTTATTTGAAATTGTAAATGCTGTACAGCAGTAAACTGGGATTTCTAACATTTGCCTTGACTTGCACTAATTTTCAAATCAATTTTATTCTATCTCCTTAGCTTTGAGCTTTGAACTGTGAACAGCTCCAAACATGCTGGGCTTTTCTGCAATTTGAACATCATACTTAAATATTGCATTGTGGTCAATGTAAGGAGCAGGACATCATTCCTGAATATTTGGATTTCTATGTTTTGACTCTCAGGCTGAGTGCCCTTGCTTCTGCTCTATTGTAACAATTTTTCATTCGTAATGCAGCGCCTCATGTTGTAGTGCTGCTTTGCTAGTCTGTCTGATCCAGATATTGTTCCTCTATCACCAGCTCTCAGAGGAAGGCAGAGGTGTGGCCTCCATAGCCAACATGCTGACAATAACCAGGATTCACAACAGCGTCTCTGCAGCCGCTGCAATGAGAAGGCAGGACTCCACATCATTAAATTTCCCTGAGTTCTGACTCTGTGGAGGCCTCTTGTCAGTAAGCTGATTAAATAATGTGTCTGCTCACAGAGTGCTCCAGTTGGCGCGTGACTATGCCACCCGCCGCACCGCCTTCGGAAAGCTTCTTAAAGACCACCCACTGCATATGCAGACGCTTGCAAGAATGGAGGTAAGGCAGCAGAAGTGGTATGCAATGACTTACAAAAAAAAAAATTCACACGTCTTGAACTTTATCCAATTTTGTCACTTTAAAACTATAAACTTCAATGTATTTTATTGGAAGTTTATGTGACAGTGCAACACATACTGTAATGTCAACTGGAAGGACAAAAACACTTTCAGGTTTTTTAGATTTTAGATATAAAAATCATAGCAGTTTGACCTGCATATATATTTAATCCTTTGGATCCAAACTTTGTCGAGATTCTCTCTGCAGCTGGTGATGCAAGTCTAGTCAGGTATGTCTAGACTTAAGGCTTTGCACATCTAAAGATGAGCTTTCTCCTTTTGCAAAATAGCTGAAGCT
This sequence comes from Xiphophorus couchianus, assembly GCF_001444195.1. Lineage (NCBI taxonomy): Eukaryota > Metazoa > Chordata > Actinopteri > Cyprinodontiformes > Poeciliidae > Xiphophorus > Xiphophorus couchianus. The sequence continues at coordinate 17,687,920 of NC_040239.1, forward strand.
ATTTACTTAGTACTGGATTGCATCTGTGAATTTGCAATTTTCAAGACTGACTAATGTTCAATCAGATTTGGGTCTGGACTTTGACTATGCAATTCTAAAATGTTTTCACCTAAACCAGTGGTCTCCAACGTACGGTTACAGAGCTCCACGTGGCTCTTACGGGCCTCCATAATGCATTTTAATAACTTTTGCCAAAATAATAACAAAGTGATGTATGTTTTTAATTATAAAGCTAATAATACCTTTATAATTGAAAACAGCTATCATGACTTGTTTTAGCAATTTTCTTTGTGTTCTTAGGTCATTCCTGGATAGTGTTCCAGAACATAACTAAATTGGTTGTGAAATTATTTAATTTCCCTTTGGGATTAATAAAATATTTTTGAATTTGAAGGTGAATTTTACATTTTTTGAGATGTGGAGGTTTACTGTCCTGTTTTAAAAAAAATCATCTGAACAGCATACTGATGCCACCACCTTTTCTCATCATAGATATGTTGCGTTTGGGCTGCAGTTTTAGGTTTTTGCCAAACATGGCCTTCAGCATGTGGGCTAAAAAGTTTAAGTTTTCTCTTACCTAACCAGAGGACCTTCTTCCATGTATTTTGGTTTGAACAGGTGGAGACGCGTGCAGCTTTTCTTCTTGTGATGGATGTGTGCCGTCTGTTGGGTCGAGAGGAGAGCGGCCTGGCCAGCCAGCTCGACCTGCACCTCCTTCGTCTGCTCACACCTGTGGTCAAACTGTACACCGGGAAGCAGGTGAGCTGCTTTTGCAAATATAAAACTAGTTTTTGATCTCAGTATTCCGAGTATCTGACCTATGTGTTTCTCTCAGGCTGTAGCTGTTGTATCTGAGGGCCTGGAAAGCTTTGGCGGACAGGGATACATCGAGGACACTGGGATGCCTGGAATACTCCGTGATGCTCAGGTGGCGTTGCTACCAACCACCCTTTTCTGCCTTTTAATGATTTTTGAAACTCACATATTGTTTCTCTTGCAGGTGTTGAGTATATGGGAAGGAACAACAAATGTTTTGTCTCTGGATGTGCTGCGCTGCGTGGCCCGTAGTTCAGGAATGGTTTTGCATGCTTACTTTGCACACGTCAAGGTACGGAGTGGAAACCAGAACCTGTTGGGCAAGGTGTGTTACTGGAAGTAGATGAAACAGCTGTGACTGTTTTCTTGCAGTCGCTGCTTGCGGGTGCCTCAGGTGTTTCCTCACTGGACCCGGCTGTAAAAGCAGTTGGCAGTGCTCTGTCTGAACTGGAGCAGTTTGTTCAGATAGCCGCTTCCAGATCACCCAGTTACCTCGAACTGGCAGCCAGAGATCTGGCATACAGCCTGGCTCGCATTTATGCGGGTGAGTGTTTCACAAGCACTTGTGACTTCAGATATGCAACAACTTCAGTTCTGTTCAAATGTATTCACACTACTAGAACCATTTGCATTTTGTAAATTCACGACAACAAATTTGAATGTATCCTATTCTGATTTTTCTTCTGAAGGCAACTGGTCGCACTACTTGATTTTTATTTAGGATTATTAGTAAAGGAGGCTAAATACAAATGCACACCACACTCTTCAGATTTCTTTTAAATAGAAAAGAAACTGTGTAGATTTTTCCTTCTGCTTCACAATTTGCTTCAAATGTGACAAATTCTGAAAAGTTGTAAGCAGCTGTGGATGACAGAGCAATACAGGTCTTATCATTAATTTCTACTTCTGCGTTGATCTAATAATGATCTTGGTGTTACATCAGTGCTTTAAAGTGGTCTTCCTTAACTGTGTGTGTTAACAGGTGCTCTTCTCATTGACCATGCATGCTGGAAAGATGCCTCCCCAAATGACACCTATGCAGCTCTCAGGTATGACAAACCAAAAACTGACTGATTAAAACTCATTTTTAAACTTCTCAGAAAAAATAAGCACATATTACATGTTCATTCATCGTGTTTTTGGTTTTGCTTTAATAGATGGTGCGAACAGGAGCTGTGTCTGGTGACATCTAAACAGAAGAGAGGCTGCTATGATTCCAGCAGTGCATCCATGGATGCTGCACTGGTTTATGATAACCTGATTCAAAAGTGAACATCCTTCATATGCTGATAGATTTATGATCTGAACTGATGTAGCAAGTGTGTTATTACTAAAGAAAATTATTAATAAAGAAAATCTTGCCTTCCATAATGGCATCAAGAATGACATTCCAGATAATAAATCTTCCTGTTTTTAGCACACTGATTTTTTTTGATTGTATTATTAAAGTAGTTATGATTTTCTGCCATAGTTCTACTCAATTAGTTATTAAAAAAGAAAAACTTAGATAACATATGCAACAGAAGGACTGTGACTGATGAAAATGCTTGAGGCATTTTTCCTAGTTCTGGTATGAAAAAGTGTGCTCTTATTAATAATACATAATAAGTATAATATTGATAATTACATGATCTGATTTATATTTCTTTTATGCTCTGTCACCATAAATTATATCAAAAGATGAACACCAAGCATATTGAGAATGATGACAAAAGATGCACAACTTTGTATTTTGAATATACAATAAAAGTCTTGTAAAAATTCAACACTAAAAGTATTCAGTTTTGTTTTTTATTTTTCAGTTTTTTACTCAGCATATTGGGTGAAAAATATGCAAGTAAGTCTTCAAATAAAGTTATTTGGAAAAATATTCACATGTTATCCCTTTATAAATACAAAACTTAATGCTTTGTTTATTGAGATTTTATGATGAACACAAAGTTGTGTTCAGCATAACTTTGTAATAGTTAATAATAAACAAACTTGCATAAATGGAAACACAGTACTAAAAGTTTACAATTTTGAAAAACCTAGTTCAGTGCAATTTCATTTCTTTATTTTCTGTTATTCCTGGATGAAATCCAGAACAAGAAGAGGTTACCTTCGGCTATCACACAACTGGCAAACACTCAAATTGTGTGCAATTTCATTTTAGTAAAAAATTGTAAAGGCCTTATAAGTTTGTGATGAACGAATAGCATTTTGAAACTGCTTGATAATAAAATGACAGGCGCAGTAATACAGGACAGTCCCGTTTGAAAAAAATTGATAAAGGTAGCTGGGTATTTTATTTTTTGTTACTGTAACAACAATATTTTCTCTAACAAAAAGAAAATATTGTAACTTTTTCATTGAGTGCATTTATGTCACTTATTGCTTTAAAATTATTTTTTAAAATTTAAACAAAACTGCAAAGATACCAAAGTCACAATCAGTAGATTCAAAGTAATTATTCTGACATTTTGAATTGTTCACAATTATAACATTTAAAATTATATTTTAGACTTTCGAAGTTATAATTACAAGATTAAAAGTCATACTCATCTATAAAAATCATAACTCCGACTTAATTTTAAATGAAAGTTAGAAAAAAAAAGATGTTGTTACATTTTATTGACATCTTGATGTTTTCCCCATTTCAAAGGTCGGATCTCAGCGTTTTCGACGAGTCATTGAACGCATCACGAGTCTTTAGAAACAGTGGGAGGAGTTGCAGAGATAGGTGAACTAATGTTCCCCGAATCTTAGCGCACAGTGTTCACAAACAAGCCAGTGTCAGCTCGGTGGAGGAAGGCTTCAGGAAGATAAACAACAACAACAACAACAAAGTTGGTATTTTTAGATTTTTCTTGCAGCTCTCTGGTTTAATCAAAGCAGTCGGGTCGGCAGACAGGAGGACTCCAGCAGAGTCCCATTAATCCACCAGCGGCAGTATGGACGCGGTTCCAGGATAAAAATCGGATCCTCATGTCTGCCAGTGGTTTCCTGGCTCTGTTGCTGGTCTTGTTGTCCAGCGGCCGGCTGCTCGCCTCGGGCACCGGGAACTTCAGCACCCAGCCCGGTGTTGGATTAGCTGGACCGACCAGTTTAGCCATGATGTCTGAAAGCAGCGACGAGGTGGGTGAGATTTGATCGCTGGTTTTCTAAAGGGAAGCAAACTGACAGAATAAATACCTGCAGTTTACGCTCAGCTGTCACATGATTAATATGAGGCGACAGGTATGAAGGAAGCGCTTTCTGTTTAGATACTGATGTCTGTAATTACGTGTTAGTTATGACCGATGAACAAACGAATATTTGTTCTCAGTCCTTCCTTTCTCAAGCACACTGTAAGTGTCAGGTGCATGATCCGTTTTCCAGAAGACGATCCCTCATTTACCAATATTCAGTTTGCCTCATGTCTCTAGTTATAAATAAACTATTAAAAACAAGCTCAAGTACAGTTTTACATTAAAACAGTTTTGTGTTGTACCTTGAAATTTAAACTGTTGAAATTGTTTTAATTTCACTAATTTAAAGTTGTTTTTAGAAACGTGACTCACTGCCCAGGGCAGCACCACATGGGGGGCGGCACAGCCACTTATTTTTACATGCCCGGAGGTAAACAGATTCCCCTTGAAGCACTCTAAAAATACTTTGCGTTAATGGCTCTTGACACTGAAGTTGGTATCCAATCAGTAGAGTGCAATCCTTCAAAGTAAAGACTTATTTCACAATTTATTTAGGCTGTTGACTGTATTTCTTTAGGCAGGTCAGGACTTGTGGGAATTGCCATAATTGATGCAGCCATGAGATCTGCTCCTTAGTAGTAAACCCTGAAGGAGAATATCCGTTCATCTACGTATGACCTCTAATAACTTCAGAGCGCTTTGGTTATGCAGCAGGACAGTGATCCAGATAGTTAAAAATATGAAGATGCTGGACTGACCTTCCAGTGTTACTGAATTAAAGAATACAGATACAAATATGCTCCAGTGAATGATTACATTTGTACTTAAGAAACTTTAGAGTATGATTATTACAGCCAGAGTTGCTCATCACACATTTTGTATTTAGGCTAAAGTGCTACCATTTGCGTGATGTGCTTTGTGTTGCACTTTTTTTTTTATCATAGAATCAATAAATCAGTTTTGATGGTGAAACTTGCAGCGATGCAGTTGCTTATACTTTTGCTTCATCCTGATGCCAGTGCTCCTATCTACATGTTAAGAAAGTTGTTTACTTGTGCAGTGTGACCGTGTGATGAACTACAGCGCTGCAGAGCGATGTGCGTTCGTGAAGAGGACGCCGGACTGCTCCATGGAGGACGGCTTCATCAACTACCTGAGACTGGCCTTCTGCTTGCTGCCTCCCAACCTCACTCCTCTCTCCATCACCCTCTGTGTAAGACCTGTGCATGCATCCGTGTGTGTGTGTGTGTGTAGTTGCACGTGAAGCAGAGTCATAAAGCAACAGGAAAATGTGCAGCTCATCAGCAGATTATGAGGAAGTTGACTGTTGGCTGTGGAAGAAGTGGAACTTTTATCTGATTTATAGCTGTAGTTTCACTGCTGGCTAAATCGTGTAATTTCACTTGGATTCCTCTGTATCTTCACTTCCTCCAGTAAATGAAATAATGAAACTGTCTCACATGAAGAAGTGATGATTGTTCTAACAGAAATAATCCTGTTGAGAAGGATAATTTATAATAATTAATCACTGCTGATTTAAAAAAAAAGTAAACAGTGTGTAGTTAACCAGTTATTCAGTATGAATAAGAACCACTTTCCTGTTTGCACTTGAGAAAATTGAGAAAACCAAACATTACAGCAGCTTGTCTTCACTGTGTCCCTGCAGATGGTTTGGCTGCTCGTCTTGTTTCTCATTCTTGGACTTACTGCTTCAAAGTTGTAAGTATTTCTCAGCAGCATGTTCCTCTGGCTGTTCACAGTTTCAGATAGTGAAAGGGCTTGTGAGCTCACTTCACACACATATATGCTCTTAGCCCTGTCAGCTTTATGGTCACATGAGTCCAGTGACTGTAGAGAGCTTTCACTATTGAGATATGGGTTTAAATCTGTGAAAGGAAGCAGATACTTCTGCTCTTGGTTTCATCTCACCTGTTGTAACACCGCTCTGCTGTTCAGCCAGCTGTTGAAGGTTTGAAAGAAACATTTATAAATGCATTTTATTATGTTTTTTCCCTCCCCAGTTTTTGCCCCAACCTGTCAGCCATCTCCTCCACTCTTCACTGCTCTCACAACGTGGCTGTATCCTTTCTCCACTTCTTTTGAGGGTGTGCAGAGAGTATATGGTTTTCTTTTCTCACTTAATTATGTAGACAATCATGTTTTTGTGTGTGTTTATGTGGACTAGACATAATCCAGTATGAAAAACCTTAAACTATGATTTTATATATATAAATAAAGAAATAAAACATAGCATTCCTGGTAGTTCTAAAATAATCTGACATAATAATTTAATAATGTAATTATCTAACATGTTTTATTTATTTTGGTTTCATACATCAAAATAGGAAATCTTGTAGAATAAACATCTGCTGAACTGGTTAGTAGTTTTCAAATTAACTCAAATTTCTCAAAATGAAATCTTCTTGCAAGTCTGCTCTTTATAGAGTTACACTGAGTTCACATTGATATTAATTAGGCAATCTTCTCCAACAACTAGCCTGCAGTCATCTGATTTACAGATGTTCTCCTCTTATTGACAGCTCAATTTCCTCACCAAGACTTTGTGTTTTTTGATATTGAAAATATTTCAAAACAGTAACATTTGACTTTCTTGTAAGTGTCGTTACCGTTATTTTGCCAGCTGACCTTCAGGGAACAGCAACACGTGAATAGAGCAACATTGCATTACTCCATGCTCCGTGCTACTGTGTTACTCTGGTAAATTTTCTGGGATCCCTTTCACATGACTTTAAGTCATAGGAATTGTTTAGTTGAACATTTTGTTGCTCTTAAAATGGCACTTTTTAAAACCTTGGTAGAACTTGATGCCAGTAATCAGCCTATGCTTGGTGGTGAACTGTTTCTTTGACTGCAACATGTGCTGAGGGCGTGACGTTTCTTGCTTTGGGAAATGGCGCTCCAGACATCTTCAGTGCCATGGCAGCAATCTCCCATCCACACACTGCTGGGCTGGCTGTCGGAGCCTTGTTTGGTACATGGAGGCTTGTTGCATCATTATTTCTCTGACAAGCAGAAAGCTAATTTAACAAAAGTATTTAAATGAGAAAACATGTGTGTCCCTGCAGGAGCTGGTATATTTGTCACCACAGTGGTTGCAGGAAGTGTCGCACTGGTGAAACCATTTGCCGTGGCTTCTCGTCCGTTTCTGCGTGATGTCATCTTCTACATGATTGCAGTGTTTTGGACCTTTGACATTCTCTACAGAGGCACTATAACCATGGGAGAAACACTGGGTAAACACAAACAGTCTGAGGGGATGTCTTGAGTGAATAGATGGCTCTCAGTAAATTTTAAATGTTGTTTCTCAGAAGATTGGGACATTACATAAGACCAAAATATAAAGAAAGGCTCTTAATACAGAAATGTTATGTCAACACAGTCATGGGAAGATTACTGCATTGGCAGGAGTTCAGCAAACAGATTGACAACTTGCTAAAGAGGCTGGTTGCTGTATTCATTTATATTAATGGAAAGTTGAGTGGAAGGAAAAAATGGGACAGACATTATCGAGATGCTGATTTTGGTCTTATTATATGTTATTATTTTGTTCCTGCCTGCACAACCAAAAGCATCAACACCTGTTTTAATGTCCAGTATACTTGATTGGCCAATAAGCCTGACTGCCTAAGCCTTGTAATAACTGTATGGTGTTTTATTAAACAGATGGTTTAATAAAACACCGTGGTTTTGCAGATGAGCTGCAAAACCACCAGGTTTTCCATTACACCTCAGCAAAATCACAGTCGGGTCTCCTCCATGTCCTGCTGTACTGATGCAGTAATGCTGTGGTTCATCGCCCTGGTCCTCAGGGACAACTGCCCTGCATGTTTTACATGTGTTTCTGTCCCAGCTTACCAGATCCAAATGATTGCATGACCTCCTTTGCAGCCATCAAGTGCAGAGATGGCTGCAAAGGCGCCAACCTAGTCACCCGTTATTTTAAGTAAGGTGTGCAGCAGCAAGGAGACGCCAAAAACATGTAAGAGGCTGGTCCCTGAGGACCAATGTAGGGAAACCCCTTGCAGTAGTGCATGCAGTAATGTTGATATTCTAATTATTTTACAAGTCTTTTCATCATGTTCATTCAATGAGTCGCTGTTTAATAGGAGAACTTCCAGCAGGTTCAAAAGCAGAGAGCCTAATCTGGAGTCTCTCAACCTGCTGTCAGCACTTTACCTGATTGTCTGGTTTGTTTAGTTCTTAGAATATTCAAGAATTTGTCTAAAGTTACAACACAAGTTAGGAATTTGTAGTTAATAGAGCCACTGATACAATCAACATGTTACCAGAAGAAGACCTTTTGTTGGGTGTCTGTCAGTTCCAGAAACATTTAAACCCAAATGAGACTTGATTAAAGAAAATACCTTATATATTAATAATCCCTTTGCACTGTTGACTTTTTTCCAGATCCAAGGCCAAGGCAGACAGATATAATCAACATCTGAGTACCGTACTCTTCAGAGTCACCCAGCCATGCTTTTAATGCCAGCCTTGTAGTTTAGTTTCTCAACACTGAAGGTGGTTTTCAAACCACTTCAGAGTTGAGAAACTGAAAAAATAACCTCTTAGACAAAAGCTGAGCATGTAGTTGTCAAAATTATGTTTTATTTTTTTTAAATGTTAATGAGACAAATTTTAAAATGCTCAGACCTTAGATGAAATGATATTGTATATTTTCAAAATATTTTATACCATATTCCACACAAATGCAATTCTGATCCCTGTTTAGTCAAGTCTAAGCAAAGCTATGTTTGACATCTTACTGGTATTATTTGTAGATATTTTATCTATTATATTAAAAAAACATTTTTGTGCAGCAATGAACAGATTCTAGAAAATGATTAAATTATCTGTTTCGAAACTGCAGAAGTGCAAACTGGGCGAGGGGGGAAATGTGTTGACGTTCAACAGTTCCGACTGAGCCTGTTTTTCTCTTCTTGTTTTTCAGGATACCTGTTTCTCTATGTGGTTTATGTTCTGACCGTTGTTATCAGTTCATTCATCTATAATTGGCAAAAAAATTCAGCTACAAACGGCATCCAACACGTTCCACATATTCCAGGTTAGACCTTTTATTCAAATGCTCTACGTCCGTTTTCTTTCTGCTGCTATTTTACTGGTGAGTATTTTTCCTTGAAGCAGAGCTGAACTCATCTGACTCCTCTGATGATGACGACGTTCCCGGCATGAGCGGCGGGACGATCCAGCAGGAATACGGTAAGAACGCATGGGCACCACCGATTATTTCCTGCGTGATTCACATCATACAAAGACAGGTGTTTGTGCTGCTGCTGTAGAGTCCGAGTACAGGCCGCTTCTGCCCTACTCTGAGTCCACAAGTGAAATCCTGCTGAGCTCTTTGAATCCGGTGGACAACAGGAAGTGGAGAAGGAAACCGTGGACCTGGAAAGTTGTTAAAGTAGTGAAGGTCTGTACAAATCTGGTGAACAGAGCAACAGGAAGAACTCAGATTAAATCCGGTGTTGTAATGTGGCGCTCCTGTTGCCTGGCTGTAAGACTCCACTGGAGGTGCTGCTCCTGCTCTGCGTCCCCGTGGTGGACCCGGATAAAGAAGACAGAAACTGGAGGAGACCGCTCAACTCCCTCCACATGATCACTGCTCCTCTGCTGTGTGTTCTCATCTTCCAGTCTGGAGCATGTGAGCACTTTTTACCACAATTAATTGATGACATTACAAAGAAGCTATTACCAGAAAGAATTATGTAGACTAAATACTGAGGTGGTCTTTGTAATCTAGATGGAGGCGTCATGATCCAGGGGGAGTTTCCTGTCTGGCTGCTGATTCTCCTGCTGGGAATGTTTTTGGCTGCTATAGTTTTCTGCACCACCACCAATGACCATCCTCCCAAATATCACCCTGTAAGTGCTTTTGTTCATCCAAATCAGGAGTAGATAAAATTTTATTTGTGTAAAACCGGAAAGAGAAAAAAAAATTGGTCAGATTAAATATGTGAAAAGCATATATTTATATATCTATATATGCCTTGTAAAAGTAGCCGTAGCTCTTTTTTGAGACCACAACTGTACATTTCATTCAAATATTATCTGGTAAAGTAGCTATAACTGTAAAATGTTTAAATCTTTTGACAAATCATAATTTGGAAAGTCTGGTGTGCATTTGTATTAATTTGTAGAACTAGTGTTTACTTCAGTAGCAGCTGTAAGTCTTTTGGGGGTATGCTTACTAGCTTGCCCAGTTGGAGGCTAACATGTTGGGCATTTATGTTTGCAAAACAACTCAAATACAGTCAGACTGGACAGTGAGCTAACATCAATGGCAATTAAAGTCTTGTCACATGTTTTCTACTGGTGTTGGACACATGGATATGTTTGGATCTAAACCATTTCACTGTCACTATATGTTCCTGCTGGACTCCAACAGGTTTTTTTCAGTATAGCCATACATTAAATGCCAATAAGTACTTTGGGAGAACAAAATGAACATTTTCTGCAATTTAAGCCCTAGTTGTCAGTTCTTTTCTGCTGATACTTTTTCTGGCCAGGACTTCTATTTGTGGGATGTCTGACAAATACTTTGTGATTGGTCAGAAATGTGAAGGGGGTGTGGTTACTACACTAGCAAAGTCTGCAGTAGCAGAGACCTCTTTGGACAGCCTGGTAGTTTTGATCTCGGTTTGAGGGATTGCTGCAAAATTCATGACTCAATGCAATCAACTGTTTATTGCTGCTACATGTTCGCTCAGGAGGATGTAATGTTTGCAAATCAGTGACTCGATATAACCCTCATTGGACTGAACGCTTTTTATGAGTTAAACTGCACTTGACTGTGTTGTTTAATAACTAGGATTGAATTTTAATGTATGTAATTGTCTCTGAATTTGATTGGACTGAAATTGCTACATTTATTTTGTTCCTCAATACGACATTTGTTGCTTTTAGATACAACAATGCTTTTAAATAAATACTTTATTATGTTGACTTGTTGCATAAAGCAAAGTCAGGATGAATACTTTCACATGGCAGCTGCCTCAGAATCTGATTACCTCTCTGTTCCCTCAGCTCTTTGCATTTTTGGGTTTTGTGGTGAGCGCGGTGCTGATCAGCGCCACAGCGTCAGAGGTGGTCAGTCTTCTGCACATGCTCGGTGTGGTGTTGAGTCTCAGCAACACCGTGCTGGGCTTGACTCTTCTGGCCTGGGGCAACAGTATCGGAGGTGATTTCTGATAATCCAAGTCCGTTCACAAGAGTAAACCTAATTCCCATTTAACCGTGTAATGTGTGATTAATATTCTCTGTTTCAGACCTTTTTTCTGACATCACCATTGCTCGGCAGGGATACCCGCGCATGGCCATAGCTGCTTGCTTTGGAGGGATAATTTTCAGTATCCTTTATTTTCATGTCCACTTGAAGACTAACACATCTTTCTGACATGCATTGAATACATTTTCAGAAAGAGACGAGGGACAGAATTTAAGCTTGGAACAGAAATTCAGTGTCACGAAAACCTTTAAGTTTGGTTATTTTCAGGGATAGAATTATGGAGTAGTCTGCTGAATTTTGAACAAAGTAAATGTTTTTTTTAAAAAAACAATAAAATAAAGAGGAGCTGTTTTATCCAGGGCAGTGATAAAAATTCAGAAATATGCTGGGTATTTTTTTAGCTATTAGTTTGAAACTATTTGAAAAAAATGGGCAAGGAAGCTGTTCAAATGATTATGTGATGTGGTAATGTTTATACTTAGTACTTTTTAAGCATGTTTGAAGATATTGGATAGCTGAAAGATGAAACATTAGTATTATCCTAAGGACAAAAAAGTATTAGCATCAGTTCCAATGCCATTCCAATTGATAGCATTGTTCCAAAGAACAAATAAAAATGGCAAGATTTAATATTTTTTCTAGCTGTTCGAGTGGAAATATGTTTCAGTACAAGTTTAAAATATGGAAGTTCACTCTCATGGAGTAAATAATGGTGTTCCCATGTAATGCCTTGTAATAGCAGCTTAAGTTGTAATAGCCTGTTTTATTGAACATCAAAACCTGCTTTTATCATTTTCCTCAATATATTGGAAATACTTTATTCCCCTGAACTACATTAAACATGTTTTAAATGCATATATTTACATGAAATGAAAAATATGGGACCTTGACTGTATTTCAGACATGCTGTTTGGAGTAGGGTTGGGATGTCTCATGCAGATGTATGAAACACACTCCTCTGCGCAGGTAATCCTCTCCTTTGATATTGAGAGACACTGTTTTGAACGGTATGAAGCTGATTCTCTTGTTTTCCTCCTCAGTTTGAGTCAGAGGGCTTGTTGACGTGGATTCTACCGGGAGCTCTGGGTTTGTCTTTGGTCCTGTCTTTTCTCATCGTTCCGCTCACCCAGTTCCACTTGGGTCGGTCCTACGGCGTCTTCCTCCTCGTTTTCTACTGCATATTTCTTCTCATTGCACTTCTCACAGAGTTCAGGATCATCCACACTTGAGCTCATACCAGTGATGTCATCTTCTGCTTGTAAAAATATTGCGTAAAGCAGTAATGTACACTGTTGCATTTATTTGATTGGACTCTCCTGTGTTTAGTCTGTGAAACTAAGTAGCTAAAGACTCCTACAAGAGCTCAGGGCGAACTAAAACCAATCACACTGTGCCTTTTTTTTGTTTCTCTTTCCATGTCTTGGAGCTGAGATATTATGATCCAGCTCATGCTGTACAAGGTCATATTTTAAAATACTGTAAATTTTTTATGAATCGACCTCTTTGTGAATTTAAACAAAACTGTTTTTCTGGGTTTTCAGAAAAATACCAATTTTGTTTTTTAAATTGCCATCATGATGACAACACAGCAACAATGCATTAATGCATTTCATTATTTGAATAGTTTATTAAAATCTGCTGTTACTTTCCAGTACATTACAGAATGAGAGCTTATACAAAATATTTGGGCCTGCTGAGGCAGTTAGGAGAAACCTTTTACATGGTAAGCGGTTGGATTGACCTTTAAGGAGTGTTTAGTGTTCTCTTGATCAAAGTACATAACATAAGTGTGTTAATACCGGTCAGAGAAACTGTTAAACTAAGGCATCAGATTTAATTCATAATCGATAAATACACAAAGAAATGGTAGTAGCTTGTTTAAGGGGTTCTTCAAAGTGTATCAACACTTCAATCCAGCTCCAGGAAGAAAACAGTGTCATTTTCTCTCACCAACTTCAGTTCAAGAGACTCCAGATTTTTATTCCCCCATAATGGATATTACAGGATGGTGAGTTTGGGGGAACTGGAAATGCTGAGGTTTCCTCTGTTGAGATGATGTGCATGTACATCTCACTACAGTCGTTTTTAGTTAATGCTGTGATGTTCGCTCTGCGAGTTCAGCTGATGTTCTTGGAAGGAAGCTGGATTGGTGACGGGACTGTTCTGATCCAGGTTTAGGTTTTCATCTTCTTCAGGCAAACATTCCTTTGAATACTCTGCATACCACTCCTGATGAAAATAGGCAAAACCGATTACACACCAAGCACAGCTTGCAAAAGTATTTACACTCCTGGAACATTAACATTTTCTCAACGGTTCATCCTCAATCTTCAAAGTATTTTGAGTTGTTATGTAACTGAACATAAACTAGTGCAGAATTCTGATGTAGAAGGAGAGAAAAATGTGTAGTTTTGGTCATTTTTAGAAATAACCTGAAAAGTGTGGCGTGCACTACTAATCAGCCAGTAGGGGTCAATACTTTGTAGAATTGGTGCAAAATTTTCGTTCCACTTTACAATGACGTACGCCTTTGCGTTGGTCTGTCAGATCAAATTACAAAACTACACATTGAACTGTGACCATTTTTAAAGGAGACTTTTTAAAACCCCCGTATCCAGCACAACCAAGTATCCAGCACAATGCCTTCAGTTTCTCACCTGTATCTCCTCCTCGTACATTTTCATACTAAGGTCACTCTTTGTTCTTGATCTTCGTCCCAAGTAAACCAGAAATGTGTGCTGTACAAAAAAGGAACAAAACAGGTTAGCATGGTGAGATGGAGAGGAAGAAATGTCTAGAGATCATGTTCTTACCCCACTCTTGTCCATAGCTTGCAGGACAGCAGTCAGAGAGCTGAGTGAAGACAGTGTCGGGGATGTCTGTTTGTACAACTCCAGGGTGGCCAACGCTTCATTTCTCCTCACCTCTACATCAAACACTATCCCATTTTCATCTGCAACACAATCACACACATTAAATTGACCCATCTTACTAAACACCAACAAATTAGGGGGGAAAGAATGGAGAAAATCTTAAATCCTGTATGTATGTACATTAAACATGTAAAATACCACTTTCTGAATACTACACATGAACTCAAACGCACCCTCTGGATTATCCACTGGTTCCCGGTTCTTGCGACTGTAGTTCATGCGGAACACAAAAGCATCCAGGATGAAAGCCACAATGATTGTCATCACAACCTGACAAAGAAAATAGAAATTATGATCACATTCAAACCAAACTCAAAAGAGAAATGTGTCAAATAAAAAAAACAAACTTCGCTCACCATGGTAACAATGTAAAAAATCATGAAGTACAGACGGCTCCAGTGGCTCGTCATAGACGTCACTCCTTCCTGGGAGAGAGGAGAAATACAGCAGCAGTCAAACAGCGACGCCCACAGGTGAGCAGTAAAACTGCAGGGTGGAGACCTCTGAGCAACAATTAAGCAATGACTAAACCTTACCATAGTGATGTACCAGTTGTTGACCACAGTCAGCTCAAACAGCGTCACTGCAGGGAAAAAGTGAGAAGTGTTTTTTTTTAAAGCCAACTTACAGATCATACAACTATCGCCTTCAAAATACTATTTTCGATATACTTATAAGACACATTGGCATATGGGACCATTTATTTGTTTATATTTACATTCATAGGAACAGACTTTATTTCAGTTTTCTTAATGCTCCATTTAAAAAAAAAAAACCCATAAGCAATTTCTTATAAAACTTCTTTGTATTTTTTAGATAACTAAATATTTTAATATTCAGTATTAGAAAAACCATCTCAAAAGATTAACTAGTTATGTCTCCTCATAACTAGAGATGACTAAAAGCACGCAAAGAAAGATGTGCAAAGAAATTTGTTTGTTATAGTGAAATGTGTTTAAAAGATGCAACATAAAACAAAAGTTATACATGTAACTACGGTTCTATGATTCCTTGATGACCGCCAGAAGGGAGTGCTGAAAGCACTGAATGACTAATACCAGCAATGTTACAAGGAATCCTGAGCACATACCTCACTGAGAACGCCCAGAGGACGCTTACAGAAGAACCTGGCTCAGAGGATGAGGGTGGCCACACTGACATTGTAAAATCTGGTGAACGTGCTTGGGAAAGCCCATGACAGAGCAGCACATATTGTTTCCAGCAGAACCAAAATCAAAAACCCGGCCACTTCTTACCCAAGCCGAAACTTTGCCAATTTCGATGGCTGCTTACAATGAGAATGTGATAAGACTTCAGGCACAAATGCAGTGTTTGTGTCACTGCAAAAGGTGCAGTGACATCAGACTTAAAGGCACAACCAGAGTAACTTCTTACAGTCTAGCAGCTGTAAGAAGGTGACATGGGGAAACTGACTGACCCAGCTTGAACTGACTGACCGTTTGGAGTATGCTGTTCACGCTTCAAACAGATGAACGAGTCTTCATGGAGGCTGAATCCAAATTCACCCCAAGAAAAGTGTTTGTCTTAGATGGAATCAGGCAACTTCTCCAAGATGACTTTGAGGAAGGAGAAGCACACTTTCACTGTCGATGATTACAGTCACCTTCACTGCAGTCAAAACTAACTGCCTCTAACACTAGCTGCACTCTCAGATGAGAATGACCCAGTTTCTGAAACACATGATGACTGTATCTCCTCACAGGAGATACAGTCTCCTATGAGGAGACTGTATCTCCGCTTTAAGAAGAGAGCCTCTCACTCTTCTTAAAGTGAGAGGCAGAGGCAGCCAGAGACACATCCTCCTCCACAGCCAAGGGTGGAGAAGAGAAGCCAGTCATTGAAGTATCCATCTGGCGTGCATGAAAAAGGGATTTCACTTCTGCAGACAACTGCTCAACTCTTGTGGAAAGGGTTGGTCGGACTTAGCTTGCCTCTTCCTAGAAGGAGAAACAGTGACTGTGGCCTCATTCCAGAACTGTAGAGCCTGTAGGTGGGGCCACCAACCCAGAAGTTGAAAGGTCATTGTCAACCTCAGGATGCAACTGGGCCAGCCGAGCCACCCTCACAGCACGGGACATGACACTGCAGTTCATGCAGGGAGTTTCTGACTGCGGTCCCACAGTCCTCACAACAGTGGAAGACATCCAAGTTAAAAACTGAGCTATGTCCAACCACAAGCAGAAAATGGCCTAATATAGGAAGAAGAGGTGTGACCGCTACCATCATCGTTCAAGCTAAATAGTGGAAAATCAAGAGGCCAACAGTCAGCTACATTCAGACTGCAGGATGGAAAAAAAACAAACAAACAAAAAAAAAAAACATACTGGCACCGTTAGCTTAACCCAAAACTCTTATCTTAAAGTTGGCTAAAATTGTCCACAATGTGTAAAATAAGCACAGTGGACAGAAGTCGTGATTGGAATTAGGTGCAAGCGATGCCAACAATGCAGCCAGCAGCCAACAATGTCAGATAACAACTAAATGATCCAAGAACTAAGAGGCTGAAATGCATATGCAAGAAAAATGAGGAACAGAGCCTTGGATGTTCGGCTGGCTGAGGTTCAGAGACATCTGTGTCACAGGTGTGACTTCTTGGTATTACTACTCGAGCGACACATGCGCAAATGAAACATTCAGTACTTAGAGCAGCGCCCTCTGGCGATCACTGGAGGATGGGGTAGTTTTAGTCAGGCTCCCACAGCAAATTAAGGAAAATCTGACTTCACGAAGGTACTGAAAGGTAAAAATAATAGAAAGAATTACCAAAGCTGCTGAGGATGTCATTAAAATTGTTGAGATAATAATAGCCTTCATCCAACACTGTTTTGTTGCCAAATGTTTTGTTGATCTGTCTGTAGGAATCTGCCACTGTGCTGGTGCTAAAATGACAATAAAAAAAAGTACAACAAAAAGGACATTTTAATATTTACTCACCAATTTTCAAAATTAAAGTTCCTCAGACAACAGTGACACTCACTTGCAGCAGTTTGGGAAAACCACATCTGCAAAGAACTCCATACCCACTATGGCAAAGGAGTAATAAAAGATGATTAAAGTCAGGCCCAGACTGGCCATCCTGGGGAAGAGCTCAAACATGGTGTCCAACACGTTGCGGTACCGCAGCTTTATCTTGAACAGTCTGGGAGAACAGGAGCGTGGAAATGTGAGTTGAAAACCAAAACTGGATCTAAATAAAATGAACTATAAACATTTGGCCTGATTGTAAAACGAGGAAAACAAACCGGAGCAACTGGAATGGTCTAAGAACTACAATGAAGTAGAATGGCTCCATTTTGAAAGCCAGAGCGATCAACCCCAAGAAGGCGAACACAGTCACAGAGAAGTCAAACCTGGACAGTGAAAAGCAGAGGAACACTGAAAGAGAATGTTTTCTATACCTATTCATAAAACATTTAATTTTTCTGCTTGATTTTTTTCAGGCAGGGTTTCACTCACAGGTTCCAGCCAGAGCTGAAATAAGCCAACGGCCCCAAACCTGCTATTTTCAGCAGCACTTCCACACCGTAAACTAAAACCAGGACGGAGCAGAGGAGGAATTAGTAGCAGCTGCAATCACCTACATCCAATCGTGCAGTTTTTAAATCTATGCTACATCTGTCAGTGAGAAGAAAGCAGCAGATTTCTACTCACTCGTCAGGAAAACGATGTAACTCACGGGAACAGATTCAGACCAAGAGTATCCACCTGCAGAACCGGAGGAAGGTCGGAGGTCAGGTAGGATTCTGTTTTCATATGATGTGTCTGTGTGTTTGCTGGAGAGGTCTTACTGTTCATTCTGAACGTCTCCACGAGGATCCACACACCATTAATGGCCACCACCACATCTGCAGACATTAACACCAAGGCTTCAGTGTGTGAGTTTGAACAGGCAAAAGCTGGGAGAGCTGTGATGATGTTGATGATACTTACACATGGCGTACTGGAAGGCCTTAGATTTCACCACCAGGTGGATGCCTAAAGAGGACAAAAGTGCTTATACAAAGTGTCTCGCAAAAGTATTTAAACTTTTTGAGCCATTTTATGTTACGACCACAAACTTCAATGCTGTCTGTGGGAGCTTAAAATGGATAAATTGAATAAATAAATAAATAAATAAAAATCTAAGTGTGGTGTAGGTTTAATTTTGCCCCCTTTATTCTGAAATCCCTAAACATTTGGTATGACAATCAAGAAATCCATAAATTTTATCTGTAAAGCACCCTTCGTGTTGGATGAAGCTCGCTAGAAACACATAATAAAATATATTTCTGAACTCGGTTTGAACTGTTCAGGGTCACAGTCTGCAGGTACAAATACCAGAGTGGTGAAGTAAACTGAAACTGGTGGGATACTCCTTTTTTTCCTCCCATCTTTGCTCTTTGTAAGAGGGCTGGTGGATGTTAAAAGCGATATACTTTCATCTTTTCTTCACTTCCCTAAACTAGCCAGGGGAGTCATTGCTAATTTTCTTTGCTTAATTTCTTAATAATCAAAATTCATTTTGATTGTTCTTGGCTGACTCAGTGTTTCACCTTAGGTAAGATTTATTCATTTGTTTAACACATTGCTTTCAGGAATTACTGAATTAGTGAACAGAATCCAATTGTAACTCTGACAAACAAAATCATAAAGACCAAGGACCATAGCTGGGCCAGGAATAAAGTTTTGCAAAAGTATAAAGAAGGTTATATAGGCTATTAAATAATATGAAAAGCTGTAAACATTGTTGAGAATTTGTTTTGGGTTTAAGCAGGATTTGCTTAAGACTTATTATTTGGGATATTATAATTTAATATAAGTTTAGTTGCAGTTGTTTCATAAATCTAGTTAGCATTTGATAGTTAGTATCTGGTTCAAAACGGACTATTGTGGACCCTTAAATGAATGGACTCTATATCCCATGATGCTTTTGAACTGGTAGAAGAAGAACTTGGGGTTAGAGGAAGAAGTGAGCTGAGGACCGTTGGGTTTTTCTCCGAGAAAAGAGCTGTTAGCTGAATGACTAAACTCTGTACGATTCGTTCATCCCTTTTTTATTCACTAAAGTTCATCTGAACAATCCATCCGACTCCTTTTCGTTTTTCAATCAGTCGAATATACAACATTTTTGGTGCCGAAACCCGGGAAGCAGGAGACATGGCTGACGAAGATGGAAGCTGTATGGAGCGACAGGACGGTGGAGAACAGCGTATTGAAAGAACAAGAAGAAAGCGCCGGACAATACGGAGTTCTACTACACGACTACTGAACCAGATTGATAGTGAATTATTAAAGGACGACCCGGACGTCGGACGAGTGCGGGAAATGTTGGCTGTGCTAATGGCAAAGGGGGGCAGTTTAAATGAGCTGAACCGCGCCATTGAGGAGCACACTCCGCTAGACGAAGTGGAGGCGGAGACGGAACTCGTAGAGGAGTATAACGACCGCATCATCAGTACGAACGAACGTGCAAACCGAGTGATGAGGACGTTAGAAACTGTGAGTACGGAACCCCGACAGGCGCGAGTGAGTGAGAACAACGCAAACTCCACACAGCACAGTAATGCTACCGTGAGGCTGCCTAAGCTAATAATTGACAAATTCAACGGAGATGTTAGCTTATGGCAAGAATTTTGGAGCCAATACGAGACGGCTATTCACAGTAACGAAGCTCTTTGTAAGCGAGAAAAGTTTACATACATGAAGACTTACCTCACAGGCACAGCTGCAAAGGCTGTAGCAGGGCTAACTCTGACAGACAGTAACTATGACGCTGCAGTTAAAATACTAAAAGGCAGATTTGGAAGAAAGGACTTAATAATAAATGCTCACATGTCAAAGCTCCTGAATTTGACTCCTGTAAAGAAATCCTCTGATGTGAATGCTATGAGACAGTTGTATGATGAATGCGAAGTTCAAATTAGAAGCTTGGAGTCACTGGGAGTAGTGTCAGACACATATGGAGGCATGTTATGCCCAATACTGCTCCAGATGATGCCAGAGGAACTGGCTCTTGAGTACAGCCGTCAGAGGGGAGACCAGGATGAGTGGAAGGTGCATCAGGTGCTGGAGTTTCTACAGAAAGAAGTTCAGAGTAGAGAGAGAGCCTTGCAAATGATGAGATCATATAATGAAAAGCAAACCCTGCCTGGTCCCAGATTATGCAGTAAATCATATGGATTCACTGACAAAAGGCAAAGGAAACCAAGCATGACATCAGCAGCTGCACTCCATACTGCTAATCAAAAGACTCAAACCTGCTTCTTCTGTGATAGCGCTGAACATAAGGTCGAAAACTGTCCAGAACATGGGGTGTCAGCACGAAAAGAGAAACTGAAGAAGCTTGGCAGGTGCTTTGTGTGTTTAGGACAGAAACACATTGCAAGGTTCTGCAGATCTAAGAGTGGGTCATGTGCCAGATGTGGCGGCAGGCATCACATAGCTCTTTGTGATAAAAATGAGACCCCAACCCCTACAGTCTCTACCAATATGGAAACTGTTATTTCCTCTGTAATCCCCCAAGTTGAGGAAACCAAGCCTAATAGTGAAAACACTGTGCTGCTACAAACTGCTAAGGCATGGGCGGTTGGACCTACCAGCAGGAAGATGGTGCGTTGCCTATTAGATGGAGGAAGTCAAGGTAGTTTTGTACACGAGAATGTTGTCAGAGCACTGCAGCTACCTGTCACAAAGCAAGGGACACTTATGCTTCATACATTTGGCTCTTCAGCTCCCACCCCAGTTGAACGCAACACAGTGAAGCTATGCTTGGAAAATGTGTGGGATACAGGACAGAGCATTGAAATAGAAGCAGTAGTGACACGAAAGGTTTGTGCAGCAGTGATGAAGGTTCCAGGCGAACATGTGCGCAATGAGATGGAAAGGCGAGGTCTCCAACTTGCAGATTTCCCTGGAGAAGATAAACCTGAACTTTCTGTGCTAATCGGCTCTGATTATTACTGGCAAATAGTAACAGGCCGTATAGAGAGACTAACTAAGAGTTTGGTGGCTCTTGAGAGTGCCTTTGGTTGGGCAGTCCAAGGCCCAGTGGCAATGTCCAGTTTGTCAGAGACAACATGCATGCACATTCAACTCAAGGAAGACATCCAGATTGACAAACAGCTCCATGCATTCTGGGAGCTCGAGTCCCTGGGAATCACAAGCGAGAAGCCAGAGAGCCCAGAAGATCTGGAAGTGTTGCAACGGTTTGAGGAAACTTCCACCTTTAAAGATGGACGTTACCAAGTGGAGTTGCCATGGCGACAACCTCACCCAGCCCTCCAAGACAACTACCGCATTGCAAAACAAAGACTGATGAGTTTGAAAAGAAAATTAAAGAAAGATGTTGTCCTGTACAGCAGATACCACGAAGTAGTGGAGAACTATCTAAAAGAAGGAATGGCTGAGGAGGTGCCAAGAGAGGAAATTGCTGCAAAGAAGGTGACATACTATCTATCTACCTCATCATGCAGTGATAAGAGAAGATAAAGCAACAACTAAGATAAGGGTTGTGTTTGATGCTTCTTCTCATGAGGAGGGAAGCCCATCCCTGAATGATTGTCTTATAACAGGCCCTAATTTAAACCCAGACCTGATGAATGTTCTGCTCAAGTTCAGGCTGCATCCTATTGCCTACATGGCAGACATTAAAAAGGCATTTCTGCAAATATCGTTATCAGAGAGAGACCGTGATGCAGTGAGATTTCTGTGGTTCTCAGGACCACCCACTGATGACACAGATGAACATTTGCTGGTGCTCAGAATGACAAGAGTGGTGTTTGGAGCTTCATCAAGCCCATTCTTACTAGCAGCTACTATAAGAAAACATCTGAGACAATACCAGTCAGAACAACCAGAAGTGGTAGAAACCATCAACTCATCTCTCTATGTAGATGACTTCATTTCAAGTTCCAGTAAGCTGGAAGAGGCCTTCAGAGTGACTACCACAACCAAGAACATTATGTCTGCTGCAGGAATGGATCTATGTAAATGGATAACGAACTCGGCTGAGCTCAAAGAAATGTGGCAAGGAAGTTCAATGGATTGCACTACACAACCAGAGACATGTGGATCAGTGTTAAAGGTCCTGGGCTTAGTGTGGAGACTAGTAACAGATGATTTTGTGTTTGACCTCAGAGGATTGCTGGACATTCTAAAGGAGAAAAGGAACACAAAGAGAAGTGTCCTGCAATCGTCTGCTCGCATTTTTGACCCGTTAGGCTTCTTGACCCCTTTCACCATCAGAATTAAGTGTCTGTTTCAAGAAATGTGGGAGAGAGGAATAAAGTGGGATGAAGAACTGCCACCTGATTTGTCCAAGAAGTGGCAGCAGTGGTGTTCAGAGCTCCCTCAACTGCACCGGTTGACAATCCCACGATGGCACAAAATGGACATGCAACAACTGAACAGTCAGGATGTAAAGTTACATGTGTTTTGTGACTCAAGTGAACAAGCCTACAGTGCAGTCGCCTATCTACAAGGAAAAACTAAGGAAGGGGAAATGAAAATGAGTCTGGTGGCATCCAAATCCAGAGTGGCTCCACTTAAAAGGATGACACTGCCACGGCTGGAGCTAATGGGAGCCGTAATAGCTGCCAGGTTTGGGAACACAATCATTAAAGCTCTTCAACTAGACCAAACCCAGCTAACTTTATGGACAGACTCTATGATAGTCCTGCATTGGATTCGAGGCTCTGCTGGCAGGTGGAAGCAGTTTGTTTCCAACAGAGTTACAGAAATCCAGTCTCTAACTGATCCACAGGCATGGTTTCATTGCCAAAGGAAAATCAATCCAGCAGATCTTCCCACTCGAGGGTTGTCTGTCCAAGAGCTGATCCAAAGCACATTGTGGTGGCATGGACCTTGCAGACTAACATTACCTGATCAGTCAGAAAACATCCAGGAACCTGTTCGGGAAGATGAGATGAGATCTGAAATGAGATCCAAACACCAGGTTGCAGTACACCTGGTCAATCAAGATGCAGAGTACTTAAAACCAATGTTAGATCTGGAAAAATACAGCAAACTAAGAAGAGTGTTCAGAGTGACAGCCTGGATAAGGAGATTTATCAGAAATGCCCGCTCCAGAGAAAAAATCAGTGGTGAGCTGACAACAGAAGAGTTGGACAAGGCAGAAAAACACTGGATAAAAGTGACTCAGATTCAGTATTTCAAGTCAGAAATTGATATTCTAAAGCAAGATAAATGCCTCAACACTGACTCTAAAATTCGAGAACTGAAACCATTTCTAGATGAAGATGAGCTGCTTTCTGTTGGAGGAAGGCTGCAACAATCTTAACTTTCATACAGAGAAAGACACCCATGGATTTTGCCTGGTCATCACAGATACACAGAAATGTTGGTGCAGTGTCAACATGAGAAAATGATGCATGCAGGTATACGAGACACCTTAGTGCAAACTAGAGAAAGATATTGGATTGTGAGAGCACGCCAAGTAGTCAAGAAGGTTGTCTCAAGATGCACATTTTGTAAGAAATTCAACGCCAAGGCAGGACAACAGACTACTGCACCACTGCCAAAAAATAGAATAACAGAATCTCCACCATTCAATGTCACAGGTGTGGACTTTGCTGGGCCGCTCTATGTAAAGGAACAAGGTTCCATGAGAAAATCATATGTTGCACGGTTTACCTGTGCTGTAACTAGAGCAGTGCACTTGGAGCTGGTTTCAGATCTGTCCACAAAAAACTTTCTGCTGGCTCTAAAAAGATTCATCTCAAGAAGAGGTTTGTGTAAAGTGGTCTACTCAGATAACGCCATGACATTCAAGAGAGCTGAACAGGATTTAAAGAAGCTCTGGGAGAGCATTAAAGACCCACAGCTGCGAAACTTCTTCTCTGAGAAGGGCATCACCTGGAGATTCATTGCTGAACGAGCATCCTGGTGGGGAGGATTCTGGCATAGACTCGTCAGGTCAGTAAAAGTGATTCTATGAAAGGTACTTGGCAGAGCAAAACTAAATTTTGAAGAAATGTGGACGACCCTTACTGAAGCAGAGGCTATAATAAATTCTAGACCTCTGACATACATGCACAATGAGGTGGATGAGCCACAGCCTCTGACACCTGCTCACTTCTTAGTGGGTCAAAGACTCACTAGTTTGCCTCCAAGAGCATTCCCAGCTGATACCAAGCAGCCAACAGCAACCAAGGAAGAGATGACCCGGAGATGGCGGTACAGGCAAAGACTCATGACCAACTTCTGGAATCGATGGAGGAAGGAATACTTGTTGGACTTAAGATCAGCGCATCGTTGCGACACCCCGACGCCGTCCAAGCTGCAGGTGGGAGACATAGTGCTCATTGGAGAGGACAAGACTCCGAGGCAGAGCTGGAAGCTGGGGAGAATTGAAGAACTGTTTCCAGGCCGTGACGGACTGGTGAGATCGTGTGCTGTCCGAACGACAGCTGGGACTGTATGGCGGAGACCAATCCAACTTCTATATCCTTTGGAAATTTAGATAAACTGTTGTTTATCGGGGGGGAGGATGTTGAGAATTTGTTTTGGGTTTAAGCAGGATTTGCTTAAGACTTATTATTTGGGATATTATAATTTAATATAAGTTTAGTTGCAGTTGTTTCATAAATCTAGTTAGCATTTGATAGTTAGTATCTGGTTCAAAACTGACTATTGTGGACCCTTAAATGAATGGACTCTATATCCCATGATGCTTTTGAACTGGTAGAAGAAGAACTTGGGGTTAGAGGAAGAAGTGAGCTGAGGACCGTTGGGTTTTTCTCCGAGAAAAGAGCTGTTAGCTGAATGACTAAACTCTGTACGATTCGTTCATCCCTTTTTTATTCACTAAAGTTCATCTGAACAATCCATCCGACTCCTTTTCGTTTTTCAATCAGTCGAATATACAACAAACATCTCGCAGAGAAATAATCAATCCATCTTAAACCACCTTAAGCTGCATGGATTATGGCTCAAATTCGATCCTTTGGAGATTTGGCTGTCCCTCCAGATGACAGTGAACTGTATGTCAAACACGAGGCACAGAGGCCAAATCTGGCCCGCCAAAGCTTTTTATGTGGCCCTCTTAACTATGAAGGACCACATAAATAGAAACTTCAAGATGAATAGTTGTGTGTTAAATATTATTTCATAAATCAAGTCAAAGCAGATTTTATCTGTATACTGCCAAATTACATCGATGTGAAAAGATGTTCAATATTATTTAATTTTGAGAAGTACTCATCGAATGCTGAATCAGCCATTTATTAACATTTTTACAATCTGTTAACGAGTTTTATCAATATTTTCTACCACAACTGGCAGGAAACTCTGAAGTTCCATTGATCTTCTTGTTGGGAACATCAATGGAACTACATTTGGGCAAATCCTAAATTAAAACCTGTTAGAGGTTTTAATAGTAAATGACCTCAGACCCAAGAACATGTCCACCCACCATCAGCAAAACTACTCTACACATGCAATCAGAGCTACAATTAAATGGATTAGATCAAATTATATTTATATTTTATGATGGTCCAGTCAAAGTCAAGACCTAAATCCAATTGAGAATCTCAAGCAGGACTTATAAAATGATGTTCACAGATGCTGTCCATCTAATTTGACTGAACTTGAGCCAAATTTGCAAAGAAGAATGTTCTAGGTGTGTGAAGTTGGTAGAGTTGGACCTGGTTCTAGAAAGTATTGGGTTAAGAGAGCTAAATGCAAACTTGTGCCAATCTTCTCAGTATTTTATTTGCAAACCCCCCCCAAAAACCATAATTGGATTTTTTTTCTTTCCACTACATAGTTGTGCATTTTTGTCTGTGTTAATTCTTCACAAAAAATCCAATTAAACATTGAGATTTGAGGTTGCAAACCAACAAAGATGGTAAAAATTTCAAAAGGTTTGCATAAATTTGCAAGTCACTGTATGGGGAATCATGACGTTGATTTTGTTACCTCTCTTCACAAGAACTGAGAACTTACCCTTGAAAATGAGGAAGGCTGTATGAGGAAGATCGTCAAACCAGTGTTCTCGACTTCGTCGCGGCTGAAAAACATTTAGAAATTGAGCACATCACAGTCAGCCAAACAACATTAAATAAACATTGTTCTCATCATAAAACAAAGCATACAAAGATAATTACCTTCCATTTTAATCCAATGACCTCATAAAACTTATAAAAGTCTTGCAGGCTGTAACAAAAAAAAATCTAATCATATACTCAAACCAGTAAATTTCAAAGTAGGACATTTTTATATATAAAAAAAAAAAACAAGAAGAAAAAAAAGACATTACCTAAGCGTTGGAGCCCCTGATGTATTCAGAGCTTTAAATGTGAGAAAACGGTCTCTTGCAGACATTCGAGGCCTGTAGAATCGCATCAAACCGTCAAATTGTTTCAGAGACACTCCCATCGGCCTCTGGAGGGAAAAGAAAAATAGCAAAGCACTTAAATGTTAGCAACAACTTCCCAGAGCCATAGAGACCAAGGCAAAACACATTCCTTGTACCAAAATCAACACACATACCTGCCGGCTAACCAGCAGCTGGAAGGCGTGGTCAATAGCAGAGCGTTTATGAAGCAACAGAGACTTAAACTTCATCTTCTCCACGTCATTAAATGTATCAAACACAACGGCGAGGAGCTGGGTGGGGAATATGAGAAAAAATCCTATTAAAGAGTCTTATTTACTGCCTGACAAGAAGTATTTATACTCTTTCCTGTTTGCATTATGTCAAATTGGAACCACAGACTTCCATGTATTTTATTGGGATTTTATGTGATAGGCCAATGGAAATATAGTGAAAGATTCTAAACTGAAAGGAGAATGATGTTTTCAATTTTCTGAACCCTCCTTTACTCTAATATCTCAAATTAAAATGTGAAATTAAGCACATCCCATTGCCAGATCCATTTTAGCAGCAGCAAGACTTGAGATACACTTCTACCAGCTTTGCACATCTTAACTTCATTTCGGGGCATGCAAGTAAATGGGGGCTGAACACAAATGCATACAAAGCTCTTTAGTTTTAAATTAAGCAATTATGCACTATTTTGTGTTGGTCCCTTTGAGGTGTGTGGGTTTAACAACAGAAAATGTCTCTAAGAGGTGAGAACAGTTTTGCTAGGAGCTATATGTATGGCGGGTTGCAACTACTTCACTACAACATTTAACTTTAGTGAAATGAACAAACTGAACTTTTTTGTTTCTTACAGGTTACTTCAGAGGAAAAGGGGCTGAATACAGATGCTCATTTTCAGATTTCAATTGTAAAAAATTGTAATTGATGTATTACGCTCCCTTCTTTGTCTTCACAAATCAAGCTGAACTTTATGTGGCTCCATCATAAAATTTGGATAAAATGTATTGAAGTTATAATTGTAAGAAAGGTATGATTGCTTTGATGTTAATGGAAGTGAAGTCTGTTTTAAAGGAGTGAAAATCTTTGTACCAGGTTCATGATGAAGTAGAGTTCTATGGAAAGGTAGACGATGAAGAACACGCAGGACCAGCGGTTCTTAGAGTATGCTGGCATCATCACATCAGGAAAACTACGAGAGAAAAATTCAACCATACCGACCAAAAATGAAAAACAGCCTAAAAACATTCAGAAAATGCAATTGTGGAAGAACTAGAAAATAGTAACTGGACATCAGGTATGGAAAAAAATTACCAAATAATATTTTCTGCTTACTTTGCTGTCGTAAGCAACACAAATAGGCTGACGAGGCTGTTCTCCAAAGAGCTGAAGTACTGTGGTGAGAGGGCAGAGTCTGAGTGAACACATGCATGTTGCACAACAAGAGAGGAACCAAACCGCACTGGCATAACGATTATAAACTACAGTCAGGCAAACCAATGAGTTGCAATACCGGGTCAGCTGTGTTTGTAGAAAAGAGACAGAAACCTGGAGGAAATTTAAACCAGATCATGTTATTACCTCCATTTAAAAAGCAGAACAGGCGAAATTTAAATCAAAACTAATTCTTACCCAAGATGGCAAATATGACCATGAAGAAAAGCAGGAGCAGGAGGATGTCAATGAAAGATGGGAGAGACTGGAAGAGCTGACGCAAGTTTCTGTTTGGATCGAAAGATACATTGTCAGAAGATGATTGACAATAATCAATCATATGAATTTAGTAACATCTTTTTAGTGTGCACACTTGCGTAATTCAATAAAACACATCAAAGAAAGGAAGAAAGAAGCAAAGAAGGAGAGAAAGAAACAAAGAAAAAAAGGAAATGGACTACAAATAATTTTCAAATTTTACATTTTTAAAGACTGCATAGGAACCCTGTAAAGTAGCAGCTGCTTCACCTGCGTGAGCATGTTCATGTGCGTGTGTGTGTGTGTGTGCACGCGTTTAGTTAATCAGCCACCTGCGCACAGCACCGCAATATCTGCAGTCCACCAGGAAAATCGGTCTCAGAGCTCGGGTCACTCGCATGTGAGACGTCTGTCTGATCAGAACCACGATGGCCTCTACAAACTGCAGCAGCAGCACACACGCCTGCAACAGAAAGATGAAACAAAACAAACACAATGTAGTAACCAAATGTTTACCAGTTACACATGTATGAAGCTTGCAGACACAGAATATATCAGAGATGTCAGGGCACCTTCACCATGGTCCTCTTGTGTCGTATAAACGTGTGGAAGCCTAGCCAGCGAAGTTTCATGCAGAGCTCAAATCCCACCAGAAGCAAAGCCAGCAGCTCCAGAGTGGCATGAACCTACAGAGGAATCACACACACAACAGCTTTTACACACAACTGGGTCTAAAGAAGTGCTTGAATACAATGAAGCTGATTTCTACAGATAATTAAGTAACAAACACAACACTTGAAAAAGTACCCAAACTCCCTGGAGAATTTTGTCTCTACAGCAAATAACTTCAACAAGGAGGGTTAGTGTATGATTGTCAAAAGACAAGAAAATGACAAATAGTTTTATACATAAAAATCTGAAGAGTGGCGTGTATTTGCCTTCAGCCTCACCAAGTCAAGCTGTATATCTTTTATTTGTGTCTACCAGCTTTGCATGTCAATATACTAAACCCTTTCCTCACTCCTCTTTGCAAAACAGTTCAAGCTCTATCTGTGAATATCAAGTTTCTAAATCTCAATTGGTTCTCAGGGCCATTCTTACTCATACATTTACTGTAAACTGTTCCATTGCATCTCTGGCTAGATATTGAGGATCACTAGGTTTCTTTCTGGTGTTGTGGATCTCTGCAGCTCCTCCAGAGTTACAATCTTAGCTGCTTCTCTGATTAATCCTTTCCTTGCCCAGTCTGTTAGTTTAGGAGGAAGGTTATGTCTCTGTTGGTTAGCGGTTGTGGTAGCCGTTCTCTATTTCCAGATGATGGATTTAACAGGCCTTCGTGATGTATTACAAGCCATTGTATCCTTGACTTTGAGGAAAACCATACTCCACTGTTTTCAAAATTTTAATTGGACAAAAAAAGGAAAACCATTTATCCACCTCCTTTTACTTCACAAATATGTTGTCAACTTTTGTCACTGTATGAAAAATCAGAGGCCATTTTTGGGGTTATTTGGGTTAGCTGGAGTTGAAATGATGAACTTTAAAAGAAGTCCAATGCCAGATAAAAACTCACGTAGACGTCCAAGCGCAGCGAGGGGACGGCGGGAGCTTCACACAGCGACAGCATCAGCAGCAGCAGACCCGTCACCAGCTCCATCATGTAGAACAGGTGATTGTGGGCGAACAGGTACGCCGCCAGTGCTTTTGGGTTTCGAGGGTGACTGAAGAACTTGTCATTGTTCTCTCCTTCCTGCAAGATCATTTCAAAACATAGACAGTAAAACATCCTTATCTGACAGGACAAAGCAAAGTTTGACATAAAAATAGTTCTTTTTTTTTTATTGGAAAGGCCATTTAGTGACTTCAAATTCTAGATGGAAGCTTCTTAATTATTAAATATTTGAGCTACTGCACTTCATTTGTACTTAGCAAACACTTCTGGTTCTATAACTAGATTTATTACTTCCTGTAGTCCAAGGTTTATCCATCTGCACATTATATTTAGCCCAGGAGCAATCTTAAAGCCATTAACTGATCATGTGAGTGTGTGTGCAAAACCCCCAGTATAAGGCAACATGAACATGTTTGTGATACCTGCAGGTATATGGCTGCCTCTTGGTAGTTCATCTCCCAGCTTTGCTTTAAAGACACATTTTGGGTTTTGTTGCTCTGTGCCCCATGTGTGGAAATCACAGCATTGTTCACTAGGTCATAATTGCCTCCTCCATCTGAAAAATAAAGAAATTAAAGTGTCAGCATGTTGGAGCAGATATAATAAGTCTGTAAAGTCAAACACTTCAGATGCTAAATATATTATTTGTTTTGTTTTTTTTACAAACTAATCCTTAAAAATTATAATACAATATCAAAATTTTGCAGGAACCCTGAACATAAGCAGTAGAGAGACAGGTATAGGCGTACCAATGCAGTCAGGCTCTAACTGTAAGCCAAAGGAGGAGATCGCAACTGGACTCTCATCGTTACAGGACTGATTGCCATGGAAACCAGTTCCCTGTCCACACAAGGACGCCATTGGTGAAGCTATGTGAATGTATCAAGATTGCTGATGTCCAACAAAAAAACCTCAAAAAACTGTGTGATTAGCAGCAGACCAATTGCATTGCAGCACTGCAGAACATCTGGAGATATAGATGGAGAAACATTCCAGTCAGCCCTGATGGAAACACCAGAGACAGAGTCACGAGTCGAGACCAGAACAAATCCTCACAGACGCTCAAACATCCCGGAAGTATAAACAGTCCTGGATACAAAACAGTCTCAGAAAAACAGAGAGACCAGTAACGACAACCGTAAAGAGACACTAAGATTTACACAGTGAAATGTGCCTCAAGCTGAGGTTGAAGTTTGAGCTCAACTCTGATATTTAAAAAGAAAAAGCTGGGTGTGCAGCACTGACATGCCAATTTCTTCTCCTTCCTGCTTCAAACAGGATACTCACAGACACACCACAAGAGGAATTGATCCTGCCTTATAGCAGAAACCGACATAAAAAGTCACGCAAAAACTCAATGCCACGCTTCTATAAATTTACTCTTCAAAATAATATCAGAGCTGCAAATTGTTTTTAGATGAGCAGTTCCTGCAGGTGATCCTCTGCAGCTGCACATTTTACTCCTCTGCCTTCCTGTCTGGTCACTCTCATCCCACGCACAAACAAAACACAGGCAAGAGTCTCAGAAATGCGCTCCCAGATGTTAGCCGTCCACAGCGGATTGAGCTCAAGTGTGAAGAAGATCACATTCGGGCCCAGCAGCAGCCTAAGCGTCCTCCTGACACCATCGGACCCCGAGTCTGTATGTGAGCCATTCAGATCGCTCATTTGTCTGAGAACAATAAAACATTTGGAGCTCCGCGTGAAAAACACGGTGAAGTCAGCCTCACAGAGATACAAACAGACGCCACAGTGCAAGTAAAAAAAAAAAAAAAAAAAAAGAGAGGAAGAAAGTAAATCCGCTTCTAGATCAGCTCAAGCTCTACTCCTGTATCCAGGCATGTGACTCCTCACTGAGGTGATACAACTGCATTATCCTTTAAACTCCCTCCTGTTTCCAGAGGGTTCCAGCAGCAACAAGTAAAACCAAAAAGTTTCACACTTCTCTCTCATAAACCACTCCTAGATGTCCTGAAAGGAAATACACATTCCTCTCTTCTTCCTGTTCATCCGCTGAGCAGGAGACAGTGATCCAGTGAGCTCACAGGAAAAAAAAAAAACGCACACATACACCCTGCAGACACTCATAAACACAACACACACATGCCCCCCAGGAACATCCGGGAGGGACTGGGGGAGGGGAGTAGGCGGTCTGCTGAGCCAGCTGTTTCTCACATGGTTATTTTGTAGTTTATGTGAGCGAAACAAAGGCAACATTAGGACTGTAACACTGCATATCTTCCCACCAAGTCTTCTGGACAATATACTGCATTTATTTTTGAACCTTTGTGATCAAGATGTGAGGAATATTTACAGCTGCAACATTAGAAGGCTTCCAACCAAATCCCTGCAATTATGGTAAGCAGACCAGGATCAATCTACACACCCAAGTATAATATCTATATATCTTAGAGATACACTGATCACGCTTTTCCTGCACAATATTGATTTTTGGTTTTGTTTGAGGTATGACCTTTTGCCCTTTAATATAAAGGACAGTAGCATATAAAATAGTGAATGTGTTGTGGGCTCTTTGATACAGGTAGCTATTTTGAATATAAAATAAAATGGAAAAATAACATTACAAAGCCTTTAAACTTAAGAAAGTGCACAAAATTATATTTTTGGGTATTGTGTTTACAGACTGAAAGTACTGGGAGTTTTTCTGTTTTGTTTTTAATGGAAAGGGAAATGCGAAAACCAGATTTTTCACAATATGTTTCACAATATTCAATCAAGAACTCAAAAAGAAAATCAAAATCTGTGAAATTTCAGGAATGACAAAAAAACCCCCCCAGTAACCTTTAAGATTTCAGGTTTCGATTCAAATTTAATATAGCAAAAAGCATTGGTACCAAAAACAAAAAAAACTGTAGAACTAGTAAGACTGTACTACTGCATTAAAATTCAGTTTGTATGAAGGCTCTTTGTGTCTTTATCTAAAAAGCTGCACTGTCTCCTAACTGCATTTACTTTGGTAAGGTGCATTTTCTAACAGGAAGTGCAAACAATGACAGCAGCACCAGACCAGACACACCGTCATTGAGGAAAGCTTAAGCAACTCCACTGCTCAGACTTACTTTGGTCTCCTCTTTCAGTCTCCTCTTCGTTCAGCAGACCGCTGTTTGCCTCGTCCCACGTCAAAATGAGAGGCACGTCGTCGTCAGACTCCATAATCACAAATAAATAGGTTCAAATCCGCTTTGAAAGTCACAATAAAGGCCAAAAGTGACTAAATAAACACAAAGTTAGTACCGCAAACGCACATTTTCAGTGCAAAAAAAAAAAGAAAAGACAAAAAGCCCCAAACAGGATTAACAGTAGTTTGTTAGCTAACAAGAGTTACCTGTCTGCGTACTCTGTGCTGCTACAGGTGCGTGTATCTACAGTCAAATGTCCAGTTAGCACGGACTACGTTCGGCGACAGAGAAGAGAAACGGGGTTGTTTACCGATTCAAACATATGTCACCGATTCACTGGTTCCCTGTCCCTCAGGCTAACGAGCTGTGGCTGTCTGTCTGGGTCCATCTCTGCATCATAATTAGTTCACAAGCTGCCCGCTTCATAACAACAACTGCTGGGGCCACCTGTCACCGAGAAAGGAAGGCAACACCTGGACACCTGATCTAATCCATGGCGCCCACCTTTAAACCTCCCCCCTTTTCCCTCTACGACAACACTAGCGTCGAAACAACAATAGATGAAATCCTAGATCAACAACAGACCTTCCCGACACTAAAGGAATTTACGGCAGGGGATTTTCAAAATAAAGTCGAAGATGATAAATTGCTTTTACTTGACACATTTTAAATACAAATTAATAAAGAGTGTGTGCGCCAAATCCACCCTCGATCATTTGACATAAGACATCTCTTTAAAACAACGATATTGAGCCGTAGAGCACTGAGTCTGTTTGTGAAAAGAGATATTCGCCTTTCTTTCTTTCTTGAAGATAAAAAAACTAAAAATAAAAATGAGAGGGATTTCATGGCGTTGTCGACCTTAAAACCTTTAAAAAAACGTCTAGAACAAGTTCAAAATTAAAAGCGAAGTCCGTGTACAGTGAGCCTAATTCGAAACCACAAACCGGAAGTCAAGTAGATTGTCGTCATAGCAACAGAAAAAAACATTGACCCTCGGAGCGATCCGGGCGGTAGGAATAGATTTTTTTCCCCCCTTTTATCAAAGTTTGGATCATAAGACCGATTTACATAGTCGAGAGGAAAAGGCCGGAAGAAAGAAAAGAGGAAGAGAGGAAAAGGAAAAGGTCATTTGTTCTTTAAATCGAGATAACTTTACTGAATATCTTTAACCCTCACCTGGAGGCCATTACCAAAGATACATCCTCTCAACACCAGCGGACACGTGCAACAATCTGCTAAGCAAACTTTAAGGAGTTGACTGTTGAGGTGATTATAAATCATTTTCAACTTCCACAATTTTGATAAACATGTTAAAACTTTTGAAATTCACATTTTCACATTCAATTGTAATTCAATCAATCTAATTTTAATTCCAAATCTGTCGGTGGTATGAATAATTTTGGTTGTATAAGCTTCCAATGTTGTTGAGATTTGAAATGAGAAGACCTACTAATCATGAGCATCACAACAAGATCCTTCGTACAGATTCCTACTGTTTACTGGTAGTATTAAAAGCATTTAAAATTAGTCAAAACAATTACACCGTGTTCCAAATTATTATGCAAATTGGATTTAAGTGTCATAAAGATTACATTTTTTGTTGTGCTATTAAATTTATAGATGGTATTGTGTGTGTGTCAGGGCTCTTTGAATCACTATAATTAATTTCAGAGAGCTGGGTTGATGTGCTCAATTAAAGGAAATCTACTTAAGAAGGATGTTCCACATTATTAAGCAGGCCACAGGTTTCAAGCAATATGGGAAAAAGAAAGGATCTCTCTGCTGACAAAAATCATCAGATAGTGTAGTGCTGTATGACAAGGTATGAAAACATTAGATATTTAATGAAAACTGAAGCGTTATCATTGTACTGTGAAGAGATTTGTGGCTGATTCAGAACAAAGATGGGTTTGTACAGATAAAGGCATAATGAGGAAGGTTTCTGTTAGACAAATTCATCGGATTAAGAGAGCAGCTGTTAAAATGCCCTTACAAAGCAGCAAACAGTTATTTGAAGCTGCTGATGCCTGTGGAACCTCAAGGTGGAGCATGAACCTACTATTAGTCACCACTAACCAGAGCTCACAAGCAGAAACAGTCGTAATGGACCCAGCCGTACATGAAGATTAATTTTCAAACAGACTTGTTCACTGATGACTGCTGTGCAACCCTGGATGGTCCAGATGGACGCAGTAGTGGATTGGTGGTGAATGGCCACCACATCCCAACACGGCTGTGACGTCAGCAAGGAGGTGGTGGAGTCATTTTCTGGGCCGAAATCATGGGGAGAGAATCATTGAATCAGAGAATCAAATTCAGAGTCCCTGAAGTTGTGAAAATGACCTCAGCAAAGTATATGGACTTTCTGACTGATCACTTTCTTTCATGGTTCAAAAAGAAGAGCCGTACCTTCAGTAGCAACATCATCTTCATGCATGACAATGCACCATCTCATGCTGCAAGGAATACCACTGTGTCATTGGCTGCTATGGGCATGAAAGGGGAGAAACTCATTATGTGGTCACCATCCTCCTCTGACCTCAAGCCTATTGAGAACCTTTGGAGTTTCCTCAAGCAGAAGATCTGAGGGTGGAATGCAGTTCATATCAAAACAGCAGCTCTGGGAAAATATTCTGACATCCTGCAAAGAAATTCAAGCAGAAACTTTCCACAAACTCACAAGTTCAATGGATGCAAGAATTGTGCAGGTGATATCAAAGAAGGGCTCCTATGTTAACATGTAACTTGGTCTGTTAAGATGTTTTTGACTGAAATAGCTTTTGATTTTAGTACATGTGACCACTTAATGCTGCACATTCAAAGAATGACCGTTTGCAGTTCTTTATAATCCATAAAATGTTTAGAAAATCTGCTGGGCATAATAATTTGGAACAGTTCATTTTGAGTTTTTTATTTTTTGAAAAAAATACTGTTCTCATTGGTAGCTTTGTTCAGTAAAATTAGATTTATACTGTAATAGTTCATGACTTGAAAATTATATTTACCATCATTTGCATTGACCATTTAGGAAAATCTGAGAAAATATCACTTGCATAATAATTTGGAACACGGTGTTGTTACCCTATATGTAATTAAGAAACTTGCATGGCCAGGCTAGAGACTAGATCCAGTCCTCAGTGGAGATTTGGAAAAGTTTAAAATAAACCTCAAATCAGTGGATATTTTAAAAGGTTACAGTAAATTGTCAGTCAAAACATTTTTAATATACTGTATGATTTAATAATCTGTGTTTCTCATTCTTGTAATCTTAGAATACTACCAAGCGACAACATGTTAGCTGAAGAAGCAACAACTACAACAACTGCAACAACAACAACAACAGAAGGCTCTCCATTGAAGCCAACCAGGAAGCTCTCTTCTGAAGCTCAATGTATTTCAAGAGTACTAAAAAACTGCATCAGTCAAGTTGAGATTACAATAGCTCTAGGAAACATCATCCAGTTTTATACTGTGTCAGGTGTTGAGGATGAGGACTTGAGTAATCTTCTTCAAGCACATCAGGTATTAGTGGAAAGACTGCTGATGCTTGAATGTCAGAAGCTAGATGGGCTGAAAGACAGTCAAACAGAAGAAGTAAAGATGAGAGAGATAGTTCAAGTTAGAGAGAAGATAAAAAACTCAGTCAGAGATGTGCTGAGATTTTTCAGAGTCCATCCAAATGTTTTTTGGAGCTTAAGAGAAGAGATTAATATGGAAGTAGACAAGAATGAGCGCATATTAATCAGAATGCTTCAGATGTTTCACTGCTATGTGGAGAAAAGGTTGTGTGCTGAAAATCAGCTGCGGGTACCTCAGAGACAACAGCCTTTGTTCCTCGACAAAACTATGGAGCTACTGAGTTTAGAGGAAGAAGACTCGGCTTTAATCTTGAAGAACTTAGATCAAATGGTGAGTAATCATTCTGGATGTCGTAAGCAACCTGTCTTCAAGAGTTTGCTTTGACACATTCAAGCCCCTTTTTGCCATTCCTGCAGATCTTGCAGAAGGACTGTGAGATAAAGAACCTGGAGAGATATTTTAAAGAGCAACATATGCAAGCTGAGCATGAGTTGGCTCTCCAAGAGGAGCAGGAGAAGCTACATTTGACTATACTAAGTGCTGAGAAAAGGGATCTCACAGAAAAAACAGATCAACTGAACCAGGAGCTCCTCACCTTGATGAGTGAAAACAGAAAGGCAGAGAGAATTCTGCAGGAGGTGAGTTTGCAGAAAACGTTTGTGCACATTTTTAATGTTGCATCCACAAACTACATGGGCCAACACTATTGTACAATAATGTAAAGTTGAGAGGAAATAATGCATGTTTTTAAAACAAGTTTTATACAAAAATCTGTTAGTGGCACTCATTCAGCCCCTCTTCTCTGCTACTTCTGAATGAAATCCAGTTAAACAAATAATCATAGTAACCAGTCCAGTTGCTTGTAATTTAATCTAGCTCTTCTATAAATGCCCTCAGAAATTCAATAGAAAACATTACTGAATAAACAAATATGAAAACCAAGAAAAAATGAACTAGGTGAAGTTCTAGATTGGTTTAAAGCAGAGTTAGAATGTAAGATTTTCTCCTAAATGTCAAAGATCACCACTCAGTATACTGTCCAATAAAAAAGTTCAGTAACTATAAATCCGCAAAGACTAAATTTAATGCCAGTGAAGGAAAGGAGACCGTAAATTAAAAAAGAAGCCTAGAGTGTCATAGTAACTATGGAGGAGCTGCAGAGATCAACAGCTCAGGTGGGAGAATTTGGTTGCAAGAAAAATAGCTATGGAAAGAAAGTAATCAGAAATCCTATTTCTGATGGGCTTCTGCAATTCATGAAGGAGCATAACAAACATAAAAGGTAATCTGGTCAGATGAGACCGAAATGTAACTTTTTTGCCTCAAAAGGTAACAGAAACAGAAAGTTATGGCATTGGCTGCGTCATGCAGGAATGTTTTTCTTCAGAAGGCAGGGTGAAGCTGATCAAAATTAGTGAGAAGATGGACGGGATTAAGTATGTGTGTTAGAACTGTCCAGTCAAAACAAGAGTTAAAAATGCTCCCCATTCCTATAAATTTGAATCTTGATATAAAAAAGAATCAATGCTGTTAGTCACGTAACCCAAAGGATTTGAGAAATTTTAGATGTTTATTTGCTTCTTTCCTTCTACTTCACTATGATGACGTATTTTGTGTTGGTGTATCACATTAAATTCAACTAAACATATTAAAAAGTAGCTGTTAGGAAAAGATTCAGGGGATATAAATACCTTTTAAATGCACTGTAGCTGACACTGCTTTCTTTATTTTTGTGACAGGAAAATGACGGTTTGAGGAGAGAAACTGAAAACATTTTACAAACCTTTGACAAGGACATGCATGAAATTCAGGTAAACCAAAACAAATCAGCTGCTGCCAAGTGCCAAAGTTTTCCAGACATAAAAATGCTTGTTTTTTTAACAATACGTTATATTCAAAGCTGGCCTTCAGTAAATACTAAAGTCCTGTAAATACAGTTACCTGATAATAATACTTTTTAAATAAATGTTCTCATAGACCTTAAAAATAGGCCACTGCTTCCTCCGAGAGGCTTTTAAAAAATACACATTACTTCTCCATTCTTTCACATCCTTTCACGTTTGCCTCAGACCAAGCTGGAACTGATGGAAGAGAATTATGAAAAGGAGCTGGAGGAGGTGAGGAAGCTGCAGGAACCCTATTCTATCCTAGAGGAGAAGTACAATGAGATCCAGGAGAAGAGGCGTCTGGTAGAAGAGAAGAGACAGGAGGAGTTGAGGAAGCTGAGGCAGAAGACCAAAGCTTCTATCGTCATCCAGGCTTATTGGAGAGGGCACATTGTCCGCAAGTCCTTGAAGGGCAAGACCAAGAAGGGCAAAAAGGGCAAAAAGGGGAAGGGCAAAGGCAAGGGCAAGGGCAAGAAAGGCAAATAAACCAACCAGTTTCACACTATCTGTAGTTGTTTGTAGTTTATACTTTATATTGTTAGTTATCACTCTTAAGTGACAACGTTTTGGTCAAATTTCAAACGCTTATGTTCCCAGTTTTGAGCTGAAAACACAGAATTGCCACAATTCCATGTTTTAGAACTGTTGTTTTATGAAACGGCCACAAGGTGGCAGCGCAGATCTCCATGTTCAGACTTAGCAGCGATCATAATTGAAAGGATTCGGGGTTACCCATGGACAGCTGTGGGTTTGTGACCTTACAGGGCCGGCCACATTTATTGGCCATGCAGGTAGTCATATGTAGAACGCCTTAAATATAGTTTAGCCTTTATTGCAGAATTATAATTTTACATTTTTTTTCACCAGTCTCTCCTTTTTGATTTACTCATATCAATCTCTGTTGCTGAAGAAGAAAACCATGTGAAACAGAAATCTATTTGTTTTAGCTGCTGACCACAAGGCTGGAAGAGGATCTATATTTATCTTTTCAGCTATCTGGGTTATCAGATTGGTAAGTGAAGTAATACATTTCAATAATAATATAAAAAAAAACCAATCTACTGTAGTGTGAGAGAACTTCATCAAAGATTGTCATCTTGTGGTCACCACAGCTCCAAAACAAATCATAGATGCCATTTACATTTAAAGTGATTGGGAGAAATGTCACAAAAAAACATTTCCTACCATCACAAACATAAATGTATGAAACTTCATAACTTTATATGGACTTGACTTGGAACTGGAAACTTTGGTTAGATAAGACATAACTAGCTTTTCTGCAACAATAATTGCAAGAGGATTTTGTGTGAAACAAAAGAAGAAAATGTGGAAAAACCCCTTAAATCCTTTGTTGAATACAGAGGAAGAGCTATGTTGCTGTGGACCTGTTTCTCACATTCACATTGCCTTAAGTCTTAGGCATCAGAGCATTATGGGGGAACTTTACTGCAATAATTGGAGAGCACACATTTTCAGTCTGAAAGCAGGATTTTATGTTTTTTTCCTCTCAAAACCTTTAATACTTTTGCTTACAGTTTTGTTTTGAAAGCAGGACTTTATGTTTCTCTTTTGAGAAGAAAAACATGAAGTTTTTTCTCATGCTCAGACATAGTCTCTGCTCGGACTCTGCTCGCTTACGAAACATTTTCTGCTTGCTTCTGGAACAAAATGCACTGTCGCCTGGCAACCTCTCAGCCAATAGAATGAAAGTGTTGTACTGGGTGCGTTTGTTTCCTTGTAGCGGGTGTGCTTGTGTGGCTACTATCGATTGTAGCAACCTGCACCACCTACAGGTTGCACATATATTTTAATCTTAATCTGTGTTTCATTAGCTGTAAACTGTAAGGTCATCATAACAGAAAACATCAGTCTGTGTGTAATTAATCAATATAGTGTGTTTCACTCATGAAATAATAAACTTTTCGTTAATATTTTAATGTATTGATTGTGACTGCATATGAAAAGATTATGTTTCTATTTATGAGGATATTCCACCACATTGTTCTACAATTGGCTGTGTGAGATTATGTGGGTGTCATTATTGATGAATAATGTCAAAGATTTTTACACATCTTTAATCCAAAACTAACAGAAAAAACTGAATTAGCACATTTCCTACCACATCAACCACATTAAAATGAAAGAAAAAGCAAGTGTTGTATTCTTTAGCTTTATTCATTTCAGGTTTCCATTAATGTTTCTTAGGGCAATATTTGACTGTACAGTTCTTTTGTTTAATCAATAAGATAGAGATATTATTAAAATGTAATTATAGTCCAGATCAGAGGCTTTATTTCACCTGAAGAAGAGAGTTTGTAGATGTTGCAGCTGTTCTAGTTGGAGGGAATGTGATCAGACAGTGAGGGTCGTCCCTCTGATAGTGAAGGCAGCTGACAGGAGGTGAAGGGGGTCACACACAGGGGTACAGTGGGGTTGTGTGCATGTGTGTATCAGGTGATGAAGAGGATTCCTTTAGACATTACATTCAATTGTGATTATCCACATCTTTTATGTTTTACCAAATTTTGGTCACGTTTTAATATTGAACTAGATATTAAGATTTCTGGGTGAAGTCAATGATGACATTACAATTCCAGGCAATCTAATTGTGCCTTGATTTGTACTTTTGTAGTGCAGACACTTCAATATCCAGTCATACTCTCACACATATGGTCACTTTGGGCATCAACTCTCAGGTTTAAGCAGATATCCAGCTTGTGATGTTTATATAGGTGCAAACAAAGTTTTACATTTCAGATATCAGCCCTTTTTGTAGTTATGTTACTTTTTTCTCTGTGCTTCTGGATTGAATCAGAAAGCAGATTTTATCAGGGCTCAGGTTAGTCAGCAACGTTGATCTAGGACAAGATGTTTGAGATGCACAAGGGTAGAATAAAAGATATGATGAAATGTACATGTTTACAACTCCCGGCTCCTCCCTTTTCTCTCCAACTCTCCACCCAGGATCAGCTGGGCGAAGAACTGGCCATGAAAGAAGGTTGATTTTGTCTCTACTTGTTGATTTGATCATCTGTTCAGAACCACAATTATGTTAAAAGTTTCTGTTTTGAAATCTTTGCTATTTCAAAGTCTTCATGACTCCATATGTTCCAATGAGATCCACAGGGCATTTTGAAAAGAGACAGGCCCCCAGCATCACACACTCTCCACCCTGCTTAACAGTGAATATGCATTTCTTTTCAACATGTTGTTCCACAGCAGTTTCTCCTGTTTATTTCTTCTGTAAACGTTCAACCTTACCCTAACTAAAGAGCACCTTTCCAGATTTTTATCTTTACCTTCTTTACCACCCTGCTCACTGTTAAATATGGACCTGTGTCCAGAGTAATATCTGTATGCATTTCATGATTTTTATTTTTTTAAGTCATGAATTACTCATTAAAGGTTCCTAGATAGTCTGGTTAGCCTACAAAAAGTGAAGTATAATTCAAATGTGCTTTGATTATATTAATTTTTGGAGCAGGCAATAATTTTGACACCAGAAATATAAAAGCAGTTATTTTGAGAACAACTTAGCTAATAAAACTGAAGGTTGAATATTTATTTTTTTTAAGATAGTCCTATGATTATAAATGCTTAATTTATTTAGGAGCTTTGCACAGATCTACCATGGATGCCGTCCGATGACAGTTGAGTGTGCTCTATCTGCATTGCAGTATCACATTATCTCCATATGTGCCTCCTCTTTTGGTCTGTTTCTGAAAGGGCAGACCATGAACTTTGGTTTTGTCAGCTTCAGCTGTCTTTACCGACAGGTGTTAC
The DNA here is from genome assembly GCF_001444195.1 of Xiphophorus couchianus. Lineage (NCBI taxonomy): Eukaryota > Metazoa > Chordata > Actinopteri > Cyprinodontiformes > Poeciliidae > Xiphophorus > Xiphophorus couchianus. Next base: position 17,730,201 of record NC_040239.1, read on the forward strand.
CACAGGGAAATGTGTGATTTCTTCCACTTTAAACACCAAAATCACACTTTACGTCACACCTTTCACAGCTGACTCCTCGACAGTACATGGCAGTGCACACGACTCTTGTGAATAAACACCAAGCTCTTCAGTATTCTCTGATCTCACAGACTCAGGAACACATGTTGATGCTGTGTTGCAAAAATATCAAGAACAGGTGCAACATTTCTTGAGCTACCTTGGATTAAAAATTCTTAAGATGTAGGTGAGCTTTTCTGAGAGAGCTACATATTACTTAGATTTTGCACAATCTTTAGAAATACATTCAAGTTGAAAATGTGAGAGCAGTAAACATGTGGAGTGTGGAAAAATTGGAAGTTGAACACTACAGGAATTAGTTTCTTCAAAAATTCTCTTGGACCTTGTTTACACACAGTTGAAAATAAACACTTAGTACAGTTGAGAAAAATATGAGTACACAACGTTAAATATTCAGTTCTTTATTAGAAAATGTTCACATGTTGATGTTTTGTCTGGTTTTTATTATTCTCTAAAATATTTTTTCTAAACTGCTGCCTGACACATTGGTCTGTAATAGCTAGTCCCATGTTTTAATTTTGTCTCCATAACATCCATGCACTTCTTTTAAGTATTATTCAAAAGGTCAAAAGGAGGAATGTGTAATGTTCCAAAAATTTTTGACATTTTATGAAGTGAGCTCCCTTTTCATTTTGCAAATTTATTTTGAAAAGAATGGGGATATTATTCTTATTATTTTTTAAAATTATAAATTAAATCCCTTGTGGGCAAAACCCCAAGTGACTAGTGCCTTTTTTTTTGGCCTCAATTTTGTTCAAAGATCTTTTTGTCAATTTCAAGTAAGAATCATAAAATGCTAATTTTCACATTAGAAGGTGGTTACATGGTGCCTCATGGTGACACATCCAGGTGGCATCTACACAGTTAATGGAAATGCTGTGTGTGGTTATTTTTGCTTTATGATTCCCAGGTGTGGTAAAATCCGTAACACTGACATTACTACCAGAAAAATGCATCAGATGTAAATGTGTGGTAAGTATACGCACACACACACACACACGCCCACACACACACAGAGTATAAAATGAGCGATAAGGAAAAGAAGACAGGACCAAGTCCAATGAAGGGGAAAAACAACAACACAGGCAGCTGCAGGCAGAGATGCTGCTCTATCCATTTTTAATGACATCAGTGACTTCCTGCACACACACAAAGCACTTTATTAATACTAATGGAAGCGGAGCATGTTGTGTCAGGTGATGAGTTGAAGTATCACACCCATGTAAACACAGGCAAAGCCTTTAACAGGTCCGTGTGCATCAGAATAGTTCAAGTTAGATGTATAATTTATTATTATAATCAATGCAATATCCAATGAAATGATTTTTGAACATTTTTGTGCTTGTGTTCATATAAGAAAACATTGAAAGCAGTCTGTATTGTTGAGAACATTTGGAAAAAGTTGTTTAGGAAATTAATTTTGTTTTTTGGGTTTTTTTGTGACAAGAGCAAAAAAGTCTTGTCAACTGTTCTATAATTATTTAAATTTTTTTTATTTAATTTCCCTTTGGGATTAATAAAGTATTTTTGAATTTTGAATAACTCTGGATTTTGTTTTTTGTCAATATCAAAGCAACACTTCTCATCCACTGTGCTGGAATGTATGTAATGACCATATGTGTTTAGAGTTTATTTAGCATTTAGTCTATTTAGAGCAGCTTCAGTCGCTTGTAAGGAGTTCCACAAGGTTTTGTTGGGTCCTAATTTTATTTGTGCTTTGTTTACTTCCCTCAGATAATCTTTAATGGTTGTTTAGTGGTATCTCCTATCTTGTAAACACTGATAATATTCACCAATTTAAAAACCCAACGTGTCTTGAAGTTTACAGTCGAACAGTTTGAAATGTACACTAGTGAGGTTATTGAAACATTTTGTACACTTGAAAACTTAAGTTCTTTGGCAAATCTTGATGATAATTTATCAGTTTATCTGTATATCAGACGTGTCATTGATTCCAGTTTTTATCAGTTAAGCAATGTTGGTAACTTAATGGTTGTTACATTCAATAGTGCACAATAATTCATGTTTGTATTTCCTCTTTTGTACTTTACTGTGACTGGGATTTTACTTTCCTCAGAAAAAATGAATCTGCAGCTTGTCCAATGTTCAAAATGCAGGTGTAAAGTTTTTTGACTAGATAAAAGCTGCCATGTCACTCCTTTATGATCACTCTGTAAGTGCTCCCTATTCAACACAGAATACATGTTTGGACTCTTAAAGCCCTGCATGGTGATGAATCTCTATAGATTTCTGATCTTCTTCATCTGTATGTCGCCACCAGGAGCCGGAGGTCGACTCATCAAGGCCTGTTATCTGACCTTAAATCAAGACTTAAAACAAAGTCTGACAGAACCTTTGCAATCTGTGCGGCTCTTTTCTCTTTCACTTTTTTCTTTTCACTTTGTTTTTTTTTTTGTGGACCCAGTGGACTTTTTCACAACAGAAATCAGAGTCATTGCTGGCCTTTAGATAGCCTTGTGTTTTGTTTGATTTAACTTTACTGTTTTTTGTCTTTTTGTTAATGGTATTTTATTTTAGCTTTATATATTTTATCTTTAACATTGATTTGCTGCAAAGTATCTTGTGGTTTTCAGATTTACTAATATATTTTCTAAATTGAGCCATAACGTTACATTCTCAGTGTGGAAATGGATCTTTAGAATCTCTGCGAACAAAGTTTAGCCTGCTCTATTAGTTCAAACTTCTTTAAAATGATGTCACTGTTGCTCAGTCAGTCTTAAGTCCTGACTTTGACTTGGCCACTCCAATTTGTTTGGTTATGTTTTTGAGCTGTGTAGGTAGACTTGCCATTTTTTCTTTGACTATTGTCCTGCTACATAACCTTAGTGCACTAAAGCTAAAGTTCATAAATGGATGGCTGTACATTCTCCTTCAGGATGATCTGGTAGAGGACAGAATTCATGTTTCCATCAATGACAGCAAATCGTCCAGTTCCTGAAGCAGAAACACAACCCCAGACATCACAAGGCCATCACCGTCTTTTACTGTTGTTATGATATTCTATTTCTGTTTTCATGTTACTCCAGGCACAACAAAGCAAACACCTTCTAAAGAGCTCCACTTTTGTATAATCAGTCCCCAGAATACTTTTCCAAAGATCTTCTGGATTATCCAGATGTGTTTTAGGATGTGTAAGATGGGTCTTTTTGTTATTTTTGTTCAATTGACAGTTTTTACCGCGGATCTCTCCCGTGGAGATTGGAGATTTTTGCCCAATCTATTCTTCACTGCTTTAATTGTTGTTATGGTTTCCCCTGTGATCTCCTTCATTTAATTCAGTAATTGTTAAATAGAGATCACAGATCTCTGTTGTAAGGGACACCTGACCAAGATAGATGCTGTCTGCTAACAATCCCCAAACGGTATCTTTTTTTTGTTCTGCTAGATTTTAATTGATTTCCCCAATATGTTTTGGTTTTAGAGTTTAGGTCTGGTTCGTTTATTATTGCATCAGTGCTAAAAAGCGAGTAAATGTTCGGCCGCAAAAACCTTTAAGTTTCAGTTTTGCTTGCATCAGCCCACACTCTCTTAAGTAGAAAGGTAGCAAACATTTGTACATGCATAATTAAAGGTCAACAGCATGATGCAAAACAGAAATTGAGAGGAAGACTGTGTTTATGCTAATGACTTGTCAGACAGTGAGGCCAGCAACTTTCTGACACCATGTATAAATAATGAGACAAGATCAGAGAAAAGCAGTGGGTACAGGGCCAAACAACGCTGCCTCTGGCTAACAATAGGCGCTGACAGAAGGCTGACTGAGTGCTCTAAAATCCGCCTGCATGCTGGTGGCATGTCTGAGTGGATTTGTTTGTTTATTGATGTTTGTGTTTGTTTCACAGCAGTAGTCTTGTTTGGCCTGTTAGCAAACATGTTTGTACACGAGTAGCAGCGTGCTTGTGAGACCGAGGATCGGCGAACGACTGAAATGCAGAAGATGTGGACGTTCCCAGGTGTTGTTGCATCTACTGACAATAATATTCAATCTTTATTGTTTCTGATCACAGGGAAAACAATTTGGTAGTTAGAACATTTTTAGGTTTAAAGTGAAAAATGCTGCTTTAATAATAATAATAATAATAATAATATGTAATGTAGAAGAAAACATTTCCCAGTTCTGTTCTATTAAAACTTCAAACTAAATTTTAATAGGATTAGACCAAGACAAAGTGCAATATCAATAATAAAATGGATCAAGGATAAAGTTATGATGAGTTTAATGCAGGGTAGAAATCAATTTGCCAAGCTTTGAACAGTTGAGATTACTGATCAGTCAAACCTACCAATACACGGTTATCCATCTAAAAACTGTCAGGTTGTTCAGACAAGAAGAGCATTAATCAACATTCAATATTTGTGTTTTTCCTGTTACATTCCCATTTTTAAATTTAATGAGTCCATTATCCTTTTATAAGAGCATATAACAAACTGAGTCAGGTAAAACACAAATGAATGAAATATTCAAAATATTTGTGGGGGTCCCTTCTGGGCCTGTCTTGAGCACAAACATGATGACATTGGCAAAGGCCTGTTAAAAACTGGGGGACATCGAGGCCTCCGGCCGTCTCTTTACAGTGACCAAACATGGACAGAGGCCATGTGAAGTCCTGCTACTGATATCATTATTCTATGTCCAGTCTAGACGGAGCCCGTGAAGTCAGGGTGGGCCATGTCTAATCTCTTTATTTTGTGTGCATGTGTGTGTACATGTCCTATTGTCATGCTGGCTGCTTGTCTTGTTGTCCAGTAGAGCGTATGTTTGTGTCTTTGTGTGCAGGATTAGCGTGCGTCTCCAGTCCTCTGGCTGTAATCGGACAGGACACTGGCTCCATGATGGCTTGAAACCCCCAACACCACCCACTGAGGGAACTCCTCCATCTCTTTTTACCCCGTCATGCGTGCTTGGCTGCGACTTTGGCAGTATGTTAGGAGTTAAAACAATTATTCTAGCTAGATTCGTAGTGTCACTTCTTTTATTTTGGCTGTTGTGAACGAGAGCAAAATAATTTTTTGCTCTGTGCTTTTAAAAACCACTTATTTTGTTGAGCAGCTCTGTAAGTGAGAATGTAATTCTGAAGAGAGATCCATCAGGGTGATAGTTTGGAGGTTTTTAGATAAACAGCCTTCGCTGATCAGTTTAGCCTGAGCCCTCTGACCCTGGACCAGCCAGTCTGCTGTTAGTTTGACCCCCAACCTCTCCTTTTGTCTTTGAGACTCAATGCCCAAGCGCACACACTCACCAACACACCCCCCTACTTTGCCTATTATCTTTGACAGCCCTTACACTCATATTAAGATCTACTTCAGTGATTTCAGGGCTGTTTCAGCCATAAACTCTCATTTAGTGGAAATTAGCTTGGGCTAGAGTCTTGTTACTATACAGTCCTTAACAGCATTAAGCCTTTATTGTGGCTTTTAAATACCAACAAGGATGGATTGTACCATTCAAATAAAACTCCAGCATCCTACTCTGTTATACCACATGTAATAGCCACACATTTATTGTTTTACATTATTGTATTGCCATTGTGCTGTCCTCTGAGTGCCACACTGATTCTAATTACAGATACACACATGCTTAAAAAGGGGTTTATGCTCACGTCCCACTCAGACTAGATCAGATGAGGAGGGCAGCAATCTCTAAACTAAGTTTATTATGGACAGCAAAATCAAGAATTAAAGGAAATTAACAAAACTATAAATCAATAAAGAGTCTCAGGTACAGTCTTTGGCTGAAGTATTTGTACTTCCTAAACATTTTTACATTTTGCCAGCAGCACTTCAGTGGTTCTTCATGGGAGTGAATGTGGTAGACCAACACAAAGAAGCAAGTTATTATTAAATGGAAAGAAAATGATACATGCAAAAGTAAGTTTGAAAAGTGTGGCATGCATTTGTATTCAACCCTAATGACTCCAATACCCTTGCATAACATTCTGTGCAATAAATTTAATTAGAAAGTCTCTTATTTAGCATAAAAGAGTATCTGTGCGTTAATGTCCAGCTGCCCTGTGAAGGCCTCAGAGATCTGCTACAAAAACATTGGTGATCAACTTGATGAATTCATTGAAGATCAAGGAATGCAGCAGACAGGTCAAGCAGAAAGCGGTGGAGAAGTTGAAAACAGGATTGTCCTGTAAAAAAAAAAAGCCCTAAGCTTTGAACGCCTCAGAGCTCGGTTCAATCCATCGTTTGAAAGTGGAAAGAGTATGAGGTACAACTACAAACCTTCCAAGACAACTCCATCCACAAACCCATGACAACCCTGGAGTAGCTGCAGAGAGCCACAGCTCAGGTGGAAGAATCTGTTCATTATGCATTCCACAAATCTGACTTTAATTCAAGACTGGGAAGAAAAAGTAATTCTTGAAAGAGACATGGAAGAAGGTGCTGTAGTCAGATGGGATAAGCATTACACTTTAAGATCAAAATGCAAAAGCTGCTGTGGAGAACTAACGCCCTGGAAATGATAGAGGTAGGGTCATGTTGTAGGTATGTTTCTCTTTGGCAGACAAAGGAGGATGGTAAAACAAAGGGAGCTAAATAAAGAAAAATCCTGGAAAAATATTTTATGAACTGAAATGATTTGACAGTGAGGTGGAGGTTCCTCTTCCAGAGTATCTCTCTTCAATCATTTGGACGGATTTTAAGATATTTTACAAAGATGAATGAGCAACAATTTCTGTGTTTGAAAGCTGAGAGAGCAACACATCAAAATAGCTGCAGCAATAAGAGGGGGTTTTACAAACTTAACTCAGGTAGGCGGAATAGAAAAGCATGGCAAAGTTTTAAAATAAATAAATAAAACACATCCTTCTTCACCTTCACTACTGTGCACTACTTTGTGTTGGTCTATCACATAAAACCCCAACAAAGGACAGTGAAATTTGAGATTATGTTGTAAAATGTAAAACAAAATAGGAAGACCTTGACCTTATAAAAGGTGTGAAATGCTTTAATCAAACTTTCTTGAACACAAATTCTAGTCTGTTACTGTTAGGCTATTGGAGAAAAAAAAAGCTTCTTCTCCTGCTCTCTTTTCCAGTGACCGATCGCCATCAGAACGATGGAGACGAACCATAATCATCTTTTCCAATTACACTCCATCTCAGAGCACTTATTCCACACAAAATGACATCACTAATGCTAAACACCACGCAAATGCCTTTAGGAAGGGAGGCCAATTTATACATTCAAACAAATACTTGAGACTGTAATGAAAATAGCTTTTTATAAGTCCTTAATATCTTTTTCAAAGCACTCATATAAGAGAAATTGCTCTGCACAAATAATTCAGTTTACAGCCTGTCTGGTCTGATTCAAAGCTTCAGCTCAAATGACTGGCAATTGGGCGTGCTACTCAAGTAACATGTGAGATGTTTCTCCGTGCGCATAGTTCTGTTACAAACCACCACAGCTGAGAAGATCTGGGTACATAACTAGTGTATTGTTGCAGAATAAGAAGGGATAGTAGTAGTTATATGTGCAGGAGTGGTGCAGAGGAGATGGGACTAATGATAAACACCACTTAGGCTCTTTGATCACAAAGTTTCATCAATCTACTCTCCGACCAGCATGTCTGAGAAAGTCCTCCACCGATAGATTGAGGTCCTGCACTCCTACGCAGTCCACACCGTCTGTGTTTAATATTAGTCCCACTTCACCCAGCACTTTACTCACTTCTTCCCTTTTTTGCCAAAAACATGTCAGAAGGTCCTGTTGCTGTACATGCAAGCATGGAGAAATGCATTTTCACATGTGGAAACTTGTGGAATTTGGCTCTCTCTCCCTCTTCTGGACTGAATCCGCCTGGAGACAAAGGGTTAAGGAGGAACAGAGCCTCTGAAGAGGTGCCTGCTTAACCCCTGACCCTATGGTGTATGTGATGGAGACAGGAAAGAAGAAAGAGAAGTAAAAGGGTGAGAGAAATAGAGGGCTGACAACTTCTGAAATGTGACTAACTCTATGAGAGCTGCGGCAACATGTTGATAGAAAAACCAATAGGAGTCTGAACGAGAGTTTCTTTGTCCTCCATCGCGACGGATCGCCTTCCCTCTCAGGGCAGCAGGTTGTCAGAGAGACGGTCCAGCTGGTGGAGAGCGAGACGCCAAACAACCTGTCAGAGATAAAGAGAAGGACAACGAGGTATGCACGGCACATTCAGAACCCTCCAAGGGTTCCCTTCAGAGTAACCTCTCAGTAGGAAACACATTCAACACAACAGAGTGAGGCTTTGCTGCTTATCAGCTCCTTCAAATTCGTACATGCATTTGACCTGATAAAGAGAGCGGCACTCAAAAGAGTTTCCACTGCAGAGATGTTAGACGTGCTTTAAATAACTCACCGTTAACGTTGAACACCACGTGAAAGAGGAACGTACAACCAGTTGACTCTCTCTTGAAAAATTTATTCAGTTTCTGTTTATAAATCTGTATTTTTTTTCTCCAATAAAACATGTTGTTTTCTTTAGTTTTCGCAACTATTTTTCAACACTTTGGGATGGAGAGTAAAACTGGAGATAAACCCTCAAAACTGTTCCACAAGTTAACAACAAGCAAACTTTACAAACCTGGAGCAATAAATACTATTAACAGCAACGACGCTAAAAAAACACTCTAAAACATCTCATTTTCATACACACGCAGGCACGCATACACACTCACCGGCCACTTTATTAGGTACACTGCGCTAATAGATGATTAGACTTGATTTTCTTTTGACTTCTGATCTCCCATAATTGTTTGTGACAAAGATACAACAAGGTGTCAGGAACATTCCTCAGACATTTTGGTCCGTATTGACGTGATTCACACAGCTTCTGCAGATTTGTTGGCTGCACCTCCATAATGAGGTGCAGCCAACTCCGATCAGTTCCCAGTAGAAGCCAGTGTAGTACTCTGAACTGACCTCATGTTCAAGAATGGTAGATGGCCTGTAATTTATAAAGTAAAGAGGACTGTAGGAATGTAGGAATGTAACACTACATTCAGTCATTCACCAATTCATTCACAGACTGGCCTGGGGAAGATTGACAGAAGTGAGGCTGCCATGCACCCGCACCAATGGGCCCTCTGACCATCACCACCAGGCCAGGCGGGTGAAGTCCCTTCCCCAAGGACACAAGGTTACAGTTGCCCACCATTTGTCCTACAGTGGCAGAATAAAGTCCTACCACCGTCACTGCCCTTGCCAAACTGAGATGATTTGAGCTCTCCAACATGGGCATTATCTAGCTGCAGGTTGCCATAAAGGGAAGAACATGATCAGCAACAATATCTGGGTAGGCTGCAGTTGGCATTATGAGGCCCAAAGACAAGACAATATTCCCGACACAACCATGCCCCCACCAGCAGCCTCAATTTCAACTTTAGATACTTAACGGCATTGAGTTGTTGACATGAGATTGGCTAATTCAGTATTTTTATTTATAAACGGAACTAAACAAGTGGACCAAATAAAGTGGCAGACGGGTGTGCAAACACATGATGAGGCTGTTGCTAATGTCATATTAAAGCACCTTATAATAGGTTACTGCATGTTAAAACACCCGGTCAGAGAAATGAAAACTGCTTCAGGACACAAACATAAAACCAAGCTTTCTGTCAGGAAAAGGATACAAATGTTTACAGTAAGCTACAAGGGAAATGTACTGAAATCTAATCAAAGCAAATGTTGGAATAATTGTGTGTGAATATGACAGAGACCAATTTCGATCAAAAGCAAAGCATTGATGTCAATGCAGCAACACTGGCTTGGTGCGTTGACATTTTCATATGCAGAGCATCATTTTTTTCTTCTTTTTTTCTGCTGAGCAATCCTCACGTGTCAGAAATCAGAATTAGATTCATGAATAATTCACAAGCAAACAAGAAAGGGCCAACACACACGCACACGCCTACACACTCCCACACACACGCACACACATAAACCTCTCCGGTCAGCTGAGAATAAATATAAGCTTAGTGTTCATTTGCTGCTACTCTGTGAACAGAGGATGCTGATTGGTCAGTTGGGGGTGACTGAGAGGACACCAGTGACAGCTGTGTGACGTTGACTTGTGCATTTACCCAGAATGCAATGGAAGTTTACAGGTCTTTCAGCCTGTAGCACGATCTAAACAAAGTGTTTATCTCTGCAAAGGGGAGCCTGCAGCTATTGCTGGCTGTCTCATTGGAAATTAAACTCTGAGCATCCTTTAGCTGAGCTGACACCGGGTTTGCATGTACACTAGCACACATTTGGACAACACAGTGCCTTTTCTCCTTCACTGAGACTGAGCATGGAGCAGTACTTTGCTCCACTAACAAGAGAGACAAGTCTGCCCTGGGCTGTGTTGTGATAACTGAGATTACATTGGTGGATAAATGTTGCTGTCTGACTGACAGTGTGCACAATTTACATCCTTCACCATGCATAAAGTAGCAGATGTTGAGAGAGAAACAGCCAAGTGCTGTTCAGGGGTCTGGCCTTAAAAATAAATCACAGGGAAAATGTTAGAATGAGCTTCAAATAGACGCAAAGATAACAACGTCACTGATCACCAGGCTGCCTGGAAGAGGCTACATTTCACTAATGTCCTTAATGTTAGGTCCTTAATAATTTGCTGCTCCTTCTAGCAGAGAGGAGGAACATGACTTACACAGCACAACATCACAGAATTCACAATGACTTTACAAAAGTATCTCAGTTCGTTCAGTGCAGCATCTCTAAGGAGAGCAGGGAGGTTATGTTGAATCTGTCTTTATGGTTCGGTTAGGAGGCTGCACTCCATTCTGGGACTCCACACCTGATGTGTGTGTGGGTGTCTAGTGTGTGATAGAGAGACGGCGACAGGTTGGGTGTGTAGCGTGGAAACTCTCTGAGAGGAGAGCCAAGCTGTCTGCTGGGAACGCTCTGGGAGCTCTGCGATCGAGGTCCGGAGCTCTGGCTCTGGTAGGGATCATGTGGGATGTGCTCCCCCAACGACGGAGAGCTCTGATGGGCCAAAGCGCTTAGTCTAGAGCCCTGGGGGCTGGAGCTGTAGGGGGGATGAGGAGTGTAAGGTGGGTAAGGTTCCACGGGGGTCATAGCGGTAGGGAGCGGGCAGGTATACGACCAGGATGTGCAGTTGAATTCATCCATTCTGGGCTCTGAGCCGGCAAACATGCATGCCTGACGCTGTCCCATGTCTGAGCTGTAGGGGGAGTCAGTGAGACCAAGAGTGGGAAGGTTTGACAAACCGGGTGGAGGAGCGGGATAGGAGGAGGGGTGGTAGTAGGACTCCTCCTCGCGTAGTGAACCACCAGTGAAGGGTTTCTTGTATGGAGGCTGGTGGTTCCTTGGAGAGCAGTTCTCCTCTGCTGCAGAGAGAAAGAGAAAATATTGGCTTCATTCGGAAATTAGGACACAGAGGATGAACATCAGAACTCCTGACTTATAGCTGCAGTATGTAACTTTTATAAAATATATGTTTTTTATATATTTATTTAAACTGTCACCATGTTGTGACAGTGTGGAGACAGATAGTCTGTGGAAATATCAAACACCTCCACCTATTTTCTATAAAAGCTAGATGCTGCAGCTTTAAGCTGCTGAGTTGAAAAGAATTATCGTTCAACAGATAGATTTTATGGTTTGCAGATTTAGGATAATTACATTAAGGCCATGAGTCAAAAAGATAAATGCATAATGAATGTAAAATTGTGGTTTTCACCAAAATGATGTCACCTAATGTTTCCAAGTTGTTGGCGAAACTGCAAACATGATGTTGTTATTTCATAGGTGTAATCAACTGGGTTACTGCAAATAGTATGTACTTCTATACAGAAAACAGTTTTACCACATTAATTGGCATCATTTTAAAGAATCAGACAGTAGTATTTAGAAAAGCCTTTAGCACTGTCTCATACTGGGGAAAAAGAAGAAAATTCCAGCCTTTAATCTGTGTCCATTTGTTGAGAAGGGGAAAAATTGATGGTAGGAAATAGTTTTTCACAAAACCACCAGTGCCACAACCTCATTTTGCCAACAGGACTGTGCTCCTAACCAACCTAGGGTGTTTGGTACTGCTAAGCCTGATTCAAAACACACAGTTACACTTAAAGTCCTAATAGAGCTTAGCAAACTTTACATGTTTATATTTGTGATGGTAGGATCCAGAAACCCTTTTCCTGCCATTACTTTAAAATAACTGGTTGATATGTGCCCAGGTTTTGCTGTGAAGGCTTGGTAACCCCGGATGCTTTTCTCTGCAGTCAATCTCCATATGTGAGCTTTGGAGATGTCTCTCTTCCCTCGTCATGGTGCCCACCATGTGTGGTGCCAAGATAAATTTGTCTCCTTGTTTAGCTTATTAGCTGGTGGCAAAAAGAAATAAGCTTCTGATGTGTGTCACCGCGTATTTGTTCCCCAGGGAGCCACAAAATCATGACTTGATCATTTACTCTAGTTAAATGTTCGAAGAAACTCTGACCCCCTTAGAAAAAGTGTAAATGTAAAAAATGGCCTGGATACATTTAAATAAGCAGATTTTGTGGGCATCACCCTTCTGAATCTAAAATATTTTCCCCAAATGAATAAAATTAAAAAAGTGAATTTTTCAAAAGTTTTTGTGTGAAATTACACCACTGTAGTAAAAGATGAAAGACTCTTTACACGTGTTTAAATGGGAACTGTGACAATTAGCTAAAACTAAATGAATGCATTCAAAGTCTGAATTCAAACTGAAATTATTCATATCTCATTGAAGGAATGAGAGGTTATCTTTTTTTTTTTTTTACTAAATATGCGTCTACTGAAGTGGTTTCTAATTTTCTTTTTTTACTGCTCTTAATTATAATGTCTGAGTATCCATCGAGAGCGCAAATGGGTTCACATGAAAATAACTTATTTATTTATTCATTCAGCTGATGTCCTTGTAAATCTGATGCTAATTAGATTTGCAGACACTAAGTAAGGGCAAGAAATGGGGCAAATTAATATAAATCTGCTTTTCAGCTATATTTGTGCATATTTGTTAACCACTGATCTGCGTTCAGATGCAATAAAAAAAACTGAATTAAAAACAAGTTAAGAGTTTTGTTTAAAACTCACATGATCATTAAAAATATGGAATATTAGATGATGTAATTTTCTCATATTTAACTTTATGAATTAGCAGGATTTTCTGTGAAAACTGAAGTGCAAATGTTGCACCCACCTTTCCTCTTGCTGTAGCTGTAGCCCGGCAGCTGCTGGCCAGGCTGAAGGTGTGGGTGAGGATGGGAGTAGTGAACAGGCGGGGCGCTCAGCAGCTCCTGAGGACTGCCGCAGCTCAAACCGTTCTCACAGCTGAAAGGGGACCCGATGGCATCAGGAGACCCCCGCAGACCTCGACTCTCCCCACTGAAGGGACTCCCAGCAGAGCAGGCTTTCTGTCGGACAGTACTGCGAGGAACGACGGGGTAATCTTTACTGCAAGATTAAAGAAGAGGGGGACTCTGGGATTAGATGCACTTGTTCTTATAACATTTGATTTTCTTTGTTAATACATCTGTTTTGTTGTTATTTTCTCTCCGGCCCATTTAGTTTTTCCACAACCTTTCAGTTGTGATTTTTTCCCCCATGCACTAGCTGCCCTCTGTGTGAACCCTGCGGTATGTAGGAGACAGCGGGCCACATCTCCCTGACTCCTGCTTACACACACACACCCACACACACACACACACCCCATGCACGCACATACACAGGCTCAGCCAATGCTCTTGTGAGATAATTCACCGTCTAAAAATAAACATCCATCCATGTGTCACTTCAGATAGACTCTCCTCTCCTCAACAACACGAAAACATGGGTGCTGCGTCTCCCTCCCTTGCCCCTTTACAGGGTTTTCTTCTCCCTCCGATCAGTAACAGCTCACTAAAGTCTCTGAAATGTCTATGCGACTCGAACAGAGATTAGCTCGGCACACAATCTTACACCGTGTAGGGCCGGCATCAGCCAATCAGCAGTGACAGGCTTAATAGACCTGCAGCAATGTGATGTCATACATTTATCAATCCAGTGTTTTCACTGGCCGTTTAGTCAGAGTTCAAGCTTCAGGTGACAAAAGCTCAAATCTTTTCAAACCAGTTGGCTATACCATATGCATGCAATCACAACATGCACAGCCTCACCAGTGAGTTAAAACGGACAAAGATGGGGACAAAAAAATTTATTTCACTCTTATAAACGCTTACAAACATGCAGAAGCGAAAACAAATTGTAAACACTCACCCTTGAAGCTTGGCCATGCGATGCAGCTCATTGTCGTCACTGCCTCTGAAGCCCTTGGCAAACGGATTATTTTCTATCTTCAACTGTGTGATCTGAGTGCGTTCAAATAGGACAGAAGTAAAAGAAGGCAGACAAAACACAATGTTGTGGATTCACATAAACCTAAACATACGTCCCTATTGGCTGTGATTGAAGCTTTAAGCAGCTCAGTATGAGCTCTGCACAGCCAGAATTCCTCGGCTGCTGGTGCTCAGAGTGCAGCATCCGCGTCCACGCCAGCTGACCGGCTGACGCAGAATAAACTGTTTACCCAAACAGTCACAGGGCTTTTAGAGGTCTGAAGCTTTGAGCTTTGAAGTCGAGGCTTCAGATTTTTCTTGGTGATGTCATGAAAGTAAACCTTCTGCATTTTGAAGGATTTCTTTTGGCTATGGAGCAACTTCGGCAGGACAAGTGGGCCAGAGATCAGGTCCAAACAAACTTTGAAGTGCTGAAAAGACTGATGGTCGCTGCCAAGGTTTAGCCTCAAGAGCTCTGATTTCTACACTGGAACATAAAATATTATTACATGCTGGTGTGAGTGCCTTAATTACCTCGAACTTATTCTGATTTTCTCAACTTCTTATACATTAAATAAAAACTTTAAATAATAAATAATTAAGTAAATAAAAATAAATAATGAAACTTAAAAAAATACATATTTTAATCAAACTGAAGTAAAAGTAATACAAAATTTATGCTCAACAAAACATTTGTAGCTAACATTAGCAAACAGTATTGTTCATAAATCACATTTTTACAATTGTTTAGAAATAAATGATAACTATATCTGCTGGATAAAGATTATAAATTATTTCTTAACCTTTTCTTTTTTTTTAAATAACTGACCAATTGACTTGCATTGAACTATACAATAAAGATAATCAAATTTAACGTTGGCTGAATTGAGATAACATTTACTGTAAATTGGCAGCTTAACTGAATTGAATTTTGATTAGGTTTTTTTATTTAGTTATTTTTTATTAGAACTGCATTATCTACCTATAAAAATAACATACTAAATTATGAGATTAAATTAAAGTTTTAATTAAAAAATAATAATAATGATGTAAGAAATAATATTGGAAAATTCATATTTAATGCTATCAAGTTTAATTGGTTTTTTTCCTTTCTTTTTTGTGTGAAAGTGAAATCAGATCAAAATGAATCTTTATGAAAATGTATCGACCCTGTGGCTCAGAGCTTCAGCAATCTGTCTTTAGTAGGTGTCAGAAAAACTGAAGGACTCAAGATCAAGGGAAAGAAACAGCTCATAAGAGACCAGCACTCACATGAACACCCCCACGCCCAAATACACACACACACACACACACACACACACACACACACACACACACACACACACACACACACACACACACACGCACACACCCCCACACAC
Organism: Xiphophorus couchianus; assembly: GCF_001444195.1. Lineage (NCBI taxonomy): Eukaryota > Metazoa > Chordata > Actinopteri > Cyprinodontiformes > Poeciliidae > Xiphophorus > Xiphophorus couchianus. The sequence goes on from NC_040239.1 coordinate 17,745,973, forward strand.
ACTCAGAGGGATTTATGTTCACAAGGAAACACTAATTAAACTTTGTAGAGACAAAATTTAAACAACAACAGTAGGGTGTCAGTGTTAAACTTTACTGTTCAAATATATTAGAAATATTAAAACAATTTTGAAGCAATAAAGAATGCACTTTGTAATACAACAACAAATTATGTCCAAACACCAAAATGTTTGCTATAACTGGTGATGTGTGGGAAAGGCCTACCTTGTGGTTTTGATAAGAAGTCACAGCAATGAAGGCGGTTTCTGGGAACACATGGGTGCAGAAAGCCGTGTTCTTTGAGCCGAAGCCGTTGTTTTCATCCGCTTTGACAATGTGGAGACGAGGTTGGTATTTGTGCATGGAGTTGAGTATTATCTGCATGGGAGGAAAGGAGAAAATGATACCGTGATACCGACACAGCCGTCATTCTTCCAGCAGATGCCGGTGGTTGGACAGACTTTATTGAGATTGAACCCATATGGTCGAAATTCTGTAGTTTTTCAGATTTCTTTGTTCCTGTTAATGATTAAAATACAACATTTGTGGTCGGATCAAAGCGATGAACGCTAAGAAGAAGACCAACTGATTTTTGGTTTTTTAACAAACATCATCTTAATCATTCATGAAGTCGTTTTAACTGTTAACACTTATCCATTATATTGTGATAGACTACATTCAAATCACATATTCCCATCAAATACTTCTTATTTTACTGGATTAATATAATTTGTCTTATTGCATAACATAGAAGGATAAATTCAAAACAACTCTGTGTATTCAGATTTTAGCAAGCTTTTTCAGGCTAAGGACATCCTAAAAAAGTTTTACACGGATTCTTTAAATCTATTTTTGAAACAATAATCTGTAATGTCAAACTATAGTAACACTGAATTAAGTAGTCCAAACTATTTCCAGCACACTCACCACCACTCTGTAAGCGGCTTTTAATTAGATCAGTCTTTCTGAGTACAGGAACCTTTTGTTTATCCACAGAGCTCAGTTTAATATTACCACTGGTAACATCCATGAGCTAATGGACTCTGGATTCATTGAAATCATTATCCCTAATGGGAATACTGGAAATGTTTGTTTTTTTCATAATGTAAAAAAAAGAACAAAGAGAGAGAGACAGAGAGAGAGCTTGACGTGTTGTTTTCTTTGCACATTAAAAACAGAAATATATAATTATTAAATAGAAATTCTAATTAACTAATTTGGCCAACAACTTACGTTCATTAAATAGTTTGTTCTTTTTATATACGCAGTTACCTTTCAAGCAAAGTTTGTATATTTTATTCCCTTTAAATTTCTGTCTTTAAATTATCCGGACTAATTTGTGGACGGACAGGAGGAGAGCTGACTCACGTGTCCAAAGGGGTCCAGGTGATTGTTGGTGAGTTTGAGCTTCTGGAAGGAGACAAGCTGGCGGCTCCAGTGCGCTCCGGTAGCGGGAGAGTCCGGGTGGACGTAGAGCCTGCCGGGCATCGCGGGCTCTGCTTTGCCCGTTACAGACCTGAATGAGTCCAAAAAAAAAAAAACAAAACAAAAAAAACACCCATCAGATAGAAAATGACCAGAGAGTGAGACTCGGGACTCGGGCTGTTGCAGTGATTTGCCGAGCGCCCTGTGGCGCAGTCGGCCTCGGCTGCCTCCGGCGGGAGGAGGCCTGCGTTGGCCGGAGCTTTAATTAGACTGAAATAATGAGCAGCGTTTTGTTGTTTCGACATATGTTTAAAGTGTAAAATAAAATTTCTGTTTTACGGGATATCGCTAAGATCCATTCAAGTGTTACAATAAAATAGTAACGTGAAAAGTCAAGTAATCTGCATTTGGTATCCTAATAATTTTAGGCCCTCAGACTTGAGGTTTGCTGAGTTTAAAAGTCCGAAAGAAGAAAAGGAGGTCATGTTTTATTTATTTTTTTAACACTGATTTTACACTTAGATATTTTAAATTTAATACATCCCAAAATATGTTTTGGGTATTAGCCAATAATTAAAAAATAAAAAATAGCATGCTAGATTTAAAATGGAACCTATTTAATGAACAAATGTATTTGTATGGAGCAAGAAGTAAACATGAGACTTACAGAGACTGAGATGGTGGTTTAGTTGTCTGTTATTTTCACATGTTGTGCAGCAGAGAACAACGAGGTTGTTATGTTTAAATATGTTGTAGTAATGAATGCATCACCTTACGCTGTGTCTCCTCATAAGGTTCAGAAAGTTTGTGTTGGAGTAAAGATTTAAGTTTTTATCTGGATTGAGCTGCTTCAGAACTGCTAAATGAGTTAGCGTGCTAATAACTTTGACTCTTACTGCAAACCTGAGGCAATTATTTCTAATGAATAGCAGATTTTAGCTGTGGTTGTCAGGGAAGCTTTAGCATGCAATCTTGTTAGAATACATTTCAAATTCAAGAATACTTTATTGATCCCAGAGGGAAATTAAATGTGGTTGTAGGATCGCCTGTAACAGTCTGTGTTACAACAAATATACGAAGCCAAGTCCAAAGGTGGTCTGCAATTTTCTTCATTTTATGAAGAATCCTTGTTTTCATAATCATTTCCAGAACAGAACCAGCCTTCTTGATCAGGTTTTAAGACCCTGGTTCTGATGCTGCCACCTCGACAGATAATGGCAGATAACACGCTCAACAACAGATTTATAGAAGAGCTGCAGCATATTTCTGCAAACCTTAACAAACCTAAGCTGCCTCAGCCTGCTCGGTCCCTTCTCGTAGACAGTTTTACCATTGCAACTCCAGCCCAGCCTGATGTCTGAGTGAACCCCAAAATATTTATATTCCTCTGTCACCTCCACTTCTTCTTCCATGATAGAAATAGTTTTTGACCTAATCTTGCTTCTCTTGAAATCCACAACCATCTCCTTTGCTTTGCTCACATTCAAGATAAGATGATTGTTTTCACACCGTGCCAAAAAACCTTCCACCAGCTCTCTGTACTCAGCGTCTTGACTAAGTCTGATACACCCAACGACTGAAGAGTCATCTGAGTATTTCTGCAGCTGATGGGACTCAAGCGTTGCAATGCTAAAGTAAACTTGCAGCAATCTGAGGCCCTTAATCCATAGTTAGTGTCAGGGAAAAGTTTAACATGTCACCATAATAAAATAGATTAATAATATGTGCATCCGGCTTAATGAGTTAAATGATAATGCTAATGCTAAACTCAAACTTAGTAGAATGTTAGCAAGCTGGACTCTTAACCCCCAGGCAGTCGTTGCTAATGAACCACAAGTCCAAGCCGTGGCTAAGAAACAAAGGCTTAGCCACTGCATATTGTCATAACAAATTGAAAACATTTGCATCCAGCTTAAACTAGTTAAGCTCGTTTATTAGGAGGCAAATGAACGATGCAGCATAGCTTTTAAAGTGTGTTTTAGTCACGATGTTAGCTAAGGCAAAACAGAAGGGATGCATTGGAAATATAGTTATGTATAACAGCTGTCTGTGTGCTCTAATTGATTGATTGATATTGATTGATTGATTGATTGACCTAAACCTAAGAATGGATGGAGGATTCTAGACTGAGAATTTTAAAATACCCATCACTTGTTATTGTTACTATATTAAGTTTATTTTCTCAGCATTTCTTCTTTTATTGCTGGTTTGTTCACCAGGGATCAGGCAGATGCTTAGCTGAGGACTTGTAGAAGTATGTGACATCAGCATGCGTCTTCTGCATTTTGTTGGCACTGACTCTGCATGGGAGTTTGTCCAGTGGGTCTTGGCAGCCTTTCTTGATGGTTCCTAAATCTCCATTTACAATTGACATGACTGGAGTTTGTTTTCCCCATGTGCCCGACTTATAAGTTTTGTGAACTTTGCTGTTTTCTCTGCCTCTTTCTTCAAAATGTTATTGCCATCTGATATAGATTCATCAAGTAAGCAATTCATTCTGTTCCTGTCAAGGAGCACAATGTCTGGTCAGTTCACAGAAATGGTACAATCCGTAGGGACGGTCATGTCCTACATGAGGACATAATCCCCACTGTCAATCACTTTCTCAGTCCTGTTCTGGTGCCACTTGTCACTTGAATCTACAACCATTCTCTGGCACAATGCCCAATTATTCAAGTAATTCTCAATCTGGTGTCTTTATTTTGCAGCCTTTATGACTAATGGTTCCCTCTGCTTCCTCCCACACAGGGCAAATCCTGCTGACCTGCAGGCCCATCACATTCTTTTGGTAGTAGCGAGTTTTAAATGCTTGGTCCTGATTCTTCATTGAGTCCTCACTCCACAACCATGAGTAATAATAATAATAATAATAATAATAATAATAATAATAATAATAATAATAATAATAATAATTTATATTAAGCATTTTAGATTATTATTATTGTGACATTTGGCTAATATTGCCTGTTGTATCTAAACATGAAATGTAAATACAGAAGAGCAAGAACCCAATTAATTTATATAAATTAACTGATGTAATAGCAAAACTGCCTTTCAATAATCAATAGAATGTTGTGGAATAGGAGTAATTTAAAAGACTGAAAGAAATGTAACTATCTTTGACTAAATGTTTTTAGAAATGTTGTTTAAAATCAATTGTAATTATTTAATAAGATTTAAATAAACCTTTTTTTGTGTGTTAAAAAATAAACATAGCATAAACTACGGGGTTGGCTGTAAAGTCAATTTACAGACATTCATAACACCAAACGAAGAAAAGTAAAAATCTAAAATTGTGGATAAAACAGTTCCACTTCTTTATTTTTTTCTTTTCTTAAACCGCAAGTCTTACAAACTTTTCCAGAGAAAGCAAAAAAAAGCTTGATGTGGCTTACACATCGGGAAACAGAAACCTCATCCTAAAGCTCTCTCCCAATAAGGCCTCAGGGTTGTACAGCACAAGGATAAAAATAAAAGGAAAAAACATTTAGACATCTTTTACGAGCACTTTATATGTCAGCAAGTTTATCCACAGTCGCCCCTCCTGTCTTATTCTCAAAAGGAAAGCTTATTTTCGGCGTTGTGGGGTGGCAGCAGCGCACTGATGAATCTCATTAGAGTCAGTGGTCCGTTCGGGTTTTAGCCTCAGCACAAGCTGAATGAGAGACTTTAATCCGTCTGTCCGCTCCGTGAACCCGTCATATTCTGATGTAACCGGCGGGCAGACACACAGAGGGAGAAACATGGGGAAGTAGGCCAGCCCGAGCCCGCGTAAGGACCCGACCTTTAGGCAGCGCAGAGACAGGGTCGAGTGGAGGGTAGAAACTCGGATCATCTCGGTTCAAACCACCACTTGTATAAGTTTCAAAGGTCCGAATTATATAGAATTAAAAACATATATATACATATATATGGGCCTCCTTTGAAATTAATTCAAACATTTTTTTTTGTTCAAACTCCAAAAACATCGCTAATTTATATACTGTTGTGTAGTAAAGAGATGCAATAGACAAACCATTTATTGTCCGCAAATTTGTAGCGATGGTCATCTCCGGGCACGATGTCCATTAGGAGTATATACTTGGTCTTTGGATTGAGTCCTGTGACTTTGACCTTGTAGCTGGGGAACATTCTTCTGCAGGGGAAACGTGGAAATGATTTTAAAAAATAACATTGCATTTCTAGCATAATAAAAATAAATTATACAAACAACGTGACGTCGCAAACTAAAACGGACGGGAAAGTAGACTGCATAAATTCCTTCCCGCTCTCCTGAGACGAAACGTCCCTTGGGGCCCTCTGTGAGTGACATGCGTATTCCAGACCTTATTTTGTTAGAATGATTCATCACAGTTTTTTTTTATTTTTTATTTTTATGTACAACACGCATCGTTTTTGTATCGTTCTTTTTCTGGGGATTCAGGCGTTGTGGTAATTGGACATCTCTATTGCATACAACAGAGTAATGCCTCCTACCTTCCAGCTTTCGTGATGATCATTTCAGTTCCCACTTCGTCAAACTTGGTCCAAAGTTCCCTGTCATGAAGGACAACTTTGATCCCCTCCATTCCCTGCGGCAGAAACACCAACACTGCTTTATAAAGGGAAAAATTAAGACATTTGAGGAAAACAAAGAAAACATTTTCCTTCAAATTTGTGAAATCAAAAAGCTCCAAATTAGTTGCAATTTAGCGAACTTAATCTGTTAAATTCAATAAAATTATTAAAATGCAAAATCAAACATGTTCGAAATGCTCCGTACGCGTCAACATTTTGCATATTAAACTCAAATCGATGTTCTACTGAATAAGCGGCAGTTAGTAGTGATAAATATTTTATATTTACATCAGGGTCTGCAGCAGAGGCCGCTACCTGCTGGCTGGAAGCTGTCTGCGGTGAAGCAGCTGCTGATTTTAAAGTGAAGCTGAGATTTTCCTGCTTGCTCTCCTTCGGAGAGTCCAGACAGTCCGAGTCCGGGCGATCTGCAAGGCCGAACTGGTCCCCTCCGTTCGCCATGACCCACTGGACAAACACGCACACATGGACGCACACACACGTAGAGCAAAAATGTTGATTCGGTTTTTAAATATTTCCTCCAAGATCACTGCTGCGTGATCAGTTAAGATGAAGATTCACGAAGTGACACACACAAGCAAAAATATCAAGCAATTTATGCATACATCGTAATGTGTAAAACACCCAATTAATAACGATGAAAAAAAATAGTAAATAATGCAAATAATTAATTAAACTGTATTAGAGATGCGTGCGGAGGCTGCAAGTGAGAAGCTGTAGCCACATTGATTTAGTGATGCACTATTAATCAGATTCTAGTAAATTATGAAGTGTTACATTAGATTATAGCAGCTCACTGTGAGTTACACCGATCCAATAAACTAATCACAAGCTTCACTTAAAATTAGATTAAATATGTAGTTTGAACTTTTGCACCCATTCCGAGGAGATAGGAATATTTCTGTATACTTCCCATCTTTCTACTTATTGCCGTCAAACAGCGTTTTAGTCACAATCTGACCTGTTTAACTGTCTGATTAAATTACCTGATAGTTTGCTAACTGCACTGTTAAGCTCAATTTAATTTATTTAAAATCCCCCAAAAGGAGAACTGCCCAACAAATAAACGCGTTCACTGTAGCCTAAGTTTTGAGTCAAACTTTAAAAGTGCTTCAGGAAACATATAATCTCAAATTGTCTTGCCTGCGTTTGTATTTTAAGTGGTTTCTCTGGGGGCCTTCACCTCAGCTCCCTGCTCCCTGTAGTAAACACGCTCATCCTTTGCCTGCGATCAGCGTGCACGCAGTTTATTTGCGTGTTTTTGCGCGTGATTTAAAAAAATATTATTATTCCCAACAGATTCCTTCTTGGAGATGCAGACGAGGAAATGTTGCGCCGCTCTTTCTCCAGAAAGAAAATCCACCGCTCCTGCGCCTTATTTGTGTCTTTTCTCGGTCCTCTGTCCGTCTGTTTCCGCACAAACCGTGGCTCCTTTTCCACGCAGTCCCCGGTGCATCCACCGATGAGCTGCTGTGATTTCCTTTTTGTTAGCTTCGCTCTCTCCTTGTAATCCACGCTGACCCGGCAGCGGCAGCGGCTCTTGATCTGAGACCCCTCTCCAAGACCCTTCATTACAAATGGAGTAATGTCCGCCTCACATTTCGTGCCCTCCCCCCTCCTGCAGCCCTGCTCCTCCATAGGTCTGCGTGGTGATTCGTTACCCCCAAATGATCCACGGCTGTGATCCTGACCGGTGACGCACGCACACACACACACACGCACACACACACACACACACACACATACATAGAACGAGAGAAATCCCATACTCGCATAGTGTTTCTATTGGAATAATCCTCTATCATCTCCATTTTACACACAGGTTCCTCTTATTCTGCTATCTGTTGGTTTTGTCTCCTCTGCACTGACAAAAGAAGCGAGCGCGCTAACTGCTTGGAAAACAAAATCTGCAGATTCCAGCTGTTCTGTTCATTGGGAATGTTTTATCTTTTGAAAAACATCAGGCAACATTAAGCAGAGCCAGATGGATGCATAGACGACATATGCAGCAACAAACCACAAAGGGGCCAAAACGCTAAAAATTTCATACAACACAGAACCCAAAATGTCAAATTTGTTCCTTAGCAATAGAAATAATCAGAAAAGACGAGTTTGAAAAACTCATTTAAAATATTTGAAGCTATGTAAATGTTAATTTGTTTAAAGACCTGGCAAATGTATATTATATTATACAAAAATCTTACTTTCTCGTTCTTTGGGACACACTTTTTCTGACTAATTGCAATCTGGCTCGTAGGTCTTGCCAGGGTCTGGTTTGGTTAGTGATAAAACCAGTTCAAACAACTGGGAATTGCATTTTAAGACTCATATGTGTCTATGACTTTACCTGGAATTATCCTGCTTAAAATCTGTATGGGAAATTAGTTAGGAATCATTGCAGAAATCAATTGCATCATTGTGAACTCTGGCCAGTGCCTCCGCTCATATATGTACCCTATATGTAAATATTGGCCAAGATGTAATCATTTTAAAAACGGTGTCGTCAGACCTAACCACTGGCCCCAAGCACATCAGATGTGACATCAGCAAGCTTTAAGTGGCTTCTGCTGTTGTGTTGGTGTCTTTCAGTGACAAGGTCAAGTACAAACTTAGCATAGTTACAAAAACAGTTTGGGTTTTCATTCTTAAAAACTATTCAAAATAGAAATTTTATTCAGATTTTCCTAGTTTGAAGCAGATGTGCATCTAACAATCACATATGCATAAGAGACACTTCCAAGGTTAGGGCTCTCGCTCAGGGGGCCTAAACCCTGGGGGCCCACATCATCCTAAATCCAGCCTTGATTTGATAGTTGTCTTTTTCGGTTTTTTATTCAACCAGCTTAATATTTTCTGCCACCTGTGTTTGAGCTGTGGGAAAACTCATGTCAATCATACTAATAATTGTTAATTTGCCTGCCCTTTCTTCATAACTGAATAAATTGTTTATTAAAACTTAATTAGTGGTGACTATAGAGGACTGATTGTTCAGGATGGGCTCCCAAATTAATTTCTGCTCTGGGACCTATACATTTGTCCGGCCTTGTCAATAGGAGCAATGGGAGGGAGTGTGGTGGGGTTTTTTCACCACTTTGGAGCCAAATCTAATCCAGCACAGCCTACTGTTCAGAGCTTTATCAGGGTATTATGTGATGCATGTGCCATATTGAAGAATAATACACAAACGTAGATTAATGATACCTTCCAAAAATCACATAAATGAAATGCGGAAAGGGAGAAGATATTTGGTTATGGTAATTCAGCCCTTTAGCAGCAGCAGTGGCTGGACGCGGGTGCGCATCACTTTGACTGGATTATTGCAGATCCTGATAACCACAGGCACCCAGAGTTGAAAGTTGAAGCGGTCACTGGGAGGTCACGCCGGATTCCTCCGTTTCACGCAGATCCAAAGCTGCGCAACAGCGATCACTTACTTCTGTCTTTTCTGTTTATCTTAAGTGGTCCGTTAATAAACACTCTTCAATTAATAATTTACACAAAAATTAAATGATGCTGTCCACATCGCAGCATGATGACACACTGGCAGGTGGCTTTAAATAGGCAGCGGGTGTATATCGAGCTATTAAGTTTATTTGTACTGTAATGACGAAACATTAGACAAGGCTACTTAACACTTAAATATGTGATGAATATAAGAAGCGGAGATATTGGGTCAAAATGACGCGCGTAAAATCCGTCTTTACGCACAATCGTTTTTCGTTTTTTGTCCTCTGTGACCCCCATTCTCTCAAAAAAGCACTACAGCATTACATACCGTGTACAAGCAGATAACGATCCCCGCTGAATGGTCTCAGTTACCGCAGCTCGGCGCACAGCTCCTTCAGCAAAGCGCGACAAACGGCTGCTTCAGAGAGCGCGCCGCCGCTCCGAGACACTCGACTGGCTCTCAGTGTCCTTTGTGCCCGGGAGCGCGTGCACAACCATCCGTGCGCGTTCCTGTAAGATCAGATCCGAGAAGTCCGAGCTGCTGAGATATCTCTGTCTATCTATATCTATGTCTGATATTCTTATGCAGAATGTTCGGTATTTTCTTAAAATTACAATTCACACACAACAGTCGCCTTGATGGAGAATTTGATGCGTCCCAGCAAAATGTGTACTGTGGCCATATTTCAGTACCTACAGCATTACGTGCCATTTTCTTCAGTCCTCCTCCAGCAACAATGTGCAACAGTTAAACAAAGTTTAACTTCCATCTGAACTGCATTGCTATCAGTAGTATATACAAATATGTTTGAACAGACTACCATGACTTTAACTGCATACAGAAAGCCAACATAAACCATCAGATCAAAAATATTTGTTTATATGAAACCTAAATATATTGCATATGTCCTACATAAGGTTGTATGTAGTCTATTTGACACGGATCTCACTCCATAAGATTGCTCTTTCTGTTCTGATTTCTCCAAAAGGGGCGAATATGTGGACGTTTGATAGTTTATGTTCATCAGCGAGACAGGCAAAAACAATTTCTTGTGACAAACTCTCTTGCGACTTCACAAAAAATTCCCAAATCACAGTTTTCCTTGCTGGAAACTATTGATCTACTGTGAAAAATAGGAAAAAAATATTAGAAGGCTAATATTCTAAAGGATTTAATGTTTTAAAAATAAATATTGGACAGATTAAGCAGTTGAACAACTGTCCATCACAAACGCTAATTTCAAAATAAAACTGCAGGCGGGTTTTTAATTATAGTTTTGCACATTTGTATTGTCTAAAAATAGCCTTTTCAAACAATTGGACTCATTCAAATATAAATAAAATTAATTCTGTGGTTATCTGGTTGTTTAATAAAAAGCTAAAAAGTTAAATTTGTTTCTCAAAACTCAAAATGATATGAAAGTTATTGAAATATAAATATTTACTGAAATTAAAATATGCAATAAGTCTTCATTTATTAGATGCGTTGATAAATGATTTAGTTTATTTTTGTTTGTCTTGAAGGTTTAGTAGCTCTCCAAAGAAGACTATTTCAACTAAATCTTTAACTACTATTTTTCTCCACTTAAATGTAAACATCTTAAAAAATTCACTCAATGTTCAATATAATTCTTGCTCTTACTAATGAAATCTAGTGAATAATAATAATAATAATAATAATAATAATAATAATAATAATAAAATCAACAACATACCTGAAAGGAGGTGGCTGTGGCCTCTGGATGGTTCATTATTGGCCCATCATGGTTTCTGCTGACTCCATCCTCTGTTCTCTGTCTGGAGGAAGTGGTGAAGGGGTCCCAGACCTCCTGCACTCAGCAGGACTGTCTCACACACCTTCAGTCCGGCCAGAGTGAGTGTGTGCATGTGTGTATTTGTGTGTGCGTGTCTGTGTGGCAATAAAGGGCAAGGTCAACCCATTTCTCTGCAAACAATCACATCACACAGGGCAAAATACATTCCAACAACCTCCCTCCCCCTCCTTTGTAAGGTGGCCTGATGTGGGAACAGCGGATGGTGGAGAAGGTCTGGCCAGACGGGCCCCTCTGAGTCCAGATGAAGGGAAACCTGCTCCACATTATAACGCATTTATTTCACACAAGTTGGAAAAAAATGCTGCTTCCAACACTGGCCTAATTAAAGTCCTTTTAGCAAATCGCTTCACTCTCCAACCTGTTGCTAATGTGGATTGAGGTCAGAGCACTGAGTGATGTCAGATGACCCGAGTGAGGTATTTTTAAAACTTTTACTTAATCACTAATGTTATGCCATTTGCTGGCTGAATCAGTTTCATCTCATAAATTTAGCAAAGTATTGATTTTTAATGCAATACAAAATATATTTCCAGTTTATTTTGGGGGTTTATTATTTCTGCCAGTGGATATAAATAAAAAGTATATTATTAAGCATTTATTTCATATTTTTTTGTTATTCAACTCTGATGTGGAACATTAAAAATAAGATGAAAGCCTTAGACAAAATGTTTATTTTCTGAGCGTGAGAGACTGCTGACTGAACTAACTGATCCTCAGTGTCTCTCTCTTTATCGTTTACTACTGAGATGTGGTGTGTCGTAGCTCCCTCTAGTGGCTTTATTACAGAGTTGCCTCAAGAATTAAAATAAATTTTTACAAAATCTAAATGCACATTACTTTTGTTCATCCCAGAGATACAGTTGTGGTAATAAGTTTACATACATCCATTAAGGACATGCCAGTTGGGCCTTTTAAGGGGCAACAAATACTTTCAATGAAGTTTAAAAACAAAAGCTGGTTGTACAACTTAAAAAAAAAAATTCACTAACCATAAATGGTCAAAGTTTATATATATGTTAACAAACTTACATCCCACTAATATTCAAATAAAATCACAGAAGCAAAGTTCACCGTGATCACATGATTTTGTAGCCATAAACAAGCATATTTCTGGCTGACCTCTCTTCTTATCAGAGTTTTTTCGAACTGTCTTCTTTTGTTTAGCATAGTCAAATTTTTAGTGGTCATAGATTTCTCAAAAGTTTGATATTTGCTGCTTTACCTACTCCCAAAACAGATTTGATAAATGTTGTGTTGCAAAACTCACCTATGTCCAAGCGTCCAGCATCTCACCTATACTGCAACATTTATATGAAAGAAAATTGATTAGAATGATCAGAAATTATCCAGTAATCACCAAATGTCAGACCCGTCATACACCAAAATTTTAGGTACACCAGTATCTCCACAGTGAATTTAGAAATAAAACCTGATCTGTTTGCCCACAATAACAGGAAATAAGTTTTAACAATTCAAGATGAGACTTTCCACAAAAATAACAAAAAAACATTGATAGTTATATATTTTATCCTATATTGCAGAATTTGGAGTAAAGAAGATATTTAATCATTTCAAATCTTTGCATCAATTTCTTATTTTTCATATTAATTATTTGCTCCCTGAAAAATCAAAAATAATATTAAATCCCCAAGTATGATGAGTTTACATAAACCTTGGACCAGCAATGTTTCTTTTATTTCAGGCTACAAGCAACACAATACGTCAACGTTTAAACCTCTGGGCACAGCAACTGTATTTTCTAACATTTTAATCCAGCAGAGTAACATCAGACTGTGTTGAAGACAGAGGAGTGCAGTGCAGATGCAACCATGTGGGAATATTAACATTTAGGAGAGCGGTGTGTCTCTGCCCTCAGAGCTGCCCGTCACTCACAGGCGTCACACTCAAGTGCTAGGTGACCTTTATGTTACGTTTGTGCACACGGTGACAGGAAATTAGACCTTGAGGGCTTCCAGAGGAAAGCATCATCTCCAAACATTCATCTCTTTAAAAATATTGCATAAAAGCAAATCAATTCACTTTCACAAAGCTATGATCATCCAGTCAGGTCCTGTTAGTCATTTCTTTTAAGCTTACCCAAGTTTCTTCATTTTCACACCAAGGTTCTCCTTTGGCCTGTTTGAGCACCTAGAGGGGATTCATTTCATAAAAGACAAAGCCAATTTCAACATAGCTGACATTTCACAAGGCCTCATGGCCTTTAATACAATTTAAACTGTTCAGTGGAGACATTTTTACTATCCAGCAGCTGAACCGGAGGACAGAAGCTGAAGTGGACATGTTGGGTTTTAAGGCATTTTACCTGATAGACTTTGCACTGCATGTGTGAAAGACTTCACTTAACACAGCCTCTGGTCGGTACATAGGCATCTGTATGCCTGTTTGCTCCCACACACTGTGTATGTGTAAAAGGGCAAATTTGTTGTTTGCTCTGACCTCTTGTCCAGCAGCATTTGCCTTTTAGAAACCAAACACATAAAGGTCAAGATGCTATTTACTCAGTCAAATTGTGTTTTAAAAGACTTTGGTCCACCATGTGCCATCAAAAAGACTTGATCAGAAATGGCCCAAACGAGAAAAATATAAAGCATTATTTAATATTAGAGAAAGAACTACCATGACATGCAGGTAGATAAGTGCACACGCTTCAGAGAATGGAAACAGGAATGAACACGGTACCACATCAATGAAGTATCAACATAAGCTAGTGTAGCAACACTGAGCATGTGAGGAAGATATAGTTAACCACTGTGAAAGATTAGTCAAAACTATAAAAAAAAACATAACATACACATACATGCACGTACTAATGCAAAGTGCAGAATTACAGTTCAATTACCAAAGGTAGTGGCAAAAACGTCCCACGTAATGCTGCAAAACAATAATCACATTTACATTTCCAAAGCAGCTGATGCAATCATGAGCTGTGGTTTGATACCAGCAGGATGTTTTACAAGTACCACTGTAACACTGCAGCATACTCATGGTACCGAGCTTCAACCTTCAAACGGACTCACAGTTAACCGACAGTTGATCTTTAAGCAGAAATTTTAAAATTAGAAACAGAGCAAATACATGAAAGCTGTTAAAAATACAAATGAGTAAAATGTAACTATATGCAGATGATGTAATTGTTTCTTTACGAGAATGTGTTTCAGGAATGAATGACTGAAAAACACTGGCATGGGTGAAACAAAGTGAAAAGAAGCTAATAGTATATTTTTCAGATGTCTGAATATAAAAAAACCCTAATTTTTAAAAGTGTTAAAATTTCATTAAACATTTTATTTAATAACTCTTGCAAAGCACAGTCCTGGTGTCAGGGATTCAAATATGAGGCCAAGTGCAGGAGTCTGAAAGCATGTGCCACCATTTTTAAGTTTAAAAAAAGGAAAACTAATAAGATTATTCAAGTTTTCAGAGGAAGTTGCACTAAAATACTCCATCACTCCTTTTCACAGTCCTTGGACCAATAAAAACAGTTCCTCTCCTCCTTGCAGCTGGGTGCATCCTTCGTCTGCAAAGCATTAACACCACCAGCAGGTGGACCCCAATCTCATGCCATAGACACATCATCTCTTCATTAGCAGGGAATACTACCATCATCAGTCACATTCATCACTTAAAAAAGGTACCAACACTTTAGTCCACACCAGAGTCTGCACAGACCGCTCAGCGTTACACGTCTGTTGTGCGGATGCTGTCGTCATCCAGGCTGAAGGGGAAGGAGGAGTGAGGCTGAGGCTGCGAGCGGTGCCGTCGCCGGCCGCTAGCAGCATCTGCCGATGCTGTGAGCATCCCCAGCCCGCTGGTCGAAGGTACCTGGGACGCACTGGGGCAAGGGGTTGGGGTGGACAGGGAGTTGGAGGAGGATGAGGTGGACGAGGAAGTGGATGAGGAGGAGAGCGAAGGCAGAGTGGGGACAGGACTGAACGGGCTGTCTTCGTCCTCCATGTCCATGATGGACGGCTCACCCGGGGGAACTGGGGTCCAGGGTTGCCAGCCTGGAGCCACAGAGCAGGACTTGACCAGCTGGGGCCGCGCCTCGTTACTCTGCTGACGAGAGGGACCGCTGGGATTGTGTTTTTGATGGAGAGACGTCACTCGTTTAAACTGTCCCTGCAATTACAAGACAACGTAACAGAGGACGATCTCTTTTCATGACTAAAAGCTTCACTTTCCATGTATATGGTGACGCACAAACTTATTCATACCCCTTGACTTTTCACATTTTGTAATATTAAATCCACAACACTCCATGTAATTTAGATAATTGTGACTCTTCTTTAAAATAAATATCCTATAAATGTGACACGCATCTGAATGCAAAAAATTAATTGTTTAAAAATTTTGCCCATTTCTCTTTGTAAAATAGAACAACTTCTGTCACCTGGATGCAAAATAAATTTTCAGAAAGATTGTTAGACTGATTGGATTGAAAAGCAATTTTGAAGTCTTAAGGCTAATCCTTTATTAGTTTTAGGTCTGAACTATGACTGGGCCATTTTAACACATTGCTATGCTTTGGTCTAAATTATTACATTGTAGTTTGTTTATGATGTTGTTGCTGCTTTAAGATGTGCCTCAGCCTCTTCCTCCAGTATGATTTTTATTTCCAGGACTGCCCAGTATTTAGCTGCATCTCCTTTCCTATGAACTCTGATGATCTTCTCTGTTCCTGCAGAAGAAATTAATTCCCATCGCATGATACTGCCACCTGTGTTTTTCGCCCCGGAAGATTATGTGACTTTTGACCTGACTTCTAAAGACAGTCTCTGGCTCAAGATACATACACATATATGAGTGAAAGAAGTCTGGGTTACCCGTGGAGGTCCTCTGAATTCCCGAATTTTCATATCAATATCATTGATCCAACCGTGCATTTCCTCGGGCGTGTCTGTCTGTAAAAACACCAGAAGATAAACAAAGAGCAGAATGTCAGAAATTATGTTCATACCTGCTAATGATCATCGCCTGCATTAACAACCAACCTAAGTTATGCTTGACACATCTTTTAATTTTTTTTACTCTTTTTATGCTTCTTCTGCTTGAAGTTTAATTAATAAGATGGGAAGGCAATTTTTAATTAACAGTTTAACAAACAGCTGTTTGATCATGATAGGATACATAAAAATTTACATTTTATTGGATTAGCACACAAATTGCAGTTTTCATAGCGATTTGCTCTAGGAGTAAAAAAAAAAAAAAGGTATATTCTGCAAACTCAATGGATATTGTTATTTTACACTTTTTACATTTCATACATTGTCTGGGTTACTACATGTGCACGCTGAGGGGTATGTGCCCTGGGCAAATGAGAGCAAGTCATCTTCCATTGTCATCATCTTTTATCTTTCATATCCACATGTCGACGTATTTCAATATAGATTTCTAATTCAGTTTGGTTCTAAAATTATAATATCTATAAATTGGGGGGGGGGGGGAAGAACCAATTTGGCCTAATAGTGACATACAAGACCAAAGTCAATCTCTCAGTCAACATGGCAGAACACAGAGCAAAGCGGAAACTAAACTTAAGGGAAAAAAGAAGCGAAAAATGCTGATTTGGTACAATAATGATCTATTTCAGAACATTTAAAAAGTGCAAAATGCAAAGATATGTTCTTTGTGCTGGAGGAGATTCAGTTGCATCAGGTGAAAAACAAAAATTGCAGATGATGCAACCAACCTGCGGGCTAATATCTCCTCTGATGAAACTGAAAAGAGTTACGGAAAGAAGGAGATCTTCACTTCAGAAACATTTATCATTTGCAAGAGACTGTGAACTAATTCACCAAGTATATTTATGAACAGACATGTTAAGGCTGGACAGAAAAACAGAAACTGATTTTCTAAAGATTGCTTAGCCCTTTAGTCCACCATGCTCATATGGACGCACGTATTGATGCTTTTGACTCTTTGTAGTTTAGGTGTTTCATGCAGAAACCGATGCAGCACAATAAACAAAATGTTAAGATCACGACTGTCAGGTTACACTGAAACTCTTTCCATGACACAGTGCAACATCAAGGCGAGGTAAAACATTTATATTAACCTTAAAGACATATTCAAACATTTTTCCAAGTACTCATCAAATAAAAACTTAAATAAAATATAAATGTACAAAACAGAAACAAACATGGTAACCTAAATTTTAAAAAAGTAATTTTCAATAAGGTTTTTGTCTCTTGTTTTGCCTCATAGTTTCATGTATTTCAAATACATATAATAAATCAGTTAATCACCTAATGCATTAATTAGTTAATAAAAACAGACAAATGCTTTAGTTGGCTGATAAAAAAAACAACTTTGCAATAAAATTTGTAACAATAGCCTTAAATGCTATTTTTTAACAATACAAGGACAAACCTTTTAAAACTGTTTCACAAGAAAATCCGTAATTTGTTCCACAAACAGTGTATTGTATTTATCAGAATAAAAGTTTTGCAAAAACCGAATTTACCTTCAGGTTTTCCCCATCATGTCTTTAGGCTGTGACATTGATTTCCATTTCATTTGTTTTTGTTTATCTGAGATCACCAAGTCTTTTTTTCACACTTCCTTTTTTCTCTCTCTCTCTAATCACAAACAGCGCTCGCTTGTCTCGTTCTCTCCCTCCACTTCCCATCTGATCAGGTGCTGACGCCTCGGTCAGCTGCTCTCCCAAGGGGAGGAACAGGATATCATTGCTGTTATGGTAACACATGGCTGCGTCCAATTCTCAAAAACAAACTGTTGAAGGAGCCAAAAAAGGAGCCTGGGCCACACATCAGCAGCAGAGCATTTCAAGACAAACATTTCAAAACGTCAACACAGAAACACCTGGGATTCTAAAGAGACTTGTTGGCTTTATAAACAGTGGCTTGTAAAATATTTGCACCTCTTGGTTTTGTATTGTTGCAACCACAACCTTTAAAGTATTTAATTGGGATTTTATGTGACAGAAGCACATTTTTCTGTCTTACCTCTCTGAATTGTTTACAGCAAGTCACTTAAATCCACACAGATTGTTATTTAGACTGGATCAAGATCATCTGTGAACATTAACTTTGAAATGTTGCCACTAGTTTGTGATTGGATTTAGATCTGGGCTTTGACTGGGCCGTTCTAACATAAACATGCTGAGGATGTTCAAGTGAAGGTCTGGAGGGATGACGAAGGTCACGGTCCTGCTGGAAGGTGAAGCTCTGTCGCAATCTGAGGTCTTTTCTCCACTCACTACATTATATTTAGCTACTTTCATGTCTCCATGAAGTTTGACAAGATTCCCTGTCTCTCGTATAAAAACAGCTTCCCCACAGCATGATGCTGCTGCCAACTTCATGTTTCATGAAGGTGAGAAAGAATTCAGTCAAATCATATACAACAGCACCTTCTCTCCTCATGTCGGCTGGCTGCCGTTAGCTTGTCACAAACAGCAAATGGGATTTCTTATGGATTTCCTTTAATAATGTCTTTCTTCTTGCCACTCTCCAATAATACCAGACTACTAATATTTATTTTGATTTCAAATTCTCCCATCTGAGTTGTGGATTTCTGCAGAGATCCTCCAGAGTTACTCTGGGGGTTTTGATTACTTATTTAATTGGTGCTCTCCTTGTCCGGTCTGTCGTTTTAAGCGATGTCTTGATAAGTTTTTAGTAGAGCCATACTCTTTCATTTTTCAGATAATCGATTGAACAGAGATCTGTGAGCTTTTCCAAGCTTGGGATTTGTTTTATATACAACCTTCTCCCTGAGAAAGTGTGTTTTTCGTCCTCATGTTGCTTTTTATTTCAATATGAACCCATACCTCAGATTGTTTTTTGGGGGTTTTTTGTATAAAAACATGAAAAAAGATATAATTTTCCTTCCACTTAACAATTATGCACTACTTTGTGTTGGTCTATCAAGTAAAATCCCAACATGCATTGAGGTTTGTGGCTGTAATTTAACAAAATGTGAAAAAGTTCAAAACTTTTGGAAGGCATTGTACTTTTTTTTCTTCTTTTGTTTTTACCTGGATGTAGAAAGTTCGGGAGTTGGTGATGATCTCAAATAGATTGTCTCTAAACAAAAGGTCCCTGGAGGAAAAGAGAAAAGGATTAAGTCAATTATACTTTTGTAGATCAAAGAGAAAACGGTTTTATCTCAAACATTTAACTCTTTACGTTTACCTGAAAAATAATATTTACCATGAACAAAAACCAGATCAGCTAATTAACTACTATTATAGATGAACAACTGAGACACAGTCTTAGTAAATATGATGGGTCAGTTATAGGGTAACCAAGTTGTTGGTAAAGGTTATGTAATGAAAAGTGAGTTGCAATAATTAAATTGTGATGAGGCAGTACCATTTATTTGCAGTGTTTGGATGAAAACTGGAATAATTCTTGATCTACTGTGCTTAGTTCCAGTGATGGAAACTAACTCCTGTGCAAGAAGATTCAAGTCTCTTCCAAAACAAAGTTTTTGGGTAGATAAAAACATTTGTATATACTGAAACTTTCACGAGATGAAAACGTAATTATGTTTGTTTATATCTGGCAGATAAACAGATTGGTAGAAAACACAATCTGACCGGACTGAATCAGACTGATTGTTTCATGACTCACCCTGACTTGACTAGACATTCATGGACCTTTTGAATGTCTCTGAGTGGAATACCGCGGAGAGGCTCCTTGTCCTGGGACATAAGCAGACACAAACCACAGTCACGCCGAGAGCGTCAACAGGAAATCAAAAAATAAATAAAAAGCATGCTGGCTCGTCACCGTGTCAGACTTGTAGTAGCTGACTGCGTTGTCATCCAGGGTGAAAAAACGCCTCTTCCAGCTCTTCCTCTGCAAATGCACAACACATCCTCTTTTTTTCCCCACTTATTTTAAGTTTTTGCTGAAGAGAATATAACTGGAAATCAGGCAGAGCACTCACCACATTTCCTTGTTTGACACAGAAACCATATCTCAGCACACCAGGCCTGTTTCCCTTCTTCTCCTTCCCCTCTGTCTCTTCAGTTTCATTCTGAAAGATTTCATCAGAGTGACCTCTTATCAGCGTCATTGTGGTAGCCGCCGTCAGATAAACTCTTCAATCACTACAAGTTGAAACTTGTAGTTTCAATCACCAGAAACTACATATATGTAGCATTTATGTTAATATGCTAAATATGTTTAGCATATAAACATATTTACAACTAAGTCAAATAATTATTTATTCAGGTTTAAATTTGATTAACAAGTCTCTCCCTACTGGAAGAGACATTAACATTTTAAAATGACCCAAACCAAAATCCAACCTTGAATCTGATTGAGGATCTGTGAAAGGAGCAAAAGGTTAGGGTGAAGTCCAATGAGGCCTTCCAACGTCAAAGACAAAGAATCATCAACAAAGATAAATTGCAAAAATGTCAGTGGAAACATACAAAAAGCTGATCCTTATCTTTTGACGCGCCATTAAATATAAATAAAAAAAAGATGTTCTTTTCTTTCCAAAAGAGTTTTTACTTTTTTGACATATACCTGTCTAGTTTCCTACCAGAAAGAAAATTCTTGGTTAAGTTAAAATAACTTTAACCATGCTTGATTTTAAGAAACCATGCTCTTTAAATGCTATTGCTGAATGATTATCTCAGTTATAGTTAACTCATAATATTAGACTGTGATTCAATTTATTACATAACTCTAGCTTTAACTGTAAATCTTACATTGGTTTGACTAAATTCAGACTTCAGTTTATAGTCCGCATCACTCTTTTGGAGTGATTACGGCTCAGATCTCAGTCTTACCTGGATTGGAGTATGGACCACCACACCTCCAATGATCTCCGTCTTATAGGCTTGTTGTTTCCTCCCTCCCTGAGAGTCACTGATCACGGTGCTAGCATCAGATTTGGGAGGCGCAGGGCAGGATTTAGGAACCTGCCAAAAGGTAGGACAGTACAAGCAATCCAGACGTCAACATTTAGGAGAAAATGCATATTAAAAGACAGATATGTGTCTATCTTCAAAATGTAAAACAGAAAATATACGCAAGAAACTGGCCATGACTTCCAGCCTTAAATAGTTTTGTTTTTTCTACTCCTAAAGGACAGAAATTAAAAGACAGAAACAGATGCAGATTTATAATTTTTAAAAAGGCAATATTTATTGTACTAAGCAGTACACAAGTTAATTTTTGGAGCTGCAATTTCTTCTCCTTAATACAAAGAACATTTTCTTCTCTCTGGAGCTTTAAAGCTTAGAAACAGCCAAAGTTAGAAGTCCCTCACAAAAGGAAAATTTAATATAAACTGTATTATTTTTAGCAAGATTTTTGCAATGTGAGAGTGAGCATGCTAACACTGTAATTAAACAATGGGAACTTGAGTGTACGCCCAGTGGTCAATCAAGAATAAACAGTCTCCTCAAACTTATCTGACGTAGCAGAAAAGTGGTGAAAAGTCACCTTGGATAAAAGGAGAGTGATGAGAAAATTGTACTCTTTATTCCAATTAGAACTGTTTAAAAAATATGCTTAAACCAACATAAAATAGTACATAAGAGCTGGGTGTATTTTCTACAAATAAACATGTTAAAAGTCTTTTAGTCATTCCACTTTACTCTAGTCTCCCAAATAAAATCCTGTGCTTGGTACAACAAGAAAACAAAACAATAACCTATGTATAAATTAATCTCAGTATTGATCCAGCTGTTCTTTGAAGGCATCAGAGAGGACATTAGTGAACAAACAACATTATGAAGACCAAGGAAACCAGCTGAGATCTAGGTTATAAAACAAAATCTCAAGCTCTGAAAATAAATTTACCATCTCAGAATAGAAAGAGTGTGGAAAAAATACAAATTTAGCAAGTCATGGCCGTCCACCCAACATGATAAGCTGGTAAAGGAGTGCAGAGAAGCAGCCATGAAGCTAATAGTAGCTCTGCAGGAACTGCAGAAATCCACTACTAGATCACTGACAGAAAGTTGTCAAAAGACCTGTTTGCACTGCAGTTTATCCATGTTGACGATACAGCAAACGTGGTAGAAGTTGCTTGTGTCAGATATAATCAAAATAAAAGTTTTTTAACCAACATCCAAAATCGTATGTGTGTGAGAATAGAAAGCTGGAAATCAGCTGATGATAAAAACCACTGAAAATGTATGGTTGTGATATGAACAAAATGACACAGCAGATATTTCTATTTCAATCACAACATGCAGATCATACAGCAAGAACGCATTTTCTGATCAAATGTATTTTATATAACAGCTTTAGTTAGGACCCACTGAAAGTGCAGATGTTACATAATGTTACCAACTTTAGGGAAAAAATGGTTTGTATTGCATAACAGAGATCTGCAAGAGGCATATCTTGTTGTCAGAACTTACTTAGAGCTTTACAAGACCCAACAAATACTGAAATGAAAGCCACATAAACAGTTTCTCTTTCCTACTCCATCAACTGTCTTAATTTTGACGTCATACAGGATCTGGGTCCTCATCTAAGTCTACAAAAATATACACTCATCTACCACAGAGAACAAGATAAAAATATGAATGATGATTTAATGTGTCAAACATTAACCACTGCATTATTTTCACAAGCCATTTCCTTTTTAGGGGTGTGCTAACATCCCGTCCCTTCCGCCTCACACGACTTTGTCGTTGAGGCCAAGACGGCTCAGAAAGAAAGCAGCAGCAAAGAAGCAGAGCAGATGCCACCCCCAACGACGGGGAAGTGAAAGAGAGAGCAAGCGATGTAGCTTCCTGTGTCGGCGAGCAGGTGAGCGCGCAGCAGCAACGCTCTCCTCTCTGGCACCTGCTGCTGCCATCATCAGACATCTGGACGGTGCTGGTCACAAAAGCCTCCCCCTTCCAGCTGAATACACAAATATTATGCAAACGTGCGAACTAGATGTTAACACCTCCACCACATTGACGTCTGAGTGTTATCTCTGCTGCTGTCATGCATTCACAATTTCCCCATTCAGTCAGTGTTAACAGAGGGTATTTGTGGGTGATGTGCTGGCATCCACAAAACTGATGGGGTCAAACTGGTTTTGGAGCTGCCCTCCATCAATACGTCATTATATGTCAGTTATATAAACCGACATATAATCGGGTGATGTGTGCCAGCATGTATACGTGTTGCTCTTACGGTGATCTTGCTGGCCTTGTTGAGAGCATCCACCCAGTTCCTCATGTCGACTGCATCATTGGCTTGAAGGTAGTACCGCCGTGAAACTGCATTTATGACTGCCAAAAACATAAAATGAAAAACACAACAGAGAGGAGTTCATGAAATCCACAGCGACCGCCGTTGGGGGATTTCATGATATCATGAGTAACAAAAATGAACGCAGTTGTGTAATGCCGCACATGCACGAGTCATCGTTTCACGACTCCAAGATAAAACTCACCGAAGCAGAACTCGGTCTTCGGCTTTTGCTTTGCAGTGGCTTCACTCACCTGAGAAAAGAGAAGACAAGAAAAAAGAAGACAGAAGAGAAGAAAGGAGAAGAGAAGAGAGGAATCTTTGATGTCAGGAAAGCCAGATGTCATTATCTGTGCGAGCAAACCAACATCTGGAAAACTTCACATCGCTGCTGCATGTGACTGCAAACTGGAACTGCAGATAACCCTGAATTCTTGAGTATCTCAGAATCCTTGAGTGAATTTCCACATTACTGTATTCGTGGGTGTAGTGAGAACAAACACTACAGACCTGACCTTTGACTCACAAGAACTGCTTCAAGTCTTTAAGAATACTCTTGATGGATAACAGATTCAACCACAACAACCTCTTCTCTCATGTCTATAGCATTAAGAATATTTTCCTGTAGGCAGTTTTTATATTTGAAAGATCTTAGTTAGATAATTCAGAATATATGAAAGGTGGTTTAACTTATCAGTCTTAACTTATCTGCAATAGAAAACAAATATTTTTGTTGTTGGTTGTCTGATTGGCTGATCAGGCCCTTGTGACAACTCCCACCAGCTCCCAAGCAGGCAATACCACAGAAGAAGAAGAGAACATGTAGGAGACAAAAAGAAGCCGAATCAACTTTTTCAGATGTACATGTTTATTTGCATT
Organism: Xiphophorus couchianus; assembly: GCF_001444195.1. Lineage (NCBI taxonomy): Eukaryota > Metazoa > Chordata > Actinopteri > Cyprinodontiformes > Poeciliidae > Xiphophorus > Xiphophorus couchianus. Next base: position 17,770,332 of record NC_040239.1, read on the forward strand.
GCACGCTTTGCTATGTTCATTTAAATTTATGTAAAGTTCCTGCAATAATTTCCTTTGGGTTTTTTCTTCAACTCAAATGAAAGCTCTTAAAGCATGTCGCTCTGCTCCAAATCAAGAGTGAGAGGCCTTCAGACATCCCAAAAGCCAAAACCAGGATGCCAGAAGCTGATTTATTAAGTCTTTTTAGACAACTTACTGCTGGGTTTAGTTAGAAAATTGTCCCTGGATGCAGTTTCTATAAATAGAGGGTGGATTCGGTGCTATAAACACAAACTGCATGACACCTGCATGTGTTCACATGTCATTGCTGCAGGTTGGTAGGTCTGAGCAGCTGGCAGACTCCACCTGAATACTGCAAAGTCGTGCAAAGTTTACTGCTGTATCAGATATCTGACTGTCTGGTTGAACACATCAGGTTAAGAAGAAGCCACTTATTTCCACAACAAACTAGTCTGAGAAGGTTGAGCTGGATCAAACCAACTCAATGATGAAGGGAGGTGAAAATAAAATAAATGCCATCATATCCAAGATGTATTATTAACTTACTAGCTAAAAGAGTACGAGAATCAACGATGCTTTACTGCACAACTGAATGCAGGATGGGATCAAACAAAACAATCAAGAAGCAATGACTCATAATAGTAAAGCGATTAATCTGACCCATGCTAAATAAAGTTACCTCCTCGCTTTTTCACTTTTGCATTATTGATTGTTCAAAGGGGAGGAAATGCTTCAGATAAATGTTTAGTAGATTATAGGGCTGTTTGATTAAAGTACAGTAATATAGTTGAATGTAGCCTACATGGGGATTACGTAAATTCCTGACTGTAGTCCAAAGATGTCTGAAAACAAATGGGGGTGCACGCTTTTACCTTAGAGATGTAGGTTAATCTCAGGCTGCCAACAAAGCTGGCTCCGCTGGCCAGGTTCTGCATACAAACAGAGCAGTCATTAGCTCAGAGTCCAAGGTCCCACAGCTTTATATTGATCATTTTTCATTTCCTCCTGCTGCTTGTGCAAACGTGCTTCTAGTTTGGTGGTGTGTTGTGTGTGAGCACCTGTGGATTGTCCATGTACCATTGCAGGACATTCCCCTGTGTGTCGAGGATGAAATATCGCCTCTGGAAGCGGCAGCTGTTCTCCTTCTCCTCGATGTCCAGGAAGCCGCACACACGGTTCAAGCGGTCCAGATATGGCATCGCTGCCACTATCACATAATCACTGAGACACAGAGGCAGAGGCAGACAGATGTAGAGGATAAATCATCTCTGAGTTAAGAGTTCAGACACACACACACAGGAAGAGAGAGACCCACTCGCACTCAGCAGTTTTTCATGTGACGTGATTGAGGCTGAGCTGCAAAAGCCGAAAGCCCGAGGCTGAGCTGAGGCCCTCCACCACAGCCGAAAATTACACACTACTCTCCAGATCTGCACACAGGCACATTTCTATAGGACAGGGAAGAGGAAAGAAAGGAGCTCAAGTCAAAGAAGTGTGGCCTGAAGAGGGATGTTTATTGAAAATGAAGAAGAGCATGTAAAATACAGAGCTGCTGGCAGATTCCTAAAAATAATCAGGACTAATTCTTCTCAGAAACTCAGTCATTCTTGTCATATTTATTTATTCTGCTTGTTTCTGGAAGTATCAAGCAGTATTTTATTTCATTTATTTACGTCACTGCAAGCTAAACCAGAATTAAACACAAAACTATGTGCAGGACATGTTCATGTTCTGTTTCTAGATATTTCAGCCTGGCAGAAACCAGCCCCTTGTTCTACGCTTTGCTTCGTGCAGACTGAACCCGCGGCTGTTGAGAGACGATTGCTTCCTGGAGGCGTGGACACCAATGAAGTTTTACATTTTAACCCATTCGCTAACATTTGGCCATAACTTACACAATGCACCAGTTCAGTGCTATGAAGCTAACCAGGAATTGCCTGCATTGCAAACAACCATCTCCAACTGCGAAGAGAGAAGTGCCAAGCAAGGGTGGGCAATATGAATTTGGAATTTCATTGCAGTATTTTGTAGTGCTATTCAGATATTGATAAAAAAACATTTTTTTATGAAAATGTATGACTGGGACTGCATGGCCCAGCATTCATAGTGCCCCAAACGCAAATACTGTTCTTGAAAACATTCATACTCCAGATGTCATTTATATTACTAAACTGTAACGTTAGTCGTATAAATGTATTTAATTAGACTTTATTAATTACACTTTCAAATTTAAATATACTTTTGAAAAACTGCATAATTATGTTTTTGAAGTTACTAATATTTATTGATGCTCTCATGAAGCAAACAGTGAAGAAAATAGTAAAAATAACATTTTTATTTTTAACATCAATAATTTAAATTTATCAAGACAATAATACATCTAAACTGTTATCAGGATAACGAATATTTCACAATGTATGACAAACGATACAATAAATGAACAAGGACCGAGCTGAATGTGATGGTTGTTGATGTTAAATTCAGTATTTGGCTTCGTCGCCAACACGGACCAAACGACTTTGTTCACTTCCTCCGCTACCATTGCTAAAACTACAAGCAGACTACAAGTCTGAAACAACGCAGAAAAACAAGGTCTTCATTCATAACTTCTCTTTCTGTTTGCTGATTGGCACAGTAGAAAATTTACAGAAGAAATCGAGCTCAATGGGAGAGAACCCCAACTGAGAACTGAAGGGAGATGAGAATTGAGTACAATTGTGTAGAAAAGCAGTGGCCAGGCTGTAGATGTCTGTTTTGTTTATCTTTCTAAGATAAACAAAAAGCACAACATCATAATGGCTAACTAGGCATTACCTGTGAGTGATGAACTATAGTGTGACAGTTGTCTCTATCCCTCCAGTTGCTAATAGTCTTATGAGACCGTGTTGCCTCTTCAGGCTGAAAAATGATCATGAGCTTTTCAATGCAACGGTTCCCACAAGAACCAGAGCAAGAAATGCCATCAGGCACACAGGTCACACCTGCTGGGTGGAACTCCTGCAGAGTTATTTTTAAACCAATGCTTAAGAAAAATGCCTCATTTTGAAACTATGCTCTGCGTCGCATGCGTCAATCGTGCATGTTTGCCACTGAAATAGGTCAAAGATACAGAAGGCATTAGCAGAAGCGTAAGCTTAGATGGAAACATGAAGGTGGAGGTGCACGGGTCACACAGATGCCATCACTGAGACGCACATCCACACAACTGTGTGCAGGCACACAAGCTATTCTGGGCATCAGAAAACATCTGGTTTAATCATTGCTGGGAGAAACTGTGGGGAGGTTTTTCCATCTTTGGTAAAAACCAAACCAATAAATAAAACTTGGATGATATTTTAAATGCCCTGTTTTTTAAAAGAAAATGCACAAAAGCAGCAAACATACAGTAGCTTAGGGGGAAAAGTATTGTATTTAGATAAGGGCTGTGGTATCAGACATACTTCACACAGAAGAATGGAGTGAAACATTCCTCTACAAACAATGATCGTTTGTGCACCAGATCAACCAGTCTAATGAACAAAACCGGATAGTAAGCATTTAGAAAGCAAAGACGGTTAGTGATTAGTAATGGTTTTATTTCCATCCTGAGGTTTTGGGGTCTAGTAAAGCAGAAAAAGGGAGGATTGAATAATCCTGACTAATCACAGGCAGGTTTCTGGCCACAAGTTACCAAAGTTTTAAAAGCTTACGGTTTCAAAACCATAAAATGTTCCATCATGGTGGTTTAAAGTCCAGTTCGAAATAGGACAGAGAAAGTGCTGCAGATACCAGCGTTTTCTTCAGCAGCATAGAGTAAAGCAGAGCTACGACAACACGGCACTGCTGGTCAGCTGGCTGAAAGAAAGCTGCCACACCTTTCTTCATGGCTAGAATAAAAGATCAGTTCAGCTGTTTGTGAATATTTCTGGTTGCAAATGACAGACAGTCATGCAGAAACTAAAGGAGCACTAGCTATATTTATTATTTAGGTCATGTTTTAAAACTACAGTTGGTCAACTACAAGTGGGATTTCTGTGAAGCAACAGACTACAGGCCGACTCCCAGAGCATTTAGCTCTACTAATGAACCACCTTCTTAGTTGAGTCTGCTGAGTTGTGAGGCACTTGTTATTTGCTTATTTTTTAAAATATTCTTCCTCTCATCTTAGCAATTGGGCAGATCTGAATCTGTCCATTTTTACTTATTTTCTATTCCAGTTTATTAAATTGATCAAAACTAACAATTTTACAAATGCACCATAATTGGACGCATTTTTTTAGTTACAAAAATATCAGATAGAAGTTACAGATATGAACTATGATGCATAAATCAAGGAATTCTTGTAATTCCTTAATTTTATTTTGGATTAAAAACTTCCATTTCTATTCGTAAAAATTGCAGCAGATTTGTTGTGTCTTCCATGCTGAATATGGCATGTTAACAAAATTTCCAAAAGCTTTTCATGTCCAAACCAACAGTCTCTTCCAAATAGCAAAAGAAGACATTTTAAATGTCACCAAAAGCATTTTTGTAGGTAAAATAATAAAAATTTCTAGGGGCGGGGTTGCCAAAATTCTGGGGTCCTTTATGTCCCTTGATTGAAATTTGTGAAACAGTGTGATCCAAATGTTAAATATAAACAAATCCCTTTGAAGAATGTTCTGCATGTTTAATGGGTAGAATAAATATCAGTTACTTCTTGGAAAAGGGGTAAAAAATATCCAGCTTTCTGAAACTGTAACCTACAACATCAAATATGAAGATGCCTTTTTTTTTTGTTTGTTTGTTTAGGAAGATGCAGTAAAGCACCAAAGACAACTGCAGATTCACTGATGGTAATGCATGTCAAGGTTAAATCTCCAAGAAATAACTGATCAGTGCATCTCCAGCTCAGATCAGTATTCAACTTTTTGTGCAATCAATGAGGGTTGCTTTGAAAAATGGTTAAGTCTAGTAAGGAAGACTTTGTGGGCAGCTATTTTGAGTGAATACTGTGAAACTGTAAGATCCTGTGAGAATCGTATACCAGCCCACGCCTCACTTAAATAGGGGGGAGAATGGACAACTCGGTTTTTAACCCTTCACTTCTCTGAGCACTGTTCAGTTACGTACCATCAACACTTGTGCTTCCTTTGTCTCAGACCAGCTATGTACCAATCCATCGGCAGCAGATCGGAAGTGGTCAATTTTCCTCGAGGCAGTCAGTTGATGAGATACTCATCCATATTTCCATATTTTTTAAAAATCCGTATTTCACCCATTCATTAAATGCATCATAACCAAGAACCCCCAATATTTTAGAACTGAAATCGTCCGTGGCCAGAAAAAAAAACCTAACTGTGCATCCCTGCGTCTGTCTACAACTATTTGAAGTGGATGAGTTGTGCCATAAAATGAGATTTCTGTTAAGTAGAGAGCTAGAAATAATTTCTAGATGTTACATATTTGTTGCCAGTTCACTGAACAGATAGGGTTTAACGCAACTTCCCACTGAAGTTGAGTTCGAGCATGTAAAACTGAACTGTTCTCAGTCTGAATTACTCAACAACACCTGACATGCACAGCATTAGTTCAGCTCAGATGACCTGCAGTGACTCACTGACACCAACAAGTCCACGCAATGACACACCTACTGCAGTTCCCAGCTCCAGCACGCACACAAAGCGACGGCCAGAGCCATGAAGTGGCCCTGCTGCTGCTGCTGTCTCTAGACTACTTACCCGCTGTGGAGAGTCAGAGTGCGCCACAGCCAGCGCCCCGAAACCAAGCGGAGAGCGCAGAGCCTGCCTCAGCGGCTACGATCATCCTCAGAGGAACTTTTAGACAACTTTTACGGACTGCAGACTTACAGATGAACCGGCGTGCACAACGCCCTCACACTATTCTCTATTTGTTTGTGTGATCGGGTTACAGGAGACTTGCCTTTTTTTCCGGGTTGGACGTTTCGGTATTAGAATAAACCAGCCCCGGATGTGATCTATGCGTCCCCTGAGTTCCAGCCCCAACCTCATCTTCCTCCTCCTCCTCCTGCAGCTGCTGCTCACTTTTTACCCGAGGGAGAGAAAACCGAGTTCAACAGGCCTTTCTTATAACTTTAAATTCAGTTTCATGTTACACCTTTATCAACGCAATCCCTTTGTAAAACACATCTTTAATTAATAGAAGGCTTTCACTGCATCAGAAGTGTGAGCTCTTTCTCTCTGCATGCCATATGTCATCTAGTCTTTTTCAAGAACTAGGTCAAAGTGCTGAATCGGGTGGTTTATATGAAAGAGCTGTAAAAGAAGGAAGCATGCACCTGGACAAACAGGAGCACGGACGAAACATGGCTATTGTCCTACATGCAGGTGCAAAACTATGGTGTCAAAATTAAATAAATAAACTTGTGTATACACTTATTAACTTGTGAAGAATTTACTAAAATCATACATAAATGACAAATTCATTCATTAAATGTTTTGATGATAAAAAAACATCCGAAAACAAAAATTAATAATTTACTGTTAAATGTTACCCATTTAAACCGTAGAAAGTGGATTCTAATATCTGATTGGTTAAAATCCACAGTACGTCAGACACAGACCAATGATCTTGAGTAACTCTGTCTCAGTCCCACCCCTTGGTTGTGAGTGATGGAACAGACAGATAAAATCAATTCTGCATGTTCTAAATTCATTACCATATTGAGCTAAATATAGAGTTGACGTTGTCAGCAGGTATAAAAATTAGATTAACCAAAGAGTTTCACATTCATGCTTAAAAAAACAACAAAAAACCCCATTAACAATTATCTAGATATACAGATAGATGAATTTGCTGCTATCTCTCCAGATTTGTTTAGTTTATCAAACTTAAGTCATGTTGAACCCTTGTGTTGGCTAATTTATCCTCACTGAGGATCTATTGGAGCTCTGAAGTTATTTTGTGAAGCATTAGTCACATCTATCACTTTATGGTACACTTACATTTGTTTAGTCTACCTCTGTTGTTAAATTTATGTTTTTTGATCTGTTTCATCTAGACTATTTTGGACTATTTTGTTGATATACTCATATTTATCTTTTTATTCCCATACTTATTTAGTGGTGTCACAATTAAAAGAAACAAATACACATGCTGTCATAGCTTTCCAATTTTTATTTTTAAACCCTTTCTCTCACTTACAGTTATGTACTTGTGCTGGTCTATCACATTGGGGTTGAGGTTTGTGTGACAAAATGTGCAAAGGTTAACATCTGTGCAACTCTACTTCTTTGCAAATCACTTTATAAAATGTATTTCTTCTCCCTACTCCATTTTACACATATAACCCATATATTTTAGTTTGATTTTTGAGTTTTTTATTGTTTGAACGACATCTGTCATCTTAAATTAAATAAGTAAATAAACTAAAACAAAAATAAGAAGGTCAGGTTTTATATTTTCACTTTTTGTCTTCGTTATGAGTCATTTATGATTGAGATATATTCAGGTATTGGGTTTCTGTCTGAAGATAGCATGGGTTTCAATGCAAATATTGAAACCCACCTGAAACCAGGTGCGTGTGTGTATGTATATGTATACATACACACACGCACATATATACAGTATATATACACATATACAGTATACATCAATCTGCAAAGTAAAGACACTGATGTTTGGAAAATGTCTTTTCTTTCAAATTCCATTCTGTGGTTTTTAATTTTGAATGTCTTCAAGATTTTTGCAGGGTTTTTTTCCACTTTCAAACAAAGGTAACCACAAATTAGCCTAACTTCCTTTTTTCACCACTCTGCTCCTTGTCTTCTTAAGACTTTAGATTTTGTTTTGACACGTTTTGCAGACTCTCCTCACACCGAGTCGCATCAGCCGAAATGCTAAATATTCGTTTTGCACAGGTAGTGGTTTTAGTCATTTTTCTTTTAGTAAAAATGTATGTTCTCCCTTGTTAAGAGGAAGTGGTTAAGTGTCATATGACCTTCCTGAGGACAGAGACCTACCTTGCCGATTTCATATCCAGCAGTAACTGCGTAGAAGATTCAAGTGTCATTTCTGTAAGGGGAAGTGTTAAACTTTCCACAGACCCTCATGAGAATAGTCTCAATGTTTTTTTTTTAATGCACATTAGGGAAACGAGTTTTCTAAAAGCACAAGGGGATCAAAGACACTATAGAAACTGAGGTGTGATTGTGTCTTTATTCAGACAAACTAGAAAGCACAATAAATGATCAGAGTGCCGTGGTAACAACAGAGAGGAATAATTTGATTCTATGTGGTGAAGCGAGCTGTCGCGCGTACCAAAACCACACTCGCCACCCCCGGTCTGCACCAGAGCTGAGAGTAGGAGTTCTTGACTTTTCACATATTTGTGCCTCATAAACACTCCCAGGTTCACGTGTTACTTTATAGCAGTACCTCATCTCATTGTGCAACTATTAGAAAATGTTTTAAGTTTTTAGTGGCAGTGAAAACTGCAGCATACATTTGTAGTACTGAAACATCCCTGCACCACCGCAATCATAAGATGATATTCTTCTTGTTTTTACACCAATTTCAAACCACCAGAAACTCTCTGTGCCTCAGATCCTCTTTGAACTTCGATGGATGACATTTGTAATAAAACAGACGAGAAGGATGCAGGAACAAACTAGGTGGAGGAGTTTAGAGCTGACAGAAGGCATTGTGCAGCAGCAGGAGCAGCGGGGTGATCAACACGAGCGGGCTGGTTGACAGAGCTCCTGCAGTGTTGACTTGTTGGCTGGAACGGGGCCTGTTGCAGTCATCAGCAAAGCAGCACTCAATTTTGGCTCCTGAAGTGTTGCTGTGTGCTTTCTTACAGAAGTCCATGTATGAGCATGACTTTATCACGGTGTCTGAAAGAAATCGAGACGCAGACGCCGACTGTGTGAGTCAGATCTCAACAATCCAACAGCAGAAGCAGACAAACAGCAAGAAATGCACAGAAGTCTGCAACAAACCCTTGAGCAAACACCCAATTAACAGTAGTAGGATGTAGAAACATCTTTTATGGTTGTCTTACACATTTGTAAACAAACATGCAAAAGTTTTATACCATTTTTACATAGGAACAAAATGGCATAAACCACAGAAATATAATACTATAGCTGTGAATTGGGTCAGCAAAAGCGTCGACTGTCAATAGAAACAGTATGACTGCCGTTTAAGTGCTGCTGATTTCCTCAGACGTTCAACTGAGACAGATATTTCACTGGAAACAGTGTTGGTCCGACCTCCAGTGAGGCAGATCCAAATGGTTGCATATGTGTTGGAGTGTGTTTACTCACTCGGGCCTGTGATGGTGGCGCAGGCCTCAGAATAAGCTGGACAAGAGATGGAGCCCTCCTTGTCGCACTCTTCCTCGCTGGTTGTTGAGCAGGCGTAACATTTCAGAGCTTGGCCTTCGCAGACAGAACAGGATAGAACACCTGGCTTGAAACTAAGCATGAATGTTCACAGGCAGGTGCAACTCCCACACACACGCGTCACCTTTAGTTAACATCAGTCTGCTCAGCCCATCATACATCAACATACACAGGGACTCACTACAGTCATGTAGGAATAAAATGTCCTGCAAAAGTCTTCATAAACCTTGTGGTGTGTAATTGGAAGGTGGAAGGGAAAGGATACACTGTTTTCATTTTGCTTTTACAATAAAGTAAATTGTGAAAGTGTCTTGTGCATTTGTATTTAACCTCCCTGAGTTTTAAAACCACATTTTTGTAGTAACTACAGCTGCAGGTCTTTTGGGCTATGTCTCCACAAGCCTTACACATCCAGAGGCTGAAATTTTTGCCCGTTCTTAATTTCAAAATAGCCCAACCTCGGTCAGACTGGATGGAGAACATCTGAAAACATATTTTTAAATGTTTCCACAAATTCTGAATTAGATTATGGTTTGGACCATAATCTGGTTTGGTTTGGACTTCTCTAACACATTAATGTGTTAGAGAGACCATTTCAATGTCTCTCTGGCACCATGTTTATTGCTGAAAGATGAACATCTGCTCCAGGCTTGTGTCTTTGCAAGTTTTCCTGCAGCATTACTCTGCATTTTGGCCAGTTCTTTTCTCCATCAACTCTGATCATCTTTTCTATCCCTGTTTAATAAAACTAAATGATTCCCCCCAGCCTGATGTGGCCACTGCCGTGTGGATGACGTAGACTGTTACTTTGTAAAAAAAACACGAAGCAATTTCAGTTTCTTCCAGCCTTATTAGCCCAAACCTGCTTTAAACTTCTCTAAAACCTTTACATCTGTCTGCTGTATTCCTCTGTCTATATGATACTTTCAGTTCTCTAATGTTTTCCATCAAACCTCTGAGGCCTTCACAGATCATCTGGAATTAATACTGAGATTAAATTACACAAATGTAAGAGCAGTTCACCAATTAAGTGACCTTTGAACACAATCGATTGCACAGGATTTTATTTAGGGATATCAGAGTAAAGGGGGTTGAAACAATGCACACCAATCACATTAAAAATGAAAAACTTGCATGCTTTTCCTTTAGTTATGTTGCAAGGCACTGTGAATTTCTCATGAATCTCTGTTAAATCTGTATTGAAACACAAATAAAGGTGATACTGCGTAGATGCAGAGTACACCACTGAAAGACTACAACTTCACTAAAGTCTTGAATCATCCTTACAGGCCAAGATCAGCACTTGTATTCTGAAGTGTTCTGGATCAATACTTATCCAGACTATTATTTTAGAAGGTTTTCCAAAGTTTTTCTTCCAGTATTGGGTCCTTTTTTTAAACTAATTTTCATTTTTGTTATTACAATAATGTTTTTTTATTATTTGTTTGTTCAGCCTTATTTTTGCTTTATGAATCATTCAGTCATGAATGTAACAAGTTATCCAGCTGTGTATATTAATGTAACTTACACTAAACAAATAGGCCATTTTATTTTAAATTGGCAGAAATTGGGCATTTTGTCACTAGCAGTCTGTAAAGAAGACATGATTAAACATATATGGATATGCCAGTTTGACTGATATAATCTTGTACTGTAGCACTGATGGGATGATTTTCAAACAGAAATTAACTAAAAACTTGATAATTGAAGCACGTTGCTGGTTTTGTATTAGGTCTTTGATTCTTCTAGTTTCCCACAAACATTACTTTCAGACAATGACAATCTGATGTTGACAGATTTTTAGGCCTGAAATTAGTTTCTTTATTGTCCTCCACTTGCCTATTTTTTTTAAAGTGCACACTGCAGTGCATGATATCTAGTTTGGACACGATGAAAAGGCAGAACAGGAGTGAAAAAGAATTGAAATTCCAAAGTAAAACATTGAAAAACCCTCGTAACGCCTGGAGAACTGGAGAAGAATTTTAAGAGAGGATGGACACCTTAACCCTTTATCTGTCTGCAGATAATCATCAGTTGCCTACTGATTTATATTTTAGTCATTTTAGTCTCCTACAAACAATCTGCATCCAATTATAGAAACTTACTGTGGCAGGCCAGAGAAAAAAGGCAGAGCAGAGTCAAAACAGTCTTCATGGCAAATGGATGATGGGATACTGTCTTCTAGAGTCCAGAGATGAAGTGGATGAGTGAGATGTTTGGGAATCGGGGACCATGTTGGCAAAAAAGGAGGGGGTTTAACAATGAGAAGATGTCTAAAGCATTAAGCATCTTATCCCTGTAATCTCCAGCTATGCTGCACAGGCAGCACCCTGCACTAAAGGATTAACAGGACAAGCGTTAACAGGGCAACACAATTGCAGTTTTAGAGCATAGTCTAGATCAGGGGTCTCAAACTCCAGGCCTCGAGGGCCACTGTCCTGCAGTTTTTAGATGTGCCACAGGTACAAAACGCTGGAATGAAATGGCTTAATGACCTCCTCCTCGTGTAGATCAGTTCTCCAGAGCCTTAATGAACTACGGTAATTATTCTATTCAGGTGGTGCAGCAGAGGCACATCTAAAAGTTGCAGGACACCGACCCTCGAGGACTGGAGTTTGAGACCCTTTAATAGAAGTGCTGTCCTTACAAAACGTGACTAATGTGTAGCTTGACAGTCAGCCAACAACTAATAAAAGGTCTCTGTACAAAAAAAATACACTATTGGCTACACTCCTCTTAATGCAACACTCGAAACATTTTTGTAAATGAAACAGAAAGAAATTAGAGCTCATACATACACATATCTTAATGCTACACTCAAAAACTACGTATGTACATTTTATCAACCAATGAAAAAACAACACATGCTTAAGTGTCTTCCAAACAAAATAACCTACTTACAAAGACGAAAGGTTTTCCGTGTACAAAGCGTATTTAAAGTATATTCAGCGTTCATGAATCGTTAGCTTTAACCAAATTCTGGTTGGCAAGGTTACCAGATAGTTTGCTGTTAAGAGCGCTCACTCGGTTACGTTTCTGCAAACACAATATGACAAAGATTGCGGTAAAACAGATGTCACATACTGATCACTTTACAACCCTCCAAACTTGTACCCATTATTAGCATGAATTTAATCACTAAATTTGCTAAGTGTAAAGTTTATTGATGCAACGTATTTCCACTATAAGCCACGGCAACTCCTGCAACTTTTAGATGCGTCTCTACTGCAACACACCTGAGTAAAGTAATGCAGAACTCTGGAGAACCTGACTGCACTTACAGTAGGAGGGGTTTCAGCTATTGGATTCATCCAAGATAAGCAGGACACCAGCACTCAAGGACCAGGATTGCCCAAACCTGAAGTGGAAGGAAAATAAATGGTTTTCAAATCTTTATGTAAATATCTAACAATATTTGTTTTAAACTTGGATGTTTCTGCGATTCTGTTTTCCTAGTAGGTGAACAGCCAGATCTAGGCAAATTTACACTTCATTACAATTTTTTGGATCATAGATTGAACAAATATCTTAAGAAGTTCAACACAAGGAATATAGTTTTATAACCTTATCCCTTTCCTCATTGTGGTGTTAATTGGTCTTCAGATTAATACCACAAGGTGCTAAGTCCATTTTATATAGAAAGTAATGAATCCTTATATAAAGCATGGTAATAATCAAACTGAAAATATTGCAGAACAAACTATATTGATGTTTATTCAGGAGAATGTACACATTATTCACACTGATTCAACACAGATGTGAGATTGTCATTTATGAACTACAGATACGAATTTATATCCTATTCAAGCAAAGTCTGAAGTTACAAAATAATATGGCAAAAACAAAACAGTCTAGTAACAAGAGGTAACATGACATCAGATTGGCACAAATATATATACCATTTACACATCTGAGTTTGTGATGTTGGTGAATTTTACAGTCATCACAAATTTACAATGAATATTTACTTTAATAGATTTTAAATAACCACATATTGAGCCCTAAAAAAATCCTGCAATGCTTAGTCTTTCTTTAACCAGCTGATTTATAGGAAGATTTTAAACATATCCTGCATTGCAAGGACAGGTCAATATTTTTTCCTGGACAGAAAATCTCATGTAGAAAACCAAGTGAGAACCAAACACACACGCAACATAAGCACTAGTTGTAAAATTTATTTTGTATTGTGATAAGCAGCCATAAATTATGTTATAGTTAATCATTACAGCCCTGTGCTGAACACAGATTGTGCTTGTTGGTGCGATAAAAGAAAACATGTCTGAAAAAATGGCAAAACTGTGAAAAAGTGTAAATAAACGAGTACTCTGACAACAATCATACATGAACAGCAGGCAAAAGCTCTCACTAAGACATCAGGTTACTCCACAGGGTTTTGTAAAAAGCAGACTGTAATGATATTTAAGCAGCAGCATCTGCAATTTGTAAAATATCTCCACTCAAAAATAGCCCAGTTACATAAAAAGTAAGGGTTATGGTTTTGTGGATTTGACTGAACAGCTCCATAAATTGCAGACTGTTTTAGAAGGATGGTAGTGAAAATGTTCTCAATTCATAGAGGTTTATTTATGTGGCCTTGCAAGTGATAAATAGTCTGCATGTGCACAAAATGACATGTCCACAGCATGATGCTGCCAACATCATGCGTCACTCGTAGGCATGAAGTGTTGAGTTAGTTTATCTCTACGCAGCTGTTTGCATGAACAACTACAACTATTTTGTGTCATCTACATGACTTATAGTTATATTCACATATAATTGTAAACAAGACATGATTTCTTCCTGCGTTAGTACTATAAAACGAACAGATTTGTGGAGAGGATGACTAAAAACTGTCTTGTTGACAGATTCTCCCACCTGTGCTGTTGACCTTTGCAGTTCCTCCAGAGTTACTGTGGGAGTTATAACTGTTTATCTGATAAATATTGTATTTTGCCAGTCTGTTAGTTTAGGTAGAGAGGTCCACTTTCACACTCAATCTGGCCAAACCAAAAAATAACTTGAAAGTGGTATAAAAGTATATTTTAATTGTTTAACCATTCATATTAAATCTCTTCTCTAAAGCTTGTCTAAGCAGAAGGTTGAAAGTATTTTCAAAATCAAACCCAGGGATGAATTCAACACGATGTCATTCTGGAGGCAAAGCTGGTAGGAGTTTAGTGGAAATATCATTAGAGCTGTTGTTCCCTGATATCATGGAAAAACACTTGATAGCTCTAGATAACCTTACGAAAGGTGCAAAATGCAAACAAAGCGATCTCATGTGATTAATATGCTGAGAGCCTTGAAGGTTCAGGTCACAAGTAGTGCAAATGCAAATTACAAGAGGTTATTTCAGACATCTGTACATAAGCAGTTTCTTAGGTGCAAGGCAGGCACAGGGTACAGTATGGAAGCTGCTTCTTGGTTGGAGGCATGCACAGTGCATTTCTACAGGACTGGAGGGGCGATCCAGGCTGATTAGCCTCAAGCAAATCCTCAGTCTATTTTTCCCATTTTGGCAATCAGCTCATCACAGATCTTTGTGAGCTCCTCGATTTCTTGATTCTGCAGGAACGCCATAAAGGAAGGTAATTAAACACTATCCAGTAATCGCAGACAGGAAATGGTGCTGAATGATGTGTTTCCTGGTACACAGCCTGGAGATGATGAGTGTTGTACCTTCTGCAGCAGGGCTTGTTCCAGAGACTCGTTCCTCATCTGCCCCTTCCTCAAGCTCGCGGTCAACGCTATTGTTTCTGAGCTCGCCTTGGTGCGCACCTGAGCAATCTCCTCATTGGCCCTACAAGAATGAAGAAAAATAATATATATTTTTATCCAATAAAGTTTTTCTCCCAAACTCTTCTGTTGCTCAGACTCTTCATACTTGTCTAGTTTCTCCTCTGCATGCAGCTTCAGTGTCTGGTATCTCTGCTCCTCCTGCTTGACTCTGGCCAGGTAGTCCTGAGCACACTTCTTCAGCACTTCTTCATTCTGCATGAAGAGATAAAACCTAATGCCATTTACCAATTCATGTGCACACACAGAAGGCAGATGGAAAACTGAGCATCTACACAGCTTTTTCTAATGTTCATTTTAACTTTTGTGTTTTGTCTGTGTTCTGAATTGCAACATATTTCCTTCCAATGTTTCAACAGCAGCAGTAAAAGCTAAAGCTAGACTACTTTGTTTCATTAAAACCCTGCATATTTAGGATTTTGAGCACATATAAAAGCCTATTTTTTTGGGGGGGGGGGCTTAACAATTACATTTTATGACCCTGGGTTGCTTTTAAATTGCTCTAAACTTGACAACTTTGGCCCTCGTGGCAAAAGGTTTGGACACCACAGCCTATTCTTAAAATTACTTTCACTGAGAGTTTTGCTGTGGTTTCATAATGACTGCAGCTATTTGAGTTAGATTTTTCACCTTATGCCTGGTGCTGGTTGTACAAACACCGCTATTAACCACAAGATACACTTCCAACTTTATACATACATTAATCATCAAGTGCTAGAAACGTAAACTATTTTCAGGGTACTTGGGGAAACAAGACGTTTCAACAAGATGTCCTCAAATTTCCCACCTTTTTAAAGCCATCCAGGGTGCTTTTCATGTTTTCATAGCGGCGAAAGATGTCCGACAGCGAACGCTCCACGGAGTTCAGGTCTGCCAGGGCAGCATCCTTCTCCACTGTCACCGCATGCAAAGCCTTCTGGAAGTTCACACTGTTGCGTTGCTCGTCCTCTAAAGAAACACATAAATGGGTTATTTTTTATCTCACAATATCAATATGCAACATAAAACACTTTTCACATTTCAATTCGGACTTTTCCTTTTGCAACAGAGCACTCACAGGATGAGTTTACACAAATTAGAATAAATTCAGTGTTTGAATGTTTTCCTGCAGTGAATTTAACTCACCAATCATCTGAGCTATTGTCTTCTCATATTCTGCAACAATCTTTCTGAAATGAGACACACCAACATACAACGCTAAAGTTTGTCTAAAAGTTTACATAAGATCGTTATGCAATAAAAATGACTAATTTCATTTTTGCGGTACACAGGACCACCCTCATCTGGAACGTTTGATCCCCATGACAACAGCAGGATGTTTTCTAACCTCATCTCATCCACTTCTTGTTTGCACTGCTCATACTTTTTCTTCCAGTCATTAGTTTCAGCCTCCTTAGTGATGATCTGAAAGGAGACCGTTTGTGAGTAAACACCTCCACCAGCAATCTCTGAGTAACCCAGTGAAGCCAAGTCCAACACGAGAGCCTACCTCCTCTCTGATGAGGGTGAGAACCGCTTGTTTCTCGGCCTCACTGATGCAGATGGAATCCAGGACCTGACTTCCCGTTTTCTGCATCTCACTTCCTTCTGATGTCTTCAGCTCACATGTGTCTTCATACTGGCAAGAAGGAAATCAGTCATCAACATCTTTTTTTTCTTTTTGCTCAACCAAATTGTCAAAAGTTTCAGTTGCTAATTTTGGAGATGAAGCAAAAAATGATCTAATGACAAAGTTTGCTAAATTCCTGCATTCATCTATGAGCTGGTTGAAACCTCAAAATCTAATCTTGTTTATGATCAGTGAATACCCAACTCAAACCTAATCACTATCAGGTGCCACTGACAAAAACCCTTCACTGTTGTCACTATTACTGCAGGAAGAAGACTTGGTTAGCTCCTTCCAGAGTCGGTAAGAAATGGAAAAATTAGGCTGGAGGAAGCATGAAAGCAATAAGAAGCTTCTCGAAGGGAAACCATTGTCTACATAGTCATGCTAACGGTTCATTTAGGTGCTTCAACAGATACAGGAAGCTGAATGTTTTACTGCAAATTTGCTACATTTTCTTCCAGCAGTCAAATTGCATCTTTAATGCAGCATGTTCTATTAGCAAATGTTAGCAGGTGAGGATCTGTAAACAGAGATTACCTGTTTAGACTGATGTTTAACTAATTGCTGACAGTAAAGAAAGTTCAAAGCACTAATCATTCAGTCCCATAATGTGGAGGATTTTGCTGCATTTGTAGGAGACATAGGTGTGTAACTTTAGTCTAATTTTGATAAATCAATGTTTTACAACATTAAACATTTGTGTAAAAATATCAAATTTGACATTTATTCAGAACAGAAAAATGTATTTCTTAAGACATTACAAATATTGGTGAAATTAGAGACAAACATTTGATTCATGCTTTTCTACACTAAACCTGTCAAGATTTGGAAAAATGTCCTAAACCAACTAAATTATACTTGTTGTTTTGGCATCATATTGTAATATTTGGATAATCTGATCTTCTCCTGCAGCTTAACATTCAGCATATATCACTCATCTTTGGGTCAATGTTCTCACTCCCTCCTCTTCTCCATCCATGTTTCTCCTTCTGTCCTTTGCTGGATTATGACAGTCATAGGCTAATCTTGAGGGTGATAATCTTAATCCATGTGTCACCTGAGAAGACTAACTAACACAGTGGCAGGCACTAAGTACCTTGTGCTGTCCTACACCTCAATACTGACATATCACATATTACAATGCAATGTCCTTGGCTGTAACCTAATCAATTGTTTCTTTACTTCAAAATAAAATGATCAATTTTGCTATATTTTATTTTAAATTACTACGTTAATGTCTCATATTTCAGCTGCATGTGAAGAATCAGATGCAGATGAAAGCGACACCGGCTGTAACTTGTCATTCCTTTCATTTGAACAGATAAAATGCCCCACCTAGTGGCAGAATTGCAGTTTGAAATTTATGTATAAACATTCATCCAATTTTCAGTGACAGATTGACACTCCATTGATGAGCAAACCAAAAGCTGACACCAAGTTTTAGAAAGAAGAAAATATATCAGGATAGAAGAGACGGAGTCTCACCACAGAGCAGCAGCCTGACTCATCTGGTTTGGATGTCAAATTGTTTTCCTGGTCTGTGAAAGAGAGAAGAAAGCCTTTTGGGTCATACAGGTAGGTCCTATAAATATGCTACAGCACTGTTTAGCAACATGACCAGCAGGTGGCAGCAAATTAAATCCTTAGGCCAAAAAAATGTCATAGTGATATTCAATCTGAAAGAACCCATGAATTATATTTCAATGATTTGAATGTTTTCCTGCTATATGCCCTTAATGACCCCTCAAACTTCATTTTAATAAATAACTAATCCATTCAGTACTGGGTTGGGGCTCCTTGTGCTTAAATTACTACATCAATTCAGCATGGCAACAAGATAATCAGCTTGTGTATCTGCTGAGGTGATGAGGAATCCCAAGTTGGTTTAATTAGCAGTCTTCAGGTCGTATCTGTATAATTGTTTCTTTGTCTCAACAATGAGTTTACATCAGGCTAATTTGATGGCAGACTGCAGAGATAAATGATTAATGATGATGATTAATGGTGATTAAAGCATGTATTGGTACTTTTGGCACTCTATGTTGTAGCCAGTAGTATTATGTTGTAGTATGTTATATCCACTAGCATATAATATCACCATTTCTCTAATGCTTCATTACAAAAGGAAGACATGAAGTGTTAAATTCCTTGAAGTTGATAAAACTTACTACACAACAAATCTTCACACTGTTCCTGAAGAACATTAGATTTTGTTCCTCTCACCTCTTCGGGGGTGACTTAAAAGAAGGAAAACAACCTTTGTACAACATTTTTCCTTTCACTTAACTTTCCAATAATATACTTGGATAAACACCCAGCTTTTTAACCATAATTTTTTGACTTCCAAGAGTGAACAACTGTCAGGTTTCCTTTCTTCCCCAGTCATGTGTACAGGCCACAACACAGATTTCTATTGTGGGGGGAAAAATCCATTTCATTTATCTTTAGTAATATTCTAATTTTGTAAAATACTAAATTTGGGTGTTAGTTTTAAGCCACTACGGCCAAAATTAATAGAAACAATCACTTGGAATATATGTCTATGTAATAAACTCGTATAAAATAGGAGTTGTAAAGTTTTTACTGAAATAAATAAACTTCCAGAAGACTCTCTGATGTACATGTAAATGATTCATTTTCCTGAACATCAGTTTCAGGAAAAATTGTCATTCAAGGACAATTTCTCCTGAGAATGAACTATGTAAGTGACTGAACCAATGTCACATAAAACTCATAACATTCAGTAGAAACTGAACTGCATGTCAGAAAATATCCGTCATGTTCTGAACATAAGTTACAAACAGCTCTGTGCATAAGGACAGCTCTGTCCCAATTACTCACCACATTGTAATTCTGAACATTTCCCATGTACAATTAATAATTAAACAGGCCTGTGTTTGCAACAGAAGAGGAAAGGACATTTAATGTGACTGCCTGACCATAACTGTTGTTTACCCACGGGTCTGGTAGTGCATACTGATCTAAAATAATAAATATCTAATCTTTGGTGTCCTTCATTTGAGTTAATATTGCTCTAAAATATATGCCATCATTTTACTCACAGTTTTGCTCCTTTTCTGATTTGGTCCCAGCCAGTTTCTCTTCATCTGTAGCATGGCCCTCATGATGGTCATCCTTAAACAACATTAAACTTTATTACCATGCTGGCTTTCTCTGTATACACCTGTTTTTTCACTCATTGTGTAGTAGGCATATTACCACTATTATCAGAGCTTACCTGTCCATTTAAATCCTTCTGCATCTGCTGGTTTTGCTTTAGTTTGCAGGAGTTCCTGAGGACAAATGACAAAAAGCAACATCAGCTTCAGCATGGCACATTTCAGCTTTGAGTGGATTTAAATGAGGACAGATGGAAAAATAGGAAGAGACAGGAAAAAAAAGCAGGAAGCTTTACTACTAGACCACATAGCTTTTCTTTGTGTGTGCTGAGCTGGCATGCTCTTCCAAAAAGTGCTGAGTTATGCAGTAGAAAGAGCAGAATAATGAAATGTTGGTGGATTAGAGGGTTTCCTCTAACTCATGATATTTTTCCTCTTTGCAAAAGTACTCATGTCTTTTTCTCTGAGATTCTGAGTTTATGTCAGCTGCAGAGCCAGAGTCACACAACACAGTTATGCAGTACTTACAACAAAACACAGAGGAAATGGACTTGCTCAGCAGTCCTGATGCCACACAAAGAGAAAGGGAAGCAGAATGACATGTTGAGCAAAGAAAAGGAAGGAAAAGACACAAGATGAGACAGGGGTTAGGACAAAGACAAGGTGAGGGCAGAGGTCCTAATGGTTAGGAAAACAAAACTGGAATCAGAATCAGAGTGTTACTGGGAAACGTCAGACATAATGTATTGAAAAAAAATATTAATGTTGCAAATATAATACATATAAATATAATTTACAAGAACATTTCCTGACTAATAAAAGTTTATTGCAAATTCCTTCCAATGTTTGTCAATGCCTCACTAGGTTTTAACACTAGATATTCAAAAGTTTGAGACGATAAAAATTAAAGATGCGCCAAGAAATCAGCTGAAGAGTCCAGCAAAATTTTAACTGGATTGGATCTAATTATTGACCAGCCACTGCTAAACTAAGTACATAATATTTTTCAAGCAGTAAATGCATCATATAAATGTCCCAGCAGGTGGCATACCTGCTGTTCGTTCCAGATGCCACAACAGGGAGATGGAGCTCAGCACATTACAAAAATAAAAATGTATTACAGCTTAAAACAATGATCATTTTATTCTGTTGTAAATCATGACATAAAAGGAAGCAATGTAAATGTTTTGAAAATCTGACATAATAACCATGAAGCATCCATTGAGATTTAATGTTCAATGATTTTGCGAAACAAAATATTTTATGATAGTGTCATGATGTAAGCAAAGAGTTATAATATGCTCATTAAAGTAGAGGATGAGATGTTTGATTTTATTTACAGATATCTCCATTTCATAACCTGGAGAGTTTTATTGTATTTTGTAGCAGAGATACTTTTATATTATATACCTTCATATTTCTATACTTCATTATATTTATATTTTTATAACTCTATATAACACTTTTAGCTTTTGACATTTGGATACACCATTGTTTTATTAGACTGGTTCACATCAAGTAGAAATTGCATGTCTCTATATTGCAATGTTTAATTAGATGCATGACATAGTTAATTACAAATACTTGTGTAAGATCTTCCACAAGAGGGCAGAGTTTGACTTCTTAATAGTTGAGCAAAAATGAAGTAAAAGTAGAAGCAAAACATTCAGGTATGTATATAAAATGGAATGTGTAAACAGAGTTTCACAGGTGTGTGCGAATGATATAAAATAAACTTCCTGAACA
Source organism: Xiphophorus couchianus (assembly GCF_001444195.1). NCBI lineage: Eukaryota > Metazoa > Chordata > Actinopteri > Cyprinodontiformes > Poeciliidae > Xiphophorus > Xiphophorus couchianus. The sequence continues at coordinate 17,791,946 of NC_040239.1, forward strand.
TAAAGTGGCCCATTTTAGTGCAGTGAGTCAGGCTGTATGCAGGGGAGAAACAGCTGACATGCCTTAAACCTGCATTATACACGCAACACGCCAACACAGTTCGTACAAACAAAGACACTTTGATCATTTCAGGGTAGATGTGAACAACCGCTTGCAATCACTGCAGCTCTTTACAGCCATTCATAGAAACTAGCTGCGTATCTCACTTAAACTCTGGGTTGTATGTGTGTAGCTGTAACCACTAGGGGCCACAGGCCTTTATTTGGGTTTACTTACTTAATAATTGAGTTGCTGGTCTCACAGGCCAGTTTAGTGTTTGAGCTCGCAGGGTCTGATCTCACGTTGCCATTCAGCAAATCGGGGTCCAGGCACTCATCACGACTGATTGTGTCTGGACTAGAGTCTGAAGTCGCCGGAGCCTCGTCGTCCACCTCTGAAGGATCCGGTTTGTTAAGTGGTGAGAGAACAGGAAGGGATGGTGGTCGGAGAGCTGCAGTCTGGGGAAGGTGGCCGGATGGAGATAGATCTTCTCCAGAGCCATCTTTGGAGCCCAGGGTCAAATTGAGGTTTTGATTCAAACCAAAACTGCCTTTGTTAGGTGTGGAGCAGGTCAAGTTGTTGAGGGAGTCAACCTGCTGGGATGGAGCTGAGCGGACATCATGGCATCTGTCCTGAATGTGGTTTGAACCATCAGTAGGAACTACGGGGGAAAAAGGGAACAAACTAGTTGGGAAAGAAAAGACTTATGCAAAAACGAATCTGGGTGAATCTGTCATAAACCGTATTTATTAGTTATACTTAGCTGTGAAAGAGTGAGCTTGGGGCATACTCAGTATTAATAAACTATATGTATTTCTATCTTAACTTTTATTAAGTAAATAATACATTTGAGGTTAGAGTTCTAAATAATTTTAGACCCTGGTTGAGATTTTGAGAGATGTTTTTCTCTCTTCTTGCCATTAGTAAGTGAAAACAGGAAACTTCTATTAAGAATTTAAGAAAGAAATTATCTAGCCAATCTCTTGGTTGCAAAATTTCAGGCAACTTTAAAGGAATCCTAAAATGTTCACACAAAACCTTTATTTATAACATTTATTAGTGTCATTAAAGTTTAGATTAAAAAGACATAAGAAGCAGCAGGATTACTAAAACATGCATAAATCAATATGAACACAGCAAAAATGAAATGACTACAACAAAAACTTACCACATTTCAATGACTCCTTTCTAGCACTTCATCTGACAAAATACTGTTTATCTCTGCAAAACTGTTGCACATCTTCCAAGTGCTTAAACGGTGAATAAATATTTGCTGGAAATTTACAAACTAAATATTTTCCAGCATCAATGATCTACACCGCTGACGCAGTTCACCAGGCTGCCATTCATTTTTGGATGTGTCAAAAACATTCTGTTGCATAAATACTGTAACTTAGATATTCCATTTACACTGAAATTTACATAAAATTTATAATAACTTAGTGACGTTGATGGTTTCAATTGAGGTTTTTGAATGTCAGCAGTCTGATGCCACTGCTTTGATTTTTAAAAACGTTTTCATTACTAGACTTTATTTGTCAAAAGAGATCAGAAAAATTAGGTGTTTGTTTTAAGCATTGTTCTAAGTAAAATGGGTTGAAAAATATATATAAAATCATATCAGTTATTATGGTGGCAACATTCACTGGGATTTAGATAGTCCATATAATCTCAAAACAAGTTCCAAACAACATTTGATATATCCTTTTGTTTACATCATTATCACTTTAACCCCACCTACACACACTTTTGTTCCTTTTCTAGTTCCCACCAAATCCTAATTGAAATATCTCACTGTGGCAGCTAAATGATTTACAACCAGTTAGGCGTGTAACCAATTGGCACCATTCAACCCAATTACAATAATATTAAATCCTTATATTGTTAGAATGCATCTCTTTCATGTAATGTTACCATTTAGGTTTTAAGCCTTCAAAGGGTTTACGTAAAATCTACTGACTTCCTCCCAGAACAATCCACTTCCTGTCTCGTCACACATCCCGTTAAGCGTCCCAGCGGACTGGGCTGTGTTGTTGAAACACAGGAACCCCTGTGGCTGAAAATAATCATCTCCACACAATGTAAACGTCAAACAATTATAAACCAACAACACCACCCTATTCCTTCTCTACACCACATGTGGACATGTTTTCTTAAGCTGCACCATAAACTTTATTACTTTTTTTTTGGTATTTCATGTGATAGACTAAATTATGCATGACTCTGAAGAAGAAGAAAAACAATTCAGTATTACTTTTCTTTTTTCAGTGTAACTCTAGCTTTTTGTGAAGGTCTTAGTGGTTTAAGATCAATGAAGTTAAGACCAAGAAACACAATAGACAGGCCAGAGAGTTTATAAAGTAATTATTAGCTTTGAACATCTCAGAGAAAATTTCAACCAATCATCTGAAAGTGGAAAGACTATAGGGCACACGTTGGAACAAGTATTTTGCTGGGCAAAATGAGCATAGTTTAGCAAAGGATTCAAGAGGTCCATGGTAACTCTGGAGGAGCTGCAGTGCTTCATAGCTGAGATGGAAAAATCAATAGGACTGTTAGTGGTCTTGCACTGCATAAAAAAGGCAAAATACAAAAAGGGGCGAGAAAAAATCCACTGAAGAAATAGATAATAAAAAAATCCTGCTCAAAGTTTGCTACAAACCAAGTAGAGAAGACAACAGTCAGATGGGAGAAGGTGGTTTAAAAACTTTAAACCAAAACGCTGTACATGCAACTGCAGTTACCAATGAATCATGGTGGTGGCAGCATCATGCTGTGGAGAAGCTGAACTCAACACCACTTTAAAATCACAACCATTAAAGGGGAGCTCAGTTATTATGCCTCCCACATTTATTAGAAGTTTTTTCTTTCATCTTTTCTTTCCACTCCAAAATTATTCACTACTTTAAACTGATCCATGACATACATACCCAGAAAAACACCTGAAAGTACAACAGGTGTAAAAAGTAGATTATGTCAATGTTCTTTTTAAATCAAAGATTGAAGTCAGCTTATACAAACTTCAGCTCTAAATGTCCGTAGTTCCTCACACTGAATACACCCTTTATAGACGAGGAACAGATGTAGAAAAACCACACCCAGAGTTCAACCCATCACGTGTCCCAGCAACACAAACAACATCAGGCTTTATTACCGTTTCACAACTCTGTGAAAAAGAGGAAAAGACAGCAGAGGGGGAAGTAAGAGTGTCAGAGAAACAAGTAGATACAAAGCGAGCTCAGGTTTCTGCTCTGCCACTGTTCAGAGAGACGTATCGTCATGTTCAAGTGGTTGTTCCCATGGTTCACTGAAATGTAGAGCCCATTTCTCCAGAGTCAATCTTTTATGTATGAAAGGAGCTCAGCATGCGAGCTGTGTAGCGTGAAATGATACATTTACTGTCTCAGATTGGCATAATTTTACCATGAGCAGCAATTCAAACATCGGAAACTGATCTAACCCGGAAAGAAGAGCCTGATGTCAAACCCCGTTGCTCCCAGTGTCTGCTGATATCCCTGCACAATATTATATTCATATCTGTGGTTGAACTGAAGTCTGGATTATCTGTTACCACAGCAACGGGTGCTACTTGTGCCTGTGTGGGTGAAAGCTCGGCAGTAAAAGCAGAAGAGGAGGAGAGGGGAGTGGAAACTAGGGAGCCTGTTTGGAAAAGCAGGACTCAGCTGCAAGCTATTTTTTTTTTAATAAAGGCTTAACCAACAGAGAGCTCATTTCCAACTTTTAACAGCGTTCATAAACACTACTCTGGACCTGTAAAACTTTGCTTAATAAAGTATGTAGTGCATTGCTTCTAAAATGGTAGTAAATAGCACCAAGTTTCAAGTGAAATTATTGCTGATGCACAAGTAAATTCACACGAAAGACGACAAAGGAAGAAACGTTCTTTAAAAGGTTAAAAAAAATTTGTGGACTGTCACAAATACTGTATGATCTTTATTTAAGATCACACTCCATATCAGCCTTTCTGGATATAAAATAGAGCTGCACAATTAAAGAAATTATAGGATAAGAAGCTTTTTTTTTAATATTGCAATGACAATGTCACTTGTTCTAAATTTAAACTTTCCTGTCACTTTAAGTATGTTGTGTTCAATCACTTTTGTTGGGTCTGACTATCTTCTGCAGGGAGACTCAATCCAGCAATCTGAATCTAATGATAGTATCTGAAACATTTATAGCACTTCAGTCTTTGGTAACATTCTTCTCAATGTTACCAAATGCGTATTTTGCCAACCTTCGGTCACAACTTTTTTATATTTCGCGGTAATGAATGTGATAGACCAACAGAAATCAGTGCATACCTAAATTTAAAGAAAGAAAATTACATATTTATTTGCAAATAAAAATATCAAGCATATGGTATGCAATTGTATTCATCCAGCTTTGTCTGATAAAATGAAGTGGAATGAATTTTAGTTGAAATCTCTTTTCTAAACAAACCCTGAAAAGTATGATGTAGTATTTTGAAGTATGACATTAATTTATCTCAACTTCCATCTGACCAACCAGCACAAACATCAAAGGTTTTAATGATCCTATTTCTGAGCCTTAATGGCATCAAAAATGTTTTGATAGGAGCCAGCAGCGATGTATTAAGTGTGTACTCCAGGAAAACATTACTGCAATAATAAATCCCTCTTCCAAGCATTCAAGCATGCTCCTCAGTGATACTTCTGCAGTAATAAATCTGCACAGATTAACCCAAATCAGGGTTTTCAGCAAAGCATAAACAAAAAGGCTGCAGACTGAAGCTGAAAGTAGGTTGACAGCTGGCTCACATACAGAAATATGTAGGTCTGTGATACCATGTTATCTGCTGTGCTAAAGTCTTATTACTGTTGTAAACAGTGGGCACTATACCGATACTTTGCCCACTATAAATGAAATGCACAAGTATAATAAGACAATACCTAAATATGTTATGAAAAACCTTTTCTTTTGCTGTTCCTTCTGTGAAGCCTGACTGTATGTCAGATTTTGTTCATGGCAGATATGGTAAGCAAGTATTGCATTTAAACATACAGTCAAAGAAGACATATAAGATAAAACCGTCAGGATTTCAAGATCACTAGTTAAACATTACCAATATCTGATAATATTTAAGTCAAGTGACCTACATCGGAGCACTAACTTGCCATCTGCTCTGAAGTCTCACCTGTATTATTTGAGTTGTCCAGTTGGCTCAGTAGATTCACAACTGGAGACTCAGCTTCTGGAGTCTCGAAGGCGCCTTCAGAGTCTGAACTGCAGGTGAAAATAAAAAACTGTTATTTTTTATTTTATTTTGATGAAACATTACATGAAATAACAGAGAAGCATAAACAGAAGCTAGAAAAGAAAACTCTAAACTGAAACTTGACCAAACCAACAAGGGAAGATTTGTTATGCACTTTTTTTTTTGCTTAATTACACACATTGTTAACTACCTTGCAAAGGTATTAACATCATAATTTAAGAAATAAAATAAAAGTCTTTATGTGGAATAAATTTGTATTCAGTCAGTTATTGTACAACAATAATTGGCATCAAAAGACTTACAGCTGAAAGTTTTTTGGTGTATAACCTTAAAAACTTTGGACATCTAGAGTTAGAGGTTTTTGCAGCTGAAACTAAACTGGATTGAGAGCCTCTTTGAACATTCATTTTCAAGTCTTGTCTCAAATTTTTTATTGAATTGAAGCCGCCGGTGTGCTTTGATTGAAACCATTTCATTGCTGTCCTGGCTCCATGTTTAAGTTTGTGGTCCTGCTGGAAGAAAAACCTCAGCTTTGTTTTTTTTTTTGGTGAAGAAATGCTTTCCCATAGCACAACATTACACCATCTCTATTGTTCATTTTGAAGATGGTGTGTTCAGATGTGGAGTGTTTGATTGTTTGCCACACACAGCACTTAGGATGTAGGTCAAAAAGTTCAGTTTTAGTCACATTTAAAGAGAACACCTTCATGTTTCCTGTTTGCTCTTCATGATTTATAGGAAACCTACTAGACTTTTTCTATTGCTTTTTCAGCCACTCTTCTGTAAAGAGAAAATTGGTAGAATCTGCAACCAAGTTATCCTATCAACAGATTCTTTCACCTGAGCTGTACATCTCTGCAGCTCCTCCAAAAACACCACAGGTTCCTGGGCTGCTTCTCTAATTTCATGTCTGCCATTTTAGTTGGGTAGCCATATTTTGGTAGGTTTGCTGTTGTGCTATTCTTTTTCTTTTCAGAAGATAAATTGACCAGTGCTCCGTGAGGATATTGTTTATTAAATTAACCCTGCTTTAAAATTTCTCAACAGCCCTGATCTACCTGCTGTGTTCCTTGGTCTTCAAGATGCTGCCTTGTTCTCCAATTGCTTGTTGTGGATAAATTAAATATAAGTGAACCCTGTTTAGTGATTAGTAAATGTAATAACATTTGAAAACCCATGTCATTTTCCTTCCAGTTCACAGTTATGCGTGATGACTATCTGTTAGTCCACTGCCTGAAATACCAGTAAAACACATTGAAGTTTTTGATTACAATTCTATACATATATAGAAGTTCATGGGATATGAATACCTTTGAAGGGCACTATATATGTTTCCAGATAATCATAACAGAGTCATCAGCTTTCCAGGATCTATTTTCTTGAAGAGACTTGAACACAGTGGCTTTCACAAGTCAAAACAAACAAGCTCCTTTTATTTTAAAGGAAGTCAGAGGAAGGAGAGAAGAGGAAGCAGGGCCAAACTGGGCCACCTGCATCCTTTGCTCCTCAGTAACTGTGTCCCACAAACACTCACAGTTTTTGGCCTCCAGTCTGGGCTGCCTGGACACCCAGCTCTGATTTATTCCCAAACAACAGAGACACGAAGAGAACGGGGAGAGGCATCAACACAGGGTGCATGTGTAGGGATGTGTGTGCTTGTGTGTATTCCTAGCCACTTGAAAGCACATCAAAACGTCCGCACTCTAATGAAAAACAGCACAGAGAAGAGTTCACAGTGCCAGCACCCAGGAGCACACCATCTCTGGAAACCAGTTCCCACAGACACACACTTAACACCAATTTAATACAAATATAAACCCTCCACTCCCACACACACAGCCTGAGATTCCTGTCCCGCTGACAGCCTTAGTGGTTCAAGCTCTGAATGGTTACTAAGAAACTAGAAAAGGAGGGGAATCAAAAAGTATCTGAAGCTTTGAAAAGTGTTGCTTTTTAATCCCCTACTTTTTAGCAACCATTGCCAAACAACCACACACAAAACAGGCTTAATTACATCCTCTGTGTTTGAAAGAACAGGGTGGTGCATAAAAATCATCTCCTCCTAATACAACAAAGCTATTTTAACTTAATATGTGCTTTGAGATGATAACAAACAGAGAATCTAAGAATAAATGCCAGGATGGGACCGTTGGTCTGATGATCTACAACCTGTCTGTATGACTCAGGAGAATCTGCTGCCATCACAGCATCCACAGTCACAATCCACATCCATCTGTTCAAGCACACACAAACACACACACACACACACACAAAATCTCTTACTTGTCTTCTTTGTCATCCCTTCCTGTATGTTGTCCATTGTCTCCTGCACCTCCAGTCACTGCCGACCATGTCCACTTGGCCCACTGGACTGGAGACAACCAGGACATCTGTGCAGCACTTCCAACCCCACGTCTGAGATAAGAATTGTAAACTTGTCTTTTCTCTGGATGAGTCAACTCTGTAATTTTCTAAAGTTTAAATCACACTTTTACTATTGACTACAAGAAGCTCTTGATCTACCAACGTATTTTCTGTGTCTACCTCACTTCCTCTTTTTACTCAGTTTCTCTGTCTACCCATCCTGCTCTTCTGTCCTGTTGACGCTCGTGCGAGAGAAACGTGTCTGTCTGTGCTGCAGCTGCTTCTGTTTGCGGCTCTGCTCTCTGCACAGCACTGACTCACGTTCTGCAAATTGCAGCCGGAGCATCAGCAGTCACTCCCCCCGCCCTTTCTGCTCCCCTCCTTCTTCCTCCCAGCAGCCTCTTCGTCTGGGTGAGCGACCAGCTGATTAATACGCATCGGCTCGCTCTGCTGCTCCTACAGGTCTGCTGACTGGCTCTCTCCCTCTGTGATGCTATCTGGGATTTTTGAAAGTTGGAGACAGGAAGAGAGGAAAAGGAGAAGTACATTTCTGTTTTACAAAATAGGATTAGTCAGTTTTGTCCTGGTTAGAGAGAATATCAAATATGTTTGAGCTTTGGGGAAAAAAATCATGGTGGTAAGGAAATGCCACATTTATATATCCACCTTGTTAAGGTTATATAAATTAGGATGTTTTTTTTTTCTTTTTTTCAAACAACCAGATAAACAAGCGTTGTCAAAAGCTGGGTCACTGGTTCAACTCAAGGTTTTCAACTATTCAATAATAAGCTGTAGTAATAATAGGTTTAGTCATCCTTTGGCTACATCAGCTATTTAAACTGAACAATAAAATGTTAATCACTTGAACTAAACTAAAAATCTGCTGTGAATGTGAGATTTTCTCACATGGTCAATATGACTGATGGTTTTTTTTTTTTTTTTTTTGGAAGGTGAGCAAACATTACCAAGTCAAGGTGAGGGATGATGCTGATAGCGTTATACTAAATGAGACAGCAAGCAAAAATTTAATCAAAAGGTGCTTTAAGTTCAAGGCTGTTCCTACTAGCGCTACAAGGTTATTGCACCTTTTTTATTTTTAATTGAAAACAGGTTTATTAGTTAGTCAGTCCAGCTGTATGGGATCTGTATCGCATTATAGGTAGAAAAAAAGTTTGAAACGATTCATAAAAAAACCTGGCATCCTAACAGGAGTGTGTAGATTTTTACAAGTTGCTGCATGTAAAGCCGTTTCTGTCAACTGCTGCTGTCTGCTCCTGCGCAGAGGTATTAGTTTTATTATCCTCCATTTCCTTTCCATTCATAAAATGTTTCCTACAGCAGTGATTTCTCTACCTGAAGACTTAACCTTTTGTTGTTTTCCACAGAGAAAGACAGTTTTAGTTTGAAAAAAATGATTAAGCCTGAGGTGTCCTTGACACTAGCTGGCAATATTTCCAAATGTGAAATAAGCTGTGCAATGTTTTTTTTTTTAAATAAGATTTTATTATTAACATCATTTTATAGTTAAATAAAAAAGCATGATATTTTTACTATATTGGCCACCCTACATTCATGCATGTTTCAACAGGTTCCAAACCTCTCACCCGTATTTTTATTTCCTTGTGCCTTTCATATCTTCACCCTTTTGTTGCTAAAGTTTCTTCCACACTTTGTGTCAACCCTGAATGCTTCTCACACACTGTTCTCTCTGAGATCCGATAGGGTAATCAAGATGCAATCCGAGACGTTAATAGCTTGTTTACCCAGCAACAGATACGGCTGACAGATCAGCTAGACGCAGGCAATTAAACCGCCTGCCTCTTTTCTCAGGATGAACATGAAAAAGTGAAAACAAATATTGCCGAGACAGAAACTGTTCCCACTGAACTCACATGAGCTGGCAAAGCCCCAAGGTGCAATTAAAGTAACTGAGGCTCTATTGTTCACTGAAACTATCCAGGCCAGACAACAGACGGATCAATAAAATAAACCCAGATACAGATTCAATGATGCAGCAGCAAATCCCCTTGGAAGAATAGGGTTTTAATTAAATGCTCTCATCACTGAACACACACACGTCTTTCTCTGTGTTTATTCATCAGAAGCTTATGTAACTCTACACAACTCTTCCCTCAGACTCACACAGAGGATCTACGCTAGATGAGATGCATTTTCTGAAAGAGAAAACATGGACCGTGACTAATCCAAAAAGCAGGCAGAGGATTTAGCCACTGTGAAAAGATGGAAAGATCAGGAGAAGGAGGCACTTTCCTTTTTATTTTATGTTTTCTGTTGCATAATTCCCACACATGAAGACATGTTACCACACTCTGCTCCACACAAACAAGAGTAGAGAGAGGAAAGAGGATGATCTAAGAAACCCGCACATAATGTTTCACACTGGTGAGCGCAGAGAAAGAGGCTCTGTTCAGTCTCTTACAGAATGAAAAAAAAACTGTACAGAAAATAATCACGGCACAGAAACAATGGAGGCATTTTTATGAAAAATAAAATAACGAAAAGAAAAAGAAGTGTCTAGAGGTTCGTTAAGATTAGAATCTCAAACATTTGTTTTGCATTCCTTGCATTGTCTTCTTTTTCCCTTTAGTTTCCTTCTGACAGTCAAAACACATAAGAAGATAAACCGGTGACAGCCTGGAGGCACACAGACATCCATTTAACCTGTTACACAATAAGGCACTGGCTTCTGGCCAGGTACATCAACAACATGTGATTTCTTAACATTCAAAAATGAAATAAAAATACTCAATAGGAGTAATCCTATTGAGACAGAGTTAGAATACAGAGAAACAGAGCAGAGAAATAACTGTGGAAATGAATCTGCTCTTATGTAATCGTTTGCAACCACAGATACAGCGTCAATAGTGCAACCCACACATGCCTTCAGACAGACGGACATAGATAAACTACAGCTGCTACCTTGGTCCACATACAGGTTAAAATACAGCAGATAAACAAAATGTGTTCCTTAAATAGACTTCGCCCCATGAAACTGATGTGTTTGTGGTCTGTTAATCCAGTAGGAATGTAGATGTCTATTCCTCAATTAGATTCTGACTGATGGCAGCATGTGTTGTTCATGAGCCAAGAATAAAACCAGACATGGCAAACATGTCTGCAGTCCACAACAGAGGAAATTAGATACCGGATGTAATAATTACTAAACTCTGCATACTGAAAGAGGATTAACAGAGGTATGTCAGTTAGTGTCTGGTGTAGCTAAAGGTAACTTTAAAAGATATAGATTTTATTTAATAAAAGACTACATGGACGTTTTTTTTAAAATCACCTTTATACAATAATGCCAGTCCCTCTGTTGGACAAAATCTCAGCATACAGGTAAGAAACCTATCAATTACTAAATCAGGTATTTAAAGTCGTTAATCTTTACCTCTGGATTGGTATGAAAATGTTTGCGTCATGTATTCGTGTAGAGATAATTTATGCACACAGAACACCTCCACCCATGGAAAGCCTCCAGTTGCACTATTTCATATCCAGAGATGCACAGCAATAACTAAAACATCAGCATCATGTCTTTAAACATCTGTTACTGTCAACTGATCTGTGTCTGCCATGCTGCCCCAGATATTTGGACATGCCAAACCTAGAGACGCTACACACATACCACATGTATGTGCAAGTGCTATAAAATGTCTATGTAAATGCAACTCTAATGTTGCTGTAATGTGCCAATAGTGCCAATCAATCTCATGATATGCTGTGCAGATGTTCTGTACACACTTCTACAGATTCACTCACATCAGCATGTTAAATGCTTGAAGTGGCATTAATTGAATAATTCAACTAATATTTATTTAACTACATTGGGGCCCCATACCCTCTTTCACAAAACACTACCATCATAGACCTGATGTCTCCTCGGAGGTGTCTAAGGCCATTCATTAATCTCAAATTTCGATGGGGACCATTATCAGCTCTTGGCATGATGCCGGCAGTACATGACGATAAGACGCATAGATCAGACATATACATATAAAATCTGTTACAGAGGTCTCCCCATACTAAGCTTTTCAAAATAATAATGGCAAATAAATTCAATGTCACAGTCTTGTCGGCTAAGCAAATACTTAAACTTATCTCTCACTGCTTCTCCACATGCAAGATAATAAACAGGACAACTTCACTTTAAATCCAAATTGAAACCATAATCTCTGAAACCTATCTTCAGTTGTATAGTCCTTCCTTTAATATAATTTCTGTCATTTATTATATGCCCTATACATTTTACTTTTCAGCAACTTTTTACCAATATTGTGAGCTTTTAATGGAGCTTGCATATTTTTAATTGTGTTAAAATTATGCTTGAACAGGAAATGTAGAGTTGCATTGAACTAAATTTAATATACACTTGTGAAAAAAATAGGACACCCTACAACTGTCTTTTTTGGGACATGTGGAAATTTAATAATAATATCAAGTAATATAAAGAAAATAGTTTTAAGATTTTTATACAAACTATGATAAAATATAACCTTTTTGTTGAAGAAATATCTTTTTGTTTTCATGTTAAGCATTATTTATGAAATAATGTTGCTATGCAAGTAAACCTGCTAAGCCAAGACTAGCGTCAGATTGATGACAATTTGGCGCCACCTGCTGGGAAATACTGGATGTGCATTTTGCATACAAGCAACTACAGAAACAGCAGTGGCCTTTACACCCAGCCGCCTATTTAGTAATACAGAGCGATGAGAGGAAATGGACAAGCTGCATGTGTGAAAAACATGAGCTTAAATGTAAATGACAAACCTTATCATTTATGATAAGGTTTGTCATTTATGACTCATGACTCACTCCTCATTGGAGTGAGTCATGAGTGTGCTGATCTATGAAAACACCCATAAAGGGACTCCAGGGAGAAACTGGAGCAGCTGATGTTCCTCTGTCTAAATTCAGAATGGTGATATCCAGAGTAAAGCAGAAATAAAATAAGCAGAGAAGCTGGCATTCCCTGATCTCATCTTCTGTGGAGGACGCTCAACTTATCTGCAATTAGTGTAGAAAACCAGCGTGGAAACTAAGTGAAGTCATGGTGCTCACAATGCTATAGCAGCTGAATCACTCAACTGACTGTGGCACACACAAAAAAAAAAAACAAAGAAAGAATGAGACAAGAGGAGGGCTTATCCTCAGAGAGGCATGGACAGACACCAGCCGAGCTATTGTTCTTAGTTATGAATGGAGCTGAAGATCACACAGTTCCCACACAACAGAATATGTACGTTACACACCGTTTGGGTGAGTTTACAGGACCGACATGTGTATCAATGTAAAGAAGCAAAATATACTCAAAAGAGATATTTGTTTCAAATTCCACAGTTTCCTAGATTAAGATTGCTGTATTTTCTTAAGCTGTTTGACCTGTTTTAAATTAAAGTTCCTATAATTGGGCTAAAATGCTATTCTATAATCAGTATATAATTAGTACAGATGGAAAACTTTCCCAAAACTTAAAAATCTATCTAGTAAAACTGACAAAACATACTGTAAAAAACACTGAATGAGCTTTTTTTTTTAAAGATGTTCCATTAAATAGAGAGACGGTCAAATTTTTATTCATCCACTCAAGACTAATGAGAACCCCTACTGGTATTTCTTTATGAATTTCACTATCATGAATGAAAGCTTTTCAGAGGCAATATGTCTTGAATCATGATTCTTCAAAAAATTTAATGTTTTCTCTCATCTTTGCCCTGATATATTTTGCTCAGATTGCTCATCAAGAATGTCTCTCAGTAAAAATTATTTCATTTGTCATTGCCTGATCTACATGAAATCTGCCAAATGGTAGGAAAATCTCACACCTTGATGGTACCATCTACAAATGTCTCGGTGTTTGGGCTGATGTACAGTGATGAAAGTTATCCTCCATCTTCATAATTTCAATATTATTTGAACAGATATTCTTAATCCTCTGCAGAAAATCTTAATCAAGGCTCAACGTTCAACCCCATTTTGTGGATAATTTCCTTCTTCTAGATATACCAATTCACTAAGTCAGTCATCTTTTTACATAATTAAGTTTTTGCATCATCAACTTTTACAAATATAGCTACATAGAAAAACATTGACATAACCAAACCTTGTTTTCACTGCTGTATTTATTACCACTAAGAATAGCTTCAAATGCAGGTCAGACTGCTTCCAGCTGGGTGATTGTGCCAATGCTCTGGGCTTCTAGAGAGCAGAACAACCACGACTGCTCCAGTTAAGATGTGAAAAACAGAAGGGGGATGATGAAGCTGACTAAAATTAGTGCAAAAGATGAGAGCTGCAGACCTTTTGCGCTGGTCGTGGAGTTTTCCCCCTAGGGAAGATGCCAGCTCCCTCGTGACCTAACACCAACACAGATGGATGCAGAAGATATTTATTTTAAAAGGTGTGCTTCAGTGTTGCTTTATCTGGTTCTCTTTCTGTTCTCTTTCTAAAGTGGTCATCTGTCTTCTCTTTCTTTGTCCACACTGTAGCTTTAAAAGCCACCTCAAAAACATCCTAGCAAGGCTTTTCACATCTTATCCCAACTCCTGTCCTTCACGACTGGAACTATTGAGAAATTAAAGGAACAAGTGTCTAAATATAGAACAGCTCAGACTTTCATGTGCGCCGAGAGAAAGAAATCCACTTCAAGAGGCTCCTGGGAGCAGTAATGAAAAACATCACTGAGAGGATAAAGTAAAAGCATTGAGAAGATTAACGGGGTGAAGAAAGAGGAAGAATGGTTTATGTTTGTGCTCTGTCAGATGCCTCAGGATGGAAACATCCTTTATTCACTTTTCTGGTCTGTCACAAAGACTTACACATGAATTAAACAAGACTCAGTAGACGTATAAACTCCATGGATGAATTCATGAACACAATCCTGTTAAATTTGGGTCGTGGATGCATAATTAACAGCAGAGCCGCACAATATCAGAAACATATGCAACTACAAAATTGTAACTCAACAGTAGAATGACGATTTCAATTTGCAAAACCTTGTCTTACCCTTTGCTCCCTTTATAAAATGTTTTCACCACTCTGATTGAGCTTTAGCATCTCGGCCATTAAAACCACATATCATCAGGGCTGTTAAGAGTCCATGTCATAATAGCAACGTGTAAGAATTTGAGATAGTATATCATATTAAACATTGCATTCAAACAAGTATGATAACATACTGACAGCACGATGACAACTGGGATTAAATATATTGTTGCAGCTATTAATCAATCCTTTCAATAAGAAAGATTACAGCAACAAAACCTTCCTTCCACTCCCCAGTCTTGCCCTCTGACTTCCCTCAGATTTGAATAGCTAAACAGTATTAAAATCAGCCAATCAGCTGACATTGTAAACAGAAAGGCATGATGGGCTAATTTGCCTTCAGTGAATGAATCCAGACCCTTCCCTTCTGGCTCTTTTGCTTTCTGTCACCTTCGCCTCCAACACAAAGCTTGCACACAGTCTTACAAACAAACATTTAAAAAAAAATCTGTTCTTACAAGCTGTCCTTCTTCCTAAGAGAGCTGAGCGATGCTCTCCTGTGCTGGCTGAGGGAGCCCCCCATGGCAACAGCAGGACGTGCGTTTGTTTCAGGTTTATCCCAGATGCTCCAAAAACACTCTTCTGACAGGGTTCACTGCTGCATCAGCTCCTGAATGCCTCCAGCAGCATCACAGCTCCACAATACATCTGACCCAGCAGCCTGTCCTCTCCTCATCTCTCTACATGCTCTACAAAATCAGGAGGAGTATTACATGTGAACAGCTCTGGTGACAGTCCCGCCTCCTTGCTCCACTACACATCTTCCTCTCTTTCACACACATTAACCAGATTACAGTCCCTCATCAGGCAGAACGATGTCCTCAGACTGAGAACAAAATAGAGGTTCTGTGAGTTATAAGTAGGATAAACTGCAACAAATGTCTACCCCCACTTTAATGCCTTCATTTAGAGACAAACTGTGTGCTTCATGGGAGGGTTTCATGTTTTGAAGTGAAAGAGTCTTGTCTATTGTTAAATCCAGGGGAATGGAGGAGGGTAAACACAGCTCCACTTGTTGAAATGCTCCCACTACCTGCTGGGTCCCAAACACACCAACATTTTTTTTTTTTGGCTTTTTTTCTGACCGTTTCTTTTTCTATATTTAGGTAAAAAATGTTTTTTTAAGAAAAGGTTTCCCTGTACAGACAGAAGAAAATCATCACCATAACAGCTCATAGCTTACATTATGATCTTTGACATTTTGATTAGCAAGGCCTTTCTTTCATCTGATACTTTAATTAATTGGACATTTATGCTTTTGTTTTGCTTTTATTTTGCTAAATCAGTTATAGATAATCAGCTACAAATAATCACAGTTATTTGTGAATGTGGCGACAGACTGGGCTTTCCATGGAGTGCTTCTAAATCTCCCTGTAGGTTGCCGGTTTGCTAAGTCTCAAAGCTGCTGCATTTAGATAACATTTCACATGACTTTCTCATCTGCGACAGACTGGCGACCTGTCCCGGGTGTACCCCGCCTCTCGCCCGGAACGTAGCTGGAGATGGGCACCAGCAACCCTCCCGACCCCATTAGGGACAAGGGTGAACAGAAAATGGATGGATGGATGGGTGGATGACTTTCTCATATTCAGTAGAATGGTCACCAGGTAAATTATCCTAATTTGAGCTGCAACTTTGCTCTGCTTTTGTCTTGGGTATACAATGTATTAAGTATTGCTGTGTTTTCAGTTTGTTCATATTACAATTTCATTTCTCTTCAGCAACTTTATGTGACTTTCAAGGCTTGTCTCTTTATTTATTTTTTCATAATTTGGGTTATACAAATAAACTATTGTGAACCATAAGCCTGAACGCAGTTGAAACAGCTAGAAAATAATGCATTTCCTTTAAATGTATTAAAATTCTGAACAGGAAGTATCTGATTAATGTATTGATTAAAACAAATATTTCTATAAAATGAATGCATTACGGTACCCTTTAGGTTTGATTCTCAGGTTCTGCTATCCACCCAACCTTTAAATTAAATGAGGAATAGTTGAAAACTGAGTCAGTGGGGTCCAGTACAAACCAGCCTTTGACAACTACAGAGGAGCTTTTGAGCGCGTTTCCTCCCACTGAGCTGAATCACATGAAACTCTGCGGGTTTGACCGTCTAAATTTCTGAATGACTTCTCAACATCTCCTCCACGACTGATCCAACACAAGATGTTGTTTCTGATACTGAAATATTCAGAACTTACTCATCAGCTGTGCCTCATCTGTTGAAAATCAAGGGGTCGAAGCTTAATAATTCTGTTTCTAAGTTCTGATAAATATGCACAATTTCTTTTACTTTTATACAAAGAACTTTAAAGGAATAAATGCAACAAAAATCTTTAAATGAAAACTTTCCAGTTAAACTTGCCTGACGGTCTCCAAACTTCTGTAAATTTACCAGCTGCAAGCAATCACATCCGCTCTACTGCGCATGCTCCAGTTTTACCACAATAATTAGGCGATTGAAGAAATTACAGAAATACCTAATAACTGAATGTGCGATTTCAGGTATTTACTTTTTGTTGGCCCACTTTCTTTCTGTTAGCATTGGTACCAAACAAATATTTAAAAACATTTTATAGATGACCGGATGCAAAAAAGATCAGCCAAGAACAAAACCACATTCAAAATGTTAAACAGCGCCACTAAGATCTGTTATACATTCATTTTGTTAAAAATAAAAATAAGAGATTCTTATTCTGGCTTCTAAACCAACTTCTATGCAAGAGATGCAGAGGAAATTTAAAAAAGGTAAAATAATGCTGACATTGTATTATAGATATCGAGGATATTATGTGGATTCTGTAACTCAAAAGCTAAAACTCAAACTATAATCTGACAAATCAAAGATAAAGCGAACAGTAATTTCAGAAACTGCTTACTTTTTTAAATTTGGAAATTATCTTTCAAATGCCTTGAAACATATTTAGACACTGAATATGAGAGTAAAATAATTTAAATAACCTCTAGAAAAAAAAAAAACACTAACACAAATACACAATAATATCTTTATTATGGCACATAAGACAAGTATCCACATTTATAAAGCTAAGTATTTAAAGAGAATATTACTTTTCTGGCCTGAATAGGCGACTGTCATAACTCAACGTAAGAGGATTACGTTGAGTGAAAACACTGCTGTTACTGAAATGACACTGAAATTTTATATATTATTGTGAAACTTAACACAAGAAAACAAGCAACCTCAGTAGATTTATTTATCAATGATTTCATCCAAAAGACTCAATTTACAGCTTTGCTGTCGGGCTGTGGTTCCGCCATCAGTGCATATAAAACAAGTAATATACATTTATGTCATAATGACAAAAAGGCTTGGAAAGTTAGCGCTGTGGAACTGTTTTTCCAACATACCCATAATTTTCCTATAAAATAAACTGAGACTACTGGAAGGTAACACTTTTCTTCTTATATAATACGATAAATAAAAAATATTTTTATTGCTTGTTGCTTGAAAAACAACTGAAATGTACAGATATCAAAAAGCAGGGGAATCTTATTTTTAAACAACAGAAATACATGCAGCAGAGACATGACAAATAATGAATTTATTCATAAAGACTAGACTGAAATGGAAATGGGTATAATTTTAACTAAAGACATAAAAAAAAGTAAATTTAATAGCATTCTCTTTCTAAATCAATAACAATATAAAGCATGTAGTGCTGGTCTGGACTTGAGATAAAATTGTCCCAACTTGGAGCATTGGTAGAGGAAGCCTTTTTGTAAAGTCTATACAAACTTACTTTGTAGTAGATACAAAAAGGAGATAAGTTGCATAATACATATTAAAGAGACAATCCTGTTGTCTTCTGAGGAATCCTCCTTTCCACACTACAACAACTCTTCATAAGGACTTATACTTTAGATTCCTGTGATAAATATAACCAAATACAAATATAAACAAACATTCGGCTAATCAGAAAGGTGCACTATATTTTGGTTTAAATAGCACTGTATGCAAATTGAGAGGAGATGAGTGTAGTTAACATTACTGAATAACTAAAATAAAGGAGTGGCAGCTTTAGGCTTCAAGATGTTTATTACATAAGTAAAATAATTATAGCTGCCAAAGAAAACTTGTAACAGAAACAAAACCTTCATTGTTAAACAGAAAACAAAAAAACTCAGCTGTTTCTTATAGGGCGATATACATTTTTGGTCAACGTAGACTAAAGTGTCTAAAGATCAGATAATTGTATTTATAAATCTCTTTTTCCACAGAATGACAAAGAAATGACAACTGAAAATGAACTACCCTCTCACATGCATTTTAAGTAATTATGATCATAATCTTTCTTTACATGACCACAAAGTCATGCCAAATGTGAAAGTGCTAATAAATTATAACATTTAGTCAAAAAGGTGCATTGTTTAGATCTCGGAAAACTCTCAGAACTAAATTGAAATATTTGGATTGCAGGAATGGCAGGAGAGCCGCCACTACGGCAAACAAGCTTTGACAAACACACGTAAACTAAGATAACCCAACTGCCGCAAACCATCCAGGCAGCAGTCTGGTAAAACACAGACGGTAAGGCATTCTGGAGAGGATTGTCTTTCAGTTTCCGGCTCTGTCGGCTGTCCTTCACTTTCAGATAACAGTCACAAG
Source organism: Xiphophorus couchianus (assembly GCF_001444195.1). Lineage (NCBI taxonomy): Eukaryota > Metazoa > Chordata > Actinopteri > Cyprinodontiformes > Poeciliidae > Xiphophorus > Xiphophorus couchianus. Next base: position 17,811,301 of record NC_040239.1, read on the forward strand.
AGCAGATCTTCATTCACACTAATTTGTTACTGTTGCGGCTGTTCAAAAGCCACGCCGAGGTTGTCGTAAATCTCTCTCAGCAGCAGCAAAGCCGTGTCCTCAGATTCCCTAACACACACAGAGATCATTTGTGTGAGTGGCAAATGTCTCAAGAAAACCAAAATAGAGAATTCAGCGACATATGTGCACAATTGTAGCGGTGCAGGTATTTGTGACTCACCAGTAACAGAGATGAGACTGGATGGCAAACAAGTATTCGTTGAAGCTCTCAATGGGTTTTTCCTGGAGGACACAGTCGATCCGCCGCCCTCCATTCAGCATCCCCATTTCAATGTCGGGTTGTTCAGTCTGCTCCGCTGACACTGAGCACTCAGCTTCTGTGCATACTCCTGCTGCGACAGAAGGCAATACAAAAGATTTTACATGAAGACATCAAAACTATGAGCAGCAGCGTCCGTCTGTTCTGACCCACAAAGAGAACCAAAGAGGAGAAGGACAGTTAGTTCAGTCATTAATGTTAAGATCATTGATAAATTGTGTTTAAATAATCAGCAAGGTGAAAAATACTCAATTATTTTTACAAGTCCAGGATTTACAGATGCTGAAACAGAGCTGACTGAAGTTAGTACATACGCCACAAGAGGGGAGAAATAGACCTCCACTTTAAAAATTTGAATAATTAGAATAGAACCAACAAATAAGATCTTAGTACTACCCTGGCAAGTTGAAGGCTCAGATAAAAAATATATTAAAATGATGTTTACATTGGAATGAAAAATTATTTACAACTAATCCGGGGACCCGGGGTTTAAAACTGCAGACCTCGAGAGACGGTGTCTTGCTACTTTTAGATGCATCTCTGCTTCAGAATACCTGAATCAAATAATTATGCTATTACCAAGATTGGAGGAAAATGACTGCATGCGGAGGAGACAAGTCCACCATGTGATTCAGGTGTGTTGGTCTCTAAAGCCGAGAAGTCTCTGCATCACCAACACACTTCAGCAGAGCAACAACACCCAGAAACAAAGTATTTTGACCACATAAATTATGATTGCATGCGATCATAATTCTCATGATCTATTACTTTATCTTTCATTACTAATAGTTTACATAATCTTACTTTTGTAGACAAATCTCTGATGATTCACTCTTCCCTGTCATTATCACACACCCTAGCTTGAGAAACACTATAGACTTATCCAGTCGATTTACTGATTCAGCAGTAATTTGCAAGTCATTGCATGTGATGGGGCAAATGACAGGTAGCTGTGAATCATGCTGGGTCATTAATTCCTGAATTACCTTCATCAGCCATTTATTTGATTCAGCTTTGTCAAACTTGGGAAACATAGAAAACGTGTAGGACAACGGCTCTTGATGGCAGGAGCTGGACACCCTTGTCCTAAAATATCTTAAAACTGGACAAAACATCATTGAACCATAGTTCCAGGAAAGAGCCTCTGTCGGATGTTCACTAGGGCTGGTAATAATACTCATACTCATAAGTATTATTACCTCCAGAACAAAACATAATAAATTGCACTGACACTAAAAAAAAATTTAATTAAAGCTACAAAAAATTTTTTCACAAAAACTCACAAACATAATATAAAAACAGAAGAGAAAAAATTTTAAGAGACAGTACAAAAAGCCTGAAATGGGTATAAATATTCTGATTATTTTGAGGAAATGAGTGAGAACCTTAAGTTTGAAGGCACTTAAATAACAGAAAAATCATGTAGCAAGTAGCCAAAATTTAGCTGGAATGTGCTTACAGTACGTTCTGTAAGTCACAGATCATACTTTGTCGTTCCTCAGAGTGTACCCACTGCTAGCATCCCAATAGTTTTCCCAGCTAGTTCTGATAATCCACTATACAAGTAGTGACTTGCAATCATGTGGTGAAAATCCTACTTTCAACTTTTAAGCCTATCATATAACACATGCAAATGAAAAGCAATAAATTTGCTTGTAGGGATGGACCGAAAAGGGAAAAGAAATACATGGCTGTAAAATGAACTCTTTTCTCTGAACTGCTATACCTTAAAGACATCTAATGTTCTGACAAACCTTCCTCATTACATAACTGAATATGCACCAACATGTAGAAAAATGGATTTAAAAAAATATAGATTAAAGTGAAGTCTTGCCTACAGCTAATTAATTACTTATAAAAACAACTGAGCTCATAAAAAATGTGCTTAAGGCCAGATACTGCAATGGTTTATGATATTGATGATCAGCAAAGCTGTGAGTGAATTCAGCCAATGAGAACTTACAGGTGGAAAGGCATGCATGGGCCTGAGGGAGGCTTCAGTAAATTAAACTTTCAGTTAAAATGACAACTTGTTCAGCAGGTGGTAAACTCGTGACGCACAGGGAGAGGAGAAGAAGACAAGCAGAGAAACCCTGTGGTGATAATGACAACCATTACGTAAGACCCCCTCTCTGAGCATGTGCAAAGATAAACCATTGAAGATGAACAGATTTTTTTCCTGTATAAAGCTTTACCACAAGATATCTAACAAGTAAAGACAAACCAATAGTGTTTAATTTGCTTTGTTGTTAGTATAGAATGAAACTAGAAGACGAGATACACAAACTCAGGCTGTCGACAAATCTTTAGGTGTTCACTGAGATTACTTAGTGTAAACTGAATCATCAATATGATCAAAGTGGTAAAACTGAATTGTTTTACTTTCTATCCTGGCTTACCTTTTAGGCAATGCTTCTGAAGGGCCTTTGGCCACTCCTGTATTCTAGTCCAAAAATCTGTACATTTGTCCTTCCTCTTAGCAGCAGCAGTGTCTACTGAAACTGGAGTTCACAGTGAGGAGGCATGATGTGTGCACAGTAGTAAAACAACAGAGAGGAGAGAAGGCAGCAGCATGCAGAGAGGAGTGAGGAGGATTCAGGAACAGTGGGCTGGACACCAGCTTGTCCTCTCTCAGACAGCACCCAACGTGAACCACGTCAAACCCAGTAGAAGTGTTTGGTACCTTGATCCTCCTCAGGGGTTGTGTCATTTGTCACTTCCCCCTCTTCCACTGGGGGCAGTGCAGCTACTGGTCTGGTAAAGGACTGCCAAGCTGTCCGTAATGATCCCAAAACGTTGTTCTTCAAATCCATACTCATTCTGGTTAAGCTGTCTTTAAGCTCTACAGGAAATGAAGAATTACAGATGAACATTAAACAACTGTTTCCAACTGTGCAGATGAACAAAGGGAAACTGTCTTACCAAGGTGCATCCTCTTTCGGCCTTTGTGGTGCGGTATAAGCATCGGCTCCAGATCCACCTCCGAAACAATCATGGGCTCGATCCGATAGGCCACAGGGTCATACTAAATGGGGAATGAGTCAACACAAGATGAATGCAGCTTTTGAGATGGCAAACTCTCATTTAAGCCTTTAAAACTGAAGTTTTCTTAAATGATATGAGTTGAATTAACACCAAATGGAGGCAACATGTATCTAAGCAGCTCTTGATGCTCAATTCCAATTTTTTGCCGAAATCAGATTTTTTTACATGGTCATTCATACTATTAACTAAAGCCGACTGCAATCAGACTTCTCTGTGAACAGTTTCTGTCCCTAAAGAGACCTGCATGCACAGACAAAAAAACAACAAAAACAACAAAAAAAAACATTGACATCACACAGCAGCGCATCATTTACAGAAGTAACAATAGATGCCATTGATGATGCATGTTTCACGTTTACTAACATAAAAGTCAATTAAAAATCACATCTGATTTAGTATTACTTATGGAAGTGGATCAAATCTGTTTATGGGGAGGTGAAAAGATTGGAATTGGACCTTTCAGATTGCCATGACAAAGTCGGATATGGGCAAAAAAATTCAATTTAGGCCACATTCACCTGCTGTGTGAACATAGTCCAAGATACTGAAAGGTTCTGAAGTATTTTTTGACTCAATAACAAATAATGCTATACTTAAGGCATATTAAACATAAAACATTCAAAAGGTTCAATACTTAAAAGGCAGTCTGTTCATTTTGAAAGCATACAATACTCAGGTTAAAACATAAGACATTCAAAATAAAGACAGACAGAAGGAAAGAAAACCAGAAATATGTTTAAAAACATTTCCTTACTACATTTTTCTTTTCCATGGAAAACAGCTTAAATCAAATGACAAAGCTTTAGAAATTGTGAAGGAACCACAAGATACTCACTGGATGGTAGATGTTATAGAAGCTCTTGCAGGTTGGGAATGAGTAGTTTGGATCGATGCGTTTCAGGCCTCGCACAGTCAGGAACATTCCAATCGGAGACCCAAAAGCAAAAAATGTCTCGGGGTAAAACGCCAGCTGAGGGTAATCGATGGACACCTGTGGGAGTAGAGAGAGGAGCAGAAATGGGAGGTAGTGTGAGAAGTTAGCTACAAAAACATGCATGTCATTTATAACTGATGGACTCGTTTCTTCAGTGACATAAGTCGAGAATGAAGAGATGAACACTCATGCAGTATAATACAAATGTATGAGCACAGATACAGAGTGTGTTTTTTGGTACAACGCTTTGCTTTTTGTTTGAGCAAACTGTAACAGAGTCATGGGGATTTATATAAAAAGCTGTCACTTCAGTTCAGTTACCAAGATTGCACTGTGTACAAAGGAAACATCAAGACAAAGTGAGGTCAAACACATCAAGAGACAAGGCCTGAGGAGAACGTGGACACCATGTGAGACACACCTGTCCCTTGACTATGCCTCCATTGGACTTTCCAGGCAAGCAGGGAGAGGAAAAAAGCAGCAACGGTGACGCAACAAAGCAAATTACACAGTATTTGTGTGCTTGTTTGCTACCTGTCCAATGCCGACATCAAAGTATTCGTAGTCCACAGCACCGGTGATAGAAGGCTTTTTGTGGAGGCAGGATTCCTGGCTCAGCAGTTCTGAAGACTGGTTGCCCTCACTGGTAACCTGAGGTGGACCAGACTCCAAGGTCTGATGCCCTGGTGCCATCTCATAGTCCTTATAGAGCAGAAGTCATCCAACTTTGTAAATAACACCAAAAACAAAACAGTAAATGCTAAAAAAATAAATAAAATTACTAACTGCCTGTTTCTCACTGATTTATCCATTATTTCTTACAATATATGTTCAATATAAAAAGCAACACCTCCTAAACCCTACACCTGAATAATGGCTGACCTCTGGAAGCCTCTTCTTTCTGATGTAGTGTAAAATCTTCTTTCGGGGTCCAAGAGGAATTCCTAAATTTCGAAGATCACTGTCTTGGCAGAGAGCCTAAAGAAAATAATAAAAAAATTTGGTTTTCAAAATTGGTAAAGTATGTGTAATCCAAAGGTGTCAGTCTTATATTTCTAGTTGTGCAATATTCATTTGACTTGTACAAAGATTTGCTGAAGGATTCATACCCAGTGAACGAATTAACAACCACAACATTCAGTGCTGTATCAAATCCCAATAAATACAATGAAGTATAAACCCTAACCCCTAACCCTAACAGTTTATGGGTTTATGCTTGTGATACCAGTGATTCCATGTCGACATTTTCTGCCAGTAGAGTTTGCAGGTACTGCTGGAGGTCCAATTTAGTCAGCATCTGCTCCAACGTGTCACTGTTCAGAGCAGAGTGTTCTCCTGAAGGTACCTTAAAAACAGAAATAATTCTCTTAGGAATATGCTTTTCAAAATAGAAAATAAAATGAAGACATTCATAGTAAATTTAATGCTATACTCCTCTTGCTCTGGATCTATTTCTCTGATTGGTTAGCAGGTCAAACAGGATCAGAGAACCTGAGTGACATGAGAGATGACACACTTCAGTAAAAAAAAAACTTTGCAGGTTACACCTGCATGTGAATGTTTGTGATTCTGCGTTGGTAAAACTCTGACCCAAGCTGTGTCCTACAACAGAAACTTCTCCATTAAAGTCTGGGTGTCTCTGCTTAAAGAGGGCATGTAGCCGGTTGATTTCTGAGGCCACTGTGTCCACTATGGTCTGGCAGTAGGTGGGGCTGTTGTAGAAAAATAAGTCCAGCAGAGTGTCGTTGGTGAAATGCCGGAGGCGGCTGATGCTGGGCAGAGTGATCCTTTGAATGTCCCTAAAATATGGGAAAGGAGGGAGAAAACAAAAACAAGAGCACAGAGGAGTTATTTTTTTTAACAGTTGTGACAGACTTATTTCTTTTTTTACCATTTCTGCTTGTCAGGTTACGTACTCATCCACACCGGTGGCATCCCCATGCAGAGCACTGTGCCAGTTGACAGGAAGGAACTCAACTCGACCCACATGGCCTTCCTGCTGAGAACGCCTGTAGTGGGAGGCCAGGAGGGACAGCGAAACACTCCTGAAGTCATTCACTGAAAACAGATGAGAATCAAACTGAGTCATTGATGCACATTTAAGAAAATTCATGCGCAACCACCAACACACAGACTCACCGCACTGTATGATGGATCTAAAGCGTAAATCACATGCTGGACCAATCCCATGCACCATGAAGACCAGGTGATCCACCTTCTCCGGTTCACCTGAAAACAAACTGACATGATGAGAGCAGGTCCTAGCCTCCTGGTGATGAGTTTATCTTTCATTATGATCTGACAGCAAAGGAACACACATACCATCAGGTATTTCTACAAAAATGTTCTCCACTCCTCTCTTGACTGTACAAGGCCGTGACTGTTCCGACGGAGAGGAAACCCACTCATCCTGCAATCCTATTGGCTGATAATGCATTATCAGCTGAGAAAGGGACAACAAATATTGAGGAGGGACCCATGGAGCTCATTTAAAAATCTTTTGTTTTTGTTGTTTAAAAAAATGTAACACTTCTTTGAGCATGTTTGCTTTACATGTGTCCTTACATCAGCTTTCTTTAGATTTAAAACCATTTGCATTGAATCGGGGTTTCATATACAGTCATGTATACACACTCATTATGTAAGGAGAAAATGCATTTATCAAAAGAAAAGTTTTTTTTTAAAAATCAATGTGCAATATAGTTTTATTTCTCTGAAAAGACATTTAATTACAGGTGAAAATAAATGCCAATAAATGACAAAAATGTCTTATAGGTGAGGCAAAAGACCCCATTTCCTAATAGCTAGCGTTATCATTTTGATGAAATAATTATAGTGAGATGTTTCTTGTGACCATCTAGCTGTCTTTCACATTGATCTAAGGAAAGTTTGTCCCACTCCTTACTTTCAGCTGTGAGACATTTGAGAGGTCTATTGTATATACAGCCCATTTCAAATCACCCTGCAGTATCTCAATGAGATCAAGATCTTTGTTTCAACATAGGACTTTCCTTTTCTTTTTAAACCAAATAAACCACATTTTCTTTACAGTTGTAAACTCCAGTATGGGGTCTACATCATGAACCGATTTTGAGCAGCAAACATCACCTTAGGATTGTGCAAGATGACGGTTTCTCCAGTGGGAAAGTCCAGCTTCCTTTTCCATTCGTCTAAGGTCACTGCTATCATATAGGCTTCCTGAAAACTCAGCATAGTTGAGATGGATTATTGGTGGGAGAAAATAACACGTATGTCACAAGCCAAAGTTGGAGAGTAAAGAAAGTCTGAAGGAAAGTAAAAAAAGGCACAAAAAACAATGAATATGAGAATACCTCCAAACGTTTACTGAACTCCTCAGAGTAAGGAAAGAATCTTGTGTCTTTATCTCCTTTGTAGAACCAGGTGCAGCGGCGGACCTCAGTGGGACCTTGGTCCCAATAGACAGCAAAGCGCATCCTCTTCTTGACATGTACATCGTAGCGCTCCCCTTCCACAGCAACCACAATGTCCTCTTCACCTCCTCCTGCAAAAAATGGGAAGTTATCTAATGTTTCTATTTCAAAAAGGTTTAAAAGTATGTACTCAGGTGCTTTTCTCTGGTAATAAATAAATATATCAACTGATTGTTAAAAAATCTGATTTTTTCACAATTGACTAAACTATAGTACTGTATCAAACAAAATTCTTCAGTAAAAATAGCTCCAAAGACAATAAAATACAATATAAAAATACTATATTTATAAAGGCCTTCATTACTGATATTGCCTCTGTTATTCCAAGCTTCTTTTTTTTTACAACATGCCAATGTTTTTTGGGAAGGATTTGTGGATTGTTAAAGGAAGAGATAATAATTTGACCCAACTACTGAACCTGTCGACATTTACGTTTCTAGATAAATATCATCTAGAAATGTTACGTTTCTAGATTTCTACTTAGTTAATTGACATTTGTAGTTATGCGAATTGGAAATGTAGGGATTAAAGGTACTCTAAAAATTAGGTTTAGTGCGTACCTTGGTTATAACGTCACATTTCAGTCATGAGTTTGATTTGGGGGAACATTTCCTTTTCTGTTACGACTGACTTAGTAAGAAACCTTAATAATCCCAGAAAGCAGACTTCAGTGTTAGCTGGGAGAGCTCTCTCTATTGTTTTGGTGTTGCATTTCAATATTACGCAGACACAACATGACATTTTTTACTTTAGTTTCACACAGTACTGTATTCATTCTGTAAACGTGCGTGCCAAAATACAGGTGGTGTAACTACATGTACTGCTTCACCCATAGTAGACGCTTATATGAGGACCAATTAAATTCAGACTAGAAATTGAAAGATTTTCCACATATCAATTTCACTACAGATGCTTAAATATTCATTACAGTGGAATTTATCAAAAACCCACCCAGAAACCAAAGTTCACCTGACAGGACCGTGTCCAAACATTTAGAGACAATTGCCTTAAAGGGGTGGGGGATGTGTCAACTGGACTTTGCTTCAAGGATCACAGGACTGTTCTACAATTGTATTTTTTTCCAACACCGATTTACAAGGATAGAAAAACATGTTTAACACTTCCACTATGACATAATTTTACTTCAAACAGCTAATAGAATTTATAACAACATAATAACAATTTATGTCTAAGACACTTATTGTTCCTTACCAGTATTGAAAGCATTTTCTAGTTTGTCAGAGTCCTCTCTGCTGAAGGGATGCCAGGAGTCGCTGTCATCTGCCTGACGACAGAAGAACCAGTGAGGCTGCACCTCTTGGTACGGAGGTGGCACTGACTCCATGTCCAGCATCTCAAAAGAGGATGTAGAGGAAGGAGAAACCTCATCCAAAACAGGAGAATTCTGAAGAAAAAGAAAAACATCTAAAAGCATTACCTCCTCTTGATTGAAGCTATAATCCTCTGTAATGACAAAGAAAATACCTCCTATTGATGGTTATTTTGTGTCTTCCTTTTTGCAGAGCGGTTCACTGGTCAACCCTGCAGTAAGTACCATGATAGTACTGAACAATTGTTCAGATAGTCTGAACAATTGTGCAATGTCTGCACCCTCCTACTAAAACCCCATCAAGTGAGCTCAGCCCATTACATAAAGCAAAGGGCAGTCAGGAAACAAAAGATCAGACCACCTCTGGATCAAACTAACAAAGCCTTGTTGTATTCTTCCCTCGTCTACAAGCTTTGTCTTGTCTGTTCTGCTGATTCCAAGGTGGCCACCGCTTGTAAACAATTCCTGTCCACAGAATTTCTTATGTCTACAAAACAATACAACCAGTAATACGGCTCCTGTTTCAGCGTGTTGAACGGTAGAGCCTGCCACCATTTGACACAACATTCACCCACGTGCGCAACTGCCGGATCATTCAAGTTGTTTACACTTTCCTAATCTTATTAAATAAGTATTTGCACAAAGCAGGAGTACATTCTTTTGGAAAGATCGAGAAACTGGAATGTGATTGGAAAATACTTCCTAAGAAGTAAATCCCACTGATTCCTTGAAAAATTTAGCTTTTTTTAGGTGCGTTATTAATGAGCTGCAGAAAAACAGCTAATATGTTTTGAACTTCTGGGAAACAACAAACTCAGGAATGGTAATTAAAAATGCTCCAGCCCAGCTGTAGGTATGTGCTGTGTTTGCTGTCCCTTATGGACTCTTGCCAAGTCCAACATTTTACAGAGTGTGAACATCATAAAAAGAGGGGCAGCATGTGATGTCCACTTTTCTCCAGTCCCCAAATAGAAGCTCACATTTTCTTGTTTAACCTGCGGTCAGGCAGTAAAGCCAGAATGCTCAAAGTTATGTTTGTTCTACAAAGCATGTTTTCTGGTAATGTTATTATTGCAACATTTACCAGTATCATAATTTTTTGCTTGTTTAGCCAACATCATGCAATCTGAGGCTGAACATTTTGTCACCCTAACCTTTTACATTTTAGGATGGAAAAGGTTTTTCATGTCTGACTAAATGCATTTCTGCTTCACTTAACTCCAAATATTTTTATTAGTTCAGTAACTACCTATAATAAGCTAATTATTTAAACATTTCCTTGGCAATTTTATGCCTAGACAGGCAGTACATGTAGTGTCAAAACAAGAACTAATGGAGAATCCCATGTTTATTGATAATAATGACTACAAGGTGAGTTGGGAATGCTACAGAAATGCCTTAATATTTATTTTTTCAAAACAGACTAACTAAACCCAGAAGCTCTGTAGGAAATTAAACGGGACACCTATATAAACACATTCAGTTATGGAAGCGAAACATGCATAAATCATGCAAAATGCTTTGTGAAGAAGGACAGAAAATAAACATACTGCAAGGTTTAAAATAGAACCATTTGCATCATTATATGAAATCCCATCTACAGCCTCACCTGTGCTTCAGGAAGAGACAACTCGGCCTTGCTGGTTTTAGCTGTGCTGCATGTTGCAGCAGTCTGAGTAGAGTTGTCAGATTCGTCCTGGGTGTTGTTTGTTGGGGCAGCCTGAGAAAGACCCCCTCTGTCACCTTCACTGGATGACATTGGCCCGACCCTCAGCTCTTACCTGAGGGGTGGAGCACTGTCACAGGACCTGGAACAGCCATATGCGCACAGATTAACAGGTAAACAGACGACTGCTGCATAACCTGATGTTATCTTGAAAGAGCATAATAGGTGGTGAAGCTGAGAAACAGGGCAGATTAACAGCGACTAACACCTTACTTAGAGTTTTAACGTGAAGTGTTAACTCCTAATCGTCTGATTTAAAGCCTCCTTAACTCCTGCCCTGTAAGTAAGTGCATTGAAATGGAGGTAAACAGTTTTGTTTAGATCAAAAATAGGTAGTAAGGGACGCATTATACACTCGAGAAATTTTCGGAATAACCTTAAGCACAACTAGCTAATTTTAACCTTCACGCAAGTTTTGGCCCGAAATGTTTTAAATGACTCGGAAAAACCCCAAAACAAACATAACGTTCGGGCCACTGGTTGATGAGTGCCATGCTAGCTGAGAGACAGCGACACAACAGCTAAGTTCTTTATTTTCTTATCTTCCAGATGTTTTAACATCACGACATTAACAGCATGAAATAACTGACAAAAACTCACCACAACCGTCTCATATAGACCGAAAACAAACGGCTTGTGCGGGCGTTATGTTGCTCGGTTTGCTAATGCGGCTAGCTAAGGACAGCCTCCTGTCAACTCGGCTGCTGTCCAGATAGGTTTAGGTGTCGTCGGAAATACGACAATTATAAGTCAAACGTTTTCCGACAGATTTACCCTACAAAACAAACAAAGGATAACAGTATTAGTTAACATAAAGTACGTTTAAAATGAATCTTTTCTAAAAGGTGTATTTGTAATGTAATGCACGATACATGCTATTTTAAAAGGAGTTGATACAAAGAGCGTATTTTCTAAACCATTACGCAACCATTACGTACATTTTTCAGGGGGGGTAATATTTCACCGTAACATAAGTGGTAGATTTATGTAGTTTAACAAATATGATGATAATAAACAGAAGGTGAAAACATTTAATAACATCCACCCTTTAAAAAAAAATAAATTTACAAGAAACTTTAAAGGTAACATTGATAAAAGCAAGGTTGCAGCAGCTGTCATCAAAACTGTAAATTAGTCCGTACAAATGATTGTTTGTGAAGTAAAAACAAAGAGTGAATGTATAAAGGGAAAGAGCCAAATTGCTGGCCACACTCCAGTTTCAAATTTAGGAAAGAGAATTGTGGGATTAATGGGTTAAGTAATTTATTTAGATTTATTTTGGATTTTTAGGCATTTTTAGGCATTTCACCTCTTGTCATTTCATGTTGTAGTTTGAGTAATTTACTTCACCTCGATGGGCATATTCTATTTGAAATAAATACAGATGATGAAGACCACTTTAAGGATGGTTATATCACCCTAAAATATATTTATCAGCTAGAAATCGTCTTAACAATAAAAATTAATTTATTTAGACCAACATGCACAGTTTTTTTTTGTCAAAACGTTACAAATAATTGTGTAAGAGCTCTCTATTTGTGAAAAGACATAATTAAAAAGAAAAAAAAACGGACATATAATGGCTTGAACACATTCTGAGTTAAAATGACTCAGGAAAATCTTACGAGACAACAGAAAAAAAAATATTTCTTCTTTTTAATATATATATATAGCCTATATCTTAACAGAAGATGGCATGTCAATAATTATTTATGCTATCTCAATAACTAATGGAAAAGCCTCACTCAAATACTTTTAATTGCTAAGCAACTTTTGTATATTTCCACTGGTATTCTTGATGACTTGTCTTTTGCAGAGATTTCTAAGTCTTTGAAATGCCTTCTTGTCATCACTCTAATCTTTTGTTCCCTTCTCAGCTTCTCCAGGTGTGAATAATTTAGGGCTTGTGCCATAGGATTAGTGACAGAATAATAAAACTATTTAAATTCTGCCACCCCTTAATTTTCCTCCCCCATCTGGGAACTTATTTTATATCTTTATGGAAGAGCCCCTGGCACAGTCATTTCCATGCTCAGCATAGATGTCATGAGGTCAATAAACTTTAGTCTACTTAGTTTTTTTTTAACCTGGTCTTGGTCTCGACTTACCTGTCCTACAACTACAGCTAATTTAGACAACGCCCTGCCCTACTTCTACATTATTCCAGTTTATTTTGTAGGATACCAGTGATAACAGGCAGGTGACATTTGTAACCCACACATCATCAGTTTTGTTCAAACTGAGACACTCTCAAGTATGTGTGTGCTGAAACGTAACGTGGTAGGTGTAGTCCACTAAACAATCACAAGGAACCACATCACACAGAGACACACCCATCTGTGGAAGTTCAACCATGCCTTGTTGTATTTTCTGCAAACTGACTTAACGAACAGTGCAGCATGGTGGATCGACTTCATGTTACAGCAGAAGGAGTCATGCAGTTTAAAAGATATTTTAGCTGTTTTGTTGTAATAGATGTGTCTCACTGCATTATGTCTTCTTCCGACAAATTGAAATGACTTTCAAAACTCAGTGACAACATAAAAGCTGAAAATGTCAAAAGCTTTGTGCACAATTTTCACTTCTACGTGCAGGCCTATAGAGGAGGAGTGAAACATGCCTCAGGGAGGAAGAGTGAGTGAAGCTACAACAAAGACACACCCAGTCCAGCAAAGTTTTTGAGGCAGTCTGTGTGGAGCAATAAGAGGGTGTGGCCTTTTTTGCACACTGGGAACAGATAAGTTGAGTTTGCCTTGTAAAGAGGTGCATGAGTCACAGTCGTGAACAGTGAGCCGTTTACTTTCACTCCGCTGGACTCTCTCTCTCACACACACACAGTTCAGCTGCACAAATCAGACCCCCTTTTATCCACTCTCTTCTGCTCTAGCAGTTTTTAGACAAGACATTTTTAGGGAGTAACAAAGAAGTAAAACTCCCAGCCATGAAGGACAAAGTGAAGAAAGGAGGAGGAAGAAATCAAGTCAAAACTGGTGAGTAATCCCTGTAATCACAGGTTTTTCTCTTGTTCCTTCTTTTCCGTTTAGTGGATTCTTCTCCTTCGTGAAGAATGTGTGGAAGTAGGGTGGGAGATCTGGCACAGCACTGACGCTCTAACATGGCTGGTGCTAACTTTTTAGCCTCTTGGGAAAAGTGCAGTTCATTTTTTCTGTTTTTAGGGCATTCCTGATCCTGACTCATTCCTTCAAAATAGCTAAACCCCCCTCTACTGTAACAATCTAGTTATAACAATTTCAAAGAGTAGATTTATTACGAGAAGAAGGAGCAATGCTCTCCAGTATGACTTCTTCACCTTTCTGAACATCTGCCACTCCCCTTTTTACAGAGTTGAATGATTGAATTAGGGTTCAGTGTGTGTTGGTTCATCTCCAAATTAGACTGAGTCAAACGTTTTCCTGTAAAATAATAAAATGTTGGCACCATAATAAAACTGAAAGGTGGTGAATTTAATTACCTGGATGCTTTGTGTTATTACAGTTACATGTAAATGACAAGGCAGTTTTGTATTAGTTTGTTTATGATATTTTAAACTTTCTTATAATCTTGAAAAGTGATCTCAAATCTCAATTCTTCAAAGTTTTTAGGACGTCTCTCAAAGTTGACCCTTCAGAGGAGTGTTTGTCAAGCGATTCAACACCAACTTATGGATCATTCATGCATAAAAAAACAACAGCAATCAGAGCCATGTTTTCACATTACAGACATTTTTTTTAAACATCTTTAACCACTGTGTTGTTAGCAATTTTTCACTTATATGTGTCAAATTTCTAAGTTGCTCCAATTTAAGCAAAAAAACCCACACATTTTGGCAAAATGAAAACTACTGTTTCAGAAATAGAAATGAGACTCTCAAAGCAGCTTATTTTATATATTTTTTTCTGTTAAAATAAAGTAGCAACTTCTGTGGAGAAAATAAATGATGCCTTCTTAGCTTCCAGAGGGGAGGCGTGTTCCTCCAGCCAATAGTGGCTACTCGTTGACTGGAAGCTTTCCAGTAGTAAAGCAGATCCAGATTGACAGCATGGGCAGATAATCTACTGTAGTAGAGAGAACAGTAATCACACACAGATCAGGATTTGTTGTGTTGTGGGCCTTCAGTATTGAATGGAAGAAGTCAAATTTTGGGGGGGTTTGTGTCTCTTGTTACATTGTACAGTCTGCTGATATCAGATCTGGGTGTGGTTGTCATTTCACCTGGAGATGACATCAAGATCAGTAGGCAAATGCAACAGGTTTAGTCACAGATCAGTTTGGGGAACACGCCGAGTCCTGCTTTGCCTCTGGTTCTACATGTGTGTGTAGATCTGTAGCTACGCCCCATTGATCTTCTTCTTGGCATGTTTTTCTTGTCCTATTCATTTTTTTTTCATTAAGACTCTTCAAGTTAGCTGAAGGGGATTTTTGAAAAGGTTTTGATAAACAAAATAAACAAACCACTGATAAAATCAGAGCATATCTTCTCATTATATTCAAATAATCTTTTGATACAGCTATCCAGGTATTTTCCAGGAGAAATTTTCAGTTATTTTCTCCTGTTTCTACAGACACTGTAATTATTCACAGTTAGTTGGGTTTCTCTCCTTCTCACAGATGTAATCAGTGCAGCCAGCGGAGATGATGCTGTTGATATCAAACAAGATGAGGGCACAGCGTTTCCTGTGAAGATCCAAGGAGCAGGAGTCGAGTCGTTTGAACTGCAGGTACAAAAACAACAGTGAGAGG
Organism: Xiphophorus couchianus; assembly: GCF_001444195.1. Taxonomy (NCBI): domain Eukaryota; kingdom Metazoa; phylum Chordata; class Actinopteri; order Cyprinodontiformes; family Poeciliidae; genus Xiphophorus; species Xiphophorus couchianus. Next base: position 17,826,847 of record NC_040239.1, read on the forward strand.
CGAGACGGCACATTAGTTTCACCCTCAGCCATAACCCACAAATTCATTTTGTTTTCATGATCCAGAGTTTTGAGGTCCATTCTGTGTTTGTGCTGTGTAGGTTAACGCATTTTGGCTTGTTCAAGATGCAATAATGGCCTTGCTGTCAAGGAATGAGGTGTGTCCACGTTCAAACTTGTCTCTAGCTCTGGCTGGAACAACACTGGATCCCCATGCTGAGCTGCAAAGCCTTAAGGGCCTTAAAGCAGGAGCTCTCATTCGCCTGGTGGAAGGTATACTCTTATTTCAATTTATTTTTTCTGTGTGAGTTCTTGCTGTAGCTGCACAATTGGGTAATAATTAAATCTAGTGACATGATATATTTGTCCTATTCTGGTTAGTAATTTACACCAGTATTTTAAAAATATAAAATATCCTCATCCCATGAACTTCTTCACATTATGCATATAAATGAAGTCTCCTTAAATCCCCTATTTTAAATTTAAGTTCCCCATTAAGTCTAACTGAATTTAAGCTATGTTGCAAACCAGAAGGGGCAGAAAATACAGTTTCTAGATGTCCAAAGCTTTTAGGTAGATACTCCAAAAGACTTAGTCATAACTGTTCTTGCTCAAGAAGAGACAGGTACTAACACCATCAAGGGTACAGAAAATGAATTAATGTTATTATTAAAAGGTTAGACTTAAACTATCCCAACCATCTGCTCACCACTATGTTCTGGATGCTTTGTGAGAAATGTTGTTCATTTCACAGGTTCAGCAGACTTTTTCCACATCACTGTGACTTTCATAAAGACGGTCAGGCAACACTGGATGCTAACTAATGCTTGTCTCTGCAGAGCCTTATACCTCCCACTCCGCCAGAGTCCACTTGGCTCGGGTTGTGGAGCTGCTGAGAGCGTCCGGACCTCACGATGCACTCAGAGAAGGACAATCACCAAGCGTACTAGAGACACTCACACACACACCTGGTAAATGCACAAAGAAACAGCCCACTGAAACAAGAGGGCAACAAAAAGTCACAAGATGGTTTCTGACTCATTCTGAAATCTCTCTCCCTCCCCTACTACAGACTCGAGCCTACCAAATGGAAAGAGCCTGAAGCGCTCGTTAAGCAATTCAAAGGGAGAATCAGCCAACCAGGATGGACCCCCACCTGAGTACCTCTTGCCTGGCTCCTCAGAAAGACCCCTTATGGCTCTGCTGCCACACAGTTCTCAACCAGAGGTGGATTCATACCAGAGTCTGTCTGGGAATTTGGCTTGTTTGACCCAAAGAAAGCACAAGTTTACAATTTTCTTCTTCATCTGTGTTTCAACAGGCTCCCAGTTACCTGAAGGACTTGTCCCTCAGCTGCTGGCACCCCCCACCAGGACACAGGAAGCTGCAGGGAGACTTCATGTACATGACAGTGGTGACAATAGAGGGTCGGCATTGTGATATCACATCCTGTCCCAAAGGTTTCTTCCTGAACAAGTGAGCACAGTTACAATAGAAATTATCTTATTTTCTGACTTGACAGCAATAATTAGATAACTAAGTGTTTTGATACTAGAGCAACATCATTATGCAAAAATATCCCACGTTTTAAAAAAAAAATAACAAACATGTTTCAGGTTCTTTTTTTGGGTGGTGGGTGTTATCAATAACACAAAGCGATAATTGTGAAGTTGGAGGAAATGAATACATAGTTTTTAAAATGTCCGGTGTGCACTTATTTGTGTTCAGCCATATTTGCTTTGATTCTACTAAATACAATTATTAGTAAATAGAATTCACCTGTGTGTATTATTTGTCAATAATATCAGTTCTGTTAATTCCTCAATGTTTGTTAGATAACATAGTTGAGCACAAAGTATCATGAAGAGTGAGGATCACTTAAGACAAGTCAGAAAGAAGGCTGAGGAGAAGCTTAACGCACAGTTAGGTTATAAAACAATATCCCAGGCTTTGAAATGTTATGAAAAGCTGTGTAATGCATGGCTTGAAAGTAGAAAAAGGGTGACATATCTGCAAACCTTACAAGGAGATTGCTGGTTGTCTAAACTAACATGCCAGACAAGGAGAGCATTAATCAGAGAAGCTGCCAAGATTTCAGTGGTAATTCTCATGGAGCTTCAGCATTATTTCAGCATGTAGCTGCATTCAGGACAGTCCTGAAAGAAAATATTTTAGAAGCTAGATACTACTTGAGACTGGAGAGGAAGTTCCCTTTCCCACAGGACAGGACACTAAAACACTGCCAGTGCTACAACATAACAGTCTAGATCAAAGTATTTCCATGTAATGGTCCAGAGGCTTTTTGTAAAGGCGATTCAATCTCACTAAGCTGGAGGTATTTTGCAAAGAGGAATGGGCAGCAATTTTAGTTTTTACATGTGGAAAGTTGGTAGATATACTTAGAAAGATTTGCAGCTGTAATTGAATAAAATATTCTATGAAATATTACTTTAGGGCCATGCCAAAATGACCAGATTTCTGTTTGGAAAAACAATCTGAAAACCATGAATCAATTTATTTCCATTTAACAATTATTCATTAAAATGACATGTGTAAATGTTCTAAGGATATATCTGACTTTGTAGGACACTGCAAGTATATCCATCTATATACCGGCTATACCTGCTTGTCACTGCAGAGTCCCTGGTTATTGCAAATGAACAGTGTTAATGTTGTTTCATATTTCTTTTTTTATGTTTAGGTCTACCCACGATATGTTTGACCCTCGTCCTGCGCAGTCTACTCCAGTCTGTCACTGTCTCACCGACTTGCTGTGTCATGTCAGTCCTACTTTCAAACAAGCCTTTACCACTCTCAAAAGCAGGTAAGTAATATTAAATACCACTGGATGCTGTAAGAACTGCTGCGGCTGAGTGTGATGGATACGAATCTGCATAATGCCTCTCGTTCCTCAGGCCACCACAGCCACCAGTAGAGGCAATGCCCACTCCTTACCACACGCTGTGCTGGCTCGGACCTCCCTGCGCCTCTCGTCTCCACAAGAACACCTTCAGTAGATTGGGGGTGGATGAGCAGGCGGCAGCACAGGTTATACACCACACAGCAGTGGTTTGCTGTTGATTTTAATTGTGGACATGTTGCATAAAACATAAATATACCAAGTCTAAGCTGCTTTGTGGGTCTCACCTGTAGGCTCCAGACTGGAATGAGGAGTTACAAGCAGCCAGAGATCTTTCCCAGGGGAGTCTGGAAGAAAGGCTGCAGAGAGACAAAGTTTTGCTACAGGTAAGAAATAAGCCGGTGAAATTTTTTATTTGTGACAGAAGTACAGTTTCTACATCTTTCTGGATTACTTTATCGGTCCTCCTCTTTTTCACTCACGCCTCAGGTTAACAGTGCTTTCGTAAGGACTGCTATGCAGGCAGCTGAGATGGTTGTAGATGGCTTTGTTGAGCCGGTAAATGGAAACCCAGAGGACCCAGCATTCCTTTGGAGTGGCCTGTTCATGAGTCAAGGGGCCACAGGTCCAGTGTTTGGTGGTGAGAGGGGTCGCAGGTAATAAAAGTCTAAAGTCTTTTTGCATACATGGGAGAGAAGATGCACAAAACTGTACATTTATGCAGACGCCACTATTGCTGTCACTCCTTGCAAAGATTTGCATGAAAACAGGACATTAAATTGTTATGGAAACTCTGTCAACCTAAGATGAGACTCTTTGCTGCCGTTCTCTATAAGTGAGCTTTGGAGATGTTTATCTTCCTTACAATACAGCTCGCAGTGTGTGGAAAGAAGATAAACTTTAGTTCTTGACCAGTTGTACTTGCCATATTTCCATATGATCTAAGCTAATTGAAAATATGTGTACTTCAGACTATATGAGCACGTTTAGGAGAGCTGTAATTTTCTTGTGGCTGTTTCCCGAATCATGAAAACCAATATTTATTTGTCTTAGAGAAGTGATATGCCATTCTGTGTTCCCCACATTGAAGACTGACTTTTATATTATGCTGTGGGAACAGCATTTGTTCAGGAGGGAACAAATGCTGTTCCCTTTCTGTTGATAGGAATTAATAATGAAATAAGCTGTTATCCTGTGTAACATAGTACTACTTTTTAAGATAATATGCATTGATGTTTTTGGTTGTAACATGAAAACTTTTAAAGGGGATGAATATTTTTGCAATTGTAGGCATTATTATGGATGCCGAGGAGTGCGACACTCATAACTCTTACAGTGTGATCTCCTCAGATGCCAAGTATTTCACAATGTGGAGTTTTTCCCTCTGAAAAAAGTTAATCAAATTAAAAGTTGGATTTTTAATCAAATATTTAGTGTGACATTATACTATTGTTAAAAAAAGAGGAATTTATTTCAAGGCATTTTCCAACTTTGACTTTGGGTTTCTAATGGATTTTCTTTACTTTATTTTAATATTTTCTGATCTCCTGCTTGCAGGGCAGCTCAGAGGTTGGAGCTTAAATGTGTGCAGGCTTACAGTGACTTAGAGGGGCTGCAGGGGCTGCATACTTTACCCACAGCCATCGTGGACTACAGAGGAGTGCGTCTGTCGGCCCAGGGTCTGGCCCCAGGGTTTGAAAGCTCAGAGCAGGACCAAAAAGATTCTCCTGCCTCAGGGTACTTCTGACCTGTGACCTATATTTGAGCTGTGTGAGACTTCTCTTGTCCATTTGGAGCTAAATCTGTTTCTTCTTCTCTCCTCAGAGGTTTGCTTTATGGGGTGAACGCAGGGCCCCAAGAATCCCGTCAACGCAGACAGCTGCTAGCCTTATTGGCTCAAGCCGCCAAAAGTCTGTTCATCCAGAGACATGTTGTTGTGGCCCCCAAGGGTCACCAGGTACCTCTGTTCACCTCCGTGGACGCTCAGGGCCTGCTGGGGGCTGATGGGAGGTTCTACCTGCTAGACGTATTCAGAAGCTTCCCAGTTGATGCCAACTTCTGTCCAGAGGAGGAAACACAAAGTCAGACAGCTACTGGGGAGGAAGAGAGCAGCAAAAGCTGTAAAGAGAATGAGGAGCAGAGCAACGGGAACGAGAAACAAGGTTGGCCAGAGAATTATCAGAGCGCCTCTGGGCTTCCAAAGAGGTTTCCTCACAGTCTCTGTAGGCTGAGGCCAGAGCTGGTGCAGGCTTTCATTCAGCACAAGTGAGTCCAATGTGAAAGAAAATTTTTATATTCAGTTAGAACTTCTTTTTTTTAAAATTAAGTTTAATATGTTTTATTTATTTTCAGACATTGTCAGTTTACCCAACGTGTGAAGGAGAAGATGGATGAAAATGGAGGATTTGAAGAATGTGCAACAGCTTGTAAGGAGTGTTTCACCACATCCTTGTGAAAGGAAATTCAAATCCTGTTTAACACGAAGCACACATTTTATTCTGGACTAATATTACTTTTCTCCCAGGTGACTCTCGAGCGACTGATGCCGTACGAGCCGCATGCAGAGACGTGGGCTCCGTTAGTGACATCATCTTTGAGATGCGCTTTAACCCAAATGTTTTCTCTCCAGGTATACACTTTAACTATACCTTCTCAGAAACAACAGACAGACAATAGATGTTTACTGGAGCATACATTTCTTGTGTTTTACATTCAGGAATACGTTTTCCTCCCTCTGAGAGTGCATCAACAAACCTGCAGGAGAAGTTGCTGAGAGAAGCTGCAGCTTTCATTATCACACACCAGATACCAGACTTTGTGCGTGTCTTCAATGTTTCAGATTTTGTGCTACAGTTAAATTCTCTGGGACAACAAAATCAGTGCATAATGCGTTTTAATGATTGTGTTTGCAGTTGCAGTGTTGCCTACACAGCAATGAGGCGCCGATGGACGGAGCATCTCTGAGACAGGCGCTACACCAGAGAGGCATCAACCTCCGCTACCTGGGGCACGTGGTGAAGGCTATTTCCCAGTCAGAACACAAGGAGCAACTCAGGCATATAATGGTGTGTTTAATTTCCTCACATTTAATTCACACATTTAAAACTGTCTTATTGTGACTATTTTTTAAATAATGTTCTTCTTTCTCCTGATTTATATTAAACAGAGACCAACAATAGGTGAAATTTTCACCCGCTCAGCAAAAAGAGTGTTCAACCATTTCCTACAGGTACTTTGCAGCATTCAGTAATAACTCCAATATGTTTTTATGTCTGGAAACCTTAATACATGATGGGTAGTAAAAGACTTTTCCAGTTGGAAGTTTACATTCATTCCTTGACAATAGTATGATTTGTGTCAAACATTTTGGGTATCTTATTGCAGGTTTCTCACAACAGTTTGATGTAAATTTGGCCAAGTCCTCCAAACAGAACTGGTTCTAACACATTTTCAGTTCTGCATTTTCTATTAGACTGAGATCAGGGCTTTTCAATAATCAGTCTAAAACATTGACTTTTTGTCTTTAAGATACCTTGTAGCCAAGTTGGTGGTATGTACTCGCATTTTGTAAGATTGTTGTTAAGCCGTTTAAACTTCCTGGCTGATTTTCAAAAATGTTGCTTCAATATTCCCGTGTAAAGTTCTTTCTTTATGCCATTTATTTTGTAAAGTGCACCAGTTCCTCTTCCTGTAAAACATCCACACAAAATAATGCTGCCACTGGTCACTTCACAGTTGCAGATTTCGTTCTGAGTCTTACAGACTTCCCCCTTTTATCTCCAAATGTAACAACTATCATTTGGCCTAAAACGTCACTTTTTGTTTTTATCAGACAGATATATTTCCAAAAAAGGTAAATGATTCTGGCTGGATTTTAATCTGCTTTTGGCGTAATTACTTTTTCCTTTCTGGGGGACTTCAAATTAAGCCAGTATTTCAACAAAGTGTTTTGCTTTTGTTTTGGGGTTGATTGACACATTTCAAACCAAAACACTCTAATCTGGTACAAATAACCTCCTTGAAAAGTATGTTGATGGGACATTGCCCTGGTATTCATACTTGAAAAATCCATGGGTACAATTTTCCTAGGCTTTTCAATGTGGCATGTTGACAAATCTTGAGTCATCTGGAAATACCGAAGCCGGAGCCAGATTTGTGAAACTCAAAAAGGTCTCTTCCTTATCTTGGTGAATTTCTTTTAATTGTCCTATAATGCCACACAAGGAAGCAGTACTTGAGGTGTCGCCTTACATCTACAGATGTCTATCAGATGTTGTGAATCATCCTTACAAAGCCTTGACTTGCACCAGTAATGGTCCAAAATGAATACGACAGTTTCTGTCCGTGATGAGTGTATGTAAACGTCCTACTGGTACTGTAACAACCGGTGGGGTTCTCCACAGAAAATGTAGCTCAGCATCTCTTCATGTCTGCGTAGGGTGTGGACGTGCCAAGCCTGTCAGCAGCCGTCAGTCATTTCCTCAGTTGTCTTTTGGTTCATCACTTCACACCCTCTCCTGTCGGGGAGGAGGCTAAGAAAAAGTCACGGAGGCGTGGCCGTGGGGCCGGGGCCTCCGAGAGCACGCCCTGGAGCATGCTCACTGGATCTGAGCTGTGGAATCTGGTCTGCCAAGACGCTGTTGAAACATATGATATCTCTGACAGCCTTGGGTGAGAAGTCACAGACCTTGCTCATTCACCCCCTTTGTGTGTTAAGCAATGGTGAAGTTAATGCTTAACCCTAGCCCTTTTCTCATAGTTCAAGTCCGAATCACTTGGTGGAGAACTATGGGCTTCAAAAAGTCTCTTTGCTGAGAGAATTCTGTTTAAAGACCGGAGTGCAGGTAATCAAATATTCAGTTTTGCTTCTTTGAATCAATACTTTGCAATTCTAAAGATGCATTCAGGATAAGACACAATGCATATATTAGAAACACCCTGAAAGCAACAAACTCTCTGAAAACACCACTGAGAACTCTGTATCTGCACCAGCTGAGACTGAGAGACTACGTCCTCGAGAACCAGAACAAAGCGCCCTTCAGTCCTGACGACATCCTTAACATCTTTCCCGTTGTTAAACACATCAAAATGCCGACTGCTGATGCTTCAAAGGCATACCGAGCTGCACAGACTTCCATTCAGAAGGGTATGTCTATAAGAAAAGAAAAAACTATTGAGTACACTGTATGTTTGACACATGCTTTTGAGTGACTCTTGTGTTTATGAATCCTCCATTCTGGTGTGTAGGTCTGCTAGATCAGGCCTACGAACAGCTGAAGGAAGCAGCTTACCTGTATGGCAGAGTGTGTGATGATCTGGACCCTGAGGCCTGTAACTGTAACAGCTTGTTGGCCAAAGTCACCTTCCTGCAGGGGAAAGCAGCTGAGGTATGCTCACAACTTCACAGCCTTTCAACTTCTGACAGTAATGACAGAGCATTAGCAGATTTTAAAGTATTCCAGTTGCATTTTCCAGTAATGGATATCTGTGGCTGATTACTTAAAACATTGCTTTGTGCATTGCAAAGTATCAATGTATCCTCTTGAAATGGTTTCACCTTCTGGCACATTACACCCACAAACATAAACATACTTCATTGGTGTTTTAAGTAATTTTCCAACATGAAGCAGTGTATAATTGAAATTAAAGGAAAAACTATGCATGTTTTTAAAATTAATGTCAAGTTTACTGTACCATGTGCAAACAATTGCCTTGAGAAGTCAATTAGTTAGTAAATGTAGTTCCTCTGTGTGCAGGTTAATTTCAGTATAAATACACATTTATTTACACAACGTTTCATAAAACTTTTCATCTAAACATTAAATAAGTATGGCACAACTAGCAAAGCATGGCTGCCCACCTAAATTGGAAGGTCTTCCAAGGAGAGCATTACCAGAGATGCAGAGATTCGCAGCTCAGGAGGAAAAATCTGTTGACAGATTCTGAGCTCCACAAAACTAGAGTTAATGGATATGTGGCAAAAAGAAAGTGATTGTTGAAAGAAAGCCAAATGTAGTTCTATTTCAAGTTTGTCACAAGCTGTATAGGGGACACAGTAAACATGTGGAAGAACCGGGTCTGGTGAGAGAAGACCAAATAAAATGTTTTGGCCTACAAGCGGAATGGTAGGAGAACTAACAGTGCTAATCACCCTGAATGTGGAAGATGGAGCTAAATTCAGAGCAACCGTGAAAGAAAACAAGCAAAAATGCTACGAGACTAGAGCCAAGATTTACAGTGAAGCAGGACAACTCAAAACATCCAGGGAGAACATTTTTGATCAAAGTATGTTTTTGTGACCAGGTTATAATAGTGAACTAAATCCAATTGAGAATCAATGGCAAGACTGTATATATTGATGTTCACAAACTCATTGTCCAACCTGACAGAGGCTATGGTAATTTGCAAACAGAATGGAGAAAAATTTAAGTGATAAAATGTAAAGTTGTTTGAGACATTGTCCAGTGGACTCCCAGTTGCAGCTGCAGTGAAAGCTACAACTGGAGTCTACATCTATGCAAAAAGGCTCAACTTGGAGGGGTCTGAATACAAATGAACTCCACACGACTCAAATTTTTTACTTGCATGTTTTTCAACTACACAATCATGTACTAGTTGGAGATGCTCTATTACATAAAATCCCAATAAAACACATTTACAATTGTGGTTGTAATCTGACAAAATTGCAAAATGTCCTGTATTTTCCAAGGCAGAGCAAACATGACTGTATTGCTAACTTAACTTCAGTAATTCATCTTGCAACACTGTTATTGTATTTGAGAGTGTACTGCCAAATATTTCAGGATGTTATAAACAAGAACAGCTAAATTTCGACCTTGACTTTTTTTTGTCCTGAAGGCTCGAAGTGTTCAGCTGAAGACAGTGGTCATTAGTGAGAGGGTGCTTGGCTTTGACCATCCAAACACTATACAGCAATATGTGAGTACAGCTCCATGTAGATATTTATCATCACTGTTTACTCATCCGAGTTGTCACAGTGTGAATATTGTCACTGATGTGTGATTTATAGGCACTCCTAGCCGTGTATGCGTATGCTGGAGGGGAGACGACCCTGGCTCAGAAATGTCTTCTCAGAGCTCGTCTGCTAATGTTGACAGTCCATGGAGAAGACCACCCGCACACTGCAACGCTAGATGTAAGTCAAATCAATTTATTATAGTCTAACAAAGAAGGAAATACCGTTTTTGCTGATGGTTCAGTTTTTTTCTCCTACTTGTTTTCTGGTAGAGTTGTCTTGGCCTGGTGCTGACAGAAGATCAAACAGGACAGTTCCTTAAGAATGCTCTAAAACTTAACACTTCATTTTTCGGCCCCACTGATCTGAATACCGCTCTTAGGTATGTTAATTATAGCAAATATCGGAAATTTGGCTGTAACTGAGTAAGTTTTCTTACTGCTTCCATTTTTTTCTGTGCAGCCACCACCTGTTGGCCCAGTGGATGTGCAGTAAAGGAGACTACAGAAGTGCTATGACACATGAGAAAGAAGCCCTCTCTGCCTTTACAGCCTTGGTTCGTAACTCTGTGACACTGAGAGAAAACGTCAGAGGGCTCCTTTTCTTTGTACCTATCTGCTTACATTAACTTTCTACTCCAGTTTGGAGAAGATCACCCACAGACGAGCTGCAGCAAGGAGTTCCTGGGGACCATCACCAAGCAGGCAGTCAAAGTAGAACGCACTCTCAGGCAGACAGGAAGTGAGTCTGCTGAGCAAACCGTTGAGGTAATGTAAGAGATTGTATATATAGATTGTCTAAAATGTGTAAAAACATGCTCAGGTTGTTGTATGCTCTTCTCTCAGTGTCTAAGCCCAACATCTGAAACTGTTCTGGAGCAGATGGTTCTGGTTACAGGGATCAGGAGGATTACACGCAGGTAAATACATTTCTAAACAGACTGTATAGTGTGAAATCAGAAATAAAAAACGATTATTTAGATGACTCGCAACAAATCTGTAGTTCGATTTATTAAAAAGGTTTTCTAGGCCAAGTTCTTTATGGGTGAAGGAACTTGGCCTTCACCTGGGTGAAGGAGAGTAAAGCTCAATTCAAAAAAAACATTTTCCTATTTACACTTTGACATGAACAGATATTTATCTCTCATAGATCTGTTGTATTTTTGTTTTTTGTCACACCAGCAAATACTTCAAAATTTCAAGCACATTTTAATATCAGGCAAAGACAAATGGTTTTCAAAATCTAATTTTATTTCTTGAGGGCACAAAACTATCCTGACCAACCTATCACTAGTGGTGAAAAATGAATTACTTCCACTATTAAATCATTAATTATTGTGAAAAACCACATTTTTAAATTTGAATATGTTGGGCTTAAACTATATTGGTTTCTGCTGGATATAAGTGGACTATTTATCTTAATTGTAAAGATCACAGAAACCAGTAATATTTCCAGGTGTATTAAAATTCTCCAAAGCATAAAAAAATCTACCTGTTTTCAGTTTGATATGTTAAAGTTTCTGTTTTTATTCATTAAAATTTTCACAAAATAGGAGGACTTACATTTATAAATAAAGGCAATACCAATTTTTTTTTATCTCTTTGTGTTTTCATAGTGACAGGTTCCAGGAGTATAAGCAGAAACACCTGGAACGAAAGGCTGCAGCAGCAAAGGAACTGGGATTCAAGCTCCCAATCTGGCCTGTCAACTCACATCTTGTTAGCAGAGAAGATAAAAGCTTGAATAAAGAAAATGGGAAGGAAGCTGGTGACAAAGGAACCGAAGCAGAGATAAAAGACGCAGAGAGTCAACAGGAGAACATGTCTACCGACAGTGGTGCAGGTGTCTTAGCTAACGGTCATGTGGTAGAGCCAGCTGAGCGAAGCAAACATGGAGAGAAAGCTGATGTGGATACTAATGGAGAAGTTGCAGATGGTGAAGCCCAGACAGTGAATGAAGGTGAGAAGCAGTCAGCTTCAGGGGGGAAAAATAGGGAAATAAATGGAGATGTGAAAACAATTCCCAGCCCATCTGCCCTGGGTAGTAAACTAAGCTGGGCAGATATCGTTTCAAAATCTAGCAACGGAACAGGAGGCAAGGCAGTAAATGGAGTCACTGCTAATGGAGCAACCGAAGAGTGAAAACACTGAAAACACACACAGGCTTGTAGGGGCGAGCTTTCTAAAGGCACTGCTGTAAGATGAAACTATCCTTGGATTTAAAATGTAACGTGTTCAAAACAACAGGAAGGTATTTTTAACAAAGACGAGTATTCTTTCATTTTTGAGATGTTTCACTGTCACGGATGCTGTGAGAAACTTGTTTGGCTGCAATTTTTTGTTTCAAAAATAAACTTTTTACTTTGCTGTATTAAACAAATTTTGTCATCTATTAATAAAGTAATCTGGTTTTTGTTGCTTTTCCTGACTCTAGCATGAGCACAAAAGATAAAATAATGTTCGCCAAGCAAGAGAGAGAGAAAAAAGTTAATTTTCCAGCAAATATTTGAACCGTATTTCAGAAGTATATTCTGATTTCTTGACAAAATGAAAGCATAGTGAGTTTAAAATCAAGACTATCCTAAAGGAATATGTCAAGTGTTTTTTTTAATGGAACTCTATGAAATGATTATGAACAATAAACACAGTCATATCAAACACCACAGGTGTCTGTTAGCATGATGTTAACAAGGAAAGACATCAACATGAATCGCTGCTGCCCATGAATCTGGGAAAAATTATGAGACAATATCCATCATTCTGTAGTGAAAAAATATTAGCAGCAAGTAGAAAATCTTTAAGATGGTTACCAACTTTTATTGGAAGTTACCCAAGTAAATTCACTTCCAGGTGGGTGTGAGCGGTCCTCAAGGAATCTGTAAAAAAGCTTGGTGCCAACTCTCAGATGCTCTCTTGGTAAGCATGGTAAGTGGTAAGTGGTACTGCAACAATTAGAAAAAGGCTGAAAACGTAATACCTCAAAATGGTCTTCAGTATTTAGCAATTACCCTTTTTAACTAGTTTAATTAGACGCACTAGTTCTAGATGTACTTAGCAGCGATGCCAATATTTGTCAAAATCTGCATCCTACATATCTGATATTTAGACCCTGGTTCCTCTCAAGTTAGCTTTTGCAGAAAATGTTGGTCGTCAGAACTTCACAGAACGGAAATAATCTTTTTGGTAATGCTACTGCAGTTCAACCAAAAGAAACATTCAAATATATGAAAGTAGTTAACAATAAACAGAAATAAAACACTAAAAATAACAGGCATAAACTAACCCAATGAAAGTAATTATTGCTAAATGAAACCAAACCTGAACTAAATATTTTCTTTTCTTCTCCCGAAAAGGCTCAAAATAAACTTACAATAATGCTGATCTGTCAAATTGAGCATTTATTTTAAAAAAGGTGTATAAATGTTAGGCTTGAAAAAACACCCGTTGTTAGCTAAGACTTGTCTCTCGCGAGTCTAAGACAGATGTTTGTTTCAGTATAATTTCTAAATCTGAGCAATGTTGGTATTGTGGTTCAGGTGAGTCAGTCCAAGTAGATGAGGGGAGTTTGTTTAGTCGGTCTGAAGAAAAAGTGATAATTGCTGTATCACTGAAGACGTCTATCAGACGGGAAGGACAAGGCAGAAGTCTCTCTTCACACAAATCCACAGCTTTGTTGATGTAGCTGTAATCCCGCTTCAATTCCCTCTCGAAAGTCCTGCAGGCAAAGGAAGAAAGAACATCATCTTATCTCAGCCATGATTTCCAATATGGTCTCATTTCATTAATTCCTGGTACACACCTCTCTCTGATGCCGCTGAAGCAGTTTCCAATGATCGTAACCAGAGACAAACAGTGTGGGTTCCAGTTCTGCCACAGCAGGTTGTTGTAAAGAGCTTTTCCACAGTGCATTAGATAAAATAAGGTGGGCTTAGTGGCCAGACGCTTCCCCTCCTTTACAATACAACAAAATAAGACATTGTTTCTTCCATACAAATGGTTATTATTAAGTTATGACGAGTTGCAATAGCTGTAAATGTTGATGTCTGCCTAATCTACTACTATTAAAGTATTATCATAAATTACAGGCTAAAATAAATAGAAAACATAGAAAACTGACTGGATCTGTGATTTGATTAAGTAGTAAAATATAATGCAGCTACCTTTAATATGCATCTAACAGCGTACCCTAAGTCTGAAAAAATAAAATGCATAAGCAGCCAACAACTAACCTCATTTTCTGTGAGCACAGTCAAACCCAGCTCTCTTAAAATGTCCTTTTCTGTGACGGAGAATGCAGGATCATAAAGAGAGCAATCCTTCAAGGGAATCTATAAGAAAGGAAGAACAGCATACCCTCTTAGATTAAACACCATTTAATAAATGTGAGGTATAACACAGATGAAATTGATTCGCTCACATGTCCTGCATCCAGTAGCAGCAGCAACATGGCAAGCTGGTAGCGGGCTGAGACACATGAAGAAAAGGAGCCGAGGCCATAGCACACACACTCCAGCTGCTGGCGTACTGTCGCCTCGGTGTCCTTGTCCTGCTGGCCTTCAGTCTTTATACTGTCTGAAGGTCTTGATAGGGATGTTGAAACTAGAAGCTGATCTAAAGACAAGATTTTCATCAGGCTGCAAGCAAGATCCTTCAAAAACAAAGCTTCAGTCGCTGATATATGTATTCATACCAACTAAGCCCTGATTTGTGTTGGTCCACTTTATGAAATCCTCCAAAGCACACTTAAGTTTGTGATTGAATGTGACAATGTGTGAAAAGGCTCAAGGGGTATAAATACTTTTGTAAGGCACTGTAAATACTGTGAACTACACTTACTTTTCCACTGTTGCCAAATCTCTTCAGCTCTCAGGTCAGACCTAAAGGAGAAGAAATAAAAGCAGTTAAAAGTGTGTGAAGGTAATCTGCTGAATTTAAAAACTAACCTTTGGAAAGATTTAATCTCAAAGACTGAGGATATTCATTGAGTTGCAGACGATCTTCATTTCTTACACTGTGTCTCTGATCCGTCTGACGAGTTTCTCAACATCCAGCTGCTCCTGAAGACATACAGAGGGGATTTGATGGTGAGATCGAAATTTCCTTGATGCACCTTTTCCCCGTCTTACTACCTGCCACTCTTCTACAGAATCCGACGACATTTATGTATTACTATGCAGAAATATATGCAGGAATGTCATAAAAGGTATATTTTATGATGCATATTTTTATTGCAATCGTTGTCTGCTGGAGAGCGTATACACGTCTATGGTGGGAAGCCGCTGGCACGAGGGATTATTTTGAGAACAACACAGAAGTTCCTCTTCCGGGGTCACGTCATTTTCAAATCAAAGGAGGCGCAAAATAAAGTAGTGTAACATTTTGTGCACAGATGCGAAGTAACTAAAATCAAAATAATTTGCAAAATTAAAAAAAATAAAGTAAAATAAATAATTTATAGAATGCTCTGAAATATAGACACAGAATACTAGAAATTGTTTATCTAATATACGGAATCTGAATAATATAATATAATATAATATAATATAATATAATATAATATAATATAATATAATAGACAATATTCAATCTTTGATAATCAAAAATATATATATTTTCGTACTTCTCAACAGAGTAACTGAAGTAAAAAAATAAAAGAACAATTCAGTTGTTGAAAGTAAAAACATAACTTAAAACGTAAGTCGGAGAAACAAAGACTTTTATTTTGTTCGTATTCATGTCTATCCTTTCGTTACGTACAAGAATTGACGTTGACGTAACACCAGTAAACCGGAAGTACTTGGATCTGCTAAAACGATCGTTGTCGTTTGCAGAATTGTTTCTATTTTCTAATTTTTAAAAAAACATGTTGTTGATCTCGAATAAGAATATTACATAAACTTTAACGTGAGTATGATAAAATAATTCAGTGTTTTCCAGTTTAAATTGTTTTAACGTACAGACGTATAGATTATGTCCCACGTTAGATTTTGCTAGTTAACATTAGCTTTCATGTCGCCTAATTGTTTGTCGTCGCTAAATAGCAATGTATATATATATAAATTTTTTAACCCTTTTTTGTTACTATTTTATTTATTGTGGTTAACTATGAGCAAATTGCTGCTACAAAAATAATATCCTATTTGTAATCCTAGTTGTTAGTCTGAAGCAGTAAGATTTATATTGTTTCTGAAGGGAAACGCAGTCTTTTCTGACACTTTTAACACAAGTACAAGATTTTTTTCCCCTCAGTTTTCAACCACAAGTTTTGATTACCATCAGGTCACCAATTTTCACATATTCTTCTGTTTTGTTTGTTGTGTTTTTTGCCTCAACATTTAGATGTCCATGTCTCACCTTTACGGGCGGAGGGAGGAGGAGGAGGAAGGTGTGGAGATAGAGAGCTTTGAGGTGACAGACTGGGATCTGGCCAATGAGTTCAACCCGGAGCGTCGCAGGTTCAGACAGACCAAGGAGCAGGCCACCTATGGGATCTGGGCTGACAGGGATTCAGATGAGGATGAGAGACCTAGCTTCGGTGGCAAGAGGTAGTGGCATCTATGCCCATTTCTATTAAGTAATAATAGGTTCAGTTAATGTGTTTTGTAAAAAATATTAATACCCATGGCCTTTTCCTACATTACAACCACTAACCTAAGTACCTTTAATTTAATATGTCAGACCAACACAAACTGAAGATCTGGTTTTATACAAATAAAAATCTTAAAATGTTGTTATATTCATTTACTACCTAACCCAGGTCCAACTTCTCCACAACTTTCTCCCTGACTTGTCTGCTGTGTTACTTGTTCCTTAGCTAATGTTTGCTGAGGCCTTCACAGATCAGCTGAATTCATGCTGACATTAATTACACACAAATGGGCTCTATTTGCAAATATGTTGACATCTGAATAACATTTTTTACACTAGATTTTATTTAATATGCTGAATACAAACAACATTATGTTGGCCTAGCATGTAAAACTTATTAAACCTATTAAAATATATAGACATTTGATGTAACATTAGTAAACCGGAAGTTCTTGGATCTGCTAAAACAATTGTTGTCGTCAGCAGAAATGTTTCTATTTTCTAGTTTTAAAAAAACATGTTGTTTTCTGCTAACAAAACAATTCGTGGTTGGACAAAATGTGGAACATTTCTATTGATCTGATACATTATTCAAGGCACTGTAAATGGTTGTGACATTTTTTTTCCTCCAGGTCTAAAGACTACACTACTCCAGTGAGCTTTGTGAGTGCTGGTGTGCGTAAGACTGCAGCTGAGGAGAAACAGCAGCAACAAGGAGGTTCTGATGACTCTGATGATGATTCCCCTCCAGCACCACCTCCTCCACGTGCGACGGCTCCCAAAAAACTTCAGATGGTGAATTTATTTATGTCTGCATTTTGTCCATTTGCTAACCATTCATTTAAAGAAAATATAGGGAAGAGTAGCAAGACCTTCTTTTAAAATGCTTTGTTTTTCTAGGGTACTTTTGGTGGGAATCAGGCCCAGAGGTTTGCAGGTGGCATACAGTCTGGTAAAGGCATTGGAAACTGGGAGAAGCACACCAAGGGAATTGGACAGAAGCTTCTGCAGAAAATGGGTTACCAGCCAGGAAAAGGTTTGGGCAAGAATGCGCAAGGTGAGTAGAACTGACAGTGATATTGTCTTGTTGTGTAATTTTGTTTACATTTTGTAGTTGGGAAACTTTAACATGAAGTTCTTTTGTCATTGCTGCAGGTATCGTGAATCCCATTGAGGCCAAAGTTCGTAAAGGTAAAGGAGCAGTCGGTGCTTATGGCAATGAGCGAACTCAGCAGAGTCTTCAGGACTTCCCCGTGGTTGACTCTGAGGAAGAGGAGGAAAAGGTAAACTACTGGAACAGATGTCGCCATTCACACTTTTCCCATTTATATCCACTATTGCTTTTGCTTTTCATAACCTGCAGAGCCTCTTTAACGTTATTTGTTTTTGTTTTAAAGGAATTTAAGAAAGAGTTAGGCCAGTGGCGTAAGGATCCGGCTGGGACCGTGGGAAAGAAGAAACCAAAGTACTCCTACAAAACTGCAGATGAGCTAAAAGCTAAAGGTAAAATGGCTTATCGGGGCACACCGGCATCTGCAGGAGAGCTGGCACAAGTCAAGGTATGTCAATGTCTTAGACTGGATTCCTTCATATATGTTCACATGGATTACACAACCGTTTTGGGGGAGTTGGGCTATTGTGTTTAAGCTTAAAAATAAAGTTGCACTCACATTTATGGCCCTCACACACCAGGGTATTTTGTAAAGTATACCCTTGCATACTTTAAAATAAAGTATGCAAGGGTGCATGCATTCTTACTTTTTCAGGCATTGAAATCATCCTTACTTATTCCTCTTCTCTCTCTTACGTCATTGCTAGCTTTGAATGGTTTTATATGGATTCTTACTCATCAAATTTAGAAAGCAGTATTTTTTGTTTATATGTTAACGAATGAGTCATACATGTCACAATGTTAATTTTTCACTGGGCATACTACCTCTGGAGCAAAATGAAGAGTTTGGGGATGAATATCTTGAACATGAGTCCATTGAAGTCTACTATTTAGCATTTTAAATGTAATTTTCCCATGTTTCTCCTGGTTTAGGTCATAGATATGACTGGCCGAGAGCAGAAGGTTTACTACAGCTACAGCCAGATATCCAACAAACACAGCGTTCCAGATGAAGCCCCACCAAGTCTGGCCACCCGCGATCAGAAAGGATCTGGCTTTGCTCTCCCTGAGCTTGAGCACAACCTGCAGCTTCTAATAGACCTCACAGAGCAGGACATTTTACAGGTGAGGTGCATTCAGCAAGAGCAAGACTTAATCTTCATAAAACATTAATAATCTGAGGTACAAATGTAAGAGTTACCAAATGGTTTCTAAGCCTAATTTCTTTCCCTGGTGTATGTTTTGCAGTCCGCCAGGCGTTTGCAGCATGAAAAAGACGTGGTTGTTTCTCTGAGCCACGAATCTCGAGCCTTGCAGAGCCGACTGGACACAGAGCAGGATGCCATTAAAAGAATGGAGACTGTGTTGGCCTTGGTGGAGCGATTTCCTACGGAGGAGACGGCGCCGGGCGAGGGGCCAACCCTGCAGGTTTATGTTACACTGATTATACACTGTAGAGCCTCTATCGTCAAGCATTTTGAGTTTTATAGTTCCAACCCTATTCTTTTAATCACTTCTTCTTCCTCTCTGTTCAGGAGTGTGCCCGTATGTTTGAGACCCTGCAGACTGATTATTATGAAGAGTACAAGACAATGGGACTGGGGGACCTGGCTGTCGCTGTTGTACACCCGTTACTCAAAGAGAAACTCTCCTCCTGGGACCCTCTCAAGGTATTCTTCTACTATCATCATAGCTAAAGAAAATGATGACATTTTTAAGTGGTCCTGCCAACATGTTTGTCTGATTATTTCAGGACAGCTCATACTGTCTGGAAGATATTGGTCAATGGAGAGCAATCCTCGAGTCCCAAGACATGCACTCCAGCGGTCCACATTCAAACATGGATCCATACCACAGGTGATTTTTAACAAAAAAGAGAGACTCAGATGTGCCTCGTGAAGAATTTGTGCCAATCAGAATTTCTATCTAGTCATAATTGACGTGAGTTTCTTATTAATTTTGGGCTTTTAACAAAGCATTTAAAACATTATTCTCTTTTTGTGGGTGGAGTAATCACACAATTAGAGAATTTTAAATACAAAAAGTAAGCGCACAAGTTAGAATTTGATGATATTCTTTAATCCCCACTGCATTAAAATTATGCGTGGAATCTTAAATATATAAATAATGATATTTAGGTAAATCCTAATTAGCAACTTGCAGATAAATTTTGCACCCATGAAAAACTGGCCTAATTCTGATATATTTGATAGCTGTTTTTATTAGACTTTTAGTAGGGGCGAATGTGTATGCATTTCAAATAAATTTCTAAATAAATGTAATCCTATTTAGATTAGAGAATTAAAATATGCGAATTAAAATATGTTAAATTAATTCTTGTTTTTAAAATTCAAGTTGTGTCAATGTTTATAAACATGTAGTAAAACCCCTTATTTAACAGCAGTTGTGCTGGTTATAAGAGGATGTAAACTTCTGTCACTATATTTTAGTTTGTGTTTGTAAAGTGTCTGATGTACTTTTATTCATCCAGACTGTTATGGGAGGTGTGGATCCCAGTGATGCGCTCCTGTGTGTCCAACTGGCAGCCTCGACTAGTTGGGCCAATGGTGGACTGTTTGGATTTGTGGGCCCCTCTTCTCCCCCCGTGGATCCTGGATCAGCTGCTGGAGCAGATGATCTTACCCCGACTGCAGCGAGAGGCAAGACGAAGACCGTCTCACATGATTGTGTATTCTCCCTAATATCAGCATCAGAAGACAGATATTAAGAGTGAACTTCTTTCTTGTTGAAACAGGTGGATAACTGGAACCCTTTGACCGACACCGTCCCGATTCACTCCTGGATCCACCCTTGGCTGCCTCTGCTCCAAGCCCGCCTGGAGCCTCTTTACCCTCCTATCAGGAGCAAACTGTCCAACGCTTTGCAACGGTGGCATCCAAGTGACGCCTCAGCCCGCCTTATCCTGCAGCCATGGAAGAATGTGTTCACAGCAGGAGCATGGGAGGCCTTTATGGTGAAAAACATCATCCCTAAACTAGGTAAGTCCGCAGGGATGCTTAGGACTATGTTTGGCAAATCCATTAATGAATGTGTACTTTGCTGCCCGTTGTTCTCCATTTGTTGTGGCTGCTACTAATTGTAGTCTCTCTTCTGTTCACTGGGGAAGCCTTGTGTCTGGAAGAGCTGGTTATCAACCCTCACCAGCAGCAGATGGAGCCATTTCACTGGGTGATGGACTGGGAAGGCATGCTGTCCCCCTCCAGCCTGGTCTCGCTTTTGGATAAAAACTTTTTTCCCAAATGGTTGCAGGTTAGTGAATGCACTTGGAATAAAACAGATCTTATGGACACATAAACAGATCATCTTCAGGTCTGTACATTATTAAGCTAATTATGTAGTGAGATGTAAGTAGTTTAAATAACATTAAGAAATTTGGAAATTTCAATATATTTTTCTGGACTATGATTCGTTTACAATCAAAGATGGTTAAACTCCAATCAAAAAAGTTGAACTACCAACAGAGACAAACAATATTAATTTTATTCTGCAACTGTAAATGTAATTGTAAATTTAGGAAAGGAAATTATTGTGAAATACTGCAGAGTAAAAGTAGTAAGGCAATTCTGGAGTGCTACTTTCATACGGCATCATGTCTTCCTATGACATTAAAATAAAAAAACAGAGTGATAGGTGTAAAATTTGTCTTCTGCACAAACTTAACAGCTCAGCACTACGCACTTCCTGGGGAGGAGACATCAGATGGAACTGATCAGCCAATTAGTAGTGGAGATCATATGAGGGACACCTCATGTTAGACATCCAGTTAAAAAAAAACCCAATTGTGCAGATTTGTTAACCTATAAAGAAATCTCAGAGTTTCAATAATATAAACAAACTTTTACTTTAGTATATTAACTAGTTATTGTTTTACCTTCAGTCATTTTACAAATATAATTTTCCTACTTAATTAAAAACTGAGTGATATTTTAGGGATCCAGGAGTGTCACCTATAGGAACAGGATGTGATTTGGTTAGACCATTGATTCTACAATTTTATTGGGATTTATAGAAAAGCATTTCTAGTCAGTAATAATATGTTCATAACTTTAATGGGATGTATTTGTGTTGGTTAAAGGTGCTGTGTTCGTGGCTGAGCAACAGTCCAAACTATGAGGAAATTACTAAGTGGTACCTCGGCTGGAAAAGCATGTACAGCGACGTCTTGTTGGCGCAGCCACTAATTAAAGAGAAATTCAACGAAGCTTTGGACATCATGAACCGAGCAGTGTCTTCAGGTATGGGACATTGTCCATATTCGTTTAAAATATGTACTGAAGAACCTTTAAAAAGTTGTTTTGCCTTAAAAAGATATTATTGCATCTCAGCTTGTCTTTCCACTGAAACCTATTTTAACACTTGTTCACTTTTGCAACCACAGGGGGATACATGCAACCAGGAGCAAGAGAGAACATTGCATATCTCACACAGACAGAAAGACGGAAGGACTTCCAATACGAAGCGCTGCAGGAGCGCAGGGATGCTGAGAGTGTGGCTCATAGAGGCATCAGTACTGGTGTGCCAACAAACTTTAAAGATCTCATTCAGACCAAAGCAGAGGAGAACAACATCGTCTTCATGCCCTTAGTGGGCAAACGGCACGAGGGGAAGCAGCTCTACACATTTGGACGTATTGTGATCTTCATAGACAGGGGGGTTGTGTTCGTGCAAGGGGAGAAGACTTGGGTTCCCACGTCTTTGCAGAGTCTCATAGATATGGCAAAGTGAACTTGGACAGAATAAGCATTTGGTTTGATGTTTATAAAATGATTTAAAAAGTAAAGCAACTTTTTCATGTAACTTTAGCACAGTGGTTATTTGTCATGTCTATAAATTTTAAAAATGTCAGACTGAATAAAAATACCTACCATTCACAGACTACTTTCCACAAATAAAACCTGTTTTCTATTTTTATTTATTTATTAATGACCTCTCAGTTAGAATTGACATCTCTTCAATACAACTTTGGACTTTTTATGGAAATACGATGTACGAGTTTGGTCCTTCAATCCTTTTTCTGCAAGTTTATGACAATAATGTCAGATTCAGCATAAGCCAACTCATTACTTTTGTCATTGATGCAGCAATAGTGGGAATTGTCTAATGAGGATGGAACATCCTGCAGTAAGCTGACGTAGGAAGAACTACTACATCTTCAATAAAACGTAGACTTTAGAAACAACGCTGAGCATCCACAGCAGTAACTAGGAACTATCATAGGAAGCTGAAAATTCAGAACCAAATATCTCAAAGGTTATATGCTGCTTTCTGAATTTGAATTAAGAGTTACTTTGATCATTCTCACCAACTTTAACTAGAATAGCATGAAAATGCTAGAGCAACACAGAAAAGAAAGTAAAGACACTCTATTTTTTTGGAGACCAAATTCTAGTAGAGACACAAAAAGACAGCCCTGTGAAAAATAAAATCTATTTTAATCTGTCTATAAACTTCCTGTTGACAGCTATAAATTAATCCTGGTTAAATTAATCAAGAAAGGTAGAATAACTTAATTCCCCCGATGAGTCTTACAAATTTCCAGTAATGCTCATTTGGAAAAGTTTAATGTTTTCTTTCCATATAATTTATTGTAATACAACTGACATGACAAAACAGTTTCGACACTGAAAGAGGTAATCCTGGTAACCACATCATAACAGTAGGTGGCAGTCTTATTTCTGCTTATTCTGTTTTGGTTGATTATTGGCTAATCCAGGCTTCCGTCGATATAAGGCGCTTTGTGGTAAGACATTATAGCTCTTTTTGTTGCCAAATTATCATTAAACTATTACGGTGCCATTTTTTCAAACAAACTGGTGCGTGATTATTTTTGAAACACAATAATAGACATATCATATTCATTACAGTCGTCAGGAAAGACGACTATTAGCGGCTGAACTTGTTAGCAGCTAAGCTATCACAGGCTATGTGGCTAGCATTAGCGTACTTCTAACATGTTGCTAAACTGAGGTTTCATGTCGTTTCTTTTATCCGGTTTATGCACCCATATTTACACGTAGATAGCCATGTCGACCGATGCCTTAAAGAAGAGAAAGTCGAAGGTTCTCCGCGGTGAAGGAGGGACCCCAGAGACGAAGCGAGGCCGGGGGGAGGTGGACCAGGTAAGCACACAACCAGAGAACCGACGCTCTGCAGACAGTGTGTCTTCATCTGATTTCATAACCATTTTTAATAAAATGAGAATATTAACGGATACAAAGTTTTGTGTTTTAAATTAACACGAAAAACCCTTTAACATTTTCTATAAAATATAACAAAAAATAGCTTCTGGATAGGAATAATTTGTTACACCTCTATATTTAGTCCCACGTAAAATGTCAAAAACTAGTTTTAGTAATTTCATAATCGGTGCAAATGATTCGAACACGTTTTCTCCGCATTTTGGTGCAGGTTTGCCCTCTTTAAGCTCAGGATATTTAGTTCTGAAGTGTTAGTGAACACAATGGTTAGAAGAGTTGTCTGAGGCCTTCAGATTGTAGCGGGGATGTGGAAAGGCTGAGAAGAAGAATCTGAAATCAGCCTACAAGTGGAGGACATTCAAAACAACCGTCAGCACAAGCTTGACATCCATTAAGCGCAGAGATGCTGCAAATCAGAGGCTCATCATCACACCATCCACCGTGAATTCTTGTAAATATTAGAGTCTGCTGGAGGAAAATATGAGGCCTAATGGAAAACAATTAAAGCTGAAGCAGAGCTGCACCTTTATTATGTATGTGTGATTTTGTGCCCTTGCTTTATTCATTTTATCTGCTCATACACACATTGCTGCACGCGTGTGTAACCATAACCAATTATGACCAAAAAATTTTGTTTTTGATTTAGATTGATTGAAACCTTTTAACATTGATAACACAATGAGAGCAACACGGAAGAGGTGACCCATAAATACAGGTGGATTCTTAACTTTTTAATTATTGTTTCATTCAGGACGTTCGTGTCTATAATGAGGAGGGGGAGCTGGACGGCAGGGACCCCGAGCAGGACTACCTTCAGTACAAAGAATCCTGTGAGAGTCTGGCTACAGTCATGAGTGAGATCCAGGAGCTGAAAGCCAATGGTGCCAAAGAGGGGGTAAAACAATCAATTCATCATAAATATAGTTTCCCATCGTTCTTAATGGAGAGTACCTTAATTCAATTCAGTGTAGTGTGTTTTGTTTTCTTCACAATTCTTTATGGGGTTAATTATTTTGCTTTTGCGATTCAGTAAAAAAAAAAAAGTACTGCTAATACATAAATGCCACCTATATACAGAATATATATTCAGAAGATAGTGAAACTGGAGTTTTAAGTAAGAATTTGTTAAAAAACAAACAAAAAAGGAGAAAAGACATTATGCCAAAATTAAGCATAATGGTTGCCATGAAAATTATCCAATAAACTGACAAGAAAGGGAACTGTCAGATCAGCTTAAGTGAATGAAGACATCTTTTTTTTTTCATCACACATAGTTATACACATTGATCAGTGACTAACTACTTGCTACATTTAAAACATGTCTCTTAAAATTGATAATATTTCTTCAAAGGAATCAATAATTAAGAAGATGCTGCAGATATTTAGCTTCTCAGCTTCCACCCCTCTTGTATCTGCAGTGTGTGCAGTAAGAGGACCTTAAATATCTATATATCTACCTTGTGTGTTTCTCCTCAGAGTGCTGAGGTGGAGCTGAGACGCATGCAGGGCTGCATCCACTTCATGAACCTGAAAAAACTCAACCGTTTGGCTCACATGCGTCTAAAAAGAGGGCGAGACCAAACCCATGAGGTAATTCTCCCACAGGTCTACAATGGAGTTAATGACAGACAAAATAAGTTGAGTTGTACTATTCTATGTATTCTCAAAAAATGCTGATGCGAGTTCCCTTTGTGCTGATCACTGAAGGAGTGTTGAACTAAGTACTTTTGTCCTTGCAACATCTAACTGCAGTAGAGGCTACAGTCTGCAGAAACTGTTTGAGTGTGCTTGTGTTAGATTGTAAATGTTCACTGTAGATCATATTTATGCTCATTAATCTTTGATACCACATAAACCTGGCTCTCAGTTTTGGCGTATTGTCAGGTATAAATGTATTTGTGTTTATTTTGCGTCCGTCAGGTGATTCTTCTGGTGGAAAAACCTCACCAGCGATTTATGTTTCTGTCCTCAGGCAAAGCAAAAGGTCGATGTGCTTCATCTTCAGCTGCAGAACCTCCTATATGAGGTTATGCATCTTCAGAAGGAGATCAGCAAGTGTCTCGAATTCAAGTTAGTGTGAATTACTCTTTGTTAGATGAAACATTTACAGTTTTATTGAGACAATGTACGTCACTGACGTTGCACCAGTTTACCTTGGCATAAAGGACTGGAAGACGGTGCCGTGCAAAAATATTTATTTTGTCATGTTACAACCTCAGAGTTTGATGTATTTTATGTGAAAACCCAACAGAAAGTAGTGCATTATTGAAGATAGATGATGTATTAAATTTTATTTCTATTGAAATCCTGAAGTGCGGTGTGCATTTGTCTTCAGCCCCCTTTGCTCTGCTACACCTAAATAAAATCAAGTGCAACCAGATCTGGTCACATAGTTTATAGAGACCACATGTGTGTAATTTAAACTCTGTTCTGTAAAGGCCTCAGAGAACATTAGGCAGTAAACATCTTCATTAAAATGGTGGCATCATCATGCTGTGGGGATTATTTTCCTCAGCAGAGACAGGAAAGCTGGTCAGAATTAATGGTAAGATGGCTGGACAACACAAAGCCAGAGAAACGAAGGAACGGTTTAGATAAAAATGTTTTAATGTGTTGGAATGGCATAGTCAAAGCCCAAACCCAGTTAAGAATCTGTGGCAACATTTAAACATGCAAGTTCAAAGATGCTCTACATTCAAACCAGCTGAGTTTGGTGTGTTTTGCAAAAATAATAATGTATAATCATTTAATTATCTGAGTGTTTATTCTGGTTGCAGCTGCAATAAGAAGGAAATGTGGTTCTACAAAGTCATCAGGGAGCCACTGACCACAAATTCATGCCACACTTTTCAGACTTTTCTTTGTAAAATATTTTCAAAACCATATTTTCTTTTCCTGCCACTTCACAAATACATACTATCTTATATTGGTCCGTCATATTAAAGTCCAATAAAATACACTGAAGATTATGGTTTAATGAAGTTCAATAGATTTTAATACTTTTACACAGAAATGTGTATGAGACGTCGTTACTGTAAGCTTTTACGTATTAAAATTAAACTTTAAAGACTTTGACCAAGCGACTCAAAAAATTCATACGAACAGCACAATCCAGTTACACTTAAAGCAATCCTCAAATGTTTCACATTTTCAGATTTATATTTTGTCACATTGATTAGCATCTTTCCTGCTTCAGATCCAAGCATGAAGAAATTGACCTGGTGAGCGAAGAGGAGTTCTTCCAGGATGCTCCGCCGGAGATTTCCAGACCCAGCCTGACCAAAAATGACCCCCACCAGCTGACACTGGCAAGACTGGACTGGGAGCTGGAACAGAGGAAGAGGTGAAAAACTGGAAGCAGAGTCGTCCAGAGTTGGAATAACTTGGTGTTGCTTTTAGTAACTCTTGGAGAGATGAAAGAAGTTGTTAAGCGTTAGTATTTGGAATCCAGGTTGGCGGAGAAATACGAGGAGTCACAATCCACAAAGGAGAAAATTCAGAAGACCATAGAGGTAAAGAAGGAGCATCTGATAAGCCTTCAGCCTGGACTGAATGCCATCATGCAGGCAAGTTATAACAGAAAACTGCTGTTATTCTGTTTATGTTGAAATTCTAAGCTAGAGAATTTCCTCCTCATGCTCTGTCTCCACAGGCGTCTCTCCCGGTGCAGGAGTATCTGTCCATGCCATTCGAAAAGACCCAGAAGCAGGCAGAGATTGCCCGTCACCTTCCTCCTCCGCTCTACGTGCTGTTTGTTCAAGCAAATGCTTACGGCCAAGCCTGTGGTGAGTCAAGACAGAATATACCACAAATAAAGAAGAAATCTGAGTTTGACAGCTCACCATGCAGTTTCAGTTTGATAACTGATTTATTTTTTTTATATTTCAGACAAGAACCTGAGTGTGTCGATCTGTGGTGACGTGGATGAGGCCAGGGCCCTTTCCAAGCCTCCTGATGATTCTCAAGGTACATGGAGCGCCATGTTGATGCCACTGGAGGCTGTCCACATTAAAAACTCAGCTTCTGTCCATTTAGTTGGATTTTTTTTAACATGTATGTTCTTCAAAATGTGACATTGTTGTTCCCAGATGATGAGAGTGATTCAGATGCAGAAGAGGAGCAGGAGAAAACGGTGAGTTTCAGGCCAGGATGCACACACACACGGACACACACTCACGCTCAGAGGTTAGTGAGTTCAGTTGTTTTATAAATATACCCGTCTCTGGGTTGGACACAGAAACCCTTGCCTGAAGTTTTGCTTTCTACACACTGTGGTCGGGTGGCTCAGAGAGTTTCAGCGATCGATCGATGTCTACATCCGGAGGGGAGTGGGGGATTCTGGGAAATATTTACCCAGATCGGAGAGGTGACTGTAACCTGAGTCCATCTGGGACATGCACTCTCAGCAGCATAGAAAATCTGGATTTTAGCATCTAAATGGACGAAGGTTTAGTTGTGACTTAAAGATATGATTTATGAAGTGAAGGTTGTGACACAGTTTTAAAATATAGCAATTAGAGTATTTTTTCCAGGTATAACAATGTTTGAAAAAGAAGGTGAAAAATATGTATTTCCTGAGTTTATTTCCTAAAAATTGCAGCCATCCATCTGCTCATTTTTCATCTGTCTGCGCATTGGTTTTTCTGTTCATCCATCCATTAGTTTGTTTGTTCATATATCCGTCTGTCCATTGATTTGGCCGGCATTCATCCTTCATCCATCTGTCTGTCTGTCCATCCGTCTGTCAGACCAAGCAGTAAAAAGGCCTGCATTGAAAATCAACCAGCTCCAGTCCTCAACATCCACTGTTCTGTATGTCTGTCCCTAGTCCAACACAGGGCTCATTTGTCTGAATTACCCAGTCATCAGATTCTACTGGAGCCTTTTAGTGAGCAACTTAATTGCTTCATGTATGTTGAGCCAGGAAAACATGGAGGACTGGACTCGGCCACGCCTGCTCTGTTATTGTGCCCCAAAACTCCCTTTTTTGTCTTTCTCAATCTTTTACCATCAATTAATTCCTTCTCTCTTTTATTTTACCTTTTAATAATCTTCAAAGGTAAAAAGTTAAACTTTTATGTCATAACGTAGTGCTCTCTACAACCTCTAATTTAACAAAAGGAAAATGTTTCTTTCCATTTCTCCCCAATCTTTTCAGCTATTTGGTTGTCTAACTGCATCTCATAAACATCATGAAACATCTTCTGCCTTTTTATGTTTTCTGATGTTATGTCTTGGTGGCTGTGTGTTTGACAGAAGAGAAGGAGGCCGACCACAGGTGGACAGCTGGATGACAAAAGACGAGAGATGCTAAAAAGACACCCTCTGTCTCTCAGCTTGAACCTTCAGTGTAAAGGTTTCATCCATTTCTTCTTTTTACACACCATACATCCTAATATTTACAGTTTTTTTCTCATGCACACTTTGTAATCTGACCGCATATTTGCTGTGCTGCGATGTAACTCTATATTTATGGTTGTATGAGGGAGAAATCGTGAGCGGCTCTGCTGTGGCATGACACCGCTTGACCCTAGTGTTCCCTCTGCTGGCAACAAAGGGAACATGGTGGCAAGTTATGGGGGAGATCTGCATTGCAGGCGTAACTCTACCTAATGGGGGAAGGGAGGGGAGGAAGCGGAGGGAGGTAGATACTTGCAGCATCGTAGGTCTGCAGCACCTACAGCATCTTGTAAGCATTTTCTCTCTCTGTTTCTACCCCAGTCTCCCTTCATGACCACCCCCCCACCCCCTCACTCTGCTACCAGCAGCCTTTTTAGTGCAGGAAAAGCAAAAAGAGAGCAGTGTGAGTGATTGACGGCGTGTCACTGAGTTCAGCGTTACTGCAGAGACGGGATGTAAAAAGATGACCATCAGCATAGTGTGTGCTCCCCAGGTGCGGCTGGCTGCCACACTATTGTTGCTCTCTAACACCCTGCAGTGTGAAGTAAACCCATGAGGGCTATCACTGGGAGGATTAATGAAGGAAGGATGAGAGCGTCTTTAAGACAGCAGTGAATTGTCTTTTCAGGATGATTTATTTCCCTCATTATCCCTACAGATGGCAGCACTCTGCATCTCTACTTCTTCTACCTGATGAATCTGAATATTCTGACTGTGAAGACGAGAGTCTCTACCTCCACAGACCTCAACGCGGCCATCAGCGCTGGGTGTGTATAAACTCAACTCTGTGTTAGGGTTCCAATCTGGAAAACTCTCGAATGTTTTTACCTAGACCCTTAGTCCGGTGAAAGAAAATGGTGTGGGAAAAATATGTTTCCCCACAATGATATAGTTAAACCTGTTTTTAATAAGTGATATCCATCAGTCTGTCCTTTCATCAGTTGTTGGTCTATTCATCTTTTCATCTGTTTGCCCCTTATAAATCAGATTGTCCATCCAATTAGCTGTACTGAATAATTTATTCTAGTGATCATTTACTTTGTGATAATGTTGAATTCTTTCTCTTCCATTGAACAAATTATGTCACACTTTTTAAAAGAATCCATATAATATATATAATAACTGCTATTAAAGTAGGGCTGAAAACAAACAAACACTGAAAACAGATTAAGAGTAGTAATGAGATGCAGTTACTGTTAATCAAATTAATTTCTATTTAAAAAGGCTTCAGCTAAACAAAAAAGAGGATGCAAAACTAATATGCTAAGCTAATTCTATGCAACTATTAGTAAAGCTTAAAAGAGAAGTGTTTATTAATGAGAAGTTGAATATTTTACATATCAAGTAAGTTGATTTACATACAAATTTCATCAAATGTGTATTTGTCAGTGGAGTTTAAAGAAGTTTTTAAAGGGTTAGTATCTATTTTCCGGGCACATGGTGCCATTTTGTATTACAATCAACAATGTTACCTTCAGTTGTTATAAAAGTGATGTATATATCAAATGTGACATAAGAGAAATTTTACTTAGTAATTTGACACATTGAAATTGTCGTTGTCTCTTTAAATACCTCCTGCCCTTTCTGACACTTTGCTTTCACCATCACCACATCAACGTTCGTCCGTTGCACCATGTACAGCCATCTTAGGAGTGTTGGACTGAGAGAGATCTCAGCATACATACAGTTCCGCCAGGTTTTTGCTAATTGCTGCTGCCGCTAGTCTGAAGGAGCTGAGAACTCTTATCCCCATGGAGGAGCTGTGTGGAAAAGGACAATTCTTTCCACCCTGATTGTTTGTATTTCTTCTTTAAAAAGAGGCTTAAAAGGACTGAGAAGTCTGTAAATTCAAGTCTGATAAAGTGTTGGATTTAGAAAGCTCATAGAAACCCTGCCTTTAAGAACCTAAAGATGCTGTAACAGTGTTTTCTTTTCTCCAGAGAGCTTCTTAAATCGGAAACTCTCCTGAGCTGTCTCTACACCAGTGACCAAGGAAGAGAAACTCCCAATCCAGCCAATCGCTACCAGTTTGACAAAGTCGGGTAAGAACATCGAGCAGATGAGGAGAATAAAATGCGAGCTCTTGATTACAATGTTACATGTCAGTATATTCAAGAAGGTTTAACATGTAATTCTACTTTAGGATTGTTTCCTTTGCTGACTATGTGGATGAGCTGGGATATCCCTACATGTGGGTCCAGAATCTGGGAGGACTTCATTTCCCCACTGAAACATCAGAGGTGTGTGTTGACATCCTGTGGTGCCTCAGGAAAGCGAAGCTGCAGCTGTTAAATGCCAGTGTATGTCTGTGTGTTTCCAGGGTGTTCTGGTGGGCAGTTCTCTGAGCGCCAGCCACATGGAGACCACCATGAAGCTGCTGAGGGGGCGAGTCCTGTCCCGCTTGGCTCTGCACAAACAGTTTGCTTCTTTAGGTGACTCGCTTTACAACTTATGTTAAATAATCCTAATTGTGGATCGCTGTGCAAGAGGTTGACTGTGTTTGTGGCTGCAGAGCACAACATCATTCCGATCTCCGCCGAGTGTCAGCACCTGTTTCCTGCCAAGATCATCTCCCGTCTGGCTCGGTGGACCACCATCACTCAGCAGGAGTACTTGGTAAATTCAAGAAGAAACCACTTCGACATTTTCATTACAAGTTCACAGTGTTGCTCATGCTCAGCGTAATCTCATCTGAAGGAACTGGCCTATACTCATCATGTAACTGAAGCTGGACTGGCCAGAGAGTCAGACCTGTACTTTATGGCAGTTGTCGAAAGAGGAACAGGTAAGTCCAGTCACTGACACCATAGATGGAGTCATTTGTTGTGAAGCTATAAAAAAAACCACGTTATGGCTGCTTTTCCTTTAGCGCGTCTTCACGCCGCTGTGGTCCTGAGTCCCCGCTACCCAGAGATCTCTCCTCTGTTCTCTCTGTCCCTCAACTGGAAGGGAGAGTGCAGCGGGCGCAGTGATGACAACCTAAGAGTACGGACATTTCAGCTTAATATATCCTCAAATTCTGTTCTCAGTTTACTGTTTAGTCCTGTAATACAATAAGTGCCTTGCACAAGTATTTATGGTCATTTAACCTTTTACCATTCGGCCCTGTCGGCAAGCCAAACACAAAGTAGTGCATAATATGAAGTGGATGAAAAAGAGGATTTTCAGATACTTGTACCATTAAATATCTGTCCATACTCAGCTTTTTGTCTTCTAGCTTTGGACATCTAGAGACTGAAATTGATCTTTGCTTGATTTTAAGGGATGTGAATACTTTTGCAAGATTTTATGTAATGTTTTATCGTCTAAATGTCTTTTACATTTTTAGGCCATGGAGAGTGAAGTGAATGTGTTCAAAAACGAGCTACAGGGCCCAAAGCCTGGGCATCAGCTTCTGACCAATCAGATTGCACGCCTGTGCGTCTGCTTGGACGTGCATTTGGAGACAGAAGTGCAAGATGACAGTGTGGAGGGACCTCGAGAGTTCCCACGAGAAAAGATGTGTCTGCGTACTGTCAGGTATCCAATTTTGTCAGAATTGATAGATTTTTAATTATTATGTAATTGCATCCTTTCTCTTTCTTTCTCTCTTTTTTTTTTTTAAATTCAGGGGTCCAAACCGCCTGAAGCCATTCAAGTACAACCACCCTCAGGGCTTCTTCAGTCACCGTTAGACCTGCGTCTATATTTGTCCTTCTGAAATTGTGTTTGTACCTCTTAACACAAAGTCCCGTTTTAAAGATTTTGAAAACAAAACATCTCTTTGTTGTCATCTTTAATGGTCATAGATCTGGTTTGTCTATGACTAGCAGGCTCTGTTTCACACATTGTTTTCCATTTAATCTCTTGAATGTCCTCTGTTCTCCAACCTTTGTCTTTCCTGCTCTATTTTTAGCTATGTGAGAGCAGGCTGATTATTAT
The DNA here is from genome assembly GCF_001444195.1 of Xiphophorus couchianus. NCBI lineage: Eukaryota > Metazoa > Chordata > Actinopteri > Cyprinodontiformes > Poeciliidae > Xiphophorus > Xiphophorus couchianus. Next base: position 17,859,919 of record NC_040239.1, read on the forward strand.
TCCACTGTGGTTCAGTGGAGGGGTAAGCTGAGTCATTTCCACAGGGACAAATGCACACACAATGCAACATTTTGCATTTTGTGTGCAGGTAACCTTTGACCACTCTTTCATTGTCTAGGCTTTCCTAGTGGCAGGGCGGCTTGGTATTAAGAATTTTGCTGAGATGCATTTCATTTTTTCGATCAAACAAAGGTGGGAGGTTCTTTGTAATTTTGGGAAGAGGAGATTCTTAAAAATTTCTTATGAGCCCTCTGGTGAAGATGATCATTGCTGACTGACCTCAGTTTGATGATTTTCACTCATCAAATGTAAACAGTTCTGCAGAATGCTTAATTAAACCTCACCCTGCATAGAATTAAAACAAGTGTTTTGAAGAGAAAATGTATAGACAGCAGAGTGACATCCTAGAGACAGCAGTGAGATATTAATTTGACAGTACAAGTACAGAGATGTGGAGAATATGAGACGGCACTTGTACTGGTGCTGTGTCTTGCAAAAGTATTCAAACATCTCAACCTTTATTTCAAGATGTTTGTATTTTTTTTAAAGATTTCGTGTAATAGCTGAGCACAAATTGGTGTGTAATTTTGAAGTGGAAGTAATGTGTTTTTTCACAAATAAAAATCTGAAAAGTGTTGCCTGCATTTCTTTACAACCTTTCTGAAGAAATATCTTGCAGAACCATCTTACCCTGCAATTACAACTGCTTTGCTTTTCTCTCCATGGCTTAAGACCATTCTTTGCAAAAATACTTAAAGCTTAGCTTTTTTGGTTTTTTTTACAATGCAAAGCTATCAAAATAATATGTTTAAATAACTGAATTGCAATGTTCTCAGGATAGCAGATTTTTTGTATATGTGTGTTAACTGTGGTTATCCTATATTAGTGTACAAAAGAGCTGTAGGGAGGGAGGTTTATTTAAATAGCTCCACTCATGCACTAGCAGGACATCAAAGGAAAAACAAAACAAAAAATAAACATTTGTCAAACATTTAAAAGCTTTGCGTGAAGTAAAACAAAAATGCTCATTTAAAAACAAATCCAGTCTTGAAACTCAAGCTTCAATAATTAATGATTGTGCAAACAGTTAATCAGATTCTTTGAAAAACTGCTGTAAGCGAAATTGTTTTTACTCCTGATTTGAAGGAGCTGACAGTTTCTGTACAGCTCAGGTTTTCAGGGATTTTATATATATATTTATTAGTTTTTCAGAATATAACATACATAAATCATACATGAGAGTATGAAGCATATATATATATACATACATACATATTCGCGGAGACTTACATACACATGCATGTATGAAACAAAATCCTGTATGAAAGCTGGTTTTCAGGGATTTTAGTTCTGCTCCTTGAAATACTGAATTAGCTAATGATAGCTAATTTAGTAGCACATTTCATATGATCAGTCAAAATTTAATTAGATTCTAAATCGACACCAAAGTTTCATGTTTGTCCTGTATTTTTTATCCTCACTGAGTCAAGTTCTAGGTACTAAAAACGGTTTTCTGCCATAAGCTGGAGGGCACTCTGACTCATCCACTCCTTGGTATTACACCTATTGGGAGGTTAGAGGGTTCAACAAATGATGGCATAATGCCAGTGAGGATCCAGTCCTATATCAGTGATCAGGAATCTATTTTTAGTATACGTGGAGTTTGCATCAAAAACATGCTGCTGTGGTGGGAGGGGCTGGAGGCAGAATAGCTGCAGGAGGAGGAATTACTTTACTCTGCTTCTAATTTGGTGCTCTGCAGCTTTAGTGAAGTATTGTTTGCAATGAGGACAAACCTGCCGGAGTACGCATCCTCAGAGTCAGCAAAAAGTGTGTCCAGTGTGTTGTCTAGTGTTGTCTGTACACCTAATTAAAACTACACAAGCATGTTTTCTTGCTTGATGTGTCAATTTTGCAATTTTTCACATCTGACAGTTTGAATAAGGGAAACCACACCCTGTTTCTGCAGCAGTTGCACGCTCTGTAGCACCAATGCTGGGAATTTCCTACAAAGATCATTGTCTCCTATTCAATTGACGTAGTCAGAAATAATCAATTGCATCTGTCCCTATTGATTGAACAAGCGGGTTCTGAAAATGAACAGCCTCTGCTGCTGTTTTTACATGTTTATCCCCTCACCTTGGTAATAAGGAATCAATAGTACTAATTTGGCTCATAAAGGCGCTGCTGTTACTTAGACTGAAGTTGCTCCGTGAAGACAGGACTACTGATTTATACATGAGTGTGATCCTCTGCATGTAAGGCAGGGTGCAGTGGCTGCTGAGGACGGGCACAGCTCCCCCTCTCTTTAGCCGCAATGCAGTGCAGTAACTCCCGGCATTTACCTTTCTGTGGTCTCACACCTTGTATGAGAGCTTCTGACACTTCATTAATCTCTACCAAGAGTTCTTACGCTGCACATTTCTGTAGGACTGTAATATTAAAAAGGAAAAAGAGAGAAAATGATGCCACACAGACTTTTTATGATTTTTTTCCCATTTTTTATTTACTGTTTCATTTTGCATATTCTCAGCAGTTTATACATAGCACAGTCATCATTGTCTTAGCATTTGCAGACTGGAAGAGTGAGACGCCATCGTTCACCTGTCTGGAGAAGCAGCATTATTGGTGCACAACGAGCAAAACTCAAGTCTTCCTTAAATTATTCATCTGTAAATAGAATATAGAGATTTCTACCTCCCTTAATAAACATATTTATATATATTCAATATTGCTCACAATCATTAGCTTGACATAGTTTTGATATCTCTGCCCTTGAAGGCTCGTGAGGGCCCTGCCGGCCCCGTCAGGATTCAGTTTAAATGCACTTGATGTCCGTTAAGGGCGGTTGTCACATTCACATAAGGAGTTTAGAGCATTCTGCATTCACTACAGTCATACAGTCAGAAGCTTTGGAGGGTGGGGGGGTGTAGTGGCCATACTTGGGGAGCGGTGGGGTTGTTTGCTACAGAAATCAATATTGCTTACATACTGTTACCTGCCTGAACAGCTGGGTGCGCCCAGCTCCTTCCTCCTGCTCTGCACCCTTTTCCTCCTTCCTTCCTACTCTGTTCTTTGGCATCTCCTTCTCCTCCACAGGTAAAAATGCAGCTATAAGTCTCACTTCTTGGCCTTCTCCTCCTTGGTATCCTTTGACTCAGTGCTAGAGGACTTTTCAGCTTTTTCTGCCTTCGCTCCTTTACTCTCCTCTTTACTCTTCTCGTCTGGCTTCTCCTCCTTTTTGCTCTCGATTTTCTCTGTTTCTACCTTGGCTGCGGGTTTTTCTTCAGGCTTTTTTTCCTCTTTCTTGCTTTCAGTTTTCTCTGGTTTTTCTTCAGGCTTCTTCTCCTCCTTCTTACTTTCGGTTTTCTCAGACTTTGCCTCAGGCTCTGGTTTCTCCGGTTTGGGAGCAGGGGGCTTCTCCTCTTTAGCAGGAGGAATGCTTTCTTTGGGCTCAGGTTTTGGAGCAGGTTTGTCCTCAGCGGGCTTGCTGGGAGTCTCAGGTTTCGATGTTTCCTCCTTTGCCTTCTCGTCCTTCTTTGCAGCAGATTTGTCCACCTCTGGCTCTTTTTCCTTGGGTTCCTGCTTCTTCTCCTCCTTCACAGGCGGCTCTTTCTCTTTCTGCTCCTCTTTGGCTGGCTGAGACTTCTCTTTCTCCTCCTCCTGTGGGGTGTCTTTGGCAGCAGCCGGCTTAGCGCTCTCCTTTTCTGGAGATTTTGGTTCGGGGGTCTTGGGTGCTGGAGATTTGGATTCGGGGGATTTACTAGGAGGGGATTTTGACTGGTCTCCTGCAGGAGACTTGGCAGGGGATTTGGGCTCAGGGGATTTGGCTGCTGGTGATTTGGATTCTGGAGATTTTGGAGGTGATTTAGACTCTGGTGATTTCACAGCAGGAGATTTAGCTTTCTCTTCTTCACCTTCTTCCTCTTTCTCTTCTTTCTCCTCCTCCTTTTCTTCCTCTTCCTCCTCCTTCTGCTCCTCTTCCTTTCCCTCTTCCTCCTTCTCATCTGCTTCTTCACCTTCTTCATCCTCTTTGGTTTCCTCGTCTTCCTTTTCCGCTTCCTCTTCCTCTTCTTTCTTTTCCTCCTCTGCCTCCTCCTCCTCTTCATCCTCTGCCTCTTCTGTCACCTCTGTCACCTGTGTCTCATCCGTCTGTTCCTCCACGATCACAGTGTCTGAGATCTCCTCGCTTTTTACTTTGATGTGGGCTGAGATCCTGCTCTCCAGGTAGGTGTACGGGCTGCCACCTGACACAAAGCGATTCTCCTCTCCCTCCAGCAGCTTCCTGTTTCAAAACCACAGATGGTAAAAATATTGAAAACCTTTGGTAGGAGTGTCTAAATAGTAAAAAAAAGACGTGTGCACTTTGACCCTAGCAAACCTGTATGCAGCGATCTCAATATCCAAAGCCATCTTCACATTCAGGAGTTCCTGATAGTCCCTCAGCTGACTCGCCATCTCCCATTTGGTTGTTTTCAACTCGTTGTCAAGCTGATTGATGGTCTCCTGCGAAATGAAAACACAGAAATCTTAAGATAAAGAGTCACACTGAACATATGAGGAGATTATGTGTGAGTGGGGAACAAAGTGCCTATCTGGTACCTGGAGTGAGTTGATGTCATCCTGGTGTCTGTCTTCACTCTCCATCCGCTGCCTCTCCAGCGACTCCTTGGCTCCTCGGAGGGTCTCCAGCTCGATGGTGCGGCCCTGGAGCTGGCGGCGGTACTCTGCGATCTCCTCCTGGGAGCCACGGATTGCATCCTGGTTGGACCTGGCAGCGTCGGACAGGCGCTCCATGCGCACTGCAGGTGTACAAAATTAAAGGAAAAATTAAACATTTAGAAGCCACGTTTCTGTTTTAGTTTCACAGCACCGATTTATAAGCATGTCAGATTAGATTTGTCATCCTGAGACTTTTTGGCAATCCCTTCCTTCACCGCTGGGAGCGTGAGTAACCTTGACACTGCCCACCTGTCATTCAGTCTGACTCAGCTTCCTCCCCTTCAGGAATGACGCTCTGCTGCAGTAGGCTGGACTCAGAGGTCACTCAGTTTGCTCTTTTTACTCACTCAGAGCAGCATGGAAATAGGCTGCACAAGTTTTATGGCACCATTGTTGGATTTGCAGCACAATAAAGGCTTAAAGGTCAGAGGAACTGTGACTGTACTATTTTTTTATTTTTTTATTTTGACAAAAGATAATGAGCCATTTGATTATTGCATGTAGGTACAAGTACGTAAATTTAGAAGAAGACGCACTGATCGAGGCGTTAATTTGTCCTGCTGTCTGAGCAAGGAACTGTGTCCTTGAAGAGGAGTTTTATTTTTTGCATTCATTACCATAAAAAATGCACTGCATGCAAGGGCAGCAAGCCAGAGTGCAAATGAGTCTCCTCTCTGTGTGCCATCTCACGCAGCGCTGTCCTGTCTTTCTGCGAAAATTATCATTATGCGGCGTCGATGCAGCCCAACTGCGGTGCATGTAATTGAAATCCGAATTGTATGCCAAAATATGTTTTTCTAATATTTTTTTCTCTTGGAAAAGTTTGCAACCAGATAATCAATGCGTATTAATAGATACGGTGTTTAAAATGAATCTCTACAGCTTTTATATGACATGCAGAGAAACGGCTTCAGCACCATGGACAGAGGGACTTCGCAGCTTTTGCTCTGAAACTTGTCCCTTTGGCCAGCCTCACCTTTGAACCACTCCTCTGCGTGCACTGCGCTCTTTGACGCGTGGCTGTCCAATTGTGAGCGGATCTCTCGCAGCGCGCTGGTAACGTCCGCCTTGAGCGTGTCCCTCAGGTCGAAGCTCACCTGCGCGCCCTGAATCTGCGCCAGCAGCTCCGCCACCTCCTCCTCGTGGTTCTTCTTGAGGAAAACCGCCTCCTCCTCCAGAGCGCGGAGCTTCTTGTCCAGCTCCAACCGCGCCAAGCGGCACTCCTCCACATACTTTTTCATGGCGCGGGCGGCAGCCTCCACCTCCTCGCGGCTGCGCGCCTCGTCCTCCAGCCTGACCCGCAGGTGCTGGATGTCTTCCTCCAAGTGTTCGTGCTCCAGGGCGGCGCGGGTCTTCTCCCCGGTCAGCTGCTGCAGGAGCCCCCTGAGGTCGTTCAGCTCTCTCTCGTAGTGCTCCCCTACGGAGATGCGCCCCGCCTGGCTCTGCCGCAGCGCCGCCGCCTCTGCCTCCAGGTTGCGGTTGTGCATCTCCAGGTTGCGCACCTTGTCGATGTATCCGGCGAAGCGGTCGTTGAGAGCCTGCAGGATCTCCTTCTCGCTCCTCCGCGTCATGTCGCCGTTGAAGGTCTCCAGGCTTTCGATGGAGGTCGGCTGGCTGTAGGTGAGGCGGCGGCGCTGCTGGGAGTGGAAGCCGCTGGAAGACACGGATGCGGGCCGAGCCTTGCGGTACGAGCTCGGGCCCATGAAGTGGTGGTCCACTGTGAAACTCATGTTGGCCAGGCCGGTGGAGAACTGACTGCAAAGGAGGGAGAGCGCTGCGCTTTTATAGGAGGGAGGGAAAAGTCGCTAGTCAGCACAAGGGCACTGTATTTTTAAAGAGACATCTTTTCCTCTCCCCCCCACCCTCAAAAAAAAAAAAAATCTACCGGCTGCCCAGAAATAACTCCGTTCGCACTGAGCAGCTGAGATGTTGAAACTACAAACCTCAATATTAACTTTATATCATGCAACACGCATCTTAGAAATCCCCTCATCTACTTTTCTAATATATATATTTCTTTATTTATTTAAAAAAACAACACAGTTTAAAACATGCAACCATGTCGCATTTCAATCCAACACTAATATTTATAAACAACTCAGTTTAGTTTTCATCTTTTATTTTTTAAGATGTAAACCCATGGTAAGGGTGAGCTGAGGGGGTTTCAGTGTGTTCTGCTGATGCTTTTTATTGTTTGCTGCTGCAGTGAGTTTGCAGATCAGCCCTCCTGGGGATCACCTCAGCTGCTGGGCCATTGACAACATTCACACTTGCAGCGTCTGGCAAAAGTATTCACATCCCTCGAACCTTTTCCTGTTTTGTCAAGTTGACACAAGCTTGACTTTATGTCATCAGGATTTATATGGTAGAGCAATACAAGGTTCATATGTGTAAAATAGAGAATAAAGAAGGAAAATGAAACATTATTTTTAATACTCTTCTTTGCCCCTCTTCAGTGTTCAACTCCTATTCCCTGCCAGCTTTATCATTTTTGGCTTTTTCACTGTGCATCTTGTGTCCTACTTTTTCTGCTCTCAGAAGGCAACCAGATAAGTTATTATGTCATTTAAAATCTGCCATATTTGCAAGCAGGAATAGTTTCATTTCAGTCAAGTGATTAAATCAAAATGTGTAATATGGTCCACGCCAGATGGTTGGCTTTTATTTTTGTTGACTCATCCCTCCAGCATCCCTGTTCTGGAAATGTCAGAATAGAAAATAAGGCGAAAAATCTAAACATGCAAAATATTCGCATCCCTTCAACTCAAATGTTGTCATAACCGCAGCCATCTTTGGTTTTTATTGGGATTTTAGGTGACACAACAACACAATTAGCACATTGCTGTGAAGATGGAGAAAAACCATTCATTGTTTACAACAGAAATTTGAATAGTTGCATAATGTGTTATGTTGAGTCAACGCTTCTTAATCCACAATCCCAGACGTAATTCCTTGGGAATATTTCTCTATTTCTATGAATATTCATTTTCAAATCACCTTCAACAAGATTTCGTTCTGGACCTTTGGACTCTTCTAACACATGAAGATACTTGGATTTAAATCATTCTGTTGGACCTCTGCATTTTTAGGGTTGTTGAATGTGAACCTCTACTGGCTCAAATGTTTTGCAGCCTCCAACAGATCGTCCTGTATTTAGCTTAATGGATTTTCCCAACAATTTAAAAAATCTTTTTGCTAACATGTACACTTTCTTCAGCATAATGCTCCCGCTCCCACCACAGAGTTTGATGTTGATCAATCGGTATGCTGTGCTCAAGGGGATTTTAGTTTTTTCACACACAGTGTTTCGCAGGAAGGTAAAAATTTAATATTTCGGTCCCGTCTGACCTGAGCGCCACATGTTTGCTTCAAGTTCTACTTAAGTTGTGACAAACTGCAGGAATTTGACCTTCTTGTGACTTTCTTTCTTCCACTCTTCCATAAAAACCAGACTAATGGAGAGCATGACTAATAGTCATGCTGTCTGGAGATTCTATCACCTGAGCTGTGGATCTCTAGAGCTCCTGCCTCTTGGTCGCTTCTCTGATTGATGCTCTACCTGACTGTCCTTTCAGTTTAGGTGTGTGTTGGTAGCTCTGGAAATAATTTACTGTCCCTGATTTAAACTTCGCCAAAGCATTTCCCCTTGGTCTTTATGATGCTATTTGTTCATTAATCTTCTATAAGAAACCTCTGAAATCTTACAGACTTCAGCTGAAGAACAGCTTTACTTAATGAGATAATTTCTGAAGGCAGTTAGATGCACTGAATTTGATTTGGTTGTATCAGAGTAAAGGGGAGCAAATGCAGATGGATGCAACACTTTTTAAAAAATTATTTGCAAAAAATAAATAAATAAATAAAACTCGGACCACAACGCCGACGGGAACTTGGGATGAAAACAGATAAACATAGAATGCATAGATCTTGTACCAGGACATAAAGAACAGACGGTTATAATCCTGCTGTATTTCAGTTTTGGCTTTCATCTGTGTTTGCATTTTGATTATTTTCTTGTTTATTTATTTAAGCTGGGCTCTTATCTTAGCAGTTCATTCTTTCATATTTATTTTCTTTGTTTGTTCTTAGTTTTCTTTGTGCATTCTTGAGTTTATAAACCTTTTCTTTAAGCTGTTGGATATGTCCTCGTCCTTCCAGTTTATAGCCTCCTTCCCTCGGCCGGCCTGGTTGCTCCCTGTTTTTCCTTCACACCTGCAGTTCAGGCAAGCAGGGAAACTGATGGAGGAACTGAAGATGCTTTTTCTGTGCTTCTTCTTCAGCACAGAAGAAGCTGAACAAAAACTGTAAAGGAACTATGAACCGGGGGGAAAAGACTAACACAGAACTGAGAGTTATGAATTCAACATCACAGAGAACAAAACACACACCTTTCTAATGATCACACAGACATAAATCGAATATAACAAGACCTGAAGAACACAAATGAAAACTAAACCCCAAACACTAAATGATCATAACAGTTAAGCACTATACAGTGTGTTGGCCTATCACATAAAATCCTCTAAAGATACCCGTGACAAAATATGAAGGTGTTTAAATACTAGAGTAAATCATTTTCCCGACATACAAGCAAGGGCTGCATTTCAAGCATTTCAAGCTTCAAACAAAAATACCTTCGTATGAGCTAATGATCAATACTATATTTCTGCATGGCTCTGTCTGGTTTTAGATGATACAAATCACCACATAATGCACTATATTCTGCAGCATCTTTACAGTGTATGTTTCAGGGTGTGAATTCAGCTACAATGACAAAGCATTATCCCAAAAAGTGAGCTGCTGATGTGAAGAGCTCTCTGCTCTGAGAATAGAGCTCACCCAGAAGAGCATGTACAGCACCTATTGATTGACTGAGGGTGAACGAGTTTACACGGCACACCTCAACAGAGTCACGAGAACTGTGAATTCACTGATCTGATGAGATCTAAGATGAAGAGCAGACAAATCAGCACTTTGCTGTTTCCTTCTCTCTGCCGTTCGTCTGTCTGATGACATGTTTTTATAGCACTGACTCTCTAGACAGCATGGGATAAATCAGCATTTTATGCCTTCCACTAATATTCTTTAAATTTCCTGTGACGCTACTCTAATAATTACTCACACAGTCATTTCCTGTTTTCCCCACCATCACTCATGTTTGGGTGGCTGAAGGACAGACAAGACATGTGTCTCTCTCAGGGCTACATGGTTTATAAATAGAAAAGAATTGGCTGAAAGCGGATGTGATGTAAAACGATCTCATAATAGCATGTAGTTGTATTCAAACCACTTTAACGGCTAAATGTATTTACTCCACAAATCTGGAAACTACAAAAGAGGTGGCAAGAGGAAATAAATTTTTAAAAGATAGCATAAGATGTGCACATCATCCTGAACTTACCATCCTTACTGAAGTATGGTGGTGGCAGTGTCATGCTGTGGGGATGCCTGGCTTCAGCAGGGACAAGGAGAACGGCAAGAGGGATGAAGCTGGATACAAGAAATCCTGGATGAAAAGGAAGACGTTAAACTCCTGGGAAGGTTTACTTTCCAGCAGTTCTAACCAATGTAATTTTGCATGTTAGAATGAACCAAAGTCCAGACATAAATTTAAATGACAAGAACTGAAAACTGTATCTCTTAGATGCTTTTCATTTAATCTGGATGAATGTGAGCTGATTTGCAAAGAGGAATGGGCAGAAATGTCAATCAAAAGTACAAAGCTAGTAGATAAGTTATTTCTTTCAATTATATACAGCAATGTAGGCAAGGAGGATGTGCTGAGGATCATAGCTGTCAGGAGTGCCCCTCCATACATTTAGACTGTCCAGTTATTTGAGTCTATGAAGGAATGTGGGGGATGCTCAGGGTTGAAGAAACAGCAACAAATTGAGCCATTTGCGCTCATCCCTGTTGTCATCCCTGCGCTGATGCAGGGATGACAACAAACACACAAAATGATCTAAGACAGATGCATCTGGGCGAGAGGACAGAGGGTCACCTTGTGCAGGGACATTTAGAAAAATGGCTGTCCCAGCAGGCTCAAATATGACTCAGCCATAATGCAATTAAAATCTGGGTCTGTGTGCAACCAGATTTCTACATTTGATTAAAGTTTCATTTTGTGGGAATCCATCATTCTGAATAAAGCTACAAATTTAATGAAACTTGTAAATGGCGTTAATTTTTTGGAAGATTGCAAGCGAACAGCGGCTCTTAACAGTTTGAGGGCTGTTGCAGATAGACTGAAGTTTCTAGAAGAGTAGCTGGGTCTGGCTTCCTCACAGCACCACCTACTGGACAGTCAACAGAACCGCTTGTGTCATTCACAGATGTACCCACCTGGGGCAGCAGAACCGCGCAGCTACTAACAGATCTTACACCAAAACAAACCCATCAGCTGCTTTACGGGTGGAGGTGAGTGAACTGTCCATGGAACTGAAAAGATTACATTTCTGAGTTAATTTATAGAGTCATCCAACACAGACAGGGTTAAAATATGACATTGGAAAGAAATGGGAAATAAGAGGTACATAATTCAAACAAAGTTTGGAGAATTCAGGAGTTTGATAAGTTAAAGAATTGCAGAAGGGGTAATAACAAGCCTTTGGCTAAGACATGCTGGACTAAGTGCTAGACAGGATGGGCAAAACCTAAAGGAAGGTGTAGGTCTTTTAAACAAATAAAAAATAATTGAACTTGTAATGATTCAGTGTAGAAGGAAAAAGGAGAAAATGGGAAAATTAGGGAAAATTAAAAGAAAAGTTAACCTCTATTACATGGAGGTTAACTTGTAACCTCAATGGTTACAAGTTAATCGTGAAAAATAATCATATTATTCATCAGCTACTAAATGAAAAAATAGTACAATTATTTTTAAATTTGTGGCTGTGGTTTGATTTCTTGTTTCTTTTGACCCACACTCTTTACAGGCTGATAGCGGTAATGCAGTTACCTTATTTGCCAACTTGACCTGACAACCTGACATTACATGATTTTTCCTTTCTGTCTTGATTAGCAGCATGTGGTTCTGTGTCCCACACGCCAGGCTGGACGGTGGCGCTAGTGCACCTCTCGGGCTAGTGCCAGAAGAAGAAGTCTTCACGGTAGTGAGGTTTTGGACTTCCGGTTATGAACGAGGGAAAGTTAAACAACCACCAGTAACTTTATTTATTTTACCACAAACAGTGACGTAATTTCTGACCAAATGATTCAGTCAACAAGTTTATTGGAAAGCTGGACTCAGGAAAATAACCAGCTAGCTTCTAGCTGTAAGGTAAATCCCTGTTAAATATTTAATTTAACTGCTAAATGTTAGTAATATTGAGTTTTAGCTATAGTGTTCCTAATTTTTTTCTAAGTTGCGGTGGACTAAGAATGTAAAGTGGCATGTCTGCAGGTAGAAAGCTAAGATACATCCTTATAAAGTTTGTCGTTGATTGTTTCAGCAGCAGGATGGACAAGACGCACCGAACCGAGAGCACAACCTGTTCAGGCAGAGACGATGGTCTTCTGACTTTCACAAACTTCTCAGAAAAATACAAGGTGATTCACAATCCTCTATTTTTTTTTTTATCCCACCCCACCAATTACAATTTAAAATAAAAATCCTCTTTCGTTCAACTTAGTTCGTGTCAACGGAGTGTCTTTCTTACAGCGTTTTGACATCAGGATTTTGAAAACCAACAAACCCCCATACTCAATATCAGCATTTTTTAATACCACATTGATCATTATAAAATGCACTTTAAAGCTTTTTTGTATTTGTTAGATATAACTGTTAATCGGAATAAAATAAACGGCAAAAAAATAAATAAAAATACCTTAAGCAAATTAAATAAAGTGATCAAAGTTCACAATTTTGTTTGAATAATGCAATGATTGTTGCCAACTCCAGAGCTCATTTTGCAAGCACAAAAATAGCAGATTTTAAAATAGAGGCTAAGTTAGTTCTGATGCAAAAAAGAAAAACAGCAGGAAAAATGCAACATACCCCACTAGGAAAGATAAGACTTCAAATTTAAGTCGCTCAAGGTTATTGTTTTCCACTTGAGTGTACAGAATGTTACAAAAACCGCAGAAACAATTGAGAAATTTGACTCCAGGAAAGTATAGAATCTTGAAATGGAAAATCTTAAGGAAATCTGTATATTGCTCCTCAAAAGAAGTTTACATCTATAGCTTTAATCTCATGGGTTTCTTGTTTATCTCTCTCAGGCATTCCTCCTCATTTGGATCGTGCACAGCTGGAGCTTTCTGTCGCTTATAACACTTGTGTGTGCTTTACTGCTCAGTCTCAGTTTGATGAGGCTGAGCTGCTCCTCACACAGAGCGCCCAGAGATGTAAGTTTCTGTCTGAAAGCACGGGAACCTTTACTGTACTATAGATCACACCAGCTAGTGCCATAAAGGTAATCTTACTCAATCTTACGTTTGTTCCTGGTAGTGCTTCAGATAGCAGGAGATGATCCTGGTACTTCTGACCCTTCTGTGCTTTGGAGAGCAGCTCTTAAATCAGTGACTGGGACAGCTTTGCGTCGTTATGTCCTGAACCTCCTCTGTGTGCAGTGGGGAGTATGGCTGGCCAAGAGCCGCCTGAACGCCATGCAAGACTTTCAGGTAGGTTTTGAATATATTTTAATAAGTTATTTCCACCACTTTATATTGTTTAGAATAATTGAATCTAGTTTGTGATCTGCAGACAAATAAATTATATTTTTTGTAATGTGAGCATGTGCTATGAGCAATGTTAGATCTCACATGCTTTATTTCAACTTACTGTTTATATAAGGGAACAACAGAAAAAAATCCCTAAGGAGTTTAGGTGGCAGGTTATTTGGTGTTTTTTTCCCCTTCATTATTCCATCACATATGTCCAGCCTTTCAATATTAATGAATGAATAACTTGAAATGAGTAAACTTTCATTCAACAAATGTCTTTATCCAGACTTTGTTGACATGATCCATTTGTATCAAAAAAGCTAAACAATCCTAAGTCAACAGGACTGCTATTAGTTTTTTTTAATCTAACTACTAAAATTTCATTTTTGTTCTGTCTTTTTTGCATACAACATGATATAACATAAGTTTTATGCCTCACTCTTCATTCTGGTCTATCATTTGTTTTCTCAAACTCTGCAGTGTTTTATCTCTGTGAAGGTTTGGTTGTTATCAATAAAAAAAACTACAGAACACTCATTTTCTTTGCTGTAGGAGGAGATGTCTCTTTTGGAGGCACAAAGTGGAGCAGTTGGGAATGATTGTATGGCTGAAACAAAGGAAAAGATCCCAAATATTCCCATACTTGTTCTGGACCCAAGAAGGCTTGTTGATCTGTTGAAGATCTGCACTACAATTGTCCAAGGTCAGCAACATTTATACTGGTTGAGTTTTACAATGCTGATTCCAGTATTTGTGACTAAACAACATTTAGCATTTAATAATATTTTAGCTCTATGCTCTCTAACACATGCATTTAATTTTTCCATAATTGTATCACTTTTTTTGTCTGCAGTGCCAAAGCTATCAGATGGGTTTCTTGTAGAGAATTATTAACTATTTCCTTTTATAATGACCTCAAGTGAACTTTGTAACTGGGAATAACAGTTAGTGGTTAGTAGCAAAGTGAAACCAAATGAAAATAGTGCAGCATGTTGGAAGAGTCGAGCTGTAAAAAGACAAAAACTAGAACAGAAAGAAGGACATTTTTCTTGAAAATATAAGTCAGTAACTAAAGCTATTAGCCTCACACAAATAATCATATATTTCTGTAATCTAGGTTGTTGGGAAATTTAAAGCCCCAAATTTATGTTTCAGTGTACAGTAAAAGTTATGTTTTTCACATAACTTTAAGGAAAGAAATTATATTTACCCAGCTCCTTCCTTACAAGGAAAGAAATTGTGAATTTTGCATCTTTCCTTATAAGGAAAGAAATTGTGAAAAACATAACTTTTATTGTACACTGAAACATAAATCCTTTTCGATCAATGCTATTCCCCTCTCCTGTTAGCGACTGTTGATGAATAACAATCCAAGTGGTTTTGCTCTTTCTTTGTTTTAATAAGGTGCAGAAAGGCTGACTGAGGGTTGGAGTGTGCTTTCTGCTCTGCAGGCTGCTTCTGCCTCACCTGCTCCCAGAGCTCTCATCGCTTACACACACCTCCTCTCAGGTTCCTGCCTCGCCCATATGGTACACAAAGCCACTCATACAAGCCATTGATAATAGAAAACGTAAAGTACTAGATTGTTTCATTGCCGAGGGCATGTGTGTGTTTGCACTTGACTCTAGAACCGCCCTCAGATGGCACTGCAGTGTTACCGAAAGGCTCTGGAGGCGGACCCCCGCTGTGTTTGTGCTCTCTATCAGAGCGCACTCATTTACAGGCGGTTAGAAAACTTGCAGGCCGAGGTACAGGCTCTTCGCATACTGCACTCGGTGAGTAACCTAAATAAAAATAATAGGATGTTTTTTGTTGTGTCTTATGTTAATGGATACACATAAATTGTTTTTGTAATAAGTAGTGGGCGGCTTCCAAAAGTATTAATATCCTTAAATAGTTCCATGTTTTGTCACTTTATGACCAAAATATCTAAATGTCTTTTATTAGGATTTTGTTTAATAGCCCAACACAAAGTAGAAAGGACAATTAAATGTTCTCATTTTTAACCAATGTAAAGGTTTTATAAAATCACCCTTTTATAGCGACAGGGACTAAAATTTAGGTCTAGATCTTTGACTGGGTCAGTCCATGAATTCATGCATAAACTTTGATCTAAACCACAATCTGATTCTATGATTAGCATCATTTTCCTCCTGGTTTCTTATTTGTTGCAGCCTCTAACAGGTTTTCTTCCAAGATTGTTCTGAATTTATCTACAACTATTTTCACTGTCCCATCTGATGGAACACATCCCCACAGCATGATGCTGACTCCACCGTGTTTCTCTGTGGGGCTGGTATGTTCAGGATGATGTGCAGTGTAGGATTTTTTTGCATCATACATTGCTGCTCAGGCCAAAACGTTCAACTTTGGGTTACAGAAAAACAGTCTATAATGACATTAAATTACACACAGGTTGATTCTAGATCCTAATCAGGTGTTTATTTAAGGGTTTCAGTGTAAACGGGGCTGAACGCAAGCCTTCATCTTCCTTCTGAGATCTTTAAGTTGGAAAACAGTCCTGGATTTCCTTCCACCTATTAAATATCCACTACTATAAAACGCATTGAAGGTTGTGGAATGAATTGTAACAAAATTGGAAAATGCTTAAAGCATACAAATGCCTTTCCCCAAACACTGTATGTGTGTTTTGTAGTTGACTAGATGAGCAAATAAGTGAAAAACATACTTTTTATCACTGAAAAATATTAAGTGAGTTCCAAGTCTGGATACTGAAACAACAAACCTCTTTTCTTCCGTAGATTTTGCTATTACCCTCGAGTACAGAACCTGCCATGGCTGCAGGCCGTCTCCTCTCACCGTCCTTATTTCTCTGCAGCCAATCACTGAGCAGCCTGCTCTCTGTCCCGTCTGCCCTCAGTGTCCTTCACAGTCTGGCTCTCAAATGCGTGATCCACGGCAGGTGAGAGAAGCAGCATGGTGTCCATGTGAATTCCTTTCACCAGCACAGATCATGTATTTGAGAACATGTTAACTTTGTTGTTAAGAAATGAGAGTATTTCTGCTTTTTTAGGGTGTCAGAAGGCGTGGAGTGTTATCTGGACCTGCTTGCTGCTCTTCAATCAGAAGATCAGCATGGGGTAAGAGCAAGCATGTTGACAGATCATTTCCAAGAAGTCATGAATGAAGTAGTATTTCTGAAAAGTGTTATTTTGCATGTTTATGGCCTTAGGTTCATGCTGCGGTCTCCACCCTCCCCAAGTTACCTAGACTCTACCTCGAGGCTGGAGCTGCCTTAGTGATGGCCCAGCGGCCTGCAGATTGTATGGCGCTTTGTGATGAGGTCATCGGGTCGACTCTGGATCTGCTTCCAGAAAAAGTGTTGTTGGAGGATCCAGGGGATGGAAGAGTGGCTGGGAGCAGGGAGATGACAGAGGAGGCAGAAAATGGGTTGGTAAGGCTGCTCTGGACAGCAGCAGCCTACCTCCTTCAGGGCCACTGCTACTCTCAGCTGAAGGACTGGAAGCAAGCAGTAACCCACTACACAAGGTCTGTGGTTCTGGTTCTGGACTGGTTTTACTCAGACTGTTTCTGTGTGGAATTCTGAATAAACACACAACATGGTTTTCTGCACTGTAGGTGTATCAACCTGTTGGTGAAGGTTCACTATAAAGACACAGGTGGAGTATTTTTAATAAGTATTTTGAAATGGATCTCTAGTCAGTCTCTTCTTAATTACATATTTCATTACAGGTTTCTCTCTACAAACTCCTTGCACAGATAAAGATGCTGAGCAGGGTGTTGACTTGTGTGTCCTCCAAAGACTAAAGGGACTTTCATTAGCTGGTAGGGGAATCAGCTTCGCCCAGATAGACCGGCTGAAAGAGTCCCTCAGAGACCTTCACCTCAGCCAGCAGGCCCACCCAGGTATGCACACCACAGCTGTGAATAAATGAGTGCAGCTATGATTAAAGATTCATATCTCACAGTGTCCTCCGAGTTCTGATCCGTATATGATAGTATGTTAGCGCCCTAACCGCGCATTAAAACTGCTTATTTTTTCCTGTGCACCTTCAGTATGTGACAGAATAAATTAATTAAATGGATAAAATAAAATATTTGTTTTTACAAATGTGTGGGGAGATTTGTTTGCAAGTAAGTATAGCCATGTTTGAAACATAAATTAGTATCAGAAATGCCTTCACGTTTGTCATCAGATCAGGATCTCAAAACGAAGGTTTTAAATTTCTATGGTAAACTCTACTAGATCATCTCCAAGTAGTGTATTGTTTCTGTGACAACAGTTGTCGATGTTATAAATGAGTATGAGGTTAACAGGATTGTGGACACAAAAAGAAAATTATCCAAAATCATCCAAGCTGAACTTTGAGGTTAGCAGTGATTGATGCAAATAGTTCTGCGACAGAGAATCAAGTTAAGGGTGACATTTATTTTGTCGAGGCCATTTTCATTTGTTTACATATAAACTTCAACTGGCCCAGTAATCTAAAATAATGCTGTAAACAACAATGGATGTCATTTAACTTTTGCTAATTTTTAGCAATGTTTTTGTTTGTTGCAAAAAAACGCAATCATTAAGGCACTCAGGCCTGCTTCTGTTGTACAGAGGATGTGAGAATACAGATGCAAAAATAATCCGTGTCTATAAACAAGAAACCACAAAATACAGATCAAATGTCTGTGGAAATACTCAGCCCACCTGCAGGCTTTGTAAATGGAAAGTGGGCTGCTTTATAGTGGTGAACATGTCAGATTGTATATTATTGTGAGTTTATGACATCATTGTGTTGAAATAGAAGGAAATATGTTATTTAAAACCACTGTGTGTGTACTTGTATTACATTGTCCTGTTTTCAATCACATGATCGTCCAATCCTTTTGGTTTCAGAGGGTGTGAGTGCCAGGCGGTGGTATGGGGAGGTGCTGTGGAGGCTGGACAGGAAGCAGGAGGCGGCTGCTTGTTGGGAACAGACCTGGAGCCATCCCATTCCATCCGTATCAGAGTGAGATACTTTATACTCGGCTCTTACACAGGCTTTTCCTTTTTACTGAAATTCATATCAGCCAGTAACAATCTGTTAGATTGGAGTTTGGGACTTTAAAAGGAAGAAGTGAAAAAGAAATTAGAAATTGTATAATTTGAATTATTTAGGTCTGATTGAAAAACACAGATTTAAGAAACATCTAGATATAGGGAAAACCTAATTATGACCTGTTTACTCTGTTTTGTCTTATGGTGGGAACCTCAATTCTTTTGCAGGGCTCTTCCTGTGTATGCACAAGAACTTCAGTCTTTACCAGTGCTGGATTCTGCAAAGCTGCAACAAAAACTACAAGAACCTGGTCCTACCTAGTAGGGCCAGCTACTAGGTAAACTCAGTTTAGAGAATAAAAAAGTAAGCCTAATCACTTAATGAATGTTTGGGGTGGCCTGTGCAATAAAACTCAAAATACTAGCAAAAACAATATGTGGAGATAATGAAATAAAGAAACTATATTTATGAAAACTCATCATGTGATCTGTGTGTGCACATTTCTCTGTAGGTATGTTACTATCAGTTAGTCTGCAGCCTCAGAATTTGCTTTTCAGAGCAAGCACCCTGCGACTTTTAGATGCTTTCCTGCCCTGTCACGAAAGCATCGTGCCAGGGCAGGCACCAAATGAATGACTCATTACCAGGCCTCTGCAGGTTTGAATGCCAGACACCCGGCACTCTACAAGTGTCTGGTGGGAACATCACGAACAGGAGCCATGTACACTGGCAAAAAGTTTGACATTGTTCTGGATTTGGTTGATTCACAAAACTCATAAGGATCAACTGTGGCATAATGTTCTGTGTTGCTACATCCTTCAATACCTAATGTGACTGGATAAAACTGCTTATTCCTGGTATGATGTACACTAACCACTGAAAATCCAGAGTTGTAATCTCTTAAAGTTGTAAAATTATACAAACCATGGTGGAGGACAATGAACCTGGAATAAGTTCAGATGAGCTGTTGGACTACATCTCCTTAAAGTTGGAACTGGAAATGACATGTTTGTCTGTCAATCACTGTACTCAATGACTAGGTCAACTGTCTAATTTTAATTTCAGAAAGCCTTTTTTTTTCTTTCAATGTGTGTTTTGTGCCTTAGGGAAGAAATTGGTATCACAATTTGCTCAGTAGAAGTAAAGTAAATTGTATTGTTTTAAAACACAATTATTTTGAAACAAAAAGTCAGGCTTAATTTTTGAATATTTTCAGAAAAAAAAGTCAGTTCCTTACAGTTACAAATAATTTTAAAGCCCGGACTGAGGCAACACCACTGTTACTATGAGCAAAACACAAATTTACAGGATTTATATCAACGCGGTGAGCGTTAATTGGATGAATGGGGTTTGATAATAGGCCAATAGAAAATAAACTTAACGACCTCCTCTCTCTTCTTTGTAACTGGCTAAACTTCAGAAGTACCCTTGGTGACGATAGCCTCTAGACATCTGATTGGTGCCCGAATTTGACGGAGTGGTTCCAGCCAATCAGAAAGCAGATTGTGTGTAACTCATGGTATAACCGTAAAGAAGGCAAAGGAAACTGCTGCTCTTTCGTGTGAATTCACAGAGAACGTCTAGTAGCGAAACCGGTTAAGCTCCTTTAACATTTAGCTAGAATTTCTATATTTATTACCAGCAAACCAGGTGGACGACCATGGCTTCGGGAGGGGAGTAAGTATACAAAATCTTCAGATTTGCTCAAAGGCGTCTTTTTTGTTGCAATGGCAGCTAACTATTACCCTTTAAAGGTCTAACGTTCAGAATGCTAATACATGACGAATTTGCTAGCATGAGAGCTAATGGGGTCAGTTACTTCATCCTCCGCAGTATTTGCCGTAGGTTAAACACTTACTACCAGTTGTATGTTGGCTTCTTTATTTGTTATTAAACTGTTGTCACCACACACGGTTCTTCCTGGTCGGTTAACGGTATTCGCTAACTCAGTTGTATGACTTCACAAAGCGCAGTCATCGCTACTCGATTGCTAACTTTAGCTTAGCAACACTGTCAAGGCCAAAGCCATCCACGATCACATTGAAAATTGGCCTATTCATTGGTCCTGGTTACCCATTATTTAGAGTTTGTATTAAAAAGTAAAAACATTATATTTCATATGTCCAGCTTGTCAAAAGTTTACCCGAAAAGCTAATGATTCTACGGGACAAAACGGCTGATAATGTTGTGACGAACTGCTATGCTAAACGGTGAACCAACGCAGGCTAATTCAATTTAGGCGATCGGCAAGCCTTCATGGATCTACTCAGTTAGAATAAAACGCTTGAAATAAGCTATCTGATTACACCATACACGAGGTTAAGTTGGGATTTTACCAGACGCAATGTAATTTTAATGGGATTTCTTAAAAGGACGTAGCTTGCTAACAAAGTTTTTTTTCCTCAGATTCTTTTGCTGTGTCATCTGCGTTCCCCTGCTCGCCAGCCGGTTAGCTCCAGGCTAACGTTAGCATGCTGTCAACGTAAAAAGAAACTACCAAAACATTCCGCGAAGTTTCCAGAAAAGGGCGGCATTTTTAATTTAGCTTAATGCTTGGTGTGGTCTTATGACTGTAGAAAAGTATTATTGAATTTTCTGTGCGTAACGTGATTTGGTGATAGGATGTGCAAACGACCTGTTTGCTCATATCAATACAGCGTGAGCCACATAGCTTTAGTAGAATTGGCTATAGAAATGTAAACACTGCGCCACAGAGGCAAATTAACATCCCTCTTGTTGTATGTCTCTTTTATATATTTGAACAATAAGGTAAAACTGAAACCAGGCATTTGTTTAAAAAGAAAAACATCTCAATTATAAGACATTTCTTACCAGTTGGCACTGTATAATCAACAGGCTAAGATTGCTCTGCATGTAATTAGAATGGAGCATGATTGATTGGTGGTATTTTATGAGTTAAATTGCTCTGAGTGGAATTTGAACTGAATTGGATTGGGTAGAGCTGGACCTTTTTATAAAGTGGTTTGAGATTCCAGCTCAGATTTATTGTGGGTGATGCTAAATAAGTAAACTGCCCAAAATAAAACAAAATCTATACCACTTTAAAGAATTTAAATCAAAAACTACATTTAAAAGGCATTGTAGTTGGAGAAATCATGTGCTGGTCGTTTCACCATTTTGCTGTCTTGGTTTTGTACCAGGCTTTTGGGTACAAACGGAGGACTCCTGGTCAATTTTTCTTTTCTTATTGTACCTACCCACTGAAACAACTCCATGTGAATTTTATTGTTTAAATATTTTTATTAATAATAATTTGTATTGTCATAAAAATGCTTCAGTTACACAGACTAATTGTATTTTATTATAAACAGTTTTACATTATCTTCCCATTTTGTTTTATTCTAATTCCTTTTTGGAAGTTGACTTGCCTAAGATCTGGAAGATTATGACTAAATATCGAACAAAATAACACAATTCCCTCAATGTAGATTATAAAAAATAGATTTTAATTGTCAGAATGAGTATAAAACATCCCCTTGGCAGCCATACATGGTCGGTGGGAAACATTACACGATTTTCTGCCAGGTAAATGTTTGAATGCAAAATGGCCAGGACACAAAAGAAGTCGTGTACCATGAAGATTTTGGTACACACAATGTTTTAATTTGCATCTACTTTGGGGATGTTTCATACCAGTCATTGAGCCTAACTGTGATCAGAACTAGGGGTGCAGCATGTGGACTTATAGTGCTATCACAACAGTTTCACAAAATATAACAATAAAATGCTAAGAACTATTTACTTCTATTTTAGATAACTGTATGGCTGTGTCACAGCAATCATAGCCCCACAATGATGCTGCTCTTGAAAAACGTAACTATTTGTATCACTAAACTGCACACAGTACCCTGATTTAATCAATAATATTTTCACCTTTATATATGATACTATCTTAACAAATGGTAAAAATATTAATTAGAATTTATCATGACAGTTATGAATCAAAATTCTTACATCCCAAACAATACACAATAAAATAATTGCCCTGCCCAATCAGAACCGTAATCAATGATATTGTTTGAAGAAAATAAGGCAGTTAATTTTAAATTCAATATTAAATGGGATTTGAATATTTTGTCTGGATTGATGGTCAGTATTCATCAAAAATACCAGAGCACAACAATTAGCAAACCTTTGTACAATATTATTATTACTATTTTACTGGAACAAAATGGAATTAGGTTGGGACAAAAAGACCAAAAAATTATTTGACCTTGAGCCAACCAAATATGGCACTAGGCTTTGCAAATTACCATGTTTTCACACTGGAGGTATTCTGTATGAAGACGACATAAAAAAATGTCCACGTTGTTGCCATTGATTTTAAGTGCAAATTTTATTTTCTGTATAAACATCTGAGTATTTTGTTATTTAAAAAAAGGCACTTATGCTGCGGAGTAAGGTTATTTAGTTTGACCCCATCTTCTGTTTCTCCTCTGTAGATCCAAAAATGATGACCTACAAACTGCTATTCTGAAGCAAAAGAGCAGACCCAACAGACTGATTGTTGATGAATCCATCAATGAAGACAACAGCGTGGTCTCTCTTTCTCAGGTAATAATTGAGAAGCTTTCCACCCACTCCACAGCTGGAGAAACAAAGTCAGATTACGATTTGGTAATATTCAGAGTAATGCAAGTACTTTATCAACTCAATGTTTTGTATCTTAGGCCAAGATGGACGAACTGCAGCTCTTCCGTGGCGACACAGTTCTGATGAAGGGGAAGAAGAGGCGGGAGACTGTGTGCATCGTGCTCTCAGATGACACCTGCTCTGACGAGAAGGTCCGGATGAACAGGGTGGTCCGCAACAACCTGAGGGTCCGTCTTGGTGATGTCATCAGGTGAGGGAAAGCAGATTGTTGTCCAACTTTCACCTACATATATGTGTGAATGTTAAGCCATGCTAAGTATAATATCTTCCTCAGCATTCAGCCTTGTCCTGATGTGAAGTACGGAAAGAGGATTCATGTCCTCCCTATAGACGACACAGTGGAGGGCATTACTGGCAACCTGTTTGAAGTCTACCTGAAGCCATACTTTCTGGAGGCTTACAGACCGATCCGCAAAGGTGACTTCCACACCCCATTGTTGCTTTTAACTTGTACAGATATAAGTTGACATGTAGCTTTGATGTAACTTATTTTTTTTCCCCCCTTTGACTTGTAAAGGTGATATTTTCCTGGTTAGAGGCGGGATGAGAGCCGTGGAGTTCAAGGTAGTGGAGACCGATCCATCCCCCTACTGCATAGTTGCTCCTGACACAGTCATTCACTGTGAGGGTGAGCCAATCAGAAGAGAGGTATGAACACACTCGTTCATACGTTTTAAATTGTTATAAATGATGTGAAAACTAAAATGTTGAGTCTTCCACCTGCAGGATGAGGAGGAGTCCCTGAATGAAGTGGGCTATGACGACATTGGAGGAGTTAGGAAGCAGTTAGCTCAGATCAAAGAGATGGTAGAGCTGCCTCTCAGACATCCTGCACTGTTCAAGGCCATTGGAGTCAAGGTCAGGCACTTCACTTGATTTTTTCTTATTCAAATATGGAGCAAAACTTGACCTTTTTTATTATAACTGCGAACTGGAATTTGAACAGAATTCTAGTTCGCAGATTGATTACAGAGTTTATGATTGATTACAGAGTTTATTTGATCTTTCAAAAAAAAGCCTCTTAAATCTTTATATCACTAGGAGACTTGAGTTTAGTGAATTTTATTCTATTAATTTATTCTTGGAATGAAGTTAGATTTTGAGAAAGTTGTAGTCTTCAAATGTTTTTGTGCTTTCAGCCCCCACGTGGCATTCTTCTGTATGGACCACCCGGAACTGGAAAAACCTTGATTGCTAGGGCTGTGGCCAACGAAACAGGAGCTTTCTTTTTCCTAATTAACGGTGTGTACACTTGGCAACATTTCTGTTTTAAAAGCTGCTCGTATATAGTAGAATTGCTGTCTCTAAAATGGAGCCTTGATTTCATGCTTTCAGGCCCTGAGATCATGAGTAAGCTGGCTGGAGAGAGTGAGAGTAACCTGAGAAAGGCCTTTGAGGAAGCGGAGAAGAATGCTCCTGCCATCATCTTTATTGATGAACTTGATGCAATTGCTCCAAAGAGAGAGAAGGTGAGTGTAAAGTGGTACAAGGCATGCCTAATAGATTTCAAAACCTTTTTAGAGCTTGCAGTAGACTGAAAGTGCACAGTGATTAATCTGTAGAACATTCTTGTTCATTATGTATAGCTATCTTTCGCTGCTACTGTAAAATCTGTTTCTTCAACATTCCAGCATTGTGTGTTTTGTGTTTGTTTTTCCAGACTCATGGAGAGGTGGAGAGGCGCATAGTTTCCCAGCTGCTGACTCTTATGGACGGCCTGAAACAGAGAGCTCATGTGATCGTCATGGCAGCCACCAACAGACCCAACAGCATTGATCCAGCTCTCAGGAGATTTGGTAATTTTTATTTTTTTCCTCCCATGCAGATGTGTGTTAATTTGAGGCTTTTTTAAGCTGTGCTTCTGTTGGTTTACACTGATTAGAGCTGGTAACAAGTACTTATTTCCCCTTAAATCCTATGGCAAATGCTGTTGTGTATCCTGGTTGCTTATGTATATTTTCTCTATAATGAACATGAACTCAGTTTAAATAATTGCCACATCAAAATGGTCATCTTACTACCTGACAGTTTTAAGATGCACTGTGGGCCTTATTATACAGGTTATTGTCCCCTGGGACTAAGTTTCAGTTTCATTTTGTAAAAAAGATAGGGGTTTTCTTGCAAAACAAAATACTGCATAACAGCACAGGCATTTATTTTTGTTGGCTCTGGAGATCAGAGCACGCTCTGTCAGTCACGTCCATCTCTATCCCTCTAGTTCTGCATTTTTAACACATGATTTAATGTTTATGACAGGCTTTATGGAGGGCGGGATTTTGCTCAGTTTCAAATACACATCTTCTAGTACTTCGTCTGAGAAAAGGGTTTTAAATTATGTTGACATCCATCTCAAATGTTATATCATTTTCAAACCACTGAGCGCTTTGCACTGTCTTCCATTTCCAGGACGCTTTGACAGAGAAGTGGACATTGGCATTCCTGATGCGACCGGCAGGTTGGAGATTCTGCAGATTCACACCAAGAACATGAAACTAGCTGACGATGTTGATTTGGAACAGGTTTGTGCACATGACTCCCATCAGGTGATATGAGTAACAGAGAGGTGCTTTTTATGTTCATTTGTTGTTGTTTTTTCTTTTCCTTGATGACTACACCATAAGTACCACTCTGTCATTTATATCCTAACTTTTTGTTCAAATAAATTGACTTAAATAAACTCAATGCACATGGATAATTGGACTAAGCGTACTTTGGTATGTCATATTTAAATTTCCCTACATATTTTATTTGTTTTACAATTGAAATGCATCAGAAAAGGAATCAAGCTACATATTGCAGAAATGTTAGCTTTATTTTTCTTCTCACAAATCAAAACTGGCAAATATGCCATTTTCAATTCTTCTGCCAAAATCCCCACAGTGAAATGGCAAAACACATCCCAAGAAACCACATAATGTTTTTTGGGATGGCAAAATATTTCCAAGTAGACATATCCTGCTTTCTTTTTTTTGTTACCTATTTGAACACTCCAGAGTAAACTTCTAAACATGCTCGTTTTAAAATAAGCAAAACAACATTTTGCTTGTTTTAAATGAGAGAATATTTACATATGTGGCTCTAAAAGAACTCCTAAAATGAAATTTCCAGTTTTGAAAAATCTGTATTTTAGGAGCTAACAAACCGTTTACTTTTGATCTGAAAAATGAGGCCCATCAGTTCTTGTATTCAGTTTTATTAGATATGACTGCATATTCAAAAATTTCAGAAATATTTATTTTTGCTGAAATTGTCTTAACTGTGGCGACCTTTTGAACCACAAGCGCAGCGCCCTCATTGAGAATCTTGATGTTTTTATTTGCAGGTGGCCAATGAGACCCACGGCCACGTTGGTGCAGATCTGGCTGCTCTCTGCTCCGAGGCCGCCCTGCAGGCCATTAGGAAGAAGATGGACCTGATCGACCTTGAGGACGAGACTATTGATGCTGAAGTCATGAATTCTCTTGCCGTTACCATGGACGACTTCAAGGTAAACCTGTAATCTGATCGCTTCAAATGGATTTCAGGTGCCTCAGTTGGCCAGTAATGGCCGTCTTTGTCGATATTAACTCGGTCAACACTGTGTTGCAGTGGGCTCTGAGCCAGAGCAACCCATCAGCTCTGAGGGAGACGGTTGTTGAGGTTCCCAATATCACCTGGGACGATATTGGAGGTCTGGAAGATGTCAAGAGGGAGCTGCAGGAGCTGGTGCAGGTGTGAGAGAGATTATGCTAGAAAGGGGTTCTTTACTCTTTTCAAACTTGGGGTATTCTCTTACTGTAACACTGTTGTCTCTCTGTGCATAATTCAGTACCCTGTGGAGCATCCAGACAAGTTCCTGAAGTTTGGCATGACCCCATCCAAGGGTGTGCTTTTCTACGGTCCTCCTGGTTGTGGTAAGACTCTGCTGGCCAAAGCCATTGCCAATGAGTGCCAGGCAAACTTCATCTCCATCAAAGGACCTGAACTGCTCACCATGTGGTTTGGAGAATCTGAGGCTAATGTCAGAGAGATCTTCGACAAGGTATGTTTTTTTTAATTTATTTATTTTTATTTTTTCCAGGTCAGTCCATTTAAATCTAAGATATCAGAGGAACGGTCTTTAAAGTCAGTGTCCATGTCAAAATAAATGCATAAAAAATAAAACAGAGTATAAATAAAGGTTGCATTAGACTTTTTTTTTTCATATATAACAAATGTAGTGCTTCTCATGTTGACATATTTAATTCACATCTTTTTATTTGCCACATCTTAATTGGAATTTTTGTTACATGTATTAGTTTTGTTTATAGAAAATAGTTATTTAGGTAGAAAACAAATGGCTCTGAAACACAATGTGGATGTTTGCAGGGGAGCAGTTGTTCAGATGGATGAGAATCTGCAGATAAACATTAAATAACATTACATAGCTTTGATGGCATCTTGATCTTTAATCAATTTTTCAAGTGTTTTGTTACCAACTCATAGAGCTCTTTATTCATTAACCTTCACATGTTGATTAAGTGAATGAAATCCTTAGCTTTGCTCTGAATTTATTTTTAGTGTTGGATAATTTTGTTTAGATTTGACTAAATGAGGTGTCAACAATTTTCAGGAGAAGCAGACTTTGTCATAAAACATGTTCTGTTACCTTTCACCATCAGAAACCAGTGTTAGCATGGCGCTTTATGTATCGTACAACATGCAAACGACATACTCATGTTCTCAGTGTCCCTAAGTATATTAAATTTGAATATGAATACATACAGAATTTTCAAACATAAAATGTACCCTGTCAGCGACTTGCTGCTTAAAACCGTTGTCCTTGTGTCCTCAGGCTCGTCAGGCTGCTCCGTGTGTCCTCTTCTTCGACGAGTTGGACTCCATAGCTAAGGCTCGCGGCGGCAACGTTGGCGATGGCGGCGGAGCTGCCGACCGTGTGATCAACCAGATCCTGACCGAGATGGACGGCATGTCGAGCAAGAAGAACGTCTTCATCATCGGCGCCACCAACAGACCAGACATCATCGACCCGGCCATCCTGAGACCTGGCCGTCTGGATCAGCTCATCTACATCCCTCTGCCAGACGAGAAGAGCAGGATCAGCATCCTGAAGGCCAACCTGCGCAAGAGTCCCATCAGCAAGGTGACTGTGGTGTCTGCCATCATTTATGGTCTATTTACTGGCATGGTTGAGTTGAGTGTAATGATTCTGCATTGTATTCTAGTAAATACCTCTTAAATAACTTTCAGTCAAGTTTATTTGTATGGCACATTCCAATAACAAGGCAGTTCAAAGTGCTTTACATCATAAAAACATAAAATTATAAACATCACCAATAGAGAAGGCAGTAACAAACATTACATTTTGTGGGTGTCATCATCAGAATCAATACACATTAAATAATCAACACACAGCGAACTTTAACTTTTATGTGTTTAGAAGAGACTTTTAGGCTGACTGTGTGAAATCAAACCCAAAACAAGATATCAAACAATTTTTAAATTTCTTTTTTTCCCTGAAGGATGTGGACTTGGACTTCTTGGCTAAGATGACCAACGGCTTCTCCGGCGCTGATCTCACAGAGATCTGCCAGCGGGCCTGTAAGCTCGCCATCCGAGAGAGCATCGAGAACGAGATCCGCAGAGAGCGGGAGAGGCAGACGAACCCATCAGCCATGGTCAGTGCTCCGTGAGGCGGAGCGTCTGCTCTCTGCTGGTCCTCAATACTTCATGAACTCACCCAGAACTCATCCGTCTCTGTCCTTGTAGGAGGTAGAAGAGGATGACCCCGTGCCAGAGATCAGGAAGGACCACTTTGAAGAAGCAATGCGGTTTGCCCGTCGCTCTGTCAGCGACAACGACATCCGCAAATACGAGATGTTTGCTCAGACACTGCAGCAGAGCCGAGGCTTTGGCAGCTTCAGGTACACCTTCTGATAGGTTTTATCTATTTATGTCTCTCAGGAGATTTGTTCTTATTGTAGGGCATAAAGAGATTGATGACTAATTGGCACACTATTTGGAAACCATAGCTGTGATTACAAAAGATATCCTTTTCAACAAATTGCTACATTCTTAAATTCTGTTTTATTAGGATTACGATCCCAATCAGTTTACAATCTAACTCAAAGTTTATTTGAAATGATTTGATCCTGGAACTGAACATCTTTTTTCTTCTCCACCCTCCCAGGTTTCCCTCCAGCGCTGCAGGTGGCAGCGGTCCAAGTCACGGCTCTGGTGGAACTGGCAGTGGTCCAGTGTTCAACGAAGATAATGATGACGATCTCTATGGATAAATGCCTACTGCCCCATAGTGGTCGGTCATGGGATCACACCTGTACAAATTCTCACCAGATTCCACATTTTTAGGACTTTGTGCTTCTTTCATGTGTTCCCTTTTTTCTTTTTTTGTTTTCCTTTTATTTTGTATAATTTCTCTTGGAGACAGCATGTAGCCACTTGGTTTGCCCTGACTTTGATGTGGGTGGGGGACTGGGATGACGAAAATGGAAGGTGAGTGACTGCAAACAGGATCAGAGAAGGCGGGGTTGGCGTTTTTTTCATTTTTTTTTCAGTGGCTTCATTGTCAGTATATCTCAAAAAATACAGGAATGGCTATAGTGATGGGGATTTCTGCTAGACTCTGAATGAAAAACATTGCTGATGACGTTTTTTTTCTTTTTGTTTTTTTTAAATAAACAGTAGCATATAATGTATTACAAATTTGTCAAGGTTATGTTGTTGCAAATAAAATCTCACTAAATGGAGGCGTTACTAAGGTCTCTCTGCTGTTTGTTTAGATTAGTTTAAAGGTTTTTAAGGCTTGACTTAAGATTTTATTGCAATTTAAATCTATTAGGATGCCATGTCTTTTGTTTTCTTTGTTTTATCAAGTACAAAGTCGGCACAGTCATCCATCAGGAACTTTGGAGTTAAGCTTAAAAAAAGCTTAACTCTGCTTTAGAGACCCTGAGTTAATATTCCAACTTGGTTTCTCCTTACTTTCAATATGGTGTAGCAGAAAGCTGCTTGTGATGCAAGTTGAACCTTTCTAACACCTCAGCAGAACATCAGGCTAATCATCTCCATGCTACTTGCCACTGATGCAATAATTCACATAAAAGGAGAACCAACCAATACTGTGGAGGACATGGACATACTTTTATAGGTTTACATTTTGGTGCTAACATTCCTTGGTTTTAATGTGATATTCAAAGTTTTTTAGGGGAATTTAATTCACTAGAAGTCATAACCAAAAGGTACAGAAACTATCTAGAACTAGATGTATCACTGAGTAATGAACCCGAGTTGGATCGTGTAGGAATCTTTAAATAAATGGTGGCTGAGAGGCAGTTCTGTCTTTGGCCACATAGTGTCGCTCTCACCATAACCTTTTTTTTTATATATAAACGTCAAACTAAACATGTTTTCAATCAATTTTGCGAAACGTGTCACAGGGGAAGAAAGACGACACCAATTCTGATTGAGGTTCAGTTTCATTTATTTTTCCATGTCATCTATTTGAGAATCACCTTGAATGTGTTTCTTGAAGGCTCAGTAAGGATCATGGAAGGGAAAATGAGGATGTTCTCCATCCCTCCACACTTTCTTGCCGTTCTTCTGTAGAGAGAAAAATAAATATGTTCTCAGAGGTTTTTTCTCAATACATCTGCTACTTCAGTCCTGCATGGAGAGTCGTAAACATGTCATAAGGATCTATTTCTAGTAGTAATGTCTCACCTCCACTGTTGGGATAATAAAACGTGTGTTGCAGTTAAAGGAGTCAATCAGTTTCATGTAAGCCGGACACAAGGAAAAATCAAACACCCTTAAATTCTCCTGGATCCTGGAGGCCGTCACACTTTTGGGGATACACACCACCCCCCTCTGGATGTTCCACCTGCAGAGTCAGATGATAGTCACGTTGCCCACAGTAACATTAGAGGACAGTTAGCTGTGCAAAGTGACACTTTGAGGTGTCCTGCCTTACCTGAGTATCACCTGAGCAGGAGATTTCTGGTACCTCTCAGCGATGGCGCCAAGTTCCTGATCTGCCAGCAGACTAGGCTCATCAGGAGAAGCCCAGGGTCTGTCTCCGCTGCCCAGAGGACTGTAGGCTGTCACACAAACCGCTAAAGACCTGGAACGGAAGTGAGAGCATGATTTCAGCTGCTCTGAATGCCCCTTACCTAAAGTGTATTTCACTGACCGACAGTGTGACAGGAGGTCTGCTTGAGACAGATAAGGGTGGCACTCCACCTGCAGAAAAAACAGGAGATGTAGTTTATTCAAACTGACATGAAAATATTAAGTTGTGCAGAGCCAGTCTAAAATTTTATGGGGCCTCAAGCAGATTTTTGCTTTGGGAACCCATTTCCAAGTAAATCCAATATACACTAAAATAATAGCTCATTAAACTGATCAAGTGGTTGTGTTTTGAATTTGATGTGGTTTACCAGTAAGTCAACAGTAATACTATGTTACTGAAATGTTTTGCTTTGCTCTTACATTCTTCACGTCAGTGGCATTTAATGATGTGCACGAGCTGTGACCACAGCCCAGACACAAATAGTTTAACTAATGACCGAATTGTTGAATCGGAAATATTTCACATTAAGCATAAATAAGATTTTTTTTTAAATCTACTTTTTTAACTACCTTCAAAGTGATTTTAAATTTGAGTCATTCCTGACAAAAGTGATGACAGAACTTAAAGTTTTGAGATTTGTATTATAAGAAAAGTTGGGGTATCCGATTAGCTTGCTCTCTTTGGGTCAGCTCTGGATTTTTAGTTTGCAATATGATCTGTTTGAACAGCCGTACCTGGTTCACCACAGGTTTGTGCCTGGCAATGGTGATGATGTCATCTACCTGCCTTGCGTTGAAGTTGGACAGCCCGATAGCCTTGACCAGACCTTTATCTACAAGGTTCTCCATGGCCTTCCAAGTATCTCTGTAGTGAGTGTCAGACAGTGAGGTTCATAGCTGGTGAGGCACTGACGTCATCAGAATCAGATTTGCAAATAGATGCATAGATTGACAGCAGTTTACAGGTTATGTTTCACTTCTGCATCCTTACACATACAAACTGTAGCTCACAAAACACACATTTCCTTAAAAAACAAAACAAAATAAATGTTATTACTGTCTTACCTGCTTCGATTGAAAGTCCACTTGAGAAAACCTTTTTAGTGTTGTAATGTAGTCATCCATGTCGAAAGTCGGGATAAGCGAGAGGAAAAAAATCACTATCTCTATTATAATCTATCGCTGCACTTGACTTGCTTCCCGAATCGTTTAGCCTAGCTCGCTGTCACTTACTCGGCAGTTGAGGAGTGAACAAGACGAACGTCTGGGATCTTGAGCGCCCCCTGCCATGAGGCAAGAGAACTGCCTGCCTCACCTCGAACCTGTTCTCTGCCGTTTATAATCGCTCATTACACGAAACACGTTACACAAACACAGTTGGTGACAAAAAGCACTGTACATTATATACATAAGCTAAACTATTGGAAATAAGTTCACATATTAAATTTGTTTAAACCATTTTATTGACGCCGTACAGCAACATGCTCTCTCCGCTTAGCAGCCAGCGCAGAGCCAGGGGTTGCGCAATCCAAGGTGAGGCAGAGCTCGCTGCTGCCTCACCGGCATCGCTTCCAAGCATTTGAATGGGAAAATAAGAAAATTCAGCGATTTTGAACAAATAAAAATCGAAATTGGTGAAGCTACATGAAAAATAAATATTTTTTAGTGCAAACCACCGGATGAATATAACAATTTAAATTACTTTATGATTATATATTTTCTTTCTTTCCATGATGGCAGGTGAGGCAGTGCCTCACCTGCCTCCCCTGACCGCACGTCACTGGAACACATACTCCCATCGTCTCGTCGAGGCATTAGCTCCTTCCCTCTCCTGAAACATCCACATTTTGTTTCAGCATAGGAATTAATGGTTTTCACCTCAACACGCACTGGAGGAGGAAGCAATGTTTTGCAGAAAGAGCTGCTACTCCCTAAAAGGCCATGGGCCAGTGCATGAGGTAGAGATCCAGGTAGGAGAGACCCAGGTGGGTCAGACTGGACCTGCATGCCTCTTCAACATCCTCGGGATCATGTTTGGGGTTCCAGAGTTTGGAAGTCAGAAACACCTCGTCACGCGGCAGAGCCTGGGGTCAAGAGGGCAAATTAGACTTCTGGCGAAACAGGATTGGTTTTTTTAAGCTAAGCTAGTGGTTCCCAAACATTTCAGGACAAAAATTGTTTGAGTAATTACTAGCTTCAAAACATCAAAACTCTGATGAACATTGTTGCCAGTGATTGCATCAGCAATGCAACATAACTGGCATTACTCAAACTTTTAAATAACATGAAAACGTTCAACATTTTATGCCTCTCATTTCAGAAAGTGAGACTCGTATAACTTAGAATCATCACACAAAAGTAACTTGGACAATCCTAGCTGAACCAAAATGGGAAATCATGTTGAACAGTAGGAAGAAAATGGCCATGTTTGTTTTTAAGCTTTGTAAGAAAACTTCTGATTTTAATTGATACTGAATAATCTCAGTTATTTATTTTTGCTGTAAATTAAATCACAGTAGTTTGGTGCCAATTCATTATTTAATTTGAATGTAAAAACTACTCTTCTTTTTTTTCCAAACATTTTCAAAATGGTCCTGTCATCTATTATGTGTTAATTTTTAGAACCAAGGGCCAAGCTGAGTTTAGGCGACCTTGTAGACTGGGATGCAATGTCTAAAACCTGTTTCACACTGAGAAAAAGACTAACCCTCTTCCACTTAGACAAGTGATTCAGTGAGTCATGGTAGTTGAATAAACAGACATTAAACAGGGCCAATAAAATACTGATAAAGTACAAAAGGAAGAAGAAATCACAGCTCCTCACCTTCCCTGGACCCACCCGAAGAGCCAAAGCATCTCCAACCTCCTGTTCGTTGCCGTACACAGCCGCACAGTCAATATGTCTGTAGCCACAGTCTAAAGCTGCCAGCACTGCTTGCTTCACCTGGCAGTACATAGTAACACTTAAACAACATCCAAGAGCATCTTTTGGCTTAGTCTGTTAAACCTCTGTGAATATGTATTGCTCTACCTGACCTGGAGCACTCTTCCACGTGCCGAGGCCAACCAGAGGCATCCTCTGCCCTGATGAGAGAGTCACAAAAGTGCTCATGTTTCAGTGACGAGGACCAAACGGAGGACAAACGAGTGTGTGAGGGCTCCTCTTAACTCCTGTGGAAGTGGAATCAGTGATTATCCAGTCATGATGACTGTGTTAATGCTCTGTTACTGATTATCATCTGGATTCACTAACTCTGCCCTGCAGCGGTGTTGTATGATGTTTTAGTGGATTTCACATAATACAGAAACTTATAACAGAGCAGATGCCGTTTCACATGCAGGCAAACTAAATATTTACTGACCTACTTACTGTTTCGAGCTCGCTCTACCCTCAAAGTAGATCTTCTCAGAGGATTCATAAACCTTCTGTGAACCCAGCCTTACCACTAGAAATAGCTGACACAGCTATATGCCATTAGTCACAGCGCAGTGTAGCTGCAGCTGACCTCCAGGCTGAGTAATCATCAGCAACATCCTTACCTACCATGTGCTGCACACAATTTGTTCATTAACCACAACTCCAGTTTCACGTGATTTTTTGTCTTGCACAATTAAGTAGGCCTGGCTGCAGACCAGAGTGTAATTCAGTCAGTAATTAAAGTATTGACTTTTTCTGTTCCTACCTGAGATTGCTCCAAAAGATTCTCGAAGGGTCCAATGAGGCTCTTGTGTCTGAGTGAATTTTTCCAAGTTCAGGTCAAAGTGTGTGTTTACCTATCACTGATGGAAAATGTCCAAACTCCACTGTGCTCAGAGATACCAGAGACACACAGAGTGAATAAAAAAGCTGTCTTGGTTTTGTTTGTTGTATTGATAGCAGATCAACGTATCTGTATGTTTGTTTCTGGAACCAGTTTCTGCTAGAAATATTCAGTATAGAAATTTGCCTTCCTGTGAGGAGTGACAAAAAATGTCTTTTTTTTTTGTCACACGTCAAAATTTTAGATAATCAAACAAATTTTATGGATGCCATTTTTGTTCAGTTTCCTCCTTACTGTTGAATCATGAACTCTGACCTTTAGTGGGGAAAACAAGGTCTGCAGTGATTTTAGGTGTTGTTCTGAGTTTGTTGGATTTGTTGTTGATGTAAAGTTGGGGTAATTTTGGCAGCCTTGATCCTCCTTCATAAAGTTTTGATTCTGTGTTTTGTGCTTAGAAGAAAACATCCTACCCTGTTTATTGAGCCATTTCAAAACTTGCTAATATTACACTGTTATCCTTACATGACATAATCATCCAATTCAGTGTTAGCTTGAGCTAGAATAACACAATGACACAAGATTAATTTCACACATTTGGTTTATTTGTTACATTATTAAAAGTTAATAAATACCGTATTGTCAAATGCAGACAAGCAGTGATGGCGAGTTTTCAGCAGCGGTACATGTACACTCTGGTTGCAGCCACACCTCTGAGGGTTTAAGAGGCAGTACAAACAATCACACAATCAGACAGTCATGTCTCTCCCATCCTATAATTGTTTCCGCAATATTTTGAACAATATAAAAGTGCATTTTTAATGCATTTAAACATCCCAGGAAGAAAACATTTTAAATATATATATATGTAAGACCAACATGAACGTCCTGCATAACTCATGCTCATATAAACATCTCAGTGTGTTTTACATCACTGATGTAAAATACAAAATGAGGAGGAGCTCAACGGGTTTCAGCGCCCCCTGCTGTTGAGAAAAAGATCATCCGCTTCAAGGCCTGGTTCCTAAACAGGGTGTTCTACTAGCTGTACACATATAAAACACAGAAGCCTTATCAAATCACAAAGCAGTGTGGTTTATTGGTGGCACTGCTCACTTTAGCACCAAGACATGGCCTTCAAAAGCCACAAGAGAACAAAGATATAATACACAACAGAGCAGGGGGCTGTCAGAATAACTGTCATTTAGTCCCTCGGGGAAAATCCCACCTCTACTTGTTTGGCACTTTGCTTTAAATTACTTACAAAAATCCTCAGTCTCGTATCAAATTGCTCCCTAAAAACATTTTGGCTTACTTACAGTACTTTATAAACTTTACATTGCTTACTTACAGTTTTACCACCTCCAGATGGTAAAGTCTAACACAGCATAGGGCATCATCTGTTGTGCACTCATGGCTTTTTGTATATATTTCAGTGTGGCCTGTGTTATTGGTTTGACACTGGGCTAAGGCACCTGTATGTCCCTTAGAAAGTGAGCCAGCTAATCGGTGTTGAGCAGCTCAGCATGAAGGAAAGCACCCTTTGTTGCAAGCAGATTTTTATCAAAGCTCCCGCTGCAGTTGCAGGTTGTGATTGCCGTTTCAATTCAACCAAGATGGGCTAATGTGAACTAGACATGGGCCGGTGCGTAATCCTCATGGTATGACAAAATTTAGCTAAGTGGTAATTACAAAAAAGCTTAAGACCAAAATGCTTGATGTAATCTAATTGTTTTCATTTGAATCAGAATAAAAAGTACCGTTACTTCCAAAAAGCTATTACATAATGATTATTATAGGAAAAGTTATTTATTTAATTTATTTACTGGTAAATTGGTTGTCTTACATAAAATTAAACAAAATGTACAATAAAGATCTGACAAGTGTTGTAGTTTCTTTAAGTAACCTTGCTTATTTTGCAAAAAATCGCTTTCTGTTGTTCTGCTTCTTAATCAGTGGTTGATGGTTTATCTGTATGAGACGTTTTGGGATCATTTCTCTGAGCTGCAATTTTTTCACAAGCTGGTTTCATAGCCATGACAAAAACAGGTGACATGCAGGCTAAAGGTAACATCTTAGGTCAAACATATTTGTCCTAAAAGGACCAAGAACTATAGTTGCTCTCATGCTGATTCATATTGAAAAGTGCATTATGTGGATATAAACATGATGAAATGAAGGGTATTTGTGTAAAAATTGTATCCCATTCTGGGTATTGCGTGTGTTTTGGGATCAACAATGTGGAATCACAGTGATCTGAGTATGTTATTTTTCCCATAATATCACCATCTATTCTTATATTTAAGGATCGACAGACTATGTTGGAATAAAATGTGATGGTCAGAAAATATTTAACAGAATTACTCGGAAAGTAGGTCCTGTAATGAGTTTCACTTTCATTTTCAAGCATCCAGCATGCTGACATGAATGATGCATCAGTATAGCTTACAGTGTGACATAAAGTGATGTTGTTATGGCCGCTATCTGAGTCGCTGTTCTTGTCAATTCTGTAGCAAAACAGACTATGTTGGAATAAAAACAAGAAAAACATCCCGTTGGACCAAAAACATCCTCAGCAGCTCTGCTTATCTGGCAATCAAATTCCGAATGCCATAGTGTTAAATGCGAGAGTCGTCAAGAGCCAAGGTACTAAAACTTATAGACAAATCCCTGATTCAACACACCTGCATCAAATGAATGGCTCATTATTAGGCCTCTGGAAGTTGATGACATGCAGAGGAGGTCACTCAGTTATTCGATTCAGGTGTGTTGGAGAAGGGATCCATCTAGACTTTGGGACTCCTGCTCTAGATGCCATAATCATGATTATACTGCTGACTCTATGGGCAAGCAGTTGATTGCGACATGCTGAAGCTTGATACAGTTTTAAAACAGTCTAACAGCTTAATAACAATAATAAATGACACCCTTCTAGTTTTCATATAATGACATTCTGTGTTATACCAGATCTGTATCCAAATAGCTGAACTTCTCTTTCTTTTAAGCAATAAAAAACAGTAGTAGCATACTTTCAAGCAGCTGACCGGCAGTGCACAGCAACAAACGAGGGAACAGCAACTTCAAACAGCTAGAAAAAGTTGCTTTTAATGCCAGTATTTTCTCATATTCTTCTATAAAATGACATTAAACAATCAGTATGAAAGAAAGGTTTGGGGGTTTTGAAACCGTAACCTTTAAAAACCCTGGAATACCTTGAGACCAGAAACCGGCCCATGCCAAGTCTAAACTGCAGTGCAATGTGGAACTTTATGTGAAATTTGGCCTAGCAGATGTCTGTTTGGGGAAGGTCGACCACACTAACGAGTCTACAGACTTAAAATCTATGTTTCTTTAGCATGGAGTCAAAGTCAAGGTGGAGTTATGTTAAAACTAGACTATGTACTGAAAACACTCAAGCTGCTGGTACACTTGAGGTAAAAATAAGAAAACAAAAAAAATCCTAATTAAGCATTTCTTTTAAAAAAATATCTCAAACTTCATCCTTTTCACAAAAAGATAAGGATTGGAGAGGAGGAGAGCTTATAAAACCACTGATAAATTTGTAAAAAACTGTTCAGAAAAGAAGGTTGGGTAGAAACCACAGTTGTGCACAGCCCAGCCTCAGCACCGCTTCACTGTCTGGGGACTCATGTGTGTGTGTGTGGGCATGTGTGTGTGTGTGCTTGGACCAAAAGACAGCACATACAAAGCTAAATTAAATCCTGATCCTGCCAGTCTTTGTCTGTCCTTCTAAGATGTTGTGATCAACACAGGACAGTAAAACCGTAACTACCATATATGGGAGGAGTAGATGAGGTTGTATGATGGGTAGTTTTATTTGCCGGTGGAGGGCTCTGAGTGGTCCTCCTACGACTGGGGGAGGTGCTGTCTGATAATCTCTCGGGACTGCGGGGGGATCCTGTCAGGAAAACGGACAGAAAACTCCACGATGAGGTCACCGCGCTGCGACGGGTTCTTGGGGAAAGGCAGACCTTCTCCCCTGACCCGCTTCAACGTTCCTGGCTTGATGATCTCGTGGCAAGGGAGCGAGATGACGCGGTTTTCCAGCGTGGGAATACTAACAGTGCAGCCACACAGCGCCTGGAAAAGAGAGAGGAAACACAGAGGGTTAAAGTCTATAGAAAGAAATGAATTCCAGAGCCATGAATATCCTAATGACTTAATGTTTCCATGAGGTAAAACTGGAGTTTATTTCCCCTCACCCCCAAAACACAACATCATGCTGTTGTGTTTTCTGTGCTGTGTGTGTGGAAAACAGAGCGTGTTCCACTTTAAAGATCACTTAGCTTGGACTACAGCGCTGCCGGGTCTGGAGAACCGCCTCTGGAAAAGAACATTAGGAACTTGGCATCGGAAAAGTTTTCAGCTCTTTGTGTGTTGTGTGAGTGCACAAGTGTGTCAGCATTGCACTGGGGACTAATTTTAGCAGCACCCTCATACCTTGGACTAATGAAGTGAGGCAGGAATCGGCTGAGCTCGAGAATAGTTGGAGGGCTTGTCAGATCCACACAGTCACGCCTGGCGGCGCACACACACACACACGCACGCACGCACGCACGCACGCACGCACACCCCCACTCACACTCACACACATAAGCATAACCTCCTTATCACAATGTACCATGAATCCAGAGACATGTGGGTTTTAACGACTTCACAGGCTTTGTGGTGGGCATCTTTCGGGATATTAAGGCTGAACAGAAACAACTATTTTTAACTGTGTGACTGAATATCTGATTGAACAACAGACTTTATATAACACTTAGAAGCAACTGCTACAAAGAAAAGCAGTAAAATAAAAAAAGTCAGGTGTGAAGAGACACAGATGGAGATGAGCACACAGTTACAAATCCGAAAGGTTTGGGTCAGGAGAGTAAGAGTGAATAAACAAAATAGTAACTTTGAAATGTATATGTAAGTGAAACTTGTGTTTATATTCAAATATAGAATAATATATATCAAGTAGGTTACAGGTAATGACAACTCAGAGTTCAATTGATCAGAAAATTTGAATAAGACCAAAAACATCATAGTTAGCAAAGAAATGTTATGTTGTGACCTACACAATCATGGGGAAGGTTTAATAGTCGTTATAGTCAGCAGAAAGATATGAGCTATAAACGTTCGCTGATAAGGAATCAGGTGGTTCACAGATAGTCTACAAACTTTAAAATAAACAATTTCATAATGACTATAATCAATACAGAGTTGTTTTTGAGAGTGCATGTGTCCCGCAGAATCCTGAAGCAAATTCATAATGCCAAACATTAAAGAAAATAAACTAAGTTCCAAGTACCATTAACTTCCACTCCGCCAGCTTTTCATAATGTAATTGTGTCTTTGCACAGGCTTAACCTCACAGCACATCTATGTCTGTACTTGCTAAATGTTCTGTTAGGAGCGTTGCTGGGTTTTCTTGTTCTGTCTGATAGAAAGTAAATATGGACCATTGACTTTCGGGTCAAGCGGAGCAGCTGTCACAGACAGTGATTTTCCAGCCATGACATCAGCGTCCTGTCATTCAATACATACGTTGCCCTTTGACCTGGCCTTTTGGCTGCCTTAGAGACTCATCCTCCAGTTCTGAACACTTTCATTCACTAATGCAGATCTTACACACAGATACAGGTTGCCATAACACTGAGAGCACACTCCCATCTGATCAGTGATTGCATAAGGCTCTGCTCAGACAACAGCACCACAGAGACTGGCACATGCAAACAAACATTGACACTTTTTACGGAAAGCAAACTCTCAAGATATACTCAGAGAAAAAAATCCATCCTGCTTAAACCTAAAAATTCTGTTTTGTGTTTGCTTCAGGATGCAACAGATAAATATCCTCTTAATCGAAAGGGTCCTCTCAAAGATGTGGACTGACGTTGATGATGATTTGCACAGAAAATTGAAGAAGGAGGTGCAGCGCCACCTCTTTCAAATGTGTGCTGAGAACAGAACATGCCAAGTGTATCTGGTCAGAATAACTGCAGCGTAGTAAATGACAGCAAAATAGCATTCACTTAAACTGATACGGTAGTTTAATTTTATACAATGCTTTACTTTTACGGCAGGCATTCATCCTACTTTACACGTTTTGTTCTACTTGTTTTAAACAGTAAACACAGTATGTCACAAAATAGTATTAGTAAAGTAGCTCTCAGAAGCAGGAATGGATAATTGTCATATATAACTGGGTGAAGAAATATTACTTAGAACAATGATTTATTGCGATCATTTTTTTAAATTGTAGTTTGTTATCAAGACAGTAGGTTGAGATTCATACTTTAACTGTTTAAACTATGATTTTCCACTACAGGTTTAATGAAATCATTAATAAACATCAATATATTTGAAGAAGATTTAATTCATTCATTTATTTTTTGTCTAGCAATACATTACTGCTTAATGTAAATGAGGTAGTGAAGGAGCTTGTTTGATGAAAGCTGTCATTTTTCTATTTTTAGAGTAATATTTGTGTTTTCGTATCCCAGGCTTTGTGCAGTGACAGATTTATTAAAAGCACTTTTTATTACCACTTTTTCTTTCATTGCAGTAAGTAAAATATCATGGTAACAATTTAAATCCATAGCTGCAAACAACATCACTAAACCATACAGAGCTGCCCTGCAACATGACCTGAGTTCAAGCTTTCTGTGAACTGTGGGGGAAATGTCTGAAGCAGAAAGGAGCATTGAAACATCCTACAAAAGATCCCATTTTGTACATTTGACATGCGTTTTTTCGGGGAGGTAATTTCTTGGCTCAATAATATTACATGAGCAGAAAAGTGGCTCTACTGAATGACGACTACAAAAAGACTTTAAAAAGGTTTACCAAACTGAAAAGAAAAGAGAAGCCAGAGTTAAACTGAAAAGACTGTTTTTTTCTTTCACTTGCATAAAGATGGAATAAAAACTTTAATACATTATTTATGCTGTGTAATCGGTTTTTGTCCACACCTTGTAATTTGGGTCTGCATTGACGTGTGAGATTTTCTTGCAAGAGCACTTGAAATATTTTGACAATTTATCAAACCCAAGATATTTTTTTCCCCTTGACAAAAATAAGTTGTTTAATACAGATTAATTCAGAAATATCAATGACATACAGCATCATATTCATCATTTGTATGAATTGCTTTGACTATTTTGACACTAGAGTTGCTTAAAGATGGTAAAAGTTTACTTTGGTCTTGGTTCCTGTGGAACAAGCTGTTACCTTCAGCCATTGAGTCCAACTAATCTGGATTTACACTAATGGAAAAGCTATGAGAGATCTCTACTGCAGGTAGGAGTTTAACAAAATATCAATTCAAAAATACAGAACTGTCTATTCAAGCACAAAATCTACTAGAAAAGATTCATCATCCGCATCAGCGACTATTAAGTTGATGGAAGACAGGCGTCCCATTTTGACTGGAGCTGAGCCATTATCATTGCTACATTCTGGCCTCCTATGGGTGTGGAAAGAATTTGCTTCTAGAGAAATCAGAGTGTCAGATTTGAGCTACATCTCCTGTTGCTTGTGACTTTTGGAGATGCTGCAGGGATGAACATCTCCCATGAGTGTCACAGCATGGTAAAGCAGAATTGGCAGCACTAAACTAAGCTGCCTACTGAGGGATGCTTCTGGCAGAAAACAAAACTGAGCAACCTCATAGCTAGGGAAGAATCCAGCTGTCAAAATATGACATAATATTTAATACTCAAACCTCGAACATCAACACATCCAAACGGTTCTGTTTTGCTCCTTAGAAACAACAAGCTGGCTTTCATTTATGGCAGCGATTATTCCTGTGACAGAACTTGTTTTATGTGTTGCATGACATATTTTACACTTTGATAGATTGGAGTGTGTGCAGCCCGCATTTGAAACTGGGTTTTTCACTGCTGCATTCCTCGGCATTTTTGAAGAAAGCAGAGCAGAAGGAGGAGAGATATATGAGCTCATTTTTGCTTAGGAGACTAAATCATCTGACCCACTTCCCTAAAACTCCCAGGATGCAGCTCCCACCCCAGACACATTTCCCCTACTCTGCCTCATCTCATGTTTAACTCCACCAGACTTAAGTCTCTTATCTGGCTGTTGAAAGATGAGAAGGTTTTAGCTGTGGGAGTTGCAAAGTGCAAACTTAATCGCTTGCAGGTTTGATTAAACAACATCTCTAGCTTTAAATATGACTCAATAAACTCCAATGTGCTCTCGTCTGTGCAGAGTTGCTGTGTGAGGCCACTGCTCCATTACCTAGCTGGTTATTTGCAAAAGTTTGCAGAAAAACCATAAAAATTAGCTTAAGCTGAGTACAAAGAACAGCACTGACATCCCTGGTCATCTCAGCGAACCTACCATCAGGTTGACTGTCAGGACGTGGCAACCTTAATGGAAACACTAAAGCAACGGAGCACCCAGTGCCCTCCACACTGTAGGAGCGGCCAATTAAATATCCTGCCAGTTGCAATAATAGAAGCTGGGATTGTCACCACTGTAACACTACAATCCATCTTTATCTGAATGTGTTTGCAGGAGGTGGATACTTGTGTGCTGTCTTAGGTGTTTATGTATATGATTTCATGCTGATGCACATAACAAATGAGGATGGTGGTTCTATGCCTGTCACACCAGGACACCACATTCCTGCTTCCTCTCTCACACGTGGGTGGCAGAGACTCTGCTCCGACTGATCCTGTCCTCCAGCAATGACCACATGCAATGAACACATCTAGGACTGAGGAGCAGAATAAAGTGCATTGTAGGAATATTCACAAGCCTTCAGCGCTTTTACATTTTCTCACGTAGCAACCACAAATATAAAGGGTTTTATTAAAATCTTATGTGATAGACCAGGAGTTTGCAACCTAAGGAGCCATTTTGCTCTTGGATTAGCCAAATAAGACTTGTTTAGAGCATTAAATGTCACATGACTTTTTGAAAAAAGATGACTTTTTAGACAAATATGTACATATTGTTATTTTTAAAGAAGTG
Organism: Xiphophorus couchianus; assembly: GCF_001444195.1. Lineage (NCBI taxonomy): Eukaryota > Metazoa > Chordata > Actinopteri > Cyprinodontiformes > Poeciliidae > Xiphophorus > Xiphophorus couchianus. Next base: position 17,903,819 of record NC_040239.1, read on the forward strand.
TTTCATTTCTATTTTTAGGATCTAAAATAAAGATAAACATAAAAGTGGATGAATTATTATTATTATTATTATTATTATTATTATTATTATTTTAAAGCACATAGGTTTCAACATATAGACAAGAAAAAGAGATCTAAAAACATATTACTTGTATTTTGTGGGAATCCAGTGCAAATATTGCAGGAAAAAATGCAATGGTTAAAAACCTGCATTTGTTATTATATCTGTATTAAAAAACAATAACTGTCTCCTTTTAATTTTCAGTCAAAGCTAGTAAGAGCCATTGTGGAAAGTCAAATGCGACTGCAGTCACAGGTTTCAGACTGCTGTGATAAACCGACATAAATTAGTGTAATTTTGAAAGGAAAGAAAGTCAAACTTGTTTTTCATACTTGCTCTCTCAAATAAATAAAATGTAAAAATTATTTTAGAAAGGTTAAAGGCTCACATTTGTATATAGAATACTCAACTCAGCAGTTAATAGAACCATCTTTCACTGCAATAACAGCTGCAGGTTTCTGGACATTGACTAGGCCATTCTAAACTACTTCTTGTAGGTGACTAATATTTTCACATCTAAGTTGTGGATCACAGCAGCTTCTTGGCTTCTTCTTTGATTAATGCTCTCCTTTCCTGGACAGTCAGTTTAGCTGGATGCTCATCTTTTGGCAGGTTTGTAGCTTTTATTGTGATTAAAATGTTTAAAGTTTGGGAATATTCTTTTTTTTTTAATCATAGATGGGAGAATCCAGTCCTTCATCTAAAACATGTCCGGCATGTTTTAGATTTTTGTTTTACTCTACATACCTGACTTAAATTAGCAAACAATTTTTCTTTGTAAAATAATATTTCTCCTTACTTCACATTTTTGCACTCCTTAATGTTGGTCTATCACATAAAATCCCAATAAGATATGCTAAATTGTGTGGTTGAAGATGATAAATGTAGAAAAGTTTTAGAAAGTTTGAGGCATTTCTGTCCCAAAGCTTCCCAGCTGTGTGACTGCAGTGAGTGTTTGAATGATTGGATCCACTGGGAATCAAAATCCCTCTAAAGAATTAGCAACTAATAGAAATGTTAGCAACTAATAGAATAGTTGTAGCTCTACAATCTCATGTTGTAGAGCTACAACATGAGATGTTGAACAGAGATAAAATAAGTTGGACGTACCTCTTTTAGGGTTATCTTGCAGTTATAAATGATATTGGAACCGTCTCTTTTGAAGTGGGCATGCCCCTTGTCTTTAAGCACAAACATTATGTCGGCAGGAATGTTCTCAGGGGTCTCGTCCCCCTCTTTTGGGAAAGTAATCTTGGTCCCCTCCTTCCAGCCCTTCTTGATGACGATGTTGAGGATCTTGTCCTCTGTTCTCATGCTCCTCCCGTCTGGATTCAGCCTGCGGCGAGTGATCTTCATGCGTTTGGTGCAGCCGTGGAAGATCTCCTCCAGTGAGACCCTCAGCTCGTGGACCACCGGCGCGTCCTGGTGCTTCCGGTGGGTCCCCAGGCGCTCTGACGGGGTTGGCCCCCTCCTCCTGCGACCCTCCCCTGGAAAGCCATTGTTCATTCCTCCAGGAAAGCCAAACTGTCTCCCAAACTGAGCAAAGGGGTCATCCTCATCCATTTCTGTGTCCTGCTCTGCGCCGTTGCTGTGGTCGTTGTGGAAGGGGAAACCGTTGGAGCGGCTGTGGCTGCGGCTGGAGCCAAAGAACATGTCAAAAGGGTTGGAGCCCCCGAAGAAAGAGGCAAAAGTGGCGTGAGGGTCTCCATGGAAAGTGTAGTGATGCGTCGAGCTGCCAGGAGCACCAGAAGAGCTGCTGCCTCCTGTCTTCAAACCTGTAACAGAACAGAGGGCTAAGAAATGACTGACCATACAAACACACGCTAAAAACCCCGTGCATCTGTGAACATCTTCTAACACACACATGGCTCTGACCCCAGCATCAAACACCCTGGAACAGTATCATATTTTTATTACCATTTCCCAGGTGTGGATAAGTATGAAAAAAATAAAGTCAAATTTAGAATGAACAAATGTTTGATTTTCTGACTTGTCTTGTCTTTAGTTTTTAAAGGCGTATTTCTTTTACATTCTTTATCTTTAATTTTACTCATCAAATGTTGATTTTATCATTTCACCCATCAGTATTTTGGTTTTTGACCTATAGACTGAATACAGATGCATTAAAAATTTTAGAAAAAGTCTTTTCATCACTTTTTGGGCTTTAGTTACCTTTAAATTCATGTTTACCTAACCTGAGCCTCTGAGCATTAACCCTTTTATGACCTGAATTACATGGAGGCCAGTTGGACTTATTTTGATTTCATGAATGAAAAAGGAATAGAAACATTCCCTCACTGCATATATTAAGTCAGTGTCAACTTTCACTATTACTGTATTGTTGACTATAAAATAAAAGTTTAGAAGTTAGTAGAAAAGCCAAAAACAGGAGTCAGTTTCAGCTTTGTGTTGTTTTGAAATTTGTGGTACCTACAGATAAGATAGGTAAATATTTTGTACCAAAATGTCCAAACTATATTAAAACTTCAGAGGAAATAAATGTAGAAAAATGACCTGAAAACATGTAAATTTTAAATAAAAAAAGTTTTGGAAGTCTGTATAAAATCAGATACCAGACAGAGGATCTCTCTCAAAAAGCAGAGAGAATAAACCATTGTGGGTGGAAAAAAATCCCACAGCATCACTGATCTTCCAGCAGTGCTGCCAGTGGAGCAACAGTGACTGAAATACGAGGTCACTGCAAGCAAAAAACTGAACACAAATACACACATGCATGCACAAAACGCCCACAAATGCAAACTACAGCAGTTGCCTCTATTCATATCGCAGCATCATCATGATCTCGAGCCATCTGTCTGTCAGGAAACTCACACACACATTCATACACAGATCACAACAGCAGCTGAGGAGGACTATGAGTTATTGGACCTGGTGAGGGTTGTTGACACTATAATAACCAACAATCACACAACGAGATAACATTATTACTTGAGTGACTAACGCATATCTGTGTGATATTAGACCTGTGCCTGAGTTATCTCAATAGAAATGCCTGCTGGCTTCTCAGACAAAATGAGCTCTGCAGGCTTCTTGCTCTCCAAACGTTTTCACAGCACCCATTTCCTCCTCACCTTCCTCTCCCAGCTGGTCGTAGATGACCCTTTTCTTCGGGTCACTGAGAACCTCATAGGCCTCTGCGATTTCCTTGAATTTCTCCTCCGCGTTTGGATCTGTGTTCTTGTCCGGATGGAAGCGCAGCGCCATCCGTCGGTAGGCCTTCTTGATCTCATCCTCGTTGGAACCTTTGGGGATCCCAAGGGTCTTGTAATAGTCCTTCCCCATACCTACGCCTCTCAGGACCCAGAAGCCCTCTCTTCAGCTCAGACTGTGCTGTATCACTGGTGAGACACTAGGACACAATAAGAGTCTCATGACAATCATCTGAGGCAGACGCTGCCAAAAATGACAAGCTAGAAGCATCTCAGTAGCTTAGAATTATGTTAAAAAGTTAGCTTATTCAATTTGAAAAGTTTAAGTCACATGAATCTATTACGCAGTTATACATTTTATACATTCGTTATGGTTTACAGCAAATGAAAACCCACGATTCAGTTTCTAGCATAATTATAACATAACATAGGACCAATAAACGTTCAATGATGGGATAAAGTGTGGTAGAAAAAGATGCAGAAATAGTAGGAATAGCCACACCTTTTAGACAATTACAAGGCAACGCATATTTAAGGGTTTGGAGGAGATTTACAATGTGAGGAATGCAGCTGGAGTTAGAATCTCAAGGGCCATCATGCCCTTTGTATGCAAGGATCGAGGATGTTGCACACAAGCTGTTACATTCCTTGTGTTAAAACTTCTAACTGGACGAAGCGAACTGTTGTTTCTTGGTTCAAATGTACTCTTGTCAGGTGAAAGTAAATTCTGTATTTGACCACATAAACACAAATGGAGAGCTTGTATCTAGATTCAGACTCTAGGTTGAATGTGTCAGGATCACAGAGTGCAGATACAGAGTGAAGAGACGAGGTTGCAATTAACTCAACCCGGACTTCCTTAACACCCACAGAACCACAAGCTGATCATCTCAAGCAAAATGAGCTCTGGTCATGAAATGACAGCAAAAAATTTAAGTAGCCCGCATTTCTGTACAAAAATACTTTTTTATTGGTTATTTGCAATTTTACAGTTTTCTAAGTAGCCAAATTTTTAATTAATAAGCTCTGAACCAATATCTATCAAAATGAGTCTGGTGTTGCAACAAGGTGGAGATGGCGAGTAGTTTTTAAATTTTAATAAAAAATGAAGAACAAAAAATACAAAAATCACAAGGAACGCAAGGAGCCAGAGCAAAACAAAACAAAAAATCACAGCAGGAACAAACAAGCCAGCCAGGTGAACGGGGACGAAATTAGATTTAACAGGAAGAACCACCAAGGAGTGACTGAGAATGAGATCTATATATACTGGGGATATTGATTAGTGAACAATGAATAGATGGATGATCAGAATGGGTTAACGGTGTGAGGGGAGAGAAAGAGAGAAAATGGCACACGGGTCAAAAATGGATAAACTTAGTAAAAATGAATCTAATACTAACAAATAACCAGACATTAGGAACATAGTTAAACTGGAGTAACTAAGAAAGGGCTGAAGCAAAGGAAAACAGAAACACGGCTGATCTAAACAAAAATTGAAACTAAGGAACACATAAATAATAAACACAAAAACAACTCAAACAACCCAAAACCCTGTCAATATCATCAAAACTGACAGAAATAAACACTTTAAATGCATGTATACATGTATCTATGCAGTGTTTCAGTTTCATTTTCTGAACTAAATTATTGAAATACAGACATTTGTCAATTATATTCAAAACTATTGAGAATCACCTTATGACCTGGCCAAACAGGCCTACTTTAAATCTGCTGATGGCCCCCTGCTGGCCTGGAGGACTTGCACCAACTCTTGAAATTACACATGGTAGATTTATGAAAAAATCTGTTGGAAAAATCCCAAGAGTTTTACATTTGTAGCAACACTTAAGTTTTAATTCCTGCAGTTACATACACAGATCAGAAGGCAAGTTGTAGTTAAGTGCCTCACCTAGCAGCACACCAACATGTGGCACAAGGAAGCTGGAATCAAACCCACAACTGTCACCACAGTCGCCACGTTACTTATTGAACTGCTGAGCAACAAGAACCAGCATTATTTGAGTGGTTGCTTATGGAACACTTTACATCATTACAAAAAGACACGTGTGGTTCTTCAGAATAAAAGCCTCACACGTTTGTTTTATGTAGTGCTGACTAATTTCTGACTTATTTCTTCTGTTATCTTTAAACTTAAATGCCTATTTCTATTTGCAAAATGGTGAATATTACACCCGGTTAAGATTCAAAATAACCCAGAGAAGTTTATTGCATTTTTATGTTAAAGTAAAAAAAAAAAAAACAGTTGGTGTTGATGTGTTAATTTAAGCATAACAATAAAATGTTATGGTTTCATACAACAGTGCAGTGATATCTGCTACCTACCTGGTATACATCTGATATAACACTTTTACTTTTAGTTACACTAAATTTGACTTGACTCATCAGACAAACCAAGAAAAAATCTGGCTTTGAAAATGTTGACCATTTTCAAAAAAACTAACTGAGCCAATAGTTTGTGGTGGAAGAGATGAAACAGCCACACTTGAAGTGTAAGTGTGCCTCTCAACGATAATGGGTTTTGCTGGAAGGGGCCCCCAAATTTAATTCTGCTCAGGACCTCAGACAACCTCAGGCCGGCCCTGGATCTGCCATGCACCCTCCAGATATCTCATTTGGAGACTTAGTGTGAGATCTATTAAGTGATATGTAGGGAACAGAGAGTACTGATTTCACCAACTGTTGCCATGGCGATATGGTGATGATGTAGTCTGAGATGGAGAGCAGAGGAATCCCCTTCATCTTACTGTAACCAAAAGGGCTTCTCCACATCAACTCTGCCTGGTAGCTCCAGAATAATTTCCCCTTAATCACCTCTTCTGGAATCACAGGAGATTTTGTGTAAAAACAGAAGGAAGAAGCCCACTGCAGACCACGGTGATACACTGCCTGAATCTATTGTGTTCAGCCTTATGGGCAGGAGAGACCCCCCTCACTGCAGTGCCTCTCAACAGGGCACAGGAGTCTCCAGAGAGCAAAAGGAGGATTTTTTTTGATTTTTTTTGCCTGTGCCCTCTGCTTAAAGAAACAGTTCCAATTTGCGATGTGATGCCAAAAATAAAGCTCAATATTTCCGCTTATTTTCCGACACATACATGCTCATATGCAGGCCCACAGACCACGTAAAAGGAGCGAAGACAAAGCCCTACCAGAATGCCCTGTCAGTGGAGAATCAGATCAGCATGGTCCGGCTTCCTTCAGCCTGTTTCTGCGCTCCTTTCTCCCCTTCAGCCCCGCTGTCTGCCCAGCCGCTCCCGTTCCGTTGCCTCCTTATAATAACCTGACGTCAGGACGCAGCACCGACCGGCGGGGATCACAGGCTCTGAAATAACCAGTGACCAAACGCTGAGGTCCGCCCGCCCACTCGCCCACCTGCCTGACGTCTCGGTGGAAAACCTCAGAGCCAAATCTGTACCAGTGCTGTGTTGATGGGGAAGCAGAGACAGACTGGTTCTAAGAATCAGGGAGAGAAATGTGTCTAAATCGATGTCTCCAACGGCGTGAATAACTTAACTCTGATGGTTGTTTGGAAAAGCAGCCCTCTTCTTAAACTTTATAATCCTTTAAAAGTAAAAACTGTATTTTAAAATCTCCTTACCGACCCTACTGCTGCGGTGTCCGTCCCTGGACTTGTGCCTGAAATATGGAGCCTGGACTGGAGACCAGACCAGACCCAGCCCCCTCAGCCGGCCTGCAGGAGTCGTTTTTTTTTTTTTTTTGCCTCCCTGGATTTCTTGAAGAACAACTAAAAAAAAATAAGTTTCCCAAAACTATCAAAAACAATGTATATGTTTCTTTCTTTTTGCTCTGATTAGACTGGACAGATGATTGCTGTAAATCAGCTGTCCACAAACGAGATAGAGTCCCGTTTGGATGTGGATCTAAAAAATGTGGGTGAGCTGTCCATGCGCAAGGTGCTACAGTCGTGCCTCGTGCCTGGTCTGAGTCATGAGATGACTCCACTCACACCCGCATCTTTACCTCCTATCTCTATAAAAACTGCAATCATCAAATCACAGCATGCAGGCTTTAAATTAACCAGGCATCTCTATCTCACTTTCCTTCTATGCATTTAATCTAAGGCTCCATTTCCCAGCACTAACTTCAAAATCAGAACAAGACACATTTTCTTACAGGACTTCGACTAAACTGTCCACAACACAGGGGCTGAAACATTTATAAAACACTGCATATGCATTTTGAGATGTAACCGACATCATTATTGCACATTTATGCCACCCCTTGATACAATGGTGCCCTGGGTGTTGAGCCATCCCACCCATATCATACACCACTGCTGTCACCAGCTGTTATAGTTACTAAGAAACACATTGGTAGTGTGAAAGTTGTGTTAAAGTCCTCATTTAGTTATTTAAGCAATTTCTGCTTTTTTTTTGTCAGACTAGAAAATATTTAATGCATTCTATATTTCTAAATATTACCAAACATCTTTACTCCTACTACTGTGTCTTTGACAAGTGACAGATTTTATCATCAAGGAACAAGTTGCCTTCTCAGTTTAGTCATTATTAGCCCACCAATTAACTGTAAAACATTGTGAGTTTAAAAGAAAATGTAAAAATGACCAAGCATGTGCAGCATATGAAGTAGATCTGTGGCACCACTGCTGTAGCTGCCGCTGGACGTTGCTGAGGGTGGACACCAAAAAAATTTCTGCTAACAACCGACCAGGAATGCTCTACACAGGCGCAACACTAAAACCTTACCCCCCACTTAAAATCTAAGTTTAGACAGCTCTGCTAAAATAACCAAGCCTTGACCCTTAGGATGGACGTTTAAAAAAAAAAGACGCTTGTGTGGGACTCTTTAATAAATATACAGTGAAAGTTACGTAAACCATTAAAAAGTGATTTTAAAAAAGCAGCTTAAGAGGGTCTGCAACAGATTGCAAAGTTTAAAAAGTTAGACTTCTTTCTTCAACAATTTGTATGTCTTCACTATATAAATGTCATGCTTTCTCTCTGACTCTTTCTCACAAAATAGTTTTCTACACAAAACATAACATAAAACAAATGATTACAAACACCCTATACACATCCTGGTAAAGATGAGCAAAGTTCCTCAAAACAAATTCACTTTGAGTGCATTTATTTAGTTAAACAGCATAGAAATGGTTTATCAGACTCAAAATCTGTTATTTTCCACGACAGTGGACTATCCAAGTCCCCACACGGAAATCCAGCAGAAAACCTCAGCGGTGAGTTGAAGAGAGGAAAACCAAGGAGAGGATCCAGAAGTCCAGATAATCCAGAGATATTGCAAAAAATAATGATCCAACATCCTTCTCTCTCAATGACTAAAGAGTAACATATCCACTATGTCAGCTGCAAGATACAAACTATGCATTTTATTAAGTGGGTTAATATTTGTGCTGTGATGATTTTATCAAAAACAAAAAACAATTTTAACATGGGAATTTCACCGATATTTCAGAACGGTTAGAAAAGATGCACTTTGTTTTATGGAGAAAATGAGCAGCACAATAATTTGTGGATGAAGATTTATATAACTCATGATAATTACAGGGTAACATCATGCAATGCATCACATAACACTAAATATCATCTTTGGATGAATCTGAACTATTTTTACTAGGTTTTTAAACATGTTTCTGTAAACTAACTACTGGAAAACAAAGCCTCAACTTGAACATGCTGCAAACCTGCTGACCTACAGAAACCAACCTGTTAGCCCGGCGGCCGTCCGAAGTGTTGGACTGCCATCAGTTCTTAGTCTGGGACTAATTTTAGCTAAATACGACACCTTACTTTTATACTGAGCTTCTGACTCATCAGCCCCATTATATAGAAATGAGTCGACACAGGGCTCAGAAAGCCCTGTTTAGGCTTTCTGAGCAAAATGTCTCCTCATCAGAGGATTTTCTTGCTTGTTTACAATCAAGAGGATTTACTGCTTGCAACAAAGTGAAACGATAAATATCTTGAGGGCGAAATATTAAAATATTTCCCTTTGGCTTCATCAGTGTTCTCAGTCCTGATATAAATAACAACCAGCCTGTCCCGTTCTCAGAGAAACATCACATTAGAGCAGCAGTCATTATTGATGACTTTTATCGTTAAGTGCCCATAAAGGTACGCTCAGCAGGACACTTCTGCTCTGAATGGTCGATGCCAGAGGAAGAGCTGGAGAGAGAAATAAAAACTAATTTAAGTTTGAGTCACCGGTGAGGCGAGGAGGTGTGAGAATGGTGGGCGTCTGAATGGAGGAGTCTGTCTGACACACGCAGATGTGCTGCGAACAAAACACACACACATTTAACATTTGAAACAATGTGAGCATGTAGAGAAGCTGCTATGCAGAGGGACATTCAGGGACATTCTTGTGGGTCCAGCTGAAGAGTCCATGTGTTTTGGCAGCAGGAAGGGACTTCTGGTCACTGCAGCTGTTATAGAGGAGCAGCTGTTTAGCAGCAGAGTTTGATTCATGCAGCCTCAGCTCAATCTGTGAGGCGGAAATGCAATGAGGGACTCATCATGAAATTTCAATTAGCCTGTATAAAGTGTCACGAACCGACTCCTGGGTCACGATGTAAAGCCACAGAGATGCAGGATTTGGTCAAAAGAGGAAGAATACTGAGACATTGCTCAGCTATGTATGCAACCAAATAGATGGTGTGTATGTGTGTGTTTGGAGCGGGGTGAGGGGTGTTAATATACAAACAAGAAGAAAAACAGATGGAGAGACTGTGTTGCAAACAAGAACCAAGGAAAGAGGGAACATACTGTAGACAGGCTCCTGGTCCTGATTGGGTCGTCCCTGTTAATCCTTCCTAAAATTACAGTCAGAAGTTTACATACAGTCACTTCATAGAAATTAGGACACCCTGATAGCGAGAACTCACCCTGACATATTTGGACATGTGGATACTTAACATAATTACAATATGGAAGGATTCAAGCAACATAAATAAATAAAACAACCTTTGTTCTGATTAGCACACACACACTAGCTAAGATCACATGCTAGGCTTGATTAGATTACTACTGCATTGTGAAGGAGCTTCACCCTGTTTAACCCTCAGGCATTTAATGTGTTGAGCTCCAGACTGTTGAAGTGAGAGCGTGCACCACAGTGAGACTCAAAAAGCTGTCTGAAAGACGACTGCAATGGCTTATGAGTCTGTTATGGATTTGAAATCAGTCATTTTTCTGTCTGGAAAACTGTCTACAATTTGAGGACATTCAAAACAACTTTCAGCTTGTCTTTATCTGGCCGTTCATGCAACTTCACCTTGAAAGCAGCCGGTAAGAAAGAAAGACTAAAAGAAAACCTAACAACAGAATCACAATAATTATATTCTCTTCATGTACACCTGCTGTGACACACCTGGGTGTTATTTTAACTGTTTTTCAGTGGGAATAAAAGTATAATTTTATTTGGACATGTCCACAGCTACAGCTCTAGAAAAAACAAAGAGACCACTTAAAATGATCAGTTTCTCGGAGTTAACTTTTTATAGGTTCATGCTTTTTTTTTAAAGGCTTTGTTGGCTCTAGTGGCCTTTATTTGAAAGTAGTTTGACAGGAAACAGGGTAATCAGAGAGGGGGAAGACATGCGGGAAACGTCGCCAGGCCGGGAATCGAACCTACGACCACCGCTACAAGGACTAAGGCCTCAACGTGGGTCATGCTTTGCCCCTGCGCCACCACAGCACCCCATAGGTTCATGTTTGAGTAAAATGGACACTGTTCTTTTATTCTATGAACTACTGACAACATGTCTCCGAAATCCCAAGCAAAAATCTAGCATTTATGCAGAAAATGAGAAATGGTCAAAATGACAAAAAGATGCAGTGCTTTCAGACCTCAAATAATGCAAAAGAAAACAAGTTCATATTGATTTAGAAACAACAATACTAATGTTTTATCAATATCTGATGGAATAACCAGGACGTTTTCAATAGGGTTCAGTGCAGTGGTCTCTTAATTTTTTTCCAGAGCTGACAAATAGTAAAGTAAATATTGAAGAAAGTTATAGATCCTTCTTTCAGTTTTAAGTAAGTTATAATACTCAAATTGTTAAAAAACATAATTGTTTCCATATGAGATCTTATCCAGCCAGTGTGTATAATTCTGACACTATGCGTGTGAAAGAAAATGTGCAATGACTTGACTCAACTTGTTTGATGTAAAATTGTTCTAAGCTGGAAATAGAGAAGCTTAAGTGCAATATTAAAACACAAAATTTATAATAACAATAATCTCTGAGTAGAAATGAAAGCAGCAGAACAAAGAAACCGAGACCCCTGGCTGTCACACCAGCCATAAGATCACCTTCTCTGACTCAATAATGGCAGATGTTTTTGCATAATTGATAAACTTTCAGAGAACGAAGTCACATTTCTCTGCTCTAATGACCAGCGACTGACGCGAGTTCATTCCCATGCGGCGCTGATGCTGAGTGTGCACTGAAACATCCTGGGAGCAGCTACTCCTGACCCAACTCCGGGTCTGCACACTGATGGAGGAACATGCCAGACATACATGTGTCTTCCAGGAATCGCAGCAATGTGTGCACACGTACACAGTGTGTGCGACACATTCTGTGAGGCTAATACTTCAGAGCAAGGTTTCTCTTGGACCTAAACTTCTTCAGAGTCCTTCACCAGCAGAGCTGTGAGACGGCAGAGCAGACGGCAGACTAAACGGCGAGAGACGCTCTGAAGCTATTTTTGAGACGCAAGAAGAGGCAGCAATGAGTGTCTGTAAGCATCTCCTCCTCTTCCTCTCCCCCGTCACTTCAGCCATTCTGTAACCATAGAGACCGCTGGTGGCTGAGCAGAGGTTTCTCTCTGGCAGACATGTTGGTGTCAAATGAGGTGGCTGGATGGAAGCATGCACACAAAAGCACAAAGCTCCATTTAGAGACCGCCCCCCTAATTTTTCTGCGTGAAAGCTCTCTTTTTAAAATTGCACTGTACCTCAGGAACATATGACAGCATGTGAAATCCAGTCACATTGATGCTTGTCAGCGAACGAAGCTGTAATGGCTTTATAAACACCAGAAAGGTTGGGAGCAGAAAATTAAGATTTTAGGACTTATTAAAACACCGGTGCACAAACTGTGAGCTGTGAAAAGAGCAACAAGGGTGAGGAGGAAGTAAAGAAAAAATGTTAGCATACAAGCAGCACCCTCCACATTTATTGGTGGCCCAGGCAGATATGGAAAACACCACAAGCAGAACTCTGCTCTGCATGTTTACATAATGTCTGGTAACAAAGAACACCCTCAGCTTGGCGAGGGACGAGGATCTCCAGTAGAATGCAGATAAAAAAAATCACAACAAAGTTTCAGTATCAGACTCAGAGATGAACAAGTCTTCCTCGGGTTATCTGAGCCACTTCTACCCAAAGAAACCCCCACATTTCCTGCTTTACAGGAAATCTTGAGATTTCCCAGACCTTGACAATAAAACTCTTGCTATAGGAAAATGTGTGTTTGGAGCCATTCTGTTGATTTAGTTAATATGTCTGGTAAGAAATTTAGGCTTTAAATTTTCAAACCACAAACGTTCATTTGATAGATCATGATTGAAGTTATCTTATGGCATTGATACAATATTAAGACTCATTTGTCCTTATCATTGAGGAACAGTGTTTTGATTAAACTTTTACAATATGAACTGATGTCCAGTTTTCTGTCAAATCAGGATCTGAATTAATGTTAAACTTTTGAATGTCTTTAGAAACGTTAAAATAAGATGCTTAGTCACTTCACTGTTGGTTATTCGTGTGTTTTATCATTTAAACTTTTTTTCTGAATCTTCATACCACAAATTTCATCACCAACTTATTTCTGCTAAATTAAAACATAATTTTGATGTTTGATCAGTGGAACCTTATAAAGTATCAAATCCCTGTTATTTTATGGGTTTAACCTTACTTACTCCCTCAGATGTTTTTCCATGTAAGTTTTACTAAAATGTTTAGTCAGTCTCAGAAGTTTCCTACCATAATAAGACAGGTATGATCTCGAAACAGTAGGTTGCACATCGAAACACAGCGGTGATACATTCAGTCAACTTTATTTACTTGTCTTGCCTCCTTTGGGCAGCTTGGCTCTGTAGCTCCCCCCACCCTGTGTAGCCTTCCAGCAGAGCATTTCTTGATCAGTGACTCATTACAAGGAAAAAAAAAAAAGAAGAGAGAAAAGCTTTCGACATTAACAGTCCCCATATAACACCGACATCGGCGATAAAACGAGCTCCAGGCTGCTGAAGTGCAGCTTGGCTGTTCTTGAGATGGCACAGAGCAGCAGGAGAAACGAGCGGAGGAGAGTGATTAAAAGTTAAAAACAATCTGAATGTTCGCTTCAATTTGAAAATCTTCAGGTCTGTAAATGCTAGATTGCATGAACGCTCAGACAGTTTCCCCCTCTCTCTCTTTCTCTCTCCATGAGAAATACCTGCAGCATTAGCCATCTGTATAACATTGCGAGTACACTACTTTATAAGGAAGCCAAGTGGTTGGGCACATTGGAGGTGGTGCTTGGTGTGCTTTCAGAACACAGATGGATGAAAACAGGACTTGGGCAAAATGAGCAAAGGAAAAACAATAACTACTCTTTGGCAAATGCAAATAGAGCACTTTTGGCTGAATAATACTGAAAAAAGAATGAAGCATTTGGATGCGTACAGTACAAAGAGTTGAGAAGTTTCAGACTGACTAAGAGCTAAAGATAAAAACTATCCAGCTTCCCTCAAAGGTTCCCCGACACATTTTAAGAACACATTACTAAACTACCAACCTATTAGATCAATGCTTCCAGTGATCTCTGGACCCTTCATCTTTTTCTCTGCTGAGATTTTACGTGTCAGTGTAAAACTCACACCTACACCGCAGCGCTGAAACTCTTATTCATCAATAAATATGCACCACATCCTCTCCAAGTCATAAAAACACATGTTGCTGAAAGCAAACTGCCGAGGCATGAACACAAGAGACACAGAAGTAAAGTGCTAAAAAAGCCAGAAATTGGCACAAAATTAAATATTTTGATTTCTGTCAAGAGTCATGATGCAGTTTCTATCATGCACAGCCCACACTGGCAGAACAACAGGATCAGCGTCACTTCTTGAAAACTTTGTGCTCCATCATCTTCTCATTTCCACAGATGTTTACTCTCCCGCTTTCAACTGCAGGAGGCTGAAGTCTTTCACATTTCGGCTGCTTGCCAGAGTAAAAAAAAAAGAAAAAACCAAGGCTAACGGATGACGTGCAGATATCTGAGGTCCGAGTACAGAAGGTTAACCAGCAGGGCCAGGAGGCGGGGTCCATCTTTGACACAATGCCCTGGGTATCGGATGAACTGGATTGCCTTATTTAAAGCCTCCTGTAGCTCAGCGTACTGCTTATTGCTGGACATGATCTCCAACATCCCTAACATCTGCATCCACCCAGGGGACAAAACAGGAAGTCCAAATTATGTTTAAGAAACTATTGCAGAGTGGCATAAAAAAGCATTTATTGTGCATACCTGTTGTGCTTTTGGAGAAAGCTGTAAATCTGTGGTGGGTTGGAGTCTCAGCTCGGTCTCTGACAGCACCTGGATGGACAGGAACGCTGCCAGGCTGCGGACCACCACCCTGAATCTAAACAGAGATTAATCACTTATCGACGGTGTCACATCAGGATTTCTGCATCTTTCTGGAAGCAAAATTTAAGGCTCTTTAAGACTACTACCCACAAGAATGAAGTAAAAATGGCTTAAATTGAGTTATTTAAGCTATTTAAAAATAAATTTATGCCAAGAAAACTCACATTTTGAGATTAATCTCAGAAATGTTAGAGAAAAAAAGTGGCAATTTTTCAGTTTGAAATGTCAAAAATTTTCAAGCAAATATTTCACTTTTCAAAATTTTTTGGCAGAGATTTACTTTTCTTTCTATCTACAATGGCCCTGATGTGCCATCATATTTAAGATTGAAACTCACTCGATTATCAAAGCCAGTTAAATATGACTTTGTGAATTTACTTTGGTTTATCTGTATTATGTATCTATACATCTAATTTGCTTAAAAATAAATATACAAATTTAAGGTTTCTCTAATTATAATTGAAGATCTAGTATTCAATAACCCCTTTAAAGGCCTAAGATGACTACATTTACTACTATTTATAGACTTTATAGAAACCCTTCTAACCAGTACAGACTCTAAGGGGATTTTATCCATTAATAAATAGATGGAAGCTCACTTATTAGAAACTGGAGACTTCTTCCCAAGGCCTATGGCTCCCAGCAGCCCAGAGTTCAGCCTTTCCTCTCCCAGCTGAAGCAGCCTGGTCTGCAGCCGCACCAGCCCCATGATGACCCCTGACCCCTCAGTGTTTCCTGCCTGCGGCTGCAGCTGCTCCACTGACAGGTTCAGGGCTTTGTGCCACCAAAGGAACAGCTTAGCTTCATCGCCCGGACCGCTGGAGACAGACAAGGACCTCCAGATGAATGTCTCTAACAGGCTGCAGGATGCAGAGAACTTAACAGGGTCAAACTTAGGGTCAAACCTGGGGAAGACCTGCGTGGTCCATGTGCTAATGAGAGCCAGGATCCTCCTCTGATTGGCTGCTGTGTATTCGCTATTGAGGCGTTGCAAGATGAAGGCGTAGAGCGTCAGGAAGCTGCCTCCTGATTGGCTCTCGGAGAGGAAGTCGTCCATTGTGAGCTCAGGCACCTGCAGTGATGCCAGCACAGGGCCCCAGCCAACAGACTCTTCCTCAGCTTCAACCAACACGAAAAACAGAAAGTTCAGAAATTAGGATGACTTGAAAGAAAATAAGGTTTATTTGACGTGTTTTAACCACCAGCAAAAGGAATTTTAACACCAATATCCACATAATTCTGAACTGGAAGGTGGATTATTTTTTAATGATTTCTTTCCAAATGAAAATCTGGAAATGTGGCATTTTTATTGTCTTTTATGTAGATATTTACCAGATTTCATAAGTGAAATTTCAGGTTTTTGCCCATTCTTATAAAATAAACTAAAAATAAAAATTTAACAAAGTTTTTGTGAACGGGTGATGTTCAAGTGTTGGCGCAAATCCTCAGTTGGATAAAAGTCTGGACTTTGACTGGGCCATTACGACACATGACTATGCTTTAAGCCAAACCATCCCAATGTAGCTCTGGCTGCAGGGCTTTTCCCTGACTGGTACGTGAAGCTTTGTCCCAGTTTCACATGTTGCAGCTCTGAACATGTTTTCTCCCATAATTATTCCGTATATAACCTTTCTATCTGTTTGAAACAAATCCTTCAATTCAACGTGGGGACGATGTGTTCAGGGCCAGGGTGCAGGGTTAGCATTTTCCATGTAGACACTTTGTTCTCATCTGACCAGAGAACCTTCTCCAACAAGTTTTTTCCTATTTCCTCAATTTCACAATTATGGCTCTGTTCGTGTCGCAAACACAGAAAATAATAACAAAAAAAATCTTAATTGAACTTTGTGCTTACAACCTGCAAAAATGTGCAAAAGTTAAAGCAGAACTGAATAAATGAACAATAGGTAAACCAACTCTTGCTCACAATTGTTGAAGTATGCTGTGATGCAGGCCTCCATGATGCGCGTCATGTGTCGCACTGATGCCAGACACCGGGAGCAGGCTGTGAGTAAAGGCAGAATGGGACAGCCCCTCCCCTTCCTGTCCAGCCAGGTAATGACGTGAGCAGCCAGTGCCTCGCCTGTCGAGACCCCGACTCCGTTGAGCAAAGTCAAGGCGTCGCTGAAAAGACCACAGAACGCCATGTGCCTCTGCTCCAAGCCCACGTCTACAGAGGGAAGAACGAGAGAAAAGATGAACCCAAGACAATGAGAATCATAGAGGTGATAGATGATGTCACTAAGAGACTGTTGAGGACAGGTGGACAGGACACCTGGTGGGTTGAACGTTACAACGCTTTCCAGAAGCGTCTCTAGCTGAGCCTCCAAGCTGCCGAGGTTGATCCCACCTCCTTGCTCCAGGGTCACCAGTGACTTCACAGACCAGGAGAAGTAGCCTCCGGCCTTCAGGGTTTCCTCCTGACAGTACAAACAGAAGGTCAGATTTTCTCTGGTTTCAGCTGAAATTATTCACAGTGACAAAATATGTTTTCACAGAAACAGATTTATTTATTTATGTCTCTTTCTTTTTTATTAAAAGGTGAAATAAGATGCAAAACATAAAACATTTTCTACATTCACAGTAAGTTAGTTGTTTTATGAATGCATTTCTTTAAAGATTTTTTTCTCTTTTTTTGCTGATTCTACCTGTTATTAGCAGCATGCTACAAGACAAAGAATCGGAGCGTTGCATCAGCTGGTTTCCAAAAATAGTTAGGAACAAGGATTTGCTGCTGCAGCTATAAGATGTGTTTCTTTCATGTATGTAAATCAGGGCTGGAAAATAAATCTGGATTGTTAAAGTCTAAATTTAGTGTGGGTGATGCAAGTTGAAACAGAAGATGTGCCAGTCTGGGTCAAGAGCCATGCAATAATAAAATATTAATGACTTTTTATACTCGTAGCGCTAAAGCTTTTTCCTTTTCCTGGTTTTGTTGAGTCCTTATATTTCTTCCCTCCTCGAGAATGGATAATATATCTGTAAATATCCTAATTTCCTCAAAATATAACATAAAAATAATATTATTTTAATGTGTAAATCATTCATGAATGACAGTGATGCTTGTTAGCTTGTTCAAGATGAAAAAAAAAATCTGTCACAGCTGAATGCATTTCTGTTACAGATTATCTCTGAGTATCAAGATAGTGACACTGAACTTTGGTGCAATACACCCACCAACCTTTGCACGATTATCAAACTTCTATCAACACACTATGTTTGTTTGTTGAAGGATTAAGACCAAAATGAATCAGATTAACAGGGCTTTCTTGAACAGCACTGTGTAATCAGATTATTACCCCATTTCTTTGAAAAATTAAATTAAGAAGATTTTTATGTATTTGAACACAGAAAGGGAATTATTTTTAATGACTGCTTTAATCTTTTCTATACTTTTCCAAAATTGGAAAATGAAATTTTTTTTTTTAATTCTTATTTTGTTTATTAGGAAATAAAAAGCCTTATTTTGTCAGACCTGGTGTGGAGCTTCACTGGGATGTGGATGGAGCCCCGCAGCACCACGAAGTAACTTCAGGAGCAGCTGGGGGGCAGAATCACCACTGAGCAGCAAAGATGGAGGATAGTGGGTGCCTACATATCCCAGAATGCCCTGGTATGAAGACAGGTCCAGTTGGTACCAAGGCAGAGATGTGGACTGAACCAGCAGGCTGAGCAGAGGGGAGTCCTGGAGGGAAACATGAACTCAGTAAACAGTGACACCATCTTGATGTTTTCGACATCTGGACTCACCTGTTTAGTGAGGAGCTGCTCCTCTTTGGCCAGAAACACCAACATGTATAACAGATAGACCAACATGGTGTGCGAATCTTTCTGCGTAGCCACGGATGACAGAGCCGGATATGATGTAGAGCTGGGAGGCGCTTCTAAGTGGTCGCTTAAAACACTGACCCAGTTCACTTCACACATCAGCTCACCCATGAACAGGAAGCAGCTCTTGGGACTTCCTCTCTCCACCTGAAGGCATAAAGTTCAATGAAAGTCTGTCTGCTCTGTCAAAACACATCGAGAAACATGCAAGAAGTGGAGTTTAGTTTTAGGTATTTACACAGAGACACTGACAAATTGTTACAATAATGAGTAAAACATCTGCAAAAAGGGGGGAAATCCAAAGTTGTTTCTTTTAACAAAATCACTTTAAAATAAGCTTAGTGGTTTTACTTTAGCAGTCTATAATAATAAAGAGTGAGATCTTGGGATCGAGTCTCCAAATCATTAACTATATGTCATCTATTTGCAGTTTTGAGTTAATAATGACAGGAAAGAAAAACGTTTCTGTCCTACTGTCACAAACAGAAAGATGCAGCTTGCTAATCTCTGATGCCACATTACCTGGAAATGTGAGCTTTGGTCTGAAGAGACTAAAACTGGTGTAAAGTTTAGAATAACGTATTTTGAATAAATTTAAAGTTAGATTAGATGTTGAATATAAAGGCATTTACATTAAGTATTTACATATCTTTTTAAGAACCTCCACCTCAATATATTTTTGTGTCTTCTTGGTTTATTTTAAAGGGAAGAGAAAACACTAAATACAATAATGATTTGAGAAACGTCAGGTAAGAAAGAACATGAACAATCTATTTGAGCTATTGTAAAAATGCCTTAAGTTAAATATTTATAAAGTAAATACTTTATATAACTATTGAAACTGGCAGATAATGTGATTTATTTTCCAATTATTAAACTGCTACAGTTGTGTCTGGATTATAGAAACCTGTGTATTTTACTAGATAATTGCCTTTCTTTTGTTTAGCAGCAAAGCAGAATTGGTCCATTTTAGGATCTCCTGCTGATATTAGAAGCTGGCTCCAAGTGTCAGATTAACAATCAGGGGTCAGACTGTGTCTCACATTGAATAAATGCTCCATGAGCTGAGTGTCAGGATGCAGGTGCCTCCAGGGCAGGCTGCGGAGGTGTGTGTGGTACAGGTACAGCAGGTACTCAGGCGTGCGGGGGGAGGTGCAGCTCTCACAGTACTGCATCAAACACAGCCACAGAGCCCCTCTCTGTCCAGGCAGCAGGCGATCTGAAAAATTAACGAGCAAAAAAAAAACACATGGGGTCAGATTAGGGAGAAGAAAGACGTTTGGGATTTGTTCTCCCAGTAGTGAAAAACTTACCTCTGAATTTGTGATGAAGTGTGTCGGTGAGCTGGACATACAGACCGACCAGACATCCTGCTGCGACTGCGTCCGTCTCCAGCCAGGGGTAGCACTTCCCATTACTGGAACACAATCATGTTTATCTCGGGATTTTCTCATTATAGCCTTTAAATCGACTTTTCAGCTTTAATTTTGTACATTTTGGTCATTTGTGGTATCGTGTGTAGTTCATTGTGTTTGTCCAGGTTCTATTTCTTTATAGGTTCTTGAATCCGTTTAGGAGGAATCAGTAAATCTTGCTGCAAATTTCTGTTTGCTGAAAAGAGGTTTCCTTCCTCGCATGTTTTATTGCATTCTCAGAAACTTTTGAAATAAACACTTTTTTTCTTTGAGACCTGAAGAGAGCGGCCTCAAATAAAAAGAGGGAAAAGAGATATTTTAATATGTGATGATATGTAAAAGCTTAGAACCAGGAGATCTACTTACCTCATACACCCACTGAATATTTTATATATAAAATATTTCTAAAACAACAGATTCCTAACTAGATAAAACAGTAAAGAAGCAAGAATAGGGTGGTAAAATGTTAATGTTTTGCCATTTCTAGAGTCTGTTCTGGTTCACACAAAACTCTGATCTTCAACCAATAACTAATAAAGTTACCTATAAAGGTACAGAAATTAGAAAATGCTTTGAAAAATACTACCAAAAATTGTATGCCCTAAAAGAACAAGAAGGAACGGACGAAGCTAACGTACTACTGAACGAATTGTTGCTGCCTACTGTATCAAATGAACAAAATGAAGCTCTGACCAAAAATATAACACCCCAAGAAATTGAAAAAGCAATAAATAAATTAAAACTTATAAAATTACCAAGACCAGATGGATTCCGTGCTGAATGGTATAAGATCTATTTAAAAGAATTGTCTCCTGTTCTTTTGAGAACATTTAATTGGGTTTTAAATGGGGGACAAATTCCTCCCTCCTGGGGGGAAACAATGATTACAGTTATCCCAAAAGAAGGTAAAGACAAACTAAACTGTTCAAATTACCGCCCAATTAGTCTACTTAATCAAGACTATAAGATCTTCACAGCCATATTAGCTAAAAGACTAGAACATATCCCCCCAGATATAATAAACTTAGACCAGACAGGGTTCATAAAGAAGATACGAACCAGAGACAATATTAAAAGAACCCTAAACGTGATCAACCATATTAAGAAGACTGACAAGCAAGCAATAATAATGGGTCTAGATGCACAAAAAGCATTTGATACTGTAGACTGGTCATTCTTATTCAGAGTCTTGTCCCAATTCAACTTTTCCAGTAAATTTATAAAGATAATTCAAGAATTGTACAACAAGCCTACAGGTAAGATCCGGATTAACGGGGGGCTATCAGAAGAAATAAAAATTGAGCAAGGGTGCAGACAAGGATGTTCCATGTCCCCATTACTATTCGCCATATTTATTGAACCTTTAGCACAATGGATTAGACAAAGCACCAAAATACACGGCATAAAGTTAAATCATAATGAACAAAAATTGGCGCTTTTTGCGGACGATATTTTAATCTACCTGGCAAGACCCCAAGAATCCCTCCCAGAATTACATTAAATCTTGTTGGACTATGGGAAATTTTCAGGTTATAAACTGAATTCCCACAAATCTCAGGTCTTGACATTCAAATATTCACCCGATAATATTGACAAAGAAAACTTCAAAATAAATTGGGACATGGATTCAATTGTATACCTGGGAGCGACCATTCCTAAAGACCCAAGGAATATCGTCTCAGCAAATTATGACCCATTAATGACTAAAATAAAAAATGACATATCCAGATGGAGCCTGTTGCCCTATCTGGGTCTCATGCAGAGAATAGAAGCTATCAAAATGATGATGCTGCCAAAGCTACTATACTTTTTTCAGACACTACCAGCAGAACCAGCCAAATCTATGTTCCAAGAAATTGACAAACTGATTTCAAGATTTATTTGGCAAGGGAAACAGCCAAGGACTAGATTTAAAACTCTACAGTTAAATAAAAGTAAAGGAGGCCTTTCTCTCCCAAATATGAGTAACTACTACAAAGCAGCACAAATAAATCCAATAGTGGAGATGTGTGACTCCTCATACACAGCAAAATGGAAGGAGATTGAATGTATAAGCAATGGTGTCCCCTTACAAGCAGCAATTGGAAATATAGACCTAATAAAAGACCTTAAAGAACTCAATCCATGTTCAGAAACAGCACTCAAGACCGGGTCAAAATTAGTAAAAGAAAACAAAGAATCCTGTGTACCAATCAGATGGATAGCATATGATCAAGATTTTACCCCAAATAAAACAGATACTATTTTTTAAAAATGGATTGAAAAGGGCTTGGTAAAATACAATGATTTATGTCATAAAGGCTGTCTGAGGACCTTTCAAGACATTAAGCAAAAATATGGTCTTGATAACAGAGATTTTTTCCGTTATCTACAAATCCGGCTTTATTTAGAAAAAACAAATAAAGATGAACGAGACAGAACATTTGTTGGCATATTGAATATTTTTCTAAAATCGTATCAATCAGCCTATGTTAATAAATTAACATCCAAAATGTATAATGAACTACAAAACCTGGAAGGAGGGGATACATTATACTGTATATAAAAGAGAGATGGGACAAGGAAGGGAACTGCCAAATTCACATTGAAGACTGGTCAGATATTTTGAATAATTGATGGAAATGTACATCATCACTAGCATATAAGGAATTTGCTTGGAAGACTGTTACACGTTTCTTCAAAACACCAGCTCAGAGGGGCAGAAATGCAGACAGAACATGCTGGAGGTTATGTGGGTCGAAACAAGCTGGCCACTTTCACATTTTATGGAGCTGTCCTAAGCTACTTTCCTACGGGGGGATAATTAAACAAAGTGTGGAGAATGTTATTGGGGTCAATTTTGCTCTAAACTTTGAGACTATGTTCTTGGGCAAACGACCAAACTGTGTAAAGGGATTCTATAGAACATACATATTCAATATAATGCTAATTGCCAGTAAAAAACCAATCACTTGGAAATGGATGACTGACAAAACGCCCACACAACAAGACTGGATAAACATCATCCAAGATATTTGCATGATGGAGGAACTGACATTTGCACTGAAACTGGAGCAAGACAAATTTGAAAAATGTTGGACCCCATGGCGAACTTTCATGAACACTAGATCTGAAACTAATGAAAATGAGGTGACACCCACTGTTCTTTAGCTACTCTGTTCGGTGTAGACCATTTGTTTTACAGTTCGGAAAAGTTATCACGATATGGTATCGGTTTGTTCATTCTTTTTCCTCCCCATTCTTCTGAGAGGGATTGGGGTGGAAGAGGAGGAAAAAAGGAAAAAATGGAACACTAAATACCTAAATACCTGTGGGATAATCACAGGAAGGGGTATGTTGTATGGCTTAATGTAACAAACTGAATGGATGATAGTATAAGATTGTACCACCTTTTGTGAATAGAGGAGATACACATCCTCCATGTTGTTCCTTAATAAAAATTTGAATGGAAAAAAAAACTCTGATCTTCGTACAGTCAGAGAAGATCAGATGCTGTAACACACTTACCCTGCATCATTAGTGTCCAGAGGAAAGATCCACGGCATAAACAAGTTCACCAGCTTACTGTGCAAATCCTGCAGAGCTGTGGGAGGAATGACACATTTTCTTTCATAATGACAGCAAACAAAAGGATCTGCACGGAACTAAAAGGTCAATCACTCCCAGCTTTCTCCTCTCTGACATGCAGTCGTTTGTATTTTTACCTTTCGTTACTTTGTTGCTGCCTACTGGCTCTCTGGTGCAGCTGCTGACCTGTGTGTTGATAAGGCAACCAGTCAGATGTTCCCAGAAGGTAACGACATCACTGATGTAGGGAACCCAGGCGGAGTACAGGCCAAAGCTGCGGAGGTCGGCCTTACTGAGGCGACTTCGCAGGAAGTAGTCACTCAGCCAGTTCACAGTCTCCTCCACCTGATGACAATCAGATAAATAAAATTGTGGATTATTCCAAATGCATTCAGTCATCTACAAAATAGTTTTCAACAATAAAAAAAAGGTTAAGTTAAAATACAAAACCACCAACAGGGATTACCTGCTGAGGAGAGAGACTTATGGGGGATCGGTAAGGGGAAGCTGTGGCGCCAACCGTGGAGCTGAACGACGGTTCAGGTCTGTTCTTAGAGCTGCGGGTTGGAGGCAAGCAGCCCAGCACTCGCAGGGTCACTTTCCAGCACTCTGGACTCAGCAGCTGGTCTGCAGAACCTGATGAGATCATAAAATGATTTAAATAAAGAAACGACACATCAAACATCAATACGCAGGATACATTCTATTCATCTTCATGATTTTCTCCAAATTATTGAAGATTAGAGTCTGACTCCTTAGAATGATTCAGCCTCCATCTTGTTTATTTATCAGTATAATCTTCTGCTGGTAAAAATATGAGTAGGAGGCACAATTTCAGGGGGATAAATGTGGTTTTCTGTCTGGGTTGCAGGAAGAGTAATGGCTTGGTAATGTCAAACATTACAAACAAGAAATGGATACAGGTAGTCTGACATAAGCTGACATTTTCATGCATTTTCAGGCTCGCTTTTATTCTAATGTACATACAGAGACATGCACTTTAAAAGGTTTTTAAAAAAAGACTTTGCATTCATTTGCTTCCACTTATTACAAATTAATCAAAACGGTGTACCTGTTTATAATAAACTCCAATAAAATACATTAAAGTTTGCGGCTTTAAGTCTAAAAACTAAAAGAAATATTTGTGCTTTTGCAAAGCCCTGGAAAAACGAACAAATTACCTACTGGAAACATTAACTATGTCTTTATGTGAACAACTGCACTATGCTTTATACATGTAGCAAAGATTTAATCTACAGGGGGACAAATATGAAAAAATAGCAACATATAACTAAACTAAACCAAGCATTTATCAGTGTTTAATCTAAACTTACTGGTCATTAGCAGACGTAGGCAGTCGCTGTAATGGTCGGGAAAATGGTGGCGTAAAAGCAAGGTCCAGTGTTTGGCGAAGAGGTGAAAAGGCATGAGGAGTTCTGACTCGGGGTCTCGGCCGCAGACACACATAGCTCCGTGGACCAGCTCCAGCAAACGGGTTCTCTCCGAAAACACGGGATGAGCCTCATTCAGCCACTGGGAGAGATCGAACTGCAGGAGAAAACAGACAAGGTGCAGGGTTATATGTATGTCTGTAGTGGATTTGTCATGTTTTATTTTTCAAGGGAGAGCAAACCTTAGTGAGCAGCATGAAAATGATGTCAGCAGTGTCGAGGTGAAGGGATGTCACCACATCTTGGTAGAGGAAGACAAAGTGATCCGGAGCTGCGTTCGGAGTGAAGAAAGGGGAAAGGAGGGGACAAAGGAGCCGGTGCTCCAGGATGGTCTTCAGGACACGACCGCACTCTTTTGGATTGCCCTGGATGAAAACCTGGACAGCAGAACCACAACTATCAATTTAAACTCATGAGAAACTACTGAAAGAAAAAAAGTGAACAGAATAATTCTCAGTTCAGTCCTTGTATTCTCCAAATAGCATGCTAACAATCGAAACCTTAACAAATAACCCACTTAGGTTAACAAACTCTCAGTGTAAGGATGACCTGTACTTGAATAGACTTGCTGGTTTGGGTGAAGGCGTGTGTGTGAGTGTCCAGTTCCCACCTGTCCGAGTATCTCCACACACGAGGAGAGATACTGGCGTGTCGGTGGGTGTCGCAGGGTGTCCTCACACACAAAGGAGACCACCTGGTAAAAGGCGGACACACCGACTTGCTGCACCGCCGGAGATTTCTGAGCTTTATAAATATTCACCAGAGCTCTGAGTGAAGAAGTTGGAACACGCGTTTTAAACTATTGAAGCTCTTCCTTTGCATTCAACTGCCCTTATAGTATTGTTGATATTGTGTGAAGTAGGAGGGTGTATTTCTACTGACGTGATGAAGTTCTCGGTGTGAACTGCAGCTTGGGCGAGGCTCTGAGGTGGAGGAGCCATAGCATCAGTCTGCAGCTTCTTGACGTCTCTACGCAGAGATGTTATCTGGTTGTGGACCGCCTCCTGTCTCTGGACTCGCTCACACTACGCAGATACACACACTTCAGAGGGTCGTTTTACAAAACGATCCTCTAACGTGATTTTTCTCACGCAGCAACGGGTCGTACCGTGACGGTAATGTTTGCTGCGCCCTGACACGGCTGGCCGCCCTTCCCTTTGCACTCCAGGGCCATGCTAACTTGCTCTGGTTGGTTCTTGAAGAGCAAAGGGAGATTCTCCAAAAGTTCCTGCTCCATTGCCACCTGCTGTGCTTCACGTGCAACCGCAATCCTAAAAGCAATTTGAAATATTTTTAAAACAAAAAGAAATTTTTGGGGGATTTTTTTAAAAACAAATTGCAAGTAAATGCAACAATATGCTTGACTGTTTTTGACATGTACCTGGCCTGGTCCTGTAGAACGCCGAGGTCCTGCTGTAAAAGTCTGGCAGCAGCTTTCGAGTCAGTGAGGCAGGAGGGGGAAACCTCGGCCACGGGAGCCTGGAGCTGCTGGAGATCAGGAGCTGGAAGTGGAACTGGGTGCTTCTCCAGGTTGGACATGATGCGCTCTCGGGCTGAATCCACAGATACACAGAAATACTCTAAGAATGTTTTATTACATGCTTATTCACATGTTCATAGTTTACATCTGACAAATGGATGAATGAATGGATAGATGGGGAAAAAAAGGATTATTTGGATTAATTTACGAACGGATCATACATGGATACAACACAACATGGATATTTCCAGCGCAAATATCTTAGTTTTGTCTTATTTCAAATATACTAACTTACAAGTAACTTTTCAGAAAATAATCTGAGCTTGTTTTAAGTCAATAATTCATTAATACAGATGAAAAAGTTCCGCTGGCAGATTATTTCACTTATAGCTAGTGCTTTTTCATTAACGTAAAATAATTATTGACTTAAAACAACCTCAATTTTCTAGCTGAAAAGTTATTCTTATTCCAAGTTTACCAAGATATTTGCACTAGAAAATAGACCAGAAACACTTGGTAAGATTTTGTGTTTTGCAGTATGTTTTAAAATTCTAAGACATAAATATTTGTCCACCATACTGTTATCACTACATGCCTACTGATGCAGATCGTTTATAATTTTGATGGGCTCAGATTGATACCATTGCTCAGGCCAGTGTAGTCAGCGAAGCCCGGGTTCTGGGTCTGCAGGAAGGTTGGCTCACTCTGCACCTTCTCCCACAGAGACAAAACCTCCTGCTCATCGTACTGCAGACGCTCCAGGTCCACGTACTCCAGCCACAGCTCCTACAGAAAAAACACCCAGTTCAGCTGAAAAATAATGACCCATTACAGGTTAATAAGAAAGTCACTGACCTGCTGCCGCTGCATGACCTGAGCCAGTCTGTGAGGCTCGTACTCTGGTGACAGACAGGGAAGGTAAACCTCCTGCTTCTGCAGTGTCTCGTCATCCAGCCACAGAGCGAAGACGCCAAACAACCTGCAGGAAAACCATCAGCAGATTCACCAGACAACAGCAGCTTTAAAACGACAGCAGCTAAATTCGCTGTCAGGAACTTACCGGACCAGTTCTGAGTGGAGCTGGGGAGAGGTGAGGTAGAGCGGCTGGGGATTCAGGGGGCTTTCGTCCTCCTGGCTCTCTGATGAGGGGGTGTGTTGTGGGGGCACCCTGAGCGCCTGGCTGGCTGTGTGGTGGAAATCTGACACCTCTTGTAACCTCTGCCTCAGATCTTTTAGCAAAGCAGCCTGAGAAGAAGTCTGGAAGAACCTCCTACCGATGCATCCCCCGGCAGCCAGCCTTGTGGGAAACCAGGAAACAGAAGCGTTTGTTTTTCTCATTTTTTTTCTTATTGCACATCTTTTTTAAATTAGAAAATTCATCTTACCCGTACTCTGGTCCAGGCTGTCTGAGATAGAGCTGCAGGAACTTCTGCCAGATGAGGGGAAGGAGGGGGTGGTCCGGTGGCGTGGCCAAGGCCTGGGAGGCCCAACGGTACAATTGAAGCCGCTGCAGAGACGGGGCTACAGGCAACTTCAGCTTCTGCTGCGCCTTCTGGCTCAGACACAGAAACGGTCTGGTCACGTACCACAGCTTTATAAAGCTAAATTACTAGCACAGTATTTATTTACAATAAGTTAATATTTTGTTTCTGAGGAGACAAACTTTCACAATACTCCTGGTACTTTAATAAAAATTAATTGGGCGCACAAATGAATTGAGCCCATAACTAGTCATAGATATGGGCTCAAATACATACATGCAGTTCAACTAATACTTGGCTGAATCTCAATTAGCAAGCTGTTGAGAAACTAAAAATCTGACTGTTCATCATTAGCATTATTCAGACTGGATATTTGACCAGGTTCACCTTTAAAAAATGGCACAGTTCATTTAAAATGATTGGGTTTTTCTGGTATGGACCAACATTTTAGACATATCTGAGTCATATTCTCTGCAGCTAATGTCTACATCAACACAGAAAGTAAATTTTTAAACCAGAACATTTCAGTGTGCATCTATCTACCTTTAAGGCCTGATCCGGTGAGATGCTGGGCTCGGACAGCAGCTCATTCTCAATGCAGCGTCTTAGCTGAGATTCTTCCTCAAACATGGCCTCCGTGTTCAGGACCAGCCAAGCAAACCAAACCTGTGGCGAACAGCAGCGCGGTCAGAACCGGGACAAACACCACTTACAGCACCTGTGTGGATTGTAGCTTTGGGAATCCGTACCTCTCCGCTCAGGGACTGGCCCTCGATGAAGGACGGCGTGGCATTTCCAGCAATCCAGCCAACCAGAGAGGAGAGCAGACCCCGATCTCCATGGTAACCTAAAGCATTCTACGCAAACAAAGAATATTCAGAGATCTACAGTGCAGTTATTTAGGATCCCTCACCACCACCGCAGCGAAGGCAGTTTACAGAGCTGCATTCATCTCCAACTATTGGCCTCACAAGATTCCCTCCATTATGTAAACACTGCAGATACCTTATGCTGCTGGTACAGGAGCTTCTGCACACATTCCTCCTGGTGGTGAATAAAGGCAGCACAGCAGATCTGATCCATGAGGAACAGAACCGTTTTGTCACGATACCACAGATTCTGCTGGGTCAGGATTCCCACCCAAAACTCCAAAACGGCAGCGGCACCGACACGACCGGGCCGGGAGCTCTCCGTCACATGACTCTGACAGAAAAAACAAATGTTTTCAGATTTTAGAGATAAAAGATCTTCTGGTTTTCTTCTGAAATATCCAACACCCTCATTACAGGTTTTCAAAAAAGCCTGTGGGGAAAATAAGACCATGAAACCTAAAATCCTTTTCAATCTCAGCGTTCTTTCATTTAGTGCTGGCATAAGACATTGCTACCATCTATCCATAAACAGTGCCAATAATTCACTCTGTTTATACTCAGTTCTCAGTTTGAAAAAAAAAAAGTTCAAATGTATCAATAAAACCTGAAATGTATGTACATTTCTGCTCAGAACTAAAAATTTCACTTTAAATAGTTTGAATTTACCCTTTAGATCTCACTTTTTCATTTCCTGACAACTTCGGATCTGTTGTGTTCTCATTATAAAAGCCATAATGATGTACCTGAATGACGCTGTTCAGCAGACGGACGTTGTCCCCGTAGTTGGTTCCTGTGAGCAGCGGCGCCACACGGTGTGTGACCTGCTGCGTCACACCTTGAGGACACACGCTGTCGTACTGCAAGAAAAGCTGGATGCAGCTGACAAAGCTGGCAGAAGACGACAGTTCCAGGAAAACATGTTAGTTTGAGGGTAGATGCAGCTGTAGTCTCCACATGGTGCGTCAAAGATCTTCCTGACTTACTGAGAGTTGTTCAGGAGGTAAAAGCTCAGAGGGTAGGTGGGGGGCAGGATGTTATCCAACAGATGCACAGCAGCTCTCAGGTAGCGGGACTGAATCAGATTTTTTAGCAATTCAACTCCATCGGTGCAGAAGTTTTCCAAACTGGAGCAATAAAATACACAAATGACATCTAATTCAACTCCTAAAAGTAAATCTCACACCTTCTACGAGTGGGAACAAACCTGTGTCCCACTGTCGTCATAGCGAGGGACAAGTAGCAACCAATAGGGAGGCCAGCTTTTACAGCCCTGAGAACAGAGTGCATGCTGGGAGCATGGGTAAGCTCTGGAGGTGGGTTGGAAGCCAAGGCCGGTACCGTCCAGCCCCCTTTAGGGTTCTGGGCGTTACCATGGAGCTTCAGCCTCAACAACAGCTGCCACGCCCACTGACTAAAGGACGCTTCTGGAGACACACCCAGGCGAAGAACGCTGGCTAGATAAGACACCTACAGGTGGAAAAAAGGATACGTTTTTGAAAGTAATAAATGAATTCAGTGCTAAAGCTGTTTGCAAAAAAACCCCAAAAAACATCAGCACGTCACCTGTTTGATTCCCTCGGATATGAGGCCACTGTATGGTTTGTCTGTGAGATATTTTTGATAGGCTTCTGCCACCAGCAGAGCCACCTCACTGTGGAGGACGGACGCCAGCGCCAAAGAGCCGTCCTGTAAAATAAATTTAAAATAAAACATTGTAGACATTTATAAACTTCCAACAAGTTTAGAAACAATTCAGTGCACATGTGACCACCTGAGTGTAACCCCAGTTCAGACCCTCCAGGATGACACAAGCCAGTCTGTTCTCCACTGCAGACAGCGGGTTCTGGAGCAGCCAGGCTCCAATCACAGATATCTCTTCTCTCTGCGGCTTCCACAGACTCAGGGGAAGCTCTTTGCACAAGTACAAAGCCATCTGAAACGCACAAAACAGAACCTAGTGTATGTAACATCTGAGAATGTATTATGTTTTTATTCATTTAAAACAATTCTGTCATAATTATTTAACGGACTAACCATTCCCACAGACTGGATGGTGTCTCTCAGCCTCTCAAGGAGCACAGAGATGATATAAGGATGGGCTGTTGCTATGGCAGCCAGCAGCTCCCTCCCCACCTTAGAGTAAATTTCTCTGGTCGACAAACTAACATAAGACACCTGAGGAATACCAAGAAAAGGTAAGTTAAAGGAGATTCTTATTTTTCGGTGTTAAATGAGAAGAGATAATCATTAATACTTTTTCCTGGTCTATCATTCTCATAAAATACACTGACCTGTGATAGTAAATTGACAAATGGGGATACGTTTAAAGAGTATAAATACTTTTGAAAAGCACTGCACGTATTTACATCTGTACATGAAAAATCTAACATTTTTTCCCTTCTGAATGGATTTTTAGTTGCTTAACTAACTTAGGTTTTTCATTTAATTATGAATTTCCTTCCCATACCTGGTAAATCAGCAGAGTTATGGTTGTGATGAACATGGGGTCAAAGTGCTGAGTGGGCGTCGCCATGTGTGCCAGTGCAGTGAGGAGGGAAATGCCGTCAGAACTGTTCACTTCACACAACCACCCTTCAAATCTCTCCTGGTGCTTCAAGTCTGGAGCACACACAAAAACATTACCTTGATAACTCAGATTGACCTAGATAACATCCTTTTTTTAAGTCCTACAGCCAAAGAAATGCAAAATGCATCAAAGTGTGGCTGTGCTGAAAAATTAATCAGTACAAAGTGTCTGTTATTTAAAGGTATTGGGGTGTGGAGAGGTCACATATCGAACGAACTGTGTGCATAAAAATACCTCTGAGAGCCTGAATGCAGGATTGTGTGTCTCCAACAGTGCTGAGAGTTTCTAGTCCTGCTGTCTCTGCACACTGCATGACATAAAGGACCTTCCAAAGCATAGAGCTGGACAACGTCCCGTAGGGCATCTCAGACATAAACAACCAAATGCCCAACCTGAGGAGAGAGGAGAAAGACAATAAATGAAAACTAAATAATTGTTTCCAAGATGGGACGGAAACCTAAGAATGGCTTTTCTCACCTTTTATTTCTGAGAACATGCAAAACAGCTCTGAGGAAGAGGTGATCATATTCCAGCTGCAGTTTTTCCAGAGTTAAGGAGTGAACATGAGAGCTGGACCCACTGGCATCAGTCACACTCACATACTGGGCCCAGTGGTCACTGACGTAGCACACTGTCATTCTGAGGGACACAAGGGATGTCAAACTTTTCAGTTGTTGTCTTTTCTGAGACCATCAAGCAGACAAGCAAAATTTGCTACTCCGGCACTGACCGGATGATGTGCCCTATTCGTTTGACCAGCTGCCTGTAGCGAGCTCTGTTGTAGGTCTGGAGGCCACGGGCGAGAATTTCAACGAGCGAGGAAGCAAAGGCAAAGACACGCATCATCTTCTGACTGGAGCAGGCCTGAGGCTCATAGACACCTGGAGGCAGAGCGAGGTGTCGCTTAATCACTTTCAGGTGAGAACATTAAATAGGCTCATTGTCAGAGCTGAAACCAGCAGTTTACATAGACTGAATAAAGAGACACATACACCTTTTTTCTCACTCTCTTGAGTTAAATCAGACCAAGATTTCTCTTGTTTTAGATTAGTTGAAATTATCAGAATTAATTAGCTTTGTTAAATGCCAGAAAACATTGTGAGAAATTTCTTTAGATATTTACTTGTAACTTTTTTAAATTGAGGTGTTTACATACATTTGGTCAGTAACAAGGGTAATTGTCTTTTAAACTGTATGACAATCATCTGGGCTTTCCCTCATTGTTTTAAAGGGACAGTAATCATTCTGTATGCAAACTTCTGGCTTTAAAGACATTAATAGATAAACTTCTGACATTTTCTTTCTCTCAATATTGTGCCTTTTACCAAATAGAAATAATAATTCAGGTAATTACAATTGAACTACAACAAGGAAAGCTTAGTCTGATTTGCTTCACAAAATAAGACAAAAAGGTATATGTATCTTTTTATCCAGTGTATGTAAACTTTGAGTTTTAACTGTATATACCCACACCTCTCTCTTATTTGGATAAATGCCTTAAAAAGTTGTACTTTGGCCAAAAGCATTTTGTAGCCAAACACAAGCTGCTTTACCACTCCTCCTCTTTTCAAAACAGTTTGAGCCAATTAAAAATGGGTTATTTTATTGGCAAAGACGCAACATCCTTCACACATGTTTGAGGTTGAGGCTTTGCTAAACCAGAAGCTTAAGATTAGTTTAATTCATAAAAATGAAATCAGTTAGAGGAGTGTTTGGATCATTTTCCTATTGGAAAAAGCAACTCTGTCAAGATTCAACCATCTAGATATTGTCTTAAGATTAGGCCACTCTAACTTCAGGAATACAGATGGTCGAGATATTTACAGCATGTGCAGCTAAATTTCATATTTTAAACCTTGAAGCAGAATGCTGTATAAACATTTCATCCTGGACAGGGTTAAAATAGCACCACAATACATTAAAGATCTGCTGTTGTTGTATCAACCTTCCAGACCACTCAGGTCTTCCAGTTCTGGTCTGCTCTGCATCCCCAGAACCAGAACCAAACGAGGAGAAGCAGCTTTCAGCATCTATGCACCACAAATTTGGAACAAACTTCCAGAAAACTGTAAAACAGCTGAAACACTGACTTCTTTTAAATCTCAACTAAAAACCCACCTGTTTGGGATTGTATTTGAAACGTAATCAATTACAAATTTATTGATGGAACTTGACTTAATGCTTTGTTTTGATTATTGATTCTATGTTGTATTGTGTTTCTGTGTTTGTAATGATGTAAAGCACTTTGAAATGCCTTGCTGCTGAAATGTGCTATACAAATAAAATTTGATTGATTGATTGAAAATTAACATGGCATTTGTACCCATGATACATGGACGTGAAAATGTGATTATATATTTGTGTTGTAAAAACTCGAGACGGACAGGCGTGTTGAATGTCCTACCCTGTTTGCTCATCCCCAGCATGTGTGAGTAGAGCTGCTGGAAGGGGAACTGGCTCAGCAGGGAGATCAGATCTTCCTCACAGAGCAGGAGCCAGCTGCTCTCTGGGTCTTCATCCTAAACAGACAACATTTCTAATTTATTTTTGAAATGTCTGGAGGAGCTTCATCCAACACTTGTTTATTTTTTCATAGAAACAAGAACGGTACAAGATCCTTACTTTTCTTTAGCACGCTAATAGGTATGTAAATATACAATAAAACCCACATAACTAAACATCTTACAATGACATTTGCTCCCTGGCAGAGTTTAGTGTTGCAGAAATCATGGTTTAAATTAAAATGGCAGATAGTTAACGAGTCTTTAAATGTGACTCAGTTTGTCAGAATAAATATACAAAAAAAAAAAAAAATCACAAACTACATTTCTAAATCCCTCTGATGCAACTATTCTTCAAGTATAGCCAACCTGTAGATTTAACTATATCATAACATGTTAAAAATTAAATCAGTGTAAAGAATATCGTTCCCATATAATGATAATGCTTATGCATATTAAGACAGCTATTTTTTTTGGATTTTTTTCAAGTACAAGGTAGATATTTTTCTTTATTAAAAGTTTATATTTTAAGAGAAGATTAAACGTTACCTCTTCTCCACCTTCATCAACGAGGGTCCAGTTGCCAGACTCGGGTCCGGAAGCTGCTGAGCTCTGACTCTCACAAGGCTTCATGTGACCCAGAAACTCTGCACGGTGCCTGCAAAAAATACAGAGAACCAAACGGTAAGTGAGTAAAATGAGTGTTTTCACAGAAATCAGAAGACACAATCATCACTGTCCACACGCATGTTAAAAAGCCTTAAATCAGTTCTCATTTTATTGAAGTAAAATAACTTTATACAGAATCGTATTATTAACTGATTTTACCAAAATTATTGCCACACTTATTGGCACCGATAGCTATTCTTTAAAAATACATTTATCTGAAGCTTTTCGTATTTTCAGAATTTTCTAGGTTGATTAAAAGTTTCTAGGAACTCCATAACTTCCAATTTCCTTGTGGTAATAAATAAGTCATGACATAGAGATCTTTCTGTTTCAGCCAGTAATCTCTTTTTCAGCCATATTTCCAGTCTTCATTACATGATTGAGTTTTTCTCACTTCCTCATCCACTATAATTATTCAATTCATTAATCTTTTTTACCATCTCCTTCTTTGTGTTTATGTCAATCTCTAACCTCTGTAAAGCACTTTGTATTCCACCAATCTGTTGAAATATGATCAGCAAATAAATTTGACTAATTGAAGGTTTGGTCTATCAGCTGTTCAGCATGGTGGAGGAGCTGTAATGCTGTGGGCTTGTATTGTTTGCAAAGGACCTGGGAGCCATGTTAGATGACATGGTGTCATGAATTCTGACAATTTAAATAAAAATCTGGTCAATTGGCAACTGAAAGCTGAAAATGGGCTGTCAATAAGTGTTTCAGCAGGACAAGAATGCAAAACAAATTAGCAAACCTAAACAAAAATGGTTCATTAGACAAAAAGAAACTATCCTACTTCTATGTACATTTGCATTTTAATCTGAATCCTATAGAAAACCTGTTTAGTGAGTCTAGAGAGAAGAGAATATCTGAGAGAACCCAAGACTTTAGAGAAATTACAAAGGCCCCTTTATGTTTAAACTAACCTCAAGAAATCTTACAGGAGAATTGCAAGAAGATGGTTGTGCAAAATATAATTGTCAGGGTGTCAATAACTGTGACCTCAAGGATTTTGTTAAAAAACAAGTATTTCTGAGCCTGAAAACCATTTATTTATGACAAAGGTTGAATTTGCCTGGAGTTTTAATGCTAGATTTTCCTACTAAATGTGGATGGCACGGTACATGTAGGTATATTTACCTGGCAGGCGACATTAAGATGGCTAATGCTTGCATAAAATGTTGCACTCCAGAGTTCCCCAAAACCTGAATCTGGTGCAAATAAAAATAATTCATGAACACAATTCATGAAAACACTGGTAGGTTAAAAACTGAAAAGCGTGTTTTCGATTTACTTGAAGGAACGGAGCTGCCCACTTTCCCACTCCAGCAGGACAGCAGAGAAGATGACACAGCAGGTAAAGGTGCTCCCCCGATCCTCCAATACGCAGCAGGACAACAACCTGGCAGACAGGTCATCAGACATAACCATGAAGAATATCAAAAACAAATTAATTCAGCTTAAGAAAGTGGTGCAAAAATATGATTACCAGCCTTTCCAGCCACTGATGGATGTCTGTCTGGAACTGTGTGTCATCAAGGACTCTCCGTGTGAAGCTAAACAGGACACTGATGGCCTCTTTCAGAGGCTGGAGAGAGCAAGGCTGGGTTTGGCTTCCAGAGCATTCTAAAATACAATAAAAATAGGAAAACTACTTTGTCTCCTGTTCACATTAGCGGAATATCTGAAGTTATGTCTGGAAGCATCATGCTGGAGTTACTCTGTGGCGAGAAAGCTTTTAAAAGTCTCACCTTTTAGTAGGCGATACAAATAGGATTCAATTTGCAGGCGTGACAGCAGAGCGGTGTAGGCATGCAGCACCACCTTCTGGTGGAGGAGCTCACTGCAGGCCTCAAAGAGTAGCCGCAGCTCCGCCAGAACAGTCTGACTAAACTCTGCCTGCTGGAAACGATGGTATCCACAAACCTTAGCCTGGTCTGCACACACACCCTGTAGGAATCAATGCATAAAATACATTAAAACAAACACATTGTAGGCTTCCTTCACTGGCCCAAAGGCCTAACACTAATGAAACACCTGAAGTGTGAGCTGTTCATCTTTGAAGCTCCAGAGACGATTCTGTGTGCTCTTGCAGTCAGATGACTGAGTGTGCAGCTGCGTGTGTGACTGGTTCAGCTGTCGGCGGCAGCGCCAGTAGTTCTGCAGCAGTTCTGTCAGTTCATGGTTCTCCTGATGGGCCAGAGCACAGAACTGGGCGGCACAAACCTCAACACCTTCCAGCCAAGTCCGCAGCCCTTCGCCTGGCTCCCACACGCTCAGCTGCTCCAGTGAAAAGGCCTGTCGAAGAAATGACACAAGGTAGCGACATGGAAAAAAATGTAAGACCATGAAAAAATAAGAGGAAGAAAAAGAAATTAGACTATAAGCTATTCCTCTGACTTAAGATATTGGGAACATTTAGGTGATAAGCAATTTACTGTAGCCATTCCCTCAGAAACTTGCCTCCCTTGAATGACATGTTCTCTCATCTTTCCCAGTTTACGTCAAAAAGAATTAGGCCTCTGTGCCACATTGTAGATTAGCTAGAGGTGCTACTAATCATTTCATCAGTTTTTTTGTTTAAAACATGCCAAAAGTGAATCAAATTAATTGCTTGTCACCAGGCCTCTCCTGAGACAGAGTTAGAGTTACAGGAGAGTATCTCTAACATACTGGAGTTGGAAAACTCTGATATAAATGCACTGATACAGGTACTTCTGGTTGATACAAGGTAAAATTGTTAGAAGCATTTAAATTAGAATTTAATGTTATGACCAAATATAGGTTGTTAAGCTGAAAGAAGTATAAATATCACCTTATGGTCTGTGAAATTACCTGCATCTCTGGGGCTGTTTTGGGTAATTCTGGGTACAGTTTGCTCCTGGAAAGCTCAGCTACAGCCTTCAGAGGCTGCAAACTCAAGGGAGAGGATTCCTGCTCCGGCAGTGCCAACACTGCAGGTTCCCTCGCGCAGTTTTTCACAGCTTTCTCATAGATCTGCATCACAGCATCCTCCTCCAGTGCTGCAAGAGACGGGTATAGAGCAGGAGCACTTGAGATGCCAAACTGAGTCGTCACAAAAGGTTGATTCCACAACTGCACGTCTTTTTCAGACTTGTTGGTTTGTGGTGCAGTTTTGAGCTCAGGAACCTGAGCTTCCACCCCCTCATCTTCGCGGTTTGACTCTTTCTGTTGCTCTGTCACTTGTGGCGTCTCTGCTGACAGATTCAGACCTGACAGTAGAGTTTCAGTCGACTCTGATGTATTTTGAGTCTGTGCTGAGGAAGGCTCTTGTTTCTCAGAAGGCTCTGCTGCTGTGTTGGCGGT
Source organism: Xiphophorus couchianus (assembly GCF_001444195.1). Taxonomy (NCBI): domain Eukaryota; kingdom Metazoa; phylum Chordata; class Actinopteri; order Cyprinodontiformes; family Poeciliidae; genus Xiphophorus; species Xiphophorus couchianus. The sequence goes on from NC_040239.1 coordinate 17,941,883, forward strand.
CTGGACAGGATCCTTCTGATCCTCTTTGGTCTCTTCTGGACAGGGAGGCAAACTGAGTGGGATCTCGGAGAAGCCATCGCAGTCAGCGGATGGAGCTGGGCAGTTTTTGTCCTCGTCTGCTTGCTTCTGCTTCTTGCCCAACTGAGAACATAAAAAAAAATGTTTTTCCTTGTTAAAAACTCTTCCTGTCCAATAGCTGTGTGCATATTTGTCACATAATACAAACTACTACTAATTTGACAGACAAGTTCAAAATTGATCAGTGAGTATAATGTACAGTGTGTTTGGCAACACTTTGACAGGTGTGCATAAGACTGACATAATACCTGTCATGAAGATGAAGGAGTCTTATGAACGGTTACGACTGTTGTCATGAGGCGTCATTTGATAAATAATGACACTTTTAATGCAGAGTTGCAGTAAAATTTGCATTAAAAGTCCATTAAAATTGTTAACTTTGCATCAAAAGTGTCATTATGTACCAAATGACACTTTATGAAAACAGTCATAAACATTCATGAAGACTCCTTCATCTTCATGACAGTGTCATGTCAGTCTTATGCACACCCTGTCAAATAAAGTGTTGCCCTGTAGTTTTATCTATTAGACATATTATTCTTTGCATTTAAATTAAATTAATTGAAAGAATCAAGAACCACAGAGGTATAAGGTGGGAACACAGTCGTCTCTGTATGCAGTTAAGTCAGCTTAATATAATTATTGACTGTGAGGAAGCTGAACAAGATAAAACCTCTGTTCTAAAATCCATACATTTAAGCTCGATTTACATTTACTACACAGAAAGAGCAATGGTTTCCTGGAAATATTTGTATGGTGAGAGGTGATAAAGATTGAACTACTTGACATTAAATATGATGGGAGGAGTCATGGTGAACCTTTCTTTAAATTCACCTCAAATCAACAGGTAGATTTCTGAATGTGGACACATTTGCGTACCAACAAGAAAATGATCTCAAACACACATCCAACCTGGAGTTGGAGTGGATAAACAGGCTTCCTTTATGTTTATGGAAAGTCCTGACTTCAACTATACATGAAAATTGTAAAATGTGCTTAAAAGTCCAACCACTTCAAATGATTTCAAAAAAATGAAAAATGTAACAAATAAGTTATTAGTAGCTAGAAATTTCTTGCAATATATGCTAAACTTGTTGGGGAATATTTAACCAAAACATAAATGTGTATGTTCCGTTATAAATAAAACTTGAGTGTTTTCCAAAACTACTTTTTTTTAATGTGCAAAAATAACCATTCTTTTCCTGAATGTGGATAAACAATAATACTTATCTAACACTGGCAACTTAATCTAAGCTGCATGACTAATAATAATTGATTTTAAAGATGTTTGTGAAATGACCAAGGCTATTCAGTTCATTCTCTGATTATAGTTTGGCTTCTAAGTTAACAAAAATAGCATTTTACTGTGTTCATCGGATGACGGATGCAAACACGTGTCATTCGTAGTCAGTTTAAGGAACTGGCCCACTAATGGTCACAGAAAAGGCTTTAGAGGTGACAGTGCTGGGTTTGGGGTAATCACCTGAGATTTTCCGCTGGTTTTCGGTTTGCTCTTCTTAGGTCTCACAGCCTCCATTTTTAGCGGCCTGATCCCATCAGCTCAAACCACAGACACACGCAGTCCTCTGGTTGGCGTCCCGGTGGAGGCAACGATCACCAGAGAACAACAGGTCATCATCTGTTTTCAGAAAAACAGCAAGAAGCAGCAGCAACAGCCAGTCAAGTCCCGTCTGTGCTGCCAACATAAAAACTGTCCTTTAAAAATATAAAAAAGCGACGTATGTAGTCCCTGTTGGAAAGATTCTTCAGTCAGACACCCACCTGAATGCCTTATAGGATAAACATTGTATCCACACAATTGTTAGGAAAGCGAAACCAGTGTTTGTTGATGAAACTCCTCTTAGCTAAGCTAGGCTAATCCTCATATCCTCGTTCGTAAAGATGGATTTATCCTCATTTATGTTTCTCCCGCTCCACTATGTGTCATCCCGATGGTTTTTTCACATTTTTAAAATGCCATTTGTGCTAGTCAAATAAAGTGTCATGCGACGGGAACCCCAGTCTCCTGGTCAGCTGTCATTTGTTTGGTTGTCTGTTCCAGGAACTACAAGATCGCAATCTGTAAACACGTGACTACTCCTCCTCTCTACGGCAACCGAGAGCTGCCTAGCGTTACCAAACGCAAATGTGAACTGTGTGACATTATATACGTACATGACGAATAGTTAAAATGTAATTATACATGCATAATATCTATGGGGTACCATGCCTCTCGCTCAATGACCGCTAAATATAGGCACGCACCTGAAATGACTTATTTTGACCCACTTATAAAGATTATGAGACATCATCTGAGACAGCTTTTACAACTAACTTTTTCTACATCTGCTGACAACCTCAATTGACTCTGGTAAGCAGTGATACCACTGAATTGTATGGTATGTAAAACATTAAAAAATAAAAACAATGACATGTCAACAATTTATTTAAGTTTCAGGCAACATTTTGTGCTATAAAAGACAAATGGAAACGTAGTAGCAGCGGCAAAGCTAAACTGAAATGCAACATGGTGTGGGAACGGCAATGTGAACAATTTAGTGATGTGTCGGTCGCTAACGATCCGGCTCTAAGAGCCGGCTCTTTGAAGTGAACAATTGGAACCGGCTCCACAATGGGAGCCGTTTTAGGAACCTATTTGGGAGCCGGGTTTTTTTCTACAGTATATCGCTGTCTCTCCGCCTCCCTGTCGTTGTGCTTGTGCTCTGCAAGTGCCAGAGCCGATAGTTTTTCCCCACATCGTTTATTTTGGTCCTGCGGTGCCTCGCTGTCTCTCCTCCCCCTTCTCCCTCTCCTTGCGCGTTTTGCTCTTCTGCTAGAGCGGAGAGTTTTTTTTCCCTCGGTCAGTCCACTGCCCTCATGTCAAGCGTGTGCTCCACACATCTGACCAATCACACATAGTTTCAATTAATAATGTGGCGGGAAAACACTGAAAAAAAAGTTTATCTCCACGTTTTTTGTGGAAACGGCAGGCAATTGGCCAAGATGTATAGCGTTCGTCGGCAGGTGTTTATGTACAGACACTCAGTCAGAGGTCAAGAAGCACAGAAAGAAGGGGAGTCAGTGTGAGAACTGAATAGGTGAAAATAAATGAGTGACAGAAAACGGAGCAAGATTTGGACTCATTTTAATGCTACATCAAGCTCCAGGGCAGAGTGCAGACTGTGCAAAGTCAGCATTTCCTATCGTGCAGGCTCGATAAACAACCTGCGGACATCACACGCATCAGTATTGCTATAGCATTGTTATGCGGCATTTTTACTCATCATAAGTGCTTAACAATGTCAATAATGAAACAAAATATTATAAAATTAGGTTTAAGCTATTAATTAATAATGTCAAAAATATATATGGGGAGCCGAAAGAGCCGGCTCTCCACAGTAAGAAGAGCCATTAGAGCCGCATCTCGAAAAGGAGCCGAAAATCCCATCACTGGAACAATTGCTTTTTAGGGTTAAAGCTGCGCATGCTTTGAATTTAGGATATAACATTTTATTTTCAACAATTACTTGTTTCAAAGTGCTAATGATTCATTTTAAAATGTTGCGTTACTTTATTTCTGTTAAAATCTATAACGAAAAAAACTCATAAAACATCATGGCCATTGACATGTGTCATGATTTCTGATGCCTCTAACACTGCACCAGTCACAAAGATGTCATGTACAATGCATATTATTTTATTTCCTATTCATTGTATTTAGGGTTATATAAAGGCATAAACATGCACTGTGAAAATAGTAAGGGGCTGTTAGCGGGTGTGTCTGTGGAAGTTTGCATGGCGTTATTAAACACAGTGTGCTGAGACATCTGGTCATCTGTATCCTGGCTGTATAACACGTGTAAAGACAGCTGTTCATGCTGGTCTGTGTGACTTGGAGTTGGGCTGAAAACTCCAGGTGGGTGGTGAATATATGCTTGACTGAGGGCCAGGCTGAGGATCTCTGTTTTTTCTTTGTAGAAGCGCAGCTCTATGCCTCGACGTCGCGCCAACACCAACTCTCTCTGCGCCATTTGCAGCTCCACTGCCAGGAGTCCAGGTGACTTCTGCTCCCGCCCAAGCCAGTCCAGAGCCATGCTGCTCCGCATGCTCTCATCCAGCCCTCGCTCGGAGTAGTAGGTAATCACACTCTGGGACAAAGGAGAGAAAATATGCCGTTATGACTGTGGATTAGCAGATAAAGCATCAAGAGTCCTAACAACATAACATTTATAAAACAATCGTTTTATGATTTGCTGCTTGGTAGGATTTTTACCTGTCGAGAGCACTGCTTCTCCCTCAGAGCCTTCAAGGTCCCGTTCCAGTGCAACAACTGGAACACTGTCATCATCTCCTGAAAAAAGATGAGAAAGAGTATGGGAAATCCTTTTTTAACAAAGTAAACTTCCAAATTAATGCTTTTAAAGCTCTATTGTAAAGGCATTCCTACCTCTTAAACTTTTTTCACATTTTGGAAGTTTAAAATCACAGACTTAAAGGCAGTTCATTGATATTTGAAGTGATAAACCAGATAAAAGTGTGGTGTAGCAAAATGATTTTAAATAGTTTTACACATAAAAAATCTAAAAAGATCATGTCAAGTCAGCAGTATTGTGATACTTCTAAATAAAAGCCAGTGCAACCAATTACCTTCAGAAGCCATTTGGTCACTCAATAGAGTCCACCTGTTTGTTAGTTAATCACAGTATAAAAGCAACTGTTGAGCAAACCTCAAAGTTTTTTTGTTTTTTTTTAGAGAACATTAGTGAACAAACAGCATCATGAAGAACAAGGAACACAACAAACAGGCCAGGAAAAAAGGTTGTGGAGAAGTTTAAAGCAGGATTATTTCATAAAACATTATTCCAAGCTTCGAACATCTCACAGAGAGAGAGAGTGAGGAACGGCAGCGGTCCAGAGCTCAGGAAATCTGGCCTTTATTAAACTTTGGCAAGAAGGAAAAATTTTTTACCTTGCATCGTCACAAGACATGCAATGGACACAGCAAACATGTGGAAGACAGACCAAAATGTATCTCTTTGACCTCAGTGCAAAGTGTTATTTGTCGAGGGAGCAGCGCACATCATCCTGAAAACTTTACCTTGGCAATGTTGATACAGCACCGGTTTGACCTTGACATGTAAAACAGCGCCTGGCCGAACAGCTGCCCTACATTAACAGCATTAACATTCATGTTAAACCTCGAGTCTGTAGATTGACAGACAGATTTAATGAGACACACATGGGAGACATTAGATTTAACTTGCATGAGACTGAAGTCTTTGTTTTTTTACGGCAGTACACCAAATATGCGACTCATCTTGCACTAACCGGCTTCTACTTGACATTGTCAGTGTGACTACATATCAGCATGCAGTCATGTGGATGTAATGATGACAATAATGAACCCATTTCCTCTGCCTATTATCGACCCTGTCTTCAGATGTGTTTATTTACTCAGAGGTAGAAATATGAGGTGTTTCATGCCTCAGTTCTGCTGCCAGGGTCAGTGAGGGTAGACTGATATTCCTACTAAAAACAAACTCTGGTTCTAGAAGGTGTAAATAACACCACCAGTTGAGCTACAAAGTTAAAATTAGGCCAAAAATATAACACTAAATAGATACAATGTCTTTGGAAAGTATTCAGAATTTATAATACGGTCACTGGTTGAGTCACTAGAGCGCTGTTACAGCGACTGATCATAGACCAACAACAAGGTGCAGACATTTTTGTGCCATAGTTTTCATATTTTTACATCAATCACATGACACTTCATAATTTAGAAGCACAGCTTAAAAAATACAATTTTGCAAAATGATTTGTAGTTGTACCTGGAACTCCAGCATGGTCCGTCCCATGTAGGACTGAAGCAGCAAACTGTAGGTTCCTATGCTGGTGCCTGAGTCGCACGAATTCTCCACAGGAACCTTTACTCAGAGACATCAGGGCTGGTCAATGTTTAGCAGGTGAAGTTAAACCGAAGGGATCTGGTAGCAGCAAATACTCACAGCGCTTTCTGTGGCGGCTTGATTGAGACTGTGAGTGATGAACTCAGCGGTGATGCGTCGACACGGAAACTCGTTCACCAGTGAGTTCATTAGAGCCACACGGGCTGCATCCCTGCGAGCCTCTGCTTGGGTGTCACACACCTGAGGAGGTAAGAAAAGGCCTGAGATGTAAAAGAAACAAGTGCAATTTATGATGTTAAGGAGATAAGAAAACAAGTCACTTCATTGAAAGAGATCTTATCTTACACTTTGACATTGCGGGATCAGTTCTTAAATCACTGTTAAGATTATTAGAACATTACAGGCACTCAAGCATAACCATTAAGAAGACCTCCCCATAGGTGGAGGCTGCTGGCTGGATCACAATACGGCCACTGCAAAGCAGAGCAAGAGCTGATCAGCAATACAATCCAGTAAATGATCCATCTGTACAGTAACGTATCACTCCTTATTTTTCCTTGCTTTTTAGGGAACCACATTTGCTTGTAAAAAAAGACAGTCACTTGGAGATTTTGTAATGGATTTTCAGTTTTTTTTTAGTTCTGTCTGCTTTTTCGCTCAATTTCTGTTTGCTTATGATAAGATATTTGAGCAGTGTGTGCTTAAAAACACAAGCGATGAAGTGGATGACAAAATAAAAGGTGCAAAGCTAAGGAAGCTGCCTATAGCAGATAAATCATATCTGAAAGTTACATCTTTGATAAATACAATAACAATCCTGAAACATGATTAATTATTCCTCAGTTGATTGCTCACTTTGTTGGTGTTAAAATACTTTTTTCTGTACTGAACTGACTTGTTCATGGCTCTTTTGTTGGTCTATGGTTTAGTCAATAAAGCAACAAGAAGAGTCAATCAAATTTCTATTAAAAATATATAGCCAAAAAGGAATAACATAATGAAATAAGAACAAAAAATTATTACAAAAATAGCTTTGAAATATCTTATGTAGGCTTTCAGGCCATTTAGTGTTATTCTCTGCACACTAATTTATTACATTTTAATAATAATTTTCAGCCTATTTTTGATGAGAAAAACCCAAGCCAACAAATGTATTTCTAGAAAAGGTCAGGATTGTCGCAATAGAATGTGAATAAAGTATTTTAAAACATGTGACAAATCTCATTGCTAACAGTTTTAACTTTGATAACAATTGCTATTACAATTCACACTTTTTCCAGTTTAATCTAAATAATCAAAACATGAACATCCCTTAAAGCGATAACTATCCAGACGTAGTATTTGGCCGGTATGGGTCTTTTTGCAATGAAAGTATTTAAAAGTAGAGATATTTTTGCTTAAGAGAGCAGCAGGAATGACATCACCTTATAGTTGCCAAAGCAGCTTCCTCCCGGCAGAGTGACGTAGCAGACGTAGGGAGGACCAGGCGGAGGCGCTGACTCGTACAACAGCAGGCTGTCTGTGTGGCTGCCAGGCTTCCCACAAAACCTGTCCGACTCAGAGGAGGAGTCGTTACACTGAGCTGTCTGCTTCTGCTCCCAGAAGTTATGCAGGATGCCCACCACATTAACTGTACACAGATGGGTGACAACATGTTAAAACATTCACGAAGCAACTCAGGAAATTAGTCCGGAGTCTTAGATTTAACGAAATTACATCTTTTAAAATCCTTTAACGATGCGCAGGATACTTAATCTAAATATGTAAAGAACTCTGTATATAATGTGGCAGCATTCCTGTGCATGTTTATGTAAGCAGAAACCTACACCCTGACATTTCGCTCAGATCAGCTTATTCTGACCCATTAAAGGGTTTTAGTCTTCCAGCATCCTTTCTTTTGTGCAGTGGACGTCACTGCTGCTCAGTTATTTTTGGTTAAATTGTAGTTTTTGATTTTTCCCTTCAGTAAAAGCCTAATTAACCATCATTTTAGGCACAAGAATTGAATTGGTCAATTAATATCTATAATGCTTAGATTGGTTAAAAACCAAACTGGATTATTCTACACAGCCCAGTGATTCTTTGAAGCCCAGCTTGAAATTTGTGGAACTTTTTTCCAGCATTTGTGAAAACACAAACATTTTTGATGTTTTTGGTGACAGGGCCGCCTTTGGTTGTTGGGCCACAGAATTAGGGGTTCACCCAAAGTGCCTTTAAATTCAAAACAAGTCAAGTAATTCGGCAGTATACACAATTAGAACTTGAACATATATTATTTGAATTAGACTATACAAGTTTTATTAAAATGGCCGACACAAATCTGCACTGTTCCCTAACAAAAAATGCTTCCATGTGTTTTATTGTTGCAAAGTTGTCTTGAAGTTCATACAGTTCAGACAATTCAAATAGTCTGCTGTTCAATAAAATACAGGTAAACACCTAAAAAGGAGAAACTTTATTAAAAACTTTTCAAGAAAGAGAAGAAAACAAATAAAATAGAAATTATGAACTCAAAGGACTCTGATCGGTTACTTTATCCCTCATGTAATGTCACCATAGCCATTCAAGCGTGGCTTTCGTAAAATAGATTTAACTTGACTAAATAACAATTTGCAACAGAATTACAAAACCCAATGACGGTCTGTTTCATTAGTGAAAAACAATCATTAAAGTGAGATTAATTTTACAAAAATAATCTGAAGTGGAAGCTTTAAAAACTAACTTCCCTTCGATTAAACGTTACTCACAGTCTTTGGGGCAGTCATCAGTTTCACTCTGTGAGAGGTAAGAGATGATGCTTTCCTCCAGTTGCATGTAGCTCATCTTCATCCAAAGTTTAGTTCTGCCACTGCCTCAAGAACATTCAGTCATGTTTTAACTGGTCCATCAAAAGTAAAAACTAGCACCAGTCGTTTACATCTCAGCGCATAAGTGACAATACATGGAGAAGCTAGAATTTAAAGGAGTTTTCACTACTCAAACTTCATCCTCTTCTCCAGTGTGAACATCTCACCAGGATTCCTCTTTTGAAGCAGACCACCTTTTGTCACTCTCTGCACCAATTAGCTCAGAGGGCCCCTCAGCATATTGACCCAGAGGTGCAGGGCAGGAATGCTGAGCCCCTCCCCTTTGGGCTGTGCAGCTGGCTAATCCCTGAACAGAGCTGCACAGCTTTGCCAAGGAATCAGACTGAACTATTCTCAGAGGGGAAAAAAAAACTTAGCTCAAGAAGAAAAAACATTACAGATCCAGTAGATTTACTTATTTTGGTCGAGGAATAAGCTGGCATCAAAGGGACAAGTGTCCATTCATCAGTATCTAAGACTAGAGGGGGCTGGGACATTTTTGACTTCACACTCAAATCTGAACCCGCTGAGTTCAGAGGCTGAGCTCCATTCATCCCTTTCAATATGAATGGCTTTTGTTCAACTGTGAATTCACCTCCTTTATAAGAGCTGCTTACACATAAATTTGCCAAATTCTGACAAAAAGCAGTTTCTTAGCTACCAAGTGTTACTTCTTAAATCAGAATAACTCAACAGGTTTCATGTATAGCAGGTGTAGTAACTGCATCTTGTTTCTATTGGAGGATCAGTCCTCAGTCCTACAACACAACACCCAAACAAAAGTCAGCTATTTTATCAATAAATAACTCCACAACTATTCAATCTTTTGCAGCCATTTTGAAGACCTACCTAGGGATGTAACACAACTGTTTGAAAGTTTCGATTTTATAAAACTAACAATATGTACACATCACTCCATGATTTAGCTACATTAGCTCTGTTTAAAAAAAAAGATATTTACAGTTGAATTAACTTAAAGTAAAAAGCAGCATAAGCAGAAAAAGGACCAGTTCTGAGATATATTTTTATTATGTGATTACGCTTTGAATACTATTGATTGTATAAAACAGTTTAAATCGCTGTGCAGAGACACTTCTGGTTTCCTTTTTTCCATCATTGATGATGATAAATGTTCAGTTCTTCAGCTGAAGGAGCGGAAGATCCGAAAATATAGCTGGAAAAAAAACAAACTATGTAGACATAAATTACATTTGCTGGTTAATCCAGTCCTGCAATTGCATGCTATCCCCAGAAGGAGGCACTCTCCATGCTGGACTTGATGTTATTTTGGTTATCTCTTCTAGATTTGGTGACCAGGTTAGCCTCGCCCTTCTGCAGACGTCTCCTCTGTGCTGCCTTCTGCTGCTGGGTGAGTTGCCGCCGCACTTTCTGACGCACAACCTCCTGCAGCACAAACAACATCAGCAGGTTATTGTATTAATGGAGTCACACTGTGCATCAACAAGCAATATATTTAAAAAAACAAAGTTTTTTGTGCTACTAGCAGAAAGAGTATTTGTATCTATATTGATAGCGCTCTGAAACTTGCAGGGTCTTTACTTACTGGAGGAATAGTAGAGCAGCTCCCTATGCTGCCCATGGTGGCTTCACTGTCGGTTCTCCTTCTTCTGTGTTCTGCAATTTGTTGAAGACTGTCCGAGTCTCTGAAAACAAAAAAAAAAATGGTTTACAGGGAATGCATGGACTGCTTGCAATTCCAATTGTTTTCTTTGCACTCAGGATTTCCTCACGTGGTTCTCAGGCACCAGATTAGGGCCTTAATGAAGGCTTTTTAAATGGTCAGTATTGGAGATCCTGACGCTGCTGATTTGGTCAGCATATGCCTGAGCTTACCTGAACGGTTTGAACTCTTTGTTGGAGGCAGAGAGTTCAGCCAGCTCTGGACATTCATCTTCAGCTTCCTTCAGCTCTTCCTCAAACTCTCCTCCTGTTTCCTCGTGGCCTCCAGGTGTGGGCACCACCTCTGGAACGTCTTTTGATTCCTCACTGCTTTCCTCTTTCTGATCTTGTGTCACTGCAGGCGTTTCGCTGACTTTCAGTCCCTCCAGTTCCAGCATTGCATGTTTATATTCATCGATGTCAAAGCCCTCTTCCACCTTTTCTGCCTCCTCATCCGATGCCTCTTCATCATCCTCCACCTCTTCATCGTCGGGTCCAGCAGGATGTAGTAATTCAGCATTAGTCTCCAAATCTTTGGTAAAGCCGCTGGCTGACACTTCAATATCGAGAGAACAGGACCGCCTGAGGGAACAAGCAAAGTTCTTGTAAGAATGACTTTCTACCCATGACTCAGCTCAGGCTGGGAATTCTTCTGAATACAGTTCCTTTCAGAAAACTCACATGAACTCATGTTAGCAAGTCCTATTTAGTTTTAGCTTCTTTTTGGTGTGTAAATCATTATAAAAAATACAACTGCAATGAATTTTTAAAAGAATTGGGTGCAAAAGTTTATGTTTATTGTGGATTTTTTTCTAATTAACGCAGATCAAATCAAATTCATATACAAACTCAAACTAACATTAAATTTTGTATTATTTCCAGGTATTTGAGATGTGTAATGTTAGTTTGCGTTATGCATTTCAAAACCAGTTTTGATATGTGTTCAGAATCATTGTGCCTGAATGAAATCACCTGACCCAAACTGTCTCCCTCAGTTGAAGGGAAACTGGTTAAAATGCAAAAACAAACTAAATACATTGTGCAACTGGGAGGTCCTGACATGGTATGGAGCATTAAAATCGACCACCAATAATACACTTCAGAAGGAACCCGTAAACTTGTAACTACTTTGAACTTTAAGAGATACTTTAAGAGGTGTCTGGACTGTAAAACATGTTGATCAACAGAACCTGGGGAAGATAACAGGTTGAGGAAAAGCAACAACTTTTCCTTCAAGTAAAGAACTGAATACATTTGGACAGATACATAAATTGACAATATATTGTGGAGCCCTTCTTATTTTGACATGAAGTGTGCATATTCTGTGAATCCTTCATATGAAGAATGTTAAACATTTTAGCTCATGAAATATTAGAAGCTACCTGATATCTTTGAAAGTTGGGAAGAGCTCACTTTCATAATTATATCTCTTTGCAAAGAAATCTCTGATGCATTTAACGTCACGGTCGAAGTACCTGAAAAAAAATAATAAATTTGGAGATGTGAGCAAAGTTTTTTTTGATAATTTTTTTTAGTCTTCAGGAACAGATACGCACCATTCAGCATTGGGGTGAGACGTAGACACCATCTGAGGGAAGTCAATCATTGTTATGTGGTCCTGGTCGTCCAGCATGAGGTTGAACTCATTGAAGTCTCCGTGAATCAGGCCGTGATTGGCCAGTTTCACAATAAGCTCCATGAACTCACTGTACAGCGCTGATGGGTCTTGCAGCTCATGCACCTGACACCTGCAAAAGTGGGAAATACACTTAAATTATGAGAGGAGAACACATTTGAAGCGTATCACTATTATTGCTGTATGCAGACAAATGTGGAGGCTGGCCAGCTTACGCACAGAGGATATCCATTAATGAGCTCCATCACTACGGCATGTCTGTTGTAATCCACAGGTTTGGGAACAGGAAAACCTCGGTCATACAGAGCCTGGAAATGGAGGGGAGAATAATTTAAACTACAACTTTATTACATTTTCATTTTGTCTGCTCCACCTGATCTAAATCCACTGATACAGTTCATTACCTTCATGTAGGCGAACTCCTTCATGGCAGAGAGGCGTGAGAGGTAAAGCCAGGACATATTCTTCCTGTGTTTGTGGTAATCCCTTTTGTTTTTTAGGTTTCTGAAGGAGGTGCGACCCAGCCTGTGCAGTTTTAGAGCGTACTGCTCCTCATTTGGACTCGCAACAATGTAAATATCTACACACAGTAGAAAAAAACGAGAAAAGAAAATTCTCAATTCTTTGGAACAAACGTTTTTTTACATCATTTTGAATTTGTAGATAATACATTACAAAACACTTCTCGCAAAAACACAGATTCTGTGAGATTTTTATTTCCAGCATAAAAAAAAATGTTAGAATTTGAGTTTTGAGATTTTAAACATAGTAATATTTTAAACATTACTACAAAAAAGTACGAGTTGTGTAACTGAATTCCACAAAATCACTTCAGCTAAACCTAATTTATGGTAATTTATGGCAAAAGGCAATTTTCTCTCACCTGACTCTTTGCCCACACCCATCTGGTTACCAACCGACAGAATCACTTCTCTGGAGCACAAAGTTTTTAAAGCCAAGTAGTCATATCCTCCATAGTTCAACCTGTAGCCCTGCACAGCTACAACCGATGCAGAATGGACATCAGAATGAATGACTCACAGGTAAACATTAGCACCACTATAAGTGAGACAGAAACCCAAGCTCTTACTTTTGGAGCGTTCATACACCACAAGTTTGTGTTTTACGAGTTCTCTGAGGATCTTGTTGCAGCCGCCATGTTTAAGGCTGGCAATAGATGACAGAAGACTCACTGGAACAATTTCATGGTTCTTCATCCCCATCTCAACCTGTGAAGGAAACACAAGGTTACACTTTTGAGTGGGAAAGCCTTTCTACCTTTGTTTTCATATTTATCCAGGCTACATATGACAATTTAATTCTCATCAATACCTTCTTTCTTTAGCTGAATAAGATGTTTACAGTAGTTATAAAGTCTTGATTATTTTTAGAATCATGAAAACAATATGTATAATACAGATTATTTGTGTAATTTATGTTCACAATATTTAATTTTGAGCAATAACTTATTTAAAAAACAGGAGATTGCAAAAAAAAAAATTCACAAGGATTTTTCAAAGCAAATAACTGACTTGAAGCTAAGATGTACTTTTTGTAGATGCGACACATAACATTAACTTTATTTAACTATCTGAGATTCTGGTGACTTATCAGTCTTTATCAATCTGTTTCCCTCTTTATTTCAAAGTACAATTCTTTGAAATAATGTACTTTCAGGGAGGAGAAACTTTAGAGAAGGGTAATGTCTCTAAAGATAATCTCTCCTCTTATTCTTTTTTCCAAGAGCGTAAAATTAGAAAATAAATCAATTTGACTTTAACCGAGTCATTTGCCGTGGCGACATCAGTAACAGTGTCGTTAATGTAACATTAACTCACTATAGGATAGTTATCCTAACAAACGAAGCTAAGCTAACTCATGCTAACCCTATTAAAACCAAACGCTAATATTGTTACTTACAGCGGTGAGGACTCTGAAGTCATCTCGAGATAAATACCTCAGCACTATAACATTGAGCTTCCCCATATTACAGTTAGTGAAGTAAACAGAATGATATTATAAACAAGTTTTCTACTACCAGTACAGAGCACAGTTTTAGTAAACACATGTGCAAGGCGGACGCTCTTATTCTTCTGTAGCGTCAACCAGCTCATGAATACATTACGCCACCTACTGTACTGGAGTATTTTAATGGTCCACTTCGAGTAACGCAACGAAATAATTTGTTTGGTTTTAGAAAAATGTAGCAGATGTGCAATTTTTAACTAATTAAGTTACCATTGCCACTAAATCATTTGTTTTTTCATAGTTATGGCATATAGGTTAGACATAGTAATGATTTTTTTTTCTTTCCTCACAATTGCGAAAATGGGCTTTCATCGTTTCATACTTTGAGCCAGGTACTACGAGAGTGTCACAATTTCCGAAAGCACATGAAAGCAGCTCACTGGAGCCGACGTTGTGGCCGCTTCTTGTTGCTAGGTAACCGTTTGTTTGGCGCATTCCGAGTGCCAATTTGACGGTGGCTTTATCCTCTGCTGCTTTAAATATTGAAAATATAAATTAGTGAGGCATTTGTTTCCACCCTTCCTGGACTCACATATTTGACATGGATGCCAAGGATGATGAAGCACGAAGCATTCCTAAGCTGAAGTTGGAGGCTGTTATCGGTTTTAACGGTAAGTTCTCTGGGGAGCTCAAGGTGAGGACGGGGTCTGCTTTTGTCTGTGGAGGAATTAAGGAAACGTTTGAAATTGAAATGGCATAATTTTTTTTTTGTCCATTAACAAATGTACACTTGCAGCAGAACATCAATTAAGTTGGGTTTCCACTGCCCGACTTACCGGAATTTTAGGTTTTTACTCTAAAAAGAATGTGCTCATTCTGTTTTGTTGGTAGTTGGGTTGATGACATCACAACAGGTAAAAGAGCCGGAGATGGTTACTTGTTGTTTTCAGATGAATTTTCCCCACCCGCCTAAATGTGGGGTTTACTTTATCACCAGAAATTGTTTTGGATTGAATGTATTTCACGGAAAGTTTCAAAAGTTTTCTTTGTATTTGTTTGCTTAATAATAATTTTATAACATTTTATATTGTACTATGTAAATTACTGTGAATAGAATAGGAGAATCAAGAATTGTAAATCTATTGAATAGGATATTAAATTTCCACCAAAAAATCTTCTTTAATATTGCGTTTTTCTTTACTTGTATGTAATATTCATAATATCCTAAGATATTTAAAAGAAAACAAAAACAAACTTGTGCAAATTCCAGTTCCAATTATTTCTCTTTCACACCATTTGTCCTCATGTCATGTATCAGGCCGTGTTCCCTTTGGCTTGAAGCTTCATCCAGACAAGAAGTATTTGATATATCCTCTGGGAAGTCTTGTTATCCTGAAAAGAACCGACGATGGGAAGCAGGAGTTTCTGCATGGACATTCAAACAATGTATCCTGCATTTCTTTGTCCAAAAGTGGAGTCTACATTGCCTCTGGGCAGGTCAACGTTATGGCCGTTAAGGTAGCCACACTCACAAAAACCTTTTGATTGTACATTTCTTGACACTCTTAAATTACAGTAATACTTGTCTGCAGGCACCAGTGATTATCTGGAACTATGCAGCGAGAGCAATCCACGGCCAGCTACTGCTCCACAAGGCGAAGGTTGAGGCTGTTTCCTTCTCTCCCAACGAAAAGTACCTGGTGTCTCTTGGGGGCCAAGATGATGGCAGGTAAACAGCTAAACCTTTAAAGATTCAGAGCCCGGTAAACTCTGACCTCCATGCACATCTGGACATCTGATGAACAGGACCTATGCAGGTGTTTGCTGTGTGTTTCTTAGCATCGTTGTTTGGAACATAGATACCAAACAGGCCATCTGTAAGAGCTCAGCTTCGACTTACGGTTACTGCCTCACAGTGGAGTTCTTCCACACCAGTGATAACATCTTCGCTTCAGCTGGCAGGTGGGTGAACGACATCTCCTCTCATTCTGTGACGTGTCGGAAATGATTTCGACAAAGGGTCTCGTCATAGCAAGGAGGATTTCTGTAAATACCAAGTACAACAACACTTGGAACTTTTAATTTAATAAATAAGTGTTACTATGTCATTTGTCTTATTGGTACTGCTGTGGTTTGCCAGTGGAACACTGCGAATCTGGGAGTTGGATCTTACCAACAGAAGGATCTGGCCCACTGACTGCAGGACAGGCAAGCTGAAGAGGACTGTGAAATGTTTGGAAGTATGAAGCCATATTGACATTAGGGATCTCTATTACCCCTGAAACTTAAAAAAAAAAAAAACTTAGTTGGAAATAAAAAAAATTGTGAAATCATAAGAAATACTGTAATTAGAAAAAAGTGAAGTGGGTGCGATGTTTAGAAATTTGTTTTTTTGTGCAGATTTCAGAGTGTGATCAGTATATGTTCTGTGGCACTACAAGTGGGGACATAATGAAAATCAACACGAGGTTGAAACTTTTGAATAACTGTGGTCCAGCTAGAGCAAAGTTCAGCGGGGTAAGTCATCACAGCTGCAAGCCTTTTTTGTCTAAGACTGCACAATTGCTGACACATAATGTTATCCTGATGAAATGCTCATTCAGGAGATAGCCACTATACTTTCTCCATGTTTGAGGGATAAGTTGAGCTACAGTATTTTCTCCCTGACCCATTTGCCGTGCTCCTTGGTGTTCATAATGCTGCTTGTTTACTAGTGTTCTCTGAGAAGTCTCTGATTTGACAAGTCTTTCTGTTTTCTGTTCAGGGTATCAATGTCCTGAAGGTGTTGAACTCTGGAGACATGCTTATTGGCACTGGATCGGGTACCTTGGCTCTGTGCTCCAAGAACAACTTCCAAACTGTCAGGCGAGTCTCACACTCATATCTTTTGGGTCAACCTCAGATTGCTAAATTCACAGTGTTTATTATGCAGATGATTTTTACTTCTCTCCTTCATCTTCCCTGATAGGGAAATCGAGCTGGAGAACGGAGTGACCTCCGTTGCCTTCAGTGACGAGGGAGGGCAGCTCTTAGTCGGCACAGAGGGAGCCCAGATGTATCGTGTCAGTTTTGAGGATTTCAAAGCTGATCTGCTATGCACAGGCCACAGAAGCACTATCCACGACATAGCCATTCCTATGTAAGTTTTATCTGTCATGTCTACGACCACTTTTCTGTCTGAGTGAGCTCCCAATGGGAAGAAAAATGACCAGCACAAGTTTTAAGTTATTGAAACTGTCAGAATTTCTGCATCCTGGCTGTCTTTCATTTTTTAGAGAGTGTTTTGGGGGAAGGTTGTGTTGTATCAGACAGTTTATTTCTTGTGTTTGCCTATCTCACATTAACATTTAGACAGAAGCAGACTTGGTTCTCAATTTCTTTCACAACAGATTTTTTTTACATTCATGTAACATGACCTAATAGGACATGTTTCCCTGTAAGGAGTTATAAACCTGCACAGGCTGAATTTTTTAGAACAGAGATGTCAAAATTGTGCTAGGTTAATTATTTTTGACGCACAAAAATAATTCCAAAATATCTATATCTACTACAGATGGCCGGCTACTGGACAGCACATGCACCGCTAATGTTACAAATTCCTGAATGTTATGGTGATTGGTGATGCATTGGCACATACTGTATGTCAGAAGGATCTACAAGCCACCTGACCTCTGTTTGCAATTAATAGTGACCTAATGCTACTAATGGCCACATTGGTAGGAGAAGAGATTACTGGTATCTGGCTCAAACTGAGGGCATCATTGGATGCCCTCAGTTTTCATCAGGGTACAAAACTGCACTGTGATGAATGTTTTCCACATGCCCCTTTCCTTGCAGAAGCTGCATGTATACAGAAGGAGAACTCCATTGTGGTGGCTGAAAAAATTCAGAAGTTATGAGGACTAAGTGCAATAAAAGTCTCTAAGACTTTTTGATTTTGTCTTACCAACTTTTTCCAACCACTGAGTGGTTGGACTTTCATTTAAATAAATGATTCTTGTTATAGTGAGAATTGTGAGATTAGTGTGTTTAAAAAGAGTTACCAATGAAATTGAACTCAGAAGGCTACAAATGAAGAAAATAACCTTAAAGGTTTTTAACATTTCTACTGTGCTTTATTTTACATTTGATTTAAAACTGCCCAATTTCTCCGGTATATATCAAGTTTTTAATTTTGACCAACTGTGTATTTGAGTGTGACATCCCTTGATTTAAAAAAATCTGTTTCTCTAGTTTGCTCACTAGCGGATGACACATTAATGCAACATCTGTTATGAAGTTGGGCAAACTTGTTGGGCAGGTCAGTACTTCTTTGTTTCTTTTAATGTGGGCTAGGTCCATGTCCCAGGTGTTTGCAACCTGTTCTGAGGAAGACATCAGACTGTGGCGCATAAACAAGCCCAAAGAGCTAATGCGTCTCTCTGTGCCCAACGTGACCTGCAACACCCTGTGCTTCATGAGTGATGGGCACGGCATCATCAGTGGTGAGATTCAGGCAACACATCTAAAATGTCTTGTAAACATATTTGTATTTCTTTAACAATTTTATATTTTGTCACATTACAACTACAAACTTCCATGTATTTTATTGCGATCCTATCTGATAGACCAACAGAAAGTTGTGCATATTGGGAAGTGGCAGGAAACTGATACATGGTTTGATTTTGAGCAAGTCTCTGTCAGTTTTTGGGCAACATTCTTTGCAATTTCCCATTATTTCCCTGTGGGGATAATGTGTTTATGGTAATGTGCATAATCAGTTTTGAGTTTTTGTTTCATCTGACCTGAACACCTGCTTCCTCATGTTTAGCTTTTTGTCCTATATGGATTGAGGCAAACTGCACTTTTCATGGTTTTCTTGTAACAATAAACCAAAAGTATTCATTTGTATTCCTCCACACACAGAAGAATCCCATTCTAAATCTATGGGATTTAATATGATGTTGGGCCACCGTTTTAATGACTTGATCTCACCTGGGAAGGCTTTTCACAATGTTTGGGAGAGTTTATGGAAGTGTTTGTCCATTCTTCCAGAAGCACTGTAATTCCTCCAAAAGGTCAGAGTTCACGTCACAACTCTGTGCAGAGCAGTCAGCTTTTCCACACAGAACTTGGTCCTTTATGCTTTTGTGAACATCGCTTTATGTACTAAAGCACATATTCAAACTATTCCTACAAAATTATGAGCATAAAACTGTCCAAAATATCTTGTAAAGCTAAATCATTAAGTTCCGTTCAATGGAACTTAAGGGAACAGGTCCAACTCATGAAAACAAACACACACCATGATTCCCTCTCCATCAAACTGAGATAATGCAAGTTCCTGTCTCCTGGCAGATGCCAATTAAAGAAATGCCCATTAGGCAAGAGACTGTGTGGTATCTAGTTTAGTTTAGTTAGAAAACTGGACTTATTGCACTGATGGTATTTTATCATGCTGTCACAAGGCTATGAAAGTGATTTAGACACCTTCATTCAGCATTTTGGATGGGTGACCCAATACTTATGACAATATAGCTCTGACAGTATAGAATAAATATAAACTCATGCCACACTATTCCAATTTTTTCCCTTTTAACTTATCTTTTCTCTTCACATCACAAATGTGCATAGTGTGGTATTTGTCTATTATGTGAAATCACAATAAAATACACTGAAGTATGGGATTGTAATGTGACAGTAGTCTGAATACTTTGTGAAGTGTCCATCTGAGAGCAACATAGAGCAGCAATTCATCTGTTTCTGCGTCAGCTGTGCTGAAGTTACCAGCTACAAAATATCGCTCATCTTCACAACAGTGGAAATGCAGATTTTTCTTTGGGTTTTAGGATGGAGCGATGGTAAGATCCGCATGTTTGACCCGAAAAATGGGAAGCCGCTGCTCATTATAAACAACTCGCACAATATGGGTGTGACAACCATCGCTAACACCAGAGACTCCAAGAAGATTGTCAGTGGAGGAAGAGAGGGACAGGTCAGTATGTTCTAATATTCGCTCTACAGATACAATGTTCAACTCAAGAGATTAAAACAAGTATCTTCTCAGTTTGAACAATATGAGATGTTATTTCTTTATAAAATGCTACAATAAAAATGACAATTTAAAAGGCTGTACTGGTATAACAAAATAAGGAGAAGGAATGGTGAAGAATGAGTTTATTTCCATTTGCAGGTGCGTGTTTGGGAGCTACAGCCTCAAGGCCACCGTTTGCTGGATACGCTGGCGGAGCACAAAGAGACTGTGACTTGTATCAAAATCAAGAGCGATGACACAGAGTGCGTCTCAGCCAGCACTGATGGGACCTGCATCATCTGGGACTTAGTGTGAGTAGTACTTCTGGAGAGTACATCACACACTACAGCAGTGGAAAGAATGCACACACACAAACAAACTTTATGCGTACTCTCTTCGCCTTTAGATTTGTATTGTAGCCCTAGCAAAATGTTGTGGAGATCAGATAAATGGCTGGAAATTTAAAAGTCAAGCTAAAATAAATTTGTGGAAAAGATCAATCGAAGCACATTACTACATAATTTCATCATGGCATTCATCTTAGCAATTCTTAGTGACAGATAGAGAGCAGCAGCAGAGCATGGGCTTCCTATGCTGTCAGGAAATGTATAGAACTGAAGTGTTTTTCAGATCAGGATAGGTGGGGACAGTCTATCCATGCATATTTAAACTGTGATTGCTATAGCACTATATGAAGCACTTTTGTGCTTCTGCTTTAAAAAATGGAATGAAAACACTACCAATTATTGTCTAGAAAAAGAAGAGATGAGAAATACGAAGAGTGCTGTTAAATGGCTGTCTTTAAAAATTGATGCTATTTCTGGTTTGTAGAGAATTAAAGTACATTTACCGTGCTTACCATCTTTAAATAAAACGCTTCTTTCTGTAAAGAGAATCTTCATTATATCAAGCTGTGGTCACAGTTTTTCGTTGTCGGTGAACTGTCTTCATCCATCCCAACATACTGTAAATTTTCTGTCTACTTAACTTACAACAACAATTTTTGTGACTCTTGTCCAACTCCACACTAAAGCTACCTTTTGCATGTCATCCTTGAAATGTAATCATCAACAGAAAGCTGACTTAGAGTAAAAAACAACATTAGCAAGCTTCTTCTCATGTCTTTATTGAACTGTTCCTCTGTTTCTCTGTGTTTCCTTGTTCAGACGATGTGTAAGCCTTCAAAGGGTGATTGCGAACACTCTTTTCCGGGCTGTGTGCTACAATCTAGATGAACACCAGATCATCACAAGTGGAACTGACAGAAAGGTGCATTCAGACCCTATGGGTCCCTTGCAGCGTGACATCACGCTCGTAAGATCCCAGCCCCAGTCTCAATACAGGAGGCCCAAAAACTACTGGCTGACAATGACATTGGTTTGAGCTGTTAAGATGTCAATATAACGCGCTAAGTCTTAAATGTATGTCTGACATATAAAATAAAAAGAGACGCATTGCTTTGCTATGACAACTAGATAACAAGGTCAAGAAAAAGTTTGAATTAAGAAAAAAATAGCGAGGGAGAGGGAAGTAGTTCTTGCTTGAATTTGACAACCGTAACATCTAGGTGTGATGTGGAATTTGGTGTGTTTCAGTTCAGTTAAAAAGTAAGAAAAGGTGACAAAAACACCAACTCTGACATATCATCGTGTTTAAATTGAATAATTAACCACTGCGGTAATAGCAGCAGTATCTAATCTACCACAGTGAACACTTATTAATAATCGCAAAATAAATGTTAAGCCTAAAATCATAAAACTGCAAAGGACTAAATGTTCTGTTCTTTGTGTGGGAAATGGAAAATATACTTGGGAAATTTTTGGTATTGAATCCTGAAACACATAGTGGCATTGTTGTGTAGAGTAGCCAACACAGAGAGCACAAAAAAAGTGTTTTTGAGTTGTTTATCAATGGTTTTTCTGTGTTATTTGTCCCTTTTTGGTGGCGCACTGCACTAAACGAATCATACCTACAGCTCCAGGTTTAATTTAGCGATGGATGGCATGTAAAACGACAGTATTTTTACCCTTCAGCATTGTGCGCATGTTCAAAATTTCCGGACGTGAACAAGTGTATAAAAATCTGATAGGTTAAAGAAAACTTCAAAGGTTTTTATTTATGTGGCTTTTTTTATCAGCTTAACATTAATGTGCATGTGCAAAAATAACATTTTAGTAAAACAAGTAAAATCTGTACATCATTGTAGATCTACGATATGAGAAAGGTTTTGTTTTTCTTCAACATTTATTATATTTCTCTAAATCAATAAAGTAAATGCAGTTTTTTTTTGCAACCAGGCTAGCTTTTGAGTGAAAATTGCTGGATAATTGTGGTCTTATTTACGATTAAATTAAAAACTTTCAAGTATGAGAATAACTACGTGAGGTTAAAACATAATAGCTGTAACCTCGGTTTGTCTGTGCTCATCTGATTGTCAGATCACCTACTGGTATGTGTTGGACGGCTCTTCCATCAGAGAACTGGAGGCCTCCCAGTCAGGGGCCATCAACACCATGCACATCACAAATGACGGCAACCACTTTGTGACAGGTCTGTTGCTGTCTGTGTTGAACCTTCATTGTGTCACCAGTGTTACTGATCTGAGTCAAGCTTAGAGAGTTTGATTAGAGCCTGGACATCAAAACTGGTTTTAGACTGGATAAAGCAGGCTGACGTTAGGATTCTGTGATGCCCTCCCCAAAGCCACAAAAGGAAATGTCTATTTCAGAGAAAATTATTAAAGCCCCTGATGAAAATGACAAACATGCCCAAGATAGTAACTTCTGAAAAGCAAAATGTAAATAGCTATTACAATCATACATTTGCTTCTGCTTCCTTCCACCAGATTGTGCTCTGTCTGATCAATCACAGAGCATTTGAGTAAAAGCAAAAATGGTAGTCATAACCTTCTTATGACCATTTTAATATGGCATGTTTTTACCACTTTAGCTTGAGCATGTTTTACTCTCTCCTGCTGACACTGTAAGTCAGTTTTACAGTTTTCTTTAATGTTATTAAAATATTTTTTTCTGTTTTGTACGGTCAGGTGGAGAGGACAAGCAGCTGAAGGTGTGGGACTATACACTCGGAGACGTAACCCATGTAGGGATGCCTCTTGGTGCAAGTATTACCTCCACCAAGATCTGCTCCAACAACAGCATCCTGGTCTGTGCCACTGCTGACGGAGGCGTTTGGCAATGGAGGTTTCCTCACCCTCCCTCCTCCTAATAAACTCTTAAAGTAGCATTTTCTCTTTATATTTATTTGCAAATTTTACATATAAGATTGCAGAATGGATTTAAACTGAGAAACAGAGAATAGCACTAGATTCAAGCAGTACTACTAATTATACATGTCAATGTGTTGAAGTGTTTTTTTTAATTTATTTAAATTAGTATAATTAACCACCTGACAGGTAATCTCCTCTGACTCACAAAAGAAAGTGTCTCTTAGAAAAAATATTTTCAGATCATAAGTACAGTTAATTGACTTTATCTCTGCAATAACATTGTGTCAAGCAGATATGGGAAAACAATGTAACAAAATCCCCTTTTGATACTTCAAGTATTCCCCTTATTGGAAAATGTGTGCCACTATCAAGTCTCGCAGTATCAAACTGGATTAGCTGCAGACTGGTCATGAAAGCAACTTCTAAGATCATCTGAAAAAAAATTTAATCCTCTGCAAAACTTTCATGTCACAGAGAGTATTTTTATGTAAAATCCACTTGGAGAAATAAGTTCAAACTTCTGTCTGTCTGATGTATCAGAACAATCTGAATGTTCTGCCATGAACAGCAGGTAATGTGAAGCTCTTCATTTTGAAGCTAGATGGCGCTGTAGCACAACAGGAGTCATAAGAATAGTTGTTTTTTGTCTCCTGCGCGATTGCTTATTTAGGCATGTCTTTAGAAATCAAGACAGTCTTTCCTGGAAACACCAGATTATTTCCTCATGTAGTTCAAATGATTTCATGTTTGATGTTTAGTGTTGATTTATAAAGTAAGTATTATAAAGTAAAGTATTATTAAGTAAGTATTATAAAGTACTGATTATTTGACTTTTTGCACGGGAGTTGCAATAGAAATTTCGTTGAATCCTGTTCAATGACAATAAATGCTATCTATCTATAAAGTAAGAAAGCAATGGAGAACAGGGTCTGTAATTGTGGTCCCTGAATTTTGGAATACCTAATGGATTTAAACATAATTTTGGGGGTGGAGGAGCTAATGACTGTGTTGGGGAAGTAAGCAATTTGAAAAACAGAATTTTGCAATAATTGTGGACACAAATGTTTAGGATGAAAACTGTGTAACGGTGGCTGTTGTCCTCTGGTTTAATTCTCATTTGTGGTAATTCTGTAGAGTAACCAAAGCCAGGATCACAAAACTCAGCCAGAGCTACTTTGTTAGTAAGAAGCTAAAAAGTGAGAACTACACCTGTAAGCTCATATTCGATTAATATCAGGGCTGTTTCTCTCCTTTTACATTCTCTTAAAAATAAACTTGTCAATGAGCTTCTCTTTGTTCTGTTGTTTCAAACATTTAGAAATATGTTTTCCTGTGAGTTGACAAGGAGTTTCAAATATTTTTCTCTTTCATATCATGGTGAGAGGAAGCTGGATCACATGATAATCCTCTAACTTGGTTGGCTGAAAGTAACAAGAGGCCACGTCTAATTCAGATTGAATCATCATACCATCCCCTAACTCAATTTCTCATCGGTCCTCTCTCTCACTGTTCTGTTAAGAAAAACGCCCACATTCAAGGCAGAAATTTGATCGATTCATTTATGTGACTGAAGGCTCCAACTCTCAGCAGCTGCAGAGATAAAGTTTGGAGGTGAAAACATATGATGCTGCCTCTGACACTGGAACACACTAAGGCATGGCTTGTTTGTCCGTCAGTCTGGATAGATAAACCAGCGGTGTGCTGGTGGAGTTGAACTGGGAGCACACAGCAACAACCTGGCTGGCCCCGCCTGTGTGTGGGATTATCTGGAACATGGCGTAACAGCCATTCCTGCATATGTGCACACAGACTCATGCACACTTAAACAGTGAGTGTCTTCTTTCCAGATGTGCTGAAAAAAAGAAAAGAAAAAAAAACCCGCTTCTTGGCATGCTTCAGCTCTGAGCAGCTTTGTTTCTAGTCTTCATCTCCAGGTTGCATGGATTGAAACGTGGCCAATGGGAGTGGATGGACAGGATTCGGCTTTATTTTGTGTTTATGGCAGTTCTCCCCATTCCTTGCTCGTATAAAACGCAATGACCCCATCCGTTTTCTGTGCATAAATGCTTGAATATTGTCCACAGACCTGCAGTGAATCAGTCTCCTTTGATAAGAAATTAATGAGCCCCTCGTTGGTGTGAGATGAAAGTGAGAGCAGGGCAGGTCAAAGTGATGAAAGGATCTCTGCTGCACTGACTGGGGGGATCGCTACATCAGATACACACACAGTATATCAAAGCAGTCAGCCCTCCTATTACTACATTGACTTAAAAAAACCTTTTATGTTTTAATAATAAAGCAAAAAACCTTTTAAAGTAGTAAAATATCTACTGTCTCATTCTGTACTGACATCCAGGACTTACGACCTTGCAAAAAGTGTTTATACTCAATGAACTTTGTTGTAATTTTATATAATAGACTAACCTTTGTACATAGTGGTAAAGTGGATAGAAAATGAAAAACTATTCTCTTGGCTGAAGGCCTCGGGGTTTGTCAGAGAACAATAGTGAAGAAACAACAGAAAAAGTGGCGGAGAACTTTAAACCAACGTTTGAGTAATAAACAATATTACAGATTTCAACATCACATGGAGATTTGGTCAATTCATCAGTTGAAAACTGAAACTGTACAGCAACACTGACGTAAACTGACAGGCTGAACAAGGAGAGCATCTATCTGTGAAGCAGCTGAGAGGTTAACTCTGGAGGAGCTGCAGAGATCCACAGCCCAGAAGGATGAATCTGTTTACAGGATGGCTACAAAATTGCTTTTCGTGGAAGAGATGCAAAAAGGAAGTCGTTGTTTGGAAAGCAACGGCTGGGAGAAAACCCATTTAAAGTTCGCAGCAGGCACAAGCACAAGCTTAGAACTGGCTCTGACCTCGTTCCTGTCTAACTTATAAACAATATAAGTACTGTACATTACAATTATTACTTGATCACAGTTTGTGAATACTTTACCCAGCTCTGGTAATACTTAAATAAATGTCAGTGAACATGCCTACTAAGATATCACGGGTCACTTCCGGTTCAGACTTGTGGAAACTATCTATAGCCCTGAAGCTGATCGATAATCTGTGACATGTCGCTATTTTCAGGTTTTGATTAATGGAAAAAAAAAGAAGAAAATAATTAAAAAAAAATGTCTCCACTTTATGTGTTGTGTTGGTAAAATCTTAACATGCTGATGAAATAGATTTTGTGGCTGTAATGAAACAAAATGTATCAAAAATGTTTAAGTGGTTTGAATATTTTTGGGAAACAGTGGATTTAAGAATGACAGAAAAAAGAATATTATAAAAATATGAAGATTTCACAGCTGTTTGTAAACAGATGGAGTATTTATAGAGAGGTTGCAGGCATTTCAGCTTCGATTTGTGTCTCTTCCTTATAAAGTGGTAACATGGAGGAAATGCCCCCATAACCTCACGGCCTGCTCCACAAACACACACGCGCACACACCCACCCACCCACACACACGCGCACACACACACAGAGCAGAGCACACACATGCAGTGTCACCCGGTTAAATTGCTTTCATGTTGTTTTCCAGCTCTTAGCCTTGGGGAGAGAATGCTAAATTGAGGCAGGAATTGGAGAAGCTTAGGTAAGTCTGCAGCAACAAGCGTGGGCTTTGTTCCTGGGTTATCATCGCAGTGCCTTCAGCCAGCCACTGTGTGTTTGGAAACATCAAATTTGATTAGATTAGAAGAGAAGAGAAGGGATCCACTTTCTGTGCCTGCTCTGCTGCCAGTCTCCTAAACAATAATCTGCTCTCAGGTGCCGCTACAAGAGGCTTGTAAATGAGGGGCCCGAGGATAATTTGAGCAGGGGGAACATAACCTTCTGCAAGACACAGATGTACAAAGTCACGTATGGCATCTGTGAGACACGACACTTACCATCTCTGCATTTCTCGCTAAAGCCTGAGCTCCATAAACATTCAAAAGCTTGTATGTATGGATAAGCCAGATAGATTTCACAAATCACCACTATTACCTGTAAAATTTGAAGGTTCTTATTTAGATTTTTTTTTTTCAAAGAATTATCAATATGCATAGTAACCTATTATATGTACAGGAATACCTATAGTGTATTTAACATAATGCGAGCATGTATGCGTCAGTGTGTTTGCAGATGGATCTACGTTTACAGTTATGAACTGAACAGACCTGCTAAGCAATGCTTGACTCCCTTCCAGGCAAGTTGGCAATCGGTTCAACAAATCTGGGCGTCACCAAGAAATCGTCCTTGTCATGTTTTACGGTGAGAGGTGGTGAGGGAGACGCAGTGGACCCGGGTTGTTGAGAATGAAATGATGATGTCAGAAATACAAAAAGTCCAGGCAGCACAGATGAGTAAAAACCCTAAGAGCTCAAATACTGGTAGCAACTGGTACAAACAAACTGACGACAGACTTGATAGCAGACAAGACAAGGACCCGACACAGAACAAGGAACACAGGTGGGTTTAAATACACAGGGAGACAATCAGGGGAAACAAGGAACAGGTGTAACTAATCAAGCAATAGATGGGACAACACAGAGACTCCACAGAACACAGAAACCTAAATAAACATTCAGAAACCCGAATCCCTACAGTCCTACATTGTTATTTTGCTTACAACCTTAAAGTGTCACATTTATTTTTCTTTTAATACTAAGTAATTACTTAAATACCTTAAAAAAGGGCAATTCATTTTATTATATAATCTCAGCCAGATGTGAAGCTGAGCAGTTACATTTGATCAGGAAATATAAAAACAAAGCAAATCAGCTGGAATAAAACTGCATGCAACTAAATAACCGGATACTTGGCTGAGGTGTGCTGGAAGCTGAGATCGTGTTGATGGCATCTTTCAGCTGATCTGCGTCTTTGGGTCTGTTGTCTCTCATCTTCCTCTTGACAATACGCCATAGATTTTCTGTGGGGTTAAAGGTCAGGGGAGTTTGCTAGCCAATCAAGAACAGTAGTTACTGAAGCAGGTTTTGGTATCTTTGACAGGATGGGCAGGTGCCAAGTCCTGCTCGAAAAATTAAATCAGGATCTCCATCAAGCTTGCCTGCAGAAGACAAGCTTCTACTAAACAGCATAAAGTCCGTCCAAAATGTCCAAGTAGAGAGCTGCATTGACTGTGGACTTTAGAAAGCACAGTGGACCAATGCCAGCAGATGAGATTCATGAAATCTTTATGAGAAAACACAAAAAGTTGATGTTCAATGTTGTTCTTTTTGGCTCTAGATCCACTTTAACCAAGCAACAAAAAAAGGAATAAATTGACTATTAAACCTTGACTGGAATATGTTATGCTGAATACAGATTCTTTTTTAAACAAATTAATAATTTATAAAAATAAAGAAAAATAAATATTTTTGAGTTTTGCCAGCATTGCTGGAATTTGGCGTCATCTTGTTTTCTTCAGCAGGATGACTATACCAGCTATTTGCTATTTATTTTATGCCTTTTTGTAAAATTACTTATTTATGATCCTACGAACCATTTTTTTCCCCAAATCAGTGTCATGCATCCCCTTTTATAAGATCTGCAGCTTTTCCAGAGCTGGAGGTTGCTGGTTGCTGATGAAGGATGAAAAACACAAAAAACCCCATTGCAGATATATGTTTCTGTGACCATGTGCTGTTTATTTGGGTGCTCACACACCCACCCCAATGTGTATGTGTAAGTATGAGTGATGTAACGTAGACCCCAGCCAGATAATAACATGCCACAGTGATAGAGAGCGCTGCTAAATAACTGCAGTCCTGAGATGATCTTCTCCATCAAACACGCACACATTTATAAGCCTTGCTTCTCAGGCTCTTGTAATGGGATCACTGGAGACTGGTCAAACATCTGTCACACCGAAAGGTACAAATATGTACTCACACATATAGGCACAGAGGCAGAACATGACTGTGTGTGACATGAAAGCTGCCGTTTATAACAGAAGTGGTTCGGGCCGTCTGATGGTACCCTCATCTTGCTGCTGTACATTT
Organism: Xiphophorus couchianus; assembly: GCF_001444195.1. Taxonomy (NCBI): domain Eukaryota; kingdom Metazoa; phylum Chordata; class Actinopteri; order Cyprinodontiformes; family Poeciliidae; genus Xiphophorus; species Xiphophorus couchianus. The sequence goes on from NC_040239.1 coordinate 17,971,237, forward strand.
GCACATATATCAGAAGGGGTGGGCATATGAGTAAATCTGTATGTCTACTTTAATGGCATTAACCATTGCAAGTGTGAAATGAGACGACCTTCACTATCTGTCTTTGAGAGCCAACAGAACAGTAGCTGAAATTAAATAATGGATCATACAGACAGAGGTGGATAGTAACTAGTTACATTTACTGCATTTGCATTAGTCATTTTCTTCATGTACGTCTAAGAGTAGTTTTACAGCATCATGCATTTTACTTCTACTAAAATAATATTTAAATAACATATTAGTATAATATACAATTTTTAATGTTATTTGAGTACCAGAATGTGCAAATAATTTAACATTTTGTTTGCATAATTACATCAAATTAAATCACATTAAGTAGCATTTTTACTAAATACACCAACTCTTAGTTTAGTAACTTTTGCATAGCTACTTTGTACTTTTACTTCAGTAATATATGTTGTAGTAGTGTTATACTTGAGTACAACTTTAGCGGTTATACTGTTTTTGTTAGTCTTAGTGTAAGTATGTAGAAATGTATATATAAACGTATTAAAGCTGATAAGTGAGAATCTTTAACTACTTGTTTACTTATTGAAAGTTAGGTAATCCTTTGCATGTTAACATAATTTAATCAATTTTTTTCTACTAGCTTGCATGAATCAGTGGGTATCATAGTTTACATGGACTTAGAAAAAGTACAAAGGAGCTTTTTATAGTCTAGTAAAATTTTCTGAGTTTTCCAACAACAGTTCAGACTCACAATCAATGATAATAAACCTAGAATATGTTGTTTAACCCTGCCTTGCATAACAGCTTGCACAAACTGGGACACAATTTGAAAACTGATTTCGGAAGAAGCCTCAGAGCAAACACATTTTCTGCTTTAGCTTTATATCTCCCTTCTCCAAATTCCTCTTGAAGATCACCATAAACTGCAGCTCAAAGTGTAATAATGTACCCACACACACTTCATACACAGGCGGTGACTCTACATCTCAGTAATCTCGGCGCAGAGGATGCTGGGTAATTTGGTTAAAGATGTCAGGAGAGTAAATCACTTATAATAAGAACAGCTCTCATTGGTCAATTTGCCCTCTTTCTGCACGTCTCAATTGGTCACTTGTCCATACCAGTGAAACTCACCACAGAAAGAGACTTAGAAACGGCTTTATACTGTATATGTCTATGAAACTCACTGCTTAGCTGTTATGCAACAGGATAAAAAATGAGACGACTTTCCTCCAAGACTCCATGAAAACATCAATAAAAGAAATAATTCTCAATTAAGCAAGAGGTTTTTGCATATCAAAGCAAGCAGTAAAAAGGTCTGCTTGTGTCATATTTCTGGCTAACGCTTTGGAACTGGCTGGCTTTTCTTATTTGTATGAAGTATATGACGGAACGCTACCTTATCCAATGTAAAATTCCACAACTGTCTTTTTAAAGTGATTTCTAATGACCTTGTAGGACTACAGATTTAGTCAAAGCAAACTCTTATAAATGGCATCTCAGTAGTTCAAAGTATCTGCAGTTTATCTTGCAGTTAAGAGTCTGCTCTGATGTTTCCTGTAAAGAGTATCAGTCCAGTGTATTTTGAAGGTGAACTCCCAGATTCTGCTAAGAGTTTCTCAACGTCCACTACTTATTTAGATTCTGTTCCTCCTCATATTAGCAGATTGATACTCAGTAGTGGCAGCGCTGCCTTACCTCTTCAGAATGACCCAAGCTGATCCTATAGCTGTTTGTGCTGAGATTCAGCCCTCATCACCCCCCCCCACACACACACACAGAGACTAAGGTTAGGTCCATGAGAGTCAAAACAGCACTGATCATAAAGGCAGCTCTGAGAATTGAGAATATCTCCCTTTACCCAACATTTCCCTCTTAGGTCAAACTTTGACAATGTTACTTATTATTAGGCCATAAAATTCTTACCTTTCGACCTCCGAGAAACAAATATGTTCCTGGTAATTCATAGACTTATAAAATCAGTTCCAATTATATTTTAAAGAAGTACTTTTCTCGTTATTTCCCAGTAAGTTTGTACTGGTTACCAAATGTTCCAATGTAAATAAGCAGCAAGTGTTGGAAGAGTTTTATCTTTTCATCTGTGGCCTGTGTGGATGTCTCCACTCTGCAGCGTTTGGAGAAATGACCATGCCAAAATGAGTGCATGTGTTAACAGCCAATATGGCCCCACACTTTGTCCTTGGTACAAGGGAGAGCAAGCAACTCAAAAACCCAAACGGCAAAGCGATCAGGCGCAAGGTATTTTATTACCAAAAAATGATAAAAGTCACGAATAGTGGCACAATAAAACCGCCCTCTTGTCCTCAATAAAATCCAGGGCTCAGTAATTGTCTAAAAGTCACCAATCCGAGGCCACAGGCTGGGCTCCGCTTCTTAGGTTGCTTCTGGTGGAGCTAATCCGTCTGCAGCGCACTCCGTTGCCAATCCCCAGCTGACGGGACGATGCTCCAGCACCGCTCCACTCTTCGGCGTGCAATGCCCCTCTTCCGCCCGATCCAGCTAAAAGAAAGAGCAAGAAAGCGCCAGCATCCCCGCACCAAAACTCTGCCGGAAGACGTACTTCCCGCTAATGGCTACTCTCTGATCAAAATAGAGCGCTACTTACAGGCGCGGGCAGAGGTTCTCCTCTGCCCTAATCCTCTGTACTGGGCCGTTTATCTAGCTCCCGGTCTTCTGCGCCTGACGTGCAGATTCCGTCTTCCCCTCGCTCCGCAGTGTGTCGGTTTCTGTAGCCTACGGAAACAGGTTGTTTGTTCCTCTCCCCCTCCTTCCATCCAGGCTCCTTTTATTTTGGCTTTAATCAGCCTCTGCTGACACCTGTATCGGCAGCCAATTAGTGCGCTCCGCCTCCCTAGACAAGCACCTTCAGTCTAGTGCGTTTGGATTGTTAACGGAAAAAAAAGAAAACAAACCCCAAGCATGCAAAGCACAACAAAAGTAAAACAAAAACACCATCATATTTTCCCCTGTACAACATCCCCCCATACTTTTACAATGACAGTCCCTGTCACTAATCTGCTGCTCTATAGCGAGCAGGTGGTTGTCCTAGGTTTGCTCTCGCAGAGCGCCGAGGTCCTAAAACCTCTTCCTGAAAAGGAGCTGACGGGGTAAACATGACACCAAAAAATGGGGGACTTATGCAAGTCTCTACCACACTCTCCTTACTAGCCACCAGCTGGGGTTCCTCCTTTAAAGGAGCAATACAAAGTTTCAACGCATTGCGGTGCAGGGTCATTTCACGGCCTCCCTTCTCTGGCTGCACTTTGTACACCACCCCTGTTTCACCTACTTGCTCCAGAATAACATGTGGTTCATCATTCCATCCTGGATGCAGTTTACCTTGTCCTTTCCTATTTCTATCTCTCACCCACACCCTCTCACCAGGTGCCAAAGGCAGGGCCTGCGCTTTCCTGTCATATTGCTTCTTGCCATAAAAAGCAGCTTTTGTCATGTGCTTTTTAGCAAGTTCATAAGCAAGGGACAGCTTTGCATGATGGTCTTTAACCCATCCTCCCATGTACTTCTCCCACACTTCCCTGCGCTTGCTTGTGGGGCATACAACTTGGAAAAAAGTTGCATTAGTTTTACAGTCTGTTACTTTTCGACAAACAACACCATCCCGGAGTACGAGTTTCCCCCACTGTTTCAGAATTTTGCGCAGACGGGCTGGCAAGTCCTTTCTAGTTTGTGCTTCCGGTAAAGTCCCCTGCCTCACATACCTTTGCACAGCTTTCAAGTCCACATCTAACTCTTGAGCAGTCTTCCAATCCTGTGTCTGTAGTCCAGGCTCCGAAGGATTTGGAGAAACTGCTACATTGGTTACATAGGCGAATTGGTCCTCTGATGACAGGCCTACAGGAAATCGGGACAAGGCATCAGCATTAACGTTTTCCTTCCCTGCCCGATATTTCACGATAAAATCGAAGGAGGCTAACTGCGCTACCCAACGTTGTTCTGTTGCCCCCAAGTGGGCAGTTTGAAGGTGTGCCACTGGATTGTTATCTGTAAAGACTGTAAATTTGGCTCCTGTCAGATAATCCTTAAACTTTTCAGTGATTGCCCACTTTAAGGCCAACAGTTCCAGCTTTAAAGAACTGTAATTCGCATCGTTCCTTTCAGCAGGATGCAAACTCCGACTTTCATAGGCAATCACATGTTCTCTCCCATTTTGCACCTGGGCTAGGATAGCACCCAACCCATGTTTACTTGCGTCAGTATAAAGGACAAATGGTAGAGAGAAGTCAGCATAGGCGAGAACAGGGGCTTGTGTAAGTGCAGTTTTTAACTGTTCAAATGCTCCCTGACAATCGGCTGTCCAAGTAACCTTCATTTCTGACCTCTTATTAGCGGGTATCCCGGTCAACAGAGAGTTCAAAGGGCGAGCCATTTTGGCAAAACCAGGAACAAACCTCCTATAGTACCCAGCCAGGCCCAGAAAAGCTCTGACCTGGCGAATGGTATTTGGAACAGGGTAACTCTTGACGGCACTAATTTTTTCAGGATCAGGTCTCACCCCATTCTTGTCAACAAGGTGGCCAAGGAACTTCACCTGAGTTTGAAACAACTTGCATTTGTCCAATCTAAGTTTCAGGCCATGCTGACAAAGTCTCTGGAAAACATTTTCAAGGTGTTGCAAATGAGAGGAAAAATCTGGTGAATATATAATAATATCATCCAAATAGACCAAGGCAGAGTCTGTAAGTTCGCCACTTAAGCATTGCTGCATTAAACGCTGAAATGTGGCAGGGGCATTACAGAGCCCAAACGGCATGCGTTCGAACTCAAAGAGTCCGAGTGGTGTAGTAAAGGCAGTCTTCTCTTGGTCCTTAGGGTCCATCTCCACCTGCCAGTAGCCGCTGGCCAGATCCAGTGTTGAAAACCATTCAGCCTTTGTTAAAGATGTCAAGGTCTCCTCGATCCTAGGAAGGGGAAAAGCATCCTTATGAGTGACCGCATTAAGCTTCCTGTAGTCTACACAAAATCGCAAGCTCCCATCTTTCTTCCTCACCAGAACGATAGGTGCAGCCCATGGGCTCTTGCTCTCACAGATAATTCCTTTATTCAGCATATCTGCCAGAAGTGTCTTCATCTCTTTGTACATTAAAGGAGGCAAAGGTCGATGCCTCTCTTTAATAGGTGCTGCGTTACCTGTGTGTATGCTATGCTGGACCAAGTCTGTTCTGCCAACATCTTCTTCATCCACAGAAAACACCTTTTTCCACCTCTGCAGAAAGGCCTGGAGCTCCCCCTTCTGCTGTGGGGGTAAATCCACAGAAGTTAAGAGTTTGTTCACCTCTTCACAGCTGTTTGTTTCTTCCATCCCTACAACTTCTGTTACACCAACTTCAACCACCCCATCAGATCCCACAGTTAGACTAAGGTCGCCAGTACCCTGAATTTCAGTCTCCTCCACTTGATGCAGTCGACCTAACTTCTCGTAGGGCCCTATTTTTATTGGATATGGGTGAGGGTTGCAGACTCTGACAGGAAGCCGACCCCGATCAACCACTGACAAAGTTCTTGCCACCCCCCATTGTTCTGATCCAGGTAGTGCCTCAATAAACACCAACCCATTCCTGGACCTCATCTTCTGAGGAGCACGGCCCCAAATCATTGTTTCACAATTAGGGGGTACCTGTATTCCTTGGCGACAGGCAGGTCGGACGTACCCCAGGGAATCCCCTTCCATCTTAGTAGCAGAAATCCTCTGGCAGATGGTAAATGCCTCTTCCCAGACCTGGTAGGACTTCCACTTCTGAGGGGAGAAAGCTGACGTGCCACTTTTAAAAACAGTGTCCCAACAAGCACCAATAACATTCATGCCCACAATAAGTGAGTGGGTGGAGCAGTCATCTTTTACAATCACAACACCTTTTTCAGGTATTTTAAACCCTTCGACCTCAAAGTCCATAATAGCATACCCAGAATATGGGATGGTGAGGCCATTTGCAGCTTTTAACGTGAACACCAAAGATCTGTCACTTTTCATTTGAGGAAAATAAGAGTCCATTACTTGTTGTTGGACCAGTGTGACTTGAGAACCAGTATCCAACAAAGCTGTCATTCTCACTCCACCCATAGATAACTCTATGGTAGGACATTTACCAATGAATGGTGCTGTGGCCCCTTGGCCATTTGTTATACAACCCGTCCCCACTGCCTGGGCCTCGGCAGTAGGGTTACCTAGTTTAAAGCTGGCTGTTCCCCATCAGGTGCTTGGCAAAACCTGGCAATATGGCCCGCCCGCTTACACTGCCTACAGATAGGTTGTCCATCTCTGGTCCAGCCCCGGGAGTATCCAGGCCGTCTTTGTGGCAGTCTTGACACCCCTGAAGCAGCAACATCCCCCTGACTTTGTTGTAAAAGAGGCCTGATCTCATTAATTACTTCTTTTGCCAAGTCTTTCATTTGTTCTTTAACGTCATGCATTATTTCTTTTTTAAAATCTTCTTTCCAGTTAGAGTGGGACAACAATCGGTTATGTGTTGGCTCACTTACTACAAAACACATACTCTGTAGTCTTTGTGAGCCATTATGCTCCTCTTCAAGCTGCAATGCCTCTCGATGAACAGCGACAAAATCCTCTCCAGGATTGTGTCGCACATAGGCTCTGAGTGTGTGGGACAGGGGACCTTCACGCAGGCCAAGTAGCATCTGGTCCAATAAGTTTGCGTCAGTAGGTGCATCATCAGGGCTGCGCTGCCTCAACCTGCAGCACAGTTCTCTCAACCTTAAAGTAAAGGACTTTACAGATTCATCAGGTTTCTGAATGCAACCAAAAAATTGTGACCTTAACACAGCAACCGGAGTATTATCACCATACAATGAGTCCAAATAATTAAAAATCTTACGGACCCGATCTCGCTCACCCTCATCTAAAACATTAACCCGTTGCTTCGCTTCCCCAGCTAAGGCCCCTATTAAAATGTCCACTTTTCTTGCCTCTACTAATTCTTGAGCATTTAAAAGTCCGTGCACTTGTTCTTTCCAGTCCTCATATTTTAGTTCACTTTCAATCCCTTTGTACTTGGGCACCCAAGGTGCACCAGGGAAGACTGGCATCATCATGTTGTGCTCTTACTTTTGGGAAGAGTGTTGCTCCCTGCTTGTACCCTGCTCGCAGCGCCAAAATAATGTTAACAGCCAATATGGCCCCACACTTTGTCCTTGGTACAAGGGAGAGCAAGCAACTCAAAAACCCAAACGGCAAAGCGATCAGGCGCAAGGTATTTTATTACCAAAAAATGATAAAAGTCACGAATAGTGGCACAATAAAACCGCCCTCTTGTCCTCAATAAAATCCAGGGCTCAGTAATTGTCTAAAAGTCACCAATCCGAGGCCACAGGCTGGGCTCCGCTTCTTAAGTTGCTTCTGGTGGAGCTAATCCGTCTGCAGCGCACTCCGTTGCCAATCCCCAGCTGACGGGACGATGCTCCAGCACCGCTCCACTCTTCGGCGTGCAATGCCCCTCTTCCGCCCGATCCAGCTAAAAGAAAGAGCAAGAAAGCGCCAGCATCCCCGCACCAAAACTCTGCCGGAAGACGTACTTCCCGCTAATGGCTACTCTCTGATCAAAATAGAGCGCTACTTACAGGCGCGGGCAGAGGTTCTCCTCTGCCCTAATCCTCTGTACTGGGCCGTTTATCTAGCTCCCGGTCTTCTGCGCCTGACGTGCAGATTCCGTCTTCCCCTCGCTCCGCAGTGTGTCGGTTTCTGTAGCCTACGGAAACAGGTTGTTTGTTCCTCTCCCCCTCCTTCCATCCAGGCTCCTTTTATTTTGGCTTTAATCAGCCTCTGCTGACACCTGTATCGGCAGCCAATTAGTGCGCTCCGCCTCCCTAGACAAGCACCTTCAGTCTAGTGCGTTTGGATTGTTAACGGGAAAAAAAAGAAAACAAACCCCAAGCATGCAAAGCACAACAAAAGTAAAACAAAAACACCATCATATTTTCCCCTGTACAACACATGCATACAAGCTTTAAATGTTCATTGCTTTGATCTTCTTGCTTTTGCTTCACATCACAGACAACTGGAGATCTTCAAGCCATATCTCAATAACACAATAACATCCTCCCTGGAAACATATTGCTAATGGTTTCTGGTTAAGCTCAATAAATACGGACACACACGCACTCAGGAAAAATTACACACTCAAAAGCAGGAGCCTGGACTTGGTAATTCTGCAAACGGCGCACATCTCTGAGCTTCCACTGTTTGGTCTCTCTACCCTCAGGCAAAGACCTTCATCACACATCATCATCGACTGGGATGATACACAGCATTAATAAGTGAAGTGCGGTGCACACGCACACAGGTAGAAAAATGTCTGACATTCCTGTGCCAGTTGAAAAGGATGATGAGAACATCAAGCTGTGACAGTGTGTGTTTACTTTTCTGAACCAGGGGCAGGAGAGCTGACCCACAGTGAAAGGGGCATACAAATGAGCAGCCACCCACAGGGTGAAACTCTTCCCACCTTGAATGTTTACTGCACAGGGACCGCGCTGTGTGAGACTGCGGTTCTCCGTAAATATTCCAGGTATGTGCGTATGTGGTATTGCATGCTCCTGGGAGGCACTACATGAAATGCAGCAGAAGAAAAGAAGCTGTATGCATGCGTATATGTGTGTGTGTGTGTGTGTGTCCTGTCCAGGTGGATGTGTTCTGGGTCAGGCTGTTTGTCAGAGCTGAGACCAGATCGATGGAGCTCTAATCTAAAGCTGTGTGATGTGATTGATCACCCCATATTCTGAGAACCTGCACATAGACCTACCAACTGAGATGGACGCTAACACACATGTACACGCCCGCATACCTTGGTCAGTTCATCCAAGCACGAATTGATTGCTATGAAATACAATAAGAGCAGATTGCTTCTGCAGGCCACGAGGTCGGACAGTCCATCCAAATGGGTCAGAAAGGATGATGGGAGCAGAACGTGTTCATTGATACCATCTTTCATGTGCGAGACGTCGACTCGCGTGTTTTCTCTGAAATTGGTTTTCCTTAGAAGAACCAGTCGAGCCATTCTTTTTTTGTCTATCTCAGCCCCCTGATGTGCAGCACGCCGATGTAAATGTGAAAGCATGCGATGCTGACAGGATGTTTGTTTTTGCGGAACATTGACAGATGAGAAAACAGTTCCGTCTCAGTGGCCGAACGACCAAGTAAAACGAGCAGAGCTGCTTGCTATCGCAGCACGCGGAGTGTTTGCATAATTCTCCATGTTTGAAATGTTAATGACACCTGCAGGCTATGTCATGGTGAATCTGCTCATAAGTGAATGAAATGAGACAGAGAGGCGTGAATATATTTGTTGGCATTAGAGTTAGTAGAGTTTCGGGGTGACACTCCCCATGTTGTTTTCCTCTGATTGGTTGTGCTTGGAGAGCGGATGCCTGTGTGTGTGTTTTTACCCACTTGGGCTTCACCTTCTACTCATTGACATGCATAGTGCCAAGAACCTCATTTGTACCACCGGTAACGGGCTCTGCTCTGTTTGCTTGCCTACCGGGCTGTGCCGCTCCGTCTCCTCTGAGACTAACGCATTGTTTACTCCTCTTCTCGTTTCTGACTGTGGACTGAACTAATCATGTTTTATAAACTAGTGCCAATTAAAACATGCCTTTGTGGCAATTTGTCTTGTGACATTCAGCTTATTAGTAAGATTTTGCAGCAAAATCTTAAACAAAATTAACATGTTTTGTAGAGTAATTTTATTAACTGTCCCACTTGGACTCTCAAAAGTCTCAATTTTTCAAGTCAGAAAACCTTCTGAAATGTCTCCTGAAGACATAGTTCTGTCTTTGAAAGTATATGATTTTTCAAGCTATATGTCATTTAGCAGTATTGACTCCTGTTTGTGTCTGACACAAAGCGTTGCTTTAGAAATCTGTTTATTTGTACGTGTGGCATTTTGTGACTCATTGAATTAGTCACAAACATATGAATGTACATCAGTTTTGTTTTATGTTTGAAAGCATAAGATACTGCAGTATATGCTTTTTTGCCTTTTAATGCAAAAAGAGATTAAATTCTAAAATTACTGCACTGCCGGTTCAGAGGACATCCTTATTAACATATTATGAGGATAAGTCTGGGTTTTATTGCCAGCTCTGTAAACCAAAAGATTAGCATGCTCCATTTTTATCTATGCAAAACAGTTCTTGTTTACTAAAGATTTTTTTCTGACAACTCAACAGCACTGACAATTTTATTTTAAGGTTAAAGAATTTAAGTGTTAAATTATGTTGTTTTTCTCAATTTCCCCATTGGAAGATTCTTTGTGTTTTTTCTGCCTTTTCTTAGCAAGAGGCATTTTCTAGAGTTTTTATGAAGATCATTGATAATAATTTTACCAGGATCTTCAACAATCCAATCTGTGTCTCCTCCAAGATAAGCCATCTGGACCACATGGACCAGCAACAGTAACAATGTCCTCTTCTCCCACAGTGGTAGTCTTAAGCTCAGTATAATCAGATACAACTACAAACATTACCGTTACTATTACCGTATTTTCCAGACTATAGAGCGCACCTCACTATAACAGCACCCACAAAGTTTTTTTGTTTTTTTTTTAAATGGAAATGTACCGGGCTATAAGCCGCTGGCATCCGCTGCTCTCGGTTTTCCACAAGGACGTCATCACCTGAATACACCTGCTATTAAGGAAGCAGCCCTGTGTCTCCAATGCCAAACCATGGATTCGTTCACCCCGAGCTTATGTGCAGCGGCTATTGATAGCCTTCAACTTAAAAGCTGCATCATATGAACTTCTTCGTGTTGTTATCTTGATGAGGGGGTAAGAGTTTGAAAACATTTCTCCGTAGTGCCTGCTGCTAGCATGTGCTTGTTCTAAATGAAAGTTAGTGCTTTCTTCTTTGATTTCCAATTTTGACTTCCAATGATTCACTTCCTGCTAAAGAGCCCCCTGGTGGTCGAAGAAAAATCCACAGAAAAGCCGAGCCGGGCTAAAAGCCGCATGGTTCAAAACGTGGGGGAAAAGTAGCGGCTTATAGTCCGAAAATTACAGTAATTGTAAAATTGTCACTAGGTCACACCTGTTCCAAGATGACTCCCTCGAATAGAGTCAGAGATATTGCAATTCCAGTTTTTGTTCTTGCTTTGTAAATTGTTTTTGTCCGATGCTTTCTCAAGACTGGATAGTGTAAAATATAAATCTTTTTTCTTTCAACCTTAAAACAACTTTTGTTCCGATTTACAACTCATCATCCGAAAGGAACCAAATGCAGACCAGCTTCACAGTTTCAGTCGCCATGGTGGACGGAAGAGTCTCTCAGACCAGCAGCTAGACAGATTTTCTCTGTCTGCCTCGCTGAAAAACTCTTACCTCTGGCAAACACACATATCAGCACAGACATAGCCGTGTGGAGGATTCATTGTTGGCAGTTTCTCTCTCCAAATGTGTGGCCACACCCTGTCTGTCCTTTGTCACTCTCCATCTCTATCTCCTCTTTTTCCCTGTCAGACCTGCCTCCATGCTTCCTCATTGTTCTTTTATCTGACTCTCCGCGTCCCATCAGTCACTCTAACCCACATGGAAGGAGGAGGATGTCCCTTCATGTTGTGCCCATTTTTGCCTCCCTGAGGTAGCAATGTGTGTGTGTCTGTGTGTGTGTGTTTGAGTCACTGGCCATAGAAGAGACAAAGTGTGTAACAAAACATCATTACTGAGCAGGTGTCCTTCCATCTGCTCTGATCACAGTTAACTTCTTCCTCTTCTCCTTTTTGCAAGAAACATTGTGTTTTCACATGTTAACACAGAAACACCTGGCTGCATGGCGTTCTCCACAGAAAACTGAGAAATGTGAAAATCATGTAAAAGAAAAGGGAAGTGAAATGAGCTACAGGAGGAGGGATGCTGTGGTAAAGGAAACATGGGGACAGAATGGCAGATAAGGAACAGAAGAGAAAACATGAGCAAAAAGAAGAGAAAAGTAACCTGCATTTATGGGAAGCACAAGATTTGATATGGGAAAAAGCACGTTTTTGAATAAAAAATACGGGCGATAAGAGACAACAGGAGAATAAAAATGAGATAGAGGAATTGGTTAGGTGACTAGGGCTGATATATATGCAATCCAGTACCGCTGTGTGTATGTGTATGTGTGTGCGTGTATCTCACGAGAACCAGAGGAGCCAAAAGTTCAGACTCACCATTAAAACATGTCTGAAGGCTACAGGAGGCAGCCGGGCCGCTCCCAGAAGACGAGAGCTCACTGTCTGGATGAATGGACTGATGCTGGAAATCTTTGAGATGCATCCCTCAAACATTATGGGAATCAAAAGCGCTTTATAACTCTTCACAATACATCTGAAAATAAGAGACTGCAACGAAAACTGTTTTTGGTCACAAATATTTCATATTTCAGCTTGGTTCAGATTTCATTCATACTAATGGTCAGTCAGAAGCATTGCTCTATGGAGTGAAAATGGTCTCAAAATATCTTGAGACCATTTTCACTCCATATAGCCGTGACTTTAATGAATGTGAGAGTGGATCTAGTTGACAGAGGTCGCTGTTTTAGATCATTTTTCTTAGTTGTATTGGCTGTATATCTTATATAAAGATAAATATATCTGCTGGTTTCAGATCTACTGAAATAAATGGTTACTAAATCTTTGAATTAAGGCACTTATCATTAAATTAATCTACACAATGCAGATATTCAGTTTTACATGATGAAGTAACCAATAAAAAATACCTAGTATCAAAAGAGACTAGTAATATTTTTTCTGTTTTGTAATATTTATTTTATATTTCATATTAGGTCCGTTCTATTGCTTTGAGCTTTATGGTGCATATTTACTGTTCTGTTCTCTTTAGTGTCTCTTTCATAGACCTAAAGTTATATTCAGCTGTTCATTTACTTCTTGTTTCCTTGTTACCTTTGTTTCCAATTTTTTTTGCCACCTTTTAAACCAATTTCTTGAATCTTTTTCTTGTCGCGTTTTGTTCTGTTCAGGATTTCCCCCCTTTATCTTTGCACCTCTTTGTTAGACTCCTTACTCACACATTCTTTAGGCTTTACTGATCCAGTGAGCATTTCCAAAAAATGAATCACCCATGTCCTGTTCTTGTTGCTGAGAATAAATAAAAAAGTTATAGATTCCAAGAAATGACAAATCATTTAAGACTTGGACCTACAATGATTTACAGATCCTCTGCACAAAAATGAAACTATTGTATTTGTTAAAATATTCCATCATTGTTAGGCTAAAGAATATACATTTATGCTACCAATTACTTTGACCAAAGGTTTGAACATCACTGCTGAAGGGTTTATTTTATATTATTTTTTTGTGATTTCATTAAATTGATTCTTCACCATGAGACTACTTCTGTCCTGCTTGCATTTGGGTCCTTTCACCTCAAACAACAACTAAATAAAAGATATTTTGAGATGAATGCCTTTCCTACACAGCTACAGTCATTTTGGAGAGTAAAGTACTTCAGTGCATCTCTACTGGTCTTACAGCAGCATTGTTATTCTGTTTGCTTTCACAACTGTGAAGGTGTGTATACAAGGCATGCATGTTTAAAGTTTTTTTTTTCTTCCTTTAAACCCACTATTTAGAGAAGCTTGTGTGTTCTGACTTCATTTATGATAGAGTCTGATCTTAGCAGCAAGTTATGGAGTTTAATTTTCCTGTTTACCTCTAGTAACAATTGAGATAAAAAACGGACCAGGAAAATATGCGGTGTTGACACAGTTCTTAAATTTGAGCAACTGAAAAAGAAAACTATGCACAGTGACACTGTTAATGGAGGCCAGGTCTCTTATCATTCCCTTCTCCTCCTTCTTCTTCTCTTTCCTTTGGGTCTGTTTCACATATCTCAATAACCATCAATAATAATAATATGCATTACAAACTACACTTTTAAGAAAAAAGGAGCATTTTGTCATTACAATCACAAACTTGAATGTGTTTTATTTGGCTTTTATGTGACTAGCAATCTAAAAAAAATCTAAATGACGTGTTTGCATTTTTATTCAGCCCCCATGAATGCAGAAGCACCTCTTGCTGCTGTTACAGGTTTGAGGTATGTTTTCACCATAACTACAGGAAATTATTTTGATCTTTTTCCAGCTACACCACAAGAGACATTTTAAGGAATAGAAACAAATAAAATGAATAAATATCACAATTTTAATGAGTTTGACCAAAGATGAAAGATCATGTGAAAACAAATTTTTTACTTCCATTTTGGTGCAAAACTCAAAAATTACAGTAAAGGGACAAAACCTGCTTTCCAAACTCAGAGAAATATAAGGACTTGTATTGTTCTATTTCATGACGATAATAAAAAAAAAACAAGGCTTTCGTTTGATTGACTGCAGAAACATTGAATTTCACAACAGCAAAATCAGGTCCCCTGATTAAATCTTTAGAGACTTCATTTAGCATCTTGCAGTTTGGTATCAGGGTCAACATGTTAAGTTGCATTTACTGTCCTTCACTTACAGTGTTTTCCACTGATTAAAAATTATTTTTAAACCTCTTTATAACCCCTGTCAGGCTCATGAGGTGCTAAAATTATCCGTCTGAAGGCTTCCGACGGCTCTGTAAATCCCACCATGTCAGACCTTTGGGTATAAATAGGGCAAACCTCCTTCAAAATGCTGAGTGATCCTATTTTTAAGTATTCTTGATGTGACACAGCTGTGCCATTTTAGCCATTTGAAATTGGAAAGAATATGGCAAAGTCCAAATTTATTCCTCACCATGAAGAATTTGCAGAAAGTTTAAAAACATAATCTCTCCCATTTCTGTTGTGTGGTTATGTTATTTAAAATTGTATGTGTTGTTACAATTGAGATGATGTATCCAAATGCATAGATATCTCAATAAAACAAACAAGCTTTTGCAATTTTTCACTAGATAGTTGTTTTCTTACTGACTGACTGAGAAGACAAAGAGCAGGAAACTTCTTTTTTTTTTTTTTACCTGAATGCACAGCAAGATTTTCACATTTTCACTGTTGAAAGACTCACAAAGCCACACTTTCAGCCACCAACCACATACAAGTTCTTGACCCACTTCCTGGCATGTAAGTGAAGCCATCAACATGAGCCCAAATGACGTTCCACCAACCTCGGAGTCATGCTCCACGTACCGCTCTCCATGAAGTTATCTGGAGACTCACATCAGCTCCAGGTCACTCAGAGGCCGGCCAATCACAGGGCTCGTAGCCTCGTCCTCACCAGAACCCCCTGGCAGCAGCGTGCAGCCTAACAGTGTATCATCGTAATCAGACAGACATCTGCACCGTGAATCTGCAGCTCCTGCGTTTATCTGTCTGACCTCTGGGGTTTTATGACTTCTGCTGATATCTGTTACAGAAACCCAAATGCAACACCCTTCTTTAATATGCAACGCCAAACAATGAAGGAAACCTCTGTTAAAGATGGCTGTAAGAAACGAGTAGCGCTGTGGCCTGTAGTAAGACGTCTGAATGCGTCCTCTCAGCCGTGTCTGTGCGTATGACTGAATGCATAATTGTGAGCGAAGCAGTACAGCAGGCACCTGCTGGGGCACTTTTTACGAGCCTGACCTCACAGACACACTCTCGCTGTGCCCCAGGTTTAATGCATTCATTTGGTGGTAGTGAAATGGAAAAATATCCTATGCTGCCTCAAGCAAAGCATTTTGGGTTATTTGTGCAAACAAGTTCTCTTATTCACTCTTCCACGTACTGAAAGCTCTGCTGCCTTTATGCATTTTCATTACATTAAGACTCACATGAGAATAAATGGGAACATCTGTTTTCCTCTGTTTTAGATGAACGTTGTTGTTTCAAGACCCAGTGTTTATTTTATTATGTTTAAAATGATGTAGTAGTAAAATTAGTAGCTCTTCATTGAGGTAACACAGTATAAATAAAACTCAGTGCAACAATTAAAGGGCTTTGGTTGAAAAATTTGCAACATTTGTTAAAGATTAACACATAGTTCAAAATGTTTGAGTGTCTGAACAATCTCAGTTTATGGAAGCAGAATTAGCTCTAATACAGAATTGAAAACTCTAAGATAGAGAAAAAAAAGCACAGTATGAACAATGTTTTACACATTTTGTTACATGTCTGAAATCATCATTTACATAGAAATCTGTTGTTATTTACTGTGAAGGCTCTATTAGATCATTTTGAGGAATGTGCATTAATTTACAAAACATTACATATAACCTCGTAAAGCAAATATCTGAAAGAAAATGTAATGTGATGCAAAAACTAAGAGTCACAACTGCTGTTAAACCATGCCAAGTTTAACAAAGTCCTGATAAGGCAGGTGAGACACAAAGGCTATTAAAATAACCTGGCTTGGAAAACACACACAAAAATTTGCTTTTCTTTCAGTGCAAAGACATTAAAGAGCATGCAGTCTTACAAATGGTATTTCCTAATTTAAAAGCAGGCATAGTGTGCTTTCCTGTGACTCCATCAAATGGGAAATTGGCCAAAGTGGAGTTTTAGGAGGGATAAACAGAGAGCGTCTGAAAGAGAGAGAGAAAAAGTAGGCATGCAATGTTTTAAAGATAGTAGATGCTTTTATTCTTCCTCTGTATCCGTAAGCTGCCATTGCAAATAATTATTTCGCACAACAGAACCATGTTTTATGTTTCAGTATCAGAAATAAGACAAAACTAACTTACAAGTAACTTTTCAGCAAGATATAGAAGCTTGTTTTAAGTAAAAATACCTTAATATTAATTTTAAAAATGCTGTAGTATAACAAGACATTTTCCCATGTGAATGAATTAATGAATTGAAAATGAATTAGACAAACTCTTGGAGCGGACAGCAGAAACGTCTGCCAGTAATGTCATAGGTTGCTTTCATAGTTACAATTTCTCATAAACACAAAGTGAAAACCAAAATGTTAGTTTGGGGACTAAATGAGTCGTTTAGTCTTGGTTATATTTCGGTAAAGACATGTCGTCTCTCATTTTCTCTCATAAGGAAAGAAAAGCCAGAGATGAGGAAAACTACATTATGCCTTTATAAATTCCATGAGGCATTTAGAGTTATTTTTCACTTATGGATCCTTCAGATTAGCTCAAGAATGGTGTGTAGAGAGTTTCCTGGAATTGTTTTTCATTGCTGAGTAACTACATACAAGCCTTACATCACCAAGTCCAATGCAAAGTCATTGGATTTGGAAACATGCTCTCTGGATGATGGATTTCCCCTCTTGGTCTGGAAGTTTGGGTTTGCCAGGAAAACATCACTTCATAAGCTGTAAGGTTTGGAGGGAGGATTATAGTGTGGATTATTCTCAAGTTGGACTCATAGTTCTAGATATTAACATTAATATTTTGAGCAAAGTCAAGTTTCCAACTTTGTGGGAACAGTTTGAGTATGATACATTCTCTTCCGTGTATAAAGTAGCCTCCATAGAGACACGGAGAAGCTACTTTGGTGAGGAAGAATTTGTTTGGTTTAGCAAGCCAGGTCTTCTCATCCAACAACAGCGTCTGACCTCACAAGTATTCTTTTGGAAGAATGATCATAAATTTCAATAAAAACGGGGATGTTAATTGGAAAGGATGAATTCACATTATATTAAACCCTCTGGATTAAACATGTGATGTCACTTAAGTTCGTTAATACTTTTTTAATTTAATGTAAATCTAAAGTTTCCTGCAGATTTTCAAAGTTATAAGCGTATAAATGTCATAACTATTAACCTTAAAGAGTAAAATAAAAATACATTTCTCCTCAGTGAAAATTACATTAGAAAATTACATCTTTTGGTCTTATCAGTGTTTGGAAGTGATTGTGCCTTTGGTCTCTTCAGTGAGTGTTTTCTAGTGTGGAAAACACGTTAATAAGAACATTTATCACAAGCATATGCCCTGAAGCAATCACTTGGGACCAATTAATGCAATTAAAAATTCCATTATGGGGATGAAGAAAATCAGTTGCTGCAAATTTAATGAGATTTTAATTAATTGCCCATTTTCATTAAAGGAACCCAGAAAGGCCACCAGATAAACTTTGAAATAAGGTGCAGTTTAAGAAAATGGCGTCATTGCTCAATGCTCCATGAGAAATTATTTGATGTCACAGCCACTGCCCGCAGACGAAAAATGAGTCTGTGGTTAAATGTTGGACCAGCTTTGTTTGCAACTACTGTCTCTTACCCTGGCATGTTAATAAGATGTGACATTACAGTATATCTCCATTTCTTCTTTCCTTTTTCCTGACCCATCTTGTTCTTTCCTATTCATTACTTTCCTTTTCTTTTTCTTTTATATTATTTTCCTTTCACTTGTTGGCTTGTGTTATGTTTCCTATTGCTTTCTGATTTCATTCTTTCCCATATCCTTTATTTTTCTTTCTTGGTATTTTCCATCTTTTATTTCTGTTCCCTGTCCCATTTTCCTTTCCTTTCTTTTTCTTTCTTTTTGTGTCCTTCCCTACGCTCCCTCAATTCCTCTCCTCTCCTCTCCTCTCCTCTCCTCTCCTCTCCTCTCTCTCCTCTCCTCTCCTCTCCTCTCCTCTCCTCTCCTCTCCTCTCCTCTCCTCTCCTCTCCTCTCCTCTCCTCTCCTCTCCTCTCCTCTCCTCTCCTCTCCTCTCCTCTCCTTGCTTCTTTTTTCTTTTCTTGCCATCTTCTCCTACTGTTCCCTTTCTTTCAATTTCATTCTTTTAATTCCATATCTTTTCTTTTCCTTTACTTCCCTGCTCTATCTTATTTTGACTTATACTTTTTTCTTTCCTTTTTGTTCCCCTACGTAAGTTTTCCTGAGTGCATCACACTGTCAGGATCTGTGTTTTTCTATGTATTTATTTTGAGTTTCCGTGTCTTCTGAGTTTCCATGTTGTCCTCTCTTCCCCTTAATTGTTCTCAGGTGTATCTCGTTCCCTTATTACCTCCTGTGTATTTAATGTCACTTGTGTTCTGACACTACAGAAAGACAGACTGACACTACAGTCTGTCTTTCTGTCCCTTCGGTTATCCTGTCACTACCGACGTTGAGCCCAGGTTTCTGCTCAGTTGTACTGTCAGGTTTTGTGGACTTTGTTTTACTAAAACCATCATTTTCACCTCAACCTGGGTCCACCGCGTCTGCCTCATCCACCGCTATTCATGACACACACTTTCTGCTTCTGCTCTTCTCTTCTGTACCCAGGCTCTTCCAGGCCCTTATGTTGGTTTCATCTGTTTGAAAGCTTCAGAATGAAAACAGAAGACAGAGAGGAAGATGGAGGGAGGTAAAACAGCAAAAAAACCCCAAAACAAGTGTAGTCTTATTTTCTGTCTTACTGTCTTTCTGGTCCTCCTGTACATCACTGGCCTCTCTTTTTCCTTAATGTTTAATAAGGCTTTTATTCCACAAAATATCTCTCCTCCAATGAATAAAACATGAGCATCTATGTCAAAAGTCTTCTATGCACCCTATCCTGTCCTCTCTTATTGCTAAAACACAAACACACACACACACACTTCCAATCACAGATGGCCTGGGCCGGGTCATTTCCTCTGTGGATGGAGGGTAACTGGATTTACCAGACTGTCATGTTCTGTTCTTCTGTCAGATCTGTTTATGGAGAGAAACAGGAAAAAAAAAAGCATGAGCAGACTGTAAACTGCAGTGCAGGGCACGACTCTGTCGGTGTATGTGCTTGGAAACCCATGAGGAATGTTACATCTGCAGGAGCAGAGCTCCTGTGGATGATCACTCTGCTCCTGTAGCCCAGTAATAGTACCAGTTGTTAATAGTGCATCAACCACCTTGTGACAGTGTAATGTTTAGTTAATGTGTTTAGCAGATTATTCCATTATGGCACTCTGTGTTCTGCTGAGAAGGCATAATGGTGTTGTTTCTCATTTTTGTCACAGCGTGTGGTTACTAGTTCTGGGCTGCACACACTACATTACTCTGCTACTGAAGAAGCTATTTCCCCCATCAAGTTTGATAGACTTTGCAGAGATACTGCTGGAACGGTTTAAATCCTAGACGTGTTACTTTGGAGAAAACATTTCGGGTCGACGTGACTTTATAGCCGAGTGAAAAAAGCTCCCTTGAAAAGAGTTTATGGTGCCAGAGGAGACTAGTTTGTCTATTGTACCTGTTTTTTTGTTTGTTTGTTTTTTTTAGCTAAATTTCAATGGAGTTGCTTCTCATAAATATTGCACAGGCACTTCATTAGAGCAGGATGTCATCCAAATGTTATTTCTGAGATGTACACTATTACGCAGAGAGTGAAGTGTTTTGGTTCTGAGGAGGAGTTCAGGCAGCACATATTGGTTTAAGCTCATATGCTTAACTGGTTCTGCTGTATTTGGGTTTCCTCTTGGTAAAACTTCATAGATCTTCTGATGGTTTAGGTCAGACCAGTTTTCTCACCAATCAAACACAATGAAACAATGGTCATTAAAGTAGGTTTTACTGGAAAATTAAATCAGTATCTTCACAAAGCTCATCAGCAGCAGGAAACATAAAATGCTCTAAAATCTCTTGGTAGACAACTCCATTGCTTTTGGGCTTGGTAAAGCCCAGTGAACCAACACCAGCAGAGTGGATTCATCCCCAAATCAACACTGAGTGTGTTAGCTCCATGAACCTCCAGCAGCTGGGATTCTGTACTCCCCATTCTTCTTCCAGACTGGACTCTGATTATCAAATCGGATGCAGAATTTGTTTTTATCTGAAAAAGATGACACAGGACTCTACCAAGTAAGACATTTTTATGTTCGGTCTGATATAGGTGAGGCTCAGCACAAACAATGTGACATTATCGCCAATCCAGACCACCATCTCCAATCCTTCTCCCAACCCAAACTCTTTTTGATTCTCCTGTCTTTCTTTAATTTCTGTTCATGGCTTTAGTGTTTATTGCATTTGTCATGTATGATTTTTGTGTATTCATTTTGTGTTTATTTTTGTTCTCACTCACAGTAACGTCCTGCGCAACCCCAAAGTTTTCTTTATTTAGTTTCTGCCCAACATCTGCGTTCCTGGTAGCAGATCGCATCCTGACTCTGCTAATAAGTGTTGCACGCAAATAACCAAGTTGGCACATTAACTGTGTCTGAATTCATCCTCCCACACAGCCCTGTTTCAATATTAATGCCCCTTATGCCTCAAAATAAACACACAGAGACAGATGCACACACAACCATGCCTCCAAACTAAACAAATCATTAAAGTTAACCAACCTTCCCCAATGTGTCGTCTGCCAGGAGCTGCTGAAACCTAACATATTTTATATTTTTTGACTTGAGTTGTCAGTCAGCTGACAGCTTTTCCTGTAAGCTTCGTTGCTCCACCTGGAGATCACAGATCATCTGCCGAGCACATAGGTCTGCGCTGCTGGGGATTCACTTTTTCTGTAATTCACACAGGGCTGCAGGCATGCTGCGAGAAGCAAATTCAGACATCACAATGACACTGCTTAATCTCCTTCTAGTGTGTAATTACAAGGATGGACAGGCCACTATCACAGCCCTTTTTTGTATGAAATGGCTCAACAACCACAAAAAAGCATTTCTGATGGTCGATATGTTGCGTGGCAGGTGGAGAGAGGACGGGTCAAATCCAGAGTGATTGTTTTTTGTATCTGAGCAGCTGCTTCAGAGCAGGAGATGAAGCGCTGAGTGAATTCCCAGTCCTATGTGTGAGCTACATTATAAATGCATACGTGGTGTTCAGGGGTCCACAGCGCTCCTTTCATATGGAGATGTATCTGACGACTAAAGGCTTCAACCTGCGATTGCCTATCTCTTACAACGTTAAACCCACAGCTGCCCCTCGTGTCGGTAATACATTTCTCTTATCATTCCCCTTCTCCTCCTCCTCCTTCTCTTTCCTCTGGGTCTGTTTCACATATCTCAATAACCATCAATAGTAATATGCACTACAAACTACACTTTTCAGAAAAAAAGGAGCATTTTGTCATTGCAACCACAAACTTGAATGTGTTTTATTTGGCTTTTATGTGACTAGCAATCTAAAAAAATCTAAACAACGTATTTGCATTTTTATTCAGCCCCCATGAATGCAGAAGCACTTCTTGCTGCTGTTACAGGTTTGAGGTATGTTTTCACCTAACGTTTTCTTTCTTTTTTTTTTTTTTTTAATAGTTCAGTCAGGTTGATCCACAGATTTGGCTGTCTGCATGTTTACTGATGTCCTGCTGGAAGGCGAACCTCTACCAAAGCCTCTACCAGGCTGTGAAAATCTGGTAGAGATTGCTGCTGCCATTGTGTTTCACTGAGAAAGATTGTGTTAGGGTGATGTGCAGTGTTACTTTTTTCAGCACACATTGTTGCATGTAGACCAAAACAAAAACAACTAGTCTAACCTGACGAGAGCACCTTCTTCCACATGTTTGCCGTGGAGGACTGACAAACTACAAGCCAGACTTTCACATGAGTTTCTTTCAGCTTAGGCTTTCTTCATGCTCTTCCAGGTTTTTATGTTGAACAGCTAGTTCTGCTAACAGATTCTCCCATCTGATGTGTTGATCTGTGCGGCTCCTTCAAAGTTACCATGAGGCTCTTGGCTCCTTCTGTGAACTCCTTGAACAGCTTGTCAGTCTAAATACACTTTAAACCTTTACTCAACTTCTTAGTCTTCATGATGCGATTTGTTGACTAACGTTCTCCAGGAAAACCTCTGAAGTCTTTACCCAACAGCTGAATATATATACTGAGATTAAATCAAATGTAGGTGGACTCTAACCAGAGTAACTTCTCTAGATGGTTGTTTGCATTGGATTTTATTTAGGGGCATTAGAGTAAAATATGAATATGAACGCCTCATACACTTCCCCTCCCCGAAGCTGTTTGTCTGCCTCTATGTTTTACAATTACCCTTGATGATATGCATTGCAAACTGCAGTAACTATAATTAGTAAAAACATGAACACTGCCCCAGATTCTTCTTCATTGATGAAAAAGACAGCAAATAAATTCTAGACTACAGAGCTGTTCTTAAAAAAATATTGATAAAAACTTAAATGAATAGAAATTTTAAAAAATGACCCCTGATAACAAGAGGAGTGTGTTTCTGCTCGCAGATAAATATGACTGAGAAGTCATAAAGGTTTCGTTGTCTGGCTGCCAAGGGAGATGTCCCTATTATGCATCTCTGTCTGTGTGTTTCTGTGTGTCTGCATGCCAATTATGTGCAAGCTCCAAGTCCTGCTCCGATTGTAAGTCTGGCATGTGCTCACCTTTGTCTGAGGAAGAGGGAAGAGGAGGAGCACAGAAGGAGAGCAGCAAGAGCACAAGAGAGGGAGAGAGATGAAGATTCAGAGGAAGTTGAACAAAGAGCAGGAGGCTCTGATCGAGTCTTTGTCGAGAGATTTGTGAGCCTGTCTGTGTGTCGGAGCGAGAGCGGGAGACAGGAGGCGGGAGATGAGGGTTTGCAGCGACAGAATGTATCCGCTGCTTACCAGGTGCAGCCTGACCTGCCTTACTCTCTCCTTTCCTCTCTTCTGCATCTCTGTTTTCTCCTCTATATCTTCACTGCCAAGCAGGAAAAAGGACGTTTGTTCCCACTGAAGTCAGGCTAAACAAAGACACAGGATGAAACGTTCAGCTTTGGGAATGTAGCCTTTGAGGATTACTTGGTTCCATTTTTACTTTGCTGTCAGAACTGCTACTTTTATTTCCACCTTCATTTGGAGCGTTTTTGTTCAGGACACTACCTCAAGTTCCGAAAGCACATGCGAAACAATTTTAAACACAAGCCTGTATAGTATTTGTTCCGTCAACTTTCACTCATCTCCTCTGAGTGAAAAACACACACAACCTGGCCTGAAGATCAGTCATTGATCTTCTCTCCCCCCCGACCCTCCTGCCTGGGCAATTATCTGCCTAATTATTCACAATCCATCTCCAGCTCTGTGTAGTGGGGGAGGTGAAGGGGGTCAGGCCGCTCTGTGGATGTGTGTCTGTGTGTGGATATGTCTCTGAATCAGACAGAAATTGTGATCCTAATTGTTGCAAAAAAGACAGGGAGCCATCATTGGAGCCTATTTTCCAGCACCCTGCAAACAACATGAGTAAATCAGGTGCTGCTGTATACGCAGGTTTCTCTGCTCAACACCTAGACACACACACCCCCCCACACACACACACCTCAGGATGAGACAACCATATGACGGCGCGTCAAGCTTGTCAAATTTAGAGGGTCGTTATGGAAGAGTCAGCACCCTGGCACTTATTAACGATGTCACTGTGGACGGTATGTTGTATTAATGATGTCACAGCGAGGAGCTGGACACAGCGACGGGCATTCATCAACCTGTGTGGGTGTGTGTTGTTGTGTGTGGAGTGGACAGGAGTGGGGTGGAACAGTGCTTCATTGGAAACATGTTCCGACCTTGATGTCTGAGGATGAACAATGGGGGGAGGGCGAGAGAGGTGTAACATCTCTTCTTTGTCATCACTCCTCTCTGGTGGTTTTTCACAAGGCCCCACACTGAAAGGGCTTACACCAACACAGCCTCCATTTTTTTGTGTGTGTGATTACATCCCAGCCGCTGTCCTCTGCTTTTTGAAGCCAGATCTGTGTGTACAGACTCAGACACCAGAACACTATTGGAGCATTCCTCTTGTCTGAGTGGGATTTAAACATGAAGTCATGCAGAACGAGGCCAGAACAGAATAAATCGCAATAAAGGACATAGAATGTGTCTACAATAGCTTTGTCTACAATAGTTTTTTAATATATTTGTTAAACTTGTCATATTGTTGTGACAGTATAATACGAAACAGATAATCTGTGAAAAAAAACCTAGCTACTCTTTTCCGTCTTGTTTTTCTGTCATCTGAACAAATACAGTCAGAATACTCAGTCAGAAACAACCAATCAGAGTCAGAATGAGCATCTCAGCGCTGTTAATCATCTTTGTCTACGCATCACTCACATCTTCCCTCTTTCTCTCTGCTGGTTCACCAGCAGAGTTTGCTGGTTTATCTTTCCAGTTTTCCTGGAAAGTAAGTTGTTTCTCAATCATTATCTTCCTGAGAGTACCTTAGGATGATTGACAGCAGTAAGACAATCTCCTAGCTCTGACTGATTGTTTTTGGACAGGAGCGGTTCATTTCTTCAGCAATAGTAGCTCAGGTGGAGGAGCTAGATCTTTTCACAGATTATCTGTCTAATGTTGCAGTGTCACGACATGGTAAAGCTGTCACCAACAAAATCCGACCAAGTATTTTTCTCTGGTTTCTAGTGCAAATATTTTAGTAAAGTTGAAATAAAACAAAACTAACTTGCAAATAACTTTTCCGGAAGTTATAGGAACTTTACATCTTCTGATATAGGAACTTAATAATATACGTTCCTATATCTTATTTTTATATTTTTATAAAATAAGATATAGGAAAACATTTTTTTATAAAAGTTACATTGCTTAGGAGGAGTTATTTACCATCTAAACTTAAGCGCATTTGTGCCTTATGACTCAATGTCAGTCCATTGCTCTGGTACCAGTGTATGACCCAAACCTGGCAAATGACAAACTGTCCGGATCCCAACTCTGACCTTTAGATTGCTGCTCTCGCACCAACACAGAACCTTCCTGCTGCAGTGCAATGGAATGATCTCAATCCTAATTCTAATCTCAATTGAATGCAGCGTTTTGGAGATACATCAAGTTTACAAACTTGGAGTTGCAACCCGTCTACCAGAACCTGTAGATTTCACTACTCAGACCCTCTCAATATTTTCCAGATTTCCTCTGTTGTCCTTCCCTGCTCACCAGCAGCACCCCCTCTATCCACCTGCTCTTTCAGCCTACAAGAGTCTGCAAAGGAGTTAGCATTTTAGTTGATATATTTGAAAAAGCTGTTTTTCACATCCTTCTCTGAATTCCAGAGTCTGATGAGGAGTGGAGAGACACAGCTGGGATTGTACAACCATTTGTTTCAATAAACTTCGCTTAGTCAACTGCATCTGCCTGTTGTCGAAATCTGGTCCTTTCAAGTTCTGAGAGTTTTTAAAGAAACACGTGGACGGACAGACAGACAAACAGAGAAATGACAGAAACACATGACATGTTTAAACAAAATGGATTCACATTTTTGTTTGTCCGTGTTTGTGTTTAATAGAGGCTGTGCACACACAGCTGCTGACTTCACAGTTTCAGGCCACATCAAGGTTAGAATAGGTTGAACAAACACAATTTACAGTGATTTATGCCTTGATCCATAAGAACAGGGTCACAGACATTGTCCTATTTTGTGGCTTTGTAATAGACGTCTGCACAAATTCTCTTACTCCCCCTTCGTCCCTCCGTAGCTGGTCACCTTGACTTTTCTTTTTCTGCATTGCTAATCAAAATAGATCAGTTTTTAGGTTGAAATATTCCAGTGGGTTTGTGTCTGCCAGAAAGAACGAATGCCGTCTCAGAGTCCTACTGAAGCTAAGAACCTAAGTCTATCATTATTTTAGGTATTTGGGCCACTACTTATTTTTTTCTGGGTAGTGTAATAGTTGCATTTTGGCTTCAGTTGAAGCTTTTGCAAAAATCCTTATAAAAAGGATTTTAGTTGATATATCCGGGTAGAATGAATGAGTGTGTTTTATGTTACAGTCCTTACCCTTTCATATGCTTATTAGGTCGCTCAAATCCCAGCTTTGAAGGCCCGTGTGGCTCTTCTAAGTCACAGACATCTGCAGCATTTTTTTAGACCTCACTCTTCGTGGGTTTGCACACAATACGCCCTTATTTCATGGACTGCTCTTAGCCTGAGTGCATAACGTACGTTTTTACGCTTGGCAGCTGCGTCCCTGTTGAGGACTCTTCATTGAAATGCACCGAAATTATTTTCAGCTTCTGAAGCAT
The DNA here is from genome assembly GCF_001444195.1 of Xiphophorus couchianus. Taxonomy (NCBI): domain Eukaryota; kingdom Metazoa; phylum Chordata; class Actinopteri; order Cyprinodontiformes; family Poeciliidae; genus Xiphophorus; species Xiphophorus couchianus. Next base: position 17,998,096 of record NC_040239.1, read on the forward strand.
CGTGTTAAAAAGCCCTCAACCCTTCGTGAGTCTCTTCTGTTTCAGAATGAATGTTTTCATGACAAAGTGCGCGCATATGAGTATTAATGCACTAAAATTGTTCTGGGATATAATCTCCATAAGTGATAACTTGAGGCTACAGATGGATTTTCAGGTAATTATGTCTATTGTTCAATATCACACACAAAGACCTACAAAGTGAATGGGGAAATAAGTGCTTTAATTTACAGGGTGTCATGCTCATTCAAACCAGAGGTAAGAAACATTACAACAATAAATAATTAGAAATGGTCTTAACCAGGAAACAGCCAGAAACACAACATGTGTTACTTGTAATTCTACATAAATATCCAGGGGTTTGAGTTTCTAAAAGGAAGTTAAACACTTGATGGCACTCACTTCAGTTGAGGCACAGGCACAACAAAATGTTATTTCTCACCTCCCATCATCGTTAAGCCTTACCTTTAACCAAGCAAAGCAATAATTCTGGGTCAACAAACCTCAAATAGATTTGAGGATGGGGCTTCTTTTGCTGTTTCGAATTTACTTTCTTCTACTGAAACTGAACACAAGGCGGATCTGCTTCAGAAACAGCTTCAAGAGCATCTGTCTTCTCTGCTTGCTTACAGTCAAATAAGGCAACGCGGATCCATTCAGGGAGCAGCATCACATCCAAATACAGTCTGCTGAAAGCTTGTGCTGCAACAAACAGGGAATGAATGTCACAGAATATCTCATATTTGTGGCTGAATAAAGGACAATTGTAACCTGGTGCAAAAATTTTTACAAGTTGTTCCCATCTGCTGGACTTGATGGATGTTTGTGTCTGCATGTATTTATTGCAATCTATTTTGGGAGTCCAGTATGCAAAATAATCAAATAGCACAAGCAAAACAGTTGCAAAAAATGGAGCAATTTGTAGAGTTTTGTAAAATCCCTTCTCTGAGTGATGGACAGTGAATGTTTGGATTGAAGAGCGAGACAGAAGCACTTGTAAATATGAACTTCATAAAGGTTCATTCACAAGACAGGAAGCAGACATGTTGTTGGTCTTCAGTCAATAAAGTTGAACATGTATTTAATTTTATTTGCCTGTATTTTATTTGCTCCATTTTCTCCATTAAAGCTGCCACACCTCCTGCTTGGATGTTTATGTAGCCAGAAGTTCATTCTGATTTAAACTCCTAGAATTTTTTTAAACTAATTTCTCAGCACTTTATGTCATTATAAATGGCAGATGTTTTCACATACTAACTCAGACCATTCTTAGCACTGCTTGTGCCCCCAAATTTTCACCAATGACCAGATTGTGATACAGATAAATCCTGGAAGGCCTCTGTGGGATTGGTTTGGCAGGTAACTGGATTAACCATCTGTTCATCCATCAATCCATCTGTGTTTATGTTTCCCAAGTAATAATCAACCAAACAGAAAAATACTCTACTTATCTCTACTCATAGCAAAACAGGATATATAAAACAGAGAGCGGATCTCGCAAATGACAGGAAGACAGTTGTATAAATCAGAGGAGGGATGATTAGTGAATGGAAACAGAACGGCTGATTAATGACCTGGAACAAATGCTGAATGAAAAGTCTAGAATAAGGGCAAGTGAAGACATCAAGATGCTTCAACAAGAATGGTCTTCCTTAATGATTTAGGCCCCATTTACCTGAACCTGGTCTCAGTGAAACTGTAACATTTTGGGTTAGGGTTGCAACCCAGCCGTTTGTTCACACGTCTCCAGAAATTTGAGTCTCTCACACTGGCACTTTTTGAAACCAGGTGTTTGAGTGAAACCTTTCAGCAACACCTGTGTGGACAGATGCCACTTAACCTGTTCAGTCTAACAGGGCTCTCAAACTCCAGTCCTCGAGGGCCGCTGTCCTGAAATTTTAGATGTGCCACAGGTACAAAACACTGGAATGAAATGGCTGAATTACCTCCTCCTTGTGTAGAAAAGTTCTCCAGAGCCTTGCTAATGACCTAATTATTCTGTTCAGGTGTGGTGCAGCAGAGGCACATCTAAAAGTTGCAGGACTGCGGCCCTCGAGGACTGGAGTTTGAGACCCCTGGAACATATCTTCTTATGTGGAGTTCATACGTGTTATGTGACAACTTTGATCTTAGTAGACAGAGATTCACTTTGCGCTTAATGCCGATAATGATTTGTGAAGCCAAGAATAGTTGTGACAAAGTGATAAAATCACAGTGTCATATATTGCCCTGGCAGCAGAACAACTACAGCAAATTATAAACAGTGATGTATCAATCACCATCTGACAATACCGTCAGTTTCTAAAGCCTTTGAGAAAAGTATATTTATGTGCTAGACCAGGGGTTCCCAAACTTTACCATGCCAAGGCCCGCTACACCAGTACATTTTCAGCTGAGGCCCCCCCCCCTCATATGAAACATGCATAAACACTCATGTGTAAGCTACAGCGACAGAATTAAGAAATGAGTGAACAAACCATCTAAATAAAAACACATTTATTTTGTAAAGATGAAGTCACAATTATATTTTATTAACCTTTAATCCATTAATTTAATGAATAACATATAACAATAACATAGGCCCACCACTTTAATTTTAATGACCTTTTTTTAAACGATGAACCTCTTTATACCTTGCAAAAACAGAAAGATTAGTGAACAAGTTTTAAGCACTCGTTTGAAAGAATTTCGAGGCATGGCACACATTTAGGGCACTCCTGTCCATGTTTGTGTGTGACCGTAAATCCATAGTTAATATAGTCCTTTTCGTACTTCCTCCACTTTTTAGGCCAGTTGCAGCTCCTCTGTGTTTGATCAGATGTTTGTGGATTGGTGGGGTCTTCGCCGGGTCCTTTTCTTTTCAAAAACTTGTCCATGTTAACATGTTTGCCTGCTATCTGTTTAGCACTATTATTTTCACGAAGCTAATGTCTGCGCAAGACTAGTCAGGTTTGTTTACGAGTGCGTCATGGTCATGGCTATGCCAACCAATTAGAAAGAGATGCGTTATTTAAAATATTATTTGTAAGCTTTATGTGAATGCTTTTCATAATGCAGTTTACCCAGACAGAAATATTTTAATTATTTTTATTCAATAAAATTATTTCAAGTATAACTTTTTTTTTTCTTTTCTCCATCTTCCTGTGGCCCCCCTGGCGCCCCCTTGCGGCCCCCACTTTGAAAACCACTGTGCTAGATTGTCCAAGACAAAGTCTAGACCTAAATCCAAAGGACAAGTTTTCCACTGATTATTAAGCAAATTTTCATTGACAAAAATTGATAATTTTCTGCCTGCAGATGTTGCTTGCTTGTCATTTTTTCTTTTGCAAGTACACCAAGCATTGTGTTGCCAAGTTTTGCTTAGTATCAAAATAATAATAATAAAAACACTATGTGTCACATCTCCTGATGCCAAAGCAGCACTGCTCCACTTCCTGTGTGGATTCTGATGTTACATCTGTCTGAGTGTTCACGGGTGTAAAGGATCTATCCGATATCCATGGACAAATTGTTATTTTTTTCATATTTGTGCCATTTTAATTTTTTTTATTGTGATACAGACAATTAAGGTAAACAAACATGCCCATTGTCAAGACTTTAAAGAATAAAGGGGTGAGTTAACATGGAGTTTCATTAGCAGAGCAAAGCATTTTTGCATTCCTAACTACCCTGGATATCGGCTATGCTGTGAAGTAAATTTGTTTACAATGACTTCATTCGGCAATTATAATAAATGCAGAAAGACTATAAAAATTCTCAGTTCATTCCTGTTGCAGTTTAGAAGTATGCTGTGAATACCGTTACTAATCGAGAAAACCCCATGCTGTTTATTTACATTAGCATTCATCAAATAAGACAGTTATGCTGTCCCAAAAAATAAAGAAAACGCAGAAAATGAATTTCTCTGCTAAACACCTGCAAAACACTGATCTCATATCTTAAGTGAGTAAATACAAAGCTGGATTGCCACAGATGTCAGTCGCTCAGTGAGTTCAATAAGCTCAATCTTGTCTTTGTTGCGTCTCAAACATGTAGTGCTGCACTCTCTCGTGTGTAAAGACGACAGTAACATTTACTTGATCGCTTCCTTTTCTGTCTCCAAAACAATTGTAATTCTCCTCATAATCTTTATCAGAGAAAGCCATTAGGTTGCCATGTTTACAGCTGCCACCATCTTCAATTTCCTGAGGGAGTCTTCCCAAGGGATCAATAAAGTACAAGTCTAAGTCTAAGTCTAAGTCTATACACCACACTGGCAACCTCAGGCCAGCATTTTTCTACTTTTGCATCTTTGTCCGATTTGTGTTCATGTTTTTACTTCAAAATTACTAGGGAAACTATTTAACCACAATTAAAATATTTCCTTAGGCCAAAAATAAACATGACATTGAACAGAGGTACATGGTGGCTAAATGAGGCCTTTAAGAATCTAACTGCATCTTGCCATCTGGGACCGAAGATAACGGCAAGTAGTGTGTAACCATATGAAAGCTTTATCTTCAATTCCTGCTTTTTCTTTCTTTTATCAGAGGACAAAATGTGTTGCTGAGCCCTGGACTCCAACATCTGGTCTGAAATGTGTGTGTGTGGGGAGGGGGGGTGCGTGTGCATTCAGCAATGGCTATGGGAAAGGATTAGGATAGCTTCAAACAGGCTTTGTTTAATATGCAACACAGCGGCTGCTCCCGATGGGAAACTACCTTCCTCCAAAAACACACGTGTAAAAACCAATCAAAACACCACGGCCGCACAGAGGTGATACCAATAGGCCAAAACAACTTTGTCCTTTGGTGTTGTTATGGTGAGGAGAGAGTTTGCACGTTGGCGCGTGTGTTTGTGTGTGTGCACGTTTGTGCCGGTGTGTTTGGATAGTGTTCCAGGGATCGGGGTTCCTGGCTGTGGTAATTGGGACCGATGGAGCTGAAAGCAAAGGATGAACCAGGGGATAAAGAACGGATAAAGAAAGGATGGTACTGTGCACATTGCCAAAGGAGCTCAGCGATTGGTGTAGGGTTATTGCATGTGTGTGTAATGGTGCGGGCGTGGGCGGGCGTGTGTGTGTGTGTGTTGTATCTCAGCAGATGTGAAAGGCTTGGCCATTTTCTCAGCAGACCAATTAGATGAAGGGAGTTTTGTCCCCAGGTGTGAAAGTCTCCTCCTGCTAATGGGAGGCTGATTAGTCGGTGTATTAACTGTATTTTACCCATCGTGTGTGTATGTGTGTTTGCCAGCAATGTTTTCTATTAACATAAGAAGATTAAATTTGCCTCTCAGCGATTTGTGCTTGTGTGGCTATTTGTGTAAAATTCTGAGTCCAGTCAGTGAAGTGATGCTAATTAAACTACCGGAGCTTCAAAGAGAAACGAGCTGAAACTCAAACTTCAACTTAATATATGCAGTTGGAGTCCTCTGCTTTGCATTCAGTTTGGGAAAATAAGACACACAGCCACAAATAGATGCACCACAATATGGCATATTTTGAGGAAGGCATTAGGGTCACAAACATTTTGCTAGTATCAACACCAGAAGCAGAGGGAATGATGGCGATGGTGTGAAGGAGGTGAATAGGAAATGGGAACGAGACTGAAAGAGCTAAAAGATAGAGGTGAGGCCTCCTTCTGAGCTCCACTCCTGGGAGCCTGAATGCTTCTTCATCTGTAAGCAGTGAATAATTCATATTGTTACCATAGAGAGGACACTCAGACACATTTGCATGCACATACACACACATGCAGCAAAAATCATATTCATGTCACAGACAAGCCATTCTTACAGCAGAAAGACAGCCCAGTCCAATGTGGAGCTTTTATTATTCACTAGCTTATGAACTCCACAGGACCCTTCACTCTTTGACTGTCTGCATGTGTGTGTCAGGTTGTGTGTACAGTCGGTGCTGCTGTCTATTTGTGGCACAGTAATTCTAAGTTTCATTTTTCAGCATCATCATGAGGGTGAAATAGAGGACAGAGAAGAGAAACACGCAACATTCCCCCAATCTGTAACCCCAGGGCACACAAAGATATTTACATTAACCTTAATGCTGCAGAAGGTAACTTTCATTAAAAAATAATGCTTTTTACATTTTATTTTTACAAAACTGTCACTTTGTCGTTACAGTATAATATGAAACAAATAATCTGTGAAAAAAATCGAACTCCACTGCCTTCTCACAGTGCTAATTACAGAAATACACCACATTGTTAGAAACAATCAGAGCCAAGAGGAGGGTGGTAGCACTGCCAATCAGGCTGGTGTACATGGTGCTCATAACCTCCGCCTTTTTCTCCGCTACAGCTGTAGCATGGCCACCGATGATAGCAGATAAACAGTTCTCCTGTAAAGGCGAGTTGTTTCTCCATCTTTACCACATTTAGCAGCACATACACGAGGTTGATTGACAGCACCAGGATGCTCCTCCTGGCTCTGATAGCTTTTTTTTGACTGGGAGTGGTGCATTTCTTCAAATCACAATAGCAGCACTGGAAGGAGGTGGGGGAATTGATTTCTTTACAGATTTTCTTTCTCATAAATTCAAAACATGGTGACACTTTTCACAAATACTTAAATAAAAGCATATTTTTATAAAAGTTATAAAACTTCTTTAAAGTTACCGTAAGTTATACCCATATCATACCACTGTGCATCTGTGATGTCAGTCTTCATTACCATTGCTTTGCATGGTAATGAAATACATATTCATAGTTGTCACATGTAAAACCCGAACATCTACATAGAATTTTTATGTGAGCAGCAAAATGAAAGAACAATATTTTATTTCATCTTCACTGACTGTGGTCACTGAGTTATTACTATGCTAATGTTGTCTGGAAGCACACTGAGACAGCTGCCTCTCCTTTTTATGAGTCGAAGAGAAAACACAGTGAGAGACAATAAGCTTCAGAATAATCAGCAGTAAACTGTTTATAAAAGTAGCTTGCGTCGCCTTTTATTCCCATTGTTTGATCACTGTGGTGTTTCGCATGTAAAAGCAGACCGAATATTGAGCACAGAGCGGTTATATTGTAATGAGGTACTGCAGGAGGAAATTGTTTTTTCTGGGTAATTTCAGCTCCACCTCTGTGTGCATATGTGTGTGTATGTAGGTGTGTTTGTGTTGTGTGGGATAAGCTGAGTATAACCTTTGTCCCAGACTGCTATGGACACCTGTCTTCCCACTCAGGATCCTCTGGGACTCTCCTGTTCAATGCAGGCCTGATTTACTTGACCCCAAGGGCTTCCCCTCTCTTTCTTTTTCCTTTTGCTTTATCCTCTCCTTCTTTCTCTCTGTCACTCTCTGACACGCACCCCTCCACACATCTCCTCCTGAAGGGCCACAGAGAGAGAAAGAGAGAAATGGCTCCTGTCATTTTCCCCTCTTTTAAGTGGGACTCTGCAGCGCTCTCTGTCACAGAGCCCCTGAGGGGAGGACATCCAGCAAAGGAAGAACCTTTCACACTTTATTGTATTTTGCTACAGAGAGCTCATATCTCTTTCCACACGCTCTCAATCTATCTTTCTACTTCTTTCTTTTTTTTACACTTCTCTCATATCCCCTCAATTCATCTTTTCGTCCTCCTCTGTTGCCTCCCCTACATCTATTTCTGGTTCTATATTTTATGAAGTTTGAAGGCTTGACAGTGCCCTTTGAGCATGCTAGCTTGTCAAAAACACAGCTAGGCCAAAGGGAAGAAAGAGACTCAGCAGAGCAGCAGAGAGGAGATGGACGGCTGTCTGAAACCCGAGCAGGAGTCTGTCAGATCCCACAGATGTTTGAGGAGCTCAGGTGGAACCTGCACCTGGACAGAGAAAGAAATAAATCTCACATGTAGAAAACATTCCTGCTGATTTTCTATCTAAGGTTATTGCATGTGTTTGTCATGGTTAGATTGCTTTTCAGACATTGGTTTGAGAATACCCATGACCTGAATGTGGCCTGTATGAAATTAAGCTTGACTTTTCCTTTGATTTTTGTTATATTGTCTCCTTTTTATAATTTTTTTTGTGACTCTTTTTCCAAATCTGGTTTCAGTTTGTTGTTTTTTCCAAACCTGATGCTCATTTTGGTTTCTTCTTACCTCTTACCGAACTGGATGTTTTTTTACTGTCTTGCTCTACATTTAGTTTTTTACCCATTTCTTTTTTCTTATTCTCATGTCGTTGGCATGAAGCCTCACATTTTATCTTGTTTCCTTTTCCAGTTTGATTACCAGTCTTTTGTCTTTTTTCTTTTGTTCCTGTTTACAGTGTCTTTTCATTCACCATCTGTACAAATCCTGTCTTTGACTGCATTCGAATCCATAAAACTACTCAACACAGTTTTAGAATTACATATGACTATTAAGTAATAATTTAGAACTGTATCTTTATTCCAGTTTATGTTTTGTCGCCTATAACTTTCCACATTTACACCATGTAGCAAAGGAAAATATAAAAGATCTGTCAATCCCAGATCAGGATATTTCTAAATGAATGTGTCAGATTACAATGTGGAATCGCAATGAATAATTGAAATAACACTAAATAACTTTTATTACAACCAAAAATTCAGGATATATAAAGAAAAATAATGTTGGGGTGCCCATTTTTATACCCAGTGTTTTCATTTACTTATAACTTGTTTTTCACCCCTTTAGTTAGTATTTATGTTCAAAATTTGGTGTTATTTGTCTTTGCCTCATTGCGAACTGGATGTTTTTTTACAGTCTTGCTACACATTTTTCTTTGTTTTAAATAAAAATATTAAATTTCCTTTATTTTCTGCTTATACTTTTGCTTTAATCTCAGCTTTAGCATGTTAACATGTTAAGATTTTATATAAGAAGAGCAAATCTAACAGGCTGACGATCACAAAACACAACAAAGCTGTCCAACCAACAGCATGAAGTTGATTGCAGATTGAGCTCTCAAATGCTTAGAAACAAAAGCAAAGTTGGAGAAAGAAAAATTCAAAAACTCAACTACGTCTTACTGTATTTGTTGCACAAAAGCTTCTATGGCACATACACATTTTACACAGAACAAAGGGCAGAGGTTAAAAAGAGCTCTGAGTGACCTTCCTCAGAGGCATCCCTGTGGACTTCCTGCCCTTTTGCAGCCCGCAGAATTTCTCTGAAAGACGAAGCTTGCGGCATCATTATTTTCATCTTCCTCTCAGGAGGCGGATGCTTCAGGAACCAAACGGCTCGACACAGCTGGTATCTTCTGGTCTGAGTTGGGGGTTGGCTGATCAATACAGCAGAGGGAGATCAATCCCGCTGCGTGTGTCTCCTGGAGGTTTTCAAGTTGAGTGTGCGTATATGTCATTCCCCATGTGGCCGTGGTGTTTCAGCTTTTATAGCACCTAATGGGAGACCACCTGACGACAGACATTGGGAGCTATAAAGCAGAAACTCAGAGGTTAACTCAAAGTCTGGCCAGTTGAGGTAGCATAGCATTTGTATGAAGGTATATGTTGGTTCTTTTTTATTTGCAGGGGAAATGTCTGTATCTATGTGTCTTTGCATGTGTGAGCTGTATCCAGGTGCATCGCCTGGAGGTCGGCGGGGTGAGAGGGGAGTGTGTGAGCGAAGAGATGACAGGGTGTGTCAGGAGGATTCTTCTCCCAAAATCCCAGAACAAGAAATGAGGTCAAATTCCAAATATTGAGTCAGAAGAAGAAGAAAAAAGAAAGAGCTCATGTGCATTTCATTAAATTGAGAAGCACCATTAAACTGGAGCAGAAGACCTGAGGGCAGAAATTTTAACCAAAATCAGCTACTAGAGATTCCTGTGTGCAGGCATCCTGTCCAATTTTCACCATTTTTTTTAATCTATTAGATACACCTGTTCAAGTGCTCCTTAACACAAATAATAAATAAAATTACCAGGCAATAAATGTACTTATTTTTCTTTGTTACTTCCTAAAACGTTTTATAAATTAATAAGATTTTTCTCCTTAAGTTTCATTGTTTTATTTTTTTAACATATACCCTTTTGATTCATATTTTTGTTTATCATATTGTTCTTTTCAGCAAAAATGCTCAAACAGGGCTAAAATCTGGAAAATACCTGACAATAGGTCCTTTGTATAGGACAATGGTAATCTCATATACATTGTATGCATACATAAAAAATTACTCTAAATAAAGGATTTGTTTTGTCCTTGCTTTCTCATAATATGAAATATTTCACTTTATCAAAAGCAAGGTCTGAGTTAAATATGGAAAAAGCACCAAGAGATCTCAATAACATAAGTCTTCTCAGATTGAATTTATTGACATTTTAATGAACTTTTATTGCAAGTTTTAATAAAAATTTGCGTTAAAACTGTCATTAATTACCAAATAATGAAAAGTTGACACTTTCAAACAACATTTAATGCATTAGAAATGTAATAATTTACTAAATGACACTTTATGACAACAGACATAAACATAAAGACTCCTTCATGACTCCATGTGTATGTCTTATGCACATCCTCTTCAAATAAAGTGTTACTGTGTTTATATATATATATATAAACACATATATATAAACACATATATAAACAACATATATATATAAATATATATATATATATATATATATATATATATATATATAAACACATATATAAACAACATATATATATAAATATATATATATATATATATATATATATATATAAACACATATATATAAACACATATATAAACAACATATATATATAAATATATATATATGTATATATATATATATATATATATATATATATATATATATATATATATATATATATATATATATATAAACATATGCTCTTTATTGAGCTTATTTTGAGACATACCAAGCAAATTACAGTAACTGCAACTATGTGAAAAATATATTTAAAAAATGTTAATTGGAGCTATGTACGCAAAATTTACACTGGAATATATAAAACTAAACAAAATATTGATGCCATTTCATGACAGAGTTCATCTGAGTTTGGATTTCCATGTTGTTCCAGTGTTTCTCTGCTTGAAAGCGATACATGTACATAAATAGTTACACATGTGATGTTCCATAAAGACTTCTAAAGGAATAAGAGAAATAACTTAAGAAATGGTGGAACAAAAACAAAATCTATTCTGTAAGGGTCTTTCCCTAACCTGCCACATTATTCAGTTCAGTCCTCTGGTGATTGGGTGTGTGCATGTGTGTATTCTTGTGTGTGTGTTTTAGCATTTCTTACCTTGTAAGGCCAATTTTTACAACAAATACTTACTTTGAGAGGACCCAATGTTTCTTATAGGAAGAAGTCGTGTTGTTTCGGGTTAGGGGTTGTGATTAGAGCCAAGGTATGAACTGAGTTTAGGTTTAGTTTAGCATAAGCGTCAGGGTTAGGCTGTAGAAATGAATGAAAAATGAATAGAAGTCGATGTAAAGTCCTTGTGAAAGAAGACATACTGGTGTGTGCGGGGGTGTGTGTGCATGTGTGAGCTTTGTCGTGAAGTATTGGGAGGACACACTGGAACACACGCACATGCACACCCACGCAGCTCCATACCCACACACACACACAACGATTAATGCATGCAGACACAATGGTGTCTGAGTATTTCCAGACACCAGAGAAATGAGGAAAGCAGGATGAATCATGTGTGCAAACATTCAGTTCTATGTGAATCAGCCATCAGCAGCATCTGTGAGTGACGTCTGTTCAGGTATATCTCTGGCTTTCTTGGCGTTTTTCTTATTTCATACAAATATAAAACTCTGGATTTAAGAGCAAAGTTTTGCTCATAAAACTTTGCTCATTGAATCACCTCCATATTCCTGATGTTAGCTTACAATATTAATGCACTTGTATTATTTAATGATGTCAAATAGAAGAGAAACAAACATCAAAGAAACAAAGTGTGATTTCCTATTAGATCAGCTATCAGATTTGCATATGCTCTACTTTCTATAACCTTGGTTAAAAAACAATCAGTCTTCATGAAGTAAACATACCTCATATAATCTTTTGATGCATAATGCTGATAAATGCTCAGAGACTGTTGCTGTTACTGCTGTTTGGTTTTAAATGGAGAAAAATGTGATCATATGTGAGGATTACCTCTGATGGATGATGTCTTTTGAATTTTGATCAGGATCCATGTGCCTCTTTTATTTAACTGGCCCTCCCAGTTAAATAAAAGCCTTAAACACCAAACAAACCAATTTGAGCTTTAATTAGTTGATGTTTCCTGCTGTAGCTGCTTCTGGACTCTTTTTTTTTTTTTTTTTAACAATTCAACAACATCAAACACATTTGGAGTATTGCCAATACAGACAAAGCTCTGGTCTGAATGCAGATGTATCAGGATCTTACTGCCTCCAGTAGTAACTGTGTTATTAGTCGATTCTCCCCCAGCCTGGGTGGGCCTGTCGGCGGGGTGCCGATGGTGGTGTCTGTGGCCACTGATGTGAATTGGCATGCTGTTTAAAAAGGGATCTATCTAAATTATTCAGTCTGTTTTCTTTAGCAGACATCATTCAGAGATGATGTCTGGTTGTCACGGAAACATAGTCCCATGATCCCGAAGCCACAGCTGAGTTCCCCACTGAAAGCTGGAAAAAAGAAAAGTGCCAACCGGCTCATCTCAAAGAAAGTTGAGGTGAAATTATAAACTGAGCTGCCACTGTGTGTACAAAATGTGAAACGTCCCTCTAAATTAGGAAAGTTGAACATGTCTCTGTGGCATTAAGAAACTAAATTGTTACAAAAACATTAATACGCTTCGGCTGTTCCTTTCCTTCCTGGTCCTCGGTTTGGTAAGTCTATTTAAATAAGTCATCCCTCCATCAACATGAGGCTGCTATTTTCCTGTCTATTGTCCTGCTGGCAGGGAACCCACCACCTCATTCTCAAGTCATTTGCCTCTAAGTCAGACTATATGACTTTTACGATTGTACAGAACTTGACTCTGTCATATCTTGCAGGTTTAACATTGTAAAACCTTAATGGTAACCTGAGTCACAATGTATATTTCTGCAGAGTAAAATCAACACTATGCTGAGTCTATTTGGTCCTTATCAGAATTGGGGTTAATTTAACTCTTTTCAGAGTTATTTCAAGAAGAAATTGAATAATTTTAACACTTGAAAAAGTTAAAGTTACTCAAACTATTTTTTAAATAACTCTGTAAGAGTTAAATTAAAACCAATTCTGATAAGGACCAAATAGGCTCATAGCTTAGTGTTGATTTAACTTTGCAGAATTTGTTGTGAAGATGTCAGACTGCAAAACTTGCAGCTATACAGCAAAAATCAGTTCAGAAAGATCTAACCGAAGTTTTAGTCCAGCTCAAAATAGTGTTTTACTGGTGTTAAAGCTGCAGCCAGAGCTACTATTGCCATCTTGAAATGCACCTTTTTGGGTCAAAAACAACCGATCAGGACCAGGAGGAAGGTCTTAGCTCTGTTAATCTACCTTGTGTATGCGCTGCTAAATGTGCTAATGGTGGCCAAACAACTTACAGTTCCAGGAAAACTTCTTATCCGCCGTCATCGGTGGCCATGCTAACTAGCCTGAGCATCCATGGTTGTCAGGAAGGAAATGCAGAGCAGCAGAGAGAAAGGCTGAGGGTGTGAGCATCGCTACCACCAGGGAGATTGACAGCGCCAAGACCCTCCAGTTGACTGATTCGTGGTTTCTGGCCAAGCTGTGTATTTGTGTAGATGAGAGCAGGTTGATGGTGAAAAGGCCAGATGGTTCGATCTCTTCACAGATTATTATCTGTTTTTATTGCCACGACACAGTGACAGTTTTAGTAAATATGTAAAGAACATATTTTTCATAAAAGTTACATACTGCAGCTTTAATGTCCATGTTGTAAGAGTTGGATGCTGAAAGGAGGGAGCAAAAAAGAAATAAAACATGCTCATGGCAAGGCAAAACATTACAATGTCTGTCATAGTTCATCTTTGTTACAGGGTGCTGAATCAACAGTGTGTGTGTTTGTGAATCTAATTGACGACAAATCATTTATTCAAGCTCACAACCAGATATTTTCTCATGACTGTTTTTTGACAGCATATTTGGGAAAAGACAGAGAATATTTTCACAGTGTGAACCTGGATTAATTGGTTTTCTTCCCAATATTGCCCATTAATTAGCTCCATCCATCTTCTCTTTTCCTGCTGTTGGCCAAAAACTTCAACTTTGGTGTCTTCAGTTATTACAACTGAAAACCAGCGATCAGGCCCGAAACCTGGGAGTAGTGATGGACTCTGACCTGAACCTCCAGAGCCACATAAAGACAGTCACAAAGTCGGCCTTCTATCACCTGAAGAACATTTCCAGAATTAAAGGACTAATGTCTCAGCCAGATCTAGAGAAACTCATCCACGCGTTCATCTTCAGTCGTATTGATTATTGCAACAGCGTCTTCACAGGTCTGTCCAACAAATCAATCAAACAGCTGCAGCTGATCCAGAATGCTGCTGCTCGCGTTCTCACTAAAACCAGGAAGATAGAGCACATAACACCAGTTTTAAAGTCCCTCCACTGGCTCCCTGTAGCTCAAAGAATAGACTTTAAAATACTGTTGTTAGTTTATAAATCACTGAACGGCTCAGCACCACAATACATTAAAGATCTGCTGTTGTTGTATCAACCTTCCAGACCTCTCAGGTCTTCCAGTTCTGGTCTGCTCTGCATCCCCAGAACCAGAACCAAACGAGGAGAAGCAGCTTTCAGCATCTATGCACCAAAAATTTGGAACAAACTTCCAGAAAACTGTAAAACAGCTGAAACGCTGATTTCTTTTAAATCTCAACTAAAAACCCACCTGTTTAGAATTGTATTTGAAACATAATCAATTACAAATTTATTGATGGATCTTGACTTAATGCTTTGTTTTGATTATTGATTCTATATTGCATTGTGATTCTGTGTTTGTAATGATGTAAAGCACTTTGAAATGTCTTGCTGCTGAAATGTGCTATACAAATAAAATTTGATTGATTGATTGATTCTGATCACAGCGTCTTCCTCAACATGTTTGCTGCACCACCCTATTTCTTTTGATAAACTCCTCACCGGACTTCTTGTCACTTTCTTTCAGTAATGGTGTATTGATTAATCCACCTTCTGTTGGTCTATCAGATGAAATAATTGTATGTGTTTATGGAACCAAAAAAATCAATATGCATGTTTTGTGCTGAACAGATGACGGTGAAGAGGAAATGTAATATTCCTCTAAAACATACGTGTTCACATATGTTATTTTCCGCCTTTTTCTGACTTTGTGAGAACACACACACGAACACGCACACACAATGCGCCCGAGGCCGTCATGGTCAACGTTTATGGATCTCCAGTGAGACATGAACACATGGAACAGTCATCAAGCTTCCAGCTGCTGGTGTGGAGCTCCTCTCCATCTCCCTCTGAGATCCTTTCTGGGATGAGAGGCTGCATCTGGGGGCTGCCTCTTGGCTCTCTGGCCTGCTTCCTGTAAAGAAGGCCTTCTATTCATCGACAGAAAGCTCTCTGTGCGCTTGTGTCTTCATGCCTTAAAGTCTCCATGTGTCCTAGTGTGTGCAAAGCGAGCGCGTCTTTTGAGCGAGAAGGCAGAGACAGAGCTGTGAGAACAGCTGCGGACTCAGACGGTTATTCTGTCTGCCTCCTAAACGCTGGGATTTACACACCGCCCAGAGCCCAGACACACAGCACTCCATGCCAAGGGGAACATGCATATGCATGCAATCATGTGCACACATTCACACAAAAGCCCTTTCCTGCTTGCACAGCTTGCATCATAGATTTCAGATTGTTTCATCATCTGCTAGTCATTTTTCATCCTAAGCTTTTCACCTTAAACAAACAAATACCAGGCTGATTTATTCAGACAGGGCAAGAAGAAGAAGAAGTGTTTGTTGTGTACAAACTGATTTCCCCAGTTCAAGCTTTTACCTGTGATAACATGGTGTTTGCTGTTACTGATCGCTGAACAACGTTTCAGGAGCTTTTTATCCCAGTGAGGATTGTTTCTGTCTACAGTAAGCAGGAGAAACGTTCTGGCTTCCCACTAAGCCCAGTGCACATTATTAGATGATAACAGGAAAAGGCTTTTCTGGATATTTGAATTTTCTTAATAAATCTGTATATTGGAAAAACTAAAAACCTATTTTGATTATTTGCTTTTTACAAAAAGAGTACTCTAAAGATTTTACAAATCCCAAACTGTGTTTTAAAGTTTTAAAATCTATAATCACTAAGAATATTACCGTCTACATTTGTCAAGTCCATCATCTCATTTTCGAAGGTTTCTTACAGAATTAGACAATTAGAAAATGTCTTAAACAATTTTCTCCTTGCTATTATATTGTTAATAAAACTTACATTGTTCATAAAACATTCAGTGGTATTTAGACAAGATAAATGTCTAATTCAAGGCTTGGGATCCTTTGTTTTGCTAAGCGCACAACTAAATGCTGAATACATTAATTCCTGAGGAAGCTGTTTGGAGATATGCCACCTGCTGTCTTCACAGTGTGATTCCAAATCCCTCTGTCCCGACTGTGCTACCTGTCAGCAGACAGAGCTCCTTACACCTGCAGCCATTCACGCTAATGTGCGTATGTTTATGTATGTTTGTGTGTGCTCACAAAAGAACTGTGCAGGCATATTTACGGGCAGCGTTTTAGACAAGCTTAATGAATCTCCTGAGAGCAACAACCTGCCAACTTTCTCATGTTCGTTCTTGTCTTCATTGTTCTCACACTCTGTTCTCAGCTGTACATCAGCCTAAACCATGCCACTCCTCTCAATGCAACATTTCTTCCACCTTGTTCATAACTCTCTGGTGTTTGTGTCCATGTTCAGTGTCACTTAAAGTTCTGCTGGGTGTTCTTTAGAATGTGAAAGTTCTCCTCTTTGTTTCCATAATGAATATCAGTTTTTCTCAAATTCTGCAGTTGTCTGCTGATTAGGTAATTCGACTCAGTACAGACTCCAGCTTGCCCCATTACTTGATGAAGTGTCCTTGGGAAGGATTCAGCACTCAAGGTTTCACCAACTCTGCAAATTGCTACAAGACTTTTAAATGAGTGGATGCGGTGTGGACATGTGCTTCGAATATATAAATGTAGTTTTCAGTGATTCACTGGGATCTTGTTCTGTGACTCACAGCAATTTATAGTTGGTCTCTTTTATAGGCACATAATTGGTTTTGGGTCCAAGATTCAGCTTTTACAATGCATAAGTCTGGTAAAAACTCCTGCATTACATGGCATGATTGAGTATTGTACTGGTATGATGTGGCACAGTGTAGTAGGGCATCGTTTAGTGTTGTGTGCCATTTTATGCTTTAGCATACTGGGGTAGGGTATTGTTTGGTACCGTTGATGTCTCATGGCACTGTTTGGCTAGATTTGGAATGCCTTCGTGTCTTGTGGCATAGTATGGCTTTGTTGGTATTCAGGTTGACTGACTGCCTTCTGCAATTATTTTTACAAACTATCTTTACTGGATAATACACCAAAGTTTTAGTTGCTTTGGTGTAATTTAAAGCTATTTGATAGAAATAACTTCTGCTGACTTATGTAGAAGCCCTCAGTGAGGATCTATTAGCAACCTGCAGTGTTGTTGTTAAAAGTACTAGCTAAATGTTTCATGATATAACAGCACCGCAACTACTTTGATAAGTTTACCAATACTTTAAGCAAGTGTGGTAATTTTGGTGCATAAATGAAGTGAAATTAAGTGCTTTTAATCGGATCAGATAATGCCAATCTGATTTTTATGCAGAAACATTAAACAACAGCGTATCATCCCAGCAGCTGCGCTGGTGAGATACAGAATCTTCTTCTAGTGAAAAGTCTTTAATTATACTTACCCATTTTAAATTAGTCATGCCTCAGCTCAGCTTGTCTTTCCAAAATCCATTACCTATGCCTGAGGAGGCCTTGTTAGGTTACAATGGATTGCTAATTACACGGCATTATGATACTTTGCTGTAATCAGAGTAATTAGGGAAATAAAAATCTACATGAGGTCTACATGATCGAGGAAGCAGAACAACCACGTCTGAGAACAACAACACAGTCAACTGTGAGCTTAAAAAATTCCCGTTAACGGTGAATGTCCCCCCGCCCCAACAGACAGCTTGTGTTTATTTACATGCAGGTTTCAAAGTTGTGACAGAGTGCACTGAGTGTGAGGAATGAAGCGTTTCACACTTATCTGGCTTTTGCACTTCAAATGAGATTGACACGGTGCAGGCGTCTAAAACACAACCATTAGATCTATAATGACTTTGTAGCCTAGTCCCAACAGAGAGACGACACACACACACACACACACACACACACATGCACGCACACGCCCACACACACACTCAGACAAAAATCATCCCAGCCCCCCAAAATCGTCTCTGTATTATGCATTCCACCCATCTGCCTCTCCGTGAGCGCTCTATCCCAAGGGGAAGAGATGGGAGGAGAGCGGGAGGAAAAGAGAGGAAGGCACTCACAGCTGGATTTGGGAAGGATGGGGGGAGATTGGCGTTCAACCCCTCTCTGTGTCTGCCTCCCAATCTGTATGTCTGTCAGGTTTTCAAGTTGAAGGAATGCAAGGAGCTCACCTGTGTTTGTGTTTCTTCTTTACAGACAGGTATGAGCATATGGCTGTGGCGTATGAGTGATTTATAGTTACCTATAGCTTCTGTGAATATGTGTGTGTGGACAAAGCTATGTGTTTACTCCCCGAAGGAGGCAGGAGCAGAAGATGTAAGCTAACCATCTGTAGGTTAAAAACACCCACAAGGCTTAAGGGGGTGCACATGTGTGTGCTTGCTTTAAAGGAAGAACAATAAAAAAAGTAACCAACTTTAATTCGTATGGGTAATTGAGGTGTTTGTACCACTGGATGAGAGTAGAGATTCAAAGAAAGCAGAATCACAATGATGTTCCTGTTGTGTGAACCCTGAAGAGGTTCACACATAAAAAAAAAACGTGTTTTTCATCACTAGATGATTGTTGATAAAATCACAAGACTTTGGTTCCTTGAAGCTGGCAGTGAGTGACAAAACAAGTTTGAGTACAGAGCGAGCTGGAGGCGAGAAGGGAGAAGTTTTTTTTGTCTTGCAGCTGCCAAACATTCAGCCTGAACCAAACCAAACTGCAACCCCATGATCCTCATCTGCCCTATTACATCCTTCAGCTGTTTCCGTCTTACAGCTCTGTGTGTGCAAATGCGGACGTGTGTGTGTGTGTGTTTGCTCAGGGAAAACAAAGGCCTCGTTGTGACTGCGCTGTCAGATGCAGCTGTGTACGCTTCAGATGTTTCTACACAAAGGATTAAGTGAAAGACGAGTGAAGTCTTGAGGTCTACAAAACAGGACTGATGCAGAGTTTAATAAAATAAATAACTGTGTCCATAAAGTCTTTTAATCTCACTCTGTGGTCAGAGCACTGCTCCAGCAAATCATCAGTTTATTTTCTTTGTCAAAAAGCAAACCCGCCGCATGCTAAAAAAGGAAAGTGTCTCTGGGGACCAAGGATACTTTCCATGTCAGGTGTTTCTGATGCTGTTGCAACTTAAAGCCACATAATTTGAATAAAAATGAGCATTGAAGTGTTCATTATTGGACGCGTGACTAATAGAAGAAATCAAATGCCGATACACTGCTTCAGCAAGATGAAGAAATAATTTAATTTAAGCTATTTGATTTTATTAACACTCTTTTTTTTTTTACTTGGTACCTTCCAAGTACCAGGTTGGACTCTTTGTTGCTTTTCTGTTTCTCACAACAGATTCAGAAGCATTTACTCAGAAATTTTTCTCTAAACCTATAAGATAATGGCTTCCCTCAAAATCTGAATTTTTTTTTAGATTGTTATTGTACCGAAGCAAAAACTATCATTCAGTTGCTGAAACTGTCATTTGCACACCCAGAATATGCAACTTTAAATCCCAAACGTGCTTGATTAATTTGAGGTCTGTTGACTGTGGGGGCCATAGGAGAACAAAGAACCCATTCACATGTTGCATTGTTTGGCAATAATCACCATCAATGCTCAAAGTCACATAAAATTGTTTTTCTTCCCCCTCCTGATGCTCATTTTGAACATCAACAAATTGTTTTCAGCAGGTTTTGGATGTTTAAATACATTGAGGTGTGATTAAACACATATTTGAACAGGAGTATGTTTTAATGTATGTTTCTTAAAAATTGAACGATCAATATCAACCAGGTAGGCATTGTTTGTTTGTGGTTTCTGTGACTTAAAGCTGCTTTATGTGCCTGCTGTATTAAAATCTCATTATTGAGTTGCTGCTTTGATCTGTTGGGACTTTAGACTTCTTTATGTCCTATGGTGTTGAGCACCATAGGATCCTATTGCCTCACTGTGGATCAGGGTTGTTCAAACACACCCCACAGATGTTTGATAGGATTCACATCTGGGAAGTACGGAGGTCGAGTCCAGGCCCTCTGCTATTTTTCCATGGTCAAATCTTTAAGCAGTTCGATGCAGAACATTGTTCTTCGGTCATTTGCACATTGCACTGCAATGCATTTTAAATGTCTTAAAACAATTTCAAACAGGGGCGTAAATCCCGGAGGGAATCCCGGGGGGAGAAGATTGGGGGGGAACCCCAGCCCCCCAATCTTGGAAAAGTCTAGAATTGTCCCTCCCAAATAAATTATTGAAAAACGTTTGCATTTAAATAATATCAATATAAAAAGGCAAAACAAACAAAGAACGAACTAAATCTGCCATTTATCTCAGAAAAAAATATATATTTTTTTAAGTCCCCCCCTACCAGTATTAGAACAATGGTTCAGTCCAAAGTGTGGGCGGAGCAACAGCAGCGCTGAGGAGCTAGCTGTTAGCTGTGGCTCTGCAGCACAAACATAAAACCCTCCAGTAAGTAAATACTTATAGCAAAAGACATGCAAACCTTTTATTTACATTCACTGCTCTATAAGAAGAAACACATTAACAATAAAGATCAGACTGCAGTTTGTTATTTCATTACTTTGGCTGAATCTTGATAAGCTGCCTCATTAGCAAAACTGCTACACTGCTTTATAGACCCAAGTTTTTTTTTGTCAAAGGTAGCAAACATCTCATTCATATTTAACTCTTTAACTTTTAGTTAATTAGAAGAGTTTGAAACAGGAGGGACGGGCTGAGCAAGTGGCCGACAGCTCTGTGTGTGGGAGCCGAGAACAGATAGATAAAAAAAAGAAAGCTATGACTTTATTTCTCACTGTCTTCAATGTAGAGCCTTTAAAACCACAAAATGAAATCTGAATATTTTTCTATATAAACCCTGGTGCTTTAAGTGTTATGTTTAAGTTATAATAACCCCCCCTCCCGCCCCCCAGATATTCATGTCTATCTACCTGCTGTTTCTCAGTCATCCAGGACATGGTAAAACAAAAAAAAAGCTTAAAAATAAAGCAACTTAAGTTATAATTTAAACACCCCATAACTTGTATTGAGAGGAATTACAATAAATCAATGTTTATGAGGAATTTTATTAAGAGTAGTTTCTCAATAAAGCTTTTTTATTTAGAACGTTACATTTTTTGTAAACGTGTAGCAGAGATTAGATCAGTCAGACTGAACAAAACTCATATCTAAGCAACATTTGAATTTTAGTTTTACTTCTCAACAGGTTGCTTACTTAGAAAAACACATTTGATGTGCATTACTAGCTAATCAGTTTTGGTCCTGCAGCTTAAATGTGGTTTAAAAAGTTTTTAAATTTTACGTTACATTTCACTGTAACCTTGCTGACCCCCCCCAAATTGGTCTTCAGAAATGTTCCTGTTTATGGTCCCCCCCATTAGTGAGATGGGATTTACGCCTTGTTTTCAAACCTAAAAATGTAAAATACAGCTGAAGTAGCAACACTGATGCAACATGTACGAATAAAAGGGGAAAAAGCTGTGTAAACTGTGGTGTGTGTGTTTTGTTACGGTCTTTGAGGGTGACGGAGAAACATTATTGTGATAATCTATGTTTCTCACACGGATATGAGTTCTCTAAAGACCTTAATCATTTTTATTTTTTTAGTTTTCCCTTTCTGGAACGCGAACACGGGTGACGCGAATCCAATGGAGTAAATGTTTGAGGACACAGGATGGCGTGATAAGATCCACTCAGGTAAAACACAAGACAAGCTTGGTCCTAGAGAGCCATAGCTATCAAACAGGCTATTAAAGGATGTTGTTTCCACTCACATTACTGCGGGCTTTGATACTTTGATGTTATCTGTTTGATTATCGTCTTACATCAGGAATTTAACCCCACACACCTGCACTGCCTCCTTTTACTTTTACCACACGTGTTACTGTTCAGGTGGTTGAGTGCTCTGTTGTCTCACAACGAGAATGAAAAGATGGGCTGTGCAACTTAGCACAATATGTGGAGTTGTGTGAAATAGCAGACCTAAGAGCAAAGTGTTTTAGTATTTAATTTATTATTATAGTTTATTAACATGTGTCCTGCCTCTTCCAGTGGCTGGTCCTGAGTTTCTCAAAAGGGTTGGGGATGACCAACCTCTCCTTCTTATCAACTTATTGATGTGAAATATTGAAACTTGAGTCAATATTGATATTGACAATATTGATTGTCCACATTGTTCAGACGTTGTTGATGGAAAACTCTTAAAACACGAGAAGCTCTTCTCATTAAATCTTCCATTTTAAAGGTCTTTCAAAATTCCTGTTTAGATTTTTTCTGAACTTAGTTAATAGACTTTTTTCTTTTAGCAAATGGTCTTTTGCAAGAAAATTCTGCTTTTGCGATCCACTTTTTTTTTTTCAAACTAATGATGCAATACTGAATGAATCACTCCACCTTGTCCAAACTCAGCCTTTGATGTGTTTGCAACAATTCAAGCTGTTAACATTTGCACACCCACCACACACACTCAGACAACACACACACAGGTGCGTTGTGGAATTGTGCAAACTGTTGAGCGACAGTCTGTTTGGAGTAGGGGTGAAGTGAGGGGGTGAATACAGGTGGAGGAAGGAGGCAGAGGTGTGGAGGTGAAGACAAGCCCAACGTTCAGAAACAGACTGTGTGTCCGATGGCAGCAAATCAGCACGTGAGGTGATGCATAGGGAAGGGGGCTGTTGTTGGCATCCTCTGCTGCCTTGCCTCAGCTGTGTAAAACTGATTAGTTAAATTAGTACAGAGTATCGTATTAATCTTAATGAACAGGGCATCATTTGTTTTCTAGGTGTCTGTCCGTTTAAGCAGATGTGTGATCAGAATCAAATGTGAAATTAGTGCTGATTAATAGCACCATACATATGCATGTAATTGAATTAAATCCTTTGTGTTTAATGTGTGTGTGTGTGTGTGTGTGTGTGTGTGTGTGTGTGTGTGTGTGTGTGTGTGTGTGTGTGTGTGTGTGTGTGTGTGTGTGTGTGTGTGTGAAATGTTCACCTGTTTTTGTTGGGGGGGGTTCGGAAGTGAGCTACTCAGCTTGCTGACATTATGGAGAGAGAAAATGTCAATCTGTCGGATCATGGCTTGTTTAATGCAGGCCCCAATATTTGGTTTCCAGGATTTACAGCTGGCTGGCAAATTAAAGTTAAACAGCACTAAGTGTCTCAGCAGGGTGTCGGAGTGGACCACCAGGAAGCTCAGGCTGCTTTTACTCTGCTGGAAAGATGAACACATTTCTTTTATATGACACCCAAGTAGATCATTTATTGCCTTTACATGCTGTTGCTAAAACTAATGGATACTTTATCATATCTAAAATTTCCATGGGCTTGGTTGAAGGTAAGTACTTTTAAAAGATTACAAAGGAAAGACTTGTAATGACCTCTGCCACATGTGAAAAGTGAAATAATGTAGCATTACACCCAGTCTGACATACATTGGAAGGTGCGGTGCTGAAAGTTTTCAATATTTATCTGAATATATATCAAGCTGCTGTTTTGTCTGAGCAAAATGATTTTACTGCTAGCAATACCAGCAAGTCCAGGCAGATTCCTCAGACATTGTCATTGTCTGCCACATCAGCTCTTAGCTACTCAGACCCTCCTCAAGAAGACAACAATCTTCTTGGTTATGTTCTAGTACACTTTAAAAAAAACAAGAGCGATACAAATTTGGCCCGCCTGCACAGGTGGTTGACACAGATGGAGACTTTTTATTTTTAATTTGGGCAAAATGATTATCAACAAATTGCAATGGGAAATGACAAGTACGCACATTTTAGAGATCAATAAGTTAGATTAGGTCTGAAATACAGAGCCTAAAATTTCCAAACTCACTGACACATTAACTTGATGACTTTGTTTAAGTAATGGTTGATTCCCAATCAAAATACTGGGTCTTGTCCTCAACCCTGAGGTATAGGCCAAAGGTTTGTTGTTAGATTAACCAAAATAAATGATAGTGTGGATGTAAACAGTGTAATGGAAATTATTTTGTGGATAGGAACACATTGCTTAACACTATCTCTTGTCATTTTATTTATTCTACAAATTTTCCCAATTTTCTCATTAAAATGTCATAGTTATTAGTTATTTAATTAAAATAATACAAATAATAACCTGACATATGTTTTATTTAATATCATTCATACCTTGAATTATTCCAGATTTGTTTGAAAGTATACATGAACATAGGCATCATTTCTTTACACACTGACACACACATGCAGCCTTGTTTGCTGGTGAGATCAGAGAGTACTGCTGCAAACAGGAAGCAAATATAATCTAATAGAAGAGGCTGTTTGAGCTGCACACAGCATCTCCTCTGGCCACACTTACCGTGAAATCTCCATGAGCTTTAAAGTCACTCTGTGTGTGTGTTTATTTTTTTTTACTGACATGCAGGAAAAAAAAAAAAAAAAGAGTGACCAAATCCTTTGCCGGCAGTGATTTGAGTTAACATGCTGGTTGTGAGTCACATCAGAGTGAAACTAGTTGGATTTGGCTCACATAGACGCTCATAAACTATCAACTACAGAGAGGCTTTATTTACTGCAAAGACACAAGTTGAGCCAGGACGATAAAAGCAGAAAACAACCCTGAACGCACACACACGACACACAGAACCAACACAGATATGGACAATATATGGTGTGTAAAAGATTATCTAGGACTTCAGAAGTTCAGGGCTCCCTTTGATGCCTGACCTACTTTATATCCGTTAGTTGGGTAAGTTTTGGCACAATTTCAAACCTCTGTAATAAAAAAATAAATAAAACATTTCATAACATCCTAAAACACAGTGTGAAGTTATTCATTTATTCGTTAGAGGTAACAATAGTAAGGTAAAAGGTATTTCTGCATGTATTCAGTATCTGCAATGATCTCTGAGTGGTGTTTACACTGCCTGTGTGCCCTTTGGCAATCCTTTTGACTTGACTTTATGATTTATGAGGGGTGGCCATGTTGACTCTTTGGTGTCCCCGTCTCAAAGAACTTCTCTCATAGTGTGGATCATGAGGAGGAACATATTTTTTGTCTGCAATTTGTTCCAATATGGTTTAATCAACAAACAAAAGTATAAAAATATGTTCTTAGTGATTTAAAAGCAAACTGGTGAACTTATTTGACTCCATAAATGCATCAAAGCCTTAAAGCAGATTATTATTAAAATAGGAATAAATTATTTTAAATTAAACTCATCAGAGCTGAACCAAAGCACTGTACATCTATTATACAGATTGAGAAATAATTTAAGTTTTTAAAATTGTAACCTTGTGTACCTGGAGTAAAGAACATTATATTGCAATATTGAAGTAATCTGTCAAGACATCAGCCAGGATGTTAAAGATGGTAAAAAGGTCTTCATAATGAACAATTTCTCCATTACAGAGTACAATAATACCAAGATAGAAAGCAGCTTAAAGAAAACAAAATCTATTTCTACAAGTGGCCGTCACAAAGCCCTGATAAAATCTGAGGGCAAAGCAAAAAAGGTGTTTAGAAACAAACTTGGTCAGTTATGTTATGAGAAATGAGGCCAAGCTACTTCAAACTATTATGAGAGACTTTTGAAGATGCTGTTTTTATTTTCCAGTAGAACTTGGCACCTGCTCTCTTTGCCAAAACTACCTGCTTTAATGTCCAGGTGAGCCAACAAACTCACCTGACCTATAAACCACAGAGGGAATATGGAGAAGAAGAGGAGCAGCGCAGATATTGTACAAAAGATACATTTTGCAGTAGGTTGACATATTCTGTATTAAAAGTCTTGTTCTGTTATAAGAATATTAACAGAAATAGTCCTGAAATAAATCACTGGGTACCACTGAGTTTCAATATTCCAGTTGAAGAAATTAACTGTTCAATGATATTCCAAAATTATTGTAATACTGAAATCATCGATTGTCACTGTTAATACTGTGAGTCTTCTCTGCTAAAGTTGTCTCCTCTTGTCTCAGGGTAGGCGGGTTTTCCGCCAGCAGGGTTTGGTTGATTCTGTATTGATTTGTTGGAGAGCCAGAGGGGGAGGGGGGCGAGGAGGAAGAAGAGAAGGAGGAGAAAGTGAAAGGGGAGTGGAGTGGAGAGAGTGGAGGAGAAATCCCTGTTTGATGAGGGGAGGGAGAGATGTGATTGTTGGGTGTCGGAGAGGAGGGGAGAGCGATCATAATCAAAGAAAAAGTCGCACCGCCGAGCCAGCGAGCGCTCCTAAAACACGTGGAAGCTGGGAGAAAAGTACAAGTGTCGTCGGAGGAAAGTGACTTCGCACTTTGTTTTCTTTTTTTCTCCTTCAGCCTTCTCTTCCTTTCCCTCCTCCTCCGCCCTGCATTCCGCGGAGCAGCTGTGCTTTAATGCCCCTACGCACCCGAGAAGGAGAAGACGGAGAAAAGAGTGAGGAAGAAGAGACAGAAGAGGAGGTGAAGAGGCCTGGACACCACCCGTCCCCGCTCCCTGGGACTCTGTCCACTCTCCCCTCCTGGCCCTGCATGGACGGGGATGGGGAGAGCCGGATGCTGTTACCGCGGGGCTGAGCGCCTCGCGTCCCCGTCTGCGGTGCGCCGCTTCCGGCCGCTGCTGCTGCTGATCATCGGTCTCTGCTGCGGTGCTCACATAGGTAACTAACCCTCTCAAATCTTTAGGTCAAACCCGCGCCGAATCTGTCAATTTACACTTTACTTGCGCACTTCACTGTATTTTTAGGCAACTTTACATTATAGCACTTCATTTCAGTCCGCGCTTTATGAAGACTTCCGATAATTTATGAGTTATTAAGCGTTTGCAAGCGTTTTGCGTCGGGGCCCAGCAGTACTACTGCCTGACAAAGGCTCTCTCCAAAGCGGCAGTGCAGCAGTCTGAGCCCGGATCGAGTTTCTCCTCCTCTCTCCTGGGCCGTCATTCTCCTGTCTGCCCCTTAATGGCTCATGGAGGAGGGGAAGAGAAGGGGGAAACAGGGCTGCTACCTCTACTGCTGCCCATACATAACAGATGTATTGAAATCCAAGTTAACACTCAGACTGTAGTGTTGCTGGACATAAAGCAAAAAACACAACAAAGTGGTATTTAATTCTAACTGGATCATCTAGATTGGAGAAGAAAGCATTAAAAGTAATCAAAGATTCATTTAGTTTACCATTATTATATTTAAAGTTAATCTTTTATTGTGGAAAGTGTTTAACTTGCACATGTTTGAGCTGAGAATCAAATGTTCACCACAATCTAGCTTTTCGCCCAGCATTTTAATGTCTTTCTGTGTGTCTGCAGAGATTGTTTTGGCTATTTTTTGGCCAATCACACCTCCTGCATGTAGTTTAACACTGCTCGGCAGCGGGACAATCCCCCACTCTCTTTCTGCACACACACTCAGCCCTGTGGAGCACACAGAGCCCAGCTTGCTTGAAAACCCTCTCGGCACCTCCTGCCACACATGCCTCACCGGGAAAGAATGTGTATTATTTGGTTTAGTGAGACAAACAGAGCGGTTTATTTGCTAAAAGGTGTGAATAATGTTTTGTTTGTGTTATTTTTGTTGAGACATATGTCATCGGCTGACAGCTGTACGAGTGTTTGCACAGGAAAGCAATGAACGTCTGGATTAGTAGGAGCTTTTGTTGGCGGGGTTTAGGTGAGTGCGTGCTGGTAAAGAACGTGAGAGAGCGCTCACAACAAGGTGATCAATAAGCACTTCACAAGCTGTTCCTTCGGCCGAGAGAAAATCCCAGTAGATCAGTTTTTTATCTCATCTCTGCAGCTCAGAAAAGGTTAAGAGACAAAGAACAGATAAATAAATTTAAGTCTGGGTCTCCTGACCTCTGTCTGATGGTGGAGAAGCTGCCGGGATGCAGGGATCTGGTAACCTGAGGCCGGGCCAAGTGCAATAATAGAAGAAGTAAAGAAGAAAATTGAAAATAATAGAAATATAGGTATCATTCTGCAGAAGGTTCTGACTCCTATTGTGCCTTTGTTAGAAACTGTGTTGCAGGGGGATAACACAAACAAGCCTCTGAACATATGAGATCCTTACATAGAGGTTTCTTTATTCTCCTCTTAATAACATTTCTTTTCAGTATTCACCACCTTTACTGGCTTTAGCCTAAGTTCCTTATTTATATGCATAGATTGGCTTTTCTTTTGAAAGAACAGCTATGAATACCTAATAAGATTACGAGAATCCCCCGAGAACAAAGATAAGATAATTCTCTTTAATAAGTAACCGTAGATAGTCGGAACATATTTAATTATCACATGAAAATCTCCTTATGGAAACCCAGAATCCAACGACGGCGCTTCAGTGACTCATTTGGAACTGGTGCAAACTTTTCTTGAGAGGCTTCAGTCAATTGAGTTAATTGAATAAACAATAAAAGATGATTTTCCCTTCCGTTTATATTCATATTTATATTTGATCAAATATAATAAGGTAAAATTATGGTTCCAGAGTAAAGTGGGAAGTGTCTTTTATTAAGATTTATAGTGGAAAAGTGTTTGGAGTTGATCAGTCAGGCTTACCAGACCTGACTTTAAATGCCGTTGTTTTTACTAAAGGGCCGTTTTCAGGTCTAAAAGCTACACAAAAGATGTCTAAAGGCAGAAGTTTGAGCTGCAGAACAGTCTTCTTTGCAAGAAAAAAACCCCTTTAGCTTTTATTTATCATAGCTTCCAAACCTTAAACCATCTGAATGAGACTGAACTCCGTCCCCTTAGAGCCCTTGCAGCAGCGTTCGGGTGCTGCAGGTCTGATAGGAGGAGAAAGAAGGCAGGCGTTTGGACAGACACAATGCAGCCTCAGTGCTCAGACGGTCTGTGCAGCCTGCGCAGCCTGTGCGTGTACGTGCGGGCATATCTCAGGGTTGGTGTCAGTATTTAACAGGCAGGGGAGAGATTCTGAAGCCTGCTGTGAGTGGGGGCTTTGCATCTGTACCCTGATTTTTAAATTGCTTAAACTCGGAGCAGCACTGCCCTCACATGGTGGGACACAAGTGCTTCACACGTCCACAATCTGTGGAGATTGTGGACTTTGCTACTTATTAGGAATAATCTCTGTGTGAAACTGATGGAGGGTGCCTATTTTTGCCTGTTTTTTCTTCCTTTGCTCAGATATCAGAGTCATACCACCATTTTTTTTCTGATCACTGCTTGTGTTTGTGTGCAGCCGGCCCCCTCTCTCGCCTCCCTCTCCCTCTCTTTCTCTCCGGGCTAATCTAATAGGAGTACGCCGTGACTGATGCATTAGGTCTGGTCTCTAATCTCTCTCTGGCTCTAACTCTCCCTGTACATCTGATGATCAGTGATACAAAAGGCTGTTTTGACCCCCGTTCCACTTGGAAATGTGGAAACAGATATAAAATCATGGACAATTTCAGACCAAGAAATCAGTTCCCGATGGTGTGATGGTGAATTTTTGATCATGTGTTTATTCTTTTTAAAGTGAGGGTTACAAACACACAACTTATCGTAGTTTCCATAAATCATGACAATACATGGCATTCATTCCCCATGAACTTTTTCTCAGTTTGTCACGTTATGGCCGCAATCTTGAGTGTTTTATTGGAATATTTATGTGGCTGGCCAGCACAGATTAGCACCTAATTGTAAAGTAGAAGGAAAATGACACAACTATTAAACATATATGGTGTATCTGCACACGTAAAAAATGGACCATATTTTTCAGATTTCTGTTGAAAAATTGTCCAAAAACATGACTAACTGACATTTGGGCTCAAATAAATTCTTTTCAAGTTTCTAGATGAAGACATGGAAGGATAACTACCCCCAATGCTTGAATAATATCAAGTTTTCTGAAGTAGTCTAAATTAGACTTAGGTGTAGGCTTTGATTATGCCATCCTAACCCTGTATGTTTAGTGCCAGTGTAAGGTGAACTCGATGATATGCTTCCCAGATTAGTTAGTTCAAGTTTCTATCAACTTGCTGATTGTCTCCCGACAGCATAATCCTCCCTGCTCCATGTTTCAAGATGGCGATGATGAGTTCAAGGTGATGTTCAGTGTTGGACCCGAGGTCAATAAACTACATCTCTGTCTCCTCTGATAATAGCACATTTGTTGTGTGTTCTCCTTTAGCCTAGCGCAAAGTTCAAAACTGGCTTTTTATTGCTTTCTTTTAACGTCTTTCAAACTCCTACTTCAGGAAGAGCAGTGTGGTTTTCGTCCTGGTCGTGGAACACTGGACCAGCTCTACACCCTCAGCAGGGTCCTGGAGGGTGCATGGGAGTTCGCCCAACCAGTCTACATGTGTTTTGTGGACTTGGAGAAGGCGTTCGACCGTGTCCCTCGGGGAGCCCTGTGGGGGGTTCTCCGGGAGTATGGGGTACCGGGCCCTTTGATATGGGCTGTCAGGTCCCTGTATGACCGGTGTCAGAGTCTGGTCCGCATTGCCGGCAGTAAGTCGGGCTCGTTTCCGGTGAGAGTTGGACTCCGCCAGGGCTGCCCTTTGTCACCGATTCTGTTCATCACTTTCATGGACAGAATTTCTAGGCGCAGCCAAGGTGTTGAGGGGATCCGATTTGGTGGCCTCAGGATCTCATCTCTGCTTTTCGCAGACGATGTGGTCCTTTTGGCTTCATCAGATCGTGATCTGCAGCTCTCGCTGGATCGGTTCGCAGCCGAGTGTGAAGCGGCCGGGATGGGGATCAGTGCCTCCAAATCCGAGGCCATGGTCTTGAGCCGGAAAAGGGTAGAGTGCCTTCTCCGGGTCAGGGGGGGTGTCCTGCCCCAAGTGGAGGAGTTTAAGTATCTCGGGATCTTGTTCACGAATGGGGGAAGAAGGGAGCGGGAGATCGACAGGCGGATTGGCGCAGCGTCTGCTGTCAAGCGGGCGCTGTACCGGTCCGTCGTGGTGAAGAGAGAGCTGAGCCAAAAAGCGAAGCTCTCGATTTACCGGTCGATCTACGTTCCCACCCTCATCTATGGTCATGAGCTTTGGGTCATGACCGAAAGAACAAGATCGCGGATACAAGCGGCCGAAATGGGTTTTCTCCGTAGGGTGGCTGCGCTCTCCCTTAGAGATAGGGTGAGAAGCTCAGTCATCCGGGAGGGACTCAGAGTAGAGCCGCTGCTCCTTCACATCGAGAGGAGCCAGTTGAGGTGGCTTGGGCATCTGGTCAGGATGCCTCCTGGACGCCTCCCTGGTGAGGTGTTCCGGGCACGTCCCACCGGGAGGAGGCCCCGGGGAAGACCCAGGACACGCTGGAGGGACTATGTCTCTCGGCTGGCCTGGGAACGCCTCGGGATTCCCCCGGAGGAGCTGGAAGAAGTGGCTGGGGAGAGGGAAGTCTGGGCCTCCCTTCTGAAGCTGCTACCCCCGCGACCCGACCTCGGATAAGCGGAAGAAGATGGATGGATGGAAACTCCTACCTATGGCTCTATTTATGAAGTTCATAACTAATAGTTGTTCCCACCTGAGCTGTAGATCTCTGCAGCCCTTCCAGAGTTACCATGGGTTTCTTAGCTGGATGGTATCCTGTTCGATTTTTATTTGTAAATAGTTTACAGAAATCATGTTTCTTTCTTTTCCCCACTCAAAAGTAAACACTTCTTTTTGTTATTCTATCATATTTACATTATAATTTATGGTTAATGTGACAAAATGTGAAAAAGTTCTGGGGTTAGG
This sequence comes from Xiphophorus couchianus, assembly GCF_001444195.1. Classification (NCBI taxonomy): domain Eukaryota; kingdom Metazoa; phylum Chordata; class Actinopteri; order Cyprinodontiformes; family Poeciliidae; genus Xiphophorus; species Xiphophorus couchianus. Next base: position 18,030,122 of record NC_040239.1, read on the forward strand.
AAATTTTTTTCAAATCTTTGTACATGCAGCTTACCAGCTCTTTCCTTCTCCATCTCTCTGTAAAACTGTTTTAAACTCTTCTTGGCTCTCCATGCAGTATTATCTCACTACTGGAATGAAGTTGCTTCATCGTTCCTGTCTGGGCGCTCTTTGGTTTATTACACTTTAGGTTTATTGCACTCACAAAGCGGCAGTACTGATTGATCAAGACTTTTAATTGGCTGCTGGTTCTTTTTCTTCTTTTATTGGGTTGGACTGTAACACCGTAGAGCTTTGCGAGTCTAAGATCAAAGACTCACACCAACCTTCATAAAAGATCAGGTTTAGATCTAAGTGATCAGACATTTATGGTTGGCTCGCTAATGCATACATATTCATTTTGTCTTTTAAAGGGTACCTCTGACTCTCTTTGTTTGTCCCGTTCAGGTCAGTGTCAAGTGGCTACCCCCCAGTGTCGGATCCAGAAGTGCACCACTGACTTTGTGTCCTTGACCTCCCACCTGACGCCCGCTGTGGATGGCTTTGACACCGAGTTCTGCAAGGCCCTGCGCGCGTACTCAGCCTGCACCCAGAGGACAGCCAAGGCCTGCCGGGGAAACCTGGTTTTCCACTCAGCCCTCCTGGGCATCTCAGACCTCATGAGTCAGAGGAGCTGCTCCAGAGATGGTCCAACTCCCTCAGCGCACCCCGAGATCCCCCTTGAGCCCTGCAACTATCACAGCCGCACCCAGCACACCCACACACACTCCCACTCCCACTCCCACTCTCACGGCCATGGTCACAGCCGCTCTCGGCCCGGGTACTTGTTCTGTGGGCTGTTTGGAGACCCGCATCTGAGAACATTTAAGGACAGCTTCCAGACCTGTAAGGTGGAGGGTGCGTGGCCTCTTATTGATAATGACTATCTGTCGGTGCAGGTCACTAATGTTCCTGTGGTTCCTGGTTCCAGTGCAACTGCAACCAACAAGGTGAGAAACTTTGAAAATACGACTATCTTGTGTGTTTTTCTTCAGATTTTTTTGTTCCTTTGACCATTAAATTTTAGATAGTTCTGATTTCTCCAGCAAATTTTTGTTCCAGCCTTCCTGTTATTAGCATTAATTATTTATATCAGGAGCAGACACAGTGTCACACTGTTTGTCGGAGAGAACAGTTTTGTAAAAGAGTGCTAAGAAATATTTGATGACAAAGACAAAGTGATTACAGGGTTAGTATTTTAAACTGTGTTTAGCATCTTCTGCTAGCACTGCGACATTAGCTGAGACTCCAAGAAGGGTTCCAACATTTCCAAGTGTTATATAAACAGACAGATGTTGAAATAATAATAATAAAAAAGATAAACAGAGCAACTTTTTCATAACACAATCTACTGATATTCTTGTTCGCTCTTTGGCTCTCTAGCAAACTAAATGAGTTTCAACTTCCTTTAAATTAGCATCTTACAACTTTGTGCTTTGTCTCAGGTAAAATAGGTACATTTGAATGTTCTCTCCTCAGTAGCAGTGCCAACACTGAAGAGTGTTAAGTACATAATACAGTCCATTAGAAAAAGATTGGATTTTTTATTTCCAGCTCAAACCCAACTCTACACATCTGTAATATCCTGGTATTTAGAGAAAAAATACTAAGAAAGTGAGGCAGACATAGTTTTTTACTGTGTGTTTGTTTTTATTTGTCAGGTTTCTTTGCCACACAATAAGAAATCTTATCAGTGGGAAACCAGAAAACACCCTTGCTCTAGTTAGCTCTCTTCCAGACTCCCTTTGTGTGTCTCTGGCTTCCACAGGCACACAGGTGCAAAGCAAGCGTCCTCGATCTTGTGACCGCCTCTTGTGACTGCAGCAGTGCAGCAAACCTAACTTGGTTAACGGCTACATATAGCCTGACCGCTAATTTGGCGGAATGAGATGCGTGAAAGGAGCCACTGTTTACTTACAAGCACATTTGGAAGCATTTGTGTGTCTATGTAAGGAAATATGGGCTCTATAAGTTCATAAGTAGCACTCCTTGCAGTCAGCTTACAGCTCTGTGTGTGTTAAAAGGTCCCTGTGCAACAGCAAAGATTTACATACACACATCTGTGCACAGCACTGCACGGAGGACGAGCTGCACAAGGTGATCTTTGTGGTGTTAAAGAAGCAATGTTGATGTTTCCCCTGATGATTTGCCCTCTCTAGCTTAGTGGATAGCTTTAATTATTAAAGCACATGCACACACACTTATTCGGTGTGTGTGCATACACTCGCGCATGCAGAGAGAGCAAAAAGCAGGTTTTTTACACTTCGCAGCTAAAGGTTTGACCTTGTGTCAGAGGTGGGGTGAGTTATTAGTCATGACTATTAGACTCGAACACACACACAAACACACATTTTCATATACACCCACATTAACAGCCCTCCAGGCTTAATGGGCTGCCAGGCCTCATTCCTCACGGCTGTCATGTGAACAAAGCAGCCATTCACCGGAACTATGATGCTGGAGCTAACCGTAATGCTCACACACCACACCCTGTATCCACCGCTGTGTCTGCACACCCCTGGAGCGTGTGTGTGCGCACGTGTGTGTGCGTGCATGTTCATGTGTCAGCATGTTTTTATAGCTGTGTCAAATTACAACTTGTTAGAAAGTCATCAAGTCGTTCCTGAAATATTGTGAGATGATTGTGGCTCACTGTCTATGGATTCGTTTTTCCTCATTTGAGTGATCAATGCCAAATCGAACCCAATATTTAGAATTTTTTTAGGTTTTGATTTGATTAGTTCAAAAATATTTTAAACTAATTTTATTCTGGAAAAAACTAATAAACAACAGACACAGACAAAAAAAAATTAAAGAAAGAGTTAGCAAATATGCACAAAATAAATCCTTGACAGTAACTACGCCCACAAATTTGACCTGATTCATGTTTATATTAAACAGGAAATTTAAATCTTTTCTTTTGCTTGATGCCAATCACTGCCAAGCTGGACGAGCTCAGGGTCAATTTGACCTTTGACCATTTTGTACGTATGCTCTGCTATCTTACTGCTTTATAGTTCCATTTTGTGTCTGTAAACCCCTGCTAATTTTTTATTTTAGTTACATAATTTCAGGAATTACAGAGTTAAATTGTGACTACAATGCTCAGTCTCAACACTCTCTAATCCTATTCATTTTTGACAGATTATGACCACAGATCAAACCAAACTCTAAACAATCTACTGCTGATTGATATTATGTACTTTTGGCAAACGGGCACATTTTCTAGTTGAAGCCTTTCAGTAAGTTACAGAAAATCAGTAAAGCTGGTACAATACGCTGCACCTGTTTTATTCAATTAACTTGGTTGGTGAAAAAGAACCAAAAAACGTGTCCAAAAACGGAAACAGTTGAAAAGACCTCTGGGTGGCATTTATTGTATTGTGTCGTAGCATATTGTAGCATATTGTAGCATATTGTAGCGCATTGTCTTGTATTGTATCGCATCGTTTATCATTTATCATTGATTGTGATTTTTTTTTAATCATTATAAGAATTAAGGTTTATTGTTGGCATGATAAATTTCAAATAAGGATGGTAAACAGAATAAATGAAGAACTGAGAGTATGATTGGAAATGTTATTTTTGCTATTTCCTCCACTATTAGTTCCATGAGAGTATCAATATGTTCAACATTATGGATAAATGCAGTTTCTGTGTAGAGTTCACTGATATAAATTATACTTTTTACAGCAAGTGGCGTCCTGGGGAAGCCTATTTCAAATGCGAATATTTTTCAAAAACAACATCAGTATTTGTGCTGCTATTAATGCCGTGCCATGCAGTCACAGCCATACAGTTATAAGTACCGTAATAAGTAAATAATATTTTTTTAAATCTTTATCACTATCAGAATAGTACCACAAAATATCATGATAATATTCTAAGTCCATATTGCCTACCTGCTCCCAACCACTGCTGTTGCAGAGCAGGTGGCCATACCAGAGAACTCAGATCAGTTACTAGTCACATCATAGAATAATTTGACAGGAATGACTCCTTCTTGAATTTATCACTCTGATTCTGAATCTTGACAGTGCAAACTATTTCCCTCCTGTTTCTCACTGTAGATCACCATCATCTTCAAGCCTTATGAGGGCTGCACAGACCAGAGGGTCTACCAAGCCGTCACAGACAGCCTCCCTGCTGCCTTTGATGACGGAACGGTGAGCAGCGGAGACCCCATCCACACCTCCTTCGGGGCTGACGGTGTGGCCGGGAAGGTCCGGGCTCTGTGGATCTCTGAACGCAGCCCTGGGCGCCACGTAGAGCTGCATGCTGGCTACATTGGTGTGACTGTAATCATTCGCCAGCTGGGGCGCTACCTGACATTGGCCGTGCGGATCCCAGAGGAGCTGGCTCAGGCCTATGATGACACCCAGGACCTGCAGCTCTGCCTGAACGGCTGCCCCAGCAGCGAGCGCATCGACCAGGCAGGACACCTCCCTTTGCCGCTTTCTCCACCTGCACTCGGCCTGCAGCAACAGCAGCTGCACCGGCCCAGCTACGCCTCACAGACGCAAGCATACCCCCATGGTGCCACACATGTTTTTGCCATGGACGGGGCAAAGGAGCGCTGCAGCGAGCAGCTGGAAGTCCTGGACATCTACTTCCACTCTTGTGTGTTTGATCTCCTGACTACTGGAGATGCTAACTTCACATTAGCTGCACACAGCGCCCAGAAGGACATGGAGAGCCTTCATCCACACCGGGACAGATGGAGGATATACCCCCGCGGCTCTGCAGCTTCTTACTTCCACTCAGACTCTCAGCTTATCAAAAAGCTCGCTCTGCTCCTGCTGTGTGCTCTGAGCGTTGTATTCATGTGAGAATGGCAGTCCCTGCGAGCCTGAATGCATGTAGGCCCGAGTATGTGCACTACAAAAGGAGCTTAGAGAGGATTTGGTTAGCTGAGCACTGATACTGAGCACTGACGCAGAAAAAAGCAGCACGGGGAAGCCTGGCAGTACTACCTGCATTTCACCTGGCAGAGTCCGAATCATCGAATGCAACTGACAATGAGAAAAATGTTTCCGTGTGGGTGAATCATCTGTAAATAGCTAATTTTTCTTCCTTAAGTGCACAGTGTGATCGTGTATAGATTGTTTTGTTTATGTAATTTTATGTGACTTTTTTTAAAATACCTCAGTCAGAGGAGGTTTGTTTTTAACAAAAGCACTTTATTTTAACATTTTTTACACAATGCCAGTCAGTGTTTGTTTTCTTTTTCACTGAAAACCAATAACTATTCAAGTATTGGTTGTTCCTTTTTTTTTGTTTGATTTTTTTTTTTGGCTCCTCTCAGAATGAATTGAATTCAAAGAGCTGCCATTGATGCTAAAATGAACCATTCTTCCAGCAGCTGATCTGGGTCAGTCAGCATCTCATCTAAAGTCATTTAATGTGAGCTTTTCTGTTGAATGTATTAGGTCTGTTGTTGCAGCAAACACCATCAGTACTACTTGTTTGTTATTTGATCCCAGCTGTGTGTGTGTGTGTGTGTGTGTTTGCAGGAGTTTTGGATGTTTTTTAACAGCTGATGAATGTTTGCTTTATTTTATGTGACTCACATTAGAGTTGTTTCAGCCTCTTTGCCAACATGTAATGATTTTAGTGTTTTGTTTAATCACACTACATAAAACAGCTTGTACTTTCCTGTAAGTAAGAACTTACCTTTCAGAACTTTCTTGGAACTTGCCAAGCACTTTCCCCAAAACTTTCCAAGCTCGAACTCAAAGTGTACTTTCTGGAACTTATTAGGCACCTACTTTCAACTTTCCTGTAGGATTCCAAGGATTTACCTGATACTTTCCTGCAATATTCTTGAAACCTACTGATTACTTTCCAAGAATTTGCAAGTTTATTTCTGAAACTTACTTTCACAACTTAGCTATATTATGAGGAGACTTCTTGGTATTCTCCAAATAACATCCAGAGTAAGTTTCAGAGAGCAAGCTCTGTGATTCTTGAGGTACTTGGTAGATTCCTGGAAAGGAACCAGTAATATTATTAAAAGTTCCAGTAAAGGCCCTATCATGTACCAGAGACAGACATATGTCACAGGAAAATACAGACTGCATTGCGCTGCGCTACCCGTTTTTGTTTTGATTTTTACCAAAGACAGATGGCATGTTATATGTACACATGAATCATGACTCCCCACCAAACCAGCACCTTCACCCCCCCTTTCTAAAACTTGGTACTGTAAACCAGTTAATCCTGCAGCAAGATGCTTCATATTGGGATAAAAGTAAAATACTGGAGGTATTTCAAGGATCTTCAGATCATGAAATGTGTCTGTGTAAGCACTGTGATGTGGGAATCAATGCCTTGTAGAATTTTCTGCCCCATCAAAAATGTAACGTTCTGTATATTTACTCCCAGTTTGATCCATCAGCTTTAGTTTTAGCCATTGTGTGAACTCCTTTCTTCATGTGAGTGTCGGTTTGGTGAAGAGTGACTGGTCAGTGTTGAAATTCCTTAACTTATTTATGAACGTAGTGTCCTGTAGAGGATGTTAAGCTCCATATTCTTGATGTTGGATAATTATTTAAATAAAATGTCAGATGTGATTGTGCTGCCACCTAGTGGTACTCCCTTGCTACGTCAGTGTGTTACTAAGAGCGCTCAAAAAACTAAAAGAAAGGAAGAAACAATGTGTGTGCTGGTCTTTTATTTAAATATGATAAAGTCAAAACAGTCATGCATTGTTTAATATTTATAAATTTGAACTATATAATCAGTAGCATAAGGCTGCTGAGCTGGTTGTTAATGTCATAATAAACAAAACCTCTGCAGTCCATGAGGTAAATGTGACAGATTTAGATTTAATGGCCAGTTTCTTCTGCAGTGCTGGAAGGGTAATGATCTAAAACACATTTTAAACATTAAATCACTGCTCATTAAACTGCAAGATATTGAATAAAACAGAATTATACAAAACGTAAAAACAATAACAAAGAAACACATACTAGACTAAGTCCAAAGTGATTTTCTTGAGTGGGATCTTAAGAGTCTAAGATCTCTACACTGTAAACATATAGCCAGTGCTACAATAGCTTAAAACTTAATCATGCTTTTGGAAAAATGCACAAACACAAGAGTACACCAAACATTTCAGACATATGTTTCCTGGTGTAATTTTTCCCAAATATAAAAATACATTGAATCTTTTGTAATTAAACCATCTGAAAGTTAAACAGAAATTCCATTCATTTCTATTCGTTAATTTTTAACATGTTCTTTTCATATCTTGTGACTTATTAAAACTAGACTCAGGAGCTCAACACATTTTGAAAAGTACACAAAAAAATGCAGGCATTAATCCACCTGTGTGAGGTTATGTTTTGATCAGATACCATCAGACTTGGCCTCACAAACAGGCTCTCGTTTCAACTGCCACAGTCAGAAACACCTGGGATGTGAAAAAAAAAAAATGAAAAAAGGCGCCACTACCGATTCAAAGCAGTAAACTCCTGAGGATTACTTCTTTTGTTTCTGTAGCTTTCCCCAAAACTCCCTGTAAACCGTCTTCGTGAAGTCAACCATAAAGGAATGGAACGCTCCTTTCTTCTTTAGGCGTAGAAATCATCTCAGAGTTGACAAAAGAAGAAGCTTCAGTTGCTCTGGTTTCTTTTCAGCATCACGTTCTGTATCCAAAGCTCTTCTTTTCCAAATATCTAAAAAAAATTGGAAACATTTTTGTTGAGATTTTTTTTCTCTCTTCATCTGGAAAAACAGATATAATTCACCAGGAACAGCTGGATTAACACAGAGACTTAGTGGCCTCTCTCTTCTCTTCATAAATAAAAATACTAGGTTTCATTTGCATTTTGAAAATTGGTAAATTTAAACTATTTATAAGTTCTAAAATAGTTAATATAGCCACTAACTCAATAACAGTGCTGCTGTTTTACCACATTTTTCTGAAAGAAATAAAATACAAAGGCTTTAACACCTATTATGATTAAAATAGCAAAAGAATGCAGTCTTAATCAAAAACTTAATTGGGATTACGTTGTAAACTGAAACTGAATCAATAAATTCAAGAAGGGTAAAAACCCTAAACTTCTTTTCTGAAAAAGGTTTTTAAAAAATGTTCCCAAGGTCTTTCACATCATACCTTTGACACCTACAGTAGCCTTTTAGAGGCAATAAATCACTCAATTTATTGCCTCTAAAATAAATTTGAAGTACAATGAAGTTTGGTTACAGTTGAATTAAACCATTGAAACTTTACATAAAAGGGCAAAACAAATTAAGATCCTAATTCAGAGACTTTATTTTAGTTCTTTTCAAAATTGACCAGACCAAATGAAACCCTGAAGTGGAGATACTCAATTGTTAAAATGGCTAAATGTTCAGAAATGAAGCTTATACTTTGGGATCGGATATCTTGAATCGCCATTTGTTACATGCAGTGGTGGCTGCATGTGGGATTTCCCCCCAGTTCAGGTTGCTGCTGAGCTCCAGCGGGTTAAGCAGGCCCAGCTGGTTTCACTCTGCCGCTTGATGAGCAGAGTATAAGGCTAGCTAGGAAACTGACTTTCAGGGCCTCTTGGCCAATTGGGCAGCATGTGTGCTGCAGCTTTGTGGTGCTGTGATTGAGGATTTTGTTGTTATTCTCCCCTTTCTTTCCTTTTAGGTTCTCATTTTCATCTTTGAGATTTTTCCGGATCCCCCTTAAAGAATAAAGCCTTTAATTTTACCCTCCTGGTTTTTGTCTCTTAATTTTTCCCTGGTCTATCTATTGTTACAGCCCCCCTCCAAAACCCCTAGACTGCCTTGGGGATGTAACACCATTGCTTTAATCTATTATGTCAAGGCAAAACTACCTGCCAGTGGCCCAGCTGCAGGAGTTGGGCATATTTGGATTTCACAGCAAAAAAAAATTAATTATAAATACATGAATGAATGGGTGCTGGGACCTTCTTGCATACAAAAGAACGTATTCCTCACTTTTAGATTACAAAAACCATCAAAATAATGAGTTTGGCCATTATTGAATTCACTGATTAAAAATTTCCACTCTTTTCCATTAAATGTGATGTACTTCTTATGAAGACTAATGTTATAGTGTCCTGTTTAATGACTCACTCTTACCACTTAACAACAAGATAAACAGTCATTAGTGCATCAAAGACTATTATCTTCATCAGAAGGAGCCGCATATACAGCACAACCACAGCGTTTGTCCTCACAGCAACATCTGGAGATCAAACCAGATGTAAACATGTTGAATCTGCTTAGCACACCAGCAAATTATCAGTGAGAACCTTTCACAATGCTTTACCTTCTCTCTCTTCATCACTGTCGCACATTTCATCTTCACCTTTAGGAATAAAAGATTTGGAAACTAACTCAAAGTGTTGTTGCACCAAGTTTATGACAAAATTCACTCAGAATTACCTGCTGAGGTGATGCAGTGTCTTTTTTTGGCTTTTGAGTGTTTCTTGCGGTGCACAGAGCAGCTGTAAGACGGCCAGTTGCTGGTGACAACCGTGATCATTGCCACAGCACTGTGGCCGCGATGCTTCCTGGTTACTGCGCCCTTGTATGGAGTGATGTTGGTGTACTCCTCATCAGAGGCTGACCTCCAGCTGATCTCCAGGTGACCTCTCCTGAAGTCACTCACCACACAGACCAGCAGGGTTAGGCCAAGCCTCTCACCTGAGAGATGGACTGGAGGGGCCAGAGAAGCCAGCACAGTACCCTCCACCCCTCCTGAGGCAGGAAAAGGTCACAAAGGTCAAAAAAAGTTAACTAAAACAAAACAAGGAAGATAAAGGAGGTTGCAAGAATGAGTGGCACAAGCTCAAAAAATTTCCCTTAATTGCAAAGATGAAGAAATTAATGAATTAATATTTTTCGTAGAGCAAAAATCAAAGGATTAAAAACAGGCAATGACAAACTAAATAAACTCAAAGCACTGAGGAAATACGAATAATTAAGAGTAAATTTATTTTAGGTGACATTTCTTTGAAGATCTGAGGAAACATAAATGGGCTAATAAGAAGAAAGACATATTAGAGGGAAAATCCTTCAGTGACAATGAACACAAAATCGAGATGCTCAGAAGCAAACTCCTGATAAAGAGCCTCACCAGTACAACAAGAGTGATAAAATGAGTAAATTAATCACAATAGAAAAAAATAGATACATACAAAAAACTGTGAAAAATTAGTAGAAATTCGAAGCAAGAGATACATAAAACTTCAGATATTATCGGACTAAGTGAAGGTTAAATTATGATTGTTTTATTTAAATAAGTAACGCTAAACACCAAGTCAAAATAGAGAAGTCTTAATTTTGCTTCATAAAACATCAGTGGCCGTTTCCCAACAATGTTGCCTCACCACAACTTTTTGTTCTTACTTTGGGATAACAACTCTATTAAATACATACAGCTGAATAATAATTTTGAAGCATCTTAAAATCGATTCCAAAAATGAACAATTAGTCAATGCAGACTTGAAAATTGGCGCAATGTGATACCGCTACACTTAATTGTGCATCAAACATTATTTCTAAAAATAAGATGCACAAAACACAGTTTTGAATTGGCTAAATAATGTAGCAGAAAGAGAGAACACTGTAATAAGCAGCAATACATATTTCTGCAAAAACACATCGTATATTTTTTTTGTTCACTACATAAATCAATCAATCAAATTTTATTTGTATAGCACATTTCAGCAGCAAAGCATTTCAAAGTGCTTTACATCATATCAAACACAGAAACACAATGCAACATAGAATCAATAATCAAAACACAACATTAAGTCAAGTTCCATCAATAAATTTGTAATTGATTACGTTTCAAATACAATCCTAAACAGGTGGGTTTTTAGTCGAGTTTGCATCCATAAAAGGTTTACCTGTTAAACTCCTAATGTGTTATATGGAACAAAATACCTATTATTCCCACTCACGCTCACAATCACAGTTTAAAACGATGTAGACAGCATTTTAATGGACTTCTGGCATAAAGAGGATAGTTAAAGGTCTTACCTGTCCATAGATAGATGATATGAAGATAAATGAGTCCTCTGGGTGGCTCAGTCATTTCTAACCTGTAGTCAACCTGACTTTTATGAGCCCTGGTCACTGCTTTCTGTAGGCGTGAGTTTGTGCGTGTTTGTGTGCCTTGTGTGCGGGTGCATTAAAAGAGGGCTTTGCCAGGAGCGTTGCATTGTGGGGGATTGGCATGTCTCATTGTTGTGACCTTATACTAACAATGGAAACTCCATTCACCATCCCAACACACCCACACCCACAAACCCCAACACCCAGAAATACAGACGGAGGAAAGGAGAAAGACAATATAACACAAGCTAAACATGTCAAGCGGTGTTAGGATTCATTAAGCTACAGCAAAGTGAGAAGAAGGCGTTAGGAATAATACTGAAACACCTGGTCAACCGCCTGCGTTTGGCTGTTACATCTGAGGTGAGATAATATCAGTAACACCTGCACACACACACACACCAGTCTGCAGAGCAACAAATATGAACACATAATTAATTTGGCTTCTTTCTACAACAATTTTTAATTTATAAGAAAACATTGTTGCCTATATCCTTACATCTAAAACTCCTCTATCTCTTCTCTCTCTCTCACACACACACACACACCCACACACTCATATAAGCAGTTCTTTTATTTTCAGTGGGCGGCATCTTAGAAGAGAAAGTGAAACTGAACAGCAGGAGCATCAAGGAAGCATGATGAAGCTAAACTGATCGAGGTAATGCTTCTTTTTTTGGTAATTCTACAAATCTCCTGCAGCAGGAGCAGAGACAAGTTCTAGCTCAATCCTAAAAATGTATTCAGGCTGTGGAAATATCAGAGGCTGTAACTGATAGCTTTAAATAGTAAGTTTGGTACAGTGCAGCTTTAAGTCTGTTCCGGCAGCTGCTGTCACCTTCTTCCCCCTTGCTCCGTCCTCTTCTTTGTTTCTGACCACATGGTTCGTTTTTGCTCACATGTTTGAATCTCTTAAAGGAAGAGACTGGCTATGGTCTGTTTTTCAGCCGAGCTCTATGTGCCATAATTAACTGAGCATGTGCTCAGTACGGCCCAGTTATTCTTAGCAGTTTTTTTCCACCTGCTCCAAGAGAATAATTTAGTCTACTTATTTTGGGCACTCAGACATTTGTTTCATAGCTACACAAGTGTCCAAAGTAAACAAAAATATCGAATTCTCATATGTTTATGGCACCATAGTTAAGTTATGTTTTGTTTATTTTTTTGTAATGTCACTTGAAGACAAATCAGGCCAAGTCACAGTCTTACACACAAAAAAATAGTTTGGTGCATTACAATTGCCTAATTTATTCAAACATAATCCAGTCCCATAGACCAATTTACGACACGGTCCAGGGCAGATCATAAAGTAATCCGAAGCAAATATGTGGAGATAATGGAGAGGAACATTATATTTTAGCAGGAAGTACTCTCCAGTAGAATAAAGTTCAACACAGAGCCATGCTCCATGTCTGACTGAGGGTTAAGGAGACAGGAACAAGATGCAAAAACAGAATGAGTGATTTTCTTTTGAAGGAAAGACTGTGTACAGTTAACGGCTGCAGTAGCTATGTAAATTTCTCTGACAAGGAAAGAAAGACAGCTAAACATGTAAACACTGAGCCAGGAGTTTTTTCTGCAGGAAGGAAAAACACAAAATCAATTCTGTTCTTTCTTTGGTGGAGCAGGAGCTCTGCCACAGTGTATCCTACTCTAGAACAGTTTGATACATTTTCCATAAACTTGTTCATAAATGTAGCTATTTATATCTATACAATCTGAATTTCAGTTCACTGAACCTCCTCTAAAATAGTCTGAAGTCCTCAGAGAAGAGAGGTTTGTTACGACAGTAAAATTAATATATGCACAGATACATTTTATTTCAAGAGACGTTTTTTACTTTTTCTTCCATTGTTTGTGTCTTTCAGGTTCAGGAGAAGAACCCCAGAGGATTGGCCATTTTATTTTCATTTCATCAACCATTGATGTTGGGTGGTCCTTCCTGTGGTTGACTCCATTGTTCGGGTTATGATTAAATGAGTTCAGAGCTAAGAGTCGACCTGTCAAACGGGTTGGCATCATTTTAATCAATTTCGTTCACAAACATTCCCTTAACAATGATTCCAGTCGGGCTTTTAGTGCTGCTGGCTTTCAATATTCATCTGGTTGGGTCTCAGGCCTCTCAGAGCTCACAGCAGGTAGCGAGTTCCCCCAGTCCCACGGCAGAACCATCTCCTCTGGGTGATGGTAATCTGTCCTTCCCCTGGAGCCGTCTTCGCCTGCCAAGGTAGGCTCTACATTTTTTTATCGCCACACTACAGAAACAGATGGGGAAAAAAACAAAACATCCGTATTTTGACTAACTCACTAATTAGCTGTCATGTTTCTGTGCCTCAGGTACATTGTTCCTCTTCACTACCACCTGCTTCTGCACCCCAACCTCACAACTCTCAGCTTCACTGGCACTGTGCAGATCCAGATCGATGTCCAGAACAATACAAACTGGGTTGTTCTACACAGCAAGGGTCTTCAAATCTCAAAGGCCACAATTTTAGACCAGAATCTTAATCATCTGTCTGATCAGGTAGTTGGAAATATAAGGGAGGATACATTTTATTTACTAACTCCTGTTGGCTTAACAATCTTCTGCTGTTTTAGGTTCTTCCAGTTCTTCACAACCCTTCCCACGAGCAAATAGGCATTTTTTCTCCACGGGTTCTCAGCAGCGGCCAGAAGTATTTCTTGTACATAGAGTTTGAAGCAGAGCTAGCAGAGGGATTTTACGGTTTCTATAAAAGCACCTACAGAACCAGTAAAGGCGAGACCAGGTGAGAATAGGTTTTCTGTTTCTCAGCATCATTGGAAAACGTAGCCAGGACACACTGTCTGCAACAATCTATTTTCAGATACCTAGCTTCCACTCACTTTGAACCCACAAGTGCTCGAATGGCATTTCCTTGTTTTGACGAACCGAGCTTCAAAGCCAATTTCTCTGTGAGGATTACAAGGAGCCCGGAGTATATTTCTCTCTCCAACATGCCAGTAGTGAGTGCTGAATCTTTGAAAAATGTTGCAGATGTTGATTGATGGATAAAAGACCTCAAAGTTCTCCTGGGTTTCAGATCAAGACAGTACAACTGAATGGTGACCTTCTTGAAGATCAGTTCGCCCCAAGCGTAACAATGAGCACGTACCTTGTAGCTTTCATCGTTTGTGACTTCAAGTCTGTCAGTGCAACAACTTCGTCTGGAGTGAAGGTCTTCATGATCCTCTACCCTGCTGTCACTTTTCTTTTTGCTTGAACTGTCTCAACCTTGAATTCTGGTTCAACAGTTGGTTTTGATTTCATTGTAGGTTTCCATCTATGCTGTGCCTGAGAAGTGGATGCAAACCCACTATGCTTTGGAGGTTGCTGTAAAAATGCTGGATTTCTATGAGGAGTACTTCAACATTCGTTATCCTTTGCCCAAACAAGGTAACCAATAATAATTCCTTTTCTTATTTCTTATGTATAATCTGTTACTTTTGTTCATTATTACATATTGTTTTCTCTTCCAGATTTGATTGCCATTCCAGATTTTCAGGTTGGTGCAATGGAGAACTGGGGCCTGACCACCTACAGAGAGACCAGTCTTCTCTATGATCCTCTCACATCCTCCATTTCTGATAAACTCTGGGTTACTATGGTTATTGGTCATGAACTTGCCCATCAGGTGAGAACATAAAAGTGCAGATCAATGATACAGAAGAATCATTGTCTAATGTTTCTTAGCTAGATTTGGACAAGGAATTTGAAATTAAATTTAGTGGTTTGCCCTGCAGTGGTTTGGGAACTTGGTGACCATGGACTGGTGGAACGATCTCTGGTTGAATGAAGGATTTGCCAGATACATGGAGTATATTTCAGTGGAGGCCACCTACCCAATTCTCAAAGTGGTAATATTTTAAATTCTTGACTAATAGACCACAATAGGTCCCTAAAAATAAGATTGATATTCATATTATCTAACTTCTTCTGGCAGGACGAGTATCTACTGCACACTTGTTTTGTAGCAATTGGTCTTGATTCTTTAAACTCTTCTCGGCCTATCTCGAGCCCAGCAGAGAGCCCTACTCAGATCGAAGAAATGTTTGACACCGTTTCCTATGACAAGGTACGATCTCTCTGTTTAGGTCACAATTCATAAGAGCCCAGAGTTGAGGATGTGGCAAACACAAAAATAACAAAGTAATAATTTTCATCACATATAGTTGCCTTAATTTGCAACTATTAAGGCAACTATTTTGAGTTAAAATGTTCAAATGATTTGAACATAACAGTAAAATTATTAACATGATTGTATTTGTTACAAAAACACTTTGTACATACTTTGAGAAAACAGAACATCCACACAATTTCAGGCTTGGCGTGTCATGAAATCTCATATTTAATGTCTAAACTCTTCAGGGAGCATGTGTCCTGCATATGCTGCGGCACTTCCTGACTGAGGAGGTGTTTCAGAGCGGGATAGTGCGATACCTTCGCAAGTTCAGCTATGGAAATGCCCAAAATCAGGATCTGTGGGACAGTCTATCTAACGTAAGGCGCCATGTTTTTTTTCTCTTTTATTCTGTGATCTTAAGGAACAGCTTGCTAAACAATCACCTTTATGAAGCAATGCTGTGTGTCTGTGTCATTTTATAGTTACAAGAGGACAAGTTTAGATTTGCAATTCTGCTTTTGCAGTTTTCTTCTTCATGTAGAAAAAATCATACATACATTCAATAGTTAGGATGAAATCCAAGGTACTGCTACCACTCATTTTTTTTGTTTACTAAAGCAAAGCACTTGATTAAACTACAAAAAAATAAAAAAAATTCTTAAGAAGATTGTGTGTCTCAACTGCACTGATGTTGCATTGTCTGTACATGGCATCAAAGTACAGCTTGATTTTGAAAAAAATGTGGAAAACACTGATGTAAATCAAAAACCATCTTGGATTTGCAAGTATTTAAGAAGAGTAGAAATTCCTTCTTTGGACTAGAATCTACTAGTTGTGAGCTAAATAGAAGCTCAAAAGTTAGCATCAGTGGTGATATTGAAATGCATTAAAGCAGGTGGCAACATGAACGTCTCTGAAGACATTAATAGTATGTGTGCCTTCAAAATATTTCTCATATTTACCAACTTCTCCCGACATTGTGGTAACTCTGGGTGTGAATTTGCATATAACATTTTCATCAACCAACAGAGGGACATATTTCAGTCTACATGATTTACAAATGTTATTTTTTATTTCAATTTCAGTGGCAGATTTTGTCATTAAAACAATACATTTTTCTGTTATAAATGGAAAAAAATCTTCCAGTGAAAGTGGCACTTTTTTAATCCATGTTAATAAATTACAGACTTAAAGCAAGCTCCTATATCTTGTTGAAGAGTTTCTTATAAGTTTTGTCTTATTGAAAGTGTACTAAGATATTTCCACTAGAAAGTAGACAAGCAAATACTTTAAGATTTTGTGTTATTGTAGTGTTTGCAAGACACTGGCAATGTTATTCAAATTATCTCCATCCAAAGTGAGATATGTCATAAAAAACAGAAATCTTCTCCATCATTTTCCAGACATGTTCAGAAGACTACTTCACCTCAAGCAAACACTGCTACAGCAGTGACCAGGCCTCCAAGAATGCAGTGAGTAAAACATCTTGATGTTACAACATTTACACAATATTGTGTTTGCTGGAACTGACAGTTTATGTCCTCCTACAGTATCTGTTTGCAGGGGAACACCTCAACCTGACAGCCATGATGAACACTTGGACTTTACAGAAAGGGATTCCTCTGGTTACTGTAACGAGGAAGGGGCCTCGACTGCTTCTTCGACAGGATCGATTTCTGAGGACAGTTCTTCCCTCTGATCCTCAGTGGCAAGCTGTACAACAAGGGTAACTTTATAACTATTTGTAGCTTAATGTGCTGTTCTCAGTTTGGGTTTATTTTGTAAAATGAACACAATTTGAGGTTTACATGCATTTTTTTTTAATAGGTTCCTTTGGCATATTCCTCTGACGTACAAGACTGATATTTCCAGCACCATCCACAGACATATGATGACTTCTCCCACAGGTAGGAGATAAAAAAGCATCCAATTTGAAATTCTGTTGGTTTTAATTTTACTTTGTAATTACTCAATACTTCCTCTTGTTATATAGACAGTGTACACATTGGAAAAGAAGCCAGCTGGGTGAAAATAAACTCAGATATGACCGGCTATTACGTGGTTCATTATGCTGATGATGGTTGGGATGTGATGGCTAAACTACTGCGGGAAAATCACACAGCTCTGAGCTACAAGGACAGGACTCACTTGATACACAATGCATTTCAGCTGGTCACGTAAGGAAGAAAGTTTGCACATTTTAAATAATAAAAATACTGTATGCTTGCAAAAAACTAAAAATGTTTGTTTTCTATCTTTGTAAAGAGCGGGGCATCTCCCACTTAATAAAGCTTTGGACCTGATTGGTTATCTACAAGTCGAGAAACACACAGTGCCTCTCCTCGAAGGACTGGCTTATCTGGAAGTTTTCTACCACATTATCGAGAAGAGAGATGAGCTCACTTTAACTAAAAACCTGGAAGTAAGAGAGCAAAACATAAAAGTATTTCCTAAACTTTGTCATCAAACATTATCTGAATGTGACTGTTTTCCTGTCTCTGAGCAGAAGTACATCCTGCAGTTTTTCCGTGCCGTCATCGACCAGCAGACATGGAGTGACAGCGGCACAGTGTCTGAGCGACGCCTGAGGTCGGAGGTCCTGTCTCTGGCTTGTCACCTGGAATACCCGCCCTGTCTGGAGCGTGCAAACCAACATTTCAAAGACTGGCTCCGTTCCAACGGAACATTAAAGTCTGTTTGAGTTGAACTATAACAAATGCTATTCTATACACACCACTCACTTTATTAAGAATTTCTCAGAGATTTTGGTCCATATTGACATGACACTTTATCACATTTGCTCTGGATTTGTGGGTTGCATAGGCCTATGCGTGATGTGAATCTCCTTTTCCACTACTAAAGGTGCTCTGTAGGAGTGAGATCTGGTGACTGCTGCGGCTCAGGGAGAACAGTGACCTTAATGTCATGTTGTTAGTTTGAGAGGTTTGAGGATGGTGACATGGTGCAGTATATGTGTTAAAGATGTATGGACAGCAACAATATTCAGGTTGGCAACCTTAATAGTCGACACAAGATAGAATGGAACATAAAATAACATGCTTTCATGTTGTTCATGACAAATTATGGCCCTAAAATCTGAACATTTCAGCTAAATCTAACACCCAATCTTTTATTGCCCAGTTTTGCATATAATTGCAGCCTCGGCTTCCTCTTCTTACCTGACTGGATTTGCACCTGTTAGGGTCACAGCTCCTCAATATTCACTGCTTCTGGGTTGATACGTTTGCATTCAAATATGGTACTCGGCAGATATTAGTATTAACAAGTGGCTGTTTGAGTTTCTTCTGCTTGACAATCATGTTAAATTCAAAGTCACTTCAGTCTCTAACTTAACTGTCTGTGCTTTTGTTCACTAAAGCTTACCTACAGATGTGGCAGAGACGGTGTTCTCAGTAGGAGCTCAGGATGACCATGGCTGGACCTCGCTCCTAAATACGT
Source organism: Xiphophorus couchianus (assembly GCF_001444195.1). Taxonomy (NCBI): domain Eukaryota; kingdom Metazoa; phylum Chordata; class Actinopteri; order Cyprinodontiformes; family Poeciliidae; genus Xiphophorus; species Xiphophorus couchianus. The sequence continues at coordinate 18,048,826 of NC_040239.1, forward strand.
ACAAGATTTCCCTCTCTGAAGCCCAGAAAAATATGATCCTCTTTGCTTTGGCAACGACCAAAGACACAGACAAGCTGCAAAGGTGCTGGATGGCTTTTTCTTGCTTTTTTTTTTAACTGATTGTGCTGCCATCATGTGGCAAAATAATTATGCCTATCACTGTGCATCTGCTTAGGTTTATATCAGTGGTCCCGAACCCTGGTTATCAGGGTCCACTGTCCTGCATGTCTTAGATGTGTTCCTGCTCCAGCACACCTGCCTCAAATGATTGAATTACCTCCTTAGCGGTGTGCCTTGTCTGCAGCAACAAGGAAACACCTAAAACCAGATTTTGAGGGTTGGTGTCCTACAGCTTTCAGATGTGTTTCTGCGTTAAAACACCTCAGCCAAATAATCAGATCACCAGGACTCCAGAGAACTAACTGCATGCCAAGGAGGTAATTCAGTCATTTGATTCAGGATATAGAATTTGGATTTGAAAACCCCTGACCTAAAACATGCAAGACAGTGGGCCCTGAGGACCAGGGAGCTCTGCTTTAGAATACACAAACGTTAAGTAAGGCTTGGTGTCATAAATGCTGGTCTTGTGTTATTTATTTTGCAGACTGCTGGCAATGGGTCTGGAAGGAGAAGTGATCCGATCACAGGACCTGTCTCGTGTTGTTTGGATGGTGGCCCGTAATCCGAAGGGACATTATCTCGCCTGGAACTTTGTCAAACAGAACTGGGACACATTGGTTGAAAAGTCAGTATGACTCATTTTCAAAACATGTGATGCCATCAAGGTGCCCCTCTTGTTTTTTTTTTTTAGGAACTGCTTGTTGCCCATCAAGCATCTCAGATGAATGATCTCTAAACCCGTCTGCAGTCCAGTCCATTATTTGCTGGAGCAGACCTGAGTTTATTAGTCTTAAGTTTTTGGATTTCTGAAACATTTCTCCTTTCTTTCTTATATACAGGTTTCAGTTAGGCTCCACCTGCATCAGGACCATGATTGTTGGGACCACAGGGCAGTTTTCATCTCCAGAGGAGCTCACTCAAGTAAATTATACCTTTGTGTATTATAGAATGCGATAGCTTTATTTTAAAGATTATTATTTTATTTTTTATTACTTTATGCAGATTTTAATGTTAAATTGACTTCAGATACAAAGCAATTCCAGTTAGAAATTGGTCATTCTGTGGGAAAGCATTTACTTGGACTGGTCCCTGCTGGAACTTGTTGAGTCTCTCTTGAGTATAATTCTTGTACCGGTACATAAATTAAGCTGAAAACTTGGTGTGAAGCTACTTATTTAAGTAATTTGTCTCTATATGTGTTTTGTCCCTTAGGTGCAGTTGTTTTTTGAATCCATCAAAGAGCAGGCTTCTCAGCTGAGAGCAACACAACTTGCCTTGGAAAATGTACAGAAGAATATTCGCTGGGTTCAGAGGAACTTGGAAACACTGAGAAACTGGCTGAACGAGCAGATGAAATGACAGCTATCTGGGGAGGAAAAAAAGCATAAAATATTTTGAGAATTTTTGTAAGTGAAACCTATATTTTAGGTAATGAAACAGTTTTGTAAATGGAAAATTGTAAATGTCTGGAATGATTTTTGTTAGAGTCATATGGTAGATGACAGGCTGTGGGTATCATGAACATTTTGTTGCCATTGTGTTTCAAAGAGAAAGCAAAGTTTAACAATTAGACAATAAATGGATTCACTACAACTTGTTGCATCTTTTTGTGTTGTTTTAACTGGGGTTTATTTTTTTAAAAGCAAAGGCACTCGAATTAAAGATGAAAACTATAAAAATAGTAATATTGAAAAAAAAAGCATAAAATAGGAATGCTATCAATTAATGTTCTGCTCAAAGATGAAAAATGATCACATTTATGTTAAATTGAGCATAAACAAGTGTAAAAACTATATTCTGTATTGATATTTAATTTTTACAATTACCTGCCTGCCACCAGAGGTAGATTGTTTCACAGTTTTGGTGGAAATGGTCGGTAACCCACTGTTTGTACTCAAACCCTGCAGATGCTAAACAAATGCATTGACCACTCTGGCACATTTGTATGTATGGCGTTCTAGCTCCGCCCCCTGATAGAATCATCCAATTAGATGTCAGCCCTGCAACTTGACGGAACGTCAACAACTGGTCAGGATAGCAGGAAAAGAGTCATTTAATCCAACTATAGCTAGCCTAACACGCAGAACTGAGGGTTGTTTTTGCGTTTTTAAGCAGCAAACTACAAAGACAAATCTATTCTGCTTACCCGTTTTCCTTAACAAGCCAACCATGATGGGTAAAGTTGGGAGCGGCTAACGTTAGCCGCCTGAATGCTGTTCAGCCTGTGACAGTGGGGGGAGGCTGCTGATACCGACTGTGAGCCTGCGGTGGGTTGTGGCTAGCCAGAAAACATCGCCTCGGTCGGACGTCCTTGAACGTCCAGAGTTTTCCCAGTTATTTCTGGACAAGAGGGAGTTTTTCCAGATAAACCACCATGGATTTGTTTGACAGTAACACTGCAGGTAAGAACGGAGGACGGTGAGTAGCAGCGTCTTTAGCTGCCACCAGCAGGCCAGATACTGACTGTCGGGTCAGTGTGTTGCGGTGACACGATGACAGCTACATTGACTGACTCTGCTGGATGCTAAGCAGATATATTTAGATATGATGAGCTAAACAACGTTGTGATTAGGATTTATAAGGTAGCTTATTGGGAAAAAAACAAACAGAAACTTGTTTTCCTGTTCAAAGTGAAAGCACTGCTGCGGTGTTTACTCCTGTATCTACTCAGGTTGAAGCCTATTAGTTTATAACTGGAAATGTTCTGTAAAGAGTTATAAAAGAGTTTCAACCCACTTATGTTGTCCCTGGGCGTTATTAAAGCAAACAGTACATCAGCTATAAAGCAAACTGTGAAGCAGTCAAATCACAGCAGTTCAACTTCCCTATTTTATCTCTAACAGATCTTAGTTGTGTTTGTCTCTTTTTTTGTTGTCGGTACAAGAGCAAACTTGTATTTCACAATCAGATTTTTGATCAGACAGTGAAAGAATGTCAAAACAAAACTCTAACTATATGGCTTTCCTCTACAGCATGTAGTGTTTATGTTGTGTACTCATGAGCAGAACATAGGAACAAACTGTAGCTACTGATCCATACGTAACTGTGGGTTTTTGCAAAAGTAACCATACCCTTCAAGGTTTTCTACATTTTGTCACTTTAAAACCATAATTTTTAACATATATTGGAGGTGATTTTATTTTAGAAATAAACACAATGTCGTGTGTTACTGTAGGGAAAGGAAACACCTCTCTGTATAGCTGCTTTCATCGTCTCATCAACTCTTAACCAACTTCCTTGTCTCAGCTGAATGCCCTACAGCATGATGTTGCTGCCACCAGTATGCTTTGCGAAACTATACAGTCATGTGTGTTGGTGTATTGCAAACCTCTCTCTTCTCCAAACAAAATGCATCATAGTTTGTGGTCATAATGTGGTAAAACGTTAAAGCACCATGAATACATTTGCTAGGTTTGACAGTAGGGTAAAGATGCTAAATGTTTTGAGTAACATGAAAGCCACAGTCAGCAATATGGGCCAATATTTCTGCCGCATATTTACATATTTCATTTAAATTAGTGATAAGAAGCCTATTCACTCCCTGTCACACTCTCACAAACATGTCTTTGTGGTTACATTTGTTGTATTTTACCGTGATAACGTAACAATACTGCAAAGGTGTTAAAAGTGATGGCATCCATAGCATAATGTGACTGACTGGCTATTATTTTTGTCATAAACTCTTCTGGACATTACACAGCACTGAACTACTTAGCTCCTTGCCTATTAATAGATGTTCATACCACAGCAGCGTGGTCCAGACAGAGCGACTGTGTTGAAGTCATGTCAGAAACACTATAACTAAGCAAACACAGACTCAGATAATACTGCTTTCACTTGCTTTGGCTGCTGACATATTTTTGTGGAGGAAAAAGCTGTGTTTGTCGTCATCAGCCTAAAGTGAACTGCGTGTCTTTAGAAGGTGTTTACACTTTCTGCTTTCCACTGGCATTCATCAGATATATAATACAATGCACTGCTCATCACCTACAAAAGCATGGCTAGATTGTCAGGACATAGTGCATAGTATCTTAGTTATGGAGTTATTGAATTAGGAAGCTGACCATGCTTCTGATTGTTTCACAAATTACTTTGGGAGTAAAGAGTCTGTCTGGCTGAAAATGGCATGCATTTAGTCAAACAAAGCTTTATTCTTTTCCTGTTGCTGAAGATGCATTTTGGTTTGAGGAAGTGAAAGTTTTTTTCTGTTCAGCCTTTGCACATGAAGCAACAGAGACGGTGAATCTATTGCTTGTGCTTCAGCAATCGAGGCGTAACTGCTGTACGCCTCTGTAGTCGCTCAATTTTGTGGCAGCTAAATAAACCACCTCGGTGAGATTTGTTCAATGATAGCCATCTTATTTATATGGGAACTAAAATGTCTGTGCAGGCTGACAAACCTGTTTTATTTAGCAGGGGGAAGAAAGGTAGAAAGTGTGCTAACAGGAAACTGTAAAAACGCAGAATCAAGTGTTTATATTAATACTGCATATACAGTATGTCACCATGTTATGAGAAAATTCGCCCCTCAAAGTCTGCAAACATAAACAGATCAAGCTCACTTTGTGCCGATGTAATTCAACATTTGTATTCTGCTCGGGTATACCTCTCACAAGCACAGCTCAATTTCCCGTTCGAGAATCACTTGTTTTCTTTTCTTTGTGCTTCACAGAACGAGCTAACCTGCCGAGGAACATGATCGAGAACAGCATGTTCGAAGAAGAGCCTGATGTGGTGGATCTGGCCAAAGACTCCAACACATTTCCAGTATGCCGGTTCATATTTTCATCATTGAAAACAGTTAAAATTGCACATTTCATAACATGATCTAGTTGTTACCAAACAGATGTGCTGGTGAATATGATGAATGTTTGTAACAATTTGCAGAACCAAACAGCATAATGCCCCCTCCTATTGTTTTTTTTTATGCATTTACACTGAAACTCGATCCTGTGTTGCCTTGCAAAAACTTTCATACTTCTAGTTTGTCACTTACAACAAACTAGATCATCAAAATATTTTCTTGGGATTTTACGTGAGAGACTAACACAAAGATGTGCGTTCTTGCAAAGCAGGATGAAAATGATACCAATGTTGCTTGTATTTCTTTTCAACCCCACCCACCCTCCGGGACAGTACTTTGCAGAACTATGTTTCACAGTAAGAGATGTAAATCTTTTAGACCCTAGAGAGTGAAGTTTTTCCCCTTTTTTGTTTGCAAAACAGCTTAAGCTCAATGAGTTTTGATTGGAGACGTCTGTGAAGATCAGTTTTTAGGTCTCTCCACTGATTCCTAATTGGATGTATTCTGTACTTTGACTAGGCCATTTTAATACAAGAATATGCTTTGATCTAAACTACAGTTAATGTTCTTCTCTCTGCTCTTTATTTCCAAGTCGTTTGCAGTATGCAACAAGCTTTATTCCAGGATCAGTTATCTAATGAAACCAATTTCTTTGTCCCTACTGAAGAAAGGCAGTCTCACAGCATGATGCTGCCACCACCAGAACTGTCGTATTTACACAGAGATTAAATTGCACACAGGTGGAGCCTCTTTTTTTTACACTGCTGGCATCTGAAGGCAACTGGTCGCACTGGATTTAATGTCAGTCAAAGTAAAGAGAACAGAAAACCTTTAGGATTTTTATTTGTTAAACTTTCTTAAAATCCATTCCTACTTTTCCTTCCACTTCATATTTATCGCTCATTATGCTGGTCTGTGACAGAATCCCAATAAAATAATGTGTAGTTTGTTGCTGTTATATGGAAAAAAATGAATAAATACACAACAAAGGCAACACCTGTAATTTAGTTATTATTTTTATGTGTCTGTGCCTGTTGTCTTTCCACTGATAGTTTACACTGAAAGGCATTTTTTTTCTGAATAATCACACAGTGATTTGTCCTGTAGACATTTCCCACTCTTGACCCGGATGAGGTGGCATATGAGCCTCGCAGCTCACGGTTGCTGGTGCGTGGCCTGGGAGAAAACGACATGGATGATGATGAAGAGGACTGCGAGTCTTCTGCACGTCTCCTAGGAATGTCCTTTATGAACCGCAGCTCTTCTCACAGGTCCAGCTCGTCCCCTTATGTCAGGCAATCTCCACCAAGGTAACACTCAGCTCTTTGCTGTTGATATCTTAAATAATTTCTTTAGATTTATTATCTTCTCTTAGGAGATAGTCACGGTTGGATCCTGGTATATGTCATTGTTAAGTGAATGTTCACTTCTTTTTCAAATATCTGTATTTGAAGTGATGGTTAGAGAAGCACGAAATGTAATTTTGTGTCCAATTTCTTGCAGCAGTTTCTTGCTGTCCAGGGATTTTTGCGGATTATGTCTTTATATACATGCCTAATATATAAGTGAAGATTCCCACTTCTGATCCGGACTTACTGTTTGAGATTACTTTATCTTCTACTAACTGCTTTTTTACGGAAAAAGGCTGTAATTCATACAGCTTAGTTTGAACACAGGCATTTTATTTGACTTGTTGGCAATTACTTCAATAAATAGAGATATTGATCATGAGTTTTCTGGCTGACACTGATTTCCTGCTTCTTTTGAAGTCTGATCTGCCTATGTCATTTGTTTGCTTAGCAAACACAAAGAGTGCCTCGAAGTGCATGCTGTTGGTTGATGCATTTATTTACCAAAAAGAGTGGGACTTCTTAGTTTTTATGCACTTATTGTCTTGGAAAGAATATTGAGACTTTCTAAAATTTAATCTGCCAATCATCAATCTGAGCCGATCGAGGAATAACTGTCAGACTCCGAGCTCTGAGTGATTTATTGGTGGGTCTCTAGTAATGAAGCTTACTGAATATAAATGGAGTTGAAGTTGGATCACTAAGGTGTTAAAGGAAAATTCTCCCAAGTAAACGTGTTATATTTTCTATTATAACAGTAATAAGTAGATTAGTAAGAAAATGCACGGTTTTGATTTAGCTTTCTTACAACAGGATCAAAACAACAAAGTGCTTAACAGTTAAAATATAAATAAATAAATCATGGAAAAATGTAAAGCATGTGATAAAGTTATCCCGTCATCAGGGCTTTAAAGGAGTAAAACATTGAAGTCAAGTGGATATAAACTAAATGGCGAGCCAATGTAAAATGGCTAAAACAGGATTTATATGCTGTCTGAAAAAATATTATGCATTATTAGGTTATTTATTAGGTTGACATAATATTTTTGTTGTCTTCCATGTGGGTCGTAAATTTTTACAGCTATTTTAAAGCGTTTAAGACATCTATGTAACTAAAACACTGTTCTACTTTGAAAAATTGCAATCATATGACATACATATATGCACTTCAGTTGATTAAAAAGGTAATATTGATATTTTTTTTTGTTTTCAGGTCATGTTCACGACCCTCAGCTCGTACAATGGTTGTGTGTGTGTTTCTCCTGGTGATCGTAGCCTCGTTGACCATGGTGCTGTACTTCCTACCTGGCTGCACCTTCACCAAGGTAGGGAGAATAACTCTTAAGCGGTATACACATTTACCTGTTTGACTCTCTGGCTCACTCTTTAACCTCTATCCTTCTACAGGCTGGTTGTCCTCAGCCAAATAAGACCACACCCCTGGAGCCAGTCTACCCTAATTCCACAAACGGAGAACTGTTTCCATGGGCTGAACTCCGACTGCCTCACAGCATACGACCTCTCAGCTATGACCTCACCTTCACCCCCGACCTTGACTCCATGACCTTTACTGGCAAAGCTGCCATTGAAATGTCTGTACTTCACAACACAAAGCGGATTGTGCTCCATGCTGCTAATCTCAACATTACCAAAGCTACGTTTAAGGTTGGGTTGAAAGGGGATTGGTTAAGTTATTAACTTTGGACTTTTCTCTTTCCGTCTTGTTGCTTATTGGACACGTCTTCTCTTCCAGCTGGGCAGCGGACAGGCCCGTGACGTGACTGTACTGGAGTACAAACCCCGACAGCAGATTGCTGTGAAGTTCCCGGAGGAGCTGAAAACAGACCAACAGTGTGTTTTGACATTTGAATACAATGCTAACCTCTCACACAGCTATGATGGTTTCTACAATAGCTCATACATTGATCAATACAGAAAGAAAAGGTAAATTTTATGAATAATATTTGTGTTAAATTTATTCGTGGAGGACATTTTGTTAATGTCTCTTGCTGGGACACTAATGAAGGCTATGAAGACAACAATAAAAAGCATGTTTGACTTTTCTTATTGATTCGAAAACTCATGCCTAATAACCTTCATCTTCTATTCATAGAGTTCTTGCAGCAACACAGTTTGAGCCACTTTCAGCCAGGAAGGCCTTCCCTTGTTTTGATGAGCCGTCTTTCAAAGCCACCTTCCTGATAAAAATCAACAGAAACCAAAGCTACATGAGTCTTTCCAACATGCCTAAGGTATTGTTCAATTAGTGATTTACCTGTAAGATAAAAAGGGTACAAGTAGAGTGCTCTGCTTCCATTAAAAGGAAGTGAAAAATGAGATCAGTAACTCAGATGAAAGTCTAAATTGAATAAGAATAAGAGGAATTTAACTTAAATGCAAAAATCTTCTTAAATTTACTAATTTAAAACAATTTGCTAAATAGTGTCAGTGCATTCTGTGTGTGATTCTGGTTCAATTTGAAGTAATTCATATTTATGTATAAAACATTTTTAATTAGAATTAAGTTGTTTGTTATAGTTTAAATATTTGTGTGCTTTCTGTCAAGGGAGAAATATTAAGAGTTTTAAAAATAAACCCAACCCTTGGCGTCATTTCTCATAACCCCACATGAAAAACTCTCTGCATCTTGCAGCACAGAAAAAAACCCCATAAAAATATAATCCAAATTAATCCTTTATTTTATACATGAGAACTTGTTGAAATTCTTCTTTTACCACCACCTACAGGTATGATTGCCTCAAATTGTTATCCTGCAAGAGTTTGACGTGTTCAGATGACTTTAGTTGGTTTGATAAATCCTGTAGTTTATGATCCCTCCATGTCCAGTTGTTCAATGTGTGATCCCTGATCTGTGAGTCATGAAACAAAAATCTGCACAAGCAGTGTGCTTGTTCAAAAGCCAATTATTTCTAAATCCGTGAAGACGGCAAAAGTTGTGTAGTTTCTCCATTTTTCCAGTTTGCTTGAAAAAATGACAACTTATATATTTTTTAGAGTTATAAATTATTACAACAGACAGAACTCAGTTTTGTGTTGCATATGTTTTGTTAAACTGCTTAAAAATCCTTTACAAGATCTACAATTAAAATCAGTGTTTATAGACTGTGTAGATAAACATAACCGTATTTTTCTCACTGTCTGACATTAACTCAAAATGTACTTTTCTTGTTTGAGAACATTTACAATTGCCAACATTTTTTATATTTGCTGAATGCCAGAATAACGAAAGACATAATTTACTACTTTGCTCAGGTGTAGGTATTTACATGCACTAGGATTACTATGTCTTCAAACAGTTTGGGAAAGCTGTTTAAAGCTGGTGAGAACAAGTACCAACATGGGCTGAAAGGCCACCTGGTGATTAAAGAGGCCATTACTCAAAACACAACATATAAAACAGATTAGTCATGGGAGACATGTCTCCTGGTGGGATAAATCAATAGTTTAAATGTTCCCATGAAACCCAATAACATTTGTTATATTTGAGGAAAAAGGGGGAAAAACCTGTGGCCATCATGTTTTGTGGGTGTTTTTTTTGCAGGAGTGACCAATGGGCTTCTCAACGTAGATGACATACTGATAACATTTTGTGGAAACCTTAAGGCAAAATTTTGGCACATCAGTCTGAAAGTAAAAGCCCAAGCCATACATCCGGCTGATGGATTGTACCAACTAAAATTTTTTTGTAGTGTGCACTACTGTCTATACAATAAATAGACAGATTTGCAGCTCCTCATGTGGACACAGTTTTTATTTCCTTACTTTCTGATTTTCAAAACCACCTTTATTTCCCTGCATGTTGGCCTTGTAGTTATTTAACTCTAGCACTCTGCGTTTCAGGCCAAAACCACACTTCTTTCCAGTGGCCTTGAGCAGGATGAGTTTGAGAAGACCAACGTCAACATGAGCACTTATCTGGTGGCCTTCATAGTTGCTAACTTCACCTCTGTCAGCAGCAGTGCTTCAGGAACAAATGTAGGTTTACAAATGGCCATGTTTGGCTGTGGGTTCAAACCATAATCATCAATAATTAATTTGAAAACATTGCTTTGGTGTTGTATTTTACTTTGTGTCTATTTGTGATGCATATCCACATCTGTTGGTTGTAGGTCTCTGTATATTCTGTGCCATATAAGAAAGAACAGACTGGCTTCGCTTTGGACACAGCTTCCAAACTGCTGCAATTTTACAACAAATTCTTTGAGATTGAATACCCACTAAAGAAACTAGGTGAGCAGAACCACTCACCTGTACAACGTTTATCTTTCTATACCTTTTTGTTATCATCTGTCACACTTTTGCTTCATTTCTGTTTTGTCAGACTTGGTGGCCATTCCTGACTTCCTGGCAGGAGCCATGGAGAACTGGGGGCTCATCACTTTCAGGGAGACCACCTTACTGCTGGACAACAACTCCTCCTCTTTCGAAAAACAAGTAGTAGCCTCTGTAATAGCCCATGAGATCGCTCATCAGGTAGTTATTTTTATTTATTTATTTTTTTTTGACACCAGGAGCAGAGTGTGATTATGTTTGGTTTGCTGGTCCATCTCTGTTTCAGTGGTTTGGAAACTTGGTAACCATGAGCTGGTGGAACGACCTGTGGCTCAACGAAGGCTTCGCCACCTACATGGAGTACATGTCACTGCAGGAAATAATGCCCAGTTTTGACACTGTAGGCTTGAACATTTGACCTCTGTGTACATAATATTTCTGGCGGATGAATTTGAGAACTTTTTCAATGAGTCTTGCTTGAATTGTTTTGCAGGGTTATTTATTCCTGACTGTGCGGTTCAGAGCCCTGGACAAAGATGCGCTAAACTCCTCCCACCCTGTGTCGACAGAGGTTAACACGCCAGAACAAATCGAGGAAATGTTTGACTCAGTCTCCTATGAAAAGGTACAGCTTTGAGTGTTATATAAAATACAAAAAGGTGTTTGACCAAGATTTCTTTGTCTTGCTTCCAAGAAGGGTTCACTTTTTTTTTGTTTTCTGTCACAGATGTTCTGATCTGTATTTGATTGGGCTTGCTAAATGTTTTTTTTGCTTTTTCTTTAACTAATTTTACACTTATTCTAAGTTCAGAACCTGATTATCAACAGAATAATATACATTTATTATGTTAGATCCTTAGGAATATACATGTTAATGTGTTTAGGGATTAATAATCTCTAATTACTCTGATAGGTCACTTCTATTACATTTAAAAGATAATAAAAGAAGTATCTCTCAAGTTTTTGCTGGATTATTTTCCAGTTTCTTGAAGAGATGTCTTTCACATATTATTCATCTGCTGTTGATGCTGGCTTTTTACCTTATGCTGATTCTTTGTCCTCCATTTGCCTGCTTTCCTATTTTTAAGCCAACTCATCACAATTTGCAATTATGTTTAATTACTTAAAAAACGTTAACAGGAAACAGGTTAAAAGCAGCCAAAGTTCAAAGAAAAACTATAAAAGATGTTTAAAAAGCACATAGAACTATTGAACAAGATAACTTTTAAAGATTACCAGAAAGCCTGGCTTCGTAAACGCAAAGTATAAAGATACATTAGGGTAGTTTATAACTTGTTTAGTTTACTAGAGACTCCGTGTTCTTTTGCCAAATATTCATATCCAATTTCTTAAGAGAAATTTCTCTGCTGGACCTCACAGTCAGCTGCAGCTGTGGCTAATGATCCATCTTGGTTTTAATTGTTGGTGTTTTGTGCCTCTGCTCTCCAGGGTGCTTCAATTCTCCTGATGCTGAATGCATCACTGCCAGAGGAGCAGCAGTTCAAAAAGGGCATTATTCGGTATCTGAAATCATTTAGTGGATTAAATACAGAAACGGTGGACCTTTGGAACAGCCTTACACAGGTATGCGTTTGCCTTTACATGGGGTCGATATGTGCACGGTTATTTAAATGATGTCTTAGTGGGTAATCGATTGACTCTTATCCTCAACATGCATGTCCAACATGGATACATCTAAATTTATTTCATTTTCAATGGATGCATTAACACTGAAAGCTCCTATTTCAGTTTGCAAACACAAGTAGTAGATTTTCTGCTGGATTTTAAACTGGTACTTCTGTCAATTTGCCTGCAGCTTTTTGTTTTTATCATTCTTAAGTTGATTAAATATTAACAAATGAGTTGCTTTTAGTGCTTAAAAAGAAAATAAGAATGAACAGGTTGGCCCTTAAAGAAAAACTGGAAGAGGAACATAAAAACCTCATCACTGCATCTCTGGTCAGAGATCTTTGTCATCACGTCTCTTCCATGCAGACCGAAAACAGTACTTTGTTTCCTGTAACAAGAACCCTTTTTTGTTAATTTTACCATTTGGAATAACTAGATTAGTTTCCCAGGAGCTTTACACTTTATATACAGTACATATGTTTGTCATATGAAATATTTGGTAATGACTTTTGCATAATATCTCTGAAGCTTTGAACTCTGAGCCATCAGTTCACTGATTAGGTGTCTGCAAGCGTAGCGTTTCCTTCCTGCTGCCTGTTCATCACATATTGATCTTTATCACCCAGTTTGGTTTGGTTTTAAACTAAAGCTGCATTAGAGGATCTTGAACTCTGTTAGCAGATGTTTGATTTTTCCTCTATATATTCACCAAAATCTTAATTATCATTCACCTGTAACACTTCAAATGACTCCTTCTGTCATTTTACTTATTTTCTGCATGTTGAGGTTTCCAACCCGCGTAAGAATATTTCTGAGATGATGAGTTTATGGACATCACAGAAAGGCTTCCCATTGGTCACTGTGAGTCGCAAAGGCGACATGGTGACCTTCTCCCAGGAGCCTTTTCTGCTCACATCTGACAACACCACAAAAGCACCCAGGTGGGTTTCATCAACACACTCATCAGTAAGACAAATGCAGCATGAAACCCAACGGTGCTGCGATCTCCGTTTCAGACAGTGGAATATTCCCATCACATTTGTGAACGACAGCTGTAGCTTGGCCCCGGCGTGCAGACAGATGTTCAATCTGAGTAAAAAGTCAGGTACAGTGCAACGCTTAACCCTGCCCTAACACTCTCTGTCACATTGTTTTGGACTCTGCAATGACAAATGTTTGTGTATCTCAGAAAGTTTAAAGGTACCAGAAAGCGTAAAGTGGCTAAAGTTGAACTACAAGAATACCGGCTTCTACATTGTTGACTATGGACAAGATGGTTGGAGTGCTATTCATGACGCTTTGTCCGAAAACATCAACGTTCTCACAGCTGAAGACCGAGCCTCGGTCATACATAACATCTTTGCTCTCTCCAGGTAAACATCTGAATATTGTTTTTTTACTTTGTGAGTGCACCAAAATAAATTATGACATCAAATAGTTAATTTGCTTCAGTAATTCAACTGGTGAAAATCATTGTCACAGAGGTGACCAATCTTTGCCCGTTTGGCTTTAACTGTTCACCTCAGCTCATCTAAATTATAGTTACTGATCAATCAAGTGCAGATAAACCTGGATCATTCAGACAGGCATTGTTACTTTTGGTAGGGAGGGTAGATGTCAAGTCTTAAATCAGCATCTCCATATACAGTAACTAACATTTCCTGGTAAATGCCTGCGCTGAATTTGGGCTTGATAAAACACAGCAGACCAACACCATCAGATGACTTGTCTTCCCAGATAAACACTAATTGTCAATTCCTCCAAATCTGTAACCTTGATTTACAAATTAAAATTTAATTTCATCTGATGATAAGAGGACTTTGAGCGCCTGAGCAACAGCCCAGTTTTTATTTTTTCTCCTGACCTCTGGTAAAACGTGTCTGCTGCTTTCTCTGGTTCAGAGTTGTGTTGATTCACTTGAATAAATTAACATTTCAGTGATGTTCTACATAGCTAACATGCATGCATAGTCTGTGATTAAATAAGCAATTTTACTCCAATATTTCACTTCAGTGTTCGACCTTTTCTCCCTGCTTTGTTTGGTCGTTAGACTGGGACGTGTCCCTTTTGTACGAGTATGCCAGCTGTTGAGCTTCATGCCTAACGAAACGGAGACGGCTCCTGTGACAGAAGCTCTGCTGCAGCTGAACAGCATCTACAGGCTGCTTGATAAAAGGCAGGAGTCTGACTTGGCAGCTCGAATGAAGGTACTTTGTAAATGAGTGCTTTGGAAAGTCAGTTGGTGTTTAAATTTAATCTAAACAGTAAAACTAATTTTTTTTATTGTCATCCTGAAATTTAAAGGATGAGCACTTTAAGTTATAAACTACATTACTTTTGTAAAATAAGTCCAAATGTTGCTGTGGAATAGAGTTATTTATTATTTTTTTCTCTATGCAACAGGATTACATTCAGCATCAATTTGGTTCTCTGATGGAAAGTCAAACCTGGGAGGAGGAGGAGAGTCTATCGAAACAGGAGCTGCGCTCAGCCCTCATCTCAACGGCCTGCGCTCTGAATGATGAAGGCTACGTTGCCAAAGCCAAATCCCTGTTCAAAAACTACACAGACTCCAATTTTACCAGCAAGTAAGTAAAGAACTCAGGAACTCGATCACGACAAGAAATGTGGTCGTGGTTTGTGATCGCTTCACAAAAAATACCTTAACATCCTTTTGCAAACAGAAACAGGCTTTTAATTTTGTAAGAGTTCAGAAAATGTGTAATGTTCAGAACAGAGGACCCGAAATTTCAGCCAGACAGAAAATCGAAAAGCAAAGGGTTTATTGATAATCAGGTGTGGGACAGGCGACCACCAGCACTAGGACAGGAACCCGAGGGCAGAGAACCAGGTTAGTGGATTTTAATCTTGGGTATCAAGGCTCAATAGAGAAAGCCACTAACCTTCTCAAGGTGCTGTAGAGAACACAGGAAGGTTCCTGGTTCCTCAGGAAAGTGGTGGTGAGCCATTTTCTCAGGGCTCGGTTGTAGAGAACAGAACACCTCTGCAAGATGGAGACTGAGCCAGAGGTTAAACACTGGTAGCAGGTTATGAGCTCAGGGGAAATCAGAATTCGGAGGTCAGGGGACAGAAACAGGTCAGGCATGTGAAGACAATCTCAGGCAGACAAACCCAGGGGCGAGGCAGAGGTCAAGAGGCAGAAACAGGGTCGGGTCCAGAAATCAGAAGCCAGTGAAGTATCCGACGTGGGCTAGGCAAGGCAGGGAAATCCAGGAGACAAGAAACGTGGTCGTGATCGTGGTTAGGCAAAGGAGGTAACGCTGGATATCTACTCACACTGAAGGCTTTCAAAAATCTGGCACCATCTGCCTGCCGGAGAGCTGACTAAAACTGCTGGTGAACAGGTGGATGACATGAGCCTGATTGTGCTGCAGCGCAGCAGCATGCAGGTCAACCAGATGAGCCTGATTGGAGAGGTGAAGGCTGAGGAGAAAAACAAAGCAGGCAGACGGGCCAGAATCATGACAAAATGTGTGTTAGTAGGAAGAGGAAAGCAAGAGTCCTAAAAATAAATATTCTAATGTTTGTGTTTTCATATTTACTTCTGTAGGATCCCAGGTGATTTGCAGCAAGCTGTGTTTACAGTGGCTGCTCAGTCAGACGACGGCTGGCAAACTTTGTTCACCTTGTACGCAACTACCACCAATGATGCGCAGAAGCGAAAGATACTAAAAGGCCTGGCATCCACTCAAGACCCACATCGTATTGCATGGTAAGGGTCTGTGTGATTTTATATATATTTAAGCTGAAGTTCACAGCAGTTCTTTAAAGTCTTGCACATTTTACTTTATAAACTTAGGCTTATTTGGATTTCATGTCATAGACCAACACAAAGTAGTGCATCATTCTTGAAGTGTAAAAGAAATGATTAATGGTTTTTAAAAATCTTTGCTTGAAAATCATTTTCCTTTTCTTTGATTCTGCTAAATAAAACCTAGTGCAGTCAAGTTGTATTTAGATGTCAACAAATTAGTAAATGGAATCACTCTGGTGGAGCTGCAGAGAACAAATCGGTTCACAACTATTGCTCTTCCACTCCACAAATCTGACCTTTATGGACAAATAATGAGAAAAACATTGAAATAAAGTCGAGTTTGGAGTTTGCCACAAGCCATGGACGCAACAAACATGAGGAAGGAGAAGGTCTTTTGGAAAGATGAAACCAAAACTGGACAGTTCGTTCTATATACAAAACAATACAGAACCAAGTCTACAGCAGTGACAAGAGAACCGGGTCAGAGTTGTCAAGGAGATAAAAAGAAACTCAGGCCAATCCTGGAAACAAAAGCTTTTTGCTTATTTTTATTCCTCTCCCAATATCCTTCTTTACAAACATCTTGTTGCATTGTGGAATCACTTAGGGTTGCATTGTTTGCTGCTAAAGTCTCTTTATTTTGATCTGTGCAGGATTCTCAAGGCCGGTCTGAGTGGGGATATCATCCAGACACAGGAGCTGCCTCTGATCATCAACACTGTGTGTAACGGATTTGCTGGCTATTTGTTTGCTTGGGATTTTATACAAGTAAACTGGGACCGCCTCATAGAGAAGTAAGTCTCATCAGATCCCTGTCTTAAAATACATCCCAGGATTAATTTACCTGCTAATTAAAGGATCTGGACTTCTGAGTATCATTATAGCTTCCTGTGCTTCTGGCTGCAGGTTTCCTGTAGGCTCCTTTGCCATTCAGACAATCGTCAAATCCACTACCTCCCAGTTCTCCACACAGGTGCATCTTGATCAGGTATGTAAATATTAGAGATGTACAATATGGTTTCATGAGATTGACAAACACAGATTAGCGCACAATTGTGAACCGGCTCTGTTCTGATACCCTGAGATAAAACTAAGTGTAGCTTATTGGCTTCACAAGTCACTTAATTAGTCATTTTTCTCTGGTGGGATCAGAGTTAAAAGGGAACCTGTAGATACTGCAAAATACTTGACTGGGGTGGAAGTTTAATGACCCAAAACACACAACCAGAGCTACAATGAAACTGTTTAGATCAAAGCAGATCCACGTTTAAGATTGGCCCAGTCAAAGCCCAGACTGATGTACATTTGGACTTTTATGGCAGTTGTTGTCTCCTTTTAATCTGACTGTGCTTTAGCTATTTTGCAAAGATGAATAGGTAAAAATGAGTAAAGATGTTTGTAGAATTATTTTCAAATTCAGTAAAAAGAAACACAAAAATACTTCCAGCAGTGTCTGATTTACAAAGTGTTGACTCACTGTGGCTAAATGCAGATTCACACCACACTCTTCAGGGGTTTTAATTGTTAAAACCATGTATGAGATGCAGTTCTACCCTACTTGTTATGTTGGTCTGAGTTTTGAGTTTGTAATGTGACAAGAACAAGAACAAAGGATATTCATACGTTAAAGTCTGTAAACCTGCTATGAATGATTAATAGTCCTTGGATCACTTTGTGTCTCTTGCAGGTTCAGGCGTTCTTCTCCAGCCTGAAGCAGCGCGGCTCTCAGATGAGGAGTGTGCAGGAGGCTCTGGAAACCATCAGGCTGAACAAACGGTGGATAGAAAACAACTTAGAAGCTATGAGAAAATTGTCTTAGGAAGGTTAAGTCAACCTGAATCTGCCCCGATAGCGAGCAGGTGGGGGTGCATCTTCAAGACAGCAGCAGTGTTTGCACTATTTTTGGACTCTGTCCCTTAACTCCCAGTATCCAGATCAGAGCAATAATCAAAAGCTCCTTCTGGATGAAAGGTTTCTGAGATGAGTCCTGTCAGTTTTACTTGATAGCTCAGGGTGGTTCTAATTGTCCGTCTGATTGTTGTCAGACTCAACACACACTCCTTGTGTTTTATGCTGTCGACCAAACCTCCTCCGCAGTTCTCATCTAAACCTTGTGCTTTATTAGACAATCATGGTTCAAAGATTGAAACAGACCTTCTTTCGCCCCTTGCTGCGTCTCAAACACCCAACCATTTAGGCTATAAAATATTTCAAAACATCCGATTTTATGTACGAAGACGAGGCGGCGCGACATTCGTCAGCAGTGCGGAAATAAGAGATGCAGTTTTGTGAAATGGATCCCCATCACTCCTGTAACTACAGAGTTTTGCCATGTTGATGCTAGTCAGGCTAGTTGATTAATTGATGGTTTAAAATGCCAAACTCTTTTGGTATCAGTTGAATGTAGTAAGAAACCTTCCCACTGTGTGCAGTAAAGGATGTACTGAAAACCAGTGCAGGTTTAAATCACCCAATGTGTCTTACAGCAGGTGAGAGCAGGCAGCCAACACTGGAGCCAAACGGTCTCTTTATTTAGTTTCAACTCTGATCCACCTGTTTTACTCTACTTTTGTTGCCTCTAATCTCTTTTTTTTCTCCTTTTTTTTAGTCCATACCTGTGTAAGGCTGTAACAATAATGTAAATACTGTCAGCAATGTGCTTTTGGAAGTACTATTTTAGACATATTGACTTTTAATATTTTACAACTTGATATCTGTTGTGTTTGTTTATAGTGTAAAGTTTTATTTTGAGTCCAGGTCAAAGCTTTTTTTTTCTTTTTGTTATTTTCATATTTCCTTATTTAGACAACCAAAAGGAGGTCGTTTGCTGATGAATGTTGTGTTACAAGGGCTACTGTGCATATTAGAGATATCAGGCATCTGTATTTATCTGTCGATACTTATTGATAATTTGTTGTTTATTAGTCTAAAAAACGCAGAGGTTGCGTGTCACTCCTCGGAAGTAGTTATTTATTAACAGTCTTCACATGTGACTCTTTGTTTTCTGAAATGTTGTTTAAAGGCAGATGCATGTCCAGAGAGGTACTTTCTTCAGATTCATTTCCTGTTACGTTTATCATGGTGTCATTTTGTTTCACACGTTAAAAACGGTGGAGTTACATAATACTGAGTGCCATTTATGCCCACAAAGGCAACTCAAGATATCTGTGAAATGCTCCTCCTAATGGTACCTTTTGGACAAGGCGATTCGATGAAACCTCTGCTATTGATGGGTTCTGTGGTGCAAAAGGTTCTTGAAACGTATGAAATTGCTTTGTAGCATTTTCCAGATCTGGATAAGTTAAGGAAAAAAAAAAGCTTGATCTTACTCTTTTTCTTTCTTACATTTTCAAAAACAAATTGACATTTATCTATATTAAATTCCCATGCTTTTGTCTTTGACTTGCCAAATTACATATTTAACATTTTAGCCATGGGTATCTTGGTTTTGCATAGTGAAGAATTATTATTGAACTCCCTGTTTGGTCTCCAGACAGCATTAAATTCAGATTAAACTGAACCAGTGGTTCCTAAACTGGGTTTAACATATTCAACAAAGCACAATAGCTGATATTTTTTTAGAAATCTCTTGAAACAAAATAAAGACACCAATTTTTTTTTTCTACTGTGCTTTAAGTAATCTGTTTTTAGTCTAGGATTTTACATTATTGGAACCGTCCAAACATTTTCAAAACGGAGCTGATCGAAATGAGTCCAGATCCTACAAATGCATTATGCTTATGTTACTCCAAAAATCAGTGTTGAGCCTACAGATAACATGTGACGACTATTCAACTGGTACAAATAGATTTGTAGTAATTTATTTAGAAATGTAGAAAAGTCAAGTCTTTAAAAGTGTGAAGCTAAGAAATTAAGACAAAAACAAGTGACTGGATCAAACTTTGTAAAGCATCTCATCACAGTTTAAATCTGTGTAAAGATTTTTTATATTTCAGCCAATTATTTTGTCCTCTCACTGATTCTACTTGCTGAAAGGATTTCGTTCAGTTTTGCTCAGATATCTTTCTGTTACGTAAGAGCGCCATGCTCGCATTGAAACTGTAAAACATTTTGTTTTTGCACTGAGATGATGTCCTTCATATCCTTTCAGGATTTTATTGCTTGAAATCTGCACAGATTGTTCAACTAAGCTACTTAGGAAAAACATTTAAAATTGAAAGAAATTGAAAGGGAACTCTATTTTCACCAGTCAGATTTTCCCACATTGTTCATCTGTCCTTTTTTTGTTGCATTGTTTTTTTCTTTCTGTCAAAAACTGCCCAAAGTTTAAGTTCCTGTGCTTTACAAGCCTTTTTCATGAAGCAAACTGTTTCATTTATTATCATTATTGACACTCCGAATAAAGCTAATTTGAATCCAACTCTTCTTTGGTGACTTTCATTGTACAACACCAAATGTTTATTGTAAAATATAAAAGAAAACTACATATATTTACATGTAAATATGATCACATGCATATTCTTTCAGTATTAGAGCGTTTTTAGCATCACTGTTGAGATTTCTTCTTGACACTACACAATTTTTATATAAAATTCTTTAATTGTGTGATTTTTAATTAAAATTGGTTTAATTTGCCCATCTTTTCATGGCTTTCCCTTCAGGTGTCATTAATGCATTGGACATTTTATTATTTACAGATGTTCAGCACATTGTTACTGATTTTAAGTTGGTTTTATTTATTTTCTGTGTTTGATGTTATCACACTGATCTGCATTTACCATCCTTCAGAAACATGCTGGTTCTGGTTGGGGTTAGATAGTTTTGCTTTTCAAATCTACTCGCATCACTTTTGCTTATTTCACATGCAGTTGTAGCCAATCCCCTTCACTTCAGGTTTGATGGGATTTTTCTAAATTAAATAATTTAAATCAGAAATGTAAATGATGTGAAAAATGTCTGTGAAAGCAGCAGAACCACAGAGTAACTGGATACAGAGACACACCAGAACATATGAAACACATCAGAACCACAGAAGCCCTGTCAAAAATAAACAACATTCTGTATCTGAACAGTAGATGGCAGCGATGCTCCTAAAAATGTCATTAAGTTTGGAGTAATGTAAGTTAGAAGCATTTTTGAATTGTACCAAATGCGTTGACCAGCAGAAAAATCTTAAATGGTGGCTTTTGTTTATCTTTTACAACAGTAGATAAAAGAGAAACAGCTATTTAAAAAAAAAAAAATAGATGAAAAGAACTGACCTTGAATATTCACTAGAACATTGAAAAAGTCCTCTGGTGATATTAGATTAAACTTAGTCATTTAAATTCATATGGCTGCACTCCTATTTTTTTGTTTCAAGGATGAGCTTTACTGGTCTGTCTAAACTGACCAGTAACGCACAGACCAAAGTACCAGCTCCACTGGCAGATTATTTTGCTTATTGCAAGAGATTTTTGCTGTGTTAAAAGTCAATTAGCACTTTTTCTTTAATATTAAGAAATTACTGACTTAAAACAAGCTCCTATATCTGGCTGAAAAATGACTTGTAAGTTAGTTTTGTTTCATTTCAAGTGTACTATTTGCTCTAGAGACTAGATAATAAATACTTGGTAAGATGAAACTCCTGAATTAATTTTATTTGTTTCAGTTTATGTAAACGTAAAATGTTTTAAGTAAAGTTGATGAAGCGTAAAGTAGCTATCCTATTAATCGCCTTGAGATACTTTGAAGGCATTTTTCTCTTACACTGTTGAAGACTTATGTCTTGTTTGAGAGCGTTAGCCTTTGACTCCACATCTAGATATTGTGCTTGACCTCATACTTTGAAAGCCACTGCTGACGTGTTGACATTCTCCTCTACACTTTAAAAAATATGATTAAAGATAGCATCTTGACCCAAATGATTAGCCCAAAGGAAACATATCACACAAATCAGTTGTAGAGTTAGAAACTGCAGAAAAACTAACCTTGAGCACAAACATTCATGCACTGATTCAGAAAACGTCACCTAATTTTGTGTCCTGTCTTTGGCGTTTCAGACATTTGAAAAGATGGCTGCCTCAAGGCCGACCCAGTGCTTTTGGGGCCCCTACACCAACATTTGAACACCAGATGCTTCATCATGTCTAGACTAATTCATGTTTGTAGCGTACCTGATTTCATTATCGTCATTTGTACTTAACTTGCATCATGCCAGGTGATCAGGTGATTAAAAATAACAGATACGATGTTAAGTAGGGCAGCGATGCTGCAGCGCTTCAGATTGCTGATCTCACGTGATTCCTGATCAAAAGAGATTGGCAGATTCCAATTGATACCAGAGATTTCCTCTCTTAAATTACAGAGCATTTTAGTCATTTAAAGATGATGTGGCAATAATCTGACCACTGTTTAACTTAATAAATCCAAAAACCTAATCATCATGCTTCCTCAGTGGCAGTCAGAGCAGATCACCTTTTCATCTTTATAGGATCTTGTAAAAGTGTTCATTTGAATTTAAAAGTGTCTTAAAATTTAAGGCATTCCTTTGAGTTCTCAGAAACACCAAGCCTTGTAATATGTGGAAGAAAATAAGTTTATAGGTACGCCTAGTTTGTTAAATCTACATTGAATAAATTCGCAATTAAAAATAGACCTAGGCCTCTCAAACAGGTAAATATGTTCTGAGTCAAACCATTCCATCATAACTATGAGTTTATTGATCGACTGGAAATGAAACGTGCTTTTAAGCCTTCCTCAACCTCTAAGAAGCTACTTCTTTCTTAGGTCTATCTTGTGTTCAGCTGCTGCACTTAACTTCCATATAGGCTTGTCAAAATATTCAGGACTGAAAACAAATGCATGCTGCAAAGTTCAAGATTTTATTTTACAAAAAACAAAAGAGAGATCATGCAATTTTATAATTTTCTTTCACTTGTGTTGTTCTCTATTTGGTGTTGGTCTTTCATCCATTTGTCCTTCCTTTCTGCTTTTGGTGACAACCCTTGTTAGAAGCACAGCAGAAATCCAAACAATGTGGATCATCATCACCATCACCAGGTGACTCTGACACTGGCACACAGTGTACCGTATCAGTGGCATTAAATCAGATTATATCTTATCAGATCAACCTGCACGACGAAACGGGACTGGTGTGGAAAAAAACAGTCTAGGAGGAATTTTTTGATTGGAATAAAGTGAGCAATATGAACACTAGCTCTTTTTTATGAACTGAAACACAATTAAACTATATTTGAATGTATTTGAAAACATTTCATTGACTGAAAAGTGATGAATCTTCAATTCCAGTATGCCCTGAGAAAACGTTTTGTGAATTGGTACAACGGTGACTTCCACATTTATTTTCACCCCTGATGTTTCTTTACACCCCTCAAATTTTCGTCACATTACAAACACAAACATCAATGCACTTTTGCATTTTTATGTTGTGCAGAAAGTAGTGTGCAGTTTTGAAAGGAAAGGAAAATTATATGTGGACACAATTGCAGGTATTTTAGGATCTTTACTAGCTTTTCGTATCTGGACACTAATTTCACATCTCTATCCATCTTTACTTTAAGCTCCGGAAAGCAAAGAAAGAAAAATCTTCCCCACAGCATGATGCTGCCTGCCACCTCATTATTATACTGACTATATGGGTTACACAGACGTAAAGTTTTAGTTTTGCACCACACATGAACTTTTGCATGTAAGCCAGGACATTCAGTGTTTATTCTGATTAGTCTTATCAGTTAAATGACTTCTAAAAGTGATTAGCTAATAGATGTAATTTGTGTCTGATCCAGACTACAACAGGCTGCATCATTTATATATTTATTTCTACCAAATATTTTAAGCCACAAGTTATTTTTGTTCCATTTTCTGTTGGTCTAAGACATGAAGTCACTCTAAAATATATAAAAGTTTTTGTTTGTAATACGACGTTTATTTAAAGGTTTCCCATCCCGTGCAGCTTTATAGTGACTGAGTTTTTTCCTAATTCTGTCAGTACATCTTTAGCACAGAGCTCATCATGAAATGTGTAACCAATATGGTTTCAGTCAGCATGACTGTCCAACTGTAGGCTTGTCAAACTGCCTTTTCCACTGGAGTTGTATAAGGTTTCCACGAATGTATGATAACCTTTGTCTTACATGCATCCCTGGATAGTGCACCCAGGTAACAGTTTATACTTTGTACTCATAAATTGTGCAGCAGCTTAGCACTAATGGAGTTGTCGCTTCCAATCATACTCAGGGTTTTTCTGTAATGGCATCACATATTTCATGTCCATGTAGTGAAGGAATAAAAAGCGCTCATCTCGACTGGTTGGGCAGAAACGAGCTCCTAACCTGACACAAGTCTGCTAATTGAAATAATAGAAATGATCAGTATCCTGATCCAACGGCATCACTGCCAACAAACCATAAAATCATAAGTTCTGCTGAATGAGGTCCTACAGTTCCCCAAAGGAAGCAAACAGCTCTGCAGTGTCCACTCTGCGTCATGAAATCCTGAAAAGATATTTACTCTGATTACACAGATGACCACAAAGGTTATGATTATGATGCTTATGTGGTGTTTATCATATGAACATTACAATTCTGTTGACATTAAGTAGGGTTTTAACATTTTAGTCCTTTGTGCTGGCTAACCCCAGGCCCCGACAACATACCTGGGCGGGTGTTCAGGGAATGCGCAGGTCAGCTGGCTGGTGTCCTAACAGACATTTTTAACACCTCACTGGACCAAGCCACAGTGCCAGCCTGTCTCAAAACTGCCTCCATCATTCCAGTGCCAAAGAAACCTCAAGTCACCTCTCTCAACGATTACCGGCCTGTGGCACTGACTCCCATCATGATGAAGTGCTTTGAAAGGCTGGTAAAAGAACACATCGTCTCCAGACTCCCCTCCACATTCGACCCGTTCCAGTTTGCCTACCGCCGAAACCGCTCCACTGAGGACGCCATCTCCTCCACCCTACACCTGAGCCTGGCTCACCTGGAGGAGAAGAACACTCATGTGCGGATGTTGTTCCTGGACTTCAGCTCAGCGTTCAACACAATCATCCCACAGCATCTGGCAGGAAAACTAGGACACCTGGGCTTCAGCACCCCCCTGCGCAACTGGCTGCTAGACTTCCTCACCGACAGACCTCAGTCAGTCCGGATTGGACAACACACCTCCGATGTCATCACCCTCAGCACAGGCTCCCCTCAGGGCTGCGTCCTGAGCCCTCTGCTGTTCACTCTGATGACACACGACTGCGTCCCCAGGTTCGCCACCAACCACATCGTGAAGTTCGCGGACGACACAACGGTGGTGGGCCTCATCAGAGACGACAACGACCTGGACTACAGAGAGGAGGTGGAGCAGCTGGTGGACTGGTGCAGAGACAACAGCCTGATCCTGAACGTTGACAAGACGAAGGAGATGATCGTCGACTTCAGGAAGAACCGGCCCAGCCACGCTCCACTGCTCATCAACAGCTCGGCTGTGGAGGTGGTCAGCAGCACCAAATTCCTGGGGGTGCACATCACTAACGACCTCACCTGGACTGTGAACACCACGTCTCTGGCCAAGAGGGCACAGAAACGTTTGTATTTCCTGCGGAGGATGAGAAGAGCACACCTGCCCCCGCCCATCCTCAGGACATTCTACAGAAGCACCATAGAGAGCATTCTGACCAGCTGCCTCTCTGTGTGGTGTGGAGGCTGCAGCGCCTCCGACTGGAAGAACGTGAGGAGAGTGGTGCGGACAGCGGAGAGGATCATCGGGGCCCCCCTTCCCTCCATTCAGGACATTTCATCCCAGCGCTGCGTGTCCCGAGGCCGAAACATCATCAGTGACCCCTCACACCCCCACCATGGACTGTTCTCCCTGCTGCCCTCTGGAAAGAGGTTCCGCAGCGTCCGGTGCAGGTCCACCAGGTTCCGAAACAGCTTTTTCCCACTTGCCATCAGACTGCTGAACTCTTAACTGGACTGCACTTAAAATCTGGTCTCCACTTTATACCTTGCACATGTACAGAGCTAAATAACTTCTATTTTACTGTCAGTCCTGCACTTTATATTTTATATTTAGATTTATATTCATATTTTATACTGTATTTTATTTTATTCTGGAGTAACCTCACAACATTGAAAGCTCAAAACATTGTCCTGAGCCGTATGCAACGAAATTTCGTTCTGTATACACCCTGTGCATGCAAAATGACAATAAAGTCAGTCTAAGTCTAAGTCTAACTGAAGAAAGGAAATTTACACTTTATTGGAGTCAAAACACAGCAAACACTTGTCGCTCATGGATCCAAGTTGCTTTTAAACAACTCTGTCATACAAAGTGCTAAGCAACTATATCTGACCTGAAAAATGGACACACTGATAAAACTTAATTTATAGTCATCAATTAAACCAGCCTCTTGATGTCACTTTGGACTTTATCTGCTCGTCGACAGCCGTTATGTAAGCTGAAACTGCAAAACCTGATGCTGTGGGATAACCAGGCTGTCTTATCCATCTAGCCTCCTTTGCTCTTTACTCAACAGCACCTGAGAATAAAGTCTTTCTACTTGAAGACAAGACAGTAATGTTTCAAAGGATGAATCATAGTCATGTTGAAACACTTGTAAAAAATTATCCAACCATTGCTGTAAATCAAAATGGCAGATGGATGTAAGAGTCAGTTGACAGAGGAATGACACTTGTTGAGTGTGATGTAATCTCTCTGTGAGCCGTGTGACTGAGAAACACTGCAGTTTTAATACTGAGTTTTCTCCAAAGGCTTCTGGAAGCCTCTGGCATGCTGTGTTCTGATCTTGTCTGGCACTTATCACATTTTTCTATCTCAAATGTTTGGATTGACGAAGGAGGCGCAACAGGTTTCCATAAAGGTTGCTGTTGCATAGTTTCACTAGAGCAAAGCTTTTACCTGCATCTGGCACAAAAGGTGTGATCTTGTGAGGTTCCAGAAATTTGACAAACAAGTGTAAATCACTTACATAACATCGACATACGTAACGTCAACTGACAGGAAAATGAAAATATAATTTCCTCAAATGCAGTCATTGTCGACAGTAATGCTGAAGCTGATGGATTTTGCTATATGATCATGCCTGACCCCATGCCAAAATGAGGTTTCTTTAGCTCACTTCTGTGTTTACACATGAGCTAAAGATTTAGGAATTTTTTTTAGGGCAAACTTTGGATGCATACAGAAGGAATCATTTTCTCCTCAGTTTTTGGTCTCAGTTTTTTGCATGATTTTGCTGTTTGTCGACGGGAGATATAGCAAATATGCAGAGAGAAGCTGCAGCTTTGAAGCTTCATCTTCATCTAACGTGTAGATAGTGAAAGAACAAGAGAACTAGAGATGTAATGTAAATTACACCTCTAGTAATTTACGTTACTAGAGATGTTGTCACCTAACATTCTTAAACAGAGTCAAGATTTTATCAAGTTGATTGCCTAACTAAAGTTTTAAAAATAATATATTACTACTGTAGAGTTATTCATACATAATCTTTTTGTTTAAGCCTTCCTAAACTTTCAGTATTTAGCAGTTATTCAATCTTACTTTTTCTTTTGACTGTGTATTAATAGCGTGAATAACCAAATTGAAGCTACTGAAGCCAAATCCAGTCTGCTCTGACTTGATGGGAGCAAAAAGGGTCAAAATTGACCACAGTTATAAACGCAGTCTAAAGTTTTTGATTTGATCTTCAAATTCAGCCATGAGGAAATTCATTTTACATGAGCAAAACCAACAAACTAGAAGAGGTTATGTGATCATCCACACATTATTTTTTTTTAAAATTAATGATATATGTGCAGACCTGGAAGAGACATACCTCCAAAGACTTGCAGCAGCACCAGCAGCAAGAACTTTACAGGCACAGGCAGTTTTTTAAAAATTTAATTGTAAAACAATAATTTAAAAATAATAATTTTCCTTATATTTCAGGATTGGGCAGTACTCTGATCAGCGTCTATCACATAAAATCTAAATAAAATAATACTGAAGTTAAAGTTTTTAAAAAAATATGAAAACCTTTAAACATCCAACAAGTTAATCCATGAGTATCCTGATATCCATGAGTGTCCGGAGTCTATTAATTGTGTCTTGCTGTAATACAAGCATTCTTTGATTAAGAAAATGAAAACACTAAAGGGGCTTAAGAAACAAATTCGGAGTTAGGCTTTTTTTAATTTCAGTATTTCAGTGTGCTGGGCCTCAGATCATATTTAATCCCATTCTCTGACCATTTAAATCAGGAACTGCAACAGTCTCTGGAATCTCTCAGACTCGTTGTGCAAGTCCCCTAAACCAGATTAGTAAACGGACAAATCTGCTTTGTGTTGCAGTGAGCAGGGTCATATTTATTTATATGTTTTTGTGCAGTCATGGGGGCCTCTCAAAAATTTGCGATGCATCTTGTGACTAAACCTATAATAACATAAAGTAACTCTGTCTTTAAAGTCACATCATGACGACTAGTTGCAACCAGGCAGAAACTTATCCCTTTGTGAGCAGAGCCAAAGCTTCAACTGATTTAGGTGTGATAGAAATTTAATGGGGAAGTACAAACATTTAAATATTTAAAGTTTCGGGTTCATTCTCAATAAACGAGCACAAACATCACGGAAAGTATAAACCAATAAAAATAATTCATCAGGGTAAAAGAGTGAATCATTCTTACCAAATAAAAGCTTAATGTGCTTCATTCTAAAAACTTGATCTGTATCTACCCTTTGACTGGGCCATTCAAACAAGTGAATAAGCTTTAATCTAAACCATCCTGACGTACACTCACCGGCCACTTTATTAGGTACATATTGCTTGTACTGGATTGGACCCCCTTTTGCCTTCAGAACTGCCTTAATCCTTTGTGGCATTGGTTCAATAAGGTACTAGAAATATTCCTCAGAGACTCTGGTCCACATTAACACTACGGCATCATGCAGTTGCTGCAGATTTGTCGGCTGCACATCCATGATGCGAATCTCCCATTCCACCATTTCCCAAAGGTGCTCTATTGGATTGAGATCTGGTGACTGTGGAGGCCATTCAAGTTGAGTGACCACATTGTTCAAGAAACCAGTCTGAGAGGATTCATGCTTTATGACATGGTGCGCTATCCTTTGGAAGTAGCCATCCGAAGACGGGTACACTGTGGTCATAAACGGATGGGCATGGTCAGCAACAATACTCAGGTAGGCTGTGGCGTTGACACAATTGGTGCTAATGGGCCCA
The DNA here is from genome assembly GCF_001444195.1 of Xiphophorus couchianus. NCBI lineage: Eukaryota > Metazoa > Chordata > Actinopteri > Cyprinodontiformes > Poeciliidae > Xiphophorus > Xiphophorus couchianus. The sequence goes on from NC_040239.1 coordinate 18,077,990, forward strand.
AAGTGTGCCAGAAAAATATTGCCCACACCATTGCCTCACCACCACCAGCCTGAACCGTTGATACAAGGTTCATTTGACATTTCAGTGTCCCTCCTGTTTCATGTTGTTGAAGCCAAATTCTGACGGTACCATCCGAATGTCGCAGCAGAAATCAAGACTCATCAGACCAGGCAGTGTTTTTCCCGAACTTCTGTTGTCCAATTTTGGTGACCCGGTGTGAATTGTAGCCTCAGTTTCTTGTTCTTAGCTGACAGGAGTGGCTCCCGGTTGGTCTTCTGCTGCTGTAGCCCAGCCGCCTCAACGTTCCATGTGGTGTGCATTCAGAAACGCTCTTCTGCATTGATTGCAACGAGCGGTTATTTGAGTTACTGTTGCCGTTCTATCAGCTCAAACACATCTGGCCATTCTCCTCTGACCTCTAGCTTCAGCAAGGCATTTGTGCCCCCAGAACTGCTGCTCACTGGATCTTTTCTCTTTTTCGGACCATTCTCTGTAAACCCTAGAGATACTTGTGCGTGTAAATCCCAGTAGATCAGCAGTTTATGAAATACTCAGAACAGCCCATCTGGCACCAACAACCATGACACATTCAAAGTCACTTAAGTCACCTTTGTTCCCCATTGCGATGCTCTTTTTGAACTGCAGCAGATCATCTTGGCCATGTGTACACACCTAAATGCATTGAGTTGCTGCCATCCAATTGGTTGATTTGACATTTAGTTGATTTGACATTTGCATTAATGAGAAGTTGGACCTAATAAAGTGGCCGGTGAGTGTAGTTCTGCTGAAAAGTGAACCTTCCCCCTAATCTTAAGCTTTTTGCAGCCTCTACATTTTTCACCAGTGTGGTGGTGAAAATATCAACGGGGTGGTACGTTCGTGACAGTAGACAGCATTATATTTCCTACACGCTTAACATTTCACATATCAGAAACAGTGTTTGAATGTTTTTTATAGCTTTGTAAACAAAACAGCTTTTCTTGTGCCACTCATCCAGAAAGACCAGCTTAGTGGAGTGCACAGCCAGTTATCCTGCTGACAGAAATTCCCTGTTTTTGAAAACACCAAAATTTATTGTTCCAAAAAAAATTACAGTACAAATAAAAGCTTAGCACCCACATTAAGACAAGTGTATACAAGAAGTACTGGTTGCTAAATTGAACATTACTCTTAAAAAAGAATATGAATATTGACAGCAGAATAATAAAAAAATATATATATTTACAACTACATATTTTTACATTATTCAAACATTTCACTCCTTATTTTCACATCTTCACTATTTCCAAGAACATTGTTCAGACATAGTCAGCAGGAACAACCTTGGTGGAATTATCTTCTCCGTTTGTTCCTTCCACATTAACGCCCTCATCCATTTCAGTACTGTTGTTGTTTTCACTTTCTTGTCTCCCCTCCTCTATTCGTCGAAGTTCCAGTTTTAATTGGTTTTTCTCATGCAGGGTTATCTCAGCGTTCAGCTGCTCCTGACTCTCTTTCGCCGCCTTCTCTGCCTTCTCCTGCTTCTTCAGCCTCCAGTAGAATGCCAGGTTTTTCTCAGGGTAGGTGACTTTGGCCAGCGGGAGCTTGAATATCCTCTTGGTCCCCGTCGTTAGGAGGAGGAAGGTGAGGGCAGACAGGCAGAAAGGCCAGGTGCATGCCGGCAAACCCAGCTGGAATACATAAACAGAATGTGAGATACAAATAAATGGCAAATCAAAATCTGTTGGTGCAGATCTCCATACCAACCGTGGACATGACGTTGGAGATGGCAGAGCCAAGGTACGCGCAGAAAAAAGCTGCAGAGGAGAAAAAGTCTTCAAATCCCCGTGATATAACAAGTGTGATTATCAGAACATATCAGAAATACCATATCTACGCTTGACTCGGTTTCTTACAGTTAAGTGACGCACCCACACCTTTTAGATGGAGGCTTTATCTTGGTGGCTATCTACTCACCACATGTGATGGCGAGCAGGTGCACCTGCCAGGTGAGAGCGTAAAACATCCCTCCTACAGCGATGCAGGCTAAGACGCAGTTGTATCCCCAGAGACCAAAGTAAATGTCCTCAAAAGGAGCTGATAAAGCCAGACCTGAGAGAAGGAAAAGAAATACGCAAAACTCAAAGAACCGGAAACAATAAGTCAAAAGAAAACAGCAGCAACTCAGAGTTCTGCTAAACTTTATATTTACCCTATATGTTCTACTGGATCAATTACAAGCATGGGGGTGGCAGCATCATGCTGTGTGGCTGCTCTCTGTTATGTCAAACTTTGTTTTATTTCAATCAATCAAGCAAGCAATCAATTTTATCCATGAAGCACCCTTCACGTTGGAGGCAGCTTGCTGGAAACACAAAATAACGGGTATTTCTGAACTGGGTTTGAACCGTCCAGCGTCACATTCTGTAAATTCCAGAGTTGTGAAGTAAACTGAAACTGGTGGGATCCTCCCTTTTGCGCCCTCTGTAAAAGGGCTGGTGGATATTAAAAGCAATGTACTTTCATCTTTTCTTCACTTCCCTGGACTAGCTGGGGGAGTCATTGCTCATATTCTTTGCTTTATTTCTTAATAAAATAATATTCAGAATGCATTTTGATTCGTTCTTGATTGACTCAGTGTTTCAGCTTAAGTAAGACTTATTTATTTCCTCAACATCTCCTTCAGCAGAAACTGGGAAGTTGATCGGCATTATTGGGAAGACAGATGGAAAAGTACAAGGAAGCCTTTTGGGGGAAGCTAAAGATTTGAGATTGGGATATTGTTGTCTTGATTCACAAGGACGCAAACATAATGTGTGGTTGATTGTTGCTGCATTAGCCTCAATAGAGACTTTGTTCGAATCCCTCACCTGACACCATTCCCACAGCAGATCCCAGGACAGCATGGACACAGGTGATGGGTGAAGAGATGAAGAGGGAGATGATGAAGATCCCTCCTGTCCAAGGGTTGTCGCAGCCATACACCTGTCCTATTCCCACTGGTATGGACCTGAACAGCTGAAAAGGAGAAAAAGAAAATATATTTTTCTAAAGCATTTTAAATGACAAACTTTGCCTTTAAAGATAAACACTTGAAAAGTACTCTGCAACATATACAGATACAGCGCAGAGAAAGAAACAGAGAAAAAAGGAGACTGCTGCTGACCTTTGCCACGTCGATTTCAGACCAGGTGATGTTGGGCAGCTCTGAGCGTGGCTGGATGAGGACTTGGGGGAAATGGTGGTTATAATGGCCTGTGGCGACCATGTGGAGACACACCAGGATGTTGAATGGCAGCGTGAACACCGGCAGATCCCAGCGGGTGTTAATAGATGCCAGGGCCACTGGACACAATCGGGCTGAAATAAAGCAACCCAAAACATCCTTTGTTAAAAAGAATCAGGCTCATGAGGAACGTCTGTCTGCTGCAAACCACTTCAAATCTTTCTTCATCACTGAATGAAATAGGGTTATATATACAGTACAGCTGCATATGAGAAATGAAGAGACTGCTGAAGTTTTCTGAAATGAGAATATCTGCATAACAGTAATTACATTATAGAGTTTGTTGATTTCCTATATATCCACTCAATATTCTTGTTAATGAGGTCTGCTCAGGTGAGGACTTGAACCCAAAGCCAATGTGAATGATGGGTGGAGCGCATGCTAACACGAATGAAACCAGATGCAAAATCCAGGTTATTCCACCAAATGTTGATTCCTAAGTTAAACATTTTGATTGTTTTTTCAGCGATAGGTTGAAAATAAAAATGAAAAGTATTTGGATGTTTTAATATCTTGAAGTTGTCTTTTAATATTTCTCAGAGTTGTTTCAGAAAGTTGAAGCCTGCATGGACACGTCAATGCTTACCACATCATGGACATGAAGATGTTGGGCAGCAGAAGCCACCAGTACCAGTCGCCTGCATTGGAGAACACAGCCATCAGGAGACCCACCAGGATGCCGTTGTATCCATAAAGTCCTGCAGCTATTGCACCCCTGAAAGACAGTAATCCTAACTGATCACCACTGTTCATATTTTACTTTATGTCACTTAAGTACTTTTATTTATATTCCCACATAATGACTTATTCCAGATCAATTTTACTTTCTCACCTGCTTTGCTGCAAAATGAGAGCAGAAATTGTTGCAAAGAGTGTCCCCACGAAACCGTTGAGGGCCCACCAATAATTTTGCAGGATGAGGCCAGCAAAAATGACCAGGCCACTCAGAGGGTTGTTAACAAACATCACTTGTGCTGCTCCACGCAGAACCCAGTCCAGGAGCTGCAGCAAAAAAAACTGTTCTGAAAGAAGAAGCACAAACAAGTTCATTACCCCAATGAAAGGTTGGACAATTACAGATTTAGACTTGTAAATGTTTGTTAGCTGTATCTCAGTTTTTCTTATGACTAGATTATTATAACTTTCAGAGCAGTCTGTGGACCATTTTGTTCTTCAGCATTGCTCTGTTTTTTAAAGTTAAGGACTCTGTGTTAGGTTTGACTTACTCTCCATCCATTTTCCAAACACCTCCATGTCTCCTGAGAAATATGACAGCACCTTGAGGAAGTGGGTCCAGGCCCTGTGCAGGCTTGATGGTCCTGCAGGCCCTGATTGGCCCTCCACCCTGTCTTCCAGGGAGGGGTTGTTCTCAGGGCTAGCCATGAGAGGATGGAGCTCCTGGATTTAAATAATTGCACACATTGCTTCCGTCATACAAACCAGGATTATTAGTGAAATTAAAGAAAAACACAAACTTACAGTAAAGACTGGAGAAGAAGAGCTGACTGGAACAGGTGCAGAAGAGTAGCTGCTGATATTCTCCTGAATATCCTAAGTAAGAAAAATGACTTTTAATATTTGAGTACAAAACCATTAAAAGCTTTAAAACTAAATATTGTCAATTCAAATGCAAGTTATTGTTTCAAAGCAGAAATAAATTGCTTCATTATTTTATTTACTTCTGTCATACCCAACCTTTGTGCTCATCAGGTAATGATTGATTTGTAAGGGAGTTTACACTCTGTGCAATGTAAAAATTGACTTTGGTAAATTTTTTACATTAAAGATTTTACTGAAAGCACAAATCAATTCATTCAAGCACCAGAACAAAGAGCCAATTGTTTTCTCTTATTTTCTTTTAATACTAGCTCTATTAAACAAATCATTTTATTTGTATTTCGATCATATCTAACTGTTTTGGTACACAATGCAAATTTCTGCAAGAATTTAAAAAATGCTCCTACCTTTGTGCAGTGTAATCCAGTCATATGTCCCAGAACAGGCTGAGGCTTCATGCACTGCCAGCTTCTCTGGAGCAGCACAACACAGAGCTACAACAGCTTTTATGCAGAAAAGACATGAGAGAAAAACTCCACCTCTATTTCACACCCACTCTTGGAAAAGTTATTATCTAAGTTCATTTACTTAAGAGTTTATTTGAAATGTTATGTTTTCATATTATTATTCTGTGTTGTTTACTTGGCTCCTTTCTTTTCTGGTACATTATTAAGTGTTTTTTTTTTTTTAATGTTTGCCTGGAGGTTAGAAACATTTACACATTTCTGTGTTAACAGCTTCCTGATGAAGCTGATTTGTAAAGGTCAGCCTTGTGCCCTGGTAAGGGCATGTCCACAGAAGCTTCCAGAACATCCTATGGTAGAGGTCTCTGATAAATTGTTTGTGTGACTGTGTGAAAAAGCCCAACCTCTTTCCTTGTAATCATAATAAAAGGCAGTGGGGGACTGAGAGTTGACTCCAGAGAGTGTTTGACAGCGGTTCTCTACGTCTGGCTCTGCTCCCCTCTTCTGCAGAAAAGCAATTTATGTCTCTGGTTGATTCCTTGCAGGTCAGGAACTAAAATAGACCCAACACCCACCACGTTTTTTTTTTTCATGCTCATCAATGACAGGAGAAGATAACCTTCCACTGTTCGTTAATCTCTGACGACATATAATCTTCTAATTTCAAAAAATATTTTTTTCTGACTTCTTTTACTGTGAGCAAGGTGACTATGAATGTATGGCAAATTGCTACCAGTATAGCAGAGCTGCAAAATGTAACCAGATGAAACAGATTTATTTTTTACAAAGCAAATTAATACATATTTAATGTTTCTATTTAACTAACAAATATTACAACATTTCCTGAGGTATACGTCGCTAAGTCCTTCTCTACTATTTATCTACATAATTTTACTGAAGAACTCCAAAATACTCTATATTCAGAAAACTCACCTAATCAAGTCTCTTTTTTTAATAAATGAAAACAAATTAAATAAAATTCATGAAGACTTATGCCTGGCATATTATAACACAAGACAGACAGTTAACTGAGTGAGACTTCTGGTGTGATTAAAAGAGGAATGAAGTAGAAACAGGTCCAGTGAAATACATCATACGTCTCTAGATCTTTCCAGGAATATTTTTAGGAAGCTGTTCCTCATGAGCAGCAGGCAAGCATTTGATGTTTTTTATTGTGCAAATTAGAATGAAAAGTATTACTGATAAGATTAATTTAATCAACTATATAAATAGAGATCACTATACTAAGGACTGTGAGAATCTGTTTATTTCTAGAATGTGTGCCTTTTAGTAATGTCTGCAGGAGGACATAAGCATGCCAAAGTGGGAGGAGAGGCCAGCCACTCCCGGAGAGCTGGCCTGACAGAGAAACACCCAATCTATCTTATTCTTCCATGTATCCCATACTGCCAGAGTTGTATTTTCTGCAACGGGATATACGTTTCTTTATAGTTATTTTCTAATTTGATACATAAAATGTATCATTTTTGGCTCTCTGGACTTGGATCCTTCTATAATCATGACAGTAACGGCATTAAATTAATCTTTTCTCCCAAAGAAATTCCATGTTCGAAAACTTTGAATGAGTTTGTATGGTTCTCAGTCCACATCTGCCACAGGTTGCATTGTAGACTCCCCTGATATTCCTCCATGCAGGTTGTGGGACAACATGGAAGAGGTCTCCTGAATCCACCAGACCAAGAAACACCAAGTACAGTGAGCTCCTCCCCAGACTCCATTAAATCTATTATCATACAAATAATCCAGCTTCTGCAAAGACAACCCAAAATGCCAGTTACTCAATTTACTTGAGTAACTTTTAGAAGTGTATTACTGTAATGTTCTTTTTGCTTTAACTTGTGTAATTTTATTATGGAGTATCACTATTCTTAAGTAAAATATCTGGATACTCTACCCACTTTCCAGTTTTTGTTAAAATTTTATATGAAAAGAAATTTATTTTTAAAATAATATATTTTGCCTGCTTTTGTTTTGTAATTGTTATATGAATTGTTTTCTTTTTGGTCCTTGAAATACCCAAATATTCACATAATTTAATATTTTGGGCTGACTGGTGATGTCATTTTTAAACATTTAATAATTGTTTTGAGCATTTTTAGTTTGTTTGGTGTTTTTTAATGACCTGTTACACTTGAGTAATTTCTTGGATGGCTATATATTTTTTTACTTTTACTTTTATTTGAGTAAAATACGTTAAAGTAGAACCACTCTTCCTTGAGTAAATTTTTTGGGTACTCTACCCCCTCTGTAAAATGCACGAATATTTGAAGAAAAGTTGCCACACGCCGTGTTTTCCAACAAACTATGTTCCATTGCTTTGATGCAAAGAAGAAGAAAAAATCCTGATACCAAACTGTTGGTTGGTCAAACTGAGACTGACATCTTGCAGAGAGACACAGCTACTCTGTGTGCACAATTATTAGTCAAGTCTTATTTTTGAGGATTATAGTTATGCTGCCTAATTATCCGCCGCGCACTCCCGCCCAGTTGGTGGCGGTAGTGCGCCCATAAACTGGTCTGACAGTAGCCGGAAGAAGGCGATGGACGACAATAACAACAACTATGGCGGCTGCGGGACGGCTCTGTACCCCAGGTGTCCACTCGGACATTTCCATTTCCCGTGTGGACAGCAAAGTTGTTTTGGAGTCACTTATCTGAAACCGCCGACAGGGCTGCTGCTTCCGCTGAAGAAGGCGATGGAGACACGCAGCCCAGCTGAGTTTCCAGGCCGACCCAGTCCCGAAGCAATGCGGTGAGTCGCTGGCTAACTAGTTAGCGATGTTGAATGGTTAATATGGGCCAGAAAAGAAAAGGTTTGCATAGAAAACTTTAATAAGTACACCGCTATGAACTCAATCACTTTTTTGAGATTGTGTTCAAATTGTCATGAATGATCACCTTATGCATGAGTCCATCACAAAATGTTCACGTCGGACTTATGAAAGCAGTTTTACAGCTTAACTCTTTTTTTGCCTTCTTCAAATCCATGTCCATAAAGGTAATGTTCACTTCTAAATGATTAATTCACTATCTAATAAACAAAATGTTGAAGCAGTAGTGTACAAGAATTGTAGATTACTAAAAAGTTGTTGAAAGCAATTCATTTAAGAACATTTTAAACTTCACACTTCTCAAGATAAAATAAATGAAATAACGTAAAATCTTAGTGCAAATGTTTTAAGGATTAAACCGTTTTGAATATCTTAAACTAAATATTTCATTACAACTAAGCCAATTTTCTTAGAAAGAATTATTTCTGACTGGATATCATTGAGGGGAAGTTTTTCATTTTCAATGTTGTTGGCAACATTAAACTAGATTATCATCCTGGCCTCATGTGATGATCCATCGTGTTAAAAAGTGAAGGTCTGTCAAGAACAGATCACCTGCTGCTGTGGTATGAGACACACAGACCACATAACTAAGTGTTTTAAAAGAAAGGAATAACTTGTCCTTCACATTTAAAATAAAGCCCAGGTAAAGAACTATAATCATGAGTTTATAGCATTAGAAGATGTTTGCTATAAATGGATATCTGATACTTCTGATTTTTATTTCTAAAGATGCAGTCATGTATGTATTCATTGCTTACTTGACATTTTGAAGATTCAGTGGCTTCCAAATCATCCCTTTTTTCTATGAAATAAGAACTATGTTTTTGTTACAGTCACATTAATTATTACTTTTTATTCTTTCGCTTGTCCAGACCTCCCTCAACGCAGTGCCTGAAAATAAAGTGAACTTCTCACTGATCACCAGTTCTACAACCAGACAAGAAACTCCCAAAACAGACCAGGACTTCAGCAAAATATGGAGAACCACTGCAAAGCACAACCTGCATGGGCAAAAGAAGAAAAGGAAATATTAGAATCTCTGCAAGTGAAAGAAAATTGTGGAGAACTGGTGCCTCTTTTCATTAAAGAGGAGCTAAAAAAACTAGGATCACAAATAAAGAGTGAACAGGAAGAAATAGAACTTCAGCAGGTAAAAGAGGAACCAGACCCTTTGCAGATAAAGGCCAAACAAGAAGAAATAAAACTTCAGCCAATGAAGGAGGAGAGAGCAGAGCCCGAACCTCCACAGATAAAAGATGAACAGGAGGAACTCAGTATAGCTTTAAAGAAAGAGCGGCTAGAACTAGAACAGCTGACTGATACCTGTACAGTGAATACCACTTATGAGGAAAGGGACCTCTGGGAACCAGATTCAAACAGGGAGCTTCTTCTCGAGATATCTTTAGAACCTGAGGACAAAAATCATGAAATGGGCAATGATGAAGAACTGAATCAAAGTGAGAGGTGTCAGAAAACCATACATCAAGATGACAATGTAAACAATCCAAACACAAAACGATTGACGAAAACACACATGAATGATAATTTGTCTTCTTGTAAAGTATGTGGTAAGTTATTTGCACGGTCTTATTTGACAGAACACATGAGAATTCACACAGGTGAGAGACTTTTCTCATGTGCTACCTGTGGAAAAATTTTTATTACTGGAAGTAAGTTAAAAATTCACATTAGAACTCACACAGGTGAGAGGCCTTTCTCATGTTTGACTTGTGGAAAAAGTTTTAGTGATAGAGGAAATTTGTCAAAGCACATGAAAACTCATTCAGGTGAGAGGCCATTCTCATGTTTGACTTGTGGAAAAAGCTTCACTAATAAGGGAAATTTATTTCAGCATGCAAGAACTCATACAGGCGAGAAGCCTTTCTCATGTTTGACCTGTGGAAAAGGTTTTGCCCAGCAAATTCATCTGAATGACCACATGAGAGTTCATACAGGTGAGAAGCCTTTCTCATGTACAAAATGTGGAAAAAGTTTCAGTGAAAGAGGAAATTTATTTCAGCACATGAGAACACATTCAAGTGAGAAGCCTTTCGTGTGTTTGACTTGTGGAAAAAGTTTTACCCAGCAAATTCACTTAAGTGATCACATAAAGATTCACACTGGAGAGAAGCCTTTCTCATGTTTGAGCTGTGGAAAAAGTTTTCGTCGTAGTAGTCATTTGACTGTTCATATGAAAACTCATCCAGGTGAGAATTTATAAGTCATAAGATTTATTTTTAACAATGGAAGTACCAGATGTGAAGTACTTCATATGAAACCTGCCTTCTTTGGATTTAGGCTTTAGCCAATAGTTGCTGGTTTTCTCTAACATATCAAAATGTTAGACTTTTGATCTGGTCCACTCAAACAAACATGACCTCTAGGGTTTGTGTTTAAAACTAAAATTGAATAAAAATTTAGGAAATGGTTATTTTGGCTATACAACTTGATGTTATCTTTTTTTACATTTAGAATGTAGTTAAAGTATTTTTGATAAAACTAGTTTTATTGAAAATACAGCATCTTAGTAGATGCTCGGAATAGTTGTTATGGTTCACACTTCAACTTCTGATTGGTTGAGCAGTATCTCTTGATAACTTAGTACTGTATAGTGCATTATCTGAGTGATCTAAGTCCATAATCCCAGTTGCGCTTTAGAAACCATCAAGAGCATTTTGCCTCAAAAGGTCAGAGAAGACTTACCAGATTTCAAAGACTTAATTGAATTAGTTGATTTGTCTGACCTGTCCTTCCAGCCAAGTGAGACATACATGGGAGAACAGAACGTGAACAGATAAGTAAACAGCTATATTTGTATCTGGTGGTTCTGATTGTGTCTGTATTTTTTTTTTGTTTTGTTGTTTTGGTTTTTTGCTGTTTGTAATTTTTTTTAAATCAAAACAGGTCTCTCATGAACATTGGATCTCAACTGGACAACCTGTATAAATAAATGCCAAATTAATAAAAATAATAAAGCAGGTAATGGAGCACAGAGCTATGTCTAGACTTTGATCTTCTCTTTCTCATTGGTTTGTAGATTAGTTTTTCTACATTTGTTAGCAATTTTTGTTTCTTTTATTAAATTATTAGGGAATAGGTATTAGTTTAGAAATGTATTTATTTTTAAATTCTAACAGGAAGTAACTCTTGTTGAATTTTCTCCAAAAATAAACGGTCAGTGTTAGTGTTGATTAAAAAAAATGTAAAGGTGATAAATCTCCTGATTCTTCTTTAATATGATTAGGATCACCTACAAGAAACTTAAGCACATCATCTAAGAAAATTATTTTTTGTATGGTATTACTACTATTGTTATTTTAAATCTTTTTTTATATATATATATTTTGTCATCACTTGAACCTTTGTTTAAACCTATATATTTATTGCTGCTGTTACACTTGATTTTCTCCTTTCTGGGCAATAATGACTGTCTTTTAAAAGGACCAAGTTTATAGAAGTTATTATGTATGAAAAATTAATATTTGGTTTTCAGAAATTTATCTTGGTGGCAGCTATCTGCAAATAAATGGCAGCAAAATAAAGAACCCCTCGTGTTCATTCCTCAACGTGGATGGAGTTGCTCTGTCCTGGTGGTGCTTTTATACCCACATATCATTTGGTGTAACGTTTTGGTTTTCATCATCAAAGTCAGAACATCCCGCACAGACGTTTCATGCTGAGCCATTCCTGAACTTTTATTTATCAAGTAAAGCTATTCTTTCCTCGATGTGCCCAATTGACCAGGAGTAAAACTCAGTTCTCCTGTCCAGTAGGTGGCGACAAAGAACCAAGACGTTGTCTCGGTCCGTCAGCAGTTTTTTTCCCCCCGTTGTGTCTCTCCAGCGACAAATGTCTTTATCTCAGTCTCTGATAAACTTTATCAAGGAGCGACTGACCGCTGCTGCTGAAGACATATTCACAGAGGTTGATAAAACCATCGTGCAGTACGAGGAACAGCTGAATCGTCAGCGGAAACTGCTAGAAATCTGCTGGAAACCCAGAATAGAGCTGCAGAGGATAGGTATGAGCCGCCAGAGGAACTGATGTTGCTTTACTGATCATAGAAATGCACGAAAGTCTGATAGCTGGTGTTTTCTATTGACTTGATGTTTTTAAAGGATAGGTGGCTAAGGTGTCTGATCAGAGTACTGCCAATTAAGTAAGCGATTAAAAAAATAAACGTTTCCTATTACTTTTAGGTGCATGAAATACTTCTTGAACTTACACTAAGCAAAGATATTTTAAAAGTACTTACAGAGGAGACCTCTCTGAACTAACACCAATTTTACTCATGGTTGCAGAAAACGCCAATTATGATACCAGGTGACTTTCTCCAATGAATGAAGTCAAGCTGGTCACTATCCTACCAAGTTTTAAATAATTGCAGACTTCCCAGATGTGAGCTCAATCTTCATTGAATAATTTTATGCAATGAAATATATTTTTCACTTATAAACAGTACAAAAGGTTTGGAAATCTGCATACTATTTCTGTTTACAATAGACCAGTTAAATGATGAGATGGTTTCTTTTGCCCACACTAGTTCATTTTTACTACATAAATTCATCAGGTTACGTCAGTTCAAACATACATCATAGATGCCAAAGGGTAATTAAATACTTGGCTTTAAAGCTCAAATCCCAAAAGATGGCTTGTGTTACTCTGACAATATTCAATTGGAGAGAAGTCTGGATTTCATCAGCTGTGAAAAGATCCATTGTCTAATCTCAACAGAAATAATTCCCTTTTATATGCGTCAGTAAAATTGTCTTCTTCAGTCAAACAAGAAGACTCCAGCAATCTGAGAGAGATCACATTGTATTACAGAACATACTGTTTATAAGTAAAGAGGCCATTTGACTAACGCTTCTCATGTTTATTTCTGCAAATGGACCTGTATCTGATTATACATAAATTTGAGGGATCAACAGTTTCCAAAATAATTTCAATTGCATTAAGTCGTCAAAGCGAAGTGGTGTTTTTAATGGTGACATTAATAATCAGTTTTGCCTTTTTGTCCGTCCAGATTTCCCACAATGTCTCAATGACCAACACTTCTGTAATCAGGAGAGACACTCCGGTTTGGACCAAGAAAAACTACGACTTCAGCACATGAATAAGTTTCAAAGTGAACAAGAAAGTTTGGTAAACATCAACTACAAGAGGGAAGTAGAGCCAGAAGACAACCAGAATAAAGTGGAAGGTCTGGGAAAAACAGAACAAGATGAACAAAGATCCTCTTGCATCAGGAACTTTGCATCACCGTGGAGAACGAGCAGCTTCAACTGAAGCAAGGGAATTCCTTTATGGTGAATCCTACTTATGTTGCATGTGGAACCAGAACCAAACAGGAGACGACCCCTTGTTCAGATCTACTGTGTATCAAATAGTCCTGGAATCCCATAGAAATACAGGGCTGGAGCAAAAATAATATGCCTCAGAACGCGAAAGGTCCTGGTGAACATGTTGATGATGCTGAAGTAAAAAAGCAAAAGAAAGCAAACGTGAGAGTAGCGTTCTCTACGTAGTTCAAAAACTGTCAATATTCTAACAGCTAATTTTAGGAACTTTATCACAAAACATTATATGGATCAATTACACACAGACGGATGTTTGAAAGCCTTTATTTCTGTTAATTATGATTTTCCACTTACAGCTTATAAAAGCATGGCATTTAAATTAGAATATTACATCAGATCAATAAGAAAGTAATCCAAAAAATTTGGGCTTATGGAAAAGTATATTTAATACCTGCTTAAAAGTTATTTTCAAAAATACTTTTAATCTGACAACAGGCCTCCTCTGAATGAATATTCTAATTTATTAAATAGTACAGTAGTTTTCTGATACTGGGATTATCACAAAACTAAACCAGCTCACCTCTGTGAATTTTCATATGAACAGTTAAATTACTTTTTTGACAGAAACGTTTTCCACAGGTTCTACATGAGAAAGGCTTCTCACCTGTGTGAATCCTGCTGTGGTGAAATAGACTTCCTCTTTCGCTAAAACATTGTCCACACGTCAGACATGAAAACGGCTTCTCCCCAGTGTGAGTTCTCATGTGACCAGACAAACTACTACTTTGAGAGAAACTTTTGCCACAGGTCAAACATGAGAAGGGCTTCTCGCCTGTGTGAGTTCTAATGTGACGAGTCAAATGGATTTGCTGAACAAAACTTTTACCACAAACCAAACATGAGAAAGATTTCTCACCTGTATGGGTTCTTATGTGCTTAGTTAAGTTTCCCCGTTCACTGAAACGTTTTCCACAAGTCAAACATGAAAAAGGCTTCTCACCTGTGTGAGTTCGCATGTGCTGATTCAAGTAATTCCGAGCAAAAAGCCTACCACACACTTTACAAGGAGACAGATTATTATTAATGTGTGTTTTCTTCTGAGTTTTTACTTTTTGATACCCTACATTGTCACTGTGACCTCTGATTTTCTGACGCCTCTTAATTAGCTTCAGTTCTTCATTTCTACTGGATCCTGAGTCTTCATTTTTATTTTCACTCATTTCCTGGATTTGGTTGTGGGCAAAAAGTTGGTCGGAGTTTGGATCTGGTTCCCAGCAGTCTCCTTCTTCATAAGTTGGATTCACTATGATGGCATCAATCTCTTGTTTTTGTTCTAGCTGCTCTTTAGTCACGCTGATGTAGACTTCCTCCTGTTCATCCTTGATTCTTGGTGGTTGTGTTTCTTGCTGTCCTTTTGTATAAAAACACTCTTGTTCCCCATGGCTCTTTTGCATCTGCAGAGGTTCTAGCTCTTCTGGTTCATCTTTTATCTGTGATACTTCAACATTTCTCTGCTTCTCTAGCATTTGCTCCTTTTCTAGTCTTTCTAGTCTCTCTTTACTTCGCTGAGGTTCTGGATTATTTTGCTGCAAACCGGGACTCCTCTCCTGGTGGTAAGTGAGAACCTCCTCTTCCTGTGGGAAGCCTGAGGGAAGAGAAAGAGCAGAAGAAAAATACAAAGGTGTGATTATCCTAAATACAAAAAAAAAAAAAGTTTTATAGGCAATAAAAGCCTCTCTAATCTCAAGGACGCATTTGAAATACGTATTATTACAACATTATACATTCTAAATATTGATGACCCCTTCATTCTTTACAGTATTTTCACCACATTTTGATGCTCACAGTAGCACAGAAAAGCAAGGTTATATGGAAACCCAGTGTATCAAAGTGATAAAGTTTCAAAGCAGTTTCTGAAGGAAAATGGTGACTTCCTATTATGTAAGCACATGCAATTTCCATAATGCTTTTGTCTAAATATTTTATTGGCTCTGTTTAATCACCTGTTAAAATTTGTCTTGGGTAAAATGACCTATTGATTGTATGATGTCAGGTGTTAAATGAGCCAGGTTCTTCTGGAGGTGTTTTCATCTTAACGGGGAGTTTTTCTTTCCACTGTCACCACATGCCTGCTCAGCATGAGGGATTGGTGCAAACTTAAATGTTTACTGTCGTTTATCGTTTATTTAGCTTTCGCCGTATTTTGATCAGGCATCGAAGTAACCATCAACTCTTTAAGAGCCGCAGCAGTCAACCAGAAACAGCTTCAACCAGACTTTGTGGTCAGTAAAACGACATTAATTCCTCTGGTGGCTCATACCTATTCTATGCAGGTTCATTTGGGGTTTCCAGCAGATTTCCAGCAGTCTCCGCTGACGATCCAGCTCTTCCTCATACTGGACGATGGTTTTATCAAACTGTATGCAAATTTCTTCAGCAGCAGCGGCCAGTCGCTCCCTGATAAAGTCTCTCAAAGACTGGGATAAAGACATAGTTGCTGCAGAGGCACAAATATTCATCTTACACCCCTAAACATAGCTAACTCTGCTAACAGAACCCATACGATCTGCTTCCTGGTTCAACGGAGACTCGAAAGAGACGTCTTTGCTCATCATCGCCACCTGCTGGAGGAAAATATATCATGACTGAGCAGAAATACAGAAAATATGAAAAGCGTAATCCATTTATTTTACTTTGCATGTTTAATATATCACCAGATAAATAATTTCTTATCCTGATAAATGATACCGAGTGTCTCTCCTTTCATCTGTGGCTATTCTTATTTATTAGTTTTTTTTTTTTTTTTTTTACCAGTTATTTGTTATTTCTTACATTGTGTGTGAATTGTGAGACAGTTATTTTTTTGTTTTGAAGCATATGCACTGACTGATGGCACTTTTTAAATTTCGTTGTTCTTGTGACAATGACAATAAAGACTTATCTTTTAAACTTGAATTTGCTTTCAGAAGATAAACCTTTTGACACTGACAACCTCAGAGAACGAATCAAACTTTATTCTGTTGTTTGCGACAAAATACGAAATAGAATAATGGTTAGATAACAAATTTATTGAGGTAAACTGATGCAAATTTATTTTTTGTAGTTAATTTAAAGTTCAAGGAATACATTAAGGAGCCCCATGAAGATACATGACAAGTGCAATTTTAACTTTTCACTAGATGTCAGTTTCTTTCTGCTCTTTCTCCACAGACTATTCAGTATGTCTCTTTATACTTAAATTAGGTGGTAAATTACATTTTTTCCCTGCTGCTCTTATCAAAACTTGAAATTTTGGTGGTTCCTTCCATAAATTTCATCACATGTATTGTTGATTTTATTGTTTACAAAGCAGCACAGCGTATGCCTGAAGTTATCTGGACTGCAGGTTGAAAATACTGATGTAAAACAAAATGTAGGATGCGTAGGACCAAACAGCTGAGCTGCTCAGTGAAACACTGCTGAAAAAACTGTTTTTTTCTGTATAATAGTTTTTATTTTATTACAGACAAATGGGAAAAAAAACAGCCAAAATTAAACCACATTTAACACATTACTTCACACTTCATGAACCTCACTGATTACTAACCATAACATTGTTCATTTTCTGAGCCGAAAACATAAGAGATAATTAGAGTTTATGAGGGCAAAAAAACTTATTAATTTTGCAGTCATTTAGAAAATGTTTTAAATCAAGTGGAGGGAAAAAAGAACTGTTGACACACTTAGTGTTATACCTGTTTGGCATTTTTTTTATTAGTGCAAATGTTTTACAGTATTCACACTCTTGAATTTCTCATCTTTTTTTCCGCACACTTCTCTCCACTCAACTACTTCTGCATACTTTCTGATCTTTCAACTTTCACCATATTCTGCTCATTTATGACATTACGTTACATGCAGCACATTGTCAATATCCTAGTGATAGCCCTCTTGCTGGTACATTGCTATTTGCATAGTACATGACTTAAGTCAACATGCGGGTAATGGTATGAGGGCTAAAATGATTTTGACTGCATTTCTTAAATATCTACTACATTTAGTTAATGTTTAAACAACATGCTAGTCGAAGTCAGCATGCTGCTGACAGCATTTCATCTAACATTAGCTTTTTAAGCTAACATTTTAAACACTAGATGGAACAATTTCATGTTATGAAACATGGGAGTGACCCACGGCCATTAGCACGATATATAATACACTTCAGCTAATTTCAGTATTATGAGCTTCTCTGCAGTAAATGAGCTAAAAATAATTTTCCTCTTTATGTTCTTCAACATATGATAAGCAAAAAGTTTTGCTTTGAAGCTAGATTGCAGACTGCTTTACTTTTTTAATGTTTCTGCCAATTACATTTATGTTTTTTTTTTACACTGCACAGAGTATGTTACTGTAAGTCAACATGACAGTGCTAGCCTAGACGCTATCATTATTATTTTAGCTAGTTTTCTTCACTTTAATTGTACATGAGAAAGGACTCGTCTGTGTGCAATTTAATGTGCTTATTCAGTAAGAATCGTCTGGTAAACTTTTTTTCACAAATTTTGCATGAGAAGGGCTTTTCACCTGTGTGAGTTCTCATATGAACAGTCAAAGTACAGCGCCGGTTGAAACTTGTTTTACAGATCATACACGAGAAAGGTTTCTCACCGGTGTGGATTCTCATGTGAACAGTCAAATTACTTATTCGATGAAAACCTCTTCCACAGATAATACATGAGAACGACTTCTCATTTGTGTGAGTTGTAATATGCTGTGCTAAAGTTTTTCTATTGGGGAACCTTTTATCACAGGTCATACAGCAAAAAGGCTCCTCACCTGTGTGAATTCTCATATGATCAGTCAAATAACCCGGAGATGAAAGTTTGCCACAAACGTTACGAGGCAGTTTCTCATTGTTTGTTTTCTTCTTTCTTTTTACCCTTGGACTGTCTTGGTGTTCACCGTGTCTTCTGATTTCCCAACCCCTTTTGCTTTGCCTCAGTTCTTCATCTCTACTTGACTCTGGGTCCTCATGAATGCCATTTTCTTGGTTCTGGTTCTCAAGTTCTGAAGACATCTGGATGAGAATTGGGTCCCGGCTTGGTTGCTCTTCCACATTGTCTCTTTCTTCATAAATAAGGTTTTCGGCAAAGATATCGGTCTCCTGCCTCAAGACCTGAGGCTCTTTTTGCAGACTGACACAGAGTTCCTCCTGCTCTACCTTTACCTGTGAACGTTCTGTTTCTTTCTGACTTGCTTCTTCCATCTGTGGTTCTGTTTTCTCCTGTTCTCTGTTCATCTCCTGAGTTTCAAATTCACCCTGATCCCCTTTCATTTGCAGAGGATCGAGTTCCTTCTGGTGTAAATTGGAGCTCCTCTCCTGGTTGCAGAACTGCTGGTCATTGAGAGACTCTTCCCCGCTCCAGACATAATGCTGCGGAGAGTCTGGATAGGCAAGAAAAAATTACATACCGATTATTTTTAGAATGAAAAGAGAGCACTCAATTTTTTCAATTACCTGGCTCATCTTACAGGTTTAATCACATTAAATGAAAAGGTTATCAACACAACTAGGATCCCCAGAGTCCTGCAGTCTTCAGTTTGACTGCTGAAGTTGGCTTTAACACAGGTCTGTCCAACAAATCAATCAAACAGCTGCAGCTGATCCAGAATGCTGCTGCTCGCGTTCTCACTAAAACCAGGAAGATAGAGCACATAACACCAGTTTTAAAGTCCCTACACTGGCTCCCTGTAGCTCAAAGAATAGACTTTAAAATACTGTTGTTAGTTTACAAATCACTGAACGGCTCAGCACCACAATACATTAAAGATCTGCTTTTATTGTATCAACCTTCCAGACCTCTCAGGTCTTCCAGTTCTGGCTCTGCTCTGCATCCCCAGAACCAGAACCAAACGAGGAGAAGCAGCTTTCAGCATCTATGCACCACAAATTTGGAACAAACTTCCAGAAAACTGTAAAACAGCTGAAACACTGACATCTTTTAAATCTCAACTAAAAACCTACCTGTTTAGAATTGTATTTGAAATGTAATTAATTACAAATTTATTGATGGAACTTGACTTAATGATAGATTCTATATTGCATTGTGTTTCTGTGTTTGTAATGATGTAAAGCACTTTGAAATGCCTTGCTGCTGAAATGTGCTATACAAATAAAATTTGATTGATGATTGATTGATTTAACAGGTTTGTAAAAGCAAACTATTCGTCTGCTTAAGTCAGTGTTTCCCAACCTTGATCCTCAAGGCACATTGTTTTAGATGTTTCCCTGCGTTACTACGCCTGATTCATCGGATTGCAGTTCAGCAAACCCTGTCAATTGAAATCACCCAGGCTGAAGCAAGGAAACACCTAAAACATACACGGCAGAGAGCCACAGTTGGGAAACACTGGAAACATAGCAGCTTACTTGACATATCTCACTTCAGTTTTGTCACTTAGCTTTAAAATGATTTTAACAATAAAGACCCTCCACCAACACTTCCCTGTTTCTCTGTGATCAGTAAAACAACAGCAATTCCTCTGGTAGCTCATACCTATTCTCTTTCGGTTTATTTCGGGGTTCCAGCAGATTTCCAGCAGTCTCCGCTGACGATCCAGCTCTTCCTCGTACTGCACGATGGTTTTATCAAACTCTGTGAATATTTCTTCAGCAGCAGCGGTCAGTCGATCCCTGATGAAGTCTCTCAGAGACTGGGATAAAGACATTGTTGCTGCAGAGAGTAGCTCACACATAGCAGAAAGAAGCTAACGCGGCTAACCGACCCCAAAATCAAAAGGCTGTCTCTTAGCAAGACTAGCGGAAGTCACAAACCGGAAACACAAAAGGGAACTGGAGGGACCGTCGACGTGATAAAGATTTGTTTTATTTATTTTTGAATTTATATATAACAAGAATATTGTCACAAATAATATTAAGAGAATAAAGTCATAACCAGAATAAGTCGTTATATTACCAATTCATTCCCGTAATACTACGGCTTTATTCTGGTAGTATACTATGACTCTTGTAATATTGACTTTATTCTAATAATTTTCGTATGTTTTTCCTCTGCCTCCTCCCAGCGCTCCCATTGTTAACTAGAAACAACTAATCAGACCCAGGACGAGTGTCTTAGAGCTGTCCATCCTCCCCAGTTGGCAGTTTGGACACATATGTAAAATATATGTTTATAAAACATACATACTGCAGCTTTAACAGAAGGCAGACTTGATTTTCTTAAAATATAGTGAGAATAGATTTAAATATCTATGTCTTCAACTCAGAAACTGTTTTCATCCAATTCTTAGAGATGCAAATCAAATCAAGTTTTAAAATGAGGTACTTTCATTTCATAAAATTTTATATGACCCAATATGCAGAAAGATTATAGGCTGAAAGGTATTGGTTTATAGCATATTCAGGTGCAATAATTTTTGAAAAGTAACTAAGTAATTAAGTAACTAATTACTTTGAAAATAAGTAATTACATTTAGTAAAGCATCTGGATTACCTTATTGGGAAGTCATTTGTTATTAGTAACTAATAACTACTTCAAAGTAACTTGACCAGCACTGATAAACAGCAGTCTATTTCTCAACCTGTCATTTATTTGCCTTTGCTGTCATGTGACTCGGCACACATGAGTTCAACAGGGCAAAACATAAAGCACAGAGGAAGACTGCCCTATGTTCCAGTTGTTCCAGCTCCTGTGACGTATTGTAACAATAAAAATTGATTTAAGCATTCTTCCAAAGGTAAAAGAAAAACCTCAGAGAGATGCACACACCACATTCAAAGGTTAGTGAAAGCAGGGGGTATCCAAGTGATTTTAATGTTGTTTCTAATTCATGCCTGACATTCATGAATAAAGGTGAAAATGTATAATAATTTTGGTGATGCTACTGATAAATATGTTGACATTCAATTCAAAAATTAATTCAGCCATTTATAATTTGTAAAATTGCATTATTGGAACTGAAATATATACTTAAAATCTGACGTATACAACTTCAAACTAACTGCAGGAGTAACAGCTGGATATTTGGAGGGAAGGAGAAACAGTTTTAGCCTGGAGTCATGACTACCAACCTACTTTGTCAGACCGTCAATACGTTGGCAGCCAAACCCTTCTGTAATCTGATTGGATTAACCAATCAACTTCAAAGGAGAAAATATTGGTCAAAATTTATTCTAGCAGATTCAATTTCATGGGAACTTGAGAGCAGTTCAACACCGTTTTAGTTGTAAAAAGTCTTTTGCAAAAAATGGAACATGTAATTATTTGATATAATTTTACAGTTTTTCTACAGTACAAATCTTTTATTTAACTCAAATTCTAATCTACGAATGTACGATAAAATAAAAAAAAATATTTAAGACATTTTGGTTTACAAGGTGGCAAAATTTATTTAATACTACACATTTTAACTAAAAAATCCAAAATTTATATAATACAGATATTTTACTTACACACATTTCCATCTACATGTGCACAAAGTATAAATGTTCAACTTTTACATTTTGGGTTACAAAACTTAATTAACTACCATGGAGTATTAGAGCCAGACTAATATTTTTTCAAAGTTATGAAAATAAAGTAAAAATATGAGAAAAGTCATATAATTAAAGTAAATGCTTACAAGAATAAAATTGCTGTAATGAGAATAGAGACGTAATAAGACAATAACATAATACTAACATTAGAACGTGAAAAATTAGGGGGGGCGGGGGGGAGTAGTAATGTAGTTAAAATTAGCATCTTGTGAAGTTTTACTTTAGTATTGGTTTTACAGTACAAAAGAAATACCAAATCTTTTGACACACCAGAATAAAATAATCAGTTGCAAAATATCTATAATATACAGAAATATAATGATTTTGCAGAAAGAACCGCATGGTCTTGCTTCTATACAGAGTTTGACAACACTGTAGAAGCTTTTTTCTTGTAACTTTACAGTTCATATATAATTTATATTGTGCCTTTATTGTCACATTATTTTGACTCTCATAGTAAAAAAAATGTTAGTCTGGCCTTAATACTCCATCATAATTCACAACAATGCCGTTTGATTTACAAGCACAAACTATTTCTGACTGGAATGTGTGCTCTTTGAGCAGATTTAAAACACCGCTTAGACAGAGTTCAAACATGAGATAGGCTTCTCACCTGAATGAGTTTTTAAGTGCCGAGACAAACCTCCTTTCAGGCTGAAACTTTTTCCACATGTCACACAGGAGAACGGTTTCTCACCTGTGTGAGTTCTAATATGCCGAGATAAAGCTGCCCGTTGCCTAAAACTTTCTCCACAGGTCCCACATGAGAAAGGTTTCTCACCTGTATGAGTTCTCATGTGTCGAGATAAAGTTTCTTTTTGGCTAAAGCTTTGTCCACAGATGATACATGAGAAAGGCTTCTCACCTGTGTGAATTCTCATGTGCCCTGATAAAGCTCCTTTTTGCCTAAAACTTTCTCCACAGATCAAACATGAGAAAGGCTTCTCACCAGTATGAGTTCTCATATGCCGAGATAAAGTTTCTTTTTGCCTGAAACATTTTCCACAAGTTGCACACGAGAAAGGCTTCTCACCTGTGTGAGTTTTCATGTGCTGAGATAATGTTTGTCTTTCTCCAAAATTTTTTCCACAGGTGACACAAGAGAAAAGCTTCTGACCTGTGTGAGTTTTTAAGTGTCGAAATAAACTTCCTCTCAACCTGAAACTTTTTCCACAGGTAATACATGAGAAGGGCTTCTCACCTGTGTGAATTCTCATGTGATGCAATAAAGTTTCTCTTTCTCTAAAACTTTTTCCACAGGTAATACATGGAAAAAGCTTCTGACCTGAGTGAGTTTTCAAGTGCCGAAATAAATTTCCACTTGAGCCAAAACGTTTTCCACAGGTCAAACATGAGAAAAGTTTCTCACCTGAATGGGTTCTGAAATGAACTATTAAATTACTTTTTTTAACAAATTTCTTTCCACAGGTCAAACATGAGAACAGTTTCTCACCTGTGTGAATTCTCATGTGTTCATTTAAATAATTACGGCTTAAAACTTTACCACAAAGTTTACAGGAAGAAAAATTCTCATTCTTGTGTTTTTTTACACTTGATCTGTCTGCGTTGTCATCGTCATCTCGGATTTCCTGACACTCACTACTCACACTACTTGATCCTGGGTCTGTGCAATTTTTCTTTTCCTGGTTTTGGATATGCAGTTGGACCCGGTTTACTTCTGGTTGCCTATGTTCCCTTTCCGTATACGTAGGAGTTACTGGGACAAAATCAGTCTCCTGCTTTAGTTTAAGCTGTTCTTTCTCAAGATTGAGACAGAGTTCCTCCTGTTCAACCTTTATCTGTGGAAGTTCTGATTCCTCCATTTCCCTTTTAACTAGAAGTTCTGGTTCTCCCTCATTCTCACTTATTAAAAGAACTTGTAGTACTTTCTTTTCACATTTTATCTGTGGAGGTTCTCCTTCATCCTGATCATCCATTACCCGTACTTGTTCTGGTTCCTTCTGTTCAACCTTTGTCTGCACTTGTTCAAATTCATCCTGGTCGTCCTTCATCCATTGAGTGTCTTTTTGACCCAACCTGGAGTTTTTCTCCTGAATCCACGTTTGGTCAGTGAGAACCTCCACTTTCTTTGAGACACAATGCTGTGGGAGCTCTAAACAGGCAAAACAAAAAGAAAACAGGCTGATTAATAACAGCATAAAGAAATAAAAACTCACTTTTGTGATTTCATGCAACTAAAGATGCATTAGAAAGTATAAACCCTCAAATCAGAAATGCAAGTTATCAATTAATGAGTTAATCTAAAGTTGATTGATCTTTCCGATCAACTAAGGATTAATAGGATCATTTTTTTCCATGACATAAAATGCTACATTTTTCATTGCTGAATTTTAAAAAAGAAGTACATCATTATATTTTAATAATTTTTGTGTCAGCTATGAAATACTGACTGAATAAACAGAAAAAGTTGCTAAATAGAAAAACAACAGATGAAAAGAATAAAATATGTGAAACCAGTGGCCCTCATAGACCACTGGAAAAAGGTCTATGCGGGCATTATTATTTAATCAACTGGATCAGAAAAATTTTACAATTCATCACAGAATTTTACTTCGGAAATTGATTATTGTCATAAATTACAAAAAGGAAAAGGTAAAGAAATTGGGCATGTAGTTTGACACGTGCTCTCCTTTGAGTGTAAAAGAGATAAAGACTGCATTTTATCATCTGAGCACGGTCATTGCACTGCAGTTCAGAGGTGGGCTCATTTAATTCAGTCATCAGATCTACATGAAAGCACAGATCAAGAGGCCATACCTCATTTAACAAGACTTTTTTCCTGTGCTATTGTTCTTTGCATATATGCAAAGTGATGTCTCAATCTTAACTTTACTTGGACCATTAAAATATGTTTTTTTAATGTATATCCACATACTTCAATGCACTTTAAAAGCACTTAGTGACACACAGTGTGTGATTCCTTATAGAAATGGTGTATCTTAAATTTTTTACTACTGAGTCCACTGTTTTGATCAGGATGTTAATTTATCCTGCCCTTTTCCAGCTGTTTTTTTTTTAATTCCTCCGATGAAAGAATTTCTTTAATATATGCCCAAATTTCAAATTAAGCTAGAAAAGAAAGGATCTGACAGGTAACAAGTCAGGGTGTCATACAGCAAAGTCAAACAAAGTTTATTATGGTCTGCGTATACTGGTCTAACAAGAAAGCATGTTCATCCGTAACAAGGGCGCAGAGCTCAACCAACAGGAAAACGCATATCAACACAACAGGAACGTCGCCTAAACTTACATATTGCGTATAATTGACAGCTATATTACTTGATAAAGAATGTTTTGCTTTGTATCAGTCATTCTACAACCCGCTGCCTAAAAATAAGACACGACAGTGGAGTGGAAATTACGTACCCATTCAGCCCCCTGATTTCGCCTGATCAGAAAAATCCAGACTGCTGAGAGAACTTTACTGGGGGCGAGTCCTTCAACTCAACCTACTAGCTGCAAAAAAAAAAATATTGTATTTACAGAGCTGTTCAATCGCTTTATACGTTATTTTGCACGGGGAACCCAGTCCAGGTACCTCTCCTGTTTGGATGGAGTCACTTTGGGTCAGTGGATGATCCTTTAGTGAGTCCCAGGACGGACTGCGTTCAGATCGCCACGCAAAATACAAACGTCTCAGGCTAATTCAGAAGGTGGTCTTAACAAAGCCATATTCAGCTCACACAACATAGCAAAGCTACCACTGCTAACCCTACAAATAAAAAAAGTCTTCTTCTTGGTTTAATGAAGGTTAGTAGCGTTTCTTACTCAGTATTGACACCTAGTGGGGAAAATAACACAAATGAACAGAGAGAAGGCAAAAAAAAAGTAAAGGTGTATTTAAACAGACACACCTAATTCTTGTTCCAATTTTACATTAGTGGCTGTATCTAGGTACGTAAGTTCACGTCTCTCTTCAAGTTACTGAATGAAAAAAAAAAAATTAAGAACTGACATGAAATGTGTTGAATATAAAATATTTGGAGCACACAGACCATGGCTGAGGATACATCTGTACACTAGATGTCAGCATCTTCCTGTTCTTATCATTTTGGTGTTTTTAAAAACTTACATTAATTTATATAAAGTTTTATATACTTTCAAACACTTTATGACAGATATGCAAAGCTGCTCAGTTTTTGTGTTCCAGCATAGCTTGTAACTGAAGTCAACTGGACTGAGAAATTAAAATATTGTTGGAAAAATAATGAAGGACCCGTGGTGCAAAAACCGAGCAGATGAATGAGGCACTGCAGGAAAAAGTAAGTTCCCTTTATTTTCATAAAGAAATAGAGAAAGAATACACAAACAATGAAAACATCCATTTATTTTCACAAAACACAGTGCAAACATCTTTATTTTACATAAAGTGCATTACTGGATATCAACTAGACTGGCAATTCAAGCAACAGATAGAAACGAACTGAGCAGGACACTGCAAGTAAAACATGTTTTCTTTTATAATGAGCCATTTGTACAAATTTTAAGAGGATAGGAAGGAAAAAGTTATGAAATAAGTTTTAGTTTGTCCCACAAATCTAACATCCATATTGTGACACTTGTTGAAAAATTAATTGCCAAGCAATGTCAGGAGAAAATGATCAGGCTAGTTTATACCATACATGAGAGTCACAATATCAAAAACTCATAAAAAGATCAGATTAGAGCTCCAAATAAGCCTTTTTGCTTGGAGATTCTGATAAAATGCCAGTATGTAAACTTGTTAGTACACTTGTCTTCATAAAAGTTTATTAATTTGTTGTTTTGGGAAGAACTACAGGCTCTAACTACGTGAACATATGGTCGTAGTTTAGGATTTTATTTTACTTTTTATCAACTCGCAGTAACAGTTTTACACACATTATGCTTTGGAGACAAACTGTTCCCTCTTGTTATCAGATTAATGAGATCATCCTTCCACTGTTACACATTGGATTAATCCTTCTTCCTCCCAGAGTGGTCTGACAGACACAGTTCTTGAAGAAACACCTTTTGATTTCAGCGTGACCATCTGTGCAAGTGCTTATTTAGAGGTGGATTTGGCCTGAAAGCTGGAGATCATCTTTTTACTCAAAGACCCAATGCTACAATGAAATCATATGTTCTCCATTATCCTGAGACATATTGTATATACTGTAAATAATATGGACAGAGTAAAGCCAGGAGACAGTGAATTTAAAGTCTCTTTAAAGACAGAGCAATGTATAACAGTTACAGAAAAACTATTTACAAATTCATGCTGTATACAACAATTTAGTTGGTAAAGTACAGCATGCAAAAGCAGAATTATATACCCATGTACAGAGGCATCAGTCCTCAACGTGGCCGTCATAGGTTAAATTCCTGGCCTGTTGACCTTTGCTGTATGTCTTGCCCCTCTAACACAACAAACTTACTATCAAAGGGCAACACAGCCAAAAAAATTCCTTATGAAATAAGAATGTAGTAGCCTACTCAGGGCAGAAGAGAATAGGCAAGGGAAGTTACTGATTTCAAGGTATATCAAAGCATGAGTTTTTCCACAAAATTTCTCCATCACACCCTTGACAGAGGCAAAAGTGTTTTTTTTTTGTTTGGTCAGAGATAAAGTTCACCGGTAATGTGTGTAGGAGATTAAACAGCCAACAAAGATGTGTGCTAAACATTTAACTTGCTATGTCTAGGGTTACAGTTGCACCTTTCACTACAATGGTGCAACTGGGTGCATAAAAAAAAACAACTTTCTGGCATGATTTGGAGTTTTACAAAGTAACAGGGGCAACATGGAGAGGGGCTCGTCTTGGTTGGTTTGCGACCCAACTGCTTTTAAACAAGACATATGATTGTACAAATGGACTGAGCTAAATGTTCATATCTAGAAAGTTCTCAGAACCGTGTATTAGTCAACCTGTCATGATCCATTATGTACAAATATGTCGACACGTCAGCAAATGTCAGACCTTCACCCTCATGAAGGTCAAACAAATATGCATTGCATAACTATACAGATGCTTCGAAGACCAGTAAACAATTCACATCACTGTTTGAGAATACTACAAGATTACACCTTCTTACCTTTGTGAGTTTTCATGTGATCCGTCAAGTCAACACTCTGAGTGAAACAAGCACCACAGATTTCACATAAGTACAACTTTTTAACTGCATGAGTTCTCATATGCACAGTCAAATGACCTCCTTGACGAAAGTTTTTTCCACAAGTTGGACACGAGAAAGGCCTCTCATCTGTGTGAGTTCTGATGTGTCGAGATAAATTTCTCTTGTCACTAAAACGCTTTTCGCAGGTTGAACATGGGAAAGGCTTCTCCCCTGTGTGGATTCTCGTGTGCTGAGATAATGTCCCACTATGCCTGAAACTTTTTCCACAGGTTAGACAGGAGAAAGGCTTCTCACCTGTGTGAGTTCTTATATGTTTCGTCAAGACCATTTGCAGGGTAAAGCTTTTTCCACAAATCACACAGGGGAAAGGCTTCTCCCCTGTGTGAGTTCTCATGTGTACAGTCAAATGATTTTGTTGCCGAAAACTTTTTCCACAAACTGTACATAAGAAAAGCTTCTCTCCTGTGTGTATTCTCATGTGTTCAGACAAATAACTTCGAGCTAAAACTTTATCACAAACATTACAAGAGCACAGATTCTCATTTGTGTGTTTATTCTTCTGTTTTTTTACTTTTTCGCTATCTACGTTGTCACGTCTACCTCCAGTTTTTTGATACCTCTTATTTTGTTTCAGTTCTTTATCTCTATTTGATTCAGAGTTTTCATGATCAATTCTTTCATTGTATTGGTTCTTTAGAAGCCTGTTGCTGATTGGATCTGGTTTCTTATTATCTCTTTCAGAAGCAGGAGTTATATCAAAGGTATCTGTCTCCTGCTTGATTTCAAGCTCTTTCCCCAGACTAATGCAGAGTTTATGTTCATCCTTTATCTGTGTAGATTCTGTCTCCTCATGTTCATCCTTTATCTGTATAGAGTCCATCTCCTCGTGTTCATTCTTTATTTGTAGAGATTCCAGATCTTCCTGATTCTCTTCCTGCCAGAGAGATAGTTCTTTCTGTTTGTCTTTTATCTGTGGAAATCCTGCTTCCTCTTGGTCCAAACTTATGCATCTCTCCTTGTTGCAGAAACTCTGGTTAATATTAACTCCCTTCTCCTCCCGTACCACCTGCTGTTCAACATCTAAACAGGAAAAAAGATACAAATGTTTAATAATGCAAATGTAACAGCACTTTTTCTTTATCTCAAAGTTCATTTTTTCTTCTATTAACAACCTCAACTGATAAAAGTGAGTCACAATAGTTGCAGCATTGCAAATTGAATTGAAATAAAAACAAGAGCTACAAAATAATAGTTCTATAAACTTCATTCAATTAAAGATGTTTTTAGAAAGAATTGACCCACGGGTGCAAAGTGTGACCCTGAAAGGTCAGAGGACTTTTTTGCTGCACTCAGAATGATTTCAAGTAGCCCATGACCACAAAACAAAAAGATAACTTGAATTTAGGAGTGCACCAATTTTATTAATTTTGAGAGATCGGTCGATACTTTCATGAAGCCGATCTTATCTTATCTTTTAGGCAAAGCCTTAAAATTAGCACTGTCCATTTCTGCTCTCTCCATGACAGAGGGATGACAGATAAACTAGGCCACAACGTCATGTCTACACATTTACAGTTAACGGTTGCCAACTCAGCGACTTTCTTGCTATATTTAGCAACATTTTAGACAAAAGATGGTCCAGAAAAGCTAAAATTGCAAATTGGCGCACCCCTACTTTAATTAAGAAATTTCACAGCAAACAAAAATTAATATTTTAAGTGACACATAGAGGAAATTGACTTAATCGACAGTTTTCTCTTCATAAAATTAAGACTATATTGAGCTTTATATTTGACAGGAGTCCATAGGGTTCAATTATGAAATTGCACATACAATTTTGATGCCACATTTTGAGAAATCTTGTACTGCTTTCCTAAAAGGAATCAGTTTGTGACAATAAGAACAGTTCAAACATAGAATAAACAGAGATACATGAAATTGAGGTAAAGTAAATTTAATCTGTGATAACAGGGATTTTTCCTTCAAAACAATAGTGACACATATTGATCTTACCATTTTAATAAGACTACAATTTTAAAATGACTCAAATATAAAAATTTATTTGAGTGAGCCTTGGAGATTATGCATTTCTTATGCTGACAGGAATTTAGTTTCTTTGAACAGTATAAATTTTGTGACTGTTTGAGGGGTATAGATTTGACAATAAATATAAGTGCAACTTTTAGAGTAATAACTAAAACAGTTGAACTCGTAAATTAAATCAGAAAGTAAGAACTAAAAAGTCAATTGCTAAGACGGTTCAGGGTATTAGAAATTAATACACCATTAAATATTTAAGGTTATATTAACATGTTAATAGACGTCTCAGAAGTACGTTTAAATTTCTAACGTGAACGCAGACCGTGTGCAAAAATACCGTAATATTTTATCTTTGGCCCCCAAAAACCCCCAAAACAAAACACGAAGTGAAATGGCAAAAGGACGAAATAACAAGCCACCGCCATCACAAAAAATGATCACCTCGATCTTGTCATTAACCTGAAATTCAGATTCCTTTCATCTTCGTTTTTCATTTAGCTTCTGAAATAATCATTTTAACGTTAAAATCTCCCCTACTATACTTCTTTGCACGTCTTAGATCAATACAACATCAGCACCTCTTATTCTCTGTAGGGCTACTTGGGGTTTCCAGCAGACATCAAGCAGCTTACGTTGGCGATCCAGCTGTTCCTCGTACTGGACGATGGTTTTATCAAACTCTGTGAATATTTCTTCAGCAGCAGCTGTCAGTCGCTCCCTGATGAAGTCTCTCAGAGACTGGGATAAAGACATTGCTGCTGCAGAGACGTCAGAAGACATATCTCAACGCTAACTCTGCTAAGGGGCCGAAAATTCTTCTTTGTTGTGTGCTGGATGTTGGGAAGAAGCGCATTTACTCATTAATGCCACCTGCTGAAAAGAACTAGAAATCACTTTGCTATTTTTATTCTAAAACTTTGACAAACCGAAAAAACACTGCAGCAGGCGACATTTAGCTACAATTGCATAGGTGGGTCAGCATAAATTAATTACACTCAAGATAAGACATTTTAATTTTGTAGGTAAGACGCAAACTATGCCCACTCATTTCTGTAAACAATGTTACAAAAATAAGTGGGCAAGATACAAATACATCTTTCAAAAAATGTGTGAAAAAGTCTGGTATTTCAGTCAGCCAAAGTCATTATATAAATTCATTAGAAAAAGTGAAATATATCAAGACTTTCTTGTAATTTTGATGACTGTGGCTTAGAGAGAAGGAAAACAAAGAATTGTGTCACTCAGTAAAGTTTAATTTTACATGAGGATGTCAAACAGAAATACCAAGGTTCATTTTCATGCAGTCAATACTTGGTTGGGTCTCCTCTTGCATGAATTACTGCATCAATGCACCGTATATTACAGGCAATCAGTCTGTGGCCCTGTGTAGGTGTAATCAAAACCCAGAGTGCTTTGATAGCTGCCTTCATGTCGTCTTTCTCTTGATAACAATTAATAGATTTTCCATGGGGTTCAGGTCAGTGGAGTTTACTGGCCAATCAAGAACAGGAACATTGTGGTCATTTAACCAGCTTTTGGTACCACTGGTTGTGTGACTGGTGACTCAAGCCTCAGTCCACTTCTTATGAAGCTTCCCTAAATTCTTGAATGGATTTTGTCTCACTAGCCTCTCAAAGGTGAGATTATTCCTGTTGCTCCCTTTCCCATCACTTTTTTACTTCCACTCAACTTCCGATAAAAAAGCTTGAATAAAACACCATATTGACAACCAGCTTCTTTAGCAGTGACCTTTTCAGATTTTTTGAGTTAATTAGCTGATTATTGTGACACAATGTTTACAACAAGTAACTTTGTCACAATATTCTACTTTACTGACAGACTGCCATCTGGGTTTTCATGATCTGTACGCCAGAATCATCAAAATTACAACAATTAAAGGCTTAAAATATTTCACTCTAGTTGTAATAAATGTTTATAAGTTTTACATTCTGAAATGTTTTTCACAATATTATAATTTCCTAGATGTACCTGCATTTAATGTCCTGCTTGATAATCAATATAGTTTTACATTCATTACACTTCACAGACAGACCTTTCTTTTTAAGATAACTATTAAGTGATGAAAAGCTTCTCCTAGCTGTTTTGATATTCCCCTTAGTTTAAGAGCATAATGAAATTTACAATATTACACCTGCTCACCTTGGTGTGTTTACTGAAACAACTAACGTGTATGGGTTCTCATGTGTCGAGATAAATTTCCTCGTTCGCTGAAACTTCTTCCACAGATCATACACAACAACGGCTTCTCTCCTGTGTGACTTCTCATGTGCCGGGTCAGAGAAATCTGCAGGGTAAAGCTTTTTCCACAAGTCAAACAGGAGAAAGGCCTCTCACCGGTGTGAGTTCTCATATGAACAGTCAAATGAGTTCTTTGGCCAAAGCTTTTTCCACAGGTTACACAAGAGAAAGGCTTTTCACCAGTGTGAGTTCTCACGTGACGCGTCAACGCAATTCTCATGGTAAAGCTTTTTCCACAAGTCAAACAGGAGAAAGGCCTCTCACCTGTGTGAGTTCTCATATGAACAGTCAAATGATATCTCTGACCAAATTTCTTTCCACAGGTCATGCAGGAAAACGGCTTCTCACCAGTGTGCGTTCTCACATGCTTAGTCAAATTACTGCGAGTAAAAGGTTTACCACAAACTTTACAAGAACACAGATTGTTATTCAGGCATGCTTTCTTCTGTCTTTTAACTTTTGGGTTGTCTACATCGCCACTATGGCCTCTGATTTTCTGACACCATTTTTTTTGCTTCAGTTCTTCCTCTCTAGCTCTACTCAATCCTGATTCTTCATGGTGGCTTCTTTCCTGGTCAGAAGAGATCTGGACGGTGTCTTGGTCCCAGTTTGGTTCTGGGCTCGTCAAAGAGACATCTGGTTCTTGGTTCCCTCCTTCTTCATCAATAGGACTCACTATAATGATATCAAACTCCTGTTTCAGTTCAAGTTGCTCTTTATCCAGACTGATGCAACATTCATCCTCCTCTTCTTTTATCGGTGTTAGGTCTGGTTCCTCTTTTATCTGGGGAGATTCTGGTTCATCCTGTTCATGTTGGCCCAAACTGAAGTTCTTGTCCTGGTTGCTGAGCTGCTGGTCAGTAATAACCTCCTCCTTCTTCCAGACAAAATGTTGTGGGAGGTCTTAAATAGCAAACAGGTAGAAATGCTAGTTAACATGATTATGAGAAAAGTAGGTGGTTTTCAAGTTTTTATATAAACTCTAGATATTTTGGAAAGTAGTGGCCATATGATTCCAATAAACAGTACCAATCATTAGCAGGTAATTTTGAGTGACTATAATTTGATCACACCAGTTGACTGATCCAGAAAGTGATCAAAACCACAAAAAAAAGAGTTCGCTTTCTTTTGTTTTTGAAAAAAAAGTGAAGAAAAGAGACATTTCTTCATCAACTATCAGTCAATATATCAATATAACTCAAAAATATATTGTGAGTTCTGATGGGCCTTTGTGAATTATTTGTCACAACATTGATGTATGAATCAGTTTTAACTTAAATATTAGTCACAACATTAATCTATGAATATGATAACTGAAATCAAGGTAATGGTCAATTAAATAATATTTCCTCAATCTTAGCTGCATTACAGAAATGTTTTTAGTAAACAGTCAGAAGAGCCAACAGAAACAAACTACTGATTTATTTCAGCTGCAGCTTCTCAGCCTGTCATATGACAGCTTTCTCATTACAGGGGATAAACTCATAATGACAGGGAGGGAATCCCAAAGCTTTTACTCAAACTGGCTTTATTCTATTAAACTCATTCACACACTTCTGAAAATATGACTCCTTTGTTGGGCCATATCTTTAGATACCACAGAAGCGATTGTCATTTTTAATCAGAAACATTCATGATGTTATTAAGTTCACTAGACTAGACTGATTTAATCAGACTCAGTTTCAATTATTTTACCCAGGAAGTCCTCAAACCAGCCTGTTCTGCATCTCTGTGATAAGTAAAACAACATTCGTTGCTTTGGTGGTTCATACCTATTCTCTGCAGATCTATTTGGGGTTTCCAACAGATTTCCAGCAGTGTCCGCTGACGATCCAGCTGGGCCTCGTACTCGACGATGGTTTTATCAAACTCTGTGAATATTTCTTCAGCAGCAGCGGTCAGTCGCTCCCTGATAAAGTCTCTCAGAGACTGGGATAAAGACATTGTTGGTGTAGAAACCTAAATATTCAGCTCGTAAGACACAGTAGAAAAAAGCTAACTCTGCTAACAGACAGAAAGTCTGTTACCTAGAAAGAAACCTGTTGACTCATTATCGCCACCTGCTGGACGGATGCATTTAAGGTAAGGTAAAGTAATTTCATTTATAAAACACGTTTTCACCAACAAGGCCATTCAAAATGCTTTACGTGAATTAGAACGAAATACAAACAAAATAACAAAACAAAGGGAAGGGCAAAAGAAAAAAGAAAGTAAAAAAAACACATATTAGTTCGTTCCCCATGTTTAAGAATAAGTGGTCTGTACTTTAGAAACTGGTAGGGGGGTTTTTCTGCCTTTAAATATATCTTCAAATCTGAGCAGTCAGACTATTAGCTGCTGCCAACAAAATTTGAAAAAGATAAATATAAATAAATAAAGAAAGAAAGACAGAAATGCTTGTAATATAGAAATAAGATTAAAAAAGGTTTTTTCCACATATAAAAATCTTTATAAATATTCAGTGTGAAAAAACCCAACCACCTTACAAGATAGATCCTTCCAAAATTGGCAATAATTAAAAAAATATGTATATTTCTAGTTTGTGTGATTATATAATGTGACATAAATTAATATTTGTTAGTAATTTTTAACTGCAATAATTTAACATTTTCACTATTATTTAATTTCTAACTTTATCAATCTTATTGTTTTATTAATTGTTTTACTTCATAGATTTTACTCAATATTTTCCTACTCTAGATTCAGGATACGTTTCTCTCGTATTGGTCATAGATCAAGATCCAATCCCTGTGTGCAGAAATCGACTCCTACAAGATACATTTGCAACTTACTTTTCTCACAACATTAATGTGCCAAAGGTTGCAATAAATGTAAAACACAAATTATTCTGACAAGAGCAGCCAGATAGTGACATCTAGTGGAAAGGAGCTCGAATTACACATGCATTCTGTCCTGAGTCATGTATCTTAATGTTGCTGGGATGAATTCAGTGTCACATCACTTCTCTCTTTAAATGGGAGCCTATAGTACTTGTGAGGTTTTTGGTGCTACGTTGGGTGTAGCTCAGGACGATTATTAGTTGTGTATTCTGCAAATCTGGCCTTTCTAGAAGAGTGGCAAACATCCAATAGCTTGCCACAAGTGATATGGGGACATGTAGAAAACATGTAGTAGGGTGTTCACACCGATAATCACGTCACACAAGATTCAGATGTGATCAAAACTGAGCTTTTTAACAAATATGTAAAACATTTGTGTAAAATCAAACACTGCACATGTCCATCACCAACATGTTTTACAGACCTCTAAACATTAGAAGATGTTCAACTTACAAGGACAACTTAAAAATGTGTCCTGGTTTACAAACACATGAACTCAACTTTATGTGACTTTTTTTTTAAGTGGTAGATGTATCTAACCCCTAAAGAAAAACCATACTATTGAGATATGGAACAAATTATTGATTCATAGTTAAAATACTCCTGCATGTCTTTTTTTCTAACCAAATCAAATCTCCGTCAGAAGCAGCAGAAATCTAGATGTGATGTATGAAAACTGCCAGTGGAGGAAGAGAAGATGAATCCTGACTTTCAGTGGAAAAAAGGACAGTTTACACATTTGTCCACTCATCTCTTCCTGGTGCCCATTTGTCTGTGAGCTCCACACTTCAAATTTAGCAAAGTATTACTATTTTGTTTATGATGGCGTTAACATTTTGTGTTTTGCTGTGAATGTTGCTCAGGATTGATTTTCATTGTAATAATGATCCAGCAAGTCTACAAGAAAGCATTTCATACTTATTTAAATGATTTTAGGTGGTCTGAAATGCTGTATATTTTTTTCTTATACCGGTTTTATCAATTCTGGCCTCTGTTGTACTTCCCTCCAGAAGATGGTGATGATAAGCACACACATTTCTCCATTGCCTCTCCTTGAACCAGCAAACAGGATTTTTGTGTCGGATAGCAGCGTTAACTTTCTTCTATTATATCTTCTGAGATGAATATTTGTGTTTCTGCAGCAACAATGTCTTCATTTCAGTCTCTGAGAGACTTTATCAGGGAGCGACTGGCCGCTGCTGCTGAGGAAATATTCATAGAGTTTGATAAAACCATCGTCCAGTACGACGAAGAGCTGGATCGCCAGCGGAGACTGCTGGAAACCTCAGATAAAGGTTTCCAGGTATGATTGTACACGTTTACAGAAATGAACAGGTCTAAAATATTAAGACTTAAGGTTGTTTATAAACATTTAAGTAAAAAATGGAGCACTTTTGTGTTTTTGTAGGATGTTTTGTTTGTTTACTACATAATCTCTCAGTAATACGGTTAAAAGGGACTGTCTAATTTATAAACCGTTATAAATTATGATGTGGAAGAGAATTTTCAAAATGTAAACAAAAATCTGAAAAATGTGGCGTGCTTTTGTAACCAGCCCACTTGAACCCATAATTTATAGAACCTTTGCTGCGATAAGATCTACAACTCTGCAGGAGTACATCTCTACCATCTTTGCACATCTGAAGTTTGACGTTTTTGCTCATTCTCTTTTGCAAATAACTTAACCAATTGACCTCGAAGGAGAGCATCAAAGCATATAAATTTAAGTCTTACTTGATGTTTGGTTTTTTATTCACGAAAGTGTTATTAGTTTTCCTTTCCACACAATGAATTATGGGTAAGAAAACTCCCAAAAACTAAGCTTTGGTCTCATCTGACCAGAGCACCTTCTTCTACATGTTTGGTAAAGCACCTGAAATTAAAAAAATAGATAGTATTTTTGTTTTCTACTTGCATTAATCAAAATGTTTTTCTTTCTTTTGCCTGTCCAGACCTCACAAAGCGTTGTGTTTGGAAGGAGGATAATGTTCTCCCTAACCATCAGCTCTCCAGCCTAGAGATAAACTCCAGTTTGGACCTAGAGGAGATACAGCCTTTATGTATGCATGAGGAACTGGGCAAACCAGATCCTCAAAAGATGAAAGAAAACCAAGAAGAACTCGAACCACCACAAATTAAAGAAGAACAGCAGAAATCGGTGATAAAGGATGAACAGGAGGAACAGTCTGGAGAAAGAGCAGCTTCAACAGTGTTGGCCAACTGATTCCTTCACAGGAGTCAATATTCATGAGAAAACAGAGAAGAGGAAACAAGAGTCAAACAAGGACCAACTCACCATCCAGACTTCCGCTAAGCCTGAGAAACAAAACCAGGGAAGGAGCAACAATGAAGAATCTCAATCAAACAGGTCTGATGAACTAGAAGAAAAGAGTTTTCAGCATTTCAGAGTTGAAACTGGGAATGTTGTCCGTCCAGAAGCAGAATGGCAGGAGATAATGCACACAAATTGCAATATTTCAGCTTGTAAAGTTTGTGGTAAAGTTTTTGCTCCCAGTTATTTGATTGATCACATGAGAATTCACACAGGTGAGAGACCCTTCTCGTGTCTGACTTGCGGAAAAGGTTTTACAATGGCGGCTACATTGAAGGTTCACATGAGAATTCACACAGGTGAGAAGCCTTTCTCATGTATGACTTGTGGAAAAGACTTCAGTGATAATTCCTGTTTATATCGGCACATAAGAACTCATACAGGTGAGAGGCCTTTCTCATGTTTGACTTGTGGAAAACGTTTTGGCGATAGAGGATGTTTATCTCGGCACAAAAAAATTCATACAGGTGAGAGGCCTTTTTCCTGTATGACTTGTGGAAGACGTTTTATTCGGAAAAAGTCATTTGACTGGTCATATGATAACACACCGAGGTGAGCAGGTACGAGCTTGTGATACTTCATTCTCCAACGTACTTCAGAACTGCCAGGAGGGAAATTGAATGTCGAACATAACCATTTAATAGGTCTTATTATTATCATTAAAATTTTCTATTATAGTATTTAATGGTGCTTTCTTCATTCATATCTGTGTGTTAACTATATTCTCTATGGACTGAGTGAAAAATGAATGCAGCAGTGGCTAGTACACTGTCATGTCCATACAAGAATTATTACAGAGTTTCTAGAAGTGATAGTTCTCAGTGCAGTGTCATTATTGAAAAAATCACATTGCATGACTGTAGTGTAAATATAAAAGAGATTTTTTTCCCCAATAAACATTAAAGCTCACAATTTCTCTTAAAAAGAACTGAAAAAGTCCAGTCCTCAAGGGGTGATGTCCTGCAACTTTCAGATGTCTCTGCTTCAGCACACCTGGCTCCAATGTTAGCTCATTAGCATAGCTCTGTAGTGCATGGCTGCATGCTAGACAGGCAATCTCACCACTCTGGCCCTCGAGGACTGTAGTTTGAAAGCACTGATTTAAATCTTAATATATGTAAACCACCTCTATTGATTTATGTTTCTACTTTACTCTTGTTCCCTTCTGAAAGCAGTGAAGACAAAAGCATTTTAATGACCCTTCCTTGTACTTTTGAACACCAATCTATAGTTTTTAACACTTTTACCACAAAATAGTTTATTGCATTTTTTTTTATTCCAAGCTATTATTACCCATAAAAATCTTTTATCATTGAAAATCAAAACTTGTGTTCTCCTTCATCTAGGATGTAGATAAGAGCTTTTAGCTAAAATCAGTCTCATCCACATCTGGGGTAGTGAATAATCACCTACACTAGCAACTAAAAAACACTTCACATGACTTTATTTTGATTAAACAGCTGTGGTGTTTCATTATTGTGAGATCTCATGCAAATCAGAAGCATCTTTACACCTGTCATCTCTCCTAGTCTCTATTCTTGTTAATAATTTTTTCTTTAGTTGTGAACAGAAAATACTTTAGGGAAGTAGTTTTCAGATTTGCATTCCTACTATTCCAGTTCCTGACTAACATGCTGTCACCAGCTTGGAGCCTTCTATATTTTTTTTTCGTCAGTAAATTCAACCCCAAGTTCAGTTAACTCCAGGCCCAAGTTGTGCTGGCACACAAACACAAAACTGAGCTCTAGATGTCTGTGGTAAAATGGTTGGAAATAACTCTCACCATAGGTATTTTTTTAAATGTGAAAAGCAATGATTCAGTATTTTTGAACTGGAAGTGTAGACAGATACTGACATCTAGTGGAAAGAAATCAAATTACA
Organism: Xiphophorus couchianus; assembly: GCF_001444195.1. Taxonomy (NCBI): domain Eukaryota; kingdom Metazoa; phylum Chordata; class Actinopteri; order Cyprinodontiformes; family Poeciliidae; genus Xiphophorus; species Xiphophorus couchianus. The sequence continues at coordinate 18,117,436 of NC_040239.1, forward strand.
TCTGAATCAGGGTTGTGTATCTCGATGGTATTTATTTTTTAATTGATGCTCACATTGCTATCCTTATTTGTTTCTTGATTCTAATGCACTTCATGTTGTTTTTATTTTCCTGTAAAGAACTTTAAATTGTGCATTAAAGGTGTTACAAAAATAAACGGGCCTTGAATCTGTAATATTTCTCTGTTTCAGTTCATTGCAAGGAAACTCGATGGATGTCAAGACAATTTATGTAAAAGAGGAATAGGGACGTCTTACTAGATTGCTGTGGACCCTTCCAAGATGTATGGTTTGTCTTTGAGACAGTACCTCTAATAAGGGTGGAGCTGTGGGAAATCTGAGTTTTCATTGGGAGTGACCAGGATTAGAAATTACAACATTGGAGAGACATGTTAATTTGATCAGTTTGGACACAAAGTTAGATAGACGTGGCTTGAACATGTGCAGAGGAAGAACAGTGGATAAAGTTAACCATAGAGCTGCTGGGCAGGAGGACAAAAAACAAAACACAGAATGTTTATGGGCAGAGTACAGGAGAACATGCAGGAGTCTGCCTCTGCTAACCTTTGGGACTCTTGGTCCATTAATACAATACAATACAAGTATTTTTTCCTCCTTTGTTTAATCTCAACCACAATAATCACAACTATGCCTACTGTGCTTGTTCTATTTTTTTGCTTGATATTTGACCCTTTAGGCCCTTATTTCAGTCTTGTTTTGATAAGCTCTATTTAGTTTGTTTTTACCTCTTTACTTTTGAAATGTACTCTTTCTATAATAATTCATTCCTCTCACTTCCCTGCTTGAATTAGGTTTTACTTTCAGCCTTACTTATGTTCAAGTTTGTTCTCTAACAAATTCACACCAAATTGTGCAGGAATCCACATTAAATTCAGTTCTGTTCTGAATCCAGTGATAGTTAACATATTTTGCCTTGTATCTGAATACACATGACGGATAGTTATTCATAAAAAAGATTAAACAGCATCTTATCTCAAACTAAGTTATTTAAATTGCCAAATGTTCTGGATAAACACCTACGTTATCATGAATTATGATGAACCTGACTTAGCTTGAGCTATTTTACAGAGAAGACGTCTGAGTCTTTGAATAAATGAATAAATGCAAAGCTCCTGTAGGAGTTAAAGCGAAAATAAAATATGACCATGAGGGGAGGAGAAGGCTGAAATGAACTAGATGTTCAACCAGCGAGAAAATGTTTGGCATCATCACACCTCGTGACGGAGCTTTAAGGTCAGGGTTCATTCAAAAAATGTTTCCTCTCTAACATTGGGAGTAGATTTCTACCAACATTTGCCTAATTTAGCCATGGCTATTGAATGACAACAAAAAAACACTCAAGAAAACTACCTTTTCCTTAAAAGGTTCCTTCAGTGAAGAAACACTTTTCTTTCACAAAGCAGGAAGTAACACCAAAAGACTTGCAGATATATTTGCTGTATGAAATGGTTTCTATTAGGTTTTGACTCAGGGGACTGAACACATCATTAATTTTGTTTGTTCCTATTGGTCCAAAATATTTGAAAACCATGCATTTACTTGTCACTTCACCATTATGCACTACTTTGTGGTTGTTTGTCATCTAAGTGCAATTCAACTTCATTGAAATTTGAGGTTGTAACATGACGAAGTAAAAAGGACAGAAAGGTACTTTTGCAAGGCACTGTATGTTGCTTCTCACATCTTATCTATGCCATCAAAACCAAAAGCTTGCAGACTAAAAAAGTATGTGACATGAAGCTAGGGGTGTTCAGCCTGTGTGTGCGGGTGCGTGCGTGTGTGTGTGTGTGTAGGTGTGTGCGTGTGTGGGCGTGTGTAGGTGCGTGTGCGGGCGTGTGTGTGTGTGTGTGATGAGGGCCTCCAACTCCCTCCACAGTCTATGGAACCTGATACTTGATGACTCCTCATCACAAGAATGTGAGTTTCCTTCTCTTGGAGCATCTGGCCCTATGCCCGGCCACATCTCCATCTTTGTGTGTGTGCTTGAGAGTATTACTTGTTACAATTTGCCCCCCTTTAATGAGTGGCCTCTTTGTGCACAGTGAGACATTCTTTCTATGATGGTTGTGCTGTCACATTTGGGAGGAAAAAACAACCTCTTAATGTTTGTTTTTAGCAAACTTATATTGATACTGAAAAAAAGAACTCCATTACCTCTTCACTTTTGTGATTATGGAATCCAGGTCCATTATTTGGTTTCTCATCCACCTGGTACATACAGCTTAATGCTGTTCATGTAAAGCCTACAATGTAAATCACCCTGGTTGGATGTTTGGCAGTGTAACGCTGATGTTTATGTTGTTATATAAAGACCTGAAGATTCTTTTTTGTGCATAAAACGATAACATTGCACTCATGTGCATATGGTCAGACTGGCCATTGACTTTATATGCAATTCTGCTTGATTCTCATCTCCCTTCAGTGCTCGATCTGGGATTTGTCCCTTTGAGCTCGATTTCTCAGGATGCATGCTATCCTGGCCAATCACCAAATGGAAAGAGGAGTTGTGAACAATGATGTTGACTTTCTGTGTTGTTTTTGAATTTTTTTCTTCCATGGTTGTAGCTTGACAATGGTAGCTGGTGAGATGAATGAAACCATTCAGTCTGCGTTGGCCACGTGCCTAAATACCAATCTATTAAAGTCGGAGCAAGAAAAATGTTTAAAATACTTTATTGCTGCCAAAGATGTTGTGGTCCTTCTCCCCAGGGGTTGTCTGCAGAAAAAGCAATATCTGGAAAGCTTCATTGAGCTGGCACAGTGCATACGCCACGTCCAAACATTAGTTATTGGGTAAAATCAGATTCATTTGTTTCAAATGAATCTGATTCATTTGAAACTAACAGGCTATTTGGAAACAATCATTTCCAAATAGCCTGTGCAAAGCAAAGCATAGTAAAAGGGCTGGTTTTTTTTCCAGGCTAGCATATGGCTATATTCATGTAAAATATTTTTAGGCCAACTGCAAAGTTTCCGACCTATGAATGAACATTTTCATTCCATCCTGATAGGTGGCAGTAGTGAGTTTGACCTTCACTTGTAGGAGCTACACATTCTGCTGTTGTTACCTTTTTAATGAGCTTTCTCCTCAGTTGTAATTCAAAAACAAACTCTCAAGAAAATTCAGTTTCTCTTTGTTTGAGTGAAAAAAGCTCTATATGTTGGGAAAACAATGCAGCCTCATAAGACAAAAGTGGAGCATTTTATTAGCAGAGTGTGCTGTGTTACATCTTTCAGAAAACTAATATTTCAGAAAAAGATCATTATACCTGCTGTAGAGTGACATTACGGGACTGCTATGGTGATTAAAACCCTGAACAACTTTCTTTAACTGATAGAAACATCAACTCTGTTTTTTACCAGAGAACCCTGGAGTAGAATGTGTCCTGACCAATTCATGGCCATAATCTAACTTGGGTTATGCAGCTGGACAGTGATCTAAAGCACACCATCATAGTCGACCTCTGAATGACTCAAAAAATAAATAAAAAACTTACTACCATAATTATTGCAAACACTTCATGGTAATTGTTGCTTCAAAGGACGACACAAGTGAGCATTACTTTCCACATATGGCTATTTTGGTATGATTCCTTTCATAAATTTCAGAAATTAAATCATTTTTTCAAAACTGCATTTTGCAGCCACTCACCTGCTTTTTGTGTGATATCAACATTTGTTTTGTTTGACAACAAAAAAGATCTCTCAAGAGGGAAAACGTTTCTCCAGTACTCCAGTACTGTAAAACGGCTGCAAACTTATTTGATTTCAGCTGTTGTTTACACCAATACCTCTGACCTGATACGTCTACAGCTTTACCGCATCCTGCTCTCCATCTTCTTAATGACTCAGCAGACATTTATTTTTCATGTTTATGTACAAGATTCCTCCGTGTCCTGTGTGTATGAGTTTCAGAGAGTCGGAGAAAGCAGCAGGTATAATTGAAAACAAAGGGCTTCTTGTTCACAGCAGTAATTCATTCTCATTATGTTCATCATTTGTTTACACTGTTAACCCCCTCACTTCCTCCATCCCTCACTGTGGTGACATGTTCATTTAGTGCACAGTCTGTAATCAATGTTTACACCTTTTCTGCCCTTCACTCATGACACGATGTGCGGCTCTAACCTGCTGCTGTAAATTACCCTCTGACAGAGGGAGCTGGTTAATTTATACAGATCCAAACCTAAAGATAAACCTATCTGAGATCTCAATGAGGAGGGTGTAACTGGAGTTAATGTTGGGAACCAGGATGGATGAGGTGAGTTTGATCATGAGGACTTCCACGCGGGGAAGGAGCAGGCGAAGGCCAATCTGAGAGGTTAATGTTTGAGGTGAGCTCTTGGTTTACAAAGAGACAGTGCTGAAAAATATTTCAGACAGACATAAAAAAATAAGGGCAGAAGGAAGAGAGAGAGATCAAGTGAGCGGCAAAGAGAGAGGAAGAGAGAGAGCAGGAGACAGAAAGTAATTGGTGCTATGATGGCTTCCAGCTGCATGGCACATGGCCAAACCAAGTTTTCATGCTGTGCACATACACCTACGGTCACACTGCTGCATGAAAACACAATCTTTGCTTTTCCTGAACATGTGAGCTAAAATATTCTTGTTTGTTTTAATCTGAAAAAACAAACAAGATTAAAATACTACGGGTCACTTAATAGAGGTTGGTTTCCATCCCATAAATTACAATATTTAATGCATCTCATGATATATAATCATGATGTGAATATAATCTGCTTTCATGCAGGATTGAGAAATAGAAATGTGTTTTTTTAAAATCTGGATACATTTCTCTAACAGAACATGTTAAGATATTATCAAATTAACCAGTAATCCAGAGCAGATGAGATCGAGAACCACAGCGATGCATGGCTGAGATCTAATGATTGTTGACATGGGCATGCACAGCTGAGCTGATATGAGATTCTCTCAGTATGCTAACCTGGAGTGTAAACACCACACTGTTGCACTGTATTTACACAAAATCTTAAAACAACAACAATAATGACATAACCTATTGGCTTTATAATAAGTAAAACAACTATTTATACAGCTTCAAAAATAACCTGACATGATTATGCAAGCTTGTTGTTAAGGTGACACCTTACAGAAAGAAGATCCAGGGTTTGAATCCTGGCCTGGGGTCTTTCTGGTGTTTCTATAGGCTTGCCACTCGTCCTGCAAAACACGGGATCGTCCCGAATTTGGCTGTTAAATGTCGAGTCCTGTATTGAAACGATACAGGCCGCGATTTGTTCCGTATTTCTATAAATGTCCTATAGACACGCCCATCACACACAAATCAATACTAAGAGCAACAATACTGACCAACATAAAACAAAAACACAGGATATATTAAGGTCAGCTAAGGTGTCACGGCGGGAGCTACAAAGGATCCCCGGAGTGCTACTGACTGACACTGCTGAGACGGACACTATGCAACTGTGGTGAGCTGAAATCAACCCGCATCTTTTTAAAATGTCCTCGATATACCCGGGTCCTTAGAAGCAAAAATTTGTGTAATAATACATACAGGAAGGGCCTGTGCACATATGGGTTTTCTCTGGGTTCAAAAACATGGCTGAACAGTTAATTGGTCTCTGTAACATGGTTGGACTAGAGTGCAACTGTGGTTTCACTACATTCATTTTCACACACACCCTTTAAGGTCCAAGCTCATGTGAAACCCGTCCCGCTGCAGTGTACGTCATGGTCTTTTCCCATAAGCGGTTTACAACAGCATAGTAAGCACAGATCATGGCAGAGAGGAAAGACTGTTATGTGTTCACAAGTTCAGAGCAGGACAAAATGCTAATTGCCAAGCTGTAATATCTAATTTTATTTTCCATGTAACAAGGAAAAAAGAAGAAAAGGTGTTGGTGGGAAGTTTGTGTGCTGTATCAAACCAGAACTGTGCAGGGATTTAATGTTTTGGTCCAATGTTATGTTCCTCTTCAAGTCTTTGGATAATCGTTCCTCAAATGTATCCATCCTCCCATTTTCTGGCTGAAAAACTGGCTTCTGGAAGTTGAATTTTTGGGGCTGTTTTCCGCATAAACAAGCACACCCACAAAATTCAGACCAGTCACACAATAGTTGCAGAGGAGGGCAAAAAGTTTGCCAGGAGGGGTTGAGATTAGAGGGGCAGACAGCATGACACAGAGAACTAAATGACGTGACTGCGACAATGGGAATTGTTTTCAGCTGATCAGCTCAACCTTGCAGCGTTCTTAAATTGCCTTTAGGATTGAGTGCGTGCATGGTTGTTTGTCCTGGGTGTCTCTGAGTTGCCCTGTGATGGACTGATGACCTCTTCAGGGTGTAGAGCACCTCTCACCAAGTGACTGCTAGAGATATCATAGAGACCTAGCTTGGTTGATCGGTGCTTGTTCTTGAATGAATTGCAACCCTCCTCAGCTTCTGCCACCTTTATCCTTTTACACACATCACTAATTTCTCTCTTTTGTGGGTCTTCTATGATTCAAACAGCCACAGAAACAGTTACAGCTTGTAAAGACCTAAAAAAAAAAATCCTCATTAAGTATAGCCAAAGGTAACACCCAACCAACCTTGCTCCACCTAGCATTGTGTGACTGACAGAAAAACACAGAAAGCAGAGGCCAGCATTTCAATATACAAGGTTGTCAACTCTATCCAGATTAGTCTAACTAGTAAAAAAGTTCTATTTTTGATGTGGCGCTTCTGTGTCTAATTTTCTAATGCCGCCCTGGGCAACCGCCCACATCTTCGTAAAAGAAAATAACCCAATAAAACGTTTTTCCACCTTTAAATAGACTTTTATCCTGAAAAATTCATTTTTAAATCAATCAAATCTGTAGGAAGAATATGGAAATTAATCTTCAGGAGCCTAGCCGCAGTAGGAGACGCCAACTGCTCGAGACCAAATCTCCATGACAGCCGCCCATATGGGCAGATGTGAGCGGGGTCTCGGCTGGGATATGTACTTGAGTGTAAAACAAAACCTGACATCTGCTTGATAGACAATAAATTAGCAAGTTTGTCTGCAACTGAGGAGTGACTCTCAAAACTAATTGCTGGCACACACACATATACACACAAGGCTAGACAGCAAATATAAATTATGAAAAATATAACCACACTTTATTGAGACAAGCTGTCATAAAGACAGAAAATAACAGTTAACTCTTTCAAGTTTTTTTTTTTTTGCAGTTTTGCCATTAATGTTGGTTTAATTCTATTAAATGTTAAAATGAAATTTAAAAGTGAAATAAACATGAATATGTTTTTTTTGTGGTTTAATTTCCAAGCACCCAAGCACTGTTAAAATGATTTAACAGTATTAAATCATTTTATTAAGAAAGAAGATAAAGGGACTGCCAAGAAGCAGCTAATATTAACTTACTGCATATTTTATGACTCTGAACATCAAAGTGCTGAGCAGTTCTAATTTATCAGACATTAAAAAAAAAAGTTTTCTTATGAAGGGAACATTTTTATTTATTTAGTTATTAAACAGATGTTTCAACCAATAACTCATAAGATGGGATCTCGTCCTCCAACTTTTCTCCATCACAGTGTCATCACTGAATGATGATTTGCCAAATCTGCTCCAACAATCTGGTTAAGGACCAGAACAAACAAAAAATAATTTAAAACATTTGCAAACCCTAAATGGATCAGGCAGGCCTGTCAGCTTGATGGCAAAATGATTTAGTTGTAATTACATTCCAGTTGTACATCTGCCGGTGACCCGCAGGAAACAGAAATTGAGAAAATGCATCCCAAAATGCTGCAAGATCATTTGGCGAGTCAGAAGATTGAAAATGCAACACAACTAGAGACACAGAAATGATTTACATTGCCTTGCCAAACTATTCATCGCAGCCAAGCCTGGTTAAAAGGTGAATTTTGTTAGAAAGGTTCAGAGCTTACATTGAGCTTTCATCTTTTTTCTGAAAAGAATCTTCCTGCCAGATATTCAGCCGACTTCTTGTTTTACACCGCAGGTTAGAGCAGGACTGTTCAACAACAGTGTAGCTCCTAAACAGGGCTTCAAATGGCTAACCTCTTTCTTCATGTTGTCAAACTGGCTGCTGTTTGATATTCTCTTAGCTCCTTCCTCTGTCTTTCTCCAGTTCAACCTGATCAGAGGCTGCCTCCACTAAGCTAAACACTTGGCAGCTTCAGAGCTTCAATTTCCTCTTATTAAAAACTAGATTTTCTTCTTATGGCTCATCTGCTTTACCATGTGGCTGTGATTTTAAATGCCATTGGAGTCTGAGATAAAACCCAAAATCCTTGTTTGGCTCAGAGAAACTGGAAACAGGAGGTTTGTGTCTCCCTCTTGCATTGACAGAAGCCCACTGTTCTGCATTCAGAAGGCTTTACGACGGGAATCTTCGCAAACATGAAAATTAAAATTATTCTTATTGACATTTATTACCCCAGATACATTCAAGCTAATCTAACTTTCTTTTCTGTGTTTAAGCTACTTGGGTCGCCGCTTGTTGAAATTATCTTATTGTACAGCATGGAGGATCCACCCACACGAGGAGTTTCACTCCTGTGATGACATTTAGGCCTTCAGTCATTGACTGGGAGAGACTATATCGTTCCTCATGGTGTTTATTCTCTCAGTAGGAGACGGGCCAAATCCCAGACTGTAGCACTGTAAATTAACATTGCATGAGTTGACTCTTCACTTTCACAGCCATATGAGCAGCTATCAGAGTGACACAAGAGAGTCTTATTATGCATGGTAGTAAATGACTAATCTTTAATGAGACCCACATTTAACCTTCTAATGGCTCTTTATTAGACTAACGAGCTATGCCCCAGTGTGATGTGCATGTGTGGAAAAGACGAGCCGTGTGTGTAGGCGTGTGTGTGCAGTGTATGTGAGAGGAGTAGCGAAACACTAATTAAGCTGTCGGATGGTACGGCAGATCAGGCGGGGCCCCCTGCAGAGTTTTCGTCCCCTGTAGGCAAACAGGCTCCATCTCTCAGCCAGCCAACCCAAATACATCCGAGCTCAGGAGCAACACACCTCCGCTCGCTATGGTTAAAAAAGTGAAACCCAGACAGGCTCTGTTTTCTCATGAAACATCTCAAAGGTATTCTGCTGGTATTGTTGTGATGCTGTGAACCTTTGCCAGCTTTGTACATTTACAAATAGAATTAGCTCACTTTTCTTTGCAAAATAGCTGCCATTCAGATTTGATGGAGAACATCTGTAAAAATCAATTGTCAAGTTTTTAACAAGAGCTTTAGCTGAACCATTCTAACACGTAAATATAATCTTATCTTTATTGTGCTAAGAGTGTGTCTAATGTTTTATATCACGGGCAAGAAGAGGGCCCTCTATGGGCCACATGAGGAACTACAAGTCCAACAGCAGACCAGCCATCCAATGTCCACCATCTCCCAGTGCCAATGGGAGCTGCAAGCTCCTGATCTACATTATAATGCAGCTTCTGCATTTTTAGACCATAATATTAGGATTTCTAGGTGTTGTCGACGCAAGCTGGGATCGGGGTCGACTGTAGCAGCATAACTGGTCCCACTAACACTGAAGCATGTCTACCTGTCTACCTTTCTTGGTGCAGCTGGTTGCCAACTTTTAGGGTTTATTCCCTTACCGCACATCTCACTGCATCTTCCTGGCTGCTTGGCAAGTCAAACTATGAACAAATGAAAGTGTAGGTCAACCTGTGGATCCCCTCTCTTCCACTAGCAACAACGAAAGAAAACTACTCAAATCAGAACATTAAAATATACAACCATAATGGACCAAATTTTACTAAAATTTATGAGTAATGTATAGTGTAAAACTAACTGGAGAGATTGTACTAGAAGTATGCAGAGCTTTTGTTCCAAGTCTACAGGAGGCCAAATGTTTCCAGCATACCTATATACTACGATAGTGGGTGTTTTTATTTTTACATCTCCTTCAGATCTACAAGTTCATCTGTTTGAGAATAACAAAGATAAAAGTAAGCCAAAGATAAAGGGTGCAACAGCTGCTATCACTGAGTTTGTTTTAACACAGAGGGCTTTTTGAGCAAATGACTTGCCCCACTCATTTATTCGATTATTGGGACTATATAACTTCTAACTGCACTCTAGAAAAATTCTCATCTGATTCAGATTTTCACATTTTGTCACATGTCAAATCTTAATTTATTCTCTCTGGGCTAAACCTGTGGAAGTGGCTTTCATGTATGTGTCATTTTTGCTTCAATTATACCGACGCTCTTGACTCTAATTGAATGGACTCATAGCTTGCCCTTTTTTCCCACAGGTGTTCATGAATGCTGTTCGCCCCACACGCAAATAGTAGTTTCCCTTTTCAGTTGCACGTACCTTTGTGTTTCATAGTGTATCCATGTGAAATATGTGCATGCATCACAGCATATGGCATCCTGCAGTGGTGCTCTGCAGGCCTCTTAAAATGGCTGCTGGGAGGCAGAGGGCTCCTTTTTATTAATGGTACACCTTTGATTGATCTCAGCAAATCTGTTCCCCATCCAGTGGCCGTCAAGTCTGGTTCTGAGGCACGGAAATACACACACACATACACGCACACCCCTACGTACATATATATATATATGCACACACACATACTGTCAGTGAGTGTTGACACAGTCCAGATGTTGGCAGCTCAGTTCCAAATGAAAGCAGGGCAGTCGTCCAACAACCTGAACCACTCGCCCCATCAAATGATATGTTTACAATAATACTGTTCGGAGACTCTGGAGACACATGCACATGTGCAAACACACGCACATGCCTAAACCCACACACGTGCATCTAACACGCACGCTTTAGAAGCAATGGGAAATGAACTAATGGAAATCCAGTGTTCCACCAGTGTGTGAACTCTTACTGAGACACGAGAGACGGACGACAAGAGAGGCAAAGAGAAACATCTTGCTGGGACAAATCGTCCCATCTCGCAGTATTACAGTCCTGTTTGTCTCTGTGCTTCTTCTGAGCGCCGGTGAGACAGTAACATTTAGGGAATGGAAAGGTTATAGTCTAGGTATGCTATGTGCCTCAGAGTGCTGGAAACAACACAGACAGAGGAAAAGTGATACACCTCTGCTTCCACAGAGAGGGGCTTGCACAGATCAGATGGGAGCTACTGTTTTCTATAGAAATGGCACTTAAATATTTACCTCTACTGGACCAACAAACACAAATTTTTGACTAATTTTACATGTTGTAAAACCAAGCATTAATTCCAGATGCTGAGTTGTTGACATTCTTTTTACTTGGGAATTGTGTAATTAATTTCTATGGATAGCACACAAGCTTTATTTTCTTACAAGAAATAGAACAGAAAATACACAAGACATGTCTGCTGCTTTACATCAAAGGTCTGAATAGTAACTCTTGTGTATTAATTACCATTTATATTGGTATTATGTGTGAAAAAAATCACATTGTTTAAATATACCTAAATAATGTTACTTTCTCACTGAGAATGAAACCATTCACTGTTTTTTTTAACACCTATTGATCGTTTGTTTATTATTTGACCATTTTGGTAAAACTTAACCATGTTTTGATTTGCAACAGATGGGTTTGGATAAAGGGGAAATATCATGTTTTCCCTAGCCACACAGTGCTATCTTATAGCCCAATCTAGTAACTTTGTTACATTCAGTCGTCAAAAAAATGCTGTAAATTTCAAACATTAAAAAAAGGGTGACTCTGCTCCACCAGACTAGCTGCTGTTGCTAGTCTGGTGGAGCTGAGTGGGTGGAGGAGTGGGAGTGGGGTCTTCTCACTCCAAATGGGTGCCAGAGCAGATTCAAGGATTTCTCAACATTCATGAAAGAATCAAGGCAACACTTTAGGTAGGTTTGTGATGAGTGGATAACATTATGACATCATATAAAGCTTAAAAACAGTTGATTTTATATAATTCACCCCAATTCCCTAAAAATATCAAAACACTTCAGTCCAGTGGGTGGCGGTAGTGCACCCTTATGATGTTTTGTCAAGTGGAAGAAGTTTTTACTTGGAGCCCACTTCCAGCTAAGCTGGCAGGAGCAGCGAAATGTAACATATTGTTTATAGAATAGAACTGGTAGATCTGCCTGGGAAAGTCTTGGAGTGACCACATTGTTCTCTGATATCTTGGATCATGAAATGATGCAATGTTTCTCCTCCTCCAACTGTAGCTGCACACTGCTGGTCAGCTTGCTGTAAAAAGGCTATTACAATACTCTTAAAGGAGTGACAAATTTGACTGTTTGGAAAAAATTTTGGGAAATATGGTGTGAAAATGGTCTATTAAGTATTTTACCGCAGGCTGACCACCGGAGCAGACAGCCCAACTAACTAAGCAGATAATTTTGTTATAGCAATACTTAAATTATTTTGTGCAGTAAACAGTTGAAAACTATTTTTAGCAGGGTACTCAAGGTTATGAAACTATGTGAAACTCACACCAACACAACTTTAAAACTTGACTCTCTTAATCTAACTTTCAAATTATGATGGATGTCCATCCTATAAATTCAACTAGTACATCTGGAAACATGTTCAACGTAAATTAAGGTGCTTTTGGGAATCACAGGCCAGCAGGGGGCCCTAAATATGCACAATGTTTGCTGATATCTAGAACTATAAACTAACTCTTTGCTTGATTTATTGTTTCATTGCCTTTAAAGCCTGATTTGTTGACTTCTTTTATGGACCAGAATGTAAAAAATGTTAAATTTTCTTTCCAAAGAAAATAAGAAAACCTGCTGAAAGCTTCCTGTGTCTCTCTGGTTGAGTCAAGAGGACTCTGATAGGTCTTGAGCTTTAAACTTTCAAACTACTCAGTAGAGACACAAAACTCAGTTACCAAAGTCTGATAACATTTTTCATACACGATGCTGGTACACAACTGATTATCGTCACATGAGGATGCTACTGAACTTCTCTGAAAAGAGATTCCTCTGAAGCACAAGCAACTTCAGGTGAACTTTATCACACACTCTCTTTAGATAAACAAATGTGGGCAAGAAGTATGAAGACACTTATTTTCAGAAACATTTTCCTCAAAATGATCATTTTCATAAAGTAATGTTGCAAGACATTCTTTGAGAATTTCTAATCAGAGCAAGTTTTGCTGTCACTGGAGACAATAAAGCAAAGAACATGTCTGATAAAGAACTTGATATAATCATCTGTTCCAGCAGCACAATTCAACAAAACAGGTGCTATCTTGTACTTTCTAGGATGTTGTTACTCATAAAGCACAAATTAAAATGACACTCCCACAGGATATGCATGTTTTTAAAGAGCTCCATCAAACATATTTCAGTAACTACTACCGCTGATGTACCTATTAAAAATAATTATTTATTTATTGCAACAGAAAATCTCAAAACTAAAATCTGCTTGGCTGCACAACATGAGGAAATATTACAAACACTGTGTTGTAATGTGAAATCATTAAGACTCATGGTGCCTAGTTTGGCACAGGGAAACCTGCTGTTTTAGGATATATTGAGAAACGAATAAGCAATTAAAGCTGAGCATTAACTTTTTCTGTAAAATGTTTATATGTAAATATTATAGGTAAAATTGCATCATTTTTAGTTATATTTATTCTATGAGTTTAGACATAAAATAATAACTAAATAAAAGTAAGTTTAATATCAGCATAACAGTCTACATGGCACCAGGACCAGTAAGCATCACCATTCCAGGCATATTGTACTTCCTGAAAAAAGGGATTCAAACAAAATGATCTATTATCAGGTGAATGTCAGTCACTAACATCCTGCCAAATTCAGTTCCACAGGAAACAAAATTAAAGCAACAGTTTTCTGATAGCAAACACGTCTGCCAGTCTCTCTAGAGGTAACATTATTTGTCCGTTTGTCGGTCCCGCCTGAAAAGTTGCAGGCTAATGGGCGGATTACAACGTAGTTTCACAATCCCCAGAGGACTAATCCTAATTAGTCTGGTGATCCCCAGACTTCTCCTCTTGTGGCTCCATGAGTTTTACATTTGTGGTTTAGAGTGAAACATCTCAACAACAGCTTAATGGGCTGCAGTGAAATGTGGCATACAGATTGACTTCCTGTCAGTAAATGATGATTTTGGTGGATTTTGGTACGTTTATTTTACACTTAATGCAGTGGGGGGGGTTAGCATACAGACTTAAGAAGTCTGAGTTTGATGCATATTAGTTTGCAATGGTATTCGAATATGAACTCTATTGTTCTGTCAAGCTAAAGCCACTAATTTCAAGAAAACATGTCTTTCAACATTATCGTTGAAAACATTGTTCAAATCATATTACCCTCTAGGTCAGGGGTCTCAAACTCCAGGTCTCGAGGGCCGCAGTCTTTCAGTTTTTAGATGTGCCACAGGTACAAAACACTGGAATGACATGACTTAATTACCTCCTCCTTGTGTAGATCAGTTTTCCAGAGCCTTAATGACCTAATTATTCTGTTCAGGTGTGGTGCAGCAGAGGCACATCTAAATGTTGTAGGACTGCGGCCCTCGACGACTGGAGTTTGAGACCCCTGCTCTAGGTTAATATTTCCTTTTGCTGCAGTTACATCTGGAACTCATTGGTTGCTTTGTCTCTACTCACTTTTCACATCTTTAATCTGAAATTATTGCCCATTTGCAAAATAGTCTAAGCTCTGTCAGACTGAATGGACAGAATCTCATGACATAAATTTTAAAGTTTTGCTTTTGAGTCTCAATTCCATTTAGGATTGCATTTTGACATGAGTATGGTTTGATCTAAACCAGCGTTTCCCAATTCCGGTCCTCAGGCCTCCCTGCCCTGCATGTTTTAGGTGTTTCCCTTCTGCTACACACCTGGATTGAATATATGGGTGATCAACAGGTTTCTGCAGCACTTGATGGTCATGCAATCATTTGAATCAGCTGCTCTGGAATAGAGGCACATCTAAAACATGCAGAGCAGGGGGGGACCGGAATTGGGAAACGCTGATCTAAACCATCTCACTGCAGCTCTGCTGTTACGTCCAGCATTGTTAAGTGCCTATATAGAGGAACTTAACTAGTAGCACCTTCCCTATTCCTGCTGACGGAAAGCGTCCCCACATCATTACACTGCCACCACCATGTTTCCCCAAGGAGATAGTATGTTCTGGGTGTCACTTTTTTTTAGTTTTCCTCAGTAACCGTATCCCTGACCTGTCTGATGTGTTCTTTAGTCTTAATTTTAGGGTAAAGAGGTCTGAATGCATTTCTATTGAGTGACACCACTGCACACCTGCCAAGACACAGCCGTCTCTGTCGTCCACCTAAATAGAAAAGGAGAGCATTAATCAGAGAAGCAGAGAAAAGATGCAGCTGGTGGAGCTGAAAAGATCCACAACTTGGTGGGAACATCTGATGATACCAGAACTATTAGTTGTGCAAATTCTACAAATTTGGCCTTTATGGAAAGGGTTGGAGGAGAGCAATTAGTGAAAAAAAGGCTTGTGACAAGCCACGATGGGGAGACAGTAAATATCTGGAAGAAGGTGCAATAACAAGGTCAGATGAGACCAAAATGAAACGCTTTGGCCCACATGAAAAACGTTAACGCTACAGATTTTACTGAACACGCAACTCCACTGTTAAAAATGGTTGTGGCATTATGTGGGAAAGCTTTACTTTCACACAGACAAGGAATGTGGCTAAAGCAGGTGTGAAGATGGATCAAGATAAATACATGGCAATGCAGAAAGAAAATCTGTTAGATGCTGCAAGAGATTTGAGACCATTGTGGACGTTCGCCTTTCAGAAGGACAAGTCTATGCATACAAGCAGCCAGCTAATCTGCAAAGACGAATGGACAAACAGTTCAGTCTTTTTATAGACTGAAATACCCCAGAATATTTTTCCCTTTAGATACAGCAAAAGGCAGTTCTACAAAGTATTGGAAAATGCACACATCGATTTTCTCGATTTTATTTGGAAAACAATAAAATTGAAGAGTCATTAGTCTTTTGCTTTCATTTCACAATTAAGTACTGCCTTCATTTTCTATCACATAAACCCCCCCCACAAAACACAATTAAGTTTGTGGTTGTAACATGACAAAATGTGGAAAGGTTGAAGAGTTACAATAGTTTTGCAGAGAGTGTAAATAAAATGAAGGGAGAATACATAGGACCACGATTTTACAACAAACAATGTGACTTTCTTTGGAGCAGTGGGCTATGGAAACAATGCGGTGTTTGTGGAAAAAAAAATATATCTTTGGAGGAACAAACTTCACCAGGATTGCATAAAATGGCTGGCACTCCTGAAAACATGTGGTATGAATTATCTGCACAGCGCTGTGGGAGATAAAGACAGAGAGAGAAAGAGAAAGACATGAACATTTCCAAGAAATCTCCTTGTCTATAATTGAACGCTGTCTTCTATTTTGCTGTTTTCTGCCTTTTGAAGCCACACTGCTCGGCGCTATCTGAGAGCTGATGGATGTGTAATGAAGTGTGGAGGAGAACGACGGCAACTTCAGCTGAAATGCTTGTCGCTCAGCCTCTCAGCCCCAAACACTTAACAACCAAACAGACAAACCTTGCAGATGAGAACTGAAATCATTTTTTTAACACAGAGACACGCTTCCCGTGCGTCACATAATCTCATCCATTAAAGGTGCGTGTGTGTTCGCTGCAGGGAGTCCATTAATAAAATATGACTGTACCATATAATAGACTTGTCTGCCAAATTACAGGAGACAGAGAGGTAGCTTGTTAGAAGAACTGAGGGGGAGGCATGAGTGTGTACGGGACGGGAGAGAAAGAGATGAAGCCTAAATGGACAGATTAAGTGGACCGCTCTCATCAAAAAGGCGCATTAACTAAGTGTTGGTATCGTTAATAAGACACAGGCACAGGCAGGTCTAACAAGGGCTTTAAATACAACTGAGTGGACAATAAAGTGATGGATAATTGCTATATGTTTCAGCTTGTACTTTTACTGAAATGTGCAGTGCAATGACTTAGCTCCTTGCAGATTTCTTCTGTCTTAAATTGAATCTATTTAAAATGCAGTTTTCACAAAACGGTTTCATTTATTTAAAAGAAAAAATAGAGTATTAAATAAACATTGCCCTGTGTGAAAAATTAATTCCTCAGCAATTGTCACCAAGTAATTGCCTTAACTGGCAATGAGGCTATTACATCGCTGTGAGGCCATTTGGTTCACTGTTCTTCATAGAACTTCATTAATACTCTCATATTGGTGGGTTTTCTGGCATATTTAAAGTCATAAAATGGCAACTCCATCAGATTTAAGTCTGAACTTTGACTAGGTTATTCTTCAAACCAAAAGTTATTTTTTTATATCCATGCAGAGTTGGACATTCTGGTGTGCTTTGGATAATTTTCCTGCAGTTTTACACAAGTTTCCTTTACCGTACAGTCACAAACTGATGGCATTCTTCTTCAGGATATTATGCCAGAGCGCAACGTTAATGTTAATTATGGCAGGTCCATGTTCTGAAGGAGCAAAAATGTGGTCACCGTAATGCTTGTGTGAGATGATGATGTGAGACCGGCCCTGGTGACGGGCCTGTGATATGGGTCAGCAGTGTGTCTCATCTATTTCCACCTGGTTTCTTCCTTGTGATTGAATCATGATGCTTTAGCCTACTTCATGTTGTCAGACAGGTTCTTTTTAAGTGATTTCTTGTTTTTACAGGTCTGGCAGCAAACAGATCTGCATGACACTGAACTCAGCTTTCCAAGAAACACGAGTAATCATCATTGATTGAATAATCTTACAATTACTTTTCACATTGGGCCAAATTTGCATTTTGTATACACTCAGGTTGTCTTTGTCCAATATTTACGTTTGTTTTAAGGAGCAAAGACTCCTTCGCAGCCCTGTGGATCTAACACTGGGAGCTTGTACACACAGAATGGAGAGCGCCTCTCTAAATCCAAATCAAACTGCCATGAGTCACACTGTCACTGTGGCAACAGTGGCCGACTCCATGCAGAACACATTCTGTCATCTCTCTCTTCATTTCCCCGTGCGCCACACACAGTCACAACCATCGTTCGGCGGCACTAATTCCTGCACAGATCCCTCAAGTGCATCAATGCATAAAGCACTTCAGGTGTTCACATGTGACTACCACAGGTCGGCGAGCAGATTTATGTCCCTCAAATCTCCAGAAAGCTTCTTCCCTTTAGACCCCGCATAAAAAGGGGTAACATTTTCTGCTTTAACCCCGGTAAAAAGCTTTTCTTTCTTTTTTTCTCCTGTGGATGTGACATGAAGGTTTTTTTTAAAGGGGGGAGCTGGATCCGCACTCTTACATTTCAGCCACCAGATGGTGTCTCCCATCACTGCGCAGAGAAGAATGAGAGAGGAGGGAGGGAGGAGGTGCTTTGGTTGCTGCCTGCTCTATCCATCTTCATAAACACAAGCAATAGTCATCCTCTGAAAACAGCAACAGAGATAAATTGAGAGGACGCTTGGTTAGGGCAGGCTTCCCGGTTAGTTGGCCAGGACTGCAGGACTATCTGTTGTAAATTTATGGCTCTGTTTGTTGTTGGTGGTCTCGGTGGCTTTGGATGTGCTTGAAACAGTCTCTGGCATTCATTGGCATTCAGTCATGCATCTTCACTCAGAAAATCATCACTGAGGGCGAAGGAGTCTGTTTAAGAAAACACACATGTGAACATGCTCTAGTCTAGCAAAAAAATAAGATTTTAATCTAATCTGATCTAGCTGGCAGAGTCTCACCTAGAGGATGGTTTTATTTTGGGTTTTGGTTTTGACGTGCTTTCTGGAGCACTTGGGAGATTTTGGATGGAAAAATACATCTAAACCAGATGGTTCAACGTTTTTAAAGAATGCATTTATTTAGAAGCAGAAAATCAAATCAAGGGAACAATGCCAATTAAATTTTTTTTTGGTTAATAAGGTGCAGAAGACCTTCTCCTCAGTTTACATAAAGATTAGAAGAAAAAAACTTTTTAATGGCAAATCATGTAGATTATATGAAAATCATTTATCCACAAAAAGTAAATGAACCTAATTTATGATCAAAATCAGTGGTTTACAGTGAAATATAAATATGGAGGGAAAGAGAAAAATAAAAAAAATGGAACATTTTGGAAGGGATGCAAAAGTAGACCAGATCAGCAAGTCTGCCTCTGACAACAACAAAATGACTCTTTATCAGTGGCCTAGTCAAAGTCTAAACAAAGCTGTAGCTTTGGATAGTTTTTTTTTTCACTTAAATAAAATTATTAGCAGCTGTTATTTGTATTTTCTAGTATTATATTTGTCTCACGTTAACATGTTTTTGATTATTGTAAATGTTTTAATGTAACAACCAAAAGTACTGACCGAGCATGAATTTTTGTGTACCCCTGTTTTTTATTATCAAATCTACAGAAAGACGTAATCTAATTTCTTTTTAACTCCCTCTTGGTATTCTCGGAAGGACAATCGGAGGCTATAAAACATTGTGATTTGTGGAGATTTAAGAGGCCAGATTTAGGACAACACAACTCTGACATATTTCTTTTCTTTTGAGATGTATTGAGCAACAAAGCTTAAGATCCAAAGATCTCCTTTGTTGGGTTCTTTCCCAGAAAAAAAGAAGAGAAAATTACTAAATCAATAAGAGAGGAAATTTGCTTTGCATCATTGTGAGAACACCTCTGATGATTAATACAGATTTGTTGAGCATTAAATCTTTTTTTTTAAGTGTACAAAAAGAAGCACATGTAAAAAAGTGTACTGACACAACAGTGGGTACGATAAAAGCACAAAGAGAAATACACAAGAACCACAGAGCATCCAGTTCATTTAGCTATCAGTATAAAACTATATCTGCCTAATACTTTTTCAATTTACTGATTAAGTGTTTGGTGATTTCTTGTGACTGATGAAGGCCTGAGTTGAGATGCTTTATTTTACTAATAAAGTTGTTTACTTAGTATTTCAAGTAGAATTTGAGTTTCCACCTCAGCCAACACTAAATCCAACATTCCTTGGAGGGGAGGATCCACAGAGAGTTGGGAGGATGATGCTCCTAAATTTTGACCCTTTCCTTTATGGCGAGACGGGAACATTGGACCTTAAGGAGTCAGATATATGAGACAATTTATAACACCTGTCCTCCTCCCACACTATCTGAGAGCTGCATTCAAACACAACAGCTCTGAACTAATTCTGCAAATATTCACTTTCGTGCAATGCACAGATGTTGTGGGAGATGCAGGTTTCCAAACTTCAAAACGTTATCGAGCTAAAGGGGAAAATGTTGCTTACAATAGTGAAACAATAAGTTAGAATTACAGACCCAGTAAATAAATTGGAATATTATTGAAAAGCCTATTTATGTTAGGAACTTTGTCACTAGTAGAAACACATTATAATTACACACATTTGGATGTTTCAATACTTTTATTTCTGTTGATTGTTGATTATAATGATTTTTCACCTACATGTAATGAAAACATGACATTTAAAATTATAATATCAGACTAATAAGAAACTCTTTATAAAAAAGAAAAACGTCAGCTTAATGGAAAGTACTGTATGTTTAATACCTGCTTAAAGGTTATTTTCAAAAGGTACTTTTAATCTGACTAACAAGCCTCTGAATGTATATAATAATTTATTGAATATGGATGTAATTTTGCAGGTTGATGTAGCAATTTAATGTTATCTTCACATATACTCCAGCCTTTAATAAACTTTATTACTTTAATAAACTCATGCTTATGGTTTTGGATGATTGCAATTTATTTCTGAGTGTTATTGATCCCTTCATGAAGAACATGGATCTGAGACACTGATCAATTTTCAAACTAGTTTATGAGTTTAAAAAAGCCCTTTACCTCACTGCAGAACTGTAGTTCTGCATTAATTAGTTAATGATTTGTCAAAATAATAAATCATAACTTGGTCTCCAAAAATCTCCAAAAGGTTAAAAAACATTCTCACAAGAGCTTGAAATTTGATTCTGGAAAAGTGTAGGATCCAAAATTTTAGGGAGCCCAGTCCAAAATTATTCATACATCTAACAAATTTAGTTGAAAAATAATTTTCATTCATCAAAGGAGTTTGTTTCTGATAGGAAATAAAAAGTTCATCTCACACATTATAAAATAATGTCAAAGGAGGTTTTCTATCAGATTTAATTCAAGACCCTGGCTCGGTCACTCCAAAACCATTATATTACTTCTAGTCCGAAGAAACATGTTGCCAAAATAAAGTAAAAAATCTTTAAACTTAAGTCTGCAAGGGGTATTCTGTAGGTATTTCCCTCTTTTTAAAAAAAGACTTTACTAATCAAGTTTCATGCTGTGGATGTTGACAGTATCCACAGTATTCTGTGGATGCATGTTTGTGTCCATAGAGGATGGAGGGTCATGAAACGAACTTTAATAGCAAAGTTGGTGGAAAAAAAACAAAAATCCATGCATTGAAGCTGAGATTGATGAGCCTGTTTTTCCCCCTGGTTAAGGAGCGCATCCATCATGCAGGATACATTTAGCACGGCTGTTTCACCTTCATCCATCTCATCCTCTCTCACGTGCAGAGGAGGGTGGAGACGAGCCATGTGGGCTCGTTTGCAGCCATCAGAACAGAGTGATTTGAGTGCAGGATCGCCTCTCCTCTGACTTCTTTCCATCGGAGTGTTTTTTTTTTTTGCAGCACAACACCAGTGGTGCCAACAGCTCCATCAGCACCACCAGATGCACTGAGACACATTTGGGCAGCTCACTCTGCAACCATGGTAACAGGAGATTTTTACTAGTTGGCGGCAGCCAATAGCGGGGCACTTTTCGCTCACCTCCGTCCAATGACAGGACAGCCTCCAGCCCGGCCCACCTCGAGCTGAAACCAAACGGGTTGTGCAAAAACGATTTCGAGATTGGCTAACGAGAACGAAGAGAGGATGTGTGTGTGTGTGTGAGAGATTCTGCAGTATAATCTGATGAGAGGATTCCCTCTCATTTACCTGCAACACTGTAGAGTAGGACTCATTCTCAGAGAGAGAATCTTAAATTCAGCAGTGCAGTAACCCCTGCTGCCTGTCATCTCGCTCCATCACACCTCCTCACACACACGCACACATGCAGGAACAGAGGCAAATCTCAGCATGTGACCAAGCAGTTTTTAGGGGAACAGAATAACAATACAATCTCTGACAGGAGGAAGAAAGCACGAACCACTGCGAGCTGTCAATAAAGTCATTTATTATTTCACACAATGGATAACATGAACAACTTCAACTGTAGTTCTTCTTAATAAGTGCTCAAGGCTGCCAGCCAACAGAAGGGTAGCAAAGAATGAGCATTTCTTTTTAAGGAAAGAGGAAATAAAATAAAAAAAGAACCTACAAGATCATGAAAGAGAAACATGACCAAAAGCATGCCAGCAGACATGGATATACATATATAATACAGGTATATATGTGCTTAAGACATATATCTGTATGCTGGCAAATGCAAATACAAAATATATGTGTATGCTTACACATACATACTGTGAGGAATATATGCATATGCATGTGCATCTAGTATTTACTCTATATGTCAAATATTTGCAGTTTTTAATATTCATACAATGTACAAAAATGCCTCATGAATTAAAAAATCCATTACAAAAAGAAACATATCAAACAATGTACAAGTCTTGGTTCAAATTCAATTGAAATTCAACTTGTCTAAAATATTTATGCATACAATCAAAATTGAGCATGCAAATAAAGGAGAGCCACTCTAGAAAAAGGTTCAAATACACAATGTATACAAATTAAAATATGCCCACGCTGTTAGAAGAGCTCACTTTGTGCTCTACAGAAGTACGTTTATTGGTTTTCTCAGTGCCTCGTCTGCACTCTCAGTTCGGAACAACGTTATAGCTTCGAATGGGAAACAGATGCTGGAAGGATGACAACTTTTATGACTCCATGATATGACCCCCCCTCCCTGCCCTCCCTCTCTCCAGGTGTAAGACAACCATCACTGCATGCGATCAGGGGAACAAGACCAGAACGTAGTTGCCAGTTTGTCTCGTCCTACATGATCTCCCTGTGGACTAATTGTACATTTAATGCAATATTACTATAAGCTCAAACGTTGCTTACAAGCTTGATTTCAGTGCCTTACAAAACTATACATATCCTTTCACATTTTATCCTGTTAAAACTGCGATTTTATGGAGATTTCATGCGACAGAGCTACATAAAGCAGCTCTTATTCGTGAAGCAGAAGGAAAATGATACATGGTTTTCGAAATAGTTTCCAAATAAAAACCCTGAAAGTGCAGCACGCCTCAAATTTGATACTCTTAAATAAATTCAGATGACCCCAACAACCTTTAGAAGCAAATTGCTGAGCAAAAGGATTTCACTTATCATCAGTGTGAAGCCAAACTTTCTGTAAAGGCCTCAGATGTTTGTTAGAAAACACTGGTGAACAAACATCATGAAGACCAATTCCATTTAATTCATCATATGGAAATGGAAAGACTAAAACCTACCAAGACATGACCGTCTATCTAAACAGACAGGCTGGCCAAGGAGAGCATTAACAGGGGAGCAGCTGAGAGTCCTTTGGTAACACTTGAGGAGCTGCAGGAATACAGTTAACAAAGAAGCGTTTATCAACGGGTATCTTCATAATGGTGAGATACGGTGGTGGTAGCATCATGATGTGGGGACGTTTTACTTTAGCAGAGACAGGAAACTTGGTAAAGGTTCAATTCCAGCAGGACAAAGACTAAACACAGAGTGAAAGGTAGATCCAAGCATATTCTTGTAGTAGAATGGCCTAGTCAAAGTCCAGACCTATAAACGAGCTGAGCTATATAGACCTGCAGCACAAGGTGGCTCTTCAAAATATTGACTAACAGGGGCTGAATGCAAATGAAAACCACAATGTCCAGATTTTTGTTTTTGTAAAAAAAAAAAAAAGAAAAGAAAACCATGTATCGTTTTCCTTTTATCTCACCAACATTAGTCTACAACAACATCCACTGAAGTTTACGGTTATAAAGCAGCAAAACGTGAAGAGTTTGACCAATTGAGCCAGACGGGCTGCGAACAGGAGAGCATGAATCCCACTCACAACTTCATCCCCTCTGAAGTCTCCGTGTCGACTGAAAGCTCTGGGTTAGGACAATACTTGTCAGTGTTAAAAGGCACCGGAGCATCGGCTGGTAGAGGAAGAGACGAAACAGACAGGACAGCACAGACATTACCCGGGGCCTTTAACGCCACCATCAGAGACCACCACCCCACCGCAGCACGGAGGCGTCGGTACACAGCTAACCTCCACCACAGACCCACAGAAAGTCCTCTACCAAAGCAAGGTTAAGCATGATGACATTAGGTTGAGAGTATTTTTGGTGTTTTCCTTTGAGAACTCCCCCAACACACAACCCTTCTTCACGCTACAGCAACGCACCTTCAAGCTGCAGGCAGAAGGAGCCAAAAGTTAGCCGAGATCCCTATTTTTGGTCCAGTGTACTGCAGTCGGGCCTGTAAGAGCTTTCGCAAGGAAGCAAGGAAGATTATTTTAGCATTCTTTGTAAATTAATGAGCTGGAATAATGACTGTACCAAATAGGCATGGGTCGGTACGAGATTCTGATGATACGTCAGTAAAAATATCAGGCTAATAACAAAATATTTAAATTATAACACCATAGCCTAATTGCTTTAAATCAGACCAAAGAAGCAGTTAAAATAATATATTATTACATTTAAAATAACATTAATATTGGATTTTATAGCAAATACTTACTATTTTCAATTTGATACATAGCTTAGACAAAAACAAGTGGTATGATGGGCTTATTGTAGCTTGCTCACTGTGATTTAAAATCATTATCATATTAACAAGAGTGCTGGGTCGTGCTCCTTTCCACTACATGGCTGTTTGCTGATTTAACTTTTCTTGTGAGCAAAAGTGATGAAACCGTCTTCTGTGAATTTAACAATGTAGACGAGGGAAAACCTTCAGCTGCTTTTTGAACCTGTAATTTCTTAGAAGCTCGGAAACCGACCCATGCCTGATACAAAGGTACTTTATTTGTGTGTTGGTGGAGACAGATGGCGCTCTGGCAGGCTAATGGGGGCGGTCTGTGGTTGGTATCCATGCGCGATGGACACAAAAACACTATTTACAACAAACACGTCAATACTGTAGTTTTAAGGCTGTACTGCATAGAGAGGCAGTAAGTATAATTTTCTTGAAATGATAGTCACTTTCTGCACAACTTTGTCATTATTACAAATTATTACTGGTATTATTCACAATTCTCCTTACATGAACTCACTTTATTGAGCAAATAAGACCACTTGTTTCTCTTTGTCGCAAAGTGGACCCGGAGCATGAATTTCATTTAAGGTCATTGCCAGTGTAAATGGCCAGATGCATAGCAAACAATATACGCAAACGTGTTTTTTATTTTCTCCTGACAGCTGCTTCTGTTCCTCTATTTGTCAGATATTTTACTTGTTGGGAGCAAGTGATGTTCAATTTCACATCAAAGACAGCGAGAAGAATCGATATCTCCGGTCAGAAGCAGATCTGACTCGGAGGGTTTTTTCTTCTTCTGCCACCGCTGCGCGGCGGTTTCTAGGTCAGAACATGATGCGCATTAAATACAGCGAGTCCCACCCTTCCAGCTCTGTCAGGATGAAACGATCAGAAAACGAGAAGAATGTCCAGAGACAGAGAGATGTGAGGGGACACAGGCAGCGTCAGGGTTCTGATAACGTAAGACACGAGGGTCGATATGCACAATCGTGAACATGCTTGGGTCACTCTCGGGAGGGCACTCCTTGCCACTTTCTGTTCCTTCAGTCAAATGCAATCCGTGATAGAAAGGAAACATAAGGCACAAGTTGAGCTGCTGCAACTGAGAATATCACCTGACCCAAAAAAAAAAATCCAACAAAAAA
The DNA here is from genome assembly GCF_001444195.1 of Xiphophorus couchianus. Taxonomy (NCBI): domain Eukaryota; kingdom Metazoa; phylum Chordata; class Actinopteri; order Cyprinodontiformes; family Poeciliidae; genus Xiphophorus; species Xiphophorus couchianus. Next base: position 18,143,368 of record NC_040239.1, read on the forward strand.
ACAAATCCATCGATCTGAAAACGTTCCCAAAGAAACACTGAACTTTTGTTTATGTCTGGGAAAATTCCAACCGCGATCCAAAGTCCCATATACTGATTAAAAAAAGAAGAAAAAGGAGTGAAACAAAAGGCTCATTAACACCGAGATCCAACATGGCTACATTCTACAGTGCACATAGGAATGCTTTACATTGCTGCCAATGTGGTGGAGAGTTTGCCAAACTTTAATACTTTCAAATACTACATCCTTACGGAGTTCTGAGACTTTGGTTTCAAAGTCAAAACACTGGATTTGCTTCACTGAAATCAGCTTAAGTAGAAACATAAAAAGCAAGGATTGGGCTGTTAATTGAACTGTCCAATTGTGACTTACACTCAGGCTTCACTTGTTTTGTTTTTTGTCGTTTTTATTTTAAAATGCTTTTTGGCTGCGCGGCCTGCATATATAAATTGATTAAAAAAATAACGCATGCTCTCTGGACCGGACGCCCAACCCAGCGGATGCAAAGAACACATAAGGCTAGAACAAGCATGTAAGTGCTGCATTTTGATTGATGCAAGTGAACGGTTCTTCATAGTGCATTTAACAAACTCTAAAGGTTCAGCAAAAAACACATCCGACATTCCTCTTTTACCCAGCACTCCCTCCCCGCCCCAACCCCTGGATACAAACACAATAATGAGCATATGAATGAATATATGTGGTATTCTTCTGTCTGAAAACATACTTGTCTTGAGTCACACCCATGTCTGTTTTTGGTTATAAAACAATACACACTTTCATTATCTACAATTCTATTTATTATACTGGAAGCCAGTACACATCTATGAGCTGGTTTTTTTCCCATTGTACAAGGCAGGCAACAGTGGACTTTTAGTTCTATGTACAGTCGGGGGACAAGTTTTATCCACCGTATTGCCTTTGATTCCCTGCCCAGGAGAGGCCTAAGCGAGACGGGAGAAATGCATGACAGACAGACTGAAACAAGGAAGCTCAAGGACTGCAGATTGAAAACATCAATAGGAGCAAATCTGAGGAGAATTGGGGGTTAAACGGGGAAGATGATGAGCTGCCAGGAAGTGTGAATTTCTTCGAAAAGTGGGCGAGAAACCTTAGAAAATGATAAGGGGAAAAAAATATCCCAGACAGGTTAGGGAGGGTAAATTACTGATGTATTATCCTGCATGTCTCACAAGCTTCCACAAAAAGGCATAAAATAAGCAGAGCTGCACAGTTTTATATGAACCACCCCCACCCACTTCCCCTTTGCTGGTAAATATATGGCTAAAGCCACATTCAGATACTGTATCGTAAAGTACCATACACGTCACTGTATCAGATACATAAAGAATCACATGAAATCCTACTCTATCATAAGTACCACACACTTTTATAGCGTCAGATTCAGTATCGTAGAGTACCGTAGAGTACCGATGTGAGAGCAGGTCCGGAGGACGTTTGAAAAGCCCGTGTCTGGTCGGGGTTTCTGTAGTCAGAAGGAGGGTGTCGTTCCTCCGTTACCGCTCCGCCGCCTGGGCTCCTCTCCACCGGCCGGAGGAGGAGATACAAGTCAAAGTGCATCAAAGAGTTCCCGCTTTAAGGGCACTGCATCTGTTAGGCCTGAAGCAGTTCTGATTCTGTTAGCTGCTCTACCTTCAGTTCAGGGCATCTACTGACCGCCAGGGGCCCACAGTTGGTCCCTGCTGTGGCCCCTGCCTCTGCGTTTGCCCTCTTTATTCCCGGGAGGAGGGACGCATCGTGCCTGGTGCACCACCGTCTCGATAGTCGCTGCGATGGAGTCATGAGCGGGGAGCTCCTGAGACTCCAGGGCCAGGCTCGGCCTGAGGCTGTGCCGACCCGGCAGGTTGTCGCACCTCTCCAGGACGGGCATCCCCAAAGTCCTGCCGTCGCCTTTCCTGCTGGCCAGAACATCCAGACCTCGAGCGTCGGCCCAGACTTCCTCCCTCATGCTGGCCGACTGCGACTCCTCCAGGGGCTGCTTTCGAGGCCGCCCGGGCCGCCGCTTGATGACATTATTTCCTGTTTTGGCTTGTCGCTGCAGACGCTTGGCACGCAGGATCTTCTGCACATGATCAAAGTTCAAAGAATGCATCCTCCTGACGTCCTTCTGGATCTGTTCCACCTCACTGCGTTTATACCTCCTCTTAGCGGGGACACCTGGGGAGTAAAAGGGAGCGATTTAGGTGAGTAAATAGGTTGCAAAGCAAGCAGGAGTTTTCGTGCAAGCATCGTGTAATTTAGCTCATGGAAGAAGGTCTAATTTTTTTTGCCTCAAGAGCTTCCTGCTAATTTTGAGATATTCATGTAAGCTTTTCAAAGCCCAGCTGAGCCAGGAGAGCAGATCCTATCCTGTAATTGTCTGCTAGAGAGCAGAGAGGAGGAGATCCTATTCTGCTTGCAGGAAACCCAAAGAAATGTCTCCTTCAACCATTTAATATGTCGCCACACAGAAACAAACTGGTGCATCTGGAGAACAGGCAGCCAAAAAGTCACTCACACACAAACACACACACGCACACCCCACACATCCAAATATCCCCCAGCATCACATAGACACAAAGAGAAAAACACATGTGCACGCATGCAGAAGGCCCCAACATGCAGGAATAATGAATTCAGCAGTTCAGAATGGCTGAGCAGAAGAAACTCGAGCCATATTGTTTCCTTCACACTGATGAACTGGGCAGTGTGCCCTTTACACGCTGTTCCATTCTTTTCCCTTCCCTCTTTCCCATCACTCTCTTTCTCCTCTCCTCTCCGCTCTTCATGGGAGGCAATATGCTGCTCTCTCATTTTCAATTAAACTGGAAACACTGCACCGTTTCATTTCCGTCTTCATTTCACAAACAGCTTCCTGATCTTGGGTCTGTTTCAGTCTCTCTTTTTGTTTTCGATCTTTGTCCCCTACACTGTAACCCCTCCTCCACACACACACACCCCCGCCCACCCACACACACACACCTCAAAAAAAATTCCTCGTACCCTTTCCTCCCTGTCTGGGCACCATTCCCGGTGCTCAGATCTAGCAAAAGCCAAAATGGAGGGAGAAGCACAATTGGCCGCTGGTCCCCAAATGGTCATTTCTTGTTTTGGTCCACAGTCCTGCTGTTACAGCTTAGATGGTTTTTGTTGTGATCCAGCACTTCAATAAAAGTGTGGTAGGATTATAAAATAATAAAGTTTATGCACAAGTTAAATGAGAATAGGCATGATATCATAAAACTGAGTAAAAATATAAAAAATTAATGTATCAAAGATAACATTAGGAACAACGTACAACATAATCTAATTGTTTTTATTTAAAGCAGTTGGTCAATTAGCCAAAATCTTATCAACTTGTAACATTACTTTAATAAGAGCGATGCAGCGTGCTCAGCTAGTACCCACACCATGTCTGTCCACGCTGTTCACAACCACAAATATCCCCAAATGCTCAGTTTGATATTTCCTTTAAGCAGAGAAAAGGTATAGTAGCCTTCTTTCAGCCAGCTCCCTGACAGTGTGCAGCAACAGGTGGGGGAGGTGCAGCTCTGTTTGATTCTATGCTCCGCAGAGCTGAAGAAAACTCAGGTGACTCCAGAACATTTGTTAATGTCTTACCTAAAGGACTTTAAATGGCAGCAGCGGTATGACAGAAATATGTTAAGAGCTTTTGAGACCAGCCCAAGCCTGGTCTTTACTTAGGTTATAAAAAGTGTATTAAATAATTTGTGAAAACTCTGCTCCTTTTCTGCTCATGTCTTCTTATGTCATCACAGTTTACTGTAACTGGGTGAAACATTTTGCATAAATCTACGTTCAGATCTGTGTGAGGCTACGAGGCTCGTCAGAGAACGGTTCGCTGCGTATGCGTTTATTTTAGATTACTCCCACTTACATAGGTTTTCCTCCTACAGTTTTCAATGGAGATAAAGATACTCTTCAATAATGGTAGTTTAAATTTTTCACTTATTTTTTTTCTAAATTGTTTGTTTACCTCTTTGTCCAATAATATCCCCATTTAATATCCTCTTGGTTCCGTTTCAGAGCCGTAAACAATCCAATTAGTAGCTCTGTACTTAAACCCAAACCGTTTCACATGAGGTTTGTTGCCGAGTATTCCCACGAATGATGGTGTGTTAAATAGTAGAAAAATGTTTAATTGTCTTCATTATTTAATTTCATTGTTAATTTTCTCAAATCTTTGTATTACACTTTATTTCAATCTATTTTGGTCTAATTGATTCTATTTAAATGACATGAATCATTATAATTGCTGATGAGGCCAAAGTCATCTTACGTGATTTTGTACAAACACTTTATTTTTACGACTTATTTGAGTAATATAACTATACTTACTTTAAGCAGAGTTTAGAAAATAACATTAAATCACTGTCAAAGCAAATTTAAAAAAATTACTGCGTGGCTGAAACACGCATCTCATATCAGACCAGCACCAGTTCGTAATTATGAGTGGAAGTGCTCCCGTTGTGACTTCACAAATAATACAAGGAGGTGCGGAGTTTTGACTAATAACATTCAAGCTGCTTATATCAGCCCTATGCTGTAAATTTTCACTTTACGGTTGCCAAAAAAGTTAGAAGGGGCAGTGAAATTAGTGACTGCAGAAAGCACTCAGTAGCAGCGGTTTATGAGCTGCACAGAAGTGAGCACACACGCACACATGCACACCACAAAGTAGCAGAAATTTATGAGCTCCATACACGGAACATAAAACCGATGACCTTCACCGGCGCGAGGGACTCTACAGCGCCGAGGACCTGTTCCTCTGAAGAGCAGAGAGGCATCCCCACAGCCCGCTTGGTATCTGACTAGCAGAATAAAGTCATCCTCCAAGCATGGACTATGATGAAAGTTATTTCAGATTCTGTCTGCGTGCAGATGTTGTAGCGTCATGTGAATCGTCCTTCCTGGCTGTTCTTGCTTCTTTCCAGATGTTTTAGATATCGATCTTCGTCCTCCGGCGTTCTGCTCTCGCTCTGTCTTATATGCGCCTGTTTTCCTTATCGTCTTCTTCCCCTCAATATTTATGTCTGTTTATGTTTTTAAAAGCTACCTCCGCTGCGGTTGCACTTTTTCCCCTCCATCAGGTTTTCATGGGAAATGTGAACTAATCTCATTTAAGGATGAGGTAAGCAGACAGTGTTCTATGCTTTACAGATATAAAGCTTCATTTTTTATACTGCACCTTGGCTCTTCTTACTTATTACAGGAGCATTCTGTCATTTAGTAAATGAAATTGTGCATTTATGCAGTTATTCATGCAATAGATTGACCGAGTCCAGAGTAGTAAACAAAGCCAATTATATTTTCCACCGCATCATTCCTGCGGTTTAAAGTGATTTTAATGACATACCAAAAAAAAAAGACAGAGAAGTGATTTTTTTCTGCACTTACTATACAACTGTCTGTTACTAGAGAAACTCCAACCATGCTGGGCACTAATTAGTAATATTAACAAAACAACCTCATCGATGCCAATGTGGAAAGCAACTTTTGACACATTTGCTACTGCAATAAAAACAATAATAAATCAAGTGATTAGAATAGCTGTTCCCAAACGTACATCTGCCGCTAGAGTCAAAGTTTTAAAAAGTTTCGGTTTCACACCGGCAGAAACTTTCTGACTGCCTTTCCTCTGGTTTGGAACCGATTTCATGAGATTCCAGAGTAAACGCCTAAATAAACCAAAATGACTCCATCTGGTTCAGCAGTACTTTAAGACACGGACTGTGACTCCATCTTCAAGAGGCTTAAAGGGATCCAGCAATGCTCCAGCCCGCTGTTGCTGCACACTGCTGATCAGATGACTGAATAGACTACTACGCCTTTTTTTTTTTTTGCATATGATTTGGACTTTTGGAAATATTTCTGGAAGTAGAAAAACAGAAAGTGCAGAAAATACTCATTAATCTCACTGTAAGAATGTTGTTTTAAATTAGTGTAACAAAGCAAAAATAATTATTAAAGGTAATAAAAATATTTAAGTAACTATAATATTTTTAGAAACCATTCTGAAACATTTTACAGAGCAGCTCTGCTATTTTTACTGAACGTAAAAATAGATTTTCTAACTCCTGGATTTGAAATCTGCTGTGAATTTTGCAGGTTGTGGATGTTTTTTTCCCCCCCCATCCGTTTACGTGCCTGCATGTGCAAGCGCGCGCAGCAGAACTCATATGCACACGCGCCTGTATTTTAATTGGACTAAGGCGGTGAAGTGAAGCAGTAAGTCATGCTAGAGAAGGGGCAACGGGAATGGGGAATAGGGAAGGTAATCTGGGAGGAGGGAGAGACGGGGGTGAGGAGCAGAAAGGAAGTAAGTAGGAAGGAAAGAAGCAGGGGGGAGAAGTGGATGTGAGAGCTGTGGGAGCAAGGTAGAGGAGGAGAGCAAGGGCAAGAGCCGCAGAAAAGGCAAAACTGGAAAAAAAAGGGTAAGGATGTGCAGGAGTAGATGAGGTACTATAACGACAATATGGAAGAGGTGGGGGTGGGCTGAGGGGCCGCGCATATGAGTCATCCGTCCTGGATCCCCTGGGGTGAGGGGGGTGCGTTCTACCCGAGCCCCTGGCTTCTCCTCCCCACCACTGGACTGGGCCCCAGTCATTAAATCCCTGGCTCCCAGCCAGCTCTTTTAACACAGGCAAGAGCCTTTTACGGCGTGTCTGTAGAAAATAAATCACACTGTGTGAATAATATATCTCTGGCGAACGCATTGGCAGGAGAGAAGGAAGAGAGGGAGGGAGGGGGACGGAGAGATCGGTGAATTATAGTCGTCTCCCATGCATTACGTTCTCTTTATCCCCAGCCAGATGTGCTCAAAGACAGCCAAATACAGAATGTAACAAATTACACATTGCTCTGTGAGAACGTGGACCTAACCTGCACCCGAGTTTATTTATAAACAGCAGCATTTACAGGTACCGCATCTTTAGTCAAGAAAGCCCTATTAGCTCTGCCTCTATGGAGACACACAGCATAGCAGATGTCCATTATCACTGAGCTAGAGAGTGATCTCAATCTGCCCATGTTAACAGTCCAGTAACCTTGGCAGGTAAAGATCCCACACAGCTGCTTTGTAACAACACATGTGCATCCGTTCTCCCGTCGCTGGCGTCGGAGCAATTAGTGGCTATGCAGCAGATTGGGCTTTGTTGTTTACATGCAGTATTCATCAATGAGCACATGCGAGAGGGAAACTTCATTTCACTTTGAAAACTTCCTGGCCTCATGTGGGTTCAGTCAGGATCTCAGTGCGACGGTCTACTGGGCGGCACCGGCACGATCGCTGCACAGGTGCAACTCAGTGCATTAGTTCATTTATTTTTAGGAATTTGGTTCAAAATGTTGAACTGATGCACATATTTCCATATTTCTGTTGATGAATATGGCTTACAGCTAATGAAAAGCAAGAATTTATTTTCCCAGGCTATTAGAAGGTCTTATGAGATCATTAATAACAGGAATATTTTAATGCTGAAATATCTGTCTACTGAAAAGTAAGTATATGAACTGAGCCTTCAGTACTTGGTCAGGGCTCCCTTTGCATGAATAACTGCATCACTGCAGCAAGAAGTTGCTTTGATAGCAGCCTTCAGCTGGTCTGCATTCCTGGATCTGGTGTCTCTCGTCTTCCTCTTGATGATGCGCCACAGATTCTCTGTTAACCCTGAACATCAGGCAACTCTCCAGCCTTCCTTCAGACTCTGAGAACTTGATTTCCAAATGAATCAATCAATCGTCAGTGGGGAAAAGGAGCAGATTGCCAATCCATTGCTGTTGATACTCAAGTTAAATGTAAAATTTTCTTTCATCTGAAGACGAGACTTTTGGGTTCTGATGACTGTCTCTGGTTCAGCAGTACTTTAAGACACGGACTGTGACTCCAGCTGCACCTTGTGAGTCTTCCCCCATGGGAGGGCATTTATTGTGTTTTTTAACATTTCTTATCATGCTAAGAATGTAGATCTATTATTATGACAAATTTCACTTCTTGATAGTAAATAAAAAAACAAAACTGACAGTGTGGTCGGAAATGTTATTTTCGCTTTTTTCTCCACTATTCCACAAGAGCATCAATAAATATCAGTAAATCTGAAAACACGATTAAAAGCGGTTACTGTGTAAAAGTTAGTGCTATAAATCACACTTTTTAAGTAAGTGGTGTCCTGAAGATGCCTGTTTCAAATGGGAATGGTTTCAGGAACTGTATTTGTGTTTGGGGTGCTATTACTGCTGTGCCATGCAGTCACAGTCATACCAAAAACAGAAATAAATAGTTTTTTTCTCTATCATCGTCACAACAGCACAAAAAGTAATATATCTATATCGCCCACCCTTATTTTCCCCTTCACTTTCCTTTGGACTTTCAGTGTAGATTGGTAATCTTGGTCTATTTGTGGTGTTTGATGCTGTATTGATGTCCTATGTATTATCTTTCTTTTCCTCAGCTGTTCTGTCATCTACCACACCTTTGCTCTCTACCATTTTCCTTCCACTCAACTTTCCACTAACATGCCTGGAAACAGCAATCTAAACAGTCAGCTTATCTTATAATTACTTTCTGTGACTCATCCTTCTTGTGTGTCAATGACAGGTAATCAAGCCTTATGACTGTGTATAATAACATTTTACATTAGTAAGAATCTATAAATATTCTAATTTTATGAGCCACTACAGTTTCACTTTTTAGACCAAAGTACTAAAATAAGTTAACCTTTTAATGTCCTGACATATTCAAATGCACCTGTAGCATGCTGCACTGTTTAAAATCAAAGAGAGTGAGTGCTTTCTCTTCAGAAACAAACAGGAAGGTCATAATGTGACGCTTACCAGTGAGAGCTGGACTAGAGCGCTCGTTCATCTGCTCCGGCTCCTGCCTGGCCGTTTGGAATGACATTAAGCCCTGATCTCCGAAGACAGCGAGCCTAGTCCTTCTGCTCCTCCCAGCACAATCATCCTCCCGTAACCCCGAGAATAGGTCAGAGGCCTCCTCCGACCGCTGCGATTGGCTGCCGTAGCTGCTCATGAAGCCCTTCGCAGGCTGTGCAGTCTGACGGGAGTGGAACTGGCCGTCGGCGAGCGCGTGGCCGGACAGCTGGTCCGACTCGAAAATCCCCAGGCCGGATCCCAGGTTGGGGCCCCTCGCGTTACCCCTCTGCTTCTCCAGATGCTTTGAGGAACCCTGACCAGCCAAGTCCCTCCTCTCGCTCAGCATGCCGAGCCGCACGTTGGTCTTGGCGCCGCTGAAAAGTCCGCCCAACTCCTGGCGGTCCCGCGGGGAAAGGAGAGGCTCGTCCTTGTGCTTGTGCTTGTGTTTGTGCTTTCTCTTATGAAGGCGGACCCCGGCCATACCGCCTGCACTGCCGGCGCTCAGGGAGCCCAGAGCCTCCGATCTCACAGTGGGGCCCTGCAGTGGGCCATTGGCACTGCGGATCTTCGCCCCCACCTGCAGTTTGGGGTGCCCACTCGAGAGGAAGGCCTTTGGTGGTGGGACAGCGGGCCTCATGAAAGGAGATGGGGGTGCAGGGCCAAGCGAGTGATGGGGCAGGTAAAACGGTGGCGTCGGGGGGAAGTAGCCTAGATTCAGAGGAGGTGCATAAGGCATCGCATACGGCGCTGCATAGTAATTCCCCCCTCCTAGCGCATAGCCATATCCAGGGACAAACGGCAGCTTGGATGTGATCGGTTCGCCGGCTTTGGCCGGACGACCACGCCTCCGTTTGGCCTTCAGATCTGCACTCCTGCGCAGGTACGAGCCGGAGTCGCAGGCATAAGAGTCATAGCTGAGAGGGTAGTAATGGTGAAAATTCAGCCGGAAGATAGACGGGTACGGATGCTGAGGGTAGCAGGTGTACAGCCTGTGAGAAACCCGCAGCTGCTGGAACTTTAACACAACCTGGAAGGCACAACAACACCACACCGGCTTAGTGCTCGCAGTTTATCACAGATGAAACAATGTTTCATAACGCCGTTACAAACCTCTTCCAGTTCAGAGAGAAAGTGAAGATGGTCCCGAGTCTGCATGCATTTCCTCTTCCTCCGGTGATGTTTCTGCTTCTTTTCCTGCTGTGACAGATAGCTGTCCACGGCAGTAACCTTTCGCTCACAGCGCGGTCTGCTCCCCCTGGTGGACGTGTCCAGAGCGGCAGCCTCTGGGGACTCGAACCCGCAAAGATCAAACGAGTACCTGCAAATAGGCATGAAGTTAAGAAATTGTAAACATTAGAATGACCGTAACTTGAACAACAGTAGTTAGCAACTTTTCCAAACTTTGTCAGGTTACAAACACAAGTTTTAATATATATTAATGGGATTTTATGTGGAGAGCAAATTCAATATCGTTTCTAAAATGTTCAACAAATAAAAATATGGAAATTATCTCTTTTTAGGATGATACCCCTAAATTAGTGGTATGCAACTTTCGAAATCGAAAGAATCATTTTGCCCTCATTAAGGCTAAATAAAACTTGTTTAAGGTCGCAAATGTTACACAATCCTTTGAAAAGAAGGCTGAGGTTTAAATTCGTAATTGGACTTAATGTGGAAACAGTAAAGGAGAAATGCAAGGGAATAAATTTACCAATGAAGGTTTCAATAAGCAGTTTACTGTACCTGCGGCGAGAGGCAGGACCCTTTTCGGTTTGATCAGAGGTGCTGTTGTTGTCTGTCCCAATCCCGCTGTCACTGGGGATAGTCTCCTCGCTGTGGGACTCGCTGATGGGGGACAGAGTCACCTCCTTCACTGACGCCCCCTCTGACAGGTGGGAGGGTGAGTTAGCCAGGAGGCGAGGGGGAGAAAGTTTCCAGCCGCCAGAGAGAAATCCTCTTCCTGACGGTTTGGTGGGCAGGGCTGAGATAGGCTGCAAACTTGGCATGGTGGCGTCTGTGTTGCTGGCTCTCAGCGACAGAGCGCATGAGCTGGGAGACGAGTTGGTGGAAGGCACTGCAGGGCTGTCGTAAAAACTGGACATGGACAGAGACATCTGGGGCTTGTCCCTGCTAGCTTTGAGGGCGACAGAGCCTTGGGTTTCCGCTCTGGGCTTACGCCCTCGCTTCTTACCGATGTAGATGGTTCCTCTCTTGCTGACATTAATCTGCTTACCCAATCGAGCTTCGATGGTCGTCGCCATGGCGCTCATAGCTGAGGTAACCGGAGCAGACGCCGACTTCAGAGCCAGGGAGCCGTTCTGACTGGATCCAGAGAGGATCTCGTTCAGGATGCTCTGCATTTTCCCAAGCTTGGTCTTGATCACCGCCCTGGGATGACCTCTGCCTCGCTTTACCTTCAGACTGTTGAAACAGTCGCTGGGAGATGAGGACGCTGCGTGCACCAGCGGGTTCAGGGTGTGCATCTTTCTCCTGCGGCTTATCCCCGGGTTTGACTCCTTCGCCAGCGGGCTTGGAGGTGAGGTGGACGTGCCCTCGTGAATCGTCTCGACGGTCAGGAGTGGCTGCTTCTTGGGACGTCCACGCTTCCTCTTGATGGGGGCGTGGACGGTCAGGCTGTCGGTGTTGGTGTAGAGTGGACTGGAGGGGGTGATTGGGAAGGCAGAGGGTGGATCTGACAGAGCAGAGGGGCTGCCCATGCTGTCTCTCTGAGGAGAGGTGAGACTCGTATGACTCTTAGCTTTCAGGTAGGACCACCTTTCGTTGGCCTTGGTCGGCCTGGAAGTGGCTGCAGGGCTGCCCCCAGTACCGGGACTGGGACTCAGGTCCATTCTGGGTCTGGGACTTGGACTTGGACTGATGTTAATTCTGGATTTAGGACTGGACGTCGGACTCAAGCTAACTCTAGAGCTGGGGCTAGGGAGTCTGGGGTTCATGCCAAGACTGGGTTTGTTGATCTGATTGTATGTTGCCTCTCTGAGTTTCAGGGAATCTGTGAGGCTCTTGGGTCGGCCCACCGGGTTTTTCTTCACCCTGTTGGAGTTCAGATCGGTTTCCTGGTCAGGTCCGCATGTAGCTGCCTCTCCTCTTTCTGCCCTCTCTGCTTTATCCCTCCTATCAGCTTTTTCTGCCTTTTCTACCCTCTCTGCACTGCCGTCCCTCTGACTTGAAAGTCGAGAATCGCTTTTGTGGGCCTCTATCTTGTGCGCTATTTTAGGTTCTGGGGGTCCAGCCGGTGGCTTCTCTGGAGTATCCAGAGTCTGCTGCTGGGACCGCTCCTCCATGGAAAACGACTCATCAACTGAAGGCCTCCTCCGCCTTTTTCTTCCTTTCCCGTCCTCTGCCTGCACAGGCATTCCTCTCTCTTCTTCATCGCCTCTCCTCCCGATGTTTGCTTGCTCTCGTTCATCTTTCCTTCGTTCCTCCCTTGCTTCCTGGAACTGCTCAGCCGTCCCCTCTTGCCTGTATCTTTGCCTCTCTTCAGAGTTAGCAGGGCTCTCCAACTCCCTTTCCGACTGCCTTCCCCAAGGTGCATCAGCGCTCTGGGGGTTCGCGAATATCCTCTGAGAGTCTTTCCTTCCATACTTCCTCTTGATGTTTCCAAAGAGCTGTTCACTGACCTCCTGCAAACCCTTTCCCCTACGGAGAGGGGGATGCATGATAGAAAGATTAAGTTAAGACGAAGAAAAAAAGAAGGTTCAATAATCATCTCAAACAGTGTATCTACAGCAGGGTTGTCCAAACGTTTTGTAACATGGGCCAAAATCGTTGGGTGAAAACAACTCGAGGGCTAAAAAAATGTTTTGTTTTACCTACTCAGTAATAAACTGAGCATGCATTTACGTCAATTAAACATATAAAGTAGATTTGTTGCTGAAAAGGAATGTGTAAATTATTCTAGATCCAAAACTTAAAAAATGGTTATGCACATTTGTCTTAATAAAAATAATTTTGCACATTTTCTAGGTATCACTTGGGAAAAAAATAGAATGCAATTTAGTCAAATATGATCAATAACATTAGGCTTTAGGTCACTCTTTCTTTGAAAAGGTTTGCTGTATTAAATTTACAAAGTTAATTGAAAGCATTTTGGGGTCCAGCAAAGTTTGCTTTTGAGCAAAAGTCACAGGTTCTAGCAAGAGAATGCAAAAAGCATTGTTATTTAAAAACATATACAATATTTTACTGTGAGATCATTTTGTCCTAATTGATAGAAAGTTTTCATCTACATCAAATATCTGTGTTGGGGGGCCAAATTTGTATCAAGTGACTACAAGTGGCCCCCAGGCCGCATATTGGACACCACAGATGTCCATCAAACCCTACCTGCTCAGTGACGTGAGGTTGAGAATGCTGGCGTCTGTGACCACCGGTAGCTGCAGGTCCGGAGTCATGGATCTCTGGGGAGACGGGCTTGAAGTCGCCGCCCGGGAGTAAGGCTGCGTCGCGTCGAGCGATGAGCCTCTGCTCCCTCCCGCCAAGTCTCCAGATGACTCAATGCCAGCCGGTTGGCCTGGCGAGGAAAAAGCTGCCCCAGACGTGATCCAATCCGGAACGATGTGGTGCTGCTGCGTGTGACTGTGCTGGAACTTCTGAGTGAGGCCATGCTGCGTTTGCTGGGCGTTGGAGAGAAGAGCGCCGCGCGGCTGGTGTTTGGGTGGAGAGGGATCACCCAGTAGCTGCAGAAGACCCCCCTCTCTCTGGTCAGGCATTCTGAACTGGCGCTCGTAAGTCTGGAGACAAGAGAAGACAAAAGAATCTCACTGTTTACTCAGAGAACCAGAAAACAACTTACAGCAAACAGCTGCAAGGGACAGACTGATAGCTGCATGAGTAAATAGAAATGACTACCATCACCATTCAGCCAGTTTAGTGTACATTTTTCATTTTGTAAGCACACTTTGAATGACTGAACCACGGAGTTCTGATATGACATTCATCTCTATTCATAGTAAAACCCAGGATTTTAATACGTCTTTTGTGCGAGAGCAAACAATGCGCAACAAAACAAAGGCCTTGTTTACAGAGCAATTAAATTCCTGTGGCAAGAATGTTTCATGCTGTGAGCATGGAGGGTAGAGTTGGAGATGTCTGAGCTCACGCAGTATCACAGTAGCTAAACCCAGCCTCATCGCCTCACCTTTCTGACTCAGATCTGGACTTCATTTGTATCTTCTTGACTGTCAGTCATGTGTCAAACAAATCGAATGTTTAACCGTGTGAAAGTACTTTTCAAAGTCATTCATCCCTTTGAACATTTCCACATTTTGTCATTGATAAGCTTCTATGCATGTTATTGGGATTTTGTATGGAGAGAAAGAAAAAAAAGCTTCTTTTACATTGTTTACTAATAAAAATATAGAATATGTGCGTAGCATTTGTTTTCGCTTATGCTTGCTCTGGTAGCTCTAAATTCCACGTTTGACAAATTGTCAAGCGTTTCATTCTCTAGACGTGCATAGAAAATATTTACTCAAGAAAGACTCATTACAAATGCATGCCACACGTTTCAAGTTATCAGTTGCAAAATATGTTGAAAACCTATCTATGCTTTTAATTTGAAACTACTTTGAGCTGGTCAATCACATAACATTCCAATAAAGCACATTGAAGTTTGTGGGTGTTAAGTGGCAAAAGCAATTGGTTTTAATACAGTATCAAGGCATTGTACTTAATACATAAATGACATGTATAAGATCTCAATATGCTGCATCAGACAAGACAACCGAGCCTAATGTATCACTGCTGCATAATCAGTGCACCGCTGGAAGATGAGAAATAGAGCAGCGGATGGCATTTGTGGTTTAGCCTGTTATTAACAGACTCAGTATGACGCAACAAGACACTGTTCTGCTGCACAGCAGGGAGATGTAACCTAACCACAGGTTTGCCTCTCATGGTCATGCACACACACACACGTCGACGCGCCAGTGCACACAGAAAGACACCCTCACACTTTCATACAGTCAATTTAAGTTTTGAACGGTTTAAAAAAGAAAAACAAAACGAGTTCTCTATACAGAAACGCAAAATGCGTATATGCGAGCAGGTACTCTGCAAATACGTTGTGTTAATATGTGTAATGCACACACAGGGCATTTGTACACCCTCCATTGTTCACTGTGTTAACGTTTGCTCCTGCTTTCATCTGCTCAATCCCCTCAACAACACTTTTCATGCCATCTTGTCTTCTATTGGAAGTCAAATAGTGGGAGTTGTTTCCAGAGTCTGTTCACTGGCAAAGCACAGAAACACACACACACAACCGCCAAGTTGCACAGCACATGGAAAGAAAAAAAAAAAAAAAAACACACCCAAGCAAACACACATTAACAAAGCCAGCAAATGCATGCACTTCAGCGCACACGCATGCTGCCATTTATCTCAAAGCTCACAGACTGTGTGCATGCGCATGCACTGACACCAGAGAAGAGAGCTGGAGAGTCCAGAGAGGAGTAAGATGACAGGCACCTGAAACACACTCGCTTTCTCATTTAACCTGTCCTAGAAAACCTGCTGCTCCGGGTTAAAGGAGGGCAGCCATGACAGAGACAGATACAAAGGGGGGGAGGAGGGGAGGTCGGTTTAAGGCAGACAGTCTCACACATATAAGCACCATACACATCCTCCCCACCAACCACAAAGCAACCACAGAGAGATAATAAAAACAAGGAAACATGGAGGCAAAAGAGGGGAAAAATAAGAAGATAAAAATACAAATGGTGCTCCACCACCACGAGTACACACACCTCCCCTTTTTCCTGGTTGAGCCTGGGTTATATTGGCACCAGTTCAGCTTTTTGTTCTTAGTTTCCTCCTCTCCCTCACCCCCGTCTCTGTGTCTCTCTGTGTGAGGCATTTTCAGGGAAAACGCACACACTGTCTGATATTCACACAGTCAGATGTAAATAGCGGTCATAAAGAGTGAGCTGCCGGTACTCACGGCTGTGTTTTAGTCAACAAAGTGGATCTCAGAGTTGTGCTGTGCTCTTTGTTTCCAGATAAGGTCAACGTCAGCCTCAACCTGACGGGCGTTCAGCTGAGAATAGGCACGGGCTGCTAGGAGATGGATCAAATACCTCAGTTTCATCAAACAGTTATCACTGTAGAGAGGATTATTATGTCTAATATCAATCCAAGACCCTCTACTACTAATTTCCAAAAGCTTCATAGACAACCAGAACTTCAGGGAAACATCAGTGGCTTCTTATAGCAGACGAGGCCATTTAAGTCCTTCCTTCAGCCACATCAGGCTCCCTCTGTCTGTCTGCAGGACTGGTCTCTCCTGATACTGGCTTTTGGGCAGCCTTGCAGAAGCAAGTCCCAGTCTGTCCCAGGGTAGCTTTGGTTACCATGTAGTTCACCACCATCAGTGTGTGAGTGAAAGATTTGCTACATTTTCTTTTGATGCACTTTGCTTTCACTCTGCACTGTGTAAGATTAACCCAACCCTTTGAAGAACCTGGCGTTCGTGCGAATTGCGTCTGAGTTTACTTTAACCAAACAGAGAAATACGTCTTTAGGCGGACCAGAGTTTGGTGTTTTTGGTCCGGATCAGAGTTTGATTGCGCGTTCACATCTCCCAAACCAGAGTTTGACTGAAGTGGACTGATCATGGTGTGAATGTATCCATTGGGTCCTTGTCCCTGGTAGATCCATTATCCAAAAATTAGAGATAAAAAAATAAAACATTGTTTTCTTCTCTTCTTCTGATCTTTGTTGCTACTTTCTCTAACAGCTGTGAGTTTGGCGTCGTCCTTGGAATGGAAGTGTTATTGTTACGGGGCCCAAACATCACCCCTCCATGCTCTCTGTTGCCCTTTAACAACTCTGACAGCGGGCTGAAAACTGCTAAACATGGAGCTGTTGCTCCTAACCAGAATATTCACAATTTCTTTATGTGTTACTGTTAACCCGTAGGAGGGGGCAGCAGTCAGGAAATTAGGATATCAGCACAAGCGTGGACTCTGACCTTTTAACAAGCACAAGATCTGCCGTCCCCAACCTTTCCCACTGCCATCTACAGGTCTCAACCAGCAGAAAGAAGATAAGGATAAAGATCGCTGAAGCACATTCAGTCCTCAGTTCCTGTTGTGCATTTTCCTTCCTGTTGACAGTCTGCTCTGGTCCCAGATCTATGAACACCTGTAAGACGCCGCAACTGTTCCAACATCGACTCCATGACACCTGAGCGCCCGCCGTTTCTGAGCCGCACACATTCCTCCTTCAGTGGTGATGTAACTATCAGATAAGGTCAGCACGCAGCAGCTCAGGAGGTCATAGATAATATGTGACTAAGTGCTGCAATCACCCAACTGAAAGGCACTTTGCAAATGAGTCAGCATAAATTTACGGACAGATATGTGGGCGTGCGCCTGAATGCATCACTCTCAGCCTCTCAGTGGGCTTTTATAAATTGAGATCTGATCTGAAAGTTAAATATTGCTCTCGGGGTTCCCACAAATGTTCCAGTAAAAATTTCCACTCCTTCCCAGACTCAAGCCTTCAGATTTTTATGACAGATTTTATGGCATTATGGACATTTCAGCACAAAAACATTTAACTAGTTGGGTTTTATTATCTATGTGTTCCACAAATAAAGAAACAACACAAAGCTGAAGTTGGCTTCTGATTCAGCACGGCAATTAAGGGCTATTTCTCTGCTTGTTGGGATCTGGACGGATTAAGATGAGCTCAGTTTCAAATAATACTTGGACTCGCATCTGGACAGGGACATTCCGAGCTGAGCAGAGGATGTAAAGCCGCTCCAGTCAACTGAGACTAAAACCAAGCTTTTTGGTCTGCACCCAAAATCGTGTGGTGGAACTAACACAGTGGTGGCAGCATCATGAAGGGGATGTTTATCTTCATGACATACTGAAACAACATCGTGAAACATCACAATGCCTAGATTTGCTTCACAATCTGTATTCTGTTAAAGGACTATTTCACTGCTTTTTAGCCTCTGGGGAAACCTAAATAATCTCTATTTCAAAATCTACAACTCTTAGTATCAGATCTGTTCTGGGATATCAAGGCGATATAAAATAGAGACAAGAAGAAGAAAGAGTAATGGCTGACAGACAGCTAAAGTCCTTTCAGATTACACCTTCAATCCACAATCCAGTTTAGTTTTTTGCAACCTGCAACCAACTGAAAAGTCCCCCAGTGGGACCTGGTGTGAAGAATGTGAAGAATATAGTTAACAGAGAAATTCTGGGATTAGCTGGTGGCAGTATCATGCAAAGTTTTTTCATGAAAATATTAGCAAGATGTTGAAGTTGGGTTTTAATTCTGCTTTGTGGTGAAGAATTATTTAACATCTTTTTTGGGATAACAGAAAATTAAAGTAATTTCTTTTTCAAAATCTTTATGTCCCACCCAACATGTGCCCTGGAAACTGAAACAAAGCTTTTTGACCTGCATGTATGCTACTATGTGTGACTAAAAACCAACACTGCACATCACCACCCCCACTGTGACGCATGGTGGTGGGAGCATCATGCTGTGGGTACGGGTTTCAGATTATTTCCTATACACCTGAACAGAGACTGAAGACTGAAAACTCAAATACATTTTTCCATGCTCAATTTTATTTTATCTAGCCTTGGAAAATAAAATTCTGCTTTTCCAGACTTTTCGCGATCGCATATGAACCGCGTTCTCTCCTCTCCCAGTCGGATGGCGAGCTGAAGCCTCTTCCCGTCTCGCACAGGCGGACCGATCAGCCCACTGCACTGGGAAAAGAACACCCTAAACAGGCACACCCAAATCTCAACATCCCACCACACGCACACCGGCCCACGCAAACACACACAAACACACACAAACACAGAAATCCTCGTGCCCAGACACACACAATCGCACTGCCCTTCAAATAGTTTTTCGCAGCCTTTTATTTGGCAGCGCGCCCAGCGGTTAGAGTGTTTCATTTTTCCTGTGTATGGAACTGGGCAGCTGTCCAGGCAAACACACAAAGAGAAAGAGGGAGTGCGGGGGGAGGGAAGGAGGCAAAGGAGGAGGAGAGGAAGAGGAGTGGGGGCTGTTAGTAAAAGAATGAGAACAGCAGAATGAGGAGAAGGGGGGGGGGGGGCAGAAAAACAAGAACAAAGGTGCCTGGACTCGTTTACCGCCACTTTCCTCTGAAACCTTATGATTGATATGATCCTGTCTTTTTCCCTCGCTCTTACCTTGTTGTCTTGGTTTTAACACCATGTAGGAACCCAACATCCCCCCCACACATACACACACACACACCATGCCCCTGTGCACCCCCCCACCCTTCCTTTCACCCCCATCTCCTCGTCCTTTTCTCTTTTCTTTCGTCTATTCTGGAGCTGACCATTCTCCTCCTGTGGGAACCGCCACCCTCCTCCCCGACATGCCCGCTTCTCTCCAGCTCCATTCAGAGCGTTGCTTCCCTGTGATCTGTGTTTCTGACAGCTCCATGAACACACACACGCACACCCCCTCCCACACACACACACACGCACACATGCAGCTCCTCTGCAAACAAACACCATGAATACTAACAGGGCTTTGTATCCACAGCACTTAAAATCGGGGTAGGAAGAGGCGGGCGGGGCAAGAGGGGGGTAACAGAGAGGGGAAAAAGGAGGGAAAAAGCAGCAGAGTAGAAAAGAGGAGCTGTGGCACTGTGTTGATCTTGTGGCCACTCTCACAGACCCCCCCAACCCTCACCCATCCAACAAGCCCCATTCACCCCCCTCCACCGCCACCCTCATCCCTGTTCCTCGTTCGTTCGTTCTTCCCACCAGTTCTCCTGGGAATAAAGACTTCCATTCATGCGCCTGAGGAGACCCACAGCAGGGGAGAGAAAAGAGGGAGGAGAGAGGGAGGAGGGGGTGGGAGGAGGAGGGGTTGTCAAGGTGAACGGTTTGAGGATGGCTGGGATCAGACCCGCCGCTGCCTGAAACCGTACGTCTGTTTTTACTCAGCATGTTCCACTTCGACACGCTCTTCCCTACCTCAGATTCAAGCGGCTTCTGGGAAAGTTGGGTGGGAACATTTGAAAGTTTGGCTCCGAAGCCGAAAAGCTCACAACCAAAAAGTCCCCTCGCTAAAGTATCTATATTTTCTTCACTTTTCAGATTTTGTCAAGCTACAACTTGAAACCTTGATGGGATTTTTTAGTGACAGATCAGCAGAATGCAGAGCTTAATTATGAAGTGGGAGGAAATGGTTTTCAACTATTTTTTCTTTAGAGATAAAAATCTGAAAAGTGTGGCATGCATATATAATACTGCATTTTACTTAAGAAAAAGAAAAAAAAGAATCAAGAAACTGGGTTAATTTTGATTTGTATTGTCAGTGCAATAAGCTTCATAATTACACATTTTGATAATACAACTCTAGATTTACTGCTGTCAGCCATGAGATGCTCAAAGCTTGAAATATTGTCTTATAGCCCTTATATAAACTTCTTCACAGCGCTCTCCCTGTTCTATCTGCGCCAGATCGGACAGATTTAATCTGAGTGCGCAGGTTAAATCCGCTGCACTGGATTTCAATTAGATGGATGAAAGTAAATAAAGCTGAAAAAAAATGGATGTCAGACTTTTCTAATTTTCATTTGAACAAAATTTTGAATCAAGATACATTCATTTGCGCTACACAATGAAGGCTGTTGTAATACGCAACAGAAATATAAATAAAAATGTAATCACATGATAACTGCATTGGTCTCAACAAGCCCCTTTTTGAAGAGCAATTTTGCTTACAGAAACTGCAGCATCCATTTCGTTTGTTGTATTTGTTTTGGATATTTAAAATATCTTCCAGTTCCAGCGGTAAATGTTTGTTAGAAATGAAATTTTATTAATCTTTGTGTACTTACATTATTATGCCTTCATTATTATATTACTTCAAACGGTCTCAAAACAACAATATTATCATTTATTTCAATAACTTTTGTGGCAATGTATGATCTATCAAAATTTATTATTGTGACACGCCTATTTGCAACCACACTGAGTTTTATTTTTTTCTCTAAAAACCCTGTTCTGCAGCACCATTGATGCTACACGCCGTCATGTACGGCACATTTTGATCCTCTTAGACACGATCAAACGCGGGAGCTTCGGCGCACACGCGAGGCGCAGTGGTGGGTCTGGAGTAAAACGGTCCCTCATACACCCTCAGCAGTAATCCTTGAGACTGGAGTGCTCCTAAAGATAGCAGCAAACCACCAAAGAGCCTCCTTGTCACGCTTTCTTCCGACACACTGAAAAGTTGATGACTCAATTTAAACAAGAACCTCTGATTGGCTGAGCCAGAGCATGTTATTATGAGGCAGTTTGAGGTTTCTACTCGCGCCTTAATAGCACACACATTTACATGCTACACAAAGTATGCATCTAATCCCCACTATTACCATTAATGGCGTGTTTGGGCCTTTGTATGTGCAGCCCGCCACAGAAAGGCACTAAGAGGCGCATTAGAGTCGTTTCACAGCGATCATGTACCAATCGTTCCTTTCATGGGAGTCAGTGAACTTCAGCTGAGGAACAGCGTAGATGACAATCGGTACACACTCTCAACACAAAGACAACACACAAAGACATTTAATACTCTTTGCAAGCCTCAAGTCAAAATTCACTTCCCCAACGCAAACACTCATGCAGCACAAAGTGTACAAACCAACAGAAGAAGTTGTTTCCATTCTCTGGGCACCATATGATCCAATCGCACCGCTTCTCTCCAACAGGAAACAATTAACAGCCAATGAGCTGCTTTAAGGGATGGCTTCCTGTGTGGAATGATTGGTAATTCAAGGCAGAAGCTGTGTGCTCAGATTAAACACTTCCTCTCTGCGGTCTGCAACAGCAAAGCCCCACTCACTGATTAGTTATTCACAAATTATGCAATCTCATGTATTTTATCTGCCTGTCTTAGCGGACAACAAAGATCTGATAGGAGTAGACGGTCACCACAACCATGAACCATGACGATTAGTTCATGTGTTCATGAGAGACAGTCTGTCTTAGCTGGAGATGTGCCATGTGGAGTAATATGAAAACATGTTTTACTCATTTATCAGTGAGTATAGTGCACAAAATGCAGGCACCCAAGAAAGATCTGGGTGTTTCCAGCAAATTTGGACATGTGAGTAGTTAATATACATTTTAATTATACTAAAAATAATAGAATCAAACAATAAAAACCAAAGAAAATACCTTTTAAAACTTCCCACACTACTTTAAATGAATATGATAAGAACATTCACTACTCAGAGTTTTAAAGGTTTGTCTCATTTCAACCTTAGTTTGTCTGTTTGTTGTGTTCCTGACTAGTGAACATGGTCAGATCCAAACAGTTGTCTGAGGACTTTAGAAAGACATTGGAGCAACTTATGAGTCAGTTATTCTACGGTACCAAAGAGGAGGAGATTCAGAATCACTGCCAACATGCCCTGGTCTGACTATTCAAGCAGGTTCACCCTGAAACCAGACTGAGATACTAAAATATGTCTCCAAAAACCTACAGAAGGTTTTTACTGATGTTGATGTGAAAGTGGATTCCTCTACAATCAGAAAGAGGACAAAAAAAATCTACCTATAAGAGGTGTTAAAGGAGCGAACCTTTCCTTTCTAAAAACACATGAAGGTAAGACAGAGGTCTGTCAGCAGGTGCTTCAGGAAAATATGGGACCATGAGGAAAGAATAGCAAAGCTGGTGCAGAACTGGACCATGAAACATAACACCAAACACACCAATAAATTCACAGAATTTTATGAAAGCTAAGAAATGGAAAGTCCTTTGTGTTTCCATTGCAACAAGCTCTGGCAACAACAAATTGGTTTTTTGCAGAAAACCAACAATGTCGTCTGAAGCTTGTGGGTAGCTTTAGGAGACCAGCAACTTAACTTAATGTTGTGTAAAAAGCCAAATTAACAGAGTCCCTCAGTTAAAAGTGCTCAAGTGTTGAACTATGAACATAAATTAATTAATTTTAGTCTGGATGAAACAAATCTAGAACTGGATCTTGTTTTGGGATAAAAAGAACATAATGCTGTTGGTGACATTAGCGCATCTTTTTATAGGGACACTGAGGTTAATAATATAACTTGTGTCATTGAATTGCCTCCCTGGGAGGATCAAACATGAACTGGGTGAGTCATTTATAGTGATACGATGACGCGCCTTTCCACAGGGTATCTGCAGGTTTCAGCGAGTCAAATTTAAGACTTCTTTTTTTTCCCATTTTTTTCTCCGAAGAGTTTTTGCGGTGCTAGTGGCTCGTATTTTTTCTACAGTAGGCAGACAGGAAGGAGGGTGAGGAGAGGGGGGAAGACATGCGGTAAAGGTCGTAGGGACCGGGAGTCGAACCCGCGACGTCCGCGTCGAGGACTAAGGCCTACAAACGTGGGGCGTGCTAACCCCCTGCGCCTCCACAGCACGCCCCAAATTTAAGACCTTTTAAGACCCTTTTTTTAGTGCCACCTTGAATGAAATTTAAGACGGAAAAAACTATAAATGTAGGGGATGGTTGGGAAAGTTTTCTGCATTACAATCGGGCAAAGAAAAAACTGAAATTTCTGAGGTTTGTTTGTGGCTCTTGGCAGCAGCTTTGTGCTTCTCACACTGCATATGGTTCTCTACAGCTTTAACCCCGAAGTGCCAAGCTTTCCGCACAAAGGCAAAGACCAACGTCATCCAGTCAATAAATTTGCACTTATGCCATGATAGACGCAAAAAATGTTGCCAGTCACACAACGCTATGAAGATGTCTGCAGGCCACTGTGCTTGACAAAAAGAAAAACTACATTAAACAGTCATGCCTCTCTTTTTTTTTAGAATTAAAGACTTTTAAAGACTTTTTATGGATGCACGGATACCCTGTCTCCAGTTGTGGAAAACTAGATCAGTTTAGATTTGGCTCCAGCACAATCCCTGGTTTAACAACCCCTAAATGTGTCTCAGACTCTTCTGTCCACCTTTGAAGTTTTGCAGTTGTGAGCAGACAGTTCCTTGATCATCTTGTGTCCTTACATGATCTTCAGCTTGCCAGCAGCAGGAAGAGGGAGAGAGTCAGAGAGGCACTGTAATGACATCCTCAGTGACAGGGAGAATGGGAAAAGTGAGACACAATAGTCTTAACCAATCAGGCTGCCTGCCTCCCCTTAGGCCCCCTCTTACCAACAATAATGCCTTTGTGCGAGGCTGCACTCCACTCGTGTGTTCACAGACACGCACGCAGACCAAAGTGAAGCATCATACACTTCCCAGCAGCCACAAAGAGACGCGGGTGAAGGAGAGCTGCAGGTACAGAGCTGGGCCAAGGCTTAGCAGACTGCAGGAATTAAAGTGTGTGTACATGATTTCAGAAATGTCTGTGTATGCGTGCCTGCGTGTTTCTCTCCAGGCCCGGGCACATGACTGCAGCTGCCCCCTCGCTCCCTCGTCCAAACCAACACCCACTCCTCGCAGTGGGTGAGAGGTCACACGGAGTGGCATTCCTCTCGGTCTGAGAGCGGACGAATATTTCACTGAGCGGTTTGGTCCAAAAGAGACCGACTGAGAAGGAGACACTGAACTGGAGGGGGAAAAAAGCAGAAGGTGAAAAAAATCGCAACAGAACAGGGCAGAGAAACGCAGGAGGAGATGCAGCCGTGGCTGTGTGTGTGTGCGCACAGGCGTGGAGATGTCTGTGTCTTGAAATGAAGCAGCAAACAGAAAACCCTCGTGGCTTCTTCTCTGCTTCATAAACACTGCTGTTTGTTTAGTCTAAGCCGTGCCCAGGGACAGACACTCAGACATAAGGACAGACAGACACGTCCTATTCATGCTGGGATCCACACTTAAGAGACAGAGCATAAATATGCAGCCAAACTACAGCAGTAGTACTTCACAGAGCCTGGAGAGAAGACATGTGGAGCAATAATATGGTGTTAAGTGTAAGTTATGGTTATAACACAGTTACGTTTTATAAAAGAGAAAGCCAGAAAGTCCCTCTGTTATCAATTATCTACAGACTTAAAAATAATTTAACTCTATAATCTAAATGTTTACATGCAAATTGATAAGTAATAACTTACCAAAGAGATACGCATGGAAATTAGCTATTGATTGGAACGATCCTTGTCCTGACCTGTTGGAAACCCAAAAAGTCCATTTTCATCCAGTCAGTGAATATTAAATATTTCGCTAAAATGTTTAAAAATTAAATCGGATGACGCGCCCAACATGGCCAACGTAGCCAAAATAAAATCGATTCAAAATCAAATCTGATTTTTTTCATACTAAATACAATTTCTGATTTTAATCATTTTTTTCCCCTCTCCCTTTGTTTTCTTAAAAATAAATTACAAATTACCTAAATATATTTTCAAAAACTTGCTTTTATTTCAATCTTCCTGTTGGGTCTAAATACCTATTAAACAAAACACAGGAAAGACAAGAGAGTTAAATTCTTTTGTACTCGCGAGGAGAGCAGACAGAGAGATGCTTTCAGTTACAAATCTCCAACCGCTCTGAAAACACATCTCCCGCTCCCTCTATTTTATTGCTTTTTTAGGGGACCCTCTTACACTGAGCGCTTTAACTCTCAAAGGGAGGGGAAAACAATTTATCACATTGTTGCAGCGCTAATGACATTTACTATTAGACACATGTTATCTACACTCTAAATCTTTCTGCTCCAGTCGAGTACCAGACACGGCGTCGAGTACCACAGGAGAGCAGACAGAGTTGTCTCCGCTATCTCCATGAAGGCTTCACTGCTCTCTTTCTCAAAGAGGTCACAGGAAGGAATCATAATTATTCAACACACAGAGACATTACTTAGAATAGAGGAAAAAGAGAAAAAGCATATAATTAAACATTATCTAAATGTTACTACAAAGCTACATGATACAACGAATATTTGATAATTACTAAAAATACAATTTATCCAACACTTCCCCTCTGGGAGTTGACCTGAATTCAAAGTCCAAATAAGTTCAAGCTGTAAAACGTGCTTGTAAAACGAGATGGAAGGTCCTGGGTGGGCCGATATCACTCAGAAGTTCAGAAACCCAACTAGTGCAATGGTGAAAAAAGTGATTTTTCATAAATTAAATCTTCAAAAACAGAAAATGTCATAAATCGATCAAATCCAACTCTAACTCACAAGTCAGAAGCATTTTTGACAGAGATACATCGCCTGTCCATTTAAGCCGAACAGAACATGACGGATTTAGCAACATAGGTAAAGATCTACACTCTACAAGAAAAGTAGACAATGTTTATAATCAATGCTAATATAGAACAATAAATACAGTTTAAAATGTCAACCTCAAATTGTTTTTTTCTTTGTTTTGAAACAACAAAACCTGTTAATTCACACACATGGTGTGACATCTCCTCTGTTTCTGATATAACAAATATCAACTTTTTAGGACAGTGAAATATTCTGAAAGTTCTTCCTACGTGTGCAACATATCAATACATATGTATAGAGATCATAGATCTTAAAAACTTATTGCAAAGTGTATCCACGGGTCAAAGCTGCACAAACATTGGAAATTTGCCACAGATCTCTGGTTAGCCCATAGATTCATAAAAGTAACATTAAAGTCACACAAATATTAAATGTATACAAGAAATTCTTTTTATTTTGAAATAGTTTTGAGGGCCAAACTAGAAGTACTAGCTTGGATCAAAAGAAAGGAAGGAAGAAGGAAAGAATGGTGCTGCAAACAGTCAAGCAAGGTGGAGGTGGTATCATGTTGTGGGCTTGCGTTGATCCCAGAGTGCAAGGATTAACTGTATAAAAATTATGAAATCTTTAGGAGAAAGTTTGGATTAATGAGTGAAAACAATGTCTGAAGCAAGTTCTTTGGTACAGATGGCTATTTCTGTCAGATATTAAGTATCCTGAAAAACATATCAATAAGTGCACACGTTTCTGGAAAAATAATAAGAAGAAAGAAACGCTTGGAGAGACCTAAGATCGTTTTATTACTAAAAAGCCTTCTGCAGACTGAAAACAAGTTGAACACATTGCAACAACAGACAGCAACAACCTGCCCACTTAGGGTTTGTCCTACAAACAAAATGTCCTCAATACCACTCCTTTGTATGTTTTGCTGTAACACTTTCACTCTGACACACCATGCATCTATTTCTGGAAACAATTTGATTTCAGGACCTTGTCGTTAGATTTCGGACACTTTAACGTCTTTTCTTTCAGTGATTTAGAAACACACACACACTGAGACACACACAGGCGTGCTCCAGACAGCTGATGGTGCCATCAGATTTCACTGACAAGCGCTTGTAGTGTGACTTAGTGAAAGTCGATACTCAGACTTGCTTCTCTTTCTCCTTTGAATCCGCAGCCGTTTCCTGCTCTCCCAACACCAATTCGTGCTGGATCTCCACATGCCGCCCCTTTCCTCCCTCACATGCACACACACCCACTCACTGACCAACCACAGAGGCTTGATGAAGATAATGAAGTGGCCCCACAAGTTCAAGATGGTATGACTCAACGTTATCTATGACCACAGAGAATATGAAACAAGGTCGCCCTCCACATTGTCCCTCAGTGATGTGAATCAGGCTGAATCGCCAGAATCCAAAGCCAGAATCGCTCAGCATCGGTCCAGTGTGTTGTGCTCCCACACACATCCCGAAAAATGTCCCAGCACCGACCTGTCAACACAGCAGGTCTCAGAACGTCTCAGCACAACGAGCTGATTTGTCACAGAGCCATTAGCATTTCTTTAAATGCAAGCGAGCAAACGCCTCAGGTCTTTATTAAAAAACGCACCTAAAGCCGGACCGGCTTTTATAGAAAGTCTGCATCTGCCGGAGGAGGAAGAGAGACCTACTGGGACCCGGACACAATAGAGAAAGAATAAGGCTTGACCTTTTGAGACCAAGTGAGAAGATGGTATGTGTGTGTCTGATTGAGAAATTAGCTACAGTTCCCACCAAATGGTCAGCACAACCACACACACACACACACACACGCCGACAGACAGGCATCAAATCCAGCCCTGAGGGTAAGAAAGCAAAGGCCAGACTCCAGTTGTCTCAACCCTGACCCAATCGTACAAACAACAATACAACAGACACACACACACAAACACACAGGCTGGAGCTCAGCTATCACCTCTGCTTTTGAATGTCCAGCAGGGTCAAAGTTCACCTCTTCTTCTGCTTCCCCTCCAGCACTTCTTTGTGTGGCTCTGTGTGTGTGTGTTCACCATTACTAACCATGCATTCATTCAGTCATTCATTATAAATCCAAAGCAGTTAGAGCGCTGCTGCAGACCTCATTCAGTCAACCTTGCAGCGTGAGTATGTTTGTGTGTTTGAGTTTATGATCATTACTCATATTCTAGAGTTATTAATCATCGAACGCATCGCTATGTGAGGACTTGTCACTGTTTGGGGTCATCATCATTCTCAATTAGGCGTAGGACGATACGAGATTCTCACAGTTTCACGTTATCATGGTTTTCATACAGAAATTCAAAACAAAACTATGTAACATTTCAACGTGGAACTAATGTCTTTGACTTTAAAACAAACCAGGGATAACCATTCAAACTCCCGCAAAAACAATATTATCAAACCTTTCTGAAATGAACAAAACCATATTGTTTTGACATTTTTAAAATTGAAAGAATGCCCCTGTGATATTTAGCTGCTCAGTTAGCCAGGCTAAGAAAGAGAGATATTGATGATGATCTGTACAAAAATACTTGAAAACTACAATAGAAGAGACCACAGACATCCGCCAGTACTGGAGACCACCCATATTGTTGCTCATTGATCCCTGTAACTCTACATTTTAATAATTCAAGCACCAATTAAACTGTACTATGAATTAATGTGCTCAGTCTTAGTACTGCCATAGCAACTAATATCTAGAGTCTTTCTTATGTCAACTCTTTGAAGGTGCAGGCAAGGAGCACCAAAGAACATCAATGTTACGCCTGGATTGGCTGTGTGGCAAACACCACCCAATAGCATGTAAAGTAGTGTTGCACGTAGCTATTTCTACTTCCTGAGCTGAATTCACTTTCAAATATTTCAGAAAAAATATTTGCAAATGGGTGAATTTTCCAAAAATAATTTGAATCTATAAATAGGCGAATCCCTGAATACTGAACTGAGACTGGGGTCTCATGCTTTGCTTGTGCATTCTCGGCCTAAATATGTTTCTGAAACATAACAAATACATGGTGCAGGCAACACTATCAGTACTTTATTTTACATAGGTTATATATTACACCAGACATATTTCTGTATAGTTAGCATCATAATTTAGCATTAAGATATTATGAGATTCTCCTCTGGGGCCAGGTCTAGTTTTGAAAAGCAAAACCTGTGACCAAGATTAGTGCGGATCTCCAGGAAATAGATTTTAGAGAGGAAAACCTTGTGGATGTGATTGGCGAGTGAAAGACAAGTGAACAGATTGTATTTTGACTGGACTTTCTGCAGATTTTGGAGATACCGAGAAGCAGATCAGAGGTTAGATGCGATATGTGTGTGTGGGGGTGTGCGTGGGGGTGTGCTGGTGTGTGTGCATGGGGGTCAGACACAGATGGACAGCTGGTGTTTCCGTGGTGCTAAATCACTCACCCCCACTACCCCCCTCCAGCTCACATGCACACAAACACATTCACATCTACCATCCCCCAATCACTAAAGGGAGACGCCCCTTAAAGCTTTCCCAGATCAGAGACTCAAAGGCTGCAAACACTGACAGCACGCATCCACACACCAAAAACATCTAAATGAACAATTTGGGGCTTTTAACCAAACGGACAGACACCAGAAACAGTCAGTGGGACAGTAGGGTCAGACCACAGCAGAGGTGATCATTTTATATTTATACATATGCATAAATCAATCATGGATTGCTCTCTGTGGGCAAAGCATGATGTATCACACGCCCACACACGTACACACACACGCAAGCTGACACAGACGCTGCTGCTTTTATGAGCTCATCAAGTCCCTCAGGTCACCAACCGCCATCTCCGACAGAAATAAGAAAAACAACATCCACATCAAACGTCCAAGCATTCCCTGCGCACACACGTGCACGTATTGCGTGTACACACACTTGGCGTTGCGACTGTGACAGCATTAATTTCCCTGCATGCACTTGACTAACACATAATAATCCCAAACACTGCTGGGAGAAGACCACCAAGCAACAACACACACGCGCACACACACAGCCAGTAGGACCACCAAGCAGAGGGGCTGTCAAGACAAGATAAGTGTGTATTTAGCGTCAAGCTTTCGGATGCATCCACTAACACACCCACACACGCACACACACCCCAACAGCAACAACACAGACAGCCTGGCCCAGACTCCTGAAAAAGCTCTGGCTTATCTTTCCCCACAGATAGCAAAATGGATTAAGAGCCACATTTGGCACGTCCAGGGAACTGGACAGATAACCAGGAAAACACTCCCTCTGACTGCAATCACCGCTCAGCATGATTTGTGTGTGTGTATGTGTTTCTCTCTGAGAGCAAAAAGCAGCAAATGCTCTTTAGGTAGCTTCTGCCAAGTGATGGCATCAAACCTGCAAACTGTGTGCCTGCAAACTGTGTGCCTGCATGTGCGCGGCTGCACGAGCCTCCTCCATGTCCGTAGGAGTGATGCAGCGGTTGACCCGGGATCCGATCTATTAAATCACACACATTCATCTTCTGAGCGCACACGGCGTGGGCCAGACAAAGAGCTGCGTGCGAGAGGACATCCAGCATGTGTGTGATGTCAGCTGGAGACAGAGAAGGGGAGCCCATCATACTGCGTTAATGTGGGCCCCGTCCCCTGACACGGCACGCTCGCTCTATGAAGCCTCTGGTTATGGATGCCTGCTATGAAGATGATAGAAGAGTGAGATTCCCTTTTAAAAAAAGGAAATTACCCCCTTTGCACCTCCCCTTTCTGCGCTCCCTCTTTCATAATCCTCTGACTAATAGAATAGTTTATTGTAAAAAGCAAATAATGCTCAACTGTTATTACTGATAGCTGTAAAATTACGTGTATTTCTTGAGATGAAGAGATACAAAACCACGTCTCTTCCACATTTAGCAAATCGCTACAGAAGAAACACTGTTTGGAAATTGGAAGCTGAAGTAAAATGGTGTGTTAGGTATACTTGATGTGAAACGTTAACATATTGAGAATAATAAGTAATAGGGATATAACATTGCATCCAGCTAACTAGACACAACTAAGCATTAAATTGGATTCACAATCATCATTTTTGGTTTATCACAAGTAAGAGTGAAGGTTTGAAAACCCAGACTATAAGTCAGGCTTTTTTTTTTTCATAGATTTGCTGGTCTATCAACATATACAGATGTATTTAACCAGTTAGATTCAGCATCGGTAGATCAAAAATCTACAAAAAAAAATTAGAAATTCGCTACAAAGTTCTGAGCAGGGCTCTTTTTGTTATTCTTGTCTAATTCTGAGCCTCTAACAGTGAATGACTGTAAACTAAGCAGGGAAACCCAAGAAGTACTTCTTTGCTTTCTTCAGAATAAGAATCTACAGCAGTAATAAAACATGGTGCCACGGCTCTAGACTAACTTTTTGCACTGGTGGTGCTGTGTTTACTAAAGAACTTTAGTAAACAAAGTTCTTTATTCGAAGCAGAATTACTGAAAAGGTGTTTAAAGAGCTTCTATGCACTAAAATTTAACATCTTAAGCTAGACGTCTTATTACGTTCAAGTAGTTAGTCAACCATTTTATTCTCCCAGTGTTTACAAATCCCTCATATATTGTTTGTCACAGTTTCTTCCTTTTTATACCAAGTACCTCAATTTAAAATTGGATTGGTGACATTTAATGACTGATGACTAGTTGAGAGTATCAAAACAACAATGCAACTCATAAACTTCCTTCGCTCTTACTTCAAACTAAGAGTCTGAAGCCGGGTGTCGAGCTTAAAGCACTCACTTTAATGTCTCGTTGCACCCTTACGATGTTTACATTTATATTTTGAACTATAGTTGATCAAACGATATAGTCCTTTTTATGACATTGGCTGCTAACAGTTAGCCAGTCGTGGCATTCTCACAGTGCAATCAGTCTCATATGGCATAGTTCTATTTTTTTTGTTCTACTGAATACTATAAATGCCACATGAACGATTTAGAAGCGGTTGAAGCTTCTTTAATGTGTCGTTGGCTCGCCTGATGATGATCGTTAGCAGACTGTCAACACTCAACGAAATTCTAAAGATTTTTCCTAAGAGTTTTCGTTAGAGGTAGAACAAGGTGTGACGCTTAAAGCACTCACCCTCAAACCCGGAGGTCATAATAGCAGCTTACACTTACTTCATCAGATGAAGTCACGTGCTGACAGAAACCGGACAGGACTTCATATGAAAGAGTTCACTCTGTCTTTACACACCTGATATTTAGGTTTCCCAGTCTGCACATGCATGTTTTCTGATCTTTAATTTACTGTCAAAGGTATTAATTATATAATCCCTATTTAAATCATCTCACCTTCTTTGACTGGGTGACACCACACAAGAAAATAACTTTTAAAAAAAGGCACCGTTTTCATCTCTTCCTACATGCTTAGCTTCTAATCAGGCCGGCCGTCTCTCCAGTTCTCTGTCTATTAGAGGCAAATCTCCTTCTTAATGGATTTCTATTGTATCCTCCCTCAGCCCCCTCCCGTATTCACCGCACTACCGCACGCACAAACACGCTCCCTCTGAGGGGGCCCCTTAACCAGGCTCTCCATATGCCTGACCTCCACCTCCTTTCTCCTCCTCTTTCCACAACCCCATTCTCCTTCTCCTGCTCTGCCGCCGCTGCCCCGTGCTGCCATCTGGTAGGGGCTGAAAAGAGTGACGAAAAAAGTGGAAGATGCGAGGGAAGAAAAAAATGGCAGGGACAAGTGTGGAAAGAGAGATGGCTAAAAGAAATAAAGAGGGAGAGCGGGAAAAAGAAGTAGCTGCGGACACAATACAAGAGTGAGTGGAGAGGCTGTCCATCTGCTCCCCACCTCACTTCCCCTCCCCTTCTGACACACAGCCTCCCGTACACCACAAAGAGAGTATTTAACCTCGACACACACACACACACACACACACACACACACACACACACATATCCAGGCATGCAGAGAGAGAGACACAGAGAGAGAGAGTCTCTTTAACCCGTTCCTCTCCAGTGAGCCTGCCTGGGGTGGCAGGTGATGGGTGGATGCAGGCAGACGACGTGAGGCGAGGGGCTGGGGGGACGAGGGGTGGGAGGGTGTTGGTAATTGGAGGACGGAGCGGGTGGGGATGAAGGGTTGAAACCGATCTGAACCAACACCAACACGTTCTCCTCTCCCCTCAACAAAGCTCAGAAGACACCGGCGTTTCAGAGCCGTCACTATGACAACAATCTGTCAATCATCGCCAACCGGCGGGCTTCCTAATTAGGGGGCTGATGGCGCTGGATTATGAGCGGCTGCCCGGGCTTCAGAAAGCGAGGCTCAGCCCACCGTGCTTACTAACGGAGATAAACACTGACGTTCGTCCGTGCTACGCGTATCTTGTCACGCTTTTTTATTTTCCTGCCTGAACAATCTCACAGGCAGGTCAGAAGGTTCACTGTGTGGTTAGACGACGAGTCCAAGAGAAAACCATCAGGAACTCTGGCTGTGGAGATGGATAAGCTTTCTCTGCCAGCTTCAAATCAAAAACCACATTTTGATTATTTCCAAGCAAACGTTCCAAATGTTTAAAAAAGTTAATAAACATGAACACGCTACGATGTTTCCTTCCATCTTTGCACGACTCTCCGCTTACATTAATTGCAAAGATTTACGATCAGCTAAAAAAAAAAAGAAATAAATCTAGCAGCAGCACATAAACCAAACTAAGACAGCAGGAAGGTTTACTGGACAGGTACTGTCATGCACACTCACTTCGGGCCTTTATAGAAGAATGGCAAAAAGAAGCTTGCTACAACTAAGGGCAAGCAAGAGTTACAGATAATGACCTTCATGAAACACGGTGGTAGCAGAATGATACTGTGGGGATTGCTGTTTAAGCAGGGACAAAAAAGCTGGCCCTGCTGCTCAGAGCAAATGGGTGCATAAAGGTCAAAGGTCACTTTTAAACCACAAACATTAATGGGTTTTATTTAGATTTTATGAGATACACCAAGAAAAACAGCACAAAGCTGTAAACTGAAGAAAAATAAATTTTAAAAAAATCCGATATATAAAGAAAAAGTTTATGTATACATGCTCTGCTCTTTTTAAATTCAAATGTACTTTAAAAACTTCTTAAAAACTTGTGTTCACAGACTCTCTCCATGCAGTCTGACCCAGCTTGAGCAGAAATGTTCAGTTTCTGTATTTAAAAACCCAAAAGAAACAAAGTTCAGTTGTGACTGAAGCAAAAGGGGGCTCCACAATATGACACGTTAAACATTTTGAAAGCCATGTACTTCTTTCCTTTCACCTCTCAATTATGCAAACATGTCTTGAAATCGTTAAAGTTTTGGGTTGCAAAGGTTTAAGGGGTGCGAGTGCTTTTGCATTTCTCAAAGTCTTGATAAACATTTCTTCCAACGTTCCAACTGCTGATGCGACTGTGTCGACCAATGAAGCGCCTCAAAGTGTGTGAGAGGAAGCCGGTTCAGACGCCTACCGAGGGCCTCTTTTACCTTGTGAGCCACTTGAGTTGGAGCGCAAACAACAGAGCAGAACACGACTCTGCAGCATGTTGACAACATGACACCGTTAGTCCTGCTGGGCCTGTCGCGCTCAACGCCGCAGAGATGGCTGTCAGGTTTGGACACACACACAGCACCGTGTAGGTCAACACAGCCCGCAAACACTAGATTCCCCCAAGGACTTGTACATACACAGTGTCACATGCACCAGAAACCAGTATAGTGTGGGAAGAGTGATGGGAGGCGGCGGGGGAGGAGGAGGTGAAGGCTGTGACCCACAAAGGCTGATTTCATTAAAGGAGGGAATAGGAGAGGAAAGGAAACAAGTGGTGAGTGGAGGGGACTGGAGAGGTCTCCGAGTCTATGACCACAAATGGAGAGGGCAGACACCAGCTGTCACTTGCTTGTGTCAGCCCTATTCTCAGCTGCTGTGTGTGTGTGTTACTGTGTGATCTCAGTCAGACTGGTTTCAGTTACAGCAAACTTTGACTCTTTGTAAACGTAGCTGGAGGCGACGATCAACAAAAGCTACGGATTGAGATGTTAGGGTGGACAGAAGTGTGTTTTTCACTTAAACCCCATAAAGCGTACACAGCGTAGCCTACCTGGTGATTTATTACTGACTCTAAGTGAGTAAAGAAGAAGCAGGAAGAAAAGGGGGGGACTTACCCTTTTTCTCGGGGGACCTCGTTCTTCGTCCTTGGGGCCCCGCCCTGCTCCTGCCCCGCCTCCTGTCCGCCCTTGTCGCCCCCCTTTGCCCTCTCCAGCCGGAGGTCGGATGGTCATCCTGATCTCTGGCGGGCAAATATAGTTCTCAAGGCTCTTGGGCGGCTTCTTGGTGCGCTTGGTGGTCTGGATCTTCAACTTGAGACTTCCCTCCTGGAAACTCGCTTCCTTGATGGAGAACTCCTGCTCCTCCATAAGCCCCTCCCCTTGCTCCTCCAGCCCCTCCCCCTCACTGGCAGCGCCGTTAATCACGTCATCGCCGTGCACCGGCCCGGCGCCTCCCGCCGCCAGTTGATGCTCCTCGCTGGGCCCTGCCCTGCCTCCCCGAAGGTCCGCCTCTTTGGGTCGGGCTGAGCCAACCAGGTCCCTCGGCTCCATCCACACTCCCACCAGAGCCAGTCAGGATGGGGGGGAGCGAAGCTCTGGCAGTCGGCCAATGGGAAGACTCAGCGCAGGGGTCTGGTGGGCTGCTTGCTGCTGTCAGTCAGCTACTGGTACTGCGTCTGTTGTCCCACAGGAACACAGCGAAGCCAGGGACAATCTGTGAGAGAAGAGCAGGGGAAGAACACGATTAGAGGGAGAAAAGGAGCTCTGCATCTTCTGTTCGCGTACAACCTCTCAGCACAGGCTTGCACGCTGTCAACAGCCTCACTGGCAGCCTGTTGAACTCGCAGACAGACAGGATCATCACAGAGCTGCGGAGGCATGCTGCCAGACTCTGATTTGCATTTTGAATTTCACATAAACTGATTTTTCACTTTTGTAGTGTTGTCTCAGTAGCTGCCTTCATCGTTTCCAGCAGATCTGAAGCAGAGCAGTGCTGGTGCGCATGATCAATTTCAAATAAAACATTCCTCTTCTGTGCTCTAGAGCCAGGCTTAAGTTATCCTGAGGACACAGGGCAGAAAATATGAACAAAAATGACTTTCTGCTTTAAATCCAAAGCAGGGGGGCAGAGGGACGGAGTCTTGCCGTGGAGGGGGGAGAAGCAAATGCCAGCAGAGAAAGAAGGAGAAAAGGAATCTAAATTCCTTCCCCAGATGTGGTTTACGAGCTGGTCTGGAAAAACCAGCGTCTGAACTGTTTTACACACTCACATAGCAGCATTGCTGCACACATGCATTAAAAACCCGTTATGCACATAAATACACATCCAAATGACAGTGTTGCTGTCATGGAGCAGGCTGCACAGACACCGCTATTTAGAAGAGGAGAATTTCTCACAAGATTAAGGATTTTAGCATCGGATCATTGTATATGTGCATGCACATTGTCATCACTATCACACACGCACATACTTACACAGGCCAAATACGCCGAGGCATAAACAGAAAGCAACCAAAACAAACACTAGACTACAGTTCTTACTACAGCTCCAGGGAATCCCATCAGTCAATATGACATGAGGCAGGACTGAGTGGAAGTGGGGAATGCTGTCTCACATGCTGAGTTGAGTCTGGCACCATTTACACTGATGTGAACCCGGACTGGACCACGGTCTGCAAACATGACTCAAGTAGGAGCTTTGCTGCTCGCTGGAGACACATAAAGACCTCAGTGTTCACAGCAAGCAGCCAAAAGAAAACATCCTCAACCCCTATTCAGGATTACACACTATGAGGGTTACTGCTGGAATACACCATCCATCCATCCATCCATCCCACATCAGGTAATGGGGGGAAAACGTCCAGGATGGGAATCCCAGACATCTATCTCCCAGCGTCACTCTCCAGCTCCTTCTGACGGTTCCCAAGGCAAATCCAGGCCACAAGGGATGCACAGTCCCTGCAGTGGGCTCTGGGTCTTCCCCAGAGTCTCCTCCCAGTTGCACATGCAGAGAAACTTCCAAAGAGAAAAACCCAGGAGGCGTCCTGATCAGCTGCCATAACCACCAGGAGGAGAGCTCCTCTCTCCATCTCTAAAGGTGAGTCAAGCCATCCCACAGGGGAGGCCCATTTCAGCCACTTGTTCTCATCTCATGAATAGGCCTGTCATGACAACAAATTCTGCTGGATGACAAACTGTCCCATTAATTATAGTAATAAACGATAATATCAATTTTTAAGTAATAAAAGGATATGGGCATAACAATGCAAGTACGCGCTCTCAAAGATCAGTGAACTTTAATTTCTAACGAACATTTAATACTGGAACTGGAAGACATTTTAAATATCAAAATAAATAAAACAATCAAAACAACGAATAAAAACAGACACTGAAGTTTCTGTAAACAAAACTGCCCTTTGAAAAACGAGCTAATTGAGATCAACAAACCGGAGTGAAGCTCTTTGTCATCCAGTTTTTGGTAAAAAGAGAGAAAGAGACAAGAGAAAGATAAACAATCATACAAATGGAAATGATCGAGCTCGTTTTAATTCATCACGTGATTAATTGATTTATTCCTTATGGTGACAAGCTTACTAATGACCATCGGTGAGTCTCAATATATATATAAATCTGTAAATTCAGAGCTTTTTGCTAACAGATTGAAGAGACCGCTATGGTTGCTATCCCACCTTCCACCCCATGATCACTTGAGAACAAGACGCCAAGATAAGGACAGCATTGACCTCAGTCCAACCTCTTTCGTACAAGAACCAGACCAGCCCCAGACTTTGGGAGCTGACTGCTATCCTGAAACTGGTCGGGTAAAACCCTGACGTTCCCAAACCAGAAACTTTCCTCTCTACTGCTATGCCTTGAGATCCTAAGCTTAGCATTATCTGGATGAGTTTTCTCAGTGTGCTTTGTCTGAGCAAGAGTAAAAAATAAATCTTCACCATCACAATACCCAAGAAACCTCCATAACACAAGCTCTTAGGAATAAATTTCATAATTCAGGGATTTTATTTAAAGCAGAGATTAACTGTCTGTTCTGTTTTAAATTTGAAAATCCTAAAAAAAAACTTTACTTCTCTAGACTGAAACCACTTATAAGTTTTCCTGATATAGTTTTGAAAATTAGAGAACAGTGATTTTAATGTTAAGATGTACTTTAACATTAAATGTGCTTTTCCTTATTTGATTAGTAATATACTGTGAAGCTTAAAAATAGTCCAAAGTGTTTCTACTGTGCCTATAGAACAACACTGCCTTTTTTAAGAAACACTAAGTTATTAAACAACAATCATTTTTCAGTGTAAAAAGAGGGAAAAGAGACAAGCTTTCTGAAAGCATCAGAGTGCTAAATATATTTAAATCCCCAGATATCACAAGGCAATAGTATGAAATGTTGATTTTAACGACTAATAATGGTCGCAGGTTTTTAACATCACAGACTTGTTCAATTGTTTTATAACTGTGCTGCCTTGAAGCACATCTGTCTCCAGTTGTAAGTCAGGCAGTCCATCACAGAGACACAGGACAACCAGCCCAGCATGCACACACTTCAGGGCATTTTAGAGAGGCTAGCTGATTGTGTCTCAATGAGAAGCGTCGTTGTCTTGAATCCTAAGTGTGTGGGTTCAGATCCAGCGTCCTACAGTCACATGTTGGTGTGTCTCTGGGCAAAGGACTTCTAACCAAGTGGCCTGATCTGCATGCATGGGTATGAATGTGTGACACAGTAGTGATTTTTGTCAATGGGGCTCTAATGTAAAGCACTTTGAGTGGTTGGTATAGCTAAAAATACCCATTTAACCTAACAGTAATGTTTTGGACTGTGGGAGAAATCCAGACAGAACCAGGCGTGCACAGAAAGAACAGAAAAAGAATTCAGACTCAGGTCCGTTTTACCACCATGCAGCTTTGAATTATTTTTTTTGTAAAATTACATTGAAAACTTTGTTTCCCAAAGTCAAAAATGATTGATTAAGACCAAAACGTACTGAATCCCTTTTCAACTAAACATCCAATAAAAAATAATAAAGAGTAGAACTGTTTTCATTAACCAGCATAACAACCTCAGACACAACCAAATCTGAACCTGAAGAGAGATTTAAAAGGGAAAGGTGGCAGAAACTATCAGCAAACAAGCGTGAAAAGCTTCAATAAGCACGGAGTAGACATTTCTACCAAAGCCTTTCTATAAGAGTCACTTATAAAAACAGGAAAAGTCCTGAAGAATTGGTTTTATTTCGCACAGCCTGAGAGCAAAATGATCTATAACTTTTCTGTAAAGGATCAAGGGGAGTCATCTTACATTGGTCATGGTGTTTGTGTTTTTCTCCTCGAAGTCAATGTCTTAATTTATAGATCCACTCTAATTTGTAAACCCTGCTTAAAAAAGCAGAGTGTTATAAAGTTAAGCTGA
This sequence comes from Xiphophorus couchianus, assembly GCF_001444195.1. NCBI lineage: Eukaryota > Metazoa > Chordata > Actinopteri > Cyprinodontiformes > Poeciliidae > Xiphophorus > Xiphophorus couchianus. Next base: position 18,182,937 of record NC_040239.1, read on the forward strand.
AAGTTGATTTAGAAAAGCTACTTTAAGCAGGATATATCAAGTGAAAGAGTTCTCATCAACAGAGCTGCCTAACATTTAAAGATTTATTAAAAAGTGAAACTACGACTGTCACCCTATGCAAAACCATTCAGTGCATAAATGTTGATATTTCAACAAACACTAGGAGCAGCGATGCAGAGAGAAACTGCCTAGCAACAAGAATTGATCAACTGTCAGCTGTGGCTGGCCAAGAACTCAAAAAGCTGATCTCTATCAATAAATGAAAGCTAAACAATAAGTGCAACCAGATGACGCTAAAACAGCTCTTTTATGTGGATTCTGCTACTGTGTGGAGAAGATTCAAAGCTAACAATTTTCAGGTGTTTAAAAATGCACTTTAGTAAAGCCATTTTAAAATGTATTTTCTAAAATGTCGTGAGGAGTCTGTGGTTCATTCAAGCGGTGACCGAGAGGAAAAAATACAACAGGGAGGTCGAACAGAGAACAGATCATTTGCTCTGTTTCATCTTTTGGAGCTTTCACCCCCTGTCTGTTAATGAACATCCAAGATTTAGAAAAAGTGGCAGCATTTTGGAGTTAAATCAAGGAAATTCTCTCAGCTAAACACAGAGAGCAGATCCGGCAATGCTAACTGCGCTAAACACTGATATCGCAATCTAAAGATAATGTGAATTCTAATCATTCTCCTTTTGTTTCAATATAACAATAAAAACCTGGATTGATAATTGCCTACTTCCAGCAGACTTTGGGGAAGAGGAGGGTTACACCCTGGACAGGTCACCTGTCCATTACAGGCCTCTGCTCTCAACAGAAGCTATACACAATGTTAACATTTTAATTAGTGACTGGACTCTTTAACTTCACCTTCAAGTTAACTTCAAGATTTGCTGCCGTCAAGCATGACATATCAACATATAAACACTGAAATTGATGGAGTCAATGTTTTTATGCAGCTCAAACAGAAAGAACTGGTGCTAAACTACCACCACCTCCAGTTTAGCTCTGAAACTGATACTATTAAAAAAAACGAAAAGCAAGAGGAAGCCGTAATCAAAAGGCTCTGCACCACAATAAGAATTATGGATGCTCACAGCAGGGAGAAGAAAGACCATTTCAGAGAAGGTTTCTTCTTTTAATGAATAAATAAATCAAATGCTTAATTGCTTGATGCATAAGTTTTACTCTTCAGATTCAAGGCTACAGATTACTCAGAACTTTTATTTCCTTTTAAGAAAACTTCGGTTTTTAACAGATTTCTTTTTTAAGTTGCAGAAAGTATCCATCAGTCTTCCTGTGGCGAACATTATTTTCCTCTGTGGTAGATCTCCACATCTTAAATGCAAAGCCTTTTTGGCAGCCTGAAGTCTCGGATGTCACAGCCTCCATGATTTAAGTCTTCCCCTAAACAGTTCTCCAAACAAATCCAGCTCACTGTACGACCGCACATTGGGAAGGGTTACATCAGTCTGTAACAATGATACATAAATAAAGCAGCCAAGATGATCAGCTTGATGGATTACCCATCTCAGGGGTGTCTTTCATACCCCTCTAGAAAGAATGAAAGCCGCTCGCTTCCAGGAAGAAATCACTGCAAAAAAAGAACAAAAAAAAAAAAGCTCTAAACCACCGCTGTGGTCGCTTCGATGGCTTCTGGGTTTGACAGAAATAACAGCAGATATTAGGTCCAGCCTGATCTCTCAGAGTGCCCACATGACCCACTTTGGTCCTCATGCCAGCCGAGTGACTCGCCCCCTGTGGTATGTATGAAAGCCACCCTGGCCATCATGTGACTGCGAACAATGAAAGGAAGAAAGACACCGATGCCAGCCACAATGAGACACACACACAAACACACCCCCACAGATCAAAAACACATACTTTGAAGATTTGCGGCCTTTTACCACAATGACCCTATATGACAGCAGAGTGGTATTAAGCATTAGTCCAGGCTATTACTACGTAAACTACTTAGCTAGGTCATGGCTCCTTCTCCTCCCTCCCTGCTCAGCTGCCCTAAGAAGTGTTTAGTACAGTTACTGGCAGGCCCGGAGAGTTTATGTAAGCCTGACCCTTCCTCGGGCCTCCCTCACTTACTTAGCCCGAGCCTCCCTGTCTCCTCTCTCCTACACACACACACACACCCCGGCATACACATACACACCTCAGCTAGCCTCAAACAGCAGGCTGATTGTGAGAGGCCAGACTCGCAGCATAAATAGCTTTATTATGCTCTCAGAACTGCCAGAGCTAACCAGCTTCGCTCTCAAACAGCATAAGGTCGAGCGAGGAGGGCCACGCAACGTTTTGTCTAATGATGAAACACCGATAATGGAACACAGATGGACAGAGGAGAGAGACGGTGCATGATGCAAACGTACAGACAAAACTGAGGAAGAAAAGAGTGTTAGCAAAAAAAAAAAACGGAGAGAGTGAGGCAGAAGGAGGGAAGGAGGGGGGGATGGCAGCAGAAACACAACCTTTTAAGGCTGCATACCCAGCAGCTCAGTGCCTGAGGTGGACTCGCAAATAGCTCATACACACATGGAGACAAATGCATGCACACACACATTTAAAGATTCAGATGCACACCAAATGGCTGTTGATTTTTTTTTTTATTTGCACAAGCCGGTGAATTTTTTTTTCCCCCATCTTTCTTTTTCATGTGAGAGAACCAGCACAGTCTGTGGCTGCAGATGAGTATCTTAATGAGATGCAGAACACTGTCTTTTCATTCATCTGCTCTACTCTTTTAATACATGGCTGAAATGTTTCCAACAGGATGCAATCTTAGCTTGGAGGAAAATCCTAAGAGGTGGGCCCAGTCTTCTTCTGGTGTTCACAAGCAGAGCCTGCCTGATACATAAGCAAACTAAGCAGCTGTCACAGAAGTCAGATGTACAAATGTAAATATTTACTGTTATGCAGTAACTACAGTTCTCATCTCTATTTTTAAAAGGTTGTATGTAAAATCTATTTAGTGTATGTAAAATCTATTTACTTTTTCTGAGTAAAATATTTTGGTTAGCACTTTCACCATCTTACTTTTCAACTTGGTATAACCACCTTAACTACAGAAACACAGAGAACCTGCTGAAGGCATGCTGATGAGAACTAAATTTCTGATCCCAAAATCTGATTTCTCTTTGAGAACTATAATATACAGAAGGATATAGGAACAGGTAGGAAAAAACAGCATTCAGAATATTTTTTATTCCCTTCCTACCGATACTGTCCCTCCAGTACTTTAAAAGCAGAGGTGATGTCAGGCTAAAAAACATGTTTTCCTCATATTTCAAAGTTAAAAGATTAGAGAGTTAATCTATCTTTTGTAAAGCCTTGGAACCCATATTTGCAATTAGCAGAGTTAGCTCAGCTAGCATTAACATTAGGGTGGCCTCCATGTGTATTTCCTGGAGCAGTGGCTCCAAAGGTTGAGATGGAGATCCCAGTAGGTGAAAAGAATCAACAAATGGGCTCTAAAAATTTACATCAGAAAAAAATTGATTGGGGAAGGAAAAAAGCTGCCTCGCGATAAAGTGCTAACCCCCTAAATAGATCAAGAATTAACTGTAAATAACTTGTGTATTTTTTGTTGGGTTTTTTTTGAAAAACTGGGTTCAATTCACAAGGCCCAGTTACTGCTAGATCTGTCCAATCAAGAAGTCATTAAAACATAGGAGAAATCTAAAAGATCTAAACAGTAGCACATTATGGCCCAATTCTGGAAAAAATGAAAGAAAAGATGAGAAAGTAGCTGACATATACTAGTCTAGAAAAGGGTTAAAAAGTCATTTCTAAGTTTTTGGGACTCCAGAGAACCACGGTGAGTCATTATCCACACATGGAGAAAGCATGAAACAGTGGGGAACCTTCCCAGGAGTGGCTGGAAAGAACACCAAGACTCGTCTCACATTTGCTAAAAGCATCTTGATAAGTGTACACGGTGCATATGGCATTGCATGTTAGTACACTGATGAGACGAAGGCAAAACCTCTGGATGGTGTGTGTTCTGTTCATCTGGCATAAAACTAGCGCAGCACTTCAGAAAAAGAACATCTTAATGAGAGCGAAGCATGGAGGCGGAGGTATTATTGTCAGGGGCTGCTTTGAAGCAGCCATTGAAGAAACTCTGAATCCTCATCTCTACATGAAAATCCTGAAAAGGGATTTCTGGCCATTAGTTTGAGACCTTGCCCTAGTCAAAGTCCAGACTTCCATCTGAATGAGATGGTAAAAAAAAAACCTTCCAATGTGGCTGAATTAAAATCAGTGAAGTGGATCAAAACTCGTCCAGAGTGATGTAAAATAACTCTCAAATGAAACCTGAGCAGATATGAGCTGCGAGGTATAGAGATGCAGTTACTTTCTCACATAAAGCCATGTTGGTTTCTATAGCTTTGTTCCCTCACAAAACAAAAACCTGCTTCTTACATTTACTATGCCTCTTTTTTGTCTGACGTCAACATTTGTTTCGTGATCTGAGACATTTAAGCTACAACAAAAAAGCCAAACAAGCTAACTCTGTAAGGGGGCAAATACTTTTCACAGGACTGCACTGCTACTAGAGGTATAGTGTATTAATGTTTGAACATGGATGATATAAAGGGGATATTAGGCGGGCTCTGATGATTTATGGTTGTTTGAAGGGGCCCCAAATCAAATTCAGCTTAAGGTCCCGGACAGCCTTGGACAGGCTCGGATCACAAATCACACAAGCGGAGAAGCGAGTTTCTAAATTAGATGACCGGCAAGGTGAAAGAAGCCATCAAACGGATTATTCTAAAAATCATGACTCCTAGAACAAACGCTCCCATCTCCGCCTGCTCAACATGGATGGCACATGCATGAGCTCGACTATAAGGTGGCAGGAAGGACGACCATAAAACTCCACATGTGGGGCAGCCATAATTGAAAATTATGGTCCTTGGAGTTGGCTCATGAAGAGATGCACACACACACACATGCTGAGACACACACACACACACACACACACACACAAATCCCCAGGACAAACCATATGCCAGGTAGCAAGAAACCCATCCTCACCTAACTACACCCTGCACAAGCAGATGAATGTTAAACCATTTTAACTGCAGCAGAAGCCACAAAATGGCTGTCAGCAAAAAAAAACACCTCCCCTACTCTCCCACTGTCTTCCTCCTTCCCCTCACCTCACCCCCCACTCCCCACCTCCGTTCTCTCCCTGTCTTCTCCCTCTGCTACGACTTTCCTTCGCCCTCCACCTCGCTCCCTCTCCCACCCCCCACTTCACTCCCTCTTTCTCTCAGAGCGCTCTGCCAAAAGGTGCTCCAGTGCCGATATTCTGTTCACAGAGACTGCCAACAGTTAGATTTGTCCTTGGATCCCGTTCACATTCCCTCCCTCCCCTCTCCTCTCCCTGTGATCCTATTTCGACCTGAGGTCCTCAGCCCAGACGGGGATACACCTAATCGATTTCTCATGCTTTAATTTAAAGGTGGCACAGGCATCTTGTTACCTAATAGGGAGTAACAACAGCCAGCTTGGTACTTTTTATGCCGGGGAGAAAAAAAAAAAAAAAAGGGAAAAAAAGATGAAATTGCTGCCTTGTTTTGAGTGGGAGAGGGGAGCTGAAAGTGCTAACGAGACAGGATCGATAAAATTACCTCTATTATCCATCCTTCAACATGGTCATGCACTGCTTGCCCTTTATCACCCACATGAGCTCACTTCCACAACTTCACTCCCACATGTTCAGGAGACCTGACCGAACGTCGGCTCTGCTCCCTCCACCCTCCAGCTGGGCTCGTCTTCAGGTGGACCTGGACCGGACTGGAGTTTTAAAAAGGCTGACATTCTCCTTCATCAATGGCACAACACTAGTACGTGTATTCACTCGTTTCTATTTTCTCGTACCCAGAAAATAGAAAACCCGACCAGGTATTGATCCACGGAGCACAAATTGGAAGAAACGTGCATGTTCTAGCATTTCTGCACCGAGGTGTAATGCATTTATGCTATGATGTATCTATTATGCACTCATCTTTAGGCTCAATTCACAGGTTTTCAATGAGTTAGCACTGCAGACTGAGATGGCCAGTGAAGACGGCTGATTTTGTGTCTGGCTAAAAGTGACAGTGATGACTCAGTCATGCTTTTTCAGATCACTGTCCTGTTAAGATACCAAATGAACAGAACCCAGCAGCTTTTTAACTTTAAACAATTTGGTATATCAAAGAATTTATAATGTATTTCACTTTAACAAGGCCCCACACTGTTTGGAAGAAAACAGTCCCGCAGCATCACAGAACCTCACCATGCTGTGCAATGGATATGAGATGCTTTTCATTCTTTGTTTCAGCCCTGACTCATTCCTGGTGTTTCTTGCCAAAACACTCAGTCTATGGCCGACTCCCATTTTGCTACTTATCCTTCATCGTTAGCCTTCAACCCTACTTTTCTCTGGGAGTCCAGAAACTATCTGGACTCCCAGTAGGGAGGAGGCGAAGGGGCCAAAGCGCCAACAAAGTGATGTTTTAATAGTGGAAACTACAGAACAAATCAGATTTATTACAAGAGTACATGAGGGTTTAGATTCTGGGACTTTTGGACTCGTTTATGCAACTCCAACAGAACAAATAGTAAATTCAGCAACCAGAAGGAACTTAATGTTATTTTACAGCCTGAAAAAGTCAGAAACATCTGTGGGGTTTTTATGCTCCACATAATGTGATGCTGTGCGATGAACTGTCAATGATAAATGAAGATGAAGGAAGTAGAAGAAGCATCTGATTAAAGCGCAGTGTTTGATTAGTGAGGTGGACATTTCCTTGGACCAAAGATGCCAAGCAGAACCTTGAATCCCATTTCCTAGTGTCACCTCTGACCCTTCACATTGAACTCAGATAAAGACAGACATTCTAATGAAATGTCAGGAGCCCCTCGTGTTAAGAAGCTAAAAATAAACCGACTTCAATGTAATTGAAATAGTCAAGATTGTTTCTATGATCCATTATCAATAAAACACTCTGTAAGGTTCATGAATTAAATAGGAGAAATTAAGCACAGTATTTTTAAATGTCCTTCAAAAAGAACTGAGGTTTACTGATCTGACCGCAAGTATTGTGAAGCATGTCAAAGTTTAAAATATTGAATTTAGTACATTTTTACACAAGCGTGAAACCTGAAATTACATCTAAGTAGACCTAACCAGGTTTGAAACTTGTTATTGTGACTGAAATAAGTAGAAACTAAATACATTGACATGAATCAAGCTACATCCTAGCAGTGGTTTGTGTATCTGTATTTATGCTTTTATTTCTCAACAAGCAAGAAAACGACATCAGGATTCATAACAGTTTGCATGTCACATAAAGCCGTACCTTCAAGTACATGTAATCAGCAAGAGCTGATGCTGCATCATCTGATCACTATCCTGCTAAAAGATCAAGAGGCAACAGAGGCCACCACATTTCTTTTAAATTTATCGGTACTTTAAAGAGTCCAAGGCCACTGGAACAGAAAGTGGCCCACAGCATCACAAAACCTCCGCTCTGTACTTAAGAGTAGGCATGAGGTGATATATTCATCCTTTGTTTCATGCACCTGGATTGGGTGTTTGTTGGGGAAAATTCTGATCTTTGGTTGACTCTGGTTTCATTTAATTCCCCTTAATGTTACTGTTAGCCTCCGGTCATGTGTTTCTCAGCAGTAAGTCATCCTAATCGTTTCTGCAGTGTAATTAAAGGGAGCTGTGTTTTGGCTCTAGCAGGTCATGGCTGTCCACCTGAACTGACCAAACTAAAGATAATTTATCAGAGAACCACCTAGACAAGAGAGTCATGTTAACCCCAGAGGAGCAGCAGGTGTGGACGACTCAGGAGAGAGAATATGTTGATATTTAGTTTAGAGTGGCACAAAAGAAAGTCATAAGAAGTGACAAGCTTAAACTTTCAAAACTTTCAACATGCAAAATACCATGTGGGGTTGAAAACTAACGCTGAACCCCCCCCCCCAAAACACATCCTCCTTGTGGTGAAACATGGCGGAGGTAGCGTCATGCTGCGGGGATGCTTTTCTTTGGTTGCACTGGATGGAGTTAAAAACAGAGCCATCCAGGAAAAAGAAAACCTGACCGAGGCTGCAAGATACTCCAGACTAAGGACAAACTTCAACAACAAGGCTGACCAAACAGCAGTTCAGATCAAAGCATGTGATAGGGTGGCCTAGTCAAAGTCCAAACCTAAGTTCAACCAATATTCTGCAGAGTAAAAACAAATGAGAATTCGGAACCATCTTTGCAAACTAAAAGCGTCGCAAAGATGTGAAAAGACGACTTCAAGCGTTTGAATTTCTGGAATCTTTCACAAAAAAAAAAAAAAAAATTTTAAATCTCAAAAACGCAACGCCACAACACATCAAAACCCATAGAGCCCAAATCAGTTCAGTACAACTAAAACACCCTAAAAAAGTAACAAACACCCCGTCCTCTCACCACCCTGCACAATATGACGGATTATCAATGTCAAATGAAGACGCAGGAGGCAGAGCCCAGCAGGAAAATATCTGATCTAGCAGCGGTTTTTGATGAGTGAGGTGAACCTTTCCTCCTGTGTTGGTAGAGAAGACCCAATCAAAGCCGCACAAGCGCCAAGGTGCTACCCAGCGATAACAAATGCTGCCTCCCTGGGTGATGCAGCCTTGTTTGGGTTGCCTACGTGCGTGAATCTGCCCGCTTATTTTGTGGGCATGTGACTGCAAGCAGCATTGTCAGCGCGCTCCCTGCGAGGAGCCGTACCTGAAGGCGCGCACGGCTCTCGCTTCAGACCTGCATGCAAAACAAGAAACACTTTCAACAGCAGCGCAGGCACGCCGACATGGACAGAAGAAGAGGTGCGTTCAGGTGCGGGGAATGTGCTCAGTCAAGCGGGGCTACTTACCCATGTCTAATGTTGTCACACAGTCGGCTCTAACGTGTGAATATTTCATCAAGATCATTTACAATCCATTTAGCCAAGACACGTCTTTTACACAAGCGACGGATGGGATGACAGCCTCCCGGGGAGCTGTCAAACGGTGCCGGGGAGTAAATGTGGATGGATTTTTCTCTGACAGAAAACCCCGGGGAAAATGGCGTCAACAGCGCGTTGGAAAGAGAGGAGCGAGGGGGGAAATAGGACTTGCGGGCGATCCGATGAGAATCGAGGTTGCAAAAAAAAAAAATAAAAAAAAAAAATAGAGATTAAGGGGGGGGAGAAAGAAAGAAGAAGAATCCAGCAGGAAACTTGGCGGTTGTGTCCAGGTTCTGCCAGAAAGGAGAACCGATCGGGGTCTCCTGCAAGCGGGAGCAGCCGGAGAGCCGCAGCGGTGCAGAGAGCGTGTCCCGGTGCCTTGCGGGATCGCTGGTGAGTCGGCGCTGAGATCCCTCGCAAATCCGCTACTCGGCTGGAAGGAGGGGAGGAGGAGGAGGAGGAGAGGAAGAAGAAGGAGGGGGAGCAGCTCTGTTACTGCAGTCAAAACAAGCAGCCCGCATCCGACTACAAGCCAAAAATCCAAACGAGGGGGGAAAAGATTTTCTGCGACGACAGAGCGCGCTTTGAGCCGTGTCCGTGCAGCGGAGGACCGAGGAGCTGAGGCTGCACACCGCGGGTTAGCTCGCTTTAGGTCGCCGGCTGCACTGGATCAAGGCTTTCTCTCGCTCTCTGAGCCTGTGTGCCTCTCTCTCGCTTTGCTTTTCCAATCGGTGAATGTCAGGTCCCGGAGCCTGGTGTCTGGTAATGATCTCACCCAGCAGACTGGAAGCTCTGGCCAAGCTGAGCGGACCAGAGCAGAGGAGGAGGAGGAGGAGAAAGAGGAAGAGGAGGAGCGAGATCGCCTCCTTCTGGCTGCAAACAGCCTCTGCACGTCCCTCGTTTCTGTGTCCACCTGCTTTTCACCAGTTTTCTCCAAGGGGGACAGCTTATAGAGACATTCTGATAGTTTAATGTAATGGAAATGAGAGGTGGGGCTCAAGCTTTTCTCTGCAGACGCACAACATGCATCTACAGAAAGGCTCTGAGTAATAGAAAAAATATTACTTCAGCTGGTTAATATATATGCATGAACATTGCAGAGTAAGGAAGTAAAAAAACGTACACGTTTAAAGGAGTGATTATGAAAAAATATTCTGGCTTTGAATTTCATAAATTGACCGAAAATAGCTCGGATAGAAGTGAAACAATTTGATTGTGCCAAATAAGTTAATTTTTCTAACGTTCACAAAAAAAATAGTCAGTAATTAAGTCAATTTATTAAGCTCTTTTAAACTTTTCAACATTTTCTCTCACTACAACCATAAATCTAAATGTATGTTATACAAATATTTTAAACTTTGGAGGAAATGGGGGCCCATAGCATCACAGAACCTCCACTATACTTAATGGGCATTTGTTTGTTGCTAAAAAGCAAAATCAACGATTGAACTAAATCCTGTTTTACTTCTTACCCCTGATCCTCATCCAGCAACCCAATCTTTCTAAAGTGTACAGCTTTATAGCTGATAAAAACATATTTTAAGGAGTTAATGGACAGATGCTGAAAATATGGTGCAAAGTTGAATTACAAAAATGTCAAAGACATTTTCATTCAGCCTTCTGGATCTCATCTTTTCCAGGGACTTGTTGATTAAAATGCTAAATCATATTTTGCTGACACGAGAACAGCATATCCTGGACAGAAGAGAGTCCAGAAACCATCCTGCAGCTCAGAGCAGATTAAACATCACAAAGCAAAATAGACCACCAGCCTACTGGTCTACAGTGGTCTTATAAAGTGATTAGAGACTCATCTCTTTGGAGAAAATTCTTTCACCTCCAAACAAATTCAAACAGGATTACTAAATGGTTCAACTTTACTCCCTTCAAGGAGACGACGAAACAGACCTTTGATGAGTGATAACAAATCTTACTATCTATGTGTGCGTACCCTAAGGGGGCGTTTTGACTTTTAACACCTCCTGCAAACGGATGAGTTAACCTAAAAATAAAATGATCACCTTTGACTTAACAGGAAATAGTTTGCACTCCTGGGATGACGTGCAGAGATGAGATCTGACAGCATCAGGACGCTTCCTTCCAATTTATCTTGTGTGCCCAGTAAGACAGAAGCTGCAACATCTCACATCGCCCACACGTTTTATTCAGAGTAAAACAAGGTGGGCGTTCGCGTGGGGCCGAGCTGGTGAATGGAGGGAGACTTAAGAGGCTCTGTTGATGCGTGGGTGTTGTGTGCATGCATGTGAGTGCTGGTGATTTCCCCTTAATATGTCAGAATAAAAAAGGAGGATGGAAAACTCAACATCAAACCACCGTGAACGAGCTGCAGTTGTTCCATCGCTATCAGAGCTTCGGTTTGCATCACGGACCCATGCAAAACCTGACCTTCCAAGCGTTGGAAACCTACTTTAGCACTGACAAGCCATGTAAATGACCTCACACGACCTTTTTCCCTTGGTGAGCCACAGTTGCAAGCAGTTCCTCAGCCCAGCCCTGTGCATGTATGCGTGTGTTTGTGCAGAACGCCCACAGAGAGATGTTTCATTAGGGTGGAGGCTCTTTGAAGTCAGTAGTAGGTAAACACTCAACTCCAAGCTTGTAGTTAAAAATCTGCAGTGCCATCAGCAGCCCGTGTGCTGATACTTTTCACTTCCCCTGCTGAGATACACCAGATTCACAAACCTCGTGTGTTTGTGTGCTTAGATGGATGCAGTCTCTGATTCAAAGGAAGTGTTTTCACAGCTTTTTACAAACATCACTAAATGTTCTATTTATAAATACGTGACCGGTTTTGAATCCCTTTAGATACTTATTTCACTTCCTTTTTAACGAATTATGCTTGTTATGATGTTAGATATATACCATTAAATGGCATATATCTAACATTTCTCCACATTTTTATATTGCATTAGAGCCTCTGGAGTTTTGTAATGGTCTCAATTATCGTGTATGAAATAAATACTTATCATACTCTAATCACAAAAACAACCAAAAGGATATACACTGGAAGTTTTGCCAATTTTTGTTTGAAATTATTCTGTTTAGTGGGTTCCCTGTGTTTCCCTTTTGTGTTTACCAGACATTCATTTTCAGTTTTCCATCAGTTCTCTGTATATCCCTGTTTTTCCCCAAACCTGCAACTTTCAGTCAGTTAGACCCACCTGAGCGCCGCTCCAGTAATCTCCCTCCACTGTGTTTATCCTTCGATTTGCTTTCAGTTTTTGTCATGTTTGTTCTTCCATTTTATACTCCTTCCATGGTGCTTGACATAATAACTTTATTAAACATTATCCTTTCACTATGATTCCTCCTCCTGACCGCATTCAGGTGCTCTTTCACTGTGATAAATACCGAATCACCCTGAAACAGTGAAACGGTAGTGAAAGCCTCGTGATGTGGAGATGCTTTTCTTCAGCAGGGAAAGAGAAGCTGGTGAATGGAGCTCAATATTGGGCAATGCTGCAAGAAGAGCAACAAACCCAAATGTGCAGGCAGAGCAACAATGGAGTGGTTCAGATTAAAGCACACCCTTGAATTAGAAGTGACCCTGTAAAGGTCCACTCCTAGTCAATTGGGAATCTATGGCATGACATGAAAACTGTACTGACCTAAGTTATCCATTCTGTCTGAGTTTGAGCTATTCTACAAAGAAGAAAGGCAACATTTTCCTTCCTGTGGAAGTGCAAATCTGGTAGAAACATACCCCAAAAGACATGTGTAATAATTGTAACTAAATGTACTTCTACAAAGATGAGTCTGGGCACCAAATACAGCCTTTTCAAAGTTTCACATGTAACAAATGTGTCCTTTGTATTCCAGTTCACAATTGTGTACTACTTATGTGTTTTCTATCACATATAATCCAAGTGAAGTATATTGAAATTTGTGGTCCCAACGTAACCAGGGTATCATTACATTTGCAAATCACTGCATTGTGCATTGTGTTATGATCTACTGTATATGTATATTTGTGAAGTTTACTACTTCTTTCACAAGAGCCTGATGTCTAAAAATAACTCTGATGATAATTTTTAAATGGCAGCATTTAAAATTGCTCCTACGTTCTGGAGCCTTAGGGGTTCTGAAACTATTTTAATTATGTCAAATAAATTAAGTCATTTGTTCCAATATGGTCATAAAACCATAAAGCCACGGGGATTTAACTCTAAATTAATGTCACATTAAAATTTAGGTTGATTTTGATCATTTTGAAAACGACTCTGAAATACTGCTAGAATAGCAAATCAGGTGTGTGCGGTCATGTGTGTGTGTGTATCATCACATGCATTGATCTGGGATGTGTGTGAAAGCACAAAGAGACCCCAGAGATCGAGGGGTCAACAGCTGCTCCCTAACAACCAATCAATGGCAGTGTATCAGCAGAGATTACCCTCTCAGAAACACACACACAGACACACGAAGAAGGCCCTCTGCTCTCCAATCTGCTGCCATGGATACCGGATCCAGGAGGGCCGAGAGGGAGCCGTTTTCAGCCTAAACTGTAAATATTGAATTATGAGGAAGGCAAGGAATGGAGCAGCGTGCAGGACAGCCTTCCTGCCTGAGCGATCCAAATATCTGGAGAATCTTTTCATCTCTATTCACCGCTACAGGAAATCTGGTGCATCATTCATCGCTCGTGAGGTTCAGCATAAAAAAATAAAAATAAAAAGATTCAGTCATTCATCTAAGTGGCCTTACTCCCTCGTCTCTCTTCCCGCCTTTATTCAACAAGAGGGATGCATGTATGTATGCAACAACAAAAAAACTAGTTTCCTTCATTTCATGTGCAACTCATAAAACGGAATTCAAGCATTCAAAGCACCTTATGGAAGGCTGAAGTTTTTATTTTACAACAAAGTATCAGCAGAGGGAAGGAGATGGGAAGATGAGTTTGAATTGAGGGGGAAATTACCTAACAATTAATAAATGCTCTAAGTGGGGCCAGTGGAGAAAAGTGCTGGAAGGAAACTCGAGTGAATGTCAATAGTAGGTTTGTGAAAAACAAGAACAGCAGAGACAGCAGGAGATGAAAGAACTCTGGTATTAATGACAAAGTAGCAACTCCTGACAGGACTGAAGGGGAAGGAGAGTGGACACGCCAACCTTGAGCTGACATTGTGAGCAGGAGAGACTCGCGTTCGTTCAATCAATGAGAGGGATTTTCTCAGGGAGTCCACTAATCTCACAGGACAGCTGAGGGTTCATCAGAGCCAGGGGGACCCCTGGGACCCGGGGAGGTAATGGGGTTAGCCAACACAGGGGCAGAGGAGCGTGCTGATCTGAGAGTGCAGAAGGACGGGCTTTTTGGAAACGCAGACTGCGCGGTTGTGTGTTGCAAAACAAAATGAGATGCACGCATGACTGTGTGGGTGTCAGGAGGAGCGAGGGCCATCCTGATAGAAGGAGAAGTTAATGGGACGTGTGACGAGGCTGATTGCGGAGCCCTTGCTGATCTGGAGGGGTTAATGAAGTAAATGGCTTCTTGGGTCGCACGCCATTGAAGGCCGTCTCTGGCTGCAGACACACACAAAAACACACAAAGGGACTCTTCTCCTTCATTTACCTTCCAAAGATAACAACGTCTACAGCCAACAGCTGCAGCAAACATGTTGAGTGCTCTCATCATTTTGGACCCATCTTGAAGCAGAGTGAAGGAAAATCCAGTATTGCTCAAGTAACATAAGTAGAAATCCGGACCAATAAATCTACATATTTTGTTATGATTATTTGGTTGCTTAACACAGAAAATCAGTGTTAAATAAGCTTACTAAAGTGCATTGAATCCTTTTAGGAGAGAAGACTTGCAGAGATCTTCTTTATGGAGAAGATAGTGACATGGATAACTCGAGTATAATACTCACCATCTCCATTTGTGTTTTTTAAATAAACTTTAACCTGAATTCAAAATATTCTAGCAGCCTTATTTATTTTCTCTGAAATCATCTGAGAGTCTCGTTGCTACTGTGTTTGGGCTCGATGTCTTGCTGAAAAGTCCAACCTTATTTCATTGTAAGAATATAATCAAGTATGTCTCAAGGTTTGCATTGCTATCTAAAAAGTGTAATTTAAGTCTCACCTGATATTCTTCCAGTATTTAACGGACTTCTCCATCTGTTCTACAGCAAAATGCTTTTTCTTCTTCAGTGGAGTGTTGAGCTGTGAGTGAGCATAGAGGCCATAGTTGTTGAATGCATTACTTATCATTTTTAATAGAGAAACTGATCCTACTAATTCAATGTGCTTCTGACGCTCTCTACAGCTGATCTTTGACTCTTAGAAAAATCTAAATATTCTACAACAATGCAGACGTAAAGTTCCCAGGAGAGAGCCCTTTACTTTCACCCAGCATGAAATGTTTCTCATAAAATACTTTGAAAATGAAAAAACCTTTGTAGAGGCAATCATTTAAGACTAAACCAGCAGGTTTCAGCAGCTTTTTGTGTGCTTTTTTTGGTTTTTGTACCTTCTCGACCCTCCTTTTCATCCTGTTTGTATAATTCTTTATGTCAATCCAGGTTATTGGACATTTCCTCTCATTTGTATATGTGTGTTGTTACCAATATGTGGTGTGAAGGGCACGTAAAAAGCCCCATTAGAAATATATTTGCTGAGAAAACCTTGATGTTTTCCGTTCTTATTTGTCCCACTGTGTTCTCCTCTTTGCTTCTGCAATGACAACGAAAAAGACGACTAAGCCTCCATGACTTATTGGACAAACCGCAAGCTATTCAGAGCAGTTGATTAAAAAAGCGCAGCTCTGCAAGCAGTGTGTTGGCTTTTCTGGAGCTCTCAATTGGACACGTGCTTTGCATATGCAGCCAGACTCGAGGATACAGGCACACAGACAAAGGGGCAGAAAAACAATATGGCAAGACTTTGTTCTTCATTCAGGAGCTCAGAAAGAGATCATTTTAATGAGAGCGATAATGAAGTCTGAGAGAAGGATGCGGCCCAGAACAGAAAAAAACAATATTGACGAGGGAGCTCAGACAGCAACAAAGCCCTAAATGCAGTTGACTGTGGAGTCCCTGCTGGCTCTGTCTTTGTGAGGAGATGACACTGCACCCATCCCCCTGCTACTTATAGGGACATTATCATAATGTTGGCTCTATTTGAGATGAGCTATGAGAAGTGGGCTCATCTTGAAGTCCTCCACATGCCTGGTGCATGCTGAGGGAGGACATTGCTGAACGGGGGTTGATGCCCTAATGGAAATTCAGCCTGATAGTTCTTGCATGTAACAAAGCAACACAGGACTGACAGCGCCGATTTGATGGATCTGAACATCGCTTGTAAACACACCGCAGCAAGGAAGATACAGACCGTCCTTCTGCTGTCCCTCTGTTTCCTCATTGTCTTGTCACCGCAGACATCTGAGAGGAATGAAGAGGACAAAGTGAGCGACAGTGCAGAACACGGTTGAGTGTCGTGCAGTCGAGTTTCATAAATGTGGGTTTAAATCCCGGCTTACATGCTGTCACTCTGTATGCAGACCCAAAAAGAGCAATGGATTCAATGTGTTGGCATCTATTAGACCACTGAACAAGGAATAATACATTCTGAGAATCAGATGGTGTTTGTCATAGCTTGTGTGAACCTTCACACCTCGCACATCCACCCTGCAACATCCTGTTGTGTTAGAGCCCTGCCTGTGGTCAAATACAGCTGCATGTCTCTCTCTGTCTCTCTTACTGTGAGTGTGTGTGTGTGTGTGCGTGTGTGCATGTGTGAAAGAGTCAGAAAGAGAAACGAGGAAAACTCCCCAGATGAGAGAACACTGCCACTTCCCCCTGTGAGTGAAACAAAGACAGAAGCATGCAGCAGGTGTATGAAACACAATGCTGAATCATTCATAGCTTACATGTCCAACAACGGGGTCAAAGTTTTGTTTAAAACTTTTATAACTGCATATGTCTCTTAAAAACATTTTTAAAAAATATGATAAATATGATAGAAAAAGCATTAAAACGTATGTAAAAACAAAGTCTGCTTTGCAAAGGAACAATTTGAAGCTATGGTTGCAAACACTTTTTTGTGCATGTCAGTGTGATGTACTTAGTTTAAGGATGGCAGGGGCTAAAAACAAGTATATGTTAGGCTGTAATAAAAAGAAACTGCGAGAAATGTGAAATAAAACGTTATAGTATCTGTCATGGTACGCACTCGAACAACTTCCTCTTTGAATAATCAGATCTGTAAGGTACAATGTCGGAAGCCCCCACACACCACACACTCACCCGTGCACACACACTATGAAAAAAAAGACATCTGGCCTGCATTTGTTGTTTACTGTACATTGTGTGAACACTGTCCCATCTAAAGCAGCTCCCCAGCGGCAGGATGTGGTGGTGCGACACGTCCTCGCTCAACAACAACCACTTCCTATGAGTTTGATAAACAGCGTTGTGGTTTCACTCTCCTCCTGCCCTGTCGTACATGGGGGAGTACACATAGCACACCTCAGCTCGACAGCGCCACCATCTGCTCATAAGACCAGAAGAAGTGAGACTGACAAGTGTCCTGAAGTATTAGGTACTTTGGAACAGTTCAAATGCCCTTTGAACTTTATCAGATTTGGTCACACATTTGTAAGTATTTCTGTGGGATTTTACATGATCAACACTGAGCAGGGTGGGATTGTGGACGGAAAACGAGAACAGAGCCCGCAAATAAAACATTTTTTAAAAGATGTGTTAATTGGTCACAAGTAATTGAATAAAGGTTGTCAAAATTAACTGGTTTACTTTTGTTTCACTTAACAGCTTAATAAACCTAATAAATTCATTTGTATAAACTTAATTTGATTACTTGTGACCAACTACTGCAATGTTTTTAAGTTTGATCATGGTTTTCACAATTCCTGTTCATTTGTGCATTTGCTATCCAGCCCTCAGGGGTATCTGAGTAAAGAGAGATGAACACAAATACATGCCACACTTCTCAGATTATTAGACAACAACAGCCTCAGGTCAATTAACAATCAGAGGAAATCAATGTGTCACATTTACCTTAAATCTAAAAGGATCTGAGTTACAGCCACCGCAGAACATCAACATTACACTTTAGTTCAGTCTCTGTGTTTCTGGAGGTTGATGATTTGGTGGCAGAAAAGACTGTAGCACTGCTTCTCTCCCTTTTTTTATTTCTTCCTGTCTTCTCTCCTCTTCTCGGTTGCATGGGCACATACTGTCAGTCACATCTGTGAGCTGTCAGGCCCAGAACATGCATACATCTGAAGCGGGGTAGGGGGAAAAGAGGGGTGCATTAGGCATGCTGATCCTTCACACTCCCCTTGTCAAACTTAACATTGAAATGAAAGTCAGTGGTGAGTGTTTAGAAAGTGTGAGCGTGCAGGGGGTGTTTGTGTGAGTGTGTGAGGCAGGAGACAAGTAGGGTCAAAGGAGAGGAGGCATGCCTAATCCTGTGGGATGTGGTGGTATTTTACTGTGAATGGGGATGGGATGTAGAGATGTGCTCAGTAGTGCATGGATCACAAAAACGTCCTAACTGACAGAACGGAGTCCTGGGGGACCATTGTCAAAACTGGTGAAAGGAAAGAAATGACAGGAAAAAGGCAAACTATCAGCAACACGATTCCATTATACTAGTAAAATGATTGAGAACTGAACAGAAAAATATTTTAATTGACATTTAAATTGCTTTGTATGAACAGACCTAAAGCTTCAAGTTTCATGAAATTTCCTTATATGTTTCACAAACATCGATTTGCCATGTCATTCATCGTTCCATTTTCTAATCTTGTCTCATGTAAGGTCAAAGGGGGCTGGGTGCCTAAGTGCAGGAGGCAGAGGCGTTGCAAAAGGAGCAAATCTCAGAGCTTTGGTTTATGCTGGACCTACAAAAAGATCTAAAGACTCAGAGTCTAAGACCACCATATGCACATTAAACATGGACTATACCATTGCCTGGCATTATGTACTGGTCAAGCATAGCTCTGCGACATCCTTGAAGCTTTTGAAAAGAAAACTCTTTCAACTCTAGAAAAGAGAAAATAATTAAGCTTTTACTTCTAAGAAAGGCACACATTAACACAGTGAAACCCCTTGGTGGTCATGAAGAACCGGATCTGTCATGTTTCCTCTAATATGTTGTACGCAACTATTTTTCTAATTTATTTCATATGATTGTACTGATTAATGTTTGTTATTTTATCTTTCATGTAAGTTCTTATGTTAACAGAGTGTTAAATTATGCTCTTTAGGTATTGTAGAAAATTTGTTTGGCAAACAACATTAAGTAAATCACATTGGTGAACACTGCCCTCATTCTGTTTGACCAATGGGTTTGTAACATTACTTTGCTCTGCTTTTAGTGACTTTTGTACACAAGTTGTCTGCAATTACTTGTCTTGTTCACTTATGACTCTGAGTGTGAAGACACAAAAGGTGTCAAAATGTTGGTCTCCATCAGGTTTGTGCAATAAAAATAAAAACTGACCCATGACCTCCAAACGTTTCTGGTTTTGCAAACTGGTTGCCCTTCAGCACTGCAGCACCTGATTCAGCCACTGTTTATCTGAAGATACCCCCCATAATCTTTTTCAACACAGAAGAACATCGGCCAAGTATCACACTAAAATTTTTAGCCAGTATGTAAAACTCTGTGTAGAGTGGAAAACTAACTCTACGTCACACCTTGAACGCATCACCCCCTCTGTGAAACGTGCAATGGGCATGCTACTCCTCAGCAGGGAAAGGGAAGTTGGTGGGAAGATTGACCTTTTCTTCTGTCCTTTGGAAGGAAAGGGTAGACTTTGTACCGCACATAAAGTGCCTGAATTCATTTTTGCAAAACTTTGAAATCAGTCTGTACAAAACACACTTGTTAGAGTGATGCTGCAAAAACCCACCACCACTCAAACTCTTGAACACGAACAGGTCGTGCAGAAAATAGTGGATGAGGGCAAGTCAAAGAAAAACAGCATGGGAGACTTCCACATTGTGAAAGAAAGCGGATGGGGAGGATAACAACAGTGACTGTAACGACAAGAAATTTCTGATAAAATTACAGTAATAGTAATAAGCCATGTTCTGCACTGGCAGGACTGTGTGTCCAAAACTAAACAAGCAGCACTAGAGGCCTTGATAATCAGGGCATGTGGAGAAGAAAATGGGAAAAACATCACATCTTTGCTTCCAAAAGATCTAAGGTGCATCATTAAGTACACTCAAATGAAACCGTTTTCAGTTTTAGCCTGACTTCAAACATGACTTTGATCCAGAAACGGCCATAACTCACAAAAGGTAAACTACAAAAACGCAAGCAAAAATCAGAGATAAAACTGTGTAACCTTATAAATGTGACAGAGTAATTAATCACAGCATCAAACATAATAAAACAAAATAAATTAAGAAAAGTTAAGATGCCGCTCAAAAGTCAACACAAATAAATTTTTCTTTTCTTTTTTTTTTTTTACTTTGGTTGCCACAAGAGAATATGGACCCTTGCCTTAATGGGTTCTTGCTTCTTACATGAGTACCCAGTTTGGTTGGTCTGGTACTTCTTTAGATGGTTTCTGAAATGTTCTGTGAGACTTTATATACTGTAGATACATTCTAAATCGTATTTAGTTAATTGCATTTGTCACAGATGGACTCATTTCAAGTAAAGCACAACTGAGGAACCACAACCCAAGAGATATACTATAAACAGTATAGAGTCTTTCAAATTATGTTGCTTTGGAGAAGAAATACCACAAGCAAATTAACATACAATGTAAGTATATTGAATATACAATTAAAAATAACATTAAAGTTAAAATTTGTTTTCCCCTGACATTCTCAGTTCACCTGACCTATAATAGTTGTGAAGGAAGTTAAAGTGTCATGTCTTTTAGGTGGAGTATGTGCAGAAAGTCACTGCAACAAAGGTTACATACAGTACATGAACATGGTCAACATGGTGAAAATGTATTTTCATAAAATACAATATTTTCTGAAAAAAATACTTTATTTCCCAAAAGATGTTGAGTTTTATTCTGGCTTTGAGAACAGTTTTTTTTTCAATAACAGCTTTCAGAAAACTAAAGTTACTTGACATCAAGTTCTCACTGATAGCATTACAAATATAAGCAGGAGGTGGCGCAGTTGACACTTTTAAACAGCCTGCGTTAACCCGGTAGTAGAAGAAAGCAGCGGCGGACCTTTAATAGGACAGGAAGTGTGTGTTGATGAAGCGGCGAGACTGTTAGCTGTCATGGCGCTTGATGTGAAAACTAGAGCAAAACGATACGAGAAGCTGGACTTCCTCGGCGAGGGTCAGGTAGGAAGACGAACAATGTATTAGTTCAGGCATTATCTCACAGGTTTGTTGCTTTTCATGTTGCTTTATTGGGTTAAAAAGGAGCATAACTAGCCTTAGCTGGTTGCTAATGTCAACAAAGCCCTGCTGCTGTGTTCAGACAACAATTATGAGCATATCCTGTTCTCTGTTTCCGCTCTGCAGTTCGCCACAGTATATAAAGCCAGAGACAAAGTGACTGACACGATAGTTGCAATTAAAAAGGTACCATCACACCCTGTACTGTTAAACTTTTACAGTAATTTCAGCTTAATAACAGCAGGCATGTTTTCATTCTTCTCTCAGATTAAGGTCGGACACAGAACTGAGGCCAAAGATGGTGAGTTGTGGGCTCCAGCAATCTTCTTCAACACTGACCTCATCCTGCAGGCTTTTTCACTGCAGGTTTGTTTTTGCAGGTATAAACCGGACTGCTCTCAGGGAGATCAAATTACTCCAGGAGCTGCATCATCCAAACATCATCGGGGTAAAAAAACATTTTGTTTTTAAGTCAGAGTAGATGTGTCAAACATTTGAGGTGTGCTTGGTAAATGTTTTTTTTTTTGTCTTTAATTTATTATCCTGTAGCTGTTGGATGCGTTTGGACACAAATCAAATATAAGCTTGGTGTTTGACTTCATGGAAACAGACCTGGAGGTGAGACTTGTCTCATTTTTAATTATTTTGTGGAACTAATTTGATCCTTTTAAATTAATTGAAGATATTTAGAGAAATTGCTTTAATTTATTGTTCTTAGCAAGAGGATTATGTTCAATATTTCTGCTAATCTACATTGAATGTTTAAGTACATTTCTAGTTATTTCAACACAAAATGCATCAAGGTGGAAGGAATTTCTTTCTGTTTTCCACATTTATTGCAAAGTATTGGACAGTATACCATCATATATTTGCCTTAATTTAAAACAGAGTAGAGTAGAGTTAACCGAGATGTTGATTGTAGTTTATAAAATGTAGTTTCAAAACAGAATGATCTTAATAAGAATGATGGTTGTCACTCCCTGAGATTCACACCTGGACTGTACCCGATTTTGTCCCTGAAGGATTTCTGAACAGTCTCAGTCTATCTAACCAAGGACAAAGTGTAAGCAGGCCTCTTTCAGCCAGCTGACCAACAGTGCTCTGGATGAGATGGGGGGTACCCTACACTCCACCTAACTAGAAAAACACCAGCGTGGAAACACCAAGATATGAAACAGTTTTGAGATGTAACACACACAAAACAGAGTTTTTTTTTGTGAAGGAAAATAATTCAAACCAACATGTCTGCATGTGAAAAAAAGTCATTATCCATAAACTTAATAGCTGGTTAGTCCAGCCTTAGCAGTAACAACTGCAATCAAGCGTTTGCGATGACTAGCTGTGAGTCTTGTGGTGAAGAAATTTTGAATTGAGACCAGATGTTGCAGTGGAATCACGTCTGTGTTAAAGTTTGTAAAAGAACTTCAAGTTCTATTTTACTCTTTCTCTCTGATAATCGTGGAAAAAACACCTAAGAGCTTTTATGTCTGTTTCCTTGTCATTGAAAAAAGATGGAAACATTGATTATAAGATTAGATCACATTTAATTGTAGCAATTAAAACATAAGTGTGATGATAAAAACCACAGGCATGAATACACCTTGGCTTTTGTGTTTTCAGTCCTCCATTAACCTTTTTTTTTTTTGTACCAAGGCTCCAGATGGGCGGTGATCACTAATGTATTTAGACTTTAAGTGAGGGACGCACTGTTTGAAAGAAAATCAATATCACTCTCTGGTCTTGGCTCTGGAAATAAATTCATGCCATTAGCAGCTGGTGGGCAGAAGACGGTGAGGAGAGGGGAGGCTGAAGTACGATGCTCCATGTTTTTCACTAAAGCTAATGGACTGTTTCAACAGCATATATCCTCACTGTTATTTTTTAATTACTAATAAGATTATATGACTGGCTAGAATAACAATCGCTCTGAGAACAGATACACCTGTGGAGGGTTAGGTTGGTGTAAAGGTAAACTAGAACCGTTCTGTTTTTTGTCCTCAAACTTATTTCCTTCAGGTTGTACTTTGTTTTTATCTGTCTTTTTCGATGATCATTCATCCAGATTCAGCTCTGCTTTTGACTTATGGGTCATTGTTTTGCTGTTTTTTTTTCAGGTCATCATCAAAGACACCAGCCTTGTCTTAACTCCAGCCCACATTAAATCCTATATCCTCATGACGTTACAAGGGTTGGAGTACATGCACCAACACTGGGTCCTGCACAGAGTAAGAAACCAGAAACAGCCTTATCAAAAGCACATGTTTGATCCTGTTAGTATTTACTGCTTTTTGTTTTCATCTCCAGGATCTGAAGCCCAATAATCTGCTGTTAGACGGGAGTGGAGTGTTGAAGTTGGCTGATTTTGGTTTGGCCAAAGCTTTTGGCAGCCCCAACAGAGTCTACACACATCAAGTTGTTACCAGGTCAGAGATGTTGTGCTAATACACAAAGAACAACTAAAAGTCACACATTTCAGGGATCTATTGTTTTTTTCCTCAGAAAAGATCATGTATTTTATCAACTTAAAAATGTCTTCAGATTACGGGAATTTCAGCTGACCTTGATATTTTGGATAAACGCCCAGAAAGGAGAAAATTACAATGATTGCATTGTGGTTTTTATTGGATATATAGTATTAATACCCACTTTGTCAATTTGTTGTGTTAGAATCCCAAATATATATATTTTAGTGAAAGACCAACACAAAGTAGAGCTGGGTACTAACTCTCATCGTAAAAGAAAATGTGGTTTTCTAAACCTCTTACGAAAAACTATCTGGATGACGTTATGTGTTTATATATTTAGCTCTCTTTGAGTCAATGCAGGTACAGCTGTGACTCCTGACTCTGTCAGCTCTGCACATGTAAAGACTGAAACTGTTTCAAAAGTGGATGGAGGGCATTCATGAATTTAAAGTCTTATCACAGATTTTCAGTTGGATTTGGGTCTAGACTTTGACTAGGTCATGAATGTACTTCCACCCGAATCATTCAGTTGTGGCTCTGACTGAATATTTAGGGTGGTTGTCCTGCTCGAAGGTGAACCTCTGTCTTGTTTCAAGTCCTTTTGCATCCTTGATGACATATCTAGTCTCATCAGCTCTGATCAGCTTCCCTGCTGAACAAATTATTCCACCAGCATGATGCTGCTGCCTCCATGTTTCACCATAGGGGTGGTGTGTCCAGTTTGATTTGTGGTTTTGGTCTTATCTAGGCAGATTTACTATTTTCCTCAAGTGACGTGACAAATTTCAAGTCTGACTTCTGGGAATACTTTGCTTTTCTTATTAATTCAACCCAAACGTGATAGTTATGAAATGTAATCTTATTTTATCCTTTCCTTTTCTCTTCCCCAGGTGGTACCGTTCTCCTGAGCTCCTGTTTGGTGCCAGGATGTACGGTGTGGGCGTAGACATGTGGGCTGTGGGATGCATACTGGCCGAGTTACTGCTTCGGGTAGAGAATCCTCCCTTCACTTAATTTTTAATTATTGTTTATAAAATCCCTGTTCTGATTATCTTCTCTGCTGCAGATACCGTTTCTCGCTGGAGACTCAGATCTTGACCAGCTGACTAAAATCTTTGAAGCTCTTGGGACTCCCACAGAAGAGACGTGGCCTGTCCGTGTCCGTTCTTTTACATTTTTCTTTTATTTGAAGTGTGAGAGCTTCAACATTTGTTTGTCGGATGTCCCTGCAGGGGATGACGAACCTACCAGATTATGTCTCCTTCAAGATATTTCCTGGCACCCCCCTGGAGCATATATTTAGTGCGGCTGGAGACGATTTACTCGAGCTCCTGCAAGGCCTCTTCACCTTTAACCCATCAACAAGAACAACGGCCACACAGGTAAAGAAAAAAATACTCAAGCAAATTAACTCTTCTCACTTGTAAACTTGGGGGTGTGGGGAGGATAGTCTTTATAAAAATAAAAGCTGTACAAGTTTTAACTTTTTTTTTTTCTCAACTCTTTCCCCTCTCGCATGTAAGGAAATTGCTTTTAAAATAAAATGCTTTTCTTGTTTTTCTCTGTCCATTTTCTAGAATAAAGCTAACTACTAATGTGATTAATAATAGTAAAACTCAAACAAAAATAATCCTCCTTATGGCAGGTTTTCACTCAATTATCAGTTTATTAATTCATGCAGTTTCCCACCTCATGTTTTCAGGAGAGGTCTGGAAATCTGGGAATCTTCAGCCTGGCTCAGATGAACAATATTGTAACTCTTCAGTTAGAATATTAATAAAGATTAAGCATTGAGCTCTGTCCTTTTTCTAAACTCCTTGGCATGTCTAAACTCCTCCCAGAAGTCCAGCAGAGCTCTGTCTCCTATAGCTGTTTAGTTTGTTGGCAGAACAACTTTACAAGAAACATTTTGTGTAGACTATATAGTTCATGCAGACTGCTTTAACACTTTCAGACTGGATTTGTTTTACTGTGGCTCCTAATCTAAGAGTTGGCTTGGCTCATCTGCCACCAGTGGCTGCCAGGTTTTTCAGACTGAAAATCCTTTAGCATCTACTAGTAGTTCATACATCCCCACTTAGACAGAGCTATTCATTTATTTTCTAAATTGTGTGTGTGTTGCTGTCTTTCTCCAGAGAGTTGACGATGCTTTCCTCTTCTTCTCCAGGCTCTAAAGATGAGGTACTTCAGTAATCGCCCTGGTCCCACTCCTGGTGCCCAGCTTCCCCGACCCAACAGCTCAGTAGAGGCTTTGAGGGAGAAGGAAACCGTTGGACTAAAGAGGAAAATAGACGGCTTGGATACAAGTAATAACTAATGTAGTCTAGCATTTGCGTTTTTACACCCACAAGCTGGGTTTAGGTTTATTTGCTAAAAATCTAACAATTTACTTGCGTTTCCTTTTTTTAAAAAGAGCTTTAAATTTGTTTGGACAGCCCAGTCAGACCCTAAGACCTAATAAACCCTTGCACTTCTCACGGCCCACACACTGGTATAAATTTAATGGACCCTGACACTGAAACTAGCAATTCAGTGGGTGTTGGCTGTAATTACAGCCTCAGTTAGAAATGCAGAATATTCTGAAGTTGAACATGCACATAAAGTTTAGTGGGAAGGTTTGTGTTACTAGAGCAGAGTGTTGGTGTTTCTGGGAGGTTCAAAGCATCTTGCAGCTCCTCCTCTGGTTTGGAAAATATCCGGGTTTGACTTCACGCTGTCTTCTGGAGCCTATATTACAGAGAGATTGTCGTAAGACTAATGATACAGTGTGGTGTTTTCTATATGTAGAAACATTATGTGGATATGTTGTTCGTAACATGACAATGTTTGTTTTTTTCAGCTGTTATGAAGAAGAAGCTCATTTTCTGACCACCTGGGACCTGGTAAATCAGACGAAATCCACCGATTTTTCCCAGGATGCAACAGGAATCTCCTCTGGAAACAAATAAAAATCCAGATTCAGCCGAGTCTGGCTCAGATGAGACTGGCTTTAGGACTTTGTAGTATTTATACGAGGATCGTGGCCTGCGGTTAGCTCCAGATGTGAGCTGCTGAACTCAAGACGTGTTTTCACGGATAATTCAGCTGTGGAAGCCCATTAGAATATTTCTATTTGTTACTAAAGGAAACACGAGTCTTATTCATGTCATGAATGTTTTATTTTTTTATGTATTGCCAATAAAAGGTGTGAATGCATATCTGACATCTTGCATTCTGTTATCTCCACGTAAAACTGTTAGTATTATTTCTGAATGTGTACCATGTTAATGATATATGGGATATTTTAAAGCTTCTTGGCAGTTTTTTGTAAAATCAAACTCCTTTTAGAAAATGTTATTGTTGGTATTGTTAATTTGTGAATCATTTAGTCCAGCTTTAATTTGCTTTATTAAAATTAGCTCCATATACATCCCCACTGTAACATCACATAAGACAAAAAGTAGCATTTTTTATTTGCACATTTTCAGTTTAATTTCAGACAACAGCTGCCTAAATTCACAAAGTTTCAACATAGCATCATCAACTGATTATCTGAGCAGAGGGATTCGTGTGTTGCAGAAAGAGTCTTCCTAGTGATGAATGTCTTCATATAGTCAAAATAAAGCGTTGGCTTTTTATGGCAGCAAACACTGAAGTGTGTGGGAATGAGTCATATGACAGCTTTTGGCAAATAGCAACACCTGGAGCTACGTTGGCAGCTTTATCAGTGTTGGCCATGTCAGGGAGGCTTCACAAGCTGGCAACTTGTGGCAGCTGCAACATGACTCAGGCGAGACACCCTGATGTGCCACAATCCAAGCAGACCTAAGGAAAGAAATTTGAAGTTTTAATTTTTCTCTTTATGTTTCTCAAACTGTGAGGTGTTATGTAAGATCACCTTTTTTGAGCTTTCCATCATATTATAATGTCATTCCCTCATCAAAATCATACCTGGAGTGTTACTCCAGCTTCATTCATGTTTTAGATATCCTTGAAACTCCTGTACCAGCCATTGAGTACGGAAGCGGATTAGGGCCACCGAAAAAAAAAAGAATTCTAACTTTAATCTCAAAATTTTGACTTTAATCTCAGATTTCTCACTTTAATCTCAGAATTCTGACTTTAAACTCAGAATTATTATTATTATTATTATTATTATTATTATTATTATTATTATTATTATTATTATTATTATTATTTCGGTGGCCCTAATCCTCTTCCGTAACACAAATATATGAAACTCCTTTATGGTGAGTTTCAACCG
Source organism: Xiphophorus couchianus (assembly GCF_001444195.1). Lineage (NCBI taxonomy): Eukaryota > Metazoa > Chordata > Actinopteri > Cyprinodontiformes > Poeciliidae > Xiphophorus > Xiphophorus couchianus. Next base: position 18,210,998 of record NC_040239.1, read on the forward strand.
CCTCTTGGTGCTGTCAGCATGTCAGGCGCAGCGCGGCTTTTGTGGGAGGAGAGATGACGACGAGGAGGAGGAAGAGGAGGAGGAAGGACGGAGGCAGCGGTCAGGGACATTACTGCGAACCAGGGAAGAACAGGCACGTTGCTCCTCGTCTGCTGCTGCTGCGGCGGGTGGTTTCATGTTGAAGAGGAGGAAAACGGCCATCCTTTCTCACCCCAAAGCGGATTTCAGTGACTCTGTGGAGCAGGATGTGTACTCCGTGCTGCGTCTCGCAGGTGAGGAACAATAGACAGGCGGCTGTCTGCTGTTGTCCACCGGGTATAAACGCTACAGCGACGCGGCTGTGGCGCTCAGCCTTGTTTACACTTCATGTCAGCATTAATTTCAGCTCGACCTTTGCTACTGAGACCACCTATTTTTGTCTCTCCTCGTGTCTGGTGGGGAATTTTTTGCTTGCCAGTTGTCCCGATTCACGCATAGCATGAAAGAAATGCGTAATTCACGCTCTGGATCCGCTCAGTAACGTCACTGCGGGATGAGGACAAAGCGAGCCGAGGCAAAGCTATAGCGCCGTAAACGAGTTACTATCAAAACTAGCTGGACTGGAGGGCGAGCAATGGGTTTTCAAAGCAAGTCGCATTCCTCTGGAAGCTGGCTGAGTTATAAACACCACCTCTTTGTTGTGGATTTGAGTTGTTTCATCTTTTCAACCATCTTCCTGTTGACTCCTAAAACTTCACAGGAAGCTGCTTTTACTCTTTTAGGACTATAATCTTGTTAAAATCTCTTATTCACACTATAGTGAAAGGATAGAGACAGTGTAGGCGAAATAATAACGTCTGCGTTTATATTTAGAGATGCACCAATCACTCCTTTCCTTTCCGAAACCAAGTTCCGATTTCCTTTGTGCTTTGACCTTCCAATTTTTGCCAAGGGGGGAGATTACTCATAATATCTTGTGTTTATATGATTGTGACAAACTTAGAAAAAGTGCAATTAGTACATTTTGTACTTGGATGTTTTTGTAAGCTGTAAACGGATAGAAACTTTTTTTTTCTTCACAATTTGATGTTCTGATTGTAGATTGGAGCCCAATTCTTCACTCTTTAACTTAAAGTGTATAATTAATTATTTGTTCTGAAAACAAATTTTGCAGAATATGTTGCAATAAGCTGTATGAAATGTATTTACATGCTGTCTGTGATAACTACATTGTAGGAGAAACCATTTCTTTAGTTAATGTGATTGGACATTGAGTAAAAATCCTAGTTGTTCTTTTCAACTTAACTAGCTTTATTCTGAATTACATAATATCAGTAAAAGTGTGATTATTAGTTATAGAAGGAATTGTGTTTGTATTTCAGTTGTGACATCTATGCTCATAAAAAGACTATGATCACATTTTAAATAGTCTTTGGCATTTTTATGGTAATTATTACCATAAATTATGACATTTTAAAATCTGTAGCGCCCATCCCTTGTTTGTAGGACATGTCCAGAGTTCACTGAGATTTAGAGAGGAGAGAACAGGAAGGAACAGTTGACAGAGAAGATGATGCATTTTATATGATTTGTAATTTTTAAATGTTGGCAGCCTTTTGGAAATGACTTTATTTTGATATTGTCTTAGTAATGTCAGCCATGCTAATAAATAACTGCTTTTAAGCAGCAGGGTAAAACTGAATGCTTCTATTATAGTAAAACTCTTAAAAAGAAATTAAAATCAGCTAAAATAGGGAAACTTTACAGAACCTTCGATCGGAAATAGGCCACAAAATTCTGATCAGTTTGTCTTTTATTTGAACATTAAGATGCTAGTGCGTGTTTGGTGTAACCTACATTTTCCTCCCTAGTTATTTTCTGTCGTCACAATGTCTCCAATACTCTTTGGGATTTTTAGCATCTCGTCTCATCCTCTAAAATCGGCAGCAATTGAGAGCAGGAAAAGTTTTTCAATTGGTCAAACACATTACCGACATGCAGAGTGGGACTGAATAACACTTGAAATATAATAGCCCTCTCAATATAGCATCCAAGCGATCCTCCGTGATACTGCTGCTGCTGCGTTGGTCTGGGCAGGAATTTAATTACACATTCACCCCTCATCTAAGGGGGAGCTTACTTCCATTTCCTGTGCCTTTCAAAGAGCCGGGATGATGGAAAAGGGGCAGGATTAGGAGAAAATGAAGGGCAAACAATAAGACCAGTTGAGAGTTACTGCACGGGGAGTGTACTAATCCCTGCCACAGACAATCCATTTAGTCCGTCACCATCTATTTGTGTACTTCTAATTAACTTTTTTCTCCATGCTTATGTGCCACACTTGAAGTTTTGAGAGGCCCTGCCTGATGTGTGGTCCGGCAATTTCCGCACTGCCTCCAAGGTTGGAAATTAGAGAAGAGCGACTGTTGTTTGGGTTGGATTCGAAGTGATAGAAGAAGTAACGGTGTGGAAGGAGATCTTTGAAATCTGTCGCTGAGTTTAGCAATCGATGAAATGTTGGAGTGGCAACAGGACCCATGGATAAGCTTCAGCCGGGTGTCCAAAGTGCTGTGTATGTTGGGATGCAATGCAGCACATGTCTGTAAGCACTGTAATGCGAAGGTGTGGTAGCCATGGTTGAGCCTCAGTAGTTAGAAGAAAATGAAAGGTTATTCTTTGAGACTCATGTTTTGCTATTCTGCTCCATCCTCCTTTCATCTCACACTTGTAAACAAACAATTATGTATCCATCTTCTTAATCATAGTGTATTATTTTATTTGTATTTTTTTAGAAAAGTCTAGATCTCATGTTTTATTTTTATTTCAACTGTATCACATGCTAAAGTTGTATCTTACACCATATTTCTTTTGAATAGAACCCCCTTTTGGGCCAGTTGTGCCTTCTTACATATGGGAGGTTTATATCCCTGCTGAAACAAAACAACAGAGCCAACCACCTGCACATAGACAGTATAATCATATAATACATATAAGCACATTTTTACAGTAAAAGTTAGAAAATTGCTTTTAGCCCTCGGCTGTAAAAGTTTGTACAAAATGTCTTGCTGGTGGCTATGAACTGAGGCATGACGGGTGCAAGCCGTGCCATGGGAGTTGGCTCATTTTGTCTTAAAGTGTCCTTAAATAAAACGAGCGTTTTTCACTTTTAAATCAGACATCTGTTTTTGAGGACAAAACACATTTGCTCTTTTTCTGTCATCAAGGTGGTCAAAAGTAATCAAACTCATTTAATTTAAAGGTCCTTTATAACTAAATCTAACTCTTTAACAAACAAAGAAAATGTGTTTTTACTTAGTTTGCAGCTCTCTTTGAGGAAAGACGGACAGATATTTCAATTTTTGCAATGTAACAAAATCTGCAGAGTAGTTTGCCTCACCCCGTTGTTGTATTGCCATAGCTTGCAGGATTTACGTTGCCCGCCGTCATAACACGGGCATGGCATGTCGTTAGTCTTCAGTTAACTCTCAGGAATTTTTCTGAAGTCAGCGGCAGCAGGGGTTTGTTTTCCCAGTGGGACATTACTGCCAGTCCTTCATTCCTGTAGTGTCCGTCTACTACCTGATGGCACAAATGATGTCTACAGTACTTGACTTTTCTGTTGGATTTTATGACTCGCAGTACAAAGAACAACATCAGCCAGACAAACCTTACCCATGCATCTCTAATTAGCCCTGTGGTGGTGAGTTCACTGGGACAAACCCTGTTCTTTTCCAATCTGTGTTTTTTTTCTTTAGGTTTTGTGTGTGCTTTTATATTAGTGAGCAAGATCTAAAGTCAATGATGCAACATAGAGAAATACTAGCTAACTCTTGTCTAATTTGTGTCTTTCCAAATGGAGGGCTGATAAAAACATTCACTTTGGATGAAAAACTGGCCTTTGTGTTGGCATAAACACAGCATGACTGTAGATTTTCCTGTATCTGTTGATCTCATATTGTCTCGTCTTCCTGTTCTGGTTCAGTCTGTTTCCTTTGTGACAAAGAGTTTCATCTGTGAGGAATTTCATGATCATTGCCCTCAGTTATTCCTCTTTACTGTAACTCAATCCTCCTTTTAGTTCAGCTGTTTCCACTCCCAACAAACTAAAGTTTCCTAGCTGCTGGTTGTATCCAGGGGATCCGTTTGCAAAGAGTAAGCAAAGATCTCCCTGTGTGTATAGGGAAACAGAGCACTGATACATTTTTGCTGTGTGTATACAGCTGCCTGGATATACAGACAATAGCGGGACTGTCACTCACAGTATGTGGAGTAATGGAGTCGTATGTTAAAGCTCTTTTGTTTCGCCTGCATCACTTTTATTTCACTCTGCTGGTTTCCTGTGACTGCCTCCAGCACAAAGCATTGATGTAACCTGAGAAAAGTGGGTGGGTCAGCAGTTTTATCTGAACCTTTGGTCTGGGATGATTCATTGTGACCAACTTATTACAGATGTTAAGAAGTGTTGTCACTTTGAGGAACCATACTTGGCCACATGATGCAGGATAAGTGAGAGTTACTGTTTGCGGTAGTGAAAATCTGGCTGCAGGGTTTTGCTGTGTCTGTACTGCTGCTTTTGACAGAGCTCACGTTAGGTGTGAGTCACGTCTTTTCTCACTGCCATGCTTTTTTTAATCTTTTTTTTTTTTCAGGGCCAGTGTGTTTAGGTGAAACAGAACGGTGTTGGCTTCCTGCGACCTGTATTTAACAGTATTTTGACACCTCTGCTTGTTAGAGGAACTGCCAGAGGGAGAAGCCCCGTACTTCATTGTAAATCTGGCTGGGATTTTCAGCCTCGCTGTGCGGACAGTGGCTGACCTGAATTTGTGAGAGGCCTGTTTGTATTGTGTAAGCGGTTGCTTCTCTGTGGCTACGTGCCGCACAGCCTTCTGGGTTTGACTGAGGTAAACTTCTCCGTCTGTTGTAGGCCAAACAGTGTCGTTGTTTTTATCACTTAGATTGGCATTAATAAGGGAGTGAAGAGTATAACACAGCAGGTATCATTAGTTACTGTAAAGAGGCCATACAGTCTGCTGTGTGTTGCAAAAACATCCATATTGGTTTCACGTTCTTTCCCATCTTAAGCAAATGTGATAGGCCACCATCAAGAAGATTCAAATGTAGTAGAGAGGAAATCTCCTTTCTGTTTCAAATGGTGTTATCACATTGTAGCAAAGCAGTATAATGGGAGCGAGTGGAGAAGAAGGTGAACTGTGGGAAAAAAAGAGAGAAAAAGTCAAAGAGATAATGGTTACTGTCCTAGCAACGCAATAAGGACTGATGAAGGGAGTGAAACACAGCGCTAAGATAAGAGAGTAGTAGAACAGAGTTTGTCTACACTGACTGTATTGTAAGATTTTCTCAGAATCTGTCCTTGGTTTGACTGAAGACAGGCGTGGAAAGAGCTGTGTGGGGGCCAGACTTGTGCAGTTCAGGATGAATAGCTGCAACACCATGACAAACGGCTGGGAGGCCGCTGATCATATTTAGGTTGGGGGTTTGAATTGCAGACAGGCCAACCACCTGTCATTGTACTGGTGAGGGGCACTAGCAGTGAGGGAGGCCGGGGGGTGGACGGCCTGTGAAGTGGGTAAGGTCAGCATGGGTTGCTATGGGTGCTCCTTTTGCATCTGTGTGGAGGAATTCCTCAAGACATTCCCATCTCTCAGGTCCCTCTCCGTGTTCCCAGATCTGCTCCTCAGTCTGCTCTTTGCCCGCCTCACTGTGTGCAATCTGCTGGCGAAATACCCCCTAACTAATGAAATCTAAACAACATCAGATCCTAAATTGTTCTATTTTTTTCTCTACTTGTATGCAGCGTTTTGTGGTTAATTAATTGCCCATTGAGAGAGACATGAGTCTGCAGCAGAGACTAAAGGTGACAGCTTACCCTGTTCAGCTGCGTGTATGCAAATGGAAACCAGGAGGCACAAGCATCGAATCAAGGCTAAACTTCATTCATCCTTCCTTTTTCTGTACTCACATAATCCTGCCCAGGGTCACCAGTCGAGGGTGGAGAGGTGGGCTGGTAATTATGGTATTCCGGTTATCTTGTTTGATTAACCAAAGCAGTTGAGATTCATTCAAACATTTATTAAAACAGGAGTTTCTGTTTTGTATTGTCCAGAGCAGGTGTTGATGACCTGCAGCTCTTCAGAAACTCAAAACAGATTTTTTTGACTCCAGGGGCCTTTATTTGACAGTGAGTGGACAGGAAGTGGTTTGTGAGAGAAGACGAAGACATTAGGCTAAGGTCAACGGGTTGGGACTCACACCCGTGACTGTGACACTGAGGACTCTGGGCCACATGATCTATGCCTGTCCCACCGCCGTGCCCAGCAGAGAGCTACTTTAACTGTGCTTTTACATATAAAAGTAATTAATGAGATTCTAAGTTTGCCAGTTTTTCTCTGTTTATAAATTTCTACAGCAGAATAAATCTAACAGTTTAAGAGATGCTTATTTAAAAATGCTCTTATAGTCAATGGGTCACAAATTAGGTGTTTTTTTTTTAGTTTATTTTAATAAAATAAACACCCTTTTATTTGGAAATAAAAGCAAAGTTCGTATTATGTATATTATGCATATATTATGAGGATAATGGAGACGACGATGTACAAACTCAGAGTAGCAATCCTGTGGTGGGCCGGGCAAATTCTTCAGATTTAAATTTTTTGTCTCCTCCTCTTGGCCTTCTAGTTGGAAAATTATTTGAGTCTTATCTAGTTAAACATTTGCTTTCATCTTTACCCCGACTAGCTCTTTAATTATGAATTTGTTTCCTTCAGTAACAGCATCTACCCCGAAAATTATTGTCAGCTGAACCTGGTAGTGTTTACATATGCCGCATACACTGATCAGAAAAAGATTGATATTTTCCTACTTGTTCACAAGCCAGGACTCATTTTGATTCAGCTCTTCTTCATAATGTCTGCTTTCCAAAGGCTTGATCCCATCTTTTAGACACGTTTTTTCATGTCGGATTCAAAAGGGTTTTGCTATTTCAGTCTGTTTAGTTTAATCTTGGTCTTATAGGCGTTCTCTTTGTCACAGTGTGTAAAGTAAATGCTCTCTCAGGATGAGCAACTGAGACAGAGATGCAGTTTCTCCTGCTCTAACAGACAAAGGAGACAGTTTTGGTTCTGCTTTCAATCAGGAATCTGTAAAGAGAGCCATCAAAAAGACAGCGCTCTGCTCTGCTATGAAAAGCCAGAGCTCTAAGCAACCATGTTGGAGCCCGAGGTGATGGATGGATAAATAGTTGGACTGGCAGCAGGAAGGCTAACGGGGAGATCTCTGGGCTGGTGAAGCAGGGAGACAGAGATGGAAAGCTTGATTCCAACAACGTGTAAGTTTTGGTGTACATTTGTCAGTCAAGTGCTAGAGGATGTTTCCACCAACAGGCATTTGTGCGTTAACAAAAAAAAATGCCATGAGGTGCAAAAGAGTGCTTTCCTATTAACAAAACTTACAAACACAGCAAATTCCTGCTCACAGGACAATGTTCTTGTAATGACACAAAGGCTTATTAAAAGAAAAGATGTAGCAATCACCAGATAAATATAGTGCTGACTTGTTTATGCTGGAAACCTACAGGAAGTGCTGTCCTTCTACTGCTCTCAGTCATGTGTTTCACAACTTCCCTCTGCAGTATCTGTGAGTGACAACATTGTTTGAAATGCATTTAAACCTTCAGAAAGAATGAAGCATTATCCAAGTTAATCTTTTCTTTTTGTAGTTTTTGAATCAGAAGTGGATGGATCAGATAGATGTACAGATGGAGATCACAGGATTGACCTCTAACCGCTGAGTGAGGTGGCTTCAGAAAGGCCTTGCAAATCATAGAGCGCCTTGCTTTCTAAATATAATACAGAGACCTCTTTTATGTAGTTATCCTCCTCCTATGTGACGCCCTGACAGAGGAAACAGTGCAGGCCTCTGTGCTCAATTGGGTTTTTATTCTCTGTAGTGACGTGCAGGAGAGAGGCCGTTTGTCTTTTGTGGCTGAAACCATGAATGACCAATATGAACAGTCACTTGTGGTTGTCTCCAAGTTTACTACTGGTTATGGAGAAGCTATGACTTTGTATTGTTGGATAATTCTCAGATATAGGAATGTGAAAGTATTTAGAAACTTTTCATATTTTTCAGGCCAGGTTGAATAATATGTCAGTGTTTTCAATCAATTGTTTTAGTTTGAGAGTAAAATTGGTTGAAAAAACTCAATTCCCTTCCAGCCTCTGATGAACCAAAGGTTGGTCAAAACAGCTTTGAAGCGTTGTGGGCAACTTTGACCCTCTTCAGTGTGTCTACATCAGGGGTCTCGAACTCCAGGCCTCGAGGGCCGTAGTCCTGCAGTTTTTAGATGTGCCACAGGTACAAAATACTGGAATGAAATGACTTAATGACCTCCTCCTTGTGTAGACCAGTTTTCCAGAGCCTTAATGACCTAATTATTCTGTTCAGGTGTGGTGCAGCAGAGGCACATCTAAAAGTTGCAGGACTGCGGCCCTCGACAACTGGAGTTTGAGACCCCTGGTACATGGAGACGACTCGTTTATAAGTCTCACTTATAAAAAGAGACGCACCAATCAGGTGTTTGTGGTAGATTTCCAGTCTTTGACTTTTGAAAAGCCATTATCAATTTTTGGATGATTTGATTTTTTTCTCTAAGAGCTTTATTATGAGAATACATAAAAACAGACTCGCGTTGTAAAACACTTAAAGACAAAATATCTACATAGTTGAGATTTTAAGCTAGCTTTAGCGTGTTATTTTAGCGATTAATATGGTTAGCTTGGCCAACATTGCTAAAGCAGCAGCCTCCATATAGAGTCCCTTTCTGCTACCAACTTGATCCACCTTAAATTTTAGCTGACAAGTCAAATAGTAAGGTGGATATTTTGACAGAGTGATCATCCTGTGTGAGGGTGTTAAGTTGCACAAAATTCGAGACCAACCTTCAGCTTTAGGAGAGAACAAACACAGCTTTAATTAACATTTGCAAATGGAGAAAACATACAAAGCTCACATCTCAGTGAGAATCGGATGAGTTCTGACTTGGGGCTGAACGTCCCCTCATCTACGTAGGACACATCACAAATTACGTAGTCACACCCCCTGGCTCAAGTGTCAGGCAAAAATCTATAAGTTACTTATCTGTAAGTTTCAGTTGAGCAGGGTTGCATACACATTCACAGTTCAACTTTAGCCATATTCTCTGTGTTTCTTGTGGATAAGACACCCTTTTAGGTTTGTTTAACGAAACATAGTAGATAACTTCTACTTTCTTTCTGTGTCCAAATAGGCGTTTATCCAAAAAGGCCTCTCTGCTGATGGCTAAACAGATACTAGTAACTGAACTTCTACAAAATAGGCTTATCACCTTAGCCATGTCTAACATTTCTAACTGCTGAACACCCTGTTCTTCACTTATTTGAGGAGGGTCAGAAGAGCATATGTCCTGTTGAGCTGCAACTGAGTGCAAAACTTTAATAAAAACATCATAAAGTGTACATTCAAATTTAATTAAACATTGTTAATACATTTTTCCTTCACAAGGGTGAATAATTTGTTATTAGATGTTTGTGTTTTGTGCCCTGGAGTGGTGTCCATTCCCATCTTCCTTATGTCTGTTACGATAAAGATAGAGCCACTGTGACAGACATTAGATCATTAAAATTGTTGATCAATTTGTTGTGTTCCTCCTCTGCACCTCACTGACTTCTTTGCACTTGTTCCTGCAGTCGGGGAATTTGTCAGCTGGTGTGAATCACTGTTTTTAAAGTGAATTTATTTCAGCAGGAATCCCCTTTTTTTCCCTTCTGGTTCCAGATGAATGCTTTATTCTTGTTTTTATTGAACCTGCTCTTACTTTTTATTCTTTATGTAGATTTTAATTGAATTTGTAAATGACTTTAGAGAACTTCTCTCTGGTCCATCCACCACATTGTGTCTCCTGATTGCCTGATTGTCAGTATTCATTACGTCTGAAATAAGAAGCTCAGCTAAGGGTGTCCTTATTGTATTTGTCCAGCTGGCCTGTTGCTGCGGCTCAGCGGCCTGCTCCTGCTGCTGTAACTGCTGTCCGAAGATCAAGCAGTCCACTGGAACCAGAATTATGTACGCCTTGTACTTCCTGCTGGTCACCGTCATCTGTGGCATCATGATGTCCCCAACTGTGGAGCAGATAATGAAAGACAACGTGAGTACAATATTGAAATAACTGATCATTTAACAAGCACATTTAGAAGGATGCAGACAATAATAAAGCTAAACTCTGGATTGTATTAATAGGATACCACTTTGCTTTTTGTTTTTAGTTTGCCGAATAAATCTCTGAGATGTGTAGCATTCCTCCCACTCTTTAAACAGAGAGTGGGAGGAATGAGAGTTTACTTCTAATAAATAACTTCCTCTGTTGTTCTGGGATGATTGCATAAGATCTCTTTAATCAACCCAAATTGGAGTTCATCATTGTAACTTCCTGCAGAGTATATACTACAGCTGTTATCTCATGAGTCAGGCCAACAACCTTTAACCCAGATTTTGTCTTGTTGTTTTCTGTGTAGCTGGCCCACCGTCTCTCTCTCTGCGTCTAGTGTTGACAAAACTTTGGGGCAAACATTCCCTGAACATGACCACAAAAACACTGTGGTCAAACACGGTGGTGGGAGTTAGATTATCTGGGGATGCGTTGATTCTTCAAAACATGCAGGTTTTGTTTTAATTTATTGAACCCTGGATCTTGCTATTTACCTGGAAATCCTTAATACAGAATATTCAGCAAGCAATTTCTGACCTCATAGCTCAAATCCACTCAGGTTTTGCATCAGGACAGCAATCCAATATTTTAGTCAGTTTATATAATAGTATAAACTCACTTAATTTTATGTTGGATTTTTGTGATCCAGTAAAAAGTGATCCAATTCATACAGGGTGCAGTGCAATGTGTTCACTGCACAACAACACAAGACTGACCTACAAAAAAGGCCAGGAAATAAATAAATAAATATATATATATATATATATATATTTTTTTTTTTTTTTTTCTTTTTCTGGCCAGCAAAGGATTGTATAAAGGAATACAATGCTGATTGTTACCATGACAACAGCCAAGCTTCCTTTTCCAGAAGAAGCTCCGTGGTGACAATATTTAACCACTCGTCTTTCTGTTTTGTGTATCCCTTTTCCAGTATTTGTTAAAGATTTTGACAGGATCCCCTGCTGTGTGTTTCTCTGTGATACAAGGATTCTCTACAAAAAGCCAACCCAAGCACAAAATGGCCTCTGATAAACCCCTCCACACTTTCAAGCAGACGCTGTCAGTGACACACTGAGCACAGTGGGAAGTCCCTCCTAAGAGAGCGGCCATTGTGTGTGTGGGAGTGCTGGTCTCCTCTAAAGAGATTTACAGCAGTTTGAAACAGTTCAGCCATTCTTCTTGTAATCACAACACCATGGACATGCTAATATGATCCTTAATGGGAGACAAAAGCTCCAAAAAAGGCTTTTTTTGTGTGTGTCATGATCTGGCTCTACATGCTGAAGAGATGACGGCTTAATCTGCCTGAATCGAACATGTTCAGCTATCATTTATCACCTGTTGAAGTCCCCAAGCGGTGACTAGTACAGTCAGATGATATTTTACACCTTTCTGAAGAGCGCTGGATTTCATTAATCTTTTCTTTTGAAAAAGACAAGCTTATTTTCATACATATTTATCTTCAAAAGCCTGCCTTGGGAAACCCATTTTATATAATAAACCATAATCACTAGAAGGATTGACAGGGTAAAGTTTGTACCACAATCATTCAAAGTATTGTCAGTGTTTGGTGCTACAATTTGAAGTAGCAATTAAAAGTTTTTGTAAAAAATGTGATATTTTTCTGACAAATTATACATTTTGGTTACTGCTTTTGTTATCAGAAAAGTTATTTTAAATGTAACTCACTTGGAAAGAAAGGCTTTTTAAAATTATTTGTATTTTTATCCTCTTCGTACTAGTTACTCACTCGAATAGAACGGGGAGGCATTAATATAAACACTACACACATTTTCCACTACTGACCTGGGTAGTAGCTGTTGAATGTCTTAGAATTGAGATTATTTGTGTCATTTACTGATTGTTAACTGTGTTCGAACTGACATATACAGGTTCATTTTATGGTATTTCATGTAACATCTGCTTACACTTATACAATCTTAGAGCTGACAAACGAAGCACAAATGTATCTTCAAAGCATCCGCTTTTCTATCAGTAGGTCTGTTAAAATTAGACACACACCTGGGGAAAACATTCACACACTTTTGTGGTACATACCAGTGAGTTCATGTGTGCAGAGGCTGGGCTGGCGCCTGTATCACCATCTAGAGAATTAGATGCAAAAATCTAGCTTGTTGTACAGGGTGTACTTGCCCAAAAGGATTAATATGTATCGTGCTCTAATTACCTGGCTCTCTCTTCAGCTTTTCAGTAAGTTAATAGACTCCAGCGCCGTGCAGCTTTATATGTGATCTAAGTAAATTACCCTTGAGTTTCTGAGAACTGAAGGCTGACTCCAGCTCCTTTGCTTGGGCTGCCAACAAAAGAACTGGGTGATAGAAAAAAGTTACCACTCTTATTTTGTTTTCCATTTCTTTCCCATTTGACTTGGACTCTCGTCTCTCGAGCTGGCAAGTTTGTTCACCATGGGGCGTGCTGTGGTGGCGCAGGGGGTTAGCACGCCCCACGTTTGGAGGCCTTAGTCCTCGACGCGGACGTCGCGGGTTCGACTCCCGGTCCCAGCGACCTTTGCCTCATGTCCTCCCCTCTCTCCTCGCCCTCTTTGCCTACTGTCGCAAAAAAAATACGAGCCACTAGCGCCGCAAAAACTCTTCGGAGAAAAAAAAAACAAACAAACAAAAAAGTTTGTTCACCATATATCAGTCTTCATTCTTTGTTTTTTAAATCCAGAAGTTGTCTCTTCTGTTGGACCTCAGCCCAATTTCCTATGAAAGCCACGCCAAGTTTCTCATTTTTATTACTCACCCTTGCTTTGCCTCTCCTCTTGTGATGCGGTTTTTGGAGCATAAACCGTAATCCCCCCCTCCTCCCCCCGTGTAGTTTGTTCCGTCTCTTGTCCCTCTTCACATTTTTCTGACTTGGTGACAAAAAGCATTTAATTTATTCATCTGCGGCCTTTGTGTGTGTACACTGTCAGTTAGTTTTAAGGCCCCTCTAACAGGCTGCAGAGAACCGAGGATGAATGAGGGCTCCACAGAGAGACCGCGCATTTGTTGCTGCTGCCTGTTCCGTCTTTCAGCTGCTTTAGAGCCGTGACACAGAGAATAGACACTATTGGGCCCTTTCACTGAGGCCACACTCAATACAAACATAAGCAGAGGTGGGTCTCTGTCCACTGCCACAATGATCTAATCCTGTTTTTTTTTCTTCTTCTTTTTCTTTTTGCTCTCTGGTTTTGCCCATCAGATCCCTTTCTACAACGAATTGTGTGAGAAGATGAATGCAGGGGAGAACTGCAAGACTCTGGTGGGATACTCTGCTGTCTACAAGATGTGCTTTGGAATGGCCTGCTTCTTCCTCTTCTTCTGCATCTTCACGCTTCGGATAAACAGCAGCACAGGCTGCAGAGCGGCCATTCACAACGGGTAAAAATGAGCTGCTATAGTTTATGAAATATACAGTTGTCTTTAAGACTGAAATGCAGCCCCACACCTCGTGGCGGGGCGCTGTTTAGAGAAAATACATGCTGACTCGGCCAGTTGTTCACAGATTTTGGTTTCACATTTATTGACTTCCAAACAGAAAATGAGATTGAATAAAACTAGAATTTTTGAATAAAAATCTAATTGTTTTGACTTGTAAATATTTTATGATGTATTCATTAAGTTATTGAAATATGATGCATTTATCACAATCATATTTACATTTTTACATATGAATATTTACATAAATAGTTTAACTGATATTGCATTAGTTTAGATTTTAAGATATATTTTTATTTCTTGCCTCCCTTGACGATCAGCTTCTGGCTGCTGAAGTTTTTCCTGCTGGCTGGTTGTTGCACTGGAGCTTTCTTCATTCCCCAGCAGGAAACCTTTCTGGAAGGTAAAACGCCTTTACTGCAAAACCAAAGTACTTTCTGCTCTATTCCTATAAAATCTGTTGTTAGGGCTGCAACTAATAATTACTCTAATAATTGATTATTTTATTGGTTATTCTGATGATTGATCAGTTAATCACATAAAAAAAAACAGCAAAGTTTTTATTTAACTGTTAAGGCCTTTGTATTTGTTATTAAAACACATTAAAAGATGTAAATAAATAATTCTATTTATTTTTGTAATAAGAAAACAAGCATTTTGTTGCCTAAAATTTTATAACAGTCCTTTGGTGTTTGTTTGAATACTTGTTCTAAAGGAAGCATCTGGAGCTAAAAAATATTTCTAACATCAAGATGTGAAAAGCTCAGGACTTAATATCAATACTCGGACTAATCTGTGGAGTATTTTTTGGATTAACCAATTAATATTTGGATAACAAAAGGTGCATAATAGGTTTTTTTAACAACATTTGAACCAGGTGAAGCTCAAGCTGCCACTTGAGGAAGTTTGGACAGCACTTATTTACAGATGAAGTGTTTTTTTCGTAAGCTTCTGCTTGTGGCAAAATATACACATTTTTGTACAGTTTTGGTTTAATTACTGCTGTGAATATGTTGTTCTTTCAGCAATTGGCCTATTTTGAGTCTGTATACTCAAATACAATTGTTTACAAAGTTTGTTAATGATTATTCCAATGATTGATTCATCTGGAAATCATTTCAGTCATGCCTGCTACATTAACACAATTTTGAATGACCTGAGTTTTAAAGTCTGCAAAAAGAAATATTTAACTTCTGATAAGGATGTGATACTAGGGGATGTGAAAATACTCAGTTGGATAAAGTTAAAATAAAAAAATAAATTTGGTTTCATCCCTATTGTCGTATTGGAGAACGTTTATATTTAGTATTTTATCTTCACATTAGGTCATCTACGAACCACAAACCTCAGTGTGTCTTACAGTGATTTTACGTTGCAGGTCAACATGAAGTAGGATGTAGTTATAGAGAACGTAGGATTTTCAAAATCTTTTACCAACAAAATGAGAAAAATTGTGTGAGTTTATATTCAGCCCTACTCTGATACCTCCAAGTGTGATGCAATGATGCATTTAAATCCACAATGACCATCCTTTCAAAACCTGCCTCTTTATTTGTTATTATTCAGTTTACCTGAGCTCAGAATGTTATCTTGTCACCATTTCAACATGTGTCCTGGTCTCTGTTTAACGTTACAGTGTGGCGCTACATTGGAGCTGCAGGTGGAGCCTTCTTCCTGCTGATCCAGCTCATGCTGCTGGTGGAGTTTGCTCACAGATGGAACACAAACTGGTGAGAGCTGAACAGTGTGGCTGTCATTGAAAGATGAGTGCTGACCTTTATATGTTAGAGAAAACCCTAAAATGTTATTTACTCTTTGGAGGCTCTTAAAAAAAGTTGTGACGAGAGAAGAAGACGGACAGCTTTGTATTTTAATGGGGCACTTTGTTCAGCAAAGATGCATCTTCCAGAAAAGTTTCTGGTGGATGGTGGTAGATTGTTTCCAAGATGTGTGAAGGTTTCAATCGACATAAAATAAAATGTGAACCTTTGCTTGTCTTCATGCCACTGTATTAAAGGTAAAACTTCCAGACAAAGTAAAATGAAAGAACCTGCGCAGCTGTAAACCTTTCCTGTCATGTTTCCATGGTGATGCTGCAACTCATCACACATTACTCTGTCTCCCTTCCTGTGAATTTTCCTTTAGGTCATTTACTCCTGGGTTGTATTTTTGTGTATTTTCACTCCTGTTTTTCCCCCCTGTTAAATTATTTTCATTCAGTTTGTATTCCCTTATTAATATTCTGTTGTTTTTTCTGTTCCGCTTTTTGCTTTGTCTCCCCCCGACGCCCTTTCTGTTTCTGCCTGCAGGAGTTCAGGTGTGGAGTATAACCGTCTGTGGTACGCGGCGCTGGCGTTGGTGACCCTGATTCTGTTCAGCATCGCAGTGGGAGCGGTGGTCTTCATGGGCGTGTACTACACACATCCTGAGGCCTGCTTTCTGAACAAGATCTTTCTGGGCATCAATGGCAGCCTCTGCTTGATTGTGTCCCTGCTCGCCATCTCCCCCTACATACAGAAATGTAAGAAACTTCAATACAATTCAGTCGTTATTGTTTATAATAGTGTTTCTTGTTATTATGTAGTTCACCATAGAAATTTACCAAATATCTAAAAACAATGTAGCTAGAATATTCTGATTTCTTGAACTTGCTGCAGTGACAGATGGAAATGTTTTGGCTATGTCTCTGCCAGCTTTGCACATCTAGAAACTATAATTGTTGGGTGAAATAGTCAGATTGGATCGAAAGGTTCTATGAAATGTCTAAGTTGGATTCAGGTCTGGCCTTGTACCAGGTTGCATAGTGTGGATCCAAAAAGTTAGATTGTTGGTCTTCTTTGTCCAGAGCTCCTTCTTTGATGTTTTCTATGTGGCTTTTGCTAAACAGAACTTCTTCTGGCTTCGTTCTGTTCACTTGTTCAAGGATTCAATGATTTTTTTATTGACATACCAGCTTGCATTTGCTTATTTGTGGTACAAAATTTGGACTTACAGGCCAGACTTGGGGAGTGTACAACTAACAGTTGTTCAGTTGTTGACATCTAAGCTGTGCATCTCTGCAGCTCCTCCAGAGTTACCAGGGGCTTCTTGGCTGTTTCTCTGATAAACAATCTCCTTGCCTGGGTCCCCAATAGGTTGATGCTATGTCTTCATAGGTTTGAGCTTGTGCATTGCTCTGATGATGAGTTGAACAAAGCTTTGAGATATTGGATAAATTATTTTATAACATAACTCTGCTTTAAACTTCTCCATAACTTTCTCACTGATGCTTCTGCTGTGAACCTTGGTCTTCTTGGTGTTGTTTGTTCACTAATCTTCTCTGACAAACCTCTGAGACTTCACAGTTCAGCTGGATTTACACTGAGATTAAGAGATATGCAGTTGGACCATTTATGAATTATGTGACGTGTTTGATTTTATTTAGACAAGCTAAGGGTGGCAAACACAACTTGCAATTAAGTCAAGTTAAGTTTATTTGTGTAGCACATTTCAGCAACAAGGTTAAAACAGCAATAACCAATCATAAAACAAGCATTAAACATTACATTTTGTGAATACCATCATCAAAATATATTAATCAATGCTGCAGTTATTTTTTATCAAGGCAACTCTAAACTGGTGGGATTTTAGCCTTGATTTAAAGGAACTCAGTTATGCACTACTTAGTGTTTGTCAAAGACTTAAAATCCTAATAAAACACACAGATATTTTTTTATTAGGATTAGGACGTGACAAAATGTGGGGTGTGAATACTTTTGTAAAGACCTATTTGAATATTTAATTGAAAATGTCTGTTCTTGCTTTTGCTTCTGCAGTGCAACCCAGATCAGGGCTTCTGCAGCCCGGCGTCATCAGCGTGTACGTCATGTACCTCACCTTCTCTGCTTTCTCCAGCAAACCAAAAGAAGGTAAGAACAGAAATATCTGTACCAATCTGTAACAGTCTGTAATTAATATTAACAATCTGTAATTAATTAATACTAACAATCTGTAATTAATACTACCAATCTGTAACAGTCTGTAATTAATTAATACTACCAATCTGTAACAATCTGTAATTAATACTAACAATCTGTAACAATCTGTAATTAATTAGTACTAACATCTGTAATTAATTAGTACTAACAATGTGTAACAATCTGTTATCAATACTAACAATCTGTAACAATCTGTAATGAATTAGTACTGGCAATCTGTAACCGTCTGTAATTAATACTAACAATCTGTAATTAATACTAACTTAGGTCAATTGATTCACAAGTTAGGTTAGCATTTGATAATTAGCTTAAGCTAGTATTCGTTGCACTGACACAGTTTTACGTTTATAAATATGATAATATAAGCCATAAAATGTAAATGTTCCACTCTACATTTGAGTCCTTCATTGGTTGTAGATATGTTTTAGTTTTCACATATGTGTTTCCACATGTTTTCCTCTGCTAGTGATTGAAGTCGATGGCGTGAACAAAACTGTCTGCGTATTTCCCTTCAACTCCGGGTCAGAAAGCGACAAGCAGATCGTCACCTTTTTGGGAGCGGTGATCCTGTTTGCCTGCATCATTTACTCCTGGTAGGAAGCAAACATATTGCATGTTATCGGTCACAAACCGAAGCAGTTGTAAACATGTGCTGAGCTGTAGCCTCCATTAAAGATGAACACATGTCTTCCTCCAGGTTGGTGTTGTGACAGATTAAAGACAAGTTAGCAGCTATAAATAAACCAAACTTTAATAAAATACAAAAGATATTTTTTGAAGATTAGACAGAAAAAATGCATACAAAGATTCAGTCAGATCTGGTATACATTCTGGTTGTTATTCACAAATTTTCAGAAAGGTGATAATCTTTCTGAAAAGATGATCTCTATTTGGCAGGTTAAATTGTCTAAAAATGGAAAGTAAATGAGGAAACCTGAGTATTTCCACCAAAGCAAACACAGAGCTTTAAGAAGTCGTCTGCTTTCACTAAGCTTTAACAGAATCACCCGTCACTAGCTGGTATAAAAACACTTTTAGTGGTTAATCCCTTTAAAAATGTGAACACAGTCAAAAGATATGTATTTTCTTTGTTGTGGCATTGATCCATGTATACTGCTTCCTAATTCCTAAGCTTAATGTTGACATGAGATCATAAACTGAGGCAGCGAAATAAATAACTGCAGTAGTTTCAGTTTCTGTTTCTAGGGAAAAACAAAATGACACAGTTAGACTGTATACATGTATTTTCCTGGAAACCTCTGGCCCGTCTCAGCCTTTAGTTTTGTTTTTCTGACTAAGGAAGAGCAAACTGCTTTGCAGGTTTCTAGTTAAGTTTTGGTTACTAACTCTGTTTCTTTTTGCTGATTTTTCAGACACATTGTTTTTACTAATGCACATGGCAAAACAATGACTGAGGATCAGTTGAAGAACAAGAATTGGTTGAAATACCTTTCTTATGGTGTTTTTCTTTAAATTTTCCTAACAAAACGAACGGACAAAACATCTGTAAAGCAGATACGTTTTTAACTGAGCCTTCACTGAATTCATACAGTGTGATGCTTATCTAAAGAAACCCAACTGAACCTCAGGAGCACTCAGGATGATGAGAGAAACGATAACGACACAGGCAGCTCAGTTTGTATTGGCTGGCTCTGGAAGGCTCCATCCAGTTGGCTGTATCTGAGCAAAAAGCTGGGGGAGACACAAACTGTGGCTCTATGTCTTTGTTCACATGTGTTTCCCATCAACTGGAGGCATCCTGTCTCTTGTGGTCGCGCAGGCTGCTAAAACGGCAAATTATCAAGAAAAAAAAACAGGGTGATGGAATTATAACCTTTCTCTCTATTTTTGCTCCTTTTTCTCTCCTTTAGTTTAACATCGACCACTAAGCGCAGCTCTGCAGCTCTCCGGGTCTATAGGAACAGTGAGCCAGAAACTGAGGTAAACACACAAATATTCAGACCTCACAGGGTGCGTGAAGCTAAATTAAAATACAGGCTCGTAAAAAAAACCCCACAGCAACAGAAAACCCCCTGTCCACTCGCTTCAGACAGATGTGGCAAATTGTACGTGAGGCGTGTGTTTTTGTCCCACGTATCTGGTCCCAGCTCAGCAGTAACGTTATCTTTCCTCCACAGAGAGCTCGCTGCTGCTTCTGCTTCGGAGATGACACAGGTGAGGAAAGTCTAATCATTTGTCCTTCACAGTCAGAGTCCACAATCTAGCTGCTACTTTGGAGCTAGATTGGGGATGGTGAGAAAGCATTGGTCAGCAAACACAGATGATGTCACTGTTACTAGGAGGTTATTGTTACAAAGTAAAGCAGGATCTGGATGAGGGAGGAGCATGTGTTGGATCACACCGCCACCTGCTGGAAGTACACATGCACTTAGAAATACCAAGTCTTCTCATTAAGGATTCAGGCGTTTTAAACTTTACATGCGCTGCTGATCCTCACCTTTCATGCATGATTGTTGTTTTGTCTTTTTCAGAGGATTATGAAGAGGAGAAGACCACCTCAGGTCAGAGCGTGGTGTACGACGAGCAAGATAGAACCATCTACTGCTATTCTTTCTTCCATTTTGTCTTCTTCCTGGGCTCTCTTTACGTCATGATGTCTATCACCAACTGGTTTCAGTAAGTAATAAGCTTTTTTTTTTCAATTTTGTTTCAGCCCTCTGTTTTTGTGTCTTTATGCTTTTTTCCTGTTTTTTTTTGTGCGTGTTTTCTCGGGGGACTGTACCGTCGACTCTTTTACCAACTGCCTCTGATCTGATACTTTATATTTTGTTGTCTCAGCTTTTACTCTGGTTAAAATCTGAAGTTCAGTTCCGATGGTTTTCCTGTTCCTCTGCCTTTCCCAGTTATGATGACCATAAGATTGAGAAGCTGCTGGACGGCAGCTGGTCGGTGTTCTGGCTCAAGGTGGTGTCCTGCTGGGTCTGCCTCTTCATCTACATGATGACGCTCCTCGCTCCCATGATGTGTCCGAAGCGCTTCGAGGCTTAGGTCACCTTCTTCTCTCAGCCTGAGCTTCTCTGATGGATGAGGCTAAGGGACCACCGCAAACCCCCCGCCTGCCCTTAAAACACAGCCCTACGTTACCCCCAACATTCAAAGTGGAGGATTATCTGTCGCCTTTTTGTTTTATATGTTACAGTCTTTGTTTTACAATCTTAAGCTGGATTATACAACGATGGTCATTTTTTAACTCTTTTAATACCACTGACTGTCTTTGTATTTCCAACAGGTCTGGAGTTACAAAAATAATACCTGGAGTTGAGTTACATTGAAAACCATTGAGCCTTTGTAGATTCTCTGAAGTGGACTTTTGTTGTATTATTAGAGTTTGTTTTTATTTTATTGTTTTCCTTTTATAATCTCAGCCAGATGCTTCAGTTCTGTGAAATCAAACCATCAAGAAGTTGTAGCAAAGGTTTATATGTTGTGGGATACATTTAGTTGGAGAGATGTTACAGAAGACGTATTTATTTAATCCCGAATTGAAAGGAGATCTATGGTGTGAATTGAGCAGGTTTGGCCTCTTAACAATGTTTAAAATCTCATTCCTCAGGCTTATGTTTAAGCTCTATGTGTTGTGATTTGTTATATATTGTGTTTTGTAGTTTTTCTATGCAATAGAACAAGTTGTTGATATTAGACACCCACCGTTGTGAAGTTTCCACTTAGATCACAAGGGTAAAGTTTTACTATCGCCAGTGCTCCCTTTGAGCCGAAACCTTTCTTAGAGAAAATCCATCTCACCTGTGTGTTTCCAGTCATTGTCATGCATGGCAGGAGGTTTTATATCTGTAAAGTGCCACCTCTCTGGAAGAGCTCCACTGAATCAACAATGCATTTGCCAAAGGTAGCCAGCAGTACTGCTCACATTGTTTGGTCTGTTGCAGAAAAAGATACAACTCTGAACATTATGTATTTGCTGACTCATGTAATCACAGTTAAACGTTTTAAGCTTCATCATCATGATGTCTATGAAAACGCCGGCACAGCTGATGTCAAAAGTGATTTATTCAACACTGGATGTTGAATTTAGCCGAGTTAAATTGTATTATAGAAAAAAAATGACATCACACTGCAAAGCTGTTTGCTTGTGCTGAACAGTTCCTTCAAACATTTCTTTGTCTGATCTCTCTCTTAACATGTTTCAAAGAAGGAGACAGAATTATACATAGCAACAGAGCTGACATTTTATTTTGAACGTATGCTTCATTGTAAACTCTTCTGATATTCATTTGTTTCTGCATTTCAGTGATTAATGTGAATGTAGAAATTTAATGGTGCTTTCAAACAGGGAAAAAAACCAATAAAGTAAGACATTGAAAACCACTGTAAACGAAGGTTTCTGACTGACAGTAATTTGACCAAAATGTTTGAAATGCAAAGTTGTAGATGACATGACGCTCGCGTTATTTCAATAAAACATGCATAACATGCCATCAGAAGTTGTTTTCTGTGTACAGGTCAGTAGAAAAGTTCAGATGAGACATACAGTAATTTAGGGCCTTTATTCATTATACAACTTCAATAAATTTGAATTCCTCGTGGATTTTATCTAGGTCACACAGGGTCAGAATTACATATTGTTAAAAACAAGGTCAGAACGCACAACTCTTGAGGACGAGCTGCATATCTGGTCCATCGTTCAGGAGAATATACAACAAATTATAACCTGCACTTGCTTTTCTTCACTTTTTAATTCGAGTCAGGAGAGAAACTTTAAACTTGTAGATGCAGAAATTTCTTCCACTTGCTACCAGTTTTGATAAGAGCCATCAGTGTCCATCTAAATTAAGCCAGAAGCTTGCTTAGAAACATTTAATTGAATACCAGTGAGTGTACTTGCATAGTGTAACTTAAAAGTGAAATTTGGAGTTCAAGCAAGCATTTCACCTAGTTGTCATCATTCCAGAGATTAAAAGATACTTAACAGTGTGTAGTTTTCCAGATTTATTTTACTTAAAGCTGCCGTATGTAACTTTTACTTAATAAAAAAAAACCCTGTTACATATTTGTTAAAACTCTCACTTTGTCGTGACAATATAAGACAGATAATCTGTGAAAAAAATTGAGCTTCCTCATTTTATACTGTCATGACATGGTGACAGTTTTAACAAATATGTAAAAAAAACATTTTTACATACGGCAGCTTTTATTATATTTAAGAAATATTCATTGAAAACTTATTATGTTTGAGCAGCACTAATAAACTGAAGATATATTGCATAAACACGAGGAAAAACTACTGATTTACTTATTGAATTAACAAAGGATATAAAACACAATGTTCAGCTCCTCTAAATGCCGTCACTGAAATGGTTTCTTTTTCTTCCAACACTTCCGTTTTCCTCTGACCTATGACCTACTACAGCAACACATCTCAGCGTCTTTCTTTGTGGTAAAATCCCCCTTCAGTGTTCTACCCCTTCTGTTGCTTGATAGTCATCAGGAATGTTGTCTGAAAGAGGAAAAAGAGAAAAAAAAATCTCACTTCTATAATCAGAGCTTTCATTTTCATTTACTAGAGCGTTATCAGTTACCAGGCACTCACCGTTACAGCGGTACTTCAGATTGGACCAGATAATGTTTTCCTGAGAGAAACAGAACACACCCAGTCGCCCACCTCTCATACTGGTGTCAATGATCACCCCTGTGTCCGCCACCAGTTTGGGCCCCTCATAGAAACGAGCTCTGAGTAAAACATAAAAAATCAACAAAAACAAGCCACTTCTGGTCAGAGATATAAATTCACTCAATATTGGAGTTATATGTACATTTTTTTTAAACGATGCAAAAGAAACAATTCTATCTTTAAACACAGATTTTCCGCATAATAATTTATTATGAATTATCTCTTGGTTAAATTTTACACAAAGGTTGGAATTAATGCATGAACCCCCTAAAATGTAAGTTGAACTCTAACTTCAATCTTTTGTAGCAATGAACAAGCGTGTAACCTAAACCTGACTGAATATTGGAAAATGCTTTATTTCATTCACATCACATTTTACATTATGCAGACACTCTTTGTCGTTGATTCCACATTTGGGAAGAATAATCTCCTTAACGTTAATAGAAAGTGACTCTCCCAGGTGACGCTGTGTTGAATTTCACAGCACAGCGTTGTGTTGCGAACACAATGCTTTTGTCGCAACAATCGCAAATCACGCTGTTTGTGATTTGCTACCGATTTACCATTTGGGTTTACAATCCAAATTACTTTCCTAAAAGAGTAACAGTTTGGGTCAGGTGGTAGAAACTTGAACACTTTTGGGTTTTCTAACTGAACAATCATCCCAAAATATCAAAACTGGCTTCTGCCATGTAAACCATTGAAAGCTTCAGGATTGACCTGGACCTCAGAAAATATGGACTTAACAATGGCCAGATATACCTTTAGAGTTTTGCCAGATATTTGTTCATGGCAACAAAATCCATAAGGCTGAGATGCATTATGCTATAAGGCTTTGGACCAAATTAAGAGTGGTAAAACATATGATTGTGCATACAGATTTTGATGGGAAAAACCCAAAATGAAAATGAATTTCACATCAACAATGACAGCAGGTTAGCCTTCCACTAAAACTGTGTTTAAAATATGTTTGATGGAGCATGTCTGCTTGTACCTGATGTATCCGACCTGCGGTCTGTGCTGGAGGAACCAGCGGTAGGAAACCTTGTCCTTCCAGCCGACATTCCTAGGGTCCTTCCACAGTAGACGCACCTGGTCCGTCGTGTTTCCTGTGTGCCACAGGGAGTTCCTCATGTACTCACCAGGACCTGTCTTAGACTTCACCACCTGTTGAAGAAGAGCCATGTAGGATCAAAGAGGACTCCGTCAAACCGATGGAAACAGACGTCACCCAAACCTTCAATTGTATTCCTGGCTCAGCGACAGCTCTGAAGGGCGCGGCCTGCCAGTAGGTCTGCTCTGTCTGTTTCCACATCACCACGTAGAAGGAAGACGAGTCCTGGTAGCCAAAAATGAAACCAGCATAATCATCGTCCGTGACTGTGTTCACATGGAAGGTTCCCTCGAAGTCAACTCCACTGAAGGCTTTATAGCCTGGAGATGCACATAGGAGACAAACAACAGCTTGGATCAGAGGATCCATGGAGGGAGTTGGGAAATAGGAAGTTATTGTAAAACTGGACATGACAAAACAAAGATACTCAAGTTTTTACCAACAGCAAGGCCAGGATCAGAGTTCATGGTCTGGACTATCTCCATACCCTGGAAGAGGAAATATTGCTGTCTATAAGGTCTAACAAAATAATTTGAAAGAGCTTTGATGAGGAAAGACATTCTGGAGGAAAATCCACTACAAATGGGCTTAAAAGTCTGAGGTAAGAAAGGTAAGATGAGCCTTGTTGCTGACCTGGTTGAGTACCACCCAGTTGGGATCTATCTGTGAGTCTCCCTCTGGGTCCAGCACCACGGTCTGGTAGGCTCTGAAGTCGGTCAGCGTGACCTCAGCGTTCTCGGGGCAGTGGTCGATGATGTCAATCACGTTGTCCTTGTCAAAATCTCCCTCACATGCATCTCCAACTTTGTCCACTAAAATACATCAGTAGAGTTTGGTTGTCATAGATACGCTAAAACTGAACAATTACACTCAGAAATGTACAAATCACTCATCATGGGTATGAATGTTAAATTAACTTTAGGCCTTTTAATGATTCATTTGAGGTATTCTTGTATTGAAGTGGAACGGTTTTACAACATATGACTTCAAGTTTCAGTTTATTGTGGATTTTATTTAATCCACGGTTGATCCAAATGATACACACCGATTCCAATATATACACACTCAGAGTGTATATATAAGAATATATTGTATATATATTTAGCAAGCTACGGAGAAATCCCATGAGTTTTGTAGACATTGGGGGAGTCATAGACCAAGGTCCTTTGTAAGTGTCCAGCACGGTGTTGACAGCATTATGCTGTGGGGTTTTTTTTTTACTGTTGGATGGTACAGAAGGAGAACTTCCAAGATTTTTAACTTCACCTCAGATCACCAGCTGGAAGGTAAAATGTGAACACAATGTGGTGATCCAACAGGAGAAAGATCCCAAACAAACATCAAAACTGGTTCTGAACTCGATAAAGCAGGTCAGTTTTACTGTGTTAAAGTCTGTTTGGTATCATTGCATTGTTGGCACACCCAACTATGCCTACGTTTCACCTGACCCCAAGTGTCTGGCCCACATGAAGTAATACTAGTTAGAGTGATCAGAAACAACCTGAGAACCAACCAGGCCCTAAGTTTTCATGAACTGGAAGTGCTTAAATACCAGTGTCTATAGTGAAGCAAGTTTTATGTCGACATGTTATGGCATACAGAACAAGAATAAACTCCCTGAACAAGAATAAATCTTCAAGCCACACTGAAATTTTCAGCTGATCACATGGACAAGCCAAATACGATCAGATGGGGGAAAGAATTCACTTTTTGGCCAGGATGACAAAAAGTTTCCTTGGAGGAATTACAAAAAGGGGTTGAAACTTAAGAAAAGTGACGCATAGTGGTGATGGTGCGCTGCACAAAGTGGATGAAGTAATGACTTTGGTATGGATAAATCAGTCTACATTAAGCTGTTGCAGTGGCTCCAAGTTCAACCCTGGTTGATCATCTGTGGACTGTTTCAAAGCTAAGTCCATGCCTGGAAACCAACCTCATTTAACTAAGCTCTAAATACTTTTCCTGTGGCCACAAAACACATGCAGTTTCTCTGCAACTTGCTAGAGGGCATTTGTCCAAATGTAACTGAGGATGTTGATTCTAAATGGATGAAAAAAGTCCATCATATTCAAACCTAATTTTTGCATGATAAGTAATCATTTCATGGATCAAGCATTATTTTTCAGATGATGAGTGTATGCAAACTTCTCCCCTTAACTGTACAAAATTTAAAAAAAATAAAAAATGAACACAAACTGTCTGAATCCTTTTGATCTGAGTTGGGAACCAGTCTGCAATTATCTTCACTGTCTGGTATGCCGTCATTATCATCATCGTCATCACATTCATCTCCCTGCAAGAAAGAAACTACAGATTGGTTCTCTCTACATTAGTGATATGAATCGGTGATTTTTACCAGATGTATAAAGAATTATTTGAAACCATTCCATCCTTGTCCGTGTCCAGCTGAGATGAGTTGATGACAGTGGGACAGTTGTCCTTCGTGTTCTGGTGACCGTCACCATCACTGGCAATAATAAAAAAAAAAACAGATAAAAAAAAATAAAAATAAAAACACTTTCAAGACAATCATCCAGTAACGCAGGGTGTACCTGTCTATGTTGTCATCACAGGTATCTCCTACTAGGTCATCGTCTGAGTCCGACTGCAGGTGAGTGGCACAAACTCAGTTGGATGATGGTGACATGGAAGAGAAATCTCTCTAGTTGTGTTTTATTGTTACCTGATTAGGGTTGGCCACATCAGGACAGCTGTCACACGCGTCCCCTACGCCGTCATTGTCCCTGTCTGCCTGATCTGGGTTCGGGACTCGCTGGCAGTTGTCAAGAGCATTTTTCAAGCCTGGAAACATGATTAAAAACACAGCGACTGGTTGGATGTAACCTACAGGGCAGTCAGAATGCATCACCAGATGGCAGCGTTTGTTTCAAATTGATGGTGAAATAGTTTCCAATGGTCTTCAGTTCCTGGCAATGGCTTGCCACGGAAAAAATTATCTAAATGACGAGACAGACGTGAGTTAGTTCTCAGCAATCCTACCACAGAGTTGAAAGCATTACCAAATGACCAAGATGAGGGAGAACCGCCAAGCCGAACACCGAACAATAAACTTCAAAAGGTAAACACAAAAGGCAAGAATTTTCCACCAGAGTTAATCAGAGTTCCCACCAAACGCAGATTAACTGAAGTATGAGGGAAAGGTTTCTGGGAAAAACATTTAGTAGAGTCGTTGGAGTTTCTTTTTTTATCTAACACTGCTCTGTACTAGCAGTGTTACTAGTTACTAGTTACTGTACTAGTGTATCCTGAAACCCAGAGATATAGCAGGTAGAAGATGTTGACTGAAACAGACACCAAAGAAGCAGGGGGATGTTTTTTCACAGAAAGGCAATAACAAATGTTCCCGTCTGTATCCTCCTAACAGGAAGGTTCTTATGTCCAGACAGACTGCACTCTGGAAAGTCCTCTCTGACCGGTAATGCTTTTATCAGATGACTGCTTTCACTCTTGGTTCCTCTTTTCTTTTCAACTAATTTAGGCAATAAAACCAGGAAAGGCCACTTCCCATAATCTGACCACATGTAAAATATAAACTTACACTCCGATCTGATTAGCAGCCATCAAATTAATTATTCACACTCTTACCGTCTCCGTCCATGTCGTCATCACATTCGTCTCCCAGTCCGTCCTTGTCCGTGTCCCTCTGTGAGGGATTTTGGATTGTTCTGCAGTTATCGCAGGCGTCACCATGGATGTCTTTATCGCTATTTTTCTGGTCCACATTTGGGACCAGCCAGCAGTTATCCTGGGACAGACAAATTCAGTTGTTTTTTTTAACACGTTACACACAGCTCCATGCAAAGATACCTTGTACGTTTTGAGCCTTTTAACATTGTGACAGAGATAGGACAAAAAATCTATACATGAAAACACTTAAGAGGAAATGGTTTTATCAGATTACTGCCTTCTTTGTAACTTTCTCACTTTATTATATCTAATTTAGGAGCTAAAGCCAGGGAAAGCCACTTCCACTTCTACATTTAGAGAGCTTTATTACCGTGGCATGAATATTTCTGAAGCGAAGCTAAAAATGTTCTAACAAAACACCCAAAACATGCCATGCCCCTTAGTGAAACATGGTGGTGAGAGCATCATGCTGTAGGAATGCTTTACTTCAGCAAAAATGGGAAAGCCACGCTCAAATTTATGGTTGTAAACTCACAAAATATTAAAATTCAAGGTGCAAATATCATTCTGAAAGGCACCGAATCTACTCTGCATATGATGAGCTAAGTCACCTACATCTACGTTAATGATGCCGTCATCGTCTGCGTCATCATCACAGGCGTCACCAGACCCGTCCCTGTCTGCATCCTCTTGGCCAGAGTTGGGCACAAACACACAGTTGTCCTGGAAAATACACAAAAAATAGTTTCTGATGCAAGCTTGGGTTAAACGTGAGTATGGGAGGAGGATGTAGGAATGGAGTACCTGGTTACAGTTGCCTTCTCTGCACACAAGACTATTGTCTGGATATGCATCAATATCTGTGTCCTTCCCACATTCGTAACCATTACCAGCCCAACCAATACCGCACTAAGATTACAACAACAAAAAAAGTTTATCATAACATATTACAGTGACAAATATATTTTTACATCAATGCTTGTTGGGAACACATACCACACAACTAATGCTTCCGTCTCTCTCCACAATGCACTCCCCATTGACGTCACAAGGGTTCGGCTGACCATTGGGGCACAGTCTGGTGCCATGACAGCCTGTCAGCTGGTCACCAGTGAAACCAGCCCTACACTCTCCACATCGGAAGGAGCCCTGAGGAGGACGACACAGTCAGAGACAACTGTCCTCATCTATTAAAATGGCACACTGTACATAAAGGGGTCTTACAATAGTGTTGTAGCAGAGGGAGTTGGGGATGCAGCCTCCGTTCTCAGGTGGGCCCAGACACTCATCTAAGTCTTCACACACCTGCGAGAGGAGAAAATGTCAAAAACAAACACTAGGAAGGGTATTTTTGTGAATTAAAAGATCTACAACATACAGCAGGGAGGGCTGAGTTAGACCTGTTTGTGTGATTTGGCATAAGACACTCCGACGCCATTGATCTCTGATCCTATGTATCCCATAGGGCATTTCTCACAGCGAAAACCAGGAGCGGTGTTCATACAGCGGACACCAGGGAAACACGGATTAAAGCTGCACTAAAACTCAAAAACAGAGAAGAAAGATTATGAACAGCTGAGCACTGCCAAGTGCTGCAGCGCTAATTAAAAAGCATAATCCATACCTCATCCACGTCGTCACAGTGAACCCCGTCTCCTGTGTATCCATCAGGACAGGGGGCACACTGGAAGCCCCCTGACTCTGAGGAAATGCACATGTTCTGTCTGAAACAGGTCCCTGGTGTGCACCCAGTCAGATGGGGAGGAAAGACCACCTGCTGAGGACTCGGACCTGGGACAGGGTTGGTGGGACTGCCTCCGAGTCCTGTGGGTGCATGGATGAAAACAGAAAAAAGTAAATGTCTCTTGTTTCAACAGAGTTTAAACACTGCAATCAAGTTGGAAGATCTTTTTTTACTGCTTACCACAAGACAGACACTCAGCAATGGTGTTCCTCAGAAAGTTTGTTTCCTTAATCTACATCAGAGCATCATAAACATTGTTACAATATTATCTTTCAGCTATAATGGAAATTTTGAATGATGACATCTTAAACATCAGATTTTCCACCTAAAAAACAGTAGAATGTTTCTGCCTCACTGTCTGATATTCTAATCTTTTATCAATGGCGAGTTTTTACATGAAATGAACTCTGGGAAAATCTCTATATCTCACTGCTGCTCATTAATCAAGTATTGGGAGGTTTTTTTGGTAATTAAGCATCCTCTACATTTAGTGAACCTAACACGTTTATTGCCTCAACAGCCAATACTTGAATTTTTTTTTTTTTAAAGTTCTTTAAATATTTTTTTACCAACCTCACTGTGTATGAGATGATCTTGGGCGAGGTCTTGTTTGTTTTAGTTCTAATTGGTTTTCTCTTTTTTTAATATTTGGATGCAAAGATGGAAGAATAGCATGTGCTCTTGTCTTTCTGATTTTGAAGAGTGGCTGATAAATATTGGCCTCTGCATCACTTCCCCCACCAGGGAAACAGGAAATAGAGGAAAGCAAATTAATAATTTGCTGACACTTTTCAACTTAAAAAATAAAAAATGTTTTAAAAAGTCCTTCAGTTCTCTGTAACACAGGATTGTTTTGTGTTCCAATGAGTTTGGTGCCAGTGGCTTTGATTGAAAAAAAAAATCTGTTTAAACTTTTTCTCAGTCAGATTATGTTACTGCAACAAAGGATGGGATTATTTTACCAGTGTTGCTAATAAATGAGGTGTATACCACTTTTGTACTATAATGCTAGGTTGTGCTTTGCAACGTTAACTAACCTTTGTTTGCTTATTAACATGTAATAAATAAACAGAAACAAAAAAATAGTCCAAAATATTTCAATAAAGAAGTTAAAATATGATACATTCTCTTGTGAAATTATTTACACTCAATTTTGTTTTTTATTTAAGTTAAAAACAATAAATAATGCACAGATAAAACTGTGACTAACTTTTACTGTGGCTCTTTACACAGCCCCTAACATCTACTTGATTAAACTGTATTAGCTTATTGAGTCTGGTGGGACAGATTAAGCAAAAAAAATAATTAATATCTGAATAAATCTACAGCTTAGAAACATAAGATTAAATGGTGTAATAATTATACATGATTTTTATAAATACAATTATTATTTAAATCAAAGTATTTATACATATAATAAACTATTGTTTAAATATATATTTTTTTATTGGATCGCAGCATATTTGGATCTCCATAGTAACCAAATTGAAAAAAAATCCTGGGAAACCAGAAAACTTCTAACCTTCAGCTGCTTCCTGTATGATTCCCTCAAAACTACTCTCCATTGTGATCCTTTTTACTTTATTTTGGAGCAACTCTGAGAGTTTTCTCCCTTTCCATGAATTAGAAACAGTCTGACAAATGCAGGCAGTGGACACATAACCTGCTTGTGGAGCAGCTCCCGCATCTCAGACAGCATGCTCTTCAGCTCCTGCATGGTGGTCTGACCCTGCACCACCCTGCCTCCCTGGAAACCTGAGCAAAGTTATAAATCAGCATAAAAACTCTCAGATACAACCAGTTTGGGACAACATACGCTCATGTCAACACACCCAGCAGGTGCAGAGACTCTGTAGGTTCCATGCTGCAGTCCTGCAGGGTGGCCACGTTGTCGATGGTGTCCTCAATAACCAGCTTCAAGTCTGTCAGATTATCCTAATAGAGAAATAAAACAGAGCGCATAAAAGCCTGAAGATCGGCCAGAGCCAAATTCTGACCACAGATTTCTCATTCACCTGTCCACTTGACTGCAGAGTCCTCAATGCCACCTTGTTGGGCCCAGGTGGGAGTGACCCGAACGCGGCCGGCAGGTCATTCACAGTATGAGCGAGCCTGCAGTCGACGTAGATGTTAAGGCGAGGTGGGCCGCGCTGGAGGCCGCTGGCGTGCATCATGACGTGATGCTCCCGTCCATCTGCCAGGGAGCCGTGGTTGAAACTGGTGGTCCCAAACCTGCCGTCTGTCTTCTGGTAACGAAGCGTCACTGGAGACGGAGAGATAAACAGAAACATTAAAACCAGATTGGACTCAGAACAATGAAGCGTTGGCAGAACAAACCCACCTTTGCTCAGTTTGGCTTGCACAATGAGCTCCAGGTACTTGTTGTTGTCTTTGGGGTTGAGCACACTGAACAGAGAGGTGGGGGCCCTGTTTTGGAGCCTGAAGGAGGAGAGGAGGAACGCCTCATCCCTGCCTTTGTTCTTCAGGCTTCCTTGGAGCAAGTCTGGCAGGCAGTCTGGAGACACCAGCAGGTCGTAGACTAACACAGGAGAGAGCTGTTAGAGGAGTGGGTTGTACATAAAATAACACCAAAGCAGTAAATTAGAGGGACCAAAGAGCTTATTAATCCTTTTTCAGTGTAATTTAGTGGGATTGCATGTTGCAAACACAAACTACTGTAGTGCATAATTCAGCTTTGGATACATGTGTGGCATCTTTAATCTCCACTTCAGCTTCAGAGAAGTTTTCACATGTATATCAAACTTTTCAGATGTCTATGTGTAAGAGAATTTAAAATTAAAACAATTTATAAGTATGCACCTCTTCATAAAGTGCAATCTCAATAAATCACATTCATTTTTTCAGTAGGAAGCAGATGAAGGTAAAGTACTCCATCTGGCAGACTTTAAGTGGTGCAACCCAATTACTGAGTCGCTGTGTTGTAACCCTTTGTGATGTACATGCATATATGTATGTTTGTGTGAGCAAATGAACTTTCATGTTAGCATCCTGCTGTGTTTTTATAGAGCCTCAGTAAACTCTGTCCACTGGACCAAACCTCTTTGCTCTGCACTTACATGCACAAACACCAATGAAGGATTCAAAGAATAAAACAAAGTGACACAAAGTTGAATGAAAAAAGTTGAATACAGACTGTGGGAAAGCTTAGATCTCAGTAATGTACTCCCCTAAACTATCTCGTTTAGGTCGGTTTGTTATTAGATCACATCAAACTCTAAAGTTCAGGGAAAAACTTGCTTTAAGTTCACCCTCTACTGCATCTGCACTCATATTTTTCTCATGTTGAAATGGAAAATGTTTCATAGATACAGACTACCAAAATCTTTGGTAAATCTGTTTTCCATGAGAGCAGAAGCGGTACTTACCAATACCCTGAGCTGCGACAGTGAGCAGCAGTTGCTGCAGCACCAGCCATAGAGCTGCTGCTTTAAAACACATTCCAGTCACCAAGCACACACCTCGAGAAAAGACTTCAGAAGTCTCCTGTCGACTGATGAAGGTGAACAGACAAATCTCACAAGGCAGAGGTAAGATGTTGTTTTTTTGTCCACAGACACAGCTTTTAAAGTAAAGGGGAGTGTCCTTTCTCACTGGTGGCACTGGTGAGTACTGGTGTTTGGTTATAATTGCGGGGGAGTTGCTTCTCTGTACCGTCTTATGTATACAGTTTGGTCAGAATATCATCACCATTACAGTAATTGCAAACATCTGAATGCAAAACAAGGCACTGGAGTGATTATTTCCATTGCACGGGTGAATTTTTTGTTCTAATGAGCATATTCAGTGCAAGATAAACATAGAATTTCTTGAGTTTTGTGTGTCTTGTATTTTAATTAAAATGAAACATTTTAAAACTTCTATAAACAAACCCATCCATCTGAAAAAAAAATTAATATTCTGGAAATGGTCATTTTTCCCAGATATTGCAAAACTTCTTCTCAGAAATGGATGTGATCCCCTTGGGTAATATTTAAACAGCCTGCTGATGTGTATAAATCTATGGCAGATGTTTTCAGTCTCCTTATGATTCCAGGTAATGTTCTCTACATGCCACTGCAGCCCTTTTTTTCTCTAATCTAGTGCAGGCTTGCGGGAAAAGCAGGACAAACAGGGTAAGACTTGAGTGGAAATATGGAACAATCAATGTCTGGTTCACGCTTTCTCTACTGACCTCAAGTATATTTTAACAGCTGTTTTGTCTAAGTCAGAGAGAGACATTTACCATTCCTCGGAGCGTTTCCATTGAACATCCGGCTGAGTCTGGCTCTCTGGACTCTGACCAAACGGCTGGCAAACTTCAGCATTATATCAGCTGTGGGATAAAACTCGAAGTGCATTGCAAAGTATCCAAACCCCTTCAATGCTTTCAAGATTTATTAAATTACTGAATTTATGTTGTGATTTATATGGACCTATTCAATGTAGAATATAATGTTGAAGTTGAAGAAAAAGTGTTCATGGTTTTCAAAATTCCTTTTTCCAAATAAAACCCTGAAAAGTGCGGCACGCTTTGGTTTTCAGACCCTAAAATATAATCTCAGTATAAATTGTGAACACTCAGAGGTTTGACAGAGAATATTATTGAACAAACAGCATCATAAAGACCAGGATCAGCAGCCAGGTGAGGAATAAAGCTGTGGCGATGTTTAAAGCAACATTGTTATAAATCAGCATCCCAAGTTTGGAACCAACTTGAGACCATAGTTCATCTTCCAGTAGAAGAAAGCGACTCAGCCACAGCTGTATAGGAACGTTTTACCATGTGTTAAGATGGCCCGGTCAAAGTCTAGACCTGAATCCAATAGAGAACATACAGCAATTCATTCAATCTTGGGCGATTCTTAAAGACTGACAGACAAAAGTTTTGACTCGGGTAAGGGACCGAATATACACAAATGGTTGCATACAAGTGAACAAATGTAAACATTTTGGATTTTTTGTTGGAAACATTTGTTTTTCCCTTCAAAATACCATTTAGATACATTATTAAAAACATATTGTTTTTAATAAAAACATAAAAACATATTGTTTTTAATAAAAACATAAAAACATATTGTTTTTAATAATGTGGATGTTTTTGTAATCCAAATAAAAGATAAAATTGTAAAACTTGTGTACATTAATCATCTGATTTAAGTAACTCTATATGTTTTCAATGGACAGTTAAAAAGAAAACTATTTTGTACTTGGTGCAAAAACGCAGAGGAATGTTTCTTTTATAACTTTGAACATTGTTTGCTCAACACAGTGATCGTATTGTTCACCTAATTATCCTGATCAAGTTCATGTCTTGTTTGTTAATCATCGCCCATGTTTCTTTGGTCTGTTTGTCTGAGGACAGCTGTGCCGTGACGTCATCAGCTCTATATGAATCAAAAATATGGCGGCTGCCATGGAGCTGAGATGCTGGGGAGGAGACTGGGGGCTTCCCTCTGTCCACACCGACTCTCTCGTAGTTCTGGTAAGATCCCCGTTTGCGCTCAACAAACTCAGCCTGTTCGTCCACGGCAGCTTTTAACAAGCCGGGGTCCCTTTTTCGGCTTTCGTTAAGAGTGCCTCCTGTTGTTACCTCTCGTTAGCTTCGATGCTAACGTAGCTGCTGCAGTTTTGTTAGAAACAGTGGGAAGGAAGCTCTGCGGGATGAACAGATGAAATGTCCTGTCCGGCTAAATGCTGCAGCTGCACAGAAAGAGCTGCTGCCCGCAGAGGTTTGTCCCTCATGTGTAGCTGCCTGCCAGAAGTCACTCCTCATTTAAGTAAATGTTGTCCTTCAAGGTCAGCCTGATGAAACTCTTATTTTTATTTCTTTTGACTTCACGTCAGCTTATTTGTTAGCTAGTCACTGACCATAATTGAGCTATTAAACCTGCAGGAAGTGTACAGTAGCGTTTGACTGCTGTAGGACGTGTTGTTGTATCATTGAACACATGCAGTAACAACTCTGGCCACAAGGGAGCACTTTTTCTTATTTATAGTCATAATATGGTCATTTACTGTATTTTAAAGTCTGTCGTATAAACTACACTGTTAATGATAACAGCACATTTCAATCTAATATTAGTCAAAATATTTTGACTAAGATTTTAATTTTTTTCACATAATCTGTTCTCATTTTAGTTCTTACTCATTTTGCTCAAAAGATATTTTGTAAATGTCATCAACTAAAATATGAAGTTAAAATGCATGCACTTTTCTTAACCCCTCCTATATCTGTAAGGACATTTACTTCTTTACACTTACACAGATTAAATATGTGTCCTGTCCTACAATGAAATGTAACTAAAGGTGTATTTGGAAACAACTTTAGATTAAATCTTATTCTTTAGTTTAAGTAAAAATACTCAGTTGCACATTTCTTCCAATCTGTGTAGAGTATTTTCACAAATACAGTTTTTATTACGTTGTATATTTGATCTTAGTGTATGGTCTATTGTATTTTTGTTCAATATTGCATCAATATTGTATCAGATATTTTATGGTATTAATCCCTGTTTTGAAAATGTAATAAGAACTGATCTGAGAAAATTTATATTTATTTATTTTACATATTTTGCCACTTATTGTTCATGTCCAATCTGGATCTTTCAGTAGACATGGACGACCATTTTTTTTTATCAAACAAAATGCAGCAGCTGTAAAAGTTTTACTGTCACTGATAGCGAACCGCTTTCAAGTCAACGTTTAAAAACTCGACCTGCGGCTCTTAAACTGGTTTCTGTTTCAGATGCCAAACAGATAATTGAAAACCATTAAACTTTTTTTATTGTAATTTTTTTCGTACAACAATAAAAGTCTCAAAGATGTCAGTTTGTGCTTTAAATGATCTGTATTGTAGTATAATCCAGTTCAGATTGGACAAGTGGAGATGTTATCCATTCTGAAAAGCTGTGAAATAGCCCTTTACCATAGTGTAACGTATGAAAGATGAATATAACCAAACATGTAAATGTTTTGTCCTGTCTGGGAAAAATGTGGAATTTTGAAATGAATAAATTGTGAGAATCCTGCTGAAAATATTGACCTAAAAACAGTTCTTAGACAATGTTTTCTATCTGGATTTGTCATTTCTGCAAAAAAACCTTTTGATACAAATTTGAAACATCAATTTTCTCTTTTTCTTACCAGTTTTTCCTTCTTTATTCCCTCCAGGCCTATGCAAAGTTTTCGGGAGCAAAGCTCTCAGTTTCTCCTGTGGATTGGACATGGAAAACCTTAACAGGTGGGCCGCAGCGTCTTGTTGACCTGACCTGTGCAGCTCTGTGGTCAGAGTACCGTAACAGGAGAGGAGAGTGCTCTTCCCTCCTGAGGTGGTTTGTGCATTTTAAACATTGGTAAACTGTTTAGACATCGACTTTATTCGTATCTTATTCACAGAATCCGAAGTTTAGCTTCTAGTGAGAATGCTTTATATCTTCATATCTGTATTATCACCTTCAATCTGCTCATTATTTTTTTCTCTTTTGTCCACAGCGAGCGTCCCAGAGCTGGTTTGTGGAGACACCGTTGTTCAGGAACCAACACAGATTCTGAACTTCCTGAGGAAACAGGTGACTGGGTCGGCTTGTTCAGGATCTACACAATGATACAACTGAAACCAGTTTACACACCCCATATAAAAAGACATATAAGAAGGGGAGCACCAAGAAATCAGCCAACCGATACATGAAAAAATGATCTATTCTGCCTTCTGATAGGTCTGAAAATCAGCCACTGTCCCCCTTTTGGTCTGCTGTGAGAGAGGGCTGACTGACCGGGTCATGTTTGCACATCCGCGGTTAACAATAGTCCTCCCATTATTGATAATTTAGCGAGTCTGACCGGTATTGGCAGGTCAGACATTTTGAAGATCGTTGATCCGCCAGAAAACAGCAATTGGTGCACCCCAATGTGTAGCTGCTGTTTCTTACATGAAATCAGAATAATCTTATGATTTCTATTTGATCAATAACAGAATATTAGGATAGTATTAGCAGCTTTGCATAGTTTACTTAGGCATAATGGTAATTGAACATATTTACCACTTTTGGGTACTATTTAGATTATTTCATTGTTGCTTCTATTGCCAAACAAGACTTTGAAATTTAACTACAGCATACACAGCCAGTTGTAGTTTGCACTCTGAACACTAGTTGGCAGCACAGTGCTTGCAACTTGACCCCTGCAATGTGAAGAATAGACATCAGCAGCTCTCGTGGCTGCATTACTAACCAGAAGCAGTTTAAGGTGATTTTGTACCAGTGCTGTTAAACCCAACAGACCTAAAAGAAGAAAATAAGATTTTTCACGCGTATTTGACAGAATGAGCTGTAATATGCATTAGTGTTGTTCTGTTCTTGCAGAGGTTCAATGCAGACTACGAGCTGACAGCCAGACAGGGAGCAGACACACTGGCCTACATCGCTCTACTTGAGGAGAAACTGCGACCAGCTCTGGTACCAGCGTTACCTCTCTCCTTTTTTTGTTTTCAAATAAAAAAAATGCAATGACGATTTCAAGACGATGTTTTTGTTTCCCACAGCTCCACACATTCTGGGTGGATGCAGAGAACTACAGCAACCTGACACGGCCGTGGTTTGCTTCCCGCTCACCGTTCCCTCTAAACTTTTTCATTCCGAGTCGCCTTGCAAATGTCGCCCTCGCTCGCATCCTGGTAACCAGAGGAGAGGGGCTGCTGCACAGAATCTCTGAGGTGGAGGGAAAGGTAAATCCGTCCAAAGCTCTATCGGCTCCAGCCGGTTTCCAGTCAGATGTCGGGATTTCATGGGTGATGCTTTTTTTCTGCTTCACATCAGATTTACAGTGATGCTAAAGAGTGCCTGAACCTCCTCTCCTACAGACTGGGAACTGCAGACTATTTCTTTGACAACTCGTGAGTTGAATCACCTTTTAGCAAATCGTTTTAAGCGTTTCTGTAAGTTATTATCTCTACATAGGTTGATATGTCGTTTACACAGCCCAACCAGTCTGGATGCCTTTGCGTTTGGTTTCTTGGCTCCGCTTCACAAAGCAGACCTGCCCAGCAGCCCTCTGCAGAGCCACCTCAGACAGCTGGACAACCTCACTCGTTTCTGTGACAACGTCCTCGCAGCCCACTTCTGTCCAGATAAACCCCGTAAGATTGCTGCATGCAGTGGAAATATTCTGTAGGACCTAATCTTGTTGAAATCACGTCAATAACGAGGATGCAAAACTAACACAATCACCTCTTTGCTTCTTTGCACCTGCTTTACTTTTCTACTCTAATTCATCAAACCTTTCTCATTTTGCTGACTTTTGTTTCTTCTTCTCTGTGTGTATCATCCTCCTTCTACCTCTTTCCAGGTCTGCTTCCACCTGTTCAGGAAACAATGGATGCCAATCTGCAGAAACTAACACAGCTTGTAAACAAAGAGTCCAACTTAATAGAAAAGGTGCTTCTGCTTTCCATTTCTCTTCTTCTGTTCATTGGACGCTCTCAGCAGGCTCCCAACACAGTTGTGTATTTAGATATTAAGACGGCAACACAACATTAAAAACAAAGCAGTAGTTGGTGTCTGCAAATTCTTTCTCATACATGATGTTTAACTAGTTCATACCAGTGTGGCTCTGTCTTCAGATAATTTTAATGAGAATTAGCTAGTAGGGCTAGTAACGCTCAGATTAACCTGATATATCTTCCTGTCTGCAACATGAAGGGTCTCATCAAGCAAATCTAATGAACAATCCAAACAATTCTCAGAAAAAAAAACTTTCCCTAGAGATTTGATTGTACTGTGCATCTAATGGTAGAGCTCTGAGCTGAAGAGAAGCGTCCACACCTCCAAATTGTACATGTAGACTGGCTGAAGGAAGCTAGGAGGAAATTGTGAATTTTTGAGGCCAGATCGTTATATTTAGTGATGCTAAGGGGAGTGGCAAAAGTTTTTAGCCTTGTTGTTATTAGCTTAAAGACACATTTAGGCAAAGCAAAGATTTAGGCAATATGAGCATCTTTTCATCTTATCTTGCAGAAATATGTTCTTTGAGCCAAACTGACCTGATTTGACTGGAATATTTACACTTTAAAAACTCAAGACTTGACTTTACCCAGTGACTAAAACCTTTTTGTTTGTTTGCTGTTTTAGCCTGTGATGTTCACAGGTTTGTTATCAGCTCAGAAGAATCTGTTCCTGCTGCTTCATCATATTTACCAAACTTCTTTTACTCTGTAACTGAACACTGTGTTATATAACTTTAGATCGCTGATTAGATGACATGCATGCAATGAGAAAAATGGACTTGTGAACATTTCTGATACAGAAAGTTACACCAGGTTAAAATAATGTGCAAAATGCCATCTGCTTCACTTAGGAAAAAAATCTCTTTATTTACATATTTTTTTTCATGCAGTTGAAAACAAAAGATGGTGTGTTCCTGTCCACAGTAAAGCTGAAATAGCTATAGAATATAGCGACTACATCCGCAGTGTGTGGCATAGTTGATGGTTGAGCAACAGTGAAGCAGGAACACAGAAATTGTGTTTTCCTAATTTGTTGGGAACATTTGAACGTTATTAGAGGTCCTGGAATCAGTAAAGCAATCGTTTTAATGGGGTTTTTAAGTGTCTCTTAGTAAATTTCTACATTAGATATTTGCAGAAAGAGCTGAATTGCTTTTTTTTAAATTGTAGATGGATGACAACCTTCGCAGCAGCCCACAACACAAACCTCACAGAACCAAACCCAAACCCTGTCTGTCTTCTTCAAAGAACTCTACCCCGGCATAACGCCCGACCTTCCGGCTCTGATCCAGCTGCACGACTCGCCAGGCACCGCCGTGTTGACCTCAACCAAACCCAACATACTGAGAAGGGGGAAAAAGCTCATGAAACGGGACTACTGTGGCTGAAATGGAAGAATTTCATTAATCATGTTATTAAGACTGTATAATTAAGAGACTATTTTTATGACAACGATGATAGATTTTAAAGATGTTCATCAGAAACGAAGGAAAAGTGCATGTGAGATGTATTTATAAAAATGAAGAGAGCATGCATGTGGTCAAGAGTGGAAATCTACAAAGTGGTGCGGGATGACGAAGATGCGAAATATTGAAAGGGACACCAAAGGAACCGAAACGTCCAGAGAGGAATATTAGTGGTGCAGACTGCCTTTCTTTTACCGTTCTGCTGATTTTATTTAAAGGGATAAACCTCTAAGTTCTTCCTGTTTGAGTTGATCTCTTGCAGTCTGTGTTGTGGTGCAGATTTTTGTTAAAGCCTGAGAATATTTAATATCCGTCCATTTAAAAAGCGTTATTTACATTGGAGGGTAAATATCGAGAGCACAAGATGTTTTTTTCAGATTTTTGACATCGGCTGTAAAATGTTCAGTAATTTCTTTTGCAGTAGTAAATCTAAAGTCTGCATGCAAACAGGATGGCAGGTATTTAGTTTTTTATTTTTTTTGGTTGAAGGTTGCTTGCATAGTTTTAAATAGGATGATTATAATTGCTTTGTTGCGATTTCCTCCTATTAGGGCTGATCAGCTTTGTCAAAAACATTAAGGATTTGCACTTTAAATCGAGTTGCTCACGCATAACATTTGGGACTAATTCTGTGTGTGTGCATATGTGTGTCTTATTGTGACATTTAACAATCAAACCACCTCGTTTGTTGCCTTCATTTCTATGCAGCTGGTTTTGCACATTTATTTATTTTTTTCTGCCATGTTTTGCGTGATTTGCTGTGGCTGTTTATTTCCTCTGTTTAAACCCAAGTAAGTCTCATTAGCTGCTTTGCTTGTTTATGGACTGAGTACTATGAAGTTCTTCATGCGCTAACAAACCCCATCTTTTCCATCTTCTGACCAGACTTCCTCACATTCAGTGTTACATTCCCTCTACAGCGCCATCTTTTAGAAATATTTTAGCTGCCAGTCAACAGATGGTTGCAGTGTGCCTTCATGACTGCTGGTTTCTTCTTCCAAATGTTCCTGTGAGTTTTTATACACACTTCATAAATAATATTTCCCATGTTTCTTGATTTTGTTCATAACATGCCTTTACATTATTTAAATACAAAAAGTACCAAACAGAAACATCTGTGGTTTTTTTTTTTCTTTTGCAAACCACACAGATTTCTGGTGGCATTTCCAAACATTTATCCGTAAACAGCGAAAATGATTCCTTCAGTTCACACGGACAGGTTTTTGGACGCCTCGTGCTTTCTCGTAACAACACCCACCTTTCCGATAAATGTGGTCCCTTGTTTGGATGTTGGAAGAGACACAGAACTTCAGTCTGGTTTTGGCTGCAGATGTGGAAAAATGACGCTTTTGTTGACATCAGATACAGGCTAAGTTGGTCTTGTAAAAGAGGCTCCTGCTGAGGTGCGTTAGTTTTGTAATGCCTTGCAAAAGTAATAATACCTCTAGAGATTTTTCATGTTTGGGTTCATTACGAATACAAATGTCAGAGTGTTTTTATTGGGGTTTTTACAGGGATTGTCCTGAAGTTAGCTGAAACTATCTACCCATCAACTCTGACCTGTTTCCCCAACTCTGCTAAAGAAAAACATCCTTCCTCACAGCGTGATGTTGAAGTGTTCAACATGATGTACGATGGTAGCATGAAGAGCAAAAAGTTACATTTTGCTCCTACTTGAGAAGAACACCTTGTATACTTTTGCTGTCTTCCATATATGACTTAGCCAAACTGAACTTGGCTTAATTTTAGCAATGATTTTTGTTTTCAACCAGTTGGGTGGATGTGCAGCTGTTCCACACTATTCATTTTCAGATGTGAGATGTTTAAAGCTTGAGATGTTGTTTTATAGCAAGAACTTCTCCGCTACTTTTCCCCTGGTCTTTCTGTTATGCCCCCTGTGTGTACTGGATTTTATTTAGGAGTGTCGAAATATAGAGGCAGAGTACAACTATTAGTTGGAAAAACTTATTTTTTCTTCCCACTTTGCCATAAGCACAATTTTTTGTTGGTTTATTGTGTAAAATCTCTTTGAAATACTCTGAGGCTTGTGGCTGAGCTGCAATACATTAAATGGCTAGGAATATAATTTCCCTTTGAGATTAATAGTATAAAAGTACTTTGAATTGAATACTTTCACAAGGCATTGTAGACCGATCCAACTGTGATCAATTTCAAGGTGTTCATTCTTTTCTTAGGAAAAACTAGAAAATTGAACTAAAACCGTTCCCTGTTACAAAACATTAATTTTTACTTGAGCTATACCAACAAAAATCTCCTAGCCACTCACCTACAGGAAGGCAGAAAGCATAATTTCAGAAAAGTCAGGCAGCAGCAGAGCAGTCCAACTCCTGAAGCCGAGGCCACTAAGTGTCCTGATAGGTTGCATGTGTGTGGCTTCCTCTGTCCCACTTTCTCTTCCCGCTTAGAAGAGGTGCGAGTGGCTGCAAAATAACTGAACATTGTCGCCTCTGGAAAAGTACAACAGTGGGTGATGTTAGCTTCAAAAGGCCTTTTTATATTTTAACATAGAAGTTTGAATTAGTGAAATAGATCAGTAAGTAGAAGAGTTTCTACAAATGTGTGAGTCCTTTTCATCGTACTGGTTTAGAGTTAAGTCAGGCCTTGTTTTATTATTTCTTTTTGTGCAGGAGATTTCTAGGGAAAATGTACAGGGAAACATTACAGCAGACGGCGTGTTGCGGCCCTCTAGTGGTGAAATGATGTTAAACCAACAAAACTATCTCTTTTTTTTCAATGGGAAATATTCAGACTTTTCACAAAAGGAAATTATTTTACAAAATAAGAAAAACAAAGAGTTTCAGTAACACATAAGGCTGACGAGACACCACTTCTGTTTAAAAAGGTTATTTACAAAAAACAAACAAAGAGCCACAACAAAAAACTTCACAGTATGAAACAGTTTGAAAGGTGCAACTATCAGCTTGGAAGTATAAACTTACAGTCGTACTTTTGAGAAGAGAAGCCCTGATCTACATACACAAAATGCAAACGATGTTTGATTTAACAACATGCCCACCAGATCATGTAACATGTAGAAAAACATAAAACGGTTTTAAAACAGTACAAAACTCAAACATGGATGAGTCGTTACAAAATTACCACAGCATTTCCATTGTCTCTTGAAAAAACAAAATAATCTGGAAACTTAGGTCACCCTCACTGAGACTCTCCAATGTCCAAGACTATTTGACTACAGTTGTAACAGCTTCACTAAATTTAATCACATTGGTTTTACATGGAAGGTTTCTGCACCTCCACCATCACTTTGGTGATAATGTGTCGGGAGGGAACTACAGTCATAATGTTTTCTTCCTCTTCCTCATCCTTCGTCATTGCTGAACAT
This sequence comes from Xiphophorus couchianus, assembly GCF_001444195.1. Lineage (NCBI taxonomy): Eukaryota > Metazoa > Chordata > Actinopteri > Cyprinodontiformes > Poeciliidae > Xiphophorus > Xiphophorus couchianus. The sequence continues at coordinate 18,255,143 of NC_040239.1, forward strand.
GCCAGGAGTTGTCTTTAGGGGCAAGAGAAACACATTTTGAAACTAAATTTCATCCCCACGAACTCTGTCAAACGGTATGTGAAAATTTGGAGGTGTGCGCATCCAAATTTCACATTTTGCACATGTTGAGCTCTTTGTGCAAGAAGAGGGAGAGTGTTTAGTGTTTTGTTTTTCAGAGTGTGAATTGTTCACTTCAGCAGTTTGGAGTCATTCTGTTGTTTTTTTTTGTTTTTATTTTTTGCAGCTGAGTCATCACCATTTAGCTGGTGTGACAACCTCGCCTTTCCAAACTCAGTTGCTCAAGACATTTAGGTGTGTCTGGGCCACACTTCATGGATAAACCACCACAGCTCCATGCAGCACCCAAACCCAGATACTGTAGTTAGTCACCATGACACCGACCTATGACTATCTCACCACAGAGGTTTGGAGCATATTTAAAACTGTGGGCAACATGTTCTGGCTGATTTTATGTCACATTGCTGTCACAGTCTGGTGCGAAGGGGAGGTTTATAACTTCTGCTATAAGATATAATAAAACATTTAATTTAGTTTGCTTCTAAGAAATCAGTTTTGATCGAGGCGTTTTAGAAAAAACGCACATTTATAATCAGGTTACTAACGATATTCTCCAGCAGTGGTCATTTTGAGTCATTACAAACTGAGATCATATAAAACCAATAAATGTCCAGTTTTTTGTAAACCTTTCAGTGAGCGAGGTGAGTGTCAGAGCAAGCTGTCCTTTGTAAACTCGGGTATTTCCGGCACCATGCAGACCTGCAAGCTGCCTGGCTGATCCAGGGCCAGAGCAGGGCGGCAGGGCTGGCCGCAGCGCTGCAGGAAGGAACCCAACAACTGGCCGCTGTGGGCGTTGTAGAAAGACAGACATCCCAGCTGGTGGTCCAGGAGGGTTCCCACTCGCTCAGGACTCTCAGTGACAAACACGGAGGACTGAACGTCGCTGTGGAGTAACTGATACCTACAGCTGGACAGAAAGAGGAGCGTAAAGACTTTAGACTCCAATCATAACAAGAAGTTCCTTCATAATGAATAATGGTTTTCCTTTGCACACCCTGATGGTCCAGGACTGCACTGCAAGCACCATGAGGAGCTGTTTTCCCCGAGTGCGCTCTTCAGATTATCTGCACTACATGTTACTCCAAGCCTGTAAGCTGGACTTTCTGACACCAGTGTCTCCCAGTAGTAGATCCCTCGTGGAGGCAGCAACTCACCCAGGATGGACAGACACCTGGAAACAAAAACTGTGGCTACATAAAATTTTCCCGACAGGCTACGAAAAGCAGCTGTTTCTGGGTCAAGCATACTCCTTGTTTGTGGCGTGGTGAGCGTCATGGGAGTACTGCAGCGTGGCGTGATCATCTGACAGCTTCAGAGACGGGTGAGCAGAGGACTTTAGCAGCTGGAATCTGGTCCCTAAAAACAAGACAGATGTGAGCAAAACTACATAGAAATTAAACAGCCACAAACAAATACAGCGATTTAAGGTTTTGGTACCTTTAGTGGAAACGAGTGCAGCCTCACTCTGCTCACTGGCACCAGCCTGATTCACAGCTTTGATGTAAAACAGGTAGTTCTCATTCGGCTGCAGGACGACCGTCTGCTCACACCCTTCGATTCCCGTGATCGATCTGAAAACACACACCCACATGCAGCACATGCATTGCTTTGACATGTATGTTATATATAATAAAATGTAACAGAAAAAAATGCACTGTAAAGATAGAGTGCCTTGCAAATGTATTCACACCTTCTAAAATGTTTCACTTTTTGCTGGGTTACAACCACAAAGGTTCACTTTGTTTAATTGACATTTAGCGTGATCGACCATCACAAAGAAGAGAAATACTGAGAAACTTGTAATTAATAGAAAAACAAAATGTTTTGACAGTTTTTTTTGAAAAAAATCTTAAAAGTTTGTCTTGAACATGTCATTAGTGCCCTTTACTCTGACACCCATGAATAGTTTAATCTCAGTATCAATCCAGCAGGGCGATTAGTTGTGCACTCCACAAATCCGATGTTTATGTTCAATAAAGAACAAATTTATTGTTAAAATAAAGCCGCTAAAAGCTATTTTCAATTTACTAAAGTCATATATGTACGTGGATGGAAGAACATACCTTGCTCCAATGGGACCAAAATTGAACTTTTGCGACTTTATACAAACACCGCACCCTGAACCCTGAACGCACCATCCCTACTGCAAAACCTGGTGGTGGCAGCATCTTGCTTTGGATATGCGTTTCTTCAACAGAATCAAGCAACTCAGAGTTGATGGGATGATAGAGGGATCTAAATACGTTGTTTGTTTCCCCCCAGAGTTGTATTTGTAAAACCAATTAAAAACTTTACATATCATTTTCTTTCTACTTTGTGTTGGTCCCTGAGATAAATTCCCAGTGAATTACATAGAAGTTTGTGGCTGTAATTTGACAAAATTGTTTGAGGAACATCCATCTTAAACAGAAATGAACTGTTTAAGATGTGTGTCATTCCCACCAGGAGACCCCTACCTGAGTCCCTCTCCCTCCAGTTCATACTGTCGGCAGTACTCCAAAGTGTAACTCAGTCCTGGAGACGGATTAGTTGAGCTCCACCTCAGCGTGGCGGAGTCCCACACGACGCTGCTGCGCTCTGTGTCGATCGCTGGCACAGACGGAGCTGCCAGAAACAACAGCAGGAAGGCTTGAAATCACATTTAAACATTGGATATAAAATTCAAGCTCTTTCTGGCGGAAAAATAAGAGAATTGAAACAGAAAGATCCTGCCGTTTTATCAGCCCAAATGAAAAGAAAATTAAACTTCAAGATGTGTGCTGACCTGTTCTGAAGATGAGTCTGTCACTGGGCAGAGAGCAGCCTGTGTAGTTGACGGCCATCACCCACACCTTGTACTTCCTGTCAGGCTCCAAGTCCTCCAGAACACAGTAGCTCTCCTTCACCGTCACGCGATATTCCTCTGACACAGCTGGACGCAGTAAAATCCACCAATGGAAGTATATATATAGATATACATATATATATAGAGAGACATTTTTAAAAATAACTAACTCCCTGATCAAATCAGGGAGTTAGTGGCAACTCTAACTTGCCACTAACTCCCTGTCCTCACCTCCTTGTGGATCCTCCACGCAGTAGACCTGAAAGCAGTCTATGATGTCTCCTGGACTGACTTTCCAGTAAACGGTGACGCTGCTGCCAGAGGCTGAGCCGCGCTCCTGGGGCTGCAGAGTGGGCCTCTGGGGCACTGAGGGAATCACACCATCAGCAACTGGAACAAATGCAACACAGACAGAGACATGCAGAAGATTCATGTGCAGAGAGAGAGAGAGCTACCTGGAATCCCTTTGCGCTGTGCGAGGTTTGAGCTTGAGGAGTTGGTCTTGGTGTAATCCTCGAACACCAGCAGTCCCTTAGGACCCAGCTCCAGCGTCAAGGCTGAGTCCAAAGCAGTTTGGAGTCTGTCCGTACAAATGTTTGGAGTCAGGATGAGTTAGTTTGTGTTTAGTTTCAGAAAGCCGGACATTTTGTAGTCTGTTAAAGTGATTTTATTTTGGGCTCTTGGGGTTTTTTAGTGTTTATCAAAAAAGAAAATCTGCAAAGATTTAACATTGGACCTAAGAAGGAAGCTGTCAGCTAGTAGCTCTTTGGGAATCACCCTGTGGTGCTAAAATGTTATACATCTATCAATGTTATCTTTCATTGATTCAACAAAACAGGAGGGAAATAAGTGCCCTTCAGACAAAATACTGTAAAAAATAAAAGTGCCAAAATATTTAATTTAAAAGTCATATAAGTGTCTGAATGGTGCAAATGTCAGAGGAAATTAAATCAGTACACAATGTATCTTGTGGAGCTGAATAAGTTGAGCAAGTTTTGCATGTGCAGAGCAAGAAACGGTGTAAATACCTTGCGTGAATGTCTTCTGACGACTGGTGGCAGAAAAGATTAAAGATCTTTGTTACAACGTTTGAATCATTTACCAAACCGATAAATCCAGTCAAGCGAGTGTCCAGGACTTACTCTGGCGTCCGTCTCAGCCTCCCTGGCCGTGGTATCCAGAGTGGTTTTGGCCGAGTCTATGTTCTCCTGGTAGGAGACGATCTTGTCATAGAGCTGCTCCAGCTTGGCTTTCTTCTCCTCCTCCATGCTGATGGACATGGTGTTGTACTGCTCCATCACCAGAGCCATCATCTCCTCGTTCTGCGCCCGCATGGCTGCCTGGCTCTCCGTGAACTGGTCCTAGGACAACAGGAGAGTCGAGACAGAGAGAGAGCGTGTTTGGATTACACCGGCTCGCACGGCGACCAGCTGCTAAAAACACAGTACCTCTACAGAGTTGTAGGCCAGCTCCAGCTCGGACACCAGGTCCTCGATGTTCTCTGATCTGGCTTGAAGCTCTGAGATCCAGCTACCCAAAGTCTCCTGTCAGACAAGATCAAACATATTCTGTACCTAAGAGAACAATAAGGTAGGTGCAGAGTCGTAGTGAGCATCACATAAAAGAACAATCAAGGTTATATGCACAATATATAGTGGCTATACCCATATTTTACCCTCCGCAAATCTGATCATTTGGAAGAGGAGCAAGAAGGAAATCCTGACAAGTCAAATTTCAACTTTGCCATAAATCATGTAGAAAAAACCCTACAAGAATATGTTTTGGTTAGATGAGACCAAATTTGAACATGTTTGGCCCAAATAAAAACTCCACGTGGTGGGAAAGTAACACTGCATGTCGCCTTCAACGCCATGAAACATGTGGAGCCAGCACTGTGTCTTTCATAAACGGAAACAAAGAAGCGGGTGACAGGAAGATGAAAGGTGCAAATGCAAGCTGACATGGAACAAAACCTGACAGAGGCTTTAGATTGAGGGATGAGGTTCGACTTCCACCAGGAAAATGACACAAAATCACAGCCTGAGCTAAAATAGAATGGTAAACATTACAGCATCTTCAGGTGGTTCAACGACAAGCTCAAGAATGATGTTCACAGATGCTTTGCCTCCAATCTGTCTGAGCTTTGTTGTGAAGAAGAATCAGCAAAACATTCTGTCTTTATGCTAGTAAATCTGATAGAGATGTACCACAAAAGACAAAAAAAGGGCTCTGAATACAAATGCACATCTTTATGAACCACTTTGTGTTTGTTGTCACATGAAATCCCAATGGTAGGGGTATAGAAACTGTCGAACGGCGCTACCTCCTAGGACTGAACCCGTTCCAAGTGTTTCAGCTTCCATCCTCATCTGTAAGCTCCGGACACTGGTCACTCCCTGACAGCAGGAGTCCACAGAAACGTCTTCACAGGCTACACTGAATGAGTGAGCCTGCTTTCTCTGCCTGTGTTAAGAGGCGAGGGAGGGGAGAGTCCATTCTGGCCTCAGAAAACTGGCCCGGATTCAGATTTGCTGAGTTGTTTTGGTTAACTTGTCGGGATCGGTTTTCTGCTATGTGGAGGGTCTGAATGGGCTGCACTTCTTTCCGCTGCGTTGCAGCTTTGATCTTTTCCTCAATCGCTGTCAAGCTGTCAAGAGTTTTACATAAATACGGCGTCACATAAACACTCAGCCCGGTTCAAATATCATCTGGAAATTATAAGTTCGCATCAGCTTCCCTTTCTTTCATTTACTCTCAATTACACGATGAAATGTAGCAGGGATGCAATTGGAAAAGGCTGATTGCAGGGTCACGTTTCGTGGAGCTGTTTTGCAAAGTCGAAGCTTTTGCGGATTCTCAGTTACACGCAAAATCCTTTTCTCTGACCGTTAGAAGGTGTAGTCATAAATGAAAACTTTTTTTTTGTGACGCCTTGCTGATCATGAGACAGAAAACAAGAGTGGGTGAACAGATCGCATGTCAGTCTCTGCTTCCTAATGTCACACCGAGCCTTTTCATCCATCAAAGTGGAGCTTTGCATCATAACAAGTCAATGTGCTGGCTGCAGTCTGAGAGTCTCACAGGGTCAGTGGACGATTTATATCTGAGTAACTCAAGCCTTGTGTATTATGTGAAACGTAGCCCTGCTAATATGCACATTACTGACCCATGTTGTAATAAAGTAAAGGAAATGTGTGATGATAAACTGCTGTTTGATTTCAGCTTGTCAGAAAGCAAAAAGGCCGATTATATTCTGTTCCATTCATTGTAGCATTGCACAACAAAAATGCCTGAAAAAGCGTTTGTACAATAGAAGAAAAATATTTTGTATTTCCAATGCAGAATCATCCAGATTGTACATAAAACTCAACCGCTCTCTGCGTGTGCCTGTTAAGTTTCCATTTTACAATATAAACACCTTGAACTGATTGGATAGCGGCTGTTCAAACGGACCAATCAGAAGAGAGCTTGTTTTGCTGAACTCAGTCTCCAGCTGTGGGTTTAAAGAGCTCCGCTAACTATTTTAACTATACATTGAGAGAAGCTAGAAAGAGCTAATATGCTAACCACTAAAAGCACCCAATGGAGCTGCGTTTACATGCACACTCACAAATGCACGCATTCATAAACTGATACACAGATTGGCAGGCAATCTGGGTGCTGAGTGCCTTGCCCCGAGTCACTTTCTCATGTTGCAGAGGAGGAAACTGGAATCAAACCCACAATCTATTGGTTGCAAGAGGGCTACTCCCTCAATGGGCCACATTCATTTTTAAATAAAGAGCAAATTGTACAGAGCTGACACTGAAGGGGAAAAAAGCCTTTTTGTGGGATTCTGTAAAAAAAAATTGGGAAGACTAAACACCATAACGGGAACCTCCACTAGCAATACTTGACATTTTATCACCCTTTTCAAATAGTCAAAGGTTGTAAAAAGAAATTTTAACCCCCCAAACATTATCATTTGCTTGCATTAATCTAATTTGCTAGTCTTAGCTATAGCTTTACATGTTTTAAACTAAGTCAATTGGAGTTTAACAGATAGCAAATCCTGGGAAAGTTGTGTGTCGAGTACTGATGGATGTGGACAAACATTAACAGCAAAAAATAACTTGAGAACTTCAGTGTTCTGGTTATTAAAAAAGAGTCACATATCTGCGCATACACCACATAAAAAAGATACATAATAACCTTTTTATACTACTGTATGACAATAAATCACAATACATTTCCTTATTTCCGAAATACTTTGTTTTTAATTTACAATTAAAAATGTTCACGAACTTTGAGTGTAAACCCACATTTTATTGGATACGAATATGATCAACTAACAGTTGAGTCAGTGGAGAAACTGTAATTCAACATTATTAATCCTAATATCTTTCTTTGGGCAAAACACTCTGACTGATATGTGAGATATGAGCTGTTAGGCTTTTTATTTTGAGTTTACAAAAAATAATCAGATATGTGGGCAAAACATATCTGAACAACAAAAGAACATTTGATTCATGCAGCCTAGTTTTTATTTTTTATTATATTGCATGGATTCATGTTAATGAAGGACATCTGATGTAATCTGGACACTTCCTGTCTTTTGTCTTCCTGCTGTCAAAAAGTAGAAAAATGCAAATCTAGCCCCAAATAACTTCATATCCAAGGTTTAACCCCTTTCACTGACCTTGACATCCTCATAGGCCTTTTCCACTGAGCAGACCTGGTGGTCGAGATGCTCTGCAGACCTGCACTGATCCTCTAGCAGCAGACATCCACAGGTGTGACAGAACCAGTCCATGCCCTGCAGCTCTGCGGCCAGGCGGGCCTGACTCTCCTCCTCTGCATCAATAATTTCATAATCTGCTTCATTGAGCTCGTCCTTCTCTACCTCCATCTCCATCTTCTCCTCAGGTCTCTGATGGGACTCATCATCTTCATCTTCTTCTCTCTGGTTTGCAGATTCAAGAATAGCTTTTGCATCTTCCTCTCCGATCACTTCATACCCAAGGTCATCCACCGCTTCTTCCTTACTTTCAACAACAACTGTGTCACTTTCCTCCTTAATTTGTTCTGCATCTTCACTGTGCAGATCAAGACAAGGCTCTGCTTCCTCTTTAGGAAGGTTTATTTCTGGTTTGTCCTCCAACTCCCGTAGATCTGTTTTTTGTTCTGATTCTTCTGCATGTACATCATCTACACAAAGCTCAGATAAATCCTCCTGAGGAGTAAAACTTCTCAGCAGAGAGTAGGTGAGTTTGTCCTCTTGATTCTCCAGGTCCTCAGTGCTGGCTTCTTCTTCAGGTGCAGGTGTTAAAGGCTTCAAGTCCAACTCATTACTGGAAAGTTCTTCTATTTCTGCGACTATTGGTTCTTCTTCGACTTGAGGCTGCGGTGCCTCAACTTCAAATGAGATGTCAGGTTCAGGAGTAGAAACCATCTCTTTAATAATGTCCTCTGACCACTGATCAATCTGTATGTCCATCTCTACAGCCTGTCCTTTGGGAACAAGGAGGATTAACTCATCACCTATATTCACTACATCCTGCACACAGGTCCTTACGTCCTCTCCAGACAGTCTAGTTGTGGATTCTGCTGTTTGTTGCAGGTTGTCTGATTCACAGTCAGTTGTGTTTTCTTGCTCCGTCTGGTGATGTTTGTTGGTTTCTTTGGGCTTTGCAGGTTGGGTTATTTCCCCTGAAGTCTCAGTGTCAACACCAGACTCCAGATCAACAACTGCAGGCTTACTCTGCTCAGAAAATTCCTCTGTTAGGGGCTTGAGATGATCTTCTGCCTCAGGAGCAAGCGGTATTGCCTCTATGACCTCCTGTACATCAGTCTTAACGTGGTTCTGGATCTCTTTGTCATCCATTGCTTTCTCCATCACCTCCTCCACTGTTTGCACTGCGCAGTCGCAGTCAGTAATGACTTCTAGAGGGGCCGCATCTGCAGACACTGCTTCTTTGTCCTCATGCACAGATACTTCAGAGGGTGCCGTTGATTCTGTGAGGAGTTCAGTTGAGGTGAGTGTTGCAACTCCAGTTTCTTTCACTTCAGCTGCTACTTCAGGTGGATATTTCTCATCAGCAGCCTCCATCTTTGACTCAACAGGGGCTCCTTCTTCACACGAGCTCCTTTCCCTGGTTTCTGACAGTACAGTGGGTTCAGTGTTGGCTGGAGGATCCACTCTGCTCTCAGGTAGAGTGGATGGTGTTGTGTCTGGTGTCACCCCAGGAAGCCCAGACACGTTTTCAGCCTCTTTTTGTGGCTCACATGGCGGTTCTGTTTCAGTAAAACTTTGCTCAGTGACCGTCTCATCTCTGCCCTGTGAAGTTTCATTCACTTTTGTTTCCATCTGGGGAGTTTCGATTGATTTTTCTGTGCTTGGCTCCACTGCCTGTTCCTCTTGTTTACTCTCCTTCTGATCCACTGATTTAGACACCTGGCATGGCTCTTCTGGGATTTCCCCTAAACCTTCATCATGGCGTCTCACTGATAATTGTTTTACTTCTGTTTCTGTTTGATGTTCCTCTTTCTCTTTAAGTATTTCACGCTCCTCCTGTGTCTCCACTTCATCGCTTTTTATAATTTCTGCCTCTCCTTCATCTTTTGCTGCTCTGATTAAGCATCCTGTCATTTCAAACTTATTCTGTGGCCACATCATCCTCCCCCCAGCCTTATCCTCTGATGACTCTGACTGAACGTCCACCGCTGGTGTTTCATCTTTCAGCCTGAACTTCTCCAGGTACCCATCCGCCTCATCTGAATCTGACAGCCGCCTCTTGTAGGATTTCTCAGACACCACACTCTCCGCCTCTGAGTACTCTTCATCACTCCTTCTCTTTTCCCCCACAGCATCCTCATAGAGGTCTGAGTACATGAAAGACATGGCAGTGGGCTCCTCCAGGAGAATGGGGTCAATGATCTTGGGGGGCCCCGGGGAGATAAAAATAGGAGTAAGGATGGTCTCTTCACTTTCAAACAACACCAAACCACCATCCATCATTGATCGCTGGCTCTCACGTCTTGATCTCATCCTTTCAATGCCTTCCTGCTTCTCCTTCAGTGCCTCTATGGGAGGTCCTTCTCCATAGAAGACCTCATCCAAGTGTTCCCCAACTATGTCAGCATCTGTGACAAACACAAAAGAGTCTTCGGACACAGACGCACCATCCTCGGTTGCCTCCTTTAAGGATTCCTGCTGCTCCGTTTGGGCTTTTCCAGGCGACTTCTCTTCCTCTTGCTGTAGCTGTGGAGCTTCCTCTCCAGGTATTGCCACATCCAAAAGGGTGAACTTTTCGATGTAGTCAATGTCAGCAATGCTCTCTGTCTCTGACGTTGTGGATCCAAGCAGTTTGTCCGGTGATGGCTGTGAAGTTTCTTTTGAGGCCTATTGAGAGATTGAGATGACTCAAACCCAGAAAGACTTTCTCATGTTTAGATCTGCAGCATGAATAAAGTGAAAATAAAAATATCTCAGCTACTTACCTCAGCATGATCCGGTGTCTGCTCTGCTTCCAACTGGTCCCTGTGATGTGCCCAGTCATGCTGGTTTCTGGACCTGATCTTTGGAGTCTGGTCTAGATAAGACAAGTTGTCCTGCAGGTCTGTAGTTTCCTCTTCATCCACAGTGGGAAGTTTGGATGGCACTCTGATGTTGAGAATCTCATATCCTTCACATATCAAACTGAACAGCTGCTGATCTTTGGATTTTATCTCCTCCAAGTCTTCCTCTGTTGGTGTTTTCTCCTCTTTGATGTTAGGGAGAGAAACTTCTGCCATCTCTGGTCTCTCTACTCCCAAAGCCGAAGCTGACCTTGAACTACCAGGTCGGCTTAGCCGGTCTCCCAACCTGCTGCTTCTTCCCCCGGATCTCATCCTCCTTCGGACCACTTTGTCCTCATCGAAGACAATGGTGATCTTCCCCGCACCTCCTGAGCCTTCCATGCTGTAAGCCTCAGAAGTGGAGCTAGCCTCCGATGCCCAGGGTGTAGAGCAACGGCTGGAGGCCGTCTCCCAAACGATACCACTGTCCTCACTCTGAACTGTCACCATGGAAAAAGACGGGTCCACCATGAGGCACTGGAGTTTGGGCTTCACGGACTGGTCCTGGATGACTTCTCGCAGACTTGAAAAAGAGAGAAACAGACAGAGTCAGAGGCAGGAGAGCAGGCTGTTTGTGCCATTCAAGTGCAAGAGGAGATCTTTCTGGCTCTGCTCTTGGAAATCCGAGCAGAGAACAAACTAATGAATCAAATCAAAACACATTTGATCAACACTGACCTGGATTCGTGTCTTGCAGCTTGACAAATATGAGGTGAAAATAAGGTAGCACATAATTTTGCTTCTTAAGAGGATTACTTGAGCACTGTAGAACTGCCGTGTTGGGACAGATCTCTAGAGCCAGGCTGCCAAAGTGAGCGATACTCCAAAAACCCTGAGCTGTCCCCTGGGCTATGAATACACCTCGTCCCTTGCTGGGTTACGGTAAGGTGACGTCCACAAAACGTCATTCACGTAATGCTCGAGAAGAAATACCTGGCTTTCTCAGATATACCCAACATACCAGTGTCTTCCATTATTTATGACAAGGCAAGGTCAATTCAAAGCATGATAAATGAAAGGTGAAACATTGAGTCAGTGTTGCTGACGCACCCCAATGTGAGAGAACCTGACTGGGTATATAGGTATTAATGCTCTGTATATTTTCCTTCTTTGGAAAAGTCAGTAATGTGTAACAAATTGAAAACACTGGTGTTTCATCTGCAAAGATAGGAGAAACCTCTCAACACAAAAACAAAATGACCTATTGGTGAAGTTTGTCAGCAAGTAAATCAGGCTGAAAAAGTACCTGTTCTGGAGTTCTTCCACTTCGTCTTCATCATCCTGGCTGAGAGCTTCATCCTGAAACTCCTGCAGCTCAGTCATTTCAGAGTCCAGACTTTCAGATTCCTCCATTTTGGCAATTTTCTCTGGTTATCTTGCTTTAAGTTCTCCGAGGTTCGTTTTTTTTGTGTGTTTTAGACTACAGTTACTCCGAATTGGGAGTTGGTCTGTCTGTTTGTGTCATTCAAAGTTGTGAGCTTCGTCTCTGACTCAGAGAGGGACAGAAATAGCGTGGGGTATGAAAACAGGGGAGTGTAGATAAGAGAGGGGCAAAGGAGACATAAAGAAAGGCTATAACTAATTAGTTAATTAAGATAAACACACCTTCAGGTGGCCTGAAACAGAGACCCAGATTTTCAGTTGGTAGAACAAGTCTTTTATGACGCTGCACCCTTGTGAGATCCAGTGGCTCATGGCCAACAGAGGTAATATAGCTTTAAATTCAAAACCCCCGTTTGCCAAGTTATAAATAGGCCTTGTGCTGAAACTGTACCTCTGGTCCCCTTGCTGCTGGTGAGATGGGGTACTTCTCAAAAGCAGGCACATGTTTTGTAACATATCTGCCACCTAACATTGCTGGCACTATGCTGGAGTCATAAAATTAGGCTTAATAAGCCGTCAAACCACCATAAGTAGAAACAATCAACTAACTGACTGAACTAACTCGACAGATGATGACTCATAAGATTATCTTTCCTCAGACACAATGCGCCATGCAAAAGTATTCATAACTCTTTAAACTGTTCACCTTTTGTCAAGTTACAGTGACAAACTTTGGTGCATTTTATTGGCGTTTAGACCAGTTGATACTTATAGTATCCAGTTGAGAGTTGCTGGGTTATCAAGACAGCGTCTACAACTTTCCAGGATATTACAAAAGAACTTAAAACAATATCTAAAGCACCTCTGGCCTAAATTAAGAGCAGTGTTGATGTGTTCTACAGCCAAACCCAATGGTGATCAAAGAGAACATAAAGGTTCTTCTTACATTTTATTAAAATATTCAGACAAACATGACTGACTTGTAGCAAATGGAATGATGAACTTGGTCCCTTAAAAGAAAAACCTGAAGGAGAAATATGGACATCAGCTTGTGACCGTTAGGATATTTACATGTTTGATCGCCTGTCAAGTTCCCCTCTGTGGACAATGAAGGGTATTTATATTCTATAAGACATTTTGAGAGTTAACACAACTGCTAGATTGGGGAGACTTGTAACCTTAAACAAAATACTCATTTAAAACTGTTTTGCGCATCTACTGTTATCTTTGTAAGATATTAAAATGTATTTAAATATCTAAAATGTTTAAGTGTTGCCAAAAAATAAAAAAATACATTTTCATGGCACTTTACCTGTTAAAGGTGGGTCATTATCAAATTATATCTATAAATATCTACATATTGTGTGTTTAGTAGCCTGGTTTTGTTAAGATGTCCCCATGCAGTCTGGAGCAGCAGTTGAGAAGATAATAAAAACACTTTATCTTATCACTGTAATAATATATGTTTATTTTGACTTTATACAGTCATCCCATTTTGTGGAAACCAGACTGAGCAACTTTGCATCATCATCCATGTAGTTGGTGAAATACACAAATGTATCGAACTGTTTTTGGCACTTCTACTAGCATAGCTTTAGTTTATACAAAAAAATAATACTTATATGTCCTGGGAGATTTTTTTTTTTTTTTAAATAAACAATAAAACTCTACAAAGCACAAATGTGCTTTTGCGTTTGATTTCCAGAAAAATGGAAATCAACAGCAAGAACAAAAGCAAACAGCAAAAAATATATATATTCAAATTCTTTAAAATGTAAACTGGTGTGTTTGCCCAAATAAAACTAGAAAGTATCTGAGACTCAAACCCTTAACGACAGCTGGAAGAGAAGTCACACATGAGGAGGGACGATCTCAAGAACTGTAAAATCCAGGAGAACGGTTTCAACGATGAGCTCTTTGTGGTCGTTTTAACTCAAACATCACAGAAGAGCTCAGGAGAAAACGCAGGGCATCATTAACTTAATGCAGCAGGAGAGAAAGAAAACATGTCAACGTTGACTTATAAAAATAGAAAAAAGGCTTCGACATCACTAAGTTATAGAAATCGTCGGCATAATGCAGATTCAAATAATTGTCTTCAGAAGGATGATGTTGAGAACAGCTGCAAAAAGAGGATAAACTCAGGAGAGAAGACAATGTTAAACCTAAATGCTGTCAGTTCCACTAAAGCCCTTACATGAAAGAAAATATCACTTCCATCCAGGAAAGCAAAAAAGTAGCAGCTGTATATTAAAAAAAAAAATTATCTTGCTCCGATTCTCCATTTTCAGCCACTGGAGGTGGCCTTCATGTGTTCTGGTTTACCTTCACTCAATGTTTATTTTCTTTTTGCTATGATAGCAGTAGCATCAGAAATTGCACAAATGTGGCGGCAAAAACATTCAACCGTAAAGAACATCAAGTCCTCCTCTCCTCTGAGTCTGTGCTGCTGAGCCGCTGAAACTTTCCTCTGTACAACTCCGACGTTTTCCATCGAAAGGCCAGTCAGCTCATCTCGTCGCTAACTCCTCATTGATGATGGCTCTCAACGCCAGGATGGAGACCAGGTCCTTCCTCTCGTTCAGTATCTGGTACGACTGCGTTGGCAGGGAGAGAGAGGAGAGAAGATCAGGAATCTGGTTAAGAACAGAGAACAATTTAAGGAGTCCTGATGAATGTTATCTACCTCAGAAAAGCACTTTTTAATGGTATCAAACTTGGTCTTCTCATGGACGGCTCTGGCAACATTACTCCCCTCGAAAGGCTCTGAAACGGAAAGATTTACTATATATAAAAAAAGGATTTTATGGTGATGCTTCATGTTGGGTTATTTGCAATGTTTCTAATCTGGGTCACTTTGTTTATGTTGAGTCAGTTCTGACTGACCTAAATAATTAGATTTTTTAAATTCTATTCATAAATGCATGGTAACTAAAATACACCACAATAAAATGTCATTCTGCTGTTTAATGAACTTTAATTTAAAAAAATCTGATAATGTTCAGAGACGCAAGTAACATGCATAAATGTCAATAAATCTGTCTTTCCTTTATTTTACTATTTATTAAACTAAAGGTTTATTGCAATAAATCATCATCTAAAGGTTCCTATATTCCAGTCAAACTAATTTCAGGTTTCAGCTAAGGCATAACAAATGTTTTTCCTCCACATAACTTTCTATTAATTTGCTTAGATACTACATTATAAACAGCCATTTTATGCAATGACATGTTGCGACTCGGGCTGCACAGTGGCGCAGTTGGTAGCACTGTTGCCTTGCAGCAAGAAGGTCCTGGGTTCGATTCCCGGCCGGGGTCTTTCTGCATGGAGTTTGCATGTTCTCCCTGTGCATGCGTGGGTTCTCTCCGGGTACTCCGGCTTCCTCCCACAGTCCAAAAACATGACTGTTAGGTTGATTGGTCTATCTAAATTCTCCCTAGGTGTGTGTTTGTGTGTGGATGGTTGTTTGTCCTGTATGTCTTTGTGTTGCCCTGCGACAGACTGGCGACCTGTCCGGGGTGTACCCCGCCTCCCGCCTGGAACGTAGCTGGAGATGGGCACCAGCAACCCTCCCGACCCCATTAGGGACAAGGGTGCACGGAAAATGGATGGATGGATGGATGTTGCGACTCGCTCTTCTTCACAACTTCCTCGTGATTGTTCAGGCCATAATTTAAGATTTCTGTATCCAAAAAGCCTTTATTTGCCCAAATGGTATCCAGTCATTTTCTGAGAAACCAAATGTTGGGTTTTCTTTACCTATAAAGATGAAACCACCAAAGCTAACAGGAGATTCTGTGTAAGATAAATGTGGATAAAACAATAGAATTTTACTTTTTGAAACAAAGTACTGCAATGAAATTTACTTTTTGATGTTATTCTAATTAATTGAAATTTTTAACTTTTAAATAATTAAAACAAACAGAAAATTGACAAAGAACATTTCTGGAGTTCAGTTCTGTCTGGATAACAAGATCTAGAGATTTTTGGATTTGAACTTTACTTGCATTTTTAGCCTGCAAAGCATGAGAAATAAAATGCCGGGTTTGAAATTCATCTTTAGTCGTGAGCCCCGCAGCACGGCTGGCACGGCCATATAAATGTTTACCTTCCACACATATGAATTTGTTTCTCCACTCTTTAGAATTGGTCTTGGGCAAAGTTGTGGCCTGGCGCACAGAGATCACCTGCTTGTCCCAACTGCAACACATCAAATCACAACACAGCTGCTGTTAGAGCCGATCTGGCACCATGGCCACAGTCGTCATTCAGCATCGGTTAGCAGACTACAAGGTCTGCGGATGGTCAAACTCTCCAGGTTCACATGAGCTTCTTCCACTTGCATAAAAATTTAAAAGGTGCCATGCGCCTTACTTCATCTTCTACAGTATTTCAGCAGAATGATCTCACACTGAAAAGCTTTGAAAATCCACCCTTTAAATTGAGTAAATTTGTTCATTAGGGAAAATAATTGCCATTAAGAAAATGTCTTTTTTTTTTCACAAACTAAATGTTATTGAACCATTTTGTTAAATTTAGCCTAAACGATGAGCTGATCAGAGTTTCTAGGGACTCCATAACTTTATGTGTGAATATGAAAGGACAAAGAGGTCTTTTTCTTTAAACCACTCTTAAAGGTTGGAAAGAAAAAGTTCAAGTAAGGAAAATGTGTGTTGACGTCTATAAGTCAGGAAATGGGTATGGAAAATATATACTCAATTAATTTAAAAGCTTAAAATAACCTAAACTGTGACAAACAAGGTCAGGTTAGGACTCAAGTATGTGGAAAAAATGGTTAAAAAATAAATAAAAATTCCCATTGCCCACTGTTAGAAAAGTGTAGCAAAGAGGCGTTGTTCACATGCCAAACACTTGATTGCAAGCCTGCGAAACTTAACTGGCACTTTAACTTGAACTTTGTGCTTTGGTCAAATGAGAATAAAACTGATCAAAACAAAAGACCAAATCAGCACAGAAGTAGTTCCTTACGATACAAAATGAACATTCTCTAAAGAGAATCCCAGTCCGTAGAGCTCAGACCTAAATCCTGTAGAAAGCTGAGGAAAAGAAAACATAAGAGATGATGCAGGACTGGTTGATCTAGAGAGAATAATGGCAAAAGCTAAAGCAAAAGATCAAGTACCATCCTGCTGGTAACAGACGGTGTGTGAAATACTAACATCAATGCTACTGATGTCAAAAAAAATTATTTTTTTAACACTGGGTCTTTACGGAAAGCAATGAATGCTCTCAAATTTAAGGAGGACTTTCTTAAAAGTATGAACTTATATTCTAAAGTTGCTTTTTTTTGTACATCTTTAAAGGAGGTTATAGTAAGTTATTATATGGCTTGTTCTGATCCTGTACAAATATCAATCAACGTGCAGTCATGCAGCAGGTTTTTAGTTCAACTTTTCAAACCTGGCTTGGCACATTCTGCAAATACACGGATCATGTATGTCATGTTAGTGCTGGATAAGGCCAAAGGTCCCACCTGCTGCTGCCCCTCAGCCAGAAACATAAAACCAGAGAGTTGGAGGATGCAGGAAGGTGAGGACAGACGGAAGAGTCGAGAGGGGAGGAAAAAGTAGGCAGGGAGAGATGAAGAACGAGATGAGGAACGGGAGCGAGAAAATGAGCACGGGTCCATGAGCCTCACTTCAGCTCCGATACCTGAACCGCGTGGCGTAGTATCTGAGGAAGCCCAGCAGCAGCTCGCCCAGAGACAACTGGTTTGTTGAGGTGAAGAGCCGGACGTGTTTGGGTCCGTCTGGAACCTCGTCTATATCCATGAGCAGATCAAAACACTCCTAAAAATCAGGGCGCAGGACAAGAGGGTCACAGTTAAAACCTAGACATAACCCACTGATGTAAATACATTAGTATGACTTAATTTGAGTTTACTAGACTCAAAATCTGATAAAAAGGCAGTTCACACTTACAGGGTGAGTGTTTTGAAAAGATGGGAGGACAGGTTGTTCAAGAGCTGGTAAGAAAACAGGAAGTTGTAGAAGTTAAGACAGGCCTTATGTCTGAACAGACAAAGTAAACGTCGGCTTTTTCTGCATGTGCGGCTTCACTGACTCTGGAGATAGTGAAGCACCATCAACACCAGCGTGTAGCTGCTCAGCGTTCCTTTGCTGGCGTCGTTGATCTGGTGGTGCCCCGCCCACTTCTTCACGACCAGGACCAGGGGCCTAACCCTGATGTCGGCTGCAGGAGTCAACAAGAACACGGTTAGACAAGCGACTCTTTCTCAGTCACAATGCTGGCTGCAAGTAAAAGGCACTGCTGACCACTTCACCCACCGTAAGCGTAGGTTCTCAGCAGGAATGTGTTTCTGATGCCCACCGTGTTGTTGACATTCAGGTCGAACTCCAGAAAACTAACGTGGGGAGGGTTAGGATGGACATAAACTCATTCAGGATCAAACTGTGATACAAACACAAGCAAGTAACTTACGGCTCCTACCTGCTTCTCTCTTTGAACTTGAGGATGGGAACTTTAGCTTTAATCAGCTGAATCCTTGCCAAATATGCTACACGTCAAAACAGAGATTATGAGATTTACAGATGCTGATTTTGTGAGAACCTCAAAGAACTTTTAAGTAGGTAAACAGCTCCTCCTAGTGGTTTAAAGACAAAAATAACATTTAAAATATCTATCAGTTTGAACTGATGAAAGTATTCATCAGTTCAAAGCATCACAGAAGAAGGATAGTGAATATAAAAGTGGAGACATTTCATATTTTATTTGTAAAACATTTTGAATTCCACAGCAGATCCATTCAATACCTTATGGCTAATATCACATAAGGTCTTGAGCATGTAACCTTACAAAATTTGAAAAAGTTCAAGGGGGGTGAATATTTTGAAGAATTTTTTCTTCAGGCACTGAAGAAATACAGTAGATAAAGTAAAATTAAAAGATTACAGAAGAAAGACAAGATGGTTTTAGAACAAAATGTAAAATTATATTGCCTTACAGAGTGATCTGAAATCCTTATGCAGTTGACGAAGGACATCCATTGGACGGCGGCGTCTCTGAAGCAGGAAATTATTTGTCATTTGGATCAAAACAAACAACGTAAGGTTGATGCAAACGTACATTTCCCTTAATCACAAGACAGAGGTCGGCATCGCTGCTCCGGCAACCCAGTCCACTCATAGAAGATCCGGTCAGGTACAGCCGCGACTCTGACAAAAACACACTTAATGAAAATAAAATAAAAAAGACAACGACAAAGTACAAGGACAATTAAATCCATTTGAACCAAACCTGGAAATTGTTTCTGGATGTCTCCTTGTAGCCGAGCTCGACACGCCTCCTTCCTGTCCAGATCCGAAGTTTGCTGCTGGCAGGCCTCAAACAGCTCCACCATCTGACCACTCAGCTGGACGCACAAACACATTCAACACTAACTGAGACTAATCATTTCTTAATGGAAACATCTCCAGACTTTACAAAGATCAGATCTACCTTGTCCTTGACGAAGACCTGAAGGCTCGTTAGGTTTTGTGGTTCGGAGAGCACCTCTGTGATCGGCGGACTGGAATGAAAGTGTTCAAACCCCACTGGGGCGGACATTGGGGGCTCTCCCACTGCCAGGTTATTATGAGGAATCCATCTTGGTGAGGAGGCCGGCGACGGGTTGAGGCGTTGGCGTTTGACAGCATGAGCATTGTACTCGTTGTGGTGCCTCCTGCAAGAAGCAAAGGTCAGCATGGGCAGAGGTCACTCAGTTCCAAACAAAGGATACTTACTTGCACCCACGGATTACACCGGCTGGGGGCGGAGGGAAGGCTGCAAAGGTGGGCGGTGAAGGCTGCCACGCATAAGGAGGCAACCGCTCTATGTTGAGAAAATTAAAGCTGGAAAAAAGAGAATGGATAAATTATTATTCAGAGCATAAAATATCAATAAAGTAACCATTTTTGTCAACTGTATATGTGAGGGATTAGTGAAAGTGTCACTTTTTTTGTCTTGTTGGTTGTTTTTGGCTCTCTGGTGCAAAACAAGACAAACACACAGACAGTGAGTCACATCCACATATGGATGCCTGTGCTAGAAAAGACCCCTGTTTGAAGATTGTGCGCAAATGATGGGCAAACCCAAATATGGGAAGCTATCTGCTTGCCATCTGTAACCTATAGAGAAACACAGGGACTGAAGGAAATGGGAGCTTGATTGGATAACTTGGACAACATTGGGAAAACAATTGTACTGTGAACCTGTTCAGCGTTTTCCTACGTTGGGCTCACCTGTTAGCAGCTTCAGGTTGGTAGTGTTGGTAGTCAGAATACCAGGGGGCTCGTGGCACAGGATACGGCGTATTATCCGTGGCTCCCCGCCGCGCAAAAATCTTGTTGCGGTGAAACATGCCGACGAACTCCACCAAGCTCTAACATCAACTTTGCTGAAGTTTTAGAGGTAAAAAAAAAAAAGAAATACATCCAACGGAATCAACTGAGGCTGAGGAAAAGCCCGAACATGTCTAACTATAGCAAACTCACAGAAAGCAGGACGATATGATACCTAGGAAACCGAAACTCGCCGTGCCTGTTTATGAAGCTAACTGGCTAATGTTAACCATCATTTAGCAAAAAAAACAAAAACTGAATGAGATTTAGGCGAGGAGTGCATCAAAGCTAACCTGTCACTAAATGTTTAAAATCATTTTGTTTTCCACATTCATACTTCCTGTAACACTTACCGAAATTCCAGATCACATGTAAACAGACCTAAGTATCCCAGCTGAAGAACTTCCGCGTTCATCTCATGACGTAACTGAAATGGATTTAAAGGAGACGTGTGTTTATTTTTTATTTAAAAAAAATGTATTTGAAAACTAAACTGAAAGAGGTAGACAGGGATTGAGATTAGAGATGCAGCTCCAATAAAATCCGCTCAAGAGCCAGAAATATTCTTCTAATCAGATCATGAGGCATCAGCCATTGACCAGCTATGTTTCTTAATTGGTCTGTTTTTATTTATTTTAACTTCTGCTTCTATAAATAGGTGGCTTTTAACATTATTTTCCAGAGGTGTTGAGCAGCTTAATATTTTATTCTTTTCTTTTTATGTTATTTTTTTATTTATTCTTTTTTTTTTTGCAATGACTTGAGAATCACTGATATTTTTAATAAATGTACAATATTATGTATTATTATTACCTGTAAATTTGGTCTTGATGTAATTTAAACAAATTTTTTAAACAATATTTCTGTTCTATTAAAATGTTTTAAAGAATATAATACATGGTAAATGCAATAAATGATTTTTAAAGAAATAAACAAAAAGGCTTGGAGTTGGACAAATTCAATTTAAAGCAGCACCAAAATATGGAAATCTTTTATTTTCCTTATGGCAGACATTTAACAAACATGGAGTGATTATTATGTGTCTGGTTTGCCTCAGAGCTCCTTGCAATTATTTTATATGCCAAAAGTTTTGATTTTATTGCAGACATCCAATGGAATTTTCTTATTAATATCCAACATTTACTCATAGGACCAAGAAAGGCTGAAACATTAGAAACAAAAAGTACATAAGTACTACATAATCTGTACTCTGATTGGTTACTGTTGTTGACCCTTTCCAAGTTGGGACAGAAAGTTAGTGGAAATGGTCAAATTTACCTGCAGCCTGTGTGCTCCAGTTTACTGCCGCTAATATGCCTAAGCAGAATCCTTTTTACACACGTCCTTACAGGACTGTCTATACACACCCTTTGACATATTGCGTGCAGTGCTAGAGAGGTATTCTGAAAATATACAAATCAGTTTGATTTGCATGTGGGCCGTAAATCAGATAAGTTCAGTAAAATCACCATGGCTGCTATCAGCTTATCTCTTCTCCATTGCAATGAGCAGAACATCCAGTTTTAAATCTCCTCCCTCCCACACTTCAGAAAGTTCTTTCACTGAAAAGCTCATCGCATGTCACAGACATGACTAATAATTGTTTTTCTTTACCAGCTCAATAAATAGGAGTTTTATATAGACCACAGAAAGTACATTCAATTTCTAAAATTATGTGTTAAACCACGAGGTTATTGGTGACCCAGAAGAAAAAGGATGTTTTATGTTTGATCATTTAACAGATAAATTAGGCATTGCAATGGTATAAAGGTACATGTTTTGCTTTGTTTTTTGTCTTTTTTATAATGATGGGATTGCTTCAGTCAGTCACAAACTGTATCTGAAAATAAATATTCATAAATATTGATTTGCAACTAACATGGCTACTTCTTCCTGAGTCTGTTCAGTATGTGCTGAGAAAGTGTCCTGAGTTTTACAAACAAACAAAGAAATGTTTTTAGCTGGTTTAAAACCCATAAAGACTGGCATCAGTTAGTACAGTGGTGAGATCTGAAGGATAAAGTACCATTTGCGTTTACATTTCCCCACTATTATTACTACTTAACAAAAATAACAAAATTTATATTTACTTACTAAGGTACCAATAAAAAATTTAGCTCAAAATGTGACAAACAGCATTACGCTCATCACAATAAGAGAAAGCGATTTCTTTTAGGAAATTGCAGGAAACAGTGTTTTTTTTCAATGATAGAGTAAAAGTGTAAAAAGTTTTAAAAAATGCATCTTTAAAAATGTAAAACTATTGTAAAATAACATGTATATTATTGCAATACAATTTTGTTACTTCAATCTTTGTTCTAATGCCAAAAAGTTTGTTGTTTTTGTTTTATTTCGAGCTGTTATTTGAAATCAAACACAATAATTTAAAATCTCTCCAAATAGTTTTGAGTTTTATTATAAAATGTAATTTCACAACACATCATCTCAAGGCACTTTGCAAAATAAAACAAAAAAATATATAGTAATTTCAATCCAATCATGCACACACTCCAATGGGTCCTGGTTATGAGACAACGCAGTAAACGTTAATTAAATATTGAAACTGGTCCTAAACGTTTTCCACATCAGCCACACCATGAACCAGCTTTAGGTATTGCGTCCGGTGGCTTAAGTGGGAGTCAGTCCCAGGATTTAATTCCACTTAGGGCCCACGGTAGGGCTGATCATCTCTCTGCGCAGGAAAATAAAAATGAGCAAAACACAAGCCTGGAGTGATCTTACTCTTCCAGACCACAACTGCTGCCTTCTGGGTCGTGTTGTTCGGTATTTTCATTCTCTCTGACAGGCCAAGTGAGCCCAGTGAGCCCAGTGAGCCCATTTCACCTCGACAAACTTATTTTAAACAACAAAAAGCATCGAATGGCATCAGTCCCTTGAGCACGGAGAAACGTCACTGCGGAGGACGGTGTGGTGACGTCGACAGTGGGAGGGAAGCGGATGCATCACCGAAATGTGGGGCTTTTTTGGGGGGGAGGAGGGCGCGGGGTGCAATTAGGGCTCTGTGGATTGTTGGGCTTGGATCAATAACACACTGCAGGAGAACTTAACACAGGCTCCTGTGGGACTTTTCACTCGCGTTCCAGTGGAAGGTGGGGAAAGCACGAACTGATGTTGCAGAAACACAGGAGGCAACTTTAAAAGGAAACGCTAATATCGCGTGCGTGAGGTAGCTGCGGCGTGGACGCGCAGGAGTGGGGGTGTAGCCTGCGAGCCTGTGGTAATAGGCTGCGAGGGAGTGAGAGGGAGTGGGAGTGGGGGCAGACGTGGACGGTGATGCTGCGCGCTGTCTTCTTGCTAAATGAGGATTGTCTTTTCCCAGTTTGAGCAGCAGCGGCAGGGCTTCTCCACCTTTCCAGCGAGGATCTATAATTTACACAGCGACAGCGGGGCGTCCGTGGGATCTTCTCCATCATCATCAGCAGCAGCAGCAGCATCTGCGCTGGATCCAGCCCCGCGCTGCCGCTTGTTCTGCTGCTGCTCCATCGCCAGGCGACCAGAGGAGGAGAACATCTGACCAGCGGGCCATGTGCACCACGACATGTATGCGTGAATTCATGCGGTGACACAAGAAGGGAGGAATGGAGCAGCTGTCAACGCATTCCTGTAGACGCACCGACGGTGATTCGTTGCAGACTGTCGTGTAGAGAGAGAGAGTGGAGGGGGAAAAAAAAAAACCTTCATACGCAGCAGCCCATCCAGCACATTCGCTTTTTATTCCAGCGAGAAGCGATCAGTGGTCAGGTGTCGCCTTTCATTTCAGCCACAACAATGGGGTAAGTGTGGATAATATACAACCTTATACAAGCTGCGTTCATTTACCTGCTTTTTAAAAAAAATATTATTATTTATTTTTAATACATGTTCAGCTTTTGGCATGGATACCTCTAAAGGCATAAATGGACCGGACCTTTGTGTGCTTCAAAATGTAATTTTAACATTTCCTAGACAGCTTTGGGTGGATGTATTTTTGATACGGAAGATAACAGTGTGGCATCGCTCTGAGGCCTCTGATGTGCTACTAAAAACTCTAAATTAAAGTGGAAAAGGAGACAAAATACATGATAATTCTGTAAAATACAAAATGAATATATAAATGAAGTTCAGTGTTGGGGCAGCAGTTCACCATCAAACTTTTATGATTACTTGGCTGACTCTCGACCAGTGCTTATAGCTGGAGATCCTCATAAAAAATGAAGCACAGTTTATTCTTTCTTATAACTCTGTAGAAATAATTTCTGGTGTTTCTTCCCCTCACTAATCCATGGTGACAGGCATACAAAAAAAATAAAAATAATAAAGATTAAAAAAAATGGGGAAAAAAATCCGCTAAAAGATTTTATAAAATACTATTAAAACAAAAATTGACTGAAAATAAGCAAATTTTTTGCATTTTTGTAGATTAGGGTCAGTGACATCACCGGAAGTGACGCAGCATTTCTGCTATGAAGGGTTAATGAAAGGAATCTCCCCAAAGCATTTTGTTCTGATCACAACTTGGTTCAAAATGATCCCTGAAGATCTTTGATAATATGATCTGGCTCTTCTGGTTTGGCCTTGTCCTCCTCTCAAACTGTTTCACTGTTGGAAGATGTTCTCAGATCTGAGTTAAACGTTTTTCTGCAGCCAAAAAGGACACAACAAGTAAACATCTTTGAAAGAGGAAGCTGATTAAAACGTAAAGAAGAAGAGAGAAAAAAAAAGATACAAGTTGATGTTCTCAAAAGGATTCTGATGTGTTGCCTTATGTGATGTCATCGGAGTCACGTGACTTCGATGACATATCTGAGAGGGTCAATTTTACCTTGATTAACTATCAGTGTACAGCAAAATAGAAAAAGAAGCAAAAAACATAACCATGACATGTTGCCCAGTGGGTGACAAACTGTATCTAAAGCAGGTTTGATTGATCTTTGAAAAAGCTCCGGCTAGCAGCTTTAATTCTGCATATCTGGTTGGAAACTGGAATGATGCACAATTATTTCTACACTATTATGTAACCGAATGCACGTCTACGTACCGGCATCCTTGCTCTGTTATATTCTTTCTCAGAGATGGTTCAGATACGAGCTGTACATCCTGTTCCTTATTCTGCTCGTCTGTGTGGAGAAGAGCCTAATGTCAGCAGCAGAGGAATGTCAGCTGAAGCTCCTGAGCTGCACTCTGCGCTGACAGAAAGCCGCTTTCCGTCTCTATGGCAGCACAAGCGGCCGCTGCACACACCCCCGCCATCCCTCCACCTCCCCCAACCGCAGGCACCCATAAGTGAATCAGCCGTGAGCCTCACACACAGGGAGTGCAGAGAGGGCTGCTCATTTGCATGTCCCCCTAACCCCGAGCTCAGCGGTCCGTTTCCTCCACTCAGCCTGCCGTTCATTAACAGCTGTCTCTTGCTCTTCATTGTGATTAATTACACAGCAGGAGGTTAATAATAATGTGGCACGGCCACAGAGCGATTTCTAGATGCCAGCCAAAACTCCTGCATTAACTATTTACAATACACTGGAGAGCCAACCCCCCCCACCCAACCCCCAGTCGCCCACGCTGTCCTCCTACGGTGTGGGCAGCGCATCGTTCAGCCATGTCCCACTCAGCTCCAGCTCTCCACTGGGCCCTGCGATGCTGGTGACTAACTTGCTGTTACGCAACAGACTCAATGACTCAATTGATCCACAGTGGAATTTATTGTTAAGTGCGATCCAAAGCCCTGCACTGCTGCCAGCTTGTGTGTTTTAGTCCTACAGTAACTTGCAAAAGCATTCAACTTTTCCATATTTGACTGCAAACGTCAAATTTCCTGTCACATAAAGCAGAATACATCGAAGGGTGAGTTTTCTAGCATCAGAAAATATGAAAAAGTTGGGTTGAAAAACTTCAGCAAAGCACTGCATATATGCAGAGGAGCAGATTAGATTAACACACATAGCTGCGGCTCAGTTCCCTGGCTGCCTGACTGGTAATAATGGCAGATAGAGTCATATTTCACTTCCAGACCCGTGGCTCAATACGAAGCCTGATGGAGCTCTGATAATGGCAGAGAGGAAAACTGCGGTGCAGGACATGCGGAGGTGATCACTATCAACACTTCTGTTTGCAAATGCAATCAGATCACAAAACGGTAATCCGGCCATTCCCTGCCGGTGGAGCAGCAGAAAGCATCTCTTTAATAACCTCAGTGCACCTTGAATAAGAACTACTTTATCAAAACTTTGGAAGTACGTGGTTACAAGGGCAGCTTCTAGTGGTGAGGGAAGGAAAAAAAGGGAAAGTGGAAAGTGAGAGTTAAGTAAATGTTTCACGTTTAAATGTGTTGGAAAAGAGGGCCAGCTGCATGATAAAAGAGGACACACTGAGGGAGAAATAAATCACAGCATTCTGAGGTACAACAGGAGCCATGTGTGTGCAATCTGTTTGGTTTCATGCTGTGAGTCACATCTGTGCATCAAACCCCTGATGCACAATAGGTACCACAGGCAGCACCTGTTGTCATCTCTAGAGCTGCACGTGTGTGCGTTTGCAACAGTGGGGTTTTTTTGTGGGGGCGTGTGTGTGTGTGTGTGTGTGTGTGTGTGCGTGTGCGTGGGGGTGCGGGGGGTGTAATTGAAGCATTAGCAATCTGGTTTCAAACCGTGGAGTTTGCTCAGATCTTTTATCCACATGTTTGCATCTCTTCATGAAAAAGTCCATTCAAAGGATGAAAATTTAAGCGTGCATCTCATTGTGACTGGTAGATTACACGTCAGGCTGGACCTGTCCTTGCATAAATCATTTAAATGTAAAGTAAAACTGTAAGACGAGGATCCAACTCATCAGGGGATTTTAAGACTAAATATCTGTAGCAAATGTAAAAGACGGAAAGCTAAGGCCAGGTACATCAGCTCTTTTTATTTTTGCCGTATTACATCTGCTCATCACTGTAATGGCAGAAATAACAGTGCACTTTCTGACATCACAAGAAAAAATAACTTTCACTCATCACACTTTCAGGTTATTGAATTTGCCTCGTAAAAGGAAACTTTCCACAAAAGACATTTCTGAAAATAAAAGGCAGAATAAAACAAACAATTCTTTTTCTCATGGACATGGCTACTTTTAAAAATAGATATTTTCTCATTTCTATTCACACCAGATTTCAGTGGATCTGTGCGCACTGAATTCAAGAACCCTAAAGTTTAGATCTCAGGTCGAGTCCTTATGAAGTTCTTAAATTTATTTAAGTCTAATCTCATGGGGGAAAAAAAAAAACACACACAAACTCTACCAATTAATATTTTATCAAACAAATATGAATCCAAATATGAAAACTTTGTGGAAAAACTCAGTAAACAACATTAAAAACAGCTGAGACACATACAAAATATGTAAAACCCTGGGATTTTTGTGGGACGTATTTTTTAGCCATTACTGTTTGCATGCAGGCTTCAAACCAGAAAATAACTGCTCATTTTGTAGATTTGGTTGCTTGGTTCCTGATTTCCTGGGTTTGAACAGAAATAGTTTGCAGCTGGATGGTCGATCATAGTAAAATAATGTATCGGTTCACAGTAGAAACTAGATGCCAAGCGATGAGCTAAATAAATATTCTGTTGTCTGCTCACGTGGCATGATAAGCAATAATTTTATGTCTCAAAAAAATCACATCCACCAGCAAGAGGTCTGATTTGATCAGGGGTCAAAACATTACAGCATATTTCAGAAGAGTTAATTCATTCCACACAGAGATCAGAACCCCAGTCAGTGTAAATAGGGCCTGATGACAAAAACCTTCTGAAAATCATACAATGAAATTAAACATGTGACATTCCAGCATCTTCATGGTTAAATATGCTCGTAATTCATCTAAATTGTTAATTTCCTTAAATAAATAAATAAACATTTGGCAATGTTTCTGGTACAAAACAGCAGAACAAATCAGAGACCAGTAGTAATTATTGAGTAAAATTGGTTAGATGATTAAATTTAATTTGCTTTTGCAACTGTTTACGTAACAAAAACGATGTGTTTTCTTTTAACTACAGCCCATGACAAAACCAACTACGCAGTGAAGAACTACCAACATTATCAACACATGCTGATGTGTGCAGGTTGTTTTGTGTGTTTACACAGCCATCTGCTAATTATTATCACTATCATCATTTCACAGAAACACACCTAAGAGTCGTTTAGGTGGGCTCTTCCGTTACAGAAGTGAAAGGATCTTTAGGATAAATTGATCTTTTATTACAGCAATATAGCATCACAACTTTTAGAAATAATAATAATAAAAAAACAATCTTCGATATATATGTTTATGTCTAGAAACTTTTTAATAAGTATATAATTTCCAAGAGAGCATCACGATCAAGCAAGGAAGTTATGGATTACTTTTAAAGAAAATGACACACCTATCCCCTCCTGTATTTACAAACCAATTTGCTAAAAACAAGCTGACAGTGGAACAGAAAACCCTGGAAACGGATAAAAGAATCTGGTATCCTCACAGCGAGGAGATCAGGGAGGAAAAGAAAACCTGACTAACTTCACTGCTCTGAATGTGAGAACGTCCTGCTGAAGACGGGTTGATTTTATGGCTTCTTACATCTCTCCGAGAGAGGAGCCAATCATTATGGACAACACTGTACATAACTCCCAATAACCTTCTTAAAACTCTCACCTTGCATTTCCTCAAAGTTCCCCATAATTTATTTCACCACACAGAGTTGCAGTTTACAGCTTCCCACCGCCTTCATCCTCTTCTTCTTCTTCTTCTTCTCCCAGGAGATGGGAGGATTCTTCATCACTCCAGCTTCTTCTCTTACATTCATCACCTCCTCCACATTTCCCTCATTTCTCTCTCTCTTTCTCTCTCTCTTCTTTTCTCACATCGTCCATCTTTCCTTCCTTTATCGCCCCCCCGGCCTCCACTCTCAGCTGCCCTTGTGTTGTGTGTTGCACTCACCAAACACCTCTCCTCCTCCTCCTCCTCCTCCTCCTCTTCTTCCTCTCATTTTTCTCCCTCACTCACTCATTCTTTCTTTCAGTCTGTTAAAGGAGAAAGAGGTGACCAGGCACTTTCTCTCCTGTCACGCTCTGATGAGCTTAAACTTTTTTTTCTTTTTTTTTTTAATAGAGCTTGGAAAAGACAGGAAGCGAGCGCCACGCTATACTAGGCCCTCGGCATCCTCGATTTGATGGCAGGCATGTTTTATCAGACACTTTCTGAGGAAATGAAAGAAAGCAGCGCTATTCAGTCCTTCATTTGTTTCCCTCTCTTTTCAAAGTTGTGTTGTGGGAGTAATTATTGCTTCTTTGACAGCTGGTGGGTGGCGTTTTGAAACAAAACTGCTTGGCACAGGCCTGAACACGCAGAACAACACTGCTGCGGTCGGTACGATCACAAGAACCGCAAAAAAAATAAAATAAAGTAAAATAAAATAAATTGCCTCGGCTCTGTCAAAATTATGCAATCAAATGGGAAAAAAAGAGGAGGAAGAAGGAAAAATACTGGCAGTTGTCAAGCGGCTACAGCAGGGATCATACGAACAGGCCGTGCTTTAGCGTGATGTGTGATGGAGAGAGAGAGAGAGCTGAAATGACTCACAGTACTGCCACTTACACTGCTGTTGATGATTATGATAATTCGTGCGCAGCACTCCACAAGCAGCTTTGTGGAGCGGCATTAATCATCCCAGATTCACTCTCTGACTCGCTATGCTCTTCCCTTCCCAATCATCTTCTTTGTCTCCCTGTCCAACACACCTCTCGGTTTCCCTGTCTTCTCTGTCCCCTCGTCTCTTTCTTCCTTTCTTGGCTAATCACACACAGGAAGGGCGCTGCCGTTGAATTTTAATATTCATTTATACGGCCAGCCTTTGATGCCCCCCCTCAAATCCCCGTCACCCCCACAGTGCAGTGTAAGCACTTCTCTATCTCGTGTTCTGCCAGCACTGCCAGCCCAGAATATCTCCCTCAGCACCCTGCGCTCCGAGTGTGTGTAGCGACTGTAGATATATGCCCAAGGAAGCCCCAACAATGCAGCAATACAGGAAGAGCAAAGTGAGCAGATTGATGAAAGCAAGGTCAGGAGATAACTCGTCCTATTAGAGCGCAGCAACAGCCAGACAGAGGTCAGGCAGGAATTAATGCACCTAAACTATAAACAACGAGTTTGCTTAAACACACACACAAACACGCACGTACACACACACACACACCAAGGCAGATCTCAAACTCTCATGCAGTGATGTCATTGCTAAAGCAAACGTTTTCTACATGTTGTATTTTATTGTAATTTCAGGTGACAGATCAACATAAAGAAGTGCATATATGTGAAACTGATGAAAAAGGATTTATGCTTTTCAAAATCTTAAAAGTGCGGCATGCATTTACATTCAACTTCCCTTTGTATACCCACTTTTTAATATTTCAGGACACACTGATTTGGGTGTCTCTGCCAGCTATACACACATGTTTATTGTAATTTGCGAAATGCACAGACTTTATTGAGCGTTTTGGTGAACATGAATGTTGAAGTTCTCCCTGGATTCTCAGATGGATTAAGATTTGCAGTGATCGATCAAAACCACAGGTCCTTATGAAAGCGTCCTGCAGCTTCATGATGCGTCGCAGCTCCAACACACCTGAATCAAACAACCAGATCATCAGTTCTGTAGACCTTGACTGGATGCTGAGGAGGAATTTAGCACTTTCCTTATTACAGTGTGTTGAACCCAGAATAAAACTCTTTAATGCGAGCTGCCATTTGACACCCTTGATTTAAAGCTTTCCATTGTAGCCCTGGCTGGATGTTCAAGGTTGATGTCCTACTGGATGGTGTCTCAAATTTTCTGCAGCTTCCTGCTTTGGATTGTCCACCCAGGGTGGCAAACAGGCCAGGGCCGCCTCTGATCCTCACGATACTGTTTGTTCACTAATATTCTCTAAAAAAAAGCCTGAAGTCTTCACAGAACATCTGGATTTACTTTGGGAATAGATAACAGGCATGGGAACTCTTTATCCATTTGGTGACTTCTGAGTTAGGGGTGAGCATTTATCATATTATTTATCATTTATTATGATAAATAGAAAATCTATCCATATTGTCGAAATTGCTATTTTCTTCACTGTTTGATCAATGAGTATCAATAAACATGAATAAATTTGAAGACATGATTAAATGCAGCCAGTGTGTGCAGTTCAGTGACACTATTCACGCTTCTGCCACCCAAAACCCTAATCAATTACATTTGCATTTATAAACCATGGAAAAGTTGTTGCTGTTTATGCATGATGTGTATGAGTTCATGTGGAAACTGCAGCTCTGTGGGGTGTGTCTACTGTAGTTAACATTGGCCTACTGTCTATATTTAGCTTGACACCCTCCGAGTTCCCCCGTGTGACCCTCACTTAGAGTTGCAGGCATTCCCATATCTGAGCACAGAGACAGTGCTGCCTGAAACAGAGAAACGCGGACAGACGGGGCGGGAGGTTCTGCTGCATTCACAGTGCACGTTCTTTTTCAGCCAGAAGTACGAGAATAAGTGTGTGAAAATCTAGTTTAAGTTAGGACCCAAACAATGAGAGCAGGGACCGCTGTCTGAGGTGTAACCATGGAGGACGGCGAGCTGGTGATCAGGCTCCCTGGTCGATCCGACTCCCCACTGGGCAGCAGGGGTTCTGGTGGTGTAGGCGAGACCCTGGTGCTGAGGCACAAAGAGGTTCACCACTTCTTCTTTGTCCCCTTCAGGGAGCAGCCCATCTACAGCACGAGGGCCCACGTCTTCCAGATTGACCCCAACACCAAGAAGAACTGGCTCCCCGCAAGCAAGCACGCCGTCACTGTGTCCTACTTCTACGACAGCACGCGCAATGTCTACCGGATCATCAGCCTGGACGGAACCAAGGTGGGCCGACGCCTCACATCATCACCGGATACTGTTAGTGTGTCTTGGTTGATGTCCAGTGTAAATAACTCTGTTAATAATCTCTGCAATAAACAGTAATGCAGAGACGCTTCATAAAAGAGCTCAGGTTTGCAGGACGTTCCGGGGCCAGTGGGCTCATTATTCATTTTGTCTGTTTCTTTGTCTGAACTTGAAAGTCTTGAGTAGATCAGGATTAGAGGATCTGAGAGCTAGGAACTCAGTCCTGTTGGGTTTCATTTAGGTAGCAGGGTTTACTAGAAGCAGACAAGACAGAGAGTGAAGAAACTGGCAGGTAGCCAGGTGGACAACATGATCCAAAAATGTGAATGTGGTGATCAGAAAGGGCCCAAATACAACGTTTCACAAAGCATGAAAACTTTTTATAAAAAGACAACACTTTTTATTTTTATTTTTGTGGGTTAAAGCAAACAAATTTTTATCGTTTCGGTTGACACTTGCATTTTTTCTGAAATTTTCTAAAGTGCTTCTTTTGTTTGTTTGCTTTTTAAAATGCTGCATTGAATTATTTTGTGTTTCCTCCTCTATTTCTGCTTCTTTTATTTTATAAATGAAAAAAAATTATTTCAGTGGCAATCAATTATTGCCACTGATTTTTGTAGATATGTTTTGAGACTCAAGCTTAACTATCATCTCATATTGGTGAGAAAATATTGGACCTCTAAGTTGTGTGAAAAACACCTTGGCTTGCTGCTATCCGTTTCAAATTTATTTCTCGACGCCAACAGGAACGCCATCCATTACATAATCCTGCCCATAAGGCAGCCAATTCCTGTCTTTGTTAGTAATGTTCTGTAAAGGTGGCATAATTACCCAGGAATTAGAAGTAAACCACATTTCTGAGTAAAGCTGCATTACATTTCTGTTTTTGGTTGAACTAAAACTGACTTCAGTTTAATGCGTTTTGCTTCTCCTGAAGAAGGACATCGTTGCACATCAGTCTGGATTTTTCTGTTTCAGTTTTTACAATTGAAACGATTAAATCTGTTTTATTCTCCACAAGAATTTGCTCGCTCAATGCATAAATAAAGGGTTATGAAGAAGTGGCTGACAGAGATCGTTGTCACTTTTATCATTATCACAATAGTGTCACAAAATACTTTAAATCCATATTGCCCATAATAGAAAGTAACACTGTAAATGCAAATAATCAGCTTGTAAAATGACAGAAAACTCTTTAAAGTTGCTATTAAAATCTGGTATGTTGGAAAAAAAAAAATTGGTTACAAATTTTAATCTGAAACCGCTGACTGGTTTTATTTCCTAAAATTACAAAAATTTCCTAAATTTCCTAAAATTAAAATTTCTGAACAACCCACTGGATGACCGATAATCTTCCAACAAGAACATCTGTGATCTTTACAACCTGATTGAAGAGGTAATTGTCAGGGGGAAAACAATCTAATTGACCTGTTTATTGGAAAAGTAGACTGTTTAACATCAATTTAACAGAAATAAGAAATTGAACAGCAATGGGGAAAAAAATTGATTCCTTAATTATTTGATGCTTTTTCACAAAAGTCAGTTTATTAAATGTTTATTTAATATTTCAGGTTATTTTTTGGGACCTATTTCTTTACCTACTGTAACATAAAAAAGCATTCCCTGCTTTCTTAGTTATCTTTTGTATCATATTGGATACATTAGGCTTTCTCTGTCATGCATATTCCATAATCAATAAGATAGAGTCTTTTCCATATATTCAGCATTTTTATAAAGAATGCGAAAAAACGTTTTAGCAACATAATTTCTATGTCCACCAGGTTTTAGAAGACAGAACTACCTTGGCAAAGAACTAGATGTCTGATGAATACTTGTATCATAAACTATACTGCTCAAAAAAATAAAGGGAACACTTTAAGTGTTAAACACCTGTTTAAGTGTTCCCTTTATTTTTTTGAGCAGTGTATATACTTTTGGTGCCATAGGGTGTATCGCAATATATTCTGCTCATTAAATTGTATGGGATTTTTTTTCTTCTTTGCAGGCAATAATCAACAGCACCATCAGTCCGAACATGACGTTCACAAAGACGTCACAGAAGTTTGGCCAGTGGGCGGACAGTCGAGCGAACACTGTCTACGGACTGGGTTTCTCCACCGAGCATCATCTGTCAAAGGTATCGCTGCTAAAACAAACACTTCCACAAACATGACAAGCCATGTGTAATCTATTGCTTCTAAGCCTTGTTGCTGGATGGTTTGATTATCTTTGCTGCCTGAGAGATTGTTTTGTATCAATACAGTCCTTCAGTTCCTTCAGTTTGACTGAGTGGGACGTTAATTAGTGGAAAAAAGTGATAAAATCTCATCTTTATCTACAAACAGTGAGAGGAAACAAATCTGGGGAGAGCAGAAAGGTTTTCCACAATTTTCGGTAAAATTAGAGGAGACTGTAAAAGTTACTAGGCCGTAATGAGTTTTTGTGTCTGTATTTAATATAAATCCAGATTTATTGCACCTGGAGGCTGAAATAGCTAATCCAAGGTGGGCCAATGTCAAAGTGGACTCTCACTTTAGTTATTTTATTTTAAAATTGTAGATTTCCACCTAGTTTCATCCTCCCAGACCAACTAATCTGGATTTATATAGGAGTAATCAATAAAGATATGTTTTTAGATGTTGTTAAATGATGAAATATCATTTTTATCCTCTCTGGCTGTAGCTCTTGTTAGAAAAAAAAATCCAGTTAAAGTTCTGTTATAAGCTCTCTTCATCACATCAAAGAAAAATAGACAAAGAAAAATAATTTTTAAAAAGATATGACCTTGGCCAGACTCTGACAAAAGTGGAGTGTTGGGAGTGAAAAACAGTTACCAGGAATTGGTCAGTAGACAGTCTGGACGCCAATTAGGAAGCATTTCCTCTGAATCAAAATTTTAGGAAGAAGCTTTCGTTCTCAGGTGTCTGTTGTGAGAACGACTCTGAAGCACTTAAACTGAGAACCACTGCATTTAGATCACTTTGCTGTAACTCTTATGTTACAGCAAAGTGAAATGATATCAGGTTAGTTTTTGTAACTGGACTAATGGCCGACACAGGACCGGCTGGAGAGGAGTCTTGAATTTCCTCCTCAGCACTCAGCTTGCTACTGTATTTACACTAAATTACTCAGCGGTAGCCGTGTGAGTGATGAACCTCACCCTTATGGTAAACCAGGGACGTGACTGTGAAACATGGTGTTAATATTTGCTTAAAGTACCTCAGCTGAGGTTGCCTTTCCACTTTGGATCGACTGGACATGACAGGACGAAAAATAACCAGAGATCGACATTATTCAACTTGTTTCAGGAAATGTCGCTGAAGGCAGGGTTGCAGGAGCAATGGCTGGTTGTGGGTATTGGTCCAGCTCTGATTGTTACTGGAAGCAGCTTTTCCATATCCTTCAAATGTGCCCTATTGGATGCTGACCTCTTCTCTTATGAAGGACTGTGCTGAGCAGATTAAACCACAGTGTAGGATTTAGAGCCAATATTGATGGCTGTCTTTCTTGTCCAGTTTGCAGAGAAGTTTGCAGAGTACAAAGAAGCAGCGCGGCTTGCTAAGGAGAAGAGCCAGGAGAAGATGGAGATGGCCACGTCTCCCTCTCAAGTAAGTTCAGCGCACTCTGTTCTGCACAATCACTCCAATCTGAAGGATTAAACAAAAAAGGACAATAAAATTCATTGTGCCTAGTATTGGTAAGAGAAGTGTTCAGATTCGTCATTTATATAAAAATAATGATGTTACTGCAAAAGCAAAAAATGCTTCCCACAGCTTGTATGTGTAGTTTTGCTTCACGGTATTGAAGTGGTAAAAATGGATGGAAAGAAATGCAAGAAAATTGATTGTGGAAATTATGAATATTTGAAATCTAAACACTGTAGATTTCAGTAGTAACCTATAGGAACACTATAGGAACTGTGTAGCAGTTAACTGGTTCAGTTTCCCCATTATGACCATTATATTATTTAATTTTGCCTCTCTCTCTCTCTCTCTCTCTCTCTCTCTATATATATATATATATATATATATATATATATGTGATGTCACTGAGATTTAGGATCTCAGTCCAATTCTCACTTAGATCTTCACAAGTTTTTGAAGTTGCGCCTTTGTGCTGAAAATGAATCAAAGCTCAAAGATGAAGGGGAAAGAAATCCCTGCAGTGTTTAGACTTTTTGGATTGTTAAACTTATTGTAAAATTGACAGGTCAAAAATATATAAAGTTTTGTGCCCACATTGATGGTTGTGGCTTCATCAAAAAGAGGTGCCAATGAGGCAATAACTACCTCTAAAATCTAGTTGACCATCCCACCGACTCCCCCTGACCAGGTAGCCTCTTATGCATATTTTAGAATAAGAGCAAGAGGAAAAAGAGAAGATCTATTCGTCTGTCCGACTGGACGGACGAATGGATGTACAGGTCTGTACACGAATGGGTGTACAGGTCTGACCTGTCCAGACCTGTACACCCTGGACAGGTCAGGTGCATCACCAAGTAACACCTGTGTACCTACAACTTTCACAACATTTTATTTGCATGGCAGCCATATTGGATACTTACTGAGCTCAGAGCAGCTCAGTAACCTCCGACATTTCAGTTCAGAATGTAATCCTATTCACATTTACAATTGGAAACTTGAAAATCTAGTTTCCATGTACAAAATTAACTCCCAGTAGTACTTGTAGTGATAGATGCAACACTGGGTTCAATTTGTTTCTGAAGTTGGAGCTTAGAACTGGAATAGTCGAGTAGAGCTTCTTAGATTTGTTAATAAAACAAACGGGGGCCAGGGGGCTGGTAACTGTTGTGTCTTGTTACCATGGTAGTAGTTTAATAAGATGACTTATTTCTCACCACATTCATTAAAAAAAAACAACAGAAAAAACATTTTTCCATTTTGAATTTGTTGAAGTTGTACATTGTTGTGTCTGCCAGACAATTAGACCAGAGGATACTTATACTTATCTACCAACTCTGAATAGGAGTATCTAGTTTATATACTTTTGATCAACATTTGATCAAGTACTCATTTATTAGAGTACTTTTTAGACTCCTGTTCTTCCAACCCAGAAATGGAGTTAGACCAGAGGATACTTAGTAACTCTGAACAGGAGCACCTAGTTTACATACTTTTGATCAACATTAGATAATTTTTCTTCTTTTGCTCTTTCCTTTGGTTTGTTATTTTGTTTGTATTTCCTTGTAATTTGTGTAAAGCATTTTGTATTGCCTTGTTGCTGAAAATGTGCAATATAATTAAAATTACCTTTACCTTTACCTTACAAGTAATGGTTTAATAAAACACAAACAGCAACCAGTGCACGAAATGCGCAGAGTCTGAATTGGATGCTGAACTTGGGGCTGTGATGTCGCCTCGATGTTTTCTTGTAGGAAACCCAACTTGTGTTTCTTCTGACTAGAAACTCAGAAAATCACTGACATTTATCAACTTTTTGGTCTTTATGGTAGCCTGACGGTTTCATGCCCAGACTTCTCACTTGGAAAGCAAAATAACATTTTGATGAAAAGATGACATTTCCCAATGTCAACTTGTAATTTCAAAAGAATTAATGAGCAAGTAGTAGTAAATAATGAACTGTATTATACTTAAGCCATCTACTTAATTCTTCATTTAGGTACTTATCAGTCTTAAATACTCTAATTTTACAAACATGACGCATCATCTCTCTGCATGACCAACCTAAAGCTTAAAATGCAGAGCTGGGGATTGACTCTACATCAGAGAATACAGTTTGCTTTAGATAAGGCATTAGTGTGCACACAAAGTGTGGCAACAACACATTTCAAGGGACGTTCAGTCGTGTCTGTGAGAGAA
Organism: Xiphophorus couchianus; assembly: GCF_001444195.1. Lineage (NCBI taxonomy): Eukaryota > Metazoa > Chordata > Actinopteri > Cyprinodontiformes > Poeciliidae > Xiphophorus > Xiphophorus couchianus. Next base: position 18,293,085 of record NC_040239.1, read on the forward strand.
AATTAACTTGTTTCAGGAGGAGGGAATCCCTGGAGACATCTGGGTTTTAAACCAAAGACCATTACCCGGCTTCACATCCGCATCTTTTCAATATGGAGGCAAGGTGGAAAGCCCCGCGCTGTGCTGCAGCCTTTGCTTCTCGCATGTCTCTTAATGAGACAGCTTCGCGCTTGCCGGGAGCTGAGGGCTGCATGTGCCACACGACAGAGCAGCGCTGCAAGTCAGAGACAGGCCGTAACTGTGAAGGCTGCAGCCTGGCTGATAGGAGCCTGCAGAGGTCTGCTTAAGCTTCTCCATCGCTGAGAGTCAGAGCTTCACCCACGGGCCAGCTGGCACTCAGATCCTTCTCTTTTCTCCACTCCAAATCGACTTAAAGCTGGAGGAGAAACTTTTTTGCTAAAAAAGACAAGGAAGAGAAGACACGGACCCAAAGCCGTCGCGCTGGTCCCAACAGGCCAAACTCCAGTGGAAATACATCACAAACAAATACTTTATAAAGCGCTAATGAACTTGGAGCGCAGAATGTAAAACCAGCCATAATCGTCCTCTTATCTCTCTCCGCCTTCTTGGCCGTCAGAGGCATGCGGTTCTGTGTCATTGTGCTGCTGTATTGAGCTCCGGCCCAGAGTCCTAACAGCTTTGTTTTATGTGAGTGCAGCAACTAAATGATTTGTCTCTCGTATAATTCTGTTCTTGTATGGGATATAAAGATAAGAATTAATCTGTACTTCTATAATTTCCCTGCGCTAAAACAAGCCAGTTTAATCGCCTGTGGGAATGTGGAATTGTTCACTAAGATGGACTAAATTTGTTGCGCCACAATTTCTACGAGCTTAGAGGACCTTCAGCTCCCTGACCATCACACAGCTCTGCCTTTCTACATCTTTGTCTGCAGGTTAATTTGCTGTTTCCAGTTCAGAATAAGAATTCATCAAGGGCAAAAAGGGTTTTTTCAAGATACAAGTGAAGTGAGATGCAGTTTATTTTGTCAGTAAGATTGAAACGTTTCAATTTCGGATTAATACCTACAGTATTGACAGGTTTAATCATCCATGTTTTTTCCAAAAGTGTTTTGATTGAATTGCATACAAATTCAGTTAATATATATAAGAAAACAGAATTAGAGCCCAAGGTTTGATTTATTGTAGATTTATACACACAGACTCAAATATATTTCAGTTTGGTAAAATGTAAACTGTGTTTTGATCGATGTTAGAGCACCTGTGTTTGATTCTGGTTTTTAATTTGAGATGAAGTTGAAAATTTTCCTTCCTCAGTATTTTACTGAATTTTTTGCTGCTAAACAGAGCCCTTATCATGATGCTGCCACCACTTGTTTTGGCAGGTGGTACAGGGTTATCTGGTCTAAAACTCCTCTAAAGACGTTTTTGCCAATGTGGCCAAGTATTTCAACTTTTGCATCATCTGACCATAACAGAGTGTTTTTTGGGGGGGGGGTTGTAGAAAGCATTTGAGCTGCTGTCCATGTGGGCATAGAAAGACTCGGCTTTGGAGCTGATGCTTCTTTTTTGGTCATCAGCTTTTCAGTTTACAGTGATGTCCAGCCGACTTTCCTGTGGATGCTCACACTGCTGTTCTTGAAGCTCTTAGTGTGTGATAGCTTTGAGCTTTGCAAGTTCATTAGTTGTTCTTATTCTAGCCTAGGACAGTTTGTGTCAGGTGGCTGAGAAATAGGCAATTATAAAAAAAACAACAAAAAAAACAAAACAAAGAAACATCTAATACTAGTTTAGGATTGGATACAGGAGCCAAACATCAGGCTGTTGGACTGGTGTGACCTCAATCCTGTTAAAAATGTTTGAACATGTGAAAAGGTTTATTCTGTGCCTGGAAACCAAGAACTTTAAAGAGCTCAACCTGCTCTACCAATTAGCAGTAATCAAAAAACCTCACCAAATTATACCAGAAGCTTCTTGATGGCTAAAAATATTGCACATATTTTCTCTTCAACTTGCTAAAAGACATTTTGCCTAATAATAGAGAGGCTGTGGATGTACAGTTCCATGAGGCTTGTTAATCAGATTAAAAGTAACTTTTGAAAATATCATTATCATTGAGTATTAACATTTCTGCATTAAAAGTTGTTTTATTTGTTAGATTATTAATTAGCTGTAAGAGGCAAATAATCATATTTAAATAAAAGTTTAACAACTTCAGTCTGTGTGTAATTTGAGTCTTATGTGTACATAAAAGAAAATTTACCACAGACTTCGACTTGTCCACCTAATTCTTATTCAATTTCTTGTTAATTAGATTTGAAATGAGCCCTTAATAAATGACTGATTTTCTTGTGTAAGCAGATTGTAGCTCAAGCAGGATGAAGATGACATCACGCAGTATAATCACAGCTGGCTTCTACTGTATATTAGTGCAGATAATAACGCTGTAAACGTTCTCCCACCTGTAGGAGTCTCCGGCCGGTGAGCTCGCCTCCCCCCTCACCCCTTTGACTCCCCCCATGGAAAACATCAACGGCACGGATGAGATCTGCGACACGACTCCCAACTCGGACAGCCGTCCGGAGCCGGCACAGAACGCTCTGGCTTTCGCACACAGGTATATCCCACAGTGCTCATCGGCAAAAGATTAGCACCAGGGTCACTTTTACTATTTCACCCAAGCAATGATGGTTGTGAGTTTTTGTCCTCTTGTCCGTCGTCTGCGGTACAGACGTAACAGTCCTCTCTGTCGCTCTCCTTTGTGTCTGCGTTCACCTCTATATCCGTTCCATGTGAGCACAGAAGAGTGAAGTCCCTGTATTCACCGCTGCTTTCTCGTGTTTTTCCTCTTTAGGGAGCAGCTTAAGACTTGTCGGGTCTGCTCTTTCTGATAGTCCCGACTGCTGCGACACCGTGACTTCTCTAAACACACACACACACACGCACACACACACACACACACACACACACACAAATCACAACAGTTTTAGATGTAATGTTTTTCTAAAATAAGAGCCTGACTTCAGGTTTGCAGAAGGGTGGGTGCTGTTTTACAATACATCATGCACTGAATATTTATTACTCAAACATAAGAATAAAACACTGAAACTCCTGCAAGGAGGGATGCAATGAAATGGGTCATAAGACATTTTTTACTGGAATTATAGCATTTCCATACTGTTCAATTGTTCCAACCAGCAAGCAATGTAATTTAGATTGTTTCTCAGGACTGAAGAACCATTATCCACTTTTTCTTTTTTTGTCTAATCTGAGCATGCTCTCTGAGGAACCTCACACAGTGTTTAGCTGCAGAGCCTTGCTAATACACATACGCGCTCTTGGATTGGCTTCATATTTTGTCACGTTACAATCACAAAATTCAATGCATTTTGATGCATTTATTTGTTGCAACAAGGTATTTTCTTAATGTAGAAGGACTTTTTTTTAAATAAATAAAAATCTAAAAAGTGTGGTGTGCATTTGTATTTGTGCCCATTCTTGTTTTCCAAATTGGATTTAATCCCGAATGTTGACATGTTGTTATAAACCAAGAGCTTCTTCCATTAATCAAGTTTTTATTGGAGAAAAGAAAATCTTGTGTTGGTCCATCACTTTTGGTAATTGTGATCGTAACGTGACAAACCGTGTGGAAAAGTTTCAAGGGGTACGAACGCGCTCGCGTATTTGTATGGCTACTGCAGTGCAATAACATGAATGCAAATTCAAATCTCTTGTCTGAGTCGGTGTTGCTGTGACACCTATGCATGCACAATTACCGCTGTACACATTCCTCCGAGTCTTGTGAGCAAACTGCAAACTAAAATGTGATTTCCAACCTTTGCTGATGTGCACCTGTCTCTGTAAGACGTCGCTCGGGCTCACTGTGGTGTGAAATGGCTCCGAAAGGTGCGGCTGCGGGGTACGTCGCCAAAAATGTGTCGACGAAGTGTTTATGTAAGACTTATATAACACAATGTGGGTAGTGGGAGGCATGGAAAGAGCAAGACAGACACACAGATTGTGTGTGTCAGAGAGGAACTCGATTTGTATAAAGTCTGTACGTGAGTCACCGATACCTAAATGTCCAGGATCAGCGCACAGTGCATCGCTGAAGTAAATAAAGTGAAGAGAGAGAGAGAAAGAGGGCGGGGCATCAGTTTGAGTTGTTTAAAAGAGTAAAGTCTTATTTTGTCGTGAAATGTACACCACAGGCTTTTCCTTTTTGTGAAATATCTGTAACTTTGTGCCACTTCTATTGTTGTCTGTAGCTGGGATTCATTTTAATTAAAGATGTCAATTCCTGACTTAAAATATGGTTGTTCTGGTGTTTGAGTGACGAAGCTTAGTGTGTTTTTAAATACAGCTCTGGTCAAAGGTTTGCATACACTCACTCCTGGCATGAATGTCTTTCATTTTAGGTCCCAAATGATGCATTCGAACAGTTTCCTCTTTCAGGGTTGAAGGACGGTACATGAGTGATTTTTAACAAGAACTTGAGGGAAAAGTTTGCATTTGCTCGTGGATTTCTTTTAAACCACACAGGGTCGAAATTGTACGTACAGATTCAAATGTATAAATACATTTTCACTATATGTTCTTCAGCACGTTGTAGGGAAACTACACACTTTCTTTCACCCTAATCAAACTTCAGGTGCAATTTTTGGCTGGATGACTACCTTTCTATGCAGAATTACCAGGTTTTATCTAAATTGTTTAGTTTTCTTGAGTGGGTCAAAGCTTCTCACCCACTTTGCGTACAGCTGAGATTGGGGGCTTTCCAGAAAACCTTAATGTAAGCTTGTTTCATCCAATTTAATACCATTTTGAGTGTGTTTTTGAGGTTATTGGTTTGTGTTTAAGTTTCAACCATCTGTTTATTTTATATAAAACTTGAAGAATTTGTTTGGAATCCCACTTCCTTATCCTTATTCCATCTATTTTGTGCAATGGCCAGTGTCACTGTGTCGGTGGGGGGGGGTAGCAGAGTCAACCCCCAGCATGACTCTGCCACCACTATGCTCCACAGTTGATACAGTGCTCCTATAGTTTGAAAGTCTAAACTTTACTCATTTGACCGTGAAGTTTTTCTGCATAAGAGAGATGGTCATTAAAAGTAAAAGTGGCACATTTGAGATAATATGAAAGCGTCATTTTGGCCTATTTTCACAGTTTGCAGCCCCTCAGGCTACGTTAAAATGAAACTTCCTTTGCTGTTCATGATAAGTTTTTTGCCGTGTTTGTTCCCAAGTTTTTCCTGACCATTTTAATCTCCAGTAAGTTTGGGTTTGATGGTTGAAACTTAATGCCAATTAGGTGTTCCAAGAGAGCAATGATCCCAAACAATCATCAAACTTGGTCTTAAAATTGATAAATTACGATTTAAGGAGCTCTTAGAATGATGCAAAACTCTATTGAAGTCTGATGCAATGAACTTTATCTCTACAAAGACAAGTGGTAAAAAAAAAAAATATATATATATATCCAGAACTACAGGAGAAGCTTTTTCATGTCTACAAAAAGTACCTGATGTTCCTGCAGGTCCCTTCAGGACATGTAAACAAGTATTGATGGCAGTGTATCTGTATATTTGAATCTGATCGTATTCCTGCGACTTTGTGAGGATTAAAGAAAGCTCAGGTATAATTTCAAAACTGAACACCAAATTCATGTCCAGGTGTTTGTTGTATCATCATTTGACTGTTAAGAGCAAACGCTTTGAATGCTTATCAAAATCAAAATATTACGACATTAATGCCCACAGTGAGGCTTTTGCAAACTCCTGACCATGCAGGAAAACATAAACATCCAGAGATTATCAGACAGATTTCTGGTTGTTGTTGAAGTACCCTACCATTATGTAAAGCTGCACAGATCAGTGCAGCGAGAGAGAGAGAGGGGGGGAGAGAGAGAGATATCTGGATGTGGAGAGGACACCCACTGCCTGCTGCAGCCTTGCTGGTGTTTCTATTAATGCTGCGTGCGTGGGAGACGGGGTCGACTCTGCAAGTGTGCATGTAACAAGCTAACCTCACTCACATTTTCACAGATATGCCGCAACAGTGGATGTGAGAATCATAAAGCTTTGCTGCTTTTATTTCTCTGACTCACATCTTCCTACATGCACCAGCTACACAACAAGGTTCATCACGTGTTATTTCTACTTGTTGAAACGTACATTGAATGAATTTTGAGTGTGTGTATGCTTTGTATGCAGAGCCAAACCCTCAAAAATGCAGGTGTTTGCAGCGCTACTTTTGTCAATTTTCCAGACCTCCCGAGCAGTCTTGGCACATCTGGAGTTGGATGTGCGCTCGTCTCTGCGGGACGCAGCGCAGCGCTCTGTGTGGGCAGGTGTATGTGGGAGCAGAGAACAGATGAGGAGAGAAGTGGATGAAAGACGAGTTTCTTAAATCAGGATGTGGGCGCGTTTGGCAGGTCCTTCGCTGGAGTGGTTTTGAATGTTTTTTATTGATATTATAGGACCTTTTCGGTTTGGATTTCCTGGGTTGCACGTGAATGGTCCTCTGGTGTTGGAGGATGTAGGCGTCAGGCTGTGGGTTTGGGTGAAAGGAAATCGCTGCGACGTCTCCACCGTTCCTCCTCTGCTGCCATGGCAACTGCTGTGCCTCGCTGTTTTATTTATTTTTTTATTTTTTTATTTTCTTGAATTGCTGTGTGAGGAGGAAGAACCTACCTGAATACCAACAGTGGTCAGGACACCCGGGAGGGCTGCGAAAAAACCTGCGTGTGTCACACATTTACACTTTGCTCTTTAGTCTTTTTATTCAGAATTAGAGGAAACTTTTAAAGATGTTTTTATGTAGTAAAACACAAAACAAAGAGTTAACAGTTTATTAACAGCTGAGGAAATACTGGTAAAATGTACAAGTAGCAACAATTACATTCAGAAATGAGAAAAAGTTTAAAGCACAACTTGTCTTTGGACATGTTAAATTTCTGTACTTCTGAGAAAAATCACACAATTCGGTCCTGAAAATGTAAAATAAAATGTCCATAAAATATTTTTGCTTTGTATACAAATGTACAAAATCAGCAAAAAAACAACAACAACATATAGTCATGTAATTTTGTTTAGCAACACAGAAAATTAAACAGAAAACTGCCCAGTAGCACAGATTTTTATTATTTTTTATTTTTGCAATGATAAATCATCTTCAATCAGTAGTTCAACAACATAGCAGTTTCTAACTCACCCACCACGTGTCTCTGTCTCTGTCCTCAGCCAGAAATGGTCTCAGGCGACCCCCACTATCTCCAACCTTTTCAGCCTCTAATAAAGCGTCTCAGCGTCTTGTCCTTTGTCTCTGTCTCCCTCCGCTGATGTCCCTGCACTCCCTCCGTCTGTCTCCATCCTCACATCTTGACGTCTCGCCCGCTCTCTGCCTCTCCGAGCTGCTGTGTGAGGTTTATACATTGGCGGGAGCGGTGACAGCGCCGCTCCGACTGTGTGCGTGTGTGTGTGTGTGAGCGTACGGCTGAGTGTCAGTTTTGCATGTGCATGTGTAGGACGAGGTGCCGTCTCCCTCGTATGCGTCACACATGCAGACACGCTTGCAGAGCGGGGTGGATGTTGCGTAAGGACTGAAGGCGAGCTGTAGGAGTTCAGTGGGAATTATATCAGGGTTTTCTCCATCTTTCACACCTCACAGAGTGGGTGTTGTGGCTCGGCAGAGGAATGCTGCAGTGTGAGAGGATATACGGGGTGTGTGTGTGCGTGTGTTAAGAGAAAGGATGGAGTGAAACTGAGAATATAGCCGCCTCCATCTGTCCTGGAGTCTCTTTTTTTATACACAAGTTAGTATCCGAGCCTCTAAAAAGTTCAAGTTTTGCAAATACTGGCAAGATCAGATATTTAGTGAGCTGCATTTTAATGAGTGAATTTCAAATTCTGATCTGTTACAGTGACTTTGGGACAAATTGAACCTATCCTTTCAATAAATTAAATGTCTTTTTGCTTTAAGGGTCAAAATCTTCAACCTTCTAAATTACCAAAGCTACATAATTTTTTATATAAATGGAATATGAAAATCATTGGGGATCTGATATATAAAAAGGAGGCTGGCAGTTTGCCCTGTAAAAAAAAAAGACATACAATTTCCTAAATGTTTCAGGTTGTTTGTTTCCTATTTCCTTGATCTAGATTTTTTTTGTCTCTTCTCAGTATAGGAGCAATAGGAGCAGAGACAGAGATCTGTTTCTTTAAATATTGCTGTATTTAGCCAAGTTTAATTAATGAGTGAGATGGAGTCAGTGTTTCAGTAAAAGCCACTGGATCTTTCAGTCCTATTTACTGAAGCCAAAACGAAAGCAAGAAACATGGCCCATAAAAATCCAATGCTTTGTGTTCTATTCATCATTTTAAGATTTTGTCAGTGAAAATTCCTACATTAAAGATAAGAAAGAGTATCTACTTGAATCTCTGAACCATAGATATCCATACTAACCAAATTTGTTCCATTCTTGAATTGCACTTGAAGGCCACACAAAATCATTGTGAGGGCCACAAATGGCCCATCTACCGTACTTTTGACACCTTTGCTTTAGAGTCATATTCAGGAATTTGTTTCTCTGAAATATTATCATAAACAATAATAATAATTTACCTGTTGTCCGTTTTTCCTCTTATTGTGATAACAATAGAGACAAAAGGAAGGTTTTGCTGAATTTTATACCTTCTTGGATATCGTGAATTTGTAATAAACAGTTATTCCTCACCAAGTTTGATCTCTACTAAATAAAAAAACTAAAATCAGACGCCATTATTTTTCTAAAATTATATACAGTACAGACCAAAAGTTTGGACACACAGTTGTGTCCAAACTTTTGGTCTGTACTGTATGTATGTTTTATGTCAACATATTTGAAGTTTAAACTGCTTTTGAATATTTTTTATTGCATCTGTCTGTTTGTCTTGTTTAACTCTTGGTTGTTTCTTCCTTTGAGCCTAGATTTGTTTAAATTACAACATTAAACTGATTTGACTGTACAAGTGTGAATTATCACACTCTACTTCCTACTTAGATATAATGCAACTATTCACAGATAACAACTTTGTTATCAGCTGTTATTTAAATAATGTTACACATTATGCTCCTCTAATCCCAGCTCGATTTATTACTATAATACAATAACCATTAACATACAGTTAAACTCTGCTGAACTGTATTGGTGCATTCAACTAAGAATATTTTATTACTTGCCTGACTTTGTCTCAGTAAATTTATTCAGTGTCTCATTTATCGCATAATCTGTACATCTGCAAACAGTCTGGGATTATAATCAACTCATGAGATTCACAGCCAAAAAAAATCTGAAAAGTGACCAAAAGAGAGACATTTGACTCTCTCACTGGTGATAGCTAGTATGATTTCTCTGATCCGACCCAGCTTTAGTTGATTTTTTAAAGTAATCCCCAAACAGCTTGCTCCATATAATTGCAATAATGCTGTGACTGTTTATTGGTAATAATAAACAATCACACAAGAAGCACTCTGAAGCCATTTAGAGCTTTGGAGAGAGCACAGCATGTAAATGTAAATAAACGTCAAAGAATAAAACAGAAGCAGCAGAGGTAAATTGTTCTGGTGTTTATTCTTACCTTGATGGAACGAAAGTCTGGAGGAAATAACCACAGTAAATGAACACAGACTCAAATCCCAAATTGATCCTGCTGTTCCTGTCACTGTCAGTGCCTAGTCTGGGCATGGCATGCACTGTAACAAATGGCTGTAAAAACTGCAGCCTGAAAATACAGTAAGGTGGCTGGGTTTTGAAAATACAGCTTTTTACTGTGATCTGAAATGCGTATGGAAAGTATATGGAACGTGATTGGACCGCTGGATCACGTGCGGACATTTACACCTGTACTGTAAATTTTTAATGTTCAGTTGCATTGTGGGATTTTTACCGGCTAGAGGCGAACGTTCACAGGCTGGAGGGCGGGCCAACAATGACTTTCACCGGGTAAGTAGTTTTAAAAAAACATTGTATTGCAGTTTTGTGTTTGTGTACGAAAATATATTTTATGTGGTTATATGGAGCTACTCTCGCTTGTTTGCTAAAGCTAACTTCGGTTATTTCTCAGCTAGCATTTTATGCAACACAAGTGCTTTTTAGTTCACCTAGAATATGCAGATTTCTGTATTCTGGTCTTTTTGCGGAAGTAGTTTGAGAGTAGGATGCCTCAACTGTTTTTGTTTTTTATATATATTTTTTCTCTCGCACACAGGACTGTCAACGTTAACGTGTTAGCGCACACGATTAGCCAGAACATTTTAAGGCGTTAATATTACATAACACAGATCAATCGAACCATCTATTTTGACGTCAGAGTCTCTCTCCCGCGGAGGGTTATCTAATTAACAGCAGCGCGTTACACACGGGGAGCTACGAACAGCGAAATACTTTTTCCGCGACAGCAACAAGAGTTGAACAGTTTCAACTTTCTTGTGTTGGGTCTTTAGTCAACTTTGTGCACATCTAGTTTACTAGCCCGCAATTACACCGGTCATCACTGGCTGGATGAGGACAATATAGTGCCGCCTCATCACAGGAAATTAATAAAGAGGAACATTTCTAAACCAACGTTTAAAACAAACTGAGTTTCTATAAACCTTCCTAAATATAAAAACCTGGAAAACTAAGAATCTTTAGACATGGTTAGTTTGAGACAACAAAACATTTTTTTGAGAATGTGCATGTTTGATATGGGCTTCATGTTGCCCTTGGCGATATTATTAAAAGGTGGGGCATCCAAGAACTAGAAAATAAAATAGATCTTATCCATCAGTTGGCTCCTGAACAAGTTTGCTATCACTTGTATCCATGTGTTCTGGAGTAAATTTCTCTTAGTTGCTATTGAGTATGGGAGATTACAAATGCAAGATAATTGCTTGGATTTTAAATTGTTGGCGTGCAGCAAGAGGGGTTTGCACAGCTGTGTGCATATTTATATTTCAAACTTACACAGTTAGGCATAGTGATTAATTGTGATTAATTAGCCAGAGCCAGATTCTGCTATGGGCGACCGCCCAGGGCAGCATCTGGTGGGGGGTGACAAAACCAACCCTTCACCCCTCTCACCGCTCCAGATACTCCAATTGTCTGTGTCTCACTGTAACGTCCATCCTTCTGTCCATAGACTAATGGATGGAAGACATAATTAGATATTGCCATCTCACTGTATTTCCATAACTTAGGTCTACAGATATAGGCACAGAAGGTGCTTATTTACACCATAAAACAAAATTTATTTATTTACAACTTTATTTACAGAAGATGTCTCTGTTTGCAAACATAGTATATGGATAGAGACATCAGAATGTATCTGTCTATGGAAATGTCTCTGTACCTGAGTATTAAGTTAAAATTAAAACTAATATCACTGAACATTGTTATTTTTCAGGAAACAGCATCAAGGGCACCAGCAGGTCCAGCAATGCCTTTTGCCACCTAGAGTATTGTTTCATAGGTGAGAACTATTTCAGTAATGCAAAACACTAGGACAACAGTGAACCTGCAGGAATCCATTCTCCTCCTTTATGAACCAGTGGAACTTTTAAAATGGTAAAATTACATATTTACACACAATCAGTTCTCTTACTCCATTTCTCTCCCTGTCTGTCGTTTTCTCTGCCTGTCTTGCTGTATCTGTCTTGTCCATTTCTAATAGACAGACAGGACAGCTACAATGAAGGAAGATCAGAGAGTGTCTGTCCACTAAATCTGTCCTTTTCAACCTGTCTGTCTTTAACTGACATAAATGCAGTTTAATGTTCTGTTTATCTCATGTATTAAAACATGTTTTTCTTTCTTTGTCTTCCAGCAACTGTTTAATAATTTCTGGAGAGGTTCAGGACTGAGACCAACTCAGAACTCATCCATGTTGGTTTTGTTTGGCTGTTCACTAAGTCTTAAACTTGCCCAAATGTTTGAGATGTACTGTTGGGGTTCCAATAAAGGTTTGAAAAATATGTAACTTCAATATTTGACATTGCTGGATCCCATCCTTCCTTCAAAGGAAGAAAACGACAGACATTTAGAATTTTGACCGCAAGTTTTACATCAAAAGCTGGTAAAACATTGTTTTTATGATTCTGACATGCAGTTTGCTTGGAAACTTTGACATTTGGGTACTTTTGTTTTAGTAAAGATTATTTAATTCATTGCATTCAATGTAATATTACCATGAGGGTAAATGTATCAGTTATGTTTTTAGATCAGAGTATTTTTCACTTTGGTTGCAATACTTTGACTTCTATGTAACAAGCAAATATTGCTGCTGCAAAATGCTATATTTTGTTTTGCTTCAATTTGTCAGATTTAAATTGACAATAAAATAAAGCGATTTTAAAACATACATGTATATTTTTTTAACTAGAAAATGATTGTTTTTTTTTTGAGAGTTTGGTAAATGAAGTTGCAAGTTCACATTTAAACTTTTAAAAGCTAGCAAAGTATGCAGTTTCATGAACTACTGTAAAATGACAACTTTTTTGTAATTGTACTACAGAATTACTGTAATTTTATTTAGATAAAAATGTGATGAAACCTTGTTATATAATTACTGTGCTATTTTAAAGAAATCACAGTTAAACTAATCAAATTACAGTAAGATTGTAATAAAATTACAGCAACCCTGCAATAAAATCACAGTAAAACTGTAATAGAATTACAGTAAGGCTATTGTAAAAAAAAAATTACAGCAAGGTTACTGTAAAGTTACTGTAATTTCTTTACTGTAAAAATTACAGTAACTGGCTGGCAACCCTGCTGCCAGTAAGTTACTGTAAATTCTACAGTGACTTTTTTTACAGTGTGGGTGTTCAAAGAAATGAGATCATATGGGTTCAAATCGACAGATCCCACATGGGGCTCCTTAATGGGTTGTGATGTTCAGTGTGTGAATAGTCTGTTTTTTCAAAAGAGGGAAAGTCTGTTAAGACATTTTCAGCACAATAATCAGCTGATCTCAGCTAAAAGAAGTTTTTTTTGACTACAGGAGATAACCTGGATTATTGGGCAGTGCTCATACAGGCAATGCTAGTTTAAGAATGAAGAAAAAGGTGTCACAAAATTATGTTTTACACCTCTGTAGAAAAACTCAGCCACTTTCAAACATATTCATCTTCATATCCCACTCCACCTCATTTTGCGTACTCATACCACGTACCATGAAGTTCAAGTTTTTCGTTACCTACAATGCTTACAGCTGGCATCCACAAGCAGCTAATGTTGCCTAATTGCAAACACGGTCTGTACATGTCTGTGTTCTTCAGCCCGGCCATGACAAAACACTGGGAGGCTGAGCTGGAGGCGCTAAAGGGGAACAACGCCAAGCTGACGGCGGCTCTGCTGGAATCCACGGCCAACGTCAAACAGTGGAAACAGCAACTGGCTGCCTACCAAGAGGAGGCAGAGAGACTACACAAACGGGTGAGCAAAGGGAGCGCGGGGGAGCGTGTTTGTTTTCATGTGTGATTAAATCATTCTGATCAAATAGGAGCACTCGTTTAGGAGGGACACTGTGAAGTCGAGATGAAAGCAAGAAACAGATCAGAGGGTGGGGCGGGGGAGTAAAGAAAAAGGCATACTGGGAGACAGATTGAGATCAGGAGTTTGGTGACTAAATCAAAATACCCATCTTATCCCTATGTGTTTGCAGGTGACAGAGCTTGAGTGCCAGAGTAACCAAACCCCGGTGATCAAATCCCAAAAGACAGAACTCAACCAAACCATAGAGGAGCTGGAGAATGTGCTGCGGGATAAAGAAGAGGTGAGTTTCTGCAAGAGTAAAGAAGGGAGACGTAATGCACCATGTAGCTACAGTTAACATCACACATCCATGTTTGTGCCCCTTCAGGAAATGGAGAAGTTAAAAGAAGAACTGGAAAACACGAATGACCTCATGGAGCAGAAAGACACTCTGACTCAGAAGCTTGAAGTAAACCTCTCTTCCCTTTGTATCATGCAGTACCTGGCAAAACTGTTTACACTTGTTGAACTTTTTCACATTTTGTCCAGTAAGAACAGTAGCAATAATATATTTTCCTGAGATTTTGTGTGATAAACCAACACAAGTTAGTGGATACCTGTGAAGAAAGATTCTTCAGTTCTACCAATCTGTCTGTACTACTTCGAGTTGGTCTGTCACATAAAACCTCAGACTACTGGTTGTAACATCAGACACAATTGGATGTGGAAAATTTCAAGAGATGTAAATCATGTCATGAAGCACTGTGTCTTCAAAAGCAAACATCTACCTCGTTACACACACACACGCCCACACACTCGATAACTCAGTTTCGTCTTCTGCAGGAGACGGAGCTGCGCAGTCGGGTGCTGGAGGAGCAGCTAGCAGGAGCTGAGCAACGACTGGAGGAGAACCAAGAAGAGCAGGAGAGTTTCAGGAAGAGCCTGCGGACGCTGCTGGAGCTGCTAGACGGCAAGATCTTTGAGCTGACGGAGCTCAGAGACACCTTGGCTCGTCTCATAGAGGAAGCCAGCTAGAGACAGAGGGTGTCGACCTTCACAGACAGAGCCATATGATGATTTATTTACAGCCCAGCACACAGACCAATCCCACCCTCCATAACTCCTCGTGTACCCTCACCCACAGAAATCTGAGACAATGCACTGCCCACACTCACAGTTTAAACACAAGGGGCAGCTGATCCCTGATTTTTACCTTGAAGGCATCAGGTTCCTACCTTCTGCAAGCACTCCTGTAGTTGAACACGATGCAGGGACTACCTCAGCTTGCCTTCTGATTGGCTGTCGTACACTCGGTCAAACCGGTCAAGCTCAGTTGTAGAGATGCCACACACATAAAAACAAACTGTGCCTCGGCGCCATCTGCTGTCTGAATGGGAGAGCTGCACCGTAGTGCGGAACATTCACTCAAACACACACATTGCACATTACTCCTCTTTAAAGCGGCCCTCCAGGGGAAAATGTTGAAAGTCATGTGGAAATAATTGCTGTTAAGACTTAAAAGAACTGCGCCAAAGCTGCCAAACCCCCTCCACCCCCACCAAAAAATGTTGTCCTCTAACTAGCAGATGCTTTGATCCAAAGTGACTCACTGTACAGGGAAGTTTTGAACAGAAGAACCCATGTTTGAGCCCGGGCTGCCGAGGAACGCAACCGCATCGCTGAACATCCCCAGCCTGGATTTACGAGGCTGCTGGGAAATGGAGTCTGACAAATATACATATATAGCTTTTTCTTTTAGCTTCTGTATGCCCCCCCCCCCACCATCTTCTTACAAAAACCTATATGATAGATAAGCAATGAATCTTCCAGATGGCCTTTTTTCATGCAACACAAAAATTTGAGTGCTATAGCTGAAATGAGAAATCTCGTATCCAGACAGCTTCCGCCATCACAGTAGACATGACCTGTCTTCCTGCCAAACTCAGTGTGACGTGTGTGTCCTGAGGTTTGATATGATCGTGTGCACTCGTATAGATGCATCTAAATAAACTGCATCAACAAAAAGTTATTTTAAACTAGTAAAAAAAAAAATTTTAACTGGAATTTATTATTATTTAGCTTGGTTACACAGAGAATTATGTTTTTTAAGTGTTTATTTATTTTACTTTGATTATTATGGCTTACAGCAAATGGGACCCTTAAAATTCAGTTAAAATTATAATATTACATAAGACCAATAAAAAATAGTCTAAATACATAAATATTTTGTCCATATGCTGCGTCTAATATGCATTCACTAACTGGTTGAGGGTTTCTTCTTTTCATTTGCACAAATTACTGCATTAGAGCTGCGTGACATGGATGTAATCAGCCTATAGATCTGCTGAGGTGTTAAGGAAGCCCAGGTTGCTTTAATAATGGCCTTCATTTTGCCTCCTTTCTTGGGTCTGAGATTGATAGATTCTTAGGAGGGTTTGCTGACCAATTAAGTTCTCTGCAAAAGATCTGCAAAACATACTGAACCACAACTGAAAATGCAAAGCCAGAGAGAGTTATACTGCAACCTTAAAGCTTCACTCGGAAGAAATATTTTGTAGGTTACCATATTTCAAGTGTACTGCATTCACTCCCCCAAACACTCATACTGATAATGTATTTAGACAGTTCGATAAATTCTTGAATAGACTTTTCTGTGCAATTCAGAGCTCATTCCTGTTTATCACGCTGCTTTATCTTTGTACTCAAAAGTTTAACTTTCTGAGGTCCATGTGTAAAATGCAACCTCCCCTGAAGTTGGATTTTTAACTAGTAAATTTAGAAGTTGCTGAGTGCGACCGTGGGATTGTTTCTCGAGTGGGAAAGCCTCAAGTTCCACGGCAACCTCAAGATCAGAAACCAATATGGCTGCTGCTGCCCGTCAAAAACAGAGTAAACAGTTTTAATTGTAAAGCATTTACTTCCACTCCTGATAGTTTGTATCTCATTAAACCAGAATAATGCTTAGTAATGTAGATGTTCATTTAGTGCTTGAACATATTTAGCAACACATTGTTGTCATCGTGCTAACTGTAGTTATCAACTAATAGCAAACACAAACTTGTGGCACCGAGCTCCAGCTCATGAGGCACATTTACAATGCATTATGCTTCTTTTTCTACCAAACATTTTCCTTCCACTTAACTTTTCATTAGAATTCTTGGATGCAGCGCTCTGAACAGCCAGCTTCTTCAGCAAACTGTCTTTCTCTCTTTGTGAAGGGTTCCCGATAGTATCTGCTGAGACTTTTACATTAAAAAACTTTTTTCTTTTATTGTCTTGTATAACAATCCAAATTTCTCAAGAATTTTGTGTTATTACAAACTGTGAGCCATAATCATCAAAATTAGAAATAAAAGCTTGAAATATATCACCTTTTAATGAAACAAATGACTTTTTCAGTGGTATGCTAATTTGTTTAGATGAATCTGTACTTGGGCACATTGTGCTGTTAGAGAGGCCTGCACACACCCTCACACCCACACAAACACACACACACACACACTGAGCAATATAAGACAGGCTCTATACAACACCAACTCTATCAGGTACTCTACTCAGTGGGCCCGTCCTGAAGGGTCAAACATGATTAAGCTGATACGCCCCCTCTCCAACAGAAAGTGTACCACTGACCGCATTACTGTGTGGCAGCCCTGCGTGGTCCGAGTAGTGCAAACCGAAGGGCTTACAGAGCGTCATCCTCATGTCTGTAAATCTCCACCCTCAGTGAAACTGGCCACCGATTGTCACGCCTCAGAGGTGACTATTCAACCGTTCTCAGTTTATATTCTTTTTCTCTTTTTTTTCTTTTAAGTGAAGATATAACACTGGTGATATAAATATAAAACTGTACAACACAACTGTCTTACTCTTGCTGGCATTGTAAATGAATGGATGGACAAATCAAAAAGCAGTAACACCCTGCGGTGACTTATTGTTGTGTATTAACCCACGGCTGAAAGCTTTTTCTCTGTAACACCATGTAATAACACCGTGTTACAAGTTTTATACTCTTACTGTATAAAAGCAGCTCTGAAGCCCTGTGAAATCTTCAATTCTCTCCCTCCAAAGTCAGCAAAATTGTATTTTTTTTTTTTTTTTTTTTTTACAGAGCTGTATCTCGACAAGGTGCTGCTGGTCTTATATCTATCTGAGCGCCCTGTTTGCACTGTTATGACACCGTTGTAACTCCATTATATGCCGACGGACTTGCATTTAGCATTAGCACAGTATAATTATGTAGTTAAGAAACCTTCTGTAGTTAGTTACACAGGTTAATACACTGGAATAAGACTCATGTAAAACGGGGAATGTTACTTATTTTCTGTCTGATGTATGTGTAGAGTGGAGTGACAGAGATGAAATACTTTAATATTAATGCTATTGTTAATGAATGCCTTTGTACAGTAGTGGATAAAATGCTTTTCATTCTCCTGTTTTTGTAACTTATGGTATTTCAGTGTAGGTATTAACATTGTATTTAGAGGTATGAGAAGACTGGCAATATTTTTGACTATTTAAAGTAATTTTGAACTCATGACATTAAAGAGGTACCTCAGGCTTACGAGATTTCTCAGATTGGTGATATTTGGTCGTTTGCAGGTAAAGAGGTTTTGTTAAACGTTATGGTTGAAAACAGGTCAAGAGGCCCACCTGGTTAATTAAAGCTGTGATAATATGGTAGATGCAGTTCACTGCTCAGGGCAGCATTTTGTCCAGGGGCAGCACGAGCCCAGGATGAGGGGTTTGGGTAGCTATCGCTCTGTCACACCCCAAGCTGAGGGTTTACATTGATGCCTGCCTGTCATGTTGTATTTAGCATCTGATTCAAGGATTCCCATTTGGAGCTAAATTAAAGGACTTTCACATTTAGAATTACTTGAACTGAGCAAACCTGAACTGGTCAGATATCGATTAATAAATATATTGAGATTATTTAACCTTTTATTGTGTTTGCAAAACCTCCTCAGGACCACCTTAGATGAGTTTGAAAACAACCGGAATAAATTGTTCTACATTGTTCATTTAATTTTAAAACACAAATTTGATTTCCAAAACCTTAATTTCTCTTGTAAAATCTAAAACTTGGAGATTATGAGTTTTCTTTCAACATTCATTCAGAATCCAGCTCTCACCACATCAGGCTCATGAATATTTTGAACACATATTTACTACCAGGCTTTCCATTTTTCTATTTTATCAGATTGCTGTTGTAAAGATAAATACATTTTATAAGGATTTTATGATATAGACACAACAAAAGTGCATAAGTGTGGATTGGAAGGAAAACAATCTCAATTGGATTTAGGTCTGGAATTTGACTAGGACATTCTATCATACTTATACGCTTCGATCTAAACCAGGGGTCCGCACCCTGTGGCTCCAGAGCCACAACTGGCTCTTTCGACTTCCCACTATAGCCCCTAATAACTTGGGCTACTGATAAAGAAACAACTAATGTTTTTAGATATAGATATAAAAATAATTGATAGTTGGTTAGTTTTGTATGGGATAACTGCAATTAATTTCAACAGAATAACTTCAAGTACCAGTAATATTTTGAGGTGTGTTTTTCTTGTCATTAGGTTGAAATTGATGTTTTTTGAAAACCAATATCAAAACCTATCCAGCCTCTTTATGCAAATATATTTTTCTTTATTTCAGTGGCCAAAAATAAAATGCTGTTTAAGAACAAAACAAAACAAAAAAAATCATATAGAAGATATTTATCAAAAAATGTTGGTTGTGTTTTTATTCAAAGGGCAGGTAACATTTGCAGTTCTAATCAAGTGTCATTTTCCTGGAGTGAGGGAAAAAAAATGGCTCTGTGGATTGTAAGGGTTTGCAGACCCTGATCTAAACCACACCATCGTTGCTCTGGCTGCTTGTTACGTGTTGCTGTCCTGCAGTCTCAAAAGTTTTGTAGCTTCCCTGACCCTGATCAAGAAAAGCATCTCCACAGCATGATGCTAGCGTCACCATGTGTGAGTAGTTTGTCATGTGCAATGTTAGTCTTTTTCCCAGGCCTACACAGAAGAACTGGATTTATACTACATTACATGAAGGTGCAATGTGTTTAGTAAATAACAGAGGTTTTTATATGCAAATGATGTTGACAGCCAGGCTGACTTTTCCTTCCACTTCACAGTTCTGCACTACTTTGGGTTTGCCAATCAGACAGAGTACATTCAAATGTTCGTCAATTAAAGAATGCATTCATTGAATTGTTCCAAAATATGAACAATTTAAGGGTCATGAATATTTATGCAAGGCTCAGTGAATGATTCGAGACCATCTCTGCTTCTTTACAAGGATTTATTCCAATGCAAGGGTGAAGATGTGAAATAAGAATAAAAAAGACTTGAAAACATAAAAATGACACAACAAAAAAAAAGGCAAAAAGGTACATTTGGATCAATTTGTGAACACTTCACAAGGTGTAAAAGCAACCGAGAGATTTACTAAGTCATTGTTTAAGACAATCAATCTAATTATCAACCGTACAAATTTTTTTTTTATCCCTTTTTTTCTTCCATATTGTTATATTGCACATCGTCTCAAAGGAACAACAAAGGATCATACGCAGCCTGCATGGATAACAGGTGCTTACAGAAAATATTCGTAAGAAAAGCAATCACGAAACAATTTGGCTGGAAACAATTTCAGCAAAAGAAAAAACAGTCTGCTGATAAAGAAGCAGTTTTAAGGTTAGTTACGGGTGAAGGTAAGTGACAGGAACATTAGTTGAGGCAAGTTAGGGACGCTGACGCCTTCTGGGGCAACTTTCTCCACAGCTAAAGAGCAACCTAAACATTAACACTCACATGGGGAAAATATATGCTGCCATTATTAAGCTTGGTAAGATTTAACTGAAGCTAAGGATAAAGATTCAGGACAGGGATTAGAGCTTTGTCTCATGCTACATGATAAGGGTGGAAGAACATAGTATTCACAGCTAAAACAGAGATGCAGCAGTTCTTCAAGTTTGCTTTGCCAGGAAAGTAACAGGAACAGATGGTGCCATATGTAACATGGCTCCACAGGTGAGAGACTGATGGAAAAACAAAGTATCTTAGTGAAGGACCCTCCAGATGAAGGGCTAGAACAGCTTCACTCATTCAGGGCTGGGATGACTAATGTCCAGAGACAGGGCTGTACACTACACCAATTTTATTAATGGTGTAGTGAACAGCCAATACTGTCTCCAAAGTGGCAACACTTTGGAGACAGTATTGGCGTCTCAAAAGATTTCAAGCCTCAACAATTAAGCTGGAATAAATAAAAATAACAGTGATAAATAAAAAAAAATGGACTCAACACACTGGCAACGTATCCAGAAAAGTCCTGAATAACTTGGGCTACTTTTTTTTTTACTATTATCTGAATTTATTAATGAATAAATTTTAAAAGAGAAAGTACAATACGTTGCATCACAGCTGTTCAACACAGTGCGAAATGGAGTTATTTCAGTGTTTGAGCTTCCGTTTGTGAATTCACATTTGTGAGTCTTATTGTGCTGCTCGGCGTCTGAGTGATCATGTTGCACATATTGGGGTCTGATTAAAGCTGCTTGGTGTTTTTAAACTACTAAAGATGCGATATATGCCTCAGCGTTTATTTAAACCAGAAAACTTTTATCGGACATAAAAGGGTTGAAACTGTCTCTGAGAAACGTATACCTCAAGTCGCTGCTGAAATATCTTTACACATATTGGCTGTGAAATAGATGTCTGTGTGTATATTCTCACGTCTAAGAGTAATAACCCCCTGTCTTTGTGCTACTGCCTACAAAGTGAGAGGGAAGAGAAGATGTGATGAAGGAGCAGAGAGTAAATGAATAAGAAAGCAGGAGGAAGAGCATAAATCATGAGCCCACAGTGGGGCAATCTGGCCTCCCACTGAACATCCGTCACTGGAAGTCGTGTAACTAGATCAGCTTCTACAATCCCACACACAGTTTGGGAATCACCAGCAGAAATGTTCACTTCTCAACACAGAGAGCACATCCACTAATCAGGACCCTCGTCATCTTCAGCTATAACCAGCACCTTCAGTCGTCTTCTTCTTAAAGTTAACAGCCTCAGATCCGAGACCGGGAACAGTAAAACTCACTGGTGAGGAGTCCAGAGAGGAATACTAGAGGAAAATCTGATGTCGCCAACAAAAGCATTTTAATTATGAAAGCAGCAGCAGTAGTTGAATAGCCTGACATTCCCACAGCAGAGAACGAGGCTCAGCCGAAGCGGTTGCTGATATACCCCGGATGATGAGTTTGTGCTGTTGGGATGGAATCTGGATAGTTTTTAACCAAACATGTGACCCAGTCCGCTTGGTTAGAGAAGAGATTAGAAGGAGCCTCACTGTATTTCTTGTACGACCTGAACAAACGTCCCTGAGTCTCTTCCGCAGAATAAAGTAAGAAATGGCAAGATGGTGAATGCATGATTTATGCTGTATAATAATGTTAATGTCAGTGGGTTGTGTTGATAACTTCCACTCACATAGGGAAGCAGTTTTAGCTTTTAAGCCAGAAAGTAACAGTGGAAGAGATCCTTGACACCAACTATTTGTTAGGCCTTAATCAGTAAAACGTTACACCAGAGAGCTTGTTTACTTGAGATAAACTGTATTCCTGAGTATTTAGCAGGGGATATAATATGGTAGATATAATACAAAGGAAACATTTTATGTACTGAGTATAGATTTGGTTATCCAAACTGAACTGATTGTCGATCAAGTGTCCTTTGACATTATGGGGTTGGTTTTTTTATTGTTGACAGGCACCAGCGCGGACATGAGCCTGCAAGATTTGCCGGTTGTGGAAGAACCGCCAAAGTCCTTTTTATTCAGACTTAAATTGTTTAATAATCTAGTTTATTGTTTATTCTTTTCAATCCGCTCTTTGGTAGCAACATTCATAGCCCTATTAATCCTAACCCAGTATGTTGCGACTAACCCATAACCCAGGACCGGTTTAGCAAAATAAGATGATTTTCACCCAGCAGTTTTTAGAGTGTCCAAAAACAAAAAAAGAGAGTGATGTTTGATGGTGTAATGGTTTCCAATCTGGACAGTAAATCCAGTAATCCCAGTCTGAGTCTTTGTCTAATCATGTATTCATTTTTTAAATCTCCTACAAAGCCCCCAGATTACCCTGCGCACTCCTAACATATTTTTTCCTGCACTCACTGTCGTTCATGAAGCTCCCTGGATGAACACAGCAATGAAAGCCCTCTCAGTTCTGTGAACTTCCCATACAAAGCATGTCAGTCCGCCAGCAGTCAGTTCAGTGGGTTGGTGACCAGTGTTAAGTGCAGACCTCTGACAGTACAAGTGATAGAAACATGAAAAAATAAACATGGCAACCGTTCAGAGTGATTAGACAGGTAAAAACCATAAAAACAAGACCATCGCTCCGTCATGATGGTGAATGTTGTGTAAAAATCCAAAGTAAAGCTGATCGTAGGCCTCTGGAGCATATGGTGACAAGGTCTGTGACCCTGGCGTTGGCTTAATCACCAGGTGATGAGTGAACGTGTGTGTTTACAGTACGCCGCTGAACTCTACAATGCAGAACAGTCCGAGTGTTGTCTGTGTGCAGTTTTCTGTGGTCGCCTTATCTGAACCCTAGTTTTCCCAATCAGGGGCCGTCAGTCCGTCATCGTCTGAGTCAGACTCTGGCGACGCCTCCTTGATGCGGCGCAGCGCCTCATGGATGCTCCTGGTCAGCGGATCGGTGGATGCAGGGAGCTCTCCCTGGTCTTTTCTGTCCTTCGAGGGGACGCGTCTGAGTTTGACCCCCTTGCGTATCTGAGCCAGGATGCTATTGGGGTCATCGTCGCCCTTGACAGGAGGCAGAGAGCGCTGGTCGACCTTCTTCAGGTGGAAGCTTCCTCTCTTTAGTGATGCAAGCACTTCGTCCATAGGTGAGCTCACTGACGGCAGAAAAGACACGACATGGCTGATTAGTGAACTTGGTGACCCGATACAGAAAATGTTAAGCTTGACTCGCACTGACCAGAGATCAGACAGCGGGAAACTCAAACATATTTTCTTTTCCCAATCATTGAACAAATGTAAAACCTACCAACCTTTCCATAACAATACTTTTTGGAGTTGACAATTTTGCTAAGTTCAGACATGCCTGCAGCTGATTCAGGCAGAAAGACAGCAAGTGAGCGCAACAACCAGGAACAAGGAAAATGCATCTGTTTTATCCTTCTTAGAGTTTTCAGCCTCAGACTGGAATGAAACATGCTGGATTCGGAAATGTTGTTTGGAAATCTCAAAGATCTACATCCTGTATGGAAAATACAGAAAGTGTCCTGTTTTATTTGGCACAAATTGCTAAAATGAGATGCTAAAAAAACGCATCTAGTCCTAATATAAATAATTAATGATCACTCACAGCTGAAAATCAAGAAAAGAAATTTCGTATGGTGTTATTAGATATTCCTGTATTACAGACATAAATATGATTGGTAATCATGCTTAGTTAAACATAAAGAGCTTTCAGACTCCAATTTAACCATTACCTCTTCTGTTGTGGGAGTCAAACTCTGGAGTCTTCCTCAGGTTCTTGCGTGCGCTCACCAGCTGGCTGCTGTCAAAAAAGCGAGGGATGAACGGACCGAGTGGTGACAGCATGAGCTCCTCCTCCACGCTCCTCCCTTCAGCGATTTGGCGATATTGACCCATGCTGCTGGATGGAGAGAACTCCTCCTTCGTTGGTGGTGGAGGCGGCGGGGGCGGCGGTGGAGGAGGGGAGATGGGGGACGCCAGTAGAGAGGAGAGGGAGCAGGGGGAGCAGGAGGAATCTGCGGGGCTGGTGACGGGCAGAGGAGGAACGGGCGCCGTCAGAGTCGCAACGGGCTGAGTGGTGAGGGTGGCGCTGGGGTCCGTCTGCACGCCGGTGCTCAGGCACAGCGGCTGGTCCTGAGTCTGGACGCTGACCGAGTCCACGCACTCGTCCCTCCCGCTAATGCTGCTCAGCTCGGTGGCTCTGCCTCGCTCCCTTCGTCTGCTGTGGGACGCTCGGAGACGAGTAGACTTCAGAATCACCTGGCCCGGGTACCGCTGGGCAGAGCGGCAAGCAGGTAGAGCACAGTAAGAAAGATACTAAATCCGATAAAAAGCAGCCTGTAAATGAAGGTGTAAGTACCTGTTTGAAGGAGCGCAGTCTGTCCAGAGTCCGTTGCCTCTCCTGACTTACTCTGCTGTTCTTCAGCTCCTCATCTTCCTCCTCCTCGTTTCCAAGCTGGGACATTTTGAGGATTAGAAAATGTATGGGCTACTGATAATGTAGACAATGCGTTTTACAATTCAAAAAAATTATTTCATAATTTGTTCAAATCTTTCTACAATTACAAACACGGGTATTATGTAGATCTGTTTTTTGTGTATTCTTCAGTCCCTGTGCAAAACAAAGTTTTGCACTGTGGAGAAAACTATCTGTGGCTTCACCTTGACCTGTCAGAAACCTGTAAACCTGAGTGAGATGTGTCCCTTAAACATCAACTAGCCTTAAAAGGAGGAAATCAAACTGGATATTTGGGCTTCCTGACTGTGGAAAAACACATAGTCATTTTGGTAAATACTGAAATCAGGATTAATTAACACTCTAGAATTTAGAAACATGTTGCACTTCACAAGAAAATATGAGTTTACTCGCAAAAAAAAACGTGGACAATAATTTAAACAAAAAAAAACAGTTTCTTGTTGTTGATTTTTGTGATTATTTGGGACCAGATAAAATTTTAGATGCATATTGGCTATTTTGAACAGCACAACAAAACACAGAGAGACTCAAATTACAGACATTTGTGGATAATTAGCAGCTGACCAAATTGTTTGCTCTAAAAGTGTTAAATAACTCTAAGAGAGTTTGTACCTGTAAGACAGGGTGGGAGAATGTGTCCTTCAGGATGGTGTGGCGTCTCTGCTGTTTCTGGGTGTGGTTGGATACACAGATTTCCTGCAGAAAGACGGCAATAAATTGGTCTAAATTAAAACGTCTACACAAATAATGTAAAACCTGATTGAGTCATTCTTCATTTTCTACAATTTAAAGCATAAATTATGTTGGTTTGAATAAAAGCCGCATAGTGGAAGCCGAGTTAAGCCAACAGATGTAGAGTTCAAGGTTCACTTCATGAATTAAAAAAAAGAGAGTTTCAGGAACACACACCCTTTTGTTGCGCAGATAGGAGCGCTTGGTAGTGATGCGCCCCCTTCTGGCTTCCAGCTGTCGAGCGCTGACCTGAAGTCTGCGCAGCTCTTCTTTCTCTCCAGTATCATTCTGCGTTATATCGTCTGCACTTTCAAAGGTGTCATAATAGATAACCTCATCCTGACGCTCTGGAAGCACACACATACAGCACAGGCATAGTCATGTGTGGACAGAAAAGAAATGTGTTTTACTAAATATTTCGTCCGTTTTGTTTCATTGTATCTGTAGACCACTTTGATGTAGGTAAGTAACACACACGTTTAGCTGTTTCAGGTGAAAGACCAACACAAGAAGGAAATTTGAGTTTATAACATAACAAGATGTGGAAAAAATGTAAGGGTATAAAATATTTCTCATGGTCAAATATGTCCAGTTTGATTTTAATATTTCTAAGCATTAACGATGATCATTTTCAAGTTGATGTATTGTTGAATAATCTATCCAGGCATTGGCTATGCCTGAATGTGTTAATTTATTCATTAACAAAATCTCCATTCAGTTCTATACTTCCCAATTTTTTTAAGTTTAGAACAAAATAAAACCAAACTTATTTCAGAGTTTTAAAATAATTCTTTGTTTACTAATGTGGGTAAAAAAAGGGAAAATAGTCTAGTTCCATAATCATTAAAACTCGAATACTGAACTGTTATTTTTGAATACCTCTTAAACTTTTATTATTATTATTGCCATCATTAATACTATTCATTATAGATTGACATGCGGTCCACCTGGGCTACTCTTCAAGTATCATAACAAAGAATTTAAACTTTGAATATTTCAATGTTTCAGGATTTGAAATATGTGGCTCATCTTAGTCATTTTGTGGTGAAATACAAACTGTTAAGGGAAAAAAAACAAGTTTTATATTTGACTCATTAGAAAAGTTTTTCTGACTTTCTGTCAGCACATTAGCTGGTAACTAAATCTTGTTTCACAAGTTCAAAAAAACAAATCTAGTAATCATACCTGCCATCTGTCTGCGAATGCTGTCTAGTTGTGCAGTGAGCAGCAGCTCCTCACACTGCAGTATCTCAGCCTGAATGTCATACAGCTGGAGCTGAAGCTCATAGTACCGTGTCTCCATGTGGTCCAAGAGGGCCATCGCATCCTCACTGCTACACAGGCTCTGCATCTGAGGAGATGGACGAACAATCACAAGAATTTTAAAAGTCGACAACATGTCTTGATGAAGCCGTTTCGTCTCACGCGGAGCTGAGTGCAGCACACCTCCTCTCGAAGTGTGTGCTTCCTCTGCTCCAGACAGATCTCCCGGGCTCTCTGAAGCTGCAGGGTTTCCTTGGCCACAGAGTAGCGCAGCCTCTCCATGCGCTCCACTGCCGCCGTCCAAGAGGATTTCCCAAATTTCCGCTGATCCACCTTCATTCTCTCATAAACTCCTGCACAGAAAAAGGAAACCAAGGTAGGACAGAAACTTTTAAAGAATTTAACATGATGCTTATGTGAATGAAGCCAGTAAGCAGATGAGTCAGACAGCTTTTATTACTAGAGTAAATGATGTCTTATAAGTGTTTCATGCTTAACCAAAGAGAGACATCTATTGGCCACATTTGGTAATTATTTTCTTCTTGCAGTCAAAGCCTCCATTTTAAAGAATATTTAAAATACAGAGACTCAGATAATACAGAAAATATGTGAATGGAGGTGTGGGCTCTCACAAATTACAGACTGGATCAACAAGTCTCCTCCTGATTCTTCTCACTGTATGTCTGCTTGAAACGCCTCGTTACCAAAAACCCCATTAGCTGAGTGTGACTCGTATGAGGCAACAAAATCTCTGCTCTGCGGCGTTTGGCAGGACACTATCAGCAACAGTGAGGGTGTATTACCTTTCTGGGCTCTGGCAGTGATCTCAAAGTATTTTACAGTGAACTCCTGGATGTTGAGGACTGCCTCTTGAGCTTTCTTCTGCCAGTCAGTGTCCTCCTTCTTTAGTGCCTCAATCCGCCTGGGACCCAAATAGTCATTGTCCATGGAAATCTGATGAAAGAGGTTCAACATATTTATCCCCCTCAGTGAAAGATTCAAAGTTGTATTCAGTGAAGAAAAAGAAAAATCTAACATTAAGCTGGTAGAAATGCATGTTAAGATCTTTTTCAAAAATAATTTTTTGATTGTGTAGATAAAAGATAAAGCTCTACTGTATAGGTCTCATATTAAAAATATTACCTGAAATTGAGTATGTATTATAATCACAAGAAGTAAAGAAATATATCAATAGCACAATTAAAACAGTCAAATTTGCCTTTGGGGAACAAAACTGAGTGAAAAACGCAGTTCAATGATAACAATGGTAACAGTCCAATAGCTTAAAACTGACATTCAAGTTATGCATCTGTAAAGGTAAAACAAAAAAAATAACCTAATTTAAAAAGAAAAATCTGCTTTAATAGAAGTTTTTTCAACACCAGAGGGAGATTAGCTCAATCGAGTCACATTCATCCCAGTTTGGACATTTGAGTACAAAAAAATTCAACTTGAAATGAAGCCATTAGGTTTTCTGAAGCCAATAGGTTTTCCTGTTTTCGTAAACAAAACGTTTCCACCGCCTCTTGATTTTATTCAAAATCCACCCAGACTGTGATGAGTTGGTTTCATAAAATAGTTTTATCATTTCACTTTTAATCTCTTAAAAGGCTCTAAAGATAAACATTTGTGGATATTGTTGATAATAATCATTAAGGGTTTCTGCAGAGCTTTGGTGTTTCTAAGACCACCAGTCTCTTCAGTTCAACCACAACTTTTTGAACAAAATTAAAAATTTTATTCAAAATTTTTGCTTCTGCTAACTTTTTCATAAGCAAAGCCTTATAAGTTGCTGCTAGGCTTTTCTCAGCCTAACACAGCCAATATTAACACATCTCTGAATAGTAACACTTAGAATACAGGAAAGTGAAATGCACATTTATTTAACAGAAGGATATTACCACATTTATCACAAGTATTAATGTCAGGGTCACATATTAAATCTGTCCCACTTCAGATCTACTGGCATTTGAGCAATCTGCAGGAATGTCTTTAGATATTACACACCTGTGTACATTTCCAAAAGACAAATTACAAAAAGCAATATAAAGAATTAGCAGCTTCAAAATTAGGAGCTGGTATTGATGTATTGCTTATATTTCTTGTACTAAGCTACATGGCTACACGTGAGCGAGACTATAGCAGCTGCTGGTCATTCCCCTCCTTCACCATTTCGTAGGTTTGCAGAGTTGGTCTATTTTCTTAAAGGAACACAAAAAGAGGCTAATATTTACCATTTATAATGCTAACTATGCAAACAAGTAAAGCATCAACTTAGAAAACTAAAATATATCTTACATTTTACCAATAAGTAGTATTTTAAACACTCTAGATGAGCTCCAGGTTTTGGTTGTTGGAACGTCTCCCTGTCATCGTCCAAATCTCCCTTGACAGATTGTCTGTCCAATTCAAGCCAACAGTATGAATAATTTTGGGCTTAACTTTAGCCACAAGGTAGAAATATTCAATTGAGAGTTAGCATACAGTTTATGTCGCCTGTACAGTAATTGAAATGTAAAAGGACATGCTCCAAAAAGGTGTTTCAGTAGAAGCCTAAACATGCTCACACACTCTGCAGGATATAAATACACCCAGCAGTACGATGCTCACTACACTATACACTATACTACACTATATCCTTCTAAGGTGCTGGAGTTCAGGAAATAAACAACACCTTAACTGGAAGCTTAACTTTGCTCTCCATCTTTTCATTTCTGACACTTTTTTGCTGATGTTACCCTGTCAGCATAAAGCTGAACCTGCAGTAAGCCTATAGGACCAGACAACACATGATTTATTTATGTTTCTCTGAGACTATAAGAAACTAGAGAGCCACTCCAGCTGACTGCACGTCACTGAAGCCACATCCTGTTACTCTTCCTAATACAGAGCAAAAATGGACTAACCTCAAAGCAATGTTGCAGAATGGATGGATGATTTATTGAAGATGTTGTAGTATAAATTGAATGTTATGTCTACAAAAGTGTGACATGGGAGTGAAAGAAATGACTTGAAGAAGAATACGACCACAAACCTCTATGCATATTATTGAGATTTTGCATGAACGGCCAACACAAGATAGTGTGAAGTTCTGACCTGGAAAGAAAATGATGCATGGTTCTCAGTTTTTGACAAATAACCTATGCATTCAAAGCCCTTTATATGTCATTCCTAAATAAAACTCTTAAGCTCTCAGAGTTTAATCAATTTATAGGGTTCATATGTGCATATTTACTTCTTAGTACAAGGTCAGTTGTACAGTGAAGTCCAGCAGAGATTTGTTAGCAATCTTTAGGGAACAAACAGCAACAAATTGGCCACAGATCAAGTTTAAGACAATGTTAGATTATAAAACATGTCCAGGTTTGAACATCTCACAGAGCACAGTTTAGTCCATTGTCTGTAAATGGAAAGTATGTCATCTCTAAGCGTGCTGCTAAAGCTTATCTAAACTGACAGGACAAGCAAGAAGGACACAATTCAGGCAGCAAGCAGGGAAGAGTGGCAAGAAAAATCCCTTTGTTTGAAAGAAAGCCTTCAGAAGTCCTATAGGTTACAAAGCAAATACATGCAATAAACTGCTCTGGTCAGTTAACACTGGTCAACATGCAAAACTAACATTGTACTTCAGTCTGGATAATGTCATCTCCACAGTGACTCAAGGTAGTGGTAGTATGATGCTGTAGGAAAGCTTTGCAGATGACTGAAGGGAAAAGAAAGTTGGTCATAGTAGATGTGAAGTGCAACACAAATCCTGGAAGAAAACTTAAGACGGTCCATTGCAGAACAACATCAAAACAACAACACTACACATACAGCCAAAACTACAATGGAAAGGGTTAGCCCAGTCAAAGTCCAGACCCAAATCCAATTGAACATCTGGGCCAAAACTTGGAAACTGACACATAAAATCTGTTGGAGCTTCAACTGTTCTGCAAAGAAGAAGAAGCAAAACCTTTTGCCTCTGGATGTAAAATGCTAGTAGATATATACCAAAAAAAAAAAAAAAGACCAGCAGCTGTAACAGCTATAATGACTCGGGAGGGGGCTTGAAAACGTTTGAACATAAAACTTTCCAGATTTTATTTGTGACATCAATATTGAAAAACATTTGTTTATTGCCATTTTCTTTTCTTTTTTTTTACTTCTATCATATAAATCATAACAAAAACATTGATGGTTTGGGATTTTGGGATTTCTTGGTTTTCTATTTTTAATAAATGTACAAAAAAACTCAAATTATTTTAAGAAACATGAGAACTTCCTGTGACCGTCAATTGTTTTTGATGACCTTTTCACATCAATGCCTGCTGAAAACCACAGTGATGCAGTTAAATCAGGCCCATCTACATTTAGCCAGCTTTACATGTACACAATACAGTGTCTCAACACATTCTGGACCACACTAGCTTTGTTTTTAGCATTTCTTCTCATCGCCACTTTGAGATTAAATTGGGTTGCAACTTCTGAAAGCAGAAAAGCTTCAAAAGTAAATGAGTAAATAAATGAACAGGATCCCAGTTGTTAAAGTCTACCTTTATCTGCTGTCTGCGTAGCATTGCTAGTTCCCTCATGTCCCTGAAGGGCTGCAGCAGGTACTGGTACAGCTGTGTGGAAGCGTCCAGCAGACCTCCGTAGGCCTGGTCTTCTTCCTCGTATAACTCCAGCAGCTCCACCATGCTGTCCATGGATTTGTGCTTCTCAAGCAGCTGCATCAAAAGCAGTGTTTTACTCATTAGTAACTATGTGCGTTACTTGTACCAGACATACAATGGGTAATTCAAAGTGCTTTACATGTAAACTTCAACAGAGATTTAGAATAAACCACCTTCCACAACTGAACAATAGATGGAAACATCAAATTATGAGACATAATCACAAACCTTAAAACCGTTGATTAAATGACTACATTTCATTAAATTGAAAAGCTAAGACATGACAGGAATGATAAAGTACTCTCTGACCTTCATGGGTAAACAGTAATACTTCTGTGATGCAAACAACCTCCCATTGTTTAGTTCATCAGAGACCCGTTCACTCTCTGAACGGGTCTCTGATGACATGAGTGGGTCTGCATGTTTCCTGTCTAACCAGCAACTTTGACATGCATTCAGATAAAAGACCATTCAAGTCCTTAGAGAACAAATATAATATATAATATCTTAAATTCTGTCCTTTACAAAGAAAAAATCAGTGCAGTGTTTAGAGGACTGGTGGAACGTGATACATTTTCTTGGTCTGAGAAAATGGATAACTGTCGTGATAGGAAACCCTTTATTCTGCAAATGTTAGGTAGCTGTTGGCTAAATTTACTTCTGGATTTTATCTTTGCTGTAGTTGTTAAAGTTTATGTCTCCATTACATGTTAACAGCCAGGTGTTTTGGCTTGATTTAAGTGCCTTTCGACTGAATGGCGGGCATGGAGGGCAAACATAAATATAACGTAGTGTAGTTGCAATTCTATTCAGCTTAAGTCTGTTTATCCATATTGTGGCAACGCAGCAAAATTCAGTTTATAATGTCATTTGGTCAAGGCTTGTAGCACTTTTTTCCAAATCCCATGATCAACTGTGTGCAGGAAGAATAACTATATAACATATTCAAAGGACAGTCGGCTCTAATTGAATAGACTTCACTGTGAAGCTTCTCTGTAGCTGTAAATAATAGAAGTCTAATACAGAGTAAAAGGCTCAATAAGTAAAGTCATATCTGGGGCTGCTGGGAAAAAAAAGATCAATGCACACACACATTTGTAAGGCTGAACAGGCCTGCTGGTTACCAGCAACACTAAAACAGCCATTAACTTGGCCCTCAAATGGAGTGAGAGGATCAATAATCCAGTGTGTGAAACCCGGCTACACAGCGACCAGCTGTACTGTGTGGATGAGCTGCAGGGGACTGACGACCTGATCACAACCTGTGAGTCAATGACTGGCTAAATCTGCTGCTTTATCTGTTTTTTTTTTTTGTTGTTGTTGTTTTTGTTATTATTTTTCTACGTAACTGTGTCTAAGTTGACTGGGTGAAATGACGTGGATCGTATCTTAATGCGACTCAGACTCTTTTTCGATGCCAAAAGTAGAGCAGACAGAAAATGCCCTTGATGGGCACATTAGCATACTTTCATAAATATGCACTTTTCTCTAGCAACAGCTACACGACACAAGGAAGTCAAACAAGGAGAAGAACTGCAATGCTGTGAAATAAATAACGGAAACATTAATATCACTCTCACCTTATCTCTCTGAGGACATGTTGTTCTGGCTCCACCACTCAAGAATGCATTAACCTACCTCCATTGATTAGAGAGACAAAATGAAAGCCAGTGTGCATAAATATAATGTCTGTTTATATTAAGAGCAGCTAATCAATCAGCAGCTGCTGCTGGGATGTAACTTGAGCAGGTCAGGAGTTTGTATTTTGTCTGCAGCACAGCTAGAATCAAGAGTCAGGAACATGACATCTTTATTTAGTGCAAGGTTTTAGTCATGTTAAAGATCCATGTTAAACAATATAAGACAATTTTTTATATTTTATCATTTCTGATCATTTTTATAACTTATTCACAGATATTACCACACAATTTATAAAAGTTCGTAGGAGCAGAAAGAAACCATAATAGCAATCATACAGCTGCATCTCAATAATTTTTAAAAGTTTACCTCATCTCTATTTAAAAAAAACAGAGATAAATTCTATTCTCAGACGTTATATCTGTTATTTTTGATCATTACAATTTTGGAGAAAATTTTATTATATCAGAACAAAAAAATGATTATTATGTCAGATTCTTTTTTTACAAAAATGTAGTGATCACAGCAGTCCAGCAGACTTTGAGGGTAAGTGACAATTACTAAACATGCTGGTTATTAAAGAGTGCCGTTTCCGACAGTATTATTAACAAGATGAGTGGAATAAAAAACTGACTAAAAAGATACACAACCAATAGTACAGCCTGGTAAAAACCCACTCAAGAGGTTTGGGTAGAATCAGAAGTGGACTGCGGCTACAGAGGCTAAATACACAAGTTAAAATCAACACAGCTGATTGACAAGTTACAATTGCCTACACAAAATGTACTGAATTATGTTCAATTATTATTTACAAAACCAAGTCCACTTTTTATAACTCTTTCTTTGCAATCTTTTTTTTTTGTGATGATAATCACATGGGGACTTAACGGCACAACATGAACACCACATATAATTTCATAATAACCAGCAACCTCTATGTTACCTGGTAATATGATATTAGCAGAACCGCCTTTGGGTTCATGTGCACATTTCAGACTCGTTCCACCACATATTGCAGAGATTCTTTATCAGAATCTCATCTAAAGCCGTTTATGTTTTACGCGACAGATGCTTGGACCCGTTTTCATATTGAGCAAGCTATTGGTGAGCGGTTATTCAGGGGGCCACTATGGTGTGCAGCTGTCATAGGTAGGATTGAGTCAGCAACAATACTTAAGTTACTGAAGTAAAGTCATAGAGACACCCAGGATCTTAAAGAGGAGTGTGGTGCTTTCCAGAGATTATTAATGTCCCTCACTTTACCTGTCAGTGGTCTTCATGTTGTGGATGATTGCTGACCATGTCAACCATCATCTAGATCAGGACACTGCAATCACTGTAAATGCTGCTATTAAATGAGAGAGTAGCATCAGATGTTCCATCACCGAAGACGACTCTACTTTATTTCAAAAAGCTAATTCTGAAAAGTGAAATGGACTAATTGTGCCTCTCTGTTTAAGTGTGGTGTGTGTGGTTCATGGGTTTGTGTATGTGGATGCTATTGACTCTGTCAGCTGTGTAAGCAGCCAGCAGCAGCCACGCTGAGAGCGCAATATCTCAAAGCCGACATGCTTACAGGTGCAGCCCAGTTTTACTAAATCTCCCCTTACTGACTGTCCAGCTGACTCCGCAATGTAATGTAATGGACTCCGCAGTGTAATGGATTGTCCGCAATCCATTACACTGTGAATCTGGCACTTTTTGTTAGGTTTATTCTAAATCTCATATACTTTACTGTATTTAGCTCAAACTTAGACTGTTCTTGTAAATATAATCTTTCTTGTTGGGCTTTAATCAGTTTGGTTCTCTTTATTCTTCTGGATCAGTAGTTTCGAATTTTGGAGTCGAGACACTGGGCATACCTGAGCAGAGCTTGGAGACAATACTGCTGGAATGACATGAGCTACATTTGGTGGTATTCTGAAGGAGGTCTGGTATCAGTGCAAGGCAAGCTAGAAAAAAGTAGCTACTTATGATGTGTGGGTAATAAGCTCAAACAGCCAGAAGGCCTGTTCAAGTACACTGCCCTTCATTGGAAGGTACTCGAAAAACAGTGTATTGGAAACACTTTTGAGAATCCTTGTCTGAACTGAAATACCAGAAATAGGACGTGGGAAGAGCTGGTTTAAAAACCAGTGAGTTTTCCTGACTGATATGCTCCAAAATCGGTTAATTACTACAAGAAATAGAAACTGGTAACACTGTGCTTTTATCATTGCACTTTGTACTTCCAAACAGTGTGTACCAACTTGTTCACTAAATAAAGGCAGAACAGAAATCTGTGTGCACCAAATTTCAGACACAAATTGTTAGTAGAGCAAATAAACTTTTTTTTTTTTTTTTAAACCAAAGCACTCACTAATTTAAACTCCAGGGTAGCCATGTTTGATTTTGAGATTTGGGAAGGTAAGAAACCAACTTTCACACTCATATTTCCAACTTTCAGTTCAACTTTCCAGCTTGAATTAACAAAATGTCGACTTCTGAGTTCAAATACAATGCACCAAGTAATGTGGTGTCAATTGTTACATTTTTTAAAATGAGTTCAGTATCGACATTATAATATCTAACAGTATGGTGGTACTTCTTAGTATTAGAAGTACCTTTCTTGACCATATGTACACAAACTAACTTTAATGCGCGTTTTATCTTTATTATCAATCGTTTATTTCATTGGAGACTGCAAAAAAGGTGTTATGACTGGATCTTCCATAATGATAAAAATTATATAATCTTATACTTAACTGACATGATTGCCTTAGTGGGTAAACCCACAGAACCGGGTAGGACCACCGTCTGCCCATCTCACTTTTTAAAAACGTAATATAAATATATTTATATATACATATATTTCAATATAAAACCCTAAAGTGGATGGATATAAAATGAGACATGTTAATTTTAAGTGGATGGATATAAAATGAGACATGTTAATTTTATATATATATATATATATATATATATATATATATATATAGGTCAGGGCTGCAGTTGGTAGCACTGTTCTCCCTGTGCATGCGTGGGTTCTCTCCGGGTACTCCGGCTTCCTCCCACAGTCCAAAAACATGACTGTCAGGTTAATTGGCCTTTTTAAATTTAAATTCTCCTTAGGTGTGCGTGTGCATGGTTGTTTGTCCTGTATGTCTCTGTGTTGCCCTGCGACAGACTGGCGACCTGTCCAGGGTGAACCCTGCCTCTCGCCTGGAACGTAGCTGGAGATAGACACCAGCAACCCTCCCAACCCCATTAGGGACAAGGGTGAACAAAAAATGGATGGATGGATATTTGTCATGTGTCGCATACAGTTAGATTTAGAGTAAAAACACTTTTTCACCTCTTGCAGATGTTTCGTTGCCCGGTTGACAGCCTCTTCATATCCGGATTGCCTCAGCTCACTCAGACTCTCATAGTACTCATCTGGGTCGTCGTTCTCCGTGAACAGAACCTGCGACAGGATCTTCCACCCGCACGTATCGAGCGCGTGGCCGAGGTACACCTGTAAGCCGTGGCACAGCTCGTCCATTTTGGTCTCGGACACCCCCGGCGGGCCGAACAGGACCGTCCACATCCCGGCTGGCTCCTCCGGAAACTCCGGCAGGCAGGGCTCCAGGACGGAGTTCACGGAGCAGAGCTGCAGGTGGATCGCCCGCAGGTCCTGGAAGGAGAAGAGTCCTGCCCAGCTGCAGTCCTCTCTGCTCAGGCTGTCCAGCTCCTGCAGCTCCAGAGAGTCCAATGAAGGGGGCAGCTCGTCCTCTCCCAGCATCTCTGCATCCGTCTGAATCTTGACTGGACTCGGTTTAGTCGCTGTGACGGACTTGGTTTTAGGGTTGCATCCTTTACTTGGACTCCGAGACACTTGATCCCTGGTGGGACTTTCAGGCCATCTTGTTTTGTTCCCATCCAGGCTGGCCAGTTCCGCCAGAGGATCCCTGCCGAAGCTTCTCCTCTGAACCGTCCTATCGTGACACGTAATGGCAAATTTCCCCTCCACCTCATTCCAGGCGACGATGAAAACAAATTTGTGCTTCTCCTTTTCCTCAAACGCGTTGGGGCGGACTGCTACCCACCCCGACTCTAAATTATCCTCCATAGTGAAGGACATTTCTGCCGAGTAATTAAAAGCAGACTTCCAGAAACTGCGGAAAACCCGGAGCGCAGTTAAACGGAGAGCATCACAGCGCTGAAACAAAATGAACCGTTTCTCTCCGGGGATACTTGTTTTCCTGCGGGGCTACCCTCCTTCGTTTGGGCGGATGGATTTGGAGCAGCGCGGTGTCATTTCCCATCTCTGGTCCACCTGCCTCTAACTCGGATGTCTTCCTGCCTGTTTCAGCCTCCTGCAGCCGCTAGCCTTGTTTTTAGCTCCATACACGGCAACAGCAGGCGGCAGTGTATTTGTGTTTACCACCAGTCCAACGTTTAGAGCCGCCGCAGCCTCCGAGCTGCGTCCCGTTATCCTCAGTCCCTCGGCTCCAGACCTCCCTCCTTATCACAAAGCGCCAGCGGGGAGCTGAAACAGAAGGGCACATCGTTCAGAAACACCACGCCGAGGACATGCATGAGTGGGATGAATGGGTTTGCCAAACTGAAAGGCCAGCATCGTCTCCAAACTGACAGCGAGTCCCGAGTTATTCCTCATTATTTGCACAGAATGATGCTGCATTAAAGTGCTCTCAGGAATGAACGACTGACTTTTTAAAAAAAAAAGAAAAAAAAAGGTCGTTCATATACAATACCAAGCCAGAAGTTAGTAGTTTTCTATCGATTTCTTATAAAAAAAAAACAATACATCTGTTCTATTTATGTTGCTATAGTCAAAGAATCTGAGTGACAGTATACGTCTTAAAATTAAAGACGGCTTCTACAGGAAGCACTTGAACGCAACAATGGATTCTCGACGTATCCAGTGCACGTAGACGCGCTGACGTCCTGGATTGGATTTGCAGATCATATTCCCTAACTGGGGTGGGAACAACACTGTGAGTCATAAAACATTAAGAGAAAGTTCTTCAGTTACTCTCCAAAGAAATACAATTAAAAAAAATGTAATTTAAAATAATTTTTATTAATAAAACTGTTTATCATTTGTTAAGCTTTCTCTTTTTCTGCATTCTTGTTAACAAGAATTGCCCCTTAGACTTGATTACTAGTCTAATCAATTAATATTAGTATTTGTAGTATTTTATGTACTAAAAATACATGCAAACTCCATGTAGAAAGACCCCAGGCCAGGAAGCGAACCCAGAACCTTCTTGCTGCAAGGCAACAGTGCTACCAACTGCTGCAGCTATTTTATGTAGTCATGTTAACATCATTTCTTTGAACTATATGAAAATGTTTCTATGTCAAAAAGATTGAATCATTAACCCTAGATTTGGGTTGGAGTGTGGGGTGAGTGAACTAAGTGATAAATCTGCTTTTTATCTCCCAGGGCATTTTCTTTCTCTTATTTATGTTCCTTTTAACGTTTAAATTGTTAGAGATTGGTATTTTTGGTGGTTTGGCTTAAATAATAGTGTTTGTTTGTGACTGGTTGTGTTTTTCTCTGCAGGGACACAGAATGAGAGCGATGCCACAGCTGAATGCCTCTGTGGAGCAGGTGCTGTTGGCAGTTGGAGACAAAGTGGGCCACGAAAATATTGCATTAGCTTCTCGTATGACGTGGGTTCAGGACTGTCAGTTTGGGTTGCAGGGATTCCAAACTTAAACACGTTCAAGTGTTTATATACTTGGATTCTAAACTCAGGTGCTAGATATCTCTTTCCGTGTTAAACACAAAGAGGGTTATTATATGGATTATGCCAGCTTAGGTGTGATGAGGTGTTTTGAGTGTGGCGATGAGGAAATCTGTACTCTGTCTTAGATAGCCTGTAGAGGGCGCTCTAGGATTTGCTCGAGACTTATCAGAAACAAAACAAAACAACACTCACTTCCTGGCGGGATTCAAACAGCAAGCTGCTTTAAATGAGCACGGGAATTTTAGAATTAAGTAACAAAAATGAAAAAGGAGACCTCCGAAATTTTTTTGCATTATTGCAAATAAAACGAATGATGTTACAATCATAAACACCGAATAAAAACTCAGGGCAGAAATTGTTTGAGGATATAGTTAAAAGTGTTGAATTGTTCATATGTCCGACGGACCTTGAAGGGGACATCATGCAAACAGAATCCGCGACATCTTAACTGCGAATTTATGACGGACAAGAGCTGTGTTAGTAACTAAGATAAACTATTTATAGCTAGTAAGCACTCCCTTAAAGCGTTTTTTAACTTTATGTAATTAAATTCTTAAAATAACTTCAGCAAAACCTTATTAATTCCTAAATTGTAATATAATAGCTTGGCATATTGTGAAGCCGGAGTGAGATTTGCACCTGTTTTAACGTCAACTCGGGATACTTGTAAAGTTAAGGTGAGATATGAGATAAAATAACAATAGTTGATCGTAGTAATGATGGTGTCATATTCAGATATCGGGGAATAGTTCCCCATTTTTATGTCTAACAGAACATTTCTCGAGGATTTTTACATGCAAACATTTCATGATGTACTAGTCTGTTTTATTTAAAGGATATTAGTGACATACGTAGCTCCAACCCTACTTTTTAACCAGTGGCAAATTGTGTGTAAAATAGATTTTGTAGATAAGCTTTCTGTACGCTGTAAAACATTTAGTGTGAACAGGACGTATTTTTAAAGATTTTTATTAGTTCTTTGCAAATAAACAGGAACAGGACATTATCCTCAAGCTTTGCAAACTCAATTGCATTAAAATATACCTTAATTCACACAAGAATCATATCAATGCGACGTAGTTCAATCTCACGGTGCAACACAGGATATAAAAACATGCCGCTAAGCACCCTGGTAAATAGTTCCCACTCCTTTTCTTGTTCTTTCAATTTTTTTTTAAGTGCCAACCTAAAAACTCTAGTTTATTCAACTCTTGACAAAATTAATAAAAAGTGAACACGACTTACTCTTACAAGTTTATCTTTCTCAAACTCACACATTTAGGTTCAAAATCTAAAACTCGCTAAATTTATGTGACTTAAAGAGTGGAAAGTAGTAGACACAACTAAATGCGGCTCAAATGTTTTACAGTGTACAGACTGAGTTGGTCATGGCTGAGGTTTGTTTCTGCATTGACAGATTTGCCGGCATCATTTGCATCATTATCCTACTCAAAATCACAACCTGGTTTATAGTTTACTAGCCGATTCTACTAGAAATGCATTTAAAATCTATTCTCTGATTTAAATCCAGGTGATTTTTTTTTTTTTTATCAGTCTTAAGGGATTGGTGCTGGTTTGACATCCCGCACATGGACAACACCAGTTTAGATCAGACGGTGGAGACTGTGGGGCAGAATGAGGGTCCGGCTGCTGAGGATTACCCAGCACAAGAAGACACCTCACCAGCAGACATGCTGAGGTTTGTATCCTCTTCTTACCGAACATTTCAACATTTTACTCAATTCAATCCTTGCTGATCTGTTCTAATAATTTCAGAATCAAGCAGCAGATGGCGAACCAGTGTTTTGAGATGACTGTGCAGCTCAACGCAGGTATACGACGAGACATTTTTCTGTTTTATTGAATTGCTATGTTGTCAAGTTCACAAAGAGCTGATTTGAAACTTACCATCGTAGGAAAAAGCAAGCGGCCCTGCAGCACTTCTCAGGCAGAAAGAGAGCTGTGAGTATTTTTTAAAAAAGCCTCTTTTGTTTGAGTCTAGAATTTAAATCAGATGCAACATTAGGAGGAAACTAAAAACTGCCAACATTCCAGGCCAGACTGCGTCTCGGAGCTTGAACATGTGAAGACTGTCCATTTCAACAGCACCCTGGCTCTGCACAGGTGAGGCTAATCTTCCAGCGTCCAGCTTTAAATTGTAGCAAACCTCTGAAGATGACTTGTTTTCGTTTTGTTCCTCAGAATCCAGATGTGGAACGCTATAGCAGAAAAAATGAAGCAGACGGATCCAGATGCAACGCAAGTACCTTCATAACTTCACAAAATCTCCACTGTTTAATTTTTTTTTTCCCAGATGTTTTTGTTTGTAACGTACATCTGCTTTTCTTAGAGACCTGAAGGCTGTGAGTGCTCGCTGCATGGCTCTGTGTTCGCAGATAAAACGGCTCCAGATGGTAGGTTCTGGCTTATTTCATAGCAGTTTGGTGGCAAAGACTTCCTGAAAAAATGAATTTCATATCCCAGTTTTTTATGCTTTTCAATAGGAGACCAGAAATCTGCAAGATGAAATTACAGAAATACAGAAGGAGAGACTGGGTATGTTGTGGCATTCACCCATCCATCCATTAATTCATTAATTCATAATTTATTAATTTGTTTATTCAATCATTTACTTATTCCTATGTTTGTCCATTTGGTCAGCCGTCTTTACAAACTGTGGTTTTTCACAGGTTCAATTATTTGCAGCATTGTACCCGTGTAAGAGGTTAATTTGAAGTTTTGCATAATTACCAATGACTTACAATTTTATCAAAAGTTCTCTGGCAGGTTTTGTTTATGTTGCTGACAGCTTACTTTAAATTACATTTGTATTTGTGTGTGTGTGTGTGTGTGTGTAGAGATTAAACGACTCACACATGAAAAAATGAAAGAGACGCAGGAGTTATTGTCCAACAAAGAGCAGCCAGACTCAGAAAAGTACAAAGCGTTGCTGGAGAAAGGCCAAGTGAACGTGGAGACTTATAAGAAGATGATCATAATGGCACAGAATGTCCTCAGGGTAAGTTACACACACACAAAAATCACCGAACAGCTCATTAGTAAAATTAACATTTAATTTATAAATCTGTTTCTTTCCTCAGGGCATCCTGTTGGCGTGTAAAGTTAACTGGCTGGATGAGCCAAACCTTCGTGAAATTGTAATGACGCTGGAGGACTTTCCTATCTCTGACTAGAGCAAACGTTAATTTATCTCAATTATATGTTTTTAGTATTGTGTTATTTAATAAAAATGTGTCAAACCCCGTTTGGTTCCCTTGTTTTTTAAACAGTGTACACTAGCTCCCACTAGAGGGCAGCAAGGAGCTTCGGGACTTTTAGCTATTCTGTCATTGAAGAAGAAGAAAGGAAGACACGTGTGGCCTGAGTGTTGTTTAAATTCACTCAGTACATAGATATTTGGATTAAAAAAACACACCGGAAATATTTTTAAAGCTCTTTGAATAGAGTTAAAGAAGAAATGCCAAAGGTTAAAGCGGAAAAGAAGAGCAGGCAGCACCAAGATGTTAAAAGCCAAGGTGGGTTTGTCCGAGCAGTAGCTTATTAGCTTGTGCATGTTAGCAAACAGTGGTCTGTCAGCTGTTGACCCAGCAGAGGGGTTATGTCAGTACGGACAGATTTGTGTCCATTTATTGAAGGACACCAACATATGGCATGGTGGTTCCTTTCCAGAACTTTAATTGTGATGTTTACATGATCATAATGAATGCCCAAATGAACTGAAATGTTACCTAATGTTTGGATGCCGAGTTCTTCGTTTAGGGGTTCAGTCATGTTGTGAGGACACTCAGTCACATCTGATCACGGAGCTGAAATTTGTCATTTGACAGTTTTAAAGCTCAGATTTCTCCATGTCTGAGGTACTGAAGTTAAATTGCTCAAACCAGGTTCACATGGATGTTTGAGCGTCTTTTATTTTGTCCTGCACTCTCTAAGCGTGTCCATCTATTATACTTCATTTAACCTGTACATCCTTGGCTCCGTTTATTTTTCTGTCTATTTGTATGTGTAATAGTCTTTCTGTCCATCTATAAATCTCTCTATTCACACATCATCCATCCAATGGGCAGCTTGTCCTTCCCTTCATTCACCTGTCAGTCTGTGCATCCTTATATCCATCTATCAGTCACCTTAAAACTGACTGGGACCTCTGACAGTTTGAGTCAGTAATCATGTAAACACCCTGGTGTGACAGATGAGTCCTTAATGAGCCCACATTGAAATAAATATTTGGTGTCTGTTGCAGGGATTATGTTCAACACTGGCATTGGTCAGCACATCTTGAAGAATCCGTTGATCGTGAACGGGATAATTGAGAAGGTATGAGTGTCACAGCAGCCTGGTGGAAGGAAACCACACACTTCTACTGTTGGGTGTTTTAGCTGCTGAGCAAAATGAACTGAAGCCACAAGTCTGTCTAAATCTGAATATTGAAGTCAAAACTTAGGCTGACAAAGGATATTAAAAACTGACTTATAAAAGCGTAC
This sequence comes from Xiphophorus couchianus, assembly GCF_001444195.1. Lineage (NCBI taxonomy): Eukaryota > Metazoa > Chordata > Actinopteri > Cyprinodontiformes > Poeciliidae > Xiphophorus > Xiphophorus couchianus. Next base: position 18,336,345 of record NC_040239.1, read on the forward strand.
TTGTGTGAATTCGGGTATATTAGGACATATTGAAAGTCAGTTTATGATTTCCTTGATGCCCCCCTTTGTCTGACTTCACCTTGTCAAAAACGACTGACCTAAAGAAGCTTCAAAGAATCCATTCAAGAGTTTGGGGGATCTTCACAAGAAGTCCGCTAAGGCTGGAGTGGGCGCATCAAGAGCCACTAAGCACAACGAATCGGCTACTAGTGTCTTACTTGGGCTAAAAAGAAATAGAACTGGACAATTGTTCAGTTGTCCAAAGTCTTATGTTTAGATGAAAATAAAAGAAGAGTTGAAAGGGACATAATGTTGGTTGAAATCCAGTGTGATGTTTCCGTGGTCGGTGATGGTTCAGGGTGCCATGTCATCTCTTGGTGTTTGTCCACTGTGTTTTCTGAAGTCCAGTCAATGTAACCATTTGCCAGGAAACCTTTGAAAATTTTCACAATATTTGAATTATTTTTTAGACATACATGCCTGTACATTATTCAACCATGAGATTATTCTGATTTTGACAGCGACTAAATTTAGTAGCACTGTGTCCCTATCCCAATGTTTGAACCTAAAGCAAATGGATCTACTCAACTGTCTTCATAAACATGCTTCTTTTGTAATTGATTGGAGGTGATTTATAATGTAACTTATTTTTCAGGCTGCTCTCAGGCCAACGGACGTGGTTCTGGAGGTTGGACCCGGTACGGGTAACATGACAGTGAAACTGCTGGAAAAAGCAAAGAAGGTGAGCATCTCGAGAGTTTTTTCCCACTCCGTTCGGACTAGGAATGTGTAAAATGAATCAGATATCAAATACAGCAGTGCACGTTTATGTGCCGTATACACAACTAAAACTATGGGGGGGGGATTTTGTTCTGTAAAGCTTTTGCTGTCAATAGCGATTCCAGACTGTCAGTATATTCATCTTTAAAATCTATATATAACCTCGGCATAACTCCAGCTGTTCTGTGAAGGCCTCTGAGGTTTGTTGGAGAGTATTAGTGAACAAACGACATCAAGAAGACAGAGGAACACAGCAGACGGGTCAGATAGAAAGTCGTGGAGAAGTTTAAAGCAGAATGGAGTGGGGAAAAAGCAGTTCATTATCCAATGTATTTCACAACTGCAAAGACATTGACCCACTGCAGAAGGTTTTTAAGCCTTTAAGGAGAGCTCAGGTGTGAAACTGTTAATGGTGGAACTATTAGTTATGCACTCAACAAATTTGACCGAGGTGCAAAAGGTTTTATGTTGTGATTTTGTTTATGATGTCATGCCCATAAAATTCCTACTCTGATTTCCTCCTTGTGCAGGTGGTGGCCTGTGAGTTGGACTGCAGACTGGTGGCTGAACTCCAGAAAAGAGTGCAGTGCACGTGAGTGAGGACGGCAGTCTGTGCTGAAGTCTACTCTGTGTAGAGTAGAAGTCGTCAGATTCATGACCATTAGGAGACAAAAGTGAAGCTTTGTTTCCTTTGACAGGCCTTTGCAGAACAAACTTCAGATATTAGTCGGCGACGTCTTAAAAACAGATCTCCCTTTCTTCGATGTTTGTGTCGCTAACTTGCCATATCAGGTAAATGCTTTATTTCCTGCTTAAGATCCAGATTTCCTTATTCTTATCTCAGTGTAACTTTTCTTTCTCGCTTGTGCAGATTTCTTCACCATTCGTCTTCAAGCTGCTGCTTCACCGACCGTTCTTCAGGTCAGGATGACTGGAAACTCGCTGAGATGCAGCTGTCTAGTCCACGCCGAGTGTTAAGGTAGCTCTTCGTGTTGTTTTTTGCAGATGTGCTGTTCTGATGTTCCAGAGAGAGTTTGCGATGCGACTGGTTGCCCAACCTGGAGACAAGCTGTACTGCAGGCTGTCCATCAACACACAGCTGCTGGCGCGTGTGGATCACCTCATGAAGGTCAGCTAGGAAACTCTTCAGATCACCGGCGACGCTTTTCAATTATTCAATGTATGCAATGTTGGAAGAATCTGTCGAACCTCCCAGGTGGGGAAAAATAACTTCCGTCCGCCGCCGAAAGTTGAGTCGAGTGTCGTCAGGATTGAGCCGAAAAATCCTCCTCCTCCTGTTAATTTCCAGGTGAGCTCCTACTGCCTGTGGTTGGTTCTTAAGAAAAAAAATGGTCATAAATGCAGCCATTTCTTCTTAATGTAACAGGAGTGGGACGGTCTGGTGAGAATCGCCTTCGTACGGAAGAACAAAACCCTCAGTGCAGCTTTTAAGTAAGTGACAACCTGCTTTAAGCAGAAAACCTGAGCTGGTCGGCCGAAGTGGAGGATCTAACAGGCGTTTTCATTTACCAGGTCTACCGCAGTGGAACAGCTGCTAGAGAAGAACTACAGAATCCACTGCTCATTACACAACATGGTGAGTAAAAAAAAAAAAAAAAAAAGAGTAAAGATCTGGCTTCATTCATTTATCCGGTTCAAAATTCTTTCCTCCATCTTAACAGGAAGTCCCAGCTGACTTCAGCATCAGCAAGAAGATCGAGAGCATTCTGCAGGAGGCGGATTTCAACGAGAAGAGGGCCAGGTCCATGGATATCGATGACTTCATGGTGTAAGCTGCATGATCCAAATCTGCACTGGATTTTTCTTTTTAAGTACATGATCCAAGATTCATCTTTAAATTCTGTTTGTTTGTTTTTTTTCTTTTATCCTCAGGCTGCTGCACGCGTTCAACTCTGCAGGAATCCACTTTTCATGAAGAGCTGAGACAGAACTATAAATGGAGATGGAAATAGTCGGACTCATCCAACCTCTTGGCAGATGAGGACTGAATTTGCCATAGGATTGTGAATGTTTGGATAAAAACATAATGTAGTCAAACAGCTCATATTGAGCACCATTAAAATCATGTATAACGATGCATAGGTTCCTTTTTGTTATTTTGAAGGAAGTGTGTGAGTGTGTTTTGGCTGATTTCAATTCGTCGAGGGTTATGGAAACCGTAAGCATCACCTTCCTCATTTTCCTCAGTGTGAAGTTTTCAAAATAAAATCTGGACCCATCATTTTTTTAAAACAAACTAAGGGTTTTTTATTGCCCCAGAAAATATTACATGCAAAGAGTTGTATTATTTTAAAGAAGACAAGGATCAAACACACAGGTTCTGTCGATTATCTGGATAAATATAGAAAAGTGAAAGTACAATATAGAAAATATTTTTTTTTAATGTTAAAATACCAAAATTAGAATTGAGGTTCAAAACGGTTTTATCCCGTAAATCATCCAATCATTCAAAAACAAAAACATCCAAAAATACTTTTGTAGACACATTTCTGGAGATTTGAAGTAGATATTTTGACCATTTTAAAGCATAAAAAGTTCAATGCGAGTTTGCGGCAGATATTTCCACAGAGAAGGTTTTAAAACGCTTCAAACTACAGCTACTTTCACCCAGTCAAACCTACACATTCATATGCAGATTGGTAAGCAGCGCTGGGTTATAAGTGCCTTGCTCAGGGGTACCATTTAAGGGGAACTCGAATCAAACCTACAACTTTCCAATTGAAAAATCTCTCTCTGACTGAGCCACATTCACACCTAGTAATTAGTTGCCTAAACTAGAAAACTGATAAGATCCCATATGTAGATGGTATTCACAAATATTTGGCAGCGAATACGTAAAATGGACAGTAGGGGGCGAAAGAGTCATGACTAGAATGCCTTCGAGTTTGGACTCACTAGTTCCATTTCCGAACAAAAGTCGACATGTAAAAGTATTAATTCCATTGAAAGAGTTGGAAATCAGGCACCCGAATGAGTTTAGATGCAAAAATGTTTTTATTATAATTTGCCATAAAATGTGTTTCATTTTCTCATGCAGCTTTGGCAAAAATATAATAAAAATGTACCAAGACCAAATAGGATGTTGTGCAGCAGAGACCACGTTTCAGAGGGTCCTTTTTAATAAAATGGAAGTTGCTCAGTTTATTTGGAGAACATATCACAGAAAAGTCATTCAAATGAAACAGGATTTTCTCTTTTTTTTCCCCCATCCAGCATTACATCCAGTGCAAACTCTGAGAAACACAAACCAGTGGTAGGTCAGTGGTCTTCACTATACATTTATTAACAGTTCTTCTTAGTTCCTTTTTGTAAACACAGGTAAACGGGTGGAAAATGTCAGAGGCAGTCATCGCCACGTATTAGAACAACATGGCACAGACCGAGCGACAGTTAAAAACCTCGGAGGAAACGAAGACAAACGAGAGCTTCAAGATTTCTCCTCAACCGCTAAAAACTCAAAGAGTTAAACAGAAGAGATCACTTACAATAACATACGACGTCACAATGCGAACCAAGGACTGTTAAGCAGAGGATAGATAAGCGAGCATAGAGCGCAGCATGCAGACATGTCAGCCAGAACCAGAAACGCTGGTTTTGTGTTAAAATTTCGAGTTCGATTAGAATCTCTTCATATATCCAGTCAAAAGAATTTAGCTTAAAGTATAAAGAAGTATAAAAGAAAAAAAAATAATTTAAGTACACAGAAGGAAACTAAACATTCTTCATAAAAAAAGACAAACATCTAAAACGGAAGGAAAAACGATTCCCTTCCTGAAATATCTAAACCGAGTAAGAGCAGTCAGTCCTGTTAGGAGACAAATACAGTTTGTTGAGCCTGTTGCTGTGTTAAATAGTCCTTTTATTTGTTTTCGCAGCTGCTGGAGACAGCCAGAGTTGTGCCAAACATCTAGTGGTGCTAGTTCTGAACGCGCCACCTAAGCATCCTCTGCCTCTACAGAGCTCGTGGTCTCTTGGGGTTGATCTGCTTACTGGCTTGCTCTTCCTCCTGGAGTGTAGAGCGGAATGACTTCACTTTGTCTGTTTTCAGAGGAGGAAAAAAAAAAAAAAAGACAACTTGAGTCAGCTTTTTTCTTTTTTCCCCCCTTGTTTCCCCCCTTCATTGTTCATGCTGCAGTCACACCTCTGAGCTCGGTGAGGATATCTATTTTCTGGTCGAGGATCTGCTCCAGCTGTGTGGCGTAAGACTCCACGTCGTAGTCCACCTCCTCGGTCATCTCCAGCAGCACCTTCTCGTCCTCCAGCCACCGGATGGATTCCTGACCCCAGGCAGAGACACACGGCTCAGTCTCAGGAGCGTTTTTAAGTGAGCAATCAAAACATGATCAGCTGAATCAGATTGTTTGTTCTTGTTTTCACCTGGAAGACCGCTCTGTGGTCCTCCAGAACCTGCTCCTCCATCTCAACCAACTGGGAAACGGCTTCATGGAACGTGAAGAGCTGCGGAGAAACCTCTTCCTCCTGGGACATTAAAGCATCATTAACAATTACATATGAAAACATTAAAATTAGTCATCACAAATAATACCGACTCCCCTTAAACTTATCCCCATTTTGCCAGATTACAACAATGATCTACAATGTATCTTTTTAGGATTTCATAAGACGGAGCTTTAAATGGAGGCCGGTTGTTGTGTCTCAATATTTGCCCATGCTCAGTCATACCGGATGAGGATTATCCACCAGCAACAGCTCGGACTGTAACTGTCAATTTGTTGCCAGAGATTTTAATTTGGCATAATGTGTCTGTTTTGATCTAAACCACTCCATTGTACCACAGAATGATGCTGCCACCACCATGTGTCACTGTGTTCAGGCTGATGTGCAGTTTTCCCATGGTTACTGTGTCAGCCAGTCGAGTTTAGGTTGAAGGCCACTTTTTCCTTTTTGGATGACAGTTTAAATTCAACAAAGCTCAATCTGAAAACCTCAGCTTGCTAAAACTTCTAACTCCCCGACCTGTTAGCTACTTTTTAGGTTTACGGTTATATCGAACAGTTCTCTGTGAAATTTCCAAAGATGGAGATATTTCAGAACTTAACCTTGCAGTTCAACCTAAAAACCTTCATCTCTCATTTCAAACAAAAACTAATCTAATTCCCTTTCACAAATGCATACGACTTTGTGTTGGTTTGTCACCTAAAACAAACCAAATTAGACTGGAGTTTGTGGTTGTAACCTGGCAACATGGAACAAACATGACAGTTTAGGTGCTGTAGGAGCTTTTGGTGCGACAACAAATAATTTAGGAAATTCCATTTTCAGAAATGTTTGTGCAACTTCTCAGGCCGTCTAGAAGCTGAACACGTCGAGTTTGTTTCATAAGTGAAACCTAAAGAATTCGCATCGTCTTTGCTGCCGCTCTGATCTTCCCTGCAGGACTTACATTCTGCTCACAGAGCAGTTTGAGGTCGTCTCTCTGCGGAGAGATGCTCAGCCACTCCTCGTCCAAAATGTCCAGCTGGTTGACGGCGTGGATGTTGGGTCTTCCTCCCTCCATCACCTGGTTGGGGTCAACTGTGAGCTCCTTCACCCTGGAGCAAAAACAGACAACTCATCGGGTCCAGTTCTGCTCTGAGGTCAGCTTCTGTTTCATGTAGTTTATGGAGATAATTATGGGTTGAAAGCATTTATTATTTGCTTATTATTACAGGGTTATTACAGCAGCAAAGCCATGCAACTATATATATATACTGTATATACTGTAAAGTCTCAGTCTTCATAACAAGAGTTTGAAAGCTAATAAGAGTCCAACGAGGAGTCATGGAGGTAATGAGGGACTACTGCCATGTCCCTGGCCGATAAGTACCCAGTTAATTAATCAGGACTGAGAGTGGGATTATCTGCTGAGAGCTGGCTCAAACAAAAAGCTCATCCTGGCTGCATTACCAACGGCTAACGGTGAAGCTTTGACCCACGTTTTCATTCTGACTTCACAGCTTTCAGCAAGCCATGCAGATGTCACAACTACTGACAACACTGAACAAAAACCAAAAGACCAGATGAATGTGATGACGTTCAGAAATCATTGGTTGGAAATAATGGTGAAAGTGCAAACGCAACGGAAGGGGGGGAAAAAAAAGTGATGGGCAGATGAAGCGACAGATGAGGAGTTGTGATTTTATTGGGAGGAGGAGCGTGCGGTATTTGACCTGCTGGGAGAGGTCGCAGCAAAGTCATCGAACTCAAAGGTATTGGTGGGCGAGTGGTCAGGGCGACTCCCCTGGCCGCCCTGGGAGAAGGGGATGTCTGACGGACTAATCCCAAACTCCTTCACTCTGAGTGGCGGCGCCCGAAGGAGCAGAGCGAGGGAGGCGGAAACGAAGGAAGGAGAGAAAGCAGGAAAGAAGAGGAACAAGAGAGAGAGTTGCAGATCAAACGACCATAGAAAACACACCGGCAGTCTGGACTATGTAAAGAGGGTAGAAGTGCTAATCAGGCTAAAATCCCCCCACCTGTTGGCGTAGCGCAGTGTGTTGAGCGTGTTTTCACATGACGTCATTCCAGGAGAGATTGTTGCAATCTGCGGCAATACGGTACATTTAGATTAACGGGGATTATAGAGAACGGCCAACATGGACACAGACTTCCTCTGCAGATGATGAGCTGACCATGCATGTGCGAGAGTTCTCCCCGATGAAGGAGTCTCTGAGGACCTGGGTGAGCTTACTGGCTCTGAAAGGAGTGTGCGGTTTGTTACGGCCAAGAGCTCGGATGCACTCCTGAAACAAAACGAAAACGATGAGAAGAAATGTGGCGAGAAGAATACCGTTCGGGGAAAAAAAAAAAACTGCATGAGCCTTTCAACATATTTCACGCATGACTGCATCACGGTCGCACAGGCCACAGACCTTGAGGGCCAGCAGGCTTTTGTTTATCTCGGCTCCCTCCAGACGAGTCTGCCGGTCGGCACTCGATGTGTCGGCGCCTCTCTCGTTCCCTGCGAGGTCGATGAGCGAGAACTTCCCGTGCATCTTCCCCTTCCTTCGAAGGATGATCTGGAATACGGCGTGGCTCCGCGATGAGTGAGCGTTGGCCGACGTCTGCCCAGATGTTCTAGGAGGAAACGGGAAGAAAAGTTTAGGGATAATCATCAGATCAGCTGCTAGGAAACAAACCGAGAAAGGATCAAGGAAATGTTGCCCCTTCAAGTTTCAGGTCAGGTTTGTTACAACCAAGAAGCTCAATGTGTTTTATTGGGATAGACCAGTATAGTGGTGCATAACTGTAAGTTAGAAAATAAAGCATAGTTTGCTAAATTGTCAAAAACTCTAAAAGGTGTTTTGCTGTGTCTTTTTCACTGCAGCATCATGCTGCCACTGCCATGTTTCACAATAGTATCTACAGGTTTATGGCCGTTTCAGTGCTGGCCGCCTTCTTGCCTTCTCTTCCATAAAATCCAGATTTGAAGAGTTTACAGCTTATAGTCGTCCTGCCAACTGACTCTCCAATGACCAGAGTTTCTATTGGCTGCTTCGCTGATTAATCTTTCACGTGTAAAGCCATGTCCTGATGTTTGGGTTTTTTTTTCATTTTCAGATGTTGGGTTAAACAGAGCTGTGGATAGAAAGCTTTGGGTGTCATTTTATCACATGACCCTGCTCTAACTCTTCGTCTCCTACAACTCCTAGTCAGTTAACGTCTGAAAGTATCAATGTAAGGTGGTGTGAATACGTATTGACTCCACACTTTCAGATTTTTACTTGAAAAAACAACTTAAAACATTTCTTCCACTTCATAATTATGATTATGTTGCTCTTTAAACTAAACTCCAATAAAAACGCATTGATGTTTGTGGTTGTAAACCGAGTATGTATGCATTTACTGCAGGAGCCTTTAATAGACCATAATGCATCAGCCTCCACCTCTGACAACCCAGCCCAGCTCTACCTGCAGCTGTTTCCCACTTCAATAAGTTTTAGGACGTCTTCTGTGCACTTGACTTCCTTCTCCTGGAGCCCCACCACCTGCACCTGTTGCTTCCCGTCCTCCAGCACCCTCAACTTAGCTTTACGATTCAGGAGGTCGAACACCTGGAGATACAAACGCAACTGTCAGCTTTGGGCAGTGCAGGACAGCGGACGGTCCAGCAAACCGTTAAACAGCTCTTACTTTTCCACTGTAGATTTCAAAAAAGGTTGCATAAACTTGTAGATCCAACTTCTTGTAGTTGGCTTTCTTCAGCATTTGGAAGACATCTCGGGCTGCGCAAAAGGAAACGCGACATTTAAATCCGTTCTTTGTCAAAACAATCCAAGTTTGTTCCATTCAATCGATTAAAAGATTAAAACGAGTGCTTAAAGATGCCTCATGTTTACCTGCTAATGCGTAAATTCCTTTAGAGCAGTCTTGGTTCTTCCCAGAGAAGTCTCCTCCCATAGTCTAAAATACGGTAAACATTTTAACAAATCTCACTTAAATATCCCAACCAAGTCCTTCTAAACGTTTCAAACTCACGTGTGTTTTACCGCTGCCTGTCTGACCATAAGCAAAGCAGGTGGCCATGCCGCGCTCAAAAATGGTCTCCACTAAAGGTCTGGCAGTAAACCTTCAGGACGAGACGTCGTGGTGTACATCAGTGAAGACGAGCCGCTTTTAGGACACACACAACCACACGAAAAGCTGGACGTCACACTTCTTCACAAACCTGTACACCATCTCATTGCTGGTGCTGTCGTCAAAGGCGTAGTCAAAGCGGAACGTCTGGTTCTCCAAGTAGCGAGTGAGGTCCACTTTCTGCTTGGGTTCATGAACCATCACCACGTCCTTACTGGGGATGGTGATCACGTCTAGATCCTTCATGGTCAGCTCTGGAAGCCAGCAGAAAGCAGCAACATGAACGGCGCCTTGCAGAAGTATCAACATCCATCAGAGATTCTCACTTCTACGGGTGTTTTGTTGGAATTAACACAAAATAGGGAATAATTGATAAGATGATAATGGTTTTCACACACAAAAAAAATATATATTAAAAATGAGAACATCCCAACACGGCTGCTAAGTCTATGGATTTAATTTGGATTCAGGAAGGGAAAAAGTTGCACTTCGGTCTCATCTGACCACAGCAACTTCTTCTTCCCACTTTTCCATAAAGATTTTATGAGTGGACAGCTAGTAGTTGTCCTGTCTGCAGATTTTATTGGATCAAACTCCAATAAAGTTCACTGAAGTTTGCAATGGTAATGTGGAAGAAATGGACTGGTTGGCTCTAAAATATGTCCTTACCTTTCTTGTTGAGTGGACGTTTCCTCACACAAACACATATTCTGTGCTCTTCGATCTACAAAGAGGAACAGATAAAGATTTTAAATGAGTTATCAACAACCTGCAACTTTCAAACAAAAAAGCAGCAGCAGCTCTGGCATCTGCTCACCACATCAGCAGTGGTCAGGGGCCGGTAATCCAGGCTGGCCCGGAAATCTCGGATCATGTACATGATCTCATAGTTGGGGATGGTGGTATCCACCTCCTGGAAAACAACATGGAGATCAGGAATTTAAAAAAAAGAACTTTATACATGAAATGTCCTTTTTCTCTGCAGGAAACAATGATTGAACGCTGCTGCACCTGAGCTCGTTTCTCTCTGAGCTCCTGCTGCTGAAGCCGGCGTCTTTCTCTCTTCTCCTGCAGTTTCTCCACCTCCTTCACGCAGTTCGACTTCCTTCTCGCTGCCATTGGGAAAGAAGAAACAGCAACACCTCCGGTTTTAAAACGACGCATCAGTGCCTTGTTTATTTCACCACATGTTTCACACTGGTGGTATTCCCAAACCTAAGGGGAACACCCTACACAACAAAGCTGAAGAGTGGTAGTGCAGTGGCTGGCACACTGTGTTTCCACCATTAAACACTAGCTGCTTTCTCTTCATAGCCAACAAAAGACCTTTAGAGAGTCCAAAGCCTTCTCTTGTTATGTCTGCCTTTAATCTGTTCTATCAGGCACAAAAGAACTGGAAACAAGAATGTCTCATTTTTATTCCATTCCTTTATTACTTCTGCTAAATACGATTATCTCAATAAACCAGAGACCAACCTGAGTGTTACCCAAAACGCCCATCACACCCGCTGATTAGTGTTGCTTCAACTCAATCAGAAAAGATTAGTAACAACTACAGGATACATGTTAGAGAAATGTGAGTAAAAAACACTTCAGATTTGACAAAAAAAAAAAAAAGAAGAAACTGTTTGTGATTATCCGGTTGGCTCAAGCATCCCACTGCAAAGCCTGACAAAACCCAGTGATACTGCGCTGGCCCCCTGCTGGCTCCAGTCCCACCAAACCTAGACTATCAGAGCAGGAGGATTAATAATCCGCTTTAATCTGTGAGAAGATGATGAGCTGGGTCAGAACCAGGACATAAAGTCGGAGAGGAGTGCAGCACCACGCATTGCCCAGTTATTCAGACCAATAGAAAAGAGGCTGATGGGTAAAGAAGCAAAACGAAGGAGGGGAGTCCAGTCTTCCTGAGTCCAAACAGTGAGCACGTTTCAGTGCTTTAAGATTTAGCAAAAACACTAAATCTTAAAGCTTTTTGGTCTAGTTTCTACTGCAAATATCTTAGTACACTGGAAATAAGACAAAAGTAACTTCCAAGTATCTTTTTAGCAAAATATAGGAGCTTATTTTAAGTTCCATGACAGAATTGTCATGTTTCACAGGCAGATTATGTCACACATGACCAGTACTTTCTCATCAATATTAAGGAATTATTGACCTAAAACAACCTTGACGAAAAGTTACTTGTACTATACTAAGATATTTGCACTAGAAACTAGACCGAAAATAATTGGTAAAATTTTGTGTTTTTGAAGCATCTTCTCCATGCATGCATATGCGTGTGTGTGTGTGTGGCTGACTCAGCAGAAATCAGCGCAGGCAAACAGCAGCACTGATGTCCTCGTTTTGCTCCCTAATACCCAGAAAGCTTAACTGAGGCACGGATTGGGTGGTGCTGCTTCATCGCCGCACCACAGCGTAACTCGTTTAGGGCGCTCAGGTTCTAGTGGGAAAACTAACAGAATCACCATGAAGCACTGAGGGCCGGGGTGACAAGCAGGCGATACATACACAACTGTCCAAGCTCCTTTCTGGACATCAGTGACGATTCTGTGATAAATGTGATCGATAAAATATGAAAAATTAAGCTTTGTCAAATAACCAGAAAATGTCTAACGTTTTTGATTAAATAAAAAATATAAATGGATACAACACATTTCATTTGCAGAAGTGATTAAGTGCTTTTGGCAAAATGAGAGAAAACAAAAGAAAAGCTTAGCTATGCTGGGTTGAAAACCGTTTTGCTTTGTCCGTTTACCGTTCTGTTGCTGCTGCTGCGACTGAAGCTGAGTGGGCTGCTGGACTGGAGGAGGTGGAGCCGGATCCGGCTGCTGAGGCTGTAGAGGTCTGGTCCGAGTCGGAATTGCTAAGAGCAAAAAGCCACAAAATAAATCTATACATCTATGCATTTACATTCCTTGTGTAAAAAAAAATTGTTATTCCAATCACTTGATTCAATCCAAAACTTATTATGTGACTAAAAAAAAAAAAAAAAGCTACATCTACACTTTCAAATGGTCTGAAATTGACAACATTTTGAGCTACGAGTTATACATGTATACAACATGTTAAAACTTTATTGTGACTCCTTAAAACACAGTTTGAGATGCTGTAAAGTATTTCCACTAGTTATATACTGTATATATGAAGTGTAACGGTCTGAAGCAAACCTCTGTTGTCCTTGGAAGGAGTTTCATTTTTAGTAGGTGCTATCGTCCGCCGGTTCTGTAAAAAATAAAATAAATAAATTAGATACTGGGAAATAATCCTCTGCTTTTATAATGGAAATCTGTTTTTGACCTCCAAGAGTCAGATTGGTTTAGAATACAGCATCTCTGCTCCTGACAGCATTTTCAGCATTTCGTTGTCCTTGTGACAATGACAATAAAGATTTATCTTATCTTATCTCTTAAATGTTAAAGTCAGTAAAGAACTTGCATCTAATTCAGCTCTGGATGGATCTTCTGTATTAATTCTGATTTCAAAGAAACATCAATCTGATTCATTTAGCATTGTAACATAAAGGAGTATTTCCAAAATGATCCAAAACAAGACTACACATAATTATCCAAATGATACTTGGTTATACACAAACAAGTGTTGTTAGGCCCTGCAACAGTGACCACAAAGCTGCAAAAAGAGTATTTTAACAGGAAATAAGAATATTTTGTACTAAAGTTGTCTTTTTGTTTGTTATTTGGAGTTGGTGTTACAATATTTACCTTTGCAATTTTGCTGACTTTCACAGATGTGGGTGTGGGAGGGGGAGGAGTCTCTGGGCTGGGGGCAATCTCCTCATCTGGTGCTACGTCTGGATTAAGTGCAAAAATACTCTCCAAGTCGATCTATAGTACAAAAAAAACAGTACATATTTAACCTAGACGAGCGCATGCCAATTATTTTATTTTTTTGACAGTTTACAATAAAACATTACTTTAATACAATACACATAAAAACACAAAAATAGAACTAAAATTAAAACTAAGCCAAATGTAAGAAATGGACCTCAGTGTGATTGTGTGAGTCGTGTCACTAGAAAAATAAAACATCTGATGTGTTTGGACACATTTCCACAGACATAACAAACCCTTCTCTTCACAGAACACACACATGAATACTAACATACTCAACTACTTTATTTGCATGGATTGATATAATTTAACTCTTTTTAAGAGTTAAATGATTATGAAAAAGAGAGAAATAAAGAGGAAAAACAAAAGACAAGCACAATAAAAACGTTAGTTGTGAAATTACACTTAAATGAACACATTTTTCAAAGCACTAGAAATGTTTTCACTGCGATAAACATCACAGGTACTTGACGAACAGAGAACAGCCCTCCAGTTAAAAATGATTGATCTGTAATTTAAAAATAAAAACAGGATTTGCAGGTTTACATGTAGAAGGTGACGTCTGGTGGGATCTCAGGACATGCAAGAAAGTTGCATAATCCTGGCAGCACTGGAATGCCTCTGGATGCAATATTCATCGCAATGGAAAGTAACAACAGCAACATGCTGCTGCTGGGGACCCGACTCTGAAAGGCAATAAATGGCTGGTAAAGTGGTACTTTTACCTCCTTCCCTTTTGTGTCCCCATTTTCTATCCATTCCACCGTGACGCTCTCATTGTCCTCATTCATAGACGTCACCATTGCCTGATGTATACGTCCTGGAAAAATGGGAAAGAAAATAAGAATCATAAGACAAAGTCTGGCTTAAGGTTTAAGTTGGGTTAAAGGTAAAGCATTTACCTTTATTTCCTTTGGTGTCAAGTATCATTATAACTCTACACTAAGTTTAATTACCTCTGGACAGATATGCTTCTGCGAATTTTATTACCAGGAAAGTCAAAGTTACGGCCGGTGAAAATAACGACAGTGTGAAGTGAAACAAATTTCATCCTGAGACAAGTTTAATAATTATTCTTAACCTAATAAAAGACAGACAGCGGAATGCGTTTTAGGCGCGGGCCGCTGTCATGTGAGAGCAGGAAAACAAGCTGGGGCTAATTTCAGTTCTTTCAGCTTATGAATGTCTGATTAACAACAATTAGAGCCACAGATAACGGAGCAGAGCCCAGCTGCTGCCGGGCCACAGGCTTCTCTCCGCCCCCCTGTCTGCAGTGGAACAGGAACAGCTGTAAAGAGCCGCTTTGCTCCTCGCCTCTGTGGATTTGACAGCGTGCTGTAAGCTCCCCCTCTCAGCCCCAGGAAACACCGTGTTCCAGTATTTATTATTCAGATAAAACTCAGAAGCTACCAAGCAAAGATGTTTTCAGTGTTCCTAACTCTTGTAGATTCGACTGATTTAACATGCCCTCATTTTTTCCCCTTAAAACAGTAAAAAATAAAAATCCATCCATCCATCCATCTTCTTCCGCTTATCCGAGGTCGGGTCGCGGGGGTAGCAGCTTCAGAAGGGAGGCCCAGACTTCCCTCTCCCCAGCCACTTCTTCTAGCTCCTCCGGGGGAATCCCGAGGCGTTCCCAGGCCAGCCGAGAGACATAGTCCCTCCAGCGTGTCCTGGGTCTTCCCCGGGGCCTCCTCCCGGTGGGACGTGCCCGGAACACCTCACCAGGGAGGCGTCCAGGAGGCATCCTGACCAGATGCCCAAGCCACCTCAACTGGCTCCTCTCGATGTGAAGGAGCAGCGGCTCTACTCTGAGTCCCTCCCGGATGACTGAGCTTCTCACCCTATCTCTAAGGGAGAGCCCAGCCACCCTACGGAGAAAACCCATTTCGGCCGCTTGTATCCGCGATCTCGTTCTTTCGGTCATGACCCAAAGCTCATGACCATAGATGAGGGTGGGAACGTAGATCGACCGGTAAATCGAGAGCTTCGCTTTTTGGCTCAGCTCTCTCTTCACCACGACGGACCGGTACAGCGCCCGCTTGACAGCAGACGCTGCGCCAATCCGCCTGTCGATCTCCCGCTCCCTTCTTCCCCCATTCGTGAACAAGATCCCGAGATACTTAAACTCCTCCACTTGGGGCAGGACACCCCCCCTGACCCGGAGAAGGCACTCTACCCTTTTCCGGCTCAAGACCATGGCCTCGGATTTGGAGGCACTGATCCCCATCCCGGCCGCTTCACACTCGGCTGCGAACCGATCCAGCGAGAGCTGCAGATCACGATCTGATGAAGCCAAAAGGACCACATCGTCTGCGAAAAGCAGAGATGAGATCCTAAGGCCACCAAATCGGATCCCCTCAACACCTTGGCTGCGCCTAGAAATTCTGTCCATGAAAGTGATGAACAGAATCGGTGACAAAGGGCAGCCCTGGCGGAGTCCAACTCTCACCGGAAACGAGCCCGACTTACTGCCGGCAATGCGGACCAGACTCTGACACCGGTCATACAGGGACCTGACAGCCCGTATCAAAGGGCCCGGTACCCCATACTCCCGGAGAACCCCCCACAGGGCTCCCCGAGGGACACGGTCGAACGCCTTCTCCAAGTCCACAAAACACATGTAGACTGGTTGGGCGAACTCCCATGCACCCTCCAGGACCCTGCTGAGGGTGTAGAGCTGGTCCAGTGTTCCACGACCAGGACGAAAACCACACTGCTCTTCCTGAATCCGAGGTTCGACTATCCGACGGACCCTCCTCTCCAGGACCCCTGAATAGACCTTGCCAGGGAGGCTTAAGAGTGTGACCCCTCTATAATTGGAGCACACCCTCCGGTCCCCCTTTTTGAACAGGGGGACCACCACCCCAGTCTGCCAATCCAGGGGAACTGCCCCCGATGTCCATGCGATACTGCAGAGTCGCGTCAACCAACACAACCCTACAACATCCAGAGCCTTAAGGAACTCCGGGCGGATCTCATCCACCCCCGGGGCCTTGCCACCGAGGAGCTTTTTAACCACCTCGGCGACCTCGTCCCCAGAGATTGGAGAGCCCAACCCAGAGTCCCCAGGCTCCGCTTCCTCAGTGGAAGGCATGCTGGTGGGATTGAGGAGGTCTTCGAAGTACTCTGCCCACCGGCCCACAACGTCCCGAGTAGAGGTCAGCAGCACACCATCCCCACTATAAACAGTGTTGGTGCTGCACCGCTTCCCCCCCCTGAGACGCCGGATGGTGGACCAGAATCGCCTCGAAGCCGTGCGGAAGTCTTTCTCCATGGCCTCTCCAAACTCCTCCCACGCCCGAGTTTTTGCCTCAGCAACCACCCGAGCCGCATGCCGCTTCGCCCGCCGGTACCCATCAGCTGCTTCCGGAGTCCCACAGGCCAAAAAGGCCCGATAGGACTCCTTCTTCAGCCTGACGGCATCCCTCACCGAAGGTGTCCACCAACGGGTTCGAGGGTTGCCGCCGTGACAGGCACCGACAACCTTGCGGCCACAGCTCCGATCGGCCGCCTCGACAATGGAGGCACGGAACACGGTCCACTCAGACTCCATGTCCCCCACCTCCCCCGGGACGTGTTCGAAGCTTTGCCGGAGATGGGAGTTAAAGCTCCGTCTCACAGGGGATTCCGCCAGACGTTCCCAGCAGACCCTCACAACACGTTTGGGCCTGCCAGGTCTGACCGGCTTTCGCCCCCACCACCGGAGCCAACTCACCACCAGGTAGTGGTCAGTGGACAGCTCCGCACCTCTCTTCACCCGAGTGTCCAAGACATACGGCCGCAGATCCGATGAAACGATGACAAAGTCGATCATCGAACTGCGGCCTAGGGTGTCCTGGTGCCAAGTGCACATATGGACACCCTTATGCTTGAACATGGTGTTCGTTATGGACAATCCATGGCGAGCACAGAAGTCCAGCAACAGAACACCGCTCGAGTTCAGGTCGGGCGGGCCGTTCCTCCCAACCACGCCCCTCCAGGTCTCACTGTCGTTGCCCACGTGAGCGTTGAAGTCCCCCAGCAGAACAAGGGAGTCCCCAGGAGGAGCACTCTCCAGTACCCCCTCTAAGGACTCCAAAAAGGGTGGGTAATCTGAACTGTCGTTCGGCCCGTAAGCACAAACGACAGTCAGAACCCGTCCCCCCACCCGTAGGCGGAGGGATGCTACCCTCTCGTTCACCGGGGTAAACCCCAACGTACAGGCGCCGAGATGGGGAGCAACAAGTATGCCCACTCCTGCCCGACGTCTCTCTCCCTGGGCAACTCCAGAGTGGAAGTATGTCCAGCCCCTCTCAAGGAGACTGGTTCCAGAACCAGAGCCATGCGTCGAGGTGAGACCGACTATTTCTAGCCGGAACCTCTCGACCTCACGCACTAGCTCCGGCTCCTTAAAAAATAAAAATAATTAAAAAAAAAAATATATATATATAAATTGATCTCCTTGTAATCCCCCGTTTCGGTTTATGGAGACTAGAAATCTGCTTTCTAAATACAATTCCTGCATTTTTAACATGTGAATGAAACAAACCGGGGAAGATGTGAGTAACCTTAACAGGAGGTTCTACCTTAAGGTAGACACTTTAAGGTAGTGTCTACCTGGACACTTTCTCTACCTGGACACTTTCCTTGAAAAACACACTTTCCTAAAACTTTGGATGCTGTAAAAACAAAGTGTGTGATAGTGAGGACCAACAGACCTGCTTCAAATATAATCTTGAGTAATGTAAACTTTTAATAAGTGTAACAAATAATAATAAGCACAACAAAAAAATATATTATCAAGTTCAGCAGTCTGACAAGTCCTGCCAGTGGTTTTTGCTCGTACCTTTATCACATACTTAGACTCCTGTAATTCTCTGAATAGAAACATTGATTAGTCATTTTTTAATGAGGCAACTTACAGGAAGTAAGAACATATAAACCCCATGTTGGACTCGCTCCACCCGCTTCCTGTCTGCTACAGGATTGATTAGGATTTTATTGCTGTTTTAAAGGTTCCTAATTGTCTGACCCATATTATCAGCAGGATCTTTAACAACAATTAGTTGACTCTATAACACCGAGGTCAAACTTTTAAAGAATCAGCATTTCATTTTCTGTATCTTTTTATATTTATCACTCTTTGTATAATAAATGTATTTGTTTTATGCTCAGATTTCTCCCTCAATTTTTTTTTTATTGTTACATAAAGTAGTAATTTGGTTGGGTTTTTTGCTCTTGGTTGTGTTCAATCATCACTGAATAGCACTTTGGATCACTTTTTCTATATTAAGTGTTTTATAAATTAAGTTGACATTGACTTAAATATTCAGATTCAAATACTCAGATTTTTCATATTTCCTTTTGCCAAGGTCACCTGGAAGAGGAAGCAGTTTAGCTGACCTAAATGTTTAATACTTTGAAGTGTTTTTCAACAATTAGCCACTGCGATGCCTGAAAATGGATAAGAGTTTGGCAAAAGCTGAAAAAATAAAAAAAAATAAAAAAAGATTTGACTTACTCAGCTTTTCCATTTTACAATATAAAATAAATACTTGTTGCCTGGTGTTTTCTCCAAAGCTGTTTTTAGACATGATTTTATTTATTTTCTTCTGTAAATCAAACCATACAACTATAATATCGATGCATTTTATTACCAATGATGGTGAGTGTTCTGTCATAATATTTACTGAAAAATTCATGCATCAAAATCTAAAATACTTTAACCAATATATGATGCTACCCTTTGGATTAGATAGATAAGAAGTTTATTTACATAAACTTCCCACAAATCAATGTGTCTCCTCCAAACTCAGCACTTGCTTGAACAGACATCAAGAAGTGCTGCCTTTACTCTGACAGGACTTCATCTCTTTGTTAAACAAAGATGGGGTCAATTCTCTTCATTTATAATAAGAGTTCTACATGTTTAAGACACAATGTATATATAAAGCAAACCCCAAGCCTGGTGATTGTCATAAACATTTAGAAGAAAACTTAACTCAGCCAAAAATGGAACAGAGAACGGGCAAATGATGCACTCAAGAGGTCTGTCCACTTAACCTGTTAGCAGAAATGTTTCAAGATGTTTTTTGTTTTTTTTACTCTCAAATCTGTAGTGACTGAGAAACATTTTGTCTTCAAAGCATCCAGTGAACCCATCACTAGGGATGCATAATGTCACCATTTACATTGTTATTGGCCAATATTAGTCCCTTTTTAACATATCGGTTCTATAACTATAGATGAGGGCAGGAGAAAAGATAGACCAGTAAATCGAGAACAAGAACAGAATTAGGGCTGAAACGATTCCTCGAATGATTTGAGTACCTCGATTATTGCAATTCCTCCAGGAAAATTCACCTGCCTCGAAGCTTCGTTAATTTCATGTTTTATTATTTAGCGCACCGTGTTCCGGCCGGAACATTATTTGCGTTGCACGGAGCTCTTCCGCCTGAGTTCTTGACGAAAGCTAAGTGTTAGCGGTATAACGTCCAATTTTCAAGTTCGGCCCGTGGGGATTTTATTGACTGACGATAATGGCCGGATTTTCATCGTTTTTGGGGGACCAATAAGCATCCTTAAAATGACTGGCGCCATGCCTGGAGTACGGCAGCCTTTTGCTGGTTGAAAGCGAACGGCGAGAAGAGCGCTGCAGGAGTATAGATACAGGTGAGCGGATGGACTAAAGACGGCGGGCGGCTGAGTAGCTGATGGTTACAGTGTAAGTGTAGCTTTACGGACGAACCGCACAATAAATTTCATATCATCCCGGTCCCAACAAACGGGTGGCGGAAAGCATCGTGGCGGTACATGGCTGGTAGATGAGTTTCTGAATGTGACGAACAAAGGTGCCGTAAATATCCTGTATTGCTCCCCCTCTCGTTCTTACTTTCATCCCCTGGTCTGCCGATCCTCGGACTTAGGTTTGTCTGTCCCCTGGTCTATTTCCTCCCTTTCACCCCCATCTTACGTTCGTTCTCCTGCCCCCCACCCAGGCAGTGGGAGTTTGGAGGGCAAGCTTCCCCACTCCCACCCCAAACCCGCCATTCCAGGTCACATTTCCCGTATTCTCAAACCCAAAGTTTGTCAGGTATGGGGTAAGGTGAAAATTAATCTATTAAACTCACTGAAGATGACTACATAAACTAAAGGCTGGATCATAGACATTTTTAATAAGGGTATTTGTGAGCCTGCCTCTTTATTATTAAATTGAATAGAATTTCAGATCTTTGTATTACTTTTCTTCAGGTTAACTTAGAAAGTGAGCTATTATCGTTACAGGTTAGTTTTCTAAACTACAAAAAAGTAACTGTTAGGGATGCTTAAATATGAAAAATTGGTCTGATATTGATATCCGATAGTAACACTGGTGTGATGCCAGATTTACTATTTTATTTTATAAATATTTTTAATTTGATTACTCGATTAATCGTAAGAATAATCGATAGATTACTCGATTACTAAAATATTCATTTACAACAGCCCTAAACAGAATAATTTCTTCTTTCTCCTTAGAATGGAAGAACAAAACAACGTTGCTTGTTTTGTTCTTTGCTTGTTTTGTTCTTCGCGTATCATTGTTTTTAGTGCATCTACAACCCCAAATATTGTTATATTTATGCATGTGTGTGTTTAAGGGCATTCCTTTTGTTATTGTGTATTGTTAATAAAAAAAAAATTAAGAGACTAAAGAAATTCTAACACAATTATTATGAGGAAGGCAATATAACCACAACAATGCAGTGAATACATGCAGAATTAGTTTGAAAATTAGATATATAAAGTATTTGATCTATAACCAGTGACATCATTTTCCACCTTTGTGACCTGATTGTATATCGGTGCTGCTTTATTATTCATCTGGTCACCATGGGAAGAGAATCAAGCGCGCAGCATATGCTCTTTGAGCGACACTGTACACCTGCATGGTCCGGACACACTGCTAGGAAGAAGCACATGATAAATTTTAAAATCTTCAAACTGTTTCTATTTAAGCTAAAGACCCAGAGCTTGAATATAATCAAACCCTTTACATGTATTTTCTGTGACTAAGAAAACTGAAAATAATGGTGCTGGTTAATTGGTTTTGTTATTCTGCTGTAACTTGTCCCTCATTTGTATCTAAATCTACCCATTCAAAAACTGGTTTTTACATCTCTTTTGGTGTCACATAAGGTAGTTTGTTTGATATGAGTTGCAGAGTCATTTTTATTTTGCATTAGTGTCATTTCTATTCATCTTAAGAGAAAATGATTGTATTCCATTTGTACTGAATACAAATAGTGCTTATTTGTATTCTGTACCGCTTCTGGGAAGCATCTGAGCTCTAGCAGTGTGACATAGATTTTTAAAGTTTGGCAACGATGAACAAAGTTGTTATTTTATAAAAATAAAATCACACAGCCTAGTCGATGTTCAACTATGAAGCTGGCCTGGAAACAACGATATATCTGCCAGGACACAGAACTGTTGCTGGGAATCAGTGCCAGCCAGCCAGACTTGATGAGCCCAGCGCTACCAGTTAGCACTGAAGTACCTGCAGTATCCAATCCAGTCGACAGCGATGGGAAGAAAGAAAACTGAAAGATCACATCCCCGTGTAGCCAGCGAGACAAAAAGTATTCAGGTGAACGTTGAGTTCAGAGTTCACTAAGATTAATTTGTATACAAAGTGATATTATCAAAATATGCCATCTACAATTGCTGCACGTCTTCCTTTATTTGAATTTCATCAAATTAACAAAAGTGCTTAAAAGTGGAACCTGTTTGCTGATGTGTGTATAGACTGAAAATTTAAATAATAATAAAAGAATAGCCAATACTTGATAAGATCATGTAATGTACTTTAACATTTATTTAAAAATGTATATATAAACCAACTAATAAACTAACAAATAGTTACTTCAAATGTGTTTTGTTTTTTTTCAATCTTATATGAGGAATCATCATGAGATGGAAAATAAAGTAGGGGTGGATAAGCGAGAGTCCTGGCAGAAACAGGAACAGATGGGGTGGTGGCTAATAGCCTGAATCTGGCTCTAGTCTGGACCAACCCTGCCACAAACCCTCAGAGAGAGGGCAATCCCTGCTCTGGACACAACAGCTACTAGCAGAAAACAGCCAAATATACTAACCCTTCTCTTCAAATCCTATCAGAAAAGAGAAAATGTCTTAGATGAATGGGGAAATAAAGACTTCAATTGTGAAAACAAAGTTTGCCCAGGGTGTTCCGTTCACTGGCTGCATCAAGTTTTTGTTTGATTTCAGCTTGGTGTTATGGCAAGACTGGGATCTCCTTATTTAAAAGAAACATCTTACTCAATGCAGCTTTTTATAAAGGCACTGTCGTCACTTTTGATCTAGATGTTAGCAGCAGGTGTGTCCTGAGAATACGCCTGTCTATTGTCTCGTCAGTGCTGAACATGGCATGGCAACGTTTAGGGAATGCCATGTTTTACTTTTGATCAATAATGTTTCCAATAACAACGAGTTCGCACGCTTACAGGATCATTTTCGACCTAAAGAGAAAACGTTACACAAATACGACACCCCAAAATGGGAGATGATTTTATAAAATAAGAGTTTAAGTTTGACTCCAGTAACTGGTGAAGCCGGGAAACAGCCCAGTTAGCCGTTAGGCTAACAACTAGCTAATGCCGCTCTCAGCAACGGTAATAAGTTAGCTAGCCTAGCTTGCCTAAATATAAATATTTGTCAAAATACATTATTATGGCTCAAAAAATACACGTAATTTACAGATATTTCATGATTTTTTTTTTACTTCTTCTATTGATATCAAACGATAACATTTTACAGGTGCGGCAAAAATGTCCTAAACTGATCCAGACGTTTGCAAACAAAGATAAGCCTACTCCATTCAAATGCCAAGGCCGAGCTGAAACTCGCCGCCCAACCCGTCCTGGCGGCTTATGTTTCCGTCTGGATGTGGCTAATGCTAAAGCAAACGTTAGGCTCTGCGGCCGAGGCTGGGGAACAACGGTTGCTATATTCAACAGACCCACAGCAACAAAGATCCCCAAACAACTAAGTCCGACAAGAAGAAGAAGAAGAAAAAAAGAGAGCGGACAGGGTGACAACTTACCATCACTCCGCTTAATCTCCACGTAAGTACCGACGACTATCTTCCCAAAGCCTGACGCCATTCTACATCACTTAAAAATAACAAACACAAGACTACCAGACTTGATGTAAGCCGGGAGAATGCAGCGCCTTTCGGTGTTTTAGGTTTGGGAGGAAGATGCAGGGGCAGGCAATAAGATGACGTAGCTACCAGGAGTGCTGCATTATTTCCGGCCCGTATTTTCAAAATAAAAATCTCACATCAGAACTGGTCTCTGTTCTAATGATTGTAGTAAAGTGTTATACACTATACTTATGGAATTTTCACTTTTGTCACTGCATAACAACAAACTACAGCGTATATTATTGGATTTTATATAACAGACCATCACAAGGTAGATTAGCCAGTTTTTTAAACGAGTGAGATCATTGATCAGAAAAACACCAAAAAAGCCTGCGGTAAATCTGAAGGAGCTGCAAAGAAACAACTGAAGTAGGTGAATATTCAGGCTTGGGCTCTATAACTGACTTTTATGAAAGAATGACAAGATTGTTGAATTGTTTAAAAATGTGTATTTAACTCAAAGCATATTTGTATATTAGAATGGCCCTATCAAAGTCCTAAATTTAGCTGAGAATGCAGTACTTGAAATTCAATATTCACAGATCTTCTAATCTCTTGAGATACTTTGCAAACAAGAATGGGTAAAAGTGTCAGTCTCCAAATATGGTAGATATATACTCCTAAAGTATCCAAGCAAAGCATTGACTCAGAGCAGAATGCAAAGCACATCACACTTTTCAGATTTTTATTTAAGAAAAGATTAAAGCCACATACACTCTGTCAGTTTTGCAATTATGTACAACATTGTGTTAGCCTATCACAAAACATCCAGTTAAATAGTCTGTAGTTTGTCACTACAGACAAGAAGTCCTGTTCAGATGTGGAGATTTGGAGGTTAGTGGTGAGGTCATTGCAGGGATGAAAATTTAGTTATCAAAAATAACAAGTCAAAGTGGAAAATAAACATCTTCTCACTCACAACCAAACACTGTTCCATTTTGAATAAGAATATTATGTTTAATTATTCACACAAATCATGCACCCATGCAATATGATGCAATACGGGCTTACTGCTGCTTCAATGTGACGCCATAAAAATAAACAAACAAAAACAGACTTCACCCACAATATATTACTGCAACTTCTACACTTGTTCATATAGATTATTATTCTGCACGTTGATCCTACCCCAGTCCAGTATTCAGCAACGCAGTCAGCACACGATCTGGACAGCAGTTTAGTAACATGGCCTCCAGAGTCTGGACCTGACTGACCCATGTCTTCATCCATGTGCCTCTGCAAGTACTTGCTTAAGGATTCTAGTATTTCTATGAATAGTGCTTATCTTGGTCAGAGCATGGATAGCCAACAGAAGTTGTTATAGATCAGATTCCCACCATACATATGTTACCAACTTATTTATGTGATGGAAATACATTTTTTAATGTCAGATATCTTGTGCTCCTCTAATGTGTCCCTCAAATTTACAACAAACGAACAGTTAGCTTGAAAACTAGCTTAAAAGACTTGATTAGTTTCCAAACTACCACTCTAGTGAAGTTTAATCACTCACAGCTTGAACTTCCTTCTCTGCTTCTTCATTTTTTCACACTTTCGCAACAGCCTCTGCTGAATGGAAAGAGTGGACAGGTTGACAAAATAGTCACCCTGTCTAAAGAATAGTGATGGTCATATGTAAGAAAGGGTGAAATTTTTACTTAAATATATATATATATATATATATATATATATATATATATATATATATATATATATTTATTTTTTTTTTAATTTTTTTTTTTTTTTACTTAAATATATATATATAAAACAAAACAGAACCGGATTTAGTATTTTATGGTAGGATCATGCCAACAGAAATTATGAACAGAAATTATGTGATCCAGAAAAATAAAGTTGGTAAAACTCGCAGGTTTCTCAGAGGGGACGCCTTCTTCTACCTCCACTTTCTTATGAAAAAGGTAGATAATGTCAATTCCACTTTTTTGTATATATATCACATATGGATGCAATACTTGGTTATGAACTGAAGAAATGAACAGCGAACCTCTTATTGACATTTCATTATCCCTTATGAAGCTTTAGTTACTGCGCGACTGAATCACGAAGAATGGGAGAAAATACCAATGAGAAGAATATTTTCAGATAATTTTAGTCTAAAGAAATCCGAGAAGAAGAATGAGCATTAAGCTCCCTCTAGTGGTGGCTAATAGCAGCTTCAATGGATAAGATGTAAAACAAAGGGCTTATCTTAAATTTGTGTTGTCAATAAAAAGTACTTTTATTCAATGACTGAAATATTTCCAACCAAAGACCTCTTGCACATTTTAAACATATTGAGAGGATATTAGTTCAGCCTTTTGCGTTACATTAGACTTTGTGAGAAGTAGCTCTGAGACACATCTTTAACATTCTTCATGTGGGCATTTGCAATTTATTGGGATTTATTGCCTATCAGTAACAGTCAGCAACAATCACCTAATAGCCAGGTTGCCAGACTTTCCATATTGCAAATTTTGTTTTGAACAGCACATCCTTCTTGATCAACAAACTCTTAAGTCCAAACGGATGTTAAACTCGTTTCACTGTGGAAAGTGAAATCTTCCAGTTGATGATCAATTTAAGCCTTGGAGATTCTTGGCTTGTACCTAAAGCAATATGAACAATTTTCTTTCGTTTGAGTTACATGGTTTTAAACTTCGATATAATAGGATTGTTCTACAAGACATTGACACAATGCTTTTTGATTCAAATTCATCATTAAAAGTTCAAAATCAGTCAGTTCTCACCAATGATGAAATTGAATAAAAAAGAAATCTCACACTAAACCCCATCTATTATTTTCTACTTATGCTGTGTTTATGAAACATGCATTGCTTTAGACTACAGAGGGAAGCAGGATCTTTAAAAGCTACAGCTTGTTTACATTTTACAATAAAATTGTCCAAACAGATACTCCAGAGACCCACCTTTAGACCTGATTTATAGCACTTTTCTCTTAATTGTCAAACATTTATTTTTTTATTTTCAGCTGGTGCTGTGGTGAGATCATGTTCTTTCCAGAAGGTACCAGTCTCTCCTGGTGCCACAGCTGCCAGCTCCCCACCACCCACTCTTGAACACCCCCCACCCCCCCTCCAAACCCATCAAGCATTTGCTGGTGAGTTCTCAGCTGTCTGCTCCCTAAATAGACCTTATCAGGCGCAAACCAACTTTAAGGGGTCACACAAACTTAAGTTCCTGTTTCAAAAAAGTTTTTCCTCACTGAGTCATCAATCAAACATTGGTTTCAATAGAAAATGTAGTACACTTTAATGTGTAATGATTTATACAGACCTGAATGCAGAGCTATTTTCCATAAAGCTTTGTATGTTTTGGAAAGTACCCCTTGTGTTTTGCGTGATCCACCTCAGCTCTGCCCCACCTCACTAAGATGCAATATAAATTGCAGCATTAGTGGTGTTTAGGTTTGAAAAGACAGAAGAAAGCTGATAAAGCTACTCAAGACCACGAGTTTAGATCATCTCCATTGGGTAAAAAAAAAAAAACCTAAACGGAGGAAAGGTTAGACCGAGAGAACAAGCTGAAGGTACAGTAGCATCTGCAAAGACTTTGTTTTTTTGTTGTTTTTTTTACTTGTAGCGAAGTGAATGGTAGGTATTCAGGGTAGTGAGAGTATTACAGAATCAGGAGTGTGTCTTTCATTTAGAAATGACAGAGAATCATGAGGCTCACACTGGTGGGTTAAAATGATGCCCAAATAAGGTTTGAAGGGAGGCCATTTAAAGTTGGAGATAACACGTGTGGGGCCATTTGCTTCTGGACCCCCAGGTCAGGACAGAGCAGCGCAACCGTGAGAACAATACGACACAACATTTATTGAATATTGTCATAATAAGAGATGGTTATTATTAAGTCTTCATCTGTGTATGAGGTATAAGGGATGGTATTGAATGAGTCTTGGATAAATGTTGCACTGCTAAAAGTGACTTATTATTGATATTTTCTATAAATTTAGGAAAATATGTGTTTAGCTCCTTTAAGGCATCTGTTCTCATCTAGAAGTTGTATGGATAATTTAGCTCTGTTACAGGTTAACATTTGTCGTTGCTTTGAAATGCAACATTTTATAGGCAGAATAGTTAACGTATCAATTAAGCACCAATCTGACATAACCAGACTCAAAACATGACATAACGCTTATCATTTTTTATTATTTTTTTCTTATCTATGAATTATGATTTCTGTCAGATGGGTGATCCAATCACATTAAAAGATGAAGGAAACAAACACTTTCAGGCTGGTGACATCGACAAGGCCATTGAATGCTACACCAATGCCCTGAAGGAGTGCACAGACAAAAAAATGCAGGCCGTGATTTACAGGAACAGATGTGCATGCTACCTGAAAAAGGTAAAGCAATTGGAGAAAACGCATACAAATATTTGAACTTAAAGGAAAAATTTTGCCATATTTTATTCCATCTACATATTCTACTTGTTGCAGGAAAGCTATTCAAATGCAGTTTCTGATGCATCAAAAGGTAAAGTAGTTCATTAGGAAATTTAAGCAGCCAAAATTAGACATTTAGCATAGCAATTCAGTGCAAACCACTTATTCTAGAGTTGACCTTTACTTCTGCCATACTGGTTCACAGCAATTGATGACGATGCATCAGATATTAAAGCCTTGTATCGCCGCTGTCAAGCTCTGGAGAAGCTGGGAAAGCTGGACATGGCTTTCAAAGATGTGCAGCGATGCGCCACTCTGGAGCCAAAGAACAAGACCTTCCTAGAGACTCTCCACAGGCTGGGAGCAGAAATCCAGGCCAAGGTTTGTCCATATTTGTTGTGGGCAGAGTAGAAAAAAAGACAACAAATGCTGGCAAAAAACAACATTTTACCTAAACCACCTTGCAAAAGTATTTATACTTTTATAACTCTTTTGAATTGTTGTTAGAAAAAAAAATCTGTAAAAGAAATAAAAGCTCTTTGCCCTGCTTTAATGACACTGAACACATAGGCAGAGCTTGCGTGGTTTAGATCAAAATACATTCATAAATTAGAATGGCCTAGTCAAAGGTGAGACCTAAATCCAACTGAGAAGCGGTGGTATAATTAAAAACTGTTTTTCATAGAAGCTTTCCATCCAAATCCCCTGAGCTTGAACTGTGAAACACAAAACACCAGTGTCACAAGTTTGTGGTTTTGATGTGCTGAAATGTGGGAAGGAGTGTGAATACTTTTGCAAGACACTTTTACATGCAGATCTCCTTCAATTCAAGATTTATTTTTATCTCTTCAGCTCAGGACAACATTTTCCACAGATTCGAGAGTACAGAACATGTTTGATATTCTTCTTGATGAGGAAATGGACAAAGAAAAGAAGGAAAAGGTTGGTTCTTTCAGTGGTTTGTAGATTAAGGAACTTTAAAAGCTTGGTGTGGGTATTTTAGCTTATGAAAATTCATTGGGATTTTTGTATGATCTATTGTTCCTGTTTATACCTAGGCGGCCAACAACCTGATTGTGTTGTCGAGAGAAGATGCTGGAGCAGAGAGAATCTTCCAGAACAATGGGGTGACTCTGCTGCTCAACATGGTTGAGACTGGGAAGCCAGAAATGATCCTGGCTGCAGTCCGAACTCTGTCGGGAATGTGCACTGGCCACAAAGCTCGGGTTAGTCAAGCTAAAGGACGAAATGAGAGGAAAAATAAAAAATTACAATAGAGGTTGGAACAACTAAAGTTCTGTAATCCACATCTCTCTCCACTTAACAGGCCATGGCCATTGTCAACATGGTGGGTGTTGATAAGATTTGCAGCATTATGGCACTGGACAATGAAGAAATTGCACTGGCAACATGTAACCTCTTCCAATGCATCAACGACTCTCTCACTGGTGGAGACACAAGGGATTATGGGAAGGAAGCATCTTTAGTTTTGGGTAAGAGAAAAACGTACAACATTTAAATCAAATATTGAGCTTTTGCTCTACAGCTATATGAAAACGAATGAAGCCATTTTGTTGTTCATATTTATTTTTATTATAGAAATATATTTTTATTTTTACCTACAGATGCATCTAAAGATTTGAGAACCATTCTCCTTGCCCTCCTGGAGATGATATCCAATAAGAAGGTATCAGGTCATGGCAGAGACCAGGCACTGAACCTCCTCACCAAAAACGTCCCTTGTAGGGACAAGAAAGACAGAGACCACTCCAGGACCCTTTTCACTATTGATCACGGTGAGCCAGGCCTCTCCATATGAGATCCTCTGAATTTCTGGCGGAAGCTCAGGTTTCATAATGAGATGCATGTCTTTATTTGCCAGGTCTGAAGAAGATCCTGAAGGTCTGCGGTCAGGTTCCCGAGCTGCCGGATCAGCTCCCTCTGACAGAGAACACACAGCTGATCGCCAGCGTGCTTCTCAACAAACTCTACGACGACCTGAAGTGCGACCCGGAGAGAGCCAACTTCAGGGAGATCTGCGATGAATACATCAAGTATGTGTGAAGATGTGGGCCAAATTTTGAACCTCTGGGTAAAAATGTGTGAAAAGCCTTAAAATATATTAACATCATCATAAAACAAGTTCCAACTTTAAACATGCTATTTTTACAGAAAGTCTCTTGTGATCCCCTTTAATCAATAGGACAGCACTTTGTCTTCTTCTATGATATCTTATATAAGCAGATCACACAGACGGGTATCTGTGACCATTTATCTTTCCACAATCTCTCCTGATTGTCAAAAGTACTCCATCCTCTCTAATACTCTTTTTTTCACTCATTACAGCTCCACCTTTCACTCATATATGACCAAAACCATGGCTCTAGTTAAGGTCCTGGTAGAGTTTAGTGAACTCCACAGGTTTATGCATGCTATGACAGGACACAAAATTATTTTCTCTAGCTTTTATATAGATTGAATAACCACAAGATCCCCCTTATTGACGCAGTTGAAGGCATTTTTTAAAACCTCCCCTAGCATGCTATTCACTCTGCAAAGAGGATCCTTTCTCTATATACCTTTATACATTCTTACCCAAAGAAAATAGAGCAACTGGTTCACATTTAAGACCAACTCGAAAAGTGAAAGTTATAGGTTAACATAATGATTGCAGCACCAGTGATTCTGGTAAGATCAGATTTTATCATAAGAATTTTTACAGTTGAATGAATCTGCAAAAATTAAAAATGTAATTTTTCTAAATGCTTAAGTGTGAGGTAAGCCTGTTGTAATAAAATAGTATTTAAACACTTCTGACACATCTTAACCAGAAGTACCAACAATCTTAATTTAGAAGTATGCTCATTAAGAAACTTCAATTAAACAGACACTCAGGTCAATTTGCTATTGTGCACCATTTCTCACCTTCTCCACTTCTTTGCTGCAGATCTAAAATTGATCCCAACAACATGGATAAGACTCTTCATGCCATCAACACCATCTCAGGGCTGCTGCAGGGTCCCTTTGAGGTCGGCAACTCTCTGGTGGGACAGCAGGGCGTCATGGAGATGATGGTGGCGCTGTGTGGCTCAGAGCGGGACGTGGACCAGATGGTCGCCGTCGAGGCGCTGATCCACGCCTCCACGAAGATGAGTCGTGCCAGCTTCTTCATCACCAACGGCGTGTCGCTGCTTAAGGACATCTACAAGAAGACGAAGAATGAGAAGATTAAAATTCGTGCCCTGGTGGTGAGTGAACCAAAACCAGAGCAGAGTCAACTTTTCACCGTGCTTTGCAATAAGATTTATTTTGTCACATTTCAACCATTGATATCAGTGCATTGGTATTTAAAAAATCTGAAAATGTTAAAAATGCTCATAACACTTGACACGTTTACCCTTTCTTAAAGACTAAAAAGAAGAAAACTATGAGAAGTTTTGCTTGAGATTTACCCTTACTCATGTAGGGAACACAGCAAACATGGGGAAGAAGGTGATTATGGGAAACTATGGGAAACTTTATGTGTGGTAGAAAACTGACAATGCACATAAGAATGAGCCCAGCATTAACAGAGTGACACAAATCAAAGACACCAGATTGAAATATAATTGAGAAGCTGAATCCAGATGTGCAAATAATCTGAAGTTTTCTCAATCCAATCTGACTGACCTTGACATGATTTGTCACATGAATAACTTTCCTTCCACTTCACAAATATGCATTACTTGTTGGTCACACAAAGTACCATATAAAATACACAGAGGTTTGTGGTTGTCATTTGACAAAACTGGGTAAAGATTCCATAGGTGTACACACTTTTGCAGAATACAGTTTTTTGGGGGGGTTTTTGCAGGAAAAATAGTAATTCCAGCAAAAATTTTAAAGTGATGGAGCAAAACACATCATCTCATTTTGTTTTGTTTTGTCTTGTAAACTTTGAAGCTAAATATGTCCATCTACCCTGCAGGGTCTCTGTAAACTGGGTTCAGCTGGAGGTGATGATTACGGCTTAAGGCAGTTTGCTGAAGGTTCCACTGAGAAACTGGCCAAGCAGTGCAGAAAGTCAGTACTCAACACTTGGATTTAATATAATACTAAGCATAAAATATGTATAAACAGTTGAAATGCAACTACTGCAAGTATTACTGTCTCATATCTCATTATTTGTTTTGCCAGGTGGCTTTGTAATCCCCAGATTGATTCCAAAACAAGGAAGTGGGCTATAGAGGGTCTTGCCTATCTGACTAATGATGCTGACGTTAAAGATGACTTCGTGGAAGATGAGCTTGCAATGAAAGCCATGTTTGAGCTGGCAAAGGTAAAGATGTTAGATTATATTGTTGTATATTGTGCATCCTGTTCATAACCCCCAATGAGTCATTATGTGTCAGTTGTGGGGGGAGGGGTATACTTCCTGTATGTATTGGTAATAAACAAGTTTGTCATTTTAAGTACATGTTTTAGACATGATAGTTGAAGATGCATTGTTTTCTACCAAAAGAAAGCATTACAAAATGCATGTGATATAAATTCTTCCTGCTTATAATGTATGTGCACTCCCTATGCTTAAACTGTGTAATAATTACATTAATTATCTCAGAATGTTCCACAAATTATGAAGTAAATTCTTTAAAACTTTAATTTGAAACAGCTAGCATAGCTGCAAGCAAAATATATTGACAGCATAATTAATTTCCACTGCTTTTCCTCTCTGGTTTTTAGTCTAGGGATAAGACAATTGTATATGCAGTTGCTTGCACTCTGGTAAACTGCACCAACAGCTATGATAAGAAGGAAATCATCCCTGAGCTGGTTCAGCTGGCCAAGTTCTCTAAGCAGCATGTCCCTGAGCAACACCCCAAGGTAAGACCATGAGAGAAAACTCAGCCCGCTGTTCATGAGTCACAGGAAACACCATGTGCATGCTGACATGTCTGCACAAACCTTGCAAACAGTTTTTGTTCTCTTTCCTCAGGACAAGAAAGACTTTATTGAGAAGAGAGTTAAAAGGCTGCTGAAGGCTGGAGTCATTTCAGCTCTTGTTGTCATGGTCAAAGCAGACAGCGCTATCTTGACTGATCAGACGAAAGAGATGTTGGCACGGTAGGAAATACATGTGGAATTCCTTTTAAACATTTCTTGGCATCTTCATGTAGCACAAATAATACCCCCATTTCCACCCTCACCCAGCTAAACCTGTCTTTCCTGTGTCTCTCATCAGCCCACTTCTCTTTGCTGTTTTGTAATTTGTATTCGTTTTTGACTAATTATTTTTGGCTACAGTGCTTACAGTGGTGCAGTACCTTGTTAAAGTATAAATGCTACTTGAAACTTTCCATAGTTTGTTATGGTAAAACCTCAATGTATACTGTTCTGATTTTATGTGATAGAGCAACATGTATCAGCTGAACACACACAGTGTACACACCATTCAGACTTTTATTTGCAAACATCTTTTGAACCATGCATCATTTTCCTTCCACTTAATAGTAGTACTGTGTGTTGCTTCCTCTAACATATAAATTATGAAGTGAAGCTGGTGGCTGCAAAATGTGCAAAAGTTCAAGTGATGTGATTAAGGCAATGCACCTCCTTGGACTTGTGAAATTATTTTCTAAACAAATCTGCAGGGTTTTCTTGGCACTGACAGAGGATCCAAAAGACCGTGGCACGATAGTGGCCCATGGAGGGGGAAAGGTGAGTCATGCTCACATGAGATGAACACGTCAATTGTAATGGAAAGTGTTTCCAAACTGAAACTGTCTTAGAAAAACGTGTTTTGTTTCCTTTTTTTTGCAAGCCTACTGTGCGTCCCTCCTTCTTCTCGTTGTTCTTGAATATATTATAATTTTATCTCTTGCGCCCTCAGGCTCTGATACCTCTTGCCCTTGAAGGTACAGAAAAGGGAAAGGTGAAAGCAAGCTTTGCACTCGCCAAAATAGCCGCTGTTTCCAACCCGGAGATTGCCTTCCCTGGAGAAAGGGTAAAACTCTAAACTTTAGCTGTTTTCTTCATTCAGTGGCCATCAGA
Organism: Xiphophorus couchianus; assembly: GCF_001444195.1. Taxonomy (NCBI): domain Eukaryota; kingdom Metazoa; phylum Chordata; class Actinopteri; order Cyprinodontiformes; family Poeciliidae; genus Xiphophorus; species Xiphophorus couchianus. Next base: position 18,370,200 of record NC_040239.1, read on the forward strand.
TTCATTCTTACGTCTTAACTTCCTATCTTCTCACATTTTAATTTGATCTTTTTGTTTCCTGTTCATTTGACAAGAGATGTTAGATTATTTACGTAGCATTGTATTCGACTATTTTCTTTTTCTTCATCCTGTTAAGTTTCACCTGCACAGTAGAAACAGTTCTCTGCTGTTAAAACTTCAGTTCTTCTGGGACTCTTTTTTTTAAACAGATATATGAAGTGATACGACCTCTAATCAGCCTGCTGCACACAGACAAAGAGGGAGCAGAGAACTACGAGGCTCTCCGAGGACTCACCAACATGGCTGGTTTCAGTGAAAAACTAAGGTAGCATTTTTAATGTCTTGTGATGCTGCGGTTGCACTACAGAAAAACGTAAACGAAAATCACTTCCCTAAAGTGCCTCAACTGCTTTGCTTAAATGTTTCCACTTGATTCTCTTGCAGGATAAAACTGGTGAAGGAGAAAGCTTTGCCAGAGATCGAGAACCACATGTTTGAAGAGAATGAAAAGATCAGACTGGCCGCCACTGAATGCATGTGCAATCTTGTAACATGCAAAGAGGTGAGAACAAATAGGATAACACTGAGATTGTTTATGCACAGATAATGCATGCCAAATGCGGATCAGCAAAGGTTGACAAGGAAATCGATCCTATGTGTTGTAGGTCCAAGCTCGTTACCTTGAGGATGGCAACGATAAGTTGAAGCTGCTGGTATTGCTCTGTGGAGAAGATGATGAAAAACTTCAGATAGCTGCAGCTGGAGGTCTGGCCATGATCACTGCTGCTGAGAAAAAGCTTTGCACCAAAATGACTCGTGTGGTATGCACGACTAGAATCTGTTTTCGCTCCTATTTATTTATGAAGAGGGTCAGACAATGACTGAGTGTTCATTTTCTCCCAATCAGACAGTACAGTGGCTGGAGATCCTGCAGAGGTTATGTCTCCATACCAACCCTAGCGTCCAGCACAGAGGCCTGGTGATTCTGTACAACATGCTAAACTCTGACGACTTCGAGTTGGCTAAGAAACTGATCGAGAGTGAGATCCTGGAAATCCTCACTGTGATTGCCAAAGCAGAGGACAATCCCAAGAGGCAGGATCCTATTGACGTGGCACGCGCATGTCTGGTCAAAGCCATGGATCTCGGTATCATCAAGCCCTTCACAAGTCCTTCATAAGCAAAAATAAAAAATGGCTCAAACAACAGCAAACATTTTTTTATTTCTTATTTACTTCCTCAGAAAGAGACTATTTGTTCAGATAGTTTAAGTACGCATCAGTCTGCAGCTAAATATCTAAATATGTTCCTCTAAAATAAAAGACAGCTATTTTGTTTTCTATAATTATTTTTTTTATAGTTAGCTTACAGTGAGCAACTGTTTTCCAGTGTGCAGCTTCTTTTCTTACATTTCTCTGTACTTGCGTTGGTGAAATTATTTGTTAGTGCTGATTTGTAACTTGGCTTTATCTTTTTTAAACTGACTTGTTTGTGTAATTTAGGTTTCACGTTAATTAAATATATGTCGAATAAACAGCACCTACACTGCTGTGACTTTTGTATTTTATTTTTTCCAGTCTGTCACATAAACGTTTAAGATCATAAAAAGACAATTTAGTATCAGACAAGATAACCTGGTGGACTTCTACATTGTGTGATTTTGTGTGGTGATCAGACAAACCACAAGACACCAACTCTGGATTCGGAGGCGGTTTCCGTTTATTCAACCTGACAATCTGGAGATAGGGGTTAGAACAAAGCATGGATCTCCAGCCCAATCTAAACAAAATAGCAGTTTGGCCAATTGCCTGCCGTTTCCACAAAAAAAGTGGAGATAAACTTTTTTGTCAGTGTTTTCCCGCCACATTATTAATTGAAACTATGTGTGATTGGTGAGATGTGTGGAGCACACGCTTGACATGAGGGCAGTGGACCGACCGAGGGAAAAAACTCTCCGCTCTGGCACTGGCAGAAGAGCAAAATGCGCAAGGAGAGGGAGATGGGTGGGAGAGACAGCGAGGCACCGCAGGACAAAAAAAAAAACGATGTGGGGAAAAACTATCGGCTCTGGCACTTTCAGAGCACAAGCACAACGACAGGGAGGCGGAGAGACAGGGATATACTGTAGAAAAAAACCCGGCTCCCAAATAGGATCCTAAAACGGCTCCCATTGTGGAGCCGGTTCCAATCGTTCACTTCAAAGAGCCGGCTCTTAGAGCCGGATCGTTAGCGACCGACACATCACTAGGGTGTGGAACTTATAAGGGGAACTGTAATCTTTACTCAGCGAATTCCGCTAGTTTTTGGCACAGAGCAACCCGGAGGAAAATATGCAAGTAGAGGCGGGGCTCCCATCCCGCTTTAAAGCCCGTCTCAGAAACCAATACAGATCAGAAGGAGCGACCACACGGACTAGAGGTAGCCACTGTCCTTGTCACAGTTCACGGTACGACAAGCCATCCCTGAACTTACTTCTCTGAATGTCTATCTTATCCACATAAGGTGAAAATTAGTCGAACATCAAAGTTAAAACTACCTTCACAGAGACCAAAGTGATCCGCCGGTGAACGCGCTCCTCTCGACTCGGGAGGTTAACCAGGTAGGCTCTTGATTTTACATTAAAGGAAATGTTGAGTTATAAAAATCTACTAACAGCTGACTGTGGGAGGATGACATGGGAAGCTGGACAGGACAGTGGATGTTATGCACGAAGGAGAGCGTGTCAGCCGAGATGTGAGGCAGACACAGAAAAGCTCTGATTCCATGCAGCTCCATCTAGATTAGAACCTTCGTCTGGGAGTCAGGAAAATATAAGGAGAGCGAATTATACATTTGTTTTTTGTTTTTTCCCCCCAAAGTTGTTGCTGCTGAAGACACGTCTCATCATGCCCATATCAGCCAGACCTCGGCTGACAGGTTCTCCTTCGTGCACTTTTGATGATCAGAGAAATGGGAACTAAACTAAGAGTAGCACTATGTCAACATGTATTTACTCTAGTAAAAGTAAAAATTTGCCATCCAGGAAATTTCTCAAGCAAGAGTGAAAAAGTATTTTGAAAAAAGGGTTACTCATAATGATAAATTCTTATTTGATATCTAAAAAGCATGTCAGACATACAGTACACTTCCTGCAGACACTTCCTGTCAAGTCCTTCCAGGACAAAGCATAAAGTGCTTTGAGGGAAGTCAGATGTTGGAAAACTAAAAGAGTCACTTGAATCCCCACTGGACTGATACGTTACCAATATGTTGTGAAGACTCTATTATAGTAAACTGCCATTTATTACAAGATTTTTAAAAAAGGTGTAACATTATATGAATGTTAGAAGTTCATATAATCTGAACTTCTAACATTCAGATAGTGAGAAGCTATAATTTGTGGTATATGCTAAAACAGAAATCCTCCTTCAGGTGCAGTGGAGCAAAAATATTTGTCAGCCAAAATGCGTTTTTGCACCCAGTCGTCTGCAGCAACCTTTGCCGTGGAAAGTAAGTGTCTGAGAATTTTCCAACTTTAAACTTCACTCATTGGCCACTTGCTAACAACCTTTATTTTTGCTTCATTTTATTGTTTCCATAGTAAAAAGCATATTTTTGCTGCTTGCTTTTGGAGTCTCAATGAGTCTTCCAATCACCACAGGTCAGAAATGTCTCTATAACTCAGACTTATCTCATGATAATGCACCAACATCTTCATGTGAAACGTCTTCTACATGATTTTACAGGTGCCAAGGATTCACTGGAGCTCTTTTACTGCAATTTTGCAGGATGTGCTGCCAATGTGGTAAAAGTGTTTTGTAATGACACACTCCTTCAGCATGACCTCCTTCCCGATTGTTCAGGATCTCCGCTTCCCCATAAAGTGTGCCAGCATGATGGCCGTGCATATGTTTCCACCCCAGAAGGGACCAAGTGTGAATTTGAGGAGGAGAGCAAATACATTTCAACAGAGAAATGTACAGGTAATTTCACATGTAAAGTGGATTAAAGAATTTCACAAATGATCCAAAAGAAAATGTGCATTTGTGTTCAGCCCTTCTGAATCAATACTTTTGTAGAATTAGTTTTATAGTAACCACAGATGCAGGTCTGTTTGTATGTCCTTAACAGATTTACACATCTACACAGTGAATTTGTTGTCAGATCTTCCTAAAAAATGTACTTGACATTGTAATATATACTGTAGTATCTGGTTTTATAAATCAAATAACACTTTCCTGTGTCTTTCTTTCTATAAGACGTTGACCCCATTTGCCTTTGGATTCATGGTAAGTATTGATTGAGAATACACTATTTAACTGTTTTATCTCAACACTGAATGGAGTTTTTATCCAACATTTCAGCTACTTCTTCATCACCAACTCCTTCAAACAATGGGAAGAAAGCAGCGGGAGTTCATCCAGGATACATTGTCCTAGGATGCATTTGTGAGTTAAAATTATCATCTAGCACTGAAAGGTTATCCTCTATATTTATAAGAGAATATTCTATATAAATATAGAATATCCTCTATATTTATAAGTAAGTCAATGTGCTTACATTGACTTACATTGTCAATGTAAGCACTTTGAAAATGCTTACAGTTGAAAAATAGAAAAATGAGAAGATGGCAGTGTTGCTTTGGATATGACATAAACATGCTGGTTTTTTGAACTGGTACTCTGTACTTAAAAATATTTATCTAAGTGACATTGAGAACGTTATACCCTCTCATATACTGTATGTTGTCGATGTTTCAGAATGAACACAAGGTGACACAAAAAGCAGTAAAACTCCTTGAGGACTTATTAACCCCTTCATTAGGTGTTATTCTAACTTGCATGTTCTTTCTGTAGATGTGTGATTTTTTTTCTGGGTACTCAGGCTTTCTCCCACAGTCCAGTAAAATTCCTTGTTAGGTTTACTGGTTTGTCAGATTTTTCCTTAAGAATTATTATGTGTGTGCGCATGTTTGTGTGTTTGTGTATTCGTGTGCATGGTTGTTTGTTTTGTGACAAACTGGGGACCTGTGCAACGTATGCTTGCAGCCTGTCTCTCACCAAATGACATAGATGAAAGTTAAATCTGAGAAGTTTGGCTTTTTGTTACTGACCCGTCTTGTTTACTGTGATCTGTCCACTTGCTTTACTGGGGGCCAAAATATCATTGTAAAGGCTGGTGTTAAGGTAAGATCAAAATTTTTATTTCTTCTCATTTTAGAGAAGAAATAAAAATTCTTCTCATTTTAATTGTTACATGTGTCCTAAATATTAGATTTTTCATCCCACAGTTGGTTTTGCTGCACCTCTGGTTGGTGGTGTAATATGTTACTGTGTTAAAAGACGCAGCCGAAGGCCAAACCAGCAGCAAAACAGGTACCGAACTATAAGATCATTTTAATGTGATGGCCAGATGTGACATCCATCCATCCATCCATTTACTGTTCACCCTTGTCCCTAATGGGGTCGGGAGGGTTGCTGGTGCCCATCTCCAGCTACGTTCCGGGCGAGAGGCGGGGTACACCCTGGACAGGTCGCCAGTCTGTCGCAGGGCAACACAGAGACATACAGGACAAACAACCATTCACACACAACACACACCCCTAGGGAGAATTTAGATATACCAATTAACCTAACAGTCATGTTTTTGGACTGTGGGAGGAAGCCGGAGTACCCGGAGAGAACCCACGCATGCACAGGGAGAACATGCAAACTCCATGCAGAAAGACCCCGGCCGGGAATCGAACCCAGGACCTTCTTGCTGCAAGGCAACAGTGCTACCAACTGCGCCACTGTGCAGCCCCAGATGTGACATATTGATGCTAATTCAAATTCATTTCAGCGACCCTGAAGAGATGAGCAGTGATCCAAAACTTCTAGATGCACAACTGTGAGGTTAGTGAAAAATGTTAATTGTCACACCAATTTATTACATTGATGTGGATTTTATTTTTTAAAGTTCACATTTTAAATCTTCAGGGACGCTGAAGTTGCTTTTCAAGTGGATGATGACACCATACCTCAACGTGGACGTGGGGATTAATTAAATTCACTTTAGCTAGTACAGTACAGCACTTTGAGCTGCTTTTAAAGACATAATTATCATAGGAAAGGAATTTTTTTAAAGATATGAATAAAATTATGCATCTCATTATTCTAGGTTTTTGGAAATATAAATACAGTAATCTTGGCAATCCTAACTGAACTAAAACAGGGACATTTTGCTGTGACAATGAGATCAAAATAATGGTGATGTGTCTTTATTTTACAATATATGTGAGCTGCAAGTACTGGGCAACATAAACCTATACTTACTGTTAGACTGTTAAAACAAATCCCAAGAAGATTTTTTTTTAATCTCACCTAAATGTGAAGTCCTGCCAGGGCATCATACCAAAATTAGGCTCATGAAATTCTGTTACGATTTAATTTTATAATTCGGGTTCAGGCCTGGAGGTGGAGTTATTGAGTCGTTGTGTTTCTTCTCCGTGGTGCACTGAGGAAAAAAGCTGGAGGAAAAAAAAGAGGCAGGAACAGACAGAGTCACACACAGGCTGTCTAACTACGGCAGCACAGTACGGCGGATCTGCTGTGGAGGGAAGTACAGCAAACAGTACATGATACGGAACCGCATTCATTTATCTGCTGGAGATCCTCCGCTTGAAGAAGAAGAAAAAGAAACAAGGCTCTGTGAGGACCGCAGCAGCCTCCCTGGGAAATATTTCCACGGGATTAACGAGAAGAAGACAATTTCTGCTCGGTTCATCAGGGAAAGCCGCTGGAGGTACGATGTCTGTACTTGTTCACCCGCAAAGTTTAGTGCAACTTCGTAGAAACAGCGGCGACTGGGGAGACAGTAGGGACCGTGACGTGTCGTATCTCAGGTGCTGTGGCGACAGGTGAAAAACTGCAGGTGTGATTAAACGGAGACGTCAGATTCTGCCCCGATACAAGGTGTTCTCGACCTAATGTGGACACAGGTCCTCGATGAGAGAAGCCAGATTGTTTTCAGGTTTTGGATTGTAGGTTGGATTTCACTACAATCTGTCACTTATGAATTATAATCCATATTAGTTTTCCCTGCTTATTAGTGAAATACGTTTTTTTTGTTGTTGTTGTTGTCAGCTTCTCAGACTTGCTTAGAAACAATCGGATGGACAATGACGCGAGCCTTAAATTGTGCAACTTGTGTTTTGTAATGAATTCTTCAGAATGTGGAATATTTATAGTTTCATGCCAATGAGTTTCAGTTGATCAATTTCTCGGGAACTGAATGCAGCCTTCTTTTAAATCCTTTCGTCGCAGAGTGTGTGTGCGTGTGTTTTTTTCTTCTTCTTCTTCTATGCATCTCTTCCCATTATCACAGCTCTTTACGTTAACGTGATACATTTCTGTGCTGGTGACTGGATCCTGGGCTCTTCACATTTCCCTCTTAAGCCCCTCTGAGAGAGTCACCAGGCTGTGACAGATATAAAACAGCCCTGCTTGACCAAAGATACAGCAGGTTATGCTCTGAAGACAGATTGATCCCTTCCAGGGGCTTGGTTTGTTTTTGTTTCACGTTGTTAACGCAATTCTTGGTTGTAGTTTGCAGAATTGCTTGCTGTATCTCACCTTTTAATAATAATAAAAAAGAAATATAGCAATCATAAAGATTTTTCCACAATTATAAAATGTTACTAGCTTTTGCTGCATTCATCTCAGACGCCTTTATTAACAAGTATAATGAACGGGCCCTTAGGCTTTGCTGAATTTAAAATACATTGTGGAGTTATCTTTGTGTACTTTATTGACTTTTCTTGAGTTTATCTAATGCTTATGCATATCTGGACAGTATCCATCTTTTTCAGATAGTATTTGCACTGCAAGGATCTAAACTAGTGAATACAATATAGTAAAAACATAGAACATCCACTGAAGCGTTTGACGTACTCGGGGTTGTAAAATACAAATCAGATCATCCCAAACCAGCCTGTATAAGTCGGGTGCTGCAGGTATATGCATCTGTGTTTATCTTTATGAAACTCCTTTATCATCCTCATTTGACTGAGAGGCTTTATGCCCACAATGTTTGAAAGGGAAAACATGCAAATTTCCCTCAGGTCTTGAGGTGTAACACGCTTTGCTGGATGTTGGTAAAATGCTGTTTCTTTTTGAAATTGTATGCCATAAATGAATGCAGCAAGGAAATGATACTTGGTTTTCCATTTATAGAAAAATAGTTTAGTTTGGATCTGTTTGATCCATCATCAAAGATAGAAAGAGTATGGTACAACTAATCTACCAAGGTTTTTTTTACCTAAGCTAATGGGTCAGACAAAAAAAAGCATTAATCAGAACAGCAGCAGAGGCTCATGGTATCTCTGAAGGAGCTGCAGAGAATATCAGCTCAGTTGGGAAGGAAAAATCAACCTTGCACATCATCCTTAATGCACCATTCCAGCTATGCAACATAGTGGTGGTAGCATCATATTGTGGGGATGCTTGTGCTGTTCAGAGACCCTCTTTGTCCAATCTGACTTAGGCTGAAACATTTCGCAAAGAAGTCTGGGTTTCTAAATGTGCTAAGCTATTGGAGACCCGCAGCTGCAACTGTAGTAAAAAGGGTTTACAAATGATTGACTCAAAGGGGAGCTGCATAAAAATGCACAGTACACTTTGTACACGTATCATTTTCATGTAGGGTTGGGTTCTTTCTTAAAATTATAATAAAGTACAGTGACGTTTGAGTTTATATGGTGATAAAGGGGTTTGCATGTTGCAGTGAACATATGTGTGCAGTTAGAGCGCTTTCCTACATAATTAGCAGTTGAGAGGCCATATTTGTTAGATGAACATAAGATCCTTTCTGTTCTTCAGCTTTTCCTTTCATGTATAAGGCTTGGGCTACTAATGAACACTTTCAATTAAACTTTTTTAGAAAACGTCAGAAAGCCCCGTTGTGGAGCTTCACGTTCACAGGTGTAACAATTAACTTCTGCCGATCCTTTCAGAGTAGTCTTATGATTTCTGGGTCAAAGAGCACTTGGTACATATCATAAGGTACCATGGGAACTCGGTGGTGATACAGCAAAAATAACAACAATATGAGATTTATTAAAGTGGTTACATAACTCACCAACATTCCTTCTGCCATTCCTGATGACAGCTTGACTAACACCGTACTGTTTGGACACACATACATGCAGTAGTGTCTCGTCACATTCATCATTATCGGATAAAAATGCCTCTCGGTCCTCCCAGAGGGAAATTCCTCTGAGAATTTCCTGATGTTTGCGTGCAGTCCAGCTAAAACTGAGGTCCTATAGCTGCTGTCAGAACATCTCTCTTAGAGCCAGGGATAATGCGCTCTACAAGCTGAAAACAAGGCAGGACTTTCTGCTACACTCAACATGAATTTAAATGAATTTATTTCCACTTGAATTCAGAACATAACAGCAAACAATTCTGCCAGGCCCTTGCAGAGATCATCTTTGTGCAGGTCTGTTAAAGGCTATCAAAATGTGCATTCCTGCTTTTAATAAGCAGGACGTCTCAGCTGCTGGATCACACGGCTGGTGTTTATTAACTAAAGAATTGTTGCTCAGGATATTTTATGAGACTGACATGCAAATAGAGCAGCCTCCATGGTTGACAAATCACTTGTAAATATGCTGCATTTATGTCCTGTGAGCTAAAACCATCCCTCTCGGATGTAATAGCTGTTATTATAATTGTTACCACCTACAACGTTTGGGTTATTAATTGCTAAAAACCTTAGAGGACAATCAAATTTATGATCAAGTTGACCCACTTCCTGTAGAGACCTGATAGCCTTTTGACGATCCACCTTTTTGCAGCATACGGGTGAGCAGTGTACAGTATGAACTAATGAACTGTTCTCTCACTCTCTTTTTATTTTTTCTCTCTCTCCCTCTCTCTCTCTCTCTCTCTCTCTCTGTGTGTGTGTTATCTGTTTTATTGTCCTCACTCGTTGGCCAGCCTCCACTCATGTCAGCACATACCTCATACGGATCTGACTGCCATTAGCACTCAGTCAGGAGTCACAGCTCTGTAATCAAGTCACTTTTTGTTGTAGGGGCTATTAGAAATGTTCTGGGGTTTGGTTTCCTCCTTGGGAATTCACACAAGCTTTATCCAAGTTATAGACAGAACCAAAACTAGCATGGATAATATGCAGGTTCTTCTTTATCTCTGTATTTATTGTAACTTAGCATATGTAAACAATAAACATTTTTAAAAATAGAAAATTCAGAATAAACATGCATTGTCGATCATCCTTTCACTCTTTCTATTCATCTCTCTTGAAAGGGAAAGACGTCAAGTCAATAATTAAGAGTCAGTCGTTTCACTTCTCATAATAATTAATATAACAGTGGGCAGCACCGCTAACTGAAAAAGGTCTCTGAGTTCACCTTCAAAATGCTTTGGATAAATCTTATCTTGGGCGCTCTAAAATGAGCACCAGCTCCCATAATTACGACTTTATTGAATAACTTCCACATAGCCATCCCTCACTACCTCTGAGTAGTGTTTGAGGAATTAAAGTTTATTCATCAGAGGTTGCACTTAAGGCTCTGTGGGACCAGAGTGGTCTACCCTCCAATTATCCACTTCTCTATACAGCTACATGAGTCTATTTCATTCATAAAAGCGCACAATGTTTGATAAACTTTGATGCAGAAAATTACCAGACTTTGGGACTAAAACAAATTGTGCAAAATAGGGATAAGCCGGTATGTAGATATATCAACCAAAAATGACATTTGTTGTGCTATTTTTACAGTTTAAAGTTATTTTATTTAAATGCTAGAGAAAGTGCCTGAGTGAATGAAGTTTTCTCTAACTGCATGAGACAAGGTCTTGGTCAAGTAGTTGAAACAATTGACAAAGCTTTTAATTAATATTTTTTCTTCATACTATTAATGTTAATAATAATAATGCAATTAGATTACTTAATGTAGAATAATTTTTTAAGCATTTGTAAAAGACTGGCTTAGAAATATGCTGCAAACACGATAAGCCTGACATAAATCTGTCCAGTTTTCATGCCCATGTGATAGTATTTAAAACCAAAATGAAGTGTGTGTGCTCCAGATTTGTTGGACCTTGCAGATTTTTTGAACTTCACAAATCAAAGACCAAAACTCCCCAAAAATATTTTGTTGCTAAAAAATGTAGTGACCAGCAGTCACATTCCTTTATGTAGTTTTTATCATCTTTAGCCATCAATTTAATAAATGGTCTAACTTTTTCATTTTCTCATAGTTACCAATTTGTACCTTAATTTCACGGACTCATTACTATTTCTTAGCCACAAGCAAAGTATTTTATAGCCATATATTTAAACCATTGTGGATCAGGTATTTTGTTGTATTTTTATGACTAATTTTAGTTTTTATGACTTATAAGGATAATAATTTTTAAAAGCTTTTTGTAATACACCATATCTCCACATACCTGGTTCTGATCCCTGTTCAGAAGGGTTAACCAATTAACCCTTCTGAACATTTCTGTCTTTTATTAGATTATGATTTCATTTCAGGGTGACCCCTGCTGATAGATATTATTTATTCTATTCACGTAAACACATTACATTAGTCTACAAGCAGAATATAAAGATTTAAATTGTCTGATGTCAGAAGGGTGTGAAACACACCGCTGGCAGCTATGAATTGATACCCAGCGAGCCAGAAACGCCCACTGGCAGATAGCTCTTTTATAACGTCAAACAAGTTGGGTACAAAACGACCAGAACTTCAAAGGTGTGAAATGACGCCGGGGCGAAAAGATCAGAACTACTCCAAATTTCTCACATGCATACAAACAGAAAGCTGAATCTTTTGAAGACTGTCCACAAACATCCGTGTGCAGTCCGGGATCTGTTTAAAATCCTCATTATTCACTTCAAAGCTATCCGTTCGATCTTAATGACCTCTGCTTGCCTGCTCTGGCCAATCGACTCATGGGCACCAGCTTTGAAAGGGCGAGGGAGCATTGTCCGAGGGGGCCTGCAGGGACGTTTAGCTGGTAATTGTCCCGTACTGAATCCCGGTCGGTTGGTTGAAGGCTGCTAGCTAAGCATTAAGCTGGGAGCCTCACAGGAATGTATATCATTCAGATATTTGTTGTTGTTGTTTTAGTCCTCCGTAGTACCCTTTCTCGTCCTTCTTCCCTCCCACTTCCCTTATAATGACGAAGTCTGCAGAGGCCCGCTCAGGGAGTCAGAGTGAGAAAGTGGGAAGGAAAGATCACAAGATGAAAGGGAGAGCTGAGTGAAGACAACTGGGGGGAAAAAACGAGCGAGACAAGAGGAAGAGTTCTCGTCTTTATCTACTGCAGCTTGTGTCTCCTTTCTTGATGAAATGATTAACCTTCTCTTAGCATCATTGGGCCATTTCTGTTTACTGTAATACTTCTAGATAATAAAACTTTCTATCTCCCTCGAGGATTTACTGAGGGAGAGTGGACCTTTGGACCCTGAAAGGGCCTGGCTGAGCTGGGAAACCCTGTCTCTCATTGTATTTGTGCTGTTTGTTTTCCCTGGACGATGACGTTAGGACACGAGGCTCTGCTGGATGCCTGGTGATGGATATAGCTGCTGTCTGAGGGGGGAAAAAAAGCCTGCTTTAATAGGTCGTCATCTCGGAGAGTGGAGTGTTGTTCTCTATCACGCTCATTGGAGCTCCTTTTGTTTGCTTCTGTATCTTTAGGGAACATTGTCTTACTTCTTTTCTCTATATATTCCTGCCCCTGTGTTTCACTCAACGCTCCCTCCCACTCTGTTCCCTCGAATGAATCATGTGACTCTCTCCGGACACGGAGGGTGACCTCCTCCTTGCTGCTTCCCATACAAAGAGGGACTCGAGTGAAAGTGATGAATGATGATCTGATTTTCAAAAACACAAGCTAGAGTCGCTGGGCATGCAAAATAAAATGAACACAATACTTCTTTAGTTGTTTAATTGTGTTATAACTACAGTTTTTCTTTTCTCTTATGTAAGAATAACATTGTTAATATGTTACCCAGTTTAGTGAGTGTTGCATTAATCATAAGAAAAGGAATGACTGAATTTTTACACACCTTTTGTGTCGCATTTCCTCGTTGTCATCGTCTTCCTCCCTTATGTTTACCACTCCCACCTTCTTGTTAGGCCCCTTTTTGTGTGGTCTTGTCATATTTAAAAGGTCAAATCCCTCTCCCCTCCATGACACACACACACACCCATCCCCACACACACACCCCCACAGTCTGAGTACCTTCAGTTAGCCTGGTCATTGCCACAAGAGCCTAAAAAATAAGTGCAAAGTTTGGTGCTGATGGGATTAAGGGTTGCTGTTTTGTGCTTAGCAAAATGGATGAGCGAGTTTGTTGTAGAAAAACTAGCCTCACCTGTACAAAGTGTTTTGAGTGTGGGCAGATCTTCTTGTCCAACATCAGAGTCTGACCTTGGGGAAAGCTTTCTTAGAGGACGTAAAGCTGTTAATAGCTTCAAAGGTTGGGCCAACATTATATTAAACCCCTATGGATTAAGAATGGCATGTCACTCCAGGTCATGTGCACATGAAGGCAGAGACAAAAATATAAATATTATCATACAGGATTACATAATCTACAGTACATCCACACTGGTTTTCTGGCCACTTCATGAATTTCTTGGTTTCGTTCTTTAGTTTAGTAAGACATCCTAAAGAAGCATAAACCTCAGGGATCCATTCAGGCAACTCCTCCAGCAGCAAGCTGACAGTGTTGGTTACCCAAGAGATTTTTCCTTATTTTCCTCACTGTACGATGAGGTAATATCCCAGGCTTTTTAAAATTTGGCTAAATTAACAAGCTCCGCCACTTAACTTCAGTTCTGTTTGCAACTCTGTCTGATAAGCTATCCTCACCCTCTGTTGGTGCTGCCTCAGAATTTTAATCACATTCACACACATACACACACAGACTTCTTCCAAGATCTGCAGTGCTGCATAGTGCCTGCTGTTAGTGGGCAGACCGTACCCTGAAGCTGCGTCACAGCCTGTCCGTCAGAAAGGGGATGAAAACAAACGATCCTCCTAATGTAGTAAAACATGAAACAGATCAGTTTCATATGCTGAAGGAGGAAGGGAGGAGGCGTGTGTTGAGGAGTGGATTTGATAGGTTTCTATTGAAACAGAAAACACACATTCATGGTTTGCAAACTCTGTATGGGGTTGTTATTCTTTTGCATCTTATCTTGGATTAGTCCTAACTGAACAACTCTGTCAGTCTTTAGAACATGAATCAGAATCTGCCTCCTTAAGAAAGTTTCTGTGGGTGCTGGATGAAGTTAACTCCCCACACTCAAAATCCATCAAGATATCATAATACATTTTGCAAATACTTCACATTCTTGGCCTGATTAATCAAAGTGTGTGACCAAACACACACTCCAAGTATGCCATTTTACCACACAAAATGATTTCTGTCTAAATAATTTTTTCGTTTTGCTGTGATACAAATCCAATCCATTAGATTTCTAGCATTTACCAATGCTGCAGCAGCCAACACAGTCTTTCTTTCACAGTCAATTTCATTGTAATGGTGATTTGTATAAAGATAAATGGTGAAAACCCAGATATATTGGATCACCAAAATGTTCCCAGCTTATTGCAGTTTTTAAAGGTCTGCATGAAAAAAGAGACCATGATTAAAAACATGACTGCTTGTCTTACTGGCATGCAGGTGACAGTAGGACAGAAAGTTGACTTCAGTCAGAGATAATGATGCCTTCATTGGGATCTTCTGCCTGTACTTTGTCCTGGATCAGGACATCCCAAAGTAAAAAAAAACCTTTTCTTCTTTTCCTGTTCGTCAAATTAATAAAAGTTTATAAATGTCTCCAAAATCAACATGCTTTCCTGGTGACAGACGCGTGCTTGGATTCATAAACTGGGATTATTCTGTGATCCTTTCCATTTTCTGTTGGATTAAAAACTCATACCTCTAAATATGTACATTCTGTTTTTTATGGCTTTGAAAGAAAAATAGTAAGCTTGTCAGGAAAATATTAGACTGAAAATCTGAAAATGTAAATTGCAGATATAGGCTTGATCATTTCATCTTCATACATAATTGTATTGCTCATAGTCTGAAGAGACTATTCTTGTTCGTATATTTAAAACAAAACAGAAATGAATTAAATCAGGAGTTAATGTTGGTGTTTCTCTGTCTGGTATTTCAGACGGGAAGTTGACCAATCCACTTCCCCTCAGGATGAGCTAAAATGACAGCATGCGTCTTCTTGGTTTTTCTCCACTGAAATCCTTTTCTCTAACGTTATGGTAAGAGATTGTGGGGGTCACGGCAGCCAGGCGGCCTGATCCTTAGTGCTCTGCCTTGCTGTCTCAATATTGATTCATCATTTTGTTTACAGTCTGCTTGAGTAAGCCGATATTACTGTTTCTAGGGAGTGAAACAAAGCAGAGGGAAAAAAAGCCTTTGGGTTTGTTTGTATCCTGATGTCTACAGGAACCTCTGTGATTGAATATGTCTCAGCTCAAATGTCGCTGTCAGGGATGATTAATTTAATAATAATTGGACTTTATTTGGTTTGCATCGTTGGCAGACAGCTCTTGTCTCCTATCTGCATCAGATTTCTGTCTCCCAGATTGCCTGGCTACGGCGCTGCTGTTTGACTTCCACTGGGGCCGGCCGGCATCCTTGGCAGTACCCTTGAAACCATGGAGGAGATATGCCATGAGAACGAGTGTTTGATCTGCACTCAAGTGGGCCTGTTTGCAGGGGGAAAGAATTTTGGACAAGGGGGTGGGATAAGTTATAGTGGAGCTGTTTATGAGCAGAGTCGTCCACAGTGTGGAATGAGCCTGTCGGTTCTTATGGGACCTGATTAGAAGAAAACACACACAAAACAATTTAAAAGTGCAAAAGAAAAGTGAGTCAAATGTCAAGTATACATAGACTAGGTTATTAAAACACGGACACGTGAAGGTAAATTGTGTTTCCACAAACAATTTCCACCTTGTACAACACAATTCTGCTTCGTCCAAGCAGAGTTTGATGGTTGCATCTTGCCGTTGGAACATTGTTTTCCTCCTTGTTTCTGCTCCTGACCCGCATTGTGAAGGATTCTTCTTTTGACTGCAGTGTAGGAAATAAACACTTCACCTGGCTATCATAGCTGCGCAAAAGGGAACATTAGTGAATAAACTGTATAATAAGCAGGATTAGATTATAAAACGCATATATGCCAAGCTTTAAACATCACAAAGTGCACTGTTCAACTCCTCTTCTGAAAATGAAAAGAGTACAGCACAGCTGCAAACCTACCCAGATATGGCCATCCACCTGAACTGACAGGCAAGAAGCACATTCATCAGGGAAGTAGCGAAGAGGACCACAGTGACCCTGGGAAATCCACGGCTCAGGTGGGAGAACCTGTTGAATTATGCACTCCATAACTCTGGCCTATATGAACGAATCGCCACTGTTGAAGGAAACCTATATGAAATTCTGGTTGCAGAAGGTTCTCTGGTCAGATGAGACTAAAATTTGACTTGTTTTTATGGCTGCACGTGGAGAGACTAACATTGGCCGTCACCCTGAAAAACCTCATGCCTCAGTGAATTATTTCTTGCTTTAGCATCAGGCTGTAGGAATGCCTTACTTTAGCAGGGACAGGGAAACTGGTTGGAGTGTGAACAAAGATAGAGATGAACACATTCTCTCAATCCCATCCTTCTTTGAAAATTGAACTTCAGCAATTTTCAAAGAAGGGGCAAATATTTCAGTCTGTAGATGTTTACATCTTCTAGCTCTCTCTTGGGGTAGCCCAAAAGACTTGCAGCCGCAGCAGGACTTGAGCAAAGAATTGATGCAAGCGGTCTGAATATAAAGCACAGCACACCTCTGAAATTATTCCTAATAAATGCAGAAAACCATGTATCATTTCTCTTCCACTTCACAGTTGGCCTCTTGCTATTTGATCTATTGTGTAAAATACTTTTAGGTTTTTGTTCGTAACGTGACAAGATGTGGAAAAGTTCAGAGCGAGTGGATACTTTTGCAGGCTACTGCATGCTAATATATTTAAAATTTTTAGACATTCATAAACATAGTCTCCTTTGTATTAATCATTTGGATCTGTTTCTACACTTGGTTCTCATCCAGACAACTAACATCTCCTCCATAATATAATCTATCCAAGACAATGAGGTGACAGAGCTGAAACCGAAAGGTCTTGTATCACTGACGTTTCACTTTGTTTCTGTTTTTCCTTGTCATTTTCCAATGTGCCTGCATTGTTTGCTAATGGTGTGGATGGCAGGACTAAGTCACGGCTGGTTAAGATCATCTGTCCATTCATTTCACGTCAGCGTGTTCATACGTCCGCCTGCCATTTGTTATGAAGTGAACAGGAGACCTGCTGTTTGTTCGCTGCAGCTGCCGGCCTCTCATGGATCGTTCTGGAAACAGGGTACTGGTGCGTCCAGCTGGGCTGTGTGGGGTCAGGTGAGGGTGGCAGGAGGGGGAGTGGAGGTTGGAGTGGAGGGAAATGCGCACAAAATGGTGCTCAGGTCAGGGCAGCTCTGAGAGCCGGACTCATTAACATTCCTCAGCTTCAGAGAGCGCCAGGCCAGTCGCAGCGAATAATGGCTCAGGTGGATCAACACATCATTATCCAGATTTACCTCTATTGACACTGCTCATGATTGATAACAGGATCTCATTATGGCTTCTCCGGCTTCAGGCAAATGTTGCATCAGCGTGTTTCCTTATAATTGACGGAGTCTTGTTTTTGTTAAGGGAGAAAGAAAAGATACAAATGATGTAAGTTTCCAAACAAAGATGGATTAGTTTGCGCCTCAGGCCAAAGTATATTTTGTTGTGTTTATTGCAACGGTGGAGCCGGTCCATAGATAAGAATTTATCTGGAGATGAGCGCTCATGGTGTCGGCTGCATTCTTTTTTTATCTTCTTTATCAGTGCATGTGAGCCTGCATTCACCCAGAAGTATACATTGGCTCTATTTTAAAACACGTTTTCACCAAGAAGGAAGCACATTTAGGATTTCATTACAAGAGGCGGACCCATCAAAATTTGGTGGTTGATTTTTTTTAGTCAGTTTTTTTCCCACATTTTCTTCAGAAGATCCAATTTCTTTCTAAGAAGTTTAATGTAAGAAAGATTCCAAAGATTTTTTTCCCCGTTACGGCATAAAGGATTATTATCCATGTATCACAGAGAGCAGTCGCTGTAAAACAAGATTTTACTAATGTTTTAAAACAGAAAAATTGATTACGGAGGTGATATTTTGAACAATCTTTAGCACCTTAAATAAACATTTAGCACAGTCTGCATAGCTAACTTCATAAAAACTGCAGTCTAAGATTTTTAAAAGGCTGCTCACATTTCCAAATCCAGCATCTTCAAAGAGCGACAGAGGTAAACACTCAACAGGATACTACAGAGCATTTTTACTTTACTTATTCAGCCTTCCTGTTACCTGCTGGATATATCACTGTCTTGAAGAGGATAGCTAACCTTGAGGGCTTTTCCCTCAGTCAAACGTTTACACTGAAGAGTGTTACCATATTTTTAAAATTATTTTAAGCACTTGGTCATCAGAAAAAGTTTTACTTTTTAGTTTCTGACTGGTCAGTCTGATCAAGCTGAAATTCTGCTGAATTGGATCTCCAGCTGACATCTGTTATCATGGCCACACTGTTTTATTTTTTTCAGAAAGCCGAAACAAAAGCATATAAAATGAACTAATTACTTTTATTTACAGCACACAATGCAATATTTTTTCCTACTGCTGCAAAAATAATAATGCCATCCTTAGCACCTATTTTGACTCTGACTGGACTTTTCAAGATGACAGTTCACATTTGTCTATTTTATAAGACAGATTCAAGTGTAGGAGCCTTTTCTTATAGCAACAGGTGAGGGAGGGGCACGATGGTACTCTATCGTTCAAACTGTTGTAGAAATCTCTGGCTTTTTCTCTGGCGTCTATATAACAGGATTTGAAATGAAATGTGAAAATTGCCACTTTTTAAAAACCTCGGTACCGGCAACTGGCCCACGTAACAGTATAATATCCCTAAAGATTGTTTTGGACTCTAGAGCTCTGAAAAGGCTTTCATTCAGATGTGCAGCGGCTCTGAAGGTGACGTGACCGCTGGTCACAGAACGGTTGGCCCGAGGACGTGCCGTCAAACGCTGATGAAGCAGAAAGTCCTTCAAGGTGCTCAGGTCCTGCAGATGCATTTAAATGCAGGTGATGTGGCGAGTGCAGATACGTCACAGCTTTGCCACGCAAAGTCCTGGCTCAACCAAGATTTCTGTTGAGCTTTTCCAGCTTCCAGACCGATTTGCCTGCGATACAAACGCCGAGGTGCGATTTTGTTCAGTCACGTCGCTCTGCCGTTTTTTGTTTCGTATCTCCTTGGAAAGTCAAAGAGCAAAACAGGCAGAGTGGGTTGGGCGTGGGGGTGGGAGGCAGTGGTAGCGATGGGAGGGGAGCAGCAGACAGATGGGAGTGTTGCGGCTCAGAAAGAAGTTGCTTGTGCTGTCAGCATAGTGAAAACTTTCGCCCCTGAGCTCTGACTCATTAACCGCAGCTCTGCACTTCAATGAGATACAGCTCAAAACGTTAAGCTGCCAAGCAGGATTGTTTTGTTGCTTCAAAACAAGAATCCAATAAAGAGTTACTACACACAAACAAGCCACAGTCGACCGACAAGAGGAATTGTTTCTCATGTTAGAAAGTTATGTAACCCAACAGCCTAACTAGCTCTGTCCTAAACTGATATCATTACTTTCAACTTGCTTTCCGTACTGTAATGCTGAGTTTATGGGTGATGTTTTGCCTCCAGTTTTGTTGCATAATGCTTTCTCTGTTCCTGCTCTCTTATAGAGACTCTCCTGATGATTGCTCAATCATCAGGAGATAAAGAGGTGTTGTCCTGATTGCTGTTGGCCCAGCACTGCTCCTCTGTAAGCAAGGTAAGTTACGCTCTTGACCTTATAGAAAGGTTATTTATTTATTATTGTATTATTTATTATATAATTTATTATTAATTAAATAATAAAAATTATTTATTATTAATTTGAGGTTATGTAATAAGCACCAGTCCTCTGTTAGCAACGTAGCGGTTTTTGATTTGGATCCCCCTTTTCCTTCAGATGTCGACCGCCTCTGAAAACAGGATGGAAGGGCCTCGCACTACGAGCCGAGAGAAAACCTATAAGAAGGTAAAGCCAACCAGGGCTGTGCTGTGTGGCGATTTATTTCCTTATTCTGATGCAATAAACCCGATTCTGGTAAACGCTTCAGTTTTAGAGCCAGTGAGTCCAAAGCAGCTTTACTTCTGAGTAACTTGAGTGGGTTAAAATGTCCTTGTGCTGCAGCACATAATGTCCTGACCCCTGTTAGGGCTGGCTGCCAGAGACCAGTGCTGGTCCCACTTGTTTTCTTTGCTTTTTTTTTCTTCTCCTATAGACGTCACTGAGAGTGGCAGCATTTATAAAGATGTAACCATAACGTTTACAGTAGCACAGCAGCTATCTTTGTCTTAGTTTGGTCGGAATATATTTAGTTATTTTGACTACCCACCTAACAGGAATATTTGTTTCCCAGCTTATAGGAGCTATTTTTAGTTGGGTTTGGTGATATTTACATTTATTTGCATTTTCTTGATGCACTACAAAACGATTTTATTCAACTCGGTTTATTTATACGCCTCCGGTTCAAAGCAAGTGCTATCCAATGGCAATTTACACACAAACGCGTCCAGTCGACATACACAGAAATATATTGTCACAAACACATGGGAGATTATTTAATTTGGTGTTGTCTTTAGTCTGAAACACACTAAAGCAAAACAATTTTCCCACAGCAAAATGGTGTCATGTTGTAAGAATATTATTCCAGGTGTGAGTCTCTATGGTGTTTTATAATTCTTGTTGTTTTGATTTCAGTTCCAATTAATGATGTTAATTACAAAAAATGACTTTTTTTTTCTTCCCACTATTTGTCCCATAAGAAGATCAATAAATACTGTATCTGTGTTTTGTAGAACAATTATTTCTGAATTTTCACAGAGTATTACTGAATAATTAGATGCAGACAAAGTAATTGGCCACCAGTGATGATTGTGTCTAAAAATATTTTCATACATTTGCAGGTAAAGGAACTTTACCCTAAATGTTTTTTTTAAAATCAATTCGCTTCATCAGGAAAGAAAATCAAATTTTAAGAAATAATTGTTTTGAAGTGAAATTTTAGCACAATTATTTCTCCAAAACATTGCTTTATTTTAGGGCTTTTTACACGGTTTTATCAAGAGCGCCAGCAAATTTGTAGAGCGCTGCAATTGTCTGCGGGGCGTCTGCTCCAGCAGGGCGATGTTTTAATCCTTGCTATTTTAGCGTTCCAAATAAACGTGCTGTTTTTCTCTCTATTTTCCCGTCAAGACCACGTCATCGGCCTTGAAGGGAGCCATTCAGCTCGGCATCGGCTACACAGTGGGCAACCTCACCTCAAAGCCAGACAGAGACGTTCTTATGCAGGACTTCTATGTGGTGGAGAGCGTCTTCCTACCCAGGTTAGTGGTGTACATGAGCAAAGCGGTGCACATACGTGGACGTACTCCGTTTTTAGTGTAATGTAAAATGCAGAGGCCTCTGAATGTTAGTTATTTGTACAGTGATTGCAGAGTAGCACCATGAGTTTCATCAAATCTCAAGGTTATTTCACAGCAGGAGGCCATGAATCAGAAAACCACTTCATAAAAAGCAGCTTACATGTAGGTGGAAACAGCCTGAAACAGCTGACTAGTGTCTGCAGATTTGTTGTGCTTTTTTGCCCATTAATATTTTTTTTTGTCTGGGTCCGTGGGTTTGTCTGCTACAAACAATAAATAACTAATCTTGCCCAGTGGGTAAACTGCTGCCAGAGCCTCTCCATCATCATTTCTCAGCAGTCAGTTCTCCTCGTCTGAGTCATGACGCAGGGATGCTACTATTCCTGCGGATTATCCTCCCAAGAGCTGGGAAATCAGCTTACTGCATGCCTCTTGCTGCTGCTGCTGCGGCGCTCAGCAGACGTCAGCGTGTGTCCTCTCCATCTTCTCAGGCTGTCTTCACAATTACATCATCAGCTTAGAGAGCCATTTGATATGATCTGAAGCTCAACCAGGAATTGTTCGAAAGTGGGAACCTCTCATCCATCATCACACAGCCGGAGCTCCAGCGATCTCCCTGTCTGGTTACAGAGATCAGAGATTTCTAACCTTTTGCATCTCACACACGTGACTTTGAGATGATCAGCAACGGTCGTTTTGCTATAAAATGAGACATTGATAAGAGTTTTGTGATCAGTTTTTGAATTTTCTGAAAGTTTTGTCTTTCTGATTTCAGTTTTAGCCAATTCAGATTTTTCTTTAGACTGTTAGACTACAGAATTTAAAATATATATTTTCTTTCCTTCCTCCTGTGAGGAGCCATTATTTATTTAAATTGAAAGCAGAGATGTCACACCATGCGTATGAAAGAGCCATCACTGTAAAACAAGATTTCACTAATATTTTATTACCAAGTCAAAATGAGACTAGTGTTGCTTGGTAAAACTCTAACAGCATTTTAGATTTAGCTTAGGGATTAGCACTGTTAGCAGCATTACTGAAATACCAGTCTCTCTGTGTGGAAATCTAAGTTCTTAACTCAGAGGTTTTCAAAAGGCCGCAAACAAAAATCCTGAAAATAATTCAGAGCAATTTTGCTGTTGTTTGTTCAGCCTTGCTGTTATCTGTTGAAGTATCGCTCTCTCACTCTGTCGAAGGCTGGATTAACCTCAGGTCAACATGTTGTATCACATACAGATTCCTTTTATTTGGCGTCCTATGATCTTTGTAGGAATGATTTAAGACCCATCACGGGTTTGCAGAACCTGTGAGTCTCTGTGGAGGGATTTTGGCCTCTTCTTCCTTACAGGACTGTTTGAATTCAGTCACATCGGAGAACTTTTGGGGATGGAGAGCCAGTTTAAGGTCACACCTCTGGATCTCAGTCAGAATTAGCCCTAGTCACTCAGATGTGGCCCTGCTGGTGTGCTTTACGTCATCATCCGGCTACATAACCCAGGTTCATGTTGAAGGACGTTCTCCATCAGCGTTGTCCCACAGGTTCTGTTTTAGTGATTACCTGCTCGTGCTGATCAGGCGGTAATCATTTGAAAATGTCCTGTTGTACTTACTGAGGCTATCTTTGTCCAATTCAACTTTATTAGATGAGCTGAAAGATTTCAGTGAGACAAAAAAAGTTCAAATAAAATAAATCTATTAGAGGGAAAATATTGCTTTAATGAACTGTTCCTTATTCCAAACAGCTTTTTCTAGTACAGATTTTACAAATCAATATTGCAATGTTGATATACTTGTAATATATTGCTCTGCCCTATTTATGTATTTTTTAGCTGTCTGGTTAGAGCTCATTTACTTCTGGTTTGTAGTTCTCCAGAGTAATTTTTTTTTTATTCAAACTGGACTTTGCATTTCAAGTCTTCAAGCTAATTTATGATTAAAACGTTTGAAATGTCAGAGCTGACTGATAAATCATTTCCCCAAGGGAGTCTTATAGTTATTTAGTCAAGAATGTGGTAGTTGAGAAACCTGCTAAGATTTATAATAGCCACGATAAAAATAGCTGTAATCTACTAAAAAGGGGGGCACTCAGAGTTGTTTTTGTGGACACACACATTCGTCAAACAAGGTTGTGGTTAACCCTCGGGTTTCAGGGAGAGAATGAGAGACCTGTAAGGAAGTACTTTGTGGTCTTGGCTTTTGAGATGCAACACCCGGATATGCAAACTCACTATGGTCTATGCAAACCTGTTCCTGGCACGCACACGTCTCCTATTTCTGAGCAACGGCCAAACATTACTCTTGTTGGTTCTGTGGCTTCTGATTGAGAGGCGGGAGTATAAAACCATCAGTGTCATCTGACATCATGTTTGGGTTGAATAAAAGATGCAGTTGTCCAGCTTTTCTTTGAAATGTAAAAGCCGGGAAGGAAGAAAAGACACAAGTCAGGAGAAATTGAATGTTCTACATCTAATACCTGACATAATCATTTCTTTTTTTAATTCTCTGCCTTCTCTAAGCAGTTCCCCTTTGGTGAAAACGTAAAACATATTTATTTCTTTTCTGAAAGACTGGGAGGAAGGTTAAGCGATGAGCTCTGAAGTTTTTATTTGTCTCTCTTGTCTGTCAGCGCTCCTTCTCGTCTTCATCTTCCCATTTTCTTCTGGAGATTTATTGGCTGCTGTCAGTCTAGTTTTCACACTCGCACCCCGGCTTTGCTCTCCTCTTTCTGTTTCACTTTCCCTTCTTCTCAGTGGAACTGCAGGCGACTGTCTTTCTGATCAGATTGGATCAAACATTTCCATGTGCTGTTTGTGCTCGACAACTTTCCGTGACAGGTGAACACCGCTGCCGTCCTGCGCTGAACAAAGCAGTCAAATTACTTTGTGGGGTTATATTACAGGGCACAGCCCAGACTGTTGCCCCAGCACACAACAACAAAATAGTCTGGTTACTCGGATCATTGTTTAAGAACCCTGATTTAGAGTCGCCCTGGAAAACTTAATCTTTATTAACCTACTTCCATATTTAGGATCCATGAAAACCAGTTCCAGTGAGCTTACGTCGGCTCACTCCCACCGTATTACTGACACGCTAGTTCATGTGTCGCGGTTCTCCCCTGGAATGAAAGCTAGCTTGGGAACCGAATGGGGCCAACCTTTGTCAAAGCCTGTCTGAGAATGTCCCGCACTCCAGCCAAAGACGAAAAAAAAATCTAGGCTATTGTGTTATTTTAGGGCTTTTTGCAGGTCCTTTTTCTCCCTCTGAGGAAAGGCTCATGTGCTGCTGATTATTGCTTAGATCCAGTAATCAGACTCACCTTCAGCCTCCAGGCGAACTACTCTACACCGGCCTTTTTTCTTTTTTTTTTTTTTTGTCACGCCAGCTGTTATGGATCCAGGTTCTTGTAGATGACTGAACTGAACTCTGTCCATGCATTAATGCAGCGTTTCTCCACCTGGTGGTCCTCAGGGCCCACTGTCCGTCATGTTTTAGATGCATCTCTGCTCCAGAACACTTAATTAAAATGATTTCATTACCTCCTCCGTGACAGTGGAAAAACACTCCATCCGTGGCTAAAAATGCAGTGACCCACTATACTGAAGGCCCAACCGTAATGATAAGATTGTTGTTTATTGAGATTTTATGGGAATAATGTGTCTTATGCATCTTTTTTTTTTATTTTTCACTCCTTCCCGGCTTGGTTTCATCATCACGTTACAGTGAGGGAAGTAACTTGACTCCTGCTCATCACTACCCAGATTTCCGCTTCAAGACGTACGCTCCGCTGGCTTTCCGTTACTTCAGAGATCTGTTTGGCATCAAACCAGACGACTATCTGGTAAGACCCAAAATCTTTCCAACACTCCAAGTAGTTGATGATTGATTTTTTGTTGTTGTTTTTTCTTACCGAGGCAAATCAGAAAAGTGTGCCATACTACCAAAACCTTGAAGAACAGTTTTTCACATCATTTACAGCTGCATTTCTCTGCCAGTTCGGCACATTTAGAGTCAAAAAGTTTCATTTACTCTTTCCAAAATAGCTCAAGCTCATTCAGATCAGATGGTGTGTGTGTGTAAACATTAGTTTCCAAGTCTTGTCACAGATTCTGAAATTAATTATTGAAAGGACTTTGACTAGGCCATTGAAACACATAAATGCTCTTTGAACCAAGCCATTCCACAGTAGCTCAGGCTGCATATCAAGGCCCATTCTCAAGGCCCAAAGAAGTTCACTGAAAAGCCATGATATTAAAATATGTGAATCCTTTTACTTTTTTTTTTAAAGTGGCAGAGATGCTCATAGAAGGTATTGTTAAAAAATTAGACAAAAACATTTTGTCTCATTTTGTGTGCAGTAGTGTACAACGTGTTCATGTGCTGACCACTAACAAATGGTGCCTTCTGTCAGTGCTGCACATTTTTTAAAGTAATTTGGTTTGTTTGACCCCACCCCTCAGTGATGTTACATCTAAACATTCCCCACAAAAACTCCTCATGTCAAGTACGTCCACAACATTCCTCTTAGGATGTTAGTGGCTCCCAAGCAAAAGCTTTCTTCCTGTTTAAATGCATTCATGGGAAAAAACAATCAAACAAGTTCAATGTACGACTGTCATTGGTTGTTACTGTGAGTCGTAATCCCCAAAATGGTGAAACATAAGGCAGCTGGACTTCTGCTTCTGTTCAAACAATTTCACTAAGATTTACTTCAAGGACACATATTCTGGTATTTTTAAAAAATATTCTGAGCCCTTTCAGATTCAATGTAAAGCCCAGATGCTACAAGCTAATTCAAACCGTTACACATTTTGCTCCGACAAGATATGAGCAGAGGTGATTAGTTCAAGAACTGATTAAAGAGTAAAAGTTTAGAAGTTTTTGTCAACTTCTTTTTTTGTTTAATCCTGTTGTTTTCCTTTTAAAATTTCTTCAGGAATCAAATAAGAATCTGCAGAAGTCCCCTGTTTTCGAGCTCCTCTTTATGCTTTGTTCTCAGAACCAAATTAGATTTTGTGTGATGTTATGACTTTATCCTGTTATGACGCCGTTTGCCTATTTCCCATCTGCCTCCAAGCCCTTTCATAAATCCAGCCAGCTGTATTCTTGTTTTTGAACGCTGACATTATTTCTGCATCAGCGACAAAAGACAAAAAAGAAAAGAAAAAAGGAATAACTTCAAGGCAGAAGAGCGAGGATTTCATTAGGCGCGACAAAGTAGAGAGGTTGCTACAGTTAGTTGTGGCTTCAGGTGGTGATGGATTCAGTCAGGCAGAGGCCACGCAGCCGAGGCTAATTAAAACTAGGAATTAAAGCACATATAAAAGGATGATAAGCTTTAGATGTGTTTGTGCCAGTTATTCAATGTGACTGCAGACGGTGGTCGGCTGTCTCCAGGGACAGGGAGCAGATGCCTCCAGTGTTTCTCATCTCCTCTGAACATGTTGCTCTCATAACGCACCGATTAACATCCAGCACTTCTCCACAGTCTGCTGCTCACTTTCGGTGCCACTTCTGGATTATAGTTTACCATTAATGTTAAGATTTTCCATATTGCTGTTAAAATGTGTCTGATTAACCTAGAGCTGAAAAGATAATGTTCTGTCTTGGCAAAGTGATACTTGCTTCCTAGAAATAATAATATTCAAAAACTAATAAGAGCCTCGATCTGTCAGTCTGAAGGATGAATTCTTTTGAGGAGGATCGAGAACTTTTCTGTATTTTTTTTTAGATTTCAAGATTTATTTAAAGTTAACTATAACATTAACACTTTTGCCAAAATAAGAACGGGAATAAAAATCATTAACGGCTAGTAATCATGATATAATGTAAAACGTGGAAAAGGTGAAGCACTAGCAGTGCTTTTCCCACATGCACTAAAAGACTGCCTGGGTTATTTTAAAGCATGCATTCACACAAAGGTATTTTGACTATAGCGACTTGGCAAGATGTGGAGATTCTGGGACCCCTCCTGCGTAGAGTAAGAGGTTACCTTGGATCTACCTTTGCTCCGACAAGGACATTTTGAATAGACCTGGAGAATAGGTGTGTAGCAGCCAAATCTGAGCTGTGCTTGTGCACAAAAACAATTGACTGTTCATCTTAGATGGGAGATATGTTATTTTTAGCAAATGCCAGACTTTACTGTCTGTTATCATTGTTGGATCTCAGTCATGCTGTTATGAGAGAGGAAAAAAATGAAGGTATGAAAAGCATTCATAGCATTTGTGTTTAGATGCCCCTAAGAGGGAAGAAAACTACAGAAATTTAGCTATTACTCATTCCCGCTAAGTCCTAAGCTTCATAAGAGATTTATTGCCATTTATCTCTTGTAGTTTTAAACAAACAAAAAGATGTTTGTCTTTTTTTTCCATATAAACTTTTACAGTGTTTCCATTTTTAGTCTTCTTGTTTAGAGCTGCTCTAGTTTGATTACACTGTGGATGAAGCTGCTCTCCCGAAAGCCTGATCCTTGCTACGTGTGAAATGCTAAATTGATGTTATGATTTTCCTCCCTCAGTACTCACTCGTAAATGAGCCTTTGATTGAGCTGACCAACCCGGGCGCCAGCGGCTCGCTCTTCTACCTGACCAGCGATGATGAGTTCATCATTAAAACGGTTCAGCACAAAGAGGCCAAGTTTCTGCAGAGGCTGCTACCTGGATACTACATGGTGAGGAACACGGTTCTTTTTTCTCTCTTACGCTCGGATTATGAGGCCATTTACGAAAACTTAAAAATATAAAACAACAACAAACCCCCCCCCCAAAACAACAATGACTGCTGAGTTGTAAAGGTTTCATTTTTATTTCTGGTGAAATAAAACAAAGCAAGCATGAATAAAGGCATTTATTCAATAAAGGCATTTATTCATGCAAGGTATTCCTCTAACTGAAAACATGGAGGATAATGAGAATGAACACAAACAACTAATAACACCAGCATGAATGTTGGAATCAGCTGAAGTTAATTAAAATATATTAATTCCCAAGGGTTATATTATACTATATTGTTTTGTATTGATAACTGCGGTGAAATACCTAAAATAAAATCAGGTTGTATGCAGAAGAGAGAGGAGTTGTTAGGGCCTCCAGATATATTAGTGTGTTGAGTCGTTAGTGACAGACTTCACTGTGAGCAGGTGAACCGTGATTAAAGCCTGGATGGATGGAAATTATCAGTCAACAGTTTTATATCTGCAGAAATAATTTTTCTTGGTAACGTATCTAATGGCTACAGCATTGCGTTACCATGCACAGTGAAAAATCTCTTCCTATGGTTTCTCTCTATTAAACTTAATTAGATTTATTTAAGCTGTCAGGGCATTATTAGTAAATATGGAACATGAAAATGAAAATTAAAAGAGTTTTATGATTATTGATATGATTGCTACTAAAAACTGATTTCTTTCGGGAAAAAAAAGAAGATATTTCTACTGTAATGCAGCTTCCACAGATCAGGTATTCTTCCCTTTTGTCCTAATAAACAAAATATGCGTTAATAAAAGTGTGCCAAGTCTGAAAAGTCCTGCATGTTAGTTCTGAATGTTGAATGCAAGCACTGTCTAAACCCACAGAACCTGAACCAGAATCCGCGCACCCTGCTGCCCAAGTTTTACGGCTTGTACTGCATCCAGACGGGGGGCTTCAACATCCGACTGGTGGTGATGAACAACGTGCTTCCTCGCTCGGTCAAGATGCACTACAAGTACGACCTGAAGGGATCCACCTACAAGAGGCGAGCGTCCAGGAAAGAGAGGGAGAAAGCCCGTCCGACGTACAAGGATCTGGACTTTCAGGACATGCATGAGGAGGGGCTTTACTTTGACACAGAGACATACAACAACCTGATGAAGACCCTGCAGAGGGACTGTCGGGTAGGTGGATGTTCTTCAGGGTGACAGTCGACTTGCTCTGAAACAGAAGAGCTGTTTTATACTGGAAATGAATTCTTTAATAATCGTCTCTATCTGAGAGGTCAAGAACAGAGGAGACGTCACACCAGGCGAGAGAGCAGTTGATGTAAAACCGGGTTTTACTAATTTGAACAAAGACAAAATTAATCTTAAGTTTTAGAGTTTGATATTATGAGATTTAAAGGTTGTAAGCATTAGTCTTCCTGTAGTTTGCTGAAGTTGGCCTTGGTTCAGGTTGCCTTGTTCACTATGTGACAGCTGCTACGTAGCATAAAAGATCACAAGTAATGATTAAAACTGCACTTACCAGCTAGTAACAATAACATTTTCTTTCCAAATTGCTTCTCTGTCTTAATTTTTAAACCTCTAAAAATAACAAAAATGAAGTGTTCTGCCTCAGTAACAAAAATTACACCAACGAATGTTGTTTTCACCGCCACCTGGTAGCCTATGCATGTTCAGATAAACATTGGATTGTTAAGTTTCCAATTGATCAGTCACCAGCCGATTACTCTGTCCATTTACTTGCAAATAAATGTTAACAAGTACCGAAAAAACAGTAATATAACAAGCCAAGATGCTCAAGGTGGTCTGGATTTCCTGGGGTTTGGTTTTATAATCTTGGTTTTAAACTGCTACACATCCTCATCATTTTCTGTAAAATTTCTAATTAGGTCATTAGCCTTACAGGATAACGCTCTCAGAAAACACCTTTACCTTGATTCAACTTCAGAGGGAGGCTGTCTGTTTGACCATTAAATTTGGTAGCAGTGGAATAAAAAGCTATTATTAAACAGCAAGGCACAAAGCAGGTTTTTGTGCGGTGATGTTCCTACACTGCAGTAAACAGCCTCTTGAGACTGCTTCATCCCCTGAATTACAGGAAGTTGTTTAAGTAGCTTCGTTCCATGCTCTTTGTCAGACAGTTTGAGCTCCGAAGGTGTAATATCCTGGTCAGTGTAGCGTTATCAGGGTATTACTGTAAACGTGGACTTATCCAGAGACCAGGAAGGAAGACTTCCTGGCAGAACCTGCCTGGCCTGACAGCCCTGCATCAGAACATCTAACAATATAATGATTCTAATTACACCAAACTCAATGTTGCCCGCAGTTTTTAAATATTGGGACCACATGGGCAACAATTACAGTAAATGAGCTTTGGATATTTTTAGTTCGTCCTGTTACATAAGGCTCTGGTTTTATTTAGAAAGAAAACATTATGTGATAAAGTTCCTTTTTTTTCTTGATAAAGTTCACTTTACATTAGTGTTGCTGTTTTGGATCAATCAGGAGGTTGTTTCCTGGAAATGTTTGAACATGTGTTGATTTCCCACCTCTTTCCAACTGGTTCTATTTTTAAATGTGTTTGGATTTGAGTGAGGTCAAGCTGGAGAGATTGCAGTAAATTCAAAAAACCTTTATGCCACTTGCTATCTTATATGTTGATATTCCCAAAGGTTCCCTACTTTCATTTGTGAAAGTTTTCTTGAGCAAAGTGTCCAGAGTGACATCTGACTTTTTGAAAAGTCACTGCTTCTTTAATTTTTAATCTAGCTGCTTGAGGAAGCAGACAAACCTTTTCCCCAAAGTTTAACAGTTTTGAGATAAAGGCAAGAAAATGTAATTAAAATATATTAAAAGTTTTTGACTCTATTTTAACAAGGTGGTATGCTATTGTTTAACCAGACAACAACAGCTGTGTTGTGTCACTCATTAGCACCGACTCAGCATGTTAATATGCTAGCAAGTTTGACTTAATACCAGCGTTGATAGGGGAGATAAAGTTGGTAAAAAAGCAAATTCTTGCGCTGACATTGAAGCATTCCCATCACAAGTCTTTCATTATTTAAAAACATTTACAAAGTTTATATCTTGATTCCTATGGTAATCTAAAAACGATCAAACAAATCAACATCTTCAGGTAAATTCAGTTGCAATTGAAATCAAAATCATTTGGTTGCAACTTAACTATTTTATTACCATTTCATTCACAAACAATTATGTTAATGTTGATGTTTTAATAATATTTAACTTAATTCCCCAACATTCATTTCTGCAGTGTGTGAACATGCTACATGTTTTTTAGCAGAACGTATTGGAGCCTCAACTCTGTGTGGTGTGTCATTGTCAGGGCTTCCTGCGCTCGCCTTCTAAACGGGAAGCAAAGTGCCCTCTAAGCAGAATCTCAGTCCATTTCCATGAGTAAGCAGCCAACCCCGTAACCCCAGAGGGGACCTGAACACAGGAAGGGCTGTCAGGAGCCAAGCAACAGAAGGGTGGAGGGAATAAAAGAGTTTTTTTTTTTTTACAACAGTTCAGGATCACTTCCTTTTTTACATCAAGAGCTTAGTTATTATGCATTTTAGCAGGTCAGAGTTGAGCTGGAGCCAGAGCGACAGCGAGAAGAAAAGGACAGATTGTCATTTGAGTTACACGGGACACTTGTAGCAAAATGCCGGCTGTGCCGCCTTCCTTTTAAGTCTCCTTCCCGCCGCAGCTCCCCTGATAGCGCCGCAAATGCCGAAACGTCATTAGGCATTAATAATTAATGTTGAACTCACAGAGATTGAAACAGAGAAGGTTAATGGGAGTGTGAGTGTGTGTTGGTACCACTGGTGTGATGGGGTTTGTAATTAGTGCGTTACAGCGAGACAAACACGACGGTGACAAGCTGTTCAGAGGACTTAACTCGCACCAACCCCGACACTGAAGATCTGCTTTCTTTTGGTTTTACAGCAGAAGCTACATTTATCATTAAATCATTTTTAAGTTCAAACAAATAGAAGCGTAAATATCTGGGTTCTGCCTGCTAATACTCGTCCTGAGCTTTCCGATATAATTTTTGTATCTCGCCACGCTGAAAGCCTTCTGGCATAAAGGTATACCAAGATTTTAAAAAATAACTGTTTCAGCACAGCTAAAAATGTCCAAAATTTTTATAGAGCCATAGAGTGCACCTCTTCCCTTCTACACAGGTCCCTGCACACTGCTGGTCAGCAGGCTAAAAAGAAGGCTTCGTGACACACTTACAATTAAGAGAGACATATGCGCTTGTTTGAAAGTATTTCTAAATGCAAAAAAAATTAATACCATGCCGTAACGAATGTATTGATGGTGTTTATCATTGTTTCATATTATTTTATCTGCAGCTGGAATAGTTAATGCATTTATTTTCTTTGAAGAAAATGAACTGGATCATGTCATACTTTTTTTTATAAGTCCTTATAAAACTTGTTATACTGTGAGAATCTTATACGAGCCCAAGGAGTGCTGTTTACTAACACACACTTATGAATGAGCATCTGGAGGGCGATGGGAGGACTCTGTGTTTTTCCCTGGGACAGTTTAATATGAGGATGAGATGGGGATTTATCACAAATTGGTTAAAAATGGGAAACGCTTGGTATTTTTTCTCTACTGACCTGTATTCAGCGCTGTTTATGCCGTAACAGAGATGAGCGTTGTAACTATTGCAAACGGTGGGAAAACTTATTATGGTGCATTCACTGATCATGAACAGAACTTTTCTTTTTGACTGTCAAAGAAGAAGTTCAGGCTCTTCAAGCTAACAACCATCTGATTCTTCTCATCAGCTGATTTTTCTGCATGTCTCTTGGAAAAAAACAGGCGTAAGTTGCTCAAACATCCAGAACCTAAAGGCCATGTGTTTACCTGCATGCATCCAGAGCAGAAATAGTTCAAAGAACTAATGATGTGGCACTACTTTGTGAAATTCCCCCTAAGTGTCCTCTCAGAACCAGCATCGGTCTTTGGCTTCAAACATGAGCAGAATTGGCCGTGCGTTGTGCATTTGGAACAGGCAAACTCAAACTTGAGAAAGCTTTTAGTGTATTAATGTCGCTCCAAAATGAGACACGAGAACAGAGCTCTGGTCTACCATTACTAGAGAGGAGATTGATCGGTAGAGTGCTGGGAGGGTATGTGAGATGCATTAGGGATTCGGACAGTGAATCCAGTGACGGAGCCCAGCTGGTGTATAATTATTATTCCCCCTTCACTGTAAGAGAAGTGAGCTTCGTTTGAAATGCGAGCAGATAACACATCCAAGGGGACACGCCCAGGTCTCTGGAAAGTCGGTCGCTTCATTTTCCGAAGTCAGAGAAATATCTTTCTGTGTGTTGTCATGGGGGAAAGCTGAGGCCTGAACATGCGGTAATGGCTTTCTGTAGGCAGCGCCGTTCAACATGGTTGCTGTTTGAATAGGCTGTGGGAGTTTTAGAGAGGGATGCAAATTGTTGATATGGAAAAAGCCAAAGCCCGGACAAAAGACTCTGTGTTTTGTTCCAGTCAGTCGGTCAGTCATTATGTCTGTCTTGTGTTTCAGTGTTAAAGACGGATCCGAGTTTGAAGGGGAAAGATAAAAGCTGTCCCTTCCCCCAGTTTTCTTTACACTTCTTCTCATACTCTGTGCTGCGAAGTTTATTTATGAGCTTCGAGCCAAAAAACAAGCGAGTGTTTGTTTTGTTGATGGTCGGTGTCCTTCACACTTTCCTGAGCTGCTACAGAAACACAGCTCAGTCTGAAGGAGGTGGCCATCTGTTTTTCAGAGCCACTTGCTGCAGTTTGAGTCACCTCTTTGTGCAGCTCTTATTAATAGCAAAGACGCGTATTCAATTACATACCTTAGTTACACTTACAACTGTATTCCCATTGATTTCTCATCGCTCACTGTAACTTTACTGCTTTCTCCCTAACGGCCATTTAAAATGAAAAATCTTTGCGCTGAATCTTTTCAAGGCTAAACCATAGTGCAGCCATTATGCCTAAAGCATAACGGCGTTTATGTCTTAAGCATTTCCACTTTCAATGTATTTTGAAAAGCAGTGTATAGTTGTGACAGGAGAGTGAAGGAGTCACGGGTTTCAAATTTCCTGTCATGGATTTATTGTCATCCCCGTTTCCTCTGATACCTGTCAATAAAATCTAATGTAGCCAGTTGCCTTCAAGGACAATCAGTAAAAAGGGACTCCTGTCTGTGACTTGGTTTCAGAATATAAATTCTGTATCGGCCTCAGAGGATTGTTAGACAACACAAACATTTTGCCATACATTCAAAACGCTTTGCGATTGAAAACTAAGTCTGCCAAAACACCCTGAACATTCTGTCTTCACTGTGAGACATGGTGGTGGCAGCATCATGCTTCTGGAGCTACAGGATAACACTAGAAGACTTGAGACTGGGATGAGATTCACCTTCCAGCAGAACAATAACAGTAAACATGCAGCCAAGGAAACAGTTTAGATCAAAGCGTATCACGCATTAGAATGGCCTAGTCAAAGTCTGGATCTAAGTATACACGAGAATTTACAGTATGACTTTTAAAAAAACAAGAATTGGCAAAACTTTCTGTGTGTCGATCTGTACATTTTGGAGTCTTTAAAGAAGGACATTTGTCTCTGTGCTGCAGTGATTCAAAGGGACTAAATACAAAAAGGTGCCTCTATTTTCAGCTTCTGACTTGTAACAATCCTTTAAATCTGCATATCGTTTTCTTTTCAAGTCACATTTATGCAGTATTGTTTGTTGAGGAGTCGCTAAAACTCAGAAGATTCCTTAAATCCCGTGTTTGTATATTTGCAATCAAGCAAACATTTGGAAAGGATTATTATTACAAACAGTTTGCTGTGCGGCGCTCCAGTCTGGGTCACCAAACGGAACCGGTTAGCTGGTTGTGACTCTGATCCTATTCCCGTCTGTCTCTGCTCCCGTCTCGCCCAATAAAGCGACATTTTCTAGAGGACATGAAGTCACAGGGCGTCTGGGAAAACTGGGCATAAGCTCCTCAAACAGGTCAATGTGTAACACTTGGCTCGCTGTGGAGAAACACCTTGTTTGTTTAGCTCAGAACTGGTTTAAACAGAGATTTCTTTCTCTGTTGACCTGGGAAAGACTTGGGAAAGAAGTGTGCAAAGAAATGAAATAATAAAAAAAGCTTTTAATGCTTTCTCTCTCAGTATTCAAAATTGTCCTTTTTTTTTTTTAAATATGTGTTGCAATAGGTGCTGGAGAGCTTTAAGATCATGGACTACAGTCTGCTGCTGGGTGTGCACGTCCTGGACAACAGGGAGGTGGGAGAGCCAGGCCAGACGGGGGGAGACGGCAGGAGGAACGTAGGTCAGAGGGTGCTTTACTCCACGGCCTTGGAGTCCATCCAAGGAGACGGCAAGGCGGCCGAAGTTGTCACCACTGACGACACGTGAGTTTGTTCAGCTGCGGGGAAACGCACGCTCACAGATGCTGCATTCTGATCACACATCCAGGCCCTCCGTCTCCATCTGCGTCTCCGTCTCTACTTCATCCCAGAGACGCCATTATGCAACCGCGCTCGCACCTCGCCCAGGGCACCGCAGCAGCGAGCGCGCGCAGACGGGCCCTCATATAACCATAGCTACGCAAAGATACAAACACAGCCTCCGTTCTGCATATTTACAGCAACACACATGAATGTAAATAGTATAAGGGCCTCTTTTACAAACACTTGTAAAAGTGAGGCAGCACACTGGCTTTATTTGAACAAGACTTCGAGCCTCACAGAGAAACACTAGCTGTCCTCTCATCGCTTTTGTTTTCTCCACTTCAGGATGGGCGGCATCCCGGCAAAAACACACAAAGACGAAAAGCTGCTCATCTTCCTGGGTATCATAGATATTCTGCAGTCATACAGGTACCAGTCCTCTTTAAATTATATTGCTGTATTATTTTCTGGAATTATGCTTTCTGACTGTTCTGGCTGATTTCTTAAAGCTAAAAAGTGTCCATGCACGATAATGACTCACCATGACAGAATTACAGCTTTTAAAGATGCCAAACCTCCCATGTTGAGTTATCACAGGGGAAAAGCTACAACACATTTTACCATAAACCTCCAACCATCAGGATTTACTAGACCTCAGAGGTCCATTAGTCTTCTCTATTTACTAATTGATTCATTTTTTGTCCTGGAAGCAAAAAAAAGGAGAAAGCCCTGTGGATCAACAACAACAAAAAAGACATAAAGCTTCATCAGCCTCTCTAATTGATGCTCTCTGAGTGGGTGGAGAAGAATAAATATGTCCAGCTTTTATTATAGCTGAATGTTTCAGATCAAAAAGGAGATTTTATTACCAGATATCCTGTTGAATTACAAAATTCTATTTTCTAAGCGTCACTTCAGTGTTTTAGAAAAATACAAACAACAATCCAAACCATCCTAACCCTATGTGAAAAAAATAACTGCCACCTAAACCTACTGCTGCTGGTTTTTCCACCCTCAGCAGAAGCACAGATTCAGGATAGAGCAAACCAGGAATGATCTCAGGTGGATATTTAGGTTGTTTTTCTTTAACTTCTAAAGTTGGAACTTGGATCTTAAAATTATTTTTTGTTATATATTGTGCTATGGGGCCAGGCTAACTGCTAACAAGGCTACAATAAAAATAGCATAAATAGCATAAAAATAGCCATAGGTATTTTGTTCCATATAACAAAGTAGGAGTGTGACCGGTAAACCCTTTATGGATGCAAACTCGACTAAAAACCCACCTGTTTAGGATTGTATTTGAAACGTAATCAATTACAAATTTATTGCTGGAACCTGATTTAATGTCGTGTTTTGATTGTTGATTCTATGTTGCATTGTGTTTCTGTGTTTGATATGTTGTAAAGCACTTTGAAATGCCTTGCTGCTAAAATGGGCTATACAAATAAAATTTGATTGATTGATTGATTGATAAAGTATTTATTTTATTTTTAGGCATGTGGCATATTAGCTGCATGTGCAGCTAATATGGCTGCCAATCTGAATTCTGGTGAGAAAGACAATTAAACCACATCCTCCAGCCTGATATACTGCTGTTTCAAAATGTCTTTCAGTGATGAAGGTGTCTATTGAGGTGGCATCAGCTCTACACCATGTTCCAAATTATTATGCAAATTGGATTTAGGTGTCATAAAGATTACATTTTTTGTTGTGCTATTAAATTTATAGATGGTATTGTGTGTGTGTCAGGGCTCTTTGAATCACTATAATTAATTTCAGAGAGCTGGGTTGATGCGCTCAATTAAAGGAAATCTACTTAAGA
Organism: Xiphophorus couchianus; assembly: GCF_001444195.1. Classification (NCBI taxonomy): domain Eukaryota; kingdom Metazoa; phylum Chordata; class Actinopteri; order Cyprinodontiformes; family Poeciliidae; genus Xiphophorus; species Xiphophorus couchianus. The sequence continues at coordinate 18,407,808 of NC_040239.1, forward strand.
AGGATGTTCCACATTATTAAGCAGGCCACAGGTTTCAAGCAATATGGGAAAAAGAAAGGATCTCTCTGCTGACAAAAATCATCAGATAGTGTAGTGCTGTATGACAAGGTATGAAAACATTAGATATTTAATGAAAACTGAAGCGTTATCATTGTACTGTGAAGAGATTTGTGGCTGATTCAGAACAAAGATGGGTTTGTACAGATAAAGGCATAATGAGGAAGGTTTCTGTTAGACAAATTCATCAGATTAAGAGAGCAGCTGTTAAAATGCCCTTACAAAGCAGCAAACAGATATTTGAAGCTGCTGATGCCTGTGGAACCTCAAGGTGGAGGATCCTCCAGAGGCTTGAGGTGCATGAACCTACTATTGGCCCCTTAACCAGCAGAAACAGTCGTAGTGGACCCAGTCGTACATGAAGATTAATTTTCAAACAGACTTGTTCACTGATGACTGCTGTGCAACCCTGGATGGTCCAGATGGACGCAGTAGTGGATTGGTGGTGGATAGCCACCACATCCCAACACGGCTGTGACGTCAGCAAGGAGGTGGTGGAGTCATTTTCTGGGCCGAAATCATGGGGAGAGAATCATTGAATCAGAGAATCAAATTCAGAGTCCCTGAAGTTGTGAAAATGACCTCAGCAAAGTATATGGACTTTCTGACTGATCACTTTCTTTCATGGTTCAAGAAGAAGAGCCGTACCTTCAGTAGCAACATCATCTTCATGCATGACAATGCACCATCTCATGCTGCAAGGAATACCACTGTGTCATTGGCTGCTATGGGCATGAAAGGGGAGAAACTCATTATGTGGTCACCATCCTCCTCTGACCTCAAGCCTATTGAGAACCTTTGGAGTTTCCTCAAGCAAACGATCTGAGGGTGGAATGCAGTTCATATCAAAACAGCAGCTCTGGGAAAATATTCTGACATCCTGCAAAGAAATTCAAGCAGAAACTTTCCACAAACTCACAAGTTCAATGGATGCAAGAATTGTGCAGGTGATATCAAAGAAGGGCTCCTATGTTAACATGTAACTTGGTCTGTTAAGATGTTTTTGACTGAAATAGCTTTTGATTTTAGTACATGTGACCACTTAATGCTGCACATTCAAAGAATGACCTTTTGCAGTTCTTTATAATCCATAAAATGTTTAGAAAATCTGCTGGGCATAATAATTTGGAACAGTTCATTTTGAGTTTTTTATTTTTTGAAAAAAATACTGTTCTCATTGGTAGCTTTGTTCAGTTATAATTGTACTGGCCAACATTTGCATTGACCGTTTAAGAAAATCTGAGAAAATATAACTTGCATAATAATTTGGGACACGGTGTAAATGATATTAGCACTATTGTATTCGATGACTGAAACTTTTGCTTTTGACGAAGATTAATCTTGTACTCTGGGTTTGAGGTTCCTCCAAAAAAAAAAAAGACATCTCAGTCGATCATCTTCAAGGGGAAATCATCAAAGAAGGAACATTTGTGACAATGCTTGTCGTCTCTCCTCAGATTCATTAAAAAGTTGGAGCATTCGTGGAAAGCCTTGGTGTATGATGGTGTAAGTTGACACCCTGCAAGAATCTGAAACTGCCGCTTTCATGAATGAAGCCCTTTTTCAGCCTATTGACCAATGTTTTTTTTCCCTTCTTTTTCTTCCCATGCCTCCCCTTCTGTAGGATTCGGTTTCTGTCCACCGGCCCGGGTTTTACGCCAGCCGCTTCCTTAAGTTCATGAGTGTACGGGTCTTCAGGAAGAATCAGCGTAAGTCTGCGAGTTGACATGTTTAATGCAAAGGGAACGGGTGAAAAGAGCAAGGATTGGGGAAGCAGGAAATCCTGACCTGATAAAGACCGGGAATAAGAGGGCAGATCTTATTGTGTATTTGAGGTCATTTGTGTGCCGATGATATGTGGATCTCCTTTCTCCAAAGGCCATTGCAGCATAGAGACTGCTGCCTTGTGAAAGTAATGTCTTTGGCTCTGGGATTAGTTCATAAAATAAAGATTTCTATGGTGATTTAATAAACAAGAAGGAGGAACTCAGAAGAAATGCTGACTGGAAACAATATCCTGGAGACCAAACACACTCTGCCAACTACCAACGGAGTTAAAATGTTTTATGGCGAGCCAAGTCTGCACTTTATTCAACTTAGGAACTTAACCAGTCTGTGACAGCAATTGTAATTCATATAATTATAATTCTGGCAGTGTTCAGATATATGTTAATACTCCCGCTCCAGTTCTGACCATCGTTGTTACTCTTCATATTATTTCATTCAACAAATTCCAATTATTCAGGTCTATTTTTTCAAGAAAACAGTCTGTTTTTTTATTTTGCTCATAATTATAGGGAGTCATGTTATGTAGGTTTAGACAGACCATTATCCATGCATGGTAATGATTCCTGCTATGGAGAGATTTGGCTTCAAATGCTGTTTCTGTGTCAGAAATGTTTTGAGTTTTTTTGCTTTGAAAAATGGTGGGAAGGCGTACTAACATTTTGTCTTTTTTGGCCTTAAAATATATTTGACCTTCAAAATGATGAAGCTCAAATTATGACTTCAGCCATACTTTTGCTCTGGCAGGTTGTTGAAAGGAGCTCATAGATTTCCTCTTATCAGTCGTATGAAGATCTATAACTGTTCATCATGTCAGCGTAACCTTAGGTAAAAATGGGAAGCTGCACCTCTTATTTAGGTGACAGGAACATATTTTATTTCATGTCCTGCTTTGGGGGAACATTTGTATTTCCCTTTAACAATTCAATTCTGCTGATTTATAGAGTACAAAGCTTCAACTCTGTGTGACCTCTTCATCTGTCACGGTCTTTCCCCCCCTCAGCTTCTGACTCCTCTTAATCTCTTATTTTCTAACCCTTTTTTCCTCCATCCCTTGACTTTAATGTGCCTTTTTTGCCTTTTTTGTTTGGCTCCACAGCAATTCGATTTTCCCCCTCAAAGAGGACTCGCACCTCCATCCCTGCTCTGAAGTCGTCCTCACAGGAGATCCTTTCATCGCAGGCGGATGAGAGGCGCGAGGACGAGAGGAGGGACAGGCTGGGAGGGGCCCGCAGCCTGGCCAGTCTGGATGGACAAGGTGCATAAAAACACATGTGATACCTTACCTTTAGTCATTTGTTTCCCCCCCACAAACAATCTGGCAACATTCAGGCATATTTATAGAAGGGCCTCATTGTTGTTGAAGTTCGCTGAACGTTCAAAACTCTTTCCTTATCCTCGCCTAACCATCTTCTAGTTTACAGTTGTGACTTTGACGATGACTTGTTTTGTTGTAACTGGAGTCTTTTAGGAATAGTTGAGGGCCATAAAAACATCTCCTTTCATTCAGCCATAAAGTGTTCTGCTTCTGGCCAGGCTGTCACAGATTAATACTCTGTTAGGCCTGCAGGATAGAAAGCAGAACCTACCTTGTCAATAGTATCCTCTTGGATGTACCACATGTGTATAAAACCTGAGCAAGTTGAGTGTTTTTCAGCTTTCCTCCTCTGCCGTATACCCTATATCCTCTATCTGACTCCAGATCAGGGAGTCAGATGAATCAAAGGGTAATAAAATGAAGTGCAGCAGCTGCAGATGACCTTTGTGTTAAACGAGTCTATTAGGCAAAGAGTCACCGGAAGAAACACGGGCGTGGTGCTGAGAGAGATATCACACAGTCATGCGTAGTCTTTCCATTTTCTTTTTTTTTTTTTTACTTTACTGCTGAGGGTAGACCAACCGAGTCCCCAGCTGTCGTGTAACACACAACAGAGTAAATTTAATTGTTCCACTTCCTGGTCTGCTGTTCATGGTTTCTGGATCGGCCTCAAACAAGACAGACGACATTTGTTTCGCTCTGATGTTGGAGTCACAGAAAACTGCGTCAGTGTTATTGGAAGCAGCAAATCGGTTGATTATTACCCTCAACTTTTATCCACATCCCTGGTAAAGACATAATGAATCCCTTAATCAGTATTAATCATTTAACCCTGTAGCATAATTTTGTGTTGAATATAAAAAGGTTCAGCTTTGGTTCATTGCATAATTTCTCAAAATTTTCCGGATTTATGGTCCTCTCTTATAATCTAGACTTCTCTTCCACCCCAACTGGATTTCGTTAGGATTTAGTTACAGATACGACTTTGGGAAAAGGTTCATCAGTTGTCTGTCTAACCTTTTCTGTGTGAATTTGCTCATGCACGTAGGATTATTCTATTGTTAAAAGACCCAATAACAAGCAACTTTCAATTCGTTGGGAGGGACCGCACGATTGTTTTATAAAATGCCCCGGAGTTAAGAATATAGAATACTTTAAGAAATCACTAAATTAGTTGCCAAGACGTTCTGAATTACTCACAGCAGCAGGTGGCTTATTTTCTCAGCCGTTTTGAACCAAAACTGCAAAAGTCCAAGAAAATTGTTGATGAATCTGATGATCAACACCCATCCCAACCACCTATGCACGCCCGGCAAAGATTGACGAATTATCTCACATTTCGGTTTGTATCCAATCTGAAACACACTGATCCTGTTTCTTCAATCTTGCGTCATTTGTAGACCATCTCCATTATGGTCTACATCGTCATTAGATGATGGTTTCACATTGTAGAGGTCGTATTTAGGAAACCGAATTGTGTTACTCTTCTTCATGTCTTCAGGTGTCTTTGGTTCATTCCTGCGTCCTGATCTGGTCCCTGCCAACCCATCCTTCTACGAGGCGTACTCCATGGGGACAATCTCCACTTCCTCCATCTATGTCAATGTGGAAAGCCAAACAGAGAGGTAATGTCCATGCTTCGCCTTTATGTTTTCCTTTCTGTTCCTACTGATGCACACCCAGGAGCCACTTTATTAGGTACACTTTGCTAGTTCAAGGTTGGAGCTTCTTTCACTTTCAGAAAGAAGCTTTGAAAGTGCTTCTTTCAGAGCAATGTCAGAGAATAACTAATCTCTGACATTATTTATTCGTGTCAGAGATTCAATAAATTGTCAGAAATAATCCGGAGACTATGATTTATACTGACATGATAGCAACAAGCAGATGACAAATAATCCACTCTATCTCATACCAAATTGGATCTGGTGACTGTGGAGGTCAAAGAACAGAGAATTTATCGTTATGTTCAATAAAACAGGATGATTGTTTTACTCCAAACCGCATCGTCATGAGACGATGCGAGCGTTGGCCTCAGTTTCTAGGAATGACACGGTTTTGTCTTCTGCTTTCAGGTTTGATGCGTTGTTGGTTGAGAGATGTTATGCCACAATGAGTGATTTAATTAACTTGGCAACATTTATCTGATACACAAACTCTTCCAGAACACCAAATGGCCTCTGGTGTTGGGGTGGGTGGATGTTGTTAATGTTAATAAAAGATTAGGAGGAGCGTCTCAAGAGAAACTAATCACTGACCTTTACAAGGTATCTGTTGCCTCGTTAAACGTTATGAAATCAGGTAAACAATCCTAGCGATAGTTTCACATTAACAGGTTTTGTTACGCTTTCATTTCCTCGGTGTTAAACTCCGCCCCTCTGGCTGAAGGCCATTTAATGTCCCCCTTCCTAGAAATCTTTTTGTCCCCTGTCCTCTGTGTGCCTGTTTGTCTTTCACCTCTCCTCCTGTGCGCCCGCGCCGGCTCAGCCGTGCTCTCTGAGGCTCCATTGTGGGACTCGCCCCTCTTCGTTGGTCACCTGCTGCCGCCCTCACATTGTTCTCCCGGCTGTTTCCATAAATATTTAAACAGCAGCTTTGATACAGTTTTAACCCGGCGATGTCAGGCCACGCAAAGACTGCGACAAAGCAGAACAAGCAGCGCATTAGAGGCCGCACATCAGCTGGCGACGATCCCCGTCGGCCGGCCTGTTGCAGTAGTGGCCATGTCAGATGTGTGTGGGTGTGTACAGTTGGCCGTTTATCTGTTTTGCCTTGATGAAACCAAGAGTCTCTAAGAAAACTCTTTACGACTCTCTACCTAGAATTCATTTTCACTTTGAACCTAAAGGTTCCTCATCATATCTGTCATAAAACGATCATAACACATTCCTGCATTTATCAGGGAGTCACCTGTCCATGCTGAGAAAACATTGTTCTTGATGCCATCTAGTGGTTGAAGCAAAGATGCCTGGGAAAAAATTGACATGGTAATGCAAAGGTTTTATGGTGGTCAAGGTATTTTTTGGGGGCGGGGGGAGTTCCTGTTATCTTGATTTTATTCTTTTAAGTATATATTTGGATTCTCTTTGTTGCTAATATTTAGAGGTAGTAGTCTTTAAAAATCTCTTTGAATAATTCTGGTTGGATATTTGACTGTTAGGAGAAATGGTGGAGCTCGTTTTAAAAGCTTGGTTTTATTGCACACACAATAAAACCAAGCTGCCTGGTGTGTATTCACAAATAATCAAAATCTTAATGCTGGTCTGCTTTACTGATTCTAACACCAGTTTTGATCTGTACTGGTATCGTTGACAACCAACAGTGTTTCCATGTTTCAGCTATATAGCTGTTGATTTGAGGTGAAGATGGAGAATCTGAAGGTTGTCTTCATTCTCTGGCAGCTAAACATCCCCATTGCATGATACTGCCACCACCATGCTCAAAAGTTCTGACAGGGTTTTCCAGTTTAAACGCCTCCTTATGTTTCATCCAAATAGTCTTCTTGTCATTTTGGCAGTATTTCAATCTTTGCTTCATATGACCATTGGAAACATTTCCAATGGTCCTAACCCTAGCCCTATCCCTAACCCTAACCTTAACCCCCAAAAAGCATTAGATTTTTCCATTTTAAACCTGGAAAAGTAACTATTTGTAGCCCTGAATGAAAGTGACATTTGTGTTATTAATGAATCAATCAATCACGTTTATTTGTACAGCACGTTTCAGCAACAAGGCCGTTCAAAGTGCTTTACATCATAAATGAACTTCAAACCAGAACTGTATTCTTCCAGGTTAAAGTTAGTCCCCATCATGAAACACGCAGGCAGAACACACTCTGCTGCCTGGTGTGTATTATTTTCGACTGATTTCTGTGCCAAATCTTTTAAATCTGGAGGGGATTGGTTCACTTCTATTTAAGACATTTCCGACACTGTGGAACCTAAAGGATACGAACCTAAATCCTGAACCCAGACAGTGTCTTGGGTTTAGTTTAATTCTGAGGAGTATTCCAGCTTGCTGTCTGTTTCAGACTGTGTTTATACAGCTGCTTTCAAGCCAGAGAATAAACTCTCAGGGCAAAAGTTCACCTCTAAATGTGTTGTCCTGCTGCAGGGATGATGTTGCATCCAGCTCTACATTCACGCTGGAGGACAGCGCCATCTGCCTCACTTCAGAGCAGAGCACCGTAGATGTGGACATCGACCGGGACGACGGATCCGTTCTTGACGTGTACTTGGTACGTTGTATTTTTGATCACTTTGGGCTTACTCTGAAAAGCATTTTCCTTATTTTTTTTTTACAACTTTGTCATCAGAATTTATATTCATTTCTGTGACAAAAATCTGGATGTTAAAAAAAATAAATAAAAGTAGGTGGCAGCAGCGTGGATTGTTGCAAAGGAGTGATGGTGTGACATTTAGACAGCCATACTTTGGAATAGAACAATTTCTGCGTCTATTCCAGTTTCTACATCTGTTTTAAGTTTTCTGGCTCTAGAACATATGTGCTTTTAAAAAGTTTTGTTTTCTTCTCTACAGTAAAAGCTTTACATCCTTCATTCCCTCCTGCCACACAAGACAATCTCCACACGCCATCGGATGCTCCAGGCTGGAAGTCGGTCTCTACGCTGAGTTCTGCTCCATCCACAACGCCATTTGTTGTTTGCCAATTCCAAAGGAAGACCCCTGAACGCCTCTCTGGTTGACGGATCTCTGCACAGTTGGAACAGTCACAATGTGCTGAACTTCAGATAATGTTGCTTTTCTGGAGCATGCATCAAAGCAGCACTTAGTTTAGTTTTTTTTTTGTTTTTTTTTTACATGTATTTGATTTTCATTGTGCTCACCAAGATTTCATAGTCTATCTAGATATATGAGAATATATGCATAAGGAAACGCTAGATTAATGTCATACATTTCTTTTCTGGTGGCCTGAAAGACTTTAAATCTTTGCTGCAGCACGAGCTGCTGATAAGAAATGTTTACAGTGAATTTAAGGAAGCATCAAAACTGCTTCATGAAGGACCGACTCACTTCAGCCGACTTGATTACGAAGCTCCTGAGGCCAAACACAGACTGCGACGTGGCCAACTGTTCCCAGCAAGGTGACCATTTGTGCTGCCTTAGAGAAACATGATGCTCGGAATGAGAAAAGACCGTTTGTTGATCTTGTACGAGACACTTGCGCTTGAAAAAAAGGCACTTTTGACACTGTTTATGATTACTTTAGGAAATGTTTTCTTTTCTGAGGACATTGCTTAGGTTGGTGGTTCACAGGGCAATAAGCACAGAGTTGGCTCTGTGAAAATGCACTTTTTTTTCTTCTTCTTTCCTCTACAAATGCACGTGTTTTCTCATTGATACTACATGTAGAAACGAAGGAACGAACACTGTGGATCATGTTTGATGTGGAACTACTAGTTTTGTGAGGTTGGCCTCGTGACTGGAGATGGTTCTGTTCAGGAAGTAGTACGTCCTCCTGAAGAAGTCGAGACATACTTACCGCTGTCTGATACCTCATCGAGACTGCAGTCAACTATAAATGTTCAAACTCTACAATCAAGACAGATGAGAATAATTTATTACACAACTCATGATAATTCACCATCTGCTGAAATAATAATAATAAAAAAAACACTTTAAATCGCTGAATGTAAAGAAAACGCATATTTATGTACAGAAAAGCTTCCTATAAATAAACTTTAAAATTCACTCAGTGGCCTTTAGGGGAAACTTTAAGTGTTGTAACGTGATCAGTCTGTTTTTTTGCTTCGACTGGAGAAGAGTGTGTAGAGGTTTTTGTTAAGGCATCATCCTTTACTAAAGACTCAACCCTCACTCCAACCTTTGCCTCACCCTCACATTACGGAAAGGAACGGCAGTATTATGGTTTGGGAATGTTTGATGGAATCTGAGCTTAATGCCCCTCTGTGTTTTTGAAGAAAATATTAACTCTGAATTTAGCACAGAATATAATTAGACATTGCCTTTAATGATAGTATGGTACCCCTTGTAAATATGTTAAAACCCTTAAAACAAGTAAAGGTTTTATTGCAGCAGCAAAAGTTTACACTGAAAATGTATGAAAAAAAATTAATTTATAAAAAAGATTTTACCAATGACAAAAGAAAATCTGTTTAAAAAATATTGAGTATATTTTTCAGATATACCCAGTACATATCTGAAACATATTTATTTTTCAGGTTTTATGCTTTTTTGTAATTAGGTAACAAGAACCCTTTTCGTATCCAAGTTGATTGAAAGATTTATTTTTTACAGAAACCAGACTTGTTTGTTGCCATTAAAATAGTTTTTAGTTCATAAAAAGCAGGAAAAAATTCACAAGTTAAAAAGAAAATGTGAATTTTAGTGGCCTGCAAGTACTTTTAAGTTGACTATTTTGACCTGCCTGGCAAAAAAAGATGCGACGTCTAATAAGTTTAATTTTGTCTGATGGTTTTTTATTTGGCTGTACTATGAAATACCAGATGAAAAACTACATTTAAAATCTTTGAAATGCCAAAAATATTTCAAATAGTCCAGGATACCATGAACTTGTAACATTCATTTAGCTCTTCAGCAACAGTAAAAAGTACCACACCTATGATATTTACATTTATGATGTAGAATAGAAAACGATAATAGTGTTTACAGATATGACATTTCATAAAGTGCAGGGGACTCCACAGCTGTGAAGCTACCATTTAATTTTTCCCACGCTGAACACAGGAACACAAAATTTAAAGTTGGCTCATTTAAATATTTCAGTATTAAGCTACTGCAATAAACGCCAATTTCACATGTTTTTCCACATATTTACCAAAGGGGTCAGACAGTAAGAAAAGTGGTTTGTCTCCATAAACAGTACACTTTTATTCAGCTCTTGTGTAATAATTTTACTTTACAGAACATTGTCAAATGCAAATACACTTAGTGCAAATAATAACACTTCAGATGTACAACTTAGAAATATACAAAGTCTGTAGATTGCTGACAAAATACAATTAAAAACACTAACTGTATTCTTCAGATGATATAACATGTTGATCTAGCTTGTGTTATCAGCAAAAACAATAATCCAGAACGGTTCCAAATCTCTGAGCTCAAAGATTATTAAATCTGCGGGCGAATTTCCCAGCCGCACAGATCAGCTGATTGAAGAACTCCCAACGCTTGCTGGCGTTAAACACAATCTAAAAGTCATGAGGTACGATGACGTGAAATGTCGACCCATCACTCCCTCACCCCCCACCTCCCAGTTTCAATGCAGTGTTGATAAATGCACATCTGGTGGCTGTAGAGAACTGTAGAACGTTTTAAGGGTCACCCTGGTGTCTAAGGCATTCTGGGGGTGGTTCATTTATCAGTCAAATAGCAGGATGCCGCTGCACCGCAGTGTGGCGTGTGAAATGTAAATTCTCCACTACTGATAGCTGAAGATGTGAATGAAATACTTCCCATCAGTTAATAATTTCACTTCTGTAGCACAAAGGCATATCTCGTTTTCAAACTTGACACGCGGAAATGGCTTTCAGTGCCTAGCAAACAATTTACAAAAAAACAAAACAAAACAAAACAGGTGTGCAAAGTGGATCTGATTATCTCTCAACGAAGGAGAGGAATCCTAGCATCACACCGAGGCTGACCGTATGCAAATGTCCATCTGAAACACTGAGCTGGAGGTTACAGACAAATGATGATCGCAACTTAGCATCTTCAGACCACAGTTGGCCATATTATCAGTTTAGCATTAAAAAAAAACAAACCAAGAAGAGTTAATAAGCAAAGTCTCTCAATCTTCCACTGCCCCAGCTAATTGCTGTCATCAGATTCAAGCGTTTAACAGTCGATTCACATTTGTCATGTTGGTAAACTAACTGAAAAGTTACTCTCTGTACAATACATTGTGTCTATGTGCTCCCCGAAAAACTAGTTTATAACAATCTGGAAATATAAAGATTTCAAAGCAGTGAGCCCTGACCCCCCCATCAAACAGTAAAGAGTTGTCACAAGAAGGGCAGGGCAAGGCCAGAAAGGGGGAAACAGTGGGCAGCTGCTCCTCTCTTGTGGTAGTTTACTTTAGCAGCAGCAAAAACAAATAACTGTAATACTAGTGATTATAGCACACCCAAAAAAGTCCAGAAGTAGGTAATCATAAGAAATGTACAAAACAATTTACAAAAAAAAAAGAAGAGGAAGAAAAAAAACACAACAAATCAATAACATTTCAAAGACTTCTTCAAAAATTCTTGAACTGACTATTAATGCACTTTCATGGCCACTAGATGGAGGCAGCCAGTGAGATGCAGCTGGGGTGGAAACTACTGAGTTTCATCTTCGAGCTCATCTTCAGGGACGTCCTGATCGTATGCAGTCCTGCTGGAGATTTGTGTAAATGAAAGGCGAGTGGGCCATGTGGTTTCTGACAGCGTGTTGAATGAAGGGCATCATCCCTACGATGGGAGAGCCTGACACAGTTAGGGAGAATAAATCAGTAAAAAAAAAAAAAAAAACTGCAATTAAAGAGGATATTAACTTTTTATAATATTAAAAAAAAGCTAAGTGTTTGTTTCAGATTACCTCTTAGTGTTCAGAAGAGGATGGGGTTCCCAGCTGTTTTTTCCTGAACGTAGGAGGTGAAACGTTTGAGGAACTTGGGATACTCTCTCTTGGCGACGGCTCTCAGGACTGAAGCTGGAGCCCAGCCTCCAGGGTTTACTGCAGCCGCACACAGGAGGGTTACCAGCTCACTTTGCAATTCCTCACAATTTGTGACCAGCCATTAAGAATTGACAACAGTAAATCAGTGTAGAGATGGTGGAGCAGGGCGCCCTCTAGTGAAAAGGGGAACTGCTCTCTTTCTTCATAAACATTCTGCCCCTAAAGTCAGAACCGACTCTCCAGTGAGGAAGCTTTTTGCTGCAGCCTCTTTGCTTACAGGAAGTGACGGATAAGGTACAGACGTTTGGGCTGGGATTTCAGAAAAATATGATATTCCATATAAAGTAGAATACTTTATATAGAATGTTATAGAGATACAGGTGCAACTCAGAACATGGTACTTTAAAAGTGAAACTGGTCCATTGTTCCACTAGACAAAGTGATTAGTTTCAAACATTTGTTATAATTTTGAGGATTACAGTTTACAGGAGCTAGAAACCCAAAACATAGTGGCTCAAAAATAAAAAGTCAAACAATTCCAAATTGCCATGTTTGCTGTTTTAGATTTATATTGTGGTTAAAAGCCAACAAGCTGTGCAGACAAACGCTGTATCAATCCACCTCATCCGCTGAGATGATCAGATAATTGTGTCTTCACAAGAATACAGACAAACACCATCTTTGTTGCTGCTGGACAGCTGATGACAGAACAAAATCCAAGCGATTGCTCTCTTCTGACAGACAGCTACACTGATAAGCTCATCCAACCTAACCCTACAGAGAACCTGAGAAGCATTTGGGTTTTCATTCAATGTCAACTATTAAAAATCACATTTAAACAGGAAGCTTATGAAATATATCTCTATTTGTAAAAACCTAATTCATTTTTGAATTAGCTTATGATTGCACTTTTCGCTCTTGTTCTGATATAGCAAAGTTGCACATGGGATTCATAAAGTGATAAAATGTGTTTTACTTTTCAATCATCAACCAAAACATGTTATCTCAAACTTACACTTAAGTTATTTTCTCGGGCAAAGAGTCACACAAAGTAAACTGTACACTATGTCACACCACTTAGCATCTTTTCTTTTGTTAGTGTAATCCTGGGATCAAAACCAGAAGGCTTGGAGAGGAACTTACCATTGGCAACATATGTGATCTTACAGAGGATGTTGTCTCTGCTTATCTCTTTGTCGCCCTCTGGTGGGCTGACCAGCGTTTGGCAGATCATGGCCACATTGATTTTGGCACGAACGCACCGGTTTGTGGGCTGGAAGTAAAACAAAAACTGTAAATGCAAACACTTCCAGGCTACCAAGCTGCCCTGTGAATAGTTTAGGTTAACTATTGTTGACTAAACCAAATGCATTTTATTTGAGACATTTGAGTTAAAAAAGCAAATGATTAGCACGAAACACAGCACATGAAATATATTTTCTTAAAAAAAACCCCAAACACGTTCACTATGTTTCACTCTTATGTACAGCCTTAATTTTACAATTTACCCCACTAATGCAAATAGAGTGGGTCTTTCCACAGAAACTTCATCACAGGCAGAAAATATCTGACTATTAATGTTCACATGCCTGTCTGCTTTACAGGAAAACTAAGTTTTAATTGTATTAAAATATACTCCAACCCGTGACTTCTTCTAGAATATACGCATAATTAGACAAAAAGCATACCATCAAAATTACATTTTGACAATTACATTACATATGGTCACAGGTTGAAAGCTTACATTTAGAAACCACTGCATGGCTCACTGATACAAAGTGAACTACTTTGGTGATAAAGTTGTTGAGGAAGGCTCTGCTGTTGTGCAGATTGGAGAAACAACTCCACCGTTGAAAGGATTTAAATTTTTTTAATTACAATTTTTGTCAAAGGTAAGCAGACTGCCACACAACGCTTTTAAATCCCAGGGTAGAGTGCAGGTTTGCTATGTCTCTGAGCTACTGCCCTCAGACCACAGTTCTCCTTACATTCTTCTCCTCACCAGATAAATCACAACATAAGCTCTCACACATTAAGTGCTTCAATCCGGTGACATTGCTGTCACTCCTTTCTTCTTCGGTGGACACCGTCTTATGCATTAATGCCTGATTTCCAAACGCAGCGTCATCACTCTTCTGCAATTTCAGCTGACTCAGCTGCATTGTGGTTTTTCTACAGCTTTTCCTACTTCTCAATTTCAGTCATGGGAAAGAAGACAAATGTTGTGGGCCACAAGAATAGAATAAAGGCAACTGGAAATGATCATTTGTGAAAATGATGGTGATTCGTGTACAAACCCCTACATAACACTCAGACCCCTGACAGGTTTAATCTTTTAAATTCATCAACGTGTTTCTTTTTAGACATGAAGGAATATTAAAGTTTTGGAGAGATAAAGCCAGACAAAGTCATGGATCTGATAGAGAATCCGAGGAGAGAGATGTAGATTAGGGTGATGGCAAGGAGGCCTCTCAGACTTGTCGGCAATTCTAATTAAATCTGTGATGCTATAAGATGTTTCTCCGCTGATTTTGAAAGGATAACAATAATTTTTGACAGACTACACATTTGCTAAAAGAAACTTAAAACATATGTTTTAATTACTTCCCTTAACACTGATATATTATCTTTTGGGGAATACCTGTGTCAATCTCTCTTTGGTAAAAAGCTTAATTTTTGTTTATTGCTATTTTAAATGAATAAACTCTTTATTCTCTTCTCTATGTTATGCTGACAGTTGTTTGTATTGTTTATGAGGTCTTTCACTTATCTTAACTTCTTTGGTAAGTGAATCTATAACAAAAATTTAAACTGAACTGACATCACTTAACATTATTTGTCAACTTATAACAATATAAAATATTTACATTTTCTTTTGACATCATCAAAATTGATGCACTTTATTTAATCTGCATTTTACACAATTTCTTGAAACAAAGGATGAAAATGACTGAGAAAAAAAATGCTGTAAACAACTAAGAGTAGCAGTGTGAGTTCTGTGTACTACGATCAGTGTTTTGTGTCAACACTTACTGGAGCCTTGTCATGGTCGACAGAGAAGTTGCACACCAGCCATGTGTCAGGATCGTTTTCGTTTGTTGCCAGAATCTTCCTGATGGCCGACAGATAAAGAATGTCCCTCTGAGAGGCGGGCCACACTCTCTGAAACGCAACCCAAACACAAACAGCTGCAGACTAGCGCTGAAAAAATGTGCAGCCTGTTTCCGTTAATATCCGTATATTGAGTCTGAATCTACCTTGTGCGTTTGGTAAACAATGATGGCATTATCGGAAAGTGTTTCCACAACGTTGAAATTGTCAATGGTGGCTGAGGGAGGAAGAAGCTCGTGTCAGTCAGGTCACAACATTGAAACCAGAGAAGCTAAACAGGAGTCGGCATGACAACCCTCCCTGTCGCTGCAGACTTACTTTCCCAGTCATTTCGAACATTTGTGTCCCAGAAGTAGTGGCAGACCTCATGTCCTGTTACGCCTTTGACAGCGTGAGTCGCTTTAAGAGGATCCAGGACGATGCCGTTCTCCTCCACTTCTCTCCTATAAACCTTTTAGCGCCACATTTAGAGAAGGAGATACAGTTGTGTCAATATACCCACAGCAAAACCTAAACTAGAAATAGAACAACCCTATGTAACCTTTTAAGGTTGTGAATTACTTTTTTACTCTTGTATAAAAGTTTGACATTAGGGAGTAGTTTGTTCACTTTTTCTTGAGAACACTTCTGTTACTAATGAAAAAAAGTTGTGTTATAAGTCACAGCTTGTAACCAAGGGAAATGATTCATAGACCGCTTGTTGTCTCCTCTGTACCTACCTTCATCTCTCCTTCTTCTATTACCAGCTGCCAGTTGGCATCTCCACCCACGTCCTGAAGAGAATAAATCATATGATTCTGCACCATCTCCTCCACCTGAGACACGGAGAGACATTTAATAAGCTCAGGTTAGACAATATTTTACATAACCTGCCTATTCTAGGCACAATTCAGCAAGAGTCAACCTATATTAACCCATTTAAACCATTTCAGTCTTGAATAATCGGCAGTGTGTGTGTGTGTTTGCAAACAGGAGAGTTGCTAACTTCACTCAACAGAAGGTGAAGGTAATTTTATTTATGTAGCACATTTTCAGCTACAAGGCAATACAAAGTGCTTTACAGGAATTAAAGGAAACACAAACAAAATAACAAACCCCAAAAAAAGAGCAAAAGAAGAAAAAGCTAATAATGTTGATCCAAAGTAAATAAACTAGATACTCCTATTCAGGGTTGGTAGATAAGTATAACTAAGTATCATCTGGTCTAATTCCTTTTCTGGGTTGGAAGATTAGGAATCTAAAAAGTAGCTGCTAAGGTAGTTTTTCTGGGTTCCAAGTTCTAATCCCTGTTCTGGGTTGCTAAATAAGTGTAAGTAAGTATCTTGTGGACTTCTGGGTTGGTAGATAAGTATGAGTAAGTAAGTATCCTCTGGTCTAACAAGTATTTTGGCCTATAAGCGATTCAAGAAATGTCGCCACAAAGGAGAAACCAAATAAAAATGAGCTGACTGGTCCTGCCTGAGGGGATTCCTCAATATCCAAACAATGTCATTAAGCAACAGCAGCACACGTCTGCTCAGCTGCATGCTCATGCCGTAAAACAGGAAAAAGATGGAAGGATGAGAAATGGCTCTAAATTAGGGGTTTTTCTCTAGATTCCAGCCATGCAGCTTTAAAACAACTTCCAGGAATAATGCCTGCTGGATCCTCAGGAAAGCCTTTGAGTTCAGGAATGTTTGTGTTCTGTAGGTGCTTTGCTGTTTTTGTATTTCTGCAAAAAAATAAAGCTTTGGCTAAAGAATTTCACTCCAATAGACTCCAGGCAGTACAGCTAATGTTTCCAGCATCCTGGATCGAGTTGTTATAAGACATTCTCATGCTAGCTGCTCATGCTCTGTAAGAGTAGGAAAAAGGGAGACGGGTTCCTGCATCCAACTACAGGGGTCCACGATTTATGTGGCAGTACCTGAGAGCTGAATCTGTGAACGTCATCTGAGGCGGTGACTAGCTCAACTGAGGACACGGAGGAAGAATAGCTACGAGGCTGCTCAGCAGAGAGATGTTTGAAAGAGAAAAGAGAGAGGAGGAAGAGCGAAGCAAGCAACTCGTTTAGAAACTGGAGAAGCAGAAGCTCTGGTGAAAATGTGAGGGAAGCTATCAGAGCAAGACCTTGAATATAATCTAGGAAAAGATATATTTCGGAAAGAAATTTAGAAGTGAAATTTACTCATTATATAGATTCATTACACTCAGAGTGATTATTTCTGATAATTTGGGTGATTATGGTTTACAGATAATGAACATTAAAAAATATTATGCGCATTATATTCATTCAATACTTGGTTCAGGGCTCCTTTTGCTTTAATCATTGCATTAATGTGATCAGCCTGCAGCTGTGCTGAGGTATCAAGGAAACCCCTGTTGCTTTATTAGCCGCCTTCATCTCATCTTCTCGGCTCAGTGACGCCGTGGTCATTAAACCAAAGTCCTGCTGGGAAATAAAATCAGAATCTCCAATAATCTCTTCAGCAGGAGGAAGCATAAATGGTCTAATATGTTCTGACTGGCAGCTGCACTGACTCCGGACTTGATGAAACAAAGTGGACTAACACCTGCAGACGATGGTTCCACAGAAAATCACTGACTTTGGAAACTTCACAGTGAATCAGAAGCAACTTCGATATTGTGCCTGTCCACTGGCCCTCCAGCAAGTTGGACTTTGATTTCTAAATAAAATAAAAAACCCCGTTCTCACCCCACACTCGACCCACTTGACTCCAGCTGCAGTCCACACCTTGTGATTCTCCCACAAACTACCTAACCCACTACCTACCCTAAACTGAGGTTTGCTTCCCAATCCTTGTAAGGCTGCCGATATTCCTAACGCTTGTGCATCTTCTTTCCATCACACATTTTCCTTTCACTTAACTTCCCATTAATATGCTTGGATACAGTACTCTAAACACCCAGCATCTTTAGAAAGGTCATTTAATTGTTTATTTTGGATTTCTGCAATCTGCTAATGCTAAGAAACTGAGTTTGAAGGTTTTATTAGCTGGAAGCCACAATCAAAACAATTTACGTAAATAAGAGCAATATGTGACTCCATGTGTAATGAATCTCTACACAACAAGTTCCAATTTTGACATGTATTTCTAGAATAAATTTAAAAAATAACTACATTCAAGAAAGGGAAAGAGATTGACACACTGCACACACACACTACTATAGACACTGGATTGACTAAACCAAGAAAATGTACTATAGATACTACAAAAAACAAAATATTGCTTACCTTGTCTGCAAATCGGTGTGTACTAATGGCGGAAAATACATCAGTAGGAGAAACCGGAGGCGGTCGCGGTGTCCTGACCTTCTCCGACTGGCACTGAAGCAAACAGCATTTCAGTTCAGCACAAGACCAGAGATTTTATATATGCACACTAAGCTGTAGCTTAAACTACACATCTTTGTTTTCTAAAGATCAAAACAGAAGAAGCTGAAGGAAAAAGTCAGCTTTAAAGGGTACCAGACTTCATCGCACCTGTTCTTCAATTTTATCCTGTCGGTCCAGCTCGGCTTCCACCGCGTCAAAAAATTCATCCTCATTGATCAAACTGTTGGGCCCCTCCTGCAACGAGCCAATGAGGACAGCTCAAAGCAAGGTCCACCACGACAATCAAAAAGCACATCAATAAATCCCTCTGCTTTCATTCTTAAGCTGTTTCAGCTCCAGTGATCTTATCGCCTCACCTCATAGTCTGGGCCTCCATAGTGGGACTTTTTCTTCAGTTCGCTCATTGCACATCTGTAGGCATCTTCTACCCTCCTCCTCTTCTCCAACTCCTGCTCACAAGCACAGGAACATAGTGTGTTTGATGTGGCTGTAGCAAAAACACTCATCCTTGACTGCTTTAGTTCTTCAGATTAGAGAAGAAAAGTCTGGGATAAAAGGTGATGAAAATGTGGGTTTGGATGTCTCAAATTTAGCAAACATTGCAATATTCAGCTGCATTCTCACACCTACAGGTTTCTTCCTCGTCAAAAGTCGTCGAAAAAGAAGTTGTGTCAAGTTTCTTTCTGCTGCCAATCAATTATTTAAAATGAAAAAGAAAAATTTTCCTTAAGAGTAAGAAAACAATAAAATGCACTAAGTTCTGCACAGTTTACCCATATTGCAATGATTACAAAAATAATATATTGGTTAAATGTAAACTTAAATACATAAGAAAACAAAAAAAAGCAGCAGAGTAAAGGCCAAAGTAAACTAGCCAATGTCATCAAGCAGGGTCCAAAGGAAGGTGTAGACATACAAAACCTGCCACAAAATAAACATAAGCTGGACTGTTCCAGCTCTGTACAACAACCACACACACACACACACACACAGACAGACACACTCGCACACACAGAAAGAGACCTACTTTAAAGCTGGAAGTTTGTAAAGGTATCCATCTTTGTGTTTGGTGTTTGAGCAGCTCGGTGCTCCGCTGCTTTGAATGTTTCCACCAAGAAGTCAGTGAAGTCATTTTCTAAGATTCCTCTCAGAAGGAGTCCAAGCTGTCTTTCTCCCTTTAAATTCTTCTGATATCCAACTCCCCCTAACTCAGAAGGTCAGCTAGCCATCAAACTCGCAACCAAATGTATATTTGTGCTGGTTACACCTGA
The DNA here is from genome assembly GCF_001444195.1 of Xiphophorus couchianus. NCBI lineage: Eukaryota > Metazoa > Chordata > Actinopteri > Cyprinodontiformes > Poeciliidae > Xiphophorus > Xiphophorus couchianus. The sequence continues at coordinate 18,427,344 of NC_040239.1, forward strand.
CCGTAGATTAAGTGAGCTGCTTTTGAATTGTAGCTTTATGTGGCACGCCTTTAACACAAAGCGGGGGGAAAGAAACTGGTTTGACAAGCAGTGAGCTCTAGAGAGCGTAAACTTAAAGGCACAGTGACATTTATATCACATGGAAAAGAAAGTTTTAAGATAAGTAACTTTTGTAGTCAACACTCATTCGCTCAATTTTTATATTTTTTTAAAATAATTGCAATAATTAAATGATTAATATTTTTAACACACACTTGTCTGGATTGGATCATTTATGCTCACAGGAGGCAAGAAGCAATCCAACAAGAAACTGTTTTTTTGAGATCAATCATATTTCTGACAAAATTTGAAAGAAAAATAATACTAAAATGTGGAGATAAAGAAAATAAAGTGAAATAATCAATATATAATTTGTTGGTTACGCAATGTGCAATACATGTACACCCTTTAATTTTTTGTCACTGAGCACTACTTCAAAATGTAATTTCAATTGATTTTTTTAGTGCATTGCACTGAATACGTTTTCCCCACAGTACAACATGGTGGTGGCAGCACCATGCTGAGGATGTTCTTCTTTAGAAGGGACAGAAAAGCTGCTTAGAACTGCTGGGAGGATAAAAGGTTAAAACTGGAAGAAAACCTATTAGAGGTTGAGGGGAAAGTTCATCTTCCAACAGGACATGGACTCTAAACATACAGTCAGAGCTACAATGGAATGATTCAAGTGAAATCACATTATTAAGTTTAGTTGGCCTAGTCAAAGTCCAAAATTCCTTCAATCAATTAGAGTTTGAGACATTTTTGTAAATTGACATAACCGTAATAAAGTACTTGTTAGGGGGCACGCCACACTTTTAAGATTATTATATGTAAAAACATAAAAAAACAACCCCCGTCACCCAAAAAACCCCCAAAACAAACACACATAGACTTGTTTCCAGTTATGCTCTGACTGGATTGGATCATTTAATCACGTCTATGTGATTAAAATAGAAAAAGTGAAACTATTTTTTATTACCAATAACTTTTTAAAATCTGCAAACACTGTCAAACATAAAGACCTGAAACACATTTATGTTTTTCAACCACAATCGTCCCTGTACCTTGTCGAGTCTCTTCTGCCAGCTGTCTTCTCGTTTGACCATCAGCTCGATGCAGTGAGACAAAGTGGACAGGATGCCAGCAGTGGTGGCTTTAAAGGTGATAGCTTCTCCCTTGAAGTCAATCCCGTTAATAACTTTGGGACTGGCGGGAGAAAACACTGCACCAAACAGAAAAGGAGGACATATTCACATGTTATCCATTTATTACACTAAAAGAAATATGTTTTTGCTGCTTGAGTGGATCCTTCATTTAAATCAGAAAAACTCACATTTCTCTTTGCTGCCGTTGTTGTTGTGATTGTGTTCACCGTCAGGTCTTGTAGTGGTCAGAAATTCATCTTCATCTTCCTCCACAACTGAAAAGGAAGCAAAAATAACTTTATGCAATGAGGCTTCATTTATATTTGGTTAGGTTATTGAAAAAAGCAACAACAACAAAAAAAACTTCAGGACATTATTACTTTCTCAGATGTTTTGGGAACAAATTTGTGCTTTTCAAACAGATTTCAAGCTGCACCTTGCAGGTTTAATATAAAAAGGAATTCTGAAGATCATAAAAAAGGTTCTGCCTCAGAGATCAAACTAGCCACAAAACGTCCTGTAAGCAGATATCGATTTTTCCTTTCTCAGCAAGCCATTTCAACCACTCTTCTTCAACTCTAATGCTGCATTAAACAAGAAGCTGCCATCAATAAATGCTTTCCTTCGCCAGTAAAACCAAAGGTTGAAACCCGATGTGCAGTTCTGAAAATGTGATCATTACTCTTAAAACATTGTTCTGGTGTAATATAAGCCAAACATTACCTCTGTCTCTCTGAAATTCATCTTTGGAAACCGCATCACCACAGGAGTCAAAATACTTTTGAAGAGTGTCCACCTGTCGGCACAGAATGTCCCGGAAAGTTTCCATTTCTGCGAGCTTCTCGCGCAGCCTGTGGCCCTTCTGAGCAGAGAGAGGACGACATTCAGTTCAGTTCACTTTTTGCAGGAGATAAGCAGTTTAATCCATGCTGCAAAACTTCAACCTGACATTAAAATGTAATTATTTAGGTTTATTTAGTTAAATCTGGTGTTTTATTTGTAGACACTACAGTTTTCATAGCCTGAAAATACAAGACCTGATCAATGACTAATGTTTTTACCTTGAAGGAGGATGTGGAAGTGGAAGACAAGGCACTAGCAGCTGAAGTGAGAGACAACATGGAACCATGACGCCTCAGACTCGTTTCTGAACCGTATCCAGACTCAGCCTGCGGACACAAGTGAACGGAAATCAAAGAGAGGCAACAATGAAAGTAGAAGAAATCAAAGAAAATCAAACAATAGCTTTAGTCAACCTACAAAACTCGGGGCTACAACCTACAAAAACAAAACACTGATGCACAACAAAACGCTACAGGACACAAAGACAGCACAGTGGTTCAGAACATTGAATAACACTGAATCAACTCAGCAAATTTTCCTTTGATCAGAGTTCTTTAACAAACAGAGTAGGACAAATCGTATAATCCCTTCATTTTCTTTTGGGTAAACGTTCCCACCTCAAAGACCCTGTCCAACATTTTTTTCCCCCTTTTATGAGTCTCCTTAGATGTGAATCAGTTTAAATGAAGAATCAGCAGGTCGAACCTCAAACATCAGCCCGTTAAAATCCTGATCGGTGCATCTCTCTTTACAAACACTGTCAAAGAAAACCAGTTGAAGGGTGAAAAAACAGAAATACACATGAACACAATAAAAAAACAGAAATAAAAAATACCTTAATGAGGAAAGATTAAACTGCATTTAACATGCGAGTGTAAAACAAAAAAGGGTTTGTTTAATTATAACATTCTCACAAGTTTTATAAAACTATAAACCAATTTAATTAATGCTGTCATATTTAATATTAACACAAGATTATATTATAATGAGTAAATTACAGCCATAATAATAAATTAGCAACAATTTCTTTTATTACAACCCAAATAAATGTTTAAAGTTAAATAGTTGGGATTATGATGAATCAGTTTTTAATAGAAATAAATACTTTATTACTAGCCAAGTTACAAAACCATCAAGGTCTACTCTTGTTTCTCATTAAACATTTTAAGAGACAAGTTTTTCTTTTCCTAATGCAGCGTCTTATGTAGCAACTTTTTATGTAGTGACATGTGTGTTGTATATCTGACCATTATCTAAAGTAGGGCGGCTAAATTTTCTGCTTTAGGTCAACATTTTGAGAACTCGTTGGCTTAATATAAAATCTGGACCCCAAGAGAGCACTGTACTGGAAAACAGATCTATGACCAGTCATATGGGAGTAGCTGCGGGGGCATTTGTCCCATTAACTGGCCGTCATTGAAATAGGCAACGCCTCCGACTGCCGGCTCAGCACAGGAACAGAAGTTTTATTACAGATATCATTTATTCGCCAAATAAATGTCTGTTTGTCCCACCAGCAGCTGCGAAACAGAGGCAGTGAAGTCATGAGCCGAGAACAGAGTGAATAACTAAAACTCACACCTGTGCACAAGCAGTATCAACTGTGAAATGCTGAACATGTGAATCAGGATGCAAACATGCGGAGGGAGGATTTCTGTCTTAAGGTATTTGCTCAGCTTTAGTCACAGCTTAAAAGTCCAATTTTCTCTTGATTACAAAATCAGCTAGAAGCTGCGAGCTGGTTCTGTTGGCCAATGGGAACGAATGATGGAGGTATTCTTAAAATCAGTGACTAAACTGAAGGAGAGTCAGGTGACGATACTGAGAGACACCACATACTCGGGCATCAGCTGCAGTTTCTCCTATTGCAACAGAGTGACACAGTAAGGAAACTGACATAAAATACAAATCAAAGAAACAACATCCGGAGTTCATTATGGACCAAACAAACGGGTTTCCTCCAGAAAAAGGAAGCTTCTTGTGCTCAATGTGGTTGCTGTGAAACTAAGATGTTTCTGCAGAACATTTCATGATACACTGAAACATTTTTAAACCACAAAATTTAAGATATAAACACAACAAATCATTCCAGAAGGTCCAGTACTGGGATGAGTGCAAGCATTTAAAATTCAAAACTCAATGAGTGCCTCTTTAAACTGAAACGACGGACTTCATGATTAAATACACGTTTCTGGAATCCACAGAAAAAGCCCACGTAACTGAACAACCACATGTTGTGCTCATTTTTTGCAACATATTATATAATCAGAAAAAAAGACACTCTTCATTAGACCAAAGAAGTGAAACAGCAGTCAGGCTGTGAGACAGAAGTGTTTGCATTTCAAATGTCAGTCATGATTGTCAAGTTAACCTGACCTGTGGTTTCAGGTGCCACGCCCGATCCACAGATATCAATAAGGTAATTGTAAATAAGATTATTTGTGCTTCGTCAGCATTGATAATAGGCCCTGTTCATATTTTATGCCGCTTGCTACTGATGTGGAAATATATAGCGGCAATTAAAATTTTATGTCAGCTAATTTTAGAACTATAAACTCAGATAGAAAAATTTTGAAAAATACATTTAAAAATTGTTTTAATTTGAGACCATTTATTCAGCGAAGGAAGAAAATTCACATTATGAATTGCTTTTACAGAATCAGTTGTGGTAGAGTTATTGACACTCTTAGCAATTGATCTAAAATAAAATGAAATGAAAGTATGAATTTTTTATTCATACTTTTTAAGGCCAAGCGGAGTTTCAAGAACATTTTATTAATAAAACCAAAGACTTTTTATTTCTCTTCCAAAAGTCCTGAGATGATGCAGCCCTTTTAGGTCATGGTTCCACATGGTTCCAATAATCACACAACCACAATCCCAGCACTATGGATCATTTTGTCCTTTCACATCATGCAAGGCGATCCACTGAGATCCTGTGTGCTTTGAGACAACGCAGAAGAATTGAGCAACCAAAGGGGTGTGGCTTTCCACTCACCAAAACATTTGTTATTTAAATGAAAGGTCACTATGCGCCATTATCGACATGTTATCTGCATCAAATTCTGCTGATCAACACGGTTATGAAATCAGACGGGCTCTAAGATCATGAAGTGCCTCTGCTCCATACCCACTGCAGACCGCTATTGATTCTTCAGATGTACTTTTCTTTGTAACACAGATAAATAAAAATCTAGTGGGCTTAATTAGACTAAATATGAGTCGCCATCAGATGTTTCAGTAAGATAACGATCCAAATCCCTTGCACTTATGAATGTGATAATGCTTAAAAAGTTAAATCCATGAAGAAAATTCCTCAGTGTATAGTAAAATTCCACTCAGCACCAAAACATTGAACGCTGTTTGACAGAAAGCACAGACTGCCATTTTAATGCACCTGCTCAGCTGCATGACAACCATGCAAACTGAGCACCCGTTCATACACCATATTTGAAATGGGATCTTGTGGTTTTACAAGTTAAATGAGTGATCAGAGGGTGTACAGTCACACGCACAACAGCAACTTCTGACCTGGGTAGATTGCTGCTCGAGAAATATCCACATCGTGTACTACAAGCTTCATCAACTACAAGCGTTGTGTGGGCGCTCTATACAGCAGAACCTGGATTCATGTCAAAACCTACATGCAAATAAACAGTATGGGGTGTGGAAAAATAACTCCATGTCAGAACAATGGCACACTAGGTAGATACTGTTGAGAGCATGGCTGATTTACAGCGAGCAGGCAGCATGCCAAAATGCTTTAAGCCCACCATTCAGTCATTCCAACAGCCAAAGCAGAGCAGGGCACTGCTGCAGTCCTGACGGCTTGCTGGCCCCAACATGGCCAGGCGATCCCCAACCACTCTCTGACACTGACAAAGCAGATGATTTAATCCAGTTTCCCCGGACACACCTCACTATGAGACAGAGAGGAAGAGGAGGTGAAGAAGAGAAACAGAGAGATGCTTAGCTCGTCATGTGAAGGAAAACAGGCACAAGAAGCAAAGAGAGAAGAAGAGGGGAAAAGTAGCCGTTTGCTTCTTAGCAGTTAGATGAGAGGCAGACACTGGATGCTCTTTGAAGCAGAAGAAACAGACTGAGAGGCGACTTCTGCTTATAATTAAGTTGTCTCCTTTCACACAAAGCTTTTCAAACACACACTCATAAATGGAGACCTCTTCTTCGACATGCATATATCAGGAAACCACATACCCTGACATGTGAAACCATTTCATCTTGTCCATCTTTCTTTGCGGCATCCATCGCTGTGCAGGCATCAGCGACTCTCTGCTCTTGCAGTCAGAAAAGTGAATGTGGAGTAAAAGATGATGGGGGCATGCATGCATTAGAGAAAAGATGAGTGCTGTCTGGAGCTGTTTGTGTAACAAACCAATGAAGTACTAAAAAGGTGGGCGAGTGAAGCAGCCTACTGTATATTATGACACAGCAAAAGAGAGAGACTGAGTGTAAGAGTGGGAGGCAGGGAGCAACATTTGTCTGGATCTAATACTTTAGGTCTTGCTGCCCGACTCATCTTTCATCTCCTTTTATTCAGCTGCACCCCGAGTTAAAGTTATACTGTTGACATGATCGTTCTACAACGAGAGATTTTCCCAATTCTCTCAAATTCAAGCTCTCTAATATTCATCAAAATCCATTTTCTCAGCATAAAGTGAAGAAAACAACAACAAACAAAAAAACATGCAATATTCATTAGGAGCTGCACTTATCACAGTAACCAGCAGCAGCACTTTTCTCACCACCAACACAAACACACCCACGTACAAAAACACAAATGAACTTGCACTGAAACAGTTTTCCCAAAGCAAGCTGATGCTCCAACACAGATATGAAAATGACAGCAGATTCCCTTTGAAAAGTGGAAACCAATACATGTTTAACAGCTGAACTTGTGATTATCGGCCATCTTTAAGCACCTCATCTTTGCAGGGTTTGGTCCCCATCCCCAGTTCTTAAACCCAGAGGATTATCCTCATGATTTGCACAATCAATACTTATACACGCGTCTATAACAGACAATAACCGGTATTTTAAAAAAAGGCATAGAAACAACCCCATTCTTAAAAGTGTATCCTATTAAGTTGAGTTGATGGTATAAAGGTGCTTAAAAATGGACTACTCAACTTATAGAAATAATAATTATTATGTTTCAACAATACAGCTAAAAATAAGAGCTAAAAAATAAGCCAGTCAGAATATTTGCCATTGTTGCTATGATGGAAGCAATAATGAAACTATGGGAGGTTGCACAGAGGAAGTCCTCATTTGTCCAATTGGGAGCAGCACAGACACACTGCCTAATGTAATGATACTTTAACCTCTACAAGGTCACAAAATATTCACACTGTGACTCTAATGGATCAAACACATGAAGTTACTCACACCTAAACTAAAACATCCTGCATAATAACACAGGATGTGTTATTTTCTCTAACAGTGACAGAGGCAGCACAAAATTTGTAAAAAGTGATAGACTGTTTTTATTATAATTTCTGTGATCTATTCTGGTTAATTAAGGAGGGAGCAAGTCTGAAAGTAGATAAACGAGGCTGCAGAGAGAAAAGCAAAGTTGCTTCACAAAAAACAGTTTGGTGAAATCCTACTGGGAATTAAGTTAAAAACTAATAACACAAACTTTTATTGTTCAGACATGGAACGGGATTACACAACGGGTCTGAAGAGACAGCAGCTTACACCATCATCAATCCAGGAAATCCCAGATGATGATGTCATGACTTATAAGCGTCTCAAACATTTGAGTTAAATAGAGGCACACCCCAGGATGTTTTAAGCCAACCCCTCAAACAAACTGCTTCCTTCATCCAGGGACAAATCCAAAATAAATCAGGCAAGGTATTAGTGAGAATTGTGGACCTCTATAAGTCTGGTTCATCCTCTGGTACAATTTCCAGAGATCTGATGATCTGACACGTCCATCTATTTAGGGCACAGAATAAACTCCGGGAATATCGATCCTATTACACCATTCAGGAAGCAGACGGGTTCCTTGTCCAAGAGATAAATGTGTTTTGATGCATCAATCCTAAAGCAAAAGTAAAAGGTCTTTCTCTGATGTAAAGATGCTGCCTGAAGCTGGTAAGAGAATGTCATTACCCACAAGGAAACAAGTCTAGTACTAACATGGATTAAAAGAGCAACTCGTAGAGGAAGAAGCCATTACTTCCAAAGCAAAAAAAGAAATAAAAAAGAAGAGGTAGATTACAATTTGCAAACTCACTCAGGCACAAACCTTAATTTTTGGGAGAAATGTCTTGAGGTCTAATGAAAATTAATTTGAAATGTTTGGTCCTAATGACCAAACATTTCATTTGGAGGAAAAGAGGGAAGCTTGTAAGGCTGATAACACCATTCCAGCTGAGGAGGGGTGGCGCCCTCATGTTCATGTGGTATTTTGCTGTAAGAAAGACTGCTACGGCTCACAAAATAGATGACATCATGCAGGAGGAACATCATGTTGAAATGTAGAAGAAACATCTGAAGACATCAGCCTTGAAAGTTAAAGTTTGAGCATAAATATGGAGGTCTTCCAAATGGACAATAGCACCAAGCACACCACCATATTTGTCACAAAGAGGCTGAAGGACAAAAAGTTTGATAAAAAACTTCTGGAGAGAGCTTTTGTCAGGCAGTTTACAATCCTGACCCAGTTCTGTCAGGAGGAATGAGCCAAAATTTCAGAAAACTTTAATGAGAAGTTTGTGGAAGGACATCAAAAATGTTTGACACAAGTTTTAAATTTTGAAGGCACTTCTACCAAAAACTAAGGAAGTGCATGTAGACTACTGACTTTTATTAAAGTATGTTTATAACATTATCACTCTCATTATTCTGGTATTTAACAAACAATGTGTGTAAATATCTGGTTTCAACAATGTACATAGTTTTTGCCCTGGGAAAGTTAAATTTTGGTGAAGTTAGTACAATGTTGGTGATGCACTACCAGAAAAATACTACACTAAATTCATGGCTGCATCTAGTACTTTTACTGTGTAAAAGTCAAAGTCATGTGATCTTCTTGTGTTTGCAGCAAACGAAGTGCATCACAAAATATGTGACTCCAGCCAAGTAAACTCTCCAGACGGGGATTTTGTTTGCAGAAGAGACATTAGGCCTGTAAACAGATTAATCTAAATGCAAGCTTTGACCCAAAACCTGAACAAATTCAATCTGGCCTACATACTTTTACTGTGAAGCCAAACATCCTTTAACATGTCTCTAAAGGGAGCAGCAGCCTACTATCAAAGAGAGGGAAGCCCCCGCCTCATCACCTCACTTAGATTCTTCACATTCCCAGAGTACCAAACTCTGCATGTGTGTTCGAATCCTTCTGCTATCACACCCATCTCACAGAACAGAAAACACAGAACTCCATGTCGGATCTGAAAAACTGACCTCTGATTCAACCTGAATGTTGGAGGTATGTGAATACGGCAGCCAGGACAATATCTGATAGCAAACAAAGATTATTCAGTTTATTGTAAGAAAACATGTTTTTAATCTTGACAGGGGTCACACAAACTACATGCAAACACATGAAGAACTGGATTTAGACGCCGTGAATGGACCCGTTTCCCGAATCTCTAAATTCGTAACTATGCAAACAAAGAGATCAAGAGTGACGCGAAAGGAAAACATAAATATAGTAAACTTATTAAGGAGAATCAACAAGCTACTCACCTTATGCAGCTCTATGGACTCGATCCACTCCTGCCTGTGCTCAGGGTCCTCTGCTCTGAGGTACCAAACGCTGTCATTCACGCTGATGTCAAAACGGCACTCGTCAAACTCGTGAGGCTGCGCAAAGAGAGGAGAGGCCTCATGAATAATAATGATGAATGTTTAGAATCAGAACGGACTATAGCCAAACACAAAATCAAATAACTAAATCTGAACTTTTCCCTTTACCTTAATTAGAGTAGTGGGAAATAGGAGCAAAAATACTACTTCAATAGCTCTTTGTTTCCCTAACTGAGTAGGAATGACACATTCTTGAAACACACGGAGTCAATCAGTGACAGAAAGCCATATGTCACACACGATAAACAGACATTTTAATTGAGAACTGATGGCTCGCGTCTCCTGTCCCACCCCGAAACAACTGGAGCAGAGCTGTGCGGAGAAAAAAAAAAAGAAAACTAAACATTAATTATTACAGGAAGAAGCTGGATCATTTCAACTTTGTTTTCTCCTTTTGGGAGGAATTATTCAACTTATTTTGCTCCCCCACCCTGCTCCACTCACCGACTGCCTTAGGCACCCAAACACGTGCAACAAAGAATTTTATCCGTTTCCTCTCAGACTGGAATTTGACTACTGCACTCAGCTGAGACGAGTGCAGCTTTGCAAAAGGTTCACAGGAAGGAATAAAACACAGGAATATACAAGTTTTCTTGTCAGATTTTTCTTTTTTTTTTTCCTCCAGGACCAACAAGACTCCAGCTGCTCTGTCAGCTGACACAACCTTCCGCCAGCTAAGTTTAATTTCATTTGCAGAATGACACTCATGTGCTGCCTTATTTGCTCCTGCTGACAACGGTCACATCCCTCCAGAGCCTGATCCCCAAGTCTGAGCCTGCAGAACTTTATGCAACATTGATTGAGACACTTTCATGTTGATAGATTTCACAAGCTGCACTTTGCAACTGCCAATTGGGTCAAAGGTTTTCTATGATATTTCAGTGCTCAATATATATACAGTACTGACCAAACGTTTGGACACACCTTTTGATTCAATGAGTTTCCTTTATTTTCATGACTATTCACATTGTAGATTCACACTGAAGGCATCAAAACTATGAATAACACATGTGGAAATATGCACTAAACAAAAAAGTGTAAAACAACTGAAAATACCCCTTATATTCTAGTTTCTTCAAAGTAGCAACCTTTTGCTGTGATTACTGCTTTGCACACACTCTGCATTTTCTTGATGAGCTTCAAGAGGTAGTCACCTGAAATGGTTTTCACTTCATAGGTGTGCCCTGTCAGGTTAATAAGTGGGATTTCTTGCCTTATAAATAGTCATGAAAACACAGAAAACCCATTGAATTAGAAAGGTGTGTCCAAACTTTTGGTCTGTACTGTACAGTATATATATATACTGTATATATATACTGTATAAACATATATATATATAAATAAAACAAAAAAAACCTCAGTAATTTCAATTTGTAGGCTGGTGTTACATTAGAAAAGCTACCCTGTTTCCAACCAGAACCTGAAGATAATCTGGGGAGAACATTTAGGCGCATTGAGCCGTGACTGTTACTGGGGTAGAGAGAGAACAGCCATCTATCTTACTGTGCAGTATCAGACACGGACCATAAACCTCTGCTTTACACTCGACTTTATGGTTTGTTCATTTCTTTTTCTCATTGTGTAAGCACTGCTGTGCAAAAAGGCTGCGTACAGGAAAGAAAAACCTCATCTGTAAGCACACGGGAGGTCGTAGTTTGAGTGTGTTCTGTTAATATTGGCAATAATTTGTCATATTTTCAGTCATTTTTCTTTTAATCAATTATTCTAAGCAACCAATTCTGCAAGAATGGAGAAGGCAAAAGAACATTTCTTCTTTAGTGGACTTTCACATTTATTGCATGCCACAAAATAAAGTATTGGCACATAAAGTGTGACATATAAGTGTAAAGTTCCTCCTCCAGCATCTGACTTCAAAGTGCATCACAAACATAGTGGTCTTGTCTTCACTCTTGGCCTATTATTAGACCTCTAGTGTTGTCTATATAGATGCTAATTACCCATGGTGTTTGATTAGCTTTCCAAAAAACTTAATGTAACGTCCAAACCACAATTTAAGAGATTAATATTTGCCAACATAAATGTAAACAAAGTTTCACATGGGTTTCCCCAATAATACACACATGCGAGTAAATGGAAACAGCAACTACAAATATTATCACAGATTATCTAAGAGTTTAGGTTGACAGACCTTTCAAAAGTTTTGTTTGCAATGCTTTTATGGTTTTAGTGCTTAAGCATAAGGGCAGTTTGCTGCTCATTCATTGCTGGCCAGTGAGTAACAATCTGATAAGTTAAAAAAAGAAAAAAACAAGTTTATTTTTTTCTGCAAGTACTCAGACATCACTCTCACAACACCAAGATGTTAAATATTCACAGAGAAAGAGTTATAATAAAGCTGTAAACAATTAGGTTCCTGTAACACTCTTAGCAGACCCTGGCTGGACGGGGTTTCCATTCTGTTCACAGCTGAAAGGAGCTTGCTGAGAGCTTTAATTGTACAGTTTTAATCCAGTTCCAAAACAAATAATCCCAGAGGAGGAAAAATGTGCAAAAATCACAGTAAGACCATTTGTTTGGCTGCTGCAGCTCAAACAGGAGTGAATATTTAACTAGAGTGTGGAATTTCAGCATGTCTCACATGTAGAGGGAAAATGCCAGACCAGGGACAACACTGTATGGACCAAACTTACATTTAACAGGAGAAAACATCAATTTCAAGTAAACAAATTGTTTTTAAAATGCCTGAGGCTGTTATTAATAAAACAATCTCAATGACTGACTAAATGCCATTGTGATGTGAATAACAAGTGGAAATTAACAGGTAATTTTATATGGGTCATTTAAGGGACTACCAACTTGTGCTCCTAACAACTTCATTAGCCTCTTATCTTTATACCCCAAGAGTACATGGATTAAAGAAATCGAACTGTCTACTGAAACAGAATTAAAAGAAAATGGAAAATTAAAACAGATGGAAGAAAATCTCCCTAAAGATCTGTTACTAGGACGAGTCTTCAGCTGCCATTCACGCTCCAGTCACTTGATCTGTGATTAACCTACCGGCTTCACTGTACCATCAGAAACAGTGATGTACTTACAATATATTAAGAACTTAGCTTGATAAAGCAGAATCTCTTTTATAGTAAGGCAGATTTTGATATTGCCTCTTTTTACAGTGAAACCTTTATTGTATGAAAAAGGAACATGACCTAAAGGACTATTGCAACTTAATTTATAGAACCTCTAACTATATAAAAGGCAGCGTATTCACAGAAAAGCATTTATTTAAAGCTTCATTGCAATCCTTTGTGAATTTGATTCACAGGTTTGCCAAGATTTCAATGTAAATTGAGGGGCATAATTACTCCATAATGTTGGCTTTTTAAATATAATAACTCTCCCATTTTATTGGTCTTGGTATAATTTAAAATCATATATTTATTCTTTGAGATTAAACTTTTTTTTCTTTTTTACAACATATTAACTCCAAGATATCTGGTTAAAAAGCAGACATGGTGCACAGATGCAAAATTGCATGACATTTTGTTTTGGTGCAATATTAAGCCACAAATTTCCTTCCTCCCCCTGAGGTTGGCACTTACTGTGATAACAGCCTTGCTGAGGCACAGGGAACCTCGGCAGCCATACTCCCGCTCATCCTCCGACTTGTAGTAACTCAGTGTGTTGTTTTTTAGCACAACCCATCGGTCCTGCCATCCGTGTATATAATTCGTCCACTGAAACCACAAAAAAATAGCAGCATGCAGTTATTGCTCCAAAATGCAATTAAGACATTTTTCAGTAACTAATTAAAATGTACTTTTCAGGAGGTGAATTAAAAGTTAAAACCTCATAATGTCATACATAACAATTTGCAGGAATTACATTTTCTGAAGTAATTTACAACAATGTTGGTGTCGCTTAAGATACTTTTCATCCTGTATATGAATTACTTTAAAGTATATATATATATATATATATTCTGTTACTTGTTAGATGTATGCAGATGACTGAACAGTGGAATAAAGAAGGACTGTCTTTTGTAATAGTTACGTAAGGCAAGTTTGCATCTCAGGATGAATAAAATTGTTTTCCTGTCTATAAATAGAAATCCAGAAGTTGCAGCAATATATAAAGGACTTTCAGCAGTACTTTATATACGTGTTTAGGTGTAATAATGGATTCACAACTTGTACATATTAAAAAATTTCAATTTAATTGTGAACTTAAGAAATATAAGGAAACATAAAGTTAAGAAAGAGTTTCACTTATGAGTCATCAAGAATATACATGACGGGCAGGACTTTGTTATATTTGAAATACAGTCTGGTCAACACAAACCACAATGCCAATTAATAACAAAACAAAAATCATACACAAAAACTTAAATATTAGTCAAGCTAAGGAATTAATTGATTGTTTTCCAGAGGAACTTAATTTAAACATTTTAAAATAAAGTTTGTTAACCACACAGTTAACTAACTGTGTGGTTTAACTTTCTAATCTTGATCATCAACCTGCCATGTAAGGGACCTTAAATCGAGATTAGCCTTCATGTCCCAATCTGGCACATTTACATGCACTTCATTACTTGTGTTAATCAATGAACATTGTGATTTTTAAAATGAGAAATAAAGACAAACAAAAGTCACGCGGCCATTAACTCGTGAGTCTTGTAGGGTTGTGTTTACATAACCTTTTGAGACAATATGCGCGTTAATTCGCCAGAACTTACTTTGCTTAAAACTCCTCCGAACTCCACAGGCTGCCCGGATTCTGGGTCCACGTCCTCATCCGAACCGGACGACGAACTCTTCTCGGACATTGATTTCCAAGTTTCAAGAAAGCCCGTCTCTGATTTTATCGACAGAACACCGCAGCCCAAGGTTAGAGGCTTGATTAGCTATCAGTTTAACAGCTTCACGGCCAAACTCGCATTCTCTTCAAATTATAACCCTAAACGTCAGCAAAATAAAGATAACGAGGCATTAAGCATACGTGCAAAACATCTAGAACTAAAGAGTGTTATTGCGATTTTTCCTTGACAGTTTCAAACAGCTAGATTTACTCATAAAAAGTTAGTCTACAAGTGACAGCTGGGTCTCGGACTCTCAATTTTGCGGGCTTTGTTTTGAAACTGATGTCGAATACCAATAAGCCTAGCTAACTAAGTTAGCTAGGCAAACGACGAAACTAGCTAACAGTAACTACAAATGACAAACAAATTGGTGCAATTCACCTTAGGTATGGCAGCAGTAGTCGACAATATGTTCAAAAAAAGGCCTTCGTGTTAGTGCAGCACTGCAACTTCCACCTACTAGTAAGGAGCCAAAGAACAGCCTCTCTGCTGTAGTCCGCAGTTCAGTTAGCAGTAGCGCAGCTCTGACTAGCTCTGTTGGGGGAGGAGCCGCGGCCACGCTTTACTGTGTACCTGTCAAGTTAACAAGTAACCAAGGTTACAGTCTCACCGGAAACACTGCAGCCACTTAAAATTAAAAGCCTTTCGACAAGTACGACACAAACCAGTTTAACTCGCACCAGTTTATTTGAGGGTGTTATGTTACTATGCATAAAAAAAATAAAAATTTTGTACAGTCTGTCATGAGGCTTGCTTAAACCAAGGTAAATTTAAGCAACTTATCTGCATTTGATTAAGCCACCCAAGTGGCATTTTATTAAGTTACCCAAGTGTTCTCTTACATAGCCAGTAATACACACGGTTTACAAAAGTTGCAGTTTAAAAACTTTTGAATCATTGCCTACTGTTCCTGAAGTCATTTTAATGAGATATCAGAAAAGACACTAAAGTTAGTTCAATTTTGAATTATAGAGGACACAGCACTGTCTCTGGCCACTACTGTACACTGCTTTTCGGATGGCATACATTTTTCACTAAAGGTGTGTAATACTGCATATTTTGGTATCAATTAAATACCAAAATCAAAATGGTATCACTGATGCAAATACTGATTCCAATACTTTTTTATTTAAGTTTGATATATCACGAAACTTCTGACTTTGAAGTGTTTTTGTGTTTTTTTCCTTTGAGTTATTTAGTGTGAACTTAGGACAAAATTTGGACAAAGTTTACAACATTTTAACATGAGTTTTGTGCATTTTTCCTGAGTAAACAAAGTAAAAAACATTATCAAAACAAAAGCTTTTTTGAGGTTGGGTTGAGAAACAGCAGTAAAAAATAAAATAAAAAAATTCAGACCCATAAAGTTTTGTTTTTTCTTACAATTCCTTTATGATGATGATGATGATGATAATAATAATAATAATAATAATAATAATAATAATAGTAATTATTATATTAGAATAATATAATAATGCTGATGATTATTATTATAAATATAATAATACATATTATAAATATAACACATATATTTATTATAAACATAATAATAAGCATTGTTATTACACAAACAAGAAGAAGGCGAAATTTATTGTTTATCTTTTTTTTTCACTTTCACTTCCGACTTCGTCGAGGATGACGTATGCGGAAGTGCCGCCAAAACCGCCTTCGTCATTAATTTTGAAAACATGTAGCGACATAAATGTCAAATGCGAAATTTATTTCGTACTTGCATATTTCGTTTCTTTTTGTTTTTGTTCGCATCAAAAGGGTAACAGAAAGCCCCACTGAACTGCGATATTGATATTTAACGATCCAACTCGTTGTCAGAACAGTGGCAGAAAAAACCGATTCAGGATGGAGAATGGAGTTGGATCTACTAAAGAGAATAACCTCCTGTCCAGAATGGCGCTCAATGACAACAAGGCTGGGATGGAGGGACTTGACAGGGACAAGATCAACAGGATCATTATGGAGGCGTCAAAGGTAGGCACATTTCTGCTACCAGAGATACTCCATGTATTCACATTCACTGAGAGCTATACACCTGAGATTATGTAACTAACTTCGATATGCGTCATAAAAGTTGAGCACATAAATAGAAAGCTGCAGTTTGCTATGGATCATTTGAGCGGAGAGATTCAGACATCGTTTTTACTCCACTGTCCCTATTTATAACAAAAAAATGCCCCAATGGTTTGTACATAGTCCAGAAAAGTGTGAAAGTTTGTGTTATTAATAAAAATGGAAAAATAAAATACAAAACGGAACAAAATTTGTAATTCCACGTGTTATTTTTTTTCCCCAGTATCTAAAAGTTCCATCCATCTGTCCATCCTTCTCATGTTTCTTCCAGGTTCTGTAGCTAAAGGGGGGCAGTTGTAGAAAAACCGTCACCCTCATGAAGTCTTGCATTCAGATTTTACAGTCACTGAAAAGCAACTGAAGATCGAACAATTTAAGTTAGGAAAAACATTGAACTTTCACTTGGAAAAACGTGTAGGAACGTTGCATGCTGTTGTAAATGTCTACAGAACTAAGACAACTCCTCTTTGTGATTGCCTTTTTCTTGCAGGGATCCAGATTTTATGAAAACGAGATGAAGAAAGAGCAGCAGGTGAACCAGCGAATTGAGAAAATGATGCAGCAAAAGGCTCAGATCACAGAGCAACTCCTACAGAAAGCACAAGCACAGGTTAGACATCATAGATAACTTAATTATAGAATTATTTAAATCCAACAAATTAGTAAATAAAAAATGACAAAAAATCTCTGCGTAGGTGGAAAAGATGGCCTTTGAGCTTGAGAAAGGTCGTGATCTGAGCAGAGTAATTGTGCATGTGGACATGGATGCCTTCTACGCGGCTGTAGAGATGAGAGACTGCCCCGAGCTGAAGGACAAACCCATGGCTGTAGGATCTATGAGCATGCTGGTGGGTTAGGATGTCGAAGAAACAATTTTCTTGCTAGTATTGGTGGAGTAGAACAAATATGGTTTTGCTCCCATTTATCTAAAGCCAGAATTCTTTTTTTGTTTTAACTTCTTAACTGGTTTCCAGTCCTGTAGCAAAGTCCTGTAATTTTAACTACAACTTGCAAAGTTCTTGAGATAAAAATACACATTTAAAATCACTAAACTACATAATGTATTTCTTTTTTTTAAGAAAGCAATGGTGAAAAACTATTATTGTTATGAGATTGCCGTGGGGAAGCTTTTCTTTAGTAGAGCGACGGAAAATGTTTCAGAGTTGACGGGAACATTGGTGGGGCTAAATCCAGGAGAAGACTGGAGTAATGAAACCTTTATAATGTTAAAGTTATTTACTTTTTTTTCATTTTCAGTCAACATCAAATTATCATGCCAGGAAATATGGAGTCCGAGCAGCCATGCCTGGCTTCATTGCAAAGAAACTCTGCCCCAGCCTGGTCATCGTTCCTCTTAACTTTGACAAATACAGAGCTGTGAGTGAGGAGGTAAGATCAAAAACACACAAAAAAACAACAATTTCCACACTGGACTTTTGCAACCTTTGAGGAGGTGATCATATTTTTTATCTTTCAGATTAGGGAGATTTTTGCAGAATACGATCCTAACTTTCAGCCAATGAGCCTGGATGAAGCCTACTTAGATTTTACAGATCACCTGGAGCAGAGACAGAGTTGTCCAGAGTCCTCACTTACGCACCGCTACAGATCCAGGAGCAACACGCCAGGCATGCACGCATTACATAATAATACTGAGATGATAGACGGGTGCATCTCAGTAAATTCAAATATTACTAAAAAGATCATTTATTTCCGTAATCCACTTTTTTTCGATTTAAAAAAGTGAAGCTCATGTTTTCTACATAGATTTATTAGATACAGAGTAACACACTTCAAATGTCTCTTTTAATTTTTGATGATTATAGCTTACAGCTAATGAAAACCCAATATTTGTATCTGTGAAAAATGTAATATTGCGTAAGACAAATGCAAAAAATGATTCTTATTGCCCTCCTGAAGAGCATGTTTCAGTACTGCAGAGTCTGTAGTACTGTACTCTGCAGTACTACAGAGTACTGCAGGCTTTACTCATGCCCCAACCAGGTTTAGCAGTGCTTTTTTATTTAAGTTTTTTTTTAAATGTTTGCATTTTTTTAAAAGACTTTATAGTTGGTGTTCAGATTCTAATCTTTCAATCTTCCAGTAATACATAATTATCAAGTGATATTTTGAAATTTCCTGTCAACTTTAAACATTTTTTAACTAAAAAGAAATTATTTAAATTTTTTTGCCTACCTCCCCAACCATCGGTCTTAACAAGTTTCTAGGGGAAAGTCTTTAAGTTTCTAGGGGAAACTTTGTACTCTGGAATTCTGTGTGTGGATTCTCTATTTGGTCAGGGCTCCTTTTGCATTAATTATTGCACCATTGCAGGCTGCGGCTCATCTAAAGGGGTCGAGGTTTCTTCGGTTCATAGGTTTTCCTTCATCTCAATTTTCCACTTAATTTGTTTGGATGCAGCACTTTGTAGCAATGAACTTTTTTGGGACTTGCCTCCCTTGTGGAGTGTGCCAGTAACTGTCTTTTTGACACGTCTGAGTATGTAAGACACAACGTAGCATTTCTGGCATAAAAATGATCCTGTTTTGTTTGTCTTATGTGATATTCGACGAGATCTTCATTAGCTGTAAGTCAATTATCAAAATCAACACAAATAAGTAATTGAAATGTATCCCTCTGTACTATGAATTTATATAAAACACAAAGGTCACTTTTTCAAATGAACTACTCAAATAAAATAACTTTTTAGATGCACCTTAATGATGATTTGTGATGAATATATTTTATAAACCTGGAACCCTCATCTCTTCCTTACAGCTGACATGCAGATCGAGTCTGATCAGACAGAAGAAGGGACAGACCTCTCCCCAGTCCTGTTTGAGGGCAGTCCGGTCTTCTCCGAAGGGGATGCCGGTGGTCCCTTCGAACAGTTCGGGACATCTGTTGAGGAGGCCGTGAGAGAAATGCGCTTCCGCATTGAGCAGAAGACTACGTTGACTGCCAGCGCAGGTGAGAGGGAAGAAATCACTAAATCAAATTAGTGTTTTTTTTGTTTTTTTTAGTGCATCTAATCACAATATGAGTGCAAAAAAGAATAAAGTTTAGTTTACCAGTTCTACTTCTTCCAGACTTAATCAAAGCAATTGAAATAATAAATGTATTAATTGGTATTTGTTACATTCTCTAGGAATTGCTCCAAACATGATGCTTGCCAAGGTGTGCAGCGACAAGAACAAGCCGAACGGACAGTACAGACTGGCCCCCACCAGAGAGGCCGTCATGGACTTCATCCAGAAACTTCCTGTTCGAAAAGTAAAGCACAAATGACCCAAAGTTTTATGTCAACATATGCGAGAGAACATGTTAAACGTTTCTACTCTGAACCTCTCTAACTAGTGTCAATTCATAGTGATTGTGTTGTTCACACATCACTCTAGATGAGATCAATGATGCATCGCTGTTACTTTCCATGAAACAGACATGGATTTTTTGTCTTATCAGTTACCTGATATTTAGTCATATCAGGTTTTTTGGCACCAGAAGGACCTGTTTGGTCCTTAAATATGTTTATGCTCGGGCAGCTCTTTAGTTAAAGTATTTACCCCTCAGATATTAAGCTTCTAGATTCTGTCCTAGATATTAGATGATGGACTGCAATCCGAGGGTATTCACATCCATAGACACCATGTAATATTTTTAGCTCTGAATGTGGATATTCAAAGGCTGGAAAAGGTCATAGCTAAAGATTAAAGTCTGAAAAGTCTTCTGACCATAGCACATCATAATTTAGAGTTTATAGCTGGATCAGGGTGTTTGTTTGATAAAAAGCTGGGAGTTGAGGCTCACAGATCTTGCAGATTTCCCAGCAGAACTGTAAAAGAGTACAGAATGACTCAACGCTGAACTCTAGGCTAAGACTGTGCAATATGCTTGCTCAGGTTTGTGGCATTGGGAAGGTGAGTGAGAAAATGCTGAATGCGCTGGGCATCACCACCTGTTCAGATCTCAGCAGGCAGATGGCGCTGTTGTCCTTGTTGTTCTCCGAGACGTCTTGGCATCACTTCATCCAGATTTCTCTGGGTTTGAGCTCCACACATATACCCAGGTATCGTGCCGTATTTAATGCAGTTCAACACTGACCAAAAAAAAATCATTTGATGCAAAACAAGAAGAGCTCATTCTCCCTGTTCTTGGTTCCTTATAGACATGAAGAAAGAAAAAGCATGAGCACTGAAAGGTTTGTTTTCAAGTGTACATCTACATCATGAGTGCAGTGCAAGTATACTATTTGTATCATTTGATTTTTAACTCTGATTTTTGTTGACAGGACTTTTAAAGAACTGAGTAAACCTGAGGAGCAGTTTTCTTTATGCAGAGAGCTGTGTGATGATCTGGCAGAAGACTTAAAGAAAGAAGCCCTGAAGGTATGAAATAAGAGCTTGCGTTTTGAAGTTTCTATGTGGAGAAAAAGGTTGTTTGGTTTCTGCACTCATTATTGGGCCCAGTCTGGGTAAAGATCTGTAAAACGCCTTAAAATAAATAAAAATTTTATGGCAGGAAAATAATCTGGCAATTAAAAAACTAATAAATAAATAGGCCTCTCTGGCATATTTTCTTCTTATAAAAAAAGCAGAAGTTATATAAAAGTATTTCAGATCAATAATAATGTAAAAACACTTTTCTCTGGAATATGTGATTGTCTCAGAAGGAGCAAGGATCACCAGATTTAAGCACAAGTAGAAATGTTAACTTGACACACATGAATATAGATTCATATTGGTAAGAAAACGATGTCCTATTCTTGCCCTTCCAAGGATCACCTTGACTCTCTGCTGAATTTCATGCATTATCCTTAACCTGTCCATTTCCTTTTGAATCGATAGAGGAGGAAGTCGAGGTCTCAGTACAACCATCACCCCCCTGCCTGAGTCCCCTGATAGCAGGAGAAAATGGAGGCCATTAATGAGACAGCATAGTTATCAGCCTAGGAAGCATCCCCCCTGGAGATGATCACATGACTATGAAAACTGACAAAATGCACAAAGACAGATCAGTCAATGATATGCCACATTATGCAGATTTCCATCTCCCTTTTATTTCCAGCCTCTTGGGAACAGACCTATTGATTATTGGGAAATCAGAGAGAAACATGTTTTTTTAGTGCGTTTTCTGCTTTTACTCTCTGTTTTGTTAAGGGTAAGACGGTGACTCTGAAGATCAAGAACGTGAACTTTGAGGTGAAAACCAGAGCACAGACGCTCCCGTACGCCGTGGCCACAGTGGAGGACATCTTTGCTGTCGCTAAAGACTTACTGAAAATGGAAATAGAAAATGAAAGCCCCCAGCCGCTCCGACTGAGACTCATGGGTAAGTTCATTCAACATTACAAAAAGGCACATCTATTACCACGCTTCTAATAAATTTAAATGAACCGTCCTGAGCTGCACATTACCTTGCAAAAGTACTCAAAGCTCAAAGAGGTCTGAGTACTTTTTTAGGATTTAACCACAAAATTTAATGTGCATTGTTGAACGTAAATTTTGATTTTATGGATGAGTGGAGCTCAGAAAGTCGTTGCTGAAATAAGCCCAGGAGAAGTCCAACTTACAGTTTGCTGCATCACAGGTAGGAGACAAAGCAAAAATGTGGAGCAAACATTTGTGCTCTGGTCAGATATCAAATCTAACTTTCTGGGCAACATGCAAAATGTGGATAGAATCTAAAATTATCCATTGGCTTGATTTAAATAAAAAATCCGAGCTAAGAAGAATGGGCAAAACCGTCAATTTGGAGATGTGGAAGGAGATGAACCCCAAAAAGACTTGCAGCTGTAAACACAGCAGAAAGAGGTTAAAGTACTGAAACAAGGAGATGAATAGGAATGCAAACATTTTCTTAAATGTATCCCTTTTTCTTCTATGTCATAGTTCTGCACTACTTTGTGTTGGTTTGCAACATAAAATCGTATTAAAACACATTAAACAGTGGTTGTGACATTATGTGGAAAAAATTCAGAGTTCACAAATACATTTCCAAGGCATTGGCCCTGGCATTGCTTCCAAAGATTTAAATATTTTGCCTTTGTGCTTGCAGGTGTTCGAATATCTGCCTTCGTTAGCTCAGATGACAAAACACCGATGCAGAAAAGCATCATTAGCTTTCTCCAACCGGGCAAGACAGACCGCAGTCGCTCTTCCCCAATAATGCATCAAAAGCCGGAAGTTGGGAACTTGTGCAATCACTCAGTCCAAACCTCACAGCTTGCAGATGATCCCCCAGTACAGGATGGCCAGAAACAAAACAAGGTTTTTTGGAGGAGTAAGCAGAGGCCCACTGGTGAGGAACCACAGCAGTCGTTCTTTGAAAGAGCTCATGCCAAAAGACTAGAACTCCAGGCTGCAAAGCCAAGTCCACCAGATGAAGGATGTGAGGAATATGTTCCCGTGGTTACCTCTAACAATGGTACAGAGTCATTGAAACAAGCAAACACAGACGACTGCACAGTTCAGGATCTTTGTGAAAATGAATTGGCTTCACCCGTGCAACCTCATGCATCCACGTCAGGCTGTGGGACTCTCACAGAAACCTTCACATGTCCCGTGTGCTTCACAAAAGTGAAGACAACCGATCTGAATGTCTTCAACAGGCATATAGACTCGTGCCTCAGTGATGCTGCGAGGAGAGAAGACGAAGCCTCAGGCTCCGAGTCAGACCTGGATCCAGAAAACGACCATCGAAAATCTGTAGTTGTGACCCAAAAGGAGAAGCCGTGTGACCTTAAAAACGAGGCGTCGGCAAGCAGTGGAGAGTTGGACTTATGCAGAGTATTACCTCAAGAAGGCCAACAAACTTTAAAGAACAATTTGGTTTCACTGATTAAAGTTGACAAGAAGCCTGTGGCGTTACAGCAGCAGTCATCCCTCAGTAGAAGTCCTCTCCTGACTTGCCCCGTATGTCAGCGGACACAAGACACGGACGACCTCGCCATCTTCAACCACCATGTTGATCTCTGTCTCAACCAGGAGGTCCTACATGAACTCGGAGGACAGACGACCTTTACTGGAAAACCATCGGCCGTTAAAAATAGCTTCAACATGGGTAAGTTGGTGTCCTTTACTACACGTCTCATTAGTATCAGTTTTATTGATCAAATGTGAGCGTCATTTAATTCTAGGTTTTCAGAACGTTATGAAATGATCCGTTCTTACCTGCCTCTATTAAGATGTAACATCTACAAAACACAAAGTACGAAAAATAAGTACAACCTTTAAGTTGCAATGGGTTTTAAGAAAACCAAAAATCATTGAAAAATGTTAAATCACTTATATAAAATATGATCAAAGCATGTGTATTTATGTCTCTCTTAATATTTTATATACATTTAAGTGTCACTAGAACACTTAAATTTGTTCTATGATATGATTTTTTTATTTAAAATGCATCAATAAAACATTTTTTGATGCAGGATACATGTCAAATGCATCCTGCATCAAAAAATGTTTTATGAAAAAGTGAAAAGGTAAAACTGGTCAGCAGCAGAGAGAGACATATGCTCCTCTTTATCTACTGAAAGGTTCATTTTGTTCAGCAGCTTCCTAGATAATCAATTAACTGCTAGTTGAGCTCTGGTGTTTGTCGTTTGCTTCTTTATAGGTCTTAAGAAACAGTGATGTTAAAAATGTCCATAACCTATAAGCGCACCCTGAAGAAGCATTGTCTAGTTTCAAAGGGCTCTCAGTGACCTGTGACCCTGTTATTTACCGACTGTGGCACTGTATGAGAAGTTCTTATTGATCCCGACTGAGGAAGGACATCTCATTTCACCCCATGACCCCCACTGGCCCTGGCCTCTGAAATGGCTAAATCACTTTCTATCCTATCTATCTGCAACAATGAACCGAAGCCTGGTTTCCTCTTAAACGATCCTGCTTCTGGAAGTGTGGGCTTTATGTTGCTGGAGATGTGTTACACATGGCTGTTCTTTCATTGAAGAGATCAGAGGAGTTCCTTTTCTCTTCCATGTAACTAACTGGTTGTGTGTCTCTGCTTGTAGACAGTGGACATCCCCTGCCAAGACAAGCAAGTAAAGGCAAAAGCAAAAGGTGAGGCAGTTTGTTTTTCTATATGCTATCTTCATGTCTTTGAAGTTTCTTGCATTTTGTCATACTATAAGCATTCTTGAATGCTTTTAATTTTGTTTCTATGTAAGATACCAGCACAAAACAACATAATTGGGACCATGAAAGGAAAATTTTACGTAAATGAAAACGAGATAGGCAAGGCTGGTACCTTTCACCTTTCATTGTATTAACAACTTTAACTCTTCTGATCTAAACCATTCCATTACAGCTCCAGATGTGTGTTTTGGACTTTTGTTATGCTTGAAGATGCACATTCACCTCATTCTCAGTCTTTTTCAGCCTCTAACAGATTTTCTATTTGAATTTCCCTGTGTTTAGTTCCATTCCTTTTCCCATCATTTTCTGAGTAATAGGGGCTGTACGCAAATGCATGTGACAGATTTCAGATTTTAATTAGTTTTGTTTCTTTTTACATATGCAGCTAACCCTTGACTGGGACTCCTGAACGTGCTTACGAGCCAAGTGTTTTGTTTTTTTACCTGCCGTCTATATTATTGTTGGGAATACAATTTAAAAAATATTTTTTCTTTCACTTCACATTCATGTATAATGCATAGAATCCCTATAAAATACAGTGAAGTTGATGATTATAACATGACAAAAAGTGCAAGATCGATACTGAATATAATTTCCTTCACAAGTGCCATAGTAACAACCATTTCCTGTGCATTCACCTCTTGTCTTAGACGAGACACGCCGTCCTCTCCTCCATCTAAAAAAGCCAAAAACCTTGGACTTTGCAACACCATCGACAAGTTCTTCAGGTGACAGTAGCCGTGAGGAAAATATCAGTACTGCAGTCAAGAGACACCTGGCTCTTCCAGTCTGAGGGTTTTATGTTGACTAGTTTTATTCATGCCAGGGCCTGAGCAGCTCCACACACAAGGACACATATTTAGCTTTCTGCTGCGACACAAAGCTGAGCACTTGCACTGATTAACTGCTTTTAAGCCATAAGCAAAAGTACAGGTGACAAGAAGTAGTTTAATTGCAGAAAAGTAAGGATTTTTAAATGACTCTGAAGTTTTCTGATTCCAAATTCTTTTATTTTTCAATGAAGATAGATAGATAAAAACTTTAATAATTATTATAATGTTATAATAATAATAATGTTATATTGTATAAGTATGGTAATTTAAAGATGAAGATATTTGCTACCTATTCTATCCCTAAGTTATTTTTCTTCTATTTTCATCATTTATTGTTGTATTTCTTTCAATTAATAAAAATTGAAATGTCACTGTTGAAATCATTGCTCATTCATTCTCCATTAGCTACTGCTGTTTTAGCAAGGAGGTGGGAATTCAGATTGCTGCGTCCAAAGAATATTTATGGAAAGTTGAGCGGAAGGAAAAAATGTGGTAGATAAAAGTACTCAAGTAACAGGAATAAGAACACATGTGAGAGAATTTTGAGGTAAATATTAATCAAGAGTTTGGGGAAAATTTTCTAGTCTTGGACTGGAGCAGGACTTGTAGCTTCATATTTATCTTGGACCTGGACTACAAATATCACTTTCTATGTATCTTGGTGCCTTTAAAACAGATGCAACATCCAAAGTTTTTTTTACCTGGGCCAACAAGAAAAAAAGACAGTAGTGCTGCTCCTTTGCAAGCGTAGGCTTGCATTTGGATGTGTTGTCTGCAGTAAGCCAAAGTTATTACTATTAGAAATAGAAGGCCTTAAAAAACAGCCTGTTGTGTTTAATGATTCTGTGTAATTTTGCTTTTTGAATAGAATCACTGAAATAAATTTCAATATTTTAATTTATTGAAACTAGCATATCAGCCCAAATGATATGAAAACGAGCATTTAGTTGATCTATGTAAATCCTGCACAAAAGTCAACAAAATGCTGAGCATTACATTGTTATGCTTTTAGTGGATGGTAAATACTGTGGTTCTGCCACCCGTTAGTCATATACACAGCTGAGGCAAATAATGTTAAATATTATCAGCTGACTTTTTGTGGGTGTGAGCAGCGAAAGCAAACATGGATCAACCTTTAGAAAACAAGTGAACGCTTCCATTTAAAGTCCTGCTGTTTTTCTCCAGACTGTGAAGCCTGACCTTTTACAAAGAACTTATTCATATTAAGTTAAAATGGAGAGAAGAGTTTTGTCTGTGAGGACAAAGATAAAGGATAATTGTCCCAAGAAGGAAAAGCTGGACCTCCCAAAGTGGATGCAACGGGATAATTTCAGGGGACTGAGAAAACACTCAGACAGAGAGACTGATGATGAGAGTTTTGACACCATTGAGATGTGTGAGTATTGCACCAGCAAGCAGAAAAACTGGAAAATAAAAAGGTGTGAGAGTCAACATGGCCTTAACAGTATTTATTTAATTTTAAATCAAATGTCTCTCCATGCATGGCTGTGGACGTGCTTTCATAGCATTGTGTGTTCTGGATGCTCAAACATGTTGGTGAGGGATTTGATCAGAAGATCATAGAAGAAGCAGTAAAGACGGACATTTGCATTTTCATTAAATTTCCTTTCATAAATTGTCACACGTTACGTAGATGTATTTATCTAAAGTTAAGGACAAAGGAACAGGATGAGTTTCTGCTAATTTTCCTGTTGATTGACAAGTTTGTGGTAAAATAATGTATAGTTTGTGTGAAGTCTCCTGTTGTGTTGACTGTAGTACTCGACACCGAGAAGCAGTTTATGGAAGCAGCAAAGAGGAATGATCTGAAAACCTTGAAATATCTTGGAAAAAGTCTGAACGTCAACGCAAAGAACGTGGTGGGTAGAAAAAGTAGCGAGGTCTTTTTGATTTTGAGGGACATAAATAAAGTATCATCAAGAATAGCGTTTGGCAGAAACTTTCCACAACGAAGCAGTAACGTGATCTGTAACTGCAAAACAGCACCACAGGACAGCCCTTCACTACGCAGTAGCAGGCAAAAACAAGGAAGCAACTCAGTTCCTTCTGCAGCGCAGGGTCAAAGTGGACCAAAAAGACAAGGTGAGAGGGTTGGAAATGTTTTTTTTTTTAAAAAAAAGAACAATAGGTTACATATCTAAGTATAATTTTGTGTTCTGGTTATGGCAGTATGGCATGGCACCAATTCATCTAGCTGCCTGGTTTGGCAGCTTGGAGATCCTGAAATTACTGGTGCAGGCTGGGGCTGAGCAGAAGGTTGAAAATGAGGTAAAAAAATATGATGAGATTCTCTGACTTACACAGAATACACACATGTTCCTAATTTAACGTATATAGCAATAAGAAAGGTGAGGTGTGTACATTTTGTAAAAACTAGCTACTCACAGATTTTTTTCTTCTTCAGGAAGGACTGAACATCATGCACTGCGCTGCCATCAACAACCACACTGAAATTGTAGAGTATATTATCAATGATATGCAGATGAAAGAATTAAACAAGGAGGATCAGGTATATGTTTTATTAGAAAATAGACTTACCTCATTATAAAAAACAGCATATGTATAAAGTCCATCTGGAAAATGAGGAATCATTTAGTTCAGTTGCATTCAGTGCTTTTAAATTCACATCTGCATCAGTTAGTGAGTCTGATGAACCTGAAATAAATTTATCTGTCCCACTAGTTTTATTAACATTTGCATCATTTAACAAATGTGTAAGACTGGAATATGGAAGCCTTTTACTACAAAAACAATGAAACTTTACGATCATCACAGTCACAGTCTGTGCACATTTATGCAGCAAAGTGATTGCAGTGATCATTTTTTACTTTCAACAGTTTTTGTTCTCAGTTGAATTATGCAGAACATGTGAAAAGTGTAATACATATCAGAAAGAATGATTTACCTTATCATCTTTAGTCACACAACTCTGTTGGTAAGGTTGTGGATTTTTTTTAGATCCATTGTGTGTTGCTGTCCTCACCTGCATTTATTTCTCTGTATTCCAGTCAGGACATTGTCCTTTTGCACTGGCAGCAGAACATGGGAGCACTGAAATGTTAAAGATACTGACGGAGCCATACAACATGGCCGCAATGAAGCCCAACAAGGTCTGTGTGTCTGAGCCACCTGTAGGATGTTGATGCATCTTGTTCCTAGTAAAACTAAGGCTGTTTATGTTCATGCGTGTCTTCATGCATATCTCTGTGTCACACCTGCAAAGAAGCTCAAAGTCAAACCCTCTTTGATGTGCTGCTGTTTCCCTCCCCTCCTTCTGGCAGAGAGGGGACACTCCCCTGCACTTAGCTGCCAGGAACGGCCACTTGGACGCCGTCCAGCTGCTGCTGCAGATCTTTGATTCTCGGGATGAAGTCAATATGGTAGACAATCAGAGTGAACGTTCTCTTTTTTCTTGGTTTTTGTGGATAATCCACTGCTGAACGTTAGTTCTACTTGGGATTAATCAAGACTGACGAAACACAGTCGTGTTCCTTCAACCACATACTGTGATCTAGCATCAACTTGAACTCTGACCTGTGGGTTGTAATGTGATTTCATGGTTCACAATTGCATAATAGACTGTCCAACTTGCTTCAATGATTAATTTCTGACTCAAGGTTGTTTTTCTAAGCATATTATACTAAATAACTAGTTGGTTATCTTTGCTCCTGTGTTGCAGGATGGTGAGACAGCTTTGTACCAGGCGGCAGATAACAGTCAGGAAGAATGTGTCCTGGCCCTGCTGGAGGCCGGCTGTGACCCCAACATCCTCACAGTGGTACCGACAGATCTTAGATCAGAAGAATGATTTTTATTCTACTGCTATTCATTTCCTTATACTGTTTACAAAACATATACCTGCCTAAAACCTGCCAATAAGTCTGAGCTCTTGTTCTTTGCAGGCCAAATGCAGCGCTCTCCATCCAGTCTCAGAAAGCGGAGACTCGTCTCTTGTCCAACTCCTTTTAGAGTACAACGCCCATACAGATGTTCAAAACCAGGTGAGAAAACACAAGCCAGCTGGGAATGGTACATTTCCTTCATCCTTCTCAGCATTGTTGAGTCTTACTTTGAATTATTTTTTTGGGGGTGGGGTAATATAAATAAATTTGTTTGCTCCAAGCAGCTGGAAGCTCCTCTCCATCTGGCAGTGAAGAACGGTCACATCCCTGTTATCCATTCTCTTGTAGCAGCAGGCTGCAACATTAATGTAGCCGACAAGGTAGAATCAACCTCACACAGACATAAACAGCAGCACATTATGTGGCCAGGTCACAAACGTTCCCACATTAATTAGCAGAGATAATTTTCTTCTTTTGGGAAAGAAGAAAATTTTTCCCTCAAACCTATTTTTCAGTAGGTTTGAGGGAAGGAAATGGAAAAAGACAGATGAAAGAAAAGGACAGAAGGAGAAAACGAAAAACTCAGAAGAGTGCAGGTTAATAAGGATGGAAGAGTTAAGAGGAATATAAGAAATTAAAACAGGAAGGGAAGTGAGAAAAGAGTAAAGAATGGTAGGGAAACAAGAAGAAGCAAGAAATAAGGGAGAGAGGATTGAAATTATAAAATTAATAGCAAAAAGAATTAAGGAAAAAGTAAAATAATACTGATAGCTAATACAACATTTATTTGAGTTAACAGAGAATGAAGTGAAATATATATATATTTTCTATGCAATCGTCTGTATCTGGACTTTGAAAATACTTGAGTTATCTAGACAAAGTATGAACCCTGATAAGATGCCTTATGCTGTGTCCTGTTAGAGACTCCAGACTGCACTGCATCTCTCAGCGGAGCTCGGCAGGACTGAAGTTGTGGAAATGCTCCTAAAAGCTGGTGTGGATCTAGAAATCCGGGACAGAGTGAGAATACACACATACTTACAACACAAAATCACCTTAAGACAGTCTGACGTATCATGCATTTATGTCACAGCACAAGCAAAGTACATCAAAATAAAGAAAATTGTGTCAAAAATGATATAACTAATGTTGCTATTCTGATTTACTTTATCAATCTCATTTTCTGTGCTGGATTTGGAGTAGCAGGGTAAAACTGCTCTGGGTGTTGCAGCCAGAGCAAATGAGGTTATCATTGTGGACATGATCATTAAAGCAGGAAGATACTACAGCTGGAGAAAGGTGAGAGGAAAAAAAAAAATCCAAATATGCATGTTAGCTGATGCGGTTGTAGTGTTTATATGAGCTCCATGCCATCTTCAGGGCTTGAAATTCATCAGAAATGATTTATTTGGCACCAACACATCCTCAATTAGCTGCATTCCCTCTAATAACATTAAAGGATCCCATGTGAAAAATAAGAAACATTTGACAGGCAATTTACCACAAATGTAATTAAAGATATGCATGATTCACTAACATGATTGATTGCAGACATGCTTAGCTCTGACATTCATATTGCTAATCATTTGTTTTGGTGCTTTGCCAATAATCTCTTCCCATAGCGCTGTGTTTTCAGGGGCCAATGGCCTTTATCAGCCCTCTGACATGATTTAATTGCCCTTTCAGGCCAACCCTGAGCTTAATGAAAGCGTTCACAGTGAGCATCCGCTAACGTTTAAACTTGACCACCGGAATGAAACCAAGCAGCTCCGTTCTACTGCCTGGCGCCTAGCGTACGAGCTCCTGAAACCCAGAGACTGGAAAAGACTGGCAGAGAACTGGGCCTTCACTAAGGAGCAAGTGGCTGCTATTGAGGATCAGTGGACAGGTGCCACAAAAACCAACACACAGGACTTTAAAAACTAAAATCAGTTTTCATGTAATCACTGTTCAAGTTTCAAGTTCAATTCACAGAGCATTGACTATAAAATGACGTGATGTAACAGGAGTCCTATGCATTTTTACACATCATAATTCCATAGTTTCCCAGACTCATAGCCAGAGTGCTCTTTAGCTAATCTTTAAATGGAAATAGAAAATATTCTAAACTAATACTTGTCTAATATTTCTAGGTCAGACTTTAAATAAAGGAGCAGATAAAAACCTCAAAATGTAAGGAAGTGAGTGAATGACTGACAGCTGATTGGATAAAAGGATGAAAAAACTGGAACATATGGACAGATGAATGAGTAGACAGATGAACTAATCAAACAGCGCGAAGGTTATAGTCAGTGGTTAGATGTATGATGAAGGGAATGAAGGCGAGATGCACTGAAAGTAGAAAGATAACAGGCAGAAAAGCATAAATTGACAGATTTATGGATAGCTGAACGGAGGAACTGATGGATAGGTGAATGAAGGATTTCACACAAGGCATTTTAAGCCCTAGTTAACTACTGATCTTCATATCAATGTATAAATGTGATGTGTTTGAGTGCAGCTGGTTAAAAACACTCATACAGCACATGGGCTGTATAAACTCAGCCCATGTGCTTATTTTTCCTACTTATTCAAATGCCAGACGACACAGGAACCCTGTAATCATAATACCTCCCTATTGAACTCACGGCTCTTGCTTCAAAACGTCTTGACAGGTTGACCAGCTTTCCTGACTCTAGACTGTTGTATTGTTTGGTTCCCAGGTCAGCACAGTTATAGAGAGCATGGCCACAGGATGCTGCTGATCTGGCTCCACAGGGAGGAGCTCGCTCAGACGAATCCTTCCAAACAACTCTACCAGGAACTCATCCTCACTGGGAACAGGAAGGCTGCTGGTACCTTCAACGTTTTGTCACAGAAGCCAACATGCATGTAAACATTGCTCTGTGCCGGTGTACAGTGTTCAATCAAATATTATTTCGTCTTGCAGATAAGATTCGGACGGAGGCAGAGAACACCAGCAAGAGTTGCTGCATTTCATGATCAATTTTGTTTACATAATTATCAACCATTGATTTCTGTAATAAGTTAGTGGTAAAAGCATTTATTTAGAAAATAGCAATGTGCTGCTGATCCGTAAAATATGACTTTGCATTAAGAAAGTAGGCAACCATTGCTGCTAGATTGTTTCTAAATCATGAATGGATGCACACAAATGATTTTATACAATAAAATCCACGTTCATAATGTGCATAATTTAAAAGCAAACATCTGAAATGAGGTAAAAGTCAATTTATAACCCTAGACTGTAAATAATAAGAAAACATTTCTACTAGTCTATCTGCTATGCCTTTACATAAATGAAAGCCAACTAAAAAAAAAACAAACAACACAGAGGTAAATCTGTTGTAGGATATCAAACTTCATATGAATGTTTACAAGACAAATGAGGATTTTTGCATAAAATAAATTAAATGCTATCACTAAATTTAATGCACCAGGGGTGATCATTCCACTTCCTTGATTGAGTGGACGCTGCATGTGCTGGTGTGTGTTCGCGATGACGCTCTGCCTACAGCGGATGTGTGGCTCTGCTGGAGCGGCCGAGGAAACTTTGAAGCCAACGCCTGTCCAACCGTCAGCTGAAAGAACAGAGAGAGACACTTTACAGCTTCAAACAGCTGGAGGCTACACTTAGTATACGCTTTTAAGTGCAGATCTCCACCCTGTCATACCTGTGTAATAGGATGATGGCGTTCTACTACGACAGAGCTCATTGGTGGAGCTACTCCCATCACCTGAAGGCCGCCGTGTGGGACCTTACCGACATCAGATCGCGCAGTGATGCGAGCCGTCACAGTCTTTGAGGATTTCTGTTGACCTGCTGTCACAATCCGAGCACCAGACTGAAAGAACATAACAGCTGCTTTTAGAAAATAAAAGCATTTCTATGGATGTAACAAAGAGAGAAACCGCCAGTAAATGTTGGCAGGAAAGGTTATCTATTTTCGCTCAATCATATATTCCATTCCCATACATCTTTAAACATTTCTGACTTCCCCAGACTTCTTAGTCCTTCACAGCCATTTTAAAATATAAAATGG
The DNA here is from genome assembly GCF_001444195.1 of Xiphophorus couchianus. NCBI lineage: Eukaryota > Metazoa > Chordata > Actinopteri > Cyprinodontiformes > Poeciliidae > Xiphophorus > Xiphophorus couchianus. The sequence goes on from NC_040239.1 coordinate 18,460,994, forward strand.
TTCAGCGTGTGTACTACACTGCTCAGTCCCTAAATATGGAACTGGAAAAAACAAAGACTTGAAGAAAGCAAGAAAAGAAAGAATGCAAGAATGACAGTAAAGAAAGAAAGGAAAACGCGCAAGAAAAAAAGGACATAAGAAAGGAAAGGAAGGAGAACAGAACAAAATAAGATGGAGAAATGAGGGAAGAATGTTAGGAAAAGAAATGAACAAAACGAGGAAGGGCACAAGAAAAATGAAAAGAATGCCAAACAGAAGGATACATTTAGCCAAAGGGAATACAGTTTGGAAATATAAATACTTTTCAAGCTCTTATTTCACTTTTCCATACTTATCCAGACCTGGAAAAACACGGACATAAAATTTCATACTGTCCAGACTGAACTCTGACTCTATGCTGATGTGAAAGTGGACTTCCCTAAAACCTTAGGTCCCCTTGACCACGATCATGTTTCCGGCACTAACCTGTTTGTGGGTACTTGCAATGCCCCCTAATGGGAGAGAGCTGTGCAAAACTGTGGTGAAAGGAAGCATCTCTTCCTGGGAGGTGGAGGCTCTGGGGCCAACCTATTGAAAATACAGAATATGCTAATTGTTTGAGATCATAAAGAAAAAAAAATGTCAAAGACCAACATAAACTAGTACAAACTTTACGTGCCGTCTTCCAGGAATTCCCTGTGTTTAGCTCCACTATCTCTGAAACGGCCTCAATATTCCTGGTGGACAAAACAGACCCACAGCATGATGCTGCCACCACCATGTACTAACATTGTGGCGATGGGTGATGTGGATTTTTTCAAGCCAGCCAAACAGTTCAGTTTTGCTCTCACTATTTCAGATTTGTATTTGTAAAAAGGAATTAAAAACACTCATTACTTTTCTTTCATTTCACAGTTATCCACTGCTTTGTATCAATATATTTCATACATCTGAAGTTTGTGACTGTAGTGTAAATGAATATCTATAATGAAATCAAAAGCACATTGTTCGCGTGAAAACCTAGATAAGGTTAGAATTTGTGCACACTGGCTAATCTAAGAACAAGAAAAAAAAAAAAAACATGAATAAACTCACAAAAGTGTAAACAAAATGAGAAAATGAAAAGAAAGCTAGTCCAGTACATTATCAGTCTCTCACCATATCATCAGCTTCCCTTTGTGTAGGTTCAAGGCGTTCAAAGTGGACTGGACTAAACCTTTTCGAGGTAGTGGGAAACGGCTGATGCTTAGGTAACGTAGCTGATCCGCGCTCCTCCTGGCCAGGCGAAGGATCTACAAGAAAAACAGAAGGTGACATTATTACTAAATAAATATATATAAAAATTCAAACACCTGTGTAAGACTAATACAGCCTAATTACTCTATGTGCCTATTCAGTTGGCAAAAGTGGCACATTATTGACAAGACCATGAAGAATCAGGACAGAGTATTACATTAGCAGCCTGCACTGACAGTAAGATAACAGCAAGCAAAACGCATTAAAGCCGAGACCAGATGGATGAGCAAAGGAACGTGCTAGAACAAGCTGATATTAATGGAATCCACCTCCAGTCGCTTCAGCAGAATGGCTGCTTAATTTGGTAAATCCTGATATTTTTGTTACAGCGTGGTGTCACCGTTTGAAATATTGAACTAACAGGATGAAAATATTTAGAGATTCTGGATTGAGTCCCTGAGGTAAAGTGAAATTGTGCAAGAGGAGACATCAAGTATTAGTATGACATCAAGTCTCCTCTTGCAAAGTACCAATAATGACATCCACTAATAAATACCTCAATTATATCCTTCTAATAAATGAGTTCAGGAGGAGACACTAGCCCCCTACTGTTATTCATGTCTTATTCACTCAAATGTCAGTACCACATAGCTGCACTGCTGGAGAGGTAGACCTCAAGTTTCTCTCAGTGTTGATGTCTGTGTCTAATCAATGCATCTCAGACACAAAGTTAACATTGGAACAAAGCATGCTGTGGGAGTTAGCGAGAACCACGCCTATTAGCACACTTGTTAATAAATGTGCATCAGCATAATTTCACACACAGAAAATAGAAAAATCGAACGTTTTTTTCTTAATATTTATGAGGTGTAGAAATACACTTCATTATAAATTCTAGTAGTTTAAATTAACTAAATATTTAAACTAAATTCAATAAGCGCTAACTGGTTGATCAGGAGTAATGCCCGGAAAAAAGCTTCCTCCGTTCAACCATCACAAACACAAACATGTGGATAATCATACATAAATCAGAGGTTTGATTTTTCTGTTTTTTTCCCCCATGCGATGTTTTGCTACTTTAATAGAAATCCTTCAAACTGGGCCTGGCTGTGAAGGTGCTGTTTCCGACGGCCCATATTACTGATTAGAAATATGTCAGGTAAGGGAATTTTGCTACAAACCATGTGGCTCCTGTGTGGGTAGCTGCTCTGTTCGCGTTTCATTGGACTGGAACATGTTGAGAGCCTCCATGTTGAGGGCACAGACGCCCCTCATGAAGGCTTTCTTCATAGACTCCTCATAGCGCTCTCGCTCAAAGTGTAGCCTCTGAATCTCTGCCTCAGACTTATCAAGAGCCTCGGATTGCTGTAGAAACAGACGGGTGAAGGCGGAAGGAAATCATAGGTTCTTTATTAATAAACCTGCTAACATTACCTGAAGTTACTTTCAGTCAAAAGTCATGCTGGCAAAGACAGAAACACTGTCAACACTAATTTACATTTCCCGATGCTCCATTTCTCTTTCATTTAAGTCAGCTTTACAAAGCTCTAACACTCCAAATACTTATACAATTTAAAATGCCGTAAGTTTTGTTCACTCACATGCTGAAATGAAATATATTTCTAATAAATGACTTCATAAATCTTAAGCTGTATGTTTAAAGAAGGAGTTGAATAAAATTGGTTAGCTTCATATGACAAAATTTTGTATAGAACATTGAGACCAACCATACATTTAGCTAAACAAAATCTGTGTTCTTTATTATTTTATTTACCTCTGCCAGCTTGGCCTCGTATTCTGCGGACAGGTGGGAGCAGACCTCCTCAGCCCTGGAACGGCATGCTCGCTCCACCTTGGTCTTCCAGCGTTTTTGGACCAGACCATGCCAGCCCTGCCACACCTTCCTCTTCAGCTGCAAACTGTAGTGCTGCCGAGCCACCTGAACAGCATGAGCCTGCCAGCGGAGCACAGCTACATGAAATATTGACACGGTAATAATTGCACGTTTCATTTCTTCTCGGGCGGCTTGGGAACATTTTCCTATGCTGCAATTTGTCTGGTATGATTTTGATGTAGAAAAATAGTACATTTGTTCAATGTAGATTAAGGATGTTTAAAGTTACTGTGTCACTGCTGAGTAAATAGCTAGTGGAGAGGATAAAAATGTTCCATAAAGATTTAGAGGTGGTAGTTACAGTGCCGTGCAAAAGTATCTCTTTTGCTTGAACTCTTTAGATCTTGGTGTAACTGCAGACTTCGGTGTGTTTTATTAGGCTTTCACGTAGAGACAAATATACAAAATATAACTGTGGATAGGATGGAAAATTGGAAAGTGTTTTCAAATCACTTTAAATATACAAACAATGTAGTCTGCATTTGTGGTTAGTCCCCTTTGCTCTAAAACCTATAAATAAAATCTAGAGCAACTTATTGTTTTCTGAAGTTACTTGACTGGTAAATAGTCCTCCTACATCTATTGTTATTGACCGCTATGTCATGTTTTCCTTCCACTTCATGGTTATATATCTTGAAATATTTAATAAAATCTATAAAAATCCTTGAAGTTTGCTACTTTAATGTGGGAAAGACTGAATATTTTCGCAAAGCACTGAATGTAGCTTTGTAGAAAACATTCTTTAACAATAATTTTGATTCAAATTCTAATAAATAATAAATAAAGAATAAATAATATACTTCATCCTTTAAGATTGGTATACACTAAAATTTATTAGGGTTTCTTAAGATTTTTGTGGCGCTAAAAGCTTTTATTGAGCTTTATCAGACAGTAAAGGGTTGGAGAGAGAAGACATGCTGCAAGGACAGCTGTGTATGCAACTTTATCCACACAACAATTTAAGAAAAATAATCTCTTCAATAACAGAAGGGTGTGTGTGTGTGTGTGTTGTCTGGATTTCTACTAGGAAAATCCCTTAAGTCTCAAAGCAGGTAAGTTTCAAGCTTATAGGAATGCATACTTCTTCTTTAGCCTCAGCATGCTGGAGTCTCCAGTGTGTTAAGGTTTTCATCTTTTCCTGCTTCTCTTTCTGTCTCTCCAACACCTGGCTCAGATTTCTGATCACCTGCAAGAGGACACGTCACACTATAAGCGTGCAAGTCTAAAAAGTTCATGGTATGTTCCTCATCTTCTTCATGATGACCATGCTAATTGGGTTAATGAATTAATGAAAAGCGTATCAAGGAAATGGAAGATTAAAAGATGATTGCTCTAGTTTGGGAAAACGTGTCAACCTCAAAAAAATCGTCTTGGTGCAATAAATTGCATCATTACTGAAGTGAAGTGTGTTTTGTTGTTTTCAGTCACAATCCATTTCTCACAAACCGTCACATAAAGGAAGCCGATCAATACAAATACCTCATCCTTTCTCTGGTTGGACGTCTCGTAGGTGCGCAGCAGCCCTTTCAGCGTATCGAGCTCTGACTTCAGGCCAGCCATTTGGACAGCATGCTTTTCCCCCTCCTTCTTCATCTCCATCCTGTGCCGCTCCATGAAGGCATACTTCCACTTCTGGAGCTCAGTTAGCACGTTTGACTGAACAGAAAACAAAGGGCAGAATGTTAACAGAAGGTTTTCAGATTCCTTTATGGGGCCTAGGTTTGTTAAATATACTGACGCATACTGAATTCTCCTTTAACTTGGGAAATATTTATTCTTTTGTTCAACACAATCACAAACTCATGCTGCCTTTCTTGATAAATGCCAATATTGTGATTTCACCTAACCAAGGACAAACAAAGCTTTCATTGGTTATAAGTGTGAAAGTAAAATAACAGCGTTTTGCTACTGGCCCATAAAAAGAGCCTTACTAAAACCTCATTTAATGGATCACAAGATCAGAATAGCGCTGGTTCTCTGTGCCTTTTCTCAGCACTGATTAGCAGCTGATTGGTTGTCACATGCTCTCCATGAATGAGCTGTACAACAGCTAAGGAAAAGGGCAGGGTGAATACATCCCCCTCATCTAAAGTACTTTCACCAGCAGACACTTGTATAGTTAAAAGGTCACCATTTCACAGAAGAAAGGAGCTGTCACCCTTTTCTGGAAAGTGTCATTAAGACTTGGTCCCTTCATAAGCTAAGAGAGGGATTGTTCGCATTCATTTTTTTCACCCTTTTAGTAAAGATTTAATATTGGCTAAATATACACTAAATACAATAATATTTAAATATCTGGAGTTTTAAAATTGGTTATTTTGTCATGATTAGCCCTCAGTTTATAAAAAAAACTGAAAATAGCTATTTATTATATAATTTTTGATGGAGATAACAATGTCATCATTCTAATAGAATTTGAGACTTTTGAGACAAATTTCCAATCTCCAGTTTTTGTAAAGCTCTGAAACAGATATCAGTCACTTTTTCTTTCAAAGCAGGAATCCACACATTTCTTGCCAACATCCCTCAGTATTCTGTTCAGTTCTGGATCGGAGATCAGTGAAATTATTGAACATTCTATCAAGTGCATCTATTGATATTGATCATGTGTCTATCGGAACATATAATGCTATTATTGGTTTATTGTCCAGCCCTGCCTCCCACATTAAAACTTTCACACCAGATTGCCAATGTTAGAATACATCACAAAATGTTAGGCTAACATTGTGCAATAAATGTTCAAGTCTCAGGTTCATTAAAACTGAAAATCAGCTGATCCCTCGCTGCATAGATTTTAGTTTATTGCTGAACATCTTCCAGTCCACACTGAGAGTAGTTGTCACTTGAACCAAAGCAATTACAATTGAGCCATGTGTAACCCCTACTTAGCCAACCAACAAAATATTTTAGCTAAAGTTAAAAGACTGATGGATTATGGAAAGAAACTTCCATGGAAGAGGAACCAAACTAACCTTGAGGTTGTGGCTCCACGTATCCAGAATATTTTCCATTTTGCCAAGATTCTCTTCAGAGATAAACATCTCAGTGAAAGCACAATCATGGGACTCCTGGTTGTCTGAAGACTTGGATGCTGCCTGAAAATCCTCTGATGGCGCATTGGAGCGCACTGAAGTCTTGCTTGACGACGGACCTGCTGTCCTCTCAGCTGGAGGAAGAAATTACATATACTGAGAATATGCATCTACAGACATGTAGAAAAACTATAAGCAAATTCTCATCACAAAAAAAGTACCGTAACATTTTATGCATTTTTTCTTCAGCTTACCCTGAGAAAAGGCCTGTGACAATCTTATACTTCTGATGGAGAGCCTCTCATCTGCTTCAGGTTCTGGGAAATGGTTCACAAAGGATCAAAATTTACTGTTCATTAAACACACACTCACACACCCCCACACAAAAATCTCTATTAAAACTATTAATGTCATTGTGAAAGTGGAATTCTAAAAACAGAAGACAGTTTAAGAACAGGATAAGTGATGGCAAGAGTGCTGAATAAAAAGAGCACGGCTCTCTCCGTCCAAGAATGCATTTATGTCAATATCTTAATTAAATTCTGCAAGGAGAAACGAAAAAGCCTGCACTCTAAAGATCAGAGCGGGCAGAGTTCCAGGAGATCATTACTTATCAGCCTGTCTGCCTTCTGCATCGCCATGCGTAGCTCAGTGAAAGTTAGAGCACTAAACCTTCAATGAGAGATGGTACTGGGGAGGGGGGCTGATTGACTGTTTAAGAAGGGTTATTATACAGAAAGACTCAGAAAAGTAATGTGAGACACCAATATCTATTCTGTTACGGTGAACTGCAAGCTGAAAATGCAGAGTGCATGAAAACATACTGTTGCCATAGGTTGAGATGGGAAACCCTTTTTGAAACCTAATCATTAGATGGGGGCTAATGCTCAGCTTCTGCTAGAGAAATTGAAGGAAAATGCGTGCATATGAACATTTTCCTTATACAGATCTTACCTTGTAGATGCTGTCCACTTGGTTCATCTGTTCTCTGGGAACTTTGACCTTGACCAATAGAAAGCAGGTCATGTTTGGGGGTGATAACAGCATAGCGAAAGAGCTCCTCATACTCATCCTGTTGATTAAAACACACAAGCAAACAAATATCTATGAGACGTATGGAGGACCAAATTATTTGCTGCACATAAAGAACATTAGACTGGGTGACAAAGCAGCTTCTTGAACATGAAATATAAACAAAAACTATATGATCTAAAAATAGAAATCTATTTGTTTATTCCAATTGTGAAGAAAAATAATGTCTAACTTTTGAAGAAATTTGCCTTAGTTTTACAGCTGACAATGCCTGTTTTGAGATGTGACCATTTATGCCAGTGTAAGGTTTCAGGGGTGGTAGACTATAGAGTCCCATTTCAAACATGAGGCATGGTTTAAACAAAAATTGCTGCTGTCCCACAAAGCATGCCTCTAGATTAGCTTGCATTTTCAGCTACAGCAAAGGATTCTTTTAATCAACCTGAAGCTCAGAAGACACAGAGCTGCCCCGGTCTGAGTCTTTGGGGAGAACAGGACTGTCTTCATCCTCCTCTGATGACATCTAGGTTAAAATAAACAAACAATAATGACAATTTTATTACTTAGGAAAATATTACGGGTTACTGACTGGCAAAAATAGATCATAAATTTTATATTTTTTTCACACCCATGCCATAATAAAAGGCAGTCTGATGACAAAGTAAAGGTCCTAACTTAATAAAGGTATTAAACTCCACCATATACAGTAACTTTTTTTATTCCAAGGCCAGATGAATTAAGACATAATCAGGTCTCTACCTGGTTTCTAAGCAGTTTCTTGACTGTCACCGTCCCATGCAAAAAGAATCCCAAAGCATCACTCCTCCTCTACTATGCATGACCCATTGGTTAAGAATTATTAGTGCCAAACAGAGAACTGTGTGTTTTGGTCAATCATTTCTGACTTGGCCTTATTTTTTCTAAAGTGACAGTGACCTGAAAACCATGTGATTCATGATATACATATGCAACTCTCCAAACCAAAGTCTTGTTGCTTGGCTTTGTACTTGAATCTCTTCCAAACAAAGCAGGCAATACTATTTATGTTGTAAACATTAACATTTAGCAAGCTAATTAAAGCTTATAGAGTCGAGGACAGTGTGAACTGACGCAGCTCCTTGTTTTTTTGTGCCTTTAATCTTTGTAGTCTGAAATTGGGGTAAAATTTCTAGAGAGCCCACTCACTGACAACATATAATGTTTCTAAGTTTTGAATGATAGACGCCATCTAGTTAAGAAATGAGTCCTTATCCCATCCCGGATTGACAGGTAGAAACATTTGCCTCTAAGATTAAAGCAGGAACTTTGGCAAGTTCCTGCTTTAATCTTCCTGATCAACAGTAAAAGGAGTGAATTTGATAACTATCTTCAGTTTGCGACTTTCTCTCCTAAGATCCTGCGGTCTAGGGATGTACGTAGCTTTTCGCAAGTAGCTTCAACACTCGTTTTTATTATTAAATCGTGACCGTGAACATTTCTGTGTTTTGTGTGGTTTGCTGAGAGGTCAGATACCTAATGGCTAAATAACTTCAAATCAAGTGTTTTGACACAAAATCAAAAGTATTGTCAGCTGAAATATTCGCTATAAGCCCCAAAACGCCAAAACAAAGGGTACCTGAATCATGAGATTTAAAGCAGATTTGTAGTCGAGATGAATAGGAAAATTAGCTAATGTTAAATCTGCATAACTCGAAGCACAATTCTGTAGCTTCTACAAAACAAGTTTAGCTAATAATGCTAGGACGTTTGGTCGGAAATCCCTTCTTGTTTCACTAAAGATTCAAGACAAAAAAAACCCTCTACCGTAATCTCAAACGAGTCGTCAGTTGGAAAGTGCTTGCTTTGCCGTTTCAAATAAACAGACTCCCAAACAACAACATCAGTGATTGGCTTATGCTTCTACAACTCCCGCAATCTCTGGTTGGTTTAATTATTTCCAGGGTAACCATAAGCGGAAGAACGCTAGCTTCTGCTACGTTTAAAGGGGACTTGTTCAGTTAACGTGAAGTGTTGTGTACACAGGAGAAATGTTGGCAATATTATTAGCTTTACAATGGGCAGAAGACATAAAACCATTAAAAACAGTAATTTGTTCAGATTCAAGCTTTGCATTATTAAGTTTAAAATATAATCAATCAGATCGTAGGATGGACATTTTATTAGAAATATTTCATAGATTATTCAGAATACAAAATATGGGTTTGATCGTTATATTTGTGTGGGTTCCAGCACATATTGGTGTAGAAGGAAACAAGAGGGCAGATAAAATGGCAAAGTGGGCAATTCAAAATCCTATTAGTTTAACAGTTAAAACAAATAAATCTGAGGGAAAGAGTTTTGTTAAAGAAAAACTGATGGGAAAATGGCAAAAAAGGTGGGATGAAGAAAAATCAGGAAGATGGTTTTATAACATTCAGAAGATAATAGGAGAAAGAAGAAATGGAAGACGAAATAGAAAGCAGGAAAGAATGATAACAAAGTTACAGGATTTGGGCATACAGGACTTATTCACTTTTTAAAATTCAAATGCATACTCCTGGCAAATGTGATTACTGTGGAAAATATGAAACAATAGAACATGTTGTATTAGAATGTCCTAAATAAGAAAGAGAGAGAAGATATATGAGGAGAGAGTTTGAATGTATTAAGGAAAAGGTTAATTTGTTAGATATTTTGAGGAAAAATTTGGCGAGTAAACATATACAAATAGTTATTCGATTTTGAAAGAAAACTAAATTATTTAATAGAATTTGATTATAGTAGGTATGTTTGTGATGTTTGGTATGGTTGTGTGTGTATATATATATATATATATAAATAGATAGACCATCACAAACCACACTCCATACCAGTAAGTGGCAGTAATGCTACTAAAAGTTTGTTGCCAACCACCAGTAAATCCAAGAAGAAGAAGAAGAAGAACGTGTTTACTAAAAATAGGTCCAGAATAAAAATTATATGGTAGCACAGTGTTTCAGGTACTGATAAATAACAGCTAGCAACAGTGCTTTGAGAGAGTATTCTTTACCTTTGAAATTCTTTACAATTTGTCACACAATAGCCTCAAATACAAATTTTGGCAGATTTCATTTGATAGACCAGAACAATATAACTTATAATTGTGTATAGGACAGAATATTACATGCAGTTTCCTTTCGTCCCCTTTTTCTTCCCCAAATAAATATCAGAAAAAATTGGCATGTATTGCAACCCTATTTGTCAACATGTTTTTTGGTTGTTGTCAGGTTGTTGTCAATCATTTGGGGTGTGTCTCAGCGAGTTTTGCATAGCTAAAAGCTACGGAGTCAATTTGCATTCAGCACCCATTGCTAAATAAAATCCAGTCCAACCAAATGACTTCTCCACCTGACCTCAGTATAAGTCCAGCTGTTTCATGAAGGCCTCAGATGTTTGTTAGGGAACATTTGTGAACAAGCAGCATCTTATAGACCAGTGGAACAGATTATTGAAGAGAAGGACAATAAAAGCCCTCTTTGAGATTTACCATAAGCCATAAAGACATTACCAGACATTACTGATAATGTCTTAAATATTAATTTGCATATAAGGTGCTACGTGTGTTAACAAACTAACACTGCATATCAGCTTGAACACACCATCTCCATGGTGATGGTATCATCAAGAGACCTGGGCAGTATATAAAATGTTATATACATTTTGTCTTGGGTTTGAAGATGAAGTGCTTAATAGTATTACAACACATGGAATAGGTCTTAATGGCCTGGCACTCCTGAGCTCTGACAGACTCTGGGGAGAGGAGACATATGGTCTCTCTCAGCTGTGGCAGTGCAGGAAGAGGAGCTGTTGGACTCGAGCCTCCTTACCACATGGTTGATGGTACTTTGCTGTCTGAGGATGCCCTGTCAGCACCGGTACAAGACTACAAAATGACCATAAAGAATAAGCAGAAACTTGCCTGATTCTGGTGAGGTTTGGCCTTAATCTAGTACTCTGTTTAATAACCAGCATTGATATTTTTTTGTAAGCAGCACCAGAAACGCACACACACCCCCACACACCCCACCACACCCACCCACACACAGACGCCCACACGCCTACGCACACACATTTTACTCTGTACACATGTTGACAGCCGAAGTAGGCTTTAAACTGAAGGCATAACTGTAAGGATAATCCAAGCTGCTCGGCGGGGAGTGCAGGTTTCCTGTTGTATGACAGGAAGCTGTAACCTCCAGGGATTACTTATTTCCATTTTATAGCAGACAATTCACACATGTGTACGTCTGGTAAAATGATCATTTTGGGAAATTTTTTACATCTTTATGCAACATGTCTGAGCTTTCGTTCGTATTTTCTTTTTATATTACATAACAATGGCAAGTGTCTATATTCATGTTCTTTTTGATTAAGGTGAAAAGTGTTTTCTCTTTCCAAATTCTTTTCTATTTTTGCTTTTTTGCCATACTTCAATGCGCAGATCAAATAAAGATAACCAGAGTAAATGCAAGAGACAGTTTTCAACTGATAATTTAATTTATTAAGAGGAATATGCTATCCAAACCAACTTGGCCCTATGTGAATAAGTAATCAACCCCTTAAACCTGAGTGTGCCATGCACCCTCGGCAGCATGAAGTGCTGTTAAGGATTTGTGGTGATGACTGGTAATATCTTCTGTACTGCTTCTGAATGGGTTTTGGACCGCTCTTCTTAGCAGAATTTCTTTCCTTCAACTACATAAGAAGGTTTGCAAGCCTGAATATCTGGTGAAGGTCATGACAACATCTCAATGGAGTTTCATCCATTCAAAGGAGGACTTGCTGGTTTGCTTCGGATCACTAGCCTGTTGTGCAACTCTAGTGAACTTGAGCTCATTAGGATCACTACCTGAAGACTGGAGATTCTACAAAAGGATTTCCTTCTAATAAAATATTAATTCATGGTAACAATCCGTTTTTCCATCAACTGTGATTGGTTGACCTGAAACTGAAAAGTACCACTATCATGTTTGACTGCCGGGTTGTGAGTGTCTGAAAATGTTATTTTTGTTAAAGAAGCAACAGAACACATTATGTCTGTCCTGATCTTTCCTTCTTCTTCTTCTCACATCACAGCATCGTTGTTCCTCCAGTCTCATCACCATTCTGGTCCCAATATCCAAACCTTTGTGTTTCTGTCATGAAACCTTATATGTGATTTGTTCCTGCACAGTATCCCCAACAGAAATGTTTCTCTCTTTGCTCCTTGATGTTTGGTCTTTGCTTGCAACAGTAAGTCAAGAGGCCTCCGTGACCAAACTACCATACTTGCCTGTTTACCCTCCAACAATAAGTCATCTGTCCTTAGCCGCCACCTCCACTTCAGGATCTACTGCCACCTGCTGACCTCCACACTGCAGCCCCCACTAACAAGATGATCTCATCCCCAATGTATTAACCACCTGAGCAGTTCTAATCTTCCCCTCTTTTTCTCCAGTGAGTCTGCTGAATGAATCCCTGGAGTCTAAGATCCATACATTTAACATCTGTGTTTTTAATGAGCTGTTAAGCTTTTTTCCTGTCTCATCTGTTTCCTGCACATTAGTCACACTTCACAATTCTCACACCTTCCAAAATGTTTCACTTTTTTTTTTTGTTTTTTTTTTTTGCCAAGTTTCACTTGGAAATCACCAAGGTGTTTTTTGTGGGGAGGGGTTGGCAGTCTGAGGTCTCTGTGTTTCTTTTGGTCAACAGTATATTTTTTTTTTGTCTTTGAGTCACTCTATGGATGCCATTTCTTCCCAGTTTCTTTGTTGTTGTTGCATGATGAACATTAACATTAACAAATGTTGCCTGTAGTGCTTTAGATGTTGTCCTGGGTTCTTTTTTTGGCCACTCCTGGGAAGGTTCTCCGCTATTCAGTATTTTCTTCATTTGTGGATCATATCTCTCACTGTGGCTTTCTGGAGTCTCAAAGTCTCAGAAGTGGCTTTGTTACCATGTCCAGTCTGGTAGACAGTAATAACTTTGTTTCTTATCTGCTCTTAAATTTTTGGATTTTTTCTCCATTATTTTTTAATTTCATTTTATTTATTTATTTTTAACTTATTAATCTCAGACATGTTCTGTTTAGGAGATTTCTTGATTTTACGATTCTCTCTATAATCAAACCTTGATATTGTTAGAGGAACCTAAATATGACTGATCACTGTCAGTTCATAAGTTAACAGCTTTCAACTCACACAACACAAAACTATTTATCACATTATAAATAATCAGCATTTTGTTTATATTGTGTTTTATTTATATCAGTCTTTCTGAGATTATAAAGGGGATATTAAACAAGTGTACAATTCATGTATCCATTATCAAAACAAAATAATCTGTATACAATTAATTTACATTAATCAAATTAATCTAAATTAATTCCCCTTTACATTATAAAGGGCATATTAAACAAGTGTGCAATTCGTGTTTCCATTATTAAAACAAAGGAATCAGCATTACGTATTAATTCCTAATCAATTTATTATTAATCATATCAGTATTTAGACAAAGTAGAACATCCATTTGTTTAATGCAAAGTAACAGAATACATCTGAGTTGCATTTACTCACAGACGACAGAGAATGACTTCAATTAAAAGCTCACAGACAGTAGACAAAACAATAATCGGGTACTTTAGATGATTGTTAGATTAAAGCTGGAATTACTGCCTCAAACCCCATTTTAAAAATGTACCTTCCTACTAGAAAACAAAATGCATCTTGTGTGATTGAAATGATATTCAGCTCGCATTCTTGTGTATAGACTGTTCAATCTGTTCCAGGACAATAATTACAATCCATTTAGCTTTCCTCTCTCTGGTATTTAAGCTCAGCCAAGTACACACAAAAAAGAGACCAAAGAGGACCTTGCAAAAGTAGGTGGAACAAATGTTTGCAGTAACGTAGTGTTTTTACAGTGAATGACATATGTGTTACTCTTTCTAATCTTTCCCCACATTTATCATGTTGCAATCATAAATGTTAGTGTTTTATTGGGAATTTTTGCAATAGATCAGTAGAAAGCAGGGAATAGTTTTGAAATGGAATGAAAATTGTGTGTGATTTTTTTTACTAAATAAAACTAACTCTGTTGTTTATTTGTATCTTTCTTGATCGTGCTCAGCTGAGCAGTAAAGAGACATAACTCACCTTCACAGCAAGACTACACAACAGATTTGTGTTCTATCAATTTCAAATCAACTCACCTTTAATACTGTTGACATTGCAGATCCCATTGTGCGCATATTAGCTTTTCTGTGAAGATCAGACGATAATACAATGAGAAATTGTTTGAATGTAGCTAGAGGTGAACACTCATTCATTAAATGAAAGTACAAATCTGTGAAGCTTTCTACATGTTGCATGAATAATTCCCACTACTGACGTGCGCCAATGTTGTTTTAAATGCATTCGCTTAGACTTGTAGTTGTTCATGCATTTGCTATAGTCCAGAGATCCATTCAGAATAACTGCAGCACCAGCTTTATTGAGAACATGAAAGAAACATTGGAGATGCATCTGTTTGCTGTGCGTCTTAATTCAAATAAACAACAGCTAATCTGGACACTGCAGAGCTTCTGCTTTGTTGAGACAGAAGCTCGGGCTGACTGGTGAGCTCTCTGTGTTTAATGTCGGCTACTCCAGCTGATCCCTTCATCTCGTTTCATCATTTTCATCCACATGTAATGAAAGAAATATTCTGGCTTGTTGCATCTCATCTGTTGTTTAATGCTGTATAAAATGATTCCAGCTGCACAGAGCAGTGCTTAACAGCTATGATGAATTTAATGCAAGCATCATCAAAGGACATTGGTGTCACTGGCAGAAAATAAGTGATGGATTAGACTGTCCTAAGGGGGAAGTCCTGCTCCATCAACAAGTAATGAAAACTAATATGAAAACAGCAAGCAGGGACAAATAACTCTACAACACGTTCAGGTTCCACTGTCTTTCAGAGAGGGGTCATTATTGTCTCATATGTGAGAAAAATGAGTTGACGATGTTACGATTGATGACAGCCCATTAGTGGTTGTCCTGAAGAGTTATGGCAGCCTGTGATCGTGTCTTACTGAAAATCGATCACAGGCATATGCAGCGCTACATCCAGTTTGTGATCAGTTTCACGCATGGAGAACAAGTAAGAACAGAGACAACAAGGACTGGAATTTGCTTCACAAGAAATACAATGAAAAAAAAATTTTTTTTAATAAGAGAAGGTGATTTTCTAAACGTTAACTTGTAAAGGCATTTTTATTATTTTTTTTACATTTTTTTTTTTTTTTTTAATATCATTTAATATGACAGAATGTGGAGGAAGGTTATCTGATTAAATGAAACCAAAACTACCCATAAATGTGAAAAACTGTGAAACATCCTGGTGGCAGCATCATGCAGGGGAAAACAGTTTTCTTCATCAGAGATGGAGAAAATGATGCAACCAGTTAAATACAGAGAAACCCTGGAAGAAAACCTGTCAGAGTCAGCATAGCCTGAGACGCTGGGGTGTAATTCAGTTGGACGGAACAAGTTAGGTACCTGAAGTTAAACACTGAGTAATAAACAAAAGAGAAACGTATAATTTACAAAGCTAGAAATTATACTACAAACATATAATTTACAGAAAGTGCCGATTCTGTATAATTTAAGTTTAACTACAGTAATAACACCCAATATTTTAAGTTAATATTATGAGCAGGAACTCAGGGAAATATGCTGACATCTGAGTTGGAAAATGGAAAATATTTTTTCTACTGTCATTTATTGCTAAGGCAGGAGTAGCTGTTGAAAGCACAAGTGAGCACTCCACAATTCTGGCTTTTATTGGAAAACAAAAAAGAAGACAGCTACTGTTAAAAAAAATTGCCATAAGAAATCCCATTGGTATTTTGTCACAAGCTGCATAGAGAACAAACATGAGGAAGAAGGTGCTCTGGTCAGGTGAGACAGAAATTAAACTTTGCCACCACATAGTACATTTAACTAGTTAGCTTGAAATTAATTTCTTTCATTAACATATACATATGTTTGCATTATTTACCAAAAGAAAAACCTGAATGAGCTATTTTTTATTGCACTTTTAGTTAGAAACAATAAATTCAACTGGTGCTAAAACAGCCAGGTTTTGCCAAACAGGACTCATTATGTTGACTTGACTTGCTTAGCTGCAAAGGCTATCTGCTCACTAACGGGGTCAGTGCTCCAAGCTTTATCCAGGCTGTTGCCTTACAGCCTCAGTAGAAGTGTGTCAAATGAGCCAAGTCGAGCTGGTTGTGCTTAAAAACATTTGCACAAAATTATTTTATTTTATTTTTTGCGGTTGTTGTGTGCCGGATATGTGACCCCTCAGTTCAGGCATAAAGAACAAAAATTATTTGTAGCAACAATCCAGATTCTGCTGACATAGCAATCAATTTGATAATTTTGCTTTGAATGTTTGCATGTCCTGCACTTTACAACAGATCTTTATCAGCTATGGTTCAAGCATGTTAGAAGAGTGTTTTCATTGTAACACTGGAAATCCTTTAGTATCTCTTTTGCGTGTGTGCTTGCTTTAGTGACCAGGATAAGAGAGAGAGCAGTCTCTTTCGTGTGCAGTGTTCTGCCTCTTTACGTGCGTGCGTGTGACAGTCATTCTACTGTCCTGTACATTAAGCTAAGTGCTCCCCACTGCTCCTGCAGAAGTAAATGGAGTCTCGTGGCTTGCGGGGAGGTTTGTTTTACAACAGAAACAATCAGAACAAATAATGGCACAGTCCTAAACACCAAGTCACTACTTCCTGGCTCAAATTCAGGTAATAAAAACTGCACTTTTCTTTTTATCCATGCATTTACAAGCTTTTGTTTATCCCGTTTACACAGTGTTACTATATTATCCTGTGATGTTTGAAGTGAAAATGATGCACGCGTAATATCACTCTGCTATTTTGGTGTTTACACCAGAAATAGCCCGACCAGATACACAATCACTTTTGCAGGGGACAGTGCAGCAGAATCTCTAACTGTGTTGGTGTAGCTTCAAGCCTTCAGTGATATAAATACTGTAGAGCTGGATGTCCTGGTGCTTGCATCAGTTGGCTATTCCCCTCATTCCCCTCCCTCTATTCTCTCAGGGAATCAGTCCTCGGTTTCAAAGGCATTAGGATCGGAAGTACCAGGTTTAAAGGGAGTCACTGTTTCACACTTCAGCTAAAGAGTCAGCTCATCTATTGAGACTGCTATAATGTATGAAATAGTTGTAAAAAAAGAAGATAGATTTTTTTTATCTCTGTTATGTGATATTCAGTAGTTTTACTCTCTCGTTGGTCAAGCTGAGAATAGTGTATGATGGCATCTTCTGGGAACTTTATCTATGAATGAAGTTAGAGAATGCGATTTTTTTTAATGTGATCAGATTCCCGGAGCAAAGCCTGGAGCCAAAAACATGTTTTAACTTAATTTGAGAGAACAATAGCTATAAATTTTAATATTAGCCTTATGAATTGTTAATAACAGCAAAGTAGTCAATCAATTTCAGTAATGTAAAAGTTGACGATGTTTCTCAAATGAGTAAAACTTTTCTCAAATTGTTCAACATTTTTCTTCAGTCCCAGGAGATAATAGAGGAAATTATACTGTCATTCACATTCCACAGCCAATTTTGTAATTACAGATTCTGGAGGAACGGGAGGGATATGTGGGCCGTGGGGGAGAGTTGATCTGTGATGCAGATGCTCAGCTGGAGTCTTCAGCTCCAAGGAGGAGCTGCGTGGAAATAGGTGGCGTTTGGTGAGAACAAACGTTTTACGCACTCAAACATCCATGAATGAATCAAAGCAACTCAACATGTATATTTTTGATGAGGGAATAACATTATGATGTGATATGAAGCTGAAAAACAAATCTATTTTGCATCATCATTATGAACTTTATATTATTGCTCTTATTTCAAATGATTTATCCGTTCAGTGTTTTTTTTCTAAACACATTTGTGATTTTTTTTAGACAAACAGCTATTAAAACAAAAAAAGAAAAAGAAGAAACAAAATATTATTTTCTATAGATCAAATCTAGTGAATGTTTATGGTGTTGAGTGTATTGTGCTATCTTTTCCCCCACCAGATATGCCGCTGCTCTCTTTTCCATTTTATTATTCAGAAGATAATGTGCAATTAGGGAAAAGGCTTAAAAAGGTGTTTCAAAAACGTACTCCTTTAAGAATGATGCACAGGACATATTTAATGGTGCACCTGGATTTTGAGAGAAGTGGTGACAGTAATGAATAATACATAACGAAAGCTTTTAATTGAGTCCCAAAATTGAACCACTCAGCTGCTAAAACGCTCAGGTGTTGATCTGTTAGCACTTTGGACGATGGCAGAAATAAATATACATGCAACGTGCAGCTACAGAGATGCTTCTAATGTGCAAAGCGAACTTCCAAATAGTGTTTAGCATAAATGATTAAGGCTGATCCAGAAAATCACAGAAGGGAGGTTAAAAGCAGAAAATATACACGATTGAAAGAATTTGCAAAATAACCCTCTACTTATAGTGAGGTCAGTCAAGTCAGTATTTGCTCAAAATAATTGAAAAACTTTGCTCTGCAGCTGATAAACAACAGAGCTCAGCTATATCAATTCCGAGCAGCTTCTCAGGTTCATTTAAAAAAATAATAAAAATCCACATTGCATGCCACTGCCGCTACCATGCTTCACTAGGGATGTCTTTGAGACTTGCAATTCATTTTCCACCACAAAACGCACATTGCGCCTTTGCTCCTATTAGCCCAAACCATACTGAGCTGGAGTTCATTGGAGAGCCAGCAGCAGCTCTTCCTGACTTCCAAAATGTCACATTTCCTTCTCTGTTTAGCATTCATGCGTTGCAGCTTTCCACGTCAGTCTCCTAACGAGATTGTTCCATCAGACGGAATTACCCGCATCACTCAATGAAATACAATTATTGATTACACTGCCCCCTCTCTCTGGCTCTCCTGCAACCACACTCTCTCATCTCCCGAAGTGCTGCATGCAGCCAGAGAGGACTGCATCGGAGGGGAGGGGGGGAAAAAAGAAAAGAAAACCCTGTCATGCGCTGGCAGTTTCCTCCGATCCGGCTCCTCATCGGGGAAAAAAAAACAAAAATCCCAGAAAGAGCTTCACTACTTACCACGAAGGGATAACGGAGTGTGCTGCAATGGGTTACTTTCAGCTCAGTCCACTCTTCACGCCATAAAGACGGTAGGAAAATACTTTTTTATTTTAAAGCTGCTGAACGTGATGACTGAAGAGCATGAGTTGGTGGTTGTGCGTGCCACCCTGTTTGCACTTTTTCAGCTTCGTTTCCAAACATAGCAGATGTTGGGCTAAGTTTTTTTTTTTTTTTTCATCTTAATTTATTAGAAGTTTGTTTGTTTCCTGTTTTTAATCTCCCTAATGCGAAGACGTCTGCAAAGAAACAAACAAACTGACAAAAATGATCAAGTACATAAAATACGCGTTGTAGAATCCACCTATAGTTTTGTGTTGACGCTGCCTAGTTGCAAATATTTCTTATCTCGCTCTAATGTCCAGGTTGTGTAGTTTGTGATAGCAGCCCCGCTATACTGTAAGTCTTATTCGTGGAGCGGAGCTGGCTGCGGATCGTTCATGCTTTTGTGCCGTGAAGCCGCCTGCCCTGAGGCGGTTAAAGCACTCTGCACTGCCGCCAAAAAACAGGAGAGAGGATGTGAGAGCAGGCAACTGAGTCATCCCTGAATTGCACCTCAAGAAGCAGCGAGCGATTGACAGGCGCACAGCCGGTGAACTGGAAATCTGTGGCAAAGTGCTTTGTTTGCATCGCTATGGCTGCCCTGCTGGGTTAACACTGATGAGAGCACTCGAAGAAAAAGAAAAAAAAAAAAAAAACTTTGGGTAAAGTGACTGCAAGCTGCTGAATGCATTATTTATTCTTACTTAAAATTCATTAAAGGTTTTTCCTCTAAACAGGAGTCTGTTTAGTTACTCTGTGGTGGTTTAATATGGACAGTATGGGTGTCCACTCAGGGTGTCATCCCTTGGGAAGGGCAAAAGGAAGCAAAAAAGAAAAGTTTTAGTCAGTTAAAGTTATTTTTTCACCAAGGAGGTTGAGTGTTTACCAATCTGTGCTATTCATGTTGTAAGCTTGGTAAGAAAGGATGGTCTTACACCTCTGCGACAGACTGGCGACCTGTCCAGGGTGAACCCCGCTAACCCGGAACATTAGCTGGAGATAGGCACCAGCGGCCCTCCCGACCCACTAGGGACAAGGGTGTTAGAAAATGGATGGATGGGTCTTACACCTGAGCTGCCTAATGAAGCTGAAGTTAGTATCCGATTCACACATCCTTCCTTCCATCTAACCTTCTATCCTGCAAGTCACCATTGCAAGCAGCTGTGTTGCATGTGTCAAGGCACACTCTTACTCTGTCTAAAGAAAAAGTACTATTTCACCTTTTTATTGTTTTTCTTGAAAACATATATTAAGAGCTATAAAAATTTCATTCTGTTGGTGAAAAAAAAAAATTCGATTTAATTCAGCCATGATTCACATTCATTGAGGTATTCAGTGATACAAGGAAAGACAAGTGACAAATCATTGATTTATAATCTAACAACAGTATTTCAAAGTCTGTAGAACTGGGGTGATGTGCTCTATCTTCTTGGTTTTATCGAGAACGTGAGCAGCAGCACTCTGGCTCAACTGTCCTTTTAGGCATTGTTACAGTATTCAACTAAAAATTGCATCTAGTGGTAACTAAGACAGAAGTGGACTTACACTTATTCACGTATTATGAATAAGTGCAAACCTATTAGTAAGGAATGGTGAAGACCAGTGGTGAGGTTTTAGTGTAGTAGCATTGCTTGAAGTAGTTTAGTGGGGTTTCTTTGCTAACTTGCCAGCAAGCTTAGCTTTTGAGACGGTCATTACTAATAATCTTAATCTTAGCAGTGGTTAAGTAAAAAAAATACTATTTCTTGATTAAGTACATTTTATAAATTATATTAAATTATTTTTAAAGTGTATTTTAGCTGCTGGACCTATGCAATTTCTACACATAGATGTTGAATAAAATGACAAAATATATTAAAATTCTACATCAGTTAGTTAAACTCCACCAGTTGTAGTGTATAACACATCGGTGACAGAGAAGGTTACACTTATATTTTCCTTTATGTTTTATGATTTAAATTCTTTTTTTTATTATTTTACTTTGGATCAGAAAATTTCATAATAGAAATTATTAACCCTCAGCTGAAATAACAGAAAATATAGGTTTAATATTAACATTTCTTACTTTAGAAAGACAAATGTCAGCCTGGTCTGGGGCTCTGCATATTTTGCATGATGTAGCATAGCTTAAAATAATTTGAGCTTGTGAAGTCGCTTATAATTTGTGGCAAAGTCCAGGGATGATATAATTCCTATGAAACACCCAGCGTTAAACTTTTCTTTATTTTCCACAACCGTCCTCTCTTCTTTCTCTCTAGAGTCGGTAATAGCATCAGTGTTTGATGAAATCTCCTGACCGGAGACGTCCCAGGCTACCTCCGCTTTCCAGATGAGGTCACGGGCTTTCTGTGTCGATGGGATCATGTGTGGTTCTGTCCACTTAGGAAACGGACCTGCTTTTTCTGATGCTGATAGAACAAACTGCCCATCGGATCTCAGCGCGTTCGCTCCTGTCTGGAAGCAGGATAGGTCGGATCTTATTGAGGTTGCAAGAATTCCTGTTTCAAGAGGGACATTAAAGTATTCCACTATCCCATCACAGAGAAATAGTTTTAACATGTAGGAAAAGGAATTGAAGGACCTTGCTTATCAAAAACCATCACTGTTTTGATTATTTATTTTGTATTTCTTCCTCTCTTTTTTTGAACCTCCATTGTTCTGTCACTTTTGACAAATCTCTACTGAGAAACTGTCAAATAGATCAATTTTATGAAACACATAAAGGGTCTCTATAACAAGTTTAACTTAAATTTTCTCCTGAATGAAGACAATTGGATATGCAGCTCTGAACCTCGAAAATCTAAATCTTTCGTCTTCTCTTAATGGCCACATGGTACTTAACGTAAAGTTTCTTTAAAATGCATTTCTTCACCTAGCTTACTTAGCTTTACTATAAAATAAAATGATCATAACATCCATTCATCCATGGAAATTAACCTGTAGAAAAGGAAAATAAAAGATAGAGAGCTACAGATTGTGGTTTGAGAAAACAGAAAATAAAAATGGCAGTGTCGGCGTCACAGAATTTGATTGTGATTGCTCAGGCTGTCTGAGATGTCGGGGTCACGTCAGCTGCGGTCAGGTGAGGGCGGGTCGCCTGTGTGGTCGAGGGTCTCCTCAGAGCTTCATCACGGCTGACAGCACGCCTCACCGTACACTCGGTTGATTCTCTGAAAGACAGGGTTCACCAAGATCCACCACATGCCGTGTTTATTAAGCTAAAATTGTCAATTTTGCCTTAATCCTAAAGCAACAGATCATTCCAGTTCAGTGACACTGCCGAACTTTGACATGTGCAATTAAGGAGCTCTGCGGCCAGAATTTAGTATGTTTTCCTTAACAAACTTCACTATTTAGATAGGAGGGAACAATGATTCCCTCAACACACCTAAAATGTATCCATTAGAACATTTCTGGTTGTTTAAAGAAGGGAAAAATACTAAACAGTATGCATCAATTTGGAAGGATCAGGAGTGAGATGTAAAAACAATAAAATAAAATTAGATTCCAAAAAAAAGCTGCAATAGTTAATATTGAAGGCCAGCCTCAATGCAGACATCATCAGTCTTTGAACAAAGGGGGTAGTCGTTACTACAAAACCCTTCCTTTGAGCCAAAAGAGATTAGCAAAGTCACCTTGAATAAGCAATGTCATTTTGCCCAGTAAAATTGCATTATGGAAGCTGGAGACGGTCCTGTGATTTGTGTCCTCCTGACAGGGCTTCAGTGTTCATTAGAGGCAGCAGCAAGGAGCTCTTAGACTCACTGGAACCACAGACACTTGGCAGCTCTGAGCATCCCCACCCTTCGCATAATTATGCAGCTTACCTTATGAAACGTTTTTGACAAAAACGTTTCATAATTCTTTTAATATATTAGAGTCTTTGATACATTAACAATGGGGCAGGACTTTTTTAGTTTTTAATGTTAAATGTTTAGTTGCCATTACTCTGAATGTTAGTTCCCAGTGCAGACACCTCATGAAGCGCTTTATAAATAAAATGGCATTTTATTGAAGTCTGAACTTAGGAAGGAGAACGTCATTCATTCATGATGTTTAAATTCATTTACAAATGGATGCAATTGCTTTATATTTTCTTGGTCCAGAAAATATTTGGTATATTTTCAGTAACAAATGAGACACATGTAACTCTTCAAATACCCGACTGTATTTAGACACGTTTAATGACTGCCTTTTGATCAAAAGCTGCTAGATGTTTTCTATCGTATCTACCATAAAAACAACATTAAAAAAAACTGTGGTTAATAAAATACAAATATTTTGCATTATTATTATTTTTTTTGTTTTAAGAAGCTTTTATTTTGTCACTGAATTTATAGCCTTATAAATGTTAAAAAGTGTCGATCTGCATCATCTGCCTGTTCTGACTTCCCAAATCTGTTCGTTCCCTGTTCAGGGCTGTTCTGACACAAATAACCACAAGGCATTTTGGACAGACCTGGCCTTTTATATTCCACATGATCAACACATGCAGAGAGAAGTTTTCTATGGGATTTATGTAAGATAGCCATGAAAGAATATAGATTTGTGAACCCTGTGCAGATTAGGCCCTATGTTTTAAATCAATATCTAACTGAAAGACAATATATTTCAGCTTTTTGATAGAAGCCACCATATTTTTTTCATGGGGTGGTATTTCAAATGACATGCCATGTACTCATTACAGGTTGGCATGCAGATAGTGTTTAATAATTGTTATTAAGACTTTCTGACACCTAGATGCCTATGAATAGTGAAGAGTACTAAGCTACAATAAATAAATAACTTATGAAATAATTATTTAAATGTGCCATTAATACTGCACAAAGAACAAAGACAGTAAAGACATTAACCCAGAGTTTTAGCAAACTTGTAATAAAATGTCTAATCCTGCCCACTGAATTTGATGGGTGAAGTTTGCAGGTTAAATTATGTAATGTTGTGATTCAGAACAGGAACATGAAATGATTTATTAAATCATGAAACAATTACACCTAGCCTTTAAAATAAAATCAAAACATTTAATTGAGGCACATATAATTAATTCTGTATTTTTTTATTTTGTCTGTATTTATTTCTAGTTTTACAAAAATAATGACACATTTAAATAATTATTTAGTAAGTTATTTATTTATTGTAATCTGGCACTTGTCACTCCCCGTAGTTTCCACGCTTTTCTTCTGCATCCTGCTAACAGTGTAGTTACAAGATAAATATGGTTCTTTGTCCAGATTAGTGTCCGCTAGCTAAAAGCAACATTCCTTTGTCTCAAGTCATATTTACACATTTGTAAAACAGAACGTAGTTTACTTATTGGATGTTTTAATGAAATGCTTCAGGCTAGCAAAGTCGATTCTGTAGGAAATAATTATGTCTTAATGTGGTATTTCCTCAATACTGTTGTTTAAATGTTTCCAGTGAAGTTTGAATTTTTCTAGAGTTATTTAGTGTGAGTTCATGTTACTGCAATAATGTTTTTTGAAAATTATTATTTTTATTTATGGTTGAGCGCTCTACAGATTAAATAAGCACATCACGCTTAGCCATGACAGTGAATTAGTATAGAATGTTGACATAGCAAATATGTATGACGTACACATTAAGTCATTTGACAATAACATTATAGATAAGCGCACAGATGGGTGCCTGCGTCCCATTAATTGAATTTCATACTGATCCTTGTTTATTAGATTCCTTTTCACAAACCCGATTGTGAGTCAGCAGATTCAGCATTTCAGCTTGAAATAATCACCGCCTCAGAACCAATGCCAGCTCATGAAATATAGAACAAGGAGAGACTCTCTGGAAATTGAATTTTTATTTAAATAAAAACTGAGCTTTACAAAAAAAAAGTGATGCTGTCTCACATCAATCCAAATGATTAAAAGGCCTGGGTGAAGAATGTGAGGATGATTAAAGAGGTTATGAGCCGTCAGTGGGAAGTTGTCTTTTATTAGAGGATGATTATGGATGTAGTGCTGGTATCTATTAAGAATCTCACTAGATCTGACTTTCTTTCTCTTTTGTCTCCAATCTGTTCTTCCCTGTTCCCTTCTTGTACTTATTTGTCTGTAATTTATCTTTCCCCTGTGTCTTTTAGCCCAGCTGATGACGGTGATTGCTGGAGACTTTGAGGGTTATCTCCTGTTGTAACTCAAGAGTGCAGCATCTCTAGATCCTCCGATAGCCGCAAATCTCCATCCTTCTGCATTCAGCCCTCCAACCTGCCAGAAAAGGTCAACATTTAGAGCCACTATGGAGGACACGTACAATAACAGGACTTCTCTGGTTAAGGGAGCCAAGGTCATGGTGAAGGAGGCCAAGCGGCACACAGCAAAGAAAGTCAACAAGGTGGTCGACCACGCTGCGGACGAGTACTCATCTCATCGCAACTACACGCGATTCCAGGATGAGGAGGACGAAGATGAGGATTTCTACCGCAACCAGAAAGGACACGAAAGAGAGAGTTACCGTGACAATGAGGAGGGCTCCAGCGATGCCACGGAGGGCCATGATGACGAGGATGAGATCTATGAGGGGGAGTACCAGGGGATCCCCTCAGCCGGAGACAAGAAGCATAAGGAAGGACAGGTGGCGCTGGGACAGGCAATGTCAGATGCAACGAGGGACCACAGTGAGCTGGAGCAGGAGAGAGAGGCAGATGAAGAGGAGCTGGCCCAGCAGTATGAGCTGATCATGCAGGAGTGTGGCCATGGGAGCTTCCAGTGGCAGCTGTTCTTTGTACTGGGACTGGCGCTCATGTCAGATGGTGTGGAAGTGTTTGTGGTGGGATTTGTCCTGCCCAGTGCAGAGACAGACATGTGTGTCCCAAACTCCAGCTCAGGATGGCTAGGTAAGATCCCAGTTGGTGTTTAGATTTTGCTGTTGGTATATTCTACTGATATCATCCAGGAAGGCAGGCAAATGATCCACACTATTAAAGTACTTATGGCACTAAATGTTTTTTTCACATTTTATCACCTTACAGTCACAAAGAGCAATGTATATTATCGGAATTTTATATTAGACCAAAGCAAATTAGTGTTACTTGTTCCCTGAAAGGGAAATAACACATTGTCTCAAGCTTATTAAATTGAAATTTGAAATGTCTGATTTGCATTTGAGGTGGCAAACAACACTGCACCTGACCAGGAGGGATGTTTATACAGCTAGTATGATTATGAATCAGGGAAATGTGTTGCATTGATCCACACTGTTGCTGGAGCTCACAGGACAACGTCCACCTGGCTGAAAACAATATCAGTGCAGGTTAAATGTCAGCCCAGCTGAAGATTGGCTACAATCCTAAATGTCGTGTTGGAAGTGTTTCAGTCCAATGGTCTCTGTGTGTTTTGTGTGTATGGGTTTCTGTGTGTGTGTGCAGCTTAAGAGACAAGCTGGTATTCCCTGTGTACTCTGTGAGTTGAAGTGGAGTTTCAGCGTTCCCAGTAGCTGCAGGTGTATAATCCATCACTGCAGAGCTGTTTACAGCATTTGACTTGCTGTGTCAGAACCAGAGTAGAGAGGACATTAAATCGGACTTACAGCCCTTAGATACTAACCGCTACAGCAAGGCATGACAATGCAAAACACCTGATGCAGACAAAGTCATGGAAACGTTGAAAATCTGAGTTACAGCCAGGAAATCTATCAAAGACGGGCATGCATACTCTTATTTATTTTTATTGTTTACTCTTTTTTTAAGTCAACTTAAAGAATTTGAACACAATTTTTTAGTGTTCCAAAAGAGAAACAGAACAAACTGTCATGTTTTGAATTGAAGTGACAAATGTATCTGTGCAGCAACTTTATATTTTAAAAAGTGTCTTTTGAATTATTACTGTATACTCAATTCTTGTAGCAATATAAACCTAGTAGATATTCGTATTCTCTGCCTCCCCTTGTTTGTACCTCTCTCCTTTATCCCCTGTCATCCTCCATTCAGTGTGCCTCTCTTTTCATCTTCTGTTCTCACCCATCCTTCTCATCTTTTTTCCTCTGATTGCCCCCCTAGGCCCCTCCTCTAGTGATGATCACAGTAGGTGTGTGTGCGTGTGTGTATGCGTATGTACTCACATGATTGCTGTGACCTTGTTGCTACCCATTTTATGGCTAGTTTGTTGTGCAACTGTAGCATAGTTTAATCTGCTTCATATTTTGTGAGTGTTTTAAACATTGACATGAACAGCTAGTTATCTTCTATATCTGTGGGTGAACATACAAAATGAACAGATTTAAATGTTTCATCAAGTGTAAACACAAACCAAGCTAAACAGGAGTTCAAACAGTAGTTATAGTAGAGATAGTTTTCACCATCTCAAAGTTTGTTTTAGCAGTTGTATTACGTGATGCTTGGTTTCCGTGTACCATTTAGCAGATTTAACATTTTGTTTTTGGCACGGTATGGGAAACGACAGAAAAATATGGAAGCAGTGTGAAATAAGTTTTAAAAAAGCAGCTCTTTTGTTTGATGCATTGCAAGTCTTTTCTTCCATTAACATGTCCAGCGTGTCGGTTTTAGATTTTCCATGATTTAGCGTGATTTTATTGAAGTGGAAGTACTGATTATATAATAGGGAAAAAAAAAAGCCGTTTCTGCAGTGTTTGTTGCTCTGTGACTGAGGGCAGTCTGGACGTTTCACTGACATGGAGGGATGGTATAAAAATACACAGGCAGAGAACTTGGTGATCAATAGACAAAGCACAACAGATAAGTCTGACACAAAGTAAAAACAAATAAATATCATGATTTTGTTACATTTGATTTTTTTATTCTTTTAATTTAAAGTCAACCTGTAACACTGGAATAATATTCAATATGAAGTACACACCGAAGGCATTTACCTCTTTGAACTCTTTCACATTTGTTATGTTACAACCACAAATGTATTTTATTGGGACTTTATTGCAAAATGTTGCCTAAGTAGGAGGATAATTGAAAAAGCTCAATGTTTTTCAGGATTACATAGTTTGTATTTCTGGCTTGGAAAAGGAGGCAGATGAAAAGCTATTGTTGAAGAAAGCTACAGGAAATCCTGATGAGTGCTCTCAAGTATAAGCATCACAAAAAATTTGTTCTTTCTTATGCCATAAATGTCTTTTTATGTACTGAATACAGTTAGATCTTTTTCCAGAACTATAACAGTAGACTTGTTCCTAATAATACAAACATTTCCTGGGTTTTGCTGTGCAGCTTGTATTTCTGAATAACCTGGGTTCATATGCGTTTCCAACATTTACGGTGACAGATGGAAATAAGGAAGTGGAATACCATGTGTTGGAGAGCAGGAGCGTGTCTGCATGTAGAGTTAGCTGTGAAGGTAATTGACCCATGCAAGTTTACCGCAGGCAAAAAAGATTTTCCTCTGCTTACCAAAACATTAATACATTTTAAAATAAATTAGTGACTAAAAGGTAAATAATATTTTCATTTTCTGGACAAAAGCAATACAGATATTGAGAAATTTACGTTTTGAAATGCTATGATTGATTCTATCTGCACTAGTGTCGTGTGAACCTCAGTTCACCATAAAACAGTCACGCAAGCATAAGGACTCAGCTAAAATAAAAGGGATAATTCACAAAAGCCTCTGCCGTTGGCTCAGAATGCATGATGGCATGGCAGGTTTGCAGGGGGTGGATGCTGTAAATACCATAAGCAAGAATTATGGATAAGGAAAGACATAGAAGGGAAGAAGAACCATATGCAGTGCAACACGTGAAAAAACGGGGAGGGATGTAACTGGAGAGAGCTATGAAGAGGAGAGATTACCAACTCAGGAAGGAGTAATGGGGTAGGAGGTGTAGGCGGACTGAAACGATGAGGTGGAGACTGATAGTATGTAGTACACCAACCCAGTGAGGGAGAGGCTCAGCTATTATCTTTGACACAACAGACAAAGGGATTGCATCACCCTATCATTACTTATTTCTTCTTGTAGGCTGACTTTTTCTTCCTGAGACTCCCCTCGGCTCATTTAGTTTCGTAAACTTGACTGTTTTTATTTCCTTTCATCTTTGTCTTGTGTAAGCTGACCTCGTGTACACTTTTTGTACTCTAACTTCTCTCTTTGGCTCCATTGCAACAGCACTCGTACTATTTTTCACTTTTCGTCCCAGTGTGAAGCCTGCTGGTTGAATGTGTGGAGCTGTGTGGCCCTGGTGCAGCTGAGCATGGCTAAACTGCAGTAAGATCCCAACATCGCTGCAGAGATTAGGCTGCTTGAGTAGTGCAGCTAGCTCTGGATTTTGTGTGCATGTGTGTTGAATTAAAGTCAAAGAAAAAATTTTTTTTTTCATCTTCAGGGTGTTGGAGGGCTGGGCATAGAGAGGGTGTATGTGACGGGACTTAGTGTGGTATCTTAAAGAAGACAGCTGATGTCTCCAGCACCCTCTGCAACAATCCTCCTGGACAGATTTTGTGGCAACCCTGAGAGTGTGAAAATCCTTAAAATAAATTCCCATTTTACTATATTTGCGCCATTTCACATAAAAAAAATACATTTTTAAAATTATGACCTTTAATCTGAATATATTTATTTGGTGAAAAAAATTACTCTATTTTAGAAAATAATTTTTATTTTTTATTTTTTTCAAAATCTCCAGTGGTGCAAATTTGCTTTCCTTAAAAAACACTTTAAAATAAATCTAACTGAAAGAATTATACTTTAGTTTACTTTTAAAGTTGAGCAGAGTTTTGCGAATTTCAGTACTATTCAATAAATGTCTTTTTTCTTGGGGCAAAACTATGACATGACACATGAGGCTATTTTTGCTAGCCACTCGTCAAAATTGGGAAGACAAGAGATCATTCAATTCAAGTGATGTGTGTTGATCTTCATGAGTTGATAAATTGTTACAATAAAATTGCTTCTTGCGTGGACTTTCCCATATAGACAGTCAAAGAGTGTATCTTTGATCTTATGGGCTTGAGAGCACCAGATCACAGGTGGTTCAGCACCACTAAATAAATCTCCTTTCATGATATTTCAGTCCTCAGACCTAAGTCTGGTCTGAGCCACAACATCACAAAAGTAAACAAATTAGATTTTAGGAGTCCTTGCTTTGTAAAATGTAATTGTTTTATGGTTGAATTAAAGAAGTACAATCTTTAGGTGATATAACAAACTTTCACAGGACGACAATGCAAACAAATGTTAAGCCTTCCTGCAAAGCTTTATAATGGATTTCTGCCTCTGTCAAACTGCCTTATTTTTCTCATTTTTAACCATGCCTGTATTTGTATCTGGAGCCTTCTGCAATGACTGGCTGAACACTTCAGTTTTGCTTTACTGAAACAAAACTGGCAGGAGGGAGAAGGGATGAATCCCATCAAAGTGGCACGATGTAGTACAAATATGATTACATGCTGCTCAGCATAAAGGAGCCGCCAATGGTGCAAAAAGCAGAGAGGAAACTAAAGCAAATACTCTAAAACAGAGAGGAGATCAGAGGAGTGTAAACTCTGTAGACACAAGAGAAATAAGTAAAAAACAAACTTGATGAAAGAGAAAGTGTAGAAATGGAACATAAAACAGAAAGACTGACAGATACAAGTACCAAGGCGATGCCACAGGGAGTACAACGTACAAAGTTATATGAATAAAACAGGATGGTTGTTTTTGTGTGGTGCTGAAACAGTTTGTGGTGCTATGAGTGAAGAGCATCAAAGCATGAAATCATAGAGGGGGTCGTGATGCAGCTCGGTGCTCTTTCGTCTCGGAGGGCTCCTTGGTGACAGGGCAGAAATCAACAAGCGAGGGTCTGCCCTCACCCTTCTGTCATGGTTGTGCATCTTTGGCTTCTGCCTGAGAAGTCTCCAGGCTCTGACAGACCATACGGGTCTCCACCTATAAAGTCAGGTGTGTATCTTAGGAGCAGCTTCATCAATGCAGAGATATCAAAATATTGAGCTTTAATCTATAAGCTTGTCTTTTTGAAAAAGACAGCAACTAAAATTCACAAACTGTGTCAGCTGACTTCTGGCTGCATGCAGTCATCACTAACACGAATGTTGCGTTAATTTTGGGGTTCTGGTAAGTTTTTGAGGTTGAACTGAGAAAACATTATATAACCATTTGTTCCTAAGTGTTCAATTAATTAGAAATTTTCTTCTCTAATCCACACAGATTCAGCTCACATCCTCAAACAGATGCAGCAATGAACTGCAGCAATGTTTGATTAAATGTCTTTTTAGTTAAAGCTGGTTGAATTGGTTCATTTCCTTTACAAAGGTATTTCCATTTATTTTAATGTAAACTATCCAACGCCAGTTTTGAGGTGAATTTGGTATGATTACTTGTTTACCAAACACTTGTCTTCAAAATAACTTAAGGTGTCGCTCAGTTCACCTAGTAAAATGAACAGTTATTACAAGTTAATATAGATTAAATTATCATCTACATATAGGAAAATATACAGACTCCGAAGATCTAGTGGAAGTTTAGGGGGAGATGGTGCATAATATCTTTGCAGGAGTCTCATAGAACACAAACTGAATTGTGTTAGAGGATGTCTGTGCTATTTTTGGATTATATTTCACTACAGTGCAGTAGTCTCCTCTTGGTCGGTGTCAGCCCTGCTGACAACATGCTGAAAGATACTGTGGAGCTCGACTAGGACAGAAAATCAATAAATTCATTATGCAATTGAGTGTGAGCAATGAACTTACAGCTCCACTGTTTGGGGGATTCTCAGGAGTCTAAAAGTGGCAGGAAATAGATTCTTTTTTTGGTCCACTCTGTACCTCCCTAAAATGTTCACTGAATGTTACATATTGTAAATATATGATTTTTTTTAAATCTCACGCAAGTCTGGTGCATCTGCTGAAGAGGCCTGTTGTATTTGAAATTGAATTTATGTGGACTTCTAATGGGCAACTAGAAAGATGCCACATTTTTCAGCCAGCTCAGCTAAAAGATCTGCAGTAAAACTGTCAAAAAGGTGTCTGCTCTCAGCAGAGAATACACCTGCATGAATGAAGA
Organism: Xiphophorus couchianus; assembly: GCF_001444195.1. NCBI lineage: Eukaryota > Metazoa > Chordata > Actinopteri > Cyprinodontiformes > Poeciliidae > Xiphophorus > Xiphophorus couchianus. The sequence goes on from NC_040239.1 coordinate 18,493,383, forward strand.
CTGAAAGTCAATGCTTTTTTCTCCTTAATACACTGCAATTGCACAAACTACAGTAAGTGCCCTCATGTCTGAGTAAAATCTATCAATTACAATGGATTTATAAGCATTGCAGTTGCTTATAAATCAACTGCAAAGAAAAAAAAATGTCCAAATCAGATCTCTTGAAGTTGATGACTATTAACGAAGGTAAATGCATGTTAATGTTCATTTTTAAAATATAATGTTTCTTCCTGAAAATGAAGCATCTAAAATAGAGAGAAATGCAGCTGGTGTTGCTCTTAGCAGCACAAAATGACACACAATAGCAACCGAAGCAGCACTATGGCCTTTTCTCCTCAGGGCAAATTCATGATGATCACTGAAAGAAATCAATGCTGTTTTGTTGGAGCATTGATCTTGTCAGTGATGACCAAGATTAAAAGAGAGCTGAGGGCTCTTTTGTTAAACTAACCTGGATTGTAGTTCACATTTCTCTTTTTATTGTTCAAAGTCTGGGTTTTTTATCCTCTTCGTTCGGTATTTGTTGTCGCATAAGAAGATACACACACCAGCACTTTTTTCTGTGTTCCTGAACAAATTTTAAATGAAAAAAAAAAGTTTTGCAGAAATAGGTTTGTAGTAGAAACAATCGTGACTCCAATACAGTACCTTGAAAAAGTATTCACCGGCCTTAACATTTGCCACATTTTGTTAAATAAAATATTGTTCAATCAATATCCCTCAAGATGCATCAATTTTCAGTTCACTTATGGTTAATTTAAGCCCAGCCTCTGAGTTTTATTTGAGAACATTTGTGAACAGCAAAACTTCGAACATATTGAGACAGGATTGTCCACCCAAACCAACAGACAGACACATATTATGAAGGGCTGCAAAAATCCACAGCTCAGGCGGGACAATCTGTTGAAAGGTTGCAAATGGGAGTGAAAGAAAAGTATTAGCAATCCTGTTTGCAGTTTGCCACCAGACTTGTGACACTTGGAAGAAGGTTTTATGTGAAAAACTAACTGTCCCCCTGGTGGAACATGGTGTTGGCAGCATCATGGTGTGGGGATGCTTTTCTTCAGCAGGAGGAGGAAAGATGGCCACAGTTGATGGCTGAATGCAAATCCATAAAACGCCTCTGATTTGTATATGTGTATCCTTTTATATAGCACACCTTCAGCAACAAGGCAATACATAGTACTTTACATGACTTAAAAGGAAATACAAACAAAATAACAAACCAAAGGAAAGAGCAAAAGAAGAAAAAGAATCTAATAATGTTGATCCAAACTATATAAACTAGATACTCATATTCCGAGTTGCCAGATAAGTATAAGCAAGTGTTCTCTGGTCTAATTCCCTTTCTGGGTTGGAAGAAAAGGAATCTAAGAAGTAGTTGCTAAGGTAGATTTTCTGGATTCTAAGTTTGTTCTAATCCCTGTTCTGGGTTGCTAGATAAGTGTAAGTAAGTATCCTCTGGACTTTCTGAGTATGCTCTAAATTTGTAAAAGTAATGAGTACTCCACAGTTTCTAAGTGTTCCTGCTCTGAAAGATTTTTTTCTGGATTCTAAGTTCGTTCTAATTCCTTTTCTGGATTCCAATAATAGGAGCCTCTCTGCATAATAATCTAAAAATTAATCTAAGAAGAATAATTTTGCTTTCACACTTTTGTGGTTGCAATGTGAAAAAGTGTAAAATGGGTCAAGAAACAAAAATATTTTCGTAATATTTAATATAATATATTGAATACATGACAGGTTATAATAACAAATATAATAGAGTTCAATCTGTTAGTATATACATTGTGTAATTTGTAAAGGGAAATAAAAACGCTGCTTTGTTTGTTCTTTTTCTAGGCAGCATTGTGTACCTGGGAATGATGGTTGGAGCTTTCTTCTGGGGAGGAATGTCTGACAAAGTGGGCCGTAGACAGTGTCTCCTCATTTGCATGTCCACGAATGGCTTCTTTGCCTTCCTGTCATCTTTTGTCCAGGGATACGGACTCTTCCTTCTCTGCCGTGTAGTCGCTGGCTTCGGGTAAGTGATAATGTCAAGGTTAAGATGCAATCTTGTAAAGTAGTAGACGGCGACACTAAAGAAATCTGCTTCGACGTCAGTGGGGCAACTGGCAGCTCACTGATTTCAGTCAGTCAGAGATTTAATTTGTGAGACAAATAATTTAGATGTGGGCTTCCCAACTTTTCTTCGTTCTTGCGTTCAAACAAATTCAGCAAGATTCCTTTGATTATACTTTCACTTCATGCATCATTTTTGATCCTGTGAAACTTTGCTTCAATATTTATTGGTGTATCATGTTTTTTTTAGTCTTAAACAATGGTTATTTCTCGTTCGAGCCAACTATAAAGCCAACTATATCTTGCACTTACATCAGACACTTGACAGACTGTGATTTAATGTCTTGGCAATATTGCTGTTTGTTACAGAGCTAATTCAGTATTTGCACCTGCATCATTCTCTCCAGAGACTCTCAGAGTTATTGAAACAGCGGCCAGAAGGAGATCTGTCCCTGAATGAAGGCAAATTCATATTCAGGCTTGTTTTCTGCCATGTTATATGAAAACAGGCCAAACAGTTTCACAGAAAAAAAAGCAACACCACCAAAAATAATCTTTGCAATCTGACAAATTTGAATGATATCAATAAACATATCATAAAACAGATGAAGCAAGTGTTGTATTTGCTGATGCAAAGATCTGTGAAAACGATGCCTTTTCAGAATTTGAATATCAGGGACATAGGAGACAATCTAAGTCCTATTATAAGAATATCCACATGCACCACTATATCACTACACAACCTATGTTTTCATTAAATCTTAAGCAAAGCAATCAATGGTGGACCTACATGTTTATTCACTTTTTTGTTGCTAAACGAGTTATAGAACGTATTCAGACAGCTTGAGTATTTTCAGTACTTTGGATTAATAAATGGACACAAACTCATATGATGCCCTTTATTTTGTTGCACTTTTTAAAATAAACCTAGTAATGACCACATCATTGCCATGTTTTAATGCTTAAAAAACAAATGAAAGAGGGGTGCTAATTGCATTGTAAAACCTAGGTATTTTAGGGAAGTTCAACAATTTTTACTGATTGGTGCAAAGTCGCTCTTTCTAAAGGGATTTTTCTCTCATTCTTGCAGGATAGGAGGTGCTGTGCCCATTGTTTTCTCCTTCTTTGCTGAGGTGTTGTCCAGAGAGAAAAGAGGAGAACACCTCAGCTGGTTGTGTATGTTCTGGATGATTGGAGAGATCTATGCATCTGCCATGGCCTGGGCCATTATACCGCACTACGGTGAGTTCACAGGTCCACCCAAATAAAGGAGTCACTTATAGATGGAAAAAATAGCTTAAAATGAAATGGTTCTGTTAGTTTCTTTTAAAGACAATCAGCTCATTAATAGTAGAAAGCACCCAGACCTAATAAATAAAATAAAAGCTGAAGTATGCTGCCGGTTATGCTTTTAAAAAGCCTTGTTTTACATATTGAGTGTAGCAGTACACAATTTAACTTAAGTGTCTGACTACAGTTACTCATCTGCCCCTGCTCTCTCCATAATTAAAGTTTGAGGTGTTTGTTTTCTCTGCCATGTGAATCAATCACCTAAAAGCGCTCAGTGTCATCCAACTGGGAAAGTTGAGAGTCAGGAGAGAAATATGTGGAGGTTATTATAAAGACAGGCTGCAGGGGCTGCAGGAATGTCAGGAGATTCCAGTTTTAAATGTGAGGTCATTTCCGAATACGGCCATATTTCATTGAACCCCGGAGGCTGCTGTTAACACTTTAACAATGGTTATCATGTTTTTTTAACTTGGGACAACTGTTAAAAATATGAGAAATTGTGGCAGTACAGAGAATGAGAATATTGTGCTACAAAAGTGTAAATGTGGCCTTGAAAGCATAATTTAATATGTAAAGTGGGCTGTGATAACATAAAATTCAGGATGCGATGAAAACAAACTTATTGATAAAGAATGCACTGTCCTGCCAGCTACTTTACATTTATTCGTCTTTCAGTTCTGAAGGAAGTTAATATTATTATTTTTTGCTTTGTGTTCTTTACTTCACATAAATAAAATGTTTCAATGACTTAATTCAACTGTGCAATCCTGAAATTCTTTTTTATTGCAGTGCAAAGCAGTAAAATTAGTTAAAATGTTAAAATGTGTTTTGTACTTCAGTGCCAGGAAAGTGAAAATTTTACACAAGAGCTCTGATAAGGAATACATGAGGATCATTCTAATACTCCTTTTAACAGTTTTTGTTCTCCCAGTTAAAGGCAATAATATGATTTACCAATTTTTTCAAACAAACAAAGGTTCAGGTGATCCCAAAGGCTTGTTAAATCTTTAAATTTGATGCTATTAGATTAGAAAGCAAATCTTTTTGGTCAAGGTGGCATGCCCATGCCACCTTGACCATGTTGAAGTCAAGGTGGCAGCATATACAGTAGTAGTAGTTCTATTGCTTTCATTCTGCTTTATTCTTTTTTAAAAGCTATCATTTATTCTTTTCTTGCTAAAACATTGCAGTTTTTTGATGGTTATTTCTTCTTGTTTTGGATGTTGCATAGTTGAAAGGATTTTTACTTTTGGACAGCTGTTGTGATGCGTAGCCATAGCAGCAGGGTGTTTGTTTTACATTCAGGAGCAGCTGATTAACATTTCAAAAGATCAAATAAAATCTCAACTTCAGGTCTGTTGCAGTACTGACAAAAACAGGAGTTCCTACATCTACAACTCTTTGGAGAATGTAGGATAATATGGGTTATAACAATGTTCAATTTCCCTTTGGGATTAATAAAGAATTTTTGAATTAAATTTGACATGAACTGTATTGCATTTCCTGCACTGAATTATCCCCTCTATCATGTTTCAATAGGATGGCAGATGTTATTTTCTGGTGATTTTACAATTATCTCTTTGTGTAGAGCATGGTTTTCACACTAGAACAGGATGATTTAAAAAATGCTGTTCTGGATTTTGTTGAATTTAAATAGCAGAATAATAATAGCTAAAACAAATATTCTGTTGAAAGAAGGGATTAAAGAGTTTAGGTTGCACATCACCTCATTAAGAGTTAACTAATAAATGCCGGTCTATCTCCCTCCACCACGTGTTGTTTTTATTTCTTGCCTGGTTTTAAACCTGCTGTTCCTTCCTTTTACTGGATCCTATCTCCTCCTGCTTTGTTCTCTCCACAGCTCCCCTCCTTTTATTACCACTCCTCTCTCCGTCTCTGCAGAGTGTTCTTCTTGATCAAGCATAATTAGATTTTTCTCCTTGCTCTAATAGGACAAAGCTACATCTAGAAGTGATTTATGACCAGCCTATGCTTTAGCCAACCTGTGACGTCACTCAGACAGAAGCGCAGTGTGTGTGTTGTGGGTATTTGTGTGCTCATGCACTGCTACACGTTGCAATGGGGGAGATTTTACGAATACAGCAGACACACAGGTCTTTCTCTAGGAAAGTGAAAGAAATAAAATCTGACACTGGAAGAGGTCAGTCGAGTTAAAACACACACACACACACACGCACGCACAGAGAGAGTGAGAGAGAGCGAGAGGACCACTGATAGAGTTTTAGTTGAGGGCTTGTTTTATTACATGCTATTGCCTGAGCTCTGCTACATATTCTTTCATCAGGATGGGCAGAAGCACACTGATATAGAGTTAGTACGATAGCCCTCTAAAGACAGAACTTGACACGTCTTTAGGAGGTCACTGTGCTGTCAGGTCTTTTGTTGTCATATTATAAGGATAGTAGTTGCCTCACTGTGCTCTTATTCTTAACTCAGGTACTTACGTAGATTGTCTCTAAAGAATCTATGTATATTCTGATAGGTATAAAATTGCACACAAGTCAGTCGGCACTTGCAGTTTAGATTTTTATTTTGTTGTGTTAGTTAAAGAACGATCTACATTCTGTACCACCAATTTAAGGAGGCGTTTAAAATTTAACCCCGCCCCCAGTTCATCCAGGCTCTAGCTTAAAGGCAAATAAAGTGAAACAAAACATTTTGCAAGGAATTCTAAAAACTAAAGATATATTTCCAAGCAACAAATTTAAAGGGTATGTCAGATGAAATATGAGGTGCAATGTGTAAACCATGACTGCCTCCTTCATGACTCTGCAAGGATAAGCATGTTAGATAATAGATGGATGCATGGATGGATGGATGGATAAACCATCTTAGTGGTCTTCCATGCTCACTTTATCAATATTTTGCATGTTATAAGACTGATTGGAGCTTAATATAACCTCTATGTTGAGAAACTGTCTAATAGCTAGCATGACAAGATTTAAATGACCGGGCTTAATTTGGCTTTACTTTCAATTGCACATCTAGAACTTCATCAGATGTTGGAAATGTATTCGAACAAACGCGTTATGAAAAAAATTGTGTTGGAATTTATTTTACATTATATATTATTCTCTCTTGACACAGCACTGCTCAGACTGGATGACAAAGTTTGGATCACCTGTAGAGGTGATGAAAATAGTTTGATCTCATATAAGACCAAAGAAAAAGAGAAATTGAGAAGAAGCTCAGCAGATAGGAAGGTGTGCACATTGTTTTACGTGATATTTTAGGGGAAACTATAGGAATTCCAAGTATGAGCTACAATCTGAGTGGAATTGTGTGACTTAATTAAAAAACTTTATTAAGCAGGATCACACAGAAACTATTATCACTAAATACTTCATTTTAAATAACTCAGATCAGTATTAAGGGGAAAAATTAAGATAATTACATGCTGAGGATGGTGCAGAACACAACTTTGCTTGTATTTAATGCGTTGAATGAAATATGTGAACGAGAATATCAGCGTAGGACTCAAGCCTGGGGAAACCCTCCGGTGGAAGGCTGTAAATTGTAAGCCATGCCTCTTTGGTCCACCAATCACAGCAACGTGACATGAATATTTACACAACCTGCGATCCTCGGGTATGAAAAGGATCCACAAAAGGGATATTTCTGATTGTGTTTTTATTGGGGAACCCTGATATGAAACAAGCTTAAGACATTTGTGCTTTACATGTATTTGAACCTCAGACAGTAAGCAGATATTTCCAAGTGTCAATTTTTTTCTTCCAAGACATCAGAGCCCAAAAAGACGAGGTTTCAACATATCCCGAATACAACAAAGGTACTTTCTGCATGTCTATAAATTACATAAGTCCAGTCCTACATATAACAAATTTTTTAAAAACACCCCATTAAGCCTGTAGATGTAAACTTGAGACTGTAAAGAATGGATCCATCTGCCCATCTATCTGTTCATATTTAATTCAGCTATCCGTCTCAGCCTGAGACTCGGACATCCTCAGACAATTATGTGCCTAATTCCTATAATGAGATTTCCAATAGTATGAAGGGAACACTCTCCCTTGGTGGCAGGAAGTTGTATTATATTTCTGGAGATAGCTGAATCTGTTTCTTTATCTTAATCAGATATAAATATCAAAGAACTTAAAATGCTAAGCATGAAATTCTGTTGATGCAGTCAAAAATTGGTTTTACCTGCATAGTTTTGGTGCAAGATTTACAAAAATATATATTTTTTGTAGTTTTAGTATTTTATTTTCAATTCAAATGTACTACCTCTCCCTCAGGATACTGCTGCAGAAGTACCTCTATAAGAACTTATCTTGCATCTCCTTTAGTTTGTTTATTTTTATTTATATGTGAACAGAATCTGTGAAAAAAAATATTTTAAACTGTCAGCACATTCATCAAAAACTCTTGCAAATGGATAAAAATTCGCTTATGCTATTTGATGTGTTTTAGGGAATGAGGCAATAATGTACACTTTATTGAAAATTATTATGAGTGTACATTACCCTGTAGTTCGAGTACTAAAAATACTACCAAACTATTAAACAAGCATAACATGCTAATGTCTTATTTATTTATTTTTTTACTTTTGCAAGCCGTTTAGTTTTTACCTTGATAACAGTTGTTTTTAGCTGCTATCGGAGCTGGATTTTAACACACTGTGGGATTATTTCCAAACAGCCGTTTTCTGGCAGAACCATTAGCATTAACCCCCTCCCTACCCTGTGGCTCCCCTCCTACGCCTGTTGATGGATAATGGTGCCGCATTCCCTTTGGAGCTGTATCTCCATGAGCCACGATCTGTGGAGAGACGTGGGAGGTCACAACGAGCATGCGGGGCCCCGATTTTTCTGCATCCTGTGTAATTTTTTTAAAAAGTGCAGTCACGAAGAGCACTCACAAAAGTCAGCGGGTGGCAGACTGTTCATGTTGAAGTTTATCCTTGCTGCTTTTAAACCTACTCACACATTTACAAGTCCATGGATAAAATGGGTTTCAGTGTACAAAACGCAACTAAAAATGTGTGACAAGGCAGCATATGTACAAACTTAAGGGCATTACTTTGTTTGTTGCAAAGCTCCAAATTGTTACTAAACTGGAAAAGATGCATAAAATATCCTACACTTTGTGAAGTGATTTGCACAATAGACATAAAAACATGTCTTTGAAGTTGCACAAAAACTGAAAAACAATTTATGACTTGCATATACATCTATTTGTGTTTTCGTAGGTGGAGAGTTGACATGGCATTATGGTGTGTCAGTATAATCTCTATGCGGTTATCCATCTTATTTATTTCAGTTCTGGTATTCTCTGTTAGAGTGTAAACCCACACATTTACACGCACCAGTGTGTGTGCTTTTCCCCCTGCATGTTGCAATGATTAATGAGTCTGAGAGACTGCCTGTGGGCTGAGATCAGGTGCAACAAGATTTAACTCAGCAGAAAACACTCAATTCTATTCCTACGCATTCAATTAACCCGTCCCTGTGTGTGTGTGTGTTTTTTTTTTACTTTTTCTCTGCTTACCCTGCAGACTCATTCATCTCTGAGTGTTCCCATCACTGTGCTTAGTCAGAGAGCTATCACGTAAATGTCATTTTTATTTCAAGTCATTTCTTTTCTCAGAATTAGACTGAAACTTGTACATGAGATGGTATTTACGTAGCACTTGGTTTCAGCACATAGTAAATATATAAAATTGTTTTGTCATCTCCATACATACAAATTTTCACTCCCCTCACCTTTGCCAGGATCCCTAGTGGTCTTCTTTCCAAGTAGCCCATTGTTAGCTTTGATCCTAACTGCATTGTTAGTTGTTTTGAATAAAAGCATCTGCCAATAGCCTAAATATAAATATTTTAAACATCTTTATTTGAGTAATTTATGTTTACCTGTTTTATATCTAGAAAACTTTCTATGGCAAAATAATTACTTCCCAAATCCTAAATATGTGACAGAAAGACCCATTTGTACATTATGTTTTTTTATTTCTTTTCTGTTCAGCACTGCTGCCCACCGAGGGAAGCTAAGGTTCTTTATTGATAAGACTCGATGAGATTTAAGGTAAATAAACTGATTTTGAAAATGACTGTTTCCTACAAACTGCAGGTTGGAGCTTCAGCATGGGGTCAGCATACCAGTTTCACAGCTGGAGGGTTTTTGTCGTCGTTTGCGCCCTGCCATGTGTGTGTGCTGTGGTGGCTCTTACCTTCATGCCGGAAAGCCCCAGATACTACCTGGAGGTAATGAGCCCTTTCTGGATAACTAAAAACCTATTATTGCTGGGCTGCATGTACTTTGTTAGTCATTTCTACAAAAAATGTTGTCCACAACTGTTTAAGAGTATGGATTTTTATACATTTATGGATTTGACCAGACTAAAACCGTGTGACTCATGCACAACTGGCCTTCTGCATGTTTGGAAAACAAAAGCATCGAGATTTCTAACAGCTGGTTGTTCTGCTGGTGGATCATTATCCTGTGAAGCGAAGTTAGTCACCTCTGTCGTGAATCACCACTGACATATCAAAGGACCGACTTCATGTACAGTAATTGCTGATGTTAAGTGGTTGCTGGAAGACGCGTCCAGTAAATGTGTCTCGCCTTTGCTGTCACTCGTTTCTCTCTCCTTCCTGACAGGTTGGGAAGCACGACGAGGGCTGGATGATCCTCAAGCAGATCCACGACACCAACATGAGAGCACGTGGGCAGCCGGAGAAAGTCTTCACTGTGAGTGCTTGCCACGGATGTTTCACAGTCTCGGCTGGGTTTTCCTATGCTTAAGGAAGCAAAGAGGCTTATTTTCTGCCACCACAGGGACAGGTTTGGATTCTTTCACTAGACAGGATCATGTCTGAATTACGACGGGGTCTAAGAGCCGTTTCTTGTCATTCAGACTTATTTGCTGCTTGGGCTGCACTTTGGGAAAGCTGCTTAGTCAAGACAAGTTTCTTGAATTAATTCTGCACTGCATATGCCTATTTTTGACTTCACTGATATTTCACATTGAGTCACATGGAAAGAAGAAATTATACTACTGTACATAATAAGCTCACGAATTGTCTAATTAGGTACAATAGTACTGTCCAGCACTCTGCTGTCTAATTAGTACATTAGAAATTAGGAAAAATGTAAAATGCTTCACAAAAAACAATTTGCAACCATAGAATATGATCTATTTGTTGGGGTTTTCCAGTTTATTCTGGAAACCCCAAGTAGGATCATTTAAATGGGTGGTGTTGAGTTGCCTTTATCCCTCTTTACTCCGAAAATCCAAAATAAAACCCAGTTCAACCAATTCAGATTAAAATTTCACTACATGTTAACTTTTAGATGCCTTAATGGCTTAATGGCACCACATTACTTAACTGGTCTGCTTCACTTTCACAAACCAGCCAGCACACTTAGATCAACTCTTGCTATTAGTGGCCCCACCCATCAAGGCTAAACAGCAGATGTTGCAAAACTTTTTCTATGGTGGACTAAAAAATCAGAGCTTCGCAAACTGCAGATCAATTTAAGTCTGCTAAAACAACATTCAATTTCAGTGGCTTTTAACTCGAGTTAAGTAGTTATGTGTGTGATTATACTGCAACTTTTATTGATTACTCAGATATTTCTTTTTGCTTAGTAGTTCAACATTTATTTTAAGCACATTAGTCAACATTCGTTATTTTTTAAATATGCTATATACGTTTATTGACTCAACATTATCATATTGGATCACATTGAAATAGTTGTTCTTGTAATACTTTAATGTTGAGTTGCTGTGCGCCAATTATTAAAATATATTATAAGACATTTATGCACGTGAAAAATATAAAGACACAAACCTGAACTTAACTATTGTACTGTAAATATTTATGCTACGTTTTATTACTAATTCAACAGGTAAACAGGATAAAAATCCCTAGACAACTGGATGAGTTGGTTGAAATGGAATCAGAAACTGGAAACCCAGTTTCCAAATTTTTCTTCAGGATAAAAGCTGAAATACATGGGGTAAATATATTTGCTTTTCGTCTTCCTCTGCTCTAATGACTTAATCACAAGATGAATGTGAAACATAATCAGATTTTTTTCTCTCTTTTGTTTTTAGATCTATCTAAACCTCATGAAGTGCTTCAAGTATCCTATGCAGGAAAACATGATGCGATTGGCTATAGTGTGGTTCACGCTGTCCTTCGGGTGAGGTGTTCTTCTGATCCAATCTTTGTTATAGATAAAAACACGTTTCTTTTGGGTCAGATAATAGCTCCAGGGCCACATCACAGTTCTGTCATCTTGATCTCTCTGCTGTTGAAAAGTTGAGCAGTCCAGACATGAATCATACTCCGCGTGATGATAAGGATCCACTGGAGAGGCGGAAAGACGAACAAATAAAAACCATGAAATCACTTTTTAAAAAAATGGTGTCCACTGGTCTTCTACCACCTGATGTTGTTTTTTTTTATCAGACCGTAGTCAACAATATTTGGTTTTACCTGATATTTGATGTGGAGCAAAACTATTGTCTTTATCATTGCAGGTATTATGGTCTGTCTGTTTGGTTCCCTGATGTCATCAAACACCTTCAGGCAGATGAATATGCTTCCAAAGTGCAGTTCCACAATAATGAACGCATTGAAGGCTTCACCTTTAACTTCACCCTGGAGAACCAGATCCACCGAAATGGCACATTTATTCATGACCAGTAAGATGTCTGCTCAACTACATGAGTAGTAGATTCACTATCTTTAAGAAGTGTCTATATTTAAGTATAACCATACTGTATGCCCTGTAAATTTTATTATATGTTAACCGCTGTACCAATGCTGATTCATTTATTCATAATATAATGGTTCTCATTTAGGTTTGTCAACATGAAGTTGAAATCCGTCACCTTCATTGACTCCACATTTCGTTACTGCACCTTTGATGATGTGACATCGGTGGGTTCCTTGTTCAAGAATTGTACATTTATTGACACTTTCTTCTTCAACACAGGTGAGAATTTTCCTTTAAACATAAAATGCTGTACAGGCTGTGTCAAAATAAGATAAAACCTCACTTTACATGCACATGATACCACACCTCATGTCATAAAACTCATGACTGACACTATCACAGTTCAAAATGGTCTGTCCTGATTTAAGAAGTTGCCTCTTTCAGGAAACATTTAGCATGTTTCAATAAAACAAGTCCAAAATGTTTTCTTTTCCATGCATTGCAGAAACATTGGTTCTTCAAAAAGGCTTTGCTGGAATCAAATTCAGACAAGGACTCAGTTTTTAACACAGAAACATATTTGATTTGCTTCAACTGCAATATTTCTGCTAATGATAAAATAACTGCACTAAAGTTAGCATTTGCACAAAAATGGGTTTCATGTTTTACCATCGCTTGTCAGATTACTAAGTATCCATAAGATTTGCTTTGCTTCGTTCTCTCTGCAGATATCGATGAATCTAAGCTGGTAGAGGGCACAGAGGTGATTAACAGCACTTTTACCCACAACAAGACTGGCTGCCAGATGACATTTGTTGATGACTACAGTGCCTACTGGGTTTACTTCATCAACTTTCTGGGAACACTGGCTGTTCTTCCTGGCAACATTGTGTCTGCTCTTCTGATGGACAAAATCGGGCGTTTGTCTATGTTAGGTAAAATAATGGGTTGGAAGTGTCATTGATTGGCCATTTCATTTAGCACAGTTGAAACCCGATATTTACATCCATCCATCCATCCATCCATCCATTTTCTGTTCACCCTTGTCCCTAATGGGGTCGGGAGGGTTGCTGGTGCCTATCTCCAGCTACGTTCCGGGCGAGAGGCGGGGTACACCCTGGACAGGTCGCCAGTCTGTCGCAGGGCAACACAGAGACATACAGGACAAACAACCATGCACACACACACTCACACCTAGGGAGAATTTAGAGAAACCAATTGACCTGACAGTCATGTTTTTGGACTGTGGGAGGAAGCCGGAGTACCCGGAGAGAACCCACGCATGCACAGGGAGAACATGCAAACTCCATGCAGAAAGACCCCGGCCGGGAATTGAACCCAGGACCTTCTTGCTGCAAGGCAACAGTGCTACCAACTGCGCCACTGTGCAGCCCCGATATTTACATACACTGAATAATAAGACAAAATATTTTTTCACTCTGGTGTAAATCAACCCAAACTTATTTTTTAAAAGTTGGCTAGGGTTGTCAAATATTAGTATATTTTTTAAATTCCAGAATAATGAGACTCACACTTTTATTCTTTCTTCAAATTCTAAATAATTTGGAGGAATTACCTTTTAAACTTTATGACTTGGGTCCTCTGTCTTTGGAATCCGTCCTCAAGCTTCTCACTAGTTTACTGGAATTTTGGCAGATTAATGTTGCTGTTACTGCCAGCAATTTTTCTTTGGGACTAAAATCAAATCTTGTTGATGTCCACACCAAAATACAGACTTTGATGTCCTTAGGTCACTTTGTAACTAACTAATTCAGTTTTCCAGTTTTTAAAAAGACTGTTTGGTCTGTTTGACCAAAGTTTAACCCACTGGATGATGTCTTGGCATGTTTTCTTTTTCAAATGTAGCTCTTTCCATGATGCTGCCACCCCTGAACTTTATAGCTGTGTTATTTTCAAGCTTGCAAGCTTCATATTTTTTCTTAAAACTCCTGGCTTGTAGTTTCCAAACACTAAGTTTGTAGTTTCCAAACACTTAAGTTTTATCAGAAAATTTTACATGCACTCAGGGACATTTGCTTATTATACTCAGACTTTTCATCTCATTTTTGGAGTAATGACTTATTCATCTTGGAGTGGCCTTTTCTTCCAGATCTTTAACTTAAAGACTTATAATACTAATGAGTCTAAAACAGGGTAGGTTTATTTGATTTAATCACATATATCTGTAAACTTTCTAGTTCTTATCTTTAGGTATTGACAGTTAAATACTAAACTGGCTGAGATTAAATAAAGTGCTTTTATCTGGTCACTTCTATCAGGTGGCTCCATGATCCTGTCTGGTATCAGCTGTTTCTTCTTGTGGTTTGGCACCAGTGAGTCCATGATGATTTTCATGTTGTGCCTTTACAACGGTCTGAGCATTTCGGCCTGGAACTCCCTCGATGTGGTCACTACAGAGTCTTTCCCCACTGTCAGGAGGTGAGAAGGAATGGTGGCACATTGGTGGACAGGCAGATTAATCAAAGATATTTTTTGATCAACTGACATTTCTGATTTTTAAAATTTTCCTTTTTACCTTTGTTTCCATTAACTCTAATTTTGTTCCTGATGTTTCTCTCTGCAGAGGAACAGGCTTCGGTTTCTGTAACGCCTTGTGTAAGCTTGCTGCTGTCCTGGGGAACCTGATCTTTGGCTCACTTGTTGGCATCACCAAGGCCGTCCCCATCCTCATGGCCTCTTCGGTGCTCGTGGGAGGGGGGCTGGTCGGACTGCGGTTGCCTGACACTCGGTCAAATGTTCTTATGTAACTCCATCAACTTTGATAAGTCCTGTGAGTTCTCAAGAAGGCCAAAAGAGCTTTTCATAGGGAGTGCAAGTGGCTTGGTTTGCCCTGAGTGTGTTAATTTTAAGAAAAATTCAGGATTCTTTCCACATACTGTCATATTATAATAAACTTTATTTTGCTAATTGGAACTTACATGACAAACTAACACAAAGAGGAAATCTGAAAATTGTGGTCTTCATGATGATGTTTGTTTACTAACGTTCATAGAGGGCAAAACAGAGCAGTTGCATTTATTTGGAGATTAAATTACACACAGGTGGACTATATTTAGCAGTGTCTACAGTCAGCTGATTGCTCTGGATTGTATTAACAAGGATCAAAGAAAAGGAACTCTGTAATTCTCAGAATTTTGAAAATTTAGAAAAATCATCCATAATTTTGTCTTTCATTTTGACTATATTCTTCTTTGTGTTGGTCTATCGCACAAAAACCCAATACAAGCATTGAAGTTTGTAAGGCAAAGCGAGTGGATATGAAGCACCATGCTGTAATGTTTGGCTCTAGGTAGGAGCAAAGTGCAGATAACAGGAGGCAGCAGGTGGGGTGCAGAGGCTTTATTGCTAAATCCAAAAAGACTTGTTGGCAGGGAGCCAACCAGAGAGCTTGTGAAAGGAATTGCAGAATATCACAGAATGCAACAGAAGGATCCAGTGGAGACCCGATGTGTACTGAGGAAGGAGTGCAGAATAATATGACCACCAGAAGAGGTAATCATGAGTAGGGACGGTTGGGTAAGCGAGGAAAATTAGCAGATATGCATCAGATGAGCTGAGAGAGAAGCCAAGGGAAGGAGGAGCATAAGTAAGGGAGAAAATCAAACTAAACGAGAAACGATTTGCTGTTATTATCTGTTTTTAAAGCTAACAACAGCAAAAAAAGGAACACTGATCTAAGGAACCCAGATCTAATACTCAAATAATAATAAACTAAGATGTAAAACACACAGAATAAGGAAGACCAGATCTAAGTAAATATTAATGATTAAAACTGAAAACACAAATGAAGCTAAAAGTCCAAACAGCTACAGATCATTACAACATAAGGGAGTAAAAGGTTTTCTATTAAAGCCACTCACTAGTAAATCACATCTTCACAAAACCAGAATACTTATTTGAAGGTTAACATCTGCTCAGTTTTTTTTTTCTTTTGACTGATTGCAGCCTCCAGGTCCAGTCACAACCTTGCATAGAGACACCTCATGATGGAAACTTGAGGCTTTTAATATTGATACGGTCTTATTTAGATAGGCCAGATGGGGAGAAAAGTGAAAAACAAGCTGTAATGAGCACAACCAAGCTGTTGTGTGACAGCATGGGAGCTCCTGATCAGACAGAGAAGACTCATTGACACCTGGCTCACCTACAGCACTCACAGTCTGAGCACTGAACATTTGCGCAGAAAGTTGCTAGATACGTAAATAGTGTTAGATGAGTAAACATCTTACATATTGACACATTTTTATTAATCTCTAAACCTGCACTTCTTAATATTTTAGTGCATATTTGCTCAGACTAAACCAACGTTTGAGAGTAGATCATTTATTTAGGAAACCAAGCCATTTGCATAATCTCAACTTTGAATTGAAAAGTCCATAGTATAAATTATATTTTCTTGTACCATTAAATGTAATGTTAAATATGAGGATGACACCTTTATTACCTGGTGTGTGACTGTGTAAGCTGAAAAAGTAGTCGTTTTACTCCAGATATAGATATTTTACATTCTGTTTCAGAACTTTTTTGATGTACGTTTTGTGTTGAATCCTGTCTCTGTGACTGTTCCTGCCATTTTCTTAAAAAAAAAAAAAAAAAGATAAATACTGAATGGCCTTTTTTAGGATGTGCCTCTCTTTGACAGGATCAGTCTGCCCATAGTCTTGCACTTTCCAAAGGTTATAGAAATGAGAGAAATAAACCTGAGAGTAAATGGATATACTTTATTTATTTATTTATTTATATTCTGTCCCATACTGTCTTGGATTATTCAATTTCCGGTAATTTGCCAAAGTGTTAATACTCTGTGATAGACCAACGCCAAGTATTGCATAATTTTGAAGTAGATAGAAATTTAAAAATGATTTTCTTTAATTTACTTTAAAACATTTTGAAAAGTGTGACTTTCATGTATATATATAGTCATCTGGATCAATTCTTTGTAACTGCCAATCATTCTCCATTGACATGTCTCTTCCAGCTCTGCACCTTGAAGATCCTGTAATTAGCTTCATCTATTCTCCCATCAACACCGACTGGCTTTTATATCCCTGCTGAAGAAAAACCTCCCCAAACAATGACCCTACCACCACTATTTATACGGTGGGCGTGGTTTATACAAATTGTAAATTTTCTGTTACCGTTAGTATTTTACTTGTAGGTCAAAAGGTTACATTATCATTTAGCTCTGATTTGTTTCTCCCCTGGTGCATTTTATTTTGTACACAATTCCTCCGCTGCCAGACGGTCTTGGTATGGTTCCAACACTGTACCAAGACTGTCTTGGAGCCATCTTGGAACAGTTCATTTGTTTTGTGAATGTGATCTGACCCCAAGTCGACACAGCTGCCACCTAGGCATTCACTACAAGCAAAATGCCAGTCTGCTGTTTTTCATAGAGCATAGACCCCCATTCAACTTTAAGGATGTATTCTTAAAATACATTTAAGAATAGGTATAAACAGACTCAACATTTTTGCCTAGTTTGTAACGACAATTTTTGTTTTGCTTTGATGGTGTGAAAAAAGAAACTAAACCACAAAATAATTACAAATAAAGTCGATGAATTTGGAATAAAAATATGAAAATTACAGGTGAGAAAACATCCTAAATTACACACACAACTTGACTAATTTCAAATTGCCAAATTCAGGTGACTTCTTAAGGGCGTGGGTTTAACTGTGATTTATTGGTACCAGAGTAAAAGGGGCTGAATACAAAAGTATGGCACACTTCAAAATATTATTTGTAAAAACATTGTAAAAACTCATAATGATATCTCCTCCACTTCAAATATTCAAGACTTTAAGTTGGTTTATCACATAAAATCCCAATACAATCCAATGAGGTTTGTGTTTTTGATGTAACAAATGTACAAATATTGCAAGGATGGATATTTTCACAAGGTACTGTGTGTGTTATGTGTATGTTTCAATTTCAAAACAAAAGTTGTTAATTTCAAGTAGATTGTTGTGACAGTTTCCTATAATGTGCTTTTAAAAAAGTGACACACTTGTAAAACTCATTATGTTACAATATTTTGTTCTGTTTCCTCAATTCTGAGACCTCCAATACACTGTTGAAGAGAAAATATGAACAGAGGTAACTTTAGGCTACGTTAAGGTCATGTTGCTATTTCCATAGTTTCATAACTCCAAAATTGTATTTTCTCACACACCGTTTCTCCTTTTGTTTGTAGGGATAAACTGATATTCTCATTCTTTTCTTTCATTCTTGTTTGTTTAGTTTGTGCCTGTGAACTCTGTTTTCTGTATTACTCTATTTCCCCACATTTCTTTGTCTTTGTGGTATGTTGACTGTAGTTGTAGAATACTCTTCACTGAAGCCTTCTTACATAGGGCCACTTAAAAAAAAAAAAAAACTCCCCTCAGGCCTCACTACTGTTTGTGCAACCTTCACATTTATCTCTATTTTGTAAAATGGGTTGAAAATATATACTGAAGTATTGTGCTGTTGCTCAGCCAATCGCTGTTGAACTCTTGGTTTAATTATTCCTGAACCAAGAGCATTGCAGTCAACAAAAATATAAATACAATGCAATCATTAATACCCAGCACTGCTGACTGCTATCTGTAGCATAAGTGTGAGACAGAGCGATCTGCCTGGTTGTGGATATATTAAAGGCTCAGTGGCAGATCAGGTGGATGGGATGGTTTGAGACAAATGATCTATTACCTGTCAGGACTGAAGGATTTGGTATAAAAGCTACATGTACTGTATTCGTGTGTTTGTGTACATATATGACTGTATTGTAAGAAAGACAGAAACTGAGCAAACTGTGTGTTTGTGTGTGTGTGTCTATGTGGATGAATGAATGTAAATATTCTGTACATATCAAAGCTATTATATGTGAATTTCTTAGTTAAATGTGTGCAAGCTTCTTCTGATTCATTTTTCTCCTGGTAATAGTCCCTTTATTGTCCTGTATCTCTGTTGTACATCAATATGTGTGTGTTTGTCTTAGGCTTTCACCTGCTATTACTCTGTGTGTGCGTGAGCAAACTTGCATGTTCGTAGGACCAACTCCAGGGTTCATTTCTTTTTACCTTTGTGATGTTGCTGTAAATTTTCCTGGCAGAAAGTGATGGCAACATTTTGAGTTTGTTGAGGAAAAATGTGAATGTATCTCTCTTGTAAGTTGTGTTGGTCCATTTTTTTTTTTTTGAAGGTAGTCGAACGTATGTGGAGAATTAAGCCGTCAATAATATTGCAAAGGCAGCCAGAGGATGACTGAGATGTATGTTCAGGTGTTTAAAAGTGTAAAAAAAAAAAAAGTGAATAAACATTTGCCAAATAACTCGCTGTGTACGATATGAGACACTGGAAAGACAGAGTCTGCTGTCTGGGCTGCTTTTGAACATATGCAGTATAATAAAAGTTATGTTCTCTTCCAAACCATGTTGTGCTTTCATTTTACTGCCTTAACTTGGTAAATCATATGATGACATAATATTTGTTTTGATATTAGCCACTTACATTTTTCACCAATATGGAGTTCTGTTTGTAGTTTGCAGAAAACACACAATATAACTGACTAATACAGTTCCTTCTTTCAACTACTGATTGGTTTTGCACATGCAAACATGTAGAAAACCTTCCTCAAATTTTTTTAAAAACTGAAACTTGAGCGAGGTTTGTTGAAAGACTTCCTCATAAAAACCTGATTTTAAAATAAGCATTCAGATCTGAAAGTTATATCAAACTCATACATTAAATTAAGAACTTTTATATGTGAACTGACAGAATGATGAGACGTTTTAAAGTGTTACATTTTCTGTAGTAGTGTACATTAAGCTTGAATTATGCTGCCACCTACTGGATAAAAGTTGAGTAATTAAATACAGTTAATTGCAGCAGGATTCATATACTACACCCAGAAATATATTTAATGTATTCCATTTATGTGCACTGTTTAGAAACAAATCCCTTGCATTGTCTTGTAAATACAGGTAAAGTGCATAACTCTTGAATCTTGAATTCAGCTTCATTCCCAACTGCAAGTCTTATGTATAACTTTACCACTTTTGAAAACTTAGAGACTGAAATTTTCTAAATTTTTCTTTTTAAAATAGCTTGAGCTCAGTCACATTTAGTCACAGAGCATGAATAAATTCTCAGTTGGTTTATGTTTAGGATTGTTGTCCTAAGGTCAACCTCAGCCTCAACTAAAGTCATTTTAGGCATCTTACAATTTTTTTTAAAATTAACTTGTATTTAGCTCCATCAATTCTTACTAGCTTCTGATAAAAAAACAAAACAAAAAAAAAATGCATCACCATAGCATGATGCTACCACCACCATGTGCTTTGGTGGGAATGGTGTACATGATGATGTGCAATTAGTTTCCTGCAACATATAGTGTTGCAGGAAACTAATTAAAAGTTTCTCCTTTTGATAATCTCTAAAGGTTGCATAATCTCAACCTTGAACACACATCTCAGTCATCCTCTGGCTGTTTTGCAATATTATTGACAGCTTAATTCTCCACATACATTTGACTACCTTAAAAAAAATGGATCAACACAACTTACAAGAGAGATACATTCACATTTTTCCTCAACAAACTCAAACAGTTTGGCCGAAGCATGTCTGAAAAACTGTATGCAAAACTTACCAGAAAACCCTTTTTCGCATGTTTGCTGTGTGTGTGGCTTTAAATGGGGTTTCAGCTCATGAAGGCTCCAATTCTGCAAAACCTTCATTAGGTTTGTGCTCTCGTTGTATATTTTGTGTTGCTGACTTCAAGGTTGTCAGACTTTGTGAAACACAACAACACAAGTCATAGACACAATATCAATAACATCTACCATAAAGAACTTCACTATACAGGCCCTTTTAAAAATCAATTCTTGTCCCAAACCTTTTCTTGATGTTCTGCCAGTTTTGCATTTTACCTTGTCTTTGAGTTTATTCCTTTATATATCACATTATATTTTAGGTGTTCCTCTGAAGTCAAAAGTAAGTGCTGCTAAATGCAATATAAGGTTTTTCATTATTTGATACTTAGGCTACTGACCATATAAATATGCTCTATTTGTATATGTTTATCAGAAATGTATTCAATTAATTACAAAGAGCACTGATCCCAAAATGCATACTGGTTCTCATATTATGGTTTTCAGAAACATGTACAAATTTAGCATCTGATCCACTGGGAAGTCATTAATATGAACAGGTGCAACTGTTAAAATAAACAAACATGCTTTTATTGTTAGACTGTAACTTACAATTATTGTGAACATAACAATATTTTTTGTATTAGTAATATTTTTCAGATTAGTTCATGGGTGATGAACCAGTCATCACCCATTATCAGTGCATCATGGGCGAGGAACTAGTCATGTTCATCACCCATGATGAACTAATCCATGATTAGTTCATGGATTGGAAAATACAAACATATTTGTATTTTTTGTAAGAAATACAACCACATTTAGAACGACATTTTTTTCAACCCAACAGCTGATTAAAAACAAAAAGAAAAAAAAATATCTTGAGCGAGATTGTAATGATTCCTGCCTGGAGTTTCATTCTTTAAAGTGTTATCACACCTTTTGGCCACCAGGTGTTGCAAAGGTGCTAAATCTGCATTGACTGTCCCGTCAATCATCTCATGTCAGCTCGCAGTGGAGGACAGATAACGCAACCAGGAGCACTTTGGTCAGAACTCAGACAAAAGTAGTGCAAACCATGGGGGCTTAACCACAGGCGGTCGTAGCGGGCACTTTATGAAACTTTTTAGTCTTGTTCTCGGCGCATTCCCGTCCACGCTCCGCCGTCCCAGCAGCTTCTGATTCATCTCATCAGTACATCCTGAGAGAGGCGCGGCTGCTGCTGGTTGTCTGGCTGAAACGTTAGCTTCTTGGCTGAAGTCGTTTCCAGTTCAGACAAGTTTACGAGTGGAGGAAGCGAGGCAGGATGTACCATGAAGAAACCACAATGTTGCAGAGGCCACGCTATGGAAGTAAGTTGCATATTTTCTATCGGGTTTTTGGCGTTGACTGGGGACTTTACAATGAGGCATAAATGCAGGCTAATGATAGAGGGATATGATGAGCAGCAGGTGGTTCACCTACGCCTGGTGGCACTTAGCAGCTGGATGCTTTTACAATACTTCTCTCATTATCTTTTATTTAATAGGAAAACATATGAAGAAACTAATTATTTGCGATAAAAGCGATATAACATTTGACATTTAATTTCTCTTCTTCCCACATGGTGTCCCTGAATGCACCACCATCATTTTTACCTGTGTATTTGGCATGTGACAACACCCAATAAATCAGCATTTCCACACAGCAGCCTTTTTCTCATAGGTTAACCATTAACTTTAGACTTCTGCTGCTTTATTGAATGATTCTTGAGAGTCATTCTTGCAGCTGACTCTGAAGAATGCAGGTTAACTGATACGATTGTTTTGAAAGCAGCAAAGTACAGCATTGTGACACTGATCAATGACCATCAATATTTTTTCCCCCTGACGGGAATCTTTGACACAGAGTTGGTTGCATTTTACATTTTCATAAAAAATGGGCAAAAAAACACAAACAAACCAAAGTTACCTCTGTCATGTGTTTTAACTTTACAGCATTATTGCGGGACAAGTCACTCCTGTATATGGTGATGTCATAACCTGTAGTTTATGAGTTTCTTTTCAGCATCCCTATCTTTTCCAGGAAAAAAGAGGGGGAAAAATTATCAAAGGGAACCCACTGCAGCCAAAAAAAAAGCATTAGTCATATTGACATCCCCCTGTGATCCTTTGACATACAAAAGCATTGAACCCATCCTGATAGTTAAATATAACACTCGGTGCAGTGAGGCTCTTCCAGGAAGTGTGTGACTGAGTCACTTTAGGCTGTTTATAATGGCTGCTGCCACTGCCTCAGCAGTGAGCGCTCACACACATTTTTTTTCACCCATGTCATCTGCACAGCTGGGTTGGCTAGCACAGGCAAATAATATGTTGATTTCCGTGTTGGACCTTTCAGCCAAGTGGCGGAGGCAGCCCTGCACATGCGTGGCTTGTGTCTTTCCTAACACGTGAGGATTGTATGTCAAGCCTCTGCTAAGACTTGGCAAATGGATGACTCTGCAGGTGGCTACCAGAATTTTACAGCGTGAACCTAGAGAGGTTTAAAAGATTCAGACTGACCTCAAGCAGAGTTTAGTTTACTTTCTCAGCTTTGAGAATGTTTTAATTTCCACTTCATAGTTAAAGATGTAACAACCACATACCAGATCAAAATGTAAAGCAAGAATGTAATATAAAATGCATCATCTGCTCAATTTTATTTACTTTATTTTCATTTATAGTTTTTGTTGTTGTTGAGGTAAACCAATTACCAATTTTTGAAATAGATGCTGTATATTTTGGAGTATTGTCACAGAAATTGAGTGTTCTTCATACACATCAAAGAACCGGATGGAAAAATATTTCTTTTACCAATCATGTCATTATGAAAATATTCACATAGAAAACCTCTTAAAGTTTGTCTTTATGTAAAATTATTGATCCTTCTATGTTGCAATTGGATAGATATCTAAAGAGTTTGGAGCCATAGGTTACAGGTTCCAAATCTAAACTATTCTCTTTTTGTTCCCGTTTTATTTTTATAGTTTTCTTGGTAGGCCATGAATCTGCACCCAGGTCTAAAGCCTTTGACCGCCTTTAAACAGGTTTTCTTTCAGGACTGCAGTGCATCTAGCTCCATGTTCTTCCCATCAACCATTCATATACCTACTCGATAGAAGTATCTCCACAGCATGATGTTGCCTTCATGGGTCATCTTTAGCATGGTGTGGCCAGACGATGATGTGAAGTTTAGTTTCCTGACACGCATTCTTTTGCACAGAAGCCCAAATGTTGGATCTAGCAGACACAAAAACAACAGGTTTTTGTTTCAGCTGATTATTCCATATGAACTGTGAGTTGCCATGAAGTGGTTGCTGTTTACTGGTTAACGTGCCCAGTATTTTAAGTGAACTGACATACGTTTGAGGCTGATTGTTATAAATATGGCACAATTTAAGTGTATGAATACTTTTGCCATAGTAGTATGCTCAAATTAGCTGAGCAGAGCAGCCAGTCTTCATGCGTGCCTTGACTGCTATACTGACCTACCTCTATTTGTGTATGAGCAGAAAGCAGAACATATATTTTTCAATACTTTTTTCTTTTCCAGATTTGCTTCTCTTAAAGGAGCTTACAGCTGGGTTGGTTTGTGTGAAGTCCTTTATTGGCAGACTAAGAAAACCCTTTTCCTACTCTTAGTCCCTGGATCTGAGATTGTATGTGCGGTCAGTCAGAAGTAAAAGGATTTAATTGGATTAGAGTTGAGGTAAAGTGCATAGGTGGGAGGAGGGGATCTCATTAAGCTGCAGGTGTCAGTCAACTCCCAGCAGAAGTCACTAGGCACCCTAGGTTCCTACCCATGCTATAACTATTTGGCACACAGTTTTTCATTGCAGCTTCTAATTTAAAGCTTCAAACCCACTTTTACAGGGAAATGCTTCCATAGTTTTAGTGATCTGGTTGATCACTAAAACCAAGCAGTTTTAGTGATCAACTAAACAACAAAAATGGAGCATCAATAAATTTCTGACCGAAGCTGACATGCAAAAGGAATTTGTGATTCAATCATTATTTCCAGAGCCGGGCCAAGATAATGCAAGTTGAAGGGCTGCTTAGGCCCCAACACTATCAGGCCCCCCAAGAGCATCTTTTGATTTTATTTTGTAGTGATGCATTAAGGTATTCACATTTTACACATCTGTTCCAAATTTACCAACAAAAGTGTTTGTCAGCAGATGTCATTCAAAATATTTAAATGAATATGCCACACTTAATTACCACTGTGCATTTCAAAATTAATTAATTAGAGCATCTTTGCTTGCTTGCTTGCTTCTACTGTAAGGTTAAAATAAACATCCATAATAACACCAGTATGATATTAGCTAATTACAAACAACACTAATAATAGTAGGTACATTATACACATATCATAGCGAAGGAATGATAAAATATCTGGTGTTAACATGTTGGTATGGGGGGGCCCCAAATTAAAATTTGCTAAAGCTCCAAAACGTCTTAGGCAAGCCCTGACAATTTCAGTATTAAACTTGTTTTATTGTTTGACTGCAGTTTTACAAAAAGCTGCTAAAAGCAACAATATATCAATTGAAATTGTTTGTAGGTTTTCAGATTATTGTTAAAAATCTAGTTGTGATGTATTATAGTGTGAATGTGAAACAAATAAAGCTGACCTGCCAAAGAATAGGACAGTAATTTTTTTTTTGTCTGCTTGTTTTTTTCCAGCAATTGAGGATGATGAGAGGCTGTCAGCAGAGCAGATGGATGAGAGGAGGCGACAAAACATTGCCTATGAGTACCTGTGTCACCTAGAGGAGGCCAAACGGTATGACGTAATCCCTTTTGCCCTGGCTCATCCTTGGCTACAATTTTTAGATGCCTGAAAGTTCAACAGATCTGTGTGAGGTCCAGTCCGCACGTCTTTTTAAAACAATGTAGCAGAGATATTTGTTTTTATAAAATAATGTCGTCCAGACTTGATTCATTTAAGAAAGGTTTTCAGTGTAGAGCAAAGCAAAAACCTATGTCGGCCAATCACGATTCCTTTGTGGACAGATCTAAAAAGACGTGTGGGAGCGAGGCGGCCCCTACAAACCTGACTCATCTACGTCAGGTCTGTCTGGAGGAATAGCCTAAAATTAAAGAAAACTATTGTTGGAAGCATATGAAACTATGCAAAAACATTTGACTCAAGTCATTCAGTTTAAAATTAAATCCTACTGAATACTCAATATGTACAGTATGTATCTTTTTGAATTTTAAGAAAATGAAATGTTTTCAAAACATTCCTTCTTTATCCCAGGATTTAGGAAATTGTAATAATAATCCTCACAGACCTAAATCAGAAAAAGTGTAGTCTGGTTTAATGTCAGACAGTTGGGAATAAAAGTTGTCTTTTTTTGGTGTTTATTTTAAAATCTGTATGTCCATTCAAAATTTAGAGCTGCAAGCTTTCAGGAGCACAATAGTGAAGTCAGTGAGGTGTAAACCTGATAGAAAAAGTTGTCAAGCTGTAACAGCAGCACTGATTACATCACAAACTTTGAGTTTTATTTTTTTTTTAAAATTGGGCATGCCTCTCCGATTTCAAGTCAGCATAAGTCTTGTGAGTCTTACAGGGACGCCTGAACAAAGTTTAAACAAAACCACTTCCTGCCTTCTATTCAAAAGCATCCTACTGCACAGGAAGAAACAGGCAGTCTGCTTGTGCCTCTTCTGCCATCGTGACACTCCCTTTTAGACAGATCCCCCCTCAGCTGCATTGCATCTCTTTGCTGTCTAGTGGCGACTTCTTTCTTTCTACCTTTGCTCACAGACATCTGAATGCACATTGACACCCTGGGCAGTCTGGCTAACCTGGATAATCTGCTTATGTCACTTGAAAGTGACGGTTTACAAGAGATAAACTGAGCAGATTCAGACTTCCATTATAGATTATGACACTTTTTATTGTTTACTGGGTGAGCTGTAACAGAATTGCTCAAAACGGAAAGCTGTCTGATGAAATACCAAGGCTAACCAAAGAGACCACAATCAGTGGTGTCACTTTCATTCACCTGCTTCTCGAATTTAATCTCAACTGCACTGACTTTCTGGCATCTTTATAAATTGTAGAGTGGACCTTGTTCTCTTTAATGCGTGCCAAGTTGAATTGGGATTAAAACAGCCCTCAACCACAGGGAACAGGGGATTAAGCTCTGCGCTCGCAAGTCTGTCCTTTAAAATGAGATTTATGGTTGGAACAGCAATTTTGTTACAGTCGCTTCTGCTGACCAATCAAATTCTTCAAGGGATTTTATTTCTTGATTTCTGTTTTGTTGTCACGAGGAGAGTAACTGTAAATAAGACATCTTAGGAAAGACGGTTCATCCTATTTACAGTTTTTTAACCCAACATTAATAGTCTCTCCTAAGATAAAGAGGCCAAAAACCTTAAGCTTAGTGTTGTCCAAATCTTGTTCTGTCCTACTAGATTATTGGTGCCCTAAGGTGACAAATACATTCAGAAACACTCTGCCTGCTGTCTCTTCCATGGAGAGAAAAACACAGAGAGAATATAAAGTTATTGTTAGCAATCACTGCACAAATGGAGAAGAGTAGGAAAAACAACAGAGAAGCTAAAGCTACTCTAACCAAAAACATTAACAAAAAGAAATGCTTTAAGTCTAGTCTGAAAGATATATGGAGTGCCTACTTCTCAGACTAAAACTAGGCGCTGGTTCCACAGGAGGGGAACCTGATGATTAAAAGCTCTGCCTCCCGTTCTACTATCAAACCCGCTGGGAACCATCAGTAAACCTCCTGTCTGAGAGCGAAATGCTCTGTTAGGAACACGTGGAACAATCTGATGTTTGATGAAGACTAATTAATGAAGCAAATGAGAAGATTAAACTCAAAACACAGAGATGCACTGATCAGAGAAGTGCCAAAACCAACATTTAGCAGATTGGAATTTTTCAGTAAAAGCTATTCATAAAAGTGTTTGAAATGTGTCTTTCTATGCTTTCTGCTGTAATATAGCATCTGTAATGCATGTAAAAATACAAACATGACTTGTTAATTTTCCTGTAACTAGTGGCTTCATTATGCAGCTATAATTTCAGGATCGAGCAACAATCATTCTGCTTGATTAGTTCAGTACTGAGAAGGTATTTGGTGCCAAACTAACTCTGATACACAGCAGATGTTTGAAACACATTCACTGAAGTTTTTGTCTTACCAATTCCATCTTGGGCTGCTACTTTTGAAGTTGTTGAGTCAGACTAAGGTCACTGTTGCATCACAGAATGTGTATGTACATTTTGCAAGTATTAAAAAATTTTTGAGATTGAGAATTTCATTTAAGTGATGAATGATTCAGCTGAGATCTTTAACAGAAGTCATAATAACCTCCATTTTCCTGACCGTTTTGAACTGCGTTCCTATCTCACATAAATAACCTTGTGTAAAAATTCCATATCTTTTAGTTTTTAATTCTAATTAGATGGTTGTTTGACTGCTCATTGATCAAAAAGTATCAAGAAACCGCTAAAATCTCTGTACACCATATTTACTGGGTCTAGGGTCGGAATTAGTTCAGACAAGTTTAAAAAGTAGAATTGGGTTTTAAGTAGATTGAAGTTTTAGATATAAACAAAATCATTTTAAAAACAACTTCTGTATTTGGTGCCAAACTTGTGAAGTTCTCTGTGTGCAGGAATAACACTGTTAATCAGTCAGCTACAGACAAAGCCAGCAGAGACTGGATATTAGCCTAGTTGCCACAACCATTTATTTTAAAGTTATTAAGTTTGATAACTTTTCTTTGCATGGTCAGGACAATTATGTGTAACGTAGTATTCCAAGAAAATCATCGGCTGGATTTTGCAAACATTTAAAATGTCAGGAACCTGCTCCAAGATGAAAGGGATGTTTTTATTTTCAAACAATCTGGACAGACGAGAAGGTTGTAGAGCTGGTTGTTCTTATTGGTGGCTACTTTGTCATAAGAATGCGTAGGAGAACACAAAGTTGCATATTAAGGTTGTTCGGATCTTTGTTAGAAGATTACTTTTATTGTTTAATGTCTTAGATCTATAACTTCATTGAAGAGTTGTTAGTTTAAAGACACACCCTCCTAAGGACCACACATGCTCTGGTTTCTGTTGGCTGGGAACCTTTATGACTTGGATCATACAGATCCACCCATGTCATCTTAAAGACATGCCCACTTTACAACATGTGTTGAGTATTTCTCATGATCCTCACATGTTGGAATCATGATCTGGATCAGGGATACTGCACAAGTACAGTCTGCCTGATGGATTTGGTTGAGCTTATGCATTTAGTTGTTTTTTTGCTCTGTATTATCTGACACTTTTATTCAAAGATTCCTGCTGATTTTATTTTGGAAGTTCTTTCAGGAAGTTGTGATCCATATTTTCAACAATTGGGCTCTTTTTTGTCAGGATGTTGGATTACTTGCTCTTTTATTTAGGTGCCAAATAGGCTTCTGTAACTGGTCAAAAGTAAGTTTTGCCTTTATTTACTGGACATGGTGGGTTCTCTGAACTTTGTTCTGATCTTGCCTCAACCATTCAGGCTATGCTTGGTTCATGTGCAGAAGGAAAGACTTTCATAAACAGTTTATCCTTTTTAATACTTCAGTCTGGGAAATTTATCTGAAAGGCAGATAAAACAGCAAATTAATATTGTCACTTGATACAAGGTTTTCAGATGCATCACCCCAAGGCGTACACACAACTCATGACCAGCATGATAAAGCTATGTGACGCAAGCTTTCGCAGATTTCCCTCTGTGAACAAAAATACTGCTGCTAAAAGCAAACGAGAGTCATTTACTAATAAGGTGTCAACATTTGGAAATACCTGGGCTCTCCAGAAGGTGGTGTTTTGTTTTCCACTTTGGGTCGCAGCTTAGACAATGACAGGAAGGCCTGTTTTTTGGGACTGTTGTGAACACAACAACAAGCCTGTCCTGCTTCAGGAGACAAGTCATTCTTTGTTTTAAGTACAGGAAGTGAAGTTTAACTGGATAAATGTTTAACCCATGCAGCATGTTCCTAGGATGTACTGTCAAGCTTCAGTCAGCTCCTTTTTTTCTTTGTGTTTTTGACTATCATCAATATTATTTATTTTATTAAATTTGTCTTCTGTAGAAGATAAAATCAGACTATATGTTTGAATTAGCTGCTGCTTATTACATCTCATCATTCTTTTATGCTTTTAGAGTTCTTACTTGGTACTCCATGTTTTTAATATGAAAATGAACCTTTGTTAATGTGATGCTTTGCACCCTAACCTCATTATGAACTGGGTTGCATCTCTGCTTTGACTACATTGGCTGTGAATATACTGCTTCTATGTGTTTGTATATTAGTTGCACCATAGATACCATATTTTTCGGACTATAAGCCGCTACTTTTTCCCCACGCTTTGAACCATGCGGCTTTTAGCCCGGTGTGGCTTTTCTGTGGATTTTTCTTCAACCGCCAGTGGGGCGCTTTAGCAGGAAGTGAATCATTGGAAGTCAAAATTGGAAGTCAAAGAAGAAAGCGCTAACTTTCATTTAAGCACATGCTAGCAGCAGGCACGACGGAGAAATGTTTTCAAACTCATACCCCCTCATCAAGATAACAACACGAAGAAGTTCATATGATGTCTCTTTTAAATTAAAGGCTATCGATCTGGCAGTACAGATCGATAGCTGCTGCACGTAAGCTCGGCGTGAACGAATCCGTGGTTCGGCGTTGGAGACGGAGGGCTGCGTCCTTAATAGCAGATTTATTAAGGACACAGCCCTCTGCTGCGTCCTTGTGAAAAACCGAGAGCGGTGGAGATGCTAGCGGCTTATGACCCTGTGCGGCTTATATATGTATGTTTCCAGTTTTTTTTATTTTTAAACTTTGTGGATGCGGCTAATTGTGAGGTGCGCTTTATAGTCCGGAAAATACGGTACTTGTTTGCATCAGTGTTGTGTGAATGTTGAACAATATCAGATGTACTGTCTATGTACTGTGCCTTTCAAAAGTATTCATATTCAATGAGATTTTTCATATTGCAACCACAAGTTCCAGTACCTGTTACTGGAATTTTAGGCACATTCTTTAGGAACGTGGAGTGCTCCCACTTTCCTGGTAGGAAATTCGACTTTGGGTTCATTCCAGTTGATTATTATTATAACTTTAAAAAAAAATTTTTTATAGAGACACACCCAAATAGACATGTAGTGATAATTGCAATAAAATCAGGAACAGCAAAGTATTCCATCAGACAGACTAAGCAGAAATACATAGCACATTTTTAAGAGTTTTGCTTGTAAAAAGCTTTAAAAACCATCATCATCCATTTCCTCCCACCTCATAATGACTGTCTTGTGTTGGTTTGTTGCTCAAAATCCCAATAAGACGCATAGGAAATTGTGGCTGTAATGTCACCACAAGTTGAACGAGTTCAAAAGGGTTGAATAGTTTTGAAAGGAAATTTATTATGATGAAACATCTTGTGAGAATTTAAATGGGAGCCAAAATTGTAAACTCTTCAGTCACCTTTTCCTTTCCAAATATTAGCCTATGACAGGAGTCGGAAAGTAAAGGTAATTGCTGAATATATTTCATGGTAGGTTACTAATATAAAAACATTCACGTTGGGTGTAGAAGACAAAAGCAGACTTTCCATTTCAGTGTGTAGTTCAATTGTGCTTTATGAGTCATCTGAACCATTGGTTATTACCATCAGGCTATTTGAACACATTATTCCTTGGGGAGCCTGATACACATACTTCATTGACTTTGATTTGAAAGTACACCGTGCACCTTAAAATGCTGACATAGTCTGGTAAACTGCCTCTGAGCACCTGCACAGCCTTAATGAATCTAAACAAGGCGCTCTGCGTGCATGTGGGAGAGATGGCTAAACGTGAAGGGAGGTTTGATTATCTGGCAAGAATTAAACCCATGAATGCAACATAAGCAAGTTAAGTCACCATGAACTGCTGTGTCCTTGCAGCCTCGGGGTCATGAGCAGCAAAGTAATCCCTTGGTAAGATTTAGTGTTAAAGTTATTAGGATTGAGGTAAAAGCATTGTAATAAATAATGACATCACTTCCGAGCTGAAGGATAACGTGTAACATGCTTGTACCACAATGATTCACCATGCTCACAAATCATTCACTAGTTTTTGGAATTATTTTTTTTTTCCCCTACTGATTTCACTGGAGATAATCTGGCAGAGACTGTGTCCATAAAGCAGCTGTTAAATGGAAATTGCATCAATTTTAAGTGACAGAAGCAACCACAAAGCACTGGTAAATCTGCTCAACATTTAGTTTTCAGTTTGAACAAATGTTGTGGATCATTTTGTAATAATAAAATAAAATTCACTTTTTGCATTTTTGTCTCTATCAAATGCAGAGAGCTCAAAGGAGTGACTGTAAAAGTGTCTGCAGCCTCCTTTCCAAAGCATGCAGGACTCTGTGTGGGTGTTGTCTGTAACAATGCCCTTTTCCTCTACACTAGTGGTTCAACACAGTGTTTAATTTTACGGAGAATGAATCATTATGGCTCTTGCAGATCTGGAAATGACCTTTTAATATACGTTCTAGGTAGTTTTTTTTTTTTACTTGCGCAATTCAAAGGACCAACTTAAGAAATTGTACAAACATTTGTTTGTATTTTGATTTAGAATTTATTTGGCTCTGCACAATTTCTTTGACATTATGTTACCATCAGATTTTAGATATATTTTGTGATTTAGTTATGGATCCACATAGCAAAAAATATTCCAGTTTTGTTGGAACATACAGGGCAGCAGGTGCAGGAAAATTCAATATTGACTCGTTGACGACATGGAGGCATTCAGCCGCCAAGTGTCTGTGAGCTGGAATGTATGGATTTCAGATGGTTGTATAAAAACAGAATAGTAGCTGAAGCACTGCTTGGAAAGAAGTAAAAAAAGTTCACATCAATTTGAACACTTCCATATTTTGATACATTACAACTACAAACTTCAGTGTATTTAGTTGAATTTCATGAGAAAACAAAAACAAAGTTATACTTAACTGTGAAGAGCACAGGAAAAAAAGAAAGTTTAGTTTTCACATTTTTCTCCTACTCGAGTGTTTCTAGGGGGAAAAAAAAGTTTTTCCACTTAGTGGAATATAAGTTTTTTTTTCCACTTAATTTCCCATAAGTGGAATTTTTTATTTATTTATCTGATTTGTCAATATGTGCAAAACCACTTCTTTTGAAAAGTTCTTTGGGGATATATATGGGGATATTGTTATAGTGTGTCACATTAAATCTAAATAAAACACACTGTGACTTTGAAAATGTTCAAGGTGAGCGAATTCTTCAGGAAAGTTATGTACCTGTTTTGCATAAACTAACTGGGCTTTTCTTATCCTGTGGATGAATTGTTTTATGATTCTGTCGTTTTTCATGTCGAGAGTTTACAGTAATTAGTTCAAAGCAGGTTTACGCTGAATTTGCTTGGGTCTCTTAAAACCTTTTGCATTGGTGTTTTTCTCTGCAGGTGGATGGAGGCTTGTTTAGATGAGGGCTTGCCCCCCACCACCGAACTGGAGGAGGGACTCAGGAATGGAGTTTATTTAGGAAAACTTGCTAATTTTTTTGCCCCTAAACTGGTCTCTGCAAAAAAGATCTACGACAGAGATCAGGCTCGTTATAAGGTAAATCTTTCAACTTCTCTTAATCTGCTTCATCTAATCAGATTATAGACTGCTTGGTTTCACAATCGTTTTACACTTCCTGACAGGATTCAGCCAAACTGAAACATGCAGCTTTTATGCTGGGAACTTTTACATTTTTTACTTGCACGTTGAGTGTATTCTGGCATAACTTTTACATCATCTAATAGGTTATTACTTTTAGCTGTCTCAGATTGAAGACTAATTGAGCACATGCTTTATTTCTAGTTCTTCACTGTTATTTCTTTTTGTCCTCAGAGCAAAGGGCTACATTTCAGACACACTGACAACACAGTGCAGTGGCTCAGAGCCATGGAGTCAGTGGGCCTTCCTAAGGTAAGACGCTGGTTTATTTTTAATAAGCATTTCTGTGAACATAGGCTTTCAAGAAGATCGAGTTAGTTTTGTTAAAAAATTTGAGAAAATTGGAGCAGTAGATTTATAGACGGATTGATGCAGTGTTTGCCGTGATGCAAGGACTGTACCAGTCTGTCGTTTTGAAGAGAGAGCTGAGGTGAAACATGAAGCTCTCGATTTACCTACCAGTTGATCCACATTCCTGCCCTCACCTATGGTCATGAGCAGAGCTGGACTTTATGGCCCACCATGAGTACTTACAATATGCAAAGGTCCATATCTGCAGAACATACCGGCACGTTGTGTTGTTTCAAAGATCAAAATAAAGTGTAGCAGTCTTCAAGGAAGAGAGTAACCATGTTAAAAAATGTATACACTCTTTGTCTACTCAGAGACTTTCATCTTAGGAGAGTTGGCTACAGTGTCACAATTCCTATCTTGAAAGTGGAAGAAACACTGATGGAGATGAAATTTCATTGGATCAACCCAATGTGTTTCAAGAAAATCCACCAAATGGCTGTTGTGGTAAAAAAAACAAGAAAAACTAGTTCTAATATGATTTTTTTGATCAAATTATGACAGCCCTTGGCCCATAACGTACAGATGCCTCCCTGGTGATGTGTTCTGGACATGTCTCACCTTGAGGAAAACTCAGGACCAGTTGGAGGGACTGGGAGCACCTTGAGAGTTTCCCAGAAGAACTGGCCCAAGTGGCTTGGGAGAGAAGTTAGGGCTGCTTTACTTAGGCTGCTGCCCCCTCGACCCGACCCCTGCTTAAGCAGAAGATAATAGATGGATGGAATCTGAGACAGAAAAACAGCATGATGACCCATCTCCTTCCTGAATATTGTATCTGAGAATTCCCATGTTGGAGATCTTGTATTTGTTATTCTTGTACTTTTACCTTATTATTTAAAGATGAGCTAATTTAGGTCTACAAAACCTACTGGAACATTTGTTGTTCTGTTCTTACTGGAAAGATGAACAGAGTTCCCCTGTGGCAGCATATTAATTTATAGTACCAATTATGGTTTCTTATTTCAGATATTTTATCCAGAAACCACAGATGTGTATGACCGCAAAAACATGCCCAAGGTGGTGTACTGCATACATGCACTGAGGTAAGACTGAAACAGATTCTTTTTTTTTTTTTTTTACACTTTTTATGCATTTCTTTGTTCTTTCAGATAAAATAGAAATTAGTTACTGAGTAGATGCAAATAAAAAGTAGTCTATTTTATGCAGCTGTTTTCTTTTTATATATTTGGCAGTGACACTTAGTCTAAATAAGATTGTTACCTTTACACTTTTGTTGCAGTGAAAAAAATTATTTTGGGCCATCATGAAAAGATTTTTCCATCCATAAAAACAGAGCCGAGGAATTTAAGTGTAGCCATGTTTCAATACTGAGTTTTTGTTTTTGCTTTAAATACAACTCACAAAATGGCCTAGGATAAAGTTTTGCTAGGAAGACCAACAAAATTAGGCAAAACCTTCTGCAAATTGGCTCACTGGGGGTGTGTAGACATAAGGATCAGACTGTAGTGTAAAGTCTGATGAAATCATGGATCAGGAGTTGAGATTAGTTAGAAATACCTTTTCCCATGTAAAGATAGACAGTAAGGTAACCCATAAGTAAATAAAGATACAGTTTAAAAATACAGACCTAATAAGCACCCTCCAGGACCTACAGAAATACAGCCTGTTCAATGTTATTTGAAAAGCAGAAATGGTGCTGGGAAGGGATATGAAACAGAAACTGAAAAAAACTGTATTTCTGCTCTGATAACGCAATGGGTTCACTTCCTGTCCAACAGACCTTTTACAGTTTGTGGCAAGTGGATACAACTCATACATGACATCATATGGAAATAAGGTTAATTTGTAATACAATTTTCTGTTTCACAGTCAGGTCACTTTCTATGTTAAACATTATGAACAATAAATTAAATCTTCCAGCTGATTTAAAAAAATACTTTATTCTTTATAAATTTAAATTTAAGCAGTTTATTGTTTAAGCTGCAGAACAATTCTTGTTCTTATAGTTTCATTACTTGGTTTCCTTTTTGGTGCTTAGAAATGTGTTCAAGATTAAAAATGATACTTACTGTTGTAAGCAAATTTGTTCTTATGTGAGCCACTTACTTTTGATTTATGAAAACCAAATTACTTACAGGATCTATTTTAGTCTTTATCCATGTGCTCATCCAATTTGAGTTTTAGGGAGTGGGTTTGTGAGCTGCCTGGATTGTTTTCTGTGTTGTAGTGCTTCGGTCAGGTCCTGGGAGAATTGGTTTCCTTCCCTCCATATTCACACACGTGCACTTCCTTCCTGCATGTCCAACTAAAGTCCTGCAAAGCAGGGAGACAAAGTAAAAGCAGTAGGCGTTTCACACGTGGACTGCTGTTAAAAACTGAAGTGAAACTAAAATTCACTTGAGAAACATTGTGCATTTTGAACCTCTACTCTGGGCACTAATGGAAAATGAAAAAAAAACAAAAAACCCTAAAATAATAAATTGTTTGTCTGGGAGAGGCAGTCACTCCAACCCCTGTCAGGTAAGTTTTAGAGCTGCCTTCATTACCCCGAGTCAGCTGTTAGTACCGATATCTGAACCTAAATCAGCTGCCTGTGTGTCAAAACACAACCCTTTGTATAAGCAAATTTTAAATGGGTGTTTGAACCTCCACCCCCCCGTGTTCCAAGGACAGAGTACAGCGTATGTTTACTCAGACACACACAAAGTGATCAAAGGGCAGAATAGTTACAAGCTGCTGACCTACAACTCCTCTGCTTAGAGCTGTCCTGATGCCAAACCTCCACAAATATCTATAATTCATCACCACTTATCAGATACCTGAGAGAAGATGAAAGTTTAATGCAGTTTCCAGTCACCTGCCTGTTGATTTCACAGCTTTGTATCGAGTCTGCTGGCTGTCTTCAGGTAGTGCACTGTGTAACACGATCCAATGCTACCCTCCAGTGGTGTAAGGCAGGTGGACCTCAGTAGCAACAAGCATGAGAGAAAAATAAACATGGGTTGTTTAACTTTGTGTCAGTACTCCTTATTGTTGAGGCTTCTGATTGCTTTTAACCCAAGTGTTTTATGTTTGTCACGATTTGTCTCAGCTTGTACTTGTACAAACTGGGGATTGCACCACAGATCCAGGATCTGCTGGGGAAAGTCGCCTTTACAGGTAAGAGCTGTTGAAAACATAAACGGCATATAAAATATATATTTTTTAAAAACACTAAGACAACAGAAGTATCATTTTGTAAAATACAATGTCCTTGATGACAAAAGTGAACTATTTATTACTACCTTTTCAGGTAACTGTGTTGCTGTGACTGCATTACATAACAATTATAGGCCCACAAACACAGATACTGGTTTGAAACACTTATTTGTAATAAGTTTCTTCAGGACAACAGTCACATAAAGAAGTCTGATTTGTTTCATTAAACGGCTCATATTTTCACATTTATTGATACGTAATGATGCCCTCATTGACTAAACAGTGGAAAAATACTGAAACTATACCAATAATACAGAGAGTTTTGGGAATTTTTAAACATCAATTAGAATTTATTGTGCAAACGATCAATCTAAATTCTTATCATGATTTTTATTACAATAAACAATACGATACATTCTCACCCCTAACAGAAGCCATCATAAACTGTTACCATGCAAGAGGACAATTGTCTTTTTGATCTAGTTTTCTTTGTTTTGAAATTTATTTTAAAAACATAAATCACGGGTGCTTTCAAGCATACTTTGTGTGAGAGGGTTCACCTATTTAAACAGCTTGTTACTATTGGCTGTATTTAACTTAGAAAATTTTCTCAATGACAAATGACTTTGGTTTTTTCCTCTGTGTCCTATTCTGAAAATTCGTAATAAACTCTTTAAACAGTTCTAAAAACAACCTGCTACAATTAATTCACCTAATAAAGTGGCCGGTGAAAGTATCTGGTAGTTTAATGAAACAATTTTGAAAATAATGCGTACTGTCTCAGTTTAAATTTTTTCCCCTTATAAGGGAAGTGTAAAATGGAGCCTAATGTTTTGAGAAAACATGTTCTTAAATCTATGGTCCCTCAGGAAAACTGTAAAAGTAAAATATATATCCCTTCATATAATATATTGCAGCATTTAATACTCATATTGTCACTTTCTGTCTTGTAGAGGAGGAGATCAGTAACATGAGAAGTGAACTAGAGAAGTATGGTATTCAGATGCCAGCTTTCAGTAAAATTGGAGGTATTCTGGCCAATGAGCTTTCTGTGGATGAAGCTGCTTGTGAGTCATTGTTGCTTTTTAAGAATTTAATGACATAATAAATTATCTATACAACTAAGACTAAATATTTTAAATGCACTCCTGCTGTAGTACATGCTGCTGTAATTGCCATCAATGAGGCAGTCGAGAGAGGTCAGGCATCGGTGACAATGGGAGCGTTAAAAAATCCCAACGCAATGCTGAGGAATACACGGGAAGTCCTGGCTGAAGACTACCAGGATACACTGAAGCAGGATAAGGCTCGGAAGCAGGATCGGTCATCAGGAAGGGTGAGAAGACGAACCTTTTAGCTCATTTCATTGTTTTGTTTCGTAGCATTTAGGTCTTGATGTAAAAGATGGAAGTTGTAGCTCTTTTTAACTTCTTGTTTAGAAATGGCGACGCTATCACAAATGAGCCAAAATTGAATTAAACTCTAAAGTATATGAATCTGAAAAGGAAACCTGGAATTATTTTGGCTTACCAGTAGAAACAGTTTTTGTCCTGCAGTTTTTATGCTGCATGACTATGACTGGCAGTAATGTAAGAATCAGCTAACTTTTTCTCCAACATAGCCCTTTGAATGTTTGCTGACTAGTTCTAAAAAGGTTAATGTTATAAACATTTTACTCATAAGACAGGTCAATTTATGTTTTATGGAACCGATAGTTAGATTGTAAAAGGAATCAGTCTGAAAATACACTTCTTTCTTATTAGCAGCCTGACACTATGTCTGCTTTCCATGGACTGAGTGTTAATAATATGATATAAACGTAGCTTTATGGACAACATCTAGATATTTTACTCTAAAGCCAAGTCACAAAATAAAAACTAGACAAAATTCACTGTTTAAGGCCAACTAAGTGATTTTTTTTTTAAAATGAATTATATGAGCGATCACATAATTTAACTGAAGTAGTTTTTCACTCCACAT
Source organism: Xiphophorus couchianus (assembly GCF_001444195.1). Classification (NCBI taxonomy): domain Eukaryota; kingdom Metazoa; phylum Chordata; class Actinopteri; order Cyprinodontiformes; family Poeciliidae; genus Xiphophorus; species Xiphophorus couchianus. The sequence continues at coordinate 18,532,354 of NC_040239.1, forward strand.
CCTCTGTTAGCACATTCCAGTCTCTGCAGTGTCAGCTGTATTTGCCAGACTTTAGACCTCCACTGTGCCTCCCACCTCTCCTCCCACTCTCTTTACAAATATTGTACAAACAGCAACTTTGCATTTTCTTCACATGACTTCAGATGTGATATGTGAAATGTGAAAGCCACGGCAGCTTCATAGGAACTACAGTTTATGGAACAAATGTATGATAAATGCGAACCAGTATATATTTTTATTTTCTGTGTTAGCGATCTTCAGTTGCTACAGAAGAAAGAGATGTTTATGAGGAACTGCTGACTCAGCAGGAAATCCAGACTTGCATTGATCACGTCAACAGTAAGGATGTGCACACATGACATGCTTATTTGTTTCCCAAAGCATTCATCTTTGCATGAAGACATTATTCCCATGTATAAAATGTATCTACTTTTAAGTGAAACACAAGAAAATTGAATTGGATTTCTTTTTTTATGCAATTGTTGAATGAAAAGTATGTTGTGCATAACTACGTTTTGTCTCCAGCCCAGGCAGCAGTGCAGAAAGTGAATGAAGCTGTGTTGCTCCGGGATGAAGCTGCTCTGTTGGCTGCTCTCAGACTTGAAGCCCTTTCCCTGCTGGGGGTCCAGGATGCAAACGGTGGCTGGTATCTGGAACACTTTACGGCTTGCATCCAACAAAAGTCAAAGGTACAATTATTTTGAGTCTTTTGCTGACATTATTACATTTTAAGGCTTCAGTTTTTTATTGCAGTTTTTAGGGAAACTGCAATAAAATGGTAATCAATGATTTTGATATAGCTGGTTGATAGAAGTTCTCCACTATGACCCTGAGTAGAATCATTTGGTTAATTAAGTTAATGTTGAGATCTGTGGGAAAATATGACAATTTTATGAATTTCACTGAGTAAATACTGATTTGCTGATTCACTGATTTGCAGGCATGTCAAAAAAATCATTAACTCTAGGGAAAAAGTTTTAAAAATTCATAGCATAAAACATTATTTTTATTGCAGAAGCATAATATCACAGTAAAAACAGTAAATTGCTTAATATGTCTATCCATTTCTTTACCTGCTTTTTCGTGGTGGTTTTCGTGGTGGGGCAACTGGTGCCCATCTTCAGTGGTTGGCTGCATTTTATTTTTGGTGTGGATACAAAAAAAGAGTTACTGGTACGCCTAACACTTTAAATTAAACATAATTACTGCAGATTTTTAAATTATACCTTCCTTTTTTTAACCCACGTTTTTAGAAACCTTTAATTAGTAATCAATGACTTTCTGTGTCACTGGGGTATAAATACGACCATGAACAGAAGCACATCGCTTCTATCTACTGCCTGCTAGGCTGGATGATGATCCATGTTTATTCTGCCATTGCATACAGTGGGAAGGATGATGGGGAGCTCTGTATTAGAGAGCTGAAGCAAAGAGAGGCATCATGTCATCACCAAGTCTCCATAGTAACCATTAGAAGTTTCCTACACAGCTAGATATTTTTATCAAGAAAAAAAATTTTCTGCTAGCACAAGTGTACATTTCTAAAGTTTGTTAAACTCTTGTAGGTCTGTGAGATTAACAGTTTGTCAGGTGACATGAAGATTAAAACACTAGATGCAAAAGGGGGACAGACCTTCTCTTGCTGATTTAACAAATGCTGAATAACTGATTGAATTGTCTTACTAATATGTTTGAACCACAGAACGGAGGGAGGTCGGTAGTCTTGGACAAAGAAGAGATTCACAGAATTATCAGCACCTGCAATGATTTTGCTGAGGCAGAAAAACGAAGTAAGTCCAGTTTACAACTTACCCACTTTATTTCCTGGTGATAAAACTTAAAGATTTTCTCAATACTTGCTAAATACAGAAACTGATTGCTAGTAAGGTTTAGTAAAATTCCCATTAATACTTATTTTCAATTCTGTGTTTCTATGTGAGATTTAATGTTCACACTACAAGAATAAGTCCAAGTCCTTTTATTAAAAATGTATCTTTTTGCAACAATTTACTGAACAGAACTTGAGGCAGTTGCACGCATCAACACAGCCATTCGTCTAGGCAGTGCTGTGGAGACGGTGGAGGAGCTGCTGAACCCCGAGGCGCAGCTGCCAATCATCTACCAGAGTGCTGCTAACCTCTATCAGGCTGAACTGTTCAGTTTGCAGCTACAAGGAGGACGGGTGAGATTGAGTTTAATACTGCAACTCTGTGCACATATAAGTGCTAAAACACTGTTGCGTTTAATAGCTTTTTTTCCGTTTTTAATAAAAGGCAGAGTGTTTTTCAGTGATGATCTGTTTGTGATTCATCACTTTGTGTCTAACAGTCCGGACTGAGTCATGAGGAGCTCAGCGTAGCTGTGGAGATGCTGTCGGCTGTCGCGGTTTTAAACGAGGTGCTGGACACTAAAGACCCGCAGGCTGTTATTGAACAGCTAACAGACTCTCCTCTGGGTTTCACAAATATAGAGCCTGACAACCTCAACAGGTATGATGGATGGGAGTAAATTACTGTAAAGTTTATTTTGTCAGGAAGATTTCTTCGTGGGTGTTAGGAGTTCAGTAGAAGTTTGCTAACCCCTGGTTATAGTGGAAATTAGTAAATTTTAGAAGAGGAAGGAATTATTTTATGAAAAATGTTTTGGAACCTTCATAAGGATGCAAATGCAATTCATGATTCCTGTAAGGAATCTATTTTAAATTCTATATAACTCTTCTTTATAGGTATGCTGACATGCTAATTGAAGAGCGAGCTGAGGCGCTTTCCAAAAGCCAAGAGTTTCTCACTTGGAATGATGTTCAGAAATGCATTGACATGGTTAACATTCAAGTCCAAGAAGAGCATGAACGTAAGAAATGCTCATTTTTGGTTCTAGTCACAAAACGGAGCATGTTTTTTTCTTTTAATAATTAACCTGTGTAACCCTGTGTTAACATTGCTTTTAAGCATCCAGTGATATTTAAGAGAATAGACTTTTTTTTGTTTTTTTTGTCAAACTTTCAGGTATAATAGCTATTGCAGAGATTAACGAGGCCCTCAACTCAGGAGATCATCAGCAGACTCTTGCAGCTCTGCTTCTCCCTACAGCCAAGCTGACAGGAGTAAACCCAGCCACATCTAAGCACTACCATGATGTTCTTCATTATTCTAAACATCTTCTCTGCCAGGTAATAAGACAACCACCTTGATCGAAATATTTTAGTTATTTAGAAACGGGCATTTGAGACTTTAAAGCGCATATGAAAGTTTTAGCTTGGTGTAGCTTAAATCGGCAGGTTTTTAAAACTTCATCCACATAACTTACTGCGCGAAACACATGTTGTGTTTTTATTAGCTGTTATCAGAAATTCATCATCAACAGAAAGCTGGAAAACATCTGTCTGTCTGCATTTAATCTATATAATGTTTTTAACTCAATTCAAGGTGTCCACACTGGAATTGAGTTACTTAATTTTTTTTTTTTTTTTACCCCTCCAGGGGGTCTTTTGTGGGCTCTAGTGTCCCTTATATGATAGTAGGCTGACAGGAAACGGGGAAGGAGAGGGGGGAAGACATGCGGCAAATGTCGTCGGGTCCGGGAGTCGAACCCGTGACGGCCGCGTCGAGGACTCAAGGCCTCCAAATACGGGTCGCACTAACCGCTACGCCACCACGGCACGCCCCTGAGTTACTTAATTTAATACACTTTTTTGTAGTATTGAAATTTATTTAATATGGCTGTATTACTGGCAAAATGAAACTTTACAGATTTTTTTGTCACAATGATTGATATGTTTGAACTGTAGAGTGGTTTTCTTCATCTCTCTTCTCTACAATATTCGAGGAAACAGTCTTTTTTTACGTCCTGTTGGAGATAGAAATATTCAGTATCATGCTATAACTGCTGGCCTCTGTAGTATCCAATTACAAGAGATGAATTGTATCTCTGAGTCTCCTGTCAAGGAGAGGAGAATGCACAGGAAGGGATCGAGGCAACTGTGGAAACAGCAGAGACAAACGGCTAATCTATAGTATCCATACAGTGTGTCATCCCCACTGGAAAACAGGCGGATGTAGTGGGCAGCATGCAGAACGCCACTGGGGAGAAAACACACCAGGAAGATGATAAAAACCATAGTGCTCACTCTGGTGAACAGTTTCCAGTCGCAGGAACTTTGCTCCAGGTGATAAATCACTGCGACGTGGGTGTAAATACAAACCATGAACGGTAGTAAGAAGCCTAGAAAAAGTAGGATCAGTTTGTATGGCACCAGCGGCGAATGGGAGGGTTCTTCTAGAGGAAGTACATCATGGCACGTCGTGATCTCCAGCCTTCTGATGTGGTAGCTCTGCTTGACCAGCAGCTCAGGCACAATAGCTACTCCATACAGAAGCCACACAACCATGCACATCCACACTGCCAGGCTGGTTTTAGCCATCCGTCTGTACAGAAATGGCTTGACCACAGCCAGATAGCGCTTCAAGCTGATGCACGCTATAGTCTGAGCTGAGCAGTAAACATTTCCAAAAAATAAAGCTGTAATAAGCCGACAGGAGATTTCACCAAATATCCAGTTGTTTCCACTTAGGTGGTAGTGAACTCGCAGAGCAAGAGACAGGACGAGCAGCAGGTCCGACAGGGCCAGGTTCAGGTACAGGACCACTGTGGATAAAGTCTTTGAAGTGAGTCTGACTCTGAGGAATGCCAGAATGTAGATGTTAGATGGGATTCCCACGAGGATCGTAAGGATGTATGATGAAGGTATGATCCAAGTGCTGATGGCCCCTGTGGTGTATACTGCTGCTGAGCCCTCAGGCTCCACATCCAGGTGAGGGTTCATGCTGGAGCGGAAAAGGTCAAGCTGCTGGTTTGTGTAGTTAGATATATCAAAGAAGCCCCTAAAACTCTTTGGTGGAGCAGTCATTCTCCCATTTCCTATATTGAAAGAAAAAACATTTAAATAGTTTTAATTAAATTTTATGAAAACAATCCTGAACTTGAAATTGTTTTTACTCCTCATAATTTCATGCCGTTTATGGTCTTTTTAAAGCATAGATACCTTAAAATTATGCACAACATCATTCATACTCCCGACAGGTTTAGTTGTAAAGTTGTTTTTGTTTTACTATTTTCTGAGAGATACATTTCCTACAGAAATATATTTAGTTAACCATGTGAAATAAATATATATTGTTTTTTACATTTTATCAACAAACAGACAAATGATTAACACCCTTCTCAATGACAAATGAAATTCTTAATTTGATTTAGACTAACCACATGCCGTTGACATATTTGCTAACCAGCCTTTTGAGTGTTTTCACTGTTATTTTGATGATTTAGCTTTGATGAGTTTCTGCTGGTGAGTGTTTGTGATTGTAAGGCCTCTTTGACATCACCCTAATCTTTAATGTCTTATAGAAATTCTCCATTAGAATCAAGTTGGGGCTCTGGCTTGAGCTCCAAAGCATTTTGTATTACTTCGTGTCATAAGAAACCTTGATTTAATGTAGATTACTTTAAAATAAATCTGCAACAAGTACAAATACTTTTCAATTTAACCCTAAATTTGACCCTCTGTGAAGACGTTTTGCAGTTATCTTGTTAGTAAAATCAAAATTTAGTTACTTACCATCGACCTGACTGGTCTGTGCCACCACTAAACATAACAGGAGTCCCCTCAGAAAGTTAGCCATAACGCTTCCAGACTGATTTTCCACGCTTCTCAAACCTTCTGTTCTTCACTTCTCTTGATGGTGGTTCCCTTCAGCAGTTCTCCACTAGTGAATTTTGCTCTTCTACATCTCTGCAGCTCAACAAGTTGAATCGGTCGTTGTTTGTTTTCCAGTTCAGCTGTTCGTTTGTATGTGTGGTGTGCTTATCTGTGTGTGATGCGAGCTCTTTTCCTACTCTGGCCTGAAAACTGAATTCCCGTCTGCCTGTGTCAGGAACTTCCCTCTGACTCACAAAGGGTGAGGAGTGGCTTTGTGGCAGCCTACCAACAACTGTGAACAATAAGCAAATGACAATTTCTTTCAGCATTTCTTTATAAGGTTTGGTTGTTTTTAAACTTTTTTATTTAATTTTTTTTTTTGCCATTTATTATCGTTTCTGGAATATAGAATGATTAAAAAAAAATCTTTTTGAAAGATTTAAAATTTTCCGATTAAAAGCAACAAAATTTTGAACAGTGAATTTGGATACTTGCTGATCTCGCAGCTTTTGTCTCAGTATTGAGTTTGTTAAATTCAGACAAACAGCATCTGTAGGATGTCTTGGGTTTTTATAGCAGTAACTTCCTTTCTCAGAAATCTGTGGTCAAGGAGTAACCTTTGACTCAAACAGGGGACTCTAAAATTAACCGGAAAGGAAACGGCCTCTAAGCTGTGTAAACAAAGTTTGTACTGGTGGGGATCAACAAAGAGTCGTATTTTCTCATTTTTGAGATCCCTTAGCTGATTATCATTTAGTTACTGTGATGCATTTCACTTATGCAGTCAAATATAATTTGTGTTGTGCATTAAAATGCCATACCACAAATGCACTAATCAGAATTTTGTCACTGATTTCTAATCTCTGGTTTTTGTAAAGTTTTGTCCTGCCAATACCAATTTTAGCAGATTGTTCTTTAAAAACTATTTTAAAAATTATTTATATTATTTTACTAGCATACCGGTAGTGAGCTCAAAAATTATTAAACTGAATAGCTTTCTAGTTGCCTGTTTGAAGTCTTGTACTCTATTGCTCTCTATCTTTCTGAATACACAGCAGAGATGCCTTGACATGTCAGAAAATAGTTTTTTAAATGGCCTCTGACGTCTCCTCTGACTCAATTTTAGACACATAACCAAATGCAGAACAAGGCTAATTTTGAGTCTTCTTCCCTCAGTGACTGTCAATGTGTTACTGTCAACACAACTAGTTGGTGCTCCGATGGTCTGTTCACAGACTGGAAACAAATTTGTATTTTTGAGTTTCCAACCAGCTGATCACCAGTCAAGGCCAGTTGAGCTGGAAATTGTCCGATTCACATTTCTAACTTGAACAGAAATTAATTTAGAGTTTGAAGTTTATTCGACTTAAAACATTGTATATTTTTAATGAACTTGGTGCAGTTTGAAAACTGAAGTGACCTTTCAGCTTTTTCCTTATTACAGAATTCTGGAGATGAATCTGCAGTGCTCTGGTTGGACCAAATCCAAGAAGCTATCCTAACAGCCAATCAGGATGAAGAAGAAGCCCTCACAAGTATGCATTAATAGTTTTGGTCCCTCATGAACATCTAAACTAGTTAATTGTTGCTTAGTTGTTTTCTGTCTGTGTCAATCACACCTGAGTGTGTACACTGAAGTTTGTTTCAATTTGGTTTTGATAAAATAACTAGCATATTTTATTGAGTTTTTGAATCTCTACAGCAGTTAACAGCTTACACTACTGCTTTAAATTTTGGCATAAAATTAAATGTATTAACCTAAACGTTTCTACACTTTTGCTAAACATTTGTTGTTTTAAACCTTTTGTGTTCAGTACTTATCTTGTTTTGCTTCACCTTTAACATACCCAACCCTGCTTCCTTTAATGAATTGGTCCTTATTCATTTGACATCCTTCCTCTACATCTACCTGATCTTAAATGTTTCTAGTGGCTGGAGCTGTTGCTCATATTAACGAGACTGTGGAGGAGGGAGACTCCCAGAAGACCTTGCAAGTTTTGCAGATCCCCACTGCAGGACTGAGAGCTGTGCATCCTGACTGCGCTGACGCATACCAAGTTGAACTGGCTCAGAGACAAACTGCAAATGCTAGTAAAGGTAAAGAAGCAGGCATCATGTAGTAGAAGAAAGTACACCAGATAAATTTAACTTTCACCCTCATTCCGTTAAGTTTAACTTAACCTCACAAAAGAGGTGATCTATGCTAAGCAAAACGTAACACTTTGCAAAACGTAACTGACTGTTACGTTTTGCTTCCTGCAATAAGAAGGTTCAGGTAAAGAGACACAGTTTAAGAAAAAGCAAGGATCTAACCATGAATGTTTTATTTCATGAAAACAATATATATATGGTGGTTGTGGGAAAATATCCAGGTTACAGAGTGAAAAAATGAAGCTTGAGTAATTGCATGTTGATATTTTTACATTCTCATTTTTTTATACTAAATGGATGGATTCACAGGAGATGAATTCCTCTGCTTGTAATTATATTTCATATTAATTCTAATCAATACTACACAAAAACTAATTTAATATAGTTTTTCACAGCTCTGGTTGACAGCAGTCGAGTGTAAAAAGAAAACAAAATCCAAAATCAAATCCAAAACCATTTGAAATGCAAACAAAGGCTTAAATATCAAACTTAAAGTCTGGGAAAATGTTCATAAAACCTGCTAGATCATGATTTTTAAAAATTCTTCCAGAACTTATTACTACAAATTTTACTTTGTACTCTAAGTAGCCTTATCAGTTTCATTTGACCTAGATTTGTCTGGAGACTATTTTGGGTCATCATAACATTTATTGTATCACCATGAAAGATGCTGATTGTTGGGTAAACTGATCCAGAAGCAGTGGAAATTTGTGAAATATTGAATTGTCTACTTTGCTTCAGGCAGCAGTGATGGTGTTTGGGTCAAACACAGCATCAAGGACAGATACGACTACTTCTATAATCTGGAGACTGGGCAGGGCAGCTGGGAGGAGCCTGAAGGATTTGAACAGAAGGCAGATCAACTCAGCAAAGAGGAGATTCAGGTACAACTCTATGATTTTAGCAATTAATAACATTTTACACAACCAAGTAAGGATGTTTAATTGTTACATTCACAAAGATTCAGTAGCGAGGCTCAGATTGACATGAACATTGGTCTCACTACTTCTGGCACTGACAAAACTTGTTTTCCCGTTTCTGTCAGAGTGCAGTCAACTCTGTGACTGCAGAATATAACCGGGAACAGCTATGGTTAGCAAATGAACCCTTCGTCACCCAGCTGCAGGCGAGGATCAGAGGTCACCTGGCCAGAAAAAAGCATTTGCAGAGAATGGAGTATCTACGCCAACAAGAACCTCATGTAGTTAAAATACAGGTAATTAAATTTCAGAAGGTAGAGCATGGACTATTTTTACTTTCATCTTTTAATATAGTAAAGTGTTCATAGACCAGCTGATGAAGCTCACATTTCAGCTTATGTGCTGTTCAGTTTGCTATAGGGGATGATGTAATAAGAATGTCTTTGTGTTATTGTGTAGAGGGCAATACGTCTGCTATTATACAAAACTATTACATACAGTGGCAATGAAAAGCTTGCAAACACTTACATGGGCATGAATATTATACCTTTAGGTATACGCTTCAACAATCTTTTTTGTGGGTGGAATGTTCATAGAACAAAAAAATCTACTGCTGTCTTATTTTGGCAGTAGATTGTATTGCTGTCTCATGGCATTTTTGTCTCTGACCAAACACATGAGGTGTTTAGGTTGTTCTGTGGGCAGCTGCAAATTTAGGTCATGCTTAAATCTGTCCATTTTTGACCAAAAGATTCTGTTTTGATTTTCAGCCTTTCAGATCTATGGTGATGTAAAACTGTCCTTCCTGTGGAAACTGATGCTGATGTTCCATCTTCTCCCATTTTACTATCAGCTAGAGTTATTTTCTAAGCCAGGATTCGAATGCATAAAGGCTGATTGACATTAAGTTTCTGAAAAAGCCCTGACCTTGATGATTGATCATAATTTATGAACTTTGCTTCAAAGTAGAATCTGTGCAAACAACCTTAAAACAACCTTACAACTTCTGTCTAGAAGAGTGGTCATCCAAATATCCATCCAGAATTATACATACTCTGTACAATAAATTGAAATTGATTCAAGTATATTTGACCATTTCACCCTGAAAAACATTTGACCCATGAAGAGTGCATGTAAACTCTTTTCTGATACAGTCGAGTTGCCATCTCGGAAACCTATAAATCCTGATCCATTTTTTTTTTTTTACCACACATACATTTTAGATTTATTGCATTTTAAACAGATTTGATAAATTGTGCTGGCTTTTATAGGTTTAAAAAAGACCAATAACATAAGAAATGTTTGTCCCTTTCTAACTTTAGCAGCTGATCATGTGATGCCATTTATTAAATAATTGTTTCTGTTTTTTAATGCATCTTTTTCTATTTTTAGGCTTGCTTCAGAGGTTATAGACAGAGGAAAATCTACATAGCTAGGATCAATTTGCTTCAGAAAAGTGTTGCATCTGTGGTCAAGGTAATCTTTACCTTTAATAACGTCTTAATTTTTATTTTTAAAATACATCTGCAATTAATTATACAATTGCTAAAAAAATATACCAGCAATATATGTATGGCATCGGATATTTATAACTTAGTAAAAGTGTATTTAAATGAATAATTTTCCAATAAACCTGACAAAATATTCTGCTGTTTTCAGATTCAATCTATTGTGAAAATGTGGAAAGCAAAACGCAAGTATAATCAAAGGCTACAATTCTTCAGAGACCATGTGAGTAATCATAGTTCACAAATGTGTTTTTGAATTTTCTTACATTTTTCCTTCTGTTAATATCACTCTGCTCTTTCTGTATATAGGTAAAGGAAATTGTAAAAATCCAGGCTTTCCTAAAGGCAAACAAAGCAAGAGATGACTACAGAACCCTAAGTGAGTCAATAAAACATATATGCTTTTTAATCACAGCACCTTGTTTATCACTGCAGCTGAGCTGTTTTGTGATGTTAGAAATACTTTATTTTTTGTCAAAGTTCTTAAATTCATATTTTCTTGGTCTAACTAAATAAACGTGAGTATAAAAAATCCCAAGAAGTTCTGGATGATCTTGTAGATACTAAAGTATTTAATATACAGCTACGTATATAAAACTTCTTGAGTAATTGTGAAGCAAAACCCATTCAAGGTTTTTTTTTTTGGGTGTGGAGGGAGGAGATTCACATGCTGGACTTGGAGCCGAAGCTTTAAGATCCAAAACATGGGACCAATTACTCAAATAAATTAAATGATCAATAATGTTCTAATGTTTTCTTACACTTGTATGTGAAACATTTATAACAGTAGAACCACTAAAAGGAAACCTGCGGTCCTTGTTTTTAACATTTTAGCTGGAGCCAGAAATCCTCCACTGTCAGTGGTCCGAAAGTTTGTCCATTTGTTGGAGCAAAGCCCCCTGGACCTGCAGGAGGAACAAGAAGTGACTCAGCTCAGGGAAGAAGTCGTCACAAAAATCCGCTCTAACCAACAGATGGAGAAAGACTTGAATCTGATGGACATTAAGATCGGACTGCTGGTGAAGAACCGGATCACCTTGCAGGTTGAGAACCTGAAATTGTTTGGATAATTAGTCTGATGTACTGGAAGTACAACATGTATTAATTTAATTTATTTATTATACAGGATGTCATTTCACATAATAAGAAAATGAAGAACAAGAAAAATAAAACAAGCAAAGATGACCAGACCACTGGAGATGGACTTGGGATTAAAGGTCTCAATAAAGGCAAAAGAAGGAAACTAGAAGCCTACCAACATCTCTTTTATCTGCTGCAGGTATGATGGTTCTGCAGCATAAACAAATGGATTTGAATTAGGCAGTGGCAAAAAGCTTACCTTCTCTGTATTCAAACAAACAAATTTTTTTTTTAATCCACCACTCTGTTTCAGACGATTCCCTCCTACCTGGCTAAACTGATCTTTCAGATGCCTCAAAACAAATCGACAAAATTCATGGACACAGTGATCTTCACTTTGTATAACTATGCTTCCAACCAAAGAGAGGAGTACCTGCTGCTCAAGCTCTTCAAGACTGCCCTGGAAGAAGAGATCAAGTGAGAACTTTAACTCTGGCCTAGTGGTCATAATCTCAAATTTTCAGCTAATGATCCTCATTTATTGAATGTGTGTACTAAAGAAAAAATGGGTAAATGCTCACCTTTACTCTAATTTTTTAATTCATCTTATCTTGATGACGGTACTGTAAAACTCCACAGCAGGACTTTGATTTGATACTCAATATACATCACTGTGGAAATGCAATCAGTGTGTAACAAAGATTATGCGGCGTAAATGTGGATAAATAAATGCTAAAATTGTATACTTACCTACTTACTTGAACAGAAGGTGATCTTAGAAAAACAATCTGAGAAGGTAAATCACTCACATAGTCGTAACTTGGGAGGGCACGGTTTACCGTGACAGATTTCTCAAGTCATCAATTTCTTAAGTTGATATAGTTATTCAAGACATGCCATGATGTTGTTTTGCCAAAATCTAGAGTTACATGTATAATAACTAAAGTTGCCTCTCAAACACCAGAGACTTTAAATGGAATATCTGTAATGCACATTTATACTCTGGCCATTCTGAGCAACTCCAAATGTTGTGAAACACAGGTAGATCGGATCAACAGGTGGAACTTAGGTTAGATACCCAACAACAAATGTGACATCATCTTAACCTGTGTAGGGATGCACCATGTTGCACTGGACAGTCGGGTCCAGTTTGATGCTGTGCAACATGGTGGACTGATGTGGGTCAGAAGAAAGTATGCTCTTATTTAGCATTTCTAAAGTGTGACTGTTGAATAGTTGTATATTAACACTATTAAGCAATATCTGCAGAGACTTTGTGTGAAAAGCTACATCATACATAACATCTATCATTTATTAGTGTCACAAAATTTGTGGGTTGGGTGCATGAAACTATGTGAGCAAGTAAAATCAACATCCATTTTTTCATACCTTGTGATTAGCCACTAAATTCACACAATTCCTCAATAAATAGTTTTTTTAAAATTCTTGTTTCTGAAGCACAATTTCTATCATGTGTAAAAAAAAATTTTTTTGTTTGTCTCAGTTCTAAGGTGGATCAGATCCAGGACATAGTGACGGGAAATCCTACAGTCATTAAGATGGTGGTGAGCTTCAACAGAGGGGCACGAGGCCACAACACCCTCAGACAGCTGCTGGCTCCAGTAGTCAAAGAAATTATTGATGACAAGAGTTTAGGAATCAACACCAATCCTGTGGATGTGTACAAAGCCTGGGTCAACCAGCTGGAGACGGTGACCGGAGAGGCCAGGTAGGAGCAAAGACAACGGCTCAAAAATGCTTAGCTTTGATTGGGTGTAATTTGGTTTCTGCCTTTATTTCTTCTTTGAATATATACAATTTCCTATTAATGCTTATCAGGCAACCATTGTTTTTAGCTAAGTAGATTCTAAAAAGAATTATAATAATGAAACATTATTAATGCTTAAACAGTTCATAAGCCTGCTTTTCATTGCTCCCCTTTAGCAAACTGCCATATGAGGTGACTCCTGAGCAGGCCATGTCCCATAAGGAAGTGCGTAACAGGCTGCAGGCCTCCAGTGTGGCTCTGCGGTCTGCAACAGATAAGATGTTGAACTCCATTGTGTCCTCGCTGGATAATATCCCGTAAGTTTCAAGATCTGGTAACCATAACTGGCGTCTTTTAACCTTTTTTGTGTGACAAATTTGTATGTTTGTGACTGTGAATCTCCATTATCTGCTGTAGTATGTGTCTGTCTTTATGAGTTAATTTTATTTCTGCTTTTGTAGCCCCTTATCTTGCTTTTGTTCAGAAAGCTCTGCTTTTGCCAGGTCAAATTTGCCTTGTTTAATAAAATTAAGATGAAAATAAACACAATTTTCCTCCTTTTCCATTTAAAGTTTGAAAAGTATCATCTTGCTAAGCATTTGACATTTTTTCTTAGCTTTTGTTTTTATTTTAACACATTTTTTTAGAATTGCAAATATTTTTGCACTTGTTGCTAAGGTCTGACCAACCTTTTAGGGAAATTATTGGGGATTTAAGTACGGTACTCTGCATTGTGCCTGTTCTCTAAACTTTACCACCAGGTGGTGCTGTTTCACTAATGGCAACGTAGAAGGAGAAAACACTGAAACCCTTCTCATAGTTGAAGACCTAATTGTAGTTTTAATGGGCCATATACCTCCTCGGTTTCCCTCTTGCTGGGCTTGTTTTACCATTTGCCTTGTTGCATGTAACTGCATGTTGTTTTGTGTTTGATGTCCTACCAATGTTTTTTTGTTTTGCATGCAGTTATGGCATGAGATACATAGCAAAGGTTTTGAAGAACAGCCTCCATGAAAAGTTTCCAGAAGCCTCAGAGGATGAGCTGCTGAAGGTAGAAGTAATATATTAAAATCAAATCACAGAAAAACAGTTTTGATGCTTGATTTGTGACCTATTTTCTGTATTAGATTGTGGGAAACCTTCTGTACTACCGCTACATGAACCCAGCCATCGTGGCACCGGATGGCTTTGACATCATCGACATGTCAGCAGGAGGCCAGCTTCACGTCGACCAGCGACGCAACTTGGGATCTGTTGCGAAGATGCTGCAGCATTCTGCTGCAAACAAGCTGTTTGAGGGCGAGAATGAACATATGACGCCAATGAACAACTACATATCTCAGACGTATGAGAAGTTTAGGTAAGGCGGATTAGATGAATGTGCCTAACCTTGCTGTACTGGGAGAGATTTGTACTACTTCATGGCCGTATTCCAAAAAATCCTTAGAGGAAAAACATAAGTTGCAAAAAAAAAAGACCTTCCTACAAAAACAAGGTCAGGAATAATAATAATTTAAAAAAACAATGTGACACGGTGGATGCAGAGGTAACCCTGGCAACAGAAATAGCTATGTGCTGTATCAGCAGATTTTAGGCAGTCATCTGTCAACATTAACTTCACTTCCAAATGGGAAAGAGAACAATGTGAGTGTGTGTGTGTGTGTGTGTGGTGCCATCTGCCCCACTTTGTAAAAGTAACTGACTCATCTTTACTGGAAATCCACTTTCAACTCAATTTTTCGGGAATCTTTCAGTTCGAACTATTCACCCTGTCTGGAAAATAGATCATCAGATGTTTTGTTGCTGATGATTGTTTTTTTTTTTATTATTCTAGTGTAATGCTGTTTACTTTAACTCTACAATATGTTAGTCTCTGAGGCAGCCTAACTATTGATCCTCTCCATCAGGTTATTTTTCCAGGCTGCATGCGACGTTCCTGAACCAGAGGAGAAGTTTAATGTTGACGAATATTCAGACATGGTGACTCTGAGCAAACCAGTCATCTACATCTCAATAGAGGAAATCATCAACACTCATTCGGTAAACCCTGACAAAACACACCGATCCTTCAAAAATTCCTGCAAAAAATCTAAGCAATTTTTAAATTGTATTTCAAACTTCAATGTACGGTTTTGAAAGGCTCAATGCAGAATCAACCTAGAGTTGTTCTGAGGATATTATTTCATCTTTTATTACTTATTCTGTCTTCTTCTCACTGCATCAATACTCTGCTTCCTTTGTTATATTTCCTCAAGTTTTCCTTGGAAAACAATTAATGGTGAAAAATTTGGAATTAAGCTAGCTGTGTTCTTTGTCATAAGATTTGCTCTACTCAGGAAATAATTTGATAACTGTTAAAACTGATGTTTTCTTTTCACATTAGGACAAGTTCATAAAATATTCATTCACTAAAGTATTTAGGGAACAAATAAATTTGAGTGGAAACATGTATTCCCTGTATATCCATATCCATTGCTCAACTATTAAAATATTAAGTAGTTTACCTCCATGCTGTGATCTTGATTTTTGAATTCCAGCAACCTAGGGAGCACTCTGTTTATTTTCCTGGTTCTTTATGGTTTCTCTGTTGTTTAAGTAGCGAACTCCAGGTGTGTAGAAAAAAACACATATCTGTTTTTACACAGCTGCTTTTGGAACACCTGGAGGCCATCTCTCCAGACCAAAATGACTTGCTGCACGAGCTGCTGCAGGACCTGGGAGATGTGCCTGATGTAGAGACTTTGCTTGGTAGTGTAACCAATTCTGATTTTATTTAATCCCAGTTTGTCCACATTTTTCCTAGATTTACTAACCATAGGCCTACTGCTGTATTTTCAGGTGAAGGCGCCGTAGACCCAGATGACTCAAACAGAGAAGCGGCTCTGAGTCAGCTGGCAAAGACTGAGATTTCTCTAACATTAACCAGCAAGTTTGAGCTGCCAGAGGGAGACGACAAAGACCTGAAGACTCTTATGACAAAGTAAATTTATGGTTGGAACTCTGCTAGAAAAACGGAGCATAATAATTTTTCAAGTATGTTGTACTTAAAATTATTTCATTCTGAGGCTTCAGACCTGGGACACTGCTGTGGTTATAGAACCGTTGCCATGAATCACACTTAGTCAGCACTACTCTGTTAATATTCTGTGATCCACTGACTGTATTAGCGCAGTTAGTGCGTCTTTGTGGTTGTCACTCAGTCACATATCTTTGTTGTCTTTCCTGCTCCTCTATCATGTCCTGTCACAGAGGAAGGAGTAACAAGGTTAGGACTATCTACCCTGTAAACCTGCATCCGTTTGGACTGCTTTCTGAAAAAATCCACTGCTCTTTTCCTTGTTTGCTCAGCAATATTTAATTTTTTCTTTTACTGACTGAATACACATGCCTTTTAAAGAAAACAGGGCTATCTTACCATGTAGAATGCAAAACAAAGTATTAATGTTAACAAAGTAGCAACTTGTCATCAGCCTTGTTTTTGTTTATCTTGGAAAACAATTGTAACTAAAATACAATCTACGAAAAAGTAAAGTAATAAAGCTAAACATAATGCAGAGTGTAACTGTGATAAGATAACACTTAAAATATTAAGTACTTTAATTAAGCAAGGCTGATCTGAGTGCTGCATTGGACAACCAAGAAAAGCCCAGACCAAAAAGATAAAACATACACAAACACATAAGAGACATGAAACATGTTTTGAATAAAACACTAAAAAATTAATTTAAAAAAATTAGGTCACAGTCAAAGCCTGAAGAATAAAAATGAGATTTAATACAGTTCCTGTCTGACATACAATGAGCAATTCTCAGTTTTGGTTTTAAATCATTACCAAGACCATAACTTTAGTCTTGTTCTAATTCAAACTAGCATTTTGTTCAATCTAAAGTTGCTTTTTTTTTTTTTTTCTCAGGACAAAAAAGCTGATAGTTGATGTGGTTCGGATTCAGCATGGAGAGACGTTACCAGAAATACTTGAGACCCCAGCTACTGCACCACAGGTCATATGTTCTCTTATCTAAACTCCAAAGACCAACTATTGTTTACCAAAAGGAAACATTTTATGCAGTTTGCATTATTCATTCTCTCTTTCAGCATAGTGCAATAACTTTTTAGAACTTTTGTTTCTGAAGGAGTTGGAGCATACAAAGATTGTCCAGCGCAGGGCGGACCAGGATGCTCAGACACCAGAGGGACTGAAAAGCAGTCCAGCGGTGTTGGAGGACAGTCAGCTGCCTCTGGAGCAGAAGAAGAGGAAAATATTAAGGAATCTCCGTAATCTTGAGCAGGCTGGACTCGTCACCGCCAGTAACAAATACCAAGACCTTATAAACGACATAGCGAAGGTTTAAAAGCACTTAATCCTTTTTTGTCTGAAAATACCGGCTTTGTGTTCTTCCTATAACTCTGTTCAGTATCAAAATCTAAGTGAAGTCTAAATCTCTGATCGACAGGACATTCGGTACCAGAGACGCTACAGGCAAAGGAGAAAGGCAGAGCTTACGAAGCTTCAGCAGACGCTGACAGCGCTCAACTCAAAAACTGACTTCTTCCAGGAGCAGATGAACTATTATGACACCTACATCAAGACCTGCCTGGATAATCTCAACCGGAAGTGAGTGTGGATGTCCAAAATGAAAACCTTTATAAAAAAAGTATTTTTTTTTTTTTTTGTAGTGTATTATTTTTGCAGAATTGTTATATTTATGGCTGTTTTGTCTTCAGGAATACACGCAGATCCATAAAACTGGACAGCAAAGGGGAAGAAAAGGGCAGTAAGAAGTGGAAGCCACAGTCTCTGAAGTATACGGCGGCCAGACTGCATGAAAAGGGAGTCATCCTGGAGATAGAAGGCCTTCAGACAAACCAGTAAGTTATCTTGTTATGGTGACATAATCAAATCTACAGTGCTTTGCAAAAGCGTTCATATAGGTAGATTTTGTCATGTTACAACTGCAAACCTTAGTGTATTAAATTGGGTTTGGTTTTATGAAATAACACAACACAAAGTAGTAATTTATAAAAATGATTCATGGGTTTTATAATTTTTATAAATGAAAATCAAAAAGTGTGGTCATCCTAAATCGGTGCTATATAGAAATGAACGACCTTTCATTGCCATCATGTGAAATTCCAACAAACTGCATTGAAGTTTTTGTTTTGAACTGACAATTTGTGAACAAGTTTATGAATGTGCAATATGTTAAAATGCATTGCCTTTCAAAACTGAACAACACGCTGTATTACATCTAAGAACAGGTCTACCTGTGCATGTGGATTGAGAAAGCACTTCAGGTTTTTTTTGTTAAATAGATCTAGTACAATGATTTAAAACTGAAAGTTAGGTCTTTATAAGCGTAGTCAAACTTTGAACTACTTTCAATCTTTTCCCTGAACCAAAGGCAAAGGTGTGAAACTGAATTAAAATGATAGTGATTTGCTTTCAGCTCTTTTTTTTCATTTTGCGGAAAGAAGGTTTTTAGCATAAGCTCTCCCACCTTTTATTCTCACTGCAAAATCATTGTTTATTCAGGTGTCGCCAGAAAGGAAATGGAGAGCAATTACATATCCACTGTCAAAATCTTAAATGTTCTTTACAATTTAGAACAGATAAAACATATACACATTGGAGATATGTTTTATGTTTTTATTAAAATTTGAGATTTTGCCATCAAAGATGTTATTTTCCTCCTGTCATTTTCTGAATTTTCATATTTATTGTCTTTCTCACCTCCAAAGGTTCAAAAATGTCATGTTTGACATTTCCCCCACGGAAGAAGTTGGAGATTTTGAGGTGAAGGCCAAATTTATGGGGGTTGAAATGGAAAAGGTCCAGCTTCATTTCCAGGTAATTATTTTCCAAGTGTGTCTTGAGTTCCATGGAGAATAGCCAAAAAAAGACATAACTAGACCAGAATGACAATCGCACAAGTTTCCTGTTTCTGTCAGGGGACGATGGCAGGAAGTGCGTGGAAGTGAAGGCATTGTTTGTTTTTTTTGGACTCTCCTCATGAAGCAATTAAAAAATAGATAAAAAAATAACTGCTTTATTTTAGTTCACGAGCCAAACTTCTTTAAATCATTCATAAGTTTTTTACTTTGTGTCTAGGACCTTCTTCAGCTGCAGTACGAGGGTGTGGCTGTCATGAAGATGTTTGACAAAGCCAAAGTAAATGTTAATTTACTAATCTTCCTCCTCAACAAGAAGTTTTATGGAAAATAAACGTGGAAGAGAAAGCAGGAGAACTGTTGAGAGGAAACTACTTGTGCCTTCACTAAACATCTCATTGTTTCATCTGCTTTTAATTTAATGGATCACATCCAAATGAAATGTCAATTTATTGTCTGTCCAGTTTTTTTCTGTCTTGATTGTAAATGTAATGTACTTTTAAAAATGAAATTGTAATGATATTCATGTTTTATATGTAAAAGACACACGCCTTCCAGAAACCTTGCATTTTGAGAAAACTGTCATGGTTTTATGAACGTTATAGAAAAAAGCTGCAGCACCATCAGGTGAAAAGTGATGTTGCAACATAAAAATATGTAATTCTACAGTTTTAGTGCCTTTAAAATATCTAAATAAAATGTTTTAATTCAACATTAAAGCTACAGAAGATCTATTTTAATGTTGCTATTATTACTTTATAATTATTTCTCAATCTTTGACCAATGTCCAGAATAAATTACATTTGTGAATATTTTTTATTTATTCAACCCAAATACCTAAATTGGTATTTAGGTTTCTAACGTTAATTCAAGGTTGGCTTATTATAAGGCATTTCAATAATAAAGAATTGAGGAAATGGTGCATTTCAAAGATTTTGCCATTTCGGGAGAAAAATATTTTTGGTCTTGGATTGATGCTTCCTTTCTAAAGGGGAGGAGATCTATGGGGCTGAGAAGAAGGAGGATCCTCATGACTCTCTAATTTGCTAAATGCTCACAGACAAAAACACTTTAGAAACTCATCTGGGAAACTGATAATTTCAGTTCACTGGTTATTTGGAGGATGTACAGCAACAGCATGTTCCCTCTAGCATTCGGCTTGCTGGTTTTGTCTTTAAGACAAAGCTCAGCACACTCAGAAAATGGTGAGTACTTCTCTTAAACCACCTGACATAATGAGAGCATAATGTGTGCAGATTTAACATTCAAACTTTCATTCTTTGTATAGAGCGATCCTTAAAAATGACTTAAGTTGACCAAAAAGACATTTTTCTTTGTAAAATAGCATTGTCAAAATGAGTATAATGTACCTCAAATGTCAGTTTCCATTCACTACTGGTTGGTCAATTTGGACTGAAAATGAAGGTGAATTCAAGAAAAACAGTACATTTTACATAATGTATTGCAGGAATGTAACTTTCTGGTGCAGAAAGAATCCATTTTGAATTATTCTACAGAACCATATCATTCTGTGTAGTTAAAAAAAAAAAAACAACATAATTCAAACCTTTAGCCAAAGTCCACTGTAATTCCCTTATTGGTTTGTGTATAAACCATGCCCATCTCTTTATATGTGGTGTAAATGTGATGGGACATGGAGAGCCATTTTCATTTAGTTTTTAGCGTGCTCACTTGTATTCATCTTACTGTTTAAACCTCATTTTTTAAATGAATGTTTTCATCTTGGGATCGCTAACAACCACTAAACAATGTTGGCACAAGCAGGTTGTATAGGAGGGACGAGACCAAATCTGTTTCTGTCCTACCATCGTGAACTGTTTTTGCCAAATTGAGATTAAAAATTATATGTGGAAAAGCATCAGATGCCCACTACTGCAGTAGAAAGTATTCACCCCTTTGTCAAATAAGTCAACAACATTTGGGTTATTTGACAAATTTTGCAACAAAAATTTTTGTCAAAATGAAAACTGATTTCTAGAAAATCATGTTTAAATAAAAAAAGTTTACCTCCTTTAAAGTGATTGACCTAATTCAACAGAAATCCAGCCAGGTGGTGCTAGAAGACTCAGTGAGTGGGACATCATTTGAATGCAGTGACAGTAGCACTTGACTTTCAGACATCTGTGTTTGAAAGTAAGCTACCATTTCCATTGTACCATTAAATTACATTTTTAAAAATATATATATTTAGCATTTTCCAGCAGGATACAATCTAACCATTTCACCCGATCCCAACCAAATCCGACTTTCAGTATGATTGAATTCAGAGAGTATTTAGAAGTTGTTTATGCTAGCCAAATTGCACTCAAGTGATAGTGATGTATTTATACTTGAATAATTACATCTGAAACAGGTTGACGGTTATTTCATTATCGCTTTGTATCTCTCTAAAGGCTCCATGTTGCTGCCTCGGACTTTCTCAGGTCGCTTTGTCCTGGTGACTGAAGAACCCATGGAATACATTGACCTGTCTGCGTTGGACAGTTTGAGTGATACTGTTGATGATGACGGCTCAGGTTCTGAGACGGAGCAGAAACTGTTGAAGAAACACGGCAAGCACGATCGCTTGCAAAAGCACCTTGTCGTCTCTGAGGAGGCCAAAGAGTTTCTCCAGGGTCACCTCGCGACAGCATTTGTCCCCACTGTTTACATCCTGGTCTTCATCACTAGCGTGCCTCTCAACCTTCTGGCCATGGTGATGTTTGTCCACCGAATCCGTCCCAGAAAGCCTGCAGTGATCTACATGCTGAACCTGGCTTGTGCTGACCTTCTGTTTGGCCTGGTCCTCCCCTTTAAAATCGCCTACCATTATAATGGCAACAACTGGATCTACGGGTCCTTCATGTGCAGGGTGGTGACAGCAGCTTTCCACTGCAACATGTACTGCTCCGTGCTGCTCGTCATGTGCATCAGTGTGGACCGGTTCCTGGCCGTGGTTTACCCCATGAACTCCCTGATGTGGCGGAGCCCTCAGACTGCTGCAGCCGTCTGTGCAGCCATGTGGCTCCTCTCCCTGGGAGGAGTGTTCCCCCTACTGATCTCAGAACAGACACTATATTTATCGGACCTTGGGATTACCACCTGTCATGATGTGCAGGATGTGGAAACCCTGCAATCCTACTATCGCTACTTCTTCCCCGTATACTCCTCCATCTTCTTCTTCATACCTCTTGCCTTCACTACTGTCTGCTATGTTCGAATCGTTCAGGCTCTGGCGGCAGCCAACTTGGAGAACCGCTCCAAGAAGACGCGGGCAATTGTGATGACTGTGGTGGTGCTGCTTGTGTTCGTGGTCTGCTTCGCTCCCACAAACATCATCCTGATGATTCACTATGTTCAGATCAGCCACACATCCAGAGACGGTTCTTACCAGGCGTACCTGCTCTCTGTGTGCATAGGAAGCCTCAGCTGCTGTCTGGATCCTATCCTCTACTACTATGGCTCCTCTCAGTGCCAAAAGCAGGTGGCTGCAGTACTTAGGTGCTCACCACTGGCACCAGCAGGGAGCAGCATGGACACACGCAGCATGCAAACGAGTGGATCAAGCACCAGATCCTGCAAGATGGAGGGCATGTATAGTGGTCATTATAACAAGCTGGTGGCTTAAGGAGCCCGTTTCTGAGAAATAATACAAACTTTCACAAAAGTTGTCATAGCTTTTTAATTTTTTAACATTTGGTCATGTTCTAGCAATATTTAATGTATCATTCTGGGAGTTTCATGTAACACAAAGTGGTGCATAACTTGGAACTGGAAGGACAAGGACATGTGGTTTCAGTAAAATAGATGAAGCTGGAAAAGTGAAACACGCATTTCTTTCCAGCTTCTCAGTCTGAAAAACATCAAGTCTTGAAGAGTATGTGTCTACTGGCTTTGTTCATCAAGAGGCTAAAACTTTTTCCCATTCTTCTTTGCAAAACAGCTGAATCTCAAAAAAAAAAAAACTTGGGATGGAGAACATCTGTGCAGAACACCTCTTCCCAATCCTCATGTCCAGACTTTGACTGGACCGTTTAGTCTTATCTACCTGCACTGATACAAACCCATCTATTCTATCTCTGGCTGGATTTCAGGGTTAATCCATATTTGACTCCTCTTTCTCATTAACACTGGTTATCTGGTTTTCAGTTGTTTCATACTTTTAACATTTTTGTATGATGGATTGGACTACGATGTTCACAGAGCAGGTGTGGTTATACTGAAAATAATCATACACAGGTGAAATCTGTTTACTATATGGGGGTGTCATAGTAAAAGGGGTTGAACACACGCTGCAATTTTTTATGTGTAAGAGAGAAAGCCACCCTTCCACTTTACACTTATGCACAACTTTATCATAAAATCTCAAAACATTAAAGTTTGTGTATGTAATGTGACGACATGTGAAAAAGTTCAATAGTGCTCAAGTTGGATAAAATAAATTCTTGGTTTTGGTTTGTGGTTCATACAGAAAACTTTTACACTGTATCTACCATATAACACTGTCACTGATTTTTCCTTCCTTGTCTACTCTGTCAGGGAATCAAACCATCAGTATCTGTTTTAGTATCATACAAATTACAAGTTGCAAACATAATGTCATATTTTATTTTATTTTTTTGACAATGTGTAATTATGTACAGGAACTACGTAAGTAAAAACAAACAAAAATGTAATTTGAATCATTAAATTTTTGTGGTTGTAGATTATAGGCTCTGCATCAGAAGAGTAACGCTCCTGGCCTGTTTTTTCATTCCTCACTTTCTGAATGTTGTGATTTTTAATTCAAATGACACTGACATAATATGGCCAGATAATATCAAACATCAAATAGAAAATTTCTCTTCTGAGAGGCAAATTAGTTCATTCTTGGATTTTGTCAAAACTTCAGAGTTTCTATGATAGAAACGTTTTATCCAACTTGAGCACTTAATGTAATAAATGGTATCAACTTTATGTTAATTTAAAAATTATGTTAGGAGAGAGCTTCACTAAACTGTGAATGAACTTGCTTGTGGACGTCCACCTCAGTTTGAAGATCTCTAATGGAAAAACAGCGACAGAGTCAAAGATAAAACTGTATATTTGGGTTTCTGAATGGATGTTGTTGGGCCTCCTTGACTCTGCATTTTCTTTTATTGCTGCTCAACTTTTCGTTTCTTTGTCCGGACACAATTCTGTAAGACAAAAGAAGAGAAGAACAATGCTTCATCGAATAAACAATACATTTAAGTGCTAACAATACTCATGTCTGAATTCTTAATTTCCAGGTATAAGATCTCCACCTTGTGGTGGTTTCTGCATTGCCTCAAGACACAATCTGCTGTCGAGTCACTGACCTGCTGTGGTGTCGTAGCTGTGAAAGTTCTTTGGGAAGTTCAGACACTTTGCTTGCTTCCTAAAATGTTCTACATCTGTGGGATGTATTTGTCCTGTCCTTGCTGTGAAGAAAGGAATAAATATAAAATATGCATGTATATTTCAAAACTTTACAGAGATATGCAGCGGACAGCGTCTCTTACTAAACTGCATGATGTATCTGCCTGTGATGTCCACATTACGAAAAGTGTCTGTCCACAGCAGGCAGTCAGAACAAGTCTGCAGGAGGTGTCCTTTGTGGTCCGACAGGTTTTCTGAAAGTGCAGGAAAAAGTCGAACTTATTATGAAAGCCCATAATCTGTTGGAGGCAGATTCTTTTTTTGTTTTGTAGATGAAATGGAGGGCTGATGTTTGTGGTTGACATACTGCGAAATGTGGCTGTGAGTCCAGAGACGGTTGCATTTACTTTTCCAAAGATGCACCGCTGACTAAAAAACAATATGACAAGTTTTATGAGGCTTAAATCAACCTTACTTATGCATAACACTGCAAACATTGCAACATTTTTATGGCTGCCAGAACATTTGGTCATGTTACAATCATAAAATTAATAGCATTTTTTTAGAATATTTTGCCAACACAAACAGAGTAGTACATAAATGTAAAACAAATATATATTTTAAAAGATTGGTGGGAAGTTCTGTCTATTAGGACTCTGTGGAAAAGAGTCAGAAAGTCTTATTAGCAGTTATCAGGTAGCCAGCAAACATGTGGAGGATACTTTAATCGTAAGATGGGATCAAATCTGAACCTTTTGGCCCACATGGGAACTGTAGCGCATCACAATGAATTCTCCATCCTCACTAAAATGTGGTAGTGGCAGCATAATGCTGTTCTTTGACAGGGACAGTGAGGCCGGTCAGAGATGACCGAAAATGGATGAAGCTAACTTCTTCAACAGGTTCAACCAGTCCATGGCCCCCCAAGCCCCTCTCTCACTGCAGCCACCCCTGCTCCTTACCACACACCTCCCTCCAGACAACACTACACTGACAACCCCCCCACACACCTCAGCACAACCCCCGCCCCACTTCACCACAGACCAGGTCAGAGAACAGCTGAGGAAGCTCAAGCCCAGGAAAGCAGCAGGGCCGGACCAGGTGTGTCCAAGGCTGCTGAAGACCTGCGCTACTGAACTGGGAGAGCCACTACAGCGGATCTTCAACCTCAGCCTGCAGCTAAGGGAAGTGCCCACCCTCTGGAAGACATCCTGCATCGTCCCAGTGCCCAAGAAGAACAGGCCCAGCGAGCTGAATGACTTTCGGCCCGTGGCACTTACTTCACACCTGATGAAGACGCTGGAGCGGCTCTTCCTCGGCCTCCTCAGACCCCAGGTGGAACATGCCCAGGATCTCCTGCAATTCGCCTACCAGTCAGATGTTGGTGTGGAGGATGCCATCCTCTACCTGCTGCACCGGGCCCACTCCCACCTGGATAAGGGCAGTGGCACGGTGAGGATCCTTTTTTTGGACTTCTCCAGTGCCTTTAATACAATCCAGCCCCTTCTGCTCCAGGATAAACTAAACAGCATGGGAGTAGACCCGCACCTGGTCACCTGGATCCATAGTTACCTCACCAACAGGCCGCAGTATGTCAGGCTGAAGGACACCGTGTCTGACACTGTGGTCAGCAGCACAGGAGCCCCCCAGGGCACAGTGCTGGCCCCTCTTCTCTTCACCCTGTACTCCTCTGACTTCCACTACAACTCGGAGCTGTGTCACATACAGAAGTATGCTGATGACACAGCCATAGTAGGATGTATCAGGGACGACAGAGAGGAGGAGTATCGCTGTCTGGTGAGGGACTTTGCTCTCTGGTGCCACACAAACCACCTGGAACTCAACACCGCTAAGACGAAGGAGCTGGTTATAGACTTTGGGAGGTCCAGACCACAGCCGAGACCAGTCACATTAGAGGGAACTGAGGTTGAGGTCGTGGACGCCTACAAATACCTCGGGCTGTGGCTGGACAGTAAACTGGATTGGTCAAAACACACTAGCCACCTGTATGGGAAAGTGCAGAGCAGGATGTACTTCCTGAGGAGACTGCGGTCCTTTAACATCTGCAGCAAACTGCTCTGGATGTTCTACCAGTCTGTGATTGCCAGTGTCCTCTTCTACACCGTGGTGTGCTGGGGAGGCAGCATATCCAAGAAGGACACGTCCAGACTGGACAAACTGACCAGGCGTGCCGGCTCTGTGGTCGGCATGAAGCTGGACTCTCTGGTGTCGGTGGCAGAGGCGAGGACACTGAACAAACTGCTGGACATCATGAACGATAGCAGCCACCCTCTACACGCCGTCATCAGCAGCCAGAGGAGCCGGTTCAGTGACAGACTGCTGCTTCCCAAGTGCCGGACCAATAGATTTAAGAACTCTTTTGTCCCCCATGCCTTCAGACTGTACAATTCCTCACTGGGGGGGGGGAGGTGACACAGGACAGAGGGTGGAAGGAGTAGTGACCCCTTGTATTTTTCTCCATACTTATCAGGTCAAACCACATAGTGCAATACAATATCACTGGTCAATCTATCCGCCAAATTCTTATATATATATTTTTTTGTGTTGTATTTATATTTACTTATATTCTTATATTCTATATTCTTATTCCTTGTTTCTTACATAATTTAAGGTTTTTCTTGCATAATTTAAGGTTTTGGTTACTCACATTTAGTGTGTACCTTAGTATTTAATTTGTATTTTGTATTCTTTTGCACTTTACTTACTGTGTGCTATCTTTGTTTTTTTGCCTGGGAGCTGCTGGTAACTTCAATTTCCTGAGGGAGTCTTCCCAAAGGATCAATAAAGTACAAGTCTAAGTCTAAGTCTAACAATGGGGGTAAAAAAAATGGGACAAGCTGTTTCAAACTTGAGTGGAATGGTTTAGATAAAGTATATTTATGTGTTTGCTTTAATTCAAACCACAATATGTGAAAATACTTGGAAAATGTCAAAAGTGAAAAACAAAAATTGAGGATACCCCAGAAGACCAACAGCTGTATCTGCAGTAAAAGTTGTGTTTACATGACCACTCTGAATCAGATGTGTTCAATACACATGCACACTACAAAAAAAGAACCATTAATTTTTTCATTTCCACTTAACAATTACAAGGTAAATTTGGTTTACATAAAGTCAAAATGTACATAAAATCCCAAGAAACTGCATCAAAGTTAGTAACTAGACAGACTACTCACAAGCAGTAATCCCCCCATCGCAGGGTCACAGTCAGGTTGTCAGAGGTGGGCTGCAGCTCAATCCAGGAACTTTTCATGTACTCCAGTGCTTTGTGGTATGTCACTGGATCGCCTGCTCCCATCACATAAATCCATTTTCCAAATAACTTTAACCAAAATGTGAAAGAAACATCCACAAGCTAAATGATTCCCTGAAACTGTTTTTAAAAAATCATTTGGAGAGGAGACAAAAATGAGCAGGACTCACCTGTTCTGGCTCCTCTGGCATGTAAGGTTGGACCAGCTCCTGGCAGTCCGGAGCAGACGCTGCACTCAGGGAAACGAGGGTCAGCAGAAAGCCGACGACAGACAGAGCCATGGTCAGACAGCAGATGTTACTGATCCTGCAACAGAAACCTTCTGATGCCGACTCATTTCCCTCCAGGCTTTCAGACAATAAAAAGGAGTTGTTGTGTAAGTGCTAAAAACAAGGGAGGAGGGGGGTGTTGTACTTTCAAACGCTCCTGCAAAGCCTTTTCAGGAAACACTCAGAAACATGCAGATTTCTTTTGGACAGCTCTGAAAGAACTGCTCAATGGTCCTCTGTTGCAAACGCCTTAGCTCCTGAATGAACTCCGGCAGAGAGCCACAACCTTTCAAAAGTCCCAATAAAGGATCAGACTGAGTTTTGCATCAGCAGAGGAAAAGGCAATTGTCTGTTGGGCATCTTCCTCTCTCCCGCTGGGTGTTACCCAGCGACAGTCTGTCGCTCTTTGGAGCTGCATTAGTTTTATTGAGTAGGGAACTCGGCACAAAATGATCAGACTGTGAAGAATGGAAAAAATAATTTGCCAGGACATCATTCAGGGGGATTAAAAACTGCTTTTATTCACCGACAAGTACATCAACCGGGAAAAAAATAATACAAATTAAATCAATTTTAATGAGATTTAATTATTCAGGCTAAACTACAACGAGTTGATCTACTGCAACATGATAACGCAGCTTAGTGCATGTTAAACTGGATCCATGGAGGCTCCCCACAGAGCTGGGACGACTGTGTGCTTTAATTCTCAGCTGGCTGATTCTCGGCTTGATCTGTCTCTGTTTTCCTAACAGCAGGTGATGTTCTCTCCCCCCTGTCATCTGGACACAGATCTGAAAGAGAAAGAAAAAACAAGGAGAAAATAATCACAAAATAATTAACTGTTTCCTCTGAGACTCATCCTACTTTGAGGACTTGGGAAAATGGCTGACCTGTGCTTACAAAGTGATACTCTGGGAGAAATCCAAGACATTCTGCTTGCTTTTTGAAGGTTTCCAGCTCAGAAGGCTCCAGAGCTCCAGTGCGTGCTTTAAAGAAAGGAGACATGTCAAATTGTAACCCAAAACACACTGTTTCAATGACTTGGTAGAAAGTATAGGTAAACTATCTCACTGAACAGAAACAGGTATCGGCCTTTTGATTTCCCATCAGGCAGTAGGGTGGTGTCCTCAGACAGGAGGCAGTCGCTACACGTCTCATAATACTTCCCATCATGATAGGAAGTGTGACCATTGATTATAACTGTAAAACATGGGAGAAATTACTCAGTTTATCCTGCATGTGTGAAGAATAAAGAAGATGCTTCCAAAACCAAAGCTGCAAAAACAGCCCAAAAATTGTTTGTACATTAGCTTGTAAAATCCACCTAAACCTTTTAAATGTGATTTGTAAGCATGACATACCACATATAAACGAGTCAGTAAGACAATGTTTCAAAATACATACAAGTGGTGTGACTTGTTATTCCCGATATGGAGACATTTGCTGCACCCTGAAGGCACTTCTCTTCACTACTGTGATGAAAAACAACAAAAATCAACCCTTTAATTCACACAGGAGATCATAAACCATGAACTCTGCATGGATCAGTAATGCATATAACTGTCCGATAAGGACATTCAGCAGAGCTCTTACAGACGGTCGGCCCAGTACAGGGAGATGACTCCGCTGTCGGAGGTGGGGGACAGTTCCACCCAGGAGCTGTGCACCGACAGCAGGTCGGTCTTCAGGTCGTGCTTGTCCCAGGAGCCGACGTGGAGCAACCACTTTCCATAGATCTGCACATACAGTCACTGCACATGTAACTCAGTTTTAATACGCTTTCTTTATTCTTTAAAAAGCGAGTTATTGCTGTGATTTTGAAGAGGTCTGATTGCAGCCTTTTTTACTGACTAACTAAATTCTAACAGTGTGATTAGTCTCATATAATACTTTTATTTGTTGTATTTCTTTCTTACCTCACTTATCTTATTCACCCACCTTATTGTGTTGACTATTGACAGTATTATTTTTCTAATATTCCAGGCTTTGTTCGTTTCATAGTGCTACTGTAGATGGTATGTCTGCAATACCTTTAGGGTTTTACAGGCGCAAAAACAATCATTTCTATTACTTTAAACACCAAACGACACACTGTGACCTTGGAAATCGCAAGAAAAGAAAGAAAAAAGGAAAGGGAAAGAAAACAAACAATAACAAAAGAGCTAGAAACTTTAAAACAGTGGTTTTACATATGTCCTTGAAACTGAAGTTTCCATTGAGAATAATAGAATAAAAGAATGATTAAGTAAAAAAAAAAAAGAGAGATTAAAAGTTTTTCGATATCATAATAGATCCTTCCTTGGAAAAGTAAATAGACGAGTACAAGATGTTGTGATGCAGGCTAATATAAAACTGTATCTATGGCAGAATTTAACAGTCAGACACTTTAAGCTACATTTTGCTTGAAATAATGTTTAAAGTAGCTATATTATTTGTAATGTCTGCTTTTACAACAGAATGTGAAGCACAATGTTGCATGGTATTATTTTCAATAAAAATCACTCCCCACTAATTAATTATTGAAAATCCTCTTTCTGTGTGTTAGCTGTACCCTCCCAATAAATTACTGAGTCCTTTAATCAGCGCGAACTGTCAGTAGTCGGTGTTTGGAGGCTCTTCACTCACGTCATTATCTCCTAGCAAACCATGTCAGATATACTCACAGGGCTGTGGCTGTCCAGCACCAGAGGCTTCACCAGCTCCTTGCAGTCCGGCTCGGACGCGGCGGCGCTCAGGGAGGTGAAAGCCAGCAGAGCTACAACCAGCTGTGCAGCCATGGTTGGAGACAGCAGGCAGCCGGGGAGCAACACTGATGTCAGGGATCCTGCTGCCAGCCACAGACCCCTCAAAGGAACCGAGGGACGCCTTCTAACAGGGGGATGGGCCACACACGCAAGATGGGAGCTTTGTACCAAAAGATGTTCATTACCCACCCCTCCCCTCTGCTTGTCCTTATGCACCCCAAAGAGCTGATATCTGTTTTAATTTCTTAATAATTTCTTAATAATAATAATAATAATAATAATATGCTGTTCCCGACACACAGTCACACAGATGCACAGCTGAATACACGTGCTTGGTCTCTGTGGGAAACAAATATTTGACTTTTCGCCTCCACTCAGCAGGAGTTTGAGTCCTATTTATCTTGTTACATAACAAGCAGCTGGCAAAGTGTGAATAGCAGGAACCCCACATGTCTCAGTATGTGAACAGAATGTCGCACAAAGTGTCAGGCACTTTCAGATACACAGAGACACAAGCATATGGAAATTTCCCCCCCATTCTGGCTTCATCTCTTCTGTTCCTAGCAACAACAACAAGAAAAAAATCTTTTAAATTGTTGTAAAAATGAAAGACAAACTGACCAACTTTTCTTATTTACTCTGTATCAA
This sequence comes from Xiphophorus couchianus, assembly GCF_001444195.1. Classification (NCBI taxonomy): domain Eukaryota; kingdom Metazoa; phylum Chordata; class Actinopteri; order Cyprinodontiformes; family Poeciliidae; genus Xiphophorus; species Xiphophorus couchianus. Next base: position 18,563,679 of record NC_040239.1, read on the forward strand.
TAAAATAAGTTTTGGCCTCCGATGAAACTCAAAAACAAAGCACAATACAAATAAGCAGAATTTTCTCGATGCAAAGCGCTTTTCATTTCTGAAAGGGTCGACATGGCTGGCTTGGCGCAGAGAGAGAGGGAAAGCAAAAACAGACCAACAAACTCTGCTTAGCATTCATGTCATGATCCTTAATATTAGAACCAAGATGGAGACATTTTCTGATCTTGTGACGGCTTTGTTATCGTAGAATATTATATTTCTGCATCTCAGGACTCTTGTTTGTGATAGCAATGAGAATCTGCTTTGAAATTTAAACTCTAACCTCACTACAAAGCTCTTTGTAAGCATCATATCTTGTAAAGCACAAACTGCTGCTTTGACAGTTCTTTAATTATTATTTTTTTGTAGCATACAGCTCTGTTTTGCTGACTGATCTTGTATGAATAAATTGTCCAACAAGTTGCAGTTCTGTCATCAAAAGGAAACTATTTGTGCACATCTTGGCATATCTGGCTGACTGGAGTAGGAAAGGAAGGCAAAAGCTGGAAGGATAAAGATACTGAAAAACATTTTTATAAAAAGGCCCACGGTGAATGGAAAGCCAGTGGAGAGATTACATGTTGTTGTTTATTTTCTTTTATCTCTTTTCTCACAAAAGAACAGAAGATGCTGGTCCTTCCTTTTATGCTCTGTAAATCTGCTTATTGAAACTTAAAAGACTTGTCATAAAACCCCTCGCTCACAGAAAAGACAAAACTGGAATTAAAGCTTGTCACAAAGTATCCTGCAATGCCACTTCCTTTCATGCTTAGTCAGACAAAATCGTAGAGTTTGAAGTGTAGTTTGTTACAAGCAGGTTTCCCACACACTTTTCATGTCAAAAATCCATTCTTTTTCTTGTATCTAACATTTTTTAGCCAATTTAAAACTAAATGCAAAACCTAAAAAGTTATTCCCAGCCGATACTTGTGTATAGGTTTGCGCAATCAACAGATTGAGGGATGGATGGATGGATACAGTTCAGACATTTTGACAGGGCATAAAGTCAAGAAACATAAATTTGCCCTCACTAAATTTCTTTGTCCATACTTATCCAGGCCTATAAAATTGTCCAATCAAATTTAAGACATTTCCAGATTGGTAGAAGCTCTACTGACAAAATAATGTTCCTCATAGGCGGGATGAGGTACCTGTAAGGTAAAACTCACGACTTCTTTACCGTGAAAGAAAAGATAACAGCATAATAATTTCTGTTTTACATGCATTGCTGAGGTTTATCTTGAAATACATTGAACAGACAGCAGTGAATGGTTTGCAGCACACTACATAGTTTATTTCCAAACAATTAAAACAAGTTATGCTTCAGAGAGTTAACTAGGAAATCACATGTGAATAGTGATTAGATCCAAAGAGTTCAGGAACAGCAGGCAGGAGGGCGGAAAGCAGACGGTAACTTGTGTTCTTCTATTGTTCTTCTGTATTTCCCTCTGTAGGTACAGTGGTAGGCTCCCTTTCCTCAGTACAAAGATCTGAAACACAAAGGAAGTGAAGTTGTGTTAAATACTACATACTGCAGACAGCTAAGTACTGACAGAAAGACCGAATCTTACCAGTAGTCTCCAGAAAATACAAATCAGGTAAGAGGTTCAGACACTTCGCCTGTTTCTTGAAAACCTCAAGATCGGAGCCATCCAGTTTCCCTGTCTTTGCTGATATTTGTGAAAGGAGAAGTTGAACATTACTACAGTTTACAAATAACTAATAAATCTGTTTTTTGGATTGTAACTGTTGAAGAAATAAACCTGGAACTCACTGAAGATGTAGAGGTTTTTGCTTTTCCTTGTCTCCCCGTTCACCTCGGCCACCGCGTCGTCTACCCACAGGGCGCAGTCAGCGCACGTCTCCAAAAAGTGCCCGATATGCTCATATGTGGTGGAGTTATAATAAACTGAACCAGATGAAACATAACATTAACATGTTTTGCTACGAGAGTTGGTAATATAACGCATTAAAGCAGGGATCTACTTACAGATCATCTTGGTCATGTTTCCTGAAGTGCTGGAGTTAAGGGCCCCACAAACACATTTTCCTTCACTGCCAAAGGGAATTAAGATAACTCACACTTTAAAATGTTATCTTAGTAAAGCATTGTTATTAAAATTATGCAATTGTAATTTCCAAGTGAATATACATTTTGTCCATGTAATGCAAACTGAATTCATCGCTGTCAGGTATGGTGGCGAGTTTAATCCAGGAGCTGTTCACAATCTTTTTTGCATTCAGGTTCTGTTCGCTGTCTGACGCTCCAGCATGTAAAACCCATTGTCCATAAATCTGTTCAGATGAGAGAACAAGTGTGAAGTTACTTTTCAGGAAGACACATATTGTGATGCAAGAAAACCCCCAAAGGTTAAATCATCTAGTTGTTGATTTAATGATTTGTTGATTCTGAGCAGCTGCTGCCCTGCTTACCTTGCTTCGGTCCTCCAGAGGTTTGATCAGTTCATCACAGCCTGGATCAGATGCGGCAGTCAGGGAGGAGAGAGCCAGCAAAGCGAAGCAAAAGTGAACAGACATGGTGGGAAGCTGAATGGAAGTCAAGTGGATGCGGTTGCAAGGACAGGACAACTGAGCTCTTTTGGGAGGGCCTGGATTAAGACTAGGAGACAATAATCACGTAACAGAGAGAGAGAGAGGTTTGATGTGGGCGGGCTGTACGGAAATGGGACAATGTGATATAATCATTTAAAGTTTACACCAGAGACCAGCTCTAATGCCAGGTGCTTCTGGACCCCTTCTCCATATTGACTTCATCTAATTTATTCTTGAAAAATGTCACATAGTAAAGTGTTTAATCTCATCTTTCTGTAAAGGAACAATATTTTTATATCCATCTCAGAAATGCATAGAACCAAGACCCGGCAATACCTGATAGAAAGCTGCATTTTATGAGATTTCATGTGGTTAAACATTTCATAAGCACAACATTAACAGCATGTCTGTGATATTTTAGCCCAAGCATCAATCTCATGAGTTTAATGAACTGTGCATTCAGTCAGTCTGAGTCCCTTTAACTCAAACTGGCTGCACTGAAACAAAGAAGATGCTGTTGTATATTTTACTGCGTTTTCGCAGTTATGGATCCAAACAACAAATCCTTATTCTGAGCTTCTACAGTAGCTTTAATATTTCCAAATTGATACCAGTATCTAGACATGTCACTTATTGTTCTCATATTTCTTTTTAAAACTATTCGTAAGAAACCAATTTAAAATTCATACATTTGTATTTAGTGTAATTTACGAAAGGAGGATAAATAAGACTAGTAATAATAAAATAATACTATGCCTCTAATACGGGCTTTAATGACATCCTACCTTTGTTGACCTGTGTAATCGGAAGTATCTTTTGGCCTGAAAGTCATATTGTAGTTTCTAATGCGATGAATTAAGTCTGGAATAAATGATCATGAGTGATATTTCAACTTACATAACATTTAAATGAATACTGATGAAGTAATTGAGATGAAGTGAATGCACTCACTGCAGGTCACACCCTCATTTCAGAGGAAACAGGATCTTAAAGAAGAAGATGTAACCAATGCATTGCTTACATGCAAACAACACAAATACAAAGTGTGAATAACATGAGTTATATCATGGAGTGTTTCACATATTGGCCTTCCAGGGTTTTCCATCCAAAGCTAATCATGTTCATTTGCAATGTTAAAATTTTCATAACCTTTTTTTTGTTCCTAATACTTGGAAGGTGAAAATAAATTCAACATGTACGCTGAAAGAAAGCAGAAACACATCACAAGGACACAGGTTGTTTTCAGGAATAAAATGATAAACATTTAATCACATTAAAGACCACGCTTTAAAGTAAAATTAAGCTTGCAGGGTGAAAGAATCACCTGACTTATTCCAAAAGACGAAAAATAACCTCTAGGTGATTCTAACAGTAATGTTTAAATAAAGTCAAAACAATATTTTCATACTAAACCTTTGCAGCATAAGGAATCAACGCAATACATCGAGAACATAATATTGGATTTGCACCTGACAAGAGATTTCCGCATAACTAGAAACAATTATGCATGAGGAGTCTAACTATGAATGGATATTTAAGCAGATTTATTTCAGACTTCAGAAACAGTAACAATGAAGGCGATAACTTTATTGTTCTTCAGCATTTGCATTTGTTGAGGCAGCGATAGGCTCACTTTCTTCAGGACACCGGTCTGAAACAGAAAGGAAATCAAGACTCATTACATATTAGAAAACACAGACAGTTTTGGTACAGAGACAAAGAAGCAATTTTACTTGTAGTTTCTGGAAAATAGAAATCTGGAATGAGGTTGAGACACTTGGCCTTTTTGTTCAAAGTCTCTTGATCGGATGGATCCAGTTTGCCTGTCTTTGCTGAAGGTTATGAAAGGAGAAAATGGATATCATTTCAAAATCTAGTACAATTTTTTTTTAAACAAATAATTTCAAACAATAAAATAACAATAAAACAGAAAACTCACTGAAGAGGCAGAGGTTCCTGCTTTTTCTAACTGCCTCTGTCAAAGCCTCGTCTGACCAGAGGACACATTCTCCAGATAGTTCCCAACATGCACATAAGCAGTGGAGTTAAAGTGAACTATAAAAGACAGAGCAGACGGTCAAACTTTCTTCATGCAGCTCTAGTATTTACTGGTTACGGCCTAAAGATGTAAAGCACTTTGAAATGCCTTGCTGCTGAAATGTGCTATACAAATAAAATTTGATTGATTAATTGATTGATAAAGAGCACTGCTGTCTACTTACTGATCACCTTGGTAGAGTTTCCTGAGGTGCTGGAATTAGCACTACCATAAAAAAACTATTTCCTTCACTGTTAAATAGAAATAAGAAAATAAACATTAAAGATGTAAGATAATATTCTTCGGTGACAATCATTGTTTAATCAACTAATCATAATAATTATAGTAACTTTTAAAGGACCACAGCTTACATTTTGTCCACATAGTGCATGATGAATTCGTCACTATCAGGTATGGGTTAGATTTTAGACCTGGAGCTGCTGGAGATTTTGTATGACTTCAGCTCTTCTTCATTGTCAGAAGTTGCATTTTCTATAAACCTACATGTAAATAGGAAGAGTGATTTTTCAGGAAAGCTTCCCCAAAAAAAAAAAAAAAATTGGTTTAAAAATGCGAAACAACCATAGTTTTAATTTTCAAACCAGATTATTTTAACAAGAAAGTTATCAATCCGTTCAGCAAATTCTGACATTTCTTCTGTTCCTTGTGTTGACTCAGATTATCTTTGAATATTTCGACACTTCACCCCAATCAGTGGTTTGTGTTGTGTGAATGCATGAAACTACAGACCCACCAAACTGAACTAAAACGATGTCATTGTTGGACTGAACAGGACCTGAACTATCAATGGGGCTTTTTGGACAAAATGGTACTAAAATCTGCTTCACACTGTCAGTGCAAAGCACTGCTTACCTTCCTTTGGTCCTCCAGTGGTTTTATCAGTTCATCACAGCCTGGGTCAGATGCGGCAGTCAGAGAGGAGAGAGCCAGCAAAGCAAAGCAAAACTGAACAAACATGGTGGGAAGCTGAAAGTGGATGGTGCTGGAAGGACAGGACAACTGAGCTCTTTCAGGAGGGTCTGGACAAAGACTAGGAGACAATATCTTATGTAACAGAGAGAGAGAAATGGGAGTTGGCAGTGGGAGGTCTGTGTAGCAATGGGGCTGTGTTACATAATCACAGCAGTGACTCAGATGCCCATTTATTTAGGTCATTTTTTCTTTCAGCTGATATTTGTGTGCAGAGGACAATGTTTAATATCTGCTCACAATTTGCAGGGCACTCACATGGAGTTCTTTGCAACTGGCCTGTTGGATGGACATTTACGGGACTTTCCTTTTTAGTCTGCAAAATTTGTGGAGACCATAATCAAAATAGAGCATGCTGGTTTTAAAACTACGGGTTTTATTTTGTTTCATTCAATGGCAGGTGTAGTATTCTTCAAGGCTTGCTGAGGGCTTTAAAAATTACATAATAGGACACAGAAAGTTGTTTTTTTCAAATAGTTTCCTTTTCTGCTCCTCTGATACTTTGTATCTCTTTAAACCAAATGTACACTGTGACGTAAAATCTGTATTTGTTTGCACATTTCATTAGTGTTTAAACCCATAAAATTAGGCTTTGTTTTACAAATTAAGATCTGTTTCGGGGTCATTTAGAAACAAGATTTGCAACCCAATTTATTGTCGCCATCAACCTGTACTTTAAAGTGGTACCATCATCAGTTTATCTGACCAGGTTTATTATTTCAGAGTTGGGTTTCACTGATATTCTACTGCATGTCAGCTTCCTGCTCTTTCAAACATCACTGCTCTCAGGGGCAGGCAGCAAATCTGTGATGACATAAAGTATCCTTTAGGTGTTTTCAGGTTTTAACAACCATAAGACAAGATTAAGACCAAACCAAGACATGATGATGTAAACTGCCTTGTTGCTGACATGTGCTATACAAATAAACTTGATTGATTGATTGCTTGATGACATAACTTGGAAGGAACATAATTTCTGCTAACAAGCTGCAAACATTCACTTGCAGCCACATCAATACAATGATTAAAAAGACACAAATGACTAAGGGAAGAGAAGCTTTATACCAGCAAATTCGAAACCCATGAAACTTCTCCGCTTATCTACAAAAACATAATACAAGAATAAAAAAGAGAAAAATGAACACATCACAAATGAAATCCCACATAGCGTCACAAAACAGAAATGCAATCTAATTTACAAACTTATCTTCTTGTACTCCCACTTTATGGCTTCAGTCTAACACGCGCGCACACACACCCACACACACAAAATAAGATTAAAATGTCTCTTTTCAGCTGTGATGGTGGCTTATCAGTCCATTACTCCCACTTCAGTGATTCTCTGCAGAGTAACATTCAAATAATAATTACATCAAATACACATACAAGAGAGAGGAGCTACATTTGTGACCTGTACATGTTGAAGCATGGAAACGAGCATGTTCACACAAATATTGACCTTTGTACATAGTGGCAATTATGGGCACTGGAAAGTTTTTTTTTGAATGAGTCAAAACAAGCTTTTAGCTTTTTGTACCAAACCACATTTTAAAATCATATTAAAATCACAGTTTAACCGGATGACAATTGTTTAGGAGTAGTCAGTGCATTCCGAGATTGACATTTGCCATTCATCTGTGTCTCAGCTGAATACAGAGAATTAGACCCACTGTGCATTTTGTGGTTCCAGGATGTAGACGCAGGAATACTGTGAAGCAATATTAAAAGCAGAAGAGGTCAGAGAATCCACAAAAAAGACAGTATTTTACTAACTCTTGTTCAGATGTTGTATTGCAGGTATGCCGTGAACAGAGCCCAAAGTCCAACACTTTGAGCATATAGCTCATGAGTTACATCACAACAATGATTTTCAGTTAAATACAGAAAGAGGCCAATTCCCCTTGCTTGGAAAGCAAGTGACAACTTTCTAACTGCACAGTAGTATTACCTGAAAACTATAATCAATTATCTTTGCTGCTCTTCCAAGTTGTTTTTTTTTCTTTTACAAATGAATTAATCAAAGCATAACACAATCCATTACATAGAGGTCAAGTGGATATATTAAAAAAATAAATAAAAAGTAAATGTGGCAGTCTTTTGTTTCAATAGTGACTGATTGTTGTTACAAAATTATATTCAGAGTGTGTTGAAATCGAAATTTGGATAATTGCTGATTGTAATCTTCTCTTATTTTACCTGTTTTGGTGAGACAAACGGAAGGATGTGTGCCATATTTGTGGTCAAGTTCAGAAAATATTCACAAGCATTTCTTCAAAGCACAAATAAATAAAATGATGCAACGCTGTAGACAACTACAGGTGTTGAAAACGTGTCTTAAATAACTGCAAAAGTCTGAAATAAGGCTAAGAGGCTTGTGACTGCGGTGGGTTTGCATTTATGTTGTAATAAAAAACAGAATTTATCATAAAAAAGCTGAAAATATGTTTAACAGTTAGATAAATTAAAGTAAAAACAACATTCTGGATACTGTGGTTTGTTTCCAATTATCTTCAGTAGAATGTATTCTATCAGTCACTTGTTGGATGTGCATACCCTGCTCCATACACATCGGATGTAAATATACAAAGAGTTCTCCTCTTGCTTGATTCAGTTGGTTTCCTTTGTACTGTCTCGTAGGTGTAAGAGGAAGAACTGATGAATGTAGCAGAGTCACCACTTTGAAGAAACAGAAAAGAAGAGACATGGGCAGAAACCACGGAGGGTTTGGGGTAACGGGCGCCTGGAGGTTGGGGGGGCAGCTATGGCGAACGATGAGTCACTGGCCTAAATGATGTCAAATCGTGTCTCTCTGCTTCATCTGGATCTCCCCAAAGACAGGTTTGTGAGCGACGGAGAAAAACCTGCTTTCTGAGTCTTCACACACTCATTGTCATGTTTGGAGAATACTGCTGAAAGGAGACAAGGAAAGAGAAGAGAAGTGTGAATGTTGCATTCATGTGTAATAAGAAGCCAGTCAGGATTCACAACTGCTAGGCGAAAAGTATTCATAACCATTTTCACATTGTATCATTTTACAATTACAAACTTGTGTTATGTATAAATTGACTGGTCAATGCAAAGTAGCACATTCTTATGGAGTGGAAATAAAAGAATACTTGGGTTTATAAATAAAAAAATGAAAGGAAATACCAGAGCCATTTTTGGTATTTCTCTCTCAAAAAATAAATATTTAAAAAAAGAAATCTGGTGTAAACAAATTCCTACATATAACTATATGGAACCTACCAACCACATTAATTAAATGTTAATATACATGCACCTTTTCTGTGAAGGCCTCATAGGTCTATTGGAGAACATTGGAGAATAAGGAAGGGCAAGAATGCAACCTTTCATAATGTAAAGGCCACGCACACACAAAAATGAAACTATGAATCTTTATTTCTTCCACTTTGAAATTCTGCACAGCTTTGTGTTGGTTTATCACGTAGAAATAAATAAAACTCATTAAAGTTTTCAATTGTAGCATCAGAAAATTGAGCTTTTGCTTGAACTGTTTTTCTTCGATAACAAACTTTCTCTGTGGCAACCTAAAGGCCAAAGTCAGGAGTCGCTGAGCTTGGCAAAAAGAGAAAGTTTGTTTCTATCGATACTAATGTCAGCAAATCAAAGTGCCACATCGTGTTTGTGATTCAAAGTTACTTTGTGGATCTTTGCTATCGCTGTGAGACTGCTAGGCAGCCAGCAATAGATTGTACAACAACTCATTGTTTGCAGCCTAGGTATATCAAGTAAAAACAACATATTTGAAAAAAAAAGTTACTCTCAACTTTCCTGAAACATCTGAGGAAAACCTCCAGAACAATAAGTAACTTACACTTTCATTCTGAAATGGATTAAGGAAGTTTCCTCCCATCTCTCCGTCCTCTCTGGGTGTCCCTGGTTGGTTGCTCATACTTAGGTTACCAGGAGAGTTCTGTGAGGAGTAAAACATGTTTAAAGAAAACTGTAATTTCACGAGCTAGAAGAAAACACCTCGAGTGCTTTACTAACCTTGGAGAGACTGTCCATGTCGCTGGACCCTGAAACACAGAGTAGTATATCATAACCCTGCATGGATTTTATGTGACGCATCAGGAACAAACATGATCACAAATGTGCAAAATATACAAATTGCTCATCCTCTTACCTAAAGATCCGTTCATGTGATGCGGCTCCATCCCTGCCATTCCCCCCAATGGACCGTCACTCCCGCCTCCCATTGGGAACTGAGCCGCATGTATGCAGGAGAGACAGAAGCAGCAAAACACACACATCAAGATCTGACCTCATTCTTTAACAGATCACATAGTGTAGAGCAAAGTGATGAAAAGGTCTCACATTCGGCCGGCTTCCACCAGGAGGGACTGTGTTTATCATGGTGTACATGTTGTCACCAGAGTTAGTTGAATCTAACAGAACAAAGAAAAAAATCGTAAAGGGAAAAATCCTCAACATACAGACATGAAAAGATGGATGCAAGGTTCACCTGCTGGACTCGGCATTATTGGGGTTCCAGGTGCACCCCCTCCTCCTGGAGGTCCCTGGAATAAAAAGTTTGTTTTTTGTTGTATAAATTACCAAGCAGCAGGCCATACAAAGAGTGCAGCACAGTCTTATATCTGTCATACATACCACATAGCTGCCTGGGGATGCAGACGAGTAGGGAGTCTGGGAAAAAATGGAGAAGAAGAAAATCAAAGTTATGAAGTCAGAACTTTTTAAGGCCTTTTTGTTTGAGGACTTACAGAGTTTGAATTTGGAGGATTTGGCCAGGGTCTGCCACCTACTGGTCCCCTGCAACACACACATACACACACACACACACATCGGTATTCTGCTTTTATGCAGGCCTTGCTGTTTCTGGTCAGAGTTGGCAACAACAACGTGTTCTGATGCCAGAAGAAAAGGTGGTGGGAACAAGAAGGAAAAAAAGAAAATAACTTTGACAAAAGAAGATAAAATAGTGGAAAGCCAACTCCTGGGTCCACAGTAAATAACCAGAGAAAAGAATAAAAGCCTGAGTGTGGGGACAGATTTAGGATATCTGACATTTGTCTCGCCCTTTAACTGAGAGAATGTGTCATTTAATTTACGGTTTGAAATGCAGACCAAGATGTGCTCGAGCAGCACAGTGCTACTTTTATGCCAGTCCCCGTAGTTTTGCACATTTTGTCACATTCCACAACACAAGCTACAATATTTTTTATTTTTTATTTATATCCCTCCAGCAGGTCTTTTGTGGGCTCTAGTGTCCCTTATATTACAGTAGGCTGACAGGAAACAGGGAAGGAGAGGGGGAAGACATGCGGCAAATGTCGTCGGGTCCGGGAGTCGAACCCGAGACGGCCGCGTCGAGGACTCAAGGCCTCCAAATATGGGTCGCGCTAACCGCTACGCCACCACGGCATGCCGCTACAATTTCTTTTATTGGAACTTTATGTGATAGACCAACATAATGATCTATCAGATCAGACCATTATGCAGTCTTTTGTTTCACTCTGCTTTTCTACCATTCTGCTTCTATAAAGCAGAAGGGAAAACACTCTGACAGCGTTGTGTTTGTCTAGTTTGTAAAATTCAAATAAAATACCTGAAGTTCGCTGTTTTAATGTCACAAATTGAGAACAAGTTCAGGATGTTGGAATACGTTTTCTGCTAGTATTACATAATGATGTGTCCATCACTCACATGCTCATACCAGGCATCCCAGGACCAACCAAAGCATTCAGCGGGGGTCTCATCCCACCTCCATAGTTCTTAAGAGCAAAGAAAAAACAGACACTCAAAAACACATTGCTTTGTGTAGATTCTCGTTTGATGGTTTCCCCATACCTGGGGCCCCAGAGGTACCATTCCTCTAGGTGGAGTCATCCTCTGCATTGGTCCCCCCATGCTTGGATGCCCTGAAACATGAACACCACACAGTCAGTGTTAATTTGAGACTTTGGACTGAAGGTTAACAGGATTATCAGATCAGAAACATTTTCAGCAATCATGTACCTCTAAGCTGAAGGCCACTAAATTGTGCAATCTCTTTGTCAAAACACTAGAACGTCACCATACATATTTTACATTTGCTCCTTAAAAATTAAGAAAAAAAGCAGCTTCCTATGGTTGATGTTATTCAATACAATATATTTGAATAAATCTTCCAAGAGATTTGGAAAATTTCATATTTGAAATTCAGCCTATATCTGACAGCCCAGAATAAAAGCCTTTTTGCACAGCGAGCTCTATGAGAGCCAATTTTGCTCTCCAGTGATCAAAGACATAATTATGCAACCAAGCTGACTCTGATGACAAAAATTGCCTACCAATGCAGGAGTGTCACTTTTCATCTTTTTTTTTAAAGTCAAGCAAGGTTTTAGCTTTGTCAAACTTTTTAGACCGATTTTTAAAATTGTATTTGATCATTTGTTAGAATTTCAAGTGATTTGGGTTTTGCAAACTCACAAGGAACCATAGAGATTATAATTCTCCTGCTGCTTTAAAATCAGTTTTGTTTTAGAGCAAGTATGATTGATAGTTATAAACTTTGTCCGTAAGCTTTGAGTTTCACTCCCATGCCAACACTTCTATCAAGCATTGATCTCAAAGAAGATACTGGAACAGAAAAGTGAAGTCATGCCAGCTCTGTGTATTGTAATAGTTGGGACCTTGCTGTCTTGTGGGGTCCATCCCAGTAGGTAACATAGGCTGGCTACCTGGAACTCCTCCAATGCCCTAGAGAGAGAACAACATCCACAAATCAGTCACATCATCAGAAATGCACCAGAGACTTCTTGTAAACAAAAACCAGTTATTGTGGCTTGCAAAAGTGTCAAGAACCCCACTTTTTTTTTCTCTTTTACCCTGAACAGTGAGTCATGCATATTTATACAGCCTGATACCTCTAAATAAAATACAGTTCAGCTATTGTGTTCAGAAGTCTTATTAGTTAATAGTAAAGATAAGTCATCTGCGTGTAAATTTAATGTAACTGTTCTGTGAATGTCTCAAAGTTCACTAATGTTCTCCAACATTAGTTACCTAACATAATTATGGTGACCAAGAAACACTAGCAGCTAATATCTTAATATCTGGAAGCAGAGATGGTATTCCACAGTAACATGTCCTGGATGACACCACCTTTTGTTGGTGCTAATCCAGCCAAGTTGCTTTTGCTGCTCCTCTTTAAATCGCTGTTAGAAAGCATGGCCAGAAAGCCAGATCATAGAGACGTTGAAGTTCGGGATATAATCTTTACCCATTATGACAACTGGGTGTAGTTGTTGGAACTTCCTCCTTCTCTCTCTTTCTCTCTCTTTGGTCCAAGAGTGGCCTGGTCAAAATCTAGACCCAAACCCACAGAGAATCTGTACAAAGCCTTAAGAAGTGACACTTTCCATTCATCCCGGCATAGTTTGAGATGTTTTGTAAAGAAAAATATCAGTTCTAGATGCAACAAGCTGATAGAGACGTACCCAAAAAGACTAGCAGCTGAAATTAATTGAAAATTAAATATTTATTTCCTTTAGTTTTTTTTCACTACTCTGTGTTGGTCTATCTGCGATGTGTCAAAATGTGAAAAAGCTTAATATGTATGAGAAACTTTTGCTATAGGCAAGGAACTGCAGGTGTCAGAACAGCCCTCACCTGATTGGGTAGTCTGAGGGGCGGCCTGGGTCCTCCGGGGTATCGAGGTGACATGAAGGGCTAAAAAGCAGCAGGCATATAAAGCATGAGTGTGTCAGATTTTCAACAAAACAACCATCAGGATAACCTAAAACCTAAAAACAAACAGCTTGAGTTGTCAAGCAAGAGGATGATTTTCCTAAATGAAATTTATACAAATCAGGGATGACAGTACAGATAGAAGACAGTATAGATAATATATACAGACCAACCCAGTGAGTTATTTTTGGCTGCTTTCTTATGGAAAAATGGGAAGGCAACAAATTTATTGGAATAAATTTGCCCAAAAAGTCCTAGGCAATAAAGTCTGATGATTTTTGACAATAATGTCCATGTATTTGTTAACTATTAAGGTTTTGGCAGTTTTTGTCGCCGCCTTCTAATTTTGAGTGGGTTTTCACTGAAGTTAACTTCAGTGTGATCAAAAAGGCCCTCCTGCAGTGTGTATGTGTGTGTGTGTGTGTGTGGGAGGGGGGGGGGGGGGGCAATGCTGCAATGTTCCACTAGAGGGCAGTAGTCTTCTTTCTTTGATCAGGATGAATAATTGAAAGTAAGAGTAGAATTAGATCAAATCTGAAATATGTTTGGTAATACTGTACATTGAAGTACCAAACCAGTCCATGTAGATATGAAAACCTTTTTAAAACTAATACATCTTAAGAAAACCTTTCCTACAATACACAACTCATCTTCTGTCCAGACTCATGTTTGATTTTCTAAATGCAGGAGTGGAAAATCTCTTGCAAAGGCTATTGATCTGGATGTCTGAAGCTGTCATCTGAATTTGACTGATAATGACAGATAATCGATCAGGGAGCGTAGAGTCATCCAGAGCTGACATGAAGCACTGCTGCAAGTACTTACTACCTCGACTTTATTTCCACTTTCAGACCATTTTTCTTTACATCATGTAGGTTAGCTTACACATACAGAAACTGAGACTATAAAAGCCCTTTGTGTTTAGTGCCGCGAAAGATTTAGAAAACTACAAATCCCACAAACTGCACCATTGGGAGACGTTTTCTTTCAGAGCAGTTGTTCTGCACTGTCTGAAATGCCTTGTTTGCTGTTGAGGTATTTCCTCCTTTGCGAGTATCATTCTGAAAAAAATGTACTTAATGCATGTATACACTGAAACAAATAATGAGTTGTTGCCTCATCACTCTAGGATCAGTGGCGGTTTCTAATACGGGCGACATGGGCAACAGCCCAGGGCGGCATCCTGTAGGGGCCAGCATGAGCAAAGCACTGCCAAAAAATATGTAAAAATGATAACTCTTATGTTTTGCTTGAAGTAATTTTGTAAGACAGACAAAAATAATAAAAGAAAATTGGCTAACAATTTATTCTAAAGACCTAGGAATCCCAAATGCCACATGTTTACTAAAAAGTAAAACAAAACAGGCCGGGGTGTGTGTGTAAATGTGTGCACTGCACACCTGAAAAAATCCTGGAGGAACCGGCCCCACTGGCATGCTCTCTCCTGGGGGAAGGTTCCCTAGGACAGGGCTGGGAGCTGCAGCAGCGCTCTAAACAGGTCAAACACACAAAAACAGAGTCTTAAGGAACCTTTTTGGCCACATACGGCTTAAAAACTGCAGTACATTGCAAAAGTATGCACACTTGGATTGGGGTGAAAGGTAATCTTTCAGCAGTGCCATGATCCTAAACAGACATAAACATACAAACCCCAACCCTACAGTGGAATGGTTTATATCAAATAATATTCAAGTCATAGAATGATCTAGTCAAAGTTCAGCCCCAACTCCAACAGAAAATCTGTGCCAAGTCTTTAAAATGATGTTCAAGGCCCTTCTCTCAAAAGACTCTTAAGCCTAATAATACTTATTCATCTCAAGAGCTAAGATTTTCTCAGTTAATTGTTTGGACATCCCAGCAAGTATTTCGAAATGAAAGGCAACAAATATCAAATGAAATTTGCAAAGTGGGTGTCTTCTGTAGCTTTTCAGCTGTCTCTCCCTTAATGGGGTGTTTCCTGTTTCTACCGGTGCCCAGCGATGCAGGCGCAGGTTTATTTTTGTACATTGTAATTTTTTTTTGTGTTGTTGTGCTTGTCCCAGACGGGTGGCGCTGGATCATTTCAGCAGAGCCTCCCGACTGCTTCCTGTGGTATTGTGCTACTAACCCCGTGCTACCACCAAGTCCTGGCCTCTCGCCTGTCCTATTCAGGAGTTCAGGGCAGGAAACATCCAGACGTCTAGGCAAAGTTGCAGGCAAAATTCACAACTGTGTCTAGATGAAAACCTATGGAGTCTGTGTACATGTCCTTTGTATCTGCTGTGAGTTCTGTGTTTCTGATCTTCTGTCTCGCTGTGATGGATGGATAAAAAGAACTCCGGTGAGTTCAGTCAGCTGAAGTTTCCTCCAGCTGACTTTTTAGGTCAGACAGGAACAAGGTTTAATCAGAGCCGAGATAAAAGCAGACTGACGACACTCCTGTATCCTGCACTGCTCCACCCCGCCACCCTCGCTGCTCCCTCTGCCTCCTTCACATCTCTCCGTCATTAATGTCGGGCAGCAGGGAGCGGGATCGGCAGCAGCTTTTGGATTTCATGTTCTGCTGCAAACATAGCCCGGGTTTGTCCCAGCGGACGAGTGTGCAGATGGACACAGATGGCTACTGTGTACTTACATTGGTTCAGCGATGACTGGCTGGATTTGGTTTGTTTTTGAGCTTGTGTGTGTCTGTGTTTCGGTCTAGTGTTTAACATCATGCACATCATGCTTTTTGTAAGTCACCCTCTTCTTGTTCTCACACTCTATTCCCATGCACTGTGGATTACCCAGCATGCATTGGCTCCCCAGCAGCCTGGAGGTCTGCTGAGTTTGCCGTCACGCTCAGAGGAAGAGGCAGGGAAAGGAGGACAAAAAGGAGATTACAAGCGTATGTGTGCATGTGGAAGAAACTGTGTGCAGGATCAGAAAACTTGAAGGAGAAGAGGAAAAAAAAACAAACATCTACCTGAACTGCTGACAAAGCAGCATTTTCTGAATACAGCAACTAACAAAATGTAAATAGCTGCAACAACAAGAAGACAGGGCATGTTGGCTCCCCCAGACCAGCGAAACATTCGATCTTCTAAAGTAAAGAAGGAATCATAAATTCAAGCAGAAATAAATTAAAGGTTTGTTCTGATGGCATGGATAAATTGTGGGAGTCCACTGGTTTCCATGGAAACAAACATGTACAACTCATATGATGGAACTTTGAGATCCCATTGGTAAAATCATTGCCTGTCACACAAACTGGAAACTGATAGTGAAGATGTGTGAGAAGGTAAAAATGATCTTGCATTGAAGAAGTATAATCAGTAATTTTGTGTAGTGAGTCAAAGCCAAGTGAGGACATAAGGCTCTGGATGAACTACATTTTGTTAAAAGAGGAAGATCCCTTTCTCTGTATACTAAAAACATACAAAAAGAATGTAAAAGGAGGGGCTAATTGGTGTCCTATTGTTCAAAGTATTGATAGTTTAGATAGCAGTGGCAGTGCCACAAATGATTTTATTAAAAACAAATATTCAGTTGCATGAGATGTTCGTCCCACTTACTAAATGTACTCAAATTAAAAGTTGGATATATATATATATATTTGTTTTTTTTAATACATTTTTACTGCAAGATTCTCCAACAGCAACAGAATATAAATTTATTTTATGGTCATTATGCTTCTCTACCAGGTGTGCTAATAAATGTTCGAGCACTGCAGGCTAATTTGCATCCTCACTGATGTAATGGAGAATATTAGTAACATACTTATTCTCTTAGAGCATAAACATTTGACTCACTTCAGCATGTAATGAGAGTTTTGAAGAAAAATGGATTAGTATTGACCTACTAAGGCTTCTAAAGCCCACTCATTTGTTCATATAGTGTAAAAGTAGCTAAAAATAAAAATAAATAATGACGTCAAACCTCAGAAGTACCAATAAATGATCACAACATAAAACTATGTTGTAAGTAATTCTGAAAATTACTTTTTAGAATTACTGTGAGCAAACAGTCCACCAACTTGTACTGATGTGGAAATTCTCCCTACTGTCACATAATCACATAAAAGCAATTCGCACATTTTTGAAAATACAGTAATAAAATGCAGCAAAAACTATTAACCTGGTAGAAAGTCAGTTCACTGAGTGAAATTTATAGATTGATTACATAAAGTGTGATGTTTTGATGTCTTTATTTCTGTTAATTATGATGATCTTTCACTTTCAGTGACTGTAAACACAGCATTTACGATTAGAAAATTCCATCAGACCAATAAAAAGACTTATTTAATACAGAAATGCGTTAATAAAATTGATCTTTAATACCTGCTTAAATAATGTCATTTTCAAAAGGTGTTTTAAACCTTACAAACAAGTCTCGTTAGGACCTATATTCCAAATTTTTTGAATATAGCTGTATCTACATCTCCCAAAGGCTGAATGCTGCAGACACTGATCTATGCTCACATTAAAAAAATCATCCAGATGTAACATTTGCAAATAAGTCACACAATATTTTTTTTAACATCAGTTTTGTGTTTTGCCAATTATCTTTGCAAACCTTGCAGTTTTTTTCCAGGCAGCGTTGAGTGTGACCTGGCTGTGATTGCTGCTGTATAAACAAGGTGCAGACATCGTTCAGCACCAGGAGGAGAAGAAAGGAAGACATTCATTACTTCAGACGCAAAAAAAAAAAAAAAATGTTTTCTATCCCTTAGCAGTGCAATATATACGAGCAGGTAAAACATAAGAACATATAGAAAATTCTTGTGTAATCACAAGAACAATTTAATCTAGAACTGTGGTTAAAAATAAAACTCAGTATGGACAGATTTCTTTTTACCCATTTTGAATGTCAGTGAAGATGCTATCAGGACTCAGAGATTGATGATTTATTTTAAACTAACCACAGTAAATAGCAACTCCAGCTCTGATGCACTCTGAGTTTTATGCAGCTGGGATGCCAATGTAGACACTTTCACCCATGAACCTCTGAGGGTTTACATTTCAAATGCCTAAAGTTTCTGACAGGATGGCTGTTTTAAGGATTTTTCTGAAAAGCAGGCTTCAATAACAGGCAACTGTTAGAGAAGTCAAAAAAAGTTTTTACTATCTTTGTTATTTTAGAGTATTTTAAGGTTTTGTATCTTTGAAATATGTAGGAAATTGTTTTGCATTTGGTTAAAATAAGAGAAGGTAAGAAATGATTCCTTGACTACTGTAAACTAGAGTTTTTTGGGGGGCTTTGGAAATCTAAGAAAAGAAAATGTAGAATGTTCTCTCCCAAAAACGTAGCTTTACTCAGATCACAGGAATTTAATTAAACCTAGCCACATTTGAACAGCTTTAGTTTTTCATTTTAAAACAATGTCAGTATTTGATTTGTTAAGCTCTTGTTTGCCAGCTCTGTGTAAATACCAATTCCCAGCCAAGCTCAGCTTATTATAACACTTAACCTCCGTCAACACAAATGGCCCACAGATTGTTAAACACTGTTAATGAGTCCATCATTTGCACCTCTCTTGCATGAAAGTTTGCCATCTGAAGAAAAAAGTGCAAAGTGAGAAGAACAGCGGCAGAGAAAAATGTGTGGCAGCTGAACAGATCATCACTATAAGACGGTGGAACTGGGTAAAGAGTCTTTAGGTAAATCTCTGGGTGAATGTAAACTGCAGATTTTTCTTTTTATCACTCTTGAGCTGATCAAGTTCACTGCACTTTCAATTTGTGCACACATTATAACAGCCATTACAAACCCTGATTGTTCACAAAATAAATTCTAAGCTGTTAAATGAAAACTAACTTATATTTGTTTTTTTACACTTCATTAGATTTAATGAAGCAAGTTGTTTCAACCCTCCTCCAAGTTATCTGACCAAATATGTCTTTTTTTTTTTTTTTTTTTTTACAGTTTTAACTCTATACTCTTTGTGCATTTGAAGCTTCGCTCACTCCTTGCAGATTTTCTCTCCCTGAGCCATCCCCCAGAGAGAACAACGACTTGACTGAAGTGCAACACTTCTGACAACGAGCTGATCTGCAATTTTGTGCAACGTTGTACACAATAATCCATGCAATCAGTTTTCCTCATCAAAAGCTGTTTGCAATAGAATCTGAAGCATTGCAGAGGCACCAGTCTGTTCTCAGATAAACACCTGCATCTTCTCGTAAAAAATGTTTGTTTCATAAATTATTCAAAATACCATCCCCGAGGCAAGTATCGCATACACGCAACAAGACAGATCCTAGTGAATACAACAGCCACACGAATGGATCTGCAGTGATAGTTCAGAAAACAGTCAAATGAGATTAGTGTATTAATGATGTAAAAATAAATAAATAAAATAACAAAAATCAGGTGATCAAGGATTTTTAAACCAGGGAAGACAGTATTCTATTTTCCCAGACAGATAACTTAAGACCCAGTTAAATATTTTTGGTAAACACTGTCTTTGAAAAAAAAAAGTCTAGGAATGTTTGAACACTGTGCAGTTATTTGTCTTACAAAAGGATGCAAACCCTTCATGGTATTTTTTCATTTAGTAACATTGCTATCACAATCTTTTTCTAAGGTTTGTAGTACTAGTGGTATTTTATTGCTTAGTAGATGGACAGGAATGGGGCAGAGAGAGAAGAAGAAGACATGCAGTAAATGGCAAAGGGTTGGGATTCCAAGCAGAAACAGCTGCGTCGAGGACTTTAGCCGCAGCATATGGTGAGGCTGCTACACCATGGAGCCATGTGTGGCAACCCGAAAACCACGGTCTCCACATTGTGTCCTACTGGGATGTGATGTGACAGACACAAAGTAGGATGCAGTTATGAAGAGGAAGGGAAATAAAAATGCAAGTACAACTTTGAAAAGTGTGTCAGTGCATTTGTTTTTAGGCCTTGTTACTTCAACACTGTAGAACCGCCTTGAACTGCAATTACAGCTGCAGATCTTTTGGGGCATGTCTCCACCAGCTTTGTGCATCAAGTAGTTTTCATTTGTAAAATATCTCAAGCTTATGAAGATTCTATAAATTTGTAATAAATGTAGAAATCCATAAATCTTTTTCATTCAACTTTGCTGAACTTTTTGGTTGTATTGTGACAAAATGTGAAACAGCTCAGGGGTTATGAGTAGTTTCTCAGAAAACAATGAATCGCGTGATGAAATCCAAATAAATTACTTGGGGAATAAGATTCTGCTGAAGACATAAAACATAAATGATCCAATGCTGTAATCACAAATAACTCTACAAGCTCATTAGCTTCTTTTATGGAGCATTTCTGCCATTATGGAAGGAACATGTTCAAACATCCACTTTCAATTCTGAAACAAAACTACATTTCAACTCTATTCATTGAATGTTACTCTACTTCAGCTAGTCACTTTACAACTTCATTAGGCTTTCTTTATACTGAACTCATGGTACACTAACCCCATTACATCACAGGCACAGTAATACCGAAAGAGATAACTTACAAATTCTTCCACCCCTATACGTGACCACATACTGTCCTCTTTAATGTGTATGCTTAATGCATCTGTATATATGCGTGTGTGTGATGGTGGGGAGTCATTTTCATTCAATACTGCAGAGACTGAGAACGAAGCGTGGGCGGAATCTTAAAAGACTGTCTGTGTCTATCTTCCCTCGTCGTCTCAACCTGCATCGGTCGCTGTCTGTTTTCTCCACTCCGCCGTCTCTCACGAGAACACAAACCAGGCCGATCTCACTTTTGTGCTCATATATTGGCCCCTTACTGTAACCAATGACTTCACATTATGAGCACATAAATAGAAACATGCGAGGTCGTGCAGTATTACGTGCTTTTGTCTGGCCGAAGTCTGTCTATTTGATTTTTGTTCTTTAAATAAGGAGTCAACAACGTCACACCTGCTCTGGCCTACATTGTGTGCAGTGAATCTTTTTAGATATCTATCCACCACATGTTGTTCAGCTACAGAAATTAAAAGTAGAAAAGATAAAAACTTGAAAACTGACAAATCTAATTGTATCTCAAAAATACAGTTAATCATGAAACCTATACATATAAATCCAAGGAAGCAACAGTGAGCTAACAGTCTTCCAGTTAAATTGGCTTGTTACAAGCAAAGGTTTGCTGCAGGGCCCATCAACAAAATTTGTGCAAAGCCCTGAGACAGCATGAGGGCCAGGCTGGGATTAGCCATATTTCTGCTGATGATGCCTGAAACAGGCTGCCTTTAATAAATGGCAGCTGCCATGCTGTTTTACTAGTTTTTACTTTTCCCTTTTTTTGACCGAGACGCTTTGTGACTTTATTACTTAATAATTGTAAGGAAGAAATAGTAATTCATCAGAAGACATCCTAAATGAAAAAAATATGCAAGCTTCATAGGTTTCAGCTTAGCAGAAACAAAAAGCAGACTTTGGTTAAATTACAGGGTAGAACGTATTGGGTGTGCAAAGGAACTTATTAGACAACTGGGATATTAGCAGTGGCTAATCACACCGCTCGAATGATTGATGCCAGTATCAGGCTTATTACACAAGCATAACATGTTGTGACAAAGTATTGCAGGTTTCCCCCCCGAATAACTCATAAATCTAAAACTCCTTAACTAAGCAAAGATTAGGCAGCGAGCATTTTTGAGCTCAAGTGATGTCTATTTCTATTTTTCTATTTTACTTAAAATCAGTCTAAATTTGAACTTGAAAAGTCAAGAGGGAAATCTAAACGCAATAGTGAAAAGAAGGTTTCATTTAAGCAAAAACTTAACCAGTCCTATTGATTTCCTGAACTCACCTGAATTGTGGATTTAGTGTTTGAGATGGAAAAACCACGGCTGTCAAGCTCTGAGTTCCTAAAATTAGACGGTGTGTAAATTTATACTTTGCAGGGCAATAAGAATGAGTTTGTGGGCTCGACTTGGACTGGGGTCGACCGGTTGATGATCACGCTCCATTTTGTGAAAGCAGAGCTTTTCATGTAAAACTGCAAAAAAGGAGATTTGCTAAGATTGCATTTCAGATATTCAAAAGAAAATCATATTATACATTTTTGACACCACAAATGTCTTGACTTTGAATATCAAGAATATGCATTGAAATGTATTTCAGGAAAACCTGTAAGATGCATGCATACTTTCTATTACTGTTCAGTGTCATTCATAAAGCTTCCTCTTTCTGCTGTAGCAGGTTTTGTGTTAGTTTTTTCTTAGAATATTAGCATAGATATTTGTTCTATTAGAAAAGCTGATTATATTACTTAAAGGTATGTTTTTCTGATAACCCCTATAAGAAGTGTATTTTTTTAAAGGGAAAATTAATGTTTATCTTAAACTTACACAACATTTTGTGGGTTCTTTAAATGTTTAATGGACTTTGTTTAAGAAGAAGGAAGAAATCATCCTTCAGAAACATTTTAAAAACATATTATGACACTACGTTATTCATGTTCTAGCAACTACAACTCTATGAATAATCCCAGTTCACACACATTTCCCTCCTCTGACCTAAGCCTTAGCAGACAGCCTTTACTATGCTAAAGTAAGCTTGATCCTGCACATTTCAACTCTAGAAATTAAAGTGTTATGATTTTGATGATGACAAGTTAACGACTTGTCATAATGCCATTTAAAGTGAGCGTGCTCATTCAGCAGATTAAAAAATTAGTTAGCTTTTCTAATGAGCCATAATTAATTTGTGATCAGCTACAACTTAAAATAATGATTTAGATCAGTTCTGAATGCACACTTTAATTCAGATTTATTCAGTTTATTTACAAAGCACTAAATAAACACACTTTACAAAAAGCCTTGAGGCAGACACGTGTCTGTTTATTCTTAATGTTTGAGTTTCCTAAAAATATGCTGATCAAATAATAATGAAAAAGTATTTCTCTGAATCTATTTCCAATGTTACCTTTTTAATAAGGACATGATGTTACCACGGTCAGAGCTGTGCATGGTGACAAAGAAAATGGCCGCACGCTGAGACGGACAACAGAGCCACAGCATCAAAACAACTAAAACGACAAAAAAAGGTCCAATCCAAATTAAATTATGCTTTATCACTTTTGTGGAAAAACTGATTGCAACAAATAACTGTTTTTCTTCACTGTAATCTTTATTACTGTATTTTCGGGACTATGGCTCAAACGTCTTTTCATAATTTGACTGTTGCTGGTGTGGCTAATATATGTTTTTTTTCCTCCTCGTGACACGTTTTTATTTGACTGATGCATTAAATGTTAAATCATACTGACGGACATAAAACAAGGATAAAACACTTTTGTTTCCAGCCACAAGGAAAGCTGAAAGCAAGATGCCCCGAGGTGAGGAATGATGCTGTGTGTCTCGTTGGTACCGCCAGCGCAGCACGGCCGTTCTGGACCACCTTGATTTAGAGTACAGATATCAGAGCATCAGAATCTGCCAGTAGACTTTCAAACCAAGGTTGACAGTTTTCACAAGTTGGTTGAAAAGCAGCTAACAGAATACAACTTGCCACCGGATTATATCATCAGCATAGACAAGGCCCCCCTCGCATTTTACAATTTCTAAATAAATGCAACCTAAAGTCCAATGTTGCTATATTATTTCATCTTCTTTTTGAGTGATTCGGCTAATATTGCAAACTGACTTATAATCTCGAAAATATGACATATGGGGCTTCTTCAAAGCTTCTGCAAAGTTTTGTCTCGTTTTACTTCGTGGCTCAGCATTCTGATCTTGGCTCTGTGGCTTTCTTTAGGAAACTTCTCAATTGCATCTGAATCCGGAGTGAAGAACCACCAAGACATCCAGAGACTGTACCAAAATAAAAACACACTTTAATTCAGATGTTTTTGTTGCACTTCTAGAGCGACAAAACCGCTAACAGACGTGAAGGTGGTTTAGAGCACATGAACAAACACTTCTGACCCAGTAAAGAACCACTAATATAAGTTGTATGTCTGGTGATTCTAATTCTGAAAACTGATAAATGCAATTTTATAAAAATTTAGTTTTTACCTATTTGTTAAAACTGTCACAATGTCCTCACAGTCAAATATGAAAGAGATAATCCATGAAAAAAAAAATAAAATCAAGCTCCTCTGGCTGCTCCCTGTGGTTCTACTGCTATTTGTAGAAATGCGCTGCTGTCACAGAAAACATTGTAGCTGCAATCATCAGATTATTTGAGCTGAAGCATCGTAACATCTCTTCTACACACCCTGTCTCGGCTGAGAAACACTATATACCTAAGCCCAAAATTATTCATACCCCTGGCAGATTTCTTTTGACTTCCTGAAATATTAATATTTTGGAGTGGCTCAGCCAGAGTGTCAATAGAAGGAGCTGGAAAAGATTTCCCCAATGATTTATGAAAACGGTCAAAATAATTTGACATCCAGGATTTTTAGTTAGCATGTAATCATTTTTAGCTTAAATGTAAGATAAGCTAGACAAACCTTGATACATTATTATAGTTTTTGTAGTTTACCCTTTGTTACAACGTTCATTCATATAGTTTAACATAAGTTATCAATGCTACACACTACAACTAGTACATGTGCCTTTAGAGCCTATTCTGCACTCCCAGTGGATCGGCGTGGTTCCTCCAGGGTGTTGGGTTTCCGCAGCTCCAATCAGAACTAGAGTCAGTAAACACCCACGAGAGCAACGTCATTTGAAGTGGGACTGGATGCTGATTAAAGCCAATTCCAAATAAACAAAAATCAAACTCTGGCATGCGTCTGAGTTTGTTGTGTTGTGTGAATGAAGTTGCTTAAGACAGCTTAAAATGGTGTAGAGTGGTTAGTGTTAAGTCTGTGGGCCACATGGAGTACATCAGGATGTTTAAATGACAAACCACGCAGGAAGGAACTCCATCTCTCCTCCCTCACGCTTTTTCCCTCTCCCTCCATCCTCTCAAATGCCATTAGTCCACTTCCTGAATGAGGGAGGTAGGAATGGAAAGGGGAGTTGCTGTTATTCTGCATAGTATACGGTCTCACTCACATGAGCATATATGTGGTATCAAGATGAGCACTAATTGAAATGTGCATATTAAAAGAAAACAAGACTTAAAAACAATGTTTTGCCAAACATTTGATCCAAAAAATAGCCAAAAATGCTCCACTGAGCGCTTACATCTACTCTTCCAGGTAGGAAGTCCTGGCCAAGGCCCTGGACTTAACACATTAACACACATCCAGAATCAATGATTACAAAACTAAAGGCTCAAATTAAAAAACAAACATGGGACTCTCTGATATTCACTGCTCCCTTTCTTAAACAACACATGCCATATTGTACACCAGGAAAAAAAGTTGCTACATGAACAAAAAAGGGCAATTTATATATAATTATGCCATGACTTCACTGTTCAGCCGTACTGTACAAAAGCAGCTAAATTACAAAACAAAACACTAAAATCTGTTGAATCACTGTCACACCTCAACTCGTTTTGTCATGATTTAATAGACATCATGACAAAACAGGGTTATGATCATGATGTAAATTTAAAAAAATACATTGTCAAAAAAATAAAACTAATAAAAACTCCTTATCCCAAATCATACCACATTCATATTTAGAAACAAACAAACAAAAACTATCATCTATCAGCACAAAACAAAACAACAAAGATCACAAGGTATGCAAAAACGTAGACTAGAATTAGCATTCGTTTTAGTCATTAATTTGCTGCAAACTTTAGGATACTGTAACAAAAATTATACATTTTAAATACATTCAAGGTACAACTGATTGCATTTACCAGGATGCAACCACAGTCTTCCATGTAAATGCTTCTTTAACACCTCTTAAGTGTGTTTTTTAATGACAGAGACTCCTGTAACTTTTGTAAAACAATCTCAGAGTAAGGAAGAGGAAGAGGATGTTATGTGAAAAAAAATATATAAATTTTCGAAATTTTCCAGCTGCTTTCTGCTGCCTTTTCTGTATTAAGTTCTCCACATGCTTGCTGAGATTAATCAAAAAAGGAAAAAGTAAATAAAAACTTTAACAAAGCTTTAACAACATCAAAATGTATATGACTCAACCATACAAGCTCTAAATATGTTTGAGAAACAACTTCAAAGGAGGGCTGAAACTTAAAAATGTCAGACTTTTGCAAAGATTAAAGATACTTACTTAGCTACCACGGCTTATTTACTTTATTGGTTAACATACGATGTGAACTTGAGGTTTCTATGTTAGCTAGTTTTATATCATATTTTTTATTACTATAACAAAATACAGACTGGCCTTATAATATATAGATCACTGTAATTAGTTCTAAAATATTACATTAATGTTAACTTAAATACATAAAATAGGACTGAACTATCTAAATAATTACTTTCTTACAGCTGACAAGAGACAAATAAAACACACATGCAAGAAAACATTCCTAAATATTCAACTAACGGTTTTTGCATCCTTATATCTATATAATAGCGCATAATTAGGGTGTAGGGAAACTAAGTTTGTGTGTAGAGGTTTTAAAAAATCCAGCCTTACCTTTTATGCATTTCAAAATTAATCTTTATCCAATCAAATCCTTGCAGTCCTCATCACCTCTGGCAAACATTACCCTGTTCAACATCATTCCCTGCCACATTTGACACTCTCCTGTGTAACATTACAGCTGATTACCTGGTAAAATGGAAGCAGAACGCTAATCTACTTGGTCTCACTGGGTGACTGCAGGTACGGTGATATGAGCTACACAGTGGGATGGCAAGGAAAGAGGGGGAACATTGGCCCTGTTTCCCTCATTACTAACATCATTATCGACCCATGTAAACATCCCCGAGGCTGCAAGGAGCAGCATGAGGGGAGCCACAGGTTGATGCACTGTCAGATACTCATACAAAGCTGAAAATGATAGTCACTTTGTGTCTGGGGAGTCACTACTCCTGCTACTATCTCACGTAGTTCCACAACAACTGAAGAGATAAGCGAGATGGAGTGAACACAGAGGAAATACAACACAAGGAGATTTAAATGTCACAGCTGGAGATGAACAAGAGGGACTATCAAGGTCTTTTCTATCTAGCAGATCATAGCAAAGGCAGAACACTGACTCTGAAATCTACAGATGGTGTCTGGTTTATCACCATTATTTAATTTATTTTAAAATACCAAGCTGCTAATTCTGAAAGTGCAAAGTTCATGATGTTTCTAGAGGGACACTAAGTGAAAAAAAAAACCTGCCATGTTTAAAGGTTTCTCTAGTGCTGGAAGGCCAGGCACAGGACAAAACAGTAGATAAGAATATGGATGTCGACAACAGTGAAAAAGCCACAGAGGTTAGTTGGGGTCAAAGAGATAACGTGCCAGACTGATCGAGTCAGCATTCTCCTTTTACTCTTCTGCTTTCCTGGTAACGTTCAGCCACAATTTCAACAGCTCAAAGTCATGATAATTCACCTGGCTTGCCAGCAGAAACAACCTTTGAAGGTGCTTCAGATCTTTCACATATTTAACTGCTTCTTTAGACAGGCCAGACATGATTGTAGAGAAAACAAAGTGGAAAATTACTGAAATATTTGGTTTAAAAAACACAGCAATATCCACACCTGTGCAACATGTAGCATATTTTTGGCCACAGAATCTAATTTTGACACTTGACACCAGAGTCGGAGGTCTTCCTGACAAACAATACAACAAGGAAGTGTCTTATAGAAGCAGTAATTCAGAGTATCACAGGGAGCTTTGACAGGCCTTGATGATGAACATACTATTAATACCATTGTTGGGACACAGCAGGGGTGGCTATATGTGTATGACGCACAAATATGAGCCGTGTAGCTCACATGGACCCCTATAGGGATATTAAGCTGTGTGCCATTTGTTGTAATTTTACTGACTTATTGTGAGACAGTGTAATAATTTCTTAGAAAGGTTTTAACTTCTGAAATGCATGCATGATTTGTAATCTGAAAAAAAAGGCTTGACACAACCTCTTATTTTAGTAGTCAGATCGATTAGAATCGGCTAGGAAAGTTTGCAAATTTGCTCTAATAATTTTTTCTCTTTCTAAAATTGTTCTTTTTAACTTTTTTTGGTTGAAATAACTATAACACAAAATCCTGTGTTGAATGCTTATTGCAATAAATACTCCATGACAAAGGAAGACTATTGAACTGGTGTTATTGGGGAGAGCTTGATATATATATATATATATATATATATATATATATATATGGTCTCTATGGTCTCTTTAACTGATATTAGAATAAACTTACAATAATGTTCAGAAGATTGTACTGAGCAGTCACATAGCTTCACATAGAAGAGGCAGTGGAAAATGATGTACATATTGTGGCGTGCTTAAAAAACAACTACATACAATGCTAGCTGGACATATTAGCACAGATTGTCAACGTCCTTTTCTGAAACATTAGAGCTTCTGCAACTTTCCGCTCTGAACTTTTCACAGTGATGAAGTCGCCTCCTTAACCATTTCTCACAATTAATCAGTGCGTCCTCAGATCCATTTTATAATTTTAAACATAAACAGCCACTAGTGACGACTTGAAACACTTTCTGTGGTGTTGTTGGAGTCTTTGTTGTCTCAAATGTAAAATCTCATAATGAGCTTATTCTTCAAACAGACGTAGTGGATGATACTGTGGCCCCTCTCCAGTGAAAGAGAAAGAGAGAGTGTTTGTATGTGAAAAATTTAGTGATGACATAATTTATAATCTTCTAGTGACTTTTAGGATAGCCAGCAGATAATCTCCTCACTGCTGGAAACACCGTCAAACTTTGACCTAGCTGTTATATATATATAACAGATGGTGGGGCGTGCTGTGGTGGCGCAGGGGGTTAGCACGCCCCCCATTTGGAGGCCTTAGACCCGCGGATGTTGTGGGTTCGACTCCCGGTCCCAACAACCTTTGCCGCATGTCCACCTTCAAAAATGGCGCCGGCTCAGCTGGCTGCCTGCAGACGCAGCTCCCGTCATGTGTGTATAAAAAATTCTTGCTGTAACTGCGAAATAATGTCCCTGCTGGGATGAATAAAGTAATTCTTCTTCCTCTACCTCGCTTTCCATATATTGTAGGAATTACTATTTTTGAGATCCAAAGAATGTTCATGTTGAGATGGAAAAAAAGGCTTTCCCAAACACTGGTTTCAAGCCCATCGACATTTTACACACACAAAATATTTTAATGCTCTCATCCCTTGAGGTGAATAATAACATTGGATATCACCTTTAAAGACCCTCATTTCAAAGAAATGCCCTCTTTAGACGCTGCTGCTTTAATCAAGCTGTAGTATGATTATTAGTTCAAATGAAAAGCTTCTAATTGCACCTGTTCTTAATTTTGGAAACAATCAGTATTGCTGCAGACAAACCAATAATAACTGCTCCATCCTAAAGCTCCGTCTTACTCTCACACCTTCCTTTCTTTCCTGTCCTTATTTAACCTCTCCACTCTGCAGCATGGGTTCATCTTTGCCCCAGCCCACTGCAGAGCAGCAAAGCATGCACAGAACAGCATCACACAAACACTCCATCTTGGCATGTTTAAACACGCATTTGACATGACTCAGCGTAATCCACCAGTGGAAAACACACTCCTCTGAGACTGGAGGGTTGCGTGCGACAGGCTAACAAGAAAAAAAGAAGAAAAAAAAAGAAAAGAAAGAAAGCACAGCAACAGACATTCAGGCAAATGTGAAGCAGAGGGCAGAGGGAGTAAAGGGTGCAACAACAAAAAAAAACGCTGATGTAAAAGAGAGAGAATGGAGCAGAGCAAAGATGGATGGAAACAGAGCAAGTGATTATAATGACTTTTAATTTTATTGTAAAGAGACACTAGAGTGGATTCAGATCTAACGTATAATGATTTTGTAAGAAAAATGATCTAAACATCATGATGACCCTTTCTATCTTGGTAAACTTGTGGAAATACCCATTCTTTTTTTTGCTCCCCTGTCTCCCATCGCACTTGGCTCCCTCTTCATTGCCATGGCAATGATGTTACAGTGAGTCACCTCCACATCTCCCTCCTCCTCCTCCACACAGCCAAGGAGGAACATGGGAGCGAGAGAGGGAGACAGACAGAGAGATGTGGACAGAGAAGACGAGAGAGAGAGAAAGAGAGAAACAGAGAGAGAGAGCTGGGGGTGCAGTTTCCGTGGAAACAAGAGCGCGGGGGTCTCTCCCCAAACCCCATTGGTTCCCTGCTAGTTGGAATCAGCTTGCTTCCCACAACATATGCAGCCAACAGAGTTACTGTTTCTGGGTCTCTGTCCACTCTCCTCGTTTCTGCAAATGTTTGCAGATAGGAAAAGGAAATGGTCAAAATCTAGTTTTCTCTTTCATTCTGCAAATTTCTAGTGTTAGTTTTATTCAGTTCCCCCCTGAACAAATAGCATTATTCCCAAAAAGAGATTTCTTTAGGATAATGCTGCTTTCCAGAACAAGATTTGCAACTCTTTAAGCATTGTTTAATCATACATTACAACCAAAAAAAAGCAAAATCCCACAGTTTTTAATTTTGTAAAATTGAGAGTCTATACCACAATTTGCTCCTCTAGCCTCCCATTAGCAATGTGAACTCATCCTGCAGGGGTTGGAGCATATTCCCTCCTTTTACCTCTCGGTTGTTATGTAAATATGAAAAACAATTTCCATGTGTGAGAAGAAGAGTATGAATTTAGGATGTATGAGCATGAAAAACATTGTTTTCATCAAAGACTGATGCTCTCAGCAATCGTTCTTGATCTATCCTTCTCCTCCGACTGTGATGTGTCTGCCATCTCCCACAGTGATACCACACAATGACACCAGGTCCCTCCACCCCGGGTATAATACGCCTCCTTATAACTCTGCTGTCAGTCTGCAGCACACTTCATGTCTGCTTCTTCTCAGCTTCATCTACCTCTCTCGTTGTTCAGCTTCAACAGTTTAACCTTGTGCAGGACGCCAAAGTCGGACTTTCACTGTTGCTGTTTTACAAGTAAAGAACTTTCCAAAACTCTAGAGATGCATTGATCAGGCTTTAAGTGGCCATTGCTGAATAACAGGTTTTTTACTTATTTATGTAAAAATTATTGTAACTGAAAAATGAATTTGTACATCTCTCTTGTTGAGTATTCATTTATTTATCAGCTCTTACAATTAAGTGGTTGAAGTCAACTGAAGTAGCTTACATTTTCCTTTCCAGACTTTTCTAGGAACTTATCTCATGTTTACACTCCAAGAAAAAACCAAAAATACTCCACAGCTTGATGCCAAGTGACGTGGCAAAAGATCTCCACAAGTACTTTTCACTCACAACAATCACTTTTTCCAACCTCCGACTTGCTTCAGTTACTGAACATTTTTATCTTGAGGCCGCAATGCCCGACCAGTACGGCTGCCAGATACTGATAATCTGATGAAATCAGATGGAAGAACTGTTTCTCTGTGGAACCCGTTAACAGTCATTTTCCCCACCGACACTTTTTGCACCTGGATCTTAAGAATTAATGTCGACTGTGAGAATTGTGTACTGGTGGAAATTTACTCCAAGCTCCTCAGTCAAGCACATAAATACACACAGCAATACATTTTCAAATCAAGAAAGAAATTATCTAACGCAAATGAATCAGGAGTTCTGCTAAAAGTTGTACAAAGACAGAAACAAACTGAAAGGCTTAGATCACACATAAAGTTATCACTAATGGTAATCCATCCAGGCGTGTCTTTCAGGTAGAGTACAAGGTCTTGCAAACTCTTTATAATTTCTGATCATTTCCTCATTCTGTAATATAGTAAACTTTGCTGCTACCAAATTCTGGAAAGTGTGATTTGCATATGATTTATTTATATTATAATGCTCATAAATAAAATCAAGTCCAATTAATTACCTTCAAAGGTAACACGTTTGATGGTGCTTGTAATTTGAACTAAGTATAAAGCAGCTGCTGCTTAGGCCTCAGATATTTGTTAGAGAACATTAGTGAGATAAATAGAATAACTAAGATGGAGGAAAGTTTTGAAGACGATTTACGGAGAATTGGGTCATAAAACCTGCATCTGTATTTTTAAATACCTCACAAGCACTTTGCATTCCACCAAATGAAAATGGAAAGACTGTGGCACTTGCAAATAGCCAAAATATGGCCATCAATCTTAGGACAGGAAAATTTCTCTGCCGAAAACCATCAACAGTAACTGTTGAGGAGCTGAAGGGATCCATCAGTCTGATAGGGAAACTGTTAGGTCAACTATTAGTTGTGCACTTCAAGAATCTGGACTTTGGCCCTCAGAGGAGTGTCAACAAGAAAGCCATTAGTGAAAGAAAGTCAGAAAGAGTCCAGCTGAAAGTTTATAAAAAGCCACATAGTGGCCACAGCACAGGAACATGCTCTCGTCAGTTTAAAGCAGAAGGGAAGATGAAGCTAAACACAAAGTAATCCTTAGAGGCTACAGAAAACTTGAGACCATGACAAACATTAACCCTGCAGAGGGACAAAGTCTTAAAAACACAGACTGGTTAATAAAAGGCCCTGTCAAAGTCCAGGCCTAAATCCACCTGCGAATCTGTGACAAATTGATGTGCAGAGATGCCCTCAACCTAATCTGAATAATTTTAATTCAGTTTACAATTACGCTCTACTTTGTGGTGTTAGTCTTCCACATAAAACCCCAAGTAAATACATGAAGGTTTGTTGTTTTAAAGGTGAAATGCTTTTGGAACTACATGTTCAAAATAACAACACAGGCATTAAGAGTCTAAAAATGAGCATAGCTTTGTGTCTCATTCCGTAGAGTTAGGTTTTGACTTTTGTCTCTAATAAGGCCATTTCCGGGGCAGGAATTTAAAAATAACTTGTTTTTATGACTACAGTGGCCAGAGCAAATGGAAATTGCTCATTTAGTATTGAGTACACAATTTACAAAGCACTTAACCGAACTGTAAATGGCCTTTCTGATGTCTGCAGAGCCTTGTCCCAGGACAGAAATCAATAACATTTCTTCTGCTTTTTTTTCTTTCATCTGACTTTTCTTTTTCTTCTCTTTTAACATTAGACTAATGTCCCAGAAGGCTCAAACCCAGCTGTGGGAACAGCATCTCCATTAACCAATTTCCAAGAAGTAAACAGAGACAAGATACAAATCCAAATGAAACTCCTCTCTAAGAGAAACTCAGAAAGCCAATCACAGAAGCAATAGATGGTTAAAAGTGGGATAAATGAAACCGATGACGGTGTGATACTTTCACCAGTTGTAAATTAGAAAGGAACAAAAGGGCAATTCATGTGAGCTTTAACATCTCCCAATAATTAATTAGGATTTTGCTCTTTAATTAGCAATTTGAAAATATTTACTAAAGCAAATGTCTGCTAGACATCTCTATTTGTTTTGATGTTGATAAACTGACAGGGAGACACAAAATCTGAACCAATGTTTGCTTCTGCTTTCCTCTCAACTTCCACAATAGGTGTCCACTCCTGGTTTAAGTGAGGGACGGATACGAGCCAAGGCAATCTGACTAGGATGTGCGACACTCAGCAGCACTGAAACAGTTCATTGAATGTGACTTTGCTCTAATTGCAACTGTTCTAATTGTAATTTCCCTGTTACATCCTGGTAGTAAATGTAAGAATAAGACACTTCTGATGGCCTTTTCTATTGATTTGAAGATGCACTGATATATCCTCGGTGATATGTTTTTAAATTAGGCTGACTCTAATCGGAAAGTTAAAACATTTCTAGTATTATCAGATTGAATCAGTTGTTTTTGTTGGTTGTCTCCCTATTCTTGTTAACTATACCAGTGCTCCTTTGCTTTTTCCTCCCCAGGATGTTTGTTTCACAGGGCTGAGGTTATGCTGCCCTCCAACTTTAATTCCCAGAGCCAGAATGACATCATCACATCGCTGCCTCATTCAAGGAGTGCCTATTCATCACCCTGATCATCATCACCAGCATCAGCAGCTTCACCTGCATGCACACCCATACGCAAAGTGCACACACCTCACTGGAAGCAGATAAAAGACAAGAGAGCCTCTGCCAGAAGCAGACAACTGCAAGCTGCAAAGAAAGAAAGAGGGAATGAGGAACAAAGAGCGAGAAGATCCTGCTGGGGTAGGCAGAAACCCCTGAACTTTGCACTTCCAACAATATATCTCAATAAAACCTCTGTAGACAAATCTGATGAGTCAGACGTAAGGCTGCAGAAAGAAGAACAACATAAAAAGAAGAAGAGAGAGAACCCCTGCATCCCGTCTAAAACATAAAAGATTCACAATTCCTCCCTCAAACATCCAGAGCTCTGTATTCGAGTTAGAGAGCACAGAGCATGATTATTTGTATAATCCAATATTTCTTCTTTTTTTTTTTTTTACATGCATGTGAGCATCATTTTGTGTTTTAGTAACTTAATCTTTGACAATAACCTGAAGTCAGAAACATCAGTGCAGACTCACGTAGTCATGGAAGGCCTTGGCTTCACTGGAGTGTTCACACGTGTCTCTCCTCTCTGGAGCTGCACAGTAAAGGTCCCAGAAAACACTGCAGCACACAGGAAGTGATGCAGAGTCAAAAAATAAATATCAAGAGAGAAGGACAAAAAAAAAAACACAAGGAAAGAAAAAAGAAATTTGGTCTTTAATGTCAGAAAGGAAATAGAGAACGTTAACACATTTGCTTGAAACCTAACCTTGAAACCTTCGTTCTAAAGACAAACTTACCACCACCATGAATGGAGGAACCCTGGAGGTTCTCCTAACGTGATGTTCTTCTCCCATCGGATCTTGACAGACACAAAGAAAGAGAGAGAGAGAGAGAGGTACTTCAGAGACATCCTGTGTATAAAACATGTCTGACATCTGAGTGACATGCTCTAAAGGATTGAAAAGGGTGCAAGGAAATATCTATAAGATGTGCCATTAGGTAATTATGTTATGAATCTCTTGGATTCAAGAGAGGAGAAGTGGGTCTATGTGTGCCCTCGAGGTTATCGACACATATTTGAACGCGTGCGTGCACAAATGAGTGTGTGTGTGGGGGTGAGCAGGCGTGTGTGTCTCTTGAGTCAGAGTGTGTACAGAGCATAAGGTCAGAGACATGTACCAGCCTGAGGAATCCACTCAAATCTCTGAACACCCCCACACACAAATCAGGCGGCTCCACGCCACCTTTAATTTCGCTTTCAGATCATTTCAATGTTTAGGCTTTCCCAAACGCATGGCCTATTTCTATCCTAGCTTAAATATGTAGTTGGATGTTATTTACTTCAGAAATGATCTCCATCCTGAAGATAATTCATGTTGACACACAAAGACCACAGTTCTGGATCTAAAGAATACAAATCCATGCAACTATCAGTGGCAGATGACTCCGATAAGACCCGTCACTTATTTTGTCTGAGGGTGTCTCTCAGACTTTTCCTTCCTAGAAATGTTTTATGAGTGCCAAATAATAAGACTATTGTACCACCTGCTCCACCAGCAGCATGACTAAGCACTAAAGTAACAGGAAAAACTGAATCACCACAGTTTCAATCAGACTGTCCTGACCTCAGTTCTCGATCAGATGATAGAATGGCATGCTTTGAAGTCTTTCTCAGGGAGGGTCAGGAACTGCCTCCATTTGTTTATTCCACATTCTTTCAGATCCAGCAAGCAGTTTCGGTAAGTTCATCTGTCGGCTCGAGATACCAGCAGGAAATTTTCCTTAATACTTGGAAAAAAGTAGTTCTTTTTTTATTTTACAGCTGAGTAAATAGCACAAAATATATAATTGTAAGAGCTTCAGCTCAGTCCAAATAAGATTACAGGCAGTTCATGTTAGGACACTCTCTTTCACACTGCGGTCATTTGGAGAACGTTTAAGAGAAAGAACGGTGCGTGCCCACATATCCTGTTTTTTTGTGGTCTGAAATCCTTGGAGGTTCTTTCATTTACCTTCAACATGCTACAGTGAGATTCCCTCAGCGTGATTACTGGCAGATGTGGATAGGCATTGCACAGTTACGGTTTTCTGTTTACCTAAATTAAACTGTCTTACCCTCTTAAGGCTTAAGCTTACAGTATAATATACCTGAGCTGCCGGTTAAATTTAAAAGCATTAGCTGATTTTTTTTCATATTGCTGCTCTATTTGGTTGCAATATCACATGTTAAGTGTGGGCATGAGGGCCTAATTCGCAAATATCATCCAGGTATCTTCGAGGACACACACTACAAAAGATAACAAAAGAGAAGAATACACCAGGTAATTTGAGCCACGCATTTTCCTTTTGCAATGCACTTCACAGATTTTGGAGTGATTCCCAAGTTAAATTATATGAGGTTTAGGGATTCCAATTCAATAAACTATATAATGACAATGTACAACACTAAAAATCAATTGGTTTGATACATATGGTCACATCTTTGTTTCTGTTTGTAGTCATAAAAATACCATTTTTATGGTAATGATCTTAACCTTTTGGTTGACATTTATCCAAATCGCAACTTTTAATGTCAACATACCAACTAGCACAGAAAACATTTATGCAGTGAGCCTCATTTTGATCATTTTTCTATTATTCTCTGTATATTCACAGTATTTTTAAGTGTGTACTTTGGAAGGCATTTTTTTAGCATCCATTTCAGTCATCAAAAATTGGAGAGATTTGTAAAATGCAACAGAAAATATTTGTTTAAAAAATATCAGCATTAGCATGGACAGTGCCGTAAGCAGTAAATCCTACTACTCCAAAAAGGGCTGCATTTTAGCTAAATGCTTACCCAGTTCGTTTGCACTAGTTGGCATGTGAACTGTACATCAGCAGCCGTGTTTATACTTTATGCATCAATAGCTAATGTGTTCCCACGCTTGAATGTAACACCACCTATCCTTTGCATCTTCTGCT
Organism: Xiphophorus couchianus; assembly: GCF_001444195.1. Classification (NCBI taxonomy): domain Eukaryota; kingdom Metazoa; phylum Chordata; class Actinopteri; order Cyprinodontiformes; family Poeciliidae; genus Xiphophorus; species Xiphophorus couchianus. The sequence goes on from NC_040239.1 coordinate 18,600,803, forward strand.
TTTGCAAAACTGTGGACAATTGATATGGCAGAGAGGAAAAAGTGTCAGTGTGAGCACACACACACACCCCCACGCACACAGACCCCCACGCGCACTCACACACATGAACTCAGAGTGATGAGAGTCAGTGCCAGCTGATGAGGTAACCTTTTCCACCCTCTTCTCTCAGTTGCTCTTGTCCCTCTGGCTGATGTACAACAAGCCTCTAGCTGCTGTCTTCTGAATTGTAATTTGCAATTATTTACTCCCAGAGCAGAATGATCAAGTGGCCTCAGTTTCACCTCGTCCCCTCTTAACCCAGCAGAATTAAACTGAAAATGAGATTGCATCTCAGAGCAGAAAGAAGAGCCATGAACATTGTGAAAGGCAGAGTGAAGGGGGGTAAAGCTGCACCCTAAACATCAGTTTTAGGCATCAAAAACTCCTCTCATGCTCCTGTACAAGACAAACTAAATGCGGCGTTAAAAAGCCTCTTTGCTGCACCAACCTGCTGGCACAAGCCCAAAGCTGAGCCGATTCACTTCACTGTAACGTTAACTGGACATATCAAAAGAGACAACCCTAGAAACATAAAGTCTGTGGCCCGCTGCCTGACAGACACAAACACGAAAAGCATTTTTGTGACTTACCTCTGAGAGAAAGGTCTGTGCTGACTTCTGTGCTCCTACATGCAGCAGGTACTCATACACGTAAAGAGCCAATCTGTGAAAAGAGAAAGGAGAGAGGATGAGCCTCAGGTTGTTTATGATGAGTGTAAAAGCTTTTACATGGAGGCAAAATAATTTGTTCTTTTGCATTTGGAAAATATATGGTCACTTATAAAACTATTTATGCCACTTGAACGGGCACATTTTGTCACATTACAACCATAAACTTCAATTTACATTATAGAGGTTTTATGGTAGAGACTACCAGAAAGTAGTCCATAACTGCAAAGTGGAAAGAAACATGTTCAATTACAGCCCTTCGCTCACTAAATACAATCCAAATGAAACTAAATGCCTGTAATAGTCCCCAAATTAGAATATAGAGTCAGTCTATGTGTAATTTCATCTCAGTATAAATGGAGGCGTTATGTGAAGGGCTAAGCGGTTTGTCAGAGAACAAACAGCTTCATGAAGACCAAGGAACACAGTAGGCAGGTCAAGAAGAACGATTTGGAGAAAGCAGGCTATAAAACACTCTTCCAAGCTTTTAACATCTTAAGGGGCCACTGTTAAATATCTCTTCCAAAAACAGTAACAATACAGCTGAACTGCAAATCTACCAACATATGACGGCCAATCCAGACTGGAGGATAAGGACAACAATAATCAGAGAGGCTGGAAAGAGGCCTATGGTAACTCTGAAGGAGTTCCAGAGATCGACAGGTCATGTATGAGAAATTGTTGATTGGAGAATTCTTAGTTGTAAAGGCAAAGAAGGCGGCTATGCTGAAAGAAAGGTGTAAGAAGTCCCTGCTTACTGTCAGCTATATACAGTACAGACCACACTGTGAGGTAGAAGGTCAGAGCTGAAGGGAAGATGAATGTAGCCAAACACAGGGTGCAAATGTTCTTAGTTATAGATGTAATTGCAGCAAAAGGTAGTTTCACAAAGTGTTAACTTACAGAGCTGAATAAATATACAAGACAAACAATTCATTATTTCATTAAAAAAAATAGAACAGTGAAGAATTTTCCTCCAGCTAAACAATTATGCACCACTTTATTTCGATCTATCACATAAAAATCCTAAAAATGTGTTGTAGAGTTAAATGTGAGCAAACATTTCGATAAAAACAAGCCCAGAATGCAGCATATGGTCCCAAAGACTCTAATGGTTAATCTAAAACCAACAAATTTAAAGAAAAAAAATCAAATAAATGGGGCAGTGATGATGCTGTGAAGACCTCATCTACGTTGTCTACATGGACTTCCTCCCACAGGTTGGAACAGAGTGAGTATTAATTATACCCTTGATTTGTACATCAATGATCCTCCCAGTGAATCTGTGCTGGTCCTTTCTTAAAAGCAATTTAAATGCCTGTGGGACAGGTTGATCCAATAGTCTATAAACAGTACATAAAAACTGAGTAGGATCCACAGCACCTACTCAGTTCTGTTAAAATCTATGTGACACTTGGAATTAATAAAATATTAAAGGGAACAAAAATAATGCTTACTCTAAATCAAGAAATAAGATAAATGACATCACGCCTTTTATTTTGTCTCACGGAAGAATATGTTAAATAGCTTTAAATATCAGATTTCAGATGTGTGGTACAGTGTTTCAGACTCCTTCAACATGCACAAAAGATATGTGGGAGTCTGGCTTGGTTTGTGATCAAACTGCCTGATACAGCATCAGAAGAGAAAGAAGGTGAGGTTAGAGCGTTATTTACACCAGTCACATTCTCAGGGCATATCTATAATAAGCAGGGACATAAAGTTATAGCTGGTACATTAATAAAGTGTGTATGGCGCAAGTGGAGAGACTTGGAAGTGTGTGTTCTTCAAAGTGCTTTTATTTCACAGCTACAACCCTCTATACATTCAATTAGTTTACTTGAAAACTTGCAATATATCAACTGGTGTTTAAAGTTCAGATTTAGACTCACTAATTTTGTTATTGTCTACATAAAGTAAGAAAATTTGATGTTATGTAAAAGGAAATGTTCAACAGTTAAAACACGTTTTAGACTTTACAAAGCAGCACAAGCTATGACCTGGGACTTTTTATGTTTGTCCTTGTGTGTTGGTGTTAATACTGAAAGTCATGAGAGATGTTCACACTGGGACGACATCTGTTCAGGAGCCCCCACTGAAAGGTGCTACCAGCTTGGCAACCCTGATCCAGACTCTTGCCTTGAGGTAAAAATAAACTCAGATGACAGACTGAACATTATCCTGCTTCTCTCACAGGTACAGTCCACCTTCGTCCATCTCTCTCCATCCCATTTTTCTTCATCTTTTCTCCTCTTCTCTCCTTCAGTTTGTTTTTGGCCGTTTTCCACAAGTTACTTTACTCGTATGCCTTCTTTTTTTTAAAGGAAGACAGAACAGAAGCTATCTTTGCTTTTTTTACTTTCCCTCTGTCTTTCATTCTCTTATTTCCTTTCCCTTGTGGCCTGAAAGTGATGTTTAACCAAAGAAACAGCGACAGGACATTTTACAGGGACAAGGTTAACGGAAAAATGAGAGGATTGACAAAACTCTTGACACCTTGTCAACCGAGCATGAATAAAAGATGTGCTCTTTTTTTTTTTTTCCAAGGCACTGTACAGCTCAATGTTCAAGGAACAAACGTTTTCTGTCTCTCTGCCCTGCACATCGTTTTCCTGTCAACCCATCAAAATCTGTTCCCCCTCCTGTGAACCGCAGTGCCGACAACAGCAGCGTCAGTGTAGAGCAATTTAACATCACTGATAGAGGTCACATATCTGCAGTGGATACTTTGTCATCAATGATGAGGATGCTGACAGGCTGCATAAATGAATTCAGTGCCTCAATAGGAAATATTAGGAAACAAAAGCACGTCCCTAGGAGGGATGCAGTGAAATGTATTTAAACATAAAAACACATCTCTGCTGCCTTGGAGGCAGACTAAGAGGTTTAACCTGTAATTGATTTCACAGAGTCTCTAGGATGTGACCTTTGCAATTATGATGGGCGAGAGGAGATGGATGTGAAGGAAGTCAAAACAGGTGAGGCCAGAGGTATGGATCATTCTGACACTGTAAAATAAATCAGAACACTAGTGAAGCAGAAATAAAAGATTAATGCAAGCTTAAAGACAAAGGTCAAAAAGAGAAATAGAAAAGATGGGCTGAAGTTTTGATGGATCTCAGATTCACATGACCCACATGCTTGTGGTTATTTTGGCACTCTTTGTGAGTTTATTTACATAGCTTAATAATCATGATAGAAGTGGGAGAAAGAAGAATAAATAATGTGTGATTTTCCAGGGTTCAGTTTCAGCTTAAAGACTAAAGAGTTTAACTTTAGAGCTCAGCCATGTTAAAACACCCAGCATCTCACTGGCTGGCGTCAGGCGCTTCACACTGAGTCCAAAACATATTCATCATCTCTGAGACACAGAACCCATCTCCTTCCTGAACGACATCTGGACATTACATGGTGTTTATACTCACTGTTTCAACAGACGAAAGGAAATTTGGAAATTCTTCCTGATATTGTGGCTGATATCTTTCTATTTTCTCACGATTTCAAAATAAGGAAGAAGTCTGTCTGATGTATGGCCTTAAACTGCAGCCAGGTGAATCTACTTAGCTAAAAATATTCTAAATTGAACATTATGTGAGATTTCCTAAATTATTTGAAGGCATACTTTAATTCTCCAAACTATTTTTTCTAGAATTATTTTAGGATTCTATAAACAAAATTGCCTAACGTGTTATAATATTGTCAGAATCAGAGATTTCAATAGTGGGGTCAAACAATTTCTTCCTTTAGTCTCTCTTTTTTAATTTATCACAAGCCAACAATAGGAGGAGCTGATACAGGACTGATGAACAGAAAGTAACAAAACAGTATATTTTGCTAGCATCCTGTAAGTTCTAAACTTTACTTAAAGCTTTTAATATTACAGTAATATGCTTTGAAAACAATACAACACCCTTTGGTCCTTGTTGATCTGCCCCTTGTTAAGGTCAACCCTCCATGCTAACAGGAAAAAATAAGTACATGGAGCTGGACTGACAAAGCAGTGAGCAGAGATAAGGTTTAAGCACAAGAGAAGGGAGAGACGTTGAATGTTAATAAGCTGCAAAATGGGGACACATTAAAAGGAAAACAATTATTCTAGTACATTAAGCAAATGATCAACTTCAATTTTCTTAGCAAGCAACAGGGTTAAACTGAAGAATGCTTGTCTGTAATCTGTACAAGCTCTATAGGACTTTATATGCTACCCAGATCTTGTGGAAGCACGTCAACGTTTTCATTATTACCCGGTCATCCATGCAGTTTGTAACTGACTTATTTTCTCTCAAATTCCAGTAGTCAGGTTTTTAAAGAACATCCTTTACCCGGCCCTTAGCTGTAAATCTGACCAGACAGCTGCAGCGAGCTAAAACAGTCGGAGTTGATCTTAGTTTAAAGCATGCAGCTTGCAAAAACACCAACTGGCTTCTGTGCTGGGTTGTTTTGAAGCCAGTGGGCCGCTTTTGCTTTTACTGAAAGGTTGTGCAAAGAGATTTTGAAGCTCAACCACAGCGTCAGCTTAAAGCAAATACATGAACTTCTTTTCCCAGGATCAGCATTTAAGGAGACCAGTAGATCACTGCTAATCAATTTACCGCTGAGGCGATCAAAGTCTGGCAGCACTTCAAATCACAACGGGCATTTGCTTCAGTGATTGGATTCGCCTATTATAGATCAGGCCCGGATTATTTCACCCTTGTTAGAGATGAAATGGAAAAGCGCTTATCTGAATCGACATGTTAAGTGACATATTTACAGGACCTGCCACTATGCTGACATAAGAAAATGTAATTAAATGCTTAGTGTAAGCAAGAAGAAAAACAAAAAAAGTCGGGATACATTTTTGGAACAAATGCAGCATAAAAACAAAAATCTTTCTAAGCAGGCTAAAATCCTATCAAACATTAATGTTGAATCACACATCTGTAACCACGCTGAAAAAGTCATAGTAAGTCATTTGAAGTTTAGTCTTTTTGCCAGTAGTAAGAGGAAATAAGTCCTTGTCCCAATCCGTTCACCATCCCTCCCTGCATCCTTCATCAGTTCTGTTCAAGACACCAAAACACTAAAACTCCTCCACTTGAGCAGAAAACTGACCCCCAACTTGTAGGAAGCCGTCCACCATTTCCTGGTGGAGAGCCATGGCCTCAGGCTTATAGAAGCTAAACGTCATGCTGGTCTCTTAACGCTACCGTCATGCAATTAATCAAATTCATTGTTCAATTTAACTTTTTGCTCCAAGCAATCACAAAAACAACCTAATCTTCAAAAAACTATTATTTTTAATATTATTTCAGCATGTTCCTTGTAGTAAGTATCTTATTTTGCAATGTCTCCCATCTGATCTAGCTGAACTCACATGCTTAGTGCAGTCGTTTTTTGAATAGTCAGCAAACGTATACATGGCAGAAAGAGGACAGGGGAGCAACAACAGCTTCACAGTGAACAGCTAAGAACTGAGGCATAGTCGGTACAAAATACAGCTTTTCATAGCTTTTTCATAGCAAAACGTGAGGGCCAAAGAACAATAACCAAAATGGCAGAGGAATGAAAGGCCATCTGTAGTAGCAGCATTTAGCTACCAAAAGAAGAAAGTGTGTTTATTTCTGTGTATTATTCAAACACTCGGTTTGTAGCCACAGATGCTTGATAATGTGCAAGATTTGCTACTCTGTTTTGTCTGCATAACTTGACAAGACAACAAATCTGTTTAGCGACTTAAAATTCATAGATGCAGGGATCTATGAGTAACTAATACGGAAAGTGCTAAAGTGTACTTTGCCTAAGAATGGCAGAGTATATTTGTCATTCTTAGGTAAATATAGCTTACTGAACTAATTTGTGAACAGATTTATTTGGTAAAAACACATCTTTTAAAATGAATCTATGAAGAAGCATAAAAACAATTATTTTCATTGCTTATTTTTATACTACTTAACATGGTTAGGGACTTTGCTATTTACCAAGTGCCATATTTGTGTTATTTTTCCATATCCAATTAATAATTTTCTAAATAATTATTAGTTTAATTCTAGCCTAAGTAAGCTTGATGGTAATTTTTTTCTTTAGTGGATAGGGCACCAAAATTGGCTCCAGCCCAGGGACCCATCATCCTTAAAAACCCAACCCTGCATGGGACCACAGAACAGAACGAACATGACAACGACTGGAGCCACAGACCACCAGTATGGTGTCTCTACAAAGAGGTCAAACACATGTTAACACTCCTGTTACCTTAAAGTCCCCAAAAATACATCCAGTTTTTTAAATTTGGGTAAGATATACCAAGTGAGTTATAATCATAGACTACTGAATATAAAAAAGTAGGAGCACGAAATAGCCAGAGATTGAACTACACAACTCTCTTTACGTCCAATATGGAGTCAAATTAGCAAGATATTTGACAGAATGAAGAGTGGTAGAGACTAAGATAAAAGGATGTGAGACAGAGGAGCTGGGATTAGAGAGAGAAGGAAAAATAAGATGGGTTGAAGGTTCTGAGTGATATTGGGTGAATCCCTAGAGGAGTACTCTTTGACTCTATAAACTTTCATATTCTAATGTCGAATTTTCTCACTGAGCCGATTCTCGGTTAGCCCAGCATCCCTGCTGTGACTTCCTTCGGTAAATTAACACAAAGCGCCGTGCTGTGAATACTCAGACTGAACCAGGCAGCTTTTCTACTGTTTTCAAATAGGAAGAAAAAAAATTGCTTGTCACGTGCACAAATGAAGTACTGAAAATGATCAATATAGCAAGGTTAATCTATCTATATGGGACAAACTTGCTCATATTTTTCTAAACAAATGCCATGGATTTCTGGAAGAGGTGATTATAATTGCAAAATAACCTAAATTCGGTGAGGAAGTTAAATAATGCGATTATCTCTTGCATATTCATCTGACATTACTGTTTTTTATTTTATTTTATCCTTTCACGACAAGAATAATAAAGAATAATGTCTATAGAATTACATTGTAGAGCATCTGCATCAATGTTTTTGAAGCACTTTGTTTTCAGTGAACAACCAAACCAACACAACAAATCATAGAGAAAGTTCAAACAGAATTGCTAAAATCCCCTACAGCAATGATTCTCAAACTGGTACAAGAATTTCAGGATCAAAGTAATACAAAATAACAATAACATTAACTGTAACAAACAAAAATATATAAATACATTAATACTTGCTTAATCTGAAACTATTCAAGGGTATGACATACACATTTACCCCTTGGATCAAGAAAATACATCAAATTCATCCTAACGCTGCCATTGCAATATTGTTGACGATGCTGATTGCAATTAAAACACATCTAATCTTTTCATCATGGATGTACGTATCTTCACAACTCTCCCAGAGGTTTAGGATCTAGATTAGCAACATTTATACAAGTCCAGGGCATTAATTATGGTGAATGTCACCTAATAAATTATTGGTGAGCAGAGTTTTAATGCAAAGCACCTGAAACATTATGGCCTATAAAATATTGCATCTAAGCAATCTTTTACAGTTGCAGAAGCAATGCAATAGATTGTGTAGTTCAACTGAGGGGGAAGTTACTAAAATAAGTTTAAGAACCTAATAAAAATAACACTTCCAGATTGATATTAATCACAATACATTTGCAAGTCCATCTTTCTAACTTTAAATTAGATAAGGCTTTGGGTCTGCAGTACTCCAGTTGGGAAATGCCAGGATCTTTCATTGCTATGTTACATAAGTTTGCAGCATATTTGACTGATGCAATACAGACAGTGACAGCTGTAACTGCAAGTACAAAGGCAGCAAACTTTTACCAAACTGGGGCAAAGATAAACAAGTTAAATATATGCATGAGCTGTATCAATCCAAAACTGCCAATAAAATGCAGCCTCACTGCTGCGCATCTTAAACAACTGATTCCGATACATTTTTGCCAATCACTGAAAAATATCAGGTTCTTTTTTAAAGAACTTAACTTTCAGACGCAGACTGAGACTCTTGGACTCAATCTCCAGAAGCGTTAGCAACTAGGGCCCCTGACAGCTTTGGTGAGAACAGAGCGGGGACCCCAGCGCTAAAATAAAGAGAGTACAGCAAGTGAGTTGCTGATCCTGCACAGGACAGCCCTGTGCGCGTGTGTGTGTGTAAGAGAGAGAGACAGAGAGCCAAACACTCTCCCTGATTAATCAAACCCAGCAGCAGGGTTTTATGTGCCATTAAGAGTCCTGCTAAATGACTTCACTTCATTCATTAATGTGGAGCATCCTCTGTGGGTGAAGAGGCCCCTACTTGCCAAACAGACAGAAAAACAGACATGTAAAAGCTGGAAGAGACACTGGCGGGGCAGCAATGATGGTGGTGGCAAGATAAACAACGACAAATATAGACCCATTACGTTGCTGAATAATTCATTGTATGTACGCAGGGTTCAGGAAAACAACGGAGGAAACGAACAGGAGCAGAAACAACCATGGGGATTATGGAGCCTTTACACCGAAGTGCAGATTCAAGACAAGACGTTTCATGCACACACCTTACCTGCTCTAACCCCATCAAAGGTGAATCACTTCGTATAAATTATTGGGTTAAAGTAGACGAAACAGCAAAGTTTTTTTTTTTTTAAAAGTCAAAACTTTAGCTTTACTGAATGTAGAGAAGGGTTAAGCATTTGTATGTGTAGGTGATGCGCTTTAATAGCTTCCTTCAAACAACTCCATCATCTTTTGCAAAAAATAATGTCAGCCCTTCTTAAACTAATAAAGCCGACTGGGAGGATCTGAAATGATGAGATCTATATGCACAATTAGAAAAAAACTACAGGACAGATTAATTTGAACAGCTCAGGAATGGAGACCCAACAATATGTCTGAATTCATTGGAATATTATTGAAAAGTTTTTTTTAATATTATTTCAATAATTCTGTTAAAAAGGCACATTACATAAATTCAGTACAAATACGGTAATAAATTCAACGGTTTCTATTCATTTTTATGATTATTATTTATTGGAGATGAGATGTTAAGAAAGGCTGGGTGACTTTAACTATGGCTTTGTTGACTCATTGTGTCTCTTGCTCTTGACAAAACTCCACAGAGTCTCTTTGGGTGTTTAAGTAAAGTAAAATCACTGGTCAAGTACACACAGTAATACCTTGGTCATGCAACAGATTACATTTTAATAAAACATATTTTGGGATTTCACTTGTAAGCTAAAATATTCAAAATTAATGGAGACAAATGTCTTAAATGAACCGGTTTGTGTGTTTTTGAATCAAAATGGTGTTCTTTTAAGTGATACTTTAATTTATTGAGACGTCCTTGTGGATCTGACAAAAAGAGAAAGGTTGGAAAAAAAATCGCCATTCAAAGAAAAGATACAGAGGCTGAAGTGAATGAGAAAGACATGAAGGATAAGGAGACTGAGAGGAGGAGAAAGACTTATGTGAGAAGTAAAGTAAAAGAGTGATGGTGAGTGTAAATGATTGATGATATAAGCTGAGGAAGGAGGGGAAGGGTTGATGCTGCAGCATCTGAGCAGAACCAGGAAAGCAAAATAAACAGCTTTCTATTGACTGTAACGCTGGATTTTCAAAATTACAACAAAAGTCAAAGAACAGCACACCTTTCCCCTCTCTTTTATGAAATAGTCTTCATACCTTTGTTTTGTAATGTAAAAAGCTTTTATGAACAAGGATCCAACATAAAAAAATAAACAAAGACAAAGTTCTTACATCTATTTTTTGTGGATGTAAAAAACATGCTTGACATTAATCACCTCCTGGCACTGCTTTGCAGCCATCTTACTGGCTATCCCCACTGATGCTTTTCTAATTGGAATTTTTGCTGATGGTCACAAGTTAAATCTATATTCTCCATTACCTTTGCATAGTGTCCCCTGGGATTCCTCTAATGGCTCATTCTGAAGACAGACCAGAATGAATAACAGAATGTTATTCATATCAAGTAAACTCCCTCTATCTTCAATGCTGACTTTCCTCTGACTTCAGCTGCTGCTGCTTTCGTACTGAAAGTAGAGAGAAGCAGTAAACCTTTCACTGCATCATTGAGAATTAACAAAGAACATGTTGTAATCCAGCATAAAAAAGCAGCTCGAGGTGAGACACATGCAGTCAAATAAATGTTATTTTTTCATGTTCTGTTTTGTTGTTGCTGTGTAAATGTTTGCCACACCCGTTATTCCTCTTCAACATTACATAAAGTGATTAAAGCTGGCAGATCTTTAGTCACTCTGCTCTATCATATGTTATCACTAACACAGAGCTGTTGCACATACGTACATATACACAACATGATAGGGGGGAACCCAGACTTTACACACCGACAGAAGTTTTTACTACTACTTTAAGACAGAGTATAAAAGGCGCGACGCATGACAGGCATGGGAAGGGAAACACACAGCTTCCATATGTCCCTCCTCTCTGCGTCAGACTGTTGCTCCAACAGTTTGATGTTCTAGTAGAGGAGCGGTCACCAGGGGAACACCCCCAAAGTCACAGGTGTATCCCACCTTCAGTTCAGTCTGAATTATAGAGACTACAGCTGGACTACAGCCACTAACTAACACTTTTGCTCAGAGACTTGTTTAATTTCTGATAAGTAATGTTAGGAGGCTGGTAAGCTCTAACGGTTGATTCATATCTTGTTAGTGTTAGATGTGCTTAATGTTAATTTGTGTTGTAGGACACATCACCAGTTAGCAAATATTTCATGATGTACTTTGTAAGACAAAACAAAAAGGAATTTATTTAATTGTTTATGACTTTATGAATGTGATATGTTTAATTCCAATTCTGAATTAAATTCAATTTAATTCCAATTTATTTACTGCATTAAGTAATAAAGATCTTCAAAAAAATAATTTACTTGATATATAACAATTTCAATATTTTTTTATTAAATTTGCATCACTACTAGCTTAAAGTGGCAAGAATATAATCTAGAGACTCTTCTAAACAGGATAACAAAAAAAAAATCCAGTTTTTATTATGTTTCTCAAAGTCAAATAAAGCATATATAGTAACATGAAGCATGTGACCACACACTATTTCCACATATTAAGGATAAAAGGCTTTTTTAAACTGCCTAAAGATTTATTCTGTAAAGAATTAAAAATCATCCTGATTTAAATGAAAATTTACACTACATTTCAGGAATATGTGTGAATATGTCACTCAACAAAAACATAACTTGACTTCAGTTAATCCACAGGACAGCAGTCCTAAATAAACTCAGGTCACAATAACAATGCTGCTTCCTTTGTATTTTTACAAGATTTGTTGCTAATTTGGCTAATAACATATTTTTATGCAGTTTCACTGAAGACAAAACTTAAAGGAAATAGTTTGTCTGTTTAATCAATTGGTTTGAATGTCCTAACTTTTACTTTTATTCTTTAACAGTAATACTACTGTAGTACAGCTTTACAATGGAAGAATCCAAACATAGGCTGACCGGCTAAAACTGTGATAAAAACATATTGAAAGTGGTTCCAGTGAAAGGATTCACCAAAGGTGAAAAGTCACACATAAAAGTACAAGTCAAAAGCACGAAGCTCATATCCTGACAGAGAGGGAGAGCATTCCTTGGATCACCTCAGAGCAGACCTTGTGTTTACCTTTCATTAACTGGAAATCCCACAACTATCTCCTCATCCCTTTGCCCTCAGGACAGTCTAGGACAAGGTGAAAATAAATGCTTTGAGAACTACTTTAGAAGCAAATATTATCACAGCAAAGTTTGAGTTGTAAGCTCTTTTAAGGGTACCCCTCAATGCATAAAGGACAAAAGACAAAGTGGCACCTTGTATTAAAGCAGAGCTTGACACAAGATGTAGCTGGAAGCCAGAAAATGTGTCTTAAAAAATTTAAACTACTTATTATACTTTGTTAAAATTCAAATGTTTCCTTTTTTCTTTAATTTTATTCCATTTCGCACTAGTTGATTATTTCTTATTGCAAGGTTCCCTTCAGCAAAAGGGTTATTATTTTCAATACATAATGTTGTCTAGATGGAATTCAATTTAAACTGATTAGTTTGTTTGTGTGGCAGTTCAAATACAGGCGACATTAAACAGGTACGCCACGACTTCCATACTGACGACAACAAATTAGAGCAGATGCAATTAAAAACTTGAACAGACAATACATTAAAAACAAAGAATCTCCCCCTTCTGCCCGATGCAGACCCAATCAGACAAAGTGAAACAGCTTTAGTTCAGTCAGCGGTGCACAGACTCCACTGTCTCACAGAGCAGACAACAATGGCCAGAGCCGAGATAACAGGAAATGCCTACTTATCCAAGGGAGGGAGAGGCAGAGAGATGATGAGAGGGCATGACGGGTATGCTCGTTGTTTACCAACAGACTGAGCTAAAAAAAATCTATATATATATTGTCCTGTCTATAAAAATCTGGCATTTATTCAATGTTTTTCTACAACTGTAATTTGTTTGCAGAACATGTAAAGTGGATGAATCAAATAAATGCGGAGGGAAATCCATCATTTTCTTAATTTGAGTTCCATTTCATTGGCTTTGATTTGTTTAGATTGAGTCACCTCTCATAGGGAGTTTGTTTAATTTCACAGTTGAAAGAACGGCAATGATTTCCCCCCCTCCCCATTTTTTTTCTTGTTCAACTTTCTCTACAAGCTATTATAGTAAATCTCCAACACAATCCAGCCATAAAGTCCAGAAAATTAGACACGTGTTTACAGACAGAACTTAAATGGCAACACCTATTGATCATAAAAGGTTAATTACCATGTTATTTAACATTTATTTATGTTATTTACTTTTAGAGGCACATTGAGCTGATCAAAATGCAACCAAAAATCTCCAACTGTGCTTGCTTTCCAACAAACTCGTTACAATATTTCATAGCATGTACTAACAACTCAGATTGGATAATTTTCCTGTAAAAACAGGTGTGTAAAATGTCCTTACCGGACTTCCAGATTTCATCAAGATAACTTCTTACTCCTGCATGCATTTCCTAGGAATCTCCAAAATATGAAGACTATATGACAATGCTTGTTGTTAGTGATGAGACAGTGTTGTGCATGTAGATGGTTGATTGTTTTGGTCCCTCTAAGTCATGGATGTAATAGAAAAGATTAGTAAAACATATTCTTCTAATTGGCTCCCTAATGTAACATATGCCTTGCATTACTTTGCATATATCTATGATTGGCAATGAGCGTTCAAGCAAAAGCGTTTGAGTAGAGAATCATCTTCAAGTTCACAAAGACAAAAGTATTGAATGAAATAAGAGGTGGAAAGGCCTCATCAGCCTTTGAGAATCAGTGCATAAAGATTTTTTCTGCAGTTTGCTTGCATCATATGCTACGCTGCATTTTTTTAATTATTTCAGACTAAAGCAAAGTGCTCAGTACTTTTTCTCTCTTTGTGGTACAGGAAGTTCTAATTTTTCCTCCATTTATTCTCCCCTTTTGAGATTAAACATGAGACTACAATCAAAATTAGGCAATCCCAGGCAATACTGGAAATAAATTTATTCCCAGGAGGGATCTTTTAAAACATTAGATGTTCAATCAGCTAAAAAATCTGCCCTTTAATTTGAACTGTAGTACTGGAGGTTGTTTTGCTCTTTAGATGAGTTTGTGTTTGGTTTGTTTTAATAATTATTAATGAGTAGTAGTAAAGATGAAAATCTATTACATCATTTATCATCATCCTGAGAAATTATCTTATTTGTAGAGTTGTATTCAATTGAGTTATTTTTGTTACTTTGCCTCATGCAATTATGTAATCCTCTGGTCACTCAAACACTTTCTGCCGCGTTTAAACACATTTGAACAGTAACAACACGTTTTCAAGGAAATTTCAGCAGCTTTAAAACAATACTTTAAAACTTTTTGATTTTTGTTGCTTTGATGAGATGAAATCACACACTAATTCCAGATCCATACACCATTGTTCAGCCCATCAACTATTATTAAAAGAAAATTTACAAAAACATAGAAAGAAATAGATGAGAGTAAAAAGCACACGACAGTAACTTCTGCTGGGCTTTAATATGTCTCTACTCTTTAAAGAATAGAGGAGATAGATCTAAAAAGCTTATATAGATTAAAGCCATCTGAAGCAATTTGGGAAAGAATGGAGAATGATCATGCATGCATCGCTGCTGAGATTACTTAAAATATATTTTTATTAAGAATCCAACAAAGAGAGAATACTTAAAGAGGCCATAAAGTCAGCAATTTAAATACTCCAAAAGTGAACTACTTTGTATTCATTGGGTAGAAAATGCGTTTGTGGATTTGAGATGTTTTATGTTGTTGGAGGATAGTGCATTCACTGAATTTAGTCCTTTGCTTGAGTTAAACATGTGGAGAAGTGCAAGACACTGAGGAACTGAGGTACGGTGAAGGCAAAGAAAAATAATCTGCGTTTTTAGGGGTGAAAATTGGAGAGAAGTATAAAGAGAGAGAGAGAGACTGTCTGAAGCAGTTCCTAAGCTTGGGCGTCACGCATGCTTAACCTTGCGCCAGAATCTGTGCGATGCGTCTTGCATGTCAATGACAGAGAAATAGCAGCAGAGAAGCTTCCAATCAACCTCCAGGGTACTTGGCAAGGGGTGTGGGGGGAGTGCACAGCAGGATGTGCAGTTACGCTAAGGTATTTAAAATTACAATGTAAGTTACACTGGTATAATATAGAGTAGTGGCCGCTACCACTGAGAGCGATGCCATACAAATTACGAACTCTGGAAAAACAGCAAGCAGTGCTACGTGTCAAGTACTTTGAACTTTTTTGTATTTTCCCGCAGTACAATCACAAACAATGTATTTTATCAAAAATTTTTGAAATTAACCAATACAATTAGCCATGAGGAAAAGGTTACATACAATCTAAAAATTGTGGTATGCATTTATATTCAGCCCCCGTGAATATCAATATTTTGTACAACCAATTTCTGTTGAAATTACAGGTGTAGGTCTTTTAGAGACTAACATTTTTACCCATTCTTCTTTATAGAATTGTTCTAGTTCAATCAGATGGGATGATAAGATTGTGAACATCGACTTTCAAGCTGTGCCGAAGATTTAGGTGAGAACTTCAACAGGGTCATAGTGTAGTATTTTTCATGTGTTCCTAAGGACTTTGATGGTCTAGCAGTATACCTGTGTATTTACTAACAAATGCAACCTGTAAATAAAATTGCTCACCCTGTATTTCATGGAGGAGCATCAGATTAAGATACATTTAAAAACGATATATCCTTTTCGTTTGCTATTTATAGATAGATAAAAGGGTGTATGACTATTGTTGAACAGAAGCTTAAAAAAACTCCAAGAAATTCTTTCACCTCACCCGACAGAGAACAGTTTAACTGAGCCTGCATGTTCACCAGCAGCTTTCTGTTTTGGGAGAATCTTCTCAGGTTACAGGAAGTCTCAGGGAGGGAGAGCATCTCTTACTGCGCTGTGGTCTTAGGGCAAAGCTGAACATGTTTGGAATCACCATGGGCAACAAAAATACTTCCTGACTAAACCACAGGAGCAAGCACTAACAAGAACAAAGCCAGATAGTGGTTTCCAGTCAAGGTCGGCAGAACCTCGACCTCATGCATGGCACACAGCTCTGAATTCTTTACTCCCCAAATGTCAGTATCTTTATCCCACTGCTAAACTTGGTACACTCACCACTACCAAAGATAATGTAAGAGAAAGAGCAAAGAAGAAGACAGAGATGAAAAAGGAAGTGACTGCATTTCTAATTAAAACAGGAGCTTTCAGGGACAAGGATGGGGTCCCCAGGGAGTAACGTGGTGTGATAAACTCACTCATCCATAAACCTCTTTTATTTCTTTTATTTTCTTTTTTAAGGGTCGTGATGAAAAATTACCAGGATCCTGAGCTACCAGATTGAAACAGAGCACTTCTGTCACATCATTTCACCTTAAAGACCACAACCCATTTTGCAAACGTTTTAAATAAGGCACTGTGTTGCCTGCCATCCTATTTTCCTGCCTGCGTCGATCCCAGCCTGTCTCCGTTTGGCTCAATAAAAAAGGGCCCCTGCTTTGATAGCACTTCTGTGGAAAGTTACATCTCTGACAATGGGGATAAGAGGCAGACAGAGGGATGCTCGAGGATAAAAGAAGACTATTAACAGCCTCTATACATTAAGAAAGCTGTTTTCTATCAGTCATTGCTATAAAGTGGAGAATATGAAGGCTTTTCTTTTGTTTTTTTTGTAATTCCAGACAAATGATAATCTGAGGCTCTTCAGTTGTAGTTTGAATTTTGTACCCTCTCACAAAATATCAGAGCCAGTGAAAGACAGCAACAGAGTGGCGACAGTTCCCCGTGTTCTCGCCACTGTTCACAAGCATCCCTAGAGAGCTGGAGAGGCTATTAACTGTGTAATAATCGCTGGATGTTGTAGTTTGCAATCACACAGAGGCAACGTGACAGACAGACAGACAGACAGATAGAGGATGATTTTTGAGGGCCCAAACATATGGGTAAAGTGCTACGAACAGACGCCCCAGACGAGATTAGAAATTTACACATACAGTATGGAATCCATTAAAAGTCACAACAAACTTGTGTTGTTGTATCTGGACTAAAACTGAGAGGATGTTATTTTCAAAATAAAGTCCAGCAGGTAGTTCATCTTTATGGGATGCAGAAACTTATATAACCCAACTGAGCAAAATATAATAGACTTTATTGTCACTGTGCATCAGAGTACAACAAAACTATGGACACAAAAGAGAAAAAAAAACATTCAAGAATGCAAATATGTACAATAAAAAATAGGAACAACACACAAAAATGCCAAAATAGTTAAAAAAAATACACATAATCTAACTTCAGACAGTGCATGCTCAACAGAACAATTAGGATTTCTGTCCTAAGTTACCGGTTTTCCTTTTTAAATGATTTGTATCCAGATTTCAAACAAAATTTGACTCGGTACTTGTTGATGTTTTTTCTGTGATTTTGTCATCTGCATCTCCAGTAAGCCAAGCAACTGTGTAACACACAAGTTTTTAGCAATCTGGGCCTATATACAAATGCACAGCTTGCAAAATTGTATTTAAGACTGTGCCTATTATTTTATTGATGTAACAAATCTGTGGTGTTCCTTAAAAATCTAAGTGCCTCCTTTGAAAGACAATCTGTCTTGTCTTCTGCAGCTTCCTGTCTGCCTCTGTCAAGTGGCCTGCTCTGCATACTGTGTTCAGACAGCTTTCATGGTGAGGTTGAGCAGCTGGAACAATAGACTCAGGATGCAGCAATTAGTTTTCATAATCCAGGACATCCACTATAATAATCCCATTAATCTAATTACATCAATATTTTTTTATTTCTTAAACTTTTCTCCAGGAGTAACATTCACCTCTCTGTGAAGCATAACCCTCAATGACCCCCTAACCCAGCATGCAGCTTGTGTTTATGTTGATTACTTCAGTTAAGTTCAACAGCAGTGATTGGTCAACTCTATCCAAACTCTATTTTAATAACAAACATGGCTGACAGAACGGTTTTTTTTTTTATTTAACATTTCGGTATGCGAGTAATTTAAGTGGAGTGATGATAAATGGATGTTTTCGGCTCCTTGCAGAGTTTAATGGTTTAACATGGAACAAATTACCACCATAAATGCCAGATGCCAATATTGAGCAGACAGAAAAGACATTTTACTAAGCTGCTGAATGATCTTATTGTATTTCTAATGCATTTTTCACTGAATTTATGTTTGAACAATCTTTTAGACAAGAATGTGGGTCTATACCTGGCTGTTTAAAGTGGTGTCTGTCTGTTTTGTTGTGCAGACATTATGTGACGTAGCATACCACATTTATTTTACTTTTGTATGGTTTCAGCACATTAAAAGGTTCATGTGCAATCTTAGTGCAAAATATTTAAAACAAACTTATTTGTAGGGCTGCAACTAACGATTGGTCTAGCAATAGATGTTCTGCGTGTGCATGAGAGGGTTCCCTCCAGTTAAATCACTTTCCTCCCACAGTCCAAAAACTTTGCAATTAGTTTAATTAGTCTCTTTAAATTTTCCTTTGATGTGTGCATGGCTGTTTATCATGATTGTCTGTATGGAAAAAGAGTTGAAAATTATCAACAGCTTTGCACAGCACATCACATATTCTGTGCTTTGGATCCATGTATCCCTATTAAAAATACATTCTATTCTATTTTATAAAGCATTTGAAAGAAATAATCTACTCAAAAACATTCAATAATTTCATTTTAAAAAGTAATTGTTGTTAGTCGCTGCTTTACCTGAATCATAAAATTTCACAATGCTTAAAGTGATAACTTCAGGTGAAGAGTGACAAGACACAAGTCGATTGAAGTGCGTGTGAAGTTGCATGTATTTTTGTGCACTAAAGATAAAGCAGCGTCTGTTTTAGGTGATGTGTAGCCAGAAATTTTAATACTCTTTTTAGCTGAGTTGTCTCAAATTAGAGCAGCAAATTAAAGCTGACCTGGAGCAGCTGCAGTTGGGACAAATGATCAGGCGCTGATCAGAGACTGTAGCATCATGAAGGTCATTGGTGAGTGGCTGTAACACTGATGAAATACAGGGTAATAATGTAGACAGCTTTGATTTTATTAACTTTAAGTACTATCGGTATCAACAACGCCTAAAGTCAAGTTAGTATTGGGGAGAAGAAAATCCTAAATAGAAAAAAACCCAAAACAGTTCCATATTGTTTTTCTAGAAATATATTTATCCTCTGGGTACAATATTGTATTTATGCTACAAATTGCAATCCTGTTTGTTCTAATGAGCACATCTGTGATAGTTTTCAGAGCCAATGAACAGCATATCAGTGTATTTGTGTATGCAGATTTATTTTTATTGTAGTTCTCCTGTAATGCGACTCACAGAGAAAGCCAGAGTGGCAGCCTGAATTGCTTCTGTCAGATAAACGCTCCCAGCATGCACTGCTCTGCCTCAGTCTGTCAAGTACTGCATTGGCAGCCTACTAGAAAGATCCTGAGGTGTTTCAGTTGAGAAGTAGATGTGTGTGTAGAATGATAATCCTTACCTAAACCAACAATCCATTATCTTCACCAGATTGACGGACGGCAGATGAACTAGAAACTTAGCAAAACGACATATATCGTAATAGTATTAAAACTACAAGTTAGCCATTTCACATACCGACTTAGAAAAATCAAAGTGAAGAGTTAAATTTGGGAGGGTGGGGGGATTACATGGTACAAGACGTGCTCTAATAAAAGTTCAGAAATAAAGACCCTCCAAGTATTCTTGTGCCTCCCAGGCAAAGTTTGCTTTTTGTTTCGCAAACACAGAGAAAGGAGGAAAAGAGGAATGTGCACTATGTGCTGCAATGCTGCTCAGTCAGGACCACAAACCCAGAGCTATGTGGAATGTGTCCTCTGACAGCCAGTGACTGAAACCTACACTCATTGAACAACTGCAGTACACAGTCAGTGGTTGTGTACTGTCACTTCCAATCAAAATCAAATGCAGACCATAACACAGGTACAGACAGAGGAGGGGGGTGGGAGTGCCATCTGAACGCTATGGAAGGTATTCTTTGGACACACAGGTGTGAAGACTGCCATATACTCTGTGATATGCTGACACAAACACATGCAGGCTGGTTAAAGTTGGATATCAAGGTTTCATGAAACATTAAGGGTGTTTTTTATTTACTTTACACAGGATAGAGGAGATATTGTTGCCTGCATTTTGGGAATGAAACTACAGTAGAAAGTACTGATATACAAATGGCGAGGCAAAGTTTGCTTATTTTGAGGATCTAAAAAGATATGATTGACACAGTGGCAAATATACATACATACATGTCTGTCTGTCTGTCTGCATGTATGTACATGTAACCAAACATACATACATACATATCTCACACACCACCAACACATTGTAGAGAAATCCATAAAGGCCAGCTGCTTTCAGAGCTCTACATCTACATGGGCTAGATGCCAGAGCCCCTTGTCTACAGGGGTCCATTCTAAGGTCAATACGACAACACTGTAAACTAATGATCCAGCAAATTCCCTCAGTCCCGCTCTGTTTCCTCCTCCTTCGTTTTCCTCAATCTGTTGCATACTCTCCGTCTCTCCCGCTCTCCGATCCCCTGCTGCGCCGCAGAAATGAGAAGCAACTGAGGACTCAGCAGTGGCGGGCCTGCTCTGCTTCTCTGATACAGACCACAGATAAACAAGTCTGCTTGTTAACAGACAACAAAACTTTGCCTCGCTTGATTTTCCCCCCTTTTCATCTAATGTCTCCTTGCTGCCCATTCCTTTCTTCTCCTTTGTGGCTTTTGCACTAACAGCCGATCGACCGTGACTTGTACGGTGAAATGTAAACACAGATAATGAGCTGACCTGCAGCAACATTATTTGAATTATTAACTGGGAAATGTATACATTATTTGCAGTTTTTTTTCCTCTCTCTTATTGTGAAATTTAAGATGGTATCAATGAATATATATGTAGGCAAATACATATAAGAAGTTTATATACTTTTGATATATTAGGGTTATACACTTTTAATTATTCCATAAGTTTGTTATAATATGCTCACTCAAAGTGGGTAGAATGGAATATGATTGCTGAACAGCATTATAAGTACATTGATTTTCATGTGGTCAAATTTTCCTAATTTTTAAAAATCAAACAAAGAAAATATTCAAAACCAAAATAAATATGGAGAAACAGAAGTTAAAACGTTTTTGAGGACAGTGCAAGAAACTTAACATACTCATGTTTTTATCTAAACTATTCTATCATACTCAGGTTATAAAGCTTGCTTGTCCTGCTACAAGGTAAAACCCAGTCTCAGTCCTTCCCTTCCTTTAGTTCTCTTCATCTTCCCATCAACTCTGACGTCTTTCTCTGCATCTTCTAAACAAAACCACTCCCACAACATAATGCTGCCACCACCACATTTCACTGTGGGGGTGTTCATGGTGATATGCAGTGTTAGTTTTAGACCACTTGTGTCTTGCATGGAACTAAAAAATGCTTTCATTTGGCCAGAGACGTCCATAAACCAAATATGTTGGAATTTTTTTTCCCAACATATACTTTTTTCTTACTGCTCCTCAATAAAGGTCTGATCTGTGGAGTGCAGGACTACTACAACAGATTCTTCCACTTTAGAGGTTTTGGCAGTATGGCCACACAAGAAACTAAGAGACGATTTCGGCATATCACGAAAGAATGAACAGTGTTCATGTACAAAAAAACGTTTATGCGTTTTACCTATTGCTTGATATTGCTGATAAAATATGAGTTGTCATCAATATCAGTCACACTGTTTTCTTTATAAACACATACAGATGTTATTTGTCACAAACCCCATGATATGAAGGCATCGCTGTACGGATGTGTCTCTAAGCAACTTCTACAGAATAAGTATCATTTCCTTCCAGCAGAGATGCAGTGTTCACGGGAAGTGTCTTTCTGGCCTGCAGCAAGCTTTCCATCACTGCCTCAGTCAGAACACGCAATAAGCCAGTGGCAGAGCAGAACCCACTGTTCAGTCCTTTTTATATCGATCTAGAGTAAAGAACTTGGCTAAAGGTCTGAGATGAATACTCATCTGTTTACCTACTGGATTCAGAACACACAACAAATGGCCAACAGTCATTAATCGTGCATTAATGTAGCCTTTTACAGACTTCACCTTGGATTTTACCTAAACAGGAGACACAGAAGCATTTTTAACACACACATATAGTATATATGTATGTTTAAAAATGACAGTCTAGCAAGTGATTGACTTCCTCACAATCCAAGTTCAGTCCTCAGTTCAGGAGGGTTGAACACTTAGCCTCATAATTAAAGCATCACCCAAAATAAAGAAAAAGGTGAATCATAGAACTTCATAATAACAATAAAATGGATATCTGTTCAAATTCAAGGGAGCCAAAAGGGTGATTTTTGATATTCTAAAAATAAACATTTAAAACACCCTTGTCTATTTTAAGTCATCATACTAATGGTAGTCAAAACTCACTGAGAAACTGTCTGATTACCATCAATATTTCACCTCAAGCAAGCTTGGATTATTAAAGCCTTTCCTCAGGAGAAAGAAATGATTTCAAATAGAATTTGCAAAAATAATTTAATCCCATGTTTCTTACATAAAGCAAAAAACATGATGTTCATATAAAATGAGTGTTTTCATAAGTGGACCACAAAATTAACTGGGGTGTCTTTTTTTCCGTGTTAAACTTGAACCAGGCTATAATCAAACAAAAGATGTAAACTGCAAAGTAGGAATCAGCTGCAAAATTTCTGTGTTGTATGTGACCATGGTTTGGTCACCTATTATAGGTGTGGGAACTTCACTTCACCTTAAAGTTAACTATATGAACTGAAGGCTCATGCCTGAACCACCAAAGTTATAGTATTATGCTGGGCTGCTTTTCTGTTCCTTGGTTTTGCAACACTGTGTAAGAGCCTTCTGCGGGGAAGAAGTACGTCAAGCTGCATGGGTTTGCAGGTACACCAGAAATGAGCAGAGAAATAAAGTCACATCTAAGGCCATTCTGTCACTACTGACTTTTGTCGCTGACAATCATACAGGCAAGTTCAGTTAGAAATAACTGCTCAAGAACTGCTCATTATTTTTACCTAAAAAGAATTTGATGAATGAATGAGAACTAGTCCGTGTGACTGTGAATTATGTGTGAACTTATAACAAGTTCATGTTAAGGGTAAACTGGCACAACATCAATGATAATCAGTCTGGTCAAATTCTCTTCAATTACTGGTCTCACACACCATCCACCCTGTCAGAAAGGTTAATTTACTGCCTTAATCTTTAATCAACAAACTCTCTTATGTTGCCAGGTTTACTCTATCCTTCCTTTAGTTGTAAATCACCAAGTGGATTTTTCAAGTTTTTAAGTGGTGTAAAACAACTACAAAAATTGTATTTCAGGCAAACACAAACAAACCCAATCCTGGCGATTGCCTATATTTAGTTTTGTTCAATTCTCATCCCCCTTCAGTGCTCCGTCTAGGATTTCTACCATTGTACTTGTTAGGATTTCTACCAGGCCAATCATTGAACAGAAGGAAAAGTTGTGAACGATTGGTGTTAATTTTCTGTGCTCTGTTTGAATTGCAGTCCGCCTCTGGTTGTAGTTTGGAAATTATGGAGGAGGAAGTGAATGAGCTCATTCAGTCTGCGTTGGCCACATTTCCAAATACCAAGCAATTAAAATCAGGGCAAGAGGAATGTATAAGACATTTTAGATATGGTCCAACTCCCCACGAGGTTGTTTACACTTTAGAGCATGTGCAGTTTCTGGTGAGCTGTCTTAAGCGGATGCATTACATATATCACTGCCAAACGATGACAACTGCATAAAATCAAATCCAATCATTTAAAACTTTAACACAGTTCACACATCCAGCAAGCAATAGCCCAAGGTCCAAACACTTTGTACAAAATAAGCCTAGAACCATGGGCTGTTATTTAGCAGGCTAATAAACCCTAACGTTTCTACAGACTTCAATACGAACATATTTGTTTCTCTACAACTTAAACCAAGGGTGTCCAAAGTGGAACCTTTGGGCCATTTGTGGTGCTTTGACTGAATTTGTGCAGCGATCTCAAACTACAATTCAAGAGTGATACAGAATTGACCCATCCAGGACAGGCGCTCGATGCAGATGGAGACCTTTTATTTGTAATAATAGTAAAATTATGACAGACATAGTTTTCTTAAAATAGAAAATGTTAAGTACGACACAAATATAATTTCTTTAATAACCAGGTTTTTATAATAAGTAGTACCATGTTTATCCAGTGACTTTTACTGAAAAGCTGACCTTGCTGCACCAAGCTTTTATCTGATTTATTAAACTTGGCTAAACATAGCTAACATTTTGAAAGAAAGTGATCCGAGATGCCTTTCTATTAATACAATTTTTTTTTTTTTTCACTTTTTGGATCTACAATAAATAACATCCCTTTCCTGCAAAAAGGACAACTTTATTTACTTGATTTTTTCTTTTCTTTTTTTAGGTTTGTTTTTATTTTTTTGGTCCTTGAGTACATTTGACTCAAAGTTTTGCCACAAGTGACAAAAAGTTTAGACACCCACAGACTTGAACAAAAAAAAGTTCAACAGGATAATTAAAAAATGCACATATATATATATAGATGTACTAGAAAATTGGCTAAATCTAAAATGTTTATATCGGTGCAGAAATAAAGGGCACTAAAGAATTAAAACCCACAGCCTTACAATGGTGATACACTAAAATGTTTAGCCTCTAGTTCACAGAATCAGACATAATACATCACTGTAGGTTAAGTATGCATAATAACAATAAACATTCTTTTATATGAGCAACTTTAAGAACTACAATACAAATAGCTGAATACAGGGGCACTTACATAAAGTTTTCCAAAAGGTGAACTGAGGAAAGGGGGCACTAAAAGCTTCAGGTTGGTATACTAAACCCAGTGATTTTATGATGCTGTAAAATCTGGTAGAGAGCAGAGCTGCGATGTTGTGATAGCTATTAAAAAGTTTAAATGCTACACAAAACAAAAAAAGACATAAAGAATAAATACTTATATGAATAACTCACTTATAAAGCTAAGTAAAAACAAAAAAAAAAACTTACTGAACAATCTTCTAAAATTAGTCACGATGTTAATTGGGTAATTTACAACATATGCAAAGAAGTAAAAAAAAATAAAAAATAAAAAAACATTCCAAGTTTACGTTTATCATTCTCATGAACAGATGTTTAAATTGTCAAGTTCCCCTTTTTACTGAAGCTACAATAAAAGCTCCTGTCTGATGGGCATCCTGGGTCAAACTCAATTTGAAGATAATTAAGCGCAGCTCATACATAATAAACACAAACACCATTTCAGATATTTTCAGGACAGCCGAACAGAACAACATCTCGGTCTGCTGCCACACACTTCACCCATCGCTGCAGGTGAACTGACCGGCGTTGTCTTAGCGAAGCGACCCCCAAAGAGCCACACAGCGGCTTCTGGGAGCCAAACGCTCCGACTTTCTCTTTGCTCCAGTCGACTGTGAGCGAGCAGAGTTTCGCTCCGCATGCTTACAAATAAACTATTTATGCAGCTACCATCAAATCCATACCAGTGTCGCAATGCAAAAAATACACCAAATAGAAATATTACCAATACATGTTGGATTACAACATGCGGAGGAAAGCAAAGGCGTCACAAAGAAGGACGCTGCTGGATTTCAATTAAAAACGTCTTAGAATAAATAAATTTTAAAAACCCTGTAGCTTAAACTAAAGACGGCTTTCTAACCTTCCATCCCTACCACCGTCTTGACCTCCTGACAAAATGTCTATATTTTCTTAAATAAAGGAAGCAGTGAACTTTCCAGGGCTTGCAGAGCGCTGGGCACAGAGCTCCGTGCAACTGAGTGAGTCTCCTTGCGCCCTCCCCTGCCGCAGCTCAGTGTGTGACTGCCCCCCGGCCGCTCATGAACTTCCCTCACAGCCGCTGTTTCCTCCCCCATAAATAAAACTTACTTTTCTCTGGCTTGGCTGTCGGACGGCACGTTGCTGCTCTTGCCTTTGGCGTACATGCTTACAGAGAGCCTCCGATTGTCACGCACCTGTCAACCCATCACAACCTCCTTGGGCACAGCCCCGTCACCATAGCGACACAAGCAGCGTCGACTCCCATTGGATGTCCCGCTGTGCAGGACCGCCCGCTCGCCAAACAACCACCGCTGATTGACAGTTTTAGCCCCGCCCACTTTAAATTAACCCCACCTCTCTCTCTCTCTTACTCTCTCTCTCTCTCTCTGTCTCTCTTCTTTCTTTTTCTCCCTCTCTCTACCCTGTAGATCTGTGTCTCTTTCTGTTTGTCTGTCAGCGTCTCTCCCATTCCTTCAGTGACTGGAAAGGCTTTACTGACATATAGAATCCGGCTCACATGTACTTCTAGAAAACATGCTCACATCTGCAGTACCTCCCTCATATTCTTCACTCTGAGCCTAGTGGGGGATTTGAAACCGTCCAACAAGGATTTTGAACGACTGGCTTTGGCTGTTCCCTTTATAGTCAATCACACCCTCTGCTGACACACACACACACACACACACACACACACAGCACAAACAGCACATTTCCATTATTGTTTTACACACAAGTGTAAGGTCATCCATTAAAGTGTGGAGCATGGTAGGAACCAGACAGAAAAAGCATAGTTTATATATTGCTCCTGCAGTGTGAATGGATTCTAGTCAGTTCCAACCTCCCTTTTGCCAATTTGTACCCCTACTTTTTCCCCCACATGTTGCAGTTTGTTGCCATCATTGCTTCATCCATTTCAGGTTGATTTCAAATAAAAAATATTAATTTAATGTTGTAAATTGTACCACGTCAAAATCCCAGCCGTAACACTGTGTTGTGCTCTGGCTGCACACTACTTACTATTTGAAGGTTCATGAGATGCAGCATAAAGCTATTTCAGAAAACTGGTTGATCACTGACTGGTTGAAAGCTTCATACACTTACCTTCACTGGAGAAAGTTAAAGACTCACCTAGCAGAATTTTCCAGTTCAAGACAGTTTTAGAAAAAAATCTAATTGAAATGTACAATATATACTGTACATGCTTTACATGTTATAAAAACTTGTTCAAACATTTTGCATGTGCAATGACCTTAAGCATACATGTTGTGGATGGTGAGACTATGCAGCAGATACCAACACAAAACATTTTGATCAACATGAAGACAAAAGCAACTGAAAATGTAGGAAATGTGTAGCAGAGAATTATACAGTATCACTCTCATGGATGTACATCATACCATTTGCAACTTGTTCAAAAAATTGAGAAGCACCTTTTTTGATGTACGTAAGTGACACAATAGTTTTAAAGATTGAACAAGTACTTTTGAGAATTTAAATTCTGATCCAAAAAAAAATAAATGACCAGAGCGACTAAGAAAAATGCACCTGAGCTTTTTCCATAGGGTGGAGATGCACCTATATCTATGGTTCTCATCGTTCCAGATAAAGTGAGGAGCTCCGTCATTTGGGTGGTCTCAGACCAGAGCAGTTGCTTCTAGACACTGAAAGGTGTGATTTGATGTGTTTCAGGTATAGAATCAGATCAGAATGATTCCTGGATGCCTTCATGTAGAGGTTTTCTGGACTTGAAAAGCCAGAACAAGTTGGGAGGACTTTATTATGATTGTGGCCAAGCAACACCTTGGGTTCCCCAGGACTGAGTGACGCCGGGGAAAGGAAAGCTGGAGTTTTCCTCCCGATCTCAGTTAAGTGGAAGATAGTTGATGAACAATGCACCAATTGCCTTACAACAATCTAACATCTCCAGAACCAGTGGTGTGGGTGTGCTTTCTGATATGGAGCATCAAGTGCTGTGTCATGCTCCTGTCCAGTTTGGCAGTTAACAGACAAGACAGTTCACTGTGCTGCCTTAATGTACTCAAAATAGTTCATCCAAGAAAAAGGGATACAAGAGAGAAAGATGAGCAGAAAAACTTAGTTTGAGGCCATTCAAATGTTGTGAGCAAGACAGACTGTCATACAAGGTGGCTGATTCCCAGACAGAAGTGAGTTGTGGAAAGACACAGATTGTTGCAGTGTGATTGTGTGAGCGTGCATGCACTAAGGGTACAGCACAGGGGCAGCAGTGTTTATGCTTACGCAATGCTCCTGCGATGTGACCTAGTTGGAATGGATGTATGCTGCCTCATTCCCTCCTGTTTTCTCTCTCTGTGCCTGTCTCTCCCTCTTCCCCTTAATGTCTCATCCATTTTTTTTCCTGGACTGAAACATATCACGTTCTCTTTTCACCTCTTTTTGTTTCACCCCTCTTCCTCCTCCTCAAACATGCAAGCACAACCCCCAAACCGCGACCCCGGAAAAATAAAAATGTAAAAAAAATTTGTGTTTCAGACGATTCCAACTTTCGGTTTTGGGATCAGTCCCCGAGGGTCTATCACCATGACAACCAATCAGAGGTGATAAGCTTGAGTTTCAGAGGATGGAGGAGGAGAAAAGAAGACAGACATAACAGAACAAACTGAACTGAAAGTGGAATATAAAGAAAATATAAAGGTTATTAGGTCATCTTTGGGAAAATATGTCATATGAAGACAGACAGACAGACAGACAGACAGACAGACAGACAGACAGATAGATAGATAGACAGATAGATAGATAAAACTCAGTAAACTGTAATTCATATTCTTATTTGTTGAGAATAAATTTAATAGTCAAATTCAGTTGTTTGTTGAGAAATTCCTGCAAGATATTTATTCCCTTGCCCTTTCAGTTTTAGTGCCCTACCTGACTTTTTCTGAAATGCAGTGAAACCATCTACTGCAGGCGGTTTTGTGTTGACCATATGTCAAGTTTTGCTGACAGGAGGACATTCTGTACCAACCTTAAGAACAAAATAATTAAAGTAAATTCTTATGTTCTCCTGATAGTCTACTACAGTCATCTCAAACCTGCAGGTCCAGAGTTATGTGCAGTTCTTTGACCTCTCCGCCATGGCTCTTAAGAAAAAATCTAATTAGAAAAGTTTGTAATTATAAAGGCAATAAAAAAGGGTGGTTATACATTTTGTGATATATCTGCATCAAAAATTTGCAACAGAAGGGTAGCAATGGTAAAAAGCTTTTGGAAGGAATTTTATGGGGGGTTTTGCTTCCGTCTTTGTTTAGTTTAAATTCTTTAGCTTTCAGAAATATTTTCAACACGTATTTATAAACTCGGTCTTGTTTTATGGCTCTAGACAAGATACAAATACCAAGGTGACCAGAGCAGGAATGAAGCTGGCAGCCCACCAATTGCATGGCGAACTTCTACTGCCATCGCCCTCAGGGTCACATGCATAATATAACTAGACCCAAAATTCATTCAAGATTGCACAGTGGACCGGTTATTAGGACTCGTACCTCCAGGTACTTAATCCCAACAAACTAACCAAAACATGCATGCTTTGGTTAATTTGCTGATTCAATCAATCTGCCATTAGGTGTAACAGTGTGGATGGACGGTTGTTTTTTCTGTGCATTACTATTATGCCCTTTAATGGATAGGTACACTGTACAAGGCGGGCTCCATCTCTTTAACATTGACTTAAAGAAGAGCATTAACTTCCCATGGCCTTGCAACGTCAGATCTGCATGAAAAATGGATGAATGGATAAGGTCTTTTCAGTCTTGTCATTGGTAGCTCTAAGCTTAGACAATGTGCACTTGATCTTTGGAATTGAAAGATCAAGTCTGTCTCTCAATCCTGTTGTGTCAAATCAATCCAGGCCTGGATCACTTCATATTTGTCCAGCATTATGTAAATAATCCAGATTGGGTTGATTTTCACCCAGAAATGTTTACAGTGATTGGAAAAGTAAACTGAATCATCACATAGAGTCATATTACTAGAATATTGAGAGATATATATTTAACTAAAATAAACTGTAGGAATATAATTACTATTATTATTTCTTATCCTTTACCAGAGCATTTTTTATTTCCCTTTTAATGCCACACACACCTTCCCCATCTTTTCAACAACTGCTTTGGAGTTTTGGCAAACAGTCATTGTTAACTGAGCCTGTCGATGGGCTATGTAATCGTATATTTCCACTGAGAGTGTCAGTTAGTGAGGACGCTAATTAGCAAACGATTAAGCCTTCACACTAAAGAGCTTCTTGAGATTAATTGTTCTGGAAGTTTACAGAAACATGAGGCTCAAAGAATAAATTTTGCTCCATTGTGGACGCCTTATCGCCTTTTTGTGATTTTCGGTTTTGGTTCCGACAAGGAGCCAGTAATAGTGGTTTTCCTCTTCGCTCAGTTTAAATCAAGGCGTAAAAACTTCATTTCACAGTGAAAAGTGGGGGACCTACTCTTTCAAATGCAAATATTACCAGCTGCACTTTTAGGATCTTCCAGCATAAACTCACTGATAGAATACTGTTGGGTTACATCGTCACAATTTACAGATTGCCATGTATGACTCACAGTAACAAATATGTACAGATGTGGTGACGACACATGCAAGAAGAAAATGGAAAGGACACAGAAAGAAAGAAAATAGCCCCTTGATCATAGCCTCCTCTGGTCATGGGGCATCTTGAAACTGCCTCCTCCAAACAACATTAGCTGTTCCCTCCACCCTCTTCTGTCTGCTGATAAAACACCAGCCCCAGCCAGAGCTTTCTGTTAATGACGGAAAAAGTTACAAATCCCTTACATCTGCCTGTAAAGACTAAAATTGGATGGTATGAAAACTGAAAACTTCCAATACAGCCTATATAAATAGCTTGCCTCTAGAGGTGTTTGCTGCTTAGGGTAAGCAAAGTCAACTTGTAAATAAACTCCACAGTTTATCGAACAGGATTCAGCATGACAGCGCACAGCAGGAGGTGAAATAAACTCAGCATTCAAGAAAAAGATGTTTGTTCTCAAAGTGTGATGCAACAGGAAAGCAAGAGATGAAAATATTCTAATAAGTGTGAATCCGAACCTCGCTGATTGCGCGAAATGAAAAAGTTGACCGGTCTTCTGTTTCCTGCTGTGCCAACCCCTCTGTTCTTATGCTGGTTCACTCAGCAGATTAACGCATGTCAGGTCTTTGCAGGGAGTCAGCTGTCTGAGACGTGTTTAACTTGGAAGACTAGTTCAAGGTGGCGTGTATTACACATGCAGTGTCACACATTGTGCATATTTCTGTCAGTGCCAGATTGAGTTCAGCACAAAGTCAGACATTCATAAAGAAAAAAAAAAAACCTAAACAAAACCAAACACAGTAGCAGAGTAGTTCTGAAAGCTGAGCAAAAGCATTCTCTGTACATCTGCCTCTCGTACAGCCTGCCACATCTGCTACTGATTTCTAAAGAGATGCAGCACATCCAGCTCTTAAGGTGCTTTGGTTGACAGAAGCATAAGAAACAGGAGATCATAATAAGAGATGGGTGCATAAACTTATTGTCTATGTCACATATAATGATTCATATAGAAACAACAATTTAGAGTGTCTAGTTAACCTAACAGTCATGTTTTTGGACTAGGATAAACTGGAGTCCCAGCATGTACAGGAAGCACATGTAAACTCCATGTAGGAATACTGCAACCAGGATTTATGCTCCAGATCTTGGCATACCATACAATTTCTGCAGGAATAATTGACATATAGACCTGCTGCCTCATTTCTCCATGATTTCTTCGCTTTGCAGGAGTTCTCTAACTGTGAGTTTTTGTCTATGGGAACTGAGAGGGCCAAATAAAAAGTGACAATAGCAACTGTGCCACCAGTAATTTTTCTCAAAATTATTTTTGTGTCCCTCACTGTATAAATTGGTTGTCTTATTCTAAAAGTATAAAACTATACTGCCATAAAATAACATAAAAAACTAATATATTTTAATTTCTGAGACAACTTCATCTCAGGTGCCAATTTTTTGTTTGTATATAAAAAATTATAATAGTTGTGATGCAGATGTTTACATAGCCTGTGAACCCGTTGTAATCATTACATTATTAGAGTGAACACTATGGTCACAACTTGTCATTGTGATTCAAATATTCTGCATGTAATCTATCATCTTATCAAGGAAGCAAAGAATCCAATCACTGTCATTTCAACATGCAAAGCAGACGTTTTGGAGATTTAATGTCTTAAGTTAATTACACTGCTGACATGAAAGAACATTTCATCCCGGGAATAAGTTGAGAAAAAGAGCAGTTGAGCCAAGGTGGAAAACTCCAACACAATTAGATGCATGCAGAGCTCTGTTCTGAATTCTGAGCAGGCTTTCCATCCGCGAAGCTCCTGATGATCTGAGCCGAGGAGAGCGTGTGCTGGGTGCTGATGTGACTGACAGAACAGCAGTGGAGCGCTGGTCGGGCTGCCGCAGAGGACTCTGGGTAATTAGGCTGCAGATGAGTGTGACCCAAAAAACAATGCAAGAGAGGAGGAAATGGATGAGGGCATCTGTTTGTGCGTGTGTGTGTGTATACAGAGAGGGAACCTCTCGTGCTGCTGGTCTAAAGCACATTTTTGGATTTAGCAGCACAAAAAGGACAACATGCCAAAGGACTGGATGCAGTCTTCAGGTGGTGCATATGTTTGTGAGAATACTGACCTTAATTTCTTAATTTCAATCCTTTAAACTTAGCAACATGTAAAACTAATCCAAGCATTCTCCTTAAATTCTAGCACAGCAGCTTTTTCCCCATGTGTGCTAACAAAGAAATCAGCTTTTCTTTTATTCCTGTTTGTCCGAACTTGCTATTGTTTAATTGTTAGAGCACAATTCAGTTATTATCAGTACTTTAAAAGATTAAAGACTGAGTTTCATAATGTATGTAGTAACAGAGGTATACAATTGTGTCAGAAATTTCCTTCAACATTCTGACCCCCAGTAGTTATTCTTGATCAATCGCTCAGCTTTGTAAAGTTTTGTTTGTAGAGGCTATTTAGTGTACAAGCCATACATACCGACTCTACACTGCAAGACAAGCCTCTGCTTGAGTGATGGTTACCACTATTTCCTCAAGTGGCAGTAAGGATGTGTGAAGTATATTGTTCAAATAACATTGACACAGCTAGCATAATCAAGTGTTTCTTTCACTTAGCCAAATAAAAATAAATAAATAATGAACTGAGCTGTAGCAATACACATGAAGATTACATGAAATATTTTAGCTTTTAATGGTCACAATTACAAACTGGGATAAATAAACAGATTAATCTGGTTGCAAGAAAATCACATGGGGGTTTAATTTAAATCTACACCATGTCCATATCTGCTCATTTTATTTCAAATTAGTTTACTCTTTTTCTGTTATATTTATTGCTTTTTGGACATCACCAGGCCACTGAAAAGGCTGGATCTAGGTCTAATCGTACCGATAATGCCTCAACAGGTGTGAACTAAGGATATATTTTCGAAACTAAAACTGCTTAAATTTTTGTCTGACACTGTCCACTTTTTAACCTCCTTAGTGGTTGATGGCATGCTATTATTTTAGTGGAAGTTGAGTTGTTGCTGCATAAGCATCTTTTCCATCAGAGCAATAATTTGAAAAGGATGCCTAACACTTTTGGAATTTTCGAAACTGATTAGTCGCCACTGGGCCTTTTAAGAACTACAGATGATGGATAATCTGGTGTCAGAGTCAGCACAGTGGTTGTGGTCCAATATCAAGCACTTTCTTTGAAAATTTGAGGGATCAGCATGAATGTGCTGTTTGTGTCAGAGTGACCAACACAAGTACACTGGCTGAGTGGTAACAAATACAAGTTGAGGAACGAGATAACACCCCACAGCAGTGTGTGACTAATCTGCTGTAGATCATGAAGAGCGGTGTCCGGGCTGTGTATCATTCTCCTACTGTGGTCTCTGTTTGTTCAATAAATTTGTTAAATAGCCAGTTTGACTAGTTTCTGAATTTTGATAATTTTATCCAGGAAGCGCCACCAAACCCAACTCAACAGCAGAACAAGCTGTTTGGCATTGACAGAGCTGACTTTGGAGGTTTTTCATAGGCCCAACTTACAAATTGAAACCACAAACACACTTCCTTACAAGTGTGGCACTATTTCAAGAAAAATAAGTAAAATTTCCAACCACACAGTATTTATTGCCATGAGGGATTGTTGCAACAACAAACAAAAATAACCAAGCAAACAATTTCCCTCACTTTTTGTGCTAAGTATACAAAGATCACTCATTAAAGCTGCAGTATGCTGCAGTAAGTTCAAACTAGTTTTTACATATTTGTTGAAACTATCACAAGTGTTTCCCCTACCATTATCTAAGGGGGCACCACTCCCTGCCAACCCCAAAAAGGTCGCCATGCAGTAATTGAAGGTATTCACAGTTAAAGTTATTGACTTTATTATTGGGCATAACTGATGCAAGCATGCATCATTTAGAAGCTACGTCCAAGCTAGTTTGGCTAGCACTAACTGATTGTGAATTTTCTAAGCGCCAACAACAAACTTGACAAAAACTGAAAGAAAACATGCGCTTAGCGCTCATGTGAGCGAAGTCAGCTGCTGCTAAGTTATGCGCTTGCACATGACTTTGCACCCTTTCAAGTAGGCGTGTGCAAGCGCACGTCTTTCCTCTTCCACAGTAGACAGATAGCCACAGAAAAACAACTACAAAAACTTTCAAAATAGGAAGCTACATCAGCGTTTTTTTAAATGTGCCAAATTTTATTTTGATGGCAGCACTTGCTCTCCTCCAAGCAGCAGCAAAATATTTATTCTTCTACTTCTGGTTCATCTGGCAAAGGTACAAGGACCTAGGAGTTTTTATTGCCCAAGACATGTTAAAGTACTTCTTCAATTTCTTCAATAGTTGTTAAATATGTTTTGTTTATATTAATGGTCATTACTCAATTGCTCTTCAGACTTATTGTTGTTATTAAAGAACGGCAGATTATCTGTTTCTTATTACACCGTCACAGCATAGTGGTAGTTTTAACAATATATGTAAAAGAATGGATTTCTCCTTTTACATAGTTAGTTAGTTACTTGCTGCAGATTTAACTAACATTTCCAGTGTGTTGTAAAATAGTACAATGATTTTCTGACTCGTATCTTTATTTTGGTCCACCATTATTTAGTTAGTAGATAGTGGATTTGTAACTGTTCAAAGTCACCAGAAGGTGAATCTAAATCAAATTAATGGTTTTAGAAAAATAATATAGCACTGGAATTCTGTAAATATGGTAGTCTAATGTTTTGGATTTATAACCACTGAGCACCGCTTAGTCCACTCAAATAAAAGAAAATGTAAAATAAAGGTCAAACTTGGTATTTGGAAAGACTAATGTGACACATTTTCTCAGTTAAACCCTTCTATAATTGGTACCAACCAATCGCCACACATGCTGCTGGAGGAATAAAGGGAGTCGTAATGTTTTGCAAAAAGCTTGAGTTACAGCCAGCAAAAAAAGGAGAGCGGCTCAGCTTTGCCTGTGGAGCGGCGGTGTCTTCATGCTTCACTGGCTGCTTTAAAAGAAAGTGTTGCTCTGTTCTTCACCGAGGTCTTTGGAAGGTGAACGGTAATTGCTTAGGGAGGATTTAGAATGACGACGGAACAAAGCACCTCCTTTGTCTTACAGTCCTAACTCTCATGATTTAAGATGGAGCAGTGATTCAGACACAAACTACAGACAGTAACATGAAGCTCTTCTTCGTGCGGCTGTGTGAGGGAGTTTGTGTGTTGACCAGAGACTAACAGAAACTGATTTGCAGACTGCATGGTATTGTTTCTGACTCATTAGCTGCTGCGCCGGCGCTGTGCTAACATGACATCATGGTGGCATTGGCTTTTAAAGTCTGACCACAGGGTATGATGCTCTGTTAGGAATGACTTCTTTCAATGTGACTTCATCATGTAAATCTAACTGGAAACCCCAAACAGGTCGCCTCCATTGTCTGACTTGTGCATAATAAAGTTGTTGGAAAGACAAACAGTCGGGTGGTTCAGAAACTGGCTGACTTAATCAAATCCCACGCAAAACAGAGGAAAAGAAGTATATGAAAGACATGCTTTTATGGATAATGTTCTCAAAAAAACAAGAACAGAGAAAATTGTTTAGCATATAAAGAACGTATAATGCGCACATATAATGTGCTGCAAATTAAAAAAAGGAAAGAAGCAGAAAGGAGCAACAGAGGATGTGAAAGACTGGGAGGCGAGACTGTTAATGCCATCTTTTCCTGCTCCTAAATGAGCCTGTCTACGTGTTAATCAGCCAGAAGCTGACAAAGAACCGGGTTCTGCCTGGTTGTCGGATCTTTCAGCACCCTTCAGGAGCCTCCTCTGTCCCGACCAGCATTGTTTGGGAAGAAGAAAGCTATCAGAGGATCTGAGCAAGATTAGGGCTGCCAACTGTTCCCTCTGTGGCTTCCTGTTTTGCCGCAGGAATTCTTTTAGCGGGTGCAAAAAAAAAAAAAAAAAAAAAAAAAAAGAAAAGCCACATAAGTGAACAAATCCAACAGATTTAACCCTTTCCTATCCAGCAAAACGCTAGATATTTAAAAGTGCTGGTTTGAAAAAAAGTCCTCTAGGTTAACAAAGTCTACAAAATAAATTGTTTCATATTCAGAGGGTTTTTTCTATTTTATTCTCAAAGTGCATGGAACATTTTATTTTTTTTTCAACGCCACATAATCTTGAATTATAAGGAAAATGATTTGTAGTTTTTAAAACTTTATTGGGTATTTTTTCATACCTGTGTTTTGCCACAGATGACATTTTGCATGTATGCAAAGTAGGGTCACATCATGCCAGAGCACCTTTCTTCAGATGTTTGCTGTGTATCTTCTACCAGTATGTGGTCATTTTTAACCGGGGCATCTTCTTCGGCGTTTCCTTTAAGGGGGGCTTTCTTTTGGTCTCTCCTCCATTAAATCCAAATACGTGGAGTGAACAAAGAATAGTTGTCATGTTAGCAGATTGTGAGCTATGCATATCTACAGTTTTCCCAGAATTACCATGGACCTCTTAGTATTACTCTCCTTGTCATACTTTAAATTTTTTGGGTAGCCTAATGGATGAAAAGTATTCCAATCTTGTTTTAAAGAACTTCACAACTTTCTCCCTGACCTGATAATGTTTGGTATCTCTGATGGTACCTGTTCACTAATGTTTGCTAACAAACCTCTGGGCCTTCAGAGAAGAGATAAATTTATACTGAAACTGAAAGCCATTTCAGTGGACTCTATATACTAACTGTGTTACTTTTGAAAGCAGTTAGGTTAACTTGATTTTATTTAGGGGCTTCGGAATAAAGGGGATGAAAGGCAGATACTCCACATTTTTCAAGATTGTATTATTTGTAACAACATGTATCTTTCTCCTACTTGCATCTGCTACATTGTATTGGAATCCCAGTAAAATTACATCTAGGTTTGTAACTGTAATGTGACAAAATGCATGAAAGACAGAGAAGTATGAACTTCTTTAATGTACTTTCTAGAAATTCTGAAAAATTGCTTTTATTGTTATAAATGCAAAATATATGAGAAATTTGACCACCAAATCTAAAAGGTCAGGCGTGTGGTTCATCTTATATCATTCTGTTTCTCTCACTCCATCTATGTTCCACTTTACCAAATATTTTTTCTTGCAGTGCTTCCACACTACCTCCTCTTTCTTTTCCATCCTCTCTTCTCTTCAGCCTGCTGCTGCTCACTGTCAGACTTCTTCATTTTCCTCCAGTTTTTACCCACCACCTCCTGCTCTCCCCCTTCCTCTCCATCTAAATTGCAAATAGCAGCAGTGCCGACTGCCAGAAGAGCTCCTCAATGTCATTAGAGCTGACCCTGTGGATTAACCAGCGGAGGGAGGTGCTGTGCAGAAAGTACAGATCAATAAAATGCTTATCCTCTGGGCTCTTTTACTTCACTGTGGATTTAGATCTAACTATCTCAAATGTTTACTCCAGTCTTGAAAAAGCAAGCAGCCAAGGTTATAAGTGGCTGGTGCAGTTTGAATATTAGTAAAAAAGAATAAAGTGTGAGGAGTGACAAAAGGAGGGATCTCTATCATGATCATTTGGCTGCAATGGAGAGCTTTGTAATAATGACTGAAACAAGTTGCATGAACCTGAGGGATCAATCAAAATGCCAGTCACTGTTGTCAGGATCAGCCAACTATTTCATGAGAACATTTAAAAGTGAAGATGATGAGCTATGTGTCGGCGTGCATTTGTCTGTGGACCTAGACGCCATTATCAGAGACTAATGAAGCTACGTGCAACAAGAATGCAGTAAACCACTTTCTACAAACACATAGAAACACGCCCACACAAACCAAATGGACATAGGGAAAATTTATTGCCACTATAATTAAGTAGTCCTTTATTGCAGTAACAAGACGTCACATTGTTTTTTTTTTTAATAAACCTTACCTTTATTCTTAATACATTTGCTTAGCAGGGACAAAATGTTGAGAATAAATATTGTTTAGACCATCGTCTGTTGTACAATTACGCATGTGCACGGTTTTCTAAAATCTATTGGCACTAATTGGAACCATGTGCTTTACTGATGGATATTTGGGAAGTGAGGAGGATCAGTGATGCTGCTTGTTTCTCTTTCAAAGAGAAACATTGGAATGGAATGATAAACTTTTTGAAATATCAACATCATGGATAAAAATATGAGAATCCTGCCTGAAAGCTAAACATTTTGGATGGTTGAGTCATGAATAAAAATCAAATCTACAGTAATCTAATCTTTTAATATCCAGAACTTCAACTTTACAGTAAATGCTTTTTCAACTTAACTGCACTACATATGAAGTACAATGCCAATCAAATGCTACTACTGTATGTCCACACACTTTTTAAAAAAAAATTCTAGGTCAGTTTCATCTTGTTCTTCTCTCAAAGGACTGGACTTTGTTCAGGCTGAGAAAGAGACAGGAGGTAAACTCAACAGATCAGCAGACTGTCACTGTAAAGATACTGACTTCAAGTACAATCAAGATTTATAGAAACCCATACCAACAGATGTGTTGTGCCAAACCAGTGTGTTAAAACACCGCTCTGGTCTAATCCTGAAATATATTTAGTTTGGCAAGTCAAAAAAGGAGAGCAATAAAATCTTATTGAAAAAAAGGTTTATTTTCCTGAAATTGTTGTTGTAAAAAGAGCTGGTTGAAAAATAACCTTCACTAAAAGTAAAGTGAAGGTTTTTGTGTAAAAGACTACTTGGAGGTCCAGTTTGTAATTACCAGTAGCATAGAATGGCGACTCTGTAACACATAGTCCATCCAGTTCTGTGCTTATACTCATACAGTTTATTGAGTATCTAAGTGTTTAGGGCCATCTAGTGGTTGATTCAATATTGTCAAACAAGTACAGAAATAAAATAGAAAAATAATTAATTAACATACTTCAGCTTTTATATTATTATTATTATTATAATTTTTATTCGTAGTAGTAGTATTAGTAATACTCATAGTGGTATTAGCATTATGAACAAATAATGAAATTAAGTGTCTGTTTGACACTGCTGAAGTTAGCTTCAGGGTAGCAGCTTGAGTGAATGTTTATTTCAGCTCGTAATAAATGGAGTTCCTATGATCAGTCCAAACTCAAGAAAATATTTCAACATTTTTGAAAACTATCTGAATTATTATAAATTAAAGCCAGATCTTCTAAAACACAGTGTGTGATTTTTGAAACCATTTTTATTTAAAATAACATGAAGGTTTGGCCTGAATTTATATAGCACTTTTCCAGTCATACTTACTCCTTGTAGCTCTTTACTCAATAGCCAGATTCACCAAATTACACTCACAAACTCATTTGCACACCAAAGGAAACTTGGGGCTAAGTGCCTTGCCCAGGGGGACATCAGCATGTGGATGTGGAATTGAACCCACATCCTTCCAATTACAACATAACTACTCTGACTACTTAATGAAGTAATCCACTCTAAGCTGAAATTCAGACAGCTCTGCAGTTGAAATAAATGTAACCAGAAGGTATAACGTCTTGTAAACTCAGCATACACAGTTTAAAACAGACTGTACTTTATAAGGCCCGGTCTAATACAGGTGCATGAAAAAGACTGTTTTGATTTAATGAGATTTTACACTACCTGTAGTTGTTGGACTTTAGAGATAAATAAAGTGCTTAAAAAAAAATGCTAACTATATCCCTGCTGATGCTTCCATGTTGTCTTTTAACAAATGATATGACTTTCAAGAGGGTCAAGAGGGAAAACCTTAAAACTGCCTTATTCCCAAGACTTAGCTGCATCAAGGATTTCTTCCAGGGTTGACCTGGAAGAAACTCAGAGTTCATCTTCCCATGAACTCTGAAAGCACCTCCTTTCCAGTTCTCCACTCTGCCTTTTTTTTGGAATATTTTTTTAAAAATACATTCTGTTTTGAAAATACTGAATCTGTATTTTCAAATACTTGTCCTTGTTTTGTCCCTAAACAAGGACAACATATATGTTGTCTTTGTTTATTAGGAGAAAAAAATACTAAGGAGGGGACAATTGACTTTAGAGTTTGTTTAGTTTTGGGTGGCTGGGAATTTGCTCCGCCTCATAACAAGGCGGTTCCTGCCCGGATGTTGCCCAGATGTCCTCCCAGTTGTCTGTTTTGAACGTAATTTTGTTAACTCTTCCCTTTACAATTTTAGTATTTACCGAGAAACTCGTGAAATTTAAAATTTACAAATTTCCCACGGTGCACGCAACTTCGTAATTAACGATGTTTCAAGATACGATCAAGAATTTTAGCATCAGCTTTGATGAGAGAAACACGTTCTCTGCAGGCGACTTTATAACAGGAACTATCAGTTTTGACTTAACAAAGGAGATCAAGATTAGCGCCTTAACGATAAAGATAAAAGGGGGAGCGAATGTGCAGTGGTCTACAGCATCACGTTCGGGAAATCTGAGAAGAAGAAACTACCGCGCAAGGATGGAGTTCTTCACTTACAAAAGCGCCATCATACAAACCAACACGGGTATGCGCACTAACTAACTTTCTGCGCTGGTTTGCATGCATGATATTAAGTCATTTGCTTGGATTTTTACAGCTGTTAACGGGACAACAAAACTCGCTGCAGGCACGCATGTTTATCCGTTCTCATGCCAGCTTCCAGAGGGGTAAGTGCAGAACAGGTGTTATGCCCAGAAATGCATGCCTGCCGAGAATTGCATCCCCTGTCGCGGGAGCGCGCATCTTTCTAAACTCTCGCATTTTAATGAGGAAACGGACTGAAATATGACCGAAGACGAAACTTTTAAAGATATTCGTAACAATATCACGTTTCTTAAACATGTCAGCCTTAAAACAGTGGGTTTTATATCGCAGATTAATTGAAATAAATACGGTTTTTACACATTTATTGAGACAAATGAGTCGAACGTTTTTCAGTCCGTGTCTGAAGAAAATGCTCTCCGCATTTGGTTTGAAATTTCCCGATTTTTCTTTTAACATCATATTAGCTTAAAGTATTACAAAACAGAGGCCCATTATGTAGAACATTTTATATCATGCTTAACTGTCTAGCATATTAATGTAGAGGGGATGCATTTTAATGACTGAGCCTGCCAATATTTGTATCCCCTGTCTATTGTTGATATGAAATGTATAGCAGTTGCACAGAGAATAAGTGTCATTACGTAGAAAAGGTGAAGTCCCTCTTTACTCTTCATTTCTTCAAGTTAGCAGAGGGATGCATTTTCTGGCATAGCAAATTATTACCTTGCCAATACATGTAGGCCTTATATATTTTCCACAAATATAATTCTACTGATACAAAATGTATACCAGCAGTTCATAAAACAAGTGTGATTGTATAGAAAAAGTAATTTCACTCTTGACTCTTTATTTCTCCATGTAAGCAGGGGATGCATGTACAGCAAAGCCTATTATTAGCCTGCCAAAATATGCATGGCCTCTCCATGTTCTTCAAATATTATCCTATCGATATAAAACCCATACCAGTAATTCATAGAACATCTCTGATTATGTAGAAAAGGTGAAATCCCTCTTTAATTCTTTATTTCTCCATGTTACCAGGGGAAGCATTTTTTTGGCAATATGGATGTCGAGCCTGCCAAAATATGCATGCCCTACCTATTTTCCTCAAATTTTATCCTATTGCTATGAAATTCATACCAGCAGTTCATACAACTACTCTGATTATGTAGAAAAAGTTATTTAACTCTAAACTCTTTATTTATCCAAGTTAGCAGGGGATGCATTTTGTGGCAATATGGATGTTGAGCCTGCCAAAATATGCATGCCCTATCTATTTTTCTCAAATATTATCCTACTGATATGAAACTTATACCAGCAATTCATAGAACAAGTGTGATTATGTAGAAAAAGTTATTCCACTCTTAACTCTTTATTTCTCCATTTAACCAGGGGATGCATTTTACGGCAAGGCCTATCATTAGCCTGCCAAAATATGCATGCCCCCTCTATTTTCCTCAAATATTATCCTATTGATATGAAACTAATATCACTAGTTAAGGGAACAAATGTGATTATGTAGAAAAAGTTATTCCACTCATAACTCTGTATTTCTCCACTTTAGCAGGGGATGCATTTTTTGGCAGAGCCTATCATTAGCCTGCCAAAATATGCATGCCCCCTCTATTTTCCTCAAATATTATGCTATTGATATGAAACTAATATCACTAGTTAAGGGAACAAATGTGATTATGTAGAAAAAGTTATTCCACTCATAACTCTGTATTTCTCCACTTTAGCAGGGGATGCATTTTTTGGCAGAGCCTATCATTAGCCTGCCAAAATATGCATGCCCCCTCTATTTTCCTCAAATATTATCCTATTGATATGACACTAATATCACTAGTTATGGGAACAAATGTGATTATGTAGAAAAAGTTATTCCACTCATAACTCTGTATTTCTCTATTTTAGCAGGGGATGCATTTTACGGCAAGGCCTATCATTACCTGCCAAAATATGCATGCCCCCTCTATTTTCCTCAAATGTCATCCTATTGATATGACATTCATACCAGTAGCTAAGAGGATAAGTGTAATTATGTAGAAAAGGTAAAATCCCTCTTGACTCTTTATTTTTTCAAGCTAGGAGGGGGATGCATTTTGTGGCAATATGGATGTTGAGCCTGCCAAAATATGCATGCCCTATCTATTTTCCTCAAATATTATCTTATTGATTTAAAACTTATATCAGCAGTTCATAGAACAAGTGTGATTTTGTAGAAAAAGTTATTTCACTCTAAACTCTTTATTTATCCAAGTTAGCAGGGGAGGCATTTTTTGGCAATATGGATGTCGAGCCTGCCAAAATATGCATGCCCTACCTATTTTCCTCAAATTTTATCCTATTGCTATGAAATTCATACCAGAGGTTCATACAACTACTCTTATTATGTAGAAAAAGCTATTTCACTCTAAACTCTTTATTTATCCAAGTTAGCAGGGGATGCATTTTTTGGCAAAGCCTATTATTAGCCTGCCAATATCTGCATGCCCCTTCTATTTTTCTCAAATATAATCCTATTGATATGAAACTTATACCAGCAATTCATAGAACAAGTGTGATTATGTAGAAAAAGTTATTCCACTCTTAACTCTGTATTTCTCCATTTTAGCAGGGGATGCATTTTACGGCAAGGCCTATCATTAGCATGCCAAAATATGCATGCCCCCTCTATTTTCCTCAAATATTATCCTATTGATATGAAACTAATATCACTAGTTAAGGGAACAAATGTGATTATGTAGAAAAAGTTATTCCACTCATAACTCTGTATTTCTCTATTTTAGCAGGGGATGCATTTTACGGCAAGGCCTATCATTAGCATGCCAAAATATGCATGCCCCCTCTATTTTCCTCAAATATCATCCTATTGATATAAAACTCATACCAGCAGTTAAGGGAACAAATGTGATTATGTAGAAAATGTTATTTCTTTATTATCGCTATTGCAAGGATACTGAAGGAAATAAATCTGACAATGCATCTTTGCTAAATGTAAAGCATGCACAAACCATTTTTATTTTGGTTTAACATAAAAATTAAATCACTTTTTTTCATTAAT
This sequence comes from Xiphophorus couchianus, assembly GCF_001444195.1. NCBI lineage: Eukaryota > Metazoa > Chordata > Actinopteri > Cyprinodontiformes > Poeciliidae > Xiphophorus > Xiphophorus couchianus. Next base: position 18,645,118 of record NC_040239.1, read on the forward strand.
TTCAACAAAAGAATATTCATAACAAAAATTTTTGGAAAACCAATTAAGTCAACAAAAATTATGTCACATGTTTAAACTGAAAATCCACAGAACTGCAGTCATTAACGAATTAGATTGGTACAAACATAAAATCTATAAACACATTGCACAGCAGTAGTCTGTGTCGGTTTGTGGGACCTTAATGCAGCCTTGGTGGTACCACCAGTTGCATCTGTCACATGTGATCTGTAAATAAATAATACAAAATGGTCAAATAACAACATAAAGAATGTTTTTTTTAGTTCCTTATCTGTTTACTGAAGGTGATATTGGGTTTTGCCAACATAAAGCTTCTTCTTAATTATCAATATATGATTGGTAGAACTTTATTTGAGGAGATGACAGCATGTTCCTGACATGTATGGAGGTAAAAAAAATTCTAGGACCACAAGCAACTGTGTTTAATGTTTTACGACTGTACTTAAAAAAAAAAAAACTTAAGCTACTTCCCACTTACCTGCCTTGGGTGTTTATTTATTTTATTATGATTTATTTTTGTATATCTACATACTTTGCAACTATTTTAAGGATGGTATATGGTTTGCTTGAATTGATTTTTCACTGCATTACATTGTTGTCTTACCCACATGTGATCTTCTGTGTCCTCACTGCCACAGTGTCTGCAGAGTCTCCACTGACTCTACAGAAAAACAAACCGCATCTTTAAATCAATGTTATAAAATAATCTTAATGGTATTTTTTTGCGTTTTTTTTTTCTTTTAAATAATTCCATTTGTTAGTGTTCTTTTGAAAGTGGAACAATAATCCTCTGTGTAGATCTCAGTCGTCTAATCATCCCTTTTTGATAATGTCTGGTCTCATAAACAAATACAAGTAATAGAAACTGTACATCATATTGGCATATTAGGCAGGCGCACATGGTGTCTGTCTATTCATGAATTGAAACACACATGTATTTAAGGTATTTCTGGGATTTATGGTAAAAGAAAGCATCACTTAGTGTTTACCTTTTTATAATTTTCTCCAACTTAAGCCACTGAAAGTATAAAAATGGCATTCAGAAAATTTTAATATGTCTACATATATATGTGTATACATCTTGTGAAATTTGTCATTTTGTAAATGTTAATTTTATGAAAACACAGTAATAAATATAATGGTTCACATAATACATCTCATTCCAGTTTTGTACTTTCACAAACTGCAAGTCCTTTTTGCTTATTAAGTTAAATTAAAGCTACTCAAGAAAAGTGTAATTGTATCCTAGAACAATTTTAAGTTTGTTGATTATGTTTTTTGCCTCAACAGTTATTGGGCTGTGTTATGTGTAATTTATTTATTAGAGATCAAGGCCAGGTGTATTGAAATGTTCTTCACTAATTGAATTTGACATAAACACTAACATGATTGTACTTCACACATCTGCAAAGTTCAATATTTTAATATTTCTAATTAGATAAAATAGCTGACCTAACACAATTTTTTTGTGCGTGCATGATTTTACACACAACATAGTATCCCACCCACATAGGAACTGAATAAAAAATATGTCAAAAGATACCTGATTCTGAGAGAAGTGTGGAAGACATGTTGAGTCTCATGGTATTAACAGCTTCTGCTGCTGATGGAAAGTTCAGGTCCTTGTTTTCCAGTATGCACTCTGCAAACTGTAAAGGCAAATATATTTTTTTCAAAAAAGAAAGAAGAGTAACAGCGGACTCATTACAAATACAAAATATTTGTCAAAGTATTAGATTGTCATATAGAGGTCATGACATTTATGAATAATTTAACATTTTTGCTATACTTATTTCAGACTCTTTCCATTGTCATTAAAATAAATCAACCATGTAATAAAGCAATATAATTCATAAACTACATTATATTTCAGGCAGAAATGCACAGTTTAAGTTGTTAAGCCAAAGCTGTTCATCATCTTAAAAGTTCTACTCCTACAAAATAGCATTAGATTAATGGCAATGTGATTATTAGAAAACCACTTTCATATTAATCTTTTTTTCACAACATCAAAAACATAAACAAGCATGTATACCAATATATTGATATATAATTCTATCTATCTTCAGACATAGATAGATATACATGTATGTGGAAAGAGACAGAACAGTACACATAAAGGTTATATAAATTGATTTGTAAACAGACAATGTTCTACATTACATAAGAAATATAAGTAATCATAGTCAAGTATATACAGTACAGACCAAAAGTTTGGACACACAGTTGTGTCCAAACTTTTGGTCTGTACTGTATATATATATATATATACTGTATATAAAAACATAAAACCACGGCTGCCCAAATCACGGCAGAATTAAATGTGCACCTCAACTCTCCTGTTTCCACCAAAACTGTCCGTCGGGAGCACCACAGGGTCAATATACACGGCCGGGCTGCTATAGCCAAACCTTTGGTCACTCGTGCCAATGCCAAACGTCGGTTTCAATGGTGCAAGAAGCGCAAATCTTGGGCTGTGGACAATATGAAACATGTATTGTTCTCTGATGAGTCCACCTTTACTGTTTTCCCCACATCCGGGAGAGTTACAGTGTGGAGAAGCCCCAAAGAAGCGTACCACCCAGACTGTTGCATGCCCAGAGTGAAGCATGGGGGTGGATCAGTGATGGTTTGGGCTGCCATATCATGGCATTCCCTTGGCCCCATACTTGTGCTAGATGGGCGCGTCACTGCCAAGGACTACCGAACCATTCTGGAGGACCATGTGCATCCATGTATATATATACACTGCTCAAAAAAATAAAGGGAACACTCAAATAACACATCCTAGATCTGAATGAAAGAAATATTCTCATTGAATACTTTGTTCTGTACAAAGTTCCATTTGCACAACAGCAGGTGAAATTGATTGTCAATCAGTGTTGCTTCCTAAGTGGACAGTTTGATTTCACAGAAGTTTGATTTACTTGGAGTTATATTGTGTTGTTTAAGTGTTCCCTTTATTTTTGAGCAGTATATATATACTGGTATATATATATATATATATATATATATATATATATATATATATATATATATATATATTTAAACAGCACTTACTTTAAGCGCAAACACACCACATGAAACCACATCTTGCTGGATGGCATGTTATACTGTTTCACATTTCCACATTGACACTTTCATCCCTTTGCTTCTCATAAATGTCCTTGTTGAGAGGATAAAATGTTAAATTAACATTCTAGTTATCCAATTATGACATTTTTTAATATAATAAACAATAATTGTTCTTGTTTTTCTCACCTTGTTACTTCCAAGCACCTCTTCACATCTTTTTGGGACTCTCCTAGTGAGTTAAGGAAACCTATTGTTATGAATATTCTTTTGTTGAAATTAATGAAAAAAAGTGATTTAATTTTTATGTTAAACCAAAATAAAAATGGTTTGTGCATGCTTTACATTTAGCAAAGATGCATTGTCAGATTTATTTCCTTCAGTATCCTTGCAATAGCGATAATAAAGAGTAACATTTTCTACATAATCACATTTGTTCCCTTAACTGCTGGTATGAGTTTTATATCAATAGGATGATATTTGGGGAAAATAGGTATGGCATGCAAATATCGGCAGGCTCAAATTCGATATTGCCAAAAAATGCATCCCCCTCCTAGCTTGAAAAAATAAAGAGTCAAGAGGGATTTTACCTTTTCTACATAATTACACTTATCCTCTTAGCTACTGGTATGAATGTCATATCAATAGGATGACATTTGAGGAAAATAGAGGGGGCATGCATATTTTGGCAGGCTAATGATAGGCCTTGCCGTAAAATGCATCCCCTGCTAAAATGGAGAAATAAAGAGTTAAGAGTGGAATAACTTTTTCTATATAATCACATTTGTTCCCTTAACTAGTGATATTAGTTTCATATCAATAGGATAATATTTGAGGAAAATAGAGGGGGCATGCATATTTTGGCATGCTAATGATAGGCCTTGCCGTAAAATGCATCCCCTGCTAAAATAGAGAAATAAAGAGTTAAGAGTGGAATAACTTTTTCTACATAATCACACGTGTTCTATGAACTGCTGGTATAAGTTTTATATCAATAGGACAATATTTGAGGAAAATAGAGGGGGCATGCATATTTTGGCAGGCTAATAATAGGCTTTGCCAAAAAATGCATCCCCTGCTAAAATGGAGAAATACAGAGTTATGAGTGGAATAACTTTTTCTACATAATCACACTTGTTCTATGAACTGCTGGTATAAGTTTCATATCAATATTATAATGTTTGAGAAAAATAGAGGGGGCATGCATATTTTGGCAGGCTAATAATAGGCTTTGCCGTAAAATGCATCCCCTGCTAAAATGGAGAAATAAAGAGTTAAGAGGGATTTTACCTTTTCTACGTAATGACACTTGTTCTCTGAGCTACTTCTGTAAAGTTTCATATCAACAGGACAATAGACAGGGGATACAAATATTGGCAGGCTCAGAAATTAAAATCATCCCCCCTACATTAATAGACTAGACAGTAAAGGATGATATAAAATGTTCTACACAACGGGCTTCTGTTTTGTAATGCTTTAAGCTATTGTGTCAAAAGAAAAATCGGGGAATTTCAAGCCATCTGCGGAGAACATTTTCATCAGACGCGGACTGAAAAACGTTCGACTCAGATGTTTCAATAAAGCTATAAAAACCGTATTTATTTCAATTAATCTGCGAAATAAAACCCACCGTTTTATGTCTTACATGATTAAGAAACGTGATAATGTTACGAATATCTTCAAAAATGTCCTCTTCGGTCATATTTCAGTCCGTTTTCTCATCAATATACGAGAGTTTAGAGCGATGCGCGCTCCCGCGACAGGGGATGCAATTCTCGGCAGGCATGCATTTCTGGGCATAACACCGGCCCAAGCCTTGATGGGGCCCTAAGCAAAATTTGGTTTTGGGGCCCTCTATTTCTTCTAATAATGTGGATTTCTGCAATCAACAATGAGATGATTAGCTCATTCAAAGACCTGCCATAACCTTAGTGCATCTCTGACAGTGCTGGTTACATTATATCCTATGTATGTGCATGTATCATACAGGATATATTTGTCGACCAGCCAATTTATTGGTGCCAGTTTCTTTAATTTTGGGAGATTGGTGATCGGCCTCTACTCAAATGTGAAGCCGATTCTATCCTCCAATCTTATCTTCCTTAGCAAAGGTCAAAAAAACAAAAGCCACTGCACTCTTCTTCTCTGCTATGAGAAAGGTTTGACTGATAAGCCGGCCCACCAAGTCAAGTTTCCATGTTAACAATAGTCACCCCAATGTTGTCAACTCAGCGACTTCCTTGCTAGATTTAGCCACATTTCAGACAAAAAAATATAAAAATTGGTATTAGCCAAAATCTGCGACAGACTGGCGACCTGTCCAGGGTGTACCCCGCCTCTCGCCCGGGACGTAGCTGGAGATAGGCACCAGCAACCCTCCCGACCCCATTAGGGACAAGGGTGAACAGAAAATGGATGGATGGATGGTATTAGCCAAAATCATAATCGGCAGGTCAAACTCTGAAGATCGGGAATTGACAATTGGCTAGAAAACTGCAATCGGTGTACCGTACTTAAGATGGAATATATACACATATGTTAATGACATACTTTGATTAAATTAATTTCTCTTAAGTGCAGCACCAATAGCTAAAATTTGAGTGTGTACTTTGAATTCGTCTTGCCTAAGAATATGAACTGGTATTGGGCTGATTCTGTCACCTTCAAATAATTTGAACAGCTTCTGGAGAAGTTTCATGTTGTAATGGCAGTATTGATGCGTAAGTCTGTCATTAAATAATTCACCTACTGATGCATTCATTTACCTGTGGAAGGCATTTTGTGACAATATTTGTGTGCTTTCTGTACATCATGGTTTCATAAAGAAATCAGTTTGTTTTGTTTCCATTGACATTCCCAGTCGACTCCTTGCCTCTTTTCCTCTCAGATATGTTCCTTATATATTCCATCGAATGTAATTTTGTTTGTTTGCATCAACATAGAAACTTTCCTTCTTCTTTTCGTGGAATACATGGACGGATATCCTACTCACTGACAGTGAGCATCGACAGACCGTGGCATTTGTCCAAGGACTTCAGAACAGAACTGAACTTTGTCAGCTACATTGATCCCCACCAGCCAGAGTTGTGGGTAAGTGAAACAGCTCCTGACACATCTCCTTTTCCTCAGGAAAATAAATGCTCTCTGTTGTGTAGATGCAGTTTATTGATGGACTTAACTGCAATGTTACATGATAGACAGGTCATGGTCAAGTTCTTAATTTTAATGTTTTAAAATGCCATGGGACATTGCCCCATGTTTTCTGTCTTTGCAAACGTGAGAGGAAAGTAATGTTTTCAAATGAATGTACCTTAGAAGAATCAAAGTCAGTGATCCCTCTTCTGCTGTTTCTGCACTCAGAATGTGGAGTAAGCTACCCTCCAACATGCACGCAGCTGTAGCTCCAGCACTTTTTAAGTCTAAACTTAAAATTTGTTTATTCAAATTGTTCAGACAGGTCATATTTTCATCCATCTGAAAAAAACACCTTCTTCCAATCCCAGATTATGGCACTGTCATCCTCATCTTTAATTATGGGTATGTTGTTCTTTTGTTCATTTTCAGTTTTTATGTCAAACATGCCTTATGGAATATCATCCCAAACATTTTCTCACAAGTTTGATGAAGATTGTTGCCAAGCTTGAATATTTTCTTTAAAAGAAAAGGCGTTTGTTTTATAGTTATGCTCATTTTTCTAGAGAAAACCAGAGATTTGTGTCGTATGTGGAACTCAATCTTAATTTTGCTGCAGCTCCATTGCATTGCTGTTCTGCTCTTGGTGCCATCTTTTAGCTCTATAGTGTTTAAAATGGCACTTTTCTCAGGAGGAGATTCAGTGCTCCATCCAGCTGCAGCCTAGGGCTGAGCTCACGCAGAACGTTTCAGCTGGATTCATAGGAGGAGATTTACTTGTGTCTGACGACCTTCTTCTAGAATGTTTCTCCTCGCTTCCCTCCTTCTGTGGGTTAACTTACTAGGTACCAGAGTTAAATTATCTCCCACAGATCACAACCATTAACGGTCGTTCTCCTCATTTTCACAACATGCTCTTAAAATTTGCCCAAGTTAGGTTTTTGCAAAAAACATGATTAAACCTGGTAACAAGCCATTCATTTGATTCAGGTGTATTGAAGCAGGAGTGCATCAACACATCAATATCCATTATAAAATGTGTTATTAGAGTGATCAAACTTTTCCTGTTCTTGTTGCTGCCCTTTTGTTAATGCATGTTTCCACAGGTGTTTTGATGATTCATCTTTGACGATGAGCCCCAAATCTGAGGTTGGATAACCTCTCTGCCATCACTGTGATCTTTAACTCTGTCTAACAATACTCTGGGGTATTACCAAATCTTCATTTTATTTATTGTCAGAAGGAAGATATTTTTTTTATGGCGAGGAGTAATTTCCAGTTAATCTCTCTACACTGCTGTAGATTATTTTGCACCATTTCTGACTGATGTTTGTGCGGGGGAATCCTTTGGAGCTTTTGTAACCTTTCTTAAAATCATGGCTTTAGGTAAAGGTAAATAAGCAAGTGTCAAGAATGAGAAAAAAAATTGTGCTCAATAAATTGATTACGTATACAATATTTTTAGTGGGTCTAGAGATAAGGAGATGTTAATTGTAGGACTATTGAAATTCATTTTTAATACCAACAGATTGTCTTAATTAGGCTTCAATACTTACATTTTATCCAGTGCTATGGGATAGATTTGAGCATTGTGTTTGTAGCTTTTTCTTTAGACCAATATTTACCTTTCTTCATAATTGTAGCACAAAAGAAGAGGGATTATAGAGTTTCTGTGTCGTAAAAATGTTACTTCATTGAGATTGGATTTCTTTTGTTTGCTCTGCATGACTTACATGAGCTATTATTTCAGAAAAGATAAACAAACACTTGGAGAATAAAACTTTTCAGGTTTTCTGCAGCACCTCTGTCATTGTGATGATTTTCTGCAGGCCCCGCTCTCAGGATCAAACTTCAAGACATTGTGCTGCCTGTGGTGTACATCAGGTCCCATCACAATGACAGTCAGCTTGGAGAGGAAAGCCTTTAAACCGGGTATGATTGCCTTCCCTGGATCTGTTACTTAACATACCACAATGTATAATTCTTTTAATGAATCTTTTTTTTTTCCATCAGGAGAAACAGTAAAAGTAATGTGCAGTTTTAGCAATGCTTCATCTAGAACGGTTACTCCAAATGTGAAGCTCGAGCAGAAGCAGATTTACTACACCCACTACAGGACGAATTGGACAAAGGTGGTCAAGACTCTAGCCAGGTTCACTGGGAACCCTATCAGTGCTCACACGTCAGATGTGCAAACTGAGATCCTGCTCCCTATTCCCTTAAATGCACCCCAAACCATCTCAAACTGCATGATCCTGGAAGTTGAATACATTATAGAGGTTAGTTCCCCAGATTGATTTATTATTTGATAACTCAAAGTTGTAAGGTGATCTGGCTTGCCTCAGCTTTGTCTATGCTGTTTTATTTGACAAAAGCTAATTTCGATTAGCATGATGGTATTGATTTTCCAGATCCTCTGGGTGTTCTTGTTTCTTGTAGGTAAGCCTCTGTCTTTGGGGATCACCTGACCTCATTGTGGTGTTTCCCATCGTGCTGTGTGAATTGCCGGCATACTGGTATCTAACGGAGTAATCGTGAAATGCATAAATGATGAAATGAATTCTAAAAGTTACAGAACGTAAGAGGAGGTCCACTCCTATCAACTCTGTCGTGCTTACAAGTTCAGATGGTGTATTTAAAAGTTAAAGAAAACACAATTGCTGTATTATTACAGTGTGTTCAGATTTTTATGTTTGTGCTGGTTTTATGTCTTTCCTTTGCTGAACATCATCTATGTCAATTTATATTTGAGTATAATTTGGAATACCTTCATAGTGTCACTAATTTGTTCTCCTCTATTACTACATAATGACTGTTACATTATTTTTTTTTACCACAAACCTTCTTCACAGTGCCTTTAATCTCTTCAGTTATTTAAATGCTTTTGTAGATTTAGATTTTAGTCTGAATGTAATTCCTAATGTCTGCAGTTTTACAAGGACAACATGCCAAAAGGATGTGGCTGTATGTTAAAAAGTGCCTCTTTATTTCCTCTATGCTATTAACTGAAGGAAGCAAAACAAAAACTGCTGATTACTAAATGTCTAAAAGTAACACTGTGGGTCACCAACACAACACAAGCAGTGCATTCATTGTTGATCCTTGCATTGTGTTGGTGGGAAGTTTCTAAACATTGTTCAGTAAGCCTGCCAGAACTCTGTTTGACACATATAAGCAGTTTATATGCAACTGTTTTAAAAAGTTGCATATAAACAACTTCTTATATATCATAGTAGAAAAAGAAATTGTGCTCTAACTTAAAGATGTGCTCTTATATAAAGTTAGCAAAAATGTGCTTTAAGTTTTTTTCTTTTTTCTTTCTCTAGATGCTTATCTAGAGATTATTTTATGTAAAGTTAAATATTGAATAAAATGTTAAATATTATTGTCACGTGATTTTTAAACTATTTTCATCTATCATATTTTAGCTATCTTTTTTCTTTTTCTTAAATTTTATAGTAAATGTGACCACATCTATTTTTACTCAGCAACAGACTTTAAGCACTTTGTATTGCCTTGTGGCTGAAAATGTGCAGTATAAATAAAATTACCTTTACCTCTAATGCAGCCGGATGTGTTTTTCATCAATTTATTGGATTTGTTCTTTTAACTGAGAATTAACTACATAAATGGGGGTTTTCCAGTCAAGTTCAGAAGAATTTGCAAACTGTATTTCTTTCTAAGAAGACAAACATTCAAAACAATTTACCATTCTTATTGCTATTACAAATCATAATTGATAAAATGTGGGTGGGGTTTAAACAAACAATCCTCTCCCTCCCTAACTCTCTTTACTGTCCATAAAAACTGGTTTCTACAAAATCATAACTTAAATAAAAACATTTGAAATATCAATTTGTTTTCCTGCATTCATTTTTCAGTACCTTGTACAAGCCTTAGTAATTTTTGAACCATCCCCTGAGTTGTGCTTATATTTTTATTTTATATTATTTGTCAAAGAGTAAAATTTAAAAGAAATTTGCCAGTTTCTTTCTAATGTATTTTTTATTATTTCGTAGGAGTGAGGTTATTCCAGCCTGCCGTGACCTCTGATAACATTTCCTCATTCGTACTCTCATGCTCTTCAGCGACGTGAGACACATGATGTCTGCTCAGATTACATGTGTAAATATCTAAAGCACTCCCTGCTTTGAACATTCAAGTTGCATCATGTGGCAACACACAGTCAGTCATGTAGCTAATACCTATGCATTCAGAGGCTTGTTTTGTAACATGCTTTACCAACTAGACATAATTTAACCTCAGTCATGTTCCTTGCTCAAAGCAATAAGTTGCAAACCAAAATAAATTTTGGTTTTATGCATTTTTGCATGCTCATTAGTGTGTCATGCAGTATCTCCAGCATGATTTGCAAAGGGTTATGTGGTTTAATTATTAGCAAGGTAATTGTATCTTTATTTTCCGGCACACCTTAGAACATAAAATCTGACTTTAATATCTGACTTTATTGCCTTGCACACCTTTTGTTTCCTGTGTCGTCATGTTTGCTACTCTAAAGACCTACTTCTAAACTAACATACTGTATAAGGATAGTTGTTTCTGTGAAATTGCTTCCCGTTCTGTATTTTTATATATATGGGAGTTATGATACATGGCACCACTTTGGAGCTGTTCATCTATTTTATAAGTATATTGTAGTAAAGGGGAATGAATACAAATAAGGACATGCCACAAGTTAAAATATTTAAACATGTAGCCTATCTCCTTTCTCCCAATTTTGTGTTAGTCCACCCACAAATTGCCATTAAAAGACCTTAGAGATTAAAGTTAAAATATTAGAAAAGTTCAAATTGTAAGGCACTCTTTTCTGAAAAATCTCCATTTACTTGAGCAGCTACGAGCAAATAATAAAATTACTTATTTCATTAATGAAATTACATACGTTTCTCTATGATCAGTCATAAAATCAACTTTTAATTTCTAATATTGTAAGCAAAACAATTGGAAGCCATTTCCTCATTCAACATCCAGACCCTGTTTAAATTGACTCACAAACATTCATACAATTTACTTTTAAATGCCAAAGTATTGGAGATAAATTATAAACAAGTCATTAAATACTAAAGAGTATACATCACATTTACAACAAATGTTCAGTCATTACAATGAACACACATTTATTGAACAAAATCTGTAGCTCTTGATTTTAGGAACATAGCAGCTGTGGGAATACATGATCTATTAAGATCAGGTCATTAAAAAAAATGTAATTTCACAATAGTACAAAGTGGCTGATAGACCATATGGAAATCTTTATCACATGGAAAGTTTTTATTGTATGAAGATCAGATAATATCTGAGACGTATTGGAAAATATTGACCAATAAATGCAAAATAATATGTCCTAGATTTGACTGATAAAGCTTGTTTTATTAAAGAGGGATAATCGACTGCAGGAAAGGTAATACATTTGAGTCATTTCTTAATACAACTTTTTTAATGACACCACAAACAAGCTCTAAGTAAATATTTGCAAATGCTGTGAACACAAGGCTCTGAAAAGTCTACATATGTTTAGAGAACATTGCAAATATTCGCTAAAATCCAGGATTACATAAAACAGTTCAGAGTAAGACTGCTCTGAATTTAGAACATAATGTTTTCAAAATAAAAACCCATGAGTGTCAGAGGAGTAATGTTTAACATGATCTTATTTAAAGTTATACGGAAGAGGATTAGGGCCACCGGAAAAAAAAGAAGAATTCTGACTTTAAAGTCAGAATTATGAGATTAAAGTCAGAAAGTCAGAATTATGAGATTAAAGTCAGAAAGTCAGAATTCTGAGATTAAAGTCAGAAAGTCTTTAATTTTTTAATTCTGAGATTAAAGTCAGAATTCTGAGATTAAAGTCAGAAAGTCAGAATTTTGAGATTAAATTCAGAAAGTCAGAATTCTGAGATTAAAGTCAGAAAGTCTTTAATTCTTTAATTTTGACTTTAAAGTCAGAATTCTGAGATTAAAGCCAGGAAGTCAGAATTCTGAGATTAAAGTCAGAATTCTGAGATTAAAGTCAGAATTCTGAGATTAAAGTCAGAAAGTCAGAATTCTGAGATTAAAGTCAGAAAGTCTTTAATTCTTTAATTTTGACTTTAAAGTCAGAATTCTGAGATTAAAGTCAGAATTCTGAGATTAAAGTCAGAAAGTCAGAATTCTGAGATTAAAGTCAGAAGTCTAAGATTAAAGTCAGAATTCTGACTTTAATCTCAGAATTCTTTTTTTTTTTCTATGTTTACTTTTCTGCAGTGCAGATGCAGCTTTCTCACACCACTGTCCAAAATGGAGAATTAAGCTTACTTTAAATTATGTTAATGATATGGACTTGTCCAGTCAAAGATAAAAAGTTGAATTATGTTACCCTGGCTTTTTTTTCTTCTTAAATACATGTTGGTTTAAATAATCTGATTTTAGTTAACTGCGATACATTATGTTGTTAGTTTACTGCACCTTTAACCCATTTTAAAGGAATGGGTTAAACTGCCCTGTCATTTTTAACCTTACATGATGAAGCTTTGTTCACACATACAGTTCAGACCAAACATTTGGACACACTTTCTCATTGAATTCAATGAGAAAGTGTGTCCAAACCTTTGGTCTGTACTGTATGTGCCAGTTAATACCAACTCCTAACAGCGTGAATTACAGTACAGACCAAAGGTTTGGACACACATGTGTCCAAATCTTTGGTCTGTACTGTATGTCTAAATTTTACTTGTCGTTTCGAAAGCTGTTTTTCCAAATACAATTAGATATGCAGATCTGTATACACCTATTGTAAAACACAATGCAACTGTGCAATCTGGACAAAAGTGAAAAAAATTCCATAATAAGAGCAGGAAATGTTTGCATAACTCCCACCAGCTGCTCATTTTATGAATTTTAGCATCTTAGTATGTTGTAAGAATTAGCAAGGATGGGCTCAGGGTCTAATTCTTTTCCCACAGTCTCACCTTTTATTTTATTTTTTTTTAAAAACATTTAAGATAAGACAATCGCTTACTGTGATGGGAGGAGGCGGCGCCGCACATAAATCAAGCCAGTCCTCTTCACTGTACAAGTAGGCGTTTACCTCCTACTGTAGGCGGAGGGAAACGCCTGCTTTTAGTGTCAGGTTTCCTCATCTGCCAACGACTTTAGGTTTCCTCATCTGCCAACGACTTTGGTGCGTAAATCCTCTGTCACGATGTTGTCGACAATAAAGAAGATAGAAATTACTTATAACTCCATCAATGCCAGCAATACGTTTACAAACGGAGACATTGTTTCTGGTCATGTTTCGGTGGAAGTGGCCAAGGATTGCCAGATCAGCTCCTTCTACATCAAGTTTAAGGGGAAAGCTGACGTCTTGTGGTCGGAGAGGCACGGTCAGACCACCCACGTCTACCACTCCAAAGATAAGTACTTCAGCGTGCGGCAGTACTTCATCACAGACCCAAACTGCAAGGGTAAGGCTTATTTCTCTAGCTTTCACTGCAGGAAGAAGTTGAAAACTGAAAAAGTAGCAAGTGGTAACCTGTCGTTGAAATAAAAGGTCCATGCATATTTTTGATTGAATTTTCTTCTGAGAAACAAAGATGACAAAACAAACAACCCCCACAAAAAAGTTGTTCGATTTTATTTTAAGACACAAAATAAGAGCTTTTAGCTTTATTTCTTTTTGTTACCTAAAATGAATAGGAAGAAACTTTTAACGGTAGCTCTATTTTCTTCATGTTTAAATCATGGTTAACACGAACCAGAAAAAAAAGAAGATTTTTGTTAAGATCGCTAACAATGCAACCAATTCTGTGAACCATCATGTATTGTGACTTTAGCAGGCGCTGTTTCTCTTCAAGTGATGATAAGAGCAGAGCTAAGGGTCAACAATTTTGTCCTGATAACAACAATAACAACAACAATAATAATAATAATAATAATAATAATAATAATAATAATAATAATAATAATAATAATACATGGTTTCAAAGTGCTTTACATTACATTGTAAAATAAGAATGCATAAAATACATAACATAAGTAAAAATGTTGTCAAAAATCAGCGGTTAAAAATCAAACTAAATATTACTATTGCAACAACACATTATCAGTAGGGTAAAACTAACCTGTCTGACGACGGTCTAATCCCAGCTTACGTTCCCTATTAGTGGGTGAACAATCCAACGCTTGGTGAATTCTGCTTCACAATGATATTAGATGTAATTGATATTCGAAGAATATGAGATGGTCCATAAATGAATCTTTTGATCTTGCAGATGAAAGCTATGGTCAGTTTTAAAAATGGCTGAAGCTAAAAGGGGAAAAAAAAGCTAAGAGAAGAGATGAGAGTTTATTGGTGGATCAGAGGTTTTAACCCTTTCATTTAAGGCAATTATACAACAATTTCTGTTAACAACTGTTTAACATGGGTTTCACATGGAAGTAGCGACCAGCTGTATCCAGAAAATGGAAACGATGAGAATGAATCACAGCAACTTGCTTTCTCACATTAAATTTTTTTTGCATGGTGGTGCAATGTTCTGGATTGTTTATAATAACAGGTCACACTGTGAAACATTCATAAAACAGTGTTTTTTGTTTTTTGCTGTTGTTAATATTCATTTTAAATTCTGACTTTTGGGCCAAGCTGGTTGCTTTTCATTTATTGTATTGTAATTCCTGTTTCTCTGCAGATGACCAGCAAACCTTGATTACACACCAAAGTGGAGAAACTTGTAAGTCTTTGTATTTCTCTGTCAGGCTTTTTTTTTTATTACAATGAAAACATGCCAGTGATTTAACTTTGCTTTTTGTAATAACAACACACATTTTGATAGGACATGCGTCCAGTTTAGAAAAGCTTTATGTGCGTTGGTTTAAATGAGAGCTTCAGAGCTTAAACTAGATTTTACCTGAGATCTGGAAGGCCATCCCAAAGCCCCCCACAAAGGAAAATGAATTGTGTTTTCTTATTTTTATGTTATTTTGTTATACTTCTATGTTTTTTATTCCTTGTTAGACTCCAACGTTTTGCCTCCAGGAATCCATGTGTACCCATTCTCCTTTCAGTTCCCTCTCCAGTAAGAATCAGTTCTGATTGTTTCTTTTGTTGTTGTTGTTGGTTTTCAGTTATTATTAAGGCCACACTGTCCTACATATACTTTATGCTGTGTTGGGGTTAAATAAGGACACTTGAATTAATATACCATCTAACTTTTTTTTTTTTTTTTTTTGGTTTTTTGCTTGTCACTGTTGAACTTGTCTTTCATTAAGCCATTTATAAAAAATGAACAACAAAAAGTGTAATGCATGATTCTCACTGTTATCTGTCTCCATGTTTTTCCTCGTTAGGAATATTCCTTCCTCCTTTAAAGGTGAAAACGGTAAAATTGTGTACTTGCTGGAGGCTGCTTTGAGCAGGTCGATGAGGATGGACAGCAAAGAATCAACCATGATCAACTTTGTGGGAAGAGGAGACCTGAACCCAGTTCCTGGATTAATGGTATATTTGACTTCTGTGCCATGTTCTGTCTCTTTAGATGTCAGGGGAATTAATTTGGTACTACAACATGCTCTATGCTTAAATCAAGAAAATGTGCACAGACTAATCCAGATAACCCCAGACACATAGATCCAAGCACACTCCTTTCGTATATTCAAATCACTGTGAATTTGAGAGCATATGAGGAAATGCCAGGCAACCACAAGGCTAGTTGGTTCACATCACACATAATTTGTGTGGAGGAAATGTTTCTTGTTTGCATTGGAAAATAAACAGTTTTAGCTGTATGTGTGCAGTTAGTAGCTTCACTTGCATTTGGAGAACTGTCTCTTGCTGCAAATAATACCTTAATGTCTGCTTGTACAACAATGCTACTTGGATTGACCAGGCTGACAAATGGTTTCTCACCATGCCGTGCTGTGACTGGCCACAGTCCCAAGCACAGATCCAACATGATTGCTCTAGAAAACCTAAACAGCTGATGAGTCTAATATTTTGGACCAGAAGATCCTCTTGTACGGTATTTTAACTAGAACCAAACAGAGAATATTATCTTTCAGCCTTTGCAAAGGGGGAGAATCACAGCAGTGCCTCAGGATAAATCCAACTTGCCTCCTTGCAGCCTTGGTGTTATTGAAAGCGGGATGGGGTCGGTCATAAAACAGAAACTTAAAGATAAGGAATAGAGAGGTCTCACTGAACTAGCTGAAACCGGTTTCTCCAAGAACAGGATGGTCCACCTCATCCTGTTTCAGCTTAGATCAGAGAGACAAACAACTTATTCATGAGATAACTATTATGGAGGAATTTAAAGGTGCCTAAACTCATGGAATATATAAATAAAGAAATTATACAAATTCCCTCTGCTCATAGCCAAAACGGGAAGAGATTTAATGCACATCTGCGGAACCAAAACATCACATCTACATCGTTACAGGAATCCAAGTCTCTTGACTTCTGCTTCATACATCAGTTTTTTATAGAGTCCCAGCTCTACTGATGTGTATTGGGAAGCTTCGATCAATAGCTTTACTTCCCTTCATAGCAATTCTGGCTCCGTTTTACACTGGATGTGTATTTGGAAGTTCAGAGAATTAGGAGTTGACTTCCTGGAATCAAATCTACAAATCTTAGTCAAGTTGTTTGTTCCGTATCTGTCCAAGCAGAGATTCCCCCCCCCCCCCAAGTCTTGGGCTCCACCCCGGTTCCGTTGCAGGCTAGCTGGGGAAAAGTCAGGAGCCAGAACTATCTTGCACAACATCTTAAAACTAACATCTTTCCCCTCTTAAGGTGTATATGAATGTGGATTGTTATTCCACATTTCTCAATCTGACTTGAGGTCAGATTGACCCAATCCATTTGACACAGTACATTTCTTTTAGGTAAAAACATATCTTAGTGCGAACCAACCAAGCAACATAATGTTTAACTATTAATATAATTATATTCCTCTACACTATTTGCAAAACTCTGACACCTCTCGTAAAAAACTTTTATGTAATTTTCCCCCCCACATAGTGCCTTTAGCAATATCTTCTAATTTGAGTTGAAGCCATTGTCAATAAAAGGTATTTTCTGCGCTACATTCCACATCCTTTTAATATGAACTCATCCAAATGTACAAACATAGATCTGTAGTTATTCACCTTGTACTTCGGTTTTGCTTATTGTGTATTTTCACAACGTTAAAAGTTTGCGAGTATACGCTTTGAGTGTTACCAAACTAACGACTGTAGAAAGCTACAAATGATAGCCATGAAATTTTCACTTGGCTAAAAGTGTAAGCATGAAATTGGTCACTTTGTGCCCTTTGTATTTTAGATCCTGACCTGACCAAAATGCATGTTACCTGTGTTGCCTGCCCCTTGACATATATCTGCAAACTTTACAGACATAAGAAAGACTGTTATGTTGTTTAAGGTTTCTACCTGTTTTCTATTTGCATTTACTGTCTTGTAGGAACCCCAACATGAATCTAAGGATAAGAAAATGAAACTGTTCACCTCAGGAACTGTTGCCATGGATGTAAATCTTGAAAAGTCTGGCTTTTTCCAAGGTGAGACACTTTTATAGTGACAATGACTGCAATTCTGGAATACTCTTATACCAGCTACTCTGACCATTTTCTTTTTCTGACAGGGGAAGGATTAAAAGTTAAGGCGTTCATTAAGAACGATTCATCTCGTGAGATCAAGCCCAAATACTGCATATACCGGAAGCACAGCTTCTTTGCCAGTGGGAAGAGAAAAGTTCACACAAAAGACCTCATTAAAGAGGTTGGGAGACCCATCCCTCCTTCAGCCTCAGAAAACGTCACACAGGTTA
This sequence comes from Xiphophorus couchianus, assembly GCF_001444195.1. Lineage (NCBI taxonomy): Eukaryota > Metazoa > Chordata > Actinopteri > Cyprinodontiformes > Poeciliidae > Xiphophorus > Xiphophorus couchianus. The sequence goes on from NC_040239.1 coordinate 18,663,161, forward strand.
TTGCCATTCCTCAGGATGTGGAGCCCTCCATCCTCAACTGCAGCATCATCAAAGTAGAGCACAGACTCAGGGTTAGTATCAACATTAAACGTATTTGGAAAGCTGAAGAAATGCATTTATGATTTTAAATATTTAACAGCAAACCGAGCCAAACTGATCAAATCAGCCAAATGAATGGGTTTGGAAAGTGAAAGTAAATGGACACTTTTTTTTTTTCATTTAAAGTTGTGTTGCAGATGCCACGTGTCAACTCAATGCTTTTCAGCAACTCCTTGTATAATTCATGGTGCTTTTCCAAAGGTCTGTCTTATGTACACATGTGAATACAAAACCAGAGCATGGTCTGATTACTGCAGCTCATTCAAACGGAGCAGATAAACAGCAGCTGTAATTGTAATAACATCTGCAATTCTAAATTATATTCAGTTCTGTTCTGAGGTGAAATATTTCCAATTATCTAGAAATAACTTTTAATTATTTCTAAACAATTTAAAGGCCAAGAGAAAGACCATGTGACTGCAACCTAGACGTCTTGTTTTTACTTTTAGAGATTTGGTACCTGTTTTTAAAAACCAGAGCATTTTATAGCCTGAGCTCTAACTTTCTTTGAATCCAAAATGTTAGATTTAAATGCTTTGAAAATATAAACCAATTTTCTTAGACGCTGGTATCCATATTAAAAACAGCATCCCTCTCCCCAGGTCTACCTTGATGTGAAATACGCTTCAGACCCAGAGATCAAATTTAACATCATCATCCTGCCGGCCCATCAGGTCCCTGCTGTGGCAACAGCACCAACAGCTGCTTCTGACTTTGGAATCGAGCCATTTGGGAGCTATGGAAATCCTAACCCTCCCGTGTGGGGCTTTGGACCCCAACAACCATCACCGGGGTATCCACCTGCTGGTCCTCCTCCTTCTTATGGGGCACATGGAATGTACCCTCCTCTGAATGAATTTGCTAATAAATATTAAACACACCAATTAAATATTAAAAGCATAATATATTGCTTTTAAAGAGGAGAAAGATAAAACCAAAAATATATAGCAATTTTATGTAGACAGAAAAATGTATCACTGTGCTTTCTATTTATATTTGTATAAAAATGTAAACTGCACAGTGCCATGCCTTATAATAAATTATGTCTTTTTAATAATCATTGATTTCAAGCTGTTGTGCATTGGCAATTTAATGAACATTTCAACAGATTCTATTTTTTATACTTTTCCATGTGGTTTTTCTTTCAGTTAGGAGCAACAGGACAGTTCAGGCTATGATTCAATTTCTTCTTTCTTTATGGATTTATTTGGCCAATTACAAGCTAATGTAACTTTTGTGGTTTTGTGACCCCAATAAAAAACTACCCAGTTCAGCCACTGATCTGTAGATCAATTGATCTAAGTAGATCAACATAGAGGTCAAATTGCTTCTTCACTCCAATATTAGTGAATCATAGGGATGCTTCATTAAAAGAAATGTTTTTATTTGAGAGTTTATCTGCACTTCAAATGATTCAGGAATTGAACTGAAATAATTTTATTCAAATATACAGAAAAACCAAATGACAATTTTCAGCTGCCCAAGACCAAGAGTGTATATCTACGCTATACACTTTCAACTGAAATTATTCACACAGTTCATACATTTGGGCCTGGTTCACACTGTATCAGTCTTAGAAACTTGTCCTGCTGCATTTATTATGAGTTTATAGACCATCAGATAACACATCTGACTGACAAAGGAAGTCTATCATGTGACACCAACTAAAATGGAAAATTTGACTAGCAACGTATCTTGTGACCTGATGACTGTGACGTTACACATTCATTACTCCTCACTGGCAAACATGGCAGGCTTTCCTTATTCCCTGTTTTCCATTCAGGTGCTTGTCATGTTTGCCACAGCAGTCTGATATTTGGATTGCAACATTCAGTTTCTCTACTCATGCTTTTGTTTCAACAGGTTTTATTTTCTTCCCAAGTTTCACTGTTTTTCCGAGATAGTATTTAGAGTATGCCAACAAGGTGTATTTGTCATCAAACGTGACGCAACCAAAACTGGTTACTCAGGTCCTGAAAGTTTGCGGCAGGGTATAAGACGAGCTGTGCTGGTTTAACACAGGCTGATTTGTATCATGCTCGGCTGAAAATGACCATCAAAAAGCTTCTTATTGAATACGATGCTGTAAACAACAGGAACACTTTTACAAATGGAGATACCATAAATGGACGGATAATCTTGGAGGTCTCAAAAGAAACAAAAATTCAGTCGCTTCTTTTCATTGCTAAAGGAAAAGCAAGAGTTTGCTGGACTGAGCATTATGGCCAGAACCAAACTCATGTATACTGGTCTAATGAGAAATACTATAGTGTAAAACATCATATGATAAGGGAATCAAGACAAGATGGTAATGTATGATTTTATATTATAAAAAAACATGTAATGTCTTGAGTTATTTAATTGTTTACGTGCTAATTTGATTTATTTTTTCTTTTCCAGGCACTGAAGTCATTAGTGGGGGAAGACATGTTTTTCCTTTTACCTTCAAGATACCTGACAGGTATTTTTGTCTTTCGTTGGTTTACCTTTAAATCTCTTTTTCGTCTTCTGCGATAATCCTTCTTTGTTACTTTACTTAACAGGAAGATGCCATCCTCTTTTCAGTCATCTGTGGGCAGAATTGTCCATAAGTTGAAGGCAGAGCTCAAACAGTCAATGAAGCTGAAAAAGAAAGCTAAGATTCATTTCATGTTTGTGTCCAAAGCCGACATGGACACACCAGGACTCTTGGTGAGAAACAGAATGACTGAAAGTGAATCTTGATAAAGTGCTGCACACTACAAATAAATTTTTTTCAGGAGATGGTAAGATAGTATTCAAATGTTTATTTAAGTCAAATCTGTGTTTCAGGTTCCCCAACAGGAAAGCAAGGATAAAAGTCTTGCATTTGGTTCTGGAAATGTTTCGATGGATGTCCATGCAAAGAAAATGGGATACACCCTTGGTAAGTTTTTAGCTAGAGAAGAAAAGCACTTCATATTTTGATTTACAACTTTGCACCAAAGCAAAACCTGCAAACCATGCTGTCATATCTCAGTACCAACCTCCTCACCAAGTTCAATCCTGTCATAGTTATTTTCTTCACCCCACTGTCTATATTTTATGTTTCAGTGTAAATTTGTGCCTCTATTTTACAGGTGAGGCCATGAATGTCCTCATTCAAATCAATAATACCTCAAGTCGTTCAGTAAAACCCAAACTTGAACTATATGAGAAGAGGAGCTTCTTCGCTCAGGGTCACCGGAAAGTTGAGACACGCACTATCCTAAAGGAAAAGTCAGATGTTGTTGAAGGACGATCCGGCCAAAAAATGGTTACGAAGATGATCAACATCCCCAGAGAGCTTACCCCGTCTATTCTGAACTGCTCCATCCTGAAACTGGAATACAGACTGAAAGTAAGCCTCACCAATCATTCCATTGTGACTTATCAATATCTGTTTTGATTTTACAGACATTAGACCTTACATTTATTTAAAGAAAACTAAATCAAAAAGTTGTCACATGATGAGGAAATGTTAACATTATTCAGGAAATTGTCACTAATACAAGACAATGAGCACAGAAAGGAACCAGCCTTCTTAGTATTTGATACTTCAATTAATTTTACAAACACAATAATGCAGAACATCTTTGTCTAATTATAGAGAATATGAACAAATCCCTTGATATGATGTGATATAAAATCTTCAAATATTATGGAAATTAAACTAAGCACAACATTTATGTTTCCCCCCTGACTTTTTCTCACAGGTCTACCTTGATATCAAATGTGCTGCAGACCCAAAAGTTAAACTCCCCATTGTCATTCTCCCTGAAGATAACAGCAGAGAGTCAGGTGAAGTACAACCACTTCCTCCTGCTGGGATTGGACTTGAAGCATTTGGAAACCCAAACCCACAAATCTGGGGCACCACATCAGGAGCGATGAGTCCTCCACCTCCCTATGAAGCATCTGCCATGTATCCCTCCTTCCCCTCAGATTATAAGACTACCTTGTAATATCAGCATATCATATTTTTCTTCTGTAATGACCACAATACTGTTGTACCTGCACTATTTACTTTCCACTTTGTGGTTAGACACTCTTGTTATGTGCAGAAACTTTAAAAAAAAAAAAAATCTTTCTAAATCGTAAATTAAATCATGACACAGATTTAACAAACAACCATGACAGTTTTGAATGACAGTGAATGTAATTTTAACAAAGCAGTGCATTGTTAAAATGGTTGTTTGTTATTTTAACTACAGAGAAAATATTTCAGAAACTGTGCTTCTGAAGCAAAACTTTGGTAAAAACTTAACTGAAATTAGTTATTATCAGTAAAAGGGGAAAAATTAGACTTAAAAAAGACATTCTCTACCAGAGATGAAGCTTATATTTTCTCCAGAGAAGTTATGTTCATGAACTAGTCACCTCTAATCAGGTGACACGATAATGGGCGCTCTGATTGGTTGAGACGCTGAAGAAATAAACCTATCATTAACCCTTTCCGAGCTGGAGTATATCTACTTTAACTAAAATGTGCTTATGTTTACAGTAAAGAGTACAAATATTTCACAACATATTTTTGATGATATATCATGTCAAAGTAGCTCCCAATGATATTATGAAATATATTAAAGTCTCATCTTTAGACTTCTACTTCTTCCAGCCTGTGAGAGTTGATAGGTATGGATGCACTTTAAACATCCCACTGTCGACATACAATCGCGGAGATGTTTCAAGTGAAGCAACTCCTAACACAATTCTGCCATTTAAATGGTCCTATTTTCAGGCAACTTTTTTACAGCTTCTATTAGATACTATTTTGCCATTTGCTATCATCTCATTTTCAGACAATTAAAAGAGGCACATAGAGCATACATAAAAATAAAAACAAGCTCAAATAAGTATGTAGTAGTAAGGAATGTTAATATAATATGCATTTACATGGTGCACATGGACATTGAGGAAGAGATGAGTCGGTTGGTGACTTCTGTGGACAGTGCCCTCTGCTGATTGGAAAACGTCATCTCCGTATCTGTAGTCTTGTCCCTCCCCATCCTTGCTCTGTAATAACATAGATGCATTGCTCAAGTGTGCCTTCAACTAAAAAAATTTAAAGACAACAAAACCCAAATATTTGTAATTTTTTTGTATTACAATGTAATGTGATCCCCACGTCCTGTTGTATAAACGATTTATACTGACCACCTCTTTCTGTTAGGCAGGTGAAGATCTCCATGTCACTGCTAAAATGACCAATCTTTCTCATCGTTCAGTCAAACCCAAATTTGTACTGGATGAAAAGAAGACATACAATGGAGGAAATTATATCAAAGTTGATAAGCATGACATTTTTCAGGAAAAGGCTGATGCTTTGAAGTCAAGGAGTGGCACAAAAACTGTGACTAAGGTTTTTACCATCCCCAGAGAGTTACCTTCATCCATTCTAGTTTGTCCTATTCTCAAGCTGGAGTACAGGTTCTTGTATATTGTACTAATATTTATATAATTAATGACATCAAAATGAAAATATTAAATTAAACAGTACTGCTGCTGTTTCAAATCACAAACTGCATTGTCGTCATGGTAAATTGAAAATGATCAATGGTTTTTACTCGCATAGTTTCTTATCCAGAGGAGCCTAAAGCTTCACACTATTCACCCACACATTCATACGTGGATGGTGGTGAGCTATTAGATATTAGCCACACAGACCCCATTGGCAGTCTGTCATGCGCCGGTGCCACCGGGCTCTCTGACCACCAACAGCAATGGGTTAACTATCATCCCCAGACACAAATATGCCCATCAAGTCCAACCAATTGGATTTTATTTCTGGTGGTATATTTAAAAGGTCTAATTTTAACTAGGATAATTTGAAATAATATAAATACTGAAACATTTCGTCTTCTTCTAATCATTTGGATGTTTTTTTTTTCTCATAGGTATATCTTGACATCACATGTGCGCCATACATAGTGTTTAAACTCACCATTGTTATCCTACCTGACCTTTCCAAAGAAAATCTCTTACCTCCTTCCAGTAGCTGCAGTTGTGAAGTATTTGAAACTTCATATGAGCCAAGTATTTCAACACTCAAGATGACCAAGTCTTTCTATCTATCAACTCTTCAAAGTGTTGTCTCTGCTTCAACAACCTTTGTTTATTTCTCCTGGCCTGCTTTTAATATCTCATTTAACAAAATGTAACAGTTTCACTCCACTGTCATTTAAATGAGATTTTTTTTTCATAAGAAAACTCTTATGTCACAATGACACAGCATAACAAAGTTTCACATTTTTAACTCCTATATAAAATAAGATAATCAAAAGGATGTTTTCAAAAACAATATGCGCTACATAGCTGAACACTGAATTTCAGCTAAATCTGCCTCTATTTTTTTCAAAAAAATACTGCCGTGTTTTCATGGCTTTATGTTTTTTCCCCAAATGCACACCTCAAGGTGTCCCAACCAGTTTCACGTTTTGTCATCAGACAACCTGAACAGGTTTGTCAGGATTTACAAGCTCACCTGCAGGGTTTATTCTTTAGCAGAATTGACTAAGGAAGACTATTGGATTCACACGGTTCAAACTTCAACTTGGTTTGAGCTTCTCACTCTGATGAAAATGACCATCAAACACTTTCAGATTGAATACGATGCCATCAACAGGAGGAACATTTTTACCAACAGAGATACCATAAATGGACGGATCATCCTAGAAGCCATGAAGAAAACAAGAATCCAGTCACTTGTTTTTAAAGCTACAGGAAAAGCTTCACTTCGCTTAGTTAATTATTATGGGAACATAATAGACAGGGAAGATGAGAGAGATGATCATAATCACCTGGACAAAATAAAATATTATCGAATAAAACAGGATATCCTGAAAGAAGGAGAACAAGATGGTAACGTATGATTTTAATTTACTGTTCATATAACTTTATTTCACTAATTTAACAAGAGTTGATGATATTGATTAAACAAAAGCTTTTTCTGTTCCAGACTGGAATGTCATTGAAAAAGGAAGGCATGTCTTTCCTTTCAGCTTCAAGGTACCAAACAGGTATGATTCATTTATTTATTCTACAGTTCATGTTGTTGTCTCTTGTCAGACTGTAATCCTTTTTATTTTTTTTTGCAATTTTGTTTAGCCGAAGAATACCTTCATCTTTCTGCTCAGTCTTTGGTCAAATTGTTCATACGTTGAAGGCAGAGCTCAAGCAACCAATGAAGCTGACAAAAAAAGCTGAAACTCACTTCACATTTGTGTGCAAGGCATCCGAATCAGGACTTATGGTGAGAGAGAAAGAACTGTTAAAAAATTGTCACACTTTAGTGAACTAAGAAATAGAAAACAAAGATTTATGTAAATCACAATGATGCAATGCCATTTCAGGCCCGTCAACATGGAAGCATGAACAAAAACATTGCTCTTGGCTCTGGAAAGGTTTCAATGACTGTCCACACAAGGCAGAGAGGATACAAACAAGGCAAGTATCTGGTTTGTGAAACTGAACATGCTGACTTACAAGTACAATTAGTTCTTCAATACACCGTATGCACTGTATTATATTGTTATATTGCAGGGCTTTGAATATTTAGTCTGTTGTAGGAAAAACAATGTTGGGATATTTCAAATAGTATAAATTTATGCATACATTGCTCTGGATTTTATTTAGAGGAAAAAGAGTAAAAGGGACTGAACATAGTCCTAGTTTTTACAAGAACCAAAAGATTTAAAGTAAATGTGTCCAGTGTGTTCTTCGCTCCAAAAGCATGTTCAACTATGGAAGATATGTTCTAACCTGTTAATTGTCCCCTTGTTCAATCCATTCTGGTCTTAAATTATATTTTTATTATATTGTCTTGGTGTGTGATAATGGAAGCTGACTATGTCTCTTCATTGTATAGGTGAGGCCCTCCGGGTCCGGCTTGAAATTGAGAATCTCTCAAGTCGTTCAGTCAAACCTAAATTTGTACTTGATGAGAAGAAGAGCTACTTTAGCATAAACCGAAGTAAAATTCAGAAACATGAGATACTGAAGGAAAAAGCAGATGCAGTTGAATCATTCTCTGGCAAAAAAACGGTAATAAAGGAGATCACCATCCCTCGAGAGCTTTCCCCGTCCATTTTGAACTGTTCCATCATCAAGTTAGAGTACAGATTAAAGGTAAGCTTCACCTGTGGGACAGTGTTGCTTTTTGTTTACACAGTCCAGTCTAAGACATTACGAGATGGTAGGACTGACCATCCAAGCATAACCTAAAAAGTATATATGTGTGTGTGCATAGAATCTTGCTGAAAAGAAGGGATTATTTACCATTTCTTTCCTCCCAGGTATATCTAGAAATCACATGTGAGGCAGACTTAATGGTCAAACTCCCCATTGTCATCATACCTGAGCTATCTGAGGAGGATCCTTCTGGACGTCCAAATCAGCCAGCTTGGATGTCACAACCAGTGGGTGCTCCACCTCCCTATGAAGAATATGCAATGTACCCTTCTTTTCCTTTTGGAGTTTAAAAACTCAATTTTTAAGGCTTCCTTTAAAGGGAATATTATGGTTTTTGTATGACACACCAGCAGCAGTTTTTGCACCTCGTCATTGCCTGTGTGACGGATCATCCTAGTAAATTGTGTCTACAGCACAATTTCACAAATTTGCGGCACAAATGAGCCAAAGAAAACATGACTGAGATTATTTCCTTTAGAGAACACAACAGCTACTGCAGGCGACTTTAATATGAATTCAAACTAGGTTTTCCTTTTAAAGAAATGTCTGAAGTATGTAACGTAATGTTGATAAAAGGCTTTGTGATGGGCTAGAAATGTATACAGCCAGGAAGACCACCTCCTCTTCCCACTGAATGCTGAAGATAGGCAATTAGAAGCCATTGCAACCTTTGATGCACAGTTTGAAATGTGTCTACATCCAGCTGGATCACAGAGTCAGAAATGCTGTAAAGACAGGGAAAATGAAACCCAATCCTTGTCTTACTTGGGGGTACTGCAGCTGTAAATAATAAATTTTTCTATCCAATATAATATAACATAAATTGGACAAAAGCAGTGTTAGGGTAGTTGCAATAACTGACATTAAAGATACCAGTTTTAGCTGATTGTAGTCTCAGCTTCACTCTACAACTTGACAGAGAATTTCATCCTGATGATATTATAATTTAAATCTTTCTATAGGAGTCTCCCTCACTATCTTGATTGCACTAAACCAATAGACAGGTTGACTTGGGTTTGGTTAACTTTGTATACATTTTTACTTTTTTAACAACTGTTAGAGTTGAGATCTTAAAATGCAATGAGAATGACTTAATTTGGTTAAGATGTATCTTATTTAAGTCATAATGAGTGGGCTTTATCAATGCCACCTATACTAATTAACCAATATGTTTATGACTGTTTTTGTCTGAATCTGGTGCAAAATAGATAAAGTCTTCTTTAAATAGGCTAGAAAATACTTGATGAGATGGGAATAGTGAGGGCCTTTTTCTTTTGACTTCTCATTTTTAAGATTGTACATCATTATTTTAGCATCTTAGAAGTTACCTCTTTAGACTAATGTTTGATTCAAGTAACCATTTACCTCAACTTAAACATACTATCCTCATATTTGTTTACATTTTAATTTTATTTGATCCCTTTTGATCCCCAGTTTTATTGATTTTACATGTTGTAATTAACTCTGTTTAGGCTGAATAATGTATTTTTTTGTTAAACTGCACTTTAGTCCAATTTGTGTTGTTTCAAATGTATTTTTAATAAACTAAAAGTTGTAATTTTTGAATCTTTAAACTTTGATTTGTTTTCTCCACCTTTTTGTTTACAATAACTACATAATACATATATAAACTGGTCTACTATTGACTGACTGATTCTTTGTACCAACTGATTCTTGCTAGAACAAAAAGAAACTTGCACACATGCTAAACATCATCCCCTTGCATATTCACTTAAACTAATGTAGCCTTCACCATCCTGGCTAGAGTTACCTCTGTGAAAAGGACACCTGCAGGATTGATTACGTGATCTGTTCTGAGACAGTTACCAGTTCTGCACTGCAGTCTATTGTTCCAGTATCACCAGTATCCCTATTTATCAAAGAGAGGTCATCTTCCTAGTTTTAACTCAGTTTAAGCTGTCAGGAGAAAGTATTTAAGCGCATAGATCTTTTATCACAGGGCTTTGCATCAACTGTCGGATGTTGTCCTATCATGACTGTGAAGCATTTCTCAGTGGAGTCTGACAGAGTGAAGGACCAAGGCACCTACTCCCCAGGGGACATTCTTTCTGGAAAAGTAACTGTGGTAACCACCAAGGAGATCAAAGTGCAGAGCCTTTTGGTCCGAGCTAAGGGAAAGGTTAAGGTGATTTGGTATGAACAAGAAGGACAAAACTCTGTTGTTCGGAGCAACAAGAAGAAATACTTCTATTTTGAGCATATAATTCTTCAGGATAAAAACAAGGGAGATGGTAAGTATGCTTTGTAATTTATTTTCTGAGATTTTTTTTTCTGTTAAATTAATTGGTGAATTCCCGTTTAGTGTAACATTATTTCTCTTTTAAGGTTCAGAAATCATGGGTGCTGGGATGAAAGTTTTTCCATTCAGTTTTGTGATTCCAAGCAGGTATGACTTATTCCCAGATATGAACTGACTTTCAGCTGCATATAAAAACTTAGATTAAAAAATAATGTTATCTTTGGGTTCCCCCCCTTACAGAGACATGCCCTCATCTTATAAAGGCAAATGTGGTGAGATCAAATATAGTTTGCGAGCTCATTTGACTCAATCAATTTGGCTTGTACACAAAACCAAGACTGAGTTTCCCTTTCTAACCAGCTCTGAGTTTCCTTTTGCCTCCAAATCAGAAATGATAATCATTGGGCTGAAGGTGAGAAATTATTTTTGATTTCCTTGTTTTCCACTTCATCTGAAAGGAGATCTGAAAGTCTGAGATTATTTTCTCTGAACGCGTTTGTGTTGATATGATGTGGTAGGAGCAACAGCATGCAACCAGGATTTCGTTTTGTGGCTCTGGGAAGGTTACTATGAATGTGACCTCTGAAAAAATGGGCTTAAAGCAAGGTAAGTAGATTTCACACATGCATCAGGGAAAATAAGTATCTACACTTACAAATAAATTAAAACAAACACTAAACAACTTAACAACAAAAGCTGGAAAAGAGAAGAGAAAGGAAGAAAACCAATTAAATTTGTGAGTGTTTGGAAACCATCGGTAGTTATTCTTAAATAGTTTATGCCAAGGTATGATATAATAAACATTTTACAATGTTCACAAGTAAAGACCTGCTACAAGAACTTCACAATTGTGGCTAAACATATTAATGCCAATTTTTGGTTTTTTGAATGACAATTAGGGCCCGAATTTAAAAGTGGAAAGAATATTTTTTTCACCCATAAACTGGTCATGACAATCTGCTCCTTGCAAGATTTATGCCGCACTTCCATTGAACCACCGACCAAAACTAAAGCCGATTATTTTTTTCGCGGAATGCCAGGGCAAGTTTCAATCTTCAAAAATCACACTGCTACATCAGGAAAATGCATGCACTGCATCCATATTTTCAAAATAATTCACCAGGACAGACTATATTTCTCAAAATATTAGCTGTATTAATGAAAATATGGGTATATTTATACACATGCTGTCAGCACGCATTTGTTATGGCATACACACAAAACACGTGGATTAAATTCTGAAATCTATTCAGTCAAGATTCAAGGCAGACAAAGTTAGACAACAATGGATAAAAAATATTAATTTTGGAAGTTGAGAACTACAGCATTTCATATGACACCACACATCCTTTTTATCACTGGCTTTATTGTGCGGTCTCAGATTTCCTGCATGCTTCTTGGAGCAAGTGCAAAGGTTTAAAAGAAAACAGGTAATGCTGTGAGCACCATTACCTCCATGCTTGCTAAGCACACAAGACTTCACTGCTGAAGAAAAAGCACAACGGCAGTTCAAACGTTGACACAGAGCATTTAGAGAAGCCAGTGAAACAAAGGAAGAACAGAACCTATTGATGAGATTAAATTTAACACTTTCAATGTCACTGCACATACATATAAGAAATGGCATTTCACATTACCCACAAAGCAGCATGCCAATATGGATTGTGGGAGGTAGAAACATTATGGTATGGGGCTTTCTTCAAGCACAGCACTTGTAAATTTATGAATATGGGAAGGAAGGATGAACTGAGAAAGGGCCTGAAAGACAAATTCAATAAAATAAATTTTGGCAAGCACTAAGCATCAGAGAGCTCAGAAGAGCCCACATCCCATTATTTTTAAAGATCTGTTGTACTAAAAAGATTTATTCAAGTGTTTTTAATAGTTTTTTTTTTTTTTTTCAAATTTAATTCCACGTTAAATTCCCCAGATTTATTTATGCTGATTTCTTTGTGTATGGATTACTTGAACGTTATGATATTCTCAGAAATATATATTAACTGAGCTAAATGATCAAAACTCATTGACCCTCAGAAATATATTCCTTCAATGTCTATTTCTAAAATGTTTTTTTACATCTGTTTGAATGTAAAACTGTAGGAGAGGCAATGGGAGTCTTTGTGGAGGTACTCAATGAGTCTGCACACTCTGTAACACCAAAGTTCTACCTGTGTGAGAAGCTAACCTTTGTGGCCCATTCAAAGAAGAAAGTGGAAACAAAGGACATCTTGTTCGGGATAGGAGACGCTGTTCCAGCTGAGAGCAGTCACACTGTAACCAAAGTATTGATCATCCCTCCACACCTTCCTGCTACCTTCTTCAACTGCAGCATGATGAATCTGGAGTACAGAATCAAGGTGTTTATGGTTGTTATATAATAAATTCAGACAGCTGTCTCACACGAGTGTTTATTAATATTATTATGCAATATTAGAACAATACATGAAATTAGAGGGCTGCTGTTTTCAGAAGTCAATACTGTTGCTTAATCTTTTCATTTATTTCACAAACTAAACATTTTTTAAGTGCTTGAATCGAATCATGAAAACAGCTCCAGAAATTGACTGCATGATGGGAAAGACAGAGTGAGGAGGAGGGGTTAGAAGCCTCATGCCTCATCGAGGGAGGCGTTTCATATTACAGCTCAACCTGTTCCATCTTGCCATCCACTCAAATAGATTTGCATGTGAGCTCTCAGAATACAATTGTTCACTGGGGTAAGAGACAAAGTGAGGCAAGTACTACTATTAAATAGTTTAGTTATCCAAGAGTTGTCATTTGTCCTGTGTTCATAAGATACAATCTTTTATTTTTATTATTCTACCCTTTACAGATCACTCTTGGTGTCCCTTTGCTGAGAGACGCAGAAATTAAACTTCCTCTGGTCATCCTCCAGGGTTCGCCAAAACATCTTTAACAAAAACCAAAAAGATCCATCTGGTTTAGAAAACCTCCTGATTAAAAGAACATTCATGAGCAAGAAGAAAAGGGTATAAATACGTACTTTACTTTCAGGTAGTAATGCAGGGTCTATGGCCATGTATGTAGGTATTGATATTTTTGTAACTTGTTTACATTACTTACAAGAATGATTTCTGTTGCTGTCTAAACTTGAAATGCTGTTCAACGCTATAGTGTGCATGTCCACTAGATGGAGATGTCTGCCATAGTAAAGTAATGGTAGCATGTTTAACTTAAGTGATTTTGTTGAAAATCTAGACCTGTTTTGTTGTTTTGATATGTGTTATAAATCACTGGTATATCCCACATAAAACATCAAAAATACAAACTTGGGTAAAAGTAAATAATTCCGTTTTACTTGGGTCAAAAACCAAATATCACATTTTTAAAGAGGAAAATGTGCAGAGCAATCCGATCTCAATTGAAAAACGGAACCATGCGTTTTGGGGATAATTTATCCAAATAACCAAAATATATGATTTTTGAAAAGAAACATTTAACTATTTAATGAATTAATTTGAAAATGCAAAAGATTGGGGTAGGTCCAATGCCTCCAATGCAAAAGTATTCATAAATATTTCCAATATGTTTGTGTATCAATATGCTTCATTGGGAATTCTTTTGACAGAAATGTCAAGAATAGACTTTTGGAGAATTTAATCTCCAAATCTCAGGTAGAATCTGTGAAATTGAAAGGACAAATGTGCCCTTTCTATAAATGTGGCAATATGAAAACAATTGTTGAAAGAAAGGCAGAGATGTTTTGGTTGCATCAATTTTTTCTGGCCTAAATAAAGAATGCATATATAGTTAAGAGAAAAACTAACACAGCACATTGCCCTGAACACAACATCCCAACTGCAAAACATTGTGTTGGGAGAGTCACACAGAGGGGATGCTCTTTGTCAGCTGGGATATTGAAGCAGGTCAGAGAGTTGATGAGGTGATGGATGGATGGATCTAAATTGAGACAATAAGAAAACCAATTAGATGATGTAAATGATTTGAGACTAAAGCAGAGGTTCACCTCTCAGTAGGATAATTAAAATGAATAATATGCAATTAAGATACAATAGTTTCTTGTGAAATGATTTGAACTTACATGTCCTTTCGCTACATATGGACCAGCATCCAATTTCAGACACTGATTGGGAGCCAAATTGGAGTTACTGCCTTGCTCGTAGGCTCTTTAAAGCAGTAAAGGAGGCTGGAACTGATCCCTCAACTTCTGCCTACCAGATAGTCATCATCTTGTGTCTTCATACTGACCCACAGCTGCCCTATCATAAAATCTGAAAAGTTTTGCAAGGCACATTTTAGGAAAAGAATCCACTTGATCAGTTGGGTGTACACACAAAAGTGTCAATTTAGCTTAAACTAACTTTTTATCTAGAAACTCAATGTAACATGACATCTTTCTACAACACATATGGAAACTATTACAGATAATACCTCTACAGAACCTTCTCAGTCTTTAAAGGAACCAGGTGTTCTTTTAACTTACTGGTTAAAAGAACATTCATAAGCAAGAACAGTTCAAGTCATTAAGTTGAATAAGTCATCTGACTTATTCATACATACGAAACTATTTGTTTACAAGTATAAAACAGAAGATGAAATAAAAACAGCTGTTGTGAAATGACATGTACAGGCATATAGACAAATACACCCAGAGGTGAAATTAATAAGTTCATCTAAGTCCAAATGATGTGATCTGTCATTCATATCACCAGTGTAAATGATAAGGTCACATTTTTCACATGTATCTGGTTAGACAATAAAAGTGTACATTCACTGAATAAAAAGATATACACATTTGTTTCTATCTCTGTCTGAAGTTAAGCCAGACTAAACTTTTCATTTAAAGTCAGTCAGACTTACTAAAATTGTTTTCTATTTCCTAAATTCCATAGTAATCAGAGGAAATAGATTTCCTCAGTATGTAGACTTGGGTTAAATGTTTTGTGTTTTCTTCCATAAGGCACTTACAGTAGTTTGCTGGAAGTCTGATGCATTCCTCCTGACAAAACTGGTGTGAACCACAAATTCTCTAATGCAGGAATCTTTAATTCCAGTCCACAATGCCCAGCGTCCTGCAGGGACGTGTCTTTGGACCAATACACCAAAACCAAATGGATGAATTATCTCCTCCTGCGATGGACTGGCGACCTGTCCAGGGTGTACCCCGCCTCTTGCCCGAAATGTCTCGCTGCAGATAGACACCAGCACCCCTCCTAACCCCGCTGGGGACAAGGGTGTCAGAAAATGGATGGATGAATGGATGATCTCCTCAGTCAAGTTCTCCAAAGTCCTGCTAATGTGTGTTTGAACACATGTAGGTGTGTTCAAGGACACCTGAGTGAAACAAGGACAAAAAAATTTTATATATTATTTTCTTTATCATTTTTATAATTAAAGATAGAAATGTTTGATACATTTTCAGCCTTCAAATTAAATCATATGGGTTAGTATAGACTACCGTAGTTTTCTTTACTAAATATGCCTGTGTTAAACTCTATACAGAATATGAGTCAAAACACTAAAATTAGGATTAGATTTAGATGGTAAAGCATTTTCAGGATCATCCTTGACTAAGCATTCATATTGCAACAGAGGAAAGAGTTCCTCAAAGGAACATTTATGATTTGACAGTACATGTAAGTGAAAGCAGGCCCATGTTCTTGACATAGACTCTAAGATCTTCCTGGACCAGAGACGGAAAGCACTGCACATTTCATGGTCGAGGTTCCTCCAGGAAAAATTCCGTCCAGGAAACAGAAGGAGTCAGTTTAGACAGAACTCCATGATTCACACAAAAATAATAGAAAGGAAACACTGTACTCACATGTTTTGTTGGAATAAACTTTTTTTTTGGTGCCTAAAAAGGCCATACCATTAGAATTATATTAGAATTTAAAAGTTTGATCGCATACTGCTCAACTGAATGTGTTTGAGCATCGAAGCTTTTGACTTGCACCATAAATAACCCAAATGTAGCTTAATCTGCTTCATCCGTCTTTGTGCAGGGGATGTTGATTGGGTATTACGAGGGACACATTGAGATAGATTCATCTAATCCCCAGCAACACCTGCATGAAGACATTTCTAGAAAATTACACTGGCTCAGATTTGGCAGCGGCTGTAGTCTTGACTGTGCTTGTAGTCGAGCCTGCCTGGTAACCATTCTGGCTCTGCGCAGGGTGTGCAGGCTGCGAGCCAGTCAGCTCCTACAACACACACAAACACACACAGCACTACACACCACCATACCACAGCCCTCTGTACTTTTGGAGAGCTGAGCACGGAGGTGTGGCCTCTGGCACCTCCCATTGCCGTAGCCAGAACGAGCGCCATGACAACCATGTGGGCCTGCCGGCGACTCCCTGTCTTCATCGGCCACGGTTGCCATGGCAACTCCCCACGGGGGCTACCGCAGATCAGCGGGATGGGCGTCCAGTTGACTAACCCTCTCCCAGCTGGGGAACGGCTGAGAGAGAGAGAGCAGGAGAGCGCAGTGAAGGGGAAGGGAGGGGAGGATGTGTGTGCCTCTGTGTGATATGTGTGCGTGACTGGGTGTGTGTGTGTGTGTGTGTGTGTGTGTGTGTGTGTGTGTGTGTGTGTGTGTGTGTGTGTGTGTGTGTGTGTGTGTGGGATGGCACAGTAGAGCCTGGAGAGAGAGAGTGATAAAGAGATAGACAGCTAAAGAAGGAGAGAGACCTCAGACGGAGGCACGCTGGAGACGGGTAGTCTGCCCTGCTGAAGTGGCCTATCTCTGCCTACATGCAGCCTTAGCAGCAGCCTACAGCAGAATAAATGCAAAAGCTCTTCTTAAAAGATGTTCAAAATCTTCAACTAAACTCTCTTGATGGCTACTGCCTGATCAAGCAGCTCTTATCCAACCTGTGCTTGTTTAAATAACTATGTACAAACTTAAAATGTCATTATACCCTATGTGCTTCCTCTAATGTGCCCATCAGAGATTATTGTATCAAAAGCACAGTGTTTATTCCTTTCCACAGTTTTGTCAGTGACAAGTACCACAAGTTTGGATATGTTGTAAATGGGCCACAGATGGCTGCTGTTGGAAGGAGAAACTGAATATCTTAGTCCATTGGCTGGAAAGACTGAGGGGCTTTTTCTACCCTCTAATTGCTCCAAGCTGTGTCCCCTCAAAGGTCCCAACCAAAAAGTATTTAAGAATATTCATTAAAGATCTGATTCTCTACAGGGTCTAATCTTGTTTGCTCATTAACCTTGGTGTTGCTTTTCATGCCTAAAACCACAAAAACTGAGGTTAGGGTTCAGTTACGTTCATCAAAATGAAGTCTTTATTTTGGAAAAAAGAGAAAGATAAACTTCCCATCGTAAACATTTTGTGAACTATTATGAGTGCAGAAACATTTGCTTTCTTGTTTTTTTTCTCATATAAAATGTTTACAATATTTAAATGTATAAAAAGAGATACAAGGCAATTTTGTCAGTGTTACAGAAGGCAAGATGCCAAAAACATTCAACTATTTAAAAGAATCTACAGCTTTTTTAATTATTTTCTCTATTATTCGTGCAATAATACCTCTAACCTAAAACTATCTCTACATAAAGTGTGTGGCTATACTGCGCACTTGTAGTGGTAACCTTTGGAATTACATTTCTTTTATGGTTTAAAAAAAACAAGAAAACATTGACAGGAGTTGTTTGATTACAGAAATGTAAAAAACAAACAAACAAAAATCAGTTCAGAATTATTTATGAAACTCAGAGAAGCAGCCGCCCCTGCACAGGTGGACGTTGCATATCTTGCAGCCAAACACACTTTCATGTCGCAGCCCCTTGTTTGTGCAGTTCCTGCATCGCCGAGAGCGCTCCGACATGCGCTCCAGCCGATGTCCATACTCTATGGGTGAGTCTGCGTGCCTCTTGCGTGCTGCCCGCTCCATGCCCCTCGCACCCTGGTAGTCTCCAATCAGCTGCTGTGCTAGCCGTACGCGGAAGTGGCGCTGGGTGAACTGCTTCCCGTTGAAGCCCGCTGGCGGTGTGCCCCCACGGCTCTCCCTAAGTATTACATAGGCGTTGACGATGCACAGGTTCACATAAAACCACAAGAAATAGCGCCACCACTTCTTGCATGGCCTTCCGACCTGGTAGCATTCCCTCAGCTGGTCACACAGGTCTACCCCCCTCATGTTCTCCTGGTACAGCAGCAGCGGGAGAGGTCGGGGTACACCGAAGGAGAAACTAGAACCATCCAGGCTGTCGCTCTCCCCGTCTCCATCTGTGTCAAGCTGCTGACGGCCCGGACTGATTCCCACAATCCCAGGTGTGGAGTTGGTGGAGAGGCAGCTAACCATCTTGATATCCCGGGTCACCGTAGCAACCAGGTTGCCACGCTGGCACTGGTAGAACTCTCCTTGACACAGCTTCCCCACGTTACGAGGGCGGAGGACTTCTGGGTAACCTTTTCGCCCGGCCTGAGTGGGCCCACAGGCGTACAGTCCATCCCTCAGCAGTCTCTGGAGGAGGGGCACAGAGGTGAAGAAGCTGTCCATGAACACATGGTGGTACTGACCCTCCAGACCTCGCACTAGAGAGGTCACCACCCTGTAACCCAAAGAGGCCGCTGCCTCATCATCGCTGGGTTTACCTACATAGATTTTTGTCCTGTGGCAGTAGCCTGAGCGGGAGTCACACAGCATCCATACTGTCAGCCCCTTCTTCAGGGGCTTGGAGGACATGTACTGGGTGGGAGAGAAGCGCCTCTTTGTGGCAATGGCGCATTTATCTATGGTCAAGCAGCGGTTGGGTGAGTACGCATCCCACATTGTGTTCTCCACCACATCCAGGAGAGGCCTGATTTTAAAAAGGCCATCATATCCACGCTCCCCACGCACAGGCTCAGAGTCCCGGTCACAAAGCTGGAGATACTGGGTGAGTTTCTCAAAGCGTCTGGCTGTCATAGTTTTTTTAAAACCTGCGTTCCCAATAAAAATATCACTGGCCCAGTACATGCCAGTGTCTGGAAGCTGATTGATACCCATCAGAATATTCAGACCCACATAAGCTTTCATCTCTCTAACATCAGTGGGGTGCCAGTGGGGGTCTGATTTCCCACTCCTTCTCTGCCGATAGAGGGCGTAATTGTTTGTTTGTTCTACCATGTGTTCAAAAAGAGAATCTGGGAAGAGTATCCGGAAATAGTCACGGGTGTCAGCTTCGTCCCCGAGCGAGTGCTGAGGGCCACTGGCGGCGGAGAACGGTTCGATCGCGATCACCTGGTCCGGTTCGCCCCAGAAGTCTGGAGACGTGCAGTCCTCCTCCAGGTCCTCCTCAAAGCCGAAAAAGCTCCTGCGCTCCTCCTCCTCCTCCAGATCGGAGAAATCAATATCCGAATCGTTAGAGTTGGTGTCGGAGCAGTTAGTGGAGGTGGAATAATAGCAGTCCTCCGCGTAGTCCTCATCGTCGTGCTTGATCCCGTTGCTGCCGGTGACCAGAATAATGTTGCAGCCTCCTCCCGCGATCAGGCTGGCCGCGTCCGCAGTCTCCGCCGCGGCTGCCGTGCTCGTCACTCCATTCTCTCCCTCGCCGTCCTCCGCCGCCTCCCGCGTCTCCTCGTCTTCCTCCTCGTCCGAGTCCGGCTTTCTGTTGGGGATTTCAAACCACTTCACATCGGCCGAAAGATTAAGCGGGGCGTCTTGGCTGTCGCACTCCGTGCTACTTTCTGTGTCCGCGCTAGTTTCCAAAATAGTAAAAAGCTCTCTCCCTTTTCTTGCCGTCGCCATGTCGGGGTATTAAAGTGCCCCTGCATGAGTCTTTTTATGTATGTGGGGTTTTTTCAGCGTGAAAAAATGGAATAATCTCACGAACCGCTCACCCGAAATGAACTGATGCGCTCTTAACAGCAGCCTGTTCTTAAAAAACTTGCAATTTGCGGACCTATGCGGCGCCTATAAGCTCGGTTCTCATTGTTTCCGCTCCTGGGTTTTTCTGGGCTTTGTAGCGCAGTGTGGCCGCAGACGTCAGAAGCTGCATGCATGTCCTGCTTTGTAGGGCGTTTTGCGACTGCAGCTGGTGGGGTTGCTAGTTCGTTAGGCTGGCAGATGGCCGCTCGCTGTTCTAATGCCCGCTGGCATTCACCGCCATCAATAAGCCGTATACCCATTTATGCAGAAAGCATTGTTAATAATACAAATGATCAAAAAAGCAAATACATTATGTGTAGTTGCATCTCAAGTGACAAAAACTTTACAAGCAAGCAGATGTGACAAACAGACACAGGTCTTAATCCCTCTCCAACATTTGTTGCATCAAAGTTCATTAAATCTCTTTTATTTGGCATTCTTTGCAACAAAATGTATAAAAAATGCACATGTGATGAAAGTGCAGCAGGTGCCGTTTCCCCACACCAAGCACACCTCCCCTTACTCATCCGTTTACTTAAAGGACTTCTCCCTGAACTCGGGCAGAGGAGCACTATGTTCATTCATAAACATGCTTCCTCCCTCTGACAGGTTTCCACATGAATCTGAAGCCCTATAGGCTATTGTAGAATTAGGAACCTCCCTCTAATTTATGAATGTGGGAAGAATAGTGTTTAACTTCAGAACTGAGGATTACCCCTGCAGTGTGTGTCTGCTGACCAATAGATATCCTGGTTATTTATGAGCAACACTCTGGTTACATTTTCTGGGGGAGAAACAGAACTTGAGAGATTCAAATGTTTCACAGTTACTGTTTTCTTCTGCACCAGGCATGAGTGAGTTTGAGCTTTTTACTGTGTGACGACTTTGAGGAAAAAACATTCAACAAAAATGTTTGACATGTACTAGTTACTTTTATGCCTAACAGAAAAGCAGTGATGATTCCAACTGTTGCAATATTAATATAGCATATTAATCATTGCAGTTCTTATAACATTAGTTATTTATTGTTATTTTATTGTAACACAAAAAGTAGCAACTGAAACACCTTCTTTACTTTGCAGATTATATTCGTTTCTTACTTTGCTAAATTTAGAGCAACACTAATGTAGCAAGCCAACGTTCAGGGCTGAATCTACGAAGATGTAGAGCCCTGGGCTACAGACAGTTTGGTGCCCCATATATATACAGTATATATTTCAAAATGGTGTACAGTGTTTGCCACCTTCCTGATTTCCTATTATTTTGGATGCTTATCACACTTAAAGGGGATATATAATGTAAAATCCACTTTTTTTAGCCCTTAAATGCATTTTTTGTGTACATTGAGAATGTCAATTTATTCTCTCCCGGTGCCATGTAGATGTATTTTTATTCTTTTTAGGTTATATCTTTCTGTCTGTTCATTTTTCTCTATTGCCTATGAAGGTATTTTTGTCTATTTGCTGTGGAACTGCTAAAATAGGTCATGACTTGCAGCTAATCAGTTTGGTGAATCTGCCATTTTTTTCTCACAACAATTTTGTAGTCTAAGTTCAGTTATGCCAAAGTTTCATGTGGACATGTCAAAATGTTTGCTTCTAATGTGTATTAACGCACACATTTTCTTACATCTTCCCCGGCATCAGAGCCTCTTTGAAGTGTCTGGTTGATTTTTTATTTTCTTTTTTTTTCACTTAAGGATAAGTTATTCAGCAATCTCTGCCAATATCAAATGGTATTTTATTAAAGTTAAACTATGCTAGTTACTTTTATGCCTAACATAAAAGCAGTGATGATTCAGACTGTTGCAATATTAATCATTGCAGTTGCAGCTGTAGGTAGTTGGCATGGATAGAGAGGGTGTAATAACACCACTGTGATTCGTTCATTTGAGGGCGTGGTTCTGCAAGTTCATTGTCTTTATTTTCCTGCTCTGGGTCAGACTATGGCTCCACCATGTAGGTTTTGGATGGATAAGTCTTCCGTTATTGACGTCTTTTATGAACGTAGGAGTAAAACGTTTCTCTGCTGGTAGATAATTGTGTCGTTGCTATCAAACTACAAAAATGGCTGAGCGAGGTGGAGAGGAACGCTGTGCGTGAAATGTCCCATTCACATTTAAAAAGCAAGACCAGTTGTTCTGAAACTCGCCTCAGAATAGGTGTAAAAAGGGTCTGTAGAGATACAATAATGAGGAATTCAAACCAAACCATTTCAGTTCTACTTTATATAGGCCACAAGTGACTAAATTTCATGTGAAAAATAAGGATTTAAAAGCATAATATGTCCACTTGAAATGTTTCAAAACGTCAAACTAATTTTGATATTAGTCAAAGACAACACAAGTAATCACAAAATGAAGTTTTTATATGAAGGTGTTTATTATCAAGGGAGGAAAAGAAAAACAAATAAAACCTAAAAAGAGATTGCCCCATAACCTAATAATCGGTTGGACCACCCTTAATATCATCAAATGCAATTAAGTGTTCGCTGTGAGGAGCCTTTTCCAGCCTTGGAGGAATCTTGGCTCACTCATCTTTGTAGAAATGTTTTAATTCAGCCATATTGGAGGGTTTTCTAGCATAAGGTCATGCCACAGCATCTCAATAGGATTCAGGTGAGACTTAGACTAGGCCATTCCAAAGTCTTCATTTTGCTTTTATTCGGGCATTCAGAAGTGAAATTACTGGTGTGTTTTGGATCATTGTTCTGCTGCAGAAACCAAGTTTGTTTCAGCTCGAGGACACATGATGTTCATTTTCTGAAATGCGGTATTACTTTTATGCCAGATGTAAAAAGTTTAATGTTTTGTCCCGTCAGACCACAAACTGTTTTCCTAAAAGTCGTGGGGATCATCAAGAAGTGTTCTGGAAAAATTGAGACGAGCCTTAAAGTTCTTTTAACTCAGCAGCAGTTTTTGTCTTGAAGCTCTGCTATGGAGACCATTTTTGACTACGCTCTTATAGTAGAAACTGGATCATTGACCTCAAGTGAGGCCATCAGTTCCTTGGATGTTGTTGTGGGGTCTTTAGTGACCTCATGAATGAGTCATCACTGTACTCTGGGGGTTATTTTGGCCAGCCCGCCACTATTGTTCCATATTTTTGTCATTTGTGGGTAGTAGTTCTCACTATGGTTCACTGGAGCCCCAAAGCTTTAGGATTGGCTTTGTAGTCCTTTCCAGACTGAGAGATCTCAATTACTTTCTTGCTAATTTCTTCCTGAGTTTTTTATTTTTTATTTTTTTACATTTCAGCATGATGATTAGGTTTTGAGGATGATTTGATATACTTCACTTCTTCTTGTTGGATTTACTGGCGGTTGGCAACAAACTTTTGGTAGCATTACTGCCACTTACTGGTATGGAGTGTGGTGTTCGTGGTGGTCTATCTATTTATATATATATTTATAAATTCTACCAATAAATAAATAAATAAATCCTACCTATACATATAAATATATATATATATATATATATATATACACACACATAAATATCCATACTTATACATAACTTTGTATTCTACCCATCTATATCATACACACATTCACAACCACACCTATAATCAAATTCTATTAAATAATTTAGTTTTCTTTCAAAATCGAATAACTATTTGTATATGTTTACTCCTCAAATTTTTACTCAAAATATCTAACAAATTAACCTTTTCCTTAATACATTCAAACTCTCTCCTTATATATCTTCTCTCTCTTTAATATTTAGGACATTCTAATACAACATGTTCTATTGTTTCATATTTTCCACAGTAATCACATTTGCCAGTAGTATGCATTTGAATTTTAAAAAGTGTATAATTAAGTCCTGTATGTTCAAATCTCTACCTTGTTATCATTCTTTCCTGCTTTCTATTTCGTCTTCCATTTCTTCTTTCTCCTACTATCTTCTGAATGTTATAAAACCATCTTCCTGATTTTTCTTCATCCCACCTTTTTTGCCATTTTCCCATCAGTTTTTCTTTAACAAAACTCTTTCCCTCAGATTTATTTGTTTTAACTGTTAAACTAATAGGATTTTGAATTGCCCACTTTGCCATTTTATCTGCCCTCTTGTTTCCTTCTACACCAATATGTGCTGGAACCCACACAAATATAACGATCAAACCCATATTTTGTATTCTGAATAATGTATGAAATATTTCTAATAAAATGTCCATCCTACGATCCGATTGATTATATTTTAAACTTAACAATGCAAAGCTTGAATCTGAAGAAATTATTGTTTTTAATGGTTTTTAATTCTACCCATTGTAAAGCTAATAATATTGCCAACATTTCTCCTTTGTATACTGATAACCCATCTGTAATTTGTTTTCCTATTTTTATATTGAATTCTGGTACTACAAAAGCTATTCCTATTTTTCCAGTTATTTTTGATGCATCTGTATAAATTTGAATATATTGATAATAATTGTTTAAATATAATTGTACTGAATAATTATTTATGGTGTCAGATTTATCTTGTTTCTTCTGGTGTACTTCACTTTGTCAGGCAGGTCGTATTTAAGAGATGTCTTGATTGAGAACAGGTGTGGCAGTGCTCAGGCTTGGGTGTGACTCCAGACATGAACTCAGGTACTCAGGTGTAATAAACCACAGTTAAATTATGTTTGAACAGCTGGCAATAATTTTTTCACAAAGGTGAAATGTAGGTCTGACATTTCTTTCTCCCATAGTAACAAATATCTTTATTTGAAACCTTTGACAAAATTTTAAATGGGTTTGATGTTCGAAATACATAAGTGTGACAAACATGCAAAAAAAAAAAACAACCAACAACTGAAAATCAGGAAGTGGGGTGGTTTGGTTTGCTTCATATAAAGATTAAGAATAAAAATATTTTTTTTTAAAACTAAACAGTACATACGCATAATTTTATTCACAGACATTTTTTTTCTGATACTTTTTGTAACATCCATTTTAGATTCATTTTGATTCTACTCCAACTGACTTTGGGATTTATCATTTTATTTGGAGTAACCACATTTAGTTACAGCGGAATATTGGTAGATTATAGGAACTAGCACATCTCTAGGAACACACACAGGAAAAACATGACCCAAAATGCAGATTTAACAATATAGCAAGGGTCATAGGTGGACCAAGAAGCAACTCCAATAAGCAGCCCGCTCCCCGCTCTGAATCTAAAATTTGACAGGTATGTTGATAACCTTAGCTTTACAGACGTGAACGTGTCTCCTTTGCTCTGAGTATTTTTGAAAGTATGTTTTTGAACTGATAACTGTATGAGACTGGCTGCAGGAAGCAGGAGAAGCTAGTGGAGGCTAACAGCTGTTCTTGCTGTCCGCTCAGGACGGACAGGCTGCCTGCTGCCAAGCTGCAGAGCGTTGTCACCATAAAATTCCCCAACAATATAAGAAATAAAAGAGTCACAAAGTGGATAGGTTGACAACATCACTTATTTCGTACTGATCACAGTCCCATTCACTCTCTCCTCATAACACTTTAGCTCCGCCCATTTTGTTGGAATTTTTCAATGTTTGCCAGAGGTGGGTTTTAGCTTTCAGATGGAGATTAGTTACACTTTAATAAACCAGTGATCAACTTAAATAATGTCACATTAAATGTGTGAAGCATAATGTTTAAATATGGATTATATAAAGGAGATTTAGTTGTGCTTCAAGGTAACTGGAGGGACCCAAATCAAATTGTCCTTGAAGAGTCTTGAATAAGCTCTGAAAAGACTTTATAAATGTAACATAGTGCTTCAGATTTGAAGATGTTCTGAAGCCTCCTCCGCTTTGGAGGACCTCAGTTAAACCATGTTTCTTTGAATGGGGGGGGGATGGGCTGCAGGAAGGGCCCTTCCCAAATTCTTTTAGCTGCGGCCATAGCCTACATGGCTGGCTGAGCACTGGGCTGCTGCCTCTGGGCCCTTCAGCCGAGGCACGATTTATGCGTCCTTCCTCACTGGCTTATTGCTCAGATTCTCGTTGTCTCAGCGGTATCATATAGCCTCTGTGAGCTGCAGGCCTCGCTGCTGTTTCTGTCTGCTCAAAGAGCTGTGAGGCTGCGGCAGGCGGTGCACGCTGGGAACCAGTACGCTGAAAAACTGTGGAAAATGAGGCAGACTGAGGACCTTCGTTATATGCAGCCCAAAAATAGAAGTAAGAGAGGGGGAAAAGAGGCTCACTCCAGCGTTTCCAGGACCCTGGAGCAGAGTGCTGCAGCAGACCCCTCAGAGACTCTGGCGGTGGGGTGGAGAGACGTCAACCAATGGGGGCTGAGACGTTCAGGGTGTATGTGTGTGTGTGTGTGAGTCTGTGCGGCAAACTCAGCTCTTCCACAGCTCAAATCTCTTTCTTGTGGATGAGTCCAGAGATGGTCTCTCTCTCTTTCTCTTTCTTTTTCTCGCTCTTTTTCTGTGTGTGTGTGTGTGTGGGCGTGTGTGTGTGTGTGTGTGTGTGTGCATGCGTGTGTGTGTGTGTGTGTGTGTGTGCATGCGTGTGTGTGTGTGTGTGTGTGTGTGCACGCACATCTGCCAGCATGTGAGCAAATGGTGCAACCACTGCAGCCCCAGCTGAAGACAGACCGACGCTTGTTTCTGCCATTCCCTGACATGGTGTCTCCTCTCCCTTCTGTGTGTGTGTGTGTGTGTGTCAGTGAGGGCCTTATTATTAATGCCAAGAGCAACCTTAGTTCCAGGTGATGTAATTGGAATTAAGAAAGGAAATCATAAACAGAATGTTGTTGTCTTTTTTTTTTTTTTTAGTAAGTGGTTAATCGGCTCTTTACGAGATTATCTTTAATATAAATTAGCAAACCTACTTGTACACAGTTTATCTAAGTCAACAGATTTACCATCGCATCAACCTGATATGAAGTTGTGTATCATGCTAATCACAAACATTTCCATCATTCTGATCTTCCACTCAACTCTGACTTTGTGATGAGAAGATTTATGACACTTTGTTGAGCGTTTTGAGAACTTCAGAACCATCCCAAACTTTTGTAATATGAAGTACATAGCTGACCTTGAAGAACACTAGGCTGATCTCCCCCTTTCTTTATAGATTAAAGTGATATACTGCTCTCTTGTGGTCAGAAGAGAAAAGAGCTTTTTATGACAGAGTTTGATCATTGACAAAAATGTGTTTTTTTTTTTTATCTTTTCAACGAAAAAGCTGATTGTTATAGTACCTAACTAATGACAGGAAAACTTAAGATCAAACTTAATGCTAACATACATTTTGGAGAACATCAGGCAAAGTGGAAATTAAAATAAATGTGTTGAATGAGTCCAAATTTTGGAGTACAGTCCATAAATATGTTTAAATGCAGTGGGTTTATAAAGATTACAAAAGTACATCTTGACAATAAATTCTAGATTTTTGGAGAGCTAGTATATCTTCTCTTTAACCTTTGCCACATTTGGAACAAAATTCATGTGTGAGTTGAGTGAGTTGTTTGTGACCAATATACCAAATCCATCCAAAGCAAAATAAATAAATAACTTATTCTGCGAACGACCTTGTTTGGTTTCATTTACTGGATTAGATAATTGAAGTTTGTAAGATTAAAGATAATGGCAATTAGAAGTTTGTCAATTTAACAAAAAAGAGCATCAATAGTGCATGGAATAACTTTATAGAGCTACAGCAGCTGACAGTATAATTTTCTTCTTTCTCTTAAGTGACAATTTAAAGGCATGGCTTGTAGAAAGGATATTATATCAATTGGGAAGAAATACTAAAAGATTATCTGTATTATAATTATATAGTTACACAGGAAATATGGTCACCAATAACTGTAGAAAATATGGACCAACATTTGCAACAACAGGGCATTTTCCAGAAATAGGGAAAAAAATAGGACTGGACTGAAACGGCAGGGAGGTTCCCAACAGAGGATTAATGTTTTGTTTTTCCTCAAACATGATCAACATCAGTCAACATCCGTTATAAAGTTTCCCCTTTTAGCTTTTACTTCTTAGTAGTTAGCATGAGCATCTGTTTTGAGTTTCTTTTGACTGAATTAAATCCCACAGAATCAAACCAAGATGAATGAATAACAAGATTAATTATTTACAGCAATAATTATTAGTTCCCTGTCATTTTCCCAAAGCCAACTATTTACAAGTTTAAATGTAATTATTTTTTATTTGATTTGTCTTCAAATTTGCTTGCCTCTTCAGCTTGTGAGAAAGATGAGTCAGTGACAAGCAACTGATTATGGAACTGATTATAAGTTTCCATTAATATACTTTAACATAGTTTATCACTGACACAAGAAATTAGAAACATAAAACTTCCAAGTACAAAACACACACACCACCAGTGAGCGAGCTCCTAACATTTTATCTCCCAACACATAAAATGTCAATGAATTTAGTAGATCGCTGAGATCTCTACTAAAACTCGTTGAAGCTCATCCATAGATCATTGTCTTTATTTATTTTAAACAGTTATGAGTGAATGAGGGGGAGAGACAGACAGAGAAAGATGTCCCTGAGCCAGCAAAGGAAATACTCAAGATTTTCTGAGAAAAGTGTTGATGATGCAGGTATTTCATTCCGTCCACCAGATGGAGTAAGAACACAAACTAAAGAAAGGTTGAAATAATAATAATTTCATTCAGCTACACGTTGTGCTTTTCCAGTGTATATAGTTGCCTTCTTCTTAAGTTGTGAGTAAAATTAAAATCTCTCTCTCACTGTTTTAAAGTCTGACTTGGCTTCTGATTGTCTGACAAGCTTGTCCGGATCAACGGTTGTGGTTATTGTGACTTTGAGCCTATTTTTTCTAAGACATTCATTAGTTGTGCTTCTGCTTACACTCCTTAGTGTAATTTTTATAATAATTATTTTCCCCTTTTCACAATAATCTGTTTTACTTGAACATTGCATTTCTGCTCACTTTAAATGCTTTACCATATATTTTTCTTACAGGACAACGTAAGGTTTAGCTAACATAAATTATATAAGTGTCCTCAATCATTGTGTTCAATACTCTAATTGCTAGATACTCTACATTTTTTAGATGTTTTTCTGTACCTAATGATTATTAATGATTATGACTATTTTGATGATGATGGGATTTGAAAACACTTGGAACTCCTTTAATTATTATTTTATTACAGTGTATAAATTATGCAACAAACTTCATTTAATTTTTTAAACCTTGAATTGTGCAGTGTAGTTTGAATTTAATTTATTTTAAACTTAACCGGCAGGCTCAACTATAAACATACATACACTAATATTTGGACAAATGTCCTTTAGAAAGCTGCAGAAAAATCACATCGTTTTTGTCGTTGTTAAGAACCTTCTGGCTTAATTCAGGCTGCATAATTGACAAGTCAGTTTGTCAAGTTTATTTAAAGTGATTGCTTTTCTTGCCATGAGTTATAAACACACTCCACGATTAGACCTTGTCACAATTTGTTGAAGTCGTGGCTTTTCCAGAAACCTATTGTTGACCTTTTTATTCCAAACCCGGTTCATTGTGTGTTTGGGATCTTTTCACTATTGGATCCAGCCAATTATTTACAAGTTCCAACCTTATGACCCAAGCTGTCACCTTTAGAGGAAACATTTGGTTACAATGATCAGGATCAATGACCCAGTGCTTCGTATATTTGAGCCAGTATGTATTTTAAAACTGTGTGAGAAAATGAAGTTTCAAGATAAATTATAGCTTTTGAAAAAAAGAAAACTGAAATTTGTCATAAGGTTATTTTGACCTCAACAAAGTGAACTTCAGATGAATCTTAAAATGCTCTGATTTTCCAAAACTCATGCCCATGGTTGGTGCATTTAATTACTCTTATGACCAGCAGTTAAAGATCAAATAGCTATAACCTCTATTACAATCAGCGTAATCTGATTCTGATTTCAAATGCTTTGTTTTCTGTTGGTTTGAAATTTTAGCCAAATGTAGCAAAATTTATATTTAGCAGATACATATTTAGCTGATATCAAAAAGTTAATGTCAGCACAAGAGAATCATTTATTTTGTGCTATGTGTTAATGATCTGTGTTGTCCCCTCTAAACTGTCAAGCAATTTTCCTAAGTTGCTAAGTTTCAAAACCAGTGATGTTGCTAGGGGAATCCCATTTTGCCAGCCTCCTCTGGAACAGCCTAGTAATATTGTTGACAAGTGACATAACAAGCAGAGTCAGATTCCCACAGGGATGGATCCAAGACCACAAAATATGGAACGACTGGGGATTGTGCAAAACTGTTTTGTCTGCTGCATAGTGAGAATAACAAAACAAATTTTCGCACAGTAATAACCAAACAAAACAATTGTTTTAAATAATGTGTTTTCAATCCTCTGCCACATGTCAGTGATTTACCCCAACCTTTATATGCATTCATGGGAAGAGTCACTGCTTTATATGGGTCACAGCTGACGCACTAACCCTTGAACACGCTGCTGTGTTTGATGATTAGCAGTAAATCATCAGTTTGCATCGGAGCCTCCCAGATTACAGGAATTGGTTTTATGTTGTTTTTAATTGGATCCAAGCTGGATGGGAAAATATTGAGAGATGAGCTGTGTGTATAATGCACAACTGTCAGTGTAGATGTAAAAAGAATATGTATTCATCTGACTGTCAGATGTTTGCAACTAACATCCTGCACAGAAGCCATTTAATTATTCTTAATAAGATACAAGTTTCTAAAGTTTCACAGAGTTGCATATTTGAATAATCAGAAAATAAAAAGACTAACTAAGATGGCCTATTCTGCAAGGGCCAATATTTTTCTTTGCGGTGACTTTGAAAGGTAAAAATCGAAATGTTCTCGCTTGACCTGCTTTCTCTTTTTCCAACAATTTGCATGAAAATTCATCCTGGTTTTGGTGGTTGTGTAATCCCTCTTGTGAAACAGTCAGTAAGATAAACAATAAAGGATAATACTAGTCAAGTATTCCTGCCCCTTCTTTCATGTCAATGAAGGAAATTTTTTCCTTGAACTGTTAAAGCTTATTCATCCTTATAACAAATTAATTTGCTTTTACGCTGGTGCAATTAGTGTCTTGTGAGCTTGAGTAAGCTCTTTTTCAGTGGAAAGCAGGCTTAATTATGACACCACTGGAAAATGACTGAAAATTAAAATTTATATGGCTCATGAGTTGTGCATATAGTTTAAATAATTGGGCAAATAAAAATCCAACTCTCATCATGTGCATTTAACAAGAAACATTACCAAACATATGCTGTTATTGCTCAAAAAGCCTCACTTATTCTACATTTACATTGCAGGTATAGTGGCTTGTAAAAGTAGCTTTTCATGTTTTGCCAAGAAAGCACAATATAATAAGTCCAAGCATAAGCCTATGCTATGCATGCCTACATCTAATATATATATATATTTGAATATATCTGGCTGTCTGTCAAATATGACTGAGTCTAACATTTTTTTGCATAGAATTATCTTCACAAGTTTCAATGTGTAGTTGGGCAACGAGATATACCCTAAAAGGCTCTGAACAACAACTGGAGTGAAAGGTGCTGCCACAAATTACTGACTCAAATGAGGCTGAACACAAAAAATACTCCACACATTTTACATTTCTATTTGGAAAATAAATTTAAAAACCATATAGCCTTTTGATTTCAATTTACAATAATGCTCTGCACTGGACTGGTCCTGATGAAAACATTTATGCATAAGGTTTTAATATGACAAAATGTAGATGAGTTCAAAGGGTATGGATGCTTTTGTAATAGCCTTGATTTTATGTTTTCACTCAATGGGTTTCACAATAGGGTCAGCCTCAGAAGATGCAAGTGATCTATGATGGGAGAGGATATAAACCTTCCGGACTTTAGACTTTGCGCACATTCAAACATAAAAAAAGTTATTGCA
The DNA here is from genome assembly GCF_001444195.1 of Xiphophorus couchianus. Classification (NCBI taxonomy): domain Eukaryota; kingdom Metazoa; phylum Chordata; class Actinopteri; order Cyprinodontiformes; family Poeciliidae; genus Xiphophorus; species Xiphophorus couchianus. The sequence continues at coordinate 18,695,419 of NC_040239.1, forward strand.
CAAAGAAGCTTGTAATTCCCCTCATTTTGTGTCTTAGTTTTTTTTCATCCTCCAGCGAGTTAATCAATAGATTCTGTGGTCTTGTTAATACAACCTTCTCGCAGTAGGGCGGTAGTGGGAGGAAGTGACTGCATATGGACCTTATTACCAGCCCTTGATGGACTCTTCAGGTCAGAGCAGAATTGTGGTTGCAGTGAGGATTTATGTGTGTGTGTGTATGAAGTTTACAAATTGCTAAATTTTGGTCTACAATGAGAATTCATCCTCTGAGACAATACTTTCCATTTGATGCTCAAGGAAGGCAGCAATAGTTTAGCCTGTATTGTTCCTTAAAACAAATGTCTACTTTGTGCATAAACAATTTCACAAATTAAAAAGAAAAATTATATTTTCTTATTGCAAAGTACGTGACTGGAGTAAAGAAAAATGTCCCCCCTCCCTGTTTCTGTTGTGGTACAGAGACCAATACATCATCTCCCTGTCTGTGCCTTAGTCATGTCTGAAAAACAAGGAGGGGGACAGAAGAGCCTTTGTAACTCTCAGTTCCAATAAGTTCCCACGTCTAAAAAACGTGTCTTATCTGGGGAAAAAGAGCATAGTTTCTCTTTACTGAAGTTTTAAACAGCTAAAAAACCTAAAGTGCTCAACAGGTTACAACACAGAGAGAAAAGTCTCCGTCATCAGACGAACTGCCTGTTGGACATGAGACACTGAGAATGTGTGGATGATTTGTTTATGGGATATTGCAAAAGGAACCCTGTAAGACCACAACAGCTTGTGGTGATCAGTCATCTTTTATGGTCTTTCCTCCTCTCTCAGTAATCTAAATCACTTTGTCGTCATAACTTCACATAGCAGTCACACGCTGGAGCACAAAAAAGTGTGCTCCAAATGGTAATTTGGAGATTCCATAGAGGTGACATTTAATATTTGAGTCAAAGCTATTTTCTTTTTTTTTTTTTTCTTTTGGATATCTCTTTTCATATACTTTTTGAAATAACATGCACAAGATGATACAATTCATAAAATGTAAGGTTTATACAAATAAAATGTCAAGATTTATTACAAGCAAATGCTGCTTTAACAAAACTTGTGAGAGAAAGGGTAGTGCTACCTGCAAGGCTGGGATTTTGGGGAAACTGTCTCTTCAATCTGGATCTGGGCAGTGATTTATTACGGATGTCTCTGTGACGCATGGGGTTTCCATGATGCAGCATTCTACACAGCGTCCAAGCACAACATAGTTTGTAACTGTTGGTAACAAGCCAGCTGGGTGTGGCCTGTTGGACAGACCATAGAAACCCAAACGAGTGGGAAGAGTGAAGTTGGAGCACCTAGCAAAGGATCCAGTTTGGGAGACATTTAACTCACACCACTGACCGGGTGTCTTTAATTGTCTAAGGGAAGTTTTTGGACAAGAAATCTGAATTGGCAATGTCTAGGACTTCTAGTAGAAACCAGAGGAACCATTGTTGGACCCCAGTGGGGACATCTGACATGCTTAAGAAAAGAAGCAAAAAGCAGAAGTCGCAATGGTAGTTAAAAAGGTCCTGAACTGCTGGGTTTCAGGAGTAAATGAGATTTTCTCAAGTCAAGGTTCAAGACACTGTGGGTCAAACATCACCGACTCTTTAAAGTAGTAATACCTGCAGAGTATCAGACTTGGTGTTCCCAATCTTTAAGAAGCGGCGGATGAACAGTTTGTGTATCACATAAAATTCCAATAAAATTAATGAAAGTTCGTGGTTGTAACTTTAAAGAGTGTCAAAAAAGTTCAACTGGTATGGAACGTTTTGCAAGACCCAGTACTTTTATTGCACAACATCAAAACTTGCAGCAAGACAAGTGTGAGACTTTTGCTTGTGGTCTTCTGCAGCATCACTGTTTGCGTCACTCTGCGAATGGAGATTTACTGTAAATCCAGCTATTGCACCAGAAAATACTGGGACTAATTAGAAACAGTTGTATTTTAAAAATGTTTTTGCCAGTGTTAGAAACATTGTTTATGCTCAGAGTCACTACAGACTTGCCCCATTAGATATAGTTACTGAAAAAGAAATAACTGGTGGTTGCACCCATAAGTACGATGACTCCAACATAGGCGTGTATCTGACAGAATTTTCAAGTCAAAGTTGGCATGTTTCTTCAGCTATACGCTCTCCACCCTAACATTTGGGCCATAAATTGCCCGGTGATTTTTTTTTAGGGATCTACTGATCAAAGAAAAGTGTAGAGCAGTCCTGTAGCAAACATATCACTGATCTGTCCATGTTTTAAAATCCCTTAAAACGTTTCAAGTAGCAAGGGACAGAAGGAAATGCCCATGTAAGAAACCTTACAGGCCAAACAAGTGAGTTGTGATTTTGAATGATTAAAATGCATTGGAAGATGTTTACTGAAAATTTGTTTATCGAACAAATGACTTCCATTCTTTCCATTCATATTAAATGTCTTTTTTTGCTCTGTCATTTCATGTTTTAAAACTAAACGGTAATCAAGGGCCACTGTCCTGCAACTTTTAGATGTGCCTCTGCTGCACCACACCTGAATAGAATAATTAGGTCGTTAGCAAGGCTCTGCAGAACTTGTCTACACAAGGAGGAGGTAATTAAGTCATTTCATTCTAGTGTTTTGTACCTGTGGCACATCTAAAAACTGCAGGACAGCGGCCCTTGAGGACTGGAGTTTGACACCTGTGGATTATATGTTATTGGATTAAAGTGGATTCATAAACTGATTTTGTACTGAATCAGTTTCAGAAACTTAAGGTGACAGTTGAATTAGAACCACATGAACAAACTGGCAAGCAGCTGGAGTACCCAGAGAAAATGTGCATAGAGAGTGAGAGGCTGCAGACGCCACACAAAAATACTGTTTGAATTATTCAGCGCTTGCTGCAAGGCAGCATTTGACAACCAAACAGGACGTCATCATTTTTTGTTAATTCTAAATATCTACATTGAAGTTTTAGCTTTGAGGGGTTATAGAGTAGGTTGTCGTACTTATAATAAAATAACAACTTGAACCAACAAAAAACTGAGTGTTAAAGTAAACATGATACGTGTGAGTACTCACAGACAGTGTGTAGGTACAGAACATGGAGTTTCTGCACATGTTGTCTCATCAACAAGCTTCTCTCAGGTCCACATTTGAAAGTTCCTATTGCCTTTTGTGTGTTCATTCAATTAATTGGTTCCCATGGTAGCTTTGAGAAGAGATGTAGAAGAGGCAATGATCCATTTGGAAACATATCTGTTTAACATTACTGAATATTTGTCCCTACTGTACAAATGTTTGTCACTGGAGGTGATAAATGAACCTATGCAAAGGCAAAGTCACATCACAGATTTAAAGATGAGAAAACAAAGAAAAGCAATACTCTAATGTTTTCATATAATTTTCCGAATTCTAGCTTTATTGGCCGAACATATATACAGTATATATATATATATATATATATATATATATATATATATATATACAGGGGTTGGACAATGAAACTGAAACACCTGGTTTTAGACCACAATAACTTATTAGTACAGATGCGCTGGATATACATCTATATATACAGTATATATTATTTCCTTGTTCCCTATGCATCTTTTTTGGAGATTTCTCAAAAATCACACCCCCAAAATTTATTCCATATATCTCAAAAACCAGAAGGTGCATTTGAATGATTCTGGAATCAAAATAAAGGTAACACTCCAGAGGATATTTTAGAGGTCTAAAAATCAACATCTTCATTACTGAGTGAGAGCAAATAAATATGGCATACATTGAAAAAAAAAAAAAAAATCTAATAGAATACGTTTTGTATTTTGTATTGTAGATTTTCCTTGAAAGTATGCAGTTGCAATCCAGAACCAGAGTTCACATTAAAAGATAATTTTACTTTAATCTAAAATAAGAACTTCAGACTACTGAGCAACAATTCAATCTTTTAAATCTATGGCCTCAGTAAGATGTTTCTAATGTTCTCTGTGGTGTAGAAGTGGCTTAACACTAATAATAAAACATTTTGTATCCTGTTCTTAATATATCTGTACAAGTAAATAATTATCATTTTTCATTCTTTATTTTATCTAGGACTCTTATGCAGTATGCACATTTATTTTCTCACCTCTACTAATGTTGAGCGCCATGGTCTTCTTGAACAACTTTGGGTTGCTCAGCAGGAGATAAAGTCTTTATTAGGCTTGATGGCCTTTGAAGTCCCTAAAACGACCAGAAGAAACTTTCAAATTTGATCAAAGAGACAAGGAAATGAAACTAATGTGCTCTGGATGCTTTAATGGACCTAAATGAGTGATGATGTGTGCAGAGAAAGGGAATGCTTTGAGTTATGGTGCACTGCCTTCATTTAGTAGAGCCCTAATTGGACCATAAGTTTCTGCTGAGAGAACGTTTCTAACCAACATTAAATATATAAGAGCTCTTGATTTAGTCTGTATTAGAAAGAAAACCAAAGCTGGACTACAGTTGTAAGGTAATTTTAACAACATCATTTGTACATAGGTGTGTATGTTTGCACTCTGATAGACATTTTTGGCTTTAATAGTGTAACATGTTAAAATCTGTTACACTTGATAGCAAGATTTATAAATACATCATAATTTTTTGTCTAAACAGCAATGTTTTTTGGTTTATTATGTTTTTCAATTTGATCACAATTACAGGTTTCAAATTTTAAACAAAGACAAAAAAGCTACCCCAAACCCCTCTATCTGGGTGGAAACTTAGTGATTTCCTTGAAATTTGAATTAGCCTCTCTTTTAGATTACTAATTACAAGATCACAAGCCACACTCAGATGTTGTTCCTGCTGGATCTGTAGATTCAAGAAATCGCTTTAAAAGAACCTCCCTGCAATCTAAAGAAATTCAAGAAGAGATTAGAAACAGTCAAGAGTCATCAGTCTGGAAAGGGTTACAATGACATTTGTAAGTCTTCTGGAGTTCAGTGAACCACAGTGAGAGGCATTATTCACAAATGGCGAAAATATGAAAGGGTGAACTTTCACAGGAGCTGCCCACCTACAAAGTTACTACAAAAGCCACTAAAGAACGAAGAAGATCTACAGGCTTGACTGGACTCAGTTAGGAGACTGTCGTAGTGTCCAGTCCCTAAGACAGATACTGGACACAAATGGCAACCAAAATAATACGCAGATTGGGCTTACAAATCCAATCCAAGACATTTTGAGAAAAACTCTAAATGACAAATGTGGAATCTTTTTCAAAGGCGCGAGTCCTGTTATATACGTTATAAAGTTAATACCAGACTGTTACCAGCCATTACCAGTAAACCTATTACAAATTTGGGGCTAATTTGCTTTTTCAGGACTAGCTGTAATCTTTGAAATAAATAAAAAAAATTTCCCTCTAGCAGAAAATCCTGAGGAAGAACATCCAGCTATCAGTTTGTGACCTTTGGGCCAAAAGTGCTAGTTATTCAGCAGGACATTGGTTCAAAGCAAACCCTAAATTGCTCAGAAATGATTTTGGTTTTGAAGTGGCCTAGTCAAAGTCAGAACTTAAATCTAATGCTGTGACATGAACTGAAACAGGCTATTCATGCTCATAAACACTACAATGTGGCAGAAATAAAATAAAGTGGGTTAAAATTCCTCCTTAGTGATGCATTGCTATTATATACTTGGTGGCACTTGTTGCTGAGAATGGTAGCACAACTAGTCACTAGGTTCAGAGGAGTCAGGTCGACTAATGACCTTAAATAATTATTTTAAACTGAAACTCTCTAATCACTCAGGTTATCGTTGATATTAAATTTTGCCTCCTGATTTGAAGCGTGACAAAAAAAAAAGAAATCTGTGATGGGGAAAATAATTTTCTCAAAGCATTGCAAGTTATTAATTGCAAGGGTAATTTTTTTTGTTCATATGTATTTGAAATGCTTCAGAGTGTCTTCTCATTTTTTGTCCAACTAGTCAAAATGTAAATTAGCCTACCTCTTTTGCAATTTGATGACAGTCAACTGTTATAATCCAAGCAGAACCTTTTCTGATGAAGATAATGCCAAATAAAGTACAGACCTATTATTCTGTGACCAAATATATTTGGGCATGCTTTCTTGCACTTTTGGCAATTTGACATGGTTTTAAATGAATTGTTTTAGCAGCTCATGGGAAGGTAAACATTTTGGGTGGAATACAAAACTAACTCTTGTTTCGTTTGAGTTTGCCCCAGAACCCATCTACATCAAGTAGACTGCAATCTCTAACCATTCTATTTAGCTCATTCTCATTCTTTATCATCGAATGACTGACGACTGCTGCTGCAATCAACAGAGACAAGCGCCAGCTCTCCCACATGGTTTTCTTGTCAACCCTTAGTTACTTTGGTTTATTGACACAACATGTCCTTGCAACTTACCAGTATCTTGGGCACCCAAGATAGAAGTTGACCGAGAGCTTCCCGCTCCTTTACGTCTCCTGTATCTATGTCACAGCCTGACAATCACAAGTAGAGCTTCACTTGGTGCTTTATCTTTAAGGAAAAAAAAGAAGTGCCGGAACAGCCACACACAATGAATCCTCAAGGGACTGCATAAGGGCCTATTGAGATTTGGATGCTCATCAGGGACCAAGTTATCAAGAGGGAGTTTGTCTACAAGTGTTGACCTTTGATAAATCCCACACACTGACAATGTGCGTGGGACTGCCCATCGTTCAGAAGTTAAACTTTTCGAGAATTTGCTCCATAGTTAGCAGAAAGGTTCTTCTATCAATTATTTACAAGGTAAAACTAAACAGATTAAATGTGAAGTAGAGCTAAAAACCACCAACAGCCCAAAACAAAGTTGTATAAGCAAACTTTGGTCATCAGAAACTTCCTAAAAGGGGAAATCCAGTGGAAAGAATTTTGAGAAATAAAAACAAGTTCTGGTTGCAACTCTGAGGAAGAAACTTAGATCTGGAAATGACTTCAAAACCAAGTTAAACATGCTGCAGTTCTAAGTCTGAAAACCAGTGGGGTTCGCCAATGGTTGTGTGGTCTGTTAGCAAAACAACCCAATAATGTATTTCTATGTATTTTGTACTTTCAATCACTGTGGGATAGCGTTCACTAACAAAAGTGTAAAATAAATTTTGGTTTTCTAGCAGCTGTATGGCAGCCATAAGGGATGCAAAGATTGGTTTAGCTTTACAATCAGTTTTTAATCCAGTTTGAGATCCATCGGATTAGACAAAGAAGTGTGACATGCACACCATCATTTGCCAGAATAGTTCAACTTTGTGGTTGAAAATAATTCAGGCAGCATGTTCTGATAACATCGGTTTTCACCACTTTGTTAAAGCAATCGCTTGCTGAAAGCAGCATTTAAAATCCAGTAGTCAGATTGTCTGGGAATTCTGCTCTCATACAGTTAAAGGATTATTCAAATCAGCAGCAACATGTGATCGCAATTTCCAAAACATGCTGCATAAACTCCACATTTTGTCCACATAATTGTAGTAACTTCAAGGTTTTTCTGATTTAAATGAAAACCTAACATATGTCTGCTGACGCCATGGAATGTATATAGTTATCTGCCTCTTACAGGAAACCTTGAGAACATGAATGCTGACTCCATGATTACAGGGAATGTTATTCCATAGTCTACACGCAGGGGTCTCAAACTCCAGTCCTCAAGGGCCGGTGTCCTACAGTTTTTAGATGTGCCACAGGTACAAAACGCTGGAATAAAATGGCTTAATTGCCTCCTGCTTGTGTAGATCAGTTCTCCAGAGCCTTGCTAATGACCTAATTATTCTATTCAGGTGGTGCAGCAGAGGCACATCTAAAAGTTGCAGGACTGCGGCCCTCGAGGACTGGAATTTGAGACCCCTGGTACAGTCTGGAGGACTATATTTAAACAAGAACTCAACACCTGTAAAGATCTACGCAAGATGGCATATTCTGTACTATTAATTTCATAAAGAAACAACATTGAAAGATTTATTGCAAATGCATTTCCGCTTGTCTATAAAGAGAATTAACAACACCCATTACTGTGTGACATTACAATGAATGTAACCAAGATAAAAGACAGTACTAATCAAAAATAAAGAATAAAAAAAAACTGTTTTTATAAAATAAATAGCTGCAGTCTGAGTGATAAAAAAAAAAAAGGGGGTCAAGACGAAACTTGACATGTCTACAGAAGCAAACTGGTGTTGAATGTAGTCAACTTCTTTAGATACAAGAATCCAGACAAACCATGAAAAGCTTTTGGAAGTATGGACATTTATGTGGATTTCTTTTTTGTGTAAAATTTAAGCTTGTTGCAATTATAAACAAACACAAATCCCCCAATTTTCCTTGGCGAACTATGTATCAATTTATCCCACAAACAATTGTTAATAGAAGCAAAGCCACTCCTGATTCCCACCCCTCGCGAATGCACCTGTATCAGAGTCGTAAACATTTCAGATGAACACAGACCCAAATCTGGAGCTCTGTAGAGAGGATTAGACAGACCGAGACTATCAGCGAACCCCTGTGCTATCACACACACATTCTGTGTCTCCGTGGTTACGGCATGTTAAAATTAGGCTTTATCTTTTTGTAATTTTAACACATTATCTAAGTGACAGCCAATGGAAGTCCTTTCTAGGAACATACAGTCCATGTCTCATTTCTTGTCCATATCTTCATTGTTCCATTTGTAATTGTACGGGCCACTGCGCTATTGTAGAAACAGTATACTGAACGCCATGATGACACAGCAGCAGGCCACCCAGGGACTCTTCCGCTCACCTGAAGAAAGGGAACAACGTCAAAATTTAAGAGAATTATTTCATAATTCTAATTTCAGGAAATATAAATTGTGGAACTGTAACAATGCATCCGAACAAATTAGAACATTGAAATGTCTGTTATTTAGATTTATTTAAGTAAGTTGACTGGAATAGATCTTGATTTTTCTCCCAACTTCAATATCATAAACCCAATAAAAAACAAGAAAGATTTAATACAGACATTTTATGTAATGGCCTACACTACTGCAGTGAAGACTGCTTATTTGACATTTATCCAACAGACAGCAGCTGACTCCATCCACATAATTCTGGTTGTTCAGAGTGCTGTATACAGGCATATGAAAGGAAGGTGCTTCCAAAGCCACAGCATACAGACGTATCCAGAACATAGTCGCAACTTTTATATTTCTTATGTTAGGCCATCCCTGATTCAGACACAACGTCAGGAGTAAAGAAAAGAAGACTATAGCCTATAACCCAGACTCCTCTTATCAAATGAAAGCAAGCTTTCAGAGTCTTTCAAGGCTTCTTGTTTTTCTTTACTGACAAGGTTTTGTAGAGATGCTGCTGTCATTTTTACAGCAAGATTTGAAGCAACCCGATGACCAAAATAAATTAACTATGATAATATTCTAATTTAATGAGAGGCATGTGTACTAGACTTTAACATGCTTACCTATTCTGGCACATTTCCAGAAAATTCCTAGGAGTCTACAAAACAAAATAAAAGAAAACATTTTAAAAATAATCATGAACATTTTCTGAAATCTAGTATTTTATAAAGTCCAGTTTTCTAATAAAAACAAAAAAAAAAACAGCAGTTGTAATACTTAGTAAGATAAAACCAAATGTAAGGGTGTCAATGATGTGTAAATATGAAATATGTACGTAGTCAGCTTAACGTTTTTATTTTGGCTTCATCTTTATTTAATAAATATTGAGAGCAGAAGTTGTGTTAATCTTTGTCACCCTCGCAATTAAATATAAATCAGCTTAGAACCTGCCTAAGACCAACTCATTTTTAAATTAAACTACTGGAATTCATAGAGGTTGTAGATTTGTTGTAGCATCTGATAATCTGATTTTAACAGGACTGCGCTCAATAAAAGAAAATAAAACAAACAAAACAAAAAACAAAAACAGGAAGGCTGTCCCAATCCAAAAATTAAAGCCATTCTAGCAAAGTGTGGTGGATATTGGTGTCTTCCAATATTTATTGACTAATAAGTAAATATCTAGTGCATACTCAGAACACCACATTTACTTACCTTCTATAAAAATTATTTTACTATTACACAGATATAAACATTATATTTAAAGATTTATAACATCTCCATTAATCAAAGGGCAGCACAAAATACCTCATTCCTTTTACACCAGAAATTACAAATCCCTCCATCTGCCACCCTACCTCTTATGTGTTTGTCTAGAGAAATGCCTCTCCCTTCATCAGTGCTGTGTGAGTCAATGAATGAGTTCAGCTTTGGCCGCATATGGAGTTTACCAGGTTTATTAGACAAGTGAATCACAGAGTTTGCACATGAAACAATAATGAGCTTTTGATTATTAAAATGTGTTCTTATGCTTCCAGATCTCAGAGACAGAGAGCTTTTTAAATAAATCTAAACAACTTTCAATGGCCACAGCGCATTACAAAAATGATTATGTGAACAAGAATTAATTAGAAGTTTAAAACCAATCACTTTATAGTGAATAAGCGCTTGGTTAGATGAGCAATAATTGACCTTGATCATATACAAGATATAAAGACAAAGCATGATAGACCCAAGCCAATGGCAACTCTTCCTGACAGTGTATTGATTATGCAGCTTAATATTATTGCTATCCAGCTGAAAAACAGAAACTGTATTTTTTTTTCTTTTCTTTTCCAACCAGAGAATCTGAAACACGTCAGATGATTATTATTTTTTTAAAATCTGTTGGGTCATACCCGGTTTTATTCTTGTCCAACAGGCTGGGAGCGAGCGCTCTGATGTAGGCACAGGTACAGATCAGCAGGAGAATCACGGTTAGCAGTGACTGGAAGTTGAAAATGGCTGACTGTAAAATAAAAAACACATACATATTTGACACAAAGTTCTGCTCAGTTAACCTGTACAGAGAAATAAATCTAATTTCTTTTCAGCTGGTTATGAATTGATCACAACATCAAAAGTCTGACTTTTTTCTCGCGTGTTTATTAAAGCTTTCAAAAATGGGAACGGTGCACTTTGGTGTTATTTAGTTATTGCTCAGGATATCTGCAGTTACTGTATGCAAGATATTCTCTGTTCATTATTTATGAACGTATGCTGATATCACAAGCTCATAATCCTGCAGCAGAAATTAGGTTTTACAAATCTGATCACCTTTAATACATATGTCACTAACAGGAGGTCTGTGGTTTGTACTCCAACTCGTGATTTTGTTACTGGCCTCATCACTCCTGAAAAAAAGTAGTATTTTAATGTGCTACTAAGGGTTGGAGTTTTAGGAAAGACGCTGAGAAAATCTTTATTATTTCTTATATTCCTGTTTGTGACATCGTCTGTGCTAAATACTGACTTCTCTCACAAATTAAGAAAACAGGCTATTAGTTAATGATTTTATGCATCCATATACTAAAACAAGAAAAGAAAAACGAGCAAAAACAACAATTCAACCATCATCATGAGTACATGCTTAGCTAGTCTGCCAAATGATAGCTACAGCCTTATTTCCACCCTACTTTATATATCTATCTAAGCTAACTTTTAATACAAAAATCAAATGGAAGTTTGCAAAAGAAGGCTGATAGAAAGATTAACATGCCTCCCTGCTTATCCAGTTGAAACAAATCTCTCTAGTTAACCTGTAGTTAAATAAGTGTGTTCGGTTTTATTCAGGCTCATTATAAACAGCCACGCTACAGAACCAGATGCAGTCAGCTCTGCTATAAGTGGTCCAGCTACGTGGCACAACTTAAAATAAAAACATTACGGTTTACATCGTTTACAGCAAAGTTCGGGTCTTTAAACTGCGACACATAAACTATATCATATGATAACACGGCTACGTTCGCAATGTATGCATTTTCAATAATACCACAGCGGAGTTTGCTAAATTTTTAGCCGATTTTAGCAACTCAGTTTGTTGGGTTAGCATAAACTGCATGCCTGCCAGCAGCATGCCACGCAGCTTTAAACTGACGGGCACCAAAAGCAGACTTGGATTTTAAAATATACATTTGCGCTATAAAATAACATGTGGCTAATAAAATGAAAACAATCTTACCATTTTGATAGCAACCAAAGCCACATCAAAACTTCCTGTCTTTTGGAATTTACGTAATATCGCCAGTGAGGACGTCTCGTACGTAAACACGTATCGAACTGCGTAACACCTTACGCTGTTTGCTGATTGGCTGAGAGCAAATGGCTGAACGACTTGAAGAGAGAAGCGGAGCTGTCAACGCAAGTGTGCAATGATTAGCCAGTTGTCTTTCCCCAAACTTCAGCGTTTGGACGTCGCAGCAATTAACCAGTACCCGTAAGTTTTAAAACAGTAGGTATTTCTGTCTGAAGAAAACATATAAGCAAGCACGGTGTGCAGCAGTCAACTATGCACGCTGTTATTGCTTTTCCCGCACTATAAAATGTTGCTAAAGTCCTGTGGTCAACTGATAAATCCTTTTATACAGCAACAGTAGAACCAGGAAGTTATTACTACATTATATGAGTTTTTTTTTAATTTACCACATGTTTTTCTTTACAAGAATATGACAGAAATATAGTACCATGCTAAAGTATTTGTACTTTAGCACAAATACTGTACTTGAACTCTGTGACATTTACATCAAGCCATTACCACGAGCTTGTGGTAATGCATTGTGATTTTATGTTATAAACCAATAACAAATGTAAAACCAAATTAAGAAGCATAAGGAAGAATGATACAGGTCTCCCTCCATCCCCCCAAAGTATCTAAAAAGTGTGGCATGCTTTTGTAAGTTGCCCCTCTGAGACAGTGCTTTGCAGAGCCACATTTAGTTGCATTTGGTATGTGTTTCGATCAGCATTGGACATTTAGGGGTAGAATTATATGGCCATTCTCTTTTGCAGAATTGTGAAACTCTGTGGAATTGGATGTAAAGCATCTGTGCTGTAATTTTTAAAAAAATATTTCCACAAAATATAAATTGGATTTTGACTGTGCCATTCTATCATTCAAATCTGTTTTAATTCAAACAGTATTGTAGTTTTGGACATTTTTTCTTTCTTGATTTTATTCTTAAGTTTTTCCTATCCATAGTCCGATCCTCTTTGAGTATCTTCCCTGTCCCTATAGAACAACAAATTCAATGCAATTCAATTCTGCTCAACAATTTTTTTAATCGTAAAGGAATATTAAATATTATTATAACTAAGTTTATAATAAAGACATCAGATCTACAACAATTTAGCTCTTGTAGATTTGATGTCTGCGGGCAGGAAGGATCTCCTGTAGCAGTAGGGGTTCTGAATAATACTCAGATTGAAGACATCCTATTGTTGCATGAGAATGTCATAAAGAGGATGCAGAGTTATCTGTAATGTTTTTTATATAATAAAAAAAAATCCACCTTTACACAATCAAAATGAAAATTAAATTACGCATTCATATTGAAATACATTACACAGTAAAATATATTGTAGTTTGTAGTTCAATGTGACAAATTGGGAAATAGTTCAAGGGATGTGAATACATTTGTATGCCAGTTCCTGGGCCCTGAGTTTATTGTTTGTTAGGTGATCTATATTTCCATGTAACATTTTGTGAACCATTTTGGTAGTTTCTCCACCACTTATTTAATCCTGCTTAGCAAAGAGTAAAGTAGATTTTTAAAACTGTATTTGTGAGTTGATTGGAATAAAATTTTGTTGTATCTTTTTGTTAAACATTTTGAATACTTAACAGTTACAATTCTTATTTATTTAATCCAGTTATTTCCAATACAGTCCAATAGCTACCAGATTCAGATTAATTTCTTGCACTTTAATATCCAAGTAAAACTTAAAATAACCACAATATTTTGTACTTTAAAAGTTTTCTATGCTATTGTCTCATGATGACGTAAAGATAGGTTTTTGCGGTTCACTTTTCATTTAACATTTTCGCAATAAAGTCTCCTCCCTTGAACAAACCACATGCCATCTTGATTGCATTTAGACCATGTTTTGTAAATCCCAATTGACATTTCCTTCCCAGACACTCCTAGAGTGCGCTTCACGCGCAAGGAAATCTGTCACACTGTAAACCACACATAAATAATGTTTTAGATATTTCACTGGTGGGATTCAAGCCTAAACAGGCTCACATTCTTCATGATGTGATTCGGTTTTATAATTTACAGTATGCTGACTGCTTTAGGTCCTTGCGCTGTTGTCAAATCAAGGTCCAACGTAGTATCAGTATGTGCAGTGCATGCTAAAGTTTGATCACACACAGCGAACACCCTTGGCCTGATGGTAATTTGTAGTATGAAGCTAACTTGGAACCATGTGTCTAAACAGTCCAGAATGAGATTGCTTCTATCGGGATGGAAAAAGCAGGAAACATTACTGAGATCAAAGTAATGGTTGAGAGGAGAACAGGTCTAAATGGCTGACTTTTGATAGCTTGATTCCAAAGAAATCTGGTAGTTTATTTAATTGAGAAGTAAATTGTGTTACTTTTTCTTTGGTAAGTTACTAGTTTTGTTGTTGATCAAAATGACCTGCTACTAGGGGTGCACCGATTGCAGTTTTCGGACCAATCCCCAATTTTTAAAAAGCCTTGGTCAAAACCATCAGGCAGAATATCAAGATTCATTAAGTATCACTCTTGTTAACGCACACAAAACTCTAGTTGAATACCTGTCTGCTGCTACATCGGCTTTCTGTCATGAACAAGACACCAAAATACTTGAACCCTTTCGCTGTAGGCAAAGAGTGATCCCAGATATGGAGAGAGCAGTCCTCTTTTGTCTGATTTAAAAAATAAATAAATATGGCAATAAACAGTTATGCTTCAGATTTCTTGATTTAGTTGCATATTAAAATCAAATGATTTTATATATATCATATATAAGCACTAATCATAGAAATGATTAGTGCTTATGCAGCCTGTTGACTGTAGATCAACATCAAATTACAGACATTAAAAAATGATTCCATAAAGTTTTCAAGAATTTTAACAGTGTAAGCAAAGGTATAGGAAAGACTAAGATAAAAGCTACGTGTCATGGTGTTCTTTTGTTGATGATTTATTTGCTTCAAGGTTTGTATCAGAAGGTCTGGTATCTAAAGAGATGCCGACAGTAAGACTGAAGAATTGGGTTTGATGGTTTTGCACGACTATCCACCCCTGACAGACAGACAGACAGTGCTGGTTACTTAATGGAACTGTCCTTCTGTCATTAGCACAGGGTCATCGCTCCTTCACAACAGATGTTACAGTAACTAATGAGTAGCTGGGCTTACTTTATGAGGTTAAAGTTGATGCCTTTAGCAACATCATTCATTCAGCTACGCCCCTTCTTAAAGCACAAAGGGTCATCCTTAATCTGTTCCATGTTACATTTTTAGATGTCCTCAAGTTATGGTGTTTCTGTGGGGGTGTGTATGTAGGAGATATCCTCTTTTCAGATTGCATCACTTTGAATGACATTGATGTTGAAACTGGAGCTCTTGCTTGGTTTTTCTGGGCTGCAGTTGTCAGCATGTATTGACTCAAGGGATGATTTGAGAAACAAAGTCACTCAGTTGAGGTGTTAACTTTGCCTCCGACATCCTTGGATTTCAATCAAATCAAAAAAGGCTTAAATTCTTACTGCCACCTTTTTGGTGATAACAGCACAACTGTGTGGAAATAGGTAGATGTTTACAACGTTGTACTTGGTGTTTTTACATTATAATCTATATCATATAGCTGTATTGACTTTGTGGATACATCTTTGACTAAATAGTGTGTATGAAGCATGGCTAACAATAGCTTGCAGTAACTACTTAGCAGTAAGAAGCTCATCATGTCATTGCATAATTCAACATGGTCAATCATTGCCTTTTCTCCCCCAAATTGTTCAGCTCTCATAACTGCTAATTTAGTTGGCTTTTTCCTTCCTTCTCCACACTCTTTGCCCTGTGTTTAAGAAGGGAAGTTGTCTAAATCACAACTCACTACTTGTGAAATGTATAAATACATGTTTAGGATTGACTATTCACGATCAAGCAAAAGTTTTTCAAAAGGTTTGAACAGAGCACATGTTCAAGGCACAGACTCAGATTATGTTGTAACCCTGTGAACAGTTTAGGTCTTAGCTGTAGAAAAACAGCTGTTTCTAGCTGGAGCCCTCACTTTTAACTGCAGTCATGAGTCAGGCAGCAAAGACATTAGCCAGAGGGTTATGCGGCTCAGACTGTTTATCACTGTGGCACTGGCAAATAACAATTCAGTTTCACAGCAGGAAGCTCTTTCACATGAGTGGGTCCCACCGGTTTGAATTTCTTTGTAATGGTCTGACATAACTTTGCATGAATAATCTAAGCTTTTTACAAAATTACAAAACAAACAAAATTATAAATAAACTTTCCAAAACCAAAATATAATTAGGACTTTTTGTAATCTTTAAATCTGTGTTAATGTTTTTACTGAGTATTTCTAGCTCAGGAAGCTTACAATAGCTGATCATACTCTTAAGTTGACATGTCCACATGTTTTGGGGAGTCCATGAGATGCCGCTTAGATGGCTGGCGGTGAAATGTCAGAAGTGTTTGCATATATAATAAAAATAATACTCTGAATGCACTCAAGTAGCTGCTTGAGATTTAATAGTCTTGTATTTTCCTTTTAACAGCATGTGATTATCTTGCTGATAATAAGCAACACACGTTCCCACAAAAAAGAAAGAAAGAAAAAATCTGCCAGAACCTCTCATATCCGTGTGGTCCTACTGACTCAGAAACACCCCCACCGAAGACACGTACAAGGAGCCTTGCTCACCAAAACCAAGAAGTAAAACAATGAAGTACATTGATGCATCTGGTAGATTGATAACCCTACAATGTTCGTAGGTTGTTTTTTTTTTTTTTTACAAAAAAAGCTTTGCAAAGCCAACAAAGTAAGCGGACCACTTGAAAGGGAGCTGTTATTTTATACATTTAGAATAATGCAGTTTTACATAGAAACATGGCTTCATGCTTCCACCAAAACTCAGTTTATGCCACCAGAAATTAACATTCACAGGCACCTCTTCCTCCCTGCCTGCATTTTACCAGA
The DNA here is from genome assembly GCF_001444195.1 of Xiphophorus couchianus. Taxonomy (NCBI): domain Eukaryota; kingdom Metazoa; phylum Chordata; class Actinopteri; order Cyprinodontiformes; family Poeciliidae; genus Xiphophorus; species Xiphophorus couchianus. The sequence continues at coordinate 18,712,456 of NC_040239.1, forward strand.
CTGAAATTTCTATTCCCGTTTTTTTTAGGCACTTCTGATATTTCTGGTCAAGCCTGGAGCAAACGCTGGACCACCAGGCTCTCACCCACAATGCTCCCTCCCACCCCCGACAGACCAGGCTCTTGGGGGATCCCCTGGTCTGCTTAGTCTGGGAAAGGTTTCGTCTGTTATTGTGATCTGCAATTCATCAAGGTCATTGAACCATTGAAGTCTGAGGCCATAGTCCTCAACTGGAAAAAAGGTTGATTATTTTCTTCAGATTGTGGTCAGTCTCTGCCTTAGGTGGAAGATATAAATTATGCTAGTGTCTTTTTCACTGGTGATGGTAGGATGAAGTGCTGCTGAATGGATGGTGATTTTGAATTCCATAATATGGGTGCAACTCTGGTCTGTTGTAGTTAAAAAGGAACTAAGGCAAAACTTTAAATTTATTGCTGAGTCTATGGTTTGACTCTCAGCTCTGGCCATCAGATATAAATCATCACTGAAGGAACAAGTAGCGAAATGAGGATGAAGAACTCAACCATTTGGGGAGAACTTCAAGTATAGCCTCTTCTCTCCATCATCAGAAGGAACTGGTCTAAGTAGTTCTGGCATCTGATGCCCTTTGGGGACATTCACTGAACAGAAGCCCTGAGGAAGACCCAGTACCTCCTGGAGGCACTTTGAATTTTGTTGTAGCCTGGAACACCGTTGCATTCGCCAGAAGGAGCTGGAGAATGTTGCTGGGGTGGAATACCTGAATTTTCTAATCTCTAATAATTAGAAGACAGAAGATGAATATATGGAGTTTTGTTTAGAATTTGTGAATACCTGTTTTTGATATTCTGCAGGCATTAAGGTTATATGAGACATGAGTGGCACGGTTCAGCAGATTACTCTGAATCCAGGCATCCCCTACTTCCTAAGAGTTGACTGGGCTGTGGACCTGGGTGCTGGATTCACATTAGCTCTTACTGACGGAAGCTCAGCGTGGATCGGAGAAGGTAAGGGCTTTATATTTGAAAACTGTATCCAGATTATTAACAAAAAGATACTCCAACGAGTTAGTGGTAGAAAATGTCTTTGTCAGCAGGTGTACCATTCACCAGGCTGTCCACAGCACCTGGTTGACCCCATCTCATAATGTCATGACTGTTCTGATTGCTTAACCTGAGGGACAGTGGGGACCTTGTTTCATTATTCTTCTTTACTAATATACTGTGCAGCTTACAGGTGTAGAAACTATATTAAACTCTACAAGGGTTGTCTTTGTCAATACAAGCCAATGCTAATGTGAATGTGTGTACACACGCAACAACGTATCTGTGTGTATGTGTGGGTCTGTGGTTATGTGTGTACGAGACGGTGTGTTCTCTTAAAGGACACCTGGAACATAGCTACTCCATAGTTGTTTTTTTTCTGTCCATCTGCAGAGCTGACAGGTAGAGATGGAATTGCGACAGCTATGTGTGGGCTACTGGGTTGTCAATGTTTCTGTGTTTGATGTGTTAATTGGGACCTTCAAGCCAGCATTAGCAGCTGTGCAACAACTCATGACATTCCCCTTGGTTTCTCTGCATGCTTCCTTTAAAACCTGCTTTCACATGCACTCTTGTTACTGCTTAATTAATGTTTATAGTTTTTCTTGCAATCTTCTGTGAACTTCCAGTTCCATGCATTTATGAAATAATGGCAACATAAAAGTAAAAAAGAAAAGCCTTTCAAGAGTGTAATTGTTTGACTGGTGATTGTTTTGTCAGTTTCAGAGGATGAGATGACAAGAGAAGCCAATGTCATGGGAGTCATAAGGGAGAAATATGTTGAAGATCTTCTTCAAGCTCTAACAAAAGGTGAAGAAAGAGTGGGAGGAAAACGAAATGGGAAAGAGGAGTATTCTTTTTGCCTCTCTTTGGATCACAATCTTCTTTCATATCAGAAGATCTGCAACAACATTTTGGTGAGAATGTCTTTCAGTATATGTTTGTTTCCAAAAAACTCTACCAGAATTCATTAGCATTTTTGTACTTGCAATGATGACTAATTAACATAATTAACTGTGACAAAAAAGGCAAGCAATAAAATATCTTTATTTACTTTTAGACATTTTACAAGACATTTCACCAGAAACAATAGTTGAATTCAGCTCAGCCTTTGTTAATGGAGCATAGACTATGTACATTCTGCAAACAGATGTTGCCCAGATCTGACTTTTTTGTTTGTTTTGACCGACCTAACAATACAAATCAAACAAATCATTAAAAGGTGACATACTTGCAAATTTGTGTCGGAGGAAACACTGTTAGTGTCTCCTCCAAGTGATTCACTTTGCTCACTTTGAACAGCTTCAGAGAACAGCTTCAGTCTGTGCTCACACAGAGAAACATACTGCGTAAACACTTACTTCCATAAGGACAGCATGGTCCATTACTTCCTCTGCCATGGATCAGATCTCTGCAAAATAAGCATGAAGACTTGCAGTGCAAATATAGTCTTACTCATTAAGTTAATTGAAAAAATCCACTTCCCTCCACACTTAATGGCACCCCTGGTTAAAATTAAAATAAATACTTCAACTTGTTTTATGTTGTCAGAATATAAGCTTAGTTTACAAATAAGGAATAATATCTAATTTTTAATTTAAGAAAATGTATTTATTATTAAAAAAGAACGTTCATTAACTGACAGGTCACTCAGCTGGTTTATATCCCAAAAAGCTCAACTGCTGCCTGATTTGCTGGTACTGGTTTTGAGTGCTTTGGATTACTGGTGAATATGTGTCAGTGCTTTTGAATGCCATAACATTATGTCCTGTAATCACCGTTCCCTGAGGATAAATGCCTGTAATGGCAAACAACAAAAATAGAAAGGAAGCTTTTTTTTTTCTTTTACGGTGGGGACTGTTTTAAAGATAAGGTTTATTGCCTCCCAACAATATAGTGGAGTTATAAAGGTTTTGCTGCCCACAGGAAACTGAAAAAAAAGTCACAAACTGCACTTTACAAATAACATCTGTCTTGCCATTAATAGAAACATGAGATAGCTACCATTAAGAAAAAGTGGTAACGTACAATATTTCCAACAGTCACTGTTAAATCCAGAAAATGTTCAAAAAGCATAAGCTAACCCCTTTTCTAAGGCTCTGGAGAATTACTCACTGCAACTGACACTTTGATAAAGAACAGCTCTGGATTCTTCCTGTTGATTTTCATGTCATTCTTCTAACCTAGGGGTGCTTTTGCCTTTAGGGAGCAGGTATGGTCTATGGGCGCTGCTCAAAAGAAGATGATCACAGAAAGAGGGCCAGAAGGTTAGGAACACAGTACAGACCATAAAACCTTGATTTATGAACAGGGCAGTCCTATCTTACACATTGGTTGATTAGTGACCTTTTCTTCCTCGGTTAATGTGACTGAGGGGCCTGTAAGCAGATTTTTCTCATATGGATGGGGATGTGTTACATGATTGGCAATAGCAAAGAAAATCAAAATGATCTGAATTAGTGGTATTAATATAAAATAAAGTGACGCTGCAGCAATAGCATGTCTTGGATTCACAGACTTTAGCTGTGTGGGCAGCACCATAAGAGAAACATGTTGATGTCTGCTTTAAATAAAGATTTTTAAACCATCTCAGACACAATTCCACATTACAAAATCTTCTATACTTCAAGATTGTATTAATTCCAAAGCTGTATATAGAAAATGATGGTGAATATTACATTAAAGCTGACCTGACCTGATTAGTCAAATAAATAAGACTGAAATAAATTCAGCCCTGCTGGGGTATTACATATTTGTAATTTGATTTTATGACAGGGAATAATAACGGCATTAAAATTAGTAATGATCTAAGGCCTTAATTTAGAAGCTTGCTCAGCTGTTTTAGTGCAATGACAGAAAAGAAAATAAAGGAATCAAAAGTGTGACTAAGTCAAACACACATCTCAGCCATAACATTAATTGGTACAGTCAGTGACATTGCCCTCTTTCTTAAATTTCAGTGTTTTATTAGCAAATACCTTCACTCAGGTATTCAAATTGATGTGTCAGACTTGTGATACAGCAAAACATGTCATCAGCTTGCCCCTTCACTTGCAGACAATTCTCTTGCAGAACAATGATATGCAAAATTGCTTGGAATAGTTCAAATAATACAACAAAGCTTTAAATCTGCAGCTGGTCTCCAGACTCATCAGATACAAATCTAATGTGGTCTGATAACATCTGTTGTAAGCAAACCCCAATCCAAAAGGACTCCACCCTACAACCCACAGGGCTCAAACAAGCGGTTGCTAACGCACCATCCCCCAGAACCGCTGGGGAATCTGCAGATCTTTTTTGTGCATCTCTGAAAGGGCTTATTGATGAGGCTAAAAGTGCAACCTTCACAATACTAACCTGGTGTTCATAATGGTCTGAGTATTTAGTGTATGTCAACTAACATAGATGAAATATGTTTATTTTTCACATTTTCACATTGGTTAGCTATTACCGTTACTGTTACAGCCTCTGGACACAAATGGAAATAAGTCATGAGCATAAAGAGATAACAACTTTATTTCTTGGCTGGCTGCTGGAAGACCTTGGGATTCCTCTGGAGAGGAGCTCATTATATATTGTTATGAAATATAAATCCAATCTTGCATTGCATTTATTCACTGATTAAATATAATAAATAAATATAATATTAAATAAAAATAGCAGCTGGAAATTAATATAACATGTTAAACAATGCTTTCTTTCAGCCTGAAGAAAATCCAGCGGAAATGATTATTTTATTTTAGGTATTTTAGGTATTATATTTAGATACAGTTAGTCAACATGGCACCTGTAAACAGACCTGAGTCTCTTTTTCTATGTTACCGGAGTGGATAGGGTGATGTGTTAGTGATGCAACTTAGCCTTGGATTCCTTTAATACTTTCAGCCGAAACCAATTTTATTGGGATTAAATTTTTTAATTTGAATGAACTCTCATCTAAGCACAAGCAAAAAAAAACAAGCAAAAAAAAAAGAGTCGGTAACTAATTTGTCAACAACTAACATCTTTAAATTCAGACACCTCATTAGAGGAAGTATTTTGCCCTGCGTTTGAGAAAGACCTGTCTGGTAGCTTGTTTTGCTGTTTCTGTGAAAGTTTGTATTATCAGGACTGGACTGATTGTCGCCCCTCACTTCCTGCTCTTTATCTGTCGTCACGCCCCCTCACAGTAGATCAGGGAACTAAGAAGACAAGCTGATTTTAACATCTTTGCCCACTTTCCCATACCAAGTAGCCGTGCCAAACCTTGAATACTGTCTTATCGTCATGAGAAGCTCCTGGTCACCCACTCACTTCCCTGTTTGGTAGACACAATAACTATTTAAAGACTGAAACTATGTATAAGATATATGTTTGACAATGTACTTTCTTAAACTACAATAATGTTTATGCTCTGAAATAGCTCAGCATAGTTTTAAAAATGATTTACAACAAAAAATCCATAAAATGCATTTGTGTTCAGCCCTGATGATGTGATAGATTCATCCCTTTTTGCAAATTTTGGGGGTTATGTCTCCCCTAGCTTTGCAAATATAGCCACTAAATTTATTGTCTGTTCTTTGTAACAAAAAAAAAAAGCTCAAGCTCAGACAGATTTATTGGAAAACATGTAATAATAGTTTTAACCACATATTTTCAATCTCATTTGGATTTATGTTTGTATTTTGTGCAATTGTAATACATGAATAAGCTTTAATTTCAAGCATAAAATTATAATTCTTGTTTTATGTTTAGGGCTATTGTCCTGCTGAAAGATAAATCTCCCCTGTGGTCTTTTTTGTATACCACTTCTCTTTCTGTATTGCTCTACATTTGTGTCTATCCATCTAACCATTAACCCTGAACAGTTTTTGTGTCCTTGCTAAACATCAACCCCACAACATGCTGTAGCCACCACCATATTTCACTGTAAGATATGCGATGTGCAGTGTTAGTTTTAAGTTCCACACAGAGTTTTGTAAATGACTGTAGCTCAGATATTGTACAAGTTTCAGTCAATCTATATGTAAACATTTAGGCCAACTTTTTTTGGTCAACTCATAGAAATTATTCAATATAATCAATGATCTATGCTAATATTATTTGAAAGTCAAACTGTTTAAAGGGAGATCATGGAGTGATACCACAGAAAGGCTTTTGATTAAAGGAAGACATAATCCTGAAAACGGTAACACTAGATGTTGATTTACATTTTAAGCAGAATTGATGGGTATGATAACAAACCCCTTGTTTTCCATACGCACGGTATGTTACGGTGTCATTTTCACCAGAACAGTTGTGCTGCACACCCATGTCAAGATCTGACCTTATGGTCTGACTGAGACAGACACACACAAACAAATTTCCAGACCACACACTCTGAACCACACTGTAGATTTGAGAAACCAGAAGTTTTGATTTTAACACATTATCCTAAATTATGCTATTGTAGTTTTTTTTAAAGGAAATATAATCGTACGGTATCTCAGACACAGAAGGTGTGAAAAGCATTTTTACTAAGTGATAATGCTACTATTAATTTCTTATGTCTTTGTGGGGAAGCTTAGAACACTCAGTGTTTATTGTGAGATTTTTATGAAGGTTTTGGATGAAGAAATACTTACTGTGGACAATATCTTTGCTTCATTGTTGTTTCAGTTGAGAAAAAGAATGTGGCAGTGGGTTTTCCATCACAGACAATGAGTCCGACCTCCCACATCTTGGCAGAAGTTGGCAACAAGATGCCATGTGACCTTTAACTTTGCGTGTCAGGAGAAACAAATTGAGACAGGAAAACTTGACAGAATATTCCACTCCACTCCTTACTTTTAAAGGAGCCAAAGTAAAATATACATTTACCTTGGCTTCTTTAAAATGCATTAATTACAATGTTTCAGTAATGGAAAGCAAACTGTTTGAATAGATTTGAGTATTTATAGATTGTTTAGCATATGTCTTCCTTTTTCTGTGCTATAAAGGCAAACTCTTGGTGATGTTAAATGCTTGTGTTTACAGCTGTAGATCTTCTTAGAAAACCCAGGATGGAGAAACATGCAACCATTGGTATTTAAAAGCCAGCAGGAGCAGAATAAATAAACAACAGCTGAGGTTAGTCTAATGCTCATTCAGTAAACAGAGTTTGACCTAGCAGAGGTTTAGATATCTGTTTCTAGTGCCTTCAGCTGGTTGATGGAAGATTATGGAAGATTTATGTACCTAAACTCTGTCAGTATGCAGAGTAAAGATTCACAAAGTTTCAGGCATTAGTTTTAATTAAAAGTTGCACTGCAAATGATGGGTGTTAGCATTAACATTGTTCTTTGAAATGTGGAAATATTTGTGTACTTAGCATGTCAGAGTTCACTTCTTTCCTAACGTCCATATGTGGTTGATTTATTGTCATATGACCTTTCTTAGGTGGAGAACATTGGAGAGATTTAGATGTAGATAGCAAGAAGTATAAGATGGGGTTGAAGAGAAGATGGATTGGAGGTTAGAGGAAGATGAAAGCTTCCACTAACCTTCACAAATTGGTAACTCCTAGCTTTTGCAAACAGATGGTAAAATGTATCTTCTCCCTGTCTACAAATTCATATGTCTTGGAATTAAACATAATCACGTGAATAGTACTGAAACTTGATATAACAACCTTTGTCCGTTCTTAGTGGGTGTCTCTACCAAACTTGCCAAACTAAACAGTCTTGCCACCCATCTACCGGATCACAGCTACATCAACATGCTGATGACTCATTAAGCTTCAAGTCACACTAAGTCCTTCCATGAGAGAACACTGCTCCGGCCATCTGAGACAACTTAATGTTACTGAACATGCCTTAGTTCTTAGGATCATCCTCCATAAATTCTGGGTGGTCCTCTTCTTGTGCTCATCCTATCAAGCTTGTCAAGTGACAAGTTGTAGGGAGTGGTCAATGCACAGCCATAGTGGCCAAGAGAAATCTACTTACTCAAAAATGGCAATTTCTGCAGATAAGCAAATAATAAAAACTGGAATAATAAAAAAAAAAACAGAAACTCCTAGTAGTTTTTTATAAAACTCTTGGTTTTAACTTTTCTTCCAAATTGTTGCACATTTTAGAAATCAACAATAGGCATTGGAAAACAGCAGACTACTCTCTGGGTGCTCCAGCATTCTCCCACAGTTTAAAACATAACTATTATAAAACATAACTATTATCCACTCCTCTAAGCTGCTCTTAGATTAGTGTTCATATGGATGGTGTCTCTGTGATAGACTAAGTCTATCATTGGACATGTCGTCCAATGATCACTGGAGAAGGTCCCCAGCGCACTGGGATTGTTCAAGTGGCTATAGAGAATGGATGGATGATTGATTATTTGGACTACTTGCTCAGAGTAAAAAAAAAAGATTACTGAAGCAAACTTTGAAGCTGAAATGTACTAGAATGCAAGATACTATGTGCAGGAAAAAGAAAATCTGAGGACAGGGTGAACTCAGTTGTTAAATGACACCTTAAAATTAATCAAAAGAGGGTAAAACAGCTGTGTGGTCTGCAAGAAATTCATCAATCCAGGTCAAAAATGACAGCTATTTTGAAGATGGCAGCATTATTACAGTGTTTCTTCGACTTCTGTACAGTTAAAGATTTAGCACTGTATTGCCTTCTGGTTTTTCACTGTACCATGTTGTGTGTAGGCGTGTATGTGTGGGTGTGTGTGTCGGTGTGAGTGAGTGAGTGAAAATGCAGCTATGACAATGGTGCCAACCAAATATGAAGAGTTGCTTACAATGATAAAATTGGCATTCTACATCAAATTGGTGGAAAACTCGAAATCTTTTTGTGTGCAGCATTTGCTTCCAAGTTCTTTCTCAGTGATTTCATGCCAAAACAAAAACCAAATGTGGATTATTTTCTTGCATCAGAAGGATGTGTTTAATTCTAAAGAGCTAATGAAAAGAAATAAGAAAGGTGAAATGTCTCACTTGTATAGTTTTACAGGCGAATAAATAAGTCATCCGGCTTTTTTCCCCAGACATAAGAAAACACCTCATTCTCAAACAGTCTCCCACTTCAGAGAAAATTTTATGCAATGTTTGTTGCACCACCAGAACTTCTCATGATGACAGAGAGGTGCAAATGCTTACTCATTTTTCACTGGTAGCTGATTTTTGGAAGCTAGATGAGGCCAGTGAACAATTTTATGTGTCACTGTCAAGACTGCAGTGCCAAGTGGACTTTCTTCAGGATTTTTTCCAGCTTCACTACAAGAATCCACTTGTGCTTCAGTGTCAATGCGGTTATTTAGACCTACATCCATCTTGAGTTGTCAGTTGGCCTTGCTCAAAAGGATGGACGTGTTAGGCAATAAATCTGTCAATGCAAAGGAAGTGGGCTTGATAATTAAGGTCATTCTTTACTGCTGGGCCATTTGGTAACCCATAAATAATAAAGCCAAAGAACATGCAAAAAAATCTTCATTTTCTGCTATTTTAGTACAAAAATACAAAAAGAACCTTCTTTACTTTTTGTCGCCTTTTAATACTATTCTTTCTTTTTTGTTTCGGTGTTTAGATACACTTGGGCTCTGTGGAGCTTCAGCCAGCACCAAACTCTGTGGAGCTCATCCGGGAGATGATCGGGAAGTCTCTGCAGCACAGAGCAGATCTGGAGACAGAAAATTCAAGGCTGTTAGAGGAGAACTGTACACTGAGACAGGATCACCAGCGTATACTGAAAGAGTAAGAAGTTCAAGGAAAAAAGTCTGGGAAAATAATGAATAATTGTTCTGGTGTTAGTTGTATTTGTTGCTAACATTTTTTTAAGGCTATGTTAGCATTTATTCATATCCATTAGAATTTAGAGTGTATGATTAACAATAAAAAACCAAATCTTTTCTCAAGTCTTTAATATCACATATCTGATTTTACACGGTTATTGATTAAACAAAGATAAAATCAAAATTGAAAATAAAGTCAAGCGTGAAAAACCAAATCCTACCTGTGATCAACACACTCTAAAAAAGGGAAAAGTATGTAAATATTTTTTATATATTATTCATTATTTTTTATCATTACTTTTAACATAAAATGTCTCAAAGTATTGCAGTAAACTTTTAAGCCCGTATATTGGAAGAATTTTGCTGGAATATTCACTCCTGGAAGATTTTCAACTATTAGACATGTAAAAGTTTCTGTATTTTCTTGGATTCATGCTTTTTCCATCAATACTGTAAGAAATTTGTTGTGGAATTTTGTACATTTGTGGTTACATTCATATAGTTACAGAATCCTCCAAAGACTAATTTTTTCTTATTTCTACGCATAATCCTAAAGTTTGAAAAGTGTGCTCTTTCTTCATACCATGTGTTGGTTTTTCTAGCATTTGGTTAATGATTTGAGCTCTATGACACGTAACAGAGAAGCTTCACACCTTGTTTCCACACATTGTGAAAAAGACAGAAGGTTTTTTTTTTTTCTTTCTCATTGTGCACGGCACAAATGTAGTCTCCCATTTCAGATCAGTTATGGCATTCTGTAAAATTGGGGTCCCTGCAAGCACCATCCCAACTGTCAAATAAGAAGGCACGTTAAAACACATTTTAGTTGTTTGTGTGTTCACTTTCACATGGAGATACTGTATGTTTGTTCCAACAGGCTGGAGCAGCAGGTTAAGCATAAGGAGATGTTAGAAAAGGAAATGTATTCGCGTTTTGTCATGGTGTTAAATGAGAAGAAAGCGAAGATCAGAGGACTGCAAGAGACCGTCCAACAGCTCAGCCACACTGATGAGCAGCAGAAAGAGGATGAAAGAAGACAAAGGTTTATGCGATTACTTTGGAAATGTTGATATTTTTCTGATAACAGTAAACCCATAATTTTGACATCCTACTACTTTTTTCCCAATGTCTTATTTTGCTATATGTTTCTATAGTAATGTTTTGGCATACTAACAGACTAGGCTTATTTTAATTAAGATGTATCCACTTCTTTTTCTTTTTAACCTTGTACATTAATCTAAGCTCTTTTCTAAATTGCACTTAGTGACGGTGAGGCCTCTCAGAGTGAAGACGGTGGACATCCCTCTCAGGAGTCAACTATCCTCATAAAAGGTCTGTTGGTTTTTGAAAAACGATGCATTAAAGTTATCACATTTTTTTAAAATATAAATGACAGACCCTGACAATATTGGGGTTCATTTTTAGTGAGCCCACTTTACTGTTTTACCTTTAAATAAAATATAGTGTAGCCAAATATCTTCAGAAGTTACATATTAAACACAGTGTAATATAAGCATGTGTCCAGTTGTTCAGTGAAGACTTCGGACATTTCTTGAAGAGCATTAGTGAAAAAAAAAATCAACCACAAAGATCAAGGAACACAGAAGATGGGTCATGAATAAAGATTTAGAAGTTTAAAGAAGGTTCAGGCTATAAAACATAATTTCAAGGTTTTGAACATCTGTTCAGTCAATCAACTGAAAATAGAAAACGTGTGACTCAACTGGCTCCAGATAACACTGAAGGAGCTGTAGACAAAACATCTTAGTCAAACACTCTAACAATCATTCCTTTATGAAAGAAAGAGACACAATTCCAGAAAATCAGTGGCAGAATTTTTCTGGTATTCTTAAAGGCTGCAAAACACTCAAGACTGTGATTGTGGTTCACCCTCAGTCAGATCAATGATGTTAAATGTACAAGCAAAATTGTCATGATCAAAACATAATTAAGTGTGCGATTGGCCCAATCAGAGCTGAGATCTCAGTGTAACTAATAATCTGTTTTAAGGCTTAAAATGTATCTTTCTGAAGATTCTCCAGCCAATCTGACTAAGCTTGTGCTGCTTTGCAAAAAGCAAGCAAACATCTCTATCTGACTGAGTAAAGCTGGAAAACACATACCCCAAAAATATTTTTGACTATGGTTGCAGCGAAACCCAGTTCTGCTAGGCTTTTATTCATTAGCTAAATAACACACTTTTCTGAGATATAAATACTGAAAAACATGTATCTTTTGATTCCACCTCATAATTAAGAGCTACTTTGTGTTTTTCTAATAAACCAAAACACTTCAAAATACACTTATGTTTGTTGCAATGTGACAAAATAGAGAGTGAATAAAGGACAGAGAGATCAAAGACTCTGAACTTGTCAAGCTTACTCCTATTACCAATATCCTCTCTCATGTGATATAGTAATGACGACAGCTCTTAGTGAAACTCTTAAAATTTAGCTCTCCTTCTACAGATTTTACTGTCCAATAAACTGAGCAGTTAAAGGTAATTTAATATTCAAGCAGAGAGTTTGAGCAGAAACTTGAAAGCAGAGAATATACCCCCAGGTAGCTTAGTTCTGGGAAATACTTGTGAGTAAATCTGCCCTGATTGCTTCAACACGGCCAGCCGTGAGGTGGTCTGCCCCTTTCTGCATCATGCAGGGTAGCCATGTGACGTCATAACCCCACCACCCGCCTTCCTGCTGCAGTTTTGCAGCCTGCTGGTGTACTGTGTATCCACTTTCTCTATGGCTTTGAGTAGCCATGAGTCAAACTCTGGCTACTCAAAGAGAAATTAACATTGCAACACGTGTTGTGACTTCAACAAGCTGTGTTCTTTGGCTCTCCACTTTCTCTGTCACAGAAACACACGCACACGCATGCAGGTCCTCCGCCCAGGCATTTATTCACACACTTGGTTGTTCAGAGCCCTGGAGGAGTTTAAAGTCACAATTTGCTGGATTTGCAGCTTATCAGCAAGACCTCTGAACACTTGTCTTTCTTTGTTAAGGCTTTATTTCTTACATTGTTTTGTTTATACTTATCTGACTTACAAATAAAGAAAAGGTGAAATGGATTTTAAAATCTTCCCAACCAAGCCATTGATTCGTAGTAAAATTCACAAAGATGTGAAAAGTAAAAAATTCACCATAATGTTGTTTAATTACATTTCTTTGGACCATGTGAATCCTCGTCCATTTAGCTGTCACCAAGCTTCACTTGGATCAGACACACAACAGCAGGGCAGCCTGATGTTTTAGTGGCCTCTGATTTTTTTTTTTCCCCCTTCTGACATGTTGGCCCCTGTTGACCTTTAGGCCCCAGGCTGTGTTTTCATGCTGTGCAGAGCTGGGGGTGGCTTTCTTTGACTCACTCCCTCCAGGTTTAGCTTCTGATAGTGACAACACAGGAAGCATCACTCATATGAGGAGACTCAGAGATAACAGAGATAGAGACAGAATGGAGAGGAAGGTGAAATGCAGTCTTACTGACCGGCCGAGCTTCTTAGGAGGAGAACCGTAAAGAAAAAATATTTTTTATTCATTTAACTGTAATGATGGCAGCTATAGTAGTTTTTTCTTATCTCTAAATCAGGACAGAACAAGTGTTTTTTTTCCCTCTAAAACAGGTTCTCAATCTGGCAATCTCTGAATGTGAACAGGCTAGTGGCAGTGTTACAGGGCAAACAGGTGTGTTTGTCTCTTCATATGTAATCTATTGCGACCGGACCATTGAGGAATGTTAGATTTCTATTAATGATAAAGGTTGCAAAGTTGTCCCAGGTTGACAAGGGTTAACAAGATAACTGTCCTGAACCAGCTACAAATGTGCTACAAGAGTTCTCAATTAGAAATAATTTTAAACCTCGGGTAATACTTTTGCTTTACACATCACTTATTTAAGCTATTTTCTGAATCCCACTGAAAAGATGCTGAGGTATACTGGTTCTGCATGAAATGTGGTTGCATTTCTATAATAACTGCATGTAATTTGGGGTATTCTAAGTTTGAAGTAATTTTGTGCTTTTAGATACCACAACATGAAGTGCTTTGGAAATGTAGCCATACCGGCTTCAAAAGACTTCTGACTTGGAGCAGAGGTTCATCTTCCAGCAGGACACACAGGCCTAAACATACAGCTATAGATACAAACTTTGTATTACAAAGGAAATGTTGAATCTATTCTGAAAAGGCCTGTTCAGATGTTGCAATAGCCATGGCAAATCGGAGCCTAAATCTAATTGATAGTTTATGGCAAGACTTGAAATTTCTATTCAGACTCAATCTTTAAACCTATGCCTCTATTTTGCCTCCACTCTACAGTTATGTACTACTTTATCTTGGTCTATTACATCAAATCTTCATAAAAGACATTAAATATTTTTGTAAGAAAGGTATCTTGAACTTTTAGAAGGCACTGCATGTTTAAAATGTTAAGTTCTTTGCTACTGTAGTTGGGAATTCAATGTTATCTGTGAGTACATATCAGCTCTTTCTGTATCCAGATTGTAGTTTAATGTCACAAGGCGTCCCTATCCATCAACGTTTTTCTGACGATGAAGAGAGAGAGACAGAAGAGACGGTTGCTTCATAATCCTAACACAGACTCATCTGAAGATCAGTAACATTAATGGTGAGTTTTTTTTACAGTGCATACAATTTAATTGATCTTAGTTACTTTTCTTGGCAATCATGTTGATCAAAATACAGTGATGGCATGAAAATGTAGAGAAGATGTTTTATTGCAGATGCTCTAATTGAAATTGTCTACAACTCAATGAAATCTTTCAATTCCTGATCATTTGAAATTAAAAATACTCAAAGTTTCATTGAAAAAGTAACACAATCCTTTTAAGTGTATAGTTATAGGTAATAAAAAAAAGAATTGCAGCGGAAGATATGCAGTCCTTCATTAACGTATTGTTTTTCCATTAATCTTGTTTATTGTGTTAAAAAAAGGGAAAGTTTTTTTTTTAAACTAACTAAAACTAATCTGTAATTATTTTGCAAACTGTAACTTTTATATTAATTGATAACATTTTGTTGGCAAAATAGTCTCCATACTTCTCAATATTTCTAGTTACACTTTCTCCAACTCTAGCAAACTCAACTTTTATCCTTCATTGCATCTGGCTGTGGCTGCCCATTAAATGAGTCAGACAATTGTAGCAGTGTGTGTGGTGTGGCCCAGTCCTGCTGAGCAGTGTGAAAGCAATAAGTTTCAAGCTCCATGCAAAAGCTTTCAGCTTTTTACTCCACCACATTTTATTTATGGCATTTTTCTTCCTCTTTAAATGGATAAGAAGGGTTTTCATGACAAATGTTTGATAGACCACTATAATTTATCCTAATTACACGTCAAATTTACAGTACAGCACACAACCTAAAACAGTGTCAGCCAAGGATATAGATTCCCAGAGATCCTCCCTTCTTCTGTGCCAGATTTTTTATTCACAAATGTGAAAGTAGCTTAGCTAGTAGCATAGCTAGTTTCTTTAAACTGACGATTTCCTGCATTCTTAAAACTCTGGTTGCCTTTTGTGATCAATAAACCAAATTAGGCATTTAATGTTACCATCTTCTCTCTAACCCTCCAGACTGAATGGGAACACAGGCCGTTCACATTATCTGCAGTATCTTTGGGAACTGTTTGTGTTGCTGCAAGCGGAATGGTAATGCCAGGTAATCTAGAAATAAATAATGTATGCAGTTTTTCATGATTTGGATTTACTTCCTGCCTGCTACTAAAATATTGCTGCCACTGAGGCTCTGTGCTGTTTAAGAATGAAGAATCAAGTTCAGAAAACTAACAAAGGCTTCTTTGTTAGTGTTTTTTTGTCCTGCTTTTCTTTTCTTTATTTATTAAAAAAAGAATAAAGGCTGTAATGTTGCATTTAAACACTGTAAACTAGCACTTTGTCAAAGGTAATTTGAACTTAATCTTTCTTCTTGTTTTTACATGCCCTTTTATTTTCTGGAAATTTATGACCAAAGCATCTTGGTTGTCTCCATGGAGTGATTGGGGGGGATGTTGTTTCTCATTGCCTTAATTTCCACACCTTGTGTTTTAACTCGGCTACCAGCTTTGGTAGCTGAGTTACTGTACTTGCATCTGTACTTTGGGGCCAATGTACCAGCCTTCAGGTTCTTTATCTCACCATTCTGCCTTTGGCTTTTAGATCCTCTTGCAGTCTTTTGTCATTTTGATGATACCTTTTTGTCTGCTTAAATCCACGGGTGGCCGCCTGGTTAATCCTCCTGCAACACGTTCTTGCGGGTGCTGTAATCCCCACAAGAATGTTCCACTCTCTCCTCTGCACTCCGCATGAATTAGGTATTTTACAAAGGAAAGTAGAGAGCTGTGTCAGAGGTTAATTTACAGATGAGTGCAGTACAAGATGATGAGACAAAGTGGGGACAACGTGGAGGCCACTCTGAAGATTTTGGTGGTTTTATTCTAAATTTTACTTTATAGTTTGATTTCACATAACTTTTGTTTGTGTCAGCTTGTGTGCCATAGTGAAATCGACTAGAAGAAACATGCTTGAATTGTTGGAGGAGCTGGTGTGGCAGGTTGTTGTACTATCTGCACATATAGTTATAGTAAAAAAGTGGCACAGACCTTATACAGTTCTATTGTAATCTACCTTCTAATGTTTTAGAACAAAAAAACCCATGAGGTCTTTGCCAAGTTCTGCAGTTGTTTGATTATTACCTCAGAGGTAGGAAAACACAAAGGTTTCTAAAGTGTTTAGAAAAGATCTATAGGATGTTGAGCAAAAACTAAGTACAACATTAGAGCTTTCATATGATTTGAAAGGTAAAGGAGCCACCAGGAGCCGCTTATCAAATGTATTTGATTTATTAATCATCAGCAAGTGTGGCTGCCTCTGAAAACAGAAGTTTTTATGGTCAGTAGCATACAGCTGAGTGCAAAAGTTAGAAAAAAGTTTATCCTTTGAACAAGATTTTAGTTACAATGTTCTATATTGCAAGTCACGTAAAATACTTTAGGATTGTGGTATTCAGTGGTTATGTACATATATCTTCTCAGCAAGTTTGGCATTTAAAAACAGTTTTTAAATCCCGATGGCGTCTTCCCAAGGGCAGTCTATATCCTTCAACTGAGCACGTGCTCATGCAGCTGGAGGGGTTAATGATGTTCAAGAAAAAGCTTCAACGGCTGAGGCAGCCTCACATTAAGCATCCAGTCACTTACTTATCATCGTCATTCACTTATCGAGTGCACCTGTAGAATTCCCATCATCCAGAGAAATGACAGGAGCCTTCCTGTTTTTCCTGCCACAGAGTTGCAATGAGACAGACCCGTCTTTGTCTCATGCTGGGCTGCTCAGGACTCACCGCTCTCCACCTTGAAGTGTAATGTCTGAAACAACTTGGCCTCATAAAAATAGTTCTTGAAAACTGAAAATGACAGCTCACTCACGAAGGTCTATTAACAGGACCACAAAATATAAGAAATGCAAGCCGTTCCTTTATAGAGTTCATAATAGGCCCAATTCTCACAGTTATTGGTTTATATTTTAGTTAAAAATTTCCCCTTTTAAAATGTCTAATTTTTGTTGGACTGGATGTGTCTGCCTCTGTTACCTCCTGCTGGTTTTCTATACAGTGGTCTATCCTTAGCATCTTATTGTCTGAATCAGATTCTGTGTATTAACATATTTCTTAGCTTATAAGTCAGACACTGGTGCATATAAAATAGGAGCATTTTGTGTGCACCAAAATGCTCCTATTGCTGCAGCTGCTGTCTTTTGCTTCATGCTATGCCATACTCATATGATGTAGCATGAGTATGACATATGACCTACTCAATCCTATACTACCTTGAGGTGATGGTGGCTACAGGGGACAGCATCTCCTATTTTGTTCTAGATGCTGTCAGTTGATTGTGAGATGTAATAAACGCGTGTAAATCAAAAATGACTGAATGAATCTGAAAGTGGCCTTATTTACACCTTTCAAATGTAAACTTTCTAAGATAATGTGAACAACACTGTATTGTCTTATATCCCCAAAACTCTTAAGTGTGCTTTGCTTCACAATCTTGTTATTATCCCTTTTGTGTAACAAAAGGGATAATAACAGTATTGTTATTTTTTTTAACAATACTTGAATAATGACTCTTGTAACATTTTCTTCTGTAATAAAAAGCTTATGAGCCTCGGTCTCCATGTGAAGGGCCATGGTGACTGTCTGCTATTACCTAACACTTTTCTATATCAATCTCATTTATTTAATTTCCACAGAAACTGAATCCTGGGTTTCTAAGCCACAACTGTCAGAGCTGTACCTTGAACTATATTACTTTGTAATTAATCTATGTAATACTAGTTAACTGTTCAATGATATTCATTGTGGTGCATCTGTAAGCAGAGTAGTGTCTTGGTTGCCCTCACACAAGTTGTCACTCATACTAAAACTAGAGACAGCACCATTCAAAGCTTCTTTTGTTGTTTGAATAACGTACAAATCCCCAATCATTTCCTTCTTGCTTCAATGGTTTTCAATAGCTAGTGGCAAAGAGTAACCCCCTCTGTTCCGACGCACTCGTTAAGACATCCTTTTGATCAGCACAAACCGAGTGGATTTTCTTATAGCTGTTGGTGTTAACTGATTGTCTAATTATTTGAATTAAACCAAAGACTAAGTAGATTTGAAGAGCATAGTCATAGAACATTAAGTATTTATAGAACATTCAATGAATACACACATCTATATATACATACTGTATGTGTGTATGTATTTTGAGAGCACACAGAGGAACGTAGTGATCAGGAGCATCAAATGTCTGACTGACAAAATTAAGGTTTTTCTGATAATCCACCCTTACAAGTAGTTCATTAAGTTTTTAAAGAATTGCAACGTTTATGACATGAAAATGTCAAATGCATGCGAACATTTTACTTATGAATGGCCAGTGATGTACAGTAACAACTAAGCTTCTGTATGCAACCCAAGCCTAAACTTTATGCAGCTATTCAAAATGGTATTCAGAAAATTGGAGCTGAGAAATCCAAGACAATTTTCCACAGCTGACTTAATTTTCTCTCATGGCTGGGAATGGTTTACATCATTATTTTGACTTCCTCAAGACCAAAGCGTCATCAGGCTATCCACAATGTGTTCCTTCGTGTTGACTCATTGGCAGCTTGGCTTCAATATCAGTGTCTCACACTGTCACCCTTGTCTGCAGTGTTTAATCTACAGTGATAGAAACATTACTCAAGAAAGTTCTGCCAAACATATTTAATCTTTTGACTTATTGTTATGTTTAAGTTTTTGCCAGGTTTTATTGTTGAGAGTTCTCTGATTTGTGTTATCCTTGTTGTTTTGCTGCCATAATTTTGACATATCTTCTTATTTTGATAATTGCCAAATACAGTAATTATTGTATTGTGTTGTGCTTTACAACAGTTTGTTTGTTTTACTCACCCACTGTTGTTGCTCACATTTGGTCTGTTGAAGGATATTTTGGGACAGTCTTGACATCAGTCATTTCACTGTGATTGTAATAAAGTTTGTTTTCCAAGACTTTAGGCTTCTGAGTCTGCAGTAAGGTTCATCTCCATATACATTCATATCAAATGCAAATATAGCTTTAAAGTGTTATGTGGAAAGGAGTGTGTCAATAGCTTTCACTCAATTCCAAATATTTTGACACTTAGCTTTCAACTTCATTTTCTGGAATTACTTGCAGTCTTCAATTCACACATAGACCAATAATAGGATTGGTCTATGTGTGGTTGGTTGGAGGATTACATTGCTTTAGTTGTGTCGTATTATTTTAAAAGCTCTATGCAAAGATTAACGTGGTGGTAATGATGTGTTGGGGTTTTCAGTCACATCCTATTTGTTCCATTCAAATTCCTTTTGAAAGGAATTTTTTGTCCAACAGACAAGAAGCTGTTGGACAAAATCGGCTAACAGTCACATTCATAGTGCGGGAAACATATATTTCCCACTTATAGATTTTTTTTCTGTTTTTGTTTTGCCACATTTTAATGTTTTAGGCCATCAAACAAATTCTAATATCAGTAAAAAAAAAAACAAAGTAAGTACAAAAACAGTTTTTATGAATTAAGTGGACATACTTAATTCATGAAATTAAGTGCGTAATTTAAATCTTCAACACATTTCACGCCTCCAGTAAGCAGTCGTTACTCAATAGCCAAGAGCTCACACCCTCTGTAAGAAGCAATTAGCAGCAGACAAGGAGCTGGTTTTTAACCAGACTAATCCATACCTAACCTGGTAAAAGTCATGCCCTGGTTCTACGCTTTGCTTCATACTGAGAATCCTAACCCAATTATTGTGAAACAATTGCTTGCTGGAGGTGAGAACACTGACGATGTTTAAAATTTTTACTTAATCGGTAACGTTTGGCTGGGATGTACGTATGTGGTGCACCAGTTTAATTCTATGAAGCTTAAATTGCATGCGCTGTAAACGACAATCCCCAGAAAACATCCCAGATGGAGCATTGATGAAAAATGGGAATCGAGGAGAATTGCACAGGAAGATAGTCTCTAGGCTAATCCAGACCCTTTGTTATAAAGTAATTGTACCCTAAACCAAACAACTACCTAAGACATTTGGTTTAGGGGCGATGGTGGTGAGGGCAGTAGGAATTCCCTCTGCAATCAGTGAGTCACCGGTTGATTTCCGTTCTGTCCTCCTCTGTCCTTGTGTCCTTGGGCAAGACATTTCACCTGCAACCCCAGCAATCACCAACACCAGCCGGCCAGAATCAGACTGACATCCTCACTTCTGTCAGACTGCTCCAGGGCTTCTCTGGCTACAATGCAGTAGCTTGCCATCATCAATGTGTCGAGGTGTGCGTAAATGGAAACGACTGGTTGTAAAGCGTCTTTAAGGGTCCTGAAAAGCGCTATGCAAGTTTTATACAGTGTATAATAGTCTAGTTGGGTTTTCTATTAGACTGATACAGAATCAACACTCTGTAAACATAAATTAATGATCTACATTTTTAACTGAAATGTTTGCTCGAAGGGATCAAAACACTGATTTTTAAGCAGGTGACAAATGTGTATGAGTTACATGAAACATTGCTCTTTTTTCTGTTGGTGATATAAATTCTGACTATCTGGCTTTTGCATTTAGAGCAAAGCTCAATTCTTAATCCAGTCTTATTTAATTAAGTCATACTTCTAATTGGATATCATAATAAAACCAAAAGTAAATTGTCATATTTAAGCAGATAATTTATATCTGTAGATTTTGTAGTCTAATGAATAGAAAATGTAAATCAAGGATGTAAAAGTTGAAATCAAGTTGGTCTTTGGCAAAATCAAAACAAGGCAATGAATCAGCTATTTTACATTTTGCAGTTCACTTACGGTAATTTATATTAAGAGGTAAACATCATCTTGGATCCTCTTATATCTATACAAAACTTTACATGAGCTTGCTCTAGCTTGAGATCTGAGAATGTTGCTTTCTGTATTGATGCTCCCTATTTTATGAAAAATAATTTACAGCCCCCAGCTCTAAATAATTTTTAGAGCTTGATTTAAAAAACAAACAAACAAAAAACATATTTCTAATTTAGTTTGTATTGTGTGTTAATTTAGGTTTGTATTGTGTGTGTTTCTTTGTCTCTCTTATAACCACTTTTATGGGACTGTTATTGTGATGTTGATCTCTTTGGCTCCCTTTCTTTTACTGATTATTGTCTATATCTGTCTTATGTATTCATGCTTTAAAACTATAGCTTTTCTATGTAGGAAACAGATCTTATTGGTTCATACATGAATGAAAATAAAGAAAAAATAAATCTTGACTTCAAATCTTCTCAGTGCTTGATTTTTCTCTTTTTTCATTTAAACTATTTATGTTGTTTTAAGCTGCCACAAAATATGAAGAATGGCAACTGGCATATTGAATATGTTATTGTCTATTTTTGTTGTCTCTTTGAAGTGCTGTTGGAAATACTTAAATGCCACTATCAATTTCACTTTGAAAACAAACACAAAGTGAATATAAATGGCATGGTTGTCATAATTTAAAAGCCTGATCAATGTTTATAATCGATACATCTCTCTCTCTTTTTATGTATATATAGATATCTATATATGTAAATGTGTGTGTGTTGGAGTAAAATGTATGAATGGCTGAAGAGAAGAAATAATGGATGGATACATATATCTTCCTGTGTAAGTGTGATTGTAGTTGGGACTTTTAAAAAATCATATTGCAATAAGCAAAATATGATACATTTGAAGAGCTGACAAATTGTGAATAAACTCAGTTCTTTTATCACTGCTGTCCTCCTTTTACCTTTACCTTAAAAAACAGGAATCATCTGCTGTGTTCTGGACCTCCTCACTTGACTTCGGAGGATCAAGGTTCACGTCCGTCCAGAGGCGGCTTCGTTTTCCCACATGTTCTACTCTAAACAGGGAGCTAACTTGCAAAAACACACCCCCACAAACTCGTTTCCCTGGACCCCAGGAAATCACAGCAAGCTGTTTTTTCTCTTTCTGTGTCACCACCTTGGGTCTTGTTTGACACTTCAATTATACAACTTTTTCCATGTCATTATTTAATAATTTACCTTTCTTCTGGCAATGCTCTGAAGAGTGATTTAGTAATCTTGATATGTGCCAGTTGGTTGTTCTCTGTGTATTTACACCAGAACAAACAAATGGTGTAACTGCAGGTTTTTTCTGGCTGTTCTGATCTGGGAGGTCCAACCTCAATTTCATCAGGGAGAAAAAAAAAGATCAGCACAGCTATTGCTTTTAAACTTTTTACTTTATACAGGACATCATCCTTAGGTTTAAGAAGTAAAATGTTCCTTTTATCCTGCCAGTGGTTGCCAGAGGCAGACCACCTTAATAGGTCATGTGATACATGGGTCATCTTGGGGTCCGCACAGCAGATCACCAGGATCAAACACTCTTTCACTAGGTCTTTGACTCAGTGATTTATAGCTACTGAACTGGCACAAGACTTCCACGGTTAGACATACAGCAGAAATATTTCACACATTGAGTTGCAGCTTTTTACTAAAACATCTTATCAGGTGGTATATTTTTTCTCCCCCAAAATGTCCTTTGATTAAACAAATTTATGAAGTCCCTTTTGTTTTAATGTTCCACAAGAATCAAGCTGATCAAGTGGTATTATTGGAGAGCATGGCAGACAGATTTCAGTATAGATTCTAGGTTCTGTGTTGCAAAAAGATCAGTCTTATGTGAGTCAAAACCTGATAGATAATGCTGTGGATGGAGAACAGGAAGCAAACAGTGACTATGGAAATGATAGTCTTCAGAACTTCGATTCTAATCTGCTTATATTTTCCTATGATTATTTTTTAATATGATTGGTTTTCATTGCAGATACTCACTCAGAAGTTAGATAAATGCTGCATCAGGTGATTTCCCAGTACAGTGGCACTGGATCCAGTCTGAGCACATACTTTAGTTAGAGGACCAAACAACTCCTCCTTTTCTAACTGGAATTTTTTTCTGTGCAATATGATTTTTCTTATTTCTGAATTCTGTTTTTGACTGAAATTATAGCAGAGGTAGAATATTTATGAATCTGATGAAGAACTGTAAGACTTGGCTACATGAAAATCAAACAATGCAGGAAGTTTACCTTCACAGCACTAGATGATTTTCAGCAGGATAACAGCAGTATAAGAAATGATTTCAGTATATTTTGAATGTTTACCATTTAATGTTTTAATTTTTTTCTTCCTTTTAAAGAAATCCAGATTTATGTAAATATGTAGCTACAATCAAAAAGTAATACTAGTATGCTTCAGTTCCCCACTGAAACAGGTGCATATCAATTCTCAAAGAAAAACATTGTATAGATTAATATAACAGAGACTGGTGTTGTCATGCCTTTAATTCTGTTAATTATGATAATTTTCCACTTACAGCTTTTGAAAAAACATTTAAATTCTTTAAAGGTCTGAACTCATTGAGTGGGTTCAGACTCAATGGGTTGTGGTGGCTGATCCAGGTCTGAACTTGATGCTGTTTCACAGTTTCAGCTTGATGGACTTTGGCATTGTCATCAGGGAAGAAACAATTGAATTAATGGAATAACCTGGTAATTCGGTATCTTATATTTGTCAGTCGATATCATAATGTTACTGAACCTTCAACTGCAACAACCTCAGATCATAGTACAACACCCACAAGCTTGCACAGTAGACACTAAGCATGATGGGTGCATGACTTCATTTGCCTCTCTTCTTACTCTGACACAGCCATTATTCTGGGAGAGAGTGAATCTGGACTTTCTTAAATCGCTGCAGAGTCTAATCTTTAGAATCTGGACTCTGAGTCTGTAATAAAATCTATCTATCTATCTATCTATCTATCTATCTATCTATCTGTCTGTCTGTCTGTCTGTCTGTCTGTCTGTCTGTCTGTCTGTCTGTCTGTCTGTCTGTCTGTCTGTCTGTCTGTCTGTCTGTCTGTCTGTCTATCTATCTATCTATCTATCTATCTATCTATCTATCTATCTATCTATCTATCTATCTATCTATCTATCTATCTATCTATCTATCTATCTATCTATCTATCTATCTTTATGCTCCCTTGTAGTTTAAAGCCTTTTTCTCCAGTTAGCCTCACTGATTAGTGGTTTTTCTTGAGGCTATACAGCTGTTTGTTGCCAATTCCTTAAGTTCCCATCACGTTATCCGTGTGGAAATGCTCTTACTTTCATTATTAACCATAGCATTGATGAGTTCTGCTGTTTCTTTAAATCCAATTGATGTCACCAAACATTTATAAGCGATCACCAATCACTGTCATTCCGAATTTTTTTCTACCACAATTATTTCTTAAAGAGGATGGTTCCTTATTGTCCTTCCAGTTTTTAAGAATGCATTACAGTTTTCACTCCGATTTTAGTTGTCTCTACAATCTCATCAGATGTTTATTCTGCTTGTTACTAAATGATTAGATCCTGAACAAAATTCTATTTTAGTCCAGGCAGTGTTTAACAGGATGTGGAAGCAGATTTTCATCTACTATTCTTTCTAACTTTTCAATATCTCATGATCACTCTATCAGGCACACGGATATTCCTGGAATGAGCCCTCCTTGGCGTTTAATAGCCAATGATGGGGAGCATAAGATGACCCAGCCTCCCCTCCTCCCCTCTTGGAAAAGCACAGCGCAGAGTTTCCAGTGAATCACTGTGAAGCAGACGGTTACCCATCTTAGCTGATCAGTTTCAACTGATAAGCACGTTTTCCCGATCGACAAAATAAAATAAACTAAATCTGTATTGTTCACATGTCTTGGTCTACCAGCGACAGCAGTGCCGGGGGTGTTGTGGAGGGTTGTGGCATTGGAACAACCAGACTGTTATGACTCGAAATGTAACCAGAGAAACGTCTGCACTACGCCGTTCGCAGGGCGCACCCTTTGGTTATAACTGCTGGACTTTCCAAATGGCACGAGATTTTCAGCATACTGATTATGATATATTTGGGGATCCTTTTAGGTAGTTTAAACAAGCATAAAAAAACCCAACAATGTTTCATTGAATGCATTTTGTGCTGCTTGCATGCTCGGAGTGAAGTGCGATCACCCAATAAAACAAGGACAACCTACAGAGGAGACCATTTGTGCCACATTAGTCTGACTAAGTGAGGAGCCGCTTCCTCTCCTGCACATGGTCAATTGGAGACTGTTCCCTCCTCCACAAGGTGTCTCATTCACTTTTTAAATGAGCTCCTCCTCTGTGACGAAATAACAGCGTGGCTTAGGCAAAATTGAACTTGTTTCTTGCCAACATTCACGGGATACCGTCGATGCGCTCAGATCCAGGAACACGCTGGAGTAGGACCGCGCATCACCTAAAGAGAGGAGTTAGGCTCACTGGGAAGAGGAAAAAGAGGTTTTACTGCCTCAACTTGGAGTGGACCTATCCAGGCACTGTTTTACGCACGCATGTGGTGCGCTGGGATTAGCTCGATCTAAGGATTTAGTATCTATAAACAATTTTCTTTGTTCAATGGAATAAAATTAATTTAAACGTAAGTATTCCCCCCCACTTTTTAGACTATCCTGCAAACGTTGTATAAGAAACTGGGCTCCTCTTATCTCTGTAGATGCTTTTCTGAACATATTACTTCGTATTGATAATGTAGTTCTGATAAAAGCAAATCAGTACGCATAAGACAACTTATCATGTTACAAATGTACCCAGTGATGCGTACTGTCCTCAGATAACTTCTCTGTCCCGCTTATTAAGGATTTAATTTAAAATATCAAATCATCCACTTTCAGGGCTTTAAAAAAAATCATATCGTATTTTTCTTTTTTGTTCCACATTAAATGAGGTCTATTAATGAAAATGGCGCACTGGCAGTCTCACAATCAGTCCCTAAATAAATGACGTTGGCAGTCATACTGGCAGTCTTTCACAGTGAGGAGCATCCCTGCATAAGGGGCCACAGGCTTTAAAAATCTGTAAACAATTAAACCCCTCTGTGATGCTGCAGTAGGCTGCAGTAGGGGACCTCCTTTGAATTATTCTTATTAGGATTTTCTAGAAAACCAAGTTCAACCAGCTGAAACCCATTGTTTCAATAAGTATTATGACAAATATTGACATTTGTCAGAACCAGTGGCTTAAATAAAAAGCCACAAATTTTGTTTTTTCAGTTTAAGGTGACTTTCAGTCTTCTATCATGTTGTATTTACTGATGGTGGTGATTTAGTAGTGCTAATTGCCTTTCGATAGAGGGTTCCCACAGTTTTCAGCTCTTACTGATACCCGACCCCTTGTGTTTATACTGTGGGGTGCTAATGAGGGCAGGGGGTCTGCTGCTCCTGCCCTCCTGTCTCCAAAACTCCTGGTTTGACCTCACAGGAAGTTTTACCTCTCAGCTTCACCACCCACATGTTCAGTGAAAACATGAAATTCTGTCTGTATATAGCTACAACGTCTGACTAAAGACTAACAAAAGGGTTAGCTAGTGATGCTTTCCACATTCTCACCATATTAAAAAAATGCCTTTTATGTAATACTATTTTTTATATACATATTTGTAGTATTAACTTTTTTTTTTAATCTAATATGATCAATCACTTTCACTGAAAATACTTATGATCACAAAAAACTCAACAATTCAGAAATTGTTTTCTAATGTAACATTTTTCATTTTTTTCTCTTTTCAGATGATTCTAAATATTAAGCATATCCTGTGGTTATATTATCTGTGTGATGCTGCATATGCAACAAGTAAGTCCTCTTCTCTTACTCTTGGGACTCTTCTGTTGACCCTTCCCCTGCTTTCTTTATGTATTTTGATCATGCATTCGCATAAAATCCCAATATTCTTCATCTTGTCTTTTTAAAGTGGACTCATTCATTTGTGTACCTACACACATGAAGCGTCAACATTAAACTGGCATGTGTTCAGTATGACAATTTTTATTATTATTTATTTTGGGAAAAGGAGATAGTTACATGAGTGCTCTGGTTTATACATTTGGTCAATTCAACACCCATATCATATTAGAAGGAGCCACTGGTTTGAAGACAGAACAGCTGCTAACATCACACATGCTAATATGGCCTTCTATTAAAGCACACAAACTCATGCCTCTAGGGCTGCTTCACCAGTGTTTCCTAAGCATTCTCTACATTGTTCCTTGTGAATGCCAACTCCTTCTTTTCCTCCCCCTCAAAAACCTTCCAAAAAGAGAAAAAATGGTAATTTGGTTCCTCTCTGTAGAGCTTTGTGTGATACAGCCTACTGCTATTGATTTGTGTCTGGCATCTATTCCCACTTTTTAAAACACAAGACTTAAACATGAGTTCATGCGCGTTAACAATGGAATAAATGTGATTGCAGTTGTGCAATTTTGCATTGTTAGCAAAAATGTTAATGTAAGACATATGAATGAACTTTTGCTTTGATCTTCTGCACTATGAGTGGTTATGTCATGGTAGTTGAGGGATTACTGATCTAACGGTTCAATTCATAATGTGTGTTAAAAAAAACTATGAAGAGTTAAAATATATATTTTTAGCCAGACCCAGATTTAGCATGATGTAAGACCCTGAATTGTTACTAAAAAGTTTAAGTTTTCGAGAAATGTCTTCATCAGTACAAATACATTGTTAAGGCCACCAAACAGATTCTATGTGGCCAAATAACATGAACAAACAAAAACAATCACAAAACAAAGGATAAAATTAAAGATTTGTATAACGTGGACTGTCCTTATACTTACCTTTCTTTAAGTTCAGGGTTAGGATTTAGAGCAGTGTTGTGTTTTTCAACCCTGGTCTTCAAGACGCACTGTCCTGCAGGTCTTAGATCTTTCCCTGCTTCAGCAAACATGATTTCAATTGGTGACTCCTTAATCTGATCTGGATAACTACAATTATCCAGATCAGATTTGTTAAATCAGCTAAACATCTCTAAAGCATGCAGGGCAGTGTGCCTTGAGGACCAGGGTTGAAAAACACTGTTATGGAGGTAGGGCCATCTCCAGGAGTCCTGACTACTGCCCTGTTAAGCCACTGATAAAGTCTGGATTGGCCTGCAGCTGATTAGTCTCATGGCATCTTTATTTTAGCTAGTCCAACTTAGGTCAAAGGCAAAGAGGACTTCTACTGTATTACAACAATTTCAGAATCTAAAACATTAGTGGTTCATGTGAATACTATTTCATAAATACTTAGAACTTTATCAAGTCTGCATTCAGTGGGTATTAACAAGTAAGGCAATGAATCTTTACATGGCATATGAAGTATGTGCCCAATAAAAAAAGGAATATGGTGTAAAAGGAAAATATTAAACAGTTAATAGTTAAACTGAACCCTCATACAAAATTGGAGATGACCATTTTAAAATATTTTCATAGTCAAAGTTTACGTTAATTTTATTTCTTGAACATTTAACCTGTCACTAAGTTTGCAGTGAGTGGTTATTACATAGAAACTGATGATTATCTACACAAGAAATTAAACTAGGAGGTGATGTATCATCAGTAATCTTCCTTTGCAAAGTGTACATATGGAAGTAAAATGTGAAAAAGGCAAACATATTGTAGAAGTCACATTATTTTGTTGATTTCTACTTTAAGACAGTTTTACATCAAAGTTACTGTGACTGAAATAGTTTTGCATGTTCAGTCATCAGTCCTTGTTTCACACATAAAGATCATTGGTGATTGGTGAGTATTTCTTGTGCAAATATTTAGCATATTCTATGTACAAAAAATCACCCAGTACCAATATTGTCATGAAATACTGTTTGAACAAACCATAAGTACTTTTTGAGATTGTTTTAAGATAATAGAAGTTAGCTTTATCTTGACCTCTTGGCTAGCCATTAGCATGAGCCTGAAATAATCTGGATTAATCCTAAACAAAGGAATTAGGAGAGATTACTTCAAGTAAATTGTTTACACATTCATACTTTACAACTTTTCATAATTTTTTTAGATATCCTTTTAACATTGTCTGATGTGTTGGTTGTCATATTGACATCATTCTAGTTTAGACTAATCTTAGTTTGTCCAAGCATTAGATGTCAAGAACTTACCAGAGGTCTAACATGAAATGATTTAGCCATGTGTCCTTGTTTTAGCAACATAGTTTAACTCCATTAAAACATTGTACATGCACTGCACTCAGTGGGGAATTTGTTCCCACACCCATCATTTTAAAGATGAGGTTGAACTTTCCAAGAGTCACTTTCAAAACATGATGCATGTTGTTTTTTCTTTTTTTTTTATTAAGATGGGTGTAGTTGTCACACCCTTTCATTTCATTCATTTGTCACACCCTTTCAGTGTGTGTTGTCTTCTATGTTCTGAGGAAAGAGTAAACAGAATATAATAGAATGGGAAGTAAAAGGTACTAATAACTACATTAACTCTTTTGCCTTTTTTTGCCTTTCAGCATCCAACACATTATCAATAATCCAACCAATCTCTGGATCCCTCTCAGGGAAAGTAAATCTTCCCTGCTTCTTCTCCACAATCCCAACATCAGCGCCAGTCATAGGTACAAATAGAACAGCCAATTATGGCAAAGATTACTTACGAATCAAATGGACCAAAATAAAAGGACAGGAAAAGTCTACAGTGTTGGTGATGCAAAATGGGGTCATCAAGATGAACCCCATCTACAGGAACCGTGTGTCAGTGCCCAGTCACCCTGAGGATGTCGGTGACGCCTCCTTGACTATGGTCAAGCTGCGAGCTAGTGATGCTGGGACTTACAGTTGTGAAGCCACATACGGCATTGAAGATACGCATGATATTGTTAACCTTGATGTCAGTGGTAAGCTATTTATAGTTTCCTTGTTTTCGTGTTATGGAATTACATGATTTAGATGAAAACCAAAATTTGCAGAAGTGAATTACTAAAAAAAAGGTTAATAAGAGAGAAATTGAATATAAGTGGTGATAGAAATGTAAACAGGATGTGAGAGCAATGCTTTGATAGCTGCAGCTACCTAGTAGTTACAGAGAGGTAACTACAACTTTAAGTTGTCCTTGCTTCAGAGAGAATGCCCTCCTTAAAAAAGATTTAAGAGACTTTTATGAGTTAGTTTGTGATGAATTCCCTATAAAATATGTTAAGGTTTGTGGTTGTGAAAAAAGTGGAATATTCAGTATTTTACTTTATGGCTTTCTCAGTTTAAACCCAGTCAAAAAAGATTTAATATGGGCAAACTTCCATATGTTGTATACAAACTTTGGTGCACATTTCATGGGTGTCTTGTCATTACCTTGTGTCACCCCCCCCTCCAACACTGACAGTATTACCAAACAAACAGTGTATTTCACTACTGTGAAATACATGTGTTAATGCAGGTCACATGATAACATATCTTCACCTTGTTCAGTTGTTTTAATTTTATAGGCTTTTAGAAAATTAATGTGGGTGATACTGTATAACTTTTGTGGACGCATGGGTGGGGAGAAACTGGGATAGTTTTGGTTTACAATCTGCCTGACCTCTTTTCCAACAATTTGCAATGTTAATTGACACCATCAATCAAATCTGAAGCATCTGTTTACCGTCCACAAATATGGGGATTTCAGGGCTATGGCATCACATGCAGTTATCTTGTTCATTTGTGGTGAACAGTGTGAGTATTTCACATATCCTCTCGGCTTATTGCAAACCTCCTTGTTTCCAAAGACGCTAAGAGACTCATTTTTTTTACCCTCAGAGAGTGTTTTACAAGACACTTGCCAAAATTTACCACCCTGGATTTATGCTAACGAATTGCAGATGACTATCTTCAACTGTGTATACAAAATTTGATTGTCTCTCATCTTTGAATGGTTCTTACTTTTTGTAACTTATTTGTTGCCAGGTGTTGTTTTTCACTATCGAGCAAGCCCCAGCAGGTACACCTTAAGTTATGAGAAAGCTGTCCAAACTTGCAAAGATATTGGAGCAAGCATAGCTACCTATTCCCAACTGAAAGCAGCTTATGAAGATGGATTTGACCAGTGTGATGCTGGCTGGATTGCTGACCAGACAGTGAGGTCAGCTTTATCACTCAACACTACTGTTGATACACATAATGAACATATGTACTGTATATACAGCAAATGTAAAAAATGTGCACATTACGACATTATGATTTTTAATACTAAGCCTTTTTCTATAGATACCCAATTACCAGACCAAGAGACGGCTGCCTTGGAAACCTTAAGATGATACCTGGTGTTAGGACATACGGAGTTAGAAACCCTTCAGAGACCTATGATGTATACTGTTACGTCGATAAACTTGACGGTAAGCTATTGGGGCAGTTTTGAGAGCGTGAGTTTAAAAAGGCTTCAGCTAAAACTCTTATTGTACCACGATTACCATCGTGGTAATTGTACCACGTAATCCTTGTTTTTGACACAATTTTCTGCACAAATAAGCTTCACATTTTATAAAAGGAAGATTGCAGAGAAGCTTCTAATAACTTCACATGAAAGAATGGCTTTAGTGGTTTTTTTAAAAGTCCCCAACAAAAATATGATAATTAGATTTTTAACTGTCTTTGGCACTGCTCAGCAATTTTTTCTCTCTCTTCATCAACTAGTTTAGTATGTTACTGTTCTTGGATTAAATTGCACTACAGTATTTTACTGTGATTAATGTCCCTGTTGTCAAATAGAAATTCCAATCACCTCTCAGCATTTGCTCTTCTATCTGGGATTTGTTCAGGGCAATATTTTGAGCGCATGGTATTTAATATCACTTAATGAAGATTTGCAAACAGATATTAAACAAATAGAGGTAACATACTAGGTCTTCAGTTTAAGCTGCTGAAGACATATGCTACACTGTAAATAATAAACCAGAACCCTTCTTTATTAGCATGTGATCATTGTTGATAGTGACTGTAGAATACTGCCAAAAACGCATGCTGTATTACCCAGAGATTGTAGTTTCTGTTCCACATTTAACCAGACTTGTGTGACACACCAGTTTGATTATAAGTGAAACAATGCAATTACTCCTTATCGTGAAACTAAGCCCCAAATCAGCATTTTTTTTTACTGACAAACTGTCTAAATAGGTTATTTAGGATTCTATCTCTATGCCTCTGTGTGATTTTTAACATTTTCTTGTATGTGTAGTTCTGCATTATTTTGCCTAAACCGTCTCACTGCTGGCCTCATTTGGTCGAACGTCCGGACTAGATAAAGCTGTATACAAGTACAGTCCATGCTTTGCTTTTATAAAGTCTTCATTATTTTTTCTTTCTTTCAGGTGAAGTCTTTTATGCTCCTGCGGCGGGTAAGCTAACTTTTTTAGAGGCCACTGAGGAGTGCAAAAAACACAAAGCTGTCTTGGCGTCCACTGGCCAACTCCACGCTGCTTGGAGAATGGGACTGGACAGATGTGACTATGGCTGGCTCTCTGACGGGAGTGTACGACACCCTGTTGTGCATCCTAGAATTCCATGTGGCGGAGGCCTAATGGGTGTCAGGACACTGTATCGCTACAGAAATCAGACCTGCTTTCCAGAACCTTCCATGAAGTTTGGAGCTTACTGCTTTAGAGGTAAAAACTATTTTTCCTTGAATTCTTGAAATTTAAACTGAATGTGCAGTGCATGTTTTTTGACAGAATAATCAAATTTTTAGCACTGAAGCAAACATTCATATAGCATGGAAAATTATCTCAGAAAAAACATTCAACCTTTCCCCCTTTTGTTTATTTTGCTGGGTTCATGCTCTTTGTTATAAAACACCAAGTACTAGAAAATATGAATAATTTCTTTTCAAAGTTAAGAGAACAGTTTAAAGTTGCAGTGTGTATGTAATATTTGTTAAAATTGTCACTATGTTGTGACAATATAACATGAGACAGATAATCTGTGAAAAGATCAAACTTTATCACTTATTATTTATTTGTTATACTTTTGCCATCCTTGCCTGGCATTCAAGTGTTTCAGGAACTACATCAGAAAGCCAGGTTGATTAATTTCTAATAAGCATTGTGCTGCTTGTTGTAGATGCTAGTGGGGTCAATGGACTACAATTACATAAAGAACTTTTCTTCTAATTGACAAAAAATGAGTAATGATATTTCTCAGGAGTTTGAGGTCAATGAACTGTTGTTTAAATTTATTATGCTTCATTACTTCCAGTTGTCCTAATTAAGGTTTATTTTTCATTTAAAAAGTCCACATGTGTAAATGATATCTTAATTAAATAAATATTAATTTAACTGTAATTTTAGTCATAATAAATGAAACCCAACTGTTTAACTTGAAAATGTTCAGGTTAAACTAGTTATGTCACAGGGGACCTAGGTTTACACAGAGATTATCATGAGAATAGAAGCAAATGCAGAATTGGATTTTTACTAAAAATCACATTAATAATGGCCCTTTATGGTACGCTAAATGATATCAGAATGATAAAAACCCTAAAATTGTGATAGTTTCAAAATTGCTAGGGTAGCACCCACAGATAGATAATAGAAGTAACTTAGAAAGGGCAGTAAAAGTGCCCAATGCTGCAGCCTTTTTAGACGCACTAACCGACCCTCCCCTTGCAGCTTTCATCTCTAATTTCCATTGTCAGTTTTGGTTCTGTCATTCTCACTTGTAGTTATCTGAGTAGACATTTGGATAATGGACAAAAACTACTGCTGGACTTCTAAATTCAGTCATCCTTGGTGACCTTTGACATGGCCTTTCCATCTTCACAAATGAAAGGCTGGACAGATAAGCTGACCACTGCCTGGTCATTTAATGCCTCTTGGGCCATGCTGACTCTCGCAGTGATAAGTCTTCATGGAGTTCAGAGGGCACACAAACATGCCACACTCACCTCCTGCTCTGTGTGTCATGTCAGCTCTCTCACCCAAGTTGTATTTACACCTTAGTGTAAGTGAGCTTTAAGTGCCACTTTTTGGCGGATCTCTGTCCTATCTGTCTTTACAGCCTGCAATACAGTCTCTATAGGAAAATATTATCTAACCCAATGTCACTTAAACTACAGAAAAACACATAGGAGGGGGCGCTAGATGCAGTGAGAAAATGTAATGATTATTTGCTAAGTAGACTTTGGATTCCCCTGAAAGAAACAAGGGTCTCTATAACAGCAACAGTTGAAATGGATTTGTGATATAATGCAATATTTCTGAGAGCAGACCCTCATTTTCCTGTAATGGAAAATGTGTCTCACTCCTTATGTCACTTATGCTGTAGTTTCATGAGCAAAAGGCTGATGCGTAATGGTCAACAGCTGCCTTTTATGCAGTCTGTCAGTGCAACTAAGGGTGGCTTTAGATTGGTTTTTATTAGTATGAGTAAATGCAAGAGACTGGGAGTACAGAGGAGCAGGAAGCAAGAGGACCCTTTCGAAAATAATTTATGAACTAAGTGACTTATTAAAATGCTTATGCTTAACTTATCTGATTTGGTATTTGCTGCTCTACACTCAGCGAAAGAAAATGAAAGCAGTCATATATGACAGCTAGATTATAGTAACAGAACCAACAGAGGATGGCAAAGATGAAGAAACAGTAGCAAAACCACAAGACGTGATCCCTTCAACTATACATACAACTTAATTCCTCTGTTATGCACATTGTGGCCCTTTTAGGCAAGTCTGGAAATGTTTGGAAAAACTTTCAAAGTGCACATATGAAAAAGACTGTTTGAATAATTACCTATTTTTCCACGAATATCCTGTTGTCATGTCATTCAAGACCATGAAAGCTGATTAAAAGTTCAAACTTAATGTCTTGAGTTATTAGCTCTGTATCCTTAGAAAAAATGGCTACTTATGACTGGTTGGAAATTGCAGTAAGAGTTAACAGAGGAAGTCGTCTTCACTGAAGTTTCTAGCAAACATTAGAAGTTGTGAACGCATATGTTAGCTGTTGCTGTTATTTACTTTTTGTTTCCCAACAATTGAAATGGTATTACAGCAACACTAGGAACTTAATCTTGCTACACCACTCTACAAAATAAATACAGTTTCACACATTTTCAATGTGAAGTATTTACTTTGTGCATGAAAAAAGGCTTATTTGGTGCACATTTCAGTCACACAAACTCAAATCACATCAATGCTACATTTGCAGGACATCATAGTCTGAAAAATCTCTTACAATTGTTAGTCATCAAATTCCAATGCAAATTCTCAATACATTTGTTTACTGACTTTCCAAAAGTTTTAATATTTTTTTTTTACATTTTTTGTGTTTTTTATTGTTTACTCTATAGGAGGGAGAGACACAATCAACCAGACTTTCCTTGTGGATGTATCTGTACAAGAAGTCATTACTACCACCACCACCACCAGATCCACCACTGTTTCCACCACATCATTCGACACAACAGCAGAGGCAGAGAAGTCTTCAGACTATGATCCCACATATGTTACATCAATGTTCTCTGTCAGTATGTCTCCTCCTCAGCCCACTCCCCCAGACCAAGATGCTCAATTAATCACAACAGTTGCACCAACAATTATAGAGGATTCTGATGATAAAGATAGTATAAGCGACATAGACATAAATTACTCTAACAGCTTTGGTACTGTTGGACCTGTTCCTTCCCATGGTGAAGAGATCACTGAAATTCACATGACGAAAGAGACCACTGGTTCTACAGCATCCTTTGAAGATCCAGATTCCCACTCGGTGATTGAGATCAGCACAATCAAACCTGATGTACTTCTACCAGATGACTCTTTAAATACAGCAGGCAGGTTTGCAGAGGGGAAGACAGAGAAAACTATTGTGACTCATAGGATGATCACAGATATTTCCTCTAAAATCACAGATGCTCCTACAGAATCTACTGAAATGACCAGGAAAGGAGCATTTATTTCCTCTGTATCAACACCATTCATCGCAGCTCCTGGTTTCCAGTTAACAACACCAGGAGATTATGAAGATGGGACTATAACTGATATTTTTCTCCAGGCTACTCCACCATTCCAGCCATTCCCACAGATCATAGATCAAACTGCCATGGAAACATCAACCCCAACTACAAGTGGCACTACCTCTAGGTATAACACTGTGCCAGAAGATGAGATAAGCACCACAGAAATAACAGAGACCCTTGACATTGAAAGGCAAACAATACAAAAAACACAGGAAGCAGATTCTCTTGCTACATCTGGTGATCCAGATGTAGCTTCCAGGTTCCCGGTTGAGAGCCGAGTGTTTACTGAAGAAGTGGCATTGTCAACAACTGAACACACCCTCAGTGAGTCCAGCAGTCGGAGAACAGAACATACTGCAGAAACTCTCACAGAGGATGACACTTTGGGAAGCAGTGGGGCAGAGAGATTTACATTCTCTTCTACGACATCAACTGTAACCAGCACGCTCAAAATCACACCTTCAGTGGTCACGAAGGCACAGATTCAGAATATTTCAGGTAAGATTAGCATTTTCTTACATTTTTAAACAGAGGACAAATAAGGAGGGAGATGTAACAAAAGGAATGTAATACAATGTGTGCGTGTGCCAAGGTTGTCTTTGGTTTGAATATGGTCTTCTGCATAGATTATTTCTTTCCTCCAGTGGAATTAAGTGTATCATTTGAGACAAGCGCCACAGAAATAACAGAAATATTTGCAGTTACTTGCTTGAACAAATGCAGTTTGTATTCATGGTAATGCATTTTCTGTAGGTGATTTGTTTCCTATGTTGTTTTGGCACATGATAGTATTCATAATGACTAGGCCCCTCTTTTGCTGCCAAATTAGTTCTGACCAGTCGAGAAAAATAGCATGCAACATCTAGGGTTCCCTGTGGGTTCTGGTACTGGCTTTTGAGCAATAGATTCTTTGGACCTTGTGAATTTTTGTGTGGAGTCTTTGTGGATGGAATTGTTTCCCAAGGATGTCATTACAGCTTATCAAATGTTAAGTTGCAATAATTTGATAAGATCTTCTGACTTTGGAGTTATTTGCAGAGTCCCCTGCCATGTTCTTTTGAGGGCTGTCTTGCCATGCACTGCACCTGGTCCCTAAAAAGAAGTTTTCAGTACTTTGTAGTTTTTTTTTCCTAGCACTATGGGTTTCTACATCTTCTCTTGTGGCATTCATTGGTACCATACAGGCAGAAAAGAAACAAAAAACCACTGACAAATGCAGTTTATATTTAAGCCCTTGTTTTATAAAATATAACATCAAAACTTACAGTAGATGATAGGCTAGCCTTAATTAGGCACAATGACTTACATTTCAAACTAAAACATGTATGACTTCAACATTATGAAAATCATAATAATAGTAACTATTATTATATATGACTTACATTATGAAAGTCTTACATTTCACAAGAATAATGTGACTTTCATCCTATGAAAGTCACATTATGACTCATAGTCGTACATGTGAAAGAATGCAGGTTTATTTTGTGTTGTTTAACTACTTCTATGCATTTACATTATTCCCCTAACTGAGTGTGACCATCTGACTGACAGCCAACCTGGCAATAACTAAAGTGTGTTGGCAGTCTACCGCCTTAAGCACAGTAAACACTGTCTTCATCTTAGACTGGACACCACCTCATAAGGTGATGTCATCACTAACTCACAGTCCCTGCCCTTTTTGTCAGGACAGCTGGAGGCTGCCTGACCAAAGGAAGTGATTATAGCTACTTTTACTGCTCATGTGATTGACTGAGACTTTCTGGGTCTCATTCTGTCCTCCCAGTGTGTATGGGAAAAACATGCAGAAAAATTTGTGGTGACATTGAAAGGTTTGTCTGCATTGTAACAAAATAAAATCTCATTTGGGTTTAAAGAAAATCACTTAACTAATTTTTTTATGGGCGTAAAAACATCACTTAGCAAATTTGTTGTGTGGCTCCAGATTATTGTGTTATAGTGAACTTTACGCTTGTGTTTTAGATTAATTGATGACAGCTAAATACACTGTTTACCAAGTGTTTTAGTTATTGCGACTTCTTAAATTATTGATCATCTATGTGTCAAAGAAAAAATTTACAGAATATCACAAAATCCCAAATAGTACATTCAGACTGCATTTAAAGTTCTGTTTTAAATTGGCTGTTCTCACCTTGATAAACTGATTTTTACACAGTTTGTGGAAAACACCAGAAATTTTGAACATGCATGTATTCCAACCCTCATATTTTCTGTTGCTAGACCTACTCTACAGATTGAAGTCTGCATTGTAAAGTATGTATTTAAATAATTCTGAGGATTAAAAATATTAGAATCAATAAATGCACATTTTTTTTCAAACAATAGTTATATTATTACTCAAAACCTAAAAAGCATTACAATACCTGCAGAGACAAAGGACATAGTATCCGAAGCCCTGCTTTTCTTTGTATAATGTATCTTCTGGAGGTGAGTGTGGAAAAAGCAAGAGATTACTCAGCTATTTGTAGTCTTATAAAAATTACAAGGAGGATGGAGAAAAATAATCCAAATAGACTACTAAAATTAACTGTCATCTATATTACTTTCTCATCTACATTGTCAGTGCCTGATTGCTTGTCTTTACATTCTATTTTAATGAATTTGTTCTTTTCTGCAATAAAATTAAAAATTACAGGACTTGTTTTTCACACATTCCTGAAGAGGATCTAATTTTAAACAACCTGTTTGTTGTGTCACTTTTTTCCCTCAAATTGAGGAATAGAGGAAATTGAGGAATTGAGGAAATTGAAGAATTTTACTCAAAAACAATATTTCTATGCTATAGTGAACTTTGCTATGGAAGAATTTATGTAAATAGTTGACTACATCTCTTGGCTTTTTAATAATAGCATTTCCACATTCAATGAAAGTAGGCTGCACTGGAATTTTTCTAAGCACACAATTTCGAGTTTTCCACAGTTGTTTGTGATAATTTTTAATTTGCGCTGTCAGTATAATTGACTTAGCTGTAAATGTAACTGACAGTCTGTGATATTCTGGGGTTGGAAAGAACAAGCAGAGGAAATGTGGAGACGAAATCTTTTAATGGTGGAACGCAGGAACAGAACAGCTACTACAGTACAGTTTTTCTGGCTAACCCAATCTAATAAGTTGGCCTACTAAGAACTATACCTAGAACAGGTATATCTGTATTTCTACCACTAGGGGCAACAAACCACTCTATTACACAGTCATTACTCTCTTGAACCAGTTTTATTTTATTTTATTTTCTTTTGTAAGTTGGTGGCATGCAGGCATCTGCTTGTTTAAGTGTAGAACAAGTATGTGTTTGAGTGGGTCAGTAAGGCCAGGAAATTGCTTAAGTTCCCAGGCGTGACCTTCTTTGTAACAGGTGTCTTTCAACATGGTTGAAAAGCTACAGGTGTTCTCATTTACAACTGATAATCTTTCTACACTGTCATTTGAGGAAAACAGAGATGAGGCAGTGGGACTGAAGGCATAGACAGCAAGAAAATAAGGAGAGTGATGGAGGACAGAGTTGTAAAAGTCATGTGTATTAATGGATTTGTGCATTTGTAAATCTGGTAGCAACTGATAGGCAATTCATGGAAAGTTGGATTGTACTACTAGACTTATTCATAGCTCTAGTTCTCTTTAACTTGCTCATTCAATAGATTTAGTTTAAAAACTTTAATTTACAGTTAATTTAAAAACTTTAAGTTGAAGTTTTTATTTTCTTGCATAGTGTTGATGACTTATGTTTTAGTTTATGTCCTTTGTGTTTTGGAGGATGTGTAGTCTTCCCATCAAGAAAATGTTATTTGGTATTGAAGACATACAGTACAGACCAAAGGTTTGGACACACTTTCTCATTGACTTCAATGAGAAGGTGTGTCCAAACTTTTGGTCTGTACTGTATACCTTTGTTAGGCACTGTGCTGTTGGTGAAGGATACCATTGCTGTAAAGCAATGGTCTCAAACTGCTGTCCTCAAGGCTGAGAGTCCTGCAACACATAGAGGTCATTCTCTACAAAGCTCTAATAACCTAATATTGGAGCAGGGTGTGCTGAAGGTTACAGAGATCTAAAAGGTGTAGGTCACTGACTATTCACAACCACCCTTTGAGACCTATTGCAACTTTAACAACAGGAATGTGGGTAAATGTGTCACTTTGTAGATATGTATTTCCCACCAAATAAATGTAACCAAACTGTTTTAGTTTTAAATATGCTACTAAAAGTGACATGTTTATTTGAAGAAATTTAAGCATAAAACCATATTTAAGCATTAAAATAAAAACAATAAAAAAACTATATGAGATTGTTGTGCTATCTTCTATAATGGCAAATGCATTTTAATAAGCCTCTTTGCATTTTCAGAAAGTAGAACTTCTGTTGAAAACATCACTAATTCTACTGAGACACCCATCACTAAAACCACGGCTGGTTCTTCTGCTTTCAACATTCTGTCCGTATCGACATCAAGAAAAGCCGAAACAAGTGACACTTCAAAAACAGATGTTTCTTCAGCTTCAGCGCTCCAGAGCACAGAGAAACCAACATCAATGTCATCTGAAACATATCAGACTCTTGCTACAATGAAGTTCCAGGAAACGTCAGCAGTTCCAGAGGAAAGTTCAAAATCTCCAATTACAAGAGAAGATAGGACAAGTAAACCAACAAGTGAAATGTCTAGCAGAGACATTGCATATTCTACTGGCTCATCATTGTTCAGCACTGAGAAGACAACAAATATTCTACCTAAGGATGACGACAGTGTTCAAACAGGTCAGACAACGAGACCTTCACTTTCCACAGTAACTGGCAGAACAGAAAGTTCTTCTGCCGCTTCTCCAGTAGATAGAGACTATACTAGAGGCCAAACCATTGACATGTCCACACCAGTATCGACTGTTGCAGGGTTATCGTCATCTGATATCGTCAATGAGACAACACGATCGCCTGAAGCTATGACGATTCAAATAGGCACAGAACCCAAAATCTCCGGAGAAGGCTCTGCTGCTTTTGCTGACAAGTCAGTTGTGACCATTGCCACTGCATTCCCAACATCTGCTGTCTCTGATGGTAAACCCATGAGCCCATCAACGCTTTCTTCGATTATTCCATCTGTCTCATCATCCACAACTCTGCATGATGAGTATGAAGAAATAAGTACAAGGTTTACAACTGTCGAGTCCATTGATGTACTCAGTGAATCAAGTATTCAACCTGACACAGCTTCAAAGCTCATTGTCACAGATCCAGAAAGTGCTGGACAAACACATTCTAATGTTACTGATGAGTCAATGAAGACAACAGCAGTTTATACAACAATAGGCACAAAGTCAGCTTCAGTCTCAGAATCATACACATCTGAAACAAGTGATGTGTCAAAAACTGCTGTCACGCCAGCCGTCTTACTCCGTAGCACAGCAAAACCAACATTGGAATCTACTGAAACAGAACAAACTTTTACCACATCCCATTCTCAAGCAAAATCTGAAACTTCATTTGACACGTCAAGCTCAGCCATAACTGATGGAAGGACCACAAATCCATATACTAGTGGATACCCTGAAGAAATGTCCAGCAAACACATGGAATCTCCAACAGGTTCCTCGTTAATCAGTCCAGAGACCACAACAGCAGAACAAATTGATAGCTTTTCAACAGAACTAAGAACTCTCCCCTCAGTTTCATCTCTTACTGAAAAGCCAGAGAAAAGTGTTGGTGCTACTACAGAAGATATGGACGGTTCAGGAACTCCGAGTACAGACTTGTTCACATCATCTATAACCGTTATTGGTGCATCGTCCAGTCTCTACAGTATTGACACAACAACAGTAACAACATCTCCTGAATCAGAGTCTGCCACTGTGAGAACAGAACAAGGTACTTCTGGTGAAAACATCACTAAGTCTACTGAGACACCCATCACTAAAACCACGTCTGGCTCTTCTGCTTTCAATATTCTGTCCGTCTCGACATCAAGAAAAGCCGAAACAAGTGACACTTCAAAAACAGACGTTTCTTCAGCTTCAGCGCTCCAGAGCACAGAGGAACCAACATCAATGTCATCTGAAACATATCAGACTCTTGCTACAATGAAGTTCCAGGAAACGTCAGCAGTTCCAGAGGAAAGTTCAAAATCTCCAATTACAAGAGAAGATAGGACAAGTAAACCAACAAGTGAAATGTCTAGCAGAGACATTGCATATTCTACTGGCTCATCATTGTTCAGCACTGAGAAGACAACAAATATTCTACCTAAGGATGACGACAGTGTTCAAACAGGTCAGACAACGAGACCTTCACTTTCCACAGTAACAGGCAGAACAGAAAGTTCTTCTGCCGCTTCTCCAGTAGATAGAGACTATACTAGAGGCCAAACCATTGACATGTCCACACCAGTATCGACTGTTGCAGGGTTATCGTCATCTGATATCGTCAATGAGACAACACGATCGCCTGAAGCTACGACGATTCAAATAGGCACAGAACCCAAAATCTCCGGAGAAGGCTCTGCTGCTTTTGCTGACAAGTCAGTTGTGACCATTGCCACTGCATTCCCAACATCTGCTGTCTCTGATGGTAAACCCATGAGCCCATCAACGCTTTCTTCGATTATTCCATCTGTCTCATCATCCACAACTCTGCATGATGAGTATGAAGAAATAAGTACAAGGTTTACAACTGTCGAGTCCATTGATGTACTCAGTGAATCAAGTATTCAACCTGACACAGCTTCAAAGCTCATTGTCACAGATCCAGAAAGTGCTGGACAAACACATTCTAATGTTACTGATGAGTCAATGAAGACAACAGCAGTTTATACAACAATAGGCACAAAGTCAGCTTCAGTCTCAGAATCATACACATCTGAAACAAGTGATGTGTCAAAAACTGCTGTCACGCCAGCCGTCTTACTCCGTAGCACAGCAAAACCAACATTGGAAT
The DNA here is from genome assembly GCF_001444195.1 of Xiphophorus couchianus. Classification (NCBI taxonomy): domain Eukaryota; kingdom Metazoa; phylum Chordata; class Actinopteri; order Cyprinodontiformes; family Poeciliidae; genus Xiphophorus; species Xiphophorus couchianus. The sequence goes on from NC_040239.1 coordinate 18,755,559, forward strand.
CTACTGAAACAGAACAAACTTTTACCACATCCCATTCTCAAGCAAAATCTGAAACTTCATTTGACACGTCAAGCTCAGCCATAACTGATGGAAGGACCACAAATCCATATACTAGTGGATACCCTGAAGAAATGTCCAGCAAACACATGGAATCTCCAACAGGTTCCTCGTTAATCAGTCCAGAGACCACAACAGCAGAACAAATTGATAGCTTTTCAACAGAACTAAGAACTCTCCCCTCAGTTTCATCTCTTACTGAAAAGCCAGAGAAAAGTGTTGGTGCTACTACAGAAGATATGGACGGTTCAGGAACTCCGAGTACAGACTTGTTCACATCATCTATAACCGTTATTGGTGCATCGTCCAGTCTCTACAGTATTGACACAACAACAGTAACAACATCTCCTGAATCAGAGTCTGCCACTGTGAGAACAGAACAAGGTACTTCTGGTGAAAACATCACTAAGTCTACTGAGACACCCATCACTAAAACCACGTCTGGCTCTTCTGCTTTCAATATTCTGTCCGTCTCGACATCAAGAAAAGCCGAAACAAGTGACACTTCAAAAACAGACGTTTCTTCAGCTTCAGCGCTCCAGAGCACAGAGGAACCAACATCAATGTCATCTGAAACATATCACACTCTTGCTACAGTGAAGTTGCAGGAAATGTCAGCAGTTCCAGAGGAAAGTTCAAAATCTCCAATTACAAGAGAAGATAGGACAAGTAAACCAACAAGTGAAATGTCTAGCAGAGACATTGCATATTCTACTGGCTCATCATTGTTCAGCACTGAGAAGACAACAAATATTCTACCTAAGGATGACGACAGTGTTCAAACAGGTCAGACAACGAGACCTTCACTTTCCACAGTAACAGGCAGAACAGAAAGTTCTTCTGCCGCTTCTCCAGTAGATAGAGACTATACTAGAGGCCAAACCATTGACATGTCCACACCAGTATCGACTGTTGCAGGGTTATCGTCATCTGATATCGTCAATGAGACAACACGATCGCCTGAAGCTACGACGATTCAAATAGGCACAGAACCCGAAATCTCCGGAGAAGGCTCTGCTGCTTTTGCTGACAAGTCAGTTGTGACCATTGCCACTGCATTCCCAACATCTGCTGTCTCTGATGGTAAACCCATGAGCCCATCAACGCTTTCTTCGATTATTCCATCTGTCTCATCATCCACAACTCTGCATGATGAGTATGAAGAAATAAGTACAAGGTTTACAACTGTCGAGTCCATTGATGTACTCAGTGAATCAAGTATTCAACCTGACACAGCTTCAAAGCTCATTGTCACAGATCCAGAAAGTGCTGGACAAACACATTCTAATGTTACTGATGAGTCAATGAAGACAACAGCAGTTTATACAACAATAGGCACAAAGTCAGCTTCAGTCTCAGAATCATACACATCTCAAACAAGTGATGTGTCAAAAACTGCTGTCACGCCAGCCGTCTTACTCCGTAGCACAGCAAAACCAACATTGGAATCTACTGAAACAGAACAAACTTTTACCACATCCCATTCTCAAGCAAAATCTGAAACTTCATTTGACACGTCAAGCTCAGCCATAACTGATGGAAGGACCACAAATCCATATACTCGTGGATACCCTGAAGAAATGTCCAGCAAACACATGGAATCTCCAACAGGTTCCTCGTTAATCAGTCCAGAGACCACAACAGCAGAACAAATTGATAGCTTTTCAACAGAACTAAGAACTCTCCCCTCAGTTTCATCTCTTACTGAAAAGCCAGAGAAAAGTGTTGGTGCTACTACAGAAGATATGGACGGTTCAGGAACTCCGAGTACAGACTTGTTCACATCATCTATAACCGTTATTGGTGCATCGTCCAGTCTCTACAGTATTGACACAACAACAGTAACATCTCCTGAATCAGAGTCTGCCTCTGTGAGAACAGAACAAGGTACTTCTGGTGAAAACATCACTAAGTCTACTGAGACACCCATCACTAAAACCACGTCTGGCTCTTCTGCTTTCAATATTCTGTCCGTCTCGACATCAAGAAAAGCCGAAACAAGTGACACTTCAAAAACAGACGTTTCTTCAGCTTCAGCGCTCCAGAGCACAGAGGAACCAACATCAATGTCATCTGAAACATATCAGACTCTTGCTACAGTGAAGTTGCAGGAAACGTCAGCAGTTCCAGAGGAAAGTTCAAAATCTCCAATTACAAGAGAAGATAGGACAAGTAAACCAACAAGTGAAATGTCTAGCAGAGACATTGAATCTTCTACTGGCTCATCGTTGTTCAGCACTGAGAAGACAACAAATCTTCTACCTAAGGATGACGACAGTGTTCAAACAGGTCAGACAACGACACCTTCACTTTCCACAGTAACGGGCAGAACAGAAAGTTCTTCTGCCGCTTCTCCAGTAGATAGAGACTATACTAGAGGCCAAACCATTGACATGTCCACACCAGTATCGACTGTTGCAGGGTTATCGTCATCTGATATCGTCAATGAGACAACACGATCGCCTGAAGCTATGACGATTCAAATAGGCACAGAACCCGAAACCTCCGGAGAAGGATCTGCTGCTTTTGCTGACAAGTCAGTTGTGACCATTGCCACTGCATTCCCAACATCTGCTGTCTCTGATGGTAAACCCATGAGCCCATCAACGCTTTCTTCGATTATTCCATCTGTCTCATCATCCACAACTCTGCATGATGAGTATGAAGAAATGAGTACAAGGTTTACAACTGTCGAGTCCATTGATGTACTCAGTGAATCAAGTATTCAACCTGACGCAGCTTCAAAGCTCATTGTCACTGATGAGTCAATGAAGACAACAGCAGTTTATACAACAATAGGCACAAAGTCAGCTTCAGTCTCAGAATCATACACATCTCAAACAAGTGATGTGTCAAAAACTGCTGTCACGCCAGCCGTCTTACTCCGTAGCACAGCAAAACCAACATTGGAATCTACTGAAACAGAACAAACTTTTACCACATCCCATTCTCAAGCAAAATCTGAAACTTCATTTGACACGTCAAGCTCAGCCATAACTGATGGAAGGACCACAAATCCATATACTCGTGGATACCCTGAAGAAATGTCCAGCAAACACATGGAATCTCCAACAGGTTCCTCGTTAATCAGTCCAGAGACCACAACAGCAGAACAAATTGATAGCTTTTCAACAGAACTAAGAACTCTCCCCTCAGTTTCATCTCTTACTGAAAAGCCAGAGAAAAGTGTTGGTGCTACTACAGAAGATATGGACGGTTCAGGAACTCCGAGTACAGACTTGTTCACATCATCTATAACCGTTATTGGTGCATCGTCCAGTCTCTACAGTATTGACACAACAACAGTAACATCTCCTGAATCAGAGTCTGCCTCTGTGAGAACAGAACAAGGTACTTCTGGTGAAAACATCACTAAGTCTACTGAGACACCCATCACTAAAACCACGTCTGCCTCTTCTGCTTTCAATATTCTGTCCGTCTCGACATCAAGAAAAGCCGAAACAAGTGACACTTCAAAAACAGACGTTTCTTCAGCTTCAGCGCTCCAGAGCACAGAGGAACCAACATCAATGTCATCTGAAACATATCAGACTCTTGCTACAGTGAAGTTGCAGGAAACGTCAGCAGTTCCAGAGGAAAGTTCAAAATCTCCAATTACAAGAGAAGATAGGACAAGTAAACCAACAAGTGAAATGTCTAGCAGAGACATTGAATCTTCTACTGGCTCATCGTTGTTCAGCACTGAGAAGACAACAAATCTTCTACCTAAGGATGACGACAGTGTTCAAACAGGTCAGACAACGACACCTTCACTTTCCACAGTAACGGGCAGAACAGAAAGTTCTTCTGCCGCTTCTCCAGTAGATAGAGACTATACTAGAGGCCAAACCATTGACATGTCCACACCAGTATCGACTGTTGCAGGGTTATCGTCATCTGATATCGTCAATGAGACAACACGATCGCCTGAAGCTATGACGATTCAAATAGGCACAGAACCCGAAACCTCCGGAGAAGGATCTGCTGCTTTTGCTGACAAGTCAGTTGTGACCATTGCCACTGCATTCCCAACATCTGCTGTCTCTGATGGTAAACCCATGAGCCCATCAACGCTTTCTTCGATTATTCCATCTGTCTCATCATCCACAACTCTGCATGATGAGTATGAAGAAATGAGTACAAGGTTTACAACTGTCGAGTCCATTGATGTACTCAGTGAATCAAGTATTCAACCTGACGCAGCTTCAAAGCTCATTGTCACTGATGAGTCAATGAAGACAACAGCAGTTTATACAACAATAGGCACAAAGTCAGCTTCAGTCTCAGAATCATACACATCTGAAACAAGTGATTTGTCAAAAACTGCTGTCACGCCAGCCGTCTTACTCCGTAGCACAGCAAAACCAACATTGGAATCTACTGAAACAGAACAAACTTTTACCACATCCCATTCTCAAGCAAAATCTGAAACTTCATTTGACACGTCAAGCTCAGCCATAACTGATGGAAGGACCACAAATCCATATACTAGTGGATACCCTGAAGAAATGTCCAGCAAACACATGGAATCTCCAACAGGTTCCTCGTTAATCAGTCCAGAGACCACAACAGCAGAACAAATTGATAGCTTTTCAACAGAACTAAGAACTCTCCCCTCAGTTTCATCTCTTACTGAAAAGCCAGAGAAAAGTGTTGGTGCTACTACAGAAGATATGGACGGTTCAGGAACTCCGAGTACAGACTTGTTCACATCATCTATAACCGTTATTGGTGCATCGTCCAGTCTCTACAGTATTGACACAACAACAGTAACAACATCTCCTGAATCAGAGTCTGCCTCTGTGAGAACAGAACAAGGTACTTCTGGTGAAAACATCACTAAGTCTACTGAGACACCCATCACTAAAACCACGTCTGCCTCTTCTGCTTTCAATATTCTGTCCGTCTCGACATCAAGAAAAGCCGAAACAAGTGACACTTCAAAAACAGACGTTTCTTCAGCTTCAGCGCTCCAGAGCACAGAGGAACCAACATCAATGTCATCTGAAACATATCACACTCTTGCTACAATGAAGTTCCAGGAAACGTCAGCAGTTCCAGAGGAAAGTTCAAAATCTCCAATTACAAGAGAAGATAGGACAAGTAAACCAACAAGTGAAATGTCTAGCAGAGACATTGCATATTCTACTGGCTCATCATTGTTCAGCACTGAGAAGACAACAAATATTCTACCTAAGGATGACGACAGTGTTCAAACAGGTCAGACAACGACACCTTCACTTTCCACAGTAACGGGCAGAACAGAAAGTTCTTCTGCCGCTTCTCCAGTAGATAGAGACTATACTAGAGGCCAAACCATTGACATGTCCACACCAGTATCGACTGTTGCAGGGTTATCGTCATCTGATATCGTCAATGAGACAACACGATCGCCTGAAGCTACGACGATTCAAATAGGCACAGAACCCGAAACCTCCGGAGAAGGATCTGCTGCTTTTGCTGACAAGTCAGTTGTGACCATTGCCACTGCATTCCCAACATCTTCTGTGTCTGATGGTAAACCCATGAACCCATCAATGCTTTCTTCGATTATTCCATCTGTCTCATCATCCACAACTCTGCATGATGAGTTTGAAGAAATGAGTACAAGGTTTACAACTGTCGAGTCCATTGATGTACTCAGTGAATCAAGTATTCAACCTGACGCAGCTTCAAAGCTCATTGTCACTGATGAGTCAATGAAGACAACAGCAGTTTATACAACAATAGGCACAAAGTCAGCTTCAGTCTCAGAATCATACACATCTGAAACAAGTGATGTGTCAAAAACTGCTGTTACGCCAGCCGTCTTACTCCGTAGCACAGCAAAACCAACATTGGAATCTACTGAAACAGAACAAACTTTTACCACATCCTATTCTCAAGCAAAATCTGAAACTTCATTTGACACGTCAAGCTCAGCCATAACTGATGGAAGGACCACAAATCCATATACTAGTGGATACCCTGAAGAAATGTCCAGCAAACACATGGAATCTCCAACAGGTTCCTCGTTAATCAGTCCAGAGACCACAACAGCAGAACAAATTGATAGCTTTTCAACAGAACTAAGAACTCTCCCCTCAGTTTCATCTCTTACTGAAAAGCCAGAGAAAAGTGTTGGTGCTACTTCAGAAGATATGGACGGTTCAGGAACTCCGAGTACAGACTTGTTCACATCATCTATAACCGTTATTGGTGCATCGTCCAGTCTCTACAGTATTGACACAACAACAGTAACAACATCTCCTGAATCAGAGTCTGCCACTGTGAGAACAGAACAAGGTACTTCTGGTGAAAACATCACTAAGTCTACTGAGACACCCATCACTAAAACCACGTCTGGCTCTTCTGCTTTCAATATTCTGTCCGTCTCGACATCAAGAAAAGCCGAAACAAGTGACACTTCAAAAACAGACGTTTCTTCAGCTTCAGCGCTCCAGAGCACAGAGGAACCAACATCAATGGCGTCTGAAAAATATCAGACTCTTGCTACAGTGAAGTTGCAGGAAACGTCAGCAGTTCCAGAGGAAAGTTCAAAATCTCCAATTACAAGAGAAGATAAGACAAGTAAACCAACAAGTGAAATGTCTAGCAGAGACATTGCATCTTCTACTGGCTCATCGTTGTTCAGCACTGAGAAGACAACAAATCTTCTACCTAAGGATGACGACAGTGTTCAAACAGGTCAGACAACGACACTTTTACTTTCCACAGTAACAAGCAGAACAGAAAGTTCTTCTGCCGCTTCTCCAGTAGATAGAGACTATACTAGAGGTCAAACCATTGACATGTCCACACCAGTCTCGACTGTTGCAGGGTTATCGTCATCTGATATCGTCAATGAGACAACACGATCGCCTGAAGCTATGACGATTCAAATAGGCACAGAACCCGAAACCTCCGGAGAAGGCTCTGCTGCTTTTGCTGACAAGTCAGTTGTGACCATTGCCACTGCATTCCCAACATCTGCTGTCTCTGATGGTAAACCCATGAGCCCATCAACGCTTTCTTCGATTATTCCATCTGTCTCATCATCCACAACTCTGCATGATGAGTATGAAGAAATGAGTACAAGGTTTACAACTGTCGAGTCCATTGATGTGCTCAGTGAATCAAGTATTCAACCTGACGCAGCTTCAAAGCTCATTGTCACTGATGAGTCAATGAAGACAACAGCAGTTTATACAACAATAGGCACAAAGTCAGCTTCAGTCTCAGAATCATACACATCTCAAACAAGTGATGTGTCAAAAACTGCTGTCACGCCAGCCGTCTTACTCCGCAGCACAGCAAAACCAACATTGGAATCTACTGAAACAGAACAAACTTTTACCACATCCCATTCTCAAGCAAAATCTGAAACTTCATTTGACACGTCAAGCTCAGCCATAACTGATGGAAGGACCACAAATCCATATACTAGTGGATACCCTGAAGAAATGTCCAGCAAACACATGGAATCTCCAACAGGTTCCTCGTTAATCAGTCCAGAGACCACAACAGCAGAACAAATTGATAGCTTTTCAACAGAACTAAGAACTCTCCCCTCAGTTTCATCTCTTACTGAAAAGCCAGAGAAAAGTGTTGGTGCTACTACAGAAGATATGGACGGTTCAGGAACTCCGAGTACAGACTTGTTCACATCATCTATAACCGTTATTGGTGGATCTTCCAGTCTCTACAGTATTGACACAACAGTAACAACATCTCCTGAATCAGAGTCTGCCTCTGTGAGAACAGAACAAGGTACTTCTGGTGAAAACATCACTAAGTCGACTGAGACACCCATCACTAAAACCACGTCTGGCTCTTCTGCTTTCAATATTCTGTCCGTCTCGACATCAAGAAAAGCCGAAACAAGTGACACTTCAAAAACAGACGTTTCTTCAGCTTCAGCGCTCCAGAGCACAGAGGAACCAACATCAATGTCATCTGAAACATATCAGACTCTTGCTACAGTGAAGTTGCAGGAAACGTCAGCAGTTCCAGAGGAAAGTTCAAAATCTCCAATTACAAGAGAAGATAAGACAAGTAAACCAACAAGTGAAATGTCTAGCAGAGACATTGCATCTTCTACTGGCTCATCGTTGTTCAGCACTGAGAAGACAACAAATCTTCTACCTAAGGATGACGACAGTGTTCAAACAGGTCAGACAACGACACCTTCACTTTCCACAGTAACAAGCAGAAAAGAAAGTTCTTCTGCCGCTTCTCCAGTAGATAGAGACTATACTAGAGGTCAAACCATTGACATGTCCACACCAGTCTCGACTGTTGCAGGGTTATCGTCATCTGATATCGTCAATGAGACAACACGATCGCCTGAAGCTATGACGATTCAAATAGGCACAGAACCCGAAACCTCCGGAGAAGGCTCTGCTGCTTTTGCTGACAAGTCAGTTGTGACCATTGCCACTGCATTCCCAACATCTGCTGTCTCTGATGGTAAACCCATGAGCCCATCAACGCTTTCTTCGATTATTCCATCTGTCTCATCATCCACAACTCTGCATGATGAGTATGAAGAAATGAGTACAAGGTTTACAACTGTCGAGTCCATTGATGTACTCGGTGAATCAAGTATTCAACCTGACGCAGCTTCAAAGCTCATTGTCACTGATGAGTCAATGAAGACAACAGCAGTTTATACAACAATAGGCACAAAGTCAGCTTCAGTCTCAGAATCATACACATCTGAAACAAGTGATGTGTCAAAAACTGCTGTTACGCCAGCCGTCTTACTCCGTAGCACAGCAAAACCAACATTGGAATCTACTGAAACAGAACAAACTTTTACCACATCCCATTCTCAAGCAAAATCTGAAACTTCATTTGACACGTCAAGCTCAGCCATAACTGATGGAAGGACCACAAATCCATATACTAGTGGATACCCTGAAGAAATGTCCAGCAAACACATGGAATCTCCAACAGGTTCCTCGTTAATCAGTCCAGAGACCACAACAGCAGAACAAATTGATAGCTTTTCAACAGAACTAAGAACTCTCCCCTCAGTTTCATCTCTTACTGAAAAGCCAGAGAAAAGTGTTGGTGCTACTACAGAAGATATGGACGGTTCAGGAACTCCGAGTACAGACTTGTTCACATCATCTATAACCGTTATTGGTGCATCGTACAGTCTCTACAGTATTGACACAACAACAGTAACAACATCTCCTGAATCAGAGTCTGCCTCTGTGAGAACAGAACAAGGTACTTCTGGTGAAAACGTCACTAAGTCTACTGAGACACCCATCACTAAAACCACGTCTGGCTCTTCTGCTTTCAATATTCTGTCCGTCTCGACATCAAGAAAAGCCGAAACAAGTGACACTTCAAAAACAGACGTTTCTTCAGCTTCAGCGCTCCAGAGCACAGAGGAACCAACATCAATGTCATCTGAAACATATCAGACTCTTGCTACAGTGAAGTTGCAGGAAATGTCAGCAGTTCCAGAGGAAAGTTCAAAATCTCCAATTACAAGAGAAGATAGGACAAGTAAACCAACAAGTGAAATGTCTAGCAGAGACATTGCATCTTCTACTGGCTCATCGTTGTTCAGCACTGAGAAGACAACAAATCTTCTACCTAAGGATGACGACAGTGTTCAAACAGGTCAGACAACGACACCTTCACTTTCCACAGTAACGGGCAGAACAGAAAGTTCTTCTGCCGCTTCTCCAGTAGATAGAGACTATACTAGAGGCCAAACCATTGACATGTCCACACCAGTCTCGACTGTTGCAGGGTTATCGTCATCTGATATCGTCAATGAGACAACACGATCGCCTGAAGCTACGACGATTCAAATAGGCACAGAACCCGAAATCTCCGGAGAAGGCTCTGCTGCTTTTGCTGACAAGTCAGCTGTGACCATTGCCACTGCATTCCCAACATCTGCTGTCTCTGATGGTAAACCCATGAGCCCATCAACGCTTTCTTCGATTATTCCATCTGTCTCATCATCCACAACTCTGCATGATGAGTATGAAGAAATAAGTACAAGGTTTACAACTGTCGAGTCCATTGATGTACTCAGTGAATCAAGTATTCAACCTGACACAGCTTCAAAGCTCATTGTCACAGATCCAGAAAGTGCTGGACAAACACATTCTAATATTACTGATGAGTCAATGAAGACAACAGCAGTTTATACAACAATAGGCACAAAGTCAGCTTCAGTCTCAGAATCATACACATCTCAAACAAGTGATGTGTCAAAAACTGCTGTCACGCCAGCCGTCTTACTCCGTAGCACAGCAAAACCAACATTGGAATCTACTGAAACAGAACAAACTTTTACCACATCCCATTCTCAAGCAAAATCTGAAACTTCATTTGACACGTCAAGCTCAGCCATAACTGATGGAAGGACCACAAATCCATATACTAGTGGATACCCTGAAGAAATGTCCAGCAAACACATGGAATCTCCAACAGGTTCCTCGTTAATCAGTCCAGAGACCACAACAGCAGAACAAATTGATAGCTTTTCAACAGAACTAAGAACTCTCCCCTCAGTTTCATCTCTTACTGAAAAGCCAGAGAAAAGTGTTGGTGCTACTACAGAAGATATGGACGGTTCAGGAACTCCGAGTACAGACTTGTTCACATCATCTATAACCGTTATTGGTGCATCGTACAGTCTCTACAGTATTGACACAACAACAGTAACAACATCTCCTGAATCAGAGTCTGCCTCTGTGAGAACAGAACAAGGTACTTCTGGTGAAAACATCACTAAGTCTACTGAGACACCCATCACTAAAACCACGTCTGGCTCTTCTGCTTTCAATATTCTGTCCGTCTCGACATCAAGAAAAGCCGAAACAAGTGACACTTCAAAAACAGACGTTTCTTCAGCTTCAGCGCTCCAGAGCACAGAGGAACCAACATCAATGTCATCTGAAACATATCAGACTCTTGCTACAGTGAAGTTGCAGGAAATGTCAGCAGTTCCAGAGGAAAGTTCAAAATCTCCAATTACAAGAGAAGATAGGACAAGTAAACCAACAAGTGAAATGTCTAGCAGAGACATTGAATCTTCTACTGGCTCATCGTTGTTCAGCACTGAGAAGACAAGAAATCTTCTACCTAAGGATGACGACAGTGTTCAAACAGGTCAGACAACGACACCTTCACTTTCCACAGTAACGGGCAGAACAGAAAGTTCTTCTGCCGCTTCTCCAGTAGATAGAGACTATACTAGAGGCCAAACCATTGACATGTCCACACCAGTCTCGACTGTTGCAGGGTTATCGTCATCTGATATCGTCAATGAGACAACACGATCGCCTGAAGCTACGACGATTCAAATAGGCACAGAACCCGAAATCTCCGGAGAAGGCTCTGCTGCTTTTGCTGACAAGTCAGTTGTGACCATTGCCACTGCATTCCCAACATCTGCTGTCTCTGATGGTAAACCCATGAGCCCATCAACGCTTTCTTCGATTATTCCATCTGTCTCATCATCCACAACTCTGCATGATGAGTATGAAGAAATAAGTACAAGGTTTACAACTGTCGAGTCCATTGATGTACTCAGTGAATCAAGTATTCAACCTGACACAGCTTCAAAGCTCATTGTCACAGATCCAGAAAGTGCTGGACAAACACATTCTAATATTACTGATGAGTCAATGAAGACAACAGCAGTTTATACAACAATAGGCACAAAGTCAGCTTCAGTCTCAGAATCATACACATCTGAAACAAGTGATTTGTCAAAAACTGCTGTTACGCCAGCCGTCTTACTCCGTAGCACAGCAAAACCAACATTGGAATCTACTGAAACAGAACAAACTTTTACCACATCCCATTCTCAAGCAAAATCTGAAACTTCATTTGACACGTCAAGCTCAGCCATAACTGATGGAAGGACCACAAATCCATATACTAGTGGATACCCTGAAGAAATGTCCAGCAAACACATGGAATCTCCAACAGGTTACTCGTTAATCAGTCCAGAGACCACAACAGCAGAACAAATTGATAGCTTTTCAACAGAACTAAGAACTCTCCCCTCAGTTTCATCTCTTACTGAAAAGCCAGAGAAAAGTGTTGGTGCTACTACAGAAGATATGGACGGTTCAGGAACTCCGAGTACAGACTTGTTCACATCATCTATAACCGTTATTGGTGCATCGTCCAGTCTCTACAGTATTGACACAACAACAGTAACAACATCTCCTGAATCAGAGTCTGCCTCTGTGAGAACAGAACAAGGTACTTCTGGTGAAAACATCACTAAGTCTACTGAGACACCCATCACTAAAACCACGTCTGCCTCTTCTGCTTTCAATATTCTGTCCGTCTCGACATCAAGAAAAGCCGAAACAAGTGACACTTCAAAAACAGACGTTTTCTTCAGCTTCAGCGCTCCAGAGCACAGAGGAACCAACATCAATGTCATCTGAAACATATCAGACTCTTGCTACAGTGAAGTTGCAGGAAACGTCAGCAGTTCCAGAGGAAAGTTCAAAATCTCCAATTACAAGAGAAGATAGGACAAGTAAACCAACAAGTGAAATGTCTAGCAGAGACATTGCATCTTCTACTGGCTCATCGTTGTTCAGCACTGAGAAGACAACAAATCTTCTACCTAAGGATGACGACAGTGTTCAAACAGGTCAGACAACCACACCTTCACTTTCCACAGTAACGGGCAGAACAGAAAGTTCTTCTGCCGCTTCTCCAGTAGATAGAGACTATACTAGAGGCCAAACCATTGACATGTCCACACCAGTATCGACTGTTGCAGGGTTATCGTCATCTGATATCGTCAATGAGACAACACGATCGCCTGAAGCTACGACGATTCAAATAGGCACAGAACCCGAAATCTCCGGAGAAGGCTCTGCTGCTTTTGCTGACAAGTCAGTTGTGACCATTGCCACTGCATTCCCAACATCTGCTGTCTCTGATGGTAAACCCATGAGCCCATCAACGCTTTCTTCGATTATTCCATCTGTCTCATCATCCACAACTCTGCATGATGAGTATGAAGAAATAAGTACAAGGTTTACAACTGTCGAGTCCATTGATGTACTCAGTGAATCAAGTATTCAACCTGACACAGCTTCAAAGCTCATTGTCACAGATCCAGAAAGTGCTGGACAAACACATTCTAATATTACTGATGAGTCAATGAAGACAACAGCAGTTTATACAACAATAGGCACAAAGTCAGCTTCAGTCTCAGAATCATACACATCTGAAACAAGTGATTTGTCAAAAACTGCTGTTACGCCAGCCGTCTTACTCCGTAGCACAGCAAAACCAACATTGGAATCTACTGAAACAGAACAAACTTTTACCACATCCCATTCTCAAGCAAAATCTGAAACTTCATTTGACACGTCAAGCTCAGCCATAACTGATGGAAGGACCACAAATCCATATACTAGTGGATACCCTGAAGAAATGTCCAGCAAACACATGGAATCTCCAACAGGTTCCTCGTTAATCAGTCCAGAGACCACAACAGCAGAACAAATTGATAGCTTTTCAACAGAACTAAGAACTCTCCCCTCAGTTTCATCTCTTACTGAAAAGCCAGAGAAAAGTGTTGGTGCTACTACAGAAGATATGGACGGTTCAGGAACTCCGAGTACAGACTTGTTCACATCATCTATAACCGTTATTGGTGCATCGTCCAGTCTCTACAGTATTGACACAACAACAGTAACAACATCTCCTGAATCAGAGTCTGCCTCTGTGAGAACAGAACAAGGTACTTCTGGTGAAAACATCACTAAGTCTACTGAGACACCCATCACTAAAACCACGTCTGCCTCTTCTGCTTTCAATATTCTGTCCGTCTCGACATCAAGAAAAGCCGAAACAAGTGACACTTCAAAAAACAGACGTTTCTTCAGCTTCAGCGCTCCAGAGCACAGAGGAACCAACATCAATGTCATCTGAAACATATCAGACTCTTGCTACAGTGAAGTTGCAGGAAACGTCAGCAGTTCCAGAGGAAAGTTCAAAATCTCCAATTACAAGAGAAGATAGGACAAGTAAACCAACAAGTGAAATGTCTAGCAGAGACATTGCATCTTCTACTGGCTCATCGTTGTTCAGCACTGAGAAGACAACAAATCTTCTACCTAAGGATGACGACAGTGTTCAAACAGGTCAGACAACGACACCTTCACTTTCCACAGTAACGGGCAGAACAGAAAGTTCTTCTGCCGCTTCTCCAGTAGATAGAGACTATACTAGAGGCCAAACCATTGACATGTCCACACCAGTATCGACTGTTGCAGGGTTATCGTCATCTGATATCGTCAATGAGACAACACGATCGCCTGAAGCTACGACGATTCAAATAGGCACAGAACCCGAAATCTCCGGAGAAGGCTCTGCTGCTTTTGCTGACAAGTCAGTTGTGACCATTGCCACTGCATTCCCAACATCTGCTGTCTCTGATGGTAAACCCATGAGCCCATCAACGCTTTCTTCGATTATTCCATCTGTCTCATCATCCACAACTCTGCATGATGAGTATGAAGAAATAAGTACAAGGTTTACAACTGTCGAGTCCATTGATGTACTCAGTGAATCAAGTATTCAACCTGACACAGCTTCAAAGCTCATTGTCACAGATCCAGAAAGTGCTGGACAAACACATTCTAATATTACTGATGAGTCAATGAAGACAACAGCAGTTTATACAACAATAGGCACAAAGTCAGCTTCAGTCTCAGAATCATACACATCTGAAACAAGTGATTTGTCAAAAACTGCTGTTACGCCAGCCGTCTTACTCCGTAGCACAGCAAAAACCAACATTGGAATCTACTGAAACAGAACAAACTTTTACCACATCCATTCTCAAGCAAAATCTGAAACTTCATTTGACACGTCAAGCTCAGCCATAACTGATGGAAGGACCACAAATCCATATACTAGTGGATACCCTGAAGAAATGTCCAGCAAACACATGGAATCTCCAACAGGTTCCTCGTTAATCAGTCCAGAGACCACAACAGCAGAACAAATTGATAGCTTTTCAACAGAACTAAGAACTCTCCCCTCAGTTTCATCTCTTACTGAAAAGCCAGAGAAAAGTGTTGGTGCTACTACAGAAGATATGGACGGTTCAGGAACTCCGAGTACAGACTTGTTCACATCATCTATAACCGTTATTGGTGCATCGTCCAGTCTCTACAGTATTGACACAACAACAGTAACAACATCTCCTGAATCAGAGTCTGCCTCTGTGAGAACAGAACAAGGTACTTCTGGTGAAAACATCACTAAGTCTACTGAGACACCCATCACTAAAACCACGTCTGCCTCTTCTGCTTTCAATATTCTGTCCGTCTCGACATCAAGAAAAGCCGAAACAAGTGACACTTCAAAAACAGACGTTTCTTCAGCTTCAGCGCTCCAGAGCACAGAGGAACCAACATCAATGTCATCTGAAACATATCAGAGACTCTTGCTACAGTGAAGTTGCAGGAAACGTCAGCAGTTCCAGAGGAAAGTTCAAAATCTCCAATTACAAGAGAAGATAGGACAAGTAAACCAACAAGTGAAATGTCTAGCAGAGACATTGCATCTTCTACTGGCTCATCGTTGTTCAGCACTGAGAAGACAACAAATCTTCTACCTAAGGATGACGACAGTGTTCAAACAGGTCAGACAACGACACCTTCACTTTCCACAGTAACGGGCAGAACAGAAAGTTCTTCTGCCGCTTCTCCAGTAGATAGAGACTATACTAGAGGCCAAACCATTGACATGTCCACACCAGTATCGACTGTTGCAGGGTTATCGTCATCTGATATCGTCAATGAGACAACACGATCGCCTGAAGCTATGACGATTCAAATAGGCACAGAACCCGAAACCCTCCGGAGAAGGATCTGCTGCTTTTGCTGACAAGTCAGTTGTGACCATTGCCACTGCATTCCCAACATCTGCTGTCTCTGATGGTAAACCCATGAGCCCATCAACGCTTTTCTTCGATTATTCCATCTGTCTCATCATCCACAACTCTGCATGATGAGTATGAAGAAATGAGTACAAGGTTTACAACTGTCGAGTCCATTGATGTACTCAGTGAATCAAGTATTCAACCTGACGCAGCTTCAAAGCTCATTGTCACTGATGAGTCAATGAAGACAACAGCAGTTTATACAACAATAGGCACAAAGTCAGCTTCAGTCTCAGAATCATACACATCTCAAACAAGTGATGTGTCAAAAACTGCTGTCACGCCAGCCGTCTTACTCCGTAGCACAGCAAAACCAACATTGGAATCTACTGAAACAGAACAAACTTTTACCACATCCCATTCTCAAGCAAAATCTGAAACTTCATTTGACACGTCAAGCTCAGCCATAACTGATGGAAGGACCACAAATCCATATACTAGTGGATACCCTGAAGAAATGTCCAGCAAACACATGGAATCTCCAACAGGTTCCTCGTTAATCAGTCCAGAGACCACAACAGCAGAACAAATTGATAGCTTTTCAACAGAACTAAGAACTCTCCCCTCAGTTTCATCTCTTACTGAAAAGCCAGAGAAAAGTGTTGGTGCTACTACAGAAGATATGGACGGTTCAGGAACTCCGAGTACAGACTTGTTCACATCATCTATAACCGTTATTGGTGCATCGTACAGTCTCTACAGTATTGACACAACAACAGTAACAACATCTCCTCAATCAGAGTCTGCCTCTGTGAGAACAGAACAAGGTACTTCTGGTGAAAACATCACTAAGTCTACTGAGACACCCATCACTAAAACCACGTCTGGCTCTTCTGCTTTCAATATTCTGTCCGTCTCGACATCAAGAAAAGCCGAAACAAGTGACACTTCAAAAACAGACGTTTCTTCAGCTTCAGCGCTCCAGAGCACAGAGGAACCAACATCAATGTCATCTGAAACATATCAGACTCTTGCTACAGTGAAGTTGCAGGAAATGTCAGCAGTTCCAGAGGAAAGTTCAAAATCTCCAATTACAAGAGAAGATAGGACAAGTAACCAACAAGTGAAATGTCTAGCAGAGACATTGCATCTTCTACTGGCTCATCGTTGTTCAGCACTGAGAAGACAACAAATCTTCTACCTAAGGATGACGACAGTGTTCAAACAGGTCAGACAACGACACCTTCACTTTCCACAGTAACGGGCAGAACAGAAAGTTCTTCTGCCGCTTCTCCAGTAGATAGAGACTATACTAGAGGCCAAACCATTGACATGTCCACACCAGTCTCGACTGTTGCAGGGTTATCGTCATCTGATATCGTCAATGAGACAACACGATCGCCTGAAGCTACGACGATTCAAATAGGCACAGAACCCGAAATCTCCGGAGAAGGCTCTGCTGCTTTTGCTGACAAGTCAGTTGTGACCATTGCCACTGCATTCCCAACATCTGCTGTCTCTGATGGTAAACCCATGAGCCCATCAACGCTTTCTTCGATTATTCCATCTGTCTCATCATCCACAACTCTGCATGATGAGTATGAAGAAATAAGTACAAGGTTTACAACTGTCGAGTCCATTGATGTACTCAGTGAATCAAGTATTCAACCTGACACAGCTTCAAAGCTCATTGTCACAGATCCAGAAAGTGCTGGACAAACACATTCTAATATTACTGATGAGTCAATGAAGACAACAGCAGTTTATACAACAATAGGCACAAAGTCAGCTTCAGTCTCAGAATCATACACATCTGAAACAAGTGATTTGTCAAAAACTGCTGTTACGCCAGCCGTCTTACTCCGTAGCACAGCAAAACCAACATTGGAATCTACTGAAACAGAACAAACTTTTACCACATCCCATTCTCAAGCAAAATCTGAAACTTCATTTGACACGTCAAGCTCAGCCATAACTGATGGAAGGACCACAAATCCATATACTAGTGGATACCCTGAAGAAATGTCCAGCAAACACATGGAATCTCCAACAGGTTCCTCGTTAATCAGTCCAGAGACCACAACAGCAGAACAAATTGATAGCTTTTCAACAGAACTAAGAACTCTCCCCTCAGTTTCATCTCTTACTGAAAAGCCAGAGAAAAGTGTTGGTGCTACTACAGAAGATATGGACGGTTCAGGAACTCCGAGTACAGACTTGTTCACATCATCTATAACCGTTATTGGTGCATCGTCCAGTCTCTACAGTATTGACACAACAACAGTAACAACATCTCCTGAATCAGAGTCTGCCTCTGTGAGAACAGAACAAGGTACTTCTGGTGAAAACATCACTAAGTCTACTGAGACACCCATCACTAAAACCACGTCTGGCTCTTCTGCTTTCAATATTCTGTCCGTCTCGACATCAAGAAAAGCCGAAACAAGTGACACTTTAAAAACAGACGTTTCTTCAGCTTCAGCGCTCCAGAGCACAGAGGAACCAACATCAATGTCATCTGAAACATATCAGACTCTTGCTACAGTGAAGTTGCAGGAAACGTCAGCAGTTCCAGAGGAAAGTTCAAAATCTCCAATTACAAGAGAAGATAGGACAAGTAAACCAACAAGTGAAATGTCTAGCAGAGACATTGAATCTTCAACTGGCTCATCGTTGTTCAGCACTGAGAAGACAACAAATGTTCTACCTAAGGATGACGACAGTGTTCAAACAGGTCAGACAACGACACCTTCACTTTCCACAGTAACGGGCAGAACAGAAAGTTCTTCTGCCGCTTCTCCAGTAGATAGAGACTATACTAGAGGCCAAACCATTGACATGTCCACACCAGTATCGACTGTTGCAGGGTTATCGTCATCTGATATCGTCAATGAGACAACACGATCGCCTGAAGCTATGACGATTCAAATAGGCACAGAACCCGAAACCTCCGGAGAAGGATCTGCTGCTTTTGCTGACAAGTCAGTTGTGACCATTGCCACTGCATTCCCAACATCTGCTGTGTCTGATGGTAAACCCATGAACCCATCAATGCTTTCTTCGATTATTCCATCTGTCTCATCATCCACAACTCTGCATGATGAGTTTGAAGAAATGAGTACAAGGTTTACAACTGTCGAGTCCATTGATGTACTCAGTGAATCAAGTATTCAACCTGACGCAGCTTCAAAGCTCATTGTCACTGATGAGTCAATGAAGACAACAGCAGTTTATACAACAATAGGCACAAAGTCAGCTTCAGTCTCAGAATCATACACATCTGAAACAAGTGATGTGTCAAAAACTGCTGTCACGCCAGCCGTCTTACTCCGCAGCACAGCAAAACCAACATTGGAATCTACTGAAACAGAACAAACTTTTACCACATCCCATTCTCAAGCAAAATCTGAAACTTCATTTGACACGTCAAGCTCAGCCATAACTGATGGAAGGACCACAAATCCATATACTAGTGGATACCCTGAAGAAATGTCCAGCAAACACATGGAATCTCCAACAGGTTCCTCGTTAATCAGTCCAGAGACCACAACAGCAGAACAAATTGATAGCTTTTCAACAGAACTAAGAACTCTCCCCTCAGTTTCATCTCTTACTGAAAAGCCAGAGAAAAGTGTTGGTGCTACTACAGAAGATATGGACGGTTCAGGAACTCCGAGTACAGACTTGTTCACATCATCTATAACCGTTATTGGTGCATCGTACAGTCTCTACAGTATTGACACAACAACAGTAACAACATCTCCTCAATCAGAGTCTGCCTCTGTGAGAACAGAACAAGGTACTTCTGGTGAAAACATCACTAAGTCTACTGAGACACCCATCACTAAAACCACGTCTGGCTCTTCTGCTTTCAATATTCTGTCCGTCTCGACATCAAGAAAAGCCGAAACAAGTGACACTTCAAAAACAGACGTTTCTTCAGCTTCAGCGCTCCAGAGCACAGAGGAACCAACATCAATGTCATCTGAAACATATCAGACTCTTGCTACAGTGAAGTTGCAGGAAACGTCAGCAGTTCCAGAGGAAAGTTCAAAATCTCCAATTACAAGAGAAGATAGGACAAGTAAACCAACAAGTGAAATGTCTAGCAGAGACATTGCATCTTCTACTGGCTCATCGTTGTTCAGCACTGAGAAGACAACAAATCTTCTACCTAAGGATGACGACAGTGTTCAAACAGGTCAGACAACCACACCTTCACTTTCCACAGTAACGGGCAGAACAGAAAGTTCTTCTGCCGCTTCTCCAGTAGATAGAGACTATACTAGAGGCCAAACCATTGACATGTCCACACCAGTATCGACTGTTGCAGGGTTATCGTCATCTGATATCGTCAATGAGACAACACGATCGCCTGAAGCTATGACGATTCAAATAGGCACAGAACCCGAAACCTCCGGAGAAGGCTCTGCTGCTTTTGCTGACAAGTCAGTTGTGACCATTGCCACTGCATTCCCAACATCTGCTGTCTCTGATGCTAAACCCATGAGCCCATCAACGCTTTTCTTCGATTATTCCATCTGTCTCATCATCCACAACTCTGCATGATGAGTATGAAGAAATGAGTACAAGGTTTACAACTGTCGAGTCCATTGATGTACTCAGTGAATCAAGTATTCAACCTGACGCAGCTTCAAAGCTCATTGTCACTGATGAGTCAATGAAGACAACAGCAGATTATACAACAATAGACACAAAGTCAGCTTCAGTCTCAGAATCATACACATCTGAAACAAGTGATGTGTCAAACACTGCTGTTACGCCAGCCGTCTTACTCCGTAGCACAGCAAAACCAACATTGGAATCTACTGAAACAGAACAAACTTTTACCACATCCCATTCTCAAGCAAAATCTGAAACTTCATTTGACACGTCAAGCTCAGCCATAACTGATGGAAGGACCACAAATCCATATACTAGTGGATACCCTGAAGAAATGTCCAGCAAACACATGGAATCTCCAACAGGTTCCTCGTTAATCAGTCCAGAGACCACAACAGCAGAACAAATTGATAGCTTTTCAACAGAACTAAGAACTCTCCCCTCAGTTTCATCTCTTACTGAAAAGCCAGAGAAAAGTGTTGGTGCTACTACAGAAGATATGGACGGTTCAGGAACTCCGAGTACAGACTTGTTCACATCATCTATAACCGTTATTGGTGCATCGTACAGTCTCTACAGTATTGACACAACAACAGTAACAACATCTCCTCAATCAGAGTCTGCCTCTGTGAGAACAGAACAAGGTACTTCTGGTGAAAACATCACTAAGTCTACTGAGACACCCATCACTAAAACCACGTCTGCCTCTTCTGCTTTCAATATTCTGTCCGTCTCGACATCAAGAAAAGCCGAAACAAGTGACACTTCAAAAACAGACGTTTCTTCAGCTTCAGCGCTCCAGAGCACAGAGGAACCAACATCAATGTCATCTGAAACATATCAGACTCTTGCTACAGTGAAGTTGCAGGAAATGTCAGCAGTTCCAGAGGAAAGTTCAAAATCTCCAATTACAAGAGAAGATAGGACAAGTAAACCAACAAGTGAAATGTCTAGCAGAGACATTGCATCTTCTACTGGCTCATCGTTGTTCAGCACTGAGAAGACAACAAATCTTCTACCTAAGGATGACGACAGTGTTCAAACAGGTCAGACAACCACACCTTCACTTTCCACAGTAACGGGCAGAACAGAAAGTTCTTCTGCCGCTTCTCCAGTAGATAGAGACTATACTAGAGGCCAAACCATTGACATGTCCACACCAGTATCGACTGTTGCAGGGTTATCGTCATCTGATATCGTCAATGAGACAACACGATCGCCTGAAGCTATGACGATTCAAATAGGCACAGAACCCGAAACCTCCGGAGAAGGATCTGCTGCTTTTGCTGACAAGTCAGTTGTGACCATTGCCACTGCATTCCCAACATCTGCTGTCTCTGATGGTAAACCCATGAGCCCATCAACGCTTTCTTCGATTATTCCATCTGTCTCATCATCCACAACTCTGCATGATGAGTATGAAGAAATGAGTACAAGGTTTACAACTGTCGAGTCCATTGATGTACTCAGTGAATCAAGTATTCAACCTGACGCAGCTTCAAAGCTCATTGTCACTGATGAGTCAATGAAGACAACAGCAGTTTATACAACAATAGGCACAAAGTCAGCTTCAGTCTCAGAATCATACACATCTCAAACAAGTGATGTGTCAAAAACTGCTGTCACGCCAGCCGTCTTACTCCGTAGCACAGCAAAACCAACATTGGAATCTACTGAAACAGAACAAACTTTTACCACATCCCATTCTCAAGCAAAATCTGAAACTTCATTTGACACGTCAAGCTCAGCCATAACTGATGGAAGGACCACAAATCCATATACTCGTGGATACCCTGAAGAAATGTCCAGCAAACACATGGAATCTCCAACAGGTTCCTCGTTAATCAGTCCAGAGACCACAACAGCAGAACAAATTGATAGCTTTTCAACAGAACTAAGAACTCTCCCCTCAGTTTCATCTCTTACTGAAAAGCCAGAGAAAAGTGTTGGTGCTACTACAGAAGATATGGACGGTTCAGGAACTCCGAGTACAGACTTGTTCACATCATCTATAACCGTTATTGGTGCATCGTCCAGTCTCTACAGTATTGACACAACAACAGTAACATCTCCTGAATCAGAGTCTGCCTCTGTGAGAACAGAACAAGGTACTTCTGGTGAAAACATCACTAAGTCTACTGAGACACCCATCACTAAAACCACGTCTGCCTCTTCTGCTTTCAATATTCTGTCCGTCTCGACATCAAGAAAAGCCGAAACAAGTGACACTTCAAAAACAGACGTTTCTTCAGCTTCAGCGCTCCAGAGCACAGAGGAACCAACATCAATGTCATCTGAAACATATCAGACTCTTGCTACAGTGAAGTTGCAGGAAACGTCAGCAGTTCCAGAGGAAAGTTCAAAATCTCCAATTACAAGAGAAGATAGGACAAGTAAACCAACAAGTGAAATGTCTAGCAGAGACATTGAATCTTCTACTGGCTCATCGTTGTTCAGCACTGAGAAGACAACAAATCTTCTACCTAAGGATGACGACAGTGTTCAAACAGGTCAGACAACGACACCTTCACTTTCCACAGTAACGGGCAGAACAGAAAGTTCTTCTGCCGCTTCTCCAGTAGATAGAGACTATACTAGAGGCCAAACCATTGACATGTCCACACCAGTATCGACTGTTGCAGGGTTATCGTCATCTGATATCGTCAATGAGACAACACGATCGCCTGAAGCTATGACGATTCAAATAGGCACAGAACCCGAAACCTCCGGAGAAGGATCTGCTGCTTTTGCTGACAAGTCAGTTGTGACCATTGCCACTGCATTCCCAACATCTGCTGTCTCTGATGGTAAACCCATGAGCCCATCAACGCTTTCTTCGATTATTCCATCTGTCTCATCATCCACAACTCTGCATGATGAGTATGAAGAAATGAGTACAAGGTTTACAACTGTCGAGTCCATTGATGTACTCAGTGAATCAAGTATTCAACCTGACGCAGCTTCAAAGCTCATTGTCACTGATGAGTCAATGAAGACAACAGCAGTTTATACAACAATAGGCACAAAGTCAGCTTCAGTCTCAGAATCATACACATCTGAAACAAGTGATTTGTCAAAAACTGCTGTCACGCCAGCCGTCTTACTCCGTAGCACAGCAAAACCAACATTGGAATCTACTGAAACAGAACAAACTTTTACCACATCCCATTCTCAAGCAAAATCTGAAACTTCATTTGA
The DNA here is from genome assembly GCF_001444195.1 of Xiphophorus couchianus. Lineage (NCBI taxonomy): Eukaryota > Metazoa > Chordata > Actinopteri > Cyprinodontiformes > Poeciliidae > Xiphophorus > Xiphophorus couchianus. The sequence continues at coordinate 18,779,323 of NC_040239.1, forward strand.
CACGTCAAGCTCAGCCATAACTGATGGAAGGACCACAAATCCATATACTAGTGGATACCCTGAAGAAATGTCCAGCAAACACATGGAATCTCCAACAGGTTCCTCGTTAATCAGTCCAGAGACCACAACAGCAGAACAAATTGATAGCTTTTCAACAGAACTAAGAACTCTCCCCTCAGTTTCATCTCTTACTGAAAAGCCAGAGAAAAGTGTTGGTGCTACTACAGAAGATATGGACGGTTCAGGAACTCCGAGTACAGACTTGTTCACATCATCTATAACCGTTATTGGTGCATCGTCCAGTCTCTACAGTATTGACACAACAACAGTAACAACATCTCCTGAATCAGAGTCTGCCTCTGTGAGAACAGAACAAGGTACTTCTGGTGAAAACATCACTAAGTCTACTGAGACACCCATCACTAAAACCACGTCTGCCTCTTCTGCTTTCAATATTCTGTCCGTCTCGACATCAAGAAAAGCCGAAACAAGTGACACTTCAAAAACAGACGTTTCTTCAGCTTCAGCGCTCCAGAGCACAGAGGAACCAACATCAATGTCATCTGAAACATATCACACTCTTGCTACAATGAAGTTCCAGGAAACGTCAGCAGTTCCAGAGGAAAGTTCAAAATCTCCAATTACAAGAGAAGATAGGACAAGTAAACCAACAAGTGAAATGTCTAGCAGAGACATTGCATATTCTACTGGCTCATCATTGTTCAGCACTGAGAAGACAACAAATATTCTACCTAAGGATGACGACAGTGTTCAAACAGGTCAGACAACGACACCTTCACTTTCCACAGTAACGGGCAGAACAGAAAGTTCTTCTGCCGCTTCTCCAGTAGATAGAGACTATACTAGAGGCCAAACCATTGACATGTCCACACCAGTATCGACTGTTGCAGGGTTATCGTCATCTGATATCGTCAATGAGACAACACGATCGCCTGAAGCTACGACGATTCAAATAGGCACAGAACCCGAAACCTCCGGAGAAGGATCTGCTGCTTTTGCTGACAAGTCAGTTGTGACCATTGCCACTGCATTCCCAACATCTTCTGTGTCTGATGGTAAACCCATGAACCCATCAATGCTTTCTTCGATTATTCCATCTGTCTCATCATCCACAACTCTGCATGATGAGTTTGAAGAAATGAGTACAAGGTTTACAACTGTCGAGTCCATTGATGTACTCAGTGAATCAAGTATTCAACCTGACGCAGCTTCAAAGCTCATTGTCACTGATGAGTCAATGAAGACAACAGCAGTTTATACAACAATAGGCACAAAGTCAGCTTCAGTCTCAGAATCATACACATCTGAAACAAGTGATGTGTCAAAAACTGCTGTTACGCCAGCCGTCTTACTCCGTAGCACAGCAAAACCAACATTGGAATCTACTGAAACAGAACAAACTTTTACCACATCCTATTCTCAAGCAAAATCTGAAACTTCATTTGACACGTCAAGCTCAGCCATAACTGATGGAAGGACCACAAATCCATATACTAGTGGATACCCTGAAGAAATGTCCAGCAAACACATGGAATCTCCAACAGGTTCCTCGTTAATCAGTCCAGAGACCACAACAGCAGAACAAATTGATAGCTTTTCAACAGAACTAAGAACTCTCCCCTCAGTTTCATCTCTTACTGAAAAGCCAGAGAAAAGTGTTGGTGCTACTTCAGAAGATATGGACGGTTCAGGAACTCCGAGTACAGACTTGTTCACATCATCTATAACCGTTATTGGTGCATCGTCCAGTCTCTACAGTATTGACACAACAACAGTAACAACATCTCCTGAATCAGAGTCTGCCACTGTGAGAACAGAACAAGGTACTTCTGGTGAAAACATCACTAAGTCTACTGAGACACCCATCACTAAAACCACGTCTGGCTCTTCTGCTTTCAATATTCTGTCCGTCTCGACATCAAGAAAAGCCGAAACAAGTGACACTTCAAAAACAGACGTTTCTTCAGCTTCAGCGCTCCAGAGCACAGAGGAACCAACATCAATGGCGTCTGAAAAATATCAGACTCTTGCTACAGTGAAGTTGCAGGAAACGTCAGCAGTTCCAGAGGAAAGTTCAAAATCTCCAATTACAAGAGAAGATAAGACAAGTAAACCAACAAGTGAAATGTCTAGCAGAGACATTGCATCTTCTACTGGCTCATCGTTGTTCAGCACTGAGAAGACAACAAATCTTCTACCTAAGGATGACGACAGTGTTCAAACAGGTCAGACAACGACACTTTTACTTTCCACAGTAACAAGCAGAACAGAAAGTTCTTCTGCCGCTTCTCCAGTAGATAGAGACTATACTAGAGGTCAAACCATTGACATGTCCACACCAGTCTCGACTGTTGCAGGGTTATCGTCATCTGATATCGTCAATGAGACAACACGATCGCCTGAAGCTATGACGATTCAAATAGGCACAGAACCCGAAACCTCCGGAGAAGGCTCTGCTGCTTTTGCTGACAAGTCAGTTGTGACCATTGCCACTGCATTCCCAACATCTGCTGTCTCTGATGGTAAACCCATGAGCCCATCAACGCTTTCTTCGATTATTCCATCTGTCTCATCATCCACAACTCTGCATGATGAGTATGAAGAAATGAGTACAAGGTTTACAACTGTCGAGTCCATTGATGTGCTCAGTGAATCAAGTATTCAACCTGACGCAGCTTCAAAGCTCATTGTCACTGATGAGTCAATGAAGACAACAGCAGTTTATACAACAATAGGCACAAAGTCAGCTTCAGTCTCAGAATCATACACATCTCAAACAAGTGATGTGTCAAAAACTGCTGTCACGCCAGCCGTCTTACTCCGCAGCACAGCAAAACCAACATTGGAATCTACTGAAACAGAACAAACTTTTACCACATCCCATTCTCAAGCAAAATCTGAAACTTCATTTGACACGTCAAGCTCAGCCATAACTGATGGAAGGACCACAAATCCATATACTAGTGGATACCCTGAAGAAATGTCCAGCAAACACATGGAATCTCCAACAGGTTCCTCGTTAATCAGTCCAGAGACCACAACAGCAGAACAAATTGATAGCTTTTCAACAGAACTAAGAACTCTCCCCTCAGTTTCATCTCTTACTGAAAAGCCAGAGAAAAGTGTTGGTGCTACTACAGAAGATATGGACGGTTCAGGAACTCCGAGTACAGACTTGTTCACATCATCTATAACCGTTATTGGTGGATCTTCCAGTCTCTACAGTATTGACACAACAGTAACAACATCTCCTGAATCAGAGTCTGCCTCTGTGAGAACAGAACAAGGTACTTCTGGTGAAAACATCACTAAGTCGACTGAGACACCCATCACTAAAACCACGTCTGGCTCTTCTGCTTTCAATATTCTGTCCGTCTCGACATCAAGAAAAGCCGAAACAAGTGACACTTCAAAAACAGACGTTTCTTCAGCTTCAGCGCTCCAGAGCACAGAGGAACCAACATCAATGTCATCTGAAACATATCAGACTCTTGCTACAGTGAAGTTGCAGGAAACGTCAGCAGTTCCAGAGGAAAGTTCAAAATCTCCAATTACAAGAGAAGATAAGACAAGTAAACCAACAAGTGAAATGTCTAGCAGAGACATTGCATCTTCTACTGGCTCATCGTTGTTCAGCACTGAGAAGACAACAAATCTTCTACCTAAGGATGACGACAGTGTTCAAACAGGTCAGACAACGACACCTTCACTTTCCACAGTAACAAGCAGAAAAGAAAGTTCTTCTGCCGCTTCTCCAGTAGATAGAGACTATACTAGAGGTCAAACCATTGACATGTCCACACCAGTCTCGACTGTTGCAGGGTTATCGTCATCTGATATCGTCAATGAGACAACACGATCGCCTGAAGCTATGACGATTCAAATAGGCACAGAACCCGAAACCTCCGGAGAAGGCTCTGCTGCTTTTGCTGACAAGTCAGTTGTGACCATTGCCACTGCATTCCCAACATCTGCTGTCTCTGATGGTAAACCCATGAGCCCATCAACGCTTTCTTCGATTATTCCATCTGTCTCATCATCCACAACTCTGCATGATGAGTATGAAGAAATGAGTACAAGGTTTACAACTGTCGAGTCCATTGATGTACTCGGTGAATCAAGTATTCAACCTGACGCAGCTTCAAAGCTCATTGTCACTGATGAGTCAATGAAGACAACAGCAGTTTATACAACAATAGGCACAAAGTCAGCTTCAGTCTCAGAATCATACACATCTGAAACAAGTGATGTGTCAAAAACTGCTGTTACGCCAGCCGTCTTACTCCGTAGCACAGCAAAACCAACATTGGAATCTACTGAAACAGAACAAACTTTTACCACATCCCATTCTCAAGCAAAATCTGAAACTTCATTTGACACGTCAAGCTCAGCCATAACTGATGGAAGGACCACAAATCCATATACTAGTGGATACCCTGAAGAAATGTCCAGCAAACACATGGAATCTCCAACAGGTTCCTCGTTAATCAGTCCAGAGACCACAACAGCAGAACAAATTGATAGCTTTTCAACAGAACTAAGAACTCTCCCCTCAGTTTCATCTCTTACTGAAAAGCCAGAGAAAAGTGTTGGTGCTACTACAGAAGATATGGACGGTTCAGGAACTCCGAGTACAGACTTGTTCACATCATCTATAACCGTTATTGGTGCATCGTACAGTCTCTACAGTATTGACACAACAACAGTAACAACATCTCCTGAATCAGAGTCTGCCTCTGTGAGAACAGAACAAGGTACTTCTGGTGAAAACGTCACTAAGTCTACTGAGACACCCATCACTAAAACCACGTCTGGCTCTTCTGCTTTCAATATTCTGTCCGTCTCGACATCAAGAAAAGCCGAAACAAGTGACACTTCAAAAACAGACGTTTCTTCAGCTTCAGCGCTCCAGAGCACAGAGGAACCAACATCAATGTCATCTGAAACATATCAGACTCTTGCTACAGTGAAGTTGCAGGAAATGTCAGCAGTTCCAGAGGAAAGTTCAAAATCTCCAATTACAAGAGAAGATAGGACAAGTAAACCAACAAGTGAAATGTCTAGCAGAGACATTGCATCTTCTACTGGCTCATCGTTGTTCAGCACTGAGAAGACAACAAATCTTCTACCTAAGGATGACGACAGTGTTCAAACAGGTCAGACAACGACACCTTCACTTTCCACAGTAACGGGCAGAACAGAAAGTTCTTCTGCCGCTTCTCCAGTAGATAGAGACTATACTAGAGGCCAAACCATTGACATGTCCACACCAGTCTCGACTGTTGCAGGGTTATCGTCATCTGATATCGTCAATGAGACAACACGATCGCCTGAAGCTACGACGATTCAAATAGGCACAGAACCCGAAATCTCCGGAGAAGGCTCTGCTGCTTTTGCTGACAAGTCAGCTGTGACCATTGCCACTGCATTCCCAACATCTGCTGTCTCTGATGGTAAACCCATGAGCCCATCAACGCTTTCTTCGATTATTCCATCTGTCTCATCATCCACAACTCTGCATGATGAGTATGAAGAAATAAGTACAAGGTTTACAACTGTCGAGTCCATTGATGTACTCAGTGAATCAAGTATTCAACCTGACACAGCTTCAAAGCTCATTGTCACAGATCCAGAAAGTGCTGGACAAACACATTCTAATATTACTGATGAGTCAATGAAGACAACAGCAGTTTATACAACAATAGGCACAAAGTCAGCTTCAGTCTCAGAATCATACACATCTCAAACAAGTGATGTGTCAAAAACTGCTGTCACGCCAGCCGTCTTACTCCGTAGCACAGCAAAACCAACATTGGAATCTACTGAAACAGAACAAACTTTTACCACATCCCATTCTCAAGCAAAATCTGAAACTTCATTTGACACGTCAAGCTCAGCCATAACTGATGGAAGGACCACAAATCCATATACTAGTGGATACCCTGAAGAAATGTCCAGCAAACACATGGAATCTCCAACAGGTTCCTCGTTAATCAGTCCAGAGACCACAACAGCAGAACAAATTGATAGCTTTTCAACAGAACTAAGAACTCTCCCCTCAGTTTCATCTCTTACTGAAAAGCCAGAGAAAAGTGTTGGTGCTACTACAGAAGATATGGACGGTTCAGGAACTCCGAGTACAGACTTGTTCACATCATCTATAACCGTTATTGGTGCATCGTACAGTCTCTACAGTATTGACACAACAACAGTAACAACATCTCCTGAATCAGAGTCTGCCTCTGTGAGAACAGAACAAGGTACTTCTGGTGAAAACATCACTAAGTCTACTGAGACACCCATCACTAAAACCACGTCTGGCTCTTCTGCTTTCAATATTCTGTCCGTCTCGACATCAAGAAAAGCCGAAACAAGTGACACTTCAAAAACAGACGTTTCTTCAGCTTCAGCGCTCCAGAGCACAGAGGAACCAACATCAATGTCATCTGAAACATATCAGACTCTTGCTACAGTGAAGTTGCAGGAAATGTCAGCAGTTCCAGAGGAAAGTTCAAAATCTCCAATTACAAGAGAAGATAGGACAAGTAAACCAACAAGTGAAATGTCTAGCAGAGACATTGAATCTTCTACTGGCTCATCGTTGTTCAGCACTGAGAAGACAAGAAATCTTCTACCTAAGGATGACGACAGTGTTCAAACAGGTCAGACAACGACACCTTCACTTTCCACAGTAACGGGCAGAACAGAAAGTTCTTCTGCCGCTTCTCCAGTAGATAGAGACTATACTAGAGGCCAAACCATTGACATGTCCACACCAGTCTCGACTGTTGCAGGGTTATCGTCATCTGATATCGTCAATGAGACAACACGATCGCCTGAAGCTACGACGATTCAAATAGGCACAGAACCCGAAATCTCCGGAGAAGGCTCTGCTGCTTTTGCTGACAAGTCAGTTGTGACCATTGCCACTGCATTCCCAACATCTGCTGTCTCTGATGGTAAACCCATGAGCCCATCAACGCTTTCTTCGATTATTCCATCTGTCTCATCATCCACAACTCTGCATGATGAGTATGAAGAAATAAGTACAAGGTTTACAACTGTCGAGTCCATTGATGTACTCAGTGAATCAAGTATTCAACCTGACACAGCTTCAAAGCTCATTGTCACAGATCCAGAAAGTGCTGGACAAACACATTCTAATATTACTGATGAGTCAATGAAGACAACAGCAGTTTATACAACAATAGGCACAAAGTCAGCTTCAGTCTCAGAATCATACACATCTGAAACAAGTGATTTGTCAAAAACTGCTGTTACGCCAGCCGTCTTACTCCGTAGCACAGCAAAACCAACATTGGAATCTACTGAAACAGAACAAACTTTTACCACATCCCATTCTCAAGCAAAATCTGAAACTTCATTTGACACGTCAAGCTCAGCCATAACTGATGGAAGGACCACAAATCCATATACTAGTGGATACCCTGAAGAAATGTCCAGCAAACACATGGAATCTCCAACAGGTTACTCGTTAATCAGTCCAGAGACCACAACAGCAGAACAAATTGATAGCTTTTCAACAGAACTAAGAACTCTCCCCTCAGTTTCATCTCTTACTGAAAAGCCAGAGAAAAGTGTTGGTGCTACTACAGAAGATATGGACGGTTCAGGAACTCCGAGTACAGACTTGTTCACATCATCTATAACCGTTATTGGTGCATCGTCCAGTCTCTACAGTATTGACACAACAACAGTAACAACATCTCCTGAATCAGAGTCTGCCTCTGTGAGAACAGAACAAGGTACTTCTGGTGAAAACATCACTAAGTCTACTGAGACACCCATCACTAAAACCACGTCTGCCTCTTCTGCTTTCAATATTCTGTCCGTCTCGACATCAAGAAAAGCCGAAACAAGTGACACTTCAAAAACAGACGTTTCTTCAGCTTCAGCGCTCCAGAGCACAGAGGAACCAACATCAATGTCATCTGAAACATATCAGACTCTTGCTACAGTGAAGTTGCAGGAAACGTCAGCAGTTCCAGAGGAAAGTTCAAAATCTCCAATTACAAGAGAAGATAGGACAAGTAAACCAACAAGTGAAATGTCTAGCAGAGACATTGCATCTTCTACTGGCTCATCGTTGTTCAGCACTGAGAAGACAACAAATCTTCTACCTAAGGATGACGACAGTGTTCAAACAGGTCAGACAACCACACCTTCACTTTCCACAGTAACGGGCAGAACAGAAAGTTCTTCTGCCGCTTCTCCAGTAGATAGAGACTATACTAGAGGCCAAACCATTGACATGTCCACACCAGTATCGACTGTTGCAGGGTTATCGTCATCTGATATCGTCAATGAGACAACACGATCGCCTGAAGCTACGACGATTCAAATAGGCACAGAACCCGAAATCTCCGGAGAAGGCTCTGCTGCTTTTGCTGACAAGTCAGTTGTGACCATTGCCACTGCATTCCCAACATCTGCTGTCTCTGATGGTAAACCCATGAGCCCATCAACGCTTTCTTCGATTATTCCATCTGTCTCATCATCCACAACTCTGCATGATGAGTATGAAGAAATAAGTACAAGGTTTACAACTGTCGAGTCCATTGATGTACTCAGTGAATCAAGTATTCAACCTGACACAGCTTCAAAGCTCATTGTCACAGATCCAGAAAGTGCTGGACAAACACATTCTAATATTACTGATGAGTCAATGAAGACAACAGCAGTTTATACAACAATAGGCACAAAGTCAGCTTCAGTCTCAGAATCATACACATCTGAAACAAGTGATTTGTCAAAAACTGCTGTTACGCCAGCCGTCTTACTCCGTAGCACAGCAAAACCAACATTGGAATCTACTGAAACAGAACAAACTTTTACCACATCCCATTCTCAAGCAAAATCTGAAACTTCATTTGACACGTCAAGCTCAGCCATAACTGATGGAAGGACCACAAATCCATATACTAGTGGATACCCTGAAGAAATGTCCAGCAAACACATGGAATCTCCAACAGGTTCCTCGTTAATCAGTCCAGAGACCACAACAGCAGAACAAATTGATAGCTTTTCAACAGAACTAAGAACTCTCCCCTCAGTTTCATCTCTTACTGAAAAGCCAGAGAAAAGTGTTGGTGCTACTACAGAAGATATGGACGGTTCAGGAACTCCGAGTACAGACTTGTTCACATCATCTATAACCGTTATTGGTGCATCGTCCAGTCTCTACAGTATTGACACAACAACAGTAACAACATCTCCTGAATCAGAGTCTGCCTCTGTGAGAACAGAACAAGGTACTTCTGGTGAAAACATCACTAAGTCTACTGAGACACCCATCACTAAAACCACGTCTGCCTCTTCTGCTTTCAATATTCTGTCCGTCTCGACATCAAGAAAAGCCGAAACAAGTGACACTTCAAAAACAGACGTTTCTTCAGCTTCAGCGCTCCAGAGCACAGAGGAACCAACATCAATGTCATCTGAAACATATCAGACTCTTGCTACAGTGAAGTTGCAGGAAACGTCAGCAGTTCCAGAGGAAAGTTCAAAATCTCCAATTACAAGAGAAGATAGGACAAGTAAACCAACAAGTGAAATGTCTAGCAGAGACATTGCATCTTCTACTGGCTCATCGTTGTTCAGCACTGAGAAGACAACAAATCTTCTACCTAAGGATGACGACAGTGTTCAAACAGGTCAGACAACGACACCTTCACTTTCCACAGTAACGGGCAGAACAGAAAGTTCTTCTGCCGCTTCTCCAGTAGATAGAGACTATACTAGAGGCCAAACCATTGACATGTCCACACCAGTATCGACTGTTGCAGGGTTATCGTCATCTGATATCGTCAATGAGACAACACGATCGCCTGAAGCTACGACGATTCAAATAGGCACAGAACCCGAAATCTCCGGAGAAGGCTCTGCTGCTTTTGCTGACAAGTCAGTTGTGACCATTGCCACTGCATTCCCAACATCTGCTGTCTCTGATGGTAAACCCATGAGCCCATCAACGCTTTCTTCGATTATTCCATCTGTCTCATCATCCACAACTCTGCATGATGAGTATGAAGAAATAAGTACAAGGTTTACAACTGTCGAGTCCATTGATGTACTCAGTGAATCAAGTATTCAACCTGACACAGCTTCAAAGCTCATTGTCACAGATCCAGAAAGTGCTGGACAAACACATTCTAATATTACTGATGAGTCAATGAAGACAACAGCAGTTTATACAACAATAGGCACAAAGTCAGCTTCAGTCTCAGAATCATACACATCTGAAACAAGTGATTTGTCAAAAACTGCTGTTACGCCAGCCGTCTTACTCCGTAGCACAGCAAAACCAACATTGGAATCTACTGAAACAGAACAAACTTTTACCACATCCCATTCTCAAGCAAAATCTGAAACTTCATTTGACACGTCAAGCTCAGCCATAACTGATGGAAGGACCACAAATCCATATACTAGTGGATACCCTGAAGAAATGTCCAGCAAACACATGGAATCTCCAACAGGTTCCTCGTTAATCAGTCCAGAGACCACAACAGCAGAACAAATTGATAGCTTTTCAACAGAACTAAGAACTCTCCCCTCAGTTTCATCTCTTACTGAAAAGCCAGAGAAAAGTGTTGGTGCTACTACAGAAGATATGGACGGTTCAGGAACTCCGAGTACAGACTTGTTCACATCATCTATAACCGTTATTGGTGCATCGTCCAGTCTCTACAGTATTGACACAACAACAGTAACAACATCTCCTGAATCAGAGTCTGCCTCTGTGAGAACAGAACAAGGTACTTCTGGTGAAAACATCACTAAGTCTACTGAGACACCCATCACTAAAACCACGTCTGCCTCTTCTGCTTTCAATATTCTGTCCGTCTCGACATCAAGAAAAGCCGAAACAAGTGACACTTCAAAAACAGACGTTTCTTCAGCTTCAGCGCTCCAGAGCACAGAGGAACCAACATCAATGTCATCTGAAACATATCAGACTCTTGCTACAGTGAAGTTGCAGGAAACGTCAGCAGTTCCAGAGGAAAGTTCAAAATCTCCAATTACAAGAGAAGATAGGACAAGTAAACCAACAAGTGAAATGTCTAGCAGAGACATTGCATCTTCTACTGGCTCATCGTTGTTCAGCACTGAGAAGACAACAAATCTTCTACCTAAGGATGACGACAGTGTTCAAACAGGTCAGACAACGACACCTTCACTTTCCACAGTAACGGGCAGAACAGAAAGTTCTTCTGCCGCTTCTCCAGTAGATAGAGACTATACTAGAGGCCAAACCATTGACATGTCCACACCAGTATCGACTGTTGCAGGGTTATCGTCATCTGATATCGTCAATGAGACAACACGATCGCCTGAAGCTATGACGATTCAAATAGGCACAGAACCCGAAACCTCCGGAGAAGGATCTGCTGCTTTTGCTGACAAGTCAGTTGTGACCATTGCCACTGCATTCCCAACATCTGCTGTCTCTGATGGTAAACCCATGAGCCCATCAACGCTTTCTTCGATTATTCCATCTGTCTCATCATCCACAACTCTGCATGATGAGTATGAAGAAATGAGTACAAGGTTTACAACTGTCGAGTCCATTGATGTACTCAGTGAATCAAGTATTCAACCTGACGCAGCTTCAAAGCTCATTGTCACTGATGAGTCAATGAAGACAACAGCAGTTTATACAACAATAGGCACAAAGTCAGCTTCAGTCTCAGAATCATACACATCTCAAACAAGTGATGTGTCAAAAACTGCTGTCACGCCAGCCGTCTTACTCCGTAGCACAGCAAAACCAACATTGGAATCTACTGAAACAGAACAAACTTTTACCACATCCCATTCTCAAGCAAAATCTGAAACTTCATTTGACACGTCAAGCTCAGCCATAACTGATGGAAGGACCACAAATCCATATACTAGTGGATACCCTGAAGAAATGTCCAGCAAACACATGGAATCTCCAACAGGTTCCTCGTTAATCAGTCCAGAGACCACAACAGCAGAACAAATTGATAGCTTTTCAACAGAACTAAGAACTCTCCCCTCAGTTTCATCTCTTACTGAAAAGCCAGAGAAAAGTGTTGGTGCTACTACAGAAGATATGGACGGTTCAGGAACTCCGAGTACAGACTTGTTCACATCATCTATAACCGTTATTGGTGCATCGTACAGTCTCTACAGTATTGACACAACAACAGTAACAACATCTCCTCAATCAGAGTCTGCCTCTGTGAGAACAGAACAAGGTACTTCTGGTGAAAACATCACTAAGTCTACTGAGACACCCATCACTAAAACCACGTCTGGCTCTTCTGCTTTCAATATTCTGTCCGTCTCGACATCAAGAAAAGCCGAAACAAGTGACACTTCAAAAACAGACGTTTCTTCAGCTTCAGCGCTCCAGAGCACAGAGGAACCAACATCAATGTCATCTGAAACATATCAGACTCTTGCTACAGTGAAGTTGCAGGAAATGTCAGCAGTTCCAGAGGAAAGTTCAAAATCTCCAATTACAAGAGAAGATAGGACAAGTAAACCAACAAGTGAAATGTCTAGCAGAGACATTGCATCTTCTACTGGCTCATCGTTGTTCAGCACTGAGAAGACAACAAATCTTCTACCTAAGGATGACGACAGTGTTCAAACAGGTCAGACAACGACACCTTCACTTTCCACAGTAACGGGCAGAACAGAAAGTTCTTCTGCCGCTTCTCCAGTAGATAGAGACTATACTAGAGGCCAAACCATTGACATGTCCACACCAGTCTCGACTGTTGCAGGGTTATCGTCATCTGATATCGTCAATGAGACAACACGATCGCCTGAAGCTACGACGATTCAAATAGGCACAGAACCCGAAATCTCCGGAGAAGGCTCTGCTGCTTTTGCTGACAAGTCAGTTGTGACCATTGCCACTGCATTCCCAACATCTGCTGTCTCTGATGGTAAACCCATGAGCCCATCAACGCTTTCTTCGATTATTCCATCTGTCTCATCATCCACAACTCTGCATGATGAGTATGAAGAAATAAGTACAAGGTTTACAACTGTCGAGTCCATTGATGTACTCAGTGAATCAAGTATTCAACCTGACACAGCTTCAAAGCTCATTGTCACAGATCCAGAAAGTGCTGGACAAACACATTCTAATATTACTGATGAGTCAATGAAGACAACAGCAGTTTATACAACAATAGGCACAAAGTCAGCTTCAGTCTCAGAATCATACACATCTGAAACAAGTGATTTGTCAAAAACTGCTGTTACGCCAGCCGTCTTACTCCGTAGCACAGCAAAACCAACATTGGAATCTACTGAAACAGAACAAACTTTTACCACATCCCATTCTCAAGCAAAATCTGAAACTTCATTTGACACGTCAAGCTCAGCCATAACTGATGGAAGGACCACAAATCCATATACTAGTGGATACCCTGAAGAAATGTCCAGCAAACACATGGAATCTCCAACAGGTTCCTCGTTAATCAGTCCAGAGACCACAACAGCAGAACAAATTGATAGCTTTTCAACAGAACTAAGAACTCTCCCCTCAGTTTCATCTCTTACTGAAAAGCCAGAGAAAAGTGTTGGTGCTACTACAGAAGATATGGACGGTTCAGGAACTCCGAGTACAGACTTGTTCACATCATCTATAACCGTTATTGGTGCATCGTCCAGTCTCTACAGTATTGACACAACAACAGTAACAACATCTCCTGAATCAGAGTCTGCCTCTGTGAGAACAGAACAAGGTACTTCTGGTGAAAACATCACTAAGTCTACTGAGACACCCATCACTAAAACCACGTCTGGCTCTTCTGCTTTCAATATTCTGTCCGTCTCGACATCAAGAAAAGCCGAAACAAGTGACACTTTAAAAACAGACGTTTCTTCAGCTTCAGCGCTCCAGAGCACAGAGGAACCAACATCAATGTCATCTGAAACATATCAGACTCTTGCTACAGTGAAGTTGCAGGAAACGTCAGCAGTTCCAGAGGAAAGTTCAAAATCTCCAATTACAAGAGAAGATAGGACAAGTAAACCAACAAGTGAAATGTCTAGCAGAGACATTGAATCTTCAACTGGCTCATCGTTGTTCAGCACTGAGAAGACAACAAATGTTCTACCTAAGGATGACGACAGTGTTCAAACAGGTCAGACAACGACACCTTCACTTTCCACAGTAACGGGCAGAACAGAAAGTTCTTCTGCCGCTTCTCCAGTAGATAGAGACTATACTAGAGGCCAAACCATTGACATGTCCACACCAGTATCGACTGTTGCAGGGTTATCGTCATCTGATATCGTCAATGAGACAACACGATCGCCTGAAGCTATGACGATTCAAATAGGCACAGAACCCGAAACCTCCGGAGAAGGATCTGCTGCTTTTGCTGACAAGTCAGTTGTGACCATTGCCACTGCATTCCCAACATCTGCTGTGTCTGATGGTAAACCCATGAACCCATCAATGCTTTCTTCGATTATTCCATCTGTCTCATCATCCACAACTCTGCATGATGAGTTTGAAGAAATGAGTACAAGGTTTACAACTGTCGAGTCCATTGATGTACTCAGTGAATCAAGTATTCAACCTGACGCAGCTTCAAAGCTCATTGTCACTGATGAGTCAATGAAGACAACAGCAGTTTATACAACAATAGGCACAAAGTCAGCTTCAGTCTCAGAATCATACACATCTGAAACAAGTGATGTGTCAAAAACTGCTGTCACGCCAGCCGTCTTACTCCGCAGCACAGCAAAACCAACATTGGAATCTACTGAAACAGAACAAACTTTTACCACATCCCATTCTCAAGCAAAATCTGAAACTTCATTTGACACGTCAAGCTCAGCCATAACTGATGGAAGGACCACAAATCCATATACTAGTGGATACCCTGAAGAAATGTCCAGCAAACACATGGAATCTCCAACAGGTTCCTCGTTAATCAGTCCAGAGACCACAACAGCAGAACAAATTGATAGCTTTTCAACAGAACTAAGAACTCTCCCCTCAGTTTCATCTCTTACTGAAAAGCCAGAGAAAAGTGTTGGTGCTACTACAGAAGATATGGACGGTTCAGGAACTCCGAGTACAGACTTGTTCACATCATCTATAACCGTTATTGGTGGATCTTCCAGTCTCTACAGTATTGACACAACAACAGTAACAACATCTCCTGAATCAGAGTCTGCCTCTGTGAGAACAGAACAAGGTACTTCTGGTGAAAACATCACTAAGTCTACTGAGACACCCATCACTAAAACCACGTCTGGCTCTTCTGCTTTCAATATTCTGTCCGTCTCGACATCAAGAAAAGCCGAAACAAGTGACACTTCAAAAACAGACGTTTCTTCAGCTTCATCGCTCCAGAGCACAGAGGAACCAACATCAATGTCATCTGAAACATATCAGACTCTTGCTACAGTGAAGTTGCAGGAAACGTCAGCAGTTCCAGAGGAAAGTTCAAAATCTCCAATTACAAGAGAAGATAAGACAAGTAAACCAACAAGTGAAATGTCTAGCAGAGACATTGCATCTTCTACTGGCTCATCGTTGTTCAGCACTGAGAAGACAACAAATCTTCTACCTAAGGATGACGACAGTGTTCAAACAGGTCAGACAACGACACCTTCACTTTCCACAGTAACAAGCAGAAAAGAAAGTTCTTCTGCCGCTTCTCCAGTAGATAGAGACTATACTAGAGGTCAAACCATTGACATGTCCACACCAGTCTCGACTGTTGCAGGGTTATTGTCATCTGATATCGTCAATGAGACAACACGATCGCCTGAAGCTATGACGATTCAAATAGGCACAGAACCCGAAACCTCCGGAGAAGGCTCTGCTGCTTTTGCTGACAAGTCAGTTGTGACCATTGCCACTGCATTCCCAACATCTGCTGTCTCTGATGCTAAACCCATGAGCCCATCAACGCTTTCTTCGATTATTCCATCTGTCTCATCATCCACAACTCTGCATGATGAGTATGAAGAAATGAGTACAAGGTTTACAACTGTCGAGTCCATTGATGTACTCAGTGAATCAAGTATTCAACCTGACGCAGCTTCAAAGCTCATTGTCACTGATGAGTCAATGAAGACAACAGCAGATTATACAACAATAGACACAAAGTCAGCTTCAGTCTCAGAATCATACACATCTGAAACAAGTGATGTGTCAAACACTGCTGTTACGCCAGCCGTCTTACTCCGTAGCACAGCAAAACCAACATTGGAATCTACTGAAACAGAACAAACTTTTACCACATCCCATTCTCAAGCAAAATCTGAAACTTCATTTGACACGTCAAGCTCAGCCATAACTGATGGAAGGACCACAAATCCATATACTAGTGGATACCCTGAAGAAATGTCCAGCAAACACATGGAATCTCCAACAGGTTCCTCATTAATCAGTCCAGAGACCACAATAGCAGAACAAATTGATAGCTTTTCAACAGAACTAAGAACTCTCCCCTCAGTTTCATCTCTTACTGAAAAGCCAGAGAAAAGTGTTGGTGCTACTACAGAAGATATGGACGGTTCAGGAACTCCGAGTACAGACTTGTTCACATCATCTATAACCGTTATTGGTGGATCTTCCAGTCTCTACAGTATTGACACAACAACAGTAACAACATCTCCTGAATCAGAGTCTGCCTCTGTGAGAACAGAACAAGGTACTTCTGGTGAAAACATCACTAAGTCGACTGAGACACCCATCACTAAAACCACGTCTGGCTCTTCTGCTTTCAATATTCTGTCCGTCTCGACATCAAGAAAAGCCGAAACAAGTGACACTTCAAAAACAGACATTTCTTCAGCTTCAGCGCTCCAGAGCACAGAGACATCAATGTCATCTGAAACATATCAGACTCTTGCTACAGTGAAGTTGCAGGAAACGTCAGCAGTTCCAGAGGAAAGTTCAAAATCTCCAATTACAAGAGAAGATAGGACAAGTAAACCAACAAGTGAAATGTCTAGCAGAGACATTGAATCTTCTTCTGGCTCATCATTGTTCAGCACTGAGAAGACAACAAATCTTCTACCTAAGGATGACGACAGTGTTCAAACAGGTCAGACAACGACACCTTCACTTTCCACAGTAACGGGCAGAACAGAAAGTTCTTCTGCCGCTTCTCCAGTAGATAGAGACTATACTAGAGGCCAAACCATTGACATGTCCACACCAGTATCGACTGTTGCAGGGTTATCGTCATCTGATATCGTCAATGAGACAACACGATCGCCTGAAGCTATGACGATTCAAATAGGCACAGAACCCGAAACCTCCGGAGAAGGCTCTGCTGCTTTTGCTGACAAGTCAGTTGTGACCATTGCCACTGCATTCCCAACATCTGCTGTCTCTGATGGTAAACCCATGAGCCCATCAACGCTTTCTTCGATTATTCCATCTGTCTCATCATCCACAACTCTGCATGATGAGTATGAAGAAATGAGTACAAGGTTTACAACTGTCGAGTCCATTGATGTACTCAGTGAATCAAGTATTCAACCTGACGCAGCTTCAAAGCTCATTGTCACTGATGAGTCAATGAAGACAACAGCAGTTTATACAACAATAGACACAAAGTCAGCTTCAGTCTCAGAATCATACACATCTGAAACAAGTGATGTGTCAAACACTGCTGTTACGCCAGCCGTCTTACTCCGTAGCACAGCAAAACCAACATTGGAATCTACTGAAACAGAACAAACTTTTACCACATCCCATTCTCAAGCAAAATCTGAAACTTCATTTGACACGTCAAGCTCAGCCATAACTGATGGAAGGACCACAAATCCATATACTAGTGGATACCCTGAAGAAATGTCCAGCAAACACATGGAATCTCCAACAGGTTCCTCATTAATCAGTCCAGAGACCACAATAGCAGAACAAATTGATAGCTTTTCAACAGAACTAAGAACTCTCCCCTCAGTTTCATCTCTTACTGAAAAGCCAGAGAAAAGTGTTGGTGCTACTACAGAAGATATGGACGGTTCAGGAACTCCGAGTACAGACTTGTTCACATCATCTATAACCGTTATTGGTGGATCTTCCAGTCTCTACAGTATTGACACAACAACAGTAACAACATCTCCTGAATCAGAGTCTGCCTCTGTGAGAACAGAACAAGGTACTTCTGGTGAAAACATCACTAAGTCGACTGAGACACCCATCACTAAAACCACGTCTGGCTCTTCTGCTTTCAATAATCTGTCCGTCTCGACATCAAGAAAAGCCGAAACAAGTGACACTTCAAAAACAGACATTTCTTCAGCTTCAGCGCTCCAGAGCACAGAGGAACCAACATCAATGTCATCTGAAACATATCAGACTCTTGCTACAGTGAAGTTGCAGGAAATGTCAGCAGTTCCAGAGGAAAGTTCAAAATCTCCAATTACAAGAGAAGATAGGACAAGTAAACCAACAAGTGAAATGTCTAGCAGAGACATTGAATCTTCTTCTGGCTCATCATTGTTCAGCACTGAGAAGACAACAAATCTTCTACCTAAGGATGACGACAGTGTTCAAACAGGTCAGACAACGACACCTTCACTTTCCACAGTAACGGGCAGAACAGAAAGTTCTTCTGCCGCTTCTCCAGTAGATAGAGACTATACTAGAGGCCAAACCATTGACATGTCCACACCAGTCTCTACTGTTGCAGGGCTATCGTCATCTGACATCGTCAATGAGACAACACGATCGCCTGAAGCTATGACGATTCAAATAGGCACAGAACCCGAAACCTCTGGAGAAGGCTCTGCTGCTTTTGCTGACAAGTCAGTTGTGACCATTGCCACTGCATTCCCAACATCTGCTGTCTCTGATGGTAAACCCATGAGCCCATCAACGCTTTCTTCGATTATTCCATCTGTCTCATCATCCACAACTCTGCATGATGAGTATGAAGAAATGAGTACAAGGTTTACAACTGTCGAGTCCATTGATGTACTCAGTGAATCAAGTATTCAACCTGACACAGCTTCAAAGCTCATTGTCACAGATCCAGAAAGTGCTGGACAAACACATTCTAATATTACTGATGAGTCAATGAAGACAACAGCAGTTTATACAACAATAGGCACAAAGTCAGCTTCAGTCTCAGAATCATACACATCTGAAACAAGTGATGTGTCAAAAACTGCTGTCACGCCAGCCGTCTTACTCCGTAGCACAGCAAAACCAACATTGGAATCTACTGAAACAGAACAAACTTTTACCACATCCTATTCTCAAGCAAAATCTGAAACTTCATTTGACACGTCAAGCTCAGCCATAACTGATGGAAGGACCACAAATCCATATACTAGTGGATACCCTGAAGAAATGTCCAGCAAACACATGGAATCTCCAACAGGTTCCTCGTTAATCAGTCCAGAGACCACAACAGCAGAACAAATTGATAGCTTTTCAACAGAACTAAGAACTCTCCCCTCAGTTTCATCTCTTACTGAAAAGCCAGAGAAAAGTGTTGGTGCTACTTCAGAAGTTATGGACGGTTCAGGAACTCCGAGTACAGACTTGTTCACATCATCTATAACCGTTATTGGTGCATCGTCCAGTCTCTACAGTATTGACACAACAGTAACAACATCTCCTGAATCAGAGTCTGCCTCTGTGAGAACAGAACAAGGTACTTCTGGTGAAAACATCACTAAGTCTACTGAGACACCCATCACTAAAACCACGTCTGGCTCTTCTGCTTTCAATATTCTGTCCGTCTCGACATCAAGAAAAGCCGAAACAAGTGACACTTCAAAAACAGACGTTTCTTCAGCTTCAGCGCTCCAGAGCACAGAGGAACCAACATCAATGTCATCTGAAACATATCAGACTCTTGCTACAGTGAAGTTGCAGGAAACGTCAGCAGTTCCAGAGGAAAGTTCAAAATCTCCAATTACAAGAGAAGATAAGACAAGTAAACCAACAAGTGAAATGTCTAGCAGAGACATTGCATCTTCTACTGGCTCATCGTTGTTCAGCACTGAGAAGACAACAAATCTTCTACCTAAGGATGACGACAGTGTTCAAACAGGTCAGACAACGACACCTTCACTTTCCACAGTAACAAGCAGAAAAGAAAGTTCTTCTGCCGCTTCTCCAGTAGATAGAGACTATACTAGAGGTCAAACCATTGACATGTCCACACCAGTCTCGACTGTTGCAGGGTTATCGTCATTTGATATCGTCAATGAGACAACACGATCGCCTGAAGCTATGACGATTCAAATAGGCACAGAACCCGAAACCTCCGGAGAAGGCTCTGCTGCTTTTGCTGACAAGTCAGTTGTGACCATTGCCACTGCATTCCCAACATCTGCTGTCTCTGATGGTAAACCCATGAGCCCATCAACGCTTTCTTCGATTATTCCATCTGTCTCATCATCCACAACTCTGCATGATGAGTATGAAGAAATGAGTACAAGGTTTACAACTGTCGAGTCCATTGATGTACTCAGTGTATCAAGTATTCAACCTGACGCAGCTTCAAAGCTCATTGTCACTGATGAGTCAATGAAGACAACAGCAGTTTATACAACAATAGACACAAAGTCAGCTTCAGTCTCAGAATCATACACATCTGAAACAAGTGATGTGTCAAACACTGCTGTTACGCCAGCCGTCTTACTCCGTAGCACAGCAAAACCAACATTGGAATCTACTGAAACAGAACAAACTTTTACCACATCCCATTCTCAAGCAAAATCTGAAACTTCATTTGACACGTCAAGCTCAGCCATAACTGATGGAAGGACCACAAATCCATATACTAGTGGATACCCTGAAGAAATGTCCAGCAAACACATGGAATCTCCAACAGGTTCCTCATTAATCAGTCCAGAGACCACAATAGCAGAACAAATTGATAGCTTTTCAACAGAACTAAGAACTCTCCCCTCAGTTTCATCTCTTACTGAAAAGCCAGAGAAAAGTGTTGGTGCTACTACAGAAGATATGGACGGTTCAGGAACTCCGAGTACAGACTTGTTCACATCATCTATAACCGTTATTGGTGGATCTTCCAGTCTCTACAGTATTGACACAACAACAGTAACAACATCTCCTGAATCAGAGTCTGCCTCTGTGAGAACAGAACAAGGTACTTCTGGTGAAAACATCACTAAGTCTACTGAGACACCCATCACTAAAACCACGTCTGGCTCTTCTGCTTTCAATATTCTGTCTGTCTCGACATCAAGAAAAGCCGAAACAAGTGACACTTCAAAAACAGACGTTTCTTCAGCTTCAGCGCTCCAGAGCACAGAGGAACCAACATCAATGTCATCTGAAACATATCAGACTCTTGCTACAGTGAAGTTGCAGGAAACGTCAGCAGTTCCAGAGGAAAGTTCAAAATCTCCAATTACAAGAGAAGATAGGACAAGTAAACCAACAAGTGAAATGTCTAGCAGAGACATTGAATCTTCTTCTGGCTCATCATTGTTCAGCACTGAGAAGACAACAAATCTTCTACCTAAGGATGACGACAGTGTTCAAACAGGTCAGACAACGACACCTTCACTTTCCACAGTAACGGGCAGAACAGAAAGTTCTTCTGCCGCTTCTCCAGTAGATAGAGACTATACTAGAGGCCAAACCATTGACATGTCCACACCAGTCTCTACTGTTGCAGGGCTATCGTCATCTGACATCGTCAATGAGACAACACGATCGCCTGAAGCTATGACGATTCAAATAGGCACAGAACCCGAAACCTCTGGAGAAGGCTCTGCTGCTTTTGCTGACAAGTCAGTTGTGACCATTGCCACTGCATTCCCAACATCTGCTGTCTCTGATGGTAAACCCATGAGCCCATCAACGCTTTCTTCGATTATTCCATCTGTCTCATCATCCACAACTCTGCATGATGAGTATGAAGAAATGAGTACAAGGTTTACAACTGTCGAGTCCATTGATGTACTCAGTGAATCAAGTATTCAACCTGACGCAGCTTCAAAGCTCATTGTCACTGATGAGTCAATGAAGACAACAGCAGTTTATACAACAATAGACACAAAGTCAGCTTCAGTCTCAAAATCATACACATCTGAAACAAGTGATGTGTCAAACACTGCTGTTACGCCAGCCGTCTTACTCCGTAGCACAGCAAAACCAACATTGGAATCTACTGAAACAGAACAAACTTTTACCACATCCCATTCTCAAGCAAAATCTGAAACTTCATTTGACACATCAAGCTCAGCCATAACTGATGGAAGGACCACAAATCCATATACTAGTGGATACCCTGAAGAAATGTCCAGCAAACACATGGAATCTCCAACAGGTTCCTCATTAATCAGTCCAGAGACCACAATAGCAGAACAAATTGATAGCTTTTCAACAGAACTAAGAACTCTCCCCTCAGTTTCATCTCTTACTGAAAAGCCAGAGAAAAGTGTTGGTGCTACTACAGAAGATATGGACGGTTCAGGAACTCTGAGTACAGACTTGTTCACATCATCTATAACCGTTATTGGTGGATCTTCCAGTCTCTACAGTATTGACACAACAACAGTAACAACATCTCCTGAATCAGAGTCTGCCTCTGTGAGAACAGAACAAGGTACTTCTGGTGAAAACATCACTACGTCGACTGAGACACCCATCACTAAAACCACGTCTGGCTCTTCTGCTTTCAATATTCTGTCCGTCTCAACATCAAGAAAAGCCGAAACAAGTGACACTTCAAAAACAGACATTTCTTCAGCTTCAGCGCTCCAGAGCACAGAGGAACCAACATCAATGTCATCTGAAACATATCAGACTCTTGCTACAGTGAAAATGCAGGAAACGTCAGCAGTTCCAGAGGAAAGTTCAAAATCTCCAATTACAAGAGAAGATAGGACAAGTAAACCAACAAGTGAAATGTCTAGCAGAGACATTGAATCTTCTTCTGGCTCATCATTGTTCAGCACTGAGAAGACAACAAATCTTCTACCTAAGGATGACGACAGTGTTCAAACAGGTCAGACAACGACACCTTCACTTTCCACAGTAACGGGCAGAACAGAAAGTTCTTCTGCCGCTTCTCCAGTAGATAGAGACTATACTAGAGGCCAAACCATTGACATGTCCACACCAGTCTCTACTGTTGCAGGGCTATCGTCATCTGACATCGTCAATGAGACAACACGATCGCCTGAAGCTATGACGATTCAAATAGGCACAGAACCCGAAACCTCTGGAGAAGGCTCTGCTGCTTTTGCTGACAAGTCAGTTGTGACCATTGCCACTGCATTCCCAACATCTGCTGTCTCTGATGGTAAACCCATGAGCCCATCAACGCTTTCTTCGATTATTCCATCTGTCTCATCATCCACAACTCTGCATGATGAGTATGAAGAAATGAGTACAAGGTTTACAACTGTCGAGTCCATTGATGTACTCAGTGAATCAAGTATTCAACCTGACGCAGCTTCAAAGCTCATTGTCACTGATGAGTCAATGAAGACAACAGCAGTTTATACAACAATAGGCACAAAGTCAGCTTCAGTCTCAGAATCATACACTTCTGAAACAAGTGATGTGTCAAAAACTGCTGTCACGCCAGCCGTCTTACTCCGTAGCACAGCAAAACCAACATTGGAATCTACTGAAACAGAACAAACTTTTACCACATCCCATTCTCAAGCAAAATCTGAAACTTCATTTGACACGTCAAGCTCAGCCATAACTGATGGAAGGACCACAAATCCATATACTAGTGGATACCCTGAAGAAATGTCCAGCAAACACATGGAATCTCCAACAGGTTCCTCGTTAATCAGTCCAGAGACCACAACAGCAGAACAAATTGATAGCTTTTCAACAGAACTAAGAACTCTCCCCTCAGTTTCATCTCTTACTGAAAAGCCAGAGAAAAGTGTTGGTGCTACTACAGAAGATATGGACGGTTCAGGAACTCCGAGTACAGACTTGTTCACATCATCTATAACCGTTATTGGTGGATCTTCCAGTCTCTACAGTATTGACACAACAACAGTAACAACATCTCCTGAATCAGAGTCTGCCTCTGTGAGAACAGAACAAGGTACTTCTGGTGAAAACATCACTAAGTCTACTGAGACACCCATCACTAAAACCACGTCTGGCTCTTCTGCTTTCAATATTCTGTCTGTCTCGACATCAAGAAAAGCCGAAACAAGTGACACTTCAAAAACAGACGTTTCTTCAGCTTCAGCGCTCCAGAGCACAGAGGAACCAACATCAATGTCATCTGAAACATATCAGACTCTTGCTACAGTGAAGTTGCAGGAAACGCCAGCAGTTCCAGAGGAAAGTTCAAAATCTCCAATTACAAGAGAAGATAGGACAAGTAAACCAACAAGTGAAATGTCTAGCAGAGACATTGCATCTTCTACTGGCTCATCATTGTTCAGCACTGAGAAGACAACAAATCTTCTACCTAAGGATGACGACAGTGTTCAAACAGGTCAGACAACGACACCTTCACTTTCCACAGTAACGGGCAGAACAGAAAGTTCTTCTGCCGCTTCTCCAGTAGATAGAGACTATACTAGAGGCCAAACCATTGACATGTCCACACCAGTCTCTACTGTTGCAGGGCTATCGTCATCTGACATCGTCAATGAGACAACACGATCGCCTGAAGCTATGACGATTCAAATAGGCACAGAACCCGAAACCTCTGGAGAAGGCTCTGCTGCTTTTGCTGACAAGTCAGTTGTGACCATTGCCACCGCATTCCCAACATCTGCTGTCTCTGATGGTAAACCCATGAGCCCATCAATGCTTTCTCCGATTACTCCGTTTTTCTCATCGTCCACAAGACTGCAAGATCAGTATGATGAACTGAATACAATGTTTGTATTGGTGGAATCCATTCCTCTAATCAGTGGATCTAGTATTCAACCTGACACAGCTTCAAAGCTCATTGTCACAGATCCAGAAAGTGCTGGACAAACACATTCTAATGTCACTGATGAGTCAATGAAAACAGCAGTTTATTCAACAATAGGCACAAAGTCAACTTTAGTCTCAGAATCATACACATTTGAAACAAGTGATGTTTCCACAACTGCTGTTACGCCAGCCGTCTTACTCCGTAGCACAGCAAAACCAACATTGGAATCTACTGAAACAGAACAAACTTTTATCACATCCCATTCTCAAGCAAAATCTGAAACTTCATTTGAAACATCAAGTTCTGCCATTACAGATAGATGGAGCACAAATCCATATACTAGTGGATACCCTGGAGAAATGTCCAGCAAACACATGGCATCTCCAACAGGTTCCTCATTAATCAGTCCAGAAACCACAACAGCAGAACAAATTGATAGCTTTTCAACAGAACAAAGTACTCTCCCCTCAGTTTCATCATTTGAAGTCACTACAAGATTGTCCACTAATGAACCTAACTTTTCTTTTACCAGTGAAGAGGTGATATCACCAGAAACTGATGATTTCAATAAGGTGGAGTATTCAGCCTTCGAAGGATCTGCAGACATAGATAACACAATGCTTGAAATGCAAACAGAAGCTCAGCAACCCTTTGTCGAAATATCTTCCCTAGCAATCTCTGCAGCAAGCTTATCAGATGCAAAGCATACTGAACTGACCACAAAATCTCACAATGATTATTTTGTTGCAACAGATGAGGCTGAAACAGATGAGACTGAAAGTCCATCTTTAACAAGTCTTTCTGGTACACAACCTGCCAAAAAAAATTTCTCCTCCACTCTAGCCCCACACATGACAAACAGAGAGACTAATTTTGCTGATCCGAGCATTGGAAATGGTTCTTTTGATGCCAACCCCAGTGAGTCAACATTTCAATCAGTGTCTAATGCCACGTTTGGAGACATGTCAGATGAAACAGAAACCCTTGTTTCAATTAAAACAACATTTGGTGAGCAGATTTCCAAAAAAGGGGTTGAACATTTCTCAAATACCGAAAACCCCCTCAGTTTTGAACCAATAAAACATCCAGATACAAGAACAAAAAGTCCAGATAAAGATGGAGTGGCAATAGAAGAGGAAGCAACACAATCGTCTCATAAAACAGAGTATGTTATAAATGATCACACAGTTAATAGTTCTAGCAGTGACACTAATATAAAATATATCCTATCAAAATCCACACCATCTCCTGGTATTAGATATCATAGTAACAAAGAACAACAGGTTGTGATTGTTATGCCAAGTCATGACAAAACTGATACTGGACAAGCTAAACAAATGCCTACTATGATCTTGCATGCATCTGAACCATCAAGCAGTGCATCCATTCTATTCACAGAGGATACAAAAGATGAAGATAAACTTTTTTCTGGAGTCACATATAATTTGAGGCAAGAAAGTTCCACCTCCAAAGTCATCACAAAAGATAATATATTCATTAATTTTGATACTATATCTGCAGTTTCCTCCTCTCCATTTTACCCAACTATCCGGACAGAGGAAGTTGGAGTTGATTCAGCAATTACAATAACACAAGAGATGAACTTAAGAGAAGAACCGGAAGGCTCCGGGGCTGTCAATGCTCCTTTTTTTACTCCTTCACCAGTAACTACAGATCCAGTTTCAGTCACTGACCTCTCAAGGTCTTTTTTGTTATCATCAACTCAAGCTACTACTGAGTCAACATATTCAAGTTCTAAAGAAATCCTTGGTGGACATACAGCCCAAACTACTACTTTTTCTGCTGGAAATGATCAAAACAGATCAATGACTTCATCAACAAAAACTAAAGTATCTTCAGTAACTGGAGTTTCAAGTAAACTTATTTCCTCTAGCCCTTCTCTCAAAGAAATTTCAGCTTCAGCTTCATCTGACTATATAATTAAATTCCACTCAACTGTTTCACCTGTAGTAACACCTCAGAAGTCATTTGAACATGTGAGATCAGAGATCACAAACACATACCACCCACAACCAGAGAATTTCTCTGAAGAATTATCACAAGCCACAATTTACCCTATGTCCACAACTCATGAAAAACTTCTGGTTGAAGAATCAACCAGTTATCATCCTGGTAATTATTCTGTGAGTCAGGTTGATTATGGTTTGGCAAGTCATGTGACAGCTCTCCCAAAACAAATTTCTGATGCAAACGCTGGAAAACAAACATCCTCACAGAGTAGCTTTTACCCTGACAATGATCATCATGCCCCAGTCAGTGATGCAGGAAACCAAAAACTTCTTCAATCTGTTTCTCAGTACAATGAAACCTCAGAATCAAACACTAGTGAAGTGGATATTTCCACACTGTCCAAAGCATCTACAAGTGAGTCTTCCCAGACTGTATTCAAGGCAACTGCTACAACAATATCAAGTATCCATGGAGAATTAACAACATCAACAACACAGTCACCAAACCAGGTAGAATTAGGTACATCTTTAGCCACACAACCTTCATCCTCTTCTGAGGAAGAAGAAAAACACAACAGGAAAACGTCAACATTTCCATTCCTTAATGAAAGAGATCCAGCAATAGAAGAAGGAACAACCCCCTCCGTCCAAATAAGACTGGATGTGGGCCACACAGTTGTTGGCGAGACAGTGGACATTTCTGGTACATTTAATTCAATTTTTTCTATCAATACAGCAAAGTATTTATGCTCATAGAACTTTGCCTAAGTCTTTATAATGTTTACTCAACAGGAATGTATTCATGTAAGGAGAACATTTGTCTGAATGGAGGATCTTGCTTCAAGAGTGGCAGCATCTATTCATGTAGCTGTTCTCCGGGTTACACTGGTCATCAGTGTGAAACGGGTATGACATTGATCAATACTAGAAATTTTCTACCACATAAACTGTACATTTTTACTCTTGTTTTGACTGTGTTGTTCCACAGACATTGATGAGTGCCAGTCAAATCCATGCCGTAATGGAGGCACATGTGTTGATGGGCTGGCTTCCTTTACATGTGTGTGTCTCCCAAGCTACTCTGGGCTTTACTGTGAGAAAGGTAAGTTCACTTTGTATTGGTTTTCTCCTTCCTAACAAAGTCAGTTTATTAGAAATGCAACTTCCCATATTGTTGTGTATATTGAGGTTTTTATGACATGATGGATTAATTAATTTTTGAACACCTTCTTTAAATGGTCATATTTTGGGACTTACCATAAACTACGTATGATCCTAATACCATATGAACAAACCAGAAATTAAGTTAGTCTAATTCTAGATCTACCACTGATTCATGGTAAACGATGCCGACTCATGTTTTGTTGTGTATGATATTTGCCAATCTATAACCTCCCTTTGGTGTCAGATAGTTGATATTGTTTGCATTTGCTACTACAGAAACTGAAGTTGTTAAGAGAGAAAAAAAGTCTCAATTTCAACTCAGAAATATACCTACAGGTCAAGGCTGAAGAAAAATTTTAAATGCTTGCAAAAGACAGCCGCATTACTGTTATTTAGACTGAAAATAATCTGTTTTGCTGTGCATTCAAGATCGATTCGAACAGTACAGGCTTTTGAATTTAGATAAAAAGATCTTGGAAAAAAATCATATCTTTAAGCTTAGCTTTTTATCCCCATATAGAGGATTGCTTATGAAGCTATTTGTTTGGCAGTTAGTAATTTTGAATCATGAGATTAAGGAGTCTTAAAAATGCATGCAACAAATTCCGCATTTTTTCTCTGAAAATTCCACATTACATTTAATTTAAATTGCAGCCAGTTGACTAACATTACTATAAACCTTAATTTAACCAGAATAACAATGAACGATGTCCAGTCTGACGTTATTTTTTTGAGTCTTATAGCCATGTTTACACTCAATAGAACAATATGAGTATTCACTGCTTGTTTAAGGCCAATTTTACAGCCAGATCTACTTGGTCCCATTTAAACAAACTGAAATTATTTCCTTTAATAGTGTGATTTAGGTAGATGTGATATGAATTATGCTGTGGATCAAACAATCTAAAACTGGTCACCTGAACGTGGACCCTGGTTCACTTGTGCGTGAACACTGATGCTGTTTGTTTCCTTTTAGTGCAGTTACCAGTCAGCCAAGGATAGTGAAAGTGAGCCAAAGGGATGAGCAGACTTTGCTCTTATATTTTATAATCATGTGTGATCTGGAAAATGTTTTAAATCTTTCACAGCATCTGTGTTACCCAGTATTATGTCATAGTATGTCTTTTTTTCTTTTTTTTGGCTAGAACTATAATATCTCATTTCGGATATCTAAAATGCAATTTGAAATTAGAGATAGATTTATTGTTTTGATTAAATGTTAAAATGCCTTGCCACAGTAGCTTGAAATTTATTCAGTCCAGCATCTTCCAAAAGTTTCCCAGATTTTAACTACATGAAATCATCAAGCAGTTTTGTCTAATTTTAAGAGTGACCCACATCAGATAAACTTGATTTTTTTTTTTTTACTTAATCCTCCTTTAGTCCCCAACCCTCACATACAGAATTTCTTGAGTAAAAGTGCCTTAAGAAACTTAAGGCCTAACAGTAAATGTTCAAAGAGCTTTTAATATTTAAAATATAGAAGTTTGCCGAGCCAATGCTAAGTTCAGGCAAAGGTATGATGTGCACAGATTTTACTCATCATGTTTTGCTCATCATATTTTCTTCCCTTCCTTTTTCTCTGTGTCCTTGCAAGATTACCATAACTGTTCAACAACACAAACTTGATAAGTTTGTTCCTAGATCAGAAATGTGTCAGAATGACCACATCATGTGATGGCACACTAAGCTGGTTCTCTTTACTGATGACTGCTTTGCACTTCAGGACTTTCCTTATTCCTTATTCCTGCTCACAACGACCCCTTGCTCTCACATTACGTTAATTTACACCAGGACTAGTCATTACATCAGAATTATAACTCAGCTTGCCTTGATTTTTTTCAGGAATTGGAGCCCATTTAGACAAGCTCTTTAGATCAGTGACTGGTCCCCAACATTTTGGATTGTCTTGACCCTTTTTACCGCAGCCTGTGGGGTTTTACTTGAGTGGGAGCAAGAACTCAGCCTGTTGAATGTGACAGCTAGCCAATCAGAACGCGCAATGACGTAAACACGGAAGGGAATCCCAAACACTTGACAAGCCAACCGAGAATCCGGTGGACATCAGAGACGACATGTGGAAACAGCATGAATGTTTATTCAGCATTTCGTACAAGGAACATAAACAGAAATGATAACGGGAGGAACTGGAGCGAAACTGGTACCGCAGTTATAAACCCGGTAACTTTTCAGCTTTCATTAACCTGACAGTTCTAACGATAAGGCCATTCATTCAGTCGGGGCTCCACGCTGACACTAGCTCGCTTAAAATGAGTCCACAAACTATCGCTGCTGCTTCTACATCGTCATCCGTGTTTGTCTATTCTAAATTCACGCATGGTATGTTGGGGTTTTACGAGATTTTCTTCTGGAATCGGGATGTTCGTGAGTGGAATCGGTTCGTGTGTGGTGTGATGCTCCCGCCGTGTGGGCTGGACACACGAACCGACCGAACCTGTTGGACTTTTATCAGCTCTGTGTGGTGATAGAGGTCTGGGAAATCGGCTGACATTTCTAAAATCGTGCCGTGTGAACCAGACTTAAGACTCACAAGCTCTTCTCGTCTCGACCACTGCCCTAACGCTCTCTGACTCTGGTTGCTATGGTAACGTTTACACCTTCAAAATAAGATACAGATGCGCCACAAAAAAAACGAACATTTTACTTGCATGAAAATTTTAACTCACGATAACGAAAAAATTAATGGGAGCCCTGAGTTTTTTCTCTATAATGAGATGGTCCCATGTGGGCGTGATGAGAGAGACCCGACGTGTTGAATGTGCACAGCTTGCTTGGTCTCTACGTGGCGAAGCAGTTTGAAGGCATCATTTCCTCATTGGCGAGCCGGTCACCATATCATGCAGAGCGGGCTTGGAATGTGGGAATAATAATGCGGGATAAATTCATTCTCTTGTCTCTTCTCTGGGTCTTTTCCCCTGGTCTGTTTCTTACTCATTTTGCTGCTTGTGTAACCTCAATGTTGGCGCGCAAGAAGTAACCGAGAGAATCCGGTTAAAGGATTTTCAAAATAAAAGATCCTCCAGACTCAGATAATGCATAAAACGGAAACATTTAATTATTTCCTGTGCGACCCGGTACCAATTGGTCCACGGACCTTTTCTCACTTAGTTAAAATGGAAAGCAAAATTTTGACTTTTTCAACATACTGGGTTTCCATTTAAATCTTCACAACACATGTTGGACAAGGAAAAAACAATTAGAAAACATCTATGACTGATTTCTCCTAACTAGCCTACACCCTAAATTTTGTGTGGATACGCCCTCCTTGATTTCCACCCACCCATATTATGTATCCAGAGTCAGCTGTATGGAGATATGTTGCCAAATGAAAAGAGGGAACAACTAGTTCATGAAATAACAATGAAGTACGCTTGTAATACCTTTGGGGGTTTTCAACTCTATCTATCCAAAACTCTATTGACAACTCAACACTTGCAACACGAGCTGATCTTTGAGGCTAAGTTGTAATCAATATTTGATTTTGTGATTTTTCATGTAGGACTTGTAAAGAAATACTTTGACAGAAATCATATGGCATGCTTGTTTCAGTTTATACGAGATTGTTCACACTTTGCTTGAATAGTTAATTTCCTGTTTCCCTTTACCACTGCCTAACAGAGTTCATTTTAACTTACAAACAGTATCAGGGACAATTTGATTCTTAAATGGCCATAGTTGGCTTTATCTATATATTCCTCTTTGTAAATTATGCAGTGTTACAAGTGTTTTCATGTTTTCAAGTTCCAAGAGAGATTAGTGTTTGGTTGAAATAGGCTATTAAGTTGCAAATCCTATAGTTCCTGCACACTTAAACTTCATCTCATCTTCTCTTCCATCAGATACTGAAATATGTGACTATGGTTGGCACAAGTTTCAAGGCCATTGCTACAAATTCTTCCCCCAGAGGAAAGGTTGGGACTCTGCAGAGCGAGAGTGCCGCATTCAGGGAGCTCATCTCACCAGCATTCTTTCCCATGAAGAACAACAGTTTGTCAACCGTAAGCAACACATTTTTTTAATAGAAAGTCCCTAAGTCCAGGAACATGCTTTGCTTCATCATAATGTTTGCTGTTCATGAGAAAAGGGAAACAACACCAGGTATTTGATAAGTGCACGCAAAAAAAAGCCTAAACAGTAGCAGAACATATGGTGCAGGAAATAAAACAGACTGTAAAAATGCCTGTGATATCTTTATTTATTTATTTTTTTACATTTTGTAACTGCACATTCTGAAAATTAGAAAATAAAAAATTGTAATCAGCTGTTTTTCCATCCTAAATGGCAGGTCTTGGACAGGATTACCAGTGGGTTGGCCTGAATGATAAGATGTTTGACAATGACTTCCGCTGGACTGATGGCAGCCCTGTGGTAAGACACTGCCTTCTGACATATATCATTCTCCCTAAACATGGCAGCGTAAATATTTGGAAGTGATACAGATGACGGAGGCTGTGATCTAGGGAGAGTTGCTCCTTTAAGTGAGCTCTGGTTCCTTTCTCATGACTCTCACTCTCCTCCAGCTTGTATCAATACACCCCTGTGACTATTCTGGTAATAAACCTGATGTAGATTAGGCTGTAAGGCACCTCTAAATCACATAATGAGTGTAAGTCCATTCTATGGAAATCAGTTGGTCCATAAGTGAAATTGAAAAACGTAGGCAAGGAAGGCTGCTTATCTTTCATGAAAGCACTGTTTACAAAACAGCTTAATCAGTGTGTTACAAAAGTATTCATGTTGAAATGTTTTACATTTTGTGAGTTGGAATCCCAAACCACACAATGTACTATTCTAGAATTGGGTTTCCTTTATAGAAACAGATCAAAAATATGTGGACATTTTATATATAGGAATTATTCTGCATATTATCTTCAGTTATTGGATTTTGCGTATGACTAACTACAATTGGGACTGATGTAAATGTCTTACCTCATTGTTAGTTGAGGTAAGACAATTTTTTTAGTTAAATGACCAGTTTTTACCACAAAAGTCATCCATTGGTGCACTTTGATTTACAAAATTCTTGGCTATTTGCCCAAGAATTTGTGTTTGTCTTTCTATATTATGTCATGTAAACACATAAGGGAGATGGATGCAGGTCAGAGTTGATGTCAAGATGGATGGAGCTAAAAACAGGACAATCTTGGAAGAAAACTTGTTAAGAGGCTGCAAACGTTTTAAGCCAGGGTAGAATATAATTTTTTATGAGAACAGTGATCTTAAACCTACAGCCATATATAAAATATGATAATATAATATGTGGATAGAATTTTAAACATAGTTTGTGGTATACACGTTTTTTTCATTCCACAATGTGAATTTTATGCAGCAGTGGGCTTAATAAAGCCAATGTTGAAACAAACTGTAAGTACTCAAATAGGCTGTTTTCTAAAAGCCAGTATATAAATGCAGATTACTCTTTTCAGATGTAAAATTGGGGTGAAACTCTGTGGTACATTATTTTGGGCTATAACAAAAAATTACTAATGCACATTGAAGTTTATGTTTCTAATTGACAATGACAATGCAAAATGTTGAATGTGCATTTTTGATGCAATTCCAGATACTTTACAGAATAAAACCTAATTACTGTCTCCATTAATGTTGTGTGGACTAATATGATGATCCCACAAAAGTAGAGGTGCAGAGGAAGCTGAAAGAAAGCCTAAGGGTTAATAGGTAAACAGTGACCAATTTAGAGGTGATGAGGTTGTGAATGAGGTTGTGTGAAGGGGTCTGGCAGGCGTGGACTTTTATGGTTCCTCTTTATCCTTTCTCCCTCCTGAGAGAACCCACCAAGCAGGCAGTCACATGGGGGAAGGGCCACTAAACAGACACACAGATGGACAGCACCTGTGCTCAAACTTAGGTTAAAAAAAATTTGTCTCGAAGCACCCCAAGGGCTAAGGTGGGTGGTCAGCTTAACTGAATCCAAATAAATAGGATATTTTTAAACTGAAATCGTACTTACTGGTGAAAAGCTTAGAGCAAATCTGCTAATGCTAAGAAAGAGAACAGAAAAGATACTTGTTGAAATATCTCAGAATGCATGTTTAGATCGGGTTGGGGAGTTTGTTTGAATATTTTAACTGAGATGCAGACTTGTCAGGCAGTTGACGGGTCAACCATTTGTTGGTCTGAGGTGAGCAGAGCAGGAAGTCAGAGTATGTTTGTTAACCATAATGACAGAGCACCAGAGCCTAGAGGGATGATGGCAAGAGATTGTGTGAAGAGTGGGGGGTCGTCACAGCTTTGAAGAAAGTGTTTGAACCTTGGACATGCTGAAAGACTACAGTTAGTATCAACTGCAACCTGACTGGCCCTCAGCATCACAGCTGTGTGTATACTGCCTGGACACTCATATGCACATGTAGTGATTTTTGTTGGCAGGGGCACACTTTAAATCATAGGCATGCAAGCTGCTTGATGAAAAGTGTTCACAAAACATGTATAGTGCAATAACATGGATGCCAAACATACCATGGCAATAAAGTCACAATGTGATGATATGTGGTTGTAGATCTAACAGTTTTTTTTATACATTGTGCCAAATTTGTAAAGCAAACTGGCTTTGCTGAGTCTAGGAGGTTCAAGTCAACACTGAGTTTACCCAGAGAGATCCAGCTTCCCCCTCTTGTGGACATTGACCAAATTGCAGTGGCTACAAACTACTGCTTAGAAAGGACAGTTTTTATTGGTGAAAAGAGTGTGCATGCCTGTTTATAATCGTACATCTGCAATCTTGGTGGGTATGAAGCCGTGTTTTTACTAACCAAGCCTACTCTTTCTCATAAGTTTACATTAGGAACATAAAGACAGCACACTTTTTACATGAGATTTGCGATTAAATGTGCCATCACAGAGCAAAATTTTTAGCACAGACTTGTAGATCCTGGGAGATTAAATATGATATTCTCTGTTCAATTTTTAGCAATATGAAAACTGGAGGCCCAACCAGCCTGACAGCTTCTTTTCATCTGGAGAAGACTGTGTGGTGATGATTTGGCATGAGGGTGGCCAGTGGAACGATGTCCCTTGCAACTATCACCTAACCTTCACATGCAAGAAAGGCACAGGTAATGGAAGAAAACTTTTTATATTTTATATCACACAACTTGCTAAAAAATGAAAACAATAATGTATCATGTCATTGAGTTTGATTCCCTGAAAGCAAAAAAAAGTAATACATAATCTTCTTGCTACCCATATAACAAAATATTGATCTTTCTCAGCTTTACGGGTGCATCTCTTAAACATTTTCTAGTTTATTGAGGTGCACCAGTGGACATGTTATCTATAAAATTTAGTTATTATTTTGATACCTTACTCACAAAATACAAAATGGTTGAGTGGTCTTTTGGAGTAACACTGGGAGCCTGACAAATTAATATTTGCCAGCTGACTGGTCAAATTAGCCACTGTGGTAACTACCGTACAGCCAGCTATTTAAGAGACATGTTACTTGTAACTTGCTTTTTGCAACTAATCTTACATTGTTATGGGTTATGGCTTCTTTATTTTCTGTTTTCTTTTGGAAAAGTGTTGGAACTTTCTCTACTCAGCTAACCATCAGTGTGTAGCAGCATAACCTATGTGCATTTATTTGCACAGATTACATCCTTATGCTGCAAGGATTTTAAAAAATATGTTACATACACTTATTTCCTTCATTGTTTCCTTATTAAAGTAATGTCACTCTTTGTTTTTCTAGTGGCCTGCAGCCAGCCCCCTGTGGTTGAAAATGCACGTACCTTTGGTAGAAAGCGTGAGAGGTATGAAATCAACACACTGGTGAGGTACCAGTGTCGAAATGGGTTCATTCAGAGACATGTTCCAACCATCCGCTGCCGTGGCGATGGACGGTGGGACACACCTAAAATCACCTGTATAAGCCGTAAGTATAATTATTATTCCTGTAAATGAAACAATTTGCTCAAGATTTTGAAATTGTCTTATTTT
The DNA here is from genome assembly GCF_001444195.1 of Xiphophorus couchianus. Lineage (NCBI taxonomy): Eukaryota > Metazoa > Chordata > Actinopteri > Cyprinodontiformes > Poeciliidae > Xiphophorus > Xiphophorus couchianus. The sequence goes on from NC_040239.1 coordinate 18,815,342, forward strand.
CAGGAAATAAAAACATTTTCTCTTTCAGCGTCGAGCTATCAGAGGTCCTTCATGAGGAGACATCAACCCCATGCTCTATACAGTATCAATAATTTCAAAAAATGGCAGGATGAGACCTTGCGCCACCACCATCAGCGCAACAGGGGAAGGAGAGACAGAACAATACAAAAGAGGACAAAGCAATGATTTCCAAGAGAAATCAAGAACACTTGCTTGATGGTTGGAAGAAAGGAAGACCATAAAAAAAGTGCATTAAAAAGAGCTCATCAACAGAAACCGAGGATAAACTGCAAGTTTCTTGTATTTACAATGACGAAAATATCTTATAAAGTGCCTTTGAAATAATTTTAGTTGATAATTCATTTCAAGAGAGACTGCTAAATTTATAGTGAGGACAAACTCTTTCAGCTGGCTTCTGGAAGCACAATGATCTGTCTAATTTGATATTCTTTTATGTTTTATTTTTTTTTATTTTATGTTGACTAATTATATGAAACATTCATTGTTGCTGTCTGATGCATCAACTGTTCTATTTAAAGCCAATGCAAGTGTCCAACATATATAGAAAGAACATAATACAGCTTATGTCACATAAAAAGAATTTATTTTGTCATCCTGTTTAATGCTGGAATGCATGAATGCATTTGCATAAATATGTTTTCTCAATTTAATTAAAGATACTACATGTCATGAGTTGTAGTTTTTTCTCAGATTGCAAATAGGGCTAATAATTAGCACAGTGCACAAGATTTTTGTTTTTTTAATATAACAAAAAACTTTTTTCTTTACGAATTTAGACTAAAAAGGCTTGAAAAACATTGCTTGAAAGTATTTTTACAGGCAATAACAACAAATAGCCTTTTTCTCACCAGGGAAAATCTATTTGGTGGCAGCTTTCAAAGGTTCGAATTACCAGCTTTCCCTGTTTTCTTCTCATAAGCAACATTTATGTACATGTATGTATCGACAGAATCTTTCAAATATTACTGGCCTGACTTTTGTATGATACAGTTTTGAAAGGTTCCTCTCTGAGTACTTATTGACAAAACCTTTAAACACAGACAGAAACTGATGTCATTCTATTTCAAAATGAGTGAAAAACCACCATGTGTAGCTCAAGCAGCCTGGATTTCTATTCAGCTCACAATCCTTTGGTACAGCATGTTTACATTACTGTTCTGCTGTTAATTGTAACACATGAAAAATAATCTTTTTCATGTGTTTTGGTTGTGTTTTACCATAAAAAAAATGTTTTTCTTTTAAAGTTTTCTTTTTCTTTTTGTTTTAACTGTGCTTCACTGCTTTTGCTGCACATCAAATCAACCATTGAGAGAATGTATTTTTGTGAAACACTCAGAGACTTGAACACTAAAGCTGTTAGGGTGGAAGAGATACAAATAATTTATTTTCAAGCTGCTTTTTATCTCCTCGTGTGTTTTTTACTGACAAGTAAAATGTGTTGATGTCACTGGTACCAGCAGTGCTCTTTTTATGTGTATGTTCAATAGAAGACAAGACATGCTCAGAATGTCTAAACCTGATGCAATAAAGACAGAAATTTACTCATTTTATGCAGTTTAATCAGTTTATATGTCCTTTAGCATCTCTTAATACCACAGTGAACCAAGAGACATGGAGGGCACAATAAGCAATAATTTTGTTCTGAAATAGTGACTAAAACTATTTTTACATGTGAATGGCTGTGTCTCTGCAACAGTTCTATTGGAGCAATGTTGCTTTATTTGGTCTGCCTGTGAATGTTTAAGTGCGTTTTGCCCTATTGTGCACATAATATCATTTTATATTTATATAACAACTTATTTTTGTTTCTACTTTACAATGTGAATGTATGAGATGTATGTGAATTGTTTTATTTTTAAAAGAGTAAACTGTTTTCCCTTCTTTTACTCACCAAAGAACCAAATAAATATATGGATGTGTGATATTTAGTTTGGTCCTTTACAATGTGTTTTAACATTGATGGTATCTACTGTACTTCTTACTGCCTTCTTGAAATATGAATTAGATATATGCTGGCCCTGCAGAGGTTTCACCACCAGGTAGTGCTATTTGACTGAAATCCTTGGGCTTCTTCTCTGCTTACATAGCACATAGGGATTTAAATTTCATTTGAATCAAAAACAGTAACATAAATGGTAGTTTTTACAGCAATTCAGTGTAATTCAAATCAAAGTGTATTTTAGAAGAAGGTTAAAATCTACGATCCTTTCTGTTATACAGAGAGGAATTAGAATTACCTTAGTGGGACAGAAAAGCCTTGTCTTGAATAAAGAGTTCCTGCTCTTTTATAAACAAAGCAATTTTTAGGTTTTCAGTTTCTTTTCTGGCACAGCACACTGTTACTGCTGAATTAACATTTAACCGGTTGATGCAAACTGTTGGTAAATTAACAGATGTTTATCGCTTTAAAAGCTCAGTTTGCTCCCAAACAAGCCTTGACTTGTGATCAAAGACTCCTCCAAGGTTCCTGAGAGAGTATTAGACTGGTAATCGTGTCATGAAATGCTGACGTCACAGTGGAAAATCTTACACCCCTTAGCCTGTGGAAGACTCTTTAGGGTTTATCAAGATTTCCAATTTTCTTTTAGAAAGGAAATGCACTCAGACCATGTTGGTGTAGACATGCAACACAAATATAAGCCTCATCTAACATGTCAATACTGTCATTCATGATTACATTTTGGGAAGTGTTGCTTCAGCAAGCTAGCTGAAAAGCTTGCAACACATTTTATTGATTAATACCAAGGAATGCAACTAAATAAAAACAGGTTGTTTTACTCTTGCAGTTCATCATTATTCACTCATCTGCTCAAACCAGATGACAATAATCTCACATGTATACAAGTTGTAAGTATTTTCTAAATCATTTCAAAAATACTTTTTAAAAACATTTTTAAAAGTGTAGTATTTGGCATGTCAGTGCACTACAACATATTCTGATTTTGTGACTTTGCCACAGGAATCCATAATGTATTTTAGTGTATGAGTGTTAGTTGTTAACAGGTTCTACAAACTGAGCTGCAGCTTCTCCAGAATGACCATGGACCTTTAGGCTACTTCTCTCATTACGGCTCACTACTACCTACTAATTAACTTCGGAAAGCAATTGGTGGTACTAGATTTTCAAATCAAACTAAAAGAGAAATATAAATATTATCCATTTTTTGTGTTTTTATTGGTGACGTTCAAACTATTTTCCTCCATTCACACTTCAACACCAATTTTTGTTGCTATCTCTCATATTGAACTTTATGTTTGCAATGTGACTATATTTAAAGTGTGAATCCTTTTGCAAAAAAAATTGTATATCACATATGTAACCCTCTGATTTGTTACTTTTAATTCCTGCATTAGAACATAAGACATGTTAATATACTTTTCAGTCAAGGAAACCCTGGAAAAAGCATTTCTAAAAGTTGTATTTTTATTTTTAATTGTAACATTGTGAAACGGTACATGGTGTCATACAAAAATATCTTCATATTTTGTATGTCAAATTGTGAGCAAATGAACATCTGCTGTAAGTATGATATCTCAGTAATCAAAGTTATAAAAAAAGTAAAAAGAAAAAAAAGATAAACAAAATTTTCACTTGTCTTAATTACAACTACAGATTTTAATAACTACTGATTGCTACCTTTATCACACAGTTAGGTGTTTTAAGTTTAGTTCTATACCAGATCAAAGGAGGATTATATGCACTTTTCTTGCACAATGAGTAGGAAAAAGCAAAATCTTTATATAATAAAAAAGAAAGATCTGCAAGTAAGTCTAGAATTTGTACTATTTCTTTTCAAGAAACAGTGTAAAGTTATCAAAAAGAAAAGAACAAATGTAAAAAAAAAAGTACAATCCTTATGTTAGATAATGGAAACAATGCATTGGAGTTAAACATCATAACATGTGGACATTTGTAATTTCTTCCTAATCAAACTGAAATGCAGAACGTATATATAAAAAAGAAGAAACATCCATCGAATCTCTTTGTGGTTGACTTGCTCACAGCTTTTCTGGTCAAAGATAAATTTTTGAGGTTTTGTAAATACATGTATGTTAATGTATATTAGAAAACAGCTTCAAACCTGGCAATGAATCTAACTGGTTCCTTCTTGCAGTAATCTGTGAACCAATAGCTCAACAGCTATAGTCTTGTTGTGTTTATCACATTGAAATCAATTTATTTTGTTGATATGTATGCTTATGCAAAATTAAAAATAGCATTGCTCAAGACACATTTGAAAGCAGCACACATTCTTTGAGCATAATTGCAGCCAAACCTTGAACATTACACATTTTGTGGAGGACATACATTTTAAATTTTGCCGTTTACTAAACAGTCTTAACCAAGAGTGAACAGATAGAAATAAACAGAAAATATACCCTAATTGCTTGTTGCATTCTATTGTTTATTGCATACTGATTTAAATTGCATGATACTAACATAGCAACTATGTCATCAGAAAGGTAAGAAATTTGGACTAGTTAAAATCCAAATGAATCTGCTTTAAAATGTTTTTTTTATGGCTGTTGTTGCTGCTCTTTGGTGTCTGTGGTTCACCTGCATGTTTTTCATTCTCTCACTTTGCAGCCTTGAAGCAGTAGACACCATAAGACTTAACCTTTTTGTCTGGAAACCCAACAAAGCGCACTGCAGCCTCTGTGGGACTGCAGTTCTTGCGGGGCCTGGAAATAGGGTAGCGCACACTTCCATCAGCCAACCAGCCAGCATCACAGCGATCGTAGCCCTCAAGCTTCCAGGCAGCATACATCTGGCCAACCTTTGCAATCTCTGCATCGTCGTCTCGGCATGCCTGCACAGCCTCGTCAAAGCTCAGTCTTTCTGGCTGGACCAACCAATAGAAATAACCTGGTAGCAGACACAGCAAAAAAAAAAAGCTGCTCAGAAGAATTTACATGCCTTAAGAGGAAAGATGTTTTTCTGTATGAGAACTGAAATTTAATATATAAAGCCTATACTGTAACTTGAAAATAAAATGGAGAAAAAAAGCCTACCTTTGAGTAGGGAAACAAAACAGAACACATCAAAGCGGCTCATCTGCTTGTTTCTCAAGCCATAGTTTCTGAGACCAGGGCTGCTGTTGACGCCGCCGCAGGGTTGTCTGGGTTTGGTGATTGGATACTGTACTGTACCGTCATTCAGCCAACCAGCATTACACCAGTCCAGACCGCCTTTCCAGGCCTTCAGCAGCTGATCAAAGGAGGCAATTATAGCATCCTGACTTTCACAGGACTGGACAGCCTCATCAAAATTTAGGTTGTAGCGCCCACGATGGGGAGAGTATGGGAATACAACACCTAAAAGACATAGAAAATGATGCAGCAGAATATCCAAACCCTAGATTATTCTGTATTTGGAACAACAGAACACATATTGTTTAGTCAGAGTTAAATGTTTATGATTATTTCTAATTTATTTGCAGACTCAGTGAAGTCTGCACAAATCTTATCACTTTAGAACCAATTTCTTTCAAACATGCATGCTTAAAAGCTTATTAAGTAGCAATTAGCAATACATTAGGACACTCGAGATTGGTGTCCAGCAGTTGATCAATCTAGTACAAACCTCAAAATATAATTTATTTGTATGAAGTTAAAAAAGAATTTGTGTGTGACAAATCACAAGTAACAAAGTAGAAAAGATTTAAATGTATTTCTTTCAAAAAGTTCAACACGGTTCCTCCAATACTGTGAAACCCTACAATTCTTAACTATATAATGCTGATTTGCTGGCTTTCTTTGGAGTGGATTTGTTCTATACCTCAACTATATTGTTGGAGGTAATTGTACCTCCAAGTCTGCTTGAAAATATTAGCATTGAGCTGTATGCTTCATTGCACATCGGAGGCATACTTATTAAATTACTTTTGTCACCTGGGTCAAAGTACAAGAATAGTAAGTTGATTTAAAATGGGTTTTGCTTCAACATTATTTTGGTCTAAAAGTCTGTTCTTTATTGTCCAAAACAATCAAGGAAAGACTAAGACATCAGTTCCTCTATGTTAACAGTCCTATGTTTCAATTGGCTTTGGAGTCTTCATTCAAATCTGGGAGTGACTTCAAACCCCATTTAGCTGTTGCTTTTCTCCAATGTCCTTGTGAGGTTGGAGTTAAATCTGAGAATAATGTTACATTGCACAAAACCATGTTCCAGTTGGAAGCTAATTAGCCAGTGGGATTTGGTTAGAATGTGGTGGCCACTTATCAGACTTACTATGACAGATAACATAAACCAGTTTTAAATTAAATCCAAACCCCAGAAGAAATGTAAGGTGTAGAAAATATATAATCCCACAGTAAGATTCTAGACATGAATTATAAATTATAAGCAGAATAGTCATTTATTTACTGTGGATTAAGTGATTTAGTGTGTTGCCAGTATTTACCTCCAATGAGACCATTTTCAACCTCTAAGATTACATCTTGTATAATGTCTTCCATCCCATCCATGATCTCACAGCGGTACCTTCCCATGTCCTCCATAGAGACGTCAAGTAACACCAAGGAGGCATCACCTTTTTCTAGGTCTAACAAAAAGGCACGGTTTTCAAAGTTTCCATAAGTCCTCTTGTGTAAACCCAAGGATACAAGCACATCCTCATTTTGGGATTGATCTTCTCCCACTTTGATCCATGTGACTTTCAGACTTCCATAGAAAAAGGTTTGCTCTGCCTGAAGTCTGCAGGGCAGGGTGACGTTTCCACCCAGATCAGTCTTGACTAAAAAAGAGGAAAACATACAAAATAAACCAATATGTTCATGATACTTTCACTTTTAAAGTGTAAATGCAACTGCACTGTGAGCATTGTTAAATTAAGAACTACGCCAGCCTGTGGAGGAGTTTAAAGCATCTCACCAAGCCTGTGTTTAACCATAATTTGAAGTAGAGTGGATGGTACAAGCTACCAAACCAACCAAAAACATGATCATCTATCTCAACTGAAAGGCTGTACAAGGACACCTTTAATCAGAGAAGCAGTCTGGAGATCCACACTTTTGGAAGAAATCTGTAAGGAGTCCAAATTAGGCAGAGCCACCAAACAGCAAAGGGTAAAAGAAAACACTCGAAAGAAGATGCTCTGGTGGGATAGTGACAATGTCATGTTAATATAAAATGTAATATAAAAAGATAATAACACAGCACATTCCCTTAAACATTATTCCCAAACGGAAATATGGTCAATTCATGTAAGACCTTTTCTGTGGGCCTGAACTATCGGAATCCCAAACAGATATCTACCACCTAAATAGTGTTTGCAGTGCCGATGTGAATTATCGATGCTTCATCCAATCAGATTTCTGTGTGCTCTCCGGGGCAACCTAATTTGCCCAAGGTAGAACAGGTAGAATAGGTAGAACAGGCCCACATAAACAATATGGCAGATTAACTGTTAAACCAATCAGCTTTCAAATTTGCCAATCTGGGGTATCTAGAAGGCTCACAATGATGTAAGAAGATTGTTGCACACCAATAAAACATGTTTTACAAACTATCCTTAAACATAGCACACACATAAAACATATTTTACAAACTCTCCTAGACTACAACATGATCCCTTCTTGCATACAAAACAACCTCTACTTGTGTACAAAACACATTGCTTCAAGTTTCTGCCAAAAGTCGTATGATGCTCTGCATGGAACTGGGCATTTTCCACTCCTGTACATTAGAGGGTGTCAATGAAACATTGTTGCAAATGTTGTTTGCAACATTTTGGCAGGAAATTATCTCCTCACAATTAAACCCATGAATCCGGCCCACTGCAGTGGTTCAGATATTGTTGTTTGGAGTTTGTATGGTGTGGACTTCGCTCATAGAATGACATAAGTCACGAGCCAATCAAGGTACGCAGTCTGCTACCATTCAGATAAGATAAGATAAGATAAATCTTTATTGTCATTGTCACAAGGACAACGAAATTCAAAAGGTGCCATCAGTCAGTGCACATGCCCAAAAACAAAAAATAACTGTCTCACAATTCACACACAACGCAAGAATCAACAAACAACTGGCAAAAAAATAAAAAATAAAAATAAGAACAGCCACATTCTCACATACATAATTTAAGATGATTAATGGTTGTTTTTGATTGCATTTAGTTTTGTTATTGCTATCGGGTAGAAACTGTCTCTGAGACGGTTGGTTCTTGTTCTGGTTGCTCTGTATCTTCTGCCTGAAGGCAGCAGTGTGAACAGAGAAATTCAAATTGTTAACATGCAATACACAGTTTGGTGCAACTTGTACTACCAATGAAGTGGTCACAAAAAATGGAAAAAACCTTGCAGGTTCTGCTTAGGGTGTTAAATCTGGCCTGGGCAGACGGTGGCAGAACCCCAGTGGAGTAGCAGCTTTAGAGGCTTTGAAGGAGTTGATACAGGAGCAAAGCTTGTCAATCAAGCAAAACAATCATCGTAGGCATACAGTTAGAGATAAATTGCCTCCATCAAATCTCACTGAGACACATAATACTGTGTGTGGAAAACACAGTATTAACACAAACAATTGTTATAATCACAATGAAGTGACTGTAATTACTTCATTGTGATTATAATTCAATCAAGTAACTGTGTTACTTTCAGCTGTTATAAAAATGCTCTCTATATAAAATATAACTTAAAAGAAATTTGATTTCATAATGTTATGATTTGAAACTGGGCCTCTGTCTCTTTAAGAAACTCTTGCTCTTTCTGACACCCAAAACATATGAAGTTACTGCAACGTTACTGCTCTACTAACCGTTTTTACAACATTTTCACCAGTGTTTCATTGAGCGGTAGCTAGTATAGTGATCTTTGCAAGATGAGCAGTTCCACAAGCTGGTTGCTTATTGCTGCAGGCTAGTCTGAATGAACTGAGTGGATTTATGTATACTGTAATACAGAAATTTGGAATCTTGGAAACTGCAGCTCAAAGGAGGAGCTGTGCCTTGAAGGAGGTGCTCGATCCCCCTCAAGCATTTTGCACAGCTGAATGGCCACCACAGGAAATTAGAGGACTTCTCAAATATGCATTGAAGAAGGAAAGCAACACTCTAGGTATGTTTTTGATGAGATAATAACATCATATCATGATATAAAGCTAAAAAATTTTGATTTTACATAATATGAGCCCTTTAAAGTTGATAGAGACCTATCACTTAAGACTTGCTGGGGTTATGCAAAATATTAAATCAAATACAGACCGAACTATGAATACATATATTGAATATATAACATTGAAATTCTGCTTTAATTTTACAATCATGCACTTTGTTTTCATCTGTCATGTAAAAATCCCAATAAAATAGATTGGAGTTTGTGATTGTAATGTGACAAAACGTGAAAAAGTTTGAGAGAAAAACTTTTGCCTGGTACTTCACAAACACACTGTCAATTGTTGAAAGATAAAAATGTAGAGCCATGGCGTGCTGTGGTGGCATAGGGGATAGCGCGACCCACGTTTGGAGGCCTTGAGTCCTCGACACGGCCGTCGTGAGTTCGATTTCCGGACCCGGCGATATTTGCCGCATGTCTTCCCCTCTCTTCTTCCCCCTTTCCTGTGAGCCTACTTTCATATAAGGGACACTGGAGCCCGCAAAAAAGACCCCCTGGAGGGGAGGAAAAGGAAACAAAAAAATGTAGAGCCACACAATGCACATGTTTGAAGACTTCTCTTGCCCATAAGCATTACATTCTGGAGTGCAAGTTTTACTGGGTTTCAGGCAGTCTGCAGTCCCTGGAATCAATCCTCTTCTTCAGTCTCCTTCCTGAGGCTGTCAGCTTTGGCAAGTGCAAGCTTTTGTTTCCTCAGCATTAGCTTTCAAAATGAAAACCTTTCCTTTCATGCACTCCATCTGATTTATGTTAAGTGTATTAAACATCTAATGAAGAACAGAAATATTTTCCTCGGGGCACTGCTTCCAATCCTCACTGTCCAACCAACGCCACTCCTTAAGCTCCAAATCATATCATCTGTGTCTCACCATGGGTTCCCGTCATTTCCTTGGCCTTGCTGTTTAGACCTCACAGGGCTTGCTTACGTATGAAGACCCCAGCCAGCAAGTGTTGTCCGAACCCAAGATATTACAAACAACAGATGAACAGATGTCATGAACCTCTGACTTCACTCCCTCTCAAACAATTATATGCACATAAGGCTTTACAAGATTGTATCATTCAGTCTTGCAAATCCAAGACAGATGATAGATCTGTGCATGCTGTATTGATTGTAATAATTGTGTTTGTCTAGTTTTTCTTTGGTATAAACAATACCTATCTATAAAATGACAGGTTTTATTTTTTTCTGGCAAAAGGATTCACTGCATCAATACTTTCACAAAATAATTTAACATCCCTCTTCTTACCAGCCTGATCCTCTTGCCAACCCAACCCAACCTACACCCCTAAACTCCCACTTCACATATACACCCACACACAAATAGTGTCTGTGTCTGATTAGTTTTGTTCTCTGTTTCTGCTTGAAGATGCCAGAATCTGTCTTGATGTTTCGTACCAAAACCATGTCTGGAATACTGGCTCTTTACAGCGAAAGGAACCTTGTCCCCCTGGATATCACAGGAAAGAAAAGAAGTTATTGGCTGTCTGCCTTAAGCTCTGCTCAATTCAAAACCTTTTCTCAGCATACACACACATGCAGACCAAGTGGTAGGAATAAACTTCCAAAATACCCCACATCCAAACTTTGCTAGCTTCTTATGTTTTGTGTTACTGTTTGTTTTTATTTCCCAGCTTTCTGACTGCGTGGCATCATTGATGTGTTTCACATGGGTCTCATTAACCTTGCTTTCCTTCATGTTACCCGTCTCTCTTAGGCAACAAAGGTACACCAGTTAGTCCAATCATTGCCTTAGAAAGGTATGTTAGAATCAACTTACCTTGTCTTCAAACACAGCTAACTCGCCAAAGTTGCTTGTGCCCTGCTGCAGATGTTTAAAGTTTGGGATTTAACCCAACATAAAACCAAACTGCAATTTTTCATATCTTTATAACAACATATTCTTAAGTGTCTGCCCTAAGCATGTTTGTCTTTTTTTTTCTTTGTTCTTGTTTTTATGTCTGTCCTGAATTTCAGTCTCATCTCTTGAATTGAAACTCATATAATCTATCCTAATACAATTAATCTATTCCAGTATAGTCATAAAACAGTGACATTTGAGATCTTTGGTAATAAATGCAACTTTACAAGATTCAAGCAAAAGCACAGATGAAAAAAAAAAATATCTAGTACAATGCAACTTATCACATTTTAAAACTTTTTTTCATCCTAAGCTTGTGTTTATTAGTAACTGCTTCTTTTACCAAACTGCAACACCTTCCTAGTAGTCAGCAGAATGCCAAGCATTTTATGAGCTATGAAGAGCCTTGCAGCTGCTTATTACTGGTGTTTTTCAAAGAAGTTCAATGTTTACAAGCTGGACAAAGATCGCTTTTGGCCTTTTTGCAAGTTAGAAATGACTCAACTCCTCCTGCCTCCTAAATTCTCTGCATGGGTAGCCGTGGCAAGTCGAGTGACTGAAGACATGAGCAATCCAGACTAACTAACTGGCTCATCAAAGCTCTACAAAAAAATGACGTTAGTTAGCATCACCTCACCTAAAGTGATGCCACTAACTGTACTGCCAAGACAAAACTTGAGGAAATTAGAGAAGACAAAGGGCTTCTTTGTACTGTGTTAGTTGATGCACTGTTCAGTCCAAATCAGAAAACCAGCTTCTACATCTGGTTTGTAAGTCTGAAACATGAGATGTAAGCAGCATTATAGTACCACTAATGTGAGTCTTAGACTGGGATGAAAACATGCTCTACTGCAGTTATACAAATTTAAAAGTACCTTTTGGGCATAATTCTAGGAAAAATATATTGACACCCTCATTAACTTATTTCTAAGTAAATAGATTTTTAATTAGCATGACATTTTCACACTAAGTAATCCACAAGATAATAAGAGATTATTCAATTAATTAGCTGCTGAAGCTCCTGAAGTTGGTTACAGATGTATTATTATATTTCTAAATGTTTAAGTAAGTCACATTAGGCAAATAGAAAATTTAAACAACATAATTTCACCATAAACCACCAAAAAGTCAGTGCTGCTCACAAGGCCTCTGGCAGAGGGATCAAAAGAAGAGTTGGAAGAGTTGTCTGAGGGCTGAGAACCACTTGAAGAGAGTCTCAGAAAGGTCTGGCCTCTTTTTTTGTAAACAATAAGCAATGCACTCCAGCATTCCGTCACATAAACACATTGCATAAGACTCCACAAGAAAGAGCAAGATAAGACTTGCTTAAATGGGGCTGCAGAACAGTTGGACAGCCCAAGACCAAAACAGAATTTTTCACACAACATTTTTATAGAGTTAATGGCATTGCACATTATTTCCAAATGTGAATATAAATAGAGGTGAAAACATAATTGTATGCAAAGAAGAACAGGCAAAAAAAGCACATTTTACTGGTACACTTAATATAACTGAAAGAAAGATGAATTGAGAAAGATGCTTGGACATTCTTTGTAAGAATCTGAAAATGAAACAAGGCAGAATGATGATTTCAAACAGGGCTTGCCAAAGGCCATATGGGGCTTTGATCGCTTTTTCAGTAAAACTAGGAAAATAGAGCATATCGTGCCAAGTCCTTATACTGGATCTCCATTGTTCAGAGAGGAGACTTTAAAATACTTTTGTTAGTTTGTAAATCCTTGAATGGCTTAGCTCCAAAATACATTGTCGTGATTATTAACCTTCCAGACAGGTTTTCTGATTCTAGCCTAATCTGCATCCTCACAACCAAACATGGAGAAGCAGCATTCAATGTTTTTACTTCACTAATCTGGAACAAACTTCCAGAAAACTGCAAAACTGCTGAAACACTGAGTTCCTTTAAATGGAGGCTAAAACCCCACCTGTTTAGAGTTGCTTTTAATTAATGTCAACTGGAATACAGTACTGATCAATATATTTAATGTATTTGATGATGACATCTCACAAATATAATGTTTATTGCTTTTTTCATTATTGTTTACTGTATTTTTAATACATAATACAGAAAATATATTCGTAAGAATGGGTATAAATCTCATTTCAACAATCCATATGGCAGCTTTCTCAACATGTTATTCTCAAGACATTTTAAAGCTGTAGTATTTTAAAAATTTCAGTGTTTTCAACAATTATTCCCTATGTTCTTTCACTTTTGTACATATAGAGTATTTTAATTTATAGACCAAATTTTGGTGGTTTCTTTATAAGCACGGTCGTTATGGTGGTTGATACTGGCATCTGGTTTGAATTTCATGTCAGCAGTCCCTGTTAAAACTATATTTACAGAGAAAACCTTGATGTGTTTAATACTTACTTTCCCCACTGTTGAAACAGGCTGAAGGGAGTTATGTCTTTGAGGCTTTGGAACCAGACAGAGACGGGGACTTTAAAAGTAATTCCACACTCTCTGCTGCTACCAAGGTCACCCCTGCAGAGAATGCTACTCTGATCACGCAAGGCACATTTGCTTGTAAAGCTATAGCCTGTAGGGTGTAAATTCATTCTTCTCACAGGAGAAGTGTAGCCATTCTTTTGCCAACTTAACCCTCTAAAGTCAATTGCAGTCTAAATAGTTTTATTTCAGATAGAAATGTGTGGTCAATAGAACAAACCATTTTTAAGATGTAGATGCTAATGGAAACACAGCAAAGAACTAAGTGAACTAATGTGTGTAGGAATAAAGTAATCAAGACCTACTCGCATTTTATTACCAAGCACAATTCTCTTTCACTCTGTAAAATGGTTGCATTAGCACATAATTGGAACCATCTGTTTCTTTTCAACGCTAAACTCTTTATTACCAACAATGCCAAGTTCCAAGTCAAACTCTTTTCCTGTATTCTAAAGCTGCGATATTATCATTTTGGAGTAGAATGACCAAATCTGGCCCAAATTTCCCCCTTTAAAAAAGCATCCAAGTTTGTAGATCACACATCTTTATGTTTATATGAGCGTAAGTGTGCAGTGTGCCACACCCTTTGGTCAGATAAGCAACTCATGAGATGACTTACAACATCCCAGAGCTTTGCTGTCCTCTGCTGCCAGCCAATTTGTGCTAGAGCGGAGAAAGGATTATTACCAAGCACAGCTGGGACAAACACAGCCGGCCAACTCCTCCCCACTAATTCCAATAGCATTTCCAGTGTTCTGTCCTGCAGAGCAAGCGCAAACATATTGTCTCTATGTGCACAATATGTGTGATTATGAGCTCACATGTGCAGTCAACACTTATTAGAGTTGGTTGTAGAATTTCACTACAATCAAATGAATATAAATGCAGAACATTAAATGTGGTTCCATCATCTCATTTCTGAGCCTAAACACAAATTGAACCCACCCATAGCCCAGTTCCAGCCAAGCGCGTTTTTTCCCACCAAGTCCTAGCAACTGGGCCGTGGCTCGGTAACCAAAAGCTACAGTAAGCATTAGACTTAACAGACTATTACCTCACAGGGAAAGACATAGTCATCTGGCTAGCGTTCAGCGCGGGACTCTATACATTTGGCTGTGGGTCGTTAATCTTCCCTCTACTCTTGTCAGGCTGCCTGTTGCCTTGGCTCTTTTCCAAGAAATCCCAATGCTGCAGTGAGTCAGAGGGTGTGAGGAAGCAGACAACACCCCAATGAACAGATAGGGAGCTCTTACTATAAAAAATATGGCCCACAGATTACTTACTGAGCTGGCTTCAGATGAACAACTGCTATTGCACAATAAAGAACTAGGAGTCATTTAATAATATTTAGGTACATGTATGCACATGCACAAAATGCTATGACTTCACAGGCCTGTGAGAGAAATTTAAAGTGGATAAAAAAAGGCCGAATCCCCATATAGAGTGAAACTTTTCTGGCCTGCTCCTTTGCTGCTTGGAAAACAGACAACTGAGAAATCCTTAGTTTCCCACTTACTGAGTCAGCTTGCTGGCTGCTAAAGAAGCATTGAATATCACTCAGCAAAAGGGAGTTTCTCACTTCCCCTGTTTCTCTTTGCAGTACAAAAGTAGTTGCCCAGTTTTGTAGCTCAGAATTTCATCTGTAAACTCAAGGTGTCTTCCTGCAAGGAGTGAGTTACACATTTCTAGTGAGTTCAACCCCTGTCAATTTGTAACTCCACTACAAACATACACATTACCATTTTAACTCTAGCAACTCTGCTCTACCCATGAAGGAACTACTCTTACCTATGTAGTGAGCCCTGGCATGTATTATGAGATGAAATAATCACACAGTGCTCAAGTCTTAATTCAAATTTGTAATTTAATTAAATACTATTTTCTTAAAATGAATACACAAAATTTCTATGTTTTTGTTCCTGTCCTGATCGCCATAGTGGCAAATTGACTCCGATGGAAAACAAAATAAAAGTGAGCTTTTATTTTCATTATACAAATGTAGTTTTGGACTCCCAGAACTACATTTCCATGCTGAAGACAGTCAGCAGATTATAGACGTTTTAAAATGAAAATCAATTGTCAAAGATAAAACAAAAAAAATCCCCTGAATAGGATGCTAGGTTCTAAATTTCTCTTACAAATTTGCTCCAAAATTACCATGGTACAAAGTGACAAAAAGCCGAATGACCAGCCACCTTTTGTGAATATATATATATATATATATATATATATTTATTTATTTATTTATTTATTTATTTATTTATTTATCTATATCATTTGTCCACAGCAAATGATAAAATATGGTGAATATGGTGAAATAAAACAGACACATTTATTATTTTACTGTTTAGCATTTCAATGACCAAAAATAACAACCTCCACTAGCTCAGTTTCAGAGGTCTAGTTAAGGTTCAGTACCTGGTATTAGCAGAGAAATTCTCATTCAGCAGAATGACAATCGTTGCAGTGAATGACAGGATAATTTATTCACCAGCCACTGGGTAACGTGGTGGTCTGTATGCAAGTCAGTGAGTCAATGGTGAGTCACAGTATGTGGGGGTGTGTGGGTTACCCCAGAGACTAATCTGTTACACACTTCTACAATGGCCATGTTGTTACACAAGCTTATAGTGTGGTACCATTTTACAGAGATTTCTCATCCACCTGCACTTCTTCTTTAAAAAATGCAGGTTTGAACAAAAATAAATACATGAAATATCTACAATTAAAACAAAGCCATTGCATTTGCAAAATGTCTGTGCCATCTTAAACTCACCTGATATAAAGGAGGCAGGAGTTGCAGTTTGACAGTATGCACTGCCAGCCAGGGCCAGGGAAATCATTGTGATGCACAGGAGGCTTATCATTTTCTCTCAATTGTCCTCAGTTTTTGCAAAGTAAAAGAGTTCTTCAAAAAAATCTTAAGATGTACTTTCAAAAATCTAATTTTCTGAAAATTATTTTTCTATTTTATCTACCTGTTTCCTTTTCAGCAGCAGCTGTCTGCAGTGCTACTGGAAATTTTGGGCTCCTCGGAGGTCCAGACAAATGCCTTTTATTGTAGCCTCACATGGCAGAGACCACTCCTCCTAAACCTCAGCCCATCACCCTGCATAGCTCTTTACCGGCTCCCTTTTGGCACATCTTGTATTAAAAAAATCCCCTCCTTTCTCCCGTGGAGAAACAGAGAAACAGCTACGCATTGTGAACCAGCTGAAAATGATCCAAAGTAAGAGGCATGCAAAATAATAAACCTTGAAAAGTTCTTGTGTAAAAGTAAATATAGTTAGGTAATAAAAGCAATCTGTTATTCCCACCAAATCTTGCTCTCTGGTCTGAATTAGTTTGCATGAAATATTTTTGCAACCTCCAGATCAGTATTTTTACTATTAAACCAAAAGCCTCTCACAAAAGTTATTGATATCCACATATGGAAATTTCAACTTTTGCACGTTTACTGCGACAGTATCAGTTACTTCATTTCTCAAAGACTAAAAGAAAGACCTGAAGCAATTGAGAGATTAAATGTAGGAACCTTTTATACTCTTTTGTCTACTCCACTGATATGGAACGAGAACAGAGGTAAAAGTATCATATAATGCAATATTGGTTTTAAATTACTAACAGCACATTGATTGTGTTTTTGATTATCTTTATAGTTGTAGTAAGTAACTTTTATAAACGAGATTGTTTTTACACATTTTTTTAAATAACCATTTTCTGGCAGTATAACATGAGACAGATCATTTGTGAGAAAATCAAGCTCATCTACCTCCTCTCTGTGGTCCTACTGCAATCTACCGAAATACACTGATCTCAGTTAAAAACGACCAGGCAGGAGGAAGGTCTCACTGCTGTCAATCACTCTCATATACCAGAGTGCTGCTCAAAGTGCTAATGGTGGAGAAACAATTCATTGAAAATGGTTTAACTTCTGTCATTGATGGCCAACTACCCAGAAAATTCATGGCAGGCTCTGGTTTTGGGAAAAATCTGTATCATAGCAGGTGGGTGTGAGCAGCACACACACACAAGGATGATTGACAGCTCTTAGACCCTCCTCCTGGAACTCATTGTTTTTTTCTGACTGAGAGGTGTATTTCTGCAGATGGGTTGAGAACCACAGGGAGGCAGAGGAGCTTTTTTGTTTTCACAGATTTTTGTCTCATATTATACTGTCAAGACATAGAGTCAGTTTTAAAAATGTATTAAAAAACATGCTACTTATAAAAGCTACATACTACAGTTATAAATGGTAATTTACAGCTTTAAGCAAATAAATCCCTGCATATGTTTAGATGCTAACACACACAACTTAACAGAGATGTCCATTTGTTTCAGTTTGACCAGTTTCACCCACTTTCAACTCCCTTATTTGCTCACAAAACCCTGTAATTAGGATTGATTTATTTACATGCCTTGATTTCTTTTAGCTTTTAATTTGATATTTGCACTTAAAAGATTAAGGTTCAAAAGATTAATAGAACAATCAACTGTAGCTATTTATTATTGAGCTTATATTATTTCAGTACATTTATAATTAAAATGTCTTCATTGAGACCTGCACGTTGGCATCTCTATGTTGACCTGCAATGGATTGATGATCTCTCTTCCCAGGGCATACCATGCCTCTTACCCTTTGACCTCTGGAGATAGGTACCGGTTTCTTGTTTGCGTGCATAAACATGGTGAATAGAACTGAAAAGTATCTTTGAAAAGTATGTAAATATATACTCAAACCCTTCAGAGTCAGAGCATCATAAAAGTGATAATTAAAATTCATCCTGAAAGTTGTACTTTTGTCTTAAACATAATTGTTTTATTGATTGTTTTCACTTAATTCTCCTTTCTTTTTTCTCCTTCTACCGTCTTCATTCATGAACATCTTGGACCAAGAACATAATTCACCACCTTCCTAAAATAAATGTCTACTTTTGGCAAAAAATAATATAAGACGTTATTTTAGGAAGGTCAGCTACCAACCAAAATCAGTACACTAGTAGTAAATTCTCTGACTATGGAGAGTCTAAACAAAGACACCAATTGCTGAAGGAAGACAAACTTGCACTGGGAATATAGACCATAGACTTTCAGCCATATATGAGCATTTGGGCATGTGTGGTCTTGGCTGAACATTATACCAATGCAGTGGTCTCTGAAAGAGGGCTATGTTGCAAAAGGAACAGTGTACTGATTTTGCTTCTCTGCACTTCACCATACTGAAGTTATTACAGCTCCATGCTGAAGTTATTACGGCTGGGACAACCTAAATTATTTTCCTTTCTTTTACTCTATGTTTCCTCTGCCCCATCTGTCAGTACTTTGGTCTGAGAGCAGATGACAGCATGACTCATGGTGTGCCCTAATGCATTCTCCATAAACATGTGTCCAAACTTACAGGTTAAATCCTCAAACTCCAGGTAGAGGGGAAAAACTAAAGGGACCAATCAATGTTCACAACTCAACAAGACTGCCACATGGACAGTGTACATGGCTGAACGATGCTCATGCTTGACAGTGATGGGAATATGCCAGACTTTGTCCAAAAGACCATGTGTTTCAAAAGCAGCTGCAATCATCCATTGTACTGCATCTGGATTTCTGAGGGATATCAAAAGCAATGCATCTTTTGGCGGTTTTGTTGTAAATGTTGATCAAATGGTCTTTTCATTCCCTTGCAGCAATTGATTATGTTAAAACACCATAATCTGGCCAAAATATGTTGAAATTAATTGACATCTTGCTTTACAATATCAGCTTGACAAAAGAAATAAAAGACAAATAGACAATGACCCACTTAAAGGGGTTCAGTATAGCCTATAACCTCAACAAAACATATCAGATAACATTGTACATGAACACGAAAAAAATTTGTCAAATCAATTCTACAATGTGCTCACGTTTTGCTATGTTTGTTGGATTTTGGCTCAGCCATATCCCACAATGTCTGTTTTCTTCTGATTGAATGTGAGTGGTGAAATGTTAGATAATGCTTCTGATTATCAGCCAACTGCTAACAAGCTGATGTAACAACGCTGCTCAGATTGTTTTTACTCCATGGGACTGAGAAAGACAGACAAGCTGGTGGGCAGATTTGCGTTTGAATGTGGTGCTTTTCCATGTCTGAAAAGTTGGATTCAGACATTTAGAATCAGTATTTCCATCCTTATGCTTACATTCAGTTTACAACAAACTCCACCTTGACCCCTCAGTGAGGAGTCAACTATATATGTTGTGGGGCCATATGGAGGTGTTTCTCACTGCCATGAGGGCTGTGAGTTGTCTAGTCCCAGGACACAAGGCTTGACCACCAAGTGCCCCCCCTGGCCTGTGTCCTGGATGATGTGCTGGTCTGATGATTCCCAATGAAGTAAACCAAGAAGTTGTCCTATTTCAGTGTGATCTTTGATTTACTTTTAGAATGAAACTCCCCTATAACAGGAAAAACATTCAGTAGGACTTTGCTTAGTTGCTGTGACCTAATGAGGGTTTAAGAAGCCAGAAATTCAGAAGCACTGATCCAGCTATTTTTATCTTAAAGAAAAAGTAAATAAAGTACATTGGCAGAAACTGGGATAGTGTGTCAGATGGTTGACCTAGAGGTTAGGTTTAAATCCCAAACCAATCACAACAACAAGTCTAAAGCAACTAGAAGTCATATGACGAAAGATATTTATGTCCACTTACTATGAAATAATATTACAGAATGTTTAAATTGTTTCTGTGCTGTGCCCTTCAGATTATCTATATCAGGATGGCAGAAATCATCCCTGATGCTTTTTATATATGTTAGCTCTCTATATAACAGCTAACATATAGAAACATAAAACATGTAGCTAGAGCAAAAATAAAGATGTAAATACAAAACAGCAACATTATTTATGCATATCCATAAGGATATGGTTATGATAAGGGTGTGGTTATGACTGTGCAAATCTAAGCAGGTCTGAAGTTCTAATGTGAGAGTCTTGGGTTTGTGTCTTACTTGTTTACAAGCTTCAAGGACATGAGCACATTCACAGCTGGCTTTCTGCTGGCTCAATTTCCCGCCTCAGGCCAGGTGGTATAATTCTTGTTAACATGCATAAGCTCTTTGGGACCTTGAATGCTGAATGGCTGTGACATGTAGCATCTGAAGTGACTGTCAAGACCCCTGGGAGTCCTCATATATAAACTCCCACATTACAGTGGACAGGAAAAAGTCAGAACTGAAAAGGCACAAGTCATCTGATGTTAAACACATTTCACTTCAGCCACTGCCAAACATGTGTTTCTCTTTAAAGGCAACAGAACCACACGTAAATGAACTTGGAAACATTTCTGAGGATGAAGTAGAGACACAGGGCTGTTTGCTCCTGGTAATTAAGCATCAAATTTAGTAAATGGGATTTTTCGGGGTCTTAGTGGGATTAGAAACAAGAAGAGATTAGTAGACCAGACCACTTGTGTCTTTATGATTGTGTTGACAATTTTCTATGTTTTTAAACTTAGGTGCATTAGTCTAGTAGGACAGGATGTTTATGTATACCACCCTTATTAAACTGCATTTAAAAACATAAGCCAAACACTGGATTAAGACCATGATTAAATCCAATCATGGTCAATTTTTTTTCACAAAAAATGGACTTTTTTCTACAGGCCGAAAAATAGAAATGTTAGATGAATAGTACATATGAAAGGTGCTTTACAAAACTATCCCCACTCCTTGAAAATGCCCACATTTTATCATTTTACACCTACAATCCTTAATGTAATTTATGCGGCTTCATGTCCTAGACTAACGCAGTTTAGAGCATGATTGTGAGATGGTAGACAAATTACACATGCTTTTATTCACTTATCTATCTATTTATTTACAAATACAATATTCAGAGTTTGACACATATGTGTATCCAACTCTGTTTAAGCTACTGTCATGTCGTAAAAAAATCCCTTCAAAAGTCACATCTGCATTTAATGAAGTGAATCTGTGTGCAATTTTATTTTGATGTAATTACAGTTTCTCTGTGAAGGACTATGGCAACAGCATCATTAATACCAAGGCACATACCAGAATAAGGCACAAATTGTAGAGAAATTTAAAGGAGGGTTAAGTTCAAGCATGATATGCAAAGCTTTGAACAACTTATAAAGGAGAGTATCATTCAGTCAGTCATCCGAAAACGTAAATATTATGGCAAAACTGCAAACTAAGAGACATGGTCATCCAAAAAAACTGACAGACAGTAAAGCAGCTAAGAGACCCATAGTAACTTATTATTCAAAGACTCTATTTTATAATGGCCTTGAGAAGAAAGAACTTATCTACACTAGTTTTGCTGTCCAGTTTGTCTGCTTGGGCAAGAATTGTGCTGAAGTAAGCATTTCCTAAAACTGGATTATTTTCCTGGGACAAAAAAAAGCTACATTCTGCTGCTTTTCTTGTTCATCAGTGGTTTTCATTGATGGTTTTCCTATAACCCTGTTTTGAACAAACCAGGATTCCTCAGACCATTCTCTCGTCAGCAGAAGAAGGAATAGCCAGAGTTTTGTGTTGTGGCAAAATAGATGTGAAGTCTGGAAAAATATGTTTTCTGGAACAAAATTACTTTGACAACTGTGCAACCACAGGAAGAGGATTATGTCATAGCTCTATACTAGCAATGACTACAATTCTACATGAAAGTAAAACGGTAAAAGTTAATCCCGTAAATTTATAGTCAGCTTAAATGTTTAGTGAAGATCTTTAAATATTTTCATAAGATAACCAAAACTGTATATTGTGCTGTTAGACATGTGTTTCTGGGTCACACTTTGTTCCTTCTGCGTCCATCTGGCTCTGATCTGGCTGCTTGCTGCCAAGCTTTCACCAGGGGGTACGTGGGCAACTCCCATATCAGCAACAGCTGCAAGGGGCTGAGAAAGACTTACCCCCATAACACAATTGTAACAATTGCACAATTTATAAAACTTCCATAATAATTTTTTTGCTTTAAAGGTGGTGGTTCACTGAAGGGTTCCTTGGAAAAGTATTTATACGCATTTTTCTTTATCAGATTTTGTCTCATATAACAACAAACCTCAACATCTTCTTGAAATTTTATGGCTGATGCAAAAGCCACACTATTTTGAAGTGAAATAGCATGGGATTGAGAAAAACAAACAGTGTATATAACAAAAGACTTACAAACAAAAATGTGTACAACCTTTGAAGTCATTGTCTTGATGGAAGTAAATCGTCCCTGTTTCAAGTCTTTTGCAACTTCTAACATGTTTTCTTCCAGAATTTCTCTCCATTTAGCTGCACTGATTTTCCCTTTTTAAGACTATGTTTGCCGCTATTGGCACTTATTCAAAAGTAATCTGACAGGAAAGAAGCAGATTACTTTCTGCCTCATGCGTAAAGACTTGAGACAAAGAGGACGGGACTCAAACTCGAGGCAGACACGTTCAGGTCTGTAGCCTCTGTCTATGGGCTAATCATTGTGCCACCGGGTGACCCAGTTGCCCCAAGCAACTTATTTTCTCATCAAATATTACTACTTCTCCAACGGTACTCAAGGAAATTTCCTCACACCATGATAATGTGTAATCTATGTTTCAGTGGTAATAGTGAGTTCAAAGTGATGTGCATAAAGTAAACCTGTCTTTTTTGACTCTTGGATTTTGTTCACTCTAAGAATAAAAAAAACTCAAAGAAATACAATACACAAAGGTGACTCCTTATACTTATTAGGTGATTTCTACAAGTAATATTTGGCACTCGGTTTCAACTATTATTAGGAGTATAACCAGTGGAACTGAATACCTATGCATGCCAAACATCTGACTTTTATTTGTAAAATTACTAAATAGATTAAATAATAACATATTCTGTATTTCTGCCCAAATTTGGGTTGGTTTATCACATACAATCCATTCAAAAATATAAAATCATAAAGAAATATGGATACTTTTTGCAAGACACCATACATGTAGGTAAACAAAAGGGATCCATGGAAACTTGATGAAATTACTATATGTTTTCAAAGCCCACAAATTTCCCTTTGGGTTGCTTTTATAGCCCACATTGGCCCAGAAAGAGAAATTTACAGTTGCACTGAGAAATGAGTGTGCTCAGTGGAGATCATTTATGGGAATCCAACATGCAACGAGTTTTCTTCTGGTAAAAGTGCAAAAACTGTTAAGTTTAATAGAGTGACTTGAAATGAGTCATTATAGCCTCTCTTAATAGGTTGCACTGTCTTCACTGTTCTGCTTATTTTTTGCAAAATCATCAAAAATAAAGTAAGATATTGTATTTAACAACAGTTACATAGAGTTGAGGTAAAACACATGGTCTACAAAACAAATGCCATTGGATGGATTGTGGTTTAAAACTAGGCAACAGGAAAATTCAATATCCAATTACAATTGAGATATTAAAGTATTAAGCCCAAAGATATAGAGAAGACTGCTGCATAGAAGGTGAATTATTGTACCCTCAACAATTTTATGATTAACCCAGAAGCAAGTACAAAAGTCTTGAGTTTCTTTTGTATTTCACTGATTTAAGATTCTGTTAGAAAGTCTTGCAGTTTGGAGAGGTTTCAGGCTCCCGACTGGAGTTTCATCCAAGGACATGGGTGGAGTTCTTCAGCCACCTGGCATTGTGAGTAACAGAAATCAAATTAGGTTTCTGCAATGATGTTTGTATTTGGCACACAACTAAGAAACACCATTATGCTCCTTTGTGAGAGTGAATAAACTAATACATCATGGTCTTAAGAAACCATATCTGTTTCTACTTCAGAAAGAAAGCAGGCTTTTTCTTTTTTACAATTGTTTGCAGATTTGAAACAGATGGTGTCCTTACTGAAAGTGCAGCAACATTTTTTTATATAAAAAGCAAAATTAGATGATTTTGTTCCATATAAGCAGGAAGTCCTATGATTTAGAAAGATGAAATATAACCTGCATTACAACGGGGGCTGTGTAGGAGAGGCAAATGAATCTTCAAGTAAAATACGGCAGCTATTTCCCGAGTCGCTCATAAAGAAAAATTATAAAAACTATATTTTATTAATGTGAAAACCTGTGGGACATAAATGGCAGTTTAAATATCCACAAGTGAAAAACTGATGGAATAATCACACGCAGAATGACAAAAACCTTCAAAATAAACTTTGAAACATTTTTCAAGACTTGTATTTGCTAAAGATCAGTAATTACTCAACACCAGTCCCTTCTTTATTTGATTAGGCGTAAAACCCCTTTAGTCAGCCAAGAATAGTGGAAAACTGATGCTAGCCTTCCACACACTGCAGAGTTCTGGTGGGGACAGTCTTAGCAAATATTTAGATTTAGCAGAACTTATCACACAACAGAACAAAATCAAATCTGAGATACAAATATCACAGGGAATTTTAGCACTACATTTAACTGACTCCTTTTTTAACAACTTTATGAACTGAATGTTCTTAACTTAACAAATGGAAATAGAAAATAGAGAATATTTCCAGTTAAAGGGGCTGCACAGTGGCGCAGTTGGTAGCACTGTTGCCTTGCAGCAAGTAGGTCCTGGGTTCGATTCCCGGCCGGGGTCTTTCTGCATGGAGTTTGCATGTTCTCCCTGTGCATGCGTGGGTTCTCTCCGGGTACTCCGGCTTCCTCCCACAGTCCAAAAACATGACTGTCAGGTCAATTGGTTTCAATTGGTGTGAGTGTGTGTGTGCATGGTTGTTTGTCCTGTATGTCTCTGTGTTGCCCTGCGACAGACTGGCGACCTGTCCGGGGTGTACCCCGCCTCTCGCCCGGAACGTAGCTGGAGATAGGCACCAGCAACCCTCCCGACCCCATTAGGGACAAGGGTGAACAGAAAATGGATGGATGGATGGATGGATTTCCAGTTAAACTCAGTTCATTTATATAGTGCCAATTCACAACTAATGTCATCTTAAGGCACTTTGCAAAAAAGTCCTTTCAGTACAATTGCAAATCACATACAATTAATCTTGGTTATCAAACAGTAAACTGAACTTGGTGAAATGTTCAAATTGGTTTAAAAAGTTTTCTGTCTAAGGAAACCCAGCAGATTGTATCAAGTCATTGCCTTTAAGCATTTACACCTCCTGGATGAGCACGCAGTGACAATCGCTTGCACTGTGATAACACAGTGCAAGCATGTAGTGACAGTAGAGAGGAAAAACTTCTCTTTAACAGGAAGAAACCTCCAGCAGAACCTGCACCGTACAGGCAGCCAACAGAGCAGATGCACTGAAAGAAACAGATTAACTTATGCAAAAGTACTTTCTATTTTTATGAAAGTAAAAATGTTAAGAGCATTAGAGGGAGAATGTTTAGTTGTTGGTAGCATTATCTCAGCCAATGCCAGCAGCATGCCAGACCAGGTGTAGTATGGAGAGGGAAAAAAAACATATAGTTAGCAGCTGAAATAGCAGCAAATAATATAAATTGGACAGTAGTTGAAGAAGAAAGTCAGGAAGGGTTTTAACTGAAGCTATTAGCTGTATTTTTTCTTCAAACCCCCTCATTCTTAGATGTGGATACAACAGATGTTTCATGATGAAATTTCAATTTAATCAGACCACAATATGTGTATCAAACATCAAAGGATTTGTTTCTTAGTTCAATTGCAAATGTAATTAACTTTTTTTGTTGCTTTTGAAGTAATGGCTTTTTGTGGTTATCCCATGACTGTGGGTCAGTAGGTAGAGAAGTCATCCTACATTAGGAAAGTTGTCAATTCGATTAACCCACCAGTCTCCATATTGGTGTTATTGTATTGTGAATACAATGTGGCACTTTTGTAAATCATCTGACTAGAAAAGTGCTATTTAAATACAGGTCTCTTACCAGTTCTCTCTGAGTGACTTTTCAATGCTGGCATAGCTGAAAATACATGTGAGCAAGAACTAATACCAACTTGTACATTGTAATCAGTTAATGATATTTTAACTCTGTAAGAGTTATTGTCAACTAATAGAGCATTGAAAAACTAAGAAGTTATTTGCCAAGGAGAAGCAGGTGTGTGTTACTAGTAAATTAGTTGTTTAGCAGTGCAATCCCATCCAAAACAGACCCCTCTATAACCAATTCCCTGCCCAACCCCCTACCTCTACCACACACCATCTTCTCCCACAGAGGATCCTTTGTGTGGATGGTAAACAGTGTGGAAAGGGAGAAGAAGTGGGAGAAGAATGAATTTGTTCCATCCTCCTCTCAACAGACCCCTGTTTAACAGGAAATAATCCTTGGATGGAGTAAGGGTTGTAAACCCTATTAATCCCCCAGCATTGCCTGAGTAATCATCCACACTTGTCTCTTTCTCCAAGCCACAAGTTGATTTAAATTCCCACGCAAGGCATGCTATTTTACATATTGAGCACTCTTTATTGGACAGAATTTAAGAACTTTGCAATACAAAGTAAAACAAATGGAATTAATTGACCGCAACATAAGCAGCAAGACAAGTAAAATAATTTAACATTACATTGAAAGTCCAAAACTGCACAAAACAAAGTCTCTATCTTTAAGTTTTAAAAAAATACTTCACAAGCTCATTTCCCTCAGTGTATATGTTATAATGCTGTGGTCACTCCGAGGTTAAGCATAATGGTTGAAGGTCACTGTTTCAGAAACTATGGTGCCCTCTACAGAAGACAACACCCTAAATGTTCATAAACTGTTTTGACTTGTTAATGTTCAAAGACAAAATAATGACTCAAAGTTCAGCAAGATATCCTAAATACATCCTCCCAAATGAATGACTAAGCACTGTTTGGAAAGATTTGTTTTTGTGGGTATCACCACATAAATTGTCTTTATGTCTCTGTAGATTATGCATAAACCTCCTGTCTGTCCACATGCAGAGTGTAAACATTGTTTGAACAGCATTTAGCTTGTCCCAGTGCTGAGAACAGTGCAGAGCTATGGGGGTCGAGGTTTCAGGATCGGGACCACCCCACATTTCTAAGGCAAGAAACAAGCCAGACAGGAAGGCAACCCCCCGACCAGCCCTCTGTTCCCTAACTCTTAAATGGACTTGGTGATTGTGTCATAGGACAGTGCCCAGCTGCTTCTGTTTTCCACTGAGGATTCAAGCACAAGAAACATATGGCTTTAATGGAAGCCTTTAAATTGGTTACAGTTATTTCCTTTCCCATGTTCAGCAGCAGTGATAGACCTATTCTGCACAATGGGCTTTTGTCTCCTTTGAACACACAAATAAAAATTATGTCCTTTCTCTAGCATTTATTGAGACTGTGTTTGTGGCCAGCTTAAAACAAACAAATGTCTGCTTCTGTCAGAGTTTTTGAATTTGTTCTTTCTGACAGGAAAGGACAATGTCCCAAAGTATAACAAATGACAGCACAAAATTCTGATCCAGGATTTATCCAGCAATCACATCCAAAACAGTCCAGCATGGAGCATTTCAGAGTCCAGTTGTGCTGTGATTTAAGAAAATCATTATTTGTTGCATCTAGATGCTATTCATGCCCTTTCCCTTAAACATTCCTCAATCTGTGCCCCATGCACCGTTCCCCCATGACCATTTTCTTTGCCATCAAGGACAGCAATCTCCCAGATCCTAGGAGTGGTGACCGACATTTGCGGTTTGGCCCAAATCTTGTACTACATCATGGTTTACCAAAGAGAACTTTGTGATCAATTTGTGGCAAATAAAAGTGTTACTATTCAACTCAATTCAAACAGTAAGAACTCTAAAATTCAGTATATCAGTAGCACAAACCTTATCATTCAATAGTTTCATCATTGTGAACCCATTATCCAACTTTTAACTTTCCATGCAGCTTGAAAGAAGGGGCGGGGGGTTAATTAAGTAAAATAACGTTTTTTCAGCTTTACATCATGTTACATTGTTATACCCTCATCAAAAACTGAAGTGTTGCTTTCATTCTTTCATGAATGTTTGAGAGATTGTACAAGTCCAACCAAAAGAGTTTTTAGTCTTGACTTAAGGTAACTCAGTATTTCTGTATTTTTCTATAAATTTATTCCAGATTGGATGCAAATAGATAAAATTTTCAAAACTAATAAATAATTGCATAAACTGTCTTCAGGACTTGCTATAACATAAAGTCATCTGACAGGATTCATTTGTATATCCCTCCAGAGCAATGATGGTTAGAGTCAAGAGTCAAATTCT
This sequence comes from Xiphophorus couchianus, assembly GCF_001444195.1. NCBI lineage: Eukaryota > Metazoa > Chordata > Actinopteri > Cyprinodontiformes > Poeciliidae > Xiphophorus > Xiphophorus couchianus. The sequence goes on from NC_040239.1 coordinate 18,843,957, forward strand.
CAATGTCAGTAGTTACTCTCTCCTTTGAGGTTTTTGCTTAAAAAGAAAAACTCCCAAAGATTAAAACAAAAGTCCCAAAGGTTGGACATCATGCAAAGTTTGATGCAAAGTTTCTATCCAGCCAGAAACAAAACTCATTGGCTACTGATCATCCATCTGTTTCCAGTCTGTTCCTCAGCCGTTCCCACCAACTTTTGGTACCATGACCAAAACCCACTGTCATGACAAATTTGTCTTCGTTTAATGCCAAGCACATTATTGAAGCTCTTAAGGTGAAAAAACATTTTTTTGAGAAGAGCAGAGAAATTCAAAATACTGAAGTCTGTTTTTTGCATTACTTGGACTTGTAAAAACAACTTTAGGGAAGATTTTTCTTCACCAAAGATTAAAATCATTTCATTTCATTTCTTAGACTGTACTTCATCCAAGCAGAAATTTTAATCCCCATTTCTTACCATTTAAAGCTATTTCCTGTGCAATGCAGTTTCCCAGCGCTATAGTGTCACATGCATTGTTTAAGGTAAAATGTTTAAAGATTAAACATTTGCCATATGAAAATGTTACATTTAGTCACACATTTGAATATGTGGAGATTCAACCACATATTCCATTAGAATATGTGGTTGAATATTCCATATTCTAATGGAATATGTGGTTGAATCTCCACATATTTTTTTATGTTTTGCTCCTTCCTTCAGCGCTGTGAGTGACGAACTCACGGCGCTGGTTAGGACCCAGAAGGAGTACTGGGAGTGCAGTATCTTCTGCTTCACAGAAACCTGGCTACACTCGCTTATTCCGGACTACGGTGTAACCCGGGTGTAAATTTTAACCTTTATATCCTCCTCCGATTTTCCAGTCTTTTAACCTTTTTATATCTCAAACTCCGCGATGCTTCTAATAGAATGATTGGCGATTCTCGCGAGACTATTAATTAGCCAATTGCGATTGAGTATTGGGGTCACGTGTACCGCTGCAGTGTTACCTGCTAGGTATATGAGCTGGAGCGGGGAGGCATGAAGGTTAGAACACGTTGGAAGGAGCAGAGCTGCAGGTCAGTTAAGTGTGGTGTTATTCATTTCCCGTAAATTTGTACGATGCTCACTTAATATGCTAAACCATAGGAGCCAACAGGTGTGAGCCAGAAGGGAGATGGAAAAAATAAACCCCGGTAGAGTGAAATAAAACGGCGGAACTGGTGAGTGTTTTCGTCAGTGACTTGGCGTTGGCTTATAATCACTGTTATTGTGTAGCCGCTAAGTTATCGATTGTACACTCCTTTTGATAAGCAAAAAGGTGGCTTAAATATTTATTAAACACTGGTTTAAATTAGATTTTACATTTCATGTTGATTATATGGTGTATATTTATTGAATATTTCATGAATGTAATTTATACTGAATTTTAGATTTATTGCAATTGACTAAACATGATTGTTTAGAATTATTTATAGTATAAAGAGTGCTATTTATTGAATTGTGTATACACTAGATGTTTAGATTATATATATATATATTAAGGAACTGGTCCTGCTTTGTTATTCAGGCCAGGTTGATGGCAAGCTAGAAGACCGGGCATAGACCCAAAGAAAGAATTCACTCTTTTTGGGTGATCGAAGACTTCAGTTTCCTACCAGGATTTGAACCAAGCAAAGTATAATTATCTTGTTGAGAGCCCTAATTGATTCCAATTTGGGATGAATGGACTAACAGGTGTGGCCTCTCAGTTGTGAAACTTTGGGAACAACTGATTGATTTAGTTTCCTTTGTTGTTGTGTTATTTATTTTTTTCCCTTTATGTTTGTTAATGGCCATTTGGATGTTCCCGATGATATTGTAAATATGTATATATATTATTCACATTGCAAATATAAACCAACTTACAACTACAATTTCCAGCCTATCTGCTCTTTTTGAGTCGTACTTACTTATCTTCTGAGGAAAAAACTAGCCATTTACCTTATTGGTCAAAATCCAATTATATTGAATAGCAATATAGAATATTGTCGTTCTTATAAATATGCTACAACAGCGTGGAGGTTCCTGGATTTTCCTTGGTGCGGGGGACAGGGACTTTTCCAAGAGTCGGAAGAAGAGGGGCTTCGGGACTGCACTTATGTGAGTGAGAGGTGGTGTAATCTCGTCATGTTAACGTGAAGGAACAGATTTGTAGCCCGGACATTGAACTTCTGGCTGTGGGAATGCGGCCGTGTTATTTACCGAGGGAGTTTACGTCTGCCATTTTGATCGCTGTTAACATTCCCCCATCAGCTGATGCAGCGGTGGCCTGTGACGTCATCAGCTCTGACACAGCCAAACTCCAGACTAAACACCCGGACGTTGTTATTGTGTCTTGTCTCTTGTCTTGTCTTGTCTCTATGCTGTAACTGCGAAGTAATTTCCCTGCTGAAATGAATAAAGTAAGTACTTCTATTCTATATAATATGTGCCTGAACCTCCTTCATACCTGATACTAATTAAATTGATATACCCATATTTTCTGTTCCTGACTGTGAGGAATCTGAGCATATCCCAGCTATAAGTAGGAGAGGATTTATCTGTGAGTATATTCATTAGCTATATGCACGTCTACAACATCAATCTATGATGTGCAACACTCTTTCAACTACTTAATACTTTCAAGCAATTTTCTTCAACATCGGATTGACTTGTCACCTTTTTATGTTTTGGTCCCAATCCAGTCCAGAGTTCACAGGAATGTCATTTTGTAGTCTTTATAAAATACTTTTGAAATCAAATACAGTTGTGGCCATTTCATTTAAACTGACAGATAATTAATTATATGCTAATTTTATTGCTTCACTGTTACCATGAGCAGAAAATTATTCATACCCATGGCAGATTTCAATTTTTATGGATGTGAATTGCTGCCATTCCATAGATTTTAAAAAGTTTTCTTTCAACAAAAAACTCTTCTCTATTAGAAATGACACAGGTGTTTTAAAAATATAATTGTGTAAAACGGGTAACGATGTAAAAAAAAAAAAATTTCATAAGATTTTACTTGCCTTTTTGGGAAAAATGTGATGTTAAAAATTGTTTGCACTTTTCAAATGAATCAATGGATCCTTTCTGCCTTGTCAGCAACTGAAACCCTCTGTTGTTGAAATACTTTTTTGTTGTTTCTATCAGTATTTTGACAATTTGTCTTTGTTGATTAGCTCAAAAAATAAGATTTCATTCTCACTCTGACTGTAACATGATCTTCCACTTTGCTGGAAAAACCATCACCAAATTGGTCTTGGACAGTTAAAGTTAATCTAGGAGAAAGCTTCATTTCCATTCTATGTTCTTTTGATTGTTTTAGACAAAATTAAGTATTTGGATAAGAGGCAACTGACTTTTTCCCACATGTACCAAACAGTCTGGATAGACATTCAATAAATACAGTAACTCTGTTCCAGTTCACTGCAATTCTGAAACATCCTGCTGAAGGACAGTCCTTAATATTTTTCTTGGATCTAAATGCCTGTTTTTCTGCCCTTCTTGACACCCGGTCAGCCTGACTGAACTAGTGGCAGCCCATTGTCTCAGCTAAATCCATTTTACAAGGTATTGCTGCCACTTTTTTGGGTACTTTGCACTTTTCTTCACCAGTTGAACTTCTCTTGTCATAATTCAGTCAATTTTCTATATGGGTGCAATCTTACTGGCTAAATAAAATCTAGACCTCTGCGAAGCACAATTCTTCTGTAAAGCTCTTTCGCTCTTGTAATTCATCCAGAATCTCCTTGCTAACATTTTCCAAGTAGCTAAGATCGTTAAAATACTAACAGGCATTTTGGAAGTGCAAATTAGTTTTTCATAATCAAGTACATCTTCCCTGACTGTTGGAAACATTTTAGTTGATAGCATTTAATCTATTCAGAAAATCAATAACAGACCCCATAAAAACCAAAGCATTCAGGTTTATGTAACAGTTTCTTTCCGTCTCATAGTTTTGTCTATGGTTAATTGATTTTCACTAGTTTTTTCCCTACTTCATCAAAACAAACTTACTCAAACAGATTTTAACATGTTGAGCATAAATGGTCTACATAATCAACAGATGTTTCTATTTATTTCACATCAACAGCAGTGAGAGAAAGGATACTTGTCTTCCCACCAGCTGAGGGGAGAGTCTGGGTCACATTGGCTCCTGTACTGTAGAGCATTGACATGATTCAGCATAGACAGAGAAAACACTTGTGTCTGTCTCTTCTAGATCTCTTAGCATTTGTTGAATAACCTTGAAGACGCATCAAATTTACTTTGCGTAAAATAGATCTCAGCAAACCTCAGTCGAATTGTAATGTCTAGTAGTCTTTTTTATAATCATCTGCCCTTTCAGTTGTGATATTTGTACCTTTTTTCAGATAAGAGGTGATGTGAAACATTTTATAATTTCTTATTTGAACATGCTGGTAAATAAAAACATCTGTATTATAATTATTATTTATGTTAGAAAATGTCATGAAAGTTAAGGACTTATCGCTTGAAGCAATTAGTTTGATATTTTATATACCGTAGATTTGGGAGGGATTGCAGCAAAAAGAAAAGCACCCTGTTTTGCAACTAATCTTACATTTTCTTCAGGACACTTTAGAAATTAAAGTGCTGGCATTGAAAAAACGGCTCTGCCGCACTTCTGCATGTGATTCAAGACAACACGGTTCCATTGTTACAAAAAGTTAGAGGACTAAAACATTTGTTACCACTTATCTTCGAGGAGTCCCACATGTTTCGTACATCATCAAGCTGCTAACGGCAACATGAAATACGTATTCAAATGTTGCTCCTTGGGGATGTAGATCTGAAAAGCTTTTGACAATATCATTACAAGGGTTACAAATAAATCCTTTATACCAATTAACTCAAATGTCTATATTATCAGTCTCCAGTGGTTCTAGAATTTCTTTGCAAGTTGATTTTGACAATACACTAGCAGCTCTCACAAGCTCATTGCTCTCCTTTGATTCCATTATGTAACTACATACAATGCAAGCTAATGAAAAACTCTACGTATTCTTGCACAATTCTTCATCTCTCACCTTAAATACTCTGGATTTTCCTTAATGGTGCATTTCCCATTTGAAGCTATTGGGAAATATAACTAAACTGCAAGTGTTTTTGCAATTTAAACTTCATCTGATTCTGTACAATAAATTAACTTAAAAACTAATCCTATAAAAGATTTGTTTGTTGCACAAAACAGAAAATTTACAGTTTCAACATGATCATTATTTTAGGTTCAGAAACATAAAAATCTTAAAGGCATGAAATATAAATGAATTATGATATACTCTTTAACATATTCTGATGCAGTAATGTGGAAACATTACTTTATTTAGTTTTCTGAAATAAAACGAACCTTTCAAGTCCCAAACATTTCAATATATAAATACTGACTTAATGTCTACTTTTGTCATCTGGAAATCTCAAGTGAACATATTGGTTTTGTAACATAAGTGACTTTTTTAACAGAATGAGTCAAACAGATTTGTGGCCACTCTTAGCTGCACAGAAACCAGATATAGTGTTTACTTGGTGGATTATAAAGAAGAAAAAACTTAAAGCAGAGGAAAGAGTGCACAGCACAGTTCAAACAGTAGCTTCTCACATAACTAGAGCAGAGTAAACAGTCCGACCCCCATTGTGGCAGGATCCAGACAGCTATCAACGGGATCATTTAAGTAAACAGGGAAATGCTAAACACTGGATATGCTGCTAGACATTTCTCATTTAGGTCACAATAGTGATACAGATTTAGAAATTGTAATGTTTTCCTCTATAACAGCGGAAAACATTAAAAATGCATTGCATCAAAAAACTCGAGAAGAATTGAGATTCAATTCAATCTCATTTGTAGACATTTTAAGTTTGATGCTTCATTTTTACAAACAGACTGTCTAACATTAAGCTTATAAAGTTAGAACATACTCCAAACTTTAATTTGTTGAAAATCTTAATAGCAGAAAACTTTAAAAAAAATTGTAGCCATGTAAATGTGATTTGTATTAATAAGTATTATTTCAGTCAAATGTTAGTAACATGTAAATGTCCCACTGTTTTTCCAGTAAATCATCCCTGAGAGTGCAAGTATGGCATCCACCCAAATGACACCTATTAAAATGTGTCATAAATCTTTCCTTCGCCTCTCTTGGGGGATTTCTCATACATATTGCAACACGATGGCTGTGTCATTTCCTTTGGAATATTTTATTATGCATCACTAATGTATATACTGCAGCTGTCTGACTGTTGAACAAGACCCCAAGCAGCCAGGTCAACTTGGATATCATGACACAAAACATTGCCCAATAATATACCTCCAACACTAGATCAACATGTTTATCAAAATGTGGCAACTTTAACAATCTGTCCCATAAAAAGAATAAGACTTTTATTTTCACAGTAATCTTTGAGTTTTCCTTTCAAGGTGCTTTTTGCGACCCTTAACCCATTATGACTAAAATTTGTTCAGGGATACTTGGACTTATTTTGACTTTGCGCTGTAACTTCCCATCACTAATAAACAGAGTACCATCAGTAAACTCTTCCATCCTGTGAAGGTTCAGCAAATAATGTACAATAAAGCAAAAATACGTGTTGTTCCTGGTTCCTTCCACTCGTGCCGGAATGAAAGCTGCGTTACACTTCCAAGCAGATTATTACTCTGGTGAACTATTTATTTTGTAGCTGAATACCCAAAGGTTTGTTTGGAATTCTGGACATTTTTTCTTTAATATATTTTGTAAAATGCTAAATCTATTCACTGTAGCTGAGCCTTTCTATAAAGTATCCACAAATAATGTATAACAACAAAAAAAGAGAACAGATGCTTTTTTTCCCCCCCTTTGCATGGTAATAAAATGCACCAGTGACATATTTAAAGGTTCTGAGGTGCAAAATAGGTGATGCATTATCCTCCCTCCAGTTCTGACACAGACAGCCATGTTCCTCATAATGTATGTTGTAGTCTTTACGGACCTATAACTCAAACGTATGGTAGTGGAAAAGGATATTACGCTTTATTAGTCAAACAACCAATCTTTTGTTTTGATTTGATAATTCCCTGTCTGCTCTTGTGCATTGGATTTATGTCTTTATGAAACAATGTCATGGAAACTTACGCTGTATTATTTGTAGGATAAATATGAGTTACTTTTTTTTGTTATTGAACAGGCGTGACATTTTTTTCCCATTCCTTCAAAACAATCTGTTTCATTTTAGTCATCCTTCTGTGTCTGTTTAAATGACAAACTCACATGATGCATTTATATAAATAGTAGTAATTACTTACAATTCACAAGATGTTAAAAATCATAAATTTACTTTTTTTTAACTTCATAAAATATTCATAGAATATTTTGTTGAGAATATTCTGTTCTCAACAAAAAAATTGGATGCATCTTTCGCAGCTGACATGTGGCATTTTTTTTGTTAAGTATTCTGGCCTAAACTTCTCTGTAATTCCTTGAGCAAATTCCCAGTGTAACTTGTGGCCTATCAACATCTGGGTGAGGAGAGAAGATGGATCGTAGAAGTTTCAGCCAACGAAACACCCACAGAAAGCTTGACTAGGCTTAAAAACTGCACAGGCATGACTGACAAATACCCCGATTCACAAAAACTGGGGCTAGTTTTAGGGGGGCAGACAGTTTTCTGCATGCCTTTAACATATGCTTGTCATTACAAATATATATCGCGTATACCAATGTTAGTGATTGTTATGAAAAATGGATGTAATGTGTGTTGAGTGCATTAAACGTTTCTCTTTTTCCCCCGCAAAATCCACTGAAATAGGATTGTAATAATGAGAAAATAACGAAACAAATGGACAAGAATTCCCAAAGCAATTCCATCAAAAATAGAACCTTTCAATAAGCAGAAAAAAATGTTTATGATATACAGTAACATCTGGATTTTTGTCCAGGATCCAGTAAGATGTTCTTTCGTGAATTCTTCTTTTGAAAATCCTTGTGCTAATTTTGTCTGTCACATCAAACACAACCATCTAGTGTTTTAATAATTGCCTTTTGTAGGCTTGTTGAAAGTTGCTGGCCAGTGATAGTTTATTGACTCAAATATTGTAATGGTAACATTGGGATATTCCATCCATGGATTATCTGAACACTCTGATCGTGATAGGGGCCTGGTGTTCACCTATGGTTATCCAGTGAGAGGTGGACAGGTCCCATGAACAGGTCACCAGTCCTCCAAAGGTCAACACAGAAACAGATGGGACAAACAACCATACAAACACATCCACACCCAAAAACAAGGACATGCAGAGGGGGGACATGCAAACTCCAAGTAGAGACCCCTGGCCAGGACTCAAACCCAGGACCTTTTTGCTTCAAGGCAACACTGTGCTACTGTGTAGCCCACGTTGGGGTATTATGTTAACAAATTTATGAGGACATAGATTTTTGTATGTGTTGAGTCCCTGTGTTGTCGCATGTTCCCCTTGATTGTCTCCTGTTTTTCTGACTCCTCCTTTGTGTATTTTACCCCACCTGTGTCCTTGTTGTGTCATTTATTGTATGTCGTGTTCCAGTCGTTGTTTCCAGTGCTACCAGTGTCTGAGTTCCTAGCCTCATTGCTCACCTGTGCTGCCTGGACTTCTGTAAACTTCTTGATCTACATTATACCACCATTTTGCATTTCCGCCTGGGTCCTACTGCGTCCATCTTCTCCACAAACTAGACAACTCATGACAAAATTCTGGCGTAATTTACAGAAACGTTGTTTAAAATATTCTTTATATTTGTGCAGTTCTAGCTGATTGAGAACACTCACAATCAATTCTTCTTTTGTCACTCTAAAATCATACAAACTTGTACTTACACAACATCAACTTATATAGACTGAAAGCGTTTGGCTATTGATTCCTCAAAATCAAGCAATGTCCCAACTTGGTTATTTCAAACCCAAATTTCTTAGTTTACTAAAAGTACTTATTAATAGCTTTTAATTGCCTAACAAGGCTGTTATTTCTAACTCTATAGTCAACAAATGAGCGCCAGCTTGGAGAGTGGGTTACACATGTTCACAGTGAATACCGAATGCTTCCCTTAGCACTAGGTCATAATAATTGGAATTTAACATCAAAACAAATGCACATGGTTCAAAGACGCATCTTCCTCTGGCTCATACGTGCATCTAATGACCATCTTCCCTGTGTGTGGCCAGGATTCAAAGCAATCGGTCAGCCGCAAAATCAATTTCTATTTTCTCATCATTAAAACCTTAAATGGCTGAATTTAGATTTTGTTATTTTTTCCTGAAAGAAAATGGCAAAAATATGCACACTCTGTACTTCATGGTTGGGCCACACAGAGAACAAACGCCAAGTAACCTGTGCTATTTCAAAGTTAATTCAAGCAATTGAGCAAAGACCTGGTCTTACAAACTCTTAAGTTCTGAGCATTGAAAGAGAATAATTGAAAAGCAACCCTGAAGGGTACAAGATTGTTTCTCAGCATGACAAAAAAGGGGAAAAAACATGGCATCAGCAACAAGAGTTTATGGTTCACCACAAAAAATGAAATGACATTTCTGAAAGCTTGTGCCTGGCTCCTGCAGCAGAGTCAAGACAAATGAGGGAACACTGAGAGGAATCCAGGTGACATTCTTTGGCTGACTGCCTTTTCTCTGCCCACCCAGGGGAGTAATTTCACACTGTTGAGAGGCTTCTGTGCACATTTTTCAAACTGAGGAAGGAAGCAGCAGAGACTGAAGGGTAGCATTTGATTTCCCATGTGTGTGCCTGATGATATGCTCAAGTTTTGAGAATTTACATGAACTGTGGAGCTCCAGAGTTTTCTGGAACCATGGAAACAACTTCATAAGATGAGCAAAAAAAGAAAAGCAGATAGAGACTGCATCTGCTCTGCTGATTTTCATCCTTTTGTGCCCTTTTGGATTGCACACTTTCTTTACTCTGTAGAGGGTTTGGAAGAAAAGTGGAAAACAACAAGGGAATACACAGCGGGAGTCTCAGACAGTGGGGATGATAGCGGTGTTACCTTTATTTTGAGTGACTTCTCACATGGATTATCTTTGGTTATGCTTCAGGTCTTTGACAGGTCAACTTTGCAGAACTGCTTTGTTTTTTTTTTTCCAAAGATAGGAGCTATGAAAACTCTTATCAAAGACAACAATAGCCCCTGACACTAAAACTTGCAATACAATTATATATATAAACACCTTTGTTTATATATATATATATATATATATATATATATATATATATAAACACCTTTGTTTATATATATATATCAACAATCTAAAAGCAACATATTAGCAATCTAAAATTGTAATCACGAGATTTTTAAACTCCACTTTACCACATTTTTACCATATGGATATAACAGACAAATTACTAGATTTACCACATGACCAGGAATGAAGAAATATACTCAAACAAATTGGTAGTTGATTAGATAAAGGACTCCCTCACAACTTACTTGCCCAGTTCAAGAAGAAAATGAACAAGAGTGAGAAAACTTCAAACTCAAAATTCAATTACAACTGTAGGTTTGGCTTTCACTCTAATATTTGCTCTTGCATGCATTTTCATCTGACAGATCAGAGAACAACCACCAGGGGGATTATGTGGAACAACTTTAAAGAAAGGCGTTGTTATATTGTTGATTCTTAGGGTCAAAAGTCACTCACAAGAAGATGTTTAACCTTGGTGCTGCATATTGACAATAGAGATGTGCATCAATTATAAATAAATAACTTGACCCAACTGTGCTAAGTAAACAACCATTTTTATTGATGTAGAATCTGAATGAAATCAGAGACTTCTGCTGGAGAAATATTGCATCACAAGATTACAAGAATACAAATCTGTTTCTCAGCTGTTTTTTTCAAATTTTAATTAAATAAAAGTCATTTTTAAGATTTGCTTTACGTAAAATATACATTCATCATTAACTGTACAATCTTTATTACCTTTTAGTTATACATCTTGCCAATCAGAGGAGGATAGTCTCCACCCAAAAGAGATAAATTCCACATCTATTGGAGTTTGGGGCCATTCAAACAAAATGAAAGTCGGGTCAAAGCTCACAGATAATTAGACATTGAGTGAAGATGACTAAGCGGGAGACTTGAGTCAATATCTAGTTTCTCTGTGCACATAAATTCTTCCTGCTGGGAAACCTCAGCGGATTTTTCTGAATCTTTTTTTTCCTCTCCCTTCGTTTGAGTAAATCAGCTCTAATATACAAGACTTGATTTGTTTTCTGTGGAAACAAATTACTACCATGTGCTTTTGAAAATGTGACAGATAAAGAAAATAACTAACATCTGGTGGGTTCAAAGCTACATAACAGCAGGAAGCAACCACCATTTTTTTCTCTTTTTTGACTTGCTGATCCACTGTGGATTAAAGATTGTTGCAGATACGATTATTCAGGGTTGTTTTTCAACAAGCAGAAACTACACACACACCCACGCCACACACACCCACACACATCCCTGCACACCCATATTATTTCTTTCTAGCTCTACAAAGACTTAGCATTGACTTACATTAATTTTTCATTCACTTCTGTAGCCTAACCCTGACTCTTACCCTAAACCAAATGAGTATCAGTACATGCCTAACCCTAAGCCTTACATAAACCCAATTCATAGCTTATTCCTAGACCAGGGGTGGGCAACTCCAGGCCTCAAGGGCCGGCCTCCTGCAAATTTTAGACTCTACTTCAACACACCTGAGTCAAATAATGAGGTCATTAGCAGGACTCTGGAGAACTTGACTGCACTTAGGAGGTGATTCAGCTATTGGATTCAAGTGTGTTGGATCAGGGAGACGTCTAAGTGTTGCAGGACACCGGCCCTCGAGGACCAGGATTGCCCACCCCTGTCCTAGACCTTACCCCTATCTCCAAAACAGCACTTCTTCCTATGATATCTGGGCTTTGGGTCCCATAAATAGAAGTTGGTCCCCACAACATAGTGTTTGTTAGGAAAATTGTCAAACTGTTAGACCTGGACATCCTCCTTTTCTTACCCACACAGAAAGATGCTTTAGACCAGGGGTCTCAAACTCCAGTCCTGGAGGGCCGCAGTCCTGCAACTTTTAGATGCGCCTCTGCTGCACCACACCTGAACAGAATAATTAGGTCATTAAGGCTCTGGAAAACTGATCTACACAAGGAGGAGGTAATTCAGCCATTTCATTCCAGCATTTTGTACCTGTGGCACATCTAAAAACTGTAGGACTGCGGCCCTCGAGGCCTGGAGTTTGAGACCCCTGCTTTAGACATTCATTACAAGCCTTATGGTAAGTTTTGAAGTCACATTAAAATTCTGAATGCCATCCCTCATTCTCTCCTGTTAATGAGCCTCTATTTCATTTTGTTTCCTTTCGTTGTCCAGACTTCATTTGTATCTGAAGGGTCATATCTGGTACAGGTGTTACCACAGGGATAATATCTCCTTGTGTCTTGGTACCGGGGTTTACTATTGTCACATACTGTATACTATAATGTAAGATAATATGATAGGTCATAAACACATATACCAAATAAAAAAGATAGAAGGCAAAAAACAAGAATGTGAAGTTATCTGTGTATGTTGTGTAAAGAGAAAATATCCTTGGCAGAGGGGGATGCTCGTCAAACCTCTCAAAGAAAACACATTTCCTTGTTAATGATAAAATTATGCAGCTACTCTATATTACTTTTCAAAGGGATAACACGTTAAAAGACTCCAAGAAAAGTTCTAGATTGAGTTTTACTCTACACATTTTGCATCTAACTTCTAACTTCTGAATAAAGTCTAAACAGCAGGTGGAGCTGTCTGTGCAGTTTATGTGCTCAGAAATAGTTACTTCAACATTAATAAATACTTAAAATATCAACTTGTCAAAATATACAGGTGGATCCTAATGAATTGGAATAGTGTTGGTAAGTTGATTAGTTTTATAAAATGTATATATTATATAAATTAAATAAAAAACTTAGTTAGATATTTAATAAATTGTTTTTGTCAATTTTGATTATTAGGACTTAATAAAAACTCAAAAATCTGTTTCTTGGAAAATCAGAAACTGCTAATAAGAAGATTTTAATTTTGAATTGTTTTGTCATAGCCTATAATTTTAGACTGTTGACCTGACAGGTGATGGATTAAATCAGAAAATAGCATTGCTAAATAAGGTGGCTGTTTAAATAATTCTGTTTCCAAGTACATTTTTGGAAAGTGATGCTGAAGGAAAAATATTCAAAAGTAACTCAAGCATCAGGATAGCAAAAGCCTTAAAAGGATTTTGAAACAAAGTTAATTTGCAATCTCAAATCCCACGGACTGCACTTGTCAGCTGTGCTTCAAAAGCAACCACACCGGACTCAAAAAAAGAAAAAAACACACACAGACTAGTCCACAAGATGGTTTGACATTTATGGAGGGAAGCCACATCTGAACCAGAGGCAACATCAAAAGTGTCTCACCTGGGCCAATGTGAACATGCACTGGAAAACACTACTTAACCCAAATTGCTTGAGTGCCAGCATAACGTTTTCACAAGCATTTTAAGATCCATGCCATCTGGACTTGGTCCCCTGTTTTAAATCAAGTCTAAAGTCAGCAGTGCTGTTTCCCAAGAAATTTCAGAGCACATTATGCTTCCCTCTACAAAGAAGCTTTGTGGAAATGCTGCTTTCATTTTCCAGCAGGACTTGGAACATACTCACTCTTTCAAAACTATCCACAACGTGCAAAGCACCGTATAACTTTGCTTGATCAGTCAGTAAACTGGCCTGACCTTTACATAGTTCTTGAGTGAAAGACTAAAGATACCAGACTCAATAACACGTGAGCTGAAGATAGCTACTGTAGCAATCTATAATTTTTGAACATCTCAGAGCTAGAAGTTGATCCTGTCCTTGTCACAGTACATTATGCAATAATTTATGCAAAAGAGTTCTGACTAAATATTGATTACATATACAGTACCTGGACACACTTAAGATGAGGCTAGCTACTCTGTAATAATATTCCTTCTTTATTGGTCCTACGTAATAAATTTTTTTAGAAGCTAAATTTGAGGGGTTTTTATCTGTATGCCATAATCATCAACATTAAAGCAAAAAGAAAATTGTTAAAAAATACCCTTTTACCTGAGATAAATCTAAATAATTTCTTGTTTGAACTTAAATACTAAAATAAATAACTTCTCAATTATATCTAATTTACTGACATGAAACTGTACAGTAGGTTTATTTTTATTTTTGCAGAACCCAATGACAGTTGTGTGTGATAAATTGATGTCATGATTTCATAACTTAAATGTACAAAAAGTGTTCCAAGATAAGTTATGACAAAACTGTATGGTTTTCTGTGCAGAGTGATATTGATACCACCAGTTGTATTCATGACCCTTGCTGTAGTGATGAGACATGTTTATTTAGACATATTGCCTATAAATTAATTCTAAAATAAACATAGTTGTGCTTCGTGATGGATAACTGTGCCCTGTAATGGATATATCGTACCCTAACCATAACCCTACACAGGATTCAGCCTGTCTCCTACCCAATGACCGCTGGAGAGAAGCACCAGAACTCCTTCACCACCCTGCAAGGACAAAGGTGTTTAGATAATGAAAGGTTGGATGGTAGACATTTGCAGTGGGATGTAGTGAACAGCAGATGGCGCCATTGCACATATCATGTCTCTTGTTTTCCTCTCTCCATGCAAAAATGTGCATGAGTGCAGAGGTGGACTGGAAGGTGTAGGTGGATGCCATCAGTGCTCTCTGGATGTTCATTATGTGTATATAGCGGTGCCTCTCTCCTGGCCTTAATGCATTTTCCTTTCTTAACCTAAAGAAGAGCAGGAACATGGTGTGCCTCACTCTTAACACTCCCTTTGACACCTGCAGCTCGTGTCTGTTTTTATAGGAATCTAAGTTGGAGTACATCAAAGAGGCAGATAAACAAAAGAGAGGCTGGTAGAGACGGGCTTTGGGTGGGGGTGTATACTTATCAAGCGCACCGAAGACATCCAGTATGTGGTGCATTGCATAATGTTATACTTGGGTGTATCATTATACACATGCGTGCATGCTGTAACAATGCCGCAAGAAAGCCTGAGTATGATGGCATACACTGAAGAATCAACCCTCAGATGTTTTTTTTTATTTTTTTTATTGGTTGGTTCAACCGAGGCTCAGTGTTTTGAATAGTGCAGCACAGAAATGCAGATTAGTGTTTTCATATTTTTTATCTCCAGAGGCAGTGATGAAAATTACCCTAGTGGTACTCTGCTCAAGTACTGTGCTTAAATGTTATTTTAATGTACCTATTGAATATCAGGGCTGTACAGTGGAGTAGTTGTTGGCACTGTCACCTTGCAACAAGAGGTTCCTGGGTTTAAAACTAGAAGTCTAAATACAAATGCAAAAAAAACACATAAACCTATTTTTAATCTGACCAAACTTTGGTCGTTTTAGGTCAGTCAGTATTACCAAAATTATTTAAATTTGCTAAATGTTAGAAAACGTATTGAGAACAATTTTTAGGTTAGCTTCCTCAAGCTTCTCACAATAATTTATTGGAATACTGGTTCATTCCTCCAAACAAAATTGGCGTAAGTCAGATTTGTAGGCCTTTTCAGGTCTTCCCACAACTTCTCCACAGGACTGAGGTCAGGGCTTTGTGATGGCCACACCAAACCATTACATAAACCATGTCTCCAAAAGTGGAGGTCATTGTCACTGTGTGCATTTGCAAACAGCAAACTGGATTTTTATGTTTCTTTTGAAGAAAAGGTGTCTTCCTTGCTGAGTGGCCTATCAGCCCATGTTGGTACAGGACATGTTTCACTGTGGATAAGGACACTGTCTTACCAGTTACAGACATTAAGTGAGATATACTGTAAGTTGAGTAGCAGACGAGGGCTTTAATAACTGTTAATTTATCCTGTTTAGCACACTATACTTTACAGTAGTTGTCTTCATCTAAGTGATGGATAGTAATGTGTAAACGGTAAAGTGTTGAAGTTAATTATTACAAGTGAAAAAAAGGAAGCAATGTTTATAAAATAAAGATAATGTAAAACATTAATATTGTACACTGTAAACGGTTTGTTGGTTAACAAATAACCAACAAATCTCAAAAGATATTGTGTAAGAATATTTTTTACCTGAATCCATTTTACAGCTTGGAAGACAACAGAGAAGGTGACCTTAGTGCCAAGAACATACCTGGATCTTTGCTTTTGGAGGCAAAATCTTATTTTGACTGTTCACATATGATGGAAGTTGACTTTTCTTTCTGTCTTTGGAAAAACTTTTAAATATAGTGTGGCATGTGCTGAGACTGCATTACATTGTTGTTCTATCTAAAGAGACTACTCAACAACAGATCCAGTTAATGAGTTTATTTGAAAAGAGCAATAATGAGCTGAATGAAAACTGACTTACAGTAAATTAATCGAGGAGAAATAAAGAGCATGAATAAATGATTTGGATAGAAGTAATATGTGTTTGAAGAGTGAATGGCGGTATAAGATGAATACAGGAGAGACTGAATTTAGATATTTATAGCAATATAAATTATTTCAAGATGGATCCAGTGGCTGCAGTCATTCAGTGATTAAATGGAGCTGAGATCTCATAAATTAGCTATTTTACTCCTATGAAAATCAATCACAACTACTAAATCCACATAAAGTTGATTAAACCTTTTATTCAGAGCTAGCAAACCAGTCCGATTCAAATGTATCTAAAAGTGCACATCTCCTACCACAGTGTTAAAACATGGTGATTACAAATTCCATTAGTCAGTCTGCTGCTGTGAAATTCCTGCTTAATGGTAGTTATTAAGGCCTTGTGGGTCTTTGGTCAGTCTGAAAAAGCATCAGGCGATGCTCAGCATTCTTTACCCAAAATTCTCCCTGCTGCTCAACCCAGCTGTGAGGTCAGTGAGCTCCAACTAAAGCCTCCTCTCTCACTTCAGTAAGAGGAAATTGCTTCTTTTTGGCCATGATATTAAATGTACATGGTTGGTTTGATTTTAAAAAACCCCCACACAAACTCCCTCCAACGGACTGGACGACACATAAGAGAAAGTAGTGTTGTTATTGTTGTTATTGTTATTATTATTATTTGATTTTTACTTAAAATCATATTTTCAGCTTTCACTTTGTAAATCTTTCTGTACATCTTGGCTTCAGACTTCATTTTTCCTCAGTGCTATTCCGCCACCTCATCCTCATCCTTTTTCCAAAGCAGGAGTCAAATGATGGTCAGGAACATTATGAATTCATCCTTGTCATTCCTTCTCCAGCTCTCTAGCTCCAGCACTGCTGCTTACACCCAGCCCTGCATTATTGAACACGCTGCACCAAAGGCCAGAGGGCCAGACAGTGGGTTAGAGTCGCAGAATCAGGATCAGTTATAAGGGATAGGAAAAATTTAAAACGGGGTCGGGACCGTTCTGTGACAAGCAGGCAGAAAATTTGTTAATCAGCTGCAAAGAGATCCTTTTAACATCAGCCATGCTGAGTTCAAGGACCCCAATCCATTTCAGCTAATGATAATGAAAAAAATGAGTTACATTAGGGAGCAAATTAAACTTGTTTATTCCTGTGGTCCTGTCCTGTGACTATTTTTTTTTTTATCAATGTAGGAAACACATTGGTGTATTAGTCCTGCTGCAACCCTAAACATATAAACTTAAATAACACAGATCATCAAACATTTCCTTCTAAAGACCCAAGAGCTTCTCCGCGCCTCCACACATCAATAAGCACACCATCCAATATCCTGCTTAGACCATGGAGTCACTATCTGCAATGCGCAGGTCAGGTAATGTCACACTGTTGCTTTCCCAATGTCAGATTTCTCCCTCACCACTTTGTTCCATCAGGGGGGTTTTATTCACAGGGTTTCACTCTTGCCAGACCGTGACTTTTAAGTCTGGTGTTTGATGTCAATGCTTAAAGAACTTTACATTGGAAGAACAATCACACTGAATGTCAGTTCAATTAAACCTTGTAACCTTTGCCAGGTCAGAGGGAGTGTTCATGGACAGAACTTTACTGAATTCAATGAAACTGGACAATGTCTAAAAGGAAAGAAAAAAAATACAAGGTACAGCTTTTAAAGATTCCTGTGTTTCACACTGCCTTGCAAACATATTTATAGCAGAAAAACTTACATTTTATCATGCTATAACCGTTGTAGTGGGATTTTATGTTACAGAATGATGCAAAATCATGCATGGCTGTGAAGTGAATGGACACGGTTACATTGTTTTAACTTGAACTTTTTTTTTCAAATGAAAATCTGAAAATTGTGGCACATTTTGCTGTAAATGCAGCTGTACATACAGCTGCAATTGTTTTGATATATGTCTTCATCAGATTTGCACACTCAGAGACATACATAGTTTCCCATTCTACTTTGCAAAATGACTTACTAACCTCGCCATAGATTCTTATTTGCATTGAGATTTGGTCTTTGACTGGATCATTCTAAATTTGTTTGGCTCTGAATCATTCAGCAGTAGCTCATGCATGTTTGGGGTTGTTGTCCTAAAGTTGAACCTCTGCTCTAGTCTCAGATCTTTAGCAACGTTTAAGTTTTGTTTTCTTTTAGAATTGCATGTTTATTTCTGTTTTTGTGTAAGTTTTTTCCTGTCAATTTTGGTATCTACTTATGAAAACACTTCCTTCATGGCTTTATTTAAACAAAGCCTTTCTTCAAGCAACTCTTTAAGGGCATATTGGTGGAGTGCACAGCCAACGGATGGCCTATGGACAGGTTTTGCCAAATGAGATGAGGATCTTTGCAACTCCTTTGTCTTCACGATGGTGTTTGTTCATTAATGTTCCAAATACAACACATTGCAGTTTGTGCCTAAAAATAAGGAAACATGCAAAAAGACTGAGGTGTGTGAGCAGTTTTGCAAAGCACTCTATGGAGCTATCTATGTACATATTATTAAATCTAATTTTAGATTTAAGCTGGTGCAGAATTACACTTCCTGTATAAGGAAACATCCTTTTGAATTGTGCAGGCTTTATGAAATGCGTATAAATGTGCCATCTGTGGAGCCTGGATTGCTGTTTAGCACTGACAAAGACACACCAATTTGGCAGCTCTGGCTTCAAGAAGGCAGTGTGCTAACTTCTACAGCACCCACCACAGCGTGAGAGAGAAACTTCAACCTAAATATGCAAGTATTTACAGATGAGTCATTATTCAGATGCTGCCACACACCAGTGCACTAGATGATGAGAGGTTTAGCTTGGCACATGAGGAGACACTGAGCTGGAAAGTAAGGGTGATAACTGAACGGGCGTGTTTGTATGTGCGGCGATACCACTGCTGGTGACTGAGCTGCTCAGTATGAGGGAAGGACCAGATGGAGTTACAGATAAGATCAGGTGCTTGATTTCCCCTGTCTTCTCATCCTGCAGTTGTTTCAGTTGCACACACTTTGCAACTTCATTTTTAACTGCCAACATTTTTGGCTGCAATTAAATTTTTTTAGACAGTTTCAGAACTAATAGGCCAAATTTAGAAGTATTTCAATAACAAAATTGTGGGGGTGATTCAAATATCCACTGGCAAAGTGGAGGTATGATAATAATGATGAAAAATGCTTTGCAGCATTTATTTTTCATGACTTTTTACTGGCAGCAAAACAGAAATATTAGGTTGTAGAAAAAAAAAAACAGGGTTAAAAATGTAGCACCAAACTTGATGTCTTTCCATCACAAGAAATGAAGAGTGCTGATAAGGCAGAGTCTTTGGCATCTCATTTCGTGACATACAGAATTCATGCCTGGAGGCTGTGAGAATTTACCAATTATGTGTGGAACATGAAGCAACTCTGTTTGTCTTGGATGCAACGCATATGTTTGGCTCCACAGACCAAACTGAAAGGAACTCAGACTGTGCAGTCAGCTCCAGCCATATAAAAGCACCACACGTTCAATGAACTGGCAGTACTTCCCAGCTTCACTATGAGCAGAATATTAATGATTGGCTTATACCAGTATTAATAAATGGTATATCCGATGCGGGAACATTTTTATTGGTAACATTGTATGAAGTGTCTACATTCAAAGTAGACTGACACTTAGAATTTAATGTTGGTTATTAAACAGGAGAATCTTACGAAGAAAATATTACTTTTTCTGATGGGATACAGAGAAATAAATACCAAGCTTTTTAAGTAGGAGAAGAAGTGGCACAAATAACCAGACAAAATTTACTGTACATATTACATAACTTATGTAAGTTATTTTATGGAATTTCAACAGGGTCTCTGGACCTGAATTAATCTATGAATCTGCCCTATAAAATCATGTGTTCTGTAGTGGAATAGTGAGTATTCATGTGCATGTAGGACTGTTAAGAGGAAGATGAAGCAAATTTGCTGCAATAGGGACAGTAAGAAAAAAAATTCCAAATTTTGGGAACAAAAGCTCGTTGTGCTTTGAAAGTGACCACCGTTAAAATGCATTCTTCACACGCTGTTTTTCAATTTGAATTTCATAGTTTTATTCCATCTGCCAAGCAGAAAATCATTGTGTAAATTTAGGCAAATTGAAATTCATGACATTTGAGCACAAATAGCATGTAGAATGAAAGAGAAAATTTATCAAATTGGCAAGAATTTAATTCAGAATAGACATTTGAAGAGCATAGCTATGCATGTAACATTAAAGTCTCCTTTGAATTTAGAATTTATTCAGATATAAACTAAAATGAGTTCTCGTGAGAGTGTGCGTGCTTATGGAAACTATTTTAGATGAAATAGATGTTACAGAAAATGAATCAGGTGGCCAAAGTGAACATCGGTAAAAATCAACAATGTTGCAGTTTTGGGATTTTTTTTTTCATATTTCAGTAGTTAGAAACCTGCACAAACAGCAGAGTAGCAGAGTTTATTAGCAGACCATTGGTTAATCTTCTGACAGGTGCTGTTGTTCTTTCCCACATGTTCCACACCAGACAGATATTCAAAAGGGAGCCTAGCATAGGCAAGAAAGCCCTCATAACCAAAACTGCGTTAGCCAAGCTGCTATACAATCTCTGAGATCAGAGTTGTTTTGGATAATCAATAAGATGTTGACAGCTGATTGCTTCTCTTCAGAACCATATTTTATAAAATCCTACCTCTTTCACTGGTGACTCTATATTGGGTTTGACGTCGATATATCAGTTGAATCCATCCTATTGTGTAATAAACATTTATAAAATATTTTTTTCTGGGATATAGCAGAATTGCATGGAAACATAAAAACTTCTCTTGAGAACAAACACTTGTTCATAGGCATGCAAAACAGAATATATTTGTTTTAAATTAATTGTTATGTGTAATGTTATGACTTTTGACTTACTGAATCTATAACGAGACCAAAAATGTGCATGCATGGGAAAACTAAGAACTGAAAGTTGAGAGTGGTACATTTGGAGTACACTTACAGGGCTTACCCTCTGCAGTGAGGCAGCATGATAACCAAAAACCTAAAAAAGACATCAAAACAAGAAAAATGTGTAAGATAATATATATAGAAGCTCCACAGCCAGCCTAGATATACAGCAAAAGTTATCTAAAGCAGGAGAAAAGTCCTTTGTAGGTCAGAAAATTCTTTGATATAAAGAGTTAGTCACTCAGTCAGAGCACAGGTGACAGAAATGTATTATGCATGAGAGAGGAAGAAAAGGCTGGATATAAAAAGAACCATAAGATATTCACACTTACAAATACAGTTTTACACAGCAATTCTTTATGGTAGCTTGCGCCACTTTAATAAACAGACACAGACATACACAAAGCTTAGTCTGTGGCATTTGAAACACATTTGCATAAGAAAATAAACTGTTATTTATGCAGCATGCACTGGCTCACTATACATGTTTGCGTGACTTTTTTTGCATGCATAAACAACAGAGAAGCTTTTCTCAACACAGTGACTGTACCCCTCCCTCAGGCCCTGCAGGCAGACTGAGGGCTGCACTTTAGTGCCCAATGACTGTAAAGAGCAAAGTCTCTGATCTCTCCATCTGTTGTTCTGTTCTTTGCCAGCCAACAAATGCGTTCGGAAAACCTTTTCAGTGATTAAAAATCACAACATGGATGTGAGCAGCTGCATGGAACATTTTCAGTCCTGGGAAATTTCTTAGTTTTTTTTTTTTTCTTTTATTTGAATTACACTACTGACAGTGAATTAGCTTACTGTTATTGATTGCATGAGTGGATGATGCGTCTAATTATCAACAGAAGATTAATCTTTTAAAATAAATGTAATTTGCAGTTTTTCTTGAACACCCGTTTGTTCATGGATTTTCTTAAGGTTTTCATTCAAAAGTCCCATGTTCGGGCTGCACAGTGGCGCAGTTGGTAGCACTGTTGCCTTGCAGCAAGAAGGTCCTGGGTTCGATTCCCGGCCGGGGTCTTTCTGCATGGAGTTTGCATGTTCTCCCTGTGCATGCGTGGGTTCTCTCCGGGTACTCCGGCTTCCTCCCACAGTCCAAAAACATGACTGTTAGGTTAATTGGTCTATCTAAATTCTCCCTAGGTGTGTGTTTGTGTGTGAATGGTTGTTTGTCCTGTATGTCTTTGTGTTGCCCTGCGACAGACTGGCGACCTGTCCAGGGTGTACCCCGCCTCCCGCCTGGAACGTAGCTGGAGATGGGCACCAGCAACCCTCCCGACCCCATTAGGGACAAGGGTGCACAGAAAATGGATGGATGGATGGAAGTCCCATGTTCATTGTCACGTCTCACTCTGACTGGTTCAGTTTTAGCCAAGTTGGATTTGTCTCGATTGGCAGTGTGTTTCTTACTATGAGCATGGAATGTGGGATTAACCTGTCTAGTTGACACTGTAGGCGCTGTTTCTCCACAACTGATAAAAACATTTGGACCTCAGGGTTTGACAATGGAATTATCGATTTGCAGCTTGCAGGATCTCCAAATAGAGACAAATTTGGCAGAGGCTTAACTGAGGAAGACCCAGTTAAAACCGTGCCCGTGGAAAAGTGGTTTAACCTTCTCCTGCAATGGAATTTTCTGGTGTGAAAATAAATATTACCAGAATGATGTTCTATATCTACCTTCTTATTGTTTTATATTTTCTCTTTTACTGTTATGCATTACTTGTTCAGTGAACTTTCAAATAAAATGTGTTATTATTATTATTATTATTATTAGTAGCAGTACTAGTAGTAGTAATAGTAGTATATAATACCCCTATGTTGATACAGTAAGAAATTAGTGACCTGTGAACTACAAGGATGACCTCCAGCCTCCCCTTCAATAGTAAGATTAGAAAGGCACAGAAAAAGTCAGTATGACTTTCTGCTACATCGATGGCAGTCTTTTGTTGAAATTAACTCATCAGCAAGCCTAAACATAAACTTCCTATGTGGGCAGCAGGGTGGATGTAGCCGATATGAGAAACCAATGAATCTCTGCAAAAATTCAGACATTAAACAAATGATCAAAGAGCAAACAGAAGTTTGCTTGGATATTCTTACTCTAGGCTGCCTTTGTGAGGTGGTACCCAAAGAACTGTGTGGAGCCCCTAATAATTAGCCTTTTAACCAGCTGGACACTGTGAATCTTTCATCTGTCTCTTATCTCCAGTGCCAGACAGAGAAAAAATTGTGGCCTTCACCCCAGTACTTGGTTTCTTTCTTTACCCTGACCATTTCCCCTTAGTAAAGTTCCATGTGCCCCAATGTGATACCAAAGAAGAGTGAGTCTTTTTTTGTCAGCCTAATTCTAATTTTGCCTGATGACTTTGCCCTCACTGTGGTATTTATGGACCAGTGACTTGAAAGGTTCTTTAATCATATTAGAATTGTGATAAAGTGGTCATTGTGCTCCTCAAGTGGGGATGATTAAGAATGTATTGCAAGGTTCACACAGAGAAGAGAAAATGCATATCATATCATAAACTAAGTAAATATAGTTACCTGCATATATTTTTCTGTTTGCAATATCCTTGTTGATGCAATTTGTTAATAGAAAAATACCTGTGATATTATAGCAGTAACTTAATATTCAGAAATAAAAATGCAAGCTTCCAGAGTTCAGAAAGTACTGCAATATTACCATTTTATTGCAAATTTTTACATAATTGTAATTTTAGAAAATCCATGAAATTACAAAATCATTACATGATTTACTGTTTTTATTGGAGTAAGCTGTTACTCCACTCTTTCTATTTTAACACCAAGCAGTATGAAGTAATAATTTCACATGACTATGAGGTGTATAAACACATTTAAAAAGAAATAGCAAAACAAAACAAAACAAGAAGAGAAAGTTTCACATATACAGTTACATTTTTTTATTTAGATTAGTACTGTTTCTTAGTCAACCAGACATAAGACAACATTGTAGACAGATATACGTATCCTACTGACAACCATTTTCTGTCTTGACATGATTCACATTTAGATTTATTTTTGGCAAACTAGTCCCAATATTTCTGTGCATTAAAATGTTTCATAGCCGCTCATAGTCATTCCGTTCACAGCACAGAAATCCCAGAACACGCTACGCCAAAAACAAGAGATAAATAAGTAATGAAATAAGGAGTATAGGAAAAAACAACAGCAAAAATTGAAGACAATATGAGAAAACTGACTGTACACAGAAAAAAAAGAAAAATGAAAATGACTGCACATCTTATCTTTGAAAGGTTTTATCGTCTCTCTTTCTCCTTTCAAAGATATAGCCTTGGTTTTCACTCTGGAGAATTACACTTTAAGAGTGATCCAGCCTGTGTCACCTGATTGCAATTTCACAAATGTTATTTTTATGAAAATTATATTTTTAACCTCAACTTCTTTTTCACATTCTATTAAAATCTATGGTAAACTGGTATACTAGGAAAATGCTAAGTTGGTGCAGGAGTGAAGTTGTTATGCAATGACAGTATAAGATATTTCTATCAGCCACTTTATTTACAAAGTAAATTGCAATATTACAGCAATGTCTATAAGCATAAAAAACATTTTTGACACAAAAAGTCTGCAGTCGTTTAAAATTTGTTGATTATAACTTATATGGAACCATTACAACAGCAGGGTGAAACATGAATATTTGAGTTTGGCTCTCAGCTTGCATTTGGTTAGAAGGTCTCAGTGCAAAATGTTTTTTTCTTGTTTGGTTTCTTATTCAGAAATGTTTCCTTATTGAATGTTTAATATACGACACCGCAATTCCTATTTCTTTCAAGGTGTTGATATTCATTCATTTCTGTTTGCAAAAAATATATTTTTTTCATCTCCTTTAACTAGTTGCATTAGCAAAGAAAATTGTGTGAATTTCCTCTTAGGCTGTGACGTGTCCCCGTCACCTTTCGTGAATGAGTCCCTGTTTAATTGTTCTGTTTTCTCCTTGCAGTCGATTGGCTGGGAGGGGTTTAAAATGATCAAGCCCCACCCACCAGGTGAGCGAGGAAGTTTGGATGAGCACCTTTGTGCTCGTGTGACTCTGAGCCTCGCTCCTGTTTTAATCGCTACCACTTTCTGTTCTTTAACCACCTGCTTGTGTTGTTTGGTCTGGGAATCGTAGGCTAAGCTGGGTTTTCTGGTTTTTGGTTGTAGGGTGAGCGATCCTGTGAGGCAGAGTGAGGGGAGCGGCCTGAATCCGACGGCCAACATCTGGCTGGTTCGTGAATTCTCCCACACTTTTGTTTATTTTGCCACGATTCCCAGTACCTCTGTGTCCATACTTGGGTTGAAAAAAACCTCTTCGTTACTGTATATGTAAATTGGTCTGGACTCCTTATTATTTGTCCTGTGTGGACCGTAACAAAGGCATTTTCACCACATTTATGGCCAGTATTTATAAAGATTTGTAAAATCCCTCGTAATAAATTTAGTTCGTTATTGTAGTAGAATCTCACACCTAACGTCTGATCAAAATCCTACTTTTAATTTGCGTATATTTATTCAGTGTTCATACCATTTTAAGAAATTATTGTTTCTATAAAAAATTACTCAAGGCATTGTATATCTTCAATAATTTGTAATTTGTATGCAGGGCATTAATGCATGCCACTTAAAATGTAATAGACTACTAAATATTGCATCCAAGGTGTCCCTCCAGAGTGTGGTATTACACACTTGAATGTTGTGTGGCATGGAAAACCTGAACATAATGTTTGAGGATATTATCTATCAACAATTTCACAAAGCTATTGATTTTACATTTGACCTTTGCTAAAGTTGAACAATATCTGTTTTTCTGTGTTGAGTTACTTTGGCTGAGATGACAAGGTCAGATGAGACAATTTCCAACTAAGATGAATGTATTCTAATAAATGTAATTTTAAAAGCATATATTATTTATGCTTCTTTTTTTTACTTCAGCATCAAACTATTCATGATCACAATCCTTTCTCGGTTATGTACTTGGTATACATTCCACAGAAAGAAACACAGAAAGAAATCTCTTTAAAGCTGTTCTATACTTAAATGTTTTTCAGCTACATAGATGTATGCTTTTAGTAAGTGATATAGACACGCTTTTCATCTCATAAACCACAAAAATGGTTCAATTGAGCAAACATTGCTCCAGGAAACAGCAACACCAAGGTAGGAATGTAAAACTGAACCAAAGATATCTGATAAAAGCAAATCAGCTTTAAAACACCAACCATCATATATTTCTTTCTGTCTGGAGAAGAGTAAAAATCCACTCTGACTGTGACATATCAAGAAACATCCCGCCGTTCGGCTTTGTGAAGAACTGCTGTGATATAACACTAATGAAGAGTGTAAGTCTGAACTGCTAGAATAAATTTAAATAGTCCTTGGCAGATATATTGAAGCGCTCAGGAAGGTGTGAACTCCAGAACAACAAAAATGAAGCATTAATTATATAACAAGTGTCCTTAAGTGACACTGTTCTCCTTCTCACTGCTGATGTTTTCTTTTTTGCTAATAGTACTGTACCACATTATCACTAATGTTGCTACATTGTTGTCATTTTTAAAACAGGAACCATAAAGACAGTGTGCATCCTAAAGGTTGTAGAAGTGCCCTTGTTATAAAACAAAAGCAGAGACTCCAAATGACTCAGTAATTAAAATGTCATTAATTTGTGGGGTCTTATCAGACCTCCCAGACAGCTCCTAATACGGGCCTGCAATGGAGATATGGTTTTGTTGTTTCTAGAAAGCGCCACATGCTCCTTCCGATTCACACATCAGCTATCTCAATAATAGGATATGTGGCTGAAGCAGACTGCACGGCAGTTTGACAATTAACCAATTACATTTCTTCTATGCAGTACCAGGATAGGTTTGTAGGAATAGTCTCCTCATGCAGATATCTCATTAAAGAAGTAAATTAGGTTTTATGATTAGTTGCTTTGATGATTCATGGCCCTTTCACTTCACGCCTTAGACACACGCTCACACATAGACGAAGGTGTGTAATGTTCACATATATATTACAGATATTGTGAAAACAAACATTTAAAATGTGCACACACAAATTTCTCGTATCATGCACATAATAAGAGGGAAAGGCTGGCATATTTTCAGGCTTATATTTCTATTCGGTGTTATAACTGGAAATGCAAGCTGATATTTTTTGCTACTTTCACCATGAAATTGCACTTCTGTAGCATGGAAATATGTGTGGAAGTCTGCCTCTATATTCTTGTTTTTTTTTTACTTCTTTGTAATAAAATACATTAAAAGTCAGGCAATATGAAGAAATCCACTGGAATGTAATACATTAATAAAAATTATATCAGTCCACTGTCAGAACATTTAATTGTCTGTGTTTCATGCTGCTTTTATTGTCATTGTGTAAATGTCCTTTTATTGCCCAGTACCTCATGCAGGTGTTTTGTTTTCACATCTGTACAAAAGATCTGAACCAATGGGGGTAGGTGTGAATAGACCCTCTGAAGGTAGTGGTTAATGTTATAGAATCTAAAAAGCATTTCAAAAGAAACTTTTCTTCAAAAACAACTTTGGTGGTACCACCAGATATTTTCAAGAAAATGTACCAAACTGTGGAAAAGTTGAATTAGGTTCCTGAGTGATTGCAGCCTAGCTATTTAAGGTCTAATTTATTTCTCTGACTCCACTCTAATGTCCACTTCTCAGTGAACCCTGTAAATCTTTCTTTTATAGTACTTCCATTTAGAGAGTAGTGCCAAACACACAGGCGATAAAGGAAACAATAGATCCAGTCATGAGCAGAAGAAGAAAAGCCATAGTGACACTTGTTTTCATGAATTACAGTGAGGAGAGGTTTTCTCTTTGTCAGATAAGTTATCTTTGAGGCACAAGAAGGACATATTCAGGTGAAAAATCACCTTAGTCATTTTTTTTCACTTTTCCCCCCGGTGACCAGTCTGAATATAAACTATAAAGTTTTATTGAACCCTAAAGGCTGCAATGAACATTTCACATCTCTGAGTGGAATGCTGTGGTTCAACTGAGATAATAACATGATCTAGTTTATGACTTGCAAATCTAAAGTTCTGTAAAAAAAAAAAAAAGAAGTGAAAAATAAACCCTCATTTGCAAGAGCAAAATTTAGATTCTGCTCATGTCTTAGTTAAAATTGAACAGGCAAGACAACTTTGCCTGTAGTACATATTTTCATTGTTAATTATAAATGTACCTTTAAAATACAGTTATTTGGAGTTAATTGTAGGTTTTGTGTTTCTGAATGCATTTTCTTTTGTTTTTTGAGAGTACAAACAGATTTTGTGTTATTGCTTTTTATTTTCCTTAAAGCTTTTAGTTTGTTTTTTACAGAATATTATGCATGAAATGTTTGTTCAAGAGTTGCTATGAACCAGTGCAAGCAATGATTACTTGGTCAGAAAAGCTGTATAGCCTGGTCCAAAAGGAGATGAAAATGCAAAACACAAAAAACTGTACAAAAGTTTCAGAGAAAAAAATGAAAAGTACCATAACACACAGTGTCACATATTGTGTGAGGCATTTTTATAGTATGGGAATGCTTACAAGTGCCCACCTCTGAAAAGACTTGCAAGAGCATCAAAAGCAAACCATTATGTAAATGAAGAAAGTGATCTGATTTCATGATTCACATTTCTTTTTTATAATCTGGTTTGGATGCGCCACACATTACATTAAGCTTAGAAATCCATTGTAATATAAAAGTTGCAGAGTTCTGCTGGGAAACTTTGGGACTTACTAATACTATGGAAGTTACCAGCTCCTTCAAGTTTGAGACCATTCTTCTCAATCAGAAAAAGGCAGGCTGTACTCTCTGGGTTGGGGCTCTACTTCAAGCAGAGGAGTTCATGTATCTTAATGTCTGGGTCCACAAGTGAGAATACCATAGAGAAGGAAATAGACAGACGGATTGGGGCTTCGTCAGCAGTAATGAGGGCACTGTTCGGATCTGTTGTGGAGAAGAAAGAGGTGACCAAAAAAGCAAAGCTCTTGATTTACCAGCTCATCTAAATTCTGACCCTATGGTCATGTCATGTGGATCATGGCCAAAAGAGCAAAATCCTGAAAACAAGTGGCAAAAATGAGGCTCCTTCAGAGGGTGGCAGGATTGACCCTTGACAAGATGAGAAGTTCCATCATCAAGGTGAGCTCACAGTAGAGGCACTGCTTCTTCAAACAACATTTTATTGTTCTTGAAAACCTTCTTAGGCATCTCATACAGCAGCAGCAGTAATGTGACCTTCAAGGAAGAAAGGCGGCCTCATGTTTTTTAGGACACATTAAAAAATTTGGTAGAAGTGAGCTTCACATATGACAAATACTATTTGAACCCCACACTGTCCCCACTGATATGAAATATATTGAAGCACACAGCAAAATAATAGCACCTGTTGCTTCCATGTCACTGTATGCTGTTGTTGCGCAACACCCCCCCCCCCCCCCCCCTCCTTTCTGTCTCTACTCTCTCACTCTCGTACTTCCTCTTCTGAGAGGGGAGATGTGCTACCAGCTCTCCTTCTAACGGGTTAATTGAGTTTCCTAAATCTGCTGGGATTTACCCTGTCCAGAACTGAAGCAAACTCTGTTTAAGCTGGTTTCGAGAAACGATTCACCTGATTTTTAACGGCCTACATCCAGGTGTCCCACCCTTCTTCCCCCTGTGAATTAGCCAGACTGAGCAGCCTACAGCCAACTAGTTTCACAGAGCACACCTGTTAACGGTCGCTCGTTCTCTATTTTACAACTTGCATTTGTTATTGAACCAGGTAGGTTTTAGTGACTCGGGCGAGTCCCAAGGATGATGTTTTACATTTGGGCTACCAGCAACCTAAAAACATTTTCCACTTCTTCCTCTCCAGAATCAAACATCAGCTATTTTACAACCATCAAAGAACTTTAAGGTGACTCATTAACTGAATGTCCACAACATCTTTTAGATTTTCTTTATGCTAAATATTTTATTAGTAAGGCAGTTTTGCAAGGGTCAGTACAGCTTAATTCAGTAGCAGAAATAATCAAATAAGTAAAATCAGTCATCTAGTCTATCTTTCCCTACTGCTGACACTGAGAACTAAAAAAAGGGAACCTTTGAGAAAGACGGACGGAGTTTGACGTTTCGAACCCCAGACCTGGCCTGATGATGAAGAAGGTGTTGCAGCAGGAGGAGAAAATTGATCAGCGAAGGCAGGGATCTCTGTAGGTCTGATGAGCTTCTTCTCCGCATGGATGCTGAGGTCACACAGGACTTGGTGCTGGCAGGAAAAAAGGCACCAGTTCTTCTTCTTTGTCTTTGTCTTTGTCTTTGCCTTTGTCTTTGTCTTCATCTTTGTCTTTGGGGTCTGAACCCAGCCGATGAGAGAAGTGTGATGTGAAGCCACAGATTGTGGGCCAGACGGGTTGGTCTCCATGAGCAGGACAGTCTTCGGCTCTGTGGCCCCGGCTCTTCTTCAGCTGCAGAGTTCTTTGTCCATCTCGATCTTGACTCGAAGCTGCCCGGAGGATCCAACGAAAGGTTCCTCTTTTGCACCCACCTTTTATAGGGTTTATCCACCCCCCTGGTGCGCCTGCACCGGCCAGCACCGTTGCTGGGCTTGTTTCATTGGCTGTCTGCTTAGACAGATGATCTCATATCCATCACTGTCTTACAGACATTTCCTGATGTCTGAGCTAATGTCTCAGGGTTGCTCAACCTCCTGTGTCCCTTGCCTGCACGACCTTTTCTCTAAATAAGGCGCTGATCATCTCTGCTCTCCTGTTAGTTCCCCTTTTTCCCTTATCCTTTCACCTTTCACCTACCATCTACCTCCAACATATCAGTGATGTTCAATTGCAGTTACACCTTTTTACACCATTTCAAGTTCAATGTCAAAATCACATTTATATCACATTTATTTTCTTTAGCTTCTCTGATTTAGCATTCATTTATAATTTTATAACCATAACTTATTAATTATACTTATTATAATCTTAATGTGAGTTATTACAGATGTTTTTTCTGAAAAGAAACCAAGAATAATCCATGATTCTAATTATTTGATACCAAAGTTACAGTTACTTGTTTTTCTTGTAAGTGTTCCCACAAATATAAGTGTAAGTATTATTACAAGTAAACCAATATTAATATAAGTATTTTACTTTGAATCTTATCCAATTACTAATAATGTTTAGATTTCATTCTTTAAAACTTTACCTTTAAACTAAGGAATAGTCTCAGCTATTTTTATAAATCTGCAGGCTGGAAACTTCCTCTTTTTCCAGGAAACCTGCTTTTCCTGTTTAATGACTCTCTCTGACTGACTATGATTTCTTATGATTAGATAGAAAAAAGTAGAATTAAAGCAAAGTTTGCATGAGACAAAAACAACACACACAACCAGATTTATTTTATTGACACTTAAGTCTACTGTTGGGCCTTGATGTCACTTGAGTGATTCATTTTAAAGATAACTTTATTTATTATTACTGTTAAACTAAAATCTCCAGCATGGGGAAGTGGGATGAGCTCGGATTTTCTTGACAATGCAGATGTTCTGTCTGCACTAATGAAAATTAAAACATTTCATTTTGGCAAATGTTTAAGTGGCTACAATTGACAGCAGCTTCCATTCTTATTAATTCAAGTAACAAACATTTGACCACCTAGGAGGAATTGCGCAAATTCAGTTCATATTTTAGTAGACTGTTTTGTTTAAGCATACCTCACATTTGATCTTTCACTCAAACATTTCCCAGTCAGTGATTTCAAGCACAGAAACGTACACAAAGAGACGGTTTTATTAAAACACTATCTCTGCACATTTTACCAGCACATTTTATGCAGTTATTGTTAGGGTTTTCTCTTTCTTCTGTGGTCCATATAGTGGAGACGAATTATTTTCACCAGAATAACAGAGGTACAGCTTCAAACAGATGGCCCGATTACACACTTGGACATATTATAGCCACAGCTCCAGCTACTGGTGTTCAGTTTGTTTATTGTTAGTAGAGGTTTTCACCATTTTTAACACAAAGTCGAAGTGTATGACACTTTATTTAAAATGATAAACTACACAATAACAGACAAAAAAAAGCATACATTAAAATCTGGACAAGACATCGCAGCTTATATATTATTTTATAAAATTTGGAATATTATGAAAAAAGCACCCAAAAGACGTTTTTTAAAATGTAATAAATATCGTTTGCCTGCTACTCTCCTCTGATTTGCATGACATTGTACCTGTAGGGATACAATATTGTCTTTTCCTCAAATGACTCTTCAAATCAGTGACACTGCAGCTCATTTCCCAAGAGCACCACGTAGCCCAATTCCTGTATGATTTAACTGTCATACTGCGTCTGCATCCATAGCAGTGCTGCTGAATCCTGAGTAGAAAAGCTCTCATTAGTGTTCCAGCGAACTCTGATTGCTGATTGACCAGACAGAGATTGCAGGCATCAAAGCTATTTCCTCTTCCCGTTATATCCGTACTACACATTTGCTTCTTCATCATCCTCCAATGCCTCTCAAGATTGATTTTGGGCACAGATTCATACCAAATTTCACTTTTTTGGATGATAATTTGGTCACTCCAGTCTGTGAATTTAAACAACCAGTGAAAGAAAGGATATGAATTCCCATTTTCAATAAGAAAAGGACGGAATGAAACAGATGGATAGCAGCAGCCTGAGTATGATGTTGTATAGCTGCTTCTCCATGAGAGCAACTTTTAACTTGTCCTTCCTCAGTTCACCCGGGCTGGATTAATCTCTGCAAGACTCTTCTCCGTTTTTCATACTCACTTCAGGTGTGATACAAGCCGTGTCAAGCCGTGGACCACATACAAGGGGTTTGACTGACAGCAGACTGGTTGGCCAGTGATTTACATCACTGCAAACTCCAAACAACAATTCAACCACCACATAACATGCCGTCTGCTACCAGGAGTGTAATTATGAGATTAATCTTGAGCAATGCCAGGGACACATGAGTCAACTTTGGATTTCATCGCCTTGCAAGCAGCACGTCTCTCAGAAGAATGGGGATGCCATGAAGAAGCAAGAAATTGCGAAGCTCTAATCGGTGTTCTGTTGGAGTTACTTTTTTGTGATACACCAGAAGCACATCACATTAGTTTGGTGTAATGTTAAAAAAAATTTTATGCTTTTATACCATCAACATATAATGGATTATCTTAATACTTTTTAAACTGCTGTTCAAATTACAAATAAGTCAAGACACATTAAAAACAATCTTCCAAAACCATCATATTATACTTTGAAAAGTACATGCCCATGCCCATTTAAATATTAACTTCTTAAGTACAAGTCTAACATTGAATAAAAACAATCTATGCAGAAAAAAAAGCCTGTGAGTACATGTGCTCAAAAACCACATGGTGTGTGTTTACATGTCAAAGTTGATGTTTTTAATAAAGAGGTGAATCAAGAGGCGAATGTATTGCTTCAAAATAAATCTGCTGATAATGGCTTTCAGCACACCCTATCAGTGCAGATAAAAATGTCCAATCCACATCAACACTATTGAGAGGGGATTTGTTTGCGTTGTTTGATTCTAATTGGGTCCACAGGGGGCTCCAGAGTGGGCAGGCCTATTTGAACCACCAACTGAAAAAGCTTTTTATAAGAACATTTATAAGCCTATGGGCAACAATAGCAAACACAATTGTACAATGTTCAAAAGCTTCTGCATTTATTTATAGGTCCAGAACACCATTCAACATTCACTGATAACATGGGGTTGGATCAGAGCAAACGACCTTGTGAGTATTTCTTTTTCTGCAGCTACAAATAATAGGCTGGGTTTTTAAAACATATAGTCAAATTTACTGTATGAAAAATAGAAAGACTTTTTTAGCCCACAGAGTCATGGACATAGTGGGAAGCAAGTATCATGTTAACCTTTATTAGACATAGAGGCCTGGTAATAAGTGATTAATTTGATTGTGGTGCATAAGAGAAGGGAGCCATCTAAAAATACTGTAAAGTATCTCTCAAGGACTCTCAAGGACTGGAGTTGGACACTCAGGATTGAAACTACATTTCTGGTTCATCCTGCAAAAACATGAACTTCCATTTATGAATCAAATCTTTTTTGGCCTCCAACAAATGCTCTTACTGAGTTATCCTGTATTTACTGTCGATTACTTGGCCTCAACAATGTCTTTCTTCTCACTACTCACCTGACACAGTATGTAACATGCACAACTAATAATTCAAACTGAGCTGTGGATCTCTGCAAATCTTCTGGAGTAACAATTGCACTCTTAACTGTCTCTCTGTTTAATTAAATCTTTGAGACCTTCACATGACAACTGGATTCATCAAATTACATATAATTGGACTCTGTTTTACAATTAGGTGGCTTGTGAAGGCAGGCAGCTACACTGGATTTTGTATTGATCAGAGTAAAGGGACCCTTTGTGAGTGCAACTTGAAAAAATATGGAAATAGTCGAGGTGTATAAATGCTTTAGCAAGAAATTGTGAAACAATATAAAAAATTATCTAAATGTCTGATTAAATATGGCAACTGGATTCATTCACAAATCTTTTAGTGCGACCTTTATGTTATGCTCATCACTGATGTACAGCTTAAAATATTACCCACATGTAACCCCCATAAATGGTGCAGATCTGTCTGTATGTTTTTTTTGTTAGTTCTTTGAATGTCCTGTAGAGGGCTCTAGACCCACATTCTCCCATGTCGGTCAGAGAAGAAGAGCAAGGCAGAAAGGAGAAGAAAAAGAAATGGCCGACTATGTAATAGACTAAGCACGTTTAAGCAGAAGTAGAGACGTTTTCTTTACTGGGATTACTCATAAGTGCTGCTGTTACACGAAATAATTCTGTTTATTTAACTGGGCGATATACATTCTGTTCTGGGATTCCTCCGGTGAGTCTGTTGTTTTATTTTCAGTTGCTTACTTACGTAGAATGGCTACCTAGCTGGAGCTAACGTTGCCCAGTTTTTTTTAGAACTGGAAAAAAAACCCAACCGGAGTATAAAGTGTAGCTCTGTAAGTAGCATAGCTCTGTGAAATGAAAGTGTTTTATAGTGAAGTAATGTTTGCAACCATTTCTGCTAATGTTAAGTTCTTTATCACTGAGCGTTTTTGGTTTATTTTAAACGCTAATTTAGTTTTAACTGAGAAATAAGTAATTGAAAGATCTCGCTGATTTCCGTGCATAATCGGTTAACGCTCTGCATGCAGGCTGGCTTTTTTAAACGGCTGACATCTGAATGAGCCAGTGGAGGTCCAGAAGCAGGAGGGTCCCGCCGCCATCTTTGTGACTCGGACTGAAGCCTGGGAGGACGCAGAGGAGCTGGTGCTGCTGGAGCTGGATGTGTTGGTTGGACAACAGTAAGCTTATTGAACAAAAAGGGGGCCCCCAGTTTAACTCTTTTTTTCTTTCCACATATTAGTCATTCATAAACACTTTTTTTAAAAACTGACAACTTATGTGCACATTGACTGAGCTGACTGACTGAACTATTATATTGAAGGACTAACTGGAATTTAATCCTTGGAAAACAAATGTTGAAGTGAGCTTTATTGCTACAGTTTAGAAAACTACCCTGATTTTTGAACGTTTCTTTAGGGGTGGATAATTTATTTATTTTTTTTATTTGTTGGTAATTGGTGTTACCTGGAGTATTACTTTTGTTGGTGGGGGAAGGGGGGATAAACGTGAGTTGTTAAAACTTCCATGTCACCCTATAAGTAACTTTACTACTGCATTCATTGCTAATTCGATTAAGGAGTGGTTACACACATATTCAAGCATACAAGCAAGATAAAAAGTGAATTCTGCAAAACCTGTAAATGTAGTTCTTTTGAAGAAGCTGTGAATCATTTGAAGAGGTATTTTTGCTTGTAAAGCACAGTGTATTAAGTAAGTGAAAAATAAAATGGATAATTCTCATCATTGTGATTTGTCAAATTTAAGTTTATCTTCAAGTCTTATACCACTTCTAATTAATAACTTTGGAAAATGTAATTTGTAGTTTCTCTAGGAAGTCTCAAATGCATACATCTAGATATATTCAAGTCTCTGAGGACCATATTCTCTGTTTCTGAAACTTTCCGCCAGGCTGCAGGTATTGCCTGCAGTTCTGAATATTTTTGGACAGATTTCTGTTCAGGCATTATAATGGTTTGAAACAGGTGTCTCTCAGAGGCTCTTGACTATTAGTCGACAAGAACTGGAGGCTCACTGGAGGTTCACTCATGTATGTTTCATACACGGCAGCAAAGTTCTTGTCACCTCCATCTCCCAGAGTGGTCATCACCCATTTATCACTCATTCAATCTGGAAATAAGGATGTCATCTCCAGATGGCATGACATTTTAGTTATTTTTCTTTCCCTCACCTTACTATTCTGTTGTGTTTTCTATCCTTGTAAATCTATTGTTTTTAACATTTACTTCCCTTGCAATGTTAAAAATTTAGCAGAAAACATGAGAGACTGACACGTTTACAGTGTGAGGCTGCCAGTATCTAAAACCAGTTCCCAGGTTAAGAGTCAGAGCTGTCAAATCCACAAGTCTTCTCTTTTGGCAGAAATCTGGAGTTATATTTTTGTTCCCTATCTGGTAGCTCTATGAAGAGTTAAAGCAAGAAATAAACAACACCTCCATAAAGTTCAGTGAAGAGATTCTAGGCAGTTGCTCTCCACATTTGGATGTAATTTGTTTTCCTGGGTTCATCAGCCGCTCTTTTAAATGTACCTCATCATTAACACTGTCTCTATTCAGACCTTGTAAGTTCCTTTGGTGATTTAGATGTAAATGGATCAGCCTAACAACAACAATAATTCACACCTGGCGTCAAAGTCTGTCCTCACTGATCAGATCATGTTAGTGCATTAACATGCAACTAAATAGGTAAACGCATCCCATCAGCTAAGCAATAGATTCAGATAATCTGTCTATAATCACAGATAACTCAGTCACTTCCACTTTACCATTAAAATATAGCTATCACCTAATAAGAATAAAATTTGAATACTTTTTTGTCTAGAAGTAGTCATTCAACAACAGCTATACCATGCTAACTCTATATGCCTCAGGGGTTTTCCTCAGTCTTAATCATTACAGTTGCAGCTTGTCCAAAATAACTAAAACAAAAGCTCTTACTGGTATTGAAAAACACAATTGCAACATTTCACTCCCCATGTCTTTGGATTTGTTTCCTTTCTGTCACACAGTTTATTGCAAGGTTCTGCTGATTGTGGTTAATGCCCTAAATGGATCTTCAAAAGACACAGAGCCTTTAGAATTGCTACTTTGTATCTGTAAAAAAAACAAAACAGTTGGTACCTTTCAAACCAACTAATTTTTTAAATTGTCTTAAGTTTTCATGTCTCTTTATATGTCACTTAACTTTTTATTTTATATAAATTTTAGGCAGCAAAATGGAAATTTCTCTGAAGTAAAAATAATTTTTATTGACAAAGATCTTTCAGATTGTTGTTTTATTAAGTTTGATTTTCTCTCTTTGTCTTTTTAGCTCGCATTAGATTTGGTTCTTGTTCTTAAATGATGTTGAATATGTAACAGTTAAAATGTTTGTTTCCCTTTTAGCTGTAGAACAAGAAGATTTTTTTATTTTTTACAAAGCCTCTTTGAAGGAATCAATATACTGTATTTTTGAAAAATCAGTAAATCCATTGGTCATGTATTTTTAAAAGACTGATGTGATTTCAGTGTTGAATAATAAAAAATACAGGAAGAAGTCAGAGTAAAAGTGGAGAAAACATATGTGGAAACATGTTTCTATCAGTTCTCCCAGGCCTGCAGAGCCAAGATTCAAACCGGAGAACTACTTGCTGTGAGGTAACAGTGGTATCCAAGATGCCTAACAACCCCCTATAAGTCACAATCTGTTGATTTTTTTTTATTTTTAACACAAACACTCCTTCATACGCAGTTATACCTGAAACATATGTTTTCCATCTAGGGATCTACTTGAGAGAACAGTAGAGCCTTGAGCGAATAAAAGTGATTGCTATTGTTTCAAAGTGTTGAAGAAAGAAAATTTACATTTTCAGAAAGGTTTTATAAAATAATTTTTATCCTGAGCCTGTTTTTTTTTCCAAAACAAAAACACCTGTCTAAATTAAAGGGTTATCTTTTAAAATTCAGGTCATTCAGAGGTTAAAACTACAGGTTTAAAGCTTCTTTTTACTAGGGAATGCTGAGGTTTTTGGAGGATGAGCATCAAACAGATGTCATATGGAAACCTTCGTTCAGCTGTGGGAGTTTGCTATGTGATTGTGTTGTACTTGCTCTCAGTCACCCTTATTTTGCATTTTCCAGTGTAGAGAAAACACTTCGCTCAGTTTGCTGATAAACAATAAGCTTGTAAGCCAGAATAACTGCTAAAATGCTAATGTTAGTTCAGAAAGTCACCTTCTTTCTGTCCTTCAAAACTAAAACAGTATTTGTTTTCTATAAAAACAAACACAAAAATAATAACATCTTAAGATGTCTTTAGCTTCTCAAAAAGTTGATTAGATATGTTTTGTTTGGTTATAATTATTTCAGAAGTTCTTCTATTTGTGTCCCCTGTACCTTACATTAATTCTGCAATTTCCAAAACCCTGACTAATGTAACAAAATCTAACATTTGTACATTGTGTGACAGAGGTTGAAAGCTCCAAAGAATAAAACATACTGTAGCTAAATACAGTATGTGCAGACTTCCTGTTATCAGCTGAAAGTCTTGCTCTTTCTGTCTCTTGCACCCTAAATTAAAAAAATTTTTTTTTTTTAATTCCTTTATTTAATCAGGTTTTTACTACCAACATTTTCTTAATATGTCATAGAAAATACAGGTTCCATTTTAAAACCCCTCACTGATACTGTGCAACAATTCAATCATTCATTACCAAATTAAACACTCTTGAGTCTTGTCAACAACCCCACTAAAAATAATAACTTATTTTTCAGAGGATGCTGTTACTATTATAATTTTTTTTTTGTAGCATTTCCTCGTCACTTGAGATCACAAATTGCTTTCTACTAATTCATTTTAGCTACTAATGCTAGGTGTAGTTGTTCTGATCTCATGCCTTTTGTGGTGCTTTGCGGCGGGGTGTTTTAGCGGAAACCTCATATGATGAACCCTGAATAGTTTCATGCTTTCATGCTCTTTCTTAGCAATTATCATCTATTTTAAATGCTCTTAGGTACAACTGGAGCAAAAATAACATGTACCATTTTCACTAGGGGAAAAATTGTCCACACAAGACTGGCCCAGCTCTGTTAAAAATACCCCCCAAAGACTTCACAAACAAGATAACATTATCACATGACATGTGAAACCGGTTGGCCCTCAATACTCAATCCAAGAAATAGACAAATGCAAATGAATTTATCCCATAAATTTAGGAGCACTGTTTACAGATTGAACAGTAGCAATGCTGTACTGTTCCAAATATAAAATGCAAGGGGCCACCAAAGATTTCCCAGATGGGCCAGAACAATGACCAAGGATGTCTCATGTAGTTGTTCCATGGAATAATAATATTACAAGTATGAGCATCAATATTTGGCCAATGGTTGATCATGGTGAAGCAGTGTCTGTGGTTATTTTCTTCTGTCAAACAGTCAATGACAGCTCTATAATTTACCAGTTTGTTTTCAGTCACTTGAAAGTAAAATTTAGAATTAATGCTTTTATCCCTCTTAGGATTGTGAAATGTATGTCTTCAGTGTATGTGATAAATTGGATGGTCTTAAAAGAAATGGGGATGGAGAGAAATTCAAATGCCTCTCAGAAAGGTATTCTAATATTTTATTCCCACACTATGCCACAAAGCAGTGTACAGAGTGAAAAGGAGTTTTTAGTGTACAGTCTTCTCCGGTGTTGCTGACCATCTGTTTAGACAGGTTGTTGTTGTTGGTTGGGAAAAGGAGAGAAGGAATCTGAGCTTGTTCCTGAACTGAACCTGTTGGAGAATGTGTTCACTTCATTTGCTGTGTTCAGATTCCCATCTGTCTGATCCTATTTTTGCTTGAAGCCTGTAATCTTCTTCATCCTTGACCAAGCACCTCTGATATCGTTCCCTTGTAGTTTGTTCTTTTGCTTCTTCCTGTAATTCTCTTTGCTGTCTCCAATCTTGATTTTGAGCTGTTTCTGTATTCTCCTTAATAATTCTCTCTATCCCTCCTACAAGACATTTTTTTTCTTGTTTAACAGTTCCTTCAGAACTCGGGTGATCCACGGTTTAGCACAAAGGTGTCGGGGTGTTCTGGTGGGGATTGTGTCCACAAGAAGTGTATATAGTTGGTGTTATGACTGTCTCAGTTTCACGATGAAAATGGGAGACCATGCCACGAAGGAATATTTACTAAAGATCAATAATAAGGTAAATAAAAACTACAATGGAGTGGGAATGCTAGAATCAGTGGTGTAATGCAAATACATGTATTTGAGTGTTGGGATGCAAAAAATAAAAATAAACTCAAATGTGCATGAGGAGGAGATGAGGCTCAGCAACAGAGCAGAATGCCATGCATCATGCTCTGGCAGAGCAGAGAGAGAGCCTGGAGAGAGACCGGAAGGAGGAAATGGAATGAGGTTCCGATCCATAGCACAATAACCTGAACAAGAAGGAAATAAAAAGGGTAGGCACACAACCCAGCCCACAAGGCTTAGCTCTGTAGGAGTTACACACTCAGTCATGGCAGTGATGTCCTCTTCATATGGCTGGCAAAGAGAAATCCAGTCTGTAGCCTCAAAACTACCCTGCAGGGCTTCTTCAGCTTCTTCTGAGCACTTTCTCACTCTCCTTTTCTTCACAGGTTATCTCTGAATATTTGTTCATATTGCGAGCATAGAAAAACAAGATTGTGATCTGATTTTCCTAGAGGAGC
Source organism: Xiphophorus couchianus (assembly GCF_001444195.1). Lineage (NCBI taxonomy): Eukaryota > Metazoa > Chordata > Actinopteri > Cyprinodontiformes > Poeciliidae > Xiphophorus > Xiphophorus couchianus. Next base: position 18,885,290 of record NC_040239.1, read on the forward strand.
TCTTGCATTGGAGATATATGAATCCTTGACATTTGCTTAAAACAATTCCAATACCTTGTTTTCTCTGGTGGAGCAGCTGACAAATTGTTGAAACATTGGTAGCTTAGCAGAGAGTGAGGCATGGTTAAAATCACCAGATATTGCCATGTACGCATTGATATGTTGGATATGTTTCGATTCCCGGCCGGGGTCTTTCTGCATGGAGTTTGCATGTTCTCCCTGTGCATGCGTGGGTTCTCTCCGGGTACTCCGGCTTCCTCCCACAGTCCAAAAACATGACTGTTAGGTTAATTGGTCTATCTAAATTCTCCCTAGGTGTGTGTTTGTGTGTGAATGGTTGTTTGTCCTGTATGTCTTTGTGTTGCCCTGCGACAGACTGGCGACCTGTCCAGGGTGTACCCCGCCTCCCGCCTGGAACGTAGCTGGAGATAGGCACCAGCAACCCTCCCGACCCCATTAGGGACAGGGGTGCACAGAAAATGGATGGATGGATGGATGGATGTTACGACAACTGAACAGATTATGCATTATTGGCAACAGCTGAGGGTGAAATGAATGTGGTTGCCCAAATAACACTGGTGAATGCGCTTGGTAAATAATATGGATGAAAACTTACTGCAAAGAATTCACTGTTTGGACTCCACAAACGACACTTCACAGTAGCATATCCTGGATGACACCAACTGTTACTGATGAGCACTGCTAGTCCACTTCTGTAAAACACTTACTACTGCATTCCTGATATCTGTCAGAACTTGGAGTTCATCCAACTTGACAGCCAACAATCTTATGTTGCCCATTATAATTGATGGGAGAGGCAATTTGAACGTCCTCCCTCTTGTTCTCCTCCATGCTCCTGCTGTGCATCCATAATGCCTCCTTTTCAACTCGTCTGGGTCTTCTTGCTTTAAATTCATTTAAATTTTTGCAATGGTAATTAGCTGATCCTTGTAAACCATTTTGTTGTTATAATTACATATCATCCTAACAAATGAGCAGAGTAAAAAAATAAATATTTGCAAATGTCTACCCAGCTGGACAGCATCTAAACCCAGAGAGAATAATTGTCACAAAATTTAATTTTCTTGCTAGAAACACAGAAATCAAAGCTTTAAAGAAGAAAAAAATTTGGGATCTAGGTAACAGATCAATGCAAACATGCAGCTACCCTGAGAGACGCAATTCTAGAATTGAATCAGACAAAAATCATGGCCTTTAACCAGGTTGTGGAGCTGTGGACTCAATTTTTTATTTATGTGGAGTTTCAGTAGAGGTCACAAGAGCTTGATTGTTCAGTCCACATGTGTTTTGTGGGTTTGGTAAAAATCTATGACCATGACCTTGCTGCAGGATTCTTGGTGCTGGGTTGGTTTTATGAGCTACCTAGTCTCTGGATCATCAAGTTGTGTTACATTCTGTGCTTACATCAAGTTAGTTTACGGAGCAGGATCTTTGTGCTAATTACACCGATCTCCTTTCCACAAAAATGCACTTCAGGTGCTCTATTCTTTGCTTGAACTTACTGCCTTTCTATCACAGCTCTGACTGCTAATTAGATTGAATTTCAGCCATCACAGATTTGCATGTTTTAATAATACCACAGTGTAAATGGAGTGAACTGATAACTAAGTGGCAGAGAAGAATTAGCAAAGTTCACATTTTAAGGTGATAATGGTTTTGCATCTGCAATAATTTATAAATGCCTGATAACCACTTACACAATTGAGATAATCTGTAAAGTAAGATAGTTTATTATGCACAAGACCAAAAACAGTTTGATTATAAAAGTACCTAAAATCATCTGCAAAAGGCAACATTGTTAATATCACCCCTGTTCTTTGTCAAACAAGATTTTTTTTTTAACACTCCCCTTGATTATTATCTATATCTTATTGGAACAATAAAATCAAAAGCCACTACTGTAATTCTTTAACAGCAGCAAATGAACAAAACAAATTACATTTGAAGCCAAGTTTTACGCTTCAGTTTTATTTTTCTATTGATGTTCCCTTGCACCTCAAGTAGCTGCATTCATACATAGTTGTAGGTGCAAATTGACAATGGGGAAGGAAAAAAGAAGATTATTTTAAAAAAATTATTCTGCTTTTTATATACAGTACCATGCAAGTATTAGACCTATATTCATAACTTTACCACATACAACAGCATAGCCACAAACTTCAGTGTTTTTATTAGCATTTATTTTGAGACATCAACACAAAGTATTTATTTTTTTAAGAGGAAGGGAATGTTACTTGCTCTAATCGAAACCACAACATTGTATATTTGGCTGAATGTTTCGTTGCATTGTACTGTGCCAGTCACAAGTCTGTGTATTCAGGGTAGTGTACAGTGTTAGTGTACATAGCACTAAAAATAAAATTTTTGTATCATAATCAGAGATTTCTTCCATGTTTGTGGTACCCCCACTCTGTCCCCACACCCAGGACGCCACACATGGCTCAAGGCAACCTGTAAATATGACTTCTTAAGCCTCTCTTTGTGCCACTTTTTCATGAGGTCTAGATTTGTTGAGTGAACAGATAATAATTGTATAGTTGACAGTCTCTCCCCTAAGCTAAGCTAATTCTCCCTAGGTGTGTGTTTGTGTGTGAATGGTTGTTTGTCCTGTATGTCTTTGTGTTGCCCTGCGACAGACTGGCGACCTGTCCAGGGTGTACCCCGCCTCCCGCCTGGAACGTAGCTGGAGATAGGCACCAGCAACCCTCCCGACCCCATTAGGGACAGGGGTGCACAGAAAATGGATGGATGGATGGATGGATGTTACGACAACTGAACAGATTATGCATTATTGGCAACAGCTGAGGGTGAAATGAATGTGGTTGCCCAAATAACACTGGTGAATGCGCTTGGTAAATAATATGGATGAAAACTTACTGCAAAGAATTCACTGTTTGGACTCCACAAACGACACTTCACAGTAGCATATCCTGGATGACACCAACTGTTACTGATGAGCACTGCTAGTCCACTTCTGTAAAACACTTACTACTGCATTCCTGATATCTGTCAGAACTTGGAGTTCATCCAACTTGACAGCCAACAATCTTATGTTGCCCATTATAATTGATGGGAGAGGCAATTTGAACGTCCTCCCTCTTGTTCTCCTCCATGCTCCTGCTGTGCATCCATAATGCCTCCTTTTCAACTCGTCTGGGTCTTCTTGCTTTAAATTCATTTAAATTTTTGCAATGGTAATTAGCTGATCCTTGTAAACCATTTTGTTGTTATAATTACATATCATCCTAACAAATGAGCAGAGTAAAAAAATAAATATTTGCAAATGTCTACCCAGCTGGACAGCATCTAAACCCAGAGAGAATAATTGTCACAAAATTTAATTTTCTTGCTAGAAACACAGAAATCAAAGCTTTAAAGAAGAAAAAAATTTGGGATCTAGGTAACAGATCAATGCAAACATGCAGCTACCCTGAGAGACGCAATTCTAGAATTGAATCAGACAAAAATCATGGCCTTTAACCAGGTTGTGGAGATGTGGACTCAATTTTTTATTTATGTGGAGTTTCAGTAGAGGTCACAAGAGCTTGATTGTTCAGTCCACATGTGTTTTGTGGGTTTGGTAAAAATCTATGACCATGACCTTGCTGCAGGATTCTTGGTGCTGGGTTGGTTTTATGAGCTACCTAGTCTCTGGATCATCAAGTTGTGTTACATTCTGTGCTTACATCAAGTTAGTTTACGGAGCAGGATCTTTGTGCTAATTACACCGATCTCCTTTCCACAAAAATGCACTTCAGGTGCTCTATTCTTTGCTTGAACTTACTGCCTTTCTATCACAGCTCTGACTGCTAATTAGATTGAATTTCAGCCATCACAGATTTGCATGTTTTAATAATACCACAGTGTAAATGGAGTGAACTGATAACTAAGTGGCAGAGAAGAATTAGCAAAGTTCACATTTTAAGGTGATAATGGTTTTGCATCTGCAATAATTTATAAATGCCTGATAACCACTTACACAATTGAGATAATCTGTAAAGTAAGATAGTTTATTATGCACAAGACCAAAAACAGTTTGATTATAAAAGTACCTAAAATCATCTGCAAAAGGCAACATTGTTAATATCACCCCTGTTCTTTGTCAAACAAGATTTTTTTTTTAACACTCCCCTTGATTATTATCTATATCTTATTGGAACAATAAAATCAAAAGCCACTACTGTAATTCTTTAACAGCAGCAAATGAACAAAACAAATTACATTTGAAGCCAAGTTTTACGCTTCAGTTTTATTTTTCTATTGATGGAACATCAATAGGGAACCTTGCACCTCAAGTAGCTGCATTCATACATAGTTGTAGGTGCAAATTGACAATGGGGAAGGAAAAAAGAAGATTATTTTAAAAAAATTATTCTGCTTTTTATATACAGTACCATGCAAGTATTAGACCTATATTCATAACTTTACCACATACAACAGCATAGCCACAAACTTCAGTGTTTTTATTAGCATTTATTTTGAGACATCAACACAAAGTATTTATTTTTTTAAGAGGAAGGGAATGTTACTTGCTCTAATCGAAACCACAACATTGTATATTTGGCTGAATGTTTCGTTGCATTGTACTGTGCCAGTCACAAGTCTGTGTATTCAGGGTAGTGTACAGTGTTAGTGTACATAGCACTAAAAATAAAATTTTTGTATCATAATCAGAGATTTCTTCCATGTTTGTGGTACCCCCACTCTGTCCCCACACCCAGGACGCCACACATGGCTCAAGGCAACCTGTAAATATGACTTCTTAAGCCTCTCTTTGTGCCACTTTTTCATGAGGTCTAGATTTGTTGAGTGAACAGATAATAATTGTATAGTTGACAGTCTCTCCCCTAAGCTTTTTTGATTTGTGCTGTCCTTGCCTGGCCTGTCAGTTTAGGTGGACGGCCCTGTCTTGGGAGGTGTGCAGCTGTGCAGTTCTCTATTTTAAGATGATGGATTGAACGGCGCACTATGAGTGTTAAGTGGTCTCTGTAAATTGCTATTAGGTGTGTGGTTGTTTGTCCTATGTATCTCTGTGTTGCCCTGAGATGGACTGGTGATTTGTTCAGGGTGATCTCCGCCTCTCTCCCAATGACTGAGTGAGGTGCAGCTATTACGCAGTACTTTGTGTTGGCCTATCAGAGAAAAACTCAATAAAATACATGGAAGTTTGTGTTTTGCACAAAATTTGAAGAAAAAAGTATGAATAGATTTTCAATTAACTTTACTAAAGGAATGACAAGGTACGTTATCAAGTTAAAACAAGTCAACACTATTTTCACACATATGTTTTTATTTGTCAAACTGAAAGAGTTTGTTTGAAGCAACATTTTTTTTTTTACTGTACAGTCTCTCCCCCCTATATGCAGGCTTAAACCTAACCAGTTTTCAAACTGCTTACTTTTCTAGATGTAGACATAGGAGGTAAGAAACAATTTGTGAACAGATAACACAGAAATACAAAGACAGCATGGCTTCTCACTTTGCTTCCATTTTGAACATGTTAAATGAAGTTTTACAATGTGCAAGACAAACTGACAGGAGGTGTAAAGTAAAAAGGAGTTACACTGCAGATATATATGAAGAAAGATTGTGTGGTGTGGACATCTTTGTTATACTGCACTGTTTTCATTTGTACATCATGCAAACGTCCTGAAAACTTTGTAACAGCCCTGCTCCACCATACATGCTGAAAGTAAAAGCCGGTTACAAAGATTGATCAGTGCAGATTTTGGCCACAACAGTTATTTGGCAATAAAGCATTTACGGATCACAATTTAAATAGCCAAAAAATAGTGTGAAGACACAATTAATGCATTTATTCTCTGCCCACAAACCTACAGAGTGTCAGTCACTGATTCACACTAAGAACAGTTTTCACACAATGACAATCTACAGCAAAGGCATTCAGTGTAACTTACACAAGTGAATTGTTCAAAATCACTCCTTTTATATCAGCGACATTACAGAGTAGAAGGGTATCCCACAAGTGTCTTATATACTGTGTATGCTGGGATCAGCTCCACTTTTCCAACTTATTACAAACATTACTGGTAGATTTTTTTACTTCAAAAAAAATTTCCCGGTACAAAACCACACTACATAAATCTTATTGAAATTTTGCACTTGTGCTCTTGATTATTTTAGAACAGACTTAAGTAGGAAAATGTTTGGAGTCAATTTTAACTTGCAGGTTTTCAGATGAAATAATGTAAACAACTGTGGTCATTAGAGAAAAACATGCAGACAAATTATTTGGCTGTTGAGAGAAATTTTGAGAGCCGACGAACCATAAATCAAATCATATGTGGCACATATCTGAATATAGCACTCAATAATTTTGACAGACCCACTTTTAACCATAGAATATCCTACAAAGCTTATTTATCTACCCAAACAGAAAAAGCGACTTTATGTAGAAAAAAACCCCATTATAAATGTTAAAGAAGCAATCACACTGTTTCCTAACTTGCAAGATATTTTGTCACATAATAAAAAATGGTGTCTATGCCTATTAAAGTAGAGAAAATGAAAACCATTTTCTGAAACATCAAGCTCTGTCCAATTTCTGAAGTACATTATATGTTTTCCATATAATGAGTCTCCATTTTGTACAGTCTATTGGGATAAATGGTGTAAAATTTAAGTTCTGATGGTGCAGAGTAATTTAATTTTGCTGCGATGTATCATCACAATTTTTAAAGTTATACTTATTGATTATCTACCCATTTTTGAATGAAATTTCATTACTTTATACAAAATCTGTGAGTACCCCCAATTGGTCAAATAATTGTTAGCTTAATTAATAAAAACAGGTCTGACCCAATACTGAGAACCTCTCACCTCAGTCTGAAAAGGTGAGTGAATCTTTGTTAGTGCAGACTGAATTTCTTCAACATAACGTAGTATGAAAATAAGTAATAACTGCAGCTATTTAGGACCTATGTATGTATGGTATGTATGCTGCCTGGTCCTTTGTGAAAACCATGACAGCCTTTCTTAGTTGGAGATCTCGCAGTATGTATATGTGGGAAACTGATGCTGTAATAGTGTTGTTTAACCCAAAGCAGTGCATCTCTTGTGAAATGCAAATCAAACACAAAAGAGTGCAACAAAGTTATAGGGTTTTGACACGACTGGTGTTATAGCACATCTGTAAAGCCTATGTAATTATTTTATGTAGTTTTGTGTCCTGCAAGCATGACTTTACATAAAGGTACAGTTTTTAACACAAAACCTTAATACTTAGGTACCCTGCAATAAACACCAGAGTTCTCTATTGTTGGTATAGCCCATCATCAATGTTCGAGCAAATTACACACTTTTAATAACGCAGTCTGCATTTGTTTTCTTTTGAAAATTAGCAAATTAATATTTTTTTCATTATAAGACATAAAAAACTTTACTATTTGATGTATGTACATTATGCTGATGACTTCGGTAATTTCTTTCCCTCATCTGCTATTTTCTGTGTACAATAAATTTGTAGTATGCCTAGCTGGCCACTTGAACATTATTCAAGTGGTTATATATGTGGGAGTATTGTGAATGATATCTATCCTGAGCTTTTGAATCAAATCATCTTAGATCTTCAAGACAACGTGAGGACATTACAACATATTCCATAAATCTGACAATAGAGTAGAAAAAAGGAATAAGCACATAGGATAACGTTTTAGAAAAAGACCAGCTATAATCAGAAATAGGGAGCAATAAATCAGATAAATAAATAAAGCCCGTAAGCTTCAGTGTCAGTGCTGCAGTAAAACGCTTTACCCGCAGTGTTTGCTTGTTGTCTCAAAGCACTAATCTTTATAAGTGTAATGTGTCAGAACTATTTAAAAATGCACATAAAAATAGGTCCCTAATTCAAAGCTATTTGCTCTCAGGACTGGAGGTTTTTCATGATTTGTCGTAATATACATTTATAATTCACGTACCATGCAGTTTCTTAATCTTTTACATATAATACAAGTGTGTTAATAATATTGTGATGAATGTTTTCCTTTGAGGGTATTCATGACTTGAAGGGGGTTCAATTATGAAATTAAAAACATGTTTTATTATATTTTCTTCCTTGGACAGTTTAGTCATGATACAAAGTCGGTTAATAATGTCCCATGAAGCACGACAGACAGTTTTAACGTCTTTGTTAAAAAGTGACACTGTACAATAGCCTCCACAGTAAAACCACAGTGAGACCCCATTCTGACCCCTAACCCTGACCCAAATATCTTACAGAAGTTCATTCCAAACAGGATGGCAATTCTTGAGAGGAATAAAAAGACAAAGATCACGCTTTTAAGTAGGAAACTGAAACAGTGAAACGGGAGGCAGGTTTGAAATCATTGTACAAAAGAACTAACAAGACCCCACCACAACCTATATGCTTATTCCTTGAAAAAAAATATTGGAAATTAATTTCTTTTTACAGGTTGAACAGTTTATTTTTGAGCAACTGCTTGATAGATTCCAGTATTCCTAAGAAGAGGGGGATAATGGACAGAAAGATGGAGAAGGGAGAGACATCACTCTTGCTCTGTGCATCCCAGTATTTCTACACGCAAAGTGATCCTGCCGTACCACGACCAGGGAAGGATCCGCACAAACCGAGCGTAGACTGGGGGATCTATCACATTCTTTCTGTGTGTGTCGTTGTCAAAGTTCCCCTGGAATACCTGAAAGAGAAGGCAACATGGGGTTAGATGTACTAACTGTACTGTTCAGTATGTGCGCTTAAAAAATATATACAGTACAGACCAAAAGTTTGGACACCTTTTAGAATAGAATAGAATTACTTTATTCATCCCAGCAGGGACATTACTTCGCAGTTACAGCATAGAGACAAGACACACAACATTTATGACAAGTCATTTTAGTTCAATGAGTTTCCTTTATTTTCATGACTATTGACATTGTAGATTCACACTGAAAGCATCAAAACTATGAATAACACATGTGGAAATATGCACTAAACAAAAAAGTGTAAAACAACTGAAAATACCCCTTATATTCTAGTTTCTTCAAAGTAGCAACCTTTGCTGTGATTACTGCTTTGCACACACTCTGCATTTTCTCGATGAGCTTCAAGAGGTCGTCACCTGAAATGGTTTTCACTTCATAGGTGAGCCCTGTCAGGTTAATAAGTGGGATTTCTTGCCTTATAAATAGTCATGAAAATACAGAAAACCCATTGAATAAGAAGGTGTGTCCAAACTTTTGGTCTGTACTGTATGTATGTATATAATTTTAAAAAAATTACCACAAATCACTCTGGTGAATCTGTGTTAGTTTTACAACTGAATTACAAAAATGTAGCTCTTTAATAATACTTAAGTTTACTGAGCTGCACCTACAGTATATGTTTTAATGACATTTTTATGTGCTGACCATATTCATTATCTCCGTGCAACACATTTTCTTCCTCATCCATGTCATGCAAACTATCTTTACATAGTCCCTTTCTAAATTTATGAATATTCCCTTTAATAAATCTTTTAACAAATTTGACCATCGTAATACATATTCACCACACAGGGACACAAGCTCTCTGGTTTATTATTAAAAGGTTCAATGTGTGCTTAATGAGAGCAAGATGAAGTACATTAGAAATAAGTGCATCTGCAGGGGGTGCTTCATTCAAGAATCTGATAATGTCAATTTAACACTTATTATTATGCCTGTGTAATTGGGATGTAATAGGATTCAGTCTGGTGTGGAATAGAAAAGCAGTGGGATAAATCCAAACAGGTGCTGAAAACTGGGATTTACATATTTTGACTTCATTTTAGGCTAATTCCCTTTCAAATATTCATAAGAGCATGAGAAATTTGGCAGAACGGTGATTCAGATTTTGTGTGGTTAGAGCGAATAATCGTAAAGTGTGGAGCATATTTTGCACTTCAACTGTTAAAATAATAAAAAAAGATAAGAAAAAAAAAAAATCAAATTAAACCCGTCAAAAGATTTGTGGATGAGTTCTAGTGGATTATAGCCTGGGAGAAAATATCTAAATTCCCTCAGGCTCACCAAAATCAACACTTGTAAAAATTTAAAGATGGGATAAAGTCCTTTGGGAATTGAGTAAAACTTAAAAAAGTATACATTTCTGCAAAGATTTGTCAACACAGCTGGTTCAACAGTTGCCAAAAGTTTGCATTTTGTATGACTTAAAATACTTATCTGAAATTATTGTGTAAAAAGCTTTCTGCAGATCTAAAATGCTGTAAAAATGCTAATAAAAGTTCAATGGAGAGGTTGTACTTCTCCAATTTTAACATCTCTTCTCCAGCTCGCTATTAAATCCAAAATGTATTTTTAAATTACTCTTTATTAAAAGCTGTGAATATATTTGTTATTTCGCTCACAGATCAGATTTACTGGTGGCTATGAACACAGGGGCCAGTGCCTGCATAGGACTGGCCCTGGCTCCTGTTATGACCCTGTACTGAAAAGATGATACTAAATCAGTTTTTTATGATATTTGCTGGCACAGAAACTGTAATTATTTGCTCCCATGGAACCATTAAACTTTCTACCGTCACAGTTTTCCTTCAACAATGAATACAAAACTAAGGTGTTGCACTTTTAGGTTTAGCCGTATTGAGATAGGTCCACAATTTTTATCTGCTAGATCAGAGCTCTGCAACCTTCAGCTCAGGAGCTGCAAGTGGAACTTAATATATGAAACATTTAAACATTGCAAAGTATTTTTGTTTTTAATTTTTTTGTGCTATACCCCCATGAGAAAACACTGGTGCCACCCTGAGACTGAATAAATTTGGTCTAGAACAGCCACTGCTGGTGGTTTGTCTAAACGCAAACTAAGAGGTTGCAGAACAAGCTCTCAATTTTTGTCTTTGATACAAAAACCCATTAGGTTTTTGGGTTTTAGACCCACTAAAACCCAAAGATTTTGGGGCCACTGTAGCAGCCTAAACCACTGCTACAGAGGTTTAGGCTTTCTTGAAATATCTTCATAAATAGGCTGTGATATGAAAAATAGTTTAGCTGTGAAACACTTTTATTGACTCTTTAGTTGTGGATTCTTTGGAAGTAGGTGACATGATGTAACTGTCAAGATTTTAAAGGTTTTTACTTTCAAATGAGTGGTGCAAGTTTCTATTGTTTTGGTCTGAGAAACATTGTAAACAACATGCAGCTTCATAAATGTTATTGTTTTTATGTTTTCAACAACTTTAGGTCACACTTTTCTCATATACTTTTCATCATAATCGTTCTGCCGTGTCAAATTCAGCTTGTCAGATTATTTATATCCAAGCAAGAAAACTTCATCACAATCTGCTCTCGTTTCTTCCTCTTTATCCCTTATGCAGGTGCTCTTATGCTTTGCTGTTTATATTTAGATGCTAAGCATGCAGATAATTATGCATTGTGACATTCTGCGCAAATACAGCTACAGACATTTTAATTTCCCTTGTATTTTACCAATGTTTTTTTCAAATGTAACTAAAAAGGTATACTCCATATAAATGACATAACTTCCACTGAGTTTCAACTTTAAAAGTGTAACTTCTTCAATGATTCACTACCCAAATAGAATTAATACCATTTGCATTAAGTCTATTTCCCCCCAAATAAATTGGGATTAGATTTTAGGTAAAATACAGCAAACTGTCCACAAATACAAGGTAAACTTTTAGACTGCTGTTTTCTGAACAACTACATAAATTTACTGCATTTATTTCCACTCAAAACAACCAAGTAAGAGCTGAGTCATTACAGGCCTAGGAAAGGTCTCCGATGCCTAGAAGCCCACATGATAGCACCCTGACCTAATTAGTGTCGATTGAACTGGACCTGGTCCATTTTGAAAAGAAGCAGGGCTTAAAAGAGCTCTCAATATCCCATAGAGCGTGACATTTACTATGACAGTCTTTAATTAATCATCAGATCTAATGAAAAGTCATACTCGCTATAAAAAAATAGCACATATTTAAGAGGACCTGCCCTGTATAACATAGTTAAGGCTTGATGTAGCATACTTACATTAAGTCTTATTTAATACTATGAAAACATATGCACAACATTTGCACTGATAATTCATATTATGATAAGCAAAGGTATGTTTTTTTTAAGTCTTTGGTGGTGTAAGGTGTAAAATGAGTCACACGGAGCATCGCCATGACTGTAAGGTGACATCTCTGGGATATCAAAGCACAGAATGAAGGGCCTGACAGCAATAAAACCTGCAGATCCTTGAAATATGACAAGGTCCTTTCCTAGACTGTCTGGAGACGTGCACAGTATCAGAAGCAATGTCTTTAAAATAGATTCTCTCCAGACAGATATGTGAAAAATGATAACATAAGATAATGAGAACAGAAGTGAGGGAGATAAAGACAGTTATAAACAATAGCAAATTAGAAAGTATTTTGTTGCTTTGTCAACAGATTTAGGGAAAATATTTCATAGAATAATTCTTGTTCTCTTAAAACCAGACCCAATGTTTAGATTACTGGAATAAAGTGAATCTTCTAACATGAACCGTCGACCAGTGTATTCTGACATTTTTAGAGGACAGCACTACAGGGAGGCAGTTTTATCAATATATGGACGTGGTTTGCCACGTTAATCATCATAATCATTGCAATCACCAGTCAGGCCTAATGATGCTGTAATCAGTGTATGAATAAGTATTTTGGTACTTCAAAAGTGACGAGCAAAGATTGCAATAATGACCATGTCTGTAGGAAGGCAACTTAAGGAAATAGGCGACACAAGGAAATTGATAATGTAAAAAAAAAATCGATAACAGTGTAATAAACATAGTTACTCATTTGGAAACACATGACACTTAGCACACTTATAGAGCAAAATAAAATACTTTGTGTGGAATGCAGCCAGAAAGCTTAAAAAAAAAGTCATCTTTTTTCATTGTTTGGAGCTGAAATTGATATTGAAATATACATATGAGTAATTCAACCCATACACAACTACTTTTGTGGAAAATGAATGTTTTAGTACATCCACAGTACTTTGTGTATTTTTCATGAATAAATTCAAAATAGCAAGTTATGTTACAGACATTTAGGCACTTATTACATTTTGACAACATATAATTAACCACACATATAATCAAATTAAGATAACTGTTTACAGTATGGGGAATACCTAACCAAATTACTCCTACTAGTTAAAACGTTATTGCTGTACATGTCTATCTAATGCTTTATGTAAAAAAATGAGTTTTATGAAAACTGAAGATCAGAATTTGGTTAAAGAATTCAGATTGGTGCTGTGTTTAATATGAGGTCTAGTATTTATCTTAACATCTCTGGAGCACTTCAATAACTCAAGTTCAGGTTAGCTTAAAACATTTGACCTTTGGTTTTATTTCACACCACATGCTATATTTTGACTCATACATATTGCTGAGTACCCCAAATTTGACTGAACTCCCAGAATACATCACAGGTCATAAGATGCTATGCTTATCAGCATGAACACGTTTACATAAATTGTAACTGAACCATTACAAAAGTGGCACTGACATTAGACCACAATAACCTTATTTTTTGTGAATTAAAAAGGGGGGTTCCATGCATGGTGTGTCCCCAATCTAAACCAGGAATAACACGGCTCCCAGCTATTGATTTTCCTGGCTGTCAGAGTCAAAATCACAGATTCAAGGACAGGCCTTCTGCACTTCTGGGACAACAACTGTAGTACCCAGTCTCCATTATTTAAACCCGCTGGTGAGGTTAAGGGATCAGATTCCTCCAATCTTTTTCCCCCTCTGCTCTGTTTCTCTCTGACATGGCTACATTGAAACAGACAAACTCAACTTTATCAACAATGGTCTGCCATCTTAGAGTCTTGCAGTGTTTCTCTCTGCAAACACTCCTTCGAGTGCCTGGTAAGTGTTCTAATTTGACATATACTTAGGCCTAGGGTCATCAAAACCCAAAAATGACCATCAGAGTGAAGTTTTTCAATTATTATATTCATAATTAACCTCTAACCTGAAGGAAACTGAGGGTTCTAATGACTAATTAACCTCATGCCACTTGTAAAACACTATTAAACACAAATCAATTACTTTTGTGCCTGGTTGGCTCCCCATTATCAGGCTGTGTAAATACTGACCGTCATGAAAAAGCAATACTACAGGTTTAGTCAACACAGTGATGTAGGCTTGGGAAGTTTGTGTACTGAAGAAAAAGAGGAATTTTGTAATGTTTAAATTGTGGGCAGTGCTGTAACTTGTCTCGGCTACCAGTGTGGCTTTATTGGATTTGTGTGCAAAGAGAAGGCAAACAAGCTACTCTATAGATTTTGTAGAGGGATGTTGTGTGTGTGCTGCTGAGGCTTGCTTTGACAGCATCTGTATTCCAACAGAGCCTCCTCTCTCAATCTAGATCTAACTGCCTGCAGCCTCTGCCACACAGGAGCCGGAGGGGGAAGCTGAGAAGAATACTTACAAGCCTCCACCACTGTGTTCGAGCCAGACACTCAGCCGCACACACAGGCACGCGTGCCTTCCCAGTATATCCCTGCCAAGTCGAGCATTGTGAAGCGCCAGGAGGAGCCTCGAGAGGCCAACAGCAAAATGTGTCCTCCAGCATTAATGGCTGCTTTAGCTGACTGACAGAAGAGAATATCTTCAGGAATCATAGAGTTAAACAGCCACTTGGCTCTCAGATGTCTTGCTAAACATGCCTCCCCGCTCAAAGTATGATACTCTAAGCATCATAGGTCCTGCCCGAAATGGTGTAATAATGAAAGAGCAGATTATTAATCTTCACAAAGAGGGAATTGTAAAATAAATTAAAATGTGCCTTGATCAAAATGGAAAAGAAATTATTGCCTTTTTGAGATGTCACCGGTATTTTAGCCTTGTCTGCCAAGTGTTTTCGCAGAAAGCATTCCATACGCAGAATTGTGTAAATCATGCTGAGTATGCACTGGCAGCCATAGATTCTCACGAGAGTCATCAAATCATTAAGCAACCTATGTGAACTTGAGAGGCCAAGAAATGCTTCCTGGCATGAGCTGTAGCACTGCGCACACAAATAGGATAAGTGCATAAACCGGCTGGAACAATTTGCTCTGTTAAGGACTGCTCTATGTTTATTAAGTTGGACCAAATAACTAGGAAACCTTGAAAGAAGATTTTTTACATTCACAGATCAGTAAAAGCTACTTTACATTAAAAAGTACATTGGTATGACAAAACCAGACTCCATGGTAAAAAAAAACCCCAAAAAACATAAATGAATAAATAAAAAACATCCATCCATCATAGGTAAAAGGATTGTTGTACCTTAATTGTACAAAAAATTTAAACATATTTGAAAGATTTGATGGTTTAACACAGTGGTTCTCAAATGGGGGTACGTGTACCCCTGGGGGTACGTGGAGGTACTGCAGGGGGTACGTGAAGCTTTTCAAAATATCTTTAAAAAATCAATAGGCTCCTCATAATAAGTCTTGGGAAAAATTATTTTGTAAAAAGTTCGATAAAATATAAATGTGTGTTCATGCACTGAATTTTATATTCAGTATTTAGTTTCAATATCCTTTAAAATAAAACGGTTTGACTGGTTTTATACGTTCCTGGTGGTCACCGTCTTCTGTTTTTCTTTTTTGTTTAACCATGCAATGTTTGCAATATGGATGTATTTGTCAGGTTCACTGATATAAGTTGTTTGGCTTTAATAAATCAGACAGTGATTTTACAGCACTGTACCTCTTTTTAATTCCAAAAATGTTTTGCCCGTGTCAGGGAGTACTTGACTAAAAATATATTTTTAAGGGGGTACATCACTGAAAAAAGTTTGAGAACCACTGCTCTAGGGTGTCCCTACGCTCTTTCAGGTCTCATACTGATGTTTCCAGTTTTGTTAGAGCCAAATTATAGACAGCGTTTCACCAGGAGACCTAGAGTGAGGAGCCCCGCCCCTTTCCCCCTTGCGCCTCAGACAGAGTTTGGGGAAAAAGATGGCGGTCGTTCTTCGTTCGCTAAAGCTGTTCTTGTTTACAGGTTAGTAGTGTGAAGCTGGTGGAAACTGTCCCCGCTAAAATGTAAATTTACAAGTTCATTCGGTGCTGATTTCGTAATTACTTGCTAGACGGGTTTAGACGTTCGAGGGAAAAAGAGTGATTTTGTTTCATAATTACGGTTTGTAGCTATAACGGTCGTAAAACAGCCGTTATAGAAGTTTGCTACATGTATCTAAACTTCGATACACTCTCCGACCCAACCTTATTAAGATTTCGGTGGTATCCTGACGGGTTGTGTTATCTTTTGATAGGAAGTGTTAAAGTTACTCTGTTACATGTACCGGAAATCAGTTCTCATCAGTTTCAAACATTTATTAGACGTTACCACTTTTCCCCTACTACCCTGTAATTGATTCTACTGTACTAGCTTAAGCTAGATCTAGTCCTCTAAATATGCCCATATTAAATTATAGAACTAATAATATGATTACATTTTTCAGAGTTATTACAATTCAAAGAAATTAGTAGCCTTACAATTTCACTGAACTTGAGGAATAGTTTTCTTTTTATGTAAATCTGTAAGATTTAAATCGATTGTTGAATTGTTTTGATTTGGCCCATGGATGCTGTCACAGCTGGTGGGGGCTGATGTTGTTTATTGAAGTAGATGGAATATGGTTGTTTTGGAGCAACGGAAGGACACATGGACATGAATGCACAAAGGAATGTTCAATGTATGATTGCATGATTTTATGATTT
This sequence comes from Xiphophorus couchianus, assembly GCF_001444195.1. NCBI lineage: Eukaryota > Metazoa > Chordata > Actinopteri > Cyprinodontiformes > Poeciliidae > Xiphophorus > Xiphophorus couchianus. Next base: position 18,902,033 of record NC_040239.1, read on the forward strand.
TGACAATTTGTAATAAAACAGACAGAGTTTGGGGAAGAAAACGGCGGTCGTTCTTCGTTCGCTAAAGCTGTTCTTGTTTACAGGCTTCCCACTCAGAAGAAAGGAGAAGAAGAGACAAAACAAAACAAACACCAATTGTTACAACTGTTTCAATACAGCTGAGACATGTAACATAGGTATAAAAAATATTTTTTCTGAGGTAACAGCCTGCGATGTCATCAATGACATCACGTCCGTCCCTGACTGTCACTGATGACATCAGACCGACAAAACGAACGTGATGTCATCAATGACATCGCAGGCTGTTCCTTCAGAAGTGCTTGAATAAGACGACCACGTGGTAATGTGAAGGCCTGTGAAGGCCATCGCTCCACCACGTGGACGCGAGGGCCTGTGAAGGCCAGGGATCCTTCGAGGACCTGGCCTGTGAAGGCCCTCGCACCGAACGTGGACGCGAGGGCCTGTGAAGGCCAGGGATCCTTCGAGGACCTGGCCTGTGAAGGCCCTCGCACCGAACGTGGACGCGAGGGCCTGTGAAGGCCAGGGATCCTTCGAGGACCTGGCCTGTGAAGGCCCTCGCACCGAACGTGGACGCGAGGGCCTGTGAAGGCCAGGGATCCTTCGAGGACCTGGCCTGTGAAGGCCCTCGCACCGAACGTGGACGCGAGGGCCTGTGAAGGCCAGGGATCCTTCAAGGACCTGGCCTGTGAAGGCCCTCGCACCGCCACGTGGACGCGAGGGCCTGTGAAGGCCAGGGATCCTTCAAGGACCTGGCCTGTGAAGGCCCTCGCACCGCCACGTGGACGCGATGGCCTGTGAAGGCCAGGGATCCTTGAAGGCCCGGGATCCTTGAAGGCCCTGGCCTGTGAAAGCGCTCGCACCAGCACCTGTATGCGAGGGCCTGTGAAGTCGTGTAAAAGTAGTAGAAAAAGTTGAGTACCTTTCTACCGTTTCTACTCTCTGCTCCTTCCATGCGTTGCTCTAGGGCAGTGGTTCTCAAATGGGGGTATGTGTACCCCTGGGGTACGTGGAGGTACTGCAGGGGGTACGTGAAGCTTTTCAAAATATCTTTAAAAAATCAGTAGGCTCCTCATAATAAGTCTTGGGAAAAATTATTTTGTGAAAAGTTCTATAAAATATAAATGTGTGTTCATGCACTGAATTTTATATTCAGTATTTAGTTTCAATATCCTTTAAAATAAAACGGTTTGACTGGTTTTATACCTTCCTGGTGGTCACCGTCTTCTGTTTTTCTTTTTTGTTTAACCATGCAATGTTTGCAATATGGATGTATTTGTCAGGTTCACTGATATAAGTTGTTTGGCTTTAATAAATCAGACAGTGATTTTACAGCACTGTACCTCTTTTTAATTCCAAAAATGTTTTGCCCGTGTCAGGGGGTACTTGACTAAAAATATATTTTTAAGGGGGTACATCACTGAAAAAAGTTTGAGAACCACTGGTTTAACACAACAATGGACTTTCAAATTTTATTTTAGTTTCATGCAATCATATTTTACTGCATTTTTGTGTGTAAAAGCATCAAAATGTTACACTCATGCAAAAAGACATTCTTAATGCGTCAAATTGTCCTATTAATCTATTTACATGTTTAACTCTTCTTATTTGACATTTGCTTATGTATACATGTCCAGGACAAACATTTTAGACATTCCATTGCCATATCATATCCAATTTGAAGTATTACATTTCCCAACTGAGGTGAAGCAGGAACATTTAAATGGTTTCATAAAAAAAAAAATCTTTAAGTAGAGTTGATACCTAAGAAATGTGATGATTATAATTTAAAATATTGTGCAGCACTGCTTTTTTTCTTTGTTGTTTCCAAACTTTACTTAAAGATTACTATAGGATTTTAATGTTTTACAGTGTGGATGCCTGAGACAGAACCTACAAATACAGTGTACATGAATGCAACCAAAAGAAGTCTGTATTAGATTTAGGTGTATGTACATTTTGCGCTTTGATTCCTGCAGGCAACACATAAGAATTGCATCAAGATTAAGAAGGTTTATCTTTTAATAACACTGATAGCAAGAACAGCTAGCACATCTCCTGCCAACAGCATGTATGAAAGACAAGAGGCTTTAGGTTCAGTGCTTCAAAATTCTGTGACTGCACCTCTTATGATATCAGTAGAAAGGCTGCAGCAGCTCCATGTTGTCTCTGTGGTTATGGACAATTGCGAGAGACATGTGAACTCAGCTTAAGGGCCGTAAACAGGTCTGTCAGCATAGTACCGCCTGAGCCAGGCTGACAGTGGGGTCTTATCTAATCCCAAACCCATCAGAGGCAAGAACACAGACCAGGCAGGTTGTGTTCAAGCCCAAGATAAGAAGATGCAAACGAGTGGTGAAGAGCAGAAGACAGCTTTCATAATGGACATCCTCACAGCTAATGGCTGTTTTTTTTTATGCTTGTTGTTTTTTCTGCCTAGGGTTTCTGTTCATTCTATGCTTTTAGGTTTCTGACATCTACTGAAGATGCCCTTGTCTGTGCTTGGGTTATAAATATTTCAAACCTACTGTTCTCAGAGTACCTAGATCCATATTATGCCATTAGTCTTTTTCTATATTTTTAAAAATTATTATTTTACACTGACAATGAAGATCTATTCATGAAGAAACACTGCGATTATCATGCAGATGCAAAACAACAACTTACCTTGTCTTTTCCTTGTTTCCGATCTTGATATACACTCCACCGCTCTCCATCGTTACTGTAAGCGAGTTTGTACGAGCCAACAAACTGGACGTGGCCAAAGTCTTTTGCTCCTTGTGTGATGATCCCTGTAACCTTGGTTGGCACAAGCAGGTCCACCTAAGAGAAGCAAAAACCACAGTGTGAGAGAAACAGAGAAAAAAAAGGGAGAAAATCAAAACGGAATGATGGATTTCATAGCTGGAGAAATTAATCAAGTTAAGAAGTGAACTGACATGCCCAGTTCTCACAATACAGTCAGCATCTTTTTATTTCCCTTCAATGTCACCGGCAGATTTACTGAGAAAAGACACTGGGTGCAATTCAAGTCACTTTCAATTATTCACAGAATATTGAACAACAAGGCTAAGTCCACAGCCTGGCCTCAGCAAAACAGAAACTGCACGCAGCAGCAACTTCTCAGACGCACACTCAACCATTTGGGTTAATTCTTAATAGGATCTCATTTGTTGCCTTGAATACTTTAAAGTGCTTTGCAGTCTAAAATTTCATTATTTATGTTTGTTTGTTTTTTTTTACTTGAAAAGTTCATCACTACTTGTCTGAGGCTAAAATATATATTAAGCCATAAAGTGCAAACAATGATAATATCTGCCACTGTTGGTAGTAAGGGCAAAGCATTCTGCATTCATATTCCCACTGTTTTGCTGAACTTATACATTTTCACTGTGGTTGTCATGACACAACTGAAACGAAACTGAAGTAAAATTAGCAACATCACATGAATGTGTAAGAAAGACCTTAATCAAGTTCACAACATTTAGCAAGTGACTCTCCATCAAACCTGATTTAGCTTGAGCTGTTTAGCAAAAAAGACAATAGTTATATAAATAAATATATTAATGTCAATATAATTAACAAATATCAAATATTTATTTATGTGGCACAGCAAAAAATAAGCATCAGCTTCTGAAAAAATACCAGGACATCAGGATTCTACACAATAAATTATAAAATACAACTAAAAGGAAAGGCAACTGAAATGTACAAAAGGGTTAAATCACATATTGAGTATACTGTTTATAATGCTCAATGAGCAATTTTAACTTTTCCCGGGCTACACTCTGCCTTGGTGTGAAAAATTTCACCTTAAAATGTGAAAGACATTTTAAAGTCTTTCACATGAAGATGTGTTCTTAATTTGCTGTGTTTGCTTTTAAGCGTAAATACCCAGCATGTTGCCTCGGTCTAAAGGCTGAGTTGGGTTTTTGAAAGTTTGCGTTAAGCGTGTGAGTCGCAAACAACGTGGCGTTTTAGGTGGTCCTTGCGTCTTTAAACTTACTTGAAGTTTCGCCCTCCCCCTCTCATGGGGTGACTGAGTCCTCGCTGTGCTGCTGTATCAGTCGCCCTCTCAACCCGCTCAGCAGTTCTCTCACCCCCTGTGCTGCCACACATCCTTGTGCAGCTTATAGAAAAAAAGGGGGGAAAAAGGCTCTCAGTTGGGAGGTAGCCCCTGTCGTTCACTTGAAAGAGCCAGCTTTTAAAGCCGATATGTTCACGACCGAGCCATCACTAGTGTGAAAGAAGTACAGGCTCACTGTTCAGAAATTACGGTACATTTCTTACTAGGTTGGCTTGACAAAAACTCTTATGAAAAATGCTCATTTGTCCGAACACATTTCTAGACAGTCGACGCTGTGGGGTTTTTGCAAAGTTATGTAAACGAAAAGATTTTGTGAACGTCCCAGGTAGCTCATTAATCCTGGTTATAGTTCTTCTGAAACTTTGAGGCCTGTTTTCTCACTAATGTTTGCAGAGACAACATTAGTATGGTCATATCTTCATAAATTTTTTTAAATTAATTTATTTCCCTGACATGTTCAGAAAGCCTAAAATCCATACTTTCAAATTCAGCATATAACTCAAAATATCCCCATGGAGACTTGGTCCTGGCTTTGTCGTGGCCCAAAATGTGTAATGCTAGCAAAAACAACGCCTAAGGGATCTGCAGCTCTACTTGCCATAAAATGTATTTCTACATCTTATTAACCCAGGGTTGCAAAAATATGTATTGAACATTTATTAGATTTTTATTTCTAAAACAATTACGAGAACAATGTAGCATTTCTTTTTGTGTTGATCTGTCACTTGAAATACTTGAGTAGCTGTAACAGAAATTGCAAAAAGATTTCAGGAGGTATAGATATTTTGCAAGTTACAGCATTCCTTCACCTTTTTGCAGCACGTCACACAAAATGTTTATTGTTTTAAAGTACATTATGTCATATGAGTATGGGGAAACGTAAACTGTTTCAATGTGTAAAATCTAATATGGCTTCTCATGCAGTAATGATGTGGTTTTCATCCTGTCTCTGGTGACGGGCTTTGTTTTTTCATTAACGTCAGAGGACAGATCTTAAATATTTAATAGCACCGCTTTGTGATGTTGATGGGTTAGACAGTTATCCAATGGCATTTAAACTATCAGACAAATCAGAGCAGCACCAATTTGCCACCAACAAAAGATGAAAAATATGTCTTCACAAAAACTGTGGGAAAATTTAGATCCACAGAAAGAGGTGCAAGACAAACATACGGTTTTATTTTTTTAGCAGAATATGCTACATAAAATACTGGGACAGCAATACATCAAACTAATTGGCCTGTTCATGCGGCAACAAATCCTGTGTCCTGCTCAAAAACAACAACAAAAAAGAAAGGCTTTTGTTAGAAAAATACTACTGCAGTATGAATTCATGGATCCTTTTAGGGCTTGACATACTGCAGAGCACAACAGCACCCCACACAACATTGGTGTTACTCAAAATGGCGATGTGAATATAAGATCAAGAGTTTTCATCTTTCATAAAGTTTCAGCAACGCTTCAGAAGACCTTTCCCACTTATTTGAAGATTTAGGTTCACTCCTGGGGCACAGTGGATGCTTTCTTAAATACGGACCCCCTGCTGAGTATATAAGAAAAAATAAAAGTTTGATTCTTTGAAAGCCACCCGAGTGATTTAGCACCTAACTCTGCATTTCCGAGGCAAAGCTAAGAAAAGTGGGACCGCAGCTTGCGTGTGCACACCTAATAATGCTGCTGTTACAGCCATGCATTTATGCAGATGCTGCACTGCATATATACATGCTTCATTTGATGTGAATTCACTATTAATGGAGTTTTTCCCATCAAATAAATTCTGCATTCGCCTCCGTTTGCATATAAACGGAAAGCTCATTTCTGTTTCAGCTGTGGCAGCAGGGAGAGAAAAAATTTCCTGTGATATATATGAATAAATTAAAGCAACAGCTCTGTTGCAATGACAATAATGTCAATACAAACCCCTGGAATAAAGGGGCAAGGAGGAAATGGTAGCAGATGCTGTGAGGTTGATTCTAAGGGGCATGACACCTCGCATCAGGAGGCTTTGATTATGCTCCAGTTGCAGAGCAGAGAGGTAATCTTGTTGAACCCAAGCAGTCAAGTCTGCCACAAAAACAAAGGCACGCTTGAAGTGAAACCTGTAATTGCTGTCACAGGTAGCGGTCAAAAAATACGACTGCCCCTAGCGACGCCAGCTCTCAGCACTTTGATGGCCCAAACTGAATTACGGAGCGAGATAAGCTTGTTAAAGCAAGGTCTTTCCTCCGGTCCCCCCCTTCGTCTGTTCTTTCTTCCATCACACTCTCAATCCAAGTCGCTCCTCTGTGAGCTTTTAACCCAGACAAACTGGAATAGCAAAAAGGCTCTGTAAGGATTTTGCTTGTGGCACAGACGTTCTGAAGAAATAAACAAGCTTTTAGATCGGGATTTTCATTTGTCCTTAAAATCCTAAAATGGACTTAATTTAGGTTCAGTTTGTTTATAGTAGGGTAAGCCAACCTTCAACTTTGACTTTTCATCTCCAAATACTCTTTTTTTTTTTTTTTCTCCTGCCCACTTTATGCGCTCTGCTAAATCTTATTATGTAGTGGTAAATGGACCTTTATTTTAGCCAACATAGTGTTCTCAAAATACTAAGCTAATCTGCTAAAACATTTTTTGCTGCCATTCAAATTTGGAATGTCAGCAAAACAACGGAATGCTGCGTCGTTCTTTTTGTATCAAAAGCAGCTGCAGCTACATTGGACTGTTTCATTTTAATTTAGTCAAGTCAGCACCATTTCACAGCACATGTCATAGTAAGGTACTTAACAAAATTGAATGAAAAACAAACAAAAACTATTATGTTTATTCATAATAAAAATAACCCATTGTCAACGTAAAGTTCAGTGTTGGTTTATAGAAATGTTGGGATCTAGGGTTGTTTGAGTTTAGTTTTGGATTTTTGTTATTTTTGGTATTCCTTAGGTTTCTTTATTTAAAACGGCAAATTAAAAAAAGCTTAGTTTGCCCTTCATTAGTGGTTCTAGTGATGTTTTTCTTGTTTCTAGTTATTTTCTGTTCTAGTGTATCGAGTTTCTTTAGTCTAAGTTATTCTTTAGTGCTATAATTATTTCCTGTTCCCCTGTGCCACCTTCTTCTTATTTTTCTTCTCATTTTTATGGCGGTTGGCAAACATTAGGTGCATTACCTTAGGTGCATCTTTTCTCATCTGTCAGCCCACTGCTTCCACACCCTCCTTCCCAGTATTTAAGCTCCTCTCTCTGTTACCAGTTGCCAGATTGTCTTGTTTCCTCACCTTGTCTTTCTCTTTGTGCTCTCCTGTGATTCCCTCAAGTCTTCAGTTTTTGGATTGTTTGAGTTCTCTCGGATGTACTACTTTGTAAGTTGTATTTTGTCTTTTGTTCCATTAAATACTCACTTCAACACTACGTTTTCACCTGCCACTACCACAACATGTAATGACAAGAAGTATGTTTCATTGTATGATTTTTATTTATTATAATTATTTTAGAATAAGAAGAATCTCGATTGTTTAATCTTAGACTCCCTTTTAGGCTAAGATTCTGATAGAAAAGAGCACCAGTTGTCAGTCTTGTAAAGTAATTGTCTTATTCATAATATCAATAACAAGTTAGTCTATAGAGTGAATAAAGCTTCCCATACTTAATTGAATAGAAATAAAATCAGAAGAAAACCTTTCTTTTTAAAGGGCTATTTAAAACCTTGAGTTGTTGTTTAGATGACACTATCTTATTGATAAGATTAAGTTGATTTATATACAGAAAGAAAGTGATTGGATTGTCATTTGAAATTGCTGTTAAGTTGCTACATAGCCTCTGTAAAGATATTTCTGTCAAACATCTTTATGGCATCTGCCAGAGTTGATGTATAAATCGTGTTTCTCTAATAACAGAGCTGTTGCTATTACCAAAGGAGGAAAAAAAAGATGAAAACAATATATGTGACCCTGAAAGATACAAATGAGTCCAAGTTTTCTTTAAGAATGAGCACTAAATATGCATTTATGAAAGCAGTGTTGATTTTACTTTATGTGGTGTAGATAATTAAACCTTCACACTCTCAGGAGGAATGTCTCTGTGTAATACATAATTTCAGTACATACTCAATGCTCTCAGGGAAAAATTCGGAAATGTGTGCGCAAAACTGGCAGTGAAATAAGGAGAACGATGCTATGGTTCATCAACCACATATCAGTGTAGTGATCATTACAGCTTGAAGCTACGGCAAGAGGATGATAATACTATCATTCAATGCATCTTTCACCATAGGAAGTTTTAATAACCTTTATTGGGTCGATTTGCTTAATCATACATTAGAATCCCTTACATCTTACGCTTCTGCATGACTTTGTCTTTATGTTCAATATGAATCTTCTATGCCACCACCACAACAGTCATTATCAGGAGTCATTATCATGCCAAAACTAGCAGAAGAGCTCATAAAAGCTTCTCAAATGAGTATGGCATCATTCTGACTGAATAAAGAAGTTCTGTGTCATGCATATATGCAGAGAGTAAAACATGCACAATCCATCATAAACACACAGCAGTCAGCTGGCTGTAGAGAGTGAATACTTTCAGGCCATTAATTAAGTTCTCCCGCATGATGCAGTAAGCAGCTTTACAGTCCATGAATTTCAAACTGGTGCAGGTTTGCATGTTATTGGTTTAACCAGGAACTTCATTAACATAGAGCTTGATATATAGGTAAAAGTAAAGTCTAGCCAGAGTATGTTTTCTTCATTTTTACCTGTCTCTCAGATATCTGGTTACAGTATGTTTTAAAACCAATTTCACAAACAAAAAGTGAAACATTAGCGTACAGACCCAGCCGTTGCTAATGTTGACAAGTGTCACTGCCCAGATGCCTTTCATTTGTTTATTAAGTTAGAGGGCAGGTTTGAGTGAGTTTCCAAATTCAGAGGTAAATTTCAGAGAATAAAAAACATTGCGGTAGTTTACATTTTGATTATGTACATTACTAGACAGACATAAAATGAGGTACCTCGGTAAATGGAGGTGGTTTGTGCAGCCATCGAATACACTGTGATATTTATAAGGAAAGTTTCCTGATTTCTGTCCTCTTAATTCCATTTGCTGATCATAGCTGAGATATACTGAGCAATACTGCCCAGATTACCAATAGCATTGCTCCAATTGCTGCGTTTGCATAAGTGATGTCACGCACCATGGCAGAACTTGAAACAATTAGCCAGATCAGAAACAAAGAAAAACGATAAAACCACCAATTTCTGAGAAAAATGTGATTTTTGTTTTTTGCAAGCTATACTAGTTGAAGTCATGAAGAGACCACTCTGTGCTTTATGTAGCAGTAAAAACATCAGTGAAAAGAAAACTTGCCAGCACTACTTACATGATCTGAGGCAATCAGGTCTGCAGAAATACTTTTCAGTTTCTCATGGGGTGAGTTTTACTTTTATTGCTTCTAGAACACAATTAAGATACACAGCATGCCACCGGTACACAGATGTGGACATGTGTGATCTTGTGCTGCACATATGGTTGTAATTAGAGCGCAATGACAGCAACCAGGTGGGTGAGTTGTGGTGCATGCCATCCTGACTAACTGTAACTAGTTAGTCAGCATCTAGTTAGTCAGGATGGCATGTTGACTCACTAGATACTGTTTCCGTTTCTGATCTGACTAACTGCATCTTGTAGCTGCAGAGCCTGAATTGAAATAATTATTTATGCTGGCGTTCCTTTGGGCTGAAAGAAAACATTATCAAGATGTTGTACATTTATTATTATCTTCTTCTAATAGTGTGTAAATTTGAAAATTTATGTGCGTCTGGACCAATTGGTCAACTGTGTGTAATCTGTCCAAATTACAGAGTACACACACCTGGTGGTGTGTCTGTCACCATTTTAAAAAACTCTTCAAAGATGGAAAATATTTGGTTAATGTGATTACTCATACATACCAATCTGCAGTCAAACTAATACAGTACAGAGTATCAGGCTTTTTCTAATCCACTAAAGTATTTATCTACTTCTGACACTGGCAACCAAAGCATTCTTCATAAATGTAGTCTGGAGTACAAACCTTTATTAAATGAGTCTGGCATGTAAATGAGCCAGATGAAGTTAAAAATACATTTCCTTTTATCTAAAGTTTATTGCAGGTTGATAGAATAAAATATGAGACAATGAAGTACGACACAAGCTAAGGAGATCAGATAATAAAAAAGAGATTTATTAAAGAAACCCAAGCACATCAGGCTTTAAATAGCCACATAAACGTTATATTCTTACTTTGAAAGCCTGAGCTGATCTGTTTTACAACTCTAGAAAGCTAAGATGCAATGCTACTAAGCTACTGGAGAATACTGTTAAGTACACATAAGTGATGCATTCTGATAGTTTGCTGTTATTTCACGATGCCTGGCAGTAATACTGTGGTGGAATATGTTCTAATTTTAATTCTTAATGCCATTTCAGTGAAAATACCAAATCTTCTCAATTAACTAATGTCCAATAATGGACATTTGCTCAGGTTGAACAACTTCAATAGCTAAGAACCTACAATGATTCATTTTTAAAAATTTTTTAATCTATTCAAAGAACATAAAGTAGTTTGTCACGTTTCTATTCTACTAGAATAAATGATAACTTCAGCTAAATGGAAGCAGTACATTCCTGAGCCAGGAAGTCTGATCAACAAAGACTAAATGGCCTTTCAAATCATCCTTTCAAACTGTAAGCATGTCCTGCATACCTTCTGATTATGTTAATGCTATTGATAAATCATAAAGAGTTGAGGTTGAGCCTTACTTTCACATTCCCAATCTACCTCCAGAGATAGTCACAGAGTCATGGCAACCATAGGGACAACTCTGGATCATGGAACGAGTCTGACACACTTAAAGACATAAAGCAAAGACAGCCATAACTGCGGCTCCGGCCTTCTTATGACAAGCACAGTAATACCCCCAAAAGTGTCCATGTGATGTATGAAATATAATGATCTTCACAATTTGATGCAGTTAGCAGCACATTTACAATGACACAAAAAATCTGAGAAAAAGACAAAACGTCGGCAGACATGGTATGAGCAATCAATGTATAAATTTTAAACCGTCTGCTAGGTGAAGCTTAGACTCAAACTGAATCAACTAGGACAGATCTCTTTGCACACAGAACTATCTGTAGAAACACAAGAGCACTCCACAGTGTCTACAGAAAACAGAACAATTACAACTGTTACAATTCCTCCTGGTCATAGCTATGTAGAAAAAAATAAAACACTGAAAATAAAAATGAATGACTTATTATAGCTAACAGATTGCACATGACCAAAAAAAAAAAAAAAGTAAATGTTTGGAGTAAATAACCCTCAGGCTGTCTCTAGCATCAGGTACTACGAAATGTTCAGATGAAAGAAACTGTGGAACGACAAACCCACATGTTCAGCTTGAGAGTGAAATCAAACAAATGAAATAAAATAAGAAGGAAAAACAATTCTTCCACGGCAAAAAAACCCACCTATCTTTGCTTCAAACTGCATGTCAATTAGTAAGCAAAAATAGTGTTTAGATGCAGCAGCAGTAGGGGACCGGCAAATAGACATTTACCCAAATATTATAGAATGTGTATGCAAATATTTGAGCCTTAATCTACAGTTTGGACTTTGTTTGATCAAGGGAACACACAATAAACTCAAACTTCAACCCAATTCTAGCTTTTATAAATCATTGATGTTGCATGAAAACTTTAGACTTTAAATATTTTCTTCATGCAATAAATTTTGGATAAGAATAAAATCCATCTCTCACTGCTGCATAATCTACATGGATTGTAACACTGTGTTACAAAATCTGTTAGAAAATATTGTCAAATGCAACAAGAATGTTCTTGTTAAAGCTAAATGCTACACTTGTTTCAATGTATGTGAGGAAGTCTCATGTTCCACTGCTAATTTATAACTCGTTTTGTGTCTCTCTTCCTTGGGGCCTATCCACCCACACAAAATCAGTGAACTCCATTTTTCATTCTGTTGCTGTTTGCTCATTTGTTTGTCTGAGACTCTCTCTCACTTAGTAATTTGCCACACCATATAGTATTTGGAACCAATTTACAAATAAACAATCCTCCCATATTTGCATACCGTCCATGATCTGACTTTTGAAAAAATATTTGGTCCTTGCTTGAATTTCTCAGTAGACACAAACACGCAGAGACGGAGGCAGCGAGAGACGGAGGCAATCTCCCCTCTAACGGTTCTTGTGATCAGTGTTTTTCCACACGGGGTGATGGGATGTCAGAAGGTATAAATGCCTGCTGAGCGCTCACACTGTGAAGGGAAGGTGTGCTGGCAGTCTGAAGTTGCCCCGGAGCATGGAGCATAGAAAAGGCAATGTCACAGTGGTAAAGCATCATAGGCAGGTCAGCTCTGACAACATTCCAGCGTGAACCTAAACATTCTCCTCCTTTTCAAATTTGACTTGTATACACTGTTCCTGAAAGTGCTGGCTGTGAAATGTAAGTCAAATGTAGATTCCTTAAAGCCAGATCTGCGTGTAGCATTTCCTGTCAAGTTATGAGGATAAATAGCTCGGTCACAGATCAAGATGGATTGTTTGATGTATATAGAGAGAGTCACATCTCACAGCCAAAACTGCTGGGGATATAACTGCAGGGAAAACACTCTGCAGTAACTCACAGTAAACAGCAAACTGGTGGCAGCCACAAAAATTGACAGCCAAACAGTTATACATGAACTGAATCATGCATTAAACATCCTCCCACTTCCTTCCTGCTTCCCTTCACTCTAATCTACTTGCTAGCACATTTGCATGAAAAATTGCTAGTTAGTGTAGCTGATGTAACATTTTTACAAATGTTCATTGAAATATATTAAGTTTGTCCATCTAGATATGTAATATTGTGTTCTAAGCTTTCACATGTGATTTAAATGAATATAAAAGACATAATACTAATAATAAACAACAGTTTGTGTGTATTTTAGTCTGTCTGCACGGTGGACCTTGCGATAACACAGGTAATTAGGGGTAGTTTGGTATATTTCATGTACAGTCAGTGAAAATGTAAGATTTGAAGGCATTGTCAAATAACAGGCTGACAAAAAATATACCTCCCCTTCCCCCAAAAGAAAAAACAGGATTCAAAGATGCAAAAAAAAACCCACAAAACAAAACAGACAAAAAATAAATATATATATATATATATACACCTTTTTTTTAAAGAGATTTTCTTACAGTGTTTTTTACAGTCAAGGAACACGGATATCTCTTCCCTTGACCACAAATACAAAAAAACCCATGCTATTTCAGATCATCCAGCTTTTAAGACATTTCAGCCTATACCACTGCTAATTTCAAGGGGGAGAGACAAAATTCAAGTATTCTTTATGCACATAAACACTTTTTTGACTAAATTAAATCTTTCAAAAACCATATTTACATAATCAGAATCAACCTTTTAAATTTCACTTCAAAGCCAAACAATAATCTAAACCAAAACACAATCAAAGCTATTTCTCCTCCCTCCAGTCTAGGTGGTTGATCCAGTGAGGCTGATTGAACACACACGACTTTTGTCAGCAATTATCATGGCAACACATGATCACATGACCTCATAGATAGGGATAGAGTGATGAGACAAACGGCTTCAATTATTAAACCGATCCACCAGATTTAAATCCTTAAAACATAAATCAAAAGAAATACATTCATAAATTCTGTTATTTTTTATGGTCATAAAAACAGCACTTGTTGGGAAGAAGGGTGAATTCCTCACAGAGAGGTACGAAGAAGGAGACACATACGATGACAAAAATGGCAGAACCCCACACAAAGCATATAAATCTACTGTAATGTGACTGTATTTCTCCTCTGAGAACGTAAATCATCAAGACTTTCTTCATCGTTGCCATGTTTGCTGCTGTCTAAAACTTTCTTCTTAATTTGGAAACTAACTCAAAACTGCCATCTTGTGGACATGGAATTGACCAATGAAACTGAAACAACTATTCTGTATGTTGATATTTCCGGGATTTAAAGCTTCTTTCAAAATGTTCCATCATAGTCACAAAGACGAGCTTCCCTGTAAGCCGCCTCTGGACTTTCACAAATCACCAACAAAGCAACAATATTCCATGTCATCTTTCAAATTTATTTCATTATTTAACGACTACCCTTAACTGAAGCACAGTGATCTGTTCTGTTTGTGACTTCCTTACAAGCTAGCTCACAGGCTTTAGAATAATAGGTTCTGTTCAAGCCCTCTTACCACTTCAGTGAATGTGTGAGAGCTTGTAGGCGTGACGTGGTTAAGGTGACTCTATAGGACTAGACCAAGCGCAAGATAGACGCAGTCTATTTACTATTTATAACACTGGCAAATTTTTCAGGAAATAATTTTATAAAACTCTGGAGTCTTTCAGTGAAAACATTGTCAATCATTTGTGACTAAGGGGTCTCTTCAATGATGTGTGCTTTGGTTTTCCACCTGTTCAATAGAAAAAAAAAAATAGCTGATCAGATGGCCTGGAACCTCTTTGAGATGCTTGCACATGAAAATTGTTGAGCTGGATTTATTTGCAAAGAACATTATTGCACTTGAAAACAGACAGCTTTTGAATGTGACAGGAAAATAAAAATGTTGTTCAATGCAAAGTTGTGATGATCTGCTGGCTTGGGCTCCAACTGTAGTATAAGCATAAAATCTAGGTAAACTTGGCAATTTTGTTGAGCATGGGGCCGCAACGATGAACACTACAACCTGCAGATGGAGAGAGGACAGAATTTATTAACTTTCACTCCACCTGGCAGCTCAATCTTGGTCCTGCATATCCATGCTGTCTAAAAGTTCTCAAGAGGAGCTATGGAGTTGTTGAAATATACAACTAAACTTTCCCCTGCACACCACATGCTCTCTGGTGCATACCATATACTAATTGGTGAGCACCTGTTGATACGTGGTGCGCACAAGTTAGTTAAATTTTTTCTTCAGTGTCCTTTTAGGGGCTCCGTACAATTTAGACCATAAGTGTGATGTGACAGAAAAATGAAGTACAGTTGAAACATTTTTAAAATAAAAATGTGAAAAGTGTGGCATGTATTTTTGCTTAGGTTCCTTATACACACTTACTCCCTTAAATAAAAATAAAATCCAGTGCAGCTAATTGCCCACAGAAGTCCACAGAGTCAACATCTGTGGAATGTATTAAAGACCTCAGAACATTACAGAACAAATGGATTCATCCAGACAGCTGCATTTTCTTTTTGGTTTAAGCTACCAAGATAGATCCCAAAAGAACTGGACCTCTCATCGTTAAAGGTACTGAGTTATGGGTCTAAATGAATGCCATCTTTTCAGGTTCTAGTTTTTGAAAAATACTTAAAAAGAAACAAACTTCCACTTCATAATTATACACTCCTTTATGTTGGTTCATCACATGACAATGTAACAAAATTTGAAACTTTGACTTCCGGTGTTTGGGCATTTATGTTGCAATAGTTTTAGAGTAAGGAGAGTATCTGATGAATGTAAAAAAATAATTTCACATGACCAGTAAAGGTCAGAACACAAAAAAGAAAAATACAAGGAAGAAAAGTGATGCAAATCCAAGATACTGTTCAAGTGCCTTATGTCTAGGTTAGTTAAGGGTGTTGTTAAAAACACAAGAGAGAAACAGTACATTATATGATTTGTCAAAGACTTTGCTGTCACGCCATGCATAAATTGGTATTTGTACCACTAAACACTGAAATGATTAACTCAAAAGGCCTCTGACAAGCCTCTCATAGCACACAGCATTAAAACTAAGCCACACAAGTTCAGACTTCAGTTCATTGCAGAAACCAATGAAGGATATTACTTATGACAAAGGAAACATGAAGATAAATCAGACACAATGGTTTCAATCACTTAACACAAGGGCTTAAAGTAGGAAAGCATTCCTGGAACTACTCAGGTGCTTCTGACTTTTAGTGGTTCTGAAGTGAAGTATTAGGATTCATATGCATAAAAAATGTTCCATGGCAGCACACTAGATCATTCACATGGGGAATTTCACACACTGTTTAACGCTGACTGTGACAAGACATCTGATGGACTTCAATTTGCAGAAGAAATCTAGTCTGTCTCAGTGTGTGATCTTTGAAATCAAATCTATCATTTACAAAGAAGGTAAGAAAATAATTTTCAATTAAATAGAATAAAAGAGGAAATAAAAATGCAAAAGCTTAAAATGTGGCTTTCCCATTCTTATATTGACCCCATGTGGTTAGGGGGTATTGAGGATAGGTAAAATTGACTTTTTTCAGCTTTATATCATGTTACAATGTTATTCTGTCATCAAAACATACCTGGAGTGTTACTTTGATTCTTTCATGCACGTATGAGAAATGCTTTAATCTCTTATGGCGGCCATTCAAGGATGTCTATATGCTTGCTCTCACCAAGCACCGCCTTTTTCCCGCAGCTCCTCTACGGAGCTGCAGTTTCCAAGCCAAGCTTCTGCCTCACAGAACACCCCTCCCAAGCGATGTTCTTTGGAGTATAGCAAAGAACATCTGCAGCTGATCTTTTCTATACTGCAAAGAACTGAAGCAGATTAATAAAGAAACTTTGTGATAATGTGCTGAAGGTCAAGTGTCAGAAAGTGAAGGAGTCTCTTAAAAAGACAAAAGCATTAAATTGCAAAGTGAAATTTTGTTTAAGTCATATTTTAGTATATATGTATATATGTGTATATATATATATATATACATATATATATATATACTGTATGTAATACAGCATTTTTATAACTGAAGGTTACATAGTTAAGTTAATTGTGCTATAAAATGGCACTTGGTGCCTGGCATTTACATGATACTGCTTCTTCAAAAAACTCAAATACCACTGTGCCCAAGTAGGAAATTATGACATACTAACAAAAGTTAAATTCATACCATAGAAGGAGTTGGAAGAAGAGGCTGGCTTAAAGTGCTTGTATCTATAAACCTCCACAAAGAATAGAAAGTGTAAGTGCTCTGGTACGAAGGAAGTCTTCCGCGTAACTTTGGACTTCCCAGAATCAGGTTAAATTAGAAAGATGTTTTAAATCTGGCAATGTGATCAGCAGGAAACGCTGCTTGTCCAAAGATCCCTTCTACACACTTTCAAACCAAAGATATGCATGTGCACCCTGGACCTAATCTCTGCTGCACCAATTTAACATCTGGCACATTCACTTCTGACAGTTTCTGCAGATCGTCCCTGATTACAGCAGGGACTACTGCAGACTCATGGATCAATCATCCCATGATAAAGCAGATAAATGCAACCAGTGTCTGCTGATAGTGTGGTTTGAAAGCATAGCAGAGATGGTGAGAGAGATAGGGACAGAGAGAGAGAGATGAGGATGAGGTTGTAGTGTTGAGGGAAAACATTTTTTATTGGATAATGAAGACAAAATACATGCATTACACAGATTCCAGACTGATACATATAAGAGTGCAGAGGGAAGGAAGGAAAACTAAAGCAGATGGACTTACTATGCTTTTTGAAACTTCATTTGGATGCTAATTGAATCAGCATGCAAGCTGCAGGGAAATTGAATAAAATGAAGAAAAGAAAGAGCCATATTGGGCAGGATTAAAATCAGGCCCTGGCGATAATTCCCTAATGAACTTTACATCACCCGTTATTTCAAATGAGTGCAGATTCTAAGATCCTTCCAAAGTTGTTGGTTAATGTTTGCAAGCTAATTGAATTAGCAGCCATAAGAGGGGAGGCATTTCAAACTGACATACCAACATTTGTATGTCCAAATGGGTTGTGTCTTAGTTTCATGTTAGTCCCATCTGAAAATATTTTCCAAAGAAGTCTTGTGTGACTCATAATGTGACAAAATACCTATTACTGGACACACACATACACTAACAGAACCTTGCCAAATCTTAAAATTTTGCACTGATTGATCATGGCAACAAGCTGAAAATTTAATTGTGCCTCTCTGATAGTGGGCTGGCGCATCTGCCAAGACAAAACTTGGCAGCCAGAATCCAAGTCCTGGTCATCTGTTATGCTAGCTTCCAAGAGTTGCATCAGCAGATCTTGTCAAAGTTGACAGAAAACAAATATCATCATTGAATAATGCACTAATTAAAGTTAACTTATGCACATGCTTGCATCTTTGTTTCAATAAATAAATTGTATACAAAATCAAAGCAACAAAAATAATTAATACTGATCATTAATAAAATCTATGCTCAAACACTACTGCGGTTCTATTCAATACATTAGAATTTGCCGTTTAAGTTAAGCTTGTTTATCAGATTAAAGGTACCTTTTAAAGATAAAAGAAAGTATTAAACATGATTAGGTTAAAGTTCTTTTTGTTAAAACTGTACTTTTTTATTATTTAAAACAGAGAAGTGAGCTACAAACATGTTAATGTATTTTTGACATAAATTCAGAAAATAAACCAAAGGGGTTCTCCTAAAAGCCTTTTGTTTATATAATTACCACAATATTACATTGTACTGAGATGCTGTTTCAGTTTCAGTGCTCTGTATTGGTGGTACCATTTCTTTGTAGCTGTGATTAAGTTAGTTGGCTCTTGTTGCTGCTTTCATCACTATGAAATATCATGTTTGTTCACGCTGCACAAACCTCAAATTTGCAGGACAAAATATAATTTTTGCCTTAAAAGTAAAGTTTTTCTGCCTGTTCACATTTTCAAAGATAAAGTGACTAATCTACGTATGATACAAAACTAGAAGATTGTGGAGATCTGAAGGAATTCAATATTGGACATACAAACTGTAAAGTACACCAAAAAATATTGGTAACTCTTGAACTTTTCACATTTGACGCAGTATAAATGGTATACAATAGTGAAATGGAAAATTTAAGATACACAGATTTACAAAATATTGAGGTTTATGATTCCAAGGCAATGGATAAATGTGAAAAGTATAAAAAAATTGGGTATGAAAACTTTTGCTTAGTACTGTAATCTTGAACTGTGTGGTAATAACAGTACATCAGATGTTTACCTGAACATCTGAGTCTATCAAGAGTCACAGAATGGTGAGAAATCCAACCTGACAGACATTGAACTGTGAAATATCCTGGTTAATCCTGGTATATCTAGCATGTTGAACATGTTACTGTTTTGCATTAGAGGATGAAACAACTGTTGGACCTAGTACCTGATAGACCTAAAACCTAATAGCTTTTCATTGTAAATTGGTAAATATTTTTTTTCTCACTTCTGCACAAAGCTAAGTGGTTGTGTTTTTTAATGACAATGTGAAGATGTCAACCCTGTGGGATACATTTTTTGTTCAGCAGCAAACACTCTTCAAATTGATTAGTTATTTTTGTTATTAATATTAGTTCTAATGTGTGCTTCATGAAAAATAACCAAAACATGTAACCAGAATATTAAGTAGTCCAGTGTGCTGAAAAACGGCTTTCATATAATTTTGGCTAAATCAATACAATGTGACAGTAATACCAAATGGTGAACTTAAGAGGATACCTTCTGTATGCTGCAGACTGAAGGACAAAGACGATTACTCACTCTACTGAAGCTTTTACAAACTATTATATTTTTTCATCCAAGGACTTTTAGAACTATTATACTGTTGTTCTTCAAATAAACATAATAATCATGTTATCCAAGTTAATAGGGATTAGACTTCCTTAAACTTTTCCTTAAAATTGCCCTTCCTTTTTAGACTTTGGAGATGAAAAATAATATCACAGAAAACAACAACAAAAAAGCACATTATTGCAGTATCTGTAGCTTTGACTAAATAATGATTCAGTGTCATCTTTCCATGCATCTGATACTATAGGATGTAATCTCTTGCAAAGACAGAGTACCTTATGCTTTTTGAACATGTTGGAAAAATGATATAGTGCGAGTCACATCTTAGAGACATGACATATACTCAGCATAAATGTAATTTCTACAAATTATATGTAAATGACTAAATAATACTGATACTCAATCTCACGCTATGCACATGCTCATAACCCGAGCAGAAATCCATTGAGCATCACATCTATTAATTATTGCTTCTAGCCTGTGATACACATGAGAAAACAATCTATGTAAAGAATCAAAAGGCACTGATGTTCAAGATGAATTGTAGAAGAGCTGGTGTACATCAGCAGAATATACAGATGTTGATCTGACGGATATTTTGAATTTAACTCTTAAACACTTAATGCAATTAGATGCTTGAAAAGAAGATTTATCTTTTGCCAACCGATTCATGCAAAGGTCAAATGATAAAATAAAACCATTTCTCCTGCTCTTCTTGTTTCCATTCACAATCAGAGGCCATGCATGCCAAGGAAAGTTTTTATTCTTTTCTACTAACCCTGTAACAGACTTGTGATTCACTTGGGATGAACATTTTCTTCTCATAACAATTTAAGCAGAATCCATCCACCAAAGACCTTGAAGACGATTAAACTGATACAGGAATCAATAGATCCATCATGGTATGTATTTCAGATGGAGGGAGGATAAATGTTGCAGGATCCCTGGTGATTCCAGGTGTATTTTTCCTCATCTTTTTAAATTGCTAGCCACACTTTGTTAATGTTCTTTGCTAACTCAAACAGACTTTTTTATGTAAAGCAGAATTCAGCTTGTCTAACAGCATTCTCCTCTGCCCTTACGCTCTTTTAATACCTCACTGGTTCGGGACTCATTGCTGGGTCTGGTCTGTTTTCCAGTGATTCTTGAGCTAACTGAACCTCTGCCTTCTTGCAAGTAAACCTTTGTTTAAAACATAAATGTTTTATGTGCAGCTAGCTAAAAGAAGCAAATGTTCTCCGCCAAAATAACCGTGTGTTTGCTGTCATGAATATTTATTAATGAGAATAAGAAGAGAGAGAGGACTCTTAAAACATGGATAAGCAAAGAGGAACAGAGTAGAAGTCTTATCATGTTGGTTAATTTTGGATTCTTCTTCATCCATCTGATATTATGTATTTACTGTCCTCAGCTAGAGACACTACACGATTATTCTGTCACTGTCAGCCTGCTGACTAGCTCTGCCATGGTGATATCTGCCAAAAAAGACCAACAGAAAGCTTGATGTTATCGAGCTTTGTCTCATAAATTAAACATATGCAGTTGCCCTTATTGAGCAATGTTTTATGACTTTTATTCCTGCCTCTTGTATATTCTCAGTTGTTCAAATGGATTAAAACTTAACAAATGTTTATTTTTATCAGGAAAGTATTTCCAATAAATAATATTTAAGGATCTATCTTCAAAGAATCAACCAAACATTAAAGTACAATCCTGCTTTCTATGATCAACATTATTGTCCACCTACTTCACTTATGTCTTACAGGAAGCCCCTCAACATGGAATGCAGACATTAATGAATGAATGGATGAGTGGATTATATGTTTTTTTATTCATTGCATTTGCAAAGCGTCATCACAAGAATAACTAAGGATAATCAATTCAGTGACCATGGAGATCACTGTGTACCATTTCCTGCCAACTACAAAGGTTGTAGTGAATGTGTTCAAGTAACGGTTGTTCACTAATAGTAATGAAATTAGTGCTACTGAGCTCAGACAGAACATTTTTATGCAACCTATGCAGGATTACTTCCTGTTATGCAGTGTTTAATATGCTGAGTAGTATTTTCCAACAAGAGTAAAACTGTCTTTAATGTCTGTCTACATACTCATCAGTGTTGGATGAAAAAAAAATAGTGTATTATCAATATATCCTCAACAAATTCAACAACCGAGAGATGAAGAAAAAAGATTTCATGTTATTCTGAAAAAAAAAAGATTCCTGGCTGAACATTGTTGAGTCAAACTACTTTGAATTTCAAACTACATAATTCACAGTGAGACACACCATATACTTATCAAGAGTGATGACAAAGCTAAAGGGAATCAATACTGCTAGTAGGAAACAGACTGTGAACACAGCAAAATAACCTGTAGCTCTATAAGTTCCAATAGCTGTCTGGAAAACAGGCGAGTATGGTGGAAAGAGAAAACTCCACCACATCTGGTCATGTTATAATGTATAACTAAGATACAACTGTGCAAGATACTAATTTCTGGTCACTGATGTGACAATTTTAGACTCTTTTCCTTAAGAAATTATCTGAGAAATGATTCAAACTTGCCTGGAATCAACAAAAGTAAAAAAAAAAAAAATCCTTTAGTGATGAAAATCCCCCCCCTTTCTTTTGGTCAAATCCCAAAAGTGCTCTCAGTAGCTTAGCAGTCACTTCATTGGGGTTCAATGTCTCCAGAGACCACTCACTGCATAGACACATTTGGCCTAAGGCAGCAAATAAATGGCTCCAACCCAATTCTGTCATACAGCTGTAGCATCTTTTAAGAATTGCTAACTTCTGCCTGTAAAACTTGCTCATTTGTTATGGTGCTGTTTGTTGTGTTAGATCCTCCTCATAAGTTTCATAGAAACTCTTAAAACTATTGGAGTGTTTTAGCAGTGGAAAGGAAAAAGTTAATCACCACACAAAAGTTTAAGATCTTGGTCACTCAGGATGATAAATCAGTAACATTAATTGTCTCCAGTTCAGGAGTGGCTAACAGTAGTAGCCCATGTTCAGTATAAGTGGCACTGCAAGCCCTAAGAATCTCCCTTCTGCTTGAGGCCCTTTTCCTTCCTCACTTTTTCCTTCTACTCATCTTTTTATTCTTATGTTTGTACGTAGCACTTTGTAAACAGCCAGCTTCCTTAGCAATGAGCTTTCGAGGCATTTTTACATGACTGCTGAAAAACCGTCAAGTCATCAGTCCTCTACATAATTATGTAGATAATTATCAGTCCTTATTTTAATAATAATTTAAAAATTATTATTTTTTAATAATTGAAAAATTATTTCAAAATGGATAATATGAAATAATTTCATAAGATCCATTTTCAAATTTTCTGAGTTTTAGGTTTTCCTTAACTGAAGGTCATAATCATCAAAATTAACAAATAAATGCTTCAAAAATGAGTGCAATAAATCTGTCATACCTGAGTTAAATTTTTTTTTAAACTAAAAGATTGAAATAAATGAACTGTTTGGTTATTCTCTGTCATACGGAAACATTCCTGTGTATAGCACATGCGATAAATAAATAAACATCAGACTGTACTCCTTTTGAGTCTTTCTTGGGAAGAAACTAATGAACTACTACTCTGCATATGGTAAAATCTCTGCAAATAAATTAGTGTTTGGTGGTTCGACCAAGAGCCTGTGGAACAATTCCCTGAAATCGCAGAGATGGGTCACTTTAGTCATGTCTCTTCCCTTTGCTTCCCTGTCTCTGTTTTTAATCCCCCGCTGTGCTTTCTTCTCGGTCCTCAATGTGCCTGCAGAGAATCCCTTTGATCCCAATGTGCATTTTACCTGGTAAACCGCCGTTTTCTTTCTTCCAGCATCTTCCTGAGAAATCTTCCACGCTTGTAATTCTCTAATCATGTCTATTCTGCAAATATTGCTTGATGTTTACACACATTTTTGAGATCATCTTGATTTCTTGCAGATCTCACAGATTAACGGCACAACAATATTTGCAAAAATCTTTCAATAAACATCAATCTTTTCTCAGGTAATTAAAAAATACAAATTTATCAAAACAAAGGAAATTCAAAATTTACATGTCACTTTGAGAATATGATCTCCGTGTTGAGAGATGCCTGTGACAGAAGCAAAACTGTCTGTAAATGTATGTGGTTAAAACAAATATCCTTTCAGGAACATTCTGCAAATCCTTTATCTACAAACAAACAATATAATGCAGGAGTTTAGCTAAATTATAACAAATGGTTGTGTGCGACCTGATTTGCTTTAATGTGTACTTGGAAATTACTATTTTGTTATAAATCTACCATATGTATGCAGGCCATCCACAGTTACAGTCAACAATTTCACACAAACTCTGTTGTCGTCATTGGAAGCATGAGGGGATTATCCGGGTGCCACAGACACGCAAAACACATATTTATCACTTTAGGGAGATAAGTGGCTGTGAAAACTTCTGAGGCAAGGGATAACTAATGGACCACCAGTAGGAAATTATGATCAAGTCTTGTTTTGTAACCTTTGCAAGCTGTAAATAATTTTGACAGGTTGGAAATGATGTGATGCAGTTTGTTCTGGCAGTGTTTTTTCACAAGGCCATGCCTACAAAACGATTTACATTCCAGTTAATATGCGACGCTGCAGTGTTGTGGATTAAGGAGTCTGTGAAAGATGATCATATTTTCTGTGATTTCTCAAATGAACAGCTTTCTTTTTACCTGACCCAACATGAGATGAGCAGTCATCACTCAGCGGTTTTATTTGTTTGGTTGGTTTCTAGATACTGTTGCCGTGTGTTTGGATCAGATGTGTGCAAGTGAGTCAGAAGAAGCAGGTAGGTTCAATTGTTTAGAACTGCCACAGGTGTTACACACTTTTCTGTGTACTCATATCATTCTCACAACCTATTATTGGAAAAGTGCATCCCCCTCTGCCCTGCTTTAGAGGTAACCATTAAACTGAAAGCTCATGCTGAGCTATGCCTGCAGACAGGGATCTGCATGTAATCTGTGCAGAGTGGAGGAAAGGAAGAGGAGCAGCTGGCAGAGGGAAACTGGAAGACCTTCTGTAACTTTGAACTTTATCAAATCATTAGACAGGGACCCAAATCAGAGTCAACACCTTGGACTACATATTGGGCTAAATCCACCAATCCATTCCCCATTTCAGACATCGTTGATTTGTTTGCTGGTCATATGTTGATTGTTTTTACAGTGATGATAACTGAAGAGAAAACTCTAAGGGTTTTCAGCAGTCACTAGTTACTGGACATTGAAAACAATTATTTTGTTTTCTTTCTTCTTCAAAACTGTTTTGAAGACTGTTAAGTTGTGTGGTCCATAAATGCCCTCACCTCCCCCCTCTCAACAACCCTTTGTTCATTTTTTGCAGCTCTGCAGATAAAAGGAACGTGTTATATTATGATCAATCTGATGTGATGTAAATGTTAATCTTGCTAATATAACTAGACACAGAGGCACAAATTCCAGCATAAAAGTGTCATTCATATTAACTTATACAATACCACAACTATCAGCAGCACTAAATGTTAAAATAAAAGCCTTTTAGGAACAGAGCAAAGGAACAGTTCCTTCACCTCAGCGTCTGACATCACAGCTTCTGTCACAGCTTTTCTTTCTTTTTTTTTATTGATTCACATTTAGTTTTTAACATGAATAAAGTCACATACTGGAGTAAAATAAGAACCAAAACAAGCTGGATCAGAGCATCTCCGCTAATGTAAAAGTAGTTAATAAATAGCACAACATCCATGAGAAAACTTAAGAGGAAACATAGTAAGTATTAAGTGGATATTTCAGAATTTCTTTCAAAACATCACATTAAGTGCCTGCATCAATTTAAAGCCTCTGTCTTTCAAAAACTTGGCTCTTTTATAAAGATGTGAAAAATGGAAACACATCACTCTACTCCAGTTGATGGTCTTGTTTATGTGAGGTCTGAGGTTCAATACAAAACTTCATAAGCAAAAATGCAGTATAGTTGTGTTAGCAGAGGGAAAATGTCAAACATGTAACGATCTGATGCATCTCCAGCAAATTTCTCTTTGCTGTGTGGACATCTTAAGGCTCATAATTAGCCTTAAGATGTTCCAGCTGCTTCTGGCAGCTGGAACATTTGGCAGCTAAGTTTCACAGATTCAGTTGACTCTTGAAAACATCTTCAAAGATTCTGTTTTGAGTTTCCCCTCTGAGTAATTTCATCTCCAGCCATGTCACAAAAATGTTAGCTTGGATGATACCCAAAACATCTGGGACTCAGTTTTTGTTTTGACCTACACAGACAAAGCAGTTCAGATGTATTACGTATTCAGATGTAAGCTTCTCAATCAGACTGATTGTTGAAGACAAATAGCCTTCTTGGCAGAGGTTTAGATATACGACTTACTTTCCCTATTTGCAGGGACTTTCAACCAGTTTCATCCATCAATGAACTTAAATTATATCTTTTAGTGTTTGGAGTGGAAACATTCCTCCTGTTTCCACTCCATAATGGAAATACTTTCCTGATTAATAGGAATACTTATTTCATCATTAAGGCTGATTAATTCCATTAGTCTGTGACACTTGAAGTCATTTAGTACTAGTGCTGAGTATTAATTATCTTCCATGGCAACCAGTTAAAAGTAGATATCCAACATGCAATGTAACAAATGCACATAAGATGTTTTTTTAATGCACAAACCACTCAACTGAAACTGTTGCATCACTATAAAAGTGAAACGGCACTCTGTGATATATGACTAGCTATGTTTGCTTTTGAGAGCCAAGACATCATATATGCCTGTGTGCAAAGACACAGTTTTTGGAAATGGAAGCCATTGATTTTCTCACAGCATCTGTGTAGCATCTCCTCTTCCCTGCCAGCACAGCATGTAATATGAGACCGCAAGTTTTTCCTTTTACCTACAGCAATCAATTTTGCTCAACCAAGATCCATGGCATAGATTGGGCCTCTCTGAGTGCTTTTCTCCCTGAGCATACATCCCTGCATGTCATCATCCCCTGATAAGAGCTTTAAGCATGATAATAATTGCAACAAAATGTCTGAATGAACCAAATCCAATTATATCTGGCAAATCATTATGACAGCAGAATGTGAAGAGTGGCACAGGTGTGGTGTGCTTCACTAATATTGGTATCACTTGAACTTTTTCACATTTTTGTCATGTTACAGCCACAATCTTTGCTGTAATAAATTGCAAGTTTATATTACAGAAAAATGCTAAGTAGTGCTTATGCATGTAGTGAAATGAAAATCTGGAAGGTTTGACCTGCAGTTCAACTCAGGCCCTGTGGGTCAATGCTATGTAAAATCACTTTTGGTAAATCACTTTTATTCCATGGTAAAAAGTGATTTTATATTTTTACCTGGGGTATATCTCTTCCGCATTAGCACATGTAAAGACAGCAATGCCTTGATCATTCTTCTTTATAAAATATCTCAAGTTAACTCACACTGGATGGAGGGCATTTGTGATAATCAGTTTCCAACACTTGCAGCAGATTATCAACTGGATTTATGCCTGGACTTTTGCTTGACTATTCTAAAATACAGATATCCTCCAAACTAAACTGTTAGAGTTGCTGTGAAGTCTTTTGTAGTGTATAACAGGTTTTCATCCTCAATTGAAATGTATTTAGATCGCTTTACGTCTCCACCAACTCCCACTTCTCTTTTCCACTGGAGAAAAGAATCCCCTACAACATAACACCAGTTTTCTCTTTACACCAAACCTGTGTTATGTGTTTCTTAGCTTACATAGTCCTGTTTTTTCATTAATGTTATTGAACTAACATGTGAAACCTGCACCGAACAGCTGGATTTATAGGGAGATGAAATTACATACAACTGAACCCTATTTACTAATTTTGTGAAGTGAGAAATAAGGAACATTTTTAAGGTCTTGGATGCACATTGGCATGGCCACTAACAAGTTCAATAAATCTTTAATTCCCAACAAGACAACCTCTTCTTTGCCATTAACTCTATAGCTTGGAGTGAGATGCGGTTTCTCAACCTTAAAGAAAAGTGGATTAGCAACCTTTTATCAGGGAAAACTAAAATACATAAGGCTATAAGTGAGGGGATGTTAGGAATGATGCACTCCAAGTTGATGTGTAACCTGAACTTTCTCAGCCTCAAGTTCACATATTGTTGAAAAAAAAATCCAGAACTAAGCATTCATTTAGGGTTGTGTGTTATCCTTTTCAAGAAGCATGTACTGAAATGAAAACAAATAGGATTAAATGGTTGCAATCCAGACTGAAAACCTGGATTATGGCCAAAGATAACCTTGGCTTTTTTCAGCCAAGGTGTTAGGCTGAAAAAAGCTTACATATAAATAAACAGATAGAAGGACTTATTTCTAGGTCTTTCCCCTTTCCCTCATCTTTGCCCTTGACTTTGTATGTAAAAAATTGAAAACAAAGGAAGGATGTCTTTAGCCTAAGCTAAGAATGCATCCTTTAGCAACATATTTTTTCTGAAAAAGTATAGCTAAATTCATTTGCATAAGATATTATATCAGCTTTCTGCAGGGTGTTCATTTCCAAACCAGTATAATGATTTTTCTGTAGCGTACATATAGAAATAGGAGATTAAAATCAGATTAAATTTTACCTGTAGCCACTGTGACTGGTCACTGTGTCCAGCTGTCCAGGCATTGACCTTGCCCTGCTTGTCCAAACGGGCTTTTCCAGGTTCCCAAGTGAACATGTCCATGTTGAGTGTTCGGAAAATGCTGGAAGCCGTGACCTGATAATCTTGGACATGGCCTGACTTCATCCCCAGTGGTTCAGAACAGCCTTAAACGAACAAAAAGAGACAGGTTTGTTCCAAACTTTACATGATGTAAATTCACAAATGAAGGGATGTGAAAATAAATTGGGTTTTGACCAGAATGTTCAGACTTGTCAGCACTAATCACCAGAGACTTAAAAAAAATACTGTACTTTGTGATCACATGCAAATGTTATTAACACCATTTTACAGCAACTACTCTTTTACGAACACAGTTTGATGTGAATAATTAAAGAAAACGTAGTTCTTTGAGTGAAATGAAAATAAGCATCCACAGGCCAATTTTTTTTACAAAAACAAGAGACTCTGATCAGTGCATCCAAAACATAAAAAATGTATCTGATTAGTAAAGACCAAATACCTGTCAGCTCACAGCCAAGCAGCTCCATGCGTAAGGTACAATGCCTCCTGCAAACTTGGGGGTAAACGCGCACAAATTGGGCTTCAATGGGAGGTGTAAAAGAGTTGGCTGATGGGGCGTTGTTGTCAACATTTCCCCTGAAAATCTGTCGAACAGGATGAAACACCCACAGATGAGGGCAGAGAGAATGGTGAAACAGATCACTTTGCTATAATGTGACAATCAATCTACTGCACTCTGCAGTGTTTACCACATAGTGGACAAATTGCCGTCAGCCCAGGTCAACGAGCGAGAATTACTGAAAAAAATTAACAATTTCCTGCATCATTTGAACCTGATCACTCATAAAAACAGCAATGTGTTTTAAATTAGAGCCCCCGTAATTTTTCTAGTCTTTCTCCAGAATTACTAACTGAGAATAATGTGATCCCAATACGTCTTGTAGTAAAAAAAGTAAGTACAGAATTGTATTTTCTTCTCAATTCTAGAATGCAAAAACAGATTTAATCACAGGAACTCAAGGACAGTTTAACAAAGGTACATCTTATAAATTAAATAAGATGACAGCAACCACATATTTCTGTCAAGAATGACAGAATGCTGCATAGACTATTTGAGGGCCGTTCATCCCCAAATAGTACATAAATTGAATCTTAAACTCCTGGAAGTGGATAGGGATAAAGGGGAGCAGGATGGACCCTGTGTGCAAGCTAATTAGAAATCCATCTCATCATGTCCTCCACCTTGCCCTTCAATATTATAGTCTCTGTTCTCTGGGTGAACATGTGTATGAGTATGTATCTTCATCAATGTGTCACAGAATTAGAGGCAATTGGTAAAGGTAGGCATACACGAGACTCACCATATCCTCATCTTTGCCCTTGACTTTGTATGTTCTCCAGGTCTTCCCATCATCGCTGTAGGCTACTTTGTATGACTTGACATACTCTGGGCTGCCGATACGTTTGGCACCTTGGGTAATCAGGCCTGTAACCCTCATTCTCCTCTGGAGGTTTATCTGCAGAGTTCCACGAGAGCATACAAAAACATCAAATTCCCTCCTAATTTAATGGCTCATACACACATCAGATGGGTCTCTGCAGTCACAAACAGACAGAGCATGCTTGTCATGGAGATCAGTTTGCCCTATTCTATTGTTTCTGTCAGGTCATCTATCTTATTCAGAAACCCTACAATCAAATGAAACATTTAATCAATTCTCAAGATCCACATTCAACTACACCCACAATCTGCAATCAGACAATATGATGTGCAGAAGTTTGGTGAGCCAGTAGAAAGAGAGTGAAGCTGCAGTAGAAGGAGGTGATTAATGGTTGCCACTGATGCTATCTGGCAACACCAAAGTGAATCTTTACTCTAAGTGCATACAATTTTATGGAGTTTTACAAACATTTCATATTGACAAAGTGCATTCCAGCAGACCTGGACATTTTTCTTATGTTTTTCTGTTATATTTGCAGCATGCTTGTCGTTTTTAAATCAAAGGAGGATATAACAATACCTCTTGTCATGGCTCTCAAACAGTGCAAAAAACACTGGTTATGTAAAGTCTCATATATTTATGTCATGACAAATCAATCAATCAATCAGAATCAGTCAACAATATCTATACCATTTGATCGATTTGGTTGCAGTGATGCACCAGACAGAAAACTTAACATAGACACAATAAGTATACACATAACATGATTTAAAAATTGGCGCATAAAAACAGTATTTACATTACAGTGTTTACATTATTCATTCCCAACAGTAAAGACTAAATAAAAATAACATAAAAACCAAGTACAAGTGGGAGAAATACTGCGTGACAGAGAGCTAACAACAAAATTACATAGTAAGCCTGTGACAATAATAATTTAAAACAGCTTTCTTTATGTTCAAGAAAATAAGTCAAACAAATTAAAGTTAAACTCATATAACTCAAGCATGTGACATTAGAAAGAAAGAAAAAAAACCAAAGTCAAAACCTGAACATAAAAAAACACAAATCATGGCATATAAATCACACTCTTAAAACTAAGGTAAAAAAATTAACTTTGTGATTTTTAGTTTGAGACTATTTCCTCTCTCTGGATGATACTCCATGTTCTGCAAAACATATTTTGAGTTTTCATATACAGTAATTCACAGTCACATCAACAAAATATTTGGACCTAAATGTTTCCTGTCACAAAACTGTGCTTGTCTCTGAATTAACACATTCAGCCTCGCCTTAATGAATCTAGAAAGTATTCACACTGCTTTACTTTTTCATCATTTTATACTACAGTCTAATGCATTGTATTAAACTATTTCCTTAAAATTTGTCACACAAATAACCCACTATGACAATTTGGAAAACGGTTTATGAGTGTTTTGCATATTTTTTGTAAAAGAAAACCAAGAACTAACATTTATTTAAAAAAAACAAATCTGAAAAAAAGGAAAGCAATGTCGATACCTTATGGATGTACTCTAAAGCTGTGTACATACTGTCCCTTGTTTTAAATAAATGTACAATTATCTAAAATTCCACAGACAGTTTACATTTAGAGGTTGATAGCTCCTTCTTCTCCATCAAGAACTGGAGCTGTCAGTGAGGAAACCTTTTCCCCTTTCTTTTCATAATGTTTGTGACTGCTGTGTTTGCGGCAGACGGCCATGTTTCAGCTATAAGCCATGGCAATAGCGAAGAGACAACTGTTCACAACTGCTCTACAACATATGCATCTTTGTGATGGTATTTGTAATGATTTTATAAATGACAGACAGAGGAAAAGCAGATAGTGGGCATAAGCCCAAGAAGTATCTCTATCTAGAAGAGAGAGGAATGGTGTCATGAAGCCATGACAACTTAAAAAAAAAAATCACCAGAATAAACTAATGAGGCATTGTTGAAAACTAGCGAAAAATATATAATAGCTCTAGTCAGAGTTACAGTGTCACCGCTTACACAGACTACCTGTGACAAACTGACAGGCAAACACTTCACTAATATAGGCATTGTCATCGAGTCTCAGTGACAGCTCAGTCTGCATGGAGCGTATAATAATATTATAATTATAATCAATAATGCTAAGCTCAGAGATTGGCATTATCAAATGCTTGTCCTTTTCATCGCATGATGAAAAGATGCTTAAATGCTGCTAAGTACAGTGATTAAATTCTAGATGGTGCTAGATAATTTAGTTGCATTCAGATGGGATCCAGCTTGTTCAACAACAGCATGGAAAAGAAGAGTCAGGCAGAAGTTTAGGTGGCATGAAAGGCTATTTTAGGAGTACAAAATATTTAGTGAGATTAGAAAGGCACTATTAAAACAGTTTTGTGATTTAGTTTCAGCCCTGAATCCTGAAAAATCTACAGTGTTATTCTGAAAAGGAAATAAAACAAAGTACAACCAGAATTTACAATAAATTTCTTGTTTGGTACAATTTTGTGACATGAATAACATACATTTTTATATTTTTCTTTGTTGGCTAGACAATGAGAATAATTAACTCAGAATTACATAAGTATTGAAAAGTAAAACATTTTGATCACAGTTTCAATTATTTTTCTACCTTGCAGAACATAAAAACGAACCGTTTTAGCATAAACAATGAAATTCTGTTCACATGTCAGGAGCCCATTACCAAATAGCATATTGAATTTGCAGCTGCCAAGCAAAAATCAAATCTAGCTCAAAAATAAAGTTGCTGTTTTGTGGGGAATTTGCATGCTGTATTTTATTTTTTTTTCTAAAATAAAGTTTCTGCTTTCCTGATAAACTCCTAAACTAACATGTTACGTCAAAATGTAATACATGGTTGTTTGTCTCTGTATGACATAATGTGATAGACTGCCCGTCCAAGCTGTTTACCGCATGTCGTCAAGGCATTCTTGAATAACTTATAGAAGACTCAACTCATCACATTTACAGTACTTAGTACTCAAGTTGACAGCATTATGTGAAACATCCATGTTTTTTTTACACTGTTTCATCACAATCTGTCATAGCTTGTTGAAAATAATGCCATGTAGTGTGCAATTCTGGCAAGCTTATGAAAATGTGAGAAAGCTGATGTCAGTTGATGACAACTCTCATCTTCTGATAAAAATGTGAAGGCCTGTGGGGATAAAGGACTGGTGCCTTGTTGAAGTTCTCAGAAAATCCTCACAGACAATGGCTGGAGAGGGAGATAAAGGAAGTCCTCACCTTAATACAGAAACGTCTACCTTTGAGCTATGGTTGCAATTCTGTACATTATTTATGAAACGCATCCAGCACTTGCAGAACTGACTGGCACTCCTGGTGAGCATGTGTTAAAAACCATAAAACAGAAGTACCTCGTTGCAATAGCAATTCTCTCACTAAACATCTTCCCTCTGGCTTGATGGCAGGTATTAAGTGGAGAAGATAAATATAAATAGTATATAAAATCAGTGTATTGTGAACAAGTTCTGTGCTGGTCACTGGGTGAAAGAGGCGAGTTAGACATAGATATGGATATACAACAGATCACTAGTCTATCACAGGATTACATATAGCCATGCAGGACCAACAACCATCCACTGTTTTGGAAGGACATTAGCCTTTGAAAGATCAGGAAGAAAAACAAACTGTTTATGTTGACTGACTAATCAAAGCCTAACAGAAAACTTCTGTTTCTTCCAAAACTATTTTCAATTTGATGGGGCGTTTTTTGTTATGTTATCCATGCTTAAACAGAGAACTTGACTTACACATACAGTAGGAACCCCTTTAATAGCTTCAGAAGTCTGTTGACCCTTACATTCACATTCATAGCATTTCTTTGCTCTTTTCCATTTTCTCCATAGAGACAAGAACCTCTTGCGCTAATTAGAAGCCTTGTCACTAAAAGGCCACTGCTGTGCTAATTGTTGGTGATCCCTCACATGTTTAATGGCCACTCAGAAATGCACCTCTGTCACTTCAATGCTAATAGAGATTCATTTCCTAGTTTAAATTCAACATCAATAGAAGTGTCACACATGTGTGGACTGTGTGTCTACAGACATGCAGGTGCATGTGGCATTTTGGATGGGAAGAACTGAAATACCTTAAATGTTTGTACGAAATAAAAAAAAGAACCTCTCAGAAACACATATAATCACAACAACCTATTTGTTCAAACTCAAAAACTGTTGCTTGTTTTTGTTCAGATTAAAGTGTTACTAAATCCTTTTCCTTACTGTGTACAGTAAGTCTCTAAATCAGCGAAATATGTCAAGACTGTGGGTACTATATAATTTCCTCCACAATACTAAATAACTAAAGATTGGGTTACACAACTTCCTGAATTCATGTGTTAAGATACAAATTGGAAAGCCGCTGGTGCAAGGGTAATGATTTTAGTTACTTTATATTCTTTCAATATTTTCTGTTAGATGAATATTCACTCCGCATATAGGGAGTAAATCGACTAGAAGATCAATTTAGCTTCACAGAGATCAGAATGTATGTTGCAACAGTAAGGCATATATTTTAAATGTGGTGGATAATTCCTTATTTTGCCACAGAGTGAAAATATGCATAATATGCCAATTAGTAATTCACAGAAAAACATATGAAACATGTACAGAGAAAACACGTTGCAAAATTGAAAATGGCCACTTTTCTACATTTCCTCTTCTCCCAGCATGCATGAAGAGTTTCAGTGTGTGGACGTTCTCAGAATAAAAACAAGCCTCTACATAAGAGATTCTTCATCAAATGATTTCTGCTCTCATAGTAAAGAAAAACTCTTGTTTTCACTTTATAATTCACATGCTTTTGCCTTCACTGCTGTAACCAGCTCATATTTAGCATATTTACAACATCCTGAGATGGACTGTATTTGACTGAACATTTTATGCCTCCAAGAATGTGTTAATAAATTAACAGTCCTTTATCAAAGACTGATTAAAATACATGTCACACAATTATGAAAAATGACTGCTAAAGAGTAGAGATGGGCAATAATAAATATGAAAATATTTTACGGAACTTATTGTGAGGATAATGAAAGAGGCAAAAATATTTAAAAATTAAAATGACATTTTTGTTTATACAAAAGTTGAGTTGTGCAAAACTGTGCAAGAGTTTGATCTGTATAAACAATGCACCTATTATTCAACTGCCTTTCTATCTACACCCAATATATAAATTAGCATAATTATAATGGTAAACATTATTAAATATATACTTCGAATTACAAATTAGAATGTAAATGTGACAATTATTGATGCCACATTTGTTTTATTTTACAACAGTGGAAAAAAAGGTTTGAACAGCAAATAATTTTCATCATACTATTGGTTTTAGAGATTTGGAATCTTCCGGGTCTTCTGGTTTAAGCTAATGCATAAAGCAATTTATTTCTTTATGGCAAGTAATACACTTACCATAAATGGTTGATACTCCCCAGTCATGCAATTGCAGTATTATTGTTGATTTTTTTTTAATGACACAATATTGTTGCTGAATATTTTAATAATGATTGCAGCTGCAATATGTCAACATTTTCCTGACTTCAATCTGTCCAACTTGTCAAGATGATAATTTGAACCCTCTGTTTAACCTTTTAACATTTCTGTGACTGATTTCAGGTGGAAGAGATTAATGGCATGGAAACTAGGACTTATTGTGATAAAAAATTGCATATATGTATGGAAAGCAAGCAAACATGGAACTCCTGCGTGATGCATTTCAGTTGTGCACACACAATTCTAATTTTGGAACGGTGTCAACAAAAGTGTGCTGCAAGTTAAATGAATAAACAGTGTAGGCATCAAGGACATTAAAAGACCATCAAACAACCTAAATATATTATTAACATGCAAAGTTTGCATGCATGAGTCTTGAAACATTATATCTTTCCAAATGGTCCATCAAAGAAGGGATTTTTATGAAATTACATCAAAAATAATAATGAAAAAACTAATAGGAAAAACTGTTTGTATTTTTATATTTACCATTGGCTATTCATATTTTTTAACAGGCTGAGGAATTAGTTTTTACAATAGCAGCCTTCTGGAAAAAGGAGCGCTGACCTCTCGTTACCTGGCTCTCACCTACGTGGATTGTTACGACCACAAATGATTTCCGTATTCAGTATAATCATGCTGACCAGCAAGACATAGCCCACACACAGACACAAGCATAGAAAGGTCAAGGGTATAAGAGCACAGAAATCCACTATTTGTTGATTGCGCATTGATATTACAACTGCAGAATTACTCAAATAATCAGATTGTCCTTGAAACTCTGTAAAACTTGTGGCACTAAGGGTACGATCTAGTAAGATCTACTTTAGTAACTTTTAGAAAAAAAATATTTTACTTTTACTTGAGTAAACCTTATTAAGAAATATCACTAATCTTATCCTCTACCAACTGTGAGTAATTTTACTAAATAAAGAATAAACTTGTTTTCACCAAACATACCAGAAAAAAATAAACTCATAGTTTATGGTAAAGTGAGACTTTGAACACAAGCTTTGGTATTTTAATGTTATTTTTCTTCTGCTGTGCAACTAGGTGGTGAAGTGAACAATAGATATTGTCTTTGGAAGTATTATCATATCATAACATACACATATGCATTACCTACTGTAAGTACTGGTTTTATAAGTCATATGTAACAAAAAAAAAGGATTCAAAAAAGTGCTTTATCTGCTTGAAGTTGTTCTTTTGTGATTACAGAGGAACTGGAGACAATTGTGTAATCAAATTGACAAGGATGTTTAATCAGCAATGTCACAAGCAGTTCCTGTGGTTGCATAGAAGTACATAGAAGAAGTATTTTCTATGTACTTGTTTACTAACACACCTATGCTCTCAGTAGTGAAAGGCACCTGTCATCCATAAGGAGCAACTACAGCTTTACTATCTTCCCCAAGGACATTTTGGCATATAGAGACACAAAAACGTTATGGGACAGTTTGCTCCAACAGCAGTGCAAAGCATGATTTACACTAGCAACCGCAGAACTGAGTCAAACTGATGAATACCACACAAAGCAAATCAGGTTACAGGTCTAAGTGTTTGCAGTGTTCAGCAAGGCGTAGGGAAATTTAAATCCTTGGACCAGCATGTTCAAAAGCGTTTAGTCACTTACTGTCATGGTACATTTGTAAAATAAAGCGCAGTGGAAATACTTTCTTCAGGGTCACACTTCTGCCACAAAACAACTACTGAAGATTTTTCATTCTACGTTGGCGCAGGAAAGACCAGAAAGAAACTATTTTTTGTGACTTACTGAGCAGCAGATACAGTCATATTCAATAAATTAGAATATGGGTTCCAATGAGGCTACGTTGCCACATTAAAAGTACCTTTTGAATATAACAACCTTTAAGCAGGTATCAAACATAGTTTTCATTAAGCTCACATTTCTGGTTTAGAAATGTTTTTTTTCTTAGTATGATATATTAATATATGATTTAAACTGTATATGATATATATGATTTGACCAAGATGGCAAAACTAATAAATAATCAACCAAATCTCTTTTTTTATCAGGTTCAAATAATTGCAACATATTTTCTAATGAGTGCAAAGCAGTAAGAAACAACCATTAAAACTTACACAAACTGCAAAATAACAGTGGAATAAACACAAAATTATTTTTTTCTGATTTTGGTCTCACACCAATCAACCCAACTACGTAAATCCAGTCATATGAATCTGAATAAACAACAAAACCCAACGGAGCACAGCATCCCAACATTATGTCTTTAACCATGTAACTTTCATCAAAATATGTGTACACTCGCTTAGCCGTCAGAGGTGATTTGTATTGTTTCATTTTTCCAACGCAGCTGGCTGAAGCAATATCTTGCTGATATTGGTGAGACCGGCAGCATATTTCCCTTGAGTGTTCAAATGCAATTTTGCAAGCTGGATATGGCGAGGCTGTAAAAAAAAAACAAAAAAAAAACTCACATTCCTTCACTACATAGGTGTGTAAACCTTTTGCAACTACACAAAAATCAAAAACCCACAA
The DNA here is from genome assembly GCF_001444195.1 of Xiphophorus couchianus. NCBI lineage: Eukaryota > Metazoa > Chordata > Actinopteri > Cyprinodontiformes > Poeciliidae > Xiphophorus > Xiphophorus couchianus. The sequence goes on from NC_040239.1 coordinate 18,939,870, forward strand.
AACAAAAATAAACGCATATGTAGTCCACATTTTCTCTAAAGCTCCATAACGTGTGAAATTATGTTTTACTTTGGTTTAAAACTGATGAAGCTCTAAGTGGTGGATCTTGAATTAGGTAATGTAAAAAGGTTTAGGGTGACACATCAGACAAAACCCAAAAACAACAAGCTAGAAGCAAATCTAATAAAACCTGACAAGGTTGTAACTTGACAGTATTAGCCTGTTTGCATGTCCCACATCACTTCACTCCACAAAGGCACAACACTGACTGTTTAGCCTAATGTCAGGGCATTTTCATGCCTGTAAACCTCTGCACTCATGTCTCAATTACACACGCCTTCCACAGAAACACAAAATATCCGTACCGTTGTGTTTTATAAGTGGCGTTATTAGTGTCAATGTTTTGTACTCCTTCCTTCTCACCTTTGTACAGTGCCGGATTTTCTTCCTGTTTTTATTTTACATATTAATTTTTATTTTGTTTTCCTAATTTCCTGTTGCTACATGTAGCTTACCTTTCCCCACCATTCTGCTGTGTTGCGTTGCTTTCCTAGCATTCTTCTCCTTCTTTTACTGTTCACTGACTATCACATATCCGAAGAAAAGTGTTTTCCTGATTCAAAATTTGCTTTAATCTCTAGTTATTCAAGATTTTTTCAACCTAGCTAAAACATGCAAACAAATTCAAACAGGGACGCAAAAATTAATTTCAAGTGTTTTCAGGTTTTATTCTTCTATATGGAGGATTGACCTGTCTGTGGGCTGAAAATCTACATTCTGGACACCTTGATGTTCTGGTAAATTTCTCATGAATATTAGGTAATAAAGCTTAACACAATAATTAATTTCTTATTGGAAATAAATAAATAAATGAAATTGCTATTCTTTAATGCATTGGTTTTGATCTTGAAATTGTAGTGGGAATTTTTATATTTTAAAGAAAGCTTTATGTTTTTCTTATTTTCTGTATTAAGCTACGTTTCTCTCCCTTTTTTGTTGCTCTGTCATATTTACCTGGACAGAACATTAAGTGCTCCCCTGTTTAAGACTCTTCAATTTTATTTGTTTATGATGAATATGTAATTGGATTTTGGTCATGGGATTGTAGCCAGATCTTGCAGCAGCTACTACAAATGAAATTATAAATTTTGGATTAGTATAATACTCAAAATATTATTTTATTTTTTGGCACGATCAGACTTGCTAATGGTAATATCTGTATATGCCATCCCACTCAAACATTTTGCACTATGTATTGTTTTAGTCATACTTCCTTATCTTTGCTTCATTGTTAGAACTATGCTTTCATAAAATAAAACAAGATGCACAATTCTTTAAAACAGGAATTTTATTTGATTGATTCAAAGAAGTTTGCATCTTATTTTGTGATGAAGAGAAACCCTAAATTTGTTTTTCAAGCACAAATCACTTAGGATAACGCTGGTTAATCTGTCACTTTGGTGATGCTGTCAGAAACTCCTGAGTCTGGAGAATTGTGCAGCTGCTGTCAGAGTTAATTTATGAGTTTATGACTGTTACCGTATGAAGACGGAGATCACAACTCTGAAAAATGATTGGCAAATATACTTTGGTTTTAAAATTGTGAGTTTTAGCTGTGTGATAGTAAGTTAGTGATTTTTCACTGATTATCCATTTCATGCTTTTGAAATCGAAAGATTAACGTCAGTGATATTTGCTTCAAAAGTTGTTTTTTTTACCTTTATCAAGTACAGAATGTACCTGTGATGCAATGGCTTTTTCGACATGCTGAGGTTTTCAAACTATTTTTTCAAAGAACGATTTTCCGTACTCAAAAAGACAAGATAGAAAAAACTTTCTGACTTTGAACAATAGAGACAGAGAGGTGTGAGAGCTTTCTAAATTCATCTGTTACTTTTGTAAAATATGTACTTTTGCCTCTTTTTACAGTATACGACCACAGCAAGATCTGCTTTGGATTTGATCATTTGTTCTGAACAGCTTCATGTCAAATAAGCAGTGAAAACATAACATTTTAATGTTTGCATTTTATGTAACATCTAAATGTTAGTGAAATGGGTTTTCTATATGTAATTTAATTTTATTAATCTTGCTTACTTTATTTTTCCATGAAGCACTTTGAATTATGTAACATATCAATTGAGCAAATCAAATAAACCTGTTTTGCCCTGCATACAATTAATCAATGTTACTATTTAATCTACTAAGAGTAAAACAAATAGTACAAATACCAATGGTAAAAATTAAGAACAAGAAAAAGAAGAATATATCACTGTACATTTGATATGTTGATTATCAATTTCTCTTAAACTGTTTTCTAATACAAATAATGTAAACCATTAATGTGTTGGACAGAATTGGAAAAAGGCAAAAACAATAGAAGTTATTCACGACTCTTATATTGTGCATGAAATCAAATGTCACATTTACTAGTCTTCATCCCTTATACCCCTTACAATTGGGGTGTAAGAATACATCCAGCTAGCAATATGAAATGCTACATTATTTTGGGATTACGGCATGCAGACAAGGCAATATTTAGAAATGGTTTTGAGAAAAATAAGAATCCCCATTTTTTGATTTACACAAACTAACTAAAGGCTTCACAAACCAAAAAAGTTATGTATTGATGACTCTGTAGTTAGTGTGCAAAAATTGAGTCTCTAGCAAAAAGAAAAAGAAGATATAACTGTACACTGTTTATGTAGACATAGACTCCATGTTCTCATCGATTTCTCTTAAACTGTTGTCTCATACAGTGAACACAAACTATCTTAGAGTTGGACTTGGAAAAGGGCACAAACAAGGGAGGCTATTTGCAACTTCTATTGATCTATTTTGTGCTTTGAAAATAAGCACTGCCTAATAGCGCAGCAAGAATGTTAACTTCAACACAGCCAGAGAAAAAGAAGAATTTTAAACATCAGTGCTTGTTTTGCAATAAATATGGATATCTTTTCACATTGTATGATTGCTGTAGATAAAAGCCCCGTAGGAGGTTAGTGAAACACTGCAGTACAAAAGGCAAAAAAGTTGTGATTTTAACATGAAAATTACACTGTTAGAACTTGGATCAAACATCAACTGTATCACCATTTGCCCACTAATTTACAGAGCAAACTTCACATATTTAAAAAAGAACTCATCATATCAGTGTAATGAATTATTTCTATATTGAGTGTCTTAGTTTTAACCTTAAAAACCTTGCCAAGCTCTAATTATTATCCAGAATATTATGCTCTTGAGGTATAAATTATAAGTTAGATTTGTGAAATGTCACTTTTAGGTGAGTTGTATAGGAGTGGGACGATACACCCACCTCACAAGAAAAGATACCACATGATTTTCGGGTTACAACATAAAAACTAAAAATGTTTGGTCAATACATACTGGCTAAAGGTTTCATAATTGAAAAAGTTATGAATTGAAGACTGAAATTAGCATGCAAGACCTGATTAGATTTGACAATATATAAATATTTTTTCACAAATCCTTTGCAGTTCAGATATCAGACAGTTTCCGTGGTTGGGTCTCGTTGAGTTACAGTATGTACTTCACGTAATAACTGCAGGGAGCCAGGGCCTTCAGTGTTAAAACTCACCTGTTTCAAGGAAAATAAGAGTATTCACATACATTGTAGTGGCTTTTTTGAGATTGGAGTCAAGAATTAATTTAGATTAAACTTAATTTTCTAATTAAAATTATTTGAACACCTCAAAGTGTTTGAGCAAGTCAATCACTTTCATAACTGACATCTGCATCTGTTCTGCACTCCATTTAGCCCTTTTTATGGGTCTTTATAAGTGTGGAGTCAACTTTCTAATCCAAGTAAAACTTTACTATTTAAAGACACAACCAACTAGGGGCCTGTATTTAATTAAGACTGCACCTGTGCTCTAATTTACAGTAGTTTTCTCGAGCCCTAAGCTGGCTTTGCGTGCTGGCCATCCTGTCACTGTGTTTTACCTGGATCCATGGCCATCTGTCATTCTCGGCAGCCGTCCAGGCATTGACCAGGCCCTTCTTGTTGAGGCGTGCAAAGTATGGGTACCACTTCTGCAAGCCAAAGAGAGCACGGTGGGTGGAGGAGGCTGTTATCTGTTGGTTGGAGATTATACCACCCTCCATGCCCAGTGGTCCAGAGCATTCTGGGAAAAGAAAGTAGGAAAGACAAATGAAGCTTTCAAAACTTGCAAATAGTGCAAGCAAACTACATTTGATTTTCCAAATACAAGATTACTGATAGATTACTGAGTTTCTCTGCCATATGATGTTTTATTACACTCTTTTATCCCCAAGAAAAATTACAAATTGTTATTTTTCTGAGCCTGTGCAACCCACAATTAAAACTATTGTCTCTCTAATCTTTGTCCCTGTGTCTCAATAGCTTAGATAATCGTGAAAAAGGTCATTTCTTTCAGCATCTCACGACGAAAAGTGATGCTCACATATTAAATAGATTCATTACATTCAGAGGGATGCATTCCAAGTGTCTATTATGGGTATTTATTTAATATGGCTTACAGCTAATGAAAACTCCCATTTTCTTTTTAGAAAATTTGAATTAACAGTGGACATTCTAAAAAATATCACATCATAATTTTCTGCAGTAAAGTCACAATCACAATTTTTTCATGGTTTTCCCACATAAACACAGCTCTTAAGGACAAAAAGAAACATAAGACACCGTCTCTTAGTGCAAGGAGAATTTCTACTCATATTAATTTCTGCTACATATGTCAAGCAGAACATTAAAGAAATGTCGCTTTCAACACAAAAAGTAGTTTGTGTTTCAAACTGTCCTCTGACTTTTAGCAACATGTTACCTTCTAATATGCAACTGCATCAAAGTATTTCATCATCTTTATTGTATTAATCTCATTTACCAATTAATCATCAATGTCACTATTATTATGGGAGGCTCTTGTAGGCAGTAGCAATAATTTAGGTAATTTTGTGAAAATTACTTTATGAATTTCATATGAATTTCATTCATAATTTCATTATCTTTCACCAACAAAATAAACTTACAATGTCTTCCATATTAAATCCTTCAAGTCAGGGAAAAATTACAGCAGACCACACATACATATATCTGCATTTAGACTGTCTTTTTTTTCTTTTTTAGCAAGGAGGTTACTGTAAGATGTTTAAATTAGCTTTATGCTATTTGACATTTAGAACGTTTCTGTGTGGATAAGTGTTTGATTGCAAAGGTTTTGCCATATTGACTCTATAAATAAAACATAAATTCTTGTGATTTTTATTCTGGCTGCCCTGCTGAGAGCAATCACACCTTCAGACACAATAAATCTGACAGTCTTATAACCAATTAAACAGGCAAACCAGACAATTTTGAAGAGTGCAAACATCCAGACAGAAGCCTATTTATGCTTCAGATAGCACTTGGTGGTATCTGGGGGTTTGAGCACTCTTGTGTTTCTTTATTCTTTAGCCTTCTGCTTGAATATGCTGCAGGAATGAACTTGATAAAAAAAAAATAAAAGTACTAAATATAATTAAATAATCATTTCATTTTCAGTTGTAATAGTATTATACTACAATCGTGGTATTTATTGAAACCAGTAGCCATTATCCCAGTTCCATCTTTTGTTTGTAGCTGAAGAAAAAGAAGATAAACAAAACTTGCGTCTGAGCAAGAACATGGAACTGTAATGCACATATGAAATGTTGCTTATTCATTATCTCACAATGTCTTTGCTTTGTCTTAACATTTTCTAATTCTTATCACAAACTAAGATCATAACATCTACCACCTCTATTTTTAATATTTCACAACACCAAAAGAACAAGAATTCAGACAGAAAAGTCGATCGGCTAAAGAATATGTCCATGTCATTTTGCATGAATTAGGTGGCTCATTCACACTGTTGGTTTTGCTATTTCTCATTTTCATCTTCTGATAAAATCCCATAGACTGGATTTAGATCAAAGTTGCCAATCAACGATCCACTGTGACATCATGAACATTAAATTACACATTGATACTTTTGATTCAAGAATGGCTTAACACAAGGACTTGAACAGTTACAGAATAACCCATGTCGTATACGTCGGTGTTGACTCCAACTGTGGTCCTGGTTATTTGAAGCTTCTACACATTTTTCTGCCACACTTTTTTCTTCCATTCAACTTCCCATAGCACTATTTGAGCTGCCAGCTTCTTCAGCAGTTACCATTTGTGGCTTTTCCTTTAAGTGGAAAGTATACTCAGCAAGTGTTAAGTCAGCAGTCTTCCCCATACTTGTGTGGAATGCCAGCTCTTCAAAACGGAACCGATAACTTCACTAAAACAGCACATATCTGAAAGCTGCAAAACGGAGTTAGCGCCTATATGACGGGCTTTTGCCTTTGACATCCACAAGAGGGGCTTTTGTTTATTTATCTGTGTTAATAAATGTAGGTTTACCTCAAAACAAGAAACTTCCCACTATTTTAAATATAGCAAAGTCCTGAAAAGCCAAAACTGTAAACAATGAAAGTTGTCTGTTCACATTTTACAAAACTATTTGAAAGATTTTCCATATTGTTTTTCCATCTAGAACAAAGTCCTTATTGTTATTCTCCACAGGAAATGTGGCTAAGGCTGCCCAACTCTTTCCTTCTTATTTGTACAATGTTAAGCATCTTACCATTCACAGCATTGAAGTGAGAAAGAAAAGAGACAAGAATCTTTAAGTAAGAGAACAGCCGGTTGTGTTTTCACCCTTAATCCTGGCTGTCTGAGCATGCTATGCATTTCATTAAACATGCCTGCAGTAAAATAAAAAAGGCAACTTGGTAAGGTTAATTTGAAGACACTTAGGTATGAGACAGAGTCAGGGAGGCACATTCTTTACACAATTAATAACAAAGAAGATTAAAAGGTTTAACAAATTATTCACTTGGAAAACAGGTTTTCTTTTCTTTTGCTTCCCTCATGAACATAGAAGATTTTCTAAATCTATACTAGTTAACAGTTTTTTCCTCCAAAATAAACCATTTTCAAACCATACAGTTTAATCTTAAAGGTTACAAAACAACTTTAAAAACATCAATAAGACATCATACTAGAAGAGCTCTTAAATTTCAGCTTTGGTGGAAGTTTTGGTTCAGTTTAGCTCATTGGCATAAAAGTATATAAGGCATCACTTTAGTTGTTAAGAATCTTCCAACCTGAAATAACTGCTGTAATAAAATTGTTCCCTTCAGTGCCTCATCATAAAAAGCTTCATTTAAGATATTTTACTTTTTCACCCATAATTGGTAATACACTGCATTTACATTCAGCACATTCTAATTCAAAGCCTTTAAGCTAAGGAAAAGCCTGGCATCTTTTTGCTTCTTATAGCTGACAAAATACAGTAGCTCCCACCATAAACAGCGTCCCAGCTTTACTGGGGCTTAGGCATATTATTTGTGACAGATGCTTAAGTTTTAATTAGACCATAAGTCATGTAAATAGTTGTCATAAACGCAAAGAATTATGGGAAGAGATTTTTTCAAATAAAAACGTTATATACTGCATTCTCAGCAATAATGTCAGTTCTCTCCTGAAATGTAGACTATGTTTAAGGTAAATCAAGTGTAAAAGACATCCACAACAAATAAACGCTACTGGTGCTTTCCATTGAAATAGCTCATATACTTTGACTATCGTTGGTGGAATAATTCAGTTCAGTCAGACTGAAGAAGGGTACTGGTATTTATTGTTTTTTTCCTAGATCATGTTCTTTGGCAATACTTGCACTGTTTCAGTATTTCCTACATTTAGTTCTCACTGACAGCTAAAAGTCATGGAAAGGAAACTGAAAATGAACCTAAAAAAACCAAACTTAATTCAGTTCAATTTATACAGCTGAACTTTGTTCAAGAATGAATGCATGCATATCAACACATTGCAATATAAATTAAAAGTTTATATTGCAATATTGGAAGATTTAATTTATGTTCATTTTGATGATTATGAGTTACAGCTGATGAAAACCCAAAGTTCACCACCAACAGTCTTACGGGAAAATGAATTATATCTTCAAGAAGGTTGGAGAAGCATTGGGGGCTAAATGGGATTGCTAGATGACTGTTCTGACTTAGGACTTAAGTAAACAGGCTGGGATGAGCAGTAGATGGCATGGCTCCCCAAATTATTCCTGACTTTGGAAATCTGAATAATGGGTCTCAAGCAATCAATAAAAAGTCATAAGAATACTGAGTTTTGGTAATATATGTTTTTGTGAAGTGTGTTGTCTCTAAATATAGCATATTTAACTTATTTGACTACTGTCTGCTAGTGTTTTTCTGCCTACCAACTTAAACAAATCTGCTCTAAGCTACAAAGACGGAGAAGACTTAATTAACTTCAAAGTTCCCAAAAAGAGTGCAGGCATGTCATAGTCAGACTTTAGTCAGAGCCCAGGTGGAACAAACAGACTGAAGTGAAAACTGCAAATGAACTGTGTCCATACAAAACAGCCTTAAGGGGATGCCTGAAGCTGTAGCCACTGGAAAGCTATGATGGACCTTTCACTATTAAAACAAAACTCCTACAGAATTTCAGACTCTGTGCTCACACACAAAGGGAACATGCACACACACCAGCAGACAATGAAACTGGCAGCATAGAGAGCTGTAAGGGAGCTTTACCCATGCAGGAAAGTCTAGAGTGAGGGAAGAATGGAACAATGAAAACAACCGCAGCACAACTTATCCAGCTGCTAAGACTATAGGGTCTTAGTCAACAGAAGTCTTGGGAGACACTGAGTAATGTCTGAAGAGAGTCAAGGGAGTGTCCACTATAGACTGTAGGAGAAGTAAGAGAATATCCAAATGTATATAGTGTGTGGCCCTGTATTTGATACTTTGTAAGACCATTTTTCCAACAAATACTGCTGCTCATGGAGCCCAAAGCTAAGGCCCTAAAAGAAGTACTGTTTTTGGGTTATGGGTGAAGTTCATGACTAAAGTATGAACTGAGTTTAGGTTAGGTTTAGGGTTTGATATGTACTGATGATGGTTAGGGTTAGGGTAACAGCCAGGGTTAGACTGTAAAAATAAATGGAAGTCAATGAAAAGTCCCTGCAAAGATAGGGAAATATAACAAGAGTAAACGTGTGCGCGTGTAGGGGTGTGTGTACACACAGTTGAGAGATGTGTTCATGCATTCCAGCATGGCAAATCAATCTTGCTTCAGTGGTTCATTCTATGTGACTCACTGCTTCCAGACTGGTGTAAGTGGATACACAGGCTTCCTGCTGGAGCTCTGAGAGCCAGCTGATCTTTCAATATCAGATAAATCAACTTAATTTGAACCTCTTCAAAAGTCTGAGTATAAGAAGCTTTTATTTTTGTACATGCTATCTCTATTGCAATTAAAGGCTTGGAAAGATTAATATCTTTGTAGGATCTTTCAAAGCTCTTTTGTCATAAATAAGCCTGCACAATAGTCATACTAATGATGTGTTAGTGTGAATTCCAACAAATTCTGACTCATGATACATTACATTTCCTCAATTAAATGTCAAACATCTTTACTCTAAAGAGCCAAAATAAAGCACAAATTAGTTTACATTTATTTTTCCCCCATTAAATATATATCTACCATTTTTCAACAATAATGAGCAAGCTGGCTCTCAGTTAGGAAGCCTAATGGTGTGTTTGAAGACTGAAGTATTAATTCTAACAGTGCATATATTTATTTGAGCATGAAATTATTTTACAGAAAATTGCACTTGTAATAACAATATATATCAACACGTTTCCAGATCTACATGAGTCAACATAGGTTCAAGACTGCTAGTAATTAGGAAAAGTGTACTGGAAAACTGAGAAACATTATTCTCTCCCATGACAATAAGAATGCATCACTTAAATACCTTATGCATAACTTTGCAGCATGAGAAACATCCTAATGTCACAATCTCAAATGTGAATGTATACTCTATCAAAAGGGCCTATAGAATAAATAGAAGAGGATTTGAATTGTGCAAACCACTTGTACGTAATTTGGATGTTTATCTAGAGGTGCTCTGTGCCACAAAGAAGACTGGATTTACAAGGACCATTTGGCCAGAATTTTGAAATCAGGGAACCTAATTCAAATGATCTTCAAGTCTGCAAGATTCTGGGTTTCCTGATCTGGCAATCCCTTGCTTCAGTGGGAGAAAGCCACAGCAGTGGTTCAGCTGCACCAGTCCCAAGTCCAGCTCAGAAATGATACTCAGATGAGAATTTTATTAATATTATTATTATTATTATTATTGATTTAGTCGAAGGGTAATGCTGAGGTAATGTTTTCCTCAGTATCCTTGCTGATGAGCAATTATTGGAGCTGGGCAGGACAATGAGGGTGCTTCACACTATTCCTATTCACATGCTGATGGTGGCAAGCTCCTGGATTGCAGCCACAGTTACCCTGGGGCAGTCTGACAGAAGCAAGGTCACCATGAACTGGCGCGACTGGGTAGTCTGACCACCACCAGCAGGCAAGACTGGTGAAGTGTCTTGCTCAAGGACACAACAACTGAGATATATGAAGCAGGGAACTCATCAATTACAGCATGAACTCCTACCCCCGTTGCAAATTTTTTAAAAATATGATGATCTCTGCTCGCTTTCCTCAATGCAAACACAACCAGAGCCAGAGTAACATAGGGACGGGGCGACCGCAACCACGCCCTGTAGTGCAAAGAGGCCTTAAGGGAGCTGCCTAAGCAATTTTCCTTCCAATTTAATATTCTTGAAACCGTTCAAAGTTTTCCAAAGTTATCAGTTCAATAGAAAGATAACCCAGAATTATTGGAACTAGTTATAATTTGTCTTTCAAAAACTGCCTGAAAATTATTTGCAAGCATTTTGTAATAGACTATTCTCAAACATTTTTTATGAAAGTTAAGTTAGTCCAAGTTGCAAAACAAAAAAACTTCTTCATATTTCAATGCACTTTTTAAGCATTACATTGTCCATTAGAGTTTTGTGATTGAGTTCTAACTCATACACCAATGATGACATTCAGGATACTTTTATTTATTTAATTTTCTGACAGTGATTCAATAGATTCAATTTGGAGGAATCAGATTACATATGTGATACACATGTTACTTGATCCTTTTATATATGTATGTGCTATTTTATTTTGGTCCATCACAAAAAAATTAAACAAATATGTGTGTGGCCCTATGTGATAAAATGTGAAGAATTGTTTAGAGACATGAAGGATTTTTAACTGTACTGCATAGTGCAACGTTTGGGATCACGTGAAACAAGTTTAAGTAGGTATTTCCAATTTGATTGACTTTAAGTGTGTGCCTCCAATAGGCTTGCTCTCATTGGCTGTGGTAGTTCTTAATATGCTAACAACCTAAATCTGAAATTCTGCAGGTGAAAAACAAGGGTCTTTTTTTCTGTGCAGGCTGACATATTGGACTTATGTTATGCTGTGTCACTGTAATGTAATATTTGCCTAGATACCTCTTTGGTAGCACTCTCATGGGATATAATATGTGGATGTTGTGACAAGACACCACTGCAAAGCGACATTCCTTTTCACCTTGTGGCAATGATGGGCCAGTCTTAACGAGCTGCCTGCCAGTCGTTCGTCAGTGCAGCAGAGGCAGCTGGCCCCCGGGCCTTGCCCTGCTGCCCTCTAAGCATATATCAGCCTCACGGTAGCTCACATCGCTAACACCAACACTGGCGTGCAGTGACAGCTGAATCCATCTCCCACAAGCTCTGCCTAGACCCTAACAAATTACTACCCAACTGAAATTAATGCCAACATAACAATACTAATGAGCATGCAGCAGTAAGAGTTGATAAGGGAAAGAATGATAACAGATGAAACAGATGTCAGCCATATAGCGGGGCTTCAACATGTGTCAAATGAGGTTGGGGAAAAGGAAAAATATATATTTATGTGCTGTTAAGTTTTCAAATCTGATAGGCAATTGGCAGTCACTTAAAATTTTTTAACAAAATAGCAAAATAGGAAAATAAAAAGTTGCATGCCCTAAGGTTATTAATCAAAGAGGCCCTACCAAAGGATAAGGTATCTTCCTTTTCTAAAGTAAACTCACAACTATATATTAATATTCTTCAATCACATGTTATTTCTGCAAAATTATATAGAAAGACAGTTTTCATTAGATGCTAGATTGAGTCATTAGATTCAAGATAATGTAGGACAGTTGTAAGCGATTATTTTATGATTATACTTTGTTTCTTGCATATCTAACGGTGGTTTGTCTTGGCAGCTAAAAGACCTGATACTACTTTTTACTTTTCATTTTTATTAACTCAGAGATCTTTACTAAAACACTGATCTCTGTCACAATATGACAAGCAACAGTGACAACGTCACCAACAAAGAAGTATAGAGTGTAAAAATGCACTATTTGCATAAACCATTGCCCACACACAGTGGTGGGCCTATGGAACAAATCAGAGAAGAAGACATGTGTTTGTATCAGATGCATATATCAGATATTCAATCAGTTAAAACAGTCTTCATCTTTTCCAGAAGGGATAAAGCAAACAAACAACCCTCACAAGAAGATCCTGCTTTTTTAAAGGCAGAACATTTTAATGACATTGTGTTTTTCTTGGATGCAAAAAGGGAACATCCTAAGGCTGGAACACAACCAATCCTTGGCTCTCACATATCTGGGAAACATGCTTTATCAGTTATATTAACAACATTTTTCTGGATATGCAGAAAGAAAAACTGCTTTGTTACACAGTCACACCTGATCCCCTCCACCTACATACATTTTCCTCACAAGTCTAATTTTATCTGACACCTCAACATTCCTATGCCTGAGAGTGAATCTCAAAAGGTCAGTGTTATAAATCTTTATCATATCAAAGCACGGTAGATGCTATCTAAATCTATTCATCTAGGATTTGATTTACACACATTTTATTATATTATTACTAAATGCACATTTTGATTAGAGAAAATGTACAAAATTAAGTTTGTTTTACACCTTAATGGGCCACAAATAAATTAAATAAAAAGGAAAAAAAAAGAAGACAAAGGAACTTTTGCGCTGATTTTTGGTGGCAAAAAAAACAAATTATGAACCCCAGAAAAAGCAAAAGCTGTCCAGACTGGTCAATGTATAAATAGATACCAATGTGTTACACAGATATAAACAACTGTTTGACTCCACTCACATAAACATATTAAGCACAAAAGCATTGTAAAACACAACAACCCCTCACAATCATGTCCTCCTCAAGCTCAATTATGATTAATAATCACATTTTACTTCCCATCTTTGGGTAGGAAGAAAAAGAGACAAATAACTCACTTTACATAAACCAACTTTTGGTCTGTTATCCTGACCACCAAGAAGATTTCACATGTTATTTATATATGGCTGGTAATGTCCAATCATGGTGAATCTGTGTGAATTGTAGCCTTTGTTTCCTATTTCAAACTGTAAGGAGTTTCACTTGGCATACTGCTGCAGCTGTAGCCAATTTGCTTCAAGGTTTGGCATGTTATACATTCAGATATGCTTGGTTGCAACAAGTTGTTATTAAAGCTACTGTTGCCACCTTATCATCTCAAGGCAATCTGGCTGTTTTCATTTGACCGCTGGCATCAAGAAGGCATTTTAATACACACAACTGCTGCACACTGGATATTTTTTTCATTTTGCACCATTCATAAGCAGATCTGCAATTTTCAGATTACTCAGACCAGGTCATCTGGCACCAGCAACTAAGACAAAGTAATTTAAGTCCCTATTCAGCTGCTCAGCTTGAACCTCAGTAAGTCGTCTTCACAACATCTAAATGGCTAAATGCATTTTACTTTTCACATGTGATTGGTTGATTTTCTATTTGTGTTGTGCAATTAAAGAGGAGTACCTAATAAAGTGACCAGTGAGCCTAAACATGCAAACATCAAATGGTGTGCAGTAGCAGAACTCTATCCAAGGCTTGTTTTAATAACCTTCTTTCTAGTGAATAGACACATTTCTGTGACGTGGTCATCCAGTAAATGGTATCCTGCACATGGCTGTAATAAATCATGAAACAAAGCTGATATTATTTCCTCTCTGTGGATAGAGTCCCGAAGTGGTTTTTCAAAATATTTCAGCTTACACATACAGCTCCACAATGAATAAACTTATTAATAAAGAAGCACAAGTACAACATTTTGTCTGCTTTGCTGATTACTGATTTCAGAGGCTTCCTATCATACAGACTTTAACATGTAACACCAAGCGTGGATTTATGATTTGATTGTTTTAGTAGCCTTGATATGAACCAGTTCATTCAGTTAGTGAAATGTGATTAAATTATGTAAAATAGTGATAATCAGTTTTTAACAGCCAGAAACTGCATTTTTGGCTGCTGATGGCTGGTTCACAGGAAGTGAATTTAAAATTGATGCTGAATCTTCAAAATCTGAGACCACATACATAACGATACAATGACTTAAGTATAGCAGTTTTGGTCTTATAGCCACACAGCACGAGCAACAAGCCACACAAACCAATTTCATTCACCAACATTCAAAGGTCAGACGGAAATTTCACAAAACCTCTCGATACCAAATAAGTGTTCAGAGTTCACAAACATGGCCAACTGGGAAGAAGCAAATGTGATAGCTTGTGAACTATTTTTAAAAGAGAAAAATCAATATATCAGACTGGCTTTCTGGTGGTGTTGTGTCTTCTGTATTTTGGATTCCCTCTGTTTATGTCACCTTGCTTTCTGATTGACTAAACGTCACATTCAACAAGCTATTTTTTTGTTTGTTCTTGGAGGAACATCATACACATGTCAAGCCAAGACAATCCAACATGTTGAAAATCCCAAATTTTAGATTGGAGCAGTCATGATGTCCATCCGAGTGGACCAGATCACTCTTAGCACACCACACATGACATGAAAATCTCTTAAGATCATCTTAAGAGTCATCCCGATAACTGGGCCAGAAGGGAAAAACTGGGACAAAAATCAGCATAAAAATCTTGCCATGTGAACTAGGCATAACTGATAATGGCTACCAAACTTTGGTAGCAAAATTCTATCAAGAAAACATATTTTGGACTGATTACACTTGCAATTAGACAATATTTTTTTAAAGTATAATATGTTTTAAAATGGCTATGCAGTTAAATATGTACTTGTTTTAAATTGGTATGATATTTTATATTGACTCTTCACTGTTGTTGACACCAACATAAAGCAAAGCTTAAAATGAACAATTGCTTTGAGCTCAAAGCAATTGTTCATTTTGCTTTTTGATGCTTCTGTCAAAAAGCGACCTCAAAACAGATGTTTAAACAATTTTGGAAAAGACCATTTAAAGAGAGTTTATCAACACATACAGCTACTCCTTTTTAATATTATTGTTTAACAACATCAAGTAGCATTTGAATATTACAGAGAGAAAACACAGACGAGTAACACAAATCTGGCTATCCTGCAGCACCAAATTTTAAATCAAAGAAGCACAAAGAGAATACATTTACAGTACAGACTTCTAGCTTCAGGGTTATTAAGAGTTGTTGATATTTATATTAGCAAGAGAATGAAGGACTTTTAGACCCAGTTACATTAGCCCTCTGGGATACTTATTAATGAGATATCCTTCCTGTACACTTCATCTTCCAAAGGTGTAAACCCCTTCTAATTACAGCTGAGAGTCTGCATTTTCACCTTCTGATCATTGTTTTATGTCAAATCTAATGTGTTTAAACACAAATCCCAAGTAAACTATAATAATCCCACTCCACCTCTAATTTGAGGGTAAAATGCTGAATCCCTCTGTGTACTGTAAACTTAAGTGGAATGTCATATGTAATTTTAATCATTAACACAATCAAGCTTCTCAAAGTATTTTGATTCATTTCAGGTGAAAACTGGTTTTCTGCTCCCTTCCTTCATTTTTTTAAAGTCAGCTCAAAAAGTAGTAATTTCCCTCAAACATTAGAGGAATGGATGTATATATCAGCATAAACATTGTTATCCACCAATATTACTCATTTTGTAACATAGAGGCATCAGTCCGATAAATACTGAAATTTATTTCTATCTAGTTGAAATTTGTTTCTGGAGGGAGAGTGGAGGAGGTTGGTCATGTGGTATTTGTTTGGTTATGTGATAGTGATGCAGCACACGATTGTGGGAACAGACAAAACTGTGTCTGGGAAAGAAAAACAAATATATTTTTTTAACACATTGCCTGAGTTCTCAAAGGTTTGATTTGGTTTACTTGCAGAAGCAGAATTTTGACATGTAAATAGTTCATTCACAAACCAAATGTTTAGCTTTTAATTACACAGCATGTTTTTGCTAACCACATTTTAAGATTGATTCATGAGACCTTAACTTCAGAAAAAATGACATTTTGTAGGATGTCAGGATTTAAAGTTTCAGAATACGCCCCAAACTGCTATTGAGTTCATATAATGAAATTTCTTTGACATGTCTTAGGTGCAAGAGAAAATCAAAAATCACAAGCTCCACATCCATATTTTTGCAGCCAAAAAGTAATCTGCGTGAGAGCCGCTGTGGTTGCTGTGTTCAGCACTTGTGTTGTTGCTAGATAGAGACACACAAATCCTCTACATGACAGCGATGGATAAAATGAGAAGAGAAACCTGTACAAAAATAAATGGGGAAAAAAGTGAAGATGAACACAGTTAATTATTTTTTTCTGTCTCACAGCCTACACCTTTAATAGGAAGGTAAGCAGAAATGTATGAACTTAGCTTCATTAAATAATGGGCATCTTGTAGAAGCACCATCAATTGATGTGCAATATACAGTAGATGGCTTTGCTAAAGACAGAAAACTAATTTCATTAACAAACTTGCAATTCTAAAGAAGTGAAAAGAAAACATCACTTACTGTATTGACAATTCCTTCCCATGTACTCTCCTGGGCATTCACAAGAGTAGTTAGCAACCTGATCAGTGCAAATCCCCCCATTCTTACAAGGATCCTTTTCACATTCATTGATATCTAGAAGAGAGGACAGACAAGAAACACAAAAGAATATTCCTTTAATTTATTAGCACAGATAATCAGACATAATGGGCTTGACGCAGATTAAAATAAAATGCATAGAACCATCTGACTTTCCTTAGTGTTGCTTGATTTGTGGAGACCTTCATACAAATACAGTGCTATCTTTTAACTAAATCATCAAATGACGCCTTGATTGAATTTTAATGCAACATGTTTAATCCAAGTTTTAACACCTGCATCTGTTCTGTTCACCCATGTGTACTACTTCAAAAGGAAATCTCAGGGATTTGTCACTTCAATTTCTGTCCTGTCTATTTTCCTCAGTTCAGCTGATACAAACTTAAATTGACAAGCTGGCCTAGCAGCTGCCCTTTATTTTACACAATCATCTGGGAGTTTAGTCTTTTCTGGTGATATTCAAACCAAGAACCGTGAAACCAGCAGGGTTGGCAGAGCCCAAGTTCAACCTACTGTTGAGCATCTTATAATAATAATAAAAAAACTGTGATAGAACAACAAACATATCAATCAGTCCATCATATCAGTTTACTCACCTATCAAAGTAGAAACAATTAAATATACAGTTGAAACTAGAAGTTTACATGCGCTGAATAAAAATACACAATTTTTTCTCACTGTTTCAAGATAAATCGGATCAAACTTAACAAACTTAGGTCATTTAGATTTACCAAAATTATTTTTATTTGCAAAATGCCACAATTTAGAGAGAAAAAATATTTAAGAGATTTATTTATTAATGTTTTCAAGATCACAAGTTTACATATACAGTATTTGGCCTTTAAAGTGTATGACTTGGGTCAAAGGTTTTAGGTGTCCTTCCACAAGATTTTCACGATAGTTTGCTGGAAATTTGGATCATTTCTTCTGTCAGAATTGGTGTAGCTGAGTCAGGTTCGAAGGCTGTCACTCTCACTTGCATACACATTTCAGATCTGCCCACAAATTTTCAGTAGGATCAACTTTGTGATGCTCATGCTAAAAAAATTACTTAGCTGTCTTTAAGCCACTTTGTTACCACTTTGGCTGTATGGGTATGTTTACTGTCCATTTGAGAGACCCATTTTATACTGAGCTTTAACTTCCTAGCTGATGTCTTTAGACATCTATATTTCCACTTAATGTTCTTCCTTAATGATGCCATCTACTTTTATGAAATAAACCAGTTCCTTCTGGCAAAACAGCCCCAATTCTTGATGTTGCCACCTCCATACTTCACAGGTGGGATGGTGTTCCCAGGTTTACAAACACACAACCTTGACTCTGGCAGCCTTATACACAATAATCTATCAGTCAACAAAGCAATTTCTTTAGGTACAATTTTTAAATCTTGAGAGCAACAATTATGATACACATCATTAAAGTTTTTTTTTTCCAATAGACTGACACTGGCTACTTCTCTTTTGTAAATCAAATCAAATAATAATAAAAAAACTTTGGGAGATAACATGTTTTTTTTATTTTAATGAGTTTGGTTAAAGAATAAAAATCTGTCGAGAATAACTTGGGGTGGTCTGTCAGACTGAGTTTATATCAACAATATCTAAAGCAGATCCTGGAATTTGCCATCTATTATTCATAAATGTTTTGCATTTGAAGTTAATGTTGTTGATGCAATGTAGTTTGTTTTGTGAGAAAAAAAATGAAACTGTTCCAGAATTTATAGAAAAAAAACACTGTGTTTTATGCTCTTTTCTATGCAGAAAGAAGTAATTCTAGCAGCCTTTGTTTATGTCTGATTCACACCAGCTGATCTCATATACATCTGCAATGACTGCAAATACCAAGACTGAAATGAAAAAGGGAATTTAGCATCTTTAACAGATGTTCTTCATCAAGCTAACTAATTTCATTTAATTCAAGTATCAAGAGTGCCAATGGTCAACTGTCCTCAATAATAGCCATGTGAAATAACTCTCATTCAAATAACCATGGTGACAGAACTTGAACCCAACTCCATTACACATACTTTCACTGTGTTGTTATCAGCATAGATAAGAGCATGAAATGACAGCAGTGATTTAAATGGGGAGGGATGGGAATGAAGTGAACTTTCAGTCACTTCTGAATAAATCTGTAATGATTTCCAAATTTGCCTATGGCTGCAAAAGACTTTTAATCCTCTAAAACATACCTTGAGCAGTGTGGGACTCAAAGGTGCAGTTTGGATTCATGAATATGTAACTAGGTCATAGATTTAGAAAGCTTAAGGAAGTGAAAAATGATCTCATCTCTCTGAGATCCTAAATCAGTTGGGCACTTTTGTAGTGGTCTTTCTTTCTTTCTTTATTTTTTTTTTTTTTCAGAAATGTCTTACAGTCTTATCTTTGAACATAACCATCTGTGACCAGAGAAACTAATGTGTTTAATTTGTAACCCAAGACAACACTAAAAAAGTAAATTGCTGAAGAAGTTTTTAAAATAATGATGTATATTTTAGAACAAATATACCTTCTCGCTAGATAGAGAATAGAATCATGTCTAAGTCAACAGTTTTAAATACAACCATCTGTCTGCTGCTTTAATGAATAAACAATACGACAGATTATTAAAGATAGTGGTCTAAAAATCACATTAAAACAAAAGACTGAAGAGGAGTTGAAGGTATTTAAGAATATTCTTAAGTTATACTTTTTAAGGTTTTTATAAAATGAGACGAAGAAGCTCAATGTATTTCATTCCCAGTTTGTGGTTATATTTATAGGATTTACTTCAGTCTCAGTTGTTTTCATTTTGTCTTAACAAATTGTTTATTGTCTGCATTTTAATGTTTTTCACCATTTCCGAAAACATTTTCCAACCTCCAACCTATCTAAAGAAAGTTCTAATTTCCACACCATTATATATGGCAACATTTTCATTATCAATTGGGTAATAAAAGGAAACTGCATTTTACACAGAAAAAGGCTTTTTTTCTCAGGTTTTGTTGTACTGGACATGCCAGATGTCAGAAGCTAATTTTCTTATCTCTAAACTGTGTTATTTGATGCATTCATCCAGAACCACTGAGCTGCAGAGCCAGATAAAACATGAACAATCTTGCAAAATAGAAGCTCCAGACAGAAAAACAGTCCTTTTATACAATGAAATCCAAAACAAATGTTTGCATTTGCAGCCTAATTTGAGAACTTTATACTAGGTGTAACAATGTGTACTTCAGAGCAGTGAAATAAATTGAGTTTATAGTTCAATTTCAGTAAAATATATTCAACAAATATCATTTGGTCATATTTTTCTAGTAGTGTTCTACAAATCCAGTTTCCAAACTGAATACTTGAAACTGAATGAAATGAACTGAATACTTTCTTATTCATTAATGATCAAAATATTTGATATTATAAGAAAAAAAAACACACCTGGTCCAAAGTCTTAATGTATTTTAGTAATCAATTCAAAAGCAATGCTTATATTACTTTGGCTCACACACAATTCAAGTCATCCATTCATCCATCCATTATCTGAACACGCCAGTGCCTATGTTCAGCAGTCACACAAATCAATTTCTTTGAAATTTTGTTTATACTTAAGAAGAATGCAAAAACTATCTTTTGTTTTTACAGAAATGTAAGCTATGGCCAGAAGAAGCATGAGGAAAAATGTTGACTTGTCCAGCAAAACACTCAGTGAAACAGTCAACAAGGAGAGTGAGCTAAGATGCAGCTAACCCATATTTGTGCAGACAAGTTTTTAATTAATGTTCTTTTCTTATGCATTCTGTGATTTTATGCACTTTGTCGTTTTATCAGTGAAAGTCACTATACAAAGAAAATTACTTGCTTACATTTGCATAACTGTCTTCTTGTTTTACGTTATGTAACATGGAAATGTTATAAGTTTGGGTTTTCATCACCTTTCCTAAATTAGAATCATTATAACAGAAACAAACATAAAATTTTCACTCAGATCGTAAAATTAATCAACATTTTCTCAAAGCATCACATACAGCAATGAAGTAAAGAACAGTAAATTAAAATCTTTTTATCTGGTATCATGTTTGATAGAGTCTGGATTTAGGGTTACATTTGTGTCATAATCTGAATCCTGCACAGTTCATGATGGTCTGAATTCAGATGGAACCCATGATGGTCTGAATTCAGACCATCATGGGTTCATTTTCATTTTATTCTTTAATGCTGTGGTGACATTTGGAACACGTACTAAAAGGGTTTGGTCATCTTAACATCACCTATAGCTGTAATTAAATAATTTATTCATTTAACTATTCTGTAGACCGGGGTTGCTCAAGTCCAGTCCTCCAGAGCAACAGTCCTGCAACTTTTAGACGGATCCCTGCTCCAACACACGTCAATCAAATGAATGGCTCGTAACGACTGCTGGTGAGGAAATTCAGCCATTTGATCCCAGACTGTTGGAGTAAGGATGCATCTAAATGTTGCAGGACAGTAGCTCTCAAGGTCTGGAGTTGAGCACACCTGCTGTAGACAAATCTGGTTAAAAAATTTTGTTTTCAATATCATTGTTGCTTCCATTGATTTTCTCTGACGTTAGATTAAATAACAAACTATTTATATGGGAAAATTAGAAGGAAGCTGATCAAGAGGGATTCAGTCTGACAGACATGAAGGCTTGCAATAATGTTCAACTGTGAAAAATAACTTATTTCCTAGCTTAACTCCAGCGCATCCAGAAAAACATTAGATAAACCTTTCTGAAGCGTTTCATTTATTTTACTGCCAGGCCTAAATAAGCCCTTATTTAAGCAGTTATGGTGAAAATAATAAAAATTAAAACAGTTATTAAGTAGAACTCTCGTGAGCATGCCTTTCTGTCACAATCTCACAATAATTTGTACAGAGATATTTGCTTTCTTCTAATTACCAGGTGGAGCAATAAAAACAAAATGTGATTTTATGGCCACTTAATATAACACTGAGGAAAACATATTCTTGGTACTGAGTGCCTGCAGAGCCATCTGTTATTTCGCACTGAGGAGTTTAAGGTTTATAATAAACAAATGTTGTAAAGCGCTTCCTAGGCTGATCAAGAATTCTTCAGTGCAAGTTGGAGAAAGTCAAAAAATACAACCACTTTAAAGACCGCTGATATAACAGCACAAGCCACTTTTATTTCATTTTAGTCTTAATACCACTTTCTTATATAATGTGCTTGTCAAGTTTCAGTTCATATTCTTCTTTGCTCAGACCACCAGGATCAAATGCGGATGAAAGCCAAATGGAGAGGCCACTCAAACAGCCTGGAGCACCACAACCCATTGAAGGAGAGACAACACAGCTAGCTCATCTCGTTGCACTTTCATGAGAAACCATCAGCCCCAGGAGATCAGTATGGGGAAGGTGAGACTTGCCACTAAATCAAGTGAAAGAAAGGGAATTACTTCACTTGATGCTGTTAAATCAACCTGCTGCAAATTAGAAATGGGACTAAAAGCATGGAAGAGGAGAGATGGAAACCAATGTAAAGAAGGAAGATGAAACAGAGAAAAATACACAGTTGTGTAGATTAGTAGTGTGGGTAAATAAACTAAGTTTACTGTTAACACCATCAATGTGACAAAACCAGAGAGGTCCTTAAAACATTAGTTCTCTGCAACTCAATTACTACTCTAAATGTAGGTGTTTTTAATCAAAGCATTAAAGATCATAAAATCAAGCAACTAAGAGGTTCAGTTTATCGACAGTTGTTGTAACAATTTAACAACATGGCTCTCCTAAAGATTTTCTACAATGGATGGACACACTAAACAGTAAAAAACCATGGCAGTTAAATAGAGTGGATTCCTTTAAACATCCCCTAATAGTAGTGACAGTAAAAAAAGGGTTTTGTTGGTTTTATGACATTATCAAATTTAATTAACATCCACAAGGTTTATCAGCTTTGCAGTGCCTTGTATTTCTGTTTGCTATCAGTTAAATTAAAAGTTTTGTTTTTTTAATAGTTCTGCCCTCCAAGACAACTATGTTCAATTAATACCAATGTATGTAGAATTGAAACCAGTCCAAATTAATTTGAAGTGTCAAATTCATGATAAAAATCCAACCATTCATATCAATTCTAATTTAAAAATATGCATTCCAAGGGTAATATAATTATATTGTGGTAGAGATAAAGTCAGATAATCACAAATTGGTCAAAGAAAGTAATCTAAAACTAATGTTACACTCATGTCTTCCTTTGAATGGTGCCACATTGAAAACTGCATGGTACATAGGTTTAAATGAAGAAGGTATGTGAAATATTAAATCTTGTCTTTGAAGCATGTTGCTGTTGAATAGTGCATGAGTACTGAGATTAAGGAGAAGGAGCTTAAAGTTTTAAACTATGATGTTAGGTTGCTAATGTCATTATGTCACTCTTACAATGTTTTTTCATACTAAAACAAATCAAGTGACCATCTGGAAATAAATATCAATGCTCTATACATGCTCCCAAATGTTCTGATAATCATTAACCAAGTTCAAGAAAACTTACTGGAGGTCAGCTTCACTGTTACTTTCAACTATTGCACAGTATTACATGTAATGTTGATATTAGCACATTGCTTCAATATTTAGTCACAGTTGTGTAAATGGCATAACAGGGCAAATGTGTGGTACTCATGCAGTGTGACAGCTGTGGGACTCCTGCAGCAGAATTTCCCCAAAACTCCATGGCTGCCTGGCTTAGCTGGTGATCAAATTACGTATGCTACAGTGGTAATATGAAGAAGGCTGATGCTGTAGAGTTATTTTCCTAAGGCAGAATATTTCCTTAAACCAATGACATATTAGACAGATACACAATTCTGAGACAGAACTAAAACGTCTGGTTCAATGATGAACAAACTTCAAACAATAAAAATATTGATAGAAACATAAAAGATCTTGTTTTATCACTCTCTTAAATAACCCCATATGTCTAACAATGGCATGTTAAACATAAAGGTTTCAAAGAATAAAACAAGCATTTCAGTGCTTCATGGTAAGGCTCTCATCAATTCTCTGTATTGGCCTGTTACCTGGATTTACTCCTCTGCTGCACCTCAAATGTCTCAATTGAGCAATAATGAAAGCAATGAATTGTGCCGTTTGTCAAGAAGTATCTTTTGCAGTGAGAGCTAAATTGACTGTGTTGTGTCCAGGGAGCAGCAGGAAAAAGGGTTGCAAAGGGAGGGGGTCACCGGTGTGCTAACCTCCTCAGCTCCTGCACCTGCCACTGGCACACAAACACAAAGACCAACAAATTAGATTTCCACTTCATTCACCTGTAAAGGTATTGTGTTTAATGGTGGGAAGTGGGGGTGGTTGAAGGTTACTCTAAAATGCAGTAAGGACAATCTCCATCCATCTCCATCCGCTGTGTCGACTGACAGTCAAAGACAAAGCAATTGTAATTTTCAAAGCTGGGTTTTATTTAGATCTGTTTTAATTGGAATATATGCAGATTCATGTAATTGCTTTGGAAAGTCTAAACAGCCCCAAACAATACCATAAATCACACAAGTGTTTGAAATAAATACCAGCTAATAGCTTGTAATCCTCTCACACTCATAAAGCCCCCAAACTTAATTAGCTAAATGAAAGGTAGCGTCCCTGCAGTATTGCTTCTACATCGCAGCCACTTCATTCATTAAATTACACTCAGAGGCCGGGTAAAGCTCAATAAAGACCTTTTTATTCTTTGGCAAAACAGCCATACAGTTTAGAAATAGTACAGAGTATAAGTCAGAGAATTACAGAAACTTATATTGACATATTTCATGTACTGATGCATAATTATCTCCAGGGGAGTTTATTTTTTTTTCTTTCTCCATTAAAAAGCAGACTGATTTATTTGTCTTTTGATCGTTCTGATTCAACCCTATGTCATTAGGTATCGATAGATAGGCAGCAAGGTTTTTATGCCTATTGCGTAATTAATCCCAACCGCTATACATTATTGGAAGTAATCATCTGTTTTTAAATAAATAATACTTACTTTTTTTTTGCCACTCTTCCATAAATGCCATATTGGTGGTATGTCTAACAGTTGTCCTGTCAACCAATTTTCAATCTGAACTGTAGTTTTTTTTTTTAAACTTTTCCAGAGTTGCCGTGGGCTCCCTGGCCACTTGTGTGATTAATCCTCTGCTTGCCCAGTCTGTCACTCTAAAAATGGATGGCTGTGTTTTCGCCGTTATCCAGCTGTCCCTTACACTTTACATTTTTAGATGTCGAGTTCACCAGTGCTACATCAGATGCTCAAATCTTGAAATATTGTTTTAGAACCCTCCTTTATATTTCTCCAAAATTTTATTCATGATCTGTCTGGTTTGTCCACTGGTCGTCGTAATGCTGTTTGTTCACTTTAGGCCTCAGAGGTTAAAAGACAGACATACTAAATTGCATACAGTGAAAGTCTATGAAATGAATAAATAACTTTCTCAGGCAGATCAAGTTTGATTTTAGTTTTGAATATCAGCACACAGGGGATTAAAACAAATGTATGACACTCTTTTTTAGATCTTCATTTGTAAAACAACAAGAAATACTGATAGAATACCTTACAGTTTGTGGTTGTCACAACAGTGAAAAAGATTTAAGGGTTATGAACAATTTTGCAAGGTACCATGTACTGTAAACTATCAATGCAATAAAGAACAGACAATATTGCTTATTTGCTCAAAAAACAATGCCGTAAGGAGTACTGAAATAAAATAGACAGAGAGATTACTGTGTCATTGTAGAAGTGTTTGGTCTGGCCTGAGTATTTCTGCTTATATTGTTGACATTCCTCATTCTTCACACTTAGTTTTAAACACTGATAAACAAAAACACATCAGTGTGTGCAAAGAAAACAGTTTTGTTTTTACAGATAATAAAAATGTGTTTCCCACTGTATTTAATCACAGTATCTTGAATGCATTGCTCCTTAGTTTAAATGTTATAACTGGAAGCTCATGGTGGGTTTAGTCTGCAATTTATAAGCCTTGAACATCCAGTATTGTCAGCACACCTTGTCTTAGATGAATATAACTTTATGCTGAAAAGATCTGTAAAGCTACTGAACTCAGAGGTGTTGACTTGTTCTCAAAAGTGCATCTTCTAGTCAACCAGCCTCAGATGTTTTGTCTGACAGGTCCTAGAGCAGTGAAAAGTGTCTAGTCCTCACAATATGAGGTCGACACATGCCCTCTCTCAACAGGTTGAGTCAAATATAGAAGAAACAACAAGGAAGTGTCTGTCTTCCCTGACAACCCACGCTTGTCAGTTCTCCCTTGCTATTTCCTGTGTCACTGAAGCGGCTATCATCTCATAAGACAGGATTTGTTTCTGGGCTCTGGTGGAATCACGTAACCTCACATCCCTGAACTATGTTATTACACTGATATATGTGAGGTCCAACATAGTCATCTAGGCTGAGCATGAGCATTGATTCTAGTGACGTATCCAAAAGTTATTCTTTTAATCACAATATAACCTTTACAGAGTCACATGCTGCATGATTCAAGAGAGGTGAGGATGCATGAGGTTGTGAATGTAGGATTAGGACTGGAGTATTGCAAGGACATGTTCTCTGAAGTGGGATTAGCCTAGCAAGAAGTTATTCACAGTGGCACTCCAGAAGCCCTTGAAAAGACATCTTAGGATGCATTGCAGAGAGGCTGGAGTATCAGAGGAGCAAAACACTCATCATGCAGACTGGGGGATCCGGCAGAGCTGGGATGTGCAGAATGTGAAGAGCCCTCAGCTTGGGAGCACAATGACATTCAGAGGAAAGCCTTAAGTGTCATTTTAAGCTCAGAGATGGAGGCTCAGTAGCAGGTGTGTGAGGGGAATTAGGATCTCAGACAACAAAGCCAAAGCCAAAAGCTCCTTACCGTCACCAAAACACCCTAAATTTAATGCCTAAATGACATGTAGGTAAATTGTGTAAGGAGGTGACAGGTAAACAGGAAGATGTCTGCTCCTATGAGGCTTTATCAGCTTTAATATCTGCTGAGGGCATAGTGTTTGACAATAAAATGAAATAAAAAAATACAAAATGACAAACACTGAGAGTATTTACTCTCACAACTTAATAAATCAGTGTGGCTTTATTGATCTCAAAGCTGTGCAGATACTTTAGCAGAGGTTTATCCTTAGAAACAGAGCAGATTTCTTAACTTGTAAGGAAGGTTTCCTCATGTGAAGGCAAATGTTCCTGGACCAACACAGTTGAAAGTGGCAACTACAGAGATGAGCATTTTGGCAAAACAAAAAGGTAATATCAAAACCTCCACCCTATCAAACTAAGCTATTCTGTGCAGGATATTCATGAACAAAAATCTATAAAGTTCAACACAAAGGAGAAATAAAAAAAACCCCTTCTTTAGTGGACTTTAGTGGTAATCTTGAACTTGGAATTTTTTTGCAGTCAGTTTACTAAATTTAACAGTATTTTATTTTCCATTTTTTTGTTTTGCAGTTTCTGTTTTTGTGCAGAGTAACACTAATCAGTAAAACCAAGAAGTAAAAGTGCAACTAATAAAATTACCACTACAAATCATTCCTTGACTTTTTCATTCTAAATACTAATGAAATAGGGAATGCAAGTACTTTATACAGGTGCAGATACAGCTTTAACTACTGCCACTGAAACTAAACACAGGTTTCCAACATTAGCAATATGGGTGGGAAGTAAAATGCATTTGTAGAGTCATCAAATTCTGAATCCATTCACAAATATCAAAGCTCAGTTTCCTTAAAGTTAATTGCTTGACCGATGTTTAAAGGAAACAAGCTGAAAAAAGTCCACAAGAAAAGCTCCAAGATAATTCATGGTGAGTTCATGGCAGTTACAAGATAACAGCTTAGCAAAAAATATGACCAGTACCTTCTGCACAAAAAAAAATAGAAAAACTGAGTTTGGGTAATATGAATGTGAATCTTTGATATATATTTCCATGCAGAGGAAGGAGAAAAATATTCGGTGGCACCAGTCATCAGTAATCACAAGACCACTGGGCCACTGTTGTTTTGAAAGGAAACAGGTCTTTAACTTTATGGTGCACACTTTGAAGCCAAGATAAAGTATCCAATATCTGACATATTTCATTGGCACAATCTAGGCATCACTGAAGAATGTGGGCAGAAAAGCTCTGAAATGTGTACTACTGCCACATAATCTTATGTCACCTTAACTGCACATGTCATCACCACTGAGTAGCAGCTTAGCATCTTGTTCATTCCAAGCGAGAGCAGTGAAAGAGAGTCACAAAGGTGCAAAGATGAACCAACGTTGGAGGACTGGCAAACTGACATCGCACCTAACATGGTTGTTGATGGTAATTACACACTTGTGAGATTCAAGTTTTAAAATCTGGCTTTGTATTTCAGTTTAACTGTTGCAACAATAATACCTTTTTTTCTATGAAAGATTCTGGTACATTTTTTATCATTATTGTTCTGGCCAAAATGTGCAATGTTTGCAGAAACTGGTGACTCATTTGTCCTCTAAGCTCACTGCAAGGCTCAAAAACATCTTTAACATCAAATACAAAATTATAATTTCATTAATGTTCAAGGGCGAAATGTGGAATTAAGCTGCCACAAAGAATTTAATAAGCAATTAAACATCTTAAGAAAACTTTACATTACAATTTATATCTATTAAAACAAAAAGAATGGGTTAGATTCTGAATCAATTACGCAAGGTTTTCTACAGAATTGTGTTGCCCAATTACAATGCATGATTGGTTTCAAGAAAGTAAATTGCACATAGATTTTATTCATACATTTCCTTCCTGATCTTTCTTTTGTGGCTACTGAACTTTTGTTCAGCACTGCATGAATACTTGAGGAAAGGGT
Organism: Xiphophorus couchianus; assembly: GCF_001444195.1. Classification (NCBI taxonomy): domain Eukaryota; kingdom Metazoa; phylum Chordata; class Actinopteri; order Cyprinodontiformes; family Poeciliidae; genus Xiphophorus; species Xiphophorus couchianus. Next base: position 18,968,663 of record NC_040239.1, read on the forward strand.
TTTCAAAAGATTAGATTTTTTTCCCATACAGAGTCATTTTCCAGTTAAATCTAAGACAACACATCAAGCTAAAGTAATAATGGCACTTTACAAAATACAAATATGATGTTAGACATTTAACATGACCATCAACCCAGTAAACGGCAGTAAAAGAACACCATCAATAGTAAAATCAAATTGTTACTAATTAATCCACACTGGTTGTACTGAATTAATGCAGCTCTGTGTAGTCAGGCAGAACGTTTTCCAGCATTCTGCTTTGACTTTCAGTGACAGCCAAAAGCCTCGGGCAAGGCTGAGCGAGAGTTTTCTTTTCTCCCATCTGGGATTTGGAGTCGCATCTCTATTTATGCGTTGGCCATCTGCCAACAGGTCCATCCTTACTGCAGGGGCCAAGAAGTAGCAATACAGCTAAAATGACCGAGGAAGACCTTACACAATTAGGCCATGGTAACAGCTCGTTCTCTACAACTCGTACACATCAACTATAGAGCAGGTGAATGAGTACTAGTGGGCTCAGAAGACAAAAAAGGAATACAAGAAACTTTAGTATCAACCATTAATAAGCAATGAGCTAAATAGCTGTTATATTAAGCTAATAATCGGAAATAGAGCTGTTTAAGCTGTGGGGCAATTTTACTTGTGAAGTCTTGGGGATTCAGACTTGGAAAAACTGTAAAATAAAGTTGTTGCTTTGTTTTGTTTTTTTTATCTAAAGTACATCTTGCCAAAGTCTTATCAACTCATTATACATTCTTATTTTTCATTATGCAAACAAATGATGTGGACTAAAACATTTTGATGAAGCATTTTAACTTCCACGAGTAAAAGTAAACACTCATGTCCGTGGGGTACCTAGAGTGCTCTGAAACACCTTCACTTTAGCTTGTTTTCATGGTTGGCCTCTGAGCAACAGATGGCGTTTAAAACTCTAGGAATGGGGGATAAAGTGCAGCAAGATAACTGAGAAAATAGATATTTTTCTTGGAACACCTTTTCAACAACAATATTTAACTGGGTCTTCCTCCTTCTGTATGTCTTTCTTAAATAGAACCTGCCTGTATCCTGAAAGCACACAAAAACTTCACGTTACCAACAAAAAGCATTAATATTCAAAACATACAATTGTCATGTTATATTATCATGGCTTACAAGCCTCCATAGTTAAAGGGGAAGAATTTTCACTTTAACTGTACATTTCTGTACATTCAGCTTAGAAAACATCTGAATCACAAGAAGTAGCAGAAACCATACCAAATGGAACTTGTAAATCTGAGAACAATGAATTTTCTCTTTGTGCCTTATCTCTAAGATCACCACAGGAGTTAACATACTGGTGGTTTCTTGGTATGGGTAAACAGTCATGAAATCTATTTGCCCAAAGTCTGAGTATTGCTGCTCTGTTGTTCCAAGACTATGTTTCCACCCACCTGCTTATTTCATTTGCACGGACACCCTTTGAGACACTACAGCTATACAGATGAGCTGTGTTCACTTTAAGTAAATCACTAAAAACACGAGAACTTACAGCACAAGACATCCAAACTCCTTATTTTACTCTAAAGACAAAAAATGCATCTTTAGTGGGTTGCAGTCAATCCAATTAAGAAGCTTTGAATTGTACAGTGTATTTATATCTACATTCTGCCAAGTACTGCCAGATACAAGTGCTGCAACAAGCCAAACTACCCCGTGATACCACAATTATGCCAGATTACCAATATGTTAAAAATGAATCATCCTAACCCCACAAATGTGCTTAATTAAATTAGCCTGCCGTTACATTTTGAAACCACTAAGTTGCTGAGGTCTGTCAAGAGTTATCAAGCCCCTCTGCTGATCAAAACTCCACTCGTTAAAGCAGTTGCACGCAAACCTAACTAAAGACAGCATAGCAGTACTGTAGTTATTTTTGTAGTCTGTCATCTTGCCACATATGTTATTATAAACTGTTAGGAAATTAAGCTGATTTTGTGAAACATCAAGTTCTGACCCATAAACAAGGTGTGTGTATATCACACACACATATGCATACCCCATGTTGATTGTATATTGGGATAATGTTAGTACAATTTACATTGTAAACTGTACACTGTGTGGCGCATATTGTAGCTAAGAGATGCAATACAGATGAGGAGACCAATAAAAGTTAGTTTATCTGGCTGCTTGGCTAACCTGGACATGAAATAGCAAATGCTGTGCTACCAGATAAGTAAAAAGGATGATGCTGTAGCATTGTTTTTAACAAGACTTCATAGTCCACAGAAATGAAAACAATACAAATAGTGGCAGGCTACTGGGTAGTAGCCACATCTGCCCTGAGGCACACTGACAGGGAGCAAGGCTACCATGCACTGGTGCCACCGTTGCCCTCTGACCACCACCAGCAGGCAAGGTGGGTGAAGTGTCTTGCCCAAGGACACAACAGCAGAGTTGGACAGAGAAGGGATTGAACTAGCAACCAAACTGCATTACACCAGTAAATAAATAAAATACCCCCTGACCCTGTTTTGCAGAAGACTGCATTTATTTATTAGAACTTCATTGAAAAAAAAATCTTCAGGGCGGCATTATAGAAAGCTATCAAATTTGAAAGATGCTATCTAAAATTATGGAAACAACATAAGTGGTTAACAGCAGCACCAGCTCACTCAATATTTAAAAAAATATTTAGAGTAAGTTCAACAGAGAGCAGTGATAGAGCTCTAAAAGACAGTATTCACCAGAGACTACGGGCTGATATTATAAAACCCTTGTCCTTCATTATCAAATCAAATTTTATTTGTATAGCACATTTCAGCAGCAAGGCATTTCAAAGTGCTTTACAACATATCAAACACAGAAACACAATGCAACATAGAATCAACAATCAAAACACGACATTAAGTCAAGTTTCATCAATAAATTTGTAATTGATTACGTTTTAAATGCAATCCTATACAGGTGGGATTTTAGTCGAGTTTGCATCCATAGAAGGTTTACCTGTTACACTCCTACTGTGTTATATGGAACAAAATACCTATTGCTATTTTTATTCCCACTCACGCTCACAATCACACAATTTAAAACGATGTAGACAGCATTTTAATGGGCTTCCTCCACAAGGCTCCGTACAAGGCTTATGAAATCTTTAGCTATTCTTTGTGGACGTATGAGTGAGTAAACAATTTTTAAAGAACAGCAAAATAGCAAAGTAACACAAAGAAGTTGAAAGAAGCATTTTTGTTGCAATTAAGACACAAATACATTTTGTGTTTCCGGACGTAAACTAAATATTTAGTTTTCCCACACGGTAGGACTCTGACATTAGTGATACAAATTCTGACCAAATCAGGACAGAATGGGTGTAGAGAAATTAAACTGGTTTCTTTATCCATTCAAAGGGCTTATGTTTTGTTCTGCTGTGGAAGAAATTCATAACACAGCACCAACATCTATGAGATATTAAACTGTTTGTGTATGATTCCACAATGTCTTTATTACACATGATTAAACATGAATTTCCCAAGGGGATTTTATTTCACAGAGGAATAAGTATTCAATTAAAACTTAAATTTTGTGAACATTAATTTGTTATCTCATAAGCCTGATTATTCTAACTTTAGCGAAGTTAGAATCATTAGGCTTATAATTCTAAGCCTAATGATTTTTGTGGATGTAGCCCACAAACATCTATCTTCTGCCGCAATTGGAGTCTAGTTTTGGTCATCAATAACTACAAACAATTGCTTAGGGAAATTACTATTAAAACTTGTAATTTAGATCAAAATTACCAAGTGGGGGGAGCACCTGATTATCAGGGAAATAATAGCCAAATAATTCAGTGTCAGTTGTTGTCCATAAATACCTTCCTGGTAAGGCTTATGTTTTAAAATAATAGCTGATGGCATAAATCCAGTACTGTATTTTTTTTTTAACAACAAGAGAATGCTGGTCATTATTTTGCTGGAGACACTTAACTTTAAAATACAAGAGCTTATTATAAAAAGAACTCGACCTTAAAGTTAAGTGCTTTAAGCAACAAACTTGTTATGCTAGCAACACTTACCTAACGACAGGAAAAGGTAAAGAATGATGAAACTAGCAAAACAGTAAAAACACAAAAAATAGGTAAAATAGAAATCAATAGAATGATGCAATGATGTCATAGTTCACTGCGAATTATAAATGTTGAGAAACCAGGCTCATTTACGAGACGTTTGCACCAACTGACACTTAGTATGTATTTCAAATACCATTTCATAATGCAAAGACAAAACTTTGGAGAACTGATTCTTAATCTATTCATCAGTTAGCACAGTTATTAATAATTTTATCTTTTAAAATACCAGAATGGCAGCTTAAAGTACTGTAAATAACATTAGTTAGCCATTTTCTATGGTTGACTGCACAAACAGGGAAAAGCTACGCTTAGAATGCTGCAACTTTAGCCACATTTAGTCCAGCTGCCATTAGCTTTAGGAAAATTAGACATTTTAGAACATTATTGAGGCTATGTTATGTAGAAAGAAAAATCTGCTCTGAGGCCTGTTCATTTGGGACAGCTCTAAGCAACAAATAATACTAAAATACCATAAAAATACATAATTAAAAAAACGTGAGCTGATCTTCCTAAGCTATTGTTTCTGCCCAGACAATGCTTACTAAGAATGTGGGTGGCCTCAGCTCTGGTCTTGAACAAGCTGTAGCCCTTGGTCAAGGGTTTGTTTCCTAGAGGCTGGTGGAAAAAGCAGCTGCTCCCAGAATCTCCTTCTCAGCTCAGGTCCAAGAAACCGGCAGACCATTTAGCAGCAGCTATGGAAGGTCAGCTTGGAAGGTTGGGGCATCCTCTTAGCCCTGGTTTGTGCAGCATCAGTGGCACCTAGCTGGCAGGTGGCCAGTCTCGGTGAAACTGCATTTCTCAGCTCTCAAACAACATCAGGCTGCTTTCTCTTATACATCGGGGGGTTTGCAGCCAGTGTGGAGTTGCTGATAGCACCTTTGGGGAACCTCTAATTTCTGCAGAATTTTGAATAAAACAAGAATCAAAGTTTTTTCTTTCTGGTGGAAGTAGATACCAGATACTCAAACAGTAACCTGTATTGATGGATCCTGAGCTCCTGAACAAGAATGAGGCCTTCTCTAAGCCAGTGAGAAAAGGGGGGCTTGCACACTCAGTTCTCCCTGATGTCACCTTCACCAATTACCAGTGCAAGAGGAGATTTTTTCCTGATGCAGTGATGCTGTGAAAAGGGCATATTTGTCCTAGTCGTGGGGTTATAAGGTCCCCATGACATCATAGTTTCCTTCCTGAAACTCCTCCTATTCCTGTTGAAAACTGAAAGTAGGTTCATCCAGTTCACTGTGATGTTAATAGTTTTTACGCCAGCCTGTGTAGTCAGTCTTTCATGGCTTGAGGCCCAACTGTTTATTTCTTGTGTAAGCTCAAAACATATTGTAAAAAGGACTCTTTGCTTCCAACAAATGACTTTAGTAAAACACTATCAAATGCTCCTGTCAGCCTAGGGGGCTCAGAAAACTGTCTATTACTCAGTGAAAGTGGATGAGAGCTCCCCTGTTAGCTTTTGTAAATGTTTGAATATACACAAAGTGCGCCCTCACAGCCTCAACAATACTGAAACAAAGGCATCTCTCACTGACTTTTCTTTTTTTTCCTATCACAAATGCATAGAAACAACTTAGATATGTTTTCTTAGATGACAAACAATTTTTTTGAAATCGATATTTCAAGCTGATTATTACCTGAATCCATCTTCATGACTGAAATGTGTGTTATTAGGATTGTACAGAAAAACACCAAGCAATGCCAAATAATAAGAAACAAAGACATCAGGTTTTGATATGTTTAAAGAAAAAATAGAAAACATGTGTACATCGTAAAACTTTAATGGTAATTGCAGATAATTTCACCAACTTGTTTATTCTGACCCCACCTTTTGCCTGCGTCCATCCAATCTTAGATAATGGATGGACACCTGGGTGGATATCTATTCTTACTGAAAGTAATGTTAACATATCTGGACTATAATCAACACTCCTCGTGCTTTGTTTTATCTTTGGAGAGATGCCTGACCTATCATACAAACTTCTTGATTGAATTGAAAAATTAACTTTTGTGAGTTACTTTGTGTTGCTCTATCACATAGGATTCCCTCAAAAATACATTGTTTGTGGTTTCAATATGACAAAACCTGAAAAGGTTTAGGAGATAAGAATATTGCTGCAATTCCTACAGCAAAAACTATTTAATACTGACATTTTGGTTATTATTTTCTTTCTTTTTTGTTTCTTTTCCTACATACTTTCACACTATGCCTTACATGGAAGGTTATATCCTGCTCTGCATCTGTGTTTTCATTTTTTGTTTTTTTTGCACTCTGCAGATTTAGAACCACATGGAAAACATAAAAGGGGATAATTAAGTTCCACTTACTGACTTCTCTGTGAGAAACATTGCATAAAGAGGAGCTATGCTGTTTCCAGAGTCATGAGTGGGCGATGCTTTGAAAAATCTGAGAACAAATATACAGCAGCTCAAACAACATGACTGATACCTCCCAGCTATATTCATCTTTCCACATTGATCCACAAACACACTCACTGTCTCTCACAAAGACTGTTGATGTTTAACGTCTGTCAGTTCGGTTGTTCGCTTGTGGTCACTACTTTGGTTTGCTGGGTCTCAGACCCTTGCCACAGACATTCATTTCCTCCTGTAAATACAGCTTTGTGGCCACAAACTGCAAGCAGTGGGTGGGACTTGGGCTTATGAATGCAAAGTGGAGACGGCCCTGAAAATGTCCTGCATTCACTACACAGCTTGGCATCACACCAATATAAAAGCAGGGATAGCCCTGAGGCAAAGTGTTCGACCTCAATCTGAGGCAACCCCATGGTGCTGGGACACTTTTACATCTGTGAGCAAAATCTCAGGCTCTTTAGTGCATCATCCAAACTGACACAGTGATATATTTTTTTTTTGTTATGCTGTTACGACTTTTTTAATTGAAGTACGACAAAAATATGTTAAGTATCTGACTACATTTGAGCACAGACCAATTTATACTAAGTGAACAGACTTCAGCTAAAACGTTATTCCTGCTAATTTATGCACCAAAAACACGGCTGCCATGGAGATTAGCATAATTGCAGCAAAACTTATCAACTCTTATAACCCAAAGGCTGGTGAAATGAAACAAATTCATACCTGCAAGTGCAAACCTCAGGCACCATGAATAAACCAGAGCTTCTGTTTATTTGGAGAACAGTTTAACTTTTCTCCATTTAAAAAAAAGGACTTCACAGAGTTTGTCCTTAATAAACTTTTCTGCCGACTTAACTTATACGTAAATCTATCATAATCCATTAAGCTAAGCTTGCTCCAGGACTATAATGTTTTCGAAAACTTGAAGAGAAAATCTCCGCTTAATCAGAATTTAGCATAACTGCTTGTATTATCCAGGCAATTTTGTGGATTTGGGCAAATGAGCAACTTTCCCTTGGGGCTATATACTAAATAGCGGCACAACTTTAAGAGGCTTCTCAGTGGAGATAAATAAGAACACCACTGTGTGGGCACAGCAACAATTTGGAAGATTCAGTACTGAAAATAGTAATTGTATAGGCCAAATGTCGAAAGTAACAGGTTTTCCGCTTGCATATCTTTAATCTGTTAAACTTTCACAAAAAAGGTATAATTTTATCATTGCATGAGAACTCTTGCTCTCATGTTCTCATTTAAAAGTATCTTAAAATCATTCAATGCACTTAATATATTTTTGAATTTAGTCATGTCAAAACTCCAAATGTCAATACATGAGTTTATGCGACAGATAAACATAGTCTTGCCCATCTGTGAAGTGCAAAGAAATAGTTTAAAAAAACTTATTTGCAAATAAAAATTTACATGGTGAATTTGTGTCCAGCAACATTTACTGTGAAACATCCTCTTTCCTCTTTGCATTTAAAAGATAGAGTGCAATGTGTTTTATTCAGTAAGAATACAGCTGTTGTGTGAAACCCCCTCAGATTTGTTAGAAAGTGTTGATGCATGTACTAGATTAATCTTCAGGTTCTGAATTTATTTCAACTTGAGGCTTTCATCAGCACTGAAAGACAACAGGCTTTTTTTTTACAGATAGAAACTATAAAAGGTTTGAATGAGGCTGTGTTATTAAACTAATTTTTCTGAATATTTTCATCTGAGAAATATATTTCAAGGATAATTTCTATATGTTCCCATAATATATATGCTAATGATTCCATTGTTTATGTTTTGTTATAGATTTTTGTGTGTCTGTGTCCTTAGAAGTGATTTAGAGAATTGTTTGTTTACTGCACTGATGGACCTAACTTCATTTCTTAGGTGCACCAATACAAACTTTATTGTGTGCCCAAATTTTCAATCTGATCACATTTGTCATCACAGATGTACAGGCTCAGCTTACCTTTTCTTTTAAATCAATGTCCATAAAAGTAATACTGACTTGTAAATTATTAACAATCAAATTGTAAACAAAAAGCTCACAACTTGAAGCAGAACTGAGACAAAATGGATAGAAAGACAAGGAACTGACTGAAAAAGTGCTGCAATAAGCTTAAAGTTACATTTAAATATCTCTCAAGATAAGATGAATGAAAGGATGAAATAAAAAAAATAAAAAAACAAAAGTGGACATGTTGTAAGGGCTAAACCTGCTATGAACATCTCATTTCATTATGTGCAAGCCATTTTTCTTATGAAGAATTATTTTGAACTAAGTGAAGGGAAGTTCTTATGCAGTATTATACAGTATATATATATTTTTTACCTTTTATTTATTTATTCATCTATATCCACAAATAAATATATCTATGGCATGATGTGCTGACAACACCAATAAGATTGATCAGTACTGACTCCTGGTTCATTTGATATCCCTTATGGTTTTGCACACAACATTATATTACAACATTTCATAATTTAGAGCTGATTTTAGAGCTCACAGTAGAATTACTGTAAACATACATGCAGAGTTCATAGGGGTTTTCATCAAATCTAATTAAAAAGGTTAACTATTTTGCTCAGAAGAATTTCAATAATGATTAGTTACAACTGTAATTACAGTGATATTGATTCTACAAATTTGGAGGGCTGGCTACGAATTTGTAGCCACATTTTTCAGTTTTCTTCTGTATAGAAATCTGATGACCACTTATCTTCATTGTTTCCTCTTTGTCAGGGAACGGTGTGAGGTGGAGTGGTGAGGCAGACGCTTTAGACCCAGGTAGGATGAAGGAGGTCTCGGTCTCGTGGGGAACGCAGGAGGTCTCGGTCTCGGAAGGAACGCTGGGAGTCTCGGAAGGAACGCTGGGAGTCTCGGAAGGAACGCTGGGAGTCTCGGAAGGAACGCTGGGAGTCTCGGTCTCGTCAGGAGCGCCGGCTGGAACGCCGGCTGCATCGGCCTCGGGTGCGCCGGCGGCTGCATCGGCCTCGGGTGCGCCGGCGGCTGCATCGGCCTCGGGTGCGCCGGCGGCTGCATCGGCCTCGGGTGCGCCGGCTGCAACGCCGGCTGATCCTGCCTCGGGTGCGCCGGCTGCAACGCCGGCTGATTCGGCCTCGGGTGCGCCGGCGGCTGCATCGGCCTCGGGTGCGCCGGCGGCTGCATCGGCCTCGGGTGCGCCGGCTGGAACGCCGGCTGCATCGGCCTCGGGTGCGCCGGCTGCAACGCCGGCTGCAACGCCGGCTGATCCGGCCTCGGGTGCGCCGGCTGCAACGCCGGCTGATCCGGCCTCGGGTGCGCCGGCTGCAACGCCGGCTGATTCACCAGCTGGAGGTGCTGGTCCCGGAACTGGAGCGGGATCTGGGCTGGCGGAGAAACTGTGCGGTTTGGGCGGCAGAGGGTTACCTTTCAGCACGGCGATTGCCGTCAGGCGCTCCCCCTCTGCCTCCTGCTGCAACTCCGCCAGACCCAGGTGCGGAAGTCGCGGGATCCAGGAGTCCAGCATGAGGACCATGCGCGTGGCAATATTCAGTCGCTGACGGGCTGAATACGGGCTTGCCACGACCGCTACATAGTCCTCGATTGTTTTCATTAAACCTGCTGGGTCCATGATGGTAGCAGGTGGGGAAAAAAGCGCGCCTCACCGTACTTTCTGGTCGGGTCCTTCTGTCAGGGAACGGTGTGAGGTGGAGTGGTGAGGCAGACGCTTTAGACCCAGGTAGGATGAATAATGAATTTAATAAAGAATGTCCAGAATAACACAGTCCAAAATAACGGGCAGCACGGCCGAGCGGAAACCAGGGCTCGACACCGGTAGCAACCGTAAAAAGGAATGGACACGGAACAACACGAACGCACATTAGACGAGGACCCGACAAAGAACAAAGAACACAGGTGGAGTTAAATACACGGGAGGGTAATCACAGAGACGAGACACACCTGGGAACAATCAAGGGGAGGACAGGATAACACGGAGACACAGAGACACCGAAAACTCGAAATTAAACACAGAAAACACAGATCATGACACTCTTATCATATGGAAGTCAAAGAAAATTAAAAGATATGTGTTGCTGTAATGTGAAAATATTAGAAAAATCTCAAGATTTGAATACTTTAACAAGGTTTTTCAGACCTGCATCCAATTTTTAAAGGTCTGTGATATACCATGAACATTGAAAAGCAACAGCAGTAGAAGAACAAGCACTTCATGCTTCATCGCGATCTTGGCTAGATTGACTTTAACAGCGCTGCTTCACAGTGCGAGAAAAACCCCAACCACCTCAATCATGGAGAGAGGAAGTATAATCAGCAAACCCAAAAATACCCCCCTTCCTCTGAGACTGCATCGTCCTGTTGCCTGCTAACAAAGTCTCTCTCCCTTCCTTTGCAATCACAAAATACTGTATATGTGCAGTTAGTGTGCAGCATCACCTCCTGTGACGTAGTGGCAGGTTTGAGAAGTAACTGTTTTTGGTGCTGGAAATCCCTTCGCTTTCTGTTGCAGGTGAAAGAAATGATAAGTGTTTCTGAAAGAGTTCCTACAAGCAGTGTTTTACTAACGTCAAACGTTTAAAGCTGTTGTAGATAAAAAAATTCCCTTCTCACCCACCGCGGGTGGTTCTTATCCTCTGAGCCCGGGTCCTCTACCAGAGGCCTGGGAGCTTGAGGGTTCTGCGTAGTATCTTGGCTGTGCCAAGGACTGCACATTTCTGGACTGAGATGTCTGATGTTGTTCCTGGGATCTGTTGTAGCCATTGGTCCAGTTTGGGGGTGACTGCCCCGAGGGCCCCGATGACCACAGGCACCACTGTGGTCTTCACCTTCCAGGCCCTCTCCAGTTCCTCCCTGAGGCCCTGGTATTTCTCTAGTTTCTCGTGCTCCTTTTTCCTGATATTGCAGTCGCTTGGTATTGCTACATCTACCACAACGGCTTTCCTCTGTTGTTTATCCACTACGACAATGTCTGGTTGGTTCGCCATTACCATTTTGTCTGTCTGGATCTGGAAGTCCCACAGGATCTTAGCTCTGGCGTTCTCCGTCACCTTTGGGGGTGTTTCCCACTTTGATCTCGGGGTTTCCAGTCCATATTCTGCACAGATGTTTCTGTACACTATGCCTGCAACTTGGTTATGTCGTTCCATGTACGCTTTCCCTGCCAGTATCTTGCACCCTGCTGTTATGTGCTGGACTGTCTCAGGGGCCTCCTTGCACAACCTACACCTTGGGTCTTGTCTGGTGTGGTAGATCTGGGCCTCTATTGCTCTGGTGTTTAGGGCCTGTTCCTGGGCGGCCAGGATGAGGGCCTCTGTGCTGTCCTTGAGTCCAGCTTTTTCCAGCCATTGGTAGGATTTACTGATATCAGCCACTTGGGTTATTTGCTGGTGGTACATCCCATGTAGGGGCTTGTCCTCCCATGATGGTATCTCTGGCACCTCAACCTCCGTTCCCTGTTGTCTGAGATATTCACTGAGCACATTGTCTGTTGAGGCTTTGTCCCTGATGTATTTATGGATCTTAGTTGTTTCGTCCTGGACTGTGGTTCTCACACTCACTAGTCCTCTGCCTCCTTCCTTGCGGCTCGTGTACAGTCTCAGGGTGCTGGATTTGGGATGGAACCCTCCATGCATTGTTAGTAGTTTTCTAGTCTTAATATCCGTGGCTTTTATCTCCTCCTTTGGCCAGCTAATTATTCCAGCAGGGTATCTGATTACTGGCAGGGCATAGCTGTTTATCGCACGGATTTTGTTCTTGCCATTGAGCTGGCTTCTCAGGACTTGCCTTATTCGTTGGAGGTATTTAGCTGTGGCTCCTTTCCTTGTGACCTCATCGAGGTTGCCATTTGCTTGTGGTATACCTAGGTACTTGTAACTGTCCTCTATGTCTGCTATTGTTCCTTCTGGGAATGAGACCCCTTCTGTGCGGATGACCTTCCCCCTCTTGGTGATCAGCCGACCACACTTCTCTAGTCCGAATGACATCCCAATGTCCATGCTGTAGATCCTGGTGGTGTGGATCAGTGAGTCGATGTCTCGCTCACTCTTGGCATACAGCTTGATGTCATCCATGTAGAGAAGGTGACTGATGTTGGCCCCATTTTTGAGTCGGTATCCGTAGCCAGTCTTGTTGATAATTTGGCTGAGGGGGTTCAGGCCTATGCAGAACAGTAGCGGGGACAGAGCATCTACTTGGTATATGCCACATTTGATGGACACTTGTGCAAGTGGTTTGCAGTTGGCTTCAAGGGTGGTTTTCCACAGCCTCATCGAGTTTGCAATGAAGGCTCTCAGAGTCTTGTTGATGTTATACAACTCTAAGCATTCAATGATCCAAGTATGCGGCATTGAGTCATAGGCTTTCTTGTAATCAATCCAAGCCAGTATATATACTGTATATAAGGATTAAAATATGCATAGGTTCCAACACCTGAGTTTCAGTACAGCCTTGGGTTGTAGGGGTGTGTATTCTTGTTTTATTAAAAAACAGTTTACACAAAGAGACTTGGAGGGCAAAAGAGGGAATAAAATTTGCCAGAAAAGAAAATGGAGTCACCATTGGATTCCTTCTTTGAAGGTGCAATGTACACTAAGCAATTCAGTGATGCAGTGCTAAACAGGGCACAAGAAAATAAGCACACAGCAAGTCTTTATAGAGTCACTTTCTTTCTTCCAGCCTGATGAAAGTCAGCCCATAGTCTGCCCCATGTGGACTGAATATCAGTCATGATTTCTCAATGCTTTCACATGACGTTAAAGCTGTAAAACTGGATCTGATTTTCAATGTGACAAAAAGCCCTGTCCAAGCAACAGGACTAATCAGGCAGCATGATATCGACTGTCAATACAGGATCAAACACTGGGGCAAAGCTTAAAAAAGAAAGCACTTCACACATCCTACATTTAGCCTTAATCAATCTTGCTCTGCTGGGGTGTTTCAAGACACATTGATCAACAGCCAAGATGGAATCTGTTCAAAGAACTTGCTGGAGAAGAAAGGTTGGAGAAATATTGAGGAAGAAGGTGAGTAATTGTCTTCCATGAGCAAATTTAACCAGACTATTTCTTCTTTCTTTTTCTGCTTTTAAGCTTTGAAAACAATCAAAACAAGTGTAAAATTTATAGTATGATTTATAGCAGGGATCACAAATAAACCAAGGGGAATCAGGCAAACTACATCCCATCAATCCTGTTTATATCCATCAAAACATCAAACTGTTTTTGTAGTAAGATGGCAGCAAAAAACATTTTGCCTGGAAAAACTACATCTCCAGCAGATTACAAAGCATTTGCCCTTGACAGACTGAAAACTCGTCCCCGAAAAATGATCTGCAACCTCATGACGTCTGAGGCAATCAGTCCCAATCTTCACACTGTGACAGCTCATTATAGCGTTTGGCTACTCGCCCAATAACGGCACACTTGTTCTCTTGTCACCACGGGGACATGACGCCACACTATTCGAAAGATAAATGACTTGGTGATAATCATGGCTCAAGCAGTGACACTAACCCGTTAACCCCGGTTTTCACAAGCACGATTGTAACTTTGATGATAATTTATATCAAAAAGGTTTGAAGCTCCACACAATTCCAGATATTCCAGATTGTAGTATGACTGAAAACCCATCATTATTGTTCCGCCTTGCAAGTGCCTGATTTTTCTTTAACTCTCTATACAGGTGCCTTCCAAATGCATGCATACCCTTCAAACTTTCTGTCACATTACAACCAAATGCATTAACACAATTTTATTGAGCTTTTATGTAATGGACCAACTCAAAGCGGTGCATATTTATGAAGTGGAAGGATCTATTTATTTATTTTTATTTTTTTACAAATTATACTCTGAAAAGTGTGCAGTGAATATGTATTGAGTCCCTTTTTACTTAGATACTCCTAAATAAAAGTCCAGCGCCACCAATGGCCTTTAAACTAAATAACAAAAATAGTCATTCATCCATTCATTCTGTATGGTCTACCAATACCAGACCATGCAGAGACTGTTCATCTGTCTATGAGGACCATGATTCTTAATGCTGGACCCAATGCATATTTGGGGTGTTCCCCTGCTGCCACACACCTGATTTAAATGAATACGGGGATCAACAGGCTTCTGCAGCACTTGATGCCATACTGAGGAGGCAATGGAATAATTCAAATCAGGTGAGCTGGAGCAAGGACACATCTAAAACATGAAGGGCAATGGATCTGAGGACAGGGGCTGAGAACCACTGTTCCAGGAGAAACAATAATTCTAATGCCCTGATAATTTATTGGGAGGAATTACCCTGACACAGATTTGGTTATTAATGTATTCAGGCACACTGGCTCTCATTTAACTGTAAAGACCATGAGGGAAATTTGCAGCCATTAATGTGTGTTCAGCCCATATCAAATCAGTTTTTCACCACCATTAGGGCTTAATAGGAAACAATAAATGAATTATGATGCACTAGCCAATTTCCCACAGTTTGAGGTATAAATAAAGAAAATGACATGCAGCTTATACGGTGTCTCCAATTTTATGTTTTGTCACCTGAAATTGAATACAAAAGATAACTGTGATGTGAAAATACGTAATGATTAAAAATACTACTGTAAGAGACTGTTTCGCATTTTGCATTAACTATTAAAGCTGATGTTTTGAGACGCTCTTTCTCCCCTTATCTCTGTGCTTATTTCTCATATTCTATTAAACAAATAAGCACACATCTGAGCACAAGGTTTGCATCATGAAACCCTCAACCTGTCACTGCACACTGTAAAAGTGCACCTGCAGGGAAAGACGACTGTGTTATTCAAACTTCTGTAATGCTCATCGAAGCACACAAGCAGATGGGAAAGCCAGAAAATCTGGTCTATTTATGAGACGCTGGATTGTATCGCAGATAGACACAGTCAAATACATAGATTCAAAATTATACAATACCTTATTAATGTAGGTTCCATGTTATTATATTTTAAAGTAGGTTTGTTGATTATCCTTTGAGCTAAGGATTTTATTTCCTTTCATAATTTATATTTGCATTCCTATGTATGGTTTGCTTGTTCTTCTGCTGCATGTGGGAGTAAAGGATGGTTTGTCCTGTTTGTCATATATGCTGGCCCTGTTACTGACTCATTGGTGTCCCCTCCGGGGTGTATGTTGTCTCTCACCCACTGACTGCAGGAGATTAGCATTAACCTTTTCCCATGACCCTGAGTCGGATTGAGAAAGTATACATAATGGATCAGTGGATGGAGTTGACACATCTTTCATTTATTGTTAAATTTGTTTTGCAGCCTTAATACAGAATTGAAGCTGTGAGAGTTAATGGAATGCAAAAACAATTTTAGTTATTATTTCTTGATCTCCTTTAGAGAACAGTGAGGTTAAATTACACACAGTTGGAATCAAGTATTTGTAAAAAAAATAATAATTGAAGCCCATGTTATTTTTTTTTACTTCACAATTATTATTCAACCAAATAAACAAATTAAATTTTGCTATTCAAAATATTACAAAGGCTCTACTTCCTAAATAGCTGAAAATGATCAATCTATACAAGCAGAGATGCTTTTTTGTCTACAAGTAATGTGGGTTGAGGTCGATTTTAAGAATTCATTTTTGTCAAGCTTTCCAGCTGCCATCACCTCCATCGATTAGTGAATGTAACCTAGCACACCATCAAGCCACAGCTACCAAACCTAAACACACTCAGTAAACAATCAGACTACAGAAAAGAAGGGCAGCAGCATAATCATGTACATCATGTACTGAGGAAACCATCTGCTTCCATCTGGAAAATGATTCAACACAGTAAGATAAAGCAACAACAGACTGACAAACAGCTTTTATCCCACAGCGATGGCCTCCGTGACTTTTACATACAAAAGAAGTAAAAAAAACTAAAACTGTAAGCACAGATGTATACATTAAACTGTGAAGAACACAAAGTGAAATAACTGTGTGATTACATAACGCTTGGAGACCTTACTGACTTTAGACAGTGTAGCTGCTATTAATAAGAATATCTTCCAAACTCAATTAATTTCACATCTGTTCTGTTTTTATATGAGAACATTTGATTCTAGTAGTCAAGATATATTTTGAGTTGAAATACTCTTTTTTCCTCATAACTTGTTACTGAGGCACACATTTTTTTATTATAGTCTTAGCACTACTTCAACACAGCCAACTCAGTCTGATTCTGAACAAAAAAAAGCGAGCTCAGCTTTCTTTTTTCTTCAACCAACCTCATGTTCTGCTAAGACTGATCTCTCAAAATTATCCACAGCACAAGGTAATTCGCTGTGTGGAAAAAAACTGATCAAAAAGAAAAATTGCAATATATTTTCTGGTACACCAGTGCTGCAGAGAAAGCAGAAGTTATCTGAATCTCTACAAACATGCTGTTTGTATTTATTCAATTATTGATTATGCCAAATTGAGTTTGGATGTTAAAGACAGAACACACTTACTGTGCTGGCAGTGAATTCCACTAAAGCCTTGTGGACACTTGCACACGTAACCAATGAACGTATCGCCTCTGTAAGTCTCACTGATCTCACAAGTTCCTCTGTTGTGGCAGGGGTTTGGATGACAAGGACCTGTGCAGGAGCGAAAGAAAACACATACACAGTTTCATTTATCACATTCTCATTTACTAAGTCTACAAAAACATACTGCAAATAGGTAATATATTTACTCTGTCAGAGTGCATTGTGTTTCATTATGAGCTCTCTCTGACAATAAAATGAGTAAAAATGTAGACAACCTCACCCACACAGTGATTTAAGAGCCACATAAAAGAAAAGCATATAATATTTCATGAGCTTTGAAAACTCATTTAAAGTAAGTTTGTACACATACATTTATTCAAAAATACCCTGTAAGATTACATGCAAGTAGAAAAAGTGTTTGACGGGCAAGTTGAAAAATATCCAACAGTACAGACACCATAGTTGCAGAAAGTTATCCAACAGATTAAGGTTGGCTACAAAGGTGACTAAAAATTCCTGTTTCGTGTGAGAGTGGATGCTATTATAAATTGCTTTTCATTGGATCATAAAGCAATCCTAATTTTAGCAGTGCTTCACCGTTTGGTGAAAAAGAAGACAAAAATTACAGACCGAAGACAATTTTGATCACTTAGTTTGATGTTTCCTACCTATGTCATGTGCAATTGAAATGTAATATTTAACACCTCAATTTTAAATGTATGCTACATGGAACTTACTTTTTGAAGTAAAACTAGAAAAAGAGAAATAATCCATGTGAAAAAGAGCTTAGTCAGCAGCCAAGTAGATTTATATCGGCAGCCATTTGCAATACGGCATTTATTGCACTTTTCTGCAAGACAGAAGCCGTTCCCCTTCAATAAATAAAATCCACAAAGCCACTCAGGTGCCAAAAGGCTCTTCTGGGAACATCAGAACACAAAAAGCAAAATCCTCTTTGCAAATGAAGAAAATGTGCCACCATGTGTACACACTTCCCAACCACTTGTGTTCAGAAAATAAGGCCCTTCATAGCAACCCCTTAATATCATCGCATAATATTAATAATATCATCGCATAATATGTACATACTAATGTACAAAAAAGTACATTAGGTAATTTAACTGGGATGAAAGGGGAGAGGCAGAAATATATAGGGGGGAAAAAAGTTGATGAAAAACCTTTTGAGAGTTCCTTAAAACGTCTAGCAAAAGAACACAGGAGTGGTTTCAGGAAGAGTCTGTAAAAGTCCTGGAATGACCCAGTTAGGATTATAGTGCTGTAAAGCAGCCCCAGAAGGACCTGAAAATAAAAATGTGCTGATGTTTCAGATCAAAAAAAAAATCTTTCTTCAATAAAGAAGAGAAGAAAACTTCAAAGACTGGCTGTGCCAAGCTGTAGTATCATTCTGGAAGAAGAGTACCGTTGCTGCCAAAATAGTTTTAGACATTTAAGTTAAAACTTAATGACACATTTAAACATGAACATTTACAATTTCAAACATTCAAACATTTGAATGGCTATGGAAATATCTTATGTCAGGATGCTTAGTCCTTGACTTCACATTGATTATAAATACAAAAAAATAAATAAATCTTTGATACCATACAGTGCTTTGTAAAAGTATCCACATTCCTTGAAGTCCTTCACATTACAACCCAAAACCTCCAATTTTTAGGATATGATGTAATGGACTAACTGAGCATAGACTGTAATCATGTAGTGGAAGGAAAGAAACCCATGGTTTTCTGCTTTTTAACAATATGTGGAATGCATTCAGTTCCCAGTCAACACATAGTAAAATCAGCTTTTGCTCCATTTACAACTACAGAGTGGTTAATGCACGTCTGTACCAGTTTTCCACACCTATGCCATGAATATTGTAAGTTTGAAGTTTGCAAAATTAATCGGGTAGGTTAGAGTGTCTGGGAACATCAATGTCCAAGTCTTGGCACAGATTCTCAATTGAATTTATTTCTGGATTTTGACTGGATTCACATTGTAGTTCTAACTGTATGTTCAGGGTTGTTGTCCTGCTGAAAGTGAACAACTGCCCCCAGGTGTATCAATGGCCCATTCATTGCTCTATTGGCACTTCACCGTTCAATTTGACAAAAATGTTGAATTTTATTACTTGACTGTATCCTAAACTGGGTGAAGTTATCTTGTCTTTCTTGTTTTGTTCCTGTATAGCCCAGAACAATCATGTAAAATAGATTTTTGTTTTTATCTTTCTTATTTTTTTTGTTTTGTTTTAACATTCTCTTCCTAATTAAACTAAAGTTACAAACAAACAACAAACAAACAAAAAAATAGTACAATAAAGCTACACAATTCCAGCCTGCCTGCAGAAAAGAAGTGGCTGTTTATGTTTTACCTGGCCAAATCCCTGGTCAGTACAGCTTGGCATACAAAAAGCTGTTGTGATCCCTAATTTGCATGGGAATTCATGTTCATGGTAATTAGGTATATGCATACTGGTTGTGTACACACTGGCCCATTCATCACGACCATTGTTTTTGCTTTATTATTCGGTTGCAGGGAACAATAGCAGGGCCGTGAGTGCATAGCAAATCAGAAAAAAAGGAATATCTGAACACTTTTCCACTTGCAAGTTTTTTACTCTCCTCTCCTAAAAATGAAATTAAATGGATATTTTAATCAACAAACAACCAAATATACAATTAAGCACATCATGGTAACATGGTCGGGGTTTTTTGCTTCAGAACTAAGGCTAGAAAAGCTTCTAAAGTCCATCTCTGAATGATAGCAACAAATACATCTAAATATAAACACATTGATATAAAAGGAAATTTATATGGGTTCATATGGTGGTCAATATTTAATTCAAAGCTGGTAAAACATGTGTTGACATGAAAATCAAAACAAGCCAGTATTTCTTTTTCTCCCCACTGCATGTTTTTTTCTGAAGTTCCCTCCTTTTTGTGCCTCTTCAGCTCTGCTTTTGAAAAGGCACATGTCAGTGGTAAAAAAAAAATAAAATGCTCTGACAAGGCTGTTATTTCATTCTAAGTGATAAACAACAAAATGTCCCAAGGGTGAGACTACCGTGCTCTCTTAAGTTAGTGTGACAAATTAAAAGCCACAAGTGCAAAATTTGACAGTATCACAAAAAAGGGGAGAGGTTTGAACTGTCATCTGCTGAGCCGTGGAAGCTGTGCGTCAACTTGAAAAAGTCTACAGTGTTGGTTGAAGATGTGCTCAGCAGAAAAATGCATGAAAAAATAAGCATCAATGCCAGGCATATTGATTTTTCTCCACTGCAGCTTTAACATAAATTTACTTATATTAAGTTTTATCTAACTGGAGGCAATGTTTTGGAGCAGCCCAATCAAGGTACTGACTTAAATTTGATTTAAAGATAAATAAAATATAAAAACTTGGAGGGAGGTGAAGATAAGGATAGAGGTAAGGAGGCTTTCCAACCTCAAAGAATTAAAGCTCATCACAAGGATAAATTGTCAAATTATCCAGAGAAAATATGCAAAGAAACCTTGCCAGCATTTATAGAAGTTGTTTAGCTGCTGTATTAGCAATAAGTATTGTCCTTTTTTATTGTGGAAAAAGGCATACGTATCTTTTAAGGTGTGATATTTTCGCAGAATATATATAAAAGCAAAGTGATTTTTTCAAATTTAAACTTTTTTTTATTTCTTATTATCTTTTAAGATATCTTTTAAGAAATTCCTATCAGAAACAAACTTCTTGATTGAATGAAGATTTTCTGAGACTAAATTTGCAGGGGTATGAATTTTTGTTTACTTGTTTATTTAAGGATCCCCATTAGTCTGTATCATAATAGCGATTATTCTTCCTGCAGAGCTTAGCTGTAACTAAAAGGGAGTGAGGGAAAACCAGGATGAAATAAACTGGAACTGTTCTTATTTTGAACATTAGATAAGTTATTCTGAACTGCTAATAAAAGCCCCCTAAGATCAATAGTAGCAGAAGAAGAGTTTGAAGAGGAAGTGTATTCTGGATACAACTCTAACTGAAAAGTTTGGCCCATTGTCATCAAACATTTAGCGATCAAGCATTCCCTTAAACCATGCTTAAAGCCTGTAAAAATGGACATGCTTTCAGTCACTACCTTGCTGCTCTGTTTGGCGAGTGCCACACACACTGAGAGCAAACTGTTACGAATGGCCAATGTGCACAAACAGGTGAAGAGGTCAGTCATGTTGCCTTAAAACAAGTCGTGCGACTGCACTTCCAGCGTGAATTAGTCAGAGAGCCACAGGACAATTTTAAGATTAATAGAATAAAGATGAATAAGGCCCACACATGCATGGGGAAACATGGAAACTTGGAATATAAATGCTGCACGTCTGAATTTTGAACTTGTGAAGAAGATGTCAGACATCAATGCAACACACAATTATTTGTCTGCAGAAAATGCAAACACCTAAGTATGTGGAATATTTTGATATCCTTCCTCAATATTAATGACCCACAAACACTAAAAGTCATTATTGGCAAAACTGGAATGCTAGAAAGGTATATAGCATGTTGTCAGTGGATGCTCCCTCCACTCATGTATGTTGTATGATGAATGAATGTGAGGTGCATGTCCAGAGGAACTATTAGAGGCTTTCTAGTGTGAATGTCAGCTGCTACTGTGATATATACACCAATGCTCGCTCAAAGATTGATGGGATCCTGTGTCTTTTCCAGCGCTGGCTTTGTGATTTCTTTTCTGACTGCAAAACAAAGGCCAATCAATCAGCTGCAAAAACCTGACCAATGGTTAAACAGGGGAGAGCATTATCTGCTTCCTTTGAGGATCAATGAGGAGGACTTAACTTTTTCAAGGTTAAGGGTGCATATGTAGCTTTACATCTTAGCTGGAAGCTGTCACAAACATTTTGCTGTAAATCTGACATTACAAAAACTGCTGGTGTTCTTAGGGAGAAAACAGAATTACAGATTCTTCTGTGGCTGCAAAAAAAAATATGACAGACTAGCAGGTGGCGTAGAAAGACTCCAAAAACAATTTATCAAACAGAAATGAATACAGTAATGTTGAAAAGCATTTGTTTTCAGTAATTCAATTAAGAAAAGTCACAATATATAAATTGATTACAGACAATGTTGTGTGGTCTTTCAAGCCTTTAGTTCATTTTAGTTTGATGGTTATGACTTTGCTGCAATACATAAATTGTTTAGTAATATTCTAATGTATTAAGACCCACCTGTGCTATTGGCTAGTTTTATTCCCAAAAGAGGACACAAGGTCATATTGGATTTTACAGAAGAAAAGCACTTGAAAATAAGTCTTAATCCTAACCAAGAGGAGTAAATATTATTCAGAACAGAGCTGCCCAGAATAATACTTTAGTCCTCTAGATTGAAAATGTGTTATTTCAACAAGATTTAGCAGCCAAAACTGAAGAGTCTCACTGAAAGCATAACTGAATATGAAACTCTGCTTCGGATTTAACTAGATTTTTTCCTCGTCTTACAAAGTGCTGAGTTAATAGTGGTAAGCCAGCCTATCAAAAACCTTGTAAGCCTTTCAGAAAATCTTTATTCAAAGGACACACACGCACGCAGACACCCCCTCTCACACACACACAGATTTCACCTGTCTCATGAGTGTGAAATTTGCATGTAAGATCCTCTGATCTGACTGTGCACTCATCAACATCACATAGAAATCTAACATGGCCTAATTGTGTCAAATCTATTTTAACCCAGCTTCTTTTTTCCATGATGGCTTCATTGGTTCACAGGTTTCCTGGTGAATGCACCCATCCTGCACCTCCTCTGATGAAAGTTGGCATCGTACCACCAATATTACATCCAGGCTCTCAGCATGTGCCACCCCATGCTTATGCTTTTAGAAAGTTCCTGGCCTCCTATTCACAGGGTCCTTTCCCAATCTACCATTTTAACCCATCAGCATTTCACAGCGTCAAACAAAAAACACTCAGAGGTGACGGTGGTAAGAATTTCGCAGAAACAAAATTGTTTGAAATATGTCAAAAAAATATCCAAAAGGAGGGGTCATGCTGGGGATCATCCGGCAGTTGAGGAGGATCGAGAGGAAGGCAAGAGTTGGAAAATGCCATGGAAATGTCAAAGCCATACCCAGCTACCCCCCAAGGGTCTCCTTAATAATAAAAAAGTCCAATTTTGAGTTAGAGTTTTGGCTAACAGAAAATACAGAGAACACCCCACATCTCCTACCCCCTGAAATAAGATTGATCTGTGCAATCAAAGGATCTGATTATGCAGATTACAAATATGTTGGTCCTGATTTGCTTAATTCCTCAAAACTGTCAACAGTAATTTGGCCTTTCATGTCAATCTGCCCTATTTTCTCCTACAGTTGAGTTCCAGGTCAGTGGGCACAAAATTAAAACCACCACTGCTCCCAACAAACTCCTGAAGTGTTTACATTCCTGCTATTGTTTGCAATATTTTATTTGATTGTTTTTAAGATACACGTGGAGCTTTTGTCTGCTCAATGGCAAAACATAACTGCAATAATAATTCAATATTGTAAATATATTCAGTGTTGAAAGAGAAAAGTTCCTCAAAGGAATAATTTTGCACTGACAAGTTATATTTAATATAATTATTTTGTTGTGACTGACTCACAACAGAAGTTTCTTGTTAATATGTATGTATGATAATGTTAAATAATCTGACATGACAAAATAAGTAATATTAGGTGTTTTAACTGATAATTTCCCACAATGCTGTTGTTTAATTTTTGTTCTCTCACATCCTTTAAGTGATTCGAGTCACAGATTACACATGTCTTTGCATTAGAAAAACAAGCTATTTTGATTCCATGGGTATTATGTCCAATCCCTCTTGATTTAACCAACTTAATCTCAAATACGCAGCAGGGATTAAGAATAATGACATTTGCAGATAAAGACAAACAGATGCTGAAGATGCAGTTTGTATGTTTGCTTTTTTTCTTGCGTTTACATTTTAACCATATCAGTGCTGAAGTTAAAAGCATTTACTTTATTTTTTTTAATTTGCTGTGGTTCCGCTTTCATAGAAAAAATTTCACACATGTATGTTATATTATTAAAATTAGACCAGCATCTCTAATTTGCATTCTGTACTTAAACATTACTGGGGTGCACAGAGCTGACTTAAAACACAAAGCACACACTTTGTACCCAGACTGAAGTTAATGGCATGCATTAATGGCCACAATGCTGTTATATGCAAAGTGAAGATTCAAACATGTCTATATCCCATTGCTGCTCTGATGATAATGAAAAAAAATGTGAGCACTCAAACAAAAAATAATCAGAGGACAAAGTTGAAATGTGAACTTCTGGAACTCAGACTTTGTGCGATAAAGATAAAACATTAACCAAGTCTACTGTTTGGATAAATCCTAAACAGGACAGTTTTAAGAACTGAATTGCAAAAATGATGTAATCGTGTATTTTCCTGATTCAACATCATTTGCAAGTTGACTACAGCAGATAAAACATCAGTAAGAGAGAACTTAGGGAGAATTTCATAGACATGTTATATGAACTAAAAACATTTAGTTCCTTGACTCAATACCCTAATATATAAATACAGTAAGTCCCCACAATCCTGAATCCTATAATAATCTTAACCTATCAAGTTCTTTTATTTTTTTTTGTCCTTAAATAAATAATCTCCATCAACAATGAGCAAAGTATCAAATACAATACTGAAATACTCATGATGTGGAAAGTGGTGGCAAAAGCTTGGCATCTATTACATAAAGAAGTCTTTAAAATGGCAAACATGCAGTTCTCACATGAATGGTGTCCTGGGTAATCCATTCTTTTAATAATCAAGCTCTGGTTTGATCAGTCCAAGTATTTTCAATTTTGTCTGGGGCACATATCTCATATAGTTATCAAAGCAAAACAAACGACTTGTGAAATTTACTCATTGACTGTTGCAGTGTCCAGCAGAGCAAGCAACACTGAGCATGTGCAAAGAAGGTCATCATGAATTAGTTCCTCAAACTCTACGTCTACAATCTCCACATGGATCATGGATGTTTTTAAAATGCTCAAGTGAACAAGAGGTGCATAAACATCTGAAAAACATAGAACATTGTAATCTCTCATTTTCACTCTCCAGCTCCCCGGTGGTAGATTATTTTCCTGTCAACCTTAATGTGGCATAAAAGCAAACACACAAACAAGCCCAAATAAATAAACAGAAAGTGAGTAAGTTACAGAGGTTATGTTACAAAGAATTAAAACTTCCCTACCTGGAGAAGTTGGTTCCTCACCATCTGCTGCTGTATAGGGAAAAAAGGAAAGGAGAGGAAGATGAAAAAATATATGTTAGCTTTATTACGACTGTGTCACAGTTTTCAGGACAGCAGTTTGTATGCAACACTGCTGATCTGGCTACACTATTAACCATATACTGCAATGCCATATGCACATTTAGCATGCGATTCCCATGAGCATAACATATGCAAAACCAGACCTAGCTGCCATCTGTAGAGCGCTGCATCAGCAAAGCAGCATATTTACTAAAGCAACACTAAGTTACTCTAAATCATAACCTGGCACTGAGTCAGGCCCTATAAACCCCCACCCCCTCGTTTAGACTCCCAGTCCTGGTCATTTGCATTTGACTAATAAGCGTTCATCACTGAGAACCGCTGTAGGATTAGCCCCTGTGGCATTCACACTTGTTTGCTCCATCCTGAGATTTGAGGCTCTGGTCCAGTTCCACAGCTGAGATTTGGCCTGTCTACCATCATTAACAAAATCTTCAATCTCTATCATAACCCATGAAATTGCTCCAAAAACTGTGCTTGCAAGCTGATACAGAGGAACTAAGCTAAAGGCATTAGATGCAGGGATAACAGAAAGATGGCATTTCTTATAGGAGATGATAAGAAATATAAACCAATGGATGGATGAATGGATGAACAAACAGGGGCTGAATGTACAGGATTTGCTGCTCTGTCGAGCAAAATATGCATGACTTTAGTTTTTCTATAATGCACTGACAGTAACACAGCTTACCAATGCCTGCTTAATTAAACTGAATACCAAACAGATATTAGCATATAGAGGGCTTAAGTCTGCATAAGACACAAAGCAGGCAGTTGGAGAGATATCCAGCCATGAGGAAAGGCAGCATGGGGTGATTATTTCTTCTCTCTTCTCTCTGCCTCTTTTATATTTGTATTTATTGCATTTTTCCTGTTTGAAATTGAGATTGTTTCAGAATTTAGTTTCTAAAAATAAAAAACAAAACAAAGCCACAACATGGACCTTTCAAGAAATCAGTCTCAGCAGAAAGGTTCTGTAATGACATATCTGTCAAGACCTCCACTTAGTCTAAAGCTGCTTCTTAAATCAAAGTCCTTCATACCAAAAAAGGAAAAGGTGACTCCATGTATTTAAAAAGACCAGATGTAATTGTGGACCACAGCCATTCACACTGCTTTGCA
Organism: Xiphophorus couchianus; assembly: GCF_001444195.1. Classification (NCBI taxonomy): domain Eukaryota; kingdom Metazoa; phylum Chordata; class Actinopteri; order Cyprinodontiformes; family Poeciliidae; genus Xiphophorus; species Xiphophorus couchianus. Next base: position 18,995,076 of record NC_040239.1, read on the forward strand.
TGTGAGTGAAAGCCTAGACCAAAGTCATACAAAGCCTGAGCACTTTGTCAGCCTCTCATCTGTCTGGCAGCAGAAGCTCCCCTCGGTGTTTCCTCATGCATTCGGACCAGCGTAATCCCCAACCAAGCCGTTCCATGTTTCGCTTCATGACGGTTTTTTCCTGCAGTTTTTCTCCCTCCTCACTTACCAAGGGGTCAAGGCAGAAACTTGAAAAATCTTAAGACATGTTTTGTATACACACATAATTACACACTAGCAAATGAACAAGTAAAAAAAATAAATAAATAAGAGGAAAATAAAACATATGCCTCCGAGCACAGACAACGCTTCACACCCACACATAAATACACATGCAGAGAAGATAAAGAAGCAGAACATGAAGGTGTTTTTTTCTCTCTCTCTCCAAGTGTTGATGTAGTGAATCACAAGATAGCAAAGAACACTAGGCACACAAAACACTTGGCTGGTGTTCAACATAGATGTGTGAAATCACGCAGCATACGCTGCATCACAAGGTTTATCTCTTGTGGATAAGAGCACCACTCTTTATCTAATATTGTCAGGGAAAAAAACCTGTTATTTCATTTCATAATGAAACAAATTATAAGCAGAGTCATGATGATTGACTAAATTACCAAAGTTAAATGTCTAGTCTTGGGAGCTTTCAATACAGTCCAGAAACAAAGTAAGGCTGTGCATCACACTCAAGGTGCACACTAGAGTGAAGCAATCAACTGTGGCCAGCTTAGGGCCGCTCAAGCCACTGTAGCAGTAAAACTTTGTGTCAAAGCAGTCGAAGCAAAGATGGAGATTGCAACATTTTCCATAAACCATACCCCAAATGCCTTTATAAGCTAAAGGAATAGGCTTCCCTACAACTAAATGGCTAAAAACCAAATTATGCACAACACTGTCATGACCACCAGTAACAACCGTTGTCAAACAGCAGACAACATTTTTATCTGCTCGATACAAATCTTCAAAATTGTTCAAACTCTTCCAGGAAAAAGGTAAAGAATTGTTAAAGAAATTAAAAAATAAAAAACTCAGATGCCAGGGGAAAGTTAGATACAATAGTTTTATAATTTTACCAAAAGTGAGAAGCAGAACCAAATTAATTACCGTAGAGAATCAGATATTTTAGTCTTTCATTGAAATACTGCTCATCTATTAGCCAAATCGTGTGAGAATATTCAAAGAATTAAGATTAAAATTCTCTCTTCTGTGTGATTATGCCTAATCTTTAGTTTTTTTTCTTTAGCAGACATATTTCATTCTAACACTCAAATATGAAAGCCCCTTAATCCTAAAAAGCCTTTTTTTGTATGTCCTATTCAAACCAGAGAGCATCTTCATTTACCATATAAATGTGTGCTGCTTCAGTTAGTGAAATACCAGATAGATATTAGCGTTAATATGCAATCTAATAATGACGTTCATTTTCAGACAGTGAAAAGTAATGACATATTTCTAGCCAATATTTCATGTATAAAAACCCGGCATCTGACAAACTGGAACACTGTGAACAGTAGTCAAACAAACTGTGGGTTGATTTAAAAGGCAGATTTGCCTTTTAAATCAAAGGCAAATGATTGAAACACTGAAAGTGAAACACTTTGCTTGTTTCAGAGTGTACCCATCTGTCTGTCACACTGCAAGACTTCTTTAATGCAATCACAGATTTCACAGCATGAAGTTATATAAAGATGGACATTCCAGTGTCTGGGAATAATGCTGTCTACTGAGCCTGCAAATAGTGGTACAATGTGGCGAAGAGATGAATCCTCATTCTGTTCCTGTGTTTAAGAACATTTTATAGGCAGCAGTGATATGAGATGTGGTATAAAGCCTCTGCTGAAAATGCTGTATCATTTATGAAATTATATAAAAAATTGTCACCATGCTACTATGTGCAATCTAAAGAAATAGTCAATAGGAATATCTCCACTGTGCTCATCGCTCCTAAGGTTTTGTGGTTTATGACATGCATCTTAGAAAATTAAACCATACTTGAATGCTTTTAGAGAGAGGTGGGTTCTTTTTTTGTAGCAATCAGTTAAGCATTAGTGAATGTGAATGAAGAAATAAAGCTACAGGATCGTTTATTGAATATAAGATGAAGTTGTTATTTTGGTGTCAGCTGAAAATAAAGAATGTTAACTAATGGTGTGCTTTATTCATACTTGGAGGTCAAAATGATAATAAGATCCCTAAAGTCAAATCTTTGGGATCCCACATAAATAAAACACAATGTAGATTGCAGCTTTAATATCTTGTTAAACCATTAGAAAATATAGGAGTGGACAACTTGATATTTTAAACATGTCAATTTAACACAAACAAAAATACACTATGAGAAGCTTAATTGTGTTAACTTATAGAAGTTAACACAACTCTCACAACAGGCAGATCCACTATGATTTCAAAGCAGAATGTATTCAGCTCGACTATATCATTTCTAGCTTTGAGCTTTGACGTCTAAGACAAATTAACTCATGTAGGGAAGTTAAAGTGTGGATTTCAGCGAGATTACCCAAACTAAGTCATTACAAACAAATAAAATGGACTGAAAAGGTAGAAGAAAATCAAAAACTAAAGTACATTTCTTATAAGTTCTTGTATCAATCATCGCTAAATGTGACTCACAAGCCACTTTGAACTAACTTGGAAAAATGGAATTACATTAAATAATTTACATTACCATTGATACTGTGAATAAAGGAGATAAGTCAAATTCTAATTGTTCTAAGAGTCATTTGTTAAGGTTAATGCAATGCATGTGGACTGTTATCAGCAGGGTCACTTTGCATTAAATAGTCACATTGAACTGTTATTGTCGTTTACTTATCATAATTATTAGCCCTGTTACGGTTTTGATGTCTCCATTTGTCTGAGTAAAGGGTCAAAACAATCATTGCAGCAGGTGGAACTATGATAGCAGCCATCTCCACATAAGTTACATTTTCTTCATGGATTGTGGAAATGTTGCAGAGGGACTTGAGCTTAATGTCACTTATTTACCAGGACAGAGTTTTTGACATTCAGTAGGTGTTTCTACATTAGCCATTCCCCAAGCACATTTACATAATTTCTATTCCAACTTTGCAAATGGTCCCAGACAGCAGGTTGCAGTGTGAGATTTTACTCTGGTGTCTTTGCATGCATTTTTGTAGCAGTATACTTCTTCAAAATAAGTATACTCTCTCACATTAATAAGGATTGTATAAATCAATAATCAAATAAAATCAACCATACAAAAGGGCCAGCTACATCTAGCACCAAGACACAGACAAATGTATCCTGCCTGGTTTGAGTGGAGTGCATGACAGCATATAAACACAATCTAGGTAATGGATCTGTGACTCCTAGTTAGCAGAATAGCGTCAGAACTGACAAAAAATACTCAACTGACATTCTGATTACATGTGTCAAGTGTCTCACATTATAAATATCTGGCATTTGTTTTATTTATTTTGAGCTCCTTTGTACCATATGGTGTTGATTAAACACCACTGCCTACCTGAGTTTTGTTGCTGACCATGTATATTCCTTGATGACCACAGTGTATCCACTTTCTGATTGCTACCTCCGGCAATGCAACGCCCCTTATCACAAAGCTTGATTTATCTCAAGCGGATTTCTTGAACACGGCAGTGAGTTCACTGCACTCCAATGGCCTCCACCAGATTTAATTTAAATAGAGCACCTTTGTGATGTGGTGTAGCAGATGACTCATACTGTGGATCTGCAGATGAAACATTTTCGCAACTATTTCAAGCTATCATGTCAATATGGACCAAAGTATCTGAGGAATATTTCGACAATGTTATTGAATCTATGCTACAAAGTATTAAGGCTGTGCTGAAAGCCAAAAAGGTGGAGCAAACTGGCATTTAGCAAAAGAAACCTAATAAAATGGCCAGTGAGTATACATTTGTGCATATTTATCAAGTCTTTATAATTATTACAATTAATTTGCTATACAGCAGTAGAACTGAAATTGCATAAACTGAACAACAGAATAATTTGAACATTGCTTTCTTTTCCAATAAATAACAGTAAAAATAGTCTTAAAAGTTCAGAATTAAATTGTTCTCAGGCACAAAGCATTGTCACTGTATGTGCTGCACATTAGCACTACAGATATCACCTTTTCTCATACCTCCTTCACACACACACGCACAAAGCTACTCCCCAGCCCTGAACAGATGCTCTGCGTGCATTTTTCTCCCACATACTATCACCCTTTAAAGTGTTTGTTCCATCACAGCCATGCTTATTAACATTAACTCATCTTGGTATGGAGTGGGTGGCTTGCTGTGAAATGACTCACAGTTACAGTACCAACAATAATTAAGGAGGCATTGTTGAGGCACTTCCTTATCATTAACTGTACCAACTAATGGCAAGGCGGTGCAGCAGGGTACCCTGGCATGTCAAATGAAGTGTTAAGCACCATCTCTTTGCAAGTAAATAACCCATCCATCCTCATTTTACCTTCTTGTCAGGAACAGGCAACCAGGTTAGACCTCTATTAACAAGTGTCTCTTTGACGCATCGCTATAGACGAAACAAGAAACACCTCATGTTAGAATTATATTGCAATTATTTTTTGCCTCTGAGCCCCATCTGGGTTACAAGAATGCGTTATATTTCATTTTAGAGCTTTTTTAAAATAAAGTGACATTAAAGTGCAAATATTTAGAAAAAAAAAGACATTTAAACAAAACGTGGAATGACTAATTGTTTTTCTTCATCACTGTACATGCCAACAGAAGCTGCTAAGTGCACAGAAGGAGTTATGAAAAAACAACAATACTAAATGTGTTGAAAGAACAAATTACTGTTATAATGACTATGAATATTTTAATGAATGTGACCTTATTGCCAAATGGTAATGTGGGTACACAGATAATGTCTGTATCTTTGAACTTGTATGGAAGGAAGCTGTTCACGCTTTGTATTCTCTCCTGCAAGAACCTGCATCTATTCTATGAGGTCCCGGAGATTCACCTAGGTCAAAAGGGGCAAACAAAATTAGCCCTGATGCGTTAAATTGGGCACTGAGGGGGGATCTGTCTGTGCAGGTAAGGACCTTATCAAGATACAGACAGTCTACAAACATAATGTCTGAATAGGTGTTGACTTTTTGATTGACTGTACCTTCGTGCTTTCTGAGAAGGAGTAAGAAAAGAGGATGCATAATGCCACTAATGCAACACTGTCCAATAAAGGTACCACAATTCATTACCAGAGGTGACCCAAAATCATACCCCAATGACACCAGAGTGATTTCCTGGCTATTTTTGAGGTTTTCTACTTTTTTCTATGCAATTTCACAGAAGTCAACTATTATTTAATTACATCTATTTTTTTATTTAATTGAGTCCGACCACAAAATTTAATATATCTCATATACTACAAGGTTTATAAGAATCTTTCTTGTGTGAAAATACAGGGAACAGTCCAGAGAATATTCCAAAAGATAACAAGATCAACACTTATTTTATTAAGTGTACACAAATATGAAACACATCAGAAAATGAAATAACTGAAAGTCCCAATTAAATGGTCAAATCTAAAATACTGACAAAACATTCAGCAAATTCTAACATAACATTTCAGAGATGCATTATCCATAAACTTTGTATTCTCTGATGTAGGACCCAGTTGGCCACTAATAATTACTAATCTTCTTGGCCCAATAAATAGGCTTATAGCAGACAGATACAATTTTAAGTCTGTAGGTTATCCAAAAAAAAAAAAACCTTTACAATATAGAACCTTAAAAAAGAAATTATCATGAAGTAGCTATTGACACTGAAAAGAATTGCTGCCTCCCGCCTCTTGTATGCAGGTCAAATTCAGAAGTGTTTAACACAACTAAACAAAACCAAATGAGCTTTTTGAATGCCGAAGCACATGGAGCCTATTATCCAGCACAAGCCGTTCCCAGAAATTTTATGGTAATTTCCACCCTTTTTGTATCTCACACTAATGTTTACTTCAATTATTAAGCAATGAGCTCTAAAAGGTTACCTCATATTATATAAATATATAAAAAAACAAAACTATAAAACCAAAATTAAAAAGACCTCTCTAAAGGTTAAACAGAGATAGTGAGGATTGCGATCTTTTATTATTTGAATCAGTTTTTATCTTAATAATTTAACACCTGCAGCACGAGAACCTCATGCATAAACTCTGGATACACTAAATGCAAACATCTGCAGGAACTACCAGCAGGAATGTCATGGCTTTAACTTACACATCTACATAATGAGGAGACTTAAAGAGGGCAAAGTGTGGTTTTCATAAATGCTTACATCGTAATCCTTTACTTCACAGTTTAAAAAAATGAAAACGGTAAAAGGAGTATAATTTAAGTTGTTTTGCTACCACTGATCTTGAATTTATAAAGAAGGGTTGTTTGAAGCTTTTCATGAATATTCCTCATATGCACTGACCCGTTAAGTTCAACTGAACTCGTTGTAAAGAAAGAGTAATCTGCATGAGAGAAAGAAATATTAAAATGGGAAACCACAAATGGTGAACAGAAGTAACACTAATACTTTCACACACCCTAATGTATGATGTTCTTGGCAATAAATGAAAAGCATGTGCTTCAGAAACCAGACTTGTGATTGGTGAGTTAGTGAATATCAAAAATATTCCTCAAGTATTTGAGTTACACTCAAGACAAGTTTGAGTTAAGTTTTGAGTTACGACTAAGTCAAGTCAAGTGTCTAAGACACCAAACTGAGTTCCAATTTCTGCTGAATATGCACATTTATGTATTTTGCAGTTATCCACATCCAATATGAAACTAGCAGCCATTAAAAAAAATCATCATCAATCCACATCAAATTGTCTCTCTTCTCATTGTGCATCGTGTTGTTCACCAAATGACAAAGAATCCCTACTTGAAAGAGAAAACTGAACCTTTGTTTCCTTGCCAAGTGTGTGTATGAAGTGTAATTTGTTCACATCAAAGAGGAGAAAGCCCTGATTCACTGCACTGTATTCCACGTTGTGAGTGTGGGAAGGGAGGAGGGGAGAAAGCCTTGCTGCTCCTAATTGGATGTAATCGCTAGAGGGAATAAACCAGCTTTGGCCTAAGGGTGGGGGAAATGAGAAGACAAAGGAGATGTTTAGAGAAGGCTGAAAATGCTAAATTTCTCTAGAAGGCTAAAAAGACAGCGTGATTTTAGTAAGCCAACGGAAACAGCCTAATGTTCAGAAAACTTTAAATAAATCAAAACAAATAAATTTGAATTAAATAGATCTGGTATTATTATTTTTTTCTCGTGTTCGTAGAACATTGGCATGTACAGTAGCTCAGCCGTGGAAAAAAAAGGGAATTTCAGACAACAGTAGCACTGTATTTAGGTTAATTAAATCTGAAATGAATTTAAAACGGGCTGCACTACTCATTTGAATACCCCTAACTTTACCAGAATGAACAAAGGACACCAGCCACATTAAATTTAATATTTAAATTTTTGTCAGCATAAGTAAGACACCAAGGAGAAATATGGAGCCCTGACACTGTTGACAGTGATATGCAAAATGGTTTTAAACAACATCTACATTGTAAATTACTTAGTTTTTTTTTCAAATTGAATCGAGTAGGTCACAGTTTCTGCACAGTTTCCAATTCATCTCATTGGAATCCTCTCTGTTACACTCTTCATCTCCATCTGTGCCTCCTCTCTAAGATTCTGTTCACCGATGATGCAACCACACTGCAAACTAAATCTAATTAAATTTTAATTCATTTAGCCACATGATTAGGCTAGAACCTAAAAATACAGTTTATTCATTCATGTCATTCTTTAAAAAATGTTCTTCATCAAATATCTGTGTAAGTGTTTACCTAAGTCAGGCTGTCAATCCTACATAATCATAAAAATCAATGATGGTATATATTGGAAATATTATTATTATTATTATTATTAATTCTCAGTTCAGTGTAAATGACTACCATTACAACTGACAACAAACAGGAAACAAGTTAGTTGCATGAAAACACAGAAAAAGACATTGTACTATTTTGAGCACAAGTATAGTCATTCCATATTTTTTATCGATATTTACTTACTTTACTTGATTCAAACAGACAGTTTTACAAGTGTTTCTTTCTTGAGTTTGAAGGCAAAAGAAAAAACAAAGTCAATAAACCTATGGGCTTCTGAGAAATCAGCAAATGAGCACATACAAGGCATGAAAAGGTATAGTCTTTTCGCTCTCCTGCAAGGCAGATGAACATTTTCAGGGGTTATAGGTCTTAAAATAAATAGAATAAATCTAGATCGTTATTACAAGGGCAAGTGAAGATAAAACATAAAATAAGTTGGTAAAATGTCTGTGTGTTTATACATAGTATAAACACACAGACGTAGAGATATAGAAGCACAAACCTAATCATTAGAATAAGATACTAAAACAGTGTTAAAAAAAGACATTTTAAAATAGTAAAACACAATTGACTGAAACAGGCAACTTGGCCATGTACTTGCTCCTAATATAAAGAATTCATGAAGACTCACGGAAAGAAGGCGTTTATAAAATAAGTTTTCTCATATCTTGTAATACTGTAGTTCTTTAGGGCAAACCACATTAAGATGTTTTATCATAACTTAAAATAGAAATTGCCCACAAAGCTCTAACTCTTGTATCTTCAAATCATACTTATGCTAGGTCGTCACATCATAAATAGAAAATTGTTGAATTCATGTTCAGTTATTTTGCCCACAGCTTGCTATCTGCCTAGTCTAAGGTAGGCTATTACATACGAGATTCGTTTAGAAATATAAATGCTAGATCAGACTGCAAATAGTGAAAGAATTATCATTTTTATTTTTTTCATGTATTCCAAAATACAAATAATTGATCTACTTTCAAATTCTTAATTTAAACCAGCTTTTTATCTTCACATGAATACATTTCATTTCCCCATAGAGTTTACAAAATACAGGTTGAGTATGAGGCAGGTTAGTTATTGGATGGAAAAAATTTTGTATTTTGACAAACCTTTTAATTTTTTTAAGAGCTAATCTGCTCCTTCACCGCTCCAGTTCCTTTACCTCAGAGGATAACAAGGCATGTGTAGAAGAGATAATGGCAGTATTAAGCTCTGGCTGTAGCCACAAGTGATCCACAAGGGCAGGGATGTTTGGTATTCCCTTTGCTGAAACATCAAGGCCCTAATATTTGCAGCTCAGAGAAAAAGAGGGAGACAGAGTCCTGCCTTTGACGTGGGTTTTTTTTCAAGTGTACATCAGAAATCATATGATGTTCATCATTGCAGGGATATGAGAATATTCATTCCATCTCTTTTAAGGCTGGTGTGATGGAAACTAGAATAAATCTTGTGCCATGTCAAAATATATGCAAAGAACTGGAATATACTATAAATCTGTGGCATTTTTAGCAAAGCATGTAAGATATATTTGAATAATAACTCTGAAAATTGTACCAACTCACGGACAGATAATAGGTCTCTGACAGTGTTAAGTAAACTTTAAGATGTGATTAAATGATTTCACTCTCAAAACATATCTTATGCTTGCAATGAATTTGCTTTTCTTTTTTTTATCTCTTCTGCTCTACGCAAGCCACACCACAAAATAGAGATTTTGTGAGCTCTAATGAGCATCGCTTATCAGAAATATGAGTTTGATCTCTGGTCACTGAAAGGTTTGATGCTTCAATAAATGCTATCACCACCACAAAGAAACGTCTCACAAGAAATCTGGAGTCCTTGGCATTAATCAACCTTATTTGCCACAAGATGCTTTCTTCTGCGTCTCCTTCTCTGCTGCCTTTTCTTGCTAGTATTTCGACCTTATAGTGGGAGTAAAGCACAGTTATTCCTGGGACGTATGTTCTCACAAGAGCCCTAAATTATCTTTATGACCATAAAAACTAAAGTACAATGTGTGTATTTAAGCTCCGAGAAAGAACAAACAAAATGACTTGGACTTAGGGGTTTAAAAATGCCAAAATGTATTGTTCTTTAGTGGTAAGGTCTCAATACTGGTTGGGTCTAAGCTGGTCCCGTCTCTGCTTTCTGGTGCTTTCATTACTCTGCATCCTGCCTCCGACAACCTTAAGCCCTGCAAAGGTGCACAGAGGGGTTTTGTCTCAGCATAGGATCAATACCTCTCCTCATCATGGGCAAGGGGCAGGGATAATGCACTCAGCCCAGGGCATGAAGGGTTCACGAGATTTTCAAGCAACCTGGGACTCCGACTCTTTTGAGGTGAATGTATAACCTGTGTATGTGTATGAACCATGAAGTCAGATGTTCAAGGGCTTTATAACTACAGAGACATATCAGATGTTGAGCTTTTTAAGGCTTTATGTTCCTCTGAAACGGGAGTAAAGGGAATATTTTTTTTGCCATGCCATGTTGTGAAGTAAGTACTTGCAGTAGTGTTTTGATTTGCCAGTGTATGTGAATTATCAATGTAATATTGATCCTGTGTCTAAAACTTTTATTCCTGATCTTCTAGTATTAAACGGGATCAAGTGAAATTCAACATACTAACACGTTCAACACAGTTCTATGCATTTGAGCAATTCCCTTGCAAATGTATCATAAATGGCAAACATATTTGAGATGAAACATCAAGAAATCTTGAAAGTTAAACACAAACAAACCTTTTCCATTAACAAGCCTTTCCATTGGTTTTCAAAATATACAGCTACAGTATAAGACATTTCTCTAAAATCAAAAGTGTATTTTGAGTAACTACCACTAGGCGATATCTGGATGACGATCAAACAGATTCCTCAAGAAAAGTCGATAGTTACGTGACCCCTAACCCTGTCTCCTGGCTCTCAATCAGAAATTTATTTCATGCAGCCTCCAAATTGCAACTGATGCAACCCATTTAAGGACAATATTAATAGGATAGTATTTATTATCCCTTTCAGCCAAAACAGAATGCAATCACCATGGAAATCATTTGAACAGTGATGGAAACCTTTGAAATTATGAAGAGTAACTTGCAACATAGCTCTGTCAAAGCAACATAGAAAATAGATGACAACATATACAACAAACTAGAACAAAAATGATTGAAGGAAAGTGAAAAAATAAGCCTACTTTTAGGTTATGACTCATGTACTTTCCTAACTTGCCAGTTCAAAATGTGTGCAAGATTAGGTGCAAGAGGCCTAAGTGAATAAACAATCTCCTCTCTGTTGTAAATCACATCCTGGCAAGAAAGAATAACAACAACGCCCTTTGATGGATTGTGATAATTAATATCATTCCTCAAACAATCTATTTCAGGTCCCTACTAATTAGGAGCCAGCAAAACTGATAAGCCTTCATAATTATTTCACCTGATTCCTAATATATGCTTCTATTCCTCACCAATTTCGCAATGTGGTATTTCATTTTAAATAATTTCAGTTTCAAAATTAAATATTTTAAAAAGATTTTATTGATAAATAAGCAGCAAAAAATGAGAACAAAAACTGACTCAAGCCATCACATGCAGGCTAATGCTAGCAGAGTTTGTGGGAAAACGACACTTTAGGCTCTGCTGACAGTCATAATTACCAATGCTTCCAGTATCTCTTTTGAGTGGGAGCGACAGCATGATTGACATCTGCTTTCTTCCAGGCATCTTTTGGACGCCTGACATTACAGCGTGTGGCTGAACGCAGGCTTGCAAAACACCTCTCTGTCTCTGCCCTGTCCCCCACATCTCCTCATATCGCTTCACACTCATTACAGATGCCCTAGTTTGCTTGCGAGCCAGGAGATCTTGCTAGCCTCATTACAAACTTGGACACCTCCCATCTTTTGTACCCTTTTTTCCAGACAAGATCTCACACATTTGCGCTTTCATTCCAGGAGCAGCCTAAAAAGACTCATGAAACATGTATGGAGAAGCAGCACTCACGTCTCATTTGAATCCTTCACAGTGAAGGAAAAGACGGTGCCAGTGATGAAAAGTGCCACGTCGGATTAACCGGCGAGGAAAGTCAAACAGGGAAGGGGAAAACACATTTAATGTTACAGTTTGCGTCAATGCACAGAAATAATACATATTTAACAGCACACAGAGGCATTTCTTTGACCCTGTTCATTAAGTGTTTTCCCTCATTAGCACTCTTGTTTCAGTGATGTTTCCCATGTAGCGTTTTGGATGAGAGGCAAATTATGGCATACAAATAAATTCTGTGACTGTGATTCACAATTCCCAAAGGATGCAGCAGCATTTTAAATTGAAATATTCAGCCTACAAAAAAAATAATTCTTAGATTTCCTACAACCAATCACAGGGTTGATTAATCTATCATCCAAAATCATGATAGCCATTTCCTAATGGTCAAAATGCAATGCTAAAATAACATCCTAGCTTTATTGTCAAGGACAACCAATGTACACTGAAGTCAGTTTCATATTATTTCCAAGCAAACAGAGGGGAATATTTGTCTAAATAGTATTCAAGTATAAACACCTCTTAAGGTCACTAATTATAGTTTCATTTTTAAATTATGTTCAAAGGCAAGACTACTTATTGGTCAAGAGTTAGTTTGGAAGCTCAGACAATATTAAGGAGCTGTCATAATAATAAAACACAAAATCTTCTTAAGCTCTGAAAAAAAACACATTGGAATAATAGTATGGGTCCAGGTCAATTTGCCATTCGTCTCCTTATTTCAGTGTTATTTTAATGCAAAAACAGTGCATCTTATACTAATAAAAAACTAACTGCAGTCATTAGAGATACATTAGTAAGGTTGTTCCTTACAAGTATCGGTGTCCAACTTCCATAGAAGTCTGAAGTGCCAATTATGTTCTTTTCAAGGTCTATACAATATAAAAGGGAAAAAAGTGCTTTGTGTTTGTTGACTGACATGCTAATATTTTAATCCAACAGAGGATGGTCTAATTACACATTATGCCTATTTATGCATTAAGTAGACCTTTAATAGATCTCCATTAAACTGAAAAAAGCCAACATAGTAGATGCTCTTGCTTGATGCATTAATTAAAAGAATAAGTAAGAGTTCTTAATCTTGATGCATTTTATAAGTAAGGGAATAGAACAATTTAACCAAACAATGACTAGTCAGGAAAAATCTGAAAATTCTGATCTCAATTCTGTTGTTTGGTGAATCTCAAGCGGAGATTTATTGCTCAGTCTCAGCTGCATTCGAGCAAATGTGCTTTATAGATTGAGATGCAGAGGTATCAAATCGGAAATAAACAATTTACTTTAAAGACAGTCTGAAATGTATGGAATCTTTATTTTAAGTACGATGTAAAAAAAAAAATAACTGTGATAGTATTGGAGAACATTACAGTTATAACAGATTCTATCAGTTTTCATGCTTTTTCTTCATCACCTTCTGAGTTTTTGCATCTTGGTTGCTAGAAATATGTCCAACTGGTCAAATGTATCAGTGGCAAGCAGAATGTTCATGCATGGCACTGATATAATATCCAACCAAATGTTGCATCAAGGCAGTCCTTTGGTTTCAGTTAAAGCACACATTGATGTTGCAATGACGACTGTGATTCACTGTATTCTACAGCCAATTAATAATGACAACTAACCACCAGATTGTCGTCATTACATATACAGTAGTTCTCCTACAATCACAGTTTTCTGTCAATAAAATAAGAGTTGATTATGTCAAATTACTTAAAAGTTAAATAAAGCCTATTCCCACATACCAAATAAAAAGACTTAATTGTTCAAGTCTCTTTGTTAGTGCAAAACACAAACACACTTGACTAAATTTGTTAACTATTTTAGGGTTGTTGTAAATGAATATTTTAGTAATCGAGTAATCTATTGATTATTCTTACGATTAATCAAGAAATAAAAAAAAAAAAACATTGGTAAATCTAACATAAGAGCAGTGTTACTATCGCATATCAATATCAGTCAAATTTTTTACATTTGAGCTTCCCTAACAACTTTTCTGTAGTTTAGAAAATTAACCTGTAACAATAATAGCTCACTTTCTAAGTTAACCTGAAGAAAGGTTATACAGAAATCCGAAATTATATTCAATTTAATAATAAAGAGGCAGGCTCACAAATATGCAAATGAAAACATGCCTATACTCCAGCTTTTCGTTTCTGTATTCATCTTCAGTCAATTTAATAAATGAACTCTCACCTTGCCCAGATATTTATAGCTTTTGTGTTCATGTTAGCGACGGGATTTGACACCTTCGTTCGTCACACACAGAAACACATCTACCAGCTATGTACCGTCACAATGCACTCCGCCACACATTTGTTGAGACCGGAATGATATGAAATAAATTTTCCGCTTCGTCCGTAAAGCTACACTTACGTTAATCATCTAATGTGCAGCCGCCTGCAGCGTTCAGTCTATCCACTCACCTGTATAAATACACCTACAGCTCTTCCCCGCCGTTCGCTCTGAACTGCCCCATGCAGCAGCTCACAGAGGAGAAAAGCTGCCGTACTCCAGGCATCGCGCCAGTCATTTTAAGGATGTTTATTGGTCCCCCGAAAAACGACAAAGACCCAGACATTATCACCGATCAATAAAATCCCCACGGCCGAACTTGAAAACTGGACGTTATGCTGCTAACATTTAGCTTTCGTCAACAACTCAGGCGGAAGAGAGAGCTCTGCGCAGAGCAAGTAATAACCCGGCTGTAACACTGTGCGCTATATAATAAAATATAATTTAACAATAAATTTTCCTCGAGAAATTTTAATAATCGAGGTACCCGAATCTCTCAAGAAATCATTTCAGCCCTAAACTATTTGTAACCAAAATCCCCCAGACAAACATTTAATTTTAATAAGCATCATTGCAGCTTGATCAGAAGAAGCACCCAAATTTATTTAGAGCACGGAGGCTTTTAACCCATTAAGACACCATGAATTAAACATAAATGTGTGCATCCCTTTAAAATGAAATGTAACTACTGTGTACTTCTCCATTTTGAGTTGAATGTGATGTGACCACATTTTCCACTCTCCAAAACACATCAAACCGATTAAAGCTTTCACTGTCATATCCTTCAGTAAGAAAATAACAGCTTCTCTTGTATGCCATGTTGCTCCTGTCACTCATGTCAATAGGTGCCGTGTTAAAGATATATTTAAGAGAAAACTGATACTCAAAAGATTGAAAAAAAGAAAATTATCTTAGAAGCATGACATCATATAATGATGCAGACACACACTACATCCACAACAAAGAAGAAAATTATTCAATTTTCTGTTGTCTTTCAATAAAGTTCACATTGGGAATACATATAGTCCTAAAATCATGGTTTGGGTCAAGGTTGCAAACCAAATACGCCTCACTTTTCAAGATCCTACTTGGCAGGTCATTCACAGAGCAAAATTGCTTATTTGTTAAACTTAAAACTCCCAGTCAGCCCAAAATGTTAAAGAGATACTGCACGGTGTTCCTCTGCAACATCAAAAGTATATTAAAGATGGATGGAGTTACAGAAAAAAAACATCTTTTCTTATTTGTTGCCCTCATATATCAAACCCACTGGCCTAAGCTGTGCATTGTATGTACTGAAAAGGGCAAGCCTGACAAATTAAATTTTCTTGATCCTGCTTACCCACTCGTTCACTGAGCTTTATGTTCTAGCCATGACCTTCCCAGAAAGCCAGCGAGCGAAAAAAAAAGAGAAAACGCCATGTATGCATTGGTTATATGTGCGATGATGTGTCTTACAAGGTGATTATCAAACCTTCAAACATTATGCAACAGCTTCTACTCTATAATTTCTTGTCTGTTTTTAATCTGTGCAAAGAACATAATTTAGTCTTTGCAAATATCCTTGAAATGACTGAAGGATTTACTGCACAGTAAATACTGTGAGACAAAAATAAACAATCTCATGTCCCAATAATATACAAGCTTAATCCAAATTCCAGGCAAACCCTAGTCACTTATTTTATTCATAACATCAAACAAGATCAGTTGGATATGTTCTGTCTAAATCACACATCGGTGTGTTGTGCATGGAATATCTACTTTGTGTGTAATACACTGAGAGGAAACAAGAGAGGATGTGAAATGCTATAAATATTCCTTTTTTTTAATACAGTGAACTGAGTATTTAAACTTTCAACCTCCTTTGACATATTTTTTTGTTAAACTCCTGCCAGTTTCAGGATTATAATACAACACGCTATTTTCAGAATGTACTAGCACTCCAGGCTAAGACTACTAAGGCAGGTTAGAAAGGTCACACAAGTAAATATTTAATAAGCTTCAAATACCCGTAAATAATACACAGACAAAACTGTGGAAAGACTTAGCTTAGAAGCAAACCAGAAGAAGAAAGACAAACCTTAGAAGTAGAGGGCTTAATAAATACTCCATTTGGAAATTTACTAATTTTATATAATAACCGATACAATAATTATGACATCAAACCTTTTTATGAGGTCTACAGAACTCCAATTAACATTTAAACACTTTGTGTTTCCTGTTTCCTCATCCAATGAATGTAAGACCTATCGCTATTAACTCTTATCAGTTACTAAGTCATCTATAAAATGCCTTAAAGAAATTGCTGAGAAATTAACAATTTAAGAAAAAAAACTCCGTTTATAGTCAATGTATTCATCAGTGCCCCTCATATTGGCACTAAATAGGCCAATATGATCATGGAGGCTCATTTATTTTAGAAACGATTCCAAATGGGAAAGACTTGAGAACATTTAAAGTACCGTATATTGCTGATCTTCACGAATCCCGGGCTTAGTTTTTCCATATCCACCAATAGAGTAATAATAAACTGTTAAAAATGGAACAGTGACTTGCAGTGTCGTGTTACAAAAATTTGTTTGCAAATATAATTCAATTTATAAATGGAAATATTGTCAATAATGGCTCTCTCTGTAGTTCACTGTCACTTTTTCCCTGTGTATTGAGTTTTCCTTTTTTAAGATCCACTAGCCTACTTCATGTTGTTAGAAAGAGTCTATTTTGATGATTCCTTGCAGAAATCAGTTCGAGGTGATGATTGTGAGATTTAACTCAGCTTTCCAAATATTATTTTTCACACGTGATTCAGGACTTAATGAGGAGAGAGTCTCAACATAGCACATTTTCCAGTGCTATGTTGGTTTTGATTAAATTTTTTTTTCATTTAAAAAAATTATAATACTAATTGAAAACTGCTTGTATAGTAAAAACATTGGTAGTGTAACAGCATCTTGGGGTCACTGAGTCTAAATAACAACAATTAGATGCTAACTACATACCTATCAGCTGCTTAGGAGGCTTGTCAGAAAAAGGCCTTTTCTGATCTACTATCACAATTATTACTGTGACAAGATCACTAAATACTTCCAGGATCTTGCCAGGAACTGTGAGCTTTTCTTCAATGACAACATTAACCCTACTGACTTGAGGGTGTGTCAGTTGTGCAACAAAGGATGAAAATATCAGAATCACTGCATGGCTACTTTTACGATAATCCATAATACTGTGGGCCTGTTCTTCAGAAAACTCAGGGAAGCTTAGTAGAATATATGGCAATATGGACTCCTATTAATTAAAGACATGTTCAATTAAAAAAAAGGTACTAATTAGTGCTGCACCTCTAAAAAATGCATTTCATAACATGTTTTTTTAAATGTTTCCTTCTGATGTTTCAAGAGGGTAGACTTAAATCTCTGTGAGGTAAAACACATCAACTATACCCAAAATAGAAGCAATCCATTAAATATTTTCTCAATTTCCCTGTTTAATTTGCTGTTTACAAAATACCTTTGAAGTTACATAAGCTATGCTGACCTCTCTGTAGGCATGATCTTTTAATAAAACCGTTACTTTAAATTTTTGGGACATTTCTTCTCTTTTGGGAGGAACCCTTCATTCCATTCTTTTGAGTTTTATCACTTAGTGGTATGAGTTACACAAGTGGTTGCAAAAGAATTTAGCTTGCCCTTGGTGATATTACGGGGTTGAAGCAAAATGAAGCCTTGCGGCAAAACAGAATATAGTCGAATAAAAAATAACATTTCTAATGCCTGGCATGATCTTACTTTGTCCTTCTCTTGTTCCTTTTCTTCCAAAAAATTATACAACTCTAAATTCCTCCGTTTAAAAATGGGAAAAAAGCATGACTACTTGCCTATTAATTTCTCAAGGATTGTGTAGGCCTACAAAATGTACAATATTACTGAAATAAAATACATAAAGAAAAAGAAGAAAGAGGTTATTAGGTTCATTTCTGCACTCTACTACTAAAAGATGCTGCAACTGGTAGCAACTATTGCCTTAACTTCTAAATGTCGACGGGTTCTTTTTCCACACTGGAGAATAATTTTCAGTTTTTGAATGGGTCCTACTTTGATGTTTGACGATGAGTGTTTTCCGTCCATTGAATTCCACATTAGAGTACATTTTCATCCTGATTCACAGCCTTTTACCTTTCTCATTCTATTTTCCTGTATGGCACCATGCATCCCAAGGGGTAATTTAAAACATCTGGGCTGAAGATATTTGCCTAAACACTGCACTTCATCTCTCAGTAGGTATGCCATTACCCTAAATACGCCTCCTAAAAACACATTAGAGGCTTATCTATATTTAAGATAAAGCACAAGGCTCCAGCTTTCAATTCAAAATGGAGTTTATTTAAAAGAAATATCAGAAAACCCCATCTGGCTGGCATGATAAATAAAAGTGTTTTTTTTTTTCTTTGTGCTTTTGAAAATGAGAGAAATATAGATTCACATCAGCAATGTGCAAAAACAGTCTGAATTGTTGCCTTAACTTTCTGCAGTGACATTTCTGGGTTACATCTTCAAACTTTGCAAACAGAGACCCACGCAGAAGTGCACACACAAAATCACAAATGCATAGCCTGCATCCAGCATTAGCTCAAAGATAAGTTAAAACAGCAACAGTATCTTGCAAAGGTATTTACATTGTTTGAGCTCTTCTACATTTTTGTCACATAATAACCAGAAACTCCCTTGTACTTTATCAGGATTTTGTGTGATGGGGCAAAAATAATGCATAATTGTAGAAAGAGATTAAATTAACATATTCTTTTTAAGTTTTAATTTTTGTTACAAATAAACTAACATTATTGTGTTCATTTGCAGTCAGCGCTTCTGAATCAAGACTTTGTAGAATCGCCTTTTGCTACAATTAGAAAAGATGGTTTTGTAATTGTGGCAAAACCACCTTTGCTACAATTCTTTTAGGGTACGACTCTGCTAGCTTTGAACATTTACAGATTGAAGTTTTTCCATTCATCCTAGCAAATTAGCTCTATCCCAGTCAGACTAAATCGTTTGCTCTGATAATCAGTTTTGAAGGCTTTTCACACTCTTAAGTCTTTTGTAGCCTCTAACAGATCTTCTTCCAGTATTGTCCTATATTTAGCCCCATCTATCGTTCCATCATCATCTGGCCAGGCTCCGGCCAGATGATGATGAAACAAACAAAATGCCACAGCATGATGCTGCAACCACTGTCTTCATGGGGGTGGTGTGTGTTTTAATGCTACTCATGGCAGTTTATATAGTTTTTTCACATTGTATGAGAGCACCATATTCTGGATGTTTATGTAGCCCACATTACGTTAAGAACATTTTCATCAGAGGTTCTCATAGCTTCCTTTCAATCATAACATTCTTGTTGCCACTTTTCCATAAAGGCCAGATTTGTGGAGAACACAATTGAAAGTTGTCCTCCCACCTAATCTATGGACCTTTTCAGCTCCTTTACAGTTATTATGTAATTTTTGTGATTAATCCTCTCCTTGATTTGTAGCCGTTTGTTTTGTCATGCCTGGAGGTGACATTTGTTCTGAATTAGTGAAACTAAATTAAATTCAAACTGAACTGCCAGTTCTATCAGTTTTGGGAGACAATAATGTCCCGGTAGGTTTGCGGTTGTGACATTCGCTTTCCATTTTCAGATGATGGATTAAACATTTTTCTGTGAGGGGAGTGAATACTTGCAACACACTTTATATGTTTGTCACAGCATTGTGGAAGGATTATGGTAGCTTTGTCCAAACTTTATTTCAGGGGAGACCTTCTTTGTCAAAAGAAGAAAAAAAACTGTTAAGACCATTAACTGTCCAGGATCAATGTTTACATAATGAATGTGGAGGCCTGTATCTCTTTATCTCCTACTGTTAGTAATAATTTCAGAATACAACATGCTAAATCATTTGATCTAAAATCAGATGACTAAAAATGTATTGATGTTGCAAAATCCAACTGGGGAAAATTTATCATAACAAACCAAATTTATCTGCTGTGACCTTAATTTCCACTTGGTCTGGCAATGCTTCCATATATGAAATCTGCAGCATATTTGTAATAAATACAAGCAGAATGCTCCATGCCTTGGTTTCAAATGGTTGAAAATAAAAATCCTTTCCAAATCTTAAATCATTAGAACTTTGAAAAAAAAGAATCCCTAATTACTTGAGAGTTTTTTAAAACCTTCAAGTATTCCTAGAGAAGAAAATTTCAGAGATGGGAAGGATAATACTAACCCACACTCAAGCACTAAAACACTTCATGTCCTCACAGTCAAAGAACATCCCTAAAATGTGCCCATTTAGCCAACTTTCTGTTTAAGCATGCAACATTTAATGGTTTTTGCCTCATCTAACCATTTATGCGTGGGGCATTAACTCAGAAAAAGCTACTGTGCAGTCTTAAACCCACTTTCCCAAAGCAGTAGTCAGCCAGTAAAACTTAATCCAGCTGTACCTACCCTCCTCCACAGATTTAAAGAACCTGCTGTGGTTCTACACTATAATCCAAAATCAGTTATTCTGCTTATTGATCTGTTATGAGAAGGTACACTTCTGGTAAACACTGATAAAGAAAGGCTGATGCTGGCGTGACACCACTCCAACAAATCAGTCAGGCCCAGAGCTCTGAGCAACCACTCCCACAGCAAAACAAATAAATAAACAAAAGCAGTCAGCATAAAGAAACAAATAGGATACATGCTAGTGCTTACCATAATTCTTTATGTTACTAACAAACTTAATGCCTCGACACAAACTTGATCATGAAAGATGATCAATCCTCTTCACCAAAAAAGATATGTTTACATTCATGTAATTCCTAAGCTACAAAATAATATAATCTTTTGATGTTTTATGAAAGGAGTTATGAATGCTTTTCACTACAAATGGTTGGACTAATTATGTTGAGTTTCTTCACAATCTCCTTCAATCTCTGCATTTCTTGCACCACAGTAGAGCTTATTCAGCTGGGTTGAAGAAATCCAACAAATTCCTTTAAAATAAATTCCAAGTAAAATTGAAGCACTGTTTCAATTTATGCATTACATTTTAGGATAATGAGAGATTCAGAAACTTTTAATTAGTATTAATGGCTTTTCTTTTTCTCTGTAGGTTTGGATATGATATGAGAGTCTTTATTTCTACAGCCACTTTAAGAATGTTCATGCATTTTTATTAGGAGTGCCAATAGTTGTGGCCAACAGTGTACACATCACTGTGAAAAACTTAAAGTAATCTGAAAATAATTACAAAAATATTCAGTGACATTGACAGGAACAAGCCTAAAAAAATAGTCTAAGCACTAAAAGAGGATGGAAAAATACTTCATCATTGTTAGAGGCTCCACATCACTTCTGTACCACTGACAGTCCAGGGCCCTATTTTTATTTATTTTTTGCCAACTAACTCCTGCAACAGTTTAGAATAGGAGCTCACTCTCTGTCTCATCTCTGCTTTCATGCCTCCTGTCAGATCCACTCATTCTCCCCATGTTTCCAATCAGTCTTCATCCCTGTTGGCAGCTAAAACAATGTCTTTCAGTGGAATTGATGTATTTTAGACATAATGGGTAAAACTGTTGAAAAAGCTTCTGTTTTAGCATTGGTTGCTGCATCTACCAAACTAGCATACCTGCATATGTGAGATTCTTATGGTCTGACAATAGAGTAGTTTTTACTATGGTTTAATGGCAGCATGAATTAACACACTCATGTTAAATGAAACAAAAAAGCAGGAATTTTTTCAATTGCTGCTTACATAGTGATTACAGTAAGATATTTTCTCATGCATTTAGATTTTATCTTTATTTTAAAGCAAAAAAATAGAACACTAGATTCATTGAGTCAATAATTATACTGGTCTGTCATTCTGCTCCTTATTTCAGGTCAGTTTTATAATTCAATTTAATATATTTAAATGTATTTCTATTAATTGTATATATTGTATTATACAAAATAGGTTCAATTCAAATTGAAATATATAGGAATACATAAATCCAATTTACAACAATGCAATCAAATTAATGAGACCAAGTCAGACTGATTCAGGTTCATTCATAAAGGATATGATTTGATTATAATTATATTAGAATATAGTCAAATTCAGATGATGTTTATATAATGACAATTAGTGAACAATTGTCTACCTAAGAAAGCCCACAGGACTGTGTCCTTGACTCTGCATCAATTACTCATTCCTAGCTAGTCAACTGCAGCTTTGATGTGTTTTAAGAAATATTTCTAACTTCCCTCTATGAGCAGGTGAATTTGTTATGTTGTAAGGAAAAATGTCCTTTTTGAGCCAGCTGACAGGCAGTGTACAGCAACTGGTCAGAGAGAAGCAGGGCAGCAATCCCCTCGGCTCCACGGAGCTTAAGAACTTCTGTTCACCCTGGCACTTTGATATGTTGTTGAAAGGACTGGAAGCCATAAAAACAGTTTGATAAATTATTTACTAACTTTTTAATACTTTGTTATATCTTGATACTGGTAACCAGGCCATGCCTGATAACAATAAATAGACAGAAAAATGTCATTCTTATCACAGAGTTAAGAATAAAGCAAAATGTGATGTAAAAACTGTAATGTATTTGATTTCTCAGCTCAAACTGAGAGAATAGACTCAACCCTCTGACAGAGAAAGTGCTATCTTGTGATGAATTTATGGTGAGCTTTTGAAAATGTTGATACCTTTAAGATTATAAAGATAAAGTAGTTAAAAAACTGCAACTTAGCTTATGAAGGGGAGGATACTGATATCTGAGCAGACATTTCCCCATTGTCAGACATGTCCCCATTGTGGGGTAATAAAAGGTATTTCTGTTTCTATTGATATTTCTTCTTATGTGGATACTAATGCTTCTGTCCGGTCAGCTCTGGGTACTTTACTTTGTATTTAGGCTTTAACAAACAAGTATGACTGTTGTCCACTAAACTCAAACTAATCTGGATTGTTGGTATTTACAATCTGGATATTTTATTTGAGCAAGCAAAGCCACACACAAAGATTTCCACAGTGCATATATTTCAGACAGGGCTATATAAAACTTATCTGTTTTCTTTTTCTTTTTCTGCTAAACACACACTGTGAGCCTTCTCACAGTTGAGTCATTTATCACGACCCAGTGGGATTACTTAAAACCAGTGTGCGGTCTTATGAAAGCTTGAGCTATGAGATGATAGGCTGCTCCATGTTCTTAGCAGAACAACTAATGTACACTCAACATGAACTGACACTACAAAAAGAGCACTCATATAATCTTTTTTACTATTTTCAGGGGTCCTCTTTTTCCTGGCAGAGCCACGGTTTGAATTTTGACACCGGCTTTAATATAATGCTGGGGAGAAAAAAATAAAATCACAGCTTAAACCCACCATTATAATGCTGCCTGCTGCTATCAGTAAATGATACTTTTAACATGTCTGAGCGGTTTTACAATCAATGTTTCCAGACTCGTGTGAATAAGAGCAGATAATGATTTGAAAGGGGAGAAAAAACAAGAAGAGTTGTGCATGAAAAGAAGCTATTTTTACTGCCTATAAGCCTATTTTTCCATGAGAGGAGTTTAAACATTTCTCCTTTTTCCATTGTCTGATGTACAAACGTGGAACTGATAAGCTGCAAGTTACCTTAAAAAGCGAGAAATGAGCCTGAAGCCCAGCATAGCATTTCAAAAGAGACTGTGGAATAGTCACGTGCTTACTCAATTACTGGAGGTTAAATAAGATAAAAACATACAGCAAAAATATTCACATACCTATTTAGATTCATTCCAAAATCTAACATGAAGCTGTGTTGATTTAAAGAATATATTCCAACCAACACTGCCACCTTCGTGCCATACCTTTATTAAAGTTCTTCGCCTGAGTGTCCTTGAATCCCCTATAACCGTCCCCCTAGTGCCCTCCTATTAAGTCGAGCATGAAATGTAGGCAGGACAGCAGAGGTCTGACTACATCACGACATAAGTAGCACTTTATCCATTAACTTGTCACCATAAGAGAGAAATGACCTCTCCGTCAAATATTAAGGGGATTAAGGAACATGTGAATGGACGATGAATAGCCCAATTAAGTTCCACAAATATATCCCAAAATAATTTAAGCCAATGTCAGTGCATCACAGTTTCCTATGGAGAATTTTTCTTATGCACAGGATGGCATCTACTGAGTCACATTGATTCCTGCGGTTATCAGGGATGGTGATCTGACAAAGTCCTGACCTTTATTCCATAATTGAAGATTGTTGCATCTAAAACCAGGATGAAGGGCATATTGGACAGGGTTTGCAAGTCGTTATCCAAAGTTCAGCCAGAACTTGCACAGGCCAAGAAATTTAACGAGGTTTCAGATAAATTCCTATTAGATGTATATGTATTCAAGAATTAGCAATTAAATAGTAAACAAAGTCATATCTCTCTGTTCAGGGAAGTGCAGAATATGAATTGTTAAGTACAACAACTAGTAATTATTTGGCAAACATAATTAGCATTAATCCTATTTGTTCAGCTTAATCCTGAGGCCATGGTTCTCAGTTGAATAGAAGTGTACTACAACCTCTGGGTCAAGAGTCAGTCTCTGCCTCATACAACAAGTTTAAATATTTTGATGTCAGGTTCGCAGCTGGTGGTAGGAAAGAACAGGAGATGTTTAGATGGTTTAAGTTCTTAACTGCAGAAATGCTTGCAATGTTTTGTTCTGTCACGATGAAAAAACATAATCCAACAAACAAAACATGTAGATCAGATTCCTATTAGCTGAACTCAGCTTAATGGGTGGATGGATGGATGGACATTGGCAGCATAAAGCACACATTAAAAATAAAGCCTTATTTTCTCCCACGTAACAACTCACAGTGGCAGTATTTGGTAGGTGCCAAGATGTCAAACCAATCTTTTTCAAGGCTCTCCTACTCCTACAAGCAGGTTGCCATCGAACGTCTGGAGATTAGTGTACAAAGAAAGATTCTTCATAAAATGAGCATTACAGAATCCTCTTCATCAGACTGATACAACGACAGTGTCTTCAGTCAGAGGCTTCTTGAGATCTGTAGTAATAGAGAACTCTACATGAGGTCATCTCTACCCAAAGGTCATCAGTGTTTAAAACAACTTTTTGAAGAAACTTGGATCATGTGAATTATAACATTTAATTTCACCCTTGGATTAATAAAGTAGTTTTGAACTAAACTGAATTTGAAAATCCATCCAGACTTAAGCTGAAAGAAGTTATTTAATATTCTAGCAATGACATTTCTATGACTGATTGTGAAAATGTTTGTCTGTTTCAGAGGGAATCCATTGACCAAAACAAAGCAGCAACATTACCGTTAATCATAATTTGTTGAATGTGGACAATTACGCTGCTAATCAAGATGGCTTACCATTTGCCTAAAAGCCATCAATTGTACATTATTACAATACGACCTGAAGCAAAAATACAAAAAATTCCATTAGGTCTTTGTACAGAGAGGAGAGCATCTTATATTTCCACACACTGAGTGCAACCCTGTGCTTTGTCCAAGCTTGACAGGCAGAATACCAAACAATGTGTGAGAGTCAGCACCAGGACCAGACGATGTGATGTATTGCGCACAGTCTTGGAACAATGCAGTCTGTTTTTACCTGGGGGGGCAATGTTTCTGGCACATCAATTTATTTCAGTGGCACTGTGTGACATCACCAATAGTGTTTGTTTTTTGGGCTATCTCTGAAGGCACCAGCTATCATTGAGTAATGACTGCGGATAAGTGCAACGTTTCCTCGATCTACATAGGGTTTCTGTATCTCTGGGACTCCATCTGATGTTACAGGAAATGTTGCCTTCAAGGATATTTAATCTTGTATCATGTACATTCCTTGGACATACATACATCAGCAGATCATAGACTTTTGTTTTACCATTTTTTACTGAGATGCCAGATTGATTTTTGTTTATTCTTTAAACCTGATCAGTATAACGGCTTAAAACAATGGTGCCCCTCCTCCACTGACCAGCGAGCAAAGGCACAACTTCTACATCTTTGCTTTCAAGAAAGACAAATTTGGTCAACTGGAAATGTACGTGGTTGCATAAAACACAAGCATGGAAATGAAAGAAGTGAATCTTATCAAGTGATTTTGAGTGCTGAGTATTGGACTAAAAGCCAAGAGCATCAGCAGTGAATACAATCCAGATTTCTCGCCAGTTATCTAGACACCTCTGGTATTCAGAGATCTTTTTACTTGGTTGTATCAGGGCTGCCTCAAAACAGCAGGAGGTAACATTAAGTTCTAAAACGAACTCCCTAAAAAACTGAGTTGTGAGAAAAACCTTTACCCTTTATCTTATAAAGCACTTTGAATTTCCTAGTGAAGAAATGATACAATTAAACTTGCTTTGTCTACATTTGAAACTGCAGATGCCAAACTAAGTGCTGAATGTCTGTAAAGTGGCAGATTGTAGACTTATGACCCAAGAAGATAGCCTTGAATCATTACATCTCCATTTTTAGACATTTTTGTTTCCTAGTGTAACTTAATTAATAATTCTCAGGCGTCATTGCTAGATTTCCGATTAAAATGATTAAACAGAGCATGTAACTTTGATCAGACGTTCATTTCCTGAAAACATCCATTTTTTCAAAGGTTTGCTTCCAACAGAATGCTACATATGTTGCAATATTTTAGCAGCTGTATGAAAAATAGTTGATTTTCTGTTTTAAAAAGAAACAATAATGCAAAACATTTTTTGTCTAAACATCAGGAAACCTTGGTGTTTTTACTCAAGGTTATCATACTGTGATAATCTCATTCTAGCTCATAGCTAGTTAGATGAATTTCACTTCATAATGTCAAACATTTTTACTGGGATTAATTAAGGTACCGCCAAGGTATATTTTTAACTCTCCGAGCCTTGGAAGAAGTCGACCCAAAGCACCAGAGCTCTGTTCTTCTCCTCCAGACTCATTATGCCAGTCTACAAGGGAGTATTATGTTTTGCAACGGTTGACACTGAGTTGACACCGTGGCTCAGGGAGCCTTAGAAAGTCTGCTCGAGGCAGACTCCTTGTTTAGAGACCGAGGTCTGCCTGACATGTGTGACTCCTGAGGCAAGTGTGTCGTTAAATGGATAGAGACAAGGAGGATGGCATGACCCACTTCCATTAGCGCAACTGCAGACTGTTTTCTTCACATACTATCCCACAGGTATACTGCTTTTGTGCTGACCATGAACAACATTAAGGCAGGCAAAAGCCTAAACATTCCCAACATCCAAAGAACGGAAAGCTTAAAAGAAGAAGAGGATGTGGATTGATTTGTAATGGATATTAAAGTGTATAGGTCAATCTGTAAGCACGAAGCAATTTCCTCTGTAGGGAAGATAGTCTGGCTGTTAATGCTAAAACTCCAGGTTAGATGTAAAGTGCCTAATTGACCTTTTCGTGATGTCATCCTGGTCAATAACATTGCAGCAACCAAGGAAGGAGCAATTTATTCTCATTTTGGTAGTTTCTCTGTTCCACTAACAACATTTTTTCTTTTATTTATCTGTCTTCATTTTCTCAGAAACCAGCTTGTTAAGGAGAAGGGGGTGATCGTCTAGTAGAGGCAGTTAAACCTGACCGCTCAGCATATTTTATCCAGACAAGCAGCTGATGCACATTTCGAGAAGGGAGCGCAGAAATACCCATTTTTATATGAACTATGTGCGCCTAACGCGGTAAGCATCCCTCTAGTAAAAATATCCATGGATAAAGAAATGTTTTCATCCTTCTGACTGCATCAAAAGTGTCCTAGAAACACATGTAACCCCATTAACTAATGGGTCGTGAACGTGTATACATATTAACACAACAGGGTGCTGCAAACAATACAGACCCACATAACGTTTCGTGCATCTTCTTCTCTTTGACTACAATTCTCAGCACTTTTAATATATTTTGCACACAGTCTCTTACTTCGACTCAAAATAACGCAAAATGAGATAATGACAGCTTCACTCTCCCACTCACCTTTCACACGGTGTGGGACAGCGGCGCTCAAACACAACACGATGAAAGGGAGTAGCGGTCCCATCCTCGCACAGCAATCAGGTGAGTCTTCCAAGGTTACAGGGATTGTGGTTAAAAAAAAAAACACACACACACAAATCACACGATCAAAACTTCTCCTTCCCCCGCTCTCGCCAGGCTGCAGGGACAAACCTGGGAGATGCAGCTGTAGTATGTCCTTTCAAGGGAAAGTACCTCCTAAGTGATAAAGTCGCCTCTGGGGTTGCGCGGAGCAGGAACAAGTGAACTGTGTTGGCTACCTGCCGTCTGCTCCTCTGCTGATGCCACCCCGATCCTACCGCAGTGGTGCGATGTAGTGAAGAGAGCGACGTGTGCGCTCCGCGCTCCCGGACATCTGCCGTCAAGCCCTCGGGTGTCGTGAGAGTCGCTACTTCCGATCTGCATCTACAAAATAAAATCCGATGAAGGTTCGAATATGGAAAATAATGTTAACTCCTGTATCTAAACTCTGCAATAGAAATAAATAAATAGTCTAACGAAGGTTTTTAAACCGTGCATTTTTGTTGTAATTTGTTGTAAAGATTGTAGTGATGTTTTTTTGTTGTTTTTTTCTTCATTAATGGTGCTCTGGACGACCTCTGGGGGAAAAAATGGAAGAAAATAACATAACGCCAGAGGTCACAGACAATAAAAGGCAAAAACATCTCAAAGAACCTCCTGTTACAGGCATGGTGTTTGGAATCAAAAGCCACCTTTGAATGCACAATAAGGAACTTTGGAATAGATGGGTTACAGTGGCAGAAGAGCACCAAGTTACACTTCAATCAGGTTATAATAGAAAACTAGGGCTACAATTCATAAAGGTTAATAAAAGTTGGACATCAAGAAATTGGAATAAAACATTTCCTGGTCACTTGAGTCTACAGTTCACTCATGACTTTCAGATAGTAATATTTTTTGCTCTGTTTAAAACCAATATTAATGGACCGCAGTATCTTAAACAATTCCTAATCATTACATGAACACATTTTTTCCACATCTACCATCTACCAATAATAGATGTTTATCCATAATAAACAAATAAAAATAACATAAGTTAAAGGTGAGGCTTTTATTATTTTTGCAGTATGAGATTATGTTTATGAAGTGAAAGGGTTATTTTATAGCACATTTTCAGTCAATAAATACAGAGGGTGCTGCATAGCTCTGCTTGGCACATATGTAACACTTTCTTTGCCACAGTCACACATCACTGAGCACATCAGGGTCAACGTGGGTGCTGAAGCACAGTTTGACATGGGGATGAAACTGTCAATCTTAGTTAAATCTAGGAAAAAATGCCACTCTAAAAACACCGAGGCTCGACTGTGACCCAACCCTGCCTTATGAATCTATAAATTCTGCACACAGATTTCTAAGAGTTGTTACTTAAACTCACAAAAGGTGCATCCACTCATTAAATAAAAATATTTAGGCTCTGCTGTCCCATCACACTCTATCCAGGTGTGAATGGACATATCTTCAGCTGCAGGAAACTCCAAACGCATCAAATTTCTTCTGTTCAGTTTATTCACAGCCCTTCATGGAATGTTGCTCTATTCTTTAATCAATGGACATAAATATTAGTCGATGTGATCAGAACATTTATTAAGCCCTGTAGGTACAGAACACTGAAATTTTAATAGTGCTCTTGTAAACATAAAGTAATTGATTGATCAAAAAAAAAAAATTACTTTTTAATCTAAAGTCAGATATTCTGAGTTGGACATTATAGTTGTGAGTCAGAAATATAGCAACATTGGCCAATGGAGTCAGAATCCTGACTGGGGAAGACAGAGTTTCCTAAGTAAACTTCTAGTTTGGTATCTAATACGGCAGCAATCCCCCTAGAACCACTACAATGCAGTTTAATGTTCAAGTGCCCTTGAGCAATATATCACACCTCGCAGTTTTCAGTTTAAAATCTAAATTGATCTGTCAGCCAAATAACTTAGCAAGTATATTTAAGGAATAAAAAGGTAGCACATCACAGCTCACTTGAATAGTGGATGCTTGGATCCTTTACAAGGTCTCTGACTGAGCTAGCCAGCAGTAACACATTGATGCTAACTATAGAAAGTGATAATTTGATTTCTTTGAAGAAGTGTTGTCAGAAAAAAGTGTTTATTCACAGTTAGCAACCTGATGTTGGCTGCAGCTTGGTTCTTCTGTCTCTGCAAAACAGGCAGGAATACTCCTACACACTAGTAGTAATAATAATGTGGACAGTTGTAGCAAGAAATAGATTAAAAGAAAAATCAATATTTACTATCAATATTTTTTTACCATTTTATCCTGCTGTTAGACAGATGGCTTTACTGGAAATGCTGTCCTTGTGTCATTAAAGACCCCTGACTCTTTACAAAAAAATATTACCTGTGTTGTCATTGTGCCTAACAGCATGTAGGAGATAATTGTCTACCACTGCCTCGATCAATGTTTTAACATGTTTGTTTGGATCCCAGTCAAAGTGTCAAAACACTGAGGAGTCACAATGAATACCAGCTTGACAAAGCCACATGTTATCTGTGGCTCTGTGGTGGAGAGGAAGCTTTGCCAGCTATATAACAGATCATAGAACAATAGAGATGTAATTGACTGTGCTTGTCTTTTGTGCCATCAGATGATACACACCAAAAAAGTCAGTAGTGGTTAAAGATAATGCCAGCATATTCTCACAGTGAATTTGCTTGCATTCTCATTTTACAATTTTACATTTTACAATACCACTGTTTTTCAGGGCAGTAACTTAAGGTATTTGAGGACATTCAAATTCACGTGTTTTTAGAATATGTTAAAAATAAAGCACATTTTTAGCATATGCTTTTTCATATGCTAAAAAAAAAGCATAGAAGACTGTACAATAAGGACACATTTAATGACAATGATACCTAGAAATTATTAAAACATAACATACCAATTAAATGTCATGTGCAGCCGACTTAATTTAGAGAAGAGAAATGCACAAGACGTGTGAACATAAGTGCAAAAAGAGAAAAAAACAATAACAGACTATTTACAGGAAGTAAACACTCTTCAAACAACAAAGATGTGTAAATAAGAGCAGCAATGTTACTTGATGAGAAAACTGCAAATAGCAGAGTTACAAAGACTTATTGATCTTATTGAGAGCAGTGATGGTCATTACATCAGCAAGGATCCACAGTAATGCGCCTTTGTGTACCTAGGATGCAGAAGTGACTGATGCAACTTTCCAGTTGAACAACAGATTCATGCATGGAGTGTGAGACATTGGTCAACAATGATGTTATTCTAGCTAACTACATTACAGACATCCATCCATCCATCCATTTTCCGTTCACCCTTGTCCCTAATGGGGTCGGGAGGGTTGCTGGTGCCTATCTCCAGCTACATTCCGGGCGAGAGGCGGGGTACACCCCGGACAGGTCGCCAGTCTGTCGCAGGGCAACACAGAGACATACAGGACAAACAACCATTCACACACACACTCACACCTAGGGAGAATTTAGAGAAACCAATTGACCTGACAGTCATGTTTTTTTGGACTGTGGGAGGAAGCCGGAGTACCCGGAGAGAACCCACGCATGCACAGGGAGAACATGCAAACTCCATGCAGAAAGACCCCGGCCGGGAATCGAACCCAGGACCTTCTCGCTGCAAGGCAACAGTGCTACCAACTGCGCCACTGTGCAGCCCCTACATTACAGACATATGGATCACAATGTTCCTCACAAACAAACAAACAAAAAAAAACATTAAGCAAAAACCTGTGTGAATAAATAATAATCAAAATACAAACACAGGCGAATCCACAAAACCCAAACACCCCAGGATCATGACAAACTGAACTGTGTCTCCAACTCTGCAGTGGGAGGCAGAAAGATTATTGCATAAAATCCGAGCAACCAGAAAATACAGCATATCACAGCTGCCTATGTGCCATTTAGTTGTTTGGTGAGGGTACTTTCAATTTTCAAAACAAAAAGACAATGTAAAACAAACATTAAGTAGCCACTCTAAGATAAAAAAAAAAACTACATGATTGCAACGGCAGAAAAAATGATTACTTTACCAAACAGCTTCTGAAGTACCTTCTACAATTCTAGTCACAACCATAAATGTTATGATTGGAGAGTAGTCAACTAGACCTATGATGAAAAGTAAACTATTCTGACTTAGAAACACTACGGTGGATTGTTGATGTTTTGGAGGTAGGCAAGCAACAAAAGCATAGAGAACTTGATGAACTTTAAGGACACTGGGCTTGGGAATGACTTGACATTCTTGATTAAAATAAGCAAATGTAATCACTGGCCACAAATTAAAAATAATCGTTTTCTATCATCAATAAATTAGAAATTCTTCTTGTGAACCCAATTGTATGTTATTGGTTGTTAGATGGATTTGGACACAAAGACTTGACTGAACAGAACTGAAATGTGTTTCTTTGTTCATGGCCTGGTTTGATAAAGAAAATGTCATTCAGACAGATTTTAGTTCATTTTAACTTCAGCTTCATATTTTAGAAAATTATTGTTAGGCCTATTCATTTTTAAGTCCACTTATGATCTACCTCTGACCTCTGCCTTAAATAACTCTCCATACAACTTTGGTCAACAAAAGTGAATATTCAAAACCAACTTTCTTGTTTTTCCATTATGCAGCTTATAAAACTACATAATAGAAAAACGTTTATCAATCTGTGCCCTGAAACAGACTTTAAAGAAACATTTACAGGTGGTACTGTAAGTCTACAGTACCACCTGTAAATGTTGCGAACACCTGTTGTCTTTAACAGGATCTGAAGAAAGTATGTCAACTCTTAAACTAAGGATATATAATGTCTCCTTTAATCTGATGTCATCATCCAACATCCTGATGTTATCAGTCTGACCTTGAGGTGTGTCCAAGCTCATCATCATGAATCATTTAACACATCAAGTGTCTCAGGATTTAATGTAGATAAAGAGCTACGCAGTTGGCGGAGACTAATAAATCATATGAGGAAGGTATACTCAAGTTTAATATCATGTTAATGAAATTCCTACAACCAAAACACCACCCACCACTGTTTCCATTTCCTGTGTCTCCCTGCAACATGATTCTGATTGGAGCTGACAATTTCTACGAAAGGAAAAATAAAATTACTGTGGACTATTAATACTGAGAATGAAAATGCAAATAAATATAGATATATTAAAATGTCCTCCAAATGAAAACTGCTTGCAAGTTACATGGCAGCATATGACTTTATTTAGGGGACAGAACAAACATGTTGAAATTGCACAGTATCCTCAATACATCATACATTTGTAGGAGCATCATGGGATTGGGACTCAGGAGGGACTGGGAAGTTGGTCAGAGCTTTTGGGAATATAGGTAAAGAAAGTAGAGGAAAACTGTTAAAGGCTGCAAAACACTAGAGGTTGTGCTGGAAACTCACCTTCTATCAGTACAGCAACCCTAAAGATTCTGCAAGAGCTACATTGAAATACTTTAGAATTTACTGTTATGGACAGCTGGCCACATATCTCCAACAAATACATTGAACTGTGTTGCTGTAGTAAAAAAGTTCAGGGAGTGTGATTCCTGTCACAAGGCACTATATGAAGATATATATTAAAATGTCATGTTTTGCCAATGAAGTAGTCCGGATCTGGTTTGGAAACCAGCTGTTGAAAGGAAAGCATAATATAAGTGTGCATGATAATCATGAAACTGAAACAAAGTACCTCATTAGTTTACAACGAGCCTACAACAAAGAGAAAAACAGTTGAGAAATGGAGAAAAAGGATCAAAGAAAACTAGCCAATGGCATCAAAGCTGGTGAGGCTGAGAAAAAGCCCCTTAACTTCCTCCCTCATTGTCACCTTACACAGCAAATGCAGAAGCTGTTACTGGGATCTGTAAATCCCAGTTACAATTAGTTCTATTTTGAGCTCATTTTTGCCTCTTCTACCCTTGTGTCTCCTCTGGCTTTTGTGAAAGGCAGAGATTTGGACCCTCTTTTCCCACATCCATCCTCATTTGGACCACAGGGAAGCATTTAGGATGAGCAACAGTCTGAAAATCACAGTGACCTTCTCATTGACTCATTTACTGCTGTTTTTATTGCAAGTTATGTTTTAATTTCTGGTAAAAGTTTGAGTTGGAATAGGAGTGGCAAATCCATCCTGCCTTGCAATAATTCTCACTTTGTGAAGAACAAAACATTTAATTCTTTTATCCACATAAAAAAAGATTTTAGCACCATTTAGAAAAAAAAAATGAATTGACGTTGGATTGAAACCAAATTGGAGAATAAAGGCTTTCCATGCAATGTTGCCTTGAAATCTACACACTCCTCAGGATTTAATTAGGACGGTCTTTTATTAGGCTTATTAGTAGGAAACGCTTTCCAACAGTATGTTCCCTCTTCCTTCCCATCCCCTTTCCTTCTAACAAGTCCATTTCTACTCACACCTTCTGTTACTTCACACATCTCCTGCTTCTTCTCATAGTGTCTCTCTCTTTGTCTCTATGGCTCCAACAGATGTCCTAATGAACACCACAGGAACAGAGTGAAAGATAGTAATGCAGTGGTGGAAACAGGGAAAGGACGTCATAGAGCAGTAGAACCCAAGATACTAAAGGAGACAGATGAAGACGATGAAGGAGACAGAGAGCAAGGGGTATGTTGATCCAGAAAGGAAGGCAAGCAACACTAAATTAGATGCTCTTGGAGAAGAGACAGTGAATTAATTCCAAAGAGAATATTGCTTTGTATCTTCTTCTTCCCTCCGTTCAGAGCATTGGGACACCAAGCAGAGTTATGTTGCCCTACCAGCCTTGTTCGTTTCTCTCTTCTGTTTTCTGTTAGTCCCAGGTGACGGATAGAGCTGGCATCAGCTCATGTTTTTCTCTCTTTGGCATTCCACTTAGGATTGTGCTTTTCCTGAAGCAAACACATTGAATACTAACATTAGAGCTTCATTAGTAATACAATTTCATTGTGTTAGAACCCATCACTGTGATATTCAGAATAAAAGCATGATATTCATGTGAACATATTCGTACTGAAAATCAGAGAAGCAGCTTTATTTTAAAATGTTATTCAGGTTATACAAATCTAAATTCTAATCATAAATCATAATAAATAATTGTGTACATAGCAAAAGAAACACAAAAGATCTTTCTGCTACCTCTTAGAGTTTAAGATGCTGTCCAAAGAACAATTTCCATAGTGTGACCATCCCATAACAGCTTTATTGTTTGTTCCATCCTCTTCCACTAAAAAGTCTACAGAGTATCAATGTTTGTCAAAGGCTCTGTCCCAATTCTCCGGACCCAGAAAACATTGTTTCAGATGGAATAAATTGCTAGAAATCATAATATGTGACTGGGTTTGTAGGAGAGTCAGATATGTTATTCTAATGTTCTGCTCTACAGTGATTTTCTCATTTTCTGCTGCATGCATAATACAGTGACACGTATCAGCTTCTATTGAATGAATTACTTTACCTGACACTGCACACAAAATCTAAATCTAAATAAATACAATACTGAACTTTACTGAAAACCTCCAAAATTATAAAGCAGGAAGTTGATGTTTTCTCTTTGTCTTCTTCAGGAGTGAGGTGGACAATGGAGCTTATCCAAGATGCCATCAAGGAATATACAGGGTACATCCTGGACAGGTTACCTTATTGCAGGCTTAATACACAGACATGAGTATCTAGTTTATACTAATGTATAAACTGATAATGTTTGAATCAACATTATTAGATTCTTTTTCTTCTTTTGCTCTTTCCCTTGGTTTGTTATTTTGTTGTATTTCCTTTAAATTCATGTAAAGCACTTTAAATTGCCTTGCTGCTGAACATGTGCTATGTAAATAAAATGACCTTACCTTAAATGACTCAGCCAACAATGGATGCAAACCTATGTTTAATTAGTAGTGATTATTTTGGGGGTTTTTCTTACTGTAAATCCTTAATACTGTTGTAGTAAAACCTCTGCTTCTGTCAGTGTTCACCTATTGGCATGTAAGTAGACATGCCACTAGGTCAGACAGTTGATGAAGGGTGTTGAAATGGGTGAGGTGGCTCAGAAAATTTTTGATTACTGAAAAAAAAAAAAAAAAAAAATCATGATGGTAAACAATTTTTCCTGTTTGAAGAAAAAAAATATTTTGTACAATGTCAAACAGTTGATGAAGGGTGTTGATGTGGATGGAGTGGCTTTCTTAACAGGGCACCCAGGTTAGATGGTTTTGTCACTTCTGCCTTGAAGGCGTTTTCTATTTCTTACCCACATGTTCCGTGACTAAGAATGTGTGCCTTATTGTGGCGTGCCCACTATAAAACTGTAAACAAATATAGTTGTTGTGATAATTATGTGTGAAAAATATTGCTTTTATGGCTGCTGACTCTGAAGTTGGTGTCTAATTTACAACTTAGGAGTTGCCATTAAACTGGCTATTTTTGTGGAGCTTGTTTTATGGAGCTTGTTTTATGGAGGGCAGGGCAAGTTTATTTGTGTAGCACATCACAACAAGGCAATTCAAAATGCTTTACATGATGAAATATTTGGCAAAAAACATTATACTGCAGTGGCATAGTAAGGAAAGTAATTGAAAGCTGGAACATAGACTAATTTAATGGTCGTTCAGTTAATATTAATCAAAGGCAATTTTAAGCAAAGTGGTTTCAAGCCTTGATTCAAAGGAACTCATTCTTTCAGCTTTTTTGAGTCTTCTGGAAGTTTAATCAAGATGAGAGGACCATAGAACTGCTTGCTGGTTCTCCATGTTTGGTTCAAATTCTGAGGATGCAGAGTAG
Organism: Xiphophorus couchianus; assembly: GCF_001444195.1. Taxonomy (NCBI): domain Eukaryota; kingdom Metazoa; phylum Chordata; class Actinopteri; order Cyprinodontiformes; family Poeciliidae; genus Xiphophorus; species Xiphophorus couchianus. The sequence continues at coordinate 19,032,188 of NC_040239.1, forward strand.
ACTTGAACCAGAAGAGCTTTAACATGGATTGACTTAATCTACCGTGATTTTTATATTTTAAAACAGCGTGCAAAGGAGGAAAACCCAGACATTGCTCTCCCCAGGGACATTTCCTATCTCATTGTGGTATGTTGAATTATTCCCAGGCCAGTATGGTGTAAAATTCTCTTGAGTGCCATCTGGGTCTGCTCAGAAGTTTCTTTCCAGTGGAAAAAACCCTTCATTTTGAGGTAAACCAGAAAGTATGTTAACCTATATTGGTCTACCAAGATAAGACTAGCTTACAGAGGAAGCTCAATTCAATTATTTGAATTTGGTATCCCATTTTCCAGTCATGATCTAAATCTTATGACCATTTATATCAATTAGCAGAAAATATTTGGCAGTTCTTAAAACATAATATGAAGGAAAATGCATAATGAACTTGTGTTTGGTGCCTGGGCAGCAACGGGAGAAACAACTTCAATGTCCAATCAAACTGAATGTACAAGAACAAGAGACTTGTTTGTCAGATTAAAAGCACCTTTTGAGAATAATGACTTTTAAGCAGGTTTTAAAGATACTTTTCTCTAATCTCATCTTTTTCTATTGTGAAAGCTTGATTGTATTTTATTTGTATGTATAATATTCTAATTTTAAATGTCAGGTTTTCATTAGCTGTGAGCAGCAAACCATCACAATTTACAATAAAGGCTTGAAAACATAGTATTAGTTTTGTATAATTACTCTTTTTATTGTGTACAAATATTATGGAAATTTTTTTTTTCATAATATTTAAATATATTGAATGCAACTGTAAAAATGTAGGACCTTGAAAAGAATCACTAAACTAGCATAATGTAACCCTTTATACTAAACTATCTAAGAATAGATAGTTTACTATATATCCTTGACGAACAAGGCATTGACCAGGCCTCTAAATACCACGTATCTCAGTCTACTGACAGAGTTAACTTACAGGAATCAAAGAATCTGTTGTTGAAAGCTTAGTGTCAGATACAATAGCTTACCTTCAAAGGTTTTGTGAAGCCCACATCTGGACAGTTTTGAAAGCAAACATAAACCTAAAAATTTGATAAGAGACTGTAGTGTGTTATGTTACATTATGCTATATTTTGGCATTATGTAGCTCTGAAACATCTACACTGTTTGGCTTATCCTTTTGTAATTTTGCTATGTTTGAGTACAGAATACATGTAACAAAATTCATTCACAGCATAGCTTTAAGGCTTTTGTAAACAGATTCCAAAATGATAAAAGAGCTGTAACAGTGTTAAAGGTGAGGACAGAAAATGCATGTTCATTTTTGAGAATGATGATTTAATTTAATGAGTGTTCTACCTTGTATTGTTCAGACCAGATTGCTGCAATAAACACAAACCACCAAATAGGGCTGTATCTGTATACAAATCAATAAGTTGTTGTTTTTTTTTTCTGCATGGGGCAAAGGGTTTTTTAATGTGTTATTGGGATTTGACATTAAATCCTGCCTGCAAGCTCTACTATGAACATGACTATCACTGATTCAGTATATATATTAAAACACCCACAAGTACTACTGCTTGGCATATTTTATGATATACTGCTCCTCTTTAAACTTGTTTCAGATTTGCTCATTATAATTTTATGTAATATCACAAGACAAAGAAAAAAATAATTTTTCACCGTCACCACATGATTGCTAATTATAAGGGGATACTGCAAAGTACACCAGCAGAATTTAGAATTAGTATTTTAGACACTTGACATTGTAAACTGAAGCTGACTTCACTGTTTTATAAGTAGGACCAAAGCTAATATATTTATTGTATGAATCTGCCTATTTAAAGCACTTGAAATGACTATATCTTTTGTATACACAGTGTACAGAAGTAGATGTTTGCCTGTTTTGAGCTGGTAAAATCTTGAACAGGTGCTACATAAATAAAATTAAATGAACTGATTTGAAAGCTGTCATTTTAGCTGTGTGTTTAAGGTTGTTGCTATGCTGAAAGCTAAACCTTCACCCCAGCCACCAGTCTTGTGGAATTACTAACAGGTTTTAATCTATTATTGCATAATTAGGGTACCACCATGTCTCACTTTGGGAATGGCGTGTTTAGGTTTATGTAAAGTGTTATTTAGCGTGTAAAAAGTTTAATTTTGACCTAATGAGGTTTTCTTCCATACCCTGTGGCAAATATGATGTTTAATACTTTTACTCCAGCAATGACTTTCTTCTTGTTCCTCTTCCAGAGGAGAGATTTGTGTAGTGTGCAGCTGGTTTTCCTTTCTACAGATGCCGCTTCCCACCTGAGCTGTGAATCTCTGCTACTCTTATAGAGTAATCAAAGCTCTCTTAGCTACACAATGCTCTCCTTTTGTTGACAGTCAGTTTAGGAGGATGTTCATATATTGGTCTGTTTTACAAACTTCCAACTTCCAAAACATTGACACTATATAAGTGCATGACAGACTTTTTATATTTATTTTACCTTAAGCCAAAGTTCTTTTGGAGGAATCTGTTGATGTTGTATTGGTCAGTGGCAGTGGTACTGTACAACATAGCTGAAAACAACATGTTTGTGGGGATTAGTAACCCATTTACCCCAAGACATGTGATTATAGATATCATGTCTCTTCTTCCAGACTTAGTTTTTATGATTGTGGTTGTTTGTTTCCATCACAAGATCTGGCAGCATCTGCTCCAGCAGAGACAGCTATAAACAGGATGGTTGTTGATACAAAGAAGATCCTCTCTTGTGGTGCATTACAGATGTTTGTAAAACTATGTGTTTTCAGGGATGTGGTTGTAATTAAGTAATTTGATGGATGCAAACACCACAGTGTAATTAGGGGATGCAATTTGACTCATTCATCCAACTTGTAATATGTAAACTAGAGTCTGAATGGAAAATTATGTTTGTGACTCATGGAAACACTAAAACTGTAATGTTTTCATATTTTTTAAAAAAGATTCAGAAGGATTTGTGTAATAATCTGTTACTTGTTGTCTGCCTTCTTCTGGAACCTTCCTTTATATCAGGGATCTGTAGCCTCTGACCCTAAAACTTAGAGATCGTCAGTGCCTACACATTGAGTTTCTTTATAAAGTGGGAAAATAATATGATCCCATTGTTGATGAAATCGTTTTTCTAGTTCAGTCTTCTTTTTTCACCAGGTTGGACATTGATCTTTTAAGCGGTAGTCTCTTCTTTACCAAAAGGACTCATTGGGTCTCATTCTGTTCAAGAAAAGCTCAATGTTTTTCTTTCTTTCAAAACCTAAACACAGAGAACCTACATAAAGCTTCTAAAGTCATTCCAACGATCAAGTAGGTTGTGCGGTTCAGGAAAAAATTTATTTTAGTTGGCGTGAAGGTGAAAACATCTTTTTGGCTTGTAAAGGTTACTAACCCCTGGTCTAGACACATATTTAATTTATTCAGCTACAAGCGAGCAGGAGTCTGAAGACCATGAGTCATAAAGCAATTTCATTTGAAATTATTTTTTCCTGAAGTTGGATTCCCTTGTGGTTTGATTTAAAGTCCATATTTCCAAGAGACAGACAAATGGATTAGTCACTCTCTGTGTGAGTGATGATGACCTTTAGCTCATGCAGTAGATTTATTTGTGACTGACATGTGCTACAATAATACAAAAATAAATTGTGATTTCCCAAGAACTCAGAGGTCATCTACTGGGGATAATATGAGTCTATAAAGTTAAAAAAAAAAATTATTTAGTAAACATTTATGATCAGTTCAGTGTTTCCATAAAACTATACAGTATGTAATATTAATATTACAGTATACAGGTGCATTGAAAACTGTCATTTTATCTCTTTCATGTTTTTATAATTTTGGATTTACATGATAGTTAACAAAAAGAAGGACTTAATTTTAAAATGGAATGAAAAAGGATAAATGTTTTTTTTTGTTGTTTTTTTTAAAAGTAAATATCTGAAAAGTATTCATTCTTCCTGACTTATTTTTCTCAGAGAATCGGTTCAATCTCAGTCAGAGCCTCAAAAGAGCCTCAAATTGCTATTCGCATTTTTAAAGTTACCTACATATTCTTAAGATAAATCTGAGCCTGGATTTTGACTGGACCGTTCTGATGAATGTGCTTTGATCTTAACCATAACAATGCAGTTGTTCAAATAGTAATCATTTTATTCAGTCATCACAGAAAAAATACATTTAGTATATCAATAATTACACACTAACCATTATGTTACAGAAAGTGCAATGACTGGCATACATACACATCAATAAAGCTACATTTTAGAATGAAAGGAAAACTAAAAAAAACATCATTACACTTGTAACCCTCATTAATCCTAGCTTTAAAAACCATTTATAGGTGTTATTTGTTTCATACCAGGATTTCATGGCAATAAAAGAAACACATCTCTTAGACTTAGTGTGTAACTTTGCATACAGGGATTAAGAAAGTCACTAAAACCACATAAGAGAGAAATGGTGTACAGTTTTCTTTTTATCTTGAGGATAAGTTTTGCTGTTTTTTATTGCCTTAACACATTAACACTTTGTTAATGTGTGTTAAGGTCACATTAACAAAGTCAGTCTGTCTGTCCTATTTCATGTTTAACCACCTTAAAACCAAGGAAAAACCTTTAAGATAATTAAGTTTTTTTATTTGAGATTTTATGTGAAGGGCGCTGTTTTATTCAAACTGACAATTAATAAAATATTGTTGTTTTTTAAGTTAAGCTAAGCTATCAACAGAAAAAAATTACATTGCAGCACAAAGCCAACTCTGGCAAAGCTTCCTCATTAACAAGGATGGTTTGTTTATCTGGCACTGATTTTCAAAGTTAGTTTTTTTCAGCATTTTATCATTAGGAAACTAGATGGAACAATCTTGAATATCTGGTAGCGTACTAAGTTTCTCAAAGACTTTGCTAAAACATGCCATTGAAAAAGTGTCTGAAACCCATTGTTACAAGGAACTATGTGGCTACTCAGCCAAGTCCAATCATCTATCGTTTGAATCGCTACATCCAATTGTGAGCCTAGGTTGAGGGGTTAGTTCTTGTCTCAAAATCAATGTTTTTCAACCCTGGTCCTCAAGACACATGTTTAGCCATTCTCTGCTTTAGTACACATGGTTTCAATTGATGGTCCAGGCATTTGCTGAATTGCTGGTAAGCATCTAAAACATGCAGGTCAGTGTGCCTTGAGGAGCAGGGTTACATTATGCTAAAATACACTTCATTCTGTGCCACTTACTTGTCTGTAGGACAGTGGACTTGCCTATTGGAAGTCAGCAGAGCTGATTACTGCAGATGTCAACCACTTGTTACTTAATATCCTGGACGTCATTGAGACCTGGATCAGGTCCAAGAACAAGCCTACCCTTGCTGCACTTTGGGACAACCGTACATTCTCCCAAACCCCTTGTACATTTGGGTGAGGTGGTCAAACAGACCTGGTACTTTCTAATCAACAGAAATACAAACAACTGCTATCGATAACTAAATATATCACCTTAGAATACCTTGCTGTCTTGGAAACTGGACAGGTAAAAACGATATCCTGCAGTCACCAACCTCAGAGCTGCAGAAAGGAAACACAACAAATCTTGCAGATCTAATACAATTCCAGGCACTGCTATCATAATTTTTCCCTGACTGATGCAGAAAAGGCTTTCTACATTGTCAAGATTCACAGTGCTACTGACACCTGGGAACTATTTTTTTTACCATAAAATAGAACTTAACCTTCCACCTTCACCACCTACCAACCTGACAGCAGACAGCTTCCCTAATTCCAGAGGTGCCACCAACTCAGCTTGCTGAAGTCCTACTGAATGTGTGATCAGTGAAATATGACAACTAGTAAGGAATACTTGCCCTACTCCAATGTAAGTAATGATTAGGCAGTATTTTAATTATTCAGATGTTATGTAAAAGAACTACATTGGCTGTGGCTGTGTCAGAGACAGTCAGAAACTCTTCTTTGTAATAGAAAAAGTCAAATTCTCTTGTGTCAGTCTTCTCAAAGAAGGTGCTTAACATTTTCTTTTTCCAACAGTCATTCTGGAGTTGTGTTAGGTTTCCACAAGTTTATTTTTTTTATTCCCAGTGAACTGAAAAACAGCTGTGACTGATGGCGTAAGAGAACCTGCAAATGCAAAGTTTGTACTACTGGTCCAGCACAGCATTTATACTTTCATTAAAATACCAAACAAATTGAAAATATGTATAGATTACTTACTAATATTTATCTATCTACGTTTTCTAAAGTTTAGTTCGGTAATTGCAGAGTATTGGTGAAAATAAAAGTGATCCATTCATTGAAAATCTCCATTACAGCAGACAACTATTCAAACTCTATTAGTCCTTCCTGAATCTGTGTGGATGTACGTGGTACACTGCAGGCTCATGTATGAGCCCACACTCTGTCACCTGCTGGCTTACCAGTGTAAGTTCATGAAAAAAATATGTAAACACACATGGCTAGCTGTCAGACAGAAATGAGGAGCACCTCCCAAATTCATATCCAGCCCTTTGATGTTTCACAAAATATTTATTTTATGTTTGAATGAATTGCAATTATTCATCTTTTCATTAAAGTGGACATTGTGCAGCTTTACCTTAGAAGTAATTGTTGCAAAAAAAATTAAAAAATTTTGTTAATAGAGTGTCACTTGTGCTTTTGTTCTTTGCAGCCAAAACAATATTTAGAGTAGATTACTTCAAATGTGAAAATAACACCTAGCTTTTTTCCATGGCTTTTCTGTACTTGACAGATAGATCTACAGGAAAGGTAGTGTGGCTAATATTATTTTCAGATAAGCATGATGCAAGTGACAGTGCATTTACAAGGGAGTTAGGAAAACTAAGGGATAAGGTTGCTGAAATAGTTTAAGATGCTGAAGAAACTGAGGATTTGCTGCCTGGTAAAGCTCAAGGACAAAAGAAAACAAAGTTTCAGGTATCTTGATGATCAAACAGGTCATGTTTCAGAGTGGGATTATTGTTTTTGTATTCTGTAGGTGTACTGACAAATATCCTGTTAGTGATATTGCAATGTGGCAACATTGCATTGATACAACATTACTTAATTTTTTTTTAAAGTGTTCAATAAATGTATAGTATTATGCATGGTACATCAATAATTGCAATGTCTCAATGCATTTTAGCTCCTTCTATGACTCTTTTGAAAAGTGCATATTGCAAAAAAAGAAAAGAAAAAAGAATTTACATTTCTGTTCATAACCAAAAGTGGTCAAAAATACATAGGCCAAAAATTAGATTATTATAAATGACGCATTAAAAGGATAACTTAAGGCTAACCACAAGTTAAACAAATGCATCACTTGGACAAATGCATATACTGTATATATATATACATATATATGCATCTTGTGGATTTCATTGGAGGTATGTGAATAATGATCTGCTTTACGATGATGAGCATGATTATGCAAGCTCAAACACATTAATTAACTAATCTGAATGCAAGCTGGACCACTAGTGTAACAGAACCTGAGCAAGGAAAAGGTCTCTCTTGAGTCCTCAGTATCTCCACCCACACTCATCTCCATAGAAACCACAAATCTTAGGGGGCCTGCATGAAATAAAAAAGATGAACAGTTTCCGAGTCACAGTTTGGTTCTGCCTCCTTACCACAGTTAATTGCACACATGTGGGTTATGCTAGGAGTCCATATGGTTGATGCTTACATATTTACACTCATTTACATATTTTAACAGACAAATAGTTATCAAACAAGTGTGTATGCAAACCCATATGTTAATGCATACACATACAATAGACATTACTTTAAACCCCTCAATATCAGACCATTTTTTTTATGTCAGCATCATGCAGACGGTTTTATAGGGAACTGCATTATGACAACAGCTGACAGCAAAGTCAGAAATGTGAACATACAAAAAATTCTTCATGATTATCTGTTCCAAATTCATAAGTACATTAGAATGAGAAGATAAATCAAATATAATATTTAAACTAAGCCCTTAAGACAAAAAAGCTATACTTTTTATTCATTTTGTCACTAAATTGTCCATCAAGTCTAATAAATTCACACACAAACTACCTGTTATTTCAGTTCTCTGCCTTGATCAAGGGGTCTGCCATAAGGCTATATTTTGGATGTTTTAGTCAGCCAGAAGAGATTATACTCCTCTGGCTCCAGCTAATCCATTTCTCTCATGTTCAACAAACCTGAGCAGCAAAAAACCACTGGATCTTCATAACAGAGCACAAGGTTATGCAATGAATCTTTATTCTAAGAAACTTATTTTAAAGTTCAAGGGAATTAATGCCTTAATGCTATTATCTCTTCATTCAGTCATAGTTCTTGTCTGAATTATATTTTTGCAAGGCCACAAAAATGAAAACACAAGTGGTAAAATGTCCTTAATGAAATAAAGGTTATTTCAACTCAGAGCATTAAAGATGGCAAAATAATAAATGTGACATAAAATGAAGTCAATTGTAATTACGCAACATGTGTATTAATATTAAGACTGTGGCACAATTACTTCAATTTATTTCTATAAGCTATAACAGCAGGATTTTTGTGCAGCATAAATTTTATCTTTTGGATGGATAGGATTTCCGTTACACGTCAAGGCCATGAATAATTTCATTTCAATTTTGTTTAGTGTATTCTGATTCTGTTTAGATTAATTCCTTCTGATTTAGTTCAATTATACCCAGACGTTCTTTGCATATATATTTGATTTTTAGAACTTTACAACATAACTCAGAAAATAATAACATAACAGCTCAGACCCAGTGTGCCACACAAAACACAGGAGGATGTTGATAAGGAACAACAACAAAAGTACATTAAGTTAGACAAATCCCTGAAGCATAATGGATTTGTCCAACTTAGTCCAAGTATGGTTCCCAAAACATGAGGAAAAACTCTGTCCTACAATGTAAGACACACGTCAAATATTCTAATGGCACTAAGTCCTGCAGTACTCTTTGCCAAACTTTAACAGTAGATCCTCTCGCACTAGTCCATTGCATCAAGATATTTTTCCTTGCAGGAAAAGTAAGCAATGCACTCTCTTTTTATCATTCAAGGTCACAATTTTACAAAAGACTCATTCGTACACATATTCCTAATATTTTCTGTATTTCACAAATAATATCAGACCAACATTTCTGCAACCACAAACATGTCAAAAACATTATGTCAAAGTCCCAATTTATGTTCTACAGAAATCAGAGTCAAAATAGAGTCTGTGGTTTGGTAAAATATGTATTCTATGAAGAATTTTAAGTTGCACTGATTGATTTTATTGATTGATTGGGATTTGTTTTAAGCCATTCAGATGTCAGATTTCTGGCATGCTTTGGATCGTTGCTCACTGCATTACTGAGAATTGTGACGGAATAAACAAAATGTAAACAAAATGTTTGCAACACCAGCTGAACACCCTGTTTGGTTTTGCTTTACTTTGTGGCTTCATTATATCTAAATAAAAGTATCACATCACTTGAGTAATGTTTGGCCACTCATTTGAAATAAATTGAAGAAATCAAACTATTATCACACTGTTACCACAAGCCAAAAAAAGAGTGAAATCACTTAGTGTGTGGTGATGAGTTCGAGAGGCTTTTTAGGTTTATTTATAGTCTTCTGCTACCTTTTTTTATTTGTTTACAGATTTCTAATCAAAACCACTCCCTGGAGCCATTTCAGGGATTAGAAAATAATATTGATGAATGTAGAAAAGGGTTATTTAGGGGGAAATAATTGAGAGTCTTTACTTCTCTCATGCAAATTAAAGTGTATGTAAGCAGCTTTATTTGAAATAAATGAAGATCCAAGCTTTAGCACCACATTGTTTAATATCTCTATGTATTCATTTGATACATAAAACCACTATTGGATATGGCAGTAACGTCGGCATATGGCTTCAAGAAGGCTCGTCAGGCAAATGAAATAGTAATTATGACTGAGTGCCACTCCAAACATGGGAAATTGATGTTTTCCTACCCATTTCATCTTCGGGATGGGTGGCTTATTTCCAATCTATCTGCATGCATAACATCAAATCAGCACTGAGCAGGTTTGGACATTCAGTCCCTGTTTTGTTTCTCTATAATTGATTGAGTTGTCAGCTGCTCCAGCTTCCATTGCTCAGGTACAATTTGATTCAACTTTCAGATTGTTTTCAATTTCAAAATCGAAGTGGAAAATACTTAATGTATATTGTCACCTTTCTGAAATAATGGTCTAAGTCACTTTTTGCAAAAAAAAAAAAAAAAAATACTTCATGTACTCTTTCCACTAGACTATCTAATAGAGTATCACGGGAAGAACTAGCAAACAGTGAGAGGAGCAAAAGTGTGTAGGTACTGGGAGAGTGAAGGTGGAACAATGGACCTGGGCTGGTTGGTTAACTGATTGTAGGTGTGAGGAGAGAGAGCAGAAGGCAGGCCAAGGAGAGAGAGAGGGAAAGTGGCACACAGGGCAAGGGAGAGTACACAGGGGACTAGGAAAAAAACCTAACACTAAAGAATGAGTAGATATACAAAGACAATTAAACTAAGTTTAAAAGAATAACTAGAGGCAAGAAATAAACAATAAACTAGAATCACTAAGAAAGAGCAGAACTAAAGCAAAAGCAGAAACAATGCTGATCTAATAAAAAAAACACTCAATCAAATAAAATATACGCCCTGATGAATCTCGTTTGTCAGATTAAAAGCACTTTTAAGCAGGTATTAAACATACTGTTAATAAAGCCCACATTTCTATTTTTAAATAAATATATACAGTATATACTCTTAAACCTTTTTTCATATTTAGGAAGAAAATCATCTTAACAGTAATAAAGATGTTCAAATATCCATCTGTGTGTAGTTAATCATTACAGTGTATTTTCTTAGTGATAAAGTTTTTAAAATAAATTGACTTTTCAATAATATTCTAATTTATTGTATGGATGTACATATACTGACAATAAAAATACCCCCTCGTAATACACTGCCTGTCTTCCTTGCTTTTGTTCTCGTTTCTCACTCCTAGCTCACATTGACTCACTCTGGGGACAGCATGTGAACAATACAGCAGACTGGCGGTGGGTGTCAGGAGAGATGTTGCTGGTTCTGTGAACAGAGACCTTATGCAAGTGTTTTCTTGTTGTTTCCATCTGTAAAATTCCAGGCCTGATGAAGCACTAAAACATGTTGTATTATATATTTTACAATTATTTAGAATGGAATCTTACTTCCTGAGTTTAAGCCAGAGAGTGACCTTACCCATTTGTCCCACAGAGATTGGTGTAGCTATCTTTTCCCCATCTGCAGGAGTTACTCTCGCTTAGCATTTTGAAAGATTTTCCCCCAGAGCCTTGACATCCTAAGAACAATGGATGTTTACAGTTTGTGGGCTATGCTCCTCGGCATTCTTTTCTAATGTTTATCACAGATTATTTAATGCTGCAGTTCAGAATGTGTAGTAGATCACCTTAATAAATCTTAGAAAGCCAGTTTGCTGTATCAGCACGTAATATGAAAACATACACTATATACACATCTACCATATGTTTGCAATGTAACTAATACAACAAACTCAGCAGGTGGTTTTATTATGCTCTTTTAGTTTTGATGTTGTAGATATCCCAGGCAAAGTTAAAACATATAATGTTTCATGAAAACATATTGTATAATCTATTTCTTAAATATGATCCATGTTATGCAGTCTAGCACAGCAGGAAAAGCCAAAATGCCTAAGCTCAAGCAACTTTGATCCTGCAACACCTTCTGTCTTCTTCCCGTAGCTGTTGCTCACTTATGCACATTATCTGCATGGAATCTTTACCCGACATGGGCCTCCAACATACAGATAAGTAACTGCTGCCCTCTGGCTTGTGATTTCTCTGTTTCCTGTTAGATCTGTGTTTGATTAATATCGCTCACTGCCTGAAAAACCTATCCATAAAGTTGTCTTTGATGATAAATGGGTGCCATGTAAACAGGAGATGTGGGTATGTAAATGAGTTTGTCTTTTTGGCGTGCTACTGGGTCCCCAGTTAGATAACGCATGACATAATTCCCTAAGCCTTGATAAGGGAAGACATGTAGGTTTTAGGGCTAATGCAGGCATGTGGAGAATTATTTAATTTCCAGGCCAATGCAGAGTTTGTGTTTGCATTCAAAGAGATAGCGGAATTACATCTGAATGTAGTTTGCAGGTGTAAATGAATTAGAATTAATTATATTTGCCTTGCAGTCAAGGGGTGGATTTATTTTCTTGGCTTGGATGAAATTTAGCATTGTTCTTTGATGAGTCAACATCTACACTTGCTCAATTTACACACTTTTTCAATTGTTTGTTATAAGAGATAGTAAAACAACCAATTGCATGAAAATAATTCAATGCATTTCAGCATCTAAATTGGGAGAAGATGACTTAATAAAGTTCAAGCTGAGTCTCCGAATAGGGAAGAGATGGGATTTAAGCTACTTTGAACATGGCTGCCATACTGGCTGATCTGAGTATTTCAGAAATTGGTGCGCATAGCAATAGTTCTGGTTTAAAGAAAATGGTCTGAAGAGAGTCTTGGGAGCAGTGACATGCAGTAAAGTTTATGACTGGTGAGGTACTGACTAGTGTGCAATTTGATCTTTTATAACCAAAAATAGAATCTTATATTTCAGTTTTGTCACTTGTTTAAAAAATAAAAGTAGCTCATTACTGAACAAGAAATCCAGCATTGACACAACCATTAAATCACTATCTCATTTTTATTTGTAACAAATATGTTAAGCTTATATCTACAGCTACCGAAAATATTTTAATTTATGGAGTATTTAACATCTTATGGGTGTAAAACATGAGTGACGGAAAGCTGTCACAGATGACAGCTTTCTTTTCAAATTCACTGTGAGGTTACATGTAATTGTTCAGTTTCCTTTAATGTCCCTGACAAGCACACTGATTTTATTAATAACACAGTCTGTCTGATTTTCTCCTGATCAAACCAAAAGTGAGGCAGTAACTCAAAAAGATCAGATGATCCAATGTGAAATCCCAGAAGGCATTGTCCCTCTTGTATCCCACAGCTTTCCCGTGTGAGATAATTTACAGCCTCCAAAGGGATTACGAATGGAAAAATATGGACCTATTGATTACTGAAGCGACACTTCTTACCATAGATCAGTGGTTCCCAAAAATCCGCCCAAAAAAAGGAAAAAAAAAATCTACTGGGCACACATATCATTCAACCAGACATAAACCTGTACACATCATTTATTTCACACTTCAGGTTGCAACAAAACAAACTACAAACCATCTTTACAGTGAAACACTTCTGTATAATTGTGTTTTTTTTTTCTCCTTTATCCATACCGGTTCCCGCGCCCGCCCTGCAATGGCACTGCACTCCACCTAGGGGGCGCACCCCATACTTTGGGAACCACTACCTTAGATGAACAAGCTTTCCGATTTTTTTTTTTTTTTACAATGATTATTTAGGTTAAACACTTAAATTCTAACTTCAGCATGTTTTAAATTTCAAAATCCTTGTCCCCGAAAGCATTTGCAAACTATAATCTGACTTTTTTATGTTGCTTTTGGAGGAAGAAGTTCTGCTTTTCTGACTGGCCTATCAGATCATGTTGGCACAGAACTCGTTTTGCTTTGGATGATGACTCAGCAGCGTCAGCCAGAATCTTAAAAATGTCTTTTACTTTTGCTCAAGGGTTGACAACAACAAAACACATTTTACTTTATGGAACAGAACCTGTCTCCTTCCTGAACAGTATTATGTCTGGAGACCCTGGTATCCAAAGGTAAACTAGACAAGAGGAGGTTTGCCTTCCTCCCTTGTTTTTTGGTGTAATTAGAATAAAAAGGGGTTAGAAAGGAGTCATATAAAAATTAAAAAAATGTTTGCTTTTTGTTATGGCTGCTGTGTACAATTTTAAAACAAGTCACAGGTAAAAAGAGTTGCACTTAAGTTACAAATCCAAAGACATCAGATTTGGCCTCCCAACTCGACTCTAGACAGAAATTGGACTTGAGATCTGGGACACAACTGCCATTAACAATTTTTACTTTACGTAATCAGCAGTGGAAGAATAAGAACTCAGCAAGAATAAATTAGTTAAGTAATGTATTTATTTTGTCTTCTCTGAAGCACCATAGTTCACAGTACCATTAATCACAGTTTTGATAGAGGTGCAGGTATTCTGGTAGAGAAGGGTGCATTAATCACTGGCATTTGTAAAGTCTGGGCAAAAGAAGTAGAATAGCAACCTGAGAATGTCCATTTCAGTCTCTAAAGACTTGAGACCTGAGTTGGACATGGATATAGTCATTCACCACATTAGGAAATATTAATCCTAATGTGATTCAATATTCCCAAACTCTTTTGCATTAGCAATCTTTAGAGAGAGACAGAGTTTTCTGCGATTTCAAAACAAACACATATTTGTCTACAACAATGAAAATGTTGGTACACATGCATATAAAATTAACCATTAAGATATATCACTCTAAATGGATTAATCTTACCCTGCAGCTGCAACAAGCAATATTTAATGGGATGATGTACATATTGAGAAATAAACAGTTTTCAATTTGTCTGTAATTAGTTTGCTAATTTAATTTTTTCATGTTTTTATCACCCTAAAATGAACTGCTTTTATCTGCATGCACAGCAGACTACACCATAGAAGTAAACCATCAAAAATACATAGACTAAGATGGTTGCTGTATTCAAAATGTCAGCTAGATTTTTTTTTTCTCAAAATATTTATATTCTCTCTACAAGTACAAAAGGTTAAACAGCCTTGTGAAACTGTGCTACTGAAAGTGTATTTTTTCATCCATAGGTTGGTTTCTTCTCTACTTTACATCAGACTGATCCAACATCACCTAATATGGAACATCATGCCCCCGAGTGCTTTAAAACTAGTCAATGCATTTGTTACTCTTGTGGTGGCTATAGTAAATCTTTACTATGTTAAGTCAAAATAGAGAAAAACTCTGAGAAGCCGTTTGCTGATCTTACATACTGCACTGAGAGTTCTATTGTGAGTTAAAATAGGAAATTATATTTATCCAGTTTTTAATAGAGTAATACAACTAGGCCAGTGTTAAAAAATGTTTTACTTCTTTAAAGGTACGAATTCAGACAGCGAAAAATATAGAACCATCTGAGCAAAACCATTCTTCTCTATATTCCTAAGAAAACAACTCATTCTCAGACTGTAGGTTTACTTGAAGTGCCAGGAAAAATCTGAAAATAGACAGGTTTTAGTTATCAGGTCCTGACTTGTGGAACCAGCTCACAGTTTTGATTAGGGAGTTTTATACACTAGGACAGGTGCAGGCAGTTCATCTGCACAAAGGGTCACATAAACAAATGTGCCAAGCCACTGGCTGAAACTAAGAACATATTTAAAGTATACTGTTAATAGAATATTTGTTTAGGAGTTTTATAGGATAATAAAATGCAAACCACCACACAGACAACTGAAACTTTGTAATTACTATACAAAAAATATCTATCATGTACATAAATAACAGTCAAAAATAAGCAAGGCTTTGTACTTCATGGTGTGTTTAAGTCTGATATTTTAAATTCAAGTTGCAAGTTGAGAATAAGTTTGACTATTTTCCACAACCTTAGCACAGTACTCTACCTTTGACTTCTCTAAATAAATCCATAGATGCATGTCTTTTTAAAAACTCCACATTAAGCTTTCTTTTTTTGCCCAAGCTGGCATTTTTTGGAGAAAATCACATCTCTCTGTCTCTGTGTACAGAGTGCCTAGTTAAAATGCAGCACTGCTGGAGGACTGTACAAGAGAGCTCACTTTGCTACTGAATTCAGGAACACGGTGGCCTTGCAATAAAAGCATATCTCTTCTTTTGTTTCAAGTAAAAGAAGCACAATTGGCTTCCAGTGCAGAATTAAGACTTTCACAAATTTCATTTCCAATTTCCATGTTAGCTCGTCTGAAGGACTGGATTTGGCCTGAGGCTAATAAACTGAGCAGGTCATTGGTGGGCTTTCCTTTTTGATAAAGGTTATTATTAGTAAGAGTCTATTAGACTATCTTGTGCAATGTCTATATTTATGGTGCCACAGGTCACAGGAGATATACACTACCTTGTCTGCTTTGCTGTGTTCACTCTCTACTTAGTATTATTGGAAAATATTCAGATAGTGCTGCTGTTATTTTGTGAACTATCTTCTTACTATATGTTTGTCCTTTTGAAAAACATACAGTAAACCTACAGAAAACATTACTTTGTTTTCTGTTGTTTTCTGTCCAAATGGCAGTCAGGGATGGTTCTAAAGCTTGTTTTTAAATGTTTCTACAGAAAAAAAATCAGATAAATCACATCTGGTGAGATGTGATTATAAACGTTTGACTCTCGCTAATTTCTGAAGTACTAAAAGACAGCTACACACCTCACATGTTGAGGATATAAAATGCATATTGGAGAATATACATATAATGTATGGCAGGGTCAAAATGCTCACTTGTACAGTATTTTTTTCGCACAATATAGATCATAAGAAAATTTTGATTTTATTCCACTGCAAAACCTGAATGCAAACACAAAAATAAGACATTGTATGTAAGCACCACATGTGTTTTGAAGCCTGAATAACTCTTCTGCTCACTGCACAAGTTACACACGACTTAATTATATGCTGTATATATTCTGACCGTCAACAGAAAAGGCAATACACTTATACAAATCAATCATTTGAATTTCTCTCTTAGACTGCAACCTACTTCCTCCATTATTATTATTATTATTATTATTATTATTATTATTATTATTACAGTCACAGTTCTGATTACAGAGGCTCTCAGTGAGTGCCAGCTGGAGACATCCTCGAAGGAAGGATGTCTGGAAGTAAATTACTGAGCCAAAAAAGTAAGAAGTAAAATATACTATGTACTAATAGTTTTCATTTGAGGGAAAACGACAATTTTTACACTGCTTTCGCGTAAATTAATATTGCTGAATTTGTGACTCAGTGCGGCACCATATGTGTCTCTTTAAGTCTCTTTGGTAAAAGTACAATGCATGAGAAGAAATTAAGTCACCAATAGTTGGTTCTCTGCCAGGACTGAGGACATTGGCAGGGAGGTGGACAAGCACCACACGAATAACTGATGAGTGGCTCAAGCAGAAGCAATGTGAGAAACCTCTTATCTTGTCTGAGCAGATTTTCAGTGCTTCTCCATCTAATGGAAAAACAGTGGAGCAGACCAAAAGTTTATTGTTCCGCCTGTTTGACTTACAATAAACTACAGTCAGTGATCTCAAAAGACTGAAGCTCCTTATCCAAATTTCAAATTATATTGGTGGTTCAATGGTGACCACAAAATTGATGGATTGCTAAAAGTGGAAAAGATTTACATTTATTTAATTTGTTTTTGTAAATGTAACATTTGTGTTTGGTTTTGGAACAAGAACATTTCACAACAGAACATTACGGCCACAGATAAAGCACTTTACTGGCAGCACAACATGTCCCACACCCTCCATAAACCACTTAATATCAGTCAATCCCACACCATCCAACCCCACCCGGCCTAACAACACACAAACCATCATTCCAACTATGACCACTAAAATGAGGTTTATTTTGATACAGGAAATTTGAAATAAAACACAAAAGCATTTTTGAATATTAATCTTTTTGATAAAAAAATCTGAGTAAAATGTGTGATTGTCAGACTTTGGAATGAGAGTGAACTTTGATCTGGAGAAAACCTCTTGTGATTTCTCGTCAGTGAGAAATTATGTCAAACTGTAACCGCAAGATCTTTGTGATGTTTAATGAAAGAGCAATCTGACATTCTCTGCTGCAGACTTTTGAAGCATGCTTAGTCATTTCTTTTCCAAATATAATGTCACTTGTTCATGTTCTTTGAATAGCTGTGCTATAAACTAACAGTATTAGATTCAGAAGGACAATTAGGTTTCTACATTGCTTTTCAAAAGTATTCAAACCACTTGATGTTTTTGTCAAACTGTGTAACATTACAACCAAAAACTGCTGTATATGTGTTTTATAGTGGCTTTATTTGAAAGACCATCAAAAAAAAAGGAGCTTAATTGTAAGACTGGAGCAAATTTACAGATTTTTATAAAAGACATTTCAGAAAATGTGGCATCTCGTTCCATTTAATCCCCTGGAATCAATACTTTGTAGAACAACAATCTATGGCTGCTCTCATACCCACCCAATACAATGCATCATATGCAGATGACACCACCATAGTCAGCCTATCTGTGAAGAGGGTCAAGAAATAAAATCCAGGATAAGGAGTAAAATCCACCTGATCACCAGAAAACAACCAGACTCTGAAAGTCCAAAAAGACCAAAGAACTTATTGTGGACTTTATAAAAAACAAAAATGACCCTGCTCCTCTCCTCATCGATGGCATACGAGTGGAAACTGTCACCGACTAGACCAGCACTGACTAAAAAAATCACTGGCTGCCCTCTGCCCACCCTGAAGCATATTGCAACATGCTGTAGCCTCAGGAAAACTACAGCATCACAGGAGACCTCTCACATTCTGCCCTGTTTGAACTGTTACCCTTTGCGAGGCATTTCACATTCAACAAGACTAACCAACAACTTCTTCTCCTGGACCATCATTAACTGCTAACATTCATTGACAGACACAGTCAAGTAAAAACAGAATCCCATAACACCCCAAAACAAAAAAAAAAGCAAAAATCTGACGCTTCCCAGCAATTTCATTTATTTTTAGGGAAGTACCAATTTAAAAAAGAAAAAAAAAATATGTTATTCCTTAGTTCTCTTCATGTTTTTTGCCAATTTTTGTCCTTTTAATGACTATTTGTCTTCGATGGCTACGGGTGGCTTAGTGGGAGCAACCTCAATTCTGTTGTGCTTCAGGGTGTAATGACAATAAACACTATTCTATTCTATTCTTCTGATCAAACACTTGCTACGAAGGAAAAGGCTAATATTCTTGCTTACACTGAAGACACATGATTATGTATTTATGTACAATTTTGAGATGACAGATGCACAAATCCCACTGATTGCATTGACACGGCTAATATTCTAATGAGCTTTCCTTCCAGTGCTTTTAATCACATCAAAAAAAGGCAAGAATTATTATGAGTGATTCAGTTTTGAGTTGATTTCTACCCCAACCTACTAAATCCTTGAGTTCCCCCAGTGTTGTGCATGAACGTTATTTAAACAAGTATGCCCAAGAGTTTTTTCAGTTATTGTATGTACACCCTTACATACACATACTGTATATGTAAACACAAGTTTACAAGTTGGAGTTTTGTATCTTGTCTGAAGTTAATACATTGTTAAGCTTACAGACATTACCCCATTTAATCCCACCGGCAGCAATTGTTGCCAGACATCTTTTCTAAGGTCTGGAAGCTCTAAACCAATCGTTTTGACTTTTGCCTGTAAGCTGAGTGTAGGAAAATTAAGTCAAATTCTTATCTGCACCAATTCTACCAATTCTAACCGATTCTGAATAAATTCTGATTCAAGTTTCTTTAACTATTATTGCTTTTTTCTTCTTTTTTTTACTGGCATTACTTTCTGTCTTCTCATATTTTGGGGCCACATTGTTATTTGAAAGAAACTTCACATTAGTTTCTCTCCTCTGCAGCAGGAGTCAAGATTCATATCATGAAATTTTCTAATCATGAGCCAAACATGAATATGACACTTGTGACAATATACTTAACATTACAGTGGCAACTATGTTCAGTCTTTGCAAAACACCTGGAATACTTTAAAGGGAAATTGAGCACACTCCTCTGGAGAGTTTTGATGAAAAGACCATAGCTGGGAATCACACTGCTCATCAGATGTAGTGCTTGTCTGCCAATACAGAACTCAAATGTGTCAAGGTAAGACATTGAAATTACATTGAGCCCTATGTATTGTGTCTTCATACTTTTGTTTTGCTTCAGTGTTGGGGTGAGCAGTCCATAATCTGCATGTTCTCCTGTTGTCTGTTTTTGTTGAAGAATAAATGAAGGAATTACAGAAAATTGTTCACTTTAAATCAGCACAGAGAAAATGGTCTCCAGTTACACATGAAAGTGGAATATAAAGCTACATTTGCAGATACTAACGATCTGCATTTCACAAGGAACCACTGATTGTTGCCGTTTTCTAAGACAAATCTCTCCGTAACCACTCTGTAGTTAGACAGGTGGAGATGACCAACTTAATCAATTTGCCTGATCGGTTCATTGTGATACTGTCTTGACCATTTTCAAATTACTTTAAGAAAAGCCTCTCCAATAGAATCTCTATTGGTGAATAATATACAACTCAAATCTTTCACTCAGAAAGTGTATAGGGCCCTCAACAATCTCACTGTAAAAGTAAAAGGCAGATGAGAAACGGATGTGGGTACAATAGAGGCTGTGAGCTGGGAGGCTTTGTGCGGCCCTCAAAGGTTCTGGTGTCTAACTCCTATTGGGAGAGACAATTTAAGATCTTTTATAGGCTACATATCTCACTCCTGAGGCCAGATACAGGATGAAGCCAGTGCTGTCAGAACTCTGTATTAAATGTCAATCTGTTGTTGGATCATCTATTTTCTGTTTGTGGACTTGCCCTTACATTTAACAGTTCTGGGGTGTAATAGCTCAACGGTTTGATATAATTTGTAAGCAGAGTCTGCATCTGAGCACAAGGACTTTCTTGTTGGGACTGATTGAGGAGCTTCCTGCTGATCTGCGCAACAAAATACCGCCATATGGGTCAGTGATAAAGCCCCCACCCTCAGTCAGTGGAAGTAGACTGTGGCTGGTATGATTCCACTTGAAGCACAAAGCTTTGAAGTATAAGCCTTTTTTTATTTTATAGTCCTTGGGATCCATTCTTTACCTAACATAGTAATTTATTTCTGTTTTCTTTTTTTTTTTACATATACTGCCGTCAGCTGCTTATTCAGTTATATGTTTTTATTTTATTATATTTTTTTCCAAAAACATGACTGTTAGGTTAATTGATTTCTCTAAATTCTCCGTAGGTGTGTGTGTGTATGGTTGTTTGTCCTGTCTGTCTCTGTGTTGCCCTACGACAGACTGGTGACCTGTCCAGGGTGAACCCCGCCTCTCGCCCAGAACGTTAGCTGGAGATGGGCACCAGCACCTCTCCTGACCCCACTAGGGACAAGGGTGTTAGAAAATGGATGGATGGATGGATTTTATTATATGTTGTTTGATTAGTCTGCATTTTTTGCCTTGTTACTGGGACTGCTTTTATGTTGTACCTGCTTTACAAAAAAATTCAATAAATATATGTTTGAGAAAAAAGAGCTGGACAAGGACAGGAATTGCTGTATTACTGTTTCACAAATGACAGCCAATCAAAAAATCCTATTGGGTTTTTTCTCTGCAATCCCCCCAGTGTCAGTGTACAGTCTGGCTGTTCTATAGGTTTGTTGTTCAAAATTCTTCAGATGACAAAGACTTTTGTGCTTATTAACAATATATGTTCCAGTACAGAAAAATATTTGCCCTAAAGCAAGACCTCCTTGTTTATTTTCTTGTGGCACATTTCCAATTCTATTAGGAGGTACTGTGGCGGTCTACTGGAACTTCACCCTCCAGATTCTAGCTGTCAGAAGAGAAATCTATAGCATAAGTTCTAGTGTGGGCTGCACAGTGGCGCAGTTGGTAGCACTGTTGCCTTGCAGCAAGAAGGTCCTGGGTTCGATTCCCGGCCGGGGTCTTTCTGCATGGAGTTTGCATGTTCTCCCTGTGCATGCGTGGGTTCTCTCCGGGTACTCCGGCTTCCTCCCACAGTCCGAAAACATGACTGTTAGGTTAATTGGTTTCTCTAAATTCTCCCTAGGTGTGTGTTTGTGTGTGAATGGTTGTTTGTCCTGTATGTCTTTGTGTTGCCCTGCGACAGACTGGCGACCTGTCCAGGGTGAACCCCGCCTCCCGCCCGGAACGTAGCTGGAGATAGGCACCGGCAACCCTCCCGACCCCATTAGGGACAAGGGTGCACAGAAAATGGATGGATGGATGGAAGTTCTAGTGTCTTCTGGTATGCATTACAGACATGCATACCCGTTTATTTCTTCAAGGACGTCAATGTAGTGAAACAAACAAACTGATGGCCAGCAATCATGCTGCCATTTCATCATCCCACAATTGCTTTTTCAGAATCACCCAAAATTTATCTGACATGATTTGTGATTCTTTCTGGAATCCTGTAACGTCTCTGTCGTGCTTTTCAAATCACCAGGTTATGAGCAACATTCTCTTCTAGATGTACAGTATGTCTTCGTTGGGAAGATATAAGAATTATCATATCTCACTCCAGAGAAGAACCACTTGTGGCTTTGCTATTCAGTGAGAGAAATAATTTTCAATGCTTACAGCATACATTTTCCATCAATGCCAAGTGCCTTTTAAAGATTTAAACATACCAAAAGACTTGGGTATAGAAATACCTAGTTTCATATTTATAGATGATATGCTCAAGTGAAGTCCTCAAAGAAACGCAAAGTCTCAATTGGCTTGCATGTGGTAATATCCAGTTTAATATTTCTCCACATTTCCTCTCCTTTTCACAAAGTGAAATAGTCTGTATTCTAATAAGGCACACATTACAAACACACACGCACGCACACACACACACACACACCATCTTTCATACTCTATGTAGTGACGGGCCAAAGAAATAAAAGGCTCCAGATATTTTCCACCAACAATATTATCCTGTCCTCTGGCAGAGGCATTATTCCATTGAAAGTTTACACTTTATATGTAAATGCCAGAAGTGATGATCATGTTATTGTAATCAAATATTCCTTTAATATTTTATAAGTTGTGGGTGGACGGCAAAAAACTAAACACTCAACCTTCTGCCTGGGTGCTTGTTGCAGCGTTGAGCTCCTGCCTCTCTGTTGGTTGCAGATGTGCAGAAAATGCTATGAGCTATTTTGATGTGACATTTCTTTGGCTCCAGATAAGTGGTTGTTACACTTTCCTAAATTAGCATGTTTATTGCTTGCTGTTGTCCTGCCATGCCTGTCTGCATATCAAGTTCTCAGTCTTTACAGCCTTCCTATTGCTTGGTTCAGGAAGTTGCAGTATTGTTAAGCATGTTAAGTAGACTTTCTTTGCTCTCAGGGACTTATTCTGCTGAAGCATCAAGCTCCACTGCATGAACTATTGACATTTCTCACTTGCTGCATATTCTCTTTTAACCAAATTAAAGCTTGAAATTAAGCTTGAAGAGCCTTAAAACAAGGATGTACAAGAAATGGTGAGCCTCTGAGCACAATATTGTGTATGTTTAGGTTTATTTGGTTTTGTTCTGTGTCCCCTGAGAATTTGTGGAAGATGTGAGTCTGAATCACCTATAGATTTGAAAAGCAGAAAGGCAAAAAGAAATCTGCAGGAGTGAGGTTAAAGCTGTGGGAGGCAGCCATTTTTCACATCAGTGGACAAAAAAATCTGTAATGACCTATTGCAGTGATGCAGTTTAACTAGTCTGAGAGGAAAGCTGACTTTTAGAGAAATTATTTTCTGTGTTTTCAGGTTTTACAATGATAAAGACTTTTTAGCCACACCTTGTTAAAACAGACATACCAACCCATATTTTACCTTGATCCCTTCCAAATTTGTTGCATATTTTGATTATTTGAAGATCACAATTACATGTGTCCAAATTCTCAAGTAGAAAAAAACAAACAAAAAAAAACAACTTCATTTGCCATTGTCATATTAGCTGTTAGCAATTTAGTTCACCTGCTGTGACCGGGCACCAGTGGCAGTTTCTGATAGGGGCAACATGGGCAACCACCCAGGGCATCATTTTGTGGGTACCGGCAAGCCCCCACAAAATGCAAGACTCAAGTCCTAATTGCTGGTGCGTGGTAGATTTATATAAAATAATGACATAGAGTTTAAGGATCATTCATAATTATGTCTTTTAGGAAAACATGTACAGGGACATTCATGAAGTGTCACTGTACATAAGGTAGAAGTGAAGGAGGATAAAAGGCAAATCTTTGTTTTCTGCATTTGCATCGTTTTTTTCTGCAAACAGTTGAATCTAAGTATCCGTACCTACAAAGGCTCGATGAAGAATATATACTTGTTTATAGGGGCTCCTTTGTTGTAGTTTAATATAAAACGTAAAGATTGCACACATAAGTGAAAACAGTACAATAAACATTGTTCATTCAGTACATGATGTACAGAGATGGGGTCATGAAGAATGTTTGCTGCTGGATCAAAAGCAAACACACATTGCACACATTTTGAACTCAAATCAGTTTCCAGTTACTCCATACAAGTACGACGTCTTTTCTTTTTTCACTGCGACCTGCATTTCACTTCACATCATCAAGGTCTGCGCTCTGCTGCAAAGCTTTGCCTTCACATGAGTTTGAATATGAGACGGAGGGGGAGTTAAAGATGCTGCTGGGTCCCCCAGGTACAACGAATTAGGTCACACTACACTGAGGAATGAGGGATTTCTGTGCAAAAATACTGCAGTAATTTATGCAGGTTTTCAGGGTCTTTCTCACCACAGATCTGGGTGGTATCTAAAGATTGCCTCTTCTCCATCTTCACATACCTCAAACAAATTAGTCTTTGTGTGTATTTTTGGCACAGCTGTGATACAGTTAATTAGAACAGAAGAACAATACCTTCTCACGTTTACCCGAATACACATTTTGTCTTTGTCTTAAGGTCTAAGTTCCTGAGACAACACTACATTATACATGAGGTTTAGAAGCTGCGATGGTGGAAAAAATATAATGACAGCCTGACACCCTCGGTATCCAATTTTGCTGTTGTGTTAGATGATGAAGTGCAAAAAAAACAACAAAAAAATAACTTGCTCAGGCTTCTAGTGGCACACTATGTTGAATATCTGGCTTAAAGAAATGAAGTTGGCACTATTCACCCGTTGGAAGTTTATATTGGTTGGTTAGACTGGGCAAATAGCCATCTCAAATTGGAAAGACGGAAAAATATGCAACTCAAATTAAATCGGAAGTCCAATATGTTCTTTAAAAAACAAATAGGAAGAACTCTATGGTGTCAGACAGCATCATATGTTTGTGTCTGTGTTGTGAAAGAATGTATTTTAAACAAATTGTTGGAATTGAGAGGGGTCTCAATCTTTTATAACAGGCTGCACAGCTACCCTTTTTTGTTTTATGTGGACAATGTTGCCTGTTTAACAAGGCGGATGTTATAGCCAGATCTTTATGGCACTGCTTGCAAAGGACACGTTGTGCAGAACTCAAGCAAAGAAGTGGCTTTTGACAAAGCAGCCAAAAAACCCTGGGAATGAGGACAAGTTGTTCAATTTTTACTAAATTTAATTTTACTGTTCTTCAGGTTTCTCACAGTAGAAACAGGGAACACAGTGCAGTGAGGTGATACGCTGACTATAGATTAAATTCGATTTTTATGATTTTGGTATTTTAAAATCTCAGTGTTTTAGATCATCATAAAATGTTAATATCAAACAAAGATAAGCTGAGGAGAGGTAAAAAAAAATGGAAATCATAATTATGACATTTACGGTATTCACCATAGATGCTCAATTAGTCCTTTGTTTTTTAATATTGCAGCTGAGTTACTAGCCATCTCCCTCAAGTATTATAGATGTTGAAGGCATAAGCATTCTAAATTGGGAATTTAAAATTAGCTAATTTGCTGAGGTCAAATCTTTGTTTCTTAAAATTAAAAACATGGTTTCGATTGCAATTTATAAAGTCCTTTCTTTCTCAAGAGCATTTGGTTTGACACTAAATCTAAAAAAACTGTTTCACTGAACTGGAAACAACAGCTCATCTATTCAGTTGCCAACATGCCAATGTTTTCTGGTCTGATATTGATATGTGGGTCTCATTAACATCTGTCGTATACATTTTACCACATCTAGGATGTACTTTATTTCATGTACAATTTGGACTCTGACATTTCTGACGTCATCAATCGTATGATCATTTTGAGAGAATACTTTCCTCACTCATGTGAATAGAAAAATACCCCTCCATTGTTTACGCTCTTTCTTAACTACTTTGTTGAATATTTCAAATCTCTTAAATATGTCTCAAATACAAATAGGAAAGCTGGACATTTTCTGTTGGAAATTTTGCCAAATTTCCAAAAGGACCTACGTAACAGTTTTGGTCGCTTTGCTAGACCAGAAAGACAAAAAAGAAAAGAAATGTACTGATGCTAATGTCTTTTTTTACCCGCTGTGGTAAAAAAAAAAAAAAAATCATCCTTTTTATAGTCGGGATGATTCTGATCTATAACAATGGCTTCAGGGGCTTACAATTCACACCAAAGCACTTTAGTGATGAATACCATTGTTCTAAAGTAAACCCCTGTGTAGGTTTCCTCAGTGGTGTTTCTCATGGTACAGAATAAATGCATATCAAACACAACTAAGTCAGATATAGAATAAACTCATTGCGTAGTTCAGACAGCAGGATAAGAAAGGAAGAAGTGTGGAAGCGTGTTAGACAGTGCTGAGTGTGCTATAGAGAATGTCATTAAATATGAAGCTTTCTCCAGTATCTAATAGTAGAAACAGACACGCCTTCTCATTAGCGAATACTGCTGTTCTCCCGCTCCAGGACTTCAGTGGTTACATTTACCTGAACAGTTACGCACATAAGAAGATAGTCAGAGCACTACGGCAAAATGTCAGACATTTACTGGCATATGTAAAAGCTTAAGCTGAGTTGGGATTTTACAAACTCTTCACATGCTTGTTGTTAGGATATTTAAATTATTTTCAGCCTAGCTTTTTTTCACTAAAATATGCTATGGCCCCTTCTCCTTTTGAGACCAAATGTGGCCTATAATCTCTTTTTAGTTGGAAAATCTTAACAGCTGTTATTATCCTGGAGTGCGACCCCATCTTTCTCTCCTTTTCTGTCTCTCTCTCTTCCTGGTGAGGTGAGCAAAGTGGCTTAGATGCGGTGACGGGGGAAGGATTCTTCAGCTCAGCAGTACAGATGCAGGCATTGCTTTAAGGAGCTTATGCACATTTAATGGTTGAAAAATACTTAGAAGGAACAGTGGCCAGAATGTTTGGGGAGTGAATATTTGTAGATATCAACACAAGCACTACAGATGTAATCCAAAAGTAAGCAACATTGTGTGGTATCTGTGCAGCTCTTCTGAAACTTCAAACAGCAAAATAAAACAAAAGGCAGCATGAGAATAACTATGAGGTACATAGTGCAGTAAATACTATAACAACTGAATCGTTGGGGTGTGGCAGTGACGCGGGGATGAAGCGCAACCCATGTATGGAGGCCTTCGTCCTCAGCATGGCCGTCACATGTTTGAGTCCCGACCCGATGACCTTTGCTGCATGTCTTCCCCTTCTCTCACAACCCGCGAGTGTTTTAAAGGAAAGTGCCAAAATGACTGGGGTTTTATACAGCTTTAGGCCCTTTACCCTATACTGATTTGCACTGCAGGTCATCTTACTGAAAAAAGTTTAGTAAACCTTTATATTATTACCAAAAAAGACAAATGTAGCCATTTCAAAACATTTCCCATCATCAAAAAACAAAACCCCTGCCCACCCTCCCAAAAACACATTTGCAGAAATCCAATGAGCGACTGTTCCATGGATAATAATTAATGTCAATGGTCGGAGGGAAGACTCTTTCCAGATAATAGTAATGAAAGTTGCTTATAAAAAGCATGTTCACCAAGGTAAATTCAACACCATATCTGAAAGGACAATATCTCAACTCTTAAAGCAGCTGGGCTAAAGCAACAAAAAACAACACCGGGTTTTGCTCCAGCTCCAAAATATATTGCTGTCAGCTGTGTTCTCTTATGTTGCATTTGTGCATGAAAATTAAAATAATAAATAAAGGTTACACATATCTTTATTATTACTATTATAATTAATGTTTTGTAGCAGTTGCTAATGAGATCACATTATAAATTATATATATATATATATTTTTTTTTTCTTATGCCTTACAATACGGAGAGTCTCATTCTGGCTCATGCCTACAACATGCAGTATAAACTAGTGTGCCATTTTTCAAGCCACTCAAGCAAAAACTGTGTTCCAGGTCACCCAACATCTAAATTGCTCATGATCTTTCATCATTGGAAAGAGGCAAAAAAAAAATAGAAAGCT
Organism: Xiphophorus couchianus; assembly: GCF_001444195.1. Lineage (NCBI taxonomy): Eukaryota > Metazoa > Chordata > Actinopteri > Cyprinodontiformes > Poeciliidae > Xiphophorus > Xiphophorus couchianus. The sequence continues at coordinate 19,060,351 of NC_040239.1, forward strand.
TATTTTTAGAGCTTTGGTGTGTGATAAATTGTCTTCTCTGCAGCCCCTTAACTCATTTTGTGTCATGAAAGTGGTGTGGATGGTGGTGAGGCAGACGCTGTAGACCCAGGTATGATGAATAAGGAATTTAATAAGGCAACACACAGTCCAAAAACAGTCCCAAAGCCGGGCAGCACGGCCGAGCTAAAGCCAGGGCTCGACGCCGGTAGCAAACGGTTAACGAGGGACGAAAGGTAGACAGGGCACACAGGAACGGCACGACAAACGCCAAGGGCGGCAAGTAACGACAAGGACCCGACAAAGAACAGACACACAGGTGACACTAAATACACTGGGGGTAATCATAGAAACGAGACACACCTGGGAACAATCAAGGGGAGGACAGGACAACAAAGAGACTTAAGGGGACAGAAAACTCTAAATAAACACAGAAAGACACAGATCATGACAGTACCCCCCCCTCAAGGGCGGCTACCAGACGCCCAAGAAAAAAAAAAAAAAACCCAAAAAACCCAACAAGGGTGGGTGGAGGGGTGCCGGACGGCGGGCCAGAGTCCAAACTAACAAAAAAAAACAACCCACAGTCGTGGGCGGAAAAACAAGAAGGGCCAAGAGTCCATAAACAACAAAAAAAAAAAAAAACTACCCACAGGGTGGGCGGAGGCAAAGGAGGCGGGAACCACTGAGGTGGTCTGGCGGTCGTCCGCGGCAGCGGGAACTACGGAGGCGGTCCGGCGGTCGTCCGCGGCGCTGGAGGCGGGAACCACGGAGGCGGTCCGGCGGTCGTCCGCGGCGCTGGAGGCGGGAACCACGGAGGCGGTCCGGCGGTCGCCCGCGGCGCTGGAGGCGGGAACCCCGGAGGCGGTCTAGCGGCCGTCCGCGGCGCCGGAGGTGGCAACGGAGAGTCCCGGGGGCCGCCCACAGACGGCGACGACGAGCCCCCCGAGGCAGGGTCTCTGGTGGAGCACAGGGGGTCTCAGTGGGAACACAGAAGGTCGGGGTCTCGGAGGGAACGCAAAGGGTCAGGGTCTCTGGAGGAACGCAGAGGGTCTCGGGAGTCGGGGTCTCAGGAGGAACACTGAGGGTCTCGGTCTCGGGAGGAACGCTGAGGGTCTCGGTCTCGGGTGGAACGCTGGAGGTCAGGGTCTCGGGTGGATTGCTGGAGGTCAGGGTCTCGGGTGGAACGCTGGAGGTCAGGGTCTCGGGTGGAACGCCGGCTGATTCGGCCTCCGGTGCGCCGGCAGGAACGCCGGCTGATTCGGCCTCCGGTGCGCCGGCAGGAACGCCGGCTGATTCGGCCTCCGGTGCGCCGGCAGGAACGCCGGCTGATTCGGCCTCCGGTGCGCCGGCAGGAACGCCGGCTGATTCGGCCTCCGGTGCGCCGGCAGGAACGCCGGCTGATTCGGCCTCCGGTGCGCCGGCAGGAACGCCGGCTGATTCGGCCTCCGGTGCGCCGGCTGGAACGCCGGCTGATTCGGCCTCCGGTGCGCCGGCTGGAACGCCGGCTGAAACGGCCTCCGGTGCGCCGGCTGGAACGCCGGCTGAAACGGCCTCGGGTGCGCCGGCTGCGCCGGTTGGGGGTGCTGGTCCCGGAGCTGGAGCTGGATCTGGGCTGGCGGAGAAACTGTGCGGATTGGGAGGCAGAGGGTTACCTCTCAGCACGGCAGCCGCCGTCAGGCACTCCCTCTCTGCCTCCTGTTGCAACTCCGCCAGCCCCAGATGCGGAAGTCGCGGGATCCATTCGTCCAGCATAATCACCAAGCGTGTGGCTATATTCAGGCGGTGACGGGCAGAGTATGGCCTTGCCACCTCTTCGACATAGTCCTTTATGGTTTTCCGCAAGCCCCCTGGGTCCATGATGTAATTAGCGTGCCTCACCGTACAATTGGTCGGGTCCTTCTGTCAGCGAGTGCGGGTGGTGAGAGTGGTGAGGCAGATGCAGTGGACCCAGGTAAGATGAATAAGGAATTTAATAAGGCAACACACAGTCCAAAACAGTCCCAATGCCGGGCAGCACGGCCGAGCTAAAGCCAGGGCTCGACGCCGGTAGCAACCGGTAAACGAGGGATGAAAAATAGACTGGGCACACAGGAACGGCACGACAAACGCCAAGGGCGGCAAGTAACGACAAGGACCCGACAAAGAACAGACACACAGGTGACACTAAATACACTGGGGGTAATCATAGAAACGAGACACACCTGGGAACAATCAAGGGGAGGACAGGACAACGAAGAGACTTAAGGGGACAGAAAACTCTAAATAAACACAGAAAGACACAGATCATGACATTTTGAGTGCTAAAATTTCACTGTAGGCGGGCTTGTTGGCCATTGTATACATTTACACTTTTAATTAAGAGGGTAAAACTGCCTATTCAAAGCTTATTTGACAATAGTGCCGTATTTCTTTCTGTCTAAAAATACTTGAAACTTAAACAGAGAACTAGTTCAAGGTAAACTGATCATTCTTGCAGTCCCTCAATGATGGAATAAGGATCTATTTCCAGTATTTATCTCTGGTGGAATCTCTGCAGGTGTCATGGATACCTTGTATATCAACTTTTTGAATTCTAGTGACGGATGGGTTCTGGACCTACCTCTCTCAAACCATGCTGATTTTGGAATTGTGCATAAATGTAGTTTTCAAAACTTTTGTGTAAAAAATTATCAACTTATCATAATTAATCTTTTTTTTGTAGTAATTAGTATAAATCCTCTTTTTTCCCCTATAAACACATAATATGACACAGAATAGTTACTCATTTGAGAAATATGCCACAGTGTGTCTGTGCATGATAATGCATAATGATTTGGTTTGGATCATTTCCCATCTTTCAGCTCTTGTTTTTCTTCCCCTCAGTTCAATTCAGATTCAATTTAAATTAAAAATACTTTATTAATCTCAAGCAGACAATGAAGAGATTCGTCAAGAAAGAATATCTGCAATATTCTTTCTCAACTTAGGATCACTTCAATGTGTAGTAAAATGAATTTACATTTTCTCAAGTTAAAAATAAAAGAAGGCTGATGACATGGAAAAATATCAACTGCTTCTGCCTCTAAAGAGGAAACATTAGCAATATCTTGAGGGGTAAATGAATAATTGTCATATTTGCTCTGAAGAGATGGATTTGTTTTATAACTTAAAAATTCCTTTTAGAAGTGCAAAAAACCTGTGGGTTGTGCAGACCACAGGCTGTGCTGTCACTCAAGTTCTCAAGATAAAAACTGTAAAAGTGATAATATGATTTCTCCCGCCAGCTATTTCCATCGGTGAGTGTTGTCACTTTAAGAGATGCTGAGCAAAGTGTAAAGCATGAAAGCTTTGTGAGGTTTGAATTTCGCTGGTGGTGAAAATTATTGAAGGAGATGTGACTCAGACACTGTGGAAAATCAATGTTCCTGCTGTCTCCTAAGTTTGCTTATACAACAACTTTTTTGTAGTTGTTATTTAAGTTAAATAATTAATGGCATGAGGGCATCATGTCATCGCACCAGGATTGTTGCACACACAATTCTGGAAGTTACAAGCAAGCATTGATTTGCCCAAACAAGCAAACTCAACCTGAATAAAAATCATATTCGGTGTAACACTTAGTCCTCAGCTGCAGGCGGCCACTAAGAAACATGTTATCTGACGTGCTGCCTGAAGGCATTTCTGTGGTAACTGGTAATATGGGGTTTGCCTTATTTACTTTCTGAGAAAAACAGGAACAACAAAATTTAAACATGTTTTGTCACCAATCACTTTTGCTAATGAGTAGGGAGTCTTTCCAGTGACTGGTTGCTGACAGGAGCCATGCCGTGTTATTTGTAATTTTGCCTTGATGCTATACATATTGTTAAATCTTCTTGTTTTAAAATGACAGCTCTAAAAAATGCTCTAACAATATTCAGCTATTAAAACAAGTATGCACATTATGTGTTTCTCCACTCTTGCATCAAGTCCTGGTGTGAATATTTGAATATTAGTCAAAATATTTTTCTATCACCTACAACAAGTTCAAAACACTGTAGCTCAACTCATTTCCAGGATAACAGGATTCTTAACACATCACCCATCCGTTTGCCTTGCTTCGTGTAACTCTGTGTTGGAAATTAAGAATTGTTATATTTTAGCAGATAATTTGAAGAAGAAGAAGAATTACTTTATTCATCCCAGCAGGGAAATTATTTCGCAGTTACAGCAAGAATCTTTTATACACAGATTCACAGAACACACACACGACGGGAGCTGCGTCTGCAAGCAGCCAGCTGAGCCGGCGCCACTTTTGAAGGTCAAACCCGCGACGTCCGCGGGTCTAAGGCCTCCAAATGTGGGGCGTGCTAACCCCCTGCGCCACCACAGCATGCCCCAAATTTTCAACAGTTTGTAGATTTGATTAAGTCACTTTTGTGGGCCTGACTATAAGTTCATAGCTGACTCAGTGATTTGACAATCCTAAATATCTCCAGACAGCTAAAATGTTCTAAGTCTAATTTTTAAGGGGCATCAGGTTTTTTTCAGTATAGCTCCCTATTAAATGGAAGATTCTGCATAAACTAGCCACAAGTTCACTGACATTATCTTCAAGTATTGCCTTAATAACATTTAGATATTTAGGGATGTCAAGATGAGGATTTTATTCTTCCCCAATACAGATCCAGGCTACCTAAGGACAGAAAATGACATACCGAATCCCTGTCTAAACTAAATGTATACAATTGCAGTAAAACAGAGTATGCAATAACCATTTCACTTGAAATATCAATAACATTCTGCAGTCTCCTCTGTTTTTCTTGATGACAACAGATATCTTGTTTCCTCTGGAGTTTTAGCCTTCAAATATTGTCATATTAACATGGCAATATTAATATGTCATGTTATTATGACATATTAATATATGTCATATTATACTATAATAAAATATATTATAGTATATTTTATACCATATAAGATACTATAATATTCTGGCAACTTGTAACTTACAAATAGTACAAATAGTTGCATTATTTGTTCCCATGCCTAGTCTGTTTTTCTGCTAAGCTAATGTTAACAAATGCCCCCTATTCCTATATATGACTCTTCGATGAGTGCTTTTAACATTATATTTGCATCCCTATTAGCCTTAAAATAGTGGTAAAGTTTTCATAAAGCAGACAGAACACTGCTGTGCCTTTTCAGAGGTGTGTCTGACGTTATCGCAGGAGACAGGGGAAGTGCCTGAAACTAGTGTTTCAGCAGCTCTGTCTTCTACAGGGGAAAGAAGACTCTAATCCTCACCCTAAGCTGTCCATTCAAGCTGGTGGCGTACACCTCTTCGGCTGGATCTCAGCACCAAAGAAATCTAACTTCAATCAATAAAATTCTCTTATAGCTGTTTTCTCTCTGTGTGAGCCTCTGCAGATTGAAATGCTAAAAAACTGTTTCCTTGATAATTGAGATGGGTATAGGTTTCGATGTGCCATTATTTTTATTTTACAAAGTTGTTCCAAACAGAGAGAGAGGCTTTATCTCAGCTCTTATTAGACACAAACCTAGTGGAATCAAAATAATTTTATATCTAAATCTGTCATGAGTGTGAATAATTTTTGGCTGATCTCAGGATATCTGAGTGAAGCAGGCAGAGCATATACACATTACACAGAAAGAAAGCTTTTAAGCCTTCTCTGTCTCTCAACATCATTGTAAAGGGTAAAGAAATACTTAGATCACAGCTTGAAACCTGGATTTGATCAGTCAATACTGTGCAAGGACTATAATATGGTCTTGCATGAAATGCACGACAAAGAAAATTGTCAGAATGTAAGCAGACAGAACACTGCTGTGCCTCTTGCTGCAGGTGTGTCTGACGTTATCGCAGAAAGTAAATCAACAACAGGCATCATGAGATGAATTTTGTTGGGGACTCCTGATATTAGTATTTTCAAAATGGAGTAAGTTGATATCCGAGCTGAAAACTGGAATCAGATTGGGACATGCCTACTTTCAGTTCAGATTTATAGCCTCTTTAAACTAGTGTGTAGTGTGAGATTGTGGTGAATACATTTCCCTGCATGTTTTTGATATGAATAGAAAACATTTACTCTTGAAAAATATTCTACATACATGTATGTTTCTATTAATATAAAACATATGCTTGACTGTTTCTTATACATTCAGTGAAGCTTATTATGCCACATGCCCAAAATTAAATAAATCTGTTCACAATAGTCCTCCATACATAGCTGCATTAGTATTGTCGATGTGATAAAATACAAAAGTTGGATAAAGTGATCCAAAATAAATCTAAAAGCACCTTTTATCATTTAGCAGACAAACCAGTTTTGGGCTGTCCAGTATTTTCCCCCACTGCTGACAGATAGTGAATAATACCTCCATAAAATAGAATAGAAAATGAAATTTCTATTAGCTCTAATTACCTTTCCCATTTATCCTTGGGACTGACATCAAGATTAATGAAGTGCTCTTCTATTTTAAGCAAGGTTATTTGAATGAGTAATTCTGCTCCTTCTCATATGGATATAAAACTTCATAAGGTCTGCAACGAGCTTTAATTGTCCTCTTATCAATATTTTTATTTAGGATTCTAAATGTTGTATGTTCACTTATTTAAACTTTTCTAAACGAAGTTTCAAGTGAACTAATGTAGTAAACCAATTAGTGAAGTTCTATCAAAAAAAAAGGTTTCGTCTTGTTGATTCTCCCTGTGTGGCCCAGTTTCTATTACATTTCTCCGGCTGTTCTCTTTTATCGCCGTCCCTGACTTTCATGTGCTCCTTTCCATCTGTGCAAACTTGATGGAAGCATTCACAAAGAGAACAATTGTCCTGTTGTGTGCGGTAATGGAGCAGACTGGAGTGGAGCAGAGATGGCGAGGGAAAGTGCCAACTGTGCCCTCCTACACAATAATATTGTCATGTTAGATTACCCATCATCATGTTGGCAGAGCTGTGAATCTCCTTGAACCTACAACCCTGCTGAAGAGCAGCCAACTGTTAATGGTATTTTTCATAGGAACTTGTTGTCTGCTTCCAGTCCAGAGTGCCATCACCCCAGACGTGTCTGTCAAGCTCTCTGTTTGTTCAACTATTTTGGCCAGTCTGCATTATTGTAATATAATGATGTCTCATGCTTCTTATACTTTTTAATGTGATCATTCTGGAATTTAACACTATAAGATTAAAAGCTAGGAATGTTTGAACATTTGCTCCAGTTTTCCTTTGCAGCATGACCTATCGCTAATGAATATATGCTTTGATTAGACTGTGAAAGTGGGGATTGACATCTTTTTTTTTTTCCTGAACTGGACATGATTATGTTGTGTCTTTTCCACTGATGAAAATATTACAACTATCTTCAGTATTTAACACACATTTAATAAAATGTATTGAGCTTGTTTACCCTGAAAAACTTTATCATATTTCACAAATACCTACCAACATATTCCACAAATAGAAACATAGGATTTACTTTAATATTTTGTATTTGTAAGTTTTTTATATGACATTCTCTGTGGCTGTGCGTTTTTTTTTGTAAAAATATATACAAAAATAAACCGAACAGACCCTTTTAAACAGGTTGAATAGAATAGTGATTTTGCCTTGCTATATGGTCAAGAAAATTCTCAGTTGCATACATTTTCATCAATTTTTGGAATCAAGTGCTCATATATATATATATATATATATATATATATATATATATATATATATATATATATAGTTCATAGAGAACTATAGTGGTTCTCTTTGAGTTGCTTACTCTGTCTCCTTGCTTTCCTGTGTTTTTTGTGCCTGCTTTTCCTGGAGAAGATTAATGAATAACCTCTTACAACTAAGAAATGGTCAATACTCATCTGCAGTAGAACCTTTAAGAGCTTCACCATTTGGGTACCAGTTTCCTACTCACTTTCCCATCTGGCCATATCTTCACAGACTACTCAAAGCCTTATCATGTCATCAGCGTCACAATTCTGACCAGCTAAAGTAGTTGCGTCAGTTCTCTCTGGAACCTCAGTGCCCCTTCCAGCCAGTCACTGCTAAATCAATCAAACTCCAACAAATTGCATTCTGAAGATCTCAGTACTTGCAAGCTGTTCTTTGTTTTGTCAAACTGCTCTTCTTGGCTAAAAAACAACTCATACATACATGACACTGAATGTATCGCACTATAAGAATGTTTAATTATTGCAAATATCTTCACGGTCTAAAAAAAGACTCAAAAATGTGACATATTTTGATATATTGTTTATTCACATTATTAGATATTATACATTGTACTGTAGTTTAGAAAATTAAATATTTTTTTTGCAGGTAGACTTAAAAAAAACACAAAAAAGATATTTGCCTAGACATGGCAGCAGGAGATGGCATCAGTGAAACAGCTCCAGAGGGACAAGCGGATGTAGCTTCCAATAGTCAAAGCCCATTTAGAACAAACAGATTATCCGGTTTACTGTAATCTGCATATAATGTATTTTACTACCTCCTTTATTTCCTGGATAATCCGCTGCAATCGCATTTAATTTTGTGGGCCTATATTATTCTGTCCTCAGGCATGTATTTGTTTTGGTTTAATGAGATGAATATAATGTATGTTAACATAGAAAACACGATAATTTAGTTGTTAAACCTTAATTGTGTTGTTTTTTTTTTGTATAATGTTTCGAAAAAGTAAATAAATAAATTTCAGTGTTTATCTGTCATGCCTACATTAGCTTTCACCTTAAGAAAAACAAATTTTAGAAATAATAATCCGATGAAAAGGCTAATAAAAAATTGTATTACAGTCACTGATTAGAAAAATGAATTTTGTCAAGATATTTTATGACATGTAACCTCAACTAATTGTTGATTATTTGCAGTGCTGCAAATAAATAACCCATATTTTCCATCATATTTTCAAGGCCAATTCATAAAACTATAATATTGGTAATTTAGATTTCTGTTGAAGCAAACCAGACCAAAACCCAGGAGCATTTTAAACTCTAATACATCAATGATGGGTGAGATTGAGTCAGCTGAATAAGCCAGATAAGCCTATTTAAGTTCATAAATCTGGCCCATCTGTGTATGAAAATCAAGGTCAGACTTGGATGACACAAAACATACCAGCAATAGCCCATCAGTCCAGTCAAAATATTGCATTCATTTAAGATAAAAAACATATAAAAACATCACCTATTAAATTCATATACAAAGTCTGACTTAGCTAAAGATCAAATTACACATACTACTATCAAAGACATGCGTTTCTTAAAACCTGTGGTTTCAAACGCAAAAACTCTGTCATTTGCCTTTATTATTTGAATTAGTTAGATAACACCCAACTTGGATAATTAGGAAGTCACTTTGGAATTTGGGTTTTAGTGACAAGATACGAAAATACCAAATTTAAAAAAAAGCAAAAAAGCATTAGCAATTCCCTTAAAGGACATAATCTTGTATAAATCCCAATAAGTTAGGAAGGCTTGTATTCTTATCTCAAGTTAACTGACTATGCAAATAATGGAAGCATTCATCATTTTGAAAATACTGTAAGACAGCAAAGCTTTGGAAGAAGTTTATAATGATGCCCTAGTGTTGTTTGACCTCATTTTCTTGTCCATTAAAAGCCTGGGTCATTTATTATTACCAAATTATTATGTAACCACAGTAACACATCTCAGAAATGTCAGCACTTGGATCTATTCATTTCTCAGGTGTAAAGTGCTCAAAACAAACAAGTAAAGAGCATCTATCCATCTAAAATAAATGATGCTGACCTTCATAAAAATAATTTTAAATGCAAATCGCCTCAGCAGAGGAGGGTAAACTTCATCAATAAATACCAATAAAAATGTGTCAGCCTTGCATCAATAAGTCTTTCTAGATCGTTGTTACCCATAGCATTTTGTGTTTGGTTATCTATCTTATTGGTGTATGTATTACAATGATCATTATTTTAGTGGATTGTTGTAGAATGATAATTATGTTTTAACAAATTGCACACATAAACCATAATTAATATTTTATGGATTGTGTAACGTCAGAACTGTCAAGCACTACTCTCTAAATGGAATTTCCTTTCAGTCAATAATCCCTGTTTTGACTTATGACATTTATGCCTCTTCTCCGAGATTGGCCACACAATATCATCAGGCCTCCTACAAGCTTCCAAAATCCATCACTGCTTACAGTGGCATTTTAAAGTTCAGTGACAACAATTGTTCCAGCTTATCGCAAACAGAGGGATAAATAGAGGAGGGGATTGGCTAGTCCATCACTTCAGGCTTTCAGGATGTCAACTGAGTTTGTTGGGATCCTTTTGGGTCAGAACATTTTGAACCATACAAGATTTTAATAGCTTTTACAGCCATTGCATATCATTTGCAATAATGTTTTTGTATTCGAGGAGCTGTTGGTGTACACTGTTCTTGTAATTTCAATGAGTTTTTCCTAGTTCTTTTTTATAGTAGGCTTTTAGTACAACAGGACACAATGTACTAATTATACTTATGAGTGCAGCATGTAATAAGCACCTAAATGTGGAAGTTTAAAAATTAAATTTTATATAAATAGGCATAATAAACAAAAACATCTGGTCTTTGCTAAGTTGTAAATTTACGCAAGTTAACAGAAGTATATAAGACAACAGATTCCAGATGGTCAGTTATTTCGCTAAAGTAAGGCCTAAATATATAAGCTTACAGAAGAACTTTATGCAGCATTAACTTCAAGTGATAATTTAAAGTCTGGGCTTTCTCCCATTGACTTGGATTCCCTCTGGAAGAATTTCTACTGGGCCAATCTGCAAACAGAAGGAGAAGTAGTGAATGATTACATACATTTTCTGAGCTGTAGCCTGCCTGTAGTTTTAGCAATGGCAGCGGGGGAAGTGAACAACGTCGTTCAGGCTGTGTTGGTCACGCGTCCAAATAACATTAACAGCCATTTTGTTGAGCTCGGCACTTCTCTTTTCGCAGCAGAGGGTGGATGTATACATTACAGGCAATTTCCGGTAAGCTTCACAGAGTCGATCTGGATCACATCATGAACAAACATAAGCTATTGGGTAATATTTAAAACATCAACAGAGTCCACCCCAGAAAGCAATCTGAGGTGGCCAGTTGAGGTGGCTCAGCATCTGGTTAGGATGCATCCTGAACGCCTCTCTGGTGAGGTGTTCCTGGCGCGTACCACTGGGAGGAGACTCAAAGGAAGACTCAGAACACGCTTGAGGGATTATATTCTTTGACTGGCCTGGGAACACCTTGGGATTCCCCCAAGTGAATAAAGAGATTGCCTTCACAGGAGCTGCTGCTCCCATGACCCAATCCTGGATAAGTGGAAAAGGAAGGATGAATGCAAGTTGTTTTGACATAGTTTTGACAGAACAGGCTTTTTATGGACAATCTTGCTAAATAAACTATAATTGTTCACTCTTTTTCTATTTGTACTGTCAAAAACTTTAACATGCTAAGAATGGGCAGTTGAGTCAATTATGCAGCTTTTTTCCACAATTTATTTGTAAAAATAAGCTCCCTCATTATAAAGTGATGGACTGGATATTTTGTAAACAAGCCTTTTAAATGTTGCCAGACAGATGGGTAGGAATTGTTGCTTATCTCAGCTCATTGCTGTTTTACTCCTAGGCATTGTGTTGCATTGCAAGTACAGTATGTGCTCCACACCAACAACCTGCCAAAACTCCTACTTTATATAGATATTATTACACTAGCTGATGATTAACTTGTTCACTGCTTAAAATAGTAGCTCATGGCTGCTACTTTGTACCTTAAGTCTGTTTTTAGATGTAGGTAACTCAAATTATTCTCAAATAACTTTCAATGTGTTCTAAGCAGGACTCTTAAGTTGAAAGATTGTTTAATTTTTTTTAACTTTTACTGCATGTTGAAGTTGACAGTAAAAAAAGTCTGTCACTCAGACTTCTTCTTCTCAATTTCTTCAAATTGTCACATCCTTCTGTAAGGTTCAAAATTTGTTGAATTGAATTGTATTGCACTAACACTGATTATACACAAATGGATATAAACTGGACCATTTTGTGAAGTATGTTGCAAAGTAACAATTCAATGGTAGATAATTGAATTGAAATGAATCAAGCTCATTTGAACTGATTGTGAGCCATTCAGACTGGAGAAAAAGCACATTGTACTTCTCTGTCAATAAAGACTCAAAAATAAACACAAGACTATGCAGCCTAGGTATAAAATACACATAATCAATTCATCCTTAATTATTTAATTTAGTCACCCATAAAAAAATATTCAGCTTAAGTTACTTACATGAATGCTCTGTCTGCTTTGAAGTGTGCTTCTTTGTTACCGAAGCATAAAGAAAACATCTGCTGTGTGTCTTCTTGCCTCTTAGCATTCCTTCTTCCTGCCATTCCTAGCGTGTCTTCAAAAACTCACATCTTCTTTGCAAGTCCACTGTAATCATTACACCTCGGAGACACAATAGACACGCACCTCCAACTGTGCCATATACTCTGTTGTTTTGAAAAATGTTTCAAAGACAAGTGACATGGAAACACGGACTATCAGCCAGCTGTTTTGTAACCACATGGTTCCTTTGGCAGTGCCAGCAAACTAAAACAAGGACATGTATTTCTCATAACTCCCCCGCAGAGTATCAAACTGTTTCTCTTGTCCTCAGAGAGCCTTTAGACCCGTTTGACCTAAAAATGGCTAAAATTTCACTCACATACATCCATGCAAGGAAGCATTTGTTTCTGTATATCATTGTACAAACGGTGCCTGCCCGTTTGTACAAAATATTAAAATAAATATTATCTAACGTAACAAAATGTCAAGCCCCAAATGTACAAAATGTCTTAATCATAAAAAAATCCCTTCCTGTTTACTGGAACAAATTCTGCCCCCCAAACTCCACATTTAAAGGAAGAATCCATACCTTTGTGCTCTGTCAGGCTTTAATATAAGAGCAGACACACATTTGCTCTCAGACAGAGATTTCCTTAGGGTCAACATGTCTGCAATGAAAAGGTAGCAGAGGGAAAGCTCAGCTATCATTCATGGGACAACTGCTGAGTAGCCTTCTACAAACCAATATAAAGCAGAGGAGCTACCTCAGCAAATCATGTCACACTGGACAGGAGGACAGCTTGACATTGAACAACAGTGGTTTCAAGCATTTTATTTATTTATCTTTTTATTATTTTCCAGTGCTCACAGCATCATCCTTGGTGACAGCTGCTTTTTTTCTGGATCTGTTGAGCTATGTATACACTCCAGTAACAGCGTTTCACCTGGCTGGGTTTTGTTGTGTTGACAGATTAATGATACAGTTCCACTGATGTGGTTATAATGGTAAATGTCTCAGTTAATGCAGTGTTCTGATAATTCAACTCTACTCCATCTAAGTTCACCTTAAACTTGTAATTGAAAAAGTTTTCACTCTCCTGACAGGAACTGACACCCCTCTCCCACAATGAATATAAACACACACTCATCGATCTGTTGTATAGAAAGGGCCATTTAAGTTGATTATTTTGGGATTTCAGTCTCAGACATGGAAATGTTCTGTTAATCTTTGTGAAAAAGTACAACAGTAAAGTTCAATGTATGTCATTGGGATTTATACAGTAGATTGGCATCAAATGGGGCATAATTGATGTGTCACATGCAGTAGTTTTCTGCCCCTCTGTGTAAGTCCTTTATATAATCATCTTATTCTGCAGCTTATGCTTCAGCTTGTTTATTTCCCCAATTCTACTAAAAGTCATGACCAGAATTTGTCCACAATAATGTAAAAGACTCATTTCCATTCAGCCTGAACATGTAGTATTGAAGGAAGTTGTGGTCAGAAGTTTGGCAAAACCCGTTTTAGGCTTAGAGCTGAAATACTTTTTCACATTTGGATTCCTCATTTCTTTAACTAAATACAAGCAACAATTGTAAACTGCATCTTGTATTTACTCAGGTTATTCTTTTTTATATTTAAACTTGTATGATGGTCTGAAACATTATAGTATGTGTGCCAGAAAAGCACAGCGAAAGCTCTAAGGGGGATTATGCATTTTACAGCAGCGATAATAGTACAGTTGCAATATGTTTACATACACTTTTATGGAAATATGAATTTTTAAAATTCACTGTCTAAGTTAAACCATTCTTTTTCCATAGTGCAATGAGGACACTGTATATAAGCTCAGCTTCTGATCAAACATCACATTAAGCATCAAGAACATACACTTTTATAACATTCTCAGGGCCCTTCTAATTTAATCCACAATCCTCCTCCATTAAATATTTCACTTTAAAGCATCTATGACCAAGACCTAAAACTAATATGATTTAACAAGAGGAGCTTTGTGGGGATCATATAAGACAGAAGGGAATGCTCTGCCTCAAAGGCACAATTCCTGTTCCACTTTATCCTCCTTTGCATAAAGTCTCTATATTCAGGCATGTTTAAAATCTGTACTGGGGATGCTTCTAGGTATTTATTTTCTGAGATAAGTGTAAGTACTCACCATGTTTTTCTTGAAAATACAAAATTGTCAGTATCACAATAAGGTATTTTCCTTATAACTCCATGGAGTTTTCAAGGTTGAATATAATTGTCTAACCTGTGAGTGGTTTAACTGGATTAGATATTTTAAAAAACAAAAGCTTAAAATATTTAGTTCTCAGAGAGTGAGCACCGTGATTCCAATTTTACAATAAAACATCTGCTCCGCAGGAGGACTCTGGGTACGTGTTTCACCGCTGGATCCCCACCAATCAATTACAGCATTCTCTTGGATGAATGAGGTAAATGGTGACAACCCACAATTCTCAATGTAAGTATTTTCTGCAGTGATGAATTATTTCTAAACCAGCATGCCTAATCAAAATGAACTGTATCTGTGGTTGCAAATCAACAGGGGAGATTAGAAAGAGGAGAGACACTTGAACACAGGCAAGCAAAGCTCTCCAATCACCAGCAGGGTCTTACATTGAAGACTCAGTTGTCTGAAGTTTTCACACAACCCACTCTTGTGTTTGCATCGCATTACAGTTTCTGGGTCATATGTCATTTCTTTTCATCAAACAACTGAAAGGCAGCCTACAGTATGGAATACAGCCAAGGAGTTTTATGTAAATTCAGAAAAGACTCGATCTTCAGCCCTAAAATTAGTAAAGTGGCTTAGCAGCTAATACGGTGGCATTACAATAAATTATCGAATGCTTCTACTAGTCTCTAAAACCACATATATATAAACAAATATAAACAAATTAAAAAATAACTTATTACTCAAACTCATAAATCAAACAGATTGATGTTATTTAATGTTAAATCTTTATTAGCTATTTCTGAATCTTTGTAGATCAAACACCACAGAAGTAAGGTTAGAATTTTCATTACATGTCGCTGATTTAATTTAAACGCTTACTCTTTCAATTACAGGGGGAAAAATCCTTTCACCCATTCTCTCAGTTAAGACTTAATTTAATGGTTTTCAAATAGAGTTCAACTATTGAACTACTGGTCGTGTTTAATTCAATCTCCATCACAAGAGGACAGCACAGTCTCATTTGTAGCTAAAGCATATTTTTCCAAGGCAAACATTTGTTATGCTTTATGTCACATTTCTAAAACCTGTATGTCTTTTATGTTTCTGGGTCATACCTTTGATAAACTCAGTATCTGTCTTGGAAGTGAAATTAACTCACTGTGGTCTACAAAAAGGGATAAAACTGAAACTGAATTTTAGACCTAGTAAAGTGTGAACGTATCCCGAAAGCCACAGCAGCGGTTCAGCTGTGCCAAACGCGAGTCCAGGTCAGATATGATTTTTTTAAAATTATTATTATTATTTAGTATAAGGGTAAAAATGCACATTACATGATTTTGTTTAATGGTAAAGCTGAGGTAATTCTTCTCCGTTCTGCCCAGTTTCTTTGTTGATAAGCAGATACAGAAGAAGCTGGCTTTCGGGACTGGGCCAATGGCAGCCGGGGTGGGCACTGCAGTGCAAAAAGGCCTTTGCATCCCAATATCTGTGAGACAGCACATAAATCATTTAAGACTTTTGGTGAATTATGGGGATAAAAGGAGAAAATATAAGTGCCTGAGCTGCTAGTTGAAATCTTACTCTCAGAAACAAAACTTTCTTGACCAGGATATTGTCAGGTTCTGTGTTTTCTGTGTTTATTTAGAGTTCTCTGTGTCCTTAAGTCTCTTCGTTGTCCTGTCCTCCCCTTGATTGTTCCCAGGTGTGTCTCGTTCTGTGATTACCCTCCCGTGTATTTAACTCCACCTGTGTTCCTTGTTCCTCGTCGGGTCCTCTTCTGTGTCGTCAGTGTTTCCATGTGCCTGCTGCTCGTTGTTTGGACTAAGTTTTCTCATTAAATCATCATTTTTCATCATACCTGGGTCCGCTGCCTCTGCCTCACCACCTCACACCCGCACTTCATGACAGATATTCTTTTTCCTTCTTACAAAACCTTTCAATTTTTTTGTTAAAAATAAGAGCAGGCTTAACAGAGAAGTGCAAGTCATACCAGAACAGAAAATATTTCATCTACCCTCCTTATCACGTTTATCTAATGTACTTTGCTTTCACCCTCTGTTCAGTTTGTTGTTTAATTATTCATGAATGGTGCATAATTTATTATACACTTGGTTATGCATGACTTGTTGCCCAAGGGTGCCGTTGTTTTGTTTTTCCATCCCTTGGTGAATGTTTGAAAGCAGTGTGGAGGCTTTAGTTGTAAAAAATGCTCAGTACAGCTGCCAGAAATCTGAAATGTGCCCTTGTTAACCAGAGAAGAAAGGATCAACCACTCAAATTCCTATTCTCTCTGTTATAGCTCACTCTGTTTTGAATACTATCAGTGAAAAAACATATAGTTCAACAATGCTGACTAATTCATGAAAAATGACTAGTATGTCATTGAAAATCAAAGAGGATGAACACAGGACATGTTGTAAATTAAGTTTTGGTTCATATGTTTGAATTTAGGTCTAGTCCAACTAGCACCTCAGAGGTTAGTAACTCTTGACACTCTTAGCTAAACGAGTAAATTGTGAAATGACAAGTTTAAATATGTTGATTGTGAGATAACTTACAATTTGGCAAAGTTACATTGTAAATCAGGAGATGAATAGAGTCTACTGGCAGAAAGTCACTTAACTATGAAATCTTGTATGTAGTATAATCATGTCATGATGCCTACGGCACTCCTAGATGCTACAGCCAATTTAAATAATTTTTTTAAAACCAAAATGTAAAACTGCTGTATTTATTTTCAATTTTATGACAAAAAGTTAATAAAACTTTGTTTATCTCAAACATGTTCTTCCCGATTGTATATAACGTTAATCAAGCAGACTATTGGAACTGTGTCAACAGCTGGTTTGTATCTTAACACCATGTTTTATGAATTTCATCTACCCACTCTTTGTTCTCTAGATTTGCTGTGGCAGTCAGTCAGGCATAATGAACTTCAGTTTACAAAAGGATTAATTACAATGAGTAGTGCCCTGGAGGGAATGTTGGATAAATGCATTAGCACTCTTGTGCTCAATGTATAGCAAAAAAATTCACAAACTTTTTTTTTCTTTCTAAGTAAACTAATTAACTGACTGAACATAATAGCAGTGTGCTGTTCTGCTACAGAGTAAGTGAAATATAACCTAGACATGAATTGAAAAGATTACAGCAAACTGTACAAATACAGACCATTTTTAAAGAATAATACTCTCTTCCATGTTAAGCCTAAGTCAAAAAGGCGCTAATGAGCAATGAGCACAAACAAATTATCTATAAAGTATTTCCTTTATTCACTTTAATCAATTTGGGAAAGGCATCCGATAGACTTTATGTTGTCTTTTCAACTATCTATTTATATTTTCAGGGTAACTAAATAAGGATAGTTGAAAAATGCACCCTTTTTTTACTAAATGTAATCCCTCATCTGGCGTCTACCGTCCTCTCAGGATCTTGATAAAGCACCTGTTCAGTATGTTGTTAACTCAAACAGCAAATCATCCAATCACATGGCAGTAACTCAATGGATTTTGGGTTTTAGACACAGTGAAGATAACTTCAAATCAAGCATCAGAATTTGGACAAAAGTGGATTTAAGTAATTTTAAAAATGGTATTATTGTTGGGGCTGAAAACGTTGGCCTGAGTATTTCAGAATGTTCATCTACTGGGATTTTTATGCACAGCTACATCTTAGGTTTGAGGAAACTGGTCCAAAAAATGAGATAATATCTACTGAATGGCAGTTGCGTGGAATAAAATGAACAGCTGATTTCAGAGCATTTCCTTTTTTGTTTTTTAAGATCCACAGCTGAAGAGCCAAAGAACCAAGTGTGACTCTGCGGCCACAGGTTGCAGACCCCTGCTCTAGTATTTTTATCCCAGCCTTTCTAAAGCTGCTGCCGTCTTACTTCCCACACATCCAATGAATCCAATTTGCCATGCTCAAAAATAGGATCTGACTAGGTTTCTACTGTAGAAATTTCAAGTTTTTCACATGCAGCGTTTCTACATGATATAGCGTGAGACTAAGTAATGTAGTTAAACTCTAACATTGAAGTAGTACTCATATACACATATGCAATGCTGTTACAAAAGACTTTTTTGACCCATCAAAAAAATCCATGACTACTTCGCTTAGTTGAAGATAAAATTACATTTGTATTTTGATGATAGCTATGAAAAAATGCTCAAGCATTATACATGAATTAGATATTTTTTTGCAGTTGTGAGAATTGTTTGGTCATTGAAAACAACCCTGTATAACTCCATTTGCAATTATATCTGTGTTCTACTTGAAACAAAAATATTAAGCAATTTTCATCCTAGAAGCAGAAGAACCACATGCTGTGAAAAATGCGCTGGCCATCGCCTTTACCGGGTGTCCAGCTTCACTAAATACTAATATGATGTACCAAAATAAAGAACACAAAAGGAAGTGCTGTGAGAAAACAATTCATCATTGAAAAAGTGAGCATGAGGAAACTATAGGTCTCTCTTTCATTTTGTATTTGTTAAGGCTTATGCCAGCCTTGTAGCTAAAGCCGTGATCGATCTGCTCAGGGCTGCCCTGCCATACTGCAGCAGCAGCTCTGGGACGTCAGTCATCGCTCAAGTCTAAGCTTAGGGTCCTGCACTCTGCTGCCACAACAATCCTCTGACCACTGCAGGTTGCAGCATTTAAAATATTAAGCAGGAGCTGAGAAGGAGTGAAGTCTGGGTGTCCATCTGAAATAGAGTGGAAGCTGTGGAACAGTGCTAAATTATCTTATGTTTACTGTCGGGCTTCTCACATGGACTGTCCACCACTGGAGCAACTAATTTGGGAAGGTATTCTGGAACTACATTAAAAAGCTTCAATTCTAACATATATTCTTTACCTCTCTAAAAAGGTGAAAATGGTGCTTGCAGCTGCACCTAGAAATCGGAACATTCTCATCGCACGATACATTGTGTGCAAGCAATAAGACAAAGGGAAGAACTCTAAACTCTAAGCCAGTCTCCAAGATCAAAATACAACTGCATCAGTTTAATTACACATGTGGTCAAGTACATGAAGAAATACTCAAACATTTTTGTGTCTTGTGCAAATATTACAGGTAATAAGCAAACAATTGTCTCAATCTCCTTTCAGCATCATTCATCGAATCCCCTCCCTTCATGTTGTTTACACCTTTTGATCGGCTGAAATGTTCCCCAGACTCAACTGGGAGTTGAAACATGACACCTCAGATTCACATCCAAAGGAAGTTACAAACCTGCAACAACTATGAGTTGTAAGAGTAAGATGGGATCATGAAGTGACCGTGACACAGAGCTCAGCCAAATATAGTCCAAATCCCTTAAGATTATTGCTATGAATGAAGCTACATCCCCCTTTGAATATGTGATCCTGGCAAAATGAGGTTAGGTACAATGTGAAATCTGAACAGAAAAGCACCTGCAAGACAACAAAGAACTAACCAGAATGTGTCCCACTCACCAAGCACTAGCATGACAATAGCACTTTTAAAAATTGACACCATCGAAACAAAATTGACAGTCATAAGCTCATTACAATATCACAGCTACGTTGACTGGAAAGGGACTCTTGCTAAACAGTCAGATGTGACATAAATCTAGCCAGAAGTGTTCAATTATTAATTGAAGGGCAAAGTCTGCTGGTGGACGACGTGTACCTTCAAATTCAGGACAACATGTTATATTGATCTAAGTTCATTATGTTACCACTGATAATATAAATGTGCAACATGAGGATCTCAGTCAGTGCAGAAACCATTTCCTGATTTTTGCACTGACTGGAAGCCATGCCAATTAGCAGGTCTTAATACAAGAGAACATTTTGATCTTTGCAGTGAAACAACCATATGGTCGAAGTCAGCCTACTTCTCGCTGGCTCCTTGATCTGAGCAGGGGGCATGAAGCATATGCACCAGCAGATACTGTTCTAGAAACAAGTGTGCAAGCTCCACCTACTTGTTGTGGCGCTACATTTGCTTATGTATAAATGGTGAGAAGCCCAAACAGCCATTTTCAAAACCAGAGAAAATGCAGGAAAAATACTTCGACAGGCTACCAATTCTTGAAAAGAGTTTGCACATACAAATTTACATGCAAGGAAACCATGTTCTTTTAATTAGAAAGACGGGTTATGTGGGACATACGGCCAAGCAGGAAGTAGTAATCCTGAGAGCATTTGCACCATGTGGTATGCATCCTAATTAACCAGCTATCACTTCTCCCATGTGCTATAATTGTCATGCTCTGGGTGCTCCAGTCAATTGATAATCCAAAGCCCATAATCCGTGAAGTGACTTAGAGAGGAAAGAGAGGGTGAAATTTGTATTATTTACCATTTAGAGATCAGTCTTTAGTTGATTAGACTTTATACTTTTACTTAGTATCTCATATCCATTATTTGTGTGCAACAATACACGGATAATAACAGTGTGAACTGAAATATAATAAGCATCTGTCATTTTGACTGCTGTTATTATATCAGCCATTTTAACATCTTTTTATCATAAAGCCCACAGTGCACCGCACTACATGCAATGGAACAATCAACCTTTTTTCTGTAACAACTAAGGAATGATAGTAAAACTCAGTGTCAGGACTTAATGAATATCACAGCAGTATATCTTTATTGTAAAGAATACAAAGGGAAAATTCTATTGTGGTGAAGAAGTTGCTGGAGAAGCAAAGTGCTGCATTACAGAAACACTTCAGGGGACTACATTTTCAGCAGCGGTTCAAAGATGCAGCCTGTTGTTTTTGTTCCAAAGACACAAAGTGCAGCAGAAACTGGAGAGTCAAAATCTACAAAGACATCTTACTTCAGTTTGAAATAGGCAAACTCTTCTGAACTCCGAGCAATCAAAGGACATTTTCACACCATGCTTGAACACTCATTTTAGTTTTCGTCTGGTATACAAGATTTCTGAGAATCAAAAGTTCAACTTTAATGACATTATTTTCTTTAGGAAGGTTTGATCAATGGAATTTTTTACCAATTGCAGAGAATTGTTATTCACTCTGCTTCCTTGTTTTAAAAGTTATAAATGCACAACTTCAAATTAGTTGAACTAAAAATAATGCGGCACATTTGGATTTAGAAGGAAATAGAATAACAAATGACATTACAAATGGGTTTCTGAAATAACTTTTTGCTGGTATTATGTTTACCACTATGCCTCTCTTTAAAATTACTTTGTGGCATTGGGCAGCCTAATATTTATGTAAGCACACTTCATTGCATTTGTTTCAGGAAATATTTCTAAGATTTGTTTTAATTTGGGAAACTTTATATTAGTGGACAGAATGAAAATCATGTAGAGCTCTTTAATGTGTTGTCCGTTTTTTCAGATAAATGCATTAATGAAAGGTTTATTGATTTCATTAAACAATTTCAAAAAATGAAAAAGGTAACTATTATTTCTTACACAGTAATAAGTTTCAAGTATATGCAATAAATCTATTAATATATATTTTATATAACAATTGTAGAATATATAATAATTATAGTATATCTAGGTATCAGTTCATAAGCATTGTTTTCAGTATTGTATTGTTCAGTAATGTATTTTTTTCACGAACTGGTATTATTGCTATTTAAATAATATTTTAACCATACAATACTGACACTAAGGTTCATTCTCTAGGTTCAATGATTTTATAGTCATCCACATGCAGATGGGCTCATCCGTGTTCAGAAATATTCCTGAACACATCAGCAGTGAGTGGTTGTCACAGCTGTTCATGGACTGTGAATGAGCCCCGCTGGTCTGTTTCTGCAGGTTTGATTTGAATTTACCAGACAATTTCTCCTCGAGGTCCAATATTCAGGACGCAGCGTGAACAAGCATTTCAGTTCTGACCTGACTTTACAGCAAATCTCAACACATGGACATGCAAGAGTATCGCAATAGACAAGGCAAATTATAGCTCTTGGAGGCTGTGACATGGAAAAATTGCTTGACAAATTGTTCCAGGGTCACCCCAAAGAAATGAGATGAATGAGACCCTGTGTAGATTTCTAGCTGAACTGAGGCAGAGGCATATATATCCTTCTATTTCTGGCCCTCTTATCTTTTTTTTGTTTCAGTGTTTGACAGTAATTGTCACTTTCATTGTTACTTCGAGTAGATTGTCTTGTAAAAGAACAGGGAAGTCACAGCTAATTAGCTGTTAGCTAGAATTGCTGTGGAAATAATGGTACTTTGCAATGTTACAGAATCTAAAGATATCTATCCTGAGGTGTAATATATATTTGCATCAGGGCAACATCAAATGAAACTTTGATCAGAAATAATGACTTCTAATGGAGCTATGCATGATACTGTGAGGCTGTCAAAGCTATTGTGTATCTTTCTAACGTGAGTATAATATATGCATTAATGCATTTCTGACACCATTTTGAAAGTCTCTTATTTTCACCTATTCTTGGGATGGGAAGGTGAGGTAGAGACTGTTTTACTCTACACCTTCCCAGCAAGTTGTCACTTAATAATACACTCAGCAGCTGTGTTGCTCATTAACAAGTAACTCCCAAGATGGAGAATGTGTCTTAACATAGGAAGTGTTTGCAATAAATAGGATAGTTGTGATGAATTACTTTTGCATTAACATGAATCTTTATCTACAAATTGGAATTGAAAAGGAATTAATTGTATGTAAGATAAAGAATAAAAGTACAAGACTAAGGATTTGATAAAGTCTTGTGAAAAAAGTATTTACCCCATTACAGATTTATTTGGTTTGTTTTACTTTTATCCAAAGAAGATGTAGCTGGAGGCAAACCTTCCAAAAATCTCCACTATAGTCACATCAATGCACACAAATTCATTTTTCAAAACATCTTGGGAATCACTAGCAAGGTAAAAACCAGCCTCTTGTTTTTCTTCACACAGAAAGTCTGAACCCTTGGCTATTGAGAAACTTGAGACTGTTTCTCAATCCTTGGCACCTGTGAAGTTTAAAATGTTACCCAATCACTAATGCTATGAAGTCCACCAGAAATTGCCTAAATTGCAAACAACCATTCCCCACTGTGAAGGGAAGTGCCGAGCCAAACAAGATGGCTGTTAATATTACTTCAGTATTTGGAAGTGTAGCCAACACCAAATACTTTTTCTATTGATTATTGTAAGCTTCAGTTCAGGAACACTCCTCTGTCGGAGCACTGCGAGCTCTGAAAAAATATTTCTACATATATCGCAGCAGGCAGAAATTGGTCCCTGATTCAATATTTAGTTACTGTGCTTAGTGAAATCTTGTTTAACTGGATTTTTGCAAACCCAGTTCTGTCTATTTTACCCTAGACACAATAGGAAGAGCTGGTCCACGCAGATCTGTGATAGAACCACACTGGCCTACATGTGGACATTTGCAGAATTACATTTTAGGTCTTTAAATTATTACATGGTGAATAATATCAATGTATAAGAAAATTGAATCAGTATGACAAGATTCTTGGAAATTTGTCAGATTTTGCATGCTTTTTTTTCTACCCCCTGTACAGTGATTCCTCAATATCCTCACAGTGTCTACACTGAGTATTTACAGCTAACTAAACTCTTCTTCATCCCATATATCTCCAACAAGCAAATAGTTGTTGTATTTGGCAGATTTAATCAGAAGTGTGAAACTAAAAACAGATATGCTAAAATACAATTACAATTACTAAACACACAAGAAAAATCTCAAATCAGCTTCCACCATATGTACACAGTAAGCAGGTACCCAAAGAAAAAACAGGTAGTTACACCTCATGGCATGTTAAATTAGCATCCTTTTAAGAAAATGATTTGTATTTGTCGAAAAACCTCTAAACTAGCAAATATTTTATGCTAATGAATAACATAAAACTTGCTGATCAAGTTACTCAAACCATTGTGAACAAGAGGATGGCTTGGATGGTAATGCTGCTCTACTACACAATATCTTGGCTCAGCGGAACATATTAGATACTTCCTGTTTCTACTCTCTTCTTCTATGAAACTGAAGGGTAAGACTGCTAACAAACTTGTAATACTGAAATCAACCACTAGATGCTACTAAAAACACAAAAAAATTAACTTTAACTTGTTCCAACAACCCCCAAAACTGTGGTGTCCCACACTAGAATTTAATGAGTTACTAAAACACAACTACGTTGTTTAGTAATTATTGATCGGACACATTTACATTTTACTATTAAGATTGTAATTGCTGTGCGTTATGGACCGATATTATTCTTTGTCGCTTTATGACTTGAAACTAGAGTAGTTCTCCATAGTTTATCAAATTTACATACATAAAATGTGTTATTTTTTTTTACATGAATATAAGAGTATACTTGTATGCTTTAAGCTACCTTTTGAAATAATACACATATTGTAATTGTTCTAATTTGAGTGAAAAGGGGAGATGACAAATAAACTTAATATTATTGACGAGTTAAGGTTCCTGTTATAATACCACGTTGAATTTCACAGTAAATCTTGTTCATGAAAAGTTCCACTCTGAGATCTGGTTTCAAAAAGTGCCGGTGTCCGATCACTGGAGATGTGTAAATGCATGGCTGAATCGCAACAACCATGAATGGTTACTGGGACCAAAATCAAATTTTGATGACTCCCACCACTATTTTATTTATGCAAACCTTAAACTGTCTCCAGTGGGATAAGTTTTCATAAAGACTAAAGTAGGGGGAGTGGTGTTTAATTGCACAGAGAATCCATGGCCACTTTACACTAAGTGTCTCTGTCTATCTCAAAAGCAGCTGTCAGTGGCAGAAGCCAAAGACAGAAAAGAATGACAATGTGGAGAAAGCAGAAACTTAAGACTTGATAAGATCTAAATTACATTGGGCTGTTAAAATATGTCAATTCCCATGACCTAAGTGCTATTCATGCAACTAAGGATCTTTGCTCTGCTAAAATAAGCACTTTTGTTAATAATTGTTTCTTACAAATAAAAAAGAAACTTGTTATTAAATATAATGACATGTGTATTATTATGTTGCTTGCAAAGACCCTGTTGTCAATTAATTTAATCACAATTTATGGTGGTTATTGTTATTCCATGTTTTCTTTTGCGTCTATTGATAAGATGAGAAGCACCCTAAATGTCCTGTAAATATATAATAAACATTAAGCATTATTTAAGAAAAATGAATGAATTGAAAATCCTTCCTGTAACTATGTGAATTGTTCAAATTAGATCAGGATTAAACCTGTCAGCATTCAGTAGGGTAACAAAAGGTGACTTCAAATGTAGACAGCTTGGAAAAGAAAGTTCATTGTCTTCTTACATGATGAAAACTCAAAAATGAAGCAGGACTTGCAGTTTTATGCCAATTTGTTTATTGCTATTTTCCTCTGCATGACTTTTGTCTTCATGGTAAAATGTTCAAAGCTATCTGAAAGATTGGACTAAAAATAGTTATCAGACAATCATAAAACCTCCTCCTCCATGGGCTGCCACCTTATCGTGGTGGAGGGGTTTGAGTGCCCCAATGATCCTAGGAGCTATGCTGTCTGGGGCTTCATGCCCCTGGTAGGGTCACCCAAGGCAGACAGGTCCTAGGTGAGGGACCAGACAAAGTGCAGCCCGAAGACCCCAATGATGAGTAAAAACATTGGACTTGGTGTTCCCTTGCCCGGACGCGGGTCACCGGGGCCCCACTCTGGAGCCAGGCCTGGAGGGTGGGCACGATGGCGAGCGTCTGGTGGCCGGGCTTTTACCCATGGAGCCCGGCCGGGCTCAGCCCGAAGAGGAAACATGGGCCCCCCCTCCCATGGGCCCACCACCCGTGGGAGGGGCCAAAGGGGTCGGGTGCATTGTGTGATGGGTGGCGGCCAAGGGAGGGGACCCTGGCGGTCCGATCCTCGGTTGCAGAAACTGGCTCTTGGGACGTGGAATGTCACCTCTCTGGTGGGGAAGGAGCCGGAGCTAGTGCGTGAGGTCGAGAGGTTCCGGCTAGAAATAGTCGGTCTCACCTCGACGCATGGCTCTGGTTCTGGAACCAGTCTCCTTGAGAGGGGCTGGACATACTTCCACTCTGGAGTTGCCCAGGGAGAGAGACGTCGGGCAGGAGTGGGCATACTTGTTGCTCCCCATCTCGGCGCCTGTACGTTGGGGTTCAACCCGGTGAACGAGAGGGTAGCATCCCTCCGCCTACGGGTGGGGGGACGGGTTCTGACTGTCGTTTGTGCTTACGGGCCGAACGACAGTTCAGATTACCCACCCTTTTTGGAGTCCTTAGAGGGGGTACTGGAGAGTGCTCCTCCTGGGGACTCCCTTGTTCTGCTGGGGGACTTCAACGCTCACGTGGGCAACGACAGTGAGACCTGGAGGGGCGTGGTTGGGAGGAACGGCCCGCCCGACCTGAACTCGAGCGGTGTTCTGTTGCTGGACTTCTGTGCTCGCCATGGATTGTCCATAACGAACACCATGTTCAAGCATAAGGGTGTCCATATGTGCACTTGGCACCAGGACACCCTAGGCCGCAGTTCGATGATCGACTTTGTCATCGTTTCATCGGATCTGCGGCCGTATGTCTTGGACACTCGGGTGAAGAGAGGTGCGGAGCTGTCCACTGACCACTACCTGGTGGTGAGTTGGCTCCGGTGGTGGGGGCGAAAGCCGGTCAGACCTGGCAGGCCCAAACGTGTTGTGAGGGTCTGCTGGGAACGTCTGGCGGAATCCCCTGTGAGACGGAGCTTTAACTCCCATCTCCGGCAAAACTTCGAACACGTCCCGGGGGAGGTGGGGGACATGGAGTCTGAGTGGACCGTGTTCCGTGCCTCCATTGTCGAGGCGGCCGATCGGAGCTGTGGCCACAAGGTTGTCGGTGCCTGTCGCGGCGGCAACCCTCGAACCCGTTGGTGGACACCTTCGGTGAGGGATGCCGTCAGGCTGAAGAAGGAGTCCTATCGGGCCTTGTTGGCCTGTGGGACTCCGGAAGCAGCTGATGGGTACCGGCGGGCGAAGCGGCATGCGGCTCGGGCGGTTGCTGAGGCAAAAACTCGGGCGTGGGAGGAGTTTGGAGAGGCCATGGAGAAAGACTTCCGCACGGCTTCGAGGCGATTCTGGTCCACCATCCGGCGTCTCAGGGGGGGGAAGCGGTGCAGCACAAACACTGTTTATAGTGGGGATGGTGTGCTGCTGACCTCTACTCGGGACGTTGTGGGTCGGTGGGCAGAGTACTTCGAAGACCTCCTCAATCCCACCAACATGCCTTCCACTGAGGAAGCGGAGCCTGGGGACTCTGGGTTGGGCTCTCCAATCTCTGGGGGCGAGGTCGCCGAGGTGGTTAAAAAGCTCCTCGGTGGCAAGGCCCCGGGGGTGGATGAGATCCGCCCGGAGTTCCTTAAGGCTCTGGATGTTGTAGGGCTGTGTTGGTTGACGCGACTCTGCAATATCGCATGGACATCGGGGGCAGTTCCCCAGGATTGGCAGACTGGGGTGGTGGTCCCCCTGTTCAAAAAGGGGGACCGGAGGATGTGCTCCAATTATAGAGGGGTCACACTCTTAAGCCTCCCTGGCAAGGTCTATTCAGGGGTCCTGGAGAGGAGGGTCCGTCGGACAGTTGAACCTCGGATTCAGGAAGAGCAGTGTGGTTTTCGTCCTGGTCGTGGAACACTGGACCAGCTCTACACCCTCGGCAGGGTCCTGGAGGGTGCATGGGAGTTCGCTCAACCAGCCTACATGTGTTTTGTGGACTTGGAGAAGGCGTTCGACCGTGTCCCTCGGGGAGCCCTGTGGGGGGTTCTCCGGGAGTATGGGGTACCGGGCCCTTTGATACGGGCTGTCAGGTCCCTGTATGACCGGTGTCAGAGTCTGGTCCGCATTGCCGGCAGTAAGTCGGGCTCGTTTCCGGTGAGAGTTGGACTCCGCCAGGGCTGCCCTTTGTCACCGATTCTGTTCATCACTTTTATGGACAGAATTTCTAGGCGCAGCCAAGGTGTTGAGGGGATCCGATTTGGTGGCCTTAGGATCTCATCTCTGCTTTTTGCAGACGATGTGGTCCTTTTGGCTTCATCAGATCGTGATCTGCAGCTCTCGCTGGAGCGGTTCGCAGCCGAGTGTGAAGCGGCCGGGATGGGGATCAGTGCCTCCAAATCCGAGGCCATGGTCTTGAGCCGGAAAAGGGTAGAGTGCCTTCTCCGGGTCAGGGGGGGTGTCCTGCCCCAAGTGGAGGAGTTTAAGTATCTCGGGATCTTGTTCACGAATGGGGGAAGAAGGGAGCGGGAGATCGACAGGCGGATTGGCGCAGCGTCTACTATCAAGCGGGCGCTGTACCGGTCCGTCGTGGTGAAGAGAGAGCTGAGCCAAAAAGCGAAGCTCTCGATTTACCGGTCGATCTACGTTCCCAACCTCATCTATGGTCATGAGCTTTGGGTCATGACCGAAAGAACGAGATCGCGGATACAAGCGGCCGAAATGGGTTTTCTCCGTAGGGTGGCTGGGCTCTCCCTTAGAGATAGGGTGAGAAGCTCAGTCATCCGGGAGGGACTCAGAGTAGAGCCGCTGCTCCTTCACATCGAGAGGAGCCAGTTGAGGTGGCTTGGGCATCTGGTCAGGATGCCTCCTGGACGCCTCCCTGGTGAGGTGTTCCGGGCACGTCCCACCGGGAGGAGGCCCCGGGGAAGACCCAGGACACGCTGGAGAGACTATGTCTCTCGGCTGGCCTGGGAACGCCTCGGGATTCCCCCGGAAGAGCTGGAAGAAGTGGCCGGGGAGAGGGAAGTCTGGGCCTCCCTTCTGAAGCTGCTACCCCCGCGACCCGACCTCGGATAAGCGGAAGAAGATGGATGGATGGATGGATAAAACCTCTCTGATCCATGTTGTTATTGAATGTTCAATCATTGTCTAATTGGGACAGGATTAGCTACTCAGTTTTTTTTGACTGGGGAGGTATTTTGCAGTAAATTGGTACATCTGAGGGAGACGCTATTACAACCTGAAAAATGCTTGTACTCAAGAAATAATTGTGTCTGATGTCAAACATAGAGAGGAGAGCAATGGTAACGCTTAAGGAGGAAATAATGTAGTAGATCCCAGGGAGAGACGGAGCAGGTGATTCGTTGTTTTGTCTTTTCAATTTACTGGAAGATGCTTGAACAAAATTATTATGTGCCATTGCTGCTTTGGAGAGGAGGATTAATTGGGTCAGCTATTGCTTCAATTCAAAACACTCACATAAATGCTTCTAAATTTTATGAGGCCAAAAGAAACTGCAAAGAAGCAAACAATTTATTCTTGCCTATTGTTCTATTCGTCTTTGTGTGTCAGAAAAATGATAAATTATTGGTGCACTGTGTCCCTTTAGCAGGTGTAAACTTTGCTATCTTATCTGGTTATAGGCTATTTTTAAATTGTGGCTTAAGCATGCATCTAAATAAATCATCCCTTATCATGGCGATTTGTACAAAAAGCCCTATTCAATCCTCTGAGAACTGTTTCTGCACCTTGCTCAGAGCTAAAGAAAGAAAATGGATTAGAAATACTGACTTATGACTTTGCTTAAAGAGGACAAATTTAAGATAGAAGCAGTGAAGTTTTATCTAATTCACAAAGGGTCAAAATATTTCTGCAATCCCACTGAAGTTAGGAAAATTGTTCTTAGCAAGTTGCAGAGAAACTGCACGCTTTTTGTCATCATCAATTGATTTTTAAACACCCTTCTTAGCAGATTGGGTTAATTTAGTTGCTTTCCTAGCAAGCATCCAGCAAAGTCAAATAACATTCATTGGGGTTGGGCCCATTGTTAGACTGCTTGGACTCTTCAAATACCTATTTCGAATGTGATTAGTTTTCAAGTTAAAGAATTTCAAAGGATTCCTTCTTGTTCATTTATCCACTCAATGTTTGCAATGCACCAGCACCACTGAAAGAATTTGAAAGACTCCACTTAACACTGTGGCACTTGTGTTCCAGCATCTTTCAGGTTATGACAAATTTGGTATTTTTTATTTCTTGGATTGTTCCTAAAGTTTCTTAACAATTTTATTTCACAATGTGACACAGTCAGCTATGTTAACAAAACTGATTTTTGAATAGGTTAAGAAGACAAAAAGCTTACAGAATGGCCCAGAGATCAAACCCACTGGAAATGTGTAAACTATGTCCCAAAAATCCAAGTCTGTGGCAGGAAAACATCCACCAGTTCTCCATCAGTTATAAAAATAAACGTGGACAAGTCTCTTTCCAAAGTTATACCAGAAGCTTCTATAAACCTTCTGAAACTGGTGATTTCTCTGTAATTTAATAAGGAACATCTATCCAAAAATGTATGGCTGTGGGCGTGTGGGGGTGCGTGTGTGTGTGTGAGGGGAGAGGGTGGTGTGTTTGACCCTGAGTAGATTACAAATAATCTGCATTGAAATTAAATTTAAGCACCCAGTTATTGTTTTTAAAATTCATTGCAGTTGTATATAATGCATCATCACACAACCAACGATGAGCTCATGTAAACTTCTTACTGACAAATTACTTTTAATAAAAACTTAAACATAGATAACCTTACATTTATGGCTCTTTAAATAATGTATTTTTATTTATGTTTATCTTTGAGGCTGATCTTTTTCTCCCTATAGGATTGTTGAATCCTCCTCTGCATCTATCATGTAGTGTTACATGCAAGTCCCGTGCCCTTCTGCTCCTGCTCTCTGTGGACTCCATTGTGCTGACCTTCCTCTTGGCAATGTGGGTAAAATCCTGCTAGAGCTTAAATCAAGCCTGTCTTAAGTCGACACTCTGGTGGCCCCTGACGCAAAGCCAGTTAAAGAAGTAATTAATCAGACTGCAGATCTTCAATGAGGGTCTTCCATGTCAGAGTATGTAAAGCGGGATATAAAGTGCCCTAAGATGGTCAGGATAATATGGAAGAGGAAAGCTTACGAAGTTCTAATTGCATTCAAAAAGTACTTCTGAATTACATTGATAAAAGAGGAACTTGCCTGTAAAAACAGATTCATATAGTATGGAGATTCAGCCAATAAGAACTGTCAAACAAAACAAAGAAACAAACTGCAAGCTCAAAATCAATAGCTTTTTTTATCACTGTCACCAAGTGAGTTAGGACAGAATCAATAAGAGAAAGAAAACAGAAAATGGCTAGAGATGTAGATATGCATGACACTGAAGTTGCACAAAGCTTTTCTAAAGGAGAAGCAGATACTGAGACTAAATGCTAAAATTTCCTGTAAAGCATCTGATTTTCCTACTTTTGATCCAGCTGCATTGGCGCAGTCAATGGGTGCCTCACCTGCTCTCACTCTGTCAAGTTCTTGTAATTTAATTCCTCCATAGTCTCAAAAGACCCAGGGACATTTCAACTTCTTTTTTTTTAAAATATGACAGATGTCCAATAATTTCACATTTAATCTCTGCCCTGCGGGTACAAAGTATGTGAGGCAGCAAATTGATGCCTCTGTAGGCAGTGAGAGGGTCGATTTCTAGTGATTCTGAAATTGGATACTTACTCATTCAAATTCAGTGCCCTCATTTGAATACTGCAATGAAGCTGGGGTATGGTTCTCGTTTTAGCTTTTGCCTCATATCTGTCCTGAAAGCTAAATTGAGCTCAAGAAACTTTGCTTCCAGAATAACAAAACTTGGAAAGTGAAAAATATTTGTTCAAATACTTTTTATCTATCAGATAGATTCTTATGGTAAAAAACAAAACAAAAATAAGTTTTCTATTTTAAAAAGATTGTTTATTTTTAACTTTATAGACTAATGACTTTTTTTAAATTGTATTGGAATTCAGCTAAGAATATTTTACTTTAAAATGTTGAAATGCTGCTCAATGTCATCCACACATTTTCAACTGTAGATCACTCAGAGCATAAACAAGTTGGCAACCTGATGACAAGAAACACAAAATATGTTTTTTGACACAATAATTGACAGTGAGAGATCTTTAAATTTTTAATGTAGTTGTGCTTATGTGCCTGCTGATGGTTGAAATAAGGAAAAACAGACTTCAAAGCAAGTCATGAAATACCAACCAATAGTAATAGTGTTATTACTACAGGAAGATCAGTTTCTGCTCATCAACTACTGGAACGAGTCTAACTTTTTGTTCCTGAAATGTATGGATCCGGTTGCGTTTTGGTAACTGTGATTAAATGTCATGATGTAGTGATGAATGGGTTTATAATCACTGCTTAATCATTTTCATGTTTGTTTATATTTCAAATCATGCATCTGCATGCAGCAGACACTTAAAAAGCTATGATTTGGTTTTGCTTTATTCAATAATCAAGTCTGACAATGTTTTAGCTACGGTTTTACTTTTCTTAATCATTTAATGGCAGCAAAAAGTTAGGGTAATTTTTTAACCTAACTGTATTAATTATTTATTTGTCAGCATAAGAATCCACAAACAAAAAATAAGTTGCATTGCTTTTTTTATTCCATCTGAGATTTAAAGTCTTTGGTCATCCTTGCTGTGCAAAACGTTTGAACTAATGTACTGATTTTTCAATGTTTTGTTTGATTGATGTTTACCATCATCATCCTGTGCAACAAGATAGTTCAGTGCCACGGATGTTGTCTGAGCAGTGCAGTACAAATAGGAGAGAACAGTAGGCAGACACCCAAGACAGAGGCGTGATTTATTGGGTACAAGAAGAATGCACAGTAAACCAATGGAGAGGGAACTTTTTAATGGATTCTCCGTGAAAGATAAACAACTGGGATTGTTCCTCTTCATCTTATTGAATGGATTTGGGTCCTCTAGCACAGCCCAGGTGAGCTGTCACGACCTTAACAAGCCTGGTGGTTTAAAACATTTTACTCAGATATTCTGCTTTAATTTTTTTCTGGTTTCCAACTTCTTTTTGGAGTGGAACGTGGGAGGCAATACAATAAATATCCCATTGTTAGATTTATTTTGTCTCCAAGTTGGCTGCCGGGCCACATAAAGATTGTCAATGTCATCCTGTTGGCACAGAGGGTGCAAGAGCAGTCTCTATAAAGCAGCATCAGTGTTGCTGCAGTAAATCAATGATACTTTAGTTGTTGTATATATGTGAAAAATGAGACTAGTAAAAAGATGTCTGATTTCTGAAAAGACTACATTTTCTTCAAAAGAGGACCTTGTCAGAAACTGACTGCATTATCATCTGCTTCAGTTTGGGTAAGTCAGGAGATGTAAAGAATCTGAGTACTGCAGCACAAATTAACAAGTGTTGCTTGTTTTTTTACCTTGATGTAAAAAGCTAATGTTGAGTGATTTCTGACAAATCTGTCTTTAAAATGTCTTCTGATTTTACTAGCTGACTTTGACTGGCTTCAGCTTGCCAAGATATATAAACATTGTGACACATTACTATGCAATACAGTACAAAATCCTATTTTTAGGTTAAACACAATTTTCTAAGACAGCACTTGTTTTTTTGACTCTTTTCTGGTTAAACAAAGCCAGAAGGCAGAGTTAAGCATGTGTTTTGATGCAAAAGTGTCTGAGCACCCGCATTTACCACCCAATGAGCCTGCTGTTTCCTCTTCTCTGCACTGTTGGTGTTTCATCAGAAAGGATGTAGGAGGTAAACAACCAGGTTAAGTGTCAATTTCAATTTCTGGTGTGAACATTCTAGTAGCTGCTCTCAGCTGCAAAAAAATGTAAAAAGTGGAGTGCAACATTTTCTCATACAAATGACATATTTTTCAATTATTATCCAAGCATACAATATATTTAGTGCTTGCAGGTTACTTTATACCTGGTAGACATGGTACTAAGAGTTTTTCTAAAGCAGTTGTAAAATTGTTAAAAAGAACAAACCTTTGAACATTATTTCCACCAGTGGTTAAGATGTGTTGAAAGTCTTAAAATAAATTAATCTATTATTGCAGAAGCGTAACCTTAGACTACCAACTTGTACTACATTTAATAGGTGAAAATAAATTCTATATTAACATGTCCTTTGGCGCCACCTTTAAGTCATTCTAAGGATCAAGCTTAATCCAGGTTTCTCGGTGGTGTATACATACTACATTACACAGATGTAGTTCTTTCAGCTACTTCTTGGCTTCTGATGTTACTAAACAAATGGCTTCTTTCAGTCTGAGTGGTTTCACCTGAAGTTGGTACAGAACTCAATTCACTATGGAAAATGACGCTGCCTGATCATCTTAATCGTCACAAGGACTTTTGCTTTTATTCTACTATCAATACTTAGATTTTACAACAAAACAAAAATGTATCTCTGTTGAACAGAACAGGATGTTCTGGACATTCCCGTGTTGTTTATTATTGCATGTAGCTGTTTGAACAGATTATCGCAGCACCTTTAGAAATCTGGAAATTGTATATAAGAATGAACCAGAGATGTGAAGATCCATAATACTTCTGGATGTCTTGGCTGACTTCTTTAGACTTTTCCCTGATGTCAAACAAGGCAGCAACATGTTTGTGTTTGAGGTGTTCCCTTAAAAACAAACAAAAAAGAAAATAAGGGAAAGAAAATATGTAATTCCATGCCAGACAGAAAACAGTTACGTGTTTTTTCATGTGGGGTTTATAAATATCTGTTTACAACTACATATAAACAGAAAATAAGAAACATGTATAATAAGCATATCCTCCCTTAGCGAAGCAGCTTCATAAAATATGAAAAACATTTTTTTTGTATATTAGAAATTAATTTGCATTGTTTACTGGATTTAGTGTTGAGAAACTGCTGTAAAGATTGTGCTTGTGGTTGACTGTGTAGACCACAATCTGAAAAGGTAGGGTAAAGAAGTCTAAATATGAATAGAAATTGTCCACAAGCCCAGCATTACAATCACTTACTATTATTCTTGCTGAGATCAGTTCAGTCTCTCCAAAGCTTCCTGAAAAACCCTCAAGCACTGCAGGTTATGTGTATGAAATATAAAAGAAATCCTGAGAACTGTTTTATTCACTTGCAGACAGACTCTTGAAAACAAACTGCTGAAGGGAAAGTTAAATGATAAATGACTGTATCAAATGCCATGCTATTGTAATACCTTGAATTGCTTATTTCCCAGCTGTTTCAATATTTTTGTACAATAGGATAGAAATTCAGATTGTTTTGTAGAAATACATTCTGATTACTGGATCTTGGTTGCGCAATAGGATTATGAGAATATTTGGATACAATAAAGATTTGCTCCTTGAGATAAGTAAATAGCAAACATAATGGATGAAGTATTTTTTATTTTTACCCTGTTGTGTTTATGCTATCATAGTGCCATTTAAAGCTCAGATAAACTAAGCAAAGAAGTGTACTTTGTGTGCTATGTCATGAATTATTACAAATATTTAGAACTTCCTCAGACTCAACACAACAAATACAGAATAATTTATGATACTCAGGCACAAACTATCTGAAGGTTAAAGTAAAAATTTCTCAATAAAAAAAAACCTAAACAACTTAGCCTTGGATTGCCATGCTGACATCTTCATAGGAACCGGCATTATCCTGATCATAGATCTACTGTGTGTCTCCAAATGGAGCAATGAGTGAATAGTTATTGTGAGCTGACACTGTATACATTATATGCTGGATTTGTGAAGCTAAGCCATTTCAGCACCAAAGGACTCTCGTCCTCCTCTCAACATGAAGCCAACTGAAAATTACACAAGAGTCACACCATATGAGAGTCTGAGATAATTTTAAATTGGCCAAGCATACTGAACTGGGGCTCCGGTTCTATTGTATGCTAATGAGGATGGGATCTGCAGTGACTCCACAGTACCCAAGATCAAGCTTCAAAAATAAGTGGACTCCCAACTGCCTTGTTATTTTTGAAAAATGAGGAGGAATACTGGTTAGTACATAGAAATTTACCAAGCCGTATCCATTATGAAAAATGACAGGTAATGATGAAAACATGACCTTTTATGCTTTTTCTATTTTTTACCGGTAAGCTACCAAAGCACATCATTCATTTAATTCAACTGGCTTATTTAGGTTCTTTGAAGATAAAAAAATCCATTTTACCCAGATGAATCAGTCAGAGAAAACCAAATTAGAAAAAAAAGTACAAAAATTTAATGACTGAAAATCACAAGGCTACCATTAACAATACTGTGCTGATGGTTGGTAGGTTAAAGTTGTAAGGTAAAATGTAAGCCTGAAATTTTATGTTATATACATCTACCAGGCCTATGCTTCTGATTTGCACTTTGGAAGGCCTCACAGAGTTTAACAGACAGAATAAAATATGCTATAAGGAAACACAAAGTACAACCAGATACTAAATACATGGGTTTTTGTTCTTAATAACGCCCACCTAGTTTTAAACAGCCGAACAGAAGGACAAATAAGTGAAAAAAGTACCAGTTGACATCACTATTAAACAAGCTGAAATAGTTGCTAAATTGAATGTTAGTAATGTAATTCACTAAAGCAGAAACAGTGAAATACTATCACTAAATATAATCACATAGCTTCTCTTCAACTAGGTTAGATCTAAGTTTAAACTTAGCAAGTTTGTGCATCGGTGACAGCCTAGAGTTAAATGTCACTTTATATAATGCTAAAAACTCAGCAAACTCAGTACATTGCACATGCACATACTTCAAAATGCCTCAAAATATATGATTTGACATTTTTAAATGGATGTCAGGTGTGGAATAAGAAATAGATAATATTATCAATTATCTGCACTTCATATTCATAGTTCATATTTTATCCATTATACCATCAAAGCTAATATTAAACATGCAAATATCCAACCATGCTCTATTTATCTGATACTGTATGTCATAGCTTTTGTATATCTGTCTTTAGATGTTAGTTTTTACTTTAAAATGTTACTTTTAAGTAAAAGAGATATGTAGATCTGTGTGCATTTGTGCTTTTATGCCTGTTTTATCATATTTAACAGTTCACAAGGAAATTCAATTAACTTGTCAAAACTGTTTTTCCTATTTGTTTGGATAAATTTATACTCTTTGAGCTTCCCTCCTTTCATCTTTGACGCTAAAATACACCGTGGGTATGCTGACAAGTCACACCTTTTCCCATTGCGAACGCTAAAAGCCTGGAGGCCAGAGCAGACTTAACTAGTGTTTAACATTCTACTGCTGGGAGTTAGTTGTGTGAATAATGCATAACCGGCATGATGGCAAAACTTGTGTTTACAAGAGCAATTATCTGCTCCGAACCTCTGAATGTCCCTAGAGTTAGAGGCACTTTTCAAAGAAACCAATAAAGTATGAGAATAGAAAGCAAAAATTAACATGTGCGTTAACATATTTTTTTTTCCATAAATATGTTAACCTTAAACAATGTTAAAGAACATTTCTGATTAATTGTGCACAGGCTTTAAAAATTACATAACATTTCAACAAGGAATTTACATTCCAACCCAAAGCATAGAATCAAGATCCTTAGCAAGGCATTTTTAAACGATCGCTATCAAAAACTCAAATTTAATTGTTGATGAAAATTTGCATGGTCAGTTTTTCACAAATTCTGGCTATACTGTATTCATGTGCACAGTTAAAAACATTGTATAGGATATTGTTTTTGTTTTTTTTTTGTTAATCTCAACCAGGGGTTTTCCCTATCAACATGAGTGTTTCTCACCATTAACAATGATGTTCATAGTGAAAGAAAGACAGTATTGGTGGCTGCAATGCAACTTCCCCTCTGTCTGTGTCATCTCCTGCTTTGTGCCGTGCCCTGATCATAGCTGAAATACCAGCCATTATATTTTACATTATGGTTTAAAGCAACATATATTTTATGGAGTTAAATCGTGCAGCTTTAAAGAAGACTGTATTTTAATGACAATCATAAATGTAACGTCAAGACAGATAAGACAGATATGACAAAAATACAGTTCGCTCTGTCTTTGTTCAAGACGACATATCAGATATTCATCAAAGATCACTGATGACATATTCTGTCTGTATATATCTGATGATGAACACAAGAGTTTCTGTTTCATGTTTACCATCCACCGATCGGCATCCCACTGATTAGATGGCACTACATTGTGTGTGTCCCCTGGCGTCAGTGGCAGGCAATAACAGAGATTGATAGTCGAGTTAGGACGTCCATTTGGGGCCTTGATCTACGGCTCCAAATCTCAAGGGATGAAGCCATCCCAGCCACACTCAGCTGCCCAGGGCCAACGGTCACAGTAATCGAGAGGAGATGTATTTATAAAGTGCCCTGCTCAGCAACCATGCTCATTCCAGTAAATCTGAGGAGGAGCTGAGAGAGAAAATGTCACAACCCAAGGACACGACAAGGATCCTCACCTGCCATAGCCTGCAGGTAATTGGGGTGTCAGAGTGTCCCAGAATGCATTTCCCCACTATCCCCGCTTTTAGGGGTTACCTACTTAGTGTATTGAAAAAAGAGAGATGGCAGAGACAAAGAAGACAAACCAAACAATGCATTTCAATAACTGAAAAAATACCCCATGGATGCAATCCTGATTATATCTACACACGTCTCTAGGGTCATGTGCCAGAACTGCATGTTAAATGGACTGACACATATGATCATTTTTAAATTAGGTATTAAAGACACATTCAAGTGCACTGTCAAAATACCTATATGATTTCTAAATTTTTATTATCTTCTTCTTTTGCTTTCTTAATCTCAGTTATTCATCAAAAGTGGGCTGCAGCCTTCACCCTTACTTAGCACCCTGCTGTGGTGCAAGTAGCCAACACAAATCTAAAATGGAGATATTGACTGGAGCTTAGGGCATAATCCATATAAAATGTTTTGAGGTATTGAGAGAAGAGCCAGGGGACAGAAACTAAAGGGCTAGGTGTAGCTTGGGAAAATAAATAATCATTTTGGAGCTACAGCTTGCATGCTCTATGCCCTATAGCTTAAAACCCAAGCCTTATTCAATATCAAGGTGGGGAAATTATAGGCCAGACTTTTTGATTAGCAGTAACTGTTAGTTCTTAGCAATTAAATGAAACTTTTTCTTGACGTTTAAGGCTGAGATAATAGAGAATTTTCTGTAACTGTTCAAAAGATTTCACAAAGAACTGACAAGGCACCAGAAGCAGCAAATCCGTGGGGAAACGCTAATGTGTTGTAGATGTTACGCAGATGTCCTTTCAATTAACTAATTAGAAGCAAGGGGAAAGGATAATGATACATGTCTTTGTGTACTTAAAATATCCATGTCTATTCATCCCTGGGCTCAATGCAATGCTGAAACTTTCAACTTGCATGTGTGATGAAGATCAAATAAACACTGATGTGTAAATGAGGACAAGAATCTACCATGTAGATGTAAGCGAGAAGGCGAACTGTGCTGATAATTCACACTGAGATAGTGGTGGTACCATTCCATCAACTG
Source organism: Xiphophorus couchianus (assembly GCF_001444195.1). Lineage (NCBI taxonomy): Eukaryota > Metazoa > Chordata > Actinopteri > Cyprinodontiformes > Poeciliidae > Xiphophorus > Xiphophorus couchianus. The sequence goes on from NC_040239.1 coordinate 19,100,139, forward strand.
CAGTGCAAGGATGGCATTTTAAACACCAGCTTTTCTTCCTCAGGGAGCAGGACAGTTTAAAGTCTGCAGCTTTAATTCTCAGAAAACAACCCCCACCCTTCTCATTCTCCTCATTAAGTCTCCCTTCTTTGTCTTTGTTTAGATTCAATTTTAAGCTTAGCTATTACAAAACACTAAAAAGAAATCTAATAGAGCACAATGTTAAGAAAAGCAGCTAAAGCTCTATCATAATGTACATGTCATGATAAGACAACTTGACTATGAAGAAAACAAAACAAGAAAAAAAAGCAGAAGTAGTGAATGCTAGAAATACATTCAGATATTAAAGCAAATCTTGACAGTGCACTCCGCACTCTTGTACTGCTATCGCATTATTTAAAGTTATGTATATTTACGTATCCAAGAATAATGTTTCAAAGGTCTAAATGTCAGCAAGTTTTTTAAAATATTAAGTCTCAATTTCTTTGCTTTTGACATGCCTCCAATTTGTTTAGTATATGTTAGCATGAAGGGTTTTAGAAGTTAGTGATTTACTGTATCAGAATGTAGTATGATAGCATCATCAAACATCTCATTGTTCAGTGCTGAAGTGGTTGGATATTTCTCCATTTCATTAGTCACAAAGTAGGCCAGGCTACTTTCAGTTGCAGCCACTCCAAGTATTCATTACTCGGGGGACTATTCGACAGATCTTTGTTCCGACCATGCGAGGCCCTTTACGGTAAAAGTCTCCACATACGTCTTCCAAAGCCGAACAGTCGATACACAGTCAAGTGGTTGTGGACTGTCTATATTTGCACACACCTTTCATAAAACAGCAAAGAGCAGCGGAGGGACACCCCTCCAGCTTCAGTATAAATCATGACCTTTCGCTTCCTCTCTTTTCCCTCCCTGCATCCTCCGTTTTGCTTTCATAAAATGATAATGGAACTAACACACTTTTCAGCTGACAGCCTTCTACATGAACAACAATGTTACAATTTCTATCCAGGAGTTATTAGGCATTTGCTAGTCTTACTTCGCATACAAGTTATTTAGTGAAGAATTGTACAAATGCACATAATTTCTCGCCGTGTCAAATGAACGTTCCTCAAAAGTATTCATGTGGAAGCGTAATATTTGAAGAGAAATATCAACATTGCTGTCAGAGCACATTTCTGCATAAAACAGGCAATAAACTTCTTACCAATCACAAAATCCTTTGCATAGAGCTCTGCCAAAATAGTTTGCCTCTCTACAAACAATGATGCGATTTTTGTTGCATGTTTATGTCAATGTGAGCGAATATCTGCATTTCTTGTGAAGAATATGGGGTCTTCAAACTGATGAGCAGAATATTAAACATGATAAACCTAACTGAAAGAAGAGTAGTTATTAAGGCATTGAATGTGAGACGTGTAGATGTGTAGGAGCTACAGGCAAAATTCAAGCTTTTGTGATGTGAAGTTTAAAGAGCACACTAAACTGCATTGAAAGGAATAAATTGCATTTGTAACACACTGTTAGGCATAAAGAGCAGGAAATACCCACACTTTTCCATTTTCCTTTGGATCATTAATTTCTGTTTTGTTCATGATAACAGTGGTTTACTGCTCCCGAGAGTCACACTGCCTCCTTTGGCTTCTTTAGATTTAAAAACAGTCAGATCAACATGATTCCATTACGTGACTTACTGCTTTCATTTTTTTTTTTTTTTGTCTTATTGTGCTTATTAAATGACCAGTAAAGAATGTTTTAAATTGAATCATAATTCATGCATGCTGTAATGTATGGAAAGAATTTTATCCAGCAGTTCTGTGTGAGTGACACTGTAGAGATTTTAGAAAGGCTTTTTTATTCTTAAAGAGAATCTACATTTTTAGGGCATACTGTGCCACCCTGCTATCAAGCCTGTCTACCACCTGCCTCTAAAAGCTTTTATCTTACAAAACCAATAGTGAGAACTAGAATCAAGCATACAATTTGTGGGTTGAAACGGCTTACTTTGCTGAATATTCAACTCAAAATTTGTTCCATAGTTTACAGTCCCTATAAAAGCTATTCTCCTTATTATTGCTTTTAAAAATCATGCCATTTTATAGCACAATCATGAAACTTTGTTACCTTCAGTTGTAATAAAAATTTGGTAAGCATCAAATATAACTTAGAAAAAATTTGACTTCACAGCTTGATGGCTTGAAATTGGCTTTTGTCTTTTTAAGAAGCTCCTGCTCTTTCTGACAGGAGGTGAGGGGGTGTGCAGCGCCAGACAAGATTGTGACTGACAGCACTAAGACCTGTCTCCTGGCTTTGATTGATTGTTTCTAGTTAGCACTGGTTGGCTTAAGTAACTATTAATAATTATTACAAAATTCTAATTATTTATTTGAATCAGGGCATCAATTCCAGTGTCTCTGGTATAATAAGTCAAGCTTATTGTCTTGTGAAGGAATTAATTATCTGTGTTGTTTGCTCTTAAATAAACGTAAAAATGTTTAAATGTCCTGCGTTATTTTATCAGCACATTGGTATTATTACTGTAACATGATAGCGAAAACAAATCATACAATTATTTGATGCTCAAACTTCATATTTGTGCTGTTTGGCGATTTGTTTTGCCTGACTGAAAGTCTTTTTGGATCTTAATAGTTTTTAATTCTAACTCTTATCTTAGACCACCATTAGACCAAGCACTTAGTTCAAACCTGCATGAAATAAACAGATCAGTCAGAGTTGTGCATATGAGATCTCAACATTTAAATCAACTCTAATGCTCAGCTGATAGATTTGTTTATTAATGCTCCCTTGCAGACTGATAGCAAGAAATCTAATTTGTTTTAGTGGGAATAGTCTCAAAATATTTTGATTTTGCTTCTAGTTGCCTCTACCCTGGATCTGTCACATGACAAAGGACCTAACATCCATGAAATACCATTATGGGCCCATTGCTTGAATGTTTAATTCTCCAGCAGCAGCTCCATCTTGGACTGACCTTTCAGAAATCAGACAGAATGTCATCTGTTAGTTCCAGCTTGGTGTAATGACCTGTGAGTGCATCGGCTTACTCTCCATTTTCCTTCTCGTAGGTTTTTGAAGTGATTGCCACAGTGGACATGTGCAGCAAACAGATGAATGCAGAGAAGCTGAGGAGTGGAATTAAAACAAAGGTTTCAGTCAGCCCTTCCTTCTTGCATTTCTACCTAAGAATACAATGACCTGCATTATTTGTATTTATATAGTTAGCTTTTACAAAGTCTCCTCAGAGAGCTCTGTGAGGTGTTTAGTATGTGATGAATGGACACAGGGTAAAGGGTATGTTTGCGGATTGTCGAGCGAATGTGTGTCCCTGTGGGTGATGCAGAGTGTTAAATTAATGAATGACAAAGTCAGAAACTAGCTTATAGGCTACTGGATGGGATAAGTTTGTTTGTGCTGAAGCCTCCGCATCGGTTTAGTCTTGAATCTATTGATGGTTCAGGTAAAAGAACATTTTATAAAACTTAAAATCTTACTCTTAAGTGAAAACCTCAGCAGTCTTATCCCGGGTTAAAGTTAGCATTATTACATATGCCTCTACGTTGAAACAGGGAATTTTAATTTTTGCAAGACAATTGGTAAAAGTACTCTGACATTAAAATAAGCCCATCTTCTAAACATTAGCTCACTTTTAGAAAACACTGCACTCATTCAAATTGACATGTGATGTTGTCTCACCGGAAAATTCACAAACAGATAACCACAGGGCTAAAAGGCTTGGATATGGGGGTGTAAAGAAAAATCCAACTCCACAGCTTCCTGGAGGATGTCAAAAAATTCAGCTCCTCCGTATGACAAATTCTGCAATGCCTTGTGGGGCTAAAATAAAACTGGGATAGCAAGCAAGAGTACTGCCTCTCTCACTCTCTTCCTCATTCTGCTTCAGGGTTTTCACCATGTCTGAAATGAATATGTGAAAAAAGAGTGTTATACTGGGCTGCAGGTGGTGAATTGAGGCATTAGCTTCTTGGGGCTCAGCCTAGTGAAAATTCTTGAAATCCATACAACTCCTTGTCACCCTCTTCACATTTTTCTACCACTCCACAGCTGTTTTTTTCTTCTCTTTTCAGTCCTTGCCTGATGTCTCAGTTGAGTTCTCCACACATCCATTCACAATTACACTGAGGATACCTCTCTGTTTAAACTCGCTTAGTCATTTCATTTCTGAGTAGTTTTTTTGTTACTATTTGCAGTGTAGCTATTATTCAGTAATGAACTTTATTGTATTGAAACATATTTCTTAACATTTATTCTAACCTTACTGTACAAACGGTTTTGAAGAATATAACCTCATCTAATAAGATACTGCTTAAATGTCTTGTACTCTGCAGTGTTTGATTTTCGCTAATCTATTTTACAGCTAAAGGCTACAATGAAATTTCAGTTGTGATGATTTAGAGCAACCAAGTAGCCTTTTAGAGTAGCATGGTGAAATCACGCTTAGCAATTTATATGGGATCAGAGGAGCTTAAAAGGGCCAGCTTTATAAGCGTTTCAGCAGTTTAACTGATAACTTGAGAGGTTTGAATCCTCTGCATATCTGATAACACCTTTTGATTTCACAGTGCAATGTGGTGAGATACACACATTCCAGAGGAAAGGTATATTAAAAAAAAGACAACAGCAATTATCTGGAACCCCTGAAAGACATGCCTTTGACTTTTAGGTTAGGTAAATATGACAAAAACAGAAAAATTATTGTTTATGTGTCATGCCATAATTTTGTTATAGAAAAATAGAGCAAACGTGCCATGCTATTAGTGTCAGTATACAGAGGTTTTCTGGATTGACTCTGTCTATATTTGGTAATCTGTAATAACGATGACTGAATAGTGCATTGGTTACAACGCATAAACCAAGATGTTTCTTCAGTGCTTTAATATTTATTCTTTTTTCGCAAGTGTGGTTCTAAACAGAGTAATAAAAATAAACAGTGACTACATTCACAATTGTTCTGAGAAGTGAAGACACAACTGTTAAGATACCAGATAAAAAAGAATATTTGATCAATCTTTTCAAGACATTTTATTTAAGGAATATATATGGTGGATAGTTCAAAAGGTAAACAATTTCATTAAAAATTAGATATGCATAAATGTGCCTATCCTTAAATTAGTGATTTCCTGAATTTCCTTTTGATTCAGTCTCAGCATTTAGTGTGCATGAGGGCAGGTGTGCCTTCAGTTACAGTTAATTTGATTAACCTGAAATTAAAGTTAATCTTTAAGGATTTTCCTGGCATTTTCTTAATTACATATTTTTGATAAAGCTATTGTTTGCAGACAGGTCACACAGAATTAGAAAGAGCTCATTGGAGAGCTGTACCAGTCCTGAAAAGGATTAACAGTAAAATCCCCTTCAGAAATTGAATTCAATATTAGATAGATTTGAAAAAGTTTTGCAAAGTTCCCCACATGTGGGAGAGCAGAAAGGATGAAAGAGGTATCTCACTTTAATCGGCAGGAGAATAAAACCGTTCCTTCAAGAGATACTAACCACATTCAGAAGGCAAAACACTCCCACACTGATACAGCCTGGAGCCAGACCTTGGAATAGGCACTTATCTCTTAAAGGGGCAGTATTATATATTTTCCAGGCACATTTTATAGTACAAACACCTTCAGTTGGTGTAAAAATGCTGCATGACATGACTTAAAAATTTTTTGACTTTGCAAGTTAACACCTTGAAATTGGGCCTCTGTTACTGTCCAGTGTTAAGAAGCTCCTGCTCTTTCTGACACCGGTTCCAACACCTCATCATAACAATGCTCCTCCATTGAGCCATTTACAACCACTGGGCCTGTAGTTTGTAGTGTAGTTTGTATGGTAAGCTTATAATTGCTGCTGACTAGCCTGGTGGAGCCGAGTAGTGAAGGTGCAGGGGAGGAGGAGCTTTTTGGAAACAGGTGGCGATTTGTATGAGCAAGTATTCAGGCACTGCCAAATTGCTGCCACAGGAGATTCCTCAAATATGCACAAAGGAATCAAAGCAGCACTCCAGGTATGTTTTTTAATGAGAGAATAACATTATAATATGATATAAAGCAACAAAAAAATAGATACCCCCATTTAACACTGTGACATCAAATGGTAATATCCATTATTATTGCTACTGTGTGTTTTGGTAGATGATGGGTATCAGATTAATCTTTGTGGCTTGCTAAAGACAATAGAGGTTGTAACATTTTTTTGGTTAAGGTGCTTAACCAAACAAAATAGCCCTCAAACACAATGGTCTTTTGAGGTGGGGTACTCTTATGAGTGGCAACAGAAGTGGCCAGATAATAAAACTAGAATGAATAATTTAAGTGGGCATATTTGGCTAGAGCATTTCTTACAATGATATTGCCACTGAATTAAGTGTGCCAGTTTGCTGCATTTGGATCACATGCGTAACCAAAGGGGTTCGAAAGGTTGATAAGGAAGTCTTTTTGCACTGGATATGCGGTGCAAAGAATATGCGGGGGGAGGAAAAAAAATCTAAAGATGAGCTGGGGCACCTCATTCCAAACTCCACCCAAAGTATTGTGGCAACATCACGCTCAGAAAACAGATTTTGCCCATTTGCTTGAGCATTCTGCATTCTGTCCTCTGCCAGGACACACAAACCCCATCCAACATAATGCTTTCCCATTAGCAACAGTAGGTTATGTCATATTTGTAATACCATCCAGAAGAGAGGCGGAAACTGTTCAGAGTAAACTAAAAACAACACTGACATCAACTTCTGGAGTTTATATAAACCTAATGTTGAGCAAATTGCTCAATGAGATTAGATGCTCCAATTAATGAGAAAAAACTTGGCAAAACCAAGGTGGAACCGGGTCTTTATCAGATCAGACAAGAGCATAAAGATAAAAAGCAGACAAATAGTGCTGACATACTGCAGGAATGCTAAGAATAGAGATGTGCATTTTCAAAGAGATAAGACAAGTTTATCTCTGGCTGATCCAGCAGAAAGATAAAGACACACAAAAAAGAAAAAGAAGAATATCTCGAGCACAAATGGTAGTTAGCATCCCCCAAGTTCTGCAAACAATTTGCACAACGAAATGAAACAAGAACATTTTGCATACATAAAGATTAAGAAGTAAACATGTGGCTGTAGTCAAGACAGTTTTAAACCAACCATTTCTTCCTTTAAAACATCTTGAATAACTTAATAATTATATGAACCTATAGGTTAGAAAACTATTTCAGAGCTTATTGGTTTGCCTGTGTTTCTGTCCAGGATGAAGCCACTAAAGGAGCTACTGCTGCTAGTGACTTTATTTTTTCTATAACATAGACAGTACTCCGAGCAGTGCTTGTGTTTCTTTTTTTGTGTTAGTGCTGTCTTCTCAAATGTCGTCAGTCATGGCAGAGGGCCGGTCACACTGAGCCCGGTTCCCCTGACCATTAACGTTTTTCTTTCCACTCCTGACTCGTGCATGCTCCATATTTACTGACTGGTGTACAGTCAACCACTTGGTGCAATCTGCTGGGTCTCCTTAGATCTAAAACTTTTAAAATCAATTTCAATAATAAAGTGTTCATTCTACAATTTACTTAAAATAAACTACATTACAATTTCATGAAGTAATTTCCCTGCGATAAAATAATAACATCTTAATTCTAATTTTGTTTTCCAAATTGGTAACTCCTCTTCAATAATTTCTTTTCCTACTTTGGAATAAATAATCAGCAACAGGGCAGCTTCTCAGAAGCGCAAAACTTTGAATGTCTTCTTGCAGATAATGGTGTTTAATTGAACGATAGCACCCAAAGAGACAGCAAAATGACTGATAAGGAAATAGAAATAGCATTTGAAATTAGTCATATACGTGCATTGTTTATTTGTTTATCTCTTGCCAGACTGAGTGTGTTTATGAATGACAGCATGCTTACTCATGTGGAAGGATATTTCATGCATTGGAAATAAATAATTTGGCACAGACAGCAAGAGAGAGGTGGAGATAGAAAGAGTGTGAAGGAATGAATACTAGATGATATTAACTTTGCTAAAATGCCAGAGGTAAACCACTAAGTCTATAATATTTCAATGCAACCACATACCATTGACCGCTTCTTTATAGGTGTGTGCTGACATCTTTGTTTAGAATTCCAGAAACTATATGAAAAATTAATAATAATTTTAGCGTTCAATCAGAAATGTCCTGCAAAAAGCAGCAAAACGGAAAATACAAACTCGATTAAAACTGTTCCTGAAATTACTTATTAGAAATGCAATATCAGATCTTGTACTAGATGTTATTTAAAGACATAAAAATAATCCTACAGAAAGCCTTTGATTATAACCATATTTTAGAAATAAGCATACAAATCAACTCATATTGAGGCTAATAATAATACCAGTGAATTTACTATCACTAAATTGCCCAAATCTGAGTTTGTTTGATGTAGGCCTACAATAAAAATATACAACAGACAGTGGCATCATGTGCAAATAGTCAACAGAAAAATATTGGCTTGTTGGCTGTTATGATCATTTGGTGTTTGAATTTTGTGTGTCATTTGAGTTTCTGCTTTGAGCATTTCTTTGTTTTTTATTTACTCTCTTAGATCTTGCCATATTATGTCATTCCTTTGTGTTTTCGGTTCTTTAGATTATGCTTTCCTTCTGTTGTTGGTGCATTTGGATTTTCCTTCTCTAAATTCGTCTTTTTCCTTCCTGTTTATTGCCGTTTCAGGCCTCTTCCTTTGATTAGCTCCACTAGTGTTCATTTGTCTCTGTTCCTTTGTTCCTTTCTTCATTGGCTCCTTCCATGACATGTTCCAGTTTCCTGCCGTGCTGCTGCCTGTTCTTCAACCCGCAAGTTATTTTTATAAAAAATAACACCCTGTGATTATCCGAAGCTCCTGTCTATATTTTGGTCCTACTTTAAACTCATAAAATATAACTGTGTAGTCCTGGAGTAAGAGTTAAGCTCTAATTAACATAAATTATTGATTAGTTACTCATTAATTATTCTGAATCATGTTTACCTTGTTGCACTTAGTGTTGTACCTTTTATATTTGAATATTTCTTATCATATTTTTCTCCAATCAAGAAGTACTACCACTATGAAATACATATGCTGTATCTTCTAAAAATGATTATTTGTACCTTAGAATACGGTTATGGGGGAAACACTGAAGTAGTCCACTGTGAAACAGAAATTGCTAACCCAGCATAATTTGTGACCCTGGATGATTTGCACGGATTAGACCCAGAAAGCCTGACACAGCAAAAGGTCATAAGTTCACGGCCTGTACATCAACTGAGCAGAAGAGGCTACATTGCTGATGTTTGCAGCCTTGAGATCAATAAGCCTCAAGCTGCTTCTGTATTTCACTTGAACTGGACTTTAAGTGCTTCACTTTAAGCTCCCTAACATCCAATTGCAGAAACAAATGGAAAAATCTCTGATTATCCCTATGTGGGGACTGCACCAAAATAGTAAATTAATTGTGCTCTTTTGACTTTTTGTTTTTGCATGGGAACATGTAAGTGACGATAAATCCCTGTTGATAAATGTATTTACTTTGTTTAAAGTTACAAGAATTAGCTTTAAACGTCAATTTAATGGTGGTTAATTTAATGATGGTAGATAAAAAAGTTAAGAGTCTCGAATACTTACTTTTGTAAGATTTGTAAGATCTTACTTACTTTTGTAAGTAAGATCTTACAAAACTCAAATAACAAAGCCCAACATTGACTAATAAGGAGTAAATGTTGCAAACAAAACCTAAAAGTCATAAAAGTACAACAATCTTACACAAAATGAATACTTCCAGCCAGAAAAAAAGCTAGAAAATTTAGTACGCATGTCAAAAATCCTGTTCATTTTAATACGTCTAAACTTGAACAATGGGATCAATTTATAGCTAAGACTATCTGATTGTCAAAGAACTTATGCACATAACTCATGTAAAATGTTTTAAGGTGAACAGAATTGTTTCTGGTGGATTTCAATTATGCAAACACATTTCAGTTAAATGTCTGAAGATCTGTACAGAGAATAGAGTCCTCACTGGTTTCATGAACAACAAAACACTGATTGGATTATTATATCTTTGAATGCCATGCATAGACACTCATAATACAGTTAATACATCTGATCAGATGGATTTCAAATCTTTATATACCTTTAAAATGATTAAAAAAACACACATCACAATATATGTGATGTGTGTTTGATGTGTGCAAACAATTTTTACTTGCACTTTTTCTTATACTGCAGTCTTAAATTCCTGTCTGTTATCTTAATTGTGGACTCTTCAGTATTTCCCTTGCTGTTGATCTATTTTAACATTAACTGTCCATCCATCCTACCATCCATGAGTCACCATTCAACTTTGCATTCATGTTTCTGAACTGGTGGAGGAAGCTAGAGTATCCAGAGCTTGCACAAAGCAATGCAAAATGCCACACAGAACCATCCCAGCCAGCATTTTCTTTTCTTAATTCTGTTCCCTGCTGCCCATCTCCTGTCTCCACCACTAAGAACCAAGTACTGGGCCTGCGGTGACAGAGCCTTCTCCATAGCTGCTCCCATCCTTCAGGATGTCTCTTCCTAAATACATCTGTGAATCTACAGACCTTTGCAGATTCAAAACACATCTAAAAACACACCTTTTCCAAACAACTTTTAACGTGTTACTATTGTCCTGTTTTATGCTTATCCTGTGTTTTTGTAATGTGGTATGGATTTAAGTGCCCCCCTTTCATGATTTTGTTTGATTCTCTTGGTTCTGTTTGTAATTTTACTTGATTTGAGTGAAGTGTCTTTCAGTGTTTAGAAAAATGCGATTCAATAAAATGTTTTATCATTATTATGGATTTAGGGAAACATCTGTAACTGTGGGGTTTTTTTTACTGTCCCACCTCATATATGCTTATCTAAAAAAGTTTTCTGACATTTAGTAAGTAGGAAAAAAGTTTCAAAATACTAAGTGACCTAAAACTTAGACTTGGTCTGATTTAACTAAAGACAGTTAAAAAATGTGTGTGCATGTTTTTATTTAGTGTATGCAAACATATGGTTGCAACTATATTTGTGAAAACATGCAAAGAAAAGCATGCAAAAATGTAATTACTTGAATGAGAGCATTTGCATCTTATTGCACAAAATGACAACAAATCCATGCACCCTCTAAAATGTGTGGTGATTATTAAAACAAACAACAGTTCTGTGCCTTTTGAAGATGCTAAGTCTTTTATTGCCTGCACATATTAGTACAAGACCAATGTGTGCTTCACAGGAATAAAATGTGTCTGTGGCAATTACTTTGGAATGAAAAGTTACCTTTTCACGTTAAATGTGCTATTTTAATAACAACAGAACACTCAAATTTCAACATAAAATCAATATTTATCTTGACAAGTTAAAACAATTAGACTTCAATTGCTGTCAAGGTTGCCTCTCCTTTGTTTCACATTTTCAAGCATGGCACATTTTTAATATTACTTTTGGTGTGAAACACTAGAAAGAATTAAAATAGAGCCATGACCAACGGGGTGAGAGCGCGAATGTGTCAGTCAGAATGTTAGTGGGAATATGCACTTTATAAACTGTTTCCTCAGCAAGCAGTGTTGCATACAGCACCCAGTGAGTAATTTGGCAAAGCTTAAACAGAACGGTTTAGACAGGTAGAAAGCAGGAAGCTGCCTTCGAGCGCTGCCCCTTTTAATGCAGTGTGGAGTGAAGAGCACAGAAGAGCAGCACATGTCACTAAGGGCAGAAAGTGAAGGCAGAAGTAATGCAGGTTACATGCTTCATTAACCATTATTCAGCTGAGGACCTCTGACACTTGGCTGCCAGGTGAATTATCTGAGAATGACAAGAGAGGGAGGAACTGGGTGCAGACCACACTGAAGGCTCGTGGAAAGAAAGGATCTTTAATTAATTTCAAAGTAAGTCTAATAATAAGACTATTTTCAGTGGGGAGAACATGTCAGGACTTTTAAAATACATGTGATTAGAAGCAAATGTAACAAATGGACATCTAAGCGTGTTTAAGCAAATCCTTGAAGTGAAGTGCACATACTTGTAAGACCCTAAAGAATTTCCAGACTTTGCAGAGATGAAGCCATTTCAAACATGGAGTTAATTGTTGGGCAGTTTCATCAACATTTATCAATGTAAACATTATTGGTAGCTGTAATAAATTTTGACTTTTTTTTCCTTTATGTGGAGTTATTTGAGTCTACTGGAAACACATTTTAACAGCTAGCTGTTAGATATTCATGTAATAATGCAGTCCCTGCATTTCACTGAATCTGATCAGGTCATGTCAGTTTCTGGAATAGTTCTTCACAAAATATTATCAAACTTCTTTATATGTCTCACATATAACTGGACAATAACTGGATGAAAATGCAGGATCCACTCTCAATATGACATTGATTGTATTTATGACTGTTTTTGTGTATTAGAAATACCAATTCTACTTAATCAAATACGTATTTGTGTGTATTATGTGTTTTAACTTTCTATTAACAGTAACAAAGCATCCTTGTGTTGGTACAGATAAAAAGATTTGGGGATTTTGTTGGCTTAAGCTATAAATCAGATGTTGATAGTCCATATATTGTTGTCAAAGGCATGTCTCCACATAAAAACAAAAAGACGCGCTGTGAGAAATGTGTGTCCTAGGGGCTAGGTAAAGCCAGTTAATATCTTGGCATGGAGAGTGTGGACCAGGCCTGAATATGAGCGTTTTGCCAGGGCGATCCATCTTCTTAAAATATACACTCGATTTGACCTTGGTGCAGATACACAGACAAGTGTGAGAAGAACTGTTCTGAAGTTGAAAAAATATGACCACCTATCCTTCTTTTCATACATTTCTCACAGCGGGAGGATCCTCAATTATGTACCCATCCATACAAGGTCAGGGATGAAATGAGAGGTTGGAACACGAAGGTCAGAGAGGAAGTAATTCAAGTAGTGTAGATTAGTTTCACACAAACTACAGATGTTAAATGAAGCATGTATGCAAAATCTGGTCTCCATAAACTACCTTGCTCAAGTAATAAGTAATATTGTTTTGACATAGAAAAGTTGTTTCTCAGACAGCACATTTATTTGTGGTTTTCAAGATTTCCAAGTAAACCTTTATAAGGTTTACCACCTTTGTGCCTTATTAAACGAAGGATTTCATTTGCTATGTTAAGTTAGAATCATTAATTCCAGTCTGTGTCACAATCTACACCATAATCTAATAAAAATTAAATATAAAAGATTAATTCTTTATTTTCCATTGAAGGACCTCAATTATAAACTTAAAAGAAGCACAAAGGCTCTGGATATTTAACAGAACTAGGAGTTATTGAATAAATACCATCAATTATACTTAATATATAGCAATTATTAATCCCACTGCTCATTAAACTTCTTTTTAACAATTTAGGGTCAGGCAATATCCATGTGTTTTGAAGAATCCAGGATGCCATTGGAATCTGAAAAGGTTTTGTTTTGGACAATTATAAGAAAAGTGACTTTTTCCAGGGTGCATGTCTAACTATATTTTATAATTATTTTAAAACTGAATTTTACCTGATTGAAATGTGTTGCATTATAATCAAACTTAAATAAATTGCAGTTTGTATTACATAACAGAGAAAGTTTTCGGATCTGAACTGGACTTTTTCATTTTGTTTTTTATACACAACCTTGAGGTGCCGGAATTAAATGTTTTGTACACAATATTCACTCAGACATTTCAATGTGGTATTGACTTCTTAACTTTGTATTAAGTGATTTTTCCCCCAAAATGTTATGTTTTGAATCACATAGTGCATCTCCTTTGCATGGATAATGCAGAATTTTTCTTTTTTCTTTCGTAAGTCCTCTTGTTCTCCCAGCATGCCCGTCCATTTGGTATGTATCAAAACTTCCAAAAGGAGGTTAATTAGATATAATTAAGAATCTTTTTTTTTATATATTCCACTTCATTCAGCTATCATATTTCACCCACCAATTTATTATGTGTTAAAAGTCATTCAGGCTCAGACAGAGATCTAATATCAGCAATTAACTGCTAACAATTGTTAATTAAGCACTTGATTAAGTTTCGAGAGAGCCATTGTACATGTAAATTTTCCATCCTCAATTTTTAATAAATCCGTTAAATCTGCTCTTATCAGGTAGGTGTGTGACACTTTTTTTTGTCTTCAAATAGTGTCCTTAGGCTATGAAAATATCATTTGCACCCAACAAGGTGGCTTGAAGGGTTCCCTCCCACCAATTAATTCTTGCAGTGCATATGACAATGAAAAAGTGTCTGCACACCAGACTAATAAGTTCAAGCATATTTAGAATAAAAACATCCTCCACCCAAAGTGTCAGGAAAAAAAAAGAAAAAAGATCAGTAATATGTTTTCTCTCTCATTTTACCTTTGCTCCAAAGTCTCAAAAATAGATTATGAGATAAAATCAATAATTCTCTGGGAAACCTTGGTTTCTCAGACAGCTCAGGAGATCATGCCCAGCCTCTGTTGGGCGGTTGCAAAGAATCGTTTCAGCAAAGACACTGCAGTTAATATGACATCACCTCTAGTAAGTGCAGATAATTCCCCTCTTGGGTTCCTTCTCAGCACAGGGTTTGATTGATGTTACTCATCTTCCACTTGAACATCATTCATTTTCTTTTGGAAAGAGAAATCTCCACTGTTACTGAAACGGTGACACCAGATCTGATGCTCAAAGCAGCATCATATCTGACTGTATATCAAACAGTGTGAAATTAAACTGAAATATTAACCCCAGTTTGAGGATATTTGGCATCTCCTAATTCCCGCCTTTTCTTCTATTTTCTCTCGTTATCTATATTATATCGTACTTCTAAGCCATTTTTTGTTATTACTTTCATCTCTGCACCACACACAATGTGATGAAATGGTTATGGCATTAATATAAATGTATTAGTTAGTGAGTGAGTTTTAAATAAATAAGTTCAAAAGATTTATTTTGCAATTGTTGCCTGGTTCTTCCTTTGTTCTTGAACTTTAATTATGACACAGTCTGTCTCAGATAATTATATGTTCTGTAGAAGAAAAAAAGTCATATTAACAGTTGATGAAGTGCAGACAAACATAAACTATACCCTTCAAGTCATAAATAATAAATAAGAAAGAATTTCAATTATGAAGATTTTTAATACTCTGATCCTACGGGTTCTGGAAAACTTGAATTTGATCTAAGAATTTTCCAGGTCTTGTTGTTCAGCCATCCATCCATTTATCAATCCTTCTTGGTTCTGCATCAAAGTTTTCCAAACTAATTTCCTCTGCAGTATCTGAAACTTTTTTACTATTATTTTACTAGTTTGTGTCTTTATATCTATCTATAGCAACAGGCCCTTTTTAGACATGGATCGAATCTCATCAGTTAAATGGGCTCGATTACATGCATGCAGCAAAAGTCAGAGACTGATCCTGAAAATGACAAACTCAGTTTATCTGTTTTTCAGTAACAAGTTAAAAAACCTGACGGTTTGCCTGTTAATTTAAGTTGCTTATTATGCAGCGTTTTAATAATTTAAACATTGCTGGTTGTAATAAAAAAGACAGAACAGCAATGACCTGCAATTATGAAGGTGTTGTGCAACATGTGCAGCACATCACTCTGACCAACATTGCTTACTCCCAGAACAAAGCCATCCCTAATTGATGTTGGGAAAGGCTAGTTACTTTGACCTTGATCTATGTCTAAATTCAAAAGATGGAAGAGGGGAAATCTAGTTGTGTTGGGAATTCTAAATTCCCTCTAAGCATAAGTGTGGGTTTGAATGATTCTTTGACTTTTGCAACTAAGCCCCTTTTTCCAGCACACCAATTGTGCTACACTTGTGCTAGTACTTGGTTTGTACCAGTACTACATGATTTCACAAGCAAGTTCTGGTTCTTAGACCAATAAATTGCATCTTTCTCAGCATTAACTCTGAGCTGGAGCAAAAGAAGCTGGACAAAGCAGAAGCAGAAGAAAGAAATTAAGACTTGTGCTTAAATTTCGATCCACTTAATTTAAGACAAAGCACTGTCACAACAATAACAAAATGTGGTTTAAGCAATTAAAGTATTTTTTCATCTCCCATTATTAAGTTGAAAATAGCATCCACATGGCGCATGGAGCTGCACTCAGCTAATATTCTTCAGTGACTCAAGAACAGTGTTGGTTTTTAATATCGCCTGGTGGTCTTAATAAATCATGCTGTAGACGTTGTGCTTAATTACTATTTTCCAGGGCTGCTGATGCCAATGAGCTTATAAAAATCTCGAAGTGTTTAAAATTACCACTTGTTGGTTAAATAGTGTTAATAACTTAAGATAGTGATATTCAGGCATCTCTTTGAATGATTACTAAAACAAATATTTAGATTTTTCTCACACTATGTTGCACACTTTGTCCTGGATATTACCCTAATGCCAACTAATTGATTTCTAGAGAAGTGTACCACCCCAGTCTCATTCCACAACAGGATGGAACTGGTAAATGGAAATGTGTATATTTTCATGTTCTTTATCAGTTCACAAAAATGTATGTCTTGCATTTTAAAACTTGACCATACACTGTGTTACATGAGACAGACATCAGGTCACTAACTGTATGTAATATTAACTAAAAACTAGACTTTGTTGTTTTACCTAAGAGGGTAATTTACTTTGCACTGGACACTTAATCACACTTTGTGATTTATGGCCCTTCTAGAGTGAGAACCCATTTTGTAATTCATCTCTCTGGTCAGGGCTCACAATCCCTTTAGCCACAAAAAATCATCCCATTCACCTATCTGGTATTGAACTAAATACAAATGCAAATCCTGCAGTTGGGATGTTCCCAACATCCCTTGTGGTAACAAAACACCACTATATATTTTATTCAACTCCTTTTTTTCCTGTTTTATGCCGTCAACACCTGACCCCCACCACTACCCACTCCACATATCTCTCTCATTGCCAGGAATCCAGAGGAGAGTAGATTTTTATTTTCTCACAGGCACTCCTCCGTCCCTAGACACGCTATTCTCTCTCCTGCCAGCGGCTCCACTAACAGATTGCCAATAAGCTCTGTGGCAGGGCCCGCCAACATGTTCCTCCTCTATTCTCCCTGTAATGGCCCCTCTCTGGGGTAAGAGCCCCTGTCTGTCACTGATCCGACAACCCTTATAACCCTCTGCCATCGTCTTCCCCTTTGTGTCAGACCACCCACCTACTGCCTTCAGATTTTTTCAGATGCCCCTGTATATATAGGCAAATATGTACTGCTGGGGTGACAATCTTTTAGCTGGCAACATGTTATTAATGCAGCAAGTTTCCTAAACAACCATAGTAAAAGACACATCCAGTGTTTGTGAAAAAGATGATAGCCTGTTTAATAAGGGTCAAATCATTTACATTCATCAAGCAGAGAAAAAAATCAAAGGAAATTGAAGAAACTACTAAACTGGGTTAAGACCTGTTCAATACATTATTAAACTGGAAGGTGAGACAGGGTCCATCACCTTTGAGCAAGAAATGTGGTCGGGGAAAAAATAAATCTTGAATAATTGTGATCAGCAGTGGTAGAACTCAGTAATATATTTAACTCAGTTAAATATATTACTCAGCTGTAGTATAACTTTTATAAAAAATTAGATTTTTACATTTAAACATTAAAGATATCACTGTGACAGTATAAGACATAATTTGAAGAAAAAAAATTCAAGCTGCTCCAATACCTCCCTGTAGTCCTACAGCCATCTGCAGAAATACACTGCTCCTTGTCAGAACCAAGAGGATTATCTTAGCACTGTCAATCATGCTTGTGTATGTGCTACTCAAAAGTCTAAGACTGTTGCTAAAGTCTTTCTGTTTATAAATACAGGAGGATGGATTTTGTCTATAAAAGAAATAATCAGCAACAGAGTATTTTCCTTTAAGTTAATACATGGCACAGTTGTGGCTGTATTGTACAGATTTGGAGATGTCTTATATGGTTTTCTTGTTTTAATAACAGTAGCATTCACTCTCAATACATGACACACCCCTCATAATTATTTATTAGTAGGTTAATTGATTAGTAAAAAGCTCGCAATCACTCCTTACCTTATTCCGTCTCTCTGTGTGCCTCATAAGCATCCTGTTGCAGTATAAGTGAGACTAAAAAACATCAGAAGGAAATCTCCACAAGTCTTCTAACAGCCTCTGTTTATTTGCTTACAGCCAGTGTTCCAACCACATCGTTTTTTTTTAAATCCCTGAACCCATTTTAACTCTACTGTGTACTGTCTATGTTTTTCCTTGTCATAAGAAATGGCAGCAGATGACTATTTTAATTGGTTCGAAACTTTTGCTCTCAACAGTACTTCAATGTTGCAGGGCACTGGAGGAGTGGTAACACTGACATAATGATAAACATTTGACTTTTGAATTGCAACACTTCTTTAAACAAATGCAGATTTATGCCAGAGAAGTACACTCTTAGTTTTTCTTAAATGCTAGATAGAAGATTTCACTCTTTGCTCTCTACATTGTAGTATGTGACTAAAATAAACGTTCTGTGTCCTGTAACCTTTGAAGTGTATCTGACTTTCACTTGCTCTTTCAGTGATAATTTAATGGTCCAGATTGTCTTTATTCCTGAAAAGACTCAGACTGTCAGGCATGAGATCAGGCTTGAGAACAGGCGGGCCACCCTTTTATGTGGAAATCTTGTGTGGGAGAAAGCGGAATAGTTCAAATCGATTTTCTTAGTTTGACAAACTCATAGTGTTGGACTTCAGAGGTTGAAATGACATTTAGGAGGAGAGTTCTATTTTCTTTACTGTTCCGTTTCCAAGTGTTTCAATTAAGTGAGCTGTGTTCCTTGAGGTTATGACCTGTCCTCGCTAGACTCATAATAGAAAGCAGTAACTAGTGGCAACAGTGCACATTGGAGTCAACCGTATTCTCCGATGAAACAAAATCTGTTTTTTGGTGGTGTTTTGTCAACCATCTCTCTACAAGTAAGTCTCATACTGCTGATATTTCTCTCAATTGCATCAATGTTTCCTCTAAGACGTTGACAGTCACAGCGTTATCAAATTGCAATGGCTCATTCATGTCCTTTGTGTATACAGGTGCATTCATTTGTTTATGGATCACTATACAATTTTATGATATAAGAAGCACAGGCGGTCACCAGATCTTGAGATAAGTGTTCATAGTACCATATCCAAACCCATCATCAGTTGTCAGCACAAGTGATTGTGTTGTGAGGATAATGGGGCAGCTGGGGCCTGTCTCCAGTAGTTATAGGGCAAGACGGGTACACATTGGTTGCCAGTCCATCACAAGTAAAAGGATCCTTTAATTGAAAAACCACTTCAGGCTAGGAATGTTTTTTTGTTGTTGTTTTTTTGTCACAAGTTTCTTTAAGGTGAACTTTTGTTTGATAAATCTTCCCATTTTTTCCTATCTCTCTCAGACTCCCACTCCTGTCCCATTTCTTTACACTTTGTTTTTCCACAACCTTTTCAGTGTGATTTCTTCTGTTTGCAGTTAACCACAAGCATCTTGGGGATTTTGTCACCAGCCAATATGAGGAACAAATTCAAATACTTGCAGAGGAAATGTCATGTCCTCTCTTGCATCTGTGGTGGCTTAAAAATTTAGCATTTGTGTGTATGTACATGAAGAAGTGTGCTAGTATAAGAGGAATTTCTAAGGAAAAGACACAACTCAGTAGAAACACTGCCACTGTGTTGCATGATCAAAGATTCTAGTCTTAGATCAAAGATACAACTTCCCCTGCAGCTCTGAATTTAGTTTGGTGCTGTGTGTTTCCAAATGGAAATCAGTCTTCACAAATCAGAAATATTAACAAAAGTGTCTGCAGTGGTGTTCAGGAAATTTGACAAAAGAGTCATAGTTAATAAATTAGTATGTGGTGCTCATTTCTGAAATTAAAAATAACTTTAGGCAGATAAGCCAACATTTCTACATACAAAACATTTTAGTTTTTGCGCTGATGTAATATTCTAATCTTAAGCATTGTGTTTTCATTACCTGTAAGGAAAAAAAATACTCTGGGCGAACAGAACTTGTGTGTGGACATTGGACACCAGAGATTTAGAGGTAAACGCATGACAATGTGCAACAAATCATGCGGCGCTGACATCACATATGTGACCACTGTTATTGTTTGGCCATTCAGTGGCGAAAAGAGAGGTGCTTATTTTTACGATTGTTCATGCATTTGTTTGTTATAAGCCCAACTGCTCCGATACGTTGAGTTGCAAAAGAGAAAGATCACTTGGAGGTCAGCTGTTTCACACCATCTATCCCTCGCAGTCAATGCAGAATGCCATTCAAACTCCACATGCGTCCAAATACTTGATTTAATATGATTCCCAGTCGACATTGTCTTGGGTTTTGTTAACTTCATATTCTAACACTGCGTTCTGCACAATGGTGCAGCTGGTAGCACTGTTGCCTTGCAGCAAGAATGTTGTAGGGTCACAGTCTTTCTGCATGAAATGTGTATGTTCTCTCTGTGCATGCGTAGGTTCTCTCCGGGTACTCTGGATGAACACTTTTCTTAAACCAATCAGGTGTGGATGAGATCATGTCATGAAAACTAATATCTCTGAAACATTGTTTTAAAAAGATCGGGCTATGTGTGGACTATGCCTGAAACTAGAAAAAAACAGAGGTTTGGGGTTGTTATAGCAAGCTTTTTACAAAAGTAAAACTGTGGCTCCCAATCACAGTCATTGAAAGGTGATTCTTCATTTTACATTTCTTGTTTGGATTATTGTAATATCATGTATGTCAGCTTAGCTCAGTCACCTCTACATTGCCAGCTCCTTTTTACAAGTACTAAAAAGCATGGATACATGACTCCAATTCTGAATTCTCTACAGTTGCTCCCAAACCATATAAGAATTGACTTTAAGGTATACTGACTCATTTTAAAGGCCTAAATAATCTGACCTCATCATATTTATGTAATATTCTGAATATCTCCCAATCGACATTGTCAACCAACAAGAGGAGTTAGTTGTTTGAAAAAGCCTTGGCAGCGGCTGCTCCATACTAATTTTATTATCGTCATCATTTATGAGAACAACACCGTCTCTTTGGACCAGACTAGCAGCAACAGCAATAAGCAAACACCTGGCTGTCCAGTGCATCGGTTGAACTTATCATACAAACGACTTTTCAGTCCAGCGTTACTAAGAATGGCTGTATCCGGCCTAATGGAGGAATTTTATTGTGATGACTTGCTGAAGGCGTAGTGCAAAAAGAGCAGGAGGCTCAATTTCAAGATATACTTATTTTAAGTTACAGTACATTTGCTATGTATATATATATATATATATATATATATATATATATATATACACACATGAACTTGATTGTACTATAAAATGGCACTATGTGCCTGGAAAATACATAATACTGTCCCTATAAGTAAAAAACTGAAAGGAAATGATCAGTCATGGTCTCACTTTGAAAAGCATAGTAAAGTCAGCATTCCTTGAATAAATCATGATTATATATTATATTATATATTAAATAGGTTGAGATTTAATTCTTTCATGTTAATCTTTATGCTGGCGTATTGATAGTAATAATCAGCTTATAGTTGCTTTCTGTGAGTCTGTTCCCAGACAAAGTTTATCTAACATGGGCGGCTAGATACATTTCATTGTTTGCATATGTATTATGCATATTTATTTCTGACCTCATGAACTTAATTTCCATTATTTGGACAGAAAATAGCATATTTTGTGTTACGTTTTTCCAAGAGTCAAAGGTTGATGGAAAAGAGATGATAGGAAGGAAAATCACTATTTCTTTTTTATTAACTGAATAATGAAAAGTCAACAGGCCCTCTGCTATGCAGAAATGTCTAGGCTAAGCTAAAATAAATCCAGATTGAGAATTAGCTTTCAGTGTACATCACAATCGTTTTCTGTTATAAGCTGGAAACTCACTGTTGCCAGCTTCAATGGAATTAAAACAAAAGAATCACTGAAAGCTGTCAGGGCAGTATATTTTTTGAATAAATGTTTAGTGTCGCTGATCCTAAAAAGAAAAAAGTCCACTTCCTTCCACCTGCTTTCCCACATGCCACCTTGATACCCTGAGGCAATCGAATGCCCTCCCATCTTCTTATACTCCACATTAAAGCTCGGACCACCAATAGGTCTTTGTGATCTCGGGAGAGCTGGCAGGATCAGACAGCTCCTGCTTTGCTTGCATTTTAGCTGCAGCACCACGAATGTGTTATCTCTTTCATATTTATTGAATGGATTCAGATTTCTTCATTCCCTCTGGCTCTTAAGGGCACACCCACTTGTCTGCGTTTCTACAGTTTTTATGCTGACTGTATGAACATGTAAGATCTCTTTCAGTGGCAAGGGTGGCACCTATAGCGTTGTCCTTAGATTCACTGGTGTGCTTTAAAAAATACATAACCACACATACACAATTTGCCACAGGCCCTGCGGTCTTCTGAAAACCACAAGATCAAGAAGAGATCAAGATATAGAATTGCTCCAGGCAGTGGCTTAGAGATCATAACATTACTGCAACTTTGCAGATCACTGGAATGGTCCCCCTAGGTTAAACACAACCTCTGTTGTACACATCATTTGCAAAACTGTTATGTGCAAATACTTTCTAATTTCTAATTTAGTACTGGGTGCAAAGACCAATTAAAAAAAATACAGGTAGCCACTGTGATGCAGAGGTGTAGACTCAAGTCATGTGACTTAGAAATGAGTCATACTCTGGTTACAAATGCCTCAAGAATTGACTTGGTGAAATTATGCAAAGTTCGACTCAAGTCCAAAGACTTGAGTCGAACTTTGACACCAATAACATCATCTACAGCGCAGCCTGTTGTGTTCCTTCTATCTAAATGTGTCTCCACACTACCTCTATAAATACACATGCCACTCACTCTGCCACCATTTACACCGAACCACCTACTAGAAAGAAAAGATATCGTGTTACATGCATCGCACCAGTCAATCTAAGGATCACTTTTTGCTCCCACCAGAAATCATGAAAACCTGTACATTTTAATCAAGAAATTAAATCGCCCGGATGCCCCAGATAGAATATGAAAAGTGGACATGTCCGGGAAAAAAGGACGTTTGTTGAGCTAATAGGACTTAGCGGTCGTCAATAACTCTTTGTCAGAAGTGATAACGTTGCACAACACAAACAATTATTCATCCGGAATATGAATAATTGCATGCTAAACAGTAAAAAATTATTTAACAAAGTTTCAAGCCTTGAGGAATTTTTAATAATCGCGGCTCTCGAGTCATTCAATAAATCGTTCCGACCCTACTATGGTTAACGTGTATGTTACTTTTCCATGACATTTATGTCACGTTATCATGACATTTTTCATATTAAAGTTTTAGCTGACCATATGGAAAAGATATTTCAAAGCTCTAGTGCCCCCAAAAGAGTTGGATAATTAACCAAAATATATTGTCAAAACAATTCTGAAAGATGGGAGTAAAAACAGAGCACTGTTGAAAAAGAACCTTTGAATGCTCTAAACTAAGAATTGTAGCATTCGCCTCCAAGCTGAGAACCTTGAACTGATCCCTTTTGTATTTTTCTATTTTCTCTGGCCAGCTTATGGAATGAATTACTATATAATGAGACCTTATATGATCCAGTGCACAGGGGGAGATACTTTGCTCTTTACTCATTTCATCCTGGCAGATATTGATGTGGACATTTTGCTTCACATTAACCTCCACCTTCATCCTCACATCACAATATTAATGACTCCGTAATGCATAGACATAAATGAGTTATTTCATCCCATAAGCAGGGACTTTTCTTGCATATGCTCTTCATAACATAAATTACATTTTAAGGTCATTCTATACATTTACAATTTGTTGGGGTTATGAGAGGTTTAATCATACTGAAAAGTAACAGTTTTCTATTTTGGCATCAAGGACTATGTATTATGATGTGGGCTGTATGCAAGAGGAAAATGTTACTCTGAATAAAGTTAAGAACATTGTCTACTGCATGTGATTTAAAATAATACCATTATCTTGTAATATAGCTCTCATAAGCAAAATACAGAAAGATATTCACCATTCTGTATAATCACAGATATAAATGGCTGTTATTTTGCCCTTATTAAATGCTCTTGTGGTAATGTAATGATTGGAAGAGCGCAAGGTCTTTTTTTTTTTAATGCCCCCCTAAAACAATGCAAAACTGTGCACCCACAGCTAAAGCTATTTTAGAATACGTGAATGTCTACACCACCATTGCTATATACTGCTATATAGCTATTAAGTACCATATTTAAAGTGGTACTCTAAGGGTTTTGTGCCAGTTCCACCAACTTAATGTGTATGGAAAATGTGATTCATTGTTTATTGAAGTGATAGGCTAAAATACTGATATGACCTTTTCTGAACTTCTGCATATTTTTCAATACTCAAGACTTATATTTAAAGTAATTTACATATAATTGCTGATTTTTAAGTTCATAAAAATGGCTGAAATTCTACAGCAACAGAGTGTTTTCACAGCTAATGCAAGAGTTGTGCTAAGTTTGAACTCTTAGTGAACTGACATTTTGCAGGAAGTCTGAATTATTAATACATGTGCACACATGATGTGCATGTTCTAGGGAGGACTTTGTTTGGCTCACCTCTACTACAGGAGTGAAAAGGCAACAATATTTGCTCACTGTTCTTTGAAATATCAGAAAAAGGGTGTTTACCATGCTACTAAAGGTTTTTTCACAGCTGATAAGCATGTGTACATAAACTTGAAAACTCAGTTCATCCCAAGGGGAAGTCAATGGGTGTGTTTTGCCTGCCACTTGCATCGAGGCTTTATTAAACCTCTCAGGGCATCTGCTATATGAGCTTTTTCAAAATGGTTTTCTGCCTTGGCTTCTGATAATCCTTTTTATCAGCAAGCTTTCTTAAACTTTGTAAAAATGTTGTCAAACTTTTTAGACATCTGGGAGTAACCTATATGTTTATTACCAAAAACAAAACAAACAAACAAAAAAAATACAATGTAAAGATAGTGAGGCTTTAACAGTCATGTCAACTGCAAAACCAGACAAGACTACAGCACAACACTCTCAGAATTACATTCAACTAGACTTCCTTTTACAGCTATTTACAAATTCTATAATTACTAGAATACTTGACGCAGAGTAGGAACATGTGTGCAATGT
The DNA here is from genome assembly GCF_001444195.1 of Xiphophorus couchianus. Classification (NCBI taxonomy): domain Eukaryota; kingdom Metazoa; phylum Chordata; class Actinopteri; order Cyprinodontiformes; family Poeciliidae; genus Xiphophorus; species Xiphophorus couchianus. The sequence goes on from NC_040239.1 coordinate 19,125,348, forward strand.
TTACTATGGTTTAAAGTTTGAGCATAAATATTTTCATTAAAGGAGAGGCTCTTGATCAGGACAGAATCATACTTAGGTAATTTCCTAGTATGAAAGCCACCACTATCCTGACCACTCAGCTAATAATGCACCACTTAATGTTTGGATGTTTGGTGCAATGCATCATGACAAGGGATAAAAGCCCAGTTGATTATCTCTTAATGATTACCAATTATCCCAAAGGAACCAATTAAACAATGAAAAAAGGGGCAAAGGGCTATTGCAACAAGAGAGGGTTATTACCACACTTAATACTTTCCTAAATATCAGATGCAGTTGGCAGCACTTCCCCAAACTCTATCAGCAGTGTAATAAAACATCACAATGCTAAGATGTTATATTACATGCTGAGCTATCTTTTCTGAGGCAAAGCCTGGCCAGAAACATTAAGGCTACAATGGTAAGAGGTTTTCCCTGACAGAGATGTTATTTTTTTCAGTTACAAACATTCTTTCAAGCACATATTTGAAATTCATAGCACAACAGCCCTTTTGTTTGTTAAGAACTAAAAGTTTGTTTTCCTACTATTATGATTTAAAATATCTTATTCATGCAGGTTATTCCAGGCTCACAGAAAGGCCAAATCAAAGTCAAGGTGTTTTGATATGTGAAGCAACACCATGTTGTTGTAGATGAAAGCTTGATAAGACCCATGCATTATCCTATCTGACAGGCATGTAGGTGTGGTGAAATCATGTTGCTGTACCTGACAAATCGCTCAAGCTGAAATAAGAAGACAAGATGAGCTGAAACGTAAAAGGTCACTGGTAATCGATGTTAAATTTAAAGAGGATAGAGTCTTCCGCCCTTATTTTTGTTTTTCCACATTTTGCATGTTTACAACACTAAGTTTTTATAGGATGTCTTTGAAATGGAGATGTATAGAAATATCATTGACATATTATCAGAACTTTTTCAAGCATTTTGCATGTGGAGACTTAAAACTGATGAATTTAAATGATTAAATGTTGTGGAGGTCGAAAGTATTCAACAGAAACCTGTGTAAACTTTTATCGACATGACATAAGCAATTGAAAATGGAGGGGGAAGCAGATAATTTTACATAAGTACTTGCATGAATGTACCAAAGCATTTTCAGTCTGTTCACATGAATGAGAAGGAGCTTTTGTTGTGTTCAAGTGCCACAATAATTGGAAGGTTGAACAAGTAGTTTTGAGAATAAAAAGACTGTTCTGAGAAACGTAACAAAACGACTGAGAAAAACTAACTTAATCACCTAATTACACAAGTAGTTTTTATGTCCATGTAAAACATAATCTTACTAAAATTACTAGTTCAATTTAGCAATAAGTTGTTCTGTACCTGAACCAGAACATCGAGGTCGTTAGTTTCAAGGTTAATTACTTAAAAGCTATTAACAGAGGACAACATTTTAAAGTAATTTAATAAGTGAGGTAGCAAACAATCAGAATTAGTTATATTGACTATAATATTTGCAATTTTTTAGTGCACACAAATGCACTAACACACACACTGACTTTTTTTAAGTTTTAAATGGAGAGGCAATTTGCCTCAGGACCACAAAAGTCTGTCACACAGGCACAAAATATCCTGAAATCAATTTCAATTTGCTTATCTCCAAAAATGAACAAGACTGTGTAAAATAGATGAACTGGGAAAAATGTCAACAACATATCAGGAAACCATTTTCATGGGGTTAAAGAAATAGCAAGGGTCGACACAACTTTTTCTCATGTGGCAAATATGTAGTAATGATGTTATAGCTGTAGTTTATATAGAAACATTATTTATATATACTGTTGTACTTTAACTACTAAAATACTACTAATTTCCTGTAATTGAGCAAAACCTGTTTCTGTTCTTTTTTCTTCAAAAGCCAGTAACTCATCAGTCGTCACAAAAGCTTTTTATGTGTGCCTGTTCTTGGAAATTAGTCAGCCCATAAAAGCTGTGTGAAATTAGTTAAGTGATAGACAATCTTGTTTTTCACAGTCACTTAAACAAATTAACAATTGTGCAAACATAATTTGTGCCAAACCTGATACAAAGGCTGCTGTCACAGTAAAATATGTTTACTGGTAATATTCTACGTTTGTTATTTTGTAATGTGTACTAAGACAGATGAACAATATTGCCTGGTGTAACACATCAGAAGAAATCAAACTATGCACAATGTGTGTTGATGTGGCAATGAAATATTTGTTACAAATAAATTACTTAAGTTTGACCTTCAATCTCCAGTGCCAAGAAAGAAGATAACATAGGGAAAGGTGCTAATCTCTTAGACCAGGGATGGATAGAGGTTTTTATCCACTGTCAGAAAAAAGTTGTATTCAGCTCTACCAGGAACAAATCTGCAGTCAGAATATCCAACTTGGGTTTTTACAGTGTTGCTTTAGTTTAAAAAAATTCTTTATTTTAACTGAAGAAGGAAAATAATTTTATGTTGTTACAGCATCAGGAGTGTATGTCTGTACTGCCTGGATCATACTAGTTTGATAAGCTTAATTAACAAACCATGGCTACATACCTTTTCTGTTATATACACTGGGAAGAGGTGGGTTCAACTATTTAATACCCAGTAATTTGTGTTTAATGAACGTGTGTTTATTCACAGTTTTTCATGTTTCTTTGTTATATATTGTAATATTGCGTGCTATGCTCAGAACTAAAACTATTATTTACTTTCAGTGTTAACCGGTGATGGCAGCAGCACTGATGTTTTGTTTTTTTATTTCAAAAAGATGGAACTGCACTTACTTGAAATGGATTCTGTCTCAGAGAGGTTAACATATATTTGTCCTGATGCTGTGGTAAATAGAAAGGTCACTTTACTGATTTTCTACAAAAAAAATGAAGGAATTTGAAATACAGATTGCAATAAAGTACTCAGAATACAAATATCTTTGCTCACAGCAGCACCTGTATATCAGCTGTGGTCGTCTTTTATTTCAGTGTTGCCTGCTGACAAGAGCAGCCCTCAGAGAGAACAGCAGTGTTTGGTATTGATATTTTTGTCAACCTCTGGCAACAGATCTTTTGAAGCTGACTTTATCAAATTGTAGGCTTCCTGATGGAGTTGAAGGGTTAATATTGCTCAGGTGAACTTTGTGACTTACAATGCACTTCTTGGAAGATAAGTGGACATGATGTGCTGCGTAATGGATTACTCTCTAATCAATAGCTGTCTATTCATCTTTGAAGCATAACATGCACACTTTGGCATGTCACACAGACCATTCTGTAAAATACAATCAAACTCACTTTTTACTTTGTCACCAATAAATTATGATGTCATGGTCAGTTTTTCAGTCAGATATAAGGTCAGGTCATCACTGTTCTCCTGAGTCCCTCCATTTTGGGGGGGTTATTTTTATCAGTTGGTTTTGAGAGAAGTTGTTTTTAATAGTGCATGGGTTGTTTTTTCTTTAAGAGCTGTACCTGAATGACGAATCTATACATGCAAACTGCACGGACAATAAAAGATATAAAAAGCATTTATGAAGAGGAAAAGTAAATACTAGAACGGTTATCTTTCATCAAAAAATCTGGACTATCATAGAATCTGAGATTACATAAAAAGAATTTTCAAACGCTGGATATATTTTGCAGAAACCCTCTGAAGTGCTGCATCACTCGCCACAAGAGTAATTGCTAAGCAAACAGACGGCTCAGCTCACTCATACCAGTTAGCGTCATCATGCCTGCATCTGCAGTACAACCTATCCCTCTGCCATTATTCCAGTCAACACCAGTGGATTGAGACTAAAAAAACTACATCACTGCAGCCAGAAAGAGAGAAATTATTCAGGTATGTGATTTTTGTTCATTCTGTAGGCTGCATTAGATTTAGGTGTGTGCACATCTAGTGCTAATGAGCTGACATGTCACATAACTAGATCAGGCAAGACAAGCTTAAATATGGCACTTAAGAGAAGCAAAAATGAAGGAAAGCAAGCAGTGAAGGAAAGCCATTTAAAAAATCCCTACTACACAAGAGATTCGTGTTTCTTTTATTTATATGATTGAATAAAGCACCATTTACTTAATTATGAAAAATAATAAAACTTAAATTGTCTTGTATTGATTTGATGTGACCAAATTAGACTACTAAAACCATTGTAATTATGTTTTATCATCACCAGAAATTATGCACTATATCCAAAGACGACAACTAAATATGATTGGACAATAATAAGTGCAGTCTTTGGAGTCTTAACCAATAATGCGGACCAACATAATTTAAGGACATCACAATAGTCCGCGCACTGGTAGTTTCTTCACAAACTATTAAGCCACAAGTGACTTCTGGCAAAGCTTTAAGAGACACACTGATTAGGTAAGTGATCAGAATAATGTTTTTGTAGTGGGGAATGTTTCCACAAGATTACATGGAAACTCTGAAGATGATGGTGCAGAGAAGGATTTTACATCAATGTAAGAAAATTATGGGCAACCCTGACCATCCTCTTCAAGAGGCTGTCATTGAAAAACTGTATTTAGTTGGAGGCTTCTTCAAAATCTCTGCAATACAGATCGCTACAGGAGTGCTTTTCTGCCCACAGCCAACACCATCTACAGTCACTCTTCAATTAAATGAGTTACAACAACATTTAAATTTCCCTTTGGGATGAATAAAGTATTTTTGAATTCAATTGATTCAGCAGAATTGTTATGATCGAGGGAAAAACAGGCCTGTGTGAAATCCGAACCAAAACAAATTGCACCAGTTAATTATGGTAGATTTTGACTGCCAATGATTGTGCAGGCCTTTTGGTTCAAGAAATATTTTATACAGTGAATGAGTAGACAGCTTTACAACTAATATCACACTGAGATGTATGAGTATTAAAATAAACTTTTACCAATATCAGTCAAACTGTTTGTAAGGTAGAATTTTGCAATAAAATATTTTACTGAACACACTGACAAAAGTATGTACTATTTCTGTAATTCCAATACTTTTTAGCATTTTAAATTAGCTCCAAAACCAGGCAAGATTTGTCTAATGCAATATCAGTGGCAATACGTAAGAATAAGTGAAACATATTTAATTGATTGTATCCACAAACCGCATAACATAGAATTCACTTCTTTAAAACTTGAAATATTTCTGAAAAGAAATGTCTAGCAGCTCCTGAAAGCCTTCAAATATGAAAGGTTTTGTTAATTGTCCTATAGCTGTGTTGCCGAGAGACTAGTACTGACAAACAAGGAGAAAGAGTTAATACAGTCAACTTATTCAATGGTAAAGAAACTCCCTCTGGATTTATCTTTTTCAAGACCTGAAAGCTATAAAGTCACAGAAAGAGAAGGATATAAGCAGGTTTTTAAGGTTACATGAGCCTAAACCGGACATGCACCAATTTCAAAAAATAGAATTTGTCCAAAGGGGTTGTTAACTTCATGAGTTTATAACTATGACTCAACTATCACTTTGGAAGGGCTATATTACCAAAATGTTATCCAGGGACATGTATCTTTTCAAAAATATGGATAGACTTTGCCACCCTGAGATGGACCAAAAATGGTCAAACCCATAAACTATTATGTTCACTGATAAAAACAAAGAGAAACCCTGTTAAAATAAATATACAGTTCACTTGGGAAAAAAAAGTTTGAACATTTGATTTCCTGCTGTTGCCTTTCCCAGGAACTTTAGGGGAACATTTTATAGTTCAAGTTTAATTTGAGGATATGTTTCATGTCAGTCTGTAATTGGCTCGGTCAATAACTAATTTCAGAGAAATATCAAATGCAACGCTCTGATGAATAACCCAAAGTTGTTCTCAGAAACTATAATATATTCAGAAACCAAATTGTGTTTCTTCTATAATGGCTGCAAGACAAAACCGAGGATTTTAATCACAGTGTTTGAAAGTTTCTTCACAAATAAGATTAAATGATAATTATATTGCCAGGTGGAACAGAAAACGTTTGTCACTGCCTTATTTCCAACAATTGGCAAACTAGATAAATAAATGAATCACTCAGGAATAGGAGTACCATCTTTAGCAGGCAAGCCAAGCTTTTGATATACTTTTATCCTGTGCCTCTCTTTCAACAATGTGCAAATATGATACTCGCTCTGTAAGACCTGAGAAGATAGGCCCACAAGACAAGTCAACATAAGGCAGCCTGAATATGCCAGTCAAGGGAATGTATGAGAATAAATAGCAGCATCAGAGTGGGGAAAATAGGACATACCCACGTTCTGCCTAACGGCCCACCTCTGTGGAAATCAAATGTAAACAGATGAAGTACAGCCCAGATAAAAACCACATTGTGAAACTGACTGCCGGTACGGCATGCAACATGGATATTAGGTTAAACTTGAGATCTCTTGTTTTTGGTCATAACAAAAGGCAGGTGACGGCTCCATATTTAGATTTAAAATCCTTGACAAGCTTAGACTAAATTGTTATAATTAGGGCCTGCCATAGCAATGCATGGAAGGCACCTATTACTCCACACCTCAAAATAACTGCCGTTAATGCGGCTCGTACAAAACGTGTGGCTCCATCCAGTGAGGGGTGCTATTATTTTTGTTGGCATTTCGAGTAACCATGGCAACATAATTAGCAAAAACCCAGCCAAATTCAAATCAAACCAAATTCTAACTGGCACTGTTTTGTGCCACTTAGACTCAAAACAGAGATAGAATTTTGTCTGCCCCTCTATAGCTGTGTCCGAATTCAGGGTCTGCATCCTTCGAAGGACGGATTTGTAGGCCGATTACATCATAACGAGGTGACAAGGCCTGTCCGAATTCGAAAACTCCTTCACATGCGGCCTAAAAATGTGTCCTCCTTTTCCCCAGATTTCAAGGATGGGTCTGGGGTATCCTTCACGGCCCACCATATCCCATAATTCATTGCGGGTCCCAACCGGGTGTTCAGGCAGAGCGACAATAGCGGTAAAGAGCTGCAAATTATTTTGTTATATTACACTTTAAACGACACAATGTGATTTTGTACAATGTTTTTAGGTGAGAATGTAAGTGTGCAAGTCTCAAATATTTCTATTTATATTATATTCTTTATATTAATTACCATAGCAATAGAACACTGAGGCGGGCAGAGATGTAGAGAACTACAGAGATGGCTGAAGGTTAGAACTACAGAGATGGTGGAACACGAAGGCCAGAGCTTCCAGTTAGAACTACAGAGATGGCACCTTGATGGAACACTTAATACAGACAACATGGCAGAGGAGCAAAGGAAGTAAGTTCCTATGACTCATGAGACTTGATGCTCCTGACAATCACTTTGGGCTGTCAAAATATGAGCAACACATACTTTACAAACTAAAAGCCTTCATATTATTTAAAACAGGTAATTGCTGTTTTGGGCATTATATGACTGGTTTAACCCAATAACTGTTACACAAGGGATTAGAGAAGCCTTTCAAAATGAAGCTTACTGAAAATGTCAAAATAAAAGCCTCATTATTCCTCTCAGGTTAGGAGAGGAACTATGAAGTAAACATCTGATTTTTACTTTTGCAAAATTTACCAACTGCAAGTTTCTTGTGTCTAAGCAGAAAAGCAGTATTTCAAAAGAGCTTATGTTTTATAAACAATAATGTTACTTGCTATTAATTTGGTGTTAAGAGACTAGCGTTTTTTCTCCTGGTATCGAACTGCCCCGAAGTATAACTCAAATTTTTACTTTTGTGTTGAATGTCTGTTGTATAATATATTTAACAAAAATACAAAAAATTTTAAAAAATCACTTTTCTGCAAAATTCACCAACTGTACAATTCTAGTTAATTAGTATAAGATAAGTAGTATTTCAAAAGAGCAGAAGAAATCAAATGTTTTTTGAACAATAACAATGTTTGTTGTTAATCTGTTGCTAAGAGATGAACGTGTTTTCTCGAAACAAAGTGACACGAAGTAAACATCTGATTTTTACTTTTGCAAAAGTAAAAATCAGAAGGCAGTACATTAACATTAGGACAAATATTTCCCTAGCCTTTTCCCTAAAATTTTTTATTATCCATGTTTAGCACACTGAATGGAGGAAGTCAAGGTAAGACAACATGCTAGTGATACCCCACATGCCACTGGCAGCATTTAGGCTAACATTAGCATTTTGACTAATCTTATTTTATACACTAATTTTAACATACTGAATGGAATAAGGCCATGTTACTCAACATGCTATTTACTCTCCACATGCTATTGAGTACTCTGTAGCTTACATTAGTGTAACGGGTCCAGGGGTAACTCCAGCCGAAACCACACTGCATTGTGAATCAGATGCCTCAAGAGTTGCAGGTCAGCCAAACTGATGGCATATTTAATCTGTAGAGGATGGAATTTAACATTTCATCAGAACGGAAAATGTTCAGCCGACATCAGTCCACTTTCCTCCATAACATCAAGGAACGGTCTGATCTTATATGACAGCATTATGTGCTAATAGAAATAATCATGCTACATATTAAAACAAATAAAAATAAAAAACACAAACCACTGGCTGACCTCTAATCAATAATCAAAATCCATAACAATTTGTGTATTGTGAAAATAAAATAATTCCAAAAATGAGCACGAAAGCCCAATAAAAAGAACAGATAGGAGGACTACATACCTGCACAGAATGGAATTTAACATTTCAGCAGCACAGAAAATGTTCAGCCAACATCAGTCCACCTGCCAATAGCAAAGATATAACATAAAAAATCCTGCTGCACGACGAGGGAAGAGCAGTCGGCTAGCTCACACACATGCTGCAACTCTTAGGTCCAACACTCGACAAAAACTTTCCATCCTCTGCCAATATATATAAATAAACTGAAATGAACATTATACAAACACGCTAGCTAAAGGATAGTAAAAAATTTGTCATCTACAGCAACTTTTAAAAAGTATGCCAACAGAAACTCCGTGAGAAACTCACCTTCCTCCTTACCACCTAAGAACGATATGGTGAAGGACGAAGAAGGAAGTGACGTCACGGGTTACGATCGCAACAATGAAACAAAACAAAACTTTCCCAATATTGGTACATAAATTTTGTTTAAAAAAATATTTGAAGATTAAAAATGAGAAGCAATACCATTAGAATAAAATAAAGTAAATAAAAATGCATAAATAAAATTAACAGTTGAGGGATTTTTGGTGGAATGCATTGGATTTTCTCTCTTCCATGCTACATTAGTATGGATGCTAATTTTTAGCATCAGAACGCTTTGCGCCAACCGTCGGACACACTTTGGCAGGCCCCGTTTAAATTTCTTCAGAAGTTTTTCCAGTTATATACTGTACTTCTTATGTCTCAGTTCACACCAATTGCTTGGCCACCACTCAGAAACACAATATTTTCACAATAAAAGCTTCAAAATTGGGATTAGGCAAAGTTGTATTTTCCTCTCAAGTTAGGTAGCCTTCATGTAACACACTTTCTTATCCCACGTGTTCTGTTTTTAAATAAGCTTCTATTACATGTACATTATAGACCAAAAAATTACCTTCCTTAAATTTTTTCAGAAGCAAAACCTGATCCCCTTTTGTTTCACAAACAATGCAGCAATGGGCTCTTTGCAGCGGCTCGATCACTTTACACTGGATGTTTATAGGGCTTGTCCAAGGTAACAATTAATGATGTACATCGATCCGAAGATGTATGCCTAAACGTTCACAGATACGAAGGTGAGTTTTACTTTCTTTAAACTTTGTGGCTAACATTAGCTTTAGCTTATGCTAGACATTTTTCTTGTAAAAATGTGCTATTTAAGTATCTAAACATTTTTCATCCATTCTAACGGACAATGTTTTTACCTTATGTTCAAGTATATTACGTGTGTTTATTGTCCTTAGTGTCAGAGACCAAGTAGCGGTGATTTTACGGTTCAGGCTTTTTGCTTCTGAAGCCTGAGGAACAACAAGCCCATAGCTTAACAGTAGAGCAGCTCTGGTGTCAGAGTTCTAGTTCAGCTGACTGTTCAGGTTCAAAGTTGTTGCTTTTAGAAAAATATGGCCGTGTTCCTTGCCGTGTTATTTCGTTTTATTAGTTTTGCATGCTTCTTGTGAAGCAGGACGGTGTTTACAGCAGTGTGTACAGGCGGATCAGCTGCTTGGCTGTCTGGCTCTGGTCTGCTCTCTGGTTCCCATAAACTCGATCTTTCAGGCTGAATACAGAAGTGATTCCATGGAAATAACACAGGAAGCTCCTTTACCTTCTTCTTTAGGCTGAAGAAGCTGATCCGGAGTGAAGTGAAGGCTGCAAACTTTGCTGTGCAGCGTTAGCTTTAACTGGTAGCTACGAATATTTACAAGCCATCGTCTTCTTATTCAGGATCGCTTGGAAATCCATGAAAACTTAAAAGCCCATTATGTTAGGAAGACAGCAATGTTCATAGTATTGTTTTATTTGCGTCTGAAATACGACATTGTCTTTTCTAGCTGTCATGGTAACTCAAAGAGGAAAAAAGAGAGCCGCATTTAATTTTAGAAAAAAAGTTCTAGTATTCTGCTTCACAATCACAGACCCATCACTCCCCAGCATACCCTCGCATCTTCCTCTGCCACCCTCCTTATGTCTAACTTTTACCTAATCATCATTTCTCATGATTTATGCTTCACCCAATTCCCTAAATCTGAGCCAATCAGAATAAGTATGAAGCCTGCAATGACTAATGCTGTGTCTGATTTGTCTTGAAAGATAGCTCACATCTTGAACTTAAGTCACATACACAAGTAGATCACATTGTAGTTGCAAGTTGAAAAATATCAGCGGGATTTGATAATTGTTGTGGAGCTAATGATTATTAGTACAGGTAGACAACAGTAGATTTTATTTTATGCAAATATCAAACAAACATGTTCACAAATAACTATTGCACAGTGCAATCCTTTTATTACATCTGTCCATCTATCTACGGTGATAAGTTTTATATTTGTTATGTCAATATCAGGGGGCTTTAACTTTCCGTTGGCGACACTGATGCTGCATACCCTCGGGGTTTTTGAGGAATGGACATGAGGTTATGATAAATTTAGAAGGGAGTATACCCCTCACTTCAAGCACTGCTGATACTATAAGCAAAATGCATGTTTTTGTCATTCTTTTGTCAGGTATAGCAAAATGTAGAAAGGTTAGCTTAATTATTTTTTTTTAAGCTGCATTAGGTAGCTTATGTAGAACATGCTTTTTGTTGTTATTTGCTTTTAAGTGTTTTTCTTCTAGTTCTAGTGGCCTTTAATTGAGAGTGGTTAGACAGAAAAGCAGTTGAGAGACGGGGAAGACATGCAGCAAAGGTAAACAGGCCAGTACTCAAACCTATGACGGCTGCCACGAGTCCTGAGGCCTGCGTATATGGGTCGTGCACTTCACACCTGCACCACCGCTGCACCCGAAGAATATGTTTTTGATACATTTGTTAAACCTCTCACTATATTGTGACAGTAAAAGATGAGACAAATAATATGATGTCAACCATAATAAATTGGGGCCATTTTAGAATTTTTGAGCCTTGTTTAAACTGGTACATTTTGTGCTGTTCTTTATTGACTTGTAATGTTATGCTACTGCACGGAACCAATTGTGGGTCACACCTGTGAAAAGCAACAAAATAAATAAAAAAGACTACAGCTGACATTGCAGTTGAATCCAATCAAGATGAAGAAACACAATCAACTATCACTGAAAAAAAAGGAAACAGTTGTTACATTATCTTGACATTGTGGAAGAAGTTCATGGAGAACTCCAGCTGTGTAGATGATTACAGTTCTTGATATAATGGAGCCGATTGTACAATTTGCCAAGAAGCCAGCTGCAGTGATTTTTTTTAGAAAAAGCATTGTGCTAATTTTAAATGTCATACAACCACTTACTAGATGACAGAAATGCCTGTTGTGTTGTGTGAACTTATACTGAGTTGTATGTGGAAATCTAACCCTAACCCCACACAGTAACACACAATACATAGCATGCTGACACCTCAGTCCAATAATTTCACCTCATAAATCAGGTTAATGCTTTGCAGCTTCCCTGTATTTTATATATGTCTTTCACAACACGAATAAACCTATTTGTACTTGTAAGTCTAACTGTGGTAATATCTGAATTTTGATTTATAGTCTAATGAAGTGTTCCAGGTTTTGTGTCTGCCTCTTTTTCACCGATGTTATCAGCTTTGGTCACACTTTGTGAAACCGCTTCAGAATCAATCAATCAAATTTTATTTGTATAGCACCTTTCAGCAACAAGGCATTTCAAAGTGCTTTACATCGTAAAAACACAAAAATACAGTCAGAACACACAGTCAACAACATTACATTTTGCACCTCAGATTATTGATTAATGTTTCATGATTAAAAGCAACTCTAAACAGCTGGGTTTTTGTCTAGATTTAAAGGAACTCAGTGTTTCAGCTGTTTTGCAGTTTTCTGGAAGTTTGTTCCAGATTTGTGGTGCAAAAAAGCTGAAAGCTGGTTCTCCATGTTTGGTTCTGGTTCTGGGGATGCAGAGCAGACCAGAACAGTTCAGTTCTGGTTAAACAGTTCAGTGATTTGTAAACTAGCAACAGTATTTTATAGTTTATTCTCTAAGCTACAGGGAGACAATGTAAGGACTTTTGAATTGGTGTGGTGTGCTCTATCTTCTTAGTTTTAGTGAGAACACGACCAGCAGCATTCTAGATCAGCTGCAGCTGTCTGAATTTTTTTTTTTTTTTGTGCAGATATGCAAAGACACTGATGCAGTAATCAATGTGACTAAAGATAAACGGATGGATGAGTTTCTCTAGGTTTTGCTGAGACACTAGTCCTCTAATCCTTGAAATGTTCTCCAGGTGTTAGAAGGCTGACTTTGTAACTCTTCATGTGGAAACATCTCAATGGGATTCCACATACATTTTAAACCTTAAAACACACCTCGTATATGGTTAGCCACTAAACAAGCCTATAAGCCTTTTGGGTTTCAACAGGCCCTCAGAGGTGATAACCTTTCCAGTGTCACCAGCTACTGAAGGCAACACCAAAGCTGGCCTTGTGCAACACTTTGAGCAAAAACAATAACCATCCCCACAAAGCAAACAGCAGAATAAGACATTTAATGCTCTGGGGACCACTGGTGTACAGGTTCACTTTTCATTTCTTTCCCCATTCAGTTCTGTTTTTAGATTAAATAAAACAACACGCTCTACAGAGCACTACAGAGGGCATTGTTGTTGCCTTCCTCTTTCTCCTTCATCTGATTCAGATTTGAAAGTTAGCGTTCTGAGACAAATTCTTTCTCTACTTCAAATACATTTACCACAGAAGTATCCAAAATAGTCACTATGAGTTAGTTAGTTTTGTCTATAAGTCAGATAGATAACTGTTTGACAGTTATTTGCCAATTCTAAGTGAATAAAAGGTGCTACAGCTTTCAAAAGAAAATTCTATAAAATGAAATGATATTAATATATTCACCAGACCAGCTAGCACCTGTTGAAACTAAAAGTTTACATACTGCAAATAAATAGACATCTTTTTCTTTTTCTGTCTGCGGTTAAATCAGACCAAACTTTTCTTGCTTTAGGTCAATTAAAACAAACAAAATGATTTATATTTGTGATATTTGCGATAATTTGCCTCAAGGAATTTTAATAATCGAGGTACTGGAATCACTGTTACCCCTACATATCATGCATTTGATGTGGAAATGTGTTTTTTTTTTTTTTTTTACACAAGACTCAGCTAGGAGCTGGCAAAAGAGTTGTGGCTGGACTTGGATTTGCCACTCAGAGATTAGCTTTGGATATCTCTGGTATGTGCTGCGTAAAATAACTGACTTAAAACTGAATACTACAAGCTAACAGATGAGGCAAGATGAGACGAAAGTAAAATGAGACACAACTTTCATAAATAAAATGAAAACTGAAAGAAACTGAACACACTAAGATACTCTCACAGTAAAGAATATGCTGGGTCTTTTCTCACCAGCGCACACTTTAACATAAATCTTCCTGTGTTTAGGTACCAACCTGCAGTTTACATATTTTGCCCTTATACTTTGTTTGCCACATTTTTTTTCACTGATTTTTAAAAATTTTTTATCCTTACATGATTAGTTCATTGACTCAGGGTAGTGCAATAAAATGTGCAGCAGACTGTTGATGCTATTTCACTCACCCGTCCATGTACTCTGTTTTTATTCATACATGTGGATAATAGAGCTACTCCACGCCTGTTAGATAACAGTTTGGTTTCATTAGAAAAGTGGTATAAGAAGATCAAGTGGAGTCATTACTGTTAATACCAAGGATCATACAAGGCTTACTATTTAATTTGAAGTAAATAAGGTAAATGTATCACATACGCACATAATCTTGTTTGATTAAATGACTCTTGTCCTTTTGATATAAAACACTTTCTTGACTATTTGTCAGCCTGCCAGAGCCTAATTACAACTACAAACATTGCCCAACCAATCAAGTTGTGACATATGGTTTTGCATTGTGTTTATTCACATTACAATCATTCTTGTACATGTGTCAGTTGTTTTTGTGCACCAAAATACACAGGCAAAGAAAGAAAAGCTACAAGTATATGAAAATAGAGCGTTAGTGTTAGGGCAAGAATACTAATTTATTTGCCATTGATTTTTTCCACCAAAAATCAATGGTGGAGTCAATAATTTCCAAACACTGCTGAAATACAGGCTTGTTTTGCACCACCTCCTAACTACCAGCTTTAGGTCAAACTGACACATAAATTGACACACCTCCTGTCTCCTTTACAGAGCTTTACAGAGCTATAATTCAAATGAGAAAGCCACATGTTCAACCTCAGACAGACCTTTAAATGTGGATATGTTAAAGAGAAGACAATATAAGTTATTTTATTTTAAATAATTTAAACTAAAATAACTGCAGTTTATCTTACATAATCCTGAGAATTGTTCAATATTGAACACAGACTGAAACAGTTTTGCAAAATTATAGTATTTGTCACAGTGAACATGTATACTGTCACAAAGTTTCAGATCTTGCCAGAAGCACTAAGTTGAAGTGTAAAATGCTCACATATGAAGTGTGTGCAGCATTTTTGATACATCTATGATATGTTATAGATTATATGTCTTGGGATAAGATGTGTAACACTGACAGTGTGCTTCTGTGTTATAGGCATGGTATGGCACATTTAGACATGATTTAGAACATTTAAGAGTTAAAACAAAGAAACAAAAACAAAAGTAATGTTTATGTGACATTAACTCACTTGAGCATTATTTTCAGATTTAATTGTTCACATATTATTAATGAAAAAAATCACAAAGGATTTACCTGTTTTAACAGTTACTACACTGGCCATTGCCTTTGTAGGCAACTGGTTGATTCTCATCTCTTTTCCATCTGGTATTTCACTGACGCATTTCATCCTGGCCAATCAGCAAACAAAGGGAAGTGTTGTGAATGATAACGTTGATCATCTGCAATGTTGGCAATATCATGTTTTTGGAACAATGGTCTCAAAGGGGCTTATAAGACTGAACACTGAATTTTAATACATTTATTATTTAATAGTTATTTAAAAATGTTGAAAGCATTTAAATTCCTATACTTATCCTGAAATGTATAAATTTGTTGTGTCAAAATTAGAACAAAACTGCTGTGTCTTAATCAATCAAGCTGCAATTACAGTGCAAGGAATGAATAGGGAAACATCAGTCTTGATATAATTGTTGTGGCTAAAGTGGTATATTATTTTTTTTATCAATTTCTTGAGAATAGAAGAGTCTCTCTGATGCCTAAAGTCAATATTTCAGTGATGGACATTTGGTGAAAACTCAGACCATGCAGGTGAGCCATTCCTCATGGCTACCCCAAGTCCGCATCTTGTTGGACAACCAGTTCTTGGCCGACTAACCCCCTTAAGTTTAAGAATGAAAGAATATAAAGTGTTTAGAAAGAGAATAAATCAGCAATTCTAGGAGTATTTCTTTGAAGCTCCCTCCCCCCCCTAATTGTTATTACATTTATACAGCACTCATTCTAGAGCACAGAAATGTGTAACACTTTTGCCTTGTGGCAGCAGCTCAAGCACAGTTTCTCTTTTTAAAGGAGATGACCTGTCCACTGTGATTAAGACTTGTTCTTCTGACAGATGTGCTGCAGCAATTTGCTTCATCTTCCAGCTTATTCCGACTAATGTGGAAATCATGACAAATGTTATCTGAAGAAGTCTTTTTAAAAATTTTACATTTTTT
The DNA here is from genome assembly GCF_001444195.1 of Xiphophorus couchianus. NCBI lineage: Eukaryota > Metazoa > Chordata > Actinopteri > Cyprinodontiformes > Poeciliidae > Xiphophorus > Xiphophorus couchianus. Next base: position 19,141,572 of record NC_040239.1, read on the forward strand.
AATTTTTGACATAATGCCTGAGGCTAAGAGTATGAAGCAGAATACGGCTACTCAGGCTTTGGAAGAGTTAGCAAAACCTGAAGTTTACTTCTAGTCAGGACTGATTAATTTGGATCTTTTCCATTTGGCCACTTTGAGGAATACAAAATTCAATTAAATACCATCTAATGGCTTAGAAAGAGTTGTACACTTATATTGTTAGTGGGACAGAAGGGACTATTAAATGTTTATTCAGTCTACCTCAATTTGTAGTTGTAGTATATCTTGACATTAATGCACAACACATTTATACATTTAAAATGGGCAATCAATCATCAACAATTTGATTATAAAAGACAAATTATTTGAACTTTAAACAAGTTGGGAAACATCATGGCAATATTTATGCTTTTCCAAAATGAAAATACATTTACAATGTATTAATCCTCACAATCTTGAAACGTCTTATTTTGAAAAGGCCTTTTGTCTATAGCTTTTCAGTTGTTCTTTTCAGTGAGTTGAATTGTTTTATAGTCAGAAATACAAAATACAGGCTTATATGCTTCTTACACACTGGTTTTTATGACTACATTTATAAAATGAGGGTTTTTGTAGATTAGTTTGTTTCTTGACCTCCAAAGTCGGATTAGCAGAAAATTATGCAATCTTGAGGCTGCTGATAATATTTTCTAAGCAGTACAAATGAATTAATCAGTCAATAAATAGTGGAGAACTGTTTTGCAAGTCTCAAGATGACCTTTATGCATTTTTATAAAACTGCTATTGTCCTCAAAGAAAAAGTTAGTCACAAAAAATGAAAGAGATAGGTTTACAGTTACCATAAGTAGATAAGTATTATTTATCCTCACCACAGCGAGGAGTGTTTTTGCACCTTTTGTCAGTTTAAATTTAGCAGTTAAATTTCTCGCAAACATGAATCATGTTTTTTCATTGAAAGGTATTCACAAATATTTTACTTATTCTGTGACAGAAAATTCTGAACCCATATGTCTCAGTTTGAAACACAAAAAGCTGTCAAATGAGCTGGTAGTGCTTGAATACTCATGTACAAAGAAGGTTGATTTCTTTGTTATGGGACTAGAAAGACTGAGACAATACACAGCAAGGGAAACTGAGCAGACTGAAAACATAGTTATTGGAGGCAGCAAGGAAAATGACCAAGCAGGAAGTGCCAGTGACCCTTCAGCGAACTGGCATGGCAGCATACGGAACAGTGAGTTGCTAACCCTGAGGTGTTAGCAACTGACTGGAAATCTGCAGGCTTCAGGACCGGTGTAGTAGATAAGACTCTTAACAACTCTTAACAGGACACCATGCCAACTGATTCTACAAGTTGAACAATATGTTTGTTTGCAGACTCAAGGACACAAACAGGACCAGTCAGCTCACCGCTGACTGGCTATGAAACGGAAATCTGCAGAATCTGGACCAGGTGATGACTAGAAACTCTGAAACAGAGATATATGGACACATTATAGACTCCTGAAGTTAAACAAGCCACACATCTTTAGACAACTGACCTGTTAACTCAGAGGCCTATGACAGGCCAAGACTTTCTGAGCAGATTCAAGCAAAGCAGGCCAGGCTGTTGCACATGCTGCAGTGACACATAGGTGTATTCTCATTCTTCCAGGACATGACAATCCTAAGTGCTTCAGAATAGAGGGCAACTGCATTTCTTGTAGATGTTTAACCTCTCATCCAGAAGACTGCTCAGTTTTGTTCAGGTGTAGCAGGCTTATAAATTCTAGTCAGAACAATCAAACTGCTAGGTCCATTAGGGTCACATGGGTCGCTCACCCTCGTCCCCTTATTCTTGTCCATTGCTTGGGAAATTGTTTATTGTGAAATGCCAACATGGGGGTAGTTTAAGTCATATCTGACTGTGAAGGGAAAAAAATTCTCAGGAAGATGTGGTTTTCTCTATTTTTCACCCAGAGCACAACGATAGTGTGAGTGTTAATTAAGTCCCTGAATACTCTATAAATCTCTCATTCAAAAGTCCTCTTGTATTCTGAAAAATAATTCATTTCCATACATAAACGCTCCATTTCAACAGACAATGTAGTCTCAAGATACATTTTTACTGCAGCAATAAAGCTAGTCATATTTTCTCATCTGTAGAAAGTAAAGCAAATAATACATAATATGTTTGCATCAGCAAACAGTACTTACATTATATTGACTAATGATACACTTTTTTCATTTCCAATACAATTGATATCTGAGGTGTGGTGTTAGCCGATACCGATCAGATACAGTAAAACAGTGCTGAATTTACTTAAAATGTTTTTTAATACTGAATTACAAATTTATCTGATAACTCTACACAACAATATCTTCACAATCTTGGTCAAACAAGTAAAAACGACAACTTTAATTTCTTTAGCTAGTGCAATTGGGAGCATAACAGCCAATGTAAAATAAATAATAAAGACACTGAAACTGGCAAAACCAATAGGCTGACTACACGGGTCAAGCAGGTAAAAATAAAATGCAACAAAACCTTCTTTCAAATGGTTTAGAAAGTGCAATTAGGAATTCTATAATGTAAAATAAATAAGAAAGCATGACATTGCTCAGAGCATAAAGCATAGAATTAGACTGAATAAATCTGCCTGTATGGATTGGGCACATTGTCACCGATACCCACTCTATAATCTTTTTCAATATCAGGACTAATACAGATATTACTGTCGGATCAGTGCATCTCTAATATTGACCTTACAGATTTAGACAGCAAAAATGAATCATTTTCATCATGTGATGAAAACATTGGTCTCACAACATAAGCAATTGTATGCACATACCCGCAGCATGGTGGCGATTGAGTTCTTAGATGGGACTCTGAATAAGAGGCTTTGTTAGAGAAAGCCCCACTCCACCTCCACATAGAAACTTGATAATGTTTTAAAAGCAGTTTTTAAGACCAAAATTGAATGAATAAATGTGAAACAAGCCCATTACTGTGCCTGTCATGTCACAATGGCACAACGGGAGTTGTTATTTACCAGTGATTAAAAGAGAATGTGTGCAAGGCCCCTTAAATAAACACATTAAATTACACATTCTGTGCACAGAGGGAAAGCTTTCAAAGTGAACAAAGCATGGCGTCCCACAAAGGAAATTACTGCACCTGCCACATTAATGTGATTGTAGTGTGACATAATCACAAATTGTAATTTATTTTTTTGTAGAGAATTATTAGATTTTTTAAATTTGTAGTTTTTTGAGAAACACTACACCAAAACATTTTTGGAGAAAATCACTGGCATTTCAGACAATTAAGGTTTAAATATTCCCATAAACAAAATAGGCGTGCAATGACATAATCCAGCATGATGATGCATGATAAAGGATATTATTTGTTTTTCTTAAAATGGTTTTCAGAAACAATAACTATGTTAATATTTAAAATTTTGAACTATGAACTGATCAGATTGAACAGCCCTTTAGTTTATCAGAAATCTACAAAGCAAACATTTCAGCTTCTAACTTCAGAAATTGTATCCTAATGTTGCATAATTATAATGTAGGCATCATCAAAACCCAATGTATTACATTTTATGTTTTATAGGTATCATTTTTATATCTTCTAACATTTATATCAAAAATTAACCTTGTAATTATAAACTTTGTTATTTAATTTGACTTCAAAGGATGACCACAAGACTTAATTCTTGTTGCGAAGGAAGTTGCATGGGTATTCATTAACTATTGGTTAATCAGCAATTGAAAGTGAATGCAGAGTATTTTTATTTAAAAAAAACAAACTTCAATCCAATCGTTCTGCATGTAGTCACCTCCCCCCTTTTGGATACATGAGACTCGACAAGTGACACTGCCCTGGGAAATTCTGCATAAATGGTTCGCCATAATTTCATATGATTTGACATCTTGTGTTGATGTAGACTGCTCCCACAGCTATTTTTAATAGATTTTGTTCGACAGAAGGGGAAAAAATGCAAAGCTTTGTCAGTCAAACATTCGTTTCTTTTGTCCAAAAACATAAAGAAATGAATCCAATCCATTTCCCGTCCGGCGCATTTTGAGCTTTCTCTGTTGGTTAAGCACTTGGCCTTGACAGCATCTTTACAAATGGATAAATGCATTATCTGGAATAAATGAAAATGAACAGTAAGCCTCACATCTGGGTTTCTCAAACACACAATTCCAGGTTAGTGAAATGTCACATTTGAGTTACATTTGAAGAAGAGACAGGAAATATTCCCCCCATACCATTTGACTGAAAAAGCGTGTGCATAATACAACATGTAGATTTAAAATAAGTGGTTTTTTTGTTGTTTTTTTTCCAAATATTTAGGCAAGTCCTCCAAAATATTGCAAAGTCTCAAACAAAAATAAAAGCAGAATGATGAGGGTGAGAGCATTTCTTTTAGTTTCACAAAATCAACCTTTGTGGATGGCTGAGAGATTTACTCTGGAATAATGGAAGAAAAGCAGAAGACCACAGAGTAAGGCATGAACAACATGTAGGTCACTTTGGTTGGAGGTTTGAATTTGCATAAAAAGCAAAAATAATTAATGATAATCAACAAAATATTCAATGATGTGAATCCTACACCAGAGTTTAGTGTTTTTTCTTTTTTTCTGTTTAAATCTAATTCAGCAATGAATTTTACTTTTTGTTATATGCCATTTTCATCTTCTTCCACTTAGCTGGCTTGTACAAGTGACTCATCTTTTTCTCAGTACCCATAAATCTTCGTGAAAAGGTGAGGAGGGAGCGCACAAGAAGATCATGTCTTTCTGTTTTCTAAATGCCACAGAATAATCGGAATTGATGATAATCATCACATGATTCATTTTTTCAAAAGGTGGGCAGCCAGCTCTTCGGTGAAGCAGACATAATACATGTACAGAGGAAGAGATGATCAGTTTTCTGGTGGTTTTCTTTATATGCATTTCATACAGCTGCGCCAAATAACAGCTGTTTCAAATCGAACAGTGTACACGTCTTAAACGAATCTCCTTCTTGGGATAGTTTGATAAAAAAAGACACTCAGTGTCTAGTGAGTTGTGTGCAGATATTGTGTGTCTGAAGTTCTTGTTTTCTGAGCAACTTGTTTTATTTAAAATCAGTTCAGTTTATTTATACAGCAACAAATCAAAACAAATGTCATTTTAAGGAACTTGAAAAATCCAGTATGCATACAGAAATATACAGTCCTTTCAGTCCACCCATACAGACAGATTCAAAGTCAGTTACACATCTTCTGGTTCAATCCTAGCTACAAAATTTGTCAAAAAAAATTTCTTGTTAGGAAACCAAGTTTGTGACATAAAGTCACTGACTTTGCAGCAATATATCCTCCTGAATGAGCAACTGTCAACAGTGGATTTAGTCGTGCTGGTGATGGTGTTATTAACCTTACAGACATCCGTTACACTGAACAGGTGTGTAACAAAAGTGGAGCAGACAACTACTGCCTGGTTCACACTTCAAGATTTTTAAATTGTCGGCTGACTTTCAAAACTTGATAGACCCCTCTCATGATGATGAAAACGCTTAGGTGTAACAGGTTTGGTTCTACAGTGTACCTTGTACAGCCACACACAAACTGATTTCATTCACCAACATTCAGATGACAGACAGAAAATCTCGCCAAACCTCTCGAGACCAAAAATGATTTCAGAATAAACAAACATGGCAGACTGGGAAGATGCAATGGTGATAGTTTGTGGACTATGTTTAGCAGAAAAATACAAGTGAAAAAGACGTCTTACCTGGACATTTTGGTGTGCCATGCAAATTTGTTTATCTTCTCTGTTCACCTCACTTCCTCTCATCTCACTTTCTGATTGGGTAAAAGTCACATTTAACAGGCTTGTTTGTCGTCTTGTCAGGACATTTCAACATGTTGAATATCCCCAATTTTAGATTGCTGTGGTCCTTCCAAGTAGACCGGGTGATTCTTAACACACCACACATGGCAGGACTATGTTGTTAGTTTCTCTAAAGGGACATCCTGACAATCTGGGTGTCCCTGAGATTGTTGGAAGGGGAAATCGGAACATACATTGGCATAAAACTCTTGCCATGTGAACTAGTCATATCATTTAACAGGAAGCAACCTTCAGCACAACCTTGTTCAGTGTAAGCAACCATCTGCTGTGATTGATTTGAGCAGATTGAGCAGAAACACAAAACGCATAAAAGCACTGATCTAAGAGTACCGTCTGTTAAAGAAAAAGTAAAGAGCCGATAGCTTCAGAATCTAAACATAACTAAACAAATAACCTTTGAGACAATAGTAAAAATTTATGTCAAGAAAACATAGTACATAACAGAGTCAGTCCCCACAATAGCTCCCTCTAGAAGAGATTGAATATTTACCTGGAAACAACTGATCAATGAGAAGATTGATGTTCTGGTAATGTTCTTCCAGCTGTGCTCGCAGCCAATCAAAATAAAGGGAATCATCCAGAGATTTTGAAGTGGAACAAAATACATCGGAGTCCCAGACAAAAAGCAAGTAACCTTGTATAGCTGTTCTCAGTAGTAAGAAGGAGTGACCTAATCACCACATGGCCTAATCTCCATTTACTGTAAAATGTAAATTGCATCTTTAAAAGTAATTAAATTATTGTTAAAATTGCAATTGACTAATGAGCTACATATTTTTTTTAAATCTTGTGCTCATGCACGCCCCCTTCTAGTGCCATCCTGGGCAACAGTGCATATGGCCTGTCTCATAAACCATATTGACTGCAAATCCCATCTGTACTTGAAATCCTATCTCTGCTTTACTGATCGGAAATGTTCAAATGAAAAAGGTTTGTTACCAGTATAATAAAATGTGATAAACATTCCCAAAAGATGAATTACAGAAAGAGAACAACATAACAAAATGCTGTGAAGTAAAAACGAGCATGGTTAAGAGAATAGTCTTTATTGTCATTATACCGGGAGGCACAACAAAACTGAGTGTGTTCCCACCGATCCACCATGTACCACAGAAATAAAAACAGTCATGTAAAAGACAAAACAACAGAAGAACATAACAGAGAAGAGTTAACATTAAAAAATGTACTTTCCTTACTTGTGGTGAATAAAATGTGAATACACTATTTAAAATGTAACAAATGAAAGATATTAGTTTATGATTTAAAATGTAAGATGGCTGTAGACATTGCAGACATTTGAACACATTTGTTCAATGTTAAATGGACCAGAATTTGTTTGTTAATACAAACAAAGCAAAACAAATTTTCTGTGTCATTCCAGTGTCTGTCTGATACTGGGATTAATTTAATTAGAATTAAATTAATTCTAATTCTAAGGAGGGCTGAGAGATTTCATTGAATTAGCCCAAAGTCCTTCAAGAAAATCAGCCAACGGACTGTCATGGTCAAGCAAAATAATTTCTAATATTTTTTTGGTTAAATTATGACAGTCTTGGGTCAGTACCTACTACCAGTTCATCCCTGCTTGTCCTCACTCCATTTAATTTCATTCAAAAACCAGACTGCTTGTTGCTTTCTACAAGCTGCTTTACTGTTAGTATTTGGACCAGACAACCTGAGCTTCAATTCTCATCTGCAGTAGTCAATTAACTACAGTTGGGTTGAAACTGCGCCACTGTGCAGTTGGGCTGCACAGTGGCGCAGTTGGTAGCACTGTTGCCTTGCAGCAAGAAGGTCCTGGGTTCGATTCCCGGCCGGGGTCTTTCTGCATGGAGTTTGCATGTTCTCCCTGTGCATGCGTGGGTTCTCTCCGGGTACTCCGGCTTCCTCCCATAGTCCAAAAACATGACTGTCAGGTCAATTGGTTTCTCTAAATTCTCCCTAGGTGTGAGTGTGTGCGTGTGCATGGTTGTTTGTCCTGTATGTCTCTGTGTTGCCCTGCGACAGACTGGCGACCTGTCCAGGGTGTACCCCGCCTCTCGCCTGGAACGCAGCTGGAGATAGACACCAGCAACCCTCCCGACCCCATTAGGGACAAAGGGTGAACAGAAAATGGATGGATGGATGGATGGGTTGAAACAGATCAACAGCCTGCTTAGTTTTATAGCTGGAAACCCAGCCCCAGGCTGGTGCATTTTAAACCCCGTCTGCAATGTTAAACAGTTTCAAGTGAGAAAAAAAAGTCACCTTGCAGATAATGTGTCCCAGTCTCTCTTTTACATTGGCTGTCAGCAACACACGCTTGTGATCAATAATCAGTTCACTCTACCACCTGCATCCAGATTCATCAAAAGAAAAAAAAAAAATCTTACATGTCTTTTTGACTGCAACTGAGCTTGGGTCGATTCTGCAGTCATCATCCTCTCTCTCGCTAAAGGATGCCAAATGACCGCAACTGGTGCCGACTTTTCCCGACTGGGAACCGGGTGAAAAATCTGCCAAAAAATCATGTAGTGTGTCCCCAGTTTTACTGTCTATGTTAGCGTTCCACAGTTTGCATTTTTTTTTGCCAAGTCTTTTTTTTTTCCAGCAGTCATCTCCTTATCAGCTTGTCCTGGTCCCCAAACATTTGATGCAGGCCTTGTTAATCCAGCTGACATCCTAGCCAGCAGCGCTTCGACTATATGTCTCTCGCTCATGCAGATTCTGAAGCAGCTGGAGGCTCGCCCTGACTGAGATTCAAACTACTGATCTTCTCTTCTAAGGAGTTCAGCACTGCAACTGTGCCATATGCCATGTCATTCTCAAATTCGTGTTTAAAAATAATTGGTTATACAGGGCCAATGACTGCATTCATTTCTTTGAGACTTATGTTGTAAGAGATGGACGAAAGCAGGACAACAGATTCCTCAAATGTGAAGAAATTATTACTGTTTTTCATTTTTTACTACCATCACAATCAATCTTATTTGAAGCAACTGGATTGCACAGTTAAGACATAGTGTGTTGCCTAACTGCCAACTGTAAATTAGAGCGGTGAAGAAAAACTGTTCGATTTTCTAATAGAAATTTTTCACTGTGGCTGAAATAAGAGAATCTAACTCCCCAGGGGCTGATTTCTCACTTTGAACTACCCCTCTGGTCCATCCGTCTCCCAGCCAATAAAGTCTTAGATCTAGCAGACGCCTTGTCATTTTGAAGATTTGATGTCAACCCTGATGAATTACATTTCATCTCCCTGTTAACAAGTTTCTAATATCTGCAGCTGATGGTCCAGAAAGACCACAAGTCCTTGGGAGTTAAGTGAAAATCGTAAGGGAAATAGCAGAGGAATGTAGGAGGAGCACCGACTAATACATCTGTTTGATTGTTTTCACTTCAGGGCAGAGCTCACATTTGAATTTTTCAAATGGGGTTATTTCTCTTTGCAGAGTTAATCGATCTTGGGTGTTTTGGAGTTAATGGAAGTAATTTGCTGATATAAGGAAATGCAAGCTGCGCTGAATATGTTGCTGATTTGTGGCTGCAGCAAGGAATCATTCATAATAAAGAAAAAACTTTGCGGTATAGATCAGCATATATTATGGAGCATTTTTTCAATAACTACTTAGGCCATGAGCTGCTCAGTACAATAACAGAAAGCAGTCTTTACAGGAAAACATATCTATATCTGTCAACAGCCTCTCACACAGCTACATTTTAGGTAAATACATGTATTGCCTCCCCATGCATCTGTAGAAATAATGACTTTGTATGTTTGCACATTACTCCTGTTGTGCTACACCGCTACAACCCATGGAACCTACACCAGCCGTCTCCTGAGGCTATAAGACTACAAACAATGAAAAAGCCATAAATGTACCCAATAAAGAAGATAACTAAAAGGTTACATCACTCTTTTGAGAGGAGTCTAGTCCATTTGGGGTTGCTAGACAGGCTTTCAAATAGTAGTAATATTTTTTAATGATTTAGCTAGAATGATTAAAACAAATAAGGAGTGAGTTGTGGAGTGAGTGCATACAAAATCCTGGAAGTTGTTGTTACACATTGTGCACACTATATACTCTTGCATTACGGATGGATGAATTAAGTGAAATATATATTCTCTTTGATACATATTGGTGATTACAGTTATTGGCTCCCCTTGAAAAAGATGTAGAAAAATGCCTATAAATGAATCTTTTATTGAAGTAGCATAATCCTAGACTGGAAAATGTAAAAAGAATAAATAAAAAATATTTTATTTAATTTGGGTGCATGACATAAGAAAAACATGCAATATGCAATTATGTTGTCATGCTTTGGTATGACAATATAACCTGCACTGTATTTTACAAAAGATACCACAAAAGGACATTGAATACATTTACTAGCCACACTTTTTAATTTTATGTTTAGAAAGATTTAAACAATCATGAATAATTATTCTTCCAATTTGCAACTCATTGGCTATTTTGTATTTATTTTGTTATTGTTTGAACTATGAAATCAATTAGAAAATAGTTTGTTTTTTTTAGCAGGATTCCCTTCATACCAACTTAAAATTAAATATTAAACAGTTTGCATTTACAACTTTTACATTTTGAAACTTTGAGGACTTTCTGTCTTAATTGATCATTGGAGCCTCCTGTCATGGAACTGGGGAAAAGGAACAAAAAGCAGAAAACAGGATGTTATTTTGTTTGTGTGAGGATTTTTGTTTTATTTTGTTGGGCAAGTTTTGCTTTCTCATCTTTCAACTCTGGACCATCTGTTGTTTGATCCAATCATGTCCCTTGTGAGTGAATCTTAAAAATAGCTACAGTTTTGATGTTCACTTTGTCAATATCAGAGTGAAAAGTTTTGTACAGTAAAGGCTTACATTCCTCAGGGTTGCTCCTGTGCTCGCTTTGTTTACTGGCCTTTCTTGAGCTTTCTTGTGGAGTCCCAGGAGATATAAACATTAAATTGCTTTTTGGTTCAGAAGCTCCTCAGATGTATTGGAACTTGTAATGGACTTTGCCTCAGCAAAGGAGTCAGATGTTCTATTGATTGGACCCACTGAAACCGCTTCACGCCGCTGAATAATTCATGTATCTATTAAATGTATTGTCCTAATTGCAACGAGGCTTGGCACCGGCAAAGACGACAGAAGAAACCAGAACCTACGCCTTTGTCTGTCTTACCTTTCTTATTAGAAAATATGATCATAATGTGATTTTATTTCAAGAGTCACTATAATCATATCCATTAAGATGATGATAACTTGTGCTGCCTGAAAGGCAAACAAAGTTTTAGACAAATCACGCCTCTTAGTTTTAATTAAAAATCACAGACAGCTTAATTGCATTACTGTTGTGCTCTGCTGGTGCGTGATTGCTTCAGAACTGAAACAGGGAAAAAAAAGAAGATTGTAGGAGGACTTGCTGCTGATTCTGCTCCCTGGTTTTTGCCCCATTGCCCTCTATCAAGGATTTCTGCCACAAACTTTCTTATACAAGTTTCTTATCATAGCGCAATGAAGTCTCCCTGGGGGAGGATTCTTAAAATTGTACTTTGATAGGTGAAAGCCACAGCGACAAAATGTCACTTGAACTCATTCTGACTCAAACCGAAAGTCAAGCGTGGTACTTAAGGTACGACTGCTGTTCTGAGACCATTTTGTCATATTTGCATCTCATCAAGCAAGCTCTTTTTAAAATGAAGCTCAGCAGAACTATGTATTTTTGAATTGATAACGCTGATCTGTAATTCACCGCAGGCTCCCAACAATATGTGAACTGCCATACATATTTATGAAAAGCTCAGCCGCTGGCCTACATTCAGCTGATTGTGCACTTCACCATGCAGCCCGGTTTAGTCATAATCCATCATTATGTCTTAGAATAGAGACCATCTCAACCCCTCACCTCTACCTCCTCCACCCTGTTCAGCGTGGTCTAAATAATCACTGAACTTTATTGAAACATTTAAAGTCGAAAATTAATCAACACATATGCTTATCAGCAAATTGGTTTTTGCAAGTGTTTGGAAGTGGGAGTTTTTAAATCTTTTTTTTATTTTTACATTTGAATCATCTTTACTGCTAGAACGAATGAAATAGCATATGTGAATTGAATAATGCAGCTAAATTTACTAAATTGACATTCAAGAATCTAAAATTGGTTTGTGACGTGTTGCTGAGATAAAACGAAAACAAGCTTGTGCTAAAGCAGACTAAGTAATAAAGCCTAATCATGTTGCAAAGTTTAAAAAGTATTGATTTAGCAGTATTTACGTACTGCTAAATATTTGCACTTGTTGAGCTTTCTTTCAATGACAAAGAAAAACAACAACACAATATTATATAAGTCTTCTTTCTGTATTGGTTCACAACAACTAACCCAACACTACACTAACACAGCGTTCAATTAACTAAAAGGTTCTGGTGAGGGAATTATTTTGGTAGGGGAAAAGTTAGCTGGGGGCTGCACAGTGGCGCAGTTGGTAGCACTGTTGCCTTGCAGCAAGAAGGTCCTGGGTTCGATTCCCGGCCGGGGTCTTTCTGCATGGAGTTTGCATGTTCTCCCTGTGCGTGCGTGGGTTCTCTCCGGGTACTCCGGCTTCCTCCCACGGTCCAGAAACATGACTGTCAGGTCAATTGGTTTCTCTAAATTCTCCCTAGGTGTGAGTGTGTGTGTGCATGGTTGTTTGTCCTGTATGTCTCTGTGTTGCCCTGCGACAGGCTGGCGACCTGTCCAGGGTGTACCCCGCCTCTCGCCCGGAACGTAGCTGGAGATGGGCACCGGCGACCCTCCCGACCCCATTAGGGACAAGGGTGAACGGAAAATGGATGGATGGATGGAAAAGTTAGCTGGCCATTTCAAGTTGAAAATGTGTTTTATTCACTTTATTTTGCAATCCACTCTGCTGGCACAAATAATAATAAAAAAAGACAAATCCCAAACCTGCCAGTATCTCCTTTCCTTCTAAAAGTAGGGCAACCAGCAAAAAAAAAAAAGGAAAAGAAAAAAAACAAGAAGGAAAAAAAAATAATCATGAACCACTTTTTTACTCCCCTTTACCCCTGGTTATATCCCTGGTTGCACATGTCAAACCAGAGAAGCTGGTTTGTTGGCATGGCTGGTTCTGATTCTGGCAGCACATAAACTATTTTAGTCCAGCAGGAGATACAGGAGATATGAGCAATAAAGATATGTATGGAAAACATATATGAAGGATTTTATCTTTTTATTTCTTGTGAAGATTCCCCAACTGACACCGGTGCTGGGATTTCTATTCAGTTTGTTGAGATTCAATGAAATGTTTGATTACTACTAATGTCAGTGACAAAACAGTTCTCTTTACTAGTATTTAGAAAATCAAGGCACAGTTTGCATGTACTGTATATATCTATATGAATGTTATTCACACAAGCCTTTCAAACAACCCATTTTCTTTTTGTCTTATCATAAACTGTACTATCAAAAATTTAGCTGACCTGTATTAAAGCGCGGTAGCTCCTTTTTACACATGGCCCATTTATTTTATTGTATTTCCTGTATTTCCACACAGGAAATACTTTTCTAACAAGGATTTTGAATTTTTTCCAAAAAAATTGGACCTACTGCCAAATGTGTCGGTTTTTGTGTACAGTACGGCTAGAAAGCAAAACTTGAAGTCTGAATTTGTCAGGTTGTAATGAATTCCATAATAAATGTGTTTAAGCATTAAGCAAGCTAGATTAGCATAGCAGAGTGAAATAACTCATTGGCCATTAACCCAGCTGAGTGTGGTTCTTATGCAACTTTTTATGAATTGAGGTTTTCGAATGTTTTCGTTTTCAGTGTCGCAAACCCCCCAAACTTCTAGTCTGCACGCAGAGCAATTCGTCCTATTTGTCCCATTTGATTAAAAGGAAAAGCCAAAGCAATGCAAAACTTCATATAGACCGACTGCCAGGGGTTGTTTAAAAAATAATGACAGCAACCTGATTTCTCAATGTGGAAAGTGCAAGCACACACAGGAAAGTCGGTACATTGGAAGCTTTGAATTGTCATTGTGAAGATTAATAAAGAATGAGCTTCTTTAATGTTTTGCCTGAGTGAGCTCATAAAAGCTGACACACACTGAAGGAAGAGATGGAATACAAATACACCTACGTCCAATAAATGTCACTGCATACCTTTTTCTGTTTGCACAGCTTCCAGGAAATAAGACCTGGGTGTCCACAATAAGGGGAAAGAAGAAAAAGGCATAAAACCAGTGTTTTTCCCCCCCAAGTTCTGCAAAGGGCATTGCAAAAATTTCCAAATATTTTTACATGCAGTTTGCTGAATGCTTTTTAGAAAGCAAAGAAAACAGAAATGTGACTGCCTGCAAGGCCTGTGCTTTATCTGACTCCCATAATCACTGCTAGAATTTGAGTGCACAATTGCATGAATAAGCTTTTCTATACATACAACATTCCTCCCTACATGTGGCAAAACATTTTATCTTGGTGTTGGCTTCTCATTTTGCTGAACTCTACTTCCAACGCCAAGTTATTCACATATTCTGATTGGCCAACCTGTGCGCTTTGCTGATTCCATTCACTCTCATTCAGTTATGCAACTCACTTCTGTCTATGCTGAATACGACTTTAATTGAAGGACATGTTTGCTTTTTTACACAAGGATGTCTTTTATTCAGAGTGCCTTTTCTTGTTCTGATGAGGGGCCCCTATGAAAGCATTCTCAGAAGGCCAGTGACAGTGATGAATGTAATCTTCAACCTTGCTATGTAAAATTGGCTTGCAAAACAGAATTGTTATTAAATTGAGAAGGTAAGTGGTCAGCTACAGTTGAGGCTCTAATGGTCATAAATTGCTCAAGGTGGCTTTTACCTTTTCATATTTTGAAAAGATGATAAAATATATTTTTTTGAACATTTAGGCTGTTGATTCTGTGTGCAGATTGATTGTTTCTTTTTTCACAGTTTATTCACTTTTCAAACACTACAGTGGCAAATCACAACAAAATACATGCTTTTCTTTACATAGAACTGCTCCTGTGTGTAATCTTACAATGAGATCGCTCAGTGAACTAAAATGAACATAGATTCTCAGAAACTTTGCTCAGGTCTGGCACTGACATGCATTCCTGGCTGATTTTGATAGAAGAAAACATGTTTTGCAAAAAACATTCGCATTTCGTGTTAAAATGCATCAGTAGTGATGGGATTGCAGATATTGGTTTTACATCCAAATAATCAACCAACCCATAAACAGGTTACCAACGGGTTTGCTGTAACAGCTAAGTACATTCAGTCATTTAAACCACATATTATAGTTAAACATCAATAATGTTTGCAAATCCAGGTTAAACCCCAATCAATTTGTTACAACATGAATGTGTTACATACAAGCCTGTAAAGGAACTTTGAGGGGAAAAAAATTCTCATAACATTTATTTTTTATTTGTTTTATCTTCAATGTCCCTTTTGCACTTTGATGATTTTCTGGTTTCTGCTGCCTGACAATGTTCAGTTTTATTCGTTAAGTAACATGGTATAATATTTAAGTTAAGCAGTGATGCTTTTCATGTCAGTTTAACTGCACAAACATTGTTAGCAGTCCGGCGGCATTAATCTTTTGCTGGCACAGTTTGTGTAACAGATTAAAGGTGGCAGATTGATGTAATCTGCACCACCTTTTCTAGACTATATATACAGTATATGCTTCTGCAGAGCATCAAGACATGTTTGCTGCCATTAAGTGATAGTGCGCTGGAATTATTCTGTAATACTGCTGCTGAAAATTGCCATTGTGGAAGAATATTCCTCATCTATTTTTATGTTAGTTTGGTTTTTTGTATTTTTAAAACATTTAAAATACCTGACAAGCAATTTATTCTGTCATTGCCTCCCGTTTTGACACAGTGACCGCAGACATTTTTGTGTGCCAGTTTGCACCTGCTCTTCCAACAAGCAAAATATAGAAGCAACAACAACTTCAGCAACTTCTGCAGTAGGTTTAGTAAATTGCATTGCGGGTGGTAAGTCATCACATTTGCTTATCCTCCTCCCAGTATTTTCCAATCTCTGACGATCGGCATATGTTTTGCATTTTCATGAAGCAGACACGCTAAATTTATTTTGCCTGCTATTTTTCTCATTTTGCTGATGCAATCCCATCTGTATTTATTTTTTGTCTTTGACTTTTTATTTGATCTTCATGACTTTATAATACTATTTTATGCCACTATCATATGCCACTATCACCATCATAAACAAATAATTTTATATTTAATCTCTAGTTAAAAGTCTTCTTAACATTTGTGTTCTTTGTAATGACAGTATTTTATTTGATTGATAAATTAATTGGTTTTTTCTTTGGGTGCTTCTTCAACCACTCACCTGTGTCGCTTTTATATTGTAATTTCTCTCAGATATAACAGTGATTTTATGCACTGGAGGAAAAAAAAAAAAAACACTTGATATTGAAAGGGAAAAGATCAAGCCTCACAGCTTGGCATGAATATCCTGTCAGCTTTATTTCTTACCAAGATCAAGTTCTTAATTTTTTCTTTCATATGCCACAATATTATCACTGTATGCATACCATCAGCTCAAAAAGTTAGGTCTTAAGGATGTTGCTGACATGACTGGTTTTTGTGTACCGTACTTAAATATTTAGAAATCTTAAGATATGTTGTTGGCCAACGTAGCAAAAATTTGATTTCCATCCCAGTTCTTCTGTTCCGGACATTTCTTTAAAAGAAAAAAAATACAGAAGGACAATATCATTCTTAAATCAAAATCAAAAGCATTCTAAACATCACCACGAAGAAATAATGAACAAGCCCATTAATATGCTGATGTACAGGCCGACGTGTGAAAACACACACACACACAATGCTCTTCAAACAGCCATGTTCCCTACAGGCTGAGTCCATCAGAGAAAAAGAAGACACATACCCTTGAGCTGCAGGACTACAGGCCAAAAGCAACTTAAATCAATTCCATTTGATTAGGTGCCATGACATACACTACATCATTATAATTCCATTAACACAGGGATGGATTTTCAATGAATGTAACTGCAGGCAAATGGTTGGGCATAATTGTGTGAAATGAAATACAGCATACGTTTAGAAGATGGGTGTGAATCTCTTTCTTCTTTTTCTCCTCCCTGATTTCAGATAAGGACGTTGCTTCCTTCTGATGCTGCAGCCTTGATTTTTGACCTTCTCACACAGCTGCACATTTCTCACATCTATTTCAAGTTGTTTTGGCAAAGCTTAGTCTGAATTATGCTGTACTTTTAAAACCTTGACTTTGTAGGCTAAGGTAAGACCATCATAATCTGATATATTCTTATTGAAGATTTCTATTTTGGTACAGAAATATTGGCTACCAAATAACTAATAACTGATAAAGATTAGCAGCTTTATGCCATCTGTAGCATTTTTCTCTTGCTAGCTAGACCCGAACATGTTCAGGTCGTGTTTCATAACATATTCGTAACCAAGCTAAGCATGGTTCCTCTTGTGACTGTTAGTATGCTAGTTTTTCAAGTTCACAGTTAATATGAATTTTAATGTTGGTCTTCTTAGTCAGAAGCAACAAAAAAGTTAAATGATTGTATGATTTGTTGCTGTTTTTTTTCTTATTAATTTTAGCTGAATGTCACATTACATTGAAAGTTTTGCATGTTATTGACTTATTAGAGTTCTTCATGAGTCTAGAAAACCTTTGAAGTTTCAAGGCATTCTGACTAAAAATGTGTTTGTTTGGTCAAACAGGTTCAAGGTTGAATGCAACAGACATTTCCTAGATCCCTGAAAATTGCTGTTTTTGGTTTATCTGACACCTGCACCTTCAGATTTGATCCTGTTTTATTGCACACTATAGAAAATATCAAACACACTTTAACAGTTTGGATGATCTAGCTGGTAAAGTGCAAATCACCCTGCAACACTGTTCATCAGGCACTTCTGCTGCCTGCTTCTTTTCAGTTCCTCCATCATCCCACTGTCCATTAGAGAATGTCTCTTTTTCTTCATACTTGTGAGAGAAGATACACTCATGACGTGTTGAGGTACGTGTGTCATAAAGTTATGACATCAGAGGCTAAATGAAAAATTGAAATTATTATGGTACTTACTTGTTTACATGTGAGTTGACTGAGTGAACAAGGCATAAAAAATATTTTCCAGCTTTCCTCCTCACTACCAAGAATGAACATGACTTTAAACTTTGAATATAAATTGTGTCTTTTTTCTTTTGCTTCCGCTTATTTATTTACTGCACTTTCTCATTACACAAACTGTGGTGCACACTCTGAATCAGATAACACTTTAAGCTTTAAATCTGTGCTTGGTACCTTGTGGAATGATCCAGTGTTTTGTGAAGCAACACTGTGTAAGCTTTTGCTGCTTATCCCAGCGTCCGCTCCAGAAAGCTGCCTTGCATTGACTGAATGTCACGGACATCTGCAGAAACAGAAGACCACTGATGAAGGTCAACAATCAATCACACTCCAATGTTGGAAAAAAAAAAATACATGGACCACTACAATAGCTTTTAAAAAGATTAATGCATGTAGAAGCTGAACGTGAATTCCCATACAAATGATGACCAAATGTCTTCTATGTTATGTCAGTAGTGTCTACCTATTTATACACCACTGAGATCTCACAACTAAAATGACAGACTCATGCTTGGATAAATACACTTTGAAGATACTTTCATTTCATTTGTTTACAGAAAAAATGAAAGATGGTGACACTATTACAATCACCTGAAAATATATTTATTCAAAGAAGTTAAAAATATCCAAAGAAATTCAAAGTATAAACATCTTGTCATTTTAAAACCACAAATTTCAATGCACTTTGCAATTTAATTTTTCACTTCATTCATGAACTTCACTGAGTTGACCTTCCAGGGTCACAGTAGGGATGGTGTGCATGTGCACCCTCAATTCAAAGGACAGTTTAGGGAGTTTAATGTAACTGTGATATCTTTGGACTGTAAGGGGAAGCCAGATTACATGAGGATAAACCAGGCATGGTGAGAAGAAACTGTTTGTTGAAAGGAAGCCATAAGACATTCAGAGTGCAGTTTGCCACAAGCCTGTAGGAGATGCTGTAAACAGAAAGGCTCTATAGGTTCGATGAGATTTGTCTCATTGGCCTACGTGCAAAATTGCATATGAGGAGAAGCACGATAAAGCTGAAGTTGAAATTCCAAATAAGCACTAAATTCCATGAGCAAAACAAAATTGCAGTAGGTATGCGTGTTGCACGCAATACACAAAGATTACAATTGATTGTACATGCTAAGGTGGTGCAGACCTCTGTTAAAATGGTGATTTTCCATGTACCACTGACTGACTGTCATTAAGGAGAGCGGAGTGGACAAATAAGAAAAATGAAGTGAAAGACATGGAGTTGGAGATACACTAGGTTGAGCATTGGACAGGTAATTGGTGGATATTGTTGTTGCGCAACACCCCCCCCTCCTTTCTGTCTCTACTCTCTCACTCTCGTACTTCCTCTTCTGAGAGGGGAGATGTGCTACCAGCTCTCCGTCTAACGGGTACGTTGAGTTTCCTAAATCTGCTGGGATTTACCCTGTCCAGAACTGAAGTAAACTCTGTTTAAGCTGGTTTCGAGAAACGATTCGCCTGGTTATCTGACGGCCTACATCCAGGTGTCCCACCCTTCTTCCCCCTGTGAATTAGCCAGACTGAGCAGCCTACAGCCAACTAGTTTCACAGAGCACACCTGTTAACGGTCGCTCGTTCTCTATTTTGCAACTTGCATTTGTTATTGAACCAGGTAGGTTTTAGTGACTCGGGCGAGTCCCAAGGATGAGGTTTTAAATATGGGCTACCAGCAACCTAAAAACATTTTCCACCTCTTCCTCTCCAGAATCAAACATCACAGCTATTTTACAACCATCAAAGAACTTTAAGGTGACTCATTAACTGAATGTCCACAACATCTTTAGATTTTCTTTATGCTAAATATTTTATTAGTAAGGCATTTTTGCAAGGGTCAGTACAGCTTAATTCAGTAGCAGAAATAATCAAATAAGTAAAATCAATCATCTAGTCTATCTTTCCCTACTGCTGATACTGAGAACTAAAAAAGGGAACCTTTGAGAGAGACGGACGGAGTTTGGCGCCTCGAACCCCAGACCTGGCACGATGATGAAGAAGGTGTTGCAACAGGAGGAAGATGTTGATCGATGAAGGCCAGGATCTCCGCAGGTCTGATGAGCCTCCTCTCCGCATGGATGCTGAGGTCACACAGGACTTGGTGCTGGCAGGAAAAAAGGCACCAGTTCTTCTTCCTTGTCTTTGTCTTCATCTTTGTCTTTGGGGTCAGAACCCAGCCGATGAGAGAAGTGCGATTCGAAGCCACAGATTGTGGGCCTGACGGGTTGGTCTCCATGTGCAGGACAGTCTCCGGCTCCGTGGCCCCGGCTCTTCTTCAGCTGCAGAGTTCTTTGTCCATCTCGATCTTGGCTCGAAGCTGCCCGGAGGATCCAACAAAAGGTTCCTCTTTTGCACCCACCTTATATAGGGTTCATCTGTCTGCTTAGACAGATGATCTCATATCCGTCACTGTCTTAAGAGACATCATGTCATGATGTCTGTGCCAATGTCTCAGGGCTGCTCAACCTCCTGTTTCCATATAAGGTGCTGATCATCTCGGCTCTCCTGTTAGTTCCCCTTTTTCCCTTCCTGTCACCTTTCACCTACCATCTACCTCCAACATATCAGTGATGTTTAATTGCAGTTTTACAACCTTTTACACCATTTCAAGTTCAATGTCAAAATCACATTTATATCACATTTATTTTCTTTAGCTTCTCTGATTTAGCATTCATTTATAATTTTATAACCATAACTTATATCACATTTATTTTCTTCAGCTTCTCTGATCTATCATTCATTTATGATTTTATAACCATAACTTATTAGTTACTCTTATTATGATCTTAATGTGAGTTATTACAGATGTTTTTCTGAAAAGAAACCAAGAATAATACATGATTCTAATTATTTACTACTAAAGTTACAGTTACTTGTTTTTCTTGTAGTTCCCACAAATATAAGTGTAAGTATTATTACAAGTAAATCAATATTAATATAAGTATTTTACTTTGAATCTTATCAAATTACTCAAAATGTTTAGATTTAATTTTTTAAAACTTTCATGCTTTAAAATAGTCTCAGCTATTTTTATAAATCTGCAGGCTGGAAACTTCCTCTTTTTCCAGGAAACCTGCTTTTCCTGTTTAATGACTCTCTCTGACTGACTATGATTTCTTATGATTAGATAGAAAAAAGTAGAATTAAAGCAAAGTTTGCATGAGACAAAAACAACACACACAACTAGATTTATTTTATTGACACTTAAGTCTACTGTTGGGCCTAGATGTTACTTGAGTGATTCATTTTAAAGATAATTTTATTTATTATTACTGTTAAACTAACTTTATTGACACTTAAGTCTACTGTTGGGCCTTGATGTCACTTGAGTGATTCATTTTAAAGATAATTTTATTTATTATTACTGTTAAACTAAAATCTCCAGCATGGGGAAGTGGGATGAGCTCGGATTTTCTTGACAATATTTGTCATATATTTTATTTTTTTTAATTTTTATATATTTTTGAACAGCAGATCAGAGATCAATGTCACACTTTTCAGATTTTATTTCATAAAAAAAAGGGTTACAAATGATGAATTATGTTTTATTTGCTTCAGAATTATGGTAAACTTTCTGTTGATCTAACATGGAACAAACAAAGAAAATACGCTGAAGTTTGTGATTTCTTCTTATCTAAATCTGAAAAGATTCAACAGGTACTTTTGCAAGCCACTGTAGATATCCCCATTTGAACTGTACCGTATTGTGTTCCTTAATCCTCAACCGTCTATGACATGGAGCTTCAAATCCACAAATGTAAATATTCACATTTGGCAAGTTATTAAAATATTTAAATGAAAGGCAAGCAAATGTTTACTGTTCCTACTTCAGTGGTTAATATTTAACTGTGAGGCAGGAGTGCTTTCCAGTGGAAAGAACAGACCAACAACTTAGCCAGTTTATGTTGAGCAAGGGGAAATCAAGGGGAGATTTATGAGCATAATAATGAATATTATGTCTGCTTTAATTACAGCGGTCCTGGACTCTTTGAAGTACCCGGTGCAGCTGGAAAACATTTGCCTTGTGTCTGAATCCTTTATACTGAACAGATAAGCATGGATCAGCTATTAAAATTTACATACTGGTGAGAATTATCTTCCCTTATTTGTCAGCACTGTTGTCAACAAAGCAGAGAAAAAGAAGCCTAATTGCCCATTCTGCTTACATGTGTAAGCAAACTTTAGGATTCATTTTCACTGCTAAGCTGAATAAAGAACTACATTAAATTAGATACATTATGCCTTCATAATGCTCCTGAGCTACCTGTGCATATGCTGCCAATATATTTCCTGAATGTCAACCAAGTGTCATTAGAGGGGGCAAAGAGGAGCGCTGCACAGATGCTTGTCACTCGTGCTGTCTCTGATGCACCTGTCGCCGCCTTATGTCAGGAGTTCCAGCCACTTAAAACCGACCTAAACAAGGCAAATCGATCACAATCACTGCCGATCTGACTGTGAGACAGTCCCACCTGTGCTTTCACCAGCCGACATTTGCCTCTCTTCCTAGTGCCCAGATAAAGAGTCTGATCTTTGGCAAAATAAAAACGATCTGTCATTCCCTGGCAGCCTTGATCTCTCCAAAGACTTTGATTCCCACTGCAGCCACCTGCTTCCCTCCAGGTGGGTCTGATGCTGGGTTGTGTAGAGAAGATCACACAGCAACCAAATTTAATTAAGCATTCCCCAAAACTTCATGTACTGTACACGTTTCTGAATTTTAAACATGAAAGTAGAATTATTTTTTTAATTCAGTGGCACACTGTCAAAACCTAGGAGGGTCCACATGGTTGACCTTGATATTTTGTTTTTTTTTCTTATAGAGTATCTATATTTTAAAAAATCCTTGAAGCCACGCTGTGCTTCTCCTGCAGTCTGGAAGAGGATATCACACCAATGGATCTGTACTGTCCACAATTCAACAAACAGTAAACATCTGTAGGGATGTTTAGGCAAGATACAAAAAGTTTTGTATCAGTTTCTTTTTAAATATGCAACAAATAAAAAAAAAAACTGATGCTTGGTCAACTTTATGTGCTACTGTATGTTTGGCAAGCCTGTCTTTTAACAGAAACCTCAAAATGCAGCTCATACTGTACTTACACTTATATACTTATATGCTTACACTGTATTTATTTATGTTAATGGTAGTCAACAGTTACATATTTCTTAAACATATTTCTCTTTAGATTTCTTTCACTAATAAATGTACAAAAAAAAGGAGTTCTAAAAAGCTAAAAAGTTGTTTTTCCATTTGTATTCAGTAAATGCAAACAGTTTTTCACAACAGCTATCCCCATGACAGCCATATATAATTTAGAGATTGAAAAACACTTGAAATGTTGACTTCAGTGGACCTGTTTGCTTAATTTTCTAATTTGGAATTTGTTTATTTTTACTTCAAACATGCAGTGGTAATGCATGAGGTTTTATTTTATTTATATTTTTAAACTAATTTCTGTAACAGAACACAGCTTGTTTTAAAACATCTCAACAGTATTTATGAAGGTGGTAAATGTTTTAAAAATTTTGAGATTCATGCTTAGGACTGGCCTTAGTGGAAATCTGTCTGCATGGTAATAATTTTAATAGTGGTGGATGACGCAGGAGTTCTGCTAGGATTTAAAATCTTAATGAAACACGTTGACCAGACCACATGGTCTTGATAACAGCTTGGCTCAAAATGATCATTACAGATCTTTGACAATAAAATCTGTCCATTGCTTCCTGCCATAGCCCTGTCATAAACTTCTTCCATGTGTTTTATAGTTTTCAAAAATTCCTTATTTCCATGAAGGCTTGAATATTTTTCTGCTGCTAAACAGAATACAAGTAAATATATTTGATGGATTTTGATAAAAATTCAAGCAAATAAACAGTCAATAGATAGATGGTGAGAAGATATATGTCTGACGCTTCTTGTAATGTCACCAAAGTTATCTACCCATGTTAGCTTTTATTTGGGAGGGCAGATTTTCTCTTTATTTTACAGCAAAACGGTAAAACAAAAAGAAATGAATGACAGTAAGTAGCACATTTCAAAAGACAATATAATAACACTGAATGTAAATATCTTTTCCTTTTTAGGTCAGTTATAATTTATATTAGCTTGATAAAGATACTTTTGATATAAACATGACACACCTGATTAAATAACGGTTACATGCATACATACATACATACATACATACATACATACATACATACATACATACATACATACATACATACATTTATTTATTTTAAATAATTAGGAAAACCCTAGATGATGATGAGGCCTGGCATTATTATCACTATTATATAATAGTGTACTGTCTCTGTAAAAAGTGCACCCTATATAAAACATTTTTGTTTTAAAGAACAAAACCTCTTGCCTGTTTTAGGTACTACATTTATTTAAAACTAACACAAACTTGTGTGTCCAAAATGTCTTAATTTATCACAAACCATTTCATTTTTCACTTAGTCTTGTTTTAATAAATAAAGTACACCCCAGAAACAAATACAACTCTAGAGTTTATTGATTCAGCCCGACCTTATGTGTGTTGTGAAGGTGAAAACTGAGAGCAAGACAAACCATGAAAAGAATCCAGACCAAAAAGAAGCCATAAGCAATAAACCAGCAAATAAAACAAACCCAATCCAGCCTGACACATGCATAACCTCAAATACAATAACAGGTGCAGGGCCAGCATCTTGGTGCTCTAAGGTACAGCCATTCAGTCATGATCATCTTGTTTACTGAGCGTCTGGATAGTGCAGTCAGCATGTCAGCCTTCACTTTAAAGTGGAATCCAACTTTTCCAATTTATCCGTTTTTGTGTGTGTTTTTATGTCTTGCCAGGAAGATTTTGTTGTTGCGGAACAAGGTCAGAGCCTCGTAATTCTGCAGGGAGGAACATGTTAAGGGAGCTGAGAGGAGCCAGAGTGAGCTTGATGGATGCTTGGCAGGTTTAGAGTGAAGTGCCCCAAGACCTCTCACACACTCGCACACACACACACCCACACACATGCAAACACTTGAGCGACTGGCACGTGATGCGCTTTTCATGAGGTGACAGAGGGTTGCACTGCCTTGATGCATGGCATCAATCAAGAATTCTCATGTGGAATCATTGAAACAGGAGGGGATGAGTTATTTTTTTCTAATGGCGTTCTGGAATAAATGTGTTGTTAGATATTTCTAGGCTTGTTTAATGCTGTTATACTGGAGACTTCCATCGGAGTAACTGACTTCTTTTGGTGGTACAAATAGAAAAGCAAATGAGGTAGTAAGGACGCAGGAACATGCACCAGCCTAACTACATTATTAAAACTATCATTTTTCACTTTCCCCTCTTTGTTTGCCATTCTGTGTGTGTGTTAAGGGTTTTATTTTGGCTGTCGTTCCAGCTTGTTTGATTTGTTCGTGAGCATGTCAGTGCGCAACGTGATGTCGAACAAGTCTGTTCCCCATTGCAGCTGTTTGTTAATGTCACTCAAGACAACCAAATTGCCATTGTTAGTGCCAGAGGGCAACCAGAGTGCATTCGACAGCTTGACAACTCTCATTAGCGTATTAGAGGCGAACAGTGGCACAGATGCTCCCGGTCAGTCCTTGGTCAGCCTGGAGCTTTGCTTAACGGACCACTGACAGGTGGCTTTGTGGCACTCTGTCTCATGTTTGACAGGGTGGCAAAGCAGCAGTTCATTCTGAATGGGCTGCTTGGATTGCCAAGGACAGTACATATTCCACAGACACAAATACTGGCAAACAACCATTGTGTAAACATATGAATGTACAGAGAAGGGAAAACTAGATTTTATCCATAAAGAAGCGCTGTCATTCACATGTTTGATAGTGAAAGCTTTTACATTTAGATATTGCTTGGAAAAATCTCATGAAAATCAAATATTTACATAGACGTTCTAAAGAGGAACATCAATTGTTTTTTTCTTCACTGCTAAATAGGAATTAAGAATTCACTTGTTCTGCTTTTCAGGTTAATTTTAAGGCAAGCACACGGACACACTAAATGTTTGTTTGCTTGTTCACAGTCACACATCATATTTATGTAACCAATTCTATTTATGTAAGATATAAAAATGTATTTTTTTTAAATACAGAAAAAAAGCAAAAAGAATTACATACATATTGTCACTTTCCTAAAATAATGAACTGAGTCATTTTTCGATAAGAAATGATTAGCCAAAAAAATAAAATATTTGGCCAAAAATGACGTAGACCATTATTTTAGGAAAGTGACTTTACACCCTAAAATGTAAATGTATTTAATGAGAGTCCACTCAATCAAGGCGTTTTTTTTTGAGGGTTCTGGTTTTGTTTCGGTGTGGAGATTCTGTCAGCGGTGGCAGCACAGACCTCAAAACATTCAGTTCTCATTCTGACTCCCAACCAGCTGGAGAAAAAAAAGAGAAAAATGTATAAATATACACTGAATAAAATACGTCTGACTGAATAAAAGTTAAATGATTTTCTTTTGAAGTTTTTGCAAGGCCTCAAGGGTGAGAGAATGGGGTTTACAAGTCATACATGAGTGATAATCCTGTGCATCCAAGGAGTTTGAAAAGAAAAGCAGATTGCCTGGTGGTGTGAAAGTGTCTAAGGAACATAAAGGAGTGACCATGTAAAGAAACCTTTATTTTCTTTGTTCACTTTCTACGTCTGTACAATGTGTTCTAGACAAGACTTTTCTATGAGCTTCCATGAACAATCTTGTTACAAAAAGTTCAGTCATCTAAAAATAAGTTATACAGTAAAAAAATATTCTGTGTTCTGTATATCACCTTATATATTTTCAAAAAATTAAACCAATATTTCAGTTCACTTCGTCTATTCAGAGTAAATTCAAAACAAGTCCTCTCAAGGCACTTTACAAAACAGAAGCATTTTACTCCTAAACTTGGTTAAAAACATTATTTAGAATCATTAAACAAAGTCAATCTTTGTTTCTGAAATATTTTTGAGCAAATATAATATTACATGTAAGGATAGAGCATTCCTATTGACTTTAGGATTTTTACCATTTTAGTTTTTAGGGTAAAGAAATAGAAAGAGGATGAAATTGACTGAAAATCTATTTAATTTAAGAAAATGAAATATTTTGAGGACTAATTTTAATTTAGGCATGGAGGTTAAAGTATATGTTTCTCTCACAAGATAAAACAACATTACCAGACCAGGCTAACTAACACTAAAGACTTTAACAATATTTATGAGAAATTGAAGAATTCCACTTTTCTATATGTTAGCTCTTTAACAAATACAATACGCTTCATAAATTGTAACATTTGGCTCTAAATGGTGATGACCGCACAACTACAGTCAAGTTGCATAAAGGCGTAATCATGTTGAAAGGAAACATTTACAGATGCTGAAACTTTTAAGGCTTTTGCATGACAGGCAGGAAAAACTAAGGGAACCGGCAAAGTTCTGACAAAACAGAAAAATATTTAAGCTATAGCGGTCATTATTTGATGTGGTTTAGGTGAGACTAATGAACAACAGGATCTGGGGGAAAGCAAGGAGAAAAAAAAATAAAGTCTACTGCATGGAATAGTAAACTAAAGACAAAAGGAAGATAATAAGTAACAATTAGCATGACCAAATATCAGCATGACTAAGAAACAATGCCACAAATGAAAAATACGCAGAAATTAATGTTAAAAAAGAAAAGGAAGCAACCAATCGTTAGTGCACATGGCAAGATAGATACCAAAAAACAAGCAAGCACTAAGGACTTACAACATTATAAAAAAAAAAGAAAAAAAAAGAATTATGACTGTAGTTTTGTCCTGATGCCACTCATTGAAAATACCAGAATGGTAGTTACTGCAGAATTATTATTATATCCTTCTCACGTTTGACCAGAGAAATTATTTTGAATTTTGTACTAAATCCTGTCCAAAGTTAGCCATTAACTGAACTGGAAATAGGAAGCTACGACTCAGGTGGAAACTTTAACTTTAGCATAACTGGGTTGTGCAGCACTGTTTTTGTTCAGTGCTTAGACTTTGCTCATATTTTGTCGGTCGGTGGCCCGTTTCAGATCATCATTTTATTCTTCAATTTACACATGTTTAAGATATTTTTAAACCAACTGAAAGGTCTCTTCATGGAATGGGGGTTGAAACTAATCCACCATTTTTAATTAGTACCTCCAGATCCACCTCAAGAGGTTATTATAACCCCCTAACCACTATGCACTGTCAAGGATAATAATGGAAAGTGGAAAAAGGGGGACACAGTATAAAAGAGATTCAGCAGCAGCTGTTAGTCCATATGTGCACACAGAATGTGGATGTTTTATCATTGTCCAGTTTCCATCTAATCAATAAAGTAATTTAATTCAGATAATACCACCCTGAGAAGAATCCACAACAGC
The DNA here is from genome assembly GCF_001444195.1 of Xiphophorus couchianus. Lineage (NCBI taxonomy): Eukaryota > Metazoa > Chordata > Actinopteri > Cyprinodontiformes > Poeciliidae > Xiphophorus > Xiphophorus couchianus. Next base: position 19,169,988 of record NC_040239.1, read on the forward strand.
TTTTCTTGTATCTCATACACTACTTTTTTTTCTCAATTCTTTACACAGCTGTGAAGCTTGAAATACACATGATGGGCCCTCATAATAACATCTTACCCTCATCTTGGACTAATAACAGTGTTGTGATCTGGGTAAAACCCAAAAATGTTGATAAAAAATACTGACAGTTTCTGAAGATGAACAAGAAATTTCTCTCTGTATAATTCAAAGAAATTTTCACAAAAGAACCCCATAAAAAAACACAATGATTTGAAGTATCCTTGGGCTCACGCAAGAAAAAAAAAAGAGAGAACAAAAGGAAATGAAATGACAGAAATTAGTCATGTTTACCTCGGGCCTGCAGAGTAATTCTCTATTTAATTCTTTTTCAAGCCTGGCAGGTTTGGCATAGAATCCAATCATCATTGTCCATTTTGCTTGTGAAGAATAGCAATTGGAGAGAGAGTGGTGAGGGGCTGAAGGCTTGTTTGTTATACAGTATTAAAATATCTAATTGACTAAGAAGAGGAGCAATATTTCATAAATACATATCCCAGTTAGGTTGCTTGTTATTTAAGAAACCTTTCAGTGAACTTACAGGGCTACATGCTGGTTATCCTAAGGGGCACTAGGTCAGCTCCCAGTCCGAGCAATTTCCCCCAATCCACTTTAAAGATTAATGTCAAATCATGCCACTCTGTGCACGCTATGATCTACCAGCATGACCTTGCTGCAGGCTGTGTGTGTCTCTGCTTTACACGCTGCATGCATAACTGTGCATGTGCACTTAACAATAAACATGTAGGGTTCCCCCTCTTAAACTGCGAGGACACACGCTGACCCTAAAAACGGACATGGAGAGGCACATTTTTATCAATACAAAACAGTCTGTGAGGGTAAAAGACAGAAACGGAAAGATTTTTACAGAACAAGTTAATATCAAATGAAAGAGACATGAACAAATGTCACAAATGGTTTACTGTAAACTAGTGATGTGCTTTTTTTGTCACCCATGTAAGCTGCAAGAAGTAAATATCACATTCTGAATGACAATTAACTGCTGCCTTTCACTTTTCACAAAGTAAACTACAAATTTCCTTCATCATTGCTAATATCACAAGGCAGTTTAAACTCCAGAGTGCTGCTGCCAAAATGAACTGTCACCGCTGATCAATGCTATCCATTATTTCCCCTCCTCTTCTTTGTGGAACATTATTGCAAATCTAGACAAGGAGAGAGGTGTTGTGTACTTTGGCGATCTGTCCTACTATTCATCATGTGCTGCAGAAGGCTGGTAAATACAGTGCCTTGCAAAAGGATTAACGTCACAACAACAAATTTTAGCATACTCTATAGAAATATTAGTGCCATACCAACACAAAGTCATATTATGAAGTAGACAAATACTTGGTTATCAAAAAGAAATCTAGCAATTGTCACATTTAGGAGAAGATTAGTGAACAAACAGCATCATAAACCAAGTAACACAGTATACAGCATGGTTGTATTAAGTCAGAGTGAATTAATACAACCATTAAATGGTTTAAGATACCAAACTCAGGGTTTCTAAGCCAATATCCAAGCTTTGAACATCTCACAGACCACTGTTCAACCCATCATCTGAAAATAGAATGAGTAAGACAGAACTGCAAACCTGGGCAATGAGAGCAGTAATAAGAGAGGCAGCCAGGTAACCTATTGCAACTCTGAAGGATCTGCAGAGATCCACAGCCCAGATGAAAGACTGTTGACACGGCAACTATTATTCATACACTCCACAGTTCTGGCCTTTGTGATATTGGCAAGATGAAAGTCACTGATAAAAGAAAGTCATACAAAGTCTTAACTGCACAGCATTAGCTTCTGGACGAGGACCCCATTTTGGAAATCCTCAGCATATGCTACAAAATATGTAAAGAAACATACAATTTAAGATGGTTTATTCTTACTTTTGCTCACTATTTAATTATTATTAGCATAAATATTGCCTCACACCTTCTGATTTTGTTGGCCATGAGTTCTTAGGGCTTTTGGAGCAGTGTACTCCACATCAAGGCTGGTAGACAGACCCTTTGGTTTTTTTCTTGTCAAATACTTGTTGATTTTGCATTTGCAATGTTGGTTTAAGGAGCAAAGCGGCTTGATAAATTTGACTGGCACTCAATCAGAAAGATGAGCATGGTAAATAACATTTAACTTATATTTTATAATACTGAGTCAAAAATTAATTAGATTTTATTATCAAAATTTGTGATGCAGAAAATTGTTTTTATTTATCTGACTAACTAAAAAATTATTAGATTTTCTTTTTTTTTTTGCAATTTGCACATTGCATGTTTCTCCTCATCTCCTTCCAGCATTCTGTGGCTTCCCTAGCGCTACCTGGTGCCCCCTTACTTGAAAAACACTGAGTAAGTGAACTTTTATATAGCTGCATAGCAAGAATAGTACAAAGTACAGAACAAAATACAACAGAATCTGTTACAAGATTTGAATATTTATGTTCCCGAAAGCTTTCCATCAATTCTGAATGCGCTTGAGCAACAAGAGAGAATCAGGGGGAAAATATCTGAGTCCATTTTTGGACAGACAAATTCTAACATTTTTGCCGCTGCAACTAACAGAAGAGTGGTTTAACTAAGGATCGACTCTAAGTAAAAAGGTTGAGCTGGTATGAAAACTTTTGCAAGTTACTGTAAAACAAATGATTAACTGACTTAGGAAGAATGCATTATAATATTTTGATGCTTCGCAAGTCTTTTGTTTTAAATCTGTAAATTATTTTCAAGATAGTGTGGGCCATCTTTATATATTATCATGCATATAACCAATTATGTATACCAACATACATGCATGATTGATTTGGTGAATTTCACATAGTAGATTTCAGTATCAATGGCTACTAATTGAATATGGAAGTCACCTTAATAGTTGTGAGCGGTATAATTTGTGTTTGTATTTATTCGTCCAAGAATCTCACTCTTCTACCAGCATGAATTTATGATGAATACACCTTCATCAGCCAAGAAAGGTCAGTAACCAGACAATAAGGCAGTCAACAATAATAAGAAATGAATCCACAGAATAGATTAATCTGACAATGTTACAAACGGTGCGTTTCAGAACTGGGCCTCCAGCTTTTTGTGGCAAGCATGAGATAACATCAATATTTATAGCTGGGGTCTGATGACATTATTTGTCATCCAGCTACAGTATGATTCCCAATCCCTCAATGCTTTTTAAACAGATTGCAGTGGCAATGTGAGGGCAAACAAATGGCAGCAGGCCAGGTGATGACCCTGCAGTGATGGATGAGACGATGGGTAACCAGTCTGACGCAGCTGCCAGCATCACAGGAGATAATTTGTTGGAGCTTCAACACAACCAGCAAAGAGAATGGTACTAGCTGACAATGCTGTCATAACATTTGCTTTGAACAGAGATGTTCCATGGATTTTTAGATAATTGTTGCATTTTGGAGGGTGATTTTACCTTCTCTTGTTTCATTACACATTTTTAACCACTGAAGAAAGAGAAAGTAATTCACTTTATATTATCAAAAATCTGAGTAGTTAAAAAAAAATAAAAGCTCTCTTCTAAAATAGCCCTTATCGATATTAGTTTTAATTAAGGGGATTGATGAATATTTGTTTTTGTGTGAAATACCGTAACTAAGCTGATTTTTTTTCCCTTTTTTGCTTCAACCAAATTGTATTTGCAATTTTTAACAAAGCTAGAACTGGTTAGTGATAATATTTAATAATAAATTAAGTAATTGTAAATGCTGCAGTCAAAATTTAAAATAAAAGCTGTATTTTTTTACTGAATACTTCATAATCTCATTCTTTCTTTCTTTGTCTTTTTATCTTTTTTCATCTTTTTCCCCCCACATTGTTGTGTATTTTAAAACAGGTTTCAAATAAAAATATGTTTAACAAAAGTTATCATTGCTACCTTTCTCTTAATATTGACAGATTAAAAAAGCTCAATCGCTTAAAGTATGACAACATGTCATTGGCTTTATTTTTCAATGAAGAACAAAACTGAAATATTTCTGTATTTATTTATTTGCTTGTTCTTTTTGTTCACATTGACCAAATCTACTGTAGATTTCCTTAAATTTGAGCTTTGTCAAATGGTTTCCTTTCAAATTGTTTCTGATCTCTGACTTAAGACAGAAACTGCCACTTCCATCAGATGTGTCTGAACATCAGATGAGAACCAGACACAGCAGTAACTGGAAATATGCCAAACAAGACTCAATGGACATTCAAAAGGAGTTCAAGGACATTCAGATCATCAGACTACTGATGATTAGAGAGTTTGACCACCTGCTACTATGTATCTCATATTTTAAACCAGTTAAAAATAGCACGTGATCCACACCAATGAAGGGAGATTGTGTCATTAAATATGAAAGAAATACTACTTAAATCTAAAACATTTGTAGTTTCAATATTCTACATACAAGTGAGACAGTTAATCTTCGCCAAACAGCTATTTTATCTTTATATAAAACATTAAAACAAGTTGACCCATCAGAGAATTCAGAATTAAAGGGTGTGTGTGCTGTTGTAATATTGCAAAAAGAAAACATACCACTTGATTTTTGTTAGAATTTTTTGAAAAGGATAGGTAGAACAAAAACACATATCAAGTTGAAATAAACAAACATTTTTTATTTAATCGTTGCTCTGAAGATTTTTATACAATACATAAAAATTGTTGACATGCATGATAATGTAATTTATTACATTATTATAATGTAATTTATTATTATTATTATTATTATTATTATTATTAGTAGTAGTAGTAGTAGTAGTAGTAGTAGTAGTAGTGAGTTTTTTTTATAACTTAATGTCTGTGAAAGTGTTTTAAAAAAACAAATATTCATGGCTCAGTGATTTAAATCGTTTGAACATATAAATAAATGTAAATAAACTCCTCTTTTCTAACACAGTCCATGTATTATTTTTCCACCTTTTTATAGAAGGACAAAACCAAACCACCTAGCGGGCATCGTGGGTGTATTCAAACTACATTTCCCACAGCACACCTTCCGTTCATTTCCCAAAGTCCTTTGCGTTGAGACAGACGCAAAACGGTCGCGATTAGCAGCAACAGAAGCAGTGTACTGAGACACGGAGTAAGCCAAACAACAATTATGCTGGGACAAGCTGTGAGGCGATTCGCTACATCTGCTGTTCGTTCTTCACACTATGCTGAAGGACCAGGGAAGGTTAGTTGATCTCCTAAGAGAAACCGCGTTGTTTCAAATGAGACTTGGCCCTGTCGATGTCCGAAGCCTGGCGTTAGCTAAGCTAGTGCTAACATAGAGGTCATGTTTAATTAGCAAGTATATGACAACGCTATTAAAGATAACATAAATAGTTTTTGATACAACTTGTTCACATTAAACATTATTTAATTTCAAATTTATACCTAATGTGGTCTTTATACATTTAATACTGATATTCTATGTATATATATATATACAACACAGGGCTAACAATGTCAAGCTAACAGCTAGCAAACTACTTCTAACACCGCCTTCTTAATGTATGACACATGCTTTGTTATAACATTTCATTTGAAAAGTGGGTGTAATTACAGGCAAATACGTTGATAAATTTCCAAAATTGATTGAATTTTCATCTGACTTCTTTTTCTTCTTTTTACTTCCGGTAAACCGCTGTAACAGTTAAGGTCAAAGCCGTAGATAAATTGACACGAACCAGGAAAAAAAAATATTGACACGAATTGTTCTTTTTCTGCCAAATGTATATTTTTTTAAAGCATAATAGCTACAAAAATGTGTGCCTTGTTTGGAAATCCTATTTGTGGCCCACGTTTGACCGTTTTTGTGTAACAAATATAGGTAAAACTACAGAGCGCTAACGTTGACAGAGAAGAATAGAAAATCTTTATTGTCCCTCAGTGACGGAAATACAGATTAACTAGCTGCGCAGCGACGGGTAGGTCGAGGCATGCAGATGCACTCCATGGTAGATTTATAACAGAAAGTAAGAACAGCAGACTGTATAGGAAGTGTACATTTATTGCATAAGGAGAAAATAGTTTGCAGTTATTAATAATAGCTACTAATTATTGTTACTCTGATTAGAAGAAAAGTGCAACTGAAATCCAAATGGCATTAGTAGGTTAAAAAGCCAAAAGTATTATTAATCCTTGCAAGAGTGTGATGATTGAAGATGTCTTCTGCCTTTTTACTTTTTGAACATTTTTTTTTAGTGAAATCAATACAAACATAGCTTCAAAGCATGTCTGTCTAATTTGGCTTCTCTCAAATTCTTATCTGTATTGCAGGCATCACAGAAAGACCCAGTCTTTGCATAACATTACAACCACATCATAGTGACCATTTATGGTTTTTAATGTTTACATAGACAAGTTTATTCTCAATGATTAAAAGCAGCTTATTGAAAATATTTATTATAAATGTACTTCTCTTAAATCCTTAGTGTAGTAAGAACTTGTAAATGGAAAAATGTGTAAAAAAAAAAAAAAAAGTGGTTTCCAGATATCATAAGAGCAGTTTACAAATAAGTACTTTGACCATAGACTGCAACTTGTCTGGGTTTTTTCCCCCACAGAACCTACCCTTCTCTGTGGACAACAAGTGGCGTCTGCTGGGCATGATGGTCCTGTTCTTCGGCAGCGGCTTTACGTTCCCCTTCATCGTTGTCAGGCATCAGCTCCTGAAAAAGTGAAATGGCCCAATGTTGTTACTCTGCCTCCGAGGTAATTATGGCTGCCATTTTGATCCAGCATATCTGCTTTTATTAAAATGTCAGGATGATGTGGCATTTGCTGCAATATTGCTTGGTAAAGTGGGCACTGGCAGTCAGGCTTTTCCCTGCACCTCTTTAGCCTTTCACTGCATGGCATTTCTTAAATATATTACCATATGCTTGAATGCAATAGTAACAGATGTCAAGTGGCAGCAGTATTGTGCAGATCAGCTCCCACTTGGGCAAATTAATGTGACAGTTTATTATAAACGTCAGCGTGTATCAGGTGGAATCTGTTTTGAGGTGTTGTCACATTTATCTGCTCTGGTGTTTACTAAGAAATTGCTTTTCTGACATCAAGATGTATGCAAGTCATCTTATCACTTTGTGTCCCGTTTTTCCTGCAGGTTGTCAGCTGGAACACATTTATCCATCTGCGTTCAATCTATGCAGAAGAATGGGATTCACCTATTTGTGTTTGTAAATAAAGTTACCTTAAATATGAATGTGTCTTTATTTCTCTCTTATAAGACATGTATATGTCATTACTTTGAAAAGGTTTAATCCATTGTTAAGTGGACCTAAGTCCCTTAACTACTGTGCTATTAGTAACCATACATATTATCTTAATAGTAAAATCTTTTGTGGATCAGGTCCAGAAAAATATATACTAATTGAGGGAAAATGTCGTACAGTGTTAACTGTAATGTGGGCTTGTATGAAGAAAATAGCAATGCTCCAGATACCTTGCAGATGATTTATTAAAGTGCAGCGTCTAAACATCACTCTTCAAGTAATCGTTTTAAAAGAGGATGAGGTGGCTCACCTGAAATTTGTGTGAAGGTCTGAGGACTCTGACAGGTATTATTTTTTTCGCTCCACAGTTAAGCGTGGATAACCTTTTTCAGTTCAATTAACCCTGTTCTTCTAGTTATAATTATCCAAGGGCAAAGTATTAAAACTGGGTGTTTGTGCCTGCTGAGTTGGTGTTGGTGCAGGGAAATAATACCTAAAGTCAGTTTTTAGCAATCAGCCAAGGTTAGTTTTATTTTAGACTTTGAAAGCAATTTCTTGCTTTGTTTTGTATGGTGTGTGGTGATAAGCTAAAAAAAAAAACTTTTACAGATGCATCTTAATTTGAACAGTTTAAATACAAATACTATGTTGACAAATTACTGTATATTAGCAATTTAAAAAATGAAACTGATGTAAAATGTTTTGCATTCAGTGATGTCCCACAAAATCTCACTAATGTGGCTAGGGCTGGCCCTGGGTACATGCCCTCAATAAGTTTGTATGAATTACTGCATTAGTGGTGTGTGTTGTATGAAGGGAATCAGTCCATGACTGCCAAGATGTTGGAAGAAGCCTAGGTTGCTTTATTAGTAACCTTTGATGAATCTGCTCCTCTGCTTGATGAAACTAGATTTTTGGGTTTTAGGATCAGATGTCTGGCCAACTCGAGCAGACTGATGCCATGGTCGTTAAACCCGGTATTGATACTTTTTGCAGTGTAGGTAGGTGCCAAGTCCCCCCAGAAAATGTTATTCTTATAGAGCCTTTCAGCAAAGTGAAGCAGGGAGTGCTCTGAAATTTCTTGGTAAGTGGCTGTGATGACTTTAGATTTGATCAAATACAAATCAGAGGATGGCTCAGCTTTCCAAATCATACTGAGGGTGCAGACTGCTCTTTACTTCAAGCAACTTGGATTCTATGCGTCTCCGTTCTTCCACACGGCTTCTGATTGAGGAGTGGCTTTACAGAAGACAACCAACAGAAGTAGTCCATGTACTGGGTTTGTGTGGTGAACTCTCATCTGCATAATTCATATCTGACATAAGTGTTTTGAAGATGACAGTTAAGGGGTTAACGGTCAGACTCCAGTCTCAGTCATCACTTTTGTCCTAGACTTTTGAATGGGTTTGCCTGCTGTTTATTGTGAACCTTTTTTCTAACTATACTTTTTCCTTCCACTCAGCTTTCCGTTAAAATAACTGCATTCAGTCTTATAGAGTAGCTGACGTCTTTTGTGGCGTAGTTTTGTCTGAGGTCTTTAAATATGTTAATAACTTGGTTCTGGGCCGCTGTCATCAGTTTTCCCCATAATTATGTTGGTCATAATATATTTATATATTGAAAGTCCAGTTTTATTGATCTGGAATTGAATGGAATTTGTAACTGAATATTAAGATGTCATTAGCTCTATGGCATAGTCATCAACATTAAAAGAAATAAGTGTTTGAAATATATCACTGTGTTTTATGAAAATACATGTTTCCACTTTAAAATCTGATTAATTAAATACATACCATTTTGATGATATTTTAATACATTGAAAGAGACCTGATTTTTCAGTGTAACCTTCACACTCAATCTTAGGACAAACAACTCAAAGCATGTAGTAAAGCTGTCAGGTGGTTTTACACGCTGGCATTATTAATGGCATGCTGTTTATGCCTGTAGGCGTTTATAGAAAGAAAAATGTATGGAGATCATGTAGCTTTTGCTAAGTGATGATGAAGTTAACAGGCAGATACTGGGGTCAATGGCGGGTCAGTCAGGACTGATGTGTGATATTTCATCAAAGTATAAGTCAGCAGGGCGGGGGGTGACTTGATTTTTTTGTTCGACGGTAGAACATCAAAAAATGACATCACTTTGGGGGGGGAAAAAAAACAGATCCTGAAACATTTAAACCTCCCAACAACATCAGTGCTTGTCGTGTTTAAATATACCCCAAGGTGACAGTGTAGCACAAACTGGATTGTAACTGTCATGTTTTGCCTGGTGACCCCTGTTCAGCAATTAATTACAAGAATTCATGATGAACTGTGAGATAATTGACATCCTTCAGCTTCTGACACGAGCCATACTTCACACTACATTGTTGTGAGTGGATCTCAAAGATCACCGTGCTTGTTCAAAGAGACAGAATGAGCTTTCAAGTGCCATTAGAGACAAATAAGCCTCTTTGAAGCGATACCCCTTTCAAAATTGTATTTTTCTGAATATGAAACACTCAACCCTTTGTTTGAAAGGTGTCTGCAAAAAGTCAATGCTCGCCGCCCAAATATGTGACAAGTCAGTAAAGCTGCTGCATTAAAGGCCCTAAATTGCTTTAGGGCCTTTAATGACTGTTGAAAAGCATGTAATTTTGTTCCTTTTATATGACTCCATTTTTGATAAAACTAAATAATTTAAAGCTTCCTTTGAGTACCCCGAAGTTTTGATGGGGCTAATCAAACATCTACCATCTACTACAAATGTAGCAAATCGGTGCAGCAACACGCTGTGCTAATTTTGGAGCGCCCCCAACCTTCTAGTCTTTGGAAAAGAAAAACAGTTTAAGTACGTGTGCTGCCTTTCTACTGAGAGTACAAATATAGACCAGCAGGGCTACTGGGTCATACAAGAATTTCACATTACTGAAGCACGCAAGAGTAAAAAAAGTAGCCAATCCTTTTATTATCAGCATAAATGATCTATTCTCTGCCATTATGTACTCTAACCGGAGCTTTTAGGAATCCTAGTTGATGCCAGGGTCCAGCAGTGAGGGCCAATTACACGCAGCGGTGTTATCTGGATAGGGACCAAGCTGCAGTGCAGTCCTGGCATCTTATGAAAGGTACATAAGGATGCTGGCTGGCACGCAACGCTTTGCAGAGGGGTTGTCCACAGCAGTCCACATCGCATAATTTAGATGAACTCTCCATGCAGAGCGTCGCTCTTAGTGGTCACAGGAAATGGAAAGTGGGGCAGAGTGGAAAAAGAAGACATTATAAGAGAACAACTCATGAGAGAATGGATAGTCTCTTAAAGGAGATTTTTGAACTGAGTCCATTAAATAAGCATGATGGAAAGGAAAGAGGGAGGTATTTGTAGTTTAGCTGAGTTAACACCTTTTTCATACCCTTACAGTATACTCGTCATTAAAGTTTTTTTTTTTTTAATTCAAGACATTTGATCAAGTCTATACCAGCATATAAATTACAATGACTGTTTAACAGAAATCACTCTGCAGTAGCAGCGTTGCACATAATTTTTTTAAAATTATTTTATTTGTAAACAAAAGAAAAACATTTAGAAGTCATTTATTATTTTCTTATCATTTCTGTTTCTGATTAATTTCTGTTGGTCTACCACAATAACACATTGAAGTTTGTAGTTGTTACATAGCAAAATCTGAAAAAGTTTTACAATTCCTTGTTAAAATCAGAATGTAACTTCTGTCCAAAAATAAAAAAAAGTTTAATGTTCTTGCGAACCTGTTTGTCATGTTATTTGCAGTGTTTTAGGCCATTGATTGCAAACCCTGTGGGCTGTTCAGCATCTCATGTGTGGAATCTAATTATAGGCTCATTTGCACTTCAGAGTGGAGCCTCAGCTTGGTGTAAAGCTTGCACTTCCATCTCAGAAAAGACACCCAGTAGTTCTTTTGATTTCGGTAACGTTTAGCTTTAGCAATAGTTAAACAATCTTTTGTTTGTAAGTTCTAGCTAGTGTGAACAGACTCAGCAGTGCATTGAGAGCTATATAAACATCTACTTAATCTGTATGGGAGTAAGATGTCTGTCATGTAATCCGGAGGGTAAATAACCCTTTTGGATGCACTGCATGAGTCCTAATCAGCACACACAAACAACTTACACAGCAGCATTCAGTCATATCGCTAATCACTCTGTTGCAGTACAGAGAGCTGCACGTTGTGTGTCTACTATGCCATAACATGGGGCATGATGACAGAACGAGGAGGGAGTAGTTGTCTACAGTTGCTGAACAACGCTGCCACTCAACAAAGTTTCAAGGGCGTGATGAAGTCCTTCTCTTCCAGCGAAGCTCGTTCCCTCTCCCAGCCGACTCTGTTTGCAATGCGTTTCCTTAAAGTTGCTGACTTGAGGAGAAGCGAGGACTTGTCAGCGCAGGAAGATGAAGTGTACATGCACCTCCCACTTTGTCAAAGTGGGCCTCCACCACCTCAGCCAGGAATTCCACACAATTAGTCCAGGACCTCCAGAGTAAGGCTGCTCATGGGAGATAAATGTCCCAGTGAGATCACATTTGTCTATGTACATGTTTTTGTATGTCACTGGGGGAAAAAAAATAATAATAATATTGTAACTTTAGACAGCAAGCAGCAAACAGAGAAACCCTGTGAACTAGTTTTACTACACCCTTCAGTGTATGTATCATTCAAAGGAGTCGAGCAAGAAGAGTGTGTTATTGCAGAATATTTCTCCTTCCGTATTCATTAATGTTCCTATAGAAGCAGATACTGAATCACTTTAAAGAGGCCAGCCCTGTTTTGGCAAATAACAACAAAACCTGAAAGGCCAGAGGAGAAAAATATTCCATGGTTGAACAGTTTTGCATATAAAATCTAAAATAAAAGCAAGTGTTGCATACACTTGGCAGCAGTCCTTGCCAAGATTCAGAAGCTGGCATAATATCTACATCCCGCTTCTGAAGACTTTAGATCCCATAACAGATTTTCATTCAGTAATGAAACACTAAACTGCCACAGTTTTTAGCCAATTTCGGGGTGAGCAGAGATTTTATTTTAATATAACTGTGCCAACCAGAGTCATGGTCTCCTGTTCTGGGCCTTATGTTAATACTTGATCTGGATATGTGGGTTTTATGTATTGAAAGCTTCTTAATTTTCCTGGTAAGTTCAGGATGAGAGAAATAAAACAGCTCAAAAACATTAAACCCAAGATCTCTCCTTGAAGGCACACAATTTATACCACAAATGTATCATAAGGCATAATGCTTTATTTTTATTTTAGTTTACCAAGTAATTGCATTTACAGAGTTGGCCATATTTATCGGCACCCCTAGCAAAGATGCATAAAAAGCTTTCAAACTCATTCACTCTGTCAGGATCTGTGTTTTTCTATGTGTCTTGAGTTTTCTGAGTCTCTGTGCCGTCCTGTCTCCCCTTGATCATTCCCAGGTGTGTTTTGTTTCTGTGATTACTCCCTGTGTATTTAACCCCACCTGTGTTCCTTGTTCCTCGTCGGGTCCTTGTCTAACCTGTCGTTTCGCCTTGCCTCTGTCGTCTGTGTGTCCAGTTTGTCGTCTAGTCCTTGCTACCGGCGTTGAGCCCTGGCTTCCGCTTGGCCGTGCTGCCCGGTGTTTTTGGACTATGTTGGACTATGTTATGCTGGACATTCATCATTAAAATAATTTATTTATTACATCTTGGGTCTAGAGCGTTCTGCCTCACCATCTCCACACCACCATTTCATGACACACTCTTTACTTTAATAGCATAATATTACAAAAGTAGAAAGATTACCAATATTTCTTTTCAACCAAATTATGAAATTATCATTGGCATAGTTATTGTCAACACTAGCAATACATTGTTCAGTCCATTTTTGCTAATAGGACAGCACTTGGTCTTTTCCTAAAAGTTTTACAAGACTGGATCATGCAGAGACAAGAATATTTGACATTTCATCTTTAAACAAAATCATGCAGAGTTCTGGTTCCTCTCTTATTCTCTCTTCTCATCCCACAAGTTTTTCTAGAGCACTTAGGTCTGTGGACTGAGCTTGAATTCATTACTGATAAGCCATATTTGTAATGATTTGGTCGTGTTTTGTGTCAGTATCCTGTTGAAAGATGTTTTGAGTTTTCTTACAAAAGCCGCAAGATTAATCTTTGAAATATGTTTGTATGTCATTGAGACCATGAAACAAGGATCCCAGGGGAATAACAGCCACAACATTAAAGCACTTACAACTGTAATTTTACAGTTTCTCTACCATACCTTACACAGCTCGTGCTTTGCTTTTCCACACAGTCATTTGTTTCATTTGTTTCAAACCCACTTAGAGTGGTTATTGGTGAAAAGCTCAGTTGTGGTCTAACTGGACCAAAGTACATAGTTCCAGTCTACTCAAACACGGGTACATCAAAGGGTTTTCTTTTTTTGTTTTGATTTTTGGAAGTTTTGTTTCAAAGTTCTAATAATTCTGTTACTTTTGATTTGATTTAAAAAAAAAAACAACTTTTTAATCCAGATATCTTTCTGCTCTGATTAAGTGACCTCAATTTAAAAGCTATTTTTTTAACTACTTTGTTTGTTACATTAATTTTTTTGTTTACTCATTGGTTTTTACATACATTTACCAATTAAATATTGATGTATGTTTAGCAGTTCATGATCAGTCTTCTTATTTACAACGAACATCTCACGCAGTTTCATCAGAGCTTGCCTTTCTTAGACTTGATGTTAGGCACACTTGATGTTTTTTGTTGTTGTTGGGTTTTTTTTTTTTTACTCAAATGAAACATCTCCATTGATTTGTTCTGGGAAGAAGATGCAGTCAGAGGATAAGGCCTGACAATGTCAAACTGCCAGAAGTAGAGTATGAGCCAAGCCAGGGGGAAAAGGGAATTTTTAGTTAAATATTTGTGGTTGTTTTCTCTGGTATGTTTTTTTTTCACAGTCTGAGAAAAAAGAAATTTCAACCTTTTCTCTTTGTCTGTTGCTCCCCAGTGGTTTCTTTCCCTTATTACTTTCTCTGAGAAGAGATTCAATCCCCAATGACAGGCATCTGCCACAAACTCGCATATTTACATGCATGAATGGAAGATCAGGAAGGGACATAAACGTGGTTCAAATAAATTTGTTAGAGTTAAGCTTAAACCTGTAAAGAAAATACTGAAAAACACACACAAGTTACAAGATCAAGAATCCATTCACACTCTTATAAGAAAAGTCAAATTCACAAGTGCTATTCTATCGTTTTTTGGTCTTTGTTAAATAGATAAATCCCAGACCAAGGACACTTGCTTTATAGACAGATGTTTTGAAGACTACAGAAAGGTGCTGACAGACACATATCCCAGAAAAAGATTTGCAAGCACTCATGGTAAAGGAATTGTAATTTTACAGCTGTTTCCCCATGCAAACAAACACTGCCCTGAACTCGAAGAGTCAGCACTTTGTATGGGTTTTGCTGCTCTGTTTACCATTTTTGCAAGATTTACTGTGTAGCTCTGCAGCAGTCTCTCAGGACACAGATGCAGAAGTACAGAGGTATAGAAGCAGGACAGTTAGGCACCACCATAGTGCTCCTGGGTAGCCTGAGAGCTCCCCCATCTGGAGAAAAACAAAGCACTTGTAATCCAAGTGCTTTGGATTACAAAACACATTTCCATGCAAGGTTGCAGCCGAAGTCAACATTTGTTTTGCTTATTTCATTTGGTTGTCATACATTTTAATCAATAATAAATTCCTCAGGACAGGTGAGATGTTCATACAAATATTATGTACTGTAACTCACGGTAGAATATTGGAAGTCCAAACAAACATTATGATTTTTCTTTTTTCTGCCAGGTTTTTTTTTTTTTTTTTGTCACCCAGCAGGGGAAGATTGTTTCCTTTGAGCACAGGAACAGAGCATCACAAAGATGCAATACAAGTGACAAGGGCAACACTGGTGGCGCAGGGCAAATGTGAATGAAGTGCCATTGTCTGTCCACAGAGGCGAGAGAGAGAAACATGTGTCTGAGGAAGGCACAGGGCGCTTAGAATGGTTTATTTTTCTACGGACCAGTCTCCTCCAGGATGTTCCTTTGACACGGCAGATGTTTGGATACAACAAAGACGTGCAATTGGCGTTGGCCTGGATTCACTCAGTGAATGGTGTCTTTCAAAGCCCTGATGAACCACATGGTGACCAGTGCCCCAGATACAAAGCTCTGTTGGACTAACTTTATATTTGTTTATCAGTTGAGCAACATGTGTTTTGTTTTTGTTTGTATTTTTTATTTGTCTGTTGTTCCTTTCATTTTGTTGAATGTTGAACAAGTGGATAATCATTGCATCAGATTGTACCATATACCATCATCTTACACAATTTGTATTGTATCAGATTATCTTGTATTATATTAGAGCTTAAATTTTGTTCTATCAATCAGTGTTGTATTTTATTGCATTACGTTACATCTTATTTTACGGTATTATTTCAAATTGTATTGGGTCTTCTTGAATTATGTTTATTCCAGCAACATCTCTTGATATTGCATCATAGCATGATAAATAGTATTGTGCCCTATATATTGAATTGTATCATTTTAATTTGTATGCAGTTATAGAAACAGTGACTGTATCGTATGGTTGGATAGTTAGATTGTTTCTCATTGCATAATTTTCCATTATATTTTGTATTGTATTAGATCTGAAGTTGGATAATTGGATCATCTTGAATTGTATCTTTTGACATTATAGAATTTTTTGTTAAATGGTGTCCTAATGAACTGCATCAGATCTGATCTGATCACCCCATATTGTCTTGAATAATACATGGTGTAACGCATTACCTTGTTCATATGTGCAGCACACTTGTTTTTCAGGACTTTGAACTGAATGACATATTTTACAAGACAAACTTGAAATGGGGGAAACTCAGTTCAGGACTTTTTCAAAAGGCTACACAAAACCTGACCACATTTACAAACCTTGTCTAAATGGACCAATTTCAGTGAGAAATTTCATCTTGTTTTCTGATGCATACAGCAACAAAATATGAAAGTAAGAGTGGCTCTTTTGGGAATTCAACTATTCCAAATTACAGTTTATGTGAGCAGAGAAAAATAAAACAAACCAGAGGGAAATTACAAGAGATATGTGATATCATCCACATATATATAATTCCCTTTATTCCAGACAACATAAATAAAAGAGAAGGGGCTCGTGTTGGAGCAAATGAGTTGCCGTCATACTATTAATTCTGTCAAAATGGTTTCATCCTGTTGGTTGAAATCTTTCCAAAAACCCACAAGTACTGTCAGTAAAGATTTCTTGAAAATTTGATGAAGCGCAAAACTTTACTTTCTCCAGCAATATTTCCATGGCATACAACTTTAATTGCCTTTCACTTTTCACTATGATGTAGACCACTTCAAAACTCTCCATCTCATTTAATCTTTCAGCTTATCAGCCAGTGTTACATTTACTGTTCCTCTTTGCAATTATGAATCTTTGAGGCTTAGAGAGAAAAGCCGTCTACTGATGAAATCACACCTGCTGATTTCAGCTCAGGCATGTGGAAGTATGCGGAAACAAAACCATCCGAAGGCTCTGCAGCCTTTCAAACTGATAGAAAAGGTCAAGATATTCAATTATGGAGGGAGGTTAAAGATGAAATTCCACCTGCTTAGTCTAATTATAATTTATATCCCCAGATTAATTTGTAGATCAGAGTGTTGGTGGGAATGGGAGTCTTATAGGTAAAAGATGGACAAAGGAGCGGGGCCAAATGAGAGAACGATGTGAAGAAGACAGAAGGAAGGATTGCTACTGTATTTCCTGACAGCTGCCTTGCATTGCAAGAAATGGAGCTGAGTAAACAAAGCAGTTCCTGAATCTGTAAAAGTATCAATTAGAGCACAATAAAGATAAAATAAACTTGCAGAGGCCATTGGATTTACAATGGCCATGGTTTTCAACTTCAGAGGAGTGTTTTTGTAATTCATTGTTTTATTTCAAGATTTTTTAAGGACATAAATAAAGTCCTATGCTACTGTTTATTTATCACAGTGTTTCCATGCACAAATTAAACTGGGAGACCAGTAGCAGTACGAAAGGCCACTGGTTTCCCACTGACTCATGCGCTCCAAAAAAAAATCTTAACATTCACAGCAATGTTGAATCTTCTCATGACTTGAACTGAACATACACACTCACTTAGAACTTTGTAAACTTGGTCTATTCAACTGTGTCTTTGCATTTTGTCACATTTATATGATTGACCAGAAAGAAAATATCTCGTAATTGTAAAGTAGTAAAAAAAAGGATCCATAGTTTCTTCATTTTAAAATCTACAAGGTTAACATTTTTGTTTAGCTACAGTGTACTTTTTTTAAGTCACAGATTTTCAGTTGGATTTTGATCTGCGTTTTGACTGGGCCATTCTAACACATGAACATGTCTTGATCTACATCAGGAATCTGTAATCTGCAGCTCCCTAGCTACAGGTGGCTCTGTAAACCCTTCACTGTGGGTCTTCCTAACTTTGGTCAAAAACATCAAAGAACTTAGCAATGTTCTCCAAAGTAGAAAGTATCTTTAAAAAGTTCACCAGTATTATTTTCTTAGGTATTTTCATACAATCTATGTGTAACATTTAAAACAAAATTACGCTAATACAGTAATTAACATTATTTTTATAAAGTCATATTTTTTGCAAACTACCTGCTTTTTTGACACAATCTTTCATGAAAATCAAATTTTTGGCTGCAAATGCTTCAGTTGAAATTCAACTGGAGAAATCAAGTTCAATGGGAGAAATCCCAGATACCGCACTGAAGAGCGATGATAATCAAGCAAATTTGCTTATAGGAAGGCAGTGACCAGGCTATGATTCTACCACTCCCTGTTGCATTTTCCAATCGGGTATGTTAATTCAGATGATTCCAATCTTGCTAGACTGCCTTCTATATTTGAAGTGTCTTGCGGAAATCTTTGAGCAGAACTTCTTATGACTTTCTTTCAGTCAACAGTTTTCTTCTTTTCTCTCTTCTTTAAAGTCTAGAATTGCAGAGTGGATGACTAATAGTTGTCTTGTTTACAAATTCTCCCCTCACAACTGTGAGTCTCTGCAGCTCCCCCAGAGTTGCCATGAGCCTCTCGGCCATTTCTCCAATTAATGTTTTCCTTAAACAGTCTGTTAGTTTAGATGGACTGCCATGTCTTGGTAGATCTGAAGTTGTCCCATATTGTTTCTGTTCTCTTTCGGATGATGGATTCAACAGTTCTTTTACAAGAAGTTCAAAGCTTGGGATGTTGTTCTATAATATAACCCTGGGTTTAGCTTCTCTATTAACTCTGTTTAGGAATTAGGTGATTCTAAAAGCAAAAGGTTGCACTTTCAGGTTTTTATTGTTAGAAAAAAGAAAATATTGTATTGTTGTCCTTCCACTTCACAGTTATGCACTATATTGTTCTCTGTGGCCCTAAAGCAATAAAATGTAAAAAAGCTCAAAAGATATAATTTTCTCTGCAAGGCACACATGCTCATGGTATCATTAATGATCTAGCTTAGTACAGTTTAAACGAAGTGAGAGCTCCTTCCCAGCTTTTAAACTGTGAAGAAAGCATGTAGCTCCCTTTCTCCTGGAAGCTTTAAAGGCAAAACAAACACGGCAACTCCAGAGCTCTCACGAGGGCTGAATTATGAACAGTGGAAGAATGCCGTTCGAGACTGGAAAAAGTGAAACAGATCGTGTGGGGTGGGGGGCAAATATTTCCAGGAACACAAGGAACAATAACCTCAAATCAGCAGGTAGTAAATTCATTTCTAAAAGCTTTGACTAGATAGATAGATAGCATTTATTGTCATTGAACAGAATTCAACGAAATAGTGGGTTTAATGTGAGCAGTAACCTCTCACAGAACTTTAGCCACACATTTCAAGAATTTCACAGCTGTTTCATCATTTACCACGGCAATCTAGCTCAACGCTGTAAGCTGTTAACGAACACATTCTCAGCAGTATTATCTTGATGCAGTGTCATCATATTAGAGAGTTCTCTTGTTCTGTATAAATGTTTTCATCTATCCTTGAAAAGCTCCCCCCGTCGGCCATGTCATAATATTTCATTACTTCGGTGTAATTTTCATTGCAATAGGTTGAGCACAGTATGCAGGCTTAATTTGATGCAGCTATGGTCTCTTAAAGAAGAAAATTGGATTCCACCTAGCTTCAAAGTCGGCTAACACAATTAAGTTCTGCTGTTTAACTTAAAAAGCGATTTTTATTCTGAAGTGTCCTCGTCCTGGATTCCTATTCTGGGAAGTTAATTGCATTTTTGAATCTGTTTAAAATGGCATTTCATTACACTTTGCTTGTCAGTGATTGCCCTGTTGGCAAACACCTCATTACAAGGTGGAAAGAAAGAAACTTTTGTTATTCACTCAATAATCAGAGGTCACAGCAGAAATACAGATATTTAGAAAGAACAGTTCTAAATGGGATTTTTAGCTTTGACATCCTTTTAACAAATTTCCCCAGTGCTCCCTTTTTAAAAAAGGCTGGGAATTTTCTGCTGCGTATTCACCGTTTCTTCTCCTTTAGATTCCAAGAAGGCTGCGAGGAAGTGAAAGACTTCCCTTACAGAAGAGGAAAAGATGGTCTAATTAAACTTCGCCCTCCACCATTGTATTTAACCTCTGCCTTTTCTTTAATGACTCACTCATAGAGAATAAATCTAATTTACATTCCATTTATTCAGGGGCACATAAATGAGAAAGGAACAAAAAAACATTAACTGCGTCTCCTACAAAGCCTTGAAAGTTTTAACCCGGGGTTATCACTTTAAGCCACTTACAGTCTGCAAAAGTGAGAAGTTAAATATTTGTACATTGTTCACATCATTATTGTATAGTTAAGTTAAGATCTGGAGAGTCTCATTAGATCATGTTAAAAGCCACATTTTCAACCAATACAACGGCAAAACCTTCTGCACATACAGCGCCTTGCAAAAGTATTCATACCCTCTTGAACTTTTTGATATTTTGTCATGCCACAATCACAAACCTAAATGTATTTTATTTTAAGTACTTGTGATAGACCAATATCAAAAATACTTAAAGTATTACAGAATAATTTGGAATTAAATGATTTTTCAAGTTTTTCTTTTTTTTCTTCCACTAATTGGAATCACCTGGTAGACAGAAACGTCCCCATAGCATAATGCTGCCCCCTACATGTTTCACTATAGACACCGTGCTTTTGGGTTGCTAGTTTTCTGTCTCACATATTGTTTTGCATGTAGGAGAGAAATTTCAGTTTTGCTCTAATTTGATCAGAGCGCGTGCTTCCATCATTTTCATACATGGGTTGTATGAAAACTGTGACAAAAAAGCAAATGGGATTTCTTGTGACTTTCCTCACACAATGCCTTTCTTCTGGCCAATCATATGAGCCAAAATGTGTAGAGTGCAAACAAACAAAGGTTCTCGCATTTGAAATGTGGAACTAGAGTCTAGACTGACTATGGACTTCTTCGTTGCTGAATGCTTTTCTTTTCCAGCCTAATAGTTTAGGTGGACACGATGTCTTAGTAGGTTTTTGATTTTGTATTACTCTTCCTATGTTTAGATGATATACTGCACAATGGTCTTTGAAGAAGTTCAAAGTGTGGGATAGTGTTAGCCTTCTGCAACTTTATCCCAGCTGTGTTCCTTAATCTTTAGGATGTTGATTTTCCACCAGTGTTTTGCTGACCTTATGTTTTAAGTACCTTCTTGCACAAGGTACTTAATTCTTACAACAAATATGCTCCGACTCAGGTTAATAAGCAAGACAGTCAAAGCAAAACAAATTGGAGTTGGTAGGGTTTCATAATCTCACAACACAGCCAAGCGTCCAGCCAGCTGGTCCTCCAAAGACGCAGCGTCCCTGAAGCCTCTTCAGCAGTTATCTGCGAGCAGGGCTGAGAGAACAAGCAAAGGGGAGTTTGGGAACTCAGGAAATGCTGAATCAAATATCCACTACCAGCTGCAGGAGCAGAAAATTTACCGTCCTGGGAGTTAAAAGGAAGAGAAGAGAAGAGAAAAAAAAAAAAAAAGAAGAGTCGCTTTTCAACAGGAGAGGGAAATCATCCCTAACTGTTAGTATGCTAAGAAAAGAGGAGACTGGATATTCGGTTAACTTCCCCCCCCCCCAACCCCCCCACTACCCTCGGCCTTTCCCCACAAGGCTAAGCATATTCATAAAAAATACATGAGCGTGGACAGTACCAGGAAAACCATGAGAGAAATGCAATAAGCTGTGTGAAACAACGCCATGAGCTATGGCTATGTGTGTGGCCTCTAAATTATAAAACTAAAAAAAAAAAAAAAAGTGCATTCTCACATTAATTTACATGTAATTGAGCAGTGGAGTGTGTAACAGCCGGATGAGGGAGGCGTGGAGGGTGTTGGGGAGTTTGGGAGAGATGGAATGGGCTGTTCTATCATCTCCACCCAGACACCAGTGGGATTTAGAGCAAGGGGAAGATTGAAACAGCAGAGAGACAAATCACTTCTCTTGACCTTTCAAAGAATAGCTTCATACAATAATAATCCACTGAGACGTAATGGTGGGGCTGAGGGCTCGCTCGTGTTTTGAGCACTGGACATCATTTTGGGGGGTTTTTCACTGTTGCTGCTGAGAAGTTGCTGCTGCGGCACACCGCCGAAGAAGATAAGAGCATAAAGGAGCCAACTTGAGCATTCCTGTAGAGTTCTCTACTTATACATGATCTCTGAGTCCTAAAGCTCTGGTTATTATGTGAGAAATCGTTTATCTCACTGTTAAAAAGTGAACCACAATGCCATTTCTGCACCGTGAACTCTCAAATCAGTTTAAAGATTGGCTCCAGCCGGATCAAAGTCTTCCTCGTGGTGCTTTTGGCTGCAATTCTTTCCTCCCAGCTAGCAGTTCATTGAGGTCTCGAACACTGAGGTTTCCACTTTATGCGGCTTCATTAAATTCTAACTAAAGCTATAATTCTCTTCCCCAAGACTCAAAAGCTCCTTTCTTCTCAGCACCTTTTTTTTTTTTTTTTTGCAGACGGTGAATGTTGAATATAAACCATAGTGAAGTGCAAGCAGCATCACAGTATTATGGGCCTTTAACTTTTTCATCTGCCACTGTAAAGAGGTTAGCATGATGGACTAGTCGCTGGTTGTGCCTGTCATTTTGTGGTGTGCACTGCACACTGATCTACATCGTTCCGGGCTTTAAGTACTATTTCATGCCCTGAGCAATTATGGGCTGCCTCACGACTGTATGGTGTGCCAGAGAGAAAGCTGAAGATGTATTAGTGAGAACAGTACCATTTGTGCTGGTGAATTATTCATCTTGCACATTACTACAGAGATGATTTAGATCTTCCAATGGCTTGCTTGATTCTCTTAGAACTTCTGAAATCGTGGCTCTCCGCTTTTTGCTTCTGTCTTCCATTGTGGCCCACTGAAAGGAACAGCGTTGGAAAGATAGCAGTCCAATGGTCATTTTTAAATTGAAAACGGATGGATCTAAAGGGGATTGTAGCATAAATGCCATGCTGGGTGATCCTCTCCTTTTGGGCTCAATGTAAAACATAAAATATGAACTTCTCAAAAAGAAGCTGAGGAGAAATTTTAACTATATTTTCAAAACAACTCAGAATGATTTGATGCAGTGTGCGGTGTCACAGCCAGTTTACTGTTTATTACACAAGTTTACCAAAAAAATGTCTAAATGTGTTTTTTTTTATTTAATGAATCAAAAGATTTGTGGGAAAATTATTCTGAAGAAAACAGAATTTAACTTAGTGCCAAAGAGAAATCTAAAACTGTATGCTAACTTCATTGGCCAGCTGCCTCTGTGATGACTGGAAATAATAATAAGAGTAAAAGAGATTGCATATTACAGTATTTTGCAACACACACACTCCCTGAGCAGTGAGATAAATCACCCATATTATAACCTAAACTAAATAGTCCATTCTTTTGCATCACACACCGTCACCTCATACTCTGCTTGTACTGAATGCAACACTATTTATCATCACCTAAATCCCAAAACCAAAGTTATTATGACACCTACTGTGTCTTAATATGTTCCACAAAATCCAAACAAAGAAGGCTCAGTCCCACAGAGAGATAAATAACCTCCAGGCACACTCAAATGACTTCTGGGGTCCTGAAAAAAGCCTCATCCTCTATCAAGGAACGCCTTGCTGCGCAATTTCAAATTTCAGGGGAGAGCAAATATGTGCCACTTTATTAATGCAAATAATGAATGAATGAACATTAGGCAGCTGCTAATGTGACCAATTTGTCTTTGTGAGAGTTGCTAATGGTGTAAAACACTCTGACTGAACTCACCGGTAGGAACTTTAGATATTCTGGCACTTCCCATTAAAAATTGAAATGCAATCAGTGTTGTAATCTCTAGCTGCAGCTCTTGCCGAAGTCAACGGTGCTGAAACAACATTCAGCTAGCTCAGCCTAATATCAATCAATCACAGGAGATTGTGTGCGCTGGGTGAAACTCGCTGAGACAAATAGATGGAAGCAGGTTCTGTTTTAGGTTCTGTGTAGACGCAATGCTTTTATGAATCGACAGAGGAACCTAATTATCTCCTTTTTCTTTTTAACATCTCCATCAAAACCGAGAACTGAACCTGACCTGCCTAAATAGATTATTGTTATATATCCTCAAACATAAGGACATCCTTAACTCTGTGTGTGCGTTTGATCCACTGCCTTTGCTGATTAAATAAGTTCTAGTTGGGTCGCAGGGTGATGGACGCTTGACTGAACCGTCTGAGTTATCTGTGGTGTGGAATACCAAGGCTGCTTAGTTGATAGCCCCATAAACACACAGGAACCCGTCGAGATTATAATAAATGCGATGGACTATTACTCCGAGTTCCCAAAGTTTTACAGAAAGGGAGATTAGGAAGAGACACATTAAGCCTTTAGTTGCTGTCTGCACAGCCACGACTCAACTGCTCTGTAAAAGCCAAATGTCGTAAACAGAATTTATGTCATTTAATTAAGCTTTTGCACAATTAGCTGTTATTTACTGCTGCATAGAGTGGGCAAGAGGGACTTTTACAACAGCATGAGTCAAACAAAAAGGTCGTAATGTCTGTCCTTTATTTCACATTGTTAGAGAAACCAGAGGACAAAAGGACCAGGAATGTGGACCGCATGTTATATAGGGAGTGCTGAATGTTTATGTAGTCTGTATTAGATCAATAATGTTTTCAATGTGTTTTTTTGCAGTAAAACATAGCAGCAATATTTCTCTAATCCTCTGTCAACGTGCAATTTCCACTACTGTCAGCACCAGTGGTGCAGTCCATTCGAGGTACTCCAAACTTGAATCCACAGAAATAGATCTATTTCAGTGGATCTATTTGCTGAAATAGATCCACATAACAAAAACAAAGTGAAAGAAAAACATTAAATTGTTTTTTAATAACTTTACAAGTTAAAATTAAGAGTGGTGTGGCTTTGTCCATTCTTTTCAAATTAGTCAAAGAGATGGAGAGAGGTTGTGAACAACAATTTTCAAGTTCTGCCACAAATGTTTGACTGCATTTCTGCCTGGATTTTGACCAGGACATTATAACACAGGAGTATACTTTGAACTACTTCATCCCATTGTGGTTCTATGCTTAGTATTGTTGTGATTGCTGAAAGTTCAATCTCTGCCTCAGTCTCTTGTATTTTGCAATCTATTTTCTGGAATTAGAAACTGAGAAACCAGCTTCTGGATAAAATATGATCAGAACAGTTTCCCTGTCCATGGGGGATGTAAGTAAGGAGTGGGAGATTTACACCAAACATGATGCTTGGAAGCTAAAAGGGTCCATTCTTAGATGACTACCTCTACGGCCTGCTGAATTACTAAAAGACCTGAGGCAAATTCCTAACACAGGATTTTTCTACTAAGGCCTAATTTGTACAGTTTATAGCTAATAGTTGTCTTGTTGATAGAATTTCCATCTAAGTTACCTAAGTTCCATCTAAGAGTTACCTCTGGGCTATTTCTCTGAGTAACTTTTCTTTCCAACCCTGTCAGCTTAGGTGGATGGCCATGATTTACAGAGTTTGCTTTTAGATCATAATCTAGCGTTCTTTGAGTTGTTCAAAAATGTAGATATAATTTTGTAACCTTAACTTAATCTAAACTTCTCCGCAATTTTATTCCTGACCTGTCCAGTGTATTTCTATGGTCTGTAGCAGTGCTAAATGTTTAATGTTTTGTAAAGAAAATTTCTGATGTATTTACTGAACATCTGTATTTATTACAGTAAAATAATTTAAAACCTTGAATCATTTTTGTTTCATGTTCCACTTTGTGAAGGCCTTCCACATAAAAAGCCAATAAATACATGTCATGGTTTTCAGCTTTAAGGTTTTACAAGGTATTCTATATCCTGTGATCTAAATATATCCATACTAGACAGCTTCTTCCTTCTGTGTCATTTTGCAGTTTGATGTTATAGTGCCATCTTTTGGCCTGACAGAGGTTTTCTTTATTTGGCAGGTTAGTGGTCGAAGAGAAAATGGTTTTGAACATGTGATCCAGTGTACCATGCCTGCTTGTTTCAACAGCTACAGAGTCTTTCTTTGTTCCCATCTCTCCATCGAACCATCAGAGCACATGACAGTGACTGTGTGAGCCGGACCCTTACCGTGTGGCTTCCTCACATTGAAACTCTGATTGTTAGCACTGTTGTCCCTTTA
Source organism: Xiphophorus couchianus (assembly GCF_001444195.1). Taxonomy (NCBI): domain Eukaryota; kingdom Metazoa; phylum Chordata; class Actinopteri; order Cyprinodontiformes; family Poeciliidae; genus Xiphophorus; species Xiphophorus couchianus. The sequence continues at coordinate 19,195,968 of NC_040239.1, forward strand.
CGTCAATGCAAAAAACAATATAAAGAAGGAGACATGAAATGATAATTGTAATGATAAATGATAAACCAATCTTTATTTAAGATCAAATCCATTTGCTTCTAATATGTAATAAATAGTAAAAAAAAAAAAAAAAGAAAGAAAAAAAAAAGAAGAAAATATGTCTTTTAATCTGTTATTTAAATTTGAATATTAATCCAAAAAGCAGATGTTGATGAAAAGTGCGCTAAATTGTTGGGTTGGGCGTTCAAAATTAGTAAGACTTTTCTTGTTTTCAGTTGCCAACTCTGACCAGAAGAGGGGGCTATATCCACACCTTTTAGTATTTGAAATTAGATGTGGTTTAAAATAAGAAAACAGGGAAACTATAAAGCCCTTTTATCAGCCATCTTGAAACTGAAGCAAACTACATGTTAAATTAACAGCCTTAAATATACAGCTGAGTGTATTCATGAGTGTCTTCAAAACCAGGCCACTTTGCAGCAGTTTGAAACATCATCTTGGAATATCTTGACATTAATCTCTTTGTTGACGGCCAAAACAATCTCTCTTTCTTCTTATACTGCACACTGTTCCTCTCCTTTCTAAGAGTAGCCAACTGTTTGCTTTTTTGTTTGTTTTGATTCTTTTTACTCATGCATCATGCGTTTTCATAAGCCTTTCCGAATGGGATGGCGTATAAATCTAAGCCCAGTTATGTAGAGAGGCTCCCAGTGGATCAGCACTAAATGTAGAGCTTTGCATCTTATTATGGTGTTTATGAAACATGCCTTCGGATCACACTGGGAAGCATGTGCAGGAAGAAAGAAAGAAAGAAAGAAAGAAAGAAAGAAAAGAAAGAAAAAGAAAGAAGAAGAAAGAACGAAAAGAAAGATACTCAAGAAAGAAAGAAAGGAAAGAAAGAAAGAAGAAAGAAAGAAAGCAAAGAAAGAAAGAAAGAAGAAAAAGAAGAAAAAAAAAAAAGGGAAAAAAAGAAGAAAGAAAGAAAGAAAGACAGCATTTGCAGGTCAAAGGACATCCACAGTTGCAGTCTTTGCTGTTGGCCCTTCCCATATGGCCTTCCACTGCAGACATGCTTCTTTCACTTGCATTCAACTAACTGCAATTTTGTCTTCAGTCAGTTTCCTCAGAAATGATGAAACCTCACTTTGCTCACAATACAAAATGTCATCTGCGTGAGTGCTTCTGCTGTCTCCGATTATGAATTGAACAACCGCCATTGTTGTAAAGGGTGAACTGGGATGTACAGCCAAGCAGCTCCATTCACTACACCACAGACAGTGTTCGATACTGTTTCTCTCTGGTTTTGTGAAAGATAGTGAAAAGGGAGAACTAAAACTGCTTCCAGTCTGACCAGTAATGATGAAACCATAGCGAATCATGACATAGGCCGCATTTTATTTTCTTTTAAAAAAAAAGAAAAGAAAACATTAGGGCAAAATGAGGAATCTTGGACTAATTCAAACATTAACAGAAAACAGCACGTAAGCATTTTTATAAATCATCCTGCTGATTTATTTTCAATCTCTAAAAGCTATTGCAAATGCAAAGGAAAGCTTTAATTTCAGTTGCATAAGAAGATAAAGTGACTCTGCCAACAAGGCAGAAAATGTGTATTACTTTTTTTGTGTTTGCGTCTCTTGGAAGATGGTCATAAACCTCAGGCATAATAATTAAATTAAGCCAGTGCATGTACCTCATGTACTTTTTAAATAATTTACAACAAAGTTTCATCTCTGTTTTACTGTCATCTTGAGAGTGTTGGCCTGTGGTGGAGCTACAGTCTCATGGTCTCTATCATTCAACATAGTTCAGTCGTATAGTCTGCAAAAAGTCCATCACAATAAAAAAAAGTGCCTCTTTAATATTTGTACTATTTGTAACATCACAGCACAGGTTTCTTACATAAAAAATTGTACAATGCACCAACACAAAGCAGTGTGTATTTGAGTAGTGCATAGAAAAAAGGATACACAGTTTTTCAAGTTTTTCCACAAACAAAAATCTGAACAGCTAAGATCTGATAACTGCTTTCATCTAAACCATTCCACTTAAGATGGAATGGACCTGTATGCTTCCAGGTCGTTTGTCCCTCAGGATGGAGAAAACGCTGCCAGTCTCAAGTCTTACAGCCTCTAACAGGTTTTCTTCCAAGGTTTTCCTATATTTAGTTTTCATTTAGTTACAAAAAGGATTCCTTACAAAGATATATTTTTCATCAATCACTTTCCTCATGCCACTCTTCCACAAAGGGCAAATTTGTGGAGCACATAATGAATACTTTTCCTGTGAACAGTTTCTCCCACCTAAGTTGCCGTCTCGGAAAAAGCTAAACAACTGGCGTATAGTTATTATGGATTTCTTGCTTGCTTCTCTGATTAATGCTGTCCTTGCCCAGCCTCTCTGTTTAAATAGAGAGCTACAGTGTATCTTGATTTGTGCCATTCTCTTTCTGCTTTAGGATGGTGGATGAACAGTGCTGCTCAAAGCTTGCGATGTCGTTTTAAATGACAGTCCTGCTTTAAACTTTTTTGCGACTTTACCCCTGACCTCTCTGCTGTGCTCATTGAGTTTAATGGTTCTGTTTGTCGTTGTTCTCTAACAACACTGATTTGATTGCTCTTGATTTCTCCAACTAAAGAGGGTTAAATTTAGACCAAATTTAATTTTAATACAAAAGCACATTAAATGTTTAATGTTTCTGTTGTGAAAGCCATGTATAGTTCTCCTTTGTGTCTGTCCATTACATAAAATAATAATGACACACTGGGAAGTTTTTTGATTGTAACATAGCAAAATGGGAGAGAAAAAAAATCATAGGGTATGAATACTTTTTCAAAGTACTGCAACAGCACAGATTTGTTGCCTGGCTGATTTAGTAACAATGACTGCAGTACTGACAAAACGAAAGATGTACACATGAGTCAAATCGGCTTGCTTTAACAAAAATAGCAATTTTTTTTCTGTCTCATATGGTGGCTATGTGGATTGTGCACGGGGAATAAACATTTCTCATATACTAAAGACTCGGCCTAGATATCCTCACCTGGAGTGCCCTTATTTTTCATCGCAGTGTCTAATCCTCCATCGCTCCTCTGCTTGACATAAGACAAATCCTCCAACAGACCCCATGGGAGCTGATCTCTTGATACCTAGCTTCATCACATTCCAGGTAGCACAGTCTTTATAACATCCATATCAGCAGAATTCTGCATAAATAAATGACAAAAGCTTGCTGCTTGCATTTGACCACACTGCTGATGTATGATAGTGTCTGTTGTCTAAACTGGCTTTTCTTAACTTTATTGAACTGATACATTTCTGTTTAAATATGAGTTTTTATTTAAAAGGGGAGGTTTTGATCATACGGTTGATCCATTGACAACTGATAATATTCCACAGAGGTAGCAACACTCTTAGTACAAAAGCAAATTACTTTTTAAACATGTACTTAGTATGATTCATTCTACATTTCCATCTAGACTAAATTCCCTCCACACATCTATTTTTCATTGATGCATGTAGAACATGCTTTTCATATCTGAGGATAAAAAAGTAATCCTTGGTGCTCATCAATAGCATGTATAATAAGCAGGTCACAGTCAAGCCTCTGGAAATTAAGAATCTTTTCTTCCTCCTCCCATACTCTGGTTTCTTATTTTTGGCTCACCATGAAATTGATTTACTTATTTAGTTATTGGGTTTAAGGAGGCCGTCTGCAGTAGATCAGTAATAAGATGTTTTTTTCCAGTTCCACCTCTGTGGTAAAATGTCAATAAAACACCCAGAGGTGATAAATAGTAAAGATTGTAGCATAGAGAGGATATTAAGCTTGTTTGAGACAAATGCACCTTCTTGTTTTATTGGGTACATAGTAAATTAAACTGCCAGCTAAAATAAAATAGGTACTGGCTGAAAACATCCAAAAGTAAATGTGGGACATTGAGCTGTGTCTTAGAAAATTAGAATATCGCTGAAATGTTGATTCCTTTTAGTAATTGATGTCAAAAAGACACACCTACATATGGCCATATTACACACACAGTTCATTTTTGTTAATTTTGATAATTCTGATCTAGAGCTTATGGAAGCCCACAGTGTGTTTTTTCACATTTGAATGTTATTTTTAATTTGGAAATGTTATATTGTGCCCCACAGAATCACATGGAAGACTGCTGACAGTTACGACTTGAACTGAAGGCCACCATTAAAGCAAACTGGGCTTTCTTAACATTCCAGCAGAGCCAGAGGCTCCACACCAAGCTGCACTGTTGCAGTAATTCATCCAAAAGAAGACCTGATCAAGTCATAATCATCAAATTTAGAACAGATAAACCATTGTTTGTATGGAAACTGTAACTTACGTATATGGGCTTCATTTTTTTAATTTGTTAAAAATAAATTCACATTTCGATCACATTTACTTACTGAGATGCATTTACATTTATAAATCTAAAATAAAATAGTTTTTGCTCATATGACTTCCTGTCCAAGAGAAAATCTCTTTAAAGGGAATGAATACAACATGTGCCAAGACACGCAAATGGTTTTCTTATGATGTATAGACACCTTAAGTGTGGAAATCTTTATATTAATTATGAGCTTCAAAAACATGTTAGAAAAGCCAAGAATGCACTGCTATCCTGTCTTTTCCATGTAAGCGTACAGTGCACTGCTGTGACAGTTAGCATTGGACATGTCTTTGGGGATGCTCCATTATTTACAGCTTGCCTTCCTGTGGCCCCGATGAGACATGACAGGAGCCACAGGAAGCTTATGAATTAAACAGAAGGACCTAAAAGCACAAGAGGGGCGGGGGTACAGGGTGATGGGGAGGCCTGAGGACATAGTAGAGTACGGAGGGTGCAGATTGCGGCGCACATGTTCATGTAGCCTGAGGGCTAAAAAGGAGTTGAGGGAGGCAGGAAGGAACAAGGGGACAGACAAGAGAGTGGAGGAAAGGGATTCTTTATGAAGAAGAAGAAGAGAGACAAGACTGACTGAAGGGATTAGATGAATTTACGTCTAACATTAAAGCAATAGCTAAAAGAGGAATGGCAGCGGTAATATTGCCAAAGAGACACTAATCCCTCATGCATGCATATAAAATACAGAAGTAGAGATGATGTCATGCAGTCGGTGGACAGTCAGCCGGGTGTGTTATTTCTCAGCTGTTGATAAAATAGGCTGGGCAGTGAGGAGCTTCTGGTTTCCGCCCGCATATCTGAATTGATGGGATAACCTCATTTGGGCAGTGACTCATCAGATGACGCCGCCAGCCAACACACTATAGCTGTGAGCTATAAAAGAATCAAGTAAACAATCTCATAGTGTTTAAGAAAATGAAAAAATAAAGATGTACAAACTCTGTACATACACTTAAGGCAATCTTTGACAACTCTGTGTATAATAATAATATTAGGCACTTCTAATTTTTCAGGATTAAGATATTATTTTTAGTGCAAATATGCATGCATAGTCTTCTAAACATTTGTACAGTAGGAAATATTATTCATTTTTTCATGCTCTTACACACACGCACACACCCCTGTACGCAAACCCACACAGGTGTGTCTTATGGCTTATATTTCTAAGTAACTTTTTACAGGAAGTATCTTTAATGACAGTGTTATTCATTGCTCCCTAGGGAGCTGCTGTTCATCCCTTATAACATCCTTAGACGGGAAAAGAAACCTCCCCAGACCACGGGTGCCAGGGTGACATCATCTTATAATCAACCTCAAACCTGGGCATTGAGCCATATGCTGCATTTTAATACAGTAAAAATGCTTCATCATTCAGTTTTTTTTCTTCTCCTCCCTCTATTGATCCTCCCAGATAGTGAAAATTGGCGCGTCACATAAAATGGAACGTTCTGAGCATTGCATTTACCTAAAAGAGTGGAAACTACTCTGGGCTTGTTAACCACAATAAGTGGTCATTTTTTTCTCAGCTTATATGTGTCTTTTTTTAACTGATAGTTGATTAGTTTTAAGATTATTTTTTAAGAGGTATTGATTTTCATTTGGTGCATGCCACAGTGGGTACAATACACTAATAAAGTATACAAGCTTTCCTTACATTAGCCTTTGAAATCCCCCTGAATTAACATAAAAACACACAATTAATTCACAATAATTCAGCTTTTGGCTAAGTTTAATCTAACTTTATTTAATTTTATTTAAAAAAAAAACATTTCTGTATTTAATTCAAAACCTTGGTGCTGTAGTGTTAGGCTGTGATGCCTTCGAATGGAGTTCCACTTACTATAAATACTACCTTCAGAAGTGTTATTGCCATAAATTGAGAGTAAAAATATTGCATATCACATTCAAGACATTGCAAAGGGATCTTTTTCCGACTCTTGCATCGAAGTTGATGCCAAATTTGTAGAGATCCTAATACACAGAGAGTCTCTTATTCTTTAGCTATGTCTGTCAGAAATGTGACTGCAGGGGCCATGTGCTCCCTATCCACCCCCTCCTTCCTAACCACCGCCCAGACCATATGTGCACATGAGAGGCAGCTGCAAACTCAACCACTTGCCCTTTAATACAGTGACAGCAAGTTTTTTTTTTTCTGATCAGCCTTTATCTGGTGGCTACTGTGGGTGATATTCAATTCCATTTTTTCCGTTATGCCAATTCATGACATATATTATCTCACAACAAGATGCACAGGTTAAAGTCAGTTTAAATGAATGCAATTCATTTAAATAGAATTTAGACATAGAGTCAGATTTTGATCAAATGTTGTACGACATAGTTCAGTTCGAGTTACATTACAATTTATTGCAGTGTTGCAAATTCTGTTGTTTGTGTGATGTGATTAGGTAAAAAAGTTATTCATCTGAGGAAGCCCAGTAAAATAGACCAAACTGTTGACTTTTTAGTAATACCTCATCCTGAGCAAACCTTTGGCGACAGTGGGAAGGATCCACTCCATTTGAACTGAAATAAATTTGCTGCAGAACCAAGCTCAGTGTGTGAAAGAATTACTGACTACTGGGTGGGGATTGAAAAAACCAGAAAGAAAAACGCAGAGGCTCTGGTCTAGGTGTCATATTTAGAGGGTGGGGGGGCAAAAAAATACAGAGAGTTAATGGCAGTCGCTCTGCCATTATCCAGTGAAGGAGCCTGCCTAAAAACAAAAGTGCTAATCTATAAGTACTGTGTAAATAAGACCTTGTTTGTAGTAATGTCTTCCAAATAAGTAAATACATGTGTCATCACGGCATAGCTAGCTCTCTGATTTGTTATAGAGTACCATCTAACTCCTTTGACAGTTGTACCAAAGTCAGCCATTCAGCTCATCAATATTCAACAGCATAGGAAGTCTAATGCAGTGCAGGGTAAGTCTGCAGATGAGTTTAAATGCAGGAGGATACAACATTTGCAGACAGACCTTTAGACTCTTTCACAAACACCACATATGTATTTCGTAAAAGTTAACTGTGCAGATAAACACACGCATGCTATATCTGCAAAGTGAGACATGAACCCGTTGCTTCCTTTATCTCAATGCATTTGGCTCAAAAGGGGAACTGAAGTTAATGAAAGCAAACCAGTGGTAACTGAAATCAACTAAAAATATGTTCATTTTACAGCCTGACTATGTAGAAACTTAAAAATTGGTCCAAGCAAAGTTAGAACAACTGAAGGTGAATAGAGGATAAATAATATAAAATTCTCCCAAGCTTTTACTTTAAAATATGCAATGTTTTTATTGAGTGTTTGCTTGCAGAGTTACAGGCAGCAGCAACGATCAAAATCAAATATAATGTGGAGTAAACCACACAGATTAATAGCAAAGCCAATAGTAAAACAGTATGTGCACACTTAAGTGTTGTTTTTTTCAAATGCCTACTTAGAGTTTAATTTTCTGTTTTGCATATAAGATTAAACTGAGCATCTGGACAGCATTGGCCATGGCATGGGAAGGCTTCATAAATGCAATGAAAGTAATGCCTAGAAACCATCCTCCAACCCGAGGGTAAGTTTGCTCACGCTATCCATCCATGTGCCACTCACTCCTCGCTTTTTCTTATTTTTTTTAAACTTTTATAGTGATCCAGTGAATTATTCACACAGGACCTGAGGTGACTACAAGTATCCTGATTAAAAGGGCTTGAGTGGGAATTGAAGTGGGCTTGTGCACTGAACCCATCGCTTTGAACACACATTTATGACCCCATGTGTTCACGGGAGTGCTTCACCTCGCACACTTTGTGCTTTTGGAATTAAATGAGACGGCAAGGGGTGATGACTTTGGAAGGTGTCAAGAGTATTAAAAAGATGATAAAATTGCTTTTCCGACTGGATCATGTGTGAACAGTATGACAGCGGGAGATTAGGTAAGGAAGATGCACACACGAGCTAAACAGAAACTTTAGCTCTCATGACATGAGACACCTTAACCACACAGGATGAACGAAGAGTCACACAAAACTGAACTATGCAGCAGCCTGACCACTTTGTCATAAGTGGTAATGAACACTTTAGAACAACGAGATACATATATAGTTTGTTTCCTAAAAGAAAATGATCTTAAAATGGATTACTACTGACTCTTATGACTCCAACGTGTAAGCAAAAAGGTAAATAGAAAATTGATTGGTACATTTCTGAATGAACAGAAATGAGAACAATGAATGTGAAGGAGCGCCAGCAGTCAACACACAGTCATGCTCCCCTAGTGCTCACATCAGTACCCATCCTCACATCCCACAGTGAGGTTATGGGGAAACAGAGCAGAACAGCACTGCTGCCCCGTCCTGGTTCATACACACCCCCGCCCCTCAGCCCAGGCCATCTGTCAGTGCTAGCAGCATTCTCTCGTTCTGCAACACACACGAAGAGAAGGAAAGAGGAAGTCAAATACATGGAGGTGTAGACTCCATGCACATAAAACCAGTTAACACTTTCTGACACGGATTAAACTCTTCAACTGCCCTTAATGCCTACGCAGTCCCCTTTGTTGCACTTCCTCTGTTAAATGGTACAGTGTTGACTGGGTATGGATGTGGTAAAGAATATACAAGCAGGTACAATGTTGATCTTTTCATATTATCTGTTTGCTGAGGACCAGCAATTAGCTGCTTCCGGTCTGCAATCTCATTACACTCAGTTAGGGAGGATCCATGAGACCCAGTTGTGCTTCCATGCAGGGAAGGATGATGATCACAATCCTACTGACAAAAACACCAGATAAGGTCAGCTGAGGACTGGGAACTACTGGACCTGAAGGCAATGAAGCTTAAATATTGCATTTGGAGTATACGGCAACCGCATCATAATGAAAACAAATCGTTTTATTGTAATACTTTAAAAGAGCATACTCAAGTATATGGTACAATAACTGGATGTGTCAAAAGATATGATAATAATATGTCAAGCCAGTGCTTTAGATCTTACACATCACTGACCTTCTGTGTCACTGGATTTAAGGGAGGCTTTAGCAGAGAACATGGGCATTATCTCCCCAAGCAGAGATGTTAAGGAGTGCTCTCCTCAAATTTCTCTGTGCTCACTAACCAATAATAATTATTTTGAGAGTGCCATAAAAATAGGGAGGATCATAAAAAATAGCAGAGAATGTCATTCACTCTCTAGACTGTAAAACTGTAGTTTAAAAATAGACGAAGACACCAGAAAGGTTCACAAACTGAGGAAACTTTGCCGAAGGGAAGATTTAAGCAAGCGTTCAGAGAAGAAGTGACATCAAAATATCCTTTTTGCAGTGCAAGTTATTCAGGAATGGATGAGTGTGGAGGTGGATCAGGAAACGCCGCTGCCTGGAGGGCATGCCTTGAAACGGAACAACATTGACCCAAAGGTTATTTAAAGAAAATGACAAATGACCTTTCTAGTCTGTACAAAAGTAATGTACTGAATAAAACGTGTCATATAGATTTATCACACACTGATTGATATTTTCAGGCTTTTATTTCTGTTCTTTATAATAAAAATGCACCACTGAATATTTGAAAATTACATCAGACCAATAATAAAAGAGACACACAGAAAAGTGAGCTTAAAGAATTATATGTTCAACCTGATCTTACAGGTTGGTATTTCCAAAAGGTATTTTTATTCTGATCATAGAACCTCATTGGAATGTACATTCCAATTTAGTTTAGTTTTAGAGCAAGGTGTTGTTCTAAAAGCTACAATATATTTATGACTGGAATGAGCTTTCAAGATAAGAGATGACTTAATTTCTTGTCACACAAAATTAAAATTAACTCAAAAGGCAAAAGAATAACTGATGATTTTAGGATTCTGGGAGTAAAATAGGCATTAAATGACAACAAAAAATGCCATTTAATTTCTTACCCCATGTCTGAACTTTTTGTCTTCACTATTAGATCAAATCAAAAGAAATTCTAAAAATAATTTTGAAGTCAGATACCAACCTATGGAAACTAGTAACTATAGTTCTAGGACCTTTGCTATTTTGTCCTACTTTGTCTCAATAGAACCACAAATCTCAGTGTTTTTATGAGGATTGTATGTAAGGAAGTAACACAACCTGTAATGCAGAACTGTAAAGTGGAAGGAAAAATACATCTCATTAGTATGCTAAATCAGAGTAACAAGGTAGGCAAGCGTAAGCCTTAGCTTCAGCCTATTCCTTTTTATTATCTGGTTTCAAAGGGGTATTTTGTATTTCTTTTCTTTGTGAAATGTGAATTTACCAAAATGAAGCGAAAGTAAATATATAGTAACTCTCATCTAATATTAACTCTGCCTGCATCTTTGGGATCATGGTCCTGCCCCAGTTCTTTTGCAGCTTTTTTCAGGTTTTCCTCCACCACTAACCTATTTCTTCCAATCAGCTCTGGCCACTTTCTCTTTCCCAGTTGAATAAAAAGCATCCCCGCAGCATGATGCTGCCTCACCATACTTCACTTTGGGAATCTGTGTTGACATTAGTGCAAAATATTAGTTTTCCACCATAGCATTTTGCCTGTGGACTATGGAGGAATTTTTCGGCCATAGTGGACCAGGTTCAAATTTCATCTCATCTGACCAGAATGACTTACTTATCATTTTCTATCCAATTCACTATTCGATTTTGCTACTGCACCAATGTGCTTACCAAGCTCAGGGTCAAAAATATATATCAAAAATAATTTTTGCATGCCAGGACACCAGTTTTGTTACAGTGATCTCTTTCAACACCATAACAATGACATAGTTTAAGATCATACCTTAAGCCTGAGGTATTTGACGAAACTACACCGATTGAAGATGAAATGGATTAAAGTTTCTACGCTCGGGGTTCACTTAGCTGTGTCTGCTTTGTGATTGAAGAAGAGAGGCAGAGGGAGGGGAGAGAAAAAGCAGCAGAGCAGCAGCGGGCAACAAGCCACCAGCCCTGAAACCCAGAAATAACAGCGTACTTAGCGGGAATGATCAAGAAAGCATAACTTTTGCACAAAAGAATTCATTTTTTCCAAGCCTAAAACGACATATAATTCAGAGAATTGGGCGACAAGGATTGGCCGTTTTCGGTTTTTATTTTAAGGCACCGAACTAAGAACGAAAGAAAGCAACAACACTGGAAAAAAAAGACGGGGATTACACACAACAGTGACAATAAAACAGTCCTGGAGAAGTGGTCCGCCTGGTCTAAGGGTGAGGTCCGAATTAAAAACTGAAAAAAAATTTGGAAAACAGGTAATTTTCTGAGCATATTGTGCGTGGTTTATTTCCAAGTACCGTTTCTGTGTGAACTTTAAACTCAGGAAACAATGAAGACCTAGTCAGCAAGAACTCATCAAGTGTCTCGACGCTGCTAGCGTTAGCGAGCGAAGGGGCTGAAAAGCTAAGGGAGCTAAGTTAGCTGTTGGCTAACGTTAGCTTGCTAGCTAAACGTGTTTTTTTCTGAAACTTTTTGTGTTGTTTCCACGAAGCCCAAACACTGAAGGATTATTCTGAGGACAGAGGGGAAGGGCAGGTTCCCTTCTGGACTTTTCCCCCTCTGCGTACTTTTCCAACATGATGGCTACAGAGGTCAGCAGTGAGGATGCGGGTTCGGTCACGACAGAAACAAGGGTGGCAAGCGGAGGAGGAGGCCCGGAGACGGCCCCTTTTCCCTGCTATCCCAAGCCGAACAGAGTGCGAGTCGCCGATCAGGGACAAGAACCGACCCAAACCACCCGCCAACATTCAAACACTTCTCCGGACTCGCTTCCCGACACGAGTATCTATCCGGTGCCTGGTGGGGATATAACGGGATCAGTGCTCTCCCCAGCTGGGAGTGGTGGTCAGGCAGTTTTCCAAGGAGCCAACTCAGGGACAAGGGGCGGCATGTGCAACTCTCCCACCTCGGAGAGTCCAACCAGTCGGAGTTCACCCACATCTACAGGCCCGGATGGCTCTACGAGCTTCCCACCTCTGCCACCTGCGCCCCCCATGGATGAAAGCGACCTGCCGGATTGGGGGGATGAGGAAGATTTGGTGTTTCCCCTCTCTGCACCTCCCACAAACCAGTAAGTACAACACCAGTTCAAAACGACGCGCTGTTCTTTGACACCAAGGAATTGTAATTTCACCAACAGCAAGCAAAAAGTTTTTTTTCTTTCTTTTTTTTTTCGGTGCTGTCTTTCTTTCTACTGTTACATACTTGTCCCAGTCTACTAATAATTCAGTTGCAACTATTTTAAAAGTCTCCAAACATTGCTTCGGCTAATGTGGAAGTTGATATTCAGTATCCCAGTATCTATAATCCCCGATTCACAGTTTCCAGGAGTGCTGCGTGTCATTTGCATGTTTGGGATGTTTTTATCCCTCTGGTTGAAAATTAAACTTCAGAAGAGGTTCTGGCAGGCGGAAATTATTTTTAATAGTGCAGCTGAACGTCATTGTCTATAAATATACCCTGACTTGCTGGTGAAGTGCTCCTTTGAATGATACAGGTAGCTAAGTTTTAGACTTTATAATTGCATTTTTGTTCTAAATACTGATGGGTATGAATTAATGGAGAGTGTCTATGAAATGTCCCATGGCAAACCACTCTTTTTCCAAGATAGTTGAGTATGAAAAGACCACAAAGATAAAAATACAAATTGATGAGCATGTTTATGGCGTGAGATACATAGTCTATCACTGTTTCATGAGTTTGACATCAAGGGTTTTGTTAAACTTATTTTTTGTCTCTAGCTCACAGTGGAACTGTAATGTTCTCAAACATCAGACCTGAGTGAAAGTTTGGAGTTCCTGTGCATACTTCTTCAGATTTATGTGCTATCTTCTAAAAGCAGTGCTTTGAAACACTAACGTTCTGCATGTATGCAGGTTTAAAACAGTGCTGCGTTTGTTCAGGACCCTTGCCAACCTGGACATTTTCTACACGCGACAGAACACTCCTTGTTTTTAAACCTCCAATTCAAATGAGGCTAACACATCATATTACTATATTTCTGTCAAAATGATCAGCCATGTGTTATGAAGGGCGTCGTTTGAATTCGAACGGTTCCGATTCCTCGTTTCGATTCTGAATCCTAACCATTCTCGATTACTTTTCTATTTAGAGACAGGGTTAAAAAAAATCAACATGGTATAATTAGGCTAGATAACCAGGTGTTTCAGGATAAAATAGTCTAAACATCTGAATTAATGTTAACTGTATGAGCTTTTTACCTCATAACTTTACCATGAGTTTTTTGACAGAACTACTTCAGGCTAATTTGTCAACATCATTCACATGTACTTGAATGCAAATGTTATGAATCTTTTCACAAAGGCACACTTTGCAAGAGAACTTTATTTTTTAAAAGCTGATGAAAACACATTTACACCAGTTGCATTAACTAAATAATCTTCACTTTTGGTGGGTTTTTTAAATGGTGAAGGAAAACAGGAATGTGATGACACAATCTCTGTTTGGCTTGTTGAATATAAAACAAACTGAATTAAGATCATATACAATTGAATATGTCATATCATTTAAAAAAATGTATGGCTATAAATTGATTATTATGAGATTTTGTTTTTGAGTCGGTCAAAATGATGGACATCAAAAAAGTCTGACTTACTCGTATCAGTATCTGATGCTACAGGTTGTTGATCTCCCAGGTTGTTGAGAGAACCCGGAGCAGAAAATCAAACAAACAAAAAACATCAGTCTAGGTCAGCATGAGGTATGAAATCATAAACTGAGCAGAGTTGGGCAGTTCGGTGACTGATCTGTAGAAGGTGTTAAACTGTGTTTTTTGTGGAAGTGGACGGAAAAAAATAAATCTTTTTCTGCTGAGGTACATCTACTACTCTGCTAAATAATATCTGGGCTACAGTTTTTTGTTTACAACCAGCTATTGCCTGAACAATTCTGGGTCCAGCTCCGCACATGGTGACACCTACAACATGGTGTCAGCAGAGGAGAAATGTAAATTATGACTAAACAGCTTAAATCCTACGGTTATCAGGTTGTAATTTACCAAGCGTCCAGGCACAACAACCGGCCTCTGTTATTGTACTGTAACATACCTGTCTGCCACACCTTAACATCCTGAGCCTTTGTGTGTGTTTGCTTAAAGCCAAGTGTTTTTGTTTAGGCCTCCAGCTATCCAATATTTCAGTAACTCAGTACTCTACTGTGTAATCCATTAATGAATTAATTGGATTTACATGTGCTATACTGGCGGTTTTTCAGGAAGGTCCCTACATTTAAAGCTGCCCCTTCCTTTTGTTCTGTCATGTGTTTTTATGGACGTGCGTCAGTCCACCACAAAGGATCAATTCAATTATTCATTAAATATTCATTAGAAATCCTTTTTAGAAGATTTTATTTCAGTAATATAAGGTAATTATTCAGTTATTCACCTTGATCTTTCATATTTTTGCCCAGAGATTCGTCAGGAGCTTTTTAGCAACTGGTTACAGGTGAAGTCTGCAATAGGTGTGTAATGGAGGTGAAGAAAAACCTGAAACACCGCATTTGGCACAACTGTATGTCCTTTTATAAGTGTCAGCATTGTTAAAAAGAGACAGCAATTTCCTCTCCAAGCCTGTTTCAAATCAGTGCATAAAGACACTGGCTCAAAGCCAGCACATTATGTTGTAGGCATTGTTAAATACATCAGTGTGTTTGTATGAAATTGTTTTGCTGTGGTAAGGTATGGCAGCTTTTAAGGTGGAGTATATTCACTTTTCTTTTCCTTGATCTAAACCCAACCCTTTGTTCAGTTCTGTCCTTTCCTCGTCTCATCCTCTTCTGTTAGTCACATATAAAGTAAACATTAGCAATATTTGTTTGTTTTTTTTAAAAACCAGTATCTGATCAGATGCATATTATTTTTTCTCCATTCATCAAAGATGCCATAGAAAAGTGGCATAACACTAGTTGTAGTTTCATTGAGAAAACGTTGAAGCAATAGATTTTTTTTTAGTTCAAATCTGTGATGCTTTCACAAATCCTGTTGGTGAAAGTACAACGTGTCAAAAAAAATTTGCTTTTGTTGTTTTTAGTGCACCCTCCGATGCTCAGCTACTGGTCTGTAACATAACATTAACAGCTCTAATTGTAGTGCCAGCTGCCACCGAAACAGGTGACTGCTTTGTGAGAGCTATAATTAGCAAGCAGAAGAGAAATGCAAATAATTATTTGACACTGACAGTTTAATAGTTTGTCAAAGCTATTGTTACAACAACTCTCCTCCATTTCCATACCATGAAGGTAACTCGCTTATCAACCCTACACTGTACTGTACATATGAAGTGTGTGAACTTACAGCTGAGTACTTGCCTGACAAGTTTTGTCTTTGGCATTTGAAAAAACGCTGTGAGATGAATAGCAAAAACGGAACTTGTGACGTCTCTACTGAATGGTCACCCTCATTACACTGCTTTGTTGTAAAAATAACCACCTGGAGACTTCACATGTTCTCTATATGGCATATTGTGACCTGTAAATGTATATCTCATAATTTTTAGGTCTTTGAGGTCTGACCTGAAAATTTGGATTTTTACCAAATTCCAAATCTTTTCTAGTAACTGTATAGCAAATATGCTGAAAGTTATTTGATAGATGTAGTACTTTTGAACTAAGCAGAAAATGAAGAATGACTGACCTGATCAATAATTTAAAGAAATATATAAATTATAAATGCTCTGATACCCCAGTCAGATTGAGATTGGACTCTGAGAGCCTATTTTAAGCTAAAAAATAGATTAATTATGTTCTGATTAGGAAAGTTCTTACTCCACTAAATTAGGAGTGAGCACTTATCAGTAAAATTAGCATATTATGTGTTTAAGTTGCTCAGAATGTAAAAAGTTCACAAATAATTCTGAAGTATCCATCACAACTTTTTAAAAATTTTTTTAGAAAAAATAAAACATGAAAAATAAAACAAAGTTAGTGTTTAATCCTTGCACCAAAGATGATTCATGCAAAAAGAGTCAAGTTTAAGTGTGATTAGTCTTAACAAAAAAACTTTCTTGTCCCCAATGAGAATTTCCCAGACTATAAGTCGCTCCAGAATATAAAATGATGCGACTTGTATAAGAAAGGGGAAAAAAAAACTAGTTGTACTGGACTGTAAGTCGCAGGACCAGTCAAATTATGAAAAAAGTACAACTTATAGTCTGGAAAATATAATTGGGAAACAATTTTAAATGAAAAAAACAACAAAACTTTTTCATGTACTACTTTTTATTTGTAGTATAGTACTAATTGTACAATGATCAGCTATACTTGGGAATATTGCTTCACTGCTTTACTTAGAGCAGTGATCTAAGTAAAGGGTTTGACTTAAGAAATGCCATGAAAATATTACTTTGGATCTTGTCAGTTCTATTTACGTTTCACCCATATCGCTCTCATGTTTCTTCCATTCCATCAACACCTTGTCCTGTCAAGCCTGCGTCATGGCCTCTGTCACGGCTGAAGTATTTAAAACTGTTTTAAACACATAGCCAACATTTACTGGATGAATGACGCCAACCTTGTCACTGCAAGACGTCTGAGCATACTTAAAATTACTTTTATTATTCTACAGTTACAGCAGGATAAAGCTAAATAATAGTTTCACATGTCTGCATCACTATGCAGATGGTGTGCTACACAGAATGAACAAAATATATTTTTGAATTGCATTTGAATTGCAGTTTGCCACTCCTGGCACAGATGTGTCCAAGAAGAATGAGGTAAATGTTGGTTTATCAAATTGTAATATTTAACAACAATATCTCTATTATCGGTAGATTTGGGCATCAAGTCTCGAGAATCAATTGGAACCATTAATAACATTTCAATTCGCCCAGAATCATTCAGATTTTTAAATTTTGATTTACAGGTTTGATTCCTTGTCCAATATTTTCTTATCGTTTTGTATGTTTATCTTTCATGCTTTCTTTTTTTTAGTGCACTCTTCTGTCTGGAATACAGATTTATTAATTTGATTAGAAGAGATTGATTGAATTTATATTTTAGAGTAGGTATGGGATATTTATTAAGTAGTTGGAAATAGTACTGCGGAAAAATTCACAATGACCTTCATAAAAGCAACACCACGAGTTTCTGTCACCTTTAGAAACATGCAGGCCTGTGCCTCAGATTAAACTAACAACTCTTTGGGAAATGAGTGGTTGATTTTGAGTTTCCACGAAGATTAGAGGAGATTTTAAGCCATGAAGTGGTTCCCTGATTAGATGGTGGGATTGTAAAACCAGCAGCTGTGTTAATAAGTTTCCCTGATTTACTGGTTGAATGAGGAATATTGCTGCAACCGTATTAATTTAATATCAACACTGTTTTATTTACCTATGTGGGGCTAGTAGACACAATCTGTAAGGCAGGCACGTTGTTACTATTCAGATCATATTCTCTTAAAAAAGGTGTTTTCCTCCTTGGAAAAGTAACAAAAGGACTATATTAGTGAGCCTTTTTCAGTCATTACACAAGTATTTGGCTGGTGAGCTCAGCAAACAGTTTATAAAATTACTTCTACAGACCTTCGGAAGCACTTTAAGCAGTTTATGCGTTGATGAAGACATTTCCCACAATCTCAAAGCTAATGCAGAAAATGTAGTTTCTTAGATGGGGACACTGACATTTCCAAGTAATTTAACTGTGTATATAAATCTATGCATTAATTGGGGCTGTCAAAATTAACACATTAATCCTGCGAAAACTCATATTGCTTTTAACGCTGTTGATTTTCGTAATGCGTGATCAACACACAGGCTTCTGTACTTTTTGGATGACGTATGCACTGCAGTTTGAACAATATTTTCTTTCAGCATTTAACTTAATGTAAATAAGTTCTCTAGTTCTGCTTTGAGGCCTTCTGGTTTTAATAAGCTCTTAGTGAATCTTCCTCAGGAAAACAAAACTTGCCACGACTATAGAGTCACTTTACTCTGTAGAGTCAGACCTTGTTGTTGTTTAGAGGGGTTTGCGGCAAACTTGAAAACGGCACAAGAATAAGTCTTATTCTAACTTATTCTTGTCCATTGTTATATTTTGTGCATGGTACTTGTTTTAATCCCACTTAAAATCTGTTTCCTTTAATTTTTCTCCATGTTTGTAAAACGTAGGTACCTTGTGCAGGGAGTATATGCATAACAGTACTTGTGACAATTTTCTTTTTTGAGAATGTGGCACCTTAAAATTCATTGTATTGCCTTTGTTTCTGTTGTGATGTAGGTTCTACATTTTATTCATATTAGTCTTAAAAAAAGGTCTTAAAATTCCTTTATTGGTAAACCTACAGAAACCTTGTTAGAGCTGGTTTGTCAGGCCTGCTGACTGAAAAACCACTCCAAGTTTTAAAAAATTGGTTTTGCACCAACAAGGCAAAGTCTGTGGTCTGAATGCATTGCTATTTTGTTATACAATATCGTATCCTCATGTGTCATTCACACTACCACCATGCTTTTTTTCTACATCATCCTGTTGTTAAGACTTAATGGTAATGCTAGAATATTGCTGGAAAATTCAGATGTTAAATAACTGCAGTACTTTGTACTACAGTTACCACCTGTATTGGACCGTTGCAGCCTTTGTTAATGTTCTGCAATGAGATTGTACAATTGCCTTGTTATTTATACCGTTCACACAAATACTAAAGCTTGATATTACATGATGAAAGAATTAGTTTTTTTTAGGAGAAAAGAATAGCAAAAGTTGGAAGAAAATTGATTCATAAAACAACTTCAGAAAAAGGTGAAGCACTGAGTCAGTAAAGCACGATGAAGAGAAATTGCTAACTCGCTTCATGAGGGAAGCTGTTTCTTTCTGCACCGAACTTAAAAGTGTAGAAGTGTTGAGGCCAAAATAATTCTTATCACTGGAATACCTAGAGCTAATTTTTCATTCAATCACTAAGGTTTTCTGATTTTAAAAAATAACAGTCATTTTTTAAATAACAAACATGCATGAAGACAGGGTAACAAGTTTGGAAAACATTTACACCTTACAGTGAAGCTTATTATCTCTGATTTAATGGTGTTATTTCAGGCAAACTGACTAACAGCAGGAAACCTAACATGTTGGGTTTCTGTCCATCCTCGTCTGTCTCCCTAGTTGGCTAGCACTGACGCAGATCACTGCTTCGGACACATAGAAGGCTCTTGCACTCATCAGTTGGACGTCTGGCACTTGTCCTGTCATCGTCTTGGCTTGCACAAAGTAAACAGCTATGATGGTTCATCATGCATCATGGGTGTTTTACTGATCATGTGGTTTAAGATTTCCTCATCCGACAGCAGCCTCATTACAGAATAAAAGACCAGTAGATCAATGCAATTCTGATGATGTAAGTAAAAAAAGAATCTGAAAAGTGTAACGGTACATTACAAAAAAAAAATAGCAGTAGTTGTCATCAATCATCTCCTGCTTTGTTTTATCTGTTGTGCAAACATGAATGGACAACATAAACATAACTTTATGATCATAGTTGAGAGAATTTTAGGCTGGCTAGAGAGTTCATAAACCTAAACAGTGTTTGCATCAAAAAGACTTTCATTCATTCATTTGCCAAGTGAGCGTCTGGAGAAAGACTAAAACCGCTTTGAAACACTTCAGATGGACAAACTTCTGACTTTGTGTGTCAATGTTAATGTAGATGTTTGTGTGTCAGTGTGTTAAAATTTTCATAGGCTGCCCCTAAATGGGTATTTCTACATCTGTCTGTTAACATATGCCACTCCTATCCTTGCGTCCCTGTGGTAGAGAAACCAATAGGCAGCATGCTCAGGATGTGTGCTTTTGAGAGAGAAAAGAGGAGCGAGTCGGAGGAAGAGAAATCATTGCAGGATTAAGTGGAGCAAAGACCAGAAGGCTACAGCACCAGTGTCTTTCTTTAAACCAGCTATTAAAATGATAAGAAGGAGACGCATCGTTACTAAACTAGTTGATCAGACTAATTAATCAAGTAAATCCACGTGAGCCCGTTTTGGTCTTTGTGTCTTCCTGTTTAATTATTCTCCACGGATGTTGCTCGTTGAACCTGGCTTCGAGAGATGACTGTGTCAGGGCTCCAACTGGGAGAAGCCCTAATGCCTTTATTGGATTTAAAAATGTTTTTGGTCATCTTTCCACATTGGAGCTTGCACTTTTTACCAGGCCAGCAGCGCTATTTGTGGAGTCGATGCACCTTGTGAGAGTACGGGACACAGGAGAGAGATGCAGCAGAGGGTGAACTCGGCGTAAGTAAGGCTTCTACTCAGCCTTAAACTTTCTTTTTAATCCCCAACATTCATTTATAGGATCAGGTAGAGACGGCATTTTGAGAAAACTCTCAATTTTGAGAAAACTCTAAATTTTCTCAGGATGTTTTGAGGTAATAATTGTAGTGATGATAAAAACATATTAAACAGTTTGTTGGCTCTAAATCCCTCACAGCAGAGCTTCAGAACAACAGAAACACTGCTCCGAATATGAAACTTTAAGAAGTGTATGTCATCAATACATATGGATTCAGGATTGCATCTGTTGAATTAAACTCTATAGTTGTGGGGTTTTTTATTATTTAAAAAAATAAGACATTTTGAATACCTCACAGAACCACCAATGGGATAGATTTTTCCGAACTGAAAAAGAAATCCAAATCATGCGGTCAGGTTTATGGATCAGAAACAAATTAGAAATTGTTATTTTTAGTAGATGAATAATTGTTTTAACCAACTTTTTTAATTGTATTGATAAACCTTATGATCGCTTCTCCTTAGCAGGGTTTCACAACATGTTGTGAATATATCATCACAGTATCAGTGACAGCATTATTAGAAGAACAAAGAATTGCATGTATCGCAATAAATCTGATTATATAAATGTCATTGTGCTCACTAACTGGGGTTGGTGAGTGCAATAAACCCAAAGTAGAACAGCATTAACTCTGTAAACATTTATTTCAAGTAATACCATCATCGTAGTGTGGATTGACATCACATAACGTATATTTTTCTCATCTCGTGCAGCCCAAATTCCTTTGTCACAATATTTTGTTTTATGAATTGACTCTTAATGCACAAAGTTTCAATATTAATTTGGCTGACTTCAGTAGAACATGATCTTTTTCTGATTTAAAACCTTAATGTGGCGAAGTAAACCACAAAATGATTTATTTGCCCCAAATGTTGTCAAATAAATAATTTTTAGTCTGTTAAATAAATATTGTTTTTGTTTACATTAAGTTATTAGTGCTCCAAATGCTGAACATTTGCAACAATGCAGCTAGTCAAATTGATTAGCTGCAGATGTTTGACTGGAGAGGATTAATATGTCTTAAAAATACTGAAATTGTGACTCTTATTCATTTGCTGCTTCCATGTGCTTCTGATTACATGAGCAATGACTGAGCTCTACTTTATTGAACAGATGTTTTTACCTTTAAATTCTTTATTTAGTTGTTTTTCTGTTTGCTACAGATTGTTCCTTTAAAAAATGTAATAAAGGCTTATTGTAGGACATTGGAAGTCCTGTGAAACAACCAATGAGCCTTTTGGTGTTAGATCCATGTTGACTGTTTTTCAAGATTGGCAGTTTGAATGGCGACGCTATTTTTTTCTGTGCTACATATCTGACCGTAAAAGACTGGTTATATCTGTAACTGTAATGCAGAAGTTGTCTCTATTGTGATTTCTAGTTGTGCCTTGACTGTGCAGGTAAAGGTTTTGTTTTGTAGATAGTCAAATATCAAGGGAAGTTAAGCTATACGCGTCATTATTTGTTGGTGTGTCATACAAAAAATTCCCGTCAAAATACATTGACTACATATAAAAATATCAATTTTACATACAGAGAATGATGATATACAATAAAGTTGGGTTTAATTCATTTTTTGCTGTTTGATTTTGATAAGGACAGACAGCATGTCTGTTGAGATGTCAAAGTACAGATGCACCCATAGCAACAGAGGAGGACGAAATGATAGTTTAATGAGTCAGGCAGACGGACTGACAGAGGGAGAGACGATGTCTACCTCAAGCGAATCACAGCAATCTTTCTGTCCTGTTGCTCTAATTTCCCCTGAAGATGAGAGTCCAGCTCCAGATTCCTAGTCTGTGGTAACAATAAAACGGCACGCAAAGTGGATATGCTCAAATGGCACTTAAAATAATGTTTAAAACTTTAACCTTAGGCTTGAAGCGTCTCAAAATTTACCAAGGACTAATTAATTAATTTATGATTCCTGTTCCTCCCCCAAAAAACATTAAAAATACATTCAATTGACTATTTGGACATTTCTCTTTTAAACAGAATGCATTGCAGGGGTTGAGAGGGAAATGTGAAATCAGCTGCATTTGCACTTGCAGGGTAGGCAAGCGTCAAAACTTGCAGAGCTTAGAAAAAGCTTCCTTCTCTGTTTCCCCCAACTGTTCCTCTATTACAAATGTGTTTAATATTATGCAGACTTGAATGTTTCAGTTCAGCTGTGCAAGGCAGAGGCTGAAGACACATCTGTTACTGCTGAGGATTTTGATGATATACTAATTATTCTTATCATCGATAGCGTCTAGCACTTTGGTGAGAGTGTACATATAGATTTAAGAGTTGTTTTAAAAAATACAGCACTTTAGCAATGTTTTCATGTTGTTTTTGATTTGCCAATTGCAGATTGGTCATTGAGTGATTAGTCTGTAAACCTCTAAAAATTTAAATCCATTTGGATTGAAGCATATTTCCCCCTAAAACATGCATTAAATGATGGCACATATATGATCTTGCCTGGTGGTATTCCAGATGTTACACAGTCACATCTTTGTGAATTACCTAGACTGAGAAGCTGCTTACACACCGACGAGCTGTACTGTGTATGTAATCACCCACATGCAGGTACCAGGACTGGAACGACGCGAGAACTCGTACGCAGCCTCGGTTGCGAAGTTAATAAACGGTGCAGAGCCTCAGATTGGCACACTCTCTTTTGTTTTAATTACTGACTTGTTTTGCTAAATAAGTGCACTGAATTTGTTGCTCAGCGATTTGCATTAATCATATTTATGTCTGTCCTAATCAGTTGGTCATAATCTGTATGATCTCCTATGAGAGCTTCCTCTTTTATAAAGGCACTTTAGAAACAAAACCCATTAGTTATGGGTGCTCACCGTCTTCAGCTGTGACACTTAAGGAATTTTACTTGCACTGTTCTATTACTCAGCAGTAGGGTGCAACAATAAATCGACCAGATTTTGGAAGCTCGATGATTGGCTGGTACTTAACCGTGAAGCCGATCTTATCCATTGATCTTATCTACCTCGGCAAAGGTCTAAAAATCCAAAATTGCCAAAAAATATTAGTTATATACGCTATCTTAGTAGACATAACAATTTCTGCAGTTATACCTTTGACAAAATAATTTTGTTTTCTAACTTCTTTTACTGTGTATCATTTTCGTACAATAAGGTGCTCTCAGCTCCTCCACAAACTTCTAAGTGATTGTAAATATTAAGGATGCACGGTATATTAATAGTAACCATATCAGCTGATAATTTTTTAGCATATCTATATCGGATTATTTTCAACTTGTTGTCGTTTGTGTGCGTTGGGAAGGGGCTGAGGCTGGTCAGGAGGCATTTGTAAAATCACATATTGTGATTTTATTTTTTACACCGATAACATAGTATTCAATTGTCTTCCTGTTGTTTGCTTACTGGCAAGAAATGGAATCAAACACTACATCTATAACTAAGAATCTTGTGTAGTTAATGGAATAGTTGCATTAAAACAGAATTTCATTCTCGCATTAAAAAACCCCCAAAAAGCATTCTGCTAGTTATTTAACTTGGAGTTTATTCCCATCTTTTGTTGACCATCGGGGAATTGCTTGCTGAAAAGCTGGCTCAGCTTTACTCAGCAGAGCCAAGATATTTCTGCTCTCCTTGCTACACATGTGCTGACATGACTGCCCATTCCTGAAACGGATGGTAGAACTATATACTGTAAACTTCATGGTTGAGGTTTATAGTCCGTTTAGTTTACAAATTAACTTTCCAGGTCATGAAGATCTGTGTGGTGTTCTGTGAAATTGTATCAGGATGTTTATTACAAGCCTGTCATGACTGTGCTGTTCAGTGTCTGAACATGTGTTGATGGGTGTCTCTTATTACCGCCGTCTAGGATGATCACTGGTTGAGACGGTGTGCCAATGACACAGCTAATCTTCCATTGCTTTCACTGTGGATGAATGCTTGTTTGGCTTGGAGCTTCATACTTGGTTCTGTTACTTTGCACGTTTGCTTCTTTTTTCTTGCAGGCATTAAATAGGTAAAAATTTGCTTCCCCCAATGCCATGGATTGCAAATTTATCATTACGGCAATACTGTTGTAAGCATTATGTATGTCATGAAAAAACAAATTAACTGTTAGCTAAATAATTTTGTGCCACACATTCAGGCTCCATATGCCTGTGACATCATATGTGGGCTAAGAGCAATGTTTTCAATAAAATCTTGCTTTTTGAGAGCTGTTTTTTTCTTCCATATAATAGCTGGATAGGCTATTCATATATATTATGGAGTCTGTTTTCCAAAGCAGAAAAAATGCTAACACTTTGTACCTTCCTGTTGCATCTCTCAATTATTAAACCATGTAAATTACTCTTATTCAACAGGTCTGCAAGAAAATTTTACACACTGTTTTTTTAAGCACTGTGGCCCTTCAAAGGCAAAGCAGGTATAGGAAATGAAATATTTAGCAGAATGCCTGCACTGCTTATAATATCAATTATGAAGAGAAGTAGTCAACTTTTTAAACTGACGAGGCTCTAGACTCAATGATATTTGTAGTCAAAAGATTGGTGAAATCTTAATATATATATTTTTCTTCTTAGTGCATACCAGAAATGTTTATGTCCACACTGCCTGTTCCTAACATCATGTTAGGTTTGGCTTAATCTGCCAGCACTGTCATCTGCTATCAGGTCGAATGCAGGATGAGTGAAGCAGGGCTCATTAGTCGCACTACTACAATCCAAGAGCAGCAGAGCCCATTTGCCAACTCTGGTTTGGTGAAAGGGAACGCACATGTTGCATTTGGTCAGTAATGTGCACAAGTTGTCACCTTTAACCCACATTAGAGGGGTTGTAATGAAGTGTGCCAGCCTTGGAGAGTGTTATCAGAAGTGTCGAGGCTTCTGAATGGAGCGGGTTCAAAAAAGATCGGTTGGTACCAGCTTCTGTCAGTGTGGGATTATAGAAAATCATAGGGGTGTCTTTTTGACGTGTGGCTTGATGTTGGGGTTTTCTTTAAGTTTCAGGGAGCACAGACAGAGCGGGACCGCTGCACCGCAGTGGTCACACATCAGTTTTCAACATTCACAAATACTGGACACAAACAGACTGTACTGATCAACGATCTGCTCACTTGGATTTCTATATTTTAGTAAAGCTTTATTTTTGATGTACATACAGTGTTTTACCCTTAAGTTACGCTGCATTCCAAACTTTCAAAAGGTTTTTGTTAAAGATTTCACAGTATCATGTGCTTAAGTTTAAACGACAACTATTTAAAGTTGGTTGTTAAACAAATATAATGTCTTTTCTGATGTGTTTGCAGCAACAGTGGGCAAAGTCACTGGAAAAGTCAACACCAAAGTTGCCATCCAGGAAAGCTAAATAAACACATACAAAAAAAATACACAAAACACTTTTTACAACCAGAAAGACAGTTCAACAAATCACAAACTTTCCTCTAATAAGTCTTTGAAACATAAACCTGG
Organism: Xiphophorus couchianus; assembly: GCF_001444195.1. Taxonomy (NCBI): domain Eukaryota; kingdom Metazoa; phylum Chordata; class Actinopteri; order Cyprinodontiformes; family Poeciliidae; genus Xiphophorus; species Xiphophorus couchianus. The sequence goes on from NC_040239.1 coordinate 19,222,135, forward strand.
TAAATGGTTTTTGTTAAAGATTTCACAGTAACATATGAACAAGTTTAAACAACACACTTAAGTACATGTGACAATGTTATTTTACTTGAAGAGGAAATTCTAGTTTTGAGACAACAATACTAGCAACTGCTTCGTCTTTTAGTGACCACTAACAGTAGGCCGTAATAGCAGGCAGTAATAATTTGAAGCATGAATGCAACATTTCCTTAAGCTGTCATGGAGCCAAAAGAGGAAAAGCAGTTCAGATGGCCAAAGTAACACTTCAAATGGCACGGAGGGTTTTTGGGATTTGCAAATGGCTCATAAAAAAGGTTATTGTTAATATCACACCATGACTAATTTCAATCATGCTTATTTTTTTTCTTCTTCTAGTATTCAGTCTTGAGTTAGTGATCGACTTTTCTTGTAACCAGCTAACTTCTAATGCATTTTAAACTTTTTCATTTGGTGGAGATGGTTTAGAAATTGTGTTGGGTTGACCTGATCCTACATGGCTAATACAATTCTTACTCATACATCAGCAAGTAACAGTGGAATTTGCAGCTGTGTTTGCACCAACCTCTTACTAGAAAACTGGGCTGTAAACCTAATGGAAAAGGGCAAGGACCCAGCGTTGTTGTGTTTTTAACAGTTGTACATGTTCTGATATTACTGTAAAAGTCTAATTGGTTACTTCATCAGCAGCAGGAATTGAACCTGGAAATAGAGCAGAAAAGCAGAAACCTGAGCAGCTTGTTAAAGTTGAGCATCTTCCTGTCAAGTCACATCAATGCAGTGTTGAACCCTGCATGTCTTGCTCAACATAGATTACCAAGATTGGCTTGAAGCAGAAGCAATCACAACTGAGTCTTGTTTTTCATGTTGTATTTTATCATTTTGGTTGTTGCATCTGGAGGTTGTTTGAGTCTTTCTTGGCCTACTTCTAGGTAGTGTGTGTGTGTGTGGGGGGTGGGGGGTGCTTGTGTGTGTAATACAGTTGTCACTAAAATCTAGCCTGTTTACTTTTTAAATTTTTTCTTCTAACGTCAACATGTTGATGCTATTTCTGTGTATTCTTGTTCTGTACAACTGCATTGTTTCTCATTTTAATGATATGAAAGTCATTAAAAAAGAAAGCACATCCAGCAGCTTTCCTGCTGGATGTGCTTTCTTTTTCAGCACACTATCAGCAGCCTAATGGTTGAAAGCATATTTTATCATGTTTTCTTTACAAGCACAGACCTGTGCTCCCTAAACCAAATGGAAGCCATTTAGGTCTCTTGTGAAAAGAGCTGCTGCTGCACCTCATTCTCTTACTGCAAGACTCTTTTTTTTTTTATTATTTATTTATTTGACCTATTTTTAGAAGAGCAAGTTGTCAAAAAATAATAATAGAAAAACATGTAAAACTTTTAACATTTGGTAGTTAAAACTCAAAGAATAGCTCCAGCATTTACACTTTAAGGGTTTCATGTGCTCTATTCTTCCATTCACAAGTAGTAATTTATCAGTGTTATGTTTTTTTTTTCTTCCTTTATTTATTCTGTTGTTTGTTGTCTTCAGGTGGTACCATGGCAAACTAGACCGAACCATTGCAGAGGAGCGTTTACGCCAGGCCCGGACCCCTGGCAGCTACCTCATCAGGGAGAGTGACCGCCGGCCCGGTTCATTTGTCCTGTCTTTCCTCAGTATGACCAATGTGGTCAACCATTTCAGGTACGTCAGAGTGCTTTAAAAAGCTTTTATTAACTGGAACAATTGAAATTAGCTGCAGCGCGTGCTAATTTGCACGTTTGCACACAAAGTGTTTATATTTCATACATTACACAGACACTTTCAGGAGCCTCTGTTCTGCAACAAGATTTGCAATTTTGAAGATATTTTGTGGAATTGTCCTTATTGATTTGGCCTAAATGTGGCAGTGTATTAGCTGGTAGACTTGAGCGATAACCAAAATAATATTCTGAAGATGCCTTGGTTTTCTGTCACAGCAACACTCACAATGGACACAGAAATGTTACCAAAAATGTTTTTATTCATCACAAATCTAAAAGACTCTTTTTCAGTCATAAGAATGGTTTTATGGCTGTTAATACAAAAGAGATTTTTCCAGTGATTGGGTGGGCGTAAATCATTTTGTTTTTGCTAAACAATAATTTTTAAAAAAGCACACCATGTTGTTTTATTATTTTATTCTTTTTAATTCATTTGATTTAAAAAACATATTAATTAACTTTGGAGATATATCAGACACATTTCTGTTAGAAACACATTTCTTTGTTGCTACTTAAGATCGATATTTAAAAATGAGCTTTTACTTAAAATGTAGTAGTTACTAAAAGTAACGCTGATTGTGTCCACAGAAATTTTCTTATTTTTTCACAGATGTAGTTATTTGAAGTGACCCTGTTTTGAACATAATTAGTCAGAATCTCACATTGGGGTTATTGAGTGTGTCCTACCATGAATGAATAAACAAACTGTGGTCGCCTAAGTTGATCTGTAACAGTTTTGTCTTTAAGCTAACACTTTTAGATAAAGACATAATCAATAGCCAGTAGGTGTAAATTAAACAAAAATCCAAATATAGATTTAACCTCATGCAAAAGTAAAGTTAAAAAAAAAACTGAAACATTTTGTTAAATTTGTTAAAAAGGCTTGTTTTATTTATAATAAGTCCTTTTTATGCTACGACTCTACAAACAGGCTAGTCTCTAAGCAGTCTTTGGTTGCTAAGTAGGTAACTAAGAAGATAACATGAATAACATCATGCTTTTGATGTGGCACATTTTTACACACATTCACCAAGCTACTCCTCTCACTTCCCTCTCACGCGCACCTCCTCCCCCCATGCTATTTGTGGTGGAAGTTTGTTCAGTGGATCCTACATGAACAAAAAGTGAGCTTGATGCTCCGATTAGAACTTAATGACTCCAAACTGAAAGAACCTGTATTTAAAGATCTGCTGTCACTTAATGTTGCTTTTGTTTTCCAGGATAATCGCCATGTGTGGGGACTATTACATTGGTGGTCGACGGTTCTGTTCTCTATCAGACCTGATTGGTTACTACAGCTATGTGTCTTGCCTATTAAAAGGAGAGAAGCTCCTATCACCAGTGGCACCTCCGGAGGTGAGACTGACTTTATAGCTTTAAATATATGATTCTTTTCTTTTGGAGTCATTTTTTAAAAATAGATTATTGTGTCAAAGGAGTTCTTCCATGTTTATTGCACTTTGTGAAAATCCTGGAAAAATGTCGAATTTGCAAATAGGGTATGCGTGATATTTCAACCCTGAATTACTGTGAGCCATATCACAGCATTTGTGAAATTGTCCAGATTTCCCATTGATGCCACATTATTATCTTTTAAAATCAGTAAATCTCTTTAATGTTTCTTTTAAAAATAAAGAACAGTCCAATGGGAATGAGAAGAAATTTCCCTTGATCATTTGGATCTGTTAATATCCTACAAAAGCTTGTGAAACTTAAATCTCCAGATAACTTTGTGGATAAGGGACGTTAAATCTGTTGGAATCTCATCAAAAGTTATTTTTCATATGAATTGTGTTAAAGTTGTGGAAAAGGGGATGGAAATATATTAATATATTTTTGAAAAGGAATAGCAACTGTTTTTTTCCTTCTTTTGTTCCCCATCCACATTGTATAAGAAATTATCGTCTTATTCCCTTGTTTGTTTTTTTTTGCCAACAGGCAGGAGTGAGGTCATTTGAGGCAAAGCTAATGCTAATCATATTTTCATGCGGTATCGCCTTAAATAAGTTGTAACTTGCTTAGTAAAATCAGTTTTGACTAAATAAATGATTGATGGTTTTGGAAGATCAATGCTAAGAGTTTGTTCTTCTTATTTTTATCTCTTTTTTCCACAGCCTGTAGAAGACAGGAGGAGAGTCAGAGCCATACTTCCATACACCAAAGTGCCAGATACCGATGAGATCAGGTAAGCACTTAATAGACAAATCAAAAATTGAATGTCCTTTTTTTTTGTCCCACTCGGATTTGTTCTTAGAAGCAATTTCATTACTGTGAATTATATTCAAACACACACGAGCACAGAGATCCCAGGCAGAGAAGGAAAACATCTGCCTGTTTTGCTCACAAAGAACAGCTTGATTTTGTGGAATGCTTCAGCGTCCTGCCGAGAACATCATCTGACTTATTGAAAAGCAGTTGTTAAGCTGCAATGCGCACACTCACTGATGCTCCCATCTGCATCCCTCATTTCCTAAATCTGATAAACATCTGTCTAAAGTCAGCCAGAAAAGTCAACATGCCTGCAAGCCTTAAGCTATACAATGCAGACGATGTGCAAAATCTACCTCTGTTTTAAGCCGCAGGAGACACCTGCTGGCCACACTGTAGTACCATCACCTACACAAAATAAGAATTCTGATTTATTCTACTTAATGTGCTTTTACTACAAAATGCATCAATGTGATCAAAGCTTTTCTTTTTATTATATTTTCTTTGCTGTGACGCAGGAAAGTTTTGTCATGATATTTTGATGTGTGCCCTCAGCTTTCTGAAAGGAGACATGTTTATTGTTCACAACGACCTGGAGGATGGCTGGATGTGGGTCGCCAATGTTCGCACAGAAGAGCAAGGGCTCATAGTGGAGGATCTGGTGGAGGAGGTGGTAAGTAAAACACAAAAGCCGACCAGCAAGGGCCGCTGTGGGATTCACAGGACATGATAATCTTGAATACAATTACAGCAATTTCCTGAAGTTTGCACATAAACAGAATAGAAGATATTGACTATTACAGTTAAAATAAAGTCATTTATAACATTCATTGTTATTTTGATGTAGACTTGAAAATAGACTGATAAATGTGGCATAGGTAGCAAGAAATTGTAAGTGCTTATTCCACATGGTATCTTGCTCTTTATAAAGTAACATAAGTATAAGAAGCAGATATTAGCTAATGACTATCTGCTAGTCATTAGCTAATATCCTGCGCAGCAACAGGTGTGGATAGTTTAGAGAAGTCTCCCTGAATGCTCCCTGTAGCAGAACAAAAGTTTGATCAGTCTTGTTCTATCTGCAACCCTCTTTTGTAAATGCCAGAGAAAGAAGTGACTTATTATCATTGTGGTTGTGACACCATAAACATTTTTAAAAAATAATTTTTTACCAAGAACTGATCCATGTATGGGATATTTTAATATCCACACAGACCTTAAATCATATAATAGTAGTATTGAATGCTAACTTCTGAACATCATCTTGTATTCGTATTTTGATAGCCAGCTCATGTTTAGTGACAGGGTTTGTATCAGTAATTTTTATTTTAAATTTGTGATGTAGTTTTACTACAAATAAATCCGTGTTGCATCTGTTTTGCGACAGTTATTCTTTTAGTGTCACAACAGATTCAAAACAATAAGTTTGTCTTTGCATGTTATTTTGCAGGGCCGGGAGGAGGACCCACACGAGGGAAAAGTGTAAGCTGCTTGATCCCTGGAAAAAAATATAAAAAATTACCTGTTAACCTTTAATGAAGAATTACAATTCCTGAATATTTTAATATGGGCGACATGATTAATTCAGTTCCTCTTTTTTTCTGTTATTTTGAATGTTCACCTTTAGTTGGTATCATGGAAAGATCACAAAGACGGAGGCTTACAACCTTCTTATGTCAGGTAACATTTTCTTTACTTTCTGTTGAGTTAGAGCTGTCACTCTGGTAGTTATTTGTTCTTTTTCACAAATATATGATTATATGACCTATGTATAGTGTCGTTTCTATAAATTTGTCTCCTTCACCCTGTGTGATGTCTTAGTTGGCCAGGTTTGCAGCTTCCTGGTCCGACCATCAGACAACACCCCCGGGGACTACTCCCTCTTTTTTCGCACTAGTGAAAACATCCAAAGGTTCAAGATCTCCCCGACTCCAAACAATCAGTACATGATGGGAGGGAGGTACTACAACAGGTACGTCTGCCAGGGTGCCATCATGCTGGAATGCATCTCACATCAATCACGCCTTTCGACTAAACATTTGTCATGCACAGCTTCAGCTTGACTTGTCCTTTGGAACCGATTGCAGTTTGTCTTCCATTCAATGTTTGTCTGTTCTTTTTTTTTCTGTTGCAGCCTTGACGATATCATTGATCATTATAAGAAAGAACAGATTGTTGAGGGCTACAACCTGAAAGAACCCGTTTCCATACAGGTAAGCACAAGAACTGATTGTGTAATTAAAGTGAGATCAGTTGAGAAAAGCTCCTGGTGAAGTAAAGACGCAAATATTTCCTGCGATCTCATACTCTGGTTATAGAGGAAAAAACTGAAAAAAAAATCTGAATTTGTCTGCATATTGGAGCAAAGCTGTGGAAACAGTTAATGAACATTTTGAAGAAAATATCCATGCAACATTTTTCTGTTGGAGCTGTAGACCTTAGAATTGTCTCTGATGTAACATTTGATGACTTTGTGAATGAAAGAAAAGTATTTTGTTTCACATAGTTATTTTGTAATGGGTGGATTTGTTTTCTTATGCAGCACCAGGAGCAAGTACTAACTGACATAACGGATGGGAAGGAAATTTATAACACTATCAGACGGAGAACAAAAGATGCTTTTTACAAAAACATAGTCAAAAAAGGCTATCTCCTCTTCAGCAAAGGTATCTATCTATGTTCAGCTCCATTAGTAGTTTTATATTATTCACAAATTCTGTCAGTTCCATAAGGCAGGATTCTAAGTTTTTCCTCTGATTTCAGGAAAAGGAAAAAGGTGGAAGAACCTTTACTTCATCCTGGAGGGCAATGATGCACAGCTCATCTATTTTGAAAGCGAGAAGAGAGCTACCAAACCCAAAGGGCTGATAGACCTAAGTGTGTGCTCCGTGTATTGTGTGCACGACACTCTGTTTGGCAGGTGCTGATGGCAATTTTCCAGAAAACAGACGTGAGATAATGGCTTTACCTTATGCTAAGCAAAAAAAATTGTAAAGCTTTGTTTTCTGTTTGACATTTTCAGGCCAAACTGTTTCCAGATTGTTGTCCAGCACTTTAGTGAGGAACAGTACATATTTTACTTTGCAGGAGAGGTCCAAGAGCAGGCCCAGGTAAATAAAGCTTCAGCTTTTTCATCAAATAGTATAAAAATCTTGGAGTTGTCCAGATGCTATGTTTGCTAAAATTGCTGCCTCGGTTCCTAAAACATAAAGCATTCAGCTGTTTGCAAGATGCCTCAAATGCAGGTCTTAAATTATTAGCAATTAATTGAGCCCTCTGTTTGCAAGTCTTCATTCTAGAGAAGTAGATACATTTATTTAGCACTATATTATGTTACATACTATTAGTAATATGATTGCATTGTCTTAAAAGAAAGAAATGCCAGAATGGAACCTTTAAGAGAGTCACAAGGGATGGACCCAACCTTTACTGCTGTTTGTTTCTGTTGGATTACCAAAAAGTGCTCCAGGTTGTAGATCACAGAGAATAGGAACTGTTTTTATAATTTTATAAAAAATGTTTATGTATCTATCATGCATTTCTTTCCGTTTTGTCATTTTGCGTCTCTCAGATGGTAGTAACATCGCTCTGTTTTTGCAGGATTGGATGAAATGCCTTCAGACGTTCTGTAGTAACCTAAGAAAAACCACTGTACCGACGTCAAACAAAAGGCTCCGGCAGGTACGCTTATAATCAGTCTTTGTGTTCATTAAAGTGTAGCACAGCAGTTGATAGTCACACCAATGAAAAGAGATAATTGCACTCAAAAGTCCTTCATTTTGGTGATTTATTTTTCAGTCACAACTCTCACTAAACTAGTGGTCCTCTGCTGTGCCTGTACCACACAACACACACTAGACTCGCTTATATACTCTGAAAAGTATTGCCTGCTACATGTTACGAATTTACGTAACATTTTACGGCCACGTAATTAACACACGCGTTACATTTTATGTGTGTGTTGATGACTTTTGTCTCAGGTGAGCAGCCTGGTGCTGTATGTGGAGGAGGCCCACAAGCTGCCGGTGAAGTATTTTGCCAACCCTTACTGCAACATCTACCTGAACAACGTCCAGGTTGCCAAGACGCATCCACGAGAAGGGCAGAATCCCGTCTTCACCGAGGAGTTCAACTTCGAGTAAGTGTGTGGGACTCCCACCTGATTTTGGTCAGTGAATGTTTGCAGAATTACAAACCGTGTGTTTTTTTCCCCCTCATTTTAGTGATCTGTCCAGTGAAGTAAACAGTTTTGAAATCAGTCTGAGCAACAAAACAAAGAAGAACAAAGACTGTGACATCTGTAAGTATAGCAGTCATTATTGAGGATTTGATTCCCTTGTTTGTTTCACAACTCGCTTTTTTTGACACGTCCCTTGTAGTGTTCATGCGGTGCCAGCTGGGTCGCTTGCAGAAGGGTCAGATGATTGACGAGTGGTTCCCGCTGAGCTCCCACGTCCCTCTGAAGGGGATCGAGCCGGGATCGCTGCGAGTGCGCCATCGCTACTCCATGGAGAAGATCATGCCGGAGGAGGAGTACAGTGAATTTAAAGAGGTCCGATTCATTGAAAAGTTCTTCCAGCGGCAATCTCATCACACTGCCAACAATGCCATTGACCCAAAGTGTTCTCTGCAGATGATCCTGCAGAAAGATTTCCACGCAATCTACGCTTTGGCCAACGTTTGTGGTCAGGACCGCACATTACTGGCCAGCCTCCTCCTGCGGATCTTTAGGCACGAGAAGGCTGAAGCGCCTCTACTGAGGACGCTCAACGACAGAGAAATTAACATGGAGGGTAAGAATCACAAACACAGGGATTAAACTCCTGCAAAAAAAAGGCAACAATCACCTGGATCCAAGAATCGGTTAGCTGCCTCCCTCAGGAATTTGGATAAACATGAAGGGATCGTTTATAGTGAAGGCATGCTGTCACAAGTCTTCTTGCAGCTTAGTAATACTCTTCATTGTTTTGCAGGATTTAGCACTTTTTTTTTCTTTTTTTAATCTGTGTGATGTAAACTGAGGAATGTGTGTGACGGCAGCTATTTGTATAACATCTGATGTTTGCGGGCCTTTACCAGATGAGGCAACAACGTTGTTCAGAGCAACTACACTGGCCAGCACGCTCATGGAGCAGTACATGAAGGCCACGGCCACGCCCTTTGTCCACTACGCGCTGAAGGACACCATCCTCAAGATCATGGAAAGCAAACAGTCGTGTGAGGTACGATGCAACAAACTTTTAGCTGCTGCACCATAACTCATACTTGTGAGAGTTCATGTATTGTTTACTAAAATATAGTTACACCATTAGTGCCTTGCAACAAAAATCATATTTCTTGCTCTTTTGTCACATTTTGCCCTGTTGCAACAAAGATATAACTGTAGAGGATTTTATATGAGACCAATAATAAGGTAATGCCTGATTTTGAAGTTGAAGGGAAACTGATTTTTTTACGTGCAAAAATATAAAAACTGCCTCTGATGTTTGCATTTAGTCTCATTTTCTTTGAGAAATGTAAATAAAATCTGCCGCATCCAGCTGCATTGACCTATTTTACACAGAAGAATGGGCAAAACGTTTAGGGTTTATGTGTGCAGATGCACATCCAGCAAAAGGCAGGTTTACAAGCTTTCCATCTTTATAACACTTTTAAAATCTACACAACGTTGTGTTGGTTTAAATAAAATCCTAGTAAAAGACAATGGAGTGGGATTGCAACATGATCAAATGTGAAAACGTTTAAGGGATGAAAATACTTCTTAAAGACCTTATTCGTTAATCACAGTTGTAAAGAATTACAATAACTAATTTCCAATTGTCTCTCTGTGAAGTTGAATCCTTCCAAACTGGAAAAGAATGAGGATGTTAGTATCAACCTGGCTCACCTTCTCAACATATTGTCAGAGCTTGTGGAGAAGATCTTCATGGCTGCGGACATCCTACCGCCGTAAGATCAGAGGCTAAAACACAGATTTAGCTGTGAGATATTTCTGTGAAAACCGTATTAAAGTTGAATGATCCATTTTGTATCGGCCTCTAAAGGACGTTAAGGTTCATCTATGGCTGCCTGCAGAAGTCTGTTCAGCAGAAGTTCCCTAGCAACCACACCATGCGGACAAGGGTTGTGAGGTAAATGTAGACCTGCGAATCATGTAGGGCAAGACATTAGTAGATTTAAAAGCCAGATGAGATATTTCTGCAGTCAACAGGATTTGTCCCACTTACTGTGTGAGTAAACAGCTTTTTTATTGTTTTTCTCTAGTGGCTTTGTCTTTCTAAGGCTGATCTGCCCTGCCATTCTCAACCCCAGAATGTTCAACATCATTGCTGGTGAGCATCTATTGAAAAACACAGTTTTCAGTTTAACATCAGAGATGATGCAGTGTGTTATGCATTTTTTTTTTTTTTTACTTCCTCTTCTTTTCACAGACCCTCCATCTCCAACAGCAGCCAGGACGCTCACATTGGTGGCCAAGTCTGTCCAGAATCTGGCCAACCTGGTTGAATTTGGTGCTAAGGTCTGAAGCCTTTCCCGTTTGGCTTTGAGTTTCGTAAATATTGATAGCATTTTGATCTTTGTTTCTCTCCTTATTTTAACAGGAACCCTATATGGAGGGAGTTAACCCATTTATTAAAAACAACAAACATCGGATGATCATGTTCCTGGATGAGTTAGGCGTGAGTCTCATTTTCATATTTCTTTTATTATATTTAACAGAGATCAGGACTGTCTGTTACAAGTAAGTAAGTAATAGCCAAGAAACGGACTCAGAGAGGAAAAGAAGCTGTTAATTGAGAGCTAAAACATGTGATGATGATGATCTGTGCTTGTAGAATGTCCCTGATCTCCCTGAACAACCAGAGTCGTTCAGGGCGGACCTGTCGCGGGACTTGGCTGCGCTGCACGAGGTCTGTGCCACGCACTCGGACGAGCTGCGCACTCTGAGCAACGAACGGGGCGCACAGCAGGTCAGGCACCCAGAGCAACAACTCGACTTTCCTCACAGCTCACGCCTCGCTCTAGAAAATAATCACTTTCTGCTTTTCCTGTCGTTCAGCACGTACTGAAAAAGCTGCTGGCCATCACAGAGCTCCTCCAGCAGAAGCAGACTCAGTATGCCATGTCCAACAGCAACAGGTAGTACTGCAGCCCATTGCTCCCATTTGTCCATCTTTGCGCCAAGCCCCCTCCCCTCTCCGTGAGCGCAGCCCTGAGGAGACCTAGCATGCTCTTCCCCTCATCACAATGGAACCACTCTCCATCATGTCTCCGTCTGATAGTCCCACCCATCCTCACCCATCATCTTGTCTCGTTCACCACAAAAAGAGCTATGCAGCAGCAGCGTCCAAGTACAACAAGCAACCCAGCTCCTAAAAACAGCAAATGGGGGAAAAAAAAAAAAAAGAAAAAAAAAAACTTGCACCAATGACTGATTGCTACATTTCTCCCTTTTGGACTTTGTTCGTAACTGTGATGTGGGTGTATTTCATTCATTCACCAATAGGACCAAATATAAGGATTTTATATGGTTTCCTTGTACCTACTGTGCTTTAAAGGCACAAATTGCCAAAGTTATGGTCCCCTACTTTCAACTCAGTGTGAGGAAACTGACATGAAGAAGCTAGTTCTCTCAACCCACTTTAATGGTAAACTGGATTCTGAGCAAATATGCTTTTTATACTGTAATTTGTTACTGATTAATTTTAAAGGTTGTGACAATATCTGCAAAACGCTGAAAGAAACATTTCTGTCTGTTCTTTTTTCAAAGTCTTGCAGAAAACCTATGGTTATTTTATATTAATAAATTCTCTTGCTGGAATCATGAGTATATATGTGAGATAAGCTGATTTTTTGCCAGGTCATAATTGTATCAGTTATATTTGATTATTTGGCTGCGGCTTCTTTTTCTGTTTTAAAACATCCCATTTGCCAGACAGGACACATAATCAAAGAAACCAAGTAAAAGTTTACAGTGGTATTTTTTTTTTAATAGTACAGACTGTATAACAGACATGCATGCACTTATTAAACTGTTTTTTTGTAAAGTAGATTATTGAGTTGTTTATTGTGCCCTTACAAAGGTCCAGACGCTTTTACTCTGTCTTATGTGGCACTTTTAGGATAAAAAAACAACTAGTAGAAAAATATCTTTATTTCTCAGAAAACGCAACCGAAATGTGCACTTAATTTTGCCACATTTAGATTTTTTCACATAAAATACTGGAGTCAAGCAGAAACTTTTAAGTTTCATTCCACAACTCAATCTCACAGGAGGTCTTCATCAGTCCAGTCCTGCAATGAAAGAAAATGCGACTGATTAAGATTTCTGGGGAAAACATTTTACTCAAATGAAGAAAACTTTCTAACCTCTTCGGTCAAACGAGGTTCTTTGGCAACATGGCCATCTTCTTCATATCCTCTTTTTCGTTTGCTGCAAGAATAAAAAATTATATTTTGGTAAAGTGGAGCGGTTTTACAAGCGAATTAATAAGTGGTGAACTCTGTTTTGTGTCTTGGTGATGATGCAACCATTTTAAATGTTTTTAGGCATAAATGTATGGCGTGCCAAATGTGCCACAACCTAATAAAGCACTAATTATTAAAGTTTGGAACTAAAACATTTCAATTGTTAGATATTTAAGTAAATGCAACATTTCTTCAGTAATTTGCTGAATGCATTGTGAATTTAAATTGTGTTTAATACTGACCAAATATTATAAAAATGTCTAACACTGACTTTGAGAAAGGGTGGCAGAAAAAGAACATGATGCAATATGTGCTAAAGTAATATTTGCTTTTAATCAAAACAATTAAGCAAAAAAGTTATTTATTGAATTGTGGCACTTTTGGTCCTCCAGAAGGTCACCAAATGGTACTCTGCTCCTCATCTTCATAGTCCTATAGTCTAGTTTACCCCATTCATACCGGTAGCTGTCCCAGGAGTCCTAACAGAGTAACATTGAACAGCTTGTGTCTTTCACAAACATGTCCATTTTATTTTACAGGACAGAGTGCACCATCATGTCTCTGGCTGCTGCCATCCAGGTAATGTGAGTTTTATGGAATTCCACCTGCAAATCCTGTAATCAGATCGCGCAGCCAAAGCGACGCCTCGTTCCACGAGTTGTGAAACTGAAGACTCCGAGTGAGTCTGTGCTTTTACTATGCGCATGTGGCGGTACAAATGCAACGTGACTGTCCTCCGTGGAAAATCCTTGCTGCACAACTCCAAAGCCCTTGTCTGAATCCAAAATCCATCAGAAACTTTTGATGTGGTGACCTTGCGGGAGAGGATCTTGGTGCACTGCACTGCAGAAACCTGACCTTTTCTATCCTGGTGTTTCTATCACTTCCTCAAAAGTCTTGAACAGTTATAGGAAGGAAGCAGACTTAACGGGCTTCCTGTTTGGCTACTCCTCTTTGGACAAACTGTGGGGAACGCGTCGTTGGAGGGGAGAAGAGCCAAAGTACTGAAGTAGCAATTTCTGCTGTCATCAGGGAATTCAAACACAGCACCTCTTTCCAGGACAACACTAGCCTTAATTCCCTTTCTACTCACAATCATCTTTCACCTGATTTTTCTAAGCTACCAAACCATTGTAACTTACACTGTATTTGTTTTTTCCTTGCAGCACGAACCCAACTTTTTATATATACATATATGCTGCTTTGTATGTTATGTAGTTAGTCTTATAAGGAAATACTGTGTTTGTGTCTGATGTAGCATAAGAGTGCTGAGAAAGCTGCATACGTAGAACCTGTCCTGTGCATGTGTTAACCCTGAATGGATCGTGCTTTAGTGTGTGGGCCTACATATATGCTGCTCTAAGAAACCATCACTTTTACTCCCTCTATGCCTTTGGATGACAACAAAAAGCTTTAGCTACGTTGCAGTTTTTTCCCCCTCTCACTCCGTCACCACAACAGGTGGCGTTTCCTCTGTGCACCTTTGCTACGACTGTTTCTCATACGGCTCCACTCCAAGTCAAACCACACACAGATTTATCAACCTTACGAAGCCGTAAAGGTCGGCCTCAGGTGCCGACGGCTCGAGAAGCTGCAGAGTCTGACCCTGTGCCTGCCGTAGCTCGGACGTTTACCAAACAGTTTACTGTAGATGCACTTACTACACCGCGGACCTCACAAAGTGTTAGCAAACCACCGGAGAGAAATGAGTCACAACCACTAAGCCTATAAGTCAGCAGCTGTACCTGTATCGGATACACTTTACGGTGTGAATGATGCGAGTAGTGACGCAGCTTCTCTGGATTTCATACAACTGATGTGTTCCTTCTTATTTTTCTACCCGAGACTGAACCTCGAACCTTTTGCATCTTAGATACGACCTGACTTAAATAAAACTGATTGCATACGACTGAATGCCTGCGATTATTCACTTGGGCATGATGTGTGAAGACTACAACCAAATGAAATTGAAAATAATTGTAAGATTACAATAGTAGGACAGTTTTTAGATTGTAGAATATAAAAGACTGTATTTTACATGTAATCGTAATTTAAGTCTAAAACTGTTGGTACTTCAGATAGGACTTTTCAAAAACTTTCAATAGAAATCACTCTTTGTTTTAATTCTTATTAGTATTTCAGGTACCAAAGATGTTTGCTGCCTAATAATTGATGTTTTGACTGTGTATTTCCCATTAGAAAGCATGAAACAGTTATCCAGAGGCTTCTTCATCTCCTTACTTGCTTGAAGTAGCAAATTCAGCGTGAATCCTCTCCAGCTTGTGTTTGTAAGCATTCACCTCCTCCTGTTTGGGAAGTTCATACTTCTTCAGGAGGGTTTTCATCCCTGCATAAATAAAGACAGGACACTTAAATCAGAAGTGATGGTTACACAGCTCAGCATTGCCATCTTGTGGAGAGAAACTGGACTCCATGAAACTCACGTTTCATGGAGTCATACATCTTCATAAGAGTTTCTTTGTCCTCTTTAAGGCCCAAGCATTCAGTCAGGTAGCTAAACGGGGGGGGAAAGTAATTGGTGACTGAAACATATACATTAATTAATGACGATTCAAATAACATTTCTGATAGGTACCTTTCCATCTTGAGGCCAGCTCTGGAAGCACTGTTCAGAATGGCTGTCAGAGCAATCTGGGACGGAGAAAACAGAAGTCCTGCATCCGTCATGGCTGCTTGGGTAAGGAAATCATCGGCGCTCTTCCTCAGCGACTCCGGGTTCTCCAGCGTCGGGTATCGAGTCTGACGGGAGAAAAATCATCTTGTGGAACGCCATATGGTCAAGGATTTAATTGTGAATGATTTACTGGCGCGTAAGCATCATCAAAACAGAGAGCACACACCTTGAGGTCAATGAGCAGACCCTCCATAGGTCTGTAGGGATTGTGGACCACCAGGTGAAAATTGAGCTGCTG
The DNA here is from genome assembly GCF_001444195.1 of Xiphophorus couchianus. NCBI lineage: Eukaryota > Metazoa > Chordata > Actinopteri > Cyprinodontiformes > Poeciliidae > Xiphophorus > Xiphophorus couchianus. The sequence goes on from NC_040239.1 coordinate 19,237,499, forward strand.
GATAAGAAGCAGCTCATACTCTAGGATTTGCTCCACGACCCTTTCCTGTCCTGCCGGACTCTCCTGCAGAAGGTTTCCCACGAACTGGGTGCTGGACACGTTGAACTCATCCACTTTACAGGACAGGTATGCACACGTCAGCCTGAAGCAAGGAGGAGAGGGCCAAGAAAAAGTAGGTGGAGAACTTTAAAGGGAAGCACTGGGGCTAAGTAGTTTAAAAACAGTCAACAGAGAATAGGACAAACTTAACAAATGTCACGGTAAGTTAATATGAAACATCCACCCATGTAGCGGGATTTACTCATCGTTCTGATATTTTAAATGAGACGCCATAGAAGTTACAGGATGTTTGGCTAGCAGATGATACACTAATGGCTGTGTATTTTTATTTTATTTTAGGGAGACAGCACATTTACACTATTAAACAAGCTTTATGCAACATATCTTCAGTGTTGTCCCAAGAAAAGACATAACATATTTACAGAGTGAGGGATGCACTCACTTTTGTGCGATACTGCATCTGCTTCCCACAATATTTGCATTACAGGTTGTGAAATGAAACAGCCATACCTACAGACACGGTGTTACATAGTTTCAAATTACATTCTGATGTGATTTTCAACAGAAACCACATTAAACCGTACAGCACCCCCAAATTAGCAGCACTCACATGATAATCCTGGGGTGATGCTCCATGATCGAGTTGTTCAGGTAGAATCTCCTGAAGTACATGATGGCTGTACCCTGCACAGGTGAAACGAGGTGAAACATGCTGTTCATCAGTCTGTTGGAGTGACTGCTGCATTGCGGAAAGCTCGACACAGAAACCTACCACCACAGCTTTGGGCATCGCGGGTTTAAAAGCGTTGCAGAAGTCCAGCAGTCTCCTCTCGTAGTGTCGAAACAACGCGTCCTCCTCGTGGCGGTCCAAGAACGTGAAGTCACCGACACCGGGCTAATTCAACAGAGAATCAAACTGCGATGAAAGCGCACATCGTGTTATACAATGTTGTATTTCAGGCTGCATCACCCTACCTTCCCACTTTCTAGCGCCTTCCTACGGAATTTCTCGTTGGCCATGTAACGCATCTGCTCCAGTTCATCCTCGTTTTTAAAAGTCCAGAATTTCTTCTGTGAGCTGTTGTGGAACATGGTGGTTTCTGTATCAAAAAGAGGACAAAACGTCTCAATAATGTGAGACTCATCGTCTCACATATATATATATTCACAACATTCACAACATTCAGCAACTTACGCTCGTGGATCTAGTTACGCATCACTTCACTAAATGACTTTGGTGTACACCGGTTATATGTGTTCAGATACACGGTTTAAATTCCTTATAAGGCTGAAGTCGATATTTTATAGAGTAAAAACAGACTAAAGTACTCTAATCCGAATCTCAGCGCGTCACCATTGTTGAACGCCAGCATGAGTCTCCTAATGATGACGTATGATTGTACCGTAATATATTTGCTGCCGTAAAGTAGAGTGCTGTGCGCGAAACAATGTTAGTATGGGGTGCAGAAAGTGCCAATAGTATGAAAAAACAACAACTTAACAAACAAAATAGGTTTGTCAATAATGAAGTTTTACAATTTAACTTTCCCTGTCCAGAAAGTGTCATGGTTAAAAATAAAAAGGGCAGAAAGTTATTCTTCTTGTAAAGCTTGAAAGATGGTTGGCAAACAGCATGATAGTACTTTACCACCACCAGCTGGTACGAAATGTGGAAACTAAAAACAAAACAAACAACAAACAAACAAAGACATGCTCAGATGCATTCAAAAAAAATTTTAATCTGGCAATTTATTTTGTCTTTCAATGTATTCATTTTGACTTTAGTTCATAATGTTATATGACTATTATTTGAGAGAATGCAGATTTTGTACAGTAACACCTTATATTATACTTAATTTTAAAAGATTTTTGGCAACAATTTATAAAGGCAAAAAATGTTAGTCAAAATGTGTGGCTGTGATGAGCCAAAGTGTAAAAAAAAATATATATAAAAAATACTTTTGAAAGGCACTATAATTATTACATTAACTTGAATATGTACCATGTATTGCAGTTTATTTCATGTAAAACATAAGACATAAATTAAACTTTTTGTTCGTATTGAAAAATTCAAATAAAACCCGTGCTTTATCTACATACACAAATACAAGACCACAATGCACAGGGCCCACCTTTGGATGTAAAACCCAACCCTCCCAATCCTACCTCGAAAAGTTCAGAGAACAGCGACTACTCCATGACTATCTCTGTTGGCCAAATGTTTGAATCTGGATCACAAATGGCTGAGCGCAACAACGATCGAATCACACAGTATGTTTAGACTGAGCCACTCAACCCCCACCAGTGTTTCCGTATCAGCCCGTAATTTGCATAAACATGAGTAATTTATGAATAATAAATGCCCCTGCATTGAGCCAGAGCCTTTAATTTGCATATCAGCACAGCCTTAGTGCACGCGTTACTGTGAGCCCTTCCAGCCTGCGTAAAAACCAGAATCAGAGAGAAAAAGTGCCTTAACAGGTATGTGCTGAAGACTGTTTTATAATCTTAATCTCCTTCTCCACAGGCGGTAAAAAAAAAAAAAAAAACTTGTAGGAGCTCAGTCTGTCCGTAGACGTGTGTGACTTGTAGCCTGTGCGTGCTGCGCTGAATCAGGATGGCACCGACTCCATCGCTCGGGCTTGCCTGCCGTGCGAATTGCATAAACATGAAGTGCCGATGCATTATTGATGAGAGCGTTGCAACGTTTACTGTACGAGCGCGCGCACACGCAGACCGAGTGTCTGCGTGGATGTTCGTGCCTGTGGTCACACCGTGCCACGTGCGTTTTCGCATAATTCCGCAGTGTGTGATGACTTATTTCTGGCGCTCACTCTTGTGCTATAGTTCTGGGGTTCTTTTAGTTGTCTATATATTCTCTTTGTATTCTTGGCTGAAATGGCAATTCCTCTTCCTTACTTAGACTGGACCTGCTTGAATAACTGATTTGATGTTGAAAATAAAACTGCGCAAAGAAGGCCTCGGGAAATAGACAATATTGATTGTACAAGCAATGTTTTATTTGAAACCACACCTATATTGCATTGCCAGTCTCCCCTGATTAGGATAGCTCCATCCCCTCAGACCCAAGCCTGCACTCCTGTCTGTTGTACTTCAGCTGTATATGAAATGACTGCACTGCAGGTCATAGACCCAATGTAGTCAGCTAAAAATCTGCCGATGATGCTATGCAAGACGTCAACCTTTTGCTGTGTGCAGTTTTGTAAACTATTCATGATCCTTGTCATAATGGTAGGTGCAGAATGAGAGGAGAAGCTGGAGAGCACCCACCCCTATACGCCCCAAATACAGAACAGCTTTTCTGTTTTCTTCAAGGCAGCAATGCCAAAGCAAACAATTTGCTTGAATTGGTTTATTTGTCTTTACCAAAAGTGGTAGCACCTCTTGAACTGTTTCATGTTATTGTGGTCCATTGCAACCATAAGCTCTAATATTATATTGTGAGGTGACTGACCAACAAAAAGTAGAGCATAATTTTTGTAATGAAAGAAAATGATGCACCGTTTTAAAAAATATTTTACTATTGAAACAGTGAAATCCATGGAAGCAGTCCACTACCTCAGTGCTTTGTAGAACTATCTTTTGCAGCAATTAGAAAGAGTTCAACTGAGCTTAGCTAAGTCTTAGTGTAAGTACACATGTTCAGTAATGGCCTCAGATGTTTGTTAGACAGCTTCATGAAGACCAAGCTACACAGCAGACAGGTAAGGAGTAAAGTTGTAAAGAAGTTTAAAGCAAGGTATGTCCATGAAACAATATCCTGAGCTTTTTTTTTAAAGCTTGTGGCACACTCTTCAAAGCATCATCATAAAAAGGAAAGAGCATGACACAACTAAACATGTGCAAAACTTCTAGTGGACACTGCCCCAAAATTTGAGGCTGTAACTAATCAAAATGTGGTTCTAAAAAATGTTGAAGCCATGGGTGGGGCTGGATAAAAAATGCAGGTCACATTTTTATTGAAAAAATAAAAATGTGATTTTCTTGCATTTCACAATTAGACGCTATTTTGTGTTGTTCCATCACATAAAAACCAAGGTCCATAATTCATACCAAAATGTAGAAAAAAATAACCCACGCAGTATGAAGACATTATAAATTTTGATGAAGGTTCCCTTGCAATGTGAATATTCATATTCTGCTCCCATCCCCCATAATTGATTCTGCAGTTGCCAGGGTAACAAGAGGTGACAGTGCTCATGTCAGAGGCTCCTCCAAGGACAGTTAGGTGATATGCCGTGCTGGCTGCTGGGCATCAACTATGACACCTAGGAACAAAATGGCCGCCGCCTCTTTTGCTTTTATTTGTTCATTTATTGTTTCCCGCGCTGGCCTTAAACCTTTTTTGTTTTTATTGTGTGTGTGATACGGATGATGCGGGATCTTCTTGGTGTGATTGGTGTGACTGAAACGTGCTGAAGAGCTGAGCCGTCTGATCCCCTAGAAAGACAGGCTGGAGAATTTAGAAATATGTCTGGCTATTTGCATGCAGCTTTGTGGTTCGGCATGTTTGTACACTGGTTTTGCTCAGGTTGGCATTAAGCGTTTTTTTTTTTTTTTCTCTCCATCCTCCCCCCCTTTTCTGTCCAGACGTTCCCCCACCACTTCTTTCTGTCTCTAATTGAGCTTTGTGTCTACCTCCATCTCCATTCAAATCCAGACTCATTTGCATGCTGCCGCTCCACGCTGGACAGCTCCCCAGCTGTACAGTACGGGACTAAATAAGGAACACAGACCCACTTTGTGTGATGTGAATACTAAACAGCCAGGATAGTCATTTTTCTGTTTCCCTGGAAAAAAAATCCAGCTACCTAAGAAATAAGGGGTAAATAGAAGGGCTGTAGATTTACCAAGTCAGTGTATTCAGTTCTAACAAGGAAAGCTTGTGTGTAAGATGTGTTAGTATTTGATAAAACCAGACACTCAGTTGTCAGATGTGCTATATTTACCTTTTTTTATATATAAAAGCCAGAATCAAGGACTACAATCTGCATTCTGCTACTAATCACATGACAATTTCTCCCATCCTGAACACATATTTTTTGCAAATTTAATTCAAGCTCGTCTTCCCCTGAGCTTATTCCTACCCTTCTGTCCTATCAAGGCCTCTGATTCTGAGCTGTGTTTTTTTTTTTTAATATAGCCGAGACTCCATCTGCATTGACAAGTTCCAGGGGAACATTTTTCCTTGAGTGCGCAGAGATGTGTAATAATGTTGTATTTTAGATGCACTCCAACGGCACACTTAAATAGAAAACGTTAAGCCCACTCTTAATGGGAGCCTTAAAACCGCCACAAGGCCAATTTTCATTTCTAGTATACTGGCGGAGATTTGTGACATTTCAACTCATTTCAGGCGCTCAATCAAAGCCGTGGCTCCAGGGAGAGCAAAGCGAGCCGTGCTCTTTGCAGCAAATCCAACTGTCCTTGGTTTGCCATGCAAACCTTGGTTTGCCACGGTCGCTCCTTTGAGAATTGTGATGAAATTTGATGACCCATTTTAACTTTACCTGGAAGCTAAGGCAAACTGTGCAAGAACCCTGCTGTTTTCTCTTTCTTTCTCTTAATGAAGTAGATAAAAACCAAAAAAAAAAAAAAAAAACAACAGAGTCTTTCATTCTCATTTGTAGATGACTGTGCTGATTAAGATTTCAGGAAGTGAAAAGCACAGCTTAGCTTTTGGGGGCAGCACGGACAGTAAGGCACAATCTTTTTGTTGTAAATTCAAATACTTTGCAGTAAGTTCTCCAAATGGCCTGCAACATTATTTGAAGTGCAAAGTTTGGTTACTAATTGATGTATTTTGTTTATATTTTGTAAGTATTATGTACGGTGGTTTTTAAATTCCCCGAATTATAAACAGGATCTAAAGCAACTCCTGTTATTACAGTTTGTGATACAAAGGTTTTTCTGGTCTCACAAAAGCAAAAATTTATTTTTATTATACTATTTTAGTAAATATTTTTAGAAATGTCTGAACTTTGCCACAAATCACCTTTCATCTGCAATTTAAGCGTTTTAAAATTCATTGTTAAATTGTTCTAGCTTCACACGTGGACGCATGTGTGTGTGTGTTTGTGTGTTAATTCATTTGCGTGAATAGGATTTCAGTTGAGAAGGGGGAGTGTTATGCATCTTAATCTAATTAAGAACTGATGCCTGAATATAGATGATGAATTATGAGCTTAAAATTGGGGGAGGGCGAAGCATGTTTGATCAACTTGCGTTGCCTAGTAACCGTAAGCCATTTATTTCAGAGTTTGTTTTTTTTTAAAAAGGAGGGGGCACTCTAAGATTTAATAAACATGTAGTCTTCATTAAAATGCAAAGCAGGGTGGCAGGCTGCACCTGAAGGACAGGAAAAATTAGGCAGGGTAAATTCCCTCCTTACAGGTGAATTGGTGACCTTCTGCAGTGTACGCCTGCCAAAATGAAGCCAAAAAGCCAGCAAATCAGACAAATAAGCTTTCAGCTTATTAAATTTTTAAATGGACTGAAAGTGTGCTTGTGCATAACGTCGCGTAGCATTTGGTTTTAATTTTGCTACCACACCAAAGTATAGATGTTTAAGTTTTCCCACAAACCTCCCAACATGTTTACATTTTAGATGCCCAATTCATTTCAGAAAAGGAAAACAAATTAAATGATAGGTCTTATACCTAAAAGTAAAAGCAATTTTGATTTTAAAAAGATCATGCGCATATACATATTTTAAAAGATTTGTGTTAGATTTGCAGTAGTCACAATTATTTAAAAAAAAAAAAAATATATATATATATATATATATATATATATATATATATATTGTTTTTTTTTTTTTTTTTTGTAAATATCAACCAGCAGGAAATATCTGTTTTTTTCTGTCTTTCTCTGACACTGTGTGGCTTCTCTAATTGACAATGCAAAAACTGGGTATTGAAGTACTCTTGCTACAATCACCAGGCCCCCTCCTCCTCACCTCTTTTGTTTTCTAATTGCTGCCATCCCTTTTCGTTACATAGATCACATTCTTATAAGTGCATCAGGCCCTGCTGGAGAGCACAGAAGGCTTCCCGTGGACTTTCTGTGGACTTCAACAAAAAGCCCTGTCAGGTAGATCAGCCATTAGGCGCCAGTCTACATTGTCTCTGACAAATTTGACGTTTAAAGTACTCGCATAATTCAACAGAGCTTTCTGTGTCGCACAAATTGCCAGCGTTTTTATCCTCGGAAATGTCACAGACGTTGGATTGAACTTATGTCTTTTTTTTTTTTCTTTCTTTTTTTTTTTTTTTACAGGAAACATGTTGGAAAATGCTGTTTTGGATGTCTGCTTGGTTAAATTTCAAAAACTGAGTGACAGCCGAAAATCAGCAATGATAAATATGCAATTCCTGACGCAGATTTGGACTGTGTTGATTGAGTAACAATAATTAGTATTGTTAATAACAATATCTTTAAAATGTAAATTTTGTGTTCAATTTTACACATTATTTAAAAAATATTTCAGATGGAAGTAAATAGATGCAGAGATGAAGGTTTTTTCTAAACCAATGCGGATTGTCCGTCTTTGGTGAAATCTGCCGATTCTGTGTTACCATGATTGTTGTTTTTTTAAAGATAATGACACATAAAAAAGAAGAAATGTGCCCTCGACAGATCTAGTTCTGAATCTAACGGAAAATGAAGGAATTACAAGTTTATTCTTATTTATGCATTGAAGCGTTTCTCCCAAGCTTTTATCAGAGTTTTTTAATTCCAGCAAAGTGTATTAAAGCATATAGTGTTAGCTGTTGCATTTATGGGCTGGATAATGATGAGACTTTTTAGTTTTAATGCATTTAATGAATAGTTAAAAAAAAAAAAAGCAAGAGATTTTTCAACGTTTGGCCTATCTGTGTTGATCAAGATGACCTTGTCCGCTTTAGATCTCTGGTTGACTGATGGATGCGTCATTGCAAATCAACTGAAGTATGGATACATCCCAAAGCCGTCTTGATTTCTTTGTCTAGTGGAAACGTTGAAGCAAAGCAGATTAATGTAATCATCAATCCGCATAAATGTTTATGTTTCATATTTTTTCCTGCTCTCATATGTCTGCATGTTTGTGCTGAATTATGGTGATATCTTTTAAATTGCATTTCTTAAAATGTTAGTGTAATAAAACACTAAATACACACACACACACACACACACCCCTACACACCCAGTTCTTCAAATGTATGAAGGGATTTTTCTCACTCTTTTCACTAGATGGAGTAAGAGCATCACTTCACAGCCTTTGAAGCAGCGTTAATGCTCCCTCCTTCACACCTTTTCACACATGTATTTGTTAATGAACCTCTAGAAATCTATAGTCTAAACTTGTATCATCTTTTCAAATTTTGCCAAAGGAGAAATTTGTTTTGTTTTTCTGGTTGACGTCCCTATAAAGTAGAAAGAAAAAATAAATAAATAACACAAAAACTAACATATGGAAATGTCAGTTCATTGTTTCCCCCCACAGAGTGCAGATTATACGTATGGGTGATTCGCTGAATATTCTCTGCAGCCTGAACAAACCCATCACCCGCTCTGTGTGCTTGTTGTGTTTGCTTTTAACAAAATCACATCCTGCTGTACAATATTTTTGATTCTATTTTAGTTTCTATATCTTTCTCTCATATTCCCAGACTCTCAAAATTGCATTTCACTGCAAATCATCAACTTTTTCTCCCTCCCCCTGGCTTTCCTCCGTTTCTCCTCCCACCTCCCTGCTTCACGCGTTCGTTTTAAAGTAGCGTATCATTAGCTCAATGTTGTGTTATGGCCCGCTGTTGTTCGGCTCTGCCCAGCTCCTCGGCGTGCCTGAATTGGCATGGGAAAGAGACCGGGGGAGACTGTGGAGATGACAAGTAGCTCCTTGATTAACCCGTACAGGCCGGCTGAACCGGCCCACACTTTGCCCGTGTTCTTTATTCATTTCCCTGCTCCCTTTTCTTTCAGAAAGAGACCCAATAAGGCCCAGCAGGTGAATGTAAAGAAACGCGAGAGGACTCCCCTCTGATCAGGCTTTTCAGGGCCCAGACAAAGGGCCGTCCCACCTCTTGTACTGCTGTATTAAGACCCTGATTAAAACTCTTCCTGTTAGGGATTGATTGGGGATGCAAAGCTAAAACCAACAAAACCTGCTGCTGCTGGGGGCCCTGATAATGACCGGGGGCCCCACCTACAAAGCACAGGCTTCAAATGATTAGTGGGTTTTGTTTTCTTAGTAGGTGTGTGTGCGTGTGTGTGTATGTGTTTGGAGAGAGAGATGAGGGAGGGGCGGGTTGTCTAATCATAGCAGGAGGTCTTCAGACAGATAGTGCTAATTAATCAGTAGCCTCAGGAAAAAAAAAGGTTTTTCCTCTTTTTTCTTCTTTTCTTCTAAACATCTGCATCTTTAAGAGTGACAGTATGTGAATCTGCAGAGTTGCCGATGCTTGTTTGTTTCTTCTGTTCGTAACTTGATTAGTTGATGTTCAAGAACCGTGCTCTGATTTGAGGTGAAATAAATATTGAACACATCAGCAGTTTTAACAATAAATATATTCCTAATGGAGTTCCTGACATGATATCCACACCAGATGTTGCTAACAATCCAAATAACCCATTTGTAAAAGAAATTCAACGACAAATTGGTCGGTAATTATTTATGGGGAATTACTGGAAGTAAGTGTTGAAACACTTGAAATGCATTTAATACTGACAAAGGGTCTGTTTTGATAAAGACAGCTTCAAGATGATACCTGCATACAGAAACTGGCGGCATACATTGTGGATTGTTTCCAGATAAACTGTATTTAAATTTTGGAGGGTCTGAGGCCCTCTTCTATGTGCTACGATCACCTGTTCTTTCTACTGATTTTAAATGACCCTCATGTTGGATGATTGCCATTCTAGAAGTTTTATGTTATTTCTCTGTTTCCTTGTATTTTGAATTGTTTGTCTTAAGTATCCTTTAAAGAATATCTTGGTCAAACTATCTTTTAGACATTTATATAAAGCCTGGAATTACCATATGCTGACAAACAGCATCACACCGTGACATTTCTACCCATGAACTTTACTGTTGATGTTTTTCTTCTCCAACATTTATGGTCTCATCTGATAAGACTCCTAATTTTTTGGTTATCCAAATGGTGTCTAGAAAATTTTAGATAGAGTTCAAAATGCTTTTTTTTTTCTTCAACGGCAGATAATTGTGGAGTCACCGTTAAGTCCGTGGCGGGTGAGTTAGTTACTTCCTGCTTTCATGGAAAAACTAATTGTTGGTCTTTCTTTGTAAGTAGTCTGTGACTTCAATTTTCTTGATCATTCTTTTGACTCCTCAGTCAGAAATCATCTTACATTTGCTCCTGGATGTGACTGGTTTATGGTCAAATTGTCTTCTGTCCACTTCTGGATTTAGAAATACATTGGAAACTAGTATTTTTGTTACATTTTTTTGCAACAAAAATGTTGCAACATCGTTTTTTTGCAAAGTTGTTTTTATGTTTTTTTTTATTTAGGATTTACATGTATGACAGATTGGAGCTGCGCAATGTAGCGCATTGCAATCTTATCTATAATATGAGTGTATATAACGTCACAATTGTGAAGCGCTGTTTGGATAGAATATCTGATAGTCTATCAAATTGCATGTGCCATGCATTTCAACTCTTCCCACAAATAGTACATTAGTCTAGTTGGATGGATTTTGCTCTCTTCTTTGCATGCTGGATCTAGATCTGAAGTAGTACAGCTTAGAGGAAGTGGTGGGAAATGGAAAATTAAGATCAATAAACAAAATGCAAGTTAATCACTTTTGATATCATCATTGCAATATTCAGCAGTATAGTACAATTAAATGTTTTAAGTTCTGCTTTAAAAACTTGGTTCCATAAAACGTAACTTTTCTTTTGTGGTTCTATATATATATTTTTAAAATAGTCTTGATCCTAATTTTTGATAACGATTATTAACAATACATTTAGTAACAAGCTTTTCTTGCATGTTAATCCTATTATGAGAGAACATTAGCAAGACACGTGACGAGGTGGGAAACAACTTAAGCAGAAGACAAAATGCAATAGTGTGTACGTAAGGAGAGGTAGAGAAAGGTTCTTCAAGAATCCATAAATATTGCATTTCTTTGTCTGATGGATGTTTGACACATTGTCATGTTTCCTCAACAAATTCCACTGTCATGCCGCTCCTTTCGTCAGTCATTTTCCAAACGGCAGATCCTGACAATTATCCCAGAGAAACTCCTGATCAAAACCTCCGTATTCTCTCTGCTGCTCAGCTCAGTTTTTTTGGGGGGGCTTTTTTGCATCACTCTCTTCTACCTCTACTCAATCTTAATGTGATAGCCAAATTGTTTATTGCACCACTCCAAGTTCAAATGCTAAAAAATTACATTTGCAAAGTGCTTGTGTGATGTATATTTCAAACAATTTGCAGTGGCTGTTTGTTGATGCGTAGAGTGAGCATACACTGTGTTTGTCAGTGACGCTTCTTGTTGCACTGCAAAAAAGTAGAAAGTTCATGGTTCCATCAGATCCAGGTATGTTTTTTTAAAATTAGTGTTATGTTGGTATATTAATTGCTAAATTTTATACGTGCATCTTATTTTGCATTTTGCTTTCTCTTTTCTTGAGATACAAAGAAATAGAAAAAAAAAACTTCTTCCAACCTTAATTTGCTCAATGCATATTTTACAATTCTGATAATGTGCTAAATTTCATAGAAAAAAATCTCCTAAAAGTTGAAGCTAAAAGTACAAATATAAAACCTTTGGTTCAGACATTCCTGGAGAATTTGAGTATCAGGAGAGCAAAAAATAGAGGGAGACAGGTGGAGGAAGGCGCTGAAGAGGCCCTCAGGCAGCAGTGAGGGTCCTGGGTAGATTGGCTCTGGGGCTCCACAACCGTCCTCACATCCCACACATTTTTATCAGAGTAGGGTTAGTGTACCTCAAGCTGCCTATACACTAATACATAAGCACACTCACTCTCACACACACGCACACACACGCAAACCTAGAAATCTGCCTACACCCACTGTTAGCCTTATAGCCTTTTTAACTTCTCCACGCACCTCTTCCTCCTACTCTTCTGCTATTAGCCTCACACACTTGGACCATCTGAATCCACCTCGGAGCGTATACATATATGAATCAGAGTGACGTGCAACTCGGTTACTCTCAAGAACATAATTGCTCTATAGTGTTCAATAAATTGCCACTCCTGACTAAGAAAAAATGTCAGAGGAAACGGTACAGGAAAATGACATTAGTGAGGTATGAGAACAATTTCTAGGATGTAAAGTCATAAGAGATTTTCAAGGAATCATATCAATACAGATGCCCTCAATATTGCAAAAAAAAAAAAAAACATGGTAGAGTATACTTTAAGATTAGTTATGTGTTGCTTCTATCCTTGCAAAATAGATAGACAAACCAATTTTTTTTTTTATCAAACTCAACATTAATTTGATCAAGAATCACTGAAAATGGAACAAGTTCTTAGTTTTGAACCATTTAATGAAAAGGAAGAAACATAAATAAATTTACCAGGCATTTATTTCTCAGTGCCAATGAGGGAAAACTTCTCTGATTCCGACCTCTGGCCAATTTATTGTTGCATCTCTAACTAAACATAATGTAAAACATCATGTTTCATCTTCTTCTGTTTTATCTTGACCCTGTTTTTGTTCTAGAAATAACGTACATCTTGCAAGCATTTCTTTCTTGTGAATTCAGTTTTCAGGATGAAGTTTTTATATAAAGAAAACACTCATATTATTAAAATGTATTTATTTTTCGGGAAAAATAAGTATAAGTTGTAAGTATCTATCTATACGCTGCAACAAGCACAAAGACTGGCAGTTCTGACACAGCCCCTGTCTTTCGCTCCAACCCCCACCTCTGTCCTTGCCCCCGCCAACCCACCCTGAACAAAACGTATCCCTCCACAGCGCAGACGGTGGCACGCTGCCACATCCTCAACCCTCAGTGACAGCAGTGGGTCACAGAGGCTGAGCACAGGCTGTGTGTACCATCAAACACACGTGTCACTGTGAAGGACTGCCAGATTGTCAGTAACTCTTCTCAACCCTCCCTAAAATATCTCATGGTCCGACCATCAACCCCCTGCTTGTCTGCACACACACACACACACACACACACACACACACCCCACACACACACACACGCCTATCTATAATCAGAGCAGCTCAGTATCCCAGTCTTTTTGACCCTAGTGGATGTGGATCAGTGCAGAAGCACTGACAACTCAGTCTCTGGCATGCCAACATGTCGAGTGACAATGAAGTGATGCTTTGAATCAAAAGTGTGTTTGATGCTAAAGAGTGGCTAACCCGATTTGACTGCCTAACGTGATTTGAGTGAGTTCAGACAGTGATACAGGGCTACGGTGTGTGGAGGGAGATGGAGCCCTGCCAGCACAATCTGCTTATTCAATCAATAATGGAGGCAAATGCACCAGGATGAACCCCAAGGTTCAGCATGGAGCTCATCGCAAATGTTAACCATTGGCCTTACATTCATTCTATTCAAGGTTTTATCTCTATGGCTATCTAATGCCCTCTGCTAAATGCTCTTGAACATAACATGCATTTAATGAGGTGATCAGAGACAAGCACTATCATTCTACAATGTGACTTTTATCTCATTCGGTACTTATTCAGTTATAACTCTGATCCAGAATTTCAATCCAATCTGAAAAATATATACCATATATCAAGGATTTACAATTAAGCCCAAAATTATTCATACCCCTTGCTTAATTAGCTGTAAAATAATGTTTTAATTTTACTAACATTTTTTTACTGACTGAATGCAATAATTATATTTTGGGAGTAGTCCAGCAAGAATCCTCTGTTGAATCTGATAGAAAATTTTTTGCTAAAAATTAGGATAATGACAAGGAGGTCTTCAAAATTCAAAGACTTAGATCTCATCAAGATACATCATACATCATATCCGAGAAAACTCTATTTTGCTTTTATGCCTTTTATTTTTTTTGGTTGGTAATGCCTCAATATGCTATATATCTGCAAGAACTCACCAACATGATGAGATTTTTTAAATTAGAGTTTTTAAAATTGTAGAAGTAATGTCTTTGGCAGGCTTTCAACATGCATGTGGACCAACTAGTCCAATTTTATATTAATTAAAGACACTGTCAGAGTTTTCAACTGCAGGTAACATATTATCTCCCTATAACCTCTAACCAGAATGTTGCTTTTAGTCAGGATGTACGCCCTATTGAGAATGCCTTGGCTGTGCTGTGGCTAATTCTGTTATGAGAAAAGCATTTTATAAGTGAAGCTGCACTTTCAAGGTGTTGTCAGGGGTGAGAGAGTGTCAGAATTGGTGCCAAAGTGTTGATTGGCCTGATGTGGCTTAACATGAACTAAGAAAATTACTTGACTATCAGGATGCTCTTTAAGATCTATGTTGATGAAATTCCTGCAGCGTATGTGTTTTCCTCTCCAAAATTTTACCTGCAGTATCACTGTCTGTGTCCTGGGTTTTTATGTGAGATATAGTGTTTGCAACAGCCAAAGATGTGAAAGACCATCAATCATCAGCTCTCAAGACAGGCAATCTCCTTGAAATCCAGTAACAACAAGCAACACATAACAAGTGTCAGAATAAGGAGATCTGTCTGGAAATGCCAGATTTCTTCTACCCAAGAGCAACTTCAAGGCCTTCTTTCTCAACAAGAACTGCACTGTAAAGCAAGTGTACAAACAATAAACTAAAGATGCACATCAAAGATCGTTGACAGTGTAAGTTTCGCATCCTCACAATCCCACCAAATGCTGGTCTTTCAGTTAGTTCCACAAATACTTTTGTGATGTGCAGGCGTGATGCCGCAATCATAAACCCCTGGTCTTCTAATCCTGTCTAGCCACAAAGATGTAGATTCTCTGCTCCCATCTCTGACCTTTGTTGAAGAACTTCAACCCCCTCGCAGTATGTGATAGGATTAGTGAAGCTGGGATCCAGCACCCCTGCTGTGGAGCTCACCTCTTTACCCTATGGCCAGGTGGAGCTCTCAGAGGGGTGGATACCCGAGACTGATTCACCATGTGCTCCAAAGGAGGAGCTTTGATGGGTGCCAGGTAAGACAAGTCACTCTGGGCCATCTGACCCCTGTGAGCTGACACAAAAAGATTCAGAGGATCACCTGCCACTTTCCAGATCAAATGAGGACTTAAGTAGGGGGGCTCTTCTTTTGTCAGATCTCTCTAGATGACCAATCAACAAGGGCAGAAACTACTGTACACCCTCCCCCAGCCGTGGCCTCCTGTAGACCCAAGACCCTGTTGACTGCTACACCGCTGTTCTTCAGTCCAGGTCCCCTCACAGTAGCCATCAAGCTCTTAATTCCCACTCTCAGCCCATCTCTAAGTACTTTGTGCATAATGGACCTATAATCAACCTCTGTCAAATGGACCTTTTTCTCCCAGCACGTCCGCACTCATGTCGAGCTTGCATGTCGAGTTGCAATGAGATGGTAATTAGACATCATATCTACAGGCCTAATCTGTGTGTTCACATTCAGGTGCTTACAATCCTCTCCATAGCTGAGCAGCTTACTAATTTGGAGGCAGACTTATGAGAGGGTCATTAAAATGGGTAAAATTTCTTATGGGGTGGAAAGATGGGTAAATTCTTGATGGGACCTGCTTTAATGCAACATTAGAGACTGATTGATTGGCTCTGTGTGGTTTGTTCTGTGACTCTAGGGCTAGTGGTTGGATCCAGTTCCTTCTAGCAAATAACCTCATCAAACTGCACTGTATGACAGGGTAAGTGAGAGGTGTGGCAATTCAGGTGCCCAACACAATGCTCCCTGTCACTCAGCTTCATTCCTGGGGGCAAGGAGGAGCAAGGGAGGGTGCAGCAGAGGCAGCCACAGGCCCTTGGGTCTGTGCGATTGGCCTTAATCCGCTAGCTAATAAGTTCAGAGAGGAGCCATATGCTGCAGTGCAATGTGTGGGGAGGGGAGTGTTGCCTCATGTTACTTACACCAGGCCAGAGTTTTCTTAGGTACCGCCCTCCCACGGTCTGTTCCTTTGTACTGGGGGATCAGCCCTCTCCACGCTGTGAATGGTCCGAATTGATTAAACCCCACCGTATAATTGTCAGCAAATCCTAGCGAATCATTTCCCATCCATTTGAAAAGTACAATGTGCATTTCTCTTTTTCTTCACAACTCCTTTCTTCTTCACCATCCCCACCTCACAACGTCCTTCCCCCTCCTGTTTTTTTTTCCCTCTCTTTTCGCAAGGTCTCAAGTTTGTCCCTGCATGCCATTCTTGGTCCCCTGCATGACAGAGGCTGGAGGAGGAAAAAGGATAAGAGGAGGCAGGGGACAAGGAGCCATAGGGTATGCTTGGGTGGAATGTTGGCCAAAGATGAAAGTGGTAAAAGGGGAGACGTGTTTTCATCTGTGGCCCAGGCCAGGGAGTGGGGTGCTTATCAGAGCTCTTACCTGCCTGAGCACAGTCGGGGCTGGGCCTGGTCCAAGAAACAGATCGACACCAGGCAGTTAAGATTTGTGGGAGGCAGATCAGTTGGAATAAATGTGGCTGTATTAAACATTATGGTTTAGTGGTGTTGTCTAGACAACCCTTATGACAAAGACAATGGTAGGAAATTGCTATAGAGCAAATTGGGAATATATAATATTCCTTTATTTAATCAGGTAAACCCCGTTGAGATCTAGATCTCATTTTCAAGACGGACCTGAAACAAACTTCACTCCCCGTCAGGGAATCGAACCCCGGTCTCCCGCGTGACAGGCGGGGATACTCACCACTGTACTTTACATAGCTGAGAAGATGAAAGGTTAGTATGTTAACAAAAAATATATGTGTGTTTTTAAAATGAGATGAGCCAAGTCAGACTTTAGTGGATCATTTCTAGTCCCCAAATTTTTTTTGTAAAGTTTTGACCTGACAATACTAATTTTAGGAACCATAAAAAAGATGTAAGGCTAAAAATGATTTACATCCACTTTTATGTCAACCAAATGATGACAACTTAATGTCCTCCTTTCAGTCTTGTTGCTATCCGATTTGTTTGCTGCTACTTTTCACTGAGTGAACTGCAGTCATGACTCGAAAACAGTTTCCTTTGAAGTACCTTCTTACCTGCTTTACATAGCATTTTTGCACTTCCTCTGACTTTATTTCAAAGCAGTAGTAAGATAATGAACACTGACTCTAATTCCCTCTGAAAAACATAGCCAAAGACAGACAAAACTGGTTGGCAGCATGACTTTGTAGCGCTTTTGTATGGTGCGTTCACTGATCAGAACTAAGACAATAATTTTGATTTGGCTGAAAATTACTTGATTCAGTTCAACAGACAATTTGTTAGAGCACTGCCATATTTTGTCAAGTAATTTTTTTTTCCTTATCAATGTGCTTATGGCATTTTCAGTCATAAAAAAAGACTTTTAAATATGCCTTTGTATTTTTTTCTAAGTCTATGTCTGTTTTTCGATTGTAAAAAAAATCTGCTGCAATTGATTGACGTTGAATATGAGAATTATTGCCACCTACTGGCACTATCAGGATATTTTCACATTTTTGTTGGAATTTCTCTCTGCTAGATGAAAGAATTGCTTTACAAGGAAAAAAAATCTGTTCAAAAAATACCCAGATTAATCAGATAAAGACTTAAACTTTTGGGAAGAAGATCCTTCAATACACATGAACTAAGATTGAATATTTTAGCCAAAAACTGATGAGGGGGTTCGTAGAATCTGCAAGCAAAGTATATTTGTGTTGGTTTCTTGTACATTAAAAATGCAGCAGAATTCAAATGAGTAAAGAAATATTTTATTAGTTATGTGATATAGTTCATTATTCAGAATATCGATTCATCAAGCTTACAAATCCATTAGTCTCTTTTTGTATAAATAAACTCTAGCAGAATCTGAAGCACTGATCAAAGACCAATCACCCCCATCTGATGCATGTTCTTCTTTTGATCCATCCACATGTTCAACAGCTTTCGATTGATCTGAGAGGTCCCTAGACACTGGTTCAAGCCTGAATGACCTCAGCCATTCAACCCCTTGACCTCCAATACGGACTGAATGCACGTCGCGGTCTGGGAATTCAGTGTGTTTCAACTGGCTTTTGGTTTTACATCGGTAAATCTTGGGAGTGTTGAACTTGAAACTTAATTGTGTTCTGAAACATCCAATGAAATTTTTTGCACATAAGATAAAAATACATCTACCGCACCAGATCAAAGCATGTTGTTATAGATCCCTCTGTGAGGCTCTTTACATTGCCAAACGTGGAAGTAATCCCTGTCGTGACATTGATCTTTAACTTTGATGCTTGGGTTTCATTACAAGCTGAAGGGCGCTGTTTGTGAGAATGATTTTCATGTAAAGTGCTCATAAACGATCATTGGACATGCAGGCAGATTTACGATCATGAGGGCTACAAGGAGACACGGGGGACAGCGCGACATCTCATATATGCTTGTATAGAGTAGGTTTTGTAGGTTTACAGTTTACACCCAGCTGTTGTGGCAGCGATGGTCTTGATGATGAAGTGAAGGCCGGAATTGCAGGTACCAGTCTGTTATAAAGTTCTGATACTTTCAATTTGATGAGGAAACCTAAATGAAGTGGGGCTGTTTTAAACGAAAACCACTTTGCACATGTGAAATTGATGCATAAATTATGTATGCTCATCTTTTATGTATAAATATGATAATGCTGTATAATTTTCTTTACTGACTTGATGCTAAGGCAGACTATTTTTGAGTCAAACAACTGACAGATCACAACAATTACTAGGAGATACAAATGTTGTCTGGAGCCAAGGACAATGATGACAACAATAGCAGTGCTGGTCATTTTGGCCATTTGCCATTTCTGTATTTTTGTAGATTTGGTTGTTTCATACTTGACTTCTATGTGTATAAAATGAAACCATCTGCCATGGGACACTTCTTACAAATCTTACATAAATTCATCACATTTTTAAGGATGTTTCATACCCACTTTAACAACTAATAATTTAAATATATGGTATTCTATTTATAGCCTGTTGTAGGGAAATGTAGTTTTAAAAAATAAACATTCATAATTATATGGAAGCAAATACAAATGGAAATCGGAACCACAGTAAATGGAATTAAGGTGTAATATTAGATTTTATTTTATGTGAGATCTGAGTATTTATTCCCATAATTTAATAACTAAATCCATAAATACATATGCAGTAGTTTGAGGACTTAGGTATGCATTTCTTTTACAGTAAAAAAAAAAAAAAAAATCAATGTAGAAGCGCAAGCAATAAAAATGCATAGATTATTTTCTACTTCGAATATATCTTTTGTTAATGAAAACTAACATCTTTTTAAACTAAAAGACGGTGTATATTGCAATATAGGAAGAATTTTATTAACATAGCACCTTTCTTAGACTGCAGTCACAAAGTGCTTCACAGTACAAATAGTAAAAAAAACAGGAATTGTATATGAAGTGTATATCTATACAATGAATTGAATGTGGTCTTTTTCTTTCTTTGCCCCAAGACCTAATTAATAATTTAAAAATATATATTAAGCTAAACATATTTGGTGGCCTTTTTCTTTGAGATGCTGCTTTTCCCCACTGTTATATTTTAATGCATACCTGAAAGATATTTATGTATGTCACTTGTTTTAGGTTAGGTCAGCATCTCTGTCCATCCAGTCCAGAATCATCAATCTGTCACTTGTTGAGCGCTAGTTAATAATGATCTCCACTAACTAGCGGGGAAGTCCATCAGCTAGAATCTCCTGGGAATGAGGTCAGGCTGTTTGGTTTGTGAACTCTGGCCCCTGGTGACCACAATGGTCTGACCTTTTACATGGACTCTAATACCGATGAGGGGTCATCAACAGGAACTTGTCAACAGTCTGTAGGAAGTAGATTAGGAAGTGGTAAATATGGTGACCAGATGCTTTACTACCCTTTACTAAGATAATGTTACTCATATACAAACAAATCAATATGATAAATAATTTATTCAGGTGCTGCTGATCACTCAAGGTGACTTAAGAGTAATTTCTTAATTACAATAAATTTGACTTGCCATATTATTTACAAAAAGATAAAATAACAATATTAATGTAACAGAATGAACTGATCCAAAACATTGCTCAGATTTTAATTCAAAACCACTGAAAGCTTGTGACCCTGTGGTAAACTCAATGACAATGACTGATCCAGTTCTTCTTGTTAGCCCACATTCTACAACAAATTGCACCCTTAACACTACACAGCCACCAGGTCCATCCCCTCCCTGCTTGAGGTGCAGAATGGCCTATGGTATCGTCATTTGACCTGCTTGTCCCATATGGAGAGGGTGTTGGACAGATTGAGAAGTCAGAAGGTCGGAGGTTAAATGACCAGGACTGTTTACAAGGCAGCTGAGAAATAGAAGTCCTTTAAGTACATTAAGTGCCTAACTTGATAAGAGCACTCTTCAGGACATTAATATTGATTGAAATTATACTATTTAAGAAAATCTGACTAAATAATTTGAAGTTTTGTTGAACCAAGCTATAAAACTCTCCTAATGCTCTCGTTTTAACGTACAAAAACAGAGAAAGGAAATAAGCAGCTGTAGGTTTTTTTTGCTAACTTTAGTGAAGAAGTCGCCACCAGTTCGAACCTCCAGTTCACACCTCAACTTCTTTGGTATTTTTTCACATGGGTTATGAATCTGATTAACACAAGGTATGCTTTTCTTTGGAAACCCTGTGTTTACATAAAGAGGCCCAGTGGGACCAGCCCTCGAGGTCAGGGGGTCGAACTCTGCTTGTCAGAGAGCCTTGTGACATTTCTTTCCCACGTCTCCCGGCAGCCATTGTCCGCAGCGAGGAGCCCCTGTTAACGTTTGGCCCCAGGAGGTAGAGTGGTGTGAGAGGGAGGCCTGGGGGCATTGGACCCTCGGTGGGTCCTTGGGAAACGGGCGTAACCAGGCGGGGCTGAGGGGAGCGGTGACAGCATGGGGTCATTTTCCGGCTTGCTGCCCCTCTAAAGGGCTTTGCAGCACAGTATTGGCCCCTAGAGGAGTACTGGTGTGGAAGATGGTACAAAAGACTTTGTTTGCGTGTGGGTGTGTGTGTGTGTGTGGGGGTGCGCAAGTATGTGTGCACATGCATGTGTGTGTATGTATGTGTGAGAGAGAGAGAAAGAGAGAGAGACAGAGAGAGAAAGAAAGATGTTTCAGCGACTGCACACTTCCACAGGTTAGTGTTCGTCTAAAAAAAAAAGGGATTTACATGTTGGCAATACTTTCCAGTTTCTGATTTTATTTGTATGTCTTTTATGCTAATAGACACGTTATGTAAATTATATATTTCTAAAAATGAAATAAAACAAAGCAACAAAATATACCACTACTAATAATAATTCCACTAATGCCAGAATATAGTATTAAAAGAATAAGAAAATTAATTACTTGCTAGATCTGGTATTTTGTACAGGTCATAACCAAACTAGCCAAGGCTTCGACAAAAGTCTAAGAAAGGCTCCGTTGCTGATATTCCGTGTATTTGGACAGATTTAGCTAATTTGTGTTTAAACAGCAGTACGGTTTCACAGCTTTAACACAAATCCCTCCCTTTCCTTCGCTTCATTTCTCCGCACCGAGCGGACGTGCACATCTGCCTCATATTGACATAGGCTGTGATTTCAAGCCAACACACTCGTCTATTGAACAATAACTGCATATCCTCAAAATGAATAAATAACACATATTATGCTGCCATTATCACCCCTTTTCTCTGTCTTCATGCAAGGAAAAAATGTACAACACCCATTCCTGCCTATAATAAGGTCATCCTTTTTAATGTAATCCTGCTTGTGTCTTTCTGGGTCTCTGATGGCTTCTCAGAACTCTAGTTTTCCAGCGGCATGGGCATGTAGAGTAATCTGCAACAAGCGCTTTATTGATCTGAAAGTACTGTGAGGTTGTTTAGTATTAAGAAATGATGGGAATGAAAAGTCCTCCAATCCCAACGCTAACAAATACAACACAAAACATCCCACATACAAGGCACAGCCCGTGTCATAGTATTGTGCATCTATTCAACGCCGTATGTAGGCACCATGACATAGAAAAAATACACACTTTGATCATTTTACTACACACTTCACAATGTAACACACATACAGTAATTTGCTCAGCAGATAAGCCAGGCTGCCACAGTTGTTTTTGAGCATATTGAAAGATTTCACAACATCAGTGTCGTGGCACAGATGCACCACTGCTACAAAAATAATTCAACTGCAACTTAAACATTCTAGTTATGGCCCATTAATATCAGTATTCATGCAAGGCTAAGATTCTGCTCTGATAAAGAGTCACTCACCTTGAAATTCTGGATTCTTTAAACTAAAGTGACCTACTTCCTAAATATCTTGGCTAATACTTATGTGAACACTTGAGACCACTCACTGCCATAAGAAATAAATAACTAAAAGAGATAGTGACATCAAGGGAAAGGACACCCTGTCCTGACACAGCAGTACACTATAAATTCCACGCACTTCATCCCAATACACATACACTATTCAGAGGTAGACTGCATCAAAAAACAACACATGTATTTCAGAGCCATTATAAGATTGTATGCACCACAAACTCTCACATTTACACCTATGTAAAATGTTTTAGAATTTTTTATGACCCAGGGAAACAGAAAGTCACGAATTACGAATAGATGCCTTGATCAGCTTAAAAAAGTGAAGTGCAAATTTCAAAATTGCTTTTGTTATTTGCATTTTTTGCATTAGATATTAAAAGTGGTACTGGTGGTTTTGATAAAAACTGTTATTTAGACTAGACTTCTATCCTGAGTAGTTGAGAGGCTTATGATGCCAGTGATACTTCATTTGTAGGTAGGAACTTTTAAAATATTTCATTCTGAGAATGCAATTGTAAACTTGGTTTTAGAAATTTCACATCTTTAATAAGGATGCCAATAAGTGTGAAGGGAGCTATATGTTTGCACTACTTCTGGAGAATCAACACTAGAAGCAGCACTGCATCATGAAGAGCAGATAAAAAACGTGAGGTTATTTTCTCTTCTGTAGCTTTTGGATTGCTCTTTTATGTTTTCAAGATAATCTCAATAAAATAAAATCACTGAAATGAAATACTTGGACCTTAAACATGTTACGGCTTGAAGAGGTTATATTTTCCTATTCAATAACACTACATAGTTTGTGCTTTTCTATTTAAAGCAGCTGCAAGTCTACACTTACAGAAAGTGATTTGCTCAAGGTTGATGGGGAATAAAAAATGGCAGATACTTTTACTTTTACACATGAAGGAAAAAAAAATAAAATGGAATGTTTGTTTCCTTCCAGTAGACCATGCAAGCTCCTGACTGCTATACACACAAGTTTCAATAAAACATCCATTCAGCCCATCGTAAGTTTACCTAGGCTGAACATATTACCAGTAGCATATCAGCCGCAAAACTGGCCAGATGGAATCTTTCCACTCTTCCAAATCGCAGACAAAACACTGCAATCTGCTGGCTGATTGCAGCTATTTTCTTGCCTCTCTCTTTAGCAGAATTGTTTCCTGGCCCCTCACGAATTGAGTTTATCAGGTGTTGAACAATGGAATGGGGATTGTTTATCGGGTGTTAAACAACAGAATACAATATTGCGGAAAAGGTCGCAACTTTCTGCAAAACTCAGGAAGCAAACTTTGGTTCAATTTCATCGCAGGAGCAGGGCACAAAACCTTTGGATGTAAGAAACAAAAACAGAGCTGGGTGCTTAAGCTGAACCACAGCATTTCCACACATCTACAATCGACTAGCCCCGCTGCGTGGGTGGGTGCTATTTTGTTTTCAAATGTATTTATTCATGGATCTGACATTTTAAGCAACCTTTGTGTGCTTGTGGAGTTACAAACCAAGCTAATTTCCTATTATGCTCCATATGTTTAAAGCTCCATCACATTCCATAGGCTGTTAGATCTGAGGAATATTCACTTGCTGTCTTTCTCGCTTCGACTCCCGCACTTCCAAACCCTGAACCTGAACTTGGGAGGGCAGGCGTAGATTTATATGCATGCCCCTCCTTTGATGACAGGGTAAATATTCACACCGACAGCCAAGGTGCCCCCATCATTACCCATGTACTGTGTGTTTGCCCACCAGTTAAATTCTTAGGGGGATTGTTTGGTGAGATGAATGGGGCCAAAGTGCTGAAGGACGTACCGGAGTTCAGCAAACAAAACCTCTCCTGATTGGCTCAGCAACATCTCGGTCCAGTGGGCAAAGTTGGCGGTGGGGAAGTGTGCGGAGGATATGGGGGTGGGTGGGCAGCGAACCGTTGGAGGGTTTTGCTTGTCAATTAGGTCTGCTGTGAATGGCTGGGAGGAGGAAGAGAGCGCCCTGACTGTGCTTGCCTTCTCTTAGCTCTTGTTGGATCTGAGGAGATATAGCTGAGATTCTCTTCACCTGAAATAGGAAAAACCCTGTCAATATTCATCTATTTAATAACCCTGCATATGCTCACACAGTGCCTTTTGAAGCTTTGGGGTCTGCATTTCCCTTTGATGTGCCTTCATTGTCAGACTCTATCTGAAATCTTAGGAGATGGAATTGGTGACATTTTGTCTTTTTTCATCCATTCAATCCAACCTCAAAGCTTTCCAACTGTAGTTTTCCAGTCCAAGATGTATTATTGTATTGGGGGAGGGCAGTCAAGTTACCTTCAGTTTCCCAGTTTTTATATTACTGGGCTATGAAAGAGCAGTAGACTGAGGCAGGTGTGTAAATACACTGGACCAAATGATGCACTTTTTTATCAAAATGGCAGATCTAAATCATTGGAGTAATTTGGTTCTTTTTAATTATAGAAAGGCTAACACGTGTTAAACATTTCAAAACTAACAAATGTCTTTCTACTCCGTATGGCTGAATTACAGTGTATGTAGTTTTTCGTTTTCTACATAGGGTGTCATATGGTAAATTAACTTGCATAGTGTTTTTTCTTGTTATACTAACCACAGAGTGCTTTTACAGTCTCATTGATCCACTTGTACTCATAACATTCACACAACCATACACCGATATGCAGAGGTGGGGACTCGAGTCACATGACTTGGACTCGAGTCAGACTCGAGTCGTTAAAATCACGACTTGAGACTTGACTTGAAAAAATGCTCAAAGACTCGGACTTGACTTTGACTTTCATGCCATTGACTTGGGACTTGACTCGACTTGAAGCTGTTTACTTGAAAAGACTTGATATTTTTTACTCAGTCTTAAAATTTAAAACACATTATTTATAAAGTGGCGTCATTAATTAATGTCACTCATTCCGTATTAATATGCGCAGACCGTCACTATGGTTTTCTTCTCTCCTTATGTATGTATGTGTACGTAGCTGCAGCACAACCAATCAAATTAACAGGATTTGGACGTTTAAAAAAACGCGGCAAAGCTGCAGAGCTCAGGGAACGAAATAGAAATAACCGCTCGAATATGCTTCCGCGAGTAATTTCTTTTGGCTACGTAGGTTATGAACTTTCGACTAAAAAACGAACTGCAACTTGTAAAACATGCAAGAAGAGAATATCGGATGGAGATGCCACGACGTCCAACTTTGTCCGGCATTTGAAGCTTCACAAAGATCGGTAGGTGGCGCTTTTCTTTTGCTGTAAGATAGCTGACTTTAGCTAACTTCGTGTTAGCATGTGTACTCCGGGTTAAATTGGTGATTATTTACCATAAATCCGGTCCTTCAAATGCCTCCACAAATAATGTGCACCGTGTTAGCTCAGGAAGCCGGTGGATAGTGAGCGGGGCTCCGGAACAGAAAGCAGATTCTGGACCTGAACACAGGGAACAGAGTCTCTCTGTCCCATCATGATGATGAGCCGGGTCTAGTATCATCTAAGGATGGTTGGTGTATTTGAAGACATCTACGTTGGGAAATTATATTGACAATATATTGTTTTGACAGGTCAGAGAAAAGAGGAAAAAACTGCTGTTATGGTTCTTTGTATTGTGCTGTGGAAATGTCAGCATTTTCCTCTTTTTTTATTGAATATCAAGTTTAACAGAACTGGGCAATAAAGTGGTCCAATTTAAAGATGTTTTTTATACTTTGTGTTCAGCTACACATGTTCTATCATTTGAGATAAATACATATTTTAAAACTAACAAATGGTCTATTATTTGAATTTTATGTATAATTGCAAATAAAAAATAAATAAAATAAAAACGACTCAAAATGACTTGAAATTAAAGGTTCCTGACTTGAGACTTGACTCGACTTTTGCCTGTCTTTACTTGAGACTTGACTCGGACTTGAGGACAAAGACTTGAGACTTACTTGAGACTTGCAACACAGTGACTTGGTCACACCTCTGCCGATATGTAAGCTGAAAGTAAACTTGGAGTTCTGTGCCTTGTCCTGGGAAGAATCAGAATGGGAGATTAACCTGGAAGGTTGGCTCACAACCATCCAATTGCCATGTGATTATTTTTCTCAGTGAGAAACCTCCAACTCAATTAGTAGTTTGTCATCAGGACTTGGACTTACTGCCTGCTGGCTGTTAATGGAATATATTTGTGCGTTTCCAGTGAGAAACCTGCTAACCAAATTAAGCATTTTTTAATATTTTATGTCATAGTTCCAAAATAGTGCAAAAACACTATATTGTCAGTCGGCCTTCTGCGCCGCTCCAGAGTTAGTTAGACTGCTGTAAATCATTAAGTACATCTTTACCCTCTTCCCGAAAAGATGTTTGGCTGATTATTTCTGCAGGTTAAATGTCAGTTGACTTGGATTTGGGAGGATACTGTTGAGAGAAATTTCTGTGGCATCTCAAACATGAGGGTCACGGACTATAACACACACTGAAAAACGAAATCTAACAACCGGTGAGAGAATTTAAAATGCAATATCAACTTTGCAATTAAAATGTATGAAAGCATTTCTATTTTGTTGAAAGGAACAAAACTGGGCAAAGAATTAGCAATCTAAAAGTTCAGCTAAACCCAGTACAATAATGGTAGGCCAAATTAGGTGATACTTATACAACATACACAACAACACACACACGTGCATGCCCACCCCCACGTACACACCCACACACCCCCACACCTTCCCCACACACACACACATTATATACAGACCTTTCTACTCTGTCTTTATGATTGAATTCTCACATTCCATTTTCTTGATGTTGCTGGAATTATGTCTGACACTACTGCCCTCTTGTCTACTTTGTCCAACGCCATCCTTTTTCTTATCAATCTGGAACTGGAAGTCCCGGAGGATCTTTGTACTATCATTCGCAACTGTCCATGGTGTTTAATTTGACTGGGACTTCCAACACAAGCTTGGTTCTTGTAAGCTATTGCACGAAATGCTTGCAGAGCCTTCATCTTGGGTTTTGTTTCATTTGGTAGATCTTAGCCTCTTTTGCTCTTATGATGAGCCATCTCCATTGAAAGGACTTGATATTACCCACTTCCTGTTGCTCATGGTACATGTTGTGCTGCTTATCTGGTTCCAGAAGCGGTCTTGCACATGACTAAGCAGTTCATATCCAACTCTAAATTGACAGAAAATAGGGAGGAGAGCAGCAAATGGCCCCAAACCGCAAATCAAACCCAGGACAAGTTGGACAACTGTATTGAGGACAACAGACACGGCACATGGTGCATGCACTGCACATGTTCATGAAACAGCTTGCTGCTTTCTCTCTGGGTTGGGTTGATCTTAGGTTCCAGCCACCAGTATCAAGGGGAACACTGCTCCCAGTGACTTGTGGCCTAAATCTAGGAATGAAGTATATAAAAAAAATCACAACTACTCTGCCATATGTTCTCTTCTTGATCTCCACATTATTCCTAGTATTTTATATAATGCTATCTATATTTTCACCGTTTATGGATAATTGTACTGATTGTGGTTTTCTTGCATCCCAAATCCTCACAAAAAAACTTTGCAAGAATTCCAAACTGATATACCAAAATGACTTTGTTTCTTATTTCATTGTTGAATAAATGTCTTAGTTTTGAGATCTTATACTCTACTTTATGTTGTCAGACAAGTTCTCTATAAGGACAGTCACATTAAACTCATCTTCCTGAAGTGATTCATGATTTAAGCGATTACTTTCTCACATAGGCCCAAGATGCCTTTTGTCCAAATAAAAGCAAAGAAAAACACAACAAAAAAATCAATAAAACATTTGAAAACATCTTGTTTTTATTTACCTGTTGTCTTTGTCTGATATTGACAATTGTTTGATAGTCTGAAACAAAACATCCTGTTAAAAGTGCAGAAAATACTCAAGTGAAGCTCTAAGTCATGGTAGTTATGATATAGAGTTGTGTATTGCATGCAAAGTCGCAGGAAAATGAATACCATAGACCTTTTCATTGCTATAAAGTATCTCTCAGGTCTGTCTGGAGGAGGACATAACTGTAGACCCACGCTTATGAGCATGCCACTGTAATGTCTAACAATTTCCCCCATTTCTCATATTCATTTAATTTGAGTCTTCCTGACTGTCTGTGGCGCTGTGTGCTCTATACATCTTCACCCGCAGTCCCCTCACATTTTCACTCGGTGCACTCTTACTGTGGAGGACCTATACACACTCAGATAAGAGGAAATGAAGTCTCGTCGGCACAATTTGAAGCGCCGCTTTGAAGCTGGATGTGAAATAGCAGCTCGGCTCCTCTCTGCTCCTCTGCGGCTGGTAAAATAAGGGCCCTCTCGTTAAAAGCACTTTACCTGTGCTCCCTCTATGGATCATTAAACAGATTTGGGGTTACATTCAAATCACAATTACTCCGAGCACTAACTGTTAATGGGCACAAGGGTTGAAAGAGTAAGAGAAATGTTTCTGACATTTCTTTTTATATCTTTCTTTGAGCTGCAATGAGAATACATCAGAAGGTGAAAGGTGAGACATAAACTAACTGAAACCAAAAAAAGAGGATTTATTTCTAATACTTACCACTGCCTAAAATCACAGCTAAAAAACCCCCAAAAATTAAACCACATGCAAGATTTTATTCTTATTGTCAGTAACAGAAAATTTTACTGATTATATGCTTAAAAGATAGAAATCAATTTTCCCTGCACTGAACCTGTAAGTGGAGCACATTGTAGTTCTCGTATGACCTTTCAGTTCTTACTGACAGAGTTTTTCTTGAATATGTAGTGCAAATGGCTGTGTGTCGGTGCAAGTACGAGTGGGCTTGACTGGGGAGGATTGTGTGCTTAGCCGACAGCGGAGAACACCCCCTGGGTCCTCCTGCACAGTGTTAAGAAGATACTTTCATTTGTTCACCAACCAGAACCTGCTGGTGTGTATGCAAGTGATGCATCTCGCTGTGGTTAAAGGAGGAAAATATGTCACCTTGGGGTCTGTAGCACAGCAAGAAAAGAGGCTTTCTTCTTGTATCGCATATTCATTCAAGCAACTGTACGAAATTTGACATTTGATTGATTTCACAATATTTAAGTAGCTGTTTCAACTTTGTATTAGTGTTCTTGGAATAAAAATGAAGCTCCTTAAAACTGACAACCTCATTGTTCCTCTGAGATTTTCTCTCATTTAGTCACCTGCTGCCAGCCCCAGGAAAAAATGCTCATATATCAAGTTTTTTATTAACTATGTAAAGAAACCTATAGCAGGTGGATAGTTCTTCCTGATTCAGTTGGAAGAAAAAAAAACTGAATTTACACACTTTTACAATTTGCGCATAATGTTTAAGATTTGCAAGGTGCAATATATTTTACTCGTGGCTCTCTGGTACGTGTGAGGGTCTCTCCTGGTGACTGCCTAGGGCAATAACACAGGGTGTAATCCCATGTATGCCTCCAGACTCTTCGCTGCCTGCGTAGATGTGGAGGAACGTTTTAGCCCCTGCAGTGTGCCGTAGGGCATGAATACCCTCCCTCCCCTACGCTCGCAGCACCAGCAGGTTCTTCCTGGCTTTCTCCACCTTCGTGTGCGACTCCTTTTACACTCAGAATCTGTGTGGCACAGTTCAATTTGCAGCGATGAGAAATGGCTTAAGGAGGAAGAAATTGACTTTTGACAGGCATTATATGTGAGTATGGCCACTTTCACAAATTTATAACAGCGACTGCAGGTGAAGAGTTCTTTCTTGCCAGAAAATTAAATAAACTGCATAATGTTTGGCCTTATCTAGATTGGCTGAGCAAAAGCTGGGGAATATACGATGTGGAACATACTTATAGAAAAGCCAGATGTCAAATAGACACCCTTAATGCTCAATTCAGCCCCAATGGGAGGCAGTGAAATTACACCTGACCAATGGATGTGAGGCAGCATCCTGACATGAGTAACTTTGCACCACAGGGGCATGGAAATCATATGACACAGGGTGATGGAAACACGGGACATTTCCATCATCAAAGCTAATCCTGCACACAGTCGCATGTGCGCAGTATTAAACCCCAAAGAGCAAAACACAGATTTAATCAACAAAATAATTTACATGAACTAAAACACAGTTTTGCAAGCAATATACTCCAAAATAGGCAGTGAATGTTAAAAACTGACACCTGGACACGTCTCACAAGGGGTGCCATCATTACAGGCAAGAGAACAAATGCTATTATGAACTGAGTGTTATTAGGGACATCCGATATGGATAATTTAAAAAATGCTGTGTTCGGGACCGCTCGCTGATCCCTGGTATCAGATGGGAAATGCCTTGCTATCACCTAAATTAGGCTTTAAATTGTTCAGACTGAACATTCTTAAAATAACTCCTCTAAATAGTTCTACTGAAAGTGTGTACGCTTTCTCAAAATGCCTATACACTCTTTCACTCTTCTTTTAATAACAGAAGAATGTAGGATTACAAATACTAAGGAACGTGACAAAAACAATCCTTAGTATAATATCAACCTTAGTTAGTTGGTATTTGATATGGAGATTCTTCTTTCTTAATAAAAACTATTACTGACCTTAGTCAGTCAAACACAACCATATTGTCACTTTTTCTTATGCCACATCCTATTAATTCCATCAATGTGTCCTTATTGATTCACCTGGTTAATTATCATGACGGTGTGACTAGGTTCTGATTACATTTTGAGGAAAGCTAAAGGAATGATCCACATGACATATGTCCCTCGTCTGCCCTCTAGCTCACCATGGTGCCACCCTCCATTACAGATCTCATCTTGGTCCATGGTTGCAAAGTAACACAGAAAAAGAAATTGATCAACAGTTATCCTAATCGATGGTTCAGAATGAGAAATCAGTGAAAGCTCAGTGCCAATTGATTCTTATCACCCTGCATCCTTTGTATTGCTGGTTGTTGGCCATTAACTGTAAAACCCAGCAGGGGTCTAGCAACCTGGACGAGTTTTAATGATTTCATCTAATCCTAATTATGAGTTCCACTCTAGCTGAAGGAGCACATGATGGGATTTTCTTCATCTGCGTGCAATGTACTATGGTCCGAAATCTGCTCAGTTCTGACACCACTGACCTTGTCTCTCTATGAAATTTCCTTGTTAAGAGTCTGTCAGCTTGCCCCCTGCTGCATGTAGCCGCTGTCATGCAGCCATCATTAGTGGAGACTGGTGCTGTATGTGGTGTGCACACCACAAGCTTCTTTAGGAGGCATTTCCTTCGGGAGGCTGGATCTCAAAGAGCACTGCTGGTCAACTGTGGAGCCCAGAAAGACACCAATCTGAGGTCTCAGCCCAACAGGAAAGAAAAACATTTGTTAAATCTTCTACACCTGAATTGGTGTGAAAATATTAAAAAAAGTTTTTACTGACTAGAATTCACTGTGATGTCTACTGGAATACCTGCTTCACTTAAAACCGTCCCCAGTAAATATGAATAAAGAATTCAAGGTTTTCTTTTGTGATGAAAATTTTGGAAAAATACAGAATATAATTAGTTATTCTGTTTGAGGGGTGGATTTTGGAGTTAATTGATCTAAAATTGACAGTAGATAGGGGTTTGTGTGTGTGTGCACTTGCAAACCTATCTAAAGGGGCCGTTCGGAAAAGAGGGGACATTTTTTAGGTTCCCTCTTGTACATGCTCTAAATCATGTTAAAAACATATTATAAACCATCTGAAAATCTTTTGAAACTTTTGCCAAGAGGGGACATGGGTGTGTGTGTGAGTGTATGCGTGTGTGTGTGTGTCTGCATGGTTGCTTGTTTTGTGTGTCTTAATTTTATTCTGGCAACCTATCCAGCATGTATCCTGTCATCACACGATCACCACCCATGATAGGTCTCTTTGCAACCCTGCAGGAATAAATTGGTAGATGGTAATTCATCCTTTGTAATTAAAAAAGTGTTTCGTAACAAAATAACTGACAATTACTGACATCGCTGCTGTTAGTGCAATGATTTTTCCAAAAGGATGATATTTTGTCTTTTATCAAATTTTACAAGATTGGATCACATGGAAGGAGGGACCTGTGGCCATTCTTTTTGGCACAATCAATCTAGTTCCTGCAAATTCATGAGTCATCCAGTGGCAAATGAGAGTGCAGTGGATAATGTAATAGTATGCCTGGTCAGTTATTCCTATGCTGGCCAAATGTTTTGGATCATTAACCTGGTAAAATACAAAACCAAGAATCACTTTCAGTTGTCTGGTAGAAGCAGATTTTCATCTAAAATGTCCTGGTATTTTAAAATGTCTATCATCTATACCAGCAAAGTTCTCATGGGATTTGAATGATTAAAAGGCCCATGGCATCACAGATACTTCACTGCACTTAACGGTAAGGATGAAGAGCTTTTTCAAATATTCATCCTTTGTTTTATATCAAACCAAGCTGGAATGCTTGCTGCCTAAAAGCTAAATCCTGATCTCATCCGATCGAACCACACAGTTCTGGTTGAAGTTCAAGCAGAGTTTAGCAAACTCCAAATTTTTATGTTTGTGGTGATAGAAAGAAAAAAGGTTTTTGTTTTTGCACTCCCACACACTGGTTCTATGGCTCCACACATCCAGTGCGCCATGCCATATTTATACCTTTTGTCGTATACATTCTTCAGGTAAACAACAAATAATTTACTATCAATTAAAAGTTCCCAAATTCACTGATTACTTAAAAAAAAGTAATGCATAAATAAAAAATGGTTTTGTTACATTTATTTAAAAGGGGATCATTAGTTATATGAAAAACTGTGCCACTGGTGATTTTGCTAAAAAAAAAAAAGATTTCTTAACATTAAATTTGTTTTCCCTACTGAATAACACTACTCAAATGAAAGATTAAATTAGTAAAACTTTTGAAATAAAATATGTATTTATTTTAAAGTATTTTAGCAAATTTGTACTGGGTGTGCCAATAAATGTGGAAGGCTTAGAGTCAACAAGAGAGACTGAGGTGTGTGACCAATCCAAAACTGTAAACATTAGAAGTCTAAGGCAAACGTAAACTAAAAACGGACTTCAAACTACACACCCTTTAGTGAACCTCCAAACCCATTTTCTGCAGACCTTCTCCCTGAAACTGGCATTAGCATAAATCTGCAGTCCTTAGAGGTAATGATTGTGTAAAATTATGGCTGCCTCAGCACACCTTACAGCCCTCTCTGCTATCGCTCCCTTTGGGGTCCAAGGCCCCAGCCTTCGATTGAGATCATCTCCATGCCTTGGTTCTCTCCACTATCAGCCTTCCTCTTTGCCTTCCAGTCCCACTCAAAGGGAATGTGTAACTGAATTTAAAATTGAGTGCCCTTCTTTCAAGGACCACAGCTAATGAGACATTTTGCCTTGAAATCCAGGCTGGATGGAGGAGACCCAGTGGGAAAGGCCTGAGATGATAGCCGCCCTGTACGTCAGGTGTTAGGGTGCTAAGATCCCCGTGTGCTGAAAAGAGAGAAAGGTGGTTTCTAAGTACAGTGAAATGAGCTTTCAATGAACCAGCTCTGTTCTGTTGGTCACCTACGGCCGTCATTGTAAATCCAAGAGTTGTGTGATCTGTATCTAGGAGCAGAACAAGGGCCGACACCAGGCCTCCTCTTTTCCATACATATGTTAGAATCCCTGAAAGGAAAGCCCAAATGGCCTCGCTGAGTATTAGGAAGTGAGGTGACAATTACATTCGGATGGAAGAAAGCAGACTGTAGTGGGTCTGAGTGAGAGGAGGAAGGATGGTGCATGGAGAGATGGAGAAGTGACTCAAAGAGACCAGCCCATAGAAGCAGGTACACTTGACAGTTTGCAGATCGAGGATCATCCAAGACTCTCTGCATGGGTGCAACGATGAAAGGAATCGTCCAAGGGATTCTGCTTTTAATCAGGGGCCCCAAGGAGAGAACCTTGCAGTCGACGGGCCCCCGGCCGCCGCTAGCCACTGTCATGCTAATGAAAGAGGCTCAGGGTGTGAATGGAGAAGCTAGCTTGTTTCTTGTGTGCTAATTAATGCATGTGTCAGGTGTGTGTAAGTGTGCGAGGGAGACTCTTTATGCATTTTAATGAAGTGTCTGCTTATGCCTGAGCGTGTATGCATGTCAGTATGACCGGGATTTTAAGCATGGAGCGAGACAGATGTGTGACCAAAGAGTGGGTTCAAGAGTGCAAAAAATAGTGGATGCATCAACATGAAATTTGTACTAATTTCAAGGATATAAAGCTCTGATTTTGAATCCTCCTTTAATTGAGGTCTACCCTTTTTGGTTCAAATTATAACTGCCAAAAAAGAAAAAATCACCATGAATAAACTATAGTTTCAATATATGTTTTAGAAATTCCAATAAATTATGACATAATTAATCAGTTTTGTTTTACTTTACTTCTCCATTTATAACCTGTCTTGCCGATCTAATTTTTCTCAAGACATGCCATGTTTTGACTGGTGTTTATCAGCCATCTTGTTTCACCCCTTGCAGCAAAAACCAAAAACCAAAAAAAAAAAAAACGTCCTTCACGACATGTTAAGGGAGTGATTTCCAGACAGCCCTTTCAGTCTACCTCTTGTTCCCACAGACACAAACATGGGGGGACCTTTGGAGGCCTCAGGCACAGCATATGGCCTTAGGCTGCAGTATTGTCTAAGCTGTTTGGGCAAGCTAAAATAATGCCATTGTTGCATGTGCCTCTCAGACAAGACATAGGGGAGTGTGTCAGAGTAAAAAGGGAGAGCCATCAAAGTCTGTGACCTTTTAATTTGCTGGTGGCCTCTCCCACAAACGACTGTGTCAGCCATGCACACCACAGTCTGCGACTCGGGACTCTTCCAATCCCACTGGTGTTGACAAGAACCATGTTTCCTGGGTTTTATTTGACTGACGTCCCTCACCAAAACAAGTATTTTTTTAAAATAAAAAAAAAAAAAAAAAAAAAATTCTCAATCAGCGTGGGGAAAATTATGTTGTTGATGCCATAGAGAAAATGCTCATACCTCAAGAAACGTAATACATTTTGCCTCATTACAACCACAAACTATAATGTATTTTTCTTAGGATTTTATATAAAGTCCAACACAAAGCAGATGATAAATGTGAAGGTAAAGGAGGAGGTAAACAAATACATAGCATTCAAATGTTTTTATACATAAAAGCATGATACACATTTGTATTCAAACCCCTATTATATTACTCCTAATGATTTTAGTGTACTGACTATAATTTAACCTCAATAGTGATTTGAGAATAGCAGTGAATAAACAGCACCATGAAGATCAAGGAACACACCAGGCAGGTCACAACAGTGTTTCAACATCTCACAGAGCATTGTTTGAGTCTTCATTCAGAAGTGGGAGCAAGATGGCACAGTTGCAAACCAACCAAGACATAACCATATTCCTAAACTCACAATTCTGCAAAGGGTATTAATGAAAAAAAGTAACCCTTACTTTCTCCATGAGAAAGTAGCGATCTACAGCTCAGTTGGGAGAATATGTTAACATTAAAACAGTCAATTCTGCACTCTACAAATGTGTCCCCTATAGTAAAGTGGCAAAGAGAAAGTCATTGTTGAAAATAAGCCATAAGACATCCATGAAGGCCATGTATAGGATGCATAAATGTGGAAAAAAGGTACTTTGTTGTAGGGCAGAAAACCTTGACATAACCCTGAACACACAATCCCACTGATGAGACAGCATCATACTGTGGAGATGCTTTTCTCCTGACTGACATTGAGGTATGGTGTAGATGTGCAAATCTGGGAGAGGCCAACTCTTACAACTGGAGGGGAGGGGAGTCAATGATTGTAACGTGATAAAAAAGTAAATCAATTGATTTGAAGAAAAGAGAAATTAGTTCATGTAATTATGTCATATTGGGACATAATTACATGAACCCAGACATGTAATTCTATCCATGATCACCAAATAAGTCCCAATATGAAATCTGATTCTCTTAAATCCACAGCTTGGGTGACTGTCTCGCTTCTTGGTTGGAAGACACACTACAGGTCCCTATATGTGGTTCCACAAGTACTGCCTTGCATACTCCGCCCTGCCCCCAACCTTGTCCATCCTGTAAAGTGCCATTATAAAAATGTCAAGGGGTCCCTCTCTCTGTCAAAATCATGTGCCATTATGCAAATCACTGTGTGAACACACATTCTCAAAGATTTACATAAGCTATATGGACTATAACTCAAAGGAGAATACAGAAGTAATTCAAATAGGTGTTATATGGAAATTTTCTTAAAAATAAAAAATAATTATTGTCTTATCTTTAGTTTGAATTGTTTAGTGTTATGTGTTTACTAAGTTTGTGTTCTTAACAATAATTTATATACGGTATTTTCTTTATTATATGAGCGTAAAACAACGATTTTTAAGTAGGGATGTACCAATCAGGCAGTTTTCGTTGAGGTCTGACTTGTCTATTCTGCTTTTGACGCTTCCAATTTTTTTTCATACTGTGACACATAAAGGACCACAAATATGTTGAAGGTTTTTAAAAATTTTTTCCACTTTTTTATAGAGAGCAGTTTTTATTCCAAAAGAATAAAAACTGCAATGACACATAAAATCATACATACATAAACAATAAAAAAATTACACTTTTTATGTATCAAAACATGTGTCCCTAAACTTAATTGGATTTTTTATTGGTTTAAAAGACAAATCAAGGTTCATTCTTTTCACAGATGCATTATTAGATAAAACATGTTGGGAGTTTTTAGTCTTGATGCATAACAGTCTTGGTGAATCAGCAAATAAAATCGGATGTTTTTGCATTTTTTCAGAGGCAATAAAGATAAAGGAAAAATTGAAAGATGCAGAAATCTGGCTGTCTCACTGGTGCATTTCTAGCATAATATGAAGGTAGAGAATAAAAAAAGGAAGTTTAAAAAAAAATTTAAATTAAAGTGTGACTGTATGCAGCTCTGCTTAGCTTCCAATGCAACAGAAGTCAGACTCATGCTCAAGTTTGAATATATTCAAATCAAGAGGATTTTCCATCACTGATACATTTTATTGAAAAGATCACACAAGGAAGGGTGTAGTGGCAGTACCCTCTCAAATTGGGTGGAGAGTGATTTTCTGAGTGACTATTAGACAGAAGCTTTTATGTGATTGGATCCATTTTACATTTTCTCACTCTTTCTTTTTTCCTGGCATTAAATGTCTGTGTTTGAAATGTAATGTCTGCAGAGGAAATGGAGACAATGAGAAACGAAGGTGAGAGGGATATAAGAGGCAGAAATGTGAAATTCTTTTGGTAGAAAGCATGAAGGTGCCTGAGACAGAGGTGAACCCTGTAATGTACCCATTTGAATGTTGAATCATCCATTTACCATGACTTTCACTGCGTTGCTGTTGGACAGAGTTCCTCATACGAAGAGCAATAAAAAGGTTCTATGTGTATACTTCTTTGGACTTGCACAATAGCGCAATGTGACATTATAGAAAATCAAAAAAAGAACAGCTAACTTCCCCACTCTGTGACACATTAGGGTATCGACGCGGTCTAGCGAAAGGCGTAAGAGAAACAGCAGCCAGGGCCCTCTGTTTTGACAGCTATAAACTAGAACATTGTTCCATTGTTTGCTTCCCATAGATGCAGTTTGAGTGGCAGTGAATGTGGCGTACGCTGACATGTAGAGCTGCTTCACATTTCCTCTAATTGCTCCGCGTTGCCCGAGCCTGGCACACATGTAGAGCATGGTGAGAGGCAACTCTTTTCAGGTCAGAACAGGAGGTGCTGTGTTTTGGCATACAAAGAAGAAAAAATGCAGCCATGAGGGGGTAGACAAATAACAAGAGGAGTAGGAGGAGAAAAGCACAAAAGGGAGGCGTTTTATCATTTCTGACTGAGTATTCTGAAGGACAGAGGTCGACGGCCCTGTTTCTGCAACTCTGTAGAGTTGTAGAGTAAGGTCTGGCATTTAGCATTAACCTACATACAGTGGTAAAAACAAGTGCTGAAAACACAAAATTCATTCTAATAGGGCTATTAGAAAAAAATAATACTAGATATCAGTGCACAACCCAAGTAATTTAGACATACAAAGAAATTAGATAAATGGCAGAGGGACTAAGTAATTGACACACTTAGTGATATTTCTTCAATACTTAGTAAAGATTTTTTGGTCAAGGTAGATTGAGGAGGACTAATGCATGAAGAAAGTATTTGCATGCTTAGTCCAGGCATGATTTGGACCCATTCTTCAGCTCAAACTCTCTTCAAATTTTCAATGCTATTGAATCATGAATTCTTTCCATCAGTTTTCAGTTGGGATGATTGCCGTGGCCATTCCAGCAGTTTTCTTCCTCCGTTGAGGGTTTGATTGCCTGTTTATTTGGATCAGTGTCTTGAGGGAAAAAAAATCACCCTTTGATAGTTCATCTTAGGCCTCTGATTAAGAAAAACCCAGTACATTTATCTTCAATTCAATTTAATGAGGTATTACAGTACCATATTGTTAAAGACAGTCCGACTCTACGATGTTCCCATCTCCAAACGTTATTGTTGGTATGTAATTTTTTAATACTTCCTTATGACCAGACTATTTCTTACCCGTACTTCAATCGCTTAATGTTCAAATGTTCAGCAGCTTCAAAATGCTTTTCCTTCTGCAGTGGAGTCTTTGTGCAGCAAGTGCTCACAGACAACATTGTGGTTGAGTGCATTGTTTATTGTTTTCATGTAAGAACTGTAGCTTATGAATCCTGGTCTTTCTGAACTTCATTGCAAGTGGAGGTTCAACAAGCTTCTTGATTATTTTGTTCTACTTCTAAAAGGTACATGTACATTTTGACAGCTCACAGAAACATGCACAAGTATGTGCCTTTCTTAGTTTTTATAGATATATAATTTTTATAAAACATATTCCGCGTGTTCTTCTACCTTACATATAATTTGTGAACTTTGTTTTGACTTTTTTTTTATGTGTTGGGAATCTTGGCTTTTTACTGGTGTCTGGTCTAAATTCCATGTCAACAGCAACATTAGTAATACATTTATTGATAGACATTGATGTTTACAGTACATTGTTTTCCACTTTACATGTCACTCAAATGCATTTTGTCCGTCAGCAAAGAAAGTCAGTTTTTGGAAACCACCACAAATGCAGAAACAAAGAAAGGGGGGCACAATATAGTGGCAGACACAGCGTCACTTTTGATTCATGTTGCGCTGAGAAGTATTGAGATTGGAGAAAATCCTTGCAAGGGAGGAGGGAAAAAGCCTCTATCCTTGCTGATGCTATTTTAATTAAATAGTTGCTAGGTTACACATTGCAGAACGACAGAGGTAGGTGGTGTGGCACAGGCGTCTGGGCAAGGGGAACAGTGTGTGTGAGGCAGCACATGTCCCTGAACAATGAAAACACATCCCCCTTTCTTTTTCCACACCCCAATTTATAATAAGGATTTCAAATGCGAGACATATTGACATGAACTACAGTGAGAGCGATTTTACGCTCCCTAAAACTCTCTCCTTCGTCGTCTCCCCGTATCCGTCTGTCCTTTTCATTATTTTCTCACAGATCTGAAGACGGGTTGGTGGTGGGGGGAGGAAGCCCCTTTTCATCATGGTGACACTGCTTTTCACCTCCGCTGGTGACTGGTGCTCCCAGTGCACGCCGGGATCCCAGACATCGCAGAATGCCACGAGGCCCCGTGTGCCCTGGCAACTACTTTCGGCTTTTTACTGCCTCCTCCCAAAACATCCTCGTGAATGTACAGACACACCTCCTCTAGTTTCTACCCCGAGCCTCCATCCACAGCAGCTCTGACCACACAGCAGCTCAGACAGAGCTCTGATGGAGATGGACTGGAAGAGAGGGGAAGTCTTCCTTGATGTTGGAAATAAATCTGACAGACCCCACCGGATGAGGCAGAGTCTAATCTTTTTTCACCGACTGAAGGGTGTGTGCATGTAGAGGAGTTTGTCTTTTTTTTTTTTTCACCCAACATCACTTTCTTTATTTTCAACACCCCCTCTTCATCTGAGCCTTTCTTTTCTGTGGCAGTGCAGATAATGCCATAATTTACAGCCATGCATTGCAGAAGATGAATGATAGTTGCTTTTCTTGCTTGGGATGCATTCACCTTTACCAGATAATAGCCCTTTTGAGAGAATAATAAAAGCAAATGTCTTATTTTTATATTACGTTTTCATTCTAACGCTCGAGAAGTGAAATGTAATTTTCAATCTTTCATTTAAAAACAAAGTTGATGGTTATGAGTGCGCTACTTTTTTCTTTAGATATTCCTTTCATATTCTTCAGTGAAATATTATAAAAGTAAAAAGTTTTTTTTATGTTATTCAATCATTTAAAGTCTCTGGTGCATATAAGAGTATGCCTAAAAAGGGTAATTTTGCACACACACACACACACACGCAAATGTGTAATGCTTAGTAAAAGAATTAATACGTATGGAACTTTTTTTTATATTTCTCACATCACAACTACAAGTAGAAAGTATATAATTTAGATTTTTTTGTGTGACAGACCAACACAAAGCAGCGGATAATTATGGAGTGGAAATAAGATAATATATATCTTTAAAGCTTTCTGTGAAAAAAAAGAAAACTCTCTCTCTGAAGTCAGCTAAAACGACTGTCAGTATGAAGCCCTTAGAGGTTTGTTAGAGAACATTAGTGAACAAACAGCAGCATGAAGACAAACAGGTCAAGCTGTGGAGAAATTCAATCCATTGTATGAAAATGAGGGGCTGCACAGTGGCGCAGTTGGTAGCACTGTTGCCTTGCAGCAAGAAGGTCCTGGGTTCGATTCCCGGCCGGGGTCTTTCTGCATGGAGTTTGCATGTTCTCCCTGTGCATGCGTGGGTTCTCTCCGGGTACTCCGGCTTCCTCCCACAGTCCAAAAACATGACTGTCAGGTCAATTGGTTTCTCTAAATTCTCCCTAGGTGTGAGTGTGTGTGTGCATGGTTGTTTGTCCTGTATGTCTCTGTGTTGCCCTGCGACGGACTGGCGACCTGTCCAGGGTGTACCCCGCCTCTCGCCCGGAACGTAGCTGGAGATGGGCACCAGCAACCCTCCCGACCCCATTAGGGACAAGGGTGAACAGAAAATGGATGGATGGATGGATGGATGTATGAAAATTGAAAGAATATGGCACAAATGCACAGCTGCCCACCTAAACTGAAAGTGTTTCCAGGGGGGCATAAAGCACTGAAATTCAGTACTGGAATAAAGCAGAAAGATTTGCCCTCTGCAGTTTTCCAAAAGTCACATAACAAAATGAGAAAAAATGTAACAGGAGGAGCTCTAGTCAAATGTAATGCATGCAAAACGCTAAATGTGGTACAAAGCTCATACCTTAAAAACACCATGCTCACTGTGAAACATAGAGGCATCACCATTTTGTTTTTCAGTTTTTCAGCAAGGGCCAGGAAGCTGACCAGAGTTGATGGGAAAATGGGTGAAGCTAATATAGGTCAGTGTTGCCAGAGACTGCAAGAGACTCCAGACATTAGTGGATGGTCACCTTCAAACAGAACTCAAACCTTAAATATGCAGCTAAGGATACAATCGAATGGTTTTGATCAAATTCATGTCCATGAGTTAATATGGCTTGGGCTGAACCACATTTTAAAAGATGTTTTACAGACACTCTGTTCAGTCTAAATTAACTTTTGCCGCTTAACAAAAATTCCAGTTCATAAATCTGCAAAACTGGACAATATTACCTGGACGTCATATTTACTCGATATGTTTCCTTTCACACATTATTTGTGTTATTTTATTACTCAAAACCACCACAAAATATGTTTAGGTTTGTGAGTGTAACATCAAAAAAATGTGAAAAACCTTAAGGGTCATGAATGTTTTTGCAGCGATTTTAATTTAAACAAAAAGCATAAAAACTTTAAATATAAAGAACATTAATCTGTCCTTGATGTATCTGCCCCCGCAAAAAACAATTTACACTCTCATGTCTTTCCAACAGACAATGCTGCAGGAGGGAACGGACAATCAACATGTGTCTGCAGCACGACAGGCTTGTTTCTGAGTGTCCAGGGTCAGCCTCCCAAGGGACCACTCCAAAGGACTGCAGTGACCTGCCAACACCTCTCCCCTGACATGTTGCAGCCAGAGGTCAAAGACAATATCTGAGGCGGCGTCAGTTCAATGTGTAACCTTCTCACATATAATCAGGATTAGGGCAATTGACCCATTCATATTTTTGCTAATGTTCTGAAGACATTTTATTTTTCAAGGAAATGTGATGCATTGCTTTGAAGAAACCAGAACTATTTAAGTTATATTAATGAAGCAGTTTGTTTCTTGTGAGGCAAGACCAAAGATATGAACAGAGGAAAGCAAATGTTCTAAATTTGTTCCCTTACCAACATCAACAAGGTAAAATCTTGTATATAAACAAAACTGATACACTGATATATGAATCTAAATAATAATAAAAAAAATAAATCAGTAGGTGGACAAATAAATTTAGCTGGCCTATA
The DNA here is from genome assembly GCF_001444195.1 of Xiphophorus couchianus. Taxonomy (NCBI): domain Eukaryota; kingdom Metazoa; phylum Chordata; class Actinopteri; order Cyprinodontiformes; family Poeciliidae; genus Xiphophorus; species Xiphophorus couchianus. Next base: position 19,280,536 of record NC_040239.1, read on the forward strand.
GAACTAAGATTAATTTTATATATGTTCTACTTCACAGTTTCCAAAGACACCTAACTACGGGAATAAATCAGAAACATCAGCCGGCTTTAAAGCTATGTGAACCAGAGGTTTAACTACTATATGAATGCCATTTGCATTATTTTCCTAATAAAATATAACAGTGAAAATTAGCTCCACCAAGCTTGAAGCACGTAGAGGAGAAAAGTGGGGGCAAAAAAACAATTGCCATTTCCACATTTTTCTTAAAGCGTATGGGTAGAACAATATGATTTTTTAAAATAATACTTATTATTGATATTATATTGGCATTGGAGAAACCTAAAAAGGAACCCCCCCAAAAGGCAACACTATGTGCACACTGCAGCACCTTTGTTCTAGTTCAAGTCCCGCATTCACTAAAGTGCGATATATCCTCCTAATGAACGGTCATCCAGAGTGCTGCATAAACGACAACAACATCACACGGTGTTCCATATCAAAGATCCCATCTACTCTCATCCTTCCACTGGCTCAATCTGAGGCCTTTTCTCTGGACACATTATTACTGTCATCATTTTAACATGAAAGGGAGGAAACAAGTGCTGCACCACTACCAAGGAGACACCTTGATCCCAGAGCATTTGCATTCGCCACCTTGTTCCGCCTGATGTATGAACGAGTTAGCGCTGGGCTCTGTGATTGGCCGGCGCTGAAAAGCAGAAGCAGGCACTCTGCTAATGCTGCATATGTTGCTCCCCCTTCCCCCCTTCTTCCACACTGTGTCACACTCAGGCGGTGGCACTAGAGGGCAGTCCACCCTGTTGCTTTTTGTTGTGGAGGAGGCAGACACTGTTGGGGCTCACACTGAGGGAATGATCTTTTAAAATATTTTGTAATTTTTGTCAATTCCATGGAAAATTAGTTAGGAATTTTTGGAAATCAGTGGTTTGACAACTACTTCTGGACTGGACGGTTTATACTCAGTTGAGTACTGAAAAGGAAAACTCATCAGTTGGTTTTCGTCAATTGGAAAAGTTAGTTTATGCAATGTATATTCACATTGAATAAACTAACAGAGGTAGGCAAAGAGGATGCTTTCCAAAAGCTTTTAAAGAAAGCCTTTTATTTTAAAGAGGTAGGATAATGCTCTCACACACACAGCTGGACTGTTGCTCTCTGTCTGTGGTGCAGTCATTCAGGAGGCTGCTGCTAATTGAAGACACACAACAATGAAGCGCGGAAACCCCAAAGCAACAGCGTTAATCAGAGAAAAAATAATAATGTAAGAGCAGTAGTGATTACAGTGAGGACAGCCAGCCATTTCAGCAGACCTCAAATTTGATCTAAGTGGTGATTTTAATATAGTTTATAAGGACTTCTTGTGCACTTCTTTCCCTGTCTGCCAGAAGCTAGCTCAGTCCGAGACAAATCCAGAAAACTTTATTACTGGATGAGTGTAAATAGGTTCTGACATTAGTTGGGAAAGAAGCGTTTGCTTCAACACATTTGTTGATATTAAATCACCATCAAACACTCTATTATTTCAGATCATTGTAAAAATATTCTCCTGTTGACTTTGTGTCATAACTTTTGTTGCTCCCAACCATTCAAACACAAAACAAAGACAATTTAATTACTGTTTTATATACAACACTGAAACACTTTTTAAAAACATATAGCCACGACATTTATTTATAAGTTTGTTTATAAAGCACTTGTCATTTTATATCAACACTACTCTAATACTTTCTGCATGTTGCCTTCAGTTGGCATTTCTACTTTCATTAACATCTCCAGTGCCTCTATTTGTTTAAAAATACTTGAACTTCTATTAAAATTTTTTAAATACATTTATCAGTTGACTATAATTATTTTTGATTTCTTTTAGCAACCTGTGACAGTTCTGTCCTATTTCTCTGCTTGTTTTTTTTCCCAGAAATTTGTGAATGTGACAAATAAAAACCTTGAACCTTTTATGTTTTACCACTAAATGAAATGTCCACTGTGGATTTTTCACTTGTGTTTGTCATTCATTATTTAACATGAATCTGTTCTAAATGTGGTTTCTTTGTTACTTGGAGAAAATGTGAATGATTTGCAAATGGTTTGACCTTTTAATCAAAACTTCGTCATGATAAATATTTTTCTATGCCCATTAAAAAAGTGGCGTTGTGGAATTTTGATGCGACTTACAATTTACATTTGTTCTGAAAAGCAAGTTTAAAATAACTTAATTTAAAAAAACCTACTTCACATCTGTAAACACTTCAGTGTTGTGCACCACCTTTGGATCTGCTGTGATGGTTTAGAAAAGAATATGATTGGATGTTTTATATATAGGATATGTGCTATGATCTCATTCATCCTGTAATCGGCGTGCTATTATGAAAGAAAAAAAGCTTTTTCTAAAAATCTTTTCACTCACATTTAATTGAAGGTATCAATGAAGAGAAAAAAACACCTAAAACTAGGTTACAGGAGGTCAAGCAATGTAAAGTGGTCTCTTTTCGGCCATTCATGGGAGAAGGTCAGGTCAATCATGTAAGTATGGCAGCCGCTTCTCACAATCAACATCGGGATGGGTTAGCCCTTCTGTGCTAGACAGAAAGCCTGCTTTTGTAGCGTCAACCCCTTCAGAAGCTTCTCGGTTCTTCGGCTGTGTTGTGGCGACGGAGGGGTGGGGGTCTCTGCTCTACGAAGAGGGGCCCTCTGTGAAAAGGCCCCACTCAAGAGGAATAAAGGAGCCTCTCTAGTGGTTTGTTTTGGAGGCTGTCTTATTGATCTGTCTACCTATGAATGAATGCATTGGCCCAGTTTTCCCGCTCACAGCTACAATGGCACTCGGCCTGTATTAACTGCCCCGATGTTATTCCCAGAGAATGGCGCACATTGAGAGGAGTTTTGGGAACGTTTGTCGTTTCATCCCCGAATCCACAAACCTTTCCCCGGAGAATGGAGACGGTTAACAAGGAGAAGTAAATCAATGACTGCTGACTGCCAAAATCAATATTATAGATTGAACAAGAATGTGGAACAGTTCATACATACAAAGACGCTGAACCACAACAGCCACTTCATTTTCCTAACTGAACATTATTTTGTTTAGGACCTTGGAGTTCTGTACTAAAAACTGGACTTTTAAGTGCCATTATATTTATTATTCTCAACTAGGAGTAAAAATCTTTTCAGAATTTAGTTTTTTCCTTGCCCCCCCTACTTTCCTTGTTGCTTGTAAGTTGCTTGTGAGCAAGATGTGCCTTAAAATAAATTGTTGTTCGAAACAATAATCCAAAGAAAATGAATATTGGAGATTTTTCCTGTTTTTACCATCCTATGTTTATGGCATAATAAACTCAAGTTTCTGTTCATCCTTGTTTGTTAGTTCCAGGTCTTTTAAACTATTTAATTATTGCTCTTGACTCTAGTACGGATGTAAGCGAGTAGTCTTTCCATTGTAAATGTTTAATAACTTAGAAAGATCAAAACCAATTTGTCTTATTTGTAAAGCATGTTATCTTGTCTTTCCCGGTTTGATAAGTAGCAATGTGGCATGGACCTCTCTGTCTCTTTGCATTTTTATGCAATAGGAGAAAGGAAAGGCATTCCAAGGCACTTCGATACACTAACAGTGCTGGGGACATTAATTGGCACCTCTACCAAATAGTCTTAACATAATGTCTTTTTTTTTTTTTTGCAGTAGGAGAATCTTATGCACAGACAATCTTGTTACCAAGCACAATGAGGAGGAAAGCGAACTCTACAAAGATTAGAAAGTTTGAACAAAGAGTCACATTTTGGGTCTTAAATCTGCATAACTGTATATAAAAACTGTTAGGAATAATGTAAAAAAACCCTATCCCATCCTGTAAATGGGAAATTTTCTTCAACTGGAATTGTGTGCAGTCATACCAAAATTTGTACCAAGTCATTTAAAAAAGAAAAACCTACTTCAGTGAACCCCTAGTGTTTGTTTGGAGTTGAAATCCACAGAAAAAAAAGTCAGCAAATATTGAACAGAAGTCCACTGTAAAATACTGTAGATGGAATAGTATTAACAAATGAATGTGTTAGTTTTTTTTTTACCCCTCCAGGGGGTCTTTTTGTGGGCTCTAGTGTCCCTTATGTGATAGTGGGCTGACAGGAAACGGGGAAGGAGAGGGGGGAAGACATGCGACAAATGTCGTCGGGTCCGGGAGTCGAACCCGCGACGGCCGCGTTGAGGACTCAAGGCCTCCAAATACAGGTCGCGCTAACCGCTACGCCACCACGGCACGCCCCATGTGTTAGTTTTTTACCCATCCTTACCAAAGATGTTAATGACATGTCACTTGTGCATCTTCAAATATTTAATTAGTAAATTAAACAAATGTGAAGAATACTATACTCTTCTGTGAAGAGGCAGAAAAAAGACCTAATGCCAGTCCTTTGATGCCTATGCTGTTGCTCAGTTACTTTTGTAGTTTCTGGTCTTACAGACAAAATAATTAACAGTATATATTAAACATCCAGACATGTATTTCTGTGGCCATTTGCATTCCAGGATTAAAGTGGAAAACAACACATTTCGAACTTCCATGATGGTTAGTGTCCTTTTTTTAGTGTCCTCCTGAAAAAAACATCCTACAGTGTTTCTAATAATCTCATGCATGATCCCCAGTTAGGCTGTGCAAGACAAAAAAATAAAAGGACAAAGAAAAGAACATAATTTATTTAGACAAAATCTAAAGCAGAAATAAATACACGACAGAACAACATGTGTTATTTTAGTTTGTGAACCCAAAAATGAGCAATAAACACTTAATAGTGGTAAAAAACTGAAAATATCAACATCTGTTCATCTGGACAGTGGATTCTGAAAATATCCAAAATATTATTTTCAATTACCCAGACCAGACTGTTAAATAAAAGGTAATCTCTCACAGATTTGTCAAACACATTTAAAAAAAAAAAAGATTTTAGCCATTGTGCACTTCAACAACAAAATGAACGACTTACAATTCAAATTAGAAATGTTTGCAGGCATAAGTAAATAAATATAAAAAAGTAAATCAAAATATAAATGATTACGACAAATATGATTAGGATGAGATTCAGATTAAACACATTTGACAAGGAATGAATTTGAAAATTGCAGTGAAGTAGGTGGAAGGGGGTTAAATCAACTCAAATCAATTTATTAAAACGCAATCTAAAAATCAGGCAGGATTGATACATTCACTATGTGCATATTCCCCATCGTTTCAAACAGATACAAACAAAAGCTAAGACTGAAAATCAGGATTTAAAAAATGTTGATATGGTGTTGCTGGAATAGGTTGCTGTATCAAAACTGATGTCTGGAGTTCATAAACGCCAGCTTGATCACACGTTAAGCCCAAAGATAAACAGCTGAACCAAAGAAAACAATAATTTGAAATTAACCTGACACAATGTGCCCTACATTCCTAATAACACTGGGCAAGTGTGTTGGCCAGTGAGTCAAAAGCACAATGATTCCTTGTGCGCATATTTATATGTTCCTACCGACGTAGAACAATCCACAGAGACTTACTGAACACGTGGTTCTTGTGTGAACCACAACCACTAATTCCCAATGTAACAAGTCAGATCTACAGAAAAACTGAAGGCCGCAGAGTTGTAGTGCAGTTTCACAAAGTAGCAGAAATAAAACCTTCAGCAACAAAGCACAGACTTGTTGGGTATTAGGACCCTTACTTGGCACCATTTTAAAAACGTATATTTTACGAAAAAAATCTAAAAATGCACAATTAAATGTTCGAGATAAAAAAAAAACAACTATGCCATCTTAAAGCAGCTGACTTCTCTTCATAACAATGCCCTATGAGTATACAGCTGACGATCAGCAGTGAACACGTTCCAGCAGACAGACAGGGGCATAAGCTGTTGCCCCGACTGAGCCCCACACACGTTGGCCTCCCGTAAAACACATTAGTCCTCTCACACGCCCACTAAAATGACTCAAGTAAAACCATGAAGGTAAACTATAAACATGACAAACACACCAGAAATCCTTCCATATTTAAATTCAACTTTGTCCTGTATGGAGAGCTCAGTCAGATGACTCTAAGCACATCAACTTCAAGTTGAGGAGAAACGATCTCATCTCTTCTGCGAGTCCATCTCTTGCTCTCCAACTCTAGAAACCTGAGCTGGACTACAGCACTACCAAGCAGAAACTCACTGGTCCTTAATACAATGTTTCAAGACTGTGTAAGACATTTCAGGTACAAAATAATAATAATAATAAAAAAACAGGTTAATTTGTTTAACAACACACAATTTTAAGAGACTTAAGGAGTGAAGAACAACTCATAACCCCATTCTGTTTCTTTTTGGTCCCAACCTCCTTCCATTTCATAGCCATGTACTTAACCATAGAGCATTGGTTTGTTTCTATAGGTAGTTAATTATCTGTATCATTGTAAAAAAAAATAAATGCTAAACAAATATAATTCAAATAAAACCCATTTTCCTAAGATTGTGGTTCAGATCCCTGTTTGGGTCATTTCAGTCTTATAAAATTGAACACTTTATGACCCCCCGATTAAACCAAAACTATGAGCAACCTCCAGCAGAAGGCTAATTAATAGCCTTTACAGTCATAACGCATTTTCTTACAGTAGTCTGCGAGTAGATTATAGAACACTTATTTAAAACAGTTGGTTGTCAAAGCAGGTACAAAATGTCCCCAAAGTGAACACAAACTGACACATGGTGTTTACAAAACATCCCGAGGTAGACAACCAATTTTATTATCCAAAAAAGGTTGGGAACAAAAAGACCAAACCTAATAAGACCCGGTGTAGAGGAGAAATGACCTGTACCAAAGCAAGACGCAACTAACCAGTGAACAAAACGTGGTAGAAATCAGTTCCCAAACAAACAGAAAACACAAAAATGATAAGGAAAAGAAACCACAGTCTGATTAGAATGATCCAGATATTCTGTGATTTAAATGTAGCTCCTTTTCCAATCCGTCAATGGGTATTTATGTGGGAGATTCACATTTCCTTCGACAAGAATATTTCCAAATTCAACTCTGGACAAAAATAAAAGAGGACCACTCACCTGTCTTTTTAATTAACACTTTTCTCTAAACATTATTGTGGATTTCATATAAGTGGTACTTCTGTTGGCCAGTCCACTAAGACCTAAACAGATAGCTTCAAAAGAATCAGCTAATGTCAATTATATTTGTCAAAACATTTGACTCCCATTGTTATTCTTGAAGAGCTGAGTGTCAAAATAGATAATAGTCTTACATTTAGCACTTGATAACTGCTAAATTTAGTGGGTGTTTATATTGTACTTTTTAATTAATTTACACATCAAAATAACATTGAAGAAAAATGATAAGTAATTTTGAAATTACTCTAATCAATGTGTTTTAATATCTTAGAGGAGGAGCATCAGGTTACAGATTTTAAATAGATTGTGCGTTTTTTTCCAAATTTTCAAGCTAAATCAGTAAAATTGTAGCGATTTTACTTTCATACCAGTAAAATCAATAAAATGTACTACGATAAAAAGAATGACCTGGCGATCATTGAAATCAGAGATAATTTAACGAAAATTATAACATTTTAAAATTAGTACTCTAATTGACTTGTTGAAAAGCATTAAAGGAGCTGCATTATGTTGTTTTTATAGTTAAAGATATCTGAGAATGTTTGAGATACCAAAAAACGGCATGTAGACTGCAGTCACTAAATGGCTTTAGTGATCAGTTTCTATGGAGAAAAGCAGAATTGCACGAAAGCTATTTTTCCATTTACTAATAACCAGAATCTCTGATTATTTTATTGTGTAAAATTAATAAATCTGTCTGTAAAGTTTTTATGTCACTTCACCGATGACACTGATTTATTTACCTCTCATTGTTTAATGGTGAGCCTTGTAAAGACTTACGGGCTTTTGCTGCTCGAATGAATAAAAAACATTACTTCTATGCAAGTTAAATCAAATAAGAGTTCACAGTCATCTGTGGAGGAAGCACTGGGAGCAAAACCAAGAGCTCTGATGATATGATCAGTTGTTCTGAGGCGGTCAGAAACATGGAGGTGAAGGAGGAAGAGTTGTGGAGCAGAGTCATGAGTGGGCTTCTGTAAGACCCCAATAAGTCCTTTTCTGACCATGTCCAGAAAAGTAGAGGTTTAAATGCCACATTTTGGGATTGCTGCTGATGCTATGCCGCCATGAGATACTGATGGTAGAAGAGGCCAAAAAGAGAGGTGGAGAACAGACAGGCAGCAATCCACCAGGCGAAGAAGGAGAACAGGCCCCTGAAAAGTAAGGGGCTAAAAACAGTCCGTAAGCCCCCAAGAGCCATTGAGAGTTGGGCCACAGATGCCCGGGCTCCGGTTTCCACCACTGTATCTGGTTTTAGAGGTGCTATTTGTTCTGTTCCGATAACAGAATCAGAGTTTATCTCATGGAGGCAAGGCAAGTCTTCTTCAGGATAGACCCACCAGGAGTGACCACCTATTGCAAGTGAAGAAAAAAAAAGGGAAAAGAATGGATTGATGTTATAGAAAGCAAAGACTATTCAAGACAAAAGTAAAATACTATGGAGTGACTCACCTAAAGTTTTTAGCAGCAAAGTTGTATGTAGCAACATCACCAGTGGTGCCGCATACTGTAGTGCGATTACGCACAAGTAGTAAAAAACACGTGCAATCTAGACAAGGAAGAATGGCATTAGTTCAGAATATTTCAGATTTTTCAAAATAAAAAACTGTTGCAAGACAAAACATTTCCAAACATTCAACATGTGAATCCAACATCGTCATTGGCTGACTTTTTGAATTTCTGAATGGCCGGTTCTCAGTCAGGGCCAATCAAACTGAAAATTCTACCATTTTAGTTAACAGGGAATTCTCTTAAGTTTCCTCAGTATTTAAAACTATTTTAAGATAAAAACTAAAAAATAAATTACAACAATGGCAACGAAAAATAATCTGATTGGTTAGTTGCTAAAACTGTAACGTAAGAAAAATCAAAAAATTAATTTGAGGACAGTACACACTAACCAACACATCTCACACCTCAATGTAAAATGGTGGAATTTAGAGTGGTAGCATTTTTACATCTATAGTTATTAAGGAAAAAATAAAGGAAAAAGCATAATATTTGTAGGTTTAAATTGAAAAGATCACAGAATACATGACACAACCATTTAATTATCTACATTTTCAAAACTATTCTAAACTAAAACTATAACTCTAGAAGACATAGCTGCTATTCAATATTTAATACTAAACAAGGTGCCAAGTTTAGAGTATCTTATAAAAGAAATAGCTGCAGTGTTGTAGTTTAAAAGAAGCACAAAACTATGAACAAAGTAGTTACCATCTTCTGCAGGTCAACTGTACTTATCCGTCCTGCTTCCTTCTTCATCTGGTCCACACCTTTCTGTGCCAGGTTGAGGTAGGCCTGCAGGTGATGTCTCATCATGACAAGCCGGAGCACACACATCAGTATAATAACCCATAACCGCAACGAATCATACGTCTGCTCGCTCATCCTGGCATTAATGGGAAGGCGGAAATAAAGGTGGAGAAACAGGGGAGAAAAAAAGGCAGTTTTTTTCTGCTCCACAAACTTAACACATCGTGAAAGCATCATCTGGGTGGTAAGCAGAGGCACAGAGACAGAAAGAAATGACAAGGGGAGGAAAAAGAGCCACAAACAGCTCAGAAGAAAAGGCAAGAGAGGGTGAAATTGAGGTATAAAAAGGTGAAAAGGGGGAAGTGTAACATGAAATTAAACTTAATCAGGTTTGACCTTGATGCGCATAAAGGCCCATGTCAAAGGCAGAAGAAAGTTAGATGCACGACAGACTTCAAACAACAAGTAGAGGATAACATCTTAGAATTAATGATGAGAGAGAAATAAAAAAAAATATATTTTCTTTTTGTGGTGAAGACAATGTATATGTTGCTGTCACTTCTTCTATGAACCAAACACAGCGCTTCCTTTATCCCACTGTTGTAAACTTTTAAGTTGTTTACTTTGGTTATATTTATTTTCTTTAAAACACAAAGGTAAGAGGTTTTTCCAGCCTGCTTGTTTGACTTATAAGTAGCGGATTAGTAAAAAAATGTAAATTAAAGTAGCTCATTTGCAGAGTGAGGAAATCATTGTGGAGAGATTTGTGCAATAATGCCAAACAAAGAGATAGTTGAAGCTTAAAAATAGGTCTTTAAACATTACTATGGTTTTATCGTTTGGCTTGATAAGCATCCATGTCCTCATGTTGTAGTTTAATAAAGTTTTAAAAAATAGCAAAAAAAAGTACAAAAAGACTTAAAAAACATAACTATGAAAAAAAATGTTAAACTGGTTTCTATGAGAACTGATGGACAAAATGATCTACCTGTAACCTTTCTTACTGTAGAATTATATCGTTCTTCTATTGCATTAGACTCTCTACCACTGGGCTACTGCTGACACAGCATGGTGCTGCTGTGGAACGGTTATGATGACAATCCATATGCTGGTTATTGGACTAACACAAAAAGTGGAAAGATGACAAAAAGACAGCAAGTTCACAACATCTTTTATGTTTGATGTTGCTTTTTCAACAATATATAAACAGCCACCACTTTTAATAAATTAGCATATGGTGATAGAGCTACTTGGTCTATGTATATGTGCTTCTTTTCCAGAGAAATAAGGACATTTTTTCTACTTTTATCATCACAAACCAGATGTTGATTAAATAAAATATTGATTAACTAAAGCATCTTAAGTTTACATTGAAAGATAACTACAAACTTCTTTCTTATGAGCAAACACGTATTTTACTACACGAGAATTTCACATTTTCCAATATGTCAAAGCACCACACAGTTCATAATTTATTTATGAGAAAAAAAATGCTAGAGCATATAGTATAGCATGGTATACACAAAACTTTTACTTACAAAGGCACGCTCTGTTTCCCAAGAGTGGGATTCAATATGTAGTCCTTGGTAATAGGCTTCACCCACAGCAGGACCATGATGAGGGGGGAGAGGAAGTTGATATAAAGCAGAGTTCTGTGAAACAATTTAGAATAGAAGCAGAGATAACTCAGTATCAGTAAGCTTTACTCCAACATTTTCTTATCATTTTCACTTAAGCTAACCTGAAGTTATACATTTTTAACCCTGATGTGAAGTTAACAAGGATGGACCTTAGAAATGCAACCTTCCCTGAAATAGGTGATAATATTACCATGGCAAAAAACTTTGAGGGCACTTGAAATAATCCCCTCTAGTTACAGGGCTGGACAAGGTAAGCTTATGGCACTTATGAAGGGAAATGGAAGAGGAAGCCATTTTGGAAATGCTACTATGCCAAAGTGGATTATGTGAATGCAATGTGCTTTCTGCTCAGCACCTCCTATCATGGCCAGAGACATTCCACCCAGCGGGTTCTTATACAGAAAAATGACCAAACTGAAGATATCTTCATCTCAGTCACAGAGTGATCTCTTGTATCGCACATATCCAGAACAATATAAGACCTTTCTGCTTGACTGTTCAAAATATAATCATTTGATCCTGGGGACTGAATGGGTGACCAGTCTGAACAGGATGTGTTTAAGGTCTAAGAAAAAAACAAGACTAGCCTAAAAAGCTTACACCAACATCAGCAAGAATTATTATTTTTTGCTTATTTGTGCCCTTCATGTTATTTTTTTCAACCAAATAAGTTCCACAGCTAAACAGGTGGTAGTGCTTAATTAATAAATTTTATTCATTTTAAATCCAAAAATATTAGACATGATACATTACTTCTCTCTTTATTTTAACTTTAACGGTGGAAAGAAACACTTTTATTAAGAGCTAGGGCACCTGCCTCCTAGACCTTCAACTAACCAAAATGTGGTGAGCATCACGTGTAAAACTTGCATTTCAGTTCACTTTAGATTTGCCTAATTCGAGACAAAACACAGTAACAAAAAAAGAAAAAAAAGGAGAAGAAATACTGGCACAGCATGGGCTCACCGTCTAATCTTCCTGCTGTTTGATTTCCTTCGCCACAAAGTTTAAGTGGGTCAATGCACCACAGAGAATTTCACCCGGTGTTTGGAGGCTTCTGATATCCAGGCTCACATTTTACTGTGGCAAGTTTAGACTTCTATTAGTTCATTACCTCCTCAGTGTTTCACTGTTTGTGCTTTGGTGGCTCAACAGATGTGTCATTCAGGTCACAAATAGTGCAGATCCAATCACTGTATATATACATATATTAATATGAAATAAATAATTGTAGGTTTTTAAAATTTAATATAACTTTTTTTTATTAAGTGAATAAAGAATGGATAAATAGGGTATTAAAATTGTCTATGAAGAGTAACTGAATGTTAAAAAAGGAATACTAAAAAAAATGTCTCCAAATGCAGAGAGGTACAATATTGCAAGACACTCACTGTGTAAATTTTGCTGTGGTTAGGTTAAGTGCATCTAGGTGCATTTGGGCCAATCGTAGGCCAGGGAACGTTAGAAATGCTCCAATCAGAGAGCAGAGCAGGGCCAGGATCAGCTTGAAGGTGAGCTTAGATATGGGGCCCCTGTGAAAGAAAAATGACACAAATGCAAATGAAAGGAAGTCACAATTCAAAGAGGTCATCTTCCAAATGACCGCAATTTCAACAAACAGCAACATGGCTATGAGGAGAGGATTGATTAGAGAGCAGCTTTATACAAACACAGCTGCCAAGGACAGCCTTATCCATGAGTTAAATACCTGGCAACAATTCCAAACTCCAGATTCTGAAGTTAATGTGAAGGTAGTACGAAATGTAGGTGGAACCAGTTCAAAACCATGTGTACACAGCTTGTTTAAAATTAATTTCAAGTCCGACATAGAACCAGATGAGAAATGCTAAATCAGATTGCTTGGTCGACAATATTACAGGTGTGCAGAGAGATAGATGTATAAGCATTTTTAAATGCTTCGGGATGGGGATGCTGACATTGAACCAAACCCTGAACACCTGCCGAATACAAACTTGCTGAACAGAAAACATAATATTTACTGTCTGAAAAAAAACCAACAAAACAAAAAAACTATTATGATACAGCTGCATTTTATCTCTTTTTATCTTCTTTTTCCAAGATCATCTCTTTTTGGAAAATGTGGTTAAAGAATATTTGTCCAAAATTGTTAAAAAAAAAACCATACCAATTGTTTTATATGTTTCAGAACCACAGCTAGAGTCCAAAGATATCACAGTAAAAAAAAAATATATATATAAATTATAAATTAAAAAATAAATAAATAAAAAATCAAGCAACAAAGTCATAGCTTTTCAGCACATTTCTTATACTGCTTTATGAATATAAAAGCCTTCAGTACAAACATCAACTCACTCCTCATTAATGACATTGGAACCAATGTGCATATCATCCTCTGTACATTCAAAAAGAGTCAGAGGAGCTAAGTATAAACATAGTTCTGTTGAATTATTGCCAACACACCATGGCATATTTCAAGAGACTGAGGAGAGCCCATGTTTCAATGGACCATCAAAATGGATTTAGGAGTTAAATCCTCTATGTAATTTTAGGGGAGCAGTCAAACAGCAGTAAGGTTTTTGTTTTTACCATGATGTGGCACAAATACAGCAAATTCTACTATAATGTTATACTTGTTTTTGATTAAAAACCCCTTTAATCACAACTGTAAGCATAAAAATAATTAATGTACTTACTGTGACTCTAAGCCCTGATGCTCCAGAAACTGTTGGGCACTGTCAGAAAAGTTTGCAAAACCTAAGAGTGAAGAAACAGTGACTTGCCACAACAAGTGCTAAAAAGTTGTCAAAGTGATTTGTAAGAGCAATAGTGGTGGACTGACCTGTCTCCAGACCAAATTCCAGGTAATTTTCAGTAACAATGAGAATGATCATAGCTTTGACAAAAAAAAAGAAAGCAAATGTAATGCAGAGGGATCGTTCGCCTCCTTCCTCCAGCTTGAAGTAGTGGGCCGTGAGGGAAAAAAGGATTTTACTATGAAGAAAGAGTCAAGGAAATGAAACACAAGTACCTAAATAAGTGTTATTTTTTAACTTACAAGTCCAGTTTTAAAAAATGCCACAGTTATATGGTATTATAAATCCTTGCAAATGTATTCACACACCTTAAATATTCTGTCTCAAAATTATAACTTCAATATGTTACTTTGGAATTGTGCATCATAGGCCAAAGCAAAAAAGAAGAAACTGTGGTGTGCATTTGTATATTTTTCTATTGACATTTGGTCAAGGAGAAGAGCATCTGGAAACAGCAATGGCTGTAGATAGGCACCAACACACCTCGCGGTCCTGCTAAATCAGTCAACTGGGTTGTGAAAATGGGGCCCTTCAATCTGCGACACAGGCTGAAAGTGACACCAACTGGTCAACAGAACTGGAACGATTGATCTGTGTTATTTTACAATCTTTCAACATAACAGAAAAGTAGGAGAAAGGTAAGGTCAATGATGTGACATATTACTTTATTGTATTTGTGGTGTTTAGTGTAGGAATAAACTGGATTTTAGCAGGATATCTATTGGCACTTGTTCACATGAATTTCCAATTAAAAATGAGGAGCAGAACTGAGAGCATGATGTAAGGATACATGACAAAGGCAAGTACAAGTAGGCACCAGACCACACTGATGTTCATCTCTCCTGAGGGCTGAGCAATGCTGTAGTACAGCTCTGTGATCAGATACACTGCAGTAGCTGCTACTGTGAAATCCACCAGCCACTGGAACTCAGGGAAGTAGTACAATGCTGAGGGGGAAAAGAAGACATTTAAAAGTTTTGATTATTAATAGAATTAGTAGAAACTTTAAAGACATTTTTAGAAAGAACTCAGCTTGAATATCTCTTCGACTTAGAAATATTTGGAAAAGTACCTAACGTGTCGACTTCTGTGATGCATTTTGTCTCCAGCTGCAGGTCTATGTCCTTTGGAACGGTTAGCGGTTTATTGTCTATGTGACCATTGTACTTTCTAGAAGGAAATAAGGGAACAAAACACCAAAGCTCAGGGAAAAAGAGATACAGTTTTATAAGATATACAGATATTCAGAACCACACATTGTGGTAGAACATGGCCACCTTGAGTGCAAATATAAGAATTCAATTACCTTAGCATTATCTGATTGAGAGAAATGTTTTTATGAATTAAAAATAAACATTTTCTAACCTAACAAGGCCATTAAAAATAGAACATAGTTAGCAGCCTCTCTTATGTTAACAAGGGGAGGGAAACACTAACAGCTGGAGAATAGAGACCTGCTGTTTATGTCCTGGATTCAGAAATACAATACCACCGTAAGACTCTAGCGCCAAACATGCCTGGGACAGATTTCATCTATGAGACACCTGACAGAAAAGATGAGGATTAACTCCACCTCTGACTGAGGGAGTCACTCTGTTAACAAAGAGGATGGAGTTGCATGGAATGAGTTGAAAAGGACAGTGGTCTGTTTTTTTTCTTTAGGGAATTATTGAGCATGTGGTGCCAGAGAGACCTGACCTGACTCACTCAGGGTCAGAGAAAAGACGACAGAAACGACTCAAGTTCAGATATAACATGTGGTATGGCAAGGATTAACTTGAAGATGAACCTTATTTACATACACACTTCAACAAGGGAGTACAAAGAAAAGCTGCTAAAGTTACAAGTTAGACATATGGTTCGGTAACCTTTGTCTGCATCATTTTTAAGTTAAGCATATTCTGAGTTGCAAAGTAATCTTAAAGGAAAATCATTTTCCAGAATAAAAGTCTGATATTTGACCATTTTGAAGACAGCTCAGTTCTTAGGCAACTAAAGTATTTTAAACCATCATGTCTCAAAAATAGCATAAAATGTAGCAATCCCATCCCCTCCTCGGAAGAAGGACCTGCTTTTCTAGATCTAAACAGGATGAATTGCTTTGAACTCTAATAAAGTGCCGTAAAGACACAAAACGACAACAAAAAAAACTTTCTCCCATCGGATTTCAAACGGTCCTTAAAAGCAAAACATCACTATTTCTTTCTTGACATGAGTTTGCTTTTTATCCATCCAAATCATCCGCATTCTCAAAGAAAAAAAAGGAATACTTTGTACTGTCCGTGTGTCTTTACACTTCCAAAATTCTCCCAAAAATCGTCTTACCTGTCTTTCCTCTTCTGTCCCTTTTGTTTCCCAGCCAAGTTCCTTAACTCATCTTCCGTGGGGTGCTGATACCACCGCAGACTGTGAAGAACGTAAAAGCATTTCATCAAGCAGTGAATACAGCAGATATTTTTGTGAAGAAGAAACAGACTGAAGCTAAATTTACTCAAACTATGTGATTGCTGAGGTGTAAAGACTAAATAAATATGGCTGTGGAGTACAACTGGGATTTAAGAAAACTATTATAGAAAGACTCAAATAGTAACCATGTACGAGTGTATAAAAGATAATTTTGTTTTATATAAGAGGTAGATTTCTCCCGCTGTTATACACATTCGGTTCCCTTTAAATCCATCCTCACAGCTATGTTTAAATCCCACTGACAACTTTAGACTCTAAGAGGATTTGGTTTGCTCAATTTTCCTGTTAACAGATTATTAGCTGTAGAGGCACATATTCACATTAAAAATGCCATTTCTACAGAATATCTCTAACAATGTTATTTATCATGTCAAAAAATATGTGTGAGTATTTTATCCATTATGATCAGTTAGCTTCAATAACTAAACTTCGAATAAATATTCATTTAGAAATTTCTTTTTGAGGACAAACATTTCGGTAACACTCATTAGCCATGTTTAGAGGCCCTACTGTCCTTTGCTTCAGATTTTCCATACTTTCCCAAACTTTCCATATAATTTTGGTGCTCAGTCTTTACATATGGACCTCACAATAACTACACAAAAATGAATGGTTGCACTGCTAAATGGACACGTGGATGGACTGATTAAAAGATGAACAAATAGGTGGACAAGAACAGCAATATCAATGGACAAAGTGACTGATGAGCTGATGGACGACTTGAGTCAAGAATGGGAGAAGTGATTGGCTAAGCAGAAGAATGGATGGATAGACGACTGACAAATTGATGCATGGGCATCCAAGACACAGCTCTGTCAGGCTATGTGTCAAATCTGTACAGGTAAGTTTCAGGAAATCAAGGAAAACACAGTGCATAATTTCTTGAATGTCACTCACACTATAAACACACTTTGTACATGTCACCCTGAAGCCTTCCAAGAGAGAAACATGGCTTTTTTTCTTCAGGAGTATTGGATGATACTCGAAAACCAAACTTAACTATGAAGGGTCGATGACCACCATGTTGTGGAGCAGTGAAGGTGAACAGAAGCCTTTGGTGTGCATTACTATAATTAAATATTTCTGAAGTACAGGCCTATTTTTGAGTTTTGTCAAAGTTCACGTTGTATTACCCATCCAGTCAAGATTTAGTGAGTCATGTTCAAAATGTTCACAGCACATTTACATTTATGCAAGCTTAAATGAGGTCTACTGAATGATGGCAGTAAGGAGAATACCATGAGATAACTGGTTGTCAAGCCATCCAGACACACACTCTAGTATTGTCTTTGTCACATGTCTGCCACAGACAGTAAAAGAAATTGACAGAAGCTTAGCCAGCTCGCTAATGTTATCATCAAGCAAGTTAATGTAGATAAAAGTGTAAAAGCGACATGTTGGACTATCCAGGAAGATAGCCGAGCAAGGAAGAAAGTCAGACAGAAAAGAACAATTTGAACCCCGTTAAGATTTTGAAATGGCTCTTAAGTAAAAAATCAGACAGTTTATAGAGACAAGGCATAAGTAATTGTTGTGCAGGATGCAAGATTTATGGTAAAGGGCTCAAATCTAAATATTTACTTCTGCTGACCCCTCAGTAACATTGTGACTTACCAACTTCATAAGAACATTTGCTGATTTTAAGAAATTCCAATCTTTTTGTGTTATGTATTGACACATAAAACTGTCAGCAATACAATTTAACTTGTTAAATAGTATTACTTTCTCAGTCCATCAATGTTCTGAGGAAGAATTAAAATCAATATCAATATATAGTGATTAATGTCCCGCAAGGTGCAAATAGAAGCAAGAAGAGGTTTTTCTTTTAGTGGACACAACACTGAGAGGCACACACATTTTATTACTTCTTCCTGGAAGATTTTAATCATGGCCATATGTCTGTACTTAGATATTTTGTAGTTAAATATTTTGTGTAAGATAACCATTACATGATAATATAGCTTGCCGTGCATTTCAAGTGATAGTTAAGTAAACATGCAGCAAATAATATAAAGTAATAAATGTTTTTTTTCAATTTTGACATGAAGGGGAAAACTAGAGGCACACAAGCTGTTTGATTTGTGGTGTCTGGATGTTGATTCTTTTAAAAAAAATTTAAATGTACAAAGTGTTTAACTTTAATTGAGGTAAACTCTCATAAAATGGATCAGGCCTGGTATAAACAATAATATATTACCTGCCACTGCACAGGAGCCATCTTGCGAAGGAATAATGAGGTAAGATTTTCTGAATTACACTGGCCATTACCATGGTAACCACCAGCTGCACACCAATCAAAGCCTGTGAGAAAAGACAGTAAATATACTTAGTTATTAATTAAAATGGTAACAACAAATGTGAACTATCCTCTAAAGAAAAATTCACAACTTCTAAAAGTTCTTCAACTCTTTTGGTGTTGTTATTCTCAAAACTACACTTAACACACAAAGGGCTTAAAAACAACAACCACAAAACTAAAACCAAAGCCAAAACAATAAAAAAACGACAAAATTGGTCGAGAGGTCTGACTTTTTTCCTCAATTTACACCCAACAGACTAATTTACAATGTATTTAAAGAGTGTTATTGAATCTGTCTTCAATGTAGAAGAATCCAGATAAGATTTGATCAAATGATTTCAAATGTTGAGCTGTAGATAATGAAATTTTTTGTAAAATGGTCAATTGGCTGTTTAAACTAAGAGAGGGACTTCTTCAGTGTTTTCAGAGTACATGATTGCCGTGAGCAGTTTCTGTTCATCCACCATCAACATAACAGGCCAAATTAAGAACTATTTCCTTTTTTACTTCAAAATACAACTCACAAGTACAGACACAGGTTGTTGCGCTGTATCTACAGCAGATAAAATTAGCAGGTACCTACTTTCTGCTGACAGCAACTTCACAAGGCAGTCATCACTTCGACGAGAAATATGGTGGAGTTTTAATATCATGAAATCTTGTGTCACAGAAATTCTTGCTAATTTGTCAGTTTTTTTAAAACACCAGTGTTGATGTAACATTTCCCGTTCTTCTCTTTATTGAGCTAGCGAATTAAAGTGACAGGTCTGGACAGAAAGTTGAAAATATTTGAGAATATGTTTCAGTGTCCTAAACAACAGCAAACCTCAGGTCTACAGTTTTCTGCAAATGGGACTAAAATGACCTAGCTTCAGTTCATTTTCAAATCCAAAATCATGCAGAGACTAAAACGAAGGAGCAAGTGGAGATTATTCTGCTTTTCTATAACAAAAACATTTATTCTTTAATACATTTACTTGTATAAGGCCGTGGAGATGCTTGTCAGGAGTAACTGCTGGTATCTTAAATACCACACCAATTTAGATGCTCAAGTGCAGCATTATTTTTTATCATTATGCCGATTATTATATGCCCAGAAATGTCACACACCTGGTAATAATGCATCTAAATGCATGATTTTGCTTCTTTGTCAAGCTTAAACTTACTGAGCTTATAGAAGAAAAACATCAAGACCTGAAACAGTAACTGTTAACAAAACCATGCCAATAAAACTTTCCAAAAGGCAACAATCTAAACTAACAAAACCAGATTTCACAAAACAGAATAACAAAGATGACAGGAAAACAAAAGAAGATCCTTCAAACATGGTTTACGATAGCATCAAAGCAGCTTCACGTTTCATAATACACAAGTGTTGCATTTTCAGAAAATTTAAGTCTCACTAATTTTTCCATCAAACTACTGTGTGGCACATGTTTCAAAATGTCTCTTGGCCAGACACAGCTTTTATGGTTGTTACCCAAAGATTTAGCAACAAAAGGGGCTCAATTCCAACCCAGAACCCTCAGATCAATATTCACTTAGGTTTAAGAGGCCAGAATCATTCCCATCAAGCTGTGCTTTTATCCAGCCCCTGTTGGCTCAGATCTGTTGGTGGGTTTCTCTTTGGCAATCGGTAGGAATCATTTATATCTTTTCCTGCACACACTTCAGCAAAAAGACCAATTAATCTATGATAAAATGTTTTCCTTTTCAAGGGGGTGTCCTACAGCTGCAGTGCTTGAACTAGAGCCAGTTAAACTACACTTAGAAACCCATTATCTGAAAAATCCTGTTGCTTCAGCGTTTTCTTCACATCATGACCACACTCTCTGTAATTTTAAGTAAATAAATTCCTTTCAAATAATTCAGATATCCTCTGTAGTATTAACTACAAAGCTGGCTTTCAGAATAGGACTTTTTTTTAATCTCTAGCTCAGTGGTGACATTAAGGATCCTTGATACTTTTTCTGTATTTATGCTTCATTTACTGCACTAGGTAGCCAGGTAGACCTTTATCAGAATATCAACACACAGTTAGGGCTGAAATGTTTCCTTGAGTGATGCGAGTACCTCCATTATTAAAATTCCTCGAGGAGAATTTATCTGCCTCGAAGCTTCGTTAAGTTATATTTTATTATTCAATACACCTGTTCCGGCCAGGTTATTACTTGCGTCACGCAGCGCTCTCACTTCCGCCTAAGTTGTTGACGAAAGCTAAATGTTAGCAGCATAACATCCAGTTTCCAAGTTCGGCCGTGGGGATTTTATTGATCGGTGATAATGTCTGGGTCTTTGTCGTTTTTCGGGGGATCAATAAGTATCCTTAAAATGACTGGCGCGATGCCTGGAGTACAGCAGCTTTTCTCCTCCCGGAGCTGCTGCCTGGTGGCCAGTGTTCAGAGCGAACGGCGGGTAAGAGCGCTGAAGGTGTATTTATACTGGTGAGCGGATAGACTGAAGACGGTGGGCGGCTGTGCATTAGATGATTAACGTAAGTGTAGCTTTACGGACGAACCGGAAAATTTATTTCATATCATCCCGGTCTCAACAAATGTGTGGCGGAGTGCATTGTGACGGTACATAGCTGGTAGATGTGTTTCTGTGCGTGACGAACGAAGGTGTCAAATCCCATCGCTAACATGAACACAAAAGCTATAAATGTCTGGGCAAGGTGAGAGTTCATTTATTAAATTGACTGAAGATGAATACAGAAACGAAAAGCTGGAGCATAGACATTTTTTATAAGCGTATTTGTGAGCCTGCCTCTGTATTATTACATAGAATATAATTTCAGATTCTTGTATTACTTTTCTTCAGGTTAGCTTAGAAAGCGAGCTGCTATTGCTACAGGTTAATTTTCTAAACTATAGAAAAGTTATTGTTAGGGAAGCTCAAATGTGAAAAATTGGACTGATGTTGATATGCGATAGTAATACTGCTCTTATGTTAGATTTACCAGTGTTTTATTTTATCTTTTTTTTTTATCCGATTACTCGAATAATCATAAGAATAATAGATAGATTACTCGACTACTAAAATATTTGTTTGCAACAGAACTACATACAGTAAAAGAAATATGTTGAGTTCTTTGTTTCCAGTGATCTGAAAACCCAAACACATCATTACTTATTAGCTACTAACGTAGGAGTGAATAACAAACATAATGGATATTATGTTTAGTGAATAATCTGAGTAATAATTTAGAACAATACCAGTGTGACATAGAAAGTTAGAAATATATTGAGGATATAAAAGTGTGAGATATTCACTCAACTAAATTTTGTAATGGTCACAAGGAGCCACAGTGTTGCCCAGCAAGGGGTGAACTCCAAAACATGGAGTCAATACATCTCCAGACATACAGCAGGAGAGGGTGGGAGCAATTTATGTTGCAGTTATACTCACTCATACTTGACGCGTGACCAAACACAACCTGTCTGAGTCGAGACATTTCTTCATCAGAGTAATGGTCATGCTATATAGGTCAAAAGCAAACAGTCTTCCTCAGGCGAATGCTGACCATTCTCTGTGGGACCTGCAAGGATCTCAGGCGTAGGGGAAATTGACCCAGCATGTACTCCCTTATCTTGCCCAGTCCGCTTGACCCCCTCCACACGACAACCAAATGAAATCTGTAGGGGGTGGGGTTGCTGGAGCTGCAGTGATAACCACCATCTATAAGTGCTGGATGAAACTAACTTTGTAAGCTGTAAAACATGTATTGACTGACAGCTGTCCAGCATCATTCAGCTCCACTTCTCCTGGGTTTACAAATGATCACCACATATCAAGGCAAAAAAAAAAGGAAACAACTAACCGCTGTTGCCCAGACTCTTGTCAAATTCTGTGACAAATTATATTATATTTACCCCACATCTATTCACATACTTACATTTTTTTAAATAGCGGAGACCTTTACTACAGCTAACTGATGTCTGTATTCAAATGTTTGCAATGCACAGTGCCATGCAAACACATTTATACACTTTTACTGTACTTCTGTGGATAACTGGCTGCACTCAATTTCAGTTATGGGTATTAGCATAAAAAGGTTGAAGAAAATTGATTGCAAGGTCTTAAATGGATGCTTGTAAGAAACTATAGAAACTATACAAAATACAAAAAACTAAAATTGAAACCATTCTAACTAAGGTTGACCCATGTTTTCAGATGGAGTTATATTGTTTACATTTTAATTTGTTTTTCCATTAGGGATTCTCTTTAAAGAATATGAGGAATCAAAATCATACCTGTAGCAGATGGGTCTCCTTGCATTCAGTTTGTTAAAACACAGATTAGTTTTGAAACTAACAATTAGCTTGAACAAAGCTCAAGAGCAAATCAGATTGCTGTCATATTAAAACTTCAAAGTTTTACACAAACTCTACAATCTAAATCTTTACATCACAGTAACATTTGCAACACAAATCAGTGATTATTTACATAGAATTGCATATTGGTCTGTAACAATGACTTTTCCATGTGATACATGTGCTGCATCTGTACTACAAGGCATATAAAGAACAAAGTTTTCTCAAGTGTGGAGTACAAGTTCAAGGTTTCCCCCAGAAAACCTGCCAGGCCCAGAGGTTGGGTACCAGGGCAGTTATTCATCCAGCAGCCTGTTGTGTTTTTAAGTTACATTTTTTTTAAAGTTGGCAGGAAATTTGAAAATATAATTTGATAATTATGTGTTATTGAAATATTGAAGATTAATACCAAAACACCAACTATAAAGTCTTAAAAAAATGCAAACATTTAAAAAAGGTTAAGCAATGTTAAGCCTGGTGGGGGTACAAGTAAAGTCTGGTGGCCCACCAGGCTTATAATACACTGGGAGAAACCCTGACGTTTGACGATGATTTGTTTATTAGTTCAACACAAAAGTCTGACATAATGATGAGCAACTGACCCTAATGAATGAAGTTAGACATGTCCATCTACTGCATTTTCTACTGAAGGAATGTTGGAAAATCATTTAGACAATAATTTGATTGATTAAATAATACAGGCTTTTTATTATTATTATTTTAAGCTGATCCATAGGAGATGATGTTCTATATCAATAAGCGTTCATATATTTAAATGTATAGAGAGTTAGTAAAGGCATTTTGGAATTAAATGCAAAAAATTGTGGATACATTAGTCAAAAAGTATAATAAAGATAAACAGTATATCTATATTATTAAAATAATATATAATTAAACATAATGGCAAATGTGCACATGCAAGCCTTTTGTCATCAAATTTAAACTGTGAAATGCAACGTTTGACTAAAAGGTTTTGAATAATTATACCATTAAGTACAATATGACGAAAGCATTATTTGTTGCTACCTGATAAATGAGTGTTTAATATATTTAGGAACTTATAAATACTTACAGATTGTAGTAATTATTGGAGCATAAAAGACAATTGTTGATAACAGAGTTTTTACAAATTTTCCCATTTCAAATTCCATACTTCTTCTAGACTCACACTTTAATGGCTCTCAATTCTTTTCTTATCTAGCAATAAAGTGTAACCCAAAACTTGACTAAGAATTTAAGCAGATATTTTCACAGTAGTAACACTGAACTGTAAACATCAATGTCTGTAAGGAGAAAAACAGAGAAGAACAGCAAATAAAGAATGGGTGGATTTAAAACTCAAGGACAGAAAGAGGATTGGGATAACGGATGGATTATTGTATACTAAATTTAGTCAATGGGTTAGTTTAAACTCTTTTTTCCCATGCTTATTCAGACTTGAAAAATATCTAAATCAGCCTGTGTATTAACCTTGTGATTACAAACATAAGGGTAATGATTGGATTAGTCAAGTCGGTGAGTTTTCTTTTTTACTTGAGATTAATAGAAAGTGTGTCTAAAAGTCACTGTTGCTTTTGTTTTTTGCAACTATCCCATAGCATATCTCTCATTGACACTTACGCCATAAAAGAATTTTGAACTCCTTTTTTTTTTAATTAAAATTACATCACAGAACTACTAAAAGTTTTTTTTTTTTTTTAAGTGTCCAAATAATGATATTTATACTTGTTTTAATGACTATGTTTGTATGCAGGTAAATATAAATTGGGTAAGTTGTTCTATTTAAATATCTGTCACAGGTTTAGAAATAAAGTACACCAAAGTTAGGTGGGTCAAATGATCCTAACAGTCTACCAGAGGGCGTCCTGAGGTCAAACCGTGCAGGTCAGATGAATCAACACAACCTTCACTACACAGCTTTAACCTGAGTGACAGGCTAAATGTTTACCACCAAGTTAATTTTGTTCTTGCCATATTAATAATCTCATCTTAATTTTCTAATTCTGATCATTGGCTAAAAATATGTCTTTCAATTAACGTGGGCTCCTTAACTGGAAGCTATTTCCATGTTAGCTAACTGTAACTAGCAAGCTAAGAGTCATATTGATATGCTGGTTTAAGTGTAATAAATGCACCGCCACAGGAGTATAAACGAAGCCTGCCTTGAAACAAAAATGGGTTTTTGCCATAACAGACCAACGTATAAATTATTGATACCTAAAACAAACTGATAAAGCAGCAAATACAGACACCTGTTATGGCTAACAAGCTGTGCTAAAACGACACCATTTCTTTCACAAATAGAATAGCTAACATTAACGAAACGGCAAAACGACTGCAAATATCTCAATATAATAGAAATCTGTCCATTTGATATACAATCAGTGAACCACGACAGATAAGTGAAAGTATTGCTGACATACTCACCATGTTGATGAAGTGCTGCTAAAACGGACTCTACCTCAGCAACACACAACACCCCTACTCCGAAATCAAGTAGCAAGGAGCACATAAGCCCTTCTTGCGATGGCTGTGCACAGAAATGAACGGGCTCCTACCAAAATAAAATTAGTCTCTCTATCTCTACAAAGATAGGCTACATCGTCAGAAAAATCAATGGATTCAACCTCCCCTCTCAAGTATTTTCAACTGCAGTAGAGGTCACACTGAAACTCTGGGTGAGAAGGAGTCCTCAGATTTGCCTGTGTGAAAAAGCGCCACTCGAGTCAACAACGGTATTCCCACCTGATTAAGGTACTACAATCTCTTACTATGTTAGAAATCTTTGGACATTTTTAATACGCGATTGTGTATTCTATTTAATCAAAAGTATTATTTGTGCCATTTAATACAGGCGTGAGCGAGATGACCGTGATGATTCAGTAGGACCGTCTCAGTCAGGAAGGACCAAAAAATCATTAGCACACATGACAGATTTGTAGTTGTTTCTAGGCACAACAGAGGAGACAGTGTATTATGCGCTATTTAAAAGAAATAAAATCTCCAAGTGTGTCTAGTTATTTTAGATTACCAGGACACAGAACTACGTTACTGTTTTAAACTGGTGCAGAGATACCCCAAGCTGATTTTACACTGTAAAATAGCACTTAGAATTAAGACTGAGTAAATAGTCAATTTACCTTTACCTGTTTTTTTTGGTGGTTTTTATTTAAGGGATGTTTGTGTAAAGAGCTCTGTTTCACATCATAGCCATCATTTTCAAGGAGTAAGGCATCCCAAGCTAGGGACCTCTACATCTTAAAAACTGAGATTTAAAGGGGCGCACTTAAATGCCAAACAATAGAACCTGCAACTGAATAACCAATTTATATATTATTTTATTTACATAGTACCACCTGGTTAGGCCACTCTTTTACCATCAGAATTGTTTTATTTTAGCCTAGATTCAACAAGGTTTTAGAGATTTTCATCCTCACTGACATAACATGTACTTGCTACAGGTTCGTCTGCATAATTATGATGCAATTCTCAGCTTCATCCATATGGTAGAAGATTTGTGTAGTTTATGTCTGTTTCTTTGAAACATCAGCTACATAGTACTTTTTCATTTTTTTAAAATATTTTTGTTAGTAAATTCCATACATGGATAAAAACCTGAATCTAGTGTAAATTCATTGAAATAATGTTTTGTTTTTTCAGAGCATTTAACATAGCTTTTTGTGCTTCCTTGACATGCATACAAGTTATTGAGTATCAATGTTTGCAAAAGGATTGCTGGCTGTTTGCACACTATATATATTGGCATATAAAATTAAGCATGCTATGCGAAATAAGCGCAAATGATTGATCATCTTCTTCTTAAATGAGTGTTCTATTTCTAAGTGGATATTTTGACCACAAACTGAACTGGGTGCCAAGGTATAGGGAGAGTGGGAAGGCTAGCACTAATAGTAACCCTTGAAAATAGAAAGAAGGCATTTACTGATATTTGACTCAAGAATTTTGGTTAGCGATTTGAAATGAAAAAACTTATATGAGCTGGGGACCAGTGCTTATATATCCACAAAGTACACATTGAAGAGGTTGCCAGTCCATAAGAGGTTACCAAAATATCAATCCAATGTCGACATTAAGTCTGTCCAGCAGGTCAGTTGCTGCACATTACTGGCATACACAAGGTGCATGTATGGTACCGCACTTGAAACATAACAATATACAAAATATTGCAACCAAGAGGCTCCTTGTGATTGTAATACTGCACATATGGATATGTTAATGTGATTACAATTTCACCTAGCTACTTACAAAAGTCTTCAGAGGTGTGGTTAAAAATGTGCTCAGATACTACATCTAGATATGGTACTCCATCTGCAGCATGGCAGATAATAGGGCTCTACAAAAGATAGTTAAGGAATCTCAAAAACATCAGAAAATGGGTACACTTGGTGAATGGGGTCACCCAGGCTACTCAGCCAGGCTGCCATAATTAATCAATGCTCACTTGGTACTAAAAGGTCTATTGTTTAGAAATAAAAAGTCTGCCACATAATTACACGATTAAACAGTTGATAAATAGATGAATGGTGGCTAGATGCTTTTGTGTTGTTTTGCACCACTTTCTGACTGTGTACATGTAAAAATCACAAGTGAAATCAAAACTACTTGAACCAGGCAATGTTTTTCTTTTATCTATTCTAGTGCAATTGAGATAAGTTTTTAACAATTGTAGCCTCAGTTTCCTGTTTTTACCTGGAGGAAGTGGCAACTGGTGTGGTCTGCTGATGCTGTAGCGCATCAGCTTCAAGATTTGATGAATTGTGTGTTCTGACATGGTGTTCCCCATTCCTTTAAGTGTAACACATGTTTAAGCTGTAGTTGCTTTTCAATCATTTCTAACCAATCTGCTTATTCTCCTTAATTTTTTCACATCAACAAAGTTTTTTTGGCTATATTTCTGATGTCATACCTTTGAGTTTTAAATTAAAGCAATTGTAACATGCACAGTTTTGTTTTAAGATTTTGTCTAAACACGATGACACCATAAAACCAGAATGCTTTGGCTCAACACTTTATACTGAAAGAATTTCATAACTATCATGTTGAATGGCAGTTGATGCCCCAATAGCAGAAGATGGAGGCGTAGAGTAGATGATGAGTACAATTTAATGAAAAAGAATAAACTACAAAAAACACAAGAAAGAATCTTGCAAGGGGACATGAGGAGAACACAGAGTGGAACAAGGAAGTGACGGAAGTAGACGAAAGGATCCAGCGAGTAGTGAGTGAGAAAGAGAGGGTTAAATACTGGGGAGGTTGCATGCTGAACGAAAGACTTGGGTTGATGAGCTAATTAATTGCAGGTGTGAGTGGTAGGAGAAGGAAAGCCAGATAGAGAGAGAGAGAGTGACACAGGGAGCGAGGGAGAGTACGCAGGAGAACAGGAAGTAATTCTAACACTAAATAATAACTAGACTAAAGAAACCTAATAAAGCTAGAGTAACAAATAATAAGAAATAAACAGAACTAGAAAAACCAAGAAATGAACTGAAGGAAAACAGGAACAAGACAAATGTAACCGAAATAACAGACATAAACAAAACCCAGAACCAAATCAAACAACCCCACATATGACAATATCAACTTGTGTCTAATGAAGAAAAGTGGCAAGTTTGATGTGCTTTGTAATTACAGAGTATTCTTTATGCCTCAAATATTTGCATGGGAGTGTTTCTGAATCCAATGGGTCTAACCCAGGGGTGGGCAATCCTGGTCCTCGAGGGCCGGTGTCCTGCAAATCTTAGATGTCTCCCTGGTCCAACACACTTGAATCCAATAACTGAATCACCTCCTAAGTGCAGTCAAGTTCTCCAGAGTCCTGCTAATGACCTCATTATTTGACTCAGGTGTGCTGAAGTAGAGATGCATCTAAAAGTTGCAGGAGACTGGCCCTCGAGGCCTGGAGTTGCCCACCCCTGGTCTAACCAGATCTAAATGTGTTTTGCAATATTTGTACTTACCACTTCTAGATTTATGTAAAACAAGTTTTCTAATATATTCTGTAAAATTTAGGTTTATTTTATTTTATTTATGTCCCATCCCATGTATTTCGGGGTAATATAAAATATTTACTGTATTTGTTGCATCCTTTTCAAAGCATGGCTCAGGGTGTTATCAAGTGGCAAAGATCAGCACATGTTTTGCACATTTGTGCGCACATCTGTGCGCATGTGCTTGCACTCATGATATGCATGCAGAATAATATGTTCATTTCTATGTGGGTACATGAGGGCTTTGCTTTATTTGCACATGTGCATATATTGCCAAAGCCCTCCTCTCTTATTGCAGGGAAATCTACTCCACCCCCTTGATGCATAGCACTACTCTTTTATGGCACGTAGACAGACACATGCATACAGTGCCAGAATATTCTTGCGTACAGTTATTATTTTGTTTTATTTCAAAAATACCTCACAGTTCTTGTATCTGTTAGTTATTTACTAATAAAGATGTCAAAATTGAATCCAGTTAAGTAAAATGATATCACTATTAACACAAAAGGGCAAATGTATCAAGAAGAATGAAATATTTCTAATGTACGAAGACAGATGTAATTTTACAAAAGTCTCTCATGAGTCAATTTTAATCATGACAGCTTTTTTTTTTTTTTTAAATAATCTATTCTGTTCCATACACGTCCAAGTGATTTAGTTTTTTATTTAAAACCGAAGACAGTCTCTGACTTTCTACTCTCCTTTCCTTCATCCCACTCAGCACTGACTGCAGCTGTTTGAACTCTCAGCTCTCTAGAGCCTGTGCTCCTTTTATTCTTTTCTTAGCCAGTATTGTCTGTTCTTTTTAGTCAGCCTTGTTATTTTTAGATTAAACATAATAGCCAGGATCTTCGACACACTGTGAAAGTTTCACACCACTCCTATTGTTTAATCCATACGACATCTCCTCTGTGCTTGCTAGCACTTTGGAGCTTCAGCTTAAAGCACAAGCCTTCAAATATTAATAAATACGATGGGAATATTACAGTAGAAATCTCAGCCAAGTCAATCAAATAGACTTATAGTTGAATGTCACAATTCATTTTTAATGGCGGGGCTTTTTGTGGACGGGCATTGATAAGCATTAAACATAATTTCCTTCTTTTATTAATCAAACAACAGTTTGAAATGTGTGCCACTGATCTCAGTGGCGTACCTCGATGCAGAAGGGGGATGATGGAAGAAAAATCTGTGTCATCTCCTCACCAGCAGGACTGAAAATGGTTCAAAATGTAATTCTCTTTGGTGCAGCGCCTCCTTCCTCATTCTCTCTAATCTGCAAGCATGCAAATTACAATGCAAATGCAAATACTACTGAATAATTTATGTGCAGTCTACATTTCTCCTCCAAAACCAGCAGCTTCTTGCTTAAGCAGAGTAATGTGGGATTCATAGCACAGATTTGGTTAACCACAGAAATACACCCTGTTTGCCTTGGAAGATTTTGTGAAGGACTAACAATAGTCATTGCTAAATAGCTTAATCATTTAATATCCTACAATACAGTTAAAACCTCAAACATGTAAACTTTATTTTACAATCTGCAGTTCAGATACCTCTTTTCTATTGCTGCTGTTACCTCAGAACAGCAGTAGAAAAAAATCCTATTGTCATTTATTTATTTATTTTTTTATGGAATTTGTATTTAAGAAAAGATAAGAACAAAGTATTTAAACAAAACACAAGGTTTTATTTTTGCTAATGTTAACTTGTGTTGGTGTCGGTGATTTAAAAAAAAAGACTCATATGTTATATAAATGTCTATTAAAATGACTGCTGTCATCAAATCACCCTTTTGAGCTATTTCTACAATTTGGCCTCCAACAAATTAACAATCACTTTCAGAATTCTGGCACAACTGAACTAATACACACACAAAGAATGTGTTTTTTATTTTATTTTGTAGATAGGAAGAAAACCCTCACCGCAGTTAATATTATACATATAGACACAAACTTATAAGTGCTGATGATCCCTGCATCTGAGCTAATGTATTCAGATTTCTCCCTCTGCATGTTTTCCATCAAGGATTATAATTAAGCAAAAGTGTTCATGAGTGGGCACGTTCCTTTTGCCCGTGTCCGGGTTTAGACGGTTTTAGGAGGATGGAAGAACAAATCCTGGTGGAACAAGGCAATGCATGCAGCTGCAGTTGATTGAAAATATTACACACAGAATAGCAGACATGAAAGTTACTAACATGCTAACTTTTTTTCTGTTGGTAATTAACTTACTAATGACAGAATAACAAAGAAGTAGTACTACATACGTACATGTAGAAGCAGCTCTATCTATCTATCTATCTATGGACATCAATATTTGCTTCTTTTTCTGCCAGTTCATTTTTATGGTCTATGTTGCTGCATTTGACTAACATTACAATAAGTATGGAAGTAAAAAATTAGAACTGTAGAATGGGATTAAATAAAACCTTGAATAAAATGGACTATTTTTTTAGACATACACATAGGTTTAATTGAATTAAAAAAATACATGCAAACTTGTAATACAATATCTTTTCTGGTACTTTATAATGTGTACTGTTCAACCACTCACTCATAAAAAGTTCAAAACTCAAAAGAGTTATAGCTTTAAAAGTATGTGTTCCATTTTCCATGACACAATTTGTAATTTCAGGTGTGTGCAAATCGAGTTGATTTAAATAAAGACTAAAACACCAACAATTTCACTGCCTGGCATAGACATTGTATTTACCACATTGTCACCATTATGCCACATTTTCCTTGTTCTTATATTGTTTTCATTTTCTGCACAAATGCTGTTCTGACTATTGAGCCCAGAGAAAAGAAAAAAAACACACATTGCATTTACACTCGCAGCACACAAGTGTAGCAGTCCAAAGTATTAATGCAATTTTTCCTCCCCTGTTCATATGAAGATCGATTTATAAGAATTAGGGTGCAGTGTTTGACTGCATGTGTGTGTGTGGACAATAGCAGACACACTGAGAAATTAAGACAGAGCTAGAGGGGGAGAGAGAGAGAGGGAAGCTCATTATAATCAGGCAATTATGCTGGCAGAATTAGAGGCGTCCTTATTTTCTCTTGTGGCAGCCAGAGTGTGGATACGGCTTTTTAACTCACTATAGACTAATCCACGGATACGACTGACTATTTCATGTTAATATGAGGAATCTGTATATAACAGCAAGATTTGGAAGGTGATTTTTTTGTTCTTTTTTAATTTTCTTTTTTAGATTTTTTTATTCTTGTGAACTGGCAAGCTAACCGAAGCTCCTCAGATTCTGGGTGTTTAATTTGCATTGATGAGATGTTTTTTTTTTCTTCCTCTCCCTCTCCTGGTCATGGTTTTGGCACAACAATAGGGAGCTGAGAGAAGAGGGCAGTTGATCAAGCCCACAACTCAGGACCATCAGGGTCTTCAGAACTGTGGTATATAATTATATTGCATGTTTTTTTTTTTTTGGTTGTTTTACTAAGTTTTTCTAATTTTGTTGTTAATCCTATTGATATTGTTGTTTATGTCTATCAGGCATAGAGTGTATTATACATCATGTGTGTAACTCATTTGTAGTATCCTTAAAACTGTAATGATTTTTTTTTAGGTTTTATCAGATATAAAATCATACTCAGAAATTGAAATGTGCAAAAATTAAAATGTATATTATCTAGATAAAATTGCAATAAAAGAATAAGATTATACATCTTTTTCTGACTATTCTTCAGAAATTGAATGCACCAGGTTCACATTTAAGATCAATGTAATTGTCCACTAGTGGCATGCTCTCACTAAATACTTTGACCCTAGGTCAAGGCTGTTTGACCAGAATTTAACTCTTGACCTCTAATACATGTCTTATCAACTCCCTGCCTAATTTGTATTGATTATCACTCCCATGAGACTTAGGGGTTAAAACACTTCTTTCTTAATGAAATATTACTTGATATATTTTCCTGACAAAAAAAATGTAATTTCAAAGTAAATAATATACATAATTTCATGATTTGCAAAGTATGTTTTCTTTATATTTTTACACATTTTGACACAAAAGACATAGATGAATTTAGGACAAAGAGACTCATTGCTGCACATCTGCCACCCTCTCTCCAATTACGGAAATATGAAGTTGTGCCTGAAAGTGCCTGTGTGTGCGTGTGTTTACGTGTGTGTCAGGGTGGAGTGGGTGGATGGCTTTAGATGAACAGTGGAGCTACGACTTCTCTCAAGTTCTCAGGCAAGTGCTTGTGTCTGGCGATGGAGGAGGCAGCTGATTTGGGATACGGCGTTAACATAACAAAGGGCCCGAGCCTGTGAACTTGGGGCTCCTTTCGACCCCGGCGCTGTGGGGATGAATAGTCTTCAAGCCTCCCCATGGAGCACCCCCCACAGCTTGCCCGATCGTGGTAAAATTGTTAATCAGGGTAATTTAATATAGTTTTCAATATGCCTCATCTCTCATTGAGAAAGCATTCTTGCCTTAATTCTCGCCTTCCCTACTAAAAAAAGCGGGACCCCCACGCTTTCTCTGTCCCGAGCAGACGAGACAGGCAGCTGCAGGTCTCAGAGCATTCTCAATTGAAATGTTCAAACATCAACAACATGAAGGCCTCCATAGACACAGTTTGTATGTATATGCTGGCCGAGTTCATTGTAGAGGACTATTTGTTCATGTGTGTATCTGGACACATTGAGTCAGTGGATAAGCATCTACTGTATGTGTGTGGGTAGAGGGGAAGACAAAAAGCTTTAATCCGCAAATGTGGCTTTGTGTTCATACAGCGCAATGCCACATGCTTACTTTGTCTTGTGCTGAGGAAATGAGCAAATCAAACGAAGGGTCTTGACGGATAGTGTCGAGCACTTCACCTTTCTAACCCGATCTGGAATGAGGTCACTGCAAACGGTTCCTCTGTCTAAGGTCAGGCTGACGTCACTACACCCGGTGTGCAGCGTCCACTGGCCGAGGTGAGTCATCAAACAACTGGTCCTTGTTTTAGGCAGTGTGAAGACACCTATCCACCCACGCACACACACACACTCACACACACCAACATGTACACGCAGGGCCCAGGTCCTGACTCTACTCCCTATAAATACATACTGTAATCCAGGATGACTCAGACACTTCGAGGGGTGGCAGAAAATGGAGAGAGGTGGACGAGGAGTCTGCAGGAACACTTGGAGGAAGGAAGAAAAATCTTACATTGGTTTCTTAGTGTTGTCATTTTGGATCAAACTGGTAGAGAGACAAAAAAAATGTTGATGAAGAACAAAAGCTTGTATGAATGGGTGAGTGACTAAGTGTATAGCCCTTTGGAGGCCTCAGATTAGATAAAGTGCTATGCAAATGCAGGCCATTTACTATCAGCGCACTCTTCCTTTTTCATAGATGAAGAAAGCGGATGTGCTTTTGCAGCAACAAGCTACCTGACAATATTAGCTACAATTAAAGAAACTATATCTATAACTATATTTTTATGGATTTGTCTGGTTTCTCAATAGCCTGGCAGATATATACATAAGCAAATATGTCTGGAATTTCTCAAAATATAATTTCAAGGTTGTATGAAAATTGAAAGAAATTATTTATCTGATTTATGTTAATTAATTTCAGATTTATTTATTTATTTTTGCCACAACCCTTACCCTTAGCTCCTTACAGATTCTCTATGAGACTCAAGTCGGGATTCTGGCCTGGTCACTCTAAAACTAATTTGCATGTGTCAGAACAAACCTGTCCATAAAATTAAAAGATTATTTTAAATCTTAATATGCCAAGGTTATGAATAATTCAACTCTTGTTCATGCTAAAATGAACAAGAGGCTTTTTAAGTCTTAAAAAACCTCCTCTAATAATGCTGTGTCCTATATAGTAAAAATACATACATGTTTCTTTTTTCTAGCAAAAATCAATTGCAATATAATTTTATTTTTTTAAAAGAAAAATAACATCATGGTTTTTTCTTTTGACAAAAATTACTTTAGCGGAATATTGCCATAAACCAAATGGCTTTTGTTTGTGAATATTTTGTGTTGATAATAATAAAAAAAAAAAAGTTTGGCATTATAATTAAAAATTTGCATTGTAACTTTATGCTGTGTACATACCTGTAGCGAAAGTTTGGTATATCAAGTTTTTATATCATGGCGTTTGCAACTGCTTTAGTGTGATGGGAAATTCAATTAATCAAACATGGAAACAAAGGTGTTATGGGTCCCCATGGGGGACAGGGTCTAACTGGGGTCAGGATTGTGGGGCCTTGTCTAGACTGCTTTTTTGTGGTTGCAAGGTTTCAACCTCTCCGTCATCCTTTTGAAAGAAGAACTTGACCCATGTCTGGTTGCCGTGGACTCTTAGGAAAGGAGACAGGGAAACATGAAACTGGTGTGTAGCTGGGATTGCTATGGAAGTTTTTACACATATCTACTCGTTGAAGGCTCATCTTCTAAAAAAATCTGTAGTACTCTCAAAACCTTGAATAAGTACGTATGCTTGTAATTCCATTTTGCTATGCTGCATTGCTTGTATTGCAAAGAAAATGTGTTAACTTTTGAACTGTCAAGTTTCAAGTTATTATTTTTTTTCCCACAGACTTGAATCTGTCGCTTCAGGTTTCCCTTGGAGACATAACCTCTACATTTTCCCCACTTCCTCTGTATTAGTGCACTTCTCCAAACAATATTTATTGCAGAATATCTCTAGTTATAGGGAATTAAAATCAGCCAGTCACAGTACAAACACATGCACACAAAAAAACACCACAGGAACACCAAAACACCTATTAGACACCAAATTCAAATCAATTCCTCCCACTCGCTTAGCTCCTGTCTTGGTGTGCGTGGAGGGTGCAGGATGCTGCTACAGGGCATGGTATAATTGAAAGGCTGAAGAAGAATACTGCTTCTTTAAAAACCAACCAGCAGGCAACGGGGGCATGATGGGAAAACAAAGCTGGGGCCCCAGGAGTGGGTAACATGACATCACTAATGGAGGAGCAGAAAGGATCACTGGCATGGTTTGTTACTGGCTGTCTTCGTAACAACCACCAGGTCTTGAAGATGCAACAAGATTAAATCCACAATATCCAAATCTGATGCTTATATGACCAACATGAATGATATCAAGAGGTCAGAATTTGTAGAAACTTTGCTGAAACATGCTGTTTGCACAAAATTAATTTAAAACTTTCCTCTTTGATGTTGTGTTTAGGTTAAACAAATGCATGATTCATCACTAAAGGCATATCATTTTAGAATAATCCTTTCTTAATTCTTGAAGGAAGAATTAAAATGTTAACTCTTTCTTCAAGAATGAACATGTGATGTGTGTGATAAGTACATGTATATTGGTAGAATATCCAGAATATACATAAACCTATATTTATGTCTAAAAGTTTCACACCTTCTCTGTTTTTCTTTTCTTCCTATGAATGCAAGTTTGACAGGAGGCTGCATCTCTGCGGCATTAGCTCGAGCAGCTGTGAATTCAAAGAAAATCAGCAAGCATCTCTGTCTCTTTTTGACCCACATATGGGATCTCCCACCCTGCACTTCCAAGATGGCAGCTCATTTTATCCAGCCATAAATATCGGTATTACCTATCAATAAAGCCATCAGAGCAGGGTAAAAATAGCAGGGAGAGGAAATAAAGTGGACAAGGAATGGGGTTGTGAGATGTGTTGAAATAAAGGGCAGATGTAGGAGAGAGAAAAAGAAAGTGATGACTGCTTCTCTGTTTCGGGCCCATGGTCTCATACCTCCTGGGATAGCTGAACACTGTCAACATTCTGCACTTCAAAATCAATCACTCTAGACTGGACAAAAAGAGAAGGACACACACTGCTACCGCACATGCTACAGTCAATGCTGAGATGCTGTATGACAGCAGCCTGTCACAGTGTCATGTTGTCATTATTGAGGAATGGGACATAATGTCAGCAATGTTTCTGTTTTTCTGTATATTTTGGATGTACATTTAACCAACAAAAACAAAAAACAACTGAATGTGCCAATGTAATTTTTTCTAGTGATCTGCAGTCTGGAAAAAAAAAATGCTTTCCAACTGGAAACATTTGATCTTTTGTGCCATTTGTGAGAAACATTATGCCCAGATAACCTGGTGGTGTTTGTATCCAGAGCTGGTTTAAGGTATCCTGTTGATTCACTATAAAACACTTTTGGTTGCAGTGCAGGGCAGTTCCGACTGATGAGTGAAAATGGTTTTCTGAAGTGCCTCAAAAGGTGATGTGGCTGTCTTTATAGCAAAGCCCTTGAGCAAGAATATCACATGCAACCAACCCTAGTTTTACAACATTGAGTTTTATACATTGAAGTCTATTTATTTATTTATACTATTGTTTTTCCTTCGGCTTATTTGATGAAGTACTAAGCCATAAATTATCCCTGCTTAGAAACATCAAATTTAATAGGTGCTTCTTTAGATATAATATAATATAATGATATAAATTCATAATTTTGTATTCAGTTTCATATTTAGTTTCATATCCATACATGGCAAGTACATCTTTACTCATTTCAGTCTTGAAATCAAGCTCATGGCTGGCCCACAATATAATTGTATCATAATTGATATGTTGCTCATGCCACTCATTACGTCACATACTGCACGCCAACTCTCACTCATGGCTCGTAACATGAGTTAGTGTGCTGGTTATACAAACTTTTTTTCTTACGGTTTTCACTGTATATTTTATGGCAGTAAAGTATATAATACATTTTACTGACTTTTTTGCCCTTTGCAGAAATGCTATAGCTGGTTGCCATATGTAAAGCTTAGAATTTTGAGGACTTTCCAAATACAAAACTTAGTCAATGAACACATTAACAGTTCATCTGAATGACATGTTCTTGAATGAACAGTTGTTAAGGCTGCTGTCACACTGTTAATTCTATATAAAAAAAATGCATATTACATGTCTTGCAGACCAGCAAATATGATCAAATCTTCAAGGTATGAAGATTTTGATGCATTCCTGTTCTGAATACTGTATGTATATTGGGAGCAAGGGTGTGCAATTCACTGGAGCAGGGGTGTCAAACTCCAGTCCTGGAGGGCCACTGCCCTGCAACTTTTAGTTGTGCCTCTGCTGCACCACACCTGAATAGAATAATTAGGTCAATAGCAAGACTCTGGAGAACTGATCTACACAAGGAGGAGGTAATTAAGCCATTTCATTCCAGTGTTTTCTACCTGTGGCACACCTAAAACCTGCAGGACAGTGGGCCCTGAGGACTGGAGTTTGACACCCCTGCACTGGAGGATGTAAGTCAATTTTATTTCTTAAATCTATAGAACAATTCACCATTTCTGAATTGAATTTGATTTTTTTTGTAAATATTCCGGAAGTGGTCAGATATCTACTAATTGAATTATCTAGATAGTAAAGCAAGCTTCAGCATCACTTTCACAAATCCTGCATGCCAGGAAAATGAGACATCTACAAACAGTTCAGATGGCACTGCTGAGATGATTTGCAGTTGTGTTGATTTTGTGCTGTATATGTAAAGCTACAGCTATGGCACCCATATTCCAGAATATGCCAGAACTTTTTCCATATTCAAAAATACGGCAATTATTTGGTGACCATACTATCCTACATTGTCAACATTATTTTCCTGTGGGTGTTTCTTCCAGTGCCATATAAATAAAAGTCAGATATTACTGTGATATCTGTTTACAAAATACTAAATTCAGTGTCAGGATCTTGTCTTTATATCCTTAATTCCTAATTATTTATCATATAACCTCAGAAGGATTTTGATTTAGCCTTGTTGAATTATATCTTCTACAGTGTATTCGTAATCAGTTCCGTATTTGTTTGTTCATGGTACATTTCATAAAAAATTTTGATTGAGCTACTTGTTAAAAGAAAAACAATTTCTTGGCTTATTGTAGAACACTAAAGCCATCTATGGTTTCCTAGATTTACCGAGAGAGTAAGCAGAAAAATAGTGTAGTTTCAGTAACCCTTCATTTTTCTTTGTGTAAACTTTGCAGACTCACTTCTGTATCTTGTCGTCTGTTGAGATCATGGGGTGGATGCAACTACTGAATCTTCCCCCAAACAAAAAAAGATAACACAAAGTCCTGCTATCTGTAGATAAAAGTGAAATAGTATGCAGTCTTGAGGGAAAGAAAAAAATTATATAAAGAGGAGGAAGGCACAGAAGGGTACAAAACATTTCTAACACATAATTGAGTTGAGAAGTTCTTCTCACTTTTACCTGAATGCAACTACCAAGGTCATGCTCATGGACAAAACAGAACATTTTAACAAAGGTGTTCTCTTACTCGATTCACATTAAACTTCAGTTTGAATGGAACATGTTTCATCAGAGGTTAAAATCATACTCTCATGCTTCACATCAGATTGCTTCACCTTGATAGTATCAATATACAGGTTTACGCAGGAAAATAAATCTGAGAAAGGAAAAGATAAATCCCCCTGCTCTGCTTCAAGAACCTGAAAAAGGAAAATAATTATAACTTTGTCCAATGTTGATTATGACTTGAGTGAGTGAACTGATCTCCGACTGTTTCTGGGAGAAGTGTGAAATGTGTAGATACCATAATGGGAAAGATTAACTTCTTGCACAACAGTTCTTTAACCTATGGAGGATTAAAGGTGTTACTGCTTGTCAGAGTCAGGTCCCTGATAAAATGTCAATACTTTAAGATTTAAATTATATAATTCAAATATATATATAGAATTTAGAATCTAAATTCTAATGTATACATAAAAACAAGTTGTTAGATTGTATGAAATGACAACTGTGAAAAAGTTATGTTCTATAATCTAAACAGTGCCTATATATTCTAAAATACTTTAGATTTGTTTTATTTTGTTTTAGCAAAAATAATGAATTCTACCACAAACTGCAAGGATTCATTCATTCATTCATTCATCAATAATTTAATTAGATTCATAGAACATGGTTTGTTTATGGCTAGCAGGTTGGGATGAAAGGCAATGCATTTTTAAAGGACAAATCCATCCACATCTATGTTTGTCTCATGTTTTAGTATTTCCCTGTCATGGACTGGATAAATGTTTAAAGAATACCTTGTTGACCACTGGGATAAACTCCAACACCACCACTATAACATGAACACGAGAAAGCAGTGTCTGATAGGAATATGCTTTCACTGTTTTAAAAGTTGGCCAAAATTAAATGATAATAGATTCTGAAGAGGTGAAGTGACCAGCACTCACATTTAAGTGGTTTCAGAACCTTCTCTTAACTTTAAATGCATTGTTTAGGCTGTGGAAGGAAGTTGGAATATACAAGTACCATAAACTCAAGGAGATTATAAAAAGCCAGATGTAGTTGTAACAAAGCAATTTGATCCTTTTAAGATATTTGCTTGAAGTCAACCTTATATCACAGAACTATGGGAAATACCCTTTTTGCTAAATCGGCTTCAGAGGTAGAAATATAAGTATGAGACCAAAGCAAAAGTTGTTGACACAAACTTATGCTCTCGTTCTTCCTTTCTTTCACAGTTGGCACGTGCTTTTGTTTAATGTGACAGATATTTTCTTTCTCAGTCGGCACACTCTGTCCATGGCTCAGCTGAAGAATCTGATTTCTGGGGTAGGAGGCAATCCTGGCCAGGCAGAACATTTGTAAAATGTTACCCCAAGAGACCTGGTTTTGAACTCCATGTACAAATGTTCCACTCTCAAAAAATTCTGTTTTTGTGCTATGCTACCACTGATACCACCATGCTGCATTTCAATGTGGTCTGGGTGAGGGTTTTATGCTCTACCCATGTCTGATCGGTTCTCCCTGGTAACTTGCATTTCTTTTCGTTGTTTTAAACATACAGTACATCTCAGGTTTATTGAAAATCTTTTATAAACAAGTTTTGTTGTTTCATATCTGGTTTAAGAAAAATCTGTTGTGACTGAAAAAGTAGTTGAAACTAGCCAGATGTACTGTTTTTATGTGAGACAACCTATGTCCACAAAAGAGAATTCTCTCTTTTTTAGATTTGTCTTTTATTCCTTGTTACTGTTTTTTCCATAATTTTTTTCCCCTATGCTTTACTGTATATTGCACTTCTTTGTACTTGAATAATCAAGCTCAGTTTTAAATGAAATCTGGCTGTTCTATATGCCTCGTTGGTGTGATTGAGATGAAGCATCGTAGCAACAAGATGATACAGTTTCCTTAGATTAGTTTTTACCTTTTGACATTGAATGACAAACTGAATTAGACATTATATTTTGGACTACAGTGGACTTCATGTATTTGGATCTAAATCTGACTATAACATATGGTTGTAGTGGCATAAACTGGTTTTATTTGAACTGAATATGAGTTGGATCTTAGAAAAACAGCTCAAAATCACACAGTTGGTTTGTTAGAAATATGTGAATAAACAAAACTCAGCTGATGAAAATTCATTGAATGAATCAAACAGAATGAAACTCAAATA
The DNA here is from genome assembly GCF_001444195.1 of Xiphophorus couchianus. Lineage (NCBI taxonomy): Eukaryota > Metazoa > Chordata > Actinopteri > Cyprinodontiformes > Poeciliidae > Xiphophorus > Xiphophorus couchianus. Next base: position 19,321,892 of record NC_040239.1, read on the forward strand.
AGCAGAATTAGATTGAGCTGAAACACATTCAGCTAAATTGAAGCAGAATATGTTGAACTGAATTGGGTTGAATTAAACTGAAATTAAAATGAACTAAATTCCTAAGCACATTTCTCCCGATCATTTAGTTAGCTGTTTATGAATTAAATACCTGTACTTTGTCCTAGGTGCACTACACATCTCACAGGCCATTACAACATGTAGAGACATGTGGTGACTAAAACGTTGTTGTAAATTCTTGAAGGGTCAATTTTGATCATAAATAACATCGTAATGACACAAGAAATTCATTATTTCAGCCAAATGTAAGCTGTAAAATACATTCCTTGTTGTCTACAGAAGATATACAATGGATTTTGATTGCCGATTACATATCTAAACATATCAGCAAAAACTGAATCTGCAAACTTTCATGTCTCATCACCTGAGATGTAAAAAAATATAAATACTGTATAAATACTTTTTCTTTTTTTTTTAATCCAGCCTCCTATTGTGTGACTTCATTCTACCCTTCTGTGGACATAAAAGTCAATGATATACCTCTTTTTTTCTTTATTTCTATAACTTTGTAGGGGGAAAGAAAAAGGCTTTCACCCAACTGATGTGAAGGAAGCTGAGCTTTTTTAACACTCTCCAGACACTTTGTGTTGGTGTTTGCTTTATTTTGATGGTTACCTGCAGATTTGACACTATAGCTCCGAGGCATCCTTTGTCTCCTAACAAAAGCCCCTGGCAGTTAAAACAAACATCACTGGACACCCCTGCAACACACACCAACTCACCTGTCATAGCTATAACAACCCCATCAGCATTTTGGTGCAAACATGAGGGGCAGAAATGTTCACAGAGACAGCCATCAACTTGGATCCATGTCCCATATGACCACTGACGTGTGTGAGCGCAGTTTTGTAGTGCGTATGTGTGTGCGGCTGGTGGAGGGGATAGGTGGAGACCATATTTCATCTCTGGCTGTGATCTGGTGTTCTACATTATATGATATGATGATACAGGCCCTATTAGAGGGACAGGACTGTGTGAAAAAGATGATGACTAGGCAAGTGGAAGACTGGACTGGGAACTGACATATGAGCGGGGAAGAAATTCAAGGAGGGTGGGGCTGGTGAAAGAGTGGAAGAGACGGAAAAGAATAGGTTTAAGGTTGGGGGTGAAGGAGGGCTGTAGGAAAGATTGGAAGAGTGATGCTGGTAAAGGAAATGAAGGAAGAATGAGAGATATCTATGCATGTTAAATCAAGAGGAAAAAATGGAATTAACACAAAAAAGTTGAAAAAGAGACAATGGGGAAGCACTTATTTTATTCAACTTCATAAATATAAATACAATAAATGAGCATGCAAAACTATGGTCAAGAGATGAGTTCAGTTATAGAAAAATAGCATAAAATATAGAATTGAACATTACAGATGCAACCACATCAACATGTTTCAGTTGCTTTAGTTGTTAATACTCTCTGAAATACGTTTTCTTATAGTTTGTGATTTTTGCCTGGATAAACTACAACTGTGTCAGGTGTACAATGTTGATCCAGATGCACTAATGCTTTGATCAACCTGCCAGCTTTTATCAGCTTTCATGCTCTTTCCAAAGCCAAAAGGGACCCAATTATGTCAGGCATACTGTTCTTTATGCCAGCAGTACCAAAATGTTGCTCAGGGAGGATGAAAACAACTCTCACCCAAAACATTGCTTAAATGAAAGGAAATCTTTATTTACCTGTCAAAAAATTGACTCTATAATCCCAGTCATTTCTACATGAATCATTTATTAATGAGAGAAATGTTTTTCATTGCATTTCAGGAGATTTTGTTCTGTGAAAAATAGACTTATTCCTGTTAGAGCAAGGGGAATTTTTGTTCTTTTGTATTTTCAGTTTGATCAACAATTAACAATCATTTCTGAGCGATTGACTAGTTAGTTGTAAAGTCACTTTCTGAGAACTACTTTATATACTCAGCCTTAGACAATTTTTTGCATTTTTTCGTTTTGCCTCAGAAATGGCATGTTTGAAGTCACTTCACAAGTTTTCTGTTGAATTAATGTCCCGGGATTGGGCTATGTATTTTGTAACTATAGTTTTATTTGTCTAGAACCAAAATGCAGCTCAGTTTAATGGTGTGTTGGACCATGTTGTGTTGTTAAAATACTAATTCTAATGGCATTTCAATTTAGACATGATCAAACAGGACATCCTCAAGTACTCTAATGTATTTATACCATGTTCCAATTTATTGTGCAAGTGATATTTTTTCAGATTTTTGTAAATGGTCAATGCAAATGATGTTCAGTATAAATTTCAAGTCATGAACATTTAGGGTATAAATCAAATTTTATTCAACAAACCTTCCAGTGACTACAGGATTTTTTCAAAAATAAAAAAACTCCAATGCACTGTTCCAAATTATTTTGCACAACAGGTTTTAAAAACATTTTATGGATTATAAAGAACTGCAAACGGTCATTCTTTGAATGTGCAGCATTAAGTGGTCACATGTACTAAAATTAAAAGCTATTTCAATCAAAAACATCTTAACAGACCGAGTTACATGTTAACAATAGGAGCCCTTCTTTGATATCACCTGCACAATTCTTGCATCCATTGAACTTGTGAGTTTGTGGAAAGTTTCTGCTTGAATTTCTTTGCAGGGTGTCAGAATACCTTCCCAGAGCTGCTGTTTTGATGTGAACTGAGTCCCACCCTTATAGATCTTTTGCTTGAGGAAACTCCAAAGGTTCTCCATAGGGTTGAGGTCAGAGGAGGATGGTGACCACACCATGAGTTTCTCCCCTTTTATGCCTATAGCAGCCAATGACACAGTGGTATTCCTTCCTTAACCCTTTCATGCATAGTGGTCACTACAGTGGACAGCTATCTAAAAGCCATTTTCTTGTGCTTCCTGTGGATTTTTATGTTATAAATGCACACAGACAACTGAAGTGGACACTAATGCATCAAAAAATATACCATCAACTACTGGCCATCAGCTGCAAATGCAAGAAATTATTTTTGTTAAACACAATATGGCCGACAGACAAAAAAGTATGAGAACCATCCCGGTCCCTCCTTCTACTGTAGACGACTCTTGCAAGTAAAAAAAATATTGTGACATCAGATAACCCCAAATAACAACTTTGTATTTGGACAAAATTACAATTGATCACATAAAAATATATATATATATATTTTTTTTTACAAAAAGAATTTCCTACCTTAAGAAAAAAATTTTTAAAAAATGGAAAACAAATTCTGACACAAAGGATCATAATTCATCCATGAAAGGGTTAATGATTGTCATGCATGAAGATGATTTTGCTACTGAAGGTACGGCTCTTCTTTTTGAACCACAAAAGAAAGTGATCAGTCAGAAAGTCCATATACTTTGCTGAGGTCATTTTCAGACCTTCAGGGACTCTGAAGGGGCCGACCAATGATTCTCTCCCCATGATTTCAGCCCAAAAAGGACTCCACCACCTCCTTGCTGACGTCACAGCCGTGTTGGGATGTGGTGGCCATCCACCACCAATCCACTACTGCGTCCATCTGGACCATCCAGGGTTGTACAGCAGTCATCAGTGAACAAGTCTGTTTGAAAATTAATCTTCATGTACGACTGGGCCCACTGCGACCATTTCTGCTTTTGACCACTGACTAGAGGTGACCAAATAGAAGGTTTAACAGCAAGCCTCTGGAGGATCCTCCACCTTGAGGTTTGTGGGACTCAAGAGGCACCAGCAGCTTCAAATAGCTGTTTGCTGCTTTGTAATAGCAAAGCAGCAAACAAGCTGTTCTCTTAATTCAATGAATTTGTCTAACAGAAACCTTCTTCAACATGCCTTTATCTGCACGAATCCATCTGTGCTCTGAATCAGCCACAAATCTCTTCACAGTACAATGATCACGCTTCAGTTTTTGTGAAATATCTAATGTTTTCATTCCTTTTTCAAGGCACTACACTATCTGATGCTTTATTGGCACCAGAGAGATCCTTGCTCTTTCCCATATTGCTTGAAACCTGGGCCTGTTTTAATGTGGAAAATCTTTCTTAAGTAGTTTTCCTTTAATTGAGCTCACCTGTCAAACTAATCAGCACAGGTGACTGAGATTAGTTATACAGTGACTCAAAAAGCCCTGAGACACAATACTATCTATGAGTTTAATAGAACAACAAAAAATTACATTTTTGACTCTTAAATCCAATTTGCATAATAATTCGGGATGTGGTGTAAACTGATGTACTTTGGCTTAAATTCAGTATTTTGGGTTCGTCTGACAAACCTTCTGTGTGCTCTAGATCCAACAAAAAAGTTATTTTCATCAGTCCAGAAAATTTTGCGCCGTTTTTCTTTTGGCCGATAAACATGCTCCTCTTTAGCCTATATTGTTTTTTCAACGTGTTTTTAAGGGGAATTCTTGTTGAGGCTTTACATCTCTATATCATCTTCTAATTGCCCCAGTGCTCACACCAAACTGTCCACATTTTTTGACCACTCTATGACTATCATTTTGTGAATGTAACTTTTATTTCATGGTATAGCTACAAACATTTAGCAGCACATGTATGTCATTACTTTTGGGTCTGGTGTTGTTCTATTACACTACTCAACCTATTCGTGAATCTTTTGGCTTGTAAAAATTTCCTCTCAAACAAAAGCCTTGCTTGATTGTTCGGTGATGCTGAACTGGATCAATGTCCTGCTATTTTGATGCAAAATGAGTCCAGTGAATCTCAAATCTTCCTCTTGTGGAACATCAGCCTCCTCTCTTCTTCCTTTGAATAACTCTCCACCTGAAAGAAACAATTGTTGCAAAACAAATTAGTTCTCCCTAAATAGTCCATATATTTATTTTTACTGGAACAATAACTGTTACAACTCTGTGGACAAAAATAGTGAGATCTATGGTAAATGCTATGATCAGTTCTCTTTTAGACTTTCACTCAAAGACAAAAAAAGATACGCTCTGCTCTCACGGACTTATTCATCACTGAAGTATAAGGAACATCACTTGCTGGAGAATTTCATCACACCCCAGATCACGAGCCCTGAATGAAAGAAATAACGTTAGCTGTGAGTTTCCAGGGTACTCGAAGGCAACAAAGGCCTCAGCAATATCCACTGACACTAGTCCCCCTCATATCACACTGCACTTTCCGCCCATTGTTCACTCTGCACTTCTCACATGTATTGTCTTACACGATATTCTTAGAACCTGATAAGAAACCCAGCAAAGGTTTTCTTGCAGCTGAGGACACAAGCCTGGGAGTGTCTCAGGGTTACAGCTGCTTATTATTTTCTCATTGAGAAAACTGGAAAGCTTTAAGGTCGACAGAACACTTTATTGGATCCTCTGTAAATGCGAAGTATGACATGGGTCACCTGCACCTCGAGTTGTTCCTGGTATATTTGACCCTTGTCTGCTTCTGGAGGTTTTACAGCACTATGTTCTCTGTATTAGATTTCACCATAACTAAAATAATTACAAGGACTTGCAAAAGTATTCATACCCGTTGAACTTGTATATGTTTTTTTTAACAACACAGCCAAAGATTGCTGTATTTAACTGGACTTTTTTGTTAAATATCAGCACTAAGATAATAAAAAATAAAAAAAGGCCATGGTTTTTATGTTTTATACAAATAAAGGTATAAATACTGTGGAAGGTATTTGTATTCAGCAGCTTTTTTATCTGATACACCTAAATAAAGTCTAGTATGAGCAATTACCTTCCTTCAACTACTTTGTATAAGGAGTCTGCCTCTGTGTAATCTAATCCAAGTATAAATTTAACTGTTTCGTGAAGGTCTCTGAGGTTTATTAGAGAATATTCATGAATAAACAGCATTATAAAGACCAAAGAGCACAACAGAAAAGTCAGGGATAAAGTTGTGGAGAGGTTTAAGGAAAAGTCGTGTTACAATCCAACATTCAACACATTAAACAACAGAAGCTGCCAATAGTTCTTTGCTAAATGGAGGAGCTGCAGAGTTCCACAGCTCAAGAGGGAGAATTTGTTAAAATGACAAATATCACTCATGCCCTACACAAATCTGGTGTCTTAAATAGAAATGGAGAAAGAAAAAACAAGGCAATGTTAAAATAAAGTCATGCAAAAGTCCAGTTGAAAGTTTGCCACAATTAATTTAGGGGACATAACAAATACATGGAAGAAGGTGGTCTCTGTTCAGATTAAACATTTCTGCCTACATGCAAAAAAGAAAATGTAAACTAAGACATAATGAACATGTCATTGTTAGAGATTAGGTTAGTGGTTGTAACATTGTGATTTGGGTATGCTTTTAATCAGCAATGACAGGGATGCTACTCATAGTTGATGCAAAAATTGATGGACCTAAACACATGCCAGTCCAACAATAAAACAGCAAATGTAGAGAAAGTTTACCTTCCAGCAGGACAATGGTCTTAAATGTATACCCAGGTCAACATGGAATTAGATGGTATGGTTCAAATATATTCAATGTCAAAGTGGCCCAGTCAAAGTACAGATTTATATCCAATTGACAATTTGTGGCAAAACTTGAACATTGCTGTTTATAATTGTCATCTATCCAGTCTGGCAGAGCTCAATCTCCAGATACATAAAGCTGGAAGAATCCAGCTAGAACAAACTTCCAGCAGTAATTGTGGTTAAAAGTGACTTTAGAAAGTATGGAGGGAAGCTGAATAAAAATGCAAGTCACATTTGTAAAAAAAAATCTTAAAACCCCAAAATCAATTTGCTTCCACATGCTAGTAAGATAATACACTGAATAAGTCTATTCCAAAAAATCTCAATAAAACACATTGAACATTTTGTTTCTACTGAGGTCTAAAAATTCAATATTTTTTGTAATGTATTTGTGTGGCTCTTCAGTCTAATATAATCAAATGAGTTACACAAAACAATAAGGGCATTTGAGTTGCTCAGTTAAATGGTCAAACCTTTCAGCTGTTGATTGCATCACATAGCAATAATAGAGCAGCATACAAAGCCAGGGTCTTCTTGTTTCAGCAGGGGCATAACCAATATCTTTTAGCTGATCTGACTCGTCAGACATTTGGAATGCTTTAAAAATTGATGACTCCTTTAAAGAGTGGTGTTTTAAACAAGAATTCCACAAAGTTTTTTGGAGGGAAATTCAGAAAACACAGATGCACTTTACAGGCTCTTTACATGAACCAATTTCTCTGACGTTTTAGCGGAGAGTACTGAAGTGCTGGCAGGGGGTCCCTGGGCCACAGACAGCCAAATTCAGGACAACTTACAAAGATAAAGGGAGGTGGATTCAGACATTTCAATAAAAAAAGCTACTCACAGCTGCTTAAAAACTCATGCTGCCTGCCTTCACAGTTTGTGACAGTTGATTGGAATAACAACTGCATGTGCTTTTCTAAACAAAAGCGTTTTTTTTTTTTTTTTTGCTGACTTTGCAATTTTACATCTTTGTACAGTATGGGGTGTACATGGACAGTAGAAATCTTTAAGTAAACCAGGACAAAAATAAGTGGTAGTTGAACAAATCGTACAGAAGATGCTTTAAGAAGAATTAGAAGACCAAGAAGTAAGTATGGGTAATCTGTCAATTTCTGATAATGAAGGTGAAAAAATGAGCCACATCACAAAAAAGATTTAGGCATGTCCACGTTTTGGGGGAAATATTAGGGAAGAGCAAAATCATTAGGCCATCTTGGCCTAAACATAGCCAATTTTCAATTCAAAAACTATGGGCTTGACAAGCAACTTCTACATTTAACAGGCCGAGTTACATTTTGTTTCTTATAAAAATTTCTACAATGATCATAATGAAATTAAGTTTAATTTATTCAGAAATATTTCTTTAACAGGCTTATTAGCAGGCATTACCAATGGCCATTAATTTCTCTGTAAGCTTCTTTGTTTTCACAACAATCAGTTTGGTGTATTCTCTATTTGATATTTCACAGTGTCTTACATTTGCTATCAGTATGGTTGTACTTCTTAGTAGTGTTTTACATTTTAAAGTGAAGTTACATAAAATGTCGGAAGCAGTCAAAATATTTTTGCAGCGGGAAACTCCACCACGTTATGCGATTAGCTGCTCCTAATGCTGATGTTTGTCAGCTGGTCAAAATGGGGGCATTAAAGCAGACCTAAATATAAACACCACGCCATGATATACTCAAACATGTCTCTCCAGCAAGGCCTTCCCTACCGTTCCTTTCACTTTCCATTTCTGTCTAGGCTTCTGAACCTTGGAAGGACATTTGTTGTTGTTTTATTTATTTTTTTATTTGTCTGTATAGATGGAAACAGACATGCTGGAAAACGCACAACAATGGCCTCACCAGTACCAAGAAGGCTCTATGTTTTGTATGCTTGAAGCACTGCATTATCTTCTAAGTGTCTGGCAACCAGAGCATGGTAAATTATGGATAACCCATCTTCCTTCTGAAAAACCCCTCTTTCACTTTAGGGACCAGTCACGGTTTACCTGTGTAAATGCCCTTTCTGCGTCTCCAGAGAAATGGATGGGACAGTAATATGTGGGTCAGAGGAATTCATTAGAGCTGTATTTTTTATTGTCTTCCACAATCTGCAGTTTGACAGAAACAATCGGTCTCAAACTATCCTACTGACACTGAGATATACTACTGATTGAAAAACAATGCAGCTACTGCTGGTTCACAGAAGGAAACTTCTATCTATATGACTTGAAGACCAAGAGAGTAGAGTTTTAAGAGAGACAACTCACCTTAGAAATTGCATGCATGTTCTTTATGTCTTCAGTGTTGAGGGTTTGGTCACTTAAGGCTCATGATGGTCAAGCAACCTAAAAACAAACAAAAGTCAAAAGTAGTGTTAACATGTTTCATGACCTAAGAATTGATAAATAACAAGGAATCTTCCTCTCACAGCTAAATAAAAACAGTAAGTCGGATTAAGCTGGAGTATGGTGTGCCACCGCATGGTCTCTCAGGTCTCCCTCCCTCGTTTATTCTGAGGTTACACTGAAAGAGTTTCAACTATTGTGAATTATTTACTGGATTCACCATCCAGCCCTTTAACCCTTCAGAAAATAGTCAGGTGGTGAGGGTTAAAAATATACTCCCACAGGATCCCAGTTTGGTTCTATCCATCCATGTGTGAATGTGTGTGTGTGTGTCTGTGTAGAAGTGCATGATTTAAAATGTACAAACAGCATATAGCCCAAGTCTCATGAAACAACTTCATCCCTCTGTTTTTCGCTCTCTTGCTCACTCGGTGGCACAAATAAAAACGTATCAGAGCTTCCTTTTGTGGTTACTTTCAGTGGGTCAAGCCAGCACATCCCAAACGGGATCCTGCTTAGACAACTTCTTCCGCTTTGCAGGAGTGAGAACAGCCAAGACTTTGCATGACTGCATGTCTCAGTAAATGCATGTTTATTGTGCTGTACAAACTGTTGGATCATTTCCTCAACTAAACATTGGGTCAAAAATTTTAATCAAATCTGTGGTGTAAGCGGGTGCCTCATCGTTATGTCGCCTCTCCTAGCTACCCAAACCCCATCTGAACTCTGAACCCCAACTAAAAAATAAAAAAGGATGGTCACGTGGTAAATTGCATGTAGCAAAATTGATGGGCGGGAACAAAATATGCACTTTTGATGGATTAATTGTGATAAAACAATCTCAAAGAATACATCTTCTAAATGTTGTTGCATTATCAGAAGCCAATGCTATGAAACTGGTCACATAATAATGAAAATATAAAAAGATAATTATAATGAAAGTCCTGCCATTTACACTCATTTTAAAATTTTTAAGGCACACACTCCAGTCAGAACCTGTGCCCTCGCAATGCTTTAAATTCATTCAGCATTATGCAATGTCATATGTTAAAAAATGTTTATGTTGCAAATTTGCTGATAAACTCTAATATCTATCAGGTTGTAGAAAACTAAATATATTTTACTTCATATTCACAAGTTATAAAGCACTTTAAATTTGAATATGAATTTCTTTTTTGCTCAACCTTAGGTGTGCTTGCATGCTTCTCTGTTCTGGTTCCACCTTGTTTGTCACCTAACAAGCCCTGGAAATTGGCACCATCCTCCTGCACACCATTTTCAACAAGCCCTTTAATGACCCTTCCATTAGACATTACTTTAACACATATTTATTGTTAAAAAAATAAAGAAATAACCCAGGTTTGTATTTGACCCAAGACTGGGTTAGTAAAATAACCCAGATTGGGCTGTTCTTTTGTAACCCACCAGTCTTAGGAGAGTGGTGAGAAAATTACTTTTTACCTGAGTAAATACTAAGGTGCTTCTCTTTGTGTCTGTGACACTATCAAATATAAAATATTATCATTATTAAGATGATGTCTGACAATTAGGAAAGCTTTCTCTATAAACACAGCGGACAGGTCAGTAATATGGAAAAGTAAAGAAGTCAAACACATATATATGTAACCTCAGCCACACAAAAGCAATATTAATATCATCAAGATATATGCCCTCCTCAGTGTCTACACACATACACAGGTGGACCTACATCAACTTTCCTTGGCCATGTTGCCGTGGTGTATCCCTGCATGCAGTAAGGTTGTCATGGATACACTTAGACACATCCGCCATCCCAGAAGCGGGGGGATGCTGAGTGCTTCAGAGGGGCTGGCGCCAAGGCTTTCCCCCCAAACCCTCTGCCCCCTTCTTTTTGCCCCCTTCCCCCAAAATGTATCCCAGTTTCTCCTTTTCCCTGAATACTGGCGCGTCCTTAAAACAGCTCCCATGTTGTCAGACGTGATGCCGTGGAAAACATGCATCAGAACATGACTCTTCCTTGCTCTGAAATTAGATAGATTATAATCTGACACATGATGAAAGAGTGAAGTGCCAGATACAGCCAAAATAAAAGCATGCTACAGCAAGAGGAGCTGAAGACAAACAAACATAGAGGTAGAGTACATCAGGTAAAAGCAGTGTAGTTGTAGGTAATTGTTTTAGCCTCAGGATTGTGTTTAATCCTGAACAGTATTTTTTTTTTCAGTAGAAATCTTTAGTAATTCAACAAAGAATTCACTTTGGTGGTTTCTTATGGACAACTACCCAATTTGTGCACATCTATTTAGGTGACATGTTTGCAAACTTACAAATGACACAATGAATGTAGTCATAGAGTTCAAAGGTAAATACAATAATAATAAAAATAATGATTCTAAACTATGATACATATTTTTTTAATTTAGGAAGCAAATAATTTTTTCTTTTTCCATACAAAACGTTGGTTTTATTACTACACATGAATCTATATTTTCAGTAAAAGGCACCAACCTCTTTTAGATCTTCTGTGGAAATCAAAGGGTTAATCTTCTATGACGTGCCCCCTCTTTCTTCCCTACACTCTGTTCCCTCCCTTTCATATTCTCCAGCATGGCAGCACTCACTGCCTGCACATATGCTGAGAAAAATAATCCTCTTTGATTGGAGGGCTAATTTGAAGTGTCAATTATTCTTATGCAAATGAAGGTACAGTTTCTCTTGTCTGAAATGGGTTGAGGGCACAGATGTGAGCATACGGGAGTGTGGATGTGTGCGTGCCCAAATCCCCCTGCCAAAAAAAAAGAAATACATACAATAAAAAAAAAAAAACAGCCTTCTCTTTCAACTCTTTCCTCGAGAGCTGAAATACAAAGAAAGCCTGTATAATGTGAAATGGTTATTTACATGTGAATTGTCTGCAAATGAACAGCAAACAGATCATAAATTGTGATTGCAGTATCAAAACACCATGTTACTTAAAAGACTGGACAATGCTGCCCCATTGTTGTGTCTCGTAATGTAAATCATAAAGTTGCATTGTGTAAACAGGGAAACAGCAATAGCTCTATTAATGGTATTTTGCGTGAATAAATCAATTTTGAAAGGTTCCCAATTACAGAATTGTAGAGTATTTTCTGTTCTTTTTATGCTATTCTAGAGGTTCAAGTTATGAAAGTAATCACACAATTGCCTGACTGAAGTGCTAGAACATCAAGTGCAAAAATTAATACAAACAAGAAGTGAATCATTTCATCAAGTGATTCAAATGACTTGATTGAAGAAAATCCTCAAAAAAGTATTTGACTATGCTTCTTTTATCTCACATGGCTTCTGTTCAGCAGTAGCAATCTTTCACAGGATATAATAACTATGGTTGTGCAATATCCTTCAGTTTACATTAAAATGACTTCCAGCTGTATTAGCCTGCCTCATGTTCTTTCCACCAGGATAATTTTCATCCAACCCTTAAAAAACAGTAACATATCATTGTCAATATTGTTTTTAAATAACTTAAAAAGTTCACTCCATTCCTATTTTTGATTAAAATGACCAGTTTTATTAACAAGTGCTATTGACACTTATTAATAGTTGTTCACAGCCAAACCAAACCTATTGTTACACAGCACTGTGATATGACTTCTTCCTTCTATGGTTTACGGCGCTATTGCTAACAATAACGTGCCAAAATCAAAGTTCAAAAAGTACAAATTATCCTTATAGGTCTTATGAAGAAAATACAGACTAGAGAATAATGGAGAGAAAAAGAAAAATGACTAAAGTTTGGAATCATGTTAAAGAGAAATGGGAGAAGATAAACTCAACAGGAAACATGTTTTTTTTGTACTGAATTAGCTCAACGCAAAAAAAGTGCTAACAATAACAGAACTTTGATGATGCCGGAGCTCACTATCATGAAGCTACTGCTAGCAAGAGCAGATTATGAGCCACTAATATCCTGTTTTCCATAACTTTTCCTGACAAATAAACCAAACACGCCATTTTACATGGAAAAAAAAAACAAAAAAATGCATCTTGCAAGCACAACTATGGTCTGTAGCTTACAACATGGTTTGCTTCAACTCTTGGTTACACAAGATACAAATTATTTATCCAACTCAAGTCACAGATCACAAGTTTAGTTAAATCTCCACTTGGACTTGAGTCCAAGACTAACCTAAAAAAATAAAATGGATAGCACTAGAATAAAATCAAGGATGGAGACAAACAGAGTCTGCAAACATGGTCTCCTGCTGAAGGACCCTTACAGCTGATGTGGCAGTTCAAGCAAAAAAGAAAAAGAAAAAGCCTTTTCTGGCTCAACATGGGATCAAACAACACTCTGTAGAGTCCAGTTGCAACCCAACAATGGCCTACATTCATGTTCAGCTTCAACACTTAAGCTTTTACCTCAAAGAGAGAAGAGAGAGAGGGAGAGTGAGGCTTGGAGGCTGGGCTTCTGCAGGTATGGAAGGGAGTATAGTGATATCTTAGACGATAATGATGTTCAACAGATTAGATGGTATCGACCTATCCTATGTTTGTTTTCAATTCCCAGCTTCTGGAGCTCTTCTGAGATTCACAGCCAACCCTGCAGGCACTCCTAGTCTCACGGAAACCTTGAGATATGTCAGGGAACTTTAAGTATGCGGGGAGACAGCATAAAACATTTCACATTGGTGAAAGAGTCAGCAAGAGAAATGGGTATATCTGAGGGTGTTCTATATGTTCTAAGATTGAACATGATTGAATATGATTGAAAACCAGTTATTGTCTGTTGAGCTTAAACTGAAGATGTGCTGGACTTTTAATTCACTGGTGAATGAACTCTGGTCTTTATCCTGGAAACATATCAGATCTCCACAGACACCAACAAGCCAGCTACAAAAGCTTCCATTTAAACTGAAGACTGTTTGTATAATCACTGTTTAGCTCCTGAAACTCTGTTTCTGAAGCACTGAACAGTAGCACTGGCAGTTAGTGTTTGTTTTGCACTGGCTCAGTGGTTCTGGAAGAAAATTAGTATGCAGTCAGCGATAGGAGGGCTTGTCAAGATCAGGAAGAACTCTCTACCCACCCACTGGGGAGAGTTTTACATTTATGAACAAGGTTGACAAGAAAGCTGACTAGTGTAAAGACAAGAAGCAAATAAAATGGTGAAGAACACCCTGAATATTCTTTTTCATATGAGTGCACTGAGAACACCTTCACAGACAGGCCTGCTCTCCCTCTGCCTCAACTGTCTGTTCATCTGTCAAGACATCAACTCTCCCTCTTTTCTTCCCCCCTTCCCTCGCACCCTCCATCTCCTCTACGCTTCTTGAAAAACTATATGTCATGCACGTCAAAATGCCCAGGCCAGTCCTTTTGAGGGTGTTCTGCTGGACCATGGAGCGAATAAACATCCATGTCAGGCGAGAACGATCTGGGGCCCTGCTCTCACTGAGCCTGGGTTCTCCTGGGAAACACACGGCTTGCACAATGGATAGAGGAGGCCTTTTGTTGAGTCTCTGGGAGCTGCAGGGCTAGCTCTGGATCAAACAAGGTTGGTGTAAGTGTGTGTGTGTGAGGAGTGTGGGTGCATTTTGGCTATTCTGTCCCCCTCCCCACACACACACATGCAGAAACTACAATGACACGTGCACACCTTTGCCCCCCCAATGCAGAATTAGAGGCTTTCCTCATCTCCCTAAATTCACTGTGACTAAGTAAACTCCTTCATCCTTTTGCAATCGTCACAGAGGGCACAAAGATGAATTTGAAACAGCCAGAAATAAAAAGGCGAAGAGACAAAGAGAAGAAAGGTGACACGAATCACTGTTTGGACTGATTTAAACTGGTTTAAAGTCACTCTAAAGGAGCTTTCTGTTGTACTGTAAACAGATTCTAGCTCAAAGGTTGTGGCTGGAGTCCCTCCTGGGGTCCTCTGCACGTCTCCAGGGACACATCTAATGCTTTGTGGTAGTCTGTGTTTTTGTGTAGTGCAGAAAAGTTTTATTTATTTCATACAATTTTGAGCTGTACACAGTTCAGTGTGAAAGTGTTCATACCTCCTTTCAAATTTCCTTTCACAATCGAACCACAAACTTCACTATTTTATTGTAATTGTACATGATTGACCAATACAATGTAATGCATGAATATAAAGCAGAAGTAGAAATATTCTCAGTGTAATTGAAGTAGGGACTTAGGTGAGTCTGTTGTAAAATTCAGATATGCTTTGATCTAAACCATTCCATTGAGTCCTTGTTGTACTGGAAGTCTAAAGTCTTTTGAAGCCCCTGATGGATGTCCCTGTAACATTTTCCTGTTTCTATTCCCATCAACTCTGATCAGCTTTTCCATCCCTGGGGATAATATCATTCCTAATGCACCAAGCTGCCACTACCATGTTTTAAGATGTTAAAAGATGTAGTGGCATGTGGTACTTTCTCTCTACACAAAATATTTTAAAATATAGACAAAAAGGGGCAAATTTGATGTCATCTGACTAATGCACCTACCCTCACATGTTTGCTGTGACCACTTGTTGAAAATGTGTGCCTTTATATCCACAGTGGCTTTCTTCTTGACACCTTTCCTTAAATTTCAGATTCACGGAGTGGAGAACTAACAGTTGTTCATCCAACATAATCTTCCACCTGAGTTGTTGATCTCTGCAGCTCCTCCAGAGATACCATGCACAGTGTATCTGATTAATGATGTTTCGCCTGGTCTGTCAGTTCAAATGGACAAACATATTTTGCTATGTTTCCAGTTGTGCCAGACTCTGTTTTTAGATGATTAAACGAACACTTCTCTGAAAAGCTTCATACATTAATATTATTTTAGAACATCACTGTGCTAAAAACTTTTCCATAGCTTTCTTGGCCTTCATGATGCTGTTTGTTCACTAATGTTTTCTAAAACATTAGAAAACATTAGTTTTCTAAAATCTTGTATTAAACTATACACAGACTGTTTGAATTAATTAAATGACACATGTAGGGAGCTGGTTGAACTGCATTTTATTTACCAGAAAAAAAGGAGTCTGAATAAAAATGAAAGCAATACTTTTCAGAACAAAACAGTTTTTTAATTATTTATACTTTCCCTTTTACTACATAATTATGGAGTTTTGTGTGTTGCTCTATCACATACAATACAAATAACATGAGTCAAGGTTTGAAGTTGTAAAGGAACAGAATACAAATATAGTTTCAAAAGGCATTATTTGCCATTGCACCAATCCCCCATACACTAAGCTTATCCTAAAATAAAATGTTCTGAAACATCCTTTATGTGTAAACCACACTTTGCACCAGAATGCACTTTAATGCATTTGTAGTTCTTACTGTTACCTTGCTTCTGGCTGTGTGCCTCGAGAGTGGGATTTCTCCTTAGTGACATGAACTCACATCCCCAAACTATTCAATCCCAATGACTGCACGTTCTCTGGAGCTTCCCTTTCCCAGTCACCCTATTTCCTACAGACCACCTTACTTGAATCTCCCTCTCGGGCTTTGCATTCTCCATTTCTCCCTACCTTCCCAAGCACCCCCACCCCGTCCACTTCCCCTTACCAAGCCTCTGCTTTGCTTTCAACCGCTTTCAACCCCAATTTTGGGCACAATGAAGTTGTTCTGGCTGACAGTTTGGGCAGTAGAATAAGTGTTGTTTGAGCCTGCTGTGTGGCTCTGTAGTGGCCCCATTCTCCCTCGCGCCAGCTCAGTTACTGAGAGCCTTGTTGGTGGGACACTGTGGACATCCATCCCCACACTTCCAATATGATCTCAACAATTTGTCTTACAACTGCAGCCAGGCTCACCTTCACCTTCTCTCTCTTTGATTCCCAGCACAATTATTTGGATGAATACACACAGAACCGAAATGCAAAGTTGCTTGTTGTGTCTTCTTCATAAGGAATATAAAAAGCCTTTGCCATAAATTCTGAGGGTACACAAAGACTGTAAACCCTTTCTCCTTCACATCCTAAATCCAGAATTGTGGTATCCATCTGTTGTGGTGAGGTCATTGCCAAATCAAAGCCGAGTTGGCCTGATTTACTCAGTTACTCCATGTCTTGTAGGACGTGCCAGGATGGATTGTGTATTGGGGTCGGCTGTAAAGACAAAGCCCGCAGCCCTCGCTCCTCTGTCGCTTTCAGTAAGCATCAAGCAGCTTCTCTTTACTCGCATCCCCTCGATCCCCTACATTCTCTCCAAAACCCCTCTTTCTCTCCTCTGTTTTTTTGCTCTTCTCTGTGAATTAACAAAGAAAATTAGATAATTGTGAACTACATATTCCTTCTATTTGTATTCCCTTTGTAATTTTCTCACACACAGACTTTGGACATGTGAAAGTGACTTGGAGAGGCCCTGATGGGGGGACCATATGTCCAAGCGTTGTATATCAGTCAGCTCACCCCCAGCGCTCCGCCAGACCACCATAACTTAGTTTGTCTTCAGCACAAAGTTTGGTCCAGGCTTGGCTGGGTTCATTAGGAACCTATTCTCTGGAACCAATGAAGCTTACCGGACCTCCAACAAAGGGGCTAATCAAACCCACTGCAGCATCCACCTCTCTTCTTTCCAGTCTAAAAATCTTTGCCTGTATCATTTTTGCCACCAAGCACAAACCCCCATATGCAAGTAATGTGTTGATGCCCAACAGCGGTAACACCAACAATCATATGCCCGCCATTCTTTTCTGCCCTGACAAACTGCGGCACGAAACACACACAGATAATTATGTCTCTGCCTTGCGTTCACACTTGTATTTGTTTTGTATATCTGAGTGGAGGAAAGTAGTGTCATTTTCAAACCAGATGGGCACTTTCCTGTCAGATGTGTGCTCTTTTAAATGCTATGTTTGGAATGAATGTCTGCCCACAATGTCTTGTTTGCAAATTCGAGAACATGGGTGAGCTGAAGGATGTGCTGCACTGACAATGGAGCGCCCCGGGGTGCAAAATACTTGAAATGACCTTGAACCTCAGCATTCTCCATTCCCATGGCTGCAGGGACGCTGAGTATTTCTGTGGATTTGCACATGTGTGTCTGTTTGTTAGAGAAGAGCAGCAGTAAGGTGATGAATTTGTTTGTTTGGTTTTGTATTATATTTCTCTTCAATTTGTCAATAATAATATAGAAGTATTTTAGAAGATTACAAAGGCATAAAATAATATCTTGGGTTTTCTAATGTGTATTAAAGCATTGTATTCTCTATTAAAACCTTTTAAATAATGTGATAAAAGTTACATTTCAATGTAGTGTAAGCAGCTCCATATAAACACATTTCAGACTGTTGTGTCAATGTAATGTTTCTGGGGGTTATTTTAGTTCAAAGCACAATATATTTAGGCTCTTATTGTTAAGATGAAGGGGGAAAAAACTAAAATAGCCTTACTCACAGAGTGTGATGTAGAACATTTGGTCATAGTAATCATTAAAACCAGTAATCATAACAGATAAATGTGCATCACAATCTGATTTGACCATTTTCAAAACAGGTTGTTTTTTTTATTCTTCACTAAGTTGCTTTTTCAAAGACAACATCATATTTAAATAATATCTAAGTGAGCTATGATCGTTCACATTAGCTCATGTTTGCACCCACTTCTCCTCCCTGTCACCCAGCAAGCAGAGGGGTTGTATTTGCTCACCTTGCTTTTTACAAAGAAAGCCTCTTCAAACTTACTACATCCCCTTGCGTGAACACAGGCCAGAGTAAAGAATGAAAATTTAGGCATGACCAGTAAGATGATCCTAAAGCTTGCGGATGCCCACATACAAATGCAAAACGTACACATGAAGAGAACTTGGTGGCAGGGGTTCTTTGGATAAGGGGAGAACCAGCAAGGGGTGATAAAGGCCATGCCATCAGCCTCTGCTTGGACACAAATGTCACCAGCATGACTACCTGTACACAGGGACCCAGCAGTGATATAAAACACATGCTGAAGGAATAAGATATAAAGCGGAAAGAAGATGCTCTGACCCCCCTGCAAAGATGGAGCACGGGGAAATGTGCATAATTATGAAGATAAGTGCAGACAGGGTTTTACAAGGATTCAAGCTGTTTGTTCTTAATCATTTCTGGGGTTTCTATATGATATCCAAAAGGGATCAATGTCTATGAAAATATGACACTGCTAATGTTTTGCAACCATTTCCTCTTATTACACAAAACATAATCAATATCCATGCCTGGATCGTGCAGGCCCTACATATCTATAAGATGTAGTGTTTCAGAGTCTTTAAAGTTGCATTTTCTCTCAATCTTTATGGTGTCTCTCTTCATCACTTTCATTTACTGCTGCTCATATTGAAGCTCTCAGAGGGAAGACATAGAACCAAATGTCCTCTGCACAACTAAAACGACAGAATGCATTTGAATACAGAATATATTAACTATGTATTTTATGATGCTATTTCTTGGATCATACTCTTCACACATGCCTTTCTATGTATTTCCATTTACACTTATTTTATTCTGTTTCAGACGGATGACATAGATGCAATATTGCCTATTCCTACCTGTGACCTCTTATACATTGCTAACAGTTTGCGCAGATTAATAACTTGAGACACTTATGAGATAGTGTTCAGCAGCATATTCAACATAACATCATGTAGACCAGTTTAAAGACCGTAAGAGACCGTTTTGGCCCTTTTTGCGCCAGCTTTTAGCTTCTGCATATTTTACGTCCATTGGTAATACCATGAGACAATACTTTACTGAACTACTGATGTCTTTTAGTGGAACCTATGTTCTAAAATTATGCTCTACAACTATATGTAAACCAAGTTAAACTGTAAACTTTTTTATTCTCATTTCTTATCCAAGCCACTCATGCATTAATTACCTTGTTTATATTACCTTGTATGAAATGTCTGTCTGTCTGTCTGTCCGGTAGAAAACACAAGGCAATTTTGTGCTCACAGTGCATCCCCAAAACTGTGCTGCCCTGGGAAGTGAGCCATGCTGCCCACTTTAAAAGCCTCCCAATGCTGCAATCTTTACTGTGTAACTGCCACGGCTTTCTGCTGTTTTTGCCTATGAACAACAAGAGACCCTCTGAAACCAAACATTGAAATCATGTTTCTCTTAGTAGGCCTCGTCTATGCAAACACACAAAAACTTAATACACTTTTTTTCTTCCCCACAAGCTTCTTCATTTCCTATTGTTTCCACATTTTCAGCTCCATACTGGCATCATAGCAAAGTTCCTCAGCAGAAGAGTAGTGGTTTGAGTCTGTGTTAAGGCAGAAATACTCCTGGCCTTTTCTCACAATACAGATTGCTGCTATTATCTGAAGCTATTCCTCCGGATGACAGAAAGAGAAGGAAGAAAACACGGAGGGGAAGAGGGCGAAGGAATTTCAGCCAGCTTGCTGTATGATATGCTGATAGAACCTGAGTGACAATTTCGTATGCAATTGTCAGTGTCACTCACAGATACATTGTGATGGCTGATTTCCTTCTGGCAGAGCCCACTCCTAGTGGGTGCTGTGTGGTATCACTGCATAGTTTTTCTTTTAGGTACATCAGCTGGGGACTAAATTTTGGAGATTATCTGTGGCTCTCTCTCTGTTCCTTTTCACACAGTTTCAGATATGTATACAAGTCCAGGCCAGGTCTTTTCATTGTGTCCAAACCTGGGTAATTTTAGTCAATGAGGAGAGAATTGCAGCATAAATGCAAATTCTGACTTGCGTTCCTGTACACTGAGAAATGAAATAAAATCCGTTGTGGCCACTGAGAATCCAGGATGGGAAAAAAAAATCCTTTGGTCTCTCATTTGGGCCGTGAAAAACCCCAGTAGCCATGCAGCAATGATAGCGTGCCACTGTGTGCAACTGGTACAACTAACGAGAGCAAATTTCATTCTGTTGTGAGCATCTTCTGGCCAAGTTTATTAGGCCAATAAGCAGCGTGATCGTTCCTTTTTGTTTTTTCTCCTTTCTCTTCTCTTCTTCTCCCATTCTTTTGTTGTATCATCTTTCCTTCTTCTTTCTGTCTGGCAAAGGATAGGAAATGTGATACGAATGTGGTATGACAGGTAAAACATTCTTGATGCAAAGAAAGCAGCGAACAAAGGGCAAGTGGATGGGGAAAATTAAATGGGTGGCAGGTTGGTAAAAGGCAGAATCATCAATGTAGGGATGACAGAAACAGATTGGGGGAAAACATTTAAGATAGGGAAATTTAATGGAAGACAAGGAAGTAGAAAAAAAGATACAATTGAGGAGTGACAAAAAAAGCACCTTTTGCTGTTTTGCTGTACCACTCGTTTCTTCTGCTCATCCACCTACTCTTCCTTCTCTTTCTCACAAATTCCCACTTGCTCAGACACTCTTCCAAGAAAGTCTTTCCTTTTCATTTTTACCCTCTAATTTTTTCTTGCTCCCCCACTCACGTTCCTCACTTTTTCTTGTGACCACCTCTCTGATTCGTCCCCTAATGAGAGCTGTCAGGACAATGGCTGCATTATTAAGCGTATTTGGAAAACCGGGCGGAAACAACTGCAGTTTTTCCGGAATTGTGGACCTTCCTATCTTCATCACAGATAGGCCAAAGGTTGATAATGTCTGTCCTGTGAGTAACTGCAATGATCCTGACGTGAGACTCATCCAGCTCTCTCCGCCTGTTCAGTCATAACTGTTTCTAGTAGCTGGCCATCCCTCTCATTTACATATTCATCTCCAGTAACCAAGGAAATCCCATTTGCCATAGAAGTTGGATAAAAAGGCATACAGATTCAGCAAAAGCAAAGGGGAAACACAGAAGATGTGATATGAATGTCAAAGCAAGATAATCTGCTAAATCTGATCTATTTTCAAGAATGACCTTTATAATATAGGACAAGGTTGACTTATTTATTAAAATTTTCCAATTGAGTTTAAAATGCTGCAGGCAGTAAAAATACGACTGACTGTAAGAAACAACACAAAGCTTTCTTTCAATAATGATCTCAAATAATAATAGTATCCAGTTGCGGTAGTGGCAGACATTCTGAATGAGTGGATTGAAAGCCTTTTCACTCATCCACATCCGACTGCTTTGCAGTCTGTAACGGACATATGCTATCAGTGCTATATGCAAAACACCCGCATGAATATGCGTAATTAGGTGGGACTGGTATAATTTTTCTGGGTTATGGGATGTGACATTTGTGGGGCAGGAGCATACATCAGCGTAAGCACGACTGACAAAATGCAAATCCATTTCTCTGCAAAAATCCCACTTCACACTTTGGGAAACAAAATAAGCTGTTTACCTTCCAACATTTTTCACATGCAACAGCAAACTAGAGAGCTCTGGAAAACCTGTTCAAGAATTAATTTTGTTTTTGTTTCGTTACAACCTCAAACTTCAAAAGGTTTTAGTGAGATTTTATATGAGCTCAAGACCAACACAAAGCAGTGCATAGTTGTGCGGTGGAATGGTTTTCACCATAATCACATGTAAAACTTGAAAAGCCTACTGTGTATATTCAGATCCCTTTACTCTGTTAACTCTAAATAAAAACGTCCAAAATTAAATAATATAAAAAGAAGAAAAAGAAATTAGTAAATAGAGTCCTCCTGTCTGTTATTTAATCTCACTATAAATGTAAGTCAACAAACTGCATCATGAAGCCTAGAAAGGACATTAGTAAAAGTTATGGAAGTTTAAAGCAGGACTATCCAGAAAAACACATGGCAGTGTCAGCATCATGTTGTGGGTATGCTTTTCTTCACATGGCCAGAGTTGATGGTAAGATAGACTGAGGAAAATGCAAGGCAATCTCACAATGCAACTTGTTACAGCCTAAGAAAAGATTTGACACTGAGGATGAAGTCCTTAGATATATAGCTAAACCTTTATTAGCGTTTTGACCAAAACCTTATTTCTTGTGTAAAAATAACACTGCAAATCATCCAGAATACATAATTTTCATGGTCAAAGGTAGCATCAGCATGATGGTGTGTGTAAGTTTTACTCCAACCCCAGAAAGTAAAACTAAATACTAAAAAGGGTATCCATTATTAAAACCTGTTACAGGCAATAAAAAGACTCGAGACTTTGGTAAAAATTAGTCTTCCAGCAGTACAACAGCTCTAAACTCACAGCTATGATCAGATGGCTTAGATCAAAACACATTCATATACTGGAATTGACTATTCAAAGGTATACATCCTTACAGTCAAGCATGGACAGATAATAAATACATCAATACTAAAGATTCAAGAAGCCCTTTTTTCTAAAAAGCCACAAAGCATCAAAATCATAAAGTCATTTTTATTACATGGAAATACGTTCAAGGCACAACATACACAAGGATTATTAACAAACACAGGAAATAAAAATATCAAATATTGCTTCTCAAGGAAGGATGCACAATGGTGCCAATCATCAACATCCACCACCAGCTTATATGAACAAACATATAGCAGCAAGTTAAATAGGTTTGTTTCAAATAAGCTTTGGTAATCTTTTGTCAGCTTGCACAAAATACTCTGTCCAACATCTTCAATCTTCACTGCTTTTGTTGGGTAGAGTGGTCTTCTGGCTCTTTTACATATAACTGCATCATAGGTAACAGAGTATATTGTGTGCTTTGTTTCTCTTTCATGGTATTCAGATGAACTGTACCACCAAAACGCATGCACAACAATTCACAAATGAGGGCAACAACATAGCCATGGCCACAGCGCTAAATGCATCTAGTAATAATTGTATCATATTCTTTGCAACCGTAATCATACATAGGTACATGCCAGTCCAACACAGTCACAGCCCCCTCCCTTCATCTTTTCTTCCATTCATCCTTTCATAAACTTAAGAGACACAAAAACACACGAGAAACACACCAAGACGCAGAACACACTACCATAATCCTGCACTGTGCCACACGTACTGAGGGGGTAGGACACATCCCTCATAGCACCCAGGAAATTAACTTGACATTTGATGGAAACAGGAAAAAAAAACATATTTAGGAAGGGGGAAGGAGAGAAGAAAAAAAAAGTGTACCACAGCAGACATAGCCGAAACCCATCCCCTCATTCACCCATCTCTACACCTACCCCCCTTTAAGCCCAGGGACGCATTCGGGGGGGATTTCAGCGATCTGCAATGCAGACACCACTGGGTGCCCAGGAAAAAATGAGCTTCATCTTCTGCCTGTCCTTGTCAGAATATATGCTGTCTGTCTCTCTTTGTTTGCCTTTATGGAGAATCTATTTTCATATTCTCATCACACCCCCCAGGTTTGTACATGTCTATTCGGAAGGACCTTGGAAAAAAGTGGAGGTTTAGTTAGTGTTGAGCAGATTTAAATATTCACTCCCTGTTAATTGTGTGTGAATACAACAGTTTGCAATGATAGTTTTGCCATTGCTCTTTCATCTGTTTGGTATTTTCTTGAGTCTTCCAAAATGTGATATTTTAATGTGCAGGTCTGAGGAAATATTGCACATTTAGCATCAGATTATAAAAATAATTATGATAAAATAAGCAGATATTTTTTTTATATGGCGTCATGGACAGGTCCACTCAGGTTATGCTGCACTAGCAAACATACATACAAAAAAGTAAAATGTGAGCTTCCACGAAGATTAACAATCACATCGAATGCCTATTAGTAACCTCAACAAGGAGCCTTGAACACCCGGACTGAATTCATCCCACAATTAATACATCATTATGCTCTGGTCTTAGACCTACACTGACACGCACACACACGCCTACACACCCCCATCGTGCAGAAAGACAGCAGACCAGCTAGTGTCTGTCTAAATATCCCCTGCATTAGACATGCAGGAATGCTAACATTATTATGCACAATTGTGAGCGTCTGTCTGTGTGCGCCTTCCCCCTCTTTTCTCCTCTACCACATTGTGTCTGCAGGTCTCTCTTGCCTCTGTGTGTGTGTGTGTGTGTGTGTGTGTGTGTGTGTGTGTGTGTGTGTGAGCTTGTGTGTTTAAGTGCCACGGAAAGAGGTTGGTGGGCGGTGTTTATTTAAATGTGATTTATTTCTTTTTTGTATGCAGTCTAATACAAATCACAGATTCCTGCAAGACGTTGAGACTCTCTGGGTGTTATATTGGCAACCAGCATGCACATTGATATTAGCTGGTTGTCTCAACGCTTGAATTAATTTTCTGTGAAGAATATATACTTTGTTTTTTTCTCAGTAATTTGATATTTTTTATCTCAAAATAGGCTTAGCAACACTGCGTGAATTTGTAAGGAAAAACAGTAATAAATGCTTTACCCCAGACCTATTTAAAATAATTTGCAAGCTACCTTTTGATATTCAGTCTAAAACATAAAGTGACTTTTATATTCCATGTACAAGAGTCAATCTGAAATGATGTAGCAATCCTGTGAGAGCTTTAAATTTTGATAGGTTGAGCTAGAGTAACTATCAAGGACTATGGAACAAGCATATAATTCTTTTTTAGAATGAGAGGAAAGCGACCTATGCTGTCATTACCTAATCATTGCGGTAACCTCATGAAAATGTCTGGCATGATAAAGTTGAGCTGCGACTGTCATTAGCGCGTGTCACTAATATCAGCTCGGTGTTCGTCTGGGGCGGCGCCATCAAAATATTGCATCATCCCAACGCATATGCACACACTTCTTAACTGGGTGCTGTTTGCAGGCATTGTCTGTCACATTTGCATTCACTGCATTTTAGAGTCTTCTCTGAATGGTGTGCAGTTTCTTGCATCATAATAAATAGAATTTAATTCTTAGCAAAGAATAAATAAAGAAAGCAGACATGCCGAGATCCACATTCCACGAGCATTGTGGGTAAACAGATCTAACCGGCATTCATGTGGAGGCAGTCGTCTCCAGGAGAGATGCAGAATTATATTCAAGTCCAACATCTTTATCTTTGAAGTTATGTATATTTTTGAGAAAAAAAGTCTCTAAGCATGTGCTATGTACCAAGTCCTTTGCATTCCTCGTTGCTTGTACAAACTCCCTTCCTACCACACACACCGCTATTTCTCGCCCCCGGCAATTTGCATGTATTTGCATGATTTTCAGCATGTGCATATCCTTTGTTCTGACTGTAGGATGATGCAGGAAAAAACCCTCCCTCTGGATCTCTGTTACCTACCCAAATCAAAGCTTTTTGGCTATTAGATGCAAAAAATCTTTTAGTTATGATTTCAAAAAGAAAGAACTGATTTATGGTATTATAGTGAAATGAAATGCAAAAAGAGCTGAGTTAGGTGTGGAATTGTAGAACAAGAAAAAGACATATTGTATTATCGGCATATGTGTCTGCAATAAGTTGCAAAGCATTGCTTCCAAGCATAAAATATGGAAAATATGACAAACAGGAAATAGGAAAATTACAGATGGAAACTAAATCACTCAAAAGACCCGTTCACATATCTTGCAATATTTTTCTAAATAGTTTACCTTTTCTTCATTCAAGTGCCTCTGGATTTTTTTTTTTTACAGGTTAAAATTGTTTGCTCTTGTATCATCTAATCAAACAGAAGCCTTTTAATTTACCTCCACAATACAAGTAAAAAAATTTACATCTTTTCCTTTTCACTTATTGCTTTATCATTGCAGATCAGACACTGTGCATGCATCTAACGCATATTTCAGCTCACCTTAATCCTACAGACACATTCAGATGACATTATTAATTTCTGTTAGCTAGCACTTCTGGCAGAGGGGCCAGCCTCTGTGAAGGTTTGAGGGTTTATATTCAGAACGTGGGGGCCTCATTATAAAGACTTACTCCCGACGGTACCGTAACACTAAGCAGCCATAGCACCAATAGCATGTCTGATAGATGATTACAACTGTAGCGCAGTAAAATGTAGAAAAGTATTATGAGCAAGCTATACTTTGAGGTAAACATTCTGTGTTTTTTATGGTTTTATTACTGGGCATAGCAGACTAAAGAATAATTTACAGTGAAAATACTTTTGTATTCCTTCAGTTGTGAAATTTATTACGTAATATGGTGTGTATGCATATGTATGCGCAATATGTGTAGGCATATAAAAAGGGGTTTAAAAAGTTTGAGAGATAAATAAATCCATGAGTTGTTTTTCTTTGCATTTCCACAAAGATGGTGAGATGACCTGATTTCTGGGTTCAGCTCATGCCACAGTGGGTGGGCAAGATGTTCTTGTCAAACAAAAAGCTTATCCATAACTAAATAATGTAAAATCATATATTTATGCCCTCTGAGCCTAAAACACACTGACGCTTGGGGACTTAGAGAGCGTGTGCTTTATCCCATGCAATGTTTTTTTTATATCTTTCAGATAATTTATCACCAAGATGTTCAACAACGTTTGCTTTACATGCATCTTATTGATTCAGATATAAAGTACCAAAGGTAAGAAATTTTGAAAGTATGTGCTTAGTAATATTTGACACTGTGAGCTCATCTGTGAGGGTGTCAGAAAGCCCTGGCAGGCCCCAGGTATGGGCAGTCTTTGCAAATTTTTCAGTTCTTCTAGTTTTATGGGGGCCCAGCAAAGTGCCCTCCTTCCAAATAATCAATTGGAATAAGAGAATGATGTAAACTGCTTTTAAGGAGCTTATGGTGTTTGCTTAAAATTCTAATACAGTTTACCAGGTTTAGGATTTTTAATGTATTAATGGTCTAGTCCAGTGGTTCTCAAACTTTTTTCAGTGATGTACCCCCTTAAAAATATATTTTTAGTCAAGTACCCCCTGACACGGGCAAAACATTATTAGAATAAAACAGAGGTACAGTGCTGTAAGTACCCTGTAAATACTGAATATAAAATTCAGTGCATGAACACACATTTATATTTTATCGAACTTTTTACAAAATAATTTTTCCCAAGACTTATTATGAGGAGCCTACTGATTTTTTAAAGATATTTTGAAAAGCTTCACGTACCCCCTGCAGTACCTCCACGTACCCGCAGGGGTACGTGTACCCCCATTTGAGAACCACTGGTCTAGTCTATGCAGAGGTCCTTAAATTATTTCATTCTAGCCTGAAGTGTACAAAAACAGAACAGATGCCGCCAAGTTACTCTATATTAAACAAAGATGTCTAAATAAAATCAAATGTGTTTTTGGTAAATGGAAACTATATTTATATTTTTTAAAATTGGGTAAAATGTGAGGATTTAAGTACTGTAAATGCCAATTAGAATTTACGGAGGTGTATTTGTACAAAGCGTATATGTTCTTAGTGACTTTTTGTCTCTTTATCTGATGAAAAAACAGACTTTTTGGTCTTTAGTAATATCACAATGATTATTATTATGTGTGTTATGGTTCGTCATGCCTTGTCCTTGTAATTTAAATGAGTCCCCTGAGTCACAGTGCCAAAGGTTTCTGCAGGTTTGATGCACAGAAAGCCTTGAGGATTTTATTCCTGCTTATAGTTGGACCTTTTAAGCTTATTTTTAACTGGTTAAATAAAATATCCAGTTGGTTTTCTTCGACCACAGAGCCAGCTCAGTGCCATTTTATCACTGTAAACATCTCAGACAGTGAATGTTTGATCCCCACTCAGTTTATATTATTAAAATTTTTGTAATTGAGATAAGGCGTGGGGAGATATCTTAACTACAACATCACACTATTCACATTATTCAGTATACCTGCAAGGATTGTTTTATATAACCAGTTTAATTTATTTGTTTTAAAACAATAAGTTCATCAAAGTTTTGCATATACCATAATTTTAATCAATACCAGCAGACTTGAAATAAAATATCTGAACATATTAAAAGACCAAAGCTGTTTGGGAACTGCGTGTAAAATTATACTCACAGATGTAGCAGAAAATATCAGCTGTAACTGAGGTTTTGTGTGACACAATAACTAACTAACTTAAGCTCTGTGAGGGGTGAGAAATAAAAAGTGGGAAGATTAGAGACAGAGAGCTATTTTATTATATTACAGGTCTGACTTTCTAGTACTACTTTTTGTTGGGGGTTTTTGTGTGAAATTAGGTTTAGCAAAAATTAATTTCTAAAATTTAAAAACATGCCATTCGAAAAATTTTGAGTCTGATTCCAATTGCTAACAAAACCTATTCCAGCACTCAGCTGGAACTGAGATCAAACCGGTTCATCATAGCTGTAGTTGGTACTTGTTTAAAAGGTTTGGGGGACACAAAAAGCTGGTGCAAAGCAAACAGAATCAGGTGAGCACTAGAAACCTCATCCCCAATCAAAACCACACACAGTGAGGGTTTAAAAATGCCCATGAGTAAATTATCAAATGTTATGTTATCACATTCAATATTTAAGCATCTTTCAACTTAACTAAAGAAACTGAGGAGAAAACTTAGCAAAATTACGCAAAAGACGGAGTATGAAAATAATACTAAACCCCAAAACACTAAATTGAATTAACTATTCATTTCCAAAAAAAATGGTTGGAATAAAAGGACTATCAAGTCCTGTGTTGAGCACCTTATGTTGCTCTTTAGCTCTTTAGAATAAAAATGGAACCTAAATATTGAGCAGAAAGGAAAAATAATATTTTTCAAATTAGCATTTTATCTGACTTATGTGATTCTTAAAGAAAACATGTTTGGCACAGTTCAGCTTTTAAATTATCTGACTGTGAAAGTGATTGGAAATTGAATGTTCATTTTGCTGTTCTAGCTTTGCTCCTGCTTTTAACTGATTATTGAAGACAATATCAACTCCGACTGAATATGAGCTTTAAAATCAGCCAAGTCCAATGCCTTTGTTCTGAATGTTCTGCAGAATTTTCTCTGTGGAAACGACTAGATGGCTATTTCTACTCAGTGACCTTCCCTTCTCTTCTAATTGGACCTTTTGAGAAGTTCACCAAAAGTGTAGGAGAACTGGGAGTAATTAAAGGCAGTTAAACTACAGTACACTAAACCCCAGGGGTGCTGACGTGCCACTTCATCTCATCAGCCTATAACTTTTTCTCTTCTCAGTAATTTTTAATTTCTTTAGAACTGACAGAGAATAAACTTTTGATTATTAGGACTCATAATATGTATATATATTTGTTTCCAGGTGTGTAGGTTCTATCCAATCACATTGCTGCACTTGATTATCTCAAGAGGTCACATTTAAAATAAGCAAAGCAGTAGAATCTGCTTTGCTAACATACAGTTAGCATCTTTTTTCTTTCAAATGCTTTTCTGCTCAATATATTGTTTGCTTGTGTTCTAGTTGTAAGATGCCACTTATAATTTCAGTGGAAAAGAAAAAGTAAATCTGCAGGTCTGAAGGTGGGACCTAACATTGTACACATAAAGGACACACACACATACACGCACACACACTGTGTCTTTCTATCTTCCATTCAGTTCCCATTCATCCCTATAGCCTAATACTTACACTTACTCATTACCAGTAGCTACATGCTTAATCTTAATCCTAAACTAAACTCAATTCACACTTTAGTCCTGAGCCTAACTCCTTAGCCAAAAAAGCACTTCTTCCTACGAGGCCCAAGAGCAGTATGTCCACCCAATGTAGTATTTGTTGAAAGGAATAGGCCTTACAAGTTAAGAAATGCTAAAACACAAATAGACAAATATTAATATTGGCCATCAACCACATCTTACCTCATACAGATCCAGTGGCAATCAAAATTCCTGAGATTCTGTGATTGCTTCCTCTTTCTGCATCCTGCAGCTGCCTGTTGCTCCATTTCTCCATTACTGCTGCAACAAAACACACACAAAGTTGAACAGCTTCTCCATTGCAAATCACAATTAACTTGTCTCCACTAAAAAGATTTAAAGAAGAAAGTGATAGCAGCAACTACTATGTTTATTTTGAGAAATTCAAATTTTCAATAACTTTGTGCAAATATCTCCCCAACCTTTACACTTTGCCTCAAATCAGCTATTTAAACGCAGGACTTCTGCAGAACCTGAAGAGAATGTCAAAGCTTGTTTTAATACTTACATATTCCACAAATACAAGTTTAACAGTCAACCTGGAAGGGAACAGCTGCATCACTTCTTCCTAAACTATCATACAATTATGATAAATGCCCTGTTGCCTTTTGTAGCTAACTCTTCTCCAGTATTTCTACCACAACACAAGTGACTTCCACTCTGCCTCCTATCCCAGGGGTCAGCTACCTGCAGCTCCTAAGCACATGTGGCTCCTTAGGCCTTAATAACTTTGGCCAGAACTGATGAGTGCCAAACAGGTTTTTATTTAGATAATATAAGGCTTTCTTTTTATTTTACTAGGTTTACCAAGATTTGGATGCAATATTGTTATAGAAAATCTTCAACAGAATGACACTAAAAGGACAAGGAATCAATTTTTGCTGTTCTCTCACTTGTCATTGGATCACTGGCAACGTTTATTGAAATGTAACCATTCACTCTTTGGAAAATTGTATTTCTTGTATTGCTTCAAATCCTAAAAACAGTTATTAAGTCAAATTTCTTTAATCGAAAAGCAAAACAAAAAAAGTCTACTTTGATGGTTAAAAAAAAGTTGATAAGCTATGTTCATTTGAAAGGGAAGGTATTGTGGCTTTACATTTGCATTTTTTGTTGACCAGATTAAATAAAATTTTCTTGCTATTGTTTAGATTGTACTGATTGATTTACTGTTGACTTAATGAGTTGAATATTGCTTCAGTTTTTGTGTAGTAATAAACTTTGATTTAACTTTAGATGCAACTGTTGACATTCACCCATGCCCCACTGGTTGAAGACACTAAGGTGAAACCCTGGTCACATGCCAATAACAATAAAAATAAATGACAAGGTTTGTACTCTTAAAATAACATTTGAGATTGCTTTGCTTCACATCTAAAAGAGGGTACATTTATCCTAATCTTTCAAAATCTGCAAAAATATACAGATGTAAAGCATATGCAGTTTGCTTTTCTGTCCCTGGTGATTGTCTGACTCCTCTGATATGTCAGTATCAAACTGACAGGTGCCACGTTTTATTAGAGCTCTCAGCTAACATCCATCAGGGCAAACCCACACTGGCACAAACACATTCTCAGCGTCATGTAAGTCTGTAGTCGATAACAAAGCACAACAAGAGTCGTTTAAATTAGTTGATTTGTTTTCAGGATTTTATTTCACCACACACTTGGTACAAAAATGCATCACTGGCCACACAGGATATGAATAGAGCATTGTTTTACACATCTTAAAGCATCCTTGTGGTTTTGTGCCAAATCAGTGTGCATATGTGTATTTCAAGCCCTACGGCACAGTTTAGGACACGATAGAGCGCTCCTCCCCCTTTACCTTCACTTTGTTCCCTTTGCGGCTTGTGTGGCTTGTCTCATCCTATCTCCCTCTAGCACCCATCTCTTCCTAGCGCCACACTCTTAGGATATATGTGGAAGGTGGCTGGGTTGGGGGATGGATAGTGGCGATGAGAGAAAATATGGAGATAGTGAGGGGGCAGGGGGTGCCATGGTTATTGTTTCTCTAGAATTACATAGTGCCAATGCACAAGTTGTTGTAATCAAAATTTCCTACAAACGTTAGCTGCACCGATTTATAAACATTGCATATGTTGCAATGCCCTTGCAATTGTGTGTATCTCTGAGTGTGTCACTCCTTTATACCTATAGGACAAAAGGAAGTAGGCACAGAAGAAAAGTGTCTCCTTTCTTTATAGGTAAGGTGTGTCTTCTCTATATACCCCAGGCAGCTTTCAGTGTTTCATTATCCAGAGTGAAGGCACTGTTTTGCCACCCGGCTCACCCCATGCTGCCTGCTTCATTTCCTCTCGATAATAATCCATTAGCCGACGCCGGGCTAAAACTCACAGCCGTTTAATTATTCTCAATTCTTCAGCAGCACGCCGGGCCGTACCACTCATCAGAGGGAACAGAGAGGCGATAGACTATCCGCGCATAATAAAAGGCCGACAACAGGATAACTGTACAAGGAAGGGGATAATTTCACATGCCTGCTCTGACAATTGTAGAATATAAGAAAAATAAATAAGTAACCCACAGAAATTCACATGCCAATAAATGTAATGCAGGCCATAAATATTGGCATGCACAAATTCCAAAGTTGAAATGGGAAAACAAAAAAAAAAGCACATTTTGTGTCTGTATCTCACTGAACAATGTGTTTATAGGCCCAACCCTCCTAAGCATATTAATGAAAATTAACAGATGGTAGAGGTCAGCTACAGTTTGTGTTTTGGATTTTTGTTACACAGGTAAAGAATGACACTAGGGAAGATTTTAATTTGCATCAAAGACTTAAAATCAGTCCTTCTCTCTCTTGCTGCAGTGGCATATTAAGTTTACAATAACTGCTTAATAAAAGTAAAATCTGCACAATTTGACAACATTTTTGCAGAAATGACATAAATACACAATACATCTCAGAATTTTATTATTTTTTAAAATTAAAGCTGTTTTTTATGTTTGGCTTATAGAACTGGAATAAACTGATGGGTCATGTGTGTGTATCTCTGTTTGTTTCTTCCAGGAGGCTCTGCTAGGGGACACCAGAAGGAAACTGCTTGTAATTAATTGTGGGGTGGCACCAGCTATACAAAAAGCCAGGATTTTTATTTAGGTGTGCTGCAATGTGGAATGGATAGTGGCGATGAGAGAAAACTTGAACTTTAAATAAAAAAAAAAAAAGAAAATCCAGATCCGTCTTAGAATTTTTGAAGGCTTTAAATTGGATTATTTTTAGATGCTGTATCATTATTATTATTATTATTATTATTATTATTATTATTATTATTATTATTATTATTATTGTTGTTGTTGTTGTTGTTGTGGTTGTTACTTTTATTATATATTTTTTGTTTTAGATTTTCAATAAATGTTTTTTTATTTAACTAAACAAATAATATGCTATTGATTTGTTTTCAATTATGTATACAACAAAAATCAGCTGATTTGACAAATTAGACCATGCTTTTTGTGTAATGTTCCTTTAAAAATTCTTTAATTCCTGATTTCAGATGTAAATATGTGAACCTTATATAATTTGGCAGCAGAGCCTAAATGAACTTCATATGGGGGTAAATTAGACGGACAAAACATAGAGCACTTGAATATAGATATGCACTGCAATTTATCAACGCTTACTCTTTTGCTTCTGAAATTCAAGGGGTTGGGGATGGGCCAACAAATTTGAGGAGGGGAAATTACCCACTCTCGGTACCCCCTTGGTGGTGCCGTTGGACATTACCATTGGACCTGGCAATAAATTGTCAGCTCAGATTAAAAAAAAGTCAGACCAACAAACAGAAAACCAAATATTAATAAATAAAATACCAGCTTAGATTTAACATCGTTCGTGGCAGCATTATCGTTCAATTAGTGGCAAGTGTTAGAAAACTAAACAAAGCTTGATTTGGTACACAGTGATAGTAATCAAAGGATTTAATGGATGCAAATGTGATTCTTAGCATGCAAGACTCTGGCGACCGTGACTAAAATAAAATTGCCTTTGGGACCTCGATTCTGCCTAAATACGCAAAAAAAATAAATAAATAAAAAAATTGCAATCGCTAATGTGTATGCGTGTGCATGTGTGTGCCAGCGGACATTTTAGGTCTACCCTCCCCACACTCTCACTACTGCCAAACGCCTTAAGATGGTGGCACCTTGAGGCAGAGAGACACTCATACAGAAAGCCAATCTCCTCCTCCCTTTTACCCTTTCCTCTACCTCAGGTCTTCACGACAACACAAGTCTGACTCTGTCTCCCCTCCCCTTCTCTAACCCTTGGTACCCCCCTAATAAATATTTAATTTGCCTCTCTCTAATAAGGATATTAGGCAAGTATACCCCAGCTCCTGTCATATATGCATGAGTCCTCTCTCATCAAATTTACATAAAAGGGCCAGATGCTAATGCAAGCATAGCAACGGCTCCTCACTATTCTATCTATGCACTGGTCTTGGCTCCCTGGTCCAAGCGGCTATATAATTTAATTGCCACACAGCATATATTTTTCAAATGATTCGCATTACTCTGATTGTACGCGGGCCTCTGAACAACATGATTTACAGAGACCAGAAATATGGGCTGTTCTAAATGTGCCTTTATGCATTCTCAATGTTTCCAAAGCCCCTCCTCCCATACATAACAGGCCGCTTTATGCATAACACAAAAAAGAAAATATCTCAGACAGTGAATAGAGAAGCGTTCTGTATTTATCAACCAAAAAACGTGTTGTTGACTAAACTAAGCTTGTACTGTTTAGCCTAATTACGATAAAAATGAAAGTGAATACTGCGACAGACTGGCGACCTGTCCAGGGTGTACCCCGCCTCCCGCCTGGAACGTAGCTGGAGATAGGCACCAGCAACCCTCCCGACCCCATTAGGGACAAGGGTGAACAGAAAATGGATGGATGGATGGATGAAAGTGAATACTTCCCATTTCTATTTAGTGGCAGGCACCTTGGCAATCCCTGAGTACAGATTTACCTACTGCCCTCCAGGCAATAGAAAACAGCACCTAAAAGCAATGAAATTTAGTCAAACGAACAGCACGAAAAATGTGGCTGGTTGTTGCAATTAATTGCGGATGAATAATGCAGTGACACAAAATACATTATTTACACCCTTTCATCTTCAAGGAGGAGGCACATTTCATATGCGGTGTACTCATTCGCCTCTAATGCTGTGGTGCCGACACTTGCATAATCGAAAGCCAAGCAGAAGCACAGATACTCTGGAACACAAGCTGCTGACAGCCACCTTTGTAGTTTTGGAGCGAAAAATAGCATTTGTGCACGCAGCCTTGTTATGCACAGCTGTTGTCACAATGATGCTCTATAATCATGCAGATATAAAGCTAAAAGTATATAGTACAAGTAAGATGCCGAGATAAATTTAATTTAGCAAACAGTAGACTGCATTAAATCAAACATGAATTTGCAGTTGCATAAATGTTATTTATCTTGCACATATAATCCTATATCATGTTATTTATGCAGCTATTTATATACAGTACTCATGCAAACATACATGATGGAAGACTGGTTATTTTGGCAAAATTGTAATTTTTTGTTTTTAATTAAATAGGAATAAAGAAAAACTGCTGTGTTGTTGAAGACTTTTAGCATTTTTAGGGTTAGGAACAGGGAAAGCTAAAGTAAGATCTACTCCCAAATTACACATTATGACTGTCACCAAAGCAAAATATTTTAGGTATATTTACACAAAATATTTACACAAAATATGTTTTCTCCTTTTTTGACATTACAATGCACTTCAAAAAGCAAATAGCTCAAAGTTAACACCGGAAATATGTTATGAAATTAATCCAATGCAACAGAGACATACACATATATTCAAATTCAAATCCACACAGTTCTATGTGAATAACAGAGGTTTTTAAGCATCTGCAACAGAAAACAACTGGAGCTCAGAGTGTCAGAGGTTTAAGATATTAATCGTGCACTTTTTCTGTTGTTCATGAAGACATTTCAATTCATGCAAGAGTACTGCCATTATGCCATAATGACACAAATCTTCCTAAATATGAATCTGTTACTTTGAAACACTGTCTGCTTATTATTACATCTAGAACATGTACATAAACACACTGTTAGGCATGGAGCAAAACCATGCAGTTCAGCATAACCCAGCATGCCTGCTGCTCCCCACAAGACACTCAAGTGGCCATGCATGATGTCATTAAAAAGGGCCGAGCCATGACATTCCTCATTGGATTATTGGGAGTTTATGGCTGGACGTCTGGGTACTGAGCATAGGTTAATCAGTGCACTGTCAATTGGAAATGACACCTTCTAGGTGTCTGTGCATATTTAAATACTTTACCACTCTGGTTTATAGGTAACTAACATGGAAAGGTAAAGTAAATCAAATACCAAGTGCACAAGTTTTTTACTTCATGAGCATGATAATGCGTGTGCACGATGAGCCTCAGAGACATGGGGGTGGGTGACATTCGGGGTTTCCACACAAGAACAAACACCCAACCACTCACAGGAAACCAGGAACCTGTCCCGCATCAGCAGGGACCGATGCTGCCATGCGCAAGGTGATCTCACCTACCGTTGCTGTGGCAACACCAACCAGAGGGAAAAGCCTTACTGTGTGTGCGCGCATGCGTCCGCTTCTGCATGCATGCGAGTGTGTGTGAGAGAGTGTGAATGCGCAGCAGTGATTGTGATAGAAGCTCGAGCTGAAAGAGGAGAGTGTAGAAATAGTAGGAGGGCCTTCAGGAATTCACATTGTGCCCGGTTTGTTCAAGGTTCATGCCTCGTTCATTTATGACCCTTTATCAGGGGAAATACCGAGCCGGCGGTTTCAATTATCAAAGGCCAGCATGGCTATGTTGGTACAATAACAACTCGGTGTTTTATCAGACGTATGGTGAGCAAATGAATGCTTTTCCAATTACTACAAGTTAGTCATAGTGAGACAAAGACGACATGAAAGCATAGCCGGTTCCGTGCATGCAAACTAAGATAGCGACGCGCACGGGGATGCTTTCTGCAAACATGTGCATGAAAGCTACACGTTCATCTGTGGGAAAATAGCCAAAATAAAGTCCCTCTCCTACCAGCTGGTTGTGCTGAATTCTATTAGTGATGAAGAGCTAACTCAGACTATAAGGGTCATCTGCTTATCAATGGGTGGTGGTGGCCTAGGTCTGCACTGCAGCCATGAATGCCCTGAATTCATTACCCCTAGTACACAGATGGTGTCTGGCTGCTCTGTCTCAAGTTCAAGTTCACGTCCTGGAGACACGCACACACACAAACACAGAGCGGGGCATGGCTCAGCCCAGAAAAGCAGACGTAGTTGACTGAGCCATTGTTCTCTCTCATCATCATGATTGTGAAAGCTTCACTAGCTATCCAGGATGCCTGGGTCAGTTAATCACATGGACAAACACACGAAGGAAGGGTACACGCATGCAGAGACATACATATGTAGATGCACATGGAGCCTTTTGCCCTCTCGGAAACTCCAGCAAAGTAACAAGCATGCTGTGTCAAACTGGACACAATAGTTTTAACTGTACCTGGAGACAAGCTCTAAGTGGAAAAATATTGCTATAGCAAAACAACATGAAAGAGAAACAACATATTAAAAAGAGACACAACCATGCTAAACAAATATGTCAATGAACGCCACCTGTGCTGGATCTAAGAGAGGAGTGAGTCACCGAGTAAGAGCAGATTCTGGTGTTCTATCTGTACAAGTTTCTTTTACAAATTATAATGTTGATTAGTTTGGAACACATCAAGTTCTGAGCTTCAGACCAGAAAAAAGACAATTTAAGGATCATTGTTTCCACCCCAAAAAATCTAATTATAGATAGATAGATAGATAGATAGATAGATAGATAGATAGATAGATAGATAGATAGATAGATAGATAGATAGATAGATAGATAGATAGATAGATAGATAGATAGATAGATAGATAGATAGATAGATAGATAGATAGATAGATAGATAGATAGATAGATAGATAGATAGGATTTTGTTCTACTGCAAATCGTTACATCAATATTCACAAGCAGAAACACGGCAGATGCAGGACACAGTATGTGTTACACAAATATACAGGCTTAGTATTCATTCATTCATTCATTCATTCATTCATTCATTCATTCATTCATTCATCCATCCGTCCATCCATCCATCAAAAGAAAAGCTATTTTAGTTAGCTCATGAAAAAAAAATTCAGTCATATTTCTAGGGGCAGAATATTTATGAAAAAGGAAACCTAGCACTGTGTATAATGTGATTGTAAGTCAGTAAAAAATACTTCTTGTTTATTGCAACAGAGTTGGTATACTTAATAAAAAACCTGTTTATCAGAACCACATTATTAAATCAGACATTTGAGAAACACCATGCAAAACTCTGCAAGTGAGGCTTTCAGGTTCCCTCATGCACCTCAGGATGGCATGTGGTTATACATCAAGGATTGGAATTAGGAGACTGTAGGCCTCAGGCTAGAGTCAGTTTTCTTGCCCTACCTACACAAGTTTCTTTTCGCTTTTGTAAATTAAGCTACATTTATAGTGTGTACTCAACTTTGAGGTCCATAGACCTTAGAAATATTCACACAGACTGTGAAATCATCTTTGTATTTGTCTAGTCTAAAATGTTTACAAAAAGCTTGACATCTTTCCAAGTAAGAAGGCTGACCCAAAATGTTAGATTAACAATGCCTGACCGGCCGGGCACTCAATGAAATATATCAAAGCAAAGAAGGGGTTCAGTCAATGGCACCATTGTTTTAAAAATATACAATACTGGTTAGCCACACAAAGATCCAGCAAAAATAATGCACTTCACCAGATAAATGACAATAAGGTTTTCAAAGATGAAATGTTCTTTTGAAAGATCCATTAAATTGTCCTCCCTTCCCCAAAATCTGAGGACCCCAATGCCACTGCCTCTGTAAGCCCCTTCTAAAGTCTGGCCTGGTTTCAGCTGCCAGAGACCCTTCAGTGATTCTCTGCTTGAGAGAAGCACAATTTCATTCAACTTTTTATTTATCTTTTACAGTAAATAAAACAATTATAAATACAACATTGTTGATACTAAGGTTAAAAGTGGAAAGAATGGAAAAAATGATTAGATGGTGGAAGAGTCACAGACTGCTTCCCTCCCTTCTTCTTTGACATTCACTGTGCTCCCCTCAACAGCCCTAAAACAATGCTTTCTTTCATAACGAAAGAAAACAACTTCAATCGACTTAACCAAGGATAATAAGACTTGTTTCATTCATCAGTGCTTGGCCTAAATCGAGGTCTCAGATTTCTTTCTGGCAAGATTTGCTGTATGCCGTTTCTGACATGGTTTGGAACAAAAGACACCAGTTTTGTCTGATGGTGTGAGAAAGTCTCTATGTAATAGGGGGTTTTTTTCAGCAAAGGCAGTTCTGAATTTAGCCATTCTGGGTCTTCTTGCCACAGCATACAGGAAGGACACTTTGTTGTAAAATTACAAATTTGTTGGCATGCTTCTCTTGGCCTTTTAACGTTTAAATTTTATTTTTAAAAATAAAGAAATGCATAAAAATAAACACATGAATTTTTATTCTTCCTTTAGTAAATAAGAAAGTGTGTTTGAAACATGTAATATTTGCCATGGGCCGGTACAAGGTTTTTCCAGAATGTGAACCTTGATTTACAACACAATGGTTTAACACAAAATCAAGATAACCATAGTAACATGATGGCTTTTATTTTAAACAACAAAACAATGGCAGCTTCTGTACTGACATAAACTACTGACTATAATAGGTACTGTATATCTATGTTATTTATACAGTTTGCCAGGACATATTTCCACACAGCTGATCTTGTCTTTGATGTAATTAGCCTTCTTTCAACCAGCTCACCAGCAGTGCACAGCAATAGGCTGGGGAGGGGAAGTGCTAAGGGATGAATTTAAGATGATTTTAGTCCTGGGCTAGAGCCATTGTTTCATTTGCTGCTCACAAGTTTTGAAGGTAAATTTAGCATGAATTGGCTTTAAGATTTTTAGGTTTCAGTGCACAACCATCCATCCATCCATCCATCCATCCATCCATCCATCCATCCATCCATCCATAGGGGATCTAACTCACTTTATGGAGTACACAAAAAACAAAGGAGTCATGGGATATGTGAAAAAAAAGTTGCTACTTGTACATCTGCCCAGCTTAGAGGGGGGGTTGGTTAAGAATAATAGTGCTGTTATTTTATTAGATTTTTTTCCTTCAAATAGTTGCATGTTAGTTAACTCCTTCAAAATCCAATTAAAACAGCACATGTCTCGTGTAATTATCTTTATGTTTTAAAAATTCTTGTTTGAAAATTTCACTAATACAAAAATAAAATTAATACGCCCGTAGTAAGAATTGGCTCTGTCTGTAATCTGATGCTAAGATTGTAGTGTTTTGATACTTTCTCTGGCATCATATTACTGTATTAAATGTATAAGACAAAATATTAGAGGTTCGACCAATCATACATTTCTTAACATCTTGATACCAGTAACTGGTCCTTTCCTAAAAGGTCTACAATGGAAACAACCTTTCAAGTAATTCACATGATGCAGCCTATCAATCTACCACATTAGCACAATTTTAGTGAATCCCCAAACTAAAACTGCTAGTGTAGACACGTTTATTGTAGCACTGCTTTTCTAACACCAAAAATGATGCTCCCTTTGTTAATTATGACTAAAGCAGGTTTAGTAACTTTTCAGCAAATGTGAGGTTGGCACCATCTGGCCAACCTCTGTTTCACCTGTGACATCTAATGCTTCTCTGTTCAGATTTCCATTTACTTAATTAGGACGCAGTTTATGTTGAATTTCAGACATAGTGGTGTAAGTTGTCGTTTGTTCAAATGTCCTATATATAACAATGTCTGCATTGATTCTCAAGTGGGGGCCACGCCGGATTACAGAGTTGCACCACGTCACATTCACATTCATATAAAAGCATAGTTTTTTTTTAAGCTAATGACCCAGAATCCTCATTATCAACTCAACTGGCGAGATGGGAACGCGGACAAGACCGTTACTGCTCGCGAGTTTGGAACCGCCGCGTCAGCTTGAGGCTGGGAAACCTCGCCCCTTTCTTTGGGGATGCAGATGAGTCTGGTGCACTTGACGTCTTTTCATGACCCCTGTCGCTCCCCCTCTTCCACCAATATTCCCATACCCCCCACCCACCCACACACCGCACACCAGGCCCCTCTAGGCCCTCACGACGCTGTCTGTCATAGTGGGCCCGGGCACGGCATTGCCACTTGCCCCACCGAGCGTGGGAATGGGATCGTCCAGTCGTTCACATCTCCTGCACTGCGGTTAACGGAATCAATTAAGCAGACCCGACCCAACACCCACCCACACACACACACACCAGCCTCTCCCCAATACCCCCCTCACTACCCCTCCTTCTCTACCTCCCTCCTTTCCCTAACCCTGTCCCTACGTCCTTCTCTCTTTCTCTCCATTTTTTGTCAGCTCTGTCTGTATACATCCTAATCATCACTACCATTTGGAATGCCGGTGATGTTTGCAGGCCAAACCCCAGAACGTTGAAATGAGGGTGCACGTGGATTTCTACAGTAGCCCCCAGAATGTGACTCTTCCATGCACCCAGTGGGCCTGTGCAGAAACCTCATGCATTTTAAATAACATAAATCATGCAATATTATGAAAATCAAGAGGACTATAAATATTAACATGCAATATGTGACCTGAAAAGAACCAGGGTGTGTGTGGAGGTGCGCGTGTATGTGTGTGTGTATGCATTTTAAAGTTGGACATAATGCACAAGAGAGCAGTTGTAAAATCTGACTGTCAAAGCTGCATGTTCTTCGTACAGTCCTATCAAATACACATATATTCACACTGTGGGAGAAAATACAACATAAATTACAGAACAGAGACAAAAATACAGCCAGTTTCTGTTGACATAAGTGATATTTGCAGGCTTTAGTCCGTGGGGAAATCAAAGTGTGCGTCCGTCCAAAATGTCCTCGATGAGTCTGGAAGTAGTTTTTACTTTCGGTTATCTAGCTTTATGACGAGCAGAACACTCATACAGCTAGATAACCAAAGATAACAACCCACTCCACTGTCTTCTACAGTAATCCACAATCCATGTTTCACCTTCTGGGCTCCAAAGTTTTCAATTTTTACAACTTAAGTATTCTTGGCAAAATACAGTCATATCATATCCTTTATATTCCCTTTTACTGTAGCTGCAGATGGCCAACCAGAATTGTTTAACACTCAGGAGTTAAAGGTGATAATTCTTCAAGGGAAAAAAGGATTATATATTCCCAATGTTAATGTCAAATTCACTTGACATTAACCAGTATTACTGGGTTGAAGTAGGCCTTGGAAATCGGTGGTAAAGTGCAGTCATCCTTGCACACGGGGCCCTAATTTGCAATGCAAATTGCCTCAATCCCACAAAGGCTCTTTCGCCTCTATTAAGTCGTAGTGGCAGCAGCAATAGAAGATCTTGCAAGGCCGGGTGGTGAAGAAAAATCCAGGTTTCCCGTGGAAAGCGCAATAAGCGACAGGGAATTAGGACGCAAATGTTTCGGATTGAGGAGATTATGTTTGCTTCTTTTTTCTTTCTTTTTTTTTTTTGGCAAAAGACTGCCAAGTTCTCCGTTTGCGTCCTGTTTGTTTGGGGATCGAAAACCTGCGATGACGGTCCATTCAGCAGGCTGGATTGGAAGAAAGTGGTAGTGTGCTGAAATAGGGGACAATCCCCTTCCACTGACAGAAATCGGGGGCAAAGGGCTGGCCAAAATATGGACCAGCCCGGAGGAGGTCAAAGGCCTCGCGGACCGGGAGAGTGGAACTGCGGTGATGTCACGAAAAAATTCGCAAATGCGCCCTCCTTTCAGATGCACGATCTCCTCATCCATTTACACAGATCGCGCTGCGTGGAGCGAGTCCGCCGCGCATGCAGCGAGCAGCTCCGCCGCTCCTCCTTTCTCACACACAGCAGCACAGGGAAGGAAAACGGAGAGCAAAGGAAATGCTTGTTTTCCTATTTTATGAACCGCAGCTCGGGAGCCATTCGGAAGCTTTCTTTTTCCCCCTCTCTTTTAATGGAAGATGAGAGCAGAAAATAAAGCATGA
Organism: Xiphophorus couchianus; assembly: GCF_001444195.1. Classification (NCBI taxonomy): domain Eukaryota; kingdom Metazoa; phylum Chordata; class Actinopteri; order Cyprinodontiformes; family Poeciliidae; genus Xiphophorus; species Xiphophorus couchianus. Next base: position 19,365,250 of record NC_040239.1, read on the forward strand.
CACGCGAAATAAGACAGCGACGAGCATCGCGGAGCTGCCTCCTCTGCACAGACCAGGTTTAATATCCTCAGTAGCATGATCTCCGTCTGCTTATTGCTGCTCTCCTGTTCTCTCCAGATGCAACTGTAGGAGTTAAATCGCTCTCTCTTGCTCGATTTGTGCGTCGAAAATCCGTAAGAGGCTCTTGTTGGTTTTTTTGTTTTGTTTTTGTTTTTTTCGCGACTGTCGCATCCGATGGGTAAGGTAGAGACCATATATTCTGGTCGCCTCGCACCAACTGAACCCCCCCCCCACCCCCCACCCCCCCCACCCCACCCACCACCTCCCTGCACTCTCGGATGTTAACCCCCCTCCACTTTTCCTTAGAGAAAATGCAAGTGGATGACAACTCAAATATAAGATCTTTGTAAGTGTGAGTTAGCCATCAACAATGTAGCGGGACGCGCGATGGCTCATGCGCAGGAGGAGAATGTAGCTCCACAGTACCCTGCGCTGGCTTGTGTACAACTTCTGATTCTGTTCGGACGATAAAACCCGCTCCCGCCCCCCCCCCCCCCCCCTTACACTCCACACACGCACACAGTACAGAGGTGGGGGGGGGGGAAGGAGTCTCAGGCAGTGATTGACTCGGTTTGTCTGAGTGAGTGGAATGATTAAAGCTTTAAAAAGTTTGGATTTGTGTAACCTCCACCTGTGTTGCTGTAATTTTAGACCTGACCCCTAAGTTTTTCTTCTCGTATGGCCCCGACTCTGCATTTCAATCAGGGATTCCTGTGCGCATGTTTTCAGTCACAACCATCACATCCAGTAACTCTAAGCACACTGTCTCCGCAGTAAAAATAAAAAAAATATAAAATAAAAAGTCAAAAAAATTTACATATTGTATCAAAATATATACTTGGAATAAAACTCTTTATCACTCATTTGCCTTCTTAATTTCTTTGTTTTCAGCTGTTTTTATATCCAGCACAAGCATTTTGACCTGATTATTGATGGCAACGTGTGTGAGGCCAGCTCCGGATCAGCCTGACTAACTTTTCAATGATCACCTGATTAGAATGCAAGAAGCTTTAGGCCGGGCCTTCCCACTCAGAGGCCGTGATTTAATTACAGCACAGTCGATTCTACGCACAACCTGCTGATCCCTCCAACATGCACTGAATTGAAACTGAGAAATTCCATAATGGATGCCATCTGTCAAATGGATATTTTTTTTGGTATTAAGCGCAGTAACAACGTAGCGGAGCTGTAGTTAGTGTGAGGGCTTTGTTTTTAAGAGACCGCATGACAATTTTGGTGACGTTACATGCAGACAGTAGTGGGTTCTTTTTTTTATTATTATTATTGTTTCAGCGCGGCACCGGAGCTCGTTTCATAAACAAGAGTCATTACAGATTTGCTTTGCTTTTGCATTTAAATCAGTCCGTATTGGACTCAAGCAATGTACTGATCACGTATCTCAAATTATATTTAGTCAGCCTTAACTTGAGCAACAAACAGCGCGTTTTCTATTTAAAAGAGGCGTTTTTTTAAAAAAAAACTTATAATAGTGTGACTTATTTTTATCCAACTGTTGCGAACGCAAATAATAATAATCCCATTTTAGCTCAAGCCTCCACGATAACTCATATGCAAACTTGGCAGACTGCACAGCGCATTCTGCAATAAAGTGCCATGTGACAATTATAGCCTAACTTAAATACACGATTTCAATTATAGAACAAATCTTCCCCGTCTTATATGTTAACTTCAAACGGTGTAGGGAGATGAAAGCGATCTAAAACATCGGAATTAACTTAGGCACGAACAACTTCCCCGCATTAAGCTCTAAGACAATATGAGTTACCTGTGCATACATTCTTGTACGTTTTAACTTTTTGCGCACCAGAGTGCAAGCGCATCCCTCAAACCAGCCACTAAAAGTTGAACTTACTTTCTCACGGTCCAGCCAGATGACTGCCAGGGAATCAGAAAGTGTCCAAGGCGGCAGAAGCAGAAGAACAACGACGTCCGTGTGTATCGTGGTATGATGTGTAGGTAAATGTTCCTCTTGGAGGTGGGAGGGGGGCGGGGGGAGTAACTAAAAATCCCAGGCGTTTAAACATGCCGGGTTGGTGGGTAGTTGGTCGGTTTGTTGGTTGCTTAAGAGGGGGGGGAGACTTTAAAACTGGTGCTGCCACTTTGTAACCCGCATTAGGCGGCGCGCAACGGCCGCTCTGTGCCAAAAGCATGAGCACATCCCAGGCACATGACAGACGCAGAGACCGGCAGGGGAAAAAAAGAGGGGAGGGATGAGGAGAGGGAGAGACAACTTTCCCATAAAGCAGCAAATAGAAAAGTGCATGCACAGTTGAGCTCTCAGAGAGTGTGCAAGTTTTTTTTTTTTTTTGTCTTGTTCTCTCTCACCCCCTTACCAATCCCACCACCACCACCCCCTGTTGATAATGGGGTTCGGATGAGGAGAGAAGAGGGGGGGGGGGAGAGAGGGGGGCGGTGGGTGGTGATGATGAAGGTGATGATGATGAGGAGGGGTGGGTGTAAAGTCCATCCTTCTCTGTGAGTAGAGGACGTGCTCTGAAATCCAAAACAAGTTCCCTCGGTTCTTTTGTTGCACGCACGAACTGAGGGAGCATTGTTCGGACCCCACTCCCCTTTCCTCTCCCCCCCGCCCCCCTCTGACCAGGTTGCGATCTGAGCCTCGCAGTCGGGGTGGTAATGAATTTGCTGCGGGCGCTACTCTAACACGCTTTGACAAACGGAACGCATTTATTGCGGTTTTGCAGACAAAATATGGGGGAATAATTTTGCAACGTGCAATACCAAAAAAAAAAAAAAAAAAAACTAAGTCTGTGACTAAAGTCAAAAGTAGAAAAGAAGAGAAAAAATTTTGGGAGAGACACACTTTGACTGAAGTGTACCAGAAGTCACACTACTGCAAGTGTCCTGGGAAGGATAGCCAAAGTCCAGAAATTGGACACACACTCATACACACAGTTTGAGGAAAGAGTAGACATTTTAAAAGCAATTTTCACTCAACAAAAGTTCAAATGAGGTCAGTACAATAGATTGTCCTTCTGTCGATGTTTATCTTTATAGAAAAACATGTTTACTTTTATTTTTTATTTCTAATACAACTTCTCCCGAGCTTCCTTGCAAAAAAGAATTTGTTGAATTTTCACATTTTATCCTGGAAAATACCCATGTTAATAATAATAATAATAATAATAATAATAATAATAATAATAATAATAATAATAATAATAATAAATACCAAAACAAAGAGCTAATATTGTCTCATTTTCACCCTCCCCCCTCTTCTTTGCCTAATTGCAGGCGTATCCATTAGCATCCGCCGCCTGGATTCACGTTTTAGTTAAACTGCGAGGGCACGTTCAGTGACGTAGACGAGCATATCAGCTGCGTGCAGCCATATTTAAATACATCAAGGCAATTAGCCCATCAAAATATGCAAATCCCCCTCCTTACTACATTGCCAGTGCAGCACGGCCGCAGTCGGAGGATAATTTGTACACCCACTACAGCGTGCGTGTGTTTTTTAATGACTGCCGTTTTGAAAGAGCGACCACTGCGTTTGTTTTGTTCCAACAAGAAGGCATATAAAGCGAGCGGGACGGAAAGAGGAAGGCATGAAGAAGAGAAGAAGAAATGGAACCGGGAGACTGCTGCTGCTGCTGCTGCGTGGAAAAAACGCCCATGCGTAATGAGACCATCCGCGCCGACTATTCTATCTTAATTCCTCGACGCCGTTGGCTCTGGTGTGCGTATTGTTTTTCATATTGATGCATATTCAGTGCTTAGATTTGCATTGTATATATATAAATATATATATGGCTGACCTCTTTTGCATGAATATGACTATTCAATAGTATGCAATGTGGCGGCGATTAGTTTAATTTTAACCTTATTTTTGTTATTTATCCTGAAAAAGATGGTACAAATAGTGATGTGTGGTCTTCCAATCTAAAAAAAAGCGTCTCCGTGCAAATTGACGATGCATATGCAGCATGCATGAACAAAGAGCTTCCCGGTGGCTGGATAAACAATAGAAGGGGAGCAGAGGTAGCTCTGCCTTTTCTTTAGACAGACGCAGAAAACTGCACACTCTGTGCAAAAACTAATAACCCACAAAAAGTCCCGTGGTCAGACTGTAAAAAAAAAAAACAGCAGTGACGCAGCGTTGACATTTACGATCCAATTGCTCGGGCTGTCTAAAGCGTTGCCATGCACGCGCACACGGACGCCAGGGGAAGAGCGCGCAAATCCAAGTGCGGCATTTTATGAGAGAAAAGATCCAAAATAATAATTGTGTGTGATCTTAACATTTAGTATAATTGTTATTTTTGGGTTTTTTTTTTTTTTTTTTTACTTTTCTATATTTATGTTCTTCCCTCTTTAGTTTTTTTCCTCCTTGTCCCAATCGTATCTCATTTTGCATGTTTCCAGTCTTGTCTAAATTTACAAAACGCTCCAACTTACCTCCAGTTAACAAAAATCCGACGCTTCTGTAGCTCTGACTTGTCTGCTTTTAGCGACACCGTAGATCAACTTGATATAGGCCGCTTTTGATGGATGGAGTGTAAACTTTTCCTCTTGCTGCCATAGGCAGAAGCAGTCCCCCTGTAGGTTACTCCCCTTCCTCACTGAACCTTGCTCTTCAAATGCTCAAAAGCTCAGCACCAGTGGTCAGACAGACTGGCTCACGTAAACACCTCCAGAGCCACAGGAATCTGGATAACCCCACATGTGCAAAGAAAAATAAAAGCTTGTTTCTTGTTCTCAAATATTGTAGGAGCAGCTGATTCGAATGTCGCTTTATGGGAGTTTAAATTGAGAATTTGTTGTTTTAAAGCTAAAATAATCCCAACTTCAGATTAAGGCTGAAGGGGTTGTATTTTTTCTTTTCTTTCAAATTTTCTGGAATCGCCTACACAAGTCGAAGAAAAAAGCGTAATGATGGTGACAAATATTCAAGTAAGAAAACTGAACAAAGGCAACAATGTCAATTTCATTCAGTTGTTTAGCATTGGCTTGATAATGAGAGGCAGTTCAGGTCATTAAAACTTTACTATTTTTTGTAACAAGTCATTATTATCCCGCTAAATCTAAAAAGATACCACTAACTTGCATTTAAAGGAAATAAATGAGGATGTGAGCCTCCAAACTCTGCAATAGGTGCTGACATACAGAGGCAGACGGAACTAAATTCAAATATCCGCATCGAAAACGATTTTGTTGCAAAGTTATTAACACACCTATTGTTCGAACCGAGTTATTATTCCTTAAAGATGAGAGAGTGAATTTGAAAAAAAACAAAAAAAGATAAAATGACGCACTGCTTTAACAGATGCTCGTCTGAGTTTGAGAAAAAGAAACCAGACGCTATAATTTGACGTCTATTTAGGGTTTCTTTTTAAATAATAATTGAAAAAGAGAATAGTACGTGTGCGCACATTTACATTTGTAGGCGGTTTTTAATGTCTCAGTACATGAGCCTTCGGAGTAATCTGTGACACTGGGGAGAGCGTAGGACTCAGGATGTTGTTTTTCATTAAAATAAATGGTGTACTAAAATAGTCTAACTACTCAAATACAGTCAACCGACTATATTTGAGAAGAATACCTGAGATGGAGGAAATAATGTACACGAATAACCTTCACTCCTACCACCACAAAACCACACACACCTTTAGGATAACAGTCCATGAGCAATTCCAAAAATCACATTATTATTATTATTATTATTATTATTATTATTATTATTATTATTACTACTACTACTACTAATTAGTAGAATGGAGAGTATGCTTACAAATGACTTTCAAATTATCTGGGACTCTTGTTCATATTTCACTCTCAGCTTCTTCTCTAAGCATGTCTTGCTTTTACGTCTACCGTATGAAGCGCATAAAGTTTTTTTTTTTCTTTTTTTTTTTTTTTAAGTTCTTGGGAACATGCAACGCCTCTGGACGATGAAGATGACGACCATGAGGATTAAACAGGGTCGGCGTCGATGAAAATTACTAAATGGTGAATGGTGACATCTAGTGGTAAACTTGGAGAATGCGCTCTGTGGAGGAAGAGTAGTGGTTTACCAGCTTCCACGACTCGTGCAGCTTGAATAATCCTGACTGTTGATAGAAAAAGAAGAAATATTTAATGCATTCGTGCATTCGTCGTCTTAGCCCCAATTAGTTCATGATTTTTAGCTTTAAAAAGTTCACTCTGCTCTACCAATGAAGCAAGTAGGCGGAAGGTTGGGCAAATTAATGCGATTTGGATCGAGATGGACTTTGTTAGATGCGCGCGTCTTGTTCTTTGTAACAGTTAATTTTTAATTTTCGTAGTCTCTTAATAGTCGATTGATATTTTTTCCTTTGCGTCAGTGCTCGTCTTTGATAGACTCTGATCTACTCAATCGAATCCACCCGGTCCACGAATGACTCGATTTCGTTAAATTGCAGCAGCGAATTATATACAGCTCTGATAAAAGCTGCATTTTTTTTCTTAAAAAATTAAGAAACCACTTAAAATGATCGTTTTATCCGATTTTACTTTTTATGTGTGTTTGAGTAAAATGAACATTGTTCGTTTATTCTATAAACTACTGACAACGTGCCTCCGAAATTCCAAGCAAAAAATGTAGTATTTATTTGCAGAAAATGAGAAATGGTCAAAATAACGAAAGAGATGCATTGCTTTCAGACGTCAAATAATGCGAAGGAAAAACGTTCATATTCAATTAGAAAGAACAATACTAATGTTTTAACCCAGGAAGAGTTCAGAAATCATTATTTGGAATAACCATGAGGATTTCAATGCTGTTCAGAATGTTGAGATCATTTTACATTGCATTACATACTTACATGCAAATATGACGTGGAACAATAAACTATCCATTAAAACTGCACTTGAAATTAATTAATGCAATCATTTTGTCAGTAATATTTGTTGTGATTGTACTATTTAGCTTATTGGATTTTTAGCGACTTACTTTTTGTTCATGTTTAGATTATTTAGATAAATAATGAATGTTTTTTCTTTTTCCTGTCTGTCATTTTTGCTGCTTACATCAGTCTAATAGAAACTCAAATAGGCCACCAGCTAAATCTTTGCTGCGCTGCATGCACTATGTAGCTCGATTTGAAGTTCGAACTATTATGCAAAGACTCGAAAAATCAAACTAAATTGCGACACGACGTTATTTTTTAGAGCGTTCCAGCGGTTTAATGTGACCAATGGAAACCGATAAGGATTCACCAGCGATCAACACACGAAGTATACTGTAAAGATAATAATACATAGCGCTATAGCGCTATGTATTATTATCTTTCCCTTTAAAAAAAAAACAAGATTCATGAGAAAATGAATCTGTTTATGCGCACCACTGAGCATTTAATAACACAACTGAGATAATTCCAATGAATTGCAATTTATTAGTTTACTTGACATGAAATAGGATGAATAGAAACTGATAGATTTTGTACTTTGCGTTTTGTCTTTATATGCAATGAATGAAAAAAGACTTAGATAATGTTTAAAGCAAGTGGCGTATTTCCTTGTAGACGGAATTTGTTCAACCCTTGTTTATGAAGGGATGAACAAATAGAGACAGGGTCTAACATATCTTTGTTCTGTTTTATGTCTTTATTTCTAATATTTCATGTTTTCCCTTTTTCTTGTCACTGACGTAGCTGTAAGGTCATCCCATCAATCTAATCAGTTGTCCTGATTGGCCCAAATGTATTGTAAGATCACAAATACGCCATGAAGTGACGTCAACGTTGCAGGTTTTTCATAATGAAGCTATTTTTCAGCTAGGCCCTTTATTTTTTTATTTACCTATTACGAAAAGATGACTATCGACTTAACACGGCCCTACTTTGATGATTTTTTTAGTTGATTTATTAAGTCTTTTACTGTCTTTTTTAGTGCGTTCTTTCATCGTCATCACAGCAGTTTTGAACAGTTCTCTTTATTAGGCCTATTATAATGTAAGCTCAAAAAGCGCCATCCAATGACGTCAAAAATGGCAGATTTTTCACAATAAAGCCGTAGCGCAGCGAAACCTGTGAATTTACTTAATTTGTACAAGTCAAAAAAAGTAAAAAAAAAAAAGAAAATAGGAGAAACGTATAAGTGAATATTGGCATTTTTTTTAACCTATACTGTTTTCTGACTATATTGAAGATCAAATGAGCTCTACCAGCTTCTGTGAGTTTCCATGTGGTGATGAAACTAATTCTGAATATTGAAATAAAGTGTGGATTTTACGTTTTACCACTATTTAATATTAACCATCCTAATGACAAAGGTTCACCTAAAATTTATTATATTCTAGATTTTAGGGAATTGAGAGAAAATGAGAGCTGAAGGCTCAAGTGCATCTTATTTTCATTTGGTTTTCTTTTTTAAACTTTATTTCTTGAAGGACGTCTTGGTAACATTTTCACATTATTATTAAGCAACTCTCCGGATTATGCCTGTTCTATTTTAAGCTCACAAATGAGAAATACAGTAATTTGAAAATTATAGATATCCACAATAAGAACCCATATGAGCTAACCTCATTGATTGCTTTATTTTCAGCTATGTGTTGATCATTTGCATGAGCAAAAAACAATGGGAACAAATATCGAGATGACATATATTTCCCTGTATAATCGGTTATCTTTTATGCTTTAATATTTTCATTATTTTTATTTAGAATCCAATGAGCCAATCATGGTTTGAGCAACAGTTTGAGCAACACAAACTGTGTTCACTTTTTTCCATGTACTGTTTCTTCTACCTGATGGAGAACACGTGTCTGTTCTTTGATTTGCAAGATACCTTTTTCACTAATAAAATATATAACCACTGTAATTATAAGTGTGAGAAAAAATATATACGTTTTTCATTAAATTGTTTAATGTATGTTTAAATAAAAAGAAATGCAGTCTCTCTTTCCGTTGTTGAGTGTTAAGCAGTTGACATTGTTATTCAGAAAATCCCAGAGAATACTGTCTTATTGATGTGTTGTTCTAAATGGGACGAATAACTGCTTAGACAAGCATGTATAGAAACAAATCCAACACAATAAAATCACACTGAGTCACATCAGGATAACTAGGAAAGCCAGTAACTTTACTGAAATCTCTGCAAAATACAAATAGCCTTTCCCTCAAGCAGAGGAGACTTGGACTCCATCCCCACACGTTTTTTTTATTTTTTATTTTACTACATACAGCTGAAACAAGTCCCTTGAGTTACAGAGATGTGATTTAATTTAAAACCATCTTAGTCTCAAGTGGCGACAAAGGCCAGCTTATGCCGCTGAAAGCCGCTCTCTTGCGTTCCAGAAAAAAAACAAAAAAAACAAAACAAAAAACATTACTTCCCAACTTTCTCCCATTTTTTTCAGGTTTATACAAGCTACATTGATACTAAAGACTGACTTTGAAGTATTTTTTATTTTTATTTTTTTATACCATATTACACTTTAAAAAAATCTTTTTTTTTTTTACGTTTTGAGCACAACTTAAATAAACCACAAACACAGTGGAGCAACAAAGAGTCCTGTGTAAATGCCAGGACATTTAGCATTTGTAAGTTAATACACATGGCTGTACAGGTGTATGGTCTCCCCTTTGCACTGCAGGTTACTTTATCAAAAATCAGCTGAGGTACTGCTTAGGTCAATTTTGAGGTACCGACACTTACACCAGACGTGTTCAAATAAAAAGGCAACACTACAAATTTTCTCCGTCTTTGGTAAAAATTATTAAAACTAGAGCAGGGAGTAGTGACAGGTCTGGATGAATTTCTTGATTCTGAGCAAAAACCCAATTTTATTTTGCTAATATGAACCTTTTGCAATGCAATACACAGAGAGAGGAAAGAAAAGAAGAGCGATCAAACAGAGAAACTGTTCAAGCAGATTAACAAAAAAAACCCCAAAAAACAAAAAAACCTGAAGCTACACCCAACTAACTATGATTGAAATGTGAAAAAAACAATTGTACATTTGAGCAAATTCTTTTATTATCTTTTTTTCAATGCTTGCAAAAAAGAAAATGGATGTGAAAATAAAAGTTGATTTTACAATACAGAAATGCCACTGGCTTTGGTTTCTCCACACTTTATGCTGCCTGAAACATCATATTTATTTATTTTTCCAACTGTATTTTTTTTTGTTTGTTTTTTTTTGTATTGAAGTTTTAAAAAATAAAAGAAAGAACACCGTTACAGAGGCTCTGCCCCATTTGACTACACAGACTGTATACAGTAACAACATTGTGAACCTGCATGAAATATGCACACAGAAATAGTATAACACTTAAGTGACAGCAGATACGGGAGTGGGAGGCAGAGAGAGATATGTGGCTAGTTTCATTGTTTAAAATCAAAAGAAGAAAAAGAAAATCCAAAACAACTATTTATCTAAAATTAACAAATTGTGCTTTTCCCATACCAGCATGATCAGTTTCTTCCTTTTTGCTGAACTGTCAATGGCCTCAAGTGGAAATGCATTTTGAAGACTGGAACATGAGCGGAGACCGCAAGGAGAAGAATCAGCTGAGGTTGATAAATGATAATGATGATCAATGGGAATTCATCATGATGCATTTGCAAAGTTACATTAGGTAAATATGATTCGAAAGGAAACAGTCCAGTTCGGGTGAGCTTTGTCAAACATCTAGAACACACGATTGGAGAAGACCTGAGATTTCAATATAATGTCAAAACACTGCTTTATGAGATTATTGGGATTAAATTAGATCATTTTTAAATCCCTATGATTCATCTAAATTTATACAAACGCAACCAGTTTCCCATCATATGTATTTTTGTGTGAGATGAGCAGAATACATCAAGCCTTTTATTTCTATTCATCTCCAGTTTCAGTCTTCTGACATTTTCCACAAGCACACTGTTTTTGTGATTTTTTTTTTTTTTCAGCATTCAGCATTCAGGCCCCATGTCCTCTGTGTTGCACAAATCCAGCTGGTTTCTAAAGTTAGTCTAAATACAAACCCCTTCAACAGCACTGTTCAGAGTTCAAATGAAACAAAAACCAGACAACATGTGCAACTGCACATAGAAACTTCACTAAGAAACAAACAAAAAAAAATTATTATATATATTCATATATTAGAACGCTATACACAAGCATGTTAATTTCACAGATTTTTTTTAAAGATTCTTAATATTACCATTATTATATATAATAATTAGAAATACACGTTTAAAAACAAACCTCTACAAAGATAAAACAGTTCAGCAAAGCATTGGATCTCAATCTGTTTTTCATGGCTTAGGGCGTGAAAGCCCAATCATCCCCCCAACCCTCTCTCTTTCTCTGGGTGAACTATCCCTCTTTCATTAGCAAAGCTATCAAAAACACATTCTGGCTTATAGAAACTACAAAAAGCCACAAAATGCTTTGCATTGTATTCCTTTCATATGAAAATATAAGCAAGTGTATCGTACAATTGTTGTTTTTTTGTCATTTTTTTCGTCTTTTTTTTTTTTTTTTTTGTTCATCAATACTGAGAAGTTAATACTAGAACCCGAGTTTTCATGATTACACCAATGCAGCTCTTAGATCAAAGGGTGGTCCTCACTCCGTCCTCTAACCAGAGTCCAAAAAAAAAAAAAAAAAAAAATCAACACCTAGCATTGGGTTCCTGCATGTTTACCTGTACAATCCTTCAAATGTTGCATAATAGCTTTTTCATTTATTGAGTTCATAAATCTTGAAATGTCTGGCAACTTTTTAACCCCTTGCCTGCAACACCCCTCCCCCCACCTGTTAATCCACTATTTACATAAATACGTTGAACCTGCAACATGACATCATCTAATGTTAACACGTTTTTGCAAGGGAGGACTGCGGAGAAGGAGTATAAGCAATGAAACAGATACTGTACAAATGTACTTTTTGTCCAACTCAAGTGCAAGGTGTTTTTTTCCCTCCCCTCTGGACACACTCACTCTCATGTTAATCTTTTTTTTTTATTATTCATTTTTTGTTTCTAGTTAATGATACATCACTGAGGCAAATTGTAAGTACGTTGTTTTATGAGACGGAGTACCTGACTACTTCTTTTTATATGCTGATACACATAAATACGTGTAGATATATATGCATGTGATTCTTTTATCCACACACAATACATTTTATGCATAGTTCCCCAGCATAAATCCCCCATCCAAACCAACACCCGCCCCCCCAAAATCCCATTACAACACCCTCACTGGTTTATATAATGTAAATAAGTAAAGCACACACACACGCACGCACACATTTAACAAAAATAAGTAAATAATAATAATTAAAAAGAGAAAGAAATTACAAAACATTTTTTGAAAAGGGTTGTCCCTTTTCTTTCCTTCATCTTTAAAGAGATAAAAGGAGAGAGGCTGTGGGGTCGGGTGGTGCGTGACAAGGAAATGGGAGCTGACTTTGGGGGCATCGAAATGCTGCATTGTCAGGGTCTCCGGGCAACTTGGGGCACAGCCAGGGGTGTCGGCAGAGCTATCATGTCGCCCATCCCTCTGACAACCGCACCCGTTTGATGGAGGGGCTCTCTCGCTCATCCAGGGCAGCCCGGGCCAGTCCTAGGGGCGAGTGGAACTCATTCCTGTGCTCGTCGCGGTCACTGCCCTCGTGGGAGCTGCTACAACTGCTCAGGCTATCGACAGGGGAGCGTCCCGAGTCCTGGCGGGACTGGGGGTTCTGACTGGATGGCACCCCGCCGCCGTAGCCCCCTGGTGTGCTGCTGGTGCGATCTCTAGGAGGAGAAACAGGTTCGGACTTGATGTGCAGGCTTTGAGCAGAGGGCAGGGATAGATTTGAACCCTGACATAAGTGAGAGCTAGAGCAATTTCTGTTGGAAGGAAAAAGGAAAGGCAAAGGGGTTACAGAGTTACAGAGCAAGAGACAAGGTGATTGTAAAGTCAAGTCTGTACACACAAGCATGCAGTCAGCACTCCCGCGCGCACACATGTGAAAACAGTGAGGTGTCACTTATTGTTTGACCTAACAAGTGAAGATGTAGAACAGTGAAGAAGTCTTAGCGTGGCAACTCAAACAAAAATCTCTGTTAATTGTCTATGCGTTATCATGCATTTTCCCAAAAACACAAACACCTTAACAGTAAGTTTCCTGCACTCACCCGAGCTGGCTGAGGGCTGAATGCTGCATGTTCTGAAGATGCTGTTGCTGCCAGCCACTCATGGAGCCGAGGTGCAGGGAGCTGCCACTGTTGAAGCCAGACAACGAGGACAGGTCTGCACTGTTCAGGGAATACTCTGTACACAAACATACGAGGGAGAAAAGAAAGAGTAGGATGAAAACCACAAAAACTTAAAGTTGCAAAAAGTGAGCAGCTCCGGTAGAAAATGTGAAGCCTATTCCCTGACGATTAGTAGTGCTATAGCACCCTCTGCTGTTCAAAAGTTATATTACAACTGAACATTTGGAGAGCTTCAAAGTGTAACTTAATTCTGAAAATGTAAAATATTTTATTATTATGCAATTCTAAAAATAGGAATCAAATGTCATATACACATGCACATTAAGCACATAGGTACATTTCAGAATATTATTTCTGGTTATATTGATAAATGTGTCTCATAACTTATGAAAACTTGCTTCCCAGAAAATGATAATATTACATAAAATTAACACAGTGGCACAGTTGGTAGCACTGTTGCTTTGCAGCAAGAAGGTCCTGGGTTCGATTCCCAGCCCGGGGTCTTTCTGCATGCAGTTTGCATATTCTCCTTGTGAATGCGTGGGTTCTCTCCGGGTACTCCGGCTTCCTCCCACAGTCCAAAAACATGACTATTAGGTAAATTGGACTCTCTCTCTAATTTCTCCCTAGGTGTGAGTGTGTGTGTGCATGGTTGTTTGTCCTGTCTGTCTCTGTGTTGCCCTGCGACAGACTGGCGATCTGTCCAGGGTGAACCCTGCCTCTCACCAGGAACGTTAGCTGGAGATAAGCAGCAGCAGCCCTCCCATCCCCACTAGGGACCAGGGAGTTAGAAAATGGATGGATGGAACAAAAAAAATGCCTTTTTATTTTAAAAGGTTATGTCTGCATAATCTTACTGACTGACAATTGTACAACAGGCACTTATGCCATCCACATGGAAGGTAAACTATAAACGGTCATTACTGATGAAGCTCGCTGTTCAAATAGTGCTGTATCCAGGCATATGAAGAGGACATACAATAGAAGGAATATGGCCAGAAAAAGGCACACAAGCAGCATACAGTGTTAAAGAAATGTCCTTTCAAATTTGGGGGAGATTAACAAAGTGTGGACACAGGTGTATCTATTACATGGGCAACAGCAAAGTCGTCAGAATCATTTTACTAAAGAGAAGAAGTGCTGGACTGTTGCTCAGTGTTAATCTTTTCAGATGCAAGAAAATTCTTCATTTTATTTGGAAAATCACAGCAATGCAGTCTGAATGAAAAGTGAAGAGACACATACTGCTACATGTTAGAGGTCAAAGGGGAAGTTTCCACGAGTAATAATGATTTATAGAGATGTCAAATGCTGCTTTTGGTTCAGTGAGATTTATTGAGTTCAAAGTCAATGCAACTATCTACCAAGATTTTGTGCTTCAATCTGTTGAGAACTGTTTTAGAGATGCTGATTTGATTTTCCAGCAGTTGACACATGCCCACGCCGCCTTGCGTTAATTATCATGGTACGACTGTACCCGATTCAGCACCAGATCCACCTGATTTAAACCCTGGACAGAAATTACACCTCATACATACAGTATATACATATATACACTCCTGAGTTGTTCATTCTCAGGAGATTTATATATGTATGATAAAGTTTATGTTTTTAAATTTGAGTCATTTGACTAAAGTGTAAAGTAACTTAAGTAATATTAATAATGTAAAATAAACATTATTAGATAGTGTTACTGAAAAAAACAAGAGGAGAGGGAACACAGTGAAGTACTTACCGGTACCATAAGAGGTAGAGATGGCAGATGGGTAGCCGCCCATGCCTTGTCCTGGTAAAGTGGGAGTTGCTACTGAAACCACAGGAGTGGCCAGCGACTGAGCAGACTGCGAGTTGTTAATTCTCTGGTTCTGTGACAGAAATGGAAAAAGAAACAAGACACAAGAGAAGCTTGAGAGCATGAACTGAACTTCTGTGGGAAACAAAGAAAAAAAAAGTAGCCAACATTTTATCATGTGTAATTTCTTTCTCTATGCCAGCAGACGCTGAGAGATCAGATGTGGTACCAACTTCAGGGGAAATTAATCATTTGACAAGAGGCTCGGTTGAACTCTGCCAACCCCATCATTTACCTCTCTTTTTTTATTTTACAAGGGGCTGCTGTCGCTATAGTAACACCATGGGTTTCCATAGCAACGTATGGTGCCAACTGCAAGGGAAAGCCTTTCATGGAGGGAGAGGCAGAAAACAACAGAGGTTTGATGAAAAAAGGAAGTGTCTGGTGTTTTTTGTGTGGACATTTAGAGGTTTAAAATCTGTATGGAAGTTGTTTTTAACCCTCTGGAAGCTGGTAAAAGAAACACATGAAGAGTGAAGGGAGGAGGAGATACAGCTGGGCTTGTGGCAGTAAAGTGGTTGGGTTGTTTTTACTTAAACACACCACTGGATGGCACTATGCACCCTCACAATATGTCATCAGCAGAAATAGGGGGAAAAAGTTGGCCATTATAAGTTAGGAGTTGCTCTTCTTAAACAGAGAAAAGAAAAACATATCCCACAATAAAAGGTACAGCTGTTGGTATACTAAGGCACAATGTGCTCACTTGAACTACAGAGGTGGTTTATTATAATAAAAAACGGTTTTGACTACTTTGAGGTTGTCTCGTTTTCTAAATTTGAGTGGCAATCTGACTTACCAACAGCAGGTCAACATCCTCAGACTGATGGCATTGAAAGGGGAGGGTAATACATTCAAATTAGTGCACATGATTGAGCACATTAAGGGAGCTCATAGGGATGTAACTAAGTGAGGACTGAACCAATGAAACCAAAACTAATTGGGAAAAAAAGCATATACGTAAAAGCTAGTGAACCTGTACTAACTAAAACTAAAAACAGATTGAAAAGAGATGAGGCAAAACTGCCAGATCACACAGTTTAAGTGCCGGCGCGCAGAGACACAGCGGAATCTATGGTGGGTATCTGACAAAATATCAGTCTTGGGCCAAGTTTTTGAAAAGATTTGTCAAAAAGGTAAAGATATTGTTTTGAACAGGATTTCTGCAAACTTTAGGAGGTAAATTCCTTTAGAGACTCATTTAAAATTAAGACATATGAAAAACAAGTTAAATTAATTATTTACTTACTAAAAGCAAATTCAACAAACTAAACCGACAGCAGTAATTTTCTGCCAAAAAGCAAAATAATAAATAAAATAAAATAAAATAATAAAATAAAAAAGATAAATAAAAACAAGAAAAATACAAAAACCAAAGGAAGAGCCAATAAAAACACAAGCATATATAGAAATTTTACACATTTCTAAAGGTATTTTAAGATTTTTTTTCAGAAAATCTGGATGTATTTAAGACAGTTTAGGCCCTGAACTGATTTAAAACTTGTTTAGGACTTTTTTTTTTAGCTCTCTGCAGAAACCCTGTTCCCATAACAATAAATCAATCAACCCAAGTCTGATAAGAAGAGATAAAAGCAGCAATGAGAGAAAGAAAAAGAAAATAAACAATAAGAGACCCAGATACAGGTCATATCACATACAATGGGGAAAGCAGATGAGGAGAGAAAGGATGTCAAATGAAGGATGCAGAGATTACTCACAATGGAGGGCATGTTGTTCTTGGCCCCAGGGGGGATGAGCACGCGTAGGTCGGGTTTGCGGTTGTTCATGCCCAGGTTCATGGGTGGGGGGGACTTTGCCTGCATGTTCTTGTTCATTCCACCTGAGGAAACTAGCAGGCCAGGAGAGTTGCGGTGGTTCCCGTAGCCATTTCCTGACAGAACAAAACACACATGGAAAAACATTAAAAATGCTCCTTTTCTGACCTGATATTTAACAAAAACAATTGAGGTGTTGTCTTTTTAAACCTGTTTTGAAAAGTTTAGCAAAACTCTATCCCCTGCTGACTGTCATATGCCTAATTAGGGAATACATGAATTCATTTTCTCCCTTTAGTCACTTTTAGGTGTTTCTGTCTCCTTTCCCCAACCCTATGGTAAGAATTTTATTGGGACACTTATAGTAGACAGGGACTCATAGAAAAGTGCACCCACAGACCCACAGTCAAACAGATTATCACAACAGTAACAGTCATTTGTTAGGAAGTCATATGATGAACACACCCTTTACCTCAGTCACTGTCAACAAAGACTTTATGTCTCAGTCACAACGAATTAACCTAGTAAAAACATCTAATTATGGGTCACAAGACCACAGAAGAATGAGGTCAATAAATAAATCAAAATAAAGCAGAACTAAGCCATCGTTCCGCACAAAAAAACTACTCTGTTGCTGCTTAAGATCCACTTTCTCCTACACAAGAAAAATGGTGGGGTGAAATCCTACCAACATCATTAAAAAAGTCTGAGCGTAGAGAACACTGCCAGGCAACAGAGTCTTTGTTTCTAACTTCGTACCGTGGGCTGTTTTTCCCCTTACTTCCCCATTCGATCTTCCAAAGGGGTAGAACGCAGGGCGCAGTGTGGACGTTCCCACTTGAAAGACGGGCAGGAATTATACGTTAGACATAAATGAATTTCCTAATCATATACTCCGGGGGAAAAATGAGACGCAGATGTCTTCCTGGGCAATTTCCCTCGCTGATCTTTGTTTAATTTGAGAGCGAGGTTTGTTTTTTTTTTGTTGTTGTTTGGAAATGAAAAGTCTCAAAAGCTCAATTTGAACAATTTGAAGAGTAAACGGCCGCTGGCGGTGAGAGAAAACGAGGCCGGCAAGAAAACAAGAAAAACAGCATGTCGCTCTTGGTGTGAGTGTCATTGCTGAAAAGTGTGATTTATAAGCATGTTTAAGCTTTTGTTAACATTAAGTTTTTGTGCCATTTTGTGTATGTTTTATAATAATTTTTTGTAGGCAGTTCGGCTTGTGTGTAAATCTGGAGACCTTCTTATAAATGGCACATGTAATATTTTGTAAAATGTTTCACTCCCCTTGAATCTTTCCACATTTTGTCATGTTACACAACAAGATAAAACATATTTTCTTGTGATTTAATGTACAGTTCATAAATGCTTTAACAATGAAAAGTTTATAAATTATGGAATACATTAATAATAAGCTCCAGTGAGTCGATTCTAGAGTGTAAAACCAGCACGTTTTTGGCTGTATTTCTTGACCAGCTTTGCACATATACAGATTATTGCCCATTCTTAACAGCAGAATAGCTCAAGCTTAGTCGCATTAGATAGAGAGCATCTGTGAGCATCTTGAGTCTTGCCACAGATTAGATTTAGATCTGTGCTTCCAACGGGCAAGCATACAAATATGCTTTCATTTAAAGTATTATCTTGCAGCACCTGCATTGATGTTTAGCGCTGTTGTCTTGCTGGAAAGAGAACATCCTCATCACCCTAAGATTTTCTTGCAGGAATGCCCTGTATTTAGCTCCATCCATCTTCTAATAACTTTTGCAAACTCTTCTGTTCCCACTGAATAAAAGCATTCCCACAATATGAGTTTGCCACCATCGTTTTCCTTAGCAGTGATGTAGTGTTCAGGCTGATGTGCAAAGATAGTTTTCCATCACAAAGTGGTTTTCATGAAAGTCACAAAGTACTATTTAGCTCTGATCTGAAAAGTGCACCTTTTTTTTACACTTTAGCTGTATTCCACACATGACCTGTGGAAAACTACAAACAAGACGTCTTACATCCTTTTTGTCTTTCCGCTTTAGAATGACTATATGTGAGGACTGCATGACAAAAACTTGCCCTGTTGACAGATTCTTCCACCTGAGGTGTGGATCTCTGCAGCTCCACAAGGGGTAACAAAGGTCTCTTGACTCCTTCTCTGAATAATGCTTTTCTCATCTGGCTCGCCAGTTGACGTGGACAGTAGTTGTGCCATAATCCTTTCATTTTCAGATGATGGATTGAACACTGCACTGTGAGATGTTGAAAGCTTGGAACATTTATAATCTAAAACTGCTTCAAAACTCTCCACAAGGTCATTTCTGACCTGCTGTGTTCCTTAGTCTTCGTGATGCTGTCTGTTCACAGAATAGCTGGTTTCATGCTGACATTAAATTACAGACAGGTAGTCTATTTACTAAATAGGTTACTTCTGGGACTTTATTTTGGCCAATTACTAAGGATCTCACAGATACTACACACATCGAATAAAATAAATTGAAATTTGTGGTTGGAACGTGACAAATTTACAAAGCCCTATAAGCACAAGTTGCCCAGCATGGCATAAGGGTGCTTCCAGGCCTTGCATATGATTGCACATGTGTTTTTGTGTCGGACCCCTCTTAGCCCCAATGTCTTTCTCACACTTGTAAAGAGGCAGCTGCCTCTTCAGCCCTGCCGCTTTCTCATTCTCATGGCGGGCCCTTTATGAGACTGAGTGGGTGCATGTGGAGATGGATGAATGAGACCTCACTCGCACACAAAGCACACCACGCAACACATACACATATACTTTGGTAAATAACCCAGCAGGAAGTACATCAGTGTTTCTCTACAGATGAGTAAAATAGACGCCACACTGTAGAGAGACGTTAATACACACTTTGGTCAAGAAGACATGGATTTCATCACGGTGCCAGTTAATCAGACATCTGTGTGTTCCCGCCCTGTAGAGATGGCTGCAGTCCAGTCAATTATATGCTGGATGACTGTAATCATGAGTGGCAGAGGCCAGTCCTTAAGCACTTCAAAAGTAAAATCACCGACCAATTACACTAATGAAGCAAGAACTGTGACTCAAATCTCTCTATTCTGCAGCTGTTTTGAGGGTGGTAGCATTCAACATAGACTGAATCCCTACATCAGCTGAAGACATGATATCCAGAGTTCATTTCTATCCTCCTCCTCCTACTCCTTTTATGCTACTTTGCAAACCGGAGCTGCACGCAGGCTGGCGTCACCTATTTAGAGGAAGTACCAAAATTGAATACAGCTTATCAAGTAGCCCCTGTTTTTCTGTTGCTATGTTAGACATTCAGACTGAGCACAAAATCTGATCTGAGATTGAGATAAACAGCTTCATGCTATTTCTGCTATTTATAAGTGTGCATGTGTGGGGGTCAACTTTAATTTAGCTCTATGGCTACATAGGGCATGTGTTTGACAAGGCCCCTCCAGTGTCTTCATTCACCCTTTTCTTTCCCTCTTACACACGTCGCTCACGCTCACACACACAAAAAAAGAGAGGTGTGGTTAAACTCTTGTACATTTAACTGTTACTGAACAAATTTCTGATGTCCTGTTGTGGTCTAACAGGCGTGCTCCATTCTATTCCCCATGCTCACACACTCTTCCGTTGCGGTTTGGCCAAATGTGCATTCAACCCCGAATTCTCCAACTGAACCAAGGTGTCACATTCAAGCTCACAATTTGCACAGTTGGTGCAAGGTGCTGCTCAGACCGAGGAAAGACATTGTTTAAGCAGTTGAAGGCCACTTTTTGCCAGTTACCATGTGCAGTCTACTATTCATCCAGCTCCACGTGTAACAGACTTAAGGGAGTGAATGGTGTATGATAAAGTTGGGAGGTAAGAAGAGAGATTCTTGCAGAACTTTAGTGAGGAGGGTGCTGATTGGAATGTGGATCATGGGTAATTAGTTTTGCTCATGGCAGTCGTTAGGATCTCACAAGCTGGGGCCTTAAGCCGGAGTTCTGCTCAACGGGTCTCTTACTCTCCTGTTCTGTCCCTTTCACCACCTCGTACTCTCTCCCAGCCGGCTAAGGGAATGACAGATTGAAAATATACTGCATAAATAAGCAAACATGCACATGTGCACCCCCACCGCCTGCAATATTTCCATAGAAAAGACATGATGACTAAGCCTTTCAGTGACATGCCCCATTTACACTAGACTAGAATTACCTGGGGACCTTTAGTGATTTTGAATACACCCCCACATCTGGGTTTCATGTACCATATTTGCACAAGATGAGAAAAAAGGGTGTTTTGGTTAACATTGCAAGTCAATTCTCCAAAGAATTGGTCCCAGATATGATTGAAACAGTGTTTTACAACTAGTCTTGCAAAGAAACTGAACTCTTGCAGAAAGTGCCACAAAGCGGGTGTTTACGTGCATATCTGAAAGGCATCCATCTAAAAGGTTTTGGTTTCATATAGACATATCTAAGACAGTGCAAATGTGAATTTTGCTTATTTAAACACAGTGAAAAGATCACGGGCATCAAAAGGCTCTTTATGGTGCAACAGTGTTTGAAACACCTTGACTGCCCTGCAAAAGTATTCATGCTCCTTCGAAAGTGTTGACATTTTTCAACCATATGCAATTTTATTGGGATTTTATGTGATAAACCAACACAGTTGCAAGTCTTTTGGGGTATGTCGCTAGCAGCTTTGAACAGCTAAAGATGGAAGATTTTGATTTTTCTTGGTAAAATAGCTCAAACCCATGTAGGCTGAATAGGTTTAATATGTGGTCATACATTTTCTTACCAGATTGTCAAGAAAATTTAGGTCTGGACTTTAACTGGTCCATTCTTACACACACTTTCTTCTAAATCACCTAAGCTGTGGATCTCTGTAGATCCTCCAGAGCATGGGCCTCTTGTCTGCTTCTCTGAATAATTCTCTCCATGCCATTTTGCCTGTTTAGATGGAAAGTCGCAACATAGTAATTTTGTAGCTGACCCATAGTCTTTTTGTATTTTGAATAATCATCTGAACAGTGCTCCGTAAAATGTTCAAAACTTGGGATTTAGTTTAATAACCTAACACTGCTTTAAGCATTTCCATAACTTTATTCCTGGCCCATCTGTCACATCCCTTGATCTAAATGAAATTGTTTGTTCACTAATATTCTCTAGAAAAGTTGTATTTTTGCTGAGAATAAATTAAACAGCAAGTGACTTGGGAAGGCATTCCTTGTACAATTTTATTTTAGGCATACAAGTAAAGGAGACTGAGTACTAAAGCACATTTTTTTATTTTAATTGGAATCAATAAATTGAACAGTTATTCTTCTACTTCACAATTATGCACAACTTTCTGGCGGTATGTCAAATAAAATCCCAATAAAATACATTAAAGCTTCCGGTTATAAGGTGACAAAAGGAGACAAAGTTCAAGCGGCATGAATACTTAAGAAAGGGACTGTAACTCTAATGAAGTTCGTAGGAACATCATTAAAACGGGTGACCAAGTTAGTAGAACACTTCCATCTGTGTTCCCCTACTGTTTTTCATTCGCACACATGCTTCCACCATCAGTGGATATTTATCACCGGGGTCTCCCCCCTCCAACCCTACCAAGACACTCTTTCTACCCCCCTTTACCCTCACTCAAATGAGATTTAAGAGAGTACTGAATGGAA
The DNA here is from genome assembly GCF_001444195.1 of Xiphophorus couchianus. Taxonomy (NCBI): domain Eukaryota; kingdom Metazoa; phylum Chordata; class Actinopteri; order Cyprinodontiformes; family Poeciliidae; genus Xiphophorus; species Xiphophorus couchianus. The sequence goes on from NC_040239.1 coordinate 19,387,793, forward strand.
TCTTTCAGCTTCAACATGACCCTCTCTCTCCACGTTGTGTTTTTCACGGCTGCTGAGCGACGCAGAGCCCTTCACAGAGTTCCTCTGTTCCCCCCCAGTGAAGGCAACACAAAGGCTGCGTTTGAGGCACGCACTGCGGAACGCCGTCAATGGAACGTACGCCACAACAAATGGCCCTGTTGTTGCGCGCACTCGTGTTTGTTGTGTGCGACGGGTGACCAGACAGAGAGCCAGGCGTTGACCCCTGATGGCAGGGCCTTGGGAGTGTGTGTTAGACAAGGCTACCCAGCTGTGCCCGACCAACGCCCCCAATTCCCCATTTTTACACTCAGGACTGCAAGCCGTAAAATTTAACCATTGAAATGGGAGTCCCTTTCCTATAAACTTGAGCTGATCATGTCCTTGGGGGCACACTGGTGGACAAACAAAACCTCATAAGATTTCATCAACATGCTTCTCCACTGGCATTGCTTAATAAATTAAGATTTATTTTACAGAAATAATAAACTTCGTTCTTTTGAAAACGTAAAATGTAACCAGAGATTCAGGGCCTAGCTTCTGCATACGGTGCAATTTTTAGCTTCTGTTTCCCCCCCACTTGTTTTACCATTTTATAGCTGAAAGCGGGCAGGATGTGTCACAGCCGAGGCACTGAGCAAACATTCCCATATGAACTTCACGACCACTAACTTCAACACATCATGGACCAAATCTTCACTTGGGTTTGGGTTAGTGTTAGTCATGCGTTTTATGGCCCCAAGTGGGTGAGTGGGTGACATAGATGTGTGTTTGTGTGTCTGCAAGCAGACATGTGTGAGAAGAGGAGGCCATTCTTACCAGCACTGGTGCCTGCGCCAGTGGTGAGGTCAGCACCCATGAGGCCACCTGTAAGATGAAATAACGAGCAAAGCAGAGGAGAAAAAACCATTAGAGGATAGACACCCACACAGCATCCATTCCGCCTCCCTGTCTCTCCCACTTTAATCACAACGTGTGTCGGTCCGACGCGAGAAGCAAGGCTTCCTCCCACTTAAACCCTTAGCACACTGAGCAACTGGACGACACTGCGGATGCACGAAGGTGCTGTCCAAGAAAAATGACACATTATTATTTTTAAAACATGCGAGGTGGAAGAGTGGGAGGGTTGAGAATGTTTTTTGCTCTGGATGCGGTGAGCGCCAAAGCTCATATTTAGTTTGTGCTCTGCGTTTCAGACATCCAGTCGTAATGACAGGGTTGAGGGTGTGGGCAACAGCCTTTTGGGCTACAGGGACAGAAAAAGGACTTTGGACAACAATAACAAACCAACAGGCTCAACTGCTTATAAGTAGCACCAGAGTCTCACAATAAATAACTGTGGGTTGGGATTTAATATTGTTTTACATCATTTTGCTGTTACCTTTGACAAAACAGTGAAGCAGGGAATATGTGATTATATGTGGGAGGGAAAAAAAAACTCCAGCTTCATTCACCGCCTTTAGGTGGAACATTGTGGGTAGCTGTCATGAATTAAATTACACGTTTTGATGTGTCTGGCTCTATTAGCATGACAGACAAGTTCACACGCATGCTCGAAAAGACAGACAGATGGGATAACCGCATGCTTTGGGGTCGGGGGGGGTGCATGGGTGCACATGGGGCACTACCTGCGTTACCTGCACTGGGGGGTCTATGTGTCACGCCTGGAGACATGCTGTTTCTCTGTAGACCATGGTGTGCTAGTGGCAACAGATTGTGGTTGCCTAGGGACCCGCCAGGATGGCTGTAGATTAAATTGTTCTGGTTGCTTGTGGGGATAGAGACGGGCATGTCGTAGTTCGATGGGGGCACAGCCTGCTGGGAAAGAGATGAGAAAAATAAATAAAAATGACAAAGATTAGACTAAAGGTAACAACCATTCAGGTGAGTAAATGAAAGATTAGGGCTTTTAGTAAAGAGTGGATAAAAAGAGACAGAATGATGATTCAGAAACACTCCAGGAGTGCAGAATAAAGACAGAATTGCTGAAGAGTACAGATGACATAAAAAGACATCAAATTTCAAAAGGGATGAATGTGAAAAAAGAAAAAAAAAGTGGACGGGACATGTACAGAAAATTTTAAAAATCCAAACAAGAGAGCAGTAAAGAAAGAATAAGTAGGACTAGAAAAGATTGTCAACAAAGAACAAAGAATTCTCTTGTTAGTAACTCTGGCCATGGAAACCCTTTAGCATTTCGGTTTGATTTAGCATGACTTAGCATCTAAACAAAAAATTCCTAAGAATGGCATGACTGAAAACATTTTGTTTTACTTTCCCACATCTTGAGATCAGAAACGGACTCATGACTGATCTGAGTATTTTTATGGACTATTACAAAATAGCCCAAAATAAATTCTATGAGTTACCTGGATAAAGAAATGGCATTTGGCATTTTTCCTAAGAAGGCCAAAATAAAATATAATAGATTTACCTTCTAAATAGTAGTTCCTGAATGTGTTTTCTTTTAGATGAAATTAAGAATTATTTTCCTTTCTGCGTCACTGAGCCGACACCAGGTGTTTAAACGGTTGGCGCAGATCAGCCAGCAGCTCAATCAGGAACACGAGTCAAGCTAACCCGACAGCCCTGAGGCATCCAGTTTGTCATATTTATTGTGTCATTTGGCAGAACCTTGGGAGTGCCCTGGAAGTGGTTGATCCTTTATGTTAGCTTTAGGAAGTAGAAAATAGGCCTCTAAATTACTGCCATGTGTCTTCTAGTTGCGGCGGGAGTGTATCGTGAGAGCATCGGCCTGCTGTACATGGAAACCGGCTTGGTGCCTTACCATTGCCTCAACTTCTATGATATTTTTCCCTCTACATTGCTATGGACAAATATTATTCCAACATACAAACAATGGTTATTTCTACCATTTTTCATTGTGAGCTTTTGTACGCTTCACTGTAACTGCCAATCCAGTCACCCGCCCAGTCCGCCATTTCTTCCACTTTAGAGTCCTCACTGGACTTTCAGAGCTTATCATTGCCTTCTTTGTAGTGGGAGCTGTCTATGTCCCCCATTACTGGGAGCAAAGGGCCCCGTTTGTGAACTGTCTTCTAGCTGGTGCCATCCTTCCTGTTTTCACTCATCTTCCTCCCTTGCCTTTCCCCACAGCTCCCCCACCCCCTGCCAACAGTCCCCTGCAATCCAGAGGCCCAGTGCTTGGCAGCCGCTCTGACCACACGCTGAACTGCCACTTGTTGTGTGCAGAGTCCACCCTTCAACTCAGCAACCCCTGCCTTTTTTCTAACCACATCGCCTCCTGCTCCACGTGGGCTAGATATTACTGTTCTCCTCTTACTAATATGCTGTGGAATTATGTCTCTCTATGCAAGTGCCAAAGAGCTAACCATTCCAATATGGCACATTCTGAATGAGGAACAGGGGTCAGTTTAAATGGAAAAGAAGACCCTATTCTGTGGTTTGTGTCAGCTTACTTTGCAAAATTAACATCATAAATCTTGCAGACGCTACCTTGACATGTGTCCACTAAGAAGCCCTCAATAATTTCAGGTTTGTGAAGAACATGGAACATCTGCTACAGTTTCTCTGCCATGCTGCCTGCCACCTCCCCCCACCACTGCTCCCTCTAACCCCAAACCCCTGATGTTGCAGGTGACTGAGCGCTGTTTTGGTGCAGGCAGCAAAAGGACAAACACATGCACACCACACTCCCCCCGGGACACAGGCAACAGTAGTGCGGGCGGAATGAGTTCAAGGTGGGAAAGTCAGATAATTTTTTTTTTTTCTTGAGAGAAAGTCTGCAATTAATAGAGGAAAACGCCTGTGAGCTGCGGTCACTCTTCTGTCAGATTAGAGGGCTGTTCCTCAAATGTAAGCAAGCAAGTTTAAAGAACTGTAATTTCTTCATTGTAAATAAACACTGTAATCGCACTTTGAGCTTACTCTCACTCTCTTTGTGCAATTAGTCCAGTTAAAAACAACTGTGGTTAGCTGGGTTAGCTCAACAGTTGCCATTGAAAAGCTGCTGAGCGAAGGGGTTGCTCCCTCAGTACTTACAGGGATCTTATGAGTTTTTATCATGTGATCAAACTCCTCATTAATCTGTTTGTATTTCTCCTCAGTGCGTGGAGTGAGGATGAGAGCAGACTCGAGCTCCGGGCTCTCACTGCCCTTGTTCTCCTTCTTGTTCAATGCCTGGCCAGGTTCCACAATCACAGAAAAAGGAGGTGGGGGAAACATGAAGACATGAAGGTACGGAATGATGGCGGGGACATGGAGATGAAGAGACAGACACAGGGGGAGAAAAAAAACAGGGACAAGGGGAGAGAGGAAAAGAAAGGTGAGAGCAAGGCTCTGGGGTTAATGACAAGTACTTACACACAGTCTCTGTCTGCTGATCATCAGATCAATGTCCTCGTTTATTTTCCTGTACTTGTCCTCGGACTCGGGGCTGTGGCCCACCGAGTCATCTGCATCTGGGTCTGGGCTGTCACAGCCGTTTAGGCCCTTCTTTCTCAACGTCTGAAATCAGAGCAGTTGCACAACATAGTTGAAGGGGTTTTTGGGTAGGTAGCCAAGGATCCCAATTAAAATACCTTAGCCTTTATTTTTATTTTAAAAAATGAACTGTTAAAGTACATTTGTTGTTTTAAAGAACTGCTCCATGACAAGTGTATTTTTTTTTTTACCATTTTGGAAATCTCTAACCTGTTAACATTGAGAGAAAGAGCATTAGTTGTTTTTTAAACACGCTTACATTCAACTTACCATTCAGAATGGCACAGATATTTTAATCACAAGCGACAGCACAATGCCACATATAATCATAGACTTGAAGAATTAAAAATAGTACAAGACTTTGAAAAAAACCCAAAACAATAAAGAGGAGGTGTGGGGTTGTGGTATTCAATGCCTTGTAAATGTAGAAATCTTTTACTGCAATTACAGCTGCAACTACTTTATGGTATGTCTCTTTGAACTTGACACTAACATTTTTGCCCTTTCTTCTTCACAGCACAGCTCAGTCATAACGTTGATTTATTTCCCTTAGGATAATCCTGTATTTACATGGGAACCGGCTTGGTGCATTGCCTCAACTTCTATGATCTTTATTCCTTCTACATTCCCATTCCCTTGTGAAGACAAAAATCCACATACCATAATGCTGCCACCACCATGTTTCACCAATGGGGATGTTGTGGAAACCTGACTTTCTAGAGCTTTCTTTCAGCAGTAATAGATCATAGCTTGTACTTGTATAACACTTTATCAAGTGCAGAGGACCCCAAAGTGCTTTACACACAATCAGTCTTTCAGCCATTCACGCACACATGGGTGAATTACACGCCGATTGTGGTAAGACACATTGAGGCCACAGCTGTGCTGGGGCAGTCTGACATGACATGTTGTTATGCACTGGTGCCATCAGGCCCACCAGCAATCTCAAGAACCCGAGTGAGACAGACAGCATTGGGATTGAACCAGCAATCCACCGGTTATAGGACGGACTCCACCACCGTCGCCACCATCAACCAACAATAATAGCCTTATTCTCATTACTTTCCATAAAGAACAGATTTGTGGAATGCACAACTATAATAATTGCATGATTAAATTACACACAATTGGCCTCATTTCACTAATAAGGTGATGTCTGAAGGCTGTCAGTTGTACTTTAGACCTGTCAAAGTAAAGGAGGTGGATACACATGTACACTGGGGTATGGGTGGTGTAATAAACATTACAATTCATCACTTCACTTTATTAGTCTGTTACAAAAATAACAGTAACATCACAAAACTGCTACTTCAAGGCAGTATATATGTGCTATAAGGAAGGCAGTTTCTTGTTTTGGCCACCTGATGGCCACCTGCCCCTATTAGAGTGGGCAGCAAAACAGCAGAAAACCACTCACTGGCTTACCACTCCCTCTAACTGGAGGAGCAACTAAGACAAAGAAAGCTTTAAAGGAGGTGAGGGAGAGCCACATCTGTCCTTTTTTTTCTTTTAAAGAAATTGTTGACATCCTCAACAACAAAGATGAGTTTCACAGTACATTACTTTGCATGATAGCATGAGAGTCTGCCTGCCTTGCAACGATAGGTGCTGTGTTCATTTGCCTCGCAAAGTGGGGAGACAAAGACAGAGCAGGAGAGCAGAAAAGTACAGTAGCTGACAGTTACAGATCTCATCAAAGACACCCCCTCCTCCCACTCTTCTCCATCCACCCCCCTTTCCATTCCCTCTCTCCTTCTGGCTTTAATAAAGGGAGATTAGTCTACAGGAGGAATATCATGGGCCTGCTCCTGTCTGTGCAGTCGTTGCTTCGCACCGCGCTCTCCTACTTTCATCTGAAGCTCCATATCAGACAGACGTAATTAAATTTACTTTAGCACACCCTGTATTTGATGCTGATCAAGTGTGTGTATGTATGTGGGAGGGGAAAGAAGGGGAATGAATCTGTGTTTGCGTGTGCAGGGGTGGGTGTGTGAGAGTAGGTGTTTGAGTCAAGCAAAAGAAAAAAAAAAAGAAAGAAAGAAAAAGCGACCGAGCAGGAGAAAGGAAAGGAGATGGATGCTAAGATAAGTTAATCTCTGTGAACTTCTTCCTCTCATTTGTTTCTCTCCGCCAGTTCTCACTCACAGAAGCGATACAAGTGCGAGCAACTCCATCACAAGCAGCTGCAGAAATGACAGGAGTGATCTGCCTGCTTAGAAAACAAATAACAATCCAGTTATCTCTTATGTCAGCACAACAAAGGCCTGTTTAGAGTGTGGTTTTAGTGAACTTAGAGGGCCGCTTTTGTGTGTGTGTGAGATAACTGTTTGATTCTTGAAGCGTCTCGTGGCTGAGGCATCTACTGTAAGTGTGTCAACATTTGCTGGCTCTCCGAATCCTCCCTCGGCCCCTAGAGTGGAAATCTGGAATTCTGAATTTAAAAGCGTCTCTCATATCTTTTGACAGTCTTCAGGAAATCACACCAAACAAATCAGCTGAGGCGATACAGAAGACCTGCAGTGAATCAGGCCCTCTTGCTCTATTAGAGCACTCTACGCAGAAAGAACAAAGGGGTGACAGAGGTTCAGCACGCTGCATTCTTGTTTATAAGAAAAGGCGTCAGATGTAAAAAAGTTTCGATTTCTCCTGCCGAGCTTCCTCCGTGATCTTGGCAATGCATCACATCATGCTGACAAGAGCTGAACCGCTGGCCTTTCCTTGGTTCACATGAGAACACACGCAAGTACCAGTAACTTTTCTTCCCACCAGCACAGATTTCCACCTACTGCCACCAGCGTGGAGAGCACTAGGGATTCAATTCCATTCTTGGAGAAACAGCAGTGTAGCGAAGCGGGAGGACGAGAGCAAAGGCTGGGCCAAAAGTGTCACCCATATGGGGTAACTGAGCTGGCTGTCCTGCAGAGGGTTGGGCAATGGTTGCATTGGGTGTCGATGGAGTGCAGGCGGCCAGGACAGGAGTGTTACATGACTACGAAGCATGTGGCCTAGGCTTAGCTCTCCAGCAGGACTCGACATATTTAGGGTAGGGATCAAGGATGCTATGTCACCTATCCCAGTTATGCTCACCTGTTCAGTGGCATCACATCTGTTGCCAAAGACTGACAAACAGCCCAGCAACCAATAGGATCATCTGTAGCCATAAATGGACCTCTCACTCTTGTAGCCTTCTTTTGCCATCCTATGCTTTTTAATGTTATTTTCTAACTTGTTCATATGTTTTATTTATTTATCTATTTTTTTATTTTAAGGAGACTTCAATTCTTGTTAGGGGGTAAGAGTTACTTATTAATTTGACAAGGCAACAAACAAAAATAACTTATTACTTATAAGTGTATGGTCGAACAACCTCTCACTAAAATGGAGTCCTCAGGGAATGTTGGGCCAGTATTAGATTCTACAAGTATATTTTATGATAACCACTTTATGATACTGTAGTTGCATAGTATCAAAGTATTTACCCACTTTTTTATTCTAAACAGAAATGCAGCAATAGTTCAAATTGCTGCTAAAACAATGTAAAGACAGTATTCTTATACAATAGTTAAGAAAGTCACTATCAATTGGACATTTTTCTTTGATTGCCTCTGTTTGACTGGTTAAATAATGACAAATCAGATTTTTTTTTTCCTCCGGTCATTAAACACTTTTGAAAACAGTCAAAAACTGGGAACTTCCAACCAAAAGAAAACTCTCGGATGGACTATCCTGTAAACCAAAGACAGGAAGTGAACCAATGAGAGAGGCAACATGTCGAATTGTGTGTTGCTTCGCTTACTGTTCATACTTGGCAACATCTTGTAGAAGAACATCTTGGTTAGAACACCATGATAAAAGCAGAAACACCAGGTCTGTAAATATTTGGCATTCTGCCACTGCATGTTTTTTGTTGTGAACAAGCTGAGGGGGGTGTTTCTGCTTTTGGTTAGTACTAGTTTGGTTAGTGCTAGTTTTTAGTAATGCCAGATATTGGCAGATATTGTAACTGCAAGGTGCTGTAAAAATATTTTGATCCACTTTCAAAAGTGCAGTGCAAAAGTGAATCAAGCCAAAGAAAAGAGGGACATTTCTGGCAAGTCCCCAGTACTATCCTGAGAGTTTATTGTTTTTCAACTACATTAGTGTCACTAAGTATTCCTTCTAACTGCCCTCTTTTCACACCTTCTCTGCTACGTTCTCAAAAGGACAGAACAATAAGACCATATTTGACCAAAGTGTGAAATGAGAAGTAGGTGAGTAAGAAGTGAGTAGGAGAGGATGATGACTTCAGACACCAAACAAAAACCACAGAATGTGTCTAAGAATACACTGATCACGTACTTTGCTGTGTACAATATGGACAAAGTCCAGTAAATGTGCAAGATCGGGGGCCGGAAATGAGGGTTATATGGTTTAAAAAATGGCATAAAAGCTGTTTCTTCTTGCTTCGCTCAGTGTCTTTCTCCATGGCCCCTTTGGAGGCTTGCTCCTAATTAAACTCCTTCTTCATGACGCTCCCTTATGACTCCACTCACAGGGCTTGTGTGAAGCAGGCACAGCATAGACAAGGTGTCCTACATACTTGAGACGCAGCGTCTCAGTGGTATCCCGTAGCTTTGCACCTTCAGCCAAGCTGGCCTAGACTGCGGTGGTAGAAGAGAAACCATCGGACAACATTGAGAAAACTGAGTGAGGTGACCAGAGCTAGAAAGAATCAGAAGCATGCTTGTTCAGTAAATACACATATTCGCAATGTCACATGCTTTGAGTTCTGTAATGTTTTAATAACAGCAAAAAGAGCTAAATTTCATAGTTTGGGTTGTGGGTGCCAACTTAGTGTCGCTCTCAAGCAAAACAGCAGAGGGTATTTGGGTGTGAATTCTGAGTGGCCCCAGGGGGTCTGCTAGGGACAGATGACGCCTGCCCAGAGCTCCCGTCATACCAGGATCCGTCTGCTCGGCAGTCTGCCACCCTGCTCACCCTCTCTGTCCCTCTATCCGTCTTTCTGCCCCCATGTCTCAGTCTCAGTCTGCTCCTCAGTCTGTCTTGGTCTCGCCTTCGCTGTCCTGCGCCTCACATTTTCTGCACTTCAACCATTTCTCGAACAGAGTCAAAACACTGTTGGCTTGATGGGTACGTCTTTATTTCTGATCTACTCTGGCTAGTTGATGGGTTGTGTTTGGAAAGAGTTCCAGTACTGACCATTTCCCCTCTGCAGTTATCTTGGCAGTGGCTGAAGGGTCTGACATGTTCAATATTGTGTTTATGGCTATTGGTGACAGCCAGGCCAGTGAATGTTTTTCAATGTCCTCAACCCATTGACTGACAGCACCAGTGCAAAAACATGTAAGAAAAACAACCCATTGATAGAAACTCTTTTCACATGTGGTAAATGGTAAGATCGTTCCTGGAGACACTTTTGAAACAAAACCAAGACAGAGGATAAGAACTAATTATCCATGTAATGGAGTTATTAAAAGGTTTAATGGCAGGTTCATTTTAAAAGCATTAAACTTAGCCAAATTTTCACAGAACAGATGTATGAAAAACAACAATGTCTCTGTCTATAGTTGGTTGTGGTTCTATTAGCCAATCACCAATGTTTTGAATTTATCATTATTAACTCTGAGTTGGGAAGCTGTTGTTTTGAGAAATACAGTAGTTAATTCTTTAGCAAATGTGTGATGACCTAGAGGTATTTAAATAAACATATACACCGTTTAAAGACTTATCTGTAACATGAACAATGTAATCACGTTGTTAATCAATTAACAACTTAGTCTCTTTTGAAACAGTGAAATTCAAGCATTAACAAAGAGGTAATGAAGAACTTCAGGATAAAAAAATATATACTTATTTTCTTTACAACAAAAAAAACATAGGGAGTGTATAGTAAATTTCAGCTGAAATATATTACCAACCCAAAATTAAATTTTGATTAAAATCAAGGGGAAAGTTTTGAAAGACCACCAGGAGCATGCTTTATTTAACCATCTGACAAACTTCATTGAGTAAGAGCATGCTGGTAAGGTGTAATGTGGTTTAATGTTTGTAAGGTTGAGGCAAGTAAGAGAAACACTGTCTCTTCCCATTACAAATGCAATGGAGGTAAGTCTGAAGTGGAAAAGTTGTGGATTAAGAGCTTCCAGCACCGGCGTACCATAAGCACAATCAGGGTGGCCTTACCGTCAGCAGGGAAGAAGTAATAATATGTTTGAGATGTGCTTTTATTCCCTATATTTCTATTTCATTTTGGGCCTGTTTGGTCTTATTCTTACTTGCTCTATTTCTCTCTCTCTCTCTCTTGCTGTCTCACACTCTTTCTCTCTCTGGCTCACTCTTTAGGTTCTGTGCTTTTCAAAGCAAAGGGAACATCAGAGGAATCAGGCTGGCTTAGTTTATTGGAAGCAGATGGCAGACCAAAGGGAAGAGGGCCACAGTTTCATGAAGCGTAGTTTGAACATGCCAGGACCATGTCGAGGGGCATGCCCATGGATGGCGGCGGCATGGTGTGTGTATCTGCATGAGCGATTTTGGGCTAGATAGCTGATTTAGTAGGTTACCAGTCTGAGAAGTGGGACCCCTAATCACAGTGTGTCCCTGTGTGTGTGTATGTGTGTGTGTTTCTTATTATTCTTCAGTGCACCCAGTAGTCACTGGGTAAGGTCACTATTGGTTTAGCTACTTTTGAGAGATTCTGTGCCTTTTAAAGTTCCTATTTATTGTGTCTTGCTGTATTGTAATCAGAAATCTAAGGCTATTTTCTGAGTTTTCTCATGCTTGAGCAAAGTTTTGATATTTCTAGTAATTAACAACAGAGTGTATGTTCTTTCTGTCTGTAGAGAGGACTCCTAGACTGTCCTAAAAATGGAGTGAAGAAAGTAATAAGTAAAATGTTTGTAGAGGTGAGGGAAGTGAACGGTTATTCACATTTCCTCAAACTATGTCTATGCTAAAACTGATACTAAGATGAGCACACTCAAACACACACACACACAATTTTAGCTAGCCAGTACACAGCAGAATACCAGATGGTGCAGTGTTTCCCATATGGAAGACACACACACTTAGCACATGTCAGAATCCAACACTGTTTGCTGCAGCAGCATCCCAGCTTCAGGAACAAAGTGGTCATTCAGACTTGTCACTACACTGTATGACACACAATGCCAGCTCAGTGGAACTGCATAAAGAGGGCACTTGTGTGTTCACCCTTAGCCTGGCCATCTTTCATCCTCATCTACACTCCAGCTGTAAAATACTTCTCTATTCAAATGAGAACAAATCTATAAGAGCTTCTGATGAAAAGCAGAAAATTGATCGGCCAAGGGTAAAACTGTGTGTTTTCCTCTCAAGTGTAGATTTACATACTTTGTATAGGTAGTAATGGGATATGAGCAGTTTATGTCAGAGATGCTACTCCAGATGTGATACAATCATATCAATACAGCTCTAAATTACAGACTCAAAAGTGATATGTAGTGACAGTGTAGCCGAGTAACTTCAGCTGTCTTCGGATGAAGATCTCAAGTCACGTTCGAGCTGCTCTTTGTTCCTACTTTGTGGTCCCCTCCAGCATCACTAATCTTCACTTAGCGTCTTTTGTCTCTCCGTCTCTTATCGCGTGGCAACATAGCAGGAAAAGGGAGCTGGAGGGGGGCCTCGAGTAACAATGACCGGCCTGCTGACCTCTATACCATGACCTTGAGTTTCCACACTCAAGAGGGGAAAGAAAAGGGGAAGAGGTGGGAGGGTACTCCAGGCAGGGCAGGGAATGCCATCTTTAAAAATAGATCTTCATTATTCTAAAATTTTTTTCCATAAATAGTTTCAAAGCACAGGGCATCATTTCATCTTAATGACTGGCGTGAATTGTTTTAGGCTGTGCAGTGGAAAAGCCTTGCCTTTTTGGCAGCGTGGCCTCAGAAGTGGCCTGCCTTTTGCGCTGCTGCCTCACCACAGGGACCACATATTGGCACATTTCAAACAGTCTATTTTTAAAACCTCCTTTTTGTTGTTGTGTGAGTACCTCAGACTTCCGCTTTGGTATTGACCCTAAAAAACACCTCTCACAGAGATCCAAGTGGTATAATTTCTTGACTGAGGTTCTGCTTTTCTGGTCAGCGGGCATCTGATGTGGAAAAAAGTGCTGAGCCTGTAGGTCACACATATTATCTAACATCTTGTTTAACTTTTCTGTAGTCAGAAAAAGCGTACAGGCAATAAAACAGGAACTCAGTAAACGTCTGACGCCGACGCCTCCGTTTTTGTCACTTTTATCTTAACAAATGCTTGAACGTACTGACAAAGTTGAAATAACATTCTACAAATGAATCTTCTCTGTAACAAGAAGACTTTTGAAAATAACCAGTCAGGGACAGTCTCTTTGGTGAAGTATGGGAGAGAGAGAGACCACGAGAGAGAGGGAGAGGGCAACATTGGAGACAAATAATAGACTTATTTATTCAGGGGATCAAATGTTTCAAGGCACCGCAAGGTCTCATACCAAGGGCCTTCTGGATGCGGTAGCCGAGGGGCAAATCTTCTCTGTTGATCTTTGAAAAGTGAAGGGGGAAGTGAGAGGGAGAAAGACGCTGAGACAGAGGGCTGGATGAATACCCTCACACTTTGCTTACTCACTCCTCTGCCTAAACACCCCCAACCTACCCAGCCTAAAACACAAGGAGGGGGCAATTAAAAAGAAAGAGAGAGAGCGACAGAGAGAGAGGGAGAGATTGAAAGCAACCCAAGTTCTATTCTTCTATCCCTTCCTGACAAAACACAGACAGCTATATTTAGCTTCATCACATTCTATTTTTAGACCGCTTCCACTTTTTTAACGTTTATTAGAAGGAGAATACTTCAAATAAAGTGCCGCTGTTCTGGGGGTGGTACGTTTTGTGGTCATATCAATTTGTGTTGTCAGTTCTGTGACTGTGAAGCATACTTATAGGGGAGCAAATAAATCTCCATTTAAAGAGTCTATTTAAAAGTTGAAATGAGCTGGAACAGAGAGCGTTGTGCAACTCAATACCTCCACATTGTGTTCTTAAAAGTGAAATCTCATAACATTTAGTTTGTGGTGTATTTTAGCTTTGGGGTAACTTGGATAAATGTCAGTACCTTAGAGAGTGTTGAAAAAGTGAACCTCGATCTTCACCACATTTTGTCATGTTCCAATCACAAACACTTCTGTTTGCAGAAACTTCAAGAAAGGGTAGAGTGTAATGCAATATTCCAGGTATTGTTCAATTTCTCATTTGAAAAATGAAGTATGGAACAACTGCAGCTCCCCCCACCAATTGCGAACCTGTGGCAGAACTTGAGATGTTATGTTTACAGATTCAGCCTTATTAACGTTTGAGTTATTTTGCAAAAGTGAATGGAAAATGTCACTCTTTAGATGTGCATGGTACTGGGTTACCTCATAAAATGTGCACATACTTAAAGCGAAAGGTTGTTTAACAAACTACTGACTCAGTATGGCTGACTACAAATCTACAATACACATCAGATTTTAATTTGCAAAAAAGTTTAAGAGCTATTTTCTTAGTTCCAATATGTTTAGAATCATAATGACAATGAATTCAACTTGATCCAGCAGTTAGTGACTATCTGCCCCCTTCTTTTAATCACTCTGTGATGCCATGTGCAAAATCTGCCATCCAAATCTTTGTTTTTAGCAAACGGCGATACTCTTAGCTAGCCAATGCCACAAGGTTAATTTACTTAGTTCGTCAAAGTAGCTTCAGCTCTTAATCCTCGTCTCACCAGCAAAAACAAGCCGTGTTGTCGATTGCTAGTAAACACTGAGGCACTGTGAATGCCGGGACAACCACACCCCTCACCTCCACCCCATGTTACGCCACATGTGCCCTATTCTGAAACCGCAGAATGGCTGCACACAAAATTACAGTGGACAACTGAAAAGGACTGAAGATATGATATGACCCCCGCTGTTTCTCTTGGATGCTGACACATGTAAAAGTAATGGAGGATAAATTACATTCAAGTCCAAGTAATTATACAGTCTTTGAGAGCCATGAGAAGCAGCCATTCAGTGAAGCCGATCAACACAGAAAACTCCCCAAGGCTAATGTTCTCCACGCTGTTTAGAAACTAAATAAGCACACAGAATAGCATACACGCTGGAAAATATTTTCACAAGAGTGCGGCAGAACACGAGCACACTGGCAGCTCAGATGAGGAGATCACATGTCGTGTTGACTTGCAGGAATTTTATGAGAAAATAGAGAAAAGGGGACAGAATTAACAAAAAAGGCATTTTTGAGGTTACCAAGTCGATCCAAATGAGACTTTGTACTATTTTGAAAGTGTTAAAAAACCACCGCCTGTTGCAATGTGAACTGAGCTGGTGTAGATGCGCTGTCTCCTAGAAATACCTGGCTTGATGGGCTTTCTCTTTATGTTTCTTCATTTGCACTCCCCCACAGCACCGCCCCCTTCCTCACACTCTTCCCCCTTCTCCGATGGACTGTCACTGGGATGAAATCACACCTGTGCTTCTCACACGTCTTGGTACACGGGTGAAACATACGCAGGGTGAAACATGGTGAGGGAGCTTTGCTGAATCTCATTAGCCAAGCAGGTAGTCATTAACAGAATGACCTTTGGAAATAATTACCAGCCTTTCTTCCTCCATCCCTCTTTCCCTCCCTCCTTCTCTTCTAGCACTCATCTATCCCTCTGTCCCTTTCCGTTTCCATCCCTTACTCAGTAGTTCCTTCTTAGAGAAAATGTAGGCAGAAGAAATGTGGGGGAAAAAAGCTGAGGTTAGGGTGTGGGAGTCAATTCGTGCTGCTGCTGTTTAAGATTACAGGGTGATCTGAACTTTCAGATTAGGTTAATCTGCTGGGAATGGGATTGGCCAGTGGCCCTCCTCTGGCAGGCAGGTCACCTAAGTTCCAAGCTCCATGTGCTGCTCCATGTGATACTTCAGCACAGATACAGGCGTGTGCAGGTTCTGTTGGAGGTCACCACAGCACTCAGCGCAAGGTATCCATGTAGCAAACATGCAGTCAAATACACGATCTCCAACACACTAAGAGGACAATGGCTCACACTGTACAGCTGAATACAACTGATACCAGCATTACATCCATTGAGGTTGTTTTCCCAGCATAGAGGACACATGGCCCCATTTACCACAACAGGAACTAACCCTTTAGTTGCATCACAAACCTGCATTCTTTGTTTCAGCAGTAGGAAGGACAAGCACATTGTGGTGCAGGGATTTGGCAAAGCCCATCAGAGTTGTTAGATTTGGTGGTTTTTCAATCTCAGCATGATCCAGCCAACTCTGCTTTGGTTTGGGCTATGGGAGCTATCATCAGTAGAGGAAACAGAAAGGACTCTGTCAATGTGCTGTGGCAATTACTCCCCACTCCCTCCCAAACATCCCCTTCTCCCCCAGAAAAAGAAATCACCAATAACGATGGGAAGAGTGATTGTTCTTAAGTGTGAACAGCATAAGACTAAAAAAAGAGAAATGGCACTTTTATCTCATCTTTTCCAAGTACAGCTCTAATGCTCTTCACATGTCCAGGAAGCCAGTCTGGCGAACAGTGAGTATGGGAAATCTATCTATGTGTATATCTGTTTCATCTGCAGCCAGACTCAGAGTGAGACGTGGACCTGCCAGCAGGACACACTTGAACCCTCCGCCGACATCCAGAGATGATGGATCAGTGTCTGTGTTTGCTTTCATCAAGCTGTGAGAGTCGAGATGAGCTCAGGTGTCTCTTTGAACACTTATTGTTAATTAAGAGGACCTCCCCTCTTGTTTAGCCAAGGCGTGATAGCTCTACATTGAAAAGTTTAGTACAGTCACAAGAGGAGTATCAGGGAGTTAGAATATCATGGTAAAAAAAAAGAAGATCAAACAGAGTTATTAAAATATACATCTCAGTTTGTTTAAAATTTCAGAAAAATCTTTTAAACTGTTTTTTTTTATTTGTGACTTCCTTTCTAATTTCCATGGAGAATCGGCAATGCCAGAGTTGCATCCAAGGTGCTCCCCTCTTTCTCCAAACAACCATATTTTAAAGGGAGGGAGGGTATTTTGTAAAATCAACATTTTTGAGCTTTGCATCATAATGTTATTCTCTCATCAAAAACATACCTTAAGTATTGCTTTGATTCTTTCATTTATGCTTGTGAAATCCTTGAATCTCCCATGACATCTATTCTGGGGTGCCTAAGCACTTGATCATACATAGTGCCACCTATTTCCACAGAAATAGATGCAGTTTCCAGCTGAGGGAGGGGCCTTAAAGAGCGCCCCTCCCCCACAACTCGCCCACTCAGCTCCTCCAAACTAGTGTCAGTAGCAATTAGCAAACAACTCTTGGAACTGTGCAACTGCTGAGCTTATCATACAAACTACTTCTCAGTCCAACGCTCCTAGGAGTGGTTGTAAATGTCATATTGGAAAAAAGTGTTGGAAAGAACAGGAGCTTCTTAAAGAGACACAGGCCAATTTCAAGGCATCAGATTGCAAAGTCAAATTTCTTTTAAGTTATGTTTGATATATACAACATTTTTATGACATCTGAAAGTAACATAGTTACTTGATTGTGCGATAAAATGGCCTTGTGCCTAGAATATAAACGATAACGCCCCTTTAAGCTTTGAGAAAACTAAGACATGCAATTTTTCTTAGTTTGCAAACAGTGTATCATAATATGGTAATATGGACTTTTTTGTCTGTTTAAATATGAAAGACACTCCCATCAAAAAAATAACCTTTGTGGCGAGCAATACGTCCAATTTTAAAACTCACAATTGTTCTATGGTTAGCTAGTTGTTGCTTCCACATACAACTATATAAGTGTTCTTCAAGATGAAAATGTTTTCAAAATGAGTCAGCAAGACAGTTTGTCCTGTTTTTTTTCTTATATTCTAAACCTACCACTGGTTTCAAACATATATATATTTGACATATATATATTTGTTGACCCTTAGAATAAAGTAATAAAAACACACCTAGAGAAGCTGTATGGTCAATAGAAAACTGAACTCAAAAGAAAAAGAATAAAAGGAGGAAGAGAGATCAGCCCTCGAGCCTCTTGTAAACATGCTGTTGCTAGAGAGGCAGTGCAACGTTCTTAGTGCCACTCTCTCAACAACGCTAATTATCAACCAAAGACATGCTAATTACATAGAGCTTTATTGCTAATGTAGCAGGTCTCTATGCCAGCCGCCCACACTGTGAGCTCCGTTCCCCTACCTCTGCCTCTCCTCCCACTACAACTTCAGGCACAGCGGTAATACAGGGAGAATGATGCATGCAGTTCAGCATGCTGCTGAAGACAAGAGCTTGTGCAGTTCCACGTAAGAAATAACACATATTCTTATGAGGGAACGTTAGTTAATCTACAGCTCTGAATCCAGCTCTTCATTTTGTTCTTGAACTCCTCCTCATCGTCCGTTCATCTCAACAGGAAGTCTGCTCAACAAGCCTCCCACGTTCCCACATCTGTGACGTTGCTAAACAGCATCACAAACAGCTTCCAGGGAAAAATCTTGACCCTTGCTCAGACCCTCCCCCCTCCTAACCACAATAAACGTGCTAGTGTCTGCCCTGTGGCCAATCCCTTTAGCTCACCGCAGCTCAGCCTGGAGGCCTCTTCAGATCGATTTCTCCCGCAGTGAGTTGCTCAAAAAGCACACAGTCCTCTGGGGATCAAATTGTAGGTAGTGCTCCGTAGCGCTCTCCCCCACTAGGCTCTTTAGCGTCTTTCCCCTGACACGGCTGTTTACACGTTAGCCATCCGGTGCTCCCTAATGGAGACACAGTTGAGGAAAGAGCTACAAAGAACTCTCGTCACAAGCACTTGCTGAAACATGTGACAGCTCTGTTCATGGGTTCAGCAGGGGCAGCTTTATACACCGACTACACTGGCAGCGAAGAGCTGGGTGCATTAAAAACACTACTGCTCAAATGGACTCTAGCTTTTTAAAAGTATATCCTAAATTGATTAGTGTGATTTATAGAATGCATAAAGCCCTAAGCAAATTAAAATTTCAAAAGAGCTTGCTAGTATGAATTATAGGCAAGTAATAAAGCATGTCCTGCAAAAGCGAATAAATTGTCATGCTTTTCAGTACAGTCCATGATAATGCACCGCATTCATTCCCTTTGTTTTCATCATTGAGGTTAGTCATATGTTGAGTGCTTAATGTAGGAACTGCATCAACACTCTTGACATTTGACTCTACCAAATGGAAATGGCTATGGAACAATGCACTACTGAAATCAGTAACCATTTTTGAAGTTTCGCTGTAATGCAACATGTTTGTTTATGCTGGTTTTAGACTTTAAACATGACAATGCCTGATTACATGAAGAATGGTATTAGCATAAGACCAAAAATCTTCAGTGCCAAAGTACTTTTATCTACATATGTAAACTGGTTTATTTTTGTATCTGGAGTGCTCTCTGTAACAGCAAACAACTAGTCTGTCACTTACTAACTCGGCAATAAGCCTAGCAGCAGCTACATGAGAAGAAAAATATGTCCCATGCTTTTTGATCACATAGCCATCTGGATTGAGCCACTGGACCATGTGTGATATTCATTCATTACAAATCACGAATATCTATGTTCCCTTTGATGTGTACTGTGTTTTTTAAGTGCTTGTCTTCAGAAAAACAGATTTAGATAAGTATGCATGTGCTGCACATGAATTATGAACATAGCATTATCCTGCTGTATATTATTAATAAAAAACAGCCACATAGCTTCCAAAATTCCTCCACCACAAGGGAAAAATCAGGATTCATAAAATTAATTTAACAAAAGTCAAAATTTAGCTTGGATAACAAAGAAATTAAATAAAATTGTCCATGTCTGTAACTGTCTTTAACTTTGCATTGAAAAGGTGACTTTATATCCCTACTCGTTTAGATCATAGCACTGCAAGGGTAAATTAGCAGACAGGGCAAAGGGCAGAAGGAGATAAACTCTGTGTGTATTAATTCAGGTATTTTGCCCACCAGATCTGATGGAGCTCCGGAAGCAGTTGTTGCATAACAGATTCACGTTAAATCTTCAGGAGGCTGACAATGTCATTTCCTGCTTGATCCACCTGCGTTCTAGTGCCTGGGCCAACAGTTCTGTTTAACGTTGCTTTGAGCCACTTCAGTGACAAGTGTCCAGAAGAAGTCAGATCAACATCCTCCTCTTAGAGGCACATCAATGCTGACAAGACACCAAGGGCAGGGTGCAGTGATTATACACCACAGGGGACAGGCTGAGAAGTCCAGATCAATAACAGACAACCTCTTGTTTGCAGGGAAGCTTAAACAGCTAGAAGAGGCCATTTAAAGAAAAATATTTTCTTGAAATTAATGACATATTGCAGAGCTTAAAATGCTTTTTCTGAAAAAAATGATTGATATTGCTACCAAGCCCCTTGGGGAAGACCAACAAGCTATGGGAGCAATTATTTCTTGCACTCTGTTAGGTGTGAAGTCTAAAAGAGAGAAGTAAGGGTTGCTGAATGAGTCACAAGCGCAGTTACCATCTGTCTGCTTGTGTGTTTGCGTGAGCTTGCATGTCAGGGAATGTGCTGGGGTGCGCGTGTATGTGTGTGTATGTGTGTATGTGTATGTGTTTTTCTTGTAACATACCTCCACAATATCAGAGTTGGTTCTGCTCTCGTGGGGCTCGTTGTACTCAGTGTATTTAAGGAGGACCTTGTCCATGTCTGTGCTGGCATACTGGAACAGCTTGTTAGTGCTGTTGAAGATGATCAGGGCAATCTCGCAGTCACACAGCACGCTCAGCTCATATGCCTTCTTCATCAGGCCAAACTTTCGCTTTGTAAATGTCACCTGGGTGAGAGAGAAGAGAGAAAACAAAATTAGCAAGATTAAAAGAAAGCCGATTCAAGCCGAGAAGATGCGAAGATTTAAAGAAATGCAGACAGAAAAAGTAAAAAATCTTGCAATGAAAGAAATTACACTCAAATGTATTTAGCTTCTTTATTTACATATTAAAAAAATCACAGATCATGTACCAATCCTGCTGTAAAAAGGAAGTGACACTGAAAAATGACATTAGAACATCTCTTCTTTAAAAACTATCGCTCTAAGGGAAGCACCACTAAAGCCAAAGTGAAGTCTGCTGAGGGTTCAACATACCCTGACTGTAACAGTCCATCCACCATACCAGGAAAAAAAGAAAAAAAAGGAGGAACTGAAAATACTCTGTCTCAGTCAGATAACGGTAAAGACGATCACTTATTGCTTGTACATCAAAGATCACAGAGGTCTATTGTGGAACATACGGCGAGTTAAAGTTTCCATCGCCAACAAATTAAGTGTCTGGTAGAAAGAGAAAAAAGAACCTTTTCTAACTATTTTATTCAATGCGTTATTGATGCATCACAGTGGACAAATTTTTTTAATGCCTTGTCAAAGTATTAATTCCATTGTTTCACATTGGCATATGTTTAATTCTTTTGTGACAGACCAAAGCAAAGTGGAAGAAAAATGAAACAGAAGCTGGAGTTTTTATTTATTTATTTTCTTTTCATAAATAAAAACCTGAAAATGTATTTTGCAAGAGTTCTACAATTACAGCTAAAATTGTATTGGGATAGATTTCTACAACTTTTTCCAATTTACAAACTAAATTGTATTCCTCATTCACCTTTGCAAATTACATACATAGAGAGATCAGAATGTTGCATTTTTCAAGATGAAGTTTGGTCTTCTCTGACCAGAGCACCTACTCTCACATGTTGCCTCACCTACAGGACTTATGGCAAATTGTAAACAGGACTACTTGTGTTCTTCTGTTGGCATTGACTTTTGTTGGTCACTCTCAAGTGTCACTTTCTTTATTTGAATGATGGATGAAACATTGCATTAAAACAGGTTTTATTTTATAACAGTAGGGACGTGCAGTCAGGTAAGGCAGTGCCTCACCTGTCATCATGACCAGTAAGAAAGATAGATGTAAGGAGTCAAATAACAATAAGGTCATATACAATTTTAAATCATAACAATAATAATGAAAAAATAATAAAAAATATATATATTTTTAATAACATTTGCCCTTACATCAAATATTGGTTTATATTTTTTATTTTTGTACTGCTGAAAAACATGGAACTAATTAAATCTTAATTCGAGTTTTTACAGCGACTAAATGTTTCAAAGAAGATCAAAACTAGGATCTTTTTGGATATTTTGGATTTATACATCTGATAACTGTCGGTTCGTAGAACATTTGTAGATAAAAAATTTTGATGTAAAAAGTTTTAAAACTATATATTTTTTTCTTCACAGTACCCTGTACTCATCTTTCAGATACAATTCTAATAAAGAAAATTGAAGGGTCTGGTTGAAACATGATAAAATACTAAACTCTTCAATGGCAAACACTTGTGCAAGGTGCTGTATGAAACAACTAGCTAGACTGATAGAATGAGTTTGCTATTGAGAAAAATATTGTCTGCTTAAAGACGTTTGCATATGCTGCAAAAGTGGTAATCTACTCAAGATAAACAACAAGAATTGTCTCATGCAACACAGCCTCCCCCTCCTCCTGTCTCTGTCTCTTTATGTGGGTATGTAGCCACATCTGTGTATGTCTGTGTGAGCCCTTAAGATTAGTAGCCTTTGCTACAAAGGCATACAAAGTGGCCACATTGTGAAAATAGAACAGCCTCTATTCCTCCTATTGTTTGGATCAAAACTAGAGCAGTGAAAGTGAGTTAATTCCAGTGAGCTGCACCTGCTTTCGTTTCCAAACCATGTGTGCAAGCTCTTTAGTGGTACGGGGAGGAGGGAAAAAAAATGCCACTGCCAGCTTCCCTGAGCAACACTGCTTGTTGTTATTGGAATTTCTTTTTTATTTTCCTATGCGACCGTGTGTGTATTAATTACACTGGAGATCCGTCTTGACAAAGCTTTTTCTACAGTGAGGAAAATGCTGCCAGAGCCATGCCCAGCTGGTTACTAACCATCTGAGTTTGTTGATTAACTGCGTGTTTGCCTATTCTCTTCTGACATTTAAGTGGGCCAAAAAATACAAAATAAACAGTGAATGAATACATGCTCTGAATACAATAAAGAGCCTATCACTGTGAGCATAAAGACCCTTTCAAGCCTTTAAAGAAAAGGTCTCTGTTTGTTGTAAATCTCCGCCATAAACAGCCACTGTTTACAGTTTGTCTTTATAACTGTAAAATGAGACATGCTTGAAAAGATATTGACAATTTTGAATTTCCTGAAATAATATCTCCCAAGAAGCACAACGGAAACTCAATATCAAAATCTTCCTCTCACTCCATCCTGTTTTCCTTTCCTTCCCTCTTTCTTTCTCTCGTTCTTTCTTTCCACTAAGAGTGGGTATAATCTTGATATTTCTGGACCCCCCTTTGCCTCTAAGGTTGTCCCCGAGATGCCAAAGCATCATGCTGAGAAAGCTGTCAGGCAACAGGTTGAAACCGCAGACTCAGAGAGGTTTCCAGCTCCTGACAAACTTGTGTGAGCAGCGTCAGGTCATGTACCTCAGAACACTCGTTAGATTCAGTGACGACACGAGGAGAAAATGCTCCCCTGTGCTCTAAATACCATGCTGACATTTACAGTCATAACGAAATGTGAAAAACACAAACCTTATTCTCATGGCTTTAGATTAACGCACAACTTCAGACAATGTGATTAATTGTCATATCCACTATAACTTGTATCATCCACAGCTGAAACCTAAACTCCCCCAGAGGGGCCTAGAAGCCTTGCAGGGACTGAATTGCATTGCAAACTGTGCATGAGCGCGTCAATAAGACGACAAGTCTTGCAGAACATAAGGTCAAAACAGGCTGTTGGGGTACATGGCATGTAGAGTGTTGTCTTCCACTGGTGTTTTAATACAAGGGGCAGATGTAGGACACAACTATCTGCTATCATAGCTCCATTATCAACTGTTCACTCTGTCACTTACTCTACTGGCGCCATTAAAGCTTCAAAAGCTGGCATGTCGCACAATCCGAAAGGCCGTGAGGACCTAGTCTCAAAACAAAATTGACATGCTTGCTTACACTGCTCGTACTATGGCTGGCAACTTATTCATCGACATGATTCTGGAAAAGCAACCTGAGCAACAGTTAAGGAAGTGATTCTTAATGTCTCATGGATCCATGTTCATGCTCAATCCAGATACAGTCTTCACGTTATTTTTGGAGCATGTTTAGCTGAGATTCAACTGATAGTGCTAAGGGATGTTGTTAAATCTTGCGATTAATTTGTACAAAGTTCACAGCAAACTACTTATATAAAACAGAACATTTCTCTATCTTTTTTGCACATGATTAAACTGAACTGCAAAGAGAACATGCTATGTGATGAATGATCAACATGGCATATCAAAACAGAAAGGGAGAAAGCTAAGGTTATTATAATTTCTCAGCAAAAATCTACCTGGGCAAACATCCTCAGAGATGTATTTTTATTGAAAGATTTTGTATCCAGTTGTGTCAAGTCAAACTAAGCTAAGGCTAGTTTTTGATTAAAGTGGGATTTTTGTATAACCTTTGGGTATACAAACATTAGTTAGTTATTACAAAAATACAAAAAATACATAGGTAGATTTTAGAAGCTTTAAAAAATAAAATAAAATAATTCCATTAAAGTCAGGTTTTTTTGTGACTGAATGCTTAAACTTCATATACTATATTTACACTTTTGTCACATTAAAGTATCTCTTTACTTTGCACAATGCAAACAAAGAAAAATATAATTAATGAAAGGTAATATTGAAAGAGATAAAACAAATTTTATAGAGCTCTTGGCAGCTAACGTAATGCAGATAGTACAATTTTTAACTTCAGATTGTTTGACAGTTTTTTTTTTGTTTTTTGTTAAAGTTTAGTTGCTAAGATAGTATAGTGTCCTGTTGCACTTTAAGTTGGGTTCATTTAAGTTGCTTATACCTCTGTGCAAAGAAAGGTACATTATCTATTGTTGAAAGTAATTAAGTTGATCAAATATAGTTTAAAATGTTTTATAAATCTCATTAAGTTTAAGGTTAAAAATCAGATGAACCTAGCTTCATAAATAAGTGCAGGCATAAAGTGACATTTTGTTTTCTTGTAGGGAAAGAGCAAATTTTTAAATGCCACCTGGCTTTTCTCATCAGTAGTTGTACAAAACTTTTGTGGAAAACATATTTTAAACCTCTCACTTATCATCATGTCATTTTAACAGCTAAAAGATGGGAAGAATCAAATCAAATTGGTTTGAGTCTCGAATCTTGAATGCAGAACGGCATGCATGCTTTTCCCACATATCATAATTCACACGTACGCTGACTTTAACAGCGCCGCGGGAAGAGAATGAGTGTGATAATGAAAAGCCTAAACTGACCAAACAATAACAGCCACAAAAATATCACACCACACCCACATATCTCAACCTGACACATACAACCTGCTACCTCCAACACACACATATAACAAAAAACCCATCCGCGCACATTCGTAAACACACATGGTGCACGGTGGTCTGATTCCAACACACAATTTAAAAATAAAGCTAGTTGGCATGTATATGAATGTTGCCGAGATGACGAGTGGTTGGTTAAATACTTAATGTGGGATGTGCTAATTTGTGATGAATCTCATCAACAGAGTTTTTATGTTCTGATCTTTGCTGTCATGGCTTGAGAACACTTTCCCACATGTGTGGCCTGATGTGACCTTTTTGGTTTCCATGTGAGAAATCTTTTATTTGCAAAT
Source organism: Xiphophorus couchianus (assembly GCF_001444195.1). Lineage (NCBI taxonomy): Eukaryota > Metazoa > Chordata > Actinopteri > Cyprinodontiformes > Poeciliidae > Xiphophorus > Xiphophorus couchianus. The sequence continues at coordinate 19,413,044 of NC_040239.1, forward strand.
TCAAGAACACATCAGTACCCGAAGCAGCTGCTGTAAACTGTTGCTCTGACCTGTTTTTTCAGCAGCTGGTAGAGACATACAGAGGTAGGTGCACTTTATATTTACTGTTATTTGACATGTTTTCAGTGAGAGAAATAATAATAAACCAAGATGACAAAATTAAAAAAAAACATTCCCAGATGGAAACCACCCTTACGTGGTCACAACCTTTTGTCCTCGGCTCATCAATACTATTAGACACAACACTTTATTATCATCACGGAGTCTGATATGACAGTGCTTTGGGTGGTGGGAAACTGGACGGGTATAAGTGTGAGTGTAAACCTAATTGTTTCTGTTCATAGCACACTGGCAACTGGGGCGTGGTACCTTTCGTCACATACACAAAACATTACAAGTTATCAAAGCTTTTTACATTTTAGTTTTGAGCTAATGGCTCATAAAAGAAAGGTTTTAATAGAACATTTAAATATGTATTTTTGTATGTACAAGTACTAATCAGAGATTTTTGTAGACTAAACATCAAATACCCCTATTTTGTGTATTCGTATATCTAATCCTCTCACATTTCAAAACTGATCCGCAATATACGGTGGAAATAACTTTGCACAACTTTAAAGAAGTACACAATTTATTTGTTCACCCATATCCTCCTCCTCAGCTATCTTCCCAGGGGAGATTGCGACATATGCAGTTTAACACACATGCCCACGCAAATTCATTCACACACACACAGACTCACAAACACGACTTGGTAATCATTGAACCATGTTACCTTTACCTGCTGTCACCTCCCGCTTATGCTATTTTTTTTTTCCAATTATTTTTTTATTACATCTATAATTATTAAGAGATATTGTCAGAATAGACATGGACCAACCAATCTAATAATATTTAGTGATGAAAAGTGCCCTGTTTTATCTTACTGACCAGGTCACTTTTTTCAGGAAGACTTAAAAGAATTAGAGAAAAGGAGGGATATATTCTGATTCTGCACCACAAAAGAGTGAGAAAAAGACAGGAGGGACAAGGAGAGAGAGAGAAAAAGTGGGGGTGGATGCACAGGAAGCACATTTGTATGCATTTCCTCTCATAACAGGAAGAGGCCAGTGGCTTCCCCTTCACAATGGCTTCGCTTCTGCTTCCCACCTCCTGCCTTCTTCCCTGGGGGAGGAGGAGGTGAAGGAAGAGGAGGAGTGGATAGACAGGCACCCAAAAACTGCTGGTTAATAAACCAAACAGGGCCATATGAAGACAGACACACAAAACAAACTCTCTCACACACACACAAACAAAGAAATGTCAGTCACCTATGAAGAATTTGTCTCAAGACAAACACTTATCCTATTGTCACAGTAGAGCAGGAAGCCAGGGGCTTACGCAAAAGGAATAAGAGGAGTCGGGGACCTTGGCCTGAACTTTGCATCACAGCCAGAGAAGCTGTTAAGAGAGGCATTATGACAAAAGAGGCTTTGTCCCACCTCTAATATATTCTATGCTCCTTTTTCTCTTCAAAACCAGACTTATCATCCTGGTGTGTGCTTTCTTTGTACCATATGAACTGAGGGCAGTAGCCTCCTAAGAGTGTTTGATTCAGTATCTAAAATGGAAAGAAGAGTCCACCTGTTGACCAGAGAAAATGATAAAAAATTAATTTAGCCAGTTTAAGCTGGAGGTCCTAAATTGCACACCCATTCTAATTGTTTTAACCGGTAATTTGGTTTCATCGAAGATGTTTACTTGGCTATGCCCCTCTACATGTTCTTGTTTATGCTGGAAAACTACAGCTACAAAAGAATGATTAAAAATAAGTGGAATTTGCATCTCTGGGTCCAAGTTAGTGGTTGGAATGACAGAAATAACTTTGCTGCTGTTTATCTGAGGTAGGTCAACTTTCAGAGTAGGAGAGCTGACACTTCTGCATGACAAGGTGCATTTTATTCACTTTACTTCAATTAGTTCAAGCTAATAAAAATTAATCCTAAAGTTGACTTTCACACTTAAAGCATTAGCTGCTTTATTGCTCCAACAAAGTTACATTTTTAATATTTAAGCAAATAAAAAAAAGAATTAAACAGAATGAGAAAAGAAAGTGATTGAATTTTTAGTTTCTACAAAAATGGAGGAAAAGTTTTTTATTTAAACTTTTAGACAACACAAATGAGAATCTTTTCATTGTTAAATTATCTTTAAAACGTCTCCAATGAACATGTGCTCTGAAGATTTAATGAATCTGCTTTTTTTGATCAGAAGAGCAAAGGGGAAAAAGGATGTAAACTTTATGTTTTTTTCTAATGTGAACATAAAAACAACCTACGTGCAAAATGTACAAATTACTGTTTTCACTGATTTATGGCAACTTCACATCCAACCAACAGTTTAAATTACTTTGTAGTTCATGAATGTCCTGCCAATTTTACTGTATATCACTGTTAAATTTGTATTTTTAACAATGTGGGTTAGACCTCTCTTCAGGTTCACTAAACCGAGAATAAGACAATGAAAGATTTTTTACAACAGTTTTGAACTAAGTAAGAAGTTGTTTGCTTTTTCCAGTTAGGGGTATCAATTCCAAGCTGGTAACAAATGTTTTAAAAATGTTCTCAAAATAATATTGAAGTTTTATGTTTGACTCAATTTGCAGTTGTCTTAATAAAAAAATTAAATAAAATAACATAATTTTTTATAATTTGGAAAATAAAACTATGATTATTATGTCTTAAACTACATTTTAAAGAATTTCTGTTTAGTACAAAATTATTCTGGTTTCACCAGCCTAAGTATTTTGGACATTGAAATAGCTGATCAAACACAGTCAGGATTTAACGTAGCACAGATAGTCAGATGCTACCTTCAGCTGCGATGTATGGCCATATTTTCTTATGGTGATTACATTGTAGCCCAGAAGCAATTTCAAACTCCCTATTAACTGTAAATGACAATGAGAAACAACGTGGGCTGCCTTGGACACAATGGCGCCCGAGGTGGAGAGCCGTATCGTCCAGATCAAAATCGCCCAGTAATGGTGGATAATGTAATTAACGTGCAAGAATGAAACAAGCAAAAATGATTTGCAGACACAATATAAAAGAGACGCCGCGATCTTTCAGGTGAGATCCTGTAGTGGCGAGCAGATGACAGCGAGGGAGTGCCACTCGCCATGGTAGGAGAGGGAGACGACTGAAGGTGGAAAACAGGGAATTAGAAGAGGAGGAGTTCAGGGGTGAGGAGTTACCCTGTGGGCCTCATTATTTTCCTGCTGTTAATTTTTCTCACACGTTTTCTCACCCCAGCACTGTTGATTGGGAGGGAAGAATGCATTGCCGGCTGAAACAAAAAGACCCCTTTCTTTGTCTTTGCTGCTGCAGTTCACTTAGCGAGCAGTAGAGTAGAAAAGGGGAAAACAGACACAGAAGGACATGAAAACAAACTCTATTTTTTTTTTATTCTCCTCCCCAGCTAAGTGTGAGCGACTTATTTTGAGGGAGCTGAGAAATCCAGTTGTTTTACTTCCTGTCGCTGATGACCTGATCCATGTTTAACCTTTGGCCCCTGGGTCCATTCCCTTTGGAGACCACATGTCCCACACAAGGACAGAGACACACACACATACACACCCCAACAAGTCATCCTAAATTAAGCCCGCTGAGTGTACTGGCTGGAGAGGTAACACTAATTAGAGCCAATTGCAGTAAATTAGTTGATCCCCATGACGGGCTAGACAGAGAAAGATGTGTTGTAGATGTTTGCATGTAAATGAAAGCGTGTGTTTGTGAATTCAGGGTACACAAAGCCAGTAAATGTAGCATGTAAAATATGCATATGATAGAATAATCAGCTACCTCTATGTGTATGGGCACCCACACCTGTACTTGTATCTTTTACCATAGGAGCATTTGCCTGCCTATGTGTGAGCAGATCAAGAGAGTCTGCTCTCTGTTTGCAGCCCATGAGTTTATGACACAGGAGCCTCTTTCATGTGCCCGAGGCTGGGAGAGGGTATGAGTGGTCGGGCGGCTTGGAGCCAGGGTTCACACACTGCTGCCCACTGTCCGGAGCTCCGGGCAGCCAGTCAACACCAGGGAGGCCTAGCCCTTCTGCCACCGCTCTCGGGAAGTGTTTCGGGGCCCGGGGGTGGCAGTCCAAAGTGGCCGCCCAGAGAGAGCCAGGCGCCGTGCCCAGTGTGATCCTGCCACTGTGAGGAGTGCAGGAGGGGAAGGAAGGAGAGGCAGCACCGCTCTGTAGGTGGCAAGGTAGCGCTGACAGCTCCACAGAGTGGTGCCACTCCAAAGACGGTAGCGTTATGGAGTGTGTAAGAATCCAGGATGAACTGCAGTATATTTCAAAATAAGGCATGAAGCACCATTTTGCAGCTTTTTTTTAAAGCTAAAAGCTCATATTTTTTTCTCTCTCATAACTGAAGTTGGTTTTTTTTTGTGTATTGCAGGTGAAATAAGTTTTGATATGTTTGGAGGGATAGCTTAAGATTTTTTTAAAATGATGCTCTGTTAAAAGGTTATGTAGGGTTAATATCTTAACTGGACCAAATAACTCTTATTGTTATTGTCATTTAAGGTAAATCCACATTAGTTTTTTCAGTGTCATGACAACCTGTAAATTTGTGTTGGATGATTATTTTGCTAACAGATCATTTATTTTCAGTGGTGTTAGCATCCATCACTATAGTGCAATGATACCCAGGGCAGTGAGACACAGACTTTGAGCTGAGGAGGTTGTTGATTTTTTTGGGTTCTCATCAGAGTTTCTAAGGAAAAGGTAATGCATTGTTAAATGTCTTACATTTAATCACAATGATGTTTTTCATAATTAGAGTTCTTTTATGTCCACTTTGACCTTGGCCACTCTTGGACTAGCCATTAGCTTCAGTCAATGGGACCAACTTATCTGGACTTATACTAAACTTATCTGGACTTATACTAAATGAAGACGTCAAGAGAGTCACCTACTGAATGTTAGATATTTTGGCTTGTAACCTTTTAACAGAATCTCACTTCACAATTCTGAACTATCCTTTTAAGTGGACAGTAAATGTTTTAGGCACACAAAAACTGAAATATGTTATGAATGTGAGGTAGAGAGCAGTCATCTGGTGTTTATTTGGCTTAGACTTGGGACATTTCCTCAAAAAGGAAGTGAAAATATGCAAAAGCAAAGCTTCTGTTTTTTTTTTTTTTTCGTAAAGGAAGAAAATTTTAGTTTCTGTGTCTGTCTGAGTCTTGTGATGTCCTCCTCCCCTAAACAAAATGACATCATATATTTAGGCTCCAGGTTCAATAAGAGAGTGGTGCTTTCCACATAACTCGGTGAAGTCATGTCAGGAGGAGTTATTATTTCCATAAAGCAGCAGCTATTAATGATTATTATCGCTTTAAAGATCAAAACAAGAAAAATGCAGCGATTTATTGATTTTCCTTTCCGTGAACCCTTTTCTCTCTGCTCAGTTTCCTTCTCCTTCCTCCTCTCCCTGTAAATAAAGCCAAGATATCTGAGGCATCGATTCCCCTCAGGTGTCCTTCCTGTCTCCCTCTTTCCCTCCTTATCCTCAGGAGTCAGAGAGCTTGGTGCAGCTTGCAGGCATAGGCTAAGGCGGAGGTGAGGGAGAGGGCCTGAGATAACATTGAGGGAGAGTCGGTGCTGCAACACGATAGTTATAGTCCTCATGTAACATTCCTGTGACCTCCTCCTTGCTCTTGCTCTGTCTCTTGGTCCGCCTGCCTGTCTCTGTCAGTAACAGAAAACTGGCATAAGAGCAAATGCTTTTACATATAATTTTTTTCCAGTCAAACTTTATTTACCTAGATTTTTTTGTTTTCTCTTAAAGGGACAGTTTTATTTATTTATTTAAACAAAATTTTGTAAAATTTTTACCAGTAATGTGATGGATGTCATAATGTGATGAGCTTTTAGAAAATAAAATGGTCTGATAAGTTTCTGCCACCAATTTAAATATAATATGTCAAAAATGCTTAAAAATGCTAATAGTTGCTACTATAAATATGTTTAACCTGTATGACAGCTATGATGGATCCTTAACTTCTCCCAGTCAGAATTCTAACCTCTGGGGGTGTTTTTGCTGGTTTTCCAACTGGGAACGCTAACAGTTCAACATCCAACCTCAAATAAAACACTGTCTGGCTAGCCTACGAAGGCTAGCCAGACAAGTTTTAGCTTATTTTAGCAATTTTAAACAGCTAAGATGAAAAGGAGCTGTATTAGTAACAGCATATTAACTGTCTTTATATTCACAAAAGACCATTGTTAGTTTTTTGCTGTTTTTTACGCTGAACAAAATATGTGTTGCAATGCTAAACTTCCAATGTGTGAAGCTGCAGGCTGCCACTGTATGTCAAGTCTGTCTGATAAACTGGTTCTGAGTCATTAAGCATAATTTCCAAAAAGCTAGATCTGAAAAATGTGAACATTTACTCCACTCTTGACAAACTTAGAGCAAAGATTCAGCTTGAAGTTGCAGGCGCATTGACATGGACATTTCTTAGCTTAAACTACATTGACAATATTAACATTGGTCTCTTGTGAAAGAATAGGTAGTGAATAGCCACTAGTACTGAGTTTTACCCCACAGATATAAATAGTCTCAATTTGAGATGTTTTAGAATGCTACAGGAAGCTAAATTGATGACTAATTGTGAGATAGCTCTCTGGCACACTCATTGCAAAATAACATCTTTTTACTTCAGGTAAGGAACTAATTCTGATAAAAACTTCAAACCTGACTTATAATAAATCCAAACTATCCCTTAAGATATTTTTGAGCATGGGAGCATGCCTGTATGAACCCAAGCATAAAGATGCCTCAACAGCGACAGAAATGGGTCTGTGTATGTGTTTGACCTGTGATCCAGAGGCCACCTTAGCAGCGTATGGATCCAATTGGAGCTGCCAGGAAGCTGACAAAGTGTCAGTGGTCAGCCATGCCACAGGAAGTGATCGATTGTGGGCCTCAAGGGCAGGGAGAGAGCTCTGTCTCTGTCTATTTCCTGCCACAGACTATAGTGTCTACTTCTAACTCTCTGTCCACTATTAGCTCATTTTATATATCTCTCTCAAGTGATGCCAGCTGTTGTTGCAAAGTGTTTTCTATGTCAATATGTCCTTTATTAGCACTGTTGTTTAGCTTAAAGTGTTTGATATTAAATGCTCTACGTCTTGGTAATGATTCTATTCAAAACAAAAATAGAGCTACAGCATTTGTTTTCCAGCGTGTCACTTTAACTATTTGAAAAAAGAGTGGCTCTTTTTATGCTCTGCTTAATGCCAAATGTAAATTTTTCTGCCACACGTAGCTTTTGTATGCAAATAAAAAAGAAGCCACTCTTTTTTTCAAATGTTTTGTTTAGTACTGCGCATTAATTGCCTTTACTCTAAATTCCAAATGTTTGAAATTCACATTTGCAATTCTGTATTACATTTTCTTCTTGCAGAACTTCCTTGACCAGTCTAGTGTATTTCTTGGCCTTAATGATGGCATGTATTATTTGTTTGAAAGCTTTTCACAAAATAACTTAAAAAACAATCAGTTGAGATCGCTTCCTTCACCTTCACAATTACATTCCAGTTTGTGGTGGTCTAGCACATAAATTCCTAACGAAATAAACTAAAGTTTTTGGGTTTGCGATGTAAGAAAAGGTAAAAGTTTAAGAAATATGGATACTTCTGAAAGACATTAAATAAGTAGATTTCCTGCATGCACCTTTCCTTTCCCCAGTTCACATATTGCCCAGACTCCCAGAAGACCTTCATTGTTGAGGGCTATTGGGGGTGTAGGGTGTTTCTCCTTTCTTCCTCCCTCCTCCAGCCTTTTCTCTCCCCCATTCTCGTACTCATCCATCCTCCCACCCCCTCGGGACTTACCTGTCTGTTGCGTTCATCCATAATCCGCGTGATCTGAATCTTTTTCCTCCCCATCGTCCCCGTCTCTTTCTTTTTCTTCTCTTTCTGAATAACTCAAAGCTTTCTTCTTTCTTTCTCTCACTCTCTGTCTCTCCTCTTTTCTTCTTTTTGCTCTTCTTTCTCTTCACTCTTGCACTCCTGCTATCTCTTATCTAGCTTTTTTCTTCTTTCTATTTGTTCCAATCACCTCAAAGATTCCAGCATCTGTACCTGCAAGACAGAGAGGGAGGGGTAAGCAGAGAATAAGCATTAAATAAAATAAAATATGGCAAAATAGTGAGAGGGGAAAAAATATATAAAAGTAGCATCACGGCAGCCACAAGGGAGGGTGAAGAAAGACAAAGAATCTGTCAACAATGTTGTGAGAAATGCTGTGTTTTTCTCTGTCGATATCATGCAAATCAGTTTTTGCCTTTTTTTTTTTTTTTACCGAGGCACCCACTATGAGAGAAGACAGCGCTGTCAGGATCTTGCCTCGTTCTTTGACAGTGTTTTGGATGTGCCACTAACTTAAATGCTCTAATCACCAACACTGTTACATTACCTCGGCTCTGAGAAACACATTTTATGTCTCTCCCTTGAAACGGCACTGTATATTGACAGTGGAACTTGCCAGCCATGTACTTTTACTACTCTATCTGCAGTCCATATCACATCTCCCAGAGAAGCAGTTGTGAGCTACAGGATAAGTGGCAGATGTAAAAGCGGAGCCCGAGTCTTGCCACGTTCTGGCAAAACAAAGCCACAAAAAGAACAAGAAAAATGTTATGTTTCTCTGAAAGTCGCACTAGGATCAAGCGCAACTCCTGCTTGCACTTAATCCAGCTGGAGAAACTGCAAGTCAGTGACACCACCTGATTAATAGTAAAAAACTGTATTTTTTTGTGAACAGCTGAGGGTGTAGAAACCCTCACTCAGGTGGAGCGCTGCAGCTTTATGTGCAGGACTGCACCCACGAGGAAAAGAGAACTGCGCTCCAAAAACTTTGAACGGCTGTCCGTGTGCAGGGGTGTGTGTGTGTGTGCGGGCGTGTAGGCGTGTGTGTGCACTCTTGTATGAGCCTGGCTAAGCCCGAGCTCCAGAGCATCTCTCTGGAGTGCTAAAGTAGGCCAACCCAATCTATCTCGGGGAGGAGCAGAAGAACTGTTGTTGTGTTTTCTTTTGACAGTAGAGGTGATAACGTCCCTCGTTATGCAAATGAGCATCCCATTATTTAAGCTCAGTGCAATGCAGGGGAGCTGTCAGCGCCGTCACATAAGAAAAAAAAAATCTTCCATCTACCCTGCCTTTTTTTCTCTACTTTCCCCTTCTTCTCTCTTCTCTCCTTTCTGAACCACATTTCCGGCACCTGGCAGCACAAGCATCAGACATTGATGTGGAAGACGACACCACTTCACCAAAAGACATGTCAGTCTCAGTCTCTCTCTCTATCACTCTCTGTCTCTCTTTTCTCAAACACCCTTGCTCTTTTTCCTCACTCTCTCATATTCTCTCCTTTTGCATACTCCCATACATATATTCGAACATTGTAATGCGCTCTTCTTCCTTTCTTTTTTTTACTCTCCCCTAACCCGAATCCATGTATTTATTGAGTAACATGCCCAAGGGAGTACAAGGAAGATCCAAACCCCTTAGCTGTAGTGCAGGACACTGCTGTGCACTTGACCTTTTTGTGCTTGCGAGTAGGACATTGATAATGAAAGCTTGTAATGGAGACAACCAGGGATACTTTGGCTCTTAGTGACAGACCAAGGCCTGTGGCAACAGCACACAACTTTGTTCCATATGCAACAGAAAATAAAGACGTTGAAAGGACACTATAAAAACACTAATAATCTAATATTTGCCATTTTGCATTTTTAAAGTTATTTTTTAATAAGTATTTATGTATTATAAAATTATTTTTATTTAATCGTCAATGTTTTTGATAGGAAAAGAGACAACCATCTATCAAAAGACTAAACTATTCTCAAATGTGTCTGTTACATTACATACTTCTCAGTAATCAGAGGAAAAGCAATCAAACATTTCTTATACTTGCTGATCAGCTCTTTGAATGTTTCCATTGGGATTTTACTTTTTATCTTTGGTGATACGATTCATGTCCTTAAGACGGAAAACCTTCCATGCCATCACCATATATATACATATATATAAACTAAACCTACTCAAAATATATGTATGTGTGCTTAAACAGAAAAGCAATTATTATTTCTCTTCTGTTTTAAATAAGTCAGACCATGGCAATAATTTTTGCTTCTAAAGAAACACTATCACCATAATTTTTCCATATTTTACAGATCAGTCAACCAAAAACTGCCATTACATGAAAAACGAATACAATGAGGGACAATGGAGTCTAAAGAATAAAGAAATGATAGACAAAAAAAAAAGAAAAAAACTTTTAGAGATTTGGAATACACCCACCCATGGAAGTATTGAAATGCTGCGTTCGTCAGCTAACACAACGATCAAACCGAACCATTATAACAATAAAACTAAGATCCTAAATAATACTGTGGCAGCTCTAAAGAGGCTATCCAAAACATCTTAGCATTGCTCTGCGCAAACACACCCATCCATAGACAGGAAAACAAAGAGCTGCCCTCTGGTACTCAACAAAAAAGGATGTTGTCAGACAAACTAGGATTACAAGCCAGCACTAAGGCGCTTGGCACAAGACAGCCAGACAAGGATATCAATCAAGCCGGAGTACCTCAATCACAGGCTGACAGCATCATCCCCTCCCAAGTCTTTGTACTCAACATTACCCAGCCTGGGCATCACTCCAAACAAGGGAGGCATTACCTCCGTGATCCCTGCCTCCTGGCCTCCACCTCCTCCCTCTAGTTCCTCGTGCAGCTCGCTAAGCAGAGCTGAAACTCTCAATGTCAACACCCGCTGGGGCAACACCTTAGGCCTTACGTAACGTTAACACTAAGATTAAGCCTGTGTCCTGAACATTTAATCCCCGATTCTGGCTCTCAGCACCAACTAGCACTCCCCTGAGGTGAGGTTCTGCTGCCACTTAGCCCCGTATTGATGCCTCCTCGGCTCAACCAGTTTCCCCTATGCCTTTTCATCTGTGCTTCGTCTACCTCCTCCTACACAACAGGGCAACTTGCCTCCTCCCTGCCCCCCACCACCCTATCTCTCTTGCCACCAAACCCCCCACTTTTCCTCACACCCGCCCCCATCCCATATGAGAGCCAGACAGCTTCTGGTTAAGAACTGAGTGCCCACCTCCTCATCGGGCTCCTTTCCCTTTTCTTCCCTTGTGGTGGATGGAGCATCATTTAACTTAACAGATTACCACTGACTCACTAAATCCAATTTAGCCTCATAACGCCAAGATAAAAAAACTAAAGGGAATTGCAGCAAACAAGCAGTTCTTTTTGAACTTGCTCAAGACGCACAACACAGCTAGATTGTTTTTACAGGCCCCTGACACTGATACCTGACCAAAAGTGGGCCAATAAGATGAAAAAGTAGCAAATAAAATACAAACCTAAACAGTCTAACACTTTAAGCCAATTTACTAATCCCAAAGTAGAGAAAAAGGGAAAATGAAGAAGACACAAAAGAGACCGTGTACTATGTAGAGTCTAGTCTCTTTCACAACATACGGTACTTAAAGCCAGAATTTAGATGTCTTAATGTCATCACTGTGGCCTATTTCACAAAACAGTTCTGTCATAAACCCATAAACATAAGCCACGCTTTGAGCTGCCTCTGTCAGGTCCTGTATGACAAATCAAGCCAGTGCAATTTTTTGCATGTCAGATAAAATCAACCTGACATTCCAAGAGCAAAGAGGAATAAAGTTTAATTCAACAAGGTCAAACATCTCCCATTGTTCCAAGAAAACAAATGGGTGGTGTCTCCCACCAACACTGAAGAAACTTCTATTGGCTGAAGTTTACCGATCTGTTTTGTTTTGGTGTACCTCAATGCACCCCACAGTGTTTGTTAACATCTAGAAATTATTTGCATGATTCACCAATCTGCTCTGGCCCTAATGTATGTTCACGTTAAATATCCTGGTCAGGTGATAGCTATGTCACTGTCTGGAGGAAGGAAGCAGGTTCACCACTACAGAGGTCAGCTGACTTTGGGTGGTGACTACCTGGCTTGATGTCTGAGACATTATATTCGGAAAACACACCAAGGGGACGAAATAGGTATCTAAATCCATGCAAAACCATAAAATAATCCCAAACCTAGGCAGATTATTGCATTACACCAATAATTTTTTTGCCATTAACACACAGATAAATAGACAGATAAATAGACTTCTGTCAAGGGTAGATTCTTCAGTAGCAATTTTACTAAAAAAACAGAATAAAACTGAAACGTTATCACAAGCCACTTGTGCGATATCTCCCACTCTTCAGAATGGGAGACGTCTGACATAATTTATGTGCACTGCTCTATATCGATCCTGCTGACATACACTTCAGTCCTGGGTTACGGTCAGAGTTGTTGGTTTGATGTTTACAAACTCACTTGTTTGCATGATGTCAGCGATTTGATTAGTGATTTATGAATGGCCAAAGGCAGCAACGCAGAGGGAGGTCCGGAGGCTTCCAACTAATGGTATTCCTCTATTAACACAAGCCAGAAGTAGACAATTGGAGGGAGGCCGGTGTAGGCAGTTGCTGAGGTCAGAGAGCACAGTGGCATCAAGCAGACAGAAGGACAACAGTTGCTCCTCTGCTTGTTTAACATCTTTGTTCTTTGAGCTGGAGAGGTGACAATGAAAAGCTAGAAGAGTGGTGAGAGGAAAACATAGAAATTGAGTGAAGAAAGGAAAATGGAGAGAAGCATAAAGAGGGATCTTTTGAACAGGCACCATGCCTCTCCAGGGGGAGGGGAAGAGCTGTGCCCACGACCCTCCCATCTGTTAAGCAGACGGATGGAGAGATAGAGAGAGAGAGAGTGGAGATTCAGCACATAGATCTAATGAGCATTTTCTCTCTGTGTCTCAGAAGTGAAGCTGAGAGGACAATGAGAACATACATACTCAGAGCACCACAAGGCTTGATTCTAGGTCGCCTCTCTCCCAAGTGTTTAGTCACTAAAAACTAATATACAGCACATGGCGCTTTTTCACTATCTAATAGACGTTTGTAGACTGGTTTTTAATGTGGCTCCATCATTAAGGACGTACAGTAAGAAGGACTCCTTTAAATTCTATGCACAGCGAGAAAAGAAAGAGGAACTCTTAGCTTGAGTCATCCGGAAGACTAATTCATCATTTTGAAAGACAGCTGTTTTGTTTGTGAATGAGGACAGTGGGCATGACAAGAAATGTTCAAGAGCCTCAGTTCTTAGAAAAAAAAAAAACTAAAGAGATAATCTCAGCATTTAGAGAATCGCGAAATGTTGAGAACGAAACCAGCACTCTACACTTAGACATGCACTCTGTGCCCATTTCTGCTTAGGCTGCTGTTCTTAGACTCTAATTCCACATGTTATAGCAAATTGGGGAAGGTCATTTATCACGACAGAATTGGAGATGTTTTTCCAAGAAGCTACCTCTCTATGCCAGGTACATCTGCAACACATTTGGTTGTATAGTGCAGAGCATGAATCTGGTTCATGCGGTCTAGAAAAAAAGAAATAAAGCACTGGGCTTAACAGTATTGCAAAATATTCACAATGTTTGCCTGTGTTATGCACAGATTGCTGGTGTGGTTTCAGTCAATGTACACCTCTCCAAATAATAATTTCTGCCAGGTCAGTAAAAATAATAATATACATAAATGTTCTGATGACAACAGAATAGATTGGCTAAAGTTCTTATCTGCTATAATTTAAGTTGCTCTAAATTTTTAAATTACACCTCTGACTGAAGATACGGGCAAATTAAGGAACATAACTCTATCCTTGAAGTCATTTCCAAACTTATAAAGGTCAATATACATTGGCCCAATTGTCTTTCAGTTATTGAAGAGTATGGCAAGTGAAATATATATATATATATATATATATATATATATATATATATATATATATATATATATAGAGAGAGAGAGAGAGAGAGAGAGAGAGAGAGAGAGAGAGAGAGAGAGAGAGAGATTAATATAAACTGGAGTTTCAGCAAAGATAGAAGAATTCCTGAGTAAACTGGAGGTGTATAGGAGAGCCCCTCCCTTGAAATAAACTCCTTTTATCATCTTAAGGAGGAGAATGAAAGAAAATGTTGAACAGTTTTCCAATACAGCCTGACTTTCTGTAGATGCACTTCACAACAGCCTTTAGGTTTTCGCATTTTAAACATTTGTGTTTGACATGAATTTTGCTCAAGAACCCTTTTTATCGGTGGCACAGTTTTTTAAGAGTTTTGTACTTTTTCGTGTGAGAACATACTTGTTTTGACTTTCTTTTTGTATTTATTTTAGAAGTGTGGATGTGTTTGAAAGTGCAAGTGTTTGCAAGTGCAAGCATAAACACGTAAATACGTGTTTATGCTTTCAAGCTGTTACACAGCAGTACTTTATCTCCAGTAAGGTTGGATGGACATATACTGTAACAGCACAAATTAGAGGAAGGGAAGAATCGAGCAGAGGAGCGAGTCTATGGTCGGGCCGGATGAACAGAAAAACGTGTGCTGGGTCTCATTGTGTCTCTAATGTCATTACAGGCAGTGACTCCTCTATGTGGCACACCATACTCCCCATCTGTCAGAGCGAGATAGGCAGGGTGACGAATGGCTATCACTGTTACTTCTCTCAACCTCCTCCACCCCCATCCCACTTCAGTGTCTGTATCTTTTTTGAAACACAAGCAGAGGGGGGGGAGAGTGACCTGAACCTGGGCGGTTGCCCAAACGTAGGTGGACATCTATAAATCTGAATCTCAGCAGATATTAGGGCTAATTTAACATGTTAGCAGCTAAAGAGATTAGCAACATGTACATCTGGGGATTAGAACGTTTGTGGTGGATCATCTTATAATGTGTTCATTCTCTTCCTCTTTTTAACCAGTGTGTTTCTAGCACTGCTTGAATTTAGATGCTGCCGCTTGTGTGCATCTGTGTCTATGTGTGTGTGTATTTGAGGATATGTCTTCACCTGTCTCTCTCTATTAGATCACGGTTTAGTTGGATCATTAGTGAGACGGAGAAGGTTTCACATATATTCTATTTTCAATCTCCATGTGACACAGAACTGAGACACCTGTCTATTGATAAGGAGAAAAGTGAGCCAATAGTCTATGGTTGGCACACGTTTCAAACATTCTGTCAAGCCCTCATAAATGTGACTGACGTTATGGTAGGAAATTTACTGCTATAAGCAGCATCTCAAGCAACACTATATGAGCTCTCAAATTCTCATTAATGCCTGATTGTCTTGTTTCTAAAGTCAGCTTTAAATTTAGGTGGATTCTGATGTAGTTTTAGTAGCAATGCTTCCCTATTAATTCTATGGTCTAATCACTCCTTTCCATGATCTTGGAGGACAGGACAGGAAACACACACAAACAGCTGAGTGGAAGGATGTAACAGGCAGTCAGAGACAATCAGAGGTGCTAAAGGTGTTTCCTTCCTTGAATTAGTCTGATTGCAAAATAGGGAGTATCGCCAGTAGCAGAAAAAGGAAATAAACAAAAAGAAATGCACTTCCAGAATATGAAATACTTTAAGCTGTAGACATTTCTTATCAGGTATGTGTTACAAGATAGTTTTACTCAAACTTGATTCCAAATCATTAAAATTTTAACATTATCTGAAGATATTTTTTATTCTTATACCAAGAACAAGACAAGAACTAACAACTCAAAAGTTTGTTGGCTGAACCTCAATAAACCCTTTATAAAACTTCTGATTTTATTTGAATTTTTCAGAGAATGGCTAAAATACTGTGCATAATCACAATACCAAAAATAATGATAGTTAATATATTTAACTTCCAGCTAATTCTAGATAAATGTAATTTACAACAAAACTAAAAATACAATGAACAATGCTTAAGTTAATCATATTAACATTGTGAGAAATTATGCTATTTTTGTAGGTCTTACTGCCATTATTTTATGAGTGTATTTGATCAAATAAAAACGCGTTTCTATGAAGATTATAATTTCACAATGACATACTTTTAAATTCTTAAAATTTTTATATTAGTAAAAGACTATTTTAATAGAAAGCATGGCTACACTTTCAAAATGCAGCTTAATTTTAACATGTTAAGATATTCTGTAATTCACTGAGCATGTGCTGGTTTCAATTGTGGACCTTTGTAGGAGGTGGTATAAACACAGTTGAGACCAGAGGTGTGTTGTTCGTTTGGCCAGCTGTATGTTTCACTCAGCACCAGGAAAGACAGGCCTTGGGCCGTCACAGCAGCTACACAGATAGGTAGCCATCCGTCAGAGCCAGTACAGAGACAGGTGAAAGCCATCTTTCCATAACCCGGCGCTGACTTCCCCAAGGACAAAATGACTTGACATAATGCGTCAAGCGCCCCCTCCTTGTTTGAAAGGAGGCCAAGAGCTGTGAAGCTGCAGCTGCCGGACCAAAGGCAAATCGAGCAAAAGGCCACACATGAAAGCAAGGAGAAGCCAAACAAACTGGGAAATGGAGAACTAGCCAGTTCAAAAGGCATTTTGTCTCAACAGTCAGCAGCCGTCTGCTGCAACAGTGGCTCATAAGCAGGAGTGATAAACAAATAAGCGTAGATGACCGCAACTACATTAATAGCCATGAGCCAAACTGGAATAAAATGGAAGAAAAGAAAAAGAAGAAGAGGTTAAAAAGAAGAAGCAAATGCAAGCCACAATGTGGAAAGGCCCAAGAAGGCGGGAATGAATCACCCTTTGGTATATTCAGTCTTTCCATTCCAGTTGCTTTGGAAGAGACAGCAGTTAGACAACATGTAGGTATACAGCAGAGATAAAAATGAAAATCATTTCAATATTTAATTAATGCGATTGACGCTATTGAAATATTGAAGGGGTTTTGAATATGGAAGTGGTGCTGATTGTGGCAATAATCACATCTGATTTATAAACACAAATAGTTTCACCAAGTTTCACTTTTTCAACACCACAGAAGTTTCTGTCACTTCTTCCTCTCTGTCACTCCCATTTTTTAATGTCACTCTGCAGTCAGTAGGAACCACTCACTTACTTTAAATGTTAGCCTGAGCACCATAGCACCCAGGTGTAACCCGACTGCCGAAGGAACAGGAACAGAAAATGTACACCATAAGCTTCTATGCCAAAAAGACTTGAATGCAGTAGTGAGAAATTTTCCACTCCTCTAAAAGAGCAAAATCAAACCAATGCAGTGAAATTACAGCAAACTTTTCACTAATTTTACCCAGCCCCCAAAAGAACAGCCGGGAGTCATGTTGCTAAGAACACAAAGCGCTGACATATTCACCCAATTATGTCCTCTGCCGAGTATGACAATGTCTCAGGATGTTACCAATGTTCTACACTGATGGAGAGTGTGTGTATGTACATGTTTTAGTCTGAGGTTTAAAAATGAAGCCAAGGCCTCATTGCTCATGGGTCGTTAGACGCATCTCCAACAAATTCTGTTTATCCAAAAATATTCTATAGCCAAATACATTCTGATGCCATGTAAAGACAACTCTAAGAACATCCTGTTTATTAGTAAAAGAAATACATAAACAAAATTCTTAGTATTAATTCTGAAATCTTTTCTACATCACAATCATATTAGCTGAATCCAGAAAGAAGTTTCTCCAAGTAAAGTTTATATATTTCTACTGCTGTGGTACTTTCCATCTGATTTATTTTATTTGGTTAAAGCTGTTGTTCATTTGTGACCTCTCTCAAGAAAGACCTAGTGCTGAACGTTCTTGATGATGACAAAATGTATCCAAGCAGCTGTCCACACATTCGTAAAGTCAAACAGGAGTGCAAGAAGATCTCATGGACCACATAATATTAAAACTTCAGAATATTTCTTATCTAAGTGAATGCTGTCTCAAAAATTGCTACCCTGTTGACTTCCTCTGGTAAAGTAAGTCTGTGCTATTATTATGGACCATATATACGAAGTAGAGAGCTTTAAGCTTGACACCTTAAAGCCTATATGACACCTGAACATAGGCTTAAGATTCTTATTTTGAAAATGTAAAGGAAGAAGTCCTTGAGATACCCTGCTGTGTTAATGGAAATGAGTAATAAAAATGTTCGTCAAACTGGTTGACAACACTCCATTACGAAACATAAGCTTGCCTCCAGCATGATTTATGAGATTTATAAGCAGTGTGAGAATACAATTGACTAAACATTAGCCACTAACAAAAGGGCTAATGGGTTAATTCAAATTTTTAAGTGTTATGTTATTCTCTCACCAAAAACACACCTTGAGTGTTGCTCTGATTTTTTCATGCATATTTGAGAAATTATTGAATGTCCTATGGTCACCATTCAGGGGCGCCTAAATGCTTTCTCTCACCCAAAAGTTCTGGAGCTGCAGTCCAAAGCTCAGCTTCTGCCCCACAGTGTACCAATACCTCGCACCTCCCCAACACAGCTCCTTCAGACTAGTGACCACAGAAATTTGCAAACACCTGGCGGAACTGTGCAGCTGAATTTATCGTCCAAACTACTTTTCAGTCCAATACTTCTAAGAACGATTATAAACAGCATCATGGAGGAGCATTGTTGTGATGATGTCCTCAAAGGGAGCATTGAAAAGAGTGGGAGCTTCTTAAAGAGACAGGCCAATTTCAAGGCGTCAAATTAAGAAGTAAATTTTCTTTTAAGTTGTTTGATATATGCAGCATTTTTATAACAACTGAAGGTAAAATCTAGAAAGCTTATGTTAAATAATTATGTATAATGTACTGTCAGATGTATAATTATGTAATAATTTATGTATAAATATAACTGTTTATACATATCCATAACTATAATTGTTCATATACTGTATATATATATATAATTGTTTTGTAACGCTTGCTCAATTTAATTATTCTGCACTGCTTTAAGATTATTAAAAATAGAATGTGTTATTTATAAAACCTTTTTTAAGAAAAATGTTTTAAGCGTTCTCCTTTAAATTGGCCCTATTATACTTATTTGTACCAGATGGGATAGGTCAATATGCTACAAAATATCCTTATAACATTTTTTGCACAAAATCATTCTCAGATAATGACATTTCACTTGCTCAGTTCTGCCTCCTAAACCATCAAGGATGCTGCAAGTGGTTTCTGAACAGTAAGTCATGTTCAATCTGGAGATTTCCAATGAACAGTAGGGGCAGTTTTCTTCAGTGACGGTCTGTTGAAAAATCTCACCATGCACTCTTGGTAGTTTTCAAAAGAGTTTGCTATTTCATTTGCGCAAACTAAAATTTTCTTTGGCATTGTCTTTGATGTGGATGCTGTTGATCATTACAAAACGAAAACAAATGTTCCTAATAGTTTTGAGTTTGGCTACTCTGATATATACAGTATATAACCTCAAATATACAGTAAACCTACTTGAATACAAATCAATATATTTTCCTGATGCTTAAACCAAACAAAACGTTATTCTTCTATTTGCAACTTTTGGGCCACCAAAGAGCTTTTCAACCATTTATTCAAAAGCTACTTCTAAACAGCTGATTGTAACTAAAATGTAATTGGGCAACAGTTTAGCTAAATATGATGTAATACATGCCTGCTTGCTTGGGGTTCAGTACCCCACCTCTTCACCCCGCAACGTATCACCAGCAGACATCAGAGTTGAGACAATCCACTGATGATTTCATCACACCCCCACCCTTAACTCTTTTTTCCTTGCCACAGTATTCTAATCACCCTAATTAAAAGCTTTGTTCATTTAGAAATCTCTGATGACAATTTGTTTCACTCTACCCTACAGCAGTAGTAGCAGTGAGGAGAGGAAAATTAAATTTGATCTTGTGACAGCAATTATTAAATGTTCCCTCCTGGCCTCAATTAGGGCCCGCAGGCTAATGCTAACATGGCTAACCCTCAAGCAACCATTTGCAGCCTTGTTCACTGTCTCTCCACCACCATCTTTCAGTGTACATGTAGGAAGGAGTCTTTCTGCTTTTCGGTTTTGGAAGTATGGAATATCTTGTGGGCTGTTATCTGATTTGCATGCTTGCTAAAAGAAGAAGGGCGTATTTCCCTTTTTTGGGTTGACTAGTTAAATATCAGCTAGTGTAGACTAGCAGATCTATGAGGAAGTTGTGGAATTTACTAATCTTTCTTGCTGGGCTGCGTCAGCAAGTTTGGTTTCTACCATGAAACTATGATGTAAATTGATTATTTCTGAAGTCATGACCATCTTAATGTAGCAATAAAATCAAGTGATACCTCTTCCTGCCACTGGGACGCCATTACAGCTTTGCCTGGAGCCGATCTGTCGCAGCCTTGCCGAGTTGAAAAGAGTGCCGCCACTCGGCTTTCAGTCTATGCACAGTGTGTGGGTAATTTGCAGAGAAGTAGAAGGTTGCACACTTCAACAAGGATGTCCTTCATAGATTCGACCTTCTGATTTTCCTTTTTTTTCCCCTCTTCTGGTCCCTGTGCTCCACTAGGAAACCAAGTAACCTAGATCGCAGAGTAGGCAGAGAGGGGATTGTGAAAGAGAGACTAAGAGGCAGAGGAAGAGCAAAAAAACCAGTTGAGAGGGTTTGTTTTTTTCATCAGCAAATAATAGAGCTGATTATTGTGAACATTGTTTCCCTGTTGACGATGAGCATCATTAAAAAGAAATTGGTCCACTGAAATTGTTTGTTTAAGAGATGCTGGTTTATGCTTCCAGGCAATGTCCCTTCACCACAGACACACACACACACACACACGAACGCCCACCAACCAATGTAAACTTGAGATGTAAGTTGGAAGCATTACATCTACAAATTATGTTATTCTCATAATCAATTTAGATAAATTTTCCACAAACTAAAATAAAAGCAATAAAATAATTGCATTAAAAATCTTTTGCTCTAGATAGTGTCAAACTGAGTCTGCTAAAAGAAAGCATGGTGCTTATAGAGTGTTACAGTTCCCTGAGGAGAGTCAGTGGTGAACTGCATGAGGCGAAAGGTTGTGCATGGCGTGCGGAGGGCGTGTGGCGGCATACGGTACCTACAGATCAGCCTCTGTTTAGGGGAGTGGCCCCCACTAAGGCTCGAGCCAGGCCAGACCGAGTCCAAGCCTATCATTACTCATCGGCTGGGTGCCGCGCTCCTTTTTGGAGTGGTTATGGAGGGAGGGCATGGGGGGTGGGGGCGACTGGTGAACTGGTGAGGGTCTGGCAGCTCCACTGTACTCCACTCCCAGCGCCATCACAACCCGACCTCATCAAAGTGAGCGCTCGTAATTTGTCACAGAAAGCAGCCAATTAACATATGTTAGGGGAAGGAGGGAGGACAAGAAGAAGGGAGGAGAAGGAGGAGAGGGTGAGTGAAAAAAGATAGCGTGTGATTAAAGAGTCTGCACAGCTGCACAACATCAAGATGGCAAAGAGGTTTAAAAGAGACCTCAGACCCAGTAATCTGATAAAGCGTGCTGTTAGTCACCCCCCCCCCCCCCACCTCCCACCCTTTAGGAAAGAAAGAGTTGGGGAAGGAGAAAGGGTAAGATTGAAATAATAGAGACAAACAAATATTAAATTACTGCTTTGAATCTACAAGCTCTGGCAGAGTGCCTTTACTCTAAAGATGTGGCTACAATGAAGGCTGCTGTATCAACCCCCCCTCATGCCAAAGCTACTACTGTTTGACCACACTCTATTTTTAGCCCAACACTTACCATTTCTACAGGAATATGCCAACAACCTCTATTTTCCTTTTGCTCTAAACTATAGTTTCATCTCAAAATGTAAACGTGTGGTTGCACCCCTGCATTTAAACTTCTTTCTCATGAAACAAAAGGGTTTTTTTCCGCTTTTTTTGTGTTTTTGCATTTATTTTTCTGTCACAACGTCGTAGACAAGTTCCTTACATTGTGACTTGTTTGTTTGCTTTCAAATCGTGTTCCTCATGGTTGGTTTTTAAAATGCATGCGTGTGTGTGTGTGTGCGTGTCTCTACGAGCGCGCAATCTTTTACGTGTCTGTTGCTGTTGTTGTTGTTGTAGGAACATCTTGTGAAGTGAGTCGTGTGATATTTTGCCTTGTTGTTGGATACGGTGGCAGGCTGAATGCATTAGCATCGCGCACCGATGCCATTCTGTGTTCTGTCGTCTCTCAGCCACCTCTGCCTTGTCTCTCTCTCTCTCTCTTTCTCTCTCTCTCCCTGTCTCTACAGCGACTGATCACATGGACTGACAAGCGAGTTTTGGGTTTTTCGTATGCCCCACCATCCTTCGCCTGGTGGTGGATCTGGTTTCTTGGGCGAAAAAATCGTTCACTGGCAGGGAGGGATCTTTCAACAAATTTGAGAGATTTCAAAATCTCACTCAAACACTTGTGTTGCGGGGAAATCCCCTTTGCTAAAAGACAACAAAATCTAAATTATTATCCTGATTATTACAGAGGAAAAGCTCCTTCTTTGGCTGAGGAGCGCTGTATATAAATCATAAGTGTTTCTTTTTTCCTCCTCTTTCTTTTTCTGGCACTCTTATCCTTGCCATCGAGCATCCATCATCATTTATTTATTTTTTCCTATTTGGGATAGGAAGGCCCAAAGTGGGGGAGCAAAGGAGGGATGGAATATCAGTGCACGGAGGAGGCAACGGCAAGTTGCTGCAATGTAGAATTTTTCTTTTCTCATCTGCTTCACAATCTAGTGGTTCAGTGAAGGACCTGGGTGCCTCAATTCCACCCCCCCCAGCTTCCACCCTTGCCTCAACTCTCCACTCAAATCCCTCTGCTGCGAGCACAGCTGCACTGTTCACATAACCTCGCCTGCAACCCCCCTCCACCACCACCCGACACCCCCCACTCAATGATAGCAGAGCACGTCCCATCCACTAAGCAGCACAGTTTTTCCCAGTTCATGTATGCAGGAGCAACAGACAGAAGCAGAGGCTAGTGGGCACACAACATATCCCCCTTTCCTCCTTTTGGTTCTTTTCCCTCGTAATTTTTTTCTCATATCATTCAATTCCTTCCCCTTCTCCTCACCCTAAGAAAAATTCCCCGGCCTGTTGACCCCTAGAAGGCCTGAGAACATCCATGAGCACTCACACACAGGAATACTTATACACACACCCCCTTAACTCAGTCCTCTAAATACAAACTGCCCATTTTTCTCCTTACCAAGTGACCTGCATCACAGCTGTGTGTGGGAATTTGTAAGGGTTGGTGTATTAGTGGTAGTCAGGGGTGTTGCTGAATATAAACCAAGTCCAAACTGAAATGTTTGTTTTGCTCCGAACATAAAAAGATAGTTTACACATGGAAATCAATAGAAGAAAACAACAAACATTTTTCTATTTTCTTTTTTACTTTTGTTTAAGTTTTACTTAGAACAGCCTAAGTAAAAAAAAAAAAAGGATTTTTGATCTAAATTGCAGATCTTTTTTTTTATTTTAAGTCCATTAGAAACAAAAAATGGATTTTGTCTACCTTAAATCTGAATCCAGTCTGGGCATGAATCTGCATGCAATATTTGTGGCACATTTTAAAACTATACATGAGGTTACTGTGCATATGTCTATATTTCTTTTGCTGTCATTTTACTTTGAAAGAGTCTGACTTTCTTGTAATCATTTAAAATAGAACTTTGAACACTTTGCTGTATTTTTTAATTTCTTTTGTTGGAAGTTGATTTTACAGGAACTCAAATGAATGATCATGACTGAATTATTATTTAAAGTAGGTGCATGTCTGTACACATCACAATTCACACCAGGTACATTTATGGTTTGCACAAATCATGTATGCCCCATACATGTACATGTTTATATGTGCATGTGCACGTGTGAGTGTGTATGTGTGAAACGGAGAATAGGGAGAGGAGCGGCACTGGGCTTCTGTTGCACCTACTGAGCATTATCCCAAATAAACAACTCATTACACGTGTACTTAACCGAGGGGGAACCGGCGAGCTGTGCAAGCTAATCCCCATTATCGTTCCCAGCGTTTCTCTTCCGATTAGGCTACAGGGAAGAGGAGACCCACAAGGTAGGTTGCTCAGTTTAAGAGGAAGCAAGAAGGAGATAGAAGAAAGAAAAGCACCTGAGTTAACTTCCCAAGAGTACCTCCTTCCCCTACCTTTCTTCCTTCTCCCTCTGCTATTTGCTTTTTTGCTCTTACTTGTTTTCGACCACCTCTTCAGAACTGGGTCATCGGCAGTTTGTGGAGCAGCATTTTGAAGAACATGGGAAAGGGACAAAAAAAACATGTTCTTGCTATGAGAATAATCTAAGGTTTCTTTAACAAGTAGCCTGGTTATCATATTAAGCTGTCAAAAAACACATTAAAAGGAGGAGGCACAATTCCCTGCACAGAGAAAATGGTGGGGGGGAAGCACTCCTCATTTCCAGTGTAAAGAGACAGTCCACCAAGGGCAGCATAGTGCTTTGCAAAGACTCACTCTCTCTTTCTGGCCCACTCATAACATGATTATAAAGCCCCTATTATGAGGGCCAAGATGCAGAGTGTCAGTCATTTAGTTGGAGAATAATATCTTGGGCTAGGATGCAGAAAAGATGACACTCGTTTCTTTTTTTTTTATAAAAAAAAAAAGAGCTGCAGAGGAAAGAGCATCCGAGGGTGATAATGTGGCTTTAACAATTAGATGGCATGGTCGAGGAGTGGTGCCCTTTGAAGAATAGTGGGATTAACCAAGAAGACTGCCATTTGCCTGCATAATAAAGACAGAAAAGTCAGTTTGACTATTTAGTTTAATGTTTTCTCAGCTGAAAAAACATTATTCTTACTATGCTAAAGCTGTTATAGGACTTTACTTGCTGTATTAATCCAGTCTGGCCTTACCATACCAGTTGCACACCAATATGATACCTGGAAACCACAGTCTCTTCTGGAAGTGTAGATGGTTAATAGCTGTGAATATAACATATAGCAAATTTAGTTGTTTTGAATTGAAAAAAAATATTAAAATGGGGTCCATCTGGCTAGTTGTTACCCTGCTACTGCAATGAGCTTTTTTTACTTTCTTTTTTCTTCAAGTTTACAGCAACATGGGCTTTTTCTAATTTACAAAACCTAGCTTCAATGTTGTTTTGACAATCTTCTAAACATTTTAGTTTAGAAGATTTAGTTTAGAAGTTTTTAGTTTGTATGTTATATCAGGGAGTTAACTAAGGCTTTTCAGGCCTAACTTCAAGCCCCTCAATGTTTTTCGGTATTTTCTCACACTCCCAATCGGCATGCCATCCTGTTTGCTTGGCCCCTGAGAGGAGATGGGGGGGATGGAGGGGACTGCTCAAAGTGGGCCGGCAGTGGCTGGATGTGACGTGGGGGAACTGGGTCTCGACTGGAAGGGGAGGCTGGAGCCACGACAGGTATCCCCCCGCACTTCCTTGGCTATTTATAAAACCGTGAGTCCAACGCCTGGCCAAAAATAAAGACAGAGGCCATTTTTATCAGCAATGATGACAGGGGACAAATAAAGACTCCCTTTATGCTCTCCAAACACAAACACACAGGAAGCTGAAAAATACCCATGCACGTAAACAGCTGAAAGTGAAAAAGTCCTCACAAGACAATGAAACCATCTATATTGTCCTAACGTGCACACACAAACACACACACAAAGGGGACAAAAGTCAACACCAAGGCTGAACTATTTCTGTAGCAGGACTGTTTAGGAAGTGTGGGCCAGGTGCCAGTATTCTCCTCAGGATCGTCTGGCCTGTCACTGCAAATGGCGCTCTTACACGAATTCATCTCTTTCCTTCTCCCTCACTCTGTCCTCACCCTTTTTCAGTCAATTCCCTGCTCCATTGTCATATCTCTCTCCGCCAAATAAACAAGGTTGTTTGTTTTTCCACCAGGTCCAACCGCAGTGCCAGGTGAAATTATCTGCCGGCAGGATAAAGAAAGTGGCTGTTGTGAGACCACAAGCCCCCCACCTACCGACCCACCCTGCTCTGGACCGGCAAACCTTGAAGCAAAGCACTCGGACTGGAGTTTCAAACAAAGTGCCCCCCTCATTTATTATACATGCAACTGCACTGAAAATCTTCTCCAACGCCATCTCCTCTCCTCTCTCTTTCAGTTTCTCTCTCTCCATCTTCTTCACTCTCTTCTCGCCTCGTCCCTCTTCGTTTTCTATCTTTTTTTCTTTTTTTTTTCCCAGACAGAGCATCTATAAAGTATGAATAAAATTAATGACATCACGAGCTGCACTTTGGGAGAGCCACTGTAAGGAAAAAGCCATACATCAAGGGGCAGAGGGAGTCAGGCAAAAAAAAAGAAAAAAGAAAGTTTTTAGAAAAAGGAAGAAGAAAAAAAAAACAGGAGTGGGCGGTAGGCGTCGCTTAGCTCTTCCCCACCCTCAGGGTACTTTCATATCGCTGTATGCTATTGTGCTTATAAAGTTTGAATTCTAATATGCTTTTGTTGAAAAGTTTAAATATCGTCTTTTATTTATCTTTTTTTACATATTTCATCTTGCTCACTTCTATTCCTAATTTTCTTTTTTGCCTTTTTTTCCAGCTAGCTTGGTGATGTATGCGGTCTCAACGGGTCTGTGCTGCACATCATTACATAGTCTGGCCTTTGGTTGGGAATGTCACAGATGACAGTGGAAAGGAACAGTTCTGTGGACTTTGGCCGTACACCATCTGGTTAAGCTGTGTGCTCTGAAAAAAAGTGGGAACTCTGTGTATGAGCTGTTGAATATTGTTTTTTCTTTCTCCCGATGAGCCTCCCCCCTACATTCTCTGCCACCAGGGATAGTGTTAAGAGATTTACAAGAGAGTTCCCTTGGATGAGAATGGTAAATTCCCTGATATGATTTCCCGAATATCTAAAAAAGAAAGGAACATAATTAATATTCTTTCCTGGTGAGAATTCTTTTCCTGCACGGAGAAACATACGTGCAGACCTGTGCCGATGGCCGAAATTTTTGTGTTGTTTTGTTTGATGACAAAAGGGCAGATTCACACCAAAGAATGACTTAGTAAGTTTCCTGTGAATTCAGTGTGCACACAAGAGCTGCTAAAAATACTCTGTACTCTGTAACTCAAAGCTCTCAAGCAGCATGGGGAGCGGTGGTGGCAGAAGCAGCAGCAGCAGCAGCAGCAGCAGCAGCAGTAGCAGTGCCCCGGATTGTGGCAGCTGACCGAGCGTGGGCTTCAGATGGATGTGAGCGTATGTGAGGCCACGACACAGAGCTACCTCTGTGCGTCTCGCCGGACTCTTGCAAAATGACTCGGCTATGTTGCAGTTGTGACAAAGATAAATTACAGTCGTTGGAAGACGTCTCTATGTTGTTTTTTTTTCCCACCCTCCTTACTTTCTCTCTCTCTCTGTCTTTCCAGCTCTTTTAATTTTGTTGGTACTGGCTCTATTCCAAGTGTGTCCCACACCAAAAGAGGTAAAAATATCTTAGGTGTACAATTTTGGCCCTTTAATACTTAAAGGTCAGGTACAGTTCTTTGAAATACAGTATACTTTCTTTCTCATCACCCCCACATTAATTAACCCCCTGGAAATCCTCTCAACTTATTCTCAAAAAAAAAAAATGTGTGTGGTCAAAGAAATAACACTTACTCAATTAGCAGCAATTAGAGGGATTAGGATTGAAATCAGCCAATTTACGGCCCGAGGCATGAACCTGATTATTAGTATTGTGGTGTACTGAGGATTTGAAAAAAACTGGTTTCAAGTCACAAACTTTTCCATTACACAAATTCTGCCGGTTGAAGTCCACTCAATCAGATCCCAAAGACCTTTTTTTCTTCAATGACTAACACGACTCTGCTCCTCCATAACCTGCTACTTTGCGCTGTTGGTTAGCTGGCTGAGAGATGACTTCTATGCTTTTCCTTTGCTTTCCAATTTTTGGGGGCCATTAAATATTTAATATATGGTATGGAAACTGGTGCCACCCATCACTGTTAATAAGATATAATTTTAGCAAAAGTAAGAATAACTGTTGCTCTTCTTTCTTTAAAATATTCTCTCCATTAGGCTTCTTTTAAATTTATTAATTAACTACGGTATTATTAGACGAGTTTAGCTTGCCATAAGAATTTCATATCGGACCATAACTAAACGGCTGCAAACAGAGAGCCGAAGGGCAGATAATGAGAAATTCTTTTTCTACCATATGAACCAACCGCATGTACTTTCATGCATTTTTGCTTAGGAAAAACAAGATAAAGATTGGTTATTTATTCATGATCGGTTGGACTCAAAACTACTATAGCAACAGAAAAAAAAACAACATCTTGCCGTACATTTTATTTTCTTTAATCTGTTGTCATTCTTAAAAAACTGGAATCAAAATCCGTAAATCAATAACGGACAGAAAATGACTTATCGGTGCAATCGATAAAATTGTTTCCAAAAGAAAACTGTAGGATTTTCATGCTCAAGAACCATTTGAACTAATGTATAAACAATTTTGTTCTTATTTACATTTGACTTTATCATTTGAGTATAGATATCGAGGCTTTCAGTATGATGTGTTTAAACAAAGAAACCCTACCTCTGCTTTAGTCTAAATGTTTCTCTTTAACTTATCATTCACTCCCACTAATTTTGATTTTTACCTCCCAAGATTCTCACTGTCCAAATATTTCAGGGAGCTGGCCTCAAGTATGGTGAGGTGTCTCGAGCGTCTCGTTAGGTGGGCTGCAGCTGACGATATGATTGTGTGGTCAGCACTGCCGAGCGCAGACCACCCAGCAGGCAGCTGCTGTAATAATGACCAACAGTGCAGGCAGGAAACAGGAAACAGGATGAAGAAGGCAGGACGTCCTGTTCATCTAGATCGGGGTGCTAAGGATGACATCACGAAAGCATCGCTCTTTCACGAAGTGCACCTGAGCGGAGGCCGAAGGTTTTGCTGCTCAACTCCTAACTAACCTCAAACGCGTCTGTTTGTCTGTTTTCATCAGCATCAGTCTTCTCAGTCTGCCTTATCAGCCCCTCGCATTGACACTGTTTTCCAGACTGCTCCATCATCCCAGACATCAAATCATTTTCTCTTCAGTGTGAGAAGAAAGGGGAGAAAGAAAAAACAACAACAGGCTTTTTGATTTGAATATACACCAACAACAACCTCGCAAAACTAAGACAAAAAAAAAAAAAGGCACAAGCATTCTGATGCATGAACAAGATGCAAAGTCGAACACGCGCTTGCGCAGACACCCATATACACATACAGACAGACAAACACACAGAACAACAGAACACAAAGCACAGCACAGCCAGAAGTCTACTTTATGCAGAAATATTCTAAAGTGTGTTTTACAATACAATTAAACATCAAAGGCTGATATATTCCTCTGTGATCTTTAACACCCCAGCGAACACACCCATACACCCCCACTACCCCCACCCCATCCATCCACTTACAACATACAGAGAAAGTTGCTGAACGTCACTGCTAATTACTAGATAGA
This sequence comes from Xiphophorus couchianus, assembly GCF_001444195.1. Taxonomy (NCBI): domain Eukaryota; kingdom Metazoa; phylum Chordata; class Actinopteri; order Cyprinodontiformes; family Poeciliidae; genus Xiphophorus; species Xiphophorus couchianus. The sequence goes on from NC_040239.1 coordinate 19,442,469, forward strand.
GATAGAAGAATGTTTTGAATTATTATGCAAAAACCAGGACATATTCAAATGTATGCATTCAACACATCCAAGAAGTGAATTGTTTATTTAGATTACTGACACTTCCTTAAGTTCTGTTTGTGTGGAGTGATTTTAGGCTTCTGTGAAGAAACGACGACTAGGTTTGTGTAAGGCAAAGATCCATGTGGAGAGAGATTTTGAATATTCTCAACATTAGAGACAAGGAGAGGAGAGTGTGTTGAAAATTAACAAATAAACACATGCTGAAGTTCAGCCGGACACTTTTCCGAGCAATTATAAAACAATACAAAAACAAATGGAAACTGCAGAATAAGAACCGTGTCTTGAGCATATGAAGAGAGAAAAAACACACATATGGTTGTAAGAAATTTCACTTGCTAACAAACAAAAATGAAAGACTTTCATTCGAAATTGAATTCAAGAGATTTATTTATATATATATATATATATATATATATATATATATATATATATATATAGATAGATAGATATATAGATATATCTATATATCTATCTATCTATCTATATATATATATATATACATATATAAAGAAAGAGGGAGAGAGAGGGAAATGTACACAGAAGAGACAACTCTCAGTTGTTTCAGGTATTTTTCTCATGATCTAGAGTAAATATAATTCTCCACAATTGACTCTCATATTACCTTTTCATTTGAGCCATAGGGCATGAAGTCCAATTACAGTTTCTCAATATCTCCCTCTAGATCTTGCCAGCCGGCAATCTGCAAATGAATGTTTAACTGTGCAAACTGTGCAAACTCCTTCCAAAATATTTGAAACCATTAGTGAAAAAAAAACTTTGAAGCACACCAAAAAGGGCGCTATTAAACTATTTGCTTTAACATAAATACATTTGATGTTTTCATTAAGAATGTTTTCACAGATCTGGTTTTCCATGATGAGGGAATCTTGAACTGAGCCTTTTGTGCTATACTGAATGTCTCTGCTCAAAGCAGCACACATAGTGGGACTTCTTCTAAAAATGGCTAACATGTTACAGTAGTCACAAGTTAACTTTCTCGTTATATTTCACTTTTCATAGGCAGCAAATTAAACTAATGAAGATCTGTCTGGTCACTGCAGATTTTGCCAAAGTTTTTTCTTTTTTTTTTTTTTAAACACATGGCAAAACCTTTCAAAAGCTGGAAATACAAAGTGTCCCTTCCCATCACTTAACTAAAGCTCCGCTGAGCCCCTGGTGTACAGCAAAGTGCCCTAACAATCGGCTCAATGCCCCAGCCAATCAGAGGGACACGTGACCTTCAAATCCCTCTCTGTGAGAAGGGTAAGAGTGTATTGTCACTGTTGGTTTTGTGAATCGGCATTCAAAATCCCAAATGATTTGTCAGGAGGTGGAAGGACTTAAGCTAAACAGGAGAAGCAACTGCAGCGCAGGCCAGATAGTGTGGGTGTCGATGCGTCCTCTGATGCAAAAAAGGGCGAGCGCACGTGTGTGTGTCTGTGTGTGTAAGGGAAGGACAGACAGGGAACCTGGTTTCGTCTTTGCACTCGCGCGTGCTTGTTCGCAGCAGACGTCTGCGTGTGGGGAGGTGTGTGTGTGTGTGTGTGTGTGTGTGTGTGTGTGTGTGTGTGTGTGTGTGTGTGAAGGGTCTCTGAGATTACAGAGCTTGGATGACAGGAGTCCTCTGTGTGTAATCGTAGGTCCACATGCGAGTGCTCACCTTCCTCTGAGCGGATTAACCTAACGCTTAATCCCAAGAGAGCAACAGGCCAGAGAGGCCACACAGAACAGCTTCATTGACAATGGTCAGGGGAGGGAAGGCCACGTGTAAGATCTTTGTGACTAAAGAGTGTATATTTTTGATAAAATTACAATTCACTACAAGAGATGACAAACTTTGGTGGGACAAAATTTAAAAAAATAGCAATTTAAGCTGACCTTTTAAAATAATGTCTCTTAGATGCAGGATACTTTAAACAGAGAGTAAGTGCCTCTTCTGTTTTTGAATTCACGGCAAGAAACAACTGTGCACTGACTGAAGGTATGTAGTGCGCATTACACAGAACCAATAAGCCGTTCCGACATGCTGCAAAATTTGTCAACTTAGGATATTTCCTTTCAAGGGTGATGTTTTACATTTCTATAAGTTTGTCAGTCAGAGTAAAAAAAATTCTAAACTTCTGTAAAAAAATTTTTTTTGAAAAACTGTTTTCTTTTACTTTAAGTATTTACTAAATTATATTGAGCATAAAATTGCAGGTAAAATTCCCACCGTATTTCCTCACATTTTTCTCACAACGTTAAAATATAAGAAAATGTACTTAGATATCAACTTTCCTCACAGTCTTAGATTTAAACGTAGCATAAGATATTTCTGTATGGAGCCCGTACACTTCGAAAATGAAACAAAGAGTGCAGGGGGTTTAATTCAACTCTGAGGTGGCAACCTGTGAAAGTTGGCACAAGTTAATTATATTGTCCTTATTAATCCTCTCACTGCAACAGGTTCAGTTGTGCCACAGGAGACTCAACTGTGCTCACCTTGTAAATATATCACACTCCTTGTAGTGGTTACAGTAAGTCAGTCTCAATCACAAAGTCACAGAAAATGAATTGTTAGCTCAGCCTGAACATCAGTAACACTCTCCAAAAGGACTGATTTACAAAACTGTTCTGTGTGGCTCTGCATAAATTAACACCCAAGTAAGTCTATCAAACTGTGTCCTGCTGCAATATGAAAATCCTTTTGTTGTAATAAAATAATTTAAGGAGAGTTTCTAGCTATATCATATTTGCACTTTAATCCATGAATTGTGGCATGGCATGCTTGCATGTGTATAAAAAGATAGAAATATGCACAATACGCTGAAAATTTCAAGCCTACTTGCCAATTTTTCCACTTGGTCTAAAAGTTTATTTAATATTTTGTTATATATATATACTCCATCTACGCCTATAGAACTGTTATATATATTATATAGTTGTGTATAATATTTTTAGGAGCGCGCTTCATTTCACTTTATGTGGCTTTGTGTATGTGGACTCTACAAGGCTGAACAAGGTCACCACAACAGTAACATTAACAATGACATGAAATGAAACTCATTTGGCCTCTTTCTAATAGAGCATAACCAGCTATTTGATGTCACCTTGTAATGATAGTACAGAGTTGACACCGGCGGAGGTCACAACAAATCGATACGCGCAGTTAATGTACTTTGTTGACGAGCTGCGCGCGTCAAAATAGAGCCGCTAACTTTGCCCTTAGAAATAAAGATCTCTATATGTAAATGACGCTGCACTTCTTGGGTGAGTGAGTGCCAAGTGTTAACGCGGCGGGTACTTACTTTTGTTTGGTATGAAATCTTCTTCGGGATGAAAGAAACAACAAGCGGGTCCGCCGGTTGTTTGGCCCGGCTGTTTGACAGGAAGAGTGAAGCCGCTGCCTGACGAGGGGGGACGGAGTTCGCTGAGACGCACTTAAAATCCAGGAGCGCAACTTAGCAGAAGACGGCGCCGGGTAAGAAAAAAAAGTAACGTACAGTACGTGGTAGGAGTCTGTATAATATCAAACCAAACTACTCTCTCTCTCTGTGTGTCTCTCTCTCGTTCGGTCTCTCTCTCTCTCTCTCTTACTCTGTGCTCTGTGTGTGCGTCTCCCCCCACCCTCTCTGTGATCGGACAGTATCTTCTCTGGAGGCGGTGAGGACGCTTCGCCTGTTCCCTCCAAGAGGTGCCGGTGAGAGGAGCGGGACTCGGTGTTAGAGGTGGAGGGAGGTGCCAGTGAAGTGCGGGATGTCTGGGAGCCTGACACTGGTGTTGAGAGCGCTGTTTCTGTCTTTCCCTCAAATCCAGACCGAATGTTTGCCTGAAACCTTTCTACTCTCCCACCCTGTGCGAGAAGCAATAATCATTCCCCCCCTTCTCCTTTTTTTGACTCCTGAAAGGGGGCGGTCTCACATTTCCCCACACTACTTTAATGAACGAGGCATGGTTTCTTAATTCTTTATTATCACGGCAGTCCCGACAGAGTGGACACACGATTAACTGCTCCGAGAGGACCACTAAAGGAAGATGATGGGCTCATGTCTATTTAACTAATGAACCAACAGAGAGCGCGTCTGCAGTCTATTTTTAAAAAGCCGCCGAAGTTGTAGTGCTCATTGTGGGAAACTTAGTTGTTGTTTTTTACCCCATTCATCGGAAATCAACCATAATTTGCTAAACAGCAAAAAAAAAAAAAAAAAAAAAGGTTTCTGGACTTTTATATGCCTGTTAAATTAAGAGTGCTGTAAAAGTGTGTTTTTAATGATATAAGCCGTTATTTAAACTTAAACAAAACATTACTTTGTAAATCCAGTAACATTCATTAATAATATCAATAGATCCATCTGAAGTAAGTACTTAGTTTTGATGATAAATCCTTCTTACATGTTTTATTTGTATGCAGACGTCGGTTTAGCCAAATTCTCATTTATTATGCACTGTACAAAATAAGTTTCAGAGGGTATTAAACGTTACCAATGGAAATCACCAGAAACTTTAATCAAGTGTGTTTGTTTATAAATGCAATGTTCAATAATGGTTTAGATAGGCTCTGTGTTGGAACAAAAATTTAATTGGGTGTCCGGCTAGTTTAGTGATGGCACTAATTTTGAAGTCAAAATTGTAGTCCAACCAACTTCAACCTGGAAATAGTTGTTGCTTAACTTATGCATTGGTTTCCAAAAAAACATGTACATCTCTACTCTTAAGAACAGATTGTATAAGCTTACAGCATTTCAATAATACAATGTGTTTTTAATAGTTAGGCAACAGTTATAATGCCTGAACAAACAAGATGAATATATTAATTTCAATAAATGTTAGAATTTTTGAGCATGTACATTTCAAAAATTGAAGTTTGACAACTTTATTGGCAAACTTACATAACTTGAGCCCTAAAATGCTGATGAAAATCTACCCAAAGACAATATTTGCCAATTCTAACAACTGGTTTTGTTAGTGCAGGGGGAAAAAAAAAACATCTCTTTCTGGGACTTCAGAAGAAAAGTAAAGTATTGTACTAAATGATTTGGCGTTTAACACAGAGACTGAAAAGTCAAATCCTCTGGTATATCTTAAGGAAAATTATTCTCGTTGGATATAGAAAGACTGTTCATTCTCAGGTTTTCGTTCCATCTATCCAAGTCTTAGCTATTTCATACAGATAAACCTTCACAGCAGACAGTAAGTAAGCAACTCTTTATCCATCCAGCCAAATGATTTCCAAACATCCACTCTATTAGTGTCAATTAGAACAGTAAGCTTGCCACTTGAGATAAGACAGACAGTGCAGTGGCTTTGTGCAGAAATATGTATCCCATAGAATTTGTTAAATACCTAGATTTATTATAATAGTTTTATTATTCTCATTCAGTAGTGATTGTATATGAGAGGAAACAATAATAGATTTTGATCATATGTTTGGGTAAGAATGTCAATTTTTGTTTATTGCCACATATAGGCTTTACAAATCCAAACTGCATTTTTAAAAAAATAGCATACATCATGACACAATACAGTTAAAGTTTCTGGTGATGTTTGACAAGAACATGTATTGTGCTGTGTTTTTCACACATGTCCTGATTTTAGATTTTCATAATGCCAAAAACAAACACTGTTGGTCCTGTATAGAATTATTCAGTGTAGCCTTGTCCAGTCTAGGTATAGATGTTGAACTAGAGCTCATCCAAGGCTCTTGGATGAGCTCTAGTTCATCCAAGCCTTCATCATTGTTTGTCAACTGCAGTGTTCAGCAATAATATATTACAAGGCGTATTCTGTGAATAAAAAAGGGGTTGTCCACTTCCTAACAACTGGAGATGACCATAAGCAGACTACAAGTTTTTATGCTGCCCCCCCTCCCCCCCCCCCACACACACAGTATACCATGTTTATATTACGAATATTCACTATATTTGCAGTTGCTGGTTCAGTGTGTAATGTCTCCTGTAAAATATATCTGTGATACCCTGGTTTCACTTGAGTTTAGTATTGTATTTTTGCTGTATCAATTCATACTCTGAAATCTACACCAAACAGTTAAGTCCTTCCCATAAGCCTAATGCACAAAATATGAGTCCCTCTTTGCCTTTTTGTGGAGTGTAAGCTGCAATCTTGCCACGTAGTTATTCAAGTTAGGAAATGTGGGGAACAAGGGTTAATAAATAAATCAAGCTGGCTAATATGTTTGACGGATGGACATTACAGCATGTAACTGAAGCCGCTGGTGTCTGATAACTCTGTGTGCCACCTTCACATCACATGACCCTTTAATCTTTAATAGCATTTCCTCTGGACCCTGGTCCTCCATGATAATCAATAAGGAGTAGTCTGTTAGACACCCTGAGTTCATAATGTGAACATGTCAGATATCAATAGCAAGTGAAACAATGAGTACACAGTTTTTACAACCTCTGCAGACACTTTTTCCCCCCCTTCAGACCTCTGTTTCGACTGTGCGTAGACATGCTAAGGGATACATCAACATGCATAGGTGTTTGTTTTTTTTTGGTTATACCACATTCAGCGTTCCTTCGTCTTCTGTCTTGCTCTCTACACTGTCTGCCAGCAGCTCATTGGAGAGGTCCTTTCTGCACTGCAATGCTTGAGGTTGTCATTTAATGGCACCTGGAAAGAGAAACAAAGTGCAGAGACATGACGAGAGGAAGTAGGAACCTTCCAGTGAATCTGTGAATATACTTTAAAATATTTTTCTCTTGAAATATGTGTGTGTGTGTGTGTGTGTGTGTGTGTATGTATGTATAATGCAGGCGTCTGAATAAATTGGAGGCTATGGATTGAATACATTTGAATGGTGTAAAATCATTAAAACAATGTGATCGTTAGCTCATGCATATTCATATAGGGGCACATAACTGTAAAACTACAATGAAGGCATACATCCAGCTTTATCAGTGCTCTTACTCTTAATCCAAAGCAGGGAAGTCCCACTGCATATTTAATATTCAAGAACACTGTAGATCCATGACCAAATCAAAATCTTATTGTACTGTGTATTTCAATGTGTATTACTTTTGCTACTAAGCTGAGATATCTGTAAAAACTTTGACACATATGTGGTTACAAACAGTTGTGGATTAAAGCGATAGTTAAATTTTATTTTTTAAGTGAGATTGTGTATAATAGTTATAAGCACTTAAAATCAATCCTGCAGTCAATAATTCTTTTGACATCTTCAAATAGCACACATCAAGATTAGTTAGAAGTTATCAGCCTGCCCAACAGGAACCAAAACCAATTAAATATTTATTGTGTAGAATCAAGTTTAATCTCAAAAATGTCATTGTGGTTTATGCAAATGCTTTTTTTTCTGAAAAATTTACCGGTTGTCACATTTGATTTGCATTGAGCAGTTATTTACAGATAAGCCAATGATTATTTACATTAGCAATGGAGGTTGAAGGCATTCTACCACCATTGATTTCCTTTGTGAAACACATACTAAAAGGGGACATTCAAAACATTTCTGATGAGTCTGATACAAAAGTAAAGCAGTGCAGGATCAAGATGAAATAGCAGATTAACTCAGAGATATTTTATTGATTTTTATACTATGTTGCCTTTCAGTCAAGTAGTTACTCTCAGGGGTTTGGGGGGAATCTTTATTTGTTCAGTTGCTAGTAACTGTTTCACAAAGAAGGATCAATGGTAGCATACAGACTCCCGACTCCATTTCTCGTGTCAGTAAGCAATTCGAAGATGACAATAGTTTACAAGTTAATGAGATAGCATTTGCATAAACCACCATGACGTGTTTAAGATTGAAGCTGGTTCAAGAGCTGTTTTAAGAAGTTTGCACTGGTCCTGGCCCCTCTCTTACTCTGTGTAGGCTTTTGCCTCCTTGTCCATATAATCAGGATTCATATGAAATGACGACAATTAGAGAGGTATCTACTCCAGGTGAGACATTAACTCCTTATAATTTGTTAACAAAACCTTCCCTAAAAAGTTCTGAATTATCCCTTTGAATTTTGTATACTATGTCAAACTATTTTTAATAGTTTTTTTCCACCTGAAACTTTCTTGGCCCAGATCTTCCTTCCCTCCTACTCCTATAAGGCTGCGCTTAACATACAGAGGAGGGAGTGTGAGAGTGTGTTCAAGTGTGGGTTTGACAGTCGCATCAAAGCCCGATGGGGGAAAATAAAATTTGTTTTACAGTTTGCCAACACAATTATGCAATTACAATATGTCACAGCATGTACACGCACTCCTCAGGCCATCAGTTAATGTAGTTTACTGTGAGGTTTGGCATGTAAAGAGAACAGGGGAAACTGCAACTGGATGTTAAGTCAGACACATAAGTGCGGTTTGCTGATATTGATCTTGCTTGGATTGTTTCTTAAGCCTCTCCTGGCAGTCACTTTACAGCCTGTGTCACACACAGATGCTCTGACACACACACTCAAACAGACGCGGAGTGGTTCATCTAAAAATGCGTGTTTTTGGTAACAGAGAAACAGGGAGAGAGAGAGGAGGAGAGAGGGAAAGGAATGCCTCTCTTCAAGCAAAAGATAAACACAAACACATTTCCAGGGCAAACAGGAACAGCCCGGGCTCAGTGCAATCTGTTGTCGATCACGCTCACGTGAAAATACAATCTGCCTGTCACAGTCGATGATGTTGTCAAGCACTCTGCCTCGCCGCTCCTGAGAATTAGCCGGCTATTACAGAGGCTCTGGGAGATGAGCGGAGTATTTGTTGTATGTCGGATATGTCTGAGGATGCTCCCAGCTTTACTTGGTATTTACAGGTTTCAGTCACTGTTTCCTGCGCTTGTTTCCCTAATGAATTTTGGAGACGTTTGGTGTTTTGACAGTAGATTGATGCTACATGATGTGATGACCAAAGCCTTCACGGTGGGGACAAAAAGACCTGCAGGCCATTTTACCTCACAGGCTCAGCTGAGAAGCTATAGATTTCCCTTTTGCACATGGGTTTGAATATTGTTGCATGCTTTCTTTCTTACTTTTAGAAGATATATGTGTCTGAGGGACATGAGGAGAGATAATATTTTTAGTCAAGTGTCTGCATATTATTCAGTGTAAAAGCATGTGTAAAACAAATTTTATTCCTAAAATTTTATTCTTGAGCTTAATGAAAATGTATCATTTTTGGTTTAATATTTTCAATTTAATTATGTAGTTCTTAATTTTGTGCAAGGATGAAACACTTTTTGATTGAATTGTCTTTTATCCATCCTGTTAAATTTAGCATACATATTCAGGACATGCTCAACCCAAACATCTGGAGAGATATCCCCACTTTAGGAGTCACGTCACACTTTGCAGAGGAGAGAGAATTCCTTTTCTCTGCTTTTTCTAATTTTATTAGCTTGCAAAGCCATGTATTTAATACGATTTCAAGCTCCTTATTAATAAGATTGATAAGAAAACTCAGAGGGTAACATCACCAGTAATTATGCTGCTAGAAATTCTACCACTGTAAATTATAATTAGAGGAGGAAAGGTGATAAAAATGTATTTTGATTCACTCAAGTCATGGAAGCACACTTTGCTAATATTAAATGTACGAAACAACAACATTTGTGATCCACTGATTTTCTTTTTTTCTTCCTATTAAAAAAAAGCCAGAGATATTTTTCTATCAATGTGGTATTTATATCTAAAAAAAACTATGAATTTAATGTTCTATATTAATTTTTATTTAAAAACAAAGAAGCAATACAGCTATGTTGTATTTGTTATTTTTTTCTTTTTTTTTTCTTTTTCACCACAAGATAATTTACCTAACCAAACGTGCATTATTAAAGTAAGTAATTTTTTTGCTAAACAATTAGACATAATTGTTACCATGACTCCAGGACAAATAGCAATAACCGATTGTTATCTATTTTGATAAAAAGCTCAAGGTATGTCACACTTCCACAGCATGATAACCTTGAGCAAAAAAACACCATCATTTTTAATACTGCCACAAACAAAAATGCATAACATACATTCTTGCTAAAAAAAAAATACGTTATTAAAAATGTAGAATAAATTTCAGCTAATTTTATTTACAGTCCTGAGGTGATAATTGCATAGAATATTACACAGTTTTGCCTTTCTGCTCTTTATACAGTAACATTGGGAAAGAAATTAGCTAATTGTAGGTGGTTATTTAGTTGTGCTTTCTGTTCCTGTAGCCAGCCTGAAGTGAGCCGGCAGCTGATTCATTCAGCCAGCTGACCACCAGTGCATTACATGTTGCACGTCTGCTACCAGGTGCGATTTTAAAACAGTAACATAATATCATAAAAGTGAGATAGCCAGAGCTCCATGACTGTCCATGATTTAAACATTTTCAAAATTTGTAAACTGTTTTCCTTCTAAGGAATAGAAAAGTGTAGAAGTTGCCTTCATTCAGCCAGCTGACCACCAGTGCACAACAACATGAGAAAAAGAGGGCGGATCCACAGGACCTAAAGCTCCTTAAAGTCTGGGATCTGGGAAACCTCTGGATACTCTTGCAGTTTCTCTGGCTTCTCATTAAAAGGACCTAATCAAAGGAAATCAGAAAATCTTAATGGCATCAAAACATTAACTCTCTTAATTCTAGTCCATGCTTACTTTCCAAACAGATGCATTACTCCATGATGAATATATATTACAACTTTAACTTAAAAACAGCCCATTTAGAGAATTTAAGTGTTTCTTACTTAGATTATGCAAAAAAGAACCCCTAAAGCAAATCCCCTGAAAAGTACATTTTTTTCTAGTTTGATTTTTGTCATCAAAATCACAGACAGTTACACCAAACGTCATAAAACCCAATGATGACAGATCATGTAAAGAGTTCAAGTATAAACTTGAACACAATAACAACAAGGTCAGGAGGACTTCTAAACTGCAATGGCCACAAGGTAGGCTCTCTCCAAGCTGTGTCACATGGGATTTGCATGTGTTGTATTTAACAAACAGTGTTCGGTCTGTACACCTTTTCTGCATTATGGATGAATCACAAGATCAACAACAAGCTCTGCTTTTGTTGCGCCCGGGGCTCCAGTTACAACATCAGAACAGCTCTTTGGTCCTGTGACCATGCAGACAGCCTCAGATGAAGCTCTGCCGGGTAAACTGTTGGTCAGGCCTGTTGCTTTTTTTTTTTTTTCTTGCTTTTTTTTCACACCATCATATGAATGCGTGTTTGTACATTCACACACCAAAACATCATTCTTACTTGACTCTAACAGTAGGAAATTTTCCTCTTAATTTTTATAATTTCAATCAAATAAACACTTAACATCTGGATATTTTGAAGAAAACAGAACAAAAAAAAAGGTTGGAATTCATATTTCATTAAACACCTGCAGAGTGACTACATATCAATCTGGTTTCTAATCACAGCTCTTTAATTTCATATATAGTATTAATGTGCCTACTGTATGACAGGTGCCATGGGGGAACCATCTGCTACAGATTAAATACACACTCACACTGCAGTTAAGTGTGCAGCCTGTAGGGGAGGTCTGCTCCCTTCTCAAACAGAATGAAACATCTCTGTTTAGTGTTAACTTGGAGGTATCCCTCGTGCAAAAATAAATCAGTAACTTAAACCATGCATTAACAGCATTTTAGCAATGCAGTTTAGCAGAATTATCATCTCTAAAAACAAGTCATTTTAAATAGAGATTAAATACTTGTTGAAATTATCCTTCATACTGCATTCTAATTATTTTCATTTTAATTTACTTGAGATGTTTTCATCCTAATCCCTGACATTGTTGTTTCTCTAACCTCTCTTTCTGTTCCTAAATCTTCTGTCATGCTTTCAGTCTGTATATATCAAGGGCTAAGCACTCTTTTTGTCTCCTCTAGATTGCTTTGAGAGAGAGAAAAAAACTTACTTTCTGTTAATGATTTTTCCTCCGCTTTGAATGGTTGGGAAATAATTTGGTATGAGCCGCTCCGGAGCAGGCACAGTTATTTCATTGTTCTTGCTGCCCTTTCTCTAATTGTGCTTAGCAAGGGGAGATGCTGGCATTCCTTTTGTTTTTTTGGTCTCAGTTCAAGGAGTGCCCACTAGAATTTCCTGAAGTTGTGTAAAAAAAACTGCACATGTCAAAGTGTAGGGAGTGCAGAAATGGGAGCGAGATTATATTTGCACAGATAGATGATGAGTTAAGATGCATAATTATCCTATTGAAGTTTGTTTCAAAGTTCAATTTTCTAGCACACACACTAGTCACTGACGATGTTCATTGTCCCTCACTCTTGTTCATATTGTGCTTTGAGACTTTATCAATAATGTAGTTCCGTACCTATTGACTGGCCAAACGACCAAGAAACATTGGTTTCCATTGCATTCTTTACCAAGTACAACATTTGGCAGGGAGAATTTAGGGTTATTTATTGTATGGGTTTGCCTTCTATGGATTGAATATGCTCTCACTCTGACTGCATATGGTTAATATAATTTGGGACAGTGGGAGTTTCAGAGTGCCTAGTTTCTAACGTTGGTCAGTCATAATGTAACACGTAAATGCTAAGATCTAAGTTTACCTGGATGAACATTTGCATTTCAAAACTGTTGAAATAGTTCAAACTAACCCAATCTATGTTTCAGTTTAACTGGTAAGAGTTTAATTGGTAAGAACAAAAATAGACCATCACTATATTGCGCCTTCTTGGGGGATGGGGAATAGGAGGCAGTCTGTTTTATGATCAACACAACTACAAATGTGAAGGTATGGGATATGTATTCTTTATAAGGAGTAAAGTGCTTTTGAGGGCCCCCTGCTAGCATGGAGGGCACAAACTCAATTATATCATTGGCTAGCTCTGGACAAGAGCACTGTAACTGCAGATTTACCCTGCATCCATCTCAGTTTTTTCTTTTGGAGTGATGTGATCTTTGAAGATTGACTCTGCATTTGCTTCTGCGTCCATGAAAAACAGGATTGGTTCTAATTTTGATAGTTGGTTTTGCAGAGGAGATGAGCACAAAGCTGCCATGCAGACGCAGTGTAAATGCTCTCATTGACTACAGTGGGTGCACATTTACTGCAGAGTCTGTTCCGTGGCAGAGCGGAGACGCAGGCAGTGTAAATTCGGGGTTAGACTCTTGTTGCTAAAACTGGAGAACTGGCAGTTTTGTGATATTATTTCATGGTAACTATTAAATGTAGTTTGTTTTAACCACACTGAAAACTGCTACCTTGTGCTAGCCGTATATGCACTACTTCAGATTTTTTAAGAGTTTTCAGTACATGTATATGTTATTTTGTCCTATAAAATATTCAAATCTGACTCAGTTTATAGAACCAAAGAAACAAGTTCTAGCCACATTAAACTAGTAATTAGGTAGAAGTTGTGCACTGAGTAACATTTTTTCAATGGACAACAGTGTTCAGAAATCTGTCTGGCATAGCATCTATCTATCTTTCCTCCTTTTATTATTTCTCTGTGCCACAGAAAGGTTTCTAGTTTTCACTGTTTCAAAATCCTTTACTCACAATGACTTGGCATATGTTCTTCCTGCAGCTGTTGACCTCTGCCAATTCTACGGACAATTAAAGATCATTTGGTGTGGATACACAATTTCTCCCACACAAGCATCAGATAACATCTCGCAGAGAAGAAAAGGGAGCGCAGAGGAATAAATGTGTCTAAATGAGGAATCCCCAGCTCATGTGTGCGATTGTGGGGCCTATAGCGGCCACGGGCTCCGGCTTGTGCTACATGGTGGAGCTTGGCAGACGAGCGGCACCGTCTAAAGCTCTTTGTGCCTTCAGGATCACCCTCGACTCATTCTTATTCATACATGATCAGAGGGGAAGCAGGCAATTGAGATTAGCCGCAGATCAAAAGAGCCGCCTAGCTCCAGCGCTTGTGTTTTGTAGATTCAGGCGGCCCCAGCACACAAGCAATGTATCGCGGCAGCGGAGCGTCATACTGTTTTCTGGCCTCAGCTCCGCTCAGAGGGGCTAGAAGGAAAAGGAGTTATCATACAGGAGGACATAACGCTGCTGGAAATCTCCCAGAGTTAAATAACAAAGGGAAGAGCAAATAAAAAAGGCATAATGTGAGCAAAATTACTCACTGTTTCTGTAAGCCATTAATGCATCACAACACCATGCTTTCCATACCACTGCTATCAAAACTGCTCCCATATGTGCAATAAGTCATGGTACAGTTGTAATTTGTTTAAAATTGAATGACTGACTGAATTCAATCAAATACACTTTTTCCAATGACGAAAACATTGTAACCACAAAGCATCTGGATTAACTTCATCTATAATACAATCAACTGAAACAGCAAATTAAACAACTGCTTAAACATTCACTTTCTTGCAATTAAATTAGTGTGAGTAGAAAATAGATATAACATCAAATTTCTTTAGGAATTTAACTGAGTTACACTTGGTGAGCATACCAACTAATAATAATTGGATACACACATTATATCACTCTTCCGCTACCAATAAAAATAAATTGGCACCCTGCTCAATTTTCTACCTTGCTACATCAATAACTAAAAACAAGAATTAAACCAGTTGCAGAGCTTGAAAGCAAGCTGACAGGATGAGGTTACTTTCAAAGGCAAAAAGGCAACAGTGTGAGAGCATTCACCACCCTACAGAGAAAGAAAACAACGTGTTTCCTCGACCATCAAAGCCAGGGAATTCAGAGCTGGTAAAGCTAATATGTGAGAGCTAAGCAGTTCCCGTAAACTGGGTCAAAGTTTCTAAGGTTCTAAATTTTTGGGAATTAGTGGTTCTCCATGAGGAAAGCAAATGAGAAAATGATATACTGTGAGTTCTACTTGTATGAGTTGGCAAAATTGGTTTGGTATGGTTTGGTGTAATAAGGAGAATGAAACAGTTTTAAACCTAACAAAACTCTAAGTGAATTAATGTTTTTGTTCCTCTCACTAACTTTTCAAAGTCTTATGCAAAATATATATTTGGCACAAAACAAAAAGAGAAAAAGATTGGAGACTTCTGTTTTGTGTGGTCATTTGCAAAACAAACTACATATATGAAAGTAGCCTAAAGTTCATAAGTGAAACTTTCTCCAAATTATTGCTTCCACCTTAGTTGAAATCAACTGTTTTTCCTGTCAATCTGGTGAGATAAAATCTACTTTAGTTTTGGAATAAAATAACAGAAAAACATCGAAAGAAATTTTAGAACTTTTTGAACAGAGTTGAACCAATATCAAAATCACAGCTTAATCTGTTACACATGTTTTGAACCAGTCTGCCATGTATGGCCTAACATCCTGGAGGGTACAGGGTTTTCCACTGACAGAATGACATTCAGACAAGATGGGGGGGGGAAAGGAAAGGAATAGATTGTTCTGTGAAAACTCACCCGTGCCTTTTCTCTGCTTCCCCAGGAAGTTACACCCTGCAGAACCAGCTGAGGCCCAAACGTTTAAAAAAGTAGAGAAAACCTGTTTGAAAATCTAAACAACAATAAAGACTGTAAAAAAAATAATTACAGAAAAAAAGAGAGAAAAATTAGTTTAAGTTCGATGTCCTGCATGAATTAAAGCCAGACCAGCTGGCTTTGAAAAGAAACCCCTATTTGGGTTGTGTGTTTGCCCCCGATCTCTGCCTGGACTGAAATCAGGTCTGCTTCTTTCCGACCACCCTGTGCCACTGTCCCAGCTAAGTGCACCTGCCCCTATCAGTCTTGCATAAATTTAGCCTTCCGACGGATCAGTGTCACTTGTCGGCACTGGCATATGTGCCCTCCCAAGAATCCTGCAACCTTCACATGGGCAAAAAAAGACTACCTTTGTCCCTTCACATGCAAAGACTCATGCCTGCATGTGCGACTTTGTAAACAAAGCTCCTAATTCTAAAGATTAGTATGCATGCTTCATGTATCTTACAGAAAATCTCTTCATCCTGTGAGCAAGCATTCTACATAGATGCTCTACTATAATAAGTAAAATAACTTGTTTGAATATGAGTAAATATTAAAGTAAACATTTTATTTGTGTCAAATATGATGATCTAGGATGTTCCTGCTCCAGAACAGGATAAAAATAAATGCATTTGGATGTGACAAATAATCCTGCCCCTTTCATAACCGGAGTCAGTGTACTCTATGTGAATCATAAATAAATTAACCACTGGAAGAAATTACTGAGCATGATAGCATCTTGACAAATATCAAAATACCAGGTGCACTGGTATACACCTATAATTTAGTAATTATAAGCTCATTTATCTGAGTATATCCATGACTAAAATCCGCCCACACTCCTGCTTTTTCTAAGCACCATAATGCTCAGAAAATGTTGTTTTGTCATTATTGCCAGATAAAAATCGTGTTTCCTTCCAAAGAAAAACTTTGGTTTCCCTAAGCTGCTGGCATAGTGACTTTAAGCCATTTTTCCATCCTAATGACACATTCAGTAGAGTGCAAGAATCAGCAGGCTTAAATCACAACATCTTCTGTGCACATTTGTGTGTTAGCTAAAATTGTTGTGGGGGTGGCACAGAGGTAATTGTAATTTTATCAAATAATTTCCAGTCACGCTCAAGTTATCTGTTGCCAAAATCTCTTGTATATAATGACACAGTACAACTAAATTAGTATGTCATATGTCCCTCTTAAATAGGTTGACTGTCTTAAGTGGAGATTGATGATATTAAGGAAAGATGAGCAGAATATAGATTAGTATTTTCCCAGAAAATATCCAAAAGTGTTGATCTAGAATGAGGGCGAATGACGCAGTGGCCACAGGATGATCGGTATTCACACTTGACAGTGGAATTTTGTTTGTATTGATCCACTTGTATTGCTTACATGTTTCTGGGCAAAGATAATAAACTAATCAGTTTTTTAGGCCAAATTCTATTACCATTACTACCTTTACTCCTGCAGCATGCACTAGCCAGTTAATGTTTGCCCTTTCTGGTATTTTTGTGACCTCATGCTGGACAGGAATTGAGTAATTTTTTGGACAGGAATTGGGCGGGAAGTGGATCGATGGTCACAGTTTATTTAATCTTGTTAGGCTTAAAAAAGGAGGTATTTGGTGTGCTGATGAGACAAAGTAGCAGAAATCTTGTGTATGTAGTGGTTATCCATTTTGAGGAAAAACAATGGATAACCTGAAATCAAATGAGAGATCTGTGCCAGATGAGAATCAACTCTAATAACATATATGAAAGATAACATGTTGTGTCGATGTCAGTGGCTGACTTCTAAGGAAGCAGCTGACTGAACTGACTGAGTGACGATGCACAGAGTTCAGTGGGCAAAAACATCAAACCTCGTAGCTGCATGGTTATTGAGTAATGTTATAGATGACGGACCTCTGTTTGAATTTTTTAACATTTGAGAGAAGAAAGTGATTCATCAAAACCCTTTTGTCGAGAGAAACATATTTCTGTCCATCCATCCATTTTCTGTTCACCCTAATGTCCCTAACGGGGTCGGGAGGGTTGCTGGTGTCTATCTCCAGCTACGTTCCAGGCGGGAGGCGGGGTTCATCCTGAACAGGTCGCCAGTCTGTCGCAGGGCAACACAGAGACATACAGGACAAACAACCATTCACACACACACACACACCCCTAGGGAGAATTTAGATAGACCAATTAACCTAACAGTCATGTTTTTGGACTGTGGGAGGAAGCCGGAGTACCCGGAGAGAACCCACGCATGCACAGGGAGAACATGCAAACTCCATGCAGAAAGACCCCGGCCGGGAATCGAACCCAGGACCTTCTTGCTGCAAGGCAACAGTGCTACCAACTGCGCCACTGTGCAGCCTTTGAAACATATTTCTGTTTCATTGTAAATTTCTCCATAGTATCTCCCTTATTTCCTTAAACCCTGGTGCTTTGCATAGGTTGTGTGTGTTCTTTTATCAAAATCAGATGGCCTTTAAGAGATAAATAATAATAATAATAATAATAATAATAATAGTAATAAAATTATAGAAACTTTAACCTTTGGACCTTAATTTAATACTACCAGTTCATTTGTCTTTCAAAGATTGGGAGGATGACCTGAAAAATGACCTCCAATGACATTTACTAGCATATTCAGCAACATCATCAACTCCATTGCTACTGAAGGAGAGGCTATAAATAACCACAAATGCTTAATATTTTCTGAGAACTAAGGGTGGTTGTGGTGTTTTAAAGGAGGTCAGTAAAAACCTCATGTACCTCAAGCCACAAGCAGAGCCTGATCAGAGGTTTAAAACCAAGTATCACAGGTCTTAGATAATTGCCAAGGGAAATACAAAGTCAAACATTTCAAACAGCAATAGCCAAACAAAAAAAAAGAAGCCTTGTGAAAAATGTTCATGATCAGCAATGCTGATTATGTGTAATTATTTCTGACTATATTCATGTATATTTAGGTCTGCTTAGGATAAATCCTAAGACTGTGACACAACTGATGTGTTTTGGTAAAGGGTCAAGACTGGATGGAAATATTTTAAAGACTAAAGACAATTCCTCTCACTGACGTTCTGATCAGGAGCAGAATTGGGGTAAACATAATATCTGCAAATATTGCAGGCTGAAATTTTTTGAAAAAGATAAGGAGAGAATTGGGATGTTGCTGATCAGTTTATTATATCTTGCAATAATTTGAAAGACACACTTCACAGACCTTTCAGTATGTCTTAAACTCAGTAATGAAACTAATATTCATGCATGGTGGATTTTTGTGCTGATGCAAAAAGGATCACAATAAAAGTATAAAAAAGACTGTGTATGGACCTATATTTATATATATAGGGATAAGAATGACTGGATGCAGTTCCAGATTGGGTGTAGAAGTGAAAATCATGTCAAGCTGATAGTCCTTATTCTCTGTTTTTACTGCCACCAACTTTCTGTCACCCAAGTCTCTCTAGGTGATCCAGTCACAGAACAATAACAGGCCTAGTTGAGATCACTGGTAGTAAACTTTTACTCTTTATGGTTTGTGTTTGGTATATCACCATAACAAAGCATATCTTCTTATTAATTGCAATGTGAGGTGATTATGGGACACTTAAAAGTTGGATTGTACAATGAACACAAATTTAGCAAACCATGCATTCCTATAGAGGTTTTTTTCTGCTCACCATTGTGTCACAACTCCTGTGTGCATCACTGTTAAATTGACCCTGAATGTGTGCACTCTGCATATAAAGAAGAGGTATTATGTAAAATCTATGTATTGTGTGTATTAGATTTACAGCAATGTAACACGATTGTACTAGCAACATAATACTGCTGAGCTCTCATTGGATGATTACCTGCAGTCAACATGGATTGCAGGTAAACTGAGTTTTTGTGGAAACTTAAAATATAATTTTAATAAAATATTGCATTTTGGAAACACAAAAACTAGTAAAATGTTTACTTTTAAAGTTACACTAATTATCAAACACATAGAACAGAAAAACAAATAAAAGGCCTAGAGTATGTTTGTAAGACAGAAAAAAATAGATGGTTTTTGAGAGATGGAAATTGAAAGATAAAAACAAAATCCCAAACAAATCAATATAGAAACTTGGTAAAAAAAAAAAAAAATGCTTGGTATGCCATAAGGTTTCAATAATTTTTATCACAGTAGAACCTTTTTTTTTTTATTGTGTCCAAACAGTACAATGAATGGTTTGAACAGACTTCAGTATGTCTGCCCACCTCTCTTCTCCATACAAGGTCGCTCTGTGTGTGTTCAGCTTCAGAGAATGATGAGAGGCTGCGGCACACAATCACCACCAAGCACATACCTTTCTACCCCACAGTCCAGACACAGACCTATGGGCTACATGTTTATCAGACATCTCAAGGTGAGATAGCTGATTTATGACCCCTGCTTATAAGGCTCTAAACTGAGTGTCCATCATCAAGTGATGAAAAAGAACTAACCTCAATGCAGAACTAAGAATTCTATGTATATGGATAAATAGGGTTTCTGGTCCTATCATCATGTCCTCAGAAAATTAAGAATTTTTGACCCAAATGGTCCTGGGGTGCTTCATCTGGATGAGCTTGGTCAGTTTTCAGTGACAAGAATGGATGAAGCAGAGCAGAAGGAGGGTTTGAAGACACTGAAACAAGAACAGGGAGCATGAGAGAGCTCGAGACTAGGAGAGCGAGCTACACACCTCCATCCAAAAACAATATTTTAAGTGAAACCTTACCCTTTCCATCTGGCTCTTTTGAAGGGTGGATTATGACTAGTGGCATGGCCGGGTTTTTAGCCTACACTGTTCCTTCTGTAAGACCAGAATGACATTTTTCCATAAGGATAATTGTAAAGGTCATAATTGTGATAACTGTCACTACTGCTGAGAGTTCCAAATATTTATATAATGCAAGCCATGTCAAGGTAAAATTAGGTTAAAGATATTTTCAAATGGAAAGGAAATATATTTCCATATATTTTGTCAAATTTTGTATTTTTGAAGAAAATTAGCTGCCACTCCTATGAAAAGCACATCTTTTGTGCTTAGGTTCCCTGTATGGTCATTCTTTCTGGAACAGGAGAAAGAAAGAAAGCATTTTCAGGTGGCCATGGTAACAAAATGAAGCAATTTCCTTTTCTCTTTCTTCTCTGTATTTGCCCTAACTTCCACATAAATCTCCTTCACCTTCTCTTCACTTAGTTTCCTGTGGACTGAGTGCAAATTGAGATATATAGTATGTTTTCCTCCTTTAGATGTGGCAAATAAATATTATATGTAAAGAAAGTTATTGAAACAATAAACCCTTTGGTGCTTTCTTTGTGTAATATCATGAATGGTAACAGAGGATATCCTCACATCTCTTCCTTTATGTTCATCCTGAGAATCAATATGGCCAAAGGCGTCATCTTTAATGTGGGCAGTTCAATTGAAATGTCAGACCCATATCTGCAAATTAGGAGAAACCTCAAAGCTATTCAAAAGCATAAAAGCAGAGAAAAGTGGGGAACAGAATGACTTCTTGATTAGCAACATTTCAAAGGCTTCAGCTAGCAGTTTGGACCAAACTCAAAGTATCACAATTGAGCACTTGATTAATATTCACGCTTTAAGTAATATTAATCATTGACATGGTGCAATCGCATCATTCAGTTAAATCTTAGTAGTGTCATCTTCCTTCTCCTACTGTCCCTTGAGTGTTTTCACTCCTCTGTAAATCCCTGACTGGTGTTGCAACTTTTAAACCCAAAAAGAATGAGTTTCTGATGACGTTTGAAACCAGCTTAGCTCTAGTTCACATTGTACAAATTCAATAATAGCCATATTATCAAAGCCTATAGTCCTTAGAATGCAGTAAGGACAATTTTGTTTTTAATATTTTTAACATTATTTTAATCTTTATGTGAACCTAGATGCCTCAATGCTGCTGTTACACCTGAATTTTCCCACTGTAGGAGAACAAAGGAGATTTATGTTCTATAGTACTAAAATCCAGTGTACAAAGTACAGTGGTTGTGCTTCCTAACCTGGCAAATATACTCTGATTTTAGGTTTAGGGATCATCTTTGAATAGCTTAGATCCACAAATACTTGAAACCCTTCTCAAAAATGCTTATAATGGCCCATTTCAATAGTTCAAACACCAAATATACCTCAATAAGCATTAATACATACAGTGAAAAGCACTACCGCCAAAGCCAATGTAGATATCTTCACTCTGAAGTTATCTTAAATGACTACCGCCCAGCTTCACTACTAACCCCAGTCATTATAAAATGCTTTAAGAGGGTCATCCTAAAACACATCAAGTATAACCTTCCTGCTGGTCTGGACAGGCACCAGTTTGCCTATAGAAGGAATCGGTCCACAGAGGATGCTGTGTCCTTAGCTTTGCACACAGCCCTGACACACCTGGAGCATCCTGACACTTATGTCAGGATGATATTCGTCAACTTTAATTCAGCATTAAATACCATCATCCAGGAGAAGCTGATGGTGAAGCTCCACCAGCTTTCATCATCAGTGTGCCTTTGGATCAGGGACTTTCTCAATAACGGACCTCAGATGGTGAAAATAGGGGACTGAACATCATACGCTATGGCTTGTAATAGAGGCATACCACAGGGCTTTGTGCTTAGTACTGTTCTTTTCAATCAATCAATCAATCAATCAATCAATCAATCAATCAAGTTTATTTGCATAGCACATTTCAGCAATAAGGTATCATTTTATATCATAAAATATATGATTTTGTGTTTTTATATCATAAAAACCTATAAAGTCACAGACGACACCACAGAGTCAACAATTACTCTGTTCACCCACAACTGTGCAGCCATCCACTCCTCTAACAGGGTTCTAAAGTTTGCAGGTGATACCAAAACCTCAACCTCCCTGAACAGGAAGTCTCAGAGGACAGTGCACCCAACAATCACGACTCGCAGGGAGGTAATGAAGTCATTAAGTGCATGGACAACGTCAAATTCCTGAGCATCCACCTCATCTCAAACCTGGGAAGAGGTGGTCGCTGAACACCTCTCTTCTAACGAGAAAGGCCCAACAAAGACTCATCTTTCTCTAGAAACTGAAAAGAGCTGGACTTCCTTCTCAGTTGCTCAAAAGATTCCATAGAGCCATGACTGAGAGCATCCTCTGCCTTGGTATGACTGTAGGTACAGCAGTTGCACAGTCCAGGCCAAAAAGATTTGGCCCGGATGGTAAAAACTGCCCAGTGGATTGTGGAGAGCCAGTTACCCAACCTGAACCAGACTGCAAAGGAAGGTCAGTCGTATTGCTGCTGATCCCATTCATCCAGGACAGAAACTGTTTGTACTGCTGCCGTCTGGGAAACAGTACAGGTACATAGGGAGCACAACCACATGGCTAAGGAACAGCTTTTCCCAGGAGCTGTGAAATCCATCTGTCCACCTTCCATCCCCTCTGCAAACACACTCACACCCATTTGCTGCACCATAAGGACTGATTAAGACTTATTTATCCACGTACCTATTTATCATCAAGGACTCTGTTCCAATTTTGTTATCTAGCTTGTCTAGAAACATAGTGAGAAATAAAAAATCTTATATCTTAAGTCTTTGATCTTGGGGTCTACAGCAAATTATGTATAGAATTTTTTTTTGTGAACTTTAAGAATGAAAAAAAACTATTTTATTATTTCAAGAATGATTATGTGGGATAAAATCATGCAAATATATATTTATTTCAAGCAATTAAAAACAAACCTGACTGATGCGAGCAGCTATGTTCTCACAAGCCAAAAGTCATGCAAGCAGATTAGTTTTCATTTGTAAAGGAATCTTCAAAGTCAGTTACCTTGGATACGGAAACTTATTATTTCTTATTCAGTTCAGTGTTTAGGAAACAGAAGTAATAGCTTGAAAGTTTTAATATGATATTTCTAGTAGCTGACACATAAATTGAATCACAAACAAAGCAAAATAAGATTTGGTCTGAACTTTCAGTCCCCTTCTTCAAAATATTTTTCATTATTTTGAATGTGTATGTAGATTTCAAGAAGATATTGTTTGTATTTGCACTTGGTAAATTAATCTAACTGAGATAGTTCAGTCCTAGATGAAAGCCTTCACTGCTCATGTCGAATGTATGGCATGAGAGAGTAGAGTTAAACAGCCACAGACAGCAGCCCATAGCAGCCCACTGTACTCCTGAGGGAGTACAGTGCTATGGTGCCCAGGGAAAACAAAGTCTCAGGCCAGAGGTTTAGGGTGTTGCCCAGGCTCCCCTGTCAACTGCACTTACTCTGACAGAACACAACTCAGACTCAGACCGCAGAGATAGAAAACGTCTCACTGTGTAATGGAAAAAAAGTGATATGTCAGTTGTTTCACTGTGGCCATGGTATTCCAGGTTTGCCACGCAAGCATCGCGGCTGAAGTCATTACTTTGCTAAAGACAACAAAATGTCAAGAAACCTAGTTTAGGATATTATTTGATGAGGAATCACAAAAAAGTTTAAATCCTTGAATAATGTTGTGTTGTTTTTTTATATATATATATATAAAATGGTCACACTGTATACCATAAAGAATCCTCATTTAGCCATTTTGCTGAATTATGACTAAGGTGTAAAATGTTAAAATAGTTTACATTTGCTAGCGCTCTTTAAATTTCCCTGCTTTACATAGGAAAGAGATTCAAAACTGTTTTGTATAAATCTTACTAGAAATAAAGTGAAAATGAAACAATATTACATTCACTATACAATTTTGATACTTTTTCCTGAAGAAAAAAAAAAACTAACCTGAATTTGAAACAGCATGTATTTCAGTAAAACAAGTATCTCATACATTATACAGATTTGCTTTAATTGGCTGTAATCAACAAATTAAAAGAAGACTAATAGAAAATATGTCTGTCTGTAATTAATTTATATAACCGCTTTTAGTTAGTAAATGGAGTGACTGATAAAAATGAATATTTTAATAATATTCTAATTTACTGAGTAACTAATGCAAATGGAGCCTGACCATGTATTGTAAACAGTATGTTAATGTAAGATGATTTATTTTATTCTTTTTTAATATATAACAACTTCATTTAAAATGAGGACATTTCATTTAAAGAGGGGGAACTAATTGACATCGATACATGAATGTAACAAGAAAAATGTAAGTGTTGGAGCAGCTGTGAAAATATGCAGCTGTGAAGGATCAAATCTGGATGGATTACTTTTTACTTCCTATACTATTTAGTCTACTTATTGATGTGATGCTCTATACTTTTTTTTAAAACATTGTCTGATTTTGTAGTTTTTTGTCTATTGCGACATACTATTTGTTAGAAAGCTGACCACACACATTATAAATTATTATGACTAACCTTAACTACAGTATGTGGCGGACTGCCACATACTGTAAATGTGGCAGTCCGCCAGGGTCTCACCTTCACTTACATCAGATTCAGACTTCCAAAAAGAGTGAGCAAAGTGGTATAACTTTTTTGATGCATGTGGACTGTTCCTCTAGTTTAAAGGCATTTGCAGATGCTGTGAACCCTTTTTATTTGCAAGAATATCCAATATTGCAGAAAAACAACAGTTCCCTTCGCAATATGTCTCCTTCTCTTCGCAATAGAGAAGGAGACATAGACTCCTTGTCTATGTCTTGGGGTCTAGGTATAAAATTTTCAGCACAGCTCATGACCACATTGACATGATAATTAACTTTTATGAGTTAAACCTGTGTTAATTTGCAGCAGTACTGATTATTCAGGAAGTTAAGAAGTAGTTAAAATTTGATTTAAAATTAGATAGACAAATCTAATTGTGTTTTTTTCATACCATAGAAAATACATTTTTGCACACCCCTCAATTACTGAATAAATTCAAGCTTACTCCCACCTTCCCCCCACAGTCTACCTATACTCTGGTCATGCTATAAGTGTCCTTTTTAAATGAAGCCATTTAACCCTCCGCTATAAAGGAATGAAGTATTGCAGCCAGTGCAGGGCATTGTGGCTACCATTAAAATACATTAAAGAATATTCTTTTCTCATATGTACATGATTACTAAGTTAGTATTTCTGTAAATATGTCTACACAAGCATCTTTACAAAAGTAAGCTGCACATACTGGGGAAGAGTCAAGAGCCTTCCATGTCAATAATGAGAGGCCCACTGCAGAACATCCAACAATATACATAGACAGTTATGCACAAATTCATGTGAACCACACTGCACTGCACAATGTGCACAATTAAGCATCAAGGCACAATCTTTGTACAAGTTCAGAGAAAGAAATGGTCCGAGCGAGACTTGTCATCCACCTGTCAGGGGCAGTGATAATTTCAAAGTGTTCCCTCTGTGGCCTCTTCCATACGCCCTCCGTGTTCAACGCTGTTGAATAATCATTTAAATGTCTCCTAATCAGCCCCTTTGCCATTTTCAATTACACCTTTCTAACCTTACATTTGTGTAATTTTCTAATCTAGATGAGGCGTGGGGCTGTCACATGTGCCAGAAGAATGCAGCAAAGTACCAGCAAAGACGGATAAATGAATCCACACAGAGGGCTATGTATGCTCCATATAGCATGCCGCTGCTGATGAAATATGGCGGCTTCCGGTACTTTGAAGTATAAGCAGTTAAAATTTCCACTGTATATGAATGCATTAATAATTTGCCATGAGATTTAACGTTGCTCTGGATAAGACAAACGGACTTGCTGTTCTAATCTTACATGTTATTTGTGCAGCAGCAGTTCTAATTCACTTCAGTATTGATTTTCGCAAGTCCAGAACTCTCTACCTTTGTGTAGAGCCACCAAGGGGGTAAAAGCATTTTCAAAGGGCAGCTTTTGGTTGAGCCATGTTTCTGGTAGTGCTGCTCTGAGCAGATGAATGTGGAGTGCAAGTATAACCCGAGTCGTCACCCATTACTGTGTTTTAGGTTAAAGTGCCCAACTGCCCACCACTCTCCTAACTGAAAAAAGCACCTAAAAGGACAGTGAATGATGCAAGGTACCCCCTGCTACTTTTTTTCATTTTCCTCTTTTTTATACTCATTTATTTATTTTATTTCTGGCACCACAATTCAAGAGCTTCATGTGTTCACACTTTATGCTCATGTTTTCTTTATCCTTACTTTGTTGCCTGATTTTATTTGCAAGGGATTTTGTTGTAGTTAAATGTGACAATAAATGTGAACAAAAGTTTCATGACCCCCCACCTCCTCTCACAGATTTTAGTTTTGCTTTCCAGGAAAAAGGTTTACATATTAATTATATTAGTCGTTCACAATTTTTTTTTTTTTTTTAATCACAAACCATTTATTTGTTATATTGTTTTTTGTTTTTCTTATTTTTAAAACTGGTTGGAAAGTAACAAAGCAAAATAGCTTTGTGTCTGTGTCATGTTAAAAGATTTAATGAAGAAATAAAGACAAAAAAAACTTACAATATCCCATGGGAGCACAGGGAGCCAGAGCAAAGCAAAAACAAAAATCTAGAACACAAAGTCGGCAGGAAAATTCAGGGAAGTAACAAGGTTTAACAGGAATTAATAGGAGGAACCGGCAGTGAGGAACTGAGAATGAGTTGTAAATATACTGGGGAGGTCAATTACTGAACAAGAAACAGATGATTGATTAGAAATGGGCTGCAGCTGTGAGGGGAGAGAGCAGGAGGCAGGCTGAAGAGAGAGAGAGAGAGAGAGAGAGAGAGAGCAGGAGGCAGGCTGAAGAGAGAGAGAGAGAGAGAGAGAGAGCAGGAGGCAGGCTGAAGAGAGAGAGAGAGAGAGAGAGAGAGAGAGCAGGAGGCAGGCTGAAGAGAGAGAGAGAGAGAGAGAGAGAGAGCAGGAGGCAGGCTGAAGAGAGAGAGAGAGAGAGAGAGAGAGAGCAGGAGGCAGGCTGAAGAGAGAGAGAGAGAGAGAGAGAGAGCAGGAGGCAGGCTGAAGAGAGAGAGAGAGAGAGAGAGAGAGCAGGAGGCAGGCTGAAGAGAGAGAGAGAGAGAGAGAGAGAGAGCAGGAGGCAGGCTGAAGAGAGAGAGAGAGAGAGAGAGAGAGAGCAGGGGTTGAGGGAGAGTACACAGGGGACTAGGAAATAAATTTAACAATGAAGAATAACTAGATCTAAGAAACTTAAACTAGAGTACAAAGAGTAGCTAGAGACAAGAAATAAACTAGAATCACCTAGAAGAACTGAACTGAACAGAAACAAGGCTGCTCAAAGAAAGAGACTAAGGAACACAAAATAAAAAAAACCCTCAAAAGAACTCAGCTTGTGGTTCTCTTAACCATGAATCAGAGCTTCAAAGTGACAAAGAACATGTTTCTTTTTCATTTTCAAGTAAACATGACTGACTCAGTAGATGTTTACCTGTGGAAAACTTACCCATATTTGGACAGTTCACTGATGACTAAAATCCCTCCATGATATTGAGTGTTGATTCATATATATAACTAGTTTTGCTTTATGCTATACAAGTCCAATTCAATAAAATAAAATATTAATAGCAAAATTAATTTACTTACTCACTCAGTCATGTTTTATTACACAGAGATATATCTTCAATTGTTTCTGCTCGTTTTGATGATTATAGTTTACAGTAAAAGAAAATCCCTACATTCAGTTCCTCTAGAAATTAGTATGGCAAACAAGGCCCATAAAAAAATGTTTTAGGACTTGACACACTGGACCAACAACAACACATGACATTAATCTACCATGCTAACGCCACAAGCAGGAAAAACTGAGAAAAATGAACTTAAGCAAACATATGGTGTTATATCCAGATTGTGTGAAGTGATATATCAAAAATAAAATTGACAGCTTCATGACTGTTTATGATTGTTTATAAGCCTCAAAGCCTTAAAAGCTGAGCACATGCTTGCTATCTGAACTTTTACAGCTGTGACATGAGTACTTATGTCTTGTCAAAATAGAGATATTCAAAAAAGAACTTAATGATACTAAACAAATCACTACAATTTATTTGTTTTAGAATGATTTGATCTTTTTTGAGGAAACTTGACACTTCTTTCATTCCTCATTAAAGTAACATGAGCCTAAAACAAAAAACAGCTGTTGTTGTAAACCTACTTATTGTATTTCTTTCTTTAGTCAGTGTCTGTATATTCCTTTGAAAGTGGTTACATCTTTTTCTGTCCTCTGAAGTCCATTTCCTTGTGAGTTTGATTAAATTCCAAGGAAGAAGGTTGGCTTCAGCTCAGCAACACAGATCTGACAATTTAATAAGGCAAAATACTGAAAGCAGCAGTTGTTTTGTAGCCATCTGCTTGTTTTTTAAACAAATGCTTGATATGATATGCATTCACATTTTTGTTATCGCTTAGAATTGTGATATTTTTGAGGTAGAAGTGTTTCATATTCAAACAGCAGATTTAAAGATTTGATTATTAAAAAAATATTTTTTTTTAGTGCCATTTTTTATCAGTCTCATTTACAAATAGAAAAACCTCAAAGATTATGCTCCAGCTAAAATGTTTCCCTTCCTTTGCCTCTACTCAGATAATGTCTACATGCAAAAATGTGTTTTGATGAATAATCCTTCCTTTCATCAGATCCCTACGTAAAACAACTTTTTGATTGAGGACAAGTATAGCTTTCCAACTGGACCTCTGACTCAAAGAGACTCTTAAACAAAAAGAAATTCAACACCTCAGCATCAGATTCCTCACCACAGCAGAGGGAAACGGTATGGGACAGAGTCACTGAGTGCACTATATATAGAGGCTGTAAGAAGAAAACACATTCACTATTGTGAAGATCTTTCTTATCACAATCCAATGAAAATGATCCTATTTTAATAATGAGAATAGCCACTGTAATTAGAGCTGATGAAAAATTACGAGGCCCGCATGATTTTCTTTAAATATATGGAACCACTTTTAGAAAAATCCTGAAGCAACAAGATTCTGCTTCAGGGTTCTAATCTTTTCTTTGTTCCAGAACTTGAAAACAGCTAAAGACAAACAAGATTTTTATTTTCTTTCTTCTCTCACTCTTTCTTTCTGAACTGTACATAACTTTTTACCTGCTCCGGTGTACAGTAGAGGTCATTCACATGAAAAAAGAAACTTTTTCTTTCTTCCTTTTCTTTAGTTGTGGTAAAATCTGTTTCTGATTTTCACTTAACATCATCCTGCCTAACATAACGCTTCGCTTCAGTCACATTTGTCCAAAACACATTGCTTCAAAAGTCCTGTGACTTATTCAATTGCAATTGAATAAAGGCTGACCATGCTTTCAGGTTGATTTCTAGATTAAGGCTTAATTTCTTGTCAATCCTTTGAAACAAGCTGTACTTGTACTTACGTAGTTTTATAACGTGTACTGCTGTATGTAATAACTTTTTTTGTTTGAATATCACTTTTGACTTTTTCACAATTTCTCTAAATGCTGCGTGCTCTTAACCCTGACTGAACTTGCTGTGATATCTAATCCTGAGATGATTAGTGAACGTCTTGAATTACATTCTCTAGGCAAAAATCTTTCTAACTTTGAAAGGTAGACTCCAAATTGCTTAAAATTGCTTAACAACCACTGATAGTCTGATATGGTAGAAAAAAACGGTTCTCTAAGTTGATTGCTTTTCTTTTCACATTCACATTGTGCTAAGGCACACATTTTATGAAGGCAGACACGCTTTCAGATGGTTATTTAATCAAATGCATTGGAAGAAACGCACTTGACTTTAACCTATGCTCACTTCCAGTTAAAGCAGGGTTGGTTTTGTAATACAGTTTTGTCAGCTGCTTTATTTTGGGTCAGAAATTTGGACATAAGACTTAGGGGATAAACACATTTAACGATTTGTGTAAGCATTATCCAAAATTATCATTGCTGTCTTGGCCAATACCTAATATTCACTGATAATATCACAGTCACATGACTAAATACAACATGATCAGCCCACGCAAATTTAATAAAACTTTACTGGATTGTGATCCCACAGCACACATATTCTGAGACAGCTCTATGTTTGGTCATTAGAATATCAGGTTGCTTGAAAGAAGTCAAGTAAGCAAAGACATCCATTAATATAAAATATGTTATCCATCTATCCTCGGCACTTGCTGTTATACTAGCAGATTTGCGGGGGAATGGGATCGTCATAAAGCGAAGTTAATCGATGCACAAAAGGGGAGAACATGCAAAGTACATGCAGAAAGACCCCATGCTGGGTTTTGAACCCGAGACCTTTTTTCTGCAAGGCAATAGTTCATTCAACTGTGTCACCATGCAGCCAAAAATCAAAGGATCAACACAAATTGTAACATAGTCACACTGGCTACGGGTG
The DNA here is from genome assembly GCF_001444195.1 of Xiphophorus couchianus. Classification (NCBI taxonomy): domain Eukaryota; kingdom Metazoa; phylum Chordata; class Actinopteri; order Cyprinodontiformes; family Poeciliidae; genus Xiphophorus; species Xiphophorus couchianus. The sequence goes on from NC_040239.1 coordinate 19,473,212, forward strand.
TGTGTGTGTGTGTGTGTGCATGTATGTGTCGTCAAAATAACAAGCAATATTTTTGGAGAGACTTTTCTTTGAGTATCAAAACTAAACTGAGCCGTCTGAAATACCAGGAGAGGAAGCCGCCACAAATCACACAATATAATCTTTATGTCTGAAGACAGCTGTACTAAATCCTTAATTGAAAGTGGGATTCAGATGTACCATGAATGATCAGCTTTACAAGTTTACAGGGACACAGAAACGGGAAGTAATCCACTGGAGCTGTTTTATGTGCTCAAGCATAGCAGGGCACGTTTATGCTTTTCCAGTAATTTAAAATGACACTAAAACAGCAAAACTAATGTTTAACACTGACATGTGGAGGCTGAATATTGTTCCTTACATAAATTTTCCTTTGCCGAGTAGTCATAGTGACTCATCAAGCAACTCAGTCTCCTGCTGGTACACACAAAACCTGTCAAATGGAGAGTTTTTCTTTTAAATCCATATGTTCTTATGGGTTACATGCATTTCTATTCATTGGCAATATAATGTTTAGTATTTCATTCAGTCAAAGAAAAAAATATGAATTTATGTGCAAAGCCTCTAATGTGTTTGAATTATGGATTTTCAATTTCTGGTTTCTTTTTTTAATATGAACCATGCCATGCAGTCACTACAGTATGTAAACCAAACAAACTCATGTGAACTAATGAAGTTTTTCCAAAGCTGCTATTGAAGCAAAAGGTGGCTGGGAAAAAACAGGTTGTTATCATGTTTAATCGTTTTGGTTGTCTACTTTTTCATTTTGTGAAATGTTATTTTATAGAGTATTATGAAAAAAGTAAAAAAGAAAACAAGATCTTGCAGCTGAGGATTTCATGCTATGTGTTTATATTTATGACAACAAATACATAGAAATGACATACAAGATGGATGATGAGTTATTTTTGTACATTATCCCTTCATAGAAACTACAATAATACACTGCTAATAGCACTCTTCAATGTAGAAGTTGTTACAAAATGGAAAAGACTCAAGCTTCTTTCATTATCATTGAGTTATTTTTAAAACTGATGTAAAAGAGAGAGCAGACATGTGAGTATTTTAAATAAAATTGTATTATCTGAGCTATCTTGGGCCTTGCCAAGGTGTTAATTTGTTGAGCCTTCCAGTGATTGAAATTTAAAGCAAACAGGATCATCAAAATGGCCACATGATCTCTTTGCTATGAAAGATGTTGAATTTGGAAATGTTGGAACTTTTAGAACTGTCAGAGTTAAAGATCTACGTCTTCCGGGAAAGCACATAACGTCTGTGGTTTTAGAAATGCTAGCAGCCCTAATGGTTCTTGTCACAAAGATAAGTTGCTAAAGAAACATTAGTGTTTTTACGTTGCTTTATTATAGTTTCTTCAGTAAAATCTAAATCAGCAAGTTAAAGTATAATGAAAAGCTTTTTAACTACAGTATATATTTTAAAAAAAATATTAAAATTAAAAATTAAAAATGGAACAAAATTAAATATGTTCCAATAGCCTTCCAAATGTGTATCTTGAATGTTTGACATCCGAAATCATTTGAGTTGTGCTGTAAGGGTTGACTTTATAATTAGTGTCTATCATGGTTGCCAAATTTGCTTAAAAGTTGTCCAAATGGAATTTAGACAAATGATTTACTAGTAGCGTTGAAACCATAACCACTATCAGTTTTATTTTATTCTTCTTCATTGAGAGATTTGAAAATATGATTCGTAAAATAATTGTTCAAATTTATGAAAGGCCATATATCTGAAGGATTTTATTTGCAGAACCTTAGGGTTTAGTGGAGTTTTAGTTTTAGGCTTCAGTGTTGCATGTAAACACACACAAACCTTCAACACAGAAAAACTAGCAGACGTAGTTAAACTCATCTGCCTCTAATCGCTTCAGTAAAACTTCATTTTTGAGCGTAAAGTGGTGGTTCGGAATGCCACTGCAGCTGATAAGGCTTTGTGTTGCATTATTTTTCTAGGGGACTGGTACAACACAACTAAGAGACTTTATTGATTCAAATTAATTAATCCACTTACAGAGGAAGGGGATTCTGCAGCTCTGGCGTGACTTAAATAGTCCACACAAATTAAACTGCATATTTGTTGCCTTTAATGATATTCCACAAGTAATTGAATCGCAGGAATTTTTTTCAAAATATGTTACATTAGCATGCAAAAACCTGGTGTTTTAGTAGTGGATAACCCAAATAAATTTGATATTAATTAATTTTTGATACGGTACAAGCCTGTTTAGTGTGATTGTAATTACCATTTCTGCTGTGAAGTAATAGGGACTGGATATTAAGGGGGAAGAGAAGATAAAGCCAATACATATTTATATGTGAGATCTCAGTAAGCAATGCACAGGACATAAAACAAAAGGTAAAATAAAGTTAAAATGCATACACTTTTCTTCAAACTACACAATAGTTAGCATTAAAACAATCTTTCAAGATGCATTCCTTGTATTGAATTTTTTTTTTTGCAATGGCATAAAATTTGTATGATATAGAAGGTCCATATTGCTGCTGTTTCCTTTTTTCCCCTTCCTAATACTTTATGATAGGCATACCACAACACTCCACACTAATCCCAGCAGGAAAAGCATAGATTACACATTACGTGCTTGGGCAGATGCTTTTACATGCACGCAATTAAGAATGCTACCTCTCATGTCAAAACTAAATATGTTAAAATAGTAGACATGTTGGAAGAGTTGGTATGACATAATGACTCATTTCTTGTTTACAAAGTGAAGTTGGAGGTATATTTGATTAAGCATGCATAATGGAAATTAATAATTAAATTTTTGCTGCACATGCTAAAGAGGGTAGTTGAGTGTAAGTAAATGTGTTTCAAGTCTCTAACTTTTTAAATATGATCATTCTTATATTACAGCAGCAGTTTTGTCACTCACAGAAACACTTACATTTCAACAAATAATCAATAACATAAAGGTCGTATTATGAAATGTTTACATTTAGATGTTGAATCTCTTTTTTTTTAATCTCTGGAAAAGAAATGGATTTGACTTTAGTTAAAAAAAATGTGTCTGTTAACTGAAGAAAAGTCTTATCACCTTTTGCTCAGTAAGCCACTTCTTGTAGCCATCAACTAGTCTCTTCCATAGTTCAGAGGAAAGTTCATCCCACTCCTCACCTCCCTTTCAGCAGTGAGATGTTTGAAAGATTTCTATCACAAACAACCTGCTTAAAATCACCACACAGAATGTCAGTGAGATCAGAATGAGGGCTTTGACTCGGCCGAGGGCTTCCACTGTTTCCTCTCAGCTGGGCCTATGTTGCATTACTGGTGTCTTTTGGGTCACTGTCATGTTGCAGGATAGAGTACTGCTTTGCCTTTTCTTTTTTTTTTTTTTTTTGGCTTTACAGATGGTCTAGTATTTTCTAGAAGCACCCTGTCACACATGGTAGAATTCATGCTGATTTCTATGTTGATGAGCTGGATAGGTCAAAGCAAAGAGTCTCCAAACTATGACACTTTAATCTCTATGTGACATAGTTGGTATGATGTTCTTTTCCTGAAATGCTGCATTTGGTCAATGCAATGTCCTCTGTTACAGAGTTCACAAAATTCAGCTTTAGACTCATCTGTAAAAAAACAATGGTCTGTGTCTTTGTTCTCGACATCCAATTTCAAACTGGCCTTTGGATTTTTCTTAGAGAGCAAATGCTTCTTTTGTCCATCCATACCATGAAAGCTGACTCTTTGTAAATCTACAAGCATGTACTTTCACATCAACAGTAGCAAGAGTTTTCTGTATGTCCGTTGATGACATTTTAAGCATTTTCAAGACTATTTTCGGCATCTTGCAGTTGGCTCTCAAGATCAGCTTACTTGGATGGCGAGACCTGGGTATGTCAGCAGTTGTTGCCCCTCCACTTGTTGACTATTTCCCAGACAGTTGATTGGCTGGTTTTAAGTTGATTTATGACCTCTTAATTCATTACCAGATTCATATACTACATCAATCTTCTTTCTGAAGACTTGAGAATATTCTTTGGATCTTACCATGATGTTCACTTTTGTATACAAAGTAAGGAGCACCCCAAACTGAATGTGAATGGCCAAGACAAAACCAGGAACAAGAATCACTGGGGATCTTTAGAGATTATGAAAAGTTTGGATTCTAAGCTTTCTAATGATGTCAAACAAACACATGGAAACCAAAAATTAAAAGAGGATGATATGTCTATTTGAATGATGGCTATCTGGAAACCAGATTAATAAAACAGTTACTAGATGCAGTTGGCCGGTGTGGCTTGTGCTACTGCTCATCGCCTCGTTACCATCATCTCACACTCAGCACAGTCGCAGCAGTGCAACCTGAGGCCGGGGAGACGTAGATCTGCCTGCCAATTGCATGAAATGTAACATAATAGTGTTCTGAAAACAAAAAAAGTTCTGAGACTCACCCCAAGAAAATTTTAAATATTCTTGCAGACATGAATGCCTTTGATCATACAAATAGTTTTCTTTTCAGTGGTATCTTTATGGTGGATGCTGTTATGCTTTGGTGATGCCAGTGAGCCATGGGTTTTGCTTCAAACTTTTAGAGTGGATAAATTTCAGAATGCTGGTTTGATGTTTCCATGTGGTGATTTTTTAAACAATGGTGTCGAAGCTCCATTTCTGTTTTATTTCCTAATACGCTTCACTCTCCGACAAATAACAGTGTTATTGTCAGTGTTACAGTGCCATCGATTGGCCTGGCATACCTGCTACTTAATTTTCTAAGGTGCTGCATCATGTTGTGTGCACAAACATTTTTTTCTTAGTATTTTACAAAAATATACCGAGCCCATCTCTGTGTGTACAGTGCCTTACTCTGTACACAAGCGTAATTCAAATACAAAGCTTATTTTTAAACCTTTCAAAATGCTATTTAAAGCATAGAGGCTTTCTTCATAAGTCCAACCAGAATATTTAGCTTTTTTTTTTTCTCAGAAATTAGAAGTCTTATATATTGTGTCTGTTTTTGCTTTGGTGACTTGTTCCTATTTTTCTAATGATGCGTTACAAATGTTCGAGGTTTAAAATAGACAAACCTTCTTGAAATTGCTGAATAATGATGTCATTGATCAATGTCACTGGCATAGTGTCTCATCTGTTCTTAAATATCCTTTGATATTGAGATGCATTGTGTGTTTTGAGATCTTTTAGTCTACTTCATACTGTCATAAAGGTTCTGTGTAAGTGGTTTCTTAATTCTTTATGTTTAGAGGTAATCATGCCTGCTAGTGAAACGGAACCAAAATGTCGAGCTAAACACAATTAATTCAGGGGCTGAAGTTACGGTTAAGGTTCTTTTGGATATATTATTTTTCTTTATGAGAAGGACATTGATTTTTAATTCACTCTGTATATTTGTAGTTCATTTGCATGTTGGTCTGGAGCAATGAATTATGGCAAAAAAAATTTAACAAGGGAAATATTTTTTCTCAGCAGCGCTGCTTTTTCATTATATCTAATTTTTTTGTTTTAGCAAAAACGTAAGATAACAATGACATCACAAGAGAAGCAACAAGAGCATCTCTCCATTCAAAGATCAACTACCCTCTCTATCCTTTTTGCCTTTTAAAAGGAAGACTAATGAAAGACAACTTTTTTCAGCTCCCTAGAGAGTGAAAGAACATTTTTCAGATTGAAAACTTCCTGGTGATGTCTTGCTTGGCTTGTGAAACGTTATAATTACTGCTGGGGGTCTCCTCCTGCTCTGTTTGCAGGGGGGCTGAGCAGCGTTTGCCTGCGCTCCAGGGTTCTCCCCCAGTTCAGCACACTTGGGCCCATCTAATTAGAGTCTCTGCCACATCTCCTCACTGCTGTCTCCACGCACAGCTGGGGACAACCCCCAAATCAAGCTGCGGTGCACAAACACTCACCAACCCATATTCTGTGAGCAACAACAGGCAAGCGCTGTCGCTACAATCTGAACATTAGCTCCTCCACTCTCTTTCTTATCCATCTCCTACCACGTTCTGTTAACACCACCTCCGTTCTCTCTTCGCCATCCGTCTTCTATGCTCTGCTTTGTTCTCCCTGTTCTCCTCACCAAGCTCAGGCACAACATCTACAAAGAGCCCCACATAGGAAGATGAGAGGGAGCGGAGTGAAGAGGGTTCAGATGTTGCACAGGGCTTGTGTGTTCGCATGTGCGCTTGTGTTTCCGTGTTTGTGAAACTCTGAAAAGTGTGAGGCGGCAGGAGATCGCCAGGGTAGTGAGAGTCGGTAGTACACCCAGAGGCGCATGGAAAGAACAGAGAGAACACTTGCCCCCCCATCAAGAGCAGTTGTTCAAACCCCCGAGGCAAGGTGATGCAGGAATGGGGGAAGCAACAAAGGGCAGAGAAGGTGGCAGGAAAAGCTGCACTCCTTTGCTTTTCTGTTTCACCTGTTTCACCCTCACAGTCTCTTCAGACTCTCCCCCAACAATTTCTTTATACCCAGTGGGGTCACGAAGACTGGTGGAGAAGATTTTTTTCTTTTTTTATTATTATTATTTTTTTTTTCTTTTCCACACATCCTCTTCTCAGATAAAGTTTCGAAAACAGGAGTTTTCTCAACTCTCTGAGACACTTGCAAATATAACATGTTAGGCATCGGTCTCAAAATATCTCACATTTTCTAGATAGATAGATAGATAGATAGATAGATAGATAGATAGATAGATAGATAGATAGATAGATAGATAGATAGATAGATAGATAGATAGATAGATAGATACTGTAGACAGATAGACAGACAGACAGACAGACAGACAGACTGGGGACCTGGTTGTTTCTCCATATGATCTTGCACCTGGAAATTTGAGGGAAGTGACCATATTTACCCGGTATTTTCTCAGTTCTGCTCTGGTTTTCCCTCCATTCCGCTCTCACTCTTTTGCACGTGTTGAGGACACACACCTGCAGTCAGCCTCTAACCACATGCCACGCTTCAGTAATCTGCTGACTCCCTCTGATTTACAGCTATATGTCTGGTGAGTAGCCAAAGACCTTTGACAGCCTAGTAACTTTACACTGAACACCATTTATTAAACTTACTCGCCTACACTTTGCAGCAGTTCCAAATGGAGAGAGGCTAACAGCTTGTGTTATGACTTGGTTTTCTAGCTGAAATGCTGTTTTTTGGTGAAGTGTGAATTAGGGACAGGAATGCTGCAAAATACCACACCTAAATACATATGGTATAGAATATCTTTATACACACATTTCTACATGTCTTCCTGAATTCACTTTCCATACCCAATTCATCCTGTCCAGGGGTGCAGCCAGCACTAATCTGTCATAGAGCAAAAGAATGATTATCGGTGAAGTGCGGCTCATTTGGTAAGAAATCCAGATTGGACCGTTTTCCATTGATTGGCTGATCAAATACTAAAAAAAACCAATCAAAAAACAATTGTTTCTTTTTTATCATTATTAAATATTATTAAATAGATGCATAAAATCTAAGGGACAGTTTCATCAATATGGGTTATATTTCAAATGAAAACATTTGTCTCTATTGTAATTCAATTTTCATGATTATGTTTGAAAGATACTAACAAACAAAAATCTGAGAAGAAGAACACTTTCTGTCAAGAAAGTGTTCTTGACAGACTCTGTCTAATACTCAGACGGAGTATTATTCATACTCCATCTGAATAATATAATGAGAAGAGGGAACATAGATTTTACTCCAGCCTTATAGTGCTTCTATGATAGATCTTTTAGAAACTGAGTCTTGAAACACTGGTAACATCCCTGACCGAAGGTTTGCTTTCTTGGCTACTCAGAACAGCCAGACAGGCTATTCTATAAATAAATCCTTGTGGTCTAAAACCATTTCCATTTCACAAATAGTGAGGCTAAGATCACTCTAGGGAGCCATTGGAAATGCTGGAAAATGTTCAAGGACATTCCCCAGTTTTATTTCAGTTAACAATGGGGTTGCTTGGATTTTGTATTGATATGAACATCATCACAACTTAAAATTTCCCAGCTCTGGGGCTAATAAAGAATTTTTTATCTTATCTTGACTTAGGGACCTTATTGCCCTTATTTTCTTTTAGGTTTCCAGTCCCTTTAGTTTGTGGCAGAAGTGTTTCAATCAGAATTTCTGCATATTTCATAGATTATTTAATGCAAACACCACAATCTAGATCATCAGTCTAAAAAAAAGTTTAAATGTTAATTTCTGAAAAAAAGCTTAGGCGAAATCCGCCAATCACCTCATCATGCTCCTCCGTTCAGCGCCAGTCCTAAGTAACATTAGCCATCCTGTGTTACTTCTGTGTGTCGCTATTTTACTGATTTAGTCTACATCTTTTTATATCACATTCTCAGAGCATGACAAACAATGAATAAATCTCATGTAGAAATTTTGGGGTGAAGTAAGATGTTTTTGTGTAACACGTTAGCCAAACACTTCAGTCTAATAATCACAGGTTACACAGATTGCTCTGTGAAAGTTTGCAACACTAGGTGGTGAAAGAGAAAAACAAAGGTGGGTTATTTTATCCTTTTGGGCTTTTATGTTCTGAGTGTTATGAAAAATGCTGGAACTGCAAATTTTCTTAGTCTTTTAGAAATCTTAGAGTTACGCTAGGGGTGTACATCTTTCAGGGAATACCCAGACAACCTGCTGTTTTGGGTAATGTTAGTTCCAATACCTGCAACTGCTAGTATAAGATACTAAGGAAAATTTAAGTGTCTGTTTTTAATCACTTGGCCTTGTTTTAAAACATTAAAGGAACAGCTCCTATTTCAGGTACAAGGTCAAAATTAGCCTCTTTTATTCAGAAATAAGTAAATATGTAAATAATGTAATCAGTCAAAACTAGTGATAGCATGTAAAAGCTCCAAAATTCTCCTTTTTCACCAGTGGGCCTTTAAATGCAAAACCTCTGAAGAGGAAGAAAAGTGTCTGATGGAGCCCTGTGTCAACTATAATATTAATGAAACTTTGCTTGCATTGCAGCCTAAGAATCACATAAATACAGGACAGGTTCTGTTCAATGACATTGTAAAAAGTTTAAAAAGAAATGTGTGTGCAATTGTTAAATTATTTAAAACACAGAAATGCGTTGTACTTTTAGAATCATATGTACAGTCTTATAATTATCAGTAACTCTTAAAAGGGAAAATTTAAAAAAGTAATTTATGATCTGAAATTCAACCATGTTGCCATAGCTGAAAACGGCAAGGTCTTGTTGTTTACAAACTGTCAAGCAGCACTGAGCACGGCTATGTTGCTCTGCCTATAACACATTAACATTGAAGTCATAGAATTAAAGAAATCCATACATTCAGCACATTTTAGTCTTGACTCTTATTAAAGGAGATCTCTGCTGCTGGTTTGCCGATTTCCTCCCCCTAAACTTGCTTTTTGGCAGAATGACCTCCTGAGAAATACAAGGTTCCTCAGACAGTTGAGCTACGTTCACAAGCTGCTAGACATGCGTTCAAAAATCCCTCTCCTGGTTTCCCCTCTGGAGGCTTCAGAATTCTCGAGAGATGAGTATTTGTGTCTTTGTCCAACAACAGACTATATAATGAAAATATGTTTTCATAGGCTAGTGTACCCTTAAGAATATATATGAGCTAATAATTTGACAAGGTAGGTTGAGGTAGGTAGAAAGTGAAAAAAAAAGTCATAGTGACTTTTTCAATCTTTTAAAAGTTTAAATTAATCACCATCTTAAAATTAGTATTTTTTCTTATAAGGAGAAGGGCAGAAACAGCAGATGTATGCGTTATAATACACAATCTTAAATGTGCTCTTGAGCTCTTCATATAAAGATGTGTGAACACATTAAGCAGCGCGGCAAAATCTGTGTTTTTCATCCGTGTGCACGTTGGAAAGTGAGACCAAGAGATTGTCAAACAAAACAAGACCTACATGGCCTCCCATCTAAAAGAGAGCGAGAGTAATAACTGCGAAAGCAGGAGGATGTGGGAGGCGAGCGGGTGGGTGAGGGGTTAAAAGGAGCCCATCTAAACTAATTTTGAAAATCTGAACTTCTTTTCTTAAGTCAGCATTTCAAATCAGAGCGTGTCCTCTCTCATTTAATGCATCATTTTGCAAAGTGATAAATTTGTGAATTAGACATACATCCTTTTTGCTTTTAAGATACTGGGGCCTCATAAGTGAGCGAGCAGCTAAGTGTGGAGGATTTAAGAGTGTTTTGCCGTGTCAAACATTAAAACCCACAGGGAGAGCATCAGCACAATTAGTCTAGGGTGAAGGCAAGAGAGAGAGGGAGAGAAAAAAAAAAGTCACAGACAAAATCGGGATCTTAAGAGCAGCAGCGTTATTCGTCTGTACAGTAACGTGGTTATCTGTCGCGGGTGATCCTTTTAAACGCTTCGTTTGCAGGGATAAAAGCAGAGCTGAGGAAATAAACTTAGTTCTGCTTCCAATCTGCAAATCCTTGGTGGTCATGGAAGATGATCCCAATTTGCTTCTGAGCAGCACTGTCAGATCTCACAATAATAAATAATTTAAGACTTTAAGCAGCAATTATGCTTGATAAATGTGGAAAGCCTGTCGACCACTGCTCACCAAAGCTAAACAATGCTAAGGTTCCTGCAGAAATACACCCGTCACTGCAAATGTCATAAGCAATGCATCATGTGGAAAGGTTAGTCATAAAAATTCCAATTTATCAACAGATTTTGTCTCTTATTCAAGTGCAGTTGTCCTTAACATTAAGAACAGTTTAAAGATGTTTATATTTATTTGCTCTTCTGTGTCGCGATTTGGCCTAAAAAATCAAAAACAAAAATGATTTGCCACAATGATCACAGCTCTAGAAAGATCTTTGAATTACTATTTAAAAATTACACAATTTCCTAAATGTTGTTTATTGAAATATGATTTTTGAGTAGGTCATTTTTTTAAAGTTGTGCTTCAGAAAAAAAACCGAACCATTTGGAAATAGGGTTATATGAAATTAATAAAAAATGTACTGACAAACTGATATGCCAATCCCTGATATTGTATAAACCACTATGGATCACTGTTTATAGCTGTTTGTTTAGAATAATTTTAGGTCTGAATAACGTTGTAGCTTCCAAAAACACTACTGAAGAAACTGATGATAATTATTAATTCGTGCAAGACAAATCAGCTTTCCACTGTCGTCTCTTACAGCTTACAATATACATATACAGTATATTCCCCACAAAGAATTTTTTAAATTAAAAAAATATATAATTCTTATGCTTTGTTTAAAGATATTTTGCACATATTTACCAAAGAATCTCTGTAAATGTGGAAATGGATGTACTTTAAGGGATTTACATGTCAGGGGATGCATACAGCCAATTCAATGGAACAAAACTACTTAAAAAAAACCATCATTAGCAGAACTAACATTAAACCTTAGCATTCAGGGAGGTAGGGCTGTCTGACTTTAGAAAGTATTCTTTCTATGATGTGGTTTGCTCTCTCAGGAGCTGTTTGCCTGTTTTATAGACTATTGTTTGGCCTCAGTTTTGACCAAGTGTACATGCCAAGTGTCCTCCACAGCAAACCAACTACTGAAATGGGTCTCCTAATGTTGAACAATTACACAATTCAGTCATGAAGGATAGGAAATTACTCTCTACTATTTAAAATGTTTGTTGCTTTTACTTCTTTGTGTAATCAGAATAATGTTTCTTTGAATGCGTGATTTGTAAACCTCCCCCCAGATCACCATTAATTACTTTTTTCTAAAGAAAATACTGACTGCTTGGCCTCACTATTTCTTACAGAGTGGTAATATTTAGTTCCAAAACATAAGCTATTAAGCCTGTTAAAAACAGCACACCCGTGCTTATTTTTAGATGGGTAAAATCTGCTCGGGGGAAACAATGCCAAAGAGCACCATTCACAGACACAGCTACACTCATGAAAAGAAGCTGACTTGTTTGTTTGTTGGCACAAGTAGCTATTTACCTAGAAGAGTCGCCGTGTCCATTTGGGTTAGATGGTTCTGTGGCCACCGGAATCCAGTTCGTGAATACCTGCATTCAACCACTGGTGCGGAAGGCAAGGCTGTGAGGCCACGGACAAGCAGGAGCCACTGGTCACCACAGATTGAAAATGGTGGCCTCACGCTGTTTGCTCCTCGGCCGCCTCCTCTCCTGTATGACCACCGCTGTGTTTTCTCATGTGTGGATCAGAAACAGGAGCAAATACGAAGTGATGTGTGCCATCTTGCAGGAACTAAGATGCATGTTTATCTTATTTTATTAAGTTTTTCCAGCTTGTATATGTTTGCCAAACTTCTGACAAACTCAATTTAAAAGATATGTTCTTATTTTTACTTTTGCTTCTTTTTTTTTTTATTAATATATGAGGCATATTCTGATACAGTAAAAGAAACTGTCTCCATGTTTATGAAGTTAAAGGAATCTTAAGTAAATTTTGAATTGTCTATTTTTCTCCTCAGATTTAAAATAATATATTTATTTGGTTTAATAAATTAATTAATAAATGTTTGATAAAAACATTAGATATAAAAAATAAGATCTATCAAAGCAAGCAGTTTTAATTGCTAAGCATCCCTCTAATAAATCTTTCAGACAAATTAATTTGTGTGAAATGTATAATATTCAAAAGCAAGACTAAGTTTATCTTTTAGAAAGACATTTTATCATAATTAATTGCTGATTGCCTTGTAAAGGTGGGTGGCAAGTCTGTGATGTGAGCTTTTTCTTTATACAGTCAACTCTTAATATCACTATTTCCTTACATGACTACACAGCTTGTGAATAAAACAGACATAACAGAGCATTTCCCCTTTAACTTGGAATAAACCACTTGTTATTTTTAAAACCACCTGGTTCATTGTTGCTTCCTCCTTCTCACCAGCTGAGTAAAAAACCTTAATAGCAACTTCAAACAGGTTAAAATCATTCAGTACAACTGAAATAAGTATTGCTTAAGGCAGACAAGAATGTCTGCCTTAAGTAAAAAGCCCCATTGTTTTGGCTGCACTGTTGAACATAAGGGTACCTTCAACTACACTGCTAACATTACAAATTAAACAGACTAACTAAACATAGTACATGTGCAATAAGGTAATTTGCTTAAATCTCCTGATAGTTACTAGAGGCAGAGAACTACTTGTGTCTCAAACATGACTAAAAAGAAGTTTGACTTTCCCATTTAACATTTTGAAGTTAGGCCTTTGTCTCCTGCTCTTTCAGACACTCTATCTACAGCCCATGATCACAAGAATATTTCTCCTTTAAGCCATTTACAAAGTACTCTGGCGCGTTGCACTAACAAGTCGTTCCTACGATGAGTTCAGCAGATGTGCTGTTCCACCAAGTATCCACTTTTTGCTGCATGCCGCTGGTCTGCAGGAGACGAGTGGTGGAGTAGCCAGGAAGGGGTGCTCTGTGAGGCAGAGGCTCGTCTTGGAGACTGGCAGCTCCGAGAAGGAGCTTTGCAGAAAAGGCAGTGCTTAGTGACAGCAAGCATTTATGCACCCCAAATGACTGACGCAAGAGATTAAAAACATCCTCAGACATACATTGACAATCAAAGCAATACTCCGGGCTTTTTTTTTTTTGCTTACTTCAAAAATGTAAGATTTAAGAATGATGCAAAACTGACCTACCAGCACAGATGCTTGATATGGATGGAGACTTTGTGTACTGATAAATTAAAATCTCTTTAAATTGGTAAATGTCAGGAGTGTGATACAAAGCATCATACTTTTGGCAAAACTAATAAAAGCCACTGTTTAGTCTTTCTTATTGATCTGATAGTAATCAGGACCACATCAATCCCGTCTGTTTTATTTTTTGTTGTTTTTTTACTTATTGAACTTTGCAAAAAGTAAAAGGTGTCTTCAAAGAGCTTGACCCAAATCCTGGTTTTAATTGCTGAGAATAGAAAATAAATGTATTTCACAGGCCAAGAAAACAGAAATCAGTCTACATCCATAATATTTATTTACAGTAGATTTTTAACAAGGAAAATGTTAAAAGAAAACATTTTTCTTGTCTTCTTTGAAATGTAAAGAAGACAACTCACACATTTACATACATACAAGTTCCATATCCCTTTCATTATTATTGTATTGTTAGTTTGTTACAGAGCACACAGAAAAATCACAATCACAATAAAATTAGCTTTATTTGTTTGCTGTTTTGAAAAATGTATTTGTATTTGAAAAATGTACTCAAGACGTTTGACTCGTGTAACAATAAAATTGTACACAAATGCTTTATTCTACCCATCTTTGCAGCTTTCCAGCACTTTTAATTCTTCAAGATCTATTCCTGTCAGATTGCCAGAAATAAAATGTATTTTTGCAGAAACTATTGCAAGAATATAAAACAGTACATACTTACAGTAAGAGTTTGCATCATCAGTTTGAATAAAAACTAATACTAACAAAGACAGTGTCTGCAAGTTGCTTATGTCTTAAAACTATAGCACAGAAATCCCAACATAAAAAACTTGGTAGAGAATAGAAAGTCATACATACATGGTGTCATACTCACACCATAGATCCGTTGAAATAATCTTTTATTCTCTGTTACTCCTTTTCCCAAATGCTAGAGTTTGTCTGAGCTGGAAAAAATATTTTGTTGTGTTTTTTCTTGGTGGCTGTAATAAGCTTATAATATATATATATATATATATATATATATAACTTGTATTTTTAAAAATTGTATATATATATATATATATGTATATATATATTTTTTTTTCTTTGAAAGTGGATGGTTCATTTCTCAGATGCATACAATTTCCTGTCTTCGCTGTTAGGATGGCTAGTAATGCTGAATGACAGATACTGCAGGACAGCGCCAGAGCCCACTCTGTCACCAAGGAGATGACGTTATGGGTGAGCAGCTGTCAGACCACTGGATAGCCACCATTGTGGACAAAAAAACGCTCACCATAACCAGACGCTGCTAGCATTTCCACCAATTAAGAGTTGGGAGCTGGGTGCCTGTCGTAGGAGGACAGCAGTGAACGGAGCAACAGAACCCATCAGTGTCAGACATGGGGCTATGACCACAGAGGAACACCAGAGTTTCTGAAAAAGAAGTGGAGTAGAGAGAGAAGTAACAACAGAAAAAGAGAAAATGAAAAAAGCTTTAACACCCCACAACTGATAGAAAAGGAAACTTGAATATCTTGTCTTAAGATGTAATGGGGGAAAAGGGGGAAATTTTAAAAGTTGTACCATAAAGCTGTATGATTTCTCTTTTATTTTTCAAGTATAATATTACCCTATCAATTGTTGTAGAATTTTAGTAATTAATGACAAAAAAACTTACTGTATAATTATGAAAATAAAAAAATAATTGAATAAAACCTCCAAACACTCTGATGTCTGCAATTTTATAAATTGGTGTGTTGCTAGTAGGTTTTATACCAAGGTAAATGTTTGAGAAATACTGTTAATGGAAAATGCTTTGTCTGCTTTGTAGTGTTACTTGTTTTTTTTGCCAAAACCCTATAGCAAGGCAAGGACTCTTCTCTTTGTGCTTGTCGTTGGAGTAATATCCTAAAAATGCTTTTGTCTTTTTTGACCAAAGAAGGTGACACTGGCTCTACTCTGGTCATGTCACCTTGCAGTTTCGAACTTTCAGCACCAGCTCACAGTTTTGATACTCAGCCATGATTGTTCAGGTAAGGCAGTGCAAAGGAGGGAAAAGACTAAAATTGTGTGCCAGGTTAGGAAGAGAAAAATGTATGAGTTTGGACTGATTTTGACACAACTGTTTAAAAAATTTGATTTTGGATTATATTGAAATATCAGTGGGGATTAACTTTTAATATCCAATAATTATTAAAGACTGCATTAGACATGTGTTTTTGAAACTAGACAGACAGACAGACACTTTAAACACAAAGAGACCTGTTTGTCTTATGAACTGTTCCTCAAAGGAAAGTAATGTGTGTACCCTTGTGTAAGTGTATACCCTATTGTTTGACAATTAAGCACAGCGCATGGGCCTGTAATTATACCTCCACAATAGCGGGTTCTCAGTAGAGAGCTTGAAATAGCATTGTAAGGTTCCGGTCTGAGCTTTCAAACTACCAACAGCCTAGCAGACTATAAAATGGCAAAGAGGAGAGAATAGATTCAGAGAGGCTGCTATCATTTTACTGCTTGTGGATTGGCGGGGGCCACTGCCATTGTCCGGTAACTTCCTGATTAGCACTGTGGTGCATGGTTTATGAATCCAGCATGCCGCGCTAAGAAGCCTATTGTTCAAGGCATGTCTGTCGTAAAGAATGATTAGAAGCGAGAAGAGAAAGAGACAAAGAAAATAAGATAAAAGCAGTCTAAAAGTGACACAACAGAAAAAAAAAGAAATATCCAAAGCAAAGTGAGACTCCATATCTACGGTCCCAATGTATAGCAATTTCACAACCACAAATATACCCATAATGGTATCCTAATTTCCTAAGTAAGCCACTTGGCTAGGTGACTAACTAGCCAGCAAATAGAAGGAATAATATCATTATATCATATGCAATATGATGAAATCCCAGAGGTGGGCAGACTGCCTGAGCAGCTGGCTGAGGAGGATGGTGTGTCTGCACACATAGGGGTGCGCCTGTAAGTGTGTGTGTGAAGATTCTGTTTAAAAAAAAAAAGGGGGGGGGGTGGGAAGGCATAAGAAAGGTGTACAATGGTCGCGCATGTTCTTGTGAGCGTCATCATTGACTTTGGCTCTGTAGCAAGCTCCCGGGCAAGGCTTTACCTGGGACCTAATCAGTCAGTGAGCTTCAGCACCTCCTGGGACCTCCCAGCTGGAGGGCTGTGATCGCGCATAAGTGTGTGTGTATGCTTGAGTTGGATAGAATCAGAGAGAGGAACAGAAAAGGAACGAAAGCAAGACAGAAGGAGAGGGAGTCTAAAGGGACTCAGAGGATGGCTCTGCCGAACAGAACGACCCTCTGGGAAGCAGATGAACCTGCCTTCTCAATTTCAGTGCCCAGGGCTCTCTCTGACTGGCCATTGTCAAGGTGATCTCCTGTCCTGCAATACACACCTAAACAGGTACACACATATGCATAGAA
The DNA here is from genome assembly GCF_001444195.1 of Xiphophorus couchianus. Lineage (NCBI taxonomy): Eukaryota > Metazoa > Chordata > Actinopteri > Cyprinodontiformes > Poeciliidae > Xiphophorus > Xiphophorus couchianus. The sequence goes on from NC_040239.1 coordinate 19,490,273, forward strand.
AACGTAGTTGTCCATGAATGTTAAACTATCATAAAAAAAGATTACACTATTTTTTTTTTTATATTGATGTCAAGGAGACGGTTGTCATGCTTTTACGCAAGCTTGCAGAAACATCACAACTGTGGTGGAACACGGCAAAAAATGTCATTTGCTTTGTTTTCGTTGGTATATCACCAAATTTTTGCAAGAAATGGCTTGCACAAATGAACCAGCAACCACTGCTTCGTTATTGCTTGTGATAAAATGCAAAGCACTTTCCTTCAGTAGGCTTAGCAAACCCAGACGTAAGTTCTTTGCAATAAAAAGTGCCTGGACCTTTGCCATGTTGAACTGCAACAGCCTGCTGGGTTTCTGTCTGTGGGGGTGAGCACGGGTTCAGGGAGAAACCAGGCACACGATCTATCTGCCAGTCCACAAATCTCTGAATGACCAACATCCACCAGGAGAATCACTTTACACGGTGAAAAAGAGGTGATGAGGTGGAGAAAAGGGAGACCATAACGAAAAAAGAATGGTGAGCTGCAGAGAAAACAGAGCAGGTTGCCATGACAAGGAAAGCACGAAATAAAACACAAACAAAGTCTGGTGGCACCAGGGCTGTGATCTGTAAGAGTAGTGACAGCTTCCCTGGCAAACCTGGCACACTTTGCTGAACAGGTCTTCTGGACAGAAACGTTTCTCTGCTTTTCTCATTTACTTTTTTGTGGGATGAGTGCGACTGGACTCTAGGTGGTGGGAAAGATGACATGTAAAATGTTTGGAATTAGTGTTTTCTTCTACTTATTGTGTATAAGCTGCTTATTGTCCATAATTATTGTCCCTGGCAGGAGATGACTGCCTGCTTTTTCAGCAAACACAACTTTTCTCAGTAATAATAAATATAGTGGTAACAGCAAAGGTCTATAACTCAGCTTTGAATGAAGATAGCTCAGAAGGAAAACCTCAACAACCATTTGGCAACTGACTGACTGGCTGGCCCATGTGTCTCTGCGTTGCCCAATGACGGACAAGTGACGTGTCCAGGGTGTACCCAGCCTCTTCCCCATTGACTGCTGGAGATGGGCACATGGAGGGATGCTCTGTAAGGCCCCAGTAGTAAAAGATTCAGACTGAAAATTCACCTTGTGAACAATTTCATTATTAGAAGCAGGTGACTTACAACATGGCTCCTTGCATGATTAGTCCTGAAAGCTGCACTATCTCCTCACACAATCATTGCTAGCTATTGCAGAGCAGGTAGGACATGGTAACCCTACTGCATTAAAGGTGATTAAACTGATTATCACATTTCCAAAAGAGGTGAGGAATGTAAGTGATCCAACAATGATAGGGGTTCTCAAATATTTTACGATTCCACAGTTCAAACCTTTGCTAATAGGTATTAATGTGGTACCGTTAATTCTGCTACCAGCTGATAAGTTTCTTTATAAAACATGTATTTGCATGTTGATGTTTTTTATTTGTGCCCTGTCTTAATTATTAGTTGTTTTCTAATGATCTAGATCAGTCTCCTCTATTTATTGTGCAATTAATTCTGGTTAGTCCTTACTTTTATTTCTGATTATTTGTTTACTTCCTTGCTCCTCTCCTGCCATTTTTCTCTCTTTCTCTCGGTCTCTCTCTTCAATCCATCTGTCTCTCCTCCCAGCTGCACCCTGTTCTAATCAGCCACCTGTTTTTCGTTCAGTAGTCAAGCTCCCCAGTATTTAAGCTACTTACCTTCAGTCATTCCTTGTTGGATCCTTCTGTTGCTCACCTCAGTCTTGTATGTTTGATTTTTCTCTGTAACATGCTCTGGCCACCACGTGTCTTCTCTATAAGTAGATTTGTTCTTTCTTCCTTTTTAATGAATATTCACTTCAACAAAGATCTCTGTGCCTGGGTCCTTTGCAAACCAAGCATGACATACGTCCCGTCAAAATCATATTTGGGATACTGGTGTTCACATTATAGAGGATAGAGACTGTTTTGGGTCTGAAATCTGCAGTGGTTGGAGACACCACATGCTCACTTGTGAGATGTTGTAGAACTAGGCTATAATAAAACAAGAGCTTCTTTTTGAATAATAAAGTTCAGATTTTACATCTTTTTCACTGTTTTACACTCCAATGTTGGAAAGGTGGTGAGAGCTAAAGATTAATAGATAGTATACTTTCTCTCAAAGATTGTCCAGCAGACATTTTACAGCAAAAATGTACTAGGAAACATAACTAACACATGGCCAAGCTCTTTGAAGAGAACTGATTTATTCATTATCTATATTCACACATTTTGAAGAGGCTTAATGCTCATTCAAAGCATTGCTGCATATTTGCTCATATGTACATTAGATTAGCACTGTAGATCCCGTGCTTCAATCAGATCTCGTCCTCCAACTCACAGATGGGCCTGCTGGATAATGCTGGGAAGGCAGTAACTGCTCAGGAGGACCAGACAGGCTGTGGAGGTCCTGGCAAAGGATAGCTGGCTGTTTGTAATGGGGGGAAAGCAAAGATGATATAAGATTTATTGAACCAACACAGCAGAGCAAATGAACAACAAATGAACAGAGCTCAGCGAAGAATAAAATAACACAGTGGAGAGAAGGCATCCACAAACAGCAGTAAAAGCAATCCTTTATCGATCTGAAGCAGTAAGCCTGCCAGCTACGCTGCCTTCCTCTTTCCAGGAAGACTCGGCACATACAGGATTGACCTTAAGGCATCCTGCTCTACTTTGTTTGTGTAGTGTGTGTGTTTGTATGTGTACATAAACACTAATGCATGTCATGTAACACATACATATCATGATGGAAAAGTCATTCTACATTAAATTGCTGTGTTACATCAAAATATGATAAAAGCCAGTATGACTCTTGGTTTTCCGAAATCTGCTGTACAGTATTACTGAAATGAGCAATCTCCATAATTTATTATATGAAGAAGACACTCGCAAGCTATTTTTAACTACATTGAATAGCCATCATTGGGCAGGCATGCACATGTGTTGGTTTACACTCAGTGCAATCCTGATTGCATGTGAATTAAGTGGGGGAGGCTTGAAATGTCGCAGTGCACACTGTGACTCAGTTAACCACCTGGAATACATGACACCATGTCTCACTTGGTAAAGACAGGACATCCCTAGCACTGGGAACTGGGTTAAGGCTGAAATATTCATGCTCCAGACTATGCATCACACAAACATAGACTCATATGCACCATCATTGCACATGATCATACTGGAACTGAACAGGGAACTGGAACTCGGTTGGACCAGGTAAGCTTGCTTGTTTACTTGAGAGCATAGGTTTGTCCATGTGTATGTGCTACAATCTGTTTTCAGGAGTCGATGTAGCAAAAAAATGGGCTGAATAACACATGGATTTTAAGTGGGGTGCAAAGTTTTAACATACAATTTCCAAATTTGCCCTGAGCAATTACTGTTTTTCGACCAAATGTAACATTTTTAGCGACTTTGAATTCCCTATTGTCTTTTTCCGAAAGACACAAAAACATAGCTAAAAATATTAATCACATTTTCTCCTCTCACTTTTCAATTTAGTTAATGTAAATGGAAATAAAATGCTGAAATCAGAAATGTTTCTAGAACAACTTCACTGATGCCTAAGGAGCATGAAGAGGGTCAAAAATCTAAGGCGAAGAGTCCGGCAATACTTGAAGTGCTAACAAACAACTTTATGAGTTGACCAATGAGTTTTTGCTTGTGATACTGATTAAGGAAGAGGAATCCTAGAATTTGGCCTTTTTAAATCTTCTATTTATTTTATTTTCTACTTAAAAGTGAGCCAAAAACTGAGTTGTTTTGCAGAACCATTACTTTGGAGTAAAATTATGCTGTTTATAACAAATTTTTTAACTTAAACATTTTTTTAGATACGTGTTAGATGTGTAAATAAATCCTATAAATACAGCTGCTTAAGAACATCCTCATGCTTTTATAGTTTATCATAAAAATTTACCAGCTTTTTGGCGTAATCTATTTTCACATAAAACTTTTTAGAGTGTTGATGATATGGTTTGGTTATTATTTTTAGTCATAATTAGACCATCTCGTTTCGTTTGCTGCTAAGATCATCACATCATATATGCACGTCAGTCTGCACTTTCACTAATGCCTTCACCTATAATAAGAAAGTGGGTTTACAACAAAGTTTGAATAACACCATCGACTGTACCGCCACATGCTTACATTATGCAGAAAGACTTTTTAAACATCTTGTTGTTTCACCTCGCCAGCCTCTCTGCATGTTCAACACTGTAAACAGATGTTATTGTTGTACAGGAATAAAGTTTTCTGCTTCCCAAACGCCGCGGTGGAACAGAAAGAATCAGACTCAGCACTGTTCCTACGTCTGCTTTACACCCACCGCGCACACATACCACACGCATGCACAGGCACACACACGACGAACACTGCCGCGGCGCAGCGACACAAACAAACACACTAAAAATACAAACTACGCATATCCAAACACTCGCACTCCTTAATGAGCTAGCACTTTTAAGAAAAGACTCCACCACAACTCTGTACCACACACTGATACCTTGAGGAGAACTTGCGATCGGAAGAGACGAACAGAAGAAAGAGGCACTCTGGGATATGAAAGGGGGAGAGAGAAAGAGGAGGTGAGAGGAGAAATCAAAAAACGCCTGGAGAGAGGGAGGAGAGCAGGAAGAGGAAAGTGTTGCACCTCGCTCCATATATCTCTAAGGAAGATGATAGAGAGGATAGAAAGAAGGGTGGGGGATGTTGGGGGAGTTGGAGCACAGGGTGTCTAGGTTGGCACTGTTGGTGGAGGAGGGGTGGTTCGCTGTCGCTCTTGGCAAACAAACAGGTGAGTAAATAGACTCATGGGCAAAAAAAGAGTGGTGAAGGTAGCGGAGTTATGGGGGGCTAAGGAGTGTTACCCAGATGCTGCAAATCTGGGGGAAACTCAGCTGTTAGGGTTCCATCTAGAAACTCAGGCCCTACATGATGAGGAGACTGTAGCTGTCTTGTTTACACGCAGATATCTCGTACCCTGCCCCCCACCTTCAATCCTTGCTTCACTCTCCCATCAGCGGCACTTCCCCCCGCTGTCTTCAAACATCCATAACAACCGTCTTTTCCATCCTCCTACCCTCGCTCACCCACTCCCATCTTCCTGAGCCCCGCAGGCCCCTAACCTAGCTCACATCTCCCTTTTTCCTTACGCCCTCCCTCCTCTCCTCCAGCCTTCTTCACCACCCTCAAACCCCATTCTATGTCTATCTGTCTCGCTTTCTCTCGTTCACTCCCTCTTTTCACTCCCATCCGCTGATCATATCCCTTGGGTATATGCGGTGCTGTTTGGCTGATGAGGGGGAGGATATCGCTGCCAGTGCTTTGATCCTATGAAAGCTGATATCCAGAACAGAGCTACAGATCCCGCCACTGGGCACCCTGGTATTTGAACGACATGACTCTGTGTAAAGACTCAGTGAGGAGGCCGTTTCCCTACAGCCTGCCAGCTGGGAACACAAAGTCTAGACAGGTGAAGCTGCCTGGGATGGGGCTGACCATATGAAGAAAATACCACAACCTGGCAAACACAGTTCATTGGCATCGAATTGGATGTTCACTCAGTGTAGATGAGACTTCAACTTTCTGCCTCTAATAACATTTACTGATGAATGAAATGACGCTAAAAAATTTTTTGCTTTGAATGATTAAGAAAAAAAACCTGCATTTCAAGTGGAAGGAATGGGCTTCCACAGATATTAGGTTTCTCAGTTTATTAACGTGGAAAATATCACAGTTTTCTAGTGTCAAACTATTAGCTCAATCATGACAAATAAAAATCTGAAACTACTACTCGATCCAAAACAGAGAAGCAACCATTTCCACACTATGCAATTTCAACTTATCAGCTAAAACAGCAATGGAAAACACTAACAGGTTTCTTTTACCTAACCAGTACTGTGCAGCATCATGTGGAGGGTGTGAAAGGTGGTGCTGTGTTAAGTTTTAAGCCCTGGGAATACCTTCATTTTGGAAACCAGTCTGTGCTTACTGATGACACAGCGTGGGAGACAGTAGCAACCAACAAACATTCAGCAAGAGAACATTACTCAGCTCAATAACAGATCATTTTCTTTATTGGATTAAAAAAAGGAAAAAAAAATATTTGCAAAGAACTAACATGTCCATACAATGAATACGATTTTAAATAGTGTTGCTTTAGGAAAAAAAAAAAAAAACAAGAAAGCATGATGGCACATATTAGTGCAGGACTTAGGTTTATAGTTTATTTACTAAAGCTCACTGATCTAAAATTAACTTTAGCGCAATGACACACAATAATTATATATTAAGGGAGTCTAATGGAAAAAAAATCATCTTTCGACAGACTTCTATAAGTATCTAGCTGGTTACATCAAAGCAATTGTGAAGAAAATAAACAATTAGCAATGGCCTGGGAATTAGTTCATAAATAATGTATTTCTCTTTTCTCTTAGAAAATAAGTTCTGCAATGAGTAACCTTATATAGATCTAAAAGTTTCATGCTGCGAATTGACACAGAACATATTAGCCTTTCCCCCACAGGCCATCACAAAGAGAGAATAAAAGAATGCCAATGACACTTTTGCAGAAAAAAAGCCACTCAACCATTATGTTTCAAGATATACGCTCGCATTATAAGTTGTGTTATAATTGAGAAAAGGAAAGACGGATAATTGAAAGAAAAACAAGAAAAACTAAGGAAATACAGTTTGCTTTCAGTATTTTTTCCCTTTGGCGTACTCTTAGAAAAAAACTTTTTGCTTATTCAAAACAAAAACAAAAAAAGCAAATGTATGCTATATGGTTTTGTGTGGTGTTAAGAGGGGGATGGTAAGAAAAAAGAGCAGAAAGGAAAAAAGTTTCCCGGCTGTCCATCAGTAAGTTATCAGAGTGTTATCTGTGCCAGACGCCCACCATCCTTAGCGGCGATACTGAGACAGCGTCCAGGACCTCAGGATGCCGCGGGAAACTCAGCAGGACACCGGGAGAGGTGTGACAACGTCACTGGATGCAGCAGGCATGGAACGCTGAACACACATGTGCATCCACTCACACAAATACTTAAACACACAGTGGATACACACATCCACAAACACTGCAAAGACACAAAGACGACATACTGACACCATCTGATATTGTTAAACTATGCGCCCACACAAAACAGAGACTTGAAATACTGTAAAAAAGATAACTGTGAACTTTTTTATATATGGCCATTAATTAAAGTTTCTTAAAAACTATTTCTAAATAGGAGCATATTAAAGATTAAATGCATACATTGTGAAAGCTATATGGATTTCAGAACTATATATAATGACTAAATAAAAATATAAAGCAAACAATTTGAATTTCGTAGTTTAAGATCCTTTATATTAAAATACAGTTAAAATTATGTTGGAGATTTTTTGGTATTATCATTTTATTTTCTTACTCTAGTTCACATTAAGTCTATAGATCTTTGTGATTTTCTGTTTAAAGTGTTCTCTTCTTTAAATGACCTGGAGGTCACTAATACCTATCAAATTACATTCTTTGTTATCTAACAGGCAGAAAGCTGGACAGAAAAAGGACAAGGAGAAAGAAGGGACGAGGAGAGACTTGTTCAAGCTACCCACAGGCAGTATTATGATCAAGAAGCAAACAGAGAGAGCTGGTCCAAAACCCGCGTGGAAAAAAAACAGATACAGCATGTTGTTCAATATTTGGAAGACTTGCTGACTGTCTGCTCAAATATTGCCCCGTGGCTGTTGGGCATGAGTGAGGAACAGTGTGGCAGTGAGACTGACAGTGAGATCTCTGTCCGGAGCCAACACTCTGTTTATCCGTCTGTCTGTCTGTCTGTTTATCTGACTGTCAAATTATCCCTCTTAGCAAACACCTCACCATGAGCCGAATGTAAATACCATCGTCAATGTTGGTCACATGAGCCAGCTCGTTGGGCTGCTCCTGGAATATCAGAGCCAAACCTCTTTTAAAGGAAGCATGCTTGGTTGTAGCTATAACAGTCCTTTTGTGAGCAAGTTTTGGGAGAATTTGTTATTTTGTCAGTGATTTGTTGAGTGAATTACATATTTTGGACTAATGTGCAATGCAGGTACACTATTTAGAAACTTTGGGTTCCAAACAAGTCAAGCACCGTTTCGACCGTTCATACCTCCGTTAAATAAAACATGTACTCATCTGTTAGCTTTTCATTGTAGTTAAGTATTTTCATGAAGTATGAAGATAGTCATAATACCTACTTACTCTTGTAGGGTCATGGTGAGGAGTAGCAATGGGGGGAGCTTACACACCAGCTCCCTTTCAGTTTTCATATATATAATAAAAGTGTTACTATGACTCAAATCCCAGACCGGTAACCCAAATAAAACATTTTGTTTTACTCGTTACAGTTACAGCCTTCAATAAGCTCATGTCTTTATCAAACTGGTCATGGGGAAAACATAATCGAAATGCATTCAGTGATGTTCTTGGTGTTCCCATTAGCTAACTCCTTAATTACATCAAGGGTTTGTTTACTTCAGTCACGTTGTGGTAGTATTAACCTTTTAAAAGGTATCTAACAAGCATCCACACAGTAGTTACATTCCATGTTGAAGGTATATGGTGTGGATGGATAGGGTGTAAATACCATAAATCCTTAATAACACCATTACAATGCATTCATTTGAGGGTATGGTTCTGCAGGTTCGTTGTCTTTATTTTCCTGCTCTGGGTCAGACTCTTGCTCCAATATGTAAGTTTGGATGGACAAGTCTTCCTTTGTTGACGTCTTTAATGAACTTTGGAATAAAAAGTTTCTCTGCTGGTAGATAATTTTATCATTGCTATTAAATTACAAAAATGGCCAAATGAGGTGGAGTGGAGCTCTACGTGACCTGGAGGAGGTTGGGGCATGAAATGTCTTGTTCGCATTAAAAAGAATAAAAAAGAATCGTTGCTCTAAAACATGCCTCAGAAAAGGAGTAAACTAGGGGTCTGTAGAGCATTCAGTAATAAATTCAGACCAAAGCATTGTAGTTCTACTTTGTATTGACCAGATGTGAATGATTTACATCTGAAAAGGGAGGATTTAAAAGCATAATACGTCCACTTTAACACAATTCTACATGTAAGTTTGTATTTTGTCAATTGTCTAGGCTTTGTGTTAAGCTGTTTTTGCTTAACTAGTCAAATGAATTTAAGTTGTTTTCACTTGGTAAAGGATTGAAGCACCACAGAATATGTATTTGGTGCACAATCAATACATTTATTTTTAATGCTTTTTTACTTGATAATTGATGTACAGCTTAGATGTATATAACACGTAAAGCAAAGAGGGGTATACGTTATTTCATCTCATCAAGGATTTTGTAATTCTAAGTCTTTTCTGGAGATTGGATACAATGTACATACAGCTACAAACCCAAAAACAAAAATATTTGTCTATGATTTTGTTTGGTATAGTTTGAAGAATGACCTAAAGCAAAGTTGTAAAACTACAGAGTTATGTATAGTACCACCTTAAAACAATTCCAATACTACAGTGGGTCAATGAAATACTAAGCAAAAGTCCTTAATAACACAGGTTCACAAGTGTGTTTGTGTGCATCTGTGTGTTTGCTTCATGTTAGTGCTTGGTCTTACCTGAAAATTGCTTGTTTGCCTATCATTTCCCCCTCATGACACAGTGTATAACATAGAAAAAATTACGCAAGTTTGTCCTGTGAGTGACAGAAGCTTTCATTAAAATCAGATCATCCTCGATGAAAATATCCTCTGTTGAAAATCTGATTCCGTGCGGATTATACAGCAAATATACAGCTCAACATAAACAGCTGCATATCAGAGCACTGACGCAGGAACACACGCATCGTTGTCAAAATGATCTCTCTTTAAATCAAGAAACCTACCCCGGTGTCTCTCTCTTTTCAGCTTTAGACAGGAATGTTTTTTAATTTACAGCATGCCACAATCCATTTTAAATGGCTTTAAAAGGGACTGCCATGCATTTAACACATGTGTTCAAGGAATGTTAAAGGATCTGGCAGCATATGTGTAGTTGGTCGAGGTTTTTAGTGCCTAAAGAATCAGGACAATGCACCAAAAAAAGTGTCTTGCAGACGTATTTATAGCCCTTAAATCTTTTCACTTCTGTCATATTATAATCAGAAACTTTTGTGTTTTATTACTGTCACATTTTATACACAAACACAACAATTTCCAAAATTTTGAATGTCATAAAAAGCACAGCTCAGTCCACCGATACCAATGGCAAGGAGACATTTAATCACTGAAGCTGTCAACACGTCCATGTAACTCTGGAGGACCAGCAGTGATCCAAAATAAAGGTGGGATAATCTGTCAAGAGAACAGCTAAGTTGTGAACTCCACAAGCCTGGCCTCCGTGTAGAAAAGCAATTGTTAATAGAAAGCAATAAAAGGTTGCTGATGTTCACTACTAACCAAATCATGGACACATGTAAAAGACATTTCTTTGGTCTGATGAGAGTTCAATGAAACTTTTCTCTCTTACGCAAAATACTAGCTGTGGTGCAAAACCAAAAGTACATTGCTGTGGTTATGCCTTTCTATAGTAGGGATATGAAAGCCAATCCGAGTTAATGGGAAGATTAATGGAGATAAATGCAGGGCAATCTTGCCAAGAAACCTGTTAGAAACCACAAAAGAATTAGGACTCGGGTAAAGGTTCACCTTTCAGAAGAACGACTCCAAACATGCATCCAGAGCTACGCTGGCAATCGTTTTCATGCATGTGGTGGAATGGCACTTAAAAAGTTCAAACTTAAAGGGGGTTAAGTCAACTCTTACTATATTTATATCATGTTATGTTATTCCCTCATCAAAAACATAACTGAAGTGTTGTTTTGATTAATTCATACATGTTTGAGAAATCCTTAAATCTCCCAGGAGAGGAATTCAGGGGTGCCTAAATGTTTGGGCCCACAAAGGGACGCCTATTTCCACAAAGCTCCTCCTTAGAGCAGCACATTCCCCTCTCAGCTCCACCAGACTAGTTGCAACAGCAATTTAGCAAACACTTGGTGGAACTGTGAGTCTGCTGAGCTTATTAAACGAACTACTTCTCACTCCATCCCTTCAAAGAATAGTTGCTCACAGCACAATGAAAAGCATTACAATGATGCACTAAAGACAGTGTTGGGAAGTGTAGGAGATTCTTAGGACAATGTCAGATTATGAAGTCAACTTTTAAGTCATGTTTGATATATATACATTTTTTAACAACTGAAGGTAACATAATTACTTTATTGTGCTATAAAATGGTAAATGTGCTATAATACCCAGAAAATTCAATAGTATGCTTTCACATGACCTCACATAGCAGTACTGTGAGGTCACATACAGTGGTCCAGAGATGGTGGACAGGCAGTGTTGAGGATCTGCCCATGTTTTGTGCAGTTTAAAGATGCTCCAATCATTGTAATAAAGAAAAAGGAAGGGCTCATGACCGAGTGACGAGGTTGTCATTCATAAATATGAAACATGTAAAAAGCTCATAGGACAGTAAAAAGTTGATTTTAAATCTTCGTCATCTTAAATCTATGCATCCGTCTGTCTCATATGGAGTTCATCTGGACTTTTCAGGGCACCCCGGCCCTTACTTGTAATATTGAGTCAGTAGACTAGGCTCTAAAGGTAATCAACCTCAATCATCAACAACCCAAGCTCAAATTAGAGGCATATTGTCAATCAAAGCAGAGGATGAAGCTAAAGGAAGAATAACAAAGATGGTCAAAATGTGCAGAGGCCATGTTGGCCTGTCAACTGTATGTATGAGCCTGGAGGAGCGTTTACTGGTGTAACAATGATCAGAGGTGATCAGTGGAAATGGACCCTAAATGATCAAGGTAAGATGTGTACCCCGTTTGTTACAACTGCTAGCTCCATGAATCTTCACTGACAAAACAGTATGTGAAAAACATACAGTATGTGAAAAATCTGGCTTGCTAGCCTCTTCTCTATTTATTTTACTTAGGATGTAAGTAAATATTTCTTCTTTATTGTTTCTGTCACTAAAAATAACAACAGATTTCCATGGCTGCTTTAATATAGTGTGTAAACCAGGCTGTGAAAGCTTAAAACATTCTCCATGCAGCAAGAAGTACATGCTGCACAGATTTCAGTCCTCGTCATTTAAGTAATTGATAATTTTCCTTTGTTAAAACCTAAATTCATGTAAAAGTATCTCCAAATTTTGGATTGAGCACAGTTTAAATGACGTAGGACAATGCAGTTTTTCAGAGGATGCCAATATCCAACTGAGATGATGATTGAGATATCGCTAGTGGAAATCTCTTGGAATTATTGCTGAACTCTAACTACGGGAATTATAATTTCAACAGCACAAAGCATGCTTTTGTGCATAAAAAACACGGTCTCAATACACTTGTCATATCGACAAAAGACAAAAGTCAGCATTCTTACAGTAGGGGAAGTAGATTTCCATTCAAATTGAGGAAGATGACACATTTGTTACATAGCTGTGTTATCAACTCACAGGATCCACTGAAAGAGAACACATTTCCTGCCATCTGCTCTCAGTTCAGGACTGACAGCAAGATGATCACAGAAGGTAAACAGAGAAAAAAGGAAGACTAGCATGAGCCACGGAGACAGACCTTTGACTCAGACTTGAGGCCCCATGCCACCCAGACTGTATGCCAACGTGCTGAAAACTGGCAAAGAGAGAGGACCAGTGTGCGACCACTTCATAGGAATGAGCAGGATGTTTGGACACAGCGCTGTACTTAACAAACACCACTGGAGCCTCAATCCTTCACTGCTACCATGTCTACACTATTGCTTCAGACAAAATATATGGATGTGTATGAGTGTGCATGTGCACTGGGCTCCTAGTATGTACATCAACAGACTCTATTTACTGGTGAGCCCAACGGCAGGGCTTGTCTGTCAGTATCTGTACATGATCATGTTTGACTATGTGTCTGAATGTGTAAATATATAAAAAATATATAGATTTGGTCATGCAAATGTGTGTCTGCATATGTTTATTTATGTGCGTGCGTGTGTGTGTGCAAATGATTGAAGAGCAGAAAGATGCCGTGTGGAAAACTGGTTCTGCTCAGAGCTGCTGTAGTCTCGACCTGTGCGGCTGCCAAAGAAAACTGTGGTCGGAAGAGTCTGCTAATAGAGCATGAGGCATGTCACCTGAAACTAGAATCATCTAAAACCCAGAAACCACAGCAGGCAGGCATCTCTGCGGTCCTCTATTGAAGGGCCGCCAGAGGCCCTGGGTGTGTGCCACCCTCCCACCGAAGTTCTCCTATTAGCTAGGCCTCTTCCGTTCGCGTGCCTAGCTGCACCATGGGACACCTAGTCATGTTAGATCCACTATTAACGCCTTTTCCAGTGTCTGAGCTCACCTCACCGCAATTTCCTTGGGGCCAGACCTGGCAAGATCCTGGTGAGGCACATATCTCCACATTCATACCACAGATTACCACATTTACAACTTCTATGTATAGTATACCTCTTTTGTTCAGACTTCTAGCTTCTAGCTCAGAAGATCGCTTTTGTTGTAAAACATATGAAAACTTGGTTAAAGTGCGGAATACATTCACCAAGCCCTTTATTAGGGACACCTGCACAGATGGTTGCCAAAACAAAAACCAAATCTGTCAATGATATGGAATCAAGTCAAGGCATTTTGATTACTTACTGAAGTCCAAAATGAGCCAGAGTGGGGAATAGAGTGGAGTTAAGTGACTGAACATTATACGACTGCTGGTGTCAGATGGGCTGATCTGAGTATTGTACAAATTGCTGATCTACTGAAATTCATCTGAATTTCATGCACAACCCTTTTTCAGATTTAGGCATAATTGTTTGAAAAAGATCCATTGAATGGTTGTTGTGTGTATGTAAATACCTTGTTGATATCAGAAATAAGAGGAAAATGGGAAGCCTAGTTTGAGTTGATAGAAGGATAACACCACAACACATAGAGGGTATACAAATAAAGGTTCTGAATAGACACTTCTGTTTGGTAAAAGCAGGAAAGTGAGCCTACGATTTAGACAGGTTCATCCATCATTCTTTTCAAAAATGTTCCTTGTTCTGATAAATCTTCACTTCATCTGGAATAGTTGGATGGTAGGACAAAAAAATTGGCATAAACAATATTAGACGCTAACTCTGTAACGAAATAAAATGAGGATATTTTATTACCACACTTTGGATGACTAAGTACCAAGTGAGCATCATTTAGGTGTGACAGCTAAAACTATTATTGTTGCCAACCGTGCCCAACTCTCTGACCACATTGTAACCATCTCCTATTGGTAACTTCCAGCAGGGTAATGCACCATGTCATATAACTTAAATCATCTCAAACTGATTCCTTGAACATGACAAGAACTATCTCCAGTGGCCAATACTGGCCACTGGAGATAAAACCTTATGTTTTTGGATATCAATCCAAGAGCCCTGGTTTTGGATGTGACGGAACAGCAGATTTCCATCATGAATGGCTAGCCTACAAATGTGCAAGAAATGCAATCATCACAATATGGACTAAAATCTTGTGGAATTCATGCCATGAGGACTTAAGGCAGTTCTGAAGACATTGGGGGTGGGGCAATATGGTAGTAGTAAGCTTTACCTAATAAAGTGGCCAATGAATACACTTATCAAATCAAGTGCTTATGTTTCAGCTTCATTCCGCAGCGTCACTAAAACTTCAGGTTCTTCTTTTCTGTCACGCTCCGAGTTGATCTGTTGAGGAATGCCCAAGTTTCCTGGGTTTTGACAATAGAAATTGCCACTTTCCTTACCTTCTATCAACGCACAGAAATCACACTTTCCTTGGCGAACCTTTCTCAGAGCCAGAAATGCACACATCTCATCTTAGCACAGGTGCAATAAAATGTATCCCCGCTGCAACAGTAGCAATTTGGTGACAGGCTGTGGGTGGCGGGGAAGACGAATCGTGTCAATGGCAACCATTAAAAGGACCACACACTCTCCAGTCACTGGCAAGACATGATGGATGATTATCTCAAGGTGTGACAGGTGCTGCGATGGTGGGGGAGCACTTGCTTTATCCTTCTCCGTTCTGCCCCTCTCTCTCTCTCTTCGTCTTTCCCCACCTCTCTCACTGTATCTTGGTCAATGCTTTAACACCCCACTAACATGACTCTATTGACACACTCCAGATAGCGTCTGGAGCCTAATGAGTGTCTGAGTGCCTCTCCTTCTTTCCCTCTCTCTCTGTTTCTTTTTCCTCTGTGCTCCTCATCTCCCTGTTATCCTCTTTTCACTGTCAGAGCCGTACAGTCAATTCTATCTCACACACAAAGCCATTAGAGCTTGGTTGGCTGCTCACACAAACGCATACATACGTATACAATTCAAAACACGCTACCCACAAATAGAACAATATTAATCCCCATATATTAGCCTTTTTGTTAGCAGTTTGGCCTTTGTCGATATTCACACCAGAGTCTGTTGAAGCAACAACTTTTTTTCCCCAGTTCTCTTACAAAGCAGGACGTTTTTGAGGTCTTTTACGTCTGACCTCAGACAAAAATAAATCAGTGTGTACTCAATCTTCCTTAGTCACAAAGAGTCAGGGACTTTCCCAAACAAAAAAACCTTAATATTTAGGAAGGAAAAGAGAATGACCATCCTAAACACGTATCCACCCCCAGCTTTTTATTTTTTTTTATTATTTTTTTTTGTTATGAATAACATTACTTGATCATTTCTTGTTTGGCTATTTCTGGCTGCATGCTTAGAATCCTGTAACGAGGATTCTCATGGTCACACAGAGACAAAAATATATGCACAAATCAGGCATAAAATTATGACCACTGAATAACACAGATCAAGGTCCCATATATCAAGCAGTATATGTCAGTAACTGGTTTTGTCTACACAGCAGATGTATAAGAAGTTAGAAAAATAGGCAAAGGTAAATATTTGAGTAACTTTGACATGCGTTCAAATTACGATGGCTAAAACCCCCCCCAGCAATTTCTAAAACTGCAGCTCTTGTGTGGTGTTCCAGGCATGCAGTAATTAAATAAATATTTAATTTTGTTAAGTAATTAACAAATTATTTAGCATTTATTTTGTTTAATAAACAAAACTAAATAATATTTTGTTTATTTAATTTTCTGCACGTATCATTTACTCTTTTTTCATCTCTGTCATTGTGATCGTTAGTGATCGTTGCCAGGAAACACCTGCATTTAAATTTTATTAATTCAAATATGCAGTGGATCACTGAACCTTGGACAACTGTGATGCGATTTGGATTTTATATGACGCAATATAAAATCAAACCACCACGTCTAAAAATTAAGGACAGTTTTAAATATCAATTTCCTCATTTTAAATTTACATTTTCTAATTCAAACTGCTCTAAGATCTATTCATCCACTCAGCCCTAGTTGAAGATTGGAAGACAGCCATCCCCTCTGAGGCTGCCAACAGTGGTCTCACAGTCTTTGGCCATGTGGCACCGTGCCTCGCTCGATTTCTCTGCCAGTGTTCTAGACACGTTCTCTTCACTCGGTGAAAGGACTGAAAATCTTGTCATACATGTAAAACTATCCAACATACAATCTCACACCTTTAGTTTGAACAGCGGAGGTCTCTGTTAGGGAAATTTAAACCGGACATATTTTGCCAGGGCAGAGTTAGCATCTTGCCTCTACCTCCTGTTTCTAAAATTGATTAAAAAAAAATAAAATAAAATAAAAACAAGACAAACTGAGTCTTTGATTTTTAAAACTTACACAAAACTTTTGGGTTAATTAATACAGATATTCAAACTTTTAGTTGTTGCAGAGAGCTTCTTTTTGGCCAGTTGAACAATTAACTTGGTTCATGTACAAATCGAAACATGGAAGATGATCTAAAAAATTCTTGCGGTTTCTGTTGTTCCTCTTGTTTTATCCTTTTTGCAGGGCAGCATATTTGTAATAGTTTTGCTGTTAAACTGATGGTTCCAATTTTTATAAGACCAACGCAACCAATCACAGAGCAGCATTTTACGCGGCCATGGATCAACAAGACATTAATCAACAAGAGGAAAGTGAGTAATTCTAGGTAGCTGGTGCACCACTTATGTGTGTAGTAATCTTTTAAATTAATTTCAGTGAAACCTGATTCTGTCTCTACCTTTAATTATTTACTGTAAATCAGGGTAAAAGTGCTACAAATGTATGTGAGTTCCCCCAAAACATATTACATGCAATATGTACATGCAAACCATTATTTACATGTATCTATACCTTACGCTTTCTGATATGTCTAAATATACATCTGTTTAACACAGTGTTTTTTAAGGGCATAAAAATGCAAAATAAGTAATAACTAAACCAGCTATGCATCTGTCAGTCTCAACTTTAAAGTTGGGCTGAAATAAACAAATGTTTGTAACCTCCAATTCCACGGCAAACGCTGAAGTAATTGCAACGCCCTATTTTGAAAAAAACAGAAAGAAAGAAAACAGACATTAATAAATAAATAAAAAGCAGAAATATGAGAACAGCCAATTAACATGAAGAGAATACCAAAAATAACACAAATAAATACAATACGTTCATTAGTCAATGTTGAATAATGGCTTTTAAGAAAAAGAAAGTGTTAATCCCCAGACAATAAGATTCTTCTGATACCTTCATTAAAGACTTCTTCCCTGCACTGCATGCTAATGAGATGTCTTAGTCATATTATTATTTGGGGAGAGAATATTTCAGATTCGGAATCTCTTGAGCAAGAGCAGTGAGTGTTTTATAGCACAGACACAAATGTATGGCTGAAGTGGTGCAAGTGGGAAATGACCCCTTTTTGCAAACATGTCTATGCCAATTTTTCATCGTGAGAAAATATGTTTTTAATTTAACCTGACTTTGATAATCTTTTTGATGATTGATATTTTATACATTAAGTTTTAATTGAGTAAAATGTAAAATCAAAAGATAAAAATGACTTAGTGAACAGAAAGTCCTTCATTGCTACTTGCTAGCTGGATTTAAGCCATAAGGACAGACTGTGAAATAAGCAGGGCCCCCTGTCTACCCACTACACATCCGACCCTTCCCTCTAGGCTGATGGTATCTCCTGCACTGTATCAATTTCACTGTTACTGCCCAAATTTCCAGGCTCTGTGAAATGGCCCAAATAGCGTTACAAATGGTGAGAGATAAAAGGGTTAAACTAATTGCAGTTAGATAGCAATAAAAAGTGATTCTTTTTATTCTTTGTCTACTATGCAAAGACGGCTGCACTGTATCCCCAGTAATGCTTAGGCTGATTAAACTTTTCTCTTGTCTGTTTCATTATTAAATAAAAAGTACAGCCATGTAATTCCCAGTGCTGTTGCCTATCTCAGAAGGCAGAGAATCTGACACGCTAAATCTGAATTATCACACTTACAGTATTGACTTGAATTCAAAAGATACAGACCTATAAAGGCAGGATTAATAAACACTGCCGTGTTTTGGTCTTTTTTTTTTTTTTTTACTGATAAATTTATACTATGAAAAGTTTGTCCTAGGACATGTATAGTGCCTTTCAAAGAGTGTTCATATACCTTCAAATATTCATTATGAGTTTATGTAGTTGTAATACTTTTATTTCTCTTTATGTGAATTTAGATTTAAGATTTACAGTTAGCAGAATTTACATGGATAATCCTCTAAATTATTGTGTCAAAATGCATCATTTCCAAAAATGACAAAATTTTAGTTTGTTATAAATTAAATGTAAAAATTGAATACTGTGTGTAAATTGCCTACAACCATTTGTAAATTAAAGTAAGGCTGGTTTGCCTGTGGATAAACAAAGCCAGGAAAGCCTTAACAACCTCTGCTACGCACTGTGCCAGTGCTGTCGGTGTTTTTGTAATGCCAAAGCAAAAAAAAAAAAATCCATTATGTCAAAACTCATTTCCTGCATGAGAAAACTAAACAGGACCTGTATAAAGAGGGAAGAAAAGCAGGGTTAGAAAAATTGGTTCAGCTTCTGTCACTGTGCAGTAATAAGTCTAAGACATGAACAGGGGTTGTTTAGATAAACATCCAGGTATCTGATGTCTGACTCATACTCATTAGTGTCTGTAGGAGCAAAATGTAGATGGAAGAGCATACTGGTTCAGATCTGGACAACTTACATTTATGTTTATCATATAAGACAAAAATATTGTATATTACTTATTAGTTTACGTTTTCATATACACCTCAGAATAAAAAGTAATTCTGTTCAGAGATTGTAAAAGTTCCTTCATTATGTCTTACAACTCAGCAACGTATCACCAATAAAACTATTGCAAGCCTGTTGCAAAATGCAAAAGTTTGGTCCACCTAAGAAACATAATTCTTGTGTATGTGTGGAGTTAAAATCGACATAATAACATTGTAGCCCACATTTTCAGTTGGATTTGTCTCACATTGCTAATATCAGCTAAAACAAGGGATATATCGGACCAACTGTGAGCTTTCCACCTCCAGGATTTATTGTTAGAGTATAAGAAATTTCTGTCCAATAAATTCTAATAACCTCTCTTCAAAAAAATCCAAGTAATCCCTTTAAATTTTCTAAGTGTTGCTCTGGCCAGAAAGGCAGTTCTGTTATCCTTGCACACTTCACAGAGGCCATTGGTGCCATGCTGGCGTATACATACAGTTCATACCAAAAAGGGCCTTTAAGGTGTTCAGGTAGATATACATTACTAATTGTGTCTTAATACCTTCAACCATAAACTATAAAACTACAGATCACCCTATTACTGGATATTTTCTGCATTTGTCAAAAGGTGGTCTTACTAGGGGGCTGCACAGTGGCGCAGTTGGTAGCACTGTTGCCTTGCAGCAAGAAGGTCCTGGGTTCGATTCCCGGCCGGGGTCTTTCTGCATGGAGTTTGCATGTTCTCCCTGTGCATGCGTGGGTTCTCTCCGGGTACTCCGGCTTCCTCCCACAGTCCAAAAACATGACTGTTAGGTTAATTGGTCTATCTAAATTCTCCCTAGGTGTGAGTGTGTGTGTGAATGGTTGTTTGTCCTGTATGTCTTTGTGTTGCCCTGCGACAGCCTGGCGACCTGTCCAGGGTGTACCCCGCCTCCCGCCCGGAACGTAGCTGGAGATAGGCACCAGCAACCCTCCCGACCCCATTAGGGTCAAGGGTGAACAGAAAATGGATGGATGGATGGATGGTCTTACTAGACTAGTGATGATTTTCATAGGAAGTTATTTAAACTCCTGCTGTAAATAGATAATCCGGGAAAGTGAAAATGCTATACAACATTGTTTCTGATCACATTTTGTGATCAGAAACACAGCACAGAAGATCTACTTTGAAGATCTTCTGTGCTGCATTTTTTCATTTCATGTATTTACTTGAAGATAGCAATAAGAAAGAATGAACTCTGTTTTCATTCTCAATGTGAATCAAGAGGTTCTGCAGCTGAAATAAATCTCTGGAAAGAGTTGATTATATTGAACTGGAGAAACAACTTTTGTTAAGTTAAAGCTGCTAAAAAAAACTCAGAAGAAATAGGAGTCTGTCTTGAAACACTGATCGCAATGATACTTTTGGCCTTGGAATAAATAGAGGAAGAGGGTTGGGGGGGGAGCAGTGGGAAATTTGGGCTTTCTCAGAGCTTAAAACTTTTTTTACTTATTGTTCCTTCAAAAATCCTGAACTGTTCCTTTAATGATGCTGAAGTCTTAACTCCAGGCAGACATAAAAAAGGAGCTGTCACATTATAAACATTTTAAGAACTTACCCACCTCAAATAAACTTTTCGATAGTTCTCCAAACAGAACTAATGACCTTGAAAGGAGAGCAAATTAGCAAACATACAGAGCCATCTGTGTGCCCCGCAGGCAGGCAAATTATTCCGTCTTTGCCAAGGTAGTCTAATGAAGCTCGTACATTTTACATGCAAATCTCTGCCTAATCTTACTCTTCTCCCTGCCAATGTCTCCAGCAAATAAATATATAAAACCCAATTATGATTTAATTAATAGAAATCTACCGTTCCATGGAATTGCTACTTTGGCTCGGCCGACTTCAGGAAATGGCCGTATTAGTTGCACCGTTAAACCACCGCGTGGCTTCTCAGTGAAGCCTCATCAGCTCTTGCTCTTCAAACAGCCCCCCTGGGCAGGAGGAAAGGCATCCTGAGGTATAAGTACCACAAACTCACCGACCCTTAAAGTCAGAGCAGGAAAAACCACAGAGATGGCGCTGTCATTTGCGTGCTCTTTCCCTCTTCCCTCCCCCTCGGTCTTGCTTTTTATTGTCAATGTGAAAAGACGCTTTAAGTTACAATTACTGTAGTGACATCCAGACCGCTCTTAATCTGCATCACTCTGTGTGTGTTTGTGCGAGAATGTGTCCGCCCTCTCATTCTCTGTCAAGATGAAGAAAGCAGACATGCTTCATTAGTCTCCCAATGGCAAGGTGTTATTAGAGCAGCCAAAGTCCTAGACACAGCCATTGCCTCCTATACTATCACACAGACGGCAGCTTCACAAGAACCTATATGCGCTCGGCAATTTAAAACTTTGTTTTTATGTCCTGAGTCACTCAGTGCAAGAAAAGTCTGACTGCCTATTTCAATCTATGTGACTCACTCGCCAAATCAGATGCCAGCTAGGGAGCTCCCACAGAGCTTGTTGGTTTCCACCTCATATGAGTCAATCAGCCATTTGTTCCAGGTCCAGTTTTTTAACAACACAAATGTCCCTCAGATTAGCCGTGGTCCCGCTCTGTTAAAAACTGCATTTAGACATGAAAATGACAAGCAGTTCCAGCAAGCACAACAGCCCCTGTGAATCTACAGTCCCTTGCAAAAGCATTCACACCTCTTGAGCTTTTGACAATTTTGCTATGTAGAAAGACACAAACTTCAGCGTACTTTATTACAATATTTTTGTGATAGGAAAACCCCGATGTAGTGCATGACTATGATTTTCTGATCTTCTCTACCATTACCAGAACAGCTGTTTTATCAGTTTCACACAGATGCACTACTGGCCTCAGAAGGTTGTGCACTAGATTTTAGGGGTAAATACTGTAGATAAATGGGGTTGGATACAAATCGTAGCTGTAGACTCCAGAAATCTGACTTTTTTCACATTTAGTTAGTTTCACCAAGTCTTATGCAAAAGGCCTTCCCTATTACATTAGCTTTAACTAACATAAATATCATATACCATATATGATAATTGTTAAACCATGAACATTTATAACATTTATGACCAAAAAGTTGTTTTCGACAAAGAACTCTTTAATAAAAATCAAATGGATACATGTCAAACTTTTCCTTAATGTAATTATCTTTTTGTTACATTTTAACTTCTTTTGAAATGACTGAATTCTCGTCTGTTTTCCAAGAAGTACACAGCAGACCTTGAGTAACCTGAATCAACTAGCAGCATGACAGGGTTTGACAAATAGAAGAATCTCTTTTTATTAGATCTGGTAAACTGTGGCAGCTTTGTTCAGCTGAGCTCTCAACACTGAATTAAATGAAGAGAATCAGAGACTGGTGGGCTGCAAACAGAGACACAGAGTCAGAGCAAAGACGATTGCTTGAATGGAATCATAGACAAGACTCCCTTGTTTTAAGTTTTGATAAAACATTTTATGTAGTTAGAACTTTAATCAACCAATTTTTCTTTTCTAATTACTTACATACAGTTATCCTGCGATGGACTGGCGACCTGTCCAGGGTGAACCCCACCTCTCGCCCGTTGACAGCTGGAGATAGTGACCAGCACCCCTCCCCGTCCCAATGGCATAAGGGTGTAAAGACAATGGACAGATGGACATTTGGATGGACAGTTATTATTTTCTACATTCATTGTCCACTTTTTATGATTCTTCATCTTTCTATAAAACATTTGTGTTTTATTTTGAATACGATTTGAAAACTGTGCATACTTCTCTCAGCTCACATCTATGTGCCAGTTTATGTTGACTTGTCAAATAAATTCCTGATAAAATATATTGAAGTTTGTATTTACGGTGTGATATCATTTAAAACAGTTGAAAGTGAGAGGAAATGTCAGCGCTGCATACAAAACGCTTCCTAGTTTGCTCACTGGAAGTCATCCAACGGAGGGCCTGAGATCTGACTGCTCTTGGGTCCCCACTGATAGGAGGTTGCATGCAAGCCTAGCACCACTGAGTTGACCTTTGTTGTCCCAGTTAAGCGTCTGACCATTAAAGGACATACCTTTGTAATCCTGTTACCTTTTTCTGTTCACCACCCTGACCTAACGCTGCTTTCAGAACCTCTGACCCGCTGCCCAAGTGCCTGTGCTTACCCTCACTGGCTCGGAGAAGGAGATAATGACCTAAGCAATAGAGCCCTGTACAGGAAAGCGCATTATTATCTGCTATTGAATTATTATGTGTCACGTGGAGATACATGACATCCTAAAACTTTATGTTGTAAGATAGGATTCATCTCTGTCAGACAATAAAAGCTTTCACTTTAAAACACCTTGGGTGCTGCTCTGGATACCTTCTTCCAGTAAACAGAGTGTTGACATGAAGACATTTTTTCTCTTTCTCTTCTGTTTGTGGGAATTTATTTTCTTCTTTTCAACAATTTTTGCCACTCCCTCCCAATTCTCCCTTTCTCTCCTCTCTGAATTATCCCTCTTTAAGTCTGACAAGGTGTGTAATCTGCCTTTTACTCTCCCTTTCCTTTCTGTCACCTCCTTTACTTTCTTCCCCTCTGCTTCAAGTAAGGGATCCAGTGACTGATATGGAGAGATTTTCCTGGGACCGTGCGGATTGCAGAGTAACTATCTGGGCCTTTCAATCTCTCTGCTGCTGAGGGCGATAGCAGGATCCTAATGGGCCTGTTCTATCAGCAAGCGGCTGGTGCCTGCTCTAGAGAGAGACAAGGGGAAAGAGCCTGAGAAAGAGAGTGATTTGGTGTGTATATGTGTGTGTGAGACTGATCGTTCTGACGCCTCCATCTGATAGCGCTGGAGAGGTCCCTTGTCAAATGATACAGCACAGGCTCCTGTCGTTCTTCCTTGCTGTTTTTCTTTCTCTGCTTGTCTTCTTAGTCATTTTTATTTTTTTCTCCAATTGTAGGCCTTTCTTTTTTTCCCTTTTGTGTACATTTATTCTTTCAAATTCATCCTTCCTACTTATTTTCTTTTTTACTTTCCTATCTTTAACGTTCCTAACGTTCTAACTTAAGTTAATTTCCCTTGTTTGTCTTTTTAATTACGGTTCCTTGTCAGTAAATTAAAATGTTTGTTATTCAAACTTTAAAAAGTATGAATAACTTAATTCTTACTGAATTAATTATTCTTACAGAATAAAAGATAATCGCATCTTTTTTGTAATGTCTGTAAAGGTTGATTTAATTGTAATGGTTGGTGCTGTACTGTACTTTGGGGCTGTTGTCTCTCAATACTAGGTCAGGTGAGTTTGTCTGACAATCCGGCACAGTGTTACCATAGTCAATAACATTTTGGGTTGTTTTTTTTTGCACTTTTGGCAATATGGGCAGAAAATAAAATCTGTGTCTCCATGTACCTTGTTAGCAGATGAAAACACAAAGTGCTCTAAAAATTCCTGGAAAATGATTGTGCTAGCTTTGGGCTTGACAAAACACTGTGGACGTTCACCAGCAGCTGACATAAAGTACAAAATTTTGTTTCACATAAAGGAAACTAAACAACAGCCCAGTTCTTGTTCCGCTTAGTCCAGGTTGCAGATCATTGTCATTTTCTCCGGTTCAGGGATGGCTTAACACCAGGAATGTGACAGCTGCAGGCCATGTTTTGTCTCTTTGTAGTGGCTGTTGAAGTAATGACTTTAGTTGCAGTTTGCATTGTTGGCAAACAGAAATGGGATTTACCTTACAATTCTCTCAGGGCTTTATTCATCCATATCACTTTTTGGAGGACACTGTTGTCTTCCACACAACATCCCATTCTAATTCTTCCACAGTCTCTGCTCGACCCTCAGGAAGACCATGGCAAATGGCAATGCGGGAGTGGGGGGTTGTCCCGTCAGATCATTAGTTCCCGTAACCACACACAAAATAAAACCTTGTAAGCGCATGCAGGGTCAGTGTGAACCAGCCAGACCGTGCACAGGGTTAAAAGCTTGTGGAGTCCGAATGTCTAAAGACCCATCTCTTCAGACCATGGGAGGGTTAAACAAACACTTTGCTAAGAGCCAACTTCTTTAGAAATGACTTACCCTTCTTGTGGGCGCTATCACTGACTAGTGGCAGGACAAATGTCAAACCAGCCATCATCACATTTCATTGTTACTTTGTATATTTCTTTTTTATTTGGCTAATGTCAAATTTTGGTATTAATTAGCTGAAAGCCATAATCATATAAATTAACAAATATTCATTTATATTACTGTAATATAGTTTTAATGTAAACTTCAATTTTAAATAGAACATTTAAAAAAAAATAAAATTAAACATTGTTTAAATATACTTGCACTTTTTCAGTTATTATGATCATTTGCTCAAACACCACCTGCTCAACAAGACATTTTAATTAGGTCTGAGTCAACATTCATGAGGACTACAAACACTGACAACCAGCAATACAAAATAAACAGAGGCTTCATCCCAAACATTAAATTCACCCGACAAATTTAACATTTTAGCTTTTTAATGCTGCGGATTTTAAATATGCTATCTGTATCCCTGCTACAGTGCACAGACAGCCACTTATCCCCCTATAAACACCTTCCACCCACTCTTTCTGTTCTCACTTTGCAGCAATTATTAGGAGCTAATAGATTTGCAGTGTTGCCATTCAGTGATCCAATTACTAGGATCTCCATTAGCAATTAACTTCTAGCTAAAAATAACAATAATGCCAATTACATGCACACTTAATCACATAATCAACATATTCTGTCACTACACAGTTATTGTGATTACCTCTATGTTACATGAATTGCCTCGCCAGAGGGACGAGAGCACACATCAATGACAATTTTGATTACATGAGAATTACAAATGCAACAACGTATGCTGGGATAATGAGTGGGCCAGAGAGGCCATTCTCTGGTTCCTAAATTGATTTCTGTGGAGGACAAAAGAAGACTGGGTTTGGGTTTTTCTAAGTGGATGGACTGTAAATTAATTGTGAGCACTAAGCTGACAAATGTTCATTAAGCAGCATGTTCACATTTCTCTGATTTTTGCACACGTCGTAAACAGACTGGGAATGTGTGGCGCTTTTGTTGTTGCCAAAATCTGAGATACAAAACGGTTTGAAGAATGTTATCCAAAATTCTCTAAGGAAAGTTGAAAGCTTCAGTTTATTTTACAGAGCCACACATCTGCCATCTTACTATTTTCAATATTAAAAAGATTATGGTTAAGCTTACATATGTAGAGTAGTTCGCAAAAGTATTCATAATACTTGAACTTTTTTATGTCCTGTTATGTTCCAAACATAAAATTATGTGTTTTTTTGTTTGGATTTTATATGTTAGACCAACACATCTCAATTAAAGATAACATAAATGAGATAAGTAGCCAAGAACCACAACTCTTGGTGGAGATGTATTTCAATTAATTAACTATTTGTTATGCATTTCACAATTCTGACCTTACGAGAATGGTTAGAATAAAACCACTGTTAACAAAATCCAACTAGACGTCCCATTTAAGTTTGAAGCACATGTTGGGAATATGCAGAGCAAAGTTGAACTTTTTGGGCCACATGCAACATGCTAGATATAGCAAAAAAGAGAAAAAAAACTACAGTGTACATCACTCTTAATATCATTCAGCTGTGAAACATGGTAATGGCAGCACCATGCTGTGTGGATGCCTTTCTTCATCAGGGACAGGAAAATTGGTGAGAGTTGATGGCAAGATATACAGAACAAATTAGAGGTCAACACTAGTAAAAAAAAAAACAAACTTAAAATTAAACCAAAATATACTTATGCAGCGAAATTAGAATACGTGTTAGACTCCTGATCTAAATCCCATAAGGATTCTGTGGCAAGTCTTGAGAATTACTGTCTACAGAGTTAATTTATACTTAAGAGTGGGCATACAGCAAATTTACCAAAAAAAAAAAATAAATAAATCCTCCATCATTCAAAGTTTATCAAAAAAAATAGTTAATCATTTGATTTCCAAAGATCTCCATTTGTAAATTTGGTTTCATTAAGTATTACTACAAACTCCTGCTTTGTTTTCCCATGTTCGCATGTTTAAAAAGGATATCCCTCAGAGAGCAGTTTGAAACTAATCTGATCCAGCAGGGGACTTTCCCTGTCCTTCCAACAATTTGGAATCTGACCATGGCTGGTGATAGGGGGACCTGGTACTGAATAACTAACAAGATGTGGGTCTACCGTAAGGTGATAGGTCAATGTACAGTCCAAAAAGAACCCTTGACTGAAATGTAGCTCACCAAGTTAATCATTATCACATTTGATCTGCAAATACTTTTTCTTAAAATTAAAATTTACAACAGTTAAAAACAGTGAGAAAATTATCTGTAGAAATGTTTCTAAAACTGCTTGTCAAAGGCTTAGCACTACCTCTAGAGACAGAGACAGGGGCCATCATCCTTTGATGCCTTTTAGGGGAATGGAAAATAGTCTTTAGACAAAACAAAACTGTTTGCATACTTTTGTGCTCTATAATGTAATGTGGGGTGTGTCTGTATGCGTGTGCTTGTAGATGTGTCTGCATGTGTCACTCTGCAAAATATTAAATGACATCAGCCAGCCCCCAAAGATTATGAGAGTCTACATGGTGTCTAGTGTCTCTGCAGTAAGGACCAACAGGTGTGATCTATTGTTAGTTTCATGCTGATGGAAGAAGTGTTCATAACCATACATGGCTAAGAGTATTTGTGCAAAGAGACACATGGCCCCATTATCCAGCTACACACCTCCCATCACTTTTCTCACCTTCTGTCATTAACTGTATGAGATCAAAGCAGGATCTATTGACCTCATTGTTGGTGTTGGGTAGAAAGATACTTAACCAGAGGAGCAGACTCTTGTCTACTAAAAGTGTAGCTTTTTGCCCAGCTCTAAATATCCAGCAAAAAGTCAGACAGAAAACCTTCAAAGAAACCACAGAGAGTTTGAAAACATGTGCTCAGATATGTGGAGATGCAGCCAAAGGAATTCCAAGTGGCAAGCTTTAAATTCCAGCATCCAGTTCAGCCTATAGCCAGACTGGTTGATGGTTGCATCTGTCCTAGTGGTCAAACCGTTTGTCGAGCTGCTGGAATGTAAGCTTGTGATGACATCCATTGTGATCTCATGCACAAAAAATTCTTTGTCAGTCAATTTGTGTAAAAATATTGCGTTAGACTCTCCTTATTCAATTATTTTAGTTACTTAGTCCACCAAATATATACCTTTTAATTACCTAGAGTTTGATATTGACGTCATATTAGAGCTGTAATGAGAGATATTTATCATGAAAGTAAATCCTTTCTTGTGAAGCGTTATCCAAGAAGTGTATAAAGGACAAAACACGTTGGATCTGGGTGATGTACATGAATTGTGTTATTTGACGATTTGATAATGTGATCCGGAATAGAATGACTGGGATCCCATAATGAATTACTATCATTACGTATTATAGCACGTAAGAACAAACCAGATATGCTTTTAGTACAAGTGTTAATCCTTTTTAGAACCAGATGTTTCTACAAAGGTTAAGGATTTTTCTTTTTTTGACTGTTTTGAGATAAAAATAAATAAATAAATAAATATCCACTAATCACATTAGTCCAGGTTCAGTTTTTGGTGCTTTTTTTTCAGTCCGCACCCAATTTTACTCCAAGGTAAATTCAATTTGTAGAACACCTGCTCAAGTCTAGTACTCTAGAGCTCTAGTACTTACACTTCTCTAAAAAAAATCCTTGTTGTAACCCATGTGACCCACCGTTGGTATGCTGTTGTTACAGCATGTGAAGCAATGCAGACAAGCGGACTGTGTGACTGATGAGGAAGCAGATATTGCTGGAGTAAATGAGGTGGCAGAGGGCTGGAGAATGATGTTTGAGCAACAACAGCGGTAGTTAGTACGGCTCTGAGCAAGTCTGGCCTTTTGGAATAATTCAAACAAAAGAAGCGTCGAGCCTTTTCTGTGAAGAAGCAAAGTGGACTCTATAAAAGGCTCGTAGCTGGTCCTGTCAGCTTTACCCTCATGGAGGGTCTTTTTCTCACATTGCTGACCTGTGTTGTCAACACTCTGTTACTCAATGAGTGTTTATTAATAGGCTATGAAAAAATACTTGTATGTATATACGTTTACAAAGGCTGTGCCATGGGCTTCAATTTCACAATTGGATAAATGCTTGCATGGATTCGTATATGTTTGCCTTATTTGTTGGCATATTGGCCTTAGTCAAAAGATGTCACTCATTATGAATGACAGCTGCTAGTATTTTTTAATTTGTCCATTTGGAATTCTTTGCTTTACCTAAATATAAAACGGACAACTTCCATCTATGACACTGGGCTGATTCAGTTTTGTTACCCAAGCAAAATGTGAAGAATGGAGGTATTTAGTAATGACTCTAATGACGTTGAGGTATTTATTGCAGTTATTACATTGCAGCCACCTTATCCATCTACTCTGAAATCACCACGTGAACTCAGTTGATAGGATTTTAAAGAGGGAGGTGGAAACCTTTAGAAGTTCCCACAAAAATCAAGAGAATTTCCCATTTGTCTGAAAGCACGCAGGTTTGTTTCACCTCATGTAGTTTTGGGAGTTGGCCTAAAACATCATTTTTAAGTTCCAGTATCTAATAAAAAATCTGTCCGTGGGCTGGTTATTTTGCCGTGTGCTCAGAACTATGAACTAATAACTGTTATTTCCCATGCATAACTTAAAAGTTAAGCTATTATAAGCAATGCATTATTGTAAGGTATGAACAAACACAACCAAATCCAAACGTCTGCTACTTAAATGTCTGTAGCACCTGTGAGAGATTTAAAATGATCACAGAAAAAGCATTGTTCGGGGCTGCCTCATTGTCAAATTAACTAAAGATATACTGTGTGATGTTTGAGAAGATGGAAGGAGAAGAGGATAGATTAGGTTACTACATCTTGACAGACAAAACAAGAAAAAAATAAATAAATAATTAAATATATATATGTGGGGGGGCAGAGGGGATGTGTGTGTGTGTGTGTGTGTGCTACAGAAAGTAGGCTATTGTCCACTATTTTAGACAAGCTGGAAAATCCCACAGAAGCTGTTAGGATGGCTGAGTGAATAAAGAGGAACACAAGTCCCAGAGGAATTCAAACTTCCCTGAGGGAGAATTGTAGATTGTTGCCCTCGGGCTTAATTCTTTATATAGGAAATACACTATCAGAAGTGTACTGTAGTAACCACAGACATGATGTTTCCATTGTGATCACATGGAAAGGGATGACTTGTTGGTTTGAAGGGTTAGAGTTTGGCTGGAATGCATTTCTCCACCGTGCAATGTTTCTTTAATAACCTTTTCATTTCATACAGTTGAAGTCTTTAATAAACAGGTTAAACAATCTCCAAAAGTAGGAACACAGCCCACATTGTCCACCAGACTTTCTATTTCCTGAAGACATATATATGACAACCTTTAATTATTGCGGTCACTTGATTTTTAGCGGTATTAGGGCAATGATACGCTTCCAAAATGCCTTAAAAGTTAGTTTTGGCCTGGTTGTCATGTCTTGTGGTTTAAAGTCAGGTTGCAGACGTAGTGCATTATTAATAAAAATATACACACGATCCAAACCATATCGTTTATCCAGGAGAAAAAAAATGACATTCTTCTATTTTATTAATGTGTCCATTTCAAAATTTGACCTGCTGTGAAATACATGATATATAGTTACAGGAAAAAGTAGCTGACCCCTTACAGATTTTGTTTATGCTTTAATTTTTGTAACGCCTGTGTCAAATTATTAATCAAATTATAATATCAGACAAAGATAACCTCAATAAATTAAAGTTTCTGAGACTCTGATTTTACTATTTGAGTAAAAACATAAATCCACAACAACCCGGTTTTGACAAAAGGTACCCCAAAATATTAACTTTTTTGGATGATCTGAAACAGTAAAGAGTAACAAAAACAGAAGCAATGTGTAAAGAGACAAACACGTTTTTATGGCATTGTGGCTAAAATGGAGTACAACAAAATCTATTGCATTGAGTTTTTTGTCAACAGCGTGTCTGCAAACATAAGTAATGATTTTTTTGCAAGTATGTTTTTTTTTTCTTTTTTAACTCTTTTTTTTTTTTTTTTTTCCCAGAAAGAGGGTCTTGTAGCTCTGCTGTTGTCTGACCACAGGAATTTGACCATGCAGTGCCGGCCTCTCTTATGTGGCCGTCCACAACAACCTCATGCATTCCAAAGGGCACAAACATGTTGACCAAATGGGAGTCATCAATCCAGCCTATTCCAGCAACCCGCTTTTAAACATCCATACTGTTTTTCACTTGTTTTAGCAAAGCACCTGCCCAGCAGGACAAGATGGTTCTCATTATGCTGGTGTATTATTCAATATTCTATTTTCCATGTTTCACTGGGTGCCTCATGAAAGTATTCAGGTTCCGCAGCCTTTTTCAAATTTTGTTAGAGTGCAGCTACTGCGATTTAACGTTACAGATGTTAAACCACTGTCATCAAATCTTTGAAAAGATATACGCTGCGCAAAAAGCAGTGAAGTGAAAGAAACATTTTACATTGTATTCACAATTTGTTTTGCAGATAAAATGTTTTAAAGTCTGGCAGAAATTTTATTTAGCTCTACCAATGTCAATACTCACAACCTTTCACTGCAAATCCTTTGGGATATTTCAGATCTGATCATTTTGCTCTGACAGTTCAGACAGATGAGATGGGGAGTGTCTGTGAACAGAAACTTTGACTAGACCATTCTAGCAATAAATATTCTTTGATCTAACATTCCGTTAAGTCTAAATTTATGATAAGGGTTGTTGGCCTGCTAGACCATAAACCATCTCCCCATTTCAAGTATTTTGCAGTCTTCAGGTTTTCTTCCAGCTTTACCCTACATTTACTGGAATCCGTAATTTTTCAACTCAGACTAACTTCCCTGCACTTGCAAAAGTTTAATGCCATTTATTGACCCCAGAGGAGTTTTGAAGCATGGGATATTGTTTTATAACTGCTGTTTTATAACTACTATAAACTGCTTCAAGCCTCTCCACAGCTTTATTGCTATCCTGCCTCAAGTGTTACTTTGTCTTTTAGTTAACTTCTGTTTGCTAACAAATATCTCAGGAACACAGGTTGCCTCTGACCCTTAATGGATGGCCTGTGAAGACAATTATTTGCACTAAATGGATGCCATGCAAAACTGTGTACCATTTACTTTTTACCTCACGATTTTAAATTTTATTAAAGATTTGGTGAAATTAAGAATAAAAGCCGGTTGAATTTTTCTGATAGTTTCATTGATAGATTTAAGGTTTTTTGTGGCAAACTCGGCCCTGAAACAATCTCCACTGCAACACCAGCCACCTCAGACACTGTCACAACAATCATTCTCTGAGTGCAGATGATAGTTTGCTCTACAGTAATAATACTAATATGTCTGCAATGATGCTGATTAAGGTTGCTGGGTAGGGTCAGCCTTCTCCTATCAGTGAGCATCAGGATCCTGATCCTGTGATGAGTCTCGCATCAGGGCGTCTCAGGCCCACCATTCCCATTCTTCTTTCAGTTTGATAGCTAATCAATGAGGAGCCTGAAGGGGGACCAGCTGAGTTCAGACGAAAGGATTCTAATTGAATCTGACAATAATTTTCACATATTTCTCTTGCCCTGTCTCAGATGCCATTAGCGACATCACTGTGATAATAGTTGCCATGACAGCATGAGCAATGCTCATTAATGACCCGGCTGGTGGTAATGTTCTGGGCCATATTTCTCTTTCCTTGTTCTTCTTTTGTATTTTTTTTATCACTACTTAACCAAACATCTAGAAGACAATATTAATGGAAGTGAATCATATGAACAATAACATATTTTTATTGAGAGGAATTTCTTCTTTGTTCAAAGTTTTTAATCTTTTTTTTTTACATAAGTAAATGTAGGTGAATATGAACTTTCATTTGATGTTTTTGAATTTTTGCCATTTGTTTAACTAAAAGGATTAAGGGTATTTTCTTGCTGCCTATAAAAGCCACCAGCCATAAACTCCACAGCAAAGTAGAACATGTGGACATAAAAACCTCAACAAGAAAACTATTCTTATACTCCAGGCGCAACAGACCAAAGTCAACGCGGCGCAAGCATCTGTTGTGGAGAGGCTTGCGTTTGCGGGGAGGAATGGATTCACTCATTGTCGCAGACAATTTCCCAACAGACTCAGAAGGACAAACACCTCAAACCCCCCCCAACAATCTTACTCCCAATTTTTTTTTTTTTTACTAAGGACAAACATTTCTGGAGGGGGCTGTGCTCGTCTGTGCTCGCTGTAAACACAAGTGTCAGGAACCAATGTCATATGCGAATGGTGTGGGACTTCCGGCACGGAGGGCCAAGAAGGTAACCACAGAGGCAGTCTGTGGGAAGAAGCAGGCAGCTGTATGCAAGATGCACAAACGTGCATGCTCGCACATACCGCACATGGTGGGGTGCTCATGCTAGCACACAAGGTCAAAGACACACATGTAATCTGCTTCAAGTCAAATAACGGTAGCCATAATTCATCTTAAGACATATAAAACTGTAGTTTTGTATGGATTAGAAGTTAGACTTTGAGACAAGGAAGAATTATCAGTAACAGGCAAAAAGGGATACCAGTAAAAGGAAATTACCCACGTAATTATGCACACACCCGTGTGTGTTTTGGGAGGACAAAACACACACACACACAATAAAACTACACCTGATGTGTAGTACAAACCAGTAGCAAAGATGGTCATTGAACCAGCTGTTGGTCGCTTTGGCTTTGCGGGCATTTTCTGCTGGGAAATGAAGTAATTATCTCAGTAAGGTTTGTCGACAAAAGGGTGCATGAAAAACTCTAAAATTTACTGGTAGATAACTGCTTTGACTGTGAATTTCAGAGAACAAAATGGACCAATACTAGCAGTACCTCTCCACTCTGGGACCTTGATGTTAAAATAAAATGCTAACTCTACTTTCACCTGAGAAGACGACTTTGGACCATGGAGCACAGAAAACCTTTGCAGGTGTTTTTAGTAAATTAGTTGGTTGGAGTGTGACACCATGAGTTTCCAATATTAAATGTTTTCATATTATTCTACAGACACTGAACTTTAGGATTTCATTATCTCTGAGCTATCATCATCAAAATTGCAAGAAATAAAAGCTTGAAATATTTCATTTTGCATGTACTGAATCACTATGACATGAGTTTCACTTTATGAAATGAGTGACAAAAAACTTTTTCAGAAAATGTAATTTTTTTCAGATGTACCTATACTGAATCAAAATACAATTTGAAGCAGATGGAATCACCAATGTGAGACCCTTCATATGATTACGCTGTTCAAATGTTTCTACTTATCAACAGGTTAGTGACCATAAAAACTGCCATGATTCTTCTTGTATTCAATGATTAATATCGACTCTCCATGGAAAGTTTCACGAAGCAGACACAAACGAGAGGTGATAGAAGGATATTTTGCTGCTTGAGTGGATGCACATTTGAACCCCTTTGTTACAGCAGGGAAAGAATAGGAAAAAAAAAAAACATTTTGAAGTTGGCTGACAGATTCCATTGGTCCTGAGGCTGTTTGACGTGCTGCATCTTGGCAAATTAAGGTTAAGGCAAGGTAGATGAAATCTATCAGAGCTTGACTCCGGCTCATCAGATGGAACGAGTAGCTTCAGGGCATAGCTTGTTTCAGTCTCGTCATTACACACAGGCATGCCATGTCTGAGAACAGCCGTGCTATAATCTACATACACACACACGCACATGCAGTCAAGCCCACTTGTAAATAAAGCCCATTGCACCTTCATTTTGTGTACACTTACATTGGTAACAAATTTCAGTGGAACAAATTCAGCTATATTAATTTAAAGACGTCTGTGCAGAATAAGCCAAAATGCAAAACTGATAAATGTTTTGCAGCATTTAATTGCGGAAAGAATAAATGGTGTTAAAACAATTACAATTATTTATCAATGTACATTCAATTTTCTCACACAGTGTGAACTTCAGTTGCAAAGATAAAATGGAGATGTAACCATAGTAGATGTGAAAAAGATGTTTCTGTAGAACAATAGAGGAAGAGAATTAAGCCACATAACAGCAAATAACTTGTTTCCGTTGTAATAACTATTAGTCATCTTAAAAAGCTGACTAAAATTTTGGGATCCGTGTGTTTGTGCTATCCTGTCAAATCTTCTTCCCTCTAATACTTTTTTGGACGTCATTCAAATAACAAAGTCACTGAACACATAAGAGATTCAAGATGAAAAACTCTGATCTCTCCGGAAGTGTTTCAACACTCCTGCCTCTTTGCAGAACAGCTGGACAGCCAGGGCTGAGAGGGGGAAGGGGGATTCCAGTCAGAGCCTTTAAACACTCATCAGTTCAGATTGAAAACCAGACAGACAGCCAGACAAACAAACAGACGTTCACACTCTTTCCACTCACCCCACCACAACCTCCAGTATTACAGAGAACACACTTCCTCATAGTGTGCTGGCTTCAGAACCACAACACACCACACTGTCCCTCACTCCTAAGCCACTGATGCCACGCCCTGAATGAAATTAATGCTCTTTGCTGCAGTCATGTTTTAGTTAGACAGCCTTTTAAGACTAGTGCCTTTCTTTTTAATTCTTCTTGAGTTTTGGTGAGCTACACGCAAGTCTGATGTAAACTAATTGTTAAAGCACAGCTTAAGGCTCTTTTGTCCTAACTGGTTACGGAGAACAAGCTGCTTCCAGAACTGTGCATGATGACAGAATGAGGACAAGAACAGAATAAAGGCTTGCTAAGTGCCAGTTACATAATGTTGTCTTCAAGAATGTAGACCTGTTCATTTTGCACCTTATGGTAAGCCATTTAGAACTAAAATTTGTAGTTTGAGACTTGGCGTGCAATATTGATATGAGTCTAATACAACACACAAAACATTTTTTTTTTTTTAAGGAGAGCTTAACATGTTGAAATAACTTTTTTTAGTAACAACCCACGGTCCAATGACTGCTGGAGATAAGCACCACAGCTCATAAGGGAGATTGTTTGTATTGACAAGTCAGCTATTAATTGTGCAGTCTCCAAATATGGCCTTCATGGAAAAGTGGCAAAAAGAAAGCCATTGTTCAAAGAGATCCATCCAGCAACCAGGTACACATATTATTCTAGTTCAGCCGCTATGTGTAAACTTGATGAGTCTGTAAAGCAGAGCAGTATGCCGGACCAAAAGACACACACAGAGAACTCATGCATTCTGTTTGACTGTCTTTTGTTTAAGTGAGCAAATTAAATATCAGGGCCAAGACAGGAGCAGCACAGTCAGTTAATTATGTCTAATAAATCTTGGTCCAAATTGCCCTCCAGGGGTGGAAACGGCTGCCGGGGGACGGAGGAACCAAAGTGGCACTTTGGTATTTGTTATTCTACCTTTAACAGATTACGCACGCTGACTTGTCATCCCTCATCCGATTGGGCAAGTGAAGTGAAGGGAGAACGTCAACATGCCGGCGGTCACTGTTTCTGTTTACCTCGCTGTAGCCCTGGGGGTAACACGCACTAATCAGCATCCAGCAAAATGCTCTGTAATTGGCCATGTTTACTCTGTTTTAGCATGATTGCATGCCTGATTGGATTGTTGTATCCCATTGGAGGAAATAAAGGGTCTCCCACTTACTGTATTGAAATTTTGTGTGTGCGTGGGGGTGGGTGTGTGTGTGTAACTTTAAACTTGCCTGTGTGTGTTGAAAAGCACGCATTTTTATTGATGTAGTGAAAGGTATTTATTTGTGAGCTTTTACGAATCCCTCCATTTTGAGGATATCTGATCTAGTTTTGTCAACTTATTAAAAAAGCCACTAAAGTATTTTTACATTGACAGTAAGAACTGAATAACTGGGTTCCTCTTTTGTCTGCTTTCATAAACGCTATCTCAGCTTAACTCCATGCAAAATACATGAAGTTGACCACAGAAATGTTTCACAAATCTAAAGGAGAAAAATCCCCACAGAAAGATGGTGAGGTGCATAAATATTCAGATCATTGGCCTGTGAGGCCTGTCCGCTGCAGTAAACCCAGAACAGTCAATCCTTTGTGCAGAGTAAAAAGAAACTTGATAAATGTTCACCACATACAGTGGCTCACTAGTGCTTGGGTTTGGAGTCAAAATTCTGAGGAGAGATAGGTATGTGCTTTGTTGTTTCTGGAGAAAACACAATTTCAGAATTCAAAAAGGACTCGGGATTTTAAAATTTGGATGGGACGTTTCATTTGTATTAAGCTACTAGGAAATGGGTGAGCATAAATGGAAAAGCTAAAATATAAAAAAGTGGTCTTACCTTGTTTAGAAAGAAAAATTAAGTAATATATTAACTTTAAACTTATTCTGCTGTAAATTTTTAAGTAATTTTAATTAATTTTTAAAGAAAAACTGGAAAACAAAAAGTAGTTTCAAAAGATCTCTGGAGAGTTTTAAACACAGTGGTTCACAAGGGCTTCTGAATGATTTACACCCAACACCTTGTTTTTAGACAAAACTGATATGTGTCTTCAGGGTATTTTTTAGACAGACTGTTAACATTTCATTTGAGAGCGCTGTGAAAGAAAAAAAAAACATATATTTCGAACTGCACCTATCCAGAGGCTGTCAATGTTTCAATTGGGAACTATGTGAAGGGATAGACTGGGCTATAACCCAGGTGGGATATTGCCGTGAGGTAAACTGGCAGCAAACCAATGATGGAGAGATGTCATGGATATGATTTAGAGGTTGGTTTTAGAGGTGCAGTGAGAAACCTAGACAAATTCATGCGGATCTTGAGAGGGACATAACTGCCGTGGTTTTGAACCAAGAGAACTAGAAATCAGATCAATGAGTAACTTGAGGCCTACAATGGAAATAAAAATAGACTGTTGGTATCATCTGCTGTGAAATGTGCCCCTTCTTCCATAGTGGATGTGTTGTATAATTTTTACTGATAGATTTCTGCCTTTTACTCTGAAAAAGGCAGAACAATGCTTGAGGATGTATATCTTGTAGTGGTGTCTGCTAGTGAAAAAAGTATAAAGTTATGACACTTAAATGATTACTTAAAAGTAATTAGTTGAGTATTTTTAAAGTGATAAAACTCCAAAAGAGGCAAAGACCAATGTGAACTTGAATTGTTTTCACACATTTGCATCTCCTTTAAATTATTGTCAAGTTTTTAGTGGGCAGTTATTTCCATGGAAAGTGAATTTAAATGAACGCCGAAGGTGGCTCACCTTTTATCATCTTCCAGTCTGAAGACCAATTTTTTCTAGAGTAACTGCATGGTGGAAGAGTACTGTGGTGTAAAAAGCAAAAGCATTAGAGTGCTAATTTTGAAGAGTTGTACACTGTCTCATTTTGTTATCAGGTATAATGGATCCCAGAAATTCACCACAACTGTCCTCTACTGTCCCCGAATATCCAGGAATAGTTGAGATCCCCAGTAAAATACTTATATCTGCCTATTTTAATAGTTCAATATACCTTACGCATTAATATACACAGTCGAAGTCATCTTGACACAACTAATATATCTTGGCTTACCCAATCAGCACCAGTTGGCTTCTCTGGATTATCTGCATCATAAAAGCTTGCCAGTAGCATCAAGTACCACTGCATCTAAGTATTTCAGCTTTATAAGCTGCAGTTTAAAAAAAAAATGTTTAAGCTACGCTCTGAGGAAAAATCCACGAAAAGGTGTATTTTCCACAAATAATTTGGAGCTACATTTCACAGAAAAATCTACGAATAGGTGAATCTACCAAAACTGAATAGAGAATTCCACTGTTTTTACTCTCTTTATATATTCTGCTAAAGTATGTGTTTCATACAGGAAGATCATTGGTAGTGCAATTCCTTATAGAATTTAAATATTCAGGAAAATCCCTTTAAATGAATTTGTGCCGAAAGCAACAAAGATCTTTGCTTTCAGGCTGGCGTTGGAGAGTACTTACAGTCATTATTGGCCTCATTCAAATATCTCTTAGAGACTTCTGAATACCTGAGGTGTAGTTTGGTGGTTACTTAAAATTTTTTTTATTTCTGCTGGCTTTCTTTGTTGTGTTAATTGTCCCCTGAGCTACAGAAATCAGCTAAGGAGTCTGTACTTAAGATTTTCAGTATTACTTAATTTCTTCAATCAAATCTATGCTGCTGGACTGCTATTTTTTCCCTATTTTTATATTGAGTTACATGTTCAATTAAATTATTTATCAAAGCAAAAGACAACACAGGAATGAGAGAAACACAGTAAGCCACAGGTTCTACGAATCTGTCTGAATCTCCTTCATGAGAAGTGCAGAGCCGCACTCAGGGCCCTGTTAACACTCCACGCATTCAGTCAGTCCCGTGTACCAAGCTTGCTCCTTAAACAGTTGTTAAAACGTACGTTTTTGCAATGTCAACAGCCTGAGAACAACCCTTCAGGGACTGCCTCTGCACTGTATGCTTAGTAGAACCTCAATGCAGGCTAAAATAGGAGGGAGAAAAAATCTAACAGGGAGAGAGAAAAAAAGAAATAAAACTAGGTGTTTGAAAAGAAAGCAATGAGAGAGGAATAACTTCATCCAGAGCCTTCAGCCACAAGCTCTCCTCCGATTCCTCCTCCTTCCTTCTCCAAGAGTCTGGTTCATGAAGGGTCTGATTGAGAGACAGACTGATCCAACAGAACCATTCAACCCACCCGCTCATACACCCCTGACCTGCTGTCTAAACCCCATAAATTAGACAACCAACATCCCAGGAGCAAGGTTTAGATTACCAGTACCTGTGAAACCTTGGCAGGCCTCATCACCCTGAATGGAAATGCTGCACAAATAAAAGCAGACTGGTCTGTCTGCACTCTCTCTACCCACAGATGGATGGTGAAAGGTAACATGAACCTCTACGGCAGCACAGTGACTGCAGGAGTAGTTTGTGGATTTCCCCTCTGGACCCTGGAGATCTGAGGATCTTGCTTTATTTTTATTATAAATGTTTTTTTGGGGGGCTGGGGGTTGTACACCCTATGGAAAGCCTGGGCTGTCTGAAGAGTTTTCATTGTTTGCCTGATTCCAAAAGAACAAAGAGAGCAAGAGAGGAAGAAGCATAAGAGAAGAGTGAGAATGAGGATGTGAGAAAAATCAAAATAACGAAAGAGAGAGGCCACCAACTGGGGGCTTCGTTTTGATTAGGAAACAAGGGATTAGTCCCAAGGCCTCTTTTTAGTCTTTCGGTGAGAAACTGCTCAGACATTATCCAGATGCCATCTAGAGGTGTGGGACAGTTTGCATAATTTACCCCTTTTTTTGGAAGCAACATGTCCTAAAACGTCCAGCAAAATTATCTTTCACTTACCAGCCATGTGAAACTACTTGAATTCACCCTAGCAACTAGTGCAACATCAAACACAGGCATGCTTAGCTTCACAAGCGCACACACACACACACTCATTTTGTTATTGTCTTTCATGAATAACACAGTTGAAAGACCTCGTAGTCAACCAGACACAGAGCAGGTGAGATCACTAGACGGGGTGTGTACCTGGGCACGCTTTTAGCCATCGGTCACATATATGGAAAACTGCGACGAAGAGCAAAGGCAGGGGGTAGATTAGTGCATACCCCACAGCGTGATCAACAAGACAAAAATAAATATATAAAACATTTATTGTGTACATAATGGAGCAGACTCGAAATTGCTCCCACTGGGCACCTAGAAATGGCCACCACTTAAATGTTTGAAATCTAGTACTTTCAGCAACTCTTTCATGTTAATATATTTTTTTTCTCCCTTTTTGTGGAAATGATGAAGGGGAAATGTAATTCATCTGTGGCTGCGTGAAGACCAGCTTCCTCCCCTTTCCCAACATAAGGTGTCGGAAATAAGAGAAATGATTATGAAAGAAAGAAGAGCGGAGGAGAAACTTAATGGGAGGAAATCGTTTAGACTTTTCAGTCATTTTAATGTCCATGTGTCTGTTTGAAATCATCCGGGAGGGATTCAACCTATGAGTCCTGTCAGAAGAAGTGGGTTTATTTTATTGCTTGCTGAAGTAGGAAAACGGCATTTCGGAACATTTTAAACGAGCACATTAGTTTGGAAATATATTTTTTCACAGTGGTTAATTCTAAAAATCCTTTTTTTACAAATCAATTCTACTGAAATATTGCGATTATAATTTAACAAGATGTTGGTTCAGTAACATTTTTTTCATTTGTAGTGTAATGTGTCTGCTGACACATCTGTAATGGCAGTTGGTGTTTACATGGGTTGGATTATGAATGGACACAGGATATCAACTAACTAAAAGTTAAAAATTGTCTGAAGGCTTTTGGTTGAAAATGTTTCTGTTCTGGTGCGAGAATAATTTGTGTCGACCTTTAGCTAGTTCATGCTATAATGTTAGACTCATCAATAATATACCTGGAGTGTTGCTTTGATTCTTTCATGAATGTGTGAAGAATACTTGGATCTCCCGTAGAAACCATTCGGGGGTGCCTAAACACTTGCTTATTCAAAGCTCCATCTATTTCCACAAATTGATTTTCATAAATTTATTCTCATGAAATGTATTCTCATAAATGTATTGTCATACATTTATTTTATGAGAAAAAATTTGGCAACATTATTCTCATGAAATATTTTTTATTTGAGTAATATCAATCTAAAGATTTGATAGAGTAAATATTTGTTCTAAAGAAGTAAATCTTCAACATTGTAATTTTGAATGATCATACTATCATTCAAAATAATAATTAAAAAATGTTGTCAAACCTTAATTTGTTTACATAGAAATATTAAAACATACCTGAATAAAATGCATGCAAATTATTACAGCACTTCCATTTGTTACAGTCCAACAGGCTCATTTTATCAGTCCTGTATGTAAAACCAAATATTTTGATTTGGAAGGAGAACAGATCATGCTGACGTAAAATTGAAGTGACTAGAAAAAGAGATTGTGGGGATACTCCCTTCCTCAAATAGATTGCATGAGCGTATTATTTCACAAAACACTGTAAAGTTGAAGAAAATAGACAATCTGGAACAATTTTATTACAGCTTCTTTCACAGATACCCTGAAACCTTCCTTTTGCACATTAAGCACGACAGCCTGAAGTCAAAACCTGAACTGCTGCCTCTGCCTGTTCACCCAGCCCGAGGCCCTGTGTCTTCTAAAGACCTGTTTGTTCACAAGCAGAGCACAGCAGGTGTCTGAGCAAAGTGTAAGGTGGAACTGAAGCTCCTATTGCCGCTGTGAGACTCATTTATTGAAAGGCTTTCAGTTCCAATGCTACGCTTTCAGGACGCAGCTTCTTATCAAGCACTAGTGTAAAATGCTAGCAGTGGAACACCATCAGAAAAATAGATAGCAGAATATCTAACAGGAGAGTTTAATTTCACGCGACAACAGCGGGCAAAGAATTGTGCAGCGTTGCACCATTACGCTA
The DNA here is from genome assembly GCF_001444195.1 of Xiphophorus couchianus. Classification (NCBI taxonomy): domain Eukaryota; kingdom Metazoa; phylum Chordata; class Actinopteri; order Cyprinodontiformes; family Poeciliidae; genus Xiphophorus; species Xiphophorus couchianus. Next base: position 19,532,956 of record NC_040239.1, read on the forward strand.
CATCTGCTTTTTTTTAAGTCCCCTTCCACCTAAGTGTGTTCAATGTTTCAACACAACCTTTGCCAATAATAAAGTGGAAGCCAATCAAATCAAACAGACCGGATTTTAACTGAGTAATTTGGGATGTGTGTAATCGTTAACCTTGGCTCAGTGTAGGAAGTTAATGAATCAAATCAATACCTCTCTCTACTGATCCATAATTATTTGAAAAGAGATGAAAAATTAAACAGGCTGAGCCTATGAGGTTATCATGCCATGCAATTAGTCCGCCGGAGGGAGATTATGTTACCTAGATACCATTGGGGAAGTGTAATTTCTCTTGCAGATGGAGTTTTTTTTTTTTTTTTTAATGAAGAGTGCAATTACCTAAATAGGTCAGCCAAAGACACACTGCTGCTGTTACTGTTGCTGCTACATGCAGCTTCTCAGGGTACCTGAGAGAAAGCTCCTGATAGCTCTAGAAAAAAAAACAAAAGAAAACACTTTCTGCAACTGTTGCGACCTCCTCCTTTACTACCTCCCTTCTTTCTTTTTATTCTTCACTCCCCTCTCCGACTGATCCTCTGTGGATTTCAAATGTTGCTTTTTTGATGTTTTCGTTACTCATCTGGTTATTAACTAAATGTTCACACACTATAAAAACCAACTATTATTCTCAAACCAATAAAAATGTTGTGATATATGTGCAAATATTTTGTTTGGTTAATGTCTAATCAATAGCTTTGAGTATGCATGTTTTTTTTGTTTTTTTTTTTAAATATCGTAGTGTAAAAGCTAAAACATCTATAAATAAGGTAGTTCAATTGCAATGAATTTTAAAATTTCTACATCTAAAAAGTGTTTCATTCTAACTAATTATATTGATCATCTAGTTTGTCCTCTTTAGTTAAGCAAATAAGTACAAACTGGTTTGTGAAGTAAGTTATAAAACCAAGTTGCACTGCCTACCAACTCGTCAAACAAGTTCAAGCATAAAGTATTTCTGAAAATGTTTTAAAATCTATTGTTAGGAAACGGCACATACATTTTTTTTTACCGATTATCACAGATAAGCAGTTCTGTTTATTTGAATTAACTGCCTCTGGGTTATAGAGGTCAGCTTACTTAAACATTTAACTTTAGCATCAATGTTAATTTAGTTGAGAGATAAAAATATTTTTGTTAATCTCTCCTAACGTGGTTGCATGTAAATGTTTTTTTCTCCTTATAACCACAACTAAAATGTGTGGGGTTAAATTTCTCAGCTTTTAGAAAGTCAAACTTTTCTGTTTACACTGTGGTTAAACTACAGCTGGATGTAATTTTTTGGTGTAACACAAATTTTATCAATTCACAACAAGTTTTTATATCAGTCCATAACTCTTGATGAGATTCTAAATTTTATACATCACACAACCTACCATTCTCTGCTGAAAAGCCAAACAAATAGTTAAATTAACAGTTCACTAAACTGCTTTATGGTATTTTTTTATTAACATGTTCTGTTAGGATTTGTTGCCAAAATTAAGTTGATGGTGTTTTTAGAAATTGTCTGTTGTTATCTACCAATAAAATGTTTACACTCTTTTAGGCTAATTTTTAATGCCCTCCAGATTTCTTTATTACAGTTTGCATTTAAACTTTTGCCATACAGTGGTTCTGGAGGAATTTCACTTTCTCCTTAATGTCTATTGAATTGGGCAACATTTTGTGAGTGTATAATGTGCATCATCTTCTTCAAATTAGAATTATTTTCTCACATTTCTTTTTTTTTTTTTTTTACATCTTTAAAGCACTCGCAGCTGCTGACTGAATCGGTACTCGTGTTGCAATATGATGCCAAGCAAACACAAATTTTGTTTTATTTTTCATAGCAATTTTATCTGATATTTTTCAGTATTTACTAACTCTAAGAGACAGGTTTAATCAGAAAAGATTTAATATGTGGGAGAAGATATAATTCAGACAATGGCCTGGAGAAGCAGAGAAATGATTGGCATAACAAGAAGCACTATAATTTCCCTGGAGTGTATGATTTCTCATAAATCACATAGAAGGTGGTTAAGAGTAAATAAAGACATAACATTAGAATAATTGACTTGTTGAAAGTTTGCTGTTGTGCTCGTGTGAAATTGCCATAACCGCTTTCATTTTATGTTTATATTTTGCCATGCAGTTGCAATTAGGGGAAACGTATAATATCCACTGAACTCAGCGGGGCACTAATCCTGAAAAGTAGGTAACAGAGAGCAGGTACTTAATGAAACACAACTCTGTGCGCAGGGCGTTGATCATAATGAATGCTGTTCGGTGTAAGAAGAAAGCGAACCAAAGAATGCACCTGAATGGACCTGGAAGAGTGCAACAAATAAATGTATTTATTTATTTATTTTTTCTTTTGCTAAGTCTGATCCAAAACCGATCCTGTCTAAGTAGGTGGTAATCTCTGCATGCGCCATGTGATTGAAAGGGAGGTTTGGCACGCGTTTTCTCCTCTCAATACCGAACGGCCGACCTCATGAACCACCAAATGGTGCCTGTTTCAGGTTTTCAATGTGGCAGGTGCCTTGATCACGATTCAACCAATTTGTCAACATGTGCTGTTTTCCTGAAACTTGGCAGAGACACCTCGACGCATTCCAAGTTGAAATTCAGATGATCGGATTCCAAAGCTGCAGTTCTTCTCTCTCTCATTTTTTTTTATTTTTTATCCGAAACATCACCCCTTTATTGTTGTGCTGACCTGCACTTTAAAAAAGTACACATCACAAACCCACAGGGGAGAGAATCACGTGATACTTCAGGTGTAGCGAGACACAATTTGATCCGGAGCTCTAAAGACGGCATCCGTGTACTCATCCTGTCTCTTTTGATCGACAGGCTCTGCCCAACCCTCCCACACAGCGACACGTAGGAAATATGTTTCAGGGAATGACACTTGCATACCCTCTTACACTTAATCATTGTCAATCACTCTGCTCGCTTGGCTCGTTGGGTAATAGGAACAGATCCAACATCACATCCCCTCCAATCTGTTTGGCTCTCGTACGGGAGGTGCATGCTGTTTTCATGCCTGTGTGGGATGGCTTCAAGCTGTTTTCTTATCAAAAGGCCCATTCAAACATTCTCTTTGAGAGGCATTGCAAACCTCAGATCTTGCAGCCTCCGTTCAACCACATGTCTTGATTTAAGAGGCCAGAATCAGATTTGCTGCCACGAAGAGCTGTCACTGTTAAAGAATGGGACGTGATTTATCAGCCTCAACCACACACACACAAACACACGCGCGTACACGCACGCGCGCAGGTCTGATAACCAGAGAGAGAGAGCCTTTGTTGGCATATATGAAAGTGAAGATGCACACATGTACCAACTGGTCACCCTTTTTCACATAAATACCCTAAAAACACGTGTTCAAAGACCTCACTTATGTGCCTGTGGTTCGATCAGTGCTTTGCTTTTACACAAACAGAGCGCATCATGACCCCGGTTCTCTTACGGTGCAAAGTCCGACCACATGCTTTTTACAGACTGCAGCTACATCACCTTCCACCCCAGGATCCTCTCTAAACGTTCTCTTTTAAACCCTCCACTAACAGTTTCATCATTGATTTTGTGTTGTTGTTTTTTTTCCCTCCCTCCTCAGGTTGTGCACAGGCAAACACAGCTGAACTCTACCACCCGGTGTCCCACTGTGTCTCCCTCAGGGTGCTCTCATCACAAAACAGCTCCAGAGCTTCTTGGAGTAGAACACCCTCAGCCGTGTAGGCCACTGAAAGGCAAAGGTGACAGAATCAAGCTTCTTCTTTTTCTTCACACTTTCAAAATGTGTTTCTACAGTTGAAGGTTAGAGCGCTGCTACCTCTCCAAACAAGTCATGTTTCTCAATCCCTTTTCTCACTTTTTATTCCATCATTTCTTTTATTTCTTTGTGTATTATTATCTTCCTCAAGTTTGCTTGATGACTCTTCTATCGTGATCCCTTTTTCACTCTCCTTGTCATTTTATGCTTGCGTTTTCTTTCTCCTTTTTTTGTTTTTGTTAATGGGTGCAGTGTAGTGTGTTGCAAAACAGTTAATTACAGTTACTGCAATGTACAATGTATTTATTGGGATTTTTAATGAACTGCAAACAAAAATTAACACCAAATTGTGAAGCGGAACGAAATTTATGGGTTTTTTTGTTGTTTTTTTTCTTATCTGATGTACATGTGAATCCTGCTCTTTTTACTTTGACACCCTAAATAAAATATAGTTCAACTTACGCAATGAGTTTTACTTTAAATACTAGCCACAGAGGTTTGGAAAAGAAATTTAGGAAAGGAATAGAATCATGAAGACCAAGAAACAAAACAGAAAGTTCAACAACATTGTGGGGATGTTTACAGCAGCTATAAATATTCTTATCACTTTGTCTGAAAGAATATGGCACAACCATAGATCGGCAAAAACACAACTAAACTCACAGGCCCAAAATGGGGGGCAATACTCAAAAACGTATTGAGTATTGAGTTTTGCCCCCTTTTGGGTTGTAGAGATCCAAAGCTAAGATGGAAGACTCCTTTGAAAGGACAACTATTAATAATTTAATATACAAATCTGGCTTTTTTTCTCCTTTTCTTTAACATGAAAGTCAGAGTAGATTTAACAATGAATGGAGAATAACGAAGCAAAATCCTGGAAGAAAATCTGTTGGAAGCTGCAAAACGTTTTTGATGTTTTCTTGACAAAGCAATCAAAAGTTTCATATCCCATGGAGATTGAGGTTGTCACACCACAAAATGTATAAAAGCTCAACAGGTTTGAATAATTTAGCAAAGCACTAAATAGTGGTATTAGCAGTGTACATAGTCATTACAGAATGTTCCTGAGTGGATGATGAAAAGACTAAACTTGACTGAAAAGTGTAAACCTTGCCTGCTCTCCTTGTCCCTGTTAGCTCAGCCATTTTTGGGCGGTCAGGCCGTCTTGCCACAATCACATGCTGGCGCCACAATTGCTAAGCCCCAACTGCAAGCCTTTCACTGTGTAATGAATACATCCAGAAATAAACTTTAACCGCTCATGCCCCACTGCTTGCCCCCTGTGCGTATATGTACAGAAGCGAGGCCGGAATGGTGTTTGTGTTTGTTGCTCAGCATCACGGCACATTCACCTGGCCCAGGATGTCGTGTGGTAGCCATGTGGTTCTGGTTCAACACAGAACCAGTCAGTGAGAGGAAAGGTGACCACTGACCGCTGTCACTATTGGCGGGACCTCTTGGTCAAGGAACGTCTGGTGGGTTTGCTGCAAGTGTTGTTTGTCTGTACTTCAAAATTGTATTTTACTTCGTGTTTACTTGTCTTGTTTAAGAGACATGTATAAGCTCTTGGTATGTGCCAGAGATGCATACATATGGGCCCAAGCTGAGTATTTTTCTGTGTACTGAGTAAATGTCTTTTGAGGTTTTCAATTCTGTCTGGGTGTCTGTATGAATTTACAGTTTGTTGCCCACAGGAGATAAATATACCTGCACAGAATCCACAGGCTTGAGTCTTGATTGTGCAATGGGTGGTCAGATCAGAGCAGTAATTTTCCACATCTACATTCAGCCCTCTTGAGTCCACCTTGCAGGGTGTTTCTATGAACCTAAGTGTTTGTGATGCTTTTCCATCTCGTCCATTGTGCAATAACTTTGAAACAACAAAAGTTTTCTCCTGGAATATTCGCTTGGTGTTTCATCCCATCATCTCATCTGTGCATAAACAAAAACAACTATAATTCCGTATTTACTTTGCATTTGCATCTGTAATAAATGAAACCAATTAAGACATACTTCTAAATTAGAGAGGAGGCAATCCTAATTTTCTCCTTAAGTGCGGTTTCCACGGCAATGAGAGCCCTCTGCAGGGGGTAGAGAATGGAGGCGTTGGGTGGGAACACACGCTGCAGGGACAAACCGAGTGCAAGAGCCTCCTGCACTCATGGGTAAGACTTTGTGAGCAGGCACTTATTTCTTCCTCCCTGACTCTCTCAGACGTAAAACTATGTAGTGAAGGATTGATTTGAACACACTTCTCAACTTAAAAATGGAGGAGTGTGTGTTCGCATATGACTCTATTCAGAAAAAGTAAATACCACTCAAGCATTCTGAGGCATTCATTTTCCAGCCCAATCTTTATTTTTTATTGTGCAGCTCATGAAAGCATCTATGTTAATGTTAATCTCATTGTTGTCAGTTTGATGAAGTAAAGGATTGTTTAGTGATTCACACAATGAATCTCAAAGCCTATAACGTGTCATACTGTCTGTGTGACACTCAGAGATGTCGCCTAATTCGTGTAGGTTTCTTATTATTTTCCTGTGAATGAATTTGTCCCCAGGCAAATGTGACTATGACAGCTTCCTCAAACTGTTAACAGGGGGAAGTATTTATGGTTCCAGTCAGAATATTAGGGAACTTGGCCGTATGTCATAATTTCTTGTCAAGTCTGGTTGGATTCTCCCTTTTTTTGTCTGATTATAACAGCATGTTATTTTAAACGGACAAATTGTATGCAGCTGCGCAACAGAATGTACAAATACGCATGCACAATGTCTTCAATTTCAAGACAGTCGGTTCACTAAAGAAATTCCATTTCATCTATGATTTTTTTATTTTGCAAGATAACAGCAAAATGATCAAATTTAAGCAGTTTACACACAATGTTGTAAAATTCTGACGGAGGAAAAAAAGTGCAAAAATTGGTGTGTATGAGTATTTATTTACTCACATTAGCGGTGTCTTTAGTTTGGAATGGTGAGATTTCAAGAAAAACTTTTATTTATTGCAAAGCAACTATAGATATTCATTAAAGCTCATGTGACAGTTTTGAGATTCATTTACCGCATTTTAACTCATAATTACTGCCTTTGAAGATCTCTTTAACTGCTTGTGTTGTATTTTCCTTATTGTTAACTTTGCATCGGAGTATTAGCAACTCAATAAAATAAATAAATCTAGTAGGTTTTAAAAATACCACATTCACTTAAGAGTAAATGGAGGTTTTACAGCTTTTCAGTTTCTGACACACACAACATCGAATTTATGTCATATTTCAGTCATGGTGATGTTTACAATATGATGCGAATCAAAACTATTTGATTTAAAATGTGTCTCACTTAAAATAATAAAATCAATGTTTTAAAACCTAGCTATATATTTTTCTTTGGACTGTATTTTCTTTTCTCTTGAAATTCTTTTTTTGATTTGTATTCCTCTTTTGTCTCTGAAAAGGTTTACAATGTAAAGAAAACATTGCATTTTTTTACTTAGATTCATAAATAATTTTTGACACAGTTCTATTTATAATAGACTCTCCGATTCCGAAAATTTGAAGTGTTTCTAAATAAAGCAAAATTTGATTAGCAGCTAAATTAGTTTATCAGCACTTAATTTTAAAGTGTCACAACACATGTGATTCTTTTAAAAAAGGGAAGCGTCCTGACTTATGAAATATTTTTCTGTTAAGGAGAACTGAAGGGAAGTTCAAATATCCAGTACAACTTTTCTTTTTTTTTTCCATTTTTTTCTCCGAAGAGTTTTTGCGGCGCTAGTGGCTCGTATTTTTTTTTCTACAGTAGGCAGACAGGAAGGAGGGTGAGGAGAGGGGGGAAGACATGCGGTAAAGGTCGTCAGGACTGGGAGTCGAACCCGCGACGTCCGCGTCGAGGACTAAGGCCTCCAAACGTGGGGCGTGCTAACCCCCTGCGCCACCACAGCACGCCCCAATATCCAGTACAACTTTGATAGTGGTGTTAAATCAAAATATGTATTGATCTGTTTTAAAATATTCCAATATGAACGTAGATGCACCATAGTTACACTATAGCAAAATGAAATCTTATTGAAATAGAATTTTTAAAATGTAATTCCAACAGTTAAACATATGTATTGTACACAGTTATTGCACACAAAATTATTATTTGCAAGTACTCATCTTGGGTATTTTTATTTGTTCATCAGGAAATTGCATTGCATAAGAACAACAACAAAAAAAAATATTTTAAAACACAAACGTTGGCTTACACAATCATGGGGAAGACTGCTGACTTCACAGTTCTCCAAACAACTCTCCACGAGGAGGGTAAGCCACAAACGGTTAATTCTGAAGATGCCGGCTGTTTACCCAGTGATGTGTTCAATCATAATAGACAGTTAAGTTGAAGAAAAAAATCCAGTATAAGATGGACCACAAGAAAAAGGGAAACCAGAGTCTTGAGATGATTGAGAAGCATGCTTTGTTACGCCACTCCTCAACCAGAGACAACATCAGAAACAACTTGCCTGAGCTTGGAAGAAAATCAGCTGATCTGTCCTTAATCCAAAGTTATTTGAAAAGGGGACTTTAGATGCTGAGCAACAGTGCAGTCCAATTTCTTTAAGAAATCAAGAACTCAGAGTGTTGCACACAAGTCAGGTTGCTTGAGTTAGAGATGTTCCCACAGGGAATATATATATAATATATATATAATATGGGGAACCATGTCTGCTATTGTTGGTCCTCTGGCTTTTATCAAACTCGAAAGGCAGCACAGACGTCTATTACATACATATTTTAGACCATTTGATAAACCTCTTTGCTGATAAGCTTCACGGAACTGATGTTTTTATTTTCCAGCAGGACTTGCCACCTTCCCGCACTCCTAAGAGTACCAATACCTGTCTTAACAACCATGGAATCACAGACTGGATCTTAACCTGGTCTGACCAAAATCCCATAGAAGAGGAAGATGAGAGACACAAGAGTCAACAGTGCAGACTAGCAGAAGGCTGTGTGTGTTGTGAATCTGTCTGTGGTATGAATCTGCATAACACTGGATTTTCCCTTTATAAATTTAATTATTGATTAAATTACCTTTAAATAATCCCTGAGGCAGATCTAAAAATCAATGTTGGTAAGTTTTTGTACAAATTTTCTACTTCTTCAACTCAGTGGAACTTTTTTTCTGTAAACAATTAAAACTTTCCCCCTGCTGTGATACGTTTAGTTCTTCTTAGTCTTGCTGGTTAGCTCTTTTGCTAAAAGATTAAAAGGAAAGGAAGAATATAAAATATGACATTCAAGCCAGAACGGCGCATCTGACATTGACGTCTTGTAGTTTGAAAATGTCAGAAAAAGCCCTGTCGCTCAGACACAACAATTGATACGGAAACACTGAAGTGTTCAGGAAGGCACATGGATGGAGAAGCAGAGGAAGAGAAAGAGGTGAGAGGGGAGAAGAATATGGATGAAAAGGAAAGAAAAACTGAGCACACAGGCCTTCTTCAGAACATTATGTATTGAGTACCATCGTTTCAGGTTCATCTCTCATTACTCCTGGGTGCTCTCTCAAGCCTAGCAGAGATGGATTTTGCTACACAAAGAAAGGAATAATCACCCTTTTCTCCTCCTCTTCCTTTCCCTGGTAAACACACCCAACACAGGCGTGTGCGAGCAAAGACACACAACATACACATTTGCATGCACAAACATACGCACGCCCTCTCCCAGTCTGTTGTTTTTGCTGAGACGCTGGCATACATGCACTGTGAGCGAGCGTGAGCTTTGTGTGACTGTGAGCTGCTGAGTGTGGCACTCGTTCCCTCCCTGCATGCCAAGGGACTCGTCAATTATCTCCCCAAACGCATCTAGTCCTCGGGGGGAAAAAGGCGGTGAGGGAGACGTCCCTGTTTTTGAGGGAACCTGGAGTTTGCAACATTCACTTGAGTGACAATACATTCACGCTCTAATTCTAGGCTAGCAGATGTAATGTTTTTTTTTTCTTTTCTTCCCTCTTTCTTTTTTCTTTCCCTTTGTCTCAATCATTCAGGATCTCCTTGTACTTCTCATCATTTCAACTACGAGAAGTTGGAGCTCCTAAAGGCTTTAGTCAGTGTGGGTGTGTGTGTGTGTGTGTTTTTGGTAGTCACAAGTGAATTCTGACTGCGTGCGTGTGTGTGTATGTGTGGCCTTGCATTTGATACAACAAATACTACGCTGTGGGGACCGACTGCTCCTTTGGTCCCGTAAGAAGAGGTGCTGTTTTGGGGTTTTGGGATAAGGTTTAGGACTAAGGTGTGAATTCAATTTTCATTATGTTTTACTGTGAATGGTTATGCTTGGGGTTATGTTAGGCTAAAGAAACAAATGAAAAATGAACAGAAATTAAAGAAAAGTCCCTGTGAAGATAGAAATATGTACTGCGTGTGGGCGGGTGTGCGTGTGTGTGTGTGTGTGTGTGTGTGCCTGCATGCTTCACATTAACTGGTGTATGCTTATAGTTTGATCTTTTTTATCTAATGCAGGCAAGGTGGTACTCCCTTCAGAGTTAGTTTTTTTCCCTAAGAAAGTCTCTGTTTGGAAAAAAAAAAACAAACAAAAGAAAAATAACAATTTTATCATATTCATGTAATTAATTGTGCAAAGATTAGCATTTTCTCTTTTCAAGCATGAAACACAGACAGGGATCCCTTATTTAAATAATTTAAAAAATCACATCAAACCTTTCATAAATTCAAAGTACTAAAATAATATGACAGGAATATCCAGAGAGCATTCTAATGATTGGTTGACATTTTTAACAAATTGCACTCTATTGTGTAAAACAATAATTTAAAACCTATACATATATTTAGATCTCAAATAAATATATTCTCACAGAGTTCCTATATGTCAGTAATGATTCAATAATGATAATGATTCAAAAAGTTACTATATAATTATATTATATAAATTATTTGTATGCAGAGAAATATTTTTTAGTAACTAGTATTTTTTTGACTCGATTAATATTACTTCACATTATCAGAAAATTTTAATATTACTCTAGACAAATTAAAAAGACTTTTTAACACATCAATGATAACCTACTGAATAGAATCTCCATGTACTGTACAGTAGATGCACAAAGGTTTTCCATCAGGTTTCCTATTGTATCAACAAGGTATGGCTTGGAGGGGATCTACCTGTGACTCTGCTGAAGTGTAAAAGAAGCCACCTTCATTTCGTCTGCATTGCTAGGTGTGGTGTCTCTCATCTTCCTTTTGACAACGCAGCATAGTTTCATAATAGGGTTTATGACAAGTGAGTGGCCAGACAAACAGAGAGGCATTCAGTCAGATACTGGTACTATTGGCAGTGTGGTCAGGTGACAAGTCCTGCTGAGAAATGAAGTCAGAAATGCTTGTTTCCTGAAAGACGGCTGCACTGACTTGATAAGACCCAGTGGTCCAACAGGAGCAGAATTCCTGGAAACTTCACACTGGATCTAATGCAGCTTTTATTGTATACTACTCCATTCTTCCTCCAGTCTTTGAAACTTTGATTTCCAGTGAAGGGAAAAATTTACTCTCATCTGAAAAGAGGACTTTAGACTACTAAGTCTTTTACTCCATAGCCTATATAAAACTCTAACATTAACATTGTATCTGGTTCAAAAGTTTCATTTGCAGGTCGTGTTCTGGATATATCTGTGTTTGGTACCTCTTCAAATCCAACTGTAGACCGCAACTTGGGAATTTGCGCCACAACACTTGAATGGGTTTTCCTTCACAATCCTTACAATGGTACAGCTTTGTTGTTTTCAACCCCCTGTCCTTCCACACTTTTTCTTTCCACTGAATTACCATTAATATGCTTCAATTGAGCACTTTATGAAAAGTCTGCTTTTTAGCAATGGCCTCTTGTGTTTTACGTTCTTTATGTGGAAGGTATTACTGTAATTTCCAGTCGATTGAGTACACATGAGCCACATACACTAACTTTGAAAAGAAAAACAAAAAGGCCACACTTCTCTATAAGCCGCAATGCTCAAAAATGTATTACAAAAAATGTTTTTTCTAAATAGTTCCTGTAACATGGCTACTTAAAAAAATAAGCAGCCAGGAAAAATCATAGTGCACAGGTGAAAGATGAAGACACCAATCAAAGACCAGTAATGTCATCTTCTTCAACGTCAGAATTGAACAGCCTCACACACACTTACTCACCCCTTCTTTCATTGTTGCTTGAAATGTCTCTTTCGTCTTGAGGAAAATTTGCTCTTGAGTTGGGCTGTCCTGTTCATCATACAGCAGTCCAGTCTTTTGAAACCTGTTGGTAAAGAGTCCAATAATTAACCGTATGGCGATGTTCTAAGTGTGTGAAAAAAGTAGCAGCATCTAGTCCCGAAATTACGGTAGCAATTATCTGGTCAAATGTCAAGTCTGTTACTGTTGCAAAACATTTTTAAATTCAAAAGCCTTCATTTTATTGGTCTTATTTCATCCTCTAAAATCTTTTGAAAAAAATTTAAGTTTGAATTTTCACTTGCTCTAAGGCAACCATAAAATCTAAAAAGAAATAAATACTCAAAATGTATGTACAGAGTTTCAGAGTTTCACTTTTTAACTCAAAGATTAATGAATGTACTTTTCTGTGACTTTGTTATTCAATGAGATGCACCTTTATGCCATAAGTCAACAAGCAGAGAGGTTGAGTGTCTTCTAATGTATAAAGAAAACTCCTCTGCCCTGTTTGTCTTGCTTCGTTGATTCAGTATATCTGAGTGCCGAGGCTGCAAGGCTACTTCCACCTGGTTAAATTAAAGAGAATATGAATAATAGATGGAGGGAATGACACTTCCGTCGCCAGGGGTAATGAAAGACTGACTCTCAGCTCTGTCTTGTCATTTCTCTGACTCACCGAGAGCGCTAATAAAGATGACACTTGACAGCTAACGAGACCCATCACAGAGGCGGACGTGCACTCATACACACTGGAAAGAGACCAAGGGATGGCGCATGGTGATATATATACAGAACATACAGGAAAAGAAGCACATCTAACCTCGAAGCAGAAACGTAAACTTTGTCCGGTTTTTAAATCCAGTTTAGAAAGTCAACATCAGCTCATCGCTCAGGGATTTCAATGGTACATTTGGAAATACAGAAAGCAAACAGAAAGACGGAAATTTGCAGCGATTTAACAGCAGGGGGAAGAAGTTATCGACAAATTTCAAGTAGGTCGGCGAGGGCCAAATAGTGTGTTTGAGCAGATTGAGTTCACCTCCGGCCTCCGCCACAGAGTGCCTGAAGAGTGGGTGTGCCATTGTTTACCGTCCACCATGCGGGTAAACAATAAACAATGAGAAGATTGAGGGGTTGCCAGCTCCTCACCCTCATGTTGCCAATTTGGGAACTCAAACACGCCCCCCTCCCCCTCCAACCCAAAACGCCTCTCCGCCCTTCTTGCACCGCCTACTCCCTGTGTCCCTCACTCCCCCTGTTTTGCTACCTCCCTTGTTCAAATTCATCCACAGGCTCCAGAAACCCCAAAGGGCGGTCTGCCCACGCTGCCCTCCAAGAAACCACGAGATGGGTGTGGTTCCGCTTGCAACAGGGAAGCCATTTATTTTGGGCGCATCTCTGCTGACTGACTGGAAAGTTGGCTGCACGCTCCACAGGCCGAGGCCCCGCCAGTCCTGTGGGCTATCAGTGCCTGACCTGCTCTTCCCCCATTTGACCCACTCTACTCCTCAACATACATAGACACACACACACACACCCACGCACCTCAGTCCTCCCTAGAGAACCATATACACCAAGGTGATGCAAAAAGACAGTAGTATAAGAATAGAATAACATCAAAAGGGAAATATATATATATGGAAGATAAAGAAATTATATTGAGCTGAAGACATTTCAGCTTTAAAATAACAGAAAGATGTTGATATTCCCAGACTTATTTCAATTTATGGTTTAATTCAAAAGAAGCTCTCTAGCTACACATATACTCACTCAAAGTATATCAAAAGTCTTTTTTTTTGTGGCATGGAAATGGAAATGTTTTAAATTGAAACTAAACTTCATTTAAATTCATAATGAAAAGGGAAATTTTAATCCAATAAAGCACCCATTAAAGGTCAGGAACAAAGTACGTCCATGCTCTGTTGCAATTCTGGTTGCAAGTCATCAATTAATTATATATACTGGCTATTGTTCTCAGAGGAACAATAAGTAGTAGATAAAAAACGTGCATTAATGTTTTGTAATTGAAAATTAACTTTAAATCATACAGATCCAGTCAAGAGAAAGTCATCTATCACTTCTGTCCTCTGTGTTTGTGCATGTGGAAACAAGCCTGCAGACAAATTGCAGGCAGCTGCAGCATGCAAACTGTCAAATTTTATTCAATTATTTGGACAAACAAAAACTTAACTAAACTTAAAAAATGTCAAACTTTGACAAATGTGCTGTTTTTAGGTTTTATGTGTTATGTTTGTCCAATGTGATCTAAATTATATTGGAGAAATGTAGTTTGCCCTTAAAAGAATTAGCCAAACAAATCTGAAAAGCTAGGCAAAAAAAAGAATTTTTTAAATGATTATTTTTGGTTCTATGTTTTTAGAAATCTATAAAACATTTCACTGCAAGCTTATTAAACAGAAGTGCATCAGATTTGGCTAAAAATATATTTAAACAACATTTTTTAAGTAAAGAAAATTGCTTTTTCAATCAAAAAAAAATTATATTCTCCACAACACTTAAGTAAAAATGTAACAATTAAGATTTTTTTTGTCACATCTTTTTTCATTGTCTCAGATACTTTATTTCTAAATTCCATTTTGTGTGTCCTCTGAATTCATCAAAATACCTCAAATTCTCTGAAAATATTTTTAAAAATCTGAGTAATTTCTAAACTTTCTTCAATCAACATTTATGTTTTTCATGTTAACTGTTCAGCAAACAGACTAATTTCAATATTTAAAGCTTGATATTATAAGAACTGTGAAAAGATTCAGATTTCTTTCTTTTCCTTTTTTTCAAATCAAAACTCCTTCGGATGCTTTCAACAAAACAAATCAGATATTGCGGTTTGGTGATGATGGCGGTTGTTATGACCCGAAAGGTACATTTTGTGTGACTTATAAGAACACAAGGAGTGTTTAAACTGCACCTACCTAATTTAAAACTAAATTACAGATTCTCCTTTTTTGTAGCAGAATATCTAAAGAATACACAACGTGTACATTATGCACCTGACACAGCAGTATATACAGTATATGTGCATATCACTGTATTATTGTCCCCTTTGGGAAAATTTTCTTTCAGCAAATTCAGAAAATTTCCTTTCCTTGTGAAAACAGTGAATGGAAAAGAAATACGTTTTTTTTTTTTTTTAAATATTGATTTCTTAGAAATACCTGCATCAAAAATAACTGCATAATTAAGTAAAATTGTTGCCTAAGTACATTAGAACATAAAAAAATATATACAGGGCACTCACTGTAAAAACATCTAATATGGCTGTGGCATTTTTATCGTTATAAAGTTGTTGTCATTAATTCTTAGCCATCTACCTACCATCTAACAAGAACATCTGTCCAGATTCCAAATCATATTGATAAAAAAAACACTATTTCAACAATCAGGCATTACCAAAACAGGTTGAACTAAATCTTTTTTTTCTGCTTCATATGACACAGGAGTCTACGAGAAAACTGTGCTGTAAGGTGTTCTTTATCTCCTCTCTTTCTCCCCAGGGTTCCCATATTGCTTCTGAGATGTCTGTGGGTTCCTTTGCTTTGGCGTGGCACGCTGACATTCCCTCCACACCCACACGGGCAGCCAATGTGCCAATTAGTGGCCTTCTCCGCAGGGGTGTATGGGAGGTGCAGAACACAGAGGAACGAGAAATGGCGGAGAGAGGCCGGGGGAGAGAGAGCACGTTTGAGCGTCTCTGGATGCAACTGTGTATATGTAACAAGGCCTCAGACCTCAGACATTCCTTTCGCTTTGGCCTAGGGTACAATTAAAAGGGATGTCCCTCCCCTGGCTCCCCTCCTTAGCGGACCACATCAACGGAAGTTCTGGCCTAGCTGGAGGCTCTAATGATGGGAGAGAGACCAGGTCGCGACCCTGGTGTGCCACCTCAGCGTCACACCCTTCCTGTTTAGGTCCAGACGAGTTTCATGCCAGGAAAAAAAAAAGAGGGAGGGAAAGGGTACAGAGAATAAAGAAAGTGTTTTGACTTTTAGAACATCTGGAAATCTTGCAGGGAGTGATAGAGACACGCTGCCATAATGGCTGCTACCCCAAAAGAGGCTGATTTTGCATCAGTAGCGGTGCTGCACAACCTGTCATAACAAGAATGACTTTGTGCTGATTTTGCTGAAAATTAACTTACTGCTTGTGGTTTCAACTAACTAGATGATAAAGTAGGTGCAAGAAAAACTAAGCAAAAGAGGATAAAATAGGCTTTACAGAACTTATGGGTGTCTGGTTGTTTGTAAGATGGGACCGGGGTCCTCCTCCCTGCATCAGACATACAACGCTGATGGAGAGGCTTGGATAATGACATGTCTGTCTGCCATGCCTCTAGATTTTGCTCTCCCATTCTTGTGAGTGAGTTACAGCATAGGATATGTGTGTGGGTGGTAAAATGTGTGTATGTGGTGTGAACCCTGTATCTGGCTTTGTATGTGAATGGCATACAAGCGGGATGGTCATGCATATGTGTGTGTGTGTCGAGACGTTTGCGTATGTGTGTGCATGGTGGGGTGTGTGTATGTGTGTGTGTGACAGGGGTCCCCGCAGATTATAGCTGATGATGAGCGTCTCCTCTCAGCTTGGGAAACCTGTAATTGTCACCCTGCTCAAGTAGGGGAGATGGGAGCAAAAACACATCACACTGATAACCAGCAGTCCAGCCAACCTGCAAAAAGAGGGGAGAAGTAGAAAGATGTGCAACAAAATGAAAAAAAAAATGTCAAAGATAAAGAAATAGAAGTTAATGAAAATATGCATCAAATGTTACAATCTGCAAACTGAAAAAAATGTATCTTCTTTGATTTGGGCAACAACAATATCTACAGTGTGAATTCAAGCGAGTGTGTGTACGTAATATACCTCTGAGGAAAGGATAAAAAAAAAAAAAAAACACAGTTTGTCTGATGCGGGACTTGATACTTATTCAGTGATGATAGTCATTACATTGTTAGTGCCTGACTGACCAATAACACACGGATTGTTTTCCTGTCACTGAGTTGAGCTGAATGCTGCACCTGAGATCTATTGAGAATATTCACACCCCTGAAAATCTTTCCCATGCATTTACTAGAATAATTGCAAAATAGAAGAAAATGTGATGGCTTTTAAAATCACCTCACAAATGCAAATCTGACAGTTGTGGTGTAAAGATCATACTTTTGAAAGAAAATAAAAAAATCAAGAGAAATTTAAATCAAAGGCCTCAGAGGTTCTTAAGAGAAAATGTATGAACAAACACCATCACGACAATCAAGAAACAGAAGTTTAAAGCAAGGTTAGGTTTGTCAAACAATATCTCATGCTTTGAACAACAGACTGTTCAATCTGTCATCCAGAAATGAGTGAAGGAGCCAATGGTAACTCTTAAGGAGCTGCAGAGATCCAAAATTCAGACACCAAGATATTTTTTATATATATTGATGGATGGAGATACAAGACTATCTGGAAGAAAACCTTCCAAAAGCTGCTAAAAACAAGAGACTGGGGCAGAGGGTCACCTTAATACACAGCTCTAATGGAATGGTTTAGATTAAAGCTTATATGTGTAACATAGCTTAAGCAAAATCCCTGATCCAATTGAATATTAATAATCCAACACATTTCACATTCCAACTTTATCTGACTGAGCTTCAGTTGTTTTGCAAGAAAGTATAAACAAAATGTCAGTCTCTAGTTACACAAAGCTGGTAGAGACATACTTAAAAAAACTTGCAACTGTAATTTCAGCAAAAGTTGGTTCTGTAAAGTATAGACTGCGGGGGGAGAAATACTGATGCAAAACAAATTTTTTAGATTCATATTTGTAGAAAAGATTGAAAAACATGTATTTTTGCATCTACCATATAATCATCCAGTACTTTGTGTTACTCTGTCACATTTAAGCGCTTTAAATTACATCTGTTTGGCATGTGACAAAATGTGAAAATGATCCGGGTTAAAAATGATACACTTAAAAGGCATTATAACTGTCCATTGTTGCAACCATTTTTAAAAGTAAAAGGGTTAAATACTACAAAAAAAACTGCACTTTAGCTCATAATTTCCTTCCAAATTATTTATTCTCAAATAACAAATGCTAAACTTTTTTTGTTTTCAAAATTACTCACACAAACATCTTCATCGTGTACCTAATGAGTTTATCTTAATTGTGGTTCAATCCGACTTTATTTTACCTCATTTGCATTCTGAAGAAATACCATTGTGTTTCTTGTGTTGTCCTACTTTGGTAAACTGAGACAAAATTCAGACTTTTTTTTTTTTTTTAACTGTAATGCTCCACGGTTTCTCATTAAGTTCCATTAATCTATATGCCCTCCACATTGGCCTGACACCACCCGGCTTTTGCAGAAAACTAAAGTGACACTGGCTCCGCTGGCAAGGTTGGGAGGCCGTGAGGTCACAGCAATGATGGCACTAGCTGTCGACCGGTGAAATGTGGAGCCCGTGGGCGGTGGGTGCTAGGTGCCTGTAAGTGGTAAGTAAAGGGAGTGTGCCGGGGGAAGTGAGACATTCATTAGGAGAGCCAAGCTGACGCTGTCAGCCCCGCCATTGCTTGCTTCTGAGGAGCTTGCTCAGGAACACACCATCCTCTGCTGCAACCAGACCGGGCTCTACACCGACATGCCTTTGACATCCAGGTTTCGGTGTGCATAAGTGTATGAAAGTAGTTGAAAGGGACACTGGTGTTTTATGCTATGGAATGCAGTGACAAAAATGTGTTGTTTTTTTCTATTTTAGTCATGGAAGCATAAGATATTGCAACCAAAACCACCGCTGTAGGCAGGGAAACAAAAGATGATTTCATTATAAAATGGTCAAGTTAAAGTTCGTAGCTCAATTAAGGCCTCACTTGAATCAATAGCTGAGGCCTTGTGCTTTTCCAACCACCTTTATAACAAACGAGGCAACAATTTTCCCTCAGTTATCTTGCATGCTTGTGAAAACAGAACCCTATTTTATTGGGTCTCTAATGCGATGAGTGGGGCCAGAAGTCAATTGCTGTGTACTCATTCTACCTCTCTGCCTGAAAAGACTTGTTAACACGTTCAAATAATGAGCTGCAGCTAACAACAGTGCAGCACTAGATCCTTTCGTCTCACAAAAGGGAAAACACGTTCTATTCTCTTTAATCATTTCTGCAAAACACTGTCACTTATATTTGATTAAAATTGAATACAGAGGTGAAGGACATTGGGAATGTGTAACTTACAGCTTTAATGGTGTCCTAACCTTTTGCTGTTAATATAATAACAAAAGTGGCATCCACTAACAAATTACTAGGTATTGTACTATAATTAAAATTCATTAATACTGTTTACTAAACCAGTATATTAATACAAGCCAGTTTAAAGGTTAGATACATTTTATGGTTACTTATGTGAGGCATGAAATAAACAAAACATGCCTTCACTTGTCCAATAAAAAATTGAAGCGAAATAAAGATGGTAATGCTGTAAAAAAACAGCCTTTAACATCCAGAGCTCTAATAACAACTAGCTGTTGCCAGAAGAAGCTCTCATGCTCTCCGAATTGTATTTACATCATTATATACTACCTGTGTGAAGTAGCTTACAATTCCTGGGCTAAAAATATAAATCTGGTTTATCTTATTTTTGCACATGCCTTTGCAGCTAATTTGCAGGTGTGTTTTCTGTTTGTGTCGGCTAGTTAGCATTGCACTGAAAATGTGCAACAGAAAAAGAGAGTGAGGTGTTTTCCTTATGCAAAATATACAAATTGGAAAACCTTTTATACATCTGTGGCCTGAGCAACATGCATTTCCCCAGATACACGGAAACTTTAAACTTATTGCCCAAATAAAATAAAATAAAACTAATATATAAATACAACCTTAGAAACACATATCAGTATGGATATAAACACATCTCAAACAAGATAAACAACCAAAACACACAGACTCTTATAGTTTGTTTTAGTAATTATTTCATAATGCAGAAAGAACAAATGTCTGTCAGATTTAAATTTTCTAAAATGCATTTAAAATCTGAAGCAATACAACATTTTTACCCCCTTTTCAAACTACCTTTTGGCCCTGCCTATAATATTTCAGGTATATTTTTTAATATCCTCTTGTTCCCTCAGTCAGTTGGAATCCAGTCAAGATTCCTGTAATATACCTGCTGTGCCAGTTGGTGGCAATAATGTCAACAACAGCTACATTGATGTCCAAAAAAAGGAGAAACTAAGCATTGCAAAAGTAGCACTAAGCTTAAGAGTCTTCCAAAACTAAGTATTGTATTCTTTAACATTGTTAATATCTCCAGTTTATTCAGATCTAAACTGGAGATAGCTAGTGGACAGGATAACAATCAGTGAAATAAAGATCCAAAGTCAGGAGGTGGCCCTAAATTTGCAATTATGATAAGTCGAAACACAAAGAAAGAAAATTATGAGCATGGATGAAAATTCGCCTGAATGAAGAGAACACCACAAGCTCAAGAATAAAACAAAAGTGATATTGAGAGTAACAACAAAAGACAGACTGAGGAAGTGTGTGTGTGAGTGTGTGAGACTAGGGACACCAGGAAAATATTATCGGAGGACACACGCAAAAACACTGCACTTGATCTACACGACCAACCAAGTCCACCAGCGCACAAAACCAACAAAATTCACCTGAATCACACACATATAGCACGCAGAAACAGCAGCGTTGCACCGCACAATCTGACAATCAGCTCCTGATCCACACCAATATGCAATGTGAGCGCGATGCGCCCAAAAGCAGGACATCAGAAACAGTCGAGGTCCAACGCCAACAATGCAACACACCAGCCCCGGTCCGGAAGAGTTTAACAGCGGCTATCTTTTAGCTAACATTACCTGTATCCAACAGCTTATTACTCAACTCTACGGAGCCCCTAAGGGGACATGGAGAGGAAAAAAAAAGGAAATAAATCCCGACTTATTATCTCGAGATCCCGACTTATTATCCCGACTTATTATCTCGAGATCCCGCGACATTTCTGAAAAATCGCGAGTTACTTTTTTTGGGGGGAAAGGCATGTTTTTATGCGGTAAACGTGGGGGAGTGTGTCTACATTGATTATGGAGGACGACTTATATCATTTTCTGCGGACCAGAGATGTCCCAGAGGAGGATATCATGCACATGCAATTTAGCGTACATCCATCGGTAACCGTGAAGCTGTCCAGAGGACTGTAGCTGGTTATTAATGAATTCTACCAAAACTGCCAAGTCGGAAAAGGACTTGCGCCGAATGAGTCCTCGCGCTCTGAAAACTCTCTTCAGATGTCTCTCACTAATACTAAATCCATGTCTGCTGTCAAGCACTGATTTAATGTGTTTATACTCAAGCCCAAGCTCGAAATAAAAATCTATATATCTACCCCATGGGTGGGTGTCCTCCATCACTGTGATTAGGTCGTTATGTACTGATGTCGGGATCTCGAGATAATAAGTCGAGATCTCGAGATAATAAGTCGGGATTTCTTTCCTTTTTTTTCTCTCCATGTCCCCTTAGGGGCTCCGTACAACTCAGTCTGTTAGTTCGGGGGGAAAACTGCGCAAAGTTCTTTGCGATTTGCACACACTGGAGTAGCTCTGCACAGGTGTAAACCCAGCGCGCTCATGTTGCGTTTAATGGCGGCTCGGAAAAAACAGGTTACGTCGTGTTATCAACGGAACAGTTAAAAAAAGGGACAGAAGGCGCAGATATGGGAAGTGCGGAAGCCCCTACTGTATCAAATCGATATAGGAATAACAGAAAGTTGGCCATTTTAAGGTAAAATCAGCAAGCAGCTGTTAGTCCAGGCGGTCACGGCTGACTCTGTGCCATGCCGCCTGTCCTGCAACACACGCAGTTAAACACACAGCATATTTCTTACACTTATCATTAAACAATAATAAGAAAGGAAAACAAAGCCTACCGATACGGTTCCCAGATCCAGGTCCTGTTGCTCTGTGACATCCATACAAAGAGTAAGTGACAACATTTGCTTTCTACTCTTTCTGGCAAACGTTTCGACAAGATTTAACTGTTTAAAAGTCCATTTGCTTATTTTTAGTTAACTTCACTATACAGTGACACTTAGCTTCTGGAAAAAGCACCAGCCGGCAAATTAACAACAGTAAACTAACCAATTTCATTTACGTGGGCCCCCTCGTGAATTCCTACCGATAGCACTGTTAGCACCAGCAAAGCTATAGCATTAGCATGTCCCATAGTCACAAATTTAGCCTGTTTATAAGAAATATATAGACATGTTTCATGCAAGTTAGTGAGAGGTGATGTAAGGGAAAAGCCAATAAAACAGAATGAACTTTCACTGCTAGAGTAAAGTGACTCTTTATCAACAATACAAAGGAAACGTGTAGCATCGGGCCTGTTAGCACTACAAACAAAGCATTGGGGAATTTAATTCGTTCAGATTATTTTCTGTAGAAGCTCAGACAGTCAAGTTCAGGCAGACAATTTTTTTTTTCCCTTTGGGATACAGTCACTTATTACACAGACAGGAGACCTTACTGAACTTTGGATCCAAGGTTGTTTTTTTTTTTGTTGTTGTTGTTGAAAATATAGTCTTTAGCAAGATCAAGAGGTTCATGCCCAAGTCCTCTGGAACCAAAGAAGAGGTGAAGCAAATTATGCTGGTGCACATAGAGTTTTGTAGCTCTGTTATGTCATGGGGATTTCAGCTATAAAACCCCACTTTCCAGGGAGCTGTCATATAAATGGGTTAATACTATGCATTCTGGGATTTAGAGTTTAGACCAGTTTCTATTGTTCTCTGTGTGTAGTTCAGTCGTTGTTCTCCATCCATGGCTGAAGAAGTTGATGATCAGTTTAGCTTTACTGCTAATCACAATCTCCATCGTAATAGCGAAGTTGAAAAAAAAAATATAAACAATTTTCAAAGTTATTTGGGAACAGAAATCAGTTGATTGCTTACTCTATTGCCTCTACTTTTTTAAGTCACCTAGCATTCGCTTGTGTTTTATTTAATATCAATTTAAATACAGCTGTTCTGAATTCTGTTGGAAGCTATCAATGAACAAACACCACCATGACCGCGTTGTAAATAAGTTTAATGCAGGTTTAGCTTAAATAACAATATCCCAATCTCTGAAAGTTTCAATTTAAGAGTATGACTGCATACCTGTCAAGTCTCCCCAAAAGAGTATAAAGATACCCAAGGAACCCCAGGAGAGAATACATTTTTATTTTTTGCACTCCTAGACTCTCAAAATACACACAAACTTATTTAAGGGCTAAGAAGGGGATTTTGATATCTCTCCTTTAAAGGATATATCAAACATGCATGAAAAAACACACCAGGTATGTTTTTCATGAGGGAATAACATTATTTCAAGACTCACACAGAGAGAAAGTAGCTATTAGAAATAAAAAGCTATCTGACAAATAATCTGTGGCGTTTGGACCTCGGCAGAAGGAATGGAGCTGGTAACCGCCGTCAGAGAGGATGAGCCGCTGTGGATAAGGATTAGAGACGTCTTCCCCCCGGGCTGGACACTGGTGGCAGAGAGGATGCCACTGGTGGCAGTGTAGAGTGGACGTTGGACTTTATGAAGAAAGCAAAGCCTGATGATTGGAGAAGATGAGGAGAAGACCAGCGCATGATAAGGTGATTGGCTGGGCAGGTGAGATGAAGAGTCTTCCTGTTAGAATTTACGCCGAGGCTTCATAATACAATGTAAAGCTGAGAAAAGAAGATTTTACATACAGTAATAGTGCCTCTTTAATACACCTCTCTTCTCTTTTGCTCTTGTTAATTACTGGCTATGATGTCACAATCTAACTGCACTCAAAACAGAATCCTTGTAAAAAATGTAAAAAAACAAGCAAAATGTCCTATTTTGTTTATTTATATGGTTCATAGAAATTATCATTTAATTTAATTTACAAAACTTGGCTGCAAGGTGGTAAATTCCATAGTAAGAAATCTGATGTATTCCTTTTAGAAGCTCAATTTTTCATTTTGATTTGAAAAAATTACAAATGTTTAAATAATTAAATTATGTAATTCAAAAAAACCCCAGCAGAAATCTTGTGACAAAACAAATTTAAATGTGTGATTTATCTTGACCATTTTCAAAAACACTCCTGAGGAAAATTTGGAGAGCTTTTTGTCATTCCACCTCAGTGCTTAATTACCTAAATGAACTCATTATGTATTTCCCGAGCTAATTAAAATCTTTTTCCAAGGTCAAGTCTGACAAAGATTTACAGTGACCACAGTGTGCAGATGGGAGACAAGAAAAGACAAAACAAAATTGTTAAAAAAAAGATCCGATTGTAAAATTATATCTACAATCGCATTGTAAATATAATTCTATATTATATTTACAATGCAATTGTAATTGCAACTCTTTTAAATTTTTAGAGTTTTAATACACGTAACAGGACATATTATTTTTAACTTACTACTGTGTTGACAAAATACACCTTTAATATTGGAATACTTTAAACTGATTTGAGGCTATTTATTGGCAACATACATCATGATGCGTGAGCTCTCATGTTCCTCAAAGATTGAGAAAAATTGTCAAGATCAGTGAATTGATATTGAGAGCTTATCTCAAAACGGTTCAAAACACCCATTCCACTTATGTTTTGTCCATGATATTTAGCCACAACTGGGACTTTTATTTTTTTCAGTGTCTGAGCCAAATGAAGGAGAGAGTGTTTGTTTAAATAACATTTCTCCAATTGAACCGATCAGAAGTTGGCAAGTCTCTGAATAAGAGTATTTCCACATTTCGCTTTGCTCTAGCGGGGGAAATCCCGCAAGCCACAGTGGTAGTTCAGCAGAACCAAACGATAGTCCAGCTCGGAGAATATACTCAGATGATATCGTTTTTTTTAAATTGAAGGTAAAGCTGAAATGATTCATTTTCCTCTGCTTCCTTGCTGGCAAGCACATACAGAAGGAGCTGGACGGAACAGGATGGAACAATTAAGAATGAAACTTTTCACAATCTTTGGGGAGATCGCCTTGGCAGTTTAAGCAGAAGTTTGATTGACATTATTCGATGCTCAATGCAAAACAACCAGGGCCGGAGTACAGTAGGCCTGGGCCGAAGGGGCATGGGTCGGGCCAGGCCGGGTCCTGCTGTGCAAAAAGGCCTTTAAATTGGCCTTAAATAACTTGTGAGGGCCAAACAAATGATCTTGCAAGAAAATTACAATACAATGTAATACAATACAAGAAAATACAATGTCCTAGTCGCATAGTTATTCAGAAATATGGAGGGCTGGTGCTCATGAGCAACTGAGTAATAATGCTCGTCAGAACTGAAGCAAATATTAAAACATTTGACCTAAATTCTACCAAATGTTCTTGCTTGTTTTTGTTTGCATCAGAAGTCATCCAGCAGTTTTCTTTTTATGAAAGACTGTAAAGACATCCATTCACAATGTGTTTTAAATTAAACGGTATATTTTAGTTATGTTTGGGTAATTGTAGCTTTGGACAGGTCGATGTAGGTGGATAAGCCTACACTTTAGAGAATATGCAGGTGAATCTGCAGAGTCAAGGGGTATTAAATTTCTTCCACCATCAAACAACTATTTGCAGAAATCAGTAATGCATTGATATTAAAAAAACAGTTTATTTACCTGCTATTGTTTTGTGGAATATTGTATATATGTGTGTTTGCTTCTTTGCAAGCAACTTGGGCCTGCTTTTCCCATCTCTTACGTGGCTCTGCTCAACTCCTGTTCTCGCGTACCATTGGGAAGGACAAGTCCTGGCTGTCCTGGCTCTTGACAGAGGAGATAAATCACTTAGCACACCGGAGGATAGCCTTCCAGTCGGCAAGCTGGGAACTTCATTATCCCGCCCCTGCCACACATTACCATGCAGATTGTCACTGATTGGGCTGGCTCCGTGGCGTATGCAGCCTACTTCTGTCACCGCCAGAGGAGCCTCAGATGTGTCTCAGTTTTGAGAGGGGAAGAGCAAGAAAAAATATCAGTAAATGGAGTGATAAAAAATATGGAAAGGTGGAAGTGAGACATACTGCTAAAATTGGGAGATTTTTAGAGGAAGTGGGGAATTTGTACTAATTTCACCCGAGTTCAGGCATATTTAGCATAAACAGTTTTAGTACAAAATAGTTTCTGCTGACACTGCAAAGCTCTGTTAAGTGAGGCAAGCATACTTCTGTGTAAATTGCGCTGTGATGTAGTTTCCCCTAGCAGACAGGCCCAGGAAAACCACAATTTCTACTCGCATTATTTTACGTCAACATTATTTTTTATGTTAACACCCTGCATGTTGGGAAACAGAATCATTTTCTTTCAGTTTTTGTGTGCGTGGCTTGAAAGAACTCACATACACACACGCACTCACGCTTTTACACAGATGAGCACAAAAACGAGGAAGATTAAGTAAATGTTTTTAATGCTAAAAGAAAAGGAAAAGTTTTACTGTGAGGTGGAATTTCATATGTGAGCAGTTATGTATAAGATTAGCATTTAGATGGTAATATATTACTCAGTAATCATTGTAGCATTCTTGTTAAATATACTGGTTATTAAGCCATACTTCGTCTCTCTTACAAACGTCTCAGCCCAGTCAGGCAACTCTGCCAGCTTCAGGGTCATCAGCCATGAGCTACTGTTAAGTGATCTTTCTCTTCTTTAATCCTGGAACATCTCAGGGTGATGGAGCAGCCATGGGGATGTCTCCTGCCAGATCCCTGCACATTTTTCAAGGTTTATTGTTCCTTTTAGAACTCAATCTTCTCATGCAGCCAGTTATACCCCTCAGATTTGGGTTGTTACTCCCTTAAAGATCACCATATATATATATATATATATATATATATATATATATATATATACAGGTAAAAGCCAGTAAATTAGAATATTTTGAAAAACTTGATTTATTTCAGTAATTGCATTCAAAAGGTGTAACTTGTACATCATATTTATTCATTGCACACAGACTGATGCATTCAAATGTTTATTTCATTTAATTTTGATGATTTGAAGTGGCAACAAATGAAAATCCAAAATTCCGTGTGTCACAAAATTAGAATATTGTGTAAGGGTTAAATTTTGAAGACACCTGGTGCCACAAACTAATCAGCTGATTAACTCAAAACACCTGCAAAGGGCTTTAAATGGTCTCTCAGTCCAGTTCTGAAGCCTACACAAACATGGGGAAGACTTCAGATTTGACAGCTGTCCAAAAGGCGACCATCGACACATTGCACAAGGAGGGAAAGACACAAAAGGTTATTGCTGAAGAGGCTGGCTGTTCTCAGAGCTCTGTGTCCAAACACATTAATAGAGAGGCAAAGGGAAGGAAAAACTGTGGTCAGAAAAAGTGTACAAGCGATAGGGATCACCGCGCCCTAGTCAAGATTGTGAAAAAAAACCCATTCAAAAATGTGGGGGAGATTCACAAGGAGTGGACAGCTGCTGGAGTCAGTGCTTCAAGATCCACCACCAAGAGACGCTTGAAAGACATGGGTTTCAACTGCCGCATACCTCGTGTCAAGCCACTGTTGACCAAGAAACAGCGCGAAAAGCGTCTCACCTGGGCTAAGGAAAAAAAGAGCTGGACTGCTGCTGAGTGGTCCAAAGTCATGTTTTCTGACGAAAGCAAATTTTGCATTTCCTTTGGAAATCGAGGTCCCAGAGTCTGGAGGAAGACGGGAGAGGCACAGGATCCACGTTGCCTGAAGTCTAGTGTAAAGTTTCCACCATCAGTGATGGTTTGGGGTGCCATGTCATCTGCTGGTGTCGGTCCACTCTGTTTCCTGAGATCCAGGGTCAACGCAGCCGTCTACCAGCAAGTTTTAGAGCACTTCATGCTTCCTGCTGCTGACCTGCTCTATGGAGATGGAGATTTCAGGTTCCAACAGGACTTGGCGCCTGCACACAGCGCAAAATCTACCCGTGCCTGGTTTACGGACCATGGTATTTCTGTTCTAAATTGGCCAGCCAACTCCCCTGACCTTAGCCCCATAGAAAATCTGTGGGGTATTGTGAAAAGGAAGATGCAGAATGCCAGACCCAAAAACGCAGAAGAGTTGAAGGCCACTATCAGAGCAACCTGGGCTCTCATAACACCTGAGCAGTGCCAGAAACTCATCGACTTCATGCCACGCCGCATTAATGCAGTAATTGAGGCAAAAGGAGCTCCAACCAAGTATTGAGTATTGTACATGCTCATATTTTTCATTTTCATACTTTTCAGTTGGCCAACATTTCTAAAAAATCCCTTTTTTGTATTAGCCTTAAGTAATATTCTAATTTTGTGACACACGGAATTTTGGATTTTCATTTGTTGCCACTTCAAATCATCAAAATTAAATGAAATAAACATTTGAATGCATCAGTCTGTGTGCAATGAATAAATATAATGTACAAGTTACACCTTTTGAATGCAATTACTGTAATAAATCAAGTTTTTCAAAATATTCTAATTTACTGGCTTTTACCTGTATATATATATATATATTTTTTTACAGTATAGAGTGTGTCAAAAATATGAGCTGTATACTCCGGAAGAAGTGGGATTTTTTTTGTCAGCAACCACAAAGGTGATCCTTTCTTTCCTCACAGTCTTCTTGACAGAAAGGCTGTGGGAATTGACTTGTTTGAGCTTTACCTGAACCTGGGAGAACAAGGTGGATGAGGAGGAATTCAAGAACAAAACCTTAAAGCTGGTGGGGGAACAGATTCCTAAGCATAGGGCAGGTGCAGCCAGACAATGGAGAGAAGATTTGATTTTCTTGGCTGATTGAATGTGCTCCAAATCATCGCGGAAGGTTCCACACTGTCAACATAGCTGATATGTTCTGGTAATTTGTGTTGAAGTACAATTTAACCTACAGATAACCAGTCATGTTTATAGCCACCATCGAGAAGGCGGCTTTCCCTGGTGTATTCAACAGGACAATGCTTTTAAACTTACTGGGAAACTCCTTCTCTAACTAGTTCTCCACATTTCTAATGGGACACAGTGACAGGTTTCCATGTAAACTGCTACAATCAGGTTATTTAAAATTTTGCTATTTGGTCCAAGTTCTAATATAGCTCTGTCACATTTAGCTTAACTGCTTGACTTTAAACCACTTTGTGGGCAACATCTTAAGTTTTTATTGTAGCCATAAGTGCAGTTAATCCCACAATTATTCATACAACCTGGTAGATGTAGGTTTAACCTCTCTTTTAATCTTACTAATATGTTTTTTGTGACTGGAGTTAATCTTAGAATTGAGCATGGCCAAGCTAGAGTCCTCACTTGAATCTGACAAGGAATCTGTGGAGGGATCAAAAGCTTGGGGTTACGGCAAAGAGATCTTCCAACCTGAAAGACAGGGGCATCATTGCCAAAGATAAGTGATAAAATTACCAGTGTAAATTGCAAAAATAGTGTAAAACTATGAGAAGGTTTTGTTTGCTGTAAAGCCTGAAATGCTTTTTTCACTAATTATTGAGAAGAGACTATATAATACGTATAAAGATTCCCTATAATCTTTTTCAAATAAAAACTAACTTCTTGGTTGAAAAGAAGTTATTTTAAATCTAAATCTAGCATGGCCCAGGTGTACGATTAATTTCAGCCTGAGCTGTACTTGCCCTCCTGCATCTCTTGTACTTGCATCTCTTTCCAATTGATAAAGAGTCCAGCCTCCCCAAAACCTCGACTCCTTGGGAGCAACCTCAAACAGGATTAGGCAGCTACAGAGGGCAAATGGATGGATACTAATAGTAATTAACAACATTTAAACACAGGTCACTTTGACAGGATGTTCATAATTTAATGTGACACTTCTTCCCACTGGGAAAGCTTCTTCACTCCATTTAAGTCATGCTGCTTCCTCACTGCTCATCATTACTTCTAGCCGGTTCATGCACCAGTGGACCGGTCAGGATTGAATCCAGAGAGACAAGCAAGTCAAACTCAGAATGCAAAAATACAGACAGATATGTGAAAAGAGAAGGCAAAACACAATGAAAAATAAAATCTCATTGGATAGAGGAATTGTGAGAATCATAAGCATATAAATTGCATGCTTCTTCTTAATATTAATTTACCTTTAATGTTCAACATGTGCTTTTGAATAATTGACGTTTATCTTAAAATAGACATAGGTAAAGTATGCAGGTTCTATGGTCACAGAGCATAGTAGGAATCAATACATCTCTTCCATGTGTTGCAAACATGCACAATATGTATGCATTATCAGTGCAAATGTTTGTTTTAAAACTATCCCTAAGATCTATAGGTGGATCATTGCATTTCTTTAACTTGATCACACTAATTGTCATATCTTGATTATTAAATATGTACTGGGGGAAAATCATTGGGGAAGAATGTAAAAAATAGAAATAGTTTATGCAAAAAAATATGGAAATGTATTGTCCAAGTAAACACAGATAAATAAATAAAAATAATGGAAATAATTCAACTTGAATTATTGGATATTTACATTATATAGGAAAGCCTTTCTGACTGAAAAAACAAACAAAAAAGAACTTGAAATGTTATTAGATGTGTTAGAGTGAACAACACCGTAGCAAAAAAAGATGGACCGTCAGGCAGTGGTTGTCAAGGACGACACTGTGTTATCACCTGGAGGGTGAGGAGGGTGTAATAAGTGGGCAGAGGGTTCCAGGTGTTTATGACAGAAATAAAAATGACATCTGAAATTAACTAACCTTTCATTCCACACTTCTTAACCATGGTGCGCAAATGAAACTGAGAGGGGAATCTGAATCCTTCACCTCTCAACCTCCAGTTCTCGCCACTGTCAGCAGATGTCAGTTAACGTCACTGCTGTTTTTCTCTTTTCAACGTTTTCTCCGCAGCACTTACCCCTCATGATAATTTCATCAGGTATAAGCAGAAGAGGGGTGTGAATAACAACCTAGATCTATCCCTTCTACTTTGACCTACGCTTTGTTTTTTCTCTCCCTCTCTCTTCATCTTTTACATGCCCTCTTGGTTTCCCTCCCAACACCACCCCCAGTCCAGGTCTGATG
Source organism: Xiphophorus couchianus (assembly GCF_001444195.1). Taxonomy (NCBI): domain Eukaryota; kingdom Metazoa; phylum Chordata; class Actinopteri; order Cyprinodontiformes; family Poeciliidae; genus Xiphophorus; species Xiphophorus couchianus. The sequence continues at coordinate 19,563,972 of NC_040239.1, forward strand.
TGTCAGAGGGTCCCCAGGGTGCGTGTGGGCTAATTAGGGTGAGGCAGATCGGAGGGAAACACAGGTGTTAGCCAGACCATGCTTGCTGTACAGAGTAATGACTGCACAGAAGCCCCTCCATCCCACCGCCCTCCCCCAAGGTAATTTGTTGTTGCTCTGTATAACCATGCATCTCTGTGCTCCACTTCTGTTTGCTTTTCATTAATTCGTTTTATGCGGTTGTTTGTTAGCATTATTTATGGGCCACACAAATATTCCAAACCATTAGCTGGAGACAAAACAATGACTTTGCCACTGTGGTCTTTTCTCTCATCCACCAGGACTGGAATCATTGATGTGTCTTTATCAGGTCAAGGTGGTCTACTGGTGTGTAGGCGTGTGTGGCCGTGTGCATGTGTGTGTATGCTGGTGTCTATAGATACAGCCATGTTAGCTCAGATGACCTGTAGGTTGTGTTAAAATGTTTCTATAAATTTATTTGCAGATGACTTTTAGAACCTTAATGAAAAGGCAAAGCAAAAGACCTTTCTTTGGCTTCTTTCTTTGAATGATTAAGTCGACTTGGTTTTAAGTATTGGCTTGACCTCTAATCTAATTGATCATCAGTGATATGTTTTGGACAAACAAGTTTAATCGTTGGAGAGCCGCCTCACAGCTGTTCCAATCGAAAGAAATATTTGACAAACATTTTGGTACCAGATACCATAGCACACCTTCAGTGTGCTTCAGGGCTATTTTGAAAGCCAAAGATGGGAACCAATACATTAGGCAAGTGGTCATTAAGTTAGGCTTGAGTGGTGGATGATTAGGAGGAATTTAATCTTATTTTAAATAAAACAAAATTGCACTAACCTGTGACACTGATGTCACAGCATCTGCTACAGTGACTATACCATGAACTCATCACTTATATTTAAAACCATCACTTTTTATCATAATCCCTCTTATTATATGATTAGAATACTTCAGAAGAAATTCTTTTGCTAAAAATATATGTAATAAAACATTCAAGTAATAAGTAAAACGCTCTAGTTCCCATTTACTTTGCGAGTCTTAACTGGCTTAATTAAAATGTTTTATTAAGTGTCAAAAGCACCTGCAGGGCTTACCTTGAAAAACCAGACAAAAGTGCACTTATTGGCATAAAAGGGATAATGGTGGAACAGAGCAGTTGCTGCCTGACATTGATTTAAAAAAAACAAAAAAAAAAAACTTCTGCAGCTGACACAGGTGAGTGCCACCAAGTTCCATTGCACAGATGATTGGATTGTGAACTAACTGATCACTCCTTCATTTGCACTCTTTCACCCTGAGGTTGGAAGTGTGACACAAGGCGTTTGTTCATTTTACCACTGCTTATGTCAGTTGTTTTTTTCTAATCAGCACTGCCGGTGTGTAAGTAGTGCAGGTGTGGCTCAGAGGAGTTGTAATGCTGAGGATCTGTGAAATTACTCTTGTTCTGTGGTTAAGATGAGAAACACCAGAGAGGAATTGTGAAAGCTGAGGTTAACAGATTGTTAGTCGTAAGAACTTTTTAAGATTAGAGTTTCTTCTTTACAAAGCAGATGCAGCAAAAAATGTTTGGCTTTTTCTTTTTTTTTTTACACTTTTGTGACTTTTTGAATTATCTTATGAATGGCTTTTCTCTAACGTGAATGTTTACCTTATATGCCAGTTAATACTGAGAAAAAAGACTGTTTCAGTTTATCGAAAACTGCCCTCAATAGTTCAGAATTTTTTATTTTATCATAAAAAGATAAATATCTCATTGCATCAACATGAAATATGTCACATTTTGATTGTGTTTTTTTAAGATATGTTTTATTCAGTAAAAGGCTGCAGATTAGCCTTTGAAAATGTCTCAACAAAACATTCATATAAAAGTAAAATAAGCAGTTTGCTTCATTTGACAGTGTGCTTCATTTTTTATGTGTAGCAAATTTTATTTGTTTTACAAATTTTGCTGACATTTTTTTAACTCACAAATCTGAAAAGTTAACTTGAGTAACATATTTTCAGTGTTGGTCACAAGTAATAGCTATGTACCCAAGTAACTCAAATGTAATGTCTTGTCCTGTCTCAGTAAAACGCTATTGAAATAATCTGTCTAAAAGTTTATTTTTAAATAATGTAGTTGAATAGAAAAACGAAAAGTATTTTTGTGCTTAAATTTTTTTCTAAGAGCATTTCACAACATCCATACATAGTGTAAAATGCCGTCAAGACAGACCTCTCAGATTTAATAATTAAAATTCAGTGGAATTGCCAATGACAGCGAAGTCAACTTGAGAAAAAAGGTGGCACTTTGGTGTCTTTGTGTTCTCTCCAGTGGTCTGACTGGAGGTGAGAAACAATGGAGATATCATATGTCAAGAACAATCACATACACATATGGCACTCTGAATAGTGTTGTTCTTGATAATTAAAAATTATGACTGACAAAGTTTTCACATTTAACCTGTAAGTCTGCAGGAGTCTTTCTAATTGGCAGCTACTCGTGTAGTCAGATGTGCATGTACAATAAAAGTAATGATTACTGAGCTCTTTGACAAACATAGACTACTTGGAACTTCATTTAGGACTGGCCATAGAATGGATGAGGCCTTAAGCAAATTGGATTCACTTAAGGCCCCTTCTTCCTGTGAAAAGGGACCTTAACACGACTAGCAGCGTTTCAATACAAATTTTGAATCTATAAGAAAGCGTCAAGTTTAATTAGCTAAGTTTAAAACAATCACAAGTAAATAATTACTATTTGTTCAGATGAAATTGTGAATAAACCGAGCTGAAACCAATGGAAAAGATTAAAATTGTAACATCAGATTATAACTACAGATTTTATTCTTTAATATTCTTCTGTATCTTTCTCATTTTCTTAAGAGTGCCACTCAAAGAAACAAACAAACTGTGAATATGTATATTGTACAGTAGTTTTCAATAACTAATTCAAAACTGATATATCTACATTTCACATGCAGGTCAATGCCTGTGATCAAAAATAGTATGTGTCATGAAAGGCCCTTGTAATATTGATGATACCTAATGATAAAGATAATTATGTCTGGTCTGCTGAACCACTAAAGTGGTGGTCAAAGTGGAACAGCCTTTCTCTTCATGCCTTTAAGCCACTTGAGCGACCAGAGATCTTGCTTTATTCGCTTAGAGAGCCCCTATTATCCCCTTATCAGCAACTAGGAACCTAGACCCACTTTCAACAGTATGATGATGATAAAAGGGAGATCATTTTGGTTGTTCTGCTGTCTTAACAGTAGATAGTTATTACTGGACACATGGTTTAACATTTTACTGAAACAGTAATGAAGCTCAACGGTTCCTAGGTTTTTCTATTTAACATTGAGTAAAATAGAGAAGAATTTGTTTTAGGGTTTTTCCATTCCATAATCCAGAGTTCAATGTAAAGAGGCCTCATTTTAAAGCCTTTTAGGGCCTCATTCATTTTTATGAGTGTTTTTCTTGTCAGCTCTAATTCTTGTCTCTCCAGCTCCCCTAAAACTATCAAAAAGTCTTTATTTTCTTTTTCAAATGTAAAAAAAACCCTGAGACTCTCTAGGTGAGGCCTCAAAGACACCTTACAAAATATTCCTTTAGTGGGTTGTGCCTAATGTTTACTTGGCATGTACCAGTGCCCAGAGGCAGCTGCTTTGATTCCTTCTCTGACATCAGTGCTGTCTTGAGCTGCAAGAAGAAACCCTCTATGCCCACAATTAATTTCCGCCAGAGCTGTAATATTCCCCTGGCATATGCGTGAGACTGGCAGCAACCAAAGAATCTGTAGGCTCTGGGCTCAGTCCTTAATGGACATTTATGCCAGCAGAAATTGGTCTCAGCTCTTCATAACCCTGAACGGCATAACACACGTATGGAAAATGAAGTCTAGGCTCTTTGTTCAAGAGTTGTAATGGTATGTTAATATGAGTAATTACTCACTAACAGGACCCTAATTGTTAAAATCTATTATGAAAAGGAAAGGAGAAGAATCAAGTGGCATTTCATTGGGTTTTGTTTTTGATAGAAACAGTCCTCAACAGTTATCCTCAAACAGTAATTTTTACTGTACAGTTTTTCCTTTTCCTGACTGTCATTTTGCTGCTGCAACACAAAAAGGCAGAGATTTGCTTTTTTGATTTAGATGAAATCTCATTGACTATGTTTATGATTTCTCCCAAAATTATAAATTGTGACTATGTGACATAGTCATAGAAATGTGACTATATCACATAGTCACAGAGCTATGGTATAACTATTTTACAGTTCTAGTAGTTCTCAGATTTTACTTAGCTATCATTTAGTTTTTTTCTTTATAAAAAAAAAGTTTTCTAGACAAAAACTAAGACAACAAATTTGTCTGTAAAAATAATACTATCAAAGAAGAGTAAGAACAAGATTGCATACAAGTTTCCAAAACTTTCAATAACACTCGAAAGTCCATTTTGATTTAACACGAGTGTCCTTTTTTAACCAGACAAGCTAGAGGGATCTGAATACTTGCTTACTAGATACACAATATTTGATGTGATGGAAAAGTGCAGTCTGTGACAGACTGGCGACCTGTCCAGGGTGTACCCCTCCTCACCCGAAACGTTGAAAGGATTGGTCATATCACATAAAATAATGCTTTTGAATGTGCATCTTGAGAAAGGTTTGGACTCCACATAGAAAAGCCACTCTCAATTTACAAAATAAGGAGCAAAATATTTTGCATGTTGTAGTTTGCAACTGCTGCAAAACAGCAGCCAACATAGTCAGCCAACAGTCACAAATTGTAGAGCAACAACAAATATCAGGAATGGAGTTTTCTTAATCGCACCTATACTGATTATTTTAAAAATGACCAAAACAAACAGATCCATTTATAATCAGAACCTACCAATAGCAAATTAATCTTGTGCTTTTCACATAACTACAAATTCTAGGTGAGTGTTGCCCACATGTACAACTGTTTCTCACTTAAAATGGTGTCAGGTCTCTGTCTACTCTTCCTGCTCTTTAATAATGACCATGTGCTTCTGTGTATCACATTGTCAAAATTTATTAACTCTGATTTGGTAATGACCTTTATGAGAAGCTATGTATGGAATATGAGAATGTTAACAGTTGCTCATTTGAGTCTCCTTTGTGCTTTGAACAGTAGACACAGTGTCAAAGATTTCAAACTCAGACTAAAGTGGAAACTTGGGTGTGATTTCAGAAATACCAAGAAATAACACACCAAATAAGAGGCTACCAAATGGGTTGTGCTAATGAAATAATCATTGTACTGCAGGGTTTTTTGTTTTGTTTTTACTGCAGTGAAAAGATAGTTATCAAGAAGGCACAGTCTGTATTACTTGTGAGTAATAGAGAAAGATGTTTGTTTTAAGGCCAAAAAGTTCTTAGATTATTTGGCTCACCTTATGGTGCCATTCTCACCCTTGATAGACAAGTAATAAATAAAATACATTTGTCTTAATTCTTTTTGAGAAAACCTTTAAAAAAAAATCAGCAGAGCTATATTCAAGGTCCATAACCAGATTCAAAAAAGTAACTCAGTGAATTGTTGAACTAAAGTCATGGAGCTATAACCAAAGTAATCTATCTGTATTTCAAACATAGCACACTTAAATAAGTTTAACTTGTTTTTTTTACTTGTTGAAGTCACAAAAACTGCTTTTTTGATGCAATGTAACAGGGCTTAGTGAATTCAACAACCCAAATTGTTCCTTTGCAAAGTCCCATATCAGGTTGCTCAAAACTTTATTCTGTGAAGTAACTTAAGTAGCATGGCTGTTTTCATAAAGATGTTTTTGGTGCAAAAGTAGTTGTGGCTTGTAACTAAGAAGCTGTAAGCTAAGAAGTCATAGAGAAAAATTTTGATTTTTTCAGTCTTTCACAAATACAAAACATCAGTTACGCCTCTTTAAATTCTAGACACAAGTTGTATTCTTTGAGTCACACTTTCAAAAAAATCTTACACTTACAGTTTTGCCCCAAATGATTCAAAACAAATGGTGCAAAACAAATCCACATACCTGTGTCAGAAAAAAAGAAAACATTGTGAATTATTATTATTAACTTAATTAGTGGGAGAGGTAGTCATCATAAAGACATGAGTTTTACTCCACTGGGGTACTAGTAATATAACTTCCAAAATGCCAAATCAAATGATGATCCTGAACAAACGCTGAAGAAGACATGAGAGAAGAAAGACAACTGTTCCAAACTAAAAGGTACATTTTCACTTTCCATTTGAAGTATTACCGTCAGGGTTCACATTACAATCACAAACATTTTGCTTACAGAAGTTTGCAGAAAAGCACAAATTTCAAATTTTACACAAGTCAGACTTTGGACTAAATTGGACTCTAAGGTATGGGTTCTGCCTTAGAGAACTGCAGCAATACTTGATCACCTTTTTTTTTTTAAATGAAAAATAATACTTTGTTTTATGAATTTAAAAAGTAATAAATAATCATAAAACAATTAATGAAATTAGGTAAATCATTGGACTGATCCTCAAATGTTTTCTTTACTCAAACAAATTAATTAATTATCAGGATTTATTAAGTTAAAATACAGTGTTTATGTAGGACTTCAGACAGTTTTTCAAGTTTTTTCTACACACCCAACAGGCCAACAAACACTGTCGCACCAAACAGATTCACTCCCCCCATTTAAATGTGATCAAACAAATTACAGAACACATTTTTCACGGGCTACATCCTTTAACAGAGACATCATGCAAGCTGAAGCCAGAAAGAAAAATATATGCCAAAATATGTCTCCTTTAGGAAAAAGCTGTGTGAAGTCCTGTCTATCTCTCAGTCAGTAAGGGCCTGGGAGGTTTAGCTGTCTCTCAAAGCTCCCTGAAGAACGTTTTGCTAGTTAGGGCAAAGGAAATATGATTACTTGTGCTTTTATCCTTCACATTCAAATGTACTGTGCCACAGGGGAGGCGAGTGAAACCATAACATGCTTTGGAAATCCATGATGTGCTTAGAATTCTCTGCCTTTATCATAGGCGTAAGAACCGGGGGGGCTGGGAGGGATGTGCCCCCCTAAAATATTGGAGGCAGGCGCATTTGTCCCCCCCTAATAATTTCACCGCAGTTGCAAAAAATATTTGCTTTTGTAATCTTCCGCTCTTGTGCTTTTATTTTGAAAGGGCACCACAGCGCCTTCAGGATAGCTCTTCCTCCCTCTTGCCCCCTCCCCTCTCTGAACTGCTCAGAGTGCCTAAAGGCAGGAGGAGGCAAAGGGAGTCAGAACCTCTGTATGAATGAGGTAAACGGTCTGTCGGGACTGTTGCCATGAATATCGCTTGTTTATTACATCTTGTTGTCAGTTTACTTTCATAAATAGAACCAAATGAGCCATTTATTTGTGGTTTAAAGTGTAATGTCACTGTGAGCAATGGCCACACAACACCTGAACATACTCGACCACTTAACATGTGTATTATATTATATTAGATATTCAGGAGAATTGCTAGCGTAGTGGTGCTGGTGAAGAGACTGAGGAAGCTCTGGTGAGGTCTTCATTTAGTTTATTGAGTATTAACCGTTTTTAATTTTTAAATAAACTAAACTATTTTATTAGGAGAAGAGCAGGTCAGGGAAGACAGAGGAGAGCCAGGTGGAGAAAATGAAATGACAGGAGAAAAAAACATTTAGGCTTTTTTGCAAGTTTGTGTTTTTCAACCTTTTGAGACCCATGGCTCATGTTTGACTGGAAAGTGAAAAATGAAGCTACTGAATGCAGAGCTGGAAAGTGAGACTGAGTTATCAGTGAGAAGCTAAAGTGTCTGTTAGATGTAAAAAGCATAACTTTTAATTATATTTGTAGGGCAAACTGTTGCACTGATGTAGAGAGTTATTCAAGAACAAAGCAAATTTTTTAGGTTTTATTTTTGTTGGTCATACTACTGTACTGAGTTTAAAACTGCTGAGTCCCATTTTACTGGGTATTTTTTTTATTTTAGAAAGAGGCAGGATCAGTTCAATTGCCAGTCAACTTTTATCAATGCATTTTTGACCAACAGTCAAATGTATTTTGACCAATAAAATATATCAGAATCTGGTGGATAGCTTGTGTGTACTGCCAGAGTATTGATCTTGCTAATTGTGAGGCAAATGATAAAGTGAGTTTTCATCCTGGCAGTCATTTTGCTTGATGAAAGACTGAAGCCATTTTGTTCAAAAGGAAATGGAAGAAGTTGTATTTGGGGCAGTTTGTTTCCTTGAGATGATAAACACACAATCAATAAATCAATTAATCGCATGATGCTGATCTTTCAGATTGTGTTCTTGCATTGTTATTTTGCCATTACCATTATATTACTTAAAAATGGTCTCAAAACAGCAATATTATCTTTTATCGCAATAACTTCTGGAACAATTTATCGTCCATCAAAATTTGTTATTGTGACAGGCCTACACACATATGACATATTGTATAGTTAATTTATTACCAGAGATTGCATAGTTACTTTGAAAAAGTAACTTGATTACTCAATGAAAAATTCATGCATCAGCTAAAAAATGTGCATCTTTTTTCCCTCCATTGTTTAGATTTGTGTTGCTGGTGTTACACGACACCAGCGGAGCTACGTTTCCCTGGGAAACAAAGCTCCCCAAGGAAAAAGAAGAAAGCAACAACACATGTTTACTAAAAAAAATTACAAATATAGTAACACACAGTAGCTTGGATATGTAACTTTAATCTGATTATTGGATTGTAAGTAGTAGCGCGTTAGTTTACGCATTACAAGATTAGATTAGAGTAAAGCATTGATAACAACATTGTTTGACATTTCTCCTCAAGCTATTTACGCATCTGTCAGGTTTCCGATATGTGTCCCCCCCCCAATGATAAACTTGTTCCTACGCCCTTAGCCTTTATCACCACACGGGTCTCTTTTCTAGTTATTTTTTTCAGTACAGTGCCCATTCCTCTCATCCTAATCATTCATTTTGCATAAGACTCAGCTTGGCAGAATTCATATCAAAACCTGTTGATGCCACGTTTATGCAGGGGTAGCTCTAGAGCTTAATGTTGGACTTTGTCCATGGAGCAGCAAAGAAAGTTAATAAAAACAAATAAGGTTATAGTTGAATACTTGTCTTCTTTTTTTTTTTTTAAACACTGTTTGTTTAAAAATGCATAGCCTGGTCAATGCCACTGGTAACATATATGTAAAAGACAAACATCTTGAGTTTGGCTGGTGCTCTGACAGTTTGCAGCCCAGTGTCCTCACTGTTGCCTCCCACCATGCCCCTTAAAGAGCAAGAGTTCATGGGAATGACCAATGGGAATCATTGCTCAGCTACTTCCCACAGCCAAGAGGCAGCTGTAATGCTTTAACCCCCTTCCTCATATGAGTTCTTAAACACACACACTCACAAACTTTCTAAAACACAATGGAATTTGTAGGTACTAACATTTGTGCAGATATGAGCAGACACATTCCGCAGTAGTACAGCTCCTCCCAGTCGTGCTGTGATGCGGCTTTTGAATTGATGGTGTTACTGCTGCAGTGTCCTAGATTGCCCATGAACATTCATCACTGGACCCTCCATGGCAAGCTGGGGCCACTGGCCGTCACTCAAACCCCATCCCATAACACTGGAGAGGTACTGATAAAACAAACAACACCCTGCTGAATCACATTGACCCTCCGAGTCTGCATATTACTCTCTGCCATCTCTGCACCCCCTCACTTAAACAATCTCTTTTTATTTGCTTTTGCTCTAACCCCGTCACCCCTTTTTGTGCCTCAGTATTCTCTGTAATGATTAACTCTACTGTACTTTCACCTCATTCAAAGTGATGCCAAGCATCTTCCATTTTCCACTTTTCTTTATCTGTTTCATGATGCTATTAGATAAAAAGGATTTGAATAGGTGCAGTTACTGAATGGGTTGATTGAGCTGGAAATGGTAAAAAAAGAAAATGAGTATATTGGAAGAGAGTAAGTGAAGGATATGAAAGGGAAGAAAAAAAGAGAACTGCGAGAGCCCATAAGTAGCAAAGTAAAAGCCCAAAGTAATCTTTGGGGAAAGAAGGGTAAAGATGCAGCTCCTTGTTCTGTGATCAATGCTAATCCTTAGACTGATCCCTGTATGTTTATATGACATGCTGGTAATTCCTGGTGTATAGTTGGTAGACCTTTCAAAGGCAATGTGCCAAAACCAAATCAAAACTTGGCTTGAATCATTAAGTATATTGTTTATATAGCTGCTGACACTTCAGCCCATATTAGATCATCTTTTGTTTCGGTGATCAACATGTGTTAACAATTAACTGAAAGTCCTGGCCGACCACAGACCGGGGGATTGAAGTGAAATCAAAGTTTTATGCCACTGGTGAACCTCAGGAGGTGGTTGTAAGGCTATAAAATATGATAAATTGTAAGAGTTCATAGAGAATTGTGAAACCTGGGAACACAGTAGAAAGCAAAGTCAGCAAAATAGTTTAAGGCCATGTACAGAGCAGCGATACACTGTATAATCCTCAAGTCTTTGTATGATGTGAAAAGTAGATTCTGATGAAAATCATATTTAAATTACAATATTTATTTGGAAAGCTTGCATGAACTGGTGAAGTCACAATAGGATAAATCCCCAGCAGATGATGGCTGTAGCAACCACAGCCCTTTTATTTCTCAATCAGTATGTATGTCAGTTTTGGTTCACCACCAGCTCGAATAGTGTATGTACTGTGGTCAAGAGTGTGAATATCACAAGGTTCTTACTTGTTTCAACTTTTTTAGATTTTTTCTTTACTTTTTTTAAGGATCATCTGATAAGACTTTCAGCAATTAGTCAGATAATTATTACCCATAATATTAAGGAAGCAGGTCATGTCTTGAGTTACATTTTCAGCTTAGAGCATTAGACACCCGGAGGTGAGTTAATTTTGATCAGGGCAGATATCTTTCTAGTGTTGCATGATAATAAATAACATTATTATTATTGGGTCATTGCTGCAACTTTTATGTGGGAATTGTATTGATGCTGTAGCTGTGGAGCCTATGTTGTTGATTTCACACTCCTAAAAATATCTGTGGCAGCCTGGATAAGCTGGTTATCAAATTATGTATGCTACAGTGTTAAATGTGTAGGAACACCATGCTGGAGCATTATTTATCTTTGTTACATAAGGCAAGTACAGAATTATGTGTCAAGGATATAATTCAAATGTTTATTTTTGCCACAACGCTGAAGATTTTTATCTACTTATGAAAATTATGATTGTATTTGATAATGGAAAATAATATAGATGTATTTTTAAGGATGCAAAGCTACATGGTCAAAAGTTGTTGAGGTAGCAAACTAATCAGACTGACAGGGTTTAAAAGGAATTAATCTAACTAAAATCTTAAATGGCAATTGTATTTTGCATTGGCTGCTATACTCCTAATTGCACTGACTGAGCAATTGGAGTTGTGTAGTTTTTACATGTTTGTGCAATATTGTGAAACCATTGAGGTACCAGTGAAGAGTTATCAAATAAATTTGTAATTGAATTTGTTTCTGACTGTGTTTAAAAAATTTAACATTTTGAGTCAATTCAGCACTGTTTTGAAACATTTGAAACACTGGACAATAGGCATGAATACGTATATGCTGAGTCCTACTTACATCGCCGCCATCTTGAAAGTGGCAGTGGAGAGAGCGTGCTGCGTGGACTAGTTTCAGCCGTTTTACAGTACAAAGTGGACCTGCCTTTACCTTTCACAGGTAAGAATTGAAGATAATAATAACGTAAATTTACGAGCAGAATTTCTTGACTTTGTTTCCATTTCCGTGGTGAAACAAACTTCTAAACAGAGAAATATTTCCTTTGTAACTAAATTGCCCCAGTTTTCTTAGCTTAGCTAACTTTTTTAATACTGTAGTTTTTCTAAGGAGGGAGAGGCCATGAGAAACCTATAATGGCCGCTTTTTGTTTATTATTGCCATGGTTACCTATTATTGCCATGGTTACCTACAAGTCACTGTTTGTCTGTGGTCAAACATGGTTACTTTAAGGTATGTCAGTTGTCTGTAAGATGTTTCTTATAATTTATGTAGATTAAAATTATTTGTTTGATATAACAGTGAATCTGAAGTTTACTTAAAGTACATTAATCCAGAGAGCAGCGCGGAGACGCGGGGGATTTCATCAGGACAGGTCCATAAAGATCAGAGCTGGAGCTGTTTTCTTCAGACTTCTGTTTTGCCTTTCATCTCCACAATGTGTGTGTTTAGATGCTAAGTCAATGCCCCCATATGGTGAAGATATGTTTTTTTTTCTGATCGTGAATGAATCAGGAATGTATTTTCTATTACACTGTTAGATCATTTTTATCATTCGCTTTAACCTGTGACTAACCAGATGTCTCAGAAATCCCAGTCACCGAACTGCTCCCAGCTTGACCAGCAGACTGAACCCCTGCTTGTGCTCTGTGTTGCCAGTATAATATAAATAAATTTGTAATGTACTGTACACTTTTCTTCCTTTCACTTTTTGTGTATTTTAAGTGAAATATCTCAATTTGAAGTATTAGGGTATTATGACAGTTTATGTAAAGAAATTAAAAATAGTTTAGTTTGTTGGATTTCGTTCACACTGCTGTCTATAGCACAATTGACATATTACACTGTAATAAATATTTTTTAAAAGTAAAAATATGTAGCTAAAGTTTGACAACTATTATCAAAGTTTGTCTTTTGAAAAAAATGCCTAAAAATTTAAATGAAGTTACCTTTTTTTATTCATATCTTGAAATAGCAAATGCACATTGAATTATGGAATTGTGCTCATATGTTTATAAATACACCACTGTAGGGGTGTGTGTGTGTGTGTGTTCATCAATAAAAATGATTTATCATAATCAGCTGTATCAAATATAATTATTGTGCCCCAAAACAATTAAATAATCACATCAAAAAGTCTGAAACGTTGTCCGTAGAGATTTTTTTTCATTCCTATTTATAATAGTGTGTGAGAGAGAATGTGACATTCATTAACTTAAAATACTTTGCAGAACGGCACTTTACGAAGTTCGGCCCATTTATTTGTATTAGCTAGATGGCAGATAAGCCACTTTCAATATGGCAGAAGCTATACCGTATCGCAACAACGGGCAAGCAATAAGTTCCGGTTCAAAAGCACTGTTGTCCAATCAGCGATCTTTCAGGTCTCCAACTGGGACATACCCTTTCTGTTTTGTTAATATTGGAGCATTTTTGTAAGTTGTAATTGTGCTTTGTTAATGTTGTGTTTTTGAATTTTTAATTGTGCTTCGTTAATGTTGTGTTTTTGTAATTTGTAATTGTGCTTTCTTAATGTTGTGTTTTTGCATTTGTAGAAGTGGTTTGTACTCAGGGCCACCGTAGTATTGGTTAGGAAGTGACAAAAGAGGAGCGGTACATCCTTAAAAAAATACTACCTCACATATATCTTTTGGTCACGTTGTACATAATTTTGTTTCAGTATATAGTTTAATATATATACGTTTCTGAATAAATCACTTGCTACTTGTTAGATCTGAAAAACTTTGTGGCATACCTATGCATTTACAAAAAAAACTCAGAAGAACTGGTTCTTGAGGGCTTTCAATTAATTGAAAAAGAAAATATACAAAAGTGTTTACAGCAGTAGCTCCTTCAATGTCTAATCAGAAATGAGACGAGGACAAGTACAGAAAGAGAAAGATTAAACACAGAATGAACGTATACGGAGAGAACATGAAGGCAAGACTAAACACAGAAACCTTGGGTCAGGTGTAGCTTCAAAAAAGATGGAAGTTTAAAAATTGAACGTCTTAATTGTGAATAAATGTGTCTCCTAATTATGTTTTCTATCATTAAAATTTCAAATTAACTTGAACGCATCATCTGATTTTATGTTTAAGTTGACATTCAGAGTTTTATAAATATTAAAGTGAATAAATGATTCAAGCTAGCAAACTTAAATTCACAAAATTGGTAGAAAATATGGAGAAGAGGAAAGAGACAGAATGTGAGAGATTCTGCCTTGTTGAGGCAATCTAATCTAATCACTAATCACATTAACGCACCACACTCAGCCAGTGCTGGGGATGAAACAACTGCTATTGTTTCTGTGGCTTAGAATCCACTCATTGTTCTTATACAGAAGTATTTTGTCACTATAGCTGTTAAAAACAAAGATTCCCTGATGGGATCAGGAGGAGCTATTGAGAAGTACTGGTTTTGCAGTTTACTTAAAAGATTTCTCATCTTTTTAGAGCTGGAAGAAATTGTAAATGAATAGACAATACAGAGAGACTGAAAATGAAAAGAGTAAAAGCTTGTTGTTGCTGACAGGGAAGATCTGAGTCAAAGTAAGAGAGGATAAAATCTGAGAACTGGGAAGCTGACAGTATTGAGGAGCTTATGTGCTGAGGGGGGAACAATGTAATACCCATATACAACGGAATGCCTTAAGATGTTAAATTTGAGAAATCAAACAAGTTTTGATTACATAAACCACATTTTAATCACCTGAGTGGTAGCTGGTTTTTGGCATTTTAAATAGTTATTTCTAAATCAATTTAACTTAAAATATTACAAATGTACAACTTTCAAAATGAGTCAAGGAAAACATTTCTGTTGACAAGAAATTCATGTCAGTTGTCATTAACAACCAAACTAACCCACATATACACAGAATTGGTCACTGTAATAAACTAGAATTGCAACATAAATATGTATGATACATTTGAAGAAAAGAAGATGCAAAAAAAAAAACATGCAATCCAGCTAAAGTCCATTAGCTTTTAGGTAGCACATTGTTGTATTTCTTCATATTGATTTCTTTAAATCTTACTTAAATAGACAAATACATCTGGTGTGAATTTATAAGCTCATTAGAAATCCTACTTCTACTAAGAAATTTTCTTTGGCACTTTGTTTGCTACCTGGATCAATCACATAGTTTTAGTAGTCATCCTGATCTTTATGGGAGATTTAAGCGTGACTTGCATCATTCCTATTATGTTCCTCCTCCTTCTGTTTACTTGGTCCTTCTTTGCCATCTATGAAGCAAGAGCTGCCACTTCTAACTCCTAATGTTGTTTGGCAGAACAAAAGCTTCAGGGCTTCTGCTAACAATCCTGCTCTAGGATGTTCGGGGGTATGTGAGTTGAGCTGTGCTGGAGGTAATATCACTGTTCTCATCAGTGGGTTCTTATGTCAGGTGGTGTGTATGTGGAGATGAGGATGATTCTTTTGTTTGCTGTGCATATTGCTCTCCATACACTCACTCCTCCTGTCTCTGCCCATGCCTGTCCTGCTCCTTCTTTGGCTTTTTTTTTTTTTTTACTTTCTGTCAATGCATCCCTCCTCCCCCTCATATTCTCATATTCTTTGTTTGACATCTTGCTTTGAGTTGTTGTTTTTCTCTCTTTTTCTCCTCCTTTCTTTTGCACTTTCTCCGCTTCTTCTTGTGTCTCTTTGATGCCCTTATGGTTGGTTGAATGACTGAAGCCATAAGGCTGTTCCACCCACACTCACATACTATGCAGAGCTGTCCTGTGCTGTGTTGCTGATTTTCCTGCCCAGTCTGCATAAAAAGAGAAAGCAGTGTGACTCAGATGCTAAGGTGGGTGGTATTGGCCCAGGTGGGTGGTTAAATAGGCTAACTGAAGCTTCTCCAGCGCACTCACTTTTACACAGGAGATGCTCTGATAAGTTGCTAAAACAAGGCAAATTGGAGATGTGAACAGCTTTCAAATGTGATTTACAGTTCAAAGAATGTTGCCGCTATATCTCTGGGTTGTTTTGGAGTCAAACCAAAGCTTTTGATTTGATTTACTGGGACGACTGCTACGTGCTGTGATAGCTCCTTTAGCCTCAGAGTCAAAACGACATTAGCAGATCAGCATTATCATAATCATCCAAAGCCATGCAGCCTTCTGAGTTATTTTCATCTTTTCTGCATCGCACTGAATGGATATTTACAAATTAAATATGGGATTTTATTAAATGTTTTAAATTACTGTTGAGGCGCTAAAGCTATTTTACAAAATTTCTATCCAAGTTGTATTAAACACAGAGTTCTTATGAGTTACATTTCTTGGTTCAATTTTAAATTTTAAATAATTTTCATTTTAAAAAAAGTGTTTTACACATTCTTAAAATATAACAGAATGATAACACAGATAAAATGATGTGTTTGTAAGCCACAATGCTGCTAGACAATGATACCCCTCCCTTTTACTTTTAAGGTTTTAAATATCCCCCTAAGTAACTGATTTAGGTTTTTACTCTTAGCAGTGGTAATTCTCCCATTCAGGCTAAAGGGAATAAGTCTCATTATGTGGGCATGGAAAATCTGCAGCTTATCTATAAAGGTGCTTAACTTTACTTAGTATGTAATACTGGGAGACACTACCTAAGGGTTATCATTCAAATACTTTTTAAACACATAAACAGGATTCAAAATTTGAATTTCCAACTTAATGCTGAAGAAAATAAATAAAAAGACACCAGATGAATGAACTAAAGAGAAGAAAATACTGAGCAAATAAATTATAGAGCAATTTTCAACACAGTCCTTTTGAAAGGTATTGATAATACAGAAGATTGGCAATGATTCATGTCTGTGATGCATTTTGATACATGTTTTTGCTTCAATTCATTGCAAATTTCACATATAAAGGCCAAAAAGGGGAGCATAAGAAAATATTGATGATAATTTAAATAATGTTTCTTTTATTCTATGAGAAGCAAAAACAAAAATTATATAGCTAATTACTGAGCTTCATTCTATGACTCAAGTCACACAGCTTGGGCTGAGTCTTGCAAAGTGAAGGTTTACACGCATAAGCTGTGAGCAACATGGCCAAGAATATGCATTGTATTTACATTTGTTCATGGAAAATGTGGCTTTGAGTTCTTTAAATCTGAAAGAAGTACATTTTACATATAAAGACATAGTTTGCCGCCCACTCCTTCATTCTCACTTACAGTCGAGAAGAAACGGCTTGTTTCCAGAGGATTAAGAGCTTTTCAATCAAAAACCTAAATTCAGGCTTTGCTATTTGAAGGAGAAAGCAGTTTATTCATAAAAAATGCTATAGGCAAGCTAACAAATTAACAAAGCAAAGAGCAAGGCATAACATTGATGCAAACAGTTTTATTTCAAACTCTTTTGCTAAACCTTAATAATTGTAAAATTTCAAATTAAAATAAAATGTCCATATGCAAATAACAATGAATCCCCTTTATTGCAAATACATTTTTAAAATCAGATTAAAAATAAGTTATCAGTAAAACTGTTTATATTTATAAAAGTATCCAGAGAGCATAGTTATTAAATGCCTGAACCACATTAGCTGTCTGATTTCATTTTTTTGAAATGAGCTTCTTATGAACGGTGGTCTTCTTAGCGATAGAAAGGAGGAGCTTGATCCCCTGCCATAGACTGCTGATCCTAAATGACTTGGGCATTTGATTGAAGTGATTCCTGGACATCTCCACTTGGAAGATTTTAAGACTGGAGGGACTTTATTGTATAGTCTTTTCTGGTGTGGGAGCACTCCCCCGGAGTGAACTGTGAAAGTGTCACCTGGGAGCAAGATGTCCCAGTTTCTGTTCTTGAAACCGTTGCCACTGAAAACTGATTTTGGACGAGAGAAAGACAACTGATGGATGGAAGGAATCACCAAAGTGGGTTCACAGGACTTGTCTACTGTCCGTTCTATAGCTTGTGTATCATCACTCATATCTATCAGTGAGTCCCCTGACTACTACTGGAACAGGCACTAATGACTTTTAGGCCACAGGTAACAGAAAATGCATGTACAATGAAGTGACTTCAAAAAGCTGAGTAGATTTAATGTGCCTGCATCAAATAAAAATCCCTCTGTAAAAAATCTTTCTAAAATGGTATAAAAATAAAGACAGAGAGTCTTTAGTGAATATTGATGAAATTAAAAATAAACAGAAATTGTGTTTTGGAAACCCAATATGTAAAGAATTTAGAGGTGGTTGTTGACTAATTTGTTAAATTAACATTAACCTAACAACATGTAAAGTTCTGCTTCTCTAAGCATTTTTCAAAGATCTTGCTATAATCTTGGTTCACATATATCTTATTTTATCTTAAACAACATTATTGTTTGAGAAAGACATCACTGCTACTACTGTCTAACACCCGTAGCCATCTGTTGGGAGCTCGTAGAGGAGCCATGATGGCCCTCCATTTGAATGGTAATTGAGCTTGAAATGCTCTTAATAACAATTGTCCGGGCCTAATCAGGAGCTAGAGCACCGTGACAACCCTAAGCAGCCAAGACATTGAAGCACACAGAACAGATGAACCGAAACATTTTTCTCCTGCTCATTACCAATTACATATATGTACAAGCAAATACAAATACAAGCCACTATTCTTCACAGTTTATAATAGCTCATAAAATAGAGGCCTAAAACAAATGGGCTCCTTATTCAGGTTTCATTGTATATATATGAAGACTGGCCAAATGCAGCAGTCTTGCAATACATGAGACTTGCCCTACTTTTCTAATTGGTCATGTAATAAACTTGCATTTCAATTTATTTGTAATGATCAAATGAATCTTAGCTGCCATGACAATGAACACATCCTCAGGGAACGAGTTCCATGTGTTATTAATGGGTGTAAAATGATTTGTAGGTACTAATACGGCATAGTGTGTGGAGGGGCCTGTGTTCGCCATGACAGCTGCCCCAGGAGACCACAGGGAACGTAAGAGGTACTTGTCAACAGCAGGCTAGAGACAAAAGGCAGGCGTCTTCTTAGTCGGCAGGGGCTGGTGTCTGGGATCAGAGGGCGTGATTTCCTGTCCGATGCGCCTGCTGAGGTTCCAGAAAACCTCAACTCTCTGCACCTGTCAGGCGCTGCGGGGTGGTGGCTTGACGGTGTCACACTCGTAGCACAAGAGAACGCCTCTCTCCTGAGGTGTACACGTATAGTAATCATCACGGCTTCCATTTCAGATGTATAATCAGTCGTTCAATCTGGCAGGAGCACTGTGTTTATGCCTGTATGTTGCATTGTGTTGGCGCTGAAGAGGCTATGTGCTTGGGGTTTGGAAGTGTAATTGCCTCACAAAGTGAACTGAGTCATGAGGAAATGAGCATCCTCAGAGAAAAATCTGTCTTACAAAGTAAGTCATACACAACAACCAGATTCTGCTGCTGAAGCATTACTTATTCCCTCTCAACTTCCCTCTGCTATTCATTTCCCAGTCTATTCAACCTAAAGTGTGTGGGTGCTGCTAACTCACCCAGGCTGGATGTGTAACCTGCTCAGCAGTAGCTAAATGTTACTCTGGGGAAATAGCTTCAAAAGAGCAATACCATGCATCACAGAGACCACATTTAAATACCAAATATTGCCCATTCATTTTCCCCTCACTAGTCATGGAGGAAAGCACAGCACTGTGTTTAGCACAGGCCAGAGGGATTTGAGCAGACAAACAGATGGGACCTGTGAAAAGGTATGGATAAGGTACAAATGTAGGAATGGGAATCCCCTGAGAGCGTTCTCCTCATTCTGGCACCCACTTTCATGGTGTGTTTAGCGGCCTAGTATATAATTTATGAATAGATCCAGAGACTGATTGTATGAAGCTCGAAGTGTGCTATGTTCTACGTGCTAATACTTAGGTAGAGGTTTTTTTTTTTTTGGATCAGCATATTTTAGTGTTTAAAACATAAAATTACTCTACAACATGCTTCCTACTCTGCAATTGACGGATGTTATTCCTTCGCTCTTAGATAACTATTTTAAAAAATAAGACTCAGCTCAAAAGAAATTAATAGAAGACTTTGATCTTCAAAGAAATATGTGCAGGTGCATCTCAATATCTAATAATATAGTACACACTAATTTATGACACACTGCTATTAGTTCAGTTAATTTTGATGACATCTAACAAACCTACAGTTCAGTGTCTCAGACAATTATGTAAGACAAGTGAAATAGGATTTTTGATAAAGGAATGTTGTGACCTTTGGAGACAAACCAAAGCTTTTGATTTGATTCATCATTTGATTCAGCAGCCCTTGATTCGTCAAGGACTGCTGATGTTCTTGACAAGGGTAAGAGACAAAAAGTCATTAACGAAGAATCTCGCTGTTCACCGAATGCTTGAGTCCCTGCACAGTATGGGAAAGTTAAGTAGAAGGAAAACGTCAAAATTTGTATTTTAGATAAACATACGTTTTGCGTCAGTTCTTGAAATCAAGGTCCCAGAGTCTGGAGGAAAAGCAGAGAGGGAGATAACTAAGTTTATTCATCAGTAAAGCTACAAAGGACCAATACCTGGTATAAGGACAGTGGTATTACTGTGCTTAACTGTCCAACAAACTGGCTTGAACAAAGTACATTGAGAACCTATACAGTTCTCAATACATAAGTGATCCAGCAATACAGATGAGCTGAATCCCAACACAGGCTTCTACCAAAACAACCTGGGCCTTCTTAACAGGTATACCACAGGTTGATCACCTTCATATACCTTTTTGATTAATTGGAAAAGGGACTTAACCAAATATGGATCACAGTCATTGATAACTGTGATGAAGATGGAAATACGTTTAATAAGGGTCACATTTATGTGTTAAAAAAATCTATTTATTTTTTGTTTTCTGAGAAACGTAAATTTATGGTAGCTTTAGCTGCAAGTCATCGCTATCAGAATAAAAAATACATAATAATTATATAACTGTGTAACGAATCCATTGATATACAAGTTTCACATTTTTATTAAATCAGTGAAATAAATTAACTGTTCAATATTATTCTTATTCACTGAGATGTATCTTTATTTCCTATTAGCAATAATAGCAATCAGCACTCCTATTTAAAGACTTCTCAGGACTGCATAGTTCTGACAAAACACATGTGGGAGCAGAGCTGACAAATCTGGAGACAACATAGGCACTTTGACCTTCCCCCGGCATGCCGCCTACAGCCTCCGAACCCACTCAACATGATGGGTGTCTGTGCATTTCTACTGAAATCATAATTGCGCCTCCTGACCAAGTGCAAGAAGACATCTTCTTAAGGACCTTTTCTCTATGCATCTCCGTAAGAAGCGACAGAACAAGAGTACTTATCCTCATCTGTGAATCCAGCCCCTGAGGTCCCTTGCTTTCATCGAAAATGTAATGAGACAATGTTAACTCAATTTTCAGAAATTTACGAGAAAATGAAAAAGGCCTTTCTGTGGGATTAGAGAACGCCACTACCATTTAATTTTTGCTTGTTGAGCCCCGATATGGGTTGATAAAATGTGGCTTTGATACTTAAAAATGTCAAATTTCTATCGAAATACACTAATGTCTCTTTGAACGCACACACACCGTAGCTGTTCCTCTCCATTATCTCTGCCTTTTAGGTCTTGGAGGGGTTCTTTTGCATGCCCTGACATTTACACAGCTTTCCATGAATGCACTTTAACTCACACACGTCCACTCAAATGCTACACTAGATCACAGTGTTAATCTGTGTCACAATGCCCTCTGAAAGGATAGGGCACCTTTCAAAGAAAAAAAGAAAAATACCTCTGCCACAAAGGACAGTTTGTGGCAAAAGCACATGTCTAGGTTGAGGTCACGGTGAACTGTGTCACTGTGAGCCAGGAAAACGGATGAGGTGAGTCTATTATGCCAAATTCTGGTTACAGTACATGAACATAGTGGCTGTCTGCTTCCACTGAATCAGTAGCCCTTGCACTCACCTGCAGAGAATGAGAGGGAGAAAAAGCTTTAGTTGTATCCCTTTATCCTCCTTTCATCACACTTTTGAGCATTCGTCTATCAACTGCCACAACATATATATTTATTACTAATGAATGTCTCATTCACAAGTGTGCACAAAGGGCATGAATGACCCTTTGGTTGACAGACACCAACAGTCATTATAATATTTGGTCTCTCCTGCATGGAAAAGTGTTACCATGGTTGATCTAAACATTTGCCCAATAGAAAGGTCAACTTTATTCAAATTATTTCATTGTTATCATGTTTCAGGGGTTTGAGATGAGCGCACCACATGGCCCATGTTGATAGAAATAGCTTGGAGGAGGCAGCTGCTGATTTGAGGCTTCTTGGAGGTCAACCATATCATCATGTCTTTCTTACATGATGCCAGGACAGTGACATTAAGCTGCAGGCCTCAGGGCCAAACAAGTACCATGCTATTTCTTTGGTGTACCTTTCTCTTTTCCTTCTGTATTTCAAAATTACAGAGGGCATCAGTCAATGTAGGCCCATTATTAATATTGCTGAATGAGACCATTGTGAGGCAGAGATTGTGACTTGATTTTTAGACTTGTACTCAAGTTGCACCTATGATACAATAACAAGAACTTCAGACTTAGTATAACTCTAACAGAGTCGTGCTTTAAGACTCAGTCTTTGTTACATAATCAGAAATTAAAGACAAACAGTAAGCTTCATAGCCATGATTGCGTGTGCATAAACTCCTTTGAAAGTGTGAGCTTGTTGTGGTTGCAAATGAATCTTGGGCTTTTCAGAATAAATTACCTTAATTTCTCTCTGATATGTTGTTGTTTTGCGGTTTAGCATGAGGCATGACTTTTTCAGTATAATATAAAAGTGTTTTCTGTTGCTTTTAGATCAAAATTCAACATTTGCAACTTTGTAAATTGAAATGAACGTTAGAAGTTTAAAAGTAATGTGTTCTACTGAAGAACAAAAAGCAAATTATTTAATTTCAGAACCAACAATGCAGCTACAGACAAACAAGATGAGAATATTTGTTTTAATCATTAGATGTGAGGCTTGCCTTGGACTTGGAAAAAAATACTAAAGATCTGCTTGTAGTGTATGAAATATTTTTCTGCTTCAAGTTATGTGGCTATGATTAGAAAAGTCTTCACAGTCTCCTTGGTAACATTCTTTCTTCATTCACCTCAATCAAAGAAATTATCAGTCTAATTACATCAACATAAACACACGAATAAGCAATTGCGCATTTGATCTTAGATGATTCAAAGTTGTCACTGATGAACAACACAAAACAGTAATTGGTAAGGAGAAATTTATATTTATGTAAGTGTTGGGGTATATTAGGTAACAAGGGTTTTAATATTATATTTTTAATTAAAGAGGTTTTAAAAAATATTGCAAACCCAATTCTTTTATTAACCTAAATGAATATATAATTTCAGCAAAAGCTACTGATTTTGAGATTTTCACAGCAGTCCACATTTATTCACACCCTTTGAAATTATTACGATATGATAAAAAAATCACAGTTTCACGTTAACATAGTATTATGATTAGAGCTCTACAATATATTATTCTTTTTCTTTAGCATGCTTTGATGTGAATGCAGAGACGATTTGCTCCCTAAATGTTAGCTGAATTGTGAGCTGGTCTTCACCCTTTGCCATGACCGGTTGCTGCCAGAGCCATCGCTCGAAAGAACAATTACGATAAACGTAAATTTAATTGGAATTTCAAATTAAACTATCACCATAGTGTTTTAGTCAAAGTTAACTTTAATTATCTATAGAAACTGTTTTCAGAATACATGTGATGCTGAAATTTTATTCACTCCTGCATGACTTTTGCAATTTTAGCAAATACAATTAAGCTACTCTGATAAAGTTTACATGTAATAGGATAAATGTGTTTCCACTGCTTTAGACAAGTTTTGCTTACAGTTGCCGTCTCTCTGCTTATGGTAGTTAAAGTATTCCCATGCAGTGGACTTTACTGTTTTAGACTGGGCAGGGAGAGACAGCAGCTAGCAATGGCACTTCCGGTGGCAGCTGCCGGAAGATGCCACTCTCATGAATTCAGCTTGGCCATGGGCCACCACACAAATGGATTGACGAAAACCGCAAGGTCCGGCAATTTCTCCAGCATCAAACCCAGTGCTGCCAAGAAACTAGTCATCAAGAACTTCAGAGAAAAACCTGAAGTTCTGGACTTGCCATGCAGAGATGCATTCTAAAATGCTTTGTAAGCTGTACTAGCTTATTTTTAATTGACTTTGTATTTTTATGGCAATTGATAACATTTTTTTCGGTCCTTCTTCCTCTCTTACCAAGTTTTTATTGTAAAAAAAAATGAAGCTGCTTTACTTTAAAAGTTTTGTCTATTTAAGGGGTTTACTGTACAGCACAATTCTGTTTTTAAATATGTTTGGTGAAAAAAATGTAATTGAAATTTAATTGGTATCCAAATGTATCTGCATAATTTTGATCTTATCAAAGCTATTTGTATTCCAGCATGCACATTCTTTTTAGCAACTAAATATATATTCACTGTATACTGTAAAAATTGAACTTTTCTGACATGATCATACTGCAGTAAAAGAAGAATTTATTTTAAAGCTTTGAACCATTGCTACTACTTTAATCAGGTTTACATGTGAATTTGGAAAGTAACTATCAACATGCAAAATAAATGAAACACTTCGTAGGTTGACTGGCAACTCAATCTCTAAAGTTTCCAATCTGAGCTTTAACACATTATTACAATCACCTACACACCCCCCTGTCCTTTCTCATAAGTAAATAACTGAAGTGACACCACCGGAAAAGCATGCACTTTACCGCTGACACTGTAAGGGGGATTTGGTCCTGTGGAGATATAAATACCTGCCGAATCATGAGATACTTACCACTGAGAGATGAAGGAGAGGCCAATCAGCTGAATAATGGCCATAGTTTTTACACCGTAGCTGCAAGTACTGGTTGCCATCAGTAGTAATGTCCACCTTGAAAAACCCTAAGTGTGCTGTTTGATCAATGCTGGCTGATGGGAAGGGGAAAATCAAGCCCATAAATGGGCCTTTGGATGCTAAAAGAGGAGTGAGACCTGAGGGACTGAGCCTTGAAACGTATGGTGAGAGGTATATCGATGGCTGAATTCCGAGAACCGGAGGTGTTTGACCTTTTAACACTTTCCGCTATTGCAAATGCATGTGCTGTAAGGTTCGACGAGAGCTGGCAAAAACTTGGCAGAAGTGATAAGCTTTACACGTCTAATGTATGTGTTCGTTGCCTTTGTCTACTTGTTAACATCTTAATGGAAAAATAAACAACTCACACCTCCTGAAATCTGTTGAAGTATTTGTATATTGGGACGGGCAATATGGCAATATTATATTGTGAAGGAAAGACCGAGTTGATGATTTTACAAAAATTGGATAATCTAAAAAGCAAATTCTATGTCCTCTTTGTCTATACTATTGCTCTTTGTTTCCCTGACTTTCAAATATTACCATTTTGTAGACGTAACAAAATGGTAAAGCTTAATATTAACGTTTAGTTTCCATTATCAGTTTAAAATGAAATTACAATAAAAGCACTGTGGTTACTGTGGTAATAGGGTTTTTGGACTTTCTATCAAGAGCACCATCTGAAACACTTCATGTCATATAGTTTAAAAGGCAGTACTATGAAATAGTAAGAAAATGAATCTGACTTTCTGAAATTGACAAATGTTTAAAAAATTATTCTCATATTTTCGGGCATTTAGAAAACATTAAAAACAAAAATCTGGCAGTCCTAACACTTATAGGAGGAAACATTGAGTTACATTTAACCTTCAGGAGACCAGACTTTTTTTTCTGTTCATGCAATGTACAGTATGTATGATCTGACTTCAACCTTATTTCATAGCCAATGGAAGCAGCTCTCTACTTAAAAAAACAACACAGTCTTTTTGCTGGCTGTTGGTATTACAGGGCTGTAATTTGTCACTGACATAATATGACATAAATAAATAAATTCTGTTTGTACAAGAATCAATATGTGTCTGAGTGAAATGCTGAAGAAATAATATTACTGCTACTGAAACTATTAACAAAAAACTCTTAAAATTTTGTGCTGTGGTTAAACTGACAACCTTAATGAATTTGCACCCAATAATCAACGAATGCACTTTTTATATTCTTATATCCCTATTTACTTGAGTGTTGATGTCATTGTTTACCTTTGAAGTTAGATTAAAATTTCTAAGTACGGTATTTTAAAATAGCATACTAGAAGTTTTAAGGGTGTCTTAAATGCTAATTCTACATTGTCCATCTTTAATGCAAATGGAACTACATTTTAGTTACACTCGTGATTGTGTTAGGAGCAAATTTACATACATTAATGTGCATGATGAGAGACAGTTGTGCCTTTATGTCTTTTAGATGCTGTTTCAGCAGTTGAAAAGTTCATCGTCTTAAATACAGGAAACACCACAGCCTCTTAAAGCTGACAGGAACAAAAGAAAAGCAAAGAGAGGGGAAACACAAAAAGAGATAAGTAGCAGCAAAGTTTCTCTGAGCAAAGAAGAAGGCATGTTTCTGTGTCACTGTTTTCCCTTTTCATGGCAAAGGGAGCAGAGCCAAGGTCGAACATGTCAGTGTGAGTCAAGCCTGAAAGTGTGAAGACTCCAATTAGACATAGCCTCGGGTCTGACTCCAAAAGACAAGGATAACACACACCCCTCTGTGAAAATGTGCCAAACAACGCATAGTGCAAACACATACACACACACACGCACACCCCTTCATGTCCCTGTTTTACATGAAATGCATGTTGATACCACAGCTGTTTGCACCCCATCCATCATCTCGAGCAGGCAACAGGCAGAATTATTAACAAGCAAAATCTGTCATGCCCTATTAGCGCAATAAGGAACCTGCTAAGGCAAGTAAACAATTTATTAATGTATGTCTGATGTATCTAATTATTGTGTGCTTGAAAAAGACCAAATATTTAAAATTTCACAGTCTATTTGCACTTAATCGAACATGTTGCTTGTGAGAAAAGCACAGCACTGATAAGTTAATGAGTATACAGCATGTTAAAGTTTACATCTATTTTGTTCTTAACTCGCATGTAATGACATTACATCATCATAGATTTTCTTTTCTTGACTCAATGAGCTAATGAAAGTAAAAGCTACAGGAAAAGAAACTAACATATTTGTGCTAAACAAAATTAGATAGTGACTCAGTACCGCATTGTAAAGGAAAAGAAACCTGTATCATTCAAGGACCTGAACTGTAGTGTATTCAAGATTTTGTTAGTCCCTTTTAAGGTATGCAATTATGTTTTTTCTTTAAGTCTAAACAGCATGTATGGGTTCATGTCCTGATGAGCTCCCCAATGCTACTCTATAAAAAGGAGCAAGGGTAATTTGAATAACTTTTAGCATTTACATATCTCTTTGAAAATCCTTTTGCAATCATTTTACAGCCGCATGCAGTTAAAGAGAGGTAAATTTGGCATGCTGAAAGCATAAAGATCCAAAAGTTCAAAATGTTACATAAGTGAAGAGCAGAGTTGGATATGATTTTTCTTTTTTGTTTTTTTCATCTGCATTTTTAAAAATTATGACAGCATAGAGAACAAACAGGAAATACATTGACCACCATTTTAACGTAAATTCCTTGTTTAATTCTATGTCTAACTGTTGTATTTAATTTTCTGCTCAACTGACAGTATGTTAAGTTGCAGTTGGACATTTATGCATCAACATGCTTTGGAAATAGACAGTTTTGTGTAAATGTTCAATGCTGAGTTTTAAAATCTAACAACCTTCTCACCTTCTGCATAAGAGAGTTATTCTTTTGTTTTTCAACTGAGCCAAGTGTGTCCAAAGTGCAGCCTAGGCACCATTTGTGACCCTCAGTCCAAGGGCTGCAAAAACTCAGCCCTTGGACTGAGTTTCTGCTATTCAAAATTACGGTAATACAAATTTGACCCGTCCAGCACAGGTGGTTGATGAAAAATGTTAAGTACAACAGAAATTATTTGTCTTTCTGTAACCAATCTTTTATTATAAGTAGAACCACATATATCCAGATAATTTTACTAAAAAGCTGACTTTTGTGCACCCAGATCAGTTTTTTCCCCAAAATTATTAAACTTGGCTAGTTATAGAAATGTTATAGAAGCCATTTTGAAAGAAAGTGACCAAAATTATGCTCTTATTCTGAGAATAAATTTGGTCAAGCAATCCCAAAACAATTTGAAAAGTAGATGCCTTTCTTTTAATACAGCAAACGTGCAAAATCATTTTTACATTTTGGATACACAATGAAATATTTCCCTTACAAGTAATAAATTAGTCTATTTTAGCTGCTTGGTTTTAGATTTTATTACTACTATTCTTTTCTTGACTCAGTGATTTTAGCCCACATGGAAAACAGTTTGAACACCTCTGAACTAAAGTGTCGTGGTAATTTTGCACTGTTGCAATGTTCCCATTTAAACTTTGTGAAAATACCTTTCTTTAAGGTGTTTTATTTATTTACTCATTTTTGTCATAGGTGTCATGATCTTTGGTCTTTTGTATTATGTTAACTTTGTGTATTTAAGTGAAGTGGAATTTCTGTTGGTTTTAGTTACTCACTCTATAAAGTTACCGCTGTGCTTTTGCTGTGTTTGTGTCCTTCACAACCACAGTAAGCTATAATGACAGATAGAAAAAAATGTTGGGAGTACCAGAACTGTGTCAGAAACATCTTTTAACAGCAGCAAGACATATAACTCACTTAACTGAATTACTCGCTAGAAACAACATCAAGCTAAATGTAAACATCACTTGACACATGAGAAAAACTTTGGACACCGCTGATTTAAATCTTTATAGAAGCATTAGCATTTGCATTAGCATTAGCGATAATGCCATGACATGTACAGCATAAGCAAAGCCCCATGAAAAAGCAGTGTGAGAAAATCTCATAAATGAAACATGGAAATGTAGGATGGTTAGTTATTCCCCCTCTTGTGTACAGTTAGCTCTGTCAGGGGTGCAGATGACCCAAAACCAGAGATTGTCCCTGTCGTCTACCTCCGGGGACCTGCTTTGGTCTGACCTAATTTACACCCATTGATCTATTTCCAAGCCATCAAATGTGACCTCTCAGCCACTTTCCTCTACTACATAACTGCATGGAAGGACTTGAAAGGTGCCTTGCTGTGTTGATGTTTTAACTGATCTATGATAATGTTTTTTTTTAACCGTACAGTCACTGTTAGATGTACAAGTAAGTGATTCACATTCATCCTTTTAAAAACAAGCTTACTTTGCTGCATTGAGCTAATTTCTTTACATGTAGTTTGTGATTGGTGGAAAATGATATGCTACATTTAGAAAAAGATTTGCATGATTAGCCAGTGTCTGGATTAAATATGGTTAAGCATTTTTGAAAAGAACCTCTCATTCTCCTGAAAAGATGTTATTGCTTGAATCTGTGGTTAAAGTAATCACATTTTAAGGAGAGTTTACTATAATATTTTAGTTTTTATTCTTGTCTTGTCGTACGCCAAATAGTCGTAACCTTTGAAACCCATACATTTTCTTATCAGTGTAACCTAAAGTAAATTAAATATATATGTTGTTCTTTTTGAATCTGTTGCTGAAAAAAGTTTGCAGATGAAAATGAAAAAAAAAAAAAACAACATCACATAAAGTGAAATTAATAACACTATTGTGTGGTGCTAATTTTAAAGTTATTCATTATTTAACGTCATCAAAGTTTCTCATTTTAAGAAGCGGCAGCCACAGCTGCGTCGTCATTATCATCAGAGTCACTAATGGGATCATTGTTGCCATCATCAGGTGAGCAAGCAACTCTGATTGCTCTGCAGCACATGGGATGGTTGTTGTGACCAGTTCAGAAACAAAGAATGCAACTCTATCCATCTGTCCATCCATGCATTCCTCCATCTGGAAAGGGAGAAAAGCAAAGATGAGCTTCGAGAGCAGAGGCATAAATCACTGGAGGCCTCAGACCAGTCTGTGTAGTCCCACCCAGCCCTCTCCTGTCCAGGCAGCATCTCAGTTAGACTGAGTGGCCCTGCTCCAGCTTGTTGAATAATGAATTAGAGGCTGATATCCTGTGACGGAGACTGGGAGAGAGCACTTCCTCTCTGGGCCAGAGTGGGGCTTGAATACCCGTGAATAATACATGGCCAAAAGTGGGTCTACTGAAATGACTCAATACCAGGAGTCAAGTGAGAGATTATTTTTCCACAGTTATGAAAATATTGCCGCCTTTGTAAAACAATAGGAGAGGCAAGAAGATGATTGCATGTCATAGGCTCATAGTTACTGTGATATGTGAAAATGTTATCAAATTTACTCCATAATATGGCTCATTATGTTAGCTACTAATACGCCTGTCCAAAGGCATGCCTGCAGAGGGATGGACAGATAAAGTTGCAATCCATTGAGCATAAAAGCAAGGGCTAATGTACCTCTGTGTTTAAAAGATTTTTTCCTGCTGAAAGTAGACTTTAGAGATGCCTTTTTTATCAACGTGATGCAGTAAATTTCTGATCAGTTTTTCAGTGATCCATCTTGTGAATCTGGTTTCTTTGCCTGAATTTGGAAGCAATAAATTTAGGGACCTGGAAGGTGAACCTCTACCCCAGCCTCAAACCATTTGCAATATCTTATAATTGCTCTTATCCCCTTATGATGAGCTTAGTCAAACATCATAACAACTCTGAACTGTTTTCAGGGAGATGGATTATGATAGTCTTTTGCCACACATAGCATATTTAAGTCTTCTTGTTCAACTTTGATCCGTCCTGATGAGAGGCATTCATGTTCTGTCACCTACATGGCCTGTGGCAAACTTTCTATAAGATTTTTTTAATGGCTTTCCTTTAAATATAAATGTTTTGATTGTTGTTGTTTTGTGTTTTTCTGTGTTCTACATTGAGAATTGGTTAATTCAACGTGTATTTGGAAACCATCATATCACCTCTTCTACATAGAGAGAAAAAAAAGTTGAAGAAAAATTAGGATATACTTTTTTCACTTAGCTGTTAATTTACACATTAAAAATGGAGTTCAGCCTCCCACAGGACAAACCATCGCTCCCCGCTCACCCCCCCATTTGTCACTAGGCCAACTCAACCCTCCAAGAAAGCTGGAAACCGCAGGCTCTTGCTGAGCCCCCAGCTCTCCCAGCTAACCACTAATCCACGTGTTTGATATATTAGACGCTCTGCCTGGATTTATTCTGTAGGGATGTGTTGTCCCTTCTTCTGCCAAGTTCTCTTCTTTTCCTTTACTGTCTCTTTTGCTTGTGCTCTTTCTTGCTCCTACTGCAGTCCAGAGGATTAGGCCACAGTCCATGGGATTTGCCTAATTGTGTTTAATTAGGGTTGGGTCAGGCCAGAGTCAAAAACTGTAGGCTGTTAGACTTCAAGAAAAGAGACAGAGTAGAGAGAAACCCTCCAGATATGTGGCTGGCAGGGTTCTAGACAGGTAAGAAAGAATGAGAAAAAGAAAGGGAAGGGTAGATACTTAATCTAGATTGAGAGCAAGAAGAAGGAGATAAAGATAGAGGGCATAGGGAAGAGGAAAAGAGAAATCAGTAAGGTGATGACAGTGTCTGTGTTGGATTCCCCCAAGGAGTAATCGATTACCACGCGCCTTGTTGTTCCCCTGACCTCTGTTTCCCCGTACTTTTCTCTGTGACACCATACTGGGGAGAGCTGTAACTCACTGTGCCCTTGGTTGGAGCTTTAAGAGGACTGTGGGTCAGGAAAGCTTCCTTCCAGGATGATGCACTGCATCCCAGCTGGAATAACTTTGTTATTAAAGAGCAGTACCAGTAGGCAGCTCTATGCGCTTCTCTTTGTAGGGGCCACAGTGGCTTGTTAAGATATCCATGTATCTAGAACTTTTTACCATTCCATCATGTTACAAGCCAAGCCAAGCCAATTTAGTTTATAAGCACTTTAAAACAACAAGACAGATTAAAGGGCTGAACATACATTATATAAAAGCATCGTACACAAGTACAAGCAAACATCCACAGAATGTGGTTTCATTTGTTCTCCTCGTTAGTATAGTGGTGAGTATCCCCGCCTGTCACGTGGGAGACCGGGGTTCGATTCCCCGACGGGGAGTGAAGTTTGTTTCAGGTCCCCCTTGAAAATGAGATCTAGATCTCAACGGGGTTTACCTGATTAAATAAAGGAATAATAAATAAAAAATAAAAAAAAAATTGGAAATATGTGATAGACTTAAGAGAAAGTAGAGCCTAATTCTGAAGACAAATAAAAAGAAGTCATGGTTTTTAAGTATTTTTGGGCAATCTTTTTACTTTGTACAGCTAGATATATTTTTCTCATTCTTCTTTTAAAAATGCTTAAACTGAATATTTGGCAAATGTTTCAAATTTGCCAAATATTCTCTGATGTATTCTTGTCTGGAGTCTACCTGCACCCTTCTATTACATTGATATGCCTTGAACCACTTCATTTATGCTCTGACAGGACGCTGTTGTCCTCCTGGAAGATGACCTGCCAGCTTGATCTGAATTCTTTTGTGACCTGTAACAGGTTTTCTTCCAGGATTGCTCTATGTTTGGCTCTATTCATCTTCCCATTAACTCTGACTATACCTGCTGAATGAAAGATACCCAAGAGCAGGATGTTTCCTCGTGAAAACAGAGTGTTCAGTGAGGTGGGTGTTAGTTCTCCTCCATACATAGAATTTATGACCACAAAGTAAATTTTGGTCTCATCTGATCTGAGAACCTTCTTCTATATATTTGTTGTGTTCCCTACAACATTTTACGCATACTTTAAATATTACTTTCATTTAACAATGGGTTTCTTCTCGCCACTCTTACATTACGCAACTTTTGTGAAGTGTACAACTAATAGTTGTCCATAAACAGATTATCCCACCTGATGAATGGACCTCTGCAGCTCATCCAGGGTGACTATGGGTTGCTTAGCCACCTCCATGATTAAAGGGGCAGTATTTTGTAAAAGCTATAAAAGCATATATTGAACATGACTCAGCACAAATTTTACTTTGTAATTTAACGGCTTGAAATTTGGCCTCTGTTTCTTTAAGTGTAAAAAGTTTTGAAAACCATGTTTCTTTTTCCTTCAACTTTGCATATCAGACATTTGTTTTTTTTTTATTTGCACTGAGTGAGGTGTGTTGGAAAAAATATTATGTTTTACCATATATGGTCTGACTGGATACTGTGATGTTGTGCTAATGCCAAAATCGATCCTGTTATGTTGTCATAGATACAGTGAAAAGAACATTTTCTCTATGAAAACTAATTACTTATTGCTGTATAAAACACCAAGGTTCACAAACTCAGATAAAACAGAACTTGTCATGTTAGACACTGGGACATCTGCTTTCCCAAACAACATGTATTCATTCACTTTAAGTAATAAGCTTTCATTATGATATTAGGGGTTTTATTAAATCTTTTTTGGAAGAGGTAAATGTTACTCCTACATTTAGAGCTGAAAACACACACTTTCACTTTACACACAAAGGCATTGTCATCGAGAGTCTCTAAGAAAGCACAGAGCCTCCAAAATTCCAGTTGTTGATGCAAGCACAAAGCCTGTCATCGTGAAGCCACTATAAAGGGAATTCCAGAGCCAATAAAGGAACACAGATGGAGCAGTAGCTGCATATAAAATTTAATTAAATGTGGCTGCTGACTGTTGTCTCGTTGTGATGTGAAATACAGTCTTCAAGTTAAAGATTTTTACAGACAATTGTTCATATTTCTACAGAGTAAACTAAAGAGGTACCTGACACTGGCAGTCCTTTTTAAGTTTAGGGTTTAGAAGTAAAGTTCTAGATGTGTTTGAATAGTACAGGAGTGTAAGATATAATGAGAACCAGTCTTGTTTCTTCAGTTTCTTCAGTCTGCACAAATGCGGCAGACTAGTACAACTCTTGATACTTTCATGTCTGTCATATTATGTGTATTGATTCAGCACAATAGAAAGATGGCCACCAAAAGCGAATGCAAAAAGCATCAATTTACTCAAAAGCTCCCACAACTACTTAATACCTCTTAATCACAGTGACCCATAACAGCATGCACTGCACTTCACTTGGCTCAAAAACGGTTCACTGTGCAATTATTTAAATTACAGCTGAACAAAAGCAATAGTTGGAAATGCTGAAATTAAGTAATTACTGGGGTAGCTAATGCCGGGACCAAATGCCACGAGCCAAGAGATTAAGTAAAGGTCTCGTATCCATAGTAACCCTCCTAAAGCAAAGTAATATTTATGTAATATGTACCAATGTGATCAGAAAGAGATGCAATAGAAAATTTTATTTATTTATTTATTTAATTTCTTTGCCTAATAAATTAAGAGAACTTCTCATCCCCCTTAAGGCTATTTATTCACACAAGTATCACAATATATTGGAAGCTTACCATCTAATCACTTTTAGAATTAACCTGGGAGTAGTGAAGGTCACCTTAGATGTCCATGACCTTCTTTGATGCCTGCAAGTGCATCATAAAGAAGAAATGAAGGAAACTCGCTCAAAAGTGGAGGCCAGAGATGGAGAAAAAGAATGAAGCTTTATTATTCATCACATGGCTGGCAGGGCAAACTGGTGAACACAATATATCCATTTGCATCAGCCTAACAAGTTAGTTCTCTGTCATCTCTGTCATTAAGTATTGAGCTCTGTGAATCAGCTCTGGTCACATTAGGAATCCGTGCATCCACAGGACTATCCATTTCACTGGATTTGTTCCAGCTGCTGTTTTATTTGTTATAATATAATCAACAATCATTAAATTGCATTGTACAGTTCTGTGAAAAAGTTTCTACCT
Source organism: Xiphophorus couchianus (assembly GCF_001444195.1). Lineage (NCBI taxonomy): Eukaryota > Metazoa > Chordata > Actinopteri > Cyprinodontiformes > Poeciliidae > Xiphophorus > Xiphophorus couchianus. The sequence goes on from NC_040239.1 coordinate 19,598,592, forward strand.
TCTTACAGGTTTCTTCTTTATGGTTTTGACACTACTAAATGTTTCAGATCATCAAGCAAATGTCCACTTCATAAAAAGGTAACCCTAGTCAAAGCAAAATGCAGTTTTAGATTCATTCTTCAAGGAAAAACAAATACCCTGCTGACCCTATGTCAAAAAGTTGTTGCCCTCATCTTAATAACTGGGTTTGTCTTGTAGTTATAACTGCACAGCCTTTAATAAATAAAATAATTATTTGTAAACTGCATTTTTTCATTTACAAGATAGTATTTGTCTGATACTAAAGGACTTCAGAACCTTATTGGTATTAGGCCTAACACATATCTCCTTTTCCAAACCCTGTGTAATAATAAATGTGTAATATGTACTCTCTCACTAGGGTCTATGAAAATATCTGCATTCACTCCAGATTTTTCTGACAGTGTTAAGTATGTGTGTAGCAGCAGGAACAATATTAGTTCCAGACAGAGGGTGGCGCCACACAGTCAGGAGATGAGAAAAACAACAAGATCAGAGTTTGATCAGAGGAAGAAAAACAATGTGTATTTTGATGAAAAAAGTGATGAGAGAGCATGTTTTCCAGCTAATAAAAACACAGCAATTAATGTTTTCATTGAGTCATTGCTCAATGAAAACAACGATTAAAAATTGCAATGCTATTCTGATCATAAATCCACCATTTCCTTGTTTTCTTATTCTCCTTTTCAGTAGACAGTGTGTACACCTCCATATTATTGTCCTTTCCTAGGTTGTCGGGAAAACTGCATATCTCTGAGTGAAATGCATCATTCAGTAGCGCAAAAAGAGCAAACAGAGCACATGCTGATGATAAAGGTCAAGCAGCTAATATTTAGTAAGACCGATTTAAAACTGTTTAATTTAGATAAGATGATTTTACTATGCAACCACTTTTTATTTGATCCTCTGGGTTCAGTAAAGTCTGATCAGCTTTTGTTATTCAAGATGGTGGTCTGTGAAGAGTTATGGGGTCCTTATAGTTTCTTCTGTAAACCAACAAAGTAGGTCACAAGTTTTGACTGAATGCTTTGTTAAAACTGCCCAATGTCTGTCCAAACAGCAGAAACCTAGTTGAAGAAACAGTTCAGCATGTTTTCTGAATGTAATAGAGAAAAGGCGAGGATATTTACCCCAGCAGGTGGAATGAAGCCAGACATTGTTTTTCCAAAATGGCACACCTTATACCAATGAATGAATTTTTTCAGTAGATGTGTCGTGTAGACTCTGTGAAGCAAAAATGGGGCACAGCAAGACTCAAATTAAAGAGAGGCGCAAGAGTGGGATGTGTGCACATAACACTGAGGCAGGTTGCCTAGTCACAGCGGAACACTGCGCTGCATTCTGGTCCCAGAGAGTGCCGTGGATGTGCTGACTCAGCCAAACCCCTCAGCTGCAGGCTGCAATTGGCCCCCAGGAGCACAGTGTCTGACCCATATACCTAGGTACTGTGGAGTAAGAGCATAAATTAAGTTTCCCAGAACTTTACTTCTAGTTGAGTTTACACTTCTGGTGACATTATGCCTTCGTGTACAAGCTTTAATAATCTTGCCTATGATACAAACAGAATGAATCATGCATGAATCATTAGCCTTAGAGAACTTGAAAAAGCTTCAACTGTCCATTTGTTTGTACAACTTCAAGGCTAATTTCCCATTTAGTTACAAACATGTAATGTGTCAGTCTTTTCCTTTGTTCTCTTCAAATTTAAAATACATCTAATTCAGACGCTGGTCAATTAGCCATCATCGACGACACATATAGGGTTATAAGCTTTGTGATACCCAGAGACTACTAGCTTGTGGCATCAAGCTGCATGACCATCACTTCCCATTAACCTTTTCCATAGAGCTGGAAGAAAACTGCAAACATATAAGACCTCAAGACTTTATATTTAGAGGTGTGCTCCTGATTTTCTGCTCATCTGTCTTTGTTCTTCCTTGAGAGGTAGTGCTTGCAGGCTACCAGTTACCTGGCAACAGATACTTCTTATTTTTGTGGGCTTTTATAGATATGTACAGTACAGAGCAAGCATTTTTAACCACTCGTAACTTCTTTCTACTCTGCTTCGAAGGTGCCAGACTTTCAAAGTGGTCTTGATCAATAGCTTTACATGTGGAGTCATATATTCAAAGGTTTTTCTTTAGATTTTAGATGCTTTTACACTCATGTACACAGCAGTTCTTTTTGGATGCTGGGCAGCCTATCTGATAGGCTGCCCAGCATCCTATGAAATATGTAAATTTTCTGTCTTTTTGAGTCAGTGCATGGCTTAGGTGAGATTTTGACCTATTCCTCCACAGAAAAGTTGTCACTTTTTGAAGTTGCACTGGGATGTTTTTTAAGGCACTCTGATCTTCAGTTATCTAAGTGTTACATTATTATTGAGTAACTTATTCTGTGACATTTCTGTTGTTTAAAGTAAAAGTTGCCTTTTGTATGCATTCCTTTCAATCTAGACTTATTTGAACAATCCAGCATGTTTAGGTATATCAGTCTTTTTTATGGCTTTGTCTAAACAGATGGGATAATTCTGATTGATAGAAATAATATAATGCAGTCCAATTACATTATTATGAGACAGAAATGTACATTTGTTCTGCTTAGAATAAATATCTGGTCTCTATCTAAATCATTTCAATGGCTCAGATCTAGTTAGAGGAAAAGATCAACTACATCCTTAGTGTTTTTGATCAAAATCTACCACTTTAACAAAAAATTACTGAGTGTGATAATCTGTTTCGCAAATAAAAAAACAAAAACTGCTCAATAAACAAAATGACACTTTACCAACAATAAAGAGCAGCTTGGTGACTTTCTCAGAGGTATGAAAGCTTCTGTGTATTTTAATTTTTCTTTCCACTCTGGCACTGATGCAAACCCCAAAGAAAATGGACATCTGGACTATGTAAAGGAAACTTTGTCTTAATTGTTAAAACTAACACTGTGTCACCTGTACTATGTTCTTCTTGCATTTAAGTCCTTGCAGCAGCAGCCAGCTCTATTTCGTTGTCAAATACAGGAAGGTATAGATGAGAAAAAACACCATAAACCTATATCAGCAGAGAGAAAAAAAGACAGGACACTTGGCAATATTAATAGTAACAGACCCATGACAGTGAACAGAAAGGATTTTGTGTGTGCTGCCTTTTATTTCAGCCACCCTCCCATATAACCCACAACCTCCAGCTTCTTTCCTGCCCAGCATCCTATGAAATATGCACAAGCCAAACAGAGGTGGAGTTGATGCGCAGACCTTCCTCCTCTATGACTAACCACTACACGTCTAATACCATTACTTATTTACAATGTATGCTGTGTGAGTGCCAGAGTGGCCACTCATGATCCCCCCCCCACACACCCAAGCACACATTTCTTCCTCACATAAACACAAAAAGGGGCACTTTAATGTCACCTTGTTTACTTTTCAAACACCAAAAGATGAGCAATCATTTAATTTGTTTCATTGCCTCCATTAAATACACAGTGAAATGAACTTAAAATGTTTATTGATAAATGGATTGATTGAGTGTGTCCATGTGTATGAATCACCTCTACCTGATTTATTATAAATAATATATTGACAGGCCCTCGTGGAGCCGTCTTCAATGTTTGAGCTTTGAAGTTTGGTTTCTTAGAGGAAAATATGTAAATGAAAGTGCGACGATTCTTTGTTGAGAAGCAAACAAAGCCATATGAGTGGATAAGATTTCCTCCCCACAACACAATACAGAATCCAGTTAAGTCTAGTTAAATACTCTCACCATAGCCCTGCATACATCTTAAACTGACTACAAGATTTTCCACAAAGCTTGCCAGAAGACATCAAATTGAATTACTGTTCCTTATCAAATCAATATATTTAAAAAAGAAAACATCAGATTTTGGAGTTAGAAATCTTAAAATATAGAAATGATAAAAAAACAACAACCTTTCACTATTTTTTGAAACGATATGACAAATTTTAAGACATTTTTATATGAATAAACCTGTTGAGCCATACATAAAAGAAGCAGCGCTACTATAAATGGATAATGACAAATTGGCTGGAACTGTAGAGAATGATTTCCTATTGCTGTAAACAGAAAGACATTGATAAAAGGAATGCATTGAATAGATGCGTGGCAGCTAATGACCAACACATGAAAACGATGGAGTGAACAATTGCTTTCCTCAAAGATCTTCGTTGCAGTAAAAGTCGGTGAGTTTGTGAACATTAAACACAGTGGGTGAAGAGACCAGATTTCTTGTCCACCAAAATTATTTGAAATTCTTTTGCCTTAGAGGTATAGAGATATTTAACAATCTGAACCAAGGTTGCAATGGTTAAACAAACAGCCCAGGACTAAGGAAAATGAATCCAACACAGTCCATCCAATAGTAACAACAAATATTTGCGGTAACTATGAATGTTGTTTGTGCGATAATGTTTATAAGTACCGTTGTACAACATTAGGTAACCGTTTATCCTTTAAATATGTATTAATTTATGACAAAAATAACTCGACTTACACACCCAAACACAATTGAAGCGGAACAATTGTAATGATGCTATTTGCCCTCAGAAGTGTGTTAACCCTAAAGCTGAAAGGATATTCTTCCTTCACACACTTGTTAATAAAGTCATATTTGTGATAGAAGCCATGTAGGGCATACTTTGCACCAACTCTTGAGTGTTTCAGCTTGAGACCATCACTCGCATGTCTCTGGATACCATCATACGTAGAGCTTTATGGGCCACAAACACATACACACACACGCCGACACACACAAGCTCATTCTGACACATGCCCTGCCAGCCTGGCCTGAGACATGTCACCATACTGCACCACTGTTCGGGGGTTCCACAGCTACTGGATTCCCAAAGCACTATCCAGCTGCATCCTTCACAGATCCAGGCTCAGGTCAGGCCTGACCTGCGTTTTTGTGTGTGAACCAGCCCAGGCCTGACCTGTCACAGATCCATCTTCTTTCCACACCAGGCACTTCATCCTTTTCCACATCTCCCACGCTCTAATCTCATCACTTGTCTCCTGATGGATGCAAGCTTGGGAGTGACGGCAGGACAGTCGCCTCTGTCCTTGCCATTGCCATCTGCTTAGTGGGCCTGTGGTATGTGAGAGGAATGCTTTGCAAGTGACTGCCAGCCAACCAGCTAGCCTTGCCGAGGGCCGTTGTGCCCTAAAACACTGTGCCGTGCTGCAGAACCTTAACTCACTGTCACAGTGCCGTCCAATGTGATTGATCTGGTCCATTTAGTTAGAGCAGCCAAGTCTGGAGGAGGTCTGGTGCTAATGTACCCCCTTCAGCCCTCTTCATCTCACCATAGCCCTGACATCTCAACTAGCCCAACACAAACACTCGAATCCTGCCAGCTGGCCAACAGACCTGACATGCTTCGCTTGCTTATCTGTTAACACACTGCATGCCTAAAACAAGGTTTACATGGCCGTCCAAAGCAGAGTGCTTTCAGGCGTCCTAATATAAGTGCTTGAATTGTAACAGGCATTCGGGTTATTAGTATTTAATTTATTGGAAAAAAAATAAATAAATGCAGTTTTGTAATATTTAGTCTGCCATATTTCCAATTTAATACCCAAAGATAAACGGCATAAATTAATAACTTTAACTGAATCTTCATAGAACTCACACTGAGCCACTGTATCAAATGCTCTATATTTCATACCTGTTGCTCATAGAACACCCAAAATATATTTACTGGTGACATATGAAATGGTATACAAAGAACATTAAAGAGGCTATTGATTCATGTCAGTGCAATTCCTTTCACATAAAATAAATATATTTTATGTACAGCACACACCTTCTTAATTTTATTGGATGTCTGGTGCTCTGATATTGCTCATACTATAGAAAACATTTTATTAGTGTTTAGTTAATATGTAAATAAGCTCCCTAGACACATAGTTCACAACTTAAAGTCTACACCAAGTTGCCTTGTTCTCTTTATATTATATCCATTAAAATCAAGCCTGTGAAAAAAGGCAGAAATCTCAATGGGTCATTTCAACTGCATGATGTTCTGACATTATCAACAGTTACAGTGTTACAAAAAATTCTCAAACATTGGAGTACTATTTTCATTTTCAGACATTTAGCCACTGAAATGCTCAATTTCAATATATAAGACTTAAACTTTTTCAAATTATTGTCAATCCACAACTAGGAAATTATAAACCAAGAAAAAGTGGGTTTGTGAAGTTGGAGGAAAAGTCGGCATGGTTTTCAAAATGCTTTCAAAACGATACCGCATTTGTTATTTTTGCTTAAAAATAAAAATAAAGAGATGTGTCATGCATGCATATTCAGCCCACTTTAATACTGCAATACATTTAAAACTAAACTCATACCAATTTCTTTAGAACAAGTATCAATAGTTCTCCACTGAAATGTAACCTCTGTATAAATAAAATTTGTTTTCTGTGGCCTCAGAAGTTTATATGAGAACAACAGTGAGGAAGCAGCATCCCAAAGACTGTGGAACATACTAGACAGATCACAGATAAATTCATGGAGAGGTTTTAATTATATTTAATTTATAAATAATAACCAAAGCTTTGAACATCTCTTGAAGCTCTATTTAATCAATTAATCAATAAAAATGTAAGCAGTAAGGTACAATTGGAAAGCTACCTACACTGTTATAAAAAGACAATGATAAATCAGAGGCGAGACCAACGTTAATACTGAGGGAACTGGACACATCCATGGCTTAGGTGAGATGGTATGTTGAAAACTATTCAAAAGAGGCCAGAAAGAATGTGTTTAAGGTAAACCATCAAATCCTACTTGCAGTTGCTACAACCAATGTTGGAGACACAAATAAGCATGTGGAAAAAGGTGTTAAGATTAGATGAGTCCGGAGCTGAAATCTTTAGTCACAAAATGCTGTGTGGTGGAAAATTGACAGCACACTAGCACATCAACCTAACCAGAACATACCCATGGTGAAATATGTCTTTGGCAGCATCAGGCTGTGGCATTTTTTTGGGGGAGGAGGAGGAGTCCAGTGGGGAAACTGGTCAAAGTTGATGGAATAATGAATGAAGCAAAATACAATCAATCTTAGAAGAAAAACATGTGACTTGAGACTTCACAATCCACCAACCACATGCATGGCTGGGAGGAATTTAATGGTTTATATCAAAGGAAATTTGTGTGTTAGAGTGATTTAGTCAGAGTCTTGATACTAAGCTGTTTTGCAAGGAGGAATTATTAAACATTTCAGTCTTTCAGTGTGCATAACTAATAGTGAAAATGTTCCAAAGGTCTTATTGCATTAATCGCTTCAAAAGATATTGACATTTCAGATTTGTGTTTACAGGACCTTTTGAAAAGCAAAATATGAAAAAAGTCAAAGGGTATGAAAACATTTGCATTAACATTGCCTGTATTTAAAATAGTGTGTAAGGTGTCAGAATTGTTCAGATATAGACATTTAACTAGTGACAGTGGACGTTTCTTTGCTTTGGTTGAGAGCAATGGACTGAGCTAGACATACAAAGCTTTTAGTTTCAGAGAATCGAGAGGAGAAATGGGTTCTATGTTCTGCATACACTCAGGGAATATGAAAAGCTCAGAAAAGTTGTTAGGAATATTGCATGTCCTCTCACTTTAATATTTAACAAGAGGAGAGCTTTTTCTCTGTAACTTTTCAGCTACTCTTCTAGCCGCCGGTGTGTGTTTGTCATCTCACCAACCTCTCTTCACTCTGCTATTTTTGTATGACGTCCAAAATGCTGGGTAAAAAAATGCAAACTAGTGACTTTTTTTCTGTTTGAATCTTCAATAAAAATGACATGCAAAATCAAATCCAAACTGCATATAGTTAAGAATGACATTATTACATGTCATGCCTCAGACTTGATGCTTGCTTTTCTCTCTTATGTGTGTTCAAACTTCTACACTCCAAGATGCTCTATTAAAAATCAGCAGTCTGCTGTGGTGTTACAACCTAAGAAAACTGCTTATCTATCCGAGGCATTTGGCACAAGAAGCCTGTGAGCTGTCCAAGGACCACCATGGGAACTTTACTAGAGGGGTTGGCTGGAAAGATTGTGGGAGGCAAGTGACAGTTGGGGGACTTTTCTCATGTGAAAAAGCCCAACCATTCTAGAGAAAAACACACCAGCCATGACCTGATAATAAGATAATCTTGAATTGTAACTCTTTTTTTTCTTCTTTTTAAGTGTCACAACCTTCGCTACTTCACCCCTTCTGTCATATTTATAATTGTTGCCAGGTTAATTAAAGAATTCCTCTCTTAATTCCCCAGAATAGAATCATGGCAGTTTTACAAGCAGCAAAGGTAATATGATCTCATATTTTTATTTAGTGCTGCTAACGGTGTTGCAAAGTAGTTTTAAGCGTGTCTCCAGTGGTGACACCTCATCATGGTGCAGTATGAAATGCTCCTGAAGTTGAATGAGACTCAAACAAAAGCGTGAGGGAATTAGAAATTGCGAGGCACATTTCCAGAAAGTGTTTATGTTCTTCTTAAAGCCTTTCTCTGGCAGAAGCGATTACATGAACGTCTCCTACTTATTTGTTTTCATTTGAACATTTGGCTGAGGGGTTTATCCATCTTGACAAGCACATAATATGGCTTTTGGTGATCTGAGGGAGAAAATGGAAGCGATCGGATTGGAGAGAGAGAGAGAGAGCGACAGAGACAGATAGAGAGGGAGAGAGATAGGGAGAGAGAGCAAGAGTAAGAATGAAGAAATGTAAAAGTTAAAACAGAAGCTCTGTGGTGGGGTTTTATCACTTTTTCTTGCTCTTCCCATTCCTCTCTTTAACAACATGCTTAACTCCCCAAAGATGTGTTGAAAGATCACAGTAATCCCCTCGAAATGACATTAGTCCTCACTCTCCTCTTTGAGTAGGTGGGATGCATGTGAGCCAAATTACTGATGACACTCTAGGGTGTTGGGAACGATGTGATAAACATATAAAGTTTCCAATGTAATTTGATTAAGTCTAAAAAGTATAAATATGGTATCTTCTCAACGTTCCATGGTAAGCCTATTAGGAGCTCTACAGTAAATGAATTTTGCTCCATACGATAGTTTGACTTGACTTCTAAGGCAGTAAAAAATGTGGCTCTTAAAACAGTAAGTATTTTAAAAAACTTTTTGTCGTTCTCTGCTAGTGACTGTTTTCTCAAGAAACAAATGTTTAGACATCTGCATTTTGTCATTTAAAAACATACTGCGGGCGCTACAATTAACTCGATGTCAAATGTCTTTGATCTTTATATATTTAGCAAAGTAGGCATTGTCTTCAAAGAACAACCATGTCAAGCTCTAAATCTGTCCCCTGGTAGAGGAGTTTCATGTCAGTTTCTAGAGGTCAGTCTTTAAATAGCATCATTTTATGACTTTATCTTCTATTGTGCTTTAAAGGGTTAATGAATGTATTCGCATTTGAGTTTCAGACATATCATTTTCAATATGCTAATTTCTGAGGCCTATGTTTTCTGACGACAGTAGGAATATAAATACTAACCTGACAGCAATGACTCACATTTCAAAATGCAACGGTAACCTTTGTCTAAACAAAGACAAAAATGACTTTTCAGCTTTCCATAAAAAGTAAACATGAAACGAAACACTGTAATCGAAAAGACAAACTAACACCACCACAAGTCATGGCACTGATCATTTATTTTTGGTGGTTCTTTTACATAAACATGTTGCTAAGTAAATTTCCCATATTCTGTGTAAATATGGTAAATTCAGTTATGTTTTGTTAAAGATCTTTGTTTTCTGACCATTATAAATCTGACCACAACTGATTAAGAAAATCTTCAGATCTGCAAAATGCACTCCATCAACCACACAAAACTTGGAGTAAAAAAATTGTATTAAATAAAAGCTGTGTGCTTGGTAGATGGTTTGAAATAAAAGGGAAGTACATTGTGTTGCCCGGTTGGATTGTCCTCTTACCCACTGTCTTAACCACTTGGCCACTACTTGAAGGCAAACTTCAAAATGGAGCATTACAGAATGTGGACCTCTCACTCCACACCGATGCCGCATTTCAAGCATTGCAGAAAGAGCACCAAAGTGCTTATTTCTGCTCCAGCAAATTGGGAGCCTGGGAGGGAGGATTGGAGTGCTCGGCTCCAAAAATTGCTGCCAAGATATGCCACTGACTTTTCAACCAGCTTTCAGTTGTAACAGCATAATACAGGAGTGGAGGAGAGGGGTTTCTGTGTTCATCCTTTTTTGTGAATATGGGAGGATGGTAACAATTGTGTGTATCTATCTGTGTGTCTATTAGACGTGTGACAATACACTCAGCTCAAAAAGATTTTCACATTATATTTTTTAGGAAAATGAAGAACCCAATTTTTTTTTCTCTCATTGGACAAGTGTTACTGGTTACAAACTGTTTTAAAGAATTTGTAGTTTGTGTAGGATAGCTCATTATATGTATATATTTTAAGTTCTTTATTTGTTGTCTTTTTCAAGCCTAATCTTAAAAGGTTGCGTGGAAGATTGTCAAGCTAAATCCATTCATAAATTTAGGAGCATGTTACAAAGAGTGGTCTGAGGCTGTAGTCCGTGCATCAAGAGTCTACACATTTATTCTTCGTGTTAAGGTGCCCCTGAACAAGAGAACACATCAGAAGTGTCACTTGGGCTAAAAAGAAAAAGAGCTGGACTGTTGCTCAATAGTCCAAAGTCTTCTTTTCAAATTAAAATAACGTTTGCATTTCATCAAGTTTCAAAACCTAGAGGAAGAGTGTAGAGGCACAGAATTCATGTTGTTTGAAGTCCAGTGTGATTTTTCCACAGCCACAGATGATTTGGGTGCTATGTTATCCACTGATTTTCTGAAATCCAGAGTAAAAGCAGTCATCTACCAGAAAATATTAGAGCACTACATCCATCCTTCTGCTCAATGAAAATCTCCTTTTCCAGCAGGACTTGGCCTCTGACCACCCTGCCAAAGTTACTAAAAGCTGATTTCAAGGACCATGACGTTCCTGGTCTTGTTTGGTCAGAAAAAGTTGCCTGACCTGAACCCCGCTGAGAATCTACGGACTGTTGTCCAGAAGATGAGAGACCTGTGACAAAAAATATTTAACTTTTTCTTGATATTCAAACTCATTAAGCTGTACTTGTATGCTAATATTAAATGTGTCATCTGGCAATGTTTGAGTTTTTTTTTTTTTTTTTTACAAAAACAGCATAGCTGACTACTATATGCAGAGTGACAAGGATTACAGTTCATTTACACCTGGTATGTATTTTTTCAATAAGGTACTCAAAAGGCTGTCACACAAATAGCGTGGAGTTTTTGAAAATGCTAATAGAAGTGAGCGCTGACGCCTGTCCAACACTCACCTTTGTGTCCGTACCTTTGCAAGACAAACTTTGTCTGTCTTTCTATCTGTTATTGTTACCATGTCTGCCAATATAGTTCTGCGTGTGTGGCTGACTTTTTGCCGTTCTGCCTCTCTGTGTGAAGTGTTGGATAATTAGCTGGCTTATCAGTCTGGGACATGGGCAATCTCCTCTACACTGACAGGTCATGGAGCCCAAGACCAGCAGGAGGCTGGAGAAAGGGATGATAAGGCCACAGGAGAAGATTCAAGGAGTACGAAGGGAGAAATAAGGGAGAAAGTGTCTTTTCTTTTAGGAAGTTAAAGGAAAAGACACTTGTGTATAAGCGTGTGTTTGCGTGTGTGTGTATGAATGTATGTTGCAAATGAGGGAGCAGTGTTGGTGTTTTAGATGTGAAAAAAACTTGAAAGGGAGGAATGGAAAGAGAAGCCAGACAGAGGAATAGACAGAGAGATGAAGCAGTTAAAGAGGGGGAGACAGTTAGGCCCCGCAAGGACAGAGCAGCTGCTCCGGCCTATCAGCTCTTTCACGAGACCTCGGCACTCATTAGCATAAATTCAAATGACAAATGTGGCCCGCTTTGGCATAGACTAATTAATTCACGGAAGAGGGAAACTCACCAGAGTAGGAATTTAAATCATTCAATGCCACAGGCCTGTACAAGTGCTAAGAAGAAGCTTGTTGAACTCAATTGTGCTTTGAAATATATATATATATATATATATATATATATATATATATATATATATATATATATATATATATATATATATATACACATATGTAGGGGTGTGTATTAGACAAGGAGGTTTATTGGTGGAAATTTCTAAGTTTATATATTTGTAATAGTCCTATGTTCATGCAGCCTGTGTGGGTTGGTGTGATTAGGGTGATTAGAATGGCTAGTCTTGTTTGGTGTATTTTCTCACAGTGAGGGACAAACAAGCACCCTGTACCTCCTGATTTATAGCGGGGAACAATGGACTGGAAAATATTGCCCCACACTGAAGTTTCCAGGAAACACAGGGAAAGCATAATTGCTCCCCCTTGTGTTCAGCATGCCTCAAATCCTTATTCATTTTATGGGACAGTGTGGCAGTGGGTTACAGGGAATAAATCATATCATCATATGCTCGCTAGACATGCTTTTAATATGAAAAATATTAATACATGTATTAGGCCTGAATAAGCTACCCCTTCCTTTATTAAGACAGAATGAACTTATTTTATTTCAGGTATTTAGCTAAAAAAAAAAAAAAAAAAAAAAAAAAGACATTCTAGCATGAGTGAAACTTCACAGAGACCTTTGCTGGCTGTAATGTGTGTGCATCAAGTCCAGTTGAGCCCAAGTCAGAGTAAATGTAATTTAGTGCTCTTTAGCTCTCAGCCCTCCCTGCAGTTATAATGTTTCAGTCTCTACATCTTCTGAATCTCTGTCTTTCCCTTCCCTTCAGTCCAAAACGCGCCAGGCTCAGACAGGTGCAACCGTTTTCCTCACCAAATCCCTTGTTAAGACCCCAAAAGTGCTCCTCAATAAACTAGGCTTTTCCTGAACTATAATTACATCAGCGAGTTGTGCACTGTGAGGTCTATTTATACATCTACATTAAGAGCCAGTTTTCTCTCCTTCTCCCTCCAAGGAACATCCTTATGTGAATACTGCATGTGTGTATATATGTGTGTGAAGTTGGGTGTAAATGGGAGATGGTTTGGCAGGGTTATTTGGATTCTCCAGGTGGCACATATAGGGGCCCCCATTGCCATTGCCCAAAACCAATTACTCTGAGACTCCTAAACCTGTAAAATACATTATACAATAACCAAAATACTGAATGTAAATGGTACTCTTTTTGTCTGACAGTTGTGGACAGCTAAAACGATTTCAAAGCTATGCTATAACTAACCGTTCAGTCAAAACGGATAATTTAGGCAGAGCCACAACTATTATGGGTGTACTATTCCTATCTTTGGATGAGGTCATCACAATTTCCATACTTGCTTTGTATGTAGTGTGATTGCCCTCTGGTTTTAACTACAGAATGGTCTTTGTTGGAGCGAGCTCATAAGTGTGCAGTGTTCCAGCATCTAATGGGCAATTACATGCAAGGCCTCGTCATTTTTTTTTTATTATATTCTATTGCATCCATGGCAATGATGTCTGATTCATACTAGCACTTAGCATTTCTGTTTATTCACAGAAACTGCAAAATGACACAGAAGAATTAGTCCCCAGGTTTGAACATCTCAATTTAACACGTCTTCCTAAAAACATATAGGTTTATTATGTGAAAATCCTTTGGAAATGATTAGACGAAAAGGCTAATGCCGCTGTCACATTGTTAAATGTATCTTGCAATTATGTTGGCATGTCTACAAATTATTTTTAGGTGAGACCAAACATTAAGAAATGCAGTTCTGTGCCTTACTTTCAAGTCACGTCACGTGTGTAGTTGTGTATTTAGGAAAAGAGTCTTTTCTATGACTGGACCTTATGTTTTCACACCGTCTCATCGCAGTCATACTTCAATGTATTTCATTGGGTTTTATGTGATTAATGAACACAAAAAGGCAACTGTGACGTTTTTTTGTTTTTTTTCACAAACTAAAGTCTGAAAACTGATGCCTATATATTTATTTAGTCCCATTTCCTCTCATAATCCTAAATGAAATCCAGCAAAACTTCAGAAGTCTCCTAAATTGTAAATAGAGTTCCTCTGTGTGTTTCTTCATCTCCAGTATAAATACAGCTGTCCTGTGAGCCACAGAGGTTTGAAAGAGAACAAGACAGAACAAACAGCATCATAAAGTTCAATGAATACAGTAAAGATACATTTATGAAGAAGTTTAAAGCAGAATTCGGTGGTAAAAACAATATCCCAAGGTTTGACTGTGGGCTTTATGGAAGAGTGGCAAGATGAAAGATGTTTTGAAAGGCACTTTGGCCAGATGATGCCAAAGTTAAACCTTTAGACCTACATGCACAATGTTATTTGTTGTAGAAAAATGACATCGTGCATCAACCTGATCCCACCATTTATGTAGTGAAAAATGGTGATGACAGCATCATGCTGTGGGAGCACTTTACCTCAGTAAGGACAGGAAAGATGGACATAGTTTGTTGGATGGGTCTAAATCCAAGAAAATCTGACACGGGATACAGGTTTACGTTCCAAAAACTATAGCTAGAACTACCATGACATGCTTTGAGTTAAAGCATTGTTAGCTGGTAAAATGATCCAGACGAAATTACAAAATCGGTGGCAGACTTAAAAAAAAAGTTTTTATATTAACAGATGCTCTCAGTTCACTCTCTCTGGGCTTCAGCAATTTTGCTAATAAGAACAGGCAAAACGCTCAGTGTGTAAAGCTGGAAGAGACATGCCCAAAAACCCTGGTTCTACAAAGAAATTCATTATTCTCTGCATCTGAATTTGAGCTGAAAACATTATTAAACCTTGCAGCAACTCTCTACCTTGCTGATGCTCGTAGGGACGGGGAGGAAGAAAGTGGAAGAAATGGTTTCATGGCTGAGCTGACTGTTTGTATTAGTGTATCTGAAATAGGCATCGTCTGCTAGCACTCTGACATGGTGTTACTCTCGCCTTTGGCATGCATCCATCCCTTCAGCGTGACACACGTTCAAATACAACTTTTGTCACACAGACACATATTGCACACATGCACGACTCGGCGCATGGAGACACACATCATGCATTAAGCTTTGCCTTCCCCCGACCTCCCCACTGCGTCTGACACTGCGCCCATGATCCTTTGCCTCGCAGGCTGTGAGCTGTCAGTGTGACAGGGCATGAGGAGGTTGACATGTGACGTTGGGAGACAG
Organism: Xiphophorus couchianus; assembly: GCF_001444195.1. Taxonomy (NCBI): domain Eukaryota; kingdom Metazoa; phylum Chordata; class Actinopteri; order Cyprinodontiformes; family Poeciliidae; genus Xiphophorus; species Xiphophorus couchianus. The sequence continues at coordinate 19,613,823 of NC_040239.1, forward strand.
GATCAAATGTGTCGTCATCTCCTCAAACAAAGAAACAAAAGGATGAAAAACTCTTCTTCTTTTTCAGTATAAGCTAATTTTTGTTTGCTGATGTCAAATCTGCAATTGAAGTGAAATAAAGTGAAATAACACGCTCTGGTTTAAGCAATTTAGTTGCGATATTCTGAAGAGCAAATTCTCTTATTAAAATGCACACAAAAATGTAAAGCTGGAAGTGCAGCACTGAGAGAGGTGAGGCTGAAATCTCTAGAGACCATAAATGCATCAGGGTGTTGTGTTTGTAGCCTGGCAACAACTGAGCTGATGGTGTAACGTGAAGCGTTGGCAACTAATACTGGTGAATTGTCTCTTAAGACAACGTGCACAGAAACTCACAGCTAACAGTTCAGTGCCCTGGTTGCATAGGCGCTCCTTCACACTAACATCCTCAGGATTCCACCATCTGTTGTTAAGAAACACTGCGCTGGTGTTGGGAGTTGGGAATATGTTCTAACAGCCATGTCTTTTGTAAAAAAATTAAAAATCATGTTTTCCAAATAAAGCTGTTGCATCCATGCATTTGCTCCAGGCGTATCCATTTAATTTGTCTAAGATCTCACCTTACATTTGTATACATGTAAAAATAAACATAATAACTCTAGCGAACTCTTGATTGCTCTTCCGATCCTGATCTTCATTTTTGATAGGTCCTCTTCTTCTTCAAAAATGTACTAAATATGGAGTCTTCTCGAAGGCATCGCCTTAGTTTTAAAAACACTTAACTAGCTGCTACATTTAACAGACTTTCTGAATACTTGTGAAAGTATTCAGAACGTCTTTACTATTTTGTAATTTCACCACCAAAACATTCTGTGTATTCAAAGGCCCCATGAATACACAATGTGATAGAGAAACACAAAATAGTGAATAATTGAGAAGTGAGTGGAAAATGTGAACAAAAAAGAAGACTTTTAAAGTTTTCTTTTCATTTATAAGTCTCCTATTATCCTTCCCTCAGGTCAGCTGACCAGATGCTGCTGGTAGTTCCTAAATCACAGAAGAAAATGAGACATGATAAAGTTTTTTTTTCTGTTGCAGCTACCTCTGCACATAAAACAAACTCCTTCCATGGAATTTGTTAAATCTCACTTTTAAACACACCGTTATTATTTTACTTTTCACACAACATGAGTTTGACAGTGCTTGTATTGTTTATTCAGATTGTATTGTGCTATGTCAGTATTTTTAGGATTTCAATATTTTTTTAGATATTTTTTTTAAATAAACATAGTACAGTTTTCTTTTTTAAATAGAGCTTTACAAACTTTATCATGCATTTTTGTTAAGCCCCAATGTATACATATTTTTTGCAGAACTACCATTATTGCAGTTGCATCAAATCTTTATCATCTACCTGCTTTACAGATATAAATGTGAACATTTTGTCCCAGTCTTCTTGGCAAAATAGCTCAGGCAAACTGGCTGGAAAGTGTCTGTGAACAGAAATTTTAATTATCAGTTGATCTTATGTGTGATTCTTGCCAAGGCCCTTCTAACATGAATTTTCTATGGTCTCTAGAGTCTAGACCATTCCATTGTTTTGTTTGCATGCTCGTCCTTTGAGTAAACCTCAGCCCCAGTTCTGAAGTCTCTAACAGTCATTTTTTCCCTCCATAAACTCTGGACATATTCCTGTTTTTTTCTAAAGGAAAATATCCCACAGCATCATGCTGCTACCATTTTTTCACACGGAGCATAGTGTGTTCAGTGTGTTAGTTTTTCATCACATAGAGTTTTGCATGTGGATCAAAATATTTGATTTTGAGTTCATCTGAACTGCCTTTTTTTACAGGCTAACTTTTGCCCCATAAGGCTTTTGTCAAAAGGTCATTTAAAAGGTAAAAGGTAATTTCGTTTAGTACATCTAGAAACCAAACTTCCTATAGTCATCTATCAATAATATCTTTCCATTTTCCATACTTCTAAAAAAGTAAAATTTATGGAGTAAACAACAATAATTGTTCAACTCAAAACTGTAGATCTCTGCACCTCCTTTATTTGTGAAGTTTTGAAAATGCCACCTTGAAAATTCACCTTTTTCTTCTCTGATACCTGGTTAATGCTGTTCAGGATAGCCAGTGGAGATTAATCTGGGGTAGAGGACTAATGCCTATTGCTTAGTAAGAGCAGACTATATCATCATACCTGATTGTGCAGATTTCTGCTTACCTTTAAATAAATGAATCTCTAACATTTCCTCAGAGGCTTCAGTGTCACCACCAGCACCTGGACTGGGACTCTAGAATGGAAATGGGGAAGAAGCTTGTTGTCTTCCATGACAATAGTACAAGTTTTACACCACACTCAGTTACATCACCTAATGAGGTGCTAATGGGAAGTTTGTGCTGAATTCATGAATTTCTGTGAGATTTGCTTGTTTATGCCAGAAAATATCCAAAAGAGGAACCTAAACTGAATGCATGAGTCCACACAGTTTTCCCTGTCTGCCTTGGATTATCTTACTCTCTGCTTTGTTAGCACACCATGCATCCACCACATAAGGCCTTTATTGTTCCTTCCACTATGGAAATGGAAGCAAGAGACAATGTGGTACAAGTGGTTAGGAAGTGGTAGCCAATATCTGCAGGCCTCAAGGCCTCAGTAGCCCCTTCCATGCTTGTCTGTCTTTATACCTAGACATGCACAGTTGTTTAAACATGCACACTTCATTCACACCACATTTCTCTTCCACTGTAGGATTTATCATACACATACATGAGACACATAGGCAAACACTGCAGTGAACCCACACATGATCCCTCCAAAGGGTATAAAATCCTGGTCATGTCGAGTACATTTACGAAAAAATATTTGTGGTTTTTGGAGAAAATGCAATCACTTCATCTTAGAGTAACACGTAGCCTGCTATATTAAAAAATGAAGGAGTGCCCATATGGAAGCAATCGCACACCCACAGAAATCAGAAGAACTCCATTCCACCTGCTAATGAGGGTGACCGTGACGTTTTTATAGTGTTATCCTACTGTGTGGCTTAGCTAATGGCTAAGGAATGCTAGGTTTCATCCACACTCTCAAGAGTACTTTCAGGCAGTATTGTTACACCCTTAACACATTTTATGGTCATTTCAGCCTTAGAATTATAGTATCAGTTGTACACATGGCAGATGGAGGGTTTAGTAGTTGGTTAGCAAGCTGGATTTATTTACTTTAAATATTTCATAGGAGCCAAGCTGATCTATGGGAGCTGGTGTTCCTTTTACCACACAGTGAATAGACTATTATAAATTATTTTTTATTTGCTCTATTGCTACAATGTTTTATTCGCATTTTCTACCTGATCTCTATTTGACTACATTTGTAAGATATTGAAAAATGAAAATATATCTTAGGGGTGCTTCTCAGTTTCCATGCTCATTTTTGAAAGTTTGAGCAAAGTATTGAACAGTAAGTGCTGCATATTTCCAATTGACCTCTTTATTTAGAATTCACAACTGATATCAGTAACAACCTGGGCAATTCTCACATTTGTCTTAGTCTTAATTGATGGCTTATAAGAAGCCATTACACAATAAATACTGAATGCTGGGTAAAAGCAGGAAATTATCTCATGACATTCAAAACCGTATTGTTGTAAAGCGTCCTAAATTACATCATGGCCCTAATCTAGAAGTGAAAGGAACATTGTTTCACCACAATCTGACCACCAGATGTTCTCTGAGTACCACTAATGGAGATCTTCAAAAAGATCTGTTATTAGCATTCACAGTTTTTCCATGAAGATACCTCAAGGCAGAAAACTCCACCGCTGAAGAAAAAACATAAGTTCAATTACATTTTACCGCAAATCACTCTGGCAAATTAATTAAATACTCCAGTCAGAAAATTTAACTTTTAGGTTGTCATTGAACACATTATGTTTGAAAAAGCAATTGCACTGCACATCAGAAAAACGCTGCAGTTTGGGAGCATTGTAGTCTGTAGGCTGTTTCCCACTATATAGTATAGCACATGATACTGGTAGACCTTGCTTTTTTGAAAGACAGATGTGGAACAAAGTAATGGGACATTCTTGATTAAAATCCTAAGATAAAATGAGGGTTTCAGCAAGAAAAATGTCCCAAGCACACAGCCAAGTAACCTCTAAACTGGTTTCAGAAAAAGAAAATAAGGCTGCTAGATTGATCGAGCCAATCATTGAAGTTGACTCCATTTAAAAATATGAAAATATTCACATAGGATCAGAATGCATCAAAGTGTCCCAGAAGTGTACATAATTTGTTTATTTGTATCATTGGGGCCAATTGTTCCAAACCTGATGTCTCGTAAAGTTACCATTACCAAGGACAGATCTTAAGTTTTGGGAAAATTCCACTAAATGTGCTAAATACTTTCTCTCTGTCATTCGACTTAATTTATACACCAATTGTCTTTTCATTGTATGTGTGGATTACTTTGATTGTTATGTATATTTGACGTGAATTTCATGTCAATAGGCACATTCAAAATATATTCGTTCAAGAACATAGAACACTTTCAATGCTTATTTCCGCTGCTGTAACATGTACTTTGATGCTCTGATGGTGGCTGGGTGCTCTTATCTGCCGCTGTTGTTCCAGCCTGTGTAATCATGGCATTAATTATTAGCTGTTTGTTCGCCATCATCTACGTCCCCTGGGGCAGGCAAGGTGGCTGGGCTGCCAAGGGCTGGCACTGCATGTCTCTCCTTCTATAAATCTGCATGATTAGCATCCCAATCTTTGAAACAATAGCGAAAGTAATCTTTTTTTCTCACAACTGCATTCTGTGAGCCTGAATCACGTTGTCCGGCCAAAAAAATAAACACTCTGTCCCCACGGGCTTAGCCTAAATGACATGAGAAAAAAAGTCTCACATTATTCCGCTTAGTGCCCTCCAGTCAGGCTGTGAATTAGTCTCAACTCTATCTGATCTCATATGTGTCCTTTTCTCACACTGCCACTGGCATATCTCTCTCTCCTCAGATACGTGCACACATTCGCTCATGGACATTTGTCTCCCTCAAATACTACTGTCGGCATCGCTCCTTCAAAGATACTTTCTAAATGTATTGTCTGACAGAAAGTCGCGGCATCTGGCAGTGATTGCAGTGCCCTAGGCAAAGTTTCTGCAAGCACAGAGCTTGTGTTGGGGTGAGTGTGTGTTTGTCACCAAGGGGATAAGGGGTTTCAGCCATGTTAGGCTTTAGGGTATAAGACAGCTTAGCCCATTACTGAGCTCCAGGATTGTTATCATATTTACATGACGTTGGGTGGTGACTTATTCAGAAGTTATAAACCTATGAAGAACATTTTCCAAGTTAAAAGGCTAAAAATTCTTTTCACCCACGTTTACTAAAATATGTGTAATCAAAATCTAAATAAAAAATTCTTACCTAACTGAATAGCAACAGTTTTTAAGATCTTGAAGGAATAGTTCTGGATTTTTTAATTGAAGCTCTGTTTAATGATTATTAGTGGTTAATTTCGTATCTGTGGTAGCTGTGTTTCATGGTAGCTAAGTCCTCTCATTAAGGATACATGTCACCTTTCATTTCCTATATACACAGTCTGTGACTTATGTGTTGACAACCCTGCGTTAAATGTGTTCATGAAATACAATGAAACAAAAAAAAACATTAAATGCACTATACTGTTTTTGAAATTGCAGTTGTTTTAAGACAGTAGAAGTCCACTTTGATTATGGTGACTCTTTTTTGACATTTGTTTTAGTCTCTTAGTCTAACTAACCTGGACTCATGCTAATTGAAGATGCTAAAACAGTTATCTACTGGAGATATTAGCCGCTTATAACCTTTCAGTAGAACCTAGTGAGGCATATCAAACATCCATAAACTAATTTAGCTTTTTTGCTTTTCAAATATCACATAACATTGACAAATATGGCAACATTTTTTGAGATATTTTCTTGATAATTTTTGTTGATTAATCATTTTTAAACTTTTTAAATATACTTCTCCTGAACATAAATGATCTTCATGAGCTGACGTACAATAAATGTGAACCAAGAGAAGAGGAAATTCTTTTTTCTGTCACAGAAGACCTAATAAAAAAATAATAATTTCCAGTGCACCAACAGCTTTCCTTTGTCTAGGATAACATCTTGAACATTAAGTAAGGGATTTAGACATGCGCTCCCCCCACCCCCCTTTTTCATCTTTAGAAACAGGAAAATAAAGCATTCGCAGATTCTATTGTATTAATTAACAGCTACCCATGTTCCCAAGTGGTTTCCAAGCACTTTGAAGATTCCTTCACAATAGACTGGCAGACTTTACCATTTACAAACTGAAGGAGAAAAGAAGGTTTCTGTGATTGGATCACAATGCCACATGTTGGCTGATTGCAAGTGTTGAACTGGCATTGTAGATGCAGGAACCACCTCTTGGGAATGGTGTCAAGAAAAATCCAGAAAAAAAAATGCTGCCAGCTACCCCTCACTTGAAACTGGCGAAAAAAGAGAGAGAGCGAACGAGAGAGAGAGACACTTCTTAAAATCCCTTTTTGCATTATTTTGCTTCAAGACAGTAAGATGTTCTAATCCTCCATTCATTGTTAGGGTTGTGTGGGACTGGCCGAGGAAAAATAGCCCTTTGACGGCAATGGAAAAGGATATGGAGCTTTGCCAAAGAGGGCTTCAGAAGTTAATGGGCCAGTTTCTATGCTGACAGTAAAATCTAGCCGAGAGCCATCCGTAGCTTCCGAAGTGTTATCTGCTTCTGCAGTTTTGAAGATTATCTTTAAAAGGAAAATGACAATGTCAAGAACAAAAGAGATGCTTAAATGCAAAGGTTTTTATCAACACTTAAAACCAGATGGAATTATCTCTGAGCTTAAGCTGATTTATGATGGATAACATTTTAAACTAAAGTCTTCCTAGATGAATACTGTTGCTTTGAAATAGTCTCACAAGCATCAGAACTGGGTTTAGTTTTGATAGGCTGCAGTCGTATCTACTGAACAATGTGTTGTCTACCATTAAACAGTTGGCTTATGAGGGCAAGAGCCAGAAAAAAACATTTGTTTCAGTGCAGGATTTTTTACTTTCTAAACAGCAGTCCTAAAACAGAGAAGGTAGTGGCACCCTACATGTCTGTGTCTGTATCTGAACCTGAAAGGAAAAGCACAGCAAAAGAAATCTGGTTGCAGCAGCGGTCAAAAATTTACTTCAAGTCAAGTTATGTCAATTTGGAGCTTTTCGTATCATTGGAAATAATTTTTCCAGGATGGAAATCAAGTGTGTACCTTCACAATTTGAAAAACAAAACAGAAGGGGGTGCAATATACACTGCTCAAAAAAATAAAGGGAACACTTAAACAACACAATATAACTCCAAGTAAATCAAACTTCTGTGAAATCAAACTGTCCACTTAGGAAGCAACACTGATTGACAATCAATTTCACCTGCTGTTGTGCAAATGGAATAGACAACAGGTGGAAATTATTGGCAATTAGCAAGACACACTTAATAAAGGAGTGGTTCTGCAGTTGGGACCACAGACCACTTCTCAGTACCTATGCTGTCTGGCTGATGTTTTGGTCAGTTTTGAATGTTGGTGGTGCTTTCACACTCGTGGTAGCATGAGACGGACTCCACAACCCACACAAGTGGCTCAGGTAGTGCAGCTCATCCAGGATGGCACATCAATGCGAGCTGTGGCAAGAAGGTTTGCTGTGTTTGTCAGCGTAGTGTCCAGAGGCTGGAGGCGCTACCAGGAGACAGGCCAGTACACCAGGAGACGTGGAGGAGGCCGTAGGAGGGCAACAACCCAGCAGCAGGACCGCTACCTCAGCCTTTGTGCAAGAAGGAACAGGAGGAGCACTGCCAGAGCCCTGCAAAATGACCTCCAGCAGGCCACAAATGTGCATGTGTCTGCACAAACGGTTAGAAACCGTCTCCATGAGGATGGTATGAGGGCCCGACATCCACAGATGGGGGTTGTGCTCATAGCCCAACACCGTGCAGGACGCTTGGCATTTGCCAGAGAACACCAGGATTGGCAAATTCGCCACTGGCGCCTTGTGCTCTTCACAGATGAAAGCAGGTTCACACTGAGCACATGTGACAGACGTGACAGAGTCTGGAGACGCCGTGGAGAGCGGTCTGCTGCCTGCAACATCCTTCAGCATGACCGGTTTGGCAGTGGGTCAGTAATGGTGTGGGGTGGCATTTCTTTGGAGGGCCGCACAGCCCTCCATGTGCTCGCCAGAGGTAGCCTGACTGCCATTAGGTACCAAGATGAGATCCTCAGACCCCTTGTGAGACCATATGCTGGTGCGGTTGGCCCTGGGTTCCTCCTAATGCAGGACAGTGCTAGACCTCATGTGGCTGGAGTGTGTCAGCACTTCCTGCAAGATGAAGGCATTGAAGCTATGGACTGGCCAGCCCGTTCCCCAGACCTGAATCCGATTGAGCACATCTGGGACATCATGTCTCGCGCCATCCACCAATGGAGCGAGACATTGCACCACAGACTGTCCAGGAGTTGACGGATGCTTTAGTCCAGGTCTGGGAGGAGATCCCTCAGGAGACCATCCGCCACCTCATCAGGAGCATGCCCAGGTGTTGTAGGGAGGTCATACAGGCACGTGGAGGCCACACACAATACTGAGCCTCATTTTGATTTGTTTTAAGGACATTACATTAAAGTTGGATCAGCGTGTAGTGTTATTTCACTTTAATTTTGTGTGTGGCTCCAAATCCAGGCCTCCATTGGTTAATAAATTTGATTTCCATTGATGATTTTTGTGTGATTTTGTTGTCAGCACATTCAACTTTGTACAGAACAAAGTATTCAATGAGAATATTTCTTTCATTCAGATCTAGGATGTGTTATTTGAGTGTTCCCTTTATTTTTTTGAGCAGTGTATATCTATATTTATCTCTCTCTCTCATATTATATATATATATATATATATATATATATATATAGGTGTATGTGTTTTGGCGTTGCATGGCCCATTTTTCCAACAAATCCAGCATTGTAGGACCCGTTGCTCCTTATGGGGCACAAAGCCCAGGCCCCATAGGAAGGAGTGCTGTTCTTGGCTAGGGGTAAGTGTTAGGCTCTAGAGATGAATGAAAAATGATTGGGAGTCAATGCAAAGTCCGTGTGAAGATAGAAAGACAGACATGTACAGTATGTGTGTGTGTGCGTGACACCACGAAGCAAGTTGCGGGGGAACACATACTTACTTCCAGAGTAACCGCACATTTCTTTGTAGTTATCATCAATGCCCTACCATCAGTTCTAACTGGATATTTGACCACTCTTCTTGGCAGAAGTGGTAATGCTAATTTAAATTGGTTGTTTTCCTGGCCTGGCATTTAAGCATAGTCCATTAATTTTCAACAACCCTGAGGTTAAGGCCATTCCAGAAGCTTAATATTAGGCCACTTTGTTCCTTCCAAAACCAGTTTTGCTGTGCGTTTAGGATTGTGAAACACCCAGTTGTGTCCAAACTTTCATTTTTGACCGTAAGTGTAACCTCAGTTGAAAGGAAGTTGGTCAGGATGTTTATTAAAAACCAAGGAACCGCAAAGGCTTAAACTCATCATACAATGGAATATTCTGGAACACAAATCTCACCATCAACAATGAAGTAAGTATTTCATCAATATAAAGGGGATAGAGTGCTTACCCAGGAAGGAGTTTACAGGAATTTGCACCTTCCCACATGGTCACATCTCCAGCCTTCCTGAGAAAAGTTTTATAATAAGATTAGACAAAGATTGAGCTGGTGGGCCACAATGAAAAGAAATACGTTTCAAGGAATTAAGGTAAGGCTTCCAAACATAAGAACACTGTCAACCACAATGGTGGAAGGACCATGCACACAGTGCACACAGTGCACACAGTGCAACTGCTCCAGGTACCAGGTGGTCAAAACCTGAACATAATTTGGTGTTCCAACATGATAATGATCCCAAATAAACATTAAAATTAGTGTTGGAAATAATAAAACAGGCTAGCATTACGACTCTTAAATAACCCTTACCTTAAAGGTTTGATGATTTTGCATAAAAACTGGTTCCTTCACAGGATACCAACCAATTTAAGTTAGTTATAATACAGTTTATTTAAATAAATAAGATTCATCATAGATAGAGTCAAAATCATGCCAGAACTTTTGTTACCACTAGAAGAAGTGTGGCTTCTCAGTAATTTGACAAGGGAAATTTTAACAACCAGTGAAACTGTACACATATTTGAGTCTGTTCATGTAATTCTGACAATGCTTGGATTTATATATATATATATATATATATATATATACAGTATATTAGTTGTTTGTTCATTGATGTCATACCATCTTGAAAAAAGTGTTTCAAAACCATCATTAAAATCTCAAAATCATATGACTTTCAATAAAACTCTGACTAACACAGCAGCTCTCACAGATGCTGAAAGTAACCATAAGCTTGTCAAAGCATTTTTGTCCCTTGTAAAGTAACACCTTCGCTAAACAGATACTTAATCACAAATATTGCAAGATAAGCTTGACTATGACAGGAAGGAATTTCCTACACCAAAGGTCTCAGAATGGTTGGCATCGGCAGTTTGGTGCACATGTATGTGTGTGTCCCATGTGCATGCACGTGTGTTCAGCTCATCCCTACCTGTAAGTGTCTCGGCAGAATGCCAGAATCTGTTTTAGAGCCAGAAACCCAGCCAATAAGCCACAAGCCATCAGCAGCCAGGTCAGATTAGCTTTCTGTCATTGGCGTTGTGCTGATAACACCACAATGAGTGGCACTTCCCTACTGCCATGTCACCTCGGCCGGCCCACACTTGTCAGCCATCCGCCGGTCAGATAGTGTCTGTCAGTTAAAGAATAGATAAAGGGGAAAGTCAAGGGGGGGTGGTCTCCTCTGTTGGTTTAATGCTCCAGTTGAGGAGTTTTTGTTACTGATGAGGGTCATCGAAGGAAAACACAGCCTTAAGACAAAAGGAACAAGCAAGGGAAAGTTGACTGGCACATTAGCTCGGGCCTCTCTATCAGTCTGCTTAATGAGAGGAGACAAGGGCTCTCTTGAGTTATGAGGATGACCATGGGAACAAATACCCAACAAAGTACGAGAAAGGAGGAATATACTGTTACGACTGTTTGCCTCTCTATTTTTTTGAGTTTCAAATGCAAATAAACAATTATCATCACTGTTGTCTTAACATTTATGAACTTTCTCTTTACACTGCTACTTTTAAACTTCAATCACGTTTTTTCTTAATCTATCAATCTTGCTCATTTGAGGTTTTCCCAGCCTTCTCCACGCTAACCAATTAAAATTTCATAAGAGGCCCATCACTTTTTCACACATATCACTGATGATTAACCTTCTGGGATAACTTTGACAGAATAGTCTCCTGGATAGATTTAGTCAATCTGTCAACAGGCATCAGTTCAAGCAGGATGAGACCCATGTCAAACATTACCTCTCTATTCCTGAACAGAGTCGCATCTGCCAAACACTATTATTGAACTGGCACTACAAGAGCGTAACCTAGCCACCCTGGCAGCATTAAAGGTGCACGGTTAAGAAATATTAATGTCATATCCAATCAATCATCATTACCTCGGGGGAAAATCCTGTTTAAGGTGTAGAAGCATTAGCAATTTTTAGCTTTGGGAATGTCAGGATATCCTTCTCCTGAAATGTGTCTAACAATGAGCCTCCTCTCTGCCTGTCAAAATATTTTCCCTTTTGTCCTGAGGAATCTGCTCAAATCAGGCAGCTTCCTCTCTATAAAGTCAGCAGCAAATTGGAAAAGGCAACGTCTCCACCTACAGGTGGAAGAAGAGTATTACATGTATGCGCTGTTACTCTGAGAATCAGACCAGGCTAAGCACAGTAAGAAAAAAATGTGATTTAGTTTTGTTCGCCAACATGTGTTTGTCTCATCAGTGAACCACTTTAAATCAATTTATCAACGGATTGGTCTGTTTTGTCCATATCATTAACATGTTTCATGTTGTTTTAAAATAAAATGTGTTGTCTAAGAGTACATTAAATCCCAAAACATAAAAAATCAAGACTCTAAGCCTTAAGTGTTGATAAAGCATATATAATTGCCTATGCAATATATAATTGACTTCTGCAATTATATATGCTTTAAACAGCAGAAAAGCGGTAAAATACAAAACACTAATTAGTAAATAACTGGTACACAGCTGATTAAATCTCAGCTGGTTCTGTTCTGAATCCAACACAAAGGCTACTAAAAAAGTTTTTTTTATTATTTATTTACAGTGACAAATATAAAATTGGGACGTCTCGAAGGTAGTGGAGAGTCTATCAGCAACAAGACTGGATGTGGGAGCTCAATGCATTGACATCAAAGGTAATGACATCTGCAGGTGGATCTGACACTACAGTGTTTTTTTATTATTATTATTATTTCTATTTCTTTAGACATCTTAGTGGTAAAAGCATAAGTTTCAATTTTAAAGATCAATGAGATTAGAAATCTATATTTCTTCCATGCCATTTTGTTGCAGTTTTTGTAACTGACTGTATGGAGTTGTCACTCTTTTTATGAATTTGTTAATTGTCAGAAGTTTTGTTAATTCCTGGGTTTTTTTGTTTTTTTACTGTACCTCTCTTATAATATACAATTATAGAATAAAACATTTGTTTTTCAGCAGCTTAGAATCTAAACAACAGGTGCTGACATTCAACTCTCAAACAATAAATGTTGAAAAATCATATATAAATAGAAAATGTTTTTTTTTCTAGCAGTTGCTAGAACTTTGACAGTTATTGCATGTTGATTGACTGTATGTACATTTTCAATTGAAAACATGTTCTATTCTTTAGTAGAGTGATTTAATTTTGACTATGTAATGAATTTAAATGGTGTAGGAAGACATGCTATGTGGAGTAAATAATGCTCTAGCATGCATTAAGCACTGTAGACTACATAATTAGACAACCAGCTAAGGCTGTCAGGTTTTTCTTTCTGGACATGTTGAAAAAAATCCTTAGTATAAGCGCACTTGTCATACATTGTGTGCTGCACATGTGCACTACTACGGCGCTATTTACACAACTGTTGCAGCAATGGCCTAATAATAACATACATTCTCAAAAAACAATATTCAAATCTCTGTTTGTGCCGATAAAGATCAGGATGGCAGATGCTTAAAACTAAAGGTGAAGTTGATAGCATAAGCTATTTCCTGAAATACTTGGAGACAATTGTATAACATGTAAATATCATTTTAATTTAGTGTTAGCTGATCCTTAAATAGTAAAAATACCTAAACAAGATGGTGTCATGGCAAAATCAATGCATGTCATGGTTTCATGGTTTAATACTGAATCCCATGTATTTGATCCCAATATATATTCACAAAATACACTTATTTTTCTCACTTTTTGATCAGAATGACACATTTTTAATAGATATCCATACAAAACAGGAAACAGTGTAACAGAAGCTTAATTGATGTGTTCATATTTAATGGTAAACATTGCATACAGTATTTCTGCAATATAACACTTGAAGAAAAATATCAAATGTCTGCAGTAAATTATAAAAGCTAAATAAAGACTGAATTAGAAATGTATTAGCTGTACAATGTTATTAAGGCATTCTTATTCATCTTGTTTCTAGCAAAAGAGTTTGCTTTGATGCTTCTTTGGTTTGGTGAAGTTTGTAATTCAGCTCATATTAAATTCAAAAGTAATTTATTTATCCAAGTATCTCCTGTATTTATCTGTGTTGCAGCTGATTTTATTTAACTTAATGCTAAATACCAAATACCAGACAGGACATTTGTTGTAACACTAGAAAAAATATGTTCTTTTTCTTATACATATAAAGAAGTGCAGACTGTGTTGATGCTTAAAATGAGCATAATAGAATATAAAATATTAAAAATTAAATGAATTTATGCAAAAGGATGAGATCAAGGACAGACGTAACTTGTTCAAAAAGCATTACATGTAAGAATAAAAACAAACAGAAACATTTTGAAGTAGTTAAGTGTATAAAGGCTGTATATTTGAAAGTTAGGAGTACATACAAAAAGAGATACCATTAAAATAAGCAAAGAACTTAGAAACATATGACCTAAGAATTGAAAAGGAGAGAATCATTGATGTTTTTAATACATTCTTATATACAGTATGTTGAATTGTGATGAGTCAGATTGTGTTCCAAAAATGCAATCAACTGTTAAAAACTAGGTAATGAGACATACATCAACATACAACCCATATATATATATATATATATATATATATATATATATATATATATATATATATATATATATATATATATACATATATATATATATAAAATAGTTTTTCAACATCAGGAGTGAAGTTCAACATCATTTTCTGCTGATTTTTCATCATTTGTTTTGTTTCTTGCTCTGGTTTGGTCAATTAACCTGTGATCATGTGAGAACATCAGTAGCAAATGCAGAGCTCCAAAATAATGGAAGAGACACAGGATGATGATTACAAAGACGATACCTGGTATATGGATACGAATGGTGGTGCTTGGTATGCTTGTTATATGTGTGGATCAAAAAGAAGCACTGCAGTTAAAACATGTTTGTGTTACTAAGAAGCAAACCAAGTTCCCCATCATCTGCGCCCCCTTATTTCTCCCCCTGACTTACATTTCCACTGCTTCTCAAAAGAAAATAAGTTATTTTGGTCCAGGGAAAGGTCTTTACTATTTTATCCATACGGAATAAGGCTAGGTAATTTCTGCATACTATGTTGTTCTCCAAACAAAACATCAAAATAAAGAGTTACACTTTTCTTTATGCTTTCTTCAGAACAAGGAGTCTCGCGTTTCTTTATTCTTCCTACAGAAAAGAGAGCATAAAGTTTCAGTGGGAGGATTAAGGTAAAAACATGCAGAAACAAGAAAAGAGAAGGTGTCCCTGAGTGTATGTGTGCATGTGTGTGAAAGTGTGTGTGGGTGTATAGTGTGCCTCTGTCTGCCTATATGGTTTCCACGTAATTAGCGGGGAATAAACCCTGACGGCCGTCTTTGCTCCAACCCCTCCACCAGGCTTTGTCCACTGTCTCCACGTCCCTGATGATGTCACCGGGTTCAAAGGAGATCTCGGATTCGTCCTCTGTGGGAAACACAAGATAACATGGTGAAGACCAGATAATCACAGTGTAATTACTGCAAAATGGAGGCACTTTATGCGAACATGTGTGGTAATTATCCTCCAAATGGCAGCTTACCTGCCTGGTAGTCATATAGAGCTCGGACGCACATATGTCGGTCGGCTAAATCCTGCAGTGGATAGGAAATTCAATGGGAAAAAAAGAACAAGCTATAATCATAAAATGCTGAATTTCTTGTTCAACTAGCATAATAAGTTTGAGAAAAAATACATCACTTGCAGGAACACTGACAGATGTTCCAGTAAAATGTTCAAGTAACTTTTTTCTGACATGGTATGTTAAAACTTCTGCAGTCAAATCATGATATACATCATTCATCATTAGCTATTGAAAAGCACAATCCTGAGCGTTGGTGAGGAAAATAAATATATGATACCAAGCTGAATTTGTGAAAATATTTCTGTAAGAGATATAAATTGATTTACCTTTGCTGGAGTGAAATGAATATTTGGGTGTCTACCAACCAACAGGAATTCTGACGTGTACAGACCGGCATCTTTGTTTGCCCATCAGGCAAACAAAGATGCCCTGTCACTTTAAGAAAGTACTCAACTGCTTTTCTAAAAGACAAATGACTTAAAATCGTTGTCATCCTTTCATACCTCTTGACCACCCTGCCCAGTTCAGTCTCCAATTGACCTTAACATTACAGAAAATCTGTGGAGGTAACAGAAACTTTTAGTTGTCGAACAACAGTTGGGGATATCTACCAAGAGGTTGAAACCAAATTTTCTCTGAAGATGTCTGTTAAGCATCTGATCAACCACAAAAAATGTCAGACCCTTGTGCCTCTTGGCAAAGGTTTCAATACCAAGTTTTTTTCTTGCTTGCGGATCAAGTATTGCACTTATTTGTACATGCATACTACAAAATTCTCATGAATTTGTCACATTTATTTAAAGATTTTTCAGCATTTTTTTCAGATGTCAGATCTCTCTCTGTTAAAATAAACCTACCACAATTATTATGGACAGATTACACTAATGTAATCTGTCCATTACATTAATGGACAGATTAATGTTGAATTAAGTCTAAATTCAGCAGGGTATCAAATAACCATTTCCCTCACTGCATGTCAAGCTTCTACTGATCTTAGTGATTTTATGCCACATTGTTGTGCTACCATTAAGAAATACATCACGGAAATCCATCTTTATTTTATTCTCAATTGGTAAGGAAGAATAAATCTCTGAAGAAAATGTGTAAACTTTGCTGTACGCATTAAAACATTCTATATAGGGCTGTGGAAAAAACACCTCTTGTCCATTTTCAGAGATCTGCTGCTCTCTATCCTCAGTGATGTCTCCATCTTCTGTGGTTGTGTTAACTCTGTAGCAGACAGGAGACTCAGAGGTGCTGCCGTCTGTGTCTGTTGGACTCAAGGACCTCACTGAAAATACAGATGAAACTAACTTAGAACAATTCAATCTGAGCTGAACCTGCAAAAAATGTGGTCTTTGAAAAAAATACTGTTAAAACCTGTCCCATTTTGTTCCTCTGTGCCATCACCGTTTGTCATCCCATTGGTTGATGGAAGTAGAGTCTCATGCTTGATATCTTGACAAGCTGGTTCAGGATCTTTGATGACCACATAGGAAAAATCTGAATAGAATTGGAGTAAATTTCAATTATTTTTGAACATTTCAGCACATTCATGATCTGTGACACTGTGACAATGCAAGTCAGTAATAGTGACAAGAGCTACCTGTGCGTACTGACTCCTCCTCTTCCTCAGAAAACTCAGCAGGCTCAGCAAGAGTCTGGCTGTATCCTGAATAATTGTTCTCTTCTTCGGCTTCCTCTGCCTCCTCTTCAACCTGTGGCATCGCTGCCGGTTCTAGCAGTGATGAAGGGTCAGTTTCCTGTCTTGATCCCTCCTGCTTCTCCTCCTCGTCCTCCTCCAGTTCCTTCTTGTTATCCTCTTCCTCATACTTCTCTTCCTTCTCCTCTTCCTCGGGTTCTCTGCCCTTACCCTCTTCTTCGTGCTCTTCCTCCTTGTCCAACTCGTTTTGCTCCTCCTTCTCATCTTCCTTCACCTCTTGCACCTCTTCTTTATCTACCTCCGTTGTATCAATCCGTTCTGGTTCAGCAGTGACAGAATCCACCTCTGGTTGTGTTTCAGCTTCATCTCCCTCCTGCTCCTCCTGTAGTTCCTCTTCCTCATCTGCTTCCACCAGCACAGCTTGTACTTTGAAGCCAGTGTCTGAGACCAGCTTGGTGTTTCCGAGACTTGGTGTGTTGAATTCTGCTAATTGGAACAATTATACAATTAAAATTGAAATACAAAAATCACAAGTATTTGTTGATGACGTTGCAGGCCTTTGCAAATGTATATTTTACACATTACATTGCAACCACAAAGCTCAATGTATTTTGTCACTGTTTTATGTAAGAGAGTAACACTAAGCCATGAATAATTTATATAGAAGGAATTTAATACATGGCTGAAAACTGACTCTCACATTTGTATTCAGCCTCTTTAAATCTGTTGTCCACTCCATCCACTCTAACCAATTGCCTTTAAAAGTCACCTTTTTAAAATAGGTGAGTGCACTTTAATTTCAGCATAAATCCAGATATACCGTGAAGGCCTTGGATGTTTGTTAGAGAGCATTAGTAAACAGTCATGAAGACCAGAAAAATACCAGACCGGATCAGAATAAAGTGAAGACATTTAAAGCAGAGTTAGGAAAAAAGGAAAGAGTGTGGTACAACGGCAAACCTACCAAAACGCCAGACAGACTGAGCAAGGACAATTTTAATTAGAAGGTAGAAGAAGAAAGCAAATGTTGAAAGAAAGTCACAATTACCCCAAATAAAGTTTGCCATAAACACATCTGTCCTGAAAACACCATTCCCACTGAGAATCATGGCAGTAGCAAAATAATGCTGTGGGAAGGCTTTCCTTCAGCATGGATGGAGAAGCTGGTCAAAATTGGCGCTTATAATGTGGTAATATGGGGAAAAGTGGATGGGGTGAGAATAGCTTTTACTTACACTCATGTTTAAAATACTTAAATGCTCAGAAGCATCTGAAGGTTGATAAATATATAATCTTTCAATACATTTGTTCAATATATTCTTGGCTTGCCATTCAGTCTTACCTGTGTCCAGATCAGGACGGTTTGTTAAAAACTGCATAGGCTCAAAGTTCAAAGGTTGCTGCTCTGCCTCTGAAAGCAGCTGAGAGATGTTTTCATCTATTTCAGTTGGAGGCAAAAAATCTAAGAGGCTTGGGGAAGCAGGAGGAGCAGACGGTTCTGTCGGTTCTGAAGCCTCGGGCTCAGCTGCGGCCTGAAACTGGTTGGTACTCTGTGGAATACTGGGCAGAGCTGAAACTGGGGGGGCAGGCCGAATGGGTGAGGTGGGTGGAGACATGGGAGCTCTGGGCTTCTGCGGGGAGGTGACTGGGTAAAAATCTGGGCTTCTTGGGGGAGACACGGCCTGGAAAACGGGAGAGTGAGGAGCTCTCGAAAAGGGAGAAACCAACGGAGAAGTGTACGGAGAAGACGCTGAGCTTTCTTCTGCTTTTGAAAAGATGAAAGCTG
This sequence comes from Xiphophorus couchianus, assembly GCF_001444195.1. Classification (NCBI taxonomy): domain Eukaryota; kingdom Metazoa; phylum Chordata; class Actinopteri; order Cyprinodontiformes; family Poeciliidae; genus Xiphophorus; species Xiphophorus couchianus. The sequence goes on from NC_040239.1 coordinate 19,632,567, forward strand.
TATCTGTCAGACTGCGCTGGTATCGTCTAAATGGTTTTCCTGCAGAGGAACAAAGCAGTTATCAGCTCTAAAAATAACACAGGTTGGACATGCAAATATATATATATAATCCTGTGCAAAACAGATTGATCTGTTTTAGAAAGCAATTTTGCATTTTCAAGAGAAAAAAAAAATCCTACCACTGCGGGAAGATCCAGGACTGGTGGGGCTCTGTGATGATGATGATGACAGTTGTCTGAAAAACTCTCTGGGGTTCATGGAGCGCTGCGACACTAATGCTGCTGCCTCCTACAGGTCATCAAATATACAGCAGTAAAAAAACAGAATGTGCAGAAATAAGTACAGCTACAACCAGAAATTCACAAACTCATGACACAAATTTATTTTTTTTCCTCACTGTCTGACATTAACTCAGATCAAACTTCTCTCGTTTTAGGACAGAATTACTACCAAAATTTGTTCTTTTTCAAAAATTCCTCAATATTTAGAGAAAAACATGTATGTGATTTATTTGTAAGTGTCTTCAAAATCATAAGTTTTACATACAGTATAAAAGACAATTATCCTTGATCCTAAGCAAGTGTATATAAACTTCTGAATTCAAAGAAAGTTACGGAAATATCTCTAAATATTTTTCTTGATATATTTTCTAGTATGTAGCAAATAGAAATAATTTTGTAATTCTAACTTAACCAAAACATGAGAAGTTTGGTCTAATTTAACTTCAGACAGTCAGGAAAAAAAGGTGCTTTTTTTAATTTATTGTTTTAGTGTATGTAAACCTCTGGTTTCAACTATTTATAGTAATAACTGACTCATTTCAGTTATGCAAAAAGTCCAAATCTTCTAAGAATAAACATGATTTCCTGTCAAAGTCAGTTACAAAAGGGTAATTTTAACAGAGTCATTTGGTAGGAACAACTTACAGCTGCTTTCTCTATGGATTCACTTCGTCTAAGACGAGCCCTCATATCCTCTTCATGCTCTCTTTGCTGCTGCTCCTGGTAGGAAAACAATACATGTATCTGGGTGTTTTATCTGCAAACATTTAAGCCGTGATTTACGGGAAGCACATTTCAAGTAATGTTTTTTGTTTCTTTTTGATTTAGTAGATCCTCTATCGACATTATATGCCCCGTTTTAACTTTCATGAAATTTCTCTGTAATCATAGCGTCAAATCATAACACTGAAATATTCTGTGATGTGAGAAAAAGCTCTGCAAAAGTTTTATTATCCTCACCCATCTTGACTTCTCCTTCTTGCGTAGCTCTTCTTCTTCTGCTCTTTGTATTTGTCTGTAAAAATAATTTCAATGAAACAGGTGAAAGTTTAAAGTCTTTTAGCAATTAAACAGATTACAATATACTTTGTTTATTTTGATAAGAATAAATTATGTTTAAATGAGGATGTCAATGAATGGGGTGAACCTTTTGAAGAACTTTGAACTTGGCGTTACTGCTTTTTTTTACATGGAGAATTTGAACTGAGAGCAGCTCTCCCCTGGTGTCATTAAACAACAATCTGTCTAAAGACAAAAAACTGTTCCAACATTTACCCTCAAGGGCAAGGAGACAGTGACTGCAGTACAAGATGCACACCTAGCTGCATGCCTACATCCTTGCTTCGTAGCTCATAATATAAACTGAAGGTTTGTGTCTTAACTCTCAAAACCTTCAGATTATGTCTAGCTGTTTCTATACACGTTTTATGTTGTAATTGTGCGGGAGAATGCTGAAGGCAGGAAGTGAGTTAAGGTGTGGATTTGCGAGTGGTTTACAATAAACAGATTTACATCTGATCAGATGTAAACCACCTTATCTTTAAAAACTTGATTGCCTAAAGAAACTGAATGATCGAAAACATGTTCATGCAAATATATTTTGTATTATATTATATTATATTTTTGTTTTATTCTGTGAAGTGAATAAAAATTTAGTCAAAGGTGAACTGGCATAGAGTTCCATGCAGTGTTCAAACCTCTGCTCCTCAATCATCTGAAGTTTTTCGTTCATTTTTCTGTCTCTCTCCTCTGCATCCCTTCGCTCCTTCAGAATTCTCTCTCTCTCAAGGCGCCGTCTCTCCTCTGTTGCCCTTCGCTTTTCCTCATCTTTGCGCGCTTCTTCTTCCCGCTGAAAAACACGAATGGCATCAAAATAACATGTATTTTAGTTTATGCGTCCATTTTTTTTTTTTTTTTTTATCTTGCATTTATTGAAATTATGTTAAGCAAAATCCATCTTTGCATGTATTTGACATACTTCAGCACGTGCCCAGAAGGAGTCTCTGTTAATTAGTCTCATCTCCATCGCGGCATTAGTTTTTCTGTAGTTTGTACCCTAAAGAGAAATATAAATGAAACCGTATTAATGAGAGTGACACCAAAAAAGTTTGGTTTCATTTGACAGGCAAGTTAGAAGTAAAACGTTTTTTGTAGAAACGGACTTTCTGTCTTAAAAGACGTTTTATGGATAAATGAAATGCTCTGTCTCCATCTGATGGACAAACAAAGTAGTGCAAGAGACTCACAACAAGTTCCTCCTTGTCCGCAGACCTGGAGCTCCTCCTCACCCACTGTGTGGGAGCCTGAGTTTGAGTCTTGCTCAGCTCAGCTCTTACCCTGTCCTCTGTCACATCCTCTGGCTTTTCTGCACTAATGAAAGCATGTGCTTCCTGAAACACAGAGGATAGGAATGAAAAAAAAACAACAAAAAAAACGACAGGCGTAAGACAGATATGAATTTAATTCACTCTCACATGCTGCTATGCAGTGCCTCTGTTCACACACCCATAGACACAATGCTGTTAACACACACAGTACTTCTTGTGGTTTTCTCTCGGTCTCATATTAGTTATAACTTTGAGTTATGAAAATTTGAAGCCAAACAGTTGTGCAACTCCTTCAGCTGTACGGACAGCGAGAGAGAGAGAAAAAAACAGCAAAGGCCTAAGCATGAGAACAAGAATGTGATGCTTGGTTTATGGATTGCCAAAAGAGGGAGGAGGGAAATGAGAAGTGTAGGGGCCAGAAGATATCCAGAAAATTGTGAGGATGGTATTTTCTAAAGACAGACAGGATTGATACAATTTTGAAATGTATTTTGAGTTATTTTTTTCAGAGCTTATGACCTTAAAAAATAAATCTCCCTAAAGTTGTTTTTTTACCACCCTGAAACACTGAGCAAACACTCACCATTATTAGGTAAAGTGTCTAATATTCTCTCTCAAAGGCTTCAGTCCCTGGGGATATTTAGAGAAAAACAATAAATCCAAAAAAAAATATATATATATATATATATATATATATATATATCTTGACATTCTGAAACTGAGAGCCTTTAGATGTTTTATCACCACGTCTTTGTTTGGATGCAGGCATCTGAGCGCACCCAGGACCTTAGAATAATTTCCCTGAGAGAATAATTCTAGGCTTGTTCCCAAAGGCTGTGTCTGTCAACCTCCTACAGGAAAGCACAGCTTTATCTGAGTGACAACACTGACACTGAACAGAGCTTTCATTGTGCCTTATAATAAGCATCACTATAGTGTGCAATCCATATCAATCTTGCTGTCAATGCCAACTGCACATACTTGGCTCATGAACCAGACAAGGAGTCCACAGAGCTGCAAGTCAGAGAAGGATGGTCAAAAAACGTATGTAGGAATGGCTCCCGAGTCCCAAAGCAGTTGTGCAGGGATCAATTTTGATATGAGCCAGGGAAGAAAAAAAATTTTTCTCAGAGTACTGACAAAGCTATACATTTTATTTACAGTAATTCAGTGAGAGGAGGACAGTCCTTTTACCTTTAACAGTAAAAGAACTGTTAAAGGTTATCATATTACTCAGACAAAAGAAAGATATTTTCATATTTGTCACTACACTATATGGATACAATCTTTGACACAAGAAGATAATGAGATGATGACCTCATACTCATCAACAAGAGTCTCGTACTGATGGATTTAACATGTTCCTTTTTCAAGATGAAATGAGGATGCAACAAAAAAAAAATCAAATTATCTTGTACATTAAAAAACAGATAGATGTGTTTGAATTTTGAGGATTTTTTATTCCATAGAAAGTCATAATTAGACATACAGTTCATGCTTAAAAATATACAAACACCCATCACAAATTGTCTTTTAGCAAGCATATCCTGATAGAATATCTTGACATAATTCTGGCATCGAGCCATCTTAGTCCAAATATTTCCAACAGAGCTGAGGGTAATCTCCAAAAGAGTAATCTTACCTTGATTTCTCCATTCCTATACCAATTCAGTGTGTGTTTGGATCATGTTCTACTTGTTTAACACTTAATCAAATTCAGAGGACCCTAAATCACTTTTTACAACTTTCAGTCACACACACACACATTTACATACAGATGGCGGTTACATTGTAAAAGGCCTCTGACCACGAGCAGCAGGTAAGGTAGGTGAAGTGTCTTTCCTATGGAAATGAGGAATCCTTAGCATTTTTTGCGTTATTTTTTTAAGATCTAAGCACAGATCTTGTTATCACTATCTAAAATAAATGTTTCAGTAGTGATGCGGGGTGGAGAAAGGAGTGTGTCGGTCAATGGTTAGTTTCACTGCATAATTCTGAAATGGGGTGACGCCGTATGATGGATGTGAAATAATCTTTAAGGGTCTGTGGCACTGATAACCTGTGACAATAAAAAGTCACTGTTGGTATGCGACTGGAACCTGTCTGGGGGGGAAAATGAGTCCAAGGTGATATGACAAGATTTTTGCTATAATTGGACTCAGTTTCGCACAAACTGTCTTTCTGCTCTGGAACCAAACTGTTCCACAGCATTTCCCCGACTCAGCTCAGTGGAAGAAGCAGCATAAGTAGACGTGCGAAAATTAAATTTTTTTCCCAGTAAAAGTTTCTCAAATGGGAGATGGACGACTTATAAAATGTCACTGATAGACTTCCAAAAGTTGATTTTATCGTACATCCACAGCGTTAGCTACAGTGTCTTGCGAAAGTGTTCACACCCGTAGACTTTTTTTTTTCAGACGTTGTGATGTTACAACCACACACTTCAGTATATTTTACTGAAATTCTTAGTGACAGACACAGTTGTGCATAACATCTGATTTGGAAGAAAACTTGATGCAATGCTTTCGACAATTTCATTTGGAACAAGAGTCACTGGTGTTAGGAGTTCAAATCTTCGCTCAGTCTGTCTCAGTCGCTGTATGTTTGGGCAAGACACCTGACCTGCCTTGCTGGTCAGAAGGCCTGGTGCCACAGCTGCATGGCAGTCTTGGTTCTGTCAGACTGTCCCAGGACAGCTGTGGCTACAAAGTAGGTCACTACCATTTGCAAGCGAATGACTAAATGTAGAGTGAAGAGCTGTGGGGTTCTTTAGACTCAACGTACTGTGCAGGCCATTTACCCTTTAGAATCAGAAGATTGTCATGAGAATATGAATTCACTTTCACCAAAGACAAAACTTTACAGAACAGCTTTACCCTGCAGTTACAGCTGTAGTTCTATTCGGATTGCTTTCTACAGGTATTGTACATCTTGATACTGAAATGTTTGCCCAATACCTTAGCAAAATACTTCAATATCAGTCAGATTGGATGAAAACTTTTATGACGTCAATTTTCATGTCTTCAAGTTTTAAAACCACAGTTTCAGTTACATTTGGGACTGATAAGGACATTCTTAGACATGAATATTATTTTATTAAAGATAACATTTTTTGGTGTGTATGTTTTGCATTGTTAACCTGAAATGGTGAACTTAGGTTTTCTTCCTAGACTGCTCTTTATTTTGTTAATTTCCATCATATTCATCAATCCTGACTACAGTAGTTCTGTGTTCCTATTAAAAAAAAGCATACAAATAACATGATGCTCCTAGCACCATGTTTGACAGAGGAAAAGTGTGTTCAGGATGATGCTAAGTGTTAGTCTTCGTCAAAAGAGCATTTGACATGTAAGGCGTAAAAGTTAACTTTTTTCCAAGACATGTTTGGCTTTCTTCTTGCTACCCTCTCTAAATTCTGCAGTGTGGTGCACAACTAATAGTTTTTCTCTCAACAGATTGTCCTACTTAAGACATGGATCTTTAACGCAGCTTTGCTGATTAACGCTCTCCTTGCCAGAGCTGTCAGTTTAGGTGGATGACTCCAATGGTTGACTAAAGTTCTTTACACTGAGATTATTTGACACAGGTGATTTCCAAGTATCAAAGTAAAAGAGACCGAATATAAACACACACCACACTGTGGATCTTTTCATTTGTGTATAAAAATGTGAAAGACTTTCATCCCTCCATACATAAGTGCAACCTTGTGTAGAAATCCCAATAAATAAAATATGAAGTTTACAAATTTAAAGCAATAAGCAAACAGTTAAGAGCCAGTGAGCAACTTGATGAATATGTTTTCAATTGCATTGTTCTCCTTCAGAGTCTGCCAGGGCCACTTCAAAGACAATAACAGAAACTAATATCTCTGATGAATTTACACAACGAATCTATAGATGAACTACATACAAAATTAATAAGAGTTGAAACCAAAGTGGTTTGAACCCTGCATATTATATCAGATTTAAAAGCTGCAGTGTTTCAGGATTCATTGATTTGACATGAACATCGTTCTTCATATTTTGTTTACAGAATCTAGAATGTCTTTTTTTAAATCCAACTTTTCATCCCTGTATTATTACAGACTAATCTTCATATATTTCATACAGACTCAAACAAAAAACCTTACTGATCCAAGTTTTCTTAGCTAATATCCATGGCAATGTGAATCCTTGCCCTCTATTCAGTTTTAGCTTTCATAAGCCAATGCAACTGTAGACTTCAATCTGTAACAGAACCAAATCAGCAGCTGCAGACTCGCCTCGACAGAACCTATTCACTGCCAGCCGAGACATGCAGCACAGATTGCCGAAAAACCTAAGTAAATAGAAAAGAGGAATCAAAAGGGAGGAAAGTATTAAAGTAATCGCAAAGAAAATATAAGAAAGTCTCCCACAGTGACGGACAAGATTCTGAGAAATATTAGTTGAGCTTTCAATTATACCATTAATCAGTGCGTGTTATGAAACTTTTGTGCTAGGTCTAGTTTGCATGTCACTGCAAGGCCAGAAGAGAAGTTAGCCTTGCAGCAGATCCGTTTAAAGAGACAATATCTGTTTATGATTTTGTAGAAGCTGTATGCAGCATTCATATAATCTCTTTCATGTTAGATCTGTGAAAATTGCCAAGACATGTATGTACTCCATAAATGTTTATGCATGTTCATGTATGTAGCATTTTCTGTTTACTATCAGTGGTGATCCATTAAAGAGGCAGCATGGCTCTTTTAGTGTATATTATATTTGTATGAAATGTCTGCAAACTTACAGAGTCTGAAATCCAAACTAAAGAGTCATTCTTCCATGCCGCTGCTCTTTAAGTATTTCAAACCACTCACTGACTCAAGCCTCCTCTTCTTTCACTTAGTTACATTTCATTGAATGCTGATCAGGGGTAACATTATGACCACCAGCCCACTGTGTTGGCCCATTGGGACATGGACTCCATTTGACCCATGAAGGGATGCTGTGGTATCTGGCACCAAAGTGTTAGCAGCATTTTATGTAATTTGTGTAAGTTGCGAGGTTGGGCATTGTTTGCACAGTATATTCCAGATATACAGATAGATTTGAATTCAGAGCATTCCTAAAACATTTTTGCTTTATTGTACTGTGGTATTATGCTGCTGGAAGAAGCCACAGCCATCAGGAAATATATGTCACGTAAAACGGTGTACATTGTCTGCTCAGTTAGGTGGTATGAGTTAAACTAACATCTACTTGAGCATTCCCCAAAACCTCACACTGCCTCTAATGGTTTGCCTTCTCTGTACTGAACACATACTACATGTTCCCAGGTAAGCAACACACAGGCACTCAGCCATCAATGTGTTATAACAGAAAACATGATTTATTTGACCAGGCTAACCTTGTTTTGGAACCTTCAACAGCAAAAATAAATCAGCATGGGAACCCCGACTGGTCTGCAGGTAAGAGCCACAGCAACTTGACTTTTACATTGTACCACATGGTGCAGCTTTTGTTTTCCTGATGTCATTAGGTGCTTCAGGTTTAACACCATTTTCTCCTCGTACCCCATTTGATGGATGCTGGCCACTGCAGACCAGAAACCTGGCGATACAATTGTACTCTTTAAAATCACTATTCTTGATGAGTTTTTATGGTTCTAACACTTTGAGGATAAAATGTAGTCTTGTTATTTAATATATTCTGCCCACAAACAGGTAAAATTATAAATCTCTTAATAGCTTAATTTTACACACTGCATAATGTTACACCAGTTTAGTGTATATCAACTTTATTTAGGATGAGTTCTTATGCTAATTACATTTCCAGTGATAGGCTCTGAGCAGTGATGGGTAGGTCAAATAATTAAAGCCATTGCTTTTTATTGTTCATTAAATGTATCAAAACTGAAAAATTGCATTTCTTGTAAATCAACAAATAGCTGTTTTAAATTATGTGAAAATCCGGTGAAGGTCAGGAACACATACTTTTCTGCATAAATATGCATAATTTAGCAATTCCCTCAGTTTCTATTAGATTGAAAACTACTGCCAACATTGAAGACCTTACAGGACTATATTTTTTGCCTTTCATATCTCCAAAACCACAAATGCACAGACTAGTAGGTGTTCATTTCACTTTCACGTATTGCTATGATATCAGTGCAGTTTTCCTTCAATCGACTGATAGAAACAAAGAAATTAAGGCTACAATCACACACCAACTACAGGAAGTTAGCAGAAACAATTCTGATGGAGTCTCATCTGTTTATAGACATTCTTCCATTGTGTGTAAAGGATTTTCCATCAATGTGTGATGTAATTTTGTTCATGAGTAATTCACTTGAGAAAAACAGGAAAACCCGATTCAGTGTTCCCCAGCATGAAAAATGGCAAATGAGATCAGAGAAGAAAAAAAAGCTGGATTCTTCAGATATTCATCTGCAGGTCAAATGGAACCCATTTGACCATATGCATGGCTATGAAGTTCACTGCAAGCATGTTTTCTGTAAATCTGATTCAAGTTTAATTTAAAGAAGTTTAATCAGTTTAAGTTCATGTATCGACTGAAAAAAATTAGATTTTTCTTTGATTTTAAATACAAAATCTCTTTACATAGAGTTCAATAAGAACAATAGCTAAAGCAGTTGAAGCTGTGAGCACAGGTTTTAGTGTTGTGACCTAAGTCCAGCTGTTACATGTGTGAGTATTTGCTGAGGTCAGAGGTCAAATTTTTCTCACAGCTCCCAAAAGCAGGGTTGACCTTGTTCAGTCTTTTCCAGGTTAACTATGCGGTAATTTTCTTACAGTGATAAAAAAAAAAAAATTAATTAAAATATACAGCTCAAAATTGCACACATGCACTTTTTCATTACGGGGTTGGAGCGTTTTGTGGATCACAAAATCCCAGACATTTTCCTTGTTCTTTAAAAAAAAAAAACAACAACAAACATTCCACAGATGCCTCTGCTGTTGATGGGGAGATGTCTTTATAGAGAAACCAGAAATATCCAGGCAACAGTTAAAAATCTCTTTGACTGAAACCACAAGACAACAAAGAGCAGAGTTCATCCCTTTAGAATCAGGTCAGATCATAAATTTGCTCAGGCTCCTTCACAAAAAAACACAAGCTTTTTACTCCAGACTTAACAGACTCCTTCCGGTTGTGGAGGAACACAGACAAGACCAGGACACCAACAGAGCAGGAAGTGGACTGAGAACAGGAAGCTCTCAAAACAATGCTAAGTAAACTACTGAGTATAAATATAGTGTTTTGAGAGTGAAATGCGGAGCCCAAGGGGAAAACAGAATTTGAATATTTTCTGTGGTGTAGGAAGTATTTGCAAAGTGAAATCATGGCAAAAATAAGTTTATAATGTCAGTGGTGAATTTTAATTATCATAACTTGAGATTGAATACCTTAAAAAAGTGTTTGATGGCTGGAATGTGGCTGGCACACTCATTTTTCCTGTAGTCATCCACATTTTGGCCGACCTGGAAACAAACACAGGATGTATACGCATAATTGCATTCATGTCATAAGCCTCTTAGGAGACAAAATAAAGACGAGGGAAACAAGCTGGGGAACAGGAGGGTTCATAATAATGTCAAAAGACATTTTATGTTTAGCTATATGGTACATTAGCATCCATTATGCTTTATTCATTCAGTGTTTGAAAGGTTAGTCTTGCACCATAAATGTGGACATTCAAATAATCAGAAATACCAGGAAAACAAATTGACTGTATAAAAAACACTAGAAGTTAAAATAAGAAATGGTTTATAAATATGTATTAAGGGCAAAGACTAATGTGTTGCGGAAAGGAGAAATATTCAGATCTGGCCCAAAGGTCGATTTCCCCTTTTCACATCTCATACACCCACTTTGTACCAATCAGTTCACATTTTGGGCTTTCCTATTAAGGTTTTGCATACCCACCAACCTAAGCTGTTGAATATCAGAGGTTTTTCTCCTGTCAAGTGTTTATGTGATAAATAATTCCCAAAATGCCAAAAAAACTTACATAAAATTACATTTTTGTTACACTCTCCATTTTCCAGAGAGCAAACACACGGAGGATAATGACAATGTAAGCAATACTAACCAAACTAATTCAGGTAATCGCTAACAGAGAATGCTAAACATTCTTTAAAATTAACACTTTAAATCATTTTGTCTTTGTTTTAATATGTAAAACCCCACATGCTCTGTCACACACTTGATGTGATGTCACCTTTGCTTGTTAAATAAATTAATCGTTGATGACAGCACATAGCTGGAATGCCAGAAAGGAATATTTTGACAATTGTGAAAGAGGAATCAGCTTAAATCGGTATCGACAAGTTTAGAGTTTTAATATTAATGGGTAATTTTGCCTAAACATAAGAGTGTCAAGTAAATTTCTCAACATAGGTCTAAATTTCCTCTCTACAAGAATTTATAACAGTCTGGTAGGTTTTTTGCGAGTACAGTTTATGCATTATGTAGGAGCTTTGGAATTACTGTAAATGTCCAAGCTAAAGGAAATTAATCTAAGTTAATTCTTGGGCATTGTCATTTGTGAGTCTTTCACTTGTTCTAGTGTATGATTTATGATAATTGATGCAACTCACCCAGCTTATCAAAGCAATCCGAAGAGCTCCTCCATCCACTCCTCCCACTTTACACAGTCCATATTGAGGTTTAGAGATGTGAAACTTTTCTGCCAGTTCTGCCACACCACCCGCTGTAAAGGGAAAGGTTTAAAGAAGGAAAAGCAATATTATTCACATTTACTTTTAAAGTACACTACTTGTGGGAAATAGGGTGGTACATTTTTATTCTTTTACAACACAAAATTATTGTTTTTTTATTACTTCACAAATTAACAGTTCACTCTACCTCCTGAGTCGGCCAGTTTGAGCTTGTTGGTAACCCCTTCATATGTAAATAATGCCCTGTGAGCATAAGGAGAACAAATGTAAGTTAGCTGCAAAGAAATATGACACAAAGCCACAAAGCCACAGCTTTCTGGATAAATCTACTGACATGTAGATTTATCCAGAATCTAAAGCTTTTTTCTATGTGCTCGTGAGGAGACTTAAAACTTTAAAGCTTAACATTGTTCATTGCAGTATGCACAAGCAAAAAGTTAATCGCATAAAAAAATAAAAATAAATCAGATTGTCAAACTACATCCACAAACTGTAAGGCAACAAAAAGCTGTACATAATTGTGAATTTGAGGGAAAACATGAGATTTACAAGAAACAGCATTATGGATATCATGGATAATGTCTACAGCAGAGTTAAGTCATTACACAAAATCCCAAGCTTAGGGACGTGTTATAACTGTGAAGATCCCCAACTCTTTTGTTGTCTGTTGAATCTGAATCTGTTGAAAAGTCAAATATCTGTTGTGCACTGTCCACATCTGGCTTGTGTGGAAGATTGACAAGAAGAAAAACATTTCTGAAGACCTGGAAAGCCCTATTTAAAGATCACCACAACTAATATACCTGACACAGCAAATATGTAGAAGATAGTGCTCTGTTCGCCTGAGACTTAAATTGAACCATTTGACCTGCATGGCATCAGTCTTTCCATCAACTCAACTCCTATGTTGAGGCTGAAAACCCCTAAACCCACGGTGATGATAGAACCATGCTGTGCCAAGGTTTTTCTTCAGTGAAGACAGGGAAGCTGATCAGAGTTGATGGAAAGATTGATGGTGCTAGGTAGAGAGGAAAATTGGAAGAAAAAGTGGTGTTGGCTGCTTGTGACTGGCTTAACCTTTATACAGGACAATGACTCTTCATAAACAAGCAAAGCTTCAATGTAAGGACTTAAATCAATACCTATGTATCTGTCAGAAAGGCTCAAAGTCTAGATCTTTAGCCAATTAAAAATCTGTGGCAAGACATAAAACTGCAGTTGGATCCTCTTCAAGAATGAAAGAGAATGAAATAGCTCATTTGCAGCTATTATGCAAATGAGAATTGACATCAACTTTAGCCTCTGGATGTTCAAAACTGGTAGAGACATAAGACTTAGATATAACTGCATTAAAAGGAGGTTCTACAAAGCTTTGACTCAGAGTAGCTGGATAGAAATGCATTCCATACTTGCGAGATTATTATTTGTAAAATAAGTAAATAAATAATAATGTGTCATTTTCAAAGTTTCTGTTTTATTCTTTTGAAATTTCCATCTCTGTCATTTAACATGCTGGAGTCAAAATAGTGGTGAGTGAGTGAGGTAAACTTCTACATTATCCAGGGCAAACAGAGTTTAATCACACACTTAGTAATGCTAACCATGCTAACTTTGCTAATTATTTAAGATAGGATGCTAAAAATACTATAAAATGAATGCATTAAATAACTTGCAAATTTGCATGCATAGAAATAAGTTTATATTATATTTATTCTATATTTGTATTGTTATATTTTCCTTTGAATTCATAATTCTATACTAACTGATATAACAAATAATCCCAGTAAAACACAAAAAATTGTGTACAGTTGTAGTTTGACAAAATGTGAAAAAGTTCAAAGGGTGACTGCTTAAGCAATCCACTGTAGTGCTGCTGCACACAATAACTATATTTTTGTATATAAAACTGGAAACATGAACTTTCTTCAATTGCAAAGATCTGACAGTGACATAGTACACCGTATTCCAAATTATTATGCAAATTGGATTAAAGTGTCAGAAAGATTAAATTTTTTGTTGTGCTATTAAATTTATATTGTGTGTCAGGGCTCTTTGAATCACTATGATTAATTTCAAAGAGCTGGTTGATTAGTTTGTCTGGTGAGCTCAATTAAAGGAAATCTACTGAAGAAGGATGTTCCACATTATTAAGCAGGCCACAGGTTTCAAGCAATATGGGAAAGAAAAAGGATCTTTCTGCTGACAAAAATCATCAGATAGTGTAGTGCCGTATGACAAGGTATGAAAACATTTGATATTTAACGGAAACTGAAGCGTTATCATTGTACTGTGAAGAGATTTGTGGCTGATTCAGAACAAAGATGGGTTTGTATAGATAAAGACATAATGAGGAAGGTTTCTGTTAGACAAATTCATCGGATTAAGAGAGCAGCTGTTAAAATGCCCTTACAAAGCAGCAAACAGTTATTTGAAGCTGCTGGTGCCTCTGGAACCTCAAGGTGGAGGATCCTCCAGAGGCTTGAGGTGCATGAACCTACTATTGGGCCCCTAACCAGCAGAAACGGTCGCAGTGGGCCCAGTTGTACATGAAGATTAATTTTCAAACAGACTTGGATGGTCCAGATGGACGCAGTAATTGGTGGTGGATGGCCACCCCGTCCCAACACGGCTGTGACGTCAGCAAGGAGGTGGTGGAGTCATGCTCTGGGCTGAAATCATGGGAAGAGAATCATTGGTCGGCCCCCTCAGGGTCCCTGAAGGTCTGAAAATGACCTCAGCAAAGTATATGGACTTTCTGACTGATCACTTTCTTTCATGGTTCAAAAAGAAGAGCCGTACCTTCAGTAGCAAAATCATCTTCATGCATGACAATGCACCATCTCATGCTGCAAGGAATACCACTGTGTCATTGGCTGCTATGGGCATAAAAGGGGAGAAACTCATGGTGTGGTCACCATCCTCCTCTGACCTCTGACCTCAACCCTATTGAGAACCTTTGGAGTTTCCTCAAGCAGAAGATCTGAGGGTGGAATGCAGTTCATATCAAAACAGCAGCTCTGGGAAAATATTCTGACATCCTGCAGTGAAATTCAAGCAGAAACTTTCCACAAACTCACAAGTTCAATGGATCAAGAATTGTGCAGGTGATATCAAAGAAGGGCTCCTATTGTTAACATGTAACTTGGTCTGTTAAGATGTTTTTGACTGAAATAGCTTTTGATTTTAGTACATGTGACCACTTAATGCTGCACATTCAAAGAATGACCACTTGTAGTTCTTTATAATCCATAAAATGTTTAGAAAATCTGCAGGGCATAATAATTTGGAACAGTTCATTTTGAGTTTTTTATTTTTGAAGAAAATACAGTTCTCATTGGGAGCTTTGTTCAGTAAAATTTGATTTATACTGTAATAGTTCATGACATGAAAATTATACCGACCATCATTTGCATTGACCATTTAAAAAAAACTGAGTAAATATCACTTGCATAATAATTTGGAACACGGTATACACATTTCTGTGCTTTTTAAGTAAATATCAAAGATATGAAGCTACGCTGAAACACAATAACCAACATTCACAGTGCTTTCTTCAAACTTGGATGGCTCCTCAGTGTGAAACAAACACAGCCAGCGCTGCTAAGAGCTCCAAGGTTTTAGGCATTTTGCAGGTGAAAACCTGTCCTACCACACCCTTCAGTCAGTCTACTGTCACTGTGGCAACTCAACTTAAGATGTGTTTTCATGAGACCATTGAGACACAACTCTATTGCTTTGTTAAGAGCACTATAATTAATTTGCTTTGTAGCTGAAGCTCCAAGGCAGATTTGAGTGATAAAGAAGACAGAGTAAAAAAGAGACAAAGTGAAAAACTAACAGTAGCCTTGATTGGAAAGAATTGGAAAGTTCAGCATTGAAATCAATTATCTACTCATTGGTAGCTTTGCTTTGAACATCAACTTCATTTATATGAATCCTTTGAAGAAGAAAAGTAAAACTTTCACTGGATGGTCTAAAGTGAGATGAAGTGACTCATCTTGCATGAGAGTACACGAATTTGAATGTTTCCATGGTTGAACGTGTGTAGGTGTAAATCTTCCGTCATGTCAATAACATCTGGAGCAAGGTAGAGAGGAGCCATAAGTAGCCATTACAGCAGGTCAGAGGTGAAAGATGCCTGTGCGAGTATGTGGATGTGTGTATGCAGTGGGAGGAGACAACATTTAAAAATGTGTTGGTTGGCTACTGACAAACTGGACAAAACAGCAGAAGTTTAGCTTACAAGTTGTTAGAGGCCCGTTATCTCCGTCAGCATCTACAGATCACTCGGTTTTGTTTTTTCTAACACAACAAACCTGCCTTTGTTTCTCTCTTTCCATTGAACAAAGCACACAACAGGTTAGAGAGGTTAGTGAGCTGAGGACACACTAACCCTATTCATCATGTTGCATCCTGGTCAACTGCATGAGTGGGTAGGATGACAGTGTTCATTTATTATTTATTGTCCTTGTAATGGAAATGTTTACAAGGTTTATATCACGTCACTAAGTAAAGGTGAAGTGCAAACCTTCTCTGAAGTTTATTCAGTAAAAACTTTGCAAATTTGTCCCCAAAGAAGCACAAACTCTCTCTATCTCTCATGAGGCTGATGAACTCTTTATTCCCTTTGGGATTAATTTAAAGTGTTAGTGTAACTCAGGAAAAGTATGTTAGGGTTAGGGTTTGCTTAACCCTAAATCAAGAGGCCATTGCACTGAACCCCATTGAAAACCTCTCGGTTATTCCACCAAATATTGATTTCTGAATTTTTCCTGAGTTAAAACATCAGTATTGTTTCAAGATGAATATGAACTTGTTTTCTTTGCATTATTTGAGGTCTGAAAGCACTGCATCTTTTTTGTTATTTTGACCATTTCTCATTTTCTACAAATAAATAATACATTTTTGCTTCAAATTTCATAGACATGTTGTCAATAGTTCATAGAATAAACGTTCATTTTACTCAAAAATATACCTATAAAGTGTAAAATCAGATAAACTGATCATTTGAAGTGGTCTCTTAATTTTTTCCAGAGCTGTATATGATAACTTACATAAGAACAAATTTTCTCTACAATATGCCGTTGGGCAAACGTAGAAAGCTGGAGGAAATGCAAATGACCGAATAAAAATTAAACACGCCCATTAGAAAAACATTTATTTTAAAACTGTACAATTGCTCCATTCAATCAAAACTGAGGCACTGACCTAAATTTATGGAGTTTATGGATCCTTGGTCCTCCACTGTTCCTAAAGGTTAGTGTTCACAAGGAAATGTCACTGTTCCTGAGTCCAACTCCATGAGCTAATTCTCCACCCACAGGGCAGAGGCATGCAGTTGACAACAAAATGAGTGGGGGGGGGCACACACACTTTGTTCTACCAGCCGGATTTTGCAAATACAATAATCTTTGCATTGTAAGCTTTAAAGGGCAACAGTTGAATTGTTTTAGTCTTTTAACAAATGTTTAAATGTGAATTGTTTTCAATGCCTAAAATCTCCAGTTATGATGTTAAATGTGAATAATGTAAAATATCTACATCTAGGTCATGCTCAAATATACCATGTCCTGGTATTGGTGAGTAAGTTCTGTACGTTTTCTGATTAAATTATTAAACCTCTACCATGTTCATCCTAAGTCTATCTACCTTTTGGCCCTGCACGCAACATAAAAAAAAACAACAACAAAAAAACATGACAATTACCTTCACAACTCAGAAAGCTTGTGTGCAGAAGACAATGGAAAGAAATATGCCAAACTCTGTTTTACACTTAATAACTAGTTTTACATGACATAATTTGTATTTACATTAGTATACAGTCGATGACTGTGTGACCCACGTTTCATAGAACTGTTTAATTTCTACTCTTTCAGTCAGCTTCTGGAGACAAGAGATAGATGCTGGCTCTATATGTATGGGTCTCAGTATTAATAGGTTAGTATGCTTGTTATCTGCACCAATGCATTATGTTGTTTATCCATTTAGTCTTTTAGTGGTTTAACTCAAACATTTGAAATTTTATGACATTTTATGACACAGCTGTATTATTGCACTGTTTACTAGATGAACTACAGTGTGCAATAAACCAAAGGAAGCCCTGGTGTTTGCATTGTGTGCCAGTTTTATCACTGCAATGCCATGGTAGCATAAGTAGCTTCTGAAAGTCTCCTAAGCTAATAGACCAGATAGTGCCCCTCCACACACATGGAGGGAGCAACAGATGGGAAAAACAGACTCTCTTTCTCTCTCTACTCCAGCCCACCTCCAAATGCAGCCAGCTATGACTTCAGAGGGAGGAGAAGAGGAGAGATTTGAAAAGTAGAGAAAGAGGCCACCATTAAGGGATGTGAAAATGGGGGGGGGGGGGGGGTAATATAATAATCTAAAACATAAAGCTTTCAAAATAGTATGTTCTACAGATAAGATCTCGACATTGTTACCACAGTTAGAAACCCGACACATCCATGAAGAAGAATAAGTACTAAAAGGCATCCATGCAGTTTATAAACACAGACATGCTCCCACACAAAGGGAAATCTACTGGAATTTTGAGTCAGTTGCAATTACAGTGGTTTGTTTGGGTCTTTCAGACCCTTCATCCCCCCCAAACGTTATGATCTATCAAGATTAGCAGAAGCAGACCTTGTCGTCACCAATGCAAACATTCCCCTACACCAAGGCTGCATTCACTTTGAGTGTGGTAAAACACCGGGCAGGCTTCTCTTGTTATGTAATTTCAGAAGATTTTTTTTTATCCCAACACTTTAATAACAGATAAGAATAAATCCTTGGACCAGAGACAAAATTGTGTTGTTTTGTGTTTGACCCCCCCACTTGAATTCCATATTTAGATATCAGACTGCTCTTTATCAAAATATTATAATTTTTCTCCTTCTCTGAATCATCTCACATTTACGTAGACTTTCAAAAAATACAGTTATACTTTACAGTCACCTTTTTCTCCAAGTTTTTTATTTCCTTTCTAAAACTCTCTCTTTAGCTCAAATATTATCTATTAATTTAATTCTTGCCTACAATAGGGCTTAATGCGTTTTTGTTCCCTTAACCCCCTTTCAGCTCCCCAAATCCTCACTCTCTGCTCAAAGCTGACCTGTCTCCTGTTTCTATTTTTAGCTCGTCTCTTAGTCTACCTCGCCGTCTACGTTGTGCTGGGGAGCCCGGAGACATCCCTGTAGCACAACTCACTCATTTCCTCTGTCCAAACATGGGCAAAATAAGTCTAGCAAGAGCTGACTGCTTAAAAAGTAATTTTTCCTCTTTTCCTCTCTTTTTTTTTGCCACTGAGCTTGTTACTCATGCAGTCTCTATAGAGCCGCCCCAAAGCTTCACACATTCCTACAACAGTCAGAGACATATGGAGACTTATCATGAGGGCTTGTGACTAAGAAGTAAGTAATAAAATAAATGACTTGGAGGACATTACAAAGAGAAAGAGAGTGGAAAAAGACAAAGAGTTACAGCTGACATGTGTACATATTTATACAGAAATATTCTGTACATGTGTATTCTGTGGAATGAAGCATCACAGTTAATATTTATGCTACATGCTTTTTTTTTTCTTTTTGTCTTTCTTCCCTTTTCTAACTATGGTAGTACGGAAAACGGACCCATCTCTATGGGCTCACTGGTGGCTGCTGTGACTCAGTAGGAAGAATATTGGTCTTACAAAAGAAAAGTTTTGGGCTTGATTCAAGCTTCCTCCTGCATGTCGATGTGTCCCTGGGCAACACACTTAACTCCATGTTGCCTGTTGTGAATGAGTGTGTCTGTGACTGTGTTTGTGAAAATGATTTGGTGAATGTGGCTCTAGTGCAGAGATACTCAAATTTAGTTATCATGCATCACTTAGTTCAGGGGTGGGCAACTCCAGGCCTTGAGGGCCGGTCTCCTGCAACTTTTAGATGTGTCTCTACTTCAACACACCTGAGTCAAATAATGAGGTCGTTAGCAGGACTCTGGAAAACTTAACTGCACTTAGGAGGTGATTCAGCTATTGGATTCAAGTGTGTTGGACCAGGAAGACGTCTAAGACTTGCAGGACACCGGCCCTCGAGGACCAGGATTGCCCACCCCTGACTTAGTTGCATCCCTTTTCAACACAACTAAACCAGATGGCTAAATGTCTTCCGCTCTGCAGAGGCCTGGAAATAAACTATTAATTTGATTCAGGTGTGTTAGAGCAGAGGGGCATTTAATGGCCCTTTTCCTTCAGTGCCCACTCAGGGACCATGAAACTGTTAGCAGTTTCATGGTACCGGGCAACAGCTAACAGTTTCAGGTACTGTTAGCAGTTGGCATGTGGCATGTGGAGTCAGACCGAAAGCATCAGAAGATTGTCTGTCTCTCATTGGCTGGGGCTTGGTCACCCTGGTTACATCACAAGAGTGACTCCCTTACAATAAACCAACCTGTCATTTGTTGTTTGGTTAGTAGAATAGACTTCATTCCACTTGAGGATCGGTAGCGAAAAATGAATATTGCTATTCACAGACGCATTCGATCTGATTTTCCTGAGCTTCAGCTAATTTACAATGAAGAACAGGCAACAATTTCAGTGTCAACAACTTTTGGCTTAAATTGCAATAAAATATGTTTCTACAGTATTGGCCCAGGGCAAAAGCACACTTTTAAAACTAGGTAACATTTTCCTTTCACTTAATGTTTTTGAGCTACTGTACTTTGAGTTGGTTTATGGTTGTAACATTAAAATGGAGAAAAGTTCAAGAGGTACAGATACTTTAACAAGGCTGTGTAAATTAATGCAAGTTGTCTCAGTAATTCTTTTTGACATTGACACATAGAGACATCTTGATTTCAAGAGATTAGTTTACTCTTTGTGTATTCACCCATTAAGCCACTCCCATTTTCCTTTGCAAGCCAAATAACCATGCAGATCCACGGACAGGTCAGCTTTGTAAAACCTTTAACTTTTCAGATAGCAGTTAAACTTGAAACATCTAATAAACACAATAACAATTTGGCCTTTAATTGTTAATTGCAAAATATAAAATGTAAATAATTTTTCATCAGGTGTTGTAAACCTGTTGTTCAGACTTTAAGGTTTCCTGCAAAGTAAAAGCAAAAGTGAAGGAAACTTTATTATATGACTGTAAGCGCAGTGACTGATAGTTATTGATCGGGGGATTTTTAAGAGATTAGACGACATTGGAAATTTGTAGCTCCAAGATACATGGTATATAAAGGCAGCCATAATGCTTAAAATGTTCAGAAGAGACAGGTTTTGATTGTATTTTGTTTTTCTTTTGGGTGGGGGTTATGGGAGCAGGGAATTAGGCAACAAATTATAAAACCATCAAACTAAGCATACATCCTGTCCAGCATTTCAAACTGCTGAAAGTGTGCAGTTTCTTTTTCTTTTCTTTTTTTTGGTCTCGTTTTAAGTGGTGAAACTTGGATGTCAAAATGATGTTTATGTAAAAACTTCCCAGGGCTCATTATTTCAGCAAGACATGATATGAAGAGTTCAGTCAGCGCTCCTTCAACGTAAGCTATGAGCCATGGCATTGGAGCTTCATTGGTTCAATTATAACTTTCGCTGTTATTAACAGTTCCCATCGCAGGCATATTGCAGGAGATATTCGGAAAAATGAAAACACAAGTAAGATGCCTTTAAGCACTGATGTGGTTCATAAAACTAAGAATAATATCCTGCTGCTGTACTTTCTAGAGAAGACAATCCTTGGAAAACAGCTTAAGGAAAAGATTTGTTGGGTCAACAAAATAATAAGAACATCCTATGATATAATTCACCAAGCACTGCACATGAACCAGTGCATTCCCTTTTACCAATTGGATATACAAAACGTGATGGCAAAGCTCTAAAATGGGTTTTGTAAAGTTTAATGATGTAGTAAAGAGTGCCTTCAACTCAAAAATAAGTAAATGTCCAATAAATCCAAACAATTTATTATGATTCTCAAATATTGCTCTATCACAAAATTTATATTAGTCTCATTTTAATTTTTGAAAGTATACACTTAAGTCAACTGTGCACAAGTAGTTTCACAAAGAAATTGTGATACAAGTAAGTAATCTTTAATTTATGACTCATATTGCCAGATGGCTCTTGCTAACATGGCAACAGCAACAAACTTCTCCATTTCTATCTATAAAATAGAGAAGACTGAATAAATATGAAAAGCTTATTAACTGAGGCACTGTTCTCACTTCTGAAGCGCATTTTTATATTACCGTACATAATTCTTTTAGCAAAATATGTTTGTATTTTTTATCTACTAAAAAGTTTAGGCTTCTAAACTCAGAACAGTAAGAGCAGCAAATACATTATTAGAACATTTACAAAGCTACAATGACTTCAAATAAATAAATATATCATATATAATATTGTTCAAAGAACAAAAGAAACAGCATATCAGCACACTTAAGAGTTTCTGAAGAGATTTTCAGGTGAAGTAACATTTTTGCAGATAAACATCATCTTCCAGTATATTTTATGTTGATTGCCTTTTTGATGCCAGGGACCATTTGCTCAGATCCACCCTGTGAGAAACACTGAGTGATCTGTATAATTGTTGACAGGGTGGAGGACAAATCAGACTCCCTCTGGAGACTATTACATACCACTGAAACTATTTGGCCTCGAGAGAATAGTAAATAGACAGCAATATGACAGACATAATGGGGGAAAAAAATGAAAGAACAAATAAGTGATAGTTAATTGAAGAAAAAACTTGGTTAAAATGTAAACAATAGATTGCATACAATATCAGGCAGTGGGGGTGAGGAGCTAGAGGGCAGAACGGACTGGCTGGAATGCTGAAGGATGACGGGAGGGAGGAAAATCTCTGTTCTCAGCAGAACACGGAGCCAGAGAAGTTTGGAATATGACAAAGTAAACAAATAAGTAATTAAATCACTGCCAAGGACCAGTGAGAGAAAACAGCCCTCCCTTTGCTGAGGCAGATGGAAACAAATGGCAGGGTGGGTGGGGGACCAAAAGGGGCAAGAGAGACAAAAAGTAAGCTACTGTTTTGCAGATGTCAATCTACACAACAATTTCGGAAGAGACGCAGACAAAACACACCATCAACGGCAAGATTAATGACACAGAAGCAAGCGCTACGTTATCAGATGAGGAACCAAAGTGTAGACAACAGTGGTTCCAACAGTTTCATGTTACAGCCTTGTTATAATCCACAGACAACATGGAACGGTCACAGTGCAAACAGAGCAGCTCACATTTCAATTATACACCAAGCATTAGCATTCCTGTATCTTCGATATAATTACAACCTTCACAAAAGATAAGGGTGTGTTATTGTAGAGGGGGTGTGTATGCCTTAAACACACATGGAAAACATTGAATTATGAAAAATTATAGAAGATTTGCCAAACAAGTTCAATATTAACTGGCAAAACTGTATCCTTCCCCCTTCTTTTTATCTCATCTTGCATGCAAAGTGACCAAAAATGTTCAAACCAACAAAAAGACATAGAGATGCACAAGTCAGAGTTAACATGTTTTTATCAGCTGATCACCAGTTGATTAAGGGGAAAATTTGATTTTGGTCAACAGCTAATTCCTTGGTGCATCTACAACATGTGTGTCTCAATATGCACACACTTGTCAAATATGGGGTAAGCATTTTAGGTTTAAAAATATGAGAAATTGCTACTTAAGATCTTGGAAGAGGTTCACTGACATTAGGGCCTGAGTTTAAAAAGTTATATGATAAACAAGTGAAGGGAAGGAAACCCATTCAAGAGTTTCCACTGAGAAAAAAGGATGAGAAGCACCAGGGGATGTAGAGCACCTCTGGCAATAGAATCTCAATGGGGAAGCAATCACTGTATATTGGAGGAATCAAAAGGGGGCAAAGGATTATGTCATAAACAGGAGCAGATGATTTTATGAAAATAGCACAAAGTAGATGTTAGGTAACTCCATGTAGTAAATTGTTGGTATATTGAGTGTCTGAATTTGCTTTTGTACACATTACAGGCAATGGGAAGAAAGAAGATAAAAAATGATGATAATTCCCCTAAAATCATGGTCTTCTGGGATCTATGTGGCATTTCCTGTTCATGCTGACTTGCATAAACACAAGAATACCCCCCGTCCCCTTGCACCTTATCATAGTTATTATGGGCCTAGTAAAAGCAGAAAGACATCTTATCTCCAATCGCTTCCTTAATGTGTCTCATTTTCTCGTCTTTGCAATCTCTCCATTCTACTACAATTCTTTCTCTTTCTTGCCACTTCTAGACAAGTTATTCATCTGTCTTCTCAAAGAAATGTCCTCCTCTGTCCCCTTTTGCCCAATCTCAGCCTTTCATGTCCCTTTCCACTCATCTCCCTCAATTCATTCGCTTTCTCCTGGCAAACAACCTAGCTTTCCCATTGGGGTCGTCAGGACAACAAGACCCCTTCAGCTCTCAACCAGTACCCACTGATCAATCCCAACAGCCAGGCGAATAAACACGACAGGAGAAAGGCAGCTAAAGTTCTCAGGCTAGACAACACATTCAATGCAACTTTCTTGCAAAGTGTGAGTTAACCCTTAAGAGTCCACATCCACGGAGCAGTGATGCAGATTACTGTTGTCAGAAGAGCAATAAGAATGAGACAGTGTGTATATCCTTTTTATATGTGTGCTCTGTCTGTTGGTGTGGGGTTGGTATATGTGTGCCGCACTGTGGGTGTGTGTGGGGGTGTGCGTGTGTGGTGATTTCATAAATGTGCAATTACAAGCAAAATAACACTGAATGATAGCTGTGTTATACTTGGCACAGACTGATAGTATGACAGAATGTTTCAGCACGCACATGGCTGCTTGCACAACATTCTCTTTATTTTCAAGGCTTTCTATTGTAATGCAGTTTAACTATATCCTTGTTACTCCACCAACTAAACAACAAACAGTTGTCATCACTGATTTGGGTCAAATTCAAATTGATTACAAGTTACAGATGAAGGTAAAAACAGACAAAAAAAAACACATGGGTTTTTTTAACTGTGATTTGCATTAGTTCACAACCTTCCAGGCATTTTCACTTAAAAAAGATTAACACTGTCAATCCTTTTTAAGGAAGAATCACATTCCAGTCGTATCAAAGCAGGACTCATGACGCTGTCATGTGTGGACGTGCAAAAACTGTAGGCTACTTAAGGTCATAAGTAAAGAATTTCTAAGTTCCTATTTGCTGACCTCAGAATAGATGGTGATCGACATGGATGTGATGTCAATGACAGCTCATAGTTCAGACTTTTAAGTGAAATAGAACCAGTATCTTGGCTAAAAGAACTGGTTCCTCTATTACTCTAAAGATTCACACACGATAATTTGCATGATTACAAAATCAGTTTTAATGTACTTAATGTGCAGGGTTTGTTTTTTGTACACAGGAATTATTAAAACTTTTAAAGGACTATAAGACAAAACCACTTTGAGCTACAGCCTGAAGTTTCTGTATTAGATATCAATAACTTGAAAAAAATATTAGTGTAATTTTTGTGTCAAAAATTTGGGAATATGGGACCTTTGGTTCATTTCACACAAATACTTTTTTTACTTTTACCGTTTTTTTAAAGAAACCCTCCACAAATCAGAACTTTATGAAACTAATTCCATATATTGGGGAATGTCACATTCCTCAATTTGATTGGAGCCTCTCATTAAATTAGTACAAGAAAGTCCATCTAATCGGCATTCTAGACACCAAATGATGCCAGCTTCATTTAATGCAGGGTTAAACTGTTCTCCGTTATTTATCCAAAGCTTCTTCTGACATTCTCTCTACTGACGATAATGCTGAATGCAGGGACTGTGTTGGTTGCTGTTTATGTTCAAATTTTCTATCTTCCTTTTGTAATTAACATTGATTTAATGCATTTAATTTTAAGACAGACCTATTGTAATTGGAGTAAGGATATTAATGGATTCTACCATTTACTGCGTACCAAACTGGAATTTTTGCACATCATTACACATCAAGGAAAAATAAATAAATACAAGCTCCACAAACAAAAAGTCTTCCCACAGAGCCTTTTCTATGTGAAGCAGTAACACATTTTGTTGTGTCTACAACTGTTGACCTAAAAATGAAACATTTCCTTTTGATACTGTAATAAACAGAATGGCTTTTGAGTTGAGGGATTTTGAGAATTCAATGGGCCATTGGTTTAGATGGCCAGAATCACTAGGCGTAGGTAGGTATGAGATTCTCATGGTATGATAACTTTGCACCATCTAAAGTGAGGTCTGTATATTTTAATTTTTTTCTATTTCATCATACCTGATGAGCTAATCATGCCCATTTCAATCAACCATCTTGAAAAGGAACACATTTAAAACATTCGGGAAACTGACCCTTGCAGACTGAAGTTAGACACCCTGTCAAAGAATATTACATATTTTGATTGTTCTTCTAAAAAAGTTCTACAAAGTAATGCAAGTGCTTGAAAATCTAGCCTCCAATCATCTGCTTTGCAGATATGGCATCTCTGGCTTGCCAGTTGTAGCTTCAAAAAATGGCCTTGTCAAATTAAAAATGATGGCTGATGTTAATTTATTTTAATTTCCTCAACACTTTTTTGGGAGAAATGTTTAAAAGCCTTCCTCCAGGTGTGTCCAGCTGTCTATGCATGTTACTTACAAGCATCTCAGACAAATCTGGTACTTTCCCTTACATCTCTTCAAAATAATGTATGTCAAAGAAACAATATTACAAGTTACGTTGATGTTTTCACACAGTCATTTTTTTAAACATTGGTATATCATGAGCCCACAAACCAGGTCTAGGCTCCATCAATTAAAAAAAAAAAAAAAACTTTTAAAGAGGGTAAAAACACAAATATTATATCTGCTATATTATATCTGCTGGATACAGTTTCAAAGTTTCAATTGTTAAGTGAGCAAATCGTCATTTTGCTCCCAAAAGACATTTGACACCAAGACAAATAACAGCACGGGAGTGCCATAAAGTCATGAAACTTTAATTGCACCCTTTAAAGGGCTCTGTGTGGCAGTCCCACTTTTGTCAGTTAGTGGTCTTCAACCCAACAGGGTACCCAAACATAAACAGTAGACACGTACACACACAGCACTAAGTCAGCATTACCATCTGGAGTCATGTCTCATCAGGTCTAAAGGCTGCCATTACTCTGAAGCTTTATTCTGAGTGCCTAAATTAATCTAAACAATATTTAGGAAGGTAGAAAGCAGTTGTTAAGTGATACGTTATGAAATCTGACTCCAAGTTTTTGCTAAGTTGAGAAAAGCAGTATAATAGCCATAGCAAAGCTATCATCATTGTCAAAGAGGCCACCCACAGGCAGCAGCAGGTTGGTTAAAGGTTACAACCCACATGGTATGGTACAATATCTTTTAGCCTTTCAAACTGGAGATATGTGGCCTGATTACCTAGAATTTGTTATTTCCTTGCATATCTACCAGTTTTATAAGCCTAAACCGGACACGAGTATGGCCGAATGCAAACATTAAATAAACAAAATATATTAAACTGGTTTTGCAATTGGTCCACTGTAAAAATAAAAACTGAAAAAATAAACAAGAGCAAAAACACAAGCATTTCTTTGGAAATCAGTAGTGATCAATGTCACATGGGAAGCCAGTGCCAGGTGTTGTGCAAGAAGCAAACATAGAGAGAGACAAAATCAGAGAGGGGACTGGGCATTGGTTCAAAGTACACTCTCCTTGACTTCCTGTTTTCAGTAAGCTGCTTTTACGCTATTCTGTTATTTGTGTGAAAGCTCAATCAATCTGGTTTCATCTGCATGGTAGTGTACTCAACTTCAGAAGCCTTATTTTGAGTAAATGTATTTTACTAAGCAAGTAACCTTAAACTTAGTGAGTCTTAAGGTATCAATTAATCAGGCATGAGCCAGTGGAAATTTCTGGCAAGTTGCAGCAGCACACACACCCCAGGCATGTGCTGAAATGGAGGGGCTAAAACTTATTTAAACTGGTAATTTACTTGCATGTGTTCATGGTGCTGGAGGAGAAAATAATGTCACAAATTAAAATGCGTTAGCCATCAGTATACATTAAGCCAACTCTAAGGTAACCCTAAAGTGAAAATGAAACATAAAGCTCAAATAGGTTTTTAATGTAGATTTTTATCTAAAATTTGGATGGCATGTTGTGTTTCAATATATGAAGGCGATTTTCAGGATCTGTACGAGATTCTTCACATAACAACTTACTGAAGCAAAGTTCAGGTCTTAAAAGTTGCCAGAGTTGCTTGAGGTAACGGGAGTGAATGCAATTGTCTGACTATTACTATGTGATGACAGATTGCACAATATTTCAACCCCCAAAAATGTTCATATTGAAAGGCTTTCCTTATTAAGTGCTAGATCCTTTCAGATCATTGGTAAACATTAAGCAATTATAAAGTGTCAATTTCTATTCCAGTAAAACCACTTCAATAAATTTTGTTTTGTTACTGAGGGTAAATTGGAAATATTTTCCCACCAACAAGAGCTAAAGAAATGCACAAAAGTCTTAAGCCACACCTAGTTTGTTGTTGCTTTTTTGTGTCAGATTTAAAGAATCAACTTTACACTCCAGAGAGAAGTTGCTTTTTTGGAAATTGTGCTTGACTATTTTCAAAAGAATGATTTGACATAAAATTGTTTAATCTTGAAAATAAGATGACACTTGCCAGGTATGTCAACCACAGTACAGTGTCTGGTCCTAGATTTATATATTTCTGCTTCTTATGGACATATTTTGCTCATTTGTTGTTGAAGTTTTAAAGCCATATTCTTTTTGTGTTATGCTTATTGTACTGTTTCCTTTAAAGGCTGCCTCTAGCAAAGTGCCTAGAGACACAACTACAAATAGATCTTTTGCCAAGTTGTCTCTTAAGTTAGACATAACACTGACTTCATCACTTATGTTTGAAATAGCTTTTTCCTTTTCCTCCTGATTGATTGACAATTAGACTTATAGCCGCATTCAAACTGTCAGACCTGAACCCAGATCTCTGACTGGGTAAAACATCACATTCAAACTGTGCACCTTCCAAAAGGATGTGCATTTAGTTAGTGCCCAAGCTAACTTGTTTTGGCATCACAAGCCAGTAACAATCTGTTTCCATTCCAAGACAGTAAAGAAATATGTTAATATTTAGGGATTATGCAAAACTTTTAGTGCCACTGATTCAGTGTGATACAAACTATCTGAAGTGCAAATCAACTTTTTTTATACACCAATAATCATATTAGATATTGTTCTCAGAATGGCTTCAGAATGTCTAACTTTCCAAGTCAAAATTCTCACAATTTTTTGGGCTTGATACTCATCCAAGTACAGCTTAATACATAATACAACCTACTTAAACATCAAAAAGAAACAGCTTATGAAAACAGATGACAGATGACAAAGAGTGGACTGTGAATGCATGTTTAAAAAAATATTGACATAAAAATGAAATTATGGGCCCATGTGAGCCAATTTTTAAAAATGGATTGCCTAAATAAGTTTGTACAGTGTTGTCATTCCATCAGAAACAAATCCAACTTCAACCATTTCCTTTAGTAATACCCTATCAAAACTGAGTTACCAAGTGTCACTGCATTGAAATCATTTATTTACTTTATGTGCCTGTGCCTGACTACAGTGATGTCTAGTGAATAAAACTTTCCACAAACCTCACACACATTTTCAATGTCCTGCAGACAAGATGCATTTGAAGAACTCTGTCACAGTCCACAAAGATCTCAATATGCTAATTAGCCATTCAAAAGCATTGATCTCCCATGTGAGAAGCTTAGCATGACTGAAACTAAATTGTAATGTGTGAGCATACACTCCTTTGTTATTACATGTTTAGCTCAGCAGCTGCAGGTCTTGATTTTGGGCCTCCCCAGGAAATGTATGCTTCATTGTTGCATTCAAATTCATCCTTGATGTAACATCTAAATCTGAATTTCTTTTCCACACAACTATGATGGTTTCCTGAACAGAGGATTGCACAATCACGTGAAACCTGACGTTTTGCAGCTTATTTTTCTTCAGTTCTCTTATTACATGAACAAACACATAACACATGCACACAGTGCACGTTTCCAACCCAGAAGGAACAAACTTCTTGGTGTTCAAAGAGAATAGGCGGAGACCTTCAAAGCTATACACAGAGCATGGAGGTCTGAATGAAGGACGCATTGAAAACACTCCTCTTTTTTTGGTAGCCTTGCTGACAAAAGCCCTGCTTCCCATTCAGAAGACAAGGTCATTAGATAATGCACACACGGACCCCAAGGTCACACAGTGGGGGGCAGGATCCTTCAGTGAACCAAGCCTCACCTCATTCTAAACAAACTCTTCAGTGCCTTGAGACGCACATGTTCATGTCTACATTAAAAACATACATATTAGCTTGGATGGACAACTCCTCAATCCTTAAATCCTTACAAATCGCACTGAAAGACTGGGTGGAGCTTCAACATTGCCAAATTCCTTTCCCACTTCACTTACTTAACTTACTTGTTGAGTGATTCTCTCTGGTTTCTTGTTTTTTTTTCCTATTTTCAGACACCAAGGTTTTTGACATGTCAAAGCAAAACCTGCTCCGTGAATGCTTAATAAAGCAAACTCAATAGCAAAGTCAGAAAAAAAGATCATCTTGCAGGTTAACAAAGAAAGTTCTGAAAAGCAAAATATCCAGTGAGTGGTAGGTGTGTGTAAGAAAATGCCTCACTGATGTGAGACTATAGAGGAGAATAGGCAGGCTAGAGTGAGAATATGTCAAGGCAAAAGTGCCTTGAATAACTATTCATTACAACCAAGGTATGCTGAACAAACGAATGAATGACCATGAATCAGACAACCATTTGGAGCTGAAGACCATACCAGCTGCCACTTCTGTTTGCTACGAAGGAACCATAGAGACACTCGGCATAGCGGCATCTTCGTTGTGCATCATTTAAATGCTGCAGACTATCAAAGTAATGTTACTGACTATGTCCACTCCTGTATGACCACAGTGAACCCATCTTCAAACGGTTACTACTGGAAGGATCATGCACCAATTACCAAAGCCCAAATCACCTCAAACTGGGTTCTTGAAGGTGACAATGACTTCACTGTACTCAAACTGCCTCAAAGTTTAAAGCACTCAATCCGAGCACATTGTGGATGAGCAGCTTGGGTGAGTTGCTCGGGTGATAGCTTCAAAAGTCTTTATAGATCCAATATAGATCCAAACATCAGATTTTGCTCTGTATTTTTTTATTTGCTGTCCAATGCAAAACAAAAGCAATTTGGACAGTTTTGAAGCCCAAAGGAGATCTTACCCAATACTATCAAAGTATACCTAATAAGAAATATGTTTTAACTTTCTCACCAAGTAGAGGTGACCTGTTTGTGCCTCAAGAGAACCCCAACCCTGATAAATGACGTGTAAACAAGAAGAAAATACAAAGAAAAATAGGCTGCTTTTGTTTGAAAAGATGGATCCATTGCCACGGTGACAGACTGATGACCAAGCTTTGGGACAAAGAGACAGAGAGAAAAGCTAGAGCAAAGTGTCAGGTAGTCAAGTTACAACATAAAATGCTTTAATATGCCAGCAAAAAAAAAAAAAAAAGGAAAACACTACAATTCTACAAATATTTTTTAATTCGACAGACACCATTTATTGCAGACATCTAATGTGTATAGCCTCAAGTGTTGCTTTGTGTTTTTGTTTCTTATGAATGCAGTGTTATCCGTCAAATTAAAGAGTCTCTCTCTGAAAAACAAGCCCTGTCACAGATCAGCACACCAGCAGAAACACGATCCCAGGAGAGCTCCCATCAGAGAGACAGCAGTCCCAGATCGCAGGGCCAGGGTGAGGCCAGCAGCAGGCTGCAGGCCAGGTGCGGCTCTCCGCAGCGTCAGTGCATCACCCCGTTGCGATAAACCATAGTTGCACACATCTGCTACCACTGAGCTGGTAAATATAGCAGAAGTTGCGTGCAGCTTCCTGAGTTGGCCACTTCTAGATCTCTGACTGGATTAATTCAAATCAAACCTCCCCTTGCGCAACAGTGTGCGCACTCTCGCTGTGCATAACTGTGACACTATGAAACAATGTGAAGAGCAAGGAAGTTCCAACAAACGCATGAAAGTATCACTTTCAGACTAAACGCGTTAATAAAAAGTTTTACCAGTTGGTGGAGGAGCGGGGGTTGAGAATGTCCTCTTTGGCTGTGAGCAGCGACAGGCTGTAGGTGTCAAGGTTGACCGTTTGCCTGCTCATTATGGCAACAAAAAAAAAAAGTTCCCGGACCACTCCCGCACAGCTTCAAGTGTTCACGGGTCCTGGTGGGGGAGCTTTTTTGGGGTGGGGGGAGAGAAGGGGCAATCTTATGGAATCGGCCACACAGTAGTTAACGACCGGCCACGAAAAGACGCACAGAAAAAGTGTTGCAGATTCAAGGCGATGTAGTTCCAAACCAGAGCGGGCGATGTGTGCGCACTCACAGCTTGGAGGAGAGGCTGTGACTGCACGCTGGTCTTTGTGAGGCTGGGTGGAATAAGTTTTCGCCAAAAGCCCCACCTCCTGTTGAGAGAGTGGAAAGCATAATGACTTCACTCGCTGGGTCGTTGGGAGGAAAGGTGTTCCAGTGCAAGTCAAATGGCAACATTAGCCGTTCATGAATTGTGTGAAAGTCTATCTATTGCACATCGGCTGTTATGCAGCAGAAAATTTTAATATCTCGGAAATGTAAATGTTTTTATTTTAGTAATTCAGTTCCAACGCTGAAACCATTGTAATGTGCTCATTACACACAAACAGACACTAAGGAATTTATCACTGTTCATACTGACTGATTATGGTTTACAGATATTTAAAGCTAGAATATTACATACTGTATTATATCTTATACAGATTTGTATTTAATATAAAAAAAAAAACAGTGGCTCAGCACATGGTCATTTAAACAAAGAATATCAATGGGATATTTGGTGGACCAAACAAATGTGGTAGAAAAACTTTTAACAAGTAACAAGGAAACCTGGAGAGGATTGCAAAGTCAGTTTAAGTTTGGAGGAGATGCTGCCTTTCAAATTCAGTTCAAATAAAATAAAATAAAATAACACTTTATTGATGCCAAAGGAAAATTAAGCACAATTGGAACTCATGTTATTTCACATTTTCCAATCAGTTATTGTGTTATTGCTTCTGTTGTAGTCAGCTTTGCAAGAGCCACCGCACACACATTTATCCATGACATGGCTACAAAACTATTGTGTTCCTTGTGTTTGCAGAACAACAGCCTCACCATGATTGTGTAGGTCATAACATGACCATAACATAACTTCAGTTCAATTCAATTCAGTTTTATTTATATAGCACCACTTCACAACAAATGTCATGAGGCACTTTACAAGAAAGAAAAATGTTTCTATTCAATCATACACACATCCAGTTGATTCTTGTTATCAGAAAGTGCAGTAAGCTCAGTTAATTATTCAAAGTAGTTTAAAAGTAGTTTCTATCTCAGGGAACTCAGCAGATTGCATCAAGTCATCGACCTGCAGCATTCACTCCTCCTGGACGAATACATAGTGTCAGCAGAAAATCAATTTACAGCAATCTCTCATACTGAGAAGGTATAGAGACAGTGGAGAGGAAAAACTCCCCTTCAACAAGAAGAAGCCGCCAGAAGAACCGGTGCAAGCAGCTATCTGTATTGGTTTTATGTTATATTAAAAATTTCGAGAGAAAAAAAAACAAACAAAAAATAACAAATTTAAGCTGTAGGTCATATTCAACAAATCTATGAGTTATCAAACTTTTCAATAATATTCTAGTATGTCAGGATGTCACATTGCTGTAAGTTACACTCTTTCATCATGCAGATAAATAAGTCATTTTATTCATTTGGTGGTAATTGCATTAACAAAATAGCTTTGTTAGAACAAATATGCTGTTGATAGAAGCTGCAGTGGTTAAAGTCCAGTGGTTGTGGTTATTCTGACAGGCTTTCTAAATCCCTTCTTGTCTTTAAAATGGCCCCCAATGGGCCTTGGCAGACTGCAGAAAAGCCAGTTACAGAACAGGCTATCTCTCAACAAGCCGCAGAGAGGACCAATTTCATGGGAACTGGGTCTGATTATTACAACAAAAAAAAGCAGTCTCAGTTTTAAAGAGCAACTGGGGGTCTCTTCAGTCACACACACTCATGCAAGCTGACAACAGACTCTTAGACAGCATTTGCACTACAGTCACACACACTGTGCATACTCGTGCAGTGGGTCACTAGCACAAGGGTTTAGGATTGTGGATTATGTGAATGTCCCTGAGCTCTTTAATTTGCTTAGCTGCCATTCTTAGATAATCCAGGAAAGATGCAGAGGATAAAAGTCACAGGTTGTTACACCCTGAAATCTCATGCCTATTTTTTTCACAAGAATTGTTTTGTTTGCTTGTTTTTCATTATGAGCTGTTATGCAGAACTTTCGATTTATGGGGAAATAAGAGTAGTTCTCTGAAGAACATTGACGCATACAGCCTCCAATTTTTTATCTAGAGTGTCTCGCAAAAGTATTAATTCAACAAGACAATAATATATCAT
Organism: Xiphophorus couchianus; assembly: GCF_001444195.1. Lineage (NCBI taxonomy): Eukaryota > Metazoa > Chordata > Actinopteri > Cyprinodontiformes > Poeciliidae > Xiphophorus > Xiphophorus couchianus. Next base: position 19,666,431 of record NC_040239.1, read on the forward strand.
TTTCAAGATGTTAAAAAAATAACACAGCTGTTCTGTGAAGCTTCAGAGGACAAACGGCATGATGACCAAGCAACAAAGCAGGCAGGTCTGGGACAAAGTTGTGGAGAAACTAACACCTTGAGCAGACCATTGATCAAGGTGGTGACAGCCTCATGCTGTCATTACCTTTTTCTTCAGCAAGAAAGGGAAACGGTTAAGAGTTAACGGGAGGACTGATAGCTAAAAACAGAGCAATCTAGAAGGAAAAACTGAAAAAAGGCTGGAAAACATGAGACTAGAGAAGAGTTTCACTCCAAGGCAACATACAGTGACTTGCTTTCAGATCAGAATCTGTCTCAGATTCATATAATTTCCTCCCCGTTCAAAATTATGCTCTACTATGTGTTGGTGGATTTTAAAAAAACGAACTAAAATACATTCAATTTTGTGGTCATTATGAGATAAAATTAGAAAAAAGTATTCACACCTCTAACAAAAATGAAGGTTTTATTCTCAGGATTTTCTCCTGATACTTTCATGTTTTACAACACTTAATGTAATCAATAGGCAAAATTGGGAGTTCAATATTATAAATGTCACTTATTAGAAGAAATATCTAAAGATGTCTAAAGACTATATCTACTATGGTGATACATATGTTATGTTCATTTGAATTGCTAGTTCAACAACAGCACATATGACACTTAGCAAATTTAATGCCTTCAGGAAGGATTTGTTTAGTGCTGAATGCACTTTTACCCCACACACACTTTTAATCCATTTCCATTCAGAGTTCTGTGACTCTGCTGATTTGGCTGGAGTTGGCAGGACAAGGAGCGTGACATCCTCGTGCCGGCATTATTCTTACGACTTCCTGCTATTAGGAGCTCTCCTGCCTTTCCAGCCTCCCAGCCCTTAATGGTGGATGAGAACTGCAGTGCTGTTATGCTCCACTTCAGAGGACTTTGGCATTTCCTCTGCTGGGGTGCGGTGGCAGCTGTTGTTGAGGATGGGGTATAAATGTGGGAGTTTTGTAAGTCCGGTGGGGATTTGTGTGTGCATGTGCATATGTAGGCGTGCAGGGGTGTGTGTGTGTGTGTGTGTGTGTGTGTCTGTGTGTACATATGTGTTAATGTGAGCTAATAGGGGATTTCTTTTTCCCCCATTTAGTGAGTTTTCTTCTCCAGCGGTGGGAGTCTGATTGTTCAGTTTCCTGTCTTCCTGGCACAGTCTAAACCAGTGGTCTGAGTGTGGGTGACAGAGTGCTGAGTGGTCCAGTCAGACATGTCCTCCAAGGGTCTCTTTTGTTCCCACTAAACTCTTTACCTCACACAGATGTCTTGGAAAACAACTGCAGTTCATATGAGTGACCTATGAGCTTAAGATGTTACATGAATCATCTTAATCTTCAACTAAGCTCCTTCTTTGGAGGCTTGTCAAATTGCAGATCTTTATTGGGGAATAACAATGTTTTTATGAAATCAGACCTAGAGTGTGATGTTAAAAGGTCAGACATGTGTTTGGAGTATCTAAGTCACACCTTGAGCTCTGCACTGCTGACTTGTTGCACCGCGCCGGCAATATGTTTGCCAAAATGCCTGTGTGAGATCCTTCGATTGGCAAGAAACTGTAGACCGTTTATGAGTATCTGTGTTCGAGTTGTCCTTAGAACCACTCTTCACTGCAAGATATTCAAACATGTTGACATTTGCACCAATGAATTTCACACCGTCTGAACTTGACATGCAAGATTTTATCCATTTGTCAAGATTCGATCCTATTTATTTATTGTGCAATGACAAGAGAGGTAATTGGCGGGGAAACTATGCAGTTCGACTGAAATAAATCTTTGTGCCAAATCACGCTGGAGAACATTCCTTCGCTTATCAAAACTGGTAACTGCAACACATTCCTTGGATTCTAGTATGGTGGGGTTTGACTATAGCTCATGTTTTAACATTGATATTGGGTATTGTTCCAAGTGGCTGCTTTTCAAACAATAAAACCTAACTGAACAAATGTTTCTGCACAGGTCATTGACAGGTGAGCAGAAGCAGAAGGAGGAACTTGTGTAGCTGTTTGGCACATCATCCTCAAACTACAGCATATCAGTCCATGAGTGGTGAGGCATTTATCAAAAGTGAGGCAGCTCAATGTCCAAACTTATCTCATGAACTCACTTATTTTTCAGAAGACACTTTAGCAGAGCTGGTGTTTGAGCTAACTTCAAATTACACAAAGATTTTTGTTTCCTCTGAGTCAAGGCCACCTCAAGCTTTTTACTATATTATTAAATATCCCAGTATTTTCCAGGTGTTTTAATTTATTTTACCAGACAGTGACAGAACCTGGCAAAGGCTTTCATACATGAATTAAATCTTGTTAAAATCACAGACTTTGGCGTATTTTACTGAAAGGGAATATGATTAATCAACACAAAGTAAAATGAAATTTTTAAGTGGAACAAAAAAATTAGACATGGTTAAAAAAAAACAAAAGAAAAGTTAAACTGAAAAGTACGGCATCCTTTTGTAGTCTGCTCTTCTGAGTCACAAGTCAACCAGCTTTCCACATCTGTAGGCTTTTTTTGCTGAACAGCAAAAACCAAATCAGATTGAATCCGGATTATTTATATACATTTGTTTTTACAAGTTGCTTTAGGTCTGTGACTGGGTCATTGTAAATCATGTAAACAAAGTACACTTAGAGTTGTGGTCACAATTTGCCATTGTATCATTTAATTTTAGGCATATATGTAAAAAAGGAGTATGTGGGAAAGACTTTAAAAGACGTGAGTTGAATTATGTATAACTTATATCTGTTACATAGGAAAGAGATGTCAGAAAGAGGCAAATACCACAAGGATGTCCCCGTGAAAGACAATTGGGGTCAAGTCAGAGACAAACAGACAGACCTGATAACAGGAAGGGAACATGACAAACGCACAGCCACGCTAGAAACAAGAAAGTAAAGCAACGTCACACTTATCTTTAGGCTCTGATCTGCACACATTCTGTGAATCTGGAAGTCTTCTCATCAGTCTTCCAGGTGAGGTCAGTGCTCAGCTATGCAGCTTCACAACAACCTTGAGATATCTCTCGGCCTGTGCACTAGTTAGCCACACGAGTGTTAGTGTAAGTGTGCTACGTTACATTTAAAAGTACATTCTTAATGACAAGTAAAATAGGATTTTCTAAATTGGATCCTCCCATTTTTAACTTTCCTTTGGGATCAATGAAGCTTTTGTGAATTTAAAGCTTAATGACATCATAAACACAGCCATTTGGCTTCCACAAAGATTCTCATTCATTAAATATGACAGGCCTAAACAACTAAAAGCCTATGTAACTTTCAGACAATTAAAACAAAACAGTTCTTTACTTAGAACTTCTTTACACTGTAGTGTCACAAATGTTTTGAAAAGCTCCGATTTAGAGATGTGTGTCCAGGGTTTGTTTATGGAGCAAAGCAAAGGGAGGTCTGGATCAACATCAAGCAAATTAATTATAAGGAGACTTGACAACGTGAAGGAATGAGCTGTTATTGAATCTGCTGCCCCCCTTCAGGTAGTGTCTTTCGCATGTAATTCTTGATCTTTTTCACAGTTACAAGCTTTATTGTCTTTTACAAAACTTTTAGGTGAAAGTGGAAAGAAAATTGTGTTATTTTTTATCAAATAAAAATCTGAACCTTGCCACTCAGGTCGGCTGGAGGTTGACAAATTTAACGACTGTGTTTTTCTGAAAAAACACAGTCAAGATGAACATCATCTAGCTGTATATCACTGACCTTTTGGAATCCCCACCACACTCCCAAGTGTTAAAGTCTCTGTGTTTTCTTCCAGGATTGTCCCGTATTTAACTTTATCCATCTCCCCATCACCTTCGATTAGCTTCACTGTCCCTACTGAAGAAAAGGATCCTCAAAGCATGGTGCTGCCACCACCAGTATTCACAAAGGGGATGGTGTTTTTACTCTAAGGTGTTTCCACTGTTTTCTGCCACGCATAACATTTTGGAAGGTGACTTCTGAAGGAAGATGGTTTCACTGTGTTTTATTTACGTGTAACTTAGGAAATTGGGCTGGATATAAATGAATATGTTTCTAGTTTTTTTATTTGTAAAAATCCTTAAAAGCATGTACCAATTTATTCCCACTGCACAAAATGTGCCACATTGTGTTAGTATAATTTAAAATCTCAATAAAACACATTATGTATGGCTAGTTAATGTTCAAGAGTGATGCTTGCTCAATATGCTGCACATTATGCAGCGTGGCTCTTATATTTAGTAGCTTGCTGCCATATTGGTGTGTTTGACCGTTTAGACGGTAAATCCCCAAAGACATGAACATATTTAGCTTCTTAATGTGGTCAAAAAAAAATGTAATGGCGATGGATTCGTGCAGATCCTCGCACTAAGATGTTAAGATTGCTATGAATCCTCCATCAGCTCCTTCAGAGCCAAATCTTTCTGCTGATCGACAAATCCCGACAGAGAATGAGCGCTGTACATTTACATCTACTTTATCTGCTTCTAAGGAGAAGCAAAGGAAATGACATCCAGATGTGGTGATGTCAGCTTGTCTCAGTGACTCCCAAAGCTGTGTGCTGTGAGCAGGGGCAAGGTTTTGTGGGAATTTTGAACACAGTCTGCGACTCAGAGACTTGTTCTACCGAGAGGTCTGTAATCAGTGCGAAACTGATGGTGGCGACCATGGCACTGCTACAATATGGATATTTGACTGCTTATTTAACAGGGGAATCAAAGGAAAACTGATGCACGTCACCACCTAGTAAAAGTCAGCTTGTTAACTTCGGACCAGTTCATTTTCCCAGGAAAACTACAGTAGAGGTAAGTGTGACTGTAACAGACACATGTAAAAATAGCATCTACACTCAAATATTCTTCTGCTCTGTGGTGCTACCTTCCATAATGACCCTTTGAAAGTATCAATTATCAGCCACATCACTAAATGTCGTCATTGCAACTTCATCCCCCATGTTGCTGTGGGTCTGTGTGATCCTTTTATCTGTGTAATTAAAACCTACAACTCCCAGTGTGTTGATCTTTTGGATGCACGTGTCTCTCTTTTCCTTTGATAATATGTAACAGGACAAAATGTCATTTTAAATTAGTAGTTCAAGTACTGTTATTTTTTTTCTGTGTAGCACACAGCGGCTGCATAGCTCCTTTTCGCCACAAGGTGGCAAAGCTGCATCAACCTTAGTGTTTCTGCATGTGAAGCTTAATGCCTTTAGGGTAGTGATAGAAGAAAAAACAGAATAATTGTGGTTTTAAAAAGTATTTTGTTTGCCTTTTATTTTGACTTTTTATTAACACTAGATTCTGCCATGTGCTTTAGTGGAACCGCAGACAACTGTAAGCCCATTTATACCTCAGCAGAGCAAGACACAGAAACCACCACAGTTATAGCTAAACGTTTCTAGTTCCCTCGTACCAACACACAGACCTTAACTAGATTTAAAGAAAGTTAGCTGAAAATTTGGTTCACACGTCTTCAGCTCTTTCTCTTCCCACGTGCTCTTCACACCAGGAGGTACTTTGCTGGAGATAGAAGGAGTTACTCTGAGTGTTGGATACTGTCACAGATTAAGTTAAATTTAGATTGAGACCATTCCAACACTTGACTATGTTTTGATCCAAACCATTTTATTCTAGTTCTTGCTGTATGTTTTTGTTGATTCTATGTTGCATTGTGTTTCTGTGTTTGTAATGATGTAAAGCACTTTGAAATGCCTTGCTGCTGAAATGTGCTATACAAATAAAATTTGATTTCATTTTTGATTTGATTTGTGTGGTTGTCCTGCTAAAATGGTGATAATTTGGATCTGATGGTTAAAACCAGCACAAATTTGATGTTTTCAATAGCCTAAGAACCTCAAATACACATTTAGACAAGTTTTTGAATGGATAAAACAGCCCATCGTTAAGCTTCTGAGAGCTCTAACCCTACTGCAAATGAAAGTTTACAGTAAATCAAGAGCTGGGTCTGGGGAAGAAACCAACAAGTTTAAATTAATTCAACTCATTCTGTCAGAAGATTAACTATTTCAAAACTGGCTCAAGTATAACTTGCAATAAGTGGAAGTAAATTTTTGACCTGATCTGTACACTGACATTTTCTAAATCTGCAGCTCTATGACATTTACATATAAAAAAATACTTTCATAAAAAAAACATAAGCTGTTCTTTCTGTTTTAAAACTAAAATGGACGCTGATAACAAAAATCACACAATTACGACAAGAAATTTTTTAAAAGATTAACAGATTTAATAAAATTCAAGTCAAACATCAAAATACTGAAATGGCAGAAAAAGAATGTTTTTCCTGTATTTCTTTGTTTAATTTTGTACAAATCACAGTGGTTTAGAAACATTACAAAATTTTAGTTTCAAAACTTTTTTGCAACAGCAGTAAAAACATTCAGATTTTTTTTTTCTTTTTTATGTCAAAGCCCTTAATAACATGTGAGTGTGGTGTGCTCTTTTCTTTTTAACTTTTATAACATAACATAAACACTGACTGTAAATAACACCCATAAGAGTTCATGGAAACAAAAGTGCATAACAATACTATACCATAGATACAATCCACTTACAATTACAGTATTGACCGGGAGTTAATTACAGCAAGTCTGTCAATATAAATGACTTCATACATTCCTACTTAAACTCTAACTTAGTTAATAGTGTGCTGTGCACTTAAAAAGGTGAGAAGTTACTTGCAGCTGGAATTTATCAAATTTACATTTGCTGTACTTTGGATAATCCCCATCTTCATTAAAGCATACATATAGCTGTCACAGCCAATATTTTTGCCTATTGTTAAGCTGGTCCTCTTCAGCTGAAAGGATACTATGTGTGATTGCAATATAAAATGGCAGATAAACAGTGGAAGCAATAATTGGATTTGACTTAGAGAGAGCGAAAAACAGAACACAGCATCTTAATGCTGATTTGAGATGAGTATATAGAGAGAATACAAAAATTATTATTAGGCTACACAAGAGAAGGAGCAGGCACCTGGAAGAGTGCAGTAGAAACTGCTAGTTTCCAACTTGTTTCAGCACTCAAGTCACCTGTGATGTAGCTTTAGCATAGATGACAATACACATTAACCTTGTTAAGCTCTTCAGGTTATCAATTAAAATTACAAGCATTATTAAATTACTTAATAGAACAGGAAGCCAACTCATTTATTATCCAAGACGCTTGATCTTAAAAAAGCTACTTTCTCTTTTACGTAATGTGTTGTATATTTCTTGGCTTCACAGGCATACACATGAGCTTAGTTGGCTATCGGTGCATTGCTGTCATTCTGTATAGAACTGAAAGTGAGATTTCACTAAAGGCACAAGAGAGGAGACACCAAAGCAAGCAAATTATTGTGAGGTGCTCTCTCCCTCACTAAGCCTCACAATGGACCTTACCAAGCTCCGCCCACAACCGACCTAGAAAATCCCACATGGCCGCCAGTCTCACAAACAAAGCCTCGTGGCGCGTTGTTTCTATGCAAACATGGCGTCTTCCACTTTGACTGATTCTCTGCAGTGTATTTCTGACTCGATTAGTGCATCATTTCTACCGGTTTTTCACAATATATCAGCTACTACGATGGACAGAGGAACTAACAAGTTCATGTCATCTTTTTTGGATGAGATCAAGGTGTTTGAGCCACGTGATGCCTCCAACATTGTGCATGTCACAGCAAAAAACACCCTCTACATCAATATAGCTGTGGACAAGATCACTGATGCCTATTGTTCTTGCAAGACTGGGTAAGTCGGGCATTCATCGTTTTGTAGGCTACTTTTGAAATCAGTGGGTGATTTCTATGGTTTGTTGGCAAATGTTTGAGTGTGCCTAGGCCTCATACACTGTACTTGGTGCTAAAGTGGCTAACACGAGTAACAGTTTAGTCCAAAGCCTTTTCTGCTAAAATAAAATCTTTAGTGTATGTCAGATACAGCACACATTGCATATTGATCTGTTTAGCTAACGTAAGACTGTGTAGCAGACAGGCTTCAAGGTGTAGAAGTTGTATCAGTTCTGCCATTATGCTGTACTTGGCTAACGGGAAGCGTGTGTTTGTGAGACGGCCACGCACTGGTAGCCACGCTAAAAATAGAATGGGCATCAGCCAATGAAACGCGGCCCCTGTGGTAAGGTCCATGAAGCAGGGATACCAGCCAGAAAAGTAGGAAGAAGTGCCCCAAGGATGAGACACAGAGGGAGAATAAAAAAACAATATGATGAAAGTAATTCCAATACCAAAATGTGAGAACATGTAACTTTGGCTTGTTGGCATCACGTGCTTTTTTTTTTTTTTTTGTATATAATAAAACCTCCCACATCTTCATCAAGGTATTTAGTAGCTGTAATTAAAGCCCCAATAACAAAAGTTCCAGAAAATCAAACGTCTACATATCTGTCACCTAGGAAACCTTTACTTTGCACATTTCCTTCACCTATGCATGCAGGCTGTTTAGAAACATGAAATGCTTTGTGTATACTTATTCACTTTAATACCCAAACCATCAAATATTTTTAAAATCACAAGATTAACCTTATTTCATTGCATTAATAGTAACAGCATACAAGGGGACATCTGCGGCATCAAACAGATCTTCTAAATTAGATTTCAAGCTCTTGTCTTTTGATCTCCTCACATTATACCCTAAAAATGCAAATGCTAAATGCTCTAATGCTACATTGAGTTGTCAAAGACATGTGAATAAAGTCACCTACAAAGACGAGAATCTTCATAGGGTTCAGTGCCAAAAAGACCTTCAAGACACTAAATGCGGTCTGTTATTCAGCTTCACGGAGCGTAACCTTTAAATAAAATGTTAATAACTTAAGTGGAAATGTCATGCTACAGTCAAATAAGATGGTTTAGGAACTATCTTATTTAAGAGAGAAATTCATGCTAACTACAGAAACCCATAGAACACAAATTGCATTTTAAAGTCACACCAACAAAGTCTGGACATCATGCAAGTCCATTGCACTCCACATCATGTTGCACCAACCCAGTGCACAGGCCCGCCAGTGCATTTTACAAAGCTTTGATTTCTCACAGTCAGTGGTTTAGAAGTTATACTGCAGGAGTCAAGCATCCATGTTTACTGGCTATCTTTTAATCACTTGGTTTGTAAAGAAACATAACTGTAATGGAACAGCATCCTACTCAAGTTTTGGTACCTCTGCATCAAAAAGCCTTTTTATTAATTGATGTAACATAATCTCTCACTACAAAATAGTGAATATAAGTAAACTGAATTAATAAGGACAATAAAATACCACAGTGTGAATAATTATGTATCTAAGAAATTTGAAACCAATCTTTTTTTTTCATAAATCCTACTTTCTAAGTTTTTCTGAAGGTCTGTAAAAGGATCTTGAACAGATCTTTACCAGGGGTGCCAATAATTGTGGAGGACGCTGTATATCTAGTGGTAAGCCATTTCATTACAACAACCTTATCTCAAATCGCTGTTTGAAGAAACAAAAAGATCCTTTATCTGCAAAATATCATACTCACAGATTTAAAAATTCTCTCCCTCAAATTTCAAAAAGGTTGTAGCAGAGAGCCCATAAAAACACCGAAAAACATTTTACAGTTCTGACATTATCACTGAATCGTACTACTACCATGCCGGTTACTGCAGAACCAGTCTGCAGATTGAATCATAAGGCACAAGGACACAAGATCCGTTTAGCGATTCTGTAGGCAACAAAATTCTTCTTCTTGAATTTCCTACAGCACTGCAGTTGTGTAACTTCAAATGTTGATGGACTCATTCCACAGCATGTGGAAAGCGACTGACGCTTGCTCACTTTTACTCAGTTTTCTCGTTCTCACACTAAATCAGCTCAATTCTCACTCGGGCCAAGTGAGAACCTATACGACTTCTATTCTGGTAGTTGGAAATTGCTTTGCACACCTCCTGTGAAACAACAGCATAACGTACCACATGCCTCACACAATCTATCCGTCTCAGAGAGTTTGCTTGGGTAAAGCTGTGGGGCGCAAACCCACAAATAGAAAACGTGCTAATAAAAACTCACAGCTGCAACTTTTTTTTTTCTTTCCACATTCAAATGAAAGCCCCAAGAAATTAGCACCCTAAATGAGAAAACCCTATTTGCTCAAACTGGTGAAACAACAACAAAAAAAATGAATCTAAAGAATTGCCAGAAAGAAGGAATATGTCACATTGGTTTAGAATATAAATGCAGCAAAAGACATCCCAGGATTTAGAGCAAACCTCAACCTCAGCTTTTTACAGACTCTCTGAATAGAAAAAAAAACATAAAGTTTACAAAATTTAAAAACTATTCTAAAGTTTCTGTAAGTTCTGCACAAATAAATAAACCATCAGACAGTCCTCTAAACTATGTGTGTCTCTGTGTTCATGTGGACACTGTTTTCAGCACCAATGTTTAATTCTAGCAGAGAATGGAAGGCAATGTTTTAAATGTGCCATCTTTAGTTCTTACAACCAGAGCCAGCCCTTTGGGTAGGGTGGGTGTTTCTGCATGACCCTTTAAAGCTTGTTCTCACAAGTGGTAGCTGAATAATGGCAGTTAATTATCCAGATTTATTTGCAATGTTAAATGTAAATAAGTAAAGAATACTGAAGTTAAATTAGGACTGTTAACATAGCTAGAGTTGCTCGTATCAAGCTTTTCCTGGGTAATGGAGATTTCAACTTTTTTTTTTTTTGAGGTCTGACCTGCCAATTTCAAAAGTCATCATAAATAAGAAGTTTTAAGCGGGTTTGTTTGCTTACCCCTTGGGCCGGCTCTACTTGTAACAAGCATCTAATACTGCCTTCTGCTTCTAAAACTTGTTCTAGTTTCTACTATCGCCCCTCCCAAGTTAGAAAATGTAAATAAACAAAAATAAAGGGAGAAGGAAAAACTACACCTTTGGTATTCAGAATAAGCTGAAAACCCTCTTAAGTATCCAATATTTTAAATCCACTAGAGAACTGGTGTATGTGCTTCTGTAACACTCTGCAAGGAGAAATTAATATATTTGATAAATACAATAAAACACCTACTACGGAAGTGATAGGACCCTGAGCAGTGCGACCCCTGGTGGTGTACGGGTGTAAAGGCTTGCTCCAATGGTTCAATGCACCTTAGTGGCAGAGGACATTTAATGCTGTATTAAATTTCCGCTTCACGACAGAGGTATTACGTAAGGCTAGCCCTTTAAAAAAATAATAATAATAATAATACATCAGTGCTATAGAGTGGCTCCATGTCAGTCTCCATGAACATTTTGAAAATAAGTGTTGAAAATAAGTGATTACATGACAAAAGAGATATGAGGACTAACTGGTACATAATTTATGTCTATACTACCTATGTAGTTGAGAATACAATAGAACGATTGTATCTGTGGTTGCAGTGGTGATTTTTTTTACTTTCTCTGAGGTCTTTGCTCTTTTACCCTTCTAATATATTAATAGCATCCCAAATGGCCCCAAAATGCACATAAAGTGATTAAAAGATAAGTAATAACAATGAGCTAATTGTTAGTGTTAGTTCCTGCATCTACTGCTGGTTTCACAAGGGTGAAATGTGGAGATGCATCTGCGTGTGCTAGCAAACAGTCTATATAAGAGGTGAAGGCAGACGTAGACTCCCCCACCCACCAAAGGGAGCTGCAGTGTCAAATGTTTAAAAGTTATTAAGGTCGATGTGAAGGTTGAAGACTGAGAAACCAGAGAGAAAAGAGAGCCCTTGCTTCCAGTTCCAACACTCCAAGGCAATTGGGTGCTGGTAGAGGGAGAAAAAGCATTTACGTACAGGAGGAAGGGTTACTCTGCACCGCCATTGTCCTTTGAGAGATCACTGCGTCTCAACTTGGAAGCATCACTATATTCCATTCATACACTCGCACATTCATGCAAATACCCTTTCTGTTGAGTCCCAATCTGTCCCACCACCAAAACACAGTTGTGTGGCAACCCACTCCCACCAAGAGGCACATACACTCCTCCCGAGCATGCAGACATTCAGGAATATTAGCACTGAGAGTTATTTCTCCACAGATAGAGGCATCACAACTATTCTCCTCTCTATTTGCTAATCCAGGGGTTAGCATCCGCTGAGGGGAAGATCCAAGAGCTAGAAGTGGAAAACCCCTTAGGAGACGTGTGGAGAGGAAGACGGGTGTCTCCAGAAACACCAGCCCCGTTTGGTGTGCTGCTTGCGCAGGATTTCTTCCTCGCGTTCACGCTCCTTTTGAGAACGCAGGTAGCGGTCTTCCTCCTTCAAGAACCATACAGGAGGCCAACGCTGCTTCTCAAAGTGCCTCTGGTTTTCTGCAAGAAAAATGCAAATTTGTCTTCAAAAAATGCTGTTTGTACAAACATCATTTGTAACTGATTTAAGGTAACAGGCTAATGAAATTCCCAAATGTAGAGAAATTGCATTCTACATTTTGGTTGAAACTAAAATTGCAGAATGACAGAAAAGTAATGAAATGAACTTTAGGGACAGGAGAGCAAGTTGACTGCAGCGTACCTGGAGACATTGCTTTCATGTCTTTGGGAAACTTGCGGCAGATGCTATTATAATTGGTGCAGATGTGATGAAGACACCAAGTAGAAAGCTGTTTGGCATTGTGGAACTGTGACAAGAAAAAAGAGAAAGTATTACTCTTCAAAAGAAATAAAAAACTAATGTATGTCTGTATGAAATGAATACAAACTGATTCACCATACATGACCGCAAACTATTGTCTACATAAATGCACTTTTAAGTCAAAACACACCTGTGAAACTTCAAGGTAAGCTAGCACTTGTCCATCAATGTCCACTCCGTTCACTGCCAGTTGCAGTAGCTCATCCACAGCATGCTGCTCTGAAGAGGCAAAAAATTAAAGAGATTAAAGTAAGTATTTTCTAGTTGCATGCCCCACTGACAAATAATTCTCTAATCCTTTGTGTTAAACTACATTAGAGGTAAAGGTTTTCATTATTCTTAAAAGTTATAAAATTAGCTTCTCAAAATGTGAATCTTAACAATAAAACAGTGTTCAATTGCATTCAGTTGGTAGGGGACAAAAAAGAGAGTGGGGTTTAGACTCTGCTGTGTTTATAGCACTCCACACAGAAACACTTACCAGTGAGGGCAACGAGTCGTGGCAAACACAGACGGTTGGCCAGAACTATTAGTTCCATGGGCTCCAATCCAGGACACGGTGTCAGGAGACCACAGTACAGGAACTCAAGCACTCCATGCATACATGCTGTACTGGTGTTAGGAATCGATACCTATAATATAATAGCAGCAAGAGAAGAACAACTAAAAAATTCAGGTCAAAAGATGTGAAAGAACAAAGAAATAAATGTGATAACCTACATGATGACTCTGGAGATGGCTGTCTTGGTACTGTACTCAATCGCATTGTGCATTTTTTCTACATTTGCTGCTAAGATATGATTACTTTCACCAGAGAGCAATTCGTAAGCATCAGGCAGTTCTCTCAGCAGTTTTTTATCGACCCAGAAAGTATTCTGAGATTCTGGTACGAAACATGGAGGCTCTCTGTGGGATTTACCGGAGACACAGACAGGGGATACAAACATCAAGCTCCAGACTCTCATTATTGTTCTTGGGGATTTTAATAGCACAAACCTCTCAAATGAACTACTTAAGAAAGACAAACACACTGAATCGCTGCTACAAAGTCTTCAAAGCAGCAAACTGTGCAGTTCCTCATGAAGCTTTAGGATTCTCTCTATCTACTTCATCTCATTGTAATCTACAGGCAAAAACTTAAAACCTCTGTAAGGAAGTGGACTGATGAGTCAAAGCAGATCTTACAGGCTTGTTTTGACTGTAAAGACTGCAGTGTTTTTACAGCTTCAGCTACTGACCTAAATGAACTTACTAAAACTGTGACATACATCCGTATTTGTAAGTTTAAATGTGTAGACCAAATCATATGAACGCCACGCACTTTCCAACGAAAAGCATATTAACTAGTTTGTAGTTTAAGCAAAAAGACGACCAGCTGATTTGTCATTTAAAAGAAGATTGTTTTAATTTGGGGTTTTGAGGATGATTATGAAGAGTTCAGTTCATGAAGCTTTGACCGTTTCTAGTTACCCATATGACATAGCATATTCCGCAACACACTGACCCCCTTTTGTTCAGCACTAAAAACAGAGTTATTTTGAGTGTCTGGGTTGAGAAACTACACTGTGTAATCATGTCTTAAACTTCTGCTTCCATTTTTAAAATATTTTTTGTGTGATTCAACAGAGAAGACTCAAACTGACATAGAAACAGGGCGCATTCTAATTGCTAACTTTTGGCTGATACTGATGTATAAAGTTTTGTGGGCAGCCTCGTTCTGATTTCAAGGATTATGTTTTCAGAGTCACGACATGAGTAACATGACTTCTAAAGTAATAAAATATTTATGGTGCTGATAAATTTACATTTAAAAGGAATTTAATTCATCTAAGAAGGTCCACTAAAAAATATTGTCTGTTTTTGTCTTCATACTAGTATAAAAGGTTGCATGTCAAAAAATATTCTATAAATGGAAAATTATTTGTGGCATTCTGGCAATTTTTTAAATTCCTGACCAGCTGTTTGCATGTTTCCATTGATATTTTGCATATTTATCTTTGGTGATGATCTTCATATCTGTGACGTTTCAAGGCTTCCTTCCAACCACAATAAGACTAACCTTTATCTGCAAATTCTCCATCAGACTCAAGACAAGACTCTGACAGGGCCCCTCTAAAACATTAACATTACTAATATTATTGTTAACAATAATTTTAACATTAATCATAATTTGCTTAACAGTAAAGTCCATGACCCCAGAAAATAAAATACATAACTAAAAATACACATATATAATTTAAGCAGATTTTTTTATAGTTTCCATCATAATTTTAAACTTTAACAAAATTATTCAAAAGTGTTTGAAATTTATTTGTAGTTATTCTGAACACATGAATCTTTGTAACCTGAACTGGCAGCCTGTGAAATCTTGTTGCGTAACACAGTCGGAAGAACTTCAACTTAAAGACAGCCCTCAACTTCCTTTGAGGCTAGGTCAGGTCAGGCACACATGCCTTACCAGAAGCTGAGCCTGAGAGGTGAGCACACATAAGATAACAAATCTTGAGAAATATTGGTTTCAGTGAAAGTACGTCTTCAATGAAGACGTATTAAGAGAAACAGCCTTTCTAAGCTGTCATTGTTCTGTAGCCTTTGTGTAATTTTCTCAGTGTTTCAAAATACAGCTAATCTCAACTCAACAATATGGACAACTCAACAATATGGACACTTCACACAGAAAACAGCAAACATAAACATTAAGAACTCAGAACACCACATAAAAACAAAGCCGATGATCTGTGGTTTTTATTGAGGTAAAGAACATGGCCTCTGAGAATAGAAACAGGAAGTCAGACCTACTGCTATGCACATGTTTTTATACGTGTGAATCAAGTTGTTTTCTCATCCTGTTGAAACAAATTTTCACAAAGACATGTGCCTTAGTTTAATTTAAGGTAAAAAAAAAAACATCTGAAGTCTTTTGTCAGGCAAAGACTAACAAAAGCAGTCAATTGTGTGTATTTACACACAATTATTTACACACAGAGTTCTTATCTCTGGACATTACGTGTCTAAGTCATCGAGAGATGTGGTCATTTCCAGACCTTTAACATCACCCGGGAGTGAAACAAAGATTAGTAGGTCAATCTGATAATGAACCATATGTGTGGTTTAGGTAGTAAAAAATTATTTACCTAATCCCAATAACTCCTTGACCTTTATCACATGTTATCAGATGTTGCAAGCTGTGCACTATACAATCTGTAACAATAACCTGGTAATACCAAATTACCAGAATAGGTTTTAAAAGGCCCTAACATTAGTTATATTTTGATTTACCTTGTTATTGACTGAAGCTACATAGAGGATGCTAATTATTTCCTAATGGTTGAATATTTGTAACCATATTTTATCTATCCATTCATCCATTACTCATATCTACTTATCCTTGCAGATTTGCACTGGGATTAGTACCTGTCTTCTCAGGTCACTGGGGGAGAAGTAGGGTACACCTTTGACATGTCACCAGTCCAATGCAGAGCATACAGAAACACACTGGACAAACAACCATGCATGCACACACTCACACCTGAAAACACAAATTTTAGTCATCTAAATTTAAACTCATCTCAGGTTTATGTTTTAGAAAAATTTCAGTTTTTAATTTTAATTGATTTTAAATTTTAATTGGTTGTTCAGGGTAACATAATGTCAACAGCACCTTTTCTTTATAAAGGCAGTTCTTCCTTTCCTTTTTTCTCAATTTTTCAGGATTTAGGATTGAGACATCTTATTACATTCCATTCCAAAACTGAAAGTCCCCATATCTCCAAGGTCTGTATTCCCTGGACAATCTCACCTCCTCGATGTAGCTTTCCATGAAGGAGCCACGGAACATGGCGGCCATCCAGTCACAGCTGGATATGAGCAGGGGCTTGTGGGCCGGAAGGCAGCCGTCATCCAGCCGGAACACAACATCTGAAACCGGGGTGGGAAAAGAGCGTTCATCTCGTGGAATGCCACAGAAGCCCAAACTACAGAAAGGAAAAGACAGACGAGGCGAACGTCCAGACACGCAGACAGGCAGCAAGAGGACCAGACAGACACACAGAGAGACATGGACACAGGTAGACAGACAGAAAGATAAATTGACAGGGAGATGCAACAGCTCTCCACTCATTGTATGGGAAGGAAAGCAAATGCAGGGTGGTGGGTTAAGCAGAACGCTGAAGAAGTCCGGTAAAGAGGGCTGTGTTGTCCCAAAAAATTAGTTACATTGTTAGATACATTCTTATTAATTTATTCAATCAAAACTTATATGAGTTTTATGGGAACAATGATCACTATGATCAGAAATAGAACAATGACAGCACAGAGAGGTGAAAGTCAAGTTTTGTTCAGAAAAGGCAAAGACAACACTAAAAGGAGACACAACACAAAACAAATAAGACAGTGGATGGGGTAGAGTGAACACAAAATAAGCAGACTGACAAAACAGTCATCGAGTCAAATTATGACTATGAAGGAATCAGTCAAAGAGACAGATGCAACATGGGGGGCATCACATCTAGAATGACAAATGCTACACAAAAAATTGCAGCATTGAGTGGCTGACGTGGTTTACCAGCAAAAGTCCCTTTATTGAGGCACTCTTTGATTCGATTGGCTCTGCGGACGTGGAAGGCCTTTGTGATCTCCTGGTTCATGAAACTCTCTCTGTTCAAAACGTTGGCCACCATCATCCGAAGGTCGAACACCTCAAGCAGCTCCGCAATGGTGGCCACCTGCATCAGATCGCCTCGACTCTCGTCCAGGCTGCCTGTGTAGAGGTACTGAAGCACTGCCTGGAAATGCAGCAAACCCAGAGGTCAAACACACTGAAAACTTACAGAGCATTTAATGCACAGTGCACAGTACATGCATTTCTTCTGTTTTCGCTAGTTTTGTCCTAGCTAGGTGTTCCCGGTAATATATATATATATATATACATACAGTATATATATCAAACAGAGATAAGCCAAATAAATACAAAGTGAAGAGTTAAAACAATGATTTAATTTCATTTCATGACAAAGGGGAAAAAAGCTATTAAACTAACCGTATGTGAAAATTATGTCTTTTAGCTTAATCATGCATTAACCTTTTTAACCACTAGCAACGTAAACAATTTAGAATAACCTTAAATGGTTCCTCCTGAATGAGTGCATCCATGGCAACCACAGTCATCAGACGAGGTCGTCCAGTCATGGGATCATCAACATGCTCCAGACACACGCTGAGAAACCCCCTTCCCCATCCAGAAAGGGCTCGACCTGTCCCCATTGCTCCCATTGAGTACTGTGCTCGAGAGGGGAGTGCATTATCACTCTGGGAAGTCTTCAAAGACCCCTGCTGGAGCAGCTGAGGTTGGTTCAGGCCCCGCACTCCTCCATCTATTCCATCTTTATCAATGTCCAGGCTCTTAGTGCGCCCAGCTTGCTCTTTGGCTCCTCTCCTGCTCTGCTCATCTTCCTCCCCACTCTCTGTGTTTTCCTTGCTGTCCTGTTCCTCTCCCATTGCCCCAAAACTCGACCCACCAAGATCAAGAGTGAAAAGGTCATAGAACTTGGAGCAGGACGTAGCCAGGTAAACTTTGTGCGCAAAGACACGAGTGGAGCCACCCTGCAAAAGGAAAAGAACATCTGCGCAAAGAGGATGACAGAAAAGGGAGTCGGGGCCTTCGCCGTCTGTGGCCGGTGGGTCGGGGATGCCCACTATGGGGCGTGGTGGTCTGGGAGGTAGGAAAGGTGCCTGGAGAAGGGGTCTCTGGACCTTTTTCAGGTGGGACTTCCAGAACTGCAGGTGTCGACGGGAAATGAGGGCTGCACGGATGGCGTTGTCAAACACATCTTTGACTCCGAACTGGGCGACAATGCTCGTCTCATAGTATGGTATCCCAAGTTCTTTTGCCACCTCATGGCCTCTCTCTGGAGGGAGGATGTCTGTTGGTTTGATGGGCCTGTGAGTCATAACGGAAAACGTTCAACCAACATTCCTTGCTCAGGTTGAGCAAGATTATATATTAACAACCACAACCATTCATGCAAAGACAAGCAAGCTTTTGTACATTTTTGTACCTACATAGAGTGTACACCTCACTTCTAAAACAAAAACACTGAGTGACATCAATACAGTGATGTGATAGCAGTTTTTATGGGTGGGTGTATTCCAACAACTTTTGGACTGTTGATAAACTTCTCTTATCATGCCAGCTAAGCTCTATTGGTCCTACAATGGCAATTCTTTGCACATGATTTGGCTTCTTGCCTTTTGTGTTTGTGTTTGTGTTACATTGGGTCTCAAAAGTGTTCACATTCTGATTTAAATGTTTTTGTGATGCAATTGATAAATTAATATAATTTATTGATTGTATTAATTGAGAAATCATTTAATACAATTTCAATGTATAATGTGACATTCATCCTGTAAAATATACCAGAAAAACAAACACGTTTGTTAGAAAGCATTTTAATAAATTAAAAACTTGGAATAACCTGTTTGTTTAGGTGAACATAATCTAGTGCTTTATTGAACCCTTTATATTTAATTTCAATATTCAGCCTTATTTACAACATTTTGTCTTATCAATGTTTGTCCACTATCTACATCCATCTTCAAAAGACCCCAGAGATTCTGTTTGTCAAGCCCATTGCAAGTTCATACTTGAATGTAAGCATAAATCCAGTTTGATGCTTAAATATTTTCTTTGTCAGCTTTAGAGTCAAAACTGTCTGAGATTTAGGACCAGACCTATTGGTCAATGTAGCAGTGATATGTACACTTTAGGGAGCTATTGTACATTATCTCAATCTTAAGAAGTATCATTTTCAACAGGTTTGTTACTGAAAAAAGGCCCCACTTAAATCCCTCAAGCCAGTTTTTGCACCATAAGACATATCTTGCAATTTGCAAGCAAGGTAGTAGAGCAACTTTATTGCAGGTTGTGTCTCAGAAAGAATGTTAATGCTTAATGAGGAATGAATCTCACTTTGCTAACGGCCGTCTCGCACGGTTAACTGCATCCAGGTCAGCGTATCGCAGATCCAGCTGGCAGCCGACCAGGATGATGGGTGTTCGGGGACAAAAGTGCTTGATCTCCGGAAACCACATGGTGCGAACATGGCGGAGGGAGTTGGGATTAGCCAGAGAGAAGCAGAGTACCACTACATCAGACCTACAGGGAAGGATGAGAGAGAAAACACTTTATTTTATGTACAAACAAAATAAGAGACATCAGAGACAAAGGTGGGCTGAGGCGCTCTGTCATGAGAAGGGAATGTCAGTCAAGACGGCATTTGGGCTTCGATGGATATATGGGAACAGAAAAAGACAAAATAAAAAAAGAGCTACTGCTGACTCATGCAACATGATGTCAGCTTGCATTAAAACCTACGCAAAGTGCATAAGGAGGAAGCTTGTTCAGCTTCTGCAAGGCAACAAGGGAGCAGGAAGCTTATGTGAGAGCTAGGAGGTGTGTGGCAGATGATGGGGAGGTTCACAAGAGGAGTCTAGACCTCGCAACTATTTGTGTGGCTTGAGCCTCTTTCTTTCTGTTGGGTAAATCTCCAAAAGGCCTTGAAAGCAACAAGAAAAAGAAGTCTAAAAATAGTTCTGGATTTAAACTCTCAAACAGATCCATCAGGTTTGTTTGAGTAAGCAGATCGCCGCATTTAGCAGGAGATCTCTAATCCTCACAAGATGGTGCATGTCTGCCTACTTCAAGGTAATGTCAAGGGTGGATCATTAACTCTAGGTGAAAAGGCAAAAAAAAAAAAAACAATTTGTAACTCCTCACTCTCTGCAACAATGCATAGGACAAGACTTTTAGCCTCAGCAGCAAAAGAATACTCAGACTTATGTAACTTGTGCTACATTAATCATCATTTGTGCCTTGGAGACAATTTAATTATATGACTATATTGCAGTTTTGACATTTAGGAATCCAACCAGGAATCCAGTACTTATCAGAGGATGTGAGGTAAATCATCAACTGAACTTGAGAGCAACATTATAAAACAGTAAAATATGCCTCATTTCCATGGGCAAAATATCTACACACCAGGAGTTATGGAGTGTTTAATTAGACAACAAAGGATGTGCTGTTGAAGAAATGTGGTTTTACTGTTATTTAACAATTTTGGAAAATTCTTGAAGAGAGTTTACAGATTAATTTGATTGACCACATAGATGAAATGAATCTGATGTCCCACTGCTAAGTGCACATGCCCCTGTAGACTTAAGAAGTAATCAGCTGGGATACTTTTTGGTGTTCTGATTCCACAGTCCTCTTTATTTTTCAGGCAATTTCTGAAAAGCTCCCAAGGACATAATATAACACAGCAGGCAATTAAATCACAATGCACGCACACACACAGTCAAGCAAGCTCCCATTAGGACTTTTTCAAAGGATTATTACTACATCTTAGCCCCGTGCACATGATGCAGCTCACACAATTGTACATATATAGATTTATGTCTCAGCATACAGTCTACTTTGTCTGGCTTAACAATATTTGCCTGCTCCATCTTGAAGACATTTTCCAAATCTATCTGAGGAATTCCCTCATCCACAGCCCCCTGAACTCTGGTGAAACAATGTTCAAGTTATTCTTGTCTTGATTGAGATGTATTCTTAGACTGAAAATGTTGCTGAAAACTAAAATGTGTCATTTTGTAGAGGCCTGAGGGTTTTCGGTCTAAACAGACTTGCATTTAAAACTGTTCATGATTTGATGCAGCTTCATATAAACTCAATGGGATGAAAACTAACCCTAGAGCATGATCCTGCCACCACCACATTTAAGTGCAGCCTAAGGTTCTAGTGTGGCTCCATCAGACCATAACACATTCTTCCACAAGGTCTTAGCTTATAAAATGTAGATTTTAGACTGTAGTGTTGCAGTAAGGCTCTTTGTTGTCTCTCTCACCAGTTTAGGTCTTATTTTTTATCAATTATGGAGAAAGATCCGGTTTCAGTAATGCCACTTACTGTTTCATTGTCCATATTTTTTCAAGAGTTGGTGATTGCCTTTAGTATATCATGATACATTTCCAATACTATCAGGGTTTTTTTTTTGTTTGTTTTTGTTTTGTTTTTGCATCTTTTCATTGACAAATAACTTCATACAATAAGATCTTTTTGATTCTTTGTAGCCTCTCTGTGAACTGTAGCTTTAGGTGAATTGTGTAAGTCAAAAAATGCCACAAAAATTAACTAGAACAACTAAACTTGTTGTTCATCACTTTCTCTGTAAGTGAAAAACCTAAGTCAGGTGTGTTTTTAAGATTAAATGTGGGAATGTATAACAGGTTTGCTTAGAATGATCTATCTTGACCTCCTTATTGTAAGACAATTAGCTGCAATGATGACTTGCAAAAACAAAAAGGGGGGAGGGGGGGGGGGGGGGGGGGGTTGGAGGGAGGCTGACTCAAGTTACATTGGGTTTAATCTATTTTCCAGCAGCTACTTGTTTTCATGAACTCCTTCTAACAAGACATGTGACAGTGTGATGTTCTAAGTTTTATGTCAACAAAAACCTGGCCAGGTGTTAGGAGAGTCAAAGAGCAGCTACGTGCCAACTGTTTGGAGAGGTTAGACTTATTTATGAAGGAGTACGGGTGGTAAGCACACAGAAAAGGGAGTTGCAAGGTTGGCTCAGATAAACAGGGGGACAAACAGAGTTGGGAACAAAAAAGGATGATGGTTAAGGAAGAATGCTTGATGTTGTTTCAATGCAGGGTAAAACCAGCTGAGCTGGCACTGTGTTTCTAATCAGCTGACTCCAGGCTCACAGGGAGGATAGATGTGCACACACACAAGCACACGCCAACAACCATACACACACAAACAGTAGCAGATCCCCAGGCGAGTGTACAGACATTTAAACAGTGGGTAAACACAACAAAGGGGCTAGAAATTTGAACCTTAAACTAACCTCCATACAGCTGACAAAAGCATAAATGAAGTGTGTCACGTACAAACCCTTTAGATAAAGGAAAACAAGGTGACACCTTATGCAAAGTCCTTCCAAACAACCTTGACACATCCTACTTAAATTTATGGGAAAATTGTGGGGTCTTTGTGCTGATTGGTGAAAGAATCTATTGTATGAAACTGTATGCAAGAACAAATATCTTAAATAAAACCAAGTTGCTTTCTGGAAAAGGTCCAATTGTTTCTCTACAGTGTACCAACCAAAAACAGTTAAACGTTGTATAAGGTGTATCATCAAGTTTTTTTAATGTTTGGAGGTTTTGTGGTTAAAACATGGCGACTTTGCTGTGATATGTGGCATTTCCTGATTGTATTTTAGCAATAAATTCTTCTGCATTTCATGCCAATAAAGCAGATTTGACAAGAGAACATCTAACAAGAGGATACAGGGATCATCCAATAATCTCCTGTGGAGGAAGGATGTAACAGCTTGAAAGGGATGTCCAATGCAAAAGAGAAAAAACTGTTGGATTACACAACAAATATGTATGCAGTTTTTTTCAATAAATTAGAATATTATTGAAAATGAAAATTGATTAAATTCCGAGAACTTAAACGTAAGGTTCCCACAGTTGTGTGAAAACATCCTTTTCTGACTGAACCTCTTCTATATTCTAATTTTTTGTCCACACAAATTGCTTGTCATAATCAATCAAATAAATAGAAATATTTCCTGCATTCCTTGATGCATATCATTCTTAGAGCAGTGAGAAAATATAATGTTAATTTCAATACTAAAATAAAAAAAAATATTTGGTGATGTTCTGTTTTGAGATCAAATATTTGTTGATGTTCTGTTTTGAGATGGACATACAAGACTTTATCCTTGTATATCTATTTTTGATTATGAAAAGTTTGTTAAATTCTAATCAAGTTCCTAACTTCCAGATCTAGTGAAATACATTTTATTAGATCCATCCGGCAGTGAATATATAAATATATAAGATAATATTTAAAAAAAACAAGACATTTCTATCCAATGTATCTCTTGGCTACATTGAAATATTTCCAGGTAATTAACCTTGTTGTCCAGCATCAGATGTGTTATTAGGTCAGTACGTTCAGGCTGGTGGACAGCTTAAGGCTTGGTGTTCATGTGCACTCTCACCTGCCGTAGGCAAATCGCCTGTCTTTGTGATGATCCCCAAATGTGTCCCAAAGCCTCAGGGACACACTGACCTCATCCACCACATCCCGAGATCTCTCCAGCACCTACAATGTAGATATGTCATTGTTATCAGATCAAACGTCTTACGTTTATTTGCAAGATTTGTGTTTTTGTTTGATTAAAGGAATAATTAATCAATTATATCTGGCTTTTAAAGGAACAACCACGGGATCAAACTATATGACGTACAGTGGCATTTAAAGTTAAATGTTTTATGTAGCAAAAAAAAAAGAATTAGTTGCAGGAAAATGCTAGGAGGGTTTGTCTATTTGTGGCTTCTTTTCTACAAAGTGTTTCTGTGTGTGGGGGTGAGTGCGTGTGTGTGTGTGTATGTGTGCCCACCTCCTGGCATACTCGGTACTGGTCGATGGCCCAGACGGTTGGCACGTGGGTGGCAAGCAGCTGATACTGTGTGAGTGTGGCATTGCAGGCCCGGGCACAGATTAGCCTGGTCTTGCCTACTGCATTGTCCCCCACCACCACGCATTTAATGGTTTCCACATTGGGCCGCTCATAGTCTGTGTCTATATCCATGGAGAGGGCCCTAGGAAACATGAGAACAGGAGAGCAAAAAAGGAGAAAATGGGTTAATCCAATATGCATGGAAATGAATGTCAAGTTTGAGAAAGTATCACAAATGGAGTGATGATGCATTTTTTAAGTGACAGCAAGGGGCACTGGGAGCAGCAACTCTCGCCCTAGTCCCAGCCAAGGTAATGTATAGTTGAAGCCCCCAGTGCTCCATTGTCCAGTGTTCAGAGACCTCTGCCAAACCCCACAACAGAACACATGGTTCCCACTCACAGACTGAGTAATAGAGACCACAGAGCTATTTCTGTACCAACACAAAGAGAGAGAGATGGATGAACAGACAAAGAGAGACTTCCCTGGAGGTCACTGTCCTCAGCTTCCCTTGTGCCATCTGCACCCAGCTTGCCACCCTTTTGATATGCTAGGATTTTCACTTTAGTCTAAGCACATTGTTAGAATATCTAACTTTGTCTAACAAAATACAAGACTACAGATGTCCGTTTCGTATCTTAAGTGGTCAAGGTCCTTAGCAATAAAAGCATGGCAACTTCTTTGAAAACTAATAGTTGCTCTCAAAGTTGCTAAATGAGAATTCAGAAACTGATCCACAGTACGTTATTGACGTAGGGAACCGCTAGTTAAGTTTTACAAAGTTCAAAACAAAGTGCTAAGATTTCTAAAGAACCACTTTCTCTATAAATGTGTTTGCATACAACTAGCTAGAACCGCAGTGACATATGGTACAAGCTGATAATTAACAAGTCACATGAAAACAAGGAGGGAAAAAAACTAATACTAGACTTTATCCTAAAGAAAATAGACAAATGAAGACATACTCATGAGCAAGATGTGAATGTACTGAAGACCATAGTTTTAGTATTGGGTCAGATGAATGTATAGAAATTAATGAATGAAATAAATGATAGGGTTATAATGCAATCCATGATTAGTATGCATATCTAAAAAAATCGATATTGTGTAAAAGTGCAATATTTCTTGCCAGTCATCTCAGAAAGTTAGTCATTTTATAGAGATTCATTTCACAAAGCAAAATTTTTTAAGCTTTTATTTTAGCTATTTCGTTTTAATTATTATTATTTGCCACATTAATGATTATGGCTTGCAGGTACAGAAAACCCGAAATTTTGTGTCTCCGAAAATGAGACAAAAACAGCTGTCTGAACAGTCATGCATCATTTCCACTATGCAGAATGATAAAGGTCGGTGTAGTTCACTTTTGTGCCCTGCGATGGACTGGCGACCTGTCCAGGGTGTACTCCACCTCTCACTGTTGACAACTGGAGATAGGAACCAGCACCCCTCCCGACCCCAATGGGATAAGGATGTGAGAAAATGGATTGGTTCACTTTTGGAGTATCCAGGAGAACATTTCCACTGCAAGTTGGACTCTTACAGGGTAAGCAGGGTTAAAACCAAATTTCGAATGTTGTACCATCCCTGAAGTGATTACAAGAAACATGGAGGAACCGCACAGGATTAACGAATGGAGTCAAATCTGGCCAGGGCTGACCAGGGAAGAAGTGGTTAAAGCCACACCCATGGAGAAGGGGAGAAGGCATTACCTGTAGACTTTCATAAAAAATACATACATACTTTAATATACATGTCAACATCAAAACACACACATATACACTAAATATACTAGTTCTTTTCTTTTACAAGTTCCAAAATGTTTTAAAAATGGTAAAAAAAAAAAAAAAATTGAGTGAACAAAAAATATTTCAAACATCAAATCTTTATTGTGTTTTAAAGATTAAGTCAAGCAAAAGAAAAATAATAAATCTTTAACAAAATGGGAAATTTTATTAGAACACTTCTTTCTTTACTCAAAAAATTTGGCCCAGTTACTCACGTATTGAAGGGTAAAAGGAAAAAATTAATTGTGAATACATGAGTGACCACCTGTCAGCTTAACTTCAGCCCAAGGAGGAAGCAGTTATGTACAGCTCGGCCGACTTCCTCTTTTAAACTGAACAAACGCTGTGAAGAGCTTATCAAAATCCCCTTAACATTAAACAGCTTACAAACATTTCTAACATGTCCAAACACTCACTAATACTGCCCACTTAAAGACTTCCTGAAGGAATACACTTAATCACTGCCAAAAAAAATTAAAAAAAACGGAAAAAGAAAAACGTCACCCCATAAACACATTCAAAGTCTGCAGTCATCTAGTCAGCTCATCCGTCATTGCAAGTCGTTCCAAGAGCCACAGCAGGACCCCATAAATAGAGCAACTGAAACATTCATAAAGGCCTTTGCTTGTTATTACATTGATGCACATGCCAGCACAATCCCTCAGTCCAGCCCAGCAGAGACAGACACCAGTAGCTAAATATGGCCACTACTCATCAGACATGTGAACCATGTGTCCTGCTATCCAGGCATGACCTGCTATTCTAGCATGAAAGGTATTTTCATTCTATCTGCAAAAGTCGGTGTTGCTCTTTTACTTAAAGACCTGAAAACTTTCCATGTTAACACTTCAGGTATATTTAGGTTAACAGACTTCCTTCTAAGGGGTGTCAAATCACCTCCACCAGGATGTGAAGATGTCATACATATCTATCTGGAAAGGAGGGAAAGAGTTAATGAAAGGCGTGCTTTCAGGCGTGTTGCCTTAATATGACTTAGGGAGTTATAAATATCCCTTTTCCTTTGGCACCTGTGTGGCTGTGACACATTTGGAGGCACGTAGTACAGGGAGACAGAAGAGGCAATAAAAGAAACGCAACCTTGCAGTTATCTAACAGCAGCCTGCCAAATGTTGAAGGCAGCTGCCGAAGCAGCATTTCTCTGTGTTGTGGGAAAAGATGAGATGAACAACCAGTTGTGAAAGCAACAAGTGTACAAGTGCTTCTGTGTTGTTCCCATGATTCAAAGGACACTTGAAACTGGAGGAAAATATTGCTGGCTCTGGAACACAGCAGGAGAAGGGATGTTTATCATTGTTAGATCCTTGTGCTTTCTGTGTGACAGTAGATAAGCCGAGAAAATTGCTGAAAATATAAGACAGGAAAGGAATTATTAATCTCTCTACAAGAGAGAGGGAGCAGCGCTAGAGTCACTAAGTCATGCCAACAGGGATCAAAAAGGCAAGACCAGCAATAACCAAGGTTGCACAAGGGAACAAATCACGGCTTTTACTGCTGATGAGTCTCTCGCCTTTGTAAATCACAATTCTCTCATGTATAGTCACAACTGAAAAAAAAGAAAGAAAGATGTGACATGAGAGTATAGTCTATAGTCCTTTACTGCTACCCTTTTGAGCTTGGAAGCTGCATATGAGAGTGTGTGCCCGAGTGTGCTGATGAGCTTAGGGCCATCCATGCAGTGATGTAACCAGAAGGGGTGGTGGTGAGGGTGTGGTGATGTGATACAGACACTATCTGCAGGGGAATCAAGAGATCCTATCAATCAACTACATCTGGGACTGCACATTAAGCCAAAAACATTCAGCCATGCATTAAGTCAACATATAATACCAAACTTGTGGTGCACTGTGTTTGAATAGATGCAGGGCCTTGTATTGTGAAATAGCGCATATTTTTTATGTGACAGAAAACTGGCCCTGAACATCACCATCCCCAGCAGGACACCATCTCCTTGGTGACACATGTAAGGTTACTTTTCTTCAGCAGGGACAGGGAAACTGGTCAGAGTTGATGAGAAACTTGATGGAGCTTAGTAAAGGGCAAAGCTGGGAAATAACCTGTTGGAACCTGCAAAAAGCCTGGGACCAGGGATTGATGTCTCTCTTCTCATGAACCCTCTGACAAAGCTGCAATGCAATGGCTTAGATTTAAAAAAAAAAAAGAAACATTCAGGATTATAACCAGTCAAGACAAAGCCCAGACCTAAATCAAATTAGGAATGGAATTTGTGTCAGAACTAGAAAATGTAAATT
This sequence comes from Xiphophorus couchianus, assembly GCF_001444195.1. Lineage (NCBI taxonomy): Eukaryota > Metazoa > Chordata > Actinopteri > Cyprinodontiformes > Poeciliidae > Xiphophorus > Xiphophorus couchianus. The sequence continues at coordinate 19,694,696 of NC_040239.1, forward strand.
TAATACAGCTCTTCATCCAATCTGACTCATATTGAGTTATTTTGCAACTACAAATAAGTAAAAATATAACATCTAGGTGCACATATATATGGAGCATACGCTTTTCACATTTTGATGTGTAAGAAAATGTTTAAATCATGCAGCAATTTCCTTTAACTTGAATGTTCTGAACTTCTTTGTGTTGCTTTATGATACAAGTCCCTAATAAAATACATCAAAGTTTATAGATGTAATGAAATATGGAAAAGGCATGAAGACTATTTTTTGCAGTTGCACAATTATAATTCACTCATTCAGCTTCATGCATGCTCAGAGTTCAACATTTATTGTCTATTTATGAGTGAAAAACGAGCAGAGGCAGAAAGGCATGTGTTAAAAGAGCAGAGCAGCAGACAGAGAAGCTGGAGAGATCAGGTTTCATTTTCAGTCAGCGACCTGTAGTGAACTTTTCACAGGCGTCTAGACTTTTATCTGTTGCCTGGCTCTAACCGAGGCAGTAAACCAGTCTGCAAGGACAAAGAGGCTCAATGGTAAAATGTGGCTCTGTATTTAGTGGACAAATAGGTGACAATAGATACAAATATAAACATGAAGTTTACTCTGGCATCTCAAACATTTTATTAAGATTTTAATTGTAACTTAATGGGAACAATTTGTGTCTCATTGCAGATTTCTTTCAAGGCCAGCCTGGCTTTATTAGATGACGTGCAGTTTTTAATCATTCTGACCTCTCACTGCATACAAACTTACTTTAAAAATCTGTTCTATTCTGAGGCCCTGCCAGCTGAGTAGGTTCCTGTAGGAACCTGAGTAGGTTCAGCTGTAATGCTCCTACCCTGGGGCACTACATTTCCAAGTAATGCTCCAGCTCACTGATTCTTCACCCTTTACGTCACTCCAGTGCGTTCCTCTTCCCCTCCCATTTTTATTTCTCAGGTTCAATATCCAGATTGCATTTCCTTTAGTAAGTCTCTAAGCTCAGACTTTCCTGAATTGTAACCAAGAAATGGCATTAAGCAAAAATCCCTCCCACGCTATCCCAACCTGCCTGTCCTCTGTCTCTCCGATATGTAACAACGTCAGTGATCCACTGTCAGCGGCCGCTCATCCTAAACCCTGCATCCATTCACAGCTTGTTTGTCAACTTTCTTGGTGCTAAAGATCACACCAGCCTTTGCTCCTGTCACCCAAAGACATCAAACACTCATTTGATGCATGGGCCACTTTGCAGTACCACAGGCATGACTGCAGAGTCGAAGGTGCAAGAACGTAACAGTGGAAAACGATGTATTCTGGTGCAATCCTAATTTTTTGTTTAAACAACTTTTTCTGTTTTGAATGGAAGGTATTATCTCTCCTCACAAACTTGCAAGCTCTTCAGGTGTGTATGATAGTGTGTGCCTGGATGCATGAGTATATGTTGGAGACAGTGGCTGCCACAGGCACAGCTGGCTCAGACTGGTTACATAACCTGGTTCATAGCTGCTGCATCACTCCCTGGATGGCTGACAGTAGACCTCAGACTCAGACACACAAGAACAGACATTTACACACACGCCTGTATGTACGTATTCTGTCCCACTATGCAGATGGTACTGGCAATAATAAGACCAGCCAGGGGCAGACAATGTTATCTGTACATCTATGTGACAGTAAATGAAAATGTTTTTTGGTTATTATTATTATTATTATTTGGAGCAGTTACATATCAGTCTGGTTTAGAGAAAAAAGAATGTTCCTCTCTTCTCATAGCAGCAATAATGTTGTGTAAACACAGACGGGCTCCTCTCAATGCCCTCATTTCCTTTCTCTCCCTCCCTATCGTCTTCTCCTTCCTCCTTCTGCTCATCCTCTCTTCTCCCTGTCCATTTTTTCCACCTACTCTTTCCTCTCATCTCTTGTGCTATATTCGTTTGTTTACCTCCCTTCTGTTCCGCACTCTAATGTCTAGGAGGTTATTTTTGCATACATCTCTTCCTTTTGCACCTATTTTTTTAACCACTGATGAAAATTACAACAGTCAAGGGTGTAGCAGTATCGTTCCTTCAAATTATTTTTATACTGCTGTCATTGCATTATTTAAATAAAACTAGAACAACAATGCTCAGTTCTTACATCTCAATTGAACTTTGACATGGAAATGTTAAATAATCAATCTACTGTAGCTTGGGTCAATGTCCTTGCAGGTGAACCTCTACCTCTGTCTCTGTTTTGCAGACGTTAGCAGGTTTTACTTCAAGATTGCCATTTATTTAGCTCTATCAATCATTGCATCAACTCTGACCAATGTCCACCACCAGGTTTCTTGATGGCAATGTCTGTTAAAGATTATGCGAAGGGTTGGTTTATACAACATGGAGGGTTTTTGCAGGGCGAAAAGTTAATTGAAGTACACTGGATATTCTTTTGGTATAGAGCAAAAGAGGTTTAATACACACAACTTGTTTCAGATTTTTATTTGGAGGAAATACTTAAAAAACAAGCTCAATTTTGCTCAACCTCATAATACGCACTACTCTTTATTGGTCTATCATAGAAAATCTAAATAAAAATACAATAAAGTCTGTTGCTGCAAAGTGACCAAACAGGGAAAATTGAAGTGGTAAGAATACCTGAGGAGGTCCTGTGAATCAGATGCAATATTGTATCTGTCATAACATGTAAACAAATTAATCTGAACCTTAGTTATCAAATACTAATTAGGAGTAAATCCATCTGAGTCGTCCTTTTCTGGTTATCTGTATTCACAGCACTAAATAGCAAACACATACAAGCATGTGCACAATTTGAAGCCCTATTACCTCTGTGTGTCTGCCACAGCAGCCTGTTTCAAGGGTCACAACATTCAAGCCAGCCATGTAATGCAGGCTCACTCTTCCATGTGGGTTTGTGAGTGCAGCACATTGTTATCTCAAAGCTGTTGACACAGTCAAAGCTTAATGCCTAATCAGAACAATAGGTAGCTCTGTTACAAATCCGCCAGACAGTGCACCTAATGACAGCTGTGATCTTTTGATTCATTAACTGGAGTGCTGATGAAATGGTTATGAATTTCTGGCCAAATTGTACCTTAATCTCAAAGTCAGTGAGTATGTGCTTAGACGTCAGGGACGAGTTTCTTTTGACCACAATGACAACTGCACAAAGTAAAAAATGTTATTTGATGTTGCACAAAATGAGATGAGCCATGATCACACTGAGTCCATTACCAGGCATGTTTTAATGAGGGGGGAAAAAAATAGGTCTTAATTGGCCAAAATACAAAGATTGCGCAGTAATCTGTTTGTGCCAAATATTTATGCAACTCCAAAACTCGAGACATGATTAATCTGCTCCTGACGGGAAGTGAAAATATGGCCAGAGAAACACAGAGGACATTATTTATTTATGTCCAGGTGGAAGTGAGAGGCTTCTCCATCAGCCACTCACCCACCTGAGTAACACAATCTCTCCGATGGCGTCATAGCCCAAGGATCAGCATTACAGCATGCCAGTATCTGTACATGCTGCAAAGAATAGGTGTGTATCTTGCAAGATTTCGCCCCCTTTATCTGTCGTCCCAGCTGTGATCCGCATGGTTGCAGTAAATAGTCTGATGTAGTATGGCTACACTCATCAATGAAAAGAACCTCGTGCTCCCCATTCATAACCACCTGGCTCATTCATTTCTTTAAGCGACTCAATAACCCAGGCAGCCCATTGTTTTCCTCCCACAACGTAAAACACACAGGCTTCAGATGCAACACAAAGCAGGTGCATAAGCCTATCCATTCCAAGTGATGCGACGAGGAGTCTTGCGTAATGAGCCAAGCCCATCCGCTTCACAATGACACCGAATAATAATTTAATGGTCTCTGCAGCACGTGCTGAATCTAATAAATGCCAATAATTTATCAATGAAATGACCTACTTACATAACACATAATTACGTTTGGTAAACCGCCTGTAGTTGGATAATTACATCTATCACAGCTGAATAACTGGGAATGTATGCATCTCAAAACGATAAAACGATAATTATTCGCACTTTTTTTATGGAGAAAACGTGGCGAGAGGGCTGCTTTGTGCACAATAAAGATCGAAAGAGGAGCATGTGATTCGGTTTGGCTGCAGGAGGGGGTCCCTACCTTCCGACGGTTCCGGAGTTGACCCACATGCCAGTCTGCTGGGGGTTCAGCCGGCCACTCAAACCGGACAAAAACGCACGAAGAACTAAAAGATAGTCGCGTTGATTCCGTTCTTTGTCAAGTAGCACAGAAAGCTGCAGACAGGACCTCTGCCCTGAAACATCCTCCTCCTCTTACTTCCCCGTGGTGCTACCTCCTTACCCGCCTCTCTCTAAGCTCAACTATTACCGACTCTCGCCCGTATGACGTGCTGCTTTGTTTCCACGCGCCCGCTTTTCCGAGTTAAATCTGAGCATAACTTGTCGATCAATTTCTATAGTCTGAGCTGAGCCGCCCTCCCCCTTTGTGTTGTTGTTGCCCCAGCTGATTTAACCAGAGACACGCCCCCACGGCATTGCGTCACTACCCAGGACGCCAAACTCATCCTGTGAGGCGTTCATGTTTGGTACGTTTTCTGCTAACATCGTTCGTTCTTTTCCATTCTCCAAAAGCAGTTGTTTTCACGAAATCCACTAAATAAAGAAAAATAAAACCATACCTTAATGTTTGTGATTATTTCAAATACCTAAGTCCTAATTGTCTTGAAACTTTAAAAAATATCAAGTAGTGTTCTTCAGGCTCATACTGACTAAAAGATATATGAAAGGGGGTCTTTCAGTTTAATATACCAAAATTCTACTCAACTCAGTTTATCTCTGTAGCCCCGATCCAAAATAAATGTTACCTCGGTCACTTTACAAGACAAATAGATTTAAGTGTACACAAACATAAGATATCAACCCAATCTTAGAGACAGATTCAAAGTCACATTTCAATTGAGTCCTTGTTGCAATATCATGCAGTCAGTTATTTGAGGATAGACAGCACTGAGTCATTAAGGACAGCAACCCATCCTCATGTATGTTTAAAATATTGTTTGTTTTCCTTCATTTTAGTATCTACAGTCACATTCAATAAACTGGAGTACTATTGAAAAGCTTACTTATTTCTTTAACTCAATTCTCAAAGTTAAATACATAATAGAAATTAATTACGCTACAACTGATGTGTTCATTTAAGACTAGAATGTTACACCACACCAATAAAACATTTTAATGACATAATTTTAAAAAGATGACTGCATGTTTAGCTATCCATTAATCCATTATCTAACACGCTTCTCCTTGTGGACTCGTGAAATTTCCTAGAAGATGGCTGCTCTGAATTTTCCACCAGATTATGGGACCTTGACTTCAAAATGAAATGCCACATTTATTTGACTTAAAACAAGGACTGAAGCACTTGTAGTCAATGTCTCAGATATATGTATGTATGTGGTGCCTCTTAAACACTTCAAGGTTTCACAGAAAAGCGAAGTGCAGGAAACAATCACATTGTAAATAACAGGTAGCATCCTTTGCAATTATTCACAGGCAAAGTCGAGGAATTTGTATGGCATTATGGTTATTTTGAGCACTCATTCATAGCAGTTACCCCATAACAACCAGTTACTTATGGTGAATCCAGCAAAGTCGCACATAAGAGGCAGATCATTGACTGAATCCGGGAAAGTCCCACATTTTCTTAGTCCCTTCCTAGGATTCCTAGGATTAATTTCTGGAATGTTAAGCAGCACCAAAACAACAGAAAAAAAAAATTTCCTTGTCACCAGGCAACAAAAATTGCTTACAGGTGAGGAACGTTGCATTGATTTAGTCTGTGGTTTAATCAAATCTAAACAGCAGCTTTTAATAAAATATGAATGTGTTGGGTTTTTTTTTTATTGTAACCTAAAATAATTACCTGTGAATATCCTGGAGCATTTGGTCATATGTGTATCTTGTTTAGAGGATCTCCTAACTTTATTCAAATATCTGAGTAAGACTGAAGACAGACATCTACTGGCAGATACTGGTACTGGTCACAGGGAAACAAAGGAGGCATCAACTGGCATAGTTCACTGCAACAGCGGCTTCCATTTTTGTAGCAGATCCTGGTGTGGATTAGTGTTCATGTCAAACTGTCATTAGTAAACAAAGAATTGTCATATTATAGCACACCAAAAAAAAAATTTTTTTTGACAGGTGACTTGTTTGCATAATTCATTGCATCCCTGTTTGCTCACAATATGCACGTCTTATTATAATAATAGCTGCGTAGCAAACAATTTGTACAATCAGTATCAAAATAAGCAGGGCTGAAGCTAAATGCGCTGCTAGGCATTTCTACATTTCTACATTTCTATTTTTTTTAATCTCCATGTCCAATGTTGTCTAGTAACCCTGAGAAAATGCTGCTCCCTGACCTAGCTGGCATGGTCAGAAAAGAACAGCATGAAAGATGGGCAGGAATGCTGATAGAAAGCAGGGGTTCAGCTCCACTGGCACTGAGAGGGCTTAGAGCCGTGGACAGGCAGCCCCTTTTGTTGGAGAGCAGAACTTCTGTGAGAACTCTTGAGCCGCACAGTCTGAGGTGATGTCTGGCCTTTTCAGCTACAGTGGGACAAAACAGGCTGCCTCTTTTTCCCATCGGTTTTATCTCACTTTTATGGACTGAGAGGGACATGTGCTCCCATAGATTTTACACCGGGCTGAGATTAAAGAGCTGTGGTCATTCTTTGGCATTTTGGTGTTGGGATAAAAAGTGTCTTTATTGCTACCCGATTTTCCCGTGGTTCAAACTGAAAAGGTCACACCCTAAAATTGATTTAGTTAAATTAAATATCAGTTTTAAAATGACTCATAAATGCTTGACCAACTGTGAATGAATGTGTGGCTGGAGAACAAATGCATATTTGTGTGAGGAAAAAAATAAAATAGACATTTCTAACATGCCTCAGGGTCATTTTGTTACCTTTTCAAAGGGAAAAAAATTCACTGGTTCGGGAAAATAGTGAATAGAAAACAACAAGAACATAAAGAATTATGATTTTAAAGCACAAATAACCCAGTCTATGATATTTATTGCAAAGTGTAAGTAAATTATTAAAAGTTTTCAACATTTATTAAAAATAAAAATCTAAAAAGTGTGGTGTCCATTTCTGTTTACCTGTTCTGATTGTTTAGTTTTCTTGAAACACTTTTTTTTCCAAAATCACTTGCAAGTCTTTTCTTTTGAAGAATAGATTAAGTTATGTTGAATGGAGAACATCAGTGAGCAGCAATTTTCAAGTTCTACAAATTTGTACGTGGATTTAATCTTATACTTTGACCTCACTCTTCTAAAACATTGAAATGCTTTGATCTAAACTGTTACACTGTAGTTCCGTATACTCAGAGTTGTTAGAAGGTGAATATCCATCCATCTTTCTGTCACCTCTCACCAGCTGCCTTGTCCCAGCTGAAGAAAGCATACCTAAAGAATGATCTTGCCACCGCCATGTTTCACTGTGTAGGTGCAGGGTTCATTTGTTGCTGTGTGTAGCATTTTACATGTGGGGGGGAAAGATTACATTCCGGTCTCAGCTGAGCAGCTTCTTTCATTATTTGCTAAGTCTCCTACCTGACTCATAACATACAGCACACACTTCCTGCCGCTCCTCGATGTCAACAGATTTGTGGAGTGCATGAATAATCGTTGTCATCTCAACTGATTTTCTCACCTGAGCTGTGGATCTTTGCAACTCCTCCACAGTTACCATGGACCTCTTAGATGCTTCTCTGATTATTGTTCTCCCTGCTCAGTTTTGGTGAACAGCCGTGGTTGGTCAGTTGTGCTCTATCATTCATCTTCCACTTCACAAATAAGTTTTTTGTTTTGGTCTACCAGACACAATCTCAGCAAGATACTTGGGAGTTTTGTGAAAAAGGATGGATATTTTTGCAAGACACTGTAGCTGATACATGCCTAACAACTGACTTTATAGTTTGCAAACTTATTTGCATTATTTATTTGGAATTTCTGCCATTTGTGTGTTTCAAAGTCTCTATCTGTTTACTTTAGCTGGTATAAAGTGAAAACGTTGTTTTCCTTACTGCACAGGCAAGGTTCATCTGAAGCGTTTCAGATGATCTCATGAGTTTATCCATCACCAAGAACCAGATATCATGTAGCATTTTAATGACCAAGGAGCATTCTAGGAGAATGTGTTCACCCTCATCTTATCTCCCCCACTGACCCTGCTCTCACCCCCACAGCTCCCCCGAACCTCCAACAGGTCTACTCATCCCCCCCTTCTGCCCCCAGCTCTGTGCTGGAACTACTCTAAAGCTGTCAAAACACCCAGCTTCTCACACTCCCTGTGTCCACACACCAACCCAGAGCATTAGCAAACACACACTCATGCACACACGCCCGCACAAACACACTCAATAAAAACAGCCTCCATGCAGCCCATTCACTGCACCAAGTAGGTCAGAGCTGCAGTGGGTCTTCCACACACACCCCTCATCACTGTGGAACTGATAACAATATCAAAGATGGAATTGTACCTCTAGTTTTGAAATACACATATACAGAGAGAAAGAGAAAGGCAGAGAGGGAGAAAGAAAAAAGAAAGAGCGAGTTTGAGCACAGATATCTACAGAGTATCGTTTTACAAGTCAGGTTTGGGGAAATTTTTGTTTGTTGGCTTGTTTTAAAGAGGGGAAAAAAAGAATATGAGGCATGAGTGCTCCCTTGCTCACTTACAGCAAAATTTTAGAGGTCAAATGTTAAAGGTGAAAGTGACATGATTGAAAAAAAAAAACATAATCTTGCTATAAAAAATAAAAATACCAAATGATCAGCAAGGGAAAGACAGTAAAATATATGCACTGAAATTCAAACACATCTGCATGGATCACGCGCACACACACACACACACACACACACCCACACACCAATCAAACGCACGTACACAAACACTCTATTCAGATATGGAGAAGTGACTGAGTGTTGCCAGAGCCAGCACCCTGTCATAAAACTGAGTGTGTTTTGGCAATGGGTGATGAGCATGTTAGCAGAGTGTGAGTTAAAGTGAAAAATAATTCAGTGCTTGATAAGGTCTAAGAGGAAGCAGAGGAAGCCAGAGGTTGATCATATTGTTTACTTGAAGCGTTATCAGCAGCCCGCTTTTTTTGCACTAGTGTCTGGTAAAACTCTGTCTGACCAGCAGCTGTTACCTCATTATATCCTGATGAAGTCACTGCATTCCTCATAGTGAAAATAAGCAAAAACTCTGTGACATTATGAAAGGTAAGACTAAGACATATACTTTCAGCCATTCAAGCACCATCTTTAGGATATGGGCATTTAGCCTAAAAACCCAACATTGTGACTGAATATAGAATTTTATATAGTCATTACATAAAAAGTTATTTTTTCAATCTTAGCCTCACGTTTAATATTGGAACTTGGGAGAAAATTCATCAAATTACACATATACGAGTAGTTGGCAGAAGCACTAACAAAGGGATCTAAGTTTAGTCCATTTGTAGTGTCCTCTGCATTATGGCATAAAAATAATATATTTTATCGCAACACAAAATAGTATTATTTAAGAATTTTAGGGGGATCTTGGTGAGATGTTCAATGCTTGGCATGTGGTTTTCTAACTCTGCTTTAGGAATCTCCTGACCTGTCTGCTGAGTTTGCTTTGCCTTCAAGTTTGTTCACTACTATTTCCTAGTAAACCTATGAAGGCCTCCATTAAACAGCCGGGTTCATGCTGAGACTAAATTAACAAGAAGTGAACTCATTAATTAGGTGTCTTATTAAGATAGCTGATTGTGCTTAGCTTTATTTAGTACAGCAAAGTAAAAGATGCACAGAAAACTTTCAGAGATTATTTTAAAAAGATTTAAAAAATAGAAAGTTTGTATCATTTTCCTTCATAATCATGTAATATTTTGTGTTTATCTGTCCCATAAGCTCTTACTAAAATATAATGAAGTTTGTAGTACTAATAGAACAAAATGTTCAATACTTTAAATTCAATGAGACCTTTTACAAGGCACCTGAAACATTTATTTTGATATAAAAAATGCTTTCTAGTATTATTTTGTTAAATATTTTTCCTTTAAAAGTCAGGAAAATACTGACTTTCAGGCATTCACACTGAAAAACAAAACTTAAAGTTTTGTCTGGGGAAAACTTGAGTTTGAGTTTTCCCAGACGATTATGATGTGATGTATGATCAGCCATAAATTTCTTCTGGTGATGATAGGTCATGAAAGGGGATGTATGTGAGGAATGCAGAGTGGCTTCAAGTACAAGCCCAAAGGCTATGAGGCTGGCAGATAGCAGATGGAGGCCAGGATAAATTAGAAAGAAAGGGGCATAGCTGCTGGAATTTAACTTTGATATGTTCAACTTAAATGTTTCACAGTGTGATCCTTAGAAACACTGCCTGGAGAGAACAAGAAGTGCTGTATAGTTTACACTGTCCTTCAATTGCAGCACTAAGTCTTAAAAAGAAAACCCAATTAGAGTTTTGGGGCATATGTGGTCTAAACAATCATCATCATACAGACCCACCCACCCACATCGGCACATATCAAATCAGCCTGTGTTCCCTGTGGGTACTACATGGCATGGAGGTTTAAGCTAAACGTTAAAAGAGAAAAAACACTCAAATGTGAAATTTGACATTTACAGTTGCTGAATTGTTTATGTATTATTTTAAAATGCAAATGTTAAGCCTATCTGACTGAGACAACAGATTGCTTAAGGTGCATATTAAGATTTTAGGGTGCAAAAGATTTGAATCTAATTTTTTCAGTCTTTCTTGAAAAAGAAGGCTGAAATAAATCTGCCTCAGAGTTACATCATATCCAAGATGTTGCCCAGGCATGACCTGCAATGCTCGAACACATGTAGAGACACACATACTCATGATAAAAATTGTACTCTTTCTCAGCCTTAAATAAAGCATACACCCTGACTGAAAATCTCAGGATCAGAAAAAGATTATAATTTTTTAGTGCTGTCTATTAATTTAAAAAAATGATCAGATTAATCACATTCTGGAGTTGTGATTTACCACTATTTCAAGCTTTCAACAGTAAGCTTGAAATATAAATATGCAAGCAGTTGTGGTTCTTTCAGGAATGTATGAAGCACAAGAAGGGATGTTGCCTTTAGAGCTATTAAAGCCCATATCTTTAATCTATTCTCTCATAAATGCCATCAGAGTTAGGGCTTTAATTTGGCTCAAGGGTCTGTCTCTGTCTTCACCGACTGTCCACTGGATTCACCAATTGATAACGTGATTTTTGGTGAGGGTCCACAACTTAACTTTTTAGCTCTGACCCGTTCAGGATCTATTAAGAAATTTAGAATGATTTCTACATTCAACATCGACACCAAAGGTGCTTTTCAAAGTTGCAGAGCTCAACAATGCAGCCATGTTCTAGGACAGAAAGTGTTTTTGCCCTTGCAATCAGAGGTCATGACAGTGTGAGTGCCTGAAAGGAGATTGAATGAAATCAAAATTACTCTATTAGCTTTGTCTCTTGCTCCTGTTTCCTGGTTAAGGTTCACCAGCACAAAGTTATAATATCTGTGATTTATTTTCTGGTGTTAAGATTTTAATCAGATGTCTAAGAGGGAAAAAAGAAACAGGTACCTCAACATCCCTTTCTAGGCCATGCCTTCAAGATAATAAGCTCTCAATCAGACACACATGCACAATCTCTGCTAGATGGAGACACAAGGGTCAGTGGAGGTCCCTCATAATCTGTGGCTGGCAAGTGTCAGGGATAATCTTATTAAGACTCTCTTCAGCTGTTTCTCTAAACTCTTAAAGTGATCGTGCTGAAAAACTGGCACTAATTATTTTTTGCAACCTGAAGAGATTCTCTAAAGTCAAGGTTGGCGGAATGATGTTTGAGTCAATGGGCTTCTTATAATACTAGATATTTATAAATCTTACAATAAAAATGGCAAACTCAGGGATTGCTTGGAAGAGGTGTAAACAACAAGGAGGGTGGATATTGTAAAGAAAAAAAAGATTTTAAATGCCAAAGGAAGTCAGTAAGGAACAATTTGTGGGTTAGATGACTGAGTGGCTGAGAAGGATCTTAGGCTGTTACAGAAAAAAGGATGAGCCAGGTGTTTGGGTCAAAGGATGGAGAGCTGAGATCAGGAAGCAAGTAACTAAAACAGGAGCAGATCCAGGTGAAGGGTCAGAGAGCCAGGGTTAAGTAAGGTCAGAAGAAGTGAATCTTGTAGCACTTAGGAAAAATATTCCATTAATGAAAGTCTGTGCTAAACTAGTTCTGTGCCTGATGGAAAGCTTCCACTTGAAGCTAATGCCATGCATTGCAATGCAAACTATACACTATGTGTAAGTGCGTTATTGACCAGTGCATTAACAGCAGATCAATATGTGATGAACAACAAAGTCTTATGTAGGTGAGTTACCTCGCTGCAATTTACTTTTAAATCTTTCTGAACTGAAATTTGTTGTTTACCCTTTGACACAGGACCTGTGATTATTTTTACGAAAAGAAAAATGTTGAAAGATAGAAAATGCTATTCATTTGCAGAAAGAACTTGACAAAAAAGTAAGTTAAGATCTTCTCAGCACAGAAGAGAAAAAAACATATTTGTAGTACATCAAATTTTAAAAAAAATATATTAAATTGCATGGAATTGTGAGAAGTACTGACCAAAGGAGCAATTACCTTGAGGAGAAGGAAAAGTTGTGAAGAGTGCAACGTATCTAACCTTCGCACAGGTCAGTCAGTACTCTCAAAACAGCCTGATCAAACAGAGAGCGAAGCCAAGACAAACACCTCTGGACTGCAGTCTGGGACAGAAAAGCAGAACTCAAGCCTTGCTGAAATCGTCCTGTATGGAGTTACTTCAGATCCAAAAACTGCAACATGGCTCTTTATACCTTGAAATGAAAGAAGTATCTATCTATCTATCTGTCTATCTATCTATCTATCTATCTATCTATCTATCTATCTATCTATCTATCTATCTATCTATCTATCTATCTATCTATCTATATATATATATATATATATATGTATAGAGAGAGAGATATAGTACTGAATAGACAGACGGACAGACAGATTTATATTTATAGCTATATATAGAGAAATATAAAACTATATATAGAAATATATAAAGATACTTTTCCTACTGTGTAGCTCTACATTGCTATTGTACTAATTCAATATTCATCTCTCGTCTGAGCTGTTGCGCACACATACAGAAATAGAGAGGAGAGGAAGTGCAAGAGTGTAAACAGCAAAAGTCTCAGAGAGATTGAGACACAAATAAACCATTTTACGGCGAGACAAGGTATAACAGGAAGGTCCCCTTTTTGTCTGTTTACTTCAAATAGCCTTCAAGCTGTTTGTCCATTCACTAAACTGAGTTCCTCATATTGTATTCCAATGGAGAAACAAATAACAAATCTATTGTGAGATGAAAAGCATTTATCTCAAAAGCAATGCACTTTAATTTTATTCAAAGGGGCCCTGAGTGGATTTTGTAATCCCATTTTTTTCTGTGAATAATAAAGAAGCAAGTAATCCTTCAGATGACCTAAAATAAATATAAAAACATCCCAATACAATGAAATGTAATACCTTTGATTTGGATCAGCTGAAAAGGAATTATCCTGTGTCTCTAATTTAAGATCTACCTACAAGTCTACACAGCTAATACACTAAGCATGATATCCTAAAAATAGTGCAATGGAAAAATCTATACTAGTGTCCAGTTCTTTCTGGACACCAGTATGGTATCCAGCACCGTGGCATAGTATACAAACAGCTTGACATGATCATCTCACACTGTGGCCACATGTCATTTATTTGCCATTGAGCAGTGCTCAGAAACATGTTTGAAATATTTGAGAGAGGGCAAAGGATAGGAAGGGCTGACTATCGGTTTATTATTATCAATACTTTCAATGTGTTACAAAATTTCCTAAATGTAGCTATGAAGCCTTTTGTAATCTTTGGAGTTTAAAAACAGACTGCAATGTCTAAAATGGGAATACCTTCTCCTGCCAAAGGCCTTATAAATTGACTCTTTTTTGGAACCAAATAGAGTTTCTTATTTACAAGAATTGACTGAGCATCATATGGCCTCATCTGCTGTAAAAGTGCTGCTCCCAGGTACATCTAAAAAAAATCACTTAGAATATTGTGAAACATGCATTTAGAATATTATTTTAAAAGTTCAGTATTTTTTGTCTGTCATTTCAGAAAGTGAAACCCTTCTATTATTTTCCCAAACAGATGAGTTTTTAAGCCCAAAATTGTGTATGTCCTGCTGGAAAATGTCATCAGAATCTCCATAAAAGCTTGTGTGCAGAGGGGAGCATGAAGTTCTTCAAAATCTTCTGGAAGATGGCTACGTTCACTGTTGACTTCAAAGAAAATACATTGAACCAAAGCCAGGTGACAAACTAATAGTGACATGATCACTGATAGTGGAAACGTCAGCAACATGTTTTCACTTGCTGAGTGGAAACACGTTGCTGAAGAGTGGAGAAGTGTTCTTCTCCACTCTTCCTCCAGACTTTGGTAACTTGATTTCCAAATGCAAACTTTGTGTTTATCTGAAAAGAAAATTTTGGATAGCAGAGAAACGTGTGCAGTTCTTTTTCTCCTTAGCCCAAGTAAGATGCTTGTAGCTCATACGCAAAATTTAGAGGCTTTTTCTGAACATAGTGGAGCTTGACTCCAGCCTAGGTCCAATCCTTGTGAAGATCCCCCAATTTCTTGAGTGGATTTTGCTTGAGAACCCTCTCTAGCCTGTTGCTATAATTGTTGCTGGTGAAAATGTTGCTACGCCTTCCACTCAACTTTCTCTGAATATGCTCGGATACAGACTCTGAACAACCAACTTCTTCAGCAATGTCCTTTGTGGCTTCTCTCTGTGAAGGGTGTTGATGGCTGTTTTGTGGACATCTGTCAAGCCGTCATTCTTCCCTATGACTGTATCATTCTGGGTCAGTGAGAGAAAATTTAGAAGCTCAGGTGTTTTTAGTTAATTAGCTCATTAGGGGGTGACACTATGAATTTCCAATACTTAACTTTTTCACAACATTCAAATGATCTCAGACAGAATTTGGGAGATAAAAGCTTGAAATATTTCACTCTGTTTTCTGACATCTATGTAACATATATGTTTCACTTTCTCAAATGTGACAAAAAAATAAAATGCTATATTTGAAAATTATAATATTTTCAAAATATTCTCTTTTTTTTTACATGTACATGATGGAAAGAACAAAAGCCCATACAGAGGTGGCTAAAATGAGCTTCATCCATAAGGTGGCTGGACTCAACCTTGTAGGCAAAGATTTGAAGTTGCACCACCTAAGAGTTGAGCAGCTGCTCCATTTCATCAACAGGGATCACTCAGGGTGGTTTAGAGATGTTAGTAGGGTGCCTCCTCAGCACCTCCCTTTGGGGGAGGGGGTTTCCAAACACATCCCAGAACTCACAAGAGAGATTAAATATTCCCTCTGGGGTTGGAACTCCTTGGGAGCGCCCCCTGAATGAGCTGGAGATTTTCACTGGGGAGTGGGATGTCTGGATCTTTCTCCTTTGCAAACTTAACTCGAGACAGAAAATAGATGAATGAGGTCTTAATGTCCCGCAATAAACCTCACTGTATTACTTATCGTTCTATCTAAGGGAAAGTAAATGGCAATTGACTAGAAAACCTAAACAGCCGTAATGGACTCAAAAAGTCAATATTTCTCCATAAACTGGTATCTGGTGGTGTCTAATGCTTCAAAGTTAACTGTCACCTGATATTTAGTAGGAATCATAATGGCTTGCTTGATGAAATATTTATGCTAAAATGTGGGTAATACATTCTACAGTAAGACAAAGAAGGTGGATAAAACGGACAGCAAAGCATTCTGTTTTCAGGTTACTTCATTTGGAAAAAAGTCTACAGATTTCTGTGTCACCAGTAAATTTTCCAGTTTAAAAATGTTCATCTTCTATATTCTGAAGTTCTTCTAATTACTCTACTTTAATGATAAAATAAAGTCAACAGAAGTTACAGTATCTCAGATAAGTATTTGTACTCTTTGAAGAGTTTGCATTTTGTCACATTACAATCACAAATCTCTATTATTTTGGAGGATTTTATGTGATACAAAAATAATGCATGATTGTTAAGTGGAAGGAAAATAATAGAGTTTTCAAAATCTTTTAAAAGAAAATAAACTTTTGATGAATAAGTTATTTAAATTCAGCAGTCTTTAATCATATGCTCCTCAACAGAATCACGTCAAAAGTCATCAATATGGAAAATAAAGTCATGCTGTGCTTTACATCAGTGTAAATAAAAATGCTCTTGTTAAATGAGAGAAAAACACATATTCATTACACATCACCTGAGGATGTCGTCCCATAATGAAAAACATTTTTGGTCACACTGTGGTGGCAGCAGGAAGGTGCCACCACATGCATGGACAAAAACATGCTATGTCCATGCTTTTGTTCAGCATGAACAAAGAAGTAGATCTGAGTTGACAGATAACTGATTAAGTTAAATATATGAGAATACCATACACAAGCCTGTTAGAGTGTACAAAAGACTCTGGACTAGGACAGAGTTTTTTTGGGGGGGAAGGGTTTGACTTTTATATTTGAAATCCCCATTAAGAATCTCATAACTGAAGGTATGAAAGCTAAAAATATCCAACCCCTCTGAATGTACACAGTGAGTCAATTTCAGAGACTCATTTGGGAGCAAACCACAGAGGCCTGACCCAGGCAATCAATGACGAGGATGATGACAGAGCTCTCTTCCTCAGAGTTGCTACCATTGGTTTCCATAACTGACTCATCCATTCAGAAATGTAGGAGAAATGGAGAGAGAGGCTGATGAGAGGGTGTCAGTCAGGTTGCATCAGCACTCTGAAACTGTAAAAAAAAAAACAAAAAAAACTGGGCAGGCCCACAACAATGTATGAAAAGAGCAGCAAAGGGAAACACCTTAGTTTGCTGACATTTATAGACACACAATCACAATTAAAGATTAAAGTCTTGTGGTTTCATGAGAGTGCTTGTCAGAAAACAACAAGTCTCACCCTGATTTATAGGAATGACACCCTTGGGTGTTTCCTTCTCTGGATATTAGTTCAAAGCCTCCAATACAAGAGCACAGATTAGTGCCCACAAACCGGGTAAAGACATTTATGTCTCATTGTGTCATTGTCATTGTTTTGGAATTAAAATGTCAATGTGTGACACAAAGAGTTGTTTGGTGTGTTAAATGACTTTTAAGTGCATAGGATGGCAAGTATAAACCTTTGCTTCAGCTTATTCCTTTTTTGGGGGTGTGAATTATTATTTTTTAAAATTGTTTTTTTATTGAGTTTTCTTCTTTTTTATGTTGTTAATTTATCAAGATCAAGTTAATCTGGATCTTAATTTGTATCTATGTCATGATTTTAAAAAAAAGCACAAAGAAAGAAGAGTGACTACAGAAATCACTTTTACATTATTCAGAAATAGCTGTAATCAGTGACAAAAAAGGACAAAACCCAAGTCTGTGCGTAACATCTAACATGGTGGGTCATCCTCTTAGGCTCCCCTCCCCCCACAATGTCTTTCATGGACAATCCCCAAATTCTGATCTTTTACTAACTCTTATATTCCCCTCCAAGCGCTGACGCTGTCTACGCTGCTATAGCTGCTAATTGGGGCTCTCTTGACTCTCAGTTAATGAGTTCCGCAGCTTCATTTTAAAGGACAGCCAGATGGATAGACAGGCAGGCAAGATGGGAAAACAAACAGGAAGATAAGCAGACAGTCAGCCAAGGCTTGCAGGTGCTAAAAATGAGAGACGCTAGAGATTACCACTGTGTGAACAACACAGAAGCCTGACATATGGGAGTGTTTGGGACCATGCAGACATGTAAAGGACATGGTGTGTGGGTCAAGTTCCAGGGTCCTGCAGGGGATGCAGAAACACAACACACCTGTTTGTCTGTAATCAATCCCCCTACTGCAAGCAAGCATGTACAACTTCCACTATCAAAAAATTACTTTATTTTATATAGCCTGAAATGGAATGTGTGATTGCTCAACACACATACACTTAAATTTCTAGTTGGCATTCCTTCAGTCATTTGACGTTGGAGCCAATTCACCCAAGGGGATCAGCTTTCTGCCATAATGAGGGAAGCAGATGCTGAAAAATAGAAACCCTGGGATCAAATTGCATATGAGAGTTGAACAAATAAACACACAGGAGGATATATTTGCTGCAGTGCTATGTTTACACAAAATCACATGGACACAAATACAAACAAACATGGAAGGTAGGTACTGCCAAGCAACAAATTTGTCCCACCTTGGTGTTTGGACCATAATGCGTAACCCTTGTTCAGGCACAGACTGAGACACAGCATTTAGTACATAGTACCTTGAAAAAGCGTTTAAGTACAATGAAAGTGTGGTATGTATTTGTGCTCAGATCTCTTCACTCTTATACCCTTATATAAAACCCAGCTTTACCATTTTTATTCAGCTAACTAGTAAAAAGAGTCTACCTGTGTGTGATTAAATATAAATATAACAGTTCCGTGAACGCCTCAGATATTTGTTAGAGAACATTAGCATACATCTCTCAAGATTAGGAAACACATTAGACATGTCAGCTGTGGAGAGTTGTGGAACAGTGATGGGTTATAAAAATAATATCGGAACTCTTGCACGCCATGTTCAGCGTGACGCATGGTGGTGGAAGTGCCATGCTGTGGGGACACTTTTCATCAGCAGGAAAAGGGAAGCCAATCAGCCTTAATGGGAAGATGGATTTACATAAATAAAGGGTGATCCTAAACAAAAAAGAGGCATCAAAATACTTCAGACTGGGGTAGAGGTTTACCTGTATAACAATGCATCATTTTCTTTCCACTTCATAAATATGTACTCAACAAAATATATTGAAGCTTGTGGTTTGAATGGTACAAAAGGTGAAAAAGTTTAATAGGGGTGTGAATACCTTTGCAAGTGACTGTGCATTTAAAGTAAATTCTTGGACTGTATCATATATAAATATATACTAAATCACACACAGCAAAACTGATTTTCATTATGACTAAGAACATTTGATATAAATGATCACGACCTTCCACCCTAAAGCTTCAAAACCACAATTAGTTCAATGCCTGTTTTGAAACTTTGTTTACTGGCCATCTTCACATCTCGTCTTCAGTAGTAATTCTAGCTGACCCAGTCATCTCTTGGACCTCTCTTAACATGTTATTTTAAAATGATGCAATGCAGAAAATGTGGCCAGGCACAATTTCCTCTGGGTTCAAGTGTAGAATATAAATTATGCCAAACCAGAGGGACACAAAAGACACTCACATTCATAAGAAAAAGGAAACCAGTGCCATTTTTTTTAGCTAGCTTATTTAGTTTAAAATCACCATGAGAAATGGACATCCAAATTGTAATGTTGATTTTTCTGGCATCCAACATAGTAATATGTACTGTCAGCAGTGATGTTGTGTAATACTCCTCCCTCTCAACGAAGCCTTCCTGGACCTCCTGACACAGACCCTCTTTCAGGCCCTGGCCTTGCTTCAGCCCAAAGGAGTTTCATCAGCCATGACTTGACAGAGACGACCACTCGTAACTGAACTGAGTTTTCTTATCTACCAGTTCTAGTCTGTCCTGTCCTTGCTCATATTGCGACACCTCTTTATCCACTTCTCTCACCACATAAACCCCTTATGTCTTCACCCACAAGCTGTGAGAACCTGACTTCATCCATTCATAAATTTATGATATATATATTCAAGTGTTTGTCGAGTAGTCTAGCAATAAGGAGATTTATTCACCTATTGGAATTTGCAACAATCCCATTTACATTTAGATTGTCTTAATCCTGGGGACATTTGGCACTTACATGTATGAAGTGCCAAACATACACAAAAGTATCTCAAGGCTATCTCCTACAACAACTTGGATGTCAGTCATTTTGAATTGAGCTGAAGACCAAAACCTTTACAATCATGACTTTTTGACCTCCTGTCAATTTTAATATTTGGCTTCCATGTTCCTCACTATATTCATTAGATTTGTGGGGTTTAAAGTTATCAAAAGCATCAGGTTTTGGCAGACTGTGCTTGCCTAATGTCAAATTCTGAAATCTCAACATCCATCCATTATCTAAACATGGGTAATGTTTAGATAATGGGGCCATGGGGCCTGGTGCCTGTGTCCAGAGATTGTTGAGCAAGAGACAGAGTACGCCTTGGACAGGCTGCCAGTCCATCACAGAAAATCTCAACATAAAAGACACATTTTTTACAGCTCACAGAACGTCAGAGTCACATCAAACTTTCCAATAATTATTCAGATTGAATCTCCAACAAAACTAAATTTACATTCTGACATCACCTAAGCCTGGTTCAACAGGAAGTTACATATATTATTAATGTACGGGGGCATAGTAAAATGTATCTACAGCGCCACCTTTAAGAAACATTCAGTTCTCTTGCTGCTTTGACTGATTTAAATTACATTTGGATCACATGTATTTTCCTAGAATCAACAAAAAAGTCAAAGTCCAACCAAACCTTACAGGAGGTCAGCCATTTTGGATCAAAGCTTTAATTTTCTTCACACTTGAGACTTGAGATTAACTCTGCTTACGACCTTAAAAAGTTTTTTTAAAGGCATTGATGACTAATGTGATGAAAAGGCTGACTCTAAAGAATGTGAGTGTGGCCACGCTTCGAAATCTGACTTCTAAATATCAAAGACGGAACTGCTATACCTCCCACATACAAAAATCAGATAACCACCAACATTTCTGTTGTCATCAAAGTCCGCTCCTCACAGATCTACAAGATATTTTGGTAATTTTCTGTAACATCATTTAAGTCCTACCTACTAAAAAAGAAAAATCCCTCTTAAAAATTCTTAATCAGGTGAGATTCAAACTAAGCCTGACTAAAAATATTAAATTGAAAACTTATTTTAATCTAACCCAACCATACATCCACATAAATCTATAGGTATAACAGCATACATTTTCAACCTCAACCCACTAAACTGATAGATTAAATTGTAGATTAATTTTTAAATAGTTTAATTTTATTTTATTCAAACAGAGAAGAAGGATGAGGATGATGCAAGCAACATGTTTTGTATATTATTTTTATATTTACAGTCATGTCCAATCTGGAAATTTCTCCCCTACTGTCTGCTTTTCAGTACCACAGCAACCTCGACACTTACTTCCCCTCAGCCAAAACCCCTTGGTGTCCCTCTTCCTCTGGTTTTTCCCTCCCTCTCTCTCCCTCCCTTTTTTCTCTTCTCCACAGCTTGGTTTCTGTTTTATTTGTTTCTCTCCTCCTCTCTTAGCACCCTACCCCTGAGTTCTTTCGACAAACTTGACCAGCTTTCTGTTCTTTCCATACACATCTTCTGCTCGCTGACATCTCGTTTAAGAAAGAAGCAGCCAGTGAGAAACAAACTCTCTTTGCCAGCACTTCTTTTTCTCTTTCTTGTTATTCTTTGCCCCCTCTCTCCCTTTCCTCCTTTCAGTCCTTGCTAAACAGGACAAACATCATGTGGTTTGGGGGAGAAAGAAGGACACTTGTGAGCGATGACTATGAGTCTCTGTTAGATACTTTTCGGTCTTCAGCAAACACTGGCCTCTGCAGAACTCTGCATGCATCTAAGAGTCTATTTTTCAGAATGCAACTTTAATAATTACAACTCACCACTGCTGCAAATCTGTATTTATAAGGACAAGCAACGCAGAACTGAAAAATCGATTTGAGGCAAGCACTAAAAGACACCCTGCATGTGTGCGGGACATTGATCAGCTCTCACAAAGACTCTTCTTCTTATTTGGCTCCCAGCTGTGTGTACTTGGCTCATTAGATGGCTATCAAGCAGCCAGAAATGTTTGGTGTGTAACCCCAACTGGAAAGCCCCACTCATACCCACGCAGCCACATATACATGCATGCACAGAGGCAGAGGCGCTTCAGAAACAACATATTACTCTGAGCAAGGGGCAGACAGAGGGACGGGACCAAAGAAAGAATGGTTTAAATTCCACAGTTGATAGAAAAACACTGAAGAGTGGGCCGGAACGGAGGAACTGATGTCAGCTCTCTCGAACCATCCCCACACCCACTCCATTTTCGGGGCTTTGCGGGGTAGGAATGATAAGGACAAAGAGAGGCGAGGAAAAAATCCAGGAAATGTCATGCAGGCAGCGGGGATATATGTGTTTTGGCTGTTGTCACAGATACAGAGTTTCCTTCCAGGATTGGGCCAAAAATTGCAGCAACCCAAACTTCAGAGAGTGACTTCAGGCTGAACTCACTAATGCGTGGTGCAGGTGGAGGAGGAATTTAACTTTGTGTTTAATTAAGCTGACAAACTAGTTGTTTTGCAAAATACGAACCAAAAAGGATTTTTTTTTTAATTGAAGACAAAACACACTTTTGAGGGCTACTTTATAAATCTCATTAGCTTTACATGATACGTTTTAGAGTAAAATTATTAGACAAAAGAAAACTGAGCTATGCTGACATCGACGTTGCATTCATGCTGTAAATTCTTTATCACTCCACAATTTTTCTCAGATATCTCTTTCAGGCTAAAATTAAATGTTTTAATTCAAGAACCAAGTCTGAAACTATGGAGGGCAAAAAGTGTCACCTAAGTCAGTTTCATTGACAGCTTCCAACTCATGTGTCACATCAAACCCTTCTTATCAGGCAGGTTCAAACTAGCACAATGCACATACCGCTAACCCATGGACAACATTTATCTTTACTTCCTCCTCAATACAAGACAAACCACTAGTAGGTCTTCAACATACGAGCTCAAATTCTAGACAGACGCTTTACTATTTCTTTCATGTGAGCATGTTGTCAAAGTCTGAATATATTTTTCACTGTGTCTCTCATAGGGGGCGATAATGGTTCGTTTACATACTGTGCATTCAGTGGAGCAGAAAAAGAAAAAGAATTGAAAGATAAAGCCAATCTCCCCACATTATGTTGGTGAAAAACAACCATTTTTGTCTTTGTTTAGCTACGCAGCTAAACAAAGACAGTCTGTCCATGTTGGACAGACTGTTTTCATTAACATCTGTGGACAGATGCCTTATTTTCACTGTCTGCACGCACAACAGCATGAACACAAAAATCTGGAATGTGCATCGGCACCCATCAAGAAATCTAGCGGACCCAAGGGTCCAGGGTAGGGATGTCCAAGCCGTCATGCTCAGACAGACAGTAGAGCAACTGTGACACTGACCTGCATGGGATAGTGTTTCAGATGTAACATCTTCCCACTTTAGCAACTTTTGTCTGATTATTCAGCTACATTATTCCTGTTATTTTTGGAGGAGGGAGCCAGGGGGGTGTTATTTTTTTTGTTTTGTTTTGTTTACTTTTTTATATTTTCATATATTATTAGCATCTCTATGTAACTACAAGTTCAACCACAACTGAAAAAGAAATTCATGTGATAAAAAAAATGTTATGCCCTTTAAACAGGCATCTTCTTAGTGGATAATCTAGCTGTTTCTATATTGAATAGTGTTATTTATGGATCTATTAGTAATTTTAGTCAATTGACCACACACTTAAAATAAACACTTTGCAAGTCCAGTCTGGACTCGCAAAGTGATTGCTTTAAATTGTAGCACTTTTGGTCCTCCATAGACATTTTTGAAACGTTAAAACTGTCCCTGCTCACACATTCTCCACGTTCACTATCACTAGCATACAGCTTTTATCTAGGATTAATTTCAAGTGACACACCCATGCTATTTTTGCAAACTGCCGTAAAAACAAAACAGAAACTCTTAAGTTAGACCATTACCAAAACCTTAAAGTGCCTAAGCTTTGCTGGAAAATCGATCATTGTGGAGCAGAACTTTAAAAAGCAGTGGGATTATTATGCAGGTCGAGGTTTGTCGATAAAGTGCAGAGCAGTTGAATAGCCCCAACTGAACCGTTATGCAACCCCCCTCGCCGTCTGTCCACATGCAATCTGCTCTATCCTGCAGATTTTTTTTTTTTTTTTTTTTAAAGAGCACAAAGATTAAATCACAAGTCCTGCATGGTGTCTCCTACCTTTTAACGCATTGGCCTCTGTGTTCAGCTCAGGTCTTGACGTCCGCTCTGAGTTCACACCTCTTCTCTGCCCTGATCTCTCCAGTTTACTCTGAGCAGCGCTCGTCCCTCGCCTCTCCCTATAAAACTGCAACGAACAAACAAACGAGGTCGCTTCAGAACAGTGCTGTCCCGCCTAAGATGACAGCATCTAAAATCAAAACTCACATACAGTATTCTAACACTTGCGGCGTTTCTCTTTTTCTCTCTCTCTCTCTCTGGCTTTAGCCCGGACTTGCAAAAAGTCTTCAAATTATCGGTTCAGCTTCGTGTCGGGTTAAGATCTGCCAGCGCTGACAGGAGAAAAATATCCCCGACTGCTGTAGTCGAGAGACGCCAGGAGGAGGGTAATTACACGAATACTGCTGCATATTGCAAAACCCGCAGACGCACTGTTGTTTGCAAACCCCCGACACCCCGCCCCACTGCTATTGTGTGCTCTGTCTGGGTAGACTTGTCCCGCTTGTGGTCCTGATGCGAGTTTGCTCCGCGTCCCTTTGTTGCTCCTGTCACACCTACGAGGAGGGATCACACGGGGTGGAGGGAGACCTCGCGTCGACTTTCTTTTGTCTGCCAGTTTTTACTCCGTAATATTCCTCACCGCATTAGCTGCCTGCAGCATATAGTCCAACCTAAACCTAAACCATCGGTCCGATGTAGACACACACACACGGCGGACGGGAGGATTTTACCAACTTGCATCTGATCATCATCGCATCATTTACACTTTCGGATGTAAAATGGGCACGCATATCAAAGTAAAAACTCGCTGTGCGCTCTGTTTAGGTGCACCCTTTGTTTGTGTCCTCACCAGAATGTCACCCAGAAGTTTGGTCCTGTGGACAGTGGGGTGAAGACGCTGCGCTCTCTACTCCTCTCTGTTTTCCTCCCCTTCGTTGTCTCTTGTGACCGCCGTGGTGGAGGTGCAGCTATGTTTCACTCCGGGACCGTCCTTCACTCGCAGCACGCCATCAGCCTATCAACAAGCGCGGTGACGACAGCCTCATTATGGACACTCTTGCCACACCCATCCATTCATAAAGTGGAGCCAGTCTCTCCGAGCCGGGATGGGGTGCGCAGACGTGAGGCAGTTCAATTTCCACCGAGTTCCTGTGGAAGCTGGTGATGAGGACGGAGCATCATGTAGTGTTCGATTATTGTGTAACTCTGACGCTCACTGCAGTGTCCATCCATTGACTTTTTGTTGAACCCTGCATACATTTACAGTCTGTTTCATATAGACGTGTCTAAAAATATTAGCAACAAAAAAAAGGTAATTTATTCAATAAGTGAAACACTTGTTTTAAATAGATCCATTATAAACACGTCTATGATTAAGTTTATTTAAATAATAATACATTTATACACCAATTGCAATTAACCTAAAGCCTTCAACAATGTTTCGTCATTGCCAAAGCTGATGTAGGACATTTTGACCATGAATATAGATCAGGTTAGTACCGGAGTTTTCACCCTGTGGGACGTTGCCAACTAAAACTATTGTTTAGCGAAGACTTAAAGGAGTCTTAAGTGAAAAATATTAATCCGCAGTCTATCTTCAGGAGTATGTCTAGCTTATGATTTCCAATAGTCATTCAGACTGTTTCTCATATTTCTTTCCCCATATGATAGATGCATCAGTTATCGGTTGAAACTCAATCGAATTTGCCAATAGAGAAACATCAAATTATGACTTATTGTCTGCGACTGGCTTTCCTGTTATTTTAAAGAGAGCACAATTGGAACTTGCTATCAATTTAGGTCTTACTAAATTGTTTAGGTCTGACTGCTATGCAGACAGACCTAAACAATAAATACGTGACAAGGGGAAAAAAGAACAGCAACAGCTGCAATATTTAGACATCCGCTGGCAAAGCATCACTGCAAAGTTGAAGCAGAAGCCTGCCATAAACTCCCCTGCTTGCAACAGTACTAGTTACTTCCAGATGTGTAAGTCTAGAAGCATTCTTAACATAAATAATTGACTAAGTTTTCTTAAGCCAAATATAGCTTAAGAAAAACATCACTACAACAATTTTCTTTAATGTAGCTTGGGAGTCCTAAGATTTCTAATTTATAAACTTTTACTGAGTCCATCAGCAAAATATTAGGAGGAGTAATAAGTACTACACAATCAGAAGCCAGTCCTATTTCATTCTTTTTCTTTAGAATAGATGCATCAGTTATCATATATATATATATATAAACAAACATCTGTCTCTCTGCAATTCCCTATAACCCATTTGCAGCTAAATGATTAAAGCAGTCATTTGGCTTGCCTAGACCAACAAGCCTGGGCAGGAAATGAAACAACCTGCCCAGGCTTGCTTCAGTGTCAGCATGGATGCAGGCTCTAGGCAACCGCCCCAAGCTGTGGCCACCAAGCATGGAATCATCTCACGTACACACGGGCACACACCCACAAGTGGTGAACAAGTAGCGGAATATGCTGTAGTCATGTATCAGTTTAGGATAAGTACTTCAAGCAAAATCATGCTGACAGCTGCAGCTCAAAGGACACATCACTGACAGTGCCATTGTTTGCTTCCGAACATTTGCTATGCTCAGTTTCTCCACTCTTCTTCATTTCACAACATAGGTGCACCCAGCTTTTATCTCAAAGTGTCATCTGCAGCACTTTTCTCTTGCCTGTGGACACGGCAATAGCACTATTGATAGAGCCGCATGGTGACAATAGAGGTACAATGAGGGATCCACGTGGTTCAGCCCTCACTCTTTCTCTTTTTCCAAGAGGAGTAAACTGCTGATCCCAGTGGTTATGAAAGGCCCATATCAGCTAAATTTATACAGATAAATATAGCTGGATCTAGGAGTTGCACTTCCAGCTCATCCAAATGTGCAGAAACAAATAATCTGCAGCCAAATCAATCACAGACTGCACAGATAAATCCAATCTTTGACAAGCTCAGATCAATTTTCACTCAGAATATCTGAACCTCCATTGTGGCAAGCCACAATGGCCTTTGACACAGGCCATTAAATGACCACAATGCTGTCTAACTTAGGGTGCTGACACATTACAATGGGTCTCTTTTTTGCCATGGAGCCTCTGTTTTTCTTCTGCCTGATCTCCCAAACAAAGCTGTATTATTGTTGCACCAACTGAGCTTGAACAGTCAGGCACAAAAGAGTCTCTGACCTGATGGTTCAAGCCTTCTTGCCGACTTTACCACCCTCTGGACATTGTGATGACAGTAAACCGACATAAGAGTTGGGTTGTAAATTTTCTCTTATATTTTTATTTGCTAAACAAGAAGAAGCACAATTGTGAAATGTCCACGTGAAGCTTGCTTTAATAACGATAAGAATTCAATGAAAATATGGGATGTTAATATAAAGTTAACTTTTTAAGTGTAGAAATGGCTACACAGTTGGGGAAGTTGATAAAAAAAGAAGAATCTAACTCTCACAGTCAGAGAGCTGTAGCAACGAGTGACATCTTTTTGTCACCAAGTCTTTATTATTACAGTTAGGCACCATGTAGATACCAACTGGTAGAAACACCAGTTAAATTATTTTCTATTTATTTAAATATTGCCATGGTTGTTAAGGGAAAGAGGTTTTGTCTTGTCTGGTCTGACTGGTAGATTTACTTGAGATCAATACAGCTAAGAGATAAGTAAATCCACAGGACAGCTCTGTGGTCCTAACCATACTTTAATGATGTCAGTGAGTAAGGAATTCCACAGGAGATTGTATATTATCCCAGCAAAAAGTACTTGGAAGAAGTTTTTTCTTCCAATAACTTATCTTCTACTTTCTAGACAGATTGTCTAAATTAAAGAGGTCAAGCATAGCCTAACAAACCTGCGAGACTAGTCATTGATAGAGTCCCAACATGCTGCTAAAGAGTGACTAGTGACTAATAGTTTCTCTTTATTACTGTTTACAATGGTGTTTCTGCTTAACAGCTTTAACTGGTATGCACCCAGAAACTGGCAACACCTACAGTAAACTTCTATACAGGAACACCTAGACAGTCCTGAAAATGTTGTCACTCATTTCAGAAGCTGAAAATTATTTATTTTGTACATTCATCATTGCACATAGTGTAAAAAATTGTTAAGCCTTTATTTTTGTACATTTTATATTTATTACTTACAGATAACAAAAACCCAACATTCAGTGTTTCGGGAAATGTAAATATTACATTATGTCAATAAAAAAAAAATCATATATTAAGTATGTTAATTTCTATGCAACCAGTATCTGGTTGGACCTACTTTTGTATGAATTACTTTATCAGCGTGGCATGCCATCTATAATCAGCCTGTGATTCTATGGAGGGACATGCCCAGGTTGCTTCAGGTCATCCACGTTGCCAGGTCTAGTGGGTCTATCCTCCTCTTGACAGTACACCATAGAGTCTTCATGGGGTTCAGGTCAGGAGAGCACGCTGGCCAATACAGCTAACAGTGACACCATGGTGACTAAATCAGCTTTTGGTGCTGTTGCCAGTTTGAGTATGTGCCAAGTCTTGTTGGAATATGAAATCAGTATATTCACAAAGCTTTTCCACAGAAGAAAGAATGAAGAGATTGAAAAGTTTCTTAGTAGATGTCTGCTTTGACTGTGGACTGTGTGAAAAGTCAGCACTAACTTTTACACCTCACACTGGACTTAAAGCAACATGGATTCTGTCCCTCTCCACTCTCCCTTCAGACTCTGCAACTTGATTTCCAAACGTAAGCTTTCCCTTGTGGTTATCCTGGGAGATGAATGTAATGGTAAGAAAATTTTGAAATGTTGTGTGGGGACCTTAATTTAAGATTTAAGTTGGCTTTTAGAATTGTGGGTTGTTTTTTTTTTTGTTTGTTCTTTTAAAGATTCTTATAGACAGCTTTGGATCACCAGGCATAAATACCAGTGATGTTTTGAAGGCTTTTGATAAAGTTGATCTATTATTAAAGTTTGATATAAAGTAAAATTATATGTCTGAGAGGAATAAAGATGCAGCGTGGCTTCAGTTCCCTGTTTCTCTTGACTCCACAACAAGCATGCATATGGGTCAGAGTTTGACAAAGTTTTCTCTTTGTCCTTTTTGTCCTTAGCCCAAGTAAGACGGTTGTAGCCAATGAAAATATTTTGTTGGTAAGATGTTTGTCATGTAAATATTTTAACAATACATTTTCTGCGCAAGGGTGCGGTCATAAAACGCACTGGTAGGCACTGAGATAATCTTTTTTAAAAAGGGAGAACGCTTACTTGTCCTAAATTGAATGCCCATGCATATATGAAAACTTTGTTTATGTGTTTGTTCAATTTTAGACTATAGATACTAGAATTTATGCAATTCACTTTGATGACTGAGGGGCCAGGTGACAATTTGTCAAAATGGACAAAGATCAAAGAAATTGTCATATAAGCCCGTCCAAGAGCTAATCCCTTAATCTCTCCAAGCATCCATAGACTCAATCAAGGGGTGCTATGCAGACTGTGGCCTGTTGGGCTCTTTGGCCCTCTGGCCCACTATCAGGACTCCCTGTGGCTCCCCGGGGGGGCTCTTAGGTGCTATGAATAGACACGGGCGTGTGCTCCATGCTGTTGGCTGGGCTTTGGCACACAGGCCTCATGTCAGCACGGATGCCACGTAATACTCCCGAGCGGCGTCACTTCACCAACTGCACATTTGGGTCGCCATGGAAACACAGCTACCTCTGCCCTGCCATCTTTTGGCCGCATTTTCCGGACAAACTCTGATGTGTTTCTCAACTTCTTCCAGTCCTTCTTTCCTCATCTCTCTATGTGACTCCTGTTTACGCAACTTATGACGCTGAGCAGGGAACGGGAGGTTTGGAACTTGATCCAGAGGGCTTCCAGTTCCTTGGTTTTACACTAATGAATAGGTTGTTCTTCTCTTTCCTATGAACGACATAAGGAGTACAATTACGATGCACTTAGACGGTATCAAAGCTCTGTATATGCTCATTTGTATATGCTGAAAAGGAATGTATCTCACATATGACATCTGTTCAACACTTTGGTTACTTCAAAGTGCTTATAAATAAAACAGTCCGGCTATGCTCATATTGTTTTGGGTTTTTTTCACTGTACGTGACAAAAACAGCAACCTCTTTGGGTCATCCAGGTACATGGGGACCTCCGTGTCACTGTTCTCTTTGACTTTTGCTAATAGCTAGACTTCTTTCTCTTTTTTCCTCAGTACATTCAAGCAGACATGCAGTCAGAGAGTGACCATCCTTAATGGACGGGTGTGTGGGTCACAGCATTTTTCTCTGACAGCGCATAGTTTTCTCAGGACAAATGAACAGATCGCTGTGTTTGTACTTTCGCTCCATTTCCCAGTTTGTGTTTAATCACATATCATTTACTGTGTCCTGGCTGACAGTCCAGCTGGCAGGGACACGTCTTAAGTTAATAAACAAGACTAAAGACAGGAGATTCACAGCAGCTGCTTCCTCTGCCTAATTGTCTGTTGTTGTTGTTTTACATTTAAAATGTCCTCTGATATTTTAAACAGAACCTGTTTTCTGAGTTTCACATTTTTACACAACTATATAAAACTTGGTTAGTCTTAAGAGTTTTGAAATGTTTTCTGATCCTCCTAGTACAAGAAGCTTTGATCTTTCTTTTAAAATATAGTTTTACTGAACTGTGGTTGCCTCTGACATAAACCAGGCATTTTCATACAAATGACTGTTATTTAGTAAATATTTTGTCTTTTGAAACAGTCCTCAGGAAATTCAAGGAACAGCTGTGTTTCCGTTGCACTCAGTGATCCTGTCGTGTCTTTCAGTAATTTATTGTTTGCGTCAACAAGCGATCGAACTGGTATGCCTCGTAAAATGGCCGGCTGGAGTTTTCCTCAGCATGACTTTGGCTCAAAAATGTTCTTTAGAGACCAAACCTTGCCAGGTTTAAAACGTGACACTGACTTCTGTAAGGTTAATTTTCAGTTTACTCTACACTTAGCTCTTTCTGACCCAATCCACATACCATGGCATGACAAAGGTCTTTTTTTTTTTTAATATGCGCTGACATTTTGCTGCCCAACGGTCTCAGGTTGATACTGTGAAGATATTATATGCTCACTCAACAGGTAACATGCACATAAACGCAGCAATCAGGAGAAATTTGCATACTGCTGTAGCAACAGTTTTTTCTAGCATGTACAAATGCAAGAAAAACACGGGCTGGCGTTTGACAGAAATGTTTTTGTGCTTTGAAATCATGTTGTGCCCTGAAGATGCCCATTCATCTCTTTCATATTAGCTAAATTAGCAGTCTCACTGACAGAGCACCGTGATAAGGCTTGCAGGATATTGCTGTTATTATTGTTCTGACTCCATTTTGATACTCACTGACTGTCTCATCCCAACAGATGCGTTAACGAGAAAAAGAGAATAAACAATAGATCTTTCATCTGAGAAAAAGCTTTATAAATATTACAACACTTGAACGGAAGAATAACAGTGAAAATGTTTTTGGTTTATTTTTTTCTTTGCATAATTAAAGGTTTTACTTACAAAAGTTTGAAAAGATATGAGGGAATTGATTGATGTTGTGTATTAATCTCATATATGATTTATTTAATTCAGTTATAAAACAAAAAACTAATTTTCTTAAATGTACTTCTAGGAAAGTATATGAGCACAATATCAGATACTAACAGGGGCGGCATTGGATTCATCTAGATCTGAGATGCCGACTATTTGGAAATCGGTCAGGAAAATTAATCCATCACCATGTGTTTTGTGTCATCTGTACTTACTGGACACACAAAAAGAAACCCACACTCCACCATCAGTGCATCAACATCAGTCAAATCAAACAGTGTCCTGTGCTAGGCAACCATGCCTTTCTAGGGCAGATGGCAATGCCTGATCATGTTTATTTTACTTTAATCTAATGCAGTTAAGTCTCATTGCCTATCCATGCTGTCTAAATGATGATGCTGGGCTTATGCGAGGTATGTGTGGATCTATGTGTGTGTGTGTATGTGCATTGGGGAGTAGGTGGTTATGTGGAAAGGTCTTGACAGACCTATCAATCATAGCTGCATTGCATATTGTTCAGTCAGTTTATTGTGTACTCTATGTTCATTATTTTTTCATGTATTTAAAATGACTGCTCTTTGTATTCATTACTTCCTGAAACCTCGTCTTGCCACAGATAGCAACTTGCAGAAGAATGCATACCCCGTTTGCCATGTAATAATCACAAATATCAATAAGATATATTGGGATTGTATTACACAGAATAAGATATTTGTGAAGTGGATGAAAAATAACACATTGTCTTCAGCATAGTGTGCTACTTTCCTTTAGAATAACTAAAAATCTAAAAGGTTTGGGTATAAATTCACATTTTTGCTACACTTTGCTTTGATAGCTATAATTTAAAACTTCTAACATCAATTTCTTAGTAAAAAATAATCCATAGAGGTGAACCCATTTCATATGTTTCATTTGTCTCTGGATTTGGGGTATTTTCAATTTTCATTTATTTTGTTTAGGGGATACTTGCAGAACAAAAACTGGTAAACCCACTTCTTCAGATTAAAAAATTTTAAATATTTAAATAATTCATTATTTCTGAAACAATAAGACTTATGGAAACTACAGTACCTGATGTACTCCATGTTACCAAAGTCATTAAATGAAAAGTGTGACATATCAAAACTCTATAAGTACTGTAACAAGTACCAAACAAATTATAGATTGAGAAATAAAACCTCACACAGGCTTGACAGGATAGAATGGGACACATGGATGTGGCTTTCAGTGACACATCCTTGGGACGCAGGTGGTGCAGCAGTACAGGTAACAGCAGTTCCACTATAATCCAGCCTATTGCAGTACAACAAAACCACTCGGTTGCACCTCATCTCCACCCATTTTTGTAAATAGTTTACATTTGTGAGAACTCAAACTGGGTCTCTCAAGTCATTCCACATCCCAGTAATTGTAAACCCACAGATGGAATCATGTTTAAATGATCTTATGTTCATACTTTTCAATCTTCTTAGAATGTGGTGTATTTCCTGTTGGACAATTTCTACATCACTGAAAATATTTAAAATTACTGTAGCTTACCCTATTTATTACATAATAACTGAACCTGAAAAGTAATAGTTTTTCTCAGGTTCTTTGTTGAAGTACTTTTACATAGGCCTACAAAGTGCATCAGTACTATCAGAAACAAAACAGAGAAAAGGTTGAGTGATTTCTTAAATAATCTTCAGTTAATGTAAACTGTGAAGGTGCTGGCTCTAAAAATAATCTGAAAGTAGTACAAAAAAGAATGTAGCAAAGAATACAGTATCAGAAGAAAATATTAGTAGGTTACATTGTCTTTTCAATGTTCAGTCATGTAGTCATTTTTGCCTTCTAAAGAGAAACATTCATCGTCCTTGAACTTTCTCAATTTATTAAAACTATGTATCATTTTCCTTCCACGACACAATTGATTGCCACGTTAGTTGGTCCATGACATAAAATCCCAACGTTGTAAATAAAATGCAGAAGAACGTTTCACATGACACCGTCATCAGAATACGGAAAGAGCAATTTTTTTCTGTCAGTTTTACATAGTTCCCCTTTGGATTTTTGGTGTGTCTCAAATAGAACATCTATTTATGCAAGATATTTTTCAGCCACTCGTTCACCAATTACTTTGTCAGACGGGTGGTGTGTCTGTAACTGCAAGCTGGAGAAGCTTTGGGTTGTTTATCCCACTTGTCGATTTTCTAACCCGACAGGCTTAGAGGCAACGGCCCAGCCAGCTGCAACAAAGCTGAGTAGACAATGGCCTGGTCTTTCTCCACAAGGACAAAAAAACATATACACACACACTTATTATAGGAAAAACATGTCATAGTTAACACATATTAAGACACAAGAAAATGTTGCTACCATACCTGAGAATCTGTGTGACCTTAATTGGTCTGGATGGATAAACTTGTTTTCAGATGTGGAATTTAACTCTGCAGGGTAGGTCAAAACTTAGTGACAGTTTGGGAAAGCTCACTGAACAAACTTGTCTAGTTGGATGTTTGCTTTAAAAAATAATGTAAGAAACTAAGACAACATGCAAACACAGACACCTTAACAAGATGACTAATGTCCAGCTGGTTCCATTGTGTAAAGTTAAATGCCCATTGTGCATAGCAAGATCTTCCCTGGGATTTTTCTTATGGGATACATAGATTGAGCCTTTACAAAAACTTTAAAATGCTTTATTGGGACTTATCTAACCTAGTACATACTTCTGAAATGAAAGAAAAAGAATCCATGGTTTGCAAAAATATTTACAAATAAAAATCTGTGTGGCCTGAAGTTAATTTTAGCTCAACCAAGGCAACACTTTTCAACAACTGCAATTACAGCTGCAAGCTGCAAGGGTGCATTCACGACTGACACATTTTTTCACTTTAAACAAACCAGAGTTGGATTCCCCTGTTGGTCCGGACCATTTGTGGAGGTGTAAATACATTCAATTGAATCCTGGTGTGAACCAAGTAAACACTTCTAAACAGACTATGGTGCAGTTTGTTTCTGGTGTGAATGCAGACCAGCCTCGATCAGAACCAGCTAGAGTCTTTTTGGACATCACAAGCCACTTTTGTTCGGGAAGTCCAAAAACCACCTTTTACAGCTTTTCTTCCAGTTTTGCCCTCTACAGTATTTAGCTTTATCCACCATTTCATCAACACTGAGCACTTTTGCTGTCCAAGCTGAAGAAAAACACCCTGAAAGCATGATACCTACACCACCATGTTTTACTGTGGAGCTTGTCTGCTGGTTGTGGTGTCCCCAAGCAGACAATATAAGAATTTTGCTCGCATGCCAAAAAGAAATTGGACTTTATTGGTCCTGAGCACATTCTAACAGAATGTTGATGGTGTTAGTTACTTGGTTGATGGAAAATTGCAGAAGAGAATTGTTATGCATTTCTTTCAATCAGTGCTTTCTTCTTATTGTTCTGTAATAGTCAGATTTTTTGAGTTTACACCTAATAATTGTTCTGTCAAAG
This sequence comes from Xiphophorus couchianus, assembly GCF_001444195.1. Classification (NCBI taxonomy): domain Eukaryota; kingdom Metazoa; phylum Chordata; class Actinopteri; order Cyprinodontiformes; family Poeciliidae; genus Xiphophorus; species Xiphophorus couchianus. The sequence continues at coordinate 19,729,894 of NC_040239.1, forward strand.
GGTTTTCTCAACTGAGCTGTGGTTTGCTTCAGTTCCCCGTTCGTAACTGTGGGTCTCTTGAGAGCTTCCCTTATTGATGTCCTTGCATAGCCTTTCAGTGGGGTCCCTTTTTTGCAGTACAAGTTCCATATTTATATTATGGCTTGAACAGTGCTCTTTTGTTTTAAACAGCGCTCTTTTGCTTACATTTTCTTCACAACTTTATCCCTGAGCTGCTTGCTCCATTCCTAAGTCTTCATGATGCTTGTCGTTCATTAATGTTCTCTGTCAACTATATGAAGTCTTTCAAGATTAGTTCTGTATTTGGATCCAAACAAGTCGACTTTATTTACTAATCAAGTTGCTTGCATTACCATTACTATTTATTTGTCAGGAAAAAAGTCACATAATTCCAATATAATGCAATTAAATTTGTTGTGAGGATATTTCTTAGGTTTCATTTTAATTTGAAGCATGAGCATATACAGTTAACAAAGTTTCACAAAAAACATCTGAGAACAGTTTGTATTGAGGTTTGATCTTCCCACTATTGTGTGCTCAGCTGTGTCAAACACCTAAGAGCCAGCTATTGACAACTTCTGTGGCAGTGCCTAGCATGAGTGGCCCTGAGGCTGTGTATCGGACCAGATCGAGTCACATAGCACTGTTGACACAGTTAACGAGGGTTACATGACTGCTGTTGTCTATGTTCTCGATCTGAGAAACTTAGTTCTAATTTCTTGCCATTCCAACGTGTCTTCGCATATGCTTCAGGACAGCTATCTTAGTTATTTGCTTCCTGTTATTTATTTTATTTTTACCTATTTTTGTGCCACTCTCCGCTGTTCCAGTTAGTTATGTAATATCAGTGTCAATCCGATTGGGACCAGCATATTGACACTTTCGTCCTCTCCAGTCAACCTGACACATTACAAACTCAAAATTATTGACTCCATAAAAGGCATGTGTGTCAATGTCGCAGTGGTTAATGTTTGCATTTGGCCTGGACAAATCGTTAGCATGATCGTCACTTGGCACCTACAAAATGTAGGTTACATAACTTGCCATGTGTGTGGGATCAAAACAGCCCCGTCAGCTGATGTTTTGTGTCCAGTGTTGACTGCAAACCAGAAAAAGACTAGAACTCTGGTATTTAATGCATATTCAACAGGACACTTACCTGACCTGATTCTTATCTTGTCTCAACGAGAAGAGATGGTGATGTCTGGTTACCTGATGAAGCACTGTGATGACAGCAAAGCCAATCCTTATCTAAGGTTACAGAAGTATTTTCTCCCATATTATTCTCTTTTACTAGCAATCCAGCAGTTCAATATTCTCACTTCACAACAATGTGTGTCCTGGTAAAGTGGCTCACTTCCTATTAGACTGTCCTGGCAATCCGGGCAATGTCTGAGCCAACATGGCATCATTTATATGTCTGTCACTCAATTTTAAGATATGGACTGATATCTAGTAAGGAATGAGACAGAGGTCTAGTGGGCATTAAAAGCACCATCCAGGATGAATCAACAAAGATTTTAGAATATATCACCAAGATGACTCCCAGTGATGATTTGCTAAGTGAATGTCTCAGGCAGCAGGAATCCAATTTAGGACAACAGGGAACCATCTTGGAAAGACAAGCCCTACATGGTGCATACTAATGACAAGTTAAGATGTGGTTGATATCAACAGAGTTTTATCAACGGCTTGAGTGGGGCTTGCTTGAAGGACAATACAGAAGCACCAATTATGGCGTAACAGGAACAAGTCTTCAGCACAAGAGCAACAGTTCAGAGTCTACCATGCCAGACAGGATGCAAGCTATGCAAAGATGCCCCTGAAATAGTACAGCACATAAAAACTGGGTCCAAAATACTGTCAGGTAAAGTTCACACGCAAAGAATGCAATAGTGACAGATGTGCCAATCCTAAACAAAAGTACTATGAAGTAGAAACAGGAGAAGCTTGAAAAATACCTAACGGAAAGTCAAGGCCTCAGTACTGCCAGTGGTCATTGGTGCTCTTTGAGCTGTAAAACCCAAACATGAGAACTGGGTAGAGCAGATTCTAGGAACAAACTCTAAGATGTTGACCCATAAAAGTGCAGTCAGCTAAGCTAAGCTAAGACCCTTTGCAGCACCCTCAAGCCCCCAGTCCTGTGGTATAGGACCCAAGCTTAAAGTGGAACTACATGAATAGAAAGGCGTCTTCTCAGTCATCCAAGAATTCTGAATGAAAAATCTACAGATATTTGTACTTTGATTATATAACTGATTGAGAGGTATCATTTTCAAACAATGGTCATAAAATTAATGTACCATAATAACAATATTGAACATGGCAGATAATTTATACCCATCCATCCATCCATCCATCCATCTTCTTCCGCTTATCCGAGGTCGGGTCGCGGGGGTAGCAGCTTCAGAAGGGAGGCCCAGACTTCCCTCTCCCCAGCCACTTCTTCCAGCTCCTCCGGGGGAATCCCGAGGCGTTCCCAGGCCAGCCGAGAGACATAGTCCCTCTCCAGCGTGTCCTGGGTCTTCCCCGGGGCCTCCTCCCGGTGGGACGTGCCCGGAACACCTCACCAGGGAGGCGTCCAGGAGGCATCCTGACCAGATGCCCAAGCCACCTCAACTGGCTCCTCTCGATGTGAAGGAGCAGCGGCTCTACTCTGAGTCCCTCCCGGATGACTGAGCTTCTCACCCTATCTCTAAGGGAGAGCCCAGCCACCCTACGGAGAAAACCCATTTCGGCCGCTTGTATCCGCGATCTCGTTCTTTCGGTCATGACCCAAAGCTCATGACCATAGATGAGGGTGGGAACGTAGATCGACCGGTAAATCGAGAGCTTCGCTTTTTGGCTCAGCTCTCTCTTCACCACGACGGACCGGTACAGCGCCCAGCGTCCTGCCCCAAGTGGAGGAGTTTAAGATAATTTATACATTAAACATATTTAAAGATTTTAATATCTTTGGTTCACAAATGAAAGTCCAAAATGAAAAGACAGAGTATGAACCCCCCACCCTTCCTTTGTGATCTGCCCACACTTACTGATGTCTGAAGTGCCTCTATTGAGATCTGCATACATGCAGACTCTACATCAGCCAGCCTCAATGTAGAGTCTCATATGGCTAAAGTAGATTTTTTATGCAACTCTACAGTGTCCTCTAGTGGACTTTGTATGAACTACAAGGACACTGCCCTTCTACATACATGTATGTTTGTCCCAGAGCTCCATCTACTGCTTACATGCTGAAATAGAAACTAAAGCCAAAACACAAAATCAATCTTCAAGTGTTTAATGTTGCCTTTGTAAACAATAAACAAAACTACACTTATATAACTTTCTACATAAAATAGATGCAACAAGTTAAGATTCTTTACATTACTTAGTCATTTAAAATCTGCTTTAGATATTTATCAAGGCAAACACAGAAAAAGAAATCACAAAATGCTCCCTTTTGGAAAGCTTATGTTTAATATACACTTTATATAAAAGTACTAATTCACATTCACGCCCCTGGCCTTACACATGACAAAGAACTACAACTGTACATACCGTATGATTTCACTCAGATCATAACCTGTCACTGCAAAAGCATAACCATCTCCATCACAGAATTTAGCGCCACAAATTTGTGTATCTGTCACACATTCATTGTGTAAGTGGGCGATCTGCAAAGATGTAAGAAAAACAAAGTTAGGTTCTGGTTCACAGAGGCGGGAAAAATACAGGAGAATAGATGTATCCAAGTGAACAGTAAATTAAAACGGTTTTTATTTACAGTTCTGTTCAGAAGTTTATATAAGATCTTAAAAATGAGCATAAGCGTCATATTTATGTTGTGCTTTTAATGATCCATCCGCTACATAAAACCTGCAGTGTGTCAGAGGTGAAACTTGTAAGCAAATGTTTGTGGTGTGTGCATGTATATCTGAGCTTGTCTGTCTAAATTGTATCTTGTGTGGATTGAAGCAGATTAAAACCTTTAAAAAAAGAGCAGTGAAAATGCAATGTTAAAAAGCCCAAAATTGAAGACGATAATGCCCATTTTGAATAAATAAAAACCCCACCTAGACATATATTAAAGTAGTAATATGCATACTGATAGTTACCTCTACACTGTTGGTTTCTGGTGTAATAGCCAGGTGCCAAACCCTGACAAAGGAATCCTCAGCAGCAGACAGAAGCTAAACCAAAGACAGATGATGCTTGAGTAAAGCAGGTGCAATGGCTTCTGAACTTTTACTGCCCTCCATCAATCAAAATCAATAAAATTTTATTTGTATAGCACATTTCAGCAGCAAGGCATTTCAAAGTGCTTTACATTATAACACAAAAACACAAAGTCATGCAACATAGAATCAACAATCAAAACATTACATTATGTCAAGTGCCATTATTAAATTCGCAATTGATTACATTTCAAATACAACTCTAAACAGGTGGGTTTTTAGTCGAGATTTAAAGGCACTCAGTGTTTCAGCTGTTTTACAGTTTTCTGGAAGTTTGTTCCAGATTTGTGGTGCATAGATGCTGAAAGCTGCTTCTCCTCCTTGGTTCTGGTTCTGGGGATGCAGAGCAGACCAGAGCCAGAAGACCCCCCACCCCATAACCATGGCACGTTGAAAAAAAGTTTAAAATGAACCGAATTTACAAATAACTAAGTTGTATTTGAATTACTTTTAGTTAGACATGTATTGGAAACAGTCTTCCTTTTAAATAAAGAAAATAAAACCTAAAAATTTTCTAAAAATATTTGTACTCGGCAAGAACGTCAAGTGAGTAAGAATTTGCTATTTAAGCCCTCTAACTCACATTAGCAAAAAGCCATCTACATATAATAAGAGCTTCTGTGTGATTTGAACTGATTTATTTCTAGCATGCAAAGATTATAATGATTTCCGAGAGCATGAATTTAAAATGATTGACTACAGCAACAGTGTGTAACACCTGTACCAATCATAGCTGAAATATGATCACTTGGATTACCAACAAACTCTAAAGGGCATTTTAACCACTTAAAGATAATTTAATGATGAACTGTCTTTATACTTTTCTTAGTAGCAAGCTGAGACTGGAGATACTTCACTTAACAGAAGCCAGGCAAACTAAATGTTTGAAAAGTTACAAAAGTACAGATAAAGTAGCTCCTTAAGAAAGTGCCACAGCGATCAAGATTTTCTCCAGCTATACGAAGGATAGATTCTAGCAGCACTGCCCCTGGCTGAAAGAAGGCTGCTACACTTTGTGCTTACTTAACAGAAAGATTAATTCAGCTATTTGATAATGGTTGACAAATGCAGTTATGTAGTGGAAACTAATAATCATAATAATCGCTAATCTTATGCAAGTACAGCACCACAGTAGCAGCTTAGCTACAATCAGCATCTGGCTCCCGACTGTAGGCTCTATCTCTGCAGAGCCTACAGTTCTGTGTTAAGTTTTCTTTTAAATACTATAGCACAATGTTCAACAAGTGGAATCTTACACTGACCTGTGGCAAATTTATGCACAAGAAAACATGAACTTTTAAAGGTGTTCATGTTGTTGTTTTGTTTTTACTTCAAGTGTACATCTCATGAGGGATATTTGGTTGATAACAACTTACCAGACCAGAAAAAGGAGCAATGTCCAGAGAGTAGATCCAGCGAGCGTGAGCGTTGACCTCAGCATGAAGAATTCCCGTCACCGCTTCATAGAGACGGATCTGACCTGTGCCATAGCCCGCCAACACTGTACCTTTCCACAGCTTGACAGATGAGCAAGTTATGCTGAGGGAGGAGTGAAAAACAAAGGATTGATATTATTCAGAAATTAAAAATAAAGCAAGCAGAAAGCAAAAGAAAGCAGACAAGCTAAAATAACTGAAAACCAGAAGTAACAAACTACACATCAGTTTTTAAAAAAAGAGAGAAAGAGGGGGGAAAAAGGCAATGAAAGATAAGTTATAAATTCTTACAGTTGGGTTTTCATTACAAGACTTTAATTTAGCTAACTTTTGTGTAAAAATTTGAATTACAAAAGAATAAAAGCAGTAAGGGTATTACTCCAAACCAGGGATCTTGTTAAGCAGTTGAAATTCCTCTCCAGACTTCCACACACACATGTTCCCGCCGTCATCTGCAGTGACCAGATTAGCTAAGCACTCCTAAATGGATGAAGACAGTAAACGGGACGGATTATCCAATTTGTGCCTTCTTAAATAGTCCACATAGTACTATATAATTATTTTAGGTAATATTACTTGTGGAAACAATCCCTAAATAACACAATTGTAAAGTAAAAAAAATACACAATGTACCTGGCTGCCCGAACATTCTGAAGCAATATCAGTGATGGCTTCTTTGTGCTCTTCCAATACTTCAGACAGGGTAATGTTGCTCCCTTTAGAGGGAATATCAAACACCAGAACTGCCCCCGATGAAACCCCTGGATACCAACATAACCAATTTACATAATTTGGTCATTTGTACTAAAATATATATTTAATTTGTACTCACCAACACATATGTAATTGTCAGAGACTGCTGATATTCCTCGAGCAAACACTGCATGTGCTGGAACAGAATTCAGCCTGGTTAGTACATTTGATCTGAAATAAATGTAGTAGTAAAATGTAGCAAGAAAGTCACTGCAGAGGAATAGAGGATAGTGACTGAATTTTAGACCTTCGTGGACCTTTGCGGAGGTAGACAGGATTGGTGGAGAAGTTCATCTTCACATTTAAGTATCGGCCAATCACAGATCTCCCAAAATTATGAAAATGGGGGACCAAATTGTCAGTGCACTTCCAGGTTTTAGTTGTTTTTGTATTTTGAAAATGCATCAAGTTTGCATGCATTTTCAATAATTAAAATGTGTGCTTGTGTTATATCTGCTTACATATTCACATAGGTTATTGCATTCTTCTCCAGTGCAAATGAACCTCACACAAATGAATGGGTGGATGGACGAACAGACTGTGTATTACGTAAGTTTTACCTGTAGGTGCTTCCGGCGTGTCCAGAGCATGCCAGTATACCATGATTGAGCCGTCAGATTCATACATCTATACAACAGATATGTTATGGAGAAAATATGCTGTCAAGAGGAAAATGTTTTGAGAAGTATAACTAACATGTCATGCAAAAGAATTTTCTGCCAGTGATGGAGAATAACTTTACCTGGATGCCTTTTTGAGAAGACACCACCAGCAAATCACGAGAGGGTAAAGCACAGAAAGCAGCCTGTAGTGAGAAAGTTCACTTGATTAAAATTGAAAGGTCTGAGTCACAGTAAATAAGACTTACATTTGCCCTCTCTGTTAATTATTATCATTATACTGCCAAAAAAACTTTCTAACTAAACATTATTCACAACAGACTCATAACAAATGTAGTCTGTAATGAGTGGCAAAGCATCAACAAGTGTCAATGTACCATGCACACAAATGGCAGTAGCAAGGGCTAAATAAAATTTTAAGAGAAACAGCTTACCAAATATCAGAGCCAATATGTTATGCTAGTCCCAAAAATATTGTTATTCACATCAAATGTGAACTAAGTGGACTTGGGCTCAGAATGTGATACTAGTACATGAGCCACTCACATTGAACTGAATATGTGGGTCTTGTGCTGACATAGTTGTTATAAAATCTTATAAGATCAGTTATCATGTGGACAATTTCTGTTGAGTTTAACTTTGCCAGAGATGTGTGTTGATTTGGCAAGCAATGACAAAATGGATAAGAAAACTGCGCCTTTTATTCTGTTCACACAAACCATGTATGTAACATAAGAAACTGATCACTGAGAGTAGATGGTAAAACAGATATGGAGACACACAGCTGTAGTTGCTCTATGGCCTAACCTGCATGATGAGCGATGTGCTTGTGGCAACATTGGGTTCTTTGGACTGCAACTGACGGTGGGAGTAGTTGAGGCCGTCCCAGGACGTGCTTACCATGTTCACGACGTTTGCATGGACGACTGTGAAATAGGTAAGGCGCCTCGGAGCGATGCGAAGCACGCTCAGGTTGTTGTACAGCGCCGATGCGCTGTTTTTAAGCTGGATGCTCTTTTCCTTGTGAAACATGGTGCAGTTACTGTAACAAGGTTAAACTGACGCTAACTGACGTTCACTGCAGATAGAAGAAAATGATAAATAATCAGAAGACAATAGGTAGTATAAATTTAGGATGCATACACGAAAACTGTTGCTTCTTAGAAGCAAATGTGAATGCTAGGTCTAGCATGCTAATAATGTTAGCAAGGATTGCTATTAGATACTATGAATTAAGACCACAATTGACATTTTTACAAAACGCACTGTTCATACCCTCGTTTCTGATGACCACTCAAATCTTGTCTTTGTATTCAGCTGTCATCATGGAGTATAAAACATTACATGCAAAAGACAACAGCTTTCAGGCAAGCGACAGGATTACTAATGCGTCCTCCGCAGCCATAGAGACAACGCACTTCTACGTGCTGCGTCATGGGGGTTGCTAAGCAACCGTAGATCGTGTGGGTGACGAGTACCAGAGCGCCTTAAAAAGCTTTACCGTGTATAAATTAGTGAGGTACGTCTCAAATACTTTTCACTAATTTTCCAACTGTCGAATAAATTTTTTATTGGGCGAAGTCTTGTATTAAGATGCACCACTTTCTTTTTAATCAGGCATAGTTAGTCATAAAACGATGCTAATTCACCACTTAACAAAATGGCGTTCGCCATTTAACAACTGTCAGATCTAATCGGCATAATCGTGTTTAAACCGGTGTTCACAAGCAACATGTGAGGAATAGAACCGTCAGAAGGTGCACACATGCATACAAATTGGAGGTGGTAAAGGAGCATAAATACAGCCGTGTTGTTCACTGAGACAACAGACTGGCCTAAAGCGAAGCGCTCTGTAAACAGGACAGAGAACATTGCTTCTTTATCAAATGAAGGAGATAATTCACAATCATGAGTATGATTTTTAACAAAAGTGTGATGTGACAACTGAATATTTACAGTCAGAGAATACTTCAGATGCATTTTAATACATATCAGGTTTAGGAAATCTTTCCTTCCCACAGCCATTATCAACTCTAATGACTCTCTGAGGAAACGTAGATTCGTCCATTAGACACTATCATCTCAGGAAGAATAGGTGCTTAGGACTACAGAAGGCAGTTTTATTGCTTACTTTTTTAGACAGGTAGAAGTCCCCATTATGCCGTTTTTATACAGGAATTTGGTTCAATAGTTAAAGCAAAGTGATTCAATTTTCTTGCAAACAAAACAAAAGGAGAACCAGAAACATCTGTTAAGTCTTGAATCAGTGGAAGAGATGATGTGCAATTCCACACAACTAGACACTGACGTTGACACGCCAGGATCATTTGTTAATTTTATTGCTTTCAAGATCAATCAATCAATCAATCAAATTTTATATGTATAGCACATTTCAGCAGCAAGGCATTTCAAAGTGCTTTACATCATATCAAACACAGAAACACAATGCAACATAGAATCAATAATCAAAAGTCAAGTTCCATCAATAAATTTGTAATTGATTACGTTTCAAATACAATTCTAAACAGGTGGGTTTTTAGTTGGGATTTAAAAGAAGTCAGTGTTTCAGCTGTTTTACAGTTTTCTGGAAGTTTGTTCCAAATTTGTGGTGCATAGATGCTGAAAGCTGCTTCTCCTCGTTTGGTTCTGGTTCTGGGGTGTTGTTTGATATCGCTGCAGTGAGTTTAAATTGCAATAATATTGTATATGTGGATGATTTCCAACTGTTTCCTTCTGATTGTATTTCATTTTTATAGAGCCTCTAAGCCAAGATGAAACGACCCTCTCAGAACCGCAAGAAGGATAAGCAAAAAGGAAAGTCAAATGTCAAGGAGGTCCCAGTGCCGGAGCAGGAGGAGGAAGTTGTTAACCCCACTCAAGTCAATCGGCCCCTATGGACAGACATGTTGAGCCCTGCAGATGAAATAGTGGGGGATATAATGGATGAACTGGAAGGCCAAGTCATTGATGGCTGTTATAAATCATTCATTGGAAAACAGGTTAAACTTCATATTGTCTAAAGTTAACTCATCAGCAACTCAAAATACACACAGACTGATGTTTTCAAGATTTTATTTCCATTAATTATCATAATTTTCTACCCACAGCAAATGAAAACAAAACAATTATATATTACATCACAGCAATTACAAAGTACCTTTTAACAGAGTGAAGGAGGCTTAATGTAAACATATATTTAATACCTGGCTAATGGTTATTTTTAAAAGTTGCTTTTAGTATGACCAACAAGCCTCATTGAATTTTAATTTGTTGAATATGACTGTATGTTGCTGCTCTTTGCGTTCAAGCTTGTACCATACAGTGTGTCCTGGGTCAAGAATTACCTCACTAAGACTGTGGAGTGCCAACTCTTGTGCCTGGACTCAGGAGAGGAACCAGAAGAATTAGCTTCAACAGAAGACCTTGAGCCTATGCCTGCTATTCCAGATTGCTGGGCCCAAGGATGTGTGCCTACAATCCATATTGTAAGTCAGTCTCATTGCACTTCACAACAGGTACACTGGCTGCGTAACTCTTATTTAAATCTTATTTTCAAAGCTCACTCAAAAATACATTTGTGTTCAAATCTTCAACATTGCAGGAGCATTCATACTTCCTTTTAACGTTTTCTGATGGTATAGCCAGAGATCTGAGTGTATTTCTTTGGAGTTGATGGGGCAGAACAAAGAGAATGATACGTGGTTTTCAAGTATATTTGCACAAAAATAATTAGAATGGTATGATGTTCATTCTGTTAATTTTTAATTGACTTTACTCTGTTGCCCCTAAATAAAGTGTTATGCTGCACATTTCCTTCAAACGTATCCTAGTAAATAGACTTGGCATGTGTTGAGATTAATTTCATTATAAATACAACAAGGTGAGCTCAAAATGAAATGCCTTGGCTTACATCGGTCGAGAAGTGTTTGGCGGAAAACTGGCACTGTAAATGCCACTGAGCACACCATCTTTATAGTGGAAGATGGTGGTGGCAGTATTTTGTGTTTAGGAGGGACAGAGAAGCTGATCAGAGTTGATCGAAACATGGTTGGACCGAAATACAGGGCAATCCTGGAAGTTTGAGGCCACAAAAAACTTAAGAAGGTTTACAGTCCAGCAGTACAACAGTTCTAAACCTATAGCCAGGGCCACTACAGAATCATTTAAATCAAAGCAAATTCGTATTTTAGAAAGTTCAAACCTAAATCTGAAAATCTGTGTCAAGATGAAAGAGGTAATGTTCTTAGAGACTCTCCATCCCATTTGATGGATCTTGAGTTGTTCTGCAAGGACAAAATGTTCCACAGTTTTTTATTTTTATCTTTTACACATGCTGAGATCCATGTGCAACTTTTCTTCCAATTTACTGTTATCCACTACTTTATCTTGGCCTATCGCATAAAATCCCAATAAATTAAATTAAGGTTTGGAGCAATACTGTGACAAAATGTTAAATAGTTCAAGGGGTATGAAAACCTTTAAATGTTTTTCTATGTCTTTCTCACAGGATGTTGGTTGTGACCAAGAATCATCACACACAGAGTCTGGTGTCCGAAGGCGATCTAAGCTTTCTTCCTTAAAAAACGGGGCTTTAAAGCCTGATGAAATTGAAGAAAAGCACAAGAAGGATGACAGTGACCTTTCATCTAATGTTTCTAGTACTTGTCCCCCAGCAAGCAGTGACAGAAAGAAGATCCTTCAGGTGAAAAAGCCCCTCAAAGATACTAGGAGTAAACTCCTAGTATCTTTGCCACCTCTCTTTGGTTCGTCAGAGAAAAAGAATGTGGAGGTGGAGGTAGAGGTAGAGGATGAAGACAAAGACAGCGTTGCTTCCAAGACCACACTGGCACATCGCCGCAAAGACCTCCACCCAATACCAAAGCTAGATCCTAAGCAATTGCCTCGACATTGCATTTCCCCAGAGTATGAGATTGTCGATAATGACTTCTCTAAACGTAGCCCCCGAAAATCTTGTGTATTACCCAGACTGGAGCCAAAACTGACTAAGCAGAAATCTAATAGGGCAGAGACATCGTCTAAAACCATATCCAAAGAACCACCAGAAAGGTTTCAGAAAAAAAATGACGACAAAATCCATCTGCCTAAGCAGGACAAGGAACGGTATAAACTCTTTGGCCCACTGAGGCTCGACACAATGATTTTGGCCAAAGGTGTTTCTCTCTTGGATTCTCAAGCTGCTCAAAGTATTCCTCCCAAAATGAGCTATCCTTCGCAGGCTACCAATCTGAAGCCGATATCGAGTGATGTTGCTGTGCCTATATATTCGGTTGACCAGGTTGCTGCTGCCTCGACACCTCGAGTCACACCAATAATGCAGACCAAGAACGGTGACAGTGGATTGAAAGAGTTAACATGACTGTCACTGCTTAAGGAGAAATATGATCTAGATCTTAATGGCAAGATAAAAAGCTCAATGTAATGCAAGCCAGTTATATTTTGTCCTTTATGAGAAAGTAGTAGTAAAAGTTTAGTTTGTTTTTAAGTCATACATTAATCCATGTAATCAGAATTTCCTTTTTCATTGGCAGCTTTCTAACAAGATTTTCTCTGTGTGAAATAAAGAAATAATAAACAGCAAAAGCTCTGGTGTTTGCAAACATCTATTAATGGCTGGTATCTATAAGACAAAGTTGGGACCTTTGCAAATGATTCTTTTTTGTCTTTTCCAGCTGTCCAAAACATTTATGCCACCATTTTAACCAGAAATCCCATACGAAGAGATGTTGTGTTTCAATGTGACCATCCTGGCTGAATGAAGTTGTGTTGTTCATCTCTTTTGGAAGACTTTTATTTGCTTTTAGATTTAAAGTCTGGCGTTAACGCATTCATTTCTCTGCTTCCAGAAACACAAAATAGAATTTCAGAGCCACATGTAAAAACTGATAATGAAACTTATGGTATTAACATGCCCCAACGAGTAATGACAGAAACCAACCATAATACAAATTATATTTAGTCGACATTAAACATCAGTCTGATAAAAAATAAAAATAAAAACTATGATTTGCTTAAACTAGACTGTGTAAAAAATACGCTTGGACTGCGACTAGACTGGGAACCACATCTAGTGATAAAAAGACAAGTCAGAAAGTGTGAAACACCACAGACAATCTAACAATTATAGAACGAGTATTGATAAGTGAACAATTAAGCAGAAAATAAGATGTTTTATTCGGATGGAAAATGGAAACAATCTTATGTTACACAAATAAAATTCTCAGCAGTCATAATTAAATTTAGAAAAGATAAAAGCATTTTGTTGTCCGAAATCATTTAGTAAAAGCCACATTCCCTCAGTTTCATGAATGGATACTCTGACACCAGAGCGGTGCTCGTGCAACCTATCTTGCTGACGTAGGCGTGAAGGCTGATAGGAAAAAGCCAATCGCTATCTCCCACCGTTTCTCTGAACCAATCAGAGAACTAGTTTCACATATAGCACGTTAGACGATCCCTTGGCACATGTGAGACCATGATGAAGAGGAAGCTGTGTTAAGCTGTATTTCTTACAGACGTGTTTACCTCATTCCTGCGACAAAACAGTTTACAACATGAAAAAGAAGCAGACAGTAACAGAAGAGCCTGTAGAGGTAAGAGTTGTCTGATTCAAATATGTTTAATTTAGTAGTATGGGAGCTAATTGTCAGTGTTGTGCTGTTGCTGAGAGATTGCTTTTTCCTGCGATAACTTGTAATGTCTCCATGCTTTTGAGCAGCTATTCAACAAGCTTTTATTTATTCCTCTCTCCCCATTCGCTCTCTCTCTCCTTGCTCTCTGAGTATCACTCTGATTCACTTCATTTGTTTGTCATACAAATACCATATTTACCACTTTTAGGCAACCTGAGAAAAAGTTCTAGTTTTCTTTCGGAAGACTCAGAAAAAACAATGGGAGACGTGCAAAAAAAATAGAAAAGAAAATCAAATCTCTTTTCATCTGATTTTATCATAATTTGATTCACATTTTTGTCCAATGCAAACCTTTACTTTTTTACTGGAATAGTTTTTAAATGCTAGATATCAAAGCTAGTACCTCGTTTTAATTAGAATATTTTGGAAAGTTAAGTTGTTTCAGTATGTAAAACTCACAATGAATAGACTGAATACACACAGACTGAACCTCTAGTTCTGTTAACATGTATAATTAGGGATTAAAGTACAGAAAAATATAATACAGAATTTAGTGTCTCAGCAAGTTGGAATACTATCCATTGCTCTCAAGACTCCAACTATCCTTAATTGGACGCCTTTTTAGAACGCAGTTTTTCTTTCCACTCAACTTCCCATTATTATACTGGGAATCTCTCTGAATAAATAGCTTCTTTAGCTATTGCTTTTTATGGGTTACCTCCTTAATAAAGATGTGAATGGCCGTTTACTGGACAACTTTAAAGTCAGTGGTCATGTGTTGGCCATAATATAAAATTTCTATATTAAAATTTTTCTTTCAATGGCATATATATATATATATATATGTGTGTGTGGGGGACATTAAAGTTTGACTGAAGTAAAACTTTTTCATGGTACTCTAATTTATTGAGATGCGTCTGTGTCTTTATATATTGCAGCACGTTGAAGTTGATCCATTGTTGTTTGTTCTCCAGATGCATCCATCTGATTTCCCCCATGGTGATGAAGAGGAGCAGCTTGGTGCTCCGAAAAAACCCAAAAGGATGAAAGCCAGTGAAGAGGAGGAGGTGGTCTACCATCCGGTGAAACTATCCCGGAATGATTTATATAGGCCACCAACAGCTGAGGAGCTAAATCACCTAAAAGAAGCCGAAAGTCTGTTCCACTGCAGCCTTCTTAAGATGCAGGTGAGAGGCTTCTGTCCTGTTTCTCTCACTCTGAATCAGCCTGGAAGATCAGATTGTTTTTGTATTTCTGTTTTGATTGACCGCTGTTTTGATAGCCAGGCTCGTCATAAACCTCATTGAAATGTCTTAACCTGGTTGGCGACCAGTCAAGTCTGTCTTTAACCTACCAGTCAACTGACCACGATGGATAGCTTTTGAATCTCACCCCCACTTCACTTTCTAATTCACTTCTATGTGCTATATATTTTTTTTTAATTTTGCTCCAGGTTACAAATGATGCTTGCTTCAGGATGCTGATTCTGTTTGTTGATCTCAAACAACAGAATCTAAATCGGGATCACCGATTTAAATCACCGATTAGGCGGGCTGATCTAAATCTGGATTTAGATCACCAAGGAATGACACATTAATATTTAATGTTACTGAAGTTATTATAATATAATAACTTTTTAAACGATATGTTATTTTATATCGTTTAATTGTATGAAAACATGCGGGCTGATGTAATTATATGTGGAAAAGCAGCATTTGATGCAATTACAGTTTAATGTAGACTTTTAACCCTTTTTTAAGAAAAGAAAGTTTTAGATAGTAATTTATGTAATTTTTAAGGTCTACATATTAAACAACATCAGCATATGATATTCCTGTTATTTTATTTCTATTTTTGCTATAATTATAAAATTTTATATTTATTTAAATATATGAATTGCAGTTTTGAACAATTTGAACTAATTCAAATTTATTATTACAAAGGTGTACATTCCATTTGAATGACTTTATGTCGGTGCCTATTTTGTGTGGCACTTTTCACTGTGTTTGAATGCATGAAAGATTTTTTTTGTAAATAAATAAACACTATCTTACACGTTTCATTAATAACAGATGGAGGAGCTGCTGAAAGAGGTTTCCCTGAGTGAACGGAGGAAACAGCAAATCGACTCTTTTGTAAAGACCGTCACCAAGCTGCTCGAGACTGTGCCAGTGTCACCAAAGGTTGAGGTGTGTATTGTTCTGAAAAGTGAACAGACTTCAGTTATACACAGAGTATTATGTATTATCTCTGTTGCACCACTTAATCATGTGCAATCAGATTTGTCACACCATCTTTTACTCTGTGCTCAGGTAAGCGATTTGTCGTGGCTGTCTGGTACAGTTAAGGTTCCTTTTCTCCTGGTGCCCAAAGTCACAAAGGGAAAGTTTCACATGGCCCCTCCAGCATCCGTTGACCTGATCGGGAGCTACCCCCTTGGCACCTGTGTTAAGCCACACATCAAGGTGGACCTCGCTGCTACAATCCCAGCTGTAAGACCATCCCTTAAAGCCTCAATGTTGGTTTGATCCTGACTTGATTATAGATGTAGAATAAAAATCTTGATTTATTGACAACAGTTCATTTTATTCTTTCCTGTTAGGATGTTTTGCACCCAAAAGATTTCTTAAACCAGAGGTATCCAAGGAAAAGGGCCCTCTATCTTGCAGGACTTGCCCAACACCTGAGATCCTCCTCTGACGTCGGGGAGTTGCGTTATTCCTGTCTCCATGGGAACAGACTCAAACCGGTCCTGCTGCTGAGTCCCCCTGGTAAGTAATTTTAGATGAACTGCCTACTTCACAAAATTCTTCAAGATTTTAATGATGTTGTTTATATTGTGTTGAATATATTATCTGAGATCAGATGCGTTTTGGTGACCTTTTGCTTTTGTTTGGGTTTTTATTTTGTTTGTTTTTTGGGGGGGGGTTCCAGGCAAAGACTCTTCGAGCTTCACCGTCTGTGTTCATGCCTGCCCACCTCCTGGGTTCTTCAAGCCCAGTCGTTTCCACCCCCAGAGGAATAACATCAGGACAGAGTGGTATACTGGACTGCAGGCTTCCCACGACGGTAGAGATGCCATTTATTTAAATTAAATTATTTCCCATCTATTAAATATAATAACCACATTTTTTCCCCCTGATTATCAGTAGTTTGACTAATAGGTTTTGATCTGTCCATCCATTTTTGTGTCAGGTTTGACAATAATACAATTTCAGGGCATTTAACCTAAAATGGCTTTACACGTTAGAATTTATTGCAGTATGTTTTCTATGAGGGTCAGAATGACACTTTTCTGGTCAAATCCAGTAGTACCACTGGCAGCATGTACCACTCACCATGCTTTCACTACTGTTGTGGCCAAAAATCTCCATATTGTTTTCGTCCAAAGGTGACGTTTTGGGTCAGATGATTGAAACTTTGACATGGTTGGCTTCTCCAACAGGACAAAAATCCAAAGCATGTGTTAAAACCCATTTTGGAACTGATAAAGCAGATTCACATGAAGCTTCTGGAATGAACTCTATCTTTTTCATGTGAATGGTCCAAAATCTGTATTTTGCCAGAAACTTGATTCTGACAGTGAGCATGTAGTTTTCCTCAGCTTCATTAAGATTTGTCTGATTATCAAATGTTTCTGATTTATTTGTGTTTCAGAAAACAGCGAACCTCCGACTCCACACTACAACTGCTCTATTTTGGGAGATTTATTGCCCAGGGCTCACCTCCAGTTTCTGTCTGCCATCGGCTCTCAGTGCTCGGCTTTTTCTGATGGAGTAGCGTTGCTGAAAGTCTGGCTTCATCAAAGAGAGCTGGACCAGGTTGGCAGTTTGCACTGCATGGGTTACATGCTTTTCATATTGCTTATCTATTCAAGGCATGACAACTGTATTTTTGTCAAAATGACTTGTAGGGTGCTGGTTGCTTCAATGGATTCCTCGCCTCCATGCTGCTGGCCTACCTGTTGATGAATCACAGGATCAGTAACACCATGACAGCCTATCAGCTGCTTCGAAACAGCTTGAATTTCCTAGGTAAAGTTAGATCTGATTTTGGTTTCTGAGACTTAAATTCCAGTGTGAGATTGTTGGGAATACTAAATTCTTCTTCACTTTTTAGCCTCCACGGACCTGTCTGTGAGCGGGATAAGCCTAGCCAAGGATCCTGACTCCACAGCTGTGAGACCTAACTCAAATGTGAAACGGTTCACTTGTCCAGACTTTTACTTTTCAAAATCTAATATTTTTCTTTTCTTCTTTGTCTTTTTTTTTTTTTTTCCTGCAGCCGTCTCTTGCTGAGTTCCACAACGCTTTCCAGGTTGTGTTTGTTGACCCGTCAGGGCATCTTAACATGTGTGCAGACATGACCGCTTCCACCTATAAACAGGCAAGTACTTCTAATATCAAAAGCTGGTTAAGTTACAATGTTTGTACCCAGTGACGTTAAGTGACCTGGCTTGACGTTTTTGGTGTCCAGCTGCAGCACGAGGCATCTGTTTCAATGCAGTTCTGGGACGACCCAACGGTGGACGGCTTCCACTGCCTCCTCATGACTCCCAAACCAATGATCAGGACGAGCGACTGTGTCTTCCAGTATGTTTGAGCTCTTCCAACCCAATCTATCTACAGTACCCAGCAAAAGTGTTTTGTTACATTACAACCACAGCTACCATTAATTCAGCTGGGTTAAAATGAATTCATTTGTTGAAAATATGAACAAATTCAGAGTTCACCACCTAAACATTGTGTGTGAAGGCTCTGAATACAAATGTGTGCCACACTTTAAGATTTTTTACCACTTATCCTTTTTCCACTACACAAGATTTGTGCTGTGTTGCATTTTTAATAAAAAGTAAATCAGAGGCTTGATTACACACCTTAGTTATTCACTTCAGGATTTTTTTATTTTTTTAACTCAACTTAAGAAAAGAACTGTTCTATTAAACCCCCACTCAGGTTATGTGACTTGGTGAAGCTTCAGGCTAGCTGCAAGAAACAGAATCTGCTCAGTGAGTTAATGGACCACAGTGGGAATTATGTCCAGACCGTGCTGCCGTTTCTTCTGGCGCTGCTCCAACAAGGACTCAACCAAAGGATTCACCTCCTCACCCACTCCCTGTCTCCTGACCCAGAGGTTGGACAATTCTCTAAACCTAGTCGAGTAAAATATTGGCTATCATATGAGCTTATGTATTTTTTCTCTCTTTTCTTAAAGTGGTCTGTGGAGAGAGAAACACCAAAGTACAAGGCTCAGCCTCCCCTTTCCTTTGGTTTGCTCTTGAATCCAGAGCTAGCAGCTTCTGTCCTGGAAAGGGGGCCACCTGCAGACAGCCCCAAGGTAATTATGGAAGTAATCATTTATTCCTTACCGAGGCTAAAGACTTATGGTCATTTGTCACCACTAAGGAGACTTTAGATGTTGCAACACTAATATTTAAAAAAAACATGTTTTTCTGTGTTTGAGATATATTAATAAAATCTTGAATTTTAAACGATTAAGATTTCAGATTACATAAAAACCTTATAATAAACATTATTTTTCATTATTTTACATCAACAGTAAGAGTTTTTTACAGAGGAATTTGTGTAAATTCTTTAGGTGTGTTTAGTTAGTTCCCTTTCCTTTTAAATGAAATTTGATGTTTTAACTTTAAAAAGAAGAAAGCGGTGTGCCATCTCTCCCCCAGGCGGCTGAGTTCCGTCAGCTGTGGGGTTCTCGCTCCGAGCTGCGTCGCTTCCAGGATGGCGCCATCACCGAGGCGGTGCTGTGGGACGGAAAGAGCGCGTACCAAAAGAGGCTGGTCCCCAATCAGATCATCACACACTTACTGCAGCTGTATGTATGCCACTTTAACAGGGTTGATAGTAATCACTAGTAGAAATGCGGTTCTTTTGTTTGGTTCACACATTTCTTCATGTTAATAAGGCCAAAGTAATTCATACTTCTAGCAGATTTAGATTTACTTTACTACGTTTCTTATGACTGGAAGGAATATTTAATATTTTGGAGTAGCCCAGCCAGAGTCCTGAATCTGTGGATGGAATTAAAAGATTAGGGTGATGGCAAGGAGGTCTTCGAACTTCAAAGACTAGGAGCTGATGATAAGTGTTAACAAAAATCCCAGTGGAAATGTGCATAAAGCTCATTTATGGTCAGCAATTATAGGAAGGATCTGGTCATTATATTGCCAATAAAGTTTTTTTCATTAATTGAGAATGGTATCCATTTTTAATTAAAATTTTCACATAGTTTTCCAGTCTTTTCAGACATACATGTCTCTTTTCCTTTCAGAAACCAATTTCTTGGCTGAAAGAATTTAAATCTAAATTTGCCACATGTAGGAATAACTTTCAGCTTAACTACGTTACAATTCTAGAAATAGATCATGTATTTTTTCCTGTGGTTTTTATCCCAATTTATAGTCTGCAGTTTTATCCACTTTGTAACCAGATTCAGTTTTGTTTCAATTGAAAGGTTGTACACCACAGTGAGTTTTCTTTCAAAAAGTAAAATCCCCAGAATGGTAGGAGTTTCACAGCTAGGCGAACAGGGTCCCCCATTTTTATTGATTATTATAAACTCAACCTGAAAATGTGCAAAGACATGACATACAGAATTACATTAATGGATGACAATAATCTACATTTCCAGTGGAGGACGACATGAAGATTGTTGCTGTTTTCTTAGCCAAATGAAGTCTGTTTTAAATGAAATTGCATCACTTTAGGCCCTCAATTCTATCCAACTGCTACCTGTAAAAGCACAGGACTGTTTCAATGCTTTTGCATAAATGACAGCTTGATGCAAACTCAAGAGGTTTTCTTTATAAAGGTTTTTTGCAGTAGATGGATGCAGATAAAATGGCAACAAACTTAAGGATTGTTTCTTTTAAAGATGGTAAATGGTTAATCTTGGCTAATATTGGGTTATATGCAAATTATATAATTCTTTTATTTGTTAGCCATCGGCTTTCCACAACTCTGAGAATTAACTTGTCTATAACTTCACTGTGATGTCGTAAATCTTCTGCAGGTAAGGGAATAATTACTGGTAGCTTCATGAAACCTCACAAAAAATAAAATTGGCCCTTTGATCAGATCATTCATGTTCAGTCACAGATTTCAATTCCTGCAATTTTAGTGAAAATAAACTGTTTAAACTAAAAGGTAAAACAAAAACAGGTTTGCAGAATTACTAAGCAGCTGACTTCATATGTTGTTCATCTTGTCATCGTTTAACCAGCTGATTCTTTTTGTGGCGGAAAAACAAAATTCCACCCAGTTCATTTTTAGCTTCATGCAATGACTTCAGACAGGTAGAAACCAGAGAAATGTTCATGTGGAAATACGTGAAATGCAACATTACAGTCAAACCAATGAATTTTATATACTGTTGTTTTCACCTAGCAGTGACTTCTATGAAAAAGTTGAGATTTGAATTTGCCTCTCTTGAAAAAAATTGTGCTGCTTTATTAATTATACTCATGTTGTCTTGCTGAAACAGATTCAGCTGCAGATTTTCATCTTCGTTCAACAGTTCTTGCACTTTATTTTTAAACACAATCACATTGAATTTTCAGCAGATGAAAATTTTCTTCTGAACATGAATTTATTTAATAGATAAGGAAAAACAAATTGAGTTTTTGACCATCCATCCATTTTCTTACACCCTTAGCCCATTGCTGCAAGGCAACAGTGCAGCCCGTTTTTCCACTATTGGAAAAAAATATTCTAAACCCAGACAATGAGCTCATATGTAGCATTTTCATAAAAATGGCATCTTAAAAAAATTTATTGTCATAGTTTGCATGCAGCAACTAACATAATACTTTTATTACATCTCTGCTTTTTGCTTCTAAATTTTGCAACAGGCATTCAGTGCATCCCTGCCTTGCTATATTGATGCATTTCTGTTCAGAAAGACCATCATGTTTACATGCTCTGGGTTAAGCCTTATTCGCATCGCTGCAAAGCTCTGCCCCACATCTGATAACAAAGACGGCAGCGACACGCCCGGTATGCACAGGTACTCTCTCGCCAGACTTGCCAGTTTTGGGAACCTCGGTCCATTCAGCCTCCACCAGTCGAGAGGGTTTATGTCGAGCGAGGGAGCGATGTCTCTCAGGTAGTAATCTACCTGAGCTTCAGAGTCCGTGGCATAAGACGAGCTGTAGTTGTCTCCTAGAAGCAACATCATGGTGTTTTTGGTGTCGCTTGGTGGTTTTCTGGCTGTGGCCATCTGGC
The DNA here is from genome assembly GCF_001444195.1 of Xiphophorus couchianus. Lineage (NCBI taxonomy): Eukaryota > Metazoa > Chordata > Actinopteri > Cyprinodontiformes > Poeciliidae > Xiphophorus > Xiphophorus couchianus. The sequence continues at coordinate 19,751,816 of NC_040239.1, forward strand.
TGAGGTCAGGTGTCACCTCAGTCTCCAGTTGTTCATCTTTGGGGCTAGCTGCGCTGGCATCCAGCTTCGAGACGAGCTCATGCAGCTTCACCTTGGCAGCCAGCCTCCCTGCTGGCATCAGGAAATTGAGGTGCTTGTGGCGAGGATCCAGCATGGAGGCGATCAGAGCCGGGTTGGAAGCCAAATCACTGGAGTCCACCTGCAAATAGTAAAATCACTTTAATAATTGTGCAGAGAATTTTTGTACTTTAAGATAAAAATGGAGATTTAAAGACAGAATACCTTCATGTGATCTCTTAGAGATTTCTGCACTGCAAGTTTGAAACTTGAGACTTGATCAACGTCGTTTTCTTTTGGAACGAGATGAGTCTGGATGAGGCTAAACGTTATCGGGTAGATGTTTGAAATGGACACCTCTGTCTCGGCAGATATGACCGTCGTTGCCCATTTCAGAGTCGCCAGGACCGGTGTGAAGTTCTCTATTACTTGCCAGCAGTCATCTCCAATCTCCAGGGTCTGAGCCTCATGCTTGCTGGTGACTGTGCGGTCTGAGAGGACGGCTTTAATCGCCCATCGTTGCTCCAGCAAGCACTGGAACATGTCGCAGACCGTGTCCCACCTGGCTCTGTTGGACCTAATGAGCTTGTGCTGCGGCAGGCACATCTGCGCTTGCTTCTCCTTCAGGGCTTCGGCCGCCTGCGAGCTGTGGCTGAAGTGTCGGACCAGTCTCCCTGCGGCTGAGATGATCTGGAGAACGTCCTCACTCAGCCCATCGGAGACGGCGAGCTGCAGCGTTGTGGCGAAGCAAGAGATGTAATTCCAGGTCACCTGGGCAACACCCTGGGTTAATTGGATGTTTTCTTTGTTGTTATGCACACATGCAGGAACTTTTCCTGCAATTGTCCAGGCCTGTGTTGTACTGAACAGCTTCTCTGCGACACACTCTGCCGTGAGCTGTCCTCCTGAGGGCAGCTTGTGTGTATGGAGCACAGCTGACTTTCCCTGCCAGTCCTCAGTTATGAATGAACAGGACACTGTGACGTACTTCTGAGATGGCATGGCTGTCCAAAAATCAGCAGTGAGAGCCACTTTCTCCACTGTAGCCAGCCTCATCCTGAGGTCTGCTGCCTTCTCATGATAATGGCATTCAATACTGCTTGTGATCTCATCAGCAGAGGGCACATTACAGCTGTGCACAATATCCGCCAGCAGCTCCCTGAAGCCGTCCCCGTCCACCACGCTGATGGGAAACATGTCCTTCTCTATCATGTTAGTGACGAGTTTAGTTACCTGCGCCTGCGTAGGCATGGCCACGCTGTTGTTCTGTGGGTTCTCTGTGTGCTTGTTTTTAATGTGGTACATCATGCTGGTGGTGCTGCTCATGTATTTCAGCTTAGTGTCGCATAGTTTGCAGTGGACCTCCTCGTCCACTCTGACGAAAACGTCCCACACGGAGCTCCGCTTGCTTCTCCTCCTCTCCGAGGGCTCCCGCTCCGGGCTAAATGCGCTCTCCTCCTCGGTGTCCGGAGCCCTCCAGCTCGGCGGCGTCTCGCTCCAAGAGCCCCTGGCTGCGGACCGCAGCGGAATGGACACGTGGTGCTTCGCGGCCATGTGGGATATCATGGTGCTGGTGGCTCCGCCGCAATACTTGAGTTCGGCGTCGCATTTCTTGCAGCGGACGAAGTTCGCGCCCACTTGTTCAAAATAGCTCCACGCGGAGCTCCGTCTCCTCACCGTGCGCTTCATCCTTTTAAATCACAATTTAAAAGCCAAGCTCGCCGTGGTGACGCCCCCTCTTGCGGCTCTAGACGGCTCTGGCAAACAAAGGGAGTAAAACGTCCAAAGGTTTTGTTTTTTTTTTTAGCAAATCTTCTGTTCACGGGTTGTATGTTAAAAAATGAACAACAAAGCCTTTTTGTTTTTCTATCAGACACGCAGGTATCCCAGAGTCCTGTGTGCGTTTTGTCGGGACCATGGTAGATGACGTCATCACAACAGGAAATGAGGTAAATATTTGAGATTGAACCTTTATTTTCATTACAAAAGCTGCAAAGCCTTAGCTTAACTCGAATTTTTTATTATTATTATTTAAGTGAAATCTATTCATAGCGCACATTTTACAGTGCCAATCAAATTTGTTTATCAAAATTGTCATCTGTAACTAAACGTTACAGATGACATTAAGCAACGATTACATAGATATCATTAATACCAATAATGTCCTATTATTTTTGGAGAAGTATGAAGAATTGTCGCTTTTTGTTTTAAATGATTGATAATATAATGTTTTTATTATTTTTGTTTTAAGGTCAAATTTTTGTTGTTGTTGTCTTAGTGTAAGAACTTCCTACTGGCCAACACCTAGCTATGACATGTAGCATTTGCTGCCAGTTCATCTTAGTTCAATTGGATTTTCTTTCTGTATATTATTCACAATAAAATATTTGTGTGAATAGGCCAAAAAGTAAAACCTTCTTGTTGGCCACTTGCATTTAGATTCGTCCAGCTGGAAATCCAGTATATATCTTAGTTCACGAAAGTGCTAAAGATTCTTTAAAAGAAAAAAAATGAAACACAATATTTATATTGTTTTACATATGTGTTACAATATGCTTGTAACTGCTTTTTAGAACAATTTCATGTGTTTGCTTTATTAGATTTATTCAGATCAGACTTTTTAAAGTCTGCTCAATGATATGCGTTTTAGGTACCTAGTACTGGGGAAGAGGAGAGTTTAGTCGTTGTGCAGTCGTACGATGATCTGAGCAGGAAATTGTGGAAACTGGAAGGTCTGCCACTTTCTATTACTGCAGTCCAGGGAGCCCACCCTGCCCTTAGGTACACACAGGTAATACTTGTCATCTATAATAGCAAACATCTCTACTTTTTTAATGTTTAGATGAACTTTGCTTCCCCTGTAGTTCTAACTATTGAGCTTTGCTTTCCAGGTTTTTCCTCCAGAGCCAGTGAGGCTGGACTATTCCTTCTTTGAGCGAGAAAAGACTTGTAGGTTCTTGGTCCCAAAGGAAGGCAAACCTTGTCCACATTATCTCACCCCCATAACAGGTTGGTGCAGAGACATCCAGCAGTTGCTGAAGAAGTTTTCTGTTGTAAATTACTTACAATGGCGTGTGATGGTTGCATAAATGTAACCTGGGCCTTAATTGTTAGTTATGACTCTTTTTTTCCAAACATAGGCATAACTTCATTTCTTCTAATTAAACATGAGTTTTTTGTGAAGTTTTGGCTTGAACAGGATTTTAGCTGTTTTCACACTTACTAATTTATTTCCTTTTTTTTTCTTTAATAAGAGTTTGATATAGTAGCTTATCTTTGTACTCAGGTCCTCATCTGTTATACCCAAATGAAAGGTAGTGTAACCCATTACCTTCAAAAGTCATCTAATGGGTAGATGGTCTTCCTGTGTGCAATTTTTAATCTCAGAATATATGAGCACATAAATTAGAGAAAAAAAACAAGAGGGCCATGATGACTCTGGAGTAGTACACCCTGTACAGCGACCCCAAGTGTCCAGAAGTTGTAATTGCAATCAAAGGTGGTTTTACGATGTATTAACTCAGGAGAACTGAGTATAAATACACTACACTGTTTTGATTTTTAACTGTAAAAAAGTATTTGTAACCAAGCATTGTTTTCCTATGTGCTATTTTGTGTTGAACTCATAAAACTCAAGTAAAACACACCAAAGTTTGGGGTTATAATGGGCAGAATGTAAAAAAAAAAAATAACATAAGGGATGTGTATACTTGATTACTCCTTGCATTTTTATAATCCCATATGCTCCTGTTTTTTGTTCTTGCAGTTATTTGTCACATGGAGGGGAGTGGCAAATGGCCTCATGACCGAACTGCAATCCGCCACATTCGAGCTGCTTTCCACATCAGCCTGGCAGAGATGCTTAAGAAGCACCACAACTATACCTGCTTGCCCTGTCCCACTCACTTGGACGTGTGGAAGGTATATACTGCTGTCATTTTAAAGTCCTATTGAAGTTTTGCTATTTGGAGTTATGTAGATTTTGCTTGCAAAGTTATTATATCTGATCAAAACTGCTGGCTGGATATCATAATCTGTCTGGCATGCTGTTTAATAAGTGGCGTAATTTTGTTTTTAAGCATTTTTAAAATATTTTTGCTTTTAGGATGGTTTGGTGTTCCGGATCCAGGTGGCGTACCACCGTGAGCCTCAGGTGCTGAGGGAGAGTGTGAATGCTGAAGGCCTGCTGGTTGTCAGGGACAATGAGGAGGCTCAGGTTCTGGAGATGGCCACTATTCACAAGCCTCTCCTTACAAGCACATTGCATGGGTACGTTTGTTGAGTTTGCATTAGAAACTCGAGTTTAGAGATCTTTCATGTGTGTTTTTATTATTATTTTTTAAATGTCTTTTGAATTTTTTATGTGGTAGTTGTGGGTCATTTCTCTTTCCAGTTTCTTCACTATTGTCCTACATGCTCACATGTATCTGCTTTTCATCTCTTTTGTTGTTGTTGTTGTTTGAAGTCTCCAGCAGCAGCAGCCATGTTTCGGAGCCGTGTGTCGCCTGGCTAAGCGCTGGCTCGCGGCTCAGCTCTTCAGTGAAGACATCACAGAGGACACGGCGGATCTGCTGGTGGCATCGCTTTTCCTGCAGCCTACCCCCTTTACTCCTCCAGGGTAAATGCTAATACTACTTTTTAATCATCGGTCTGACTCTTGGGATTGCACGTTTCCCAGCAGTTGGCCTGCTTTGTTTAGTAGGTCATGTGTATGAATTTCTCCCTCTTCCTCAGCTCTCCGCAGGCGGGTTTCCTCCGATTCCTTCGTTTGCTCTCTGCCTTTGATTGGCGGAACAACCCGCTGGTAGTCAACCTCAACAAGCAGCTCACAGGCAGGTTTTCCCTCACACACACCCCCGTTTCTCAACCGCAAAACCCCTGCTGACCTCTTTCTGTTTACACTCCTGGCACGCTGTCACATCCTGCCTATATGAGCCAATGTTTCTATGTCAAGTTGAATTGTTGTTCACCTCTCTGTCACGTGCAGCCGCAGAGTACACAGAGATCAAGAATGACTTCATGGCCTCCAGAGAGTCTCTGCCCATCATGTTTATAGCAACGCCTACAGACAAAAAGATGTCTTTGTGGACCAGACGGGCACCCAGCGTGCAGGTCAGCTAAAACATAACTGCCACAGCTCATTTAATAGCTTTTATGAAAAGTAAAGAGTCAGGCTAGGCTGGATACTTACAATACATGTATATATTTTAGTTATTTTCACATTTTTTAAAGTGTACAACTTCTTCATTAGACTTTTTTTAAATATGCTGAGAATTATAAACAGCGGTGGAGAAAGGAGTTGCATGTTCTGGGAAGTGAGCAGTCACATAGTTTTCCAATCCTGGATCCTTTTCTTAAAGCACACTGTTCTCCTGGATCACACTGGAAATAAAGCAACACAAGTTAGAATAGAATAGGATATACTTTATTGATCCTCAATAAACAAAAGCTTTGTTTAGTAAATGCTTTTTAATCAGACTGGCTTGTTGCATTTCTCACCGCTGGCAGATAGCTGTGTTTTTTTCTTAGAGCTGGGAATTGATTGTGTTGAAGTCTTTCCAAAACCTGATGTAAGTCATTGATCTGCAAAAACCAGAATTTAATCATTTAAATGGGAGTAAGATTACTCCCCTCTTCCTAATAGCATGAACCTATGTCAAGTGTCAAATAAAGGTGATAGGAAAACTTGTAGCTCACCAGCTGCCTTTCATTGCCGTCCTCTGTCGTAGTGAAGTAAGTTAAATATTTTGTTTTGTACTCATGTGCTTGAGTCTGAGCGAAGAGTCCAGTGGCGCAAAGTTGCAAATAACAGAAAAGAGCCCAGCCTCCTCCCATAGTGACCCAGATAGGTTTCCTGTGCTCTCCAACCTTGACCCTCCAACAAATGCAGTCTCAATAAGCGACCTTCTCTTTTATACCGCTGGCAAAAAAGCAGGATCTTAGAGCTGTGACGTGTTTACAGTGAAGTCATTGTGAGGAAATGGTATGGTATCCTCATCTACTGTAATCTCATAAAGAGGTTTGCAGAATATCCCTTTAGTAAGGTATAACAAAGATCATTTTAGACAGACTGCCTTGCTGTCTCCCTGGTACTGCAGTTTTATTTACATGTTATTTGAAATGTTTATTTCTATTAATTATCTTGTGTTTGGCAACTATTGAAAATCAATCATTAATTCTCTCTGAAAATATGAATATTGCATAAAACATATTAAACAGACATTTTTCATACTGAAATGTTGCGACACGTACTTATAGTGAAAACTCTTAATTTGACAGTAATTCAGTAAATGGTCATGGATACCTTCCACAGGCAGGATAAGACACACAAAAGGTCAGTGCTAAAGAAGATTCTAGGTCAGTATTTAAACGCAGGACCGTCTTGCTGTAAGACAACCCACATTGCCACCCTGCATAGTGCTTTATCCGAGCATATTAATGGAATGTTGAGTGGAGAGAAAACGTGTAAAGAAACACCACTGGAGTCTGTTCTATAGGAATCCCTTCACACAGACGAATCCAGGACATTCTGTAGGAAGCCATCTTATCTGCTGGCTTTCCACTGATTGATCCAAGTCCAAAGTCGTGGCACTTCATGCGTATTTCTCCTGACGAGCTTTACAGTATATAGATGCTGACTTCATTTTCCAGCAAGACTTGGCACATGTCCACAATGACTTTTGTCATTCTGTCCACTTTTGTCACTTTTGTCAATACCTTAATGTGATAATGACAAAAAAAAAAAGAAGGAAGATTGCACTTTAAGGTAAACAAACCACAGTGCTTTGTGAATGGAGGCTTCATCTGAAATAAATAAAACCATAAGGGAAATAATTTAAAACAAAATAAAATAGACACAGCTTCCTTTTTGTTTAAGAATATGAGGAACAATACCAGCCCATAAATAAGAAACTCCATAATTTAGCATCAAACTGTTGAATCCATCCCAAATAACCAAAACAATGCCTATGCATACATAGTTATTTTCACAGATAAAGTGCTGATCGAGGAGCTCTGAGAGGATTTTTTTTTTTCTTGTACCTTAAAAAGACCTTTTGGGATGAAGACTTCAGCTTTTCTGCGTATTTCTCCTGACGAGCTTTACAGTATATAGATGCTGACCTCATATTCCAGGAAGACTTGGCACATGTCCACAATGACAAAAGTATCAGTATTGAGCTTAATGTCTTCTTGGCAACTAAGCAGGACTCTCAAGAAGATGATTCATCAAACCAAACAATGCAAACAAACTGAATGTTTCCATTCCACCTCAACAGATCTGAACAGGCTGATCACCTGCATGAAACGCTACTTTAGATCTGGAATACAAGCCCTAACCAGTTCCTGAGTTAACATTATGCACACGACATTGACGCAATGAGATTTCTGTTACAGCTGTATTGGCCTTATAGTTTAGTTTCACTTTTTAAATTGATTTTCTGAAACGTGTCTTTAATGATGTTCCAATGTATTGATGTACACATGTACAATATATTTACAATACTCTGATACAAAAGATATGAAATGGAGTTTAGTTTTAGACAAACACTCAAGAAATTTGAGCACATCACAATTTTTCATCCTCGTAGAAGTATTTCAATTAAAATTTTGACATTGAACTCAATTTTTGTGATAGAAACAATGTGTATAGAAACATTTCTATACATTAAAGTCACAAATGTGGATAGGATATGCTCCAATAGGCATGCTTGAAGTGCTGGTTCAAGCCTGTGACTGTAGGTTTATATCTTTGTTAGTAATAGAGAGCATATGCTACAGAGTTTCTCAAAAGTGAAGCAGTTTTCAAACAAAAAAGTGAGATTCTAAGTTTAGTTATTAAAAGCCACGCTGTTGCAGATTTCCAAAAAAAAAAAACAGACTAAGCAGCCTGTTTACTACCAAACTGATTCACACATACATACCCAGGTGACGTCATTCAAAACTAGCAAAACTCTTGATACCCAGATGTTTCTGCCGTTTTTCCGAGACACCACTAGGGGGAGCCCATGAACGAATTATTCATTAATCCAGAAATGTTTGGTTTTCAAGATCACAACATTTTAATGTCTCATTAGTTTTAAACATAGCATAGATATCACAACCTAAAATATTCACTTTGACAGAATTTCTGTCTTCAAAGCTGATTTTTTTAAATATTGCTTTGTAGTGTTTTAAAAAATATATTATTTTTGAGGGAGAATTATTCTGCTTAAATCATTGTATAATGATATTTTCTTTTCAAAATGTATACATTTGTTTGATTAAAGGGGCATTTTCTTGATTTATGAAGTGTTACTCAGTCTGGAACAGCAGTAAAGTAGAATGTGATCAATTATTTTGCTTGTGTTGCTTTTTAGTGTCCAATTATCTGTATCATTCTGTGTGAGGTTTGCATAGTTGTCCATTTGAGTGCTAATAATATATTATGGAAACTGATAAAAGATGTATTCCAGTAGAAATTCTTTTACGTCTAGAACGTCTTTGTTTCATGTGACTTCAGATGCTTCAGCGTGTGATGACAGTGGCTGCTGAAAGCCTAAAAGTTCTGGAACAGCAGCTAATGGATGGCAGCCAGATCCAAGATGTCAGGGTGGGTGCTTGGATTGAAACACAAACACACTCCTCATGGACGGTTATTAAAATGGATGAGTTCTGACTAGAGACGCACATCCTCTTAATGCTATTTTTTTTTTTTTGTTCACCCTTGTGCTTTAGGTCATTATGCGTCCTCCACTTGATGCCTATGATGTTTTGATTCACCTGAACCCGAAGCAGGTTCCTCTGCTCAGACATGCTGTTGACGCTCCCGTTGTCACGTTCAGCAGGGGAGTGATGACTAATGGTGCAGATCAGGCTGGAGGAGCGTTCCCTGTCGTCGACTACAACCCTGTGTCTCTCTACTTGACAGAACTCAGAGTGAGTTCTAAACTGCCCTGCAGACATATTTATTCTCTTTTGACTTTGATGTTTTCCCAGAGATATTACGGGATTAGTCCAAACAAAATAGTGCAGCTCCTACAGAGTCATCATGAGCCTCTTGCCTGTTTCAATTATCAATACTGTTGCTTCAGGGCGTATCTGTTTTAAATTTTAGGTTCTCCTGTGATGAACAAACCTTGTCATTGACAATTGATTGAGCAGTCCTTAGAACAGCTGGGTTTATACAGAGATTAAATTACACACGTCAACTTGGCTTACTCTAATTAAGTACCTTCTGAAGGCATTTAGTTTCACTAGCGCATATCTTAGGGGATCCAAGTAGAGCCATCAAAAACACACCACACTTAAAATATTTGTTTATTCAAATCTATTAAATGTAACAGATTCCATCAAGGCCACAAAGATCAAATTCTTTGTCTTCTACCTCATAAAATCCTAATGAATTATTTTTTAGTTACATTTTGTCCAAATTTGAAAAGTTCAGTGGGTATGAATACTTTTTGGAGTTGTTCCCAGAAACCCGAGGGTGATTTTTCAGTAATGTTTCTCAGACTGCATGCATTACACCTTTCCTCGTATTTAAAACAAAAAAACATGTTTTTGAATTCAGTGTTTTAGTTTTGTGGAAAATATGACCACATTCCTTCATCTATTCCATTTTGTTTTACAGGAGGCATTTGAAGACCTGGCCCTCTTCTTCTGTGATCCATATGGTGGAACAGTGATCTCAGTCTTATGGAAACCTAAGGCTTTTATCCCTGCACCTTTTAAAGTAAGAACCCTGCCCATCATATCTACCATTAATAAGTAACATTGTTTTCAGCTGTTGGACACGCTTTTTGCAGGCATCTTCGTGTTAAAATTTGTATCATTCCTAACTGCCTGATGTTTTGACTTTTCCTCTCAGACGTCGCACATGGCTGCCCGCAGCGTGGAGGTGACAGGGGGCGAGGTAAAAACCATTCCCAATGTTGAAGCAATCCTGGAAGACTTCCGTGTGATGGGGAAGGGCTTGGTGAAGTCAGTGGACGCAAGAACTGAGAAATGGATGTTTTAGACTGAAGCGCCACTTTTTCTTTTTCTTTCTTTTTTTTGAATATCTTTTCTAACCAAGGCATTTCATGAGATGCTTAATTCCCAATAAGATTTAGAGCAATCCCAGCAACACGAGTGAACTTTGTCTCCTCAGCAGCCGATGTAGTAATTCTGTTTCTCAGAAAGAGAACCTACATGTTTGTTTTTGTCAGGCTGTTTCCTGTTTTAATAAATGTATGTCAACCTTTTGGCTTTAAATGAGATTCTTGTCACCATTTCAAACATTGGCTTTTCTTTCAGATACAAGTTGAGGGATTGATTGGGGCATCCTGGCAGCTTTGTTTGTGTGGTGTTTTTAGGGTAATATGCAGAACAGCTTCTCCTCCAAACTTGTTGTTGACATTGACATGCAGGCTTTTTCTTCCGGGGTGGAGTCTTTTGCAAGAAGTGCCCAGACCAATGCAGTTTCATTACACAATGTTTCCGTGGAAAAACTGTATGTGCTAATTCCACCTACATTCCTAATCCTCTTTACAAGCAGACCTTGAACACCTCTTCTGATCACTCCTTTGATTCATCTGAGCCGAGTTCTTTCCCCTTCCAGATTATGATCGTAACGAGGCTCAGTGCAATACTGAGAAGTTAAGAAATGCATCTGTACATGTTTTGCACCTGTATGATGGTGAAGGACTTCAGATAGCTCATTGTTTTTACCCCTCATGGTGCATTTCTGGTGCAGTTCCTTGGTAATTATTGACCAAAGCTGATGGGGAGCAGGTTTTTTTTTTTTTTTTTAGAATACTGACCAATTTCCACCTTCTGGAGATTTTTGTACATTCTTTGCTTAAAGTGTTCAACATCTGTTCTCTGTCATTCCACTTTATTAATCACACAAGTCTGTTCTTGCGTGGATTTCTTTGAGTAGATCACTTATTACAAACATATGGTGCTAACTTCATGTCGATAGGCCCCTTTAAAGCTTTTTATTGTTTGATATACCAAGCAATAATAAAAGTCAATCCACAGAAATGTGGCCAGTTTTGATCTTTATCTAACTTATTTGGAGCATTTCTCATAACGAGATCAAAAATCAAATGTATAAAGACTGTGATTTTATTATTAATATTACTATTTTGATTCAGTAAACTTTAGAAAGACCATGTAGTAAGGCAGAAAACAGTTCCCACCCTGCTGACATTTAGTCAACTGAGTTGTAAGTTGTAAGTCACTGTGAAGGGTGTAATTTTCTAACTGAAACTGGATTCTGGAATTTTTTTTTTCCTGTTTGTTTGGTGATGTATTATGTTGAGCATTGTTTTTGATACACCTTGTTTCAAACTGAAACTGTAGTCAAAGTACTGTCAAGCAGAGACATGTCTTTTCTGTGTAGATGGCGGTTTTAGATGTTCGTTGCTATATGGGATTCGTGGAAAGGGCTGTTCCCTCTGCTTGTGTTCTAGGAAAAATATCAAGGGAGATAACAGACACGGCCCTCAAGGTACATCTATCATACTGGGTCATTAGATTTAATCTTTAAGCACAAGGCAGCTTTAATACCCTTATAAATGAAACTTCGAAAGGTCTAATTTGGCTTTAGACTGATTTAGTTTGACAAGTTTTTCCCAGGAATGACTAAATGTGGCTGAGGATTGTGCAACCACCATATTATCCATCCTACAACATCGTGCTGACTTGCAAATAATAAGGCGGGATTTCTCTTGGGGGAACGTGTGCCATGTTTATGTTTTTTTATATCTTATTAAAAACTAAATAAGTGTATCGCAAAGACTGAAAGCCGAAGTAAAGTTTCGCAGGACACAGATGATTTAGGCAAAGGATGGGGGCGGGGGGGTTCAAAGGACATTAATACTTAACTAAACCCTTTATTGGGATTTTCAATAAATGTGGGTTTTGAGAGGGGACCTAAGGAGGGGTCTCTGCTTAAATGGGCTTCATCATCTCAAACCCTGAGGGTTCAGACTTCACACTCTCAGCCCTTTAGCTGACCTCTGACTAATAGATCAAACTCCTGAATGCAGTTTGCAAAGTATGTTCATGTGCAGCATTATGGAGTCAGAGCTGAGAAGGGCCACGGAGAGCCTTACTTTAGAGTGAGGCGGTCTGTGGAAAATTGATTCTGAGACACTGTTGGAACCAGAGTGAACAGACTACAATAAAAGCAATATCTCCTGGCTCCTTGGCTTAAAAAAAAAAAACACTCTACCTTGAGCTCCTCACCATCTGGACCTGCTTAACATGTCTTTGGTTCCGACAGGTGAAAATGCTGCTGCAGTTTTTTCAGGAACGGCCAGATAAAAGCTCGTCAACTTTTTGAACTGAACTTGTTTTGCTGTTATTTGAAGGGAGAGACGTCACCTTTACAGAACAATCCCGTTCTTGTATTTGAAGACTGGAAACAGAAGGAGTCGAAACCTAGGTAATGTTGGTCTCACAAATTGCACATATGTAATATGTACATATGCTGATAAACTACCACAAAAGTCAGCATAGCTGCAAAGCAGTGTAGAAACAATATGCTGTTTTTATTTTCTTTTTGCATTTTTATCATTTCTTTGCATTTTAGGTTATTTCATTGACTTTTGTGGGCTTTTCTGTCCGTAACAGAAAATCACTAACTTTTGTCCATGTTCAACTAATCAGAGCACCTTCTCCCATTTGTTTGGTTTGGCAGGACTGGCTGCAAAGATTGGGAGTAAAATGGAGAGGTTTCATCTGGATATCTATTTGTTTCTGATGCATTAAAAGTTTCTAACAGAGACAAATCATGCATTATTTATTTTTTGTTTGTTTGGTTTTTTGGGGGGGGTTCAACTTTGATTTCCAACAGAATTTTCTTCCTATGAGGATCTTGGCAGCTCATCCAGGGTAACTGTAAACCTCTCAGCTTCACTGACCATTATTCCCCTTGCTTAGGTTGCCGGCGTGAGTGTGCGGCTGTATTATTTCATACTCTTTTCATTTTCAGATGATGATGTTACTGCAAATGCCCAATCTAGGAATATTGTTTATTAGCCAGACACAGGTCTAAACCTTTCCACAGTATCCTGTGTTCCTTGGTCTTCATCATGCTATTTGTTGACTAAATGTTTTCTGGCAAACCTTTGGTAGCTTCACATAGCAGCATTATTATTACTAAGGTTACAGTCATATTTCCAGTCCAACCTGCCTTATTGTGGCATCTTTTCACATGCCACAATGAGAGTTTGAAGCTCTTTACAATACTCAAGAATTACCCAGACATATGTTTTAAGGTCTGTTTTTAATAGTCTCAAAAGAGATTCCTCCCCGAGGAGAAAATGCAACGGTGATCTAGACAATTCACACACATTCACATAATCCAGAACATTCCTCTACAGGAGGAGGACTCTGGAATGTACCATATGTAAACACATACCACATTCCTTCTTAAACTTTGAACATTAATCATATTAGGAGAATTTATTTTCTCCAGGTATGAGAATTGTTTCACATAAGCAGTTCTCATGTTCTCAAGCAGTCCTGTTATTTTTACATGTATTCTCCAACCAAATGTCTAGAGAAGTAACCCAATTTGTAAATAGAGTCTTCCTTGATGTACCTTAACCATCTATACTGGACCAGTGAAGTAAGACCAGCTAACACAAACAGTAGTGTACGTATAACTGCTTAAATAACATAAATCTCCTTCTTCATGTTTTGGTCTTTCTTGGTGCAAATTTGATGTCTGTCCAATCATGTAGATATTCCAAATGCTTTCATTAGAAAGATTCCCTAAGATCTACTAAGAAATATTTGGATATGTGGTTTAAGAAATATTCTTCTCACCTGAAAATATGAATTAAATATAATCTTTAAAGCAGCTGGTGCTGGGGAATGCTTCAGCTCCTCAGGTTTCTGAACAGATTAAAATGAACCTGTGGTACCTGTCGGGAACAGACTCAAATATGTGGACTGAGCAATGGTCTTAGGCAAAGGTCTTAGTAATGTGGTGTTTAGTTTCTGAAATTGCCTGTTGTGACAGCTGGTGAGACAAAATGCTGGTGGGTCACTTCTTAATATCTCTTGGACGCTTCCTGCACTACAGTAGGGTCTGCCAGCTTGAAGCAATAGGTTTTTCATTGTCCTAGTATGCGGGAGCAATCTACAGACAACGAGGGCTTGATTCACCACTCAGACTCAAGTTTTGAAGGTTAGAGCTAAGACTAAGTAAGTCTGTTTTGGAACATTACAGATTATAAGGTTCTGTGTTTGCTTTTGTGCCCCATCCAGTGGAAAACTCCAGCAGGCACAAGCACTATTTGCTACTAGGATGAGAATCAACAAGTCCAAGCCTGAGGCTGTTGTCCCTTATAAGGTCATTTGGTAACTCCCAAGTTAGAATAAATTATTTTCGCCATCAAAAGATGTCTCTTGGCCCCCATTCATGAAGAAATTGGTAGGAGAATGACTAATTAATTATAGAATAACTAAAGACCCGAACAATAATACTTGGAAAAACAGGAGAGAGGAGTTGTTCCCAGCATGCCTGGAAACACCTTCTGGTGTGAGAGTGGTCTTGTTATCTAAAAAGGGGATCAAATGACAGTCAATGCTCTGCTATGTAAAAGGTCATCTAAATGGGTTCCAATATTTCATGAGGACACATTCTGGACGTTTCCCAAATGAAATGGGGCTGAAAATAGACCAAGAAAATGTCTTGCCTAGCTTCAAAGGGACGCAATATTAAAAATATAAATAATGGCATTTATGTTTTACTGATATTAACTAACTGAATTTCACCAGTGTTTCACATCATTAGGTTCCAACTGACTATTCAATGTGCAAAAGCTTTTTCTTTCTTTCTTTTTTTTTTGAAGATTGGGCATAGCAATGTTTCGTTTTGTTTTGGGGGGTTTTGTGTTTGTTTTTTTGTTCTACAGTACAAACTTGACCACGAAATTCTAACCTAAATAAATCGATGCGATGGCACGGAGATGCTTTGCTGGAGTACAAGACATGGGCATACGTAATGTATTCTTATTGTTGTTGTGTACCCTCAGTTGTACAGAGTTCAGAGAGTTAGTTCAGTTGACGTTCCAAGAACTGACGTGTGTTTGTATCCTTTCTTGCTAAGTCTAGATCTAAGACTAGATCATCCACTCCTTGCTGCCTGAACTTGTTTTTTCCAAGAAGTGACCGTACAGAAAATGTGGCTTTGGATTGTTGTCACACCTGCAATAAATATGCAACATGTGCAAAAAGATAAAACACCTGTATTATTTTGCTTAAATTCTTGATGTTCTTTATGAGAGGAATAAATTTACAACTTGTTTATTACTTAGATTGTGTCTTTATGCTACTGAGCGTGCCCCATGTTTTGGAGTTCAGCTTTATTTTTGGTGTGTTTGGTAGTGTGACAATCTGTCTGTCAGGGTCTTGCAGAAATTTATCTAAGATTTCACTTGGACTGGTTCCACATTTTAGTGAAAGGAAAAACTAATCTTATGTACCACCGATAGCGATGAGATCATGACAGAAACTTTTCTTTGTGTGGTTTTTGTTCCCCGAACAGCAAGGCTTTTGTTTAATTCTCCTTTTTAGAGGACTAAATCAACTTCAGGTGACCCTTTCTTTTAAGAATATTAGAAGGGTACAATCTATTTTAAATGCATTTTGCTGGTGCAGTTCTGCATTCCGGTACAACACAGCAATGTTTTTGTTTTGAGTGAAGACATTCCGGGTTTCTTTGGGGGTTTTTTACCATGGAGTCCTCCGCCCCTCGACCCTTCACCCCCAAATATGAATTCATGAGCATTTTGATTTTTTTTTTTGTCATATTACAATCACATATTTTAATGGAAATGTGACCAACACGAAATTGCAAACATGAAAGTCAAGGATTCACGATTTTCACATTTTCATAAAAATGTATATTTGAAAAGTATGGGGTTTTTTTATTTAGGTGCCCCTAAATTGTATCCAGGACAAGCAACTGCCTTCTTAATAGTAATTAGCATCCATTTTGTGAGTGATTTATCTAGGCTTTTATCCCTGTCCTGTGAATGCTTCAAAGGTTTGTTAAAGAATATCAGTAAACAAACAGCATCTGGAAGGCTGAGAAATCCAGCAGGCCAGGCAGGAAAAACCTCTTGCTGTAAATTAAAGGGGCGGTATTATGTATTTTCCAGGAACATGGGCATTTTATATAATACCGACAGTTGTTGTAAAATCCTTGTATCATACATTTGATGCCTTGTCTCTTTAAGAAGCTCCTACTCTTTCCGACATTCTGCCTTCAGCACATCATCACAACAATGCCTGTCATTGTGCCATTTACAGGTGGCCTCAGGAGCTTTGCACTGAGAAGTGTTTGTTATGATAAGCTCAGCAGACTTGCAGTTCCACTATCCATTACCCAATTGCTGCTGCCACTGGTGGAGCTGAGTGGGGAAGGCCCGTCCCCACAGGGGTGCTCTGTGAGGAGACACAATATAAAGCTAAAAAGCCACAAAAAAAAGGTAAATTTTACCAGCATTATGATAGGGGGATGTTGATAGAACAATAGATGGAACTAAACACAGGCCAATCTTGAAATACTATGGAGAGAGAAGAGTGCCAAATTACAATAACTAAATCTATTTTTTTTTTAAATTAAAACGTCATTAATTTATTAAAATTGAAAATAGATAGAAGTATAACTTAATAAATCTATAATTATGTGTGCCGTTTTACATAATACGATAGTTTTGTCAGACTTTAGAACTAAACATGCTGAAGCAGCTCTTGGTTTTTATGCATCAAAAATGTGGAATCATCTTCCTGCTCACTGTAGGACTGCACCCACCCTGATCTCATTTAAAACAAGGTTACAAACCTTTTTATTGGTTGTTGCCTACTCTCAAACTTTTTTGAACCTGATTAATTTTAACTTTTGTGTGCTTTTTCTTATGTTGTTTTTTAACTTCTTTGAGGCGTCTGTGGCTGAAAGATGCCATTTAAATAAATTTCCCTTGCCTTGGCTAGTGTTTAAACTGCTCTGTGACCTACTGTTTGCACTTGTTTGTTGTGAAATGAATGTTGTAACCAGTTGACTTTGATGGTATGGATAGGAACCGTTTGGGCTTCTATAAATGTCCCAAGAGAACCGCTTGGCACTCTTGCAACTCTCACGGACACAAGACCTCTGTGGAATCTGTAACCTGCTACGGCATAGTAAAATAAACATTTTGTATTGTTTATTTTACTTATCACTGAACGGTTTGAATTATCTTTGTCTCCATATGTGGTACTTTGTCTTGGTCTAACACATACAATTCTTACAAAATGTATGAAGCTGGTAGTTGCAATGCAACAAACGGTAAAGGCTGATTGAAATAACATTATAAGGTTCCCAAAGGCTTAATTTTCCTAAATTAACAAAGGAAGAAGTAACGAGTTACTTTTTCCTTTGTAATCCTGGTAAAATGTGCAGACGCTGTAAACAACCAGATCATGTATCATGTTAGCGAACAGTTTTACAGACACATCTGACTAAAAGTTATGCCCCCATCCCACAATAAATCCTTCATTACCTTTCAGCGCCTGTTAGGTCTTCCATGATGGAAAACAACAGGCACACTGGCACTCTCAGTACCAGTCGTACACATCTGGTAGACACATTGTTTACTGGATCGTCCATAACAACCTCTAAAATGGAAGCTTAAAAATTACAAGAAAAACACAAGATAGAAGTTTCGTAATTCTAATGACTCCTTTTTCCTGGAAGCAAGGTGGTAGAAGTTTCTTTGGGAAGTTGTGCACCGTTTCTTTCCTTGTTACCCTATCTATTTCTTTTTTTCTGGTGAGTCAAGCTATTCCAGGAAAAGATACCTAGAAACATGTGGGTCAAAAATGCAACTCTTGCTTTAATTTTGACATCACTCTAGAAGCCGAAAAAGATAAAATCACGAAGTAAAACCACGTGGACAAGTCAGAGTCAGAACCTAAATGTACCTCTAATACTTTGAGGTCAAAATGTTAAAGGTACACTTTGTGCTTAAGTGCATTTTTGCCTTTAAGAAAATCCACTTATTATCTTGAGATACAAATCTGGGCCAAATTTTATGCCTCAGGTTTAAGTTGTGTAGAATTGAATATGAAAAAAAGAACACAACAAAATTCAAGAAAGCAATGACAGAATTTATTCAAATAAAGAAATTAAACTTCACAAACAGTAAGTATCCTTTACAGAAGGTGGCAGTATGCTGCAGGAAAAAACACTGAAGAAAAGGTTTTTTCTTAGGGGTAACTTACTTTAGTTGCTGGTTGGAGATCAAGAAGCAATCACCAAAATATGAAGCGTCTTACGCTCTAGCGGTTACATCTGTGAAATGTAAGTTGAAATCCAACATATCAATAAGTCTTAAATTGATGGAAAAATACAGAAAAAGGTATTGATATGCCTATGACTAATGACAAGGCCATGTCTGATTGGTTTTAATTGGAACCACATTTCTATTGAGTGAGACATGGGGCTGATAAGCTTTCAAAAGAACTGATCCGATAAATATGTTGGGAGAGAACAAGCGACAAATGGTTATGTAAATGCGTAAAACAGGCATGAATTACATTACAGATGAATTTAGAGCATCACTGCAAGAAGCACAGAAACTTAGCATGTCAAACCTGACTAAGAATTGAGGAGGAAGTAGATTTACAGTGCATGGCTTTAGACTTAGACTTAGAGACTTAGACTGACTTTATTGTCATTTTGCATGCACAGGGTGTATACAGAACGAAATTTCGTTGCATACGGCTCAGGACAATGTTTTGAGCTTTCAATGTTGTGAGGTTACTCCAGAATAAAATAAAATACAGTATAAAATATGAATATAAATATAAATATTCATATTTTATACTGTATTTTATTTTATATAATACAGTATAAATATATAATACAGTATATATTTAGTATTATGATTGTTGATCTTAGATATGCTGGCCTGAATATTTCACAAACTGTTGATTTGTTTGGAGTTTTACACAAAGTCATACCTCCAGTTCACAGAAATTGGTTTGAAAATTAAAAAAATATATAGTGAGCAGCAACCTTATAAAGAAAAATGCCTATGTTGAAGGAGAATGGGTCTGGTTCGGTATGATATAATGCCTGTCCAAAAAAAAAATCATCTTGTTAGGGTTAATATTTTCATGTCCAGCATGTAGGTAGGCTGCTTGCTTGTACAAGTCTGTTTTGATCAGACTTGTTGATAATTTGGCTTTGAACATATTTCAATGCATTTCTGTCCAATTTTGTGCTGCCAAAACTTACAGAAAAAGTTGTTCACCTACTTTAGAAAGTTAGTGCTTAGGATTTAAAATCACATTATTTTATGACTCAAAATCTGTGTGTACCTGAGCACAGCTAGCAGAGCTCTTTACATAACAGCTAGGCTACAAGGGACCAATGGATAACCTCTTTGTCACTTGTTCTATGTCATTATAAACAAAGAAAAAGCCATAGGTTAAAACCAGAAAATACAGATTTGATTAAACATGATGTGCACAAACAACAATACAGTTTTGACAGACATGCCAAAAAAAGTCTGGTAGCTATCAGGCATGCAAAATGCTAAATCTCACTAGTACTGACGTAAATACACACAGTAAGTTGACAGGAGTGAAAGTTGAGCTTAATGAAGGACCAGGATTCAATGACTGGATCAAGACAACCCTTGTTTTGATATTTCCATGTTACCAGTCCAAATACTGTGGCTGATATGTGTCATTAGACAGTGGAGTGTGATACCAAGTGTTATGATTTAAACTTTCTTTTAATAAATGTGATTGTTGAAGTATATTTGAAATGTATTATTTACATCCTACTTTTTGTCTAAACTTGAACATCAGTTTCTCTATATTTTAGAGGAAGCACCATGGAGCAAACAGGGACTCGGCGAGTTCAGAGCACCATGCTTGTTTAGGTATTTGTACCGGTTTAGTTTTTTATTACAGAGGCAGATGCTGTACTTCACCCATGATTTTAGAGAAGTGATTTAGATCTGCAACAGGTTTTCTGCTTTTCCAAAGCTGTACCTGGAACTACAAATTGTGGTTTGTATGATCATTCTTACAGACACCAAAATGCATATTTCATTTTCTCACACTGTGGGGAAAAGAGGAATGGAAGAATACCTAGAAGTGGGGAAAACATGCATTTGTGTTTTACATGTTAGTAACTTTTAGGGAGGGGGAAAAAAACAGCCTGAGAGAGAAACCAGACTGTGAGTCACAGATGATGGGAGGTGATGTGGGCAGGTCCAAGCCTATTTCTGCTATTTAAGAAGGAGCTCTGGCCCGCCACCTTCAGAGCCACTCAGGAAGACCCTGTGCATCTGCTTTGTTTGCATCTGCTCACCAGCTCACCAGCCTTCAACAAAATGGGTCTACAGAAGTTTATTTTGGACAAACTGGCCCGCTTCTTTCAGATCCGTAACCTGCTGCTGCGCCAGGCCCTGGCAGAGTGCCTTGGCACTCTCATCCTTGTGGTAAGTTGGTGTATATGTGGTCCAGACACCACTTAAGATGCTCACTTAGAGGGATAAACTGTGGTATGCATTTTAAAAAAAACACACTTACAACAAAAAGATGCTATGTACTTTAAAGGGACTCAGTGTAAATCCTTAAATGTCATATATATACACACACACATTATACCGATTGTATGAGCAACCCATATTTAATCTAATGAAAGGTAAACTGTATTTTCTGATAAGACATGAACTCTGCACCACAGAATAGTTTTGTCTTTCTATTCGTTAAATCGTAAAGATAGCAGTCCTTCTTATCTAACATCTTTGAATGCAGAAAAGTGATGGATGACGGTGAAATAAAAGAGGTTGATGAATGTTCCTTTCTCAGTCAAAGTGGACTGAGATGAAACAGCAAAGTAACTCGCTGTTCAGGGCCACATGTTAAATAAACCATTATTTGTTTAATCAACATACTGGAACCATAAAAAAGTAAACCTCCTTTTATTTTTCATCATGTGTCAAGTGTGTTTTTGCATTAGAATATGTATATGAAAATATGAAATTTTCTCTATAATTAATCCAATGGGAAAGAAATTTTATGTTCTGCTTTTCCTAAGTTATAATTTAGGGATTGAAATTGGCTTTCTGTGCCACAGTAACTTTATTTTTTATTTATTTTATTTTGAACATGATCACAGTGTAAAACTCAGTGAGTTCTGGTTTACTTCAGCCATTGTTTAACTGATTCTTTGGATATAATTAGTTTTGAAGTTATTGATTTAAATGCTGCTAGCACATCGCGTTAAGCAGGAGACCATAGAGTTTTAACATTGAGTTACCTTTTACTTTGGATCAGTACCACCCTGACTCCCTTTCATGATCCTTCAGGCAAAACGGCTCCAAACTGAAATATTTTTGACGTTAAAAGGCTTCAGTTGTGAATGCTGTGATGTAACTAGGCGTGGTGAAGTTACCTGACAGGTGGCATATATGAACAACAGGTGGTTAGACTTTACAACAGTGACACGTTTGACAGGATTTTACTTCCTCAGTAAATTCAACACATGTCATATAAGGGTTTTATTTCTTCTAAAGGAACTTATTATTTCATTTTATTTCATATGATTCAGTAATTTTCACTATTTAGGTTTTAAATAAAGCAGTTTGGTAAATACAGAACAACTAATGATGATAAATTACATTTTAGGGTGTGTGCATGTGTGGGTGGGTGTATCTGCATACCTGCATTGGTTTGGTCTCTTTAAATTGTTGCGTCACCAAACAGGATGACTTCAGTCCATGTGGGGGGAAAAAATCTAAAAAGAATCATCCGTTGTCGGACGTTTTCAAGTCAACATCTGTACTTGTCAGAACAGATTATTGATTCATCTTGATTAAAATGTCAAATGCAGGAAGATAATGACTTTTGTTATTATAATGCAGCAGGTCAGAATTTTCCATTAAAGCATCTGACAGTATTGCCATGGCCATGTGAGATCCTCCTGCTGAATTCGAAAAGATGCCACACAGGTGGGGATTTAGAGAAAGGGATCTGGCCAGAAGGGTTTTTCTCCTACAGACAATTGCCAAGTGTGTGTCTCAGTGGGCTGAGACACATACTTGGCAAGAGGATTTTTACAAGCTCCCCAACTGTGTTCAAAGTTCTACAGTAGCTATGATTAGATGCATAAGTTGGTTCAGTCTTGTTTGCTGCTACAAAGCAAACCACAGCAGGATAATATCATGTTTTGTCACACTTATGTTCAATTAAATGTGGAGCTTTTAAACAGAATTCAATCTGAGTAAGGAAGCATGCACTTCCAAGCTGAAGGTTCATCATTTGTAATCTAATGCGTCTGACATTAAGGACTAAACACTGCAGTGCTGTGGCTGCATACACTTGTCTGCAGGCAAATTTCCCATAGTTTTTATGCTTTTCTTTTCTTGACTTATGGTTTTAGCAATAATGACAGTGGTGTGTTTGCTATTTTCTAATTATGCGGCTCACTGAAATAAATATGTGCATCTCCTCCATTTCACAAAAAGGATTTTTCAGTATGTTTTTTTCTTAAATGAGGTTTTCTTGTCCTTTAGCTCAGAGTTTTCAAATCATTCCTTCATCTGTGAACAACACAAATTTGCTTCCAGATGTAACTTTTTCCCCCCCCTTTAAATGTTAGCGAATGTAACCTTGGTATTCTGTGCCAATGTTATGCACTTGAATCCTGGTATGAACATGAGACAGTGATGACTGTGGGCTTTGACAGGTCAAATCTGATGAGTGATTTTGAAAGTTCAAGTGAGTGAGTCTAAAATTTGGAAGAATCTCCTTAAGGCCTTCTTCAGATGCTTCTGCTGCTGAAATGGAATGCACATTCTTTCAGCCGAGCTGTAAACGAAATAATTCTTCCAGCCATAGTGGTCACAGCTGGAAAGACATTGAAGGGGTTTTTTTTTTGCATATAATTTATCAAAGCCCATGTGCAAAAGAAAAACAAAAGCAGGATTGGTGGTTCAGACTACTGAGTTCAGCGACTTTGGCCACTCAGGCGTCAGTTCTCACTTTGGTTATCCCCAAGCCTAACCTCAACTTCTGAGCGGTGTGGTTTTGCTGAATCGCGTGCTCATCCTTTGGTTCACAAAGTCAAAGCCTAAACATGGATCACACAGATCTGTAAGGCCAGGCATCTAAAAAAAAAAAAAAGCAGAATGACAATAAAAAAGGGGGGGGAAACAGTTGAAAGGGTCAAAAGCAAAACAACAAAGCTGTAAATTCTTCTTTGTGTTTTCCACAGTGAAATCCTTTTTTGACCACTGTGTACAAAAAAAGTAGACAGTGGTAGATATTCTTTTCTTGCCCCAACTGGCTCCCGTTCTATATATTTTCTATATAAATTCTATGTCTATAATTTAGACATTCCATTTTATATTTTACATTTATTTTTTTTAAATGTACATATTTTTGTATATAGTTATTTGTCGTCGTTGTATACATGTTATTTAACAGAACAAACTTTAATATAGTGATAGAGTTATGTGTCTTGTGCTTTCAATGTATGAGAATAGCCCTCTTCTGGTTCCCCTTTTGAAACTTTTCTAGAAGATTTACGCTCAAAATTAGGAAACCTCAGTGACCTGTTCATACACACAGAGCACTGTAGTCCTTTGTTATTTCAGAACCACAATAGAGTTCATTTTTTCCAGCTTCAATAGTTTTTTGTTTAACTGGGTTCACTGATAACATTCGTCCAGGTGCATTTTCATCTCTCAGCTTGACCTTGATGCATGACAAAAGAAGTGTTGTTCATGTGTTAAAATGATAAAAAATGATCAGAAATGATGATCTCTGTGTGTTGGGACCACACTGAAAAATCCATTATTAGAAGCAACTTTAACGAAGCACTTTTTTTTTTCTTTTTCACTGACAGCAACTGTCATTACTGCTCCTCGCAGATATTTACATCGAGATATGATTCAGCATCAGCAAACAATATCATGTTATGTAAAGTCAACCTGATTTTCTGCCTTTTAGATGTTTGGCTGCGGCGCTGTGGCCCAAAGTGTGCTGAGCGGTGGCACCCACGGCAGGTTCCTCTCTGTCAACTTTGCCTTTGGCTTTGCTGCCATGTTAGGCATTCTGATCTGCGGCCAAGTATCAGGTAAGCAAACTCACCACACTCCCACACTCCTTGCTAATTGTAATCACTTTAAATGCTTGTTTTTGGACGATGACCATATCATCATTGTTAAATTTTACTTAATATAAACTTTTACATCATGTCATGCCTGCTCTGCAGTTCATATGATGTTTACATGATGCCCCCTGTAGGTGGACATTTGAATCCTGCAGTGACATTTTCACTTTGCCTGCTTGGAAGAGAGCGCTGGAGAAAGTTCCCCATGTATTTCCTCTTTCAGACAATCGGAGCTTTTTTTGGTGCTTCCATTATCTTTGCCATGTACTACGGTAAGTAATGACTCCTGCAGGGATTCAACAATTATCCTATCACATTCAGAAAACTTTCTGTGTCAGATTGTGATATGTAAATATTGCTTTTTTCATTCTTCTGCTTTAGATGCCCTGTGGGACTTTCCAGGATGTTTCAATCTCACTGACGATTCTTCCACTGCTGGCATTTTTGCCACCTATCCCGGAAATCACCTCTCAATTGTGAATGGATTCTTTGATCAGGTACTTTAAAAACAAATTTGTTTTGTTAACAGAAAACTTCATATTGTCATGAAATCTACGTTTTTTTCATTCCCACATGTCTTTTTTTTTTCTTTACACAGATTATTGGCACGGCAGCCCTCATTGTTTGCATTCTGGCGATTGTGGACCCGTACAACAACCCAATCCCCCAGGGCTTGGAGGCCTTCACTGTGGGATTTGTGGTTCTTGTCATTGGACAGTCAATGGGCTTCAATTCTGGTTACGCTGTCAATCCTGCCAGAGATCTCGGACCACGTCTTTTCTCTGCTATCGCTGGCTGGGGAACTGCAGTTTTCACGTAATAAACAAATTCTTGGCTTCTTTTTGGCCAGTATTTGGGGGGATGGAGACTCCATGTGAGATCTAGATTTGTTAGAAGCCTTTAGACTTACATTAACCCCATAGCATAGCTCATAATGGTCACAACTTTTACCTTTCAGAGGCGCCAAGAATTCTTTCTCTTAGTTATGTTCATTTCGGTGTCTATTAAAGAAAAAAAGCTACTAAATTCAAAAGTTGACAAAGAATGATGAAAGTGCTTTTGGCTCACCAAGCTCAGAGACAATAGCTACCCAATTCAAAAATAGGCGATAGCAGTCTGCCACTTGAGCTGAAGTTTATTAGCTTTTCATCAAGTGATGAGAAATAAATCCCTTAAATCTTAGATTTCTAATTTTTTTGTTCCATAATTTTTGGAAAAGGTTGTTTAAAAATGAGGAACTGTTTATAGTTGGTGAAGATGAACCAGACATCATTATTATTATTATTATTATTATTATTATTATTATTGGTAGGTATTTTCCTTTCGAACCTAAATAAAAGAAAGAACCACAGACAACGTATATGAATTTTATGTAGAGCTTTTGCAAAAGGAAAACGCTCTATCAAAACCTCTCCTCCGATCAGTTCTACAGAGCGTTCTGACCTGTTCTCACAAAAACTCCTGTTTTTATTGTCAAAGAAGGACAGGCAAGGGGGCAGTCAGGAAAAACAACAGAGGTCGTAAAGCTTCTAACCCAAACATCTAACAACCCAGGTCCAGATGTGATATCTGATCAAAGGTCTGAGCCCGGTTCAAATCTCGGTCAATACTGTCAAGAAAACAATATACGACTGATTAAATTAGGAGGTGTTCTTGCAAAAGGGTTTAAAGTCTGAGAAACTCAGTGTTATCTATTTCTCGTAAAGTTGAACAGACAGTAGTGACCTCCAGGTCATTTAAAGAAGAGAACACTTTAAACAGAAAATCACTTTAAACAGAAAATCACTTTACACAGAAAATCACTAAGATCTATAGACTTAAGGTGAACTAGAGTAAGAATAAAATGATAATACCAAAAAATCTCTAACAATTATTATTATTATTATTATTATTATTATTATTATTATTATTATTATTATTATTATTATTATTATCAACATGTTCACTTCCATGGAGCACTACAAAGATTTATCTTTGGTGCAAAGTTTTCTATTCTTTTTTGGTCTGTCAGGACTGATGCATGATTTTTTTATTATGTATCAGTAAACATAATTTTAAAAAAAGGTGAAAGAAGTCTCATTTCTATTTCCCATTTATTTGGAAGAAATGTTATCATATGGAGCTCACTTTCTGTTTCAAAGAGAAGTGCAGGCACAAGGGGTTGTCATCAGAAATAACTTCTAAAGTAAATTTTCTACCCTATTAAAAAAAATAATGAAACGATCATGTCTTACAATTTCAAACTGTATGTTTTATTGCTCCGAAATGCTATATTTCTTCCTCTTTACGTCACTTGTATCATTCTCAATGACATTCTTGTCTCTTTTTCCCCTCAGGTTTAAAGATGGCTGGTTCCTGGTGCCGATTTTCGCCCCATTCATTGGTGCCATTATTGGCACGATGATTTATCAGCTAATGGTTGGCTTCCATGTGGAGGGAGAAGTGCGTGACCGGGAAGAGAACAAAAACAAAGAGGAAAATCTACAACTCAACATCAACTCCAACCCCAAATCTAATTATAACGACAAAGAGGCTAATTGCTAAAGCTAGGTTCAGAAGGACTTGTCCTGAATGTTAGACACATGCAGCAAGTGGCTCCGAAATCTACACACGTAAATACCGATATAGCACAGCTGTATTATTCCTGCCACTTATATGTAATATGTTGAAACAGTCCTAATAACACATTTTCTTTACATTGTTGTGTAGTTGTATTATATTGTAGAGGAATTTTTGTGTACAGTATGAGTAGAGACACTATTTCTAAAGGATTTCAAGGATTATTTCACTTCAGAGATGTTAATCTGAATGAACGTGTCTTATCATCTTTTAGCAGTATTTTATACTATGACATTGCTTTTCTTGCAATTTTTTTATATTTTTTTGTCTGTCAAGTAAGTTTTCTAGTAAAGAGTCTTTATATGGAAATTTGAGATTTTGTTGTCTTTTATTTTTTTGTCCTGGTCATTTTAACAGATAAATTCAAGGTAACATTTAGCAAAATGCCAACTAATGAAAGTATGTATTTGGAAGAACATTACAAAAATAAAAAAACAACCCATAAACTGCATCTAGTTAATAAACAAATCATTTCTGTGTACAGTAATGATTACTGTAAACAATCATTACAGTTAACTAACAGCCATGTTTGTTAACTGTGTTAAGCTGAGCAGACAGCAGATTTCCGGTTACATTCTGAGATTAACCACTGTTCTTTTTAAACAACTCTTTTCAGCTGTTGTTCACGCAAGTCCAGTCCACCAAAAAACTTTTACAAAAAATCCCACATGTCCTTTTCTTTTTGAGACAAATACATTTTTTTGAAAAATGTTTACCCAGATAAAACTGTCCCTTTTAAAGAATTTTTGGTGCTTATAGGGAAATTATTAAATATTATCATAGTGTTTGTATAAATGGCATTGAGCTTTTGTTTTGCTTTTTTGCTGGGGTTTTTGTTATTGTTGTTCTTACAGCGGTTGATGTTTTTGCATATTGTGCAACTGCACGCATATTGGGTGTAAAACTAAAATGTTTCTGGTTTGTGTTTTGTGCAAAGGCTGGGAGGAAATGCTTTGATTCCAAAATAATGAAGTTCTGTTTTTATGCTGTAGCCTGAAAGTAGCTTGCATTACTCTTTTGCTTTTATCAGGTGGTGTCTGTAATCAGATTACATCCGATAAAATAAAAAGAACAACTTTAAAAAGTATAAGCTTATCATGCCCTTCTTTAACCAATTTTTTTTTGCAAATCATGAAGATTATTTTTGTGGATGACACACTAGTTGGACTATATCATTTTGGTCATATTTACATCCAACATGATATAGCATGATTTGACATAATTTACTTCTCAAGTAAATATTTAGAGCTTTATTGTTCCACAAATAAAGCATGCCTTTGCAGAAGTGCAGTGAAACAAACAGCAAGACTAGACAGGAAAATCAACAAAGGATAAATTCCTTCAGGCAAAAAGGTGGGTAAAAAACAGCTGACATTTCGGTATTTTAAGCTTCCCATTTCATGGCTGCTTCTCAGCAGTATCTCCAAGCTCTGCTTTCTCCATATGCACAAATCATCTCATGCCTTGGTACTCCATGCCAAACATTCCTCTTGCAAAAGTTTCTTGGCAAATCTGTGAAAAACATATTGGGGATTTAACATCCTTGCCCTTTATCCATCTTCTGATGTGCACACCGTATCGACAGACAGACTTCTCTAAAAGAAAATGAGTGCAAGTCCTCCCAGCTTCAAAGGAGGATTTGCAGGTCAGCTTTTTGTTTGGTATAGATCCCAAAATCCAGCAATGCCCAATTCTTTTCAATTTACATCCCTGTTAAAACAGGCAGCTCAGAACATTTGTCTCTGCAAGAGAAAAAAAAGTAGTTTCATCCACTATATTTGCACAAATCCATCTAATTTAATTAGAAAATAATTGAAAGTTCATTTATTTCAATAACTACATCCAAAAGCTCAGAGGAAGAGTGGAGAGGCATAAAATCCAAGATGCTTGTATGCGGCGATGTCGTGTCGTCTGCTCATGTTGGATCACTGGGTTTTATCAGTTCCAGCGTCAGGTCGGCCATCTAACAGAGATTTTATGCCGCACTTCATTCTTTGTTTATCTGACTTGCTTTATAAAGTTACTGGTTTCACTTTCCAGCAGAATTTTGCATCTACCCATACTGCTCCTCTGTCATATTCATGGTATAGCAAGCACTTTCTTTTTGAATGAATCTAGATTCAATTATTGACATACAGTACATTTACCCTGCTACTCAATGATACTGTCATTTATTGAGATGTGTTGATTGTCATTATGTCCAATGAGATAAAATCCTCAATTATCAAATTAAGAGTACCATTTAAAATAGCGTTTTTTCAACGGGAGTGGTACGGGGGTTCAGAGGGCGGCAGGGGTCACTGGCGGAAATTTTTACAAAAGAGGGGCTCTGAGATTCCTTTGGGGGGTGTTTGCGCCAAGGTAAACTTTACACCTTGCAAAGTCTAAACAGCAATACCAGTTTAGACTTTGAGCAACTTGCTAAAACGGTGTTGTGTAACATTAAAACATGCTTGGCCACAACTGTATCGATGGTAGCTCTTCTTCTCTTCAGTGTTTCTGTTAGCTTATTGGTGCAGCCCTACGGTTCTGCTACTGGTAGCTTCACTGCCTCAGTTCAGCGTTACACCGGCTCATGACGTTGCTGTGATTCACTTGTCTGGTGTCTGATTTTCAAATATTTTGTTTTACTGAGGATTTTTGTACATTGAGGATTTTTTGTGGCAGTGCTGTGATCATGTCAAAGCATCAACTTATATTAAAAGTGTTTTATTGTCCGTCTGGATGCTGCCCGCTTCTATGGAAGGATAACAGAATATTGCTCTTTTATAATTACTAAAATCAAGATACACTCACTGTGTATCCCTCAGAAATGTTAACCAATAAAGAAATCCATCCACGGGTGATTCCACGATAGAGAGCATTTATTTTATACATTTAACATCGGTGCTGAAAGTGATGAAACAGTAGCACTACAGCACTTTTGAATTTAAATTGAACACATTAGTCTGTGTGTAATTATTCTTTATAAGAAGTTTCACAGTAAGTTAAGTTACTGGCATTAACAGACACATACCATTCATAGCCTTCTGTTAGAATATGAATGTAATGCCTCAATAAAAATGTTTTAAAAATTAAACACTTTCTTTTAAGTTTAGAAAAAAGATTTACTTAAAACATGTTGGACATAAAGGCTGCTTAAAAGAAACAAACAAGAAGGGAACACGATACATGGGAGTTAATGACATATATTGTATAGCTTCCTGAAAGATGTGTAGTAATATCTAATGAAGACAGCTGTTCTCAGTGTCAAATTAATCCACGCAAACTCCCAATATCACATAACTGACAGACAGAGGTAGCAATTTGTTCTTGAACCCATGTACAAACCTGATAATTTCCACAAGAGAGGGCGGAGTCCAAAACTGAGTGTGTGGTGGGAGTACCGGTACTTTTCCCAACCTGGAAAACTTTTCTCATGCGTTTTCCTTTGGGGGAATCTAAGGTAATCTACTCAAAACAAGTGGGTTGCAAAAAGTTAAAGCAGGTCAGATGAGGGGCATTGAAAATGCGAAAAGGATTTCATGTAAGGAAAGCGAACCAGTTCATTGACTGATGGTGGAGATTCTCCGTCAGCAGTGCTGCATCATTCTCCAGTTTGTAGTGACGTTACCAGAACCAGTAACATCACCAGTATAACTCTTTAAAGACATTATGCAAACAACATTCTGCAATGGTCGTAAAGATGTGGCTCCCATCTACACCGAGAACGACTCGCTGCTCCAGGCTTTAGTGGAAACATACGTACCAGCAAGCTTTGCTTTGCGTTAGGAAAATATTCTCTACAAAAATATTCTCTTCAGTCCGGAGCAATATCTAACAACACTTCATGAAGAGGCTGTCAGGAAAATGTAACGAATATTTTGGGGTTCAAATTAATGAACACGCTTTGTTCATTATACTGCACCACCTTATTTAAAATTTTCTTCCCATGTGATTGAACATGTTTGTGCTTGCACTGCTTTCAGTCACAGCCACTTCAATCAGTCAAAGTAGATAATAAAAGGTTTTCATATCTGGAAAAACGTACCAACATTCCCTGTGGGCCTAAACTTGATTTTATTTATTTTTTCTAGTTTTAAGAACGACACAGATCCTTCAGCCAGAGTAGTGTGTTTTAATATTTTATGCAACTACTAGTATTAATACTTAAAGACTTGATTCCTAAATTTTTAGATTACTATTACTATACATTTATAGTAATAGCACACATTGAAACACGCAAAAACAGTAACAGTGGTTACTATTTTGCCTACACGCTTTGTTCATTATACTGCATAACCAGAAAGTTATTTGGGCTTCCTGAATAAAACCGAATCTGTGACCAGGAGAACTTTTTGTTGCTAATCGAAAATCAAGTTAACAACAAATTGAAAAGCTAAAACATAGCAAATATGTGTTTGTATGCTGTTATATAATAAATGTTAAAAATAGCTTAAAAAAACAAACATTTGTTGTATGTTGTTTTTGGGGGGGAATGGATCCTACTGAAATACATTAAAGCTTATTGACAAAATGTGAAAAGTTCAGGCTGTCACTTGGTTTCTTTCCAAGTGAAAATGTTATGTAAAACATCCCAAAAAACACAAAACATTCCTGTAAAACATGAATAACTGGCATTAAATAGTAGAGTAGTCGCTCAGGTTCAACCTATCAGACACTTCCACAGCAGCCCCTTATCCTCACCCCAGGTGGTTTCAGAGCCGTCCACGCATTGAAACACGCAATGGCAACACTTGCGTTGGTCTTCTTTGGAAAGATACAGGGGACATCAACTTAAACCACTAAAAGGAGGGGTGGGTCATTGACTCATTTCCCCCCAGGCTCATTTTAGTTAGTGTGGTTTTGGTGTGATACTTAAACAGAGGAGAAAAATTCTTTAACATGGAATATGAAATTTAAAAAAAAAATCAAAAACGTGCATACCAGTAATCCTACTGTTCTGGGGCTTGAGAGTCTATATACCAGTGGATAAAATTCTGTTCTTCTACCTTTGAGATTAATCACTAAATTATGTCGACTTCCAATCCAGGCACAACCTTTAGACATTTTTTAAAAACTAAAGTATTTATTGTTGTTCTTTGACAAGAAGTTGTTTTCTCGCAGCCAAACCATTATTATCTCTAATTTCATTCTTTTTTAGGCAGTTAAAACATATACATACATTGCTACATTGGTATCTGAAGCTATTGGTTCACATATTTGTGCGACCTAATGTGCAGTTTGTCATGAAGCGCACTAAAACATAAAACCACAATCTGTCAAAACTCTGCAGTTGTACTTATCCAGCTATATAGCTGATGGTTTTATGTGTTCGTCTTACCAGAGCACATACACAGTTTATGAGACTTGTCAGAAACTGAAATTGCTGAGCAAGACAACTGATAATGTGTGTATAAAACACCAAACGCACAGCATCTGGTTACTAATAATTATTCTCTGATGACTTGTTTACTTTCAGAGCTTCTTGCATAATGAAGCCCTCAGTAGAGGTTAAATCAGTTCAGTATCCAAAAGCAAAACGTTGCTGAGAAGCACTTCTTTTGGATATGAAACTGACAGCTGTGTAGCCGTAAGAAAACCTCTAATCAGTAAGGCTAACCAGAAAAAAAGGCTTCAGTTTGCTAGGGAGCATAAAGATTGGACTCTGGAGGAATGGAAGAGGGTCATGTGGTCTGATGAGTCCAGATTTACCCTGTTCAAGAGTGATGGGCGCATCAGGGTAAGAAGAGAGGCAGGTGAAGTGATGCACCCATCATGCCTAGTGCCTACTGTACAAGCCTGTGGGGGCAGTGCTATGATCTGGGGTTGCTGCAGTTGGTCAGGTCTAGGTTCAGCAACATTGTGTGCCCAAAGAATGAGGTCAGCTGACTACCTGAATATACTGAATGACCAGGTTATTCCATCAATGGATTTTGTCTTCCCAAATGGAACGGGCATATTCCAAGATGACAATGCCAGGATTCATTGGGCTCACGTTGTGAAAGAGTGGTTCAGGGAGCATGAGACATCTTTTTCACACATGGATTGGCCACCACAGAGTCCAGACCTTAACCCCATTGAGAATCTTTGGGATGTGCTGGAGAAGGCTTTGCACAGTGGTCAGACTCTCCCATCATCAATACAAGATCTTGGTGAAAGATTAATGCAACACTGGATGGAAATAAATCTTGTGACACTGCAGAAGCTTATTGAAACAATGGCACAGCGAATGTGGGCTGTAATCAAAGCTAAAGGCGGTCCAACAAAATATTAGAGAGTGTGACCATTTTTTGGTGGCGACTTTTTTTTTGGCCAGGCAGTGTATATTTAAAAGCATCAAAATATCGACATTTTATTTTTATATCCCAGACATCCTCTGTGTGGTTCTTAACCAAGTAGCACAATTTACATGCAGGGATGTTTACAATGTAGACATAAGTACAGAATTTGTTTGTACTTATGTGACCTGTAATTTCTTTCTTTTGGATATTCGTCTGAGCAAAATTTTCAAAAGAGCTGCTCAACACTGGCGTTTCTCAGGGTTGTGTCCTCAGCACTCTATGTATTGTCTTGCAGAAATATCAGCTTGACAAACTCCAAAGCCCAAATGGCATCTTTGGCATATTGATGCCAAAGATCTATACTTACCAGAAGCAAGTATAGACAGCTCTCATCATCCTAAATATGGTGTCAAAACAATGACCCACCACTCTATTTGAAAAAGAAAAAATAAACAGTCATTGACTTTTGGAAAACAAAACTAATGAAGAGGAGGAGGAACATGTCAGTCCTTTCAAATTCTTGAGAGTCGAAAACCTGTGTTGGACCTTGAACATGGCATACCTCATTAAAAACAAATCCACCAGCTCATTTTCAACATCACAATCCTGCTGCACAAAAAATTGCATAGATAATCTTTTAAAAAACTGCTTGAGACCAGAAAGGACATCATAGAATAATCATGACTTTCAAATGAATTGTTGGTTTCTCACTGACCAGTCTAAATGATCTGCGATTGCACCGGTGCCAGGCCCTGGTCACACCTTATTCCAAAAACTTCCATCTGGCAGGTTTAGGACCCTGAGAGCAAGAACTGAGACGGCAAAACGGCTTCTTATGAGCCACACTGCTAAATCCTGTTTAAACTATTACTGGAACAAAACAAAAGAAAACACTTTTGTCTGACTCTGTGAACCTTTTGAATATTCTGGGTGTGGATAAACATTGATGTAACACTTTATATTGATACACTTTTTTTTCTTGACTGTTATGCTATTGTAAAGTGAAATAAAAGACAAATGGTTTTGTCTGTCAGTTTTTATGAAGTAAGCAACATAATTAATATTATATGCAAAGTAAATGGAAAACAAAAAGTCACTCATGGTAAAACCAATAGCTTCCTGCAGTGGCTGGAGGGACAACTTCCATGTAGTATCAGATAATCAAAGATTACCAAAGAGGTAAAAAGTGCCTCTGTGCAGCCTTTCCCTGAAATATATTTTTTGTCTTATTGGTCACAGTGCTTGGTTTTATAGCTGTTATTTACTGCTTGGTATTTTTGTCAATTCTCTGTGTCTAAGTCAAAGGGAGGGATTTTTAATGAAAAAGAAAACTTGCAAACTAGTTATTCTGGGGTACTCTGAAAAAACAAGGATCAACAGAAATATATTGCTCCAAAAATAATTTTTTGTGGCCTTCTTCTCATATAAACTTTGGATTTTCACTTTTATTCCTGCATAAATAGCAATCTATGGGGTAGTTTTGGCTTTAGCACTTTTTTGTACAATATTTCATGTTTCTCTGGACAAATATTGGTACCAAGCAATCTTAAAAGCAATCTTGTTGTAACCTCAAAGCTTTTACCACTACTTAGACTAATGAAGATGTGAACTATTCAGGACAAGTTATTATTTCACATATGTGAAAGTAATAAGTTTTTTTTTTACGTATGTTTATTTCTTTTTATTTTTGATGTTTTTCCTACAAAGAACAAATGTCTGTTCACGCCTTTATTATTTTTTTATATAAGGGTGAAGACAGGCCAAGGAGTTGGCTCTAACAATAAACTAACACAAAAGAAAGTGATTCCTGTTTCAGCAGGCCCAGGGTGCTTTACAAGAAAAACAAATACATGACTTCTTCATATTATTCGCATAGGCGAGGCTAACATGCCTCTACTTTTATTTAGTGCTCCATGAATGTTTAAGATTGTAAAAAAAAAAAAAAAGAAAAGAGACTGAATCATGTAATCCGAAAACAGAATTCCTTCATTTGTCTGTCATATAATATCTTTAAAACACCATCTTTCCTACCTGGTTTATTAGGCTTTGAAAGGCTAAGGTACAATATGTCTGCAAAGCCTGCAATTACTTGTGCCAAAGTCTCATCTGCATGTACACCTGGCCAGGTTTTCGTGTTGCATAACATGTTTTTAGAGGAAAAACAAGCTGATGCCGATGTAAAAAATAAAAAAACAGCTTTCTTAAATCAAGAAATCTAAATTACACAGACTGACTTCAAAAAAATTGTACACAACCCAAGCAAAATCCTGCAGAGAATGTGAAAAAAAGTGTGTCAAACTTAGCTGCATTACTGGGTGGGATCTTAAACTAATTACAGCTGAAATGCTTTCATATTTATTTTACAGATCTTGTCTTAAGTTCAAATCTACCATCAACTATAACGAATTTGATTAACCCTAGAGAAAGTCCAGCTGACCAGGAAGGATTTTACTCATATTTTTTTAGATCCAATTGTTTACTAGTGAAACAGTTTGCAGGTTAGAAAGATTTAAAAAACTTCCTTATACATAAGTAAGGTAGAAGAGGAATATAAAAATATCCAAGACAGCAAGATCAAATGAGCTGCAGGGATTTCTGGCAGGCTGTGTTCTTCATGTGTCAGCAATCTCCTGTAAAGTGGTAATTTGGAATAATTTGTAGGTTGGATGGAATGACAGAAGACTTTTCTTCAAACGCAAACCCTAAGACCTGGCAAAAAAAAAAAAAAAAACTTTTCTTGAGAAATAATGTTCTGTAAAATCTGTGGCCAAAACAAAAAGTAGATTATGCACAAAAACAATGCTGCACACCAGAGATGCACTACACCCAAAGGCATTACTTGTCTCTAAATAAAACTGATTTTTTTAAATTAAGGTAGTTAAGATTATTCTAAATGTCAGCTCTAACCTAGCACCTCTGGCTGTTTGAAAGGATTTTTATAATGAACTAGCACAATATGGAAATAAATCAGATAAATTAGAGTTGACAAAACAAACAACCCCAAAACAATATAATTTCCCAATCTGCCAAACCTTTACACAATATTGTGAACCGATGATCCCAAATCATAACGTCATATGATGATAGACTGCTATAAAAGACTACTTGGGCGATGGATGGTTGAAGTTCGTCCTGTAACCGGTTCTGGTCAAACCAAGAACCAAGACAGGGTGACGCCACAAGCACCGGTGGAACCAGTGGCAGAAAGAATACAACTAGAAGTACCACTATCCAAGATAGTAAGGCTGAATCATGTCTTGCTGTACTTGAAAAAGTGCTATGCAAGTATCTAACATTTACTGAATGTAAAAAAAAAAGGATCAAAGTATGCTGTAAGACTGTGCATATTTATGCATCAATGGCAAGAACTTATTTTTTACATTTTCTAGCCTGTCTTGACAGTTTTTCAGTTAAATAGAATTGAATGAAAAGTATGCCGCACTAAAACTCGAAATAGTATGAAATGATTTTCACGCAAACATTGCATTTTAACATGTATGTGTACAGTTTAATAAATGCACCGTATTTGTACAC
The DNA here is from genome assembly GCF_001444195.1 of Xiphophorus couchianus. Lineage (NCBI taxonomy): Eukaryota > Metazoa > Chordata > Actinopteri > Cyprinodontiformes > Poeciliidae > Xiphophorus > Xiphophorus couchianus. The sequence continues at coordinate 19,788,449 of NC_040239.1, forward strand.
TTGTTTAAAGATAAAGCACACAGAAAAACAAGTAAGAAAACTACAAGTGACCTTACCGTTTAGCACCATGAAATGTTGTCTTTGCTTTAGTAGAGTAATAAAATATTTCTCACATAGCCAAAAGGAGAGACCAGGATGCTAACAGACTATTTTGTTACAAAAAGCAGGAAACACTTGAGGGAAGCGTTAGCGCCATGTGCAGGCCATGTGTGATATCCAAATATTTAGGCTCAAAAATCCAAGCAAATCCAAACAAAATGACAGCTACATAAACCACTTAGGTCAAATAACAAGGGGAAAAAAACAGGGAATTAGACACATGTTATCAAAACATGCTTGATAAAAATTCACTGGCGGAACTACAGTATGTGCAGTACTGTTAAATAACCTTGATGTGTTTCAGGGCTGGTAATTTTGGAAAATATTCCAATTAAATACTTGCACATTTTCTCTCATTATATCAACAAATTTCCATGTATTTTGTTGTAATTTTATGTGGAACATGTGCATTCACCACACATCTAGAGGAAATTATGTGTGATATTCAAATTCTTATTCAAATGAAAATGTGAAAAATATGTTGTGTGTTCGTGATCAGCCCGTTTTACACTTATGTCCCTAAATAACACCCACTAACTGTCTCTGTCCAGTTTCCAAACATTGTTGAAAAGGTGACAAAAACGTGTGAGAAAACCATGTTTTAGTAATAAATTCAAGTTAGTTGTCCTGAAATTGTTTAGAAATTCATGATTAAGCCTACTCAGCCTACTCTGCGTTTTTCTCACGTTTTTTAACCAAAGAAAATCCCAAAGCGTGAAAAATGAATGTGTCATCATAACTGTGAGTATACACACTTCCTCCAAATCTAACGAACCTAAATTCTTGGTATTCAGTTTTGCAAACAAAAGCCTAACCAAGCTATTAAATAATTACCTTAACCATGAATGATTTGAGGAACATTACATTCCTGGTTAAGATTACTTTAAATGATTTTCATCTTGACATCCACAGCAAAATTTGCTCTCACTGTCCCTCTTTTTGCAGGAACAGAAACTGGAAATGCACTAACAATTCATAATTTCACTTATTCTGATGTATTATCCTTGTGGAACATTATAGTGTGACGTATGTAAAGTTTTGACATCAATAATCAGTATACTCCGTGGTTATTAAAAGTATATATATATTTGCAGTCCTCTGACTCAGAAGACAATTAAGGCTCTCCCACTGACCTCTCATTGAGATCAACTTAACCCAGTAAAGGAGCAGCCAGAATGCAGTGTTTTTACCTTCGACCTTTACTTTAGGGGTGTAGTTACTCCAAGCGTTGCTGATGGAATTGATGCCTGAGCTGCTCGATATGTTGACCTCACCACATCACCACACCACTTTCTCCAAAGCCTTCTCTGAATAGTTTGGAGGCTCACTGGCCTGGCCTGGGCTGGAGTATTTCCCTCCATCGTGTGTTACCAAAGGCGGGTTCTGTGACTGCGGTCCCAACTTGCGCCATAATTGACAACCTCCAGTGTCGTTATGGGCTGGTCCCATAACTACGTCTGCAACCTCATTCTCACTCCATGAGCAAAGATCTTGCAACACATTTTTACAACACATACATTCTTATACAGTAACTGCACCAACAGCCACCGCCTTCTTATCAAGCCTCTTGCTGATGGTGTTGGAGTCCATTCCAGTCTTTTCCAGATGAACCATCTTGTCTCTCAACTACTCTGACAGATTTTTGATATTGACTAAAGCGTTAAAGAGGTCGGAATGGAAAAAAAAAAAAACTCTGGACAGATGTGCTTTAAACAAGTGATGATGAGAGTTTATAGCTGATTTGTGGATGCCTACATTTTGGCTGGGCTGCAATTTTTTTTGTTTTTATTGTTGATTTTCTGATGCTTTACTACAAAATGAAACAAAGATGGAAATTGTTCTGGAAAGTGGTTGTAGTGTCAAAGACAACAAGAAACCTTTAATCCTTAGAGCACATCTGTTTTTGGTCGTTTCTGTTCCTTCGTTTTGTGTTTTCCTCCCTTTAGCAGGGAGAACAATTTAAAGGCAAATTTTGTCCTCAGATTATCTTGCAGTAGAATGATCATTTTTACTGCTTCCTGTTTTCTGACTGCCATCTGTACAGTGGTTTTTAAAAGTTAGGACACCTGTGGCAGATTGCAGTGATGTAAAAATAAAGACTTTTTCTGGTACAGTGCAACAAAAAAAGTATATATAATTGAGAAAATGTAAGAAAACATTAAAAGATGTAAAAACTTTATTACATTAGTGTAAATACTTTTAAAAAATAAATATTTATAAAACAGGGTTCAGTCTTTTTTTGCTAGCAGTCTTTATGCCTCTCACATATTGAAGTCATTTTCTTTGTTGAGCTGAATAGCTGGACTCACTATGCGGCTGAAAAATTCCACCTCACTTCAATTTCAGATTTTTATCCAAAACCTGAGGCTTTCAGGTCAGAACTGACAGGTATTTGGACTTGGAACTGTTCATAATCAATCATATGAACAAAAAAAAAGTTATTTTCTTATGTAATCAGCACAATGGTTTTTTGGGGGTTTTTTTTGCAAATGTGGCTATCTTTTTATAAAGTGCAACATTGTTTCTGTGCCAATAATAAACTATGAAATTTTATCCCAAAACTTTGGCTTACACATTTACCAGTTTCAATCTTCCATGCATTTTTAGAAACTTCCAATATTTACACATTCATTTCCATTCCATGTTGTCTGCAGACATTGCTAACATTCTAACTACATGTGCTGTGTACATAATCCTGTGGATATTTTTTACTCTCCTCCAGACTGAACAAGTGTACAATTTAAGCCATCACTTAATGAGGTATACTGAAAGCAAGCAGTAACTGTAAAAATAAGCACCTTTAGTGACAGTAGTAATCTAAAGAGTTTTCTAAAGGAAACCTGTTGTGTGCATTGCTACATGTTTTGAGCACAGGGTCAATTTTCACACACCCCTTATTCATACAGGTGCAAAACACACCCTGTTCTGCCCTACTTGCCCCACCTACAAACACGCACCTATTGTAGTTGCAAAGGTGGCAGCGTCATCACAGACAATAGAGACAAAAAAGAGAGATGACTGGGTAACTCTTCATTTCCAGACTGTTAAAACTTAAATACACAAGACGTTTACGTTAAACAAATGTAATGGCATTCTTTAAAAAGCAGTTGTCCTAATCCACACATGCAGCCGTGGCTTAAAGGGGTGTTGGGTTCTCTGGAACTTCAAGGCTTTGGTGTGTCAGAAAACTTTAAATCCTCTCATCATTACAAACAAAACCAGCCAAGGTGATTCATCAGTTTTGACAGCTTCGTGTTCATTGAAAACATTATAGAAGAAAAAGTAATAGAAGAGCAATTATGCTGCTCCCAAATGCAAGTGTTGAATTTCAATTAGTGTCATTCAAAATCTTCAAAAGTTTCCGGTCCAAACATGTACATGCTGGTTACTGTGCAAACTAACATGCATAACACGGGGGCCTCCTCCTCTCAAGCCCATTTTGGTTTTCGCTTAGAAAAAGACTCAACCTGGAGGGACATTTTCTGTACTTGGAGAAACTAACTCTTTCTCCATTTCTTCTTAAATTAGTGTGTGATGGCTGAATCCCTCGAGATGATTTTACTTATTTATTTATTTGTTTAAAGGGATGGCTTTGGTAAAGGTTATTTTCAAAAGGTGCATTCAATCTGAAAAGAGAGCCACATTTTCTACTCTATTAAACTTGATTGAATATTAACAGAAAGTTGAGTTTAAGGGGAAAAAAAAGTGTGATAGAAAATGTGCAGAAGTAACTGGGATAGCTGCACCCATCAGAGGATTGTGAAACAAAGCCTATACAAAAGGATGCACAATGTCTAGACTTCAGTATTTCAGAGCAATTCTTGTTGCTCTGAAATAGTGACAGCAAATAAAACAGTCCTGGATCAGGGACAACGTCGGCCCAATCTTGCCTGCTCTGAGCAGAAATGGGGTTGGTGGTTCAAAGTTTTATTTTCAGATCAAAGTAATATTTGCATTTTGTTTGGAAATCAAGCTCCTGGAGTATGAAAAACAGAATCTGCATTGCTTTAGTGTGAAGTTTCCACAGTCAGTTATGATTTGAGGAGCTAGCTGGTGATGCCAAATCCAAAGACAGTGCAGAGATCTAACAGGAATATTCAAATCACTTCACTGTTTCCTCTGCTGACAATTGCTGTAAAGATGCAGGATGAGCTCCTTACACCACTTTATCAATTAGTTTTATTTAAAACATTGGGATAATATGATAGCTTAGCATAAATATTACAAAAATAATTTTGTTATGAATTTGTTTATGATTTTGAACTACCAAAGCATAGACATAGACTTTTTTTTTCATGGATTGGATTTTAAATATCAGGGCAGAAAAAAATGTGTGTTTACCAAGATTTTGCAAATCCATCCAAAATCAATGTACTGCATAGCATCTGTGCTGTCAATATTTAATCAGTAAAACAAGAAGAAAGTAGACGGTCTAAGTGTGAAAGACTAAAAACACACAAAATTTGATTAACAAAATAGTCATTTTCTGTATGGATTTAATAGTCAATTCTGTGGTTTTGAAGGAATTTTGGCTCACTCTTCAGTATAACATTGCTTCAGCTTATTAAGGTTTGCAGACATCAATCTCTGCACAGCCATCTAAGGCCCTACCAAAGCATTTTCTGAACTTCGACTGAACCTCAATTATTTTCTTTTTCAGCCACTCTTGTAGATTTACCGCTGTGTTGTCATGTTTCATTATCCTGTCTGGTCAAGCTTTACTTGTCAGACAAAAAAAAATTTGACTGTAGGAAATTAGAAAGTCTTCCAAGACTCCAAGTTTACAGCATAATTCATAAATGACTCAATGAATGGAAGGCGCCAGGATCTTGTGGCAGAATAATGACTTCAAAATGTCACCCTCCACCACCTTACTGGGTACTTAAAAATTTGTGCTAATTTTCTGCTCTTCCTCAGGCAGATTCTTTTCTTAAAGATGTTGTTTTGCAGTAAAGTTAAACATATCTAGTTTAACAAAAGACAGAGAACGCGTTTAATTCAGAGGCTTCTTTGCAAAATCTATGTTGTGCCGCACTTCATTTTTTAAAAAAAAAAAGAAAAAAAGACTTTCTTCTAAAAAATCATTTTAAATAAGCATTTAAATTTTTGCATCATGCCAACTCAAACAGGTAAAATTTAACCTAACCTTTCTATGGCCTTTTTTGTATGGCTATTGCATGACTCTCTGGAAAGTTTCCCATCTGTAAATCAACTTGAAATATCTTGGAAGCAACCCATTTAATTAACAATTTCTCTTAAATCATCTACTTCTCTTCTCCAATCTGGAAAGTACATGAATATCCTCCAGAAAAATCAAATCCTCTGCTGTTCATACTTGCCCACATTCAGTTCATAAAATGTAGTTGATTTGGAAAACGTGACTGGGACTTTCCTTATAAGATAGCAGGGGTGTAGTTGGAATAGCACACACAGATTTTCCATTTTCCTTCCTTCCTTTCTACAGATCTGTAGATTTAAACATGTTTTGAGCCTGGCAAAGACTTGATCATTTTTATTATGCCTTGACACATAAAAGACAACGTCATCTTTTACAGAAACAGTACATGTCAGCATCATGAATATGATTTTATAAGAAACTAAAATTAACTAAATTTATAGGTAGGCATATATTACCCTAAATCATTATTTTTGCAATTGCAATTTTCCAGTTAGTCATCCTAACTATGTTTTTATCCTTAGCCTGTATTTTAGTGTTTAGCTCAAATGTATGACAACTACACAATGCTTTTCATCTTCCTCAGGCAGTTCAGCCTCGAAGACATTCTTCTATGTGAGCCCTACATGTGTACTGCTGTAGATTGTAAAACAATCTACAGATCACCTTGAAAAGTTTGCCAGCAACACACTCGGAGTAGATTGCTTTTTTTTGTCTTGGTAACTATCCCGTCACAATATGCTCCCATTCAAACAGAACCAGTGAATAACAAACCTAACTCTGCACCAGAGTCGCTGTCAGAAAAACAACCAAGCTCTCAATCCACATCAGCGGTGGAAGCTTTCAGGCCTCATATAGTGGCGTGACAGTGCCGTCCTTCCACTCTATCAGGATCTCCCCCCGTGGCACGCTTGGCGAGGACTGTGGAAAGTGCATGGCATGCTCGGTCAGGGCGGCTCTTTCATTGGGTGCTGGCGATCCAGGAATGCTCATCTCTGGTGTGGGAGTGTACGACTTCAAGACACAAACCACTTTTCTCCTCCTGGCACAACATAAAGAAACAGCGTGTAAAAAATAGGGGAAAGTGAAATACTAAAGATCCACATGTACCAAAGTTTACCTAACCCTGGAGTAGGGCTCCTGTTTTGACGCTTAAAAGTGAAGACAATGCGTTTATCAACATGTTGTGTAAATGATGTGTTCATACAACAAATTAATGACATGCTTAGTGTGTCTTGTGTGTGTGTGTGCTGCCATCTTCACCTGTTGGAGTACACATTGAGAATGAGAATTATAGTTCCTAGGACCAGAGCCAAGGAGCTCAACACCAACATGGTTATCTTCCATCCCATTCCTGAACACATGGGTATATATAAAGACATACATCTTATATCTTACATCAACTTTCACATCTTTGTTTAAATGAATCCAAACCTAAGCCTGTCACTTGGTCTTTATGGATGCTCTACTGCATCCACACAGACCTTTACCCACTATACATAAAGAACTGCTTCCATCTAGAGGTTATGTAGAGCAATTGCAGAATATGAGGCAACTCATATTCTGTGGTCTTAGATTTATACAGATCAATTGTAACACGTTCAGTCATTTTATGGATTACAGTTTGATAAACTTACCATAATCCATAGTGAAAAAAACCATAGTGGGATCTGCAGGAGATTTGGTGATTAAAGAAGAAGGAATCATCACATCCTTTACAGAATAAGCTTCTGTCTGTTTGGAGTCCAAAATACCTTCATCTGGACGTAAGGACAATACAAAGAGACCCAAGTCATTTAGAGACCATTGCTGAAAATAAAAGATTTTATCCTTCTTGAATTTCTAAAAAACCAATAATGCTGGTTTAAAGTATCTCTGGTGTGGGAGTGTACGACTTCAAGACACAAACCACTTTTCTCCTCCTGGCACAACATAAAGAAACAGAGTGTAAATGTAAATGAAATGTATCGGAAATTCAATGCAATTTTCATCCAAACTAGGTTTTACTGTGTGCATGCTGCTGTAATTCTACCTATGTTGGCCTGTGTCAAGTATCTGGCTCTCTTACTGGAAAACTAACACTTCAGACTGTCAGGCTGAAACCTGACCTGCTGTCAATAAAGTAAAAAAAAAAAAACAATAAAAAAAAACTGACGAATCCATCATATGGACATAATGGCTACATAATTTGTTTACAGCAGTAATGGACTGTATACATTTATGGTTTAGGTTTATGCTACCAGTTCACCATGATGAAGAAAAACATTAAAATCAGTCTTTCATGGCTCATCCTACAAAGAGTCCTGTTGATTCAATTAGATGAATTAATACATGCTGTACTCAAACTTTGGTTTCCCCCAGGATATGTTTCATACTTTGGTTTCCACACTTAAAAACTGAAATGACAATGAAACATTTTTTGATGTATATGGACACATCCACGTCTGTTGAATTGTTAACTGTCAACAGAAATCAGTATTAAAACATGTAAAGCCTGTCTTAAGCCATTTAAAAAAAACGATTAGTACTGCAGCAATCTGAAGGAAGACACAAGTAAGCACATCTTTATGCGTAAGCTTCTGTTTGGTTCTTACATGTTTTCACCTGCATGTGTCTTTCTGATAAAGGGCTTTCAGAAATGTTTGTTTTTTTCCCCTCCACGTGATGATAAGGTTGGTTTGGGTTTTCTTCAGCGTCTCTCCCGTTGCACAACGTTTGGTTATGGAGAGCTCGCCACTTGCTGCCCTGCTAGCAAAGAGGGGGAACCATGACAGCCTCTGAAGGTGTTTCAAACCAGCTAAACTTAACTTACTAACTAAATGAAGTAAAACAAAATCATTACCTGTTTATGTTCCCTCAGCAGAAAAACCAGAGTGGATTCTTTTGTAGCACTCAAATGAAGCCTGTTCTCTATCAGAGTTATGTAGCCTTTCTTTGTGCAAGTCCAAGCCTGACCTCGCACCTCTCTTTCCACATCCTCGCCACCAGCTCCATCTTTGAAAATGCAGGGCTGCAAAACAACGCCTTCATACTCCTCCCTCGGTGCAGTCAGACATTCTCCGGTGTGGAGGCTGCTGAGCGCCTGGACTTTTGGGAGCCAGCGCCATTCCTGGACAGGCAAGTCTGGGCTGCACTCTCCAAGTGACGCCTGACCTCCTGTTGCTCCTTCTTGCACCTGCAGGCATTTACCCAGAAGCTTGTTCCGAATCTTTAATCCAGACACTTCTGTGGGAGAAATATGAAGGAGGCTTGTTCTGATAAACAATGTCCATATTCAATTACACTAATTCAGTGAAATCTAGCGTTGTTTTTGTTTTTTATAAAGCACTTTCAAACAACACACAGGACCCAAGTGAGGTACATAAGAAAAAAAAAGACGAAAATCGATAAAACCAAACAAGGAATAAAATAAAAATAACTAAGAACGACAAAACTGAGTAAAAACTCCAGAGACTGGATGTGACTTGACACATTTGCTTTTTGCTCATTCAAAACAAAATCCTAGGGAATATTATAAAAGAGCAATACACACTGGGTTATTAATACAGACGTCTCCATGCAAAAAGTTTGTATGCACACTTAGTTAATTTAGAAGTTATCAGACTAAAAGCTATGAGAACCGGGAGATCAGGGAAATCAGGAGAAACAACAAATTTGAATAGGCTGTTTAATAAAGAATGATAAAAGCCAGGGTATGCACACCCCAGAACTTATTTTCACTTATTCTGCTTTCTGAAACGTAAGGTACATTATGATTCTTTATTGTATGATTTTCTTTGTACAATATTGTTTAAGTTCGTGTGTCAGTTTGTTTCTTTTCATTGGTATTTGCAATAAGTAAGTCATAAGAAGTTTTTGGGGGAAATTTTCGTTTCTTTCAATTACTTGACAGCAGAGACTAATCATACCATACCATACTTCGGGAATATTTAAAGTTTTATCCATAAAGGAAATACTTTCTAAATTCTGGAGATTGTTAAGCGGTCTCTTTCTATGATATTAGTTCTTTCTTTCGGCAAATTGATTTTAATACAGCTGAAACACAAATAAAATCTAAAACATTACAACATCGCAGTCCTAATTGGTTATTCCGCAAAATCTCCGCAAAATCAAAACAACTTTTGTGAAAATGAACAGTTCCATAACTTGCATAGATCGGCGAAAAATGCAAATGGCATCCGATTTTACCTTTCAAAAAGATAAGGAAAAGCAAAAACTCAGAAAGCAGTCCTTTTCCTCTCATAGCGATGGCAGGTGCAGATCTGGGCTTGAGCTTTTCTCTTTAGAGACTGTTAGCAGTAGCAACAAGTAGGAGGGAACTAAACTTTCCAAAGATAAGGCTGAAAAGGGAGGGGCCAAAGAAAGATCATGGGGGGGACACGCTGTCCCCTGCTATTCAAAACAATCTAAAGCTTTGTTGACTTTAAAGTGACTTCGTATTTTAGCAAATATAGTAGACATACATGTTTTATTTAGTGGATTATGGTATCAGAAAAAAAGTAGAAACATTTTATTTTAGAATATTAAATGTCAATTATGGTTTATTGTTTATTGTATATATTGTTTTGGACTCTCTCAAATATTTCTTGTCTATAAATACAGTCCCACTCAAACACATAGCAAACCTACCCTGCACAGTTCGCCGCCAGAAAAACAGCCAAATTGATTTTGGATTGTTTTATCAATGAACAATCTACATCAGCAGTGGAAGCTTTCAGGCCTCCTGGAGTGCAGTGACAGTGCCGCCCTTCCGCTCAATCAGGATCTCTCCCCAGGGTCAAGTTGGGGATGAGTGTGGAAAGTGCTCCATGCTCTGTTAATGCGACTTATTCACTGGGTGATGGTGATCCAGCAATATTCATCTACTGGGAGTGAACGACCTGAAGAGGAATTTGAAGTCAACTCCCAAAAATCTGATCACATACATTCTTACAATTTCAATACTGTTTAGCATAAGTTTAGCTTTTTCATTCCATTTGTTCACACAATTTCTCTATTACTTTTATTTCTCTTTCCATCATAGGATTGAAGCTGCCCCAATCCTCAGAAATGTAATGTGGTATCATCTGCAAATGAAGTAAATGAAGTAATTTAGCTACATTGCACGCATCATTTATGTGAAGTAAAAAAAAAAAGTTTAAAAAAAAGATCATTTTGACATTTACATTATAAGTATTTCTTTGAACTGTTTTGAGACTCAGAAGGCAGAGAGATGAGGATAATCTTTTATTAAAACACAATGCAGTAAACATGTCAATCAACTAATACACTGTTGGCAATTAAAACATGCACATTTCATTAAAAGAATGCTGCAAATATATGCATAATGTTATATAGTATATATTTTATGTTACATAAAGTGGCAAAAAAAACAAAAAAACAAATACAATCAAATCACAAAAAGGACAAAATAAACTCTTGATTAAATATTCAGCCTTTTCCCCACTGTAGGTTCTTTGTCTCCCACACTGCCAGTACAGGGGATAACGTCACTTTACAACCACTCTGCCAAGACTCCATAGACTGCTAATGAGTTTTAAAGAGCATAAATCTGCTATTAGAAGAAAACAGTGTTACCACTCGAATCAAACATTCTCACACGTTGCTATGAGAAGCTGGGGAGCTTTTGTGGGCCTGCATGATCATGTGATGTTTTCCTGTATCTCAGACAAAGAATGTGTTGACAAGGACACAAAGAGAAATATTTGCGTCTTGCCAGAAACCTCCAAAAAAATTTCCCAGTGAAACATTTGTAAATATATACAAAACAAAATATAAAGCGAAACTGTTGGTTCCTGTAGAGTAATTTTTAAAAGCATCACCAATTTTCTGAGCATGTTTCTGAGAAATCTCCCCCACATCTGAACATTGAGCACAGAAAGTGTCTCTTTTCGGGATGACAAGGAGTTAAGATGCTTATGAAGGAGCAAATGATTTGAAATGTACAGTATATGTATATTTATTTATCAGTCAAGATTGTACACTGCGTAAAACACAATTAGATTTATTTTGTTTGTAACAACAAAAGAGCATGTTCAGCTTCATTGTTTTGTTTGTGACAAGCAAATGACTGGATTTACCTTATTTGATTTGTGAAACGTAATCAATTTGGGAAAACAAAAAAATGAGTGTCGGGGTGCAGAGGAAGACCACCACTGAGTATGTGTAATGAGTCAGTTTGCTCTTCAGCCATGTAGTCTGCTCACTCCACTGATTTCAGGCTGGATTTTAATTCCTACCTGTTAGGATCTGGGATTGTTTGAGTTTGGCTTGAGTTTTGTTTGCTTTTGTGGTTCTTAGCTCCTCTTTTTTTTTTTAGATCAGCTTTGTTTCACTTTAGTTTTACTTTGGTTTAGTCCTTTTATATATTCGTTTCATCATCATTCTGTGTTATTTCTTATCTTGATTAATTAGTCTTGATTAGATTTTACTTTAGTTCAGTCCTTCTTAGTGTTTCCAGTTGTGTTTATTTCTTCTAGTTATTCTTAATTAATCTAGTTTCATAATTTCTTCTACCTATCATTCTTTAGTGTTTAATTTATTTTCTAGTCCCCTGTGCGCTCTCCTGCGCCCCCTCTCAGATTCTCCTCCCTGGTTCCCCCATTCATTCCTTGTCGTCTCTGTGTTTCTTCGATGGCTCCCTGTACTCTCCTCGTATCTCCTGACTGGCTTTTGTATGGAATATTTTATTTCCCTTCTGCTTCTCACGTTTTTGTAAGTTTGGATTTTTCTTTATTTTCCATCAATTACTCAACACCACTTGTTGCCTCCAGGTGTCTGTGTTTGCGTCCAATTTATACCCACAACATGACACTATCGTCTTGAAAGTGCTTGAGACAATCAAGGACCAACTAATGGACAGACGCTTTCATCACTCAGGCCATTAATTAGATCAATTCAAAAGGTCACTGGTTGTGATAATTTGTCACTTAATCTGATCTTTTTTTTTTATTTGCACTAGTATTTTTCCTCAGTTTTCTTTGTTTTTGATTATGTTGTAGAGATTGTTTTTTTTTTTGTTTGTTTTGTTTTTTTTCACCACCACCCGGCTGCAAGGAAAACTTTTATATGAAGTCAGTATCACACTGACACTGATATCTACAGCTACCTCCATCCCAGCACCATAACAGTAATCAAAGCACTTTGTTTACTACTCGGTCTGGCAAAACCAGAACAATGGAAAGACTCCATGGATAACTAATGTCATTAGCGAGCATAAATGTACCATCTAAGTTTGAAAGCTCCACTCATCACTAAAAGGAACTGGAAGCCTTTTGTGGTTCTGAATGATATTAGTGGATTTTCTTTTCTTTCCAACACTCCACAAAGAATGCAATCAGGAGAAAGCAAACAGGTTTTTATTTTACCAGAAAGTCGTTCTTTAGTGCAGATTGCTAAAGATAATGACATAATTGACACGATTGTCAATTCTGACTACGTTTTATGTCTCAAGTTCAGTTTTCTTGAACTGGCTCTCTCTTGCCAGTTGTGTCTTGACCATCGGGAAAAAGAGAATTGTACAACGGGGGTTTATCTTCCAGTGTGGGATACCCACAGGCACCTGTGCTTATGGGTATGGGATTAAATTCACTAGGGTAGGCAGCTGCAGATGAGAAGTCACTGTAACTCGGGGGCCCGGCAGGACCACCTGGGTAAGGCCCCAAGTCCTCACAGTGATCAAGTGCAATGGCAGGAGCAATTATCAGGGGAAACACCACCACTGGATCGAAGGCAAAACTAACGTCCAAGTACACCTGGTGAATGCAGACATGAATAAAACCAGTTTACATTGTGTAGGTGCATGTCAGTCAGTTAGACTATGATGAAAACTTTAATATATTTCACTAATTCAATTTACAAAGGTAACCTCTTGATTGACTTACTAGACACAGATTATGTCAGTACTGATTTCTGTTAATTTTGATACCTATGGCTTATAGCTAATAAAAAAAATAATACAGAAACCAAGTCACAGAAACAAGTGACTAGCTGGAAAGCTAGTGACTTGATAGCTTTCCAGCAAGGTTGACATGCTGCTATACAAGTGCTGGTTGTAATCAGCATTTCACATGGAAGCCCCTTAATGAAAAGTTGAATGGACAGAAAACCCATGGTAAAAAGAAATGTGTGTGGCACCAGTGGATATTTACATACCTTGAGGTAATACTCAACTGAGACAAGATCACAGTTATTGAAAGTGTAGATAACACCTGGAGGAACATCGATGGTAAAGGACACAGTTTCCTCAGAGTTTGGTTTAATGGTGTCTCCGACTTTTTTGCATAAAGAATAGTCACTGATGTCTTTGGAACCCCCAGCGATGTAAACAGTCCTTTGCTGTAAACTGAATTTTGGTTTCATTGACTTGGAGGAACCATTGGAGATTTTGGCAAAAGCAGTTAGAGTGTCACCTGTTTAAAGAAATGGAAATTCTGAATGCAAGTGAACTTACTGTTGACCAGTAATGACAATATAAACACAGTGCCCTGCATATGTGCCCACAAATTTCAGACAGAGTGGAAGGAGAGCCTTGCTAATGTAAATTTTCAGGTCTTGTTACGTGTACATAGTTAGATCTAGATTTAAGTATTAACTGGGCCATCCTTCAGTTGGATGTAGAAAAATTGGCTCAATGTTCAGGGTCATTGTCCTGCTCAAATGTAAACTTTGACCCCTATCTCAAGTCTTTTGCCCCCTCAAAATGACTTTGAGACATCAAAAGACTTGACTTTCTTTAAGTAAATGGTTTCTTTTTGCCACTCCTGCATAAAAGCCAGATTTGTGGAATTGTCCTGTTAACAGTTTCTCTCCCCTAAAATGAATGAGAAAATGAAACTATACCTGGAAAGCAAACATTCCTGTTTACTGAAGCAGTCATTTGGACTTCTCCTTTGGAGAAAACTCCTATCTTTTCTGTTACCGAGTTGGACTGTGGACACTATAATATGCAATAAAAAATAAACCTTTTAAGTATTTTCTCAATAAGCTTGTTCAACAATGTGATACAGCACCAGAGAGTCACATCCTACCACAACTTGGCGAGTGTTTCGTATGGACTTTGAAAGAAACTTGATCTCCTTTTGCACTGTAGAATCCAAATGCCATTTCCTACATATCTGTGCTTCAACCTTGTAAACAATGCTGCCATGTGTCCCCTTGAAGGATGATGGCAAGTCCCTGGCAGGGCAAACATGTTTAAGTATGGATGTGGTTGTAAACAAAAATAATAACGCCATTTTCACCATTGCATGGCAGATGTTAGAAAATCACACTTACTCCTGTGGAATCTGAAGCCTGAACTTGAATTGATTGGTCCCTTGAGGAAGTACACTGCCTGAGTAGAGAAATTAAGCATTTCAGTGAAAGGCTTAGAAAACAATAATAATAATTTAAAAAAAAAAAAAAACAGTGTTGTGGTGGGAAAATAAAATGTTGTGAAAATAAATTGTGATATTTAGATGTCACAACATGTAAATGTTGTGTAATATTGTAGTTTGTTTGATAGATTCTTCATATCAGCAAGTTTCTTTGACTAACATTCATTTCTACAGCATGATTAAAATTAACAAATGGCAGATTTGTTAATTATATATTTATTGGTGTACCTATAATATAAAATCACTTTGTTCTTAATTTGTTGTTTTAAGGGGGAATTTTTAAAATCTGACACAGGGATTAACACATCAGACGTCTATGGTGACTTTCACAATGGAAATTCCACAGTTGGGAGTAACCAACAATCCTGAACAAAAAAGGAAGAAAGTTGCGTGAAAACTGAGACACCAGCGAATTGTGTACACAGGAGTGAATACCTCTCTGTAGTCTATTGAATGTAGAACAAACTATTTTCTGTTTGCTTGTTTAAACGTCAGACATGTCTGCCAAAAGCCACAGACTTCCTTTCTGCCCAAACTGATAAGAGACATTAACATCCAGTTTCACTTCTGTCTTCTATTCGTCTAGTTCTACCCTTACTGGAAACTGGGTTTGTTTCCAGTAACTTAGTTATAAAGAAAATGCCAAAATCACAAATTCTAAATAAATTTTCATAATTTACTGCCAGTTTGCAATAACGTAGATAGAATATTGAATGTCAAAGACTGCTGCTGTTTTAAAATTATGCTTAATTTGAACAAGTTTTCTCTAATTCCTTTACTGGAAGTTTGTTCTAATGAATTAGAACAAACTTGGAATCCAGAGACTCTAGTTTATTAGTATATTAGTCACTCTTTAGCTTATTTTTTAGAAACTGTAAGTACTCACTATTTAGATCCATATTAGATTATTTTTTAGATTATTACTCCTATTTTTATAGAATCCCAGAAAAGGAATTACAATGAACTTAGAATCCAGAAAAAATTCTTCCAGAACATGAACACATAGTTTTTATTATTACTTAGAAACTGTGGAGTAATCATTACTTTTACAAATTTAGAGCACACTTAGAAAGTCCAGAGAATGCTTACACTTATCAAGCATCCCGGAAGTCCAGAGGATAATTACTTACTTATACTTATCTAGCGACCCAGAACAGAGATTAGAACTTAGAAACCAGAAAAACTACCTTAGCAACTATTTTTTAGATTCCTAATCTTCCAAACCAGGAAAGGAATTAGACCAGACAATACTTACTTATACTTACCAAACAACCCTGACTAGGAGTATCTAGTTTATTTACTTTGAATCAACATTATTAGCGTTTTCATCTTTTGCGCTTTTCTTTGGTTTGTTATTTTGTTTGTATTTCCTTTTAATTCCTGTAAAACACTTTGTATTGCCTTGTTGCTGAAAATGTGCTACATAAATAAAAATGACCTTTACCTTATTAGAAAATCCAAGAATATGATCTCCATTAAAATGTACTTTCATATTAACACCTTCATAGAAATGTGACTAGGATAAAAGCAATTATCCCCAGAATTAAAAGGAGGTTTATACTCGGATTTATTTTACTTACTTTCTGTCTTTTCCAGCACCAGGTATTCTTTGACTTTAAGATATCTCTTACTTGCGCTGTACGACCTTTCGTCTTCTCCAGTTCCTTCAGTCCAATGAACTTGACCGTGTCCTTTAAGCTTCACACTGACGCTCTTAACTTTCGTCTCTTTTGATAGGTTAAAAGAAACCAAACCTGCGACCGTGTCTCCTTCGGAAAAAGCGCCATCTCTGCTCGCGTCCTCACAAATGATCTTGAAGTCGTTAATTCGGAACATGTTAACATGTTAGTGTCCCTTATTGCCGATGTAAAATGTCCCACCGGTGTTTCTGAAAAAAACATTGCATCCGGGTCCGCCCCGACGGGGGCGGATCTGGGGGGAAGTTAAGAAATGTTTATTGCTTTGCCAATTCATTTTCAGGTTGAGATGTAGGGCAAGTGTAACTATCATTTCATATGTATGTGTGTATACAAATGGCTTTTGAGGTAATACAATGGTAGTTCCTATTAGTTATCTAGGATATTTGTTAATGACCTTTTGTATTGTTTTAGTTTTGCAGTAATTGATGGAGATGTTCAGCAGCGAGCTGATGCTCAACTGGTACAATGGGTCCAAATGTGTGCTGATGTAATATCCTTTATATCACAATCTACCTGAAGTGTTAATACAAACCAGAATGGATCTAGAACAGTGGTTCTTAACCTGGGTTCGGTCGAACCCCAGGGGTTCGATGAGTCGGTCTCAGGGGTTCGGCGGAGCCTCTGCTGCGGAAGTAAAGACACACTTGTGTAAAGTCGTGATGACGCGCCCCGCTTGGCCATCACTTGCTGCAGAGGATCATGTTACATTGCTCGGCCAATCAGGGCTGCGGGGAATTTAGTGCGCGAAGTATCAGCGGCTGTCGTAGTCGCGTTGTTTCTTTCTTAATATTTTAATCCATACTAAATATGTCGAGCAAAAAAGAAGTAAATGAACAGACTTTGCTCTGAAGATGCACTTGCCAAGGTGAAGTCACGCCTCTCTGAACTGGTCTCCCAAAGACAACAGCAGAAGTCACACTGATTCGCAGGTATGTATTTGTGCAATACTTTATTCTGGCCCCCCAAAAAAGTATTTTGTGGATTCAAAATGACAAAAAACTAATTAAATTTAAAATTAAAAAAATTAAGAAATTTTTTTAATTCTTTGAAAAAATCCAAATTTATTTTTAATAAGTAAAATAGTAAAAAAAAAATATTTTTGGGGGCTGAAATTCTTATATGGGGCCGAAATATTTTTTGGGGACCAGAGTAAAGTAATACTGTAACTTGCTCTGAGTTCATGGTTTTGTTCTTTGAGCAAGGTGACGTTCATGCACGGCTCGTTTTGTGCACCAGTAAAAAAACCATATGCCTATGTCTTGAATTTGGAAAAAAAAAAAATTATTTATCACTAAAGAAGGGTTCGGTGAATGCGCATATGAAACTGATGGGTTCGGTACCTCAAAAAAGGTTAAGAACCACTGATCTAGAAGGTAGCAGTACATAGCAAAATGATGTAACACCAATCCATAACAATCCAGGAGCTTAAATACTGTGGCAAGGGAAAGGGGAAATAAAGAAAGCAAATCGCATAATCAAAGGAAAATAAGGAACAGAGTGAGGTGAACTAAAGATCAAGGAAAGTACCAACCATGGGAAAAGGCCTGACAATGATCTAAAAGAAAATAAGTGCAAATGCACAAGGAAGTATACAAATAGATAAACTAAGAATCTAAACAAAGGAACTATGGCAAGACCTTTCAATGAACAAAAATGAAAATCAATACTGAAACAGACAAATATAGTGACATAATTCTATTTTCAAATAGAATGGTTGGTTTGAAGTACAGCAAAACATCTTTGCCATATCTAGATATCTAAACGATTAGACTGGTGAAATGTTTACCACTGTTTGAGTTAGCAGGTAACTAAACAATTGTACCAAAGTTGCCTGTAAAAGCATGAATTTATTCATTCAAGTGACGTTATATATCTTTATCAGATTATCACAACTATCTTACATTACCAAATCCTTAATCTAAAAAACACACAAATTTTTAAAAAACACAGAAATTATTTAAGGATCTTTATTTGAACAGATTAGATCCATAAAATACAAGCTTTTGACATGCTTAACATACAATTGATATAGAGGTAGACAGGTATAAATTTATGCTAAAAGCACACTTTAAATGTTAAGGCATTTTATTGGAAGGTATCCTGAGAATATAAGCTTAGTTACATTATTTGCACCAGATGAAGATGGCCAAAAGCAATTTAACTCATCAGAAATCATCTGTAACATAGCATGCCAAGGCAAAAAAAATTCAAGTTTACTTCATCATGCTTAATACATCTAATAGTGATTACACTGGCTTTATTATGTCACTCTCCAACAACACATTTAGAGCATTCTTAGGGAATTCTCTAAATGAGCATGGTAAAGCCTATGTGGTTTCCTATATGTTTTAGCCATAATTTAAATATGTGGTTATTTTGTATCCAATTTTTCCGGAGTTGAATATGGGAAAAGCGATGTGTATGCCGGAGGAACATCATTTGTCTGAGCCAGAAAGTCTGTAGTCATGTCTGGAGCAGAAGGCATTGGGTTGAAAGTGGGAGCTGAAGGAGACACGGAGGAAGAAGGTGGCTGGACCTGGGGCCCCGAAAGGGGCGTGTGGAACATCGGCGCGGGCGGTGGAGGATGAAGCATGGTGGAGGATGAAGAGGGTGAAAATGGAGATCCATATGGAGAAGGCCCCTGTGGCATTGGGTTGCTGTGGGCCCCATATATGGGAGGTGGCTGAGGAGCATAAGGTCCTGGTGGACCACAATAAACCTGTGGATTATTTGGGTATGCAGGTGGTGGTGCAGAAGGACTTTGGGCACCTGGGTAGCCATAGGGACCTGAAGACGGTGGTGCAGGATAAGGACCAACAGCCATTGCAGGGGGAGGGAAGTTACTGTAGGCTGGACCACCGAAAGAGCCAGCAGGATAAGGACCCACAGGCCCACTGTTATTAGCACCAAAGACTAAAGTAGGGTGTGAAATAACCACTGGGAAGATAATCTCTGGATCAAAGGCAAAGCTGATGTCCAGATATGCCTGTGAGAAATCATGAAAAAGTTATGATTCAATTTTAAATGGCTTAAAAACAGTTAAAAACCGAAAAGTTTCCAAGTATGCATATTTTAAAATAAAAAGTTCTATTTAACACGTTTCTGTGTTGCACCTTTAATTGGTGTGTCACCGAGATGATTTCACAGTTCTCGATGGAAAGCATCTCATCGGTGGGAATCTTCATCTCACACCTGACCTCGTGTTGGGTGTGGGGTTTGATAACCTTATCGACCGCTTTCTCGACAGTGTATTCCTCATTTTTGGTGTCTCCTTGAGCGCGAAACTGAACGCTCCGCACCAGGCTAAATTTGGGAGTCATGTCTCGAGAAGAAGCATTGTTGACTTTTGCAAATATCAGCATAGTTTCACCTGCCAGGAAAAACATCTCAAATTGTTGACATTTCTTTAAGTTTTCAATCACTACGTAGAATTTAAGCTATAAATCTTAATTATATAAGAAACAGCAAATATACGTATACCTCTGCTGTTAAAAATATTTCTAAACTTTCTTCAGAATACTTGGAAGGCTGCTGTAGTTACTTAACTTTAGAGTAAGTGCATTTTTTTATTGGAAAATATTTCCACTGTTAGATTTGTATCTTACTTTTGTTTCGAAAAACATCTGCAGAAATATAAAGGTCCATTAATCCACTGTTGTTTATATTTACCTGAGTAAACATCACTTAAATTCAATTGATCTTTAGCATTTAAAACAGCTTATAATTGAAAAAGAAATCTGACTACCTGGGGCGTACACCGTCTTGTTAACAGTGGCATCCATGTGCACTTGTCCCTTAGAGAACATCCCCATCTCCTTCTCTGTGGAACCAGCTTGCTGTGACTGGAGGACAGAAAAAGAGCACAGTCATAGCAAAGTCATGAAGACAATGTTCCAACATCTACAGCACAGCTAACAGTGGAGCCCCTCACCTCAATAGATTTTATTAGTCTACTCTTTGCAATCTAGGGCAGTGATATCACATCACTGAGTCTCCAAAGCAGCACTGTCATAAAGGCGTTTTCATGTTCCACCTGATAATGCATTTTAATTATAGTAAGTCGATTAAAAGACAAAAGTCCAAAGCTGAACAAGCGTCGGTTCCCCTAAAGTTAGAATTCTAATATGGTTGCCATAAATTAAAATGGTAGAGGATGCAGTTAATTCTCACTTCTGCCACTTTATATCCTCATTCAGCCATATGTTATACTGAACGTAACTAAGGTGCCTGCTTGTACAAAAAAATCATCCTGGCTGAGTGATCATGCCACCATTTCCCACTCTAAATGTAAATACACACACATAGCCAGGTCAAACAAGCCAATAAAACAGGATATCAACAGGTATAATGATGTTACTGTAACCTCACAGATGCATTTAACCTGTTGAATTATACTATTCAGACATCAACACAGCTAGAAATCAGCTTTTTATTTTGCCTACAAACTCTCTAGAAGATAAATAGTGTAGCGTAATATACACAATAGTAGAGATTAAAATGAGAATAATCCATCTGCAAAACACTAGAAGTAGTCCATTAGCTCCTGTATTATCAAACTAGTTCATTTAACGAGGTTTTCAAAACCCAAACGTGTTGCTGGTTTGTGCTTATTAGCTTAAGCTCACAGCTTACAATGATGAAATTGGAACTAACTTTGTAAATAATTGATACCTGCAGATTTACCACTGAAAGCAGCACCAGTGTCATCTGTGGCCCAGTTTGAGAACCACAGATTAAGTGGTTCTGCCATGAGTTTGTTTTGTTGTTTTACTGCTGTTTGATGTATAAATGCTTATTATACAGTTAACTTAAATCAGAGGTCTTGGGGGGAGGTACTGAAAGTGAGATTTCTAGTAAGATATTTTTTGTACATATTGTTTTTAGTTCAAATTTGTCTTTAAATACACATCAACATGAATCAAACACATAACAAATTGATAAAAAGAGGCATCAAATGTATTTCAGTCAAAAATGCACATTCAGTGAGCAAAACTCTCCCCATTATTTTAAGTACTGCATCATTTTATGCAAAATAACAGTTTGTTCATAACAGTGGCATTAGTAGCCCATCACTTTTGTATTCAAGCATATGTTTAAAATAAAATTGTTAAATAACTTGGATGCAGTTATAAATTGTGTTTTATGTAGTACTAAGTCTAGTTTATTGTAAGAGGAAAAAAAAGAGAGAAAGTTAACTGTCAGAATATTCACAAATGTCACCAATACAAAAGTAAAACAGCAGGATTTGGGGTGAGTTATTTGATGACTGAATATATCATGGAAAATTATACACACTAAAAGAGTGTTGAAGTTTAAGAAGGACTTTGAGACAAATTTGAGCTCCTTTTCTGCAGTGGAATTCATCCTCCAGCTCCTGGACAGTTTGGCCTCCAGTTTGTAGACAATTTTTCCATGAGTTCCTCTGAAAGACGATGGCATCTTTCTGTATGACAAAAAGATTATGGTTATTCCACCCATTAGTGAAGGAACATAATATCATACGTTCATTGATAAGTTCCAATCAGAGGTTTCTAGAGTAGCCAAAAAATACTTACTCAGATGGGATCCTAAAGCTGAATTTGTAGACATGGGTTCCTTCAGGCAAAACAGTTTCTGGAAATCCAGAAAAGAAATTTGGTACACTCAGTTAAATTATAAAGCCTTTCTGATCATTTATTTCACACAAACTTTTTTATAGTGAAGTGATATTCGCTACACTGATGAGGAAGTTGTAATAAGTGGTGCATGCATGAACAGCACCCTGTCAAAGCGCTTCCTTCTGTTGCCTCACACAAACACACCCTCACCCTAGCAAGTACAATCTGCATAAAAACACTAAAACAAAATCAAGAAACATTGAGTATAATACAAAAGTGAACTGTATGAGTAGAAAGGATTTAAAGAATCTGCAATTACACATTGTTTAGGTGTCTCAACCTACAGTGGCCCTGATGCCACGAAAGCTTTCATAGTACTCTCTTTTGTGTGTGTGTTTTCTGAAAAATATTCATACTGGCTACCTAAATCTTTCAAAGTGCATTAATGAATCAGTGTTTAGACTGCAGGGCGTAGTTGACATAGTTGCCTTGCAGCAAGAAGGTCATCCGTTCGAGTCCTGGCCTGAAGTCTTTCTGCATTGAGTTTGCATGTTGTCCCTGTGCATGTGTGTGTTCTCTCTGGATACTCCAGCTTCCTCACACAGCCCAAAAAAAAGACTGTTAGTGATATTGATGTCTTTAAATCGTCCTTCGGTGTGAATGTTTGTACGCATGGTTGTCTGTCTTATGTATCGTAGTAAAGGACTGGTGACCGGTCCAGGGCCTATCCCGGCTTTTGCCCTATGACTTCTGAAGACAGGCATCAGCTCCCTCCCCACACTGCACAGACAGGTGGGTATACAATGGATGGAAGGATATTTAGCCTGCAATATTCCATTTGAGATTTGACCAGTCAAAGTAAACACATTAGATCTGAGATGAACTAATGCTGTCCAGACTTTTCAAAAACATTTAGCATCTAATTGTAGTGAAACATTTCTCAGCTCGATCTGTCACTTTGATGGTCTGTGGTGTAGAGTAAATTTTGTTGTAGTGCTCACAACACGCCCATTCCTATTGATAAGACATCCAGACAGGCCATGGAATTTGTTCTAACTGATAACTATTTTTGTAGACTTGTGGCCGCCCACAGCTATCTTTGCCCTTCTTAGCAGAAAGCCATATTGTGCAAGTGAAAAGAATCAGAAATGACTTTGTAGACTGACAACTTGTTTCTTAACATTACAACTTTCAAAAGTAGAACTTGCACCATAATATTACAGCACTGCATTTCTAGTTGTTTCAGTATCAACTATTTGTGAAAGTTCGTACACACAGTTGGAATTCCTAAAAAATAACAGATGACCATTTTAACAACAAAACTGCATACAGGCCTTCAGATGAAGGGGAAACCAAAAGCATGCTGTACTTTCTACATTAATGCAGCTACCAAAGCTTACCCTCCGTGCCTTCTGGGATTAAAAACTCTTTCAGTTTAAAATATCTCCGGTGCGCGGAGTACGTGTGCGTGCGGTCGCCGCGCTTTTGCGTCCATCGGACATCTGCGTCTCCTTTAGCCTTCACAAACAGCCGCTGAGCTTTGGTTTCCTTAGATAAGGACAGAATTGCTTGTCCCGTCACAATGTCTCCCTCAGAAAACGTCCCCTCCTCATTCAGCGCGTCGTAGTTGATTGTAAAGCTGTTCACAGCTGGCATCGCTGCACAAAGGAGAACGAAGAAAGACAAAACAACACAGAAGCATGCAACCACGCAGAGAGTTCTATCTCATCAAACGCTCTGGTTAGACTGTAACCACGGTTGTGGGAAAAGACACGCCCAGAACAACAAGTTTTTATTTTTATTATAGGTCTCTACTGCCCCCTGTTGGAAAACAAATGATTTAAAGGAAGTGAAAGTAAGGAGGGTCAAAAGTGCCACCATCAGATTAAAAAACAAACAACAACTTACTTTATATTACATGAAATTTTAATGAAAAGATTGTAGATATATTTAATAAAAAATAATGTATTTATATTTGATTGAATGATCCAATTTACATTGTACACAAGATTAATACACTTTAAAACACTTCACTTAATAGATGATAGCAATATATAACTATTTCAATATTTACTTACACATTTCAGTTTTCCTTTCCTTGTAGATGTGGACCAGACAGAGGCTTGTTGTCGGGTGGACAGGCAGATGAACATGGAAGTATCAGAAGTAGAGTTTGCACATGTACAGATGAACCAGGGGAGCAAAGTCAGGAGACAACAACTTGACTGCACAAAATGTATCTAAAGAACAAATAATCCAGTTTTGACAAACTTCACATCTATAATAATGTTTTCTTAAACTCTTAGACATGCACACAGGTACACCCCCTGAAACAACACCTTTAGTGGGAGGACCACTCTGCCAGATACATTGAACAAGTACAGAACATTTCTTCAAAAATAGAACATAGCACTTATGTGAATAGAAATCTTCCAAGAACCTTTTTTTGTAAATGATCACATAGAGAAAGATTAATTTCATTTGTATGTTATGTAGATATTGGTTATTAGAAATGTTTCTGAGGTAAAATTATTCTCCATACTAATATTGTTTTGTTATTTAACATGATTCTGTATATCTGAGAGGCTTAAATATGGATGCGTGGTCATTATAAAGTCCAGAATACAAGATAATGTGGTTGTGATATTGTTAGAGTCACTTAGTGCCCTCTGCTGGAGAAAATTGAAATGTCATAATGTGTGTCAGCTAACTGTTTTTAGATTTATTTGAATTTCTTTTTTGACTACACCCAGCTCTTTTAAAGAAAAATTTTATCCTTACGTGTTTCCCTTCATTCCTAAGCAGATAGCTGTATTTGTGAGGGGTGGGGAAAACTGATATTACTCATAAAATAATCCGGAAGAGTTATATGCTTTTCTCACCATTGTAAGAAAGTGAAGTCGAATCTGCATGGATCTCTTCAGGCAGAAAGTAACTAAAATGGCAGATTTAAACAACATTAAAAAAAATTAAGTTATATATAATTTGCTGTATCTGAATGTATTATTTACACTACATGTTCACTTTAAATTAGAAAATTAACATGAGTTGTAAATGACCTCTTACCACAAATTTAGTTTCTCATGCAAACATGATGATTAAGATCAACCCCAAAGTAGATAACAAGAACCTACTTAAACCCTGCCCTTGATGTCTCACTTTTAAGAGGAAGTGCTACTGCATGAATGGGAGGGGTATCAACGGAAAGAGAAAAAAACCCCACAAGTGCATTATCTGTGTGCAAGCTCATCTGTAAACATTCATTAGGAGGCACCAAAACAAATGAAATAAGCAAGAAACACCCAACAGGAAAAGCTGCAAATACAAAATTTGTAGGGAGTTAGACTCCCAACACTTCACTAAAGTGTATGAGGTTCCATTTGAGCCAAAAATAAATTGGACATATTCACAGATAAACTTCTTTACTCCAAATTTGACTTTCCATTTGTGTTATTTGAAAGTCAGAGTCTTTTGCTTGCATTAAAAACATGCAAAAATACTTGTGAGATTTATCTTTAAAGAAGCAATTAATTAGATTTTTATGAATTGTTTGTTTTGAAAATTCAGGATGTGAGTAATCCAACTCACATTGTGTGCCTTTAATGGAAAGAAATGTAAAGGAAAGAAATGTAAAATGTATTTTGGTGCAACGCCACAAATACTAGGAGAACTTTAGAACTGGCCTAATGTGCTTTACTTCTTAGTGAGGGCACTGTTGCACTTACCAATTCGACAAAAGAAAACACATGGGTGAGGTTTTGTAAGATGGCTGAAACACTAGTCCTTCAGTTCTTTGATAGAAGGCAGAGAATTGTGTTTTTGTGTCTCTGAATATTCACTAGGACTAGACCATAAAAAATGAGTATACAAAATAGTACATGAATTGCATTACTACATTTTCAAATAGCAGACTGTCAGAGGACCACAGAACCTTACTTCCCCTCATCTGAGCCACATCTACTGTATATGCAATCTTGGCCCAGGTGAGTTTGAGCAGAGAGGAGTCCTTTCTACTGGCAGATTTTTTTTTGTTGCTGTTGTACATACATACTACACAGGGCTTTGCTCTCAATTTTCATAGCCATCCAATCATAAGGAAATAAAGGCTGTTTAGTAAAACTGATCATCTATGCATCTAAAAGTTTCAGGATGGTAGTTCTTGAGCACTAGACTTGGGCACCTTTGGTGTAATGAATTTGTAACTGATCCATGGTCAGTTAAGTGGAACTGTAGAAAAAAAAGTATTGTGATCGTGTTGGCAGAAAATGGACAATGGTATGCAGCAACATAATAATAATAATAATTAAAAAAAAGTATTTTACCCTGCCCTGTACAGTGTCTGGGCTCTTGGCTACTGAGAAATGATTGCTGTCTGTTTTAAATTGGCTATGAAGCTTACCGGCAATTTCCGGTAATTTCTCTCTTTGCAATTTCCCATTGCAAAGAGAGTAAAAAGTCCCTCTAGCGGACTTCGTTGAAAGTCCGCTAGGGGGCTCCGTAAAAAAAAAGTGCAGTCTGTGCTGTAAGCGAGATGGCCGCCATTATTGAAAAGAAGAAGAAGAAGAAGAAGAAGAGAGTTTTTTTTCGAGCGGAGTTGGACAGAATGGCAATGGCTAAGCTAGCAGTGAATAATAATAATAATAATAATAATAATAATAATAATAATAATAATAATAATAATAATAAGCTATGCTGGCCCGAGTTAACGTTTGCTAACTAAAGGCAAGAAGTAAAAAAAGCTGAGGATGACGCTGGTGAGCTAACAGAACAACGCCGCAAATTCAAGTTCATTGTCAGTGGAAAGAAGACTCTGCATTATGGGGGCAGATTACAGAAAGGAGGAGGAAATTATACTCAAAGGGATTTCACCTTTGGACAAATTGTGAGGGAGAGAAGACTTTTCCCACTACCGAAAAGAATATAAAATGAACTCAGGACAAGTACCGATCACAAGAGACTTTCTGGAGTGTCTTTGATGGCCATCAAGTCCAAGCTACCGAGAGAGCTGAACTCTGACGACTTTGTTTGCAAACTTTGCAAGGAAAAAAATCAATAAGGAACTTCTGAAGGTAAGAGGCATAATGCTTCCTAATATAATGTGGCTATAATATGAGCTGTGATTTTGCGACCAGATAAGATGTCTGTCTTTCTTAATATGCTGTTTGCATAACGTGTGTTTTGCATCATTGTCTGTGACGCTGAGTTGGTTTAAGTGATTGGCTTGTTCCGTAATCTCACTTGGTGGCTGTTTTAATGCAGCACTCAGCTGTGTGTTGTGTAAAGGCATTGTTATTCCACTGCGCTTTCTGTTTGAGCAATTTAAATTTTTAGAATGTTATGAAAGCGATGAAAACCGAAGCACTTTTATAAAATACTACTATTGCAATTGATTTGTTAATGGCAAAGACTTAAATTACATCCCTCATTAATCTATTTGGGATTAGTGATCTTACATGTGTGGATTGTATCCCTGCATTGGGAGAAAGGGGGCCTTGGTCAAGTCCGTTCTTTATTAAGATTAATGAACAGTTTGACATTTTTAGTCCTCTTTTTGAATCAATAATTTTAATACTCATGAGGGCCAGGGGGGATGTGAGATTGTGGACACACACTGTGGCCACAGGGTGCATGTTAAATGCCCAAGTGGTAATCAATGCAAAGAAATTAGGTATTGATTTCTTATAGTTTTGTAATAGGTTATCTATTGGTTTGCTCTTTCGGAAAATTCCAATATCTGTCGGATGGAAGCGTGCTGGTAATATTGCTTTTGGGAGTGTATGCACAAACTCTCCTTTCAGTGTGTGTTTGTATGTGTGTGCAGGGTCACATTCTTATTAGCACAGAGGGCAGAGTGTAAATAAATAAACATGTTAACATCACATTGGTGATGCAGAGTTTATTGCAAATAAGGCCAAGAACGTTTGATTGGCTTTATTTAGTCTTAATGTTGACTAGAAGACCCATTTCATTGAATATCTCAAAAGATTTTCCACTATTTATTGTCATACTATAAATCCCTTTGCAAACCATCCCGGTGAAATCTTGAGTTTGACGTTGTACATTTACATGTTTATTGTGGGCGATAAAAAACCCCTGTCTTACAAAAACTTGGGCTCAGCTGGGTATTAAAAGCTGAAAAACATTGGTCAAGATTTTTATTTGAAACTGCTTCCAGAGAATGGGTTGATTAATGTAAACCTGCTGACATCTGGATCAAGTCATCCTAGTGTAATTAAGATAATAGCTTTGGATTATTCATTTAGGTAATGTTTAGCCAATCTTTAGAAATGGTTTATTTGTAATATTAGATGACAATGGATATGTTTTATGAAATCCATTAGACGCCTATTGGACAAGCCTTCTGTTAAATTGTCTCGCTTTCAACTTGGAAAGTCTGATATCCGAGTACAAATGAAACAGAATAGGACAATATAGTTCAAGCACAAGTTTTCCCATGCTACGTTCGGCACAAAATGGAGCAATTATGTCAACAGTTTAAGACAGCTGAAGTGTAATGATAAAAATTAACCTCACAGAAAACTTGATAGCACTGTGTTATTCTCCTGCAAAATTGTGCTCACCTTCCTAATATTGATATATTTTTTAACACTGGGCAAATATTCTTTGCTAAGCACTTACTAGCAGAGTATGCAGTTATTTTCTGCAGCATCTATACCCAGAAAAATTTTTTTAGGAGTACTCAAAGAAAATATTGGTCTCAGCTATTTACAACATGCAAAGGGATAACATAGATTTAATGAACCCAAATAACAAAAAAGATGAGTAGCTTAAGTTGATAGACCCTTACTATACATCTAAATGAAGAAAAATATAACAATACCAGAAACTCCAGCAGATGACCGATTACAATAAAGCAAAAAAAAAAGTCTAATCCTTTTGTAATATTTTAAAATGTCTTGACTGGTTGGTGGAAAACTTTGTGTTAAATACAAAGTACTTTTTATCATTCCAGTTAAGTAGTACTCAGTCAAACACAACAAAATGTATCAGGCCACTTGGGGTAAAAAGGAAATGGTCTGATTCAAGTCAAATTACATTTACCTTAATTTAACACAACTTGATCTTAGCCACGATGATGATATTCAGATTGTATTTTTCCAATGAGATTCCAAAGTAATCCATTAAAGTGCAATTTCAAGCAGTTGGATTGAGGTTTTCTTTTTGTATTTTATAAGACGCACTACATCTTTCAGAATTTACAAAGCACAGAAAAGGCTTAAAGGCTGCTATTTGAGATTTATGAACTATCTAGCAATATAATAATGACATATTTTGGAAACAGGTTTATCTGGTGCCACACTAAGATAGGTGTTAGGGTTTTACACATTACAAAAATTGTCTTTCCTGCCTTCCCATGAGATAGTATGGCCTACTTATTTGCCAATTTGATAGAAACCCACATGACAGGAGGAGTGGAAGCTCCTTTAGTACATTAGCTGGCAGTAGTCATAAGTCAGCAGGCCCGATAAGTCTTATAGATTACCCCAACACAAGGATCCTATACCTCGACCGTCATTACAGAGAAAAAGGTGACATTTTTGATTGATTAAAGTGGAGCAGACTAGCTTAGGCTAAATCACATTAAGTGATGTGACATTGCAGTTTCACATATCATATTTCTGTCAAGACAATGATGGTGGAAGGCATTGTCAAGGCATGATATCTGACAACAGCAGTCATCTGGAGGCTAGCAGAGATTTATGGGAAGGTTTTAGTGGTCTAAGGGAGATGAGAGGGAGTAAAAAAAGTGGTGCTTTTTTGTGCACTGTCACTTCCAGAGAGACTGTAAATTTTACCCGTGCGCTGTTGGGAATTGGAGACATTTACACATGCTGACAAATGGCCTGTTGTAAAAGTATTTATTGGTCTTGTCCTCCTTTTATTCTTGGCCAACTCACAAACACATAACCCCTTAAAGACACAGAAATAGATTTATCCACAGCACATTTATGTAACACACATTTATTCAGTTCAACAGAGCTACAGCACTAGATAAGTCATGAGAGTGTTATGGGGGTATTACAGGTCTTCGTGTTAATGCTTTAAGAAGAGGTCTTAGTTGGCAGTAATGGATTTGGTCTGGCTGGCAGTCTTACACTGCCAGCCAGACTAAATCCATATGCTGCTAAAACATACACTGTGTCACCTTAGGGCTATCAATACACTGAGTTGCTAAAGTATTAGTGCTCCATAGAAGTTTTTGTATTTTGTCAATCAACATTGTATTTAGATTTAAAGTTGTTTTTTTGTAGATGTATCTGAAACCCCCATTACTTTTATACCCCTAAACAACTGAAAATGTAAATATTCTTTTTTGTCCCACTATGGGAACATTTCTGAATTAAAGTGCAACCAATCAAAATTAGTAAATCCACCTGTGTAATCTTATCATAAATCAAGCTATTATTATAAAAACAAAGACATATACTAGACCGGCCAGGAGGAAAGTTGCAGAGAAGTGTAGAGCTGGGTTAGGTTGAAAGAGTCTGGCACAACTGTAAAACTACTGAGATATATAGCTTTATCTCTACTAACAGGACTAGTAGAAGGGGGTTAGTAAAACAATCAGCCTGGAGGTCCATGGTGACTACAGATAAGCTGCAGAGATCCACAGCTCAAGTAGAAGAATTTGTTCACGCAACAATGAATTGTGCACACTACAAATTCTGCATTTGAGTGGTGGCATTACTGAATTTCAGAAAGAAAGCCATAAGAAGTCCCTGCTGTAAATTGCAACATGGAAATAATTCACGTATTTCAAACTTTCTGCCAACATGCAAAACAGTTGAATTACCTAGAAAACATCATCCCCACTATGATATTTGGTGATGGTAGCATATTGCTTTGGGACTGCTTTCTTTCAGCAGCACAGGGAAACTGAATAGAGTTCATGGGAAGATGTGTGAAGCTAATGACATGGCAATCTGGGGGCAAAACTTGCTTATTTTATCAAATAATATTGTGTTGGAATACCTTAGACCCAAATCTACTTGAAAATTTGTAGCAAAACTTGAGCGTAGCTGTTCAGATTCTCTCTATGCAAAATGACTGAGCTTGAGCTACATTGCAAAGAACTAGCAACAATTTCTGTCAGTTTTTGTTGCGACAAGAGACTAGCCAAAAAGCTTGAATCCTTAATGGCAGCGGAAACCTGTCTACAAAGTATAGAGAGAGCTGAACACAAGTTTACACATACAGACTCAGATTTTTTATTTGTTAAAAATTTTCTAAAAAATGTATCATTTTGCTTGAACTTCATTACTATTTTACTTTAGTGAAAAGTAAAATACTTTGTATGTTTATCACATAAAATACTACAAAGGAATTTTGTCCTTTTGCATGGCACTACGAGACAGGTCTTGAAACTACAAACTAGTGGTTGTTACGTTTAAAAGATGCTGACATTTTGTAAGTAGATTTATTGCACTGTGCTATTTGTTTACATTATTTGTATGAGCATTATTTACTTGCATTTATGACATGTTTTGATGTTGGATGAATTTTGCAAAGATAATACATTCATGTAAATCCAATGCAGTTTTAAAAAATGGTTGTTTTATTGTAGCTTCTTGACCAATAACCATAAAGTTTCAAAGACAAAAACATTGAGTCATTATTTATTTTATTTACTTACCTTATTTGTTCAAAGATGCCTCCTTCTCTAAGATAAACATATTCAATTATTTCCACTTGGTGGTGCTCTAAGACTGCCAATGAGACAAAGTAGGAGACTGGAGAGCCTGCTAAAGGGGTAAAGGTGGGGAAAAGGAGGCCCACACTTGCCTCACATTCAGACAGCGCTATAATTTACTAATAGTGTGGGAGCCGCTGCCGCTGTTATCTTTTAATAGATTTGTACGGCAGAAAGCAGGTGCCTGTTGTTAATGCGTCCAATTGCCCAAGTTGCCTACAGAATTCAGGGCATCCATCACTGTCGTCGGTGGTGACACCCTGTCGTTCTACTTCATGCGGCGGGCCGGCCGGGTTGGGTTGGTAACAGATGATAACAGACAGACTGTGGGCGTCTCTCCTCCAGACGCCCACAGTCACACAGAGACAACCACCACGCTTGCTCGCACTTCCACACACACAACGAAACACCTAGCTGGCTGCATATGACTCTTGGAGGACAAATAAAACTCATACATAGTTTAACCAGAGGTATAATATTTTTTTTTATGAAGTTTGTTTTTCTGCCAATATTTACACCAAAGGATCTTGTTCATGAAGTCCAGCGGTATTTATTTAGAAGCATTATTTGCACTTTTTATATATATATTTTTGTAGGGGTTTGTTGTATGACTAATTCAATTGGTATTCGACTTGCCAGATTTGAAATTGA
Source organism: Xiphophorus couchianus (assembly GCF_001444195.1). Lineage (NCBI taxonomy): Eukaryota > Metazoa > Chordata > Actinopteri > Cyprinodontiformes > Poeciliidae > Xiphophorus > Xiphophorus couchianus. Next base: position 19,820,761 of record NC_040239.1, read on the forward strand.
CCAGTTTCCCTGGATCAGATCAGTTGACATAGAGTTGAGGCTAAGGAATACCTGGCCAGACATTTTGAGTGATGGTAGACTGGATTCACCTCATTATGGGAGATGGACTGTACATAAGGATGAACTCATTTACACTTTTGCAACTAGAAAAAACTAAAGTTCAAATATTACAAATTCATGGTTACACACACTCCTTTAACATGACTGACAGATGGGCTGCTTTGAAAGCTAAGTAACGAGTTGAGGCGTGATGGAAAGGTAAATGATTCATTTTAAGGGACATCTCAGCTTCTTGACATATACCACAATGATTTGTTTGAAAAGCTAACACTGATGAAGTGGAATGACAAGTGTATTATGCCCTAATGTTATAAATTTCTGATTTAAGAAGTGAGAAAGTGATTGATTTAAAAATTGCATAATTTCCTGTTGGTTAATGATTATGTGTCTATTTACTCTAAACTGCCTGACTTTATTGGGCTTTATATATTTTAAAGTCGTCCGAGTTAAAGTTCTTACAATTGTTTCTTTAGACTTTGACCACTTTGAACGTTTTAGCCATCAGAGTCTCTACAACTTAGCAGATCCCTTGTTACAGAATTAGAATTTTGAGCGTTTAGTTGAAGAACATTGAAAAGCTTATCACTTTTTGTTCATATTGCTTTTTTTTAATTCAGAAAAAATGTTTACTATTCAGTTAACGTTATTTATACTGCACCTGTTAACAAACATCTTGTACTAGACAACCCAATTTACATCTAGAATCAAATAGTCTGACTCCTATTCAAATTCTGTTTATAGTTCAGCCAATTTTAGTTTATAGGTTATGCGCCAGATACACAATTTGAGATTTTTTTTATACAGAACAAAAAATCTGCATCCTCACGCTCTAATTAAGCACCCTGTAATACCTGTTGTGCATCAGCAGGTGGTGACAACTTCAACATTACATGAAAATTCAAACGAGGAAGCAAAGCATGCCTAAAGCAGTGCCAGCAGTCTTATAGATTTAAAACATTCCCCCCAAAATGTTTGACATCATCTAGCCTTCCTTCTCGGTAGTGAACTCATTTAGCTCGTGTTTAATGTTTAATTGGCAGAAAGACTGGAACTAGTAAAATGTGGGAACAAAGAAAATTCCCAACATAAGTACGACTCCACTGTAGTGGTTTCTAACCCAGAAAGCGATAGTGATCATTTTGAAAGTGGGCCTCGATGTATTTATTTCACATTCAAAAAGAACATAAAGGAATGACGTGTGTGTGTGTGCGTGTATGTAGTTAAAGTCATATAAAGTGAAAAACGCAAGGACAACTTCATTATCCCAACAATTGATCATTGTTTCTGGTATATGCCATGGTCCAAAACCCCTTTTTGATCTTTTTCAATGTCTTTTAATGGTAAATATTTTTGCAATGCTCTCATTAGTGATCACAGGATCAGTATGCGGGGAAATTACACCAAATAAACCTGTTATTAAATAATCAAAGGTCAAGAATTTTTCCTGCCGCTGATGATACAAGTAACCTCCATTTCCTTTCTTTGTTCTTAATTCTGTTGCCCTTTTAATTTTATTCTAAGTAGATTTTAATTGTTGGTTTGCAATATTGTTTTGGTTTTATTTAAAAATTCATATCCAGGCAATCTATCAATTCCCCCACTACAGCAGATTCAAAGATTAAATTCTGGATTTTCAAGTCAGATTCTAGACTTTAAACATTTTTTTGTTTGTCTTTCTTAACCTTTAAAGAAACCTAGGGTTGTATACATAAAAAAACTATTAACATTTAAGATTTAATCTTTCAGCAGTAAACTATTGGATGCCATTGCAATGAAAGAATGCCAGTAAATATGCTCCTCTGCTTTTCTTAGAGTTGGTGACCCTGCTTCACCCTTTAGCTTAACCGGTGGCACCCCGTGGCGTGTGGGTTTGCTCTCCACCCTGAAAACCTCTGTAAGCAGCTGTGTCTCTTTGGACCCAAACTGAGAGTTGGAGGGTATACAGAGGTCCCTGCTAATACCTTTTTAGAGCTATTTCAGTCACCGGGTCTTGGTGGGGTCACTGTCAATACCGCTTTTAGTTCAAGGCCCTTGATCTGCTGCATGTTGGATGAAGCCAAATACCGGTGTGCCTGCTGTCGATTCCCTGTAGTAGTCTTTTATTTTATTTTTTTTCACTTGGGTCATTGCTCCTGCGACATTTCCTTATTCAAGACATCTGCCTGATCAGAATACGACTGTTTATTTTGATATACATTTTTTTCCACAAAAATGTGAAAATGTAGTAAATGAGATGCTTTAAAGTTATTAGATTGAGGTCTGAGAGTTAAAAAAAACTAAAGTGATTTTTTTCTTTAAAGCCTTTTTTCATGAGTCAAGCTTGGTAATGCAGTTTTTTTGGATAAACACGCGGGTGTTAAACACCATATGGAGACTGTGAATCAGCTTCGTAACCCTCTCTGACATCGCTCCTGACATAAAACAGAACCATCTTTTCATACAACGTTTACAGATTTTTCCAGCATGTTTCCTCTGTGTGATGTTTATGAGCATCAAACCAGTTTTATGCACTCCTCAGATGCGCTTCTCATTGCTCAACTCATCGCATACATTCTCTTTCAACCCAACTTAAAAAGAAAAACGTACCGCAATGTGATCATGTGGATAGTGGTTATAAAGACGTTTTTATAGAGCACTTTAAAGTACAACTTAATGCTTCCTAAAATATCCTGGAAATTTATGCATCACAAAGAGAACCAATATTCCAGTTGTACCGTTTCATCATTTTAGTCTTGTCCAATACATGCTGGGTACAGCTGGGACACTTGGTGCTGGATTATTTGGCTCTGAAACCAAATAATTTAAGAAAACAATCATTCTTTGCTGTGCTCTGCCAGTCAGCTGGCTGAAAGAAGGCTTCTACTTTTATCTCTTGCTAACAAGTAACGCAAATTGGACTGTGTGAAAGCAATTTTGGCCATGAATATATATTTCAAGGTGTGGAATATAAAGGAGCACCCCCGTCACTCTATTAAGGTAATACTATTTCAAAGCTAAAGTTGGCAAGCTGCGAGCATGTCTGTCAAACAGACAGCACTCAAGCAGATGGCCCGGCTAATTAACCGGACGATTTCTGCTCTTTACACTTGTGTTGCTTTGCACTGAGTAGAAAGCGAAAAACTGATATTATGTGAAATAAGCACTTAAAGCTAATAAATTAGGCAGGTGTTTACTGTAAATTTTTGTTGAAGTCTGTGTATAAAAAAAAAATCAATAATAAGGAAATACTATATATGCGTTATTGATTTTCTATTTCAATAGCACTAGGAGTAATTTATTTTTTTTGTTTTGTGTAAAGCCAACTATACCCTCCTTGAAATATTGTTCTAATTTTTTTTAAAAGGGGTGAATCTCACTACCTAAAAGTGCACGATAGGCTCTCCGTCACTTGAAAGTCTATTTTCCAGTTGTCTTATTCCCTGTGTTCCACTGCAGCTGTCTGTTCATGTTTTCATGTGGTCTTGTTTAATCCTTGTCAGAATCTACGATACTGAAAACAGTTGTTAAAAAGTATTGGACATTCTCTGTTGTCATTTTAGATAACATGAGTGGGTAGAAAAGTTATGAAAATTGTCTGTAATTTTTTTTAATTTTCTTCTTTGATCCTTTCTAATTCCAAGAAGTTTAGAGATTTTGGATCTGGTTTACTGCAGAACACAGTTGCAATTAGATTTACAGCATATTAGCATAAAAACAAAGTTGTCAATGTTGCTCTAATGCAGATAAATTCCCTTGTCGGATTTTGAAAGACTAGAAATTTAGTCAGACCTTCTGCTGCCTCCATTTTGTTCTTTTTTTCCCCACTTCTCTTTGGGTTCCCTCTTAAAAAAACTAACACAAGGTGAACAAAAGACAGGGGAAAGTCTTGCCAGTTAGCTGCTAATGAGACAAGCTTGTGAGGATATCCAAATCCTCAACGTGTTAACGTTTAAAAAAAAAACCTCCCCATCTCTTTACTCCCTGAACCTCTGCCTCCCCCATCTGCCCTTGGACCCAGCCTTTTGTAAAATGGCGAGGGCACTGCTGAGGCCCTCTGTGTGATTATTCACACATGGCTGTGGCCCTGGCGCTTTGAGAGCAGCCCGAGAAAGGGAACGAGAGAGAGAAAAGGCCTTGTGTATGGATAATGTAAAAACGCTCCAACTGACACTTCGTCAAGGCTTTCTTCTTCTACTTATTGATTTATTATTTCTGTTTTTTATTTTTACTCGTTCGTTTACTCCCAAACAGACATCCAATCCTTTAAAGATGCACACCTATATGCATGAAGACACTTTGTCCTTCACCATCCGTTCCCAATTTCCCTTCGTATAGTAAAGCCAGGCAATGGGTGGGTGGGTATTTGGGAATTTAGTGAGAAAAAATGTATCTGATAAGTGAAAAATAGTATGGCAAGAGAAAAACCAGCAATCCCAGTTGCCATTGTCCTGCTTTTTTTTTTTGAGAGAGAGATGTCTGCCTTGGAAGTGAGAATAAAATATGCTTTTGTAATAGATCTTTGGACAGCCTTGAATGATTTGCCACTAGAGTTCTTTTCCGGACTCATTTTCTCCAGGGTGTGTATTGGAAATGTGCTCGGAATCTCAGCAGGGGGAAATTAAATGTTAAGCTGGCCTGGAAGTGTTGCAGAAAACGGTGAGAAAAGCAAACACTGGCAAGATCAGGGAATATCATTCAGCGTGACGTTTGGACTGAAAAAAGCTGAGGCATGTAACGGAACAGGGCAAATTCTCTTCTCCGAAGGGACGTCTAATTGATTCTGTGCTACATTACTAGTTTTCACAGAAAGATATGGACATCTCACTTCAGTATGTGGCGGTTGCTGTGGTGCAATTCTCACAGCATCTTGCTGATTGCCCTATTTCTTTTTTTTTTCTTTTAAACTGTTAGATTTTTTTTTCTGTGCAGGTTGCACCAAGATACAGAATGCAACCTTAACCTTGGCTGAATCCTCTAAGCTAAAAACAGAAAATTGAAAGAGAAGTTTGTGAACAAAATAATCCAGGGCTCCACTTGATGTGTTATTTGTCAGGGGCAGTGCGTTTGTGCATGTTAACTAACTGTGCCACCGGACTTGTCCTGCATGTAATGGGGTTCCAGCACAAACATTTTCTCCAAGGGACGTCTATTATTAATTCTCTGTGAACACATCCATAAATGAATAATGAAATAAATAATGAAAATGTTATTACTTTTGGCGGTTGGGTCATTTCTCGTTTTCCTGCTTTTTCCATCGCTTGCTTCCCTACTAATTAATTTTCCAAGGAGTTGTCCTCCTTTTTGGTAAAAAAAAATAAATAAAAATTATACATATCATCTTGGTGGTGGGAAAAGAAAACACCCAGAACAATACGCAAATCCTTCTCTGGTCAAGGCAAATAAAGAAAATATGTACATAGAGTGCCTGGCAAAAGTATTAATTCCCCTTGAACCTTTCCAGATTTTGTCCTCAAAAAACCCACAAAGTTCAGCGTATTTATCTGGGAATGCTGTTCTCGACCAACACAAACCAGAGACTACCAAAAGTGGAAAGAAACATGGGCTTCTTTTTTTTTTCTCAAAATGAAATTCTAAAAAGTGTGGTTTGCATATGGAATGAACACATTTGATCAATTTCCTGCAAATAAAATCTTGATCTCCATCTGTACAAAAGTCTTAAATAAATAAATCCAACTGTTCTGTAACATGAACAAACAGCATCATGGAGACCAATGGACCCAACAGAAACGTCGAGGATAAAGTTGTGGAGATGTTTAACAGAGCGTTAATCAGAAAAGCAGTCGGGAGACCTTCACTGACTCTATAAGAGCTGAGGAGGTGATCCAACTCAGGTGACAGAATATTTCCAAAAGGACTGGATGACGAACAGAAAATAGTAATTGTACACTCTGCAGAGCCTGACTATAAAAAATTTAATAGTATAATTGTTTAAAAGAAGCCAAAATAATTCCTCTTGGCATTGTAGAGTGTGAGTAGGATGGGAACTTGGCAAACTTATGGTGTTCTGGTCAGATGAAATCAAGTCTAGATGCTAGAAGCTATATGTGGCAGGAAACTAACACACTGAACATATATCCAGTGTGGTACATTGCAGTGGTAGCATTATGCTGTGGGAATGCTATTCTTTAACAAGGACAGAAAAGACAGCAATTGATGGGAATATGGCTGTAGCTAAAAACAGGGAAATCCTTGAAGAAAACCTGTCAGAGGCTACAAAAGACTTTCAGAGTCACCTTGCAGCAGGACAAGGTGACTATGCCGGTACTACAATGGAAATACTTTTAGAAAATCTATAATCGTATGTAAGAATAAGAAATTTTTTTGAGAAGGCTTGAAAATCGATGTGCAAAAGCACTTGCAACTGATTTAGCAACAGTGTTAAATACAAATGTATGCCTCTTACAGAAAAAATTAACAAAAGGAAAAAAAAAAAGCATATCCTATTTCTTCCAGTTCACAGTCAAACATTACTTGGTGTTGGTTTTTCACAAAAAATAATAGATACATTGGAATCTGTGGTTGCCATGTGACAAAATGTAAAAAAAAAGTTACAGTGATATGAGTACTAAGACAAGTTGGCACGCTTAAATATTTTCCTTGAACCATTTCAAGAAATCATAGCTTAACAATGGTAAGGACATGTTTAAGGTGTCGTATATACCCGATACTCATTAATTAAGACTGAAGTCCAGAGAGTGTGGCAATAAAGTAAAAGAGGAAGTGCTTTTGGCGATGTCTAATTTAGCAAATCAAGGTTTTCTCCCTTCCTAGACCTGACTCCCCTTACGGCCTTGAGATGCGTGCCCTCTGCCCCGTGCCATGCAGTTAAAAGCTTGTGTGCTGGGACAGAGGCTTGGCGATAAGTAGCCTTCATTTAATATGGATCTTTAAGAGGGCTGTAAAGCTAAAGCCTCAGTGAAGGCGCTTCCCCCTTGTATCCCTCCGGCATTGCTACATAGATGGCTCTTCTCTCTCTCTCCTCATTATAGTCACTGCACTCTGTTTTAAACTGCTTCTTCCTTCTCTCTGCATTTTACTGTTAATTAGTTTGCTTTGTAAGGTTAGACGTGCGGACAGAGCAACTTCAGGAGTGTTTGGCAGCCATCTGTGTAGTGCATGGATCTAACTACGTACAGATGGTGGGGGCATACAGACAGGTTGCTCCTGGTGGGGGGAAAAAGGAAAAGCGCAGTTGATAGCTTTGGTTATTTTAACAAGATTTATGGCCATTCTCACAAGTGACTATTTAAGCTACCATGATAATTGTTAGTCAGCTGTCATAAAAAAAGATAATTGTAAGGTAATAGTTTGAATATTGCACATTCCTAATAAACATCCCTGTAAACATGCATCAACTTATAGAAAATTAGCTTTAACACATAAACACTGAAAGCATATTCATCTAATCTGGTTACCTTATGATGCTATGCAAAAGCTCTGAAAACTTGGCCAAGTTAACACTCCATTAGCTACTCAGTGAACCAGACAAATAGAGAAAAAAAAGCAGAGTTTGCAATGTAATTGTGTGACAAGGTCACAGAACATAATTAAATAAGCACACGACTGACTTATTTATGGTTTTGATTGCGATCAGTCTCTTTTCTTTTTAAGACTCAATCAAAATTTTATTCAGTACGAGGAAAATTAGAAAAAATATTAAACACACTTTCTTGATTAAAATTTGCCTGTTAACTTGGCTTTGTGATATCTATCGTTTTTCTTTCACTCGCTTTGACATTTCTTTTGTATCCCTGAAAGGCACCTCTTGCTGGTGAAACTCCCGCCCCTGTCAGTTTCAGTTCAGTGCCGAATGTTTTTTTGCTGGGTATTATGAACGACCCCACAATTAAAAAGAGTTAGCCAAATTTGAACTGGCTTACCGCCATGTGGTTTCTGAAGTAGTGGTAGTCAAAGAGGGAATGTGCACCCAGACGAAGGAAGGAGGAATAAAATAAAAGTAAACCTTCATTTTCACTATTTGTCATTAAAATTGCAATTGAACATAAAAAGTAAGTCAACCTTGCTGTAATAATGACTGAATCTTTTATAACAGTAAGATTGCTGTAACACTGCACATACAACAAAATATTTACACTTTTTGTATTTACTGTATTATTTCTCTTTTTATACTTTGTATATTTTTATGGCACCATAATCTTGAACCTTCTTTATTGTATTTATTCATTTTACATTTTTTTTAACTTATTGGCCAGACTGTAGTTTTTTTTACTCACTTTTCTACATACTTTGTTATTGTACCGTATTTAACAGTTTTCTGCTGGGACAAGTCAATTTATCCTGATTGGGTAAATATAGTCATTTAATCTTACCTCATTTCTGCTAGCCTAGCATGTTTTTACTTAAATAAGCCTATTACATATGTGTTTAAATTTAAGTGTACTAAAATTTGTTTATTTGAAAATATCTTTAAAGATCTATTTAAAAATGTGTAACTCTAAACCTTTAAAAAATATTTGCATTGGATTATTACATTTTTGACAAGAATTTAAAAGCTTTGTTTTGGGGGAATATTAGCTATTACAGGTATTAGTGTAGCTTATCTTATCTTAACTTTTGTCTGTTAAGTGTGACTTTAAATGTCCGTGCCCCCAAAACTTTAAAAAACTGCATAGAATTATTCTTGATTTTTGCTATTTAAATTGAAGTAATTTCCAATACTCTCCATGTTAAGTATTGTCGATCATATTGTATTTTATCTTTTGTCTTGTTTTACGTTGAATTATCATATGAGTTTAGATTTAAATACATGCCATTAAAATAAAATCAAAAAAGCCTTGCATGTATTTAGTTTACTATACAATATGACAATATAAAAATCTTGGTTTTGAGCCTTGTCCATAGAACAACAAAAAAGATATTTATTCATAGCAATGTAGCAATTTTGTCAAATATAATCAAATGAAGTTTTATTACTATAATCTGCTGTGCTGACACCTTTTTTCAGTATGAATCTCAGAATATCGCTCGAGGTACGTGGTGTTACAGTGCTGCGTCAGCACTTATGGAATCAGAAGAAAATCTGTTATTTCACAAATAACTCTTTGTGCTCATCTGTACCTTTTTCTGGTCAGTCGTTCAAAATACCGACTTTAGGATGTGCAATAAAACAGCAAGAGCTGGGTTGGCAATTAAAGCTAAATTTTTTGCGTTTCTTTAAAAATGGCCAAGAATTTCTGAGAAAGCCTGTGAAAAATACAAGGGAGAAAAAGAAACTATTGCTTTGTTAATTTCTTCCCCTTGCTTTCTCTCTTTCCTACTCTCCCCAAGGTTCTATTAGGAAATAGATCCCAGGTGTTCGATAAGCCTGTAGTGGACATGACAGCAGTGCAATCAAGTGTATAAATTTAATTGCAGGCTCATTTTGTGCCGTTTATTAGCCGTTTAGGGGCATATCGCTCCACTTGAACCCTGTTATTGCCAGACAGAACAGCTGTTTGGTTGCTTTTGTCTCATAGCATAGTTTTTTTTTTTTTGTATATAGTAAATGTAGGATGTGTATTCACATTTAGATATAATGGAGAAGGAGGGGTAAAAAAAATGTACAAATATATATTTTTTAAAATCTGCTTGTTTTTTTAGTGCTCGCAGTCAAATAAAAATGCAAACAACAAGGCTGGGAAAGAAAACAAAAAAGACGACTTGACTTGTTTGCGTTCTGTTTTTGTGGCCGAACCGTGCCACACATCAAGAGGCCCACAAGATCCACCCGCTCTGGGTGAAACCTTCTTCTGGTGTGACACGCCATTAATAAAAAGCCCCCCGAAAAAGCTCCGCTAATTGTTACCATGCACTCGGCCTCACTGTTCCTATAAATCATCCCGCTAATTGCAACAAATTGTGGCCTGACATTAAGCTATGATTCCGAACCGGCAAATATTCATCAACATTGCAACTAGCCCCATAAAACACAGAGCCCAACCGTTTCCCAGACCTAATATATATCTACCATCTAACTCCCCCATTATTTATGGATTTTTCTTGTCCGCAGCATTTTAAGTGCTGCACGGTGAGTGAATGAGGAGTCATTTTGTTTATTTATTATATCCCTGGAATAAATAATACGTAGCAGTCATATCACCAGCTACGGATTGCTTTCCTTCCCTGAGCAGTTGTGCTCACTGATTGCTTCATTGTCTGTCATAATAATATCACCTTGGGTAAAATGTGCATTTCTTCCTTCTTTCTGTATCGTCATATAATTTAGCAAGTTCTTACTAGCACTGCGGCTACTTAGGAAGAGCTAGAATCATCTCCAAGCAGTCATATGATGGAGCATTTAACCTCTCATGCGATGTTTATTTCATGCAGACAAAAAGCTAGTTAAATCACTTTCTCCACTGTCTGACAGTCACCATAACTGTCACTGCATATGATCTATTTGGCAGTCCGATGCATTACCACTGCTAATGTTTTATCCCAGCTACTGTTTAAAAACAGCAACAGCATGTGTCAAGGCTCTACGTAATAGGCCATCCCCCAGGTGTGCATCAGGAGCTAAAGATGTCAGGGCTAAAGGTCGGGATCTGATTTGTTATGTAGGACTTCACGGGGAATTTTAAAGTGAACTGATCAATTCCACACAACCAACGTGCACATAAATCAATTTCGGCTTCTGGAGAGGGAGGAATGCGTCTGTGTTCGCGGCGTGCCGGAACGTGCGAACGCACACGCACGGCTGGACTCGCGGAGGCGATAGCATAATTAATCATAAATCTCTTTTGGCACTGTGTGAGCATGTTTTTATCGCCTCGTCTTCGCTTATTAAATTTTCTCTCCCGTTTATCCCTCTGTTTTAAATTGCAGAGGCCCTGGCTGCCTTGATAGACCACAGTAACTTGCCATACTATAGGGCTATGGGCGATTGGCCAAAGAGGCGGGGAGCAAAGAAAAAAAAATCATCTTTCCTTTTGACAATGTTAAGCATCGACAGGCTTATTACTGTGTTCTCTGATTTAGCTGGATGTGTTCAAGGATCTTCCCCGTGGTGGAGAAAGGTCAGCTGCTCTTAGTTGTGCTCAACTAGAATACTAATACTGTCCTTATTCAAATGATCTGCTTCAGCGCTTATTAAATTGATGGTCCAGGCGCTCTAATTTAATAGTGTTGCAGTCCGGGAGAGGGACACAGCTGCAGTCACTGGTGAATTAGGTGCTTCTGAAGCAAAGTTCAAGCTGGAGCCCTCTTTGCTTTTGGGATGCATTTTTCCCAACAAATTAGCAGTCACTGGTGCTGTGCAATTAATTAGTGCAAACCAGGAAAAGCTTGTCCTTTAATAAGGTGCTTTTTTCTCACTTACACCTCTCCCAAACACAGAAATATCACTCCCCGTCTTACCATACCTTATTCTCGCCCTTAATAGCTGTCTCCTGTTTTTCCTCTCTGTTTTACTCTCTCTTCTCCTGATTTTCTTTTTTCACTGTAGAAAAGTAGAAGGAATGGGTCCATAAAGGGTTTCATCATTAAAGCCATGTACAGTATATCTGAGTTAATAAAAGTTTTTGCAACAGGCAGAGTTAGGGTTCGAATTGGCTATACACTGTTACAGGACAAACTCCTACCACCATTGCCACCGTCACTCATTGATTGGTACAATATGACTGGCGCTCAGTTTGAAAAAGGTATTTTGCTATATTGCTATGTCCATAAATACTTTCTATATTATGAAGTCCAATAACTCTAAGCAAAAGTAAATTTTAATGAGATTTATAACAAGTCATAAACTGTGCATATGTATGGTATTTATGTAGATTTTTAACTACAGCCACACCCAATTTGTGATTTATGTTATAGATTTCATTACAATGTTCTTTGAGAATTATTAGACTTCAAAATATAGAAAGTTCTGCTAGGCATAGCATTTATACAATAAACAGTAAAACAAAAGTATGATATAACTACCTTCATTTTGCACAGAAAAGCAACAAGTAGGGGTCCACGGATTGTAGATTTCTGACCGATCACGACGTTTTAAAAAAATCTGAATTGCCGTTTCCGATTTTTACCGATACCGATTCTTTTGTCTGAAAATTTGCAAATTATAGCAAGAAAGTTGCTGAGTTGGCAACAGTGGGGTAACTATTGTTAACTGCGAAGATGCAGACATGACCTGATTGGTGGATCTGTCGGACTCTTTCACTTCAGAGCTGTAGAGGAAAGTGGCTGATTTTCAGTCTTTTTTGGAGGTAGATAAGATTGGTGGATAAGATCGGCTTCAGATGTAAGTTTCAGCTGGTCACCGATCTCCAAAAATTAAAGAAGTCAGGGCAGATTTATCAGTGCACCCCTAGAAATAGTGATTCCAACTTCTGCTAAAATTCTGACATTAATCGTACTGATTCATTTATTTATGATGTAGTCATGTTTTTGTGGTTATTTTATCTTGATTTGTAGACTTGAACCAAGTTAGATTTTATACTTATGATACCCTATGAAGTTCAAAACTAACATTGATTTTGACATGTTGATTAGTCATGGTATTTGCTCTGGTAGACTCTACATTCAGCTGATTCCAGGCTTGCCCAAAGTGTTTTAAACCATTGGTAATTTTATAAAAGTAATGGAAAGTTTACTGTTACCTTCCTTATCATGGCTGTCTACCTCTTCTGCTCCCATACGATTCCTTAGAGCCAAGTCTGACTTTCTAGTAAGCAAAGGGCAAGTGCAGTAGCCATCTTTCAGCCAAACGATTGGAGGTGGACAGCAACAACAGGGGGAGGGGAATTGTTGCTAGGGTTTGTTCCATACTGCCAGTGAAAACTGATCATTCCTCCACCGTCTTTGGGATCTCCATGAAAACAAAGGAAAAACACATTGGTTTGGCATACGAAAAATTTTTACAGCCTTGACATACACTGATACCTGAAACGTGTCTATGTACAACAGCAGTATCTTAAGTAAAATAATTTGCATTTGAGCCAAAAATACACACTGAGCCTAACTTAATAAAGTGTAGTAAATTATCTTCTACTTAGCACATCTTTGCTTACCGCTTCTCTGTTCATTTGAAGAGAAGAAACCAATATTTGCTATCTATTTTTTTTTAAATATGGGGAAAAAAATTCCCCCCAAAATTTGCTCTAAATATGCTGCATGTGCTGGTATGCACACTTGGCCTGGTTTAACAAAGACAGGGAGCTTGATTTGATTCAAATGATCACATTTTCTTTAGCATGAAAGAGTAAATGCTTGTACATAGTGTTCTTTTTCCACATAACCCAATAAAAATTTTTTTTTCCAACAGCAGAACAATGATAGATGGATGAATAGATAAAGAAATAATTAACTTTGAACCCTTACAATGAGAATTTTCTGCTTGTAACAGTATTTATTTAACTTGGTACAGTTGAAACTGGATATTCACATTAAATGACATAATTTTCTCCATCATTGTTTGATATTAAAATATTACTTTTTCTTAAAATTCAGAAGTTGACTTGTTCATCATATTCTTCCCTCTCTGGTTGAAGAAGAGGGAAGTCATACTTAAATTATATGACATGGGACAGATGTGTTTGTATCCTTTCTCAAGCTTCTCATAATAGATTGCTAGACTTTTGATTAATTCCTTAAATGGTGTCACTGAGTCAGGTTTATTTCTCAACCTTGTTCACACACTACATATCGGCTCTTCACACAAAATTTCTATGAGACTTCAGGATTTCCCCAGAAAACTTGCCCGGTGGGCGATGCGCCGAGGCGGTCCACCGGTGGTCCACTGTATTTTTGTATTAAAAGATGTTAAGTAGACACGAAATGTAAAAATATTACTGGGTAATTAGATGTTACAGGAAAACATCGGCAATAAAACAATATTTAAGCCCACAACTAGTCTTAAAAACAACAAATCAAAAAAATGCAATTAAAATGAATATAAATTATTTGCACTTCCGTTTAATCCAAATTAGGTCAGCAGCTCCATAAGGTTCCCCAGGTCTTCAGGCACCCATAAACACCCATAAACATGGACCACAGATACATAAATGTAACATTTGCTTATTGAGATTATCAATGCTGCTAAATTTGACTTAATGGTTTCAGCTTACATAAATTAAAAGATTTTAAATTGTTTAACATTTATATGTAAGATTTTAAGGAGCTGGCAAGTTTACTCTAAAAGTTCAAAGAATGATGCTCATAGTTAAATTGTTTTGTTGTCATAGCTACATTCTGATGCAATGAGTTTAATCTTTGAGCTCTGTTTGTTCACAAATACAAATCAATAAACTACATTTATAACTGATTGATTTTTAGGTTGGCCAATGAAACTACTCCCCCTCTCACAGATTTCACTACATGTAACACAGAAGCTGTTAGAGGTGCTGATGGTTTTAGCAGGAAGAGGGGCCCCTAAATCAAATTTTGCTCAAGTCCTCATACAGCCTTGGACCGGCCCTGAAGGATGAGTTAAATCCGCTTCACTGCAGGGAGACATGATTTAATGCTACTAATGTGACTTTAGTAGCTCTTCCATTCTTTTCCTGTTGAGTTTTTAACAAGCGCCACAGAAACTGTTTTGGTTGCTCGAGTTTTAAGGGATGAGTTTCTCAGATCTCCATACGGCCGTGCGCATCAACTCTGGCTGACTAAGTAGACAAAGCATTTGATATGGTTTGATGCGTCGTGTAACCGGAAAAATAATGATAGAAATAATTATAAAACAATATAAACCCAGCGTAATTCATGACTACGAGGAGAGCGCAAAAGCTCTTCACTGGGCTGAACCTGCATGATAAGGTTAGCACTGGTTCATTAACTACTAACGCACCAGCCAACCGGGACCACATACATAAACTTTACAGGGAAGACAGAAAGCAACACGCTGGGCAGCGTGTTGAGATGTAAACACCCCACATCATTCTTTATTCACAAAGATAAACCAATCTCACCACTTGCTCAATGCTCACCTCAGAAAGCACGATTACAAGTTATTCCTGCAGTTCACATAGAGCTGCGTGACCAGAGCTAACGCAGTGGGTTTTAAACTCTTACCTTGATGCAGAGTTCTGTAAAGAGACATAATTCATCACAGGGGGTTCATGTAAATATCCACACGTCACCGTGTCCAGTTTGAGTGAAAGGAGGCGCGCGATCCCCGCTGAGGTAAACTAATAAAAGAAAGCAGTGACAGCGCGCAAGGTAACGCGCAGAGGCTTCAACTGTGTGATTGGTCCGCTCTGCTGGCTTTAAATGCATAAAGTATATACCTGTCTTCTGTAAACCTATATTTTAGGAATAAATATGCTCCGCCAGTTAAACGCTCAGAGCAACAGACAAGCTTGCAATCCGGCTTGATTTTTAAAAAAAAAAGAAGCTATTTTTTAAAATTTTCTTTTTAATTATTATTTTCCTAAAAACAAGCAACGCTTAGTCTGGCAAGGGGGCTAGTAACGAATGTCAGGCCGCCAGGCTTATATTACACTGGGGGAAACCCGGGACTTCGTTTACACTGAGCCACTCTTAAGTTAAATTCAAGCTTTGAAACATTCCCACCTTTTTCTCCCAAACTTTGGAATTGTATTGCTTTTGGAGCAATATCTTTCTGCTGGCTGAGTTTCATCCTATGTCAGTAGTAGTTTGACAGTGAAAAATGACAATTTATTACAATCTTCAAAGGGGGTTTTGGTTTTGTTATGGACTTAATGTACACAATAACCAAAACACGTTAAATTTCTATGACCTTCCTGAGTTGTATGTGTTTATTCAAGCGTATTGTCTGAACAGATAAAAATGGCATGTTCATGAATCTGGAAACTTGTGTCTGCGCCTATCATTCCTGATTAGTTTTCCTTACCCAAAGAGGCTGAACAACAAAAAGGTGCCTTAAAATCTACATGTGTGCATTAAGTTATCTCAAATATGGTTAATTAGCCTATCAGAAATTTGAAAAGTTATGACATAATGGCTTTGCAAAATTTTCATGATGACATGATGAAAAACCAAAGATCCATTGGTTCCTGGAGGCTGAACGTGGAGTGCAGTATGCCATAAATAAGGGTGGTGGGGCACCATCATTGCTGATAGAGGTCCGTTTACTTGCACACACACACATACACAAGCAAGAAGCCTGGCCCAGTGCCTCCTCAAGTAATAGACTCTAGTGAACCCAGTCAGCATTGTTATTTTGAGATTGATGTGACCTTGATGCCATTTAGTGCAGTGATTTGTTTATTGGCACTTATTTTGATGCGTGTGGAAGCGAGCCTTAAAAGCCAGAGACAAGCACAATCATTCACACAAACATGCGCACACATACACACATCGAGGAAGATAAAGACAGAGGGGAAAAAACACTAAAAAGATGAAAGAGAAGGGAAGAAAAAGTATAGGAGATGGAGTAGAAGAGATATACTCCGGGGGCAGATTACATAATACATCATTCACAAACCATTGTTGCCAATATGTCTTTTATACTCCTTAAATTGCTCTTGCCATCACAAGGCTCCCTCTGTGCTTTGACAAATGCATCACAATACACACAAACATATTGTATTGTCTCTCCGTACAGTTTGTGTACAGTTAGTGGAGTCTATCACATGCCTCCTGGGATGCTGCCGAGCGCGGAGAGAAAAGCTGGTGTCGAGCAGGAGTACTGTACGGTATTGATGGAGCTATGTTTCTGTTAGGCAGTGAAAACAAAGTCTCCCTGATGCACAGTGGAGTGTAGAGGGATCAATAGATGGGGAGCGCTTCATTTCCTCGGGCTTCCACTGAAGAAACACTCACTGATGTGTCAGGGCTGCCGCAGCTGTTGCTTTGACACCGACGAGATACAAACCACCGCGCCGCACCGTTTGAGGATAGAGATGGAGACACACACAGATGCACACACGCATGCTTCGGATGGGAGTACGCACACAGTATGATGAGGGGACAAGGGAAAAAGAAAGGTCAGTGTTGAGTCACATTGTGCTGTATTATAATAACAAGAAACAGACATGGAGCAAGGTGAAAAGGTGGGTTTAACTGACACACAGGATATAACAAGACATAAGCCTGACTGATGGGGAACGCATCAGCCAACGAGCAGGACCGAATGAGACACGTGACCGCGTGCAGGGGGAAGAGTTTGGCTGGCGTTCGGGATAACATGGGGCCAGAGCCTGGGGCGACCAGGGAGAGTGGAGAGCCCAGCTGTCACCTCAGTCAGCCCCTTCTCTGGGGGCAACTGTCAATCAGTAGCCCCTTATATCGCTCCGTCATTGAAGCTAATTGCTATTGTCACCCCAGGAGACCCACAGGATGCCATTGCAAGTGCAATTGCCCTTTTGGACTGACAACACGGTTTCCAAATGTAAGTATAAAGGAGATGCAGGAGATCCAGAGAGGATAATCAAAGGTGGGTCTGGTAGAGGATTAATAAAGTATTGCAAAAATTAAAGGAGGGATCAGAAGAAAAATGAATCTGAAACAGCATACGTCCCAACCCCACAGAGTAAATCCTGGGGCTCTGTCTGACTGAGCAGAGTCCCTCAGCAACACATATGCATTGAGGTTTACAGAGACACACTCTCTTACATACTCTTACAGAGTGCCTCACACACATGCACGCAGCAATAGACCTAATGAAAGTAAGATGGATGCTTTTGGAAAGATTGTTGGCTGTGTTATTAATTGCTGTCTGTCCACTCCTACTGATAATGATAGGCTGCATCCTGGAGAATTTGCAGGAAATAGATTTTATTTGGAAGGATTATTTATTGTTGTCTTCATTGGAGGAGTGGTGTGTTTAGGAAAGTGAGGATTTAAATAATGGCCTGTGTGAGATAAGTCCTTGCGTTAATTCCTCTGGTGCTTCTTCTTTCCGTGGCACCTCATTGAAGCAACCCTTTCACATTATGCAGATGTTAGTCCTTTCACTACTGGGTGTGAAAAGAAACATAAAAAATATTGGTCATCATGAATACTTCTGGCATAGCTTCAAACAAATGTATAAGTTTATTCACCATACCTTTTCAGACTTTGAATTGCTGTTGAATTGTAACAGATCAACACCATGATTTTTTGTTATTTAGAATATTTTGGAAAAGTTAATTTAAGTTACCCACTTAGCTATGTAAAACGCATATGGATGAAATACTCAGACTGATGTTTTAAACCTATGGTTATTTTAATTTATAGAGATTTTCGTCCTACAGCTAATGAAAACACATGTAATAATATTAAGAATATTAGATCAGACTGAAACATTTTAATGCAGAAATGTGGGCTTACTGAAAAGTATATTTAAAACCTATTTAAAGGTACTTTGGATCTGACAAATATATTTGGATCACGTTCTGATAAAATCACGGAATCAAAAATGTCCATTCACATATTTCTTTCAAAAAGAAGGTATTCTGCTTGGATAGGACAAAAAGTGAGCTTTTTAGAGTGCCAGAATTGATGGAATGACGCTAAATACAGGGCAAACCTGTTAGAGGTTGCAAAACACTTAAGGGGTAAAGTTCATCTTTTAGTAGAACTTCAACACTAAATGTGCCTCTAATGTTCAGAATAAATCCTATTCATGACCCAGTCAAAGTCCAGACCTAAATCCAAAAGAAAAAGAAGACAATACTTGTTTGCAAACTATTTCAATCTATTCTGACAAAGCTTGAGCTATTTTACTATGAAGAATGTGCACATTTACATATAAATGTGCAAATGTGGTTGACACTTGCAGTGTAAAATTCATGTGACTGAGAGGGACACAGTCCGACAAAGAATGCAAGTATCAATTAAGATTTGTATTTGCAAAAACATTTTAAAAACATTTTTATTTTATAATACATTTTATGCATTGCAGGTCGTTGGTTAGCCTCAAAATCTCAAGAAAATTCAATAAAGTTAGTGGTGGTTAAAATATGTACAAGTTCTGCGAGTTGTTCATTGTGTATTACTTGCAGTGTAATTCATTTGATTCTACTTGTAATTTAAAGATGTTTTTGCTAAACATCCGTGGCTTTACTAAGATGGACATGCAGATGCACAGCAGTCGTTTCAGAAATTCCAGTTCTGTTGCAGTTTGTGCTGACAGAAACAAAACATTCTTGTCAAAGGAGACGGAGGAAAGACGAGGAAAAACAACACCCACGTTTGTTCCAGTACGGTTGAGACTACTATGTTTTCTCATTTGCTTTCCTCCGCTCTCTTGAGTGCAGAGGGACAGCATTATCATACAATAACACAGCCCACCCTAACCTCCAATCCCACTACTCTCTCACAACATATAAATCACGATGCTTGGGTGTCATGGCGGCTGGAGGCGTGGTAGCTGCTGTGACACGGAGGATTCTGCTGTGGGTGTGAAATCACTTGACCCCCAGCATTAACCTTTCTGAGAGAGAAGGGCCGCCGCTCTCTCCTCAGCAGGCTATGAACAAAAGAGGCCTGGTATTGATTAAAATCTGTGGTACACACGTTTGTATTAAACACTAGCTTAGACGCCTATGTTCCCCAAACAACTCTTAACTCAACGCTGCTAGTACCTTCCCTCACATGAGGAAGTCACAGGATGTGTTTTTCTGCTGCCAGCATCCCTGACTGGATGCATATGGGCACAAACGCACCAGGCTATCGACTCAGATGGCACAAGAGCAAGGCGGATCGTTTCTTTAGCTTAGGGTGCCAAAGGTCGCTATAAATGATAGAGAAAGAAAGAGCAGGAAAGGTCTTGGTCTCCGGGGTGATCAGTGTTTTGTCATCTGGAGCGATGTTTACTTTTTCTCAGCACAGGTTCTCCTCCCTTCATCTCCTCCCCATCCTCTGGATCAATACTCTGCATCCACAAAGGTCTGCGAGAAGGCATGCGAGCATGTGAGTCAGTCAACACTTACTGAGCTAAAGGCAGTGGAGGCTGAAATCTCCCAGGGTACAGATCGTGTTCCATCACCTTTCCTCCCACTTTAGCGATTCTGTGCGGTGTGAGATGCAGAGTTTATATAATGTAGGTGGAAGGCAGAGAGAGTGCCTTGGCAAAGTATTCACACCCCTTGTACTTTCACATTTTCCACCATAAACTTCGGTGTGTTTTATTGGAATTTGATGTGAGGGACCGTCACAAAGTAGTGCATGATTAAAAAGTGGAATGAAAACTATACATAGTTTTACCAAACTGACCTTTTATAAAACAAGGTCAAAAATTAATTTGAAGTCAAAAGAATTTGACCTCACCATCCCAACAGGAAGACCTGGGGGGAGGCGGCATCCATGATGATCAGAGTTAGTGGGAAGATAGATGGAGCTAAATGAAGGACAGTCCTGGTGGAAAACCTGTTGGGTGCAGCAAAAGGCCAGAGACTTGGGCATTCAATTTCCAGCAGAGCATTCAGTCTAAACATACAGCTTAGAATCATCTAAATCAAAGCAGATTTATACTTCAGATGTCCTAGTCAAAGTCCAGACCAACATCTAAAGAGAATTAGTGACAAGACACTTAAGCTTGCCACTAATTCTTAAGCTATTTTGCAAAGACTTCTGGTTAAAGCTTTCAGTCTCTAGATGTGTACCCCAAAAGACTTGCTGCAAATGCAAATTCTACAAAGTACTGAGTCAGGGGAGCTAAGAACAAATGCACACCACAGTTCTTATTCAGAAAAAAATATAGAGAACAGTGAGTAGAATTACATTTGGAAGGAACACGGTTGAAAGTTGTGTAAAATCTCACACAATTAGTTATAATTCTGCTGCTATAGAAAACAAGTCAGAATAATGGATTTTACAGATTGTTGTAATATTTTACTAACAAAATCTGAGATCTAAAGTAACTTAGACTTTTTATTTACAAGTGGCTGTTTAAATAGAATAAATGCACTGAGTTTTTGAATCGGTTTCTTTCATGTTCAGTAATTTGTCAAAATTATCTTGCAGTTAAAATACTGTTCCTCTACTTTAATAATAACATTTTTGCCCTTTATTTTTTTGTCTACTTCTGACTGGCATTCTCATGTGTTTTTGTTGTTTCTATTCCTTCAGTTATTTAGAAAGCTGAGACAGTTAGATATGTTGAAAAAGTTAAATTAGACTGTTAATGGACTTTTTAGTTCCTGTACTTTAATGATGTCACTTTTACTCTTGTCATAGTGCTGGGATTTAGAGTTTATCAAATATTCTAAATAAAATTTAAAAAATTGACATTCTGCATATATTTGCTCGTGTTGACTCGACCACCTGGAAATCCACATCAAACTGTACATAAACTTAAAGGCGAAACATGCTTTGTAAACCTCTATCACATACAAGCCACAAAAAGAAAAAAGAAAAAAGTTTCCATTCTATAATGGTGAGCAGGACTTGAACAATAAAATGCATTCAGCTTCTCTGACAAGCTCCACTGGCCTTACAGGCGTACTTTTCTCAGTAAGGCTGCCCTTTGATTATAAATGGTCCATCACGAGGCTGTTAGTTCGTTTAAAGGCGACGGTAACTGTGCTCCACACACCTTAACCTCGCAGGCAGGACGAGGGTCGCTTTTCACAGGGAACGCCAGCATCTGTTCCAGGAAGTGCCCGTCTCGTTCAGGCCTAATTGTCGTTCCTCCATGAGAAGGCTGGTAAGTGAGAGCAGGATGGTGGGGTGGTGGTGGGGGCTGTCACGTTCCCGTCACATCCCAATGGTCCGGTAAATAGAGCGTGTGAGAGCGCCCCCCCTCCCCTCCTCCTAAGTTACTGACGGACGAATGGCCTACCATCCCACCCCTTTCCCTCCTCCATCCTCCTTCCCCTTCAATTCCTTAGCTTTCTTGGCCCCTTATTTATCTCTACTCAGTCATGTTCTTCACACGACTAGAAAATAATTAATTACTGCACCCAGTGATGATTTATGATATTACTGACATAATTAATGATACACATCAATTTTCCTGCTTAATTGAAGGGGGCTGCAGCGATAGCACCAAGAAAAGGCCATCGTCTCGGAAATGTGACAAACACTCCTCCATACTTATTCGCTTTGCCCTGAAATAAATCCTGCTTCCCTTTAGCCACTTGTTCCCATTCTTTTAAATCCCAACTTCTTTTCCAGAGGCTCCGAGTTAAACTTGAAAGCTGGACTGTTGTATTCACATGTAGATCTGTATCTGCACACATCTCCATCTTGTTGTGTACGTGTGTTTGCGTATGAACTCCATAATGGCCTCTATAAGCATGTCTAGGTATACAGGAATATATGATTCATGAAGATGCGTGTGGGGCATATGTAATTCCATCTCTACCCCGAGGATGAGAGACAACAAGGTAGTGCATGAATATTTGATTTGCCGGAGAGAAGCTATAGGATCTATGCACAGCATTTTAATCAGATGACCGCAGAATACTTCTGTTAGAAATCAGCACGTTTACACTTGCTTGTATGTAAATTGGTTGGTTTTTAATTGTCCATCCCCCTGATCTGTAGCTCTCTTCAGTGCATGTTTTTGCATATCACAGGATAATTCTGCTTATGTGGAATTTGTGAGTTCACGAAATATGAATCGCAACTTGGCTATTCCGAAAACACAGTCTGCCATTTTGTCCCTTCCTGTCACACTTCTAATTAAACTTTTTGGTACAGGCGTGCCTAACGTTGTGTAAGTTAGTTGAGTTAATAGTGTGTTTTTATTGGCTCACAGTGAATTTTAACTCTTCAGGAGTTTGTGCCATGGAGTTTTCATTTCATGTGTTGCTGCTTCTAGGGGAAAAATTATACTCGTGTAACTGACAAATTACATAAGTTTATTTGTTTGGCTGTATTTTGATTTATTTTACAGATAAGATATCCTACAAAAAATCTCAATATACATTCATGTTTTAATTTACTTTAAGTGTGATCCATGATTATTCCAGTTGAAACCATGACCCATTATGCAAACAAAATAACTGTGAGAAATTAGACGTTTTCTTACAGAAGACTACACATTTCTTTCTGAAATCTGTGGTTGTCCAAAAGTGTATGGAATTGATGCACAGATGATACAGAACATATCATGGTGGACAAATTCAATTCCATTTCAAAGTGGCAAAAATGATCAGCACCTAATTTCACTGTAAATTGTAGGCCATATGTATGAAAAGTCTCTTAACTGAAGAAGAAGCAATAATAGACAATTCTGGCAGCACTATTGGAACATTAAACATTTCAAAAGTTTAAAACGGTGTGTTTTTATTGCAGATTTAGTTTTTATTGCATACAGATTTAGGCAGACGGACTGGTATATTAAATGCAGGTATGAAATATCCACTAGGCCGAATCAAAATGAGGTGGGTAGAAAGGAATTGTTTTAGAAGTTGGAGCAAATTCTTTGTGTACCTGGCATGCTCAGGTATTTTCTTTTGTTCCTATTCTTCAAATGTTATTTAGAAAGCAGTGACAATTATATATGTTGAAAAAAGATAAAAATGCTCCTAGTCTTTTGAGTATTTCCAATGTTTCCAAGTTACAGATACTAACAAAACTTTTCTATAAAAGATTAGTTCATGCACTAATGGTTGTAAAAGTATAAATAATAATAATAAAAAAGTTAGAAAGCTTACCGAAGCCCTCTAGGTGAACTCTTACAGTGAACTCTATTCGAGAACTTCTCAGTAAGCCCCTGGATAAAACCCCCCCCTAAAACGATCAGTTGGTTTCAGCAACCAACTGATGGTGTCAACACACAGAATACAGACAGAAAGTGCCAGGGGGAACGGTAGTTGTGGACTCGGATTAGTCTCCATAGCGACGGCAAAGGGAAGACGGGCAAAATTTTTTGCTACATGTGAAAATGATTGGCAGCTCCATTCCTCCACAGCTGACCCAGAGAAATTAGCGAGTAAGTGTTAGAAAGCCCAGCTGCTCTGACGGGGTCTCCATACCTTTTTAAAAGTCCTCTTGTAAAGTGCTTCACTTTGACATTTGCATAAGAAACATGGCATGCTTTGCAGAGGGGGGCCTGGGGTGGTTTTGGGGTGCTTTAACATCTTTAGCTCGACGGCTTCTTTGTGATCAAGGAGGGCGATGAGGGAGGGGAGAGAGGGCTGCAAGATGAAAATAACTTAATTTCCACAGCTTCAAGCTGAGGGTATAAGTTCAAGATGCAGTCCCACTCAGGCAGAGTTTGTCCATGTGAAAAATTACCTCATGCACATCAAAAAGTCTATTTAGTTGTTTTTTTTTCTAAGTCTACTGGGTTAATATGTGCCATTTTAACTGCATAAAGAGATAAACACCATTGTATGTTTTGTTCATCTTATTTCATGTTTTCAATCACTTTTTTTTTGCTTACAAATACTGATAACTGTATAAACAGCACTGATAAAAGTTAATAACAGCAGAAAAATAGGAGAAAGCCTCGTCCAGCAGTACACTAACAAACATATATACACTTGCATGAAAAGCAACATTTACATGATAAAAGAAAAAGGAAAAGAGAATCAGCTATCAATTGAATTCTGATGCCTTTGTTTTCAAATTTGACATTTTTAAACATATGCCCCATATGAAATTGTATATTTGTGAAAGTTGCACGTATATGAGATTTTATTTAAAAAGAAAAAATAGCTCTTACCCCATCACCTTTATAAACATTAATGTGAAATGTTTTTTTAAAATCCTCTTAAGATTTTAGAGATATTAGAATCCCTCAACAAATTTCAAAGTCAGGAAATTTAAAACTGGGTGAAACTTCATAGAAAAAAATAATAAAACAAATAAGATGAAAACTGCTTGATAATTTTATTATTTAATAAATGTAAAAAAAGTAATAGAAAATCTAAAACAGAAACAATGGAGTCTACATCTGCTGGCAGCTGCTATTGATTGGAGATAATTTAGCAATCAGTTGCACCAATCAAAGGTCATTATAATTAACACTAGGGGGCACCAGTGTTCCATGTAATGCTGTTTCAACTGTAGCGAGACCACTTACAGAATATAGACTTCTGATAAATGATATGCTTTTAGCCCCACAACACGTTTTTCACAACTTGGTAGAATAAAAAAGTTGCAAATATTTTTTTAATACATTTTGACAAGTTTTCAATAACAATAAAAAAACACAATGAGAGATGATACAAGAATTTATTACGCTAGTAGAACAGCTGAATTATTTTCTTTTCAGGAGAAATGACTGCTGGAGAAACAGAGGTCAAGGTACTCACAAAGGAAAGCCTAATGGAAACGAGCACATGTTTTATCTACTCATTACAGTTCTTGTTTTCATCAGCTGAAGAAAAATCAAACTAAACAATTAACCAATCAGATTGAATGTCAAAATGGATTATTTAAAAGTCAGAAAGAGCACAAATGGTTATACAAATGTGTCCCCTTGAAATTAGTTTAGGTGATAATTATATTTTATGTCAGTTCTTTACAATATATATTTAAAACAATTTTGAACTGATTTTCAAATTTATGGAAACTATATAACAGCGTGTATTTTTTTCAAGTAGGTTTTTTGGACTGCAGAATGATTGAGTAAGTTGGAAATTACTTTTTTCCTACACAGGTAAGTTACCTTAACGTTAAAGGAAGAGAAAAAAAAAACTCACATTAAGTCAACACTTTTGTCATTAATTTAATACTTAAACTTCTACCTCAAATATTACATTTTACAATTCACCATAACTATTAACATTAAATGTATAAACTATTTACTTAATGTTTTCTTGTTGGATCATTGACGATCATTTCTGTTGCAATTTTGCAGAATACATAATAAGCATACACATCTAAATAAATGTACTATAAATCAATATGATCAAAAAAATTTTATATATTTAATTAATGCCTCACAAAATTCATAGCAGTCATTAAGACACCGGTACAATTTTTTTTTGCGTAAAACTACATTATCCACAGATTGCAAATAATTTGGCTGAACTTGAGTTCACTTGTGCGTTTCTGCAAGAAACCTTGCAGGATTTTATGGAGTTCTACGTATCGTAGAGCTCCTTTTCTTTCTAAGTTCAGATTTTTGTGATTTTGGATGTGTGTTTGAGGCCTAAAAGTGCACGCATAGTTTTATTTTTTATTTTTAACCAAATTGTTAATGGTGACTAGTTCCTCGCTGATTTATAACACAGTTTCTCCCTTTTGTTTCTGATAATTTTTCTTCCTCGCGGTCTTGGTGGCGTTCGGTTTGTAAGCGTGGCCGGTTTGTTTTTCGAGCCTCAACGTTCTTTCCCTGGCACTCACGCCTACACCTTCTAACACATTCACACATGGACCTCCAGCTCCCTGAGTAATCATTGTTCAGTGGCTCTGGTCAGCATGTTGTCACCTGTATCCCATTAAGAACATTCTTGCCTCAGCACACAATCACCAAGTTTCCCTTTCTGTCTTTCTCTCTGTCACACACACCCCCACGCGCACACACGCCCACACACGCACACTATTCATCCTCATCTCCATTCTGCCATCCTCCCCTGCTCAGCCATGGTTTTTTACCACACCTGGTGCATTGGCCTTTTTCTCGACCTGTAAATTTTGCGCTACCAATCTTTTGCCTTGAATAGGGAGACCTTGTGAATCACTGCTTGATAAAACCTTTCTGGGCTGCTCTGCATTTTTTTGCCTTACAAACAATTTTTCCCCCCCCTCACTTAAATCAAATAGAAATGGGCTGAGGAGGATAGTGGAGCAGACGTTTGCTGGAGCAGGGAGCCTTGAGGGGCTTGGGTCATGGGGCATCCGTAGCCACACCCCTCTAGCTCTGGTGCCCACTCCCCCTTGGATTCTGATTGGTTAAGTGAGCAGCAAAGCGAAGCACAATGTGCCTTCACCTAAATAATCAGAATGAGACGACAGTAATACACTGCTTCCAGCTAAATCTAAACGCACTGCTGTAAATTCACTCATTAATAATCTGTTGTTGCATTAAAGAACAAATGAGGATAATTTTCCCTCTTGTGCTCTTACATGGGACTAATTTTACACATTTTAGGATTGCAAATTCTAACTTCAGGAATAGTTAAAAGACATAAAAATCATGATTTTATTTTATATCTTTAGATTTTGTTATTCCTTTTGCATATAAAAAATAATTTTTATAAGTAGATATGAACATAGGGAGATGTATAACTGCAGAGACAAATCCACATTGATGCAGAGAAGTGCCATCTCCCTATCATCTGGCACTGACACCTGCTCCATGGGACATGGCAGCTCCCTCACAAGCCCGGCCGAGCTCCAATCATCTACTTGCCATAACCTTACGGCCGCCTTTTGTCCTCACCTCCGCCAAGATTCATTTGTGTCGCCCCGGCAGGTCTGACCGCCGAACAATTCCCCGGCAGAGCAGGAGGGAAATACATTTCACTGATTAAAGATATCTAGTGACTGCTCTACATGCTGTCAGCACAATGTTAGTTCCCGTCCGCCCCCATCATAACTGTACCTTATGTGTAGCATCTTCTGGATTATGCATTTTCTACTGATTTGACCCTCTCCTAACTCTGCATGATGTAATTTCAGAATTTCAATGCAAACAGAATTCCAAAGTTTATAAAAATATGATTGATACAAGTAAACTTAATTTCACTGTGTACCGACAATACATTAATTCAAATTAAAAAATTAGGCTTAGTAAACTTTTTAAAATTTGGTAAAAAAACTTAAAGGGAAAACCACATTAAAAAAATAAATAAATGAACATGAAAGAGAGGAGCTATTTACACTTTTTGCTCTGTGTTGCCATTAGTCTTCGAATGATGTGTCCAACTGTTGTGAACTGTCTGAAAATTGAAGTGCATTACAACTTAACTAAATTAAACTTTGCTGAAAAAGCCTCAAATCTGTGTCTCAATGTAATCAGCTGAGTTTCTTTGCATAGATACCTTTACAAATGGCATTATAAACTGAAATTGATTGCATTGTATTGTAACTAGCATCTAACCGGAAAGAATGCAACTGAATTTGCATAAGGCTATAATCTTGATTTGTATTGTGATGATTTAATTATACATTTTGAATACATTGAATATAAATTGAACTTGTTTATGAAGGAATGTATGAGAATGGCTTTTTTTTCTTCTTTTTTTTTCTCGGAATTGGCGCCACATAAATAAACTGAACTGAATTGAATTCAACCTGAGAGGGAAGTAAGGCAGAGCAGAATAAGCACTGAGGTTGGATGGGCACAATAAAGAGGGAACATGTGTATCTGTTATTATGAGTGCGTCTCAGCTTAGTGGTGGTGGAACCTGACCTTGGTGATTTTTTTTTCTCTCCCTTGCAGAATGCTTCTCCAGCAGCATGCCAGCCGGCTGTAAAATAAAATGGAGGACGGCACGCACACAGTAAATCAGAAATAGCTGGACCGCTGAGCTCTGGATGTGCTTTAAGAGTCCCTCTCTGTCATAAAAAGGCACTTGCAACCTGCAGCCTGAAGTAGAATGATTTCTCAGAGAGAAACAGAGCATTTTCTAACTGAGATCAAATAGAAAAATTGACAACTTGGAAATTAAATACTGCATGCCTTACATTTTATTTCCTTTTCCAAAAATTGTGTCCTTATTGCTTTTAGCCTTTTTTAACCTCTTGTCCATCCCCGATTTAAGCCAATCAGTATTAAATAGGTAGAAATGACCATGTGCACCATTTCTCCAGGCCAGCAGGGGGCATTGCTAGATGACCTGCAAACTGATGTGCTTGAACAAATCACAAATCTGTGATTAATTAAGGAGGAAGCATCCTCGTCTTTGTTCTCTTATTTGTTGTTGACTTTGTTCACATGCAAGTTTCAGTTCATTTCATGTTATTATTTTGACTCTGGTGCCCTGCCTTCATTGGCACTGTCTCCATTCTCCGCACTGACACAAGAACACACACACCAACACACGCCCACATACACGGAGTGGCCTATAACTTCAAATGACTTGATTGTTCTACTTTCTTCATCTGGTTCTCCTGTATATGGGTCGCATGTTTTGGAAGGTGGAGTTGGAAGAGATGTGGGAATTGGCACATTCATTTTTTTCTTTCTTTTTTTTTTTTTGGGAGCGTTTTGCCCATTTTTATTTCAGGAGTCACCTCCAAACCCTAATTAACAAGCAAAGCCATCAAATCAAACTTTACCAGTCCCAAAGGTGCTTTTAGCAGGCAACTGGCACAGACATTTTCCGTGCCATTTTCTCCTGCCACCTCTAGAGTTAACTCACAGCAGTTTCAATTTGCTCTCTCATCTCTCTATGTGTTTGTAGAACGTGGGTGTGTTTGCGTGCGGGGGCGTGCGTGCGTGTGTGTGTGTGTTGGGAGGAGCACGAGGGCCAGAGTTCATTGCGACTGACAAGTGCTGCTGCTGTTACGAAGGGCAAAGATCTGGAGACATCAAACCCTCCACAGGCTCATTGCCCATGTGTAAAGT
This sequence comes from Xiphophorus couchianus, assembly GCF_001444195.1. Classification (NCBI taxonomy): domain Eukaryota; kingdom Metazoa; phylum Chordata; class Actinopteri; order Cyprinodontiformes; family Poeciliidae; genus Xiphophorus; species Xiphophorus couchianus. The sequence goes on from NC_040239.1 coordinate 19,850,138, forward strand.
TACCACTGTGTGTTGCTAATTTGCAGTGTGCCTGTGTGTGTTTTAATGCAATTAGTGTGTGTGGCTTGTGCTTTAGAGCGCGTTTGTATGCATGCGCTCATGTCAGAGGCGACAGGCGAGTGTTAGATGTCAGCAGAGGTGAGAAACTGTGGAATATGGAGAGCAGCGGAGTGGCGCTCCGTGTGACACCAGCCCTGTAGACAAGGGTTAAGCAGGGAATAGGGAATAGTTCTGAGGTAATAGCATGGGGGCGGAGGGTTGATGAGGAGTGAACAAAGGTGATGCAGTGTTTCACAGACACGACACCCTGATATGCTTTGTTGGCTCATTTGATAGGAGCATATGAGTGAAGGAGTGTGCCCTCGGGGGAAATTTAATAGCAGTCAACATCAGACTTTGTGCTATGAAAGTAAAAAATAGGGTAAATATACAGCGTTATGATAGTAGAATAATTCAGTAGTGTATTGGGCGATGTGTAATCAAGTCTTGTCTGCTCTCTTAAACCAATATGACCCGGCTGTTGGTGACTTTATTTGAATCATGATTCAACATGGAGCTGATGGGAAAGCCTTAGTGCTTTTATAGTGAAAACATTTGTCATTAAACCAGAGATCTCTAGTTTTTATTTTTTTTAATTTTTTTTTACTTTTCCTCTCATTCTCTTAATATGTCAAGTTAAAAATTGTACATTTAGCCAGAAGCAATATTAGAATCATAATTCCAGTACCTTGCAGAAGTTATCGTCTCTTTTTTTTAATGTACATTTTGTCTTATTATAGCTACAGATTTTGATATCTTTTAACTTGATTTCACAAGCATACATGACTATGCTTTGATGCAAGTCATTTAATTGTATGTCTGGCCATTTTCAAGGCTGCTGTTCTGCTGCAGCGTGATCGTCTCCCTCCGTCTGTTGCAAGATTTCTTCCAAGAATGTTGTGTATGTAGCTCCATTCACCATCCCCTCGTTTCTGTTGTGGTTTAATGAAGGTATCCCCACAGGATGACACTGCCAGCACCATGTTTCAGCTGTGGCATAATGTGGTTGAGCAATATGAGGAGTTGTTCTTCTGCAACTCTTTCCAAGTTACTGAGGGCCTGCTTTTATGTTTAATGCTTTCTTCGTTTGAATTGTCTCTCAGCTTAGGTTAATGGTCATGTCTTAGTGCATTTAGAGTTGTTCCACTCTCAGACAATGGATTCAACAGTAGTCAGAGGGATGTTCAAAGCCTGGGATTTAATTTTACAACTTAGCCATGATTTTAAATTTCTGAGCCAACCCTTTCTATGACCTATCTGCTGTGTTCTTTGATCTTCATGAGGCTGTTTGATCTGTAACACCCTCAGACGCCTTCGCAGAACTTTATACCTAGAGAGATTACATTTTTAATTAGATCAAATCACCTGCTTGCATTGAATTTCATTTTGGGATTTTAGAGTTTCAGAGCATTTAGGACTTAATGATTATGTACCATGTGCATGCTGTTCTAAGTAAAAATATATTGATTTCTGTTTGTCTGCTCTATTTCTGACTTGTTGAGCTCGTCCATTTATTCAATAATTTAGCAAAAAAATGTTTATTAAATGTTGCTCATTTTGTCTATATATAGTTTTTTTTCAAAATGTGATTAATTACAGACCTAGTTATCATTAGTGGTGTGACATGATTAAAACGTTTTAATAAAGCCCCATCCCTAATAATAACTGAAAGAAGAGGACCTCAGTAGCCTTTATCAAATAGCTAATTGACAGGAAATAGCGTTGAGAAGGAGGAAATCACACAACATATGGGAATCAAACCCAGAACAACTGTGTTGAAGACTACAACCTCTGCACATGGTACACATGTTTAAACAACTGATCCACCAGGACCCCAAAAGATCTTTAAGAAAAGTACTTACTGTGACCATTGTGAAGGTTTTCTTTCAGGTATTGTTTAGAATAATAATTTCCCTTTAGGTTGCCTATTTAACATGCACTCTGATAAAATTATTGTCAAAGTGAAAGAAATTGAAGTCGGTGTGTGAGATGCTTATTAAAACCTTGTAGTTTCTAACTTTAAAAGACATACTCCACCCTCAAGTCATTAGCCTCTATCCAAATTCTCCTGATCTTTTAAAACCTAGTGTGCGTACTGAGAATACACATTCTTTGTTGCGCGGCTATTATCAGCCAGGGTCATCTTTCTCGCCTTCTCCTTACAGACCCACGATAAAGACGTGTGTCATTTTAAAGAACCCATTCAAAGAAGGGAATGATAACGCAGAGATAATGTGATTAAACTGAGAAAAAAAAGGTTTTATATGATGCACAGTGGCAGTTTTGTCGCTGTTTCGTCTTCAGAATGATTAGCTACCAGTATCTCTCCTTTTCCTTATTGTAGCTTATAATTGCAGAGTAGAGACCAGGTGCGGACATTCTTGGTTGAAGATTATTTCGAAACGCTTTTCCCAGCGGTGCTTTTTGGTCAGCCATCTTTACTTGGGATTAAACAGCACTGCGAATGGCATCACAAAGGTCGGATTCCATATTGTGCTAACTCTCCATCTAATCCATCTGAAGCCTGTCTGGCTTTGTATCGGGGGTTATGCACAGATGCCTTGCATCACCATACTTTTGACTGCTGGTTTAGGAGGGAACGTGCTGGGTTCAACCTTGCAGGGGTCTGTAACCTTTCAGCTTCACATTTAACGATACATTTTCATCACTTTCATTCTACCTTACTCTTTCCCTATCCCTTTTTTAATAGCTGCTGGTATTGTCTTGGTCCTTGCTGACAACAAAGGGGATAAATGCAATGCCTACTGTAAGTCCCTGTGGTTAGGCCTTGGACATGACACGTGTCAGCCTATGATAAATTGGCTGTGTGTCTGTTCAATTTCAAATGCAAAGCTCTGGAGAGGGAGGAAGAGGGCGAGAGAGAGAAAAGAACATGACGGAGAATTGGGTGAAAGAGAGAGCGCGAGAGAGGGAGATGCCGACATATTTCTGGCACGGGGAGAAGGATGCCTCAGATGCTGGATGTTGGTGTGTGTAGTACAGATAAGGCATAGCACAAGTTCGAGAGCGGGATGTCCATGTCCCGGGTTTTGGGAGGTGAAATTTTGGCAGCAGGACAGGTGCTAGAGAATGGAGGAGTGGGAGAGGGTGGAGGAAGGGAGGGAGGAAGAAAGAAAGACGAGGAATGAAAGATGAGAGAGCTCTTTTCACAATGCTGATGAATCACTTTTTGCTCGTGTATCCACAAGCAGCGAAAAACAAATTAGTGTCACCTCACTCTTCCTACTTCGCTTGCATACGTGTGGGACTAATTGCCTGCTTTTTTTGTGTGTTTCTATGTGTCCTTCACTTTTGTCTTTTGTATGCTTCGATTAGGCGAATTAGGAACACTGGGTGGGACATGGCTCTTTGATAGTGAAACAAAAAAAGGGGCTAAAAAGAAAAGAACCATGCAGCACTTCCAGGAGATGCAGGGCTAATAATCTGCCTGTGCTAATCAGTGCAGCTGGGCTGGAAGAGTTGGCGCTCCGACACCCGGTAGCCATGCGGCGTTAGGGGAAGAGGCGAGAATGTGAGCCAAATCCAGCTTGTATCTCCCAAGCAGATATTCATTGGATTGGGGGGTGAGGAGAGTGCAGAAAGCTGTTTCTGTACCTCAGGATGCCTTTTTGCCTTCTTGACGCCTCCATGTAAAGTAGAGGAATGGATGGCGCTTTTCTTAACATTTTTTTTCCGCAAGGTGACAAAGCCGATATTATGGTAATGTTCTAATCACAGAAAGAGATATCTTCTAAAAAGCCCGGACAAGAGCACCCTCCCTGCAACTATCTTTAGGTCTCCCAGAATGTGCTCTCCTTTTATGCACCCGCCCCCCTTTCCAGCCTCTCTGAATCTAAGGGCTAAAATTCTCCCTCCACAGCTGTGGATCTCCAAATGTTTGATCCATTATGCGTAGTATGGTTACTTGGCAACTTGGCTTTGTTTTTATTGTACTCATCTCTTTATTTCTTAAAAAAAAAAACAAAAAAAACCAGAATTAGATTTATTTTCTTCCCCAAGCAATGATGCGCATGTTGTTTTGACCTTTTAAATCCCGTCTCCAGGTGTGATCAGACAGAAAGCGACTAATACACAAAAATGTGATCACAGTTTTATCGGGCCTGCTATCCTAGAGGCCTGCGAGGAGAGACTTCTAACAGCCACGCTAAACTCGATCCGCTCGGAAAGCAGGAAGAAATCTGGATAAAATAAAGGTGAAACAGAGGCGAAGGAGACAATAGGGTAATGGAAGGAAAGGTTCAAGACCGTGACTCTGCTGAGCCAAGAAAGTGTTTTTTTGTGTGATCCATCCACAGCTGAACTCTCTGACACCTCATCTGCTGTGCTGACGAGACGTCGCAGTGGCTTAATTGAAGTGGGTTTGTCTCATCCCCTCTCTCCCATGATCCTCTCCTCCATGGGTCAGTGATGGGTGGGGGGAAAGCCCCCTTGAGTGCGTGGCATTGGTCGGATTGCTATTTGCCTCCTACCACCACTTTGAAAGGATGTTAGATTGAAGTTATTTTATGCTTGGGTTACCTCCTACCTCCACTCTTCTGCATCGCATCTTCCGCTCTCCTCTCTTTACCTTTTTTCCCTTTTTTCTTTTTTTTTTTTTGCTCAACTGCTCCCTGATCCCACTATTCTTAAACCTCTCATGCAGCAAGAAAGGAGGAAGGCACTGTGAAATTGTTGTGATTTTATGGGGGTCCTGTACTTGGAATAGGGATTTGTTTCCTTGTAGTACTCAGTTATATTGTACTTGTCTAAAATGCTATAAAGGTATTTTGTAATTGTATTTAAGTGTGTAAAAGAAAAAAGTCCATACCTTGCAAAAGTATTCAAATTTGATCTGGTCTGCTTAAAAGTACATTGAGACCAATCCAAGATAAAATTGGGAATATTTAACATGTTGGATTGTCTTGGCCCAGTGTTGCACCATGTGTGATGTTTCCACCAGGGACAAACGAGAACATAGCTGGCCGAATGTGATGTTTGGCCAATCAAAAAGCGAAATGACGGAAACATGGTGGGGAATTCGAAATAAAGAAAACAAAACAACTGCCATGGCACACCAGTATGTTGGGAATGTCTTTTTCTATTGTTTTCATTTTTCTGTAGTCCACAAACTATTGCCGCTGCTTCTTTTCAGTCGGGCATGTTTGTTCAATTAAAACAAACATGGCCTTCTATGTTTGGTCTTGAGAAGTTTTGCAAGATTTTCCATCAGACAGCTAAATGCGAACGAGTAAAATTGATTCATGTGTGGCGTGTTGCTCCTGCCGCGTGGCTGCATACCACACACTTAATGACCAATTTTTAGAACTCATACAGTTTTTGGAAATTGTATGACTTCTGAAAGTCTGGATTTTGCACTGAATTTTATGGGGTGTCAGGGTAAAGAGGATTTAATACAAATGTTTGCCAGACTTTTAAAAACCTCTTAGCTGCCGTGAAGACATTGGTGTCCTCATGGTCTCAGTGACTGGCATGTACTGTAAATGTTTTTTGGGTGACAGTTAAGGGATTTTAAACTACAAAAAAGTTAAAAACAATGAATCATATTCCTTCCAACTCATTATGATGGTCTTTCACATTAAATCCAAACAAACTGAACTGAAGTTAGAAGTTGTAATGAGACAAAAAGTTGAACACATTTAAACTGAATGAATACTTTGGAGGAAGATGAAGATTTTGCATTTGGTAATTGCATCAACTACTGTCCATGAAGTACAGGAATCAGTTATCCAAATTTTGGGTCAAACTTAGAGTTTGTGATTCTCTTATACATGAAGGAAAGCTCATGTATAAGAACTGCTGTGAAATTTCTAAGCATTTCACAGCAAGAAGCTGATTGTTGCAAAAGTCTTTGTGAATGTGCTTGAAAATATGTACGTCTAAGTCTCGGATGCTGTGTGAGTGTGCAGTTCTGTAGATCTGTGTGCCTATATGTGTGCTCTGGAGTCAAGCCTGTTTGTAGCTCTAAGTGTTGTGCGCATTAGGGGAATGAGGGTAATGATGTGAGAGGCAGTTGTGTTTGGTGCCAGGGCGACCCTGCGGCTCACACCCCATTCCCAGCCCAATGTGTTTCTGATTCTCTCCATCCCTCATCAACAGTCAGCTTCTTCTGACAGCAACCGTATACATGTAAAGTTAGTTCACAGGCACGTGCACACACTCGCACAGTCTATCCTCGCAAGTCACACATGCATGCCGCACATTTGCAAACTATCTATTTGCAACCACATGAAGGTATGCATGCACACACTTCAAGCTCTCAAACAAAATGCTCCTCCAACTATTTGCTCATCTCTCCTGTCATTTTTTTAGACTTTCCTCACACGCAGGCATAGGGCAATATTCAACCTTATTCCAGGGGTGAAATGATAAGGTCACTGCATAAGCAGAAGTCAACCTTGCTTCACCATTTTGAGATGCAAACATGTGGGTTGAGTCACATTCGCCTATTTCCCAAAACCTGTCAGAAACATGCCTCTGCATATTGATTCTTCAGTTGTCATTGTGATTAAAAAGATGTCTGACATTGGCCGTACTTCTTTCCATCTGCCGTTGTGGGGGTCTGGCTGGGACACAAAGGCAAATATGTGACAGAGCCCTCCTCAGCACTGCTTACCTTTATGGTTCACTGCAGTAATTGGCCTTGGGTGAAGATACCCACTCAACACTGGCAGTAATGTATTTGAGAAGATATTGAAAAAGCTGATGAGGGGGACACAAGATGTGTTGTAGAATACAAAAGTTAATAATGGAGGGGATTTTGATGAATGGCTTTCTAAATGTGCCCTGATACGGGTCTAAATTGCATTCTTTTTCTCACAGATTTTTGCTTGTGTGTGTTTTTAATTTATACATTTTCTCATTGAGTACGCGCAGGTGCTTTTGTCTTAGAAAAGAAAACTTTACCTTACGAAGAAGATGGTAAATGCCCAAGAAGCGCTGTTGTTCTTCATGTGCGTTAGTTGTGAAATGCTGTGATACTGTTACTAAACGAGTCCACTGTACATGTATACAACAGTCAGGAGCCTAATGCTCATGCAACATGTACACTTTATTACAGCATCTATCACCCCCACACTGAGACATTTGAAAAGAGAGCATGATCTATACAAAAAACATTAATCATCATTCATTGTATGTTAATAAATTCAGAATTTCTCCATTTACCATGCGGACGTCCATGCGTGCTGGAAATGCAACCTTTCCTGAGCTCATAAATCACACACACCGAGTCATCTGACAAAGTACCCCAAACAGAGGCTGAGGCGCCACAATCCCTAGGGCACAAACACACCATCTAATGTGGTGGATTCAGAACAGGGGACCGGGGCTTTTCTGATACCACTCGCCGCCGCCAGCCCCCTACAACAAGAAGTGCTTTCCACAAACTAAGACGAATAACGACATCAGAGGGGATTGAGGTGTGTCTGTGGCCTCTTTGGAGGTGATTTTTAGAGTGCACATGTTGCTGTTGCTGCTTTTCTACCTCATTTTCCTTACAGCCTCTAGGGCTTTAGGCCATGTTCAGCCAACAATGCTTATACCCAGGGGGTTGGCTTGTTGTGTTCAGGGGGGAGTCTTCTGTCTTTGCCTTATTAAACCAGTTTCACCATGAAAAAAATGAACAGTGTTTAGACCTGAACAGATCTCCCAGCATCTTCATCTAAGCTCCTTGCATGCTGACACTAACATGCAGGTATTCATGCTATTTTTAGGTTGGTTGAACCACAGTACTATAGTCAAAGATATACAGTTTTCACTACAGCCTCATGGGGGTTGACGATGCACTAGTTTCTACACAGAAAGGAAAAAAGAATGAAACAAATGCAGCTTTTTGTTCCTCTAGTTCTTGAGAGATAAATGATCTAAGCTGCGCATCTTTCCATACTATGCTGTCTCATTGTTGTTTGTTATTCGTGATTGCTGATATGTCATTTATCTGCTGTTTGTTTTTTGCCAACTCTTGAATAGGAGCACTATTCTCCTTTTCAGCATGCACAGTCAGTGTGCTCACAGAACTTTGGATTGCATCTCCTCCTTCACCAAATGTCTTAAGAGTGGGCAAGATCAGACGACCAAATGTATTTTACACAGGTGTCATGGCTGAGCAGAAAGCAACGTAGGTTTGCATTATGTCTACCTGGGTGTGTAGAACAAATAAATGTTGTCTAAGAATTAAAAATTGAACAACTAGAAGACACTGAGGTTTAATGTAAATAAGGATGGCATTTATCCTGGGTGGGACTGAGGTCCAAGGGAACATTGCAACTGCTTATGACCCCCTCCATTTTTGGAGGTTGCACCAGATAAAATTTCCTTATACAGATATTGACAGACACACTAGATGTAAACATATATATATATATATATATACACACACACACACCAAAAATAATCAACAGTTATCCCTGTCGCTTGTAAACTTTTTCGGTTTTTCTTCAACCACAATTTTTCCTCCCACTCAACTTCCCATTAGTAGGTTTGGACGCAACACTCTTTGAACAGACAGCTTCTTTAGCAATGTCTGTATGTGGTCTAGGTGTCTTGTGGAGGGTGTCAAGGACTGTCTGCTGCTGGTAACATGACATTTCTGTCTTAAACTTTTTTTTGGTCTTGTGTAATATGAAAGTTTTCAAAATAAGTTGATTTAGATAATCATTATTTGTAAGACACAATCATCATAAATATTAGACATAAAAGTTGAACTGTATCACTCTGGGTAATGAATCTAAAGTGAATAGTGTATTTTCAGTTATATTCTAATGTATTGAGATGTACCTCAAGGACCTTCATAGCTTGAAAGTTATGACAGAATCATAATGTAAAGAAAATTGAATAATTTCTCCAAATTGTGTTTGAGTTAATAAATCATTTTAAACGCACCATGCCTGTATGTAAATAAATGAAAGAGTAGGTTTTTTTTAATGCAACACTTTTCTCGTATTTTCTGTTCACTGTAAATAACTGATATTACTATGGAATAAAATTCTGAAAAAGCACTTTAAGGGGTTTTAATTTAAGAAGTAGCGTTTTGCCAAACTTTACATATTCTGTAATATTGTCAGTTTAAAAATTGGCTCAGTGGTTAACAGGTCCAGAAGGGGGGAAAAGAGTAAAGATAAACAAATGGATAAATAACTAAAAATTAAAAATCAAACATGGAAAATATGAAATGGAGGTCAGAGATGCTTTGGTTTGGTTTAACAGGAAGTGGGATCACACATTTAATGATGCTTGGGGCCTTGTAAAGCCTTTGTGTGACTCTGAATTTATCCACTGTGACAATTTGTGGTATATTTGTATTATGCAGTGGAACTGTATTGTTTGTCCAGCTTGTATAATTATAAAAAGAAAATATTGAAGAATACAATTCAGCTGTAAACACGACAGATGATCCATTTTACACATCTCTTTACACTGCAGAAATTATTACAAGAATTGTCGATAAATGATTGTCTTTAACGCAAATTGCTCAAATCTGGTGCCTTTCAGAGATTACCACAGGAGGAAAATCTGAGCACACACAATAGCTTTTCTTCTCTGCACCACTCCAGAGCGGCAGAAACCGATTTGTCTGCTATGACTTTTCTAGCCTGGTAATAATGAATGCTATTCAGGTGTAAGAGCGCTATTTGTGCATCTACATGACAGATTAAATTATTTTTAGCCTGCAGGGAAACGATCTCTATTGTGTCCTCCTTTATGCAGACTAATCGTGTCTCTTTACCTTTTAGCAAAGTAGTCTGTGTTGCACATACGCGGTTTATGGTTCAGATTAAAAGATTAAAAGCTTTGTCGCGAGGAAGACAACACAAACAGGCCTCCTTTGAATGCCATGATAGTGTCAAAATGGGTTTGAGGCTGTGTTATAGTTGATGCTGTAGGATTACAAAAGAGAATTTTATGTTGCGCTATTAGAGAGATAATGCCATCACACATTAATGACCGGAGAGTTTCCTCTATGTAGGAACAGTGTCCTCTGATATGCAAAGTATGTGGATGAGCAATTGTGTATTTGCACAGAACTCTCATGGAAGTAATGCGCTGTCTAAAACAGACAGCATTATTTATCCTTTTTTTTCTCCCATTTTCATCCTTTTTACTCTCCTTTGGGACTTTCTGGATCTCTTCCCATCTCTTCTCCCTTGCCCAGGCCTATCCCTGACTCCCTGGAGACACGAGGACGAGTGGTTATTTCTGACTCTGGAAAGATGGTCGTGACTAATTGATTCGACATCTGATAGAATGCGCGTAACATCTCTTTTCCCCGGCTGCTCAAGCCGCACCACTTGCTCAGATGAGCAGGAACTATGAATGCATTGTGCACGTTGTATATTTATGTACTGTGCTGCTACGTTTGATACAAAAAATGTGTTTATGCCAGCACTGTCTGTGTTCATCTACGAACCCCATGTAGTGTTGTCCCTGGCAATCTGAATTATTACTGGACTGTTTGATGTCTTCCTCAGAGAGACTAAACTCTGTTTATCAGTGCAATCCCACTGGTCCTAAAACAATAGATAATATGGCTAACACTCTCACTTATGTATCTGTTAGATCGCTTTGTATTGTTTTTACGTGTTCTCGAGATGTTGCACCACATAAACACAATTGATCCCAGAGGTGAACTGCTGTAGAAATGAATATAATTCACTTCTTAAAGTTTAGTTTTCTCTTTCTGGCATTATCTTGTGCTGCCATACCAAACAGCCCTCTGTTATTGTCTTTGTGGGTTAGTTTTGGGTAGAGTCCAGAGAGCTAATGAAGCAGTTCTGATGGGCTAACTCCCACAGGTCTTGAAGCTGTGGCGGGCTAATGTTGATGCCCACTCCCAAGTACTTAATTGATCTAATCATTTAGCCGATTGGTCAGAGTTATCAGTCTCCGATGGACACACATGGGATAAACAATGACATGTGGTGAGTTGCTGCTGGCTGGTTTCCCCTCTGGATGTGTCATAGAATGGTAAAGGAGGCATCATGCCAAAAAAAAGATGCTCTCTGCATTACCTTGACAAGTTTTTTTTTTTTTTTACTTTTTGTGACATAAAACCACAAACGTGTGTGTATTTCAAAGATTTTTATCTGGTGGCCCAACACAAAGTACAATATAATTTTGAAATATAAGCAAACTGATACATAAAATGTTTTATTTAAAATCCAACTGTGCTGTGCATTTGTATTCTATCAGCGTTGCTCATTGAACTTTCTCCATTCACGCTCTTCATCCAAAACATCATCACAGCATAATGCTGCCACTACCATGTTTATCTCAGGGAATGATTTGTTCAGTACAATGGTCAGGGCATTCACATGGGAAAATGTGCTACTGTGGACCTACTAATGAGTTCTCCAGTGCCACCTGTTATGTTTTCAATTGTGCCACACTCAGATAGTAAGGGTGTGCAAAGTGCTGCCCCTAGGCTGATTGTGTGTGACCCTGACCTCAGTTCAAGAGTGGTACAAATTTAACCCCTAAGCACAGGTTTTTGATGTAGAGATCTTTTATTTTTATTGGGACAATTAAAAATTTTGTCCCAATATTTTTAATTGGGACAAAATTACTTTTAATCAAAAGTTGACTTTGCTCCACCCAAATCTGCTTTTAACTAATTTATTAAACGTGGATACAACAAATGAAAGAGTGATCTAAATCCTGATTTTATTGCTCAGACATGACTATATTTTATTCTATTTTTTTCCCAATTGATATCTAGAAACTTTGCAAAATATCTTTTAATAAGGCAGACCTGTGCAACCTTTTAAACTCCTCCAATGACAAGTCTGACTAATTTATTTTCACTCTCTGAATGTGAAAACCTGGATTTTATAGTTTGTGATATACTACAGGGAGCCAGTGAAGAGATTTTAAGCGACTAACTACTAATTAGTTGATGTCTGGAGTTAAGTTTCAAATCAAGTTTATTTTTATAGCACATATCAGCATTTTACACAATACAAACATAATAAATAAATTGCGAAACATGCAATACACATTGTATTTTGTCAATCTGAAGACAATTGATTTCACTGAATTTTATTTAGAGATATTTGATTAAAAGGAGGGAAAAAAAGGGAAAAAAAATTCTTCCAATTCGAAATTACACAGTAATTTGTTTTGGTAGTTCACAATTATTATATTACAATACATTGACGTGTGCTTCATCAATATGGCAAAATCTGACAAAGTTCAAAAGGTGTGAAAATTTTTGCAAGACACTCTATGTGCTGTTAAGTCAGTTGATCATTAGTCCCGAATTATACAATTGCCTTTGCCAATGATATAAATATTAGCTACATAAGACTTTTTTTTGTAGATAGTAGGATGGATCACATCTTGAAACATGACCAAAAGTTCTCATTAGGCACCCATAGGTTTGGTGATTCCCTTTATTTTTGCATGCACTTTTAATGAACAGGATAAAGTGTATTTCAAAATTATATCCCTCATTTACATTCTCAAAGGTCTGCAAAGCAAGGCACACAGTGAAACTTCGTTTATGAGGAAGACACGTTCAGTCTATCGCTTGGATGTGGAGAAGGCCACCAGGGAATGATCAAGTGTGCATCCCATCGACCCGCATCCTCTTCCCCATTACCCTGACATTTCATCCCTACATTTAATTCCAGGCCTTTCTAAAGAGCAGGTAATAGTGCAGAGGGGTACAGGGACCCAGAATTAAGCAGTTTTACCTCGAAGGGTAATTTGGTGTGATAAATGTGCCGTCGCTGGTAACTAATAATACATATTTTAAGTAGCAGCGGCACAGCTCTCCGGCCCAGTAAAGGTAGCATCATTATTAATGTGGGAGCCGTGGCGTGTTTTAGTCAGGGTTACGGCACCAAGGTCAGAGCTACGTTTCACTGAATTAAAAGCCATTTTGAGCTATGGCACTCCTAATCAACTCGGACCTAAAGGTGCATAGCTCAGTTATAATGAGGCACCAATGAATTTAAATAAACAGCAAGATCTTGTGATTTATAAAGGCAATGTGCTATCCTTATAGCTCGTTAGCCATGACGGATACTCTTTATTCTCTGGGTCTCTTTACCCACAGGACCCTGAGCTTTTAACCAAGTAATGTCTGCCTCTATTGTCAGTGGATACGCATTCGGAGCAGGACACTTATCCCCGTCATTATGAAAAGTGAAGACACAATACAAGAGTAATGGCAATGTATGCCATCCAAACAGGCACTTTTTTCCCACTCTCTTCTACTTGTGATTCTTTTTGTGCCAGGGTAAAAACTACCCTAGAGTTTTAGGTCCATGAATTCATCATTATTCTTTCTTAAAGAGCGCTTCTTATATTGAGAAAAGAATGATAATCCTTGATAGTCAAAATGTTTTGCATTTTAAGGGGTACCGGCCGGGGAATTGGGAGAGGGAGCTGTGGAGCTTGAGAAGTTCTATTTTTCAGTGATCACTTATATAAATTAGAATATTTTTGTCTGTGGAAGAAAAAGTCTTATTTCAACCACAATGAAATAATAGAAACTTTTGCACTCAGTGTTCCAACATTAATATGCTGATTAGGAGCTTCCTTGAATAATGATGATGCTGTACTCTGATGCTTCACCCGCCACATTTTAAGAATTAGTTCTTCAGCAGTCCCCAGTCGATTAGATAGCCTTACTTTTCCCCAGTTTTTATCTCTTTGTCTCTTCCAATATTGACCTAGCTTGTTGCAATCACAGCTGTAGCCCTTTGCTTTGCATTTCTTAATCTAATGACCCTGCGAGCACTTCAGCAGGGGCTGAACGGAGCAGCGAGGCATGCAGATGTAGCCGCCTCTGGCCGCCCCTCTGCTTCTTCTGCTGGGACATGCCAGAGCATTAGCCACTTCATCAGGTTCTTTGTTGTCTGCCTCTCTTTTGTGTTGCCCTTGAGGCTGCTTCAAGCAAAGCCACGGACACAGTCCCCTGGACATCTTGATACAACTAATTCAAGTCGACTTGGAGGAATCACTTGCTTTGGGACTTTTTCAGGCTTTGGACCCAAAATCAGCTCTCTTGCTATTGACCTTTTCACCTCCTCTCATATCGCAATCCATTGTTTACTTTGCATTTACAACATTTAAAACATAAATCCAGGTATTCAGCTGCTAAATAACGTGTGTGAACACGCTCTGCAGCCTGCATGTGTTTCAGAATCTAACCCGACATAAAATATTTCTATCTCCCGAAGTACAAAAGTGTTGACTCACCTCCAGAAAACCACTTGTTTGATTTGCCATGTGATCACATTGCACAGAGACACCCATAGCTTTCACCAGTCAGAGACTCACTCACTCAGCCTCTCACTTTGCTTCGCATTTCAGAGTAATTTTCGCTCCCGACATCGCGGCTCTGCCTACCTGCCAATTTCGGTCTCGGCTCCTGAATGGGTGATTTGTAAAGCCATGTTCACCTCAACACTCGGAAGATTTACTCAGGAGTGAGCTTGCCAGGTATTTGAGCTGTCAGTTTGCTTTGTGTTCGCAAACTTGCTGAAGGGAAAGTAATAGCTATACTCAGCCCGTTTGCTCAGCCAGCTGAGTTGCTGTTGGACTTGCAGTGGAATACATTTGATTGTTAGTGCTGATCCATGAGCTTTACCAATGAAAACTGGCATAATTTCATTGTTACGACACAAGTATTTTGGGAGCTGATGTTTTTTTTGTCATTTTGAAAAACAATATGTTCAAATGCAGACAAGCTTGGACACATTTAAAACTACTAATGTATGTAAATGTGTTCATGATGACAAATAGAACCTGAGTAATCCAAGGACATTTAGAGGGCTTTGGAAGAGTTTTCGTACATCTTGAACTTCACATTTGTCACCTTTACAACAATCAAACTTCATTGTATAATATTGGAATTTTATCTGGTAGTCAAGACAAACAGATGCATAATTGTGAAGTGGAAGTCAAATTATATATAGCTTTCAGAATGTTTCACAGAAAGATGAGTAACAAAGTCAATTTCACACATAATAAGACTACTTTTATTATGTGTGAACATTTCAACTTTTAGACTTGAACAGAAGGTTCAGGTTTTGCCACTTTTTATTTTATTTATGGCCACAGATTGAGCCATTCTGACTCATGAACAGGCTGTAATCTAAAGAGTTCTTCTGATTTTGGGTGCTTATCATAAATCTCAGAATATTTATGTGCACAACTAAATGTACAACGTATCCATCATGCAACTTTAAAGCTGCAGTATGTAACTTTTATTTGTTACATGTTTGATAAAACAGTCACTATGTCCTGGCAGTAGAATGTGAGATTAATAATATTTGAAAAAAAAAATCTCTCTCCTCTGCCACTTCTCTGTATTCCTACTGCCATCTGCAGTAATATACCGCTCCCAGTCAGAAACAACCAGAAACAGGTGGAAGGTCTTAGCAATGTCAATCACGCTTTTGTACATGTTGCTCTCCAAGTAGAGCCTGTTATGAATGCACAGGCCAGTTACCATGGCCACCGACGACACTGGATAAATAGTTTTCCTGTAACGTTGTTTCTCTGCTATTAGCACAGCTAGCCTGCTTCTCTGATTATTGCTCTCTGTACATAGGCATGCCACACATTTCAGATTTTTAATAATAAAATATTTTGAAATCGTTAGTATAACCAAATTACTTTGTGTTTGTCTATTACAAAAAAACTCCTCATAAGTTATACTAAATTAATGGGTATTTATGTAACAAAATAAATAAATAAAAAAATAAAAAAAAGATTTAAGGAGTAGGATTGCTTTTGCACTTTACTGCCTACATACTACACTTTGTAGATCAACCTGTGTTTTCTGTTTGGCTACACATCTTTTCAGTTTTTCTCTTACTGGTTCTACTCCCTACTTCCCATCGCTATGATTTGTAAACAAGATGTTGCTCTTTTTTTCTTTGCTTTTTTTTTTGTTTTGTTTTTGCAGCTGGAGGTCGTTGATTTGTCTGCCTCTCCCCGCTGGTCACTGAGGTCACAGTTGCCCCGGAAGCATCAAAGCAAAGAAAATGAGAAGCCCCGCTTGGCTCTCCCGCTGGCGACCGGGAGCACCCCTTGCCCGCTCCCGCCCTGATGATTAATGCCACCCCCGTCCAGCCACAAACCTTTCTGCCTCAGATAATGCCAGGCAGCAAGCACGGCTGACACTTTTAATGTATAATTAAGTAGAAAAAGTCAGCACTGGCTATGCAAATTTTTTAAAATGATAAATGACGCTGTTCAGCAGCAGGGATTGATTTGGTGTAAATGAAACTAATTAAGGAAATGTCAAACATAATTAATAAAACAGGTTTAAGCTGCAAAACATTGTCAATTGAATGAATGAGGAGGCATTGGCTCCCATTGTTCAGGCTTTATTTAGGTCTTGTGTTTAGCTTGTTCTCTGCTCCAGAATGCTCTCTCCCCTCCCCACTCCCTCCACCACCAATTCCCTGAGAGGGGGAAAATAAATTTGCTTGTCTCTCCGCTGACTGTAGAAATTAATTGCTGAAATCTTGTCCCATCCAAGTGTTACATTCACACGGAGGACATTAACATAACTAATTTGAAAGAGCTCAAATGACTGCATAATGGAGCTCCGTCACCATGCATGACAGTCGCTGGTCATACCAAATTAGCTTGGTTTTATAATTGAAAATTTTTTACCCCTTTTTTCTTATTTTTATGCCAGTCTCCTACCTTATTTCGACATACGTATTCTTGTTTTCTTTGCTGTCCTTCACTACGTGAAATGTTTCAGTTTTGTTTGGCCGCTCTGATAAGAACAAAGGTTTTATAATTTACAAAAAGAGTGCTTGACCTATAATTAGAGAAGAGGAGTGAGGGGGGGAAGGAGGTGGCAACGGGGGTGCGAAGTGGTGGCAGCAGAGTCAGATCCTTAGTCCTGGTAATGATGCTGGAGACCTTGTGGCCCCTAGGGAGGTAGATGAATAATGGGACGGTCTATTTTTATGGGGATGCGAAGCAATGGGCCACCAGCCGCTGGGATGGTGGTGCGTGGGTACGGCACCGGGCAGCGGGGGCTAGCAGGGGGCAAAGGAGAGTGAATACTCAACCTGCCAGATTGCAGACTCTTAGCCCTGCACATCAGTTGTGTTTGTCAGCCTGATGCACCACTGTCGGCCTGTTTGCCCCCACGCCAGCCGCTTCCCATGCAGCAGAGAGACGGGGGAAGATGGAGAAAGGGAGAGAGAGAGAGGTGTATGTGTGGGTGGGTGGGAGGGGTGGGGTGAAGGAAAAACATCTGCCACTGAGAGGAGAACATAGGGCTCAAAGACAAAAGGTGAAGGGAGGATAAAAGTGAGGTAATGAATATACATTAATAGCCACATAAATGAATTATAAACATGTTTGTGAAAATTAAAGATGTTTTACTGGATGAAACGGTTCGCGTTTGTTACAATGCTAATAAATCTCGAAGAGTCTTGGAATAAGAAGTCACAGTACTCAAATTTGACCATCTCAAGTGTCCAGGAGCAAGTTAGTTTTCAGACATAACCGGTATTGTATTTTTGTTCCCTGAAACTACAGTCTCCAAGGGTAAATACGGACGTACCAATCTCTGTTTGAAACCTAGTTGAAAGTGATGAAGAGAGTCATATGGATACGCTTGAAAATAACACATCACATTTCCTCAGTTTTACAACTCGATGGTGTGGTGGAAAGTGTTTTTTTTTCTTTTCTTCTTTTACCCAGCACCAACGTGCTTGGATCCAAACAGAGCTTTAGCTGGTCAGCCATGATTCGCTGCCTTTAACTTGAGGTTAGCTCAGTCAAGACGACTACCACAGTGTTTTGACAACAAATCACTGTTGTATGAACATAGTTTTGTCGTAACTTTTGCCTCAGTTAGAATACACAGTCAGTTTTGGGTCTTTATGTGCAATTAAATAAGATATTGATATATGAATATTTCTTTTGGGACTTAGCGCATACAGCTACAGTCATCAATAAATATACATTGTGCTTCTGCTGATGATATTTACACTTGGAGCTATTTGTTGAAATTTCCATTTCCTTCCTCTTCTGATATGAATCTGTGATAATTTGGCTTGTGACATTTTTCAGTGCAGTGGCAGTTATTGACGTGACAAAACTTGCAGAAATAAAGTTGTTCTCTTGGCCCCAAAAATGTAGTGGCTTTTGTCTCCCTCACATTCATGTTGTATACCTGAGCTCAGCGAGAGCTGCTGCAGCCTCTGTACTTAGTTTGGTTAAGGGTGAATAGGGTTTATGCTGAGTAGAACAGCAAGATTCAGGAAACCTACTAATGTGTGCAAACTGTAATGCAAGAAAACAGGGTGAATGTTAAAAATTGGCTGCATTTTGTGTGGCTTACTGCCGAATTATAACATAATTGTACACTGTGATTAGAATGCCTGGGGTCAAATCAAGACATTCCTCATGGAAAATACCATATAGTCATATTTATTGAGTTGAACGTGGTGCACAGAATGGTATACTTGCCTGCAAAAACATTTTGTGTTTTGGATTCAAAATAAAGCCACTGTTATGTATTGAAAATCAAGAGCAATTCTCTGGAGTCTGGGGCAAAACAAAACTGGAAAAACAAAATGTGCACAAACAGAAAACAAACAAAAAAACCCAGTAAAAATCTGAAACTGATTTCCCCCCTTCCATTTTCACTCATCTTTATTTAATTATTCCAGTAAACACACACGTGCTTGTAAAAGTATTCCTAAATCCCAAACCTGCTATTTTTTTTTAGCGTGTGTGTTTTTATCCCTAACCGTTGCAGCTTTACAGCAGCCACCCACAGAGCTTTGTTTTTTTTAACAGTACATTGTTCACTTAGAGCAGATTTATTTTTTTAAGTTACGGTCTTCGACTGCATTTTCTAATGTTGTCATTCTTGTGACCATCGACAGACACTGGTCCACTGGTAGCAAGCAGATTAAAATGAGAGCAGCTTTCAGTCAGCCGAATGTTTCTAAATGAACCATAATGAAAATATAAGTTAATATCACCATTAACACCCTTTCTCTACAGCTAAAACTTGAAGTAACAGTTTGTGTTAGTATTTGTTCTTCTTTATCTATTTTTAAGAAAATCATAACCCACTGTACTGTTTAATCTTGAAAATAAAATTCAAATGTGGTATTGTGTGCCGAAGAAAAATCTCATAAATAGTGCCACAGTTTTATATATTTCTGTATAATATCATGTACAGATTGCTGAAATCTTTACATTACATTACCTTATTTTACCAATATTCATGAAGTTTTGGTTACCATGGTTTAAAATGCATATGACATATTTAACTGGAAATATTGCATAAAACTAAAATAAGAATTAAAATTCTAAAAATGTATGCAATAAATCCAAGCGTATGCATTTAAATTGTAGATAAAACTTTAAAGGCTTTTCAGCTAGCTAAAGGAATTTATCTCAGGTAGTTTTAACATAAAATAACCTCTAACATTTTATAATAAGATAAGTTATTTTGACATGGCAAATTTAATCTCTAATACTTTTCACAACAAAAATTATCGCATATATTTTTTTCTCAAGTTTTCAAAG
Source organism: Xiphophorus couchianus (assembly GCF_001444195.1). Taxonomy (NCBI): domain Eukaryota; kingdom Metazoa; phylum Chordata; class Actinopteri; order Cyprinodontiformes; family Poeciliidae; genus Xiphophorus; species Xiphophorus couchianus. The sequence goes on from NC_040239.1 coordinate 19,869,725, forward strand.
TTGTGTTTTATGTTCTTTCTTTTTGATTTACTTATTTTGCTGTGATGCTTTCATGTCAGCCAACCTTTAAAATGCCAAGGGTTGTGAGTCAAACATATGCAGCACACATCACAATTTATTACCCTACATTTGCCTGATAATTTTTCTCCGCTGACAAGCTTAGGTAAATCATATAGCCTTTGCCATAATGTATGAGCACTCATGCCAGCTTGATGAGTAAAGTCTGTTGCTATTGGCTGTTACTCCTGTGGTGTTTTAGTTCCCATAAGACCAATAAGGCTTGTCTGCATTGTAACACGACTGGAATTACCACAGGAACAGGTAAAGGTCCAAGTATTTATAGAAGATGTATGCAAATGGCCGAGTGCCATGTTGGATTGTTAGTGCACGGAGGTGACACTTAAATACATCTACGTAGAAGGAAAAATATATAGACTTCTACCTTTCTTTGGACAAGTCTAATCATTTAGGATTGCTTCCTCTCCTCATTTTATTTGAATATATTCAGGTTGGACTCAGAATGGGGATGTGTCTCTCTGTTCCCATGTATATTATTTCTTCCTGCTGAAGGCTCATTATTTTACAGCTTGGTGTTTGAGAGGCGGCCCCAGTCTCTGAACCCTGTGTTGAGGCTGTATTAATCAAACTTCACACAGTGGGAAAAGGTCCACCTGCTGACAGGGCACTCCTCACTCCACACTTCAGGACTAAAGGGAAAACACACAACATAAGTTTTTTGTAGTGAAACACTTTTAAGTTTTTGTAGATTAATCTTTTGGGTTGTTAAAAAAAATCTATGCAAGTTGACAAAACTTCATAGGTGGTCCATCACGTTTATTGTTAATGTGATTTCTTCCTTTGTAATGTTTTTGGATAACTTGATGTTTTTCTTGGGGAAATTATTGTTCAGCTCCCATTAAATATATTCAAATGAAATATTGGATTTTTCTAAAAAAATTTATCTTGAGATTGTCCTGCTGGAATGATAAATTAATTCCTTATACAACTTTTCAAACATCCTTGATGTTTAGATGCATATCTAAAAATCTACTCGAATAGGTGCTGGATGAAAATAGTCTAATGTATAAAACATAAAAGTAGCTCTGTACAACAAGCAAAGGTCCACATTAAAGTCTGAATGCTTTCTATAGGGAGGTTCTTAGGGTTGCAATATCATTCCTCTGTTTATATTGCATTATGTTACATTATATTAAGCAAAGATACTATAAGTAAAGAAAAGCTTGTTTGGATCTGAATCTGTTCTGTTTGGTTTGAATGTTGAATGTTCTTGAGCCATACGTTCTTTATTCCGTTTGTCATTCCGTCAATATGATGTTTTCTTTACTTCTGAGTGTGTGTATGACAGTTTCACATTAAACTGCTAAAAGAAAACTAGCATACAAGAAAACACAGACATAGTTATGTAAAAACTCAGGTTGTTTTTTCTTATGATGAGCTTCCTTGTTAAGACTTCTCAAACTAGGATCTAGTTTGGCTGTAATGACGTCCAAGGGCCCAAGGGGCTACAGTGACTCAGTGGCCCTCAAGTACTCAAACAATTGCATGACAGACCTCAGAGAAATAGAAGAGAAACACAGCACTTCTCGCTCTCATCATTTCCCATTGTCCCCTAGTCGTCTTCTCTCAATCTCCATCTCTCTGTGTCTCGTTCTTTCTTTTTGTCTCCTCGTGATGCTTTGACCTGTCTAAGCAGGTCATCGCTCTTGAGTGGCGGAACTTATAGTTGGAAAAGCCTGTAGTTGGAGGCTCCTCTACTCCCACTAGCAGAGCAAAGGGTGAGCTTTTCTGTTACACAACTGGCACTCTGATAGCTGAAAATTTCTCCTCTCTGCCATCGCACTGGAGGCGAGAGAACACAAGTGTACAGGGTAGCTGTGTAAATTTAAACCAGCAAACTTTCTGATGGAAATAGCTGTGACCCCAGAGTGGTCTTGTCTTGAGTTGAAGCATTGTTGTAATCAATACAGGCTCTCACGGGGATGACGGCCAAGGACCTTTTGTTCCCCGTTTGTGGAAATAACGGAGAAGACTGTTTGTTATTTTGCCCAGACATGCCGCAAACTCGCAGATATGGCCGGGGTATTGCAGGTTATGGTGTCGGCTCTGGGAGACAAATTCAAAGAGGGGCATTTTATCAAGAAGCAAACAGCCGAGCTCTGTTTGAAGCTGCTGGGAGCTCACAGGTCACAGGGGTGCTGAGGCTGTGCTTGACCAGCTCATTCTTGAAGCAGGGTCTTGGATCTTCTTTGTTTACTCACACTTGGGACCTCTCAGCTTAAGCCTTTGTAAAGTCCCGGTACAACCACAATTGAGTTAGGTTTATTTAATATATGTTTTTCTTGGGTATAAACTCCAAACTCTTAGATGTATGTCTGTTAGAGCAACCACATCAGAAAACGCACATCATGCTATATAGCAGCTGCAGCAGATGCCAATTACATACCGATAGCCTGGACTTAACAGCAAAGAAAAGCTTTTCTTTTAATTTAGAATGACCAAAATAAGGATAGTGTGTGCATATTCTTGTATCTCTTATGGATGCTTTGCTCCTACTGATTCAAAATTATACTAGCTTAAATGGAAATATACACCTCAATATCTGAACAATGTGTTTAGCCAAGTTGGACCTGGCCCCCTTCGCTTACTGTAGCTGTTACCACGTTTGTGGCATAATCCTGCCTGGATGTTTGACCAATAGGGAGAATCATTGCAGTTTTCTTAAGTAGGTTGGTTTCTTAGCAGAGTCTGCTCTTAAGAATAATCCACACATTTTCTAGAAGGTAAAGGTTGGGAGGAGCATTCTACTATGCTAAATTTACTTCTGCTTTATTTATTCTAAAACCAGTTCTTATGTGCATTTGCGATACAAAATGTCCAACTATGTGCAAGTTCATCAACAACCACCCTTGGGTGATAAAAACATCAGTTACAATGTTGAAGAAGGAATCTCCTATGTTTAAGCCAATCATGAAATAGAAGCCACTGTAACAAGAATCTGTGTCCATGATGAAGTGAATTTTATATTGACATGTACTGAGAAAGTGCAGACGAAACAGAACACTTACTCCAGTCACCAACTTTCAGCGCGACTGACATATGCAGGTGCCTGAATGGACATAGTTTCTGGTTTTATAAATATTTTAAAGTCTGACAAGACAAGAAGAATGTTTCATGGACCCCACGTGCAGCTTTCAAATCCAAGAGCATTGCACAATCTGTCAAGTGTGGTGGTAGAAGCATCATGCTGGATACTTTTTGCTACGAGTGATAGTGGTACATTGTACTATCACCTTTGTGATTGAAAACTTAACAATATTGGGTACTCCACAGGAATAACGATACCGATCAGGCTAACATTAAACTACTTAAATGGTCCTGTCTTAAACTCTGCTGAACATTTGTTAGCAGTGCCTTAAACTCAGGTCTGTACAAGTAAGCCAAGCAAATTAAAATTAGGAAAAACCTTTATACTTACCTAGGTCATGGTTTTGAGGAGGTTGACCTTTGAAGAGTGTAGGTAGAAGAAAGCTCTGTCGTTACATTCTTGGAAAAAAACAAAACAAAACAAAAAAACCCCATAAAGACACGATTATAAAACACAAAAACACTTATGTTCTATTCAAGCATTCACACAGTCTATAGCATAATTTCAGTTTCTCACTCATTGTTACTAAAGGGGACATGGGATTCTGATCTAGGGCGGCCCATGTGCTGGATACCTCGAGGGTCTGGATGGCATTTTCTCCGTTGCCTCCCTCAATCTCTGTCCTTACACGACTTACTGTACAGCAGCATCCTGGCGAACAACACAAATCCTAAATTAAGTACCGTGGAATTGAAATTGGCTCTCTTGTGAAGTGTTCCACTTGCATTGGAGCTTAATTTTGCCTACTCATATCATTCGATTCAGTCCCCCAGTCCCTCTTTTGCTCGCTGCAGCCCATCGCTCTCTCTTCCTTCTCATGCAAAATAAGCCCATTTACTGCAGTGTGACAGTATCCTGGAGAATGATTGCCACTCAACTCTTGATATATGGTTCTGTGCATTTTTTGTGTGTGGATATATTTTCAGTGGATTTACCCAGTCTCCAGGACTAACATTACTGTGCTATAATGGATTAAATTGTTGGGATTTTTGTACTTTTATTTTACAATCAAAGGATTAAAATAAGCAAAATACTATGCGAAATCAGAGATGATTTCAGACTTTACTTTTTTAACGTCTGAAATGTTACATGTTGCATAATTCTAATTGGTCCCTAAATGTTGCTAAAATATTTCCCAGACAATAGCATCACCTCTAGCCTTAACCATGTACACAAGGTAGGGTAGATCCAGTCTGTGTTGCGTAGACCAAATTTTGACTCTACCATCTCAATGTTGCACTTGCAATTTCTTAATCGATACTCATTAAACCAAGTAATTTTTCTAATGTGTTAGATTCTGATTTTGTTGGGCCCGTTCAAGTTGTAAGATCATTTTCCTGTTAATAGCTGACGCTTAAATGCTGCCATAGCACACCTGTTTCAAATTTCAATGTTTTCTAGTGTGTAGAGATGATATCCCACATACGTTCGTGGTACCAAGTGGTTATTTGAGTTTTTTTGTCTAACTTCAGCATGCCGTATTTTCCATGGCTAAATGTTTCAATAGATTTAATTCTTGCCATGTGGTTGGCTATGTTGAAGTCATGTACTGTAGAAGCAACTGAGCAAGTGTACCTAATAAAGTGACCTGTGACTGGATTTTCAAAGGTGGACTACAGATGTAGCAGAAATAACAATATTTCTGCTCTCGTGAAAAGAGTTTCAGATGGTCACCAATCCTACTCTCAAACCACACCAGTGACCTCTGATGGCCCCAGGAGTAGACCCTAACCTGACCCGCTCCCTTGCAGTTTCCAAATTCTTTATCATTGTTTTCTGCTTGTGTGCACTTTTTCTTCCTTTTTTTTCTAGGGATCAGAGCTTTGGCTCCACTTTTGGCTATTCCTCAGTCTCTATACCATACGATACCAGCTATTGTTGTGGAGAATCTGTAGGTTTGAACTGCTGGCTTCACCCCCAAGGCTCAGCTTCCCCCTTGTGTCTGGAATGGAATGGTTTTGCTGACATGCAGGAAACAATATATTTCTTGTTTCTTACATGTCCAGTGATAAAAGGCTGGGATTCTTCTCACTCCTGTGAGCCATTTATTTTAAAACTGATATTGCATTTTCCCTGCAACAGACAAGTTTCCTCATATTTTATTTATCTATTTATTCCCTTAAAGATATGCATCATGATTTGATTTTTATTGTACTGTGCTGTTTTTATTTTTGTTTTTTTTGCAGTATTTTGTCTTCATTTGTGGATGGTGTGGCTTGACTTAAGTAGGTTAACAGACTTTCAGAAAATGTTTCACATATTCTGTTTATTTCTGCAAAAACCAACCAAACATGACTACGGTAGCAGAAAAAAAAAAAAAAAAACTCTCTTCACGTGACACGTGCAGGTTGAGCTTGGCACAGCATTCGTGTTCAGCCTGGCTGCACACAACTTGTTTGAATGTCATATTTATCCCAGTGTTTTGTCAGAAAATTAACTTCCTGCGAGTTTGCGGCAGAGGCGAGCATATGGCCACAGCTCTCTGGAGATGACAGCCTAGCGGAGCGGGAGCTCGCCGGTGCCGCTGCCCTGCTCTGGCGGCAGATGCTCCGGGCTTCTCCGCGATTAAGTGGAGATCATCACTGTTTTCTTTGAGCACCGCTGTGCCTTGTACTCTGAAGTGTTCCGTTAATCACTGCCTGCCTCCCTGCCTTTTCCACACAAGCTGCCAAAGCTCTCATTAAGTTCGAATCTCCGTCGTACTGCTCTCGTGCTCACCAGCTCGGTGTGTTTAGTGACTGAATTATACCTGTCAACAATTCTGCACCTGTTTGGTGCAGGGAATCTAAGGGCTACCATTTCAGGTTGGCTATTGGACTACTATACAACTTTTAACGGTATATATAAAAAACAAAACGTTTAAAATGAGACAAAAAGAAGTTCACAAAACTAGACCAGACTTTGACTATATATTTTTTTTTGAGAAATTACTAAGTCTTGTTCTATATAAATATATATATATATTTTATATATATATAAAAGTTTCATGGATCAAGAACTGTATTTTGCACCCTTGTAATTGGTATATAATACCCCAGTTTAGGTTTGTTAATATGGCAGTCTTTTTGCTCATGTCAATTTTTTCTAATGTCAGAAAAGCCCATGTAAATTTTCTCAACGTTTCACATGTAAAGGATTTTTTTCTTAATATAGATCTCAAAATGTTTTAAACATTGCCGGTTTAGGTTAGTTTCATTTCAGATTTTAAAGTTTTTTGACAAACTGCAGATTGAGATCAAATGATATGAACACTCTTGAGATAAATCTGTATAAAGGGGACAGATTTTACCACTGACTTGTTAATTTATCTATTGATATGACTTTTCAAAGGTGTTTTATTGCCACTTTTTTAATGTCACACAGTCCATCAAAAGGTCACTACAAACATTTGCTGGATTGGACACCACTCTATGTTGGTTGTACATTTATAATGCAGAAATTGCCTTTGCACCTCTCTGTGGTACTGTTCCAATATGATATACTGTATATGTAATATTGAAACATATCACAGATGTATGTAAACTGGCTGAGGTCATGTTATTCTAATAATAAATTCTAAGGGTTGTATATGAGATCTTCTGCTTCCTGTCATTGCCAGGTCTCCCTGGAAAATAAATATTGTTAATCTCAGTTGTGACATCCTTGAAATAATAATAAAAAAATACATGTCTTGTGGTTCTAATTAAATCATCTGTTCACACACATCTGACTGCAAACAACAGGTGTAATTTATTTTCCAACAGTGTATCAAGTTCTTAAGCTATTGGTAATTTATGATAAGGGAAAGTCTTTTGCTGCATTCAAAGGGTCAGTATGGTGTAAAAACCTTTTTGAGCTTCACATCCTGTTATAATGTTATGCCCTCATCAAAAACCAGGTGTGTTGCTTTGATTCTTTCATACAAGTTTGAGAAATATCCTGGCAACTATTCAACGCCTGGATGAACGAAGCGCCGCCTTCATTACCTCTTCAGAGATGCAGTTTCCAAGCTTCTTCCTAACAGAGCACCTGTCCCCTTTGAGCCCCCCACTCAGCTCCTTCAGACTAGCTAGTAGCAATTGGCAAACACTCAGTGGAACTGTGCATCTGCTGACCTCATCATACGATACATTCCTCTGTGCAATGTTGGTAAAAACCTTGATGAAGTGTTAATAGAGGAGCGATGTTGTGATTAAGTCAGATTTGATATGTATAGCATTTTTATAAGTGAACTTGAACAAGAAAGTAGTAAGCTTTAGGTGTTTCGTCTTTTTTTTTTTTTTTTTTTACTTTATTCAACAGACTCATTGTCCACAAAGAGATGATACACAACAACACAACATATAAAGAATAAAAAGACAAAATAAAATTAAAATAAAAAAGAATCTTATAAAAGACTTGCACAAAGAACTGAAAGTAGCATAGTTACTTGATAGTGCTATTTTATAGCACAATGTCCCTAGAAAATACATAAAACTGCCTTTCTCAACTTTCCGTATCTGAAAATGAAATAGTGGGAATGCTCACATTTCCTGTGTATATTGCTGTGATTCAAAAGTCAGATCCCTTAAAGGCCTTTAAAGTAGCAGTTCCTTTATAACACTACTTTAAAAGGGGATTATTATGTATTTTCCAGGTACATAGGGCTATTTCATACCACAATCAATTAACTGTTACTTTCAGTTGTTATGAAAAGGCTGTCTAGATCATCCATCCATCCATTATCATATACCTTTGTCCCTAGTGGGATCAGGAAGGGTGCAACCAAATTTGTATGTTTCGTAAAGAAGAGAAAAGTGGAGCAGCCTTCTATTAGTCAGCTGATCATAAGTTTACAGCAACTAGTGAAGGAATGGCTGGCTTTCATTACTCCATGTTTGATGATATCAAAGAAAATCATAGAAATTGAAGATATGAGGAACATATAGTTCTTTACACCTCATCTTTTTATGATTTCATTACACTGGTCTCTTAAGCACACACACACACACACACACACACACACACACACACAGGGAGTTAACCCTAAAAGCACTCACCTTCAGATTATGTAAGAATGCGACTTCCCCTTATTAAATCACATTCTCGCATCAACTTGATAGCACTTTGTCAGAAATGCTTGCGTAGATCTTGTTCCACCACATCCTATCTCTTCCAATATGTTTCAATACTGAATCTGGAATCCAAACGCAGACGAAATCCTAATAAAAATGGCTCAAAGAGGAATGTATCAAAAATAGGAATTAAGGTCTTCCTAAGCCCCCACCATCCTCAATATCTCACACCCAGTTGTGTTGTATGCATCTCCTCCACAAACAGCAATCCATTGTCATTCCTAAACATTGTGACATGCTTTAACCCTGATTGATCTTGATCTCCAACACGAATAATAATGAGATTACAGGCTTTTCTCTTTTTTTGCGTTCACTTTAGTGGAAAATAACATTAAATATCTCTTTTCATGCTAATCATCTTGGTTGGAAGTACACCTCATCACACCAATAGGCCTCAGTAATGCCTCCTTTCTTCTTAGCAAAAAAAAAAAAAACATCCAAAATAACCTATTTGAAACACACCCACACACTCAACGCTCGGCTCAGTAACACCGTTATTCTTCACCTATCAAAGCCCGGCTTGCTTGTCCCGGTGCAGCGATCATTCCCACACAATGGTGGCGATAGCATTACCATGCTTTTGAAAGCATTTGCATGGCAAAGCAATAACACACACCTTTGTAAATAAAGGAGCTGATCCTGTTCATTGCAGGTTGGATTTCCTGGATAAAGCTGTGGGGAAGGAATCCCGTAGCCACCACGCATCAATATACAGCGCCGCTTCCTCTCGCTCAAGTTTATTTTGCAATCGATGTCTGCTTAATCTTTTCTGTCAGGCTGTGAGGCAAACACACACAGCCTGACGCACACAAAAAATGTCTGCATTTCCCGCTGCTGTACTGGTTACTTTGCAGACAGCTGATTAGTGTCAGTTTGCCTCCTTTTATGTGTTCAGATACTCAGACAGAAAGCTGTAACAATTCGCTGGGAATAAGCACCAAAATAGCACTTGCTCTTTTCAATCAACTATGAAGAAATTGGTTTGCATTGTTGCAAGAGATTGATTAGTGACTTTTTCAAGAGGCTCTTGAAATTACTTTCAAATCAGTGAGTTGGCAGACAGCTGGTTGAGTATTCAATCTACTGTGTGTGGTCAACAATGAGAAATGTTATTGTTGTTATTATTTCTTCTTTTTCTTTTTTTTTTTTAAATCATTGCTTATAGAGTACTCCAAGCATCCACTTTGGCCCGCACATTGGTATTCATCACAATAAAAAGGTTTATCTCATCAAGCCAGAATTAAATCTATTCACAACTGTACAAATTGCCACTTCGCTGTTGGCGAGGTATAACTAATTTTTAGACTAGGAAATTCCTTGTCAGGAGCAGCCAAGGGAGAAGGTGTCAGTTTGATACCGCGAGTACACTAACGGCTGTGTGGGAGCATAAGCGTTTGCTGCGCTTCAGTGGTGGTGCGTTTGATTTCAACGCTGACCACCGGTGATGGCAACCCTGTAGTCCTCGTCTCGGCTGCCTCTCGAGACACAAACACAGACAGATTCAACCCCCTTCTCCCTGCCCGCCCCTCCTCACTCCTCGCCATCCGATTGAAGCTGACAGACAATGAAGTCGTTGTGGAGTTTTTTTTATTTTTTATATATATATAATTTTTCGCCTGCTTGTTTTTAACTGCTCACAAACACGGGAAGTCAGTGTGGGTGTTCCGCGACCTTAACTACCATACCCATCTCCCCCTAGGGGCACCTCAAAGGACACTTACAGCTCCTCCTTACAGGCTCTGGGCTCTGCTGCAAAATGAGAGACAGGAAAGAGATGAACAGAGGGAGTTAGTCTGTGCGCTACAGGAAGGTCAGATTCTGCCTGTGGAGATCCTGCATCTTTTTAAAACTACCCACCTATCTGGCACTTTATTCACTGCTGGAACGGTGTAGCGCGCTGACTTCTGTTGCACTCTGAAACTATTAGTTGCTTTTCAAAGTTTGCAATTGAAATATGCTGCATTCTCTCCGTATGAGCGAGGGGAGGAAAATGTGGTGTTTGTGACCTTGTTTCAGTGTGAATCATGTGCCCCACTGTTTCCTAATACGCCCCTGGTGTATGTAAAGCTGAAAGCACATTTATTACACATCAATAATTCTGTACATTTCCTTCTGGAAAAACTAATTCTCGTAATAGGATTTTGTCAATGTGATTTGAATAATGATCTCAAAACATCCCATTTTAGGCTACTTAACTAAATAGAATATTACTGATTGCAACACTTATCCATGGTAGGGGTTTTGGTAACCTTCTTTTCTGTTTCTTGCCAACAGCCAATTTTCTCTCAATTAAAGCATGATATTAGCACTCAGTAGGGCATAAACAGAAATAACCGTACACTACTGAATATCACGCCTTGTTTATGAGCTTAAGAGTGGGTGTATAGATGGCTCCAGTTTCCATACTCCTATTAGAGAGCTTGTGTTTATATGCATATGTGTCTGGGAGAGGAAAAAGAGAGAGGATCGGCCCATGTGCAGGAGTGTTTCTGTAAAACACTCTGGCAGCAGGAAAAGCTGGAAGTTTTCAGCTCTGCCCTGTTAAAACATCTGGAAAACCGAGGGCAGGGGAGAAGAAAAAAAAAAAGAGGAAAAGTCACAGGTATAGTAAGAAGAAAATAAAAAGTGTATCATTACACTGAGAGCCAGTCAGTGGTGATGCCAGTTGGCCAAAGTTAGCAGGAAGCTGTCCTAGTAAATGGCAGCAGCTGCTCGCAGTTCGAGAGAGCATGTCCCAGTCAGAGGAGAAAAGCGATGGCATCTACATTAATACTACCTTAATGGCCCATCTGGCGCTCCGTAGGGTCCCTGGCTGCGCCACCGACTCAGAGCCGTTTGACAGGCAGTCTCCAGCGCACCAGACGCGCATGGCATGCCAAATGGCTGGGAGACGCCTCCGTGGCGCACAGATCTGTCAAACTCTCTGACGCCGTAGTCACACAGGCAAGGGAAGTTAAGGCAAGTTTTCACACGTGATTGGTTCTTGACATGGCTGGGGGGGAGAAAGAGGGGACAGAAGTAGAATGACTAGCTTGTCTGCAGCATCTCTCTTTCTCCTCACCGCACCCTCCTTAACTGCAAACACACACGTATGCATCCTTACTCAGGGCATGTACACACACTGTCATAAATACAGTACATGCACTTTCCACACCAGATGCTAAGTTACCATGACAAGATTAAACCTCAATGAAAAAGCCAGGTTAATATTAGCCGGTGGTAGATTTACTCTGCTCTGATGGCAAACAGAGATACAAAATATTATTTTAGCTTGAAGTTACGTTCAGCTGCTGTAAACAAATGCTGGAACTAATTGCTTCATTGGAAGAAATTGTGGAGGGTCTTATCAAAACACCACAGGGGGTTCTGGCTATAATTGGCATAATTGGTCTACAGAGCAGGCTGCGGTCCATGATGTGACACTGGGATGCACCTTACAGGAAGTGACTGATCACGGCTTTAGGACCTTAGATTAGCCTGTGGGATATTTACAGGCACTGTAAGACTTGATAGAGATGCACCAGTTACGAATATGTGGCCGGTCCTGATCTCTGGGTTTTGTAAAGCTCTGACCTGCTGACACCGACTTATTCTGCCATCAGCAGTTGATGTTAATTTTAGTGGCAGAGGCGGGAGTAGCTGTAAAAGAGTCTTGACTATTATTTTGAAGACAAAAAAATACAGCATGACTAGAGAGTTTGCATCTTATCAATTCATGCTGTTAGCAAAGCTAGCATTACTATGGGTGTGTGCAATCTATTGAAAATATAACTCTCAAGAAGAAAATACATTTTCCTTTCAAATATGTTCTTGCTTCTTAGACTTCATTTTCAAACTCATCATTGATAATCGCTAGCATTGAACTTTTCTTCACTCAGTAACATCATCTAAGGTGAAGATTGTTAAATAATGTATAATTTTGAATGGTTGGTCTCCAGTATGAGCTGACCTCAGGACATAGTGCCATATTATAGAGACCTTTATTCAGAACTGAATCATTTTCCTTCTTTTTGATTCTTTCCAGCATTCTTTGTAAGGGGTTATTAGAGCTCATTGCATGTTGCCTATATATGGTTTGACCTAAATTCTTTCCTGCTCTTTCAGCTTGGCCTTTCCATCCGTCCCTTTCGAGTTTTTCCTTTGTGTGGGTCCCATTCTGCCGAACGCACCAGCATGGATCAAAATCCCAGAAGTCTGTATCAAACAGCTGCAGGAAAACTGCGACTCCCTTTTTTTTCTTTTTTGCATGAGTAAACTACACAGGAAAGTACAGCTAAGAGTACTTTGAAACATTTGCTGCCATTTTTTTTAGCTCGCACTTTTTCTTAAAGACATTTAGAGAGATAGCAGCAGCAGTTCAAAAAATAGAACGGAAGGTTCTTTAGGAAATACATTTCAAATGGCTTACCCAGTAGGTAGCCCCAGAGGACACCTCAGGGATAAACCTTGGCAAGAAAGGAAGATAGAAGGAAAGAAAAGTGAAATTGCAAAGAAGACACAGCCGTGAATATAGCAGAAGAAATATTGTGAAAAAAATAACAATCCGCTTAACCTGCCGACGCCTCTGCAGAAGAATCACAGTGCTCCTTCTCAGCACTCTATAGATTCATTTTTTACACATCGTCACCAGATCTGCTGGCGCTTCTTGATCAAGTGGTGCAAATTAATTTCTAAATGAATTTAAAGACTAAAGCTAAATTCTTCTTCCTTTTGATGAGAAATAGATTCTCAGCTGGTTTTGAAGTATCAGGTGAAAACTGAATTTTGGATTGGTGTGAGGTGGACAAAAGGAAATTCTGTGCGAGAACATCAAGGGTGGAAAAGATAGACAGGAAAGGAGAGAGGAAGATGAGGGGATAAAAAAATGGAAATGGAGGGGGAAAAAAGTAGAATCAGCAAAATGGGTTCGGGGGCTTGAGAGAAAAGAGCAGGAGGAACTCTTCAACTTTCACTCACATTCCCAGATGTGTTGTAGGCAAGACGTAGCCTTTGAAGAGCTCGTGGCAAAATAGGAAAAATATGACTACACGCTAACACCCACTTTCCCTACAATTCCTACGCCTCCTCTCTTTTTCTTTTGCTCCCTCTTTCCCATGCTCTCCACATCTCCCTCGCTTTATCTTTCTCCCTGGGCATCTCAGTTCCTTAGTGGAAAAACCCAGCTCCGGGGGTCCGGTGCTACTGCAAGTGAACCTCCACGGATTCAGAACACACAGAAACACACACACCACCATATGCATTTACCCCCAGACTCATTTGCAAACTTTGAGCCACTGAACATCATTTCTGGTACTTCTCTGCTACTTTTCAGTCACATTTACACACGTTTAACTGTTGTCATGTTGACGAGTACATAAACAATTTACAAGAGTTTTCATTTTTTAGCTCAACTGTGGTCTAGTCTCTATTGCAGTTGATCCTAAAGCCACTAGAGGGAGCTTAAAATAAGTACCTTCCTCTGTTTTGTAGAATTGTTTTTGCAGCAAAGAGGTATAATCTTCCAAATATTAACATCCTCTCTGGATATCATCAACTATCAAGCAGTTATACAATTCTCTCATTGCGGAGATAATGGCATCTGACTTTAAAAAAGAAAACAGATAAATACATGTTAGGGGCTTGCTTCCTTTTGTGTAAATATAACAATACCTGCGTGTGTGTTTGTGAGAGCAGCTATCTGCTGGTGTGAGTCTTGCAGAGGTGATAATTCTGTTGCTGTTCAGCAGCTTGAGCGGGATGCATGATGGCAATAACAGAGAGCAAGCCTGGGCGTGTTTTTAATCAGTTCTCCCCAAATGTAATGAGTCCAGACAAAAAGTCTGGTCACCCTGACTTGATCAAAAGCAGGAGGAAATCTGCAAATGATTTATTACAACCCATGGAGCTTTCCCTGTTAGACATGTGAAAGTAGTGGTGAGCTGAAAATTAAAATACATCTCTTCCTTTTATTATTTTCTCTAAATAGATGGAAAGTGAGGTTGTGAAATCAGTCCAGTTGATTTGTGAGGTCTCTTTTCATCTCCATTTCATGTATCGAGTTTTTTTTTTTTTGCTAATACTTTATGTCAAAATTCCTGATTATTGAACTATTAGATGACTCAACATACTTTCATATGTTATAGTTAGTTGCTAGCTCACAAAAATGAATGCTTTTCATCAGTCTGTACAAAAATAGTCCATATCACCGGTTAATCTTATTGTTTTTGGCTCTGAAAGCCTCTAACAGAAGATGAGTGATATGACTGTATCTGAACTGGAGTCCCAGAATTGTCCTGTCATAATTTTTCACGATCTTCTCCCTCACATTACTAAAACAGGCTTAGCCGATGGGATTCGCCATACCCTGCGCTTCTCCACTCCCCCTGGCCTTTTCCAGTGACAGGGCTGCCAATGATACAGATCCGCTGTGACATTTTACATTGTGCTCCCTAATTGCTGCAACTGATAGTGAGATGGCTCACCATAGAGCTTCGTCTTTTTTTCTACCACCCTTTAGCCTTTTTTTTTTCTCCCCTTCTTTTGTTGGGTGGTTAGTACAGTGTGTGGTACAGTACGGACTAATTGCCTTGCTCACGTGCCGTCAGATGGCATGCAATTAAGTGTTTCTCTGAGCTTTACGGTTCAATCTGCAGCCAGCGTGTAATTCATTTAAAATCACCACAATTTGTAAAAAAAAAAAAAAAATGTCATATTCGATAAATACAACATGCATGCAGATTAAAAGTTTTGAAAATAACAACCCTTAACCAGGTATTAAATATATTTTAAGGAAGACCAAATTTGTCCATTAAAATATTTTTTTTATTGATCTGATGTGATATATTAATCTTAAATGTTTTCATTTGCTCTAAGTGGGGAAAAAACATCTAACAGAAATAAGTTTGAAACCATCAGTCTGTGTTTAATGTTAGTGAACAGGTCCTGTCATAAGTTAACTTTTCAGTTATATTGAAATGTATTGGGTGAGGCTGTAGTTGCGTACATAAAACATTATTTATTTTCAGAAGTTCACTGTTTGTTGAAGTGCGTTACAAGTTGGAACTCCGGGACAGAAAGCAACGGGTAAGCTGGTTTGACAGATGCAGCTCTAATTATACAGTTGTTTTAAGACTGTCTGGTTGCAGCAGAAAGGGAGCCAGTCATTTGGGAAACTAAAGGAGGAGGGTACTGAGTAGGAAGGAGGAGGAGGGAGGGGGTAGAAGGGGACAGTTTGATGGACGGACATCGTAACACCAGCATCTGGTGATAGCTGCAGCTGCCGTATCGTTTTCCCACCGCCAGCTTGCCGGCTAAATAAATATTGCCACGATCTGTCTTGTACAAGCAAGTGTAAATTACTTTAACACGTCAATAACTAGTTTACAATGATGTTTTTTTTCCTGCCATTTCAGAACATATATTGATTTTACATTGCTGTTAAATGGCTCAAGCATTGTTTCCTAAAGCTATACTTTTTGCAAGACATATAGTCAGACAAAGCTGAGCAAACCCCGGCAGGAAAAAAAAAAAAAGAAAAACTGTATCAATCATGCAATTAAAATGAGCTTGCACTGTTTGTAGGAGCTCACGTCTAAGATGCTTAAATTAATCATATTCTTATAATGCCATTTTTTTTGAGTGTTTTAATGCTGAGCTGTGGTATCTTAACTGCTGTGTTAAATTTGAAAGCCATTACTTTAACTATTAAAGTGCATTTATTATCATGTATTGCAACCAGAATAACCCAAAAATCTTGAAAGTATGAAACAATAAGTAATAAATAAGTTTAACAAAAGAACCTTTTGAAACATGTCTACTAAAATAAAATCAAAAAACGCTGCCAAATGCATTTCTTCTTTGAATAAAATGATCCAGCTACAAATCAAAATGAACCCCAGCTGCTGCTTATGAACATTAATTTTATTATGTAAAGAAGGATGTGGCAGCATCATTTTGCACGAGTTAAATGAAGTAGACTGCTAAATTTTTCAACTTCAGTACTAAACACTACTTATATTTAGCCTAAAGGGCCTTTTTTCTGGTCAACTAACTGCACATGCACTTATGGAGTTTGGCGGGAGGGAAGTTGTCCTCACAGTAAAGTTTTGACAGCTACATCACTATAGAGCAGTCAAACATTTGCATGAGGAAAAAGAAATGACTGAATATAAAGTAAGACTTGCACAATTGCTTTCTATGTCACTTTGGCTTTACTGGTGACATGGTTTGTGCGAAGGGCTGGCACCTATTCTCATCAGAGTGACAATGCAGGTCAAGAAATGGAACTGAAATTGCAACATATATCATAATCTTTGCCCATTTTTAGTATTTCAATTTATTCTTTATCATAAGCAATCTTATAATAAATCTACCTGATAAATTTTAGGTAGACTGAGCCTGCCGCAGTGCTTATTTCTTTTTTCATTTTACCATTCAAGTGCTCAGAGTTAATCCTCTCAGACAGCAAATAAAAACTAAAAGCCTTCGATGAAATGGATCATACCTAGCTTTGCAGAAAGTGATCAAGATGAGAAAAGATGGAATGTTTAGTGTAATATTAGGAGTAGGATTTTTCAGACCTTCCTAAATAACTAATAGTTGAAAATTTTTTATGTACCACAATAAAGTTTTACAAATTGGAATTTTTCTTTAATTTATTTCAGGAAACTTTAATATTTCTAGAAGCATAATGTGACTATGTGTACCCATTTAACATGTCTGCAGGCAAGCATTTAATCCCATTTGTTTATTTTCTATTCATAATGGGTCCCACCTTTTCACTACAGACGTTGGGGGAAACCCTCAAAATCACAGATGAAGCTTAGCAATAATCAGACCAATTTTAATCATGGTCCTGCATTGTGACCCAGTTATTTTCTCACAGTGCTGATTGAGCTGCAGTGCAGTGACAGCTAGCTATAAAATCTGCAACATGTAATTAAGCTTCACAGTATATACATGTCAGTGTAACTAGACTAAAGTGAATCTTAATTTCAAAATTAGGCCCAATTGAGAAAACATTGTCAAACTGGAACAGGTACCCTTCTTTATAAGTGTCCGTCTTTCTGCATGTCAGCAAAAATGCTCTGACTTGATTGTGATAAACTGATACATTTCTTAAACAATTGCTTATTTTTCAGGATCGGAAAGTACATATTATTTTACAAATACAAAGCAAAACAATAATTCACCAAGCAGTGTAATCTCCTCCATTTTCTTCAGTTTTGCACTTGCTATTTCTGCATGTGATTTACTAAGCAGATTGCACCAATAACAGGGTTATGCAAATTCACAAAAAGCCATGCAGATAAGAGCAATTTGCATCTGGTTTGGTTATCTTTCTCACCCACAAATGCAACAGTTGCAAAGTGATCTAAGTAGCAGGGGGAGGTGCTTTGCCTTTTTTCTTATGACTTTAAGAAAAAACTGAATTTCCTGACTTGAGAAAGTATTCTTCAAAATGTAGGAAACCCATCTGAATGGAGTTATCCTCCAGGAATGGCATTTCTGAATTGAAAAACTATGCTGCAGATTAAAAAAGACACCGTAATGACAAGAAAATCCACTCATCCATAAAATTACTTGAAGCCAATACAAAAATAATGTGCTAATCTTTAACGATCTATATAAAAAAAGAGAAACCCATGTGTGATTACATTCTGTTGATTTCATCTGTTTAATAAAAAATGTATCTGTCTTCTATCAAGGTGTCCTGGCTCTGTGCTTGCTCAACACAGATGGCTTTTTTATCTTTTTCTTGTTCTGTACCAAAATTACCATCAGCTTTTATCATCATGTAGTAGAGGTCCTTACAGAGTAGTAAATATCACTAGAGCTACAGTGAAGACCGAAATTATTTACACCCCTGTCAGACGTAGGTTTAAAGTAATAATAAAATTTCACTAAAAGTTTTTCCCAAAACTTATACTCCTTTCACTTAGTTTTATTATCCTTTTAGAAATGCCTGTCTCATTTCATATCAAAAACATACTTTTTGGTTGAATGAAAGTAATTTTAAACCAAAATCCGAGAGGGAGATGAATATCTTCAGATTTCATCTATTTTTAAGATCCAGTTCTAGCACTTTGTCTAGTTTAACAGCTACAAGGACATACAAAATCATATTTTTTTAACCATTAACACATACAAATACCATCATTAATTTGGCCTAGAATTCATATTGTACATAAAGGACATTTGGTAAGCCATTTTCACCCATAAGATTATTCTCACATCAGTAATGATGAACTAAACACATTTTTCATTGTCATGGTTCAACACCATTTAATTGTGCCGTCAGAATCCTCCAACTCGTAGGTCATGGGGATTCTTCCTCATTTACACCAAGCCACACACACGCATACACACAAAACAAAAAAATCTCCTTTCCTTAAAGGGGCCCCCAAAACATGCCCAGACTAGAATTTGCCAAAATATCTTCTCTCCACTCAGACACACACTGTGCCCCATTTCTGTCTCAATTCACCTTTTTTTTTTTTTTCTTTCACCAACATCTCAATTAAAACCCCTCTGGAGGCACAGTGCCCCATGGAGCCTTGGAGGCTCGCTGTGGTAGTAGATTATCCTAGCAAATATTTGCCACAAATTTTTTAATTCTAAACCCACGTTATTAATCTATCACTTAACTTTCTGTCTTGGTCTTAATCAACACCCTTGGAGATGAAACACAGAGGTGTACGATTAGTTGTCAGACATGTCTGTGCGTTTGTGACTCCATTTTAAAGTTGGGTCACAGTTTTTGTGGTTTATGATGATTTTTAAACTTGAAGCTGGCATAGGTTTTTTAAAAAAGCAATCTTTAAGATATGCAAATATTTTTACCATTAACATTTGTGCATGTTACAATAAAGTAATTTTTAATTAGAATTTCCATCCATGCATTGCCTATCCCTGCTTGCCCTTGCAGAGTTGCAAGATAGGGGCGTAGTTTTAAACTGATCCCCAGTCCATTTCCACCCTGGACTGGGGATCAGTTTAATACCAGAAAACCGCACACACATTCATACCAAAAGGTGATTAATAAGAACCAGTGACCCTAATAGAACTCTTGGAGTAAGTTGGAATATCTGCAGAGAATCTAGGATGCACAGAAAAGACATGCAAACTCTAGGCAGACCAGGCTGGGATTCAAACCCATTACCTGTGCGCTACAAGGGTAATGTCACACAACACTGAAGCATTTTATTGCACATTATAGCTGTGTGTCTGTCATAAAGTGTACCATACTATGCACCTTTCTTTTTCCCTCTAGTCAATCTGCCTTCAGGAGCAAATGGTTTTTTGTGTGTGTGTGTGTGGTTTCCAGGGTCTGCAACAAAAATGTTCTCCTGTGGAGATCTTCTAAGAACTACATTCAGCTGATCCCTCTGTCTGCCATTAGGGCCATCCTTACTTTTTTTATCCCCGGACCTTTGAGACCTCAAACTGCCAAATGAGTTGAATTATGGCCAGTTATGTGGAGTGGACCCAGCATCACGGGGGACAGGCTTGAGTCAGTGGAACTAACTACACTCCTGACCATTAAAAGGCAGCCTGACACTACCTCTTCATCTTCTGCCTGCTCGCAAAGGCTAGCAGTGCAAACCCCGTGTCCCCAAGCTGAGACAAAGTGTAGCAGTCCGACCAAAGAGCCAGGTAACCGACCAACTTTTCTGTCCAAATGTCAACTTAACAGCTATAATACCATCATACCCAATCATGATTATTATTTTACTATGCTGAAGTTCAAATCATCTGGGTAATTTACCATTACCATTACAGCAGGTGGCTTGCATCTGTGTCATCACTTACGCAATGCTTTGTTTGATGCACAATTAAGAAAACATTTTGAACAGCACAGTGAAAGATTGCATGTTTAATGCTAATTTCAATAATACAAACTACAAATCCTAAATTTAACCATGTCATTTATTAGCTGTTTAATTCCTGCCCTATTGAAGTCAATGAAACTGAGAGAAAAAGAGGAAAACAAAACTGATGCATCAGAGCAAAATCATAGAATCTGCTATTTAGACTATCACATAACCTTTCCAACTTGGCTAATCAACAAATTCTAATTCCTCACAATCTAACATCATTATGTCTTCCATCCCTATGGCCAACACAAGCACAAGACAGGGTACTGACTTCAGAGTCATTGACTCTCTTTCTGTGACTTACCCCAGAAAGAGGGTAAGTCACAGAAATCATTTACTAAAGGAGCTGGCTATTCAGAGAGCTGGACTGAAGCATTATTTGAAGAAAAGTGATGTGAAGGAAAATGTTTCATAGAAAACAGTGCTCCAATATCAGAAATAATCGCAGGATAGGGAGTGTTGTGAATGGAAGCACATTCAAGAGTTTGAAGGAGACTGACAAGTCATGGATTGCAGCTGGCGGCAGAAGAGCCGCCGCACACAGGACGTGGACCACAACTGTCATATTCCTGAAACAGAGACAAAGTCTGAAGCCTCTGACCTCCAAAAGGAGAAAAAGGATCAGACTATTATTCAAAACTCCTCTTCTCAGATGACAGTACATTTTGTATCTCCTTTCAAGGTCTCTGTGTCTGATGATGATGATTTAAAGAACTTTGTCCTCCGCAAGTCTTGTCCACTGTATTTTATCAAGTCCAAAGCCATTGCAGTCATATTCTAGGATATTTCTGAGAACTTTATGGTTCCCTCTGCTGAGAAGCTTTATTAAGATGCTGATTTAAATTGATAGCAGGTCTTGACACCTGCCCACACTGCCAAAAGTTACAATACCAGGCATGACCAGCCATGATCATGGCGTAACTTGTCATGGCCAGAAAACGGACACGACCATTACCCATAGAGATTCATTGGTGTCTCATCAAGGGAAAAATTAGACCCAAGAATACATACAGTATGTGTGTAAGATGTATATTATACATGAAATTCAGTTTATTAGAGAAGGAAAATTAAGTTTTTCATGGTTTTCTGATTTATTGATGTGCATATGTATTTTTTTTAATCTTTTGCCTTTATTTCATGTTTGTTGTGTTTCATATTTAATGCAGTAGCTGGAAGATAGAATACTTAACTGTGAATGGGTGAAACATGCAAGTTAAAAACATATATTGCAACCACACGCACACAGACACGCATGCACACAAAAGTTTGATCTGTCACAATAACAGGGGTATCATGACATGGTTGCTGCAGCCTTTTTTCTTCTCTGTCTCTCTACCATTTTGCTCCTTTCTGGTAATGTAATGCAATGTGTAATGTTTGCTGTTGCCGGTGGCTGAAATTGAATGAGTGATACAACCTGAGGTGCTGGGATAACCGTGGGCAGAATTGATGCTATCTGTCCAATGATGGTGTTATTTTGTGGAAGTGAGGCAACAAACCAGGGAGAAAAATGCTTGTGCCGCTCTGTATGATTTTACAGTTTAAGTGGTGAAAGACAAATAGAATATCAGTGATGTGCTAGCAAGGGCTTGTAAATAGCTGAATAATAATCCTCAATTTCGACGTTCATTTATCTTTTCCGCACTGCTTTGCAGAACTACACTTGGCATTTCGAATGGTTGTAGGCTCTGCTCTTCTGCAGCTTCAGTGAGCTCAGCTCCCATGTTTAGAGGTGAGACAGGTTACATCTACTCTCTATTCTTCTAATAGGGTCGGCTCAGAAACGGGTCAGAGGTAAACTAATGACACCTGCAACAGATGCTTCTTCCTTGAAGCCTATGCTTATGCTTAGCAAAGGCTGTGCTTGGGGGAATAACTGCATGCTGTTTTGAGACCCAGGTGGTGGGGCTCGGGTCAGCTGCTAACCCCAGAAAAGACTAAATTCAGCTCTTTCTGCCTGTTTGGGGCTCAAGCCAATGGTGCTGGGCTATTGTTATGGGGTCAACTTGAAGCTGTACAGATTGCCTGAGCAGCTAACATACATTCATCAAAAATTCAGCACCGTATGGCTGTAAAGTTCTTCTTATGTAGGTTAAAGGGTTTACACAAAGAATTGATAACTCTTTTTTTCCTCCTTGTTGGTTCACATATTTTTATTTGGATTTAAAATGGTTTGTATTTTTAGAACATACGTAATCTTTAACGGACGCCAATTTATCTCATAATTGTTAAAAACAAACCTGTAGTTTGAAAATGGTTATACAGGGAGGAAAAAGTCTTGAAATATATATAGATCTCCTTTGGTACAATTGGCACTAATAATTTCCATAAAATAAATTACACCTATGTATAACATAGAGGGTTATTTCTCTTAGTTAATCGTCAATAAAATGAAAGATAAGTGAACAAGTTGTTCAAACAGAAGGCCAAAGGCTTCTTGTCTCCATAAAACAGGAAATGCTTAAGAAAATAGAAATAGTTACTCTCTGTAACTTGTTCCAACCTACAGTCAGAGCAATAAACAAAAAGTTGAAAACTTAAACTGATGAAAAATGCTGAATGAAAACTTTGTTTTTCATGGTGTCATGAATTTTGAGCAGAAAAGAAGGTAAAACAAACATCCAAAGACTACTGTTGTATTTTGGTAACTATTTCTCCTTAATAACAGTAACGTGTGTCCATCATAACAAATACTTCCAAGTACCGTAAATGCTGTACTAAAGAAAATAAAGGTTTATATGAGGGGTAACAATATTTTTTAATGGGGCATTTTTCCCAGTGAAAATATCTTCAAACAAAAAGTTTACTTTTTTAAAATTTGTTAGAGGTAATGCTATTGCATTAAAGTATTATCTTATTTTAAGCCTTTTTATTCATCTTTAGCAAGGGTGCCAGTTAACTTGAAGGAAGGTATAGGACCATCTTAACTTAAAATATATGTAAAACAATGTATTTCTTATTACTTAAAAAAAATTAAATAAAGTGGTGAACCAAAAATAGAAAATCCACATAACATTTTCTACAAATTTCCATTCATGAGTATATTTTATAAACACCTATTTTTTAATTTTCTAAAATATTTTAAGTCCTCTCCTCTCTGCCACTGCATGTGTTTAAATGTAACATGTCTCCGGTGAGCGCTCTGAGGGAAAACTTGAGTGTGAGGGGCTATTTTCCTCTTCAAACAGCTGGCAGCATCCCATGCTTTCACAATTAATGGGCATCTAATTGGCCATAATCATTTTCACTTAAGGAAATATAAAATACGCAGTTGCCCCTGGAACAGACAGCTGTTGACAGAACCTGCTAGCATCAGAGCTCCAGTGTTTAAGGACGTGGCTGACTTGTACAGTCTACCACTATAGAGGTAGATAGTACATAAACTACTGTAAGAATATACTTTTCATATTTCAGCCTGCATTTTTACTTTAGTTTGTGGTAAAATTTGATTCTTAAATGTGTAATATGTATTAGGCTACATTATGTAAATTAGTTGCTGGTTGTAATTATTTAGAACAGTTGTTTCTTCCATTGCTACAATTATTTACTTGCACTGTGTTCCAAGTGATTATGCAAATTGGATTAAAGTGTCATAAAGATTACATTTTTTGTTGTGCTATTAAATTTATAGATGGTATTGTGTGTCAGGGCTCTTTGAATCACTATACTTAATTTCAGAGAGCTGGGTTGATTAGTTTGTCTGGTGAGCTCAATTAAAGGAAATCTATTTAAGAAGGATGTTCCACATTACTAACCAGGCCACAGGTTTCAAGCAATAGGGGAAAGAAAAAGGATCTCTCTGCTGACGAAAATCATAGTGTAGTGCCGTAGTCTAGTGCCAAGGTATGAAAACATTAGATATTTAACAGAAACTGAAGCTTTATCATCGTACTGTGAAGAGATTTGTGACAGATTCCGAGCAAAGATGGGTTTGTACAGATAAAGGCATGAGGAAGGTTTCTGTTAGACAAATTCATCGGATTAAGAGAGCAGCTGTTAAAATGCCCTTACAAAGCAGCAAACAGTTATTTGAAGCTGCTGGTGCCTCTGGAATCTAAAGGTGTAGGATCCTCCAGAGGCTTGCGGTCTAAGAACCTACTATTAGCCACCCCTAACCAGAGCTCACAAGCAGAAACGGTTGCAGTGGGCCCAGCCGTACATGAAGGTTAATTTTCGAACAGACTTGTTCACTGATGACTGCTGTGCAACCCTGGATGATCCAGATGGACGCAGTAGTGGATTGGTGGTGAATGGCCACCACATCCCAACACGGCTGTGACATCAGCAAGGAGGTGGTGGAGTCATTTTTTGTATTTTTTAAAATACAGTTCTCATGGGGAGCTTTGTTCAGTAAAATTTGATTTATACTGTAATAGTTCATGACTTGAAAATTATACTGACCATCTTTTGCATTGACCATTTAAGAAAATCTGAGAAAATATCACTTGCATAATAATTTGGAACACAGTGTAGTTCTAAAGTTACAAAAATGTTATCCATAACATTTATTAATGGTTACTGTTGTTTAGTTAAATGGACTCAAGCACAAATAATCTGCCTAAATAAACTTTTTGACCTTTCTGTTTTACATACTCAATACTGTTTAACTCAAATACTATGGTAAGTCAGCTTCTTAGAATACTTGGTGCTTGTCATTTTAAAATACTGTAACCTTAACAAGTTTAATTGGTGTCTCTTTGTAGTTTCCAAATAAGGACTGTCTTCAGTTTTGGTGACCAGGAAAATATTTTCAAGCAGCCAAATTTGTCTTTTTTGTAAGTGATGGAAAACTTTAGTAACTTTCCTTCAGCCTGCTGACTGGCAGTGCACAGGAACTGGTGGGGGAGGAACACCAATGTGTTAGTTTATGGTTTAAATATCCAGAAAAAGCCCCAGTCACGTTATGTCTTTGTCAGGCTATGCTAGAAAAGGTTTAGCAACTTTAGCGTTTTAAAAAAGCCTTAATATACCAATGTACTGTACCAGTAAGTGACTCTTACCTTATACCAAGATATCAACAGCTTAGAAAGGTGTGTACGTGCAGGGGTGTGGGGGCGTGTTGGTGTGTGTGAGTGTGTGTGGGCGTGGGCGTGTGTATGTGTGCATGTATCTTTCAGTGTACATCTGTAGAGTTATGTGTTCATTTAGTCCAGAGTGCTCTCCCCAAGGTTACCTTTTAATAATAAATGGGGGAAAAAGTAGAAAAAAATTGAAAAGATGATGCCTTGTGGTTGACTGACAAGCAGAGTGTTAGGAGTAAATTTTGTGCTGTTCGCTTATATGACTTGTCTGCCCGGAAAGCTTCTTGGCCACGCAGTAAAATGGGACACAAAGGAAAGTGAAGAAGAAAAGAGGTTACACTGGTTTACGTTATAAGGCCGTGAATGCCTTTGACTTTGGCTTTGGGGTTCTTTCGTACAAAGCACAAATTAATTTACATGATGATGCGTCTTCAGCTATAAGCCGTCCTCCTAATGAAAGGGGAGAATCAGTGAGCAGAAGAAGCGAGGAAATCAGTGTGTGGGATAGCAAAAAAAGTAATGTCAAGCAACCTGATTATGAGACAGGGATAGATTAAGGGCATTGTTTAAACTGGAAGAGGAGGTACCTTCCCCACTGCTGGCTGCCATCTTATCTCACTCCCCAACAGTGGTCTAATCTGTTGGTTGAGTATGCCTGCAAATAATTTCTGTCTGTCACACAGACAATGGAGCTGCCACCTTGTTGTGCATCACGGATTACTGTACCGTTCATCCTGTCCCGCCCCTACAGAGACTCCTGACAAAGGACTTAATTGAATATCCGTCCATGGCTAATTTGTGTGTGTTCCATGTGGGCACATGCAACAACACAAGCTTTAATTCGGTGGTGCATAAACAGTAAAACAAACAAACACAGAGCTGCATGCACATACCGGCATGTAGGAACTTAGTTTGAGGCAATTTGTTCAGTTAGTCTGATGTTGAAAGTCAAGAATTATGGCTCCTGGTCCTTATGGCTAAGCTGTAAACAAATGTAATGGACTGGATTCAATTAACACTGTCTAACCTAACATATAATTATATGAACGCACAGAGTGAGGAGTGGGAAGATAATGGAGGTTTTTTTTAACCTTGAACTTTAACCTCACATTTCCCATTTGTTTATCAAATTAAATTAAGCCAGTAGATTTGTTATGCCTATGCTTAAATACATATAATCACCCATTTTAGCCTCATATTACATTCATGCTTAAGCTAATTAAGCCTTGCTGTTTATCATGCATACACAGTGATGGCTTTGTATTATACTTCCGCAAGAGTTGTTTGCTATCAAAATTGCCAGGTATTAAATACTTGAGTGGCTCATACAGTACATCTAGTTTATTTTTTAGGGTTATTTATTGTATTTTATTTAATGTATAGGGGTCAGAAGCTCTGGCGATAACCACCAACTTGTTTTTTTCCTTTCTTAAGGTATGTTTTAATTTTTGATACAAAGTAATGTTTCGGTTATTATCTCTGTTAGTGTTTGAATATTACGTGTATGATTTTATTTTCTGTTCTAAATTATATAGTCATTGTTATTTACGTTAAAGATAAGATTAGCTATGTGGATTAATAATATGAATTTACCATTATATGATCACATCCCCCTTTTCCTGTTGATGTCTGTGGGGGCAGAAGCTGAAACCTTCAAAACAAAACAGGAGATTTCGGAGGTAAAGGTAAAAAGTAAAGGTAATTTTATTTATATAGCACGTTTTCAGTTTTTCTGGATTCTAAGTTTGTTCTAAGCCTTGTTCTAGGTAGCTAAGTAAGTGTAAGTAAGTACGTATAATCTGGACTTCTGAGTTGCTAGATAAGTATAGGTAAGTATTCTCTGGACTTTCTAAGTATGCTCTAAATTTGTAAAAGTAATGAATACTCCACAGTTTCTTAATAATAAAAAATAAATGTTCCTGTTTTGGGATAATTTTTTCTGGATTCTAAATTTGTTCTAATTCCTTTTCTGGGTTGCAATAATAGGAGTCTCTCTGCATAATAATCTAAAAATTAATCTAATATTTGTCTAAATAGTGAGTACTCTACAGTCTCTAAAAAACAAGCTAAAGAGTGACTAATAAACTAGATTCTCTGGTCCAATTCCTTTTCTGGATTAAAAGTGAGTACTCCACAGTTTCTAACAAATTGAATAAAAAAAAGGAAAGGACACATTAGGGCACATGGCAACATTCAGACAAAACAAAGGGCAAAACAAATACATGAGTATCTTACTTCTGACAGATGTTTTTCATCGCATGTGTAAAAACTTGACTAATGGAAAACATAATCATAGGCGTAGGAATCGGGGGGGGGGGGGGAGCAAGACTACACCTTCAACACAGCACTCCCTTCTCCTGGCAAATCTGAACTGCCCAGCGTGTTTGAGAGGCAGGGGCCAGCAGAAGCAGTATCAGCAAAGTGACCCGTTTCTCTAGAACCAGTATCAGCAAAGCGACCCGTTTCTCTAGTCAGTCAGCAAAACGGCCCGTTTCTCTAGGGCCAGTCAGCAAAGCAACCCGTTTCTCTAGAGTCAGTCAGCAAAACGGCCCGTTTCTCTAGAGCCAGTCAGCAAAGCGACCCGTTTCTCTAGAGATAATCAGCAAAGCGACCCGTTTCTCTAGAGCCAGTCAGCAAAGCAACCCGTTTCTCTAGAGTCAGTCAGCAAAACGGCCCGTTTCTCTAGAGCCAGTCAGCAAAGCAACCCGTTTCTCTAGTCAGTCAGCAAAACGGCCCGTTTCTCTAGAGCCAATCAGCAAAACGGCCCGTTTCCCTAGAGCCAGTCAGCAAAGCAACCCGTTTCTCTAGAGTCAGTCAGCAAAACGGCCCGTTTCTCTAGAGCCAGTCAGCAAAGCAACCCGTTTCTCTAGAGCCAGTCAGCAAAGCAACCCGTTTCTATAGTTAGTCAGCAAAACGGCCCGTTTCTCTAGAGCCAGTCAGCAAAGCAACCCGTTTCTCTAGTCAGTCAGCAAAACGGCCCGTTTCTCTAGAGCCAATCAGCAAAACGGCCCGTTTCCCTAGAGCCAGTCAGCAAAGCAACCCGTTTCTCTAGAGCTTCTCTAGAGCCAGTCAGCAAAACGGCCCGTTTCTCTAGAGCCAGTCAGCAAAGCAACCCGTTTCTCTAGAGTCAGTCAGCAAAACGGCCCGTTTCTCTAGAGCCAGTCAGCAAAGCAACCCGTTTCTCTAGAGCCAGTCAGCAAAGCAACCCGTTTCTCTAGTCAGTCAGCAAAACGGCCCGTTTCTCTAGAGCCAGTCAGCAAAGCAACCCGTTTCTCTAGTCAGTCAGCAAAACGGCCCGTTTCTCTAGAGCCAGTCAGCAAAGCAACCCGTTTCTCTAGTCAGTCAGCAAAACGGCCCGTTTCTCTAGAGCCAATCAGCAAAACGGCCCGTTTCTCCAGAGCCAGTCAGCAAAGCAACCCGTTTCTCTAGTCAGTCAGCAAAACGGCCCGTTTCTCTAGAGCCAGTCAGCAAAGCAACCCGTTTCTCTAGTCAGTCAGCAAAACGGCCCGTTTCTCTAGAGCCAGTCAGCAAAGCAACCCGTTTCTCTAGTCAGTCAGCAAAACGGCCCGTTTCTCTAGAGCCAGTCAGCAAAGCAACCCGTTTCTCTAGAGCTAGTCAGCAAAGCAACCCGTTTCTCTAGTCAGTCAGCAAAACGGCCCGTTTCTCTAGAGCCAGTCAGCAAAGCAACCCGTTTCTCTAGTCAGTCAGCAAAACGGCCCGTTTCTCTAGAGCCAATCAGCAAAACGGCCCGTTTCCCTAGAGCCAGTCAGCAAAGCAACCCGTTTCTCTAGAGCTTCTCTAGAGCCAGTCAGCAAAACGGCCCGTTTCTCTAGAGCCAGTCAGCAAAGCAACCCGTTTCTCTAGAGTCAGTCAGCAAAACGGCCCGTTTCTCTAGAGCCAGTCAGCAAAGCAACCCGTTTCTCTAGAGCCAGTCAGCAAAGCAACCCGTTTCTCTAGAGTCAGTCAGCAAAACGGCCCGTTTCTCTAGAGCCAATCAGCAAAACGGCCCGTTTCCCTAGAGCCAGTCAGCAAAGCAACCCGTTTCTCTAGAGCTTCTCTAGAGCTAGTCAGCAAAGCAACCCGTTTCTCTAGAGTCAGTCAGCAAACGGCCCGTTTCCCTAGAGCCAGTCAGCAAAGTGACCCGTTTCTCTAGAGATAATCAGCAAAGCGACCCATTTCTCTAGAGTCAGTCAGCAAAACAGCCCGTTTCCCTAGAGCCAGTCAGCAAAGCAACCCGTTTCTCTAGAGCTTCTCTAGAGCTAGTCAGCAAAGCGACCCGTTTCTCTAGAGTCAGTCAGCAAACGGCCCGTTTCCCTAGAGCCAGTCAGCAAAGCGACCCGTTTCTCTAGAGCTTCTCTAGAGCCAATCAGCAAAGCGACCCGTTTCTCTAGAGCCAATCAGCAAAGCGACCCGTTTCTCTAGAGTCAGTCAGCAAAGCAACCCGTTTCTCTAGAGCTTCTCTAGAGCTAGTCAGCAAAGCGACCTGTTTCTCTAGAGTCAGTCAGCAAACGGCCCGTTTCCCTAGAGCCAGTCAGCAAAGCAACCCGTTTCTCTAGA
Organism: Xiphophorus couchianus; assembly: GCF_001444195.1. Classification (NCBI taxonomy): domain Eukaryota; kingdom Metazoa; phylum Chordata; class Actinopteri; order Cyprinodontiformes; family Poeciliidae; genus Xiphophorus; species Xiphophorus couchianus. The sequence goes on from NC_040239.1 coordinate 19,899,417, forward strand.
GCTTCTCTAGAGCTAGTCAGCAAAGCGACCTGTTTCTCTAGAGTCAGTCAGCAAACGGCCCGTTTCCCTAGAGCCAGTCAGCAAAGCGACCCGTTTCTCTAGAGCCAATCAGCAAAGCGACCCGTTTCTCTAGAGTCAGTCAGCAAAACGGCCCGTTTCCCTAGAGCCAGTCAGCAAAGCGACCCGTTTCTCTAGAGCTTCTCTAGAGCTAGTCAGCAAAGCGACCCGTTTCTCTAGTCAGTCAGCAAAGCGACCCGTTTCTCTAGAGTTTCTCTAGAGCCAGTCAGCAAAGCGACCCGTTTCTCTAGAGCTTCTCTAGTGTTCAAACTCTGTCTTCGCTTGCTCTACATGAAGAGACATGATCTGAGCATGATGTGCGTCATTTTCACCTGTAAGCATGTCTTGTTGTGTTTGCAGGTGTTGTTGCCTGGAACTCCTGCCAGTTGTGGAGCACTTGATTGTCCTATGGAGATTTTCAACTATCTGGCAGAGTTCTTTGTTTTCCTTCTTCAATTTTTCATGTGGCGTGTCCAGAGAAGTTCTGTCTGTAAGAAGACTATCCAGATCAGGTACACATCTGTTACAGCCCCTGTTAGCCATTTTTTAAATTCAGTCAACTGTAACTCTGAACAACTGTACCTATCCTCACAACCTTAGTTCTTCAGTCAACCTGAAATGTAGAACAAATGAGTTGCTCTGTGGAATTTGGAAATAAAGGGAGATGGATTACAGTCATCAGTGATGTCACAGAATGAGTGACATCACTGAGAACCCAGACATGCGTAGGGAGAACATGCAAACATGAACAAATAACCCGGCTGGGAATCAAAATCAGGAGCTTCTTGCAGCAAGGCAACAGTGCTACCAACTGCACAAATGTAATTTTTATGTTCGGTACTTTCCTTCCTCTAAAAATTAAAAGGCTTAAGATCTGCTAGGAATGCTGAACATTTCTTGAATTTTTGTAATGTATTAATCATAGCTCACCTTACAAGTTCCATAAATGTGCACACAGCATAGAAGATCTACCGTTAGTGATTTTTCTTCTCTCTAAAAATATTTATTTGAAGGTGACAGCTTTTCTTTGTCACATACCATGTTTGTCTCAAACTTATTCGGCCTTCAGGCAGACTGCAGGCTGTGGCACCTTATGTATTTGTTTATTTTCAAGATAAGGGTCCCTCTTTCATGGATAAGCAGCTGATGCGCCGACTCTGTCAAGCTGGGACAGGCCTGGAGAAGATAAAATAGAGTCTGTTAATCTGGTGCTGGTGAGCAGAGAGAGTGATGTTATTGACCTACGCTGGCAGCAATGTGTTTCAATTATACACTGCCATCCATTTGTCAGGCAGGCAGAGCGATGGAAAGGGGGCACAGGGTTCAGGCCTGGGTTAGAGTCATTCTCCATCACTTACGTTGTGTCTTTGGAAAGCACTTTAATTGAATTACCCAATTTATTCTTCAAGCAACAATGCCCCGGCCTAGACCCATGACGTGAGACAATTAGATACATGGTTAAAATCAGGCACTTTGCATTTTTCAGTTATTCATGTTGCATATGGTGAAGAACTTTTTTGGACAAATCCTCTCTACTTTCTTCTGAAATTTTGCAATAACAGCATTACTTTCCTATTTAGCTGTGCCTTGTGTGTATATATTTTCTTAAAAATATAAGTACTAAGGTCCTAATCAAAACATTTTAAGACTTCACTTAAAGAACTTATTTGTTAATGCTAGCAACACTATCTTTAGATTGTAGTAAAACAACACACCACCTTTCAACAATATTTTATTCCACTCAACTAGTATTATTTTAGACTTTTCATTACCTATTTTTCTGGAAGGCAATAGGTAAATGTTAATCATTGGGATGTGCCAAAAAGTTTGATTTGCATAAAAATCGTGATTCTCATTTACTACGATTCAGAGTCGATTTAAAATGTACAAAACCCGATACAAAAAATAAAACAAATCCGCTGGCTGTCAGCCTCCATTTTGTAACTACACAGGACATTCTGACGTCACCACATAGACAGTACTGGAACATTCTCATTGTCAACTGAGGAGGCTGTCTGTAGAAACAATAAAATAGAAGTAATAAAATCCATTGCTTGAAAAGGTTGCCCTTATGATTAGACATGCACACATCTACATGTCTATATTAATAAATACATTTAAAAGAAACACAAAAGAAGGCATAATATCACAACTGAATCAGACTGATTTAGTCAGCTGTTTCTCTTTGGGTCCCGCTCATAGTGTACTAAGCAGTCTTGTTTGAATAGTTTCCCTGATATTTGCAAATTGCATGAGGTTGAGAGTGATTAATTCTAATCAAGATCAATTTATTCTGGAAGAGCAGCTGGAAGAAGCATAAGTGTTGACTGCATTCTGTCTGTGAGTTGTCTAACAGGATTGCCAGGCTGTCTGTCTCCCCAGCATCCAGTTCCAGGTGTGGAAGGTGCTCATGTTAGATTCATACTGGTCTGCCCGCACTCTGGCCCTAGCACCTGGCTGTTCACAAAACTCTCGTCAGTTTATTCGTTTCCACCAAGACAGGTCCTGCTTGTTTACAACTAATCACCAGCGACTTTCTTTCCAGTATCTCCAATGCTCATCTTGTTAAGGGGGAACAATTGTGGAAAAAAATGTATTCCCCATAAGCATGTAATGTACACCAATTATGCTAATTTGTAGCGTTGCAGATGGCCCAGTGTTGATTGCAGCTTCAGGATCAGGAGAGGCCATCTGAAATTTGAACGTGGCACTCACATGACACTCATTACCGCTCAAACCTCAACCACATATCCCTTTGTCACTTGTCATCCATCTGTTCTTACTACATTTCACTGATAAGACTGTGCAGAACTGTGCAAGCAGCTGTAGAGTTGCACAACAAGCAACAGAGAACTACAGTCCCTAGTTTTAATTGGATTTTCCCTGTAGAGCTGTATTTAGATGCATTCTCAAAACACTGAGCACTGTAACTCATCTAAAATAGCAATTGTGGGGGGAAAGATGGAAGAAAATGATGCTAATTCAGTGTAAAAAGTTTATCGCATTACAAATCTCTTGTGGGTTTGGAATGATGGCTACAGTATAGTGATTGAGATGTCTGCTTTTCACCTTTTTTTTTCAGGTGTTATTTTTCCCTCTACAGATATTCAGAACTATCCCCTCCCATTGTGACCGTTCCCGGGGCAGGAGGATTTACTCCAAATGCCATTCCACTATGGGAACTGTGACATTCAGAGTGTGCCAAGGTGTGCTGGATGTTAGGGAAGCATGTGCACTCTCATGTAAATTGATCATCAACATCAACCATGATGCTCTTTGTTATGGCCATTGAGGCGAGTCAGTTTAGCCCCCTATCTCCTTTTAGAGCATGCTGAAGTGAACCCATGCTGGTGTTCAGATGAATGGAGTTCTTTCATGAAGCCATGGCCATTGAACTCTGGAAGCTGAATATAGCCCTAAGTCGCGCAACCTTTGTGGCAGGGGGGTTCCTGCCAGGCATGATTCCTGTTTAGTGAATAAGTGGGGTAATTATGGTGCGGCTGGAGCCATGCAGCAAATGTCACCAGCAGATAAACAGTAGGAGCAACTCTTCCGTAAAAGCCTGATTTATTCACCCCGGACCTCCTGTAGCCCGCAGAGGAATTAGGAGCAGTTGGGTGTAAAAGCAAACTAGCTTCTCATGATTTCACTGGAACTCAAGGATGCAGATAATTGGAGAAACAGTAGTTAACAGATAAGGCCCCGGGTTCACCTTATTTTGTCACACAAAATCTCAAATGCTGGTCTCCGAAGGAAGCTTCTTGTTTTATCTTTTCGTAAATAGGTTCCCATCACATTAGTGAGATTTACACTTTTCAAAATGTTAATCTTTCATTTTAGATCTTTCCCTGGACCTAACCTGCAGGTGTAAAAGGATCTCCTACACATATGGTTTTATGTATTACTACTAAGATGGATATCTTAAACCTATCCATCACTGGTCCATGGTTCCTCTGTTTCACTGATTGGAAACCACATCCATTGCACTCCATTAAAGAGTGCCCACCCATGTGTGACTACAGGGCGGCCTTTATAACATCATGAGCCTTGGAAAATGGGAGATTCAGCGAGCGTCATTCCATTACCTGCTGAAATGGATCCCCCTGTATCTCCTCCTTGATTAGCTTTGTCTCGAATAACAATGATAGCTTTAAGTGTGCCTAATTGAGGCCGAGCTCACCCTTCCTCCCTCAGTGAAAGTGCTTACTCATTTTGCCTGTCCTTTTAATAATTACATTATCATTTTACGCCCCTGTCGGTTCCTTGGGAAGTGGGCTGGCGGTTGTGTTGAAGTGAAAGCTCATTATTGGAGCTGAATTATGTGCAGTTTATTGATCCCCATGGTGGATTATGGAGCTCTAAGTTAGTCTAGACAGAATAGTTAGCCAGATGACAGAGAGGAAACATAGGGGCCCCATGGGGGAAATCTCTGGGCTCAGCGAGCAATTAATGCCTGCCAGGTAATGGAATTTAAGTTTACGCTAAATCCGCCAGTGCTTTGGCATTTCAAGTGCCTTATAAAGAAACATTAGCCTAATGAGACGGTCAAGAGCAACAGAGGCACAAAACATTTTGGCATCCACACTTTTAGCTTTTGCTTCTCTTCTTTCATCTTCTAATCTCATCTCAGAAAGGAAACTGTTAGGTTTTTGTTCTGATACCCTTAGTGGATGGATATCTTGCGTCTTTTCAAGGTGTATTTTTATCTTGGCTCTTCACTTTCTATAATAATCTAATCTCAGTTTGTACCATGGCAAACATAAATTTGAAAAAAAAAAAGTGATGGGAGACCACCTAACCCTACTTAAGCAGTGATGCCACAGTTACCTTGAGAAAGTAATCTGATTTTTAAAAGTAACTTAGTTACTTTAGTGATTACTTTATTTTAAAAGTAACTAAGTTAGAGTACAAGTCACATTATTAGTTATATTCAGCAGCTGCCACCAGCATCTATCCACTGCCTCAACATAAAAGTTTTACCAATACTCACTTTACTGGAAGGGCATTTTAAAGAGTAATAGCAACTTACTTAGTTGCTGTTACTCTAAGTAACAGCAACTAACTTAGAGTTAGGGCTCAGATTAAGCAGCTAACCAGGTTGTCATTTTTTGAACTTTGTTATAAAGTTATGCGGCATAAATCCCTCAACACTGAGACTGCTGCAGATCTCAATGTCATAACAATGAGTTAATAATAATAATAATAATAATAATAATAATAACAAATTGTTATGATATGCAGTTTCTCAATCTGCGCTGACTGAGAAACTGCCTGGGATGCTGCTACATCTGACATACTTGTGTATAAGACTTTTGATTTTATTTTTAGATAATGATGGAAAGAAAATGAAACAAGACTGCACTTGATGACTAAAGTAACCCAGTTAAACACTTTGATCTTTACACACTTCCTACCAGTACAGATGAACTGTACAAAATGTAGGTGCATTTCTCAATAGTCAGTTTAGGTTAAATTAAAGCATAAAGGTGTAGAATAACACAATCAGGTAGCGACACACAGCTCAGTGGTAAAACAAGTGCAACATATAAAGGCTTCTAGAGCCACAAAAAAGCCATGGGTTGGGTTTTCCCCAACACATCCGTAACCTAAAACATATTGGTTGATGTAAACCGAATGCACTTGCAGCACCAAGTCAACTAACGAGCTGCTAACGGAAGCTGGAGTGAGCTGAATACATGCCCAGTGGCTCAGTGGTGACTGCGTAAAGTGAGAAATTGTTCATAACGAGATTTGATTTGTGAAATTAATATGTTTGTTACATAAAACCAGTGTCCTCGCCACCACAGATTTACTATATTCACTTTCATGCGATGGCCTTTAATGCTTGAATATCTTGACACAGGAACATTATTACAGGCAGAGTGCCAGATCCTAAACTCAGTTTTAAGAGACAACATCTAAGAATACAAGATTGTGAGGGAACTTGTTAAAGCAATACTGTTCATCCTTGATGGTAGCAGGGAGCCAAAAACTTCCTCCTGTAATTAAACCACAATGTTAAATGGCTTTTATGTGGCTCAACATGTCCTTGGCTCATGCACCTTGATAAAGTTAGTAAATCCATATGGGAGGTGGCTAACCTGGGCTGTAATCCACGCTACCTTCTCCCCTTAAAAGGAAGCGAGAGTAGGTGGGGGGAAGAGAAGAGGCTGATTAAACTGGTTTTACTGTTTTCTCTGATGACCTAGAAAAACACAGCAGCCCTGACCTTGCATAGCAGAGCCCTTATATATCTAATGATCTCTGAGTGCTTTAATGATACAGTGTTCTCCTTATCTCTCTCTCACTCGTCCCTTCCATTTTTCTACCTTTCTTTTTTGAAGCTCTGTATTTTCTCTCCCTTAGCACACACATACACATGCATGGTTTTAAACACTAACACACGTTCACAAAGTACACAGCCTTGAAAAACCCAGTCAGCAGTTTAAACTAGGAGTCTAGCAAATGAGCTGCCCTATTGAAATCGAAAGAAGAGTGCTCTGTGCTGTAGAAAATCCTGCTATGGCAAGCCTTACAGAAGAGGGACAGAAGGAAAATTACTTGCTCAGACAAAGAAACAAGAGAATGTTCTTTTACTACAAATGTACCAACTTATTGTTGGATAGAATAGATTTATTTTTTTCTACCCCTATTTGACCCACTTGTTGACCTCATGCCATTATCATAAATTACCACAAAGTACTATTAGACAGATTCAGCCTTACCTGTTCTTGTCTTCCCTATATGCAGTGGACAAACTAAACAAATACATATACAGCTTAAGAAAAATAGCTATCTCAATATTTTTTTTTTTTTTTTTTTACATTTTAACATGTCACAACCACATAAATTGATATGTTTGGATTTTAAGGAGAAGCGACATATGTGTGAAGTGTTAGGGAGACTACAACAAACATGGTTATACATACAGTTTTACAAAAAAGGATTTGTTATTTGGTTGTCACTGGTGTGACCGTATAGCTGTTTAGATGATGCATGTGTGTGCATACCTGCACACACATGCATTGTGTGTTTAAGCCATGATCAGCACAGTGTTTAAGCCATGATCCAAGAATGAAAATAAGACTGGGGAACTTTAGCCAAAAGGTTACTGGTAAGCTGTGGAACTCCATAGATCATGTGAGCAAACATCTCACCAGCATTGGTCCTGGACTTTACAAATGTGGCTTTTATGGCAGGAGGCAATTAAGAAAGCTATTTTTAAAAGAAAGTCATAAGAAGTCTTGTGTGCGACAAGTCATGTCGGACAAATGACAAACATCTACAAAGGTGGTCTGATTAGATAAAAATAAAATGGATTCTGTCCCAATGGTGAGACATAGTTTTGGCAGCATGATGATGATGTGATGCTTTCATTCAGCAGCAACAGGGAAGTTGATCTACAGTCAGACCTTGGGTGGCAGCTTGCCTTGCAGCACAACAGAAACTCTTTAACATGCAAGGTGCAATAAAACAAAATTAAATGTTTTGGCATGGTAGATGTTTTTCTAATTCTTCACAAAACTTTTTAAAATTTCTATTAATTTTATTGTAGAGTAGCAAGAAGCTCCTATTGGCTTAAGTCATTCATTCTTGGTGTCTAATTCCTCTCTTTGACCACTTGAGGTGTGAAGCTCCATTTGGTCCTGGTATTCCCCTTCTTCCTCTTTCTGTTCATGGTAATTAAGATTCCATTTTGCTCTGAATGGGAACGTTGAAATGAAGGGTTATCACAGGTCTTCTGTGGGCTCACCCAATAAAACACCTTTAGTGAGCGCTGGTTTACCCAGTAGGAGTGCCCCCTCCTCTCAATATCCCTCTCCCCCTTCATGCCCATCTTGTTGTGTGGTCTCCTCTCTTCAGCTCGCTCATTACTTTTAGTATGAAGGCCTTGGAGATGGGTGGCAGGGGAGGAATGGGGCGGCTGCAGAGGAGGGCCTCTGTCCCTGGATGAGTGAGTGTGGATAAGAAGTTGTTTGAATTCATAATTGTGCTCTGGTGAAGGAGGGAGATTTGTAAAGCAAGGCTGTGTTCATTGTGTGGCAGTGTGAGTCCGGTGGAGGGTGCGAGCCGCTCAAAGCTAATGTAATCTACGCTATTAGAGAGGGTTAATTAGCTGCTGAACTGGAGCCTGAAGAGCAGGCAGAGAAGAAGAGATGTACGGAGTGGGACACAGAGAGTGGGAGAGACAGAGGGCGGGCAGCAGGGATAGAGAGGTCTTCAGGGAGTCATTAGAGACTGCTTGTTGTAATACAGCCACACAGTCAATACGGCTTCTTCTCTGAGCAGGAGGGGAAAAAAAGCAAACAAAGAAATGGAGGGAAAAAGATTTTCACACCAAAACGTAGCACTTCTGTCACTGAGTTCATGTTGGAGAACTGTGGACAGATTGTGGGGCCTATTATACACAAATATACACTGCCTGGCCCAAAATAAGTCACCACCAAAAAAAATAGTCGCATTCTAATATTTTTTAGACACACATTTGCTGTGGCATTGTTTGAATAAACTTCTATTATGTCACACGATTTATTTACATCGAGTGTTGCATTAATTTTTCATGAAGAAATTGTATTGATGATGGCAGAGTCCAATCACTGCCATTAGCTGCACATGCTACTTATCTGTACTATGTGCTGCTCCGTCAGTGGGTTGCTCCTTCTATCTCTGTCTTTGTGTCCTTGTGCAAGACTCTTCACCCGCCTTTCCTGCTCCTGGTGGTAAAAGGACTTGGCGGTGCCAGGGCATGGCAGCCTCGCCTCTCTCAAACTGTGACTACAACCTAATAGCTTGCCACCATCAGCGCGTGAATGGATGGATGTAGGGTAAACCGCTTTGTAGTCCTCTGGACTTAATGTATTATACAAGTACTGGTCATATACAGCCAGTCTGCATGGGATGTCGACAGCTATCATGGAGATTCTGTAGTTATAAGGTTCCTTCTTAAGATTTCTGAATAAATCAAGATTAAGGTTTATTCCTTTGGCTGAGTTGAACTTGCAAAGAATCATCGTACTGAACTCTGTAGCAGTAGAATGTCATGTATTGTGAGTCCAGGTTCAGAATGTGATTGGCACTTTAGGGTAAGAAAAGAAGAAAATGAAATGATTCACCAATCAGTCCTGTGAGGACAGTGCTATGATCTGAGGTTGCTCCTGTTGTAACTATTGAAGCAACATTTCACTGCACTTTACCCCAGTCGGGTCCCAGCAGTAGTCAGGAGGCATTTAAGGAAGGAAACGCTGATGTCTTAGGGGCTCTTTGGCTATATAGGGTAATTCTCTACTGGAAGGTGAACCCTCATCCAGGTTTCAAGTGTATTGCATCCTCAAAAATGTTTTTCACCCCCAAATTACACTAGCCTTAGCTTGATCCTTAATCTTAGCTTGATGGCCTTAGCTTCCCATCAACTCTTGCAGCTTTGAAGAATAGCTTCCCCACACTACGATACAGCCACCACCTTGTTTCACTGTATGAATGAAGTGTAGGATGATTTTTCTCTTTCATCAGTGTATCTGTAATTCATGATGCTTTAACAAGTTGTTCTTCATCAACTCTGAGGAAGCACATATAAAAATGAATGGGAGGATAGATAACTGATGAAAGATTGAATAAAAAAATATGTGATGTGACATTAATCATGTTTAGCATTATAGCATATAGGATCCAAATGGCTAATAAAAAAAAAGAAATTGCAAAAAACATACTTCCTCCACCCAAAACGCAAAAGCACAGACCCAGTTGTCCACTTGAACTAACTACTCAGCATTTGTTCAGTTTTCTAATTTAATAAAATATTTACATTTCAAGAATAATAAAAACTACTCTCCTTTTTCTGGTGACATGTCTTTGTTAATCATTGCAGAACTCACAGCAAATGAAATACTGAGTATTCATTTTTACTACTGATAATGCTCTCTGCTCTCTTGTACAGGTCTTTCAAACTCTACCTCATTGTTGATTAGTTTCGTTTTTCAATGCCTCTCTTTGTAGTCTGTCCTGTGCTGCGATTCTCTTGTTGCTCTAAGGTAAACTGAGGACAGGCCATTGGCGCCTGTTCTCTCGACATTTTAAAGTAGATTAATTACTTTCTCTGACCAAAACAATCCATTTTTGTTCGTTTGTGGATGTTTATAGTACATTCGTGACCCTGAGGTGAAGAAAAAGAGATAGACGGGCACAGAGCGGAAGAAAAAGAACCCTCCACAGTAGACTTATACCCTCAATTTAATAGCAGAGTAAGGTGTTTCTTCAGCATCATCAGATCAATGGAGAGTAAATAGCCCACACTTCTTGTTTCACAGTGCAGTATTGATCTTTTCCTCAGACCCCGGCTTCCCTTTCCCCAGCTTCTCGTGTCTTTCAACCCTTGGGACTGTGCTGATTGCCATAGATTGGACAAGCTAACAAGCGCATGATGAGGAACCAGGCTTTCTTTTCTTCTCATAGGCTGTTTCGAGTTTTTTTTCCCCTTTGTGGCACTGGCATGAACACACAGAGACAGATAGACATCCACACAGGGAGTTTAAAACATCAGATCAACACAGCTCAGCACCATAAAGCTGTTTTCTTTCTTGTTCCCTGTGTTGTTTGCATTGTTCTGTCTTCATCTGCGCTGAGCGGAGCTGCTAGAGTTGTACCTGTCTGTGGGATTTTTGCCAGTCTGATGGAGTATACTAACTTAACAGCCGAACAATTTAAAGATACTGTGTTTTCTTCACTTCAAGGGGAACTTTATGTTTTCTATAGCTGGCTCTGTGCTCCAGAATCGTCCATCGTCTCTGAAAACAGCTGTAATGGCCCATGGAGAATGACACACTCCGTTTGCATTTCAGGATGGCATTGTGGCAGCATGTGGGTAAGTTCAGTCAGTGCAGTGTATAGTTTGTTAGACTCCATACTTGAGCTTTATGGGAGGAGAGATGCAGCAAGAAACTCCTCCCCAGAAATCGCACTGCCTTTGGTCTATTTGCATAGGTAAACGAGGATGGAAAAACCTTGAATGACCACGACTGTGTGTGGAATGACAAAGTGGTGACAAATTACTGATTAGTTAAGCTCTTGAGGGGTGTTGAAATATGAGCCCATGCATTGGCTCATATTTGCTTTTTTATGCATGCTCAACTTTTGTAATTAGTCTTGTAGGAAGAGGTGTATAAGCTGCCATGTAACTGAGAGTAAATATAATTTGTGTTTATTGAGTTTAATACTAGCAGTTAAACATATGAGATGAAGTGATTGCATTTAAGTTCATGTGAAAGATTGATTGATACGACAGTTTCTTAATATGACAACCTCTGCAACCCTTTGCTTGTACAATTAACCTTCCATCTGTACAGCCAGTGCCTATACCTGCTATAATAATAATAATAATAATAATAATAATAATAATAATAATAATAATTCAGATCCATACATGGGAATACTTTGTTCCACCAATTAATAAAATTGGTGTACTATTTAGGAATGTAAATTACATTTTAAAATAAGTTTCAGTTAACAATATGTAATACCTACCCATCTGTAATATATAGGGAAGATCAATTCTAAACGAATGCTTCTGATTTAGTGTTAGAATAAAAGAACATTCTGCTAATTTATAAAAGGGGGTAACTAAATTAAATTGCAAGTTGTTTAAGCAGTAACTTAAACATATTTTAGCTTTAGATTTAAGATTAACTCAAACTCTGACCTCTACAATGCATGCAGAACTAAGGACAGCTGTCTTTACCTCTCCTTGTTCTTTATATTGTATTTGCTGTGAACAATATAACTTCTTTCACAATACCTGTACACAAATGAACATCCAAGGTTCCCTTTCTTCTTGGCTACTTGTGTTTGCATGCAATATTTTAGGGCACTCTGGGAGAGATGACAGACCTAACAAGGCCTATTAGGTAACCCTCAGGGTGCCCTCAGCACAGATTTGAGCACCATTAATTTTCTATTATGGAGTGCTAAAGATGTGCCCCGGCACAGTCATTCACCTGGCTTATTGAGTCTCACACACACCAATTGTGGACTTTTCCAGGGCAGCATTGCTGAAGGTTTAGTGCGGCCCCTCTGGGGAGCCAATTTATTATTTGCAGATATCGATCTGACTCAGTCGGCCAGCAAGCCGTGCAAGATGTTGACTCTGCTCTGGCCTATGGCGACTTTAACTCTTTCCAGGTTGTAGCCTGTGAGATGGATGGTCAGGGGACGGTTGGAATCCTGGTTCAAGTAGTGTTTGAATTTTCTTTTCCTTTCTCAGTTGTTTTTTTTTATACACCCAAAGCTTTAAGTAATTGCCAATAATGCAAGGCTGGATTTTATGTGACTGTTTATGGACTGTTTTTTTTTCTTCTTTTTTTGCCAGCAGAGAAACAAGCAGGCATGTACACCCCGAGATATTCTTACACACATAGTAATAACACACAGACTTTGTCTGGTCTGTCCAAGGGAAATAAAATCTCAGTAAAGAGGAAGAAAAACAAATTTAGAAGGTCAGACCAAACATTTATCAAACTGTGTATGTCTGGTGGTTAAATAGCAGAGGGACAGTAAAGGGCATGACTCTGAAACCAGCAGATTACTGCAGCAGATCATCACACATAGTCACTACAGAAAAGAGATATTTCTCAGAGGGTCGCCTTCAGAGTGTTGACTAATATTCTCTCTTCTGTACCGCTCTTTTATTTTCAACATAAAAGTGAATTATTGCACCAAACATGAAGTCAATTGCAGAACAAGTAAGAGTTGCAAAAGAAAATGGCAGAGTTCATATGTACATATTGATTTTTTTTTTTTTTTGCTATAGTTCACACTTCCAAAAGAGAACAATTTCCATGTATGTTGATAATATTTCAAACTACAGTAATTTCTTAATGACCAGAAATAATAATCTATCTGAATACTAACTAGCTTGTCTGGAGAGAACAACTTTCTTAAAAAGACTAAACTGAATAAAACTTGCAAAAGTACTCATTGCCCTTGAAATGTGTAATATTTTGTCACACTACAACCCCATTCTTTATGATGTTTTACTAAAATTGTATGTGATAGACCAACATAAGGTGGTGTGTAATTATAAAGTGGAAAGAAAATAATGCTTTTCCAAAGAGAAAGTGTGGTATGTGCTTCAATTCAGTCATTTACTCTATCACAAAATACCATGCGTTTTCTAACAGACTCCAGTCGTGTGTTATTCAGTCTCAGTTTAAGGACATATGTTCTGGAAAGGTGTCAGATGTTGGAGTACATACATTAAATAGTTTGGCTCAAATGAAAACCATACATACCAGATTAAAAGATGAAGAAGTTTCAGGCTGGATTAGAGTTAGAAAACAAAATCTTAAAATTTGAGCATCTCAATACTGATGGTTCTGGAACAGCTCTAGAGATCAACCTCTGGGGGGAGAATCTGCATGCAGGACAACTTAACTGGGGACTCTACAAATGTGGAAGAAGGTACTCTGCTCGGATGAGAGTAAGTTTAAATCTAACAATCTTCATCACCCTGAAAACATAATTGAAGCTTAAATCTTTAGGTGGCAGCAAGGAAACTGATTAGGTTGATGGATAAATGGATTTTCAGCAGCAGTAATTCACTAAACATACAAATAGAGAGCTATAATTAGAAAGGTGTAGATTGAAACATGTCTACGTGTTAAAATGAAATCCTAAACATAAATAAGCAAGACTTGAAAATTGGTGTCCACAAATTCTCTCCATCCAAACTGCATGAACTGAAGCTACTTGAACAACAATTCAATCTCTATACACAAAAAGCTGTTGGAGATATACCCCAAAAGACTGTATACTAATTAAAGCAAAATTTGTGATATCCTGCATTTTCAGATTTCTACTTGTATATTTTTTAATCTATGCATCCTTTTCATTTCATTGTCATGCGCTACTTTCTATTGGTCGACCAGATAAAATCTCAACAAAGTGCATGCAGCTTTTTGGCTATAACATGACAAAATGTGAAACCCCCCCCCCCAAAACTGGAAGGGTATGTAGACTGTTGTGAGACACTGACTCTACAGTGGAAATTGTTCAGGCAAGCCATGACCTGCAAAATTTATATCACATATGAGTACACACAGGGATGTTGCCAAAACTCTTTCAAAGGATTTCAGCTTTCGTTCTCAGATTTACTTTCTGTCATCAGTCTTTTCACAGAATTTCCATCTATAGTGTTATTTTGTCAAGCTAAATTTGTCATGAATATGTCCTTTTTGGATGGAATGTATTTATCTCTTTATACTGAACACACACTATAAAAGCAATTGTTTGGGTTGAGTAAGAGCAACCAATACACAAATCAAGCTGCGTCTGAGCTATACCTTATGCATAAGAAGTTTTGGGAGCAGCAGCAGCTTTGGTCCCTGATCATTGTTTATGCTTACGTCTCTATTTTGTGTGCATATGTGGTCTGTACAACGGTTCTGGAGCCAAATAATCAGATGGACAAATAACCAAGACAAGGCAATACAAAGAAAGCTCTAGATCTCAGGTCTGTGTGGGTGTTCTGAGATCAGTGCCAGGTAGCCTGAGCAGTGGATGAATGATGATAGATGTTCTGACGAATTATGGGAGATAATAGACCACCATTTTTTTCTGTTATGATAGCATTTCACCTGATCTTTATGGCCAAGAACATAAAACAAAGGTCAGGAAAATTTCCTAAACATAAAAGTGCTGCTAACTCATCCAAATTCATCTATGTTCTCCCTGCAAAGACGATTTCATGGTTGAAAGAACTCCCCTGTAGAGTTTGGCATGAGCTCAGATGATGGCTCCTATTTATCTTCCATATTCACGTGGGTCACTAAAACTGAAGCAATGCTCAAAGAGAGGACATCACTGAAGAAAAACACAAAGGAATAGCTTTTCCACCCTTTTACTGTGAAGTCTCTGTAAATACTCTTACCCAAAAAAAGTGGACTGAGCTCCCACTGAACCCTGACGCTGGGAGAAAAGTAAGATGGAAGCCGCTGTTTAAACAGACGTTCCACGACAAAACTCAATTGTCTGATTTAGTAGCCTTTGAACAGCCTCATCACAGCTGCATACTCTCAGGGAGTAGGGGAAAAAGCAAGAGAAGTTGCCAAGAAAGTGGGAAGGTGCTGAAATACAGATACAAGTATCCTCCCAAGACTTTAATTGTAAGATTTCAAGCATTTGATTGTGAATTTTGCCGACCAACACAGCTTTGTAAGAAGAATAAAACATTGGGTGAGATCTCATTTGACAGAAAAAGACTACCTTATGAAGCCGCCACTCCTTTCAACATTGAAACACAACATACAATTCGAAAAGATAATAGAGGACAATTAAAGATTAAATTATCTTAACACTGTTTCCCCAGCATATTTAGATCCATTAAAGAACACCAGAATCTGTGCCATAACAAATTGCTCCGTGTCAAATGAGTAAATGCAGTTCTTAGGCAATACACTTGTAAGTAAGCATCAAGCAGCCTTCTCTGACATGCCTGCTGTCTCATCAGTAATCAGGCCAATCTGCTTTAGCAGAAAATGGCCGTACAAGGCGCAGCATCGATGGAAACGTCTCATTTCAACTTCATGGTGCGGTGAGAAGGCAAAGCAAATCAGCAAATGCTCAGGAATTTGACAGAGGGAGCATGGAAATTCTATGACAACTAGTTGGATTCAGCGAGCTGAGTGCCAGCACTTCGCATTAAGTTGCACTAAGCACTAATTGGATGCTACCTGGCTCCACATCACTTGCAGCTCCAAACAGGATGAGGATCTGGCTCTGACTAGCAGCGCGGTCTCTGCTGTTGTTGGCTGATTACCCTCAGCAAGAAGAAAAAGCGAAACGATGATGAAAAAAAACCCGTCTCTCTTCTCTTGTACAAGCCCTTGGCCCTGTTGGCACTGAGCAAGCTTTTTTGATTTTTCCTGATGTCCCTGAAATTGATTTTCAGCCATGATTGCACCGCTTCTCTAAGGACAATCATAGATTTGAATAATTGCTGCAGTATGATAATACAAAGTAGAATAACAGAAATACTGTTGACTTCTCCCCATTCTTATCTATAAAATAATTTTGGCAAAGCACATGGACGACTTCTCTACATTGCCTTGAAAAAGTATTCATACTTCTTATAATTTTTCACTTTCTCACATCACAGCTAGAAATGTCATTGTTTTATTGAGATTTTGTATTAGGAAACTGATAGAGATATATCCCATATGACTTGTGGCTGTAACAGCAGCAAAAGTAGGTTATATGAGGGGTTGATCAAATAGAAGCTTGATATAAATGGACACCAGACTTCTCCAATTTTTCTTTTCATACAGTTTTTAGTAAAGATTTTACAAATCACATGGACTTTTTCCTCCTACTTCCCAGTTATGAGCTACTTTGTGTTTATCACATAAATCCCACAAATATACATTTCTGTTTCTTTTTGTAAATGTGAAGAAATGTAAGCATCTTGAAGACATATGCAGGGTTCTATACTTGTTTCCCATTTGTCATCCTGACACACCGTCAAAATTCCACAATGATGAAATACGTCAGAAAGCATAAGCCTTATGTTTTTGAATCAAAGGCTATTTTACATACACATTCTGTCATTTTAGACATTTTAATTTTAACTTTAAGTTTAAATGTAAAAGCAGACACGTCCTTTTCACCACTGAATAAAACTCACTAACATCTCCCCACTAAATCAGGCTGTCAATGGAAACATCCAGAGGAAGTTGTTTTGCACTGCTTCCTCCACACTGCTGCATAGATGAGGGAGACATCACCATCCTGGAAACCAACCTTTTGTGCCACGGTGAAAGATGGTCTCTCGTTTAACGCAGGTTTGGAAGAGATGTTTGCAAGGGGAGAAGCAGATTGATTACAGGGGGAGCGGTGATGAATATGCTGCACAGGACAGTTATGACACCCATTGTTTCACACACGCCTTGTAGAGGTTCGCCTCCCAAAATGTATCATTGTGAAAAATATTGACCTAAACCATATCATCACTCTTTCTCTTGTGTACTTGCGTTTTCTCAGAAGAACTAAACATTAATAAACTATTCTCACCTGTTCAGGGATTTTGTGGGTTTTTTTTAGGAATAAATATATTATATGATCAAGCTTGTCCAACTAATTATTCTGTCGTTCTCTTTGAGAGCAGATTCAGGGATACTGGAGGCAGGGACAGGCCATGTTGTCAGGTGAAGATACTTTTCTGAAAAGTAGCATTCTTCTTGTTAGCAATGAACAGCAAACAAATACAGTTTTATGAGAAAAATTGCAAACTTTTTGCCTAGAAAGGAGGAAACAGGAAGCTTGAAAGTTTGGGATCTATTTCATCATGAAGGAGAATTGAAGTTATGATGGTGTGAGTAAGCATTTGAAGAGAGGAGTGAGAGAGAGAAGGATGGGAACAGGTGGAGGAATAATGCCCTGGCAATGGTACTGATCTGGGATTGGAAGAAGAGGGAGGAGTTAAAGATGACTCCAAGGTTTCACACTGTATGAAACGGACTGACTGGCTGTTGATGAGGAGGGAGATGTTCTGGGCAGAGGATAGATGGGATTTGAGACCAGTGGTGGGCAGTTCTGTTTTGCAGATTATTGCACTTGTCAGTGACTGTGGTCTGGGGAGCCTGTAAAATAAGTGTTCGAAAGATGGAACAGTGAATATGGAGACGGGGCACAAGGTTGAAACTGTTGCAATAGATGACAGCAGTGCCTTCACCCTGGTCTTCTGAGAAGGGATTGTCCATGTAAGAGTACCCAGAAGGTGTGGAATAGTACAGTGAAAACTAGTCCAGGGCTTTAAACGTAGTTTCAGTGAGATGGAGCAAAAACTGTTTATTGTTGGTAATAAATCCCTCTAGTATTTAACTGTTGTTGCTGAGAGCCTGGTTGTTGAATAAGGTTGCTTTGAGAGACTTGTTGTGAAGGTCTCTAGGCGGAAGTCTCCACAGAGGGAACGCTTTATGTAGTCATGTGAAAGAGGCTCGGATGGTGTGTAAGGATGCTATGGAGCCACTGCACAGAAGAGCGGGAGCCACAGTCTGATTGCACTCTGGTGATCTCTTCTGGTGCTCACACAGACATTGATAGACCCTTGGTAAAACAAGAAAAACATTTTACGTCTCACTAAAGCAGGTGTGTCAAACTCCAGTCCTCAAGGGCCGGTGTCCTGCAACTTTTAGATTTGCCTCTGCTGCACCACACCTGAATAGAATAATTAGGTCATTAGCAAGGCTCTGGAGAACTGATCTACACAAGGAGGAGGTAATTAAGCCATTTTATTCCAACGTTTTGTACCTGTGGCACATCGAAAAACTGCAGGACACCGGCCCTTCAGGACTGGAGTTTGACACCTGTGCACTAAAGGGTTGCATAGTGGCTTTTATTTGACATAGTTAAACCTCTGCTGAAAAATAAAACAGCCTTTATCAGGTCTCTTTTAATGGAATGCAATAATTACAAACAATTGGATTAACCCACCATATTCAC
Source organism: Xiphophorus couchianus (assembly GCF_001444195.1). Lineage (NCBI taxonomy): Eukaryota > Metazoa > Chordata > Actinopteri > Cyprinodontiformes > Poeciliidae > Xiphophorus > Xiphophorus couchianus. The sequence goes on from NC_040239.1 coordinate 19,917,960, forward strand.
TATCAACAGCTTTTGGATGCCGTCACGGATGTGGAAAATAATGCTTTGCATAACAAAAATCTTGTACACAAAATGTTTAAATTGCTAACGGCATTTTTTGTATAAGGAGTAAAGTGTATTCTAATTAGTCAAATAGCAAAGCTTGATGTTATCTGAAATTAGCTTTCATGTGAGATTTTCTACCCCTTGTTTTTCTGTTACTAGCCAGAGGCATGACTTTGTTCCCCTTTCGATTTAATTTGCTCTCAACCTGTTTTATTTATTTCTGCCGTTGCAGAAATTGCCTTTTGACCTTGATGATTACGAAAAGTAAGTGAATTGAGGAGGCATTGATACCCCGAATTCAGCAAACCGGTGGACAAGGTTATTCATCTTCCTACCTCCATGCACTTTCAGTTTTGCAGTGGTCAGATTTTAATTCCCGCTTCAATTTTTTCATTATCTTGAAAGGGCAGAGGAGAGCCTTTTGCCAGTGCCCTTATAAACCTTGATTTCCAATTCACTACACCAATGCAGAGATTCACCCCCAGCTCTTAAGCACACAGTCTTCCTGAGACATGCCCCCTTTTCCTGAACATCAGCAGATTCATACCAACAGATTCACAACATGTTCAGACAGTGAACATTTTGTATATTAGAAAAACTGGACTTTTAAAAAGCCTGGCACAGCTTTAATAATAATAATTTGTTTTATTTGCTAGCACCTTTTAACACACTACAAGAAAAAACAATACAAGAATACATTAAAACTAAAAACAAATGTAGATGGAGAAATGGGAAGCAGTCAAGACCACCAGCAGATATCTAAATGTCAGGTGGAAGAATCTATAACTGGGTCAAATGCAAGTTGTGAGCAGAACAGATTTTGATTCCATGTAAAACTGGCAAGAAGAAAACTGTTGAGAGACAGCTATACTATTTAAAGTTTGGAGCAAGCTGTGTAAGGAACAGAGCAAGCATGTTTAAGAAGACCAGAAGTAAAAGCCCATTTGTTTAGAGGTTTTGATTAATATCTGGAAAGTTATTGAGTTCACACTTTATTCAAACTTCATACTTTGTTTTAGTATGCTATAGTAATAGTTTCTTGATTGTTGGACTTATGCAGAGATGTTGCTTTGGACAATGGAAAACAGTGGTAACAGTCGATGAGGCGCTTAATGGGTTTACACCATCTACATTCACCTTGAGGTCACTTGTTTGCATAAAAAGCTTCTTATGCACAGCTGGAATAGAAACCAAGTCTTATTCATTTCCGTGGTCCCTTTATCGATAACTCTCTAATACAAGCCTCTTACAACATTCTGCAGATATGTAGAAATTCAATAAATTTAGTGGAGCATTTAGGCTAATTTGTGCTTTCTAAAAATTAGCCTAGCAAAGCTGTGTTTTGCTCAGTTTATCTTAAGGTATTAGTATTTGTTTTGCAGCAGTAGCTAGGTTTTCAGTATCAGGTTCTTGTCCCCAACAGTATTTTTTTTGCACTGCTTTTGCAGATCTAATTTGAGAATAACATGACTCACTTGTATGGCCATATCTAGAGGAAACTGTAAATGTATTTTATTTATAAAAACCCTGTTGGAAAAACATACATATTACATTTTTGCACCGATAAGTGTATGCCTTGTCCACATATGTTCACTGCTAATTAGACAGAATTAATATTTTGAATTTTATTTTTTAAAATGATATGTAAAACATTTACATTTGTGCATGCTGTAAGTCCCAGTGTGTTTACTGTGTAAAAAGTTTGGCAGATGAAAGTGAGCTAAGGGGGCTGAAGGGTGAGGAAAGCTCATTTGAGCTCTCCTGTGTTTCAGTGTTTCCCTGCTGCCCTTTATAAGCTTAAAGAGGCCTGAAGTGTGCGAGTCTGGAGTGCGGGGGCACTTGTGTAGGCCGAAGCTCAGCATCTGCCAGCCTAGACTGTCCGTGGTTTGTTCCTTCTCCAGCACATTCTTGCGTAACTATCTGTGATAAACTCCTCTGCAGTCAAGCCGCAAATCCACATGTCGGAGGCCCGACTTACTGAGGCAACATGCACAGAAGACCTTGAAGATGCAGGAAGACACAAACACACACGCATTTGTTAAGAAGCCTCCTCACCCACCTACTCACACATGGATTCACACAAACAAAACTCTGGGCAGCAGTTGCAAGTGGCTTTTGTATTTAGGAGCCAAAGGATGGAGGACATAATCCTAGTTTCCAGATTGACTCTCAGCAGAGTTCAGCGGAATTCAGTGATTCCTGTCGTGCCCAGCATTTCCACCTCTCAGTTCGAAGTTCCACTAAGTTCCCTAAAGTCCCCATGACAAAGAACCTGCTGATAGGCTCTTTTGAACCAGCACTGGGACTACACCAAGTCTGGTGTTTACTTTTAGACCAGAAATTACTCTCAAAACCCATAAAGTGCAACTCAGGAGAGTTCAGTTAAACATAGTTGTATCTTAATAAGTTCCAATACCAATAAAAAGTGAGTAAAACTCATTATTTATACACTCATTACTGACATTAACATATGTCAAGCTTTTATCTATGTTAAATTTTAATGGTTGTTGCTTACAACTTATGAAAAAAGCCCATATTCAGTTTCTTTATAAAATTGAAAGTTATTTTAAGCATACTCAAGAGTTTTGGGGAGACTCAGAAGGTGTGGATTGTACATGCAAACAGTGCTTCAAAGGCTATCATACACCGACTTCTCCAGTTGTATTCCTTGTACAACTAGCCATTCCTGTACCAGAGGCAATATCTGAAGCATCTTACATCTTACCTGGGGTAAAAAAGGACCGGTCTGGTCCGAAGTCGTCTTTACAGATGAAACTTTGCATTTTATTTGGAGATCCATTGCCCAGATTCTGATTAAAAAGGTGGAGAGACATATAATTAAAACTACCTGAGGTCCAATGAAAAGTTTCCATGATCAGGGATAATTTGAGGTCCTAAGCCATCTCCTGATGTTGGTTTAAGGTCTGACAAAATTCAAGACAGGGCAACCTTCTACAAGGAAATTTAAAAGCACTTTCTGCTTTCCTCTGCTGACGAGCTTAATTAAATTATTGATTTAATTTTCCAGCAGATCTTGCCACCTGCCCACACGGCAAAAAGAAATGATACCATAACCTAAACCCTAAAGAGGATCTATGGGGTACTATCAAGAGGAAGATTAAAGATACCAGAACCAATAATGCAGATGAGCCGGAGCCGATAGCACAACATCTCAGTAGATCCATCAAATAGAAAGTGCAGATGCTTTGCTGTACTTGGACATACTTTTTACAGCAGGCCAATTTTTCTGTATTAAAAACATATATTTTTACTCGTTTTTTGATAAAAAGAAATTCTAAGAAACTGAGTCTTGCATCTTAATTAGCCGTTTTAATTAGTTATTTTTGTTCAAATTACCAGAAATAAATGATGAAACACATGACTGTGTGTAATAAAACCACATGATGTATAATTTTCCCTTTTTGAATTAAAAAAGCGAAATAAATTAACTTTTAGATTATATCCTAAAAAAATGCTGTTTTTTAATATGATTGGCCATCCACACATGCAATTTTTTTTTTTGCATAACCATTTTTGCACCATATTTTGCTACAAATTGGAACACAAAACTTAAAAAAACACTGGCCTGGTTTTGAGTTCAAAGAAATAATAACCATATTATTCTCTTGCCACATTTCTATACAAGGGTTCTTGGATCTTCGTTTTGCTCTGTATTATCTTGTCTGATGCCAGCAGAACAGGGGCATGGGATGACAATCGGGTGGTATGCAGTGGAAGACTGAAGGCTGTGCCAGCAGGATAAGGAGAGAGTGAAAAAAACAGTAGAGGGTGGGGGTTTCATTAGCATAACTAGCAGGATGCCCAGAACCTTTTCTGGAGTAGCATGTTTACGGCACCATGCTTGGCAGGAGCACACTCATTTTATAGGGTTTATTAGGGAGACAAGGGGAGGCACAAGCAGGATTTGTAATATCATTGGTGTCTATGCATATGTTTCTGCTCGAATGTGTGTGTTTGCTTTTATCTGTGGTTTTGGCTGGTTTGCCTGCATGTGTGGGGTCTGACGGGCGGCGTGCTTGGTTTGTTAGTGGCTTGTGTGGCAGCATCCAGCCCAACTACTTTTACATGTTTGTATTTTGGCTTAAGTGCCCTTTAAAAGCAATGAAAAAAAGTGCATTCATAAGGCGATCCTCAAGACTGATCCGATTTCAGAAGAGCAAAGAATGAAGCTCTTTGTTGTGCTCTGGCTCCTTTCATCTCTCTGAGGTCATTTTCACAGAGCAAACAGGGAGACTCATTATCAACCTGCACCTGAGAGGTCAGAACCTGAACTCCCCAACCCATCCTCCTCCCTCCGTCTCTCCCTGAACCCCCCCCCACAGCCCCTCATCCCTCCATCACCACCTCCAACCAAGCTGTGCCGCTGCTCGCTGGTTGCCCTGGTCTGCGCTCGGGTTTATTAGCGCAGAACATCTTTTCCAGTGACTGAGCTTGCCCTTATTGTCTACACTGGTCAGGGTCAAGTCAAGGGCGCTCAGTTTAGATTGGAATCATTTGTCACATGGTCCCGAACCAGCGCTGATTTCAGCAGAGGCCAGGGTGAGGTACACAGCGGTTCCAACAGCACCTCTGACACGAGGAACAGGGAAGGGCAGACACCGTGCTACGCAGATGACCTCAGCATATTACACATGCGATGTTTCCCAGCAAAAATATGCCTTCCTTTTCCTTTTCTCGTCAAGAAATTCAAACAGATTGAAATAGGAGATAAAATTTAAAACTTTGAAATGAAACAGGATCACAGAGTTATAGTTCCAAGCATCTAAAAGCCTGCTAAGCATACGATCATTTTAATAACAAAGGGAAAAGAGCCATTCAAATGAACATGGTCCTATTAGAAAAATGGTTGCCTTACAGACCTAATAACACCAAAAGTGGTGGCTAAAACTGCAACTACATTGGAGGAAGTTTGGTCCACTTCTCTTTTCAGTATCATTTTTATTCAGCCACACTGGAGGATGAGTAATGAACGGCTTCTGTCAAGTCATGTCCCAGCATCTCGATTGGGTTTAAGTCAGAACTTTGACTAGGCCTCTCCAAAACTGTCATTTTTATATTTTTAACCATTGTGAGGTGAACTTGTGGGGTGTCTCAGATCATATTTATATCTCGTAGAGCACTTCTGGATAGATGCAAACTACATCTCGTTGCTTGTACTTGTGACAGTGCAATGACAATAAAGTTGAATTCTATTCTATTCTATTGTCCTGCAACATTAAAAACAATTGAACTTGGATTCTGCAAGCATTTATGAAGTGAACTGATGTCTGGGTAATCTCTTTCAGGGCTTCTGATATAGAGCAGAATTCCTGGTTTCATCATTAGAAGCTGTTTTAGTTTTACGGCAGATGTAACTGGACAAACAGCATTCAAAAATGTCCACAGAATATATTTCCCAAAGGTCTTGGAAAATATTAATGTTGTTTTTTTTTCTTTGGCAAGAGTGAAGTAAGCCTTTTTGGTCTTTTTGATTAACAATGATTTTCACCTTGGAACTCTCCCCAAAGAGAGTTTTTTTCATTTTTGCCTCATGAAAACTGAGATCATCTGAAGCATTGGATGCCTGCTGTGCTTCAGATGTCTTTGTTTCATGACCTCCTATTGGAGTCACAAAAGAAATAAAATATCCAACAACAAATAGTGATGGATTTATAATGCAAGTACTCTGAAAATGAAAATAAAATATTTGCAAAACTTTTATTCATTAAAAAGAAATTCAGGAAAATAAACAACCTTGCGGCCTCTGACTTTTTTCCATTTAATCCGTTTTCTAAAGTCTAGATTCATGAGAGTCCAAAATAACTTAATTTTTTAGGTATACTTATACCTCCACTTATTAGGACAGATATCCGTGTTTATTACTTAAATTAGTTAAACTGTGAAAGCTGTTCCATCTCAGTCTGGCAACAAAGACGTTTTTTCCCCTTCAGTCTCTCTTCATGGTCAGCAAGAGCGTGCATGAACAATGGATCGTGCTGAGGTAGCATGTGGAAAATTACTTTAATACACCATATAGAATGGCTTATTGCTTTGGTCAATAGGAGTGCAGTGAAGATGGTGTATCCTGCCGCTTGGGAAGGTTAGACCTGTCAAAGGGCCACAGTGACTGATACCCAGACCCTGCTTATAAGGTCTGTAATGATTGTACACTAGTGTGTATGTGTGGCTGAGGTGGAGGTCTGACTGACAAGCAACGTTATAAAGGTTACATACGGCGCACACCTCACCATTAAGCCTTAGATTAGCCCATATTTTATTCTGTTTTAACATCTAAGCCTTTTTCAAATATGGCAATGTGCTCTGGTGGCACGAAAGGGGCTTTACCTTAAAAAGTGAAATAACACATATTACAGGAGCCCTGAAGCAAATAACACAGTAAATAAAAAGTGGAAATACAAAAAATAAAAAATAAGTGGAAATGAGAGATTGAGCATCAGGCAATTTTAGCTTGTTTTTCCTCAGAGAGGGCAAGTGTGGAGGTGAAGGTCACAGAGACTAAGCACACAGCTCATAAACAGCACAGCTGGAGGAATCATTGAAATATGGCCCTTTGTTTTCTTGGGGCTGTAATTGGCCCTGGAGCCGTCCTCCTCTTCCCGCTCTCTCTGTTGCTCTGTCTCTCTTTTTGTCTGCACGTGTTTCGCGCCAGCGTACTGCAGTTCGGAGACCCATTCTGCAAAGGCTAATGACTGTGGGGTGAAAGGGCGCACCTGCGGTCATGGAGGCAATACACATTACAATAAATATAGAAAAACACAAACAAACAAACTGGGAAATGGCCGTCATGGCGGCACACCCACCAAAATTAATGAGTTTCTGCTGTAATGAAACAGTTTAATTGAAGGACATTGTTCTGTCTGATTGTATATTAAATTTATTGAACTGTTTTAGCTAAACACTTCACTTTTTCCCCTAATTCTGTTAAAAAAAAAAAAAAGTTAAATTTATACATATTAAATGACTGATTTATTGATTATTTTAATTTCATTCTTTTGATCAAATGTTTTTAAAATCATTAGTGTTTCTATAAGTCAGAATAAAATGTTGATTTATTGATTTATTTATTTGTGCATATTTTTTTCTATTTTAGCTCATTTAAATTTTTGAAATGATTTTAGCCTTTCTCCTGGTCAGTCTAAGCAAAGTGAATTTATTTCATTGTTTGTGTTAACATTTAATTTTCATGTCAACCTTATCCCCATTTTATTTTTTTAACCCTGCTGGTGTGTCAAAATGACCTGCTTAAAACTTTCTAACTTGTGTTTTAGATATTGTCTTACAATATTCACTTAGAAATTGTCTAACAAGTGGGAGAGTAAAAAAAGGGATGGCAGCCCATTGTAGCAAGACTATTCTAACAACAGATTAATACATATTCAGTATTCTGCCTGTCAATGCAGTTTGTAAACCAATAAAAGGCAGTTAAAGCCCATTTATAGCACAATGGCCACTGGGATTCTGTCATTTCAGACTAGTCGGCCAACCTGTAGTTGTACTCTTCCATTTTACTGCCTACATTGATGACTCTCTTCTTTAATTGATTTTGAAAAAGGGCAACATTCAGTTGTCATTTAGGGCCACTGATTCAATAAACAAAGCAAATAGGTCTGTGTGAGAAAATTTGAAAGCATTAAAAGTATTGTTTCAAATATTCTCTGACTTTTTGCCTCTTGTCATGTGTGAGCATCTACTGCAGAGAAACTGTCCAATTGGCTGAATATCTTATTGGTATACAAAGTGTGTAATTACGATACTCGCAAATACCATGTAAGAAATGTTGGACTCTAAACAGTCCGTTGCAGTATTTTAATATGTGTACTCATGTACACATATTATTATATGTGTACATATAAGGCTATGCTAGGTAGCACAGCCTTTTATTAGACATCCATGTATTGTTCAAAAGTCTAAGTCTTATTTTGGGCTTTCTTTTTAGCTTCATCCAACTTTGGAGTATAAAGTAGGGACACAGGATGTATCGGCACACATCTGTATTGGCCGACCTTATTCACTTGTCACTTGCCAAATAGTTTCCTGCAAAAATGTTTAAGTTTTAGATTACTTCATTTTGTTATAACCATATTTCTCATAAAGCTTTTATAATTAAGAATGTTCATAAATTTCAGCTGAGTCTCAAAGCTCAAATAGGCTCCGTTTGTTTATACTTGGTTTGCTTTAAAATAATCTTTTTTTAAAATTTCAATATTACAACACTTTTATAACCAAGGTTTACACCCATATTTGTTTATGTAGTCAAACATATGCTCTCACAGCATGCTGTCTTTCATTAGGTTGATACCAATGGAACAATTGTTGGGAGATTAGCTCTGGAAACCACTGCTGCTCCTTCTGACTGGAGGCCCAAGATCACCGAGTACTGAAGAGAAAAACAGTTTCAGATCCAGAACGAGATACCGGGGCTTTGCAGTATAATTACCATGTTAACCCAGATGATTCTCTCTGATCTCTGCAAACATCAGGGCGCGGGTCCCGCCAGGCCGGCTTAGGCACTGATCTGTCACGCTGCACTGTGGGACATGGATGTGTGCTAGCTTGCTAGCATTAGGCGTTAGTTTCTGATCCACACATGTTTCATTTTAAAGCCCTCGTGACCTGTTGTGCACTCAGTGTGCGCAAGCATATATTATTTTCAAACCAAACTGTAAATTTAAAAAAAAAACAAAAAAAACATCAATAACTGTACAAAAATGGCTTTTAAATATACTCACATGTGCTTCCTTTCCTTGACATTGAAACATGTTTTTTTTTATTTAACTTTGACTGCAAACTTCATTTATTTCCTCTAAACCTTATTGTTTCATCATATTTGGTACGTGTTTGTACATAAAAACCTATTTTTTGTATAAGCCCTACAAAATAGGAATGTATGAAATCGGAGACAGTTTACTTCTTTGAGTTTTATCTACTGAATGTGAATGTGAGCAGAGATTCTGTCTTTAGTCGCTTGCTCTCTAAGCTTTATTGATCCGTGGGTGTTTTTTTTTTTTTTCTTTTTCCTATTCTCCAAAGTCACTGAGCTTGCATCAATTCATCTTAATCTGTTTGCTCCTTAAACCAGGAACAAGGCATGTCTTGTTCCTGGTTGTAGGAGTTTCTCGGCTGGCCTCTCTCACATCCTTTCCAGCCTGGCTTCTCCTGGGTGGCAACAAGAGGCTTTTCATATCGAATCAAGTGTTATTGAGTTCCCCCCCCACACACCTCTTATATACCACCCCCCTCTTCTTCATTCTTTCCATCTCTTTTTTTTTCCCTTCTCTCTTCTATCCACTTTTAACAAAGCATTGCTTTAATGGCTGTGGGATTATGGGCCAACCTTTTGCAGCCAGTTTGTGGACCAGCCTGTAATCTGACCTCATTACATCCCCTGTGACAAGCTCCCAGGTCACCACAGACTGACTACACCTTATCCTTTTGAGAACCCAAGTCGAACACAAGCCCCTCGTCACCCTTAGATGGCTCTCAATCATCCAAGTCAGGCATCCAGCCAGGCCACCCTTTCCTCACCACCATACCTGTCCACCAAAGCGTAGGATCCCCTTGATCCTGTTTCCTTCCTTTTACTTCTTCTCTATTACACCACAGCCAAGATGAATGGTCGTTTGTGGGAGCAGATGAAAACACAATTGTGCGGGTCCAGGCGCGGCGGTGTCACTGATAAATGTGGAGGGGGACATGTTGTTCCACAGACTCCTAATTTTCTGACATGCTTGGAACAGAGCATGGAGGCTCCTCAGGATTGCTCCACAACCACATGCACTCTTCTACACACACTCTGTACTGTCTCTCCTCTGCTTGACCTTTTCTTTTAAAAGACAAAAACAAGCTGCGGAAATCTGCTGCTTGGAAAAACTCATAACGTGATAGGTTGAGTTAGACTTTATTTTATTACACTTTTATATGTACATTACGTATATATGATGAAAAAAGGTTACAGCAATATAAAATAGGACTTACAGTGGCACTCAAAAGTATACACAACCCTATTGAAATATATATTTTTTAGACATGAAAGAACAGAAACTATGATAAATCATTTCCACAGTTTTCCATCTGTAATGTGACATTTTATACAATCCAAGTGAAAATCTAGCGACAAATAAAAATATAAAAACTGCAATACTCTGATGGTGTATGTTTCTTAAACTAAACCTTTGTTGAGCAAAGCCTTGATTTAATTTTAGTTTTTACTCTTCAAAGTTCACACATGCTATCTGTTATATCTGTTGAACCTGAAACAAAGTTTAAACAAAAAAGCTACTGAAAATTGGTGAAAACATAGGTCCTTTGCTTTCTTATAAAACATCCTGGCTGGGCTGAAATCTGCCAAACCATATGAATCAAACCAATAAACAGTTCCTTTCATAGAAACAACATAGGTGCTTGGCTAGAGGAAACAACTTTTGTTTTGAGCTAGAGGTCAGATTATGGAGACCACTGGTTGACCAAAAATGTTTTTAGTCCCACATTTAAACTACGGTGTCAGTTTGATATTTGATCTGCCTAATATTACATAAAAACAAAGTCTGATTAGTAGTGGAAGGTCTTTGAATTAAATCTCCCTTTCCCATTGGTTGCTAATCACAAAATTTAAGTTGAGCACAGGCAATGAATTGCACTTAGTCAATATTTTCCCACATTTGAAACATTGTTGAAGGTAAGATTAGGGCATCTGTTTGCAGGGACACTGAGGAAAATATACAATTTTGTGTCATTAAACTGTTTATAAAACTACCTCAAAAATTCGGAGATTTGATACTCAAAAGGGAGGATCAAACATTTACTGGATTTGACTGTTTTGATGACATGACATGACTGGTGGCTGGCTCAGCCTGTGGAAAACCAAGCCAGTTCTTCTATAGAACCTGTTGAGAACTGGCTTGAGAACCAGTGTGGAGGAAAAACCAAATTGGAGGAAACAGTAAGCAGTGTCAAACCAAACAGGATTTTTTTTTCTTGTAAAGTTTAGCAATGCTTATGATTAATGTTATCACCACCTATTGGTGCAATATGGGCATGTCATCATTCTGCAACGCAAATGAAAAGCAGAATGATTCCCAAAGAAGGAAGTGATTATCAGCTATACTTAGTCCAGAGTCTACCATAAATTTGAAATTGTATTTTGATAATAAAGGTATTATCCAGAGCTAATCAAAATCTTTTATAATTACTGGGTTTTTCAAAATGAATTAGTCCTTTAAGCTCATATTATAGTTTTTCCTCATTTATCTTCCTATAAAGACATTTCTTCTTTCTGTGCTCCCACCATTTTTTGTTTCCCAGTTCTTTTTTTCTTTCTGCCCCAGTCTTTTCCCATCCTGTCTCTCCCTCTGCATGTGTCCTTTTATCCCACTAGTTCTTGAGGGGCAGGTGTTGACAGCATGTTGGCATGCTATCAACCCTCCTATGCGGGATTGCAGTGTGGTTGCACTGTGCTGGAGAGGACAGGGGAGGCCAGGGTAGGTCCATTACATCAGCCCCATCAAGACTGATTGGGCTCAGGACGTCGGCCCGTGCATGCTCATGAGCGCTTGGCCCGGCCTGGCCCATATGCCTTTAATATAGGAACAGATGTGGAGCACAGACCCTGAGCTCTCACACCACATATTCCCTCCTTCTGCCCTCCACACTGCCTCAAGCCAGCCATGTTGCTCTGCGCGTTGCTTGGCAGGCCGCTGCTCAAACAAGTTTAATGGGTATAACTGGCATGAAGGGACGACAGGGTCGAGTTTATTACTTGCATTAAGCAGTTCCCTCTTTAGAATTTTTGTGTGTTTTGTTTTATGTTGAACAAAAAGATTTGGATGTAGACTTAAAGGTAAGGCACTGACATGAACAGTTGGCAGGTGATGCAAACCTCATATATCAATAAGCCTTTTGGGATATGGGTTCCTGCAGGCAAAATGGATCAAAACAGGTTAAACAAAAAAAAGGCTCAGTCTCATACTTTCAGTTTTTTTGAGCGAAGACTAATACAGTCTAATGATACAATCAGCTCATGAAATGATCCACAATTATAGTATTATATTGGAAAAACTAAAAATTCCCATATTTTTTTTCATAGGATTTCTTAGAGACTTAGCTAATCACAAACTGTTCATCAATAAAGTATTGTTGAATTTTAATTTTAATTGAATATTCCACATTGAGTAGTAACTATGAAGGAGATCCTGATAATTGTGGATAATGGTTAGTGGATAACATTCAAACAGTCAAGTTGTGGCGTTAGAGCTTACCATGGTGAAAATACATGAAAGCCTACCGGTTTTTAAATATGGTGCCAGTTTAAATCACTCTTGAAAAATCGTGAGATATGGCATAACTTTAAAGATTTTGCAGGCCTCCATGTTCTGATATGGGTGTAGAAAGAAGGGCAATGCTCTGTTGGGTGGTAATATAATAGACCTGAACTAGTTTTAACAGGGAGTAGGACTGTGCCATAATATAGGTCAGATAACATCCATGAAAATTAATCATGGTAGAATCCAGACCCCTGTGACTGTGGTTTGTCACAGGTTTGTTCTATGATGTACATCTAAAAAATATTCGAAAATTGCATTAAAGTAAAAAAATGTCTTGTTGAAGAAGCTGGTTGTTCGGAGTTCTGTATCTGGAAAGTTGAGTGGAAGGAAGAAGTGTTGTAAGAAAAGGTGTGCCAGCAACAGGGATAACAATAGACTTGAGAGGGTTGTCAAGTGGAATCCATTCAAAAAGAGCCACCACACTAGACACAGGTTACTCCTGATCCAGAGACAAGTTCAGAGTCATCTAACCAAGGCCAAGGAGAAAAGAAGCTGGATTGTTGCACAGTCATCCAGAATCCTGTTTTTAGATTAAAATAAATCCTGCATTTCACTTGGAAACCAAGGTCCCAGAGTCTGGAGGAAGAGTGGAGAGGCACAGAATCAATGTTGCTTTGGGGATGCTGACTTTCCTTTCCATAGGATTTGGCACCTAAAACAAACATTTTTGCATGAAATATTTTAGTCTGTAATGAATCTCTATTAAATAACTATTTCACTTTCTGGGAGGACTGGCAAGAAATATTGCACTTTAACACAATATTCTAATTTTTTGCGATGTACTAGTACACCGCATGCTTTTAAATCCTCTGTGTGGTTAGGTCACAGCTGTGGTTTAATCATGCAATGGTCAAAAAAGGGAAATAGCAGTCAAGAAATGGACTTTGAAAAATGTAAGCAGACAGACAAATGAGCAGGTCAGAGTATGGATGGGTGTTGGCACAAATTGATATGATGAAAGGAGGAGAGAAACAAAACGGAGGAATGAGAGTCTGGAGATATGTTTATAGAGCAGCAATTGACAGGAAGGGTTGTAGAGGTTAACTCATATCTTCTCTATAGTCTCCCAATTCTGCTAGCTTTGCCAGGGAAGTACAAATTCAGCCAATCAGAGCTTGAGGTATCTGGCAGCTATTTCCTGGAGAGGGATTACCAACCCCTCCTATTGGGCGGGACAAGGCCTCCTGGTCTGAATTCATCAGCGACACAGCCTACGAGATGTAGGAAGCAGGTTAATAGACACTCATCAGACATCTGCCGCCGAGTTACCATCCAATAATCTTCTCCCTCGATCTGCTGCCAGCAATTGATGACCACATTTCCCCCCCAAAACCCCACAACTGCCCTCCCTCCCTTCCTCACTGTCCTTTTCCCCCGTCCTCTTCACTTTCCCCCTCCCATCTTCTCTTCTGTTACACACAGAGAAACATATGGACTTTCAGACAAGTCTGTGACTCAGTAATTGTTCACACGCATACACATTTATATTTTACCCTTTGCACTCCTGTAGCAGAGGGAGTTTTTTTGCTTGGGAATGTTGTATTTAGGACAGTAACATGCTTTGTGGCATAAAAAAAAATTTAACTGAAATAACTTCAGCTTGCATCACCAATTAGAAAAGATCATTGTTCTATGTATTACTACATCTTACATATGTAGATGACAAATTTGAAGAAACTGGCATTTTATAATCTGTATCGACATGTACTGTATATAGTTACAGTATATTTGTGTGGATTAGATTCGCTTGATTATTTATTTATGTAAAATTAGATATGGATTGTATGTTTGTCTTGTAAAGTGCCTTAAGATACCTGTTCTAAATTATTGCTATGAAATGAACTGAATTTACCAGAATACAATTTCTTTGCTGCGTTTGTCAAAGTATTGATCAATTCAGGAAATGCTCCCTGTAGCCCCTATTACAGAGTATGAGCAGTCTTTATTTCTATCAACAAATTTTGGTTTTCAGTGTTGGTATTATACTCCTCCGGTCATAAACTGGTTCTCACGTAATGATGGAAACCATGTAACTCCAGAGAAAATCATGTGAATCTTCTATTATTGACTGTTTTCTCAACCAGGTTAAAAGGGCAACAGAGTGAGGGTCCCTCTCCACCAGATTATTTATGACTTTTCTTCCCCAAAGTTATTTTTCTTTCTGTGATTGCAGAGTGGTGTGTTAAATCCGACGTGTTGGGAGATTACTCAGCTGGTCGTCAAGCGCACATGCTCAATTTGCCATGATGAGAGGAGCTGGATCACACAGCCCCTGGAATCTCTCGGCACAATCCCAGGAGGGGGTTGGGGGAGAGTGTAACTCGGGCACACACATACACGGTTGTTGGAGGACGCCAATGTGGTAGTCATTTTGAGCGCCAAAATCAAATGGAGGTTCAATTGTTTCCACATTTCTTAAGACAACATTATGAGAGGGAGAGCAATTGGAGGGCTGGGGCAATCAAACATGTTCTGTTTGGTGAGTTTTCTATGGAAGGAGAAATAATGGGGTCATGGGATGAAAGGTGAGGCATGTGTAAGAATAGTTTCATGGGTTCAACTGTAGGCCAGTGCCACTTGTTCCGAACATCTAGGCACACACACACACACAACACAGTGCTGTCAAATGTAGCTTATTGCAAAGGCCCATTAGTCAGCCTTTGCTGTAGTTAGTGCAATCGGACCTAATAACTTTTGGAATTATTAAGCAAGAGAGAGAAAGAGATCAGCAAAGCTAAGCCTAAAAGATAAAGAGTAGTGTGGTGCACAAACTTTAAGATTTAATAATAATGTAAGGTCTATCTTTTGGAATATTTGTTGAGTGACACAACATTTCAAATCGAAATGATATTATGAGTAATGGGTCCCTTTCCTCTAGTGAATAGATTTTATATCGTGGTGAGTTTGTTGAAAAGTGAAAAGCCTGTTGTAGCTAATTTTATCAAATAAAATACATGGTAACTAAAGATAGATATGTGTAGGGTTTCGTGTGTAGCGTGTGCGGGGTATTATATTAGCAGATAATAACCATGTACAATTTTCAGCAAACAATTAGGTTTTTTTTCTCAGGTGACAAATGTCAGTATTACTGTGTAGAGTTTTGTTGCTGTGGCATCTGAATTTATCAATCTATCTTATCAGATGAGACCAACTCCGCCAAGAGTAAAGATTAATGGAGCAAACTTCTGGATTTTTCAACAGGCCGTCTTTTCTGCAGAAGCATCGACTAATGATTGGGCGGATTGAAATATCTGGCAGCCTCTGCCAATGAAACCTTAGTGTAGTAACAGATGTTGCTCGACTGAGAAAGCTGGAACAAACTTAAAATGGTCTCTTGTGAAAGTGTAGTTAGTATCCACTAATATAGGACTGTATCCCGCTAATAAAATCATGTTTTTTTTAAATGACTAAAATCAGCTAAAATGATTTTGCAGATTTCTTCACTTGCCTAAAAACATACCCAATTAAGACATCTATCTACCAGAGGGAAGAGCGTAACTTCACCGTCACCTAACTTAAAAAGAGTATATCAAAATTGTTCCTTTTTGTCTTCCTAATTGTTCACATGTGTGATGTGGTTGACGTTCACAACATGAAGAGTTATTCATAGGTACTAATCTTTTTTGTGTGAGGCATCTGTGTTTGAGTGGGAATGCATCCTCTTACTCGTGCTTAGGTCTCAAAGGGACTTTAGGACTTTTAAAATGGGCAAAGAGGCGTTTCCTTTGTTCACACTTGAGCTCTGCCCAGCCATGCTGAACATCCCAGCCTTCATCTCTTCTCTTGGCCATCCTCTTGTCTCTCCCACAGGCCCACAATGATTAATGCTGAGTGAACGTGGTATTTGAAGAAATCTGATACAGCTCAGATCTGGAATGGTTGAACAATAAAAGTTGCAATTTTGTACATTGAAATGTTTATTATATATTTGTAGGA
This sequence comes from Xiphophorus couchianus, assembly GCF_001444195.1. Lineage (NCBI taxonomy): Eukaryota > Metazoa > Chordata > Actinopteri > Cyprinodontiformes > Poeciliidae > Xiphophorus > Xiphophorus couchianus. The sequence goes on from NC_040239.1 coordinate 19,934,282, forward strand.
TTTTAAGAATATGTTACTATATTGTAAACATAACCCTTTATAGGCATTTCAAATTTCATCTTGTATGATGAGAACAATGCACACTTGCTAAGAAACATGTTTACTGTAATCTTAGTCACAGCCTGCTTGAGCCTTTCATGAGGTACATTTTGTCACCATGGATCTCTCTGATCCTCTGAAAGGAAATTCTTTCAGTCAGCAGTGAGCACTTTCGCTACACAGTAGCTTGCTGCAGAATTTCGCAAGCCAAGAGATTTTGAGTTGCAGTGCTGCCATATTTGAGCCTCCACTGACATTCCATGTTCAGATTCATCTCCTGATGCCAAGAACCGTCTTAATCCAGACATCTTTTATCGTAAAACATGTTTTACTATGCTGCCTTTTTGCTTCCTGTCTTTTTCGCTCTCTCTCTTTCTTTTGCATCTCTCTATTGTGTTTCATAAATGGCTCATAGCTGAAGTTGATTCAGGCATGGAATGGCTAAGAGATTTGTGCTGGAAAAACTGCTTTCTTTTTTGCACATGGCTTTGAACCCTGCTCCCATACAGTTGGCTGTTGGAAAGTTATACCTTTAAACCATAAGATCATCACTGAGAAACATTTGCATCATCTATATGTGACCTCGCAACAATCTTTACTTTAACTATTTTACTAAGAGGCAAAAAGACATTACATCAGATTTTCAGCAGATTGCTTTATGTGCACATTTCAAGTATTTTTATTGAGAAAAAGTCTGAAACCTGTACAAGCTCTATTATAATGACATGTGTTGTACGTGTTGAGCCTACCGTATTATGTTTATAATTGTAATTTTTGGACAAGACTGGTGTGAATACTGGGTGTATCTCTTCTTGGTCCCCAGAGGTTCCTGGGTGATCAAGAATGCCTAATGGGCGTTTCTCGTCGTTCACACTTGATCTCTGCCCAGCCAAGCTGAACCCTTCAGCCTTCCTCTCTTCTCAGGGTCATCATCTCCATCTCCATTCTCAGCAGCGGTGTAATGGAGTGGGCAACATTAGGGTCACAGTGCTTAATACGGGGCTAATGGTGATCAAACTGACGCCACGCCCACTTCTACCTATTAAGCATGTAGACAAATGGCTGACTGCTAGAGGACAATGGGGAAGGGAGAGTAGAAGCACCAATTTTGCTGATGTCTTGGCAGTGCTTGTTAAACATTGCATTACAACATCTGGATATTTTTTAATTTAGTCAGATTGGTCTTGCTTTTTTCAATCTTCAACGTTCAGTCAGTGGCTCCATTCCAGTTTACATTGATAAATCAAACTGCTCATATTATACCCATAAAAAATGTTCCATTTTGCATAAAACATATTGGGGTGGATCAAAATGTCTCAAGACATTAAGTCTTTTTTGACAACCACAGCCAAGTTGCTAGGAAGTTTGACTAACATTAGAGCTGGAACAAAAAAATGTAAATTTGGACACAAACTTAAATACTCAACATAATTTCTTTTCTATTAATGAGTCTTTATGCAGCACTTTTAGTACAATAAAAACATATGTCTTGTTGTTTATTTCACATGACAGATGACTGAACCAGCAGCTTAGTTTTTTTTGTTGTTTTTTTTTTAAAAAGTGATGAATGGATTTAACCGGTGAATAAATTTTACATTTAACAACTTGCTTAAAGTTTAAATGATTGCAATGTTGTTAATGCATTAAAAGCTTCCTTTTACAGTGAACAATCAGCTTCATTCTGTATTAAACTAACATTTTAATATACAACAAAAGTAAACAAAGAAATTGAGGACTTGTGTAATGTTATGTGTTTTACTTTTCTTTCGTCACTCCCCTCCCCACACATCATCCTAACCTGTTCCGGTCTGTCTGTATTTCTTCCTGGCTTGTAACTTTGAAAGGAAGGCCATTATTCCAGATAGAGGTGTTAGTCGTGCTGGGCCGACCTGTATTGATCGTCTGCAAGAGGATGCTGAGCGGGGGAGAAGGACTATTTGCTTTAAAGTTCAATGGCTCTCCATTGCTGTTAGTGTTGCGGCCGCAGGAGCAATCGATATCTGGACAGGAACTTGTGTCAGGAGACACACTCCCCATTTAGAAACATCATAATGCTGTGCTGATGCTGTTACCCTACAGCCAGAGCTTGTGTTTTAGACCTTTTTTTCCATTCCCCCCCTCCCTCCCGTGTTATTTGGTTGTCATATGCCCCTTTGCACCGTACAAGCAGTATTTTTTTCTTCCTTTTTTAAAAAAATTTTACACTAGGCTTGATTTTAGCATAGCAGGCTGGAATCTGTGCGAATGGTAATTAGAGATGATACACATGGCTGGAAGGGAAAGATAGAGAGAAAACACTGAGCAGAATAAAAGGCAAACAGTCATTTGCAGCAAAGGTAGGTGTCACAAGGTAACTGATTATGTAAAAGAACACAGCGAAGGTGTTCAGCGGTGTGTGTGTGCGGATGGGTTTCTGCCTTAGAAATATATAATAAAATGCGCTCATTGCATTTCTTGGCTTTGGTTCAAGCGCTGAAGGGAACGAAAGAAAAAGGGCGCAATTGTTTCTAGTTCAAGGTGTGTAATGCACAGAGGCGTACATACATAATGGGGTATTGTCAAGGGGTTAGAGTGAGGATATTAATGCCCTGGTTTGTCCATGCTTTTTGGTGCAGTGTTGCTCCCTGAAGGGAACAGCAAGAGTCGGCTGCTCTAACTACTCTACCCCCTCCGCACCTAGTCCCCCCAAGGCCCTGACTAGAGGTCACTCTGTTTAGCACAAGGCAAAACCCATTTTTGCCAAGATGTACCAAATCTCCCCATCTTCTCTCTGCTTCTCTCCTCTCCCAGTAAATATACACAGCATGCCCCGCCTTACCTCATTGTGTCCTGTGCGTTCACCCTCTTTTTAAACCCTCTCTGTATCTCTTCTCATCCCTGTGTGTAATCCCCCTCTACCCATATGCATATGCATAGCAACTCTATAGCTATGCATACATTAGTATCACACACCTGCCCTTTGCCGCCACCCCACCGTCTCTTCCACCGGCACCTCTACCTCTGCCAATACCCCTCCCTGTACGTAGCCTCCAAATGAACTTGTTTATGTTTGAACATTTTCACTGCCATTTGAACTCATCCCATTGATTTCCGTATGGTGAGAGGTTGTGAGGCAGTTCCTTAAAGAGGCTAAATCGAACATCTAAATATTTGACTAAGAGGTCAGCGAGACTGCGCAAAGAGTAAGAAATGCACAGACACAATGTCAGAGTGGGGAAAGAGGAAGTGGCGATGCTTCTGGAGCAGGAAGATGTAGATGGGTGAAGAGCACTGCAGCAGGATGAGAGCAAAAAGGGCTTGCATTTTGCTTTTGCTCCACAAGAGGGTGATGCTGGACAATCCATCCTGGGTCTTCATAACCTACAGGAAAGAATAAAAACTCAAAAGACCCAAGGTGTTATAAATATATAAAAGTTATTTACTTAAACCTATACTGCAAAGATAATGGCTGAATTGACCTTGCATTTTTTTTTACTACTGTTATTGTATATATAAAATAATAATTAAAAAAACAAAGCTGTCTGTGATGTTACTCAAAATTGGCTGAACTCTTCTACGGTATTGCAAAGACCCATTATTTTTTGATGAACAATTAAAATATTTCAAATGTATCTGTATGAGAATTGTGTGTTAATCGTCAACAAAAAGAAATTAACTAAATTGAACTAAACGAATATCAGTTGGAAAACCGAGCAGCAGTAACTGGATATGTTCCTGTCACTTATGCAAAGACAAGGTGTTCCTTGTCCCAATTATCCTGGTCTCCCAGTTGATCAGTGCTCGATTTTATTGCTGCATAATTTCAGAACTGTGTGATTGCTGCTGGATTTCCGTTTGGAAATGCAGTTAGGACACTTGGATGACAACATTTGCACTAAAGTCCCCTCCCATTATGCCTACCCTGACGATAGCCTCAGGGCCCCCAGGAGGGCTGATGTACCATCTCGTCGGAAACCTTTTTGTTTAAATGTATAATGCATAAAAACGGTCACTGTAAATTAACTACATATGCATCATGGCAAAATTTATCTAATTTACTGTAGGTTTTTGACTACTCCCAAAAATAAAAATGGAATAATTTGCGTCATATACCCCACAACGCTTGTCTTTACAATAACAAACGAAGGTTGTCTTATAATCCCCGTGTTATAAGGTGTTGTTTAAAAAGCCATAATTACAGATCTTTTTATATTGCATTCATCCCCAATAACAAGCTGTGTTTCAGCCCCCTCGCTCTTCCTTGCTGCCTTGTGTACTGCAGTTGTGTGCTGCTGTGTGGTGTCTGTTGTCATGGTGTTCAGAGCCCATGCCAGATGTCATAGTTAACTTTGAGACTCACGCTAGAGGCTATTTTGTTGTCAGTGATTTAGATGAAACACAGACATGGTAAAATTGTTTGACTTGCCCCTCAAAAGCTCCCCACCTCTTTTTTTGTATTTTTTTTGAGAGAGATACAAAATTTTACCTGGAGGCTAACACAGGCTTTTTGCTGTTAAATACAAGAGGCTCCGGGAAGCGCTGTTTGAAATCAGCATGAACATGCAGCTATCAGACAAAGAACTGAAACAGCGAATGTGATAAAAATGCATCCGTGTTCTGTTGTGTCGTTATCAAACAAGTAATACAACAGGTTAATGGCTTTTCACACAAGCTTAATTTTGAGAATTTCCTATTCAATAAATACGAATATTATTGAAAAACACATTTGTCTTTAAGAACTTTATTATTAAGTGAAGCACATTATGTAGGTTAGATACAAGCAAATACTTTTTTGAAAGCCTATTTTTCTATTAATTATGCAGATTTGTTTTACTTACATTTAATATAAACATAGCATTTGAAATTAGAATATCACACCAGACCAATATAAAACTATTTTTAAAAAACAAAAACATGTGCTTAATGAAAAGTATGTTTAATACCTGCTTAAAGGTTGTTATTCTAAAAAGGTACTTTTAATCTGACAAATGAGATTTTTTAAAACATTTGTTCTTATTTAGCAAATATGACTCTATATATAGAATCTTCAGATACTTGGTAATTTGTCAACAACAACTTCACATAGGAATGCTTTTACTGAAAGGAAACAAGTTTATTTTATAATAAATTAGATTTTTTAAAGGAATATTTATTGTAATGTTACCGTACAGACATGCTGTATTGTACCACAGCATATATTTTTCTTCCTTAATATATTGTTTTAGATTTTAGAGTTACAGTTATAACTTTCAGAGTTGTATTTCTTCTTAATTAAAATGTGAAAAAATAAAAAAGATAAAAAGTAAGAAAGCACAGGCATACATTTCTACAAAAACCCATTATGGTTTTACTTGTTGAAAATTAAATTAATTATGTTAATTATCCCTTGAATATGTAGATTTTGTTGATACTTTACAGAGTGGTGCTACAGTGAGTGAATTTGACTGTAACATTTTGTGTTCAGGCAATAATTCATCAGCTAACTTTTATTGGTTTAATTTATGGGAGAGCAATTTTCACTACCAACAGCGTGGTAAACATCGTTAATCAAAATACATTATTATAATGAAGCTGTTTTCAAATGTTTATTAAAGGAAATAAAAAGGGGGTTACCCTTGCTTTGTGCATCTTTCCGCTGTCACAATAATTAATAGCCAAACTGAAGGTTTCCTTTGCCAGCGCAGATGAGGAGACAGCGCCAGAGTTACAAAGAGTAGTTGTACTATAAATTAGTGCTGAGCAGTCTGTAATCTTACAGAGGTAGTGCTGTGCTAATGCGCCCCACTGTGGTACACAATGCTGGAGACGGCAGCCAATTAAAACCATCGGTGTTAATAGCCAAACTAGTTGGATGATGCTCATTGGACACTGTCTGATAGTGGTGTGAAGGAGGGATTCTGTTGGTGCGCGTGTGCCTGAGAGAGTGTGATACAGAATGTGTTCAGGTTGAAATTATGATTTTCAGCTTTTTCAGTCATCAAGGATGAGTCATCTCTTTATCCTCAGCATCCTTGGTGGCTGCACAAATGTTTCGTTATTATCTGTAACATGTGCAAACAAATGCTTCAGATGAAACATAATATAAGACATACATTTTGCTTTTGCATTGTTCTTTCTGTTGATTACAGTATTTTTTTTTTTAATTTACTTACCAGTAAATAAAGTTAGCTGACCCAACTAATGTGTCTGTTCTTGGACTTAGATCACAAGCTTAACCAGAGTTCAACAAGCGTTCTTTTCTCTTCCCCAGCAACAGTGATGGGGAAATCACTCACCACTCGCTGTCTTGAGTGCTATTTGTTAATGAAGGCCAAAGTGTTAGATGATAAATATAGTAGAAGAGAAATGGCACATGTAAGTGATCTCATTTAGCAGCATTACGTTTGAATTTATAGGGGTACTTAGAGGGGACAGAAAGGCCATGACTCTGAACGAGAGGAAAGGGGTGACGAGTTCACATATAGCGATAGGACTTTGTGTGATGGTGGGTTAGAGACAGGTAAGTCTACTTTACAGATGTTCATATTGGTTTATATTTGGGAGTATGCTACTTAAGCCAGGGAGACAAGGAAACCTGCTTATAGTACGGTGATTTAGGATAGTAATTACAGCCTTGTGTGAATGTCTTCATATGAGTAAAACCAACTTTTAGAATTTACAGATCAATTGAAACAATTTGAATATGTACTATTTAGTAGTTTTTGATGATTACTTCTGGGTTTTATAAATTTAACAGCTAGATTAATTAAATTAAATACAAATTTTAATTGGATCTACTTAACAACAAAAAAAAAGCTAAGTAGATAATTTTAAAGATAATTTTGCTCAAATGATTGCTTTGCAAACTCAAATCCATAGGATTTTTGATGTATATTGTGAGAGGATTGAACAAGAAAATTCTTAATCTCAGTTTCAACTTGGATCAGAGAACAGTCATAGGCATTTTAATAATTTCTATTTGAAAAGCTCAGCTTTATAACAAGTTTTATGTTGGCGTTAGTGGTGTAACTAAACCCATTAAGCCATAAAATGTTATTTGAATACATAAATGCTTCTTAATATATTAATAAACTGTGGGATATGTTGGCTGGGTCCCCTAAACAAAAGCAAAAAAACAGATAATTGAAGTGCAGTCATATCCTAATGGAAATATTTTTTGAAACATATTTCCAAAATAGTTACCAATTATTAGTTATGCTTGAAAAACACTTTTGCAAACATATATCTTTCATTTAAATTACCACATTTCGATAAGCTAATATTTAAAAACCTGAAATATTCATTTCTATTGCGACGTGGCATACAGCGCAATGCCACTTTGTTCAAGCTTTGAACATTTTTAAGCACCCTGTTTGTGAGTTTTTGTACTGAATTGATTAAAACATTTCAGTACTCATTAGCTTCACAAAATACACTTTGGGCATAAAACCAGTAAATCGTTATAAAAACGCACCTTTATTAAGCATTCACGGATTTGTGTAAGAACACGTCTGGTGAACAGTCTCTACTCACTTCTCTGTATATAATCCCTGAATCGGAGTGGGAAAGCTTTATAGGACTAACTTGGCCGCTCTTGTGGCTCCTGCTTAATCTATGTTCATTTTTTTCCCCTTCATACTGTGCTGTCAACTATTCAGAAGAGTTCTATGGAATCGGTAAATTTACTGGCAGAGTGAGACACGCGGGATGCAAAACCTGCAATTTCTCCTGCTGGTGACACGATTTGGATTGCAGAAGACAAACGTGTTTTCAATCCATTTCTTGGCCCTGATGTATTCAGTAAATACAGTGCCTTGTTGGTAAGAGGGATGTTGACAGAAAATCAAAAGCAATGTAGCAACAGCATCCCATAATGGAGACTTAGCTCTACTTTACACTCCTCTTACAAAGATCTACAATTTGAAAACAATCAATCTCTTCATAAGAGCTTGTTATTTTGCTCCTATAATAAGAGCAGTGGCTTTTCATCATTCCTGCGTGGTGCTGGATTTTGTTTACACTTGAAATATAGGCATTCATGGCATGAGTGTGAATTGAAAAAGAGGATATGGCAAGGTTTTATTTTTGAGAACCCAACTGGTATATTACTTTTTATGGGTTTTTTTTACCTCTGTTGATTTACCCTTGCTTTTTTTAATCTCACTGAAGATGTCAGTTTCAGATGTAATACTTATTTCTCCTACCCCATACCGTCTAGCCTGATTCTGTATCAGTGATCCTTAAACAATATGAAAGGCCTCTAAACTAGTAGATAACAGCAGAATGTTTTCTGGTTGGATATAGCACTGTTTAGGCATCTATTTAAGTATACCATTTGTCCTTTTTTTGTGCAAGCCTCCTTCCATGTCGGAGATTCTATTAGGCCCTGTCACAAATGACCGTTTAACCGTCTTTCCTGACGCCTCGCTTGTTATTACCGCCATTGTCTCTCACTCAGTTGTTTGTGTGTGTGAGGCTGGGACCCTTTTTATGTGTGGAGAGCTTTTCTGAGGCTTTCCTACGGGCACACTGGTCTGTGTTTACCACTCACTCAGAATGCCTCTTTTCCACAAGTTTGACATGCTTTTTCCTTGCTATGGTAAGCCCTCTCCTTTAAATATATATTTCTGCTTTTGGCCTGGATGTTTTTTTATCTCCATGGTTTAGATCCTGTTGCCCCCAGGGCCAGATTTAAACGTGTGTGGGTCTGTAAGGATTTTTTTTTCCCCGCAGAAAAAAAAGCCATTTTGGATTGGAGCCTCTACGCCATACAAGTGCGACCGAATTGTGTCATTTCAGGTTTTTGAGCCTTCGTTGGAACCAAAGGAAAGTCCAAAAGAGAGGCAAAAAACACAAGACAAAAGCTGATGAAAATGGACCAGATTGGATTATGTCAGACTTGGCATGTGCCTCGTTATGAGGGAAGACTTCATTCTGTCTTATCGCACTCTGCCTTACAGCTAAATGAATAAAAAAAAAAAAGAGGGGTGGGGGGGGAAGCAGAAAGCAGCTCGGCTCATTGGGAAACAACAGCCAGATCAAAATTGTAAATACTGACATAAAGTGATGTAGGTTCCACATGATTTTTAGTGACAAAACAGGAAGTGAGAGGAGGAGAAAGAGAATTACATTTCAAGTGAAGATAAATGGTTGATTTATCCAAATACTGTAAGTTTAAAATGTTCTAAATAAGAGTTCTATAGCCATTCTTTCCAAGTTTGGTTTAAATTAACTCAGAAACTCTCTTGGCGAATGTAGCATTATATTCAGTGAGATCTTGAAAATAAATTTTTAAAATCACTACTGTAAGTTCCTCAGGAGTTAGCTATTAGGTAAGAAAGTTCAAGGAAAATTTATTAAAATTTTTGACAGCTAGGCTATGTGTAAGGGATTTTACAAATGCTGTCTTTAAAACATGCTAAACAATTAGATGATTATTTATTTTATTTATTTTTATTTATATCAGTCTTAGTTCAACTCAGCCTTCATGTTTTACTCACTTTCCATCCTTGCCACACTGCAGTAACATTCAACAGGTCATTAAGACCTATTAAGCTCTGAATGTTATCTAATTACATTACATATACACACTGCACGGCATAACATTGAACAGACACAGTCTCGCAGTAAAAATCAAATGAGGATTAAAGATGTTGAACTAAATAGTGGCATATGCTTTGGATTCTTACCGTCAATGATGCCCAACTGTGATGCTGTAACATCCTAATTTTGTGCTTAATTTGCGTGGTGACTATTGTGGAATCGGTTATAAAGTAATGCCACCTCTTACTAAATCTTTTTTTTTGTTAGTTTTTTTTTTTTTTTTGTTAGCATAGTAAAATGATTTCCCTAACATGTTCCTTTGGCAAGTTATGGGTTTGTTTAGCAACTTGCCAGGCAAATAGAGGATGTAAAAAAAAGTATAAAGTATATATGGATCCAGATGGCCAATAAACCTCATCTGATTCCTTTCAAGGTTGAGAAGTAGAGGTGTGTACTCTGAGTTCCCTAGGATGGTGGTCGTCCTCACTCAGTTGTGTCCAGCCACCTTAACTTACTAAAAAGTGATTCAAGGATCTCGGTAAAGAAAGAGCGCAGATTTTGGCGAGCCTTGCTGAGATAGGGGACATCCGCCCGTGTCTTGGCATCTGTTGCTCTGCCGGGGTTAGCCCTACAAAGTGAGTCATGGACCCACCACCTGTGGAGACGGTCTTTACGGTCGGGTGCCATATGAGCCGCAGGCAGGGGGGCTCAGGCATTCCCAGCATCATAATCTGGTCTGCACAAATTAACAGAGCTTGTATTTCACTGAAACAGAACAGACCCAGAGCTGAAGCTTGTTAAACTATGTAGCAATCAGCCAACTACTGTATGTTCAACACACAGTATACGTGTTTTTACACAGTATATGTTCCTTAGTGTTCATTTTAGAGTGAACATGTTCTTACCTCTGTGCCTGATCTTGTCTCTTCGCTCTACACTGTGACATGTCCTGAAGTCCTTGTTTAGCACCTTTCCTTGTGTGCCCAAGGTGTGAACTGATAGCTAGTGTCAGCTCACATCACCAATGCAATGGACAGACAGAAATGGTGGAGCTTGTGCATAAATGCTCAGGCCTCCAGGATTATCTGAGACTAGAAAGCTACAAACAGAGAGGAGAAAGGAAACAAAGTAGAAGAAATGAGAGTGCTCAGACTTTAACGGTCAGTTGTCAATTTCCTCCACTTTAGCTGAAGGAGAAACAATTTTCCCAGAGTTAAACTGTCGGATCAATGAAGCTTTCCAGCCAATAATTAGTCCACAGTGACATCACCTGTTGATAGGTTCACAGCTGCACAAGAAAAAAAAAAAACTAACTCAAATAGTCTATTCACAAGGTTCAACCTTATCACCACCTGCCAGTTAATTATGCACTGAAAGTGAGGGGCAAGAGTTCAGCAGTGAAACACTTTGATTAAGCCCTTTGAACCCAAGTGGGAAAGAAATCAGTTCTCTTAATCCTCACTCCTATTTAATCATCCTAGCCATAGGAAACAGACCTCTGCGTCCATCATCTGTGGGTCAGCCAAGTGCAGCACTGTTACAACACCATCGCTGCCATGATCTGAACCTCAGGACCTGAATCCAAAATAAAAACATAAACATGCCAGGAATATGGGGAAGAGGGGAAAAAAAAGAAGAAGGTGTAAATGAGTTATCTGCAAAATGTTGATCCAGTGGGGGTTATAAAGAACATTTCCATCTGGTTTTAATAGCCACAGGGGATATGAACTACATGATGGGAGATCTTTTTGATCATAGAAGTAAGGCTTCTCTCATTAGCACAAGTCACGTTCTTAACTTCATGTAGTTCACACTTTTCATCATTTTATCATAAGGGTCAAGTACTGAAAGAGCAGGCTGAAAAGTTAAACAACCTGCAACAAGTGGAAGTATATCTGAGGGGCAGATACTGATCTTAACAGATGGTCACTTTAAAAAAAAACACAAAAAAAACATGCTAATATCTGGAACATAATCGCCTCACAAAATTATTTCACACACTTTGAACTGTTTCACATTTTGCCAAATACTTTAATATGAAATGTTTTGAATTTTAAGATGTGAACAAATAAGAATCAGAAGAGCTGTGGATTTGTCTTCAGCACCCTTAAATCTGATATCCTAAATAAAATCCAGTGCAACAAACTTCCTTCAAAAATCACTTAATTAGTGGATTGAATCAGTGAATCGGTGTGCAATTTAATCTCAGTATAAGTACCGATGTTCTCCTGCACATCTCAGAGGTTTGTTAGAGAACATCAGCAAGTCATGAAGAAGCGAAGCACCTTGTGCAATGTGAATCTAGCATATTGCACAAGGTGTAATGTGTGTCTTCAAGGTGTGTGTTCACCTTGAACACACACATAATCTCACTGGGAAGTGTGGTATTGGCAGCATTGTGCTGTGGGGTTATAGGGATGCTGATCAAAATGAATGGAAAGATGGATGGAGCTAAACACATTACAATCCTTGAAGAAAACCTATTAGAGGTTCACCTTATTGGAACACAGCAACACTTGACATACAACCACAACTATAATGGAGTGGCTGAGAGGCAAGGCAAAACCCAGGTGTTACAATGGCCCAGTTAAAGCCCATGTCTAGATCCAATTGAGAATCTGTCGCAAGACTTCAAAACATCTTCATCCACTGTGACTGCGTACTATCCTGCAAACAGTATCATCTGAAAAGAAGAATAAATACATGTATACATTGTACTTGTCTATAAGCCGAAGGTGTCCACATTGTGTGTATCTTAAGTTTTTTCTTTGAGTTTAAAAGAAAAAGAAATGTCTTATACGTATTTGACTTTAATTTCTTTTCCCTATATGATTTACAAAATGTTTGGAAAATAATTATAAATGGTCTTTTTGATAAAAATGTTTTGTACATACAACTGTGTGCATCTGGGAGGCTGGGCTCACGCACATCCTGAACAAAAATGTTATTGATTAGTTTACTTTTGTCTATTTGCCAGCTGGCGCTTTTTCCATAATCTAAGTGTCACAGTGTGATGAAGCTAACTAAATTTGAGGAAACTTTAGTTTAATCGTTTCAAGAAATGCCAAAAAGAGTAGAAATTAAACAAATGCTACTTCTATGCATGTCACAGCAGCAGGGCCTGACCCTGGGAATCAGTAGTAGGACAGTTTACTTCAAAGGTATAGCCTTTTAAATCGAGTTGCTAAAAATCTGCATTTTGGCTGCATTAAAGTTTTCCAAGAGTGTGGAAAAAGGTAGATGCTTATAGTCTGGAAATTATGATAGTTTCTCGATGTTCAGAAGTGGTAGAGACGCTTACGCTCTTCCTCAAAAGACTGCTGTACTTCCGCACAAAGAATTCCGCTAACTTGATTTGACAAAGTGTTAAAAGGGATTGAACACAAATAGATACTACACTTTTCAGACTTTAATTTGCACCTTTATTTTCACAATTATACTTCACTCTACATTCATCTATCATTATAGCATCCCAATAAAATGCAGTGAAGTTTGTATTGCAAAATGACAAACTGTGAAAAAGTTCACGGAGCACGAATGATTTTGGAAGGCGCTGTAGCCTGTTGTCAAAGATCCATTTTATTATTTCTAAAACGATAAACACTTCAGATCAAGGCCAAACACACTGAACTTTCTATCCTATGTGAATTTATTGCAACGCTTTATCAACTCTGATTAGCTGACGCTTGTGCAATCAAAGTGGAAGCTGCATAATTTAGAAGCCGCATTAAACAAAGTTGGCCTGGCAATATCTAAATGTTTAAAAGTCAAGTGAAAGAAGGAGATGGTTAGGCCTGAAGTTATGTCCTCCAAGGGAACTTTGCAAAGATCCACTCGCAGATTTATAGCCACTTACCTCAGAGCTGGAGTCGACTTTCATAAACATGCCTTCAGACAAAGTTCCCCCCACATCTCCCGCCCCTGCTTGTAAATAAATACAGATATGTCTCTTTAACAGACAGCAGCAATTTAAAATATTACTAGCAGCATAATTTTACCGCATGCATTATTATTTTATGGTGCGTTGTGCTTTAATGTGTTGAAGCTCAAAGTTTCATGGCCGACCCCCAAAGATATTATTCAGTGGCAGCCTCTGATTATTAGTCTGTTGTTGGGCAAGCAATATGACTGTCTTTCTTTCCACTCCTTATCCACTCTTGGCTAATATTCTAAAGGAAATTAATGGAATCAACAAGCTAGTTTTGACTTTTTAACTTATACTACAATGTCTAAATCTGAGTGACTTTTGTCTAAGGTTGGGATATATTCCTAACCTTCGCATATAACTTTAGAGTGACAGACATTCAAATAAGACCTTGGATTTTCTGCCCTTTTAACAGTAAACCTGTACATTATCTGCCTAATTATGGTGGGTATAAACTCTAACCATCTGCATGCATGTATTTACATCTCTGCTTGTGTTTATGCATGCACGGTGATTTAAGTGGGCTTAGTGTCAAAACAAGTCTAATGAGCTGATCCAATAATTATCAGCCATTTTGCTCTTACTGAAACTAATTGAGGCTTTATATTTGAGTTAATACCGCTGCCTGCGTGTATGATTTTACAGTTACCAAAATGCTTGGCAAAAAAATAAAATAAATTAAAAGTCCCAATAATTTAGATTTTTACTTTGTGGGTGCCAGCTTTTTATTGCATTCCTATTAACCATATTTATGGTCTTTGACTGTCTTTGCTGTCGAAGGTCAAAGATGAATTGTTTGTTTTTATGTTTTTGCACTAACCCAGCTAGCTTGCCAAAAAGCATTGGCTGCTTCGTCTTTTATTTGCTGTAAAGTGTCTTACAAAATATTGATACACAATTATATATAAAACTAACAAAAGCAGCAGTATATTTCATTGTGATTCGATGTGATAGACAAACACAAAGTGGTTTATAATTATGAAGTAGAAGGTTTATCAAAAGAAATTTCAATAGCATACAATAAAGTTTGTGGCTGTAATGTTAAAAACATGAAAAAGTTTAATGAGCACGAATACTTTCGCAAGACACTGTGAATATAAAAAATCTAAAAAAATGCTTTTCTTTCTATTTTGTCATCTCAGCAAGACAAATCTCATGATTTAATAACTTCAAGTAATACAAAGGCTCACCCTACAGCTTAGTAATGATATGTTAGGGGTCCTATTCCTTTAAGTTGTATGTGCACTCGACTTTACGTTCCTCCTTTCCTGCTCCTTTTATACTTTGCTTCATGAATTTGAAGCACTTTACGGAATTCTCCGTTTTATCCAACGTGAACGTGAGCCGATACCCCAGACCCTTTTGCTCTTGTAAGGAATCTCTAAGGCTATCAGTGTCTCCTGGGTCCCTGTGTTTCACACACCAAATTGATGCCTCCAACTGGAAATGACACTTTCAGCAGGATTTGCTATTCTAAACCACCTCAAACCCATGTGATCTCACCCATTCACTCTCGGCGGGATTGCCATGAAATGTGCCGTATAGCTTCAAAAAGCCAATGAACATGGAATGCTTGAATGGAAAGCTGATATCAGGAAAAAGAGAGAGAGAAGATATTCTAAAATTGTGGCAATGTAGCGTGGCATTTTTCAGCCCTCTGAACAAAGAGCAACAAGCCTGCAAATAAGGGGGTTGTATCACCGGGAATGAAATAAAGGATAACACGCAGTTAGACTGTTAGAAATGGCCTCAATTTTTATAGATAATGTAAGATTATTAACTACTGAGATCTGATTGCTAGTTAGATTACTTCTGAAGGGTGCCCACGTTTTATTTAAGGGTAGTAGAGTAAAAGGGGTTCAACACAAATACAAACCACGTTTTGTACTTTTATTGTGACAGTAGTTATTTTGCATTCCTCTTTGAAATTGTTCAATAAATCACTCACTTTTTGGTTATATCGGCCCTTGTCTCCCTGTTAATTCAGGCCACATCATTTACAACAACACATGACATTTAGAGCTTGACATCTTTTTCCCCTGCTCTGCCACCCCATGTAAACGAGGTGCACAGTGACCATGTTGCTCAGCTTAGGGACTAGTTATGATATAATTTGACACTAAAGTAGGAGGAAAAGGGAAAAGGTGTGACCATGAATCCCTCCCTTGACTTATTTTCATCCTTGTGTCTCTTTGGGGCCGCACATTTCTCCTGTGAGGCTTTACACACTGGCATAATGGATAAGGGCAAGGGTGTGAAAGGAGCACCTTAAGGCTCCTCATTCAGCTCTCGCAATCTCTGCTGCACACACTCTTGAGCTGTGAAGGCCCTCTTTCTTTGCCTGGCTAGCATGGGAGCCCTGTAATAGGCTCTAATTGATAGGGAGGTGTTGAGGTCTTTCTGTATGGGCTGACGGGATGAGGGTAAGTGAGAGAAAGGGGGTGAGAACGAGAGAGGATTACATGTAGGCATGTGGGTGGGGCGGGGGGGGGAGGAGGCGCGGCCGCGGGAGTGGCCCGGGCCCCGTTCGTAATGAGTCATTAATTTCCTCGCAGTTTTGTGGCGGTTGGCTCATTACTGGTCTGCAGAGGAGCTGAAACAAAGCTTCGGGTAGGTAGGAGGTGAGCTTAAATAGTTGGGCCCCAACACTCCCTGACAAAAGGAGAACGGGAACGTTGAATGGCACTTGGAACAGATGCAGTAAAAAGTGGCAGATGCAAATTGCGGGAGAGCAAGTCTCTCTTCAAGCACTTTTCTCTTCTCATTTTGCCAGAACTGCAGCCTGAGAGTCTAATTAGTCAGTGAGGTGTTTCACTTCTGATGGGGCCTTGTCTCGTTATTGTTGTGCAGAGGATTCCCAAAAATAGGAGGAAACATGTGTTTTGGTCCCATGTGGAACCTGATCACGGTATAGATTAATACTTCAATCAATTTCATTAATCTCTCTCCTTTTTTTACCCTATAGAAAGGGAAATGTGTTCACTGTGTTCAAGCTTTAAATTGGTGTCACATAGTGTTTAAGATGCAACAAGAGTGGGAAGATGATGCCCGCAGGTTATTAATTATGTTTTTAATTATGTGTTTATGCTCTCTTCCCTGTAGGCATAATAATTATGAACAAATTGGCTGTGGTTCTAATAAAAACGTGGCAGTCTCTTGTTTTGTGAAGTGATTGAATCACAAGGCAAAGGTCATGTGTGGATCAAACCACAGTCAAGTACTGACAGGTACTGGACAGCAATGTGAAATAATTTAGAATATAAGAAATTATTTTTAATACAGAAGGGAAGTCTATTGAAAAATATGTCATTGTAATGCATGAGTGTATGTTCACTCACCATTTGGTCAGGGCTGTTAAGAAAGGGCAGGTTACTTCAACATTGGCTTTCAGCTTGTATAGACTGTTGGATCTGGAGTTTGTCATCTCAAAAAGGAGCTTAAAAGAATTGGATTTTATCCCACTCCACTTCTCATTGAGACTTACAGTGCAGAATTTGCTACCATCTGAAAAGAGGACTTTGAACCACTGAGAGAAATGTTATGCCTGTTGTCCCTAGCCAAAGCCAGAGACTGATAAGAGGACTTTTCGTTAACTTTCAGTATGTTTGGACACAGCTAACTTTTTTTTAGCCTAAACTTTTTGTGAATGTCCCCACTTTGTATGGCAGGTGTCAGTGACTTTCTTGTTAACATGGTCATAGATTAATTAGTCCTACCTAATCAAAAAATGTTGTGAATGTTGAGTTTTCATTATCTGTAGGCCATAATTGTCGACACAGAAATTAAAATATGTCACTCTCTGTGTTAAATCTGTACGAATATATACTTGTAATTCTTTGATGAAATTCCAAAAACAAATTTTTGGGGGATTATATTCAAATTCACTGAAATGTGAATTTAGTGAAATCAGTTGGGGTATAACTTTAAGAACTGGAGATGACGTCAGTGACCATGAATTGTCACTGTGTGCTTCAAAGTTCACCTCCTTCTGCTCAGTTTTATGTTCATATCAGAGCCCTCGAGCACCTGATCAGCACATCACCTGAGAGAGATACAAGAAAGGAGAGACAGAGAGAGAGGGAAAAGAGAGAGCATGAGAATGGCCCTGCCTCCTGATCCATAACAGTCATTGCCTGTTACATACATTTCAGAATTCATTCAGGCTATGAAGATAATCGAGGTAGTCGACAGTTTCCCCTGCAGCCCAATGGATTTATGATAGCACTGTCAAGAAAATGAGGCAAAATGACACAGTAGCTGACTTTAGCTGCAAATAATGTGATAGGCCGTACAGTGGTGCAGCAGCAGCTGCTGTCATCGCAGGTAATAGCCTATAAAGAAGCCTGATAGCAATACCTGTCATTTCTTAATGGCTGACTTCACTGAAGAGCTTTTGTGGCCTTTAACATGAAGATAATAGAAGATACAACAAATTTTACAGCTTTTGCATTGCATTCATAATTTATCTCCAGAGTCCCTCGTGCAAGCAGCAGCAGCACAACAAGGACAACATGCTCCTGTAGATGTGCTGCGAGAGGGATGAGAATGAAGAGAGGCTGCAGGGCATCAAGTCTTTTTAGTGCTTTGTAATTAAAGGCGAGAACTTTACATGGTTTAAAAACTGTCATATCAAATAGAAACACTGTTATGCCTTTAAATTTAAATATTTAGATGTAAATTAAAATTGGAACTATGAATGTTAATTTTCTGCTTTTGTAAGATAGTTTAAAACTGTCTAACTTACAAAATGGCAATAACTAATGATTTGAAAGGGACAGCATTATTTGAGCACAACAAAGGTGACACTTTTTCACTTGCTTGTACTAATCAGCATATTTTAAATGGATAGTTGTGGATTTTCAATGTGAACTTCTATTGAAAGGTTATGTGAAGTTGCTGCAATACATAACTCCCTCTTCATTTAGAATAAATGCAGTTTAGTGGTTCCTGAGGGCTAAAGTTAATGTCTGGTCCAAATCTAAATGGGACTTCTTCCACCTTACAACTACACCAATCTCAAAAAACATCGTATTGGTTTATGCAAACACTGTTCATCCAGACCACTTTCATGTTTGCAATGGACCTTTGTTTACACAAAAAAATGAAAAATGCAGGTTGGTGGTGAACCACCAGTGAGCTTCCACTCGACGTGATCTGAGTACAGAACATGTAGTGCGTTTGTTTAGAGTAACTGTCTGATATAAAAGTAATGCAGTCTAAAAAGTAAAAAAAAAAATGTTATAGTAGTTGAAGGTGATGTTAACTTTGTCAGATTTTACAGTGCCTTACTTTTCAGGCAGTTGCTCTGACTGGAAGCACGTTAAATATTCTGTTTTCAGTATGTTTCCCACTGGAAGACAATTGGTGGTTCACTGCTTTCTAATTCTCTTCCCAGTCTAAACAATTGTTGAATTTTATGTAAAACAGCTGCCTAATGCAAACATGACAATGATTTTTAAGTTCCAAGGGAAACTGAGGCCTAAAAATCAGCCACTATTCTCTTTTGCTCTGCTGTCAGAGAGGTTTGACTGAAAGACCAGTGCACCAGATCATGTCTAGACATTTGTAGTTAACAATTGTCACCTCAGGCTTACCAAATCAGCTTCGTCTTATATATTTAGCGACATTCCAGACATAAATAGTCAGTTGGCCAAACTCAAAATTGGTAGGTCAGGCTTTTTAAAGATTGTTAATCGGTCATCGGCCAGAAAACGGCAACCAGTGCACTGCTCCTGGAAAGGTATGCTACATAAATTCAGTCTGCATTCTGTTAACTCCTCCTCACCCTTTTAGAAGAACTTCACTTTAAAAAATTCCCAGCAATACCTTCATTAGCTGTGACTTTTCACGTGAATGTAATGTGTTGTTTTTAAACAATAATGACAATTGTTTTGTTAATTGACACAGAATTTAGTTCATGCCTGCACTAACGGCACGCACACCCTACATGGCCCCATCACAAAGTACGTTTAAATCCTTGCTGTGTATTTTGGCCTTCAGACAGATGTGTGAGCGTGTCCTTTTATCTGCGGTTTCCATCCATCCACATCATTCATTAAGAGCTCTCCCAAGGCTAGAGCGGCTACATAAACACGAAGGTTGAGGCCAGGGCTGCTCTTTCACCTCACCGCAGAGAACTTCAAAGTCACTCCTCCTTCACGCGGCAGATGAATGCTCCCCGCCTGCAAGGTTGATATATTGTCCCGGGTTGCTGTCTTCTTACTGTACTGTGCCTGTGACTTGAGACTCCATCACAAAGCCGGAACCGGGCCATTTGTTAGTTTTAGCTGTGTCTCATAGGCCTGGTTTTAATTCTAAAAGGAGAACATTAATCCTTTTAATACAACACTTTGTGGGATCGTTTTCTTGCAACGCTAATGCCGTCTATTATTAACCCTATTAAAGGAGTAATACAAATTAAGTAGAGTCCTAAAAGTCCATCATTAGTTGCTCTGTCCTGTTTAAATTAATTCTCAATTTATTATCTAAATGATTAAACTGTAGGAGTTGCAGTTGCAAATGAGATTCTTAATGCTCCGGCCATACATTTATACAAATTAGTGCAAATATTTATTAGCAGACATGTCTAAGTTTACAGAGACACGCTGCTCTCTCCACATGTCAAGTCTAAGTCTCTCCTGTGTGCCACGGTTCCCCTAAATCCTGTAATGTCCTCAGTTTGATCCCTGGTTTCCCTCAGTCATGAGGGAACAGAAATATCCATCTCCAATCAGGCTTTAATGAACAGCCCGACGAGTGCTGGGCAGAACTGAATTACAAGATAGATTTGAAGAGCGTGGGAGTTTGTGTGCACCAAATTGGCGGATATGCATGAGTGCAAGGTAGGGAACGAGTGAAACAGGACACACAGGAGTGGATCCCCTCCCGAGTTCAAAAAGAAAAATTGGCTAATTCTGTCATTTAAGCATGATGGAATTACCTTATCTATTCCTATGAGTGTCCATTTATTAGGGTCAAACTGTTGAAGGATACACAGCAGATAGGGGTGGGGGGAGAGGTTAGGGAGCGAAAGTGGAAGTGATGAGGGGTCAGATTTCCAAATTGGAAAGCAAGTGAGATAAAGAAGTGAATGAGTGGAAAATGATACAGAGAGGGGGTATATAGAACAAAAAGAGAGCAAGAGAGTCAGTGGTTTGAGAGACAGCTTGCCAGGGCCAGAACATATTGAGGGCAGCAGGTGGAAGAGTGGCACAGTTAATTAAAACGCCTGTCTTAATGTCTCAGCCCGTCACTCCAGGGAAAGAAAGAGACACTGAGAGGGAGAGGGAGAGGAGGAGAGAGTTGCCAGGTTGGAGCTGGGCTGCACCCAAGCAGTCATCGACTCAGCAAACGAACCATCCAGCCAGCCAACCCACCAGGCCACATGTCAGACAAGCCCTGACACCATGCCCTTCACCCCCATCATCCTCTGACACACATAAATGGACATGTGTTCACGTGCCTGCTGGTAAAATGACCTCTATTCATGTCGAAACCCAGCTTGGTAATTTTAAACTAATTGTGTCTCCCATCCCCTTGCTAAAATTTAAGATTCTTATAAAACCTCTTCCTCTAAAATAGAGGAAAAACACAAACCCACACACATACCCACATTTCTTGTATTGTATTGCTCAGCAGCATCTGTAGCATGCCGCAGCCTTGCAGCGTAATCTGTCTGCTTTTAATAATTCATGGAAAGCACCGGCTGTGCACTGTTCTCTGAACACTGAGGGTAATGGTGATGTTATAATATTTCTATCATGGCCTGTCTGCTGCAGCAAGAAAAAGAATCAGGCCAAAGATCTGATAAGGAGTCTGTTCTGTCTCGTAACAACATTTGGTGGTTGTCACTGCTCCGTAAGTGGACCTGAACAAATGTTTTCCGCTCTGTGAAGCACATTGGAGCAAACTGTGAGAGGAGATTGAGAAAATGTCAATACACACCACACCACAAGACAGCACAGATATACGATGTTATGCAAAGACATGCACGCTTTAATCAGTATCTGGTTTAGTGACACTTGAAGCTTTTCGGTTTTAAACTTAGCGTATGTTTGAAAAGAGAAACAAACATGAAGTAGAAGCAGCTTTGCTTATGTTGAAGATCTGAGTGTGGAATGGTGCAATGTGAATTTTATTTCTCTTGAATGTTGAAAGACCATCTGCTAAAACTTTTGTTTTTATTTGTGAAAACAGAGCTGTTAGTATGTTCATTTATGCCCTGTAATTTTGGCTTTTAAAACAAATAAACCTGAGACTTAAAAGAATTGTTCAAAAAATCTCAAAAATATTTATTGTCCCATAAACTCATTGCAAAACAGACCAATAGCTAGTCATAGCAGGGATGACTCTAAAGTGGACTTTTACTATTTTGAGAAGTCAGATTTCAAAAATGTCACAATAAAGGCTATTTCATGAACCTT
This sequence comes from Xiphophorus couchianus, assembly GCF_001444195.1. Taxonomy (NCBI): domain Eukaryota; kingdom Metazoa; phylum Chordata; class Actinopteri; order Cyprinodontiformes; family Poeciliidae; genus Xiphophorus; species Xiphophorus couchianus. The sequence goes on from NC_040239.1 coordinate 19,956,170, forward strand.
TGAAGAATTAGGACTTCTACATTTGAATGTTATTTTCACAAAAGCTGATGGTAAAAATGGGTAGGAGGTTGTGTCTCATCGAAGAAATTCCTGTGTGGATCACACACTGAATGCATGCAAAGTGATAGCTTTTCCAGTAACAGATAAAAATATGGGAGTAGTGTTGTAAAAAGTAGAAATATTATATTCTGTTACAGGAATATTATTTTATTAACTTGACTCTGATTTATTTTTGTGTTACTTTGCTACTCTGAGTGGAATGCTTTCCATGTTTCTTTCACAGTCATGTTTCATGTAGGAAGATATTAGGTAACACACCACCTCCTATCATCATTTTTTGTGTAAATAGATATGGATTTATCAGCCACACAAGAATCACACTAAGCCAATATGTAATAAAAATTTTAGAAATCACTCATGTACCATCATTTAGTTTTTGCCATCTGACCCAACTAATCAGGATTTACACTAAATGTCGACTAACAGAGCCACTTTTACAGGTACAGCTTTAACTGCTAATGTCCAACTATTCCCTTAAAGTCTGTCCATGCACAGGAAATGACACACTCTCTTGTGTGATTCTGTTTTTTTTCTTATAAATAAAATATTTTGCTTTTGAAATAGCAGTGTTGTTTCCTCCCATTTCACGGAAAAGCATGCTCCAGCCTCCAGTCACGGCTGTGGGCAGTGATTGTGGATACAATGATTGTGGATACACTGATGTAGTTTGACTAATGTTTTATCGGACCACGCTGTATCATTGTGAATTGCTTTGTCAATACTCAGCCATGGTACTTCAGTGAGCAAGAATCACATATTGTCAGGCTGAGTGACAAGCTGGAGATGGCAGATAATTCAAAGAAATTGGAAGTGTGAAATCTTTAAGGGCCACTTCTTAACACGGCAAATGCCAGGGTATCTTTCCATCATCTGCTGCTCTCACAAGCCACAGCATTGTTAATGGTAGCCTGTCTGTCCATCACCTCAGCTTCAGTGGGGATTTAGACTTGTTTGGTGCCTTATCTCTCTGACTGTCTCACTATAACCTGACCAATGCACTGGGCTTTTGTGCCATGTGTGTGTTCTATGCAACCAGTGCTGCTGTAAATGTACACTCTGAGTAAGTAATATTCTTCTTTTCATCCACTTATTTATAGATATTAATGAGTTTGGTTTTCTGTCCTCAGTGCATCCATTGGTGTATTTGACGATTTTAAAAAATGAGAAAAAAACGCAGGGGCCAGTTTAATGATACTTGTAGTGCTTGTTAATTTAGCTGTCAACACTCCTTATGTACCTCAGATTGCAGAACATGAGAGCGTGTTGTCCTTTTGAATCCTTTGTTTAAACTGCTGGCTTTCTGGAAGTAAGTCACAGCCAGCATTCAGCTTTGGTTTTGGTGTGAGTAACCCAAAGAAAGAGAAAACCAGTCACCGGTCACATTTTAGTATATGGCTTTGTACTTTTACAGACGTGAACTTTGTCACATTGTGTCATGGAAAAACAAAGTCAATACTTCATAGAACTAAGTTTTGCTGCAAGAACAGCTAGAAGTCTTCACCCAATCATTTTAGCAAAACAACCCAAGATCAGTCAGATGGAAGCATCAGTGAACAGCAAATTTCAAATCCCACATTAACAACTGTAATTAGGTCTAGGCTTTGATCCATTCTCACATGTCCAATGTAAAGGTGACCCTCTGCTTCATTTCTGTATTATAAACAACAAACAGTTTAACTTTTTTTTAGCAATTAGGTATGCAAACCTCAGATTTGTATTTGCAAGAAATTTGGAAACCATGTAGGCTTTTCCTTGCCATTTATGTTTACCTATTACTTTGTGTTACTCTATAGAAAAAAATCCAGATAACGTGAAAAAATTAACTACTATTAGTTTTATACGGTGCTGAATTAAATGCTTCTAGCATAAGGAATATTACTTTAAAGTATGCTTTGTCTTTTCTGATCAAATTTACACTGTAACAAAAACTTTTAATATAGCCATCAGATTGCCTGAAACATTTGCTCTGCATATTATATTTTAGTTATAAAAACTTGTCGAAGCTGTACATATCAGTTTCTTTCTATGAATATACAGGACATTCCATTATTAATTCTAGATCTGGGTCATTTAAATCCCCAAAATTAACCTAAAAGTCTGAAATGCAAGTTAATTATTAGTTTGGTAATGAGGTTTATGATTAATAAGTTAGGGATTCACACAGGAGTACAGATCTGGTATGTGTGGTTTTATGTGTTTGTGTGTACACCCTTGTAAAAGTCGACTGTTCCAGGCTTCACTTGTATCACCCTGACCTATCTTGTTCTCCCTGCCAATTTTCCCTCTTTGTTGCATTCATGTTCTCTTAGTCATTTAATGGAAACAGTTAATCAATGAAGAAGGAAAAGGAAGAGGAGGCGACAGCTGGAGAGGTGGAAGAAAGTCTGATATTCACCCTTGCTAATTCTTATTTAATATTGAGTTGTGTTTGCATGAACCCAAACAATTAAGATGAAAAAAGACAAAAGGAATTACAAAACAAACCCACATAGAGGAAAACAAATCATGAAGGAAGGTAAAGAAAAGACTGAGAAGGAGAAAGCCTGTAATGGCTTCAATTCCTTTCCAGAGATCTTGTGTCACAGGGAGGTAGTTCCCAGGCAGACACATCTCAAGCTGTTTAAACATCCATTAGGATGTTTTGGTTCTATCAGCCCAGAAATACAGCAAGACAAGAGAGAAACGACCAGATGACGATAGGGAAATTGAAGAGGAAAAGAGAAGGAGGCCGACCAAGAAAAACTGAGAGCAGGAAGAGGGCAGTGAGTTGATGGGAACAGCAGATAGAGGAGAAAAGGAAATTTATCAAAAAACTCATGTGATATTTAATGATCCTTGTATGTGGAGAGAGTAGACCACACCAGCTCGTTCTCCTCCGCCAAATACCGATCCCCTAACTTAATTTCCTGCTCAATTGCTGTTCTATAGTGCATAGTACAGTGATACAGCCTGGTAATATAGAAAACAGATTGCCTGTGCGGCAGAGTGGATAAGGCTGAGGCTTGTGCTGCTGGAGACCTGAAGTCTCCAGGGGGGTCTTGTCGGTGGGCTTCACAAAACCAACAAAGCCCATCTTTCGCTGCGACTGGCAGCAGCTGGCAGGTAAATCTTCAAGCAGTGGAGGCGGGGAGGTGGATCTGTGGGTGTGGTGTATGACTTGACTGAGTTTCTGCATGGTGTGTGTGTGTGGTGCATGGAGTCTTGCTATTCTTTGTAGTGTAGAGTACCACAGTCTTCCATTCTGTGTTTGCTGATGTGCTGTGACTCCAATCCACTCAGAAATGTAGGCCTGTGTGGACAGCAACCATCAATCAATGTACAGAACAGTGTGTAACTACATCTGTACTGTTTTCCCGGATACACACCCCAACACACGCCTACACACACGTGCCTTCTGTCAGGAATACATACCTACTGTACACCTGTCTGTTACTCTGTTAGATCATTTGATGGTAAGCTGAATTTTCCTTGCAATAATCCACTTGAGACTCGCAGAGCCCTGGTTTTGATTTTCAACAGATCTAGCTTGGAATCTGATTGCAGAAAAATATGCGTTTGTCTTATGTCTACATGAATAGAAAATTGACAAATTTCGTTAAGTAACCGTAAGTTAATTTTTCAACTAGGTTTTTATAAGGTCGACAAAATCATCAAAGCAAAGTTGAAAGGGCAAAATGTTCAATAGTTAAGAAGCCACAGACTGCAAGGACCTGTCCCTCTTAGTTTTTATATTTGTACTCATGGATTCTGGGTTTGGGATGGAAGGCTATGAGCAGAAGAGTGCTTGGGTGAGAGCTGACATAAATATTTGGTAGACTGCCTATTTAGAGCCCTTCAGATGAGAACCTTAAAATAAAAGTGAGAACAATTACTTTATAAATAGATCTAAAATCTTTTGGGAGTCAATGAGAAGACAGCGTAGATCAGGGTCAATTTAAGTGTGTAGATTTAGTAAGACGTCTGGCTGCTGCATTCTAAACTGATTGCAGACATGAAAGTGATGATCTGTCCAGATTGGTAGAAAGAGCAATTTTGATACCAAATTTGAAGGAAATGCAAACTAGTGCAGCAAACTCTTGTTTTTATGTTTCCACAGTTGGTAGGCTTGTTTGTTGTATGTTTATTTCCACTTAAAAGAAAAAAAAATCACTAAAAGCTGTATGTCAGTGTAATTTTCATGTGGTTGATGAGTGTAAACCGTAAAGCAGCAGTATGTAACATATGAAGCAAGATAGAAAACGATAATTGTACGATAAACAGATTCTGTTATCTGACGATCTAAAGATCCAGATTTTTTGGGTCAAGTTAGTTTTTTTTTTTTTTTATGCATTGTACCCCTATAAGATGAGATCTCCCAGTAAACCCAATAGTAGTAAAGACATGGTGTATAATTTCATAATTAGTTTGTATTTCTGATATATAAATGAGGTTTTTGTGCTTGAACCTGCACAAAAACTACTTCTGTTTTTGCTAAATAGGTCAGAACAGCCGAATCATGCCCACCTGGAGAACTGATGTTACTTGTGTCACAGTTGTTGTTTTAGAGTTCCTGTTTAATGCAAGAAGTGTCACTGACCTAGTTGCACTAATGTTAACAACGTGAACCTCATCTGACCTCACAAAATGAGAGTTTTGTTGCGTAAGAACCCTGTGTAATGAACTTCCTCCCTGGAGATGTCATTAAGGACGAGAATGTTTGTCTTCCGCTCGCACTAAAAATGAATATTCATCTATTATTGCAGTGCAGTATTCAGATCTGATACGGCTATGGAGTTTCAGGAGGGGAGGTAGAAAGCTATTCCAGATGGGATTTTCCTTACTGTCTCAGCGTGTCTTTCTGATTGGCCTTTAGTTTTTCCCAATGTCTCACATCAAACTGGAGTTTCAACATAGTACAAGTCATTCTTCTGTCCTGCCTGGACATAACGTAGTTTAATTTGGCAGGCATCAGTCAAACGTACTCATCTGAGACTCTTTCACCCAGATTTAAATATTTGTTTTAGCCAGTGAACCTAAGTATGCCAAGTATTTTCTGGAAAACTACACTATCAGGGTTAGTGCAAATAAACCACATCAGTAACCACAGCCATGTGGAAGGGAAACAGTGGTCAGAAAGCTTTACATTACACACATATGACCAAAGCTTTTTGATAAATAAAGCCATTTTGTCAGCTTATTGTCTGGATCAACATCATAGACCTTTCATGCCTTGTCTGTGTTTTCCTTTTAAGGAGAAAATGACTGAATCCTCACAGAATGGAGGATAGAAAACCCATTCCCTGTAGTGGGAGGGCCTGCAGCATTAGATTCCTTGATTACCAATCCCCTTCTTATAGTAACATCATCTTGATAGAACCACAAAAATAACCACAAGATGTAATGATTACTGTTCCAAGTTATAGGGACATTTACAGACCTTGTCAGCTGAGGAATATACTCTTGAAGGGGGAAAAAATTAAATAGAAGTTGCTGAATCACAACAATGCGAAAGGGAAAAACCTGGGCTTCAGCAGACTGATGGACTTTGGAAGGGGTATTTAACGTTTGCACACCAAAATGCATCTCGTCAAGACTGTTGTTTGAGCTTCAGGGTACAACCCTTTGCATGCTCTGTAAGAAAACATTTTCTTCCTGTTTATCTTGCTGTATTTCTTTCTGAGTAGTTTTTCTTAATGTGGGATCCAAGGAACCTCGGTCTTTTAAGTTTTCTAAAAGTTCACAAGGTTAAGGCCAGTTGCTGAGGTTGAATTCCATGGAGCTTCACTTCTTGGGCTCCTCCCTACAGGTTTATCATGTTGGCAGCCGTGGATTCCTTTTCAGGGGTTTGTCATGAAATGTCCTCCCCTGTGTCTGGGCCTCTCAAATATAACAGCCTGAATCCTTGGCAAACCCTGCACACAAATAGCCCCATCAACATAGAACATCAAGTTTAATTGTGGAGCTTATGATACTGCTGACCTCATTCTGAACTCTGCTGTAAATGAAACACATGATCACCTTTTTTTTTTCTTTTGAGGGGAAAGCTATGAGGATATTTCAGTTTGGAGCAAAGCTGCACTGTATAAAACAAAGCTCAGTTAGAGCATGTTTAAAAAATGTAAAGCTATATTTTATTCAGCTGAAGCAATTCATTATTTGTGCATCCCAAAGCCAAATGAGGGATCAGCTGTGTCCAACTTATATAGCTTATGAGTTTCGAGTCATTTCAGTTAACACATCCCCATAATAAATGCTGATTTATTGTGTCTGAAATGTGAAATAATAGGTTTTGTGTGTTAGGCCAATCAGTGAGAGGTTTTATTGGCTTTTCCCACTCCTCTGAAAACCAATAAGCAGTCTTACAGTTTAAAGCACTGCTTATACTGCACAGTTGTTCTTCTCTGTCTCATTTTCCATTAGCAATGATGAAAACAAAAACACATACACTCACCAGCCTCTTTATTAGACGCCTTCCAGAGTACCTGGTCTGACCTCATGTTGCTGTCAGAACTACCTTTATATTGTTTTGGAATATACAAAACAAGGTGTTGAAAATGCATATTTTGGTATGATGACATCATGCATGCAGAAATCAATGACACAAATCTCCCATTTTACCATTTCTCAAATGTGCTCTGTTGATCTGAAATCTGGTTACTGTGAAGGCCTTTGAAGCACAGTCACATTGTCATTTTCAAGAAACTAGTTTGGGATAATCTGAACTTGAAACTGTGCAATGCCGTGCTGGAAGTACTCAGCAGAGTGGTGATAAAGGAAATGTTATAGTCAACAAAATTACCCAGGAAGACTGTATGACTTAAGCAATGCTCTGTTCATACCAAGTGGCCTATCGACGCCAAAGCCTGAATGCTGTAGCTGAAATTGAGACTCATAAGACCAGATAAAACTTTTCACTCTGTTACTTTTCAATTTAGGTGAGTCTGTGTGAATTGTAGCCTCCGTCTGATTTTACAACGTTTTTAACCTGTCTGCTTCATGTTTTCATGTGTTATTTTGTAGGTTGAAGCAAGTGGCTATTTAGGTGGCTGTTACCTTTTTTGTCTTCTCATACTAGTTTATCCACTAACCTCATACCTTTGAAATCAAGAAGAGAGTTATTCTCTGTACCCACAAGAGGTGGTTGCATGTAGAAAATTGCAGTTAATCATCAACTGCAATTTGATGATCAACAATTTGATGATTGTCAAATGGGATTTTGACAAACCCATTTTTTTTTGTCTAGAAAGTCATCTTTTATCCATTAAGATATTAAAATACTAGTTCACATGCAGTTAAAAAGTTGAATATATATGTTTGTCATGAAGACCAAACCTCTTGGCTATGGAGCAACTTGAAAAAAATCCAGAATTTTTATTAATATATTTTCTTTGAATTGTGAGTGCACCCAATGTCAATTTTAAAACTGAGGACTGAACTTTACTTATTATATATAGTGCTCATTCTGGTTTTGTTCATTTTATATATGTATATATATTTTTACATCTCCTACACACTCATTTCACACAGAGCAGAACCACCCACTAAGTCTAAGGTCACTCTTCAAGGCAAAGGCAGTTTACCAAAGTGCAGCAAACTTGGCAAAGGCAGCCAACACTACATGCTTCTCAGTGGGACAGACGAGTCTCGTTGCCAAATCAAATAACACATTTAGTGAATTGAAAGATAAATTTAAGTAGGGCAACACAATGCGGCCAACCCCCTCATCTCTCAGCTGGCCCTACTTTTGGTGAGCAAGAGTGGGAAAATTGCTCTTGTTCTCTGGGACTTAAATTTTTTTTTCTACGCATAATTATTTGGAAACAGGTCAGAAGGGGTGTTCAGGCTACAGCTCTATTCTGACATCTTTCTCTCATAACTTTATATCCACGTCTTTATTGATTTAGGCTCTTTTCCTGTTTGTTCTGTTTTATCTCTTTTTTTTCCTGACCCTCCTTTCTCCTACTTGGAAGCACTAAACCCAGGGGCGGAGCTCCAGGGGGGGCTGAGAGGGCGGTGATTAATTGACTGATTTTAACAATGTTGTTTTTCTCCTTTAAAGTATTACTAATTTCTTTTTAATATATGCCTTACGTAAAACCAACACTTTGTATTTTGTAAAGATTTATTTCTACTGCAATAAATTTACAATAACTTAGTCAAAATATTCATCTTGTAAATATATTCTTTATTTTATTTCAAAATACAAATTTGAGAACCATATATATTATGTTCTGATTTAAATACATTCCTTTTCATTCCCTTTACACATTTTGACCAAAACCCAGAACACAATTGCTGCATTAAAAAATATTGATCTTATCTTTGTGCTTTATTTAAATTTGAAAAAGTGTTTGATGCTAATGTACTCTTTATGGTGTGTGATTCAGTGTGTCAGTGGGTAAGTTAAAGTAGAAAGGAAAAAAAATACACAATAAAGCTAGTGTCAATGTCCCTGGGAGACGAGAGCACAGAGAGAGGAAAACACACTTTCAAACAAGTTTGATAATTTTTTATCAGTGGAATAATTCATAAACAAATTTTACAGAATTGGAAAAAGAAATTGTAAAGATTATAGTTTTGGTGTGATGATGAAAAGCATGTCAGGCACTTTTCGAAATAGAAAAAAAAAGTGCTTTCTTAGGGATTCAGATACTCATTTTAATCTGTTTATGACATTTTTATTGGCAATTTTTTGATTTGAAACAATATACAAATTCAGCAATCCCTCAAACAGTTACTGAAGGCAGTTGTGTTTATGTTGTATATGCGCTAAAATCTTTGTGTAATCCCAATTTGACAAATATAAAAATATTAAAATCACTATATTCAGAAGCTTATTTTCTAATGTCTACAATTATATATGAGATCTATAAAATATTACACTGACCAGTTCAAAACCTGGACAGATATTTAATTTTATTCAGATCATTCAGTAGTAGAATGAGTCATTTAGTACTATGGCCATAAAGAAATGACTGTTTTTAATGGGTCTACACAGAAAAAGAAAATAACAGTAGAATTTCCCCAAAAGTACAATGTACAGCCACAGTGCAGTTTGAGCTGCCAGAAAGACAACTGTGTAACGGACGCAGAGGAAGCTAGTCCTGGTTATCTGAACTTTGCCAAAAAAAACTTAACTATCAGAGGAAAGGGAATACAAAGTACTCAGAGTTCAGCTGGTCTTAAACCCCAGAGTCCAAGTTTATGCAACACACACTCACACACACGCCTACTTCACCCACCCACCCACACCGTACAGTAACACTCTCGAACACAGCTCATTGTCTGGCTCCAATCTCTCTGTATCCTCACTCCCCACGTCATCTCCACCCACCTACCTCCTTCTTAACTTTTGCTGTATCTGTCATTTTCACCCCCTCCTCATTTTTTGATCCCCTGGCTGATAATGATGAATTTTCCGCAGCTGCACAGGAGTTGGCAGAAAAAGTTAGCTCAGCAAAGTTTTGAAAGTACAGTGAAGAGAGCGCAGCTTTATGATATTAGTGCAAGTTCAACAGGATACTCCGTAAGACAAAGCCATTTTTCCTCGTGCAACAACTTCTATGTTCCTTCTGCAAAATAAGCTTTTTAGGAAACTAACTTTTCTGTTTTTCATCACCCTGGTGTCTGAGATAATCCACAATTCATGCAGCAAATTCTGACTTTGTGGTTATGATTTTATTCCTGGCTCTTCAAACTCTGAGGACAACCACAGAGGGAAAATAAATAAATGTGCAATTCAGATTCAGCTGCTGCTGCATACGCATTTGAGAGGATCCACCAATCAAACTCCGGCTGACTTGTACTTCCAAGTGAAATATGACAGAAAGCCTTTGAAGTGACTGGTTTTCTTCAGCTCTTCTTGTAATTGAACAACACTGTTTGCACCGTCCCTTACACTAATGACATATAGAAACAAATTAGGTTGCTTTTCTTTTTTTTGTCTGTACCATGTCTCCCTTAAAAAAAGAGATGTTATCTTTTGGGAATATATTTCATAAATTCTGCATTCCTTATTTCGAATCTGTGCAATTTCTGCACAAAAATGAAACTGCAGAACTTGTGACTGATACACAACACCTACATTTTTTTTATTAAACTTTGAACTAGAATACCAGTTACATAAAATTGCCTTGTTCAGGAACCTGATGAAACTACAGACCAAATTGGGACAGCTGTGTAAAAATTGCTACAACATCAAGGGCCATTTGAATACATACTTTGTGTCTAAGGTGGATGCAATAGTAGTACATTAAATCTGTGTTGTGCAGTAAAAGTTTTATTGTTTTTACCTAATTTACCAAATAATTAGTACTTCAACGCTTAGATCTCAACTTATTCACATATTTTGTACTGTTTGCTTTTTATGGCAGAAAAAAATAAGATTCTTATAGTTTACAGGATTAAGAGTCCTTCTTGGTGGTTTTTATGCACCCTAATGTGTAAACCTTACTATGGTCTGCTTTGTTGTAGATAATTAAAGGTTTCACATGTTTCTTAGAATGGTTATGATAGCTCTTTTGTTAGGAACAAAACCCAAACCCTCTACATTAAAAAACAGCTGCAACAGGGTAGATATTTAAAACACCTCATTAATTTTCCTAAAGCTTGCATGTACAGTCATTGCCTTCCAAAGCTGCCTTTTGCCCTCCTCTTCCCTTTTCTTCTCCCTCTTCCGCTCATCTGTGCTCCCTCTCTCCAGGATTATGTGTAGGTTAGAGAGCTAGCACACTGTGGATTAGCAGGGTCGCTCTTCCATGCTTGGTGTCTCTCTTAATGTGATTATGCATCATCAAGCTTGTTTACTGTTAGTACTGTTCGCTAGCTCATTGTTGAAAGCTGACAAAAGTTCAGCCTCCTTCAACCCACTTTCCGGTGCCCACGCCCACACACTCGTACTGCGCTTAAGCTGTCAACACCCGCCCCGTCTGCTGACAAACAAACAAACTACGCATAAGCATAAATGTTCCTAAAATTCCTGCGCTACTTTTTATTTAAGAAGCATTTCCTCTGTTTGTTTTTGTTGACATGTTGTTGGACAGAAGTTGGATGAAATATAAATAAATCCGTGTTCTTTGGTATGTCTGTTACTGCAGGTGCTGTGAGGTTTTTCTTCTGCAGGGTACTGTTAAACATTGTATTACATAGCAGGTGTGTCTGCTTTTCTTTCAGCTAGACCACCATCTTTATGTGTCAGCCTCAACCTTTCATTAGCGTAATGAAGCCATCAAGACAGCCTGTTTGTACAGGGCATGGTGTATACTTCCCAGCTATGCACTCCATCAGCGCTGAATGAGCCTCTGTGTGGCCTGAGGGGGGTGTGACTTTGACTTGGTATGTCATTAGCCATTGATGTTATTGGCTCATTATCTCCCAATTAGGCTGCTATCAGAGCTAGCTGCCATTTTCATTATGACTTAGACCTCCATGATCTAACAAAGACCAATGCAGCTGATTAAAGATGGTTTCAGCAATAACATGTTGCGTAAGGTCTTTGAACTCTCGGTGATATAGTTAGAGTGGAGGTGATATAACACAATGAAGCTGATTAGGCCGGGCACGTCTCCCATTGTGCCACTCGTAGAGGTTAAGGAAGCGTAATACTGATTAATGCTTCCTTGGTAGCATGCTTTGTTAATAATGTACAGTCACTTTTCAAAACGGGATTCTTGACGATGACAGCTACAATTTAAAAAAAAAAAATCAAATGGACAATCAATCTGATTTTAATTGTGTTAAATCTGTATCTGAATTACTGAAATGGGGTTCTGCTAAAATCAGTTAAAATCTTAACTGCATTAGATAAATCTACTGGTGCCTCAAGTTTGAGTAAATCCAGAAGTCTTTATTTATATCAAGTTCAAGAGACCAAAACCTATGGACTTCTACGGTCTCCCTAAAATGTTACACCAGTGTAGAAACAAATCCATGCTTATTTACAGGAGAAATGGAAGGAGGGGGAAGTGTGCCAGCTGTGATCTTTCAGTGTGAAATATATTCTAAAGACATGTGAAGCATTTCTGGTCAAATTAATTGAAGAGCAAAAATGTAAAGCTGTCAGAAAAGCCAAAATACCACTGGGCTTAGGTGGACACTATTTTTTGCATCATTTTTAATATTGCAAGATACTAGAAATTCTTTGAATTTGAATCAGATATGGCACATCACTTAAACCCCCCATTTTCCACTTTATAAAATTTGATACATTTTTGGTTCTTTTTAAATAACTAGCAACACAACAAAGAACATGAAAGCTATTACAAGGGTCATAAAATGGAATAAGCATTACCCGCTAAAACTTTTTTTGAGATTGAAAAAAGATGTCTCTAGGGACTTTTTTTTATGAAGGCCGGGGAAAACAGTGGTATGGTTAGCTCACATGGACCTTCATTTGCTTAGCACTTCATAAAGCAGCTTTTCATCTCTTTGCCCCAACAGCTCAATCCAGTGCCTCACTGAGCAGCCAGCTCAGTAACAGGTTTTCAGATAATTTTTATTTTTAAAATCGTGGGTTTCCTCAGAGGCAAAACTTTTAGCTTGCAAGTGGCTTTCTTCCAGAACACTCAACTGTGACTTCTCTCCATAGTTATTTTCTTCCTCTTTTTTGTCTTATTCTTCTTTTTAATGGTGGCTGACAAGCAACATTTTGGTCCATTACCATCACCTCTTGGAATGGAATTTGGATCGGGATGCTAATCTAGTCAAGTTTATTTGTACGGCACTTTTCAGCAATAGGGCAGTTCAAAGTACTTTACATCATAAAAATCATCATCTATGAAATGAGCAATAATCATTACATTTTTCCTCATCAAAAACATCAAGCAAATACACATCAAATATTTCAATCAATTTTCCACTTACTTCTGATCAAAGCCATACTAAGCAGATTTATAAACTAAGATATAATCATAAGAAAACAAATAAATGTTGAAGAAAAATAACCAATATTCTTTCTCAGTGATGTCTCCAGTTGTCTGTTCTTGTACGTCGCACTACCAGGTGAACCTCATCAGTTCATTCAAGGTTGTGTGCATCTTCCCATGGTGGTGCATTTACTGCTGCAGAACCTTTGAGCAACAGAGGACAGCTACACCACACATTGTTTCTCAGCCAAAACCAATCCAAAATGGAGCTGAACTTCTCATAACTCTTAACATGTTCTCAGAAGAAGCAATTGAGTTTTCTTTAAACAACCTACCTTGACATAATTACTGTTTTAAGGGTCATTAAATAGTGTTCTCGTAAACTGATACATTTTTGAGACTGAAGTTATTTTAAGAGGGTAGAAGTCTGCTTTAGTCCCTGCCCTCCAGCACTAGCCATTAGCTTTAGCCTTCGGGAACAACTAATCTGGATTTATAATAAATGAAGATGTCAAGAAAGTTATATATTGCAGGTAATATATTGCCTGCTTATAACATTCTGACATAATCTCACTTCAAAAATCCTGAACAATCCCCTTGACTATTGCGCTCCTGTGACCTCCTATTACATTATTAGAATATATAGACACGTGTTCGCTCATTGTACCCCACACACAGTCTACAGCTTCTGAAGGACATGGACAAATCTGTGTGAGTGCCCACGTTAAAAGACTAATCATCTCTGTTAATCATCCAGGGTGGGTCAGCCTCTAAGGCAGGGACAAAAATCGCCTCTCCTCTGGTAAATCAGAGCAAGAGAATAAAGTCATGCAAATTAGAAGCCCAGAAAAAATTACAGTCACCATGTTTGTCCTTCACTTTGACCATGGAATCAGTGCCAGCTGGGCAATACGTCTCCTTCAAGTTGTATTACTTTCTTAATTAATCTACCACTAACTCCTTGAAGTGATGAGATATGCAAGAGCTGGCTGTTATATCAATTATCTAGCTTTAATGTTGTAAAATATGTAAGATAAATTGCATACAGTGCCCTGCAAAAGTACTCATACCCTGAGAACCTTCTCACATTTTGTCATGAGAAAACATCCAATGAAGGGCCAGTTTAACACATGGAAATGCATTCATGTAAGCCATTCTTTTGCAGCTCTTTATATACAGTGCTGTGGTCTCGGTGTAAAGTGCATCTAAGTCTCAAGTATTTTGCAACCTTCTTCCAGAATCGCCCTACATAGCTACCTAATATATATATATCAACTTTCCTGTCCCTGCTGAAGAAAAGTAACCTAAACTTATGATACTGCCACCAAAATACGTCCCTGTGTTCAATGTATTTTTCTCCACACAAGGTTTGTGGCAAACTGCAGGTGAAACATTATGGCTTTATTTTAACACTGGTTTTATTCTTGGCATTGCTACAAAAGACCAAACAAATAGTTTATCTTCTCCAACACCGACAGGTCAGCATTAATCAGTGAAACAGCCAAGAGGTCCTTGGTAACTCTGGGGAGACCCTAAGGTTTCTGGTACCTTCCAAGCTGCATGAAGAGGTTCAAAATCTATCAGCACTAGAAGTACTATTAAGCCAAATTTATTAAGTGACCATGTGTTTCAGGCTATTGTCCACATCAAGGTGCCCAAAACCAAACAGCTATAGCTTAAATAGAAAAGGTGTAAAACTGAAAAAATTACCACAGAACAACAAAATCAGCAGGAAATAAATGTCATGGATTGTAATATTTCAGCCTCTTCATTTCTGATTACCTGTCACGCTAGAAGAACATCCATGTCTTGGTAGAATTGTACCATTGTCTGTCAGGTGATGGACTAAGCTGTGCTGTTTGAAAAGCATGAAGCTTTGGATGTTGTTTTATAGCCTAGGTTTTCACAATGTATTGTGCTCACTGTTGCTCTCTTGATTTTAATTGGGGGTATCAGAGTAAAGAGAGTGAAATGACACACACTTCCTTTTTTTCCCTTTTTTTGTAAAAATTTTGGAAACCATGTATTCTTTCTCTTCCTTTTACAGGTCACTATTTTGTGTTGATCTGGTAACTCAAACCCCTGTAAAATTATGTTTTAATTTTGTTGCTGAATGAGACAAAATGGAATATAGTTAAAGGAGTACAAAATATTCCTTTTTCGCTTTGAGATTCTTACTTTTTATTTTTTGCAAGGGACTGTAACTTTCCTTAGAGTTAATTTAATGATCTTTCAACATTTAATTTTTGTTCCTCCATGTAATCAGCTTCTGAAGAAAAATCATAATCAAGTATGGTCGGTGTGTGTGTGTGTGTGTGTGTTGTTGGTGGCCCTCCCAGCGTGCTGCATTGCTGCGTGTTTACCCGTTTAGTGGGGTTAGTTCCCTGATCCGTGAGAACTCCGTAAAGTGTCTGCCCGGTGATTAACTCCACATCGCAGCGCAACGTCTTCCCCCTCGCTGCATAAATGGGCTTTAATTGAAGGGAGCCAGCTCCTTAGCAGGGAACCTCTTTCACTCTGCGTCGATTAAAACGTCATTTTACAGCCAAAAAAGAAACACGTTCCCAATCACTGCCCTTGAATTATTGTTCTGTAGCTCGAGGCTTGTATTTTAAAGTCACTGAATAATTGCAATCAGATTATTCTAATCAAGTGCTGGAACAGTAATTACAGGTTACAGTCATTTCAGCTGCCCTGGAAGTCCCATACACACAGCTGGTGCGCGTATTAAAAGTTTATGTCGCAGGAGATAAATTTAATGAAGAGGATTGTAATCTTTCAGCCACTTCTAGGTAGGTTTTACCAGACCCAGTTATGGTGAATATTTTTCCTGTCTTTGGCCACTGTCATCCTGCCCCCTCAATCAACCACGACTGGCCAAAAGCACCAAACTGCTTTCCCAATAGGACTAGACGCGTTTCCTCCCACTTATATCCCCCCACTGATAACCTCATCTGTGCCCAGGTCTGTATTTCATGTCAGAGCAAACATTAGGTGACTTAGTGCCGTGCCAAGCTGTCAGAGAGGCATAAAAATTACAATCTGGAGGTCTGTGTGACAGTGGAACCGTCTTTCCTAATCCTGTTTACGCACATCCGCATCACCCTCTTCCAAAACAGAAACTGCGTGTTTTCTGTTTCATGTGTGAGTGCATGTGCATGCATGAATGTGTGCTTGTTTTCATCACCGTTTGAGTTAGTGTCTATATCTACAGTATGTCTGCCACTCCGAATGTGTGCGTGTGTGTAGCTCTATGAACTGTTAATGTGGAAGGTGTCGCACATGCCCCAAATGTATAATTCAATATGACTAATCATGGTGGTGGCTGCCAGCCCAGCAGCACTGGCTGACAGGCTGGGCCCAAAGCTAATTTGATAAGGTTACAATGCTCTCTTGAGCTGAGACTCCGATTGAGAAGCAGCAGCATCAGTCGTAGCTCAGCCACTCAGCACGTAGCTGAGACAACATCCCTATTGACTTTTTTTCCTTAACAGTTTGTCTCCACACCTAGTTGTGCCATGCGTAATCCTTTTTCCATTAGCTTGCCACTGCTGGAACTTCTGCTTTACATGTTTATTGCTAAAATGATAAAGGATAGAACTATTGCTCAATGGTCATTTTGACCATTGACATTTCTTATCTTT
This sequence comes from Xiphophorus couchianus, assembly GCF_001444195.1. Taxonomy (NCBI): domain Eukaryota; kingdom Metazoa; phylum Chordata; class Actinopteri; order Cyprinodontiformes; family Poeciliidae; genus Xiphophorus; species Xiphophorus couchianus. The sequence goes on from NC_040239.1 coordinate 19,972,716, forward strand.
GCATTTTTGGTCGATGAAGAGCCACCTCCCACAGGACGCCTTGCATTGACCTTACATCAACTCTGAGACATTTTGGAGGAAATTTAATATCTTCTTTGACAACCACTAAGTTAAAATAATTTTCCATAATCGACTTGGAGTCTACCATTTCAAAATGTGCTTATCTTATCTTTGTAGATCTCTAAGACGTCCCACACTGTTATCTAGGCTTAGTTACAGGTAAATAGTCAATAAGGTAATTATTTAACAGAACCACAATCAATTAAAATATGGTGTAATAAAAAATATCGAACAACTGTCTTAATTCTGAATGGCATAGAAACAGTTCTACCACTTTTAGTCTTTTGATCAATATTGATGTTATAGACTCACACAGTTGTTTCAGGTTTGTTTGCTGTACAACCATGATGTAAATGATGTCACCGCATCCCAAAGGTTGTGGTGGATCTATTTTAATCTTCATGACATGGTGGGTTTTTCGTTGGATGTAGTCATCAAAAGATGGGTATATTGCAGTCATTAATGGGTGAAAATAATAAGCAACAATACTGAGGTAGCCAACAGTATTTAAATGATTCCATGTTGGTACTGCAGGACTGAAGAGATAGTTATGTATGAACATCCACTAAATCAACACTATCAGAAAAACCATCCCGTCTGCTACGAGCAACCATGGATTTAACTGATTTAAGTCAGTTAAATCCCCTTTCTTTCATATTCTGATGCTCAATTTGAACTTCAGCGACTTCTCTTCACCACTGCTAGATGAAAAATAAATATGGATGTTTGGTTCAAGGTAGGTAAATTAGCCAATGTGAATTTAATAATTGGCATAAAAGGCAGTTGCTTGGATAATACGACAGCTTCTTTAACATTTCTCTGGTTAATATTTTATCTATAAATATCAATCCCATAAACATTTATCTTTTGGGGTACTGTATGTAGTGGAGTAAGTATTCTCTGTCAGAGTATCTGAAGAGTGACATATCGGTCAACAGCTGATGTCACATGAAAGGAAGAGGAAATGGTGCGAGAGCAAGGAGGCTAGGAGTGTCATCAAATGGTTAAGATAAAACTGGCAGGTTATTACACTTTTTCACATTCTGAAGTCTAATATAAAATTTCTATTATAAGGACAATTAATTACCCTGGCAAAATGGCAAATGTGCATCCTTGTCAGGTGAAGTGTACTCTGATGGCCTTTCCTCAAACAGAGAATGTGAAGATTTGATCTCTTCTAATGGTTCTGCAGGAAAGGGTAATTACGGCATGGTCAAAGCTAATTTGCTTTCTGCCAGATGAACTGTTGTATTTTATTGCGGGCTGACATTTTAAAGTAATTATGGCACTGTTGACCCCAGACAATTTCAGTTGTAGCGTAGTCTTGGGTGATCCTCTCTCTCTTTCTTTCTCTCTCTCTCACTGAGTGGAAGTCAGAGGCGTAACAAGGTAATGACACGGACGGAGAGAGCCATATGGGGTCCTCCATCTAGCTCACAGCCTCCAACCTTCACATCATCATTACCTGCAATGCATTTCACATTGACTTTGCATCCCAGTAGAAATATATGCCAATGCAATGATGATATGTGTGTTGGTATTTGTTTTCTTCCAAGCAGGTCAGGGTGTACGCGTGCGCTTGTGAGGGTGATGTGTGTTGTGTTTTCATCCCCGTGTTGCATTCATCGCCTATCACACAGATCCATGTATCGATGAGGGTGTAATTATGTGCCTCAGTGATCATCTCTCTGTTTCTTTACTGCACAAGAATTAAGTAGGCAAAGGTCAGTGTGAGCTCCCTGAAAATTGCCTGCAGAAAATCATATGGCGATGAGAGCAATTATGGATTTTTTTTCCCTCTCAGGATCCCCCTACTCACCTTCTCTCTCTCTTCCTTGTACTTGTTTTCTCTCTGTTTCTCTTTTGTCAATGAACATTTGAGAAGATGTCAATCGATGGGCGCTTTTAGAAGCAACCTTCTTGTGTCTACTTCTGCAGCCCTATGAATTATTTCTCCAGAATTTTCTGGTTGGTCTACAAATAGGTGCACTCTCTTTCTTACACAGTAATTGTGGAAAATATCTGCAAGGAATAGATGCTTCATTATTTCACAAGATCACAAAAAGGCAACTGTAATTGCAAAACACTGCAGATAAATACTGTATTACCTTCAGATGTTTGCAGTTTTTATAAAAGACTACTTTGGTCTTTATTTAGCACCTGATGAATTCATTTCACTGCTGTAATTATCTACATGCAGCCGAAAATATTAGAATGAGTTTAGAGAGAAACTAGATGTATTTATGGAAATTCAAACTGTGTCTAAATGAAAATAATTTAATTAAAATGGTAGCTCATTTAATTAGTTTAATTTATACTGTAGCATAAATAGAGTAACATAGTGAACATGTTTTAACCATTTGCTTCAATGATAATTTATAACTGATGAAAACTCAAATTTCAACTTCTTAGAAAATATGAATATTTTAAAACCAGTGAATGTGTGTTTTTACCATTGATAAGATAATCTTTTAAAAAGTATTTGCACAGGACATGTGTAAAGGAGTAAAGCTACTCAAACGTAGTTGATCACCTACTTTTTTCTGTAGTGTATTTTGGGTATGTTTTCACCATAAAAGAGAAAACAGCCATTTGCATTAAACTTCATTAAAAGTTCTAGTCCTACCACTGATCCACATGATGCCCAAAACAAACGCAATGTAAAGTACTACATAAAAGGTCAAATATAGCAATGACTGGAAATTTGGTTTAGTTTTGTCAACTAATAATGTTGTAAATTTGAAGAATGTGATGAAAGACATAAATATGTGCCAACATTTGCTAAAGAAAAATTATGTTTTGGAGTGGTTTTATTATGTGGACTAGTTGTAGCTGTAGGTGAACACATGATGGAATCACAGGTGGTGGAAAAACCATCTCATTGCATGGACTTCTACTGAAATAGTACCATAGTTGCTGACTAACCTCACAGACAGTGAGGTTGTCGCATTAGTGAGTTTTTTTCCGTACCAGTTGTGTTTGCAGTCAGCTTGTCTTTGTTTAGAGTGCACAAATAAATTCTGTGTTGAATGAGCGACATACTTTATTGGTGTTGAGAAATGCCTGACATAAAGGTTTGGGTCTTTCCTCTTCTCTCTCTCTCATTCTCTGTTGTCACTGTAGCTGAACGAGAAATAAAGGTAACATACTGCTTTGTTTTGTTGCTTTTAAGTTACGTGGTGGAACAGGGATAACATTCTTCCTTGTACAAGTTTAAAACAATCCTGGATTGGTCAGAGTAAAAGGCCCGTTTTATACATTTTCAGGACATATACATGCACTGTTACAGCCCTACTGTTTGAGACTCTTCTGACATTCATTCCTGCATCAGTGCATTGTGGCATGGATATGATCACTATGTGATACTGCAAAGTTGTTGATGAAGCCAGTTAGATCTGTTATCCACCTCCAACTCATTCACATTGTTAGGTCTGCTGAGTCTCATCCTCTTCTTGAGAGAACCCCGTAGATTATCTGTGGGATTTTAGGTTGGTTCTCTTTGTTGCTCAATCAAACCCAGTGATACAAGGACAATAAACCTACTGGTAATTTTGACATCGTGGGCAGAGGGATGTATTACTAGTTTCAATATTTCCTGGTTAACAATGTAACCTACTGTATATCCTGGATACACGTGTAAGGGGACTCCAATAACACTGACACTATGTGAGTCTCCCCCACGCTCTCGAATAGGCTTTTCTTCAGAATCCTCCTGATTCTGCAGTTACCACTTCTCCATGCCCAATTTTTTCCACAACTTTTTCTTTCCAAAATTATGCCCTCTATATGAACAACCAGCTTTCTCTCTCAATTACCTTTTGTTTTGTAGCTTATTGTATATTTCTGAGAACTAGAAGTTGGGTTTTAACTATATGATTTTAACTTTTTTTTATTTAATTAATAAAAACTAATGAACTTTTCAATCATATACTTTTTTTTCTTCTGATGCACCTGTATAATCACATTTTTACACTTTTCAATTCTCCTCACAACAGCATGGATCACATAGAGGTCGACACTTAAAACATGTCATCACAAACAGCTCCTGGCAAACAAAGGAGTCCTTAACGCTACATGTTTTAATGGTGGACCAGGGCAGGCCGGTGCAGCCCAGCCCAGCAGGTGTCTCTCACACATCTTGGTACTGGGAAACACTCCCTCTCATTCAATCTGTCACCGATCACAATGGCACAAAAAAAGCTCTCGTCTGATGTGAACACAATGGCCATCAAGCATAAACAGGGCTATAACTTAGCAATGCCCAATACCATAGAGAAAACACATTCGTAGATAAGGATTATAGAGTCTTGAGATAATTTTCCTTGTAATTATGAGAATGGAATGGATACTGTACTTATCTAGTTTATGGATACCATTTTAAATAATTAAATGTGTTGCTTTAGTACTTTGGAAAAAAAAACTGAAACGTGAACAAATAAGCACAATCCTATATAATGATTTAATTCAGTAGTAAGAAAATATAGTTTAGTGTCCTTCATTCATAGTTTGAGGTCATAGATAAGTGCATGACCTGAACCACTTAAAATTGGTGAATTTAAGCTTGTTTTAAGCTTGTTGAGTTGTTTTTGCATCCCAGCTGTGTAGCGTACGTTAGAGCAGTACAAAAAGGTCCGAGAAACTCTATAACTTCCATAAACAATTGGTTGCAGGGATCAAAGGCAACAAGGCTGCTCTCTGCTGCCTGTAGGGGTTGTAAGTGAATATATGGCCTGCTGTGCATTGTGGGACAGGCATTTCTGCTTCATCTCTCGAGGAATTGTATGCCCAATGATGAAAGCCTTGTCAATCACAACATTCAAGTTTGATCATGTGAGGGTTTAGCCTAATATGCTGTACAATCGTGTTTTCAGGAGGTTCTTATACTTTTCACTAACTGCTCCCTCTTTTGTGAACTAATGACGCTATCTCCCTCATTAATATGCATTTAAACTCTTTCCCAGGTGATGGCCTGGGTGCAGGTTTAAAAAAATCTTAAAGGTCTAAATCTAACATAATGAAATCAATTTTGAACTTATGGTGTTCTGTTGTAACATATCCTCTAATCATTATCTTTATATATTCTTCTATGTATATTTCTCATCTTCAAACAGTATTTTAGGCTTTAGATGGTTTTTATATGTTGTCCATATCTTGTCTTAGACGACACACCACGCTCGCATCCTCATAAAAAGAGAGATGTTCATGAAGAAATTCAGCTGAAGGACACAATGCTGTCATGAAAACGGTACAAATAAAATGCGACCAAATCCTTAAGTTAGCATTTCAAAGTCGAGACAAAATAAGCAGCAAACCATAGACACCAAACAAATGTATTTTAAATGAAAAAATACTGAACTAAAGGAGGAATGACAGACAAGTGTTCCCCTTGAACTTTTTCCACATTTTGTCAAGTTATCACTACAAACTGCAGCATGTCTAATTTGAATTTTATTACGCTGGAAGAAAAGATGTTTGTCACTGCAAAAGACTTGAAACTGGGTAGCAGGTTTGACATTCAGCAGAGAGGGAACGCTAAACAAACAGCCAGCCCTTTAATAGAACCATTTAAATAAAGCACATTCACTTGTCAGCTCGTGCTTTTTAGATTTCCATTTGTAAAAAGATAAAATCTTATCCAATATTCCATCCACTTCTATTTGTATATTGTTATTTGTGCTGTACTGTGATATATTAATTACTAAACATTATTATAAAGGACTGTAAAAAGAGGAGTGCAAGAATGAGTGACATATGTTCTGATTACTGATGAAAAGCAGCTTTGGGACGATTGATAATGACACTTGATGCTCATTATTGTCTCCATGATTCCATGTTTGTGCAGGGTATTTTTTTTTTTTTTTTTAAACAGCGCTGATAGCAGAATATCAGCTTGGACACACCCGTGATTCCTCATTCATAGCCACCAGTGCATGCAGCAGATATGTCTTATGTAACTGATGTTAATAGATTAACAAAAAACCTTGTCCTAAAGTCATGACACAACAGTGTTTAAGCAAGTATAAAATCTTGTCTCAATTTGTCATTCTCCTCAATTGTATATTTCTTTGAATCTGTTTTTGCTATTTTTAATAGCTGTCGTTTGTACACTTGAATTTCCCCACTTAGGGACAATAAAGGTTGTTTCCTCTTATCTATTTCAATCTAAGAGTTGATTTCTCACATCCTCCCACCTGAGCTCGACTGGGTTTGTGATTAATGTTCTCCACCTGGCAGTTTAGATGGACAGCTATGCCCTGGTAGGGTTGCAGCTGTGTCAAACTCTTCATTTTCACATGATGCAGCTCTGTGAGATGTTTAAAGCTTTGGATTTTTTATATCCTAACCTTGCTTTGAACGTGTCCACAACTTTATTCCTGTGTGTTCATCAGTGTTTATGATGCTGTTTGTTCACTGATGTTTACTAACAAGCCTCTGAGGTCTTTAATGAACAGCTGCATTCATACTGAGATTACAACAAGCACCAGTGACTTCGGTTAGTAAGAGAGTACTTAGATTTATTAGAATAAAGTGAGAATAAATTAAGTTGTTCAGGTTCTCACATGTATGGCATTAATGTGTGCATTATGCTGTGATCAAATACCTGTGGATGAGGCTCAGTCTACAGGTTGGATTACGTCCCAGGAGGTGATGAGTATAATAATAGGTCTACAGTATTAGGTTAGTGCTGTTCCGGCCTGTCTGTTCTTAAATGTTCCTGAGAGCCCCCATCATGATTACTGTTCGATGTGAATCTTTGTAAGAGAAAGAAATGACTCTTTAATTCATCATGCAATCAACCAACCATATAATTTAAATACTTCTATGGGAATTAGTCTAATGTTATGATAATTGCTGCACAATTCAGTATGATCATTTTTTCCCTCCCAGTTGGAATTGCTAGATGTCTGACAATAACCGTAGGTGATCAAGGCATTTTAAATGGTTTATAAATTATTGGAAAACAAACTGTCATGGCAGGACTGTTTGATGGAGATGTTAAACTGTCTTGCTTCCAAATTAAGAACAGACCTCAAACGCGGATGTAATGGACTGAAGATTTGGGGTTATTTAAGAAAAGGAAATCAGACATTATTCAAAAGGTTTAAACAAACGGGGCTCAAGTGAAAACACTTTTAAACTCGAGATTACAGTTGAAGGAAGTCAGCATTTCCATTTCCTGTTTCTTTTTTGTCTGATACACATTCAGGTGGGTCATCACCCTGTTTGCAACACAACCTTTGTTCTTTGTCTCCAAGGAGGGTTGAGTGACTATAAGTATTGTGTGTGAAACACACATACACACGCACGCGCACAGTGATGATTTTGTATTTTTGTCTGGCCGTGTTCACGTGTATGTGCGCTGTGTGTATGAAGAAGGAGGGGGCAGGAGCATTGCTTTCACAGCCCATCACCTTCACTTCCACACCCAATTTGTCATGAGTGTCACGCGTCAGGGTGAAAGCTGAGAGAGTCACTACAAGAAAATGGCTGCTTCCACATTACAAATGGGGAAAGTAACGGGACAGTGGCTCAGGGGAGGCAGAGGTGATGTTGCAGCACAGCCACATAAGGAAGACAGTAAGAATAAAGAAACAAATAGACACAATTAAATAAAATGCAAGAGAATTGTTCTTTAATTTTTTCAAAGCACATTCACTATTTGTAATCTGGTAGCTATTTTCCCCAGTGTTGCACATGGGTCATGCTAAGTAAGTGGGTGTGGTAGGTGATATGGCTGCCAAGGTTCTGACTCTGACTGATGAGCTGTGCGGTTGGTACTGGGCATCTATAAACATCTGCCTCACTGTTGAGTGACAGGTCATTAGCAGTTTAATCAGATTCCAGCGCTAGTGCTGGTTGTGATTATTGGCTCTTACTAGCCCCTCCCCAACTCTGCATGTCATTATTGCTTTTGATGGCATCTCTTTTATTTCAATTTTCCTCAAGTTGAACCAGGTGGCCCACTGCATTTACATCACAGCTTTAGCTGTGGCTTACCCACATTATAATGTCCCTGATTGTAAATTAGTTTAAAAGAATACTATGAAGATAGGGGAAATTTTGAGAACTAAGACAAAACCACAAAAAAAAAGAAAAGAAAAGGAAAAGAAAAACACCTGATTGGACTTTATCGGGTGTCTGAGCTGGCTTTGTATGTGCAGGTATACATTTCCATGACTTTTGTGTTGGCCAAATCCGGCCAGTCACAAAAGCCATTACAGAGGGGTAAGGCTTGTAGCTGGAGGATTATGGAGTATAGAAGTCCATGTTCGTCTCTTGCTGAAAACTATCAGTGACATCCTCACCTGCTCAAATCCCTCAGCATTGGTCTTTCAACGGACTGACCTGACTCTCTAATAATGCTATACACTCAGACACAAAGACCAAGACACAAACTAAAAAGGCAGCAACACTTGTTTGTTTGGCAGCTTTCTACAATTAAAATGATGTTAGCACAAAATGGTGCATAATTGTGAAATTAATGAAAATTGACACATTTTTATTTAATTAATATATTTATGTTTTAAATTCTGGTGCCTATCTATATTCAGTCCCCATTGAGCCATTATTAAGTAAAATCATATCACTGCAACAAGTTCAAAGTCGTTTGGCTGATGCCTCCACCAACTTTGCACAACTAGAGATTGAATTTTTTGTCAATTCTTCTGTGCAAAACAGCTCAGACTCAGTGAAGCTGGATTGAGAGCATTTGTTACCTTCACTTAATTCTCAAATGCTTTTAAAGATTCTCAAGTTTGTATATTTTGTAAAGTGTCTTGAGACATTTGTTGTGAGTTGGCACTTTATAAATACACATGCTTAAAGTCTAGATTTAAACAGGTGATGCTAATGAGCAAATATGTTCTTTTAAACCCTAAAGGGTTCCCTGGTTGGTCTGGTTTGTAGATGCATCCATATATTCCGCAATTCTAACCAGCCCTCTTGCCCCTCTAAAGGAAGCCTCCCTATTGGTTGATGTTGCCAACATAATGTTTTATCAAATGACATCAGGGTGATGTTCAGTGTTTCTTTTCCGACTCACGGGGGCTGAACATAATTGCATGTTTAGGGTGTTTTGTTAAAAGGTTGGAATTGTGTACACAATTTTCTTTTCACTTTACACATATGCACACTTTGTGTTGGTCTATCTCATGAAATCTGAATAAAAGACATGAATAAAGGTTGTTGTAACATAAATATGGAAATCTTGTACAGGTATGAAGACTTCTACAAAGAATGTTGTCCTCATGTGGAAGCAACTTCAACAAATTCAATCTGTACTATAAATGTATGCTGTGTAGTTTTGTGGCTGTCATTCCCTTTTTTCCCCAGCCCTTTCCTTCAGATGACTCAATTTGCAATGGAAAAAGCTGGTCTTCCTTTGAAGTACAACCTTTCTTTCCTCTCCCTCCCTCCTTCCCACCCTCTATCCTTCTAGTCTCTTTGGACTGTACTGTGACCTTCACTGGCGTTCCACCTGCAGGAAGCCATGTTTGATTCTCTGTCTGCCGAGACGCCTGCTTGACAGCAGAATGGTGTCATAGGACAGAGTGGAGGAATTTCTCTTTCTCTGTCATCATTAAGGGGCTTCCCCCTACGGTGAGGGGGATGAAAAGTACGATTTAATGTTCTCTGGAGAGTGGCAGCAGAAGAAAAGCTCAAAGCCCTGCATGCTGGTTTCTGAGTGGGTCACTCCAGCCCTTGCAGCGAATGGGATGTCCCTGAGGAATTTACCATAGACTGGTCTGAAAGGATGGGGATTAAGACCCTTTTAAGGATGGAAATGTAACAAAAGGAGCACTTTTATGATGTAGCAGCATAAAATGAGGGGGTCCATTGTGTAACTGATTGCAAAAGATCTTTGAAACAGGCGGCGCTGCTCTGCATGCTCGCCTGGCCCAGTGGGCTTTAAAGGTTTGTACAAAATGACTTGTCTACATTAGGGACAGAGTGGCTTTCGTTTAGGAGGCTGCGTAGAAGATTATTGGTTTGTTTCTATTTTCACCACTCACTCCTCCCTCTGCCTCTCTGTCCCCTTTCTTCATCATTCACTCCGTCATCTCCGTCTGGTATCATTGCTGGACTCTAGCGGGCAACAGAGTCCCAGTGAAAGTTGGGTAATTTAGCGCAAGAGGGAAAGTAATTAGCATGGCCTCAGGCGTGGCTCAGCTAGAAAAGGAGGCAGCAGAATGGTTTGGACGTGAATGGAAAGCGCCATCCTCGACTTTGAGGCAGCAATGAGCAGATGCTTTGAATGTGCCTACGGCAAAAGCCCATCCTGGAAAAGTAAGAGGAAACCTCAGCAGGCATCATAATATCATATATGTTCTAAGACGAGGCTCTCAAAATGTGTTACAGGTAGCATTGGTTCCTTCAGAGGCAGTCAGAAAAAAACAATCAATTTTGTATTAATTATTTGTTATCAGTTACCAGTTATCACCGAAAGCCAAAAGATTATCTGTTCCAGCGCAATGATCTCAGTTTTTGACAAAAGAAATTCTCAAAGGAGAAATGTGGTGAAGAACATTTTGAGAACTCCCAGTCAGGACTAAAGTAGACAACATGAGTCAGGAATGAGCTTTGGTGGCTATTTGTCTTTGAATTCAGAACACCAAAACCAACTTAACTATGTAAAAGTTTTAAGCTGGAAAACCAGTAGGAGTAACTCATTGATAAGTTGAGTGATCAGGATAACTACTGGTACTGACTAAGTCCAGGTCAACATTTGTCAGCATCAGTCATGGTTTAAAAAAAATTAATAAAATTCTGAGTCGTGTAATTGTTTACTTATTTTGTTAACAGTCCGCCATGCCAGGCCTGAATTGGAAGCTGTTTACTTTGACTTTTGTTCTTTGCTTTTTTACCTTGCAGTGGCCAACTTTCAGTCATTTGTACCTCGATTTGCACTCATATATCTGCCCTCCTTACCCCCTTTTTCTTTCAGACAGTACAGCAGTTTCTTCCGTTGTTATCATGCCATAATGTGTTTTTCCAAGCCACCATAAGCGTACACATGCTAGTGCCAGTTTTACACCTGTGGGTCAGCGACAGGAGACATGCTGCTCAGGACTCCATTGTGTGTAAGAATCATAGCAGCAAATCAGGAAAAGGGTAAAAATCTTTTCATGTTTTTTTCCCCAAGCAAGCCTATCAAATATCTATTTGCATCTTATTTACATCTTTATTAGTAATGCAAACTAATAATGTTGTGCACTCTGGGATGAATGTTCAAACATTCTAGCATCAAGACTGCAGAATGTTGTGTGTGAACGATTTAATGAGATACAAAATCATCAGAGGTGCAACTATTAGATTGTTAAGGTCAGGGTCCATTATAAACCCCAAATGTTCCGACATAGAATTTCAACTTTAACTTTTTGTTATCAACTTTAAATTTGGAAATTTTAACCTCTCAGTAAACATTTAACTGCATCCTCCAACCAATCATGAAAGTTTTGTTTCAGTAACATTTATATTGTCTGTCAAAAATGATGGAAGCATACTATTTACTAAGGTGGTGGTTGTTATGCAAAGTTTGAGAACCAGTTACCTGTGTCACCAGAACCAGTGTCCTTTTCTAAAATGTCCCCTTTACATTTAATTCAATAGTACAGTGGGTAATATGTTTGGTGATTGATTAAAAGACAAAAACAACCAAAAATGCCTCAATTTAAAGCATAACAAAACTTCTTAGCAATATTCCTGTTTATTTAGGTTGTGAACTGCAAACCGATTCAGAGGTTGTGGAAACATGCATTTGTAATAAGGAAGGCTGTGTTTGATTATGTATTTAAAAATAAAATGCACATTTTGGCACATAGAACATGGGGTGATTGTGAACACTAGAGGGGGAGCTTACCCATGATGCCTTTTCTGAGCTTGTCTCACTAAGGGAGGTGTTCTCAGGACCCCACCACCTCCACACCTTTTATCCCCCTCACCCCCGCCTTCCAGCAAAGGCACAGGGAGACCTCCAGGGGTCAGGGGCCAAAGGTCAAGAGAAGCAACGGGCCTTTTTATTGTCATTCTCTCAGGAATGAAAGCGCTAGTGTTTGCGTAAGTGCATGCTTGTTTGTGTGTTTTCTATTACTTTGCTTGTTTTTGTTTTCTAGACACAGTTGAAAGTGTATTGCAACAAAGAACATTTGCTCTCTCATATCCATTAAAATGTGTGAAAACCAAAGATTCCTCAAAAATACTACTACAGTACATGGGTTTTTAATTACCATTCGTGTGGGTTCAGCAGTAGATATGTTTGTACAGAGGTATTTGGAGAGGAGGGGGCCTGACTGGCTGCTGCTGAGAAGTTTAGGAGGCCTCACACTGAGACTGGAGCCTTTAAAAGGCCTCTGGAGGGAGTGTAATATCAATAGCAGGATTATTCCCCAATCCCTCTTTTCCTAGCCCACCCCCCCATAGCTCCCTCTCGCCTTCCCGTTCTCTTCTCTCTTCAGCTGACCCTCATCACCTCCCTTCTCACTCCCAACATCATTTAAATGTCTAAAGAGTAATTGAATGAATTATCATAAAATTTTGACAAATTCATTGGACGTCTGAGTGAACCAGACGTTCCCCTCTGTTTGCGTCTAATAAGACATGACATTTGAAATCAGTTCATGTGGTGGTTAGACCTTTGACGTTTTCCCTTGGATTCAGAAAACAAAGGGCCATACATGTAAGAAATGGGGAAAAAAAACCCTAAATGCAACACACACTGCAGACTTTAAAAGAAAATGTGTTGACTCCAGCCAGAATCATGGCATTTATCCATGCTGTACTCCTACTTATGCAGACCGTGCTAAATTCTTTTTTTAAACTTGTTTTGAAGATAGGCTTCAAAAACCGAAGCCAGTAGCTGCAGAAGTGAAAAGGGAACTTTTGTGGGGGATGGAATTTAGCGCTGCACAGACTGTTCATGTTGACCTCAGTGTTCCCACATCAAAGGGCCTCCCCAGCCCACTTCCATCGACTCAAGCTGAAAAGAAGTCTTTAGTTTTGCTATGGAGGCTTGTGTGTGTTTATATGTGTTGCAATGGGACCTTCAGGCTGCTTTGTATGCTGCCAACAAACAGCAGAAATACCGACTTCCTGGGCTTCTATTCAAACATTCTGTACTAAGAGAGATACTATAATATGCATTCCTTCAGAAATATGTGGCTTCATGTGATTTTTCTTGAGATTTTTGTTCAGTGGTAGTTTTTAAAGAGTTTTGTCGTACTGTAGTTCATTAAGCACACTGCAAGTTAACTGAAGTGAGAGGTCAGAGGTCAGACAGCAATTTGGCATGTTTAGAAGACTTTCATGGTTTTCTGGTCAGAGCCGTGTCTCCTCTGGGCAAATAAAGATAAATCTTCTACGTGTGGAGGTCACATACACAAAACACAGAATAACGACGCGCATTATCTCAGTAAATGTACACTTTAAACCACAGAGGCAGCATGCTAAATTTTTTGAAAAACGGTTCTTATGCAGCAATAGAGAGGATTCGAACTGAGCTGTTTGGAAGGCCTTCACGTGGTTCAGGAGTTGTACTTGCAATTTTCCTATAATTTGGGGGGAAACCGGTGATGCTTTCAGGGCTATCCACACAAACTTGAGCTTGATCCTAGCCTGGGTGTGTCTCCACCCGGGCCGCCCTTTGTCCCAGAATAAGAGCTATTACAGTGACTCCACCTCTTTGGGTCTCTTAAATGTCTAAAAAATACAAATGCTCTTACAGTTTTAAAATAAAAATGCGACATACTATTCCCATTATGTATCAGTAGCACACCATTTAAATATATATTAATTTATCAGTTACGCCTGTTAATTAAGCTGCTTTACATTCCAAATCCTGCACATAAATTTCTTTCTAGTGATGCAAGCAGGATGTAAAGAGGGCTGGTCATGTGACCATTCACACTGACAATACAATATATAGGAGGCTAGTTATTAGTTTGTTTTGAAATATGCATTAGCTGCCCAACAATTAAAAAAAAATACTTTAATTATGATCCCTGGTCAAACTAAAATTAATTTTTAAAGACCTCCTGCTGGTAGATAAGAGCTTCTGAAGTCAAATGACCACATTTTCTTTTGCAGTATACCTGACTAAGCATCTTAAAATCATCAATTGTTAGATTGGCTATATCGGGAAGCTTGATGTGATGGATAATTTCATATGAAAGTTCTTGTGGCAAATGACTGCTTTTCATACCTGAAAACATTAGGTTCAATTAGACCAAAAGCAAAAATACATAATTTCAAAGGTGGAAATGATGAGCATTATTTAGGAACTGTAGTTTCAGCCCTTTGTCTTTGACTTAGTTAAAGGCGAAAAAATGTCGTCAAATGCTGGCATTTCTGAAACTAACCCAGGTCATTTTGTCACCATGTTGTAATACAAAATGCAGCATATTGTTTTGTTGCTGAAATAAGCAAAATTGTCATAAAAATGTTGCAATTTTTTTATAAATAGAAATGGTGTGCTTTCTTTTTTGTTTGTTTCGCATTTCATGCACAGAGGTGGAACAAGGGCTAATGTTGACGTAGCAGTGATAGACTCCCGAGTTGATAAAGGAGAAAGTAGCAAAGTCGAGAATGTGTTGAGTGGTTGAATGTGAGGAGGCGTGGTGTTCTTCACTACATTTACCAAAAACGCTGATGTTATATAGCTGATTTTAAGATGCCAGCTTGTTATTTGCTAGCATAAACTGATATAGTGTTAAGCTGCCTCTGTTTGGTTGTCATGACGTTTGAAAGGGGAACAGCAGTTGCTTAATGAGGACATCTTTCTCTTGTTCCAATATGGCACAGTTGCTGCTCCAAATGTTCAAGTGTCTGGATGGTATCAACTGTTGCTTCAAGGTGTCAAAAATGACTCTTAGCTTTTGAGACATAAAGTCCAGGTGCACACAAAGTTGATCTCCTATTTCCCAGGTTCTAAAATGATAACAGTAAGACAGTAAGAATTAAAATTATAAGTCTAACCTGAAGTCTAAATCTAAACAACACAGATTATTTGTTGAACAAAAATCACAATTTTAAAAGATTTGTAGATAAATTATTACATATCCAAAACCCCTAAACACCATAGACAACGGGCACACTTTTTGCACTGCTGTGTAAAAATCCTTAAAACTAAATCATTTTTAAATTTCACTTGCAAATAAATATTGAAAAAAATTTGATTGATTGAAATGGTTAAACAAACCTTATTAAGTTCTTTTTGCCATGTTCAGAAATATTCTTTTCTCCTCTGCTCATCCTACAGCTTTTCTTTAGGATTTAGATCTAAGGATTCTGTCAAAAGTACGTTACCTTTGTATTTGGTCAAATATTTTTGCGTATTTGACCATTTTTGCAGATCATTATTCATTGGAAAGACTCAGTGACCATCCAATATTAGTATACTGGTTGAGTTCACAGATTTTACTGCTTTTCACTGGTTTACATTTGTAATTGTGGAAGATTGAAAATGCGTTTTTCTGACATCGCTTGTCATGTAGTGGGCTAATGTTTGTTTTGAAAACTTGGTTTTCCTGACATGCCAGTAGTTGGTGAAGTTTGGATTCGTCAACTACTAATTTATAACAATCTTTGGCAATTATTATTATTATTTTTATCTTGGAAAACTTGTTCCTCACTGTGTGTGATGGCAAGATGAATATAGGTCCTTGTCTTGATTAGTGTCTAAGCGAAATTGGCCACTGTGTCATGACAGGGAAAATAAATTCATGGATTGCTCATTAGAAATTCTTATAAACTGGTTTTTAAAGGATTGCCAATAATTGAGCCAATATTGATTTTGTTAAAAACATTTATGCCCTGATGTGTGTTTCTTTTACCACTGAATAAATGTGCCCATCTTAAATGTTGGTTTTTCCCAATGGTCGTTTTTTTTTCCATCTAGATTCCGCAACTGCAATAAAAGATTAATTCATTTTAAAGCATTTTACACATCAGAGATGCCAAAAGAGAGAAATATATTAAGATTAAATAAATAATTTGTCAAAGTCCAGAGGATTATGCTATGTAAGCCTATAAAATGTCAATTTAAAGCAGCTGAGATAAGTTTTCAAAACACTTGTGGATGCATTGTAAGAAAACACCTCAAACTCACTTGTTTCCATTTGTGACAACTTGGAATTGTTGTGTATTTAATTTTAAGTGCATTTTAAAACAATTCTCAGTTTGCCATTTGATATTTATTGATTTAAAATCATTTAGCATTTAGCAGATTTTCTAAACCTTTGCTTGTGTTTTGTTCACAATTTTCACAACACGCCAATTCTTTGGTGAGCACTTTCACGCTGTTCTGATACAAATCATTCACACTTTTCCCTCCACCTGCTCTCTTGCTGACATACTCCAGACTCCCACTGTTTGAGGGTTAAAAATCTGTATTTGCTGACAGGCAGAGAGAGGGCTGCCACCATGTGTCCTACCCGGCTGGCAAACGGCTCGACACATCACGGTGCTCTCCTTTCTTCTAGCCCCGGCTCCACTCCCAAGCCAAATTGAGCATGTTATTCTCTGCTCCCATCTGATTTCCCCCAGCTGCCCAGTGACTGAGACTTCTACAATGGAGGGAGATTGTGTATGGGTGTGTGTGAGAGAGAGGAAGAGAGAGAGAGAGGCAGAGAGAAAGAGAGGATCTAGGAGAGGGACTCTGGAAACATGTTTCTGCACACAGGCACAATGCCACTAGAGAAACCGTCAAAGAAAGCCATATGCCCTTATAAGCAATCATGGACACACATTTTTAACGCACACACTCACTGACCCCTGTGCTTGCCACCACAAGGCTGCCACTGATCTTCAAATGCAGCAGAACATCAATCAGTCCGTGCCTGCCTTTTAGTGTCATTTTTCTTCCTTCCCTTGGCTTTTTGTCCTCATCCTCTCATCCCCTTTTTTCTGCTCCTTGAGTATTCTTACAGGCGTCTGCTCTTTCTGGCTCAGCCTGCAGAGCATAGGTCATATTTAGTTTATCTCTCAGCTCCTGCTCACATATCACGACTGTGAAATATCCCAAAGAGATAGAACTGGATAATGTATGTAAATCCAAATTGTTGTAGCTCCAGCACCTATTTATTCCACTTTTTTATGGAAATCTTTTTTGGCTTTTCTCTTTCTCGTATCCTGATGCTCCCTCGCCCTGCCTCGGAGTCACTGTGCATCATAAACGTTGCAAATATTTCATCTCAGGACTTTAACTCTGATGGTATATGTCAAGAGAGAGAAAATCTTTTGGTATTCGTTTAAAAAAAAACAGTTGCATGACAAAGAACTGAATATGAAGACTTGGTTATACCAGACTAAAATTTGACTATTGTTGAGTTGGTGGATAGAGCTAAAACTACAGTGATCTTGGGAGAAAACCTGCTAGAGGCTGCAGAAGGTATTTCTTTTCCTGCAGGTCCAGAACTGAGTCCATTTAACAATTTGTAGCAAAGCCTGGAAATTGAAGGTCACAGATGCTCTCCATCCAACCTGAGTGAGTTTACTATTTTGCAAGAAGATTGGACAAAATGTCCAGTCCTTAGATAAGTGAAGCTGGCAGAGATATACCCCAAGACACTTGCAGCGAGAGGCGGTTCGCCGAAGCATTGAGTCAGAATAACTGTGCACATACGCACACTTGACTTTTGAGGTTTTTCTTCTTCTACTTTACAGTTTCTTCTGTCAAAACATTTCTCAATGAAACACATTGAGGTTCGTGATTGTGGTGTGACAAAATGTGAAAAAGTTCAAGGAGTATGAATAATTGTTCTAGGCACTGTATATATTGGCCTTTATACAGTCACAGTGTGTAAATACGTTTGCTTTGCACAGTCTCTCAGCTCTTTAAATGTTTAGTCCTTGGCTGTAATTTGTGGTCTTGCAACTCAATAATGCTCACATTCAGAGCCCAATTAAGTGTGACTGTGTTTATTTTTAGCTTCATGGCAAATGAATTAAACTTCTCAGTGGAAGAATATTAGACATTCCCTGGCAAGCAGCAGCCTGCCAGCTCAACCAGCCCCGCTGCTTTGGGAACGTCAGGAACGCTGAACACTCACCCCGCAGTGCACATAATCGTGTTTACTTGGTTGAGGTCCCAAAATAAGTGTTATCTTAATTAATAAACAAATTACAAAATAATATTTAAAAAATTGTCAGCATACAAGTTCATCAATTACCAGGATTAGTCGGGCGAGAAGCATGTAATCTACACAGAGACATTTATAGGGCAACGATTATGCCACCTTCCCTATAAGCCTTTATTGTGATGAAATTTGGAGCAATAAAGCACCTTCCCCTCTCCCTTGACAAATCCTGTACTCCTCCTCAAAATCAAAAGGTGAAGCATTTAGCAGTCCAGCTCTAATGGGTAAAGCCGTGTGACAAATGAATTGCCCTACACACATCCAGTGGTGCTTGAGAGGGTAGAAAGAAAAAAAAAGAGTTTAAATATTTGGAAAACATAGGAGTTAAAGAAATTATTCACTTATGAAAATTTGCCAGGCAGATACTGTGAGTATATTTTCTAAAACATTTTGCTCCTGTTGGCCCCCACTCTTGATTTCAGGTACATCTATGAAATATTGCCACATAAATTACCATATAATCCTGGCACGATTTAAACAGATCCCCCTTTCAGAATTTCCTTTTTTTTTTCTTTTTCTTCTTTACTGAGCTGGTAATAATATGCATCACCGCAGTGTGCATACTAAAAAAACCATCATTGTCTCATTTGGGATTCTGAGTCCCGCTTTACGTCTCTCCCAACACTTTATTTCTAGTAATCTGCTGATAGAACCTATGGATTATGAGCAGCAGAGCATCGTAAGCAGGTTTCTGGCTCTCGCTCACCTGCAAAAAATTTGCAACAGACCCCCAGCTCACTCGCCCAGCCCAGGATGGGGGCGTAGGGGTGGGGTACATGGATGGGATGCACATTCACGGGAAATCTCCATGTCTTTCTTTTGATATGTATATTACCAAACCACTTTCTAAAGCGGATATCCCCCCCTTCTCTTCTACTCGTTACAGTAGCCGTTTTTTAAATTTTTTTTATTGGGGATCAGTTTGTGTTTCCACATTCTCACTTATGATACAGAGCAGGCACACATCGAAAAGTGCTTTGATGCTTGAGCATGGCAATTTTTGGCATTACTTGTACTAGTCTTCCCTGTCTTTCATATTTTAAATATACACAAAATGATGCATTACCATTCCATCCTAGAACTGGTTCTGCCTTTTTTGTCCAATTACAAGATGATGGCTGCAACCGTGTCTTAAGTTAATATCACATTCGCAGTTCAGTTCAACTCTAAATCATCCTCCCCACCCCCAAGTCACAATGTCCAGGTGTCAGCACATCTAAATGTACCCTCTCTATATCATAGAGCTTGCTATTGTGTTCTCAATTACCCGGCATGAATATTTCTTCCCCTGCTGAAGTTGATTAACTGTTTCTGGCCGGCCATACATCACTGCCTCCTGGGCAGCACATAGAATGATGGGCAAAACCTTTTGATAAACTTGTTGTAAATGTCAACAAAATATTCACCGCAGGTGTCCTGTTTTGCTTTGTTTTCATACTCTCATTGTTTATGGGTGGATTTATGGCTGAGATTTACATGAAGGGATAGCTTCATCGGTCTTGCAGAGTTTCATAAAGGGACACTTGAGGCGAGAGATGCTATGTTATTTAACTATGTTCCTTTTTTTTTTCCTGAAAGGCACTTTGAAAGGATTCCTTATGAATGGTACGATACAAATAAACTGGCCTTGTGCAAACTGTAGTGTATTATTATAATTTTTCTTTTAGTTTTACTATTGAACTAAAGATGAAACTCTGGCAAGTTTTTTTAGCCCTGAAAATATTTGTGTCAACATTTATTCAGCAATCCTTTGGGAACATAAATGTATGTCTAATGTGGTCAAATATTGTATATCAAGGATGACAAAGTCTTGTCATGCATCATACATAAAGGTGCTTTCAAATTTTTGGCATGCATGAAGTGCATAATTGTGAAGTGGAAAGAACATTAATCTTCTTAAAGAAATTTTGCAATAAAATTGAGTCGGGATGCCCCCATTACTCCTACCGTAATCCAATCCACCTATATGTAATGTAATTTCAGCGTTTATGAACCTCTTTTGTGAGGGCTTCAGAGGTTTGTTGGCAGTTGACAGTTCATGGATAAAATTGTGGAGAAGTATACAGTTTAAAGGACTGTTCTGCAAAGAGTATGGCACAAATACAACCTGCAAAGAAATGACAGGCTGGCAGAACGAGCATTAATCAAAGAAACAGACGAGACTTACAGTAAATATGGGGGTAGGGGGACGGCTGGAGAGATGCAGAGCTAAGGTGTGGGACTCTGTTGACAGTAAAACCTTTTAGTCTAGCATTCAATGAACTTGGCCTTTAGGGTAAAATGAAAAGAACTAAATCACTATTGAGGTCATGGGAACTCTTGTTTAATATTTGCCACAAGTCATGTAGAGGAAACTGTAAACATCTAAAAGAAGGTAGTCTGGACAGATGAGGCAAAAAAAAAGATACCCATTTGGCAGAAATGCAAAACCTCTGTGCATCAGAAAAGTTGCACAATCACAACAAGTCAGTGCATATTCCTGTGTTGAAATCCAGACCTGATTCCATCGGAGCGTTTCTGTTGCGACTTAAAAATGATGCTGAGAGGCACTCTTAATCTAATCTGACTGAGCCTCGGTTATTTTGGAAAACTGTTTTAAAAGAAGATTCTGTCTTTTTAAATGTAAAACTGGTGAGCTATAACCCAAAAGAATTGCAGCTGTGTTTGTACAGAAAGGTCGCTTTGTAAACTACTGAATTGTTAGGATGAAATACAAATAAAAGCCACATTTTTCAGGTTTCAAAAAAGTGGTTGTCGGAGTACTACAGGTATGTAATACCTTCTCTTCTTTACAGCACAACTAAAGCTCATTTAAGTTCAGTACCAACAATAAAATACGTAAAGAAATTATTATCCAGAAGTTAAAATGTGACTTTACTAGCTTAAATGAGCACCTATTCTCAGCTCTAGGTGTTCCAACCCTGGAATGTCATCTGGGGACGAAATAATTTATGATCTCCATAGTCCCCCTCAGCAGGGGTTAATTTTGAATTATTTATGTTCCTATATGCTCACAGAGCTAAAACATTTAAGTAGGTGTTGGATGCTCACTTTTAGATGAGTATAATGCGGAGGAAAGGAGGTGAAAGAATTGCGGCCTCTTGTGATTTAAAGTCTGGGTTTTTATGTTCCGCTCGTTCTCCACAGGAAAAGGGGAGGCAGGGGGGCAAACGATGAAAACGATATGTCTCTTTAAACAGAAAAACACAAAGCAGGAAGTGACTCAGAATACAGCAGTGCAAGAGACGGAGATTAAGTAGAAAGTTTGGAGTTGGAGGGGGGGAGGCATGTTGTTGTGGCTTGGTTTTACTTTGGCTGACTTCTCTGCAGGGCAGCTCTGACTTATGGCTGACAACTCTGAGTACACAACCCTCTTTTATTAAAGCAGAAAATAGCAATGTTATAAATGAGAGGGTGGAGTGTTTTTATTTGTGGAGTGCGTGGCAGGAGTCAAATTTTTAATCGTGTTTTTGTTTTAGCACAGATGAGAATTGATGGCTGTTTTGAAGCACCTTAAAATGAAAGGTGCTCCAGGTTAATAGTAGCTTATACTTTGCACAATTTGTACAGTTAGTCATTTCTAATATCATTAGGGAAATTAGGTGTAAGCTGATTTATTTGTTTGTCCATTTAATAAATCATTTAAAGCCATTCTTGAATCTTGAGCACGCTAGGTGGATGACGGATAGCCAGCTCAGCATGCCCTTATATACAGAAATGCCACATAAATCAGGTAATAAACTTACAACATGTTTTGCATAGCGCTAATTACTAGTGTTTTTAATTTGTCCGGTTCAAGGCAGGGTTCTTTTGCCATGTGTCACATCTCATTGCTCTCTGGTGAGTAATGAATGATGGGATTCGGCCTAATTCGTGTTATGGATATTCCCTCTGCTTTGTTGCTCTTCATGTGCACTAATTAAATTCCCCGCAGTGGAAAAAAAGAAGCTATGTAAATTACTTTTTCATTAATTGTTGGTATATTTTTGTTTCAGAGCAAGTAAGTTAAACAAAAAACAAAACAAAACAAAAAACAGTTGATTTTATGTGCCACATGCTGGTTGTATTTATCATCACACAGCACATGCAAACACAGTGTCGGCTCTACTACCCTTATAACTCAAGCCAAGCTCTGTAATTGTGTTGGCAGCGGTATTGTCCTTGCCATAGGATCACTGCTACTATTGTACAGAAAAGGTCTCCTTTCTCGCTGCTCAACAATGTCTAATAAATCCACAGATAGGGCGGGGGGAACACTGATGCTGGGCACTGACTGTGGCACAAAGGAGGAGAATTTGGGAAGAGGCTGTAGAGGATAATGAACAGTATTTTAACTCGGCAGTTTAACCTCCGAGCCTGTCAGGGCTGACCTTTCGCCAACCCCTGCGAGAGTCTGATTTCTCCGGTTTCTCCACTTTTTTCTCTCCCTCTGTCTTTTCTCTCCCTCCCTTCTTGGCTCCCCCTTTTCTCCTGCCCCCTTTTTCCCCCCTCGCCTTCCCGTCTCTTTTATTCTTCTGCTGACAGAGAGTGTACCGAAGTAAAAGAGATGAAGAGAGAGAGAGTGAAAGAGAGAGAGATGGAGAGCATGTGTGTGTGAGGGGGGAGGCCTGGGGTGAGGGGGTGTAAGAAGTGTCAGTCCCAGACATTTACATGAAAAGCAGTTAGTAGTTGAAAGGCGAGCTGTTTCACAATCTGCCTGTACATTTTCTTTTTTTCTCACCCTTTTCTCTCCTGCTTAAGTCTCTCCATCTCCTTTATTGCTGTGGTCCATGCCCAGCAGATTGATGTGAGAGCAGGGACGCCCCCCCCCACACACACACAACTGCCCCTCCTCTTCCTGCTCCATCGCCATCACCCTTTAACGTCTGAAAGCCATATGACCTGTGCACAACCTTTTGCTTCACCTGAGGCTGACCTTGAAGGAACGCCGCTTTTTGCTTTTGCGTCTGGGCGCATTATTGCTCGCCAACTCGACTCTTTTCATTTTCCCGCTTCTCCTTCTTTTGTCGCCAACCCCTCTCCCCTATCCCCTCTCCATCGGCTACGCAACGGAGGGCGATAGGTGTAAATCAAGGACGAGCGTTTTCTTTAGCCGAGGCTCTGATTAGTGCTGATGATGTTTCCAAAGAGGTGAAGGGGGACAATTCAGAGGCCACCACAGCTGCTCTCCCCTATTCACCGCGTTCAGATTTATGCTTTTCCCTTTTTATATTTCTCCGCCGCTCTCGCTCGTTTTCCTACCACATTTTCGACATTATCAATATCGATCGGGCCGTGCACTTAGAACCTCTCTTTAACAATTGGCTCCCGTGGCCTGATGTAGGCATTAATGGTGAGTGCTTGCGGATAGAGTGAAAGAGATAGAAGAAAGGAGGAGGGGGGAGTTGAAAGTGATTTAAAACAGTTTGAAAGATTTATGTAATTTCACATGAATAACCCACAGATGTCACGGTGAGGGGGATTCTCCCTCGCTCAGACAGCTTCATCATTGTAATAGATGTCCACATATGCCGGAGTTCATGTCTTATCTTTGGCTAAATGTTTGCTTTTTATGGATATTTTGCGGGCCGGGATGAGGTCATAGTTGCAACGCTTTGGCTTATGTTGCCGAGACCCGTGGTTGTGTCCTAACCCTCTCCAATCTGATTTATGATCACAGGAGCCCCCCACAACCCAACCCCACCCCAACGCTTGATGGTCCTCAATCCATTCAGTTCAATCACTTAATGAACTTGACAGTGACAAAAAAAGTGTGTGGGTGGGGGAATTTTCAGCTTTGTCCGTATTATAAAAATATCAAATAATGTTTTGATTTTTTTTTGTGTGCTTGAAGCAAAGAGCTTTTAAGTCGTTCGGAAAATGTATGAGGGTGATTTTTTTTTTTTCTACACAGAGACCTACAATGATAATCACAAAGGGTGTATTGTTAATCTCATCATTAGCTCATGTTAATCCAGTCTGAATGCAGATTTTTGTCTCAACATCCAAACAACCCGAAGATGCTCTTTGCCCTCTGAAATCAATAGGTGCATGATTTTTGTCTCAAGACAATACTTTATCCACAGAAACTGAGCGAGGCGTGGAAAAAACAAGAGGGGGATCTGATTGTAAAATAATACATTTTAATTTTCTCAGTGTGCAAGTAGAATTAGTTGTTCCACAATGCACCCCCTCTTCCTTTCTGCATAAATAATTATGGATGGGTTTTTAATTTGAAGACACTGCATGCTAAGTATACAAACCCCCCCCCCCCCCCCCCCCCCAGCTCCAGGGTTCAGGAGAAATAACACATGACCACAAAACAAAGGCAGCATCAAGCTCGTAAAATTAACATAGCAAATGACCTGGAGAGGAGGCTCGATAAATATTCTGATCTTATCACCTCTAAGTACTGCGAGACGACTAGAGAGCATCCAACGAAAACACAGTCGTTAATCTTCCGTATACCCTCGGATAAACTTTTTACAGGAAACCATCTTTCCAGCAACTCTGCAGGGATCGAGACAAGGGCGTCTTCTCCCCTTTTTGATAGATACTTTCTTGGTAGTTCTCTGATTTTTGTTCATACTGACCTTGGACTCAGAGTGGATTTTCTCTTTCTCTTTCACTTTCCCTTTTTTTGTGGGGGGATTTCACTTTTGTGCTACTCTGTTTTGTTATGTCTACAAACTCAGGTGTTTGGGGTACGACTAGGAGGGATTTGTGTTTGCGCACATCAAAGGGGTGTCACAATTCTAAAACCTTCTCTTGTCTCGTCTGTTCTCCTAAATCTGTTTATGCAAACTGAGTTGCACAAGTTTAAATCTTCTCTCGTTTTGAATGTTGTCAAAGGAAAACGTTGTCGTTGAGACGAAGAGAAGATCCATCAGCCTTACCCCACTCACCTGCCATAAGTGTCATATGTTTTTTGGCATGTCGTTCTTATGTTCTGCAGGTGGATGAATATCATAATTTCATTCAGTTGCATGTTTTGTTGAATTAGAACATGTATAAAAGTGGCAGTTCTCTAAATTTAAAAAATATATATTCCCATGGAATAAAGTGCACAAACTCAACGGTGCTTGAAATTACAACTACAAACTTCAATGTACTTCATTGTCATGTTATGTGAAAAACCCTTTGAAAATATTCCATAATTTTAAAGTAGGAGAGTAAATAAGATGATTTTCAAAATGTTTTAAAATAAATGTAAAGTTCATGTTTTTGTATTCAGTGGCCTTTACTCTGACGACTCAAAATGAAATCTCAAGCCTCAATCTTCAGAACGTTGGAGCCCAGCAATGTGCAAGCTGCTCTCTGAAGGCTTCTTGTTAAAGATCATCAGTGAACAAACATTCACCTGGTGTGGTCTATAGTTTTCCTGAAGTTAAGGGATAAAGTTGTGGAGAAGATTAAAGTGAGTTTAGATTAGGAAACAGCGACCAAAGCTTAGAAAATCACTGTTCAACCCATCAGTCAAAAATAACTAGGTTATGCCACAACTGCAAACATACTAAGATGTAGCTCTTCAGATGAACTCAATAGCCAGGCAGAAGCATTCAACAGGCTCTGGAGGAGCTGCAGGGACCACAGCTTATGTGAGAGAACCACTGACAGAACAACAATCAATCAAGAAAAATCTAGCCTTTATGGAACATTGGAAAAAGTAAAACAGTTTTGTTTTTTTTTTTGACAGAAAGCTGTGAGAACCACCATCTGAAGGTGACCACATGCCATGTAGAGGATAAACCAAACTTAAGAAAAATGGTTCTCAGGTGCAAAGAGACCAGTTTTGAACTTTGTTCTAGATGCTTAGCAACGTAAATGACAAAAACATCTAATCTTAAACATCACTTCACATCATCACTCATGTGAAATATGAGGAGATTTCTCAAGATAAGTGATTATTTTGGTGAGCAAGACCATGAATAGAAGATGGAATAGAAATGTTGGCATCTCTGTTTTCTACAATGATTGAAAAGGGGGTGTTTACTTAATCCCAATCCAGTCTGACCACCAAAACTTTGAATTTATCGTGACGAAATCTAAAAAGTTTAAGGAGTATGAATACTTTTGCAAGGCACTTTATTTTGAGATCAAAAATAACTTTAATTTTGGTCCCTTTAAGCAGATCATGGGGGGTTTGGAGGAAATTCATTGCCACAAAGTATAATATGAAATTGGTCAAATATAATTGTTACTCACAGGCTGACACAACTTTCAATAAGACATGATGACAGATTGACTGGTCTAATTATTGCTTTGCTGCTTCAAAAAGTAAGTAGAAACAGCGCAAAAATAATATAAACGTTTTTTAAAATAGAAATCAATTGCAAAACATAGAGTCTAATAATAAGATGCAAATTCTAAAAGAAAAAAACATCAAATACAACTGACTAGTCTAGTTTATATCATCAAAGACTCATAGACACTCAGTATCAAATAATAATTCATCTAAAAAAAATCTAAAGCAAATATGCAAATGAATATGGAGAGCAGCACAAGAAAGAGACGCTCTGCATGTTGTCTAATCACAGACCATCTAAAAAGTCTTAGGTTTGTTGTTTATGCACAAAAGTACACTCCACTACATCACATCTATTCCAAACTAATGTGCTTTGGGCATTTGTTGGTCTTTGTCTCTTTTCAAAACTGTGACCATAATGTACCGGGCCAAGCAAATCGCAGTGGGTCTTCAGAAGCTCCAAATATATTCTGCCATTTGTCCAGTTTGCTCTCCCAGTTCTATCCTCTTGGTCATTAGATTCATTGTTCCACTTCAGGCCCATAGGTTTTAACTTTCTAAAACTGTCCTCCTGTGAGAATTACGCGCCTCGTATCCGAAGCATCCTGCAGCAAGGACGAAATCAACACTGGGAAAAAGTGTCGCCGATGCATTTGTATCTCAGAACAGGGGCATCTGATGGCCTAGTTTCTCTCTTGTGGTGTTGGTTATAACCTTCCATATCTACCTTGTAGCAGAAAACCATGGTTGAAATCTTTTTTTTTTTTTTCTTTCTCCTCTTTAACTCAGGCAAACGCTTAGAGATTTTAGATTGTATGTGCTGCAGCTGGAAAAGACAAAGTAGGGACCTGAATGTCAGTGCGTCATAGAGATATCAGGTCACTTGGAGCCCATAAAATATGTCACTCGTCGATGTGTCACAAGGACTTGACATCACACATACTCTTGAAGAACAAAGCATAAATCACAATTATTAAAGCCAGAGAACACTGACTGGACTGATCGCACACTGCAGCATTGTGAACTTCACCAAATAAGTCCCTCTCCTCTCAGTGCCCTTGGTAAATGATACTCCCAGAATAGAGATTCGTGTGCATTTCTGGTATCTAAAGTATGCTTATTATTATTATTATTATTATTATTATTATTTCTTTTTTTTCTTTTCTTTTTTCGCACACAGAAGCCAAACAATGAGTTCAGAAAACAGAGAAAAATAAAGTCTGGGTCTGATTTTGTACTTGGATCTTAGATAGTATGTTTATGATGGTGTAGAGTACCTGAAATGTTGACAAGTCTTTTTTTTTCTCTCGCAAGTCTTATTAGTGAGATTTCTCTGTATATTTTATTACTTACGTGTGCAACATTTTTCTTGGCATTTGTACCACAAGTAAAGACAGAAGTGATACTTAATATGAGGTGAACAGGTAAATCAGTGTTTGTAGCGTAAAATGTGATCTAAGATCAGCCAAACTGACAGTTTTGACATGTTAGCAGGTGTGGCATGGCGGCCCTGGTGGAGATGAAACGAGGTTAAACACTTAACTACCTCATCAGAGTTGCGTGTATTCACTCAGATTGTGAGAATTTAAGAAGTTTGTCACAAAAAATGCATGCAATTTCTACGCTCAAGTGTAAAATCTCTATCTTCTGCAGATAGAAGTGAGCGCTGCGTCGACTCGGTTCACAGAATACACACTTTACGTCCAAGTGAAAGTGGAAGCTCTTACAGTAAGCACCACCTCTGGAGTCTCACAACAGTCCCAACACCCAACTCCAGATTCCTTATGCTGGATGATAAGTTGAACCAACAGACATTTGTTGAATCCAGTGAGTGATTAGTCTGTCATTTTTTTCCTGTTTGTAACCCATCATGTGCTGTAGGATTAAAGACTTCCCTTGTGACTGACAATCAGCCGGTGAGACTGACAGGTACAAGTAAAATATAATAAGTAGAGAAGAGTTGCTGAGCATGTTGTTGTTCCGATAAAACATACCATACAAATGTTTGCACACACTTCAGTGGGAACACACACACACACGCACCCCCACAGACTGCTACTTTCCTGCCTGTGTCTAGCAGATATGATTTGGACTGACACTGGCTCCAGACTTCCTTACACAGCTCTTGATGAGTAGGCTGACCTTGTCTCAATCTGATCTTGTATGACCTCCTGTCTTCCAAGCCCAGAGTAAGACAAAGCCTCATTAAGAAGAAGATAGCATGAGAGCAGGCACTTTGGCACAGTGTGTGTATGCCTTTGCACAACTGCATGTTTGTGGTGTACCACTGCATTCCTCTTTCCCACAATGCCACTAATGTGGCTTCAGGAAAGTATTGGGGAAAAAAAAAAAAAAGTTACTTCACAGCAATATCAGAGTCAATGATCCAGGTCGTGTGTTTTGTACATTAAAGTTGTTGGTTTTTTTCCCAAATAGCCAAATGTGTTACCAAAAATTAAATGGAAAATCTCAGGGGTTCAGTGTTCAACATGCAAAAAAAAAGTTTTCAAAAAAGGAATGAATGAAAGAAAAAGAAAACATTAATGTGATCTTCAAAATACCAGTTCACTTTTTGCTTCTTAGTGATAGAGCACAGTCTATAGAAAATAGAAAATAAGCTTTATTACATTTGACAGTGCAGCACTATGACTTGTTAGTGATACCTACGGTAGAAATGTGTAAATAAAAGACTTGCTGTTGCTCCAAGTTGGAATTATTTGCTGAAGTTCTCTAGAAGTCAGATCAGTAATTTTTATAGTGCTACAGTGGAAATATAAACTTGGATCTTCATTCTTGGTAGCAAACTTTACTTAAGAAAAATAGGCCTCTGAATTACATCATATTCATACTGCAGGGACTATTGTTTTATGGAGCTCTTAAGCTACTGGTAATTGGATATCTTGTGCAGCACCTTGGTCAACTATTGTTGTTTTATTGTTTTGAAAACAAATTACCCTTGGATTATGTTTACATCAGTTATTCTTAAGTCTATATAAACATACTGAGAATAAAAGTTTATATATTTTTTTAGTGTATACAGTTTTGTAGTGTGATATTTTGCTGCTGGAAGACAACTTTCTTGTCAGACTTCATCCAATCAAAAACATCATTACTGTATCCTGTATTGTAACATGTTTGGGGAAACAAAATCAGGAAACAAACTCTGTTGTGAGTTCTTGTCTTTTTAAGTTTATTATTATCTTTATTGTGTCCTAATTTTCTTTTACAACTTCTGTAAATTCTTCACAAATACAAATTCAAGGCAGGCATATTTTCTAAATCTGAAGTCTTATTTAATTTTAAGAGAACCTGAAATTAAATGTAATTCAGACTTCAGATTGGAATAAAAATAAGGCTCTATTTCTGTTACAGGGTTGAATTACTTAAAGAAGTTTATTTAAAATGCCGTAATTGTAGACTATCACAACTGTTTCCTCGAACAGTTGATTTTGGGTAAAGAGGACGGTATAGGGAATATATTAGCACCTCATGCAAAAAAAGAGGAATAAAAGGACATGCTACCTGGATTTGCATATCTAATGTCAATGGCTTAGCAAGGTGTTGGAGGATAATTTAAGAGGTGAGCCCTGCAAAATGTGCATATACAGTTCTATTTTTCACAATACTGTATATGCACAGTGTGCTTAATCCTTTTTTTGGCCTTAGTGTTGTTGTGTGTTCAATGTTTTTAGGTGTTTCATTATACTACAACACATGGGGACTATGTAAAAATATATATTTTTTACATATTTGTTAAAACTATCACTATGTTGTGTCAGTATAATATGTGACAAATAATCTGTGAAAAAAAATTAGCTTCTCTGCCGGTTTTATCGCTGTCAATCACCCTTGTTTATGCGGCGCTCACTTCCTCCCCCTTGCTCTCTTTTACACTACCACAAGTTCAGCACAAACCTACCATGAATTTTAGTTTGTCTGGCCACCTGTGACAGCAGATTAACAGTTTTCTGGAAAAGAAAGTTGTTCTTCTGCCATTAGCACATGGAGCAGCATGTACACGAGCATGATTGACAGCGCTAAGACCGTCCTTCTGGCTCTGACAGCAACAATAGCACAGAGAGGAGGTAGAGGAGCTTGATTTTAATATTTTCACACATTATTTGTCTTATAATATGCTATCATGACATGGTGACAGTTTTAACAAATATGTTAAAAAATTTTTTTTGCAAAAAGTTACATATGAGCATATAAGCAGTGCTATGTATGTGCTTATTTTTGATATTACCAAAATGTCAAAATTTTTAACATTGTTGATGAATTATGTTTTTCTGTCAATTTCTAAATAGTAGTTGTTTATGTTATTCCTTATAAATAACATTTCATAAGTTGTAAAAAGGTATTATGTCCAGCGTTAGAACTTTCAAAATCGACAAACTGGTTTTTACCATTTTTCCCTACAAGTCGTCACAAGATGTCAAGGTTTCATTGTCGATGCTTGTGATGCGGTTGCAGTTTCATTATGACAACAGGCAATTTTCCCATTGCCTATGTTGACACCTGCTTCCCAGATTGACAGACAGACAGACAGTCCAACAGGTCGACAGACAGCGAAAAACATTGTGTCGTTAGTACTCTCGACATAATAAGTTCCCCGGGGTTTATCTCAACACGTTATTACTTCTGCATTTCTCTGAGTAGGAAATTTTAACGGGATAAGGAAAGGAATGAATATAGGTGTTGAAATAGACAATATGATGAGACAGGAGGAAAATTGGGATAGACTGTACGCCAGCATTAATGAGAAAAACTCAAATAATGACTAGTTTTGTGGAAATGGTTTTCATCAATAAATGGTCATTAAATTTTAGGTGATTAGCTTATCACTTACAAACAATGACTAATTGTTTTGTAGGAAAGACTTCTTTCCATTCTCATACAGTGAAATAGTCATTATATAAAACCAGAATTTTGATAACAGAACAAGTGAGTTTTGTAAACTTTTTTTATGTTATTGCCTTTGTATGTTAAGTATGTTATTGATCAACTGAAATATGGGTTTGTTCTGTAAATAATTACAAATATTAAATTATGTGTTATAAACTGGAGTGACAGAAGAAATATGTATATCAAAAGCTTATTGAAATCTATGCATTTCATAATTGGTAGAAAAGCGTTTGTTGGTGATGAGAACCTCTAAATGACTCCTTTCTTTAGTTAAATGGGGCTTAGTTGTCTTTCAATCAGAAGGTTGTAGTTTTTGTTTCACACATCAGTGCAGCCCTGCTCAACCCGAGTTACCAAGTGATGTGGTGCCCATTTTCTTCCAAATATGGTGTACAGTGCCATAAAAAAAGCTACATTTTGATTTTATCTGACCAGACTATATTCTTCTAATATTTAGTTGACATATCCAAATATTCTACCACAACTTATTTGTTTTTCAGCAGTGGAGTCTTGCACAGTAAGCAGGTATTTAGATTCAGTGATTGCATTACAAATTGTAATATAGTTTTTAACGGAAAAATTTTCATTTGTGATCTCTGTACGATGTTCCGGACTTCTGAATATTTAAAACAAAAAAGGGGAATTTTGTGAGGTTTCCCCAGTTCTGCATTATTTATTGCTGAATTATAACCCCAACAGAACTGAAACATACAAAAGTTTGTATAAATATCTGTAACCAAAGATATCAGTATGTTTTCAAACAATAAGGTTGTGAGGGGCTTGTCATATCTCTTGCTTTGACTCTTCGCGACATGCATATTGTATCACACCATAGTGAGGAGAAAACCTTTCATAGGCCATCAGTTTACTTTTTTCAACTCTACATCTTTTCACATCTTTGCCAAATGACAAAGAAAAATGTCCCCTGTTATTTAACTTTATGATATGTTGACAAGTTCACTGCTTATTTACTCTGCTGTATATCATCCGTTATAGAATAATGGTCTGTTTGGTGTTTCTTTGCTCTCAGAGCTGAATTTTACCCCTTTAATCAGCTGTGTTGAGATATTTGACCTCCTCTGCATCACTGCCAGAAGTCATGAAAGAAAAGAGCGTAATTGACAAAAGGAGGAGCGATATTTAGACTAATGGAACAGAGCGCAGGTGTAACAATACCTTCTGCCTGTAATAAATGATGTCCGGCCTCTTAAAGACAATTCTATTACCTCTACAGTTATGTGTGATCAGTCTCTGTCAGGGAAATGGATATGCACACATGTTACCAAATCGGTAGTCAAGGTTCTATCAATACAGGCTGATCTCAAGATTTATGCCACTGCTGTAGAGGCTGGCAGTCAGTAGCTTTTTTTTTTTTTTTTTTTGACAAATTTCCAGCTTTCTCTCAGGGTTTAGAATTAAACCCTGAGAGAAATGCAGTATATGCATATATGCATATGTGTATATGCAGTACACATATACAGTATATTACATTCTTTTGTTGTTTTTTTTCCATTTATGAAAAAAAAATACATTAATTTCTTTGCACTAAATTGTTTTATTGTTTTTGGTCAGATTGTGGAAAAAATACAATATTTTCATTACAATAAAAATTTGATGGACGACTGGGACCCATTACTTTTTGTTGGAGTCAGCAGAACTTCCTTCACTGAGCTGCCGTTTGCAGACACCCATCACTTCTACTCATTCAAGGGTTGAAACCCCAAGATACCTTTTTTCGTTTTACTTTTACTTAAGCAATATATTGTAAAGTATTGCTACTCTTATGTTTCTTTTTTACATTTATACATTTATAAAAATGTAAAAACTATGTAATCTTCCTCCACTTCGTGACTATGCGCTGCTTTGTATTCATCTATCAAACTGAGTTCCTAGAAAATACATCAGTCTCTAGTTGTAATGTGACCAAATTAGAAAAACATCTAACTGGTATAAGTGCTTTTGCATAAATGTGCAATTTGTGCCAAAAAACTACTTTTTTTTGTGAATTTGTCACCATGTCGAGATATTTTGCACTAACACATGCGCCTTTCCAAAAATTTTTTAAATCTTAATTCCCACCAACAACCAACATTTTGCATTTTCCTTCTGAGTTGCACCTGATACTTTTCTCCCCTTCTGTGAGTGTCCAAACACTTGAATGGGTGAGACATTTTAGAGAGACCTTGAGTGAAGCACAATAACCTCCCACCTGTATCTACTCTAGAGGGGAGAAAATAAAAGCAAAAAAGGAGAAGCTCTAGTCTGTAGAGGCTTGAACATCTGGAATCCAGCAAAACACCTAAAGCTACCTTGATTAAGATCACACTTTTTCTCTGAAGCCATGACAAAATGAGACCTAAAAACAGCCGAGCTTAGAATAACACGCCAGCATATTAAAACAATAGCTTATTAGATAAGGGTGAGCACAAATTCTCTTGCTTAGCTGAGGCTGTGATGTCCTTTCGGCCTGCCCCCTCCATAACTGTGCAAGTTTTGTTTTCTTCTCCCCTCTTTAGCTAATTTGTTTGTGGACCTTTTCAATTCTCATGATTTCATCTTAAATTTGCCTCTTAAACCTTGACCTCCCAGTTATTATTGTCAAGTCCTGTGGGCCGGAGTGCAGGCTGGGTGGCCGAGGCCAGAGAGGCATGAAAGAGGAAAAGCTCTGCAGACTCGTTGGGATTTGTTTACACAAACTGGAAGCTTTTTTGGTGGGAGATAAAAGTTAGTAACAGCGGTGAAGTGCTTTTTCCCATCGACTCTGGAATCCTCCTCACATCGACCCTTCTCCTGTCACTATAACAGATGTTTGGTTTGGGGAACTGTAAACGCTGTCTGCATTTCTGATCTCTGTTATCTCCCTGTGACTTGTAACTCTCCGGGCGTCATAATAAGACTTGGCATGGACTTTGTATCCACTGACAGAGCAAACACTTAATACTGTGATGAGTGGAACAAGCGACATACAAACGTTAATCTCCAGAGATGGATATAGGAATAGATATGAGTTATGGTGCTGATGATAAATTTACATACACTCGTTATATGCTCGATTATCACAATGATTTAGGGCTTTTAAAGAGGCATTCCAGTTGTTTTCTTTGTCGGGGTGGAATGATAATTCCCAGAACAACAACAAATAAAATAAATAACAAAAAACTTGAATAAATTGTAAAAGCAATAATTAAGTTTATTGTGAATTTTCTCTCATGCACAGTCAAAATTCAATATACAGCCTCAAATATATGAACACACTAATAATTCTTTTTAAATGTATTCTCAAATTATTCTATGCTTATTTTGACTGAGTTGTAAGCGATGGAAACATCAAGCTGAAAGTATGCATTGGCGCCAGCAGTACTGGGACATTTTACAAAGTGAATAGAATAATGAAGAAGGAAGACAGCATCCAAATTCTTCAACTTCACTACAATCCAGCAGTTAAATGACTGAAACCTTTTCACAATTTAATGTTCTAGCAGAACAATGCTTGGTTGAACAATGCTCAATGGTTACAGCAGGTTATCAGTGAAATGAACTTAACACCTTTAAAAATATGTGGACTATGCTTAAAAGAGTGGTACTGCCTGTTGTTAATTACAGAGGGGCCAAACAGAAACAGAATAATGGAGGTTGCTTGTTAATGGCTTCAAAAACATGTTTTTCTGCATTTCACTAATTGGGATTGTACTGTGTGGATTAGAGAAGATCCCCAATAAAATCAAACCTGTGCATCCAAGTCTATTGTTTACACGTCTTTGAAGTTGTTTGCAGTATAATCATTACACCCTGGAAAAAAGGTTCAAATGCATCATTAAAAGAGGCTGGGAGTGAATAAGAGTTAATTGTTGACGACCTGATTTCACAGAGGCATGGCAAAATCAAGCTTTCTGCCTGTGACCCATTGTTTGTTCACATAAAGCTCTACACTGTAATCCCTTTTGTGTTCAATTAATCAAATTACTGCTGTTTAAACTTTGCACCACACACCAATTTGTAAAACCTGCCTACATAAGCTGTCTGTATCTCTGTTAGCTCAGCCTTTGGGTTTTAGCCGCCTTCCCAATCACCTCCACTACCGAACAAGCAGACAGACAGAGCGAAAAAGAGAGGCTGGGAAGCTGGGAGGGAGGGTCAACATCAAATGTGATGAATGCCTTTCGACGGAAAAAGCTGCACGGAATGTCCTTGACTTTAATCAAAACTATTTGTTTTTGGGGCGGCTCGTCTGTTGTCTCATGCACTCATGTCCACTGATAGCCTGACATTAATGACACCATAAATCAGGGCCAAGTGACGGCAGGGTTTTTGGTAATGTTTCAGGGCTGTTGCAGAGATGGCGGTCATTGAGGAATATGAGGAGGAGAGTGAGAGGTCTGTTGGAATTCCAGATTATGTGGGGGTTAACTAGCCCCTCGAGAGAGAAGGAACAAGATGTGAAGCTAAGCTGTGCAGGAGCCAAGAGAACCAAAGCAAAGCTGTTTTTACATGCATGATATCATTTATTGGAGACATAAGCTACATGATCATATTTTGTTCTCAATGCTTAGCGCACGGACGCAGATAGAGAAATGTAGATGGAGCAAAATAGAGGTTTTCACCAGAACTAGATAACTATATTTACATCACAAAGAACAGCAGTTGTACTTAAACGGCATCAAAGTTTTAGGCCAAACTCGACTGATAAGACTCATTCTGTGGAGATGAGAATGCCATAAATCCCTTCTGTACATCCCTCATCCTTTGCTTTAATAGTCTGCTCACATAAACACACTGGCCCTCTTCCTGGGCCAAGATCTAAACAATTCCAGCTTGATTGATTTGACAGAGACTGTAAGATAACTGCTCCTCGGCCAATGCACCATGAATAGGGAGGCCCTAAAACCTTTGTGCGTTAGGGATGGGCCAAAAAAACACTGCTACCCATTTGTATGTTTGAATAGATGGGAAAGGCTGAACAGATGTTTGGTATTTCTAAGGGTCAGGAAGTGTAACTCTATCTCAGTTAGTTTGGACTCCAGGCATGGGGATGTTTTGTTTTGGGTCAGTGTGAACTTTCACACCCCAAAATCATTCTGATACGATGCTGGTTTCAGTTTGGAGTTGCATTTTACCGTGGTGGCACTGTTGCATTAATAATTACTGGTATAAAGAGTCTGATGTTTATTATCCCTGACTTAGAAGTGGTAACGTTAATCAATTTGTCACAAAACAACTTTGAAGATGTCTCGGTATAGTGTATAAGTATTCATATCACTTGAAATGTAGGTTACAACCACGAACCTAAATATATCTGATTGGAATGTGATAAGCACACATAAGGTAGCACATAATTTAAAGAGGCAGAAAAATGATAAAATTACGATTTTCTTTCCCCCACACGCCCAAGACAATTGTACACACTGAAATATTTACTCATTTTTTTTTTTTTTTTTTTTGCATAATAACTTAGGATCCCAACATTTAAACAGTACAAAAGATTATCAGTTAAGTTTTGATGTGGATTTTGACTGGAATATTTTAAAACATGAATAAGGTTTGATGTAAATCACAGCTGTATGTTTTAGGCTAGATCTACAAAGTGGTAATATGTGTCCCAACACATCTCTAGCCTCTAAGTGTTTCTTTTTGGATTGTTTTTTCACGTTATCTCAAGCTTTCCTATCAATGCTGAAGAAAAGCATCGGTGCTGCCACTGCTGTTTTACCATGAGTGCTACGTGTTTAGGGAGCTATGTAGTGATTTTCTTTTTCCTTCATAAAGAACATTGCATGTAGGCCAAAAAGTTTTTATTTTTCTTATCTGGCCGGACAACCTTTTTCCACGTGATTATTTTACCTCCTATATGTCTTGATGTAACTTGCAAACAGGACATCTCATAGCTTTATTTCAGCAATCGCTTTCTTCTTGACACCCATAAACACCAAATTTGTGCACAACTAATAACTAATAGTTTTCCTGTCCACTTGATCTGTTAATCTCTGCAGCTCCTTCGGAGTTACCAATGGCTCTCTTGGCTACTTTTCAGAATAACAGTCTCCTTTTCCACCTTTTCAGTGTAGGTGCATAGCCATGCTTTGGTTGGTTTGTACTTGTGATAAATACTCTGCATTTTGGTTGATGGACCGAACGGTGCTGCATGACATGTTCAAAGCTTAGGATAGTGTGCGAAACTTTGGCCCTGTTAGATTTTCCTAACTGTATCCCTGACTTGTCTGGCATGTTGCTTGGCCTTGCTGTTGGTTCACAAGTCCTCTCCAACAAACCTCCAAGACATTCACAAATCAGCTGTGCATATACTTTATTAATTAAATTAACCACAAGTGGGCTGCACTTAGTAATTAGATGAATTTGATATTTTTTGGTTACATGGTATTTTATTTGGAGGTATTAAAATAAAATGATGTGTGTACAAATGCACAATTTATCACACTGCAACAAAATAAGTTTGCTGATTGTAGTGTGACTTAATGGAAAAAGTTCAAGGGCTATCAATGCTAGTTGAAGGTAATGTATAATCATTGCAACTGTTCCAGATTGAAGCCTCATGACAATGTTTTATTTTTTAGAGATTCACTTTATCTTGTGGCTTTTCTCCTGTCAAAGTCAGTGCAAAACTAACGACACAGGAGCTGTTTGGTTGAATCTTGCATTGTCAAGAGAAAGCTATGTAGACAGTGTCTGCCAAAAGGAGTATGCATTTCTAATCCCTTGATGGCTCATAGGCGCAACAAATCTTATCCATCTACATGCTGTCAAAAAATGTCACCGCTGTATCAAAAAGAGGAGACGAGACCTGAAGGAGAGGTGCTGGAGGGAGGAAATATACAACAGTGTGCTTTTTTTTTTCCCACCATTGCAGACACACACACGTGCCCACCCACTCGAATGCACCGGAGAGACACCGAGCTGTCGTCAGTTGACAAACAAATGACAGACAAATGACATGTTGGAACACCTCCACCGGGCCTGATAGCAATCGCCCTGCGAGATTGTGCCAATGGCATCTCTTATGGAGAGAGGCCTGTGTGTCATTTTACACAAACAAAACCTCTGCCAAACACCAGATCTGATTGCTTCCACCACCATCAACTGTGTCCAATCTAATCCGTCTGTCAATCTGGGTTGCAGGGACTGAAGACATGGTTAAAGGAAGCATGATGGAGAGGTGGGATGATAAAGAGGGAGCGGAAAGGTGGATTTGTTGGAATGGACAGGGGATTTGTAAGGAAAGCTGTGGCAGTATTTTGGCATGTTTATGCCTATACATAGTGTAAAGCCAACAACAGTGTTTTTTTTTTTTTTACTCTTCTTGCTTTATTACATGCTCTTTACAAGTGCAAACTATTGCCTCAACCACAAGCCGCTTGTGACTTGTCAAAATATCATTGTGGACGATGCTCAGTGACCTTTGCGTTGTTGTGTTTTTGCCTACAACCCTGCTGGCAGATACAGTGTAATGTGTGCTTTCCGTTCTCCCTTAATTCAATCAGGTCCCTCCCATCACTCTGGCCTCTTTATTCCAATTCGATTAGTCGTCTAAAGCCATCAAGATTTCCTGGACAAAATGAATGCTTGTATTAATCCCTGCAATTTCCATTTAAAACGTAAGGGCATCGACTTGATTAATAAGGGCTGATGCTGAATAATTACACAGCACAACACAGATAGGGTTATAGGAAAAAGCACAGCTGGGCATGCCCCCAAACGCCCTTTGGGAAACCCAAGAAGGAACGGGGGGGTGGGAGTCAAAGTAAAGCAATGGCAATGACTGAGGTGATGAATCTCTTAGCTCGCCCCTTATGCAATTAACAAGCAACTCTTCTATTAATTTGGTCCTTCTAGAGTGGTGACTGATCAGATGTCTCAGGGTCGAATGTCAGAGGTCGAGAGCAGAGGTCAAGCCAACAACAGCATGGAGAAGACAGAGGAAAGGTAAGAACCGAAATGGAGACAGAAAGAAAAAAGGCAGGCGGAAAGAGCATAGTCTTTTTTTTTTATGGTTTGGCTCTAGTTTCAACATTAACCTAATTTAGATTACAACAAATCAGCTTAGTGGTGAAAAAATATCTGCTACCATAAAGTGTTCAGGTTGTAGGTTTAAAAGGAAATGTCTCTCTTGTACGTTTAATTGGGAGCAATCAATCATTGTAGTGTTTAAGCATTCAATACAGACTCAATCAATCGCAGGTTTGGAATGGAATGAAGAGAAAAATAAAGGTCCTGTTTTTTCTTCCTTTTTCGAAAGAAAAAAACAGATTATATTTTAACATTTACTCATCAGAGATTTATTGGCCATTTATAAGACCAGAATTGCTTTAGGTCAAATATAAAACTAGTGAAAAATGAGCATCCATTATGGATGTACATATTGCGTCTTCTTGATGTTTATCTCTGTTTCTGGATGAGATAAAATCTTTTAGCTTGCCTGATGAAAGATACTTATTTTCTCAAAAGCACACTCTCAAAAAATGGGAGGGAAAAAAGGGAGGTGATAATGTACTTACTTGTATCTTTTTAGAGCTGATTAGTTGTTTATTTTTTGCCTTTTTTGTGCATAACCTCAGTTATGTGTTGTAGCTGTGGTCAGAAATGTCAGAAGTTCCAAGTTTGCAATTTTTATGTTGTCTTGCAGTCAGTCAGCACATAACCTCCTTGTTTCTATGTAGAGGTTCCTTGAAAAACCTCTACGTTGACACTCCGCATAATAAATCAAAAAAGTTGCACTTACTAAGTTTGCTGTACACAAGTTTGTTCTCAGTAGATGTTGTTAAACCATAAAGAATTCAAAATAATGTTTCTACAAACATTTCATTCATGGGTTTGAAGTATGTCATAATACTACAAATTTATAAACAAATACACTGCTTCAGGTTCATTTTCATTTCTATAATTATGTAAAAGAAAAAGAAAAATGAAAAAAGATAATTGTGAGCTTTTGTGCTTGAAGAATAGATATATAGTGACGTATTACAACTTCCAGTGCAGCACAGCACTCTAATTTGATGATTGCTTTCTGAAAAGCAAAAATAATCAATCAGTTCATCACTGAAACAGCAACTCCGTTTTCATACTGTTTTCAGACATTTGGAGAGTTTACTTAAAAAAACACGTACATAGACTAATTTAGACGTCATCTAACAATCTAGGAGGAAGGCTGGAATTATGCGACTCATTTTTCATATCTTCATACTTTAATTTCTTTAAATTTTTCCTGATGAATACCCTCACAACTTTTCCAAATTAGTAACAAACAGGTCCATTGTTGAAAGTCTAATTGGCTATGTCTGAACAGAAATATCTGACTTTTTGGACGTATTTGGATGCATTTCAAGAGAGAGGCAACAGAGAAAACAACAATATTGTTCAGCTGAATGTTTTTTTTGCATTACACAACTGGCAGAAATCTGATTACTGAAGTGTCATAATTTAACAGCTTAATATACAGTATATGTTTTGAAACATTTATGATAAAAATGATCAAAATAATTGTAAAAAAAAATGTCACTGCTGTATGTAATTGTAAGTCAATTTTATGATTTAATTTCAATTATCTAAATTCAATAAAGATAAATTTGGTAGATTTTAATTCAGTTAATGTAATGATTTTGTAGAAAGAAATTAATTTAATGACTAATTTAGGTTGTTTACCTTAAT
Organism: Xiphophorus couchianus; assembly: GCF_001444195.1. Lineage (NCBI taxonomy): Eukaryota > Metazoa > Chordata > Actinopteri > Cyprinodontiformes > Poeciliidae > Xiphophorus > Xiphophorus couchianus. The sequence goes on from NC_040239.1 coordinate 20,013,693, forward strand.
GTCTTTCTTCTATATGTCTACTGGGCTAAAGACATCCACTCCTCAACTTTTCTTAATTGTGCATTATTAATAAACTTTCTTTGACTGTTGGCTTAGGATGACATTTATGTCCAGCAGCTTTAAATGAGATACCGTTACAATTCTCACATCGCCGTGGTAGTTCTGTTAGCCTTTACTATATAGGCCATCCTGTTCCTTTTTTATGTCAGAGTCAAAGTATTCCCACATGTTTTTAAAAGTTGGGGAAAATGCTCCAGGGATGGGTTGTCACGACCACCTTCGTTGTGGTTTGAAAATAACCTTTTCTTAATTATCAGCGTAGGAGGAAATGAAGCCTGACAGTATTTTCATTTTTAAAACATAATTTAAAGGGGCCCAACCCCAACAATTATCATAGTTTCTAAAAGGTTGAACTTCTGGGCGTAGATTTTGGGCTGTGTAAGAAGAAAGTTAGGACTGAACCTATCAGGTTATGATATACTTCTTTCTCTCTTAATTTCTGATTCGTCTTTATTAGAAATATAATCTGAAATCAGCAGGCTACATTAATTGGTAAATTTTTCACCTTGATTTACTCTGACCATCCATTTAGAAGTGAAAATGTTGTCAGTCAAAGATCATACCATGACTCAGTCACAAAATCAAGACTCCTCTTTGGATTCTGTTAGACTCAAAGTTAGATATCCTCAGTATCCAGGTGGTTACTTCGTCAGGCATAAGATTATATGTGTTATAAAACAATCTGTTTCTAAATAGCTTCTCAGTTTATTCACAGTGAGAGAGAAAAAAACTTCATGTAGTTATCAGGAAGGATGAATACATACATCCTACATACATGAATACAGCAACGGTGCTGTTTTCACTTTTGAGCTTCTAATTTCTGTCTTGCATTTAAAAATTATTGGTAATCATTTGGAATTCTCAGAGATAAGGTAAGAATGAACATTGTCTCACAAAGATCGCTGCTCTAAAGCTAGCTATTCTAATACGATAAGTTGCTAATGTGGGATGCTAATGGAGGATGCAAAAGCAAGTTGAATTTAGTTAGATCATTCTGTCTGTTTTAAAATATTACTAAAACTTAGAAGAAATAGTCTCAGAGTTTTTCGTGTGCTCTCATATTTTAATAATGAAAGTAAAATTAAAGCTTTTCAAAAACATGGATATAAAATTCTGATCAGTGAATTTCTAAGTCATATAAATCCTCATTTCATTCTCTATTGGAGCATCAATCCATTGAAATAAAACATCATTCAAATCAAATTGAATACCTAATACTAAAGCTTAACCACAATGTTAAAATGAAATTTATTGAACTGTCTGAATGATTGTATCAGTGGTGTTTGTGGTTTCACTGTTCACTGCCACAAGTGAGTAATTATATTAACATACTTGTGTTTCTTTACATGCTGTTCCAGTGCATGCTGTTTAATTTGCAGATGCCGCACTTTATTTTACATGCTGTTATATTTACTTGTAGATAAGAACCAGAATGTGATTTGCCCTAAGCTAATTTTGCCATCTGTTGACAGAAATGCTCCCCTCAGAGTCTCACCGCACTCGAAGTAGAGCGGCACAGAGAAAGAAGACTAACCCTCATCAAAAAGACAAAACAACATATGCTTATACTCCTAGAGTTTGAGCAAAAGTTCCTCTCTAATATGCAGTGCCACAGATGACTGACACTGTTTTGTTTCAGTTGCACTTTTCCCCATCTGCCAGCCAAAAATGACTGGATTCATTACATAAAGACAAGAGGATCCAATCAAAGTGCCCCTGTTTGAACATGGATGTGGGTATCCATGTAATGGTGTTGGAAAATACACATAAATACAGTATTGATCTTTCCATCACTGAGTCTCATTTTAGGATGCAGAGGGCATTTGAGGAACAACAACAACGAAGGCTCTTATCCCATCTCCCTCTGGCCCCGCTTCTATCGTGTCTCTAACTATTGTTCACAGACATAGATCAAGCACCAAGTGGAACTGCAGAGCCAAGGGACTTGGGCATATGGAGGGGGGTATGAAAAGTGAGGTAGGGGGGATTCCAGTGAAGGAGAAAAAGGAAGAGATGGAAGCTGGTCTTTCTCTGCCTCTCATCCCCTTGAAGGCCAACGGAAGGTCCTAATCCTGGCTCAAGGGCTTATGCAGATTCAATGACCTTTTTCCCAGAGACCAGATTTTACACTTAAATTACCATTATGAGCAGCGGTCTCCCTTGAGGTGGGCTGTAGACCAAACCAACCCCCCACCTCCACCCCCCAGCTGCGGTTAAAACCGACAGCGGCACCTTGTTTGGGCAGCAGGCGAAACGATGTGGAACACATGTAAACGAGCGAGCTGCTTTGCTGTCAGCGCTGTCTCAGTAGGAGTGGGGCCACAGTGCGGGGTGGCATTAAATGTGCATTACACTTAGATTGTAAATGCCAGAGGAATTGGGGGTTATAAAGATGATGTGATAAAGATATTAGACAAGCCGTTTTATGTTCCATTATTGGCCTATCAAACTGAATTTTAGGAATCTCATCCCTGTGACAGTGAAGTAAAGCTTAAAATATCTCCTACAAGTGTTACACACAGGATAGTTTTACTTGCTCTGATTTGATAGGTGAATTAAACCCTTTATGGTGATACTAAACTTTTGCTAAGGTGTTTTTCCTCAGAGCAGGGGCTCTCAAACTTCATGTCCAGAGGTTCAAATCAGATTTCGAGGTAACATCAAAGGCCTGAAAGAACAAATCTCTTTCTTTAATTTGCTTCAGACTTAAGAGTCTTTATGGCACTTTATGTTTGAAAGTATTTGTAACCATAAGCCTCTCCTATTGTTGGTAGCAAAACATAATGAGCATTCCAAGTTTGTCATTATTGATGACAAACATGAACATGTTGTTTTATCAGGAAAAATGTGCCAATTGTTTAATTTCAGTTTGAAATACAAATATCTAGACAATGCTCTCAATTTCTGTTCTTTTTTTTTATTATTTTTTGCTACACCCTAACACTGTGGTATTCATACACAAAATTATTGTACTGTGAGAAATGTGTAGTGGGGCAATCCTAGTCCGACTTAGTTGCTGTATGAATCTGGATGGGGTCTGTGCTTTGAGAATCGATGCCTTATAGTATGTTTTCATATTCCTAAGGATTTGTCTGTTAGGTTCAACAAGGACAGAAGGGACTTGAGACTGTAGGGTGTAGTTTTGCAATACCTCTCATCCCAGCAAAATAAGGCATGACAGAAAATGGAAAAAACACCAGAGTTCTGTCCTTATTACTCTCTTCAAACATAAGAGAATGATGGCATCTTCCTCTTTCAAACTATAACCCCGGTACACAAGGATGCACATGCCAGACACACACAGACCCACACACGCCTATACACAATTTAACTTCCTCATCCTATGGCTGCGGATTTGTTTGTCTTTAATTCCCTATCGCGTGGGGGTAATGGGGACTCTGTGACAGCTGTCATTCTGCCATGACCTCGGAGGCCTGCAGATCTGAACTGGCACAATGATCAGGTAGGGGTGTGTGTGTGAAAGTGTGAGCATTTTTTAGTGTAAAAAGGTTTGCGGAACAGGGACATCGACAATAAACTAGTGGGACGTGTTGGAGGGTGGCTGTTTTGATGTGAAAATAGTGATTAAATACTGAGATATACTTTTTTCGCTGCAAACCCCTCAGGCTCGATAATATGCCACTACAAATATGTCTAATCAGCAGGGGACTTGCTCTGACAGAAGCCAAAACAAGACCCAGACACTCATAGAGTGATGTGACAAAGGGCATTTGGAACCAGACAGGCAAATCAAAGTGCAGATAGGGTAGACTTGAAATATTTCTTACAGATATTTCATGTTTTGATCTCGTAAAATGTTTTGAAAGGGTGAAATATTAAGTTGCAAGCCACATCTTTGAAGAAAACGTCTGCTGTTACACCCTGATTTTTATCTTTTCTCTAATAGAAAAAACATCGCCCTGTTTGCCGCATTCACATCTTTCCACGTCTCTCTCCGCTTCACTATGCTCCGTCTCTCGAGTTTAAGTTACCTACTGTAGAAGAGCTGTCATCAGAGAGTGCATGATAGCGAGAGCAGAACACGGTCGACTGCTGCTCCAGGGTTGTTTCGGATGCAGAGCCGAGGTGGGCGGGAGTGCTTTGGAGCGTGGGGGCAAAGAGAAGAAAAAGAGTTAGTGGTGATTCTGCTCAGTGACACATCAGGCCAAGGCTGTGAGGTTGGTGTTCAGTTCAGTGGTCCCACAGGGAGTGAGTGTCTGCGGTCGAAACGTTGCTTTCAACCACATGAGCAGCCTTGTGCTAAAATAAGGTGAAAAAACCCAATCTCCCATCACACTTGTTCTTACTTTAGTTAACTCCTGCTACAAGCTGTTCCAGGTCTTTAAATTCTGTTTAGGAATGAGTGTATGTGTGCATCCAGTGTGTCTCTGTGTTATCCTGTGATAGAATAGCATAACACCAATTACTCACTTTACCCTGCAAGGACAAATGAACTCTATGTTTGGGGCCACTGTGAAGATGAACTTCTTTCCCAACTTCAAATTTTTGTCTGTCTCTAACAGGTTCTCTTCTACAACTGCTTTATTTTTAGCTTTTCTCACCTACCCACTAACGTACAGACCAATAGTTCCTGTTCATGAAAAGTATCCTTACAGCATGATACATTTAAAACACTCATAGTTAATGTTGGTCTCATCTAACCGGAGCAATTTTTCCACATGCTTGTTGTGTGTCGTATAATCTTTAAACAGAACTTGGTTTCACTTTGTGTGGCTTTAGTCCATCAGTTACTTCCTTCTTGCCACTCTTACAAAAAGGTTAATTTGTGGAGTGCATCTCTAAGTTCTTAAGTTACCCAGGGCCTCTTAGCTGCTTCTGTCATAAAAGCTGACCTTGCTAGAGCCACATATTGGTAGGTTTGTAGTTGTACTAGATGATGTATTTAATATAACTTTTTTTCAGCCACCTTAGCTCTGTTTACATTTCACCACAAGTAGGACTTTGAAAATGATGATGTTTTTTCAAATATCACTTGTGAAAATGTTTGAAAACTATTTATCATGTCCCTTTCCCTTCACAGCTAAGCACTGCTTTGTGTGTGCTTAGCTGTGTTGGTCCACCATCAAAGGTACGCTAACATAGAATCCATTTGTGGTCATAATGTGACAAAAAATGAAAAAGCTTAATGGGCATAAATTATTATTTTTTTTTTGTTCAGCTAATAGTTTTCAGTGAGTGCCAGGTTTGGTGTATATAACTTTTAATTTCACTTCTACAGTTCTGAATTTCTTAAAAAATTCAGAAAGCCTTTCTGAATACCTGTCATGTTGACATAAGTATCCTGGAAATAAAAGCTGAATATTAGCAGTTTGACCTTGAAGTCACTCTTTAATGGAGAAAAAACAGTATGCTTGCGCATTGATCCATAACAAGAAAAACATGTGTCATTGCCCAGATGCGCTTATAAACTGTACTCTATTGTTATTCTCTGTATTTTATTGTTCACATCTGTTTTATTTTTCAGCACAGGACTTTCTCACAGTACACGTCTGCCAAAATGTTTGTAACAACGTTGGACAGAATGGTTTGAGCATCTTCGTGGCTAACTGAATTTGAAAGACCTCTGAAGGATGTATTCATAGAAAACAGTGATGGGGTTTTAGATTTATTTTGTTGTATGTTTGAAAAAAGAAATGATCGAGGCCTCGATGCTAAAAAGGACAATATGTGACCCGCTTGATTGTTGATAATGTCTTGCTTTGCATTGTTACTAATAAAAGAATAAAACCTATTGCAGTAGTTGTCAGCAGCCTCTTCTAAATGTGTGGTTGGATTTTTTGTGTGATGGCCTCTCTTTGACTGACACATCAGTGTGTGTATATAAGCAGTGGTTTTGGCAGGAGCCTTCAACCTTCTTCTCCCATCGGGGAATCCGCTTGTAAGCCATATCCAGACTGAACTTTGCTGCCTTCAGTAAACTCTCATGTGGCACAGGCCAAAGGGTTTCAAGACACTGCGCCACACTGTCAGTGTGAAAGAAACGAAAGCAGTAAAGGTGCACAGATATCATATTTTGTATGGTAAAACAGGGTGGTCCAGTACTTTAGTCTCTTTGTTGTTGTCTCGTAGTTCTATAAAAAATTAAGTCCATTCAATTTGTCTCTGTTGTGCTAATGTATATGTATCAAGCTTCTTTTTTCAAGCTTTTTCCCCCTTTTCTTTTCAATACTTTATTTCTGGCTCCGTCATACATCATACACCAGGCCTTCCCATGTTGATTTTTTTTTCTTTTTGTCCCCCGTCATCAGTCGACATAAATACCCAGTATGTCACAGCAGGCTATGCTCCGAACGCCCCCTCAGTGCTTATCTCTACAAAATGTGAATCTGTTATTCTACAGTAATGGAAACCATGTTGGTAACATCTTAACATATTACATTCACTCAAACACACTGTGAAACTCTATCTTACCGCTGTGTCAAAGCTCTTTTTATACAGCGGGAATGTGGGGGGATGTGGTGAAACACAACGTTTTGCCCAAAGCACAAACTCTATGTGAATGCACACACAGACTACAAGGTTTCTTTTTTATTCTTTATTTATATCTTTTTTTTTTAAGAGGACAATTCAAAAAAGCTGAAAACACAAGAGTATTGTGCGCTTTATGTTTTGAAGCTCTTGTATGTGTCTCTTTTTACGTTTGCAGACTGGTAGAGGTTCAGATTTCTGCAGGCAATTTGTTTCAGGTAACTGGAGCTTTCAACGGCAGTTGAGTGTGTCTTGGGAACTATTAGGGGAAAAAAAGAGCGTGTTCAAGCTTTTCAAAATGTTGATGGATCCAACATAATGAGCGTGTAACTGATCACAAAGACAGACAGATAAGAATTTTTTTTTTCCTTGGGTTAAGAATATTGCTACATTTTGAGAGAGGAAAGCTAAACAGAGTGCTATCTAGTATTAGAGATATTAGGCTTTAGGTAGCACATTGTTATTCACTTACTGCTCCTATTGGGAAAGCTGTAGGCTTATTTTTTAGTCCTTTTGTTGCCAGAAATCTTTGAATTGAATCAGTGTGCAGTCAGCATACTGGAGGCAAGAACAGCTAAACGTTCAGTTTTGTGAGGATGCTACTAAAACCGTCAACAAGTTTTACGTCTGTTAATGTTCATTTTATGCTTTTAAGTATCTTAAGTTGCTATGTTTTTTTTCTCCTGGTAAGGTTTTCAGTAGCCCCCTTTTCCTGTTATTTTAAACACTTTTTTTGTTTCCTGTTGGGACAGGAGGGCTGTAGAAAAGAGGGAGGAGAAATGCTCCAGGTAAAACATCACTATTTAGGGCAAGATTCTATGGAGGGCATCAGGGAGACAAGAGGTTGGAATTTTTCTTTTCTTTTTTTTATTTAAGTGCAGACAGCTCCCATTTACCCTCCAGTGTTCTGTCGACTGAGACAATCATCACACATCGATGTCTCAGGTTTGGAGGACATATGGTAATGAGTTCAGACTGACTGACTGATGTGACTTAAACTGTTGGGTATTTGGGAGGGGGTGGCTGCAGTACATTGTGGACAGGGGGCCAGGTTTATAAAAGACTTTGCCAGCAGCCATAGTAAGAACAGACCAGGACGTTGGTCCCGGGAGCACATCTGAGACTCGGTCTGTCATTAAGGTAATTACGTACCATGGTTACGGTATCTGTAGGAAAGGCTGATCTCAGACCTGTGGCTCTAATGATACTCTCATGTTGCTAAAATGTCCTTGACGGCCTCCACGTTCTGCATACCCACAGACACTTCTGGGGAATGATCATTGAGAATGAACACTTTTTATACATTTATATTAAAATAAAATCTTTTGAATCATTTAAGTGTGTACACACCAGCGAAAGTGACGTGAGTATCAAATTTGAACACAAGTCACACTTAAGTCGCAAAAGCAAGAATGTACACTTATTGTCTATATTCAAAACATGCTGTACAAATATGTAAAAAAAACTTGAATCTTTAAGTAGACTTGCCTTCAGAGGCTCTAGACTCTGAAGGCAAGTCTAGAGTCTGACTCAAAATCAAGACTTGAGTTTTGATTTTGTATCTAGTAAAGACTTAAACTTCACTCAGGCTCAGCCTCTACAAACTTAAGACTTGATGTACAGGAGGAGGTTTGTAAATGGTAAAATGACCTGTACTTGTAAAGCGCTTCACACTACCTTCACTCATTCACCCATTTGCACACACATTCACAAACTGATGGTGGCAAGCTACCTGCTACGAGCCACAGTTGCCTTGCGGCACACTGACAGAGGCAAGGTTGCCATGCACCCGTGGCATCAGCTGTTCTGACCACTACCAGCAGGCAAGGCGGGTGAAGTGTCTTGCCAAAGGACACAGCAGCGGAGATTGACAGAGCAGGTGGTCAGAACTGTAACGCACCTCTGTCACAAGACAATCTCCTATCCCAAAACTGCAAAATTAATAATTTTCCAAGCCCTGAAATGGGCTTTTGATTTAAGTTAAATGAAAAGATGTTAACTTAAAGATGGTTCTTTGAAAAACTAATTGTGAACAACAAACAGCATATTGAAGGTATTTGCTCCAAATGTTTAGTATATTTAAAAGTACCTTGCACTATTCTCACTCCATCTTCTTTTGCAAACTTCCCTAGCTAGTCAACTAGGGAAGTCAGGTCTCCGTCAGGTCTCCCTAATCCTCTGAGACCTGACAGAACTTTATTTGACCCCTCCTCTTTACATATGTCATATACAATTTGCCACACACAGGCCTAGCTGACGTTTGCAGCTAGAATAGACAGAAATCTCAGTCGAAGTTCCGTCCACTCTGAAGTCAAGGGCACGCTTTGAACTGAAACAGGTTCATTTTTTACCTCACCATCATCCTTTTTTCAATTTATTCCCTGCCACACTCTACATCATTTATAGTCTCATGCTCATGCTAATGATGCTGATTTCACAGGGTGTCAAAGCTCTAGAGAATTACATCTCTGCAGTGATGGGTTGCTTACTGGCTGGGTTAAATTCACTGTATATTTATCTACACAGGTGTTTGCTATTGTTTCACTAACGTATCAGAGACAGGGAGATGTCTGAATATAGAGCAGAAGAAAGTGAGAATGGCACTCCTGACATCATGAATCTTTGTCAAGATTGAAACTGAAATGGCAAAAAATGAGAGGCCATGCTTAAAGAATCCCTGTATTCTAGCCTAGACCACACACTGTGCCTGTATCAGCCCACCTTGCACCGCTGTGATTGATTCTCTGCCCAGAGGCTGTAATCCCTGAACCCTACACCTTTACTGGACCGCGTCCCCTCTCTTACACTTTTTCTGCTCCCCCAGTGTTTCACAGTCACCTGGACAGCATCATCAGTTATGACAACATAAGAGGATAAATCAACAAACTGCTGCCATTGCCTTGTATCCAATGGATGTCCGCGACAGCTCTCAATAAACTCAAGATATTTTTCCCTGTCTCTTGCTTTCTCCTTGCTCTCTCTTGTTTTAATCTCCAATGGCAGACATTGGAATCCTGCTGTCAGCATAACGGAAGAATATTAGCACGGCTGGCCCCACCTGGACCCGCCGCTCCTCAACCTGTCCCCTCCCTGTAATTATCCCTTAGCCCTTTTTCCCATTAACCTACTCCCTTTGATCCCCACACATGCTGATATTATGCAAAACTGCTGAATAGAGAGACAGAGAACGTGCAAAACACCAAGCAGTTACCCATGGTTTCTGATTTCCTTACTTATTCTCGTCTTCTTTTGCTCTCTATCTCTTCCTAATTATCTGCCTCTTTGTCATGGATTAAATTAATTTCAAAGGAGTCTGTCAAGATAGAATGGGGATGAAGAAGAGAGGGATAGAGTAGGGGGGGGAAGGAGAAAATAAAAGTATTGGACATTTTTACTTGCCATCAAAGATGAATGAATCTCAAAAAGCAGCCTGCTAAATCACTATTTCCCTTTTTTCTCCTCATAGATGTATCAAGTAAAAGCTCTTCATTAGTTCGGGGGCCTAAAAGCAAATACTGGGGTCTGCACAATGCTGAAGGTCTACGACTGACCTTTCTTTGGTTTTAATCATTGCAACTCTTGACAACTTAATAAGTTGAAGGTGCTGGGTTGCAGCCTAACGTAATAAGGCCCACACCAAAGCCTTGGCCACCTATGATTGCTCCCATAAGTCTTAGCACATCTGGCCCCGTGTCCTTGGGTGAGAGATATTTTCTACAACTTTCCAGCATCACAGCCCTTCATTAGAAATATGAATGATGCAGTGCAGAGTCTCCTTGTGCAAAAACAGTTAAATGATTGTATTGCTCTACTACTGCCACTTTAATTTCTCCAGTACACAATGACCGCATTACCGCTCCTCTGCTTAACATCTTGTGGGGCTTAACAAATTAATACACTTTTTATTGAGGGGTCTACTTTGTAAATCACACTAACATATTTGTTCCCTTCCAGATAAAGTGTACAGTTGGCTGGTAAATATGTAATAGATCCATGATGGTTTATTGCTCCTATAGATAAATTTTGTACCTTTGTTGATGCGACATAAGATGTATAATTCTGTCTGCAGTAAAGTTACATTTTTATGAAGGCAGGTTTTTTTTCACCCACCACTTTTTCAGCTTTCGCTGTCCACAGAGAAAGAAATTAATCCACAGCTATATGAGGACTCTTATAGTTGCCTTAAGATGAGTGGGTAATCCCTGATCATTTGCATTCTTAAAGAAATGTATTGGCTCGTACCTCAGGGTTAACATTTATTTAGCTGACATAATAGCTTGTGCTGAAATGAACCTTGAAAGTAAAAATATAGAAATAAATCCATCTCATATATACGGGAAGTGTGTAGAGGTGTTTTCCTGTGCATCCCATTAAAATATCCAAACATGTCTTCTATCATTTAAAATAATTTAAAGCAATATAGTTAAAGATTTTGTTTGAACTTTATGTGAACCTGCTTGTCTAATGTGTCATATCAACCTAAACCCTGCTGCCACTTTATTAGGTTGTTCTGTTCAGTTGATTGTTCTTGAAAATAGTGATTGATCCATGTCAGCAACTCTGGATTTAGACTTAGAAACCTGGTGACAATGGCTGATGAAGTTTGAAGTATGGGGGAGGAACTGCACAATCTGGGATTTTTTTTTTCTTTTCTTTTTTTTGCACTAGTCTGTAACATAATGTATCCATTGACTTGCAAAATGAAAATGACCTTGTTGATGTTGGAGGTTAGAGAAGATGGTACAAAGACAGAAGTACCTTAATTTGTGTACCTTATGGTATGCAAATTATCATCTGTAAATGCATAGCACACTTTAAACATCAAAGCAGATAGGCTACAGCAGTAGAACACCACACAAGATGTCACTCCTCTGCAAATAATAGAAAATTAACATTTTCATTGGCTCACTACAAATTAAAGAATAATGTAGCATTATCTGAGTCTTGGCTTTGGCTGCCAACTTCAGATGGTAGGGTCAAAATTTGATGTAAACAACATAAAAGCACATGTCCGTCCTGCTTTGGATACACTTGGCATCCTTTGCGTCCCTCAGTTCCAACTGTGCATTGTTTAAATGTCACTCTATTTGGGAATTGTTGCTGTCCAATGTCTATCTCTCTTATGGCCACTGTGTACTCAGTTTCTGAGCTTCTGCTACTTTCAGTAAAAATAATGCATAATAAAGCTCAAGTAATTTTTAACTTGTTTTCTTGAACATGACAATGAGTTCATTGTACTCCAGAGACGTCATATTTCACATCTCAGCTCAGCAGAGCAATATCAGGATGTGCTGCAAAAAGATATTTACATTATGGGTGTGTTGCTGATAAATTTGAAAGTACTGCACGATGGTAACATGTCAACAATTGGGATAGGTGAGATGCTCCTTATTAAGTGATTTTGTTTTCTTTTTCTGCAGAGGACTTTCTTACTTTCCTGCTAGACACCAGCAATTCAACACACCAAAGTGTTCACTTAAAAAGCTACAGAATGAGGTAAGCTACTATCATTATCATTACTACCAAAACCTTTTAATACATTGTTAAAAGGTGTTGCAGTTTCTTTTACTGGACTGTGACACATGCAGCCATTTCAGGCTCCATCCGGCCTCCCACGCATTGCTCTGAACAGATGCTTGTCCACCAAGTTTACTTTACATCTTTATTGGTTTTCCCACTCAAAGGACCAGCTTGTTTCCCTGTTGGAAGCAGAAGGCAAGTTTGAAGGTTTCAGGTTTTTCAAGGAAGGCACCTAAGTGTCTCTGTTGTATAGCTAAGTTTTGATCTCCTGCTCTCTGTTCGCAGAAAGGCTGATGAAGCAGTTTGATCCCCCCGAGTTTTCTGTCGGAGATATTTTAATGACCCGGCTTTTGTTTGGGGGTCAACTTGCCTCCTTGTGAGCGCTGTGGAATCTATAGCAAGCCCGCTGTTGATTAGGTCTCCTTAAAGGTGATGATAAAAGCCCTTGTGGGAGATGCACTTCATTGCAAAGGGTGATGTTGAAAGGGGGAAAGATGAAGAGGTGGTATGGCGACACCAAGAACATATTAAAGCCAAACCCTTGCTCTTTTAAATCCACCCATAATAGGGACATTAGAAATTTAAATGTAAATTGCCTATTAGATTTCTATGCAAGGTATCTCTGTTCTCCTTTGTGAATACAGCAAGAAAATGTCTGTTCTCAGCACAAGCATAAAAATAACTCAGTTAAGTGCAATGGATCTAGTTGATTAATTTTGAGTTTTTTATAGGCAGATGGAGCATAAAAATTATTTATCATTAATTAATCACATTTTAATTGGAAACTATATATCGACGAAATAAGCAACATTTTCAATTTAAAAGCCCTTTTTGCTACGAAACGATTTAATAAATAGATCTGTGAGCTCCACAATAAATGTATTTATTATTTTTTAGTCTGCTATTTTGGTTATTCTACCGCCAGATTGAAGCAAAGTGCTTTTATACCATTCAGTTTTCAAGTGTGTCAGGAATCTCTCATCATTCATGGATTCTTTGAAAAAAGTACTTGTTTAGAAATGCGGACACTGGCATTAGCATTGGGAACATCTGTGGTTGTTCCCAATGCTAATGAATTGGAATACCATCTCAATGTATTCCCATTGAGATGGTATGTTGGGCTTGAATATCTTTGGTGATATGCCAACTCCTTTGTGCACAGCTTGCAAAAAACAATAGTCTTTTAGGTCTGAAGACAGTTTTTGTTATTATTTAACAAAAAATCCCACAGAAATATATTGGATGTAGCTAATATGTAATTCATTGGGTTTCTATGATGCATTCTTGTGCCTGACATCTTTATTCAATTTCCTACAACATTCAAAATTAGTAACTGAACCTTTTGTCTGTGGTCTGTATGACTGTTCGTCACTGTTTTACACTGTGAGCTTAATTTAGAGCACAAGGTTAAAGGACCAGCCAGGTCCCTGCCTTCAGGGTTTTCACATCGGCTCTGACAGAAAGCCGTGCAAACCGCTGGGAAATGTTTCATTGGTCATGACACATTATGCTGCTGAGTGAGAGTCACATTAAACTTTTCACTTACTCCATCACTGCTTAAATGTTAATGTCATGTATGCCTGCTGACAAATCTCCAATCCTGGATCCACTAGAGAGTTGAGCAACTCAGACTGTTTCCTTCAATTAGGGTAATTCCTTCAGTCTTATGATAAAAAAATAAATGTTAATTTGTTACTAACATGTATATTTTTGTTTTATGCTGGCTCTGGAGCTGTGACCCCTCATGGCAGTTGATGAGAAAGAAACAAATACTTCATTGATTTACATACTTCTTTTATTTAAGTAAACATAGTTTTGCCAGTGGATATGACATGCATCAACTCTTTTCCATATTGACTTGACGAGTGATGTTTTTATGAGAATAACTTTGGCTTGACATTGTTTTTCAAAGAGCATAGTTCCATACATAAAAACAAAATAAACATCAACCTAAATTATTTTATTTGTAGAATAAATAACTTTAGATTGTAACAATGAAAGTAAATTAGGGATTTCAGTTAGCATATCTTTGAAAGTTTAGAAACATAGACTAATACTTCAGATAAGTCACAGCACTCTACACACATATTGGTACCCTTAAAACACATGTAAAAATCCTTAAAATTATTTTGTGTTATTTTACATTTATTTTGAGGGGAAAAAATCCCAATTTAAGAAATAATAGGTACATTGCCCATTAATTAATTGTATAACCGCCTTTTGCAAAACTGACCAAACATATTTAAAACGTCCTGTTGTACATGTGCTCTGCTAAGTTTCCCTTCCAAAGCCTTTGGAAGACAAAAAGTCCCACAGCATAATTCTTGCTTAACAGTGGCTATGAGATGTTTTTGCACATAGTCATTGTTTGGTTCATGGAAAACTGACCTTGTGGATTTGTAGATTAAAACCTCATTAAAACCATAGTGTCGTCTGACCAAAGTACACAGCTGATGTCCAAGCAACTTTTTTAATTGGTAGGACAACTTAAGCTTTTCTTGGCATACCTCGCAAACAGCGACTTTGCATATAGATACCATCCAATGTTTGTTCTGAAGACTCGGCGACCCCAAGAATCCAATCTTTGCTCAAACTCGTTACCTGATTTCCTCCTCACTGATGGGTCATTTGTCTAATTGTTGTCACGGTTTGTCAAGTTGCTGTTTTTCTTTGCAGATATGTTCTAATGTATTTAGGCTTTCCAATTGTGAAAAGTGATTAAGAAAAGTATGCCTTTCTCTCGCATCATAAAAAATATGATGAAATGAAATGAAAGAAAAAGTGAAAGATTCTAAATAGGCTCCTGCCAACTTAATTAATTTAGAAAACTAAAGAGTTCAATAAAAATGCTTTGGTTATGTTTAGTTTTGCCAAATTGGCAGGCGGACCAAAATTGTGACAATAACAATAACAATTTATTAACCATAGATTTGTATCCTTTATTAAAAAATGGAATTAGATTAGAGGATAGTTTTTTTTTCTTAAGGCTCTCTTAATGTCTTTGTTTTATTTAATCTTCTTTTATTTTATTTTAAATGTCTACTTAATATTTACTTTCAAAACATTTTTTTTTTCTCACAATGTCTGAATTATTCAGACATAAATAGGGATCTTAAATCAAGGGATGAATTGGCTTTGTTCAGCTTCTTGGCAAAATGTTATAAATTGTTTCCATTTGTTTTGAAAAATGTATTTCGTCTAGAGAAAGTTGTATTTTATCTCTATCTTATCCTCAAATAGATATTAAGTCGCAGCCTTACACACGATGATCACAATCCTGTAGATGATCGACTGAAATTTAATTCATGTTCTAGATTATTGCCAGATATTTCCAACTTTTCAAAGACATAACTTTAAGTTGTTCGTGTATGTTTGATTCTTCTTCTGTCCTCATTAGATTTTACATAGCGCTCTAACACAGGCAATATATAAAGAACATGTAGGCATCCAGGGACAAGGATAAACATTACTTCAAATTATTATAGCCATTGTTTTAATAATTTAGATTATTTCTTCGCCTAAGTGGATTAGTCCAGGAAGGATTTTGGATAACACATTTTTTAAACATGTCATAGGTATTAGTGGCTCAATAAGAAATGCAAAGAAACAGACGGCACATTCCAAAGATGCTACACTCGGTCAGTTGATTTCAACTCCTTTTGATCGTGCCATCATTTTACTTTGTCACATGTGAAAATGCAGCATTTGGTATTAATCTTTTTTTTTTCCAGCCTTACAAGGGAAAAATGTTCACTAGGGTCAGCCAGGGGACATGAGGAGATCCAAAGTGTGAGAGAGGGAGGAAAAAAGCAGACAAGTGGAAGAGAAGGAGATTAGGAGGAAAATAAATGTAACACAGACAAGAGAGCTTTATTAATAGGATTATGGGATCACAGATTTTGATATTTCATTGGTTGTAAAAGGGAGTAACAATGTTGAAGAATCCTTAGACGCAAGGGAAAGGAATACAAAATATGTTAACTGTAATTTACTGATTTTGTATCTTTGGGAGGTGAAAACAGAATTTTGCCAAAAAGAACAGCTTTCGTAAGGGTTGACTTTTTGCGAACTGTATGCAAGATGTCTGGAATGTAACCGCCCCATGCTGTTACACTTGGCATTTCATCCAAATTGTGGTTCTTTTATGAGTTTACTATTTTGCGGTTTTGCATGAGTTTACATCATAAGTCGCCAGTCCAAATTATTTTAATAACAGAAAATGCTGTCGCTTATCCCGCTTCATAAAGTTATGTTTATTGATGCCTCATAGCCAGTGTCAAGCTGTGACGAATCACTAAAGTTAGATCATAAAAGAGGCCACCACCTTTAATAGGGAGGGGAGGTGCTGGCTCATTACTAAATGTAGCAGTTAAACTCATTCAAACACTTTAGCAAGACCAAGTAAATCATATTCCTATTATTTTACCACTCATTTTATGATAGCTATAGTTCTCTCTAAGAAAAATTATATTGCTATTTTTAATGCCCTTTTTTCCTGGATCATTAAGCACAAACATAGGCTGAGTGTTAGAAAGATGTAAACCAT
Source organism: Xiphophorus couchianus (assembly GCF_001444195.1). Lineage (NCBI taxonomy): Eukaryota > Metazoa > Chordata > Actinopteri > Cyprinodontiformes > Poeciliidae > Xiphophorus > Xiphophorus couchianus. The sequence goes on from NC_040239.1 coordinate 20,030,308, forward strand.
TACAGAAAAGAGACTATAAAACAAAGTAAAGCCAACCTTTTCTTTCTCCGTGTTTCTTACTTTTATTTACACAATTTTAGAGTCACTGTCAACACATTTATTGAGCTGTATTTTCAATCTGTGTGCACAGAAGAACCAAGAACAAATAAAAAATGAAATGATTTCTCCCCAGTATATCTTTGATACTAGCAAATCAATGTGAAACAAATGATAAGAACAGATCTTGGATGAATTGTGTCTGAAAACAAACACAAAAGGTATGAGAAGAAAAACTGAGTGATAATCATTCTTCTGATTAGTATATGTCAGTGATTCTCACAATTTCATGCAGAAGTATACAGACCTTTTGAGCTTCTTCAAATTGTGTCATATTTCAACCATAAATATCAATGTGTTTTGTCTTTTTTTATGATTTCGGGGGTTTTTTTTACAGATGGGAACATTCTGCTTCATAGCTGTTACTAGAACAAACATAATGCATTCTTTGAAAAATATGTTCTTGACACCTGTAATCAGACATGCTGGAATAGATATGGATTACACCAATTAACGTCTGAAGACATCTAATTAGTGAATGCAAACAGTGACAGTGTCAAAGTCCAGCACAAATACATCTGTTTTCTAGAAAATATTGGTTAACAAGCAAAATCCTGAAAACCAAAGAACACAGCAACGACAAAAGCCTTGAAGATGTTTAAAGGTTAATGAACACCTCTGACCCTCTGATGAAGCAGTACTATGACACAGGAACAAGCTTCCCCATGTCACAGCCATCCTGGCTGTAAGGAGATGAGAAGATCCAGAACTTGGGTTAAAGAATCTTTCGACAAGATTGCTTTTAGTAATGCACTTCACAAGTTGGACTTTTGTGCAACACTGGCAAGAAGAAAGCAAAATCTGGAGGAAAGCCATTAGAAGTACCATTCACACTTTGCCACAAATATGTGGCAAACATGGAGGCAACACAGCAGACATTGGGAAAAGTTGCGTTAGTCAAATCAGATCAAAACTTAGCTCTTAAGCATTAAAAAACACTTTGTGGACATAAAAATACATTGCGCACCCCACTTGAATAGTGTTCAGTGGAACACGGTGGTGGTTGCATCATGCTGTGGGAATATTTTTCTTCAGTGGGACAGAGAAATTTGTCTGTGTTGATGGGAAGGATGGAGTTTAATACAAGGTGAAGATCTGAGATGAGGTGGAGATTCATTTTGCATGAGCAAGACCTTTAACATAAAGCCAAACCTGCATTGGATTGGTGTAGATCAGGAGTGGGCAACTCCAGGCCTCGAGGGCCAGTCTCCTGCAACCTTTAGATGTAACTCTTCTTCATCACACTTGAGTCAAATAATGAGGTCATTAGCAGGACTCTGGAGAACTTGACTGCACTTAGGAGGTGATTCAGCTATTGGATTCAAGTGTGTTGGACCAGGGAGACATCTAAGAGTTGCAGGACACCGGCCCTCAAGGGCCAGGATTGCCCACCCCTGGTGTAGATCAAAGTATATCCACGTGTCCAGGTCCAAATCCAACTGAAAGTATGTCAAGATTAAAATCTAATGTTTACATACACTGTACATGCAATTTGACTGCAATTGAACTATTTTGTAAAGAAGAATGAGCAAGAAAAACAGGGGACCATCAGAGGTAATTGCAGTGAAAAATGGTTCTACAAAACATTGACACAGGAGGACTGAATACAAATGCATGCTCATCTTTTAAGATTTGGATTGTACTTCTAAAAGACTTGGAAAACCATGAATTATTTGGACAACCGTGATTTTAATGTGACAAATTCTGAAAAAGTTTAAGAGGTGTGAGCAGTGTATGTCTTTTTTTTAACTACTGTGAATGGTTGCTCCCCATTTGTTTTCCAGCTGGTGGATGTTGGGTATCCATTTCAATAAGTCGTCTAATGTCAAAGATAATCCATCCTCATGTAACTACAGTCACTTTGTGTTGCCACTGACTTTACTTCAGTTCATTTGAAACCAAACCCTTTATGTCCTTTCATATAAGAATTTAGTTACAGTTGTCTGCTGTCACTTACTATCTTATTGTCGTATTATGTTTCCCGCAGCGGGGCTGATGGTTTTACAGCAGCTTTCTTGCAGTCTCTCGTCCGACTTGGAATACTTCCAAAAACTCTTAACATGGCAAAGCTTTCTGAGACTCCTGTTAAAATGGATTGTATTCTAAATCATTACGAACTCAAAGAAGAGATTTCTACAATATTTGTATCAAATTTGACTTCTTACAGCATGGCTGAGTCTATTCAGAGCGTTAACATGGAAAATCGGCAATCATTTAGTGCACACCTTTTCAAGTGGATCAGGGGGTGGAGAAAGGTTGTGATTTTGAATGCCTCAATTTGATTAGCTTTGACAGTAATGCAGCCACACTGGCGAATATGGCAGATTTCTATGACACCCATTCCATAGGACTGTGGTTATGCTTCTGCTTCGATCATTAGAAGAGACTTCTAAGAGAGACAACTGCAAGTGAGTAATGGTGTTGAAGCAAGCTTGCATAAACATGTCAGGGAGCAGAAAAGTTCTCATGTCAGCAAGGTATTTTTATTTTTTTTTTACAGAGTGTCATACTAAAATCCCCAATGCTAGGATATCCGTGCTCTACCATATTACAGTATTGGCTTCAAATGCAATAAGGATGTGACAATTGCATTTTGAATCTCTTTCACATTTACTTTCTACCACAAACACCTTGTTAGCCAGCCGTGTTTGTTTTTTTTCCCTCTCTTCTATGTGTGTTTCTCTGCAGGCATGGCTTTGGAAGTGGTGATGAATGAGTGGAAGTTGACTCATTATTAAAGGTGGGAGATGATTAATAAGGACCATGTGTGTTTTCCTCTATAGTGTAAATAAAATATATCATTCACGTAATGCAGTGCTGAGCTCGTAGAGTGATTTATGGCATGTTAAAATGCAAAAAGAGCCAAAGGCTGAAGCCCTCTCAGACATGCTGCCATGACAGTGGCCTACCCCCGCTGCTTTAACATGACTTAGAGATCTCACACCGCTGCTTGTGCTATCGCTCTCTTTTTCCTTATCTCAATTTGCAAACACACCAGATTTATTTGTCTCAGACTCTAAGGAGAGTTCCCAAGACTGTTCCGAGGTCATTGAGAACGAATACAAATGAGACCTCCAGGAACCTTGGGCTTCAGAGTCTGAATAAATTACATTTGGGTGTTTGTCACTGATAAAATAGGCAATCTCACACCTAAAAAACCAAATGTGTTGTTTCGTTTGAAATATTGACTGTGAGGAGTGGAGAACTGTACTTTACACACAAATAAAATACAGAACCCAAACCATCAAATTTAGTTGCTCTGCTTTCGAAGGGACTCACCGTTCAACCTTGGTGTCCAGTAGAAGACGCATTACTGGTGCCAGTCTACATGGCAGACCGCCGCCACTCCTCACCTAAGGTATCGATTCACTCAGGACCTCACCATTTTGTCAACTTCAAATCCTGATGGAGTGTCTCTGTTTAAATGTTTGAAGTTAAACTTCCAGCAAGACACATGTTCCCCGGATTATCTCCTCATCAATCTCTGTGCCTGCAGTGTGTTTATTAGGGAAGACCATGTTTTCATCTCTTTTATTTTGGCTGTAAGCTCATGTTCTGCATGCACCTGTTTTACAAATCAAAGAATCCACTCAGTATGCTACATGTATTCATTGCTTATTCATAAAGAAAGATGTGTAGAAGTCCAAAGCAGATTAGGTTGGAAGGCAACGCTGCAATGTTTGAAGATCTCACAGATTGCTGTTCAGTCGATATTCACAAAACTGAAAGACTGGCAAAATTTCAGATCTACAAAGACATAGCCGGCCACCTACTCTATTCAGAGATCCCCAGGAATCCTATGGATTCAGAGATCCATAGGAACTCTGAATGGGCTGTAGAGAGCCACAGCTCAGGTGGGAGAATCTATTTACTGGACAGCCATGAGTCATGTACTCCTCAAATCCTTTATCAACAGTAAAGAAAGAAAGCTGTTGCTGTTAACCATAAGATGTCTTATTTGCAATTTTTCCCAAGCTGCCTAGTGGCCACAGTAAACATGTGGAAAAGGATGGTTTGGTGAGATGATCCCACAATGAGCCTTTTTAGCCCACATGCTTATACTTTGTGTGGGGGAAGAATGAAAGTGCAAAATACTCTGAAATCATCATCACAACATGATGGTGGCAGGATCATGTTCTTGACTTTTATCTAACATTGCCAGGGAATCTGGTAAGAGTTAAGATTCTGTAAATGGAGTTTAAAAAGACAACAAATTTTTTCTTGGAATTTAAAAATGTGATGTTGGTTGTAACCAGACAAATGTGAAAAAGTGGTGTAGTTACTTTTCAAAGTTACTGTATGGGTAATCTAAATGAAACACTTATTCATATATTTTGTCGTTTTATTGAGTAGAATCTTGTTAAGATGTATGTGGAGTCAACCTATTTTCTAAGAAGTCTGCTTTCTTTTAAAATGTTGGGATTTCTGGTTTACAACGCTTTCAGGCATTGGCGCTATACTCTTCTGTAACTTTATTATTCAGTGGTATCAGTGGTTAACCTGTACTAAAGCAGAAAAGCAGACATTATATGCAAGCTTTACAGCTGTAAATAATGATCCCTAAAAAGAATTAAAGGGTCTTGCAAAAGATGCATGAGCACTTTAGAAACTTCTTTCCTTTTCAGAGGTAAGCATTCCCCATTCCTGTTTCCTATGCTATTACCTTAATTTAATGCTAAAAGTAGAACAAGGAGAGTAATTGGGTCAAAATCAGATGAGTATTTCAGTTTTGGATTATTTTACTTGTCTGAAACTTCTGTTGCATTAAAATGAGTTCCATAAATACGTGCTTGTGTGAGTTTCTGCATGTGTAGGCAACTTGCATGCATGAACACAGACCATTGGCAAGACAATGTATGTTGGAAAAATAACAATGGAACCTTGGGTAGCCCTATGATTCAGTATCCTTCCCATTCCCCATAGTTCCTGACCTGAGGGAAGGATCTGTCTTTCTTTTGGCAGGCTCCGCAACCACTCCCCCCCCCCTCTTGCTGCAGTTATCATCGCTTCATCTCAAATAGGAAAATAGGGGCATTCGCAGCGGCTGTTTTTGGGTTAGAGCTATTTCTCCAAATTTCTTTTTTCAAGTCAAGCCCTTCCAGGCCTGCTGGTGGCAGCTGCGTGTTCTGCTGTTCACTGGGGGCATGCCCTGGTTTCATGTGCGCTGTTGTGGTGGTGGGGGTGAAGCCGAGAGAGCAGGGTGGGGGAAGCATAGAGAAAGATGGAGGAGGAGAATAGACCCACTCCCGTTGTGCCACTCTGCCCCAGCCCCAGCCAGGGTGACACACTTACCAGCTAACATTCTGCCACCATGCACTGACACTGCAGGAAAAGCTACGCTCCCGCTTTGAACGGGGGCACTGGGTGCAGAGCCTGGGATTTCTCTTGGAGGAGACTCCTAAATCAGGCTGCTGTGGAAGATGGATGGTAATGTGCTGTCTCAGTGTCTTAAAGTACAAAGTTAGACCCACAGATTCTTGCTGAGAGAGGCTACAAAGCACCGGCTCCCTCATATTCTTTGTTTACACAGCCAGTGGAGTGGGACTACTTTACCTGGACCCTCTGAGTTCACTCACACAAATCCCCCCAATATGTTCAAGTGAACATAAGGAGCTTAGCCCAGAGAAGGCAATTCAGTCTGCTTTTCCAGCCGTTTTCTGGAAGTGACAAATTAGAGATGTTAAACAGCCTGGTGTGGGTATTACAACTAAAGAAGCATTTTGGTGAGGGATATGTACAAAGCATTATTACTATATTCAGCGATACTTTAAGCTTAGGCTTAAGTTCAAGTATTAACTTCATTATATACACCCAAGTGGAACTGATAACCTATAAAAACATCCTGTACATGGACTTCATTTAGGCACAAGCATTTTATGACATTCTAGATTTATTTTTCATTATGACATAAAATTGACAATATTGACAAACTTAAACAGCTTTGCACTCAGTACACCATATTTCTGCTCATAGCCTAAAATCATTCCTGTGATTTCTATGAGGGATTCTCAAACTTTTCATAACAAACATTAGCTCAGTAAATTCATAGATTTCTAAGTCTTATCATTTGCATAGACATTTTAAAAACGATATTGAAACAGTTTTAAATGTTATAAAAACAAAATAAAGAAACAAATATCTGATGACACTGCATGAGGATGGAGTTTATTGGTGTTTCGCTTTTACTTAGAAATCAAAATGTTTAAAATTTCACAAAAACCCTCCTGATTTAGCTGTCATTTGAAGACTGCTAACTTTCCATCTCTTCCATTAAATAAGACAAATTTCTCTGTTTAGAAATATAGCACTGAAAAAAATGTGGAGATCTGGAAAACAGAAAGTCACTACTAACGTAGCTGTTCTATAAAAGTACAGCCGACAAGTTGCAGGTGGCGCATCTGCTAAAGAACTGCATGCAGTTTTTTAGCTACGTGAGCAGAAAACAAGAAAATTTGTAAACTGATATCAACTTATGATTTTAATTTAGAAATAATTTGTTTTTAAAAAGGCAATTAACTCAAGGGGTGCAAATACTTTTGCAAGGCATTAACTATTTCACTGACACCACTGCATTTTGTAAACATGTTGGGTTTGGAAGTGTAAAATGTATGCATTTCTAAAATTGTGAATAATAGTTGAGAATATCATTGGTAAATTCCACTGGTTTTCCAACTTGGAAGTGGAAGTAGGCTTCCTGTTATGTTATGTTACATAACATAACATTAACTTGGCTCTGTTATTTCCAGCTCCAAGTTAAAACTTTAGTAGAAAATGAAAAGTCGAATATGTACACACCATCACTCACTCCTGGTTCACTGTTTTTTGGGGTTTTTTCTGCTGCACTTCTCTTTGAAGATGTTTTTATTTTTCTTTCCTGAAGCACAGACGATAAAGCTTAAATAACTCTTTGGCTGTTGGTGCTTATTTGCTCAATATCACAGTTAGTTCATTTCTACTTATCTTTAAAATAATTGCAACATTTCTTCTGATTACCTCTGAAGACAGCATAAGCACCATCAGTGGTACTTGTAGAACAGTTTGAAGACTATGGATTTATATGATTTAGAACCTAAATCACAGCGAAGCGCAGAAAGAGCCATTCTTAGGCTAATATACGGCATTTCCATGTTGTGGGTGTAACTGACACCAATCCCAGTGGGGCAATTACAAGAAATTAATTACCAGCCATTCCTGTATTAATGGTTTATTCCAAAATAAAGCAAGCTAATTTATTCATTTTGACACAGAAAATTGATTCAACGAGGATTATAAAAAGCTATTTGCTAAACAAAATGGAAGGAAGGAAGGGGAAATGAAGTAGGGGTTAAAAAAAGAAAACATAGTAAATCCTCCAAAAAGCAGTAATTAGCAGATGATAATGCCAGTGCTAGCAGTGTGCCTCCTCAACATTGACTGTTAAGTATTTGACTGGGGTTTTTACAAGCGTTTTTACTGTCTCCTTAGGTTTCCCTTCCTGTTTAGGCTGTGCTGAAAATCAGTGACTGCCAGAAAAGGAGAGAAATCTCTACGGAGAGAAGGGATGATAAGGAGGGGGGTGATGTCCTGTGGGGTTGGACCTTAATGGTGAGAAGAGAAAATGGGTGCGTTGTTAGGGAGTATGAGTGGGAGTGGGAGAGACATGATGTGACAATACTGCCTGAGTTAGAGAGTAAAGTGGGGTGTTGGGAGGGAAAGTGAAAGAGAGAGAGAAAAGCCCTCTGACAGCCTGAGAAACCTTGAGGTGCCATCTGGCGTGTGGGGGCCAAAGGACAGGGCTCGGCGACCTTTGACCCATATCCTCCTTTTAACAAACATCCCAGTGCTACAGATTTATGGGCTGCTTAGGAGCAATAACTGTCTAAGACCTGTGGAGGAAGCAAGCTACGTCTCTCTGCCTTTCAGGTGACTAGAGACCAGAAATTATTCTTAACGCTAAGATGTTGTGTCTCACTTGTGAGTTTAACCTGAGACCATGTCAGACAACATGGAGTGCAGAGAGGAAGAGAGCATGACAGTCATGGAGGGCTTGTTTCCTTCTGAAGCTTTTAACTTTGTCCTTGCCAATTAAAATATTCTTTAATTTGTAAGAACCTGGAATAGTTTTCTGCTGAGCCATTGACGGAGAAGCTATTATCTCTATACTTGAAATACAGTTGTATCTGATAACTTGATTTAATAGTCCACCAGGTTTTGCAGAATAGCTCAAGCCTGAGCATATGTGAATCACAAATTTTCATTTGGATAAAGTTTGAGACTTTGACTAGACATTTCTGACATATGAAGATGCTTTTTTATGGGGATTTTGGCTTTATGATAAGGGTTGTTGTCCTGATGAATATGTGGTTATTTTGGAGTCTCTGACGATGTTTCTTCCATGATTGCCATGTCTTTAGCTCAATCCATTTTTCCGCAATATCTACGGAAAATAGATATTCCATAGGGTTATGTTTATATAACATAAACAACTGAATTTATGTTGAGATTATATTGAACACAGGTGGACTCAGTTTAATAATTAACAGTTAACATCTGAACTTGATGCACTGGGGTTATTTTAGGGACAACAGAATAAGCTGAATGCATATTTCTTGAGAACGTTGTCCTCTAATTTGAGCTCATCACATTTAGTGGTAAAAACCATACTTTGAAGTTTTGTTGTTTCAATGTGAGAAGTTATAAAAACATTTAACATATGAATAGTGAAGCTATAGACTTGGCAGAGACAAATATGATTAGAACCCAGGCTGCTTGTGAGATTACGAGTCAATTGTGGTTCCAAAGAACTCAAAATCGCATGTCCATCTAAACATGTGCACACCATTATTCGTAACAGAACCCCTTCCTTTTGTTAGCTAATAAGTGTTTCAATAATACATTTAAAAGGAAACATTACTTGTTTAGCCAGGTGGCATTCACCTTCGAGTAGTGGAGGTAACTTACTCTGTTGCTTCATTTCTATTCACTGTTTAAAGGGTTGAATAATTTTGCAACTGTAAAATTACAGTTTACAGTTGTTTAAAATAATTATTGCAAACACCTGAAAATTTGCGCATTTTTTAAAGAAATAATTGAGATACAACTTCTTTAAACATAGCAGTGGTTAAAGAATAATGCATTGTTCTTTGTGAACACTGTGTGCCTCAAATGACTTAGATGCCTAAAATATCTCTAGACAGGCCAAATAACTGACATGTGTGCCGCTCTTCTTCCACCAATATCTGCTTTCCCTTTATGCAGCGTGTTGACATCATAGATGCTAATGTCTGCTCACTAGTGCGACCTCTCATTGAAGGCTGCCCAGAATTCCAGTCATTTACTCCTATCGGGAAGCAGCAGGATCAGTAATGCTAACTATGTGTAGCATTCCTGGGAAGATTGTACCACGGCCGGAATGCCCTCATATTAATGCTCTCTATTTCAGCGGTATGTCTCAATCCAGGCCTGCAACAACCCAATGCTTCCATTGTTTCCAGGCCTCCTTTGTGAAGCAGTCAGGGGAGAAAAAAAATCATTTCTTTTCTACAAGCATGAAAAGATTTTATTGAAGTGCTGTTGCGGTCGTGGAGCGAGGGTAAAATGCTCAGTGCCCACAAAAAAATGCCCTCACTCAACAGCACCAAACCCATGTTTTTCACTGAGGCCAGACAGCATCATAGCAACAGAGGGAGTGATGCATAAAAGATGACTTCAGAGGCAACCCTTTGACATGCACTTCCAAAACCAGACACACGATGGGCTACTTTCAACCAAACGGGTCAAATGAAACTGTTCTCTCCAAGCATTAGGTGCTATGCTGCTCTTTTTTTAATCTAAAGTAAATTTGAATGTATCTGTCTGTTTGGTGTATCTGTCTGCAGAGAGAGTCACATCTCTATGAAATTTAACGAGTATGCTACTCTGCTCAGGATTTTGTATATGCATGCAATCTACTCAGCCTCACAGCGAGTCTTCCTAATTGCTGTCTGTGCCTTAGCTTCTCAAAGAAAAGAAGATATACTCAACAAGTGTACTTCTTGTTGGGGTCAAATTCTCATGTTAAAGGCAGACTATATCAATCCTCAATTTTTGCTTTCTTTTTGGGATACAATTTATTTTTTTAAAAGGGACATTGTGGTCCTTAACCTTGCTAGCCCCCGCAGCAGCTTCTCCATATTTCTCTAAATTTCTTAAGATTTTGTTCATTTCAAACAGTCAAGTCACTCAAAAGTCAGAAGCAGTTCTTGTAGTTCACAAAGGTTGAATCTAAATTATATTTGTCATCTAAGCACTCCGATATAAATCACACTTCCAGTTTAAACGAGTCCTAATGTATTAACCTTATTGTTTTACGACATTAAGACAAAAATGTCATTGTGAAGCATAGACAACCAGGCCACTGTTTACTGTTTTGTTTTGTTGTTTTGCTTCGATTTAATTTTCAAAGAGCTGTTCTCATTAACATGATTTCCAGTTTGAGTGTTCAGAAACTAAATTCCAGTTGTAATTTTACAGGAAAGCTGTGCATTGTGCAGCTTTTTAACCACCAAAGGGTTAAAGACAACATCTGTGCTGTGATCGCAGAGAAGTGCTTGAAGACACAGGATTCTGTGTGTCACATCTATATTCCTCTGCTAAAACAGCAGCAGACCCATGCACAGTAGCTATAAAAGTGGGGTAATAAAAAAAAAACTCAGAATAATCCATTGGTTTTTATGGTTGGAGTAGGAGCCTTGAATTTGTTTTAAGTCTAATGCAAAGAAGAAGCTTTTACGTTTACGTTTAAAGTGAAAGGGCAAAAACATAACGTAAATTTTGAGTTTCCACAAAGATCTATATATGTGTCAAACAGTGTGAACTGGACTTGTGTGCATACTCCCCACTGCAAATCTTCTGTGCATAAGAAAGCTAAAGATTATTATCAAACAACTGATTGCAGTTTGAGTCACTCCTAATAGTTTTTCTTTTAGTGACACTAGACAGAACTACACTCACGTCATGTTTTGCAGTATAAATAGTATCGTTAACTTCACAATTGTCCAAGTCATTTATGGCACTCATGAAAACTTTGCCAAAGAACTTTGTAAAAAAGATACAATTTGTTCTTCGATATGCCTTTCTCTTAAAAATAGAGATGGTTTCTCAAAACTGCATGCTATTTAGAATTCTCTATATCGTTCAGTGACTTCAATCTCTTTACATTATAATATATTGGAAATATGTTCCTATAAATAAATTCCGTTGTAAGAGCAAGGAACCACCCTAAAATACTTGGGCGCGTATTTTAGGGTAAATGTGCTTACACTGTGTGCGATAAATGTGTGTGTTAGTTTGAGACCACAATCCTACAAGAATGGGATGGGTGAAAGAAATAGCAATTGTCCTCCAGGACCTCAGACACTCATGAAATTAATCTATTATCTTCCTGTGCAGCTGCCATGTACGATACAAGGTGCTTGACAATTCCCCCTTGCCATTGCAACTCCATGACATTTGCCCATTCACTAAGCTCGCTGACACCAACAGGATCTAGCCTTGCTGCCAAATTAAGGCAACGAGGGGGGAAATGAGAGTGGCGGCACCGGCCAGGCGAGAGCCAGAGAGGCGGGATGGATTACCCCTTGTGTTTGAAGGCCTGACCTAAGCACCTTGCCCAGGGGCTTTTTATCAGCTGGAGCTGAAAAACACCTTCAGGAGCGAGGCGGCATTAAACCCGCAGTCAGTTGTAATGGTCTGACAAGGCTGTGCTGTCCTTGCACAACTCTTGACTCCCTCCCCTTCTTCACTACTATCCCTTCTCCTCATCTCCGCCTCTCTCCCAGACTAGGTCTTCTATCTAAAGATCTGTCTGGTTGGGAATGAGCAGATTTTAAATGCCTGTCGTCCAGTGTCACAGTAGAAGGTGCATACAGGGTGTCCAGTGTCATAGCAAAGGTTGGACCCTGTCAAGGGCAAAATGAATTTGTTGCAGGAAAGAAGGGTTGAGCGAGAGCGAGAGAGCAGTGGAGGGATATATTATGGAGAATGATGAATAACCTTAAGTTTCACAGATACACCACAAAAACGATGCAGGAAGAGGAGAGGAAAAGGGAGGAGGGGTGAATGGAGGGAGCAAAGAAAGATTGGTAAAGAGGGGTTTGGCCTGGGCGCCGCTGGCTCAGGCTTACGGATAGCAGCTGTCAAAAGAGCAAGGTTTTATTTATTTATTGTTAGTCTGCTTAAAGAGATGGTGAAGGTCAGGCTATGTGTCTGCTCCCCCAGCTTTGTTATGTGAACTGGATCAATTTATGAAATATGTCTTAACAATGCTGCGGTTCTAATCTGTTTCTCTCCCACGACTTCTCTTTCACACTCCCTGCTCCTTTTCTGCTATTTGTGTTTGCGCTGTTGCCACCACAGCTAGTGACCAAGGTAACCTCATCATTGCAGTCACTGCTGTTGCTACTGTGTTGTAGAAGTAAGAGGTCAGTATATTATTTCCTCAGAGAGGGAAACAAGAGATTCTGTCAACTGTGATTCAAGGACAGTCTTCCTGAACTCTGAGGTTACATATATGAGAAAGAAGTTTATTTATTATGAATAAGTCTAAGAATAGCTTAAGTTTTAGAACTCAAAGTAGAGCTTTCCCTTTCATAAACCACCACTAATAAGGACAAAATGTACCTCTACTATGCACAAATGTTTAAATTTCCTTTTTTGTTCAAAAGGCTATTGACTGGGAGTTAAATTGATCTAGGATGATATATTAAATGGGAGTTATAGACACTCAATCTGTTTGTCTGTTACTTTTATGTCATTTATAGCATTCACAGTGCAATCCACCATCAGTCTTTCTTCTCATTGTGCTATTTGGCTTTCACATTTTCTGTCATGACTCTTGTCTTCTAGAGGTCCTTAGATGACTCTGCACCATAACCGCACCACCATATCCCACTGTCAATTCATATATGTAGAGTCTGCCACCAGCTGGACCTTAATTCATGCTTAAATGCACAGTGCTATGTATAAATATGGTGTGCAATGCTGAAGAGTATAGGCTTCAGTTTTGTTGCTCTAGACATACTTTCCATAGATAGTATTTGTGGTGCTTTTGCATGTTGCTTTGTTTCATCTTATTCTGACTGTTTGGTAAGCTAGACAGACTGTGGCCTGCCTCATACTGCACTGCCCTGCAGCCTTTCTGCTCTGCTAACAAACCACGGCACTATAACAGGCCCTTCTATGTCTTCTTCCTTTTTACTATAGTAAAAGCTCGGCATTTGCACAATTTGGATCTAAACTTGAAGCATATCTGATCAGTCTGAGTGTACCCTACAGTTCTGGTCCCATTTTCCTCAGTGGTTAAACTAGCATGAAAAGAGAGTAGGGACGTGTTGTTTGGGAAGCGGTTGCACATCTGAGTTCAATAAAGTAGAGAGTTGGGTCATACAGGTTTTCTTTTCATATGTGAACTAAAGTGAAGACAAGCGAAGCTCAGGGGCAGCTGGTTTGTGCTTTTCACGTGGTTTTGTGGAGGGGTGACAGAGTGGGGATGGAAGTTGACAAGGGGGCAAGTAAACAGACTGCAGAAAAGCAAAGGGAAATGCATGAAGACCCGTTTGTTTTGGATTGCTCTGGGCTCAACAGTTTACAGACATAAATATAAACAGATAGCAGGAACAGTCAGTCCTCTGCACTGTAAAAATATGGAGGAGAATTACTCCAAGATGACCCCTTGATTATGCCGTTAGGGACGGCTCGACACAAACAACATTCAACGTGAGCACTTTGTGTTGTAGAAACAAAGAAGGAAAGTATTAAAAAATAACAATGGAAAGGTTTAAATGTTTATTTTCACAAGTAATTTAGTGCTGTATTTAAATTGTTGAGTGTTTTGTAGCTCATAAAGCATGTAACGATATAATTATTTGAACATATCTGTTAATAATTGATTATTCTCTGAATCCATCTGCAATATACCGGTAATCCTTTTTTTTTTGTAAGTCTTATACACAGAGACAGAAAAATTGGTCAGTCAAATGAAAGCTTGATCGGCCTCAATCAGTGACCAACATGTCGGAAATTAAATTATTTTCTGATCAGTGAATGCACCACCAGTTACACTGAAAGCAACGCTCGTCGTAGTGGAATCTTTCTCTGAAAGACGGAGCATAAATGTTAGCAACTCTAAGTGTCAGTTAAGTGTGTATAAATAAAGTCAAGGGAAGAACAAAAGGTGACAGAAACTCTATTTTGCATGGAGAAATGGCAGTTCTCTATTCATATTGTCAAAGAGAGCTACCCTTTGTTGGGTTCTGTTCAGTTGCTTCTTTCCCTCCTTGGGGATGTTCCATCAAATCTTTTGAAAGAGAGAATTGATTCAGTCAACTTCAGCAGATAGCAGGAAATCTTAATGTATTACAGATCACGTGCTAAAATAAACTGATGCTAAAAACAGCTAACAATAAGTCTTCTGTCTCCAATAATACCTTCCACAACAAATAATGTTAGAACAGTTAGTATATAATGGTGTGCTCATTGATTGAATTACATTTATGACTTCAGGTGTGCTAACTTCATATCTGAAGCAAATGCTCTGTACATCTGGCTGATGTTGCCTCTTCTCTTAAAATTAAAGAAAAAAGATAATTGCAGCAGGAAAGCTGAGATTTTTTTTTTACCTTTATTTAACCAGTGAAGTCCCATTGAGAAAAAAAACAAACCTTTTCTTCAAGAAAGTCCCTTAAGAAGAATTATGTTTGAAGACTGTTTTATTAAAGTTCTCAAAGGGAAACTGGTATCACCTTTAACTGGTACGAGCAGGTCAAATTTTTCAAAATCTAAGTGGTTATTGTAAATAAACCACAAATCTCTATGCATTACAGCTAAACTTTTTGTTTCCCCGGTTTTTAAAGCAGCTTAGAGTTTTCTGTTTATGGCACCAGGTCTCCTATGCACACATTATTTTGAAATGCAAAGCTGTTGAGCAAGTGCTCCTTGGCCCGGGATATCAAGAAACCGACACGGATGGCGAACGTATTTGATCCATGGGGTTGTATCCTTTTAGCCTTATTCAAACTGTGGATTCATCTAAATTCTATGGAATCTTCTGCAACACATTTTTCTCTTTCTCCCTTTTCGCCCTCAGAGTTCAGAAGCTTGTAGGTCTTTAATTATGTATAATATTCTTTTGCCCTGTTTTATGGAAACTCCAGACTGGATTCGCACAAGTCATCGACTTGAAAGTTTGAAAACCTCCAGTGACAAGAATATTAATGTGCCAGCAGTGTCATATCTGTTTCAGCTCATGCATATTCAATGTCCCCCCAGCTCTCCAAGATTTATGTCAGATTTTGCCAGAGTGTAGTTTTCCACCATTGGAGATAATAGCATGCTAAATTGATGTTATCGGGGGCAGGTTTTCCCCGTCTCTACTCCTCTCCAGGTCGGGGGGGTTGGGCGAGGGGAGCGAGGAGCAACCCACTCGCCTGGCTGCTATTCAGACTGTTGGCAGCTTTAACGTTCACCTCCACCCACCGGACTGCTCTAGAGTGGTAGCAGGGACTGAAAAACCTCCGTCATGGGTGGAGAGGAGTGCATATTTTGGAAGGAGATTAGGGGTGATCCCGTGGATTATCTTTTAATTAAGGATGGTTGAGTTGTGCCCACTCTGGTGGAGCAAACGCCCAGCTGCTAATGAAGTTTAAACAGACATACTTTATTTAATTACCGCTAATCGCTGGGGCCCAAAGTCCGGCCCTCTTTGATCTTCCTGTCGCACTGTAATCTTCCTGGCAGATACCATCTCCCGTTCTACCCAGATCCCTTTTAGAAGTTGCTACGGGAGGTCCAAGATTAACCATGGGTTAATTGAGACTGCCAGGCTGCTGTGTGATTGTGTGTGTGTGTGTGTGTATTTGAGACAGAGTAAGAGGACCTGAGATGGGAAGAGGAGACACTGGGAGGATGGGCAGGAGGTTGATTGATGTGTTTGTGGCCTTAGAAGTCATCCTGTTTTCTCGGCCTCTGCACTCTCTCTGTCTCATAGTGTGTTACCAAGTCAGGATGTTTTCGGTCACACACAGCTTTGACTGTTTGGAACCAAGATAACAGGTTGCCATGAATACAATGCCTTGAAATAAAACTGCTTGGA
This sequence comes from Xiphophorus couchianus, assembly GCF_001444195.1. Lineage (NCBI taxonomy): Eukaryota > Metazoa > Chordata > Actinopteri > Cyprinodontiformes > Poeciliidae > Xiphophorus > Xiphophorus couchianus. The sequence goes on from NC_040239.1 coordinate 20,046,512, forward strand.
CCCTTTGAATTTATTGTTTGCATTTTATTTAAATTTTTAGGACATAAGTGAAAAACTGTATAATTTAAATTCCATATCACAAATATGTGATTCTCATGTTGCTCAACCATATAGAGTATAAAATCCTGATAACGTGCATTGAAAATTCAAGTTTGAAAGGTTATAAAATGTTAAAAAAATTCACTTTTTTTAACAAAGAAAAAAATACAAATATATATTGAGTGTCTCTTACTTTACAGTCTCTTCTACAAAGATCAGTACATATACAGTATATACAGTATATATATATATATATATATATATATATATATATATATATATATAATGTAAACTTTATTGAATTTGAACTTTAATGAAATGCTGTTGAGTTAAATACTTATGAGAGTGATTTGAGCCTGGCTGTTTGCGTCCACACGAACACCCGTTCGGCCAATTATTGTTTGGTACAGCATTGTTGTTGGCATTGTACATGTCAGTGTAAGTGAATGTTGAGCAGCTGTTATCTTTGTAAAGTTCAGAAAGGTCAGGAGAGGCAGCAGAGAGCCCAGTTAGAGGGTTTGTGCAATGCTATGTGCGAGACAGAGAGAAAGAGAGTTGAAGACGAGGAAAGAAAGAGCAAAGGAGAGGAGGTGGAGGGATGTTTTTATCTGACCTGGGGGAGCTATGAGCTTCCTGTTAATTGGGTTGTTGCAGCGACCATGGGCAAACTGTGTGACTAGAGAAAAATACTGTAAAAAAAAAAGGAAAAACCCTAAGAGGCAGTTTTGTCTCAGCTGAGACATATGGAAGAGGAGCTGTGAGCACACTGAGTCTTCATCTAGAGGGAGAGAATGGAGAAGGTGTGAGGCACAGAGGCAGAGATGCTGAGCATGTTTCCCCAAATTAATGCAGTATCCCCAAATCGAGTGTAAGAGAGCCAGAGGACACACTCGCCGTGGTAAACTGATCTCCCTATCTGTACCTTTATCAGGCGTGCAAATAGCAAACAGCCACAGAACTAAAATCCTTTGTCTTAAAAAACGCTCACACCCACTCACCCTAACTTCTCTCTTCCATCCTCACCCTTTCAATATGTTTCTACTCCTTTCCTTACCCTTGTGCTCCTGCCTGCCTGCTCCCGTCCTCCACAGCGGAAAGATTGCCAATAACTGGGTGATTTATATTCCAATAAGAGATGTTAACTAAACCACCGCATGCATATTCATACCTGGAGCTGTTGATTAATGCTGGCTACACCATAACAGAAAATGTGTATTGTTTTCCTTTTTTTATCGTATCATGAACCAAAGAGTCGGTGTTATGTGCCCCGCAAAAAGATTTACTGCTTTAATTACCCATAGTAAGATGGCAAAAAAAAAAAAAAAACAATCATAGCCCTGCTTAAAATGTGGTTGATGGAATTATGCGCTGCAATTTGTGAATAATTGAATCTTTCCTTCAGATTGTGACAGAATAGCTAATTTATTAATAGACGTACACAGAGTTGAGTCAAAGCCGTGGTCGGTCCTGCGGGTAGAACTGCTTTCAAGAGAACGAACCCCTCTTTTAAATAAGTTACAGAAACACAGTCCTGTGCAGACGCTTTGGTTGCAAACAAACCCAGAAGACAGAAAAGGGGGATTGAGGAAAAGAAAGAGAGGGAGAGAAAGTGCTCAAACTTTCACAGACACCGGGTGTTAAACACAGTGACGTCTCAGAGGCCCTTCGGTGGAGGAAATGAAATATTAAATGCTTTAGTGTTTATTAATAGGATGAAACAAAGGGCTGCTTCCCTTTGACTTGTGCACATTGACACTTGGCACACAACAAACAAAATCAAATATGGTATTGATCCATTATGGATGAAAAAGCCTGCTATGCATAAGGAAGCATTATTTAAGAAATTAGGAAATAGACTAAACGGGGAGGCATGCTGTTGAAGAAGACTGTCAGCTGCTTTGCTGTTAAATACGTTTCACTTAATATCTATCGGTGTGCTACAGATGAGTTTGATTTATACAGGCCCTCCAATGCCAATCTTGACTAAATATTGAGATAATTCGATATGTTTCTGGAAATGTCCATTCATATTAATTTGTCCAAATATGTGACGAGAGGCAAGGCCTGGGGTGTCACTTAAAGTTGTTGCAAGTTAACCCCTGGTCTTTCTCCGCAAGAGCCTGTGGCACCCAAAATAAGATGTTGTGACACAGCGACTCCTGCCGCAGGCCAAGGCCACTGTTCACACTTTCTATCAATTTGTTTTATCATTTTTTTCATTGATCATCAATTTCTTCCAGGATTATCTTTGGTCCCCAAGAAAAGAAGAAAAGTCTTGGTTTTTTCAATGACATTTTTTGACATCTTTGTGTTTAAACTTTTTTTCATTTAAAAACATCCTTGATTTTTCTTTTTTATATATCCTTGGTATTTTGAATGACAAACCAGCCGGTATGAAGTTGCAGAGAAGTTTAAATCAGGGTTAGCCAAGGTTTGATCATCTCACGGAGCACCGTTCAATCTGTCATCAGAAAATGGCACAACTGCAAGGCTACCATGAAATTGCTGTCCCTCAAAACTGACTGGCAAAAATAGCATTAATCAGAGAAGCAACCAGTTGTGCAATGGTAGCTCTGAATGAGCTGCAGAGATTTACACCTCAGGTAAAAGAATCAGTTGACATCGCAACTCTGTACTCTACAAATCTGGACAGATTGCAGAAATAACAGCCATTGCATATTTTCCAGATATGTAGGGGAAAAAGCAAGCATGTGGAAGATGCTCCTCTGATGAAAGTTTTGGTCAGACAAAACCAAAATTTTGCTTTTTGTAACTTAAGCAAATCATAGGGCACTAAGCGACTTGGGAAAGGGATTAGAGTTTGCCTTCCAGCAAGACAATAACCCTTGACATACAGGCACTTGAATAGTTTAGATCAAAATATTTTCAGTTGTCCAGGTCATAAATCCAACTGGATGTCTAAGAGTGTCTGTAAAAAGTAAACCTTGCCAATTACTTTTTACAGATACCATTCAATCTGACTTAGTTTGAACTACATTGAAAGAGAAAAAAGGTTTTTAAAAATCCAGTCTGTAAAGCTGGTAGAAACATATTCTCAAAGAACTGTAACTGCAGTAGGTTCATGCAAAGTACAAACTCAGCGGGTCTCAAGAAAAATGCACAACTCCATTTTTATGTATATATTTTATTTAAAGGAAATAAATAATAATTTACTTTCCTTCCTTCCAGTGTTCCACTTCAGATTAGTTTATGTTGTTCCATCAACTAAATTACAAAGAATGCATTGAAATTGAATGACTGTTGTCGCAAAATTTTAAAACGTTCAAGGGTTATGAATATTATTCTATTGTCTATTACATGGAACTGAATAAAAAGGACAGCATGTTATGCTATGCTATCTATGTTATCTATATATCTAAGTTAACATAGAGTAACACTCACACTCACATCACAGTGTACCTCTTATGTTCTTTCACTCATACCTTTTTTTAGTCTCACTTACACACATTTGACATGGAGTAGAAAATCCCCTATAGCTTTTTCATACTAGTTATGGTTTCTGTGTTCTAATGTGTTCCCCAGCTGTGTGTTTGTCCATCCCTAAGGAGCTGAGGCATAACCGCTGTAGTGAACCTGATAACATCTGGGAGTAACTGATGATTTTGCCCACACGATCCAGAGTCTTAGCACCCACAGGCGTCTTTGCAAAACCCGGTTTCCCTTGGACCCTTTCAACACCTCCTCGACACCCGTTTAATACAAATTCCATTGGAGAAAATAAAACTTGCCCCGTGTTTTAATAATAAGTGTGAGACTGCAGAAATATTTCTCATAACCTTTGAAGTGGAAGTTTGTGGGTTTGTGGACACAGAAAAGTGAAAAAGGGGACACTTTAAATGTTTAATTTATATTATTTCTCCACAACCTGTCAGTTGACTTTATAACAGGTTTTCATCTTGAATTGGAGATAGAGTGGAATTAGAAATTTTCTGTTTGTTTGCTATGTTTTTTTAAAGAGATATTTCTCTATGTTTTCCTCCACTATCTAGGCTATCAATGAATTAAGCAGTCTGTTTTGGAATGTTAGTTAGCAAAAAGAACTTAGCAAAGTGTAAACTACTTATCCAAAGCTTATGCTCTTCTTTTGTTGAACACTTATATAGTTTTATATGCATTGTGCAAATAATTTAAAATATGAAAATGTTTTATGTATATGATAGTTTCCATTTTTTATGCCTATAAATTGCATCAGCATTTTTTAATTTGAACTCTTAACAGTAACTGCCTTTAATATGCAGTGCCACCCCTGCACATTTTCTATGGATCTGCAAGTGTGTTTGCCTTCACATCAACATCTGAAGTCCAAGGGGTCAAAAAGGGAGTGCATGATGGCTGACGAGGGGATGTATATGACCCACTCTGTAGGAGGAAAAATAAACAAAAACGGAATGAAGAGGAGGAGGAAGAACAGGGAAGGCAGCGGAATAATGAAAACAAAGAAGAAGTGCTTTCTCCAGCTGTTTTCCCATGGAAAGACACCAGTTATCTCACTCAGCTTGTTACAATAGAGTGAACGAGCCTGGTGGGATCTGGAATTGACAACTTGTGTCTGCTTAGTTACACTAGTTAATGACCCTAATTATCTTCCTCCTTGCTGTGAACAGTCAATAAACAATTAGTGTGGCATATGGACCCCCTAAACTCTTGTGTTTTCTATCTCCAAGACAATGGGGTGTCCTTCTCTGGCAGTGGTAAAGTGTCAGTACAGGCAGATTAAAGTATGTGGGAAAGAGTAATCAATGTCTTGTTTTAAAACCCACTATCCTTTCCTAAAAGACTTTTCCTCCCAAACTAAGTACTGCCAGTTACAAGGCCTCAATGCCTTGTATTAATCCATGTATTTTTTATCCTCTGCTCTCTTTGATATTTCTCTTTTAGAATTAAAGACAAGATGCTAATTGAAATTATTTTGTCTTTGGGGCCTTAAGGTAGCTTTTCCAGATTGAGTCCCTCATTGCTGCCCATTTTCCACTGGCCATGAACAGACCTGTCATTTGTTTATGAACCCCTACCATGGGGCTCTCGCTCCATCTCCCCTGCAGAAACAGTTAGAAATGATGGTGGGAAAACTCTTTGAATATGGATGGAGTTCAGGTGAACTACACCTGAACCCTGTCTATGATGTCTTTATACAGAGGTGTTTCTGGCTTTCTTTTTCTTTTTAGCCACCATCAAAGTTCAAGAGGCAGTAGTGTTTTGTATTCAGGGAGAAGAGAACCTTTGAAACCTTTTGGATAAAAGAGACGCACTGTGTCAGTCTGGAAGGTAAAGAAGAGGGAGGGTGAAGGGCTAAGAGGGTGTGTGAGAGGGGAAGAAAAGGTTGCACCTTGCTGTGCTGTTTTACTGACTAATCTCTAATAAGCTCTAACCTGCACACAGTAAAATGTCTGACAAATGTTAACACATAAAGTTAAAGTAGTACACTTGTTTATAATCTCTAAGCTGATATTTAGCTTCTGTAGTGACATGTAGCGTAAACAATCAGAAAGTTGGCTATCCTGTCAAAAGCATTTTATTTTGTTTAAAATCTAAAGACATCCATCTGCTCTCTCACAAATGTATCAAGACACTGATATTGGACACAAACACACTGATTACTTAGTCAAAGGGATTCCACTTTGTTTTGACAGTCAAAGGGCGAAACAATCTTACAAAGGAGGACTACCCAATATATCATAAATCTGTCATCACAGTGTGTATGCATATGCTTACTGCAAAGAACTGGTTGGACTTCTATAAATGTCTGATAATTAATTTGGCAGCTGAAATTTATACTTCCTATTCGAGTTAGATTTTTGGTGGCATTTAGCTGGTTGCTAAATGCCACCAAGTGGCATTTGAGTTTAGAATTCAAAGACGTAATAAGTGGCTAAAGTCATCAACTACTACATTTTCAAATTACAAGAGCAGAAACACTATTCTGAAATAGTAAAGTTGCACCTATAACCAGCATGGATGTAAACGCTTGAATTTGTTGGGAGCAGTGAAGGCCAAAGTCTAACATCTGCTGTGAGGAAGGATCTACAATGATGCTTCTTTGTGCACCAAGGATGCAACAGCCTGTCCCCGAAGGGGCTTTCCAGTTCAGCCACAGTTTCATGCATGTCCATCAGTGATGTTATTTTAGCTACAGTTCTGTCTCCCACCACCTACACTGGGTTGTTGGGGCATCCTAGCATAGAGCATGCCTTCCTGATGAGCTTATTTAACCACTTCCTTTTAGCTCTAAATAAGCTGCTGCTCCATCATATAACACCATAGAAGGTGGCTGAAAACATTCTTAAGGACATGATTCCCACAGTGCTTCCAGGCTTCTTCAGGTGGGTCAGAGCTTGGTGCAGAATGTAGATGATGGCATCATCCACCCCAATGCTTGTCTGGCAGGCAAACTGCAGCAGATTCAATGAAGACCTCACTAGGAAGTGTAGATGGGAAAGGAGTCTTCATAGATGTAAAGTCAGGGAGGGCTACTGGCCATTTGCTGCTCTGGGGGTTTGGATATTTGGTTTTTGGGACAGGAACCACAGTGGAAGTCTTTCACAGGTGTGGTACTTCTCCCAACTTCAGGCTCAGGTTGAACATTAATCCCATGATGCCACACAGTGGTCTGCACAACACCCCAGGAGCCTGGAGCGGATGCTGTCTGGTTCTGAAGCCTTTTGCACCTTGATTTTTTTGTAGCTCATTCCTCACCTTAAGTGTTGAAAGGGACAAGATGGAGTTTGGGGGAGGGAGTCTGTGGGATCAAGTCCTCTGAAGTGAAGGGGCTGGATAATGGCTGAGAGCTGAGAGGTGTGAAGTGCTGAGAAGAAAAGCAGGGAGTCGTCAAAGATCAGGGGGGTAACAGCAGGCCTTCTAGACTTTTTTGTTTTCATATTTTGGGCTTATGTTTCACACAAATGGATTTCTACACCAAGCAGACGACCAAGAAAAGAGTCATATATTCATGGATATGCAGCTATCCCATGAGCAACTGGACTCATAACCTTTGCAAAAATGCAAATTATAAGCTCCAACCCAGCTTACCATACCCATCTTTTCTGGGAAAAGTTTTTTTTTTTTTTTTTTCCCCGACAGTCCAATGTAGTAGCTTATTCAGAGATGGAGTGGGCAGTTGGGAACACAGCAAATCATAATATAGTTGGGGAGGGTTTTAAACAAGGGAGGTGCTAGCTTGTAGAAAGGTATATATTTCATGATGATCATTTCCTGACAGAGAAAGTTGAGACTACATTTGGGTTTTAAAATATTTTCTGCTGTTATTTTAGGTTTCTTTAACACAGAAAAAGCCCAGTAGCTCTGTTTTGAATATTTCCCTTTGGCTGATGTAGAAAAGTTCAGATCTTTTGGTATGTGGTCTATCCCTGCTGGCAGAGGTTCTGACGCCTTGTAATGGCCCTCCGTGGATTTGATAAGATTACTGCTTTCCTAACTCATTCTTTTCCCTTTACTTTTCTATTTCAAGGGATATGGTGACTGTAATCAGAATAAGGGAATTCAGATCTGTTTTAGTGGGAAAATTTGTAGAAAATTGAATATTTGGTTCCCTGATTTGTGCAAACCTGCTGTGAAATACTTTGAGAACTAATGCTTTAGTAACTTAAACTGATGTACCAATTAGGCCATTATGACGTCTGACAAGTGAAGTGAATAACACTGACTGCCTATTCAGTGCACCTATTAGTGGGTGGAATGTACAGTCATATTCAATAAATTAGAAAATTATTGAAAAGCTCATTTATGTTAGTAAATCAATTTGCTAAGTGAAACACATTGCATAGATTAATTCAGAGACGGATGTTTTTGATCCTTTATTTCTGTCAATTATGATGATTTTATGCCTACAGCTAATGAAAACACATTTTAGAATAAGATATACATCAGACCAATTAATAACATATTTAATATAGAAAAAAAGGGCTTAATGAAAAGTGTGTTTACCTATTGAAAGGTTGTTTATTTTCAAAAGGTCCTTAAAATCTAAAAATTAAGCCTAACAGAACACATAGCAACTTATTAAAAATGACTGCTATTAGGGAGCAAGTTCACATTTTGTTGTTTGGTTGTGTTAGACAAAAGGACAAAAGGATTCATGATGGCATCATAGTGCCATCATGAATCATGACAGGTGTTGAAAGAGCTGCTGCAGCCATCTTGGAGTCAGATATGTGCATCAACTGCTTGCAATACAAGAAGCAAAGATATACAGGGAAAGCTGCAGGCACAAACTATTAAGAAGGTGGTCATAATGTTATGCTTGGATTCTATATTAGGATACTTTCTTACAAAACACTCCCAGGGATTTGTAATTCATGCACAAATGAGTTTTAACCAATAATACATTCTGCTCAATTTACACAAGGTGTATTATAGAAAATACATTATTTTATTATTGGATATCATCTATGCAACAGCTGCGACAGACTGGCGACCTGTCCAGGGTGTACCCCGCCTCTCGCCCGGAACGTAGCTGGAGATGGGCACCAGCAACCCTCCCGACCCCATTAGGGACAAGGGTGAACAGAAAATGGATGGATGGATGGATGGATCTATGCAACAGTGTTCTTATTGGGCAAAAAATAATTATCCCTTTTTTTAAAGAGAAATGTTATCTTACGGTGGCTTCCCAGTACAAATCACAGCAGTAACAACATTGTATTTAGGTTTCGGTTCACTTCTGGTTTGCTGCTACTTGAAGCATGCTTTTTTGTATGCAATTAGGCTAACTGAACTCTTGAGTACTAATGGTAAGATGGTCGGCTCAGGGGATTAACTTAGTCATGTTGGAGAGTTAGTGGAGGGTCTGCTCATGAGAGGCCCTATTGTCCTCCCAGGTCACTGATCTAGGCCTTCATACCCACTCAAGATCAGGACTTTTCCCTCTTTCTCTTTCCACTCCAGAGGGCAACAGAATTGGATGCATTGTGTGATATGAGGTGGAAAAGAGTCCACTGCCCCACCCATCCACTTGGGTCCTAGAGTGTGTTTTGAACAGCGCTCATCACAACACTGGCTGCGCACATGCACACACTCATACGCACAAATGCACAGTTGTGTCCCATCTCCACTCGGCAACTAAATGGGAAACTCCAGCTGGGAGAGCCATTGATGGCTTCGTAACAGGCCGATTGTTTCCTATAGAAGAGGGAGGAGTCGGGTGGAGAGAGTAGGCAGTTCTCAAACTCCACCCCCAGCCTTTGAGTTGGCCTAGCAGGTGTAAACATCCAGCACTTTTCTCTTTATAAGCAGAGACGAGGAGATGGACTCCCAAGTCGACACGGAACGCTGCTTCAAAGGAATTGAGAAATGAAAAGCAAGGAGAAAGACACCCAAGAACAGGTCAGGCTGGTCACATGTAAGACTCAGGCCAGGTGCTCTTCAGTTAATATGACTCTCCTAAGCTCTGCTATGAGCACAAGATAACCACTCCATTGACCATGGAGTCTGAATCCCACTCCTTTGACCAGGGGGCCATGACACAAACCTGGAATAGCAGCAAAAAGACAAAAACTTGTGGCCTACTTTCCTGACACCTAAAACACTTGTCAGCTAAAAAGACCTATGACTGAAAAGAAAAAGCTTTTCCAATGATACATCTCAATTTTTCTGAGCATCCTATCCTTGCCAGTTTGGAAGGCGATATTGCACAGGAGCTTAGTTTGCCTATGAATGGAGCTCTCTCAGAGAAGTTAGTATATATTTCAACTGCTTGTGATGCACACCATCCATACTTTTTGGGCTATCGCTTTTGGGATTATAGAGTAGAAAGAGGTAAATATTTCAGCTGGGATGCTATTTATCCCCTAGTTCTACACCCTCCAAACACAACCCCATTACATAGGCCAGTTTGGAAAAGCTTAACCTGTTTTTCTTTTTTTCTAGCACATATAAACTCATTTTCCCCTCCCTCTTACTTACTTTTTGTCTTCCAATGCAAAGAGGATGAAGCCAGGCGAATAAGAAGAGTTCCATTATTGCTGTATTTTCTTTACAGAGAAATGTTATTTACTAGAAAGATATCATCCTAGCTTTTAATCCTCTTAGTGGTGGATTGTGGTTGTACTTACAGCGCCATGCACCTGCTCAACTGCCTTCTCTTAAAGCTGTATAAACACAGCCGCAGGAGCATTGCCTTCCCAAGCTGAACCCGTCAGCTTTTTCCCCCCCTTTTTTTTATGAGAGTTAGACAGACGTAGGAAGCTTACACAAAGTTTAGAGGACAACGAGTTGATGGGATGATGCTTGTGAGAGTAAGACAGGCCCTCTAACATGTCAGATGTGGTCAGACCCCACCTGGTGCATGTGATTCTTGGTAGGTATCATCAAGAAGAGCCTCTAAATGACTAAACAAAGAAGGGACTGTGAGTAGCAATGCTTACACAAAGCTTGTGAGCATGTTAACATATCTTTACAGTGCTTGTTCAGAGGAGAGGCCTTCTTCAGTTTGCCTGGATTATAAAGCACATAGAGGAGTCTTTGCAACAAATTGACTTTAAGTTTGTTACTTTTGTCCAAAACTGACCTGTTCACAGGACACTTTTTTGGTACATAACAGGCTGATCCCACATTTGCTTTTCAAACTGCCTTAATTCTTCATGACATATTCAAAAACGATGTCAGAGAATTGAGAGAGGACAGACTGATCCAAAAGGTTTTCAGTTAGAGTCTGTAGGGGCTATTGGGCTACAGTTAAATAATTTGCATGTTAAAGAAACCTAAAGAAATCTTAACATGATATGAGCTTGGGGACATGGTACAATATAAAAAGTCATCAGAATATGGGTATATAAAGAGATGTGTATGGTCAGCAATAATACTCTGGTAGAACATGACATTTAAATGATGCAGTTGTGTGAAAAATCATAGCTTCCTTAAGGCTTTGTTTACACATGACCACTGTGTGGAGACTTCTGCATCTTTTGGACAGTGATTGGGAAGAGGTTTCATGTTTAGATGGCATTGCGTCACCCTTTAGATGAGACAACCAAAACACCTCGAATCTGCTGTAGTGTCATGCCAGGACACAATATGGCGCTGTGATGTCAGCATGTCATCAAAACGTGCATGTGCTGTGACCCTCAACCTCCATCCCATCCTGCAGCTTTGCATTTCATGCCTGCGTAGTACTTCAAAGTTCCACTCTGTCAGAGAATCCGATTGCTGGAAACATGTAAACAAGCGGTTAGATTGCAACACAAATGTTATGGCTTCACTGAAAACCAGCTCCAGGTAAATTGGGCCTTAATGGTATGTAATAGGGGAGGTGTGCCTAATAAATAGGCTGGTGAGTTCAGGTAAATTGCATTGAACATTTTTGCATCAGGTCATCTGCAGCTGTTTTACGGCTCAAATAAGCTTTACTTCTGAGCTTGTGTATATATTTGGAAGGTTGAGTTAGAGGAGTGTTTTTCTTTTCTTGTGAATAATCCTTCTTCCTCCTCCTTAGTAAAGAACATTATGTCTTGCTGGCATGGCAGGCACTGCTCTGTGTTAACATTACCTCCTCTTTTCTAACAGGGTTACAGACACCACTCGTACTCTCACTCCCTGTTGGGAGAGAGACAGAAAGCACAGCGTAGACAGAAGAAGACAGGGCAGAAAAATAGTGGCCTTATGCGTCTGAAGTGTGTGTATATGTAGACTGAAGGGAGGCAACTTGTACCACAGGAAAACAATATCGAATTTGAAATATTGGCTGGTGTGGTGATTGAACATGGCTCCCTTATCACTGGGTTGCCAGGTTTCCAAGCCATAACGATGACTTATCACACGGCTGAGGAACGTGGAGTATATAACAAGATTCCCTGACATGACAAACACTGCCCTGAGGAGAAACACCACACTCTCCAGACCGACCCAATCCAGGGCATCTGGCTCTGAAAATGGAGGATTCTCTGAGGACTGTAGCACAGGGCTAAAGTGCATCAGAGAGCAAAGAAGGCTCCTTTATGTTTTCTTTGTATTATTAGTTGAGATGGCAAATGCTGTGCACACTGATAAATGTTACAAGTGCAGTGACATTTCATAGAATAACAAGAGTATAATATATGCTTGAAGTTTTAGTCAGGTTATTTGTCACTGTCGGTTTTTTAGCAATTATTTTTCTGAGGTGTTGACATTTCTGGCTCTTGTACACACCCTGTACCCTGACCTGTGCTAAATTTCTTTTTTTAGCAACACTCACACATCTTCAGAAAATAACTATGAATGAGAACAATGTTTAGAAAAATAAACATAAATAGCAAATGTGTATATATATATACACCCCCACCCACGCCCACACACACACACACATATATATATATATATATATATATATATATATATATATAAGACCAAACTTATTTCTTTTAGACTAATTTAAATTAACAAGATTTTTTTTATTTGCTAAATGAATATGTCAGAGAATTAATTTGTCTTCAAAATCAGAAGTTTGCATCCTGAATGATTATTTGGTGAGAATAATTACTTAATTGCAGGCTCACCTGTGGATATATTTGTAGGCCACACCTGAACATACTGCTTTCTTTTTTGACACTATAGCAAAGTCAAAAGAAATTAGCCGAGATATGAGGAAGAAAATTGTGAAACTGCGCCAGTCTTGGTTCATTCTTGGGAACAATTTCCAGATGCTTGAAAGTGCCGCATTCATCTGTTCAAACCATTAAGTACAAGAATAAACACGTTGGAGATGTCCAAGCATAATACTGCTCAGGAAGGAGACTGGTTCTGTGTCCCAGAGATGAATGTGGTGAAATATGAAAATCATATACCAGAGGAAAAGCCAAAGACCTTGTGAAGATGCTGATTGAAGAGAGTGTTATTATCCACAGTGAAAAATGTGTCTTGTACCAACATGGGCTGAGAGGTCACTCAGCAAGGAGGAAGCCAATGCTCCAAAAGAAATATTAACAAAAATCAATATTGCAGTGTGCAAATGCATACAAGGACTTTAATTTTTTCAAACATATCCTGTGATCTGATTAAACTAAACTGGAACTGGCCATGAAGTCCATTTTATCAGAAAAAGTGGGACGCTTGTATGCTTAAGTGCATGGATAATGGACCAGAACATGCAGCCAACGTGGTTACAAAGTGGTTTAAGGACAAAGTCAATGTCCATCACAATGCCCAGATCTCAGTTCTATAGAGAATTTGTGAGCAGATCTGAAAAAGCTTGTTGAGTTTTAGCCGACCTACAAACCTGACTGAGTTACACAAGTTTTGGAAGGAGGAGTGGGTTAGAACTCCAAATGCTCATGGAAGGAAACTCAAAACTCTTGGCCCAAGTCACACAGTTTAAAGGAAATACTATCAAATACAGAGGAATGTATGTAAACTTTTGAATTTGAAGATATTAATAAATAAATCGCTTACATATTCTGTCATTGTAGCAGCAAATTGAAATCATCTTGTTAATCTTGTTAATAATCCTTAAAACAAAAGAATTTTGGTCTGATTTAAACTTCAGATAGTGAGATTTCATAGAGATTTTGGAGCTTTTTTTTTTACTATATCTGCCTATTTATTCTAGGTGGAAAAGTATGAAATCAATAATATCTCTACTTCCTTAACTTCTCTGTCCTGATACATCTTGTCATCTCTCTGACCTCCTTTTCTATTCTGATGATCATTCTAGGCTGAACATTACAGTTAAACACTATATTCCAACTGTGAATTGGAGTTGAATAAAAATACACTAAAACCCAATTATTTTCAGTGGTTGTCCCGAGCGTAACCTAATACTGTTGAAGCTGTTTAAGTTACTTTCTCTACTAGATACAAACATTGCTCCTTAAAACCTGGCAAACCATGACCTTTCACCTATGAGTTATAAATAAAATTAGATCCCAAGCGAGATGAGTCCCATCCGGCCTTAAGTACACTGGTGTGGGACTTTTCTCCTCTTTCTCTTCGGTGTTATTACTTCATCTCCTCTTCCTCCTTCATTTCCCAGCTACTAATACTCTTTGTCATGAGAGAACCACCCCCTCACTGTGTCTTTTCTCTTTTCTCTCATATTTTCTTTTAGGAGTTTTAAGAGGTTTTGATTAATTGGGTTCCTTTTGGCATGAACCTTGTATGCTTTTTCTTTTTATGTATGTATGTGTTGCTGGCATTGAAATGGATTTGTTTATAGTTGTGACCTTTGCTGCTTGAAGTCTTAAAGCAGCTCTGCTGTCGAGAGCCAAAACTCTGGCAAGGTCAGCTCATTTCTGTTTACTTTTCTAGCACTATTTACCCTCTGGGGCTTTTAAAAGCACTTCTGCAAAACATCACTAACAGGCAGGCAGGAGGGAGAAGGGAAAAGAAGAGGGAAGAGTGGAGAGAGAACAAGGATTAAAAGAAAAACTGAGAGGATAGTGATTCTAGTCTCCTGTCAGTGACACTGTCATATTCCCAGGTAATTTGGTAATCCTTCTTATGGTGCATTGAAACATTCACATTTATACTCTGCTTGAGATACCTGCAGTATCATATTGATATAAGTAAGATGCATTTAACATTAAACAGAATGGATCTAACTGTCCCCAAGTAGCAATTGCACAATGCTTATTACCACCATGTCATAATGCCTTAATTATATATATATATATATATATATATATATATATATATATATGTTGGAATGATGGACCCTGAGGCTGTTGCCTGAATGCAAAGCCATGGACTTGGGATTAACCCATCAATAATCACTATCTGCCGTGCCACGCATTTGCCCCTCCAGAGCTAATGATTAATCTCCCCTGTATAGAACTGATCACTATCAGATTGATGAATGCACCAACCAATCATGTTCCTGCAAAGCCACAGCATGTACATACTACAATAAGTGATGATGAACAACCTGTGTTGTTGGTTATTTTTGTTGGGCTGCTTAAGAGTCCCTGTGGTTTTGCTAAACATATGTGGTCACACATTGTTTATTCCTACAGGATAGGTAGGTAGGATGCATACTTTTAGCTGATTTGTTGATAGGTGTTCATGCATTTACAAGAAATTACCACTTTGATAGGTGATTTTGGTTAATCCCTCAATATTCATTATTCAAAAGTATTTAAAATAAAATAAAAAATCACAGTGTATCAGGTCACAACCACAAACTTTATTGTATTTATTGGTATTTTTTCAGCAGACCAACTTACTTTTGCACTTGTGCTATTCTCCTAGCATTTTAAGATGGTAGACTGATGTTCTGCGAGTTGTTCAAAGGTGGGGAAAGTATTTTTCTTACACAAGATATTTTTGTGGTGTTTCTTCTTTTTTTGAACCTGTTAGTGCATTAATGTTCTAGCAAAGCTTTGAGGCTTTGAAAAGACAACTTTACAATCCATGTTTCTCCTGTCTATTAATTATATGACTTCTGAAGGCAATTTGTTGCATTGGATTTGATATAGGGTTATCACATTGAAATTGGCTAAATATAAATTTTCATTTGCACAGCATTTTTTATGCATCATTTTCATTTGTTTACAGAAAAATTAAAAGAGTTGTAAACATTTGAGCAAGACACTGTGCCACAGAACAATAAGGTCTTGTGCCATCACTAATCCGGGTGCTAACCTTGTTTCACAAAATTGTTAGGGTCTTTAAGTAAAATTAAAAGCAAAGCAAGTATTGAGAAATCATGTACTTCCATGTAAGATATACAGTGTCTGCCCTTAAATGATGAATGTAGATTTTGTCCCTGTTGCTTGTTGTTGTTTCTCAGCCTGGGTCTCCGTGTGTTCCATGCTGATGTCCTTGTATAGTCAGACTTTGGTTTATTTTCTCTGGATACAGCAGAGACACCTCCTCTTGAACTTTTACAGCCCCTCTTAGTGATGTGTATCTGAGAGAGTTGACCTGGGTCACCAGGCTTTACAGGCTTCCGCCTGCTTCTCATCCCTTGTATTTGTTTTTCTTCCGCTTTGCTTTTTCAGATCATTTGTTTTCACACGTTTGCACATGAGCAGAATAACAATGACCAAGCAAAATAAGAGCAAATGTAGTTTTTCTGAAGGTATCACTTTTTTATGTTTCCTATACGCAATCCTGTCCATTTCAAAGTTAAAATCCTAATAAAGATAAAGTGCACAGCATAAAGGCTAATAAATGCCAAAAGCGGTAAAAATACCAAGGAAGAACAGGAGGATATGAGACCCCACAAAGTTAACCAGCCCTTTACCTTGCACCTAAAACCCTGAGCAGCATTTATACTCCTCGCTCCCAATCTTTGAACACATTTTACACCACCTATCACTCACACAGGTCCCCCCTCAGAGTCACAGAAAAGGTCTCCGAGGGGAACTGTTCACAGTCTGGTAGAATTATATTCTTATTACAAAACAGTATTTTAATACTGAGCCCTCCCTCTAGAAATTACTGAGTCGACACAGGGAGCTGAAACTCTCCTGGCCTAAACTAAAGTGACAGTTATTGGCCTCTCCAGCCCAGAGGAAAAATCTGTTAAGCCATTTGCTGTTGTGTCACATTCCTTGAATTGGGAATGTATAGCCATGCATTTGATATGACCACATTTAACCATGCACTCATGAGTCTAGTCTATAACTCTTCCCCTGCTGAAATTTATAACACAGAGCTGCATTATGAGATAGTCCTGTATACCAGCCACAAAGCACTCCCCTGTCTGCTACTGACAGACTATAAACTGTGACACAAATCCCAAAGAATTCTCCTTTGACTAGTTTATACACTTGGATTTTTTTTAATGGGTAAAAGAGATATATTTCTATTTATGTTTCATGACCCAGTGATATAGAGAAAGATTGAACAAAAAATGTAAGGAAAACATGGAAAAAACAGAATGTCTTGGTATTTGAATGTGTACGTACAATGTTTTTGCACGTCCCAGACCGTGGCCTTGGCAGAATCCTGCGCTCATTATTCAGCCAGAAATGATGGACTGGTAAAAAAAAATTCTAATAATTACTCAGTTTTTGTTTACATTCCATTTTCTACAAAATCCAGATTATTCACATAGCCCGCATACCGAAGAATGGAGTCTATTCACAGTTGACACTAATTTGTCAAAGCTAATGAGGAAAGCCAGCTATGAACATGAATTGGGCAGACTTAAATAATAAACAGTATTTTTGTGCTCTAGCTAAATGTGAGATATTTAAAAGAAAGAATGCACATCATATTTATCAAGACATGTTTTGAGTTATTAGAAAATTTTCCGGGAACCAATATGCAAACATAGCTCAATACAACATCAAAACACTTTGTTAAATGCTTTTTTGACTCCCTACCATTTTAATGGCTTGAATTTCTTACGATATTTGTGCTTGCCGAGGTAGGGTTATGGTTATGAGACTGGAAGAAGTTACATTTCCAGATAAATGAGGAAGAATTGGGTTGCACAGTTGTCTTGCAGTACAAAGGTCCTGGGTTAAATCTCAACCTGGGGTCTTTCTGCATGGGGTCTGCAGTACCAAAACATGACTGTCAGGTCGATTGATTTCTCAAAGTTCTCGTTAGGTGTGGGTGTGTGCATGATTGTTTGTCCTGTCTGTCTCCTTGTGGCCCTGCGATGGACTGGCAACCTGTCCGGGCACACTGCCTCTTGCCCGTTGGCTGCTGCAGCAACCACCAGGAATAAGTGTGTTGGGTATTGGATGGATAACAAAATTACTAAAATGGAGACAGAAGGATTTTGGCACAGAGAGACAATATTCATCATGAATATTGTCTCTCTGTGCCAAAAACCTACTACTGTAGATGTTGTTGGACTTTGGAGGACAAAGTTTGCAGTATTCTTCACTGTTTGACCACAACATTAAAAAAGACTTCCATCTGAGACTGGATTTATCCTGCAGATTTTATTGTTTGAGCTTTAATGCAAATTAAACTGATTAATATTGAAATATTTAAGTTTAAAAGTTAAAACAAAGGTAGTGGGCCATTACATATAAACAGACACCTATATCTCATAAAGTCTCATTAAGGCCACTCACTTAAAGTGTTAGTTGTCAGAATTGAAGCGGGTGGGATCACTGACAGGAAACTCTAGGGCAGTCTAAAAGACAATCCTAAGTTCTCATTTATACTGTTTTCACATTGCTGTGCTGAGCCGTAGGTCTTCATGGATGTTTTGCACACTTTTATCACTTTTTTTGCGCACAATCTTCTGCTTGTTTAACGAGGAACACACGTTCACCCACCCCTGCACACACACCCCACCATGCTCTCTGCAATTAGACCACATCTGAGGAGCATTACCCCTTCCTCCAGTGTTTACACAAGGTCAGTCTTGACGAGAGTAAGTGGGAGGCACAGATATTATTGTGACACTCACTGTAATGCTTTTCTGTACACTCTGGCTGGCCATGTGTTTTCCCTGGGGGTGGAGTGTGGTATTACTTGATGTTTAGTTTAATGAACGTCAGTACTAACTGACAGCTCATACAAATTACAGATAAATGAGAAGTGGATTAGTGCTTAGAAATTTCTCATTTGGTCATAAGGGGGTATTTTGAGCTGTGGTTTTTCAACTCATAAAAAAGAAAAAAAGACATTTATTTAATTGGACCAGTTTTGTCGTTATATGTAGCTCTTTCCTCATTAACACATACACCCACTCTTTACATAGGGAATGCTTGGCACTTTGGAACCATCAAACGCATGCTGCTCATTGGATAAAAGCTTTATGTTATTGTCGTTATCTGTCTGTCTTCGAGTCTCATTATCTCGCACAACTGCGAGACGACTCTTTTTCAAAGACAAGTGCAGCATCCGGGGGTGGAAGTAATCTGCTTACTTTTTTTTTTAGGAATTTCTGACATGAGAGTTGACAAATAGAAAAATTTAAATCAAATGAAGAATGATTCCAGTTTTTTGTATTCATTTCATCCATAATGTGGAAGTCCTTTAAACTATTTTAAACACTATTTTCATTAAACATTTGTAAAAAAATTTTTTAAAATGTCTTGACATCCACATGCAGACATTATTCCATCTCTTACCACCCACCTAAGCTTGTTTTCTCAGCAGTGTACAGCATGTTTAACACGAGAGATCAATGATTTAGAAATCATTGATCTCTAAATCAGTGATCTCTAAAACATCCCCCACATATTCTCCCCACTAACAT
Organism: Xiphophorus couchianus; assembly: GCF_001444195.1. Classification (NCBI taxonomy): domain Eukaryota; kingdom Metazoa; phylum Chordata; class Actinopteri; order Cyprinodontiformes; family Poeciliidae; genus Xiphophorus; species Xiphophorus couchianus. The sequence continues at coordinate 20,065,668 of NC_040239.1, forward strand.
TTGCCATAATTGGACCTGCTGCTACTTCTTTGGTGTGGTTGAGTGCCTTTAGTTAATTTAGTTGTATATATTGTTATTATTATTATTGTGTGTTTGCTTATTTATACTGTATATATTTGACCTTTTGCACGGGAGCTGCAATGGAAATTTCGTTGAATTCTGTTCAATGACAATACATGCTATCTATCTATCTATCTATCTATCTATCTATCTATCTATCTATCTATCTATCTATCTATCTATCTATCTATCTATCTATCTATCTATCTATCTATCTTATTCTGTGGGGTGGAAAGATATTTCACTGGCAGGAAGAGACATGTGGTTTTTCCCATAGGTCTGCTATAAAGTCCAGAAAACCTCCAAAGGCTTAAATGCCAAAACAACCTCAGCTGACTACTTTTGATACAGAGAAGCAGCAGCTCCACTCTGATTTCCTCTTGTAGGCAAGACATCTAAAATACTGAGACCCTTTCAACAATTCTGTGAGAATAGCAATGTGGTCAGGATGGCAGCGCATACACAAGTTGATTTGCGGTACTAAAACCCTCCTCCTGGCTGTGGTTGGTTGTTTCTGATCGGGAGCGGTATATTTCTGCAGATGGCAGTTGGACCACAGGGTGGAGGAAGCAGAGGAGCTCATTATTTTTCCTTTAGGCAGCCAGCTGTGCATGAGGGTAAGGACAATCATTCTACTTGTCTTTGTTGTCTTCTCGGTAATGTCCATTATACTTATAGAAATGATGTGATGATCACATTTCTGTGGCATTACGTTGCATAATTATGCTAATTAAACGGCAAAAAGACCTGGCATGTATGATTTGCATTGTAGTTGAAGATTAGTGAGCCATAATTGTTGTTTTGGAGCTTCCCACTCAAGCTTCGAAATGTGCTACTTTACAGCTCCTGTCCTATTTTACTTCCTCTCTCTGTCTCCGATTGCCCCCACATTTTTCTGCCTCACGCTGCTGATCCTCGACCTGGATCTTGATCCCCGCACTGTGATCGAATACTTGTCTTGAGATTAATATTTCTGACACTTTGATGTCAGAAATGTGCTTCACAAAGATGGAGTTATGATGGAGGCGAGGGGCATAGAGAGAATAAGACACAAAATGATAGGAAGAGAGGGATCAAGACACAAAGGGAGAAAATGGAAAGGTAGCCAAGGTGTGAGGGATCCCCAAATGTATAATCCTATATGTGTGTTTAGAGGAGCAACTGTGTGTGATTTTTGCATCCATCTGTATGTGTGTGGGGGACCCCTGTTGGCAGTTACCCATACACCTTCCCCAGGCTGTTTGCAGAGGCGTGTCATTGTTGCTGCAGGCTAGCGAAGGTCAACAAGGGGGTACAGGGCAGGCTGCTTCTCCTCATTGGCTCCCAGGCAGAGGCTCTGGCCTCGCCCATTAAGCCAATCACTCACAGCCAGCTGACCCCTGACAGCCTATCAGCTTACTAGGCCTGGAGGCTGAGAGCAAATAGACAAAGGCAGAGGTGTCGGGGAGGGTTATTTTATTGGAAAGGAGCTTGGAGAGATATTTAGTGAGAGAGAGTGAAAGAGAGACAGAGAGAAGAATAAAGAGCAAGACTGTTTAGCATGGCTGTAGCTGAGGAGCCAAAGGTGAGAGCAAGTGGTGGGCGAGAGCGCACTTAATCTGTGGCTGACGAGGGCACCAGGAGCCTCCATACAATAATTACATTAGAGTCAAGTAGATCCCTGTATCTGAAAGCAACACATTTATGCCCTGCAGGAGGATCCCTGGCTAATTGTAATCCACCAGGACGGAGCAGGCGCAAAAAGTGCCTGCTTCCAAACTGAAGAGGTCTAGGACAGTGCTTCTGTGCAAATTACTGTGTTCAGAAAGGAGGAGCGTGTGTGTCTTTGCTCTGACCCATGCAAAAAAAAGTTGCCACGTAAGGAAAAGGCTACTGTATTTATATAACATCTGAATGAATTCATATTGCTTGTGCTTATATTTACATGCCTTACGGCTTGTGGCTGCAGTACATCGGTAGGATTGTTTCGAGCGTTGCTTGGGGGATAGGTGGACGGTGGAATGACGGGATGGAGAGATAGACTGCAAGGAAAATGGTTGGTTGGAATGAGAGAAGGGGCTGTATGGTCTATCTGGTGAGCAGAGCCAAGAGCAGCCAGAGGGGAGGAGAGGTTGATCTGTTTAGTGTCCGTCTCCTGCCAGCTTTCACTGGTCATTAAAAGTAGGCTGTTATCAGACCGTGCAGGGAGGACTACCCAACCAGCCGGCACAATGCTGCGTCTTCAGGTAACAGCTCCTTATCTGTTCACTGATTGCCTTCACGCTCCCAATCCGTCTGATGTTGGCGTCTCAATCAGTCTTTAAATAATCTGCCTCCTCACAGCAGAGCAAGGAGATCCGCCTCCACACCACCATCTCCCTCTCTCCTTTTCCCACTCTAGATCTTTTTCTTTTTGTGTATGATGCTGAATATTAATGTGCTTGTCTTGTGCACTTATAAACAATAAACAAGCCTCGAAATCTGTCTGCACTCCCTCAGAGCATGTTAAGTTGTTGCAAAGCTCAGTGCTACAGATTGGCGCACTCGGATTTTCACTAAAGAGTCAGTGTTTTCTCCAGTGGTGGTTGTATTATATTCTAAGCTTTGGGTTTAAACATAACACTAACGAATGTGGTGCAACAACCAGAATGAATGGGACTATTTAAAACTGTTGTTTTAATTTAAAGTTTTTAGTATTTTCTTCTTGATGTATTGAAATAGAATAAGCAAGGCAAATTTTGTTCAGCCATGACTGCCTTCACATTCTGCAGAAAGAAAAATCTATTTTTATCTTCTAGTTAGTTTGTGAAACTACAGAGAAGTTTCTTTTAGTTGGTTTGGCAAATTCTACAGTGTCTGCAGCTTCTACAGCATGGGCTGACATTAAACACCAACTCTCTCACCACCCACCTGAGGCCCACTGTACAGTACCACTGTCAGTTCTATGGAAGTGGTAAAAGAAGGAGGAGCAAAAGCAAATAAATAAATAAATAAAAGGACAAAGTGGGAAAAATATTTAACAAGAAACATTAGAAAAAGTAGCATCAGAGAAGTAACATAATAAAGTAAAAAAAAACTGAAGAAAGTACTGCGTAAATAGTGAAATGGACTTGAATGAGATTTGAATATATTATAAAATAAAGTTTAAAAAAACATTTCTGCACAATGGTACATTTGCATAATCTTATTTTTTTTCTTTTTACTCCAAACACAATAACTTATCATCTATATTCTCTTTTCTTCAACTGGTTGATTGTAACAGTAAGAAAGTACTTTGTTGAGATTTGACTTTTTACCTTCATCACAGATCTGTAGGAGCTTACGAAAAATATCATTTTATAGATGGATGGATGGATGGATGGATGAATGGATGGATGGATGGATGGATGGATGCCCCTGTTGGGATTTCTTGTTTACCATTTGTCATGTAAGATTTAGGATTTACTTATCAACAAGAGAATTGCCCTGATGCTCCATAATGAATTATTTCAGTGAGGCCACTATAATATCCAAGCAATGCTTAAACTTTGTTTCTAAATAAATACCTTACCAGCAGCTACAGGTTTATATAAACTCATGTCATATTACTGTTGGCAATGTTTTCATATGGATCATTGTTCAAAGTTATAGTGTTAGGCTGGTTTATTTGCCATATTTTGATATGACTTAGTTTATCTTGTGACATATGCATTGTAGTTTGTAGTTTGTACTGCATCTTTAAAGGCAAAATGTTTTAAAAAGTTGTTCTGCAAAAGAAAAACACACTTCTTCAATTCTGAACATTCAAATAGTCTTTATGGGTGTTGTAGAGTGTGTTTTATTGTGATACCTTTACAGCACATCTTACCTGTGACCAAAAGAAAAGGAAAACATAATCTCTATGCAGCTTTTGCATTCCACAGTTGGTTTGGACAATTTGAAAATTTAAGACAAAGTATCAATCAGAATGAAAGTTGAAAGAACAGCTCAGCAGGGGGTTTTGCATTAGACAGTAAGTGAGAAGTCATTTTGCAGATGGAATGCTAAATGGAGTGTTTTTTTTTTTTTTGGTTTTTGTTTTGTCTATTGCTTTATGATGTGCTAGCGCCCTGCCCGTTCCCTTGAAAGACTGACAAAGAATAAGAGATTATAGATGATGAACAGAAGGGTGGAATATTAAATTAAATATATTAAATAAACTAAATTACAATCATTATTCTTAGTTTGATTTCAGGTACATATTGTACAGTACAAAAGGGCCAGTGAAACGTCTTATAAGTAAGTCAAGTCAAAAAAGAAAATATTTTGGACAGAGTTTCTGCTTTCTGTTTCTGTAATCATGGATGCAGCTTTCTTGTCGGTGTAATTCAACAAGGGATCATCTTACATCACATAGTTCAAAAGCCGGCATCCACATAATATATGGACAGTGTTGGTTCAAACGGCACACATATCCTTCTATGGTAAAGGAGAATACCACCACTGATGCATATGGAGTACATGCATAGTATGTATCCATATGCAAAACATGCACAGTAGTACATCAATTCAGCAGAAATCCTTGTAGCCCAGTACTATATCACAGTGTTAAACTCCCGAGAATTGAAATCCTATATCAATCAAGATTGGGAAAACATTTTGCTATGACAACCACAGCCACTGGTCGGCTCAATTTTTCCTAAAAGGGCTATTTAAAGAGAAGCTGATGCAACACAGTGGTAATCATGCCCTTTCACTCTTTGAATTCTATGCTGTGAGCGATCTGGCATTAGAATTATGGTGCACGTTTCATATCACGTACTTATGCTGTGCCTCGTACCTGCAAAACAAATCTTCCTAAATATGATGTGCATCTAAATAATAACAGCTATTTCTTCATTTAAAGTTGGACAGGGACTGGAAAGTATTGTTTCAGCAGCTAGTGTAGCAGCTCCAGTAGATGGTGTAATAGTGACTGTACATATTGACTGCACTCATACCTCAGAGTGAGTCAGATAAATGAATGTTCCACCTCCGTCACTACTTCACTGGTGATGTCATATGGGATTTTAGACTGTAGGTGACAACCGAGTAATAACTCCTCTATCTCTCCACCTCAGTCTCGTTTTCGCTCGCTTGCTGGTTCTCTTCTTCCTCTGCCTGGAAAGCAGAGTTCAGTTCCCGACTTGGACATCCTTCTCTCCCTCCCTCTCTGTGCTCTTTCTTCTTCCTCCCTTCCCATGCCCCTGCTTCTCATCCATGGGACGTGTGATATGTATCATTGGTTAAGACTACTCCAGGATGGCATGTTGACATTCCCCCGTGCCTCTTCATCTCTCCCCGCAGAGCTGAGTGCTGTTGAGTTGTGTTGATTAATGATATTGATTGCTCCTCATACTGCTTGACTTTCAGTGAACGAGAGAGAGAGACAGAAAGTGAAACCAGAAAAGAGAGGGAGAAAGAGAGAGAGACAGACTTTGGAAGAAAAAAAAACTAGCTCACTCAATCTTGATACAATCATTTTTTTTTCACAAGCTCTGTTTCTATGGAAACCATACTATAGGGAGAGAAATGGAGACAGTATATACTTAGATGCATAAAAAGGGGTGGAAAAAAAACAGCAAGGTTGGTTTACAGGTGTTGAGTCTATGTGGTGTTAATTAAATTATCTGTGGGTCTCCTCAAGATAGATATAAGTGAAACCAGTGAAGTGTAATAAGGTGCCATCCGGATAAGTAACAAAACATTGATGGCACTAATTCAATAATTCTTTCAGGATGATCTACTTGTCGCCTAATAAGTCTTGCCAATAGCAATGGAGAAGTGCCAATAGTTTTCAACATATGAGAGACCCATTCATGTAGAAGTGAATCTATTTAGTGCCCTCCACAATTATTGGCACCCTTGGTGAAGATGTGTAAAAGCACAGTGAACATTTTTCCCTCCCTTAGCGGTGTTGTGGGATCACATGACCACCAGAGTGGTGGTAGGCAATTAAGAGTTAGCACAAGATATTTAAAAATGCTACCATAATGCTCATCAGTGTGAAGTCTGTCATGCAAAGAGCTATCCCATAGTTTTGAAAATCAGTGGACATTTTAAAAATCTTGCCGTGTGAACGAGGCATAAGCTACCCAGTAAAAAAGTCGAAAACTGGATATTTCTGAACTGTTAATGAAGCTAAATGTGGGATTTATGCTGGACCTTACCACCACTACAAAATCAAGAAGTTATTTCTTAATTAATCTTGGGTGCGGAATGTATTTGATCCTTTCTTGTATAAAATCTAAAGTTCTTAGACTGATAATAAAATATTTATCGCTGATGGGAGATTGATTAATACAAAATTTGAAATCTGTAAAAACCATTGTTCTTTTTAATACACCAAAAAAGTGGGCAATAGCCTCTTTAAAAAAATTAAATCAACAAGTAGTATACAAATTTCAAATTGCGACAGTTATGCATTTGATTATATTTAAGATCTAACGTCTGTTTGTATGGGGTACACTTTGAGCTTATTACCCTAGATCTTCCGATGTAGATTTTTTTATTTTTTTTGTGGAGAAACTTAGTCAATAAGAGTAAATGACTCTTATAACAGTGAGGAAATTTTTGCCAAAAATTTTCTCACTGTAACTAAGCTCAGAAACACTTTTATCTAGCAGTTCCCTGAAATGTTATTTGTGATGCACAGATGTGGCATTTGTTGACAAAGAGGGAATTTCCTGAGTGATCCTTTCTAATGGCGCTTCCTCTCTCCCAGGCCTGACAAGACACATGGGGAGAGTCATACCACAACTGTGCTGGGGTTTGCAGGCTCCCATGAAAGCTCAAGTCCCAGGGAAAAATATTAAAATGCCGTTATCAAGTGGATGTGTCTCTGTGTGTGCGTGCGGGCGTGTGTGTGTGTGTGTGTCGGCGTGTTTATTATTGTGTGTCAGTGCAGCACAGGATGCAGAGTGTGTGAACCAGGGTCTGTCCCAGTGAATCAACTGGTGTCCAGGAAGGGAGGAAACATAATGAGTACAAGAGGATATTTGAGTGGGCAGTGTTTTGTCATTTTTCGGCGCAACTGTGTTTTTCAGCGTGCCTGTGTTGGTTTTAAGGGTAAAGGAAGGAGGTGTATGCGGTGCACACTTTTCCTCTCATATCCACAGGCAATTCCACATACCCCCTGTGCAAACAAACATAAGCAGGTGCCTGTGTTCGTTCTGTCATGTTGAGGGTAGCAGAGCAGGCCATAACCTTTTGAAAATGTGTCACCGCTGGCGTGATGCCTTTACACTCCAGTTTAAAGCAGAAACAGGAAATAGTTACAGTAACTTAACATCATCGCACAGGGACACAAATGTTTCTGAAAGAAGGTCTTTGGTTATCGTTTGAGATTCATAAAATTCACAGTGCACTTGAATGTGCATTCAGCTAAACATGTATCTAAAACTAATTACTTTTATCATGTGATGATACTTTTTTAGTACAGCAGTGTGTATGTGCTGATCATGATGTCTTCTGTCTGGCCTTCTCTTGTTGCCCCAGCTGTCCTAACACCGGTCTGTGTTGACAGTAAACACAGCTGCAGGTCACAGAGGCCCTGCTCTGGTCAGATACAGCGCTCAGAAACCCAATGGGGGAGAGAGCGCACAGTGAGCATGAATGCAAGAGAAGGTGCACAAAGACGGAAAGGCTTTGGTAAAGCACAGTTTAGTATAGAAGGAAAGGAGATGCGCAAGAACTCCTTTGTCCAACATTCAGTCCTCAGCTCTTTCTGGGCTATAGCAAAGGGTAAGACCAATAGATGATAAGGAATCAATCAATCAACTCTTTGTTTATAGAGCATGTTTCACACCCAAAGTGACCAAAGTGTTGGAAAACATAAGCAATAACCTACAAAAAATCAGATAAGAGACAGGAAAGAAATTAAAATAAAACAATAGTGATAACACCTTAATAATTTATGCTCAACTGGAATTAAAAGCCAAGTTAAAATATTGGGTCTTTGCAATGAACTCAGATCAATGTAATTTCCCTTTGGGGTCAATAAAGTATTTTTGAATTGAGTTTGAATTGAATTGAATTCACAGTATTATCCATGACAGTAAGAAAGAATGGCCAGAGAAGTACATTGACCACATGCGGAAATACACTGAAAGCATAGTGTGAGATTAAATAATATTAGTACTGACATTGCTGTGACATTTGGTTAACATTTGCAGCATGTATGACCTGTGTGAGCTGTAGCACCAGGTGGTTAAACTTTTCAACATATCCCAGAAATGTATTTTGGTCAGGCTTAACATGTAATCAAATTGTAGGTGCTATATGCCCTGCTGGTGCATTACTTTGACATGTTGTCTTTGCATACCTTTCAAAAATCATGTAGATAGGCAGTGTCATGACAGGGATATAAGAAATGACCTGTATGAGATTCTTATGGTATAATACCCATGAGTAAAATACCAGTGTACCATGGCATTAACACACAAATAAAACAATATTGTGCAAATGGATGTACTTTTTAAAAAATTAAAGCATTAAAAAAAAAACAAGTTATTTTTAGAGCTGCAAAAATAATACCATAATGATTATTAGATGTATAATTGTGTTATTTGTTAGATGTTTTCTATAGTACTTTATTTTCTGTTATAAACTTTCTGCTTTGCCCTGAAACTCAAGTCTAACAAGCTGAGATTTGATAGTAAATTAGTTGGGTAATCTGCTTCAATAGCCAGGCCACAGTCAGATGCTCAACAGATGTTCTGCTTGTAACTTCCAAACCATACTTTTAAAACAACAAAGTCATAAATTGATAATGTACTGTATGTCCTTTGAAGTGATGTTTTGTGATGTCAATATCATAGTTTCTCGATTCTGGACTAGAAAGATGTCATATGATAGTGAGTTAGTATGATAATGAAGTAATCGTCTGAGAGTTTGAAGCCTGACAGCTATTCGTCTGACCACCTGTTTTATCAGACAGTTGTTAAGTCTGGGTTAATGTTCATTTTAGGTAGGCTACTGCCACTGGTTGCATTAAATTTCCTTCATTAGGGGCAACTTCTTCATCTAGTAACATAGATGCAACATTCTGAAAGGAGCGAAAAGATATGGGTGTAACAATGGAATAACAATTTCATGTACTTAACATCTGCAAGAATTTAGAATTGACACACTACAGGAAGCGAACACAGAACCCAGTGACCTTAAACATCTATACAAACAGATATAAGCATTGGATAAACCTTCTCTGTCACTGGATTTGATGTATCCACACAATCGATATATTGCCATAAATCCATCTTAGCGCTTTTAACAGATGACATTAGCATTGCTTACAGACACACCACCATTAGGAGTCTATGACCTTTGTATGTGGGAATGATATATTGTCTTACCCTGTCTGCATGTCATGGCCTTGGCTGTAAGATACACGTTGTTTTGGTAACCCGCCTATCTCTCTACGTATACAGTCTCCTGAGAGGCTCCATGCAGGGGGAAGACGCACAGATATGCAAGGATATATTGACACTTAGACGGATGCGGGCACACACACCCATCTCACCAATACATCTGCAAATGCATGCATGCCCGCACACACACCAGTGGCAAAAAAAACACTCTCTTATTTGACATGTTCTTTTCCGGCCCCTAAGGACAGATCAGGCACAGCTGTGACTTGGGGGGTCACAAGGCTTGGAGGGGTCAGACTGAGCAGACTCTGAGAGAGCCCTACGCAGGGTCACAGGTCACTCCCAGCAGCCCTAGCGGTGTGAAAGGTCATGGGTCAGAGTCTCACCGCGATGCGTCGGCTGGATAGGGTTTCAAAAGGCGGCCTGGGCCAGTGAGGAGCATAGATTTATAGATACTGAGCCTGGCCCCAGTTCTCGGCCCAAGGTAATTACACAGAATATGAGCATGCCCGTTGAGGCTTGGCAGCCATATTTCATTTCCACCCCAAGCCCCTGTAGACTGAAAAAATACACGAGATAGCCTGGGAGAAACGAGAAGCTAGACCATGGAGCAGATAGGCAGAGAAAAGAAGATCCACTGATGCAGGCCGAGAAAAATGTTGGAAAAGATGGATATGTTGAGGAGAGAAGGGAAAACTTGGCAAGTTACTGACATGCAGAGAAAATGTGAGTTTAGTCAGAGTTAACGGGATGAGTAGGAGACTGAGTAAAGGCAAAGGGTCATGTTTGTTACTAAACAAAACTCCATTCTTAGCAACAGGACCTTTGACGTCAAATTCCAGTAAGACGTGGAGAAGGTCACTGGGATCATCCCCGGGGAATGCCGGGAGCCGGAATGACACGGAGCATGGACAGCAGGGAGTGACAGCCTCGCGAGAGGAGCAAAGGAACAGATGGAGCAAGGGAAAAGGGGAGGGAGTGAAAGAAAAGAAGAGCCCAGAAATTAGATTAGTTTAAAAAGTGAAGTTGTAATGCTGCAAGCTTGATATCCTCCTTGGAGCAGTTTCCCGTGAGAAAGTGATCAGCCCACTGCAGAATCATGGAGACAGTTCAAACATATTTACTCCTTGTTCGAAGGTACAAATTAAATCATGCTCTTCCACAAAGAGGGGATGTTTTCCCCTTCTGGTCTGATGTCATGGTAGTGGGGCGGCATGAAGTGGGGGGTCGACCCGCCCTGGCCTGCATGCATTTATCTTCAAGGCCATTTATCTTCCAATAACATCCCAACCAGTTCTTCTTTCTGGAGCCTCCTGATGTATTTTCAAAATATTATTTCAAAGTCATTTTTTCTGCCCAGTTACCCACAGATGCACACAGACAGATGATGAAATTCAAGAACAAGTTGGAACTCTATTATCCTTACACTGTCCTTTACCTAATCTCATATATCCTTCTTCCCCCTTACAGCCCGCCTCTGCTTTTTATCCTGCATTGTCTGAAAACAGTACATGTAGCATTTGCGAGTGTGCATTCTTTTGTTAGTGTTTTAACAAAAGGTTTCATCAGATATCATTGCAGTAATTGCTTCATAATTGCATTGATGGTAGCCTTTGCTGGTGTCTATTGCAGCGAGCGCACCTGGGTACTGTCACAGACTTGGTGATACATGGCAGTATGTGACCTCAGAGCAGGAAGTGGGTGTTCTTGTCAATTAGCTTGTGGCCAGCCTGCCATCGTCTCAACATTCCTGTACTAGAAACAAAAGAAATATTCCCTGCCTTGATTTTTTTTTCTCTTTCATGGTCATCACTCTTTCTTGTCTCATTCTGATATTTTGTTATTGACTTGTGTTGTTGAATAATAAATGCTTCCAGATAATATTCTGAAGGACAATACCCTCCAAATCCTCCTCCATCGCAATTTGTATTAGTAGAAAGCAGCGTCTCCTTTCAATGCTGCTGATTTTTTAATGTAGGGAGCCAGAAAACTTTGTCCTAAACAAACATTTCAGCGAAGGTTTGTCCAATGTACTTCAGGACATAGACGTTACCATTTCCTGTTGGCCCAAATGCACAAAGAACTTACACATATAAAGATGCTTTAGTGGCATCGTGGAATAGTATTTTTATCCTTCGTTATGGCCACAAACTTCTTGAATTTTATTGGTATTTTATATAATTGACCAACACATAATCATGCATAGTTGGTGCAGTGAAAGGAAAGTGATAAAGGTTTTAAAATATTTTCAAAATATATTTTAAAAATTAAAAAGTAGGACATGTATAAGTCGTCACCCAAGATTAGCCAAAAAACAGAGATTTTCAAGTCCTGCCGCAGAATATCAATTGGATTTGCATTTAAACTTTGACTGAACCATTGTAACCCATGAATAATGCTTTCTTTTTAAGCATTCTGTTGGTGGCTGGATTGTATGTTTAGAGCCTTCCTGCTAAAAAGTTAACCTTAAGTACTACTAAAGGACTTAAGGTCTACCATAAGTAAAACCCATCAACTTTGACTGGCTTCCCCATACCTGCTGATAAAAGGCATCATCCTACCATAATATGTCCACCATCATGCTATCATTGGTGTTCTGGGGCTGGTGCATTGTACTAATCACCAAACCCAGTACTATTGTAATTTTTGGATGATTTAGCATTGCTCTTTGAAATATGAACTTTATGGTGTGTTCCTTGGTGTTAATTGATTAAGGTTTTCAAACAAACCTTGACGTCTTCACACGACAAATTAAATTACACACTGATGGATTGCTTTAACTAGTTAGGTGATTTCTCAAGGCAATTACCATAGTTGGATTTTATTTTTGATTACCAGATTAAAAGGGGCTCAATACATTGGTGTGCCTCACTTTTAACATTTTTATTCATAAAATCAACTCTCCCACTTTGTGCCAGTTGATCACATAAAATCTCCATAAAATAGATTAAAGCTTGCATTTATAATGTGACAAAATGTTAAAAAGTTAGTTATCCATCCTATTCAAAGGAGATTCATCTATTTTTTTCTAAACTCTAAAATAAACTAAGCTACTGCTGTAAGACTCCAGCTGGAAAAAAGAAATCCTTGAGTCATACAAGCACACAATAACTCACTCAATTATTTACGATTGAACTCATTCAGAAAGGAAGCATATGTAATCTACTCATCCATGCTGAGAGACGGAGAGAGAGGGAGAGGAAGGAAAAATAGGATGTGTTCAGGGACGAGGCAGGCGGCCAGCTGAGAAGGGGATCTGTTTCTGTTACCAACTCCCCGAAGAGAGGTGGAAACCAGTAAACAAACTGAGTGAGAAAGTGTTTCCTCCTTTAATGACAAAAGGAAAGAGGGCTAAGTGAAAGGTGGAGGAAGCATGGTTAGGAAACTGGTGCAGTGTCTCAGCTGTGAACCCTTCTCACAGTGTTTGTGTGTCGGCGTGAGTATGCGCGTGTGCCCTCTGCCCTGTTTGTATGCAGGCCAGCAGTCTCCACAAAGGCACTGAGCGGGTATATACACAGATGGGTAAACAAAGCTATTGTTTACTATTTTGTGTCTTATTATGTTGGGAGAGTTCAGATGTTATTGATTTTTTTGCAGTCAGGGCCAAGAACGGCCGAGGTTGGCAGTAAATTTTCCCATCGGATGCAGGGTCTTCAAGCACACACACGCTCATTCACAAACTCAACTCGAAGGGTCTCATTCCCGCAGCGGACCCTACTACTATTGAGCCCTGTCACGCCCCTGTCAGTTCCTATCACAGTGTGTCTACCTGAAAAATGCAGATGAGCCCTTTGTGCTGCCTGCCCCTGCCTGGATGCCCATTATTTTGGTCTCAGGTCTATTATGGCCTGAGCCTGGGGCGAGTCTCCATGCACACACACACACACATATATGCACACTCCTGGGGTCATAGCCTTTCAACCTCAGGGGCTTGACTTCTGCCACTGCAGCCTGACAAATCACCCCATGACACATACAAAAAAAAAGTGTCACAGCCTTAGCATGAGTGGGGCCCGGTCCCAAGCCTTTCCTCCAATCTCAGCTCTGTTACCAGTAACGACCAATAAGTTGCTGTTGCTCTACTCCCACTGGATATACAAAAGAGGGGGGAGAGAAGATGAGGGAAAAGATGGAGGGAAAAAAGTGAAAGATGGGAAGAGGGATGGAGATGGGTAGAAGAAAGAGACATTTGGGTTCTTTCATTTGGAGGACTATGATAAATGGCCTGGCCTTTAGCTGGTCTACGCTCCCCCAGAGCTCACTCTGGGCCTCCCCTGACAAGAGGGTCTTTGAGTGAGAGCGGACCCCACAAATATTGCTCTTTGTCCCAGACTTAGCTAAGCCAAGACCCCATAGCTCTGACTTTAATCAAGTAAAACCAGCAAAGCAAAGGTCTGCTTTTATGTCTGAGAGTCAATCACTTTGTGTGTCTGTGCATGTGTGTACTGTGTGCGAGGAGAGATAGAAGAGATGGGTGGGGGTAGAGGGGAGAGAGCGAAGTCTACCAGGAATGAAGAAAAGTCAGTTCACTGCATTACTCTGGCACGTCTCCCCATTACTCCTCTAAAGACATTCAGAGCTTTGCCTTGGGGGTACGTGGGTAGATTTTGGGGGAAGGCAGAATTTAGATAACACCCTAAAGGCCCATTACAAACTGACTCAGCGATCAAAACATCTTATGAAGTTAACCTCCAAAAAAGGGGAGGTCTTTAATGACAAAAATATCTGGAGAAAAACCCATATTCTCATACTTAATTTAAATTAAACAAGCTCACATGTGCTGCCTTTAAAAAAAAGCCTTGAAACCTCTTGAACCTTTTGTCACATTACAACCACAAACTTCAATGAATTGTATTAAACATTCCTGACAGAGCAGCACAAATTAGCACACCATTTGAAAGCCAAGAGAAAAGATACACAGATTGAAATATTTTCACTTGCGTTTTAAAATATTTCAGTTCCACTGATTCAATATTTTGTGGAAGCACCTTATGCTGCAGTTACAGCTACAAGTCTTTTGGGGTATAACTCTACCAGCTTTTCACACCTCTGGCTACAATTTCATCCAGTCTTCAGTGTAGATGAGCTCAAGTGGATTCTGATTGGACAGCTAGCAACAACGAACATATATTCTTAAGCTTTGCCAAATGAATTTCACCTCCGGCCAGCTTTCCTGTGCTTTGTCAATGAAAGAAACCCCAGAAGATGATCCTGTCATTTTAACACATAAAAATGCTTGATCCAAATCATTCCCATTGGAACTTTGTGTAACGGCTGTAATATTGCTGGAAGTACCTCTGGTCCAACTTTAAGTTTTTTGTAGCCTATAAAATGCTTTTCTTTCCAGGATTGAACAGTTTTCACCTCCACCTCCCCATCACCAATGAGATGCTGAAAGCTCGGAGTATGGCTTGTATGCCTGACCTGTCAGTTGCATTACATGGCCTTCATGGTGGTGTTCACAGATCTCTAGGACATTTGTTTACAAATTAGATGCTAGATTTCACTTGGTGGTAGCAGAGCTAAAGAAGATTAAAACAACAGCACACCACTGTTTTCTGCTTTTTATCAAGAGGTACCACTCGGCCACGGCCTGGTACCAGTCCATGGGTTCTTTGGTTTCTTTCGACAGAGAATTGAACAGCAGGGGAAAACAACAAAAAAGAAAAGTTTTGTAACTTCAATGCCGTTGATCAGACTATGCCTGCAGTTTTATTTGAAAAAACGGTAGGCATCCGTCTGATAGCCATTTTTTGTAGTTGAGCTAGCCTCTCTCTGGGAGAACAGAGTCGGGGAGTCGTGGTCACATAGAATATGGTAAGAGTAGTTTGTGGTCATAATGTGATGTTCAAGCGACGTGAATACCTTTGCAACACTCTCTTTATTTGATAGCTTAGGTCTTGTAATGACCTCATTACACTACATTCACCTGTTTGTTATACATAGTAATGTGTATGTCATTCAAGACTTTTTTCATACATAAGAATTTCAGGGTTTATGGACATTTTATGAAAACTGCTGGTCAAGGTTTGAAAAGATAAAGTCTCTTATTCCGACAAATCGTCTGTCTGCTTTGGCTGGGTGTGTGACTGGCTCTGTACTCAAGACGATTGTGTAAGAAGGAGTCTGTGAGGCCAATTTGGTGAATTGTACAGCATCGTGGGCGGAGAGTGGAGGTTATGGAGCTTTTTGGCTTTTGTCAATCCCTAACAGTCATTTCAAAGCCCTCCTTTCCCTTATCCACTTCCTCTTCCCTCAATGTCACAGTCGCCTTGTCTTCTTTTTGCCTGCAGCCATTCTTAAAAGATGGATCATGGTTTAAACTTAGATCACCTCCTTGTTGCTTTTTAATCAAATCATCATAGTCCATCCTTGTGTGTGTACATGCATGCCATCATTTTTGCCGATGCATGAAAAGATTCAATGTATGTGCACAATAACGAATATGCACATGTGAGAGATGAGGGGAAACCCTAGTGCCACTCAGTGCCACGGTGCCATAATCTCCGCCCTTGCCCAGTGGCCCAGATTAAATCCCGGCTTTGATCCACCCCCTAATCTGAGTTTTCAGGCTCTGGGCTGAGGGTGGGTGCTCCACTCTGCCTGCCAGCTAGATTCTTCTTGCTTATTTCCTTCCTTCCCTTGCCTGTCTAGTTTCTCACCCCCCGCCCCCACCTCCCCACTGTGGAGCTGGCAATTGAAATCAGCTTTAGAGTTGCTTTTATATAGAAGCGGGCAGAATTAGGCCCTTTAATGCCTGTCATGGTCGAAGATTATATCAATAGGTCTTTCTGTCACTACCACATTGGAGTCAATGGTAGAACCAGTAAGGCTGATAGAGCAAGACAATAGATGCATTTCTGGATTCACTTGTAGTTTATTTTAGCTCTCCTTGAACTCAAAACTTGCATACTTACAGGCTTACACATCAGTGAGGGTTCACATGTAAAATACATACACATTCAGGCAGCATATGTTGGTTATTTGAGGTAAACTGTAGCTTCAGCATCGTATCGAATGATGTATATTTTTGGATCCTGAAGTCGGTTTCAGTGGCAACATTTTTTGAAGCAGTGTGGTTTATCCTCCCAGGGTCAAACAAATACATAGATTTAACTGAAACCAAAAGCCACGTACTTCGCAGTGCTTTAATGCTACAGTGAGTTTGATTTTACTGCCCGTCTGCAACGCCACAAACACTCTTTGACAAGACCCAGACAAAATGGATAAGAACGCAGGAGACTTAGTGTTGTTAACCAATTTACCTGTTTATGTAAACAAGGCCATGGCTGATTAGAGCACAGTCTTCCTAAAGTAATAGTTTACAGCACAGCACATTAAAAATGATTAGCCTTAATATAATAAAGTTGGAGGAATTTCAGAGCCACAAGACTAGAGTTAGTCAGTGGATAAATTGTTGGTGTGCTGCCCTGTATTAGCTGCTAACATTAGAGGTTAACCAAGCTGAGAAAGTGTCCGCGCCTGCAAAGATTAACGGTTTGACAGTAAAATTGTGTTGCAATTACATGCCATACCAATATTTAAGGTGAATCTATTCAGAATGTTAGATGTTTTTAATTAGCATAGTGTTCTCATTTACATGGCGTATCCTACACTTTTAATCATAATAGTTCAGGGAAGTCACTTTCTCCAGCATTATGTCATATTTGTGCTAGTTGTTTTACGTGAAATACTTTAAAAATGAAGAGGGAAGACGGGGATTAAAAGGTGAAAGACAGAAATGGGGAATATATACAAATCATCTATGTGTTGACAGCTCATAATAAATGTGATCCCAAGGCACTTTACAGGTCAAAGAGGCCCATTTTGTATTTTAAAGTGTATAAGTAAATGATTCCAAACAATAAAAACATATAGACAAATTCATACAACATTACAAAATAGATCCTACTTAGGTTATAACAATAATTGGTATAAAGGAGCACCAAAGGAAGCCTCACATACATCAAGTCATTGACCTAGCAGATCCTGATCCTGCTAAACAAACATGTGGTCAAACATGTCATAGTTGTTACAGAAAATGTCTCTGTGCTTCTGCAAATCCCTAAAACTCCACTTTCCAGTGCCACAGTGTACCGTGTTCTCCTTTGTGTTTTTTTTTTTTTGTCATTCGTCATACACACAATGTCAGTACTCCGCTTTAAGTACCAATTTTTTTTTCTCCCTAAATCCCTGCTTCAGCAAGTGCAACCACATCCCCCACATGTTCACTTCAGTGTAAACACGGACAGGTGAAGTAACATGCTGAATGATCACTACAAACCGTATAAACAAACACAACCCTGAAAAATGTGGCATGTCATGTACAGTACCTTTGAAAGGGCCTCAGCAGTCACGAGCTATTGGTCTTAGTTATTGGCAAAGGTTGACCAATTAACGCCCCAATGTTAGGCCCAGATCACTGGCTCTCTGTGTGGTGGTGGGGTGTGAAATGTGCAATAAATCCAGGGCAGAGCCCACAGCACATAAGGGTGGCACAAAGGGCTGGCACAAAGCTCTTCGCACATCGGTGAATAGCAAAGTAGGGTTTGCAGTGTTCAACAGACTGAAGTAGTTAAATAACAGCTTCATATTATTTGCTGCCTGCAGGTTGAGGCTTTGTGCTCAGGAGTGTTTGTTTTTACAAAAATCATGCATTTAATGGTAGGTTTTCTTTAAGTAATGTTTGGGAAGCAGATCAAAGAAGTAAAGCATCATTACATTGATTCTAAGTGTGTTCTCAGAGAAATCTCTTCAAACAGTCCCTTACTAGATAGCAGTTGGATGTCAGGAGGTTACTGAACTCTCTTGTTCCTAGATAAGAGCTTCATCCATTTAGCACTATCTACAGGTAGATGTAGATTGTAAAGTTTGAAAGGTTAAAGTTGTGTAAAAGGTCACAAAGACCTACATTCTTTGCAGTTTTCTGAAATATCAAAAAGGAAAAATAAGAATTGAAGCTGTTGATTTGTCTTACTCTACAAATATATGGGCCAATGGACATAAAATTTCCATCAAATATTGGCAGCAGAAAAAGAAAACAAAACACAATCAACACATTTTAGTTCATATATTAAGTTGTGTAAAAAACATATAGGACACATTAACAAAAGGAGAATCAAAAATGGCATAGAAAACCAATAAAATAACAGAAATCTATCAGTGTTTAGAAAACAACCCTGGTCCCTGTTGGTCCAAATTTACGTCAACTGGTACATCTTAATTGTATTTCACAAAAATTACCTTATGATGGGTAAAAGCAAAGAGGTCAAGACCTTTGCATCCTTATTTCAAAAGATGCAGATGGTTACAGATAAACTTCTGAATTTTCAAGTGGTTGACATTGAGCCCATAATTTGGAAGGAGAATCATCAGAGATTGTGGAATGGTCAGAGAAATCCAAAATTGAACTATTTCAATATCATTCAAACAGTTCGCTCTATGTTTGGAGGAGGAATGGCACCTCGCATATCTTTAAACAACCAGTGAACTTTGTGAGAATGTCATGGTGTGGGTCTTTATTTAGACATAAATGTCAAAACTATATTACCTATAATATACCTCCTATAATGAGGTGTGATCCTAAACACCCCCATCTATCCTATCTTTACCAAAACTAGGCTTTTCTACAGAGTTTTTTTTCTGTCAATCTCAGTGAGTGTGGTCAACATTTATTTTCTGTAACTTTCCACTTTATTGCACAAAGGATAATTCGTGGCACTGTCCCGTGTTACAAAAGTTCTAGAAGGAAGCTGTGAATTGCTTTTCTCAGATGACTTTGAAACTCATCTGTCCTACACTTTGCATCTTTAATCCGTTCTCAAAATCCCTGACTTGTGCTTAGTACAATCTAAATATTTGAGTTCTGTTTTCTGGAAAGTCTTTAAGGAGATTGACAGTTGATAGATGGTTGAGAGAATGTCGGCATGCTTTGTCCTTGAGAAACTGACACAAAAAAAAGAAAAATATCAGCTAAATTGAAAGATTTAAACATTTGGAACCCTTTTCTTGGATTCTTAAAGAACTTCCAAAGGTAAGAAACTTCAGTACCTAGAATATTACACATCTCTAACTGTTGATTGTTATGTATGTGATGTTAAGCTGAATGAAATTTGTTCATTGTTGCGCGGCTATCAAACTGCGTTTTAAACCTGAGCCCACTCTTATCCATCACGATAAGAGTGAAAGATGTGAGTTGATTGTGTCCAACTACATCGGACTCTTTTTTTGTTAAAAATATTTTTACTGTACACTGGTAAAAATGAATAAGGATGTGTTTTAAAAAGAATTTGTGGACATGTTGGATCCTTTATATGTGTGGAAGAAAATAAAAGTCAATATGTTCAGTACTTAGTCTTCTCACTTTTTTGCCACAATGCCTACTGATGTCACATTTAGTTTCATCATAGATTGATTTCAATAAAATTAAACACAAATAAGTTCTGTTTTGTAAGTCGGTATGGTCATTTGTCGTTGGACATGTTAGCAGCTCACGCGTGACCATGATATTTATAGTTTTCTTTACCTCCAGCTCTTTGACAGAGCTTATAGCTTATAGGTCTGATAAGCAGGTCACCCAGCCAACAGATTTAGCTGTTATAGAGCACCCAGGCTCTCCTTGCTAACACCTCTAAGCATCACATTAGTGACACTTGGTAACATGAATCTGGATGTAAATTTGACTGAGTGACCGAAAGGACTGTGCAGGGTGTGAAGGTTGCCTGTAATACCAATGGCACCTCATTTTTAATTTGACTGACTAGTGAGGCCTTTCCACAGAGCTTGACCTGAAGTCCCCACCTTTTCCTCCACCTTTTCACTCGAATAAGAATTGTGTCCAAATTACTTGGCAGGGATGTGATGCCAATGAATGTCAGGGGTTGTTGTACTCAAATCCCACCAAGGTCAAGCATCTAGCTGTCAAATCATGTTTAGGGCTAATCATTTATGTGCTTGTACCACTTAGATCTTGTTGACACCTTCTCTGTGTGTTTATAAGTGAGCTCCCTGGGTAATTTTGTATGAATGTATTGACTTTTCGAAATCTGCTTTTTTTTGGTCACACATTAAACACATTCTTTAAAAGTTAAATTTTTTGCAATCACCTCATAAGGTGTGTTTAAATTTGTATCATTTTGAGCATTTCAAGCCCAAGGTTGTGTCTTTGCTCCTTTGCAAGAAAACCTTTTGGACACAACACTGTTAAAAAAGAAAAAATATATATATAATGAAAAATATGTTTTAATATTGCGAAGATGCAGTGATATTTCCTTTTTGCACAGTCAATGTCTTATTGCACTCAGGTGTACAGTAATAGCAGTGAGAGAGAAATTATATTTTGGTCAAATCCATTTGTGTTATCTGTGTTCTAAAAGAAATGTTCTTTGATGAAACACACTTAAAATTAGTGTTGCATATCCTTTATTTTCAGAAAAGATCCATTAATCATCTTTTGCTTGAACAAGTAAATAAATATCCAGTCAAAAAAGAAAAGTGTATAAATAAACCATGTTTTGACAAAAAACTGTTTAAAAACAGTGACCGTATAGTGATTTTGACCATGCATAATGATTTTTTTTTCTTTTAGGGTACCATCACCACGTCCATGGTCAGTGCCTTCTCACTGGGCTGCCAGAGCGTATGAAAGCGGCAGGTTGCGGAGTTCAAGTCCTTCGAAATGTGAATCGAAACAGCTGCCTCTAATCACTAGCACAAGCTGGGCTTAAGGGCCTCTCAGTTTCACCCCTCATCTGCCTGGAATTTTGAATTTCCTGAGCGGAGATCAAATGGCAGCCCGAGTCAGTGAGACCTTTGATATGGGGACACCCATCTCGCGAGGGCCTTCTGCATTGGGATTTACGCTTGACAACACACTTGGTGTCACCTCCTATCCCTGCGGACGCGCCGTAGCCCCTGAATACATTGGACCTCTTTGACGGCACAACAGAGCCCACCCCGTCCCCAACACCTCCTCACCCCCCCATGGAGTGCCCAGCAGTTATTTATTAAATTTGTTGTGCCCACCCTGGTATGGTTTCAGTAGGCCACTTAGTTTTGGATTGCATCCTGGATTTTTCAATTATGTGGTTCATTTCACCTGCTTGTGTTCCTTTACCCCCCTGGATCAAGGGCGAAGGAGATCACATTTAATTATTTCAAAACAAGAAGTCTGAAGCGGGGCCCCACAGATCTGTAACATCATGCTTTCCTATCTATTGCCCACATCACCACTACTTTAACTAAGCAGCATTTAGACTGTTAGAAAAAGAAACTCAGTCCCCGGCCTCCGAACAGCTCATTACTCGTGTCAATAAGAAAATTTGTCTACCTAACAGGAGGGTAAATATAAGGACAGAATATGGGATTTCCAGAATTCCTTGCTTGTTGAGACTCATATGGAGCACATTAGTAGTCTGTTTGATTGACAACTGCTCCTGTGTATAGTCAAAAGGAGAACTATTGAGATATAGGAGATTATTATATCCAAGGTAATGTGTATGGGCTGTCCACAGCAGGCGTGAAGATGCTATCTGGCTTGGTTGTGGCTTGTATGGATTAGAGTATGTTAGAGGGGCTGCTCCACTAAACAAAGTCTTTGTATTCATCTATGTGAGCATTTATATAGTCATTCTTTGTGTATAGAAAAGATGTCAGGAAATTTTTAATCAGACAATTACACATTTTATTTCCTTAGACTCAATATCCAACTAGAAAGGAAAAGATTGATACTGTTATATTGTGTTATGTCACTTGTTTAATACATTAAATTCTCTGAGAGGTTTCATTTCAATATCAGACCTACTCTTGAGATGCTACTATACAATCTGCTTCAATGTCAGTTCAAAATATCAAGGTCTAATTTGGCTTCATACAGAAGGTTTTTATTTTGAAACAGTTTAAAATTTCTAGTATTTTTCAGGTTGTTTATGTATCCAAATGTAAAATGGTCTTGCAAAATTGCAGAACACTGGAAGTTCTTGTGTCATGAATCACCATAGTAAAAAGTCATTGAATAGACAAAATAAAGGTAATTAACTAATTAACAAACACAATTCCCTCCATCTGAGCAGTGTGAAAATGTAGTTAACTGAAAGGTGACAATAAACATATGTTTGAAATTTATTTGAGGTTGTTTGAAAAACCTAACAGGGCCATGTCTAAGGCTAAATTTAAATGAGATCTACATGGCCTAAAAAATCTGCTTACTATCTTTTTAAAAAATCTTTTTATTACTGTTTTCCAATGTACATGACATTACACAAAAACAAAAAATCTAACTGTTAAAGACCTTAGTTCAGATTTCAAGTCTGAAACAAAGACATAAAAAACCCAGCTGTGGTTATATCTGTTTAAACATGTGAAGCTGCAATCTGGGATGGAAGGTGATAAGCAAATTAAATTTAAAAAATGCCAAAACGACATGCTGTGGAATTACCAGGGAAAATTTGTATATGATTATGTGAATTGTGCGTCACTTTTAAAATGGAATTTGCATTAATTTGGAAGAGAGAAAATATTGTAAATGAACTATGTCGTCATGATGCCTGCTCCTACATTTTTTACATGATCTGTGTAAAGATTTAATTAAAAGGAAGTTCAATTTTAGTAAATGTTTAGGGTGGGGAAAAAAAAGAACAGCACTAAACCAGAAAAAAGGTGAAGCCCCACCCTCTAGTCTTATTCTGCAGGCACTGCCAGGTTTTATTTGAAGATGGGCTTCAGGTTAGTTTTAGAGCATATTTTCATAGAATCCGACCAGAATCTCTTTCCATGATAAATAAAAGCATGTCCCTGGTATGATCCTATTTTAATGTGGTGATTATGTGTTCAGGGGTATGTCCAGTGTAAATTTTCTGTCACTTTCTTTGAAGGCTATGGAAGATGTGAAGGTCAAAAAGTAAATTTATGCTGGAGTGTTTACTAATCAGGTGACTTCTGAAGGTATTGGATTTTATTTAGGGGTATCAGAATGAAGAAACTGAATATAAGTTCATGCCATACACTTCAGGTCTCAATTGTAAAATGCCATATGTAATTTTCCTTCTACTCCACAATCATGCAATACTTACTCTAGACCTATAAAGTAAAACCTTGATGTTTGTAGTTGTAACGAGACAAAATGTGGACTACTTCAAGGCTGATGTACAATTGCAGAATGCACTGTAGGTATAAGCTGTTGGTCAGCTCAAAAAGCAAAAAGGGAAATACACAAAAATGACAAAAAAGAGGCTGATTGAACAAAAATCCACCTTCAGTAAGAAGATTAGTATGTGTTAAAAAAGGAAGAGCTTATGACACAAAGCATACCATGGCATCTGCCAAATTGATGGTGGTTCTGTTTAAGTTTGGGTTCATATCAGTGTCAGTAGAACTGGCAAACTGGCATAATTCATAATTTTACTGCTAAGAAAAGAACAATTAGCAACATAATGCTCATCTATGACAGATGTTGGCTCAGCAAGTCAAGTTATCAGATCTCTATTGGATTAAGCTACATCCCACTTGCTGAAAACAGGCCATATGTGGCAGGTTAAAAAAGGATGGAGCACAAGTAAAGAATGTGTTGTTTTATATGCTTTTATGTTATTGTATTTTTTAAATGTCAGAGCACTCAAGAATTACTGTCTTTTTTTTTCTATAGCTGATTAGCTTTAAAAACACAAGACAAATGGCTTTGTGACAAGTTCTGTTATAGTTAAATTGACTATTGGTTCATGGGAGTTGAACAGTGCTTTGCTCAGAAATATTCCCTCTCAATATCTTGCATATGTTTGTGATTAAAGAACTTGTTCTTCTGAGGCTCTCCCATCACCAAAATAATTCATTCCCACAGCTTTGCAGGCTCCACAAAGATCCAGCTGACTTTTTGTAGACCAAAATCATTGTTTGTTCGGGTAAAAAATAAAAGGCGTAGTGTGAACGTATGTGAATGATTGTGTGTTTTTGTGGTGGTCAATTGAATTACTTCATGGTTGGACCCACAGGGGAGACGTGAATACTGGGACCCCACTGGACAGTTTCCTCCAGCATAGTCATTTATTCTTCTCAGCGTGTGGCAGACGAAAACGCCACATTGAAAACTAAAGAACCGTGCTGACTTTTGCCGGCAGACCTTCTTTTCTTAACAGAAACTTTTACTAAACACGTTAATTACATAAATCACAGGGAGAAGAGGATTGGCTTTAAGCAAACTGGGTTTTGAAAATGGAGGCTCCACAGTGACCACTTCCTGACCCTGGAGTGTGGGACTCCAACCGACCTCCAGATTAGGGTTCAAACAGTCAATTGCAGGTCACTGGCAGGGTAGCGGGTAAGGGGTGATTGACTCTTACTGTGGGACTGCGTGCCAGAGGGTGCAGATAAGCTTATGCATGTGTGAAGGCTGCAGGGGATACAACCACTGATCACTAATTAATGCTCTGAAAACCTGACCTGCAGGTTACCCAATGGCAAATAGAGATTTCTTACCTCACACCTCATCGATACATACGGATTATCCACAGTATCTAACCTCTTCCATTGAGTTTGCATTATGTGTTATTTGGCTGTACACCAGATGCATTCTTATTCTTTTTCTTTGACTGTCCCTCTTTCTCACTCTCTTTTATCTCTGTTATCATTCTATCCTTCTTGCCATCCATCTGTCTCTCCTGTCTTAACCACCAGGCTGGCTATCTATCCTTCTAATGAGCTCCATGGACACCTCTAAAGAGTTGTCAAACACTCCTCACACAGCCATCACTTTTACTCGACTCAGGCTAAAGCATAAACAGCAGCATCCCCGTGGCAACCAGCTGGAGGAGTGAGCACAAGAATAAGTGTAGCCTGAACAGACTTGGCACTAGAATTCATCGAAGGTGACCAGAACATTGGCAGAATCAAACAGGTGAGCTACATGTGCAAAAGAATGACTTCCTGTAGTAGTTTTCACAAAGAAAGATTATTTGTATTTCTTTCCCCTCAGCCAATACTTTCTAGAATCACTCTTTTCTGCATTTTTAGCTGCAGGTTCTTTTGGGTTACGTCTCTACCAGCTTTGGTTGTTTTACTCGTTCCCTTTGCACATGAGCAGATTGAGGACACCAATTTTCAAGTTTTGCCACAGACTCCTAATGCAATTACATGTGGTCTTTAGGTGGACCAGGCTAAAAAACATGAATATACTTTATTCTAAATTATTCTGTTTTATCTATGGCTGTAAGATCAGGCCATTATCCTGAACTTGTAAAAAATACTCACTTCAATCTCAAGTCTTTTGCAGCCTCTTAATAGTTTTACAAAATATCTTTCATGAAGAGAAGCATCCCCGCAGCACGGTGCTGCCACATTTTTGAATAGATCAAGGATAATATGGTGATGGTGTGTTCAGGGTGATGTGCTGTGTTAGTTTTACCACACATGTAAGGTTTGTCAAAAGTAAAATTTTTGTCTCAGTTGTACTCGGACCCTTCCTACAAATGCTTGCTGTGTCCTTTATGGGTCGTCACAACCTGTGACCAAGACATTGTATTGCTTTCTTTCAATAATGGCGTTCACCTTTGTACTCTTCCATCAGGTTTTTGAAGTCCATAACTGGTAGATATAGCATTAACCAATTCTTCCAATTGAGGTCTAGATTTCTGCAGCTCCTCCAGAGTTCCCGAAAGCCTCCTTTCTGCTACACTGAATAATGCTGTCCTTCCCCAATCTGTTCATTATATAATACACTGAACAGTGTTTTCTGAGGTTTTCAAAGTTGCTAATACAATTTCAAAATCTAACTATGGTTAAAACATCTTCACAACATTATCCCCGACCAGTCTGCTGTGTTTTTTACCCTGCATAAAGCTGTTTGAAGACTAATAGGCGCTAGAGTTTTGTTGCCTTTTTTTTTTTTTACTGGGGATAAATTACACTCAGGTGAACTCCATTTGTCAATCCAGTGATTTATCCAAACATTTCTGTTAGCGGTATCTTGATAAAGGCGACTCAATACAAATATATTGAAGTCTGTTGATAAAGCATGGCAAAATGTGAAGAAGTTCAATGGAACTTCTTTTTCCTGCTGTGTTTCTAAAAGAACAGGACTTAAGCCAAACAGGGAGGACAAATACTGACAGATGTTGAGAATCATAAATCATCAAGGTTCAAGCAGGACAGAGGAACATATTACCTCCAAGCAGTCAGGGTGAGAAACTACAGAGAGCTTTTCTCTGCGATCTCACCTACCCCTAATTTTTCCAGCACTGACCCTCATGAGGCCAGCATGTGAACATCACTCACAGTGTCTGCGCAAGCCAAGCACCCAGTTCATCAGAAACACCTTCCATGGCCCCAAACCTGACCCATTCTCTCCTGGGGTCAGCATAACAGGCTGCAGGGCTAAAACACTGGATGAGAAATGGACAAGGGACAGTGGAGAGTCTGAGTGGCTGTGCTTGTGCATGTGTGCGTGGGGTTTTGTGTGTATGCGTGTGTGTGTGTGTGTGTGTGGTTGCCTGCCCAGCTGCATTTAGAATCCATGCTTCACTGTCTATAATGTATATGACTACCATGTGAGAGGGGGGCCTGTGGAGGTTACACAAACAGAGAGGAGTGTTATTTAAACTTCCAGGAAATTATGGCCAGGTTTTGTTTTATTTTGTTTTGTTTTTTTTTTGTCAGATCTGGCCCACAACAGCCTGAATCTGCCTTGGTCTTGCACCAGTCTTAACCCATTTCCAGCCCACACAGAGCCTGTGCTACGCAGAGGAGCAAATCTGCTCTGCTAATACGGCTGTCAGTGACAACCCCAGTGGCTAAACTCTGTCAGTCTACACCTCTGAGTCCACCTCCACAGATGGTCCAGCAGTACTTAAGAATTCACCCCCAGGGTTTTACTGCTCTGTTGTATGGAGGACTGTCACAGCACTGGGAGCATGTGGTTTAGATATGGGAACAGCATCCTCCAAGAGCTCTCATGGCTTTGGCACAATGAGACGTCTCCACCCCCAGTGAAAGACAAGACAGCTAGGCATGGCCTCTTTTATGGCAGGACGCAGCCAACCAGCTTGAAGAAGATGAAGATGCTGAAGCACACAACCGAGTATTGTCAGTTTTAGGCTCTTTATGTTTTAAGGAAGAACTTTAATTTTCACTGATTTATGGGCTCCGCGTGACATATTTAATACCAATGTGGATTTGGTTTCCTTGCCAGGCAATAAGCCAGTCGGAGAATGGTGATTTACTGTCCTGCACCTCGCAAAAAGTTACTGTTACATCTCTTTGAGCAGCCACTTGACTTAAAGTAACGGGGAAATGACACAAATCACAATCCCTCCCTTAGAAATTAAAGTAAGCAGAGTGGGTGTAATAAGCACCCTAGGCATGTCACTTCTGAGCAAACTGAACCCATCCAGTGTAAATGTTTTTTTATGCTTTGCGGTGACTTAAACTCAACAACGGGTTGAGATAGATTGTGGTCCCCGAGGTCAAATCACATAGTCACGCATGTCTTGTGTGTGTTTTTGAGTTTGTCATATTGCAAGCTTGGTGAAGTAAGTGATGAACTCTCTGATGGCATCTGGACAGATGCCAGAGTGAGTCACAAACAAGCAGAGGGTTTGGGTTTAAGGGTGAGGGGGCGAGGAGAAGGAACGGATGGTTTTACTTATGAGTGTTTCTGTCCTTGCAGGTCTCCTGCTCAAATTTCACTGATATGAATTTAATCAGACGTAATCTGCTTATCAACGTTTTGAGGCACTCATTGGTGTAAAAGTTCTTAGATTTGTATGCAGGCACCCAGAAGATGTTATTTGAAAGTAAAAGGTTACACTGTTATATATAATACTTTTTATAATATTTTTTATTAACTCCATTTGACAAAAAAAAAATCTTTGCTTTAAAAAAGGAAATTTTTCCATTGTGTGCATCAATCAGTAGGACGTCCTTGTAGTGTGTGCTTATAATTGGCTTTTATGTATGCACATAAAATGAGATAGATACAGATATAAAAAGTAAAGTCAGTATAACGTATTTCAGTAATAGAACATTGTATCAGACAACGATTAAAGTTTTACTTTGTTTTAATGTGATAGACCAACACAGACCAGTGTGTAATTGCAAAGTGGAAAGAAAAAAACACAAGTTTTTAAATATCAATCACAAAATGTGTGGTATTTATTTATATAAAGCCCCCTCAACTCTTACGTGTTTAAGTATAACTTTATATACAGTATAGCTTAGGACTTGTTTGTTTGCTTTAAAACTTCAGTAAAAAGAGAGAAAAAAGAAAACAGCATCATGAAGACCAGAAAAACAGTTGTGGGGACGTTTAAAGCAGATATGTGACAAAATCAGGAGATCCTGTGCATTTCACTGTTTGACCAGACACAACCTTCAAATGTTTCGGTCCTTGCATCAGATTCTGTGTGAGAAGAACATATCACATGTTCTTAACATACTGTGTCATCTACACGGTAATATATGGTAGTACCAGCATCATGCTCTGTGGATGCTTTATAAGCACACACTTATTCAGGTTTTACTTGTAAAAACAGTTTGCAGAGTTTTCCTCCTATTTTATCATTAGACATTACTTTGTGTTGGTCTACGACATACATTTTCTTTTACAAAATGCACAAGAAAAACATTTGTGGTTGTATGAGACAAAGAGTCTGAGTAGATATGCAAGGCACTGTGACAGAACAACCTTTGTTTGTTCCCATTGTTAAGAATAATAAATTAATTGACCCAGTCAATTATGGGGGCTTAGAGAAAGCCCTTTAGCTGAACACACATTTGTTGATAATACTGAGCGAAACGGAAGCAGAGCATGTAGAAGTCATGCAATGAACAAAGTTACAAAGACAAAAAAAGTAATTGGGCACTTATTGTTCCTCTCTCTCTTGTTCCTTTTCATGCATCTGAAACTGTGCAATAAGGTAAATTTGATGCTTGATAAGTTCACTGGCCATGTCAGAGGACTACTCACCCGTTCCACCTCGCTATCATAGATTATTAGATTAACACTGATTCTCCTCATGGGCGAGCCTCAGTTTTATTTGATTCAAGAGATCAGTGAGGTTGCTACTGAGGTGGAAATGCTCTGACCTCCCCAATGTTTCATTCATTTACTCACAATGAAATTGGATTGACTTCAGCTGGTGACACTTTTTTTTTTTTTACTGTTTTCACATTTTCCTGTAAGAAAGCGACACAACTTCTGTTGCTTCATCTTTGTGTCTCAGTGCGTCCACTGCTCATTTCCCACACCCGTTGACCTTTTATTCCCTTTATACATGCCTTCTGCACGGAGGTGCTTCCCATGTTCAACGTGATCAATACAAAGGGCAACGACCTTGCACACGGAGTCTCACGCTGACTAAACGGCAGGGATTAAATTCTGGGGGACACCACATGGTGGGTGCAAGTGCTTGTTCGTGGCTTTGTCAGCAAGCTTCTTGCATGTCTAAAATGAATATAGCTACGTCCATGAGCGTGCTAGAAAAAGAGTGTGTCATTCTAGAACTTGTAAATAAATATTGGGCTGTGAGATCCAGCCTGAAGAAGCTCTGAGTTCATGACCTCAGTCTGTGTCACAGCAAAAGGTCTCTGCAGGTCGAACAAATGCACACACACACACACACACACACACACTCAGGCATGTATTTGCTGTCTTTGAAGGAGCTGAAAAGGGGGAACTAAGTGGAAGGAAAAAGAGAGGTATTAGCAAGGATAGGGAACACTACTTCTTGGTGGGCCCAATTTATTTATATTACTTTAATGCTGTTTCTCTGTGTACCTAAGCATGAATTTCAAAAAGAAGCATGCATCTGAATTCATCACTCAGAATTAAAGTAAATATGTCAGACACACAAAAATATTTGAAATCTTGAAAAAGCTTAGCTCAGGAATATTTTTCCACAGTTCAGCTGCAGCTCAAATGTGGGAGTTTTTGCTGTCCTTGTGAGGACTATTATTGATAATAAGACTATATGACTCCCCTTGCTTTAAACTTGAATATCCTACTATCTGTTTTGTTTTATATGTAAGAATATTAGCTGATGGCTCAACCCCAACTTAAAAAAAGATCAGGCCTTCAGCCTTCTCTTCTATTTTTTTAGCAGATTTTAACATGATTTCTTACTGTGGCTCAATAAAAATAAGATATATATAGATTTTATTTAATTTTTTTAGCATACAGGTAGTAACACATTTATGTTGATGACTTGTAAAGATGGGTAACAAATCCTCAAATAATCACTGAAATGTTTACGGGAAGAAAAAAAAAAAAAAACTTCAGTTTGATCAAGTTTATTCAGTGGCAGAAACAATACCATATTAATAAATAATAGTTTTTTCCCACTGGTGGCACAGTCATTGGTACTTCTGCTATCATCACTGTGCACAACCCTATTTTGCCAAAAGGACAGCTTAGTATTTTCCTTTAACATTTCACAAAGATAGAGCCTGCAAAGCTGGAGCATTCACTCTTGTGTAATTTTTGATCATCCAGTGTTTTCTCTCTCTACGTCTTCTCTTCAGCTCACATCACAATTTCTTCTATAGGATGTAGAACAAGACTTCAGGGACATGAAACAAGTATGATTTTGTGTCAGGTGAACAATTTCAGTGTTGATTTTCAAACATTTTGAATCATTGTCCTGTAGAAAGAACCAAGTGCAACCCATTTTTATCTTACTAGTGGACACTCAAATAGTCTGTGAATTAAAGGAGTTTAGCAAACTCTGTATGTTTATGTTTGGTAGGACAGAAAAAAATATTAAAAGATCCTTGTGTCTCATCAAATTTATATTGAAAATATGTCACATATATCATAGTTACATAAACACATTGTGTTACAACCACAGAAATATTTGTGTTTGTAACTTGATAAAACAACATACATATGATATGGCTCACTCAGTCCTAGAGACTGAGATCAACCTGATTAAGTGATTTATAAATGTGAAAAATACTTGTGGTAAAATTACTTTTAGTACTATGAATGATACTAACAGTTGCTTTACTGGTGATTGTGATCTTCTTAATATCACCATTTTTTGTTTCCCACAAAATAAATCTACTTAAATTTAAAGTTTGATTTTTCACAGTGAGATCATTTTACTTAAAAAAGAGATGAGATGATTGTACAGTCTTTAACTGTAGGGTCAGTACATTTGTCTTAAACAGCAAATACATGCTTACATTTTTTTTAAATAAATGAATAAATAAACGTAATCTTAAATAAAAATAATAGAAGAGAATATACTTGTTCTTGTACCATTTTCTCTGCTGTTTTCTTAAACCACTTTCTCTGATCTATGGGTTTCACTGACGGTGACAGGACCTTTCTGTTGGGCTTATCATTGGTCAAACTGCTGTAAGGACAAAAACACACACGCACGTACACGCCCATGCACATGCACAAACTTAGTCATGCAGACTGGATAGTTCTTAGTATAACTCCCCAGTACTGTAGGACAGCCCTTGCCACAGGAGATCCAGCTTGTCGTCATATGCATTTACACAGAGATAAACCACAAACCCACTGAAACAGTTGTACTGGCAAGCATTCTTTCCCTATCTCTCTGCAACTCAACCATGCGCGCACACACGTTTTTCCCTTTTTGCTTGCCCTCTGTAACCCAACATACTCACTCCCAACTCCCACCTCTCTTGTCACCTCCCATCTCCCAGACCAAGGTCAGCTGTCCAGGCCTGCAGCTCTTGATGTAGAGGCTGTGACCCAACATGGCCACCTCTGTCTCTCCAGAGAGATTAGCACGAGTCAGGGACAGAGAGGCCGAGCTCCATGTGGCTCCATGTTATTCCAGCCACCCTCCACGTCTCCGGTCTCACTCCCCGTTCTGTCCCAAACGACTCCTCATGTCTGCAGAATGGGGACCAGAAAGAGCTGCAAATTGAATATGTCTGACAGGCAGATCTGTGACGACTCATGGGAAATTTTAGCAGGAAGAATGTCATGTCTTTGTAATGCCACTCAACCAACATATATAAATAAACATGTAGATAAAAGTAGAAGCTGTTTATTACTTGCAGTATTTCATTTAAGTAAATGACTTGTTGTGTTTTTCTCAAATTTTAATTGTTACATTTTTGGTAAATTTTTATGCAATGAGTACAGAAATGCTTTCAAGTTGCTGCTAACCTTATCTCTCTGCTCCTTGTTGTCTGGGGTGTGGTTGCCATAGAAGTCAAAAGGTTAAACAAAGTGCTGTGACTGTCAGGCTGAGTGAAACCAACTGGTGCTGGGCTAACAGAATATAATGAAGGCTAATAGGTACATAATAGCTAACAGTGGGGCTGCACTCGTTGGAAGATGAATCATGGGGGTCGGACGGCTTGGCCATGCACTCCCACTGCAAGGTTTACTGCTTTAGAGTTACCATTCAGACTCAGGCATAGATGATGACGCATGGTTTGAAGAAACTTTTAATAATAAACATCTGAATAGCATGGTGTGGTGTTTGCTAAATGGAGTCCAGTATATGACCACAGCTGTTGTGCGAAGGCTTCAAAGGTTTGTTAGAGAACATTAGTGAACAATCACCATCATGAACACAAAGGAATGAAAAAAAAATACCAAGACGAGAGTTATCTGCTGAAGTGCCATAACAGGTAAGATAGGCCCAAAGTAACTCTAGAGAGGCAGCAGAGAACCAGGTGATGTTTGATAGGGCAGTTATTAGTTATGTAAGTTTAATGATCTGGATTGTTTGGAAAAAATGGCAAGATAAAAAAAAAACGTTTTTCAAAGGAAGGTACAAGATGACCTGTTTGTAGTTTACCACAAGTCATACAGAAGACATCTCAAACATGTGCAGGAAGGTGCTCTGCTCAAATGACACACAACACACAAAACACTCTGGGAGGTAGAAAACCTTCGGTACTCACACACACTGAACACATCGTAAGACGTGGTTTCCGTAGCTGCATATTGTTAGAATGCTTTTCTTTAGCAGGGGCAGCAAAGTTTGTCAGAGCTGATACAAAGATGGGTGGAGTTAAATGTAGAATAAACATTGAAGAAAACATGTGAGAGGTTCCAAAAGAGGAGCAGAAGTTATGTGAAAACCAGACAGAGATTTACCCTAAAATACTCGAAGCTCTAATTACAGTGAAAATGGGATTCACATCCACAATTTGAAAGTTTTTTTCGCAATCTCCCAGTTTTGCTCTACATTATGTTGGCCTTTCCCACAAAAATTCATTAAAATGCAAGCTACAAGTTTTTGGTTGTAGCTTAACAAATTTGGGCATTAGAGCTTGTGATATTTATTGCTTTGTGTTATTTGTATGTTATTCTTTAGTTTTATGTTCACTAGGCTGTGAGGAGAGCTTTTTGAATTTGTGTATTTAGAAGGAAAACACAAAAAATTGATTTCAATGAAAATTATTTTTTGGGGCGATTAGCTTTTTAGTATTGTCTGACCTTGCGATGTTGACCAAACAAGACCAGGGACACCTTGGTTTGACCATTGAGCCTGTGAAACTCTGTGAGGACCAGAGTTATATTGCCAACCCACAACAATGTTGATGGGAAAAGAATATCTTCCCTGTTCAGCCAAAATTAAAAACTACACATAAGAAAAACAATTAGAATTCAATATTCCTTTAGCAGCCTGTTGACATAACATTTTTTTCTATTACATTGAAAACACTCGCCATGTGTGACATCTCGACCTCTTCCGTAAAGAGTTAGCATGCTCTAAATTGATGCAATTGAGCAGAAAGGGTCACAGGATCACATGTTAACGAATGTACACAGCCCTGGTTCTCAGAGCTCTGCGAAACATCCAGCCAACACTTCCCCTGTGACAGTGCTTGGTTGCCCTGCACTCCTTTCCAAAGACTCCCTCTTGTAAATAAAGCCTGCTTTTGTTGAGGGCCAGTGCGTCAGACACATCATCTCCAGAGGGCAAGAGGGATATGGAGGAGCTATGTAGGAGTGGGTGGAGAGAGTTGGACTCATAGAGAGGGAAAGTGTTTAGGGGGGGTGAAGGGCAGGGGAACTGACAGAGGTCTGGGTAATTGCAGCACAATGGAGATTGTGTTTGATCTCTGAGGTGTCTGGCAGGGGTGAATGTGCCAAGTGGAGGAATGCCGTAGTACTGAAAGACCGAGTTTATCAGGAGTTCAGCAAGTGAGAGAAGAAGAGGGGAGGAGCGTGGAGATGGTGGATGGGGGTCACAAAGATAGAAACAGCCTCAGCTTTAGAAGTTAGCCAGCATTTATTTTATTTTTTTTGTATATTGCCTAATCATGTCCTAAAAACCTCTGCAGTGTCCATACTTTTCGCACATGTATGAATTGTGTCATGTGTCTTTCTCTGTGTGTATCTGAACTGAAGTGAGAAAGGCCAGCCTGGCCTGTGGTGCAGTGCAGCAGCAGCAGCCTCCTGATAGCAGGGCTAAACTGCTGGAGAGCAGAGAGTGCCCGCACAGAGCAGAAGGCTCTTTGAACTCTGTCTGTACTCTCTGCTGCAGAGCTTGAACTGGGTTAATCGCTATTAATATTTAACACGCTGCCAAAGTTCCAGCCCAGAAACTGTATCAAAGCCAAGAGCTCCATCCAGCAGAGGTTTTTTTTTCTTTCCTCCTCTGTAGCAAGCTGGCTGATATAAACACACCGAAACTGCCGGCATGAAACTTTATAATGTTATTTATGTCTGGTAAAATGAAGGTGGATATTTTTTCCAAGAGCAATCTATTTTTCATTAAGCTTTGTAACTGTATTTTATGTTAGCTTTCTCACCGTGTGGAGACATAAAATCTGGATGCAATTGTGGCAGCTAGTAGTAGCTAATATTTAGCCTATAGCTGCAAATATTTTCTATAACTGCACCTTTAAGTGACATGGCAATGTATTTATTAGGGATGAACACATCTGCTTTGTAGCTGATATGATATGTTGCTTGATGTACTAACAACCCTTTAATACAATAAAAATACATGAGCAACAAAGACCGATTTGGTACTAGTCCATTCACCACTCAAATAAGATACATACTGATTCGGCATGTTTTAGTCAACCTAAAGATGATACATTCTGATTTGACACCGCATGATGTAATAGTTTTGGAGAGGACAAGAACATAAGAATTAAAAGGGGTTAGTACCCTGTCTCGAAAAGTCTTGAAAGATTCAGAAATGCTTTTATTGTTCCGATACAAAGAGCTTCAAAGTGGTATCTAATTCACATCAAAGTAACTGAAGGAAGGGTTTGCCTAGGGTGCCATTCAGTCAAGAGCCACTGCTAATGAAGTTTCTAAAACTATTTTAATGACAATTTCTGACTTCTTCTCTGCGGTAGGAGTCACCCCTGACA
Organism: Xiphophorus couchianus; assembly: GCF_001444195.1. Taxonomy (NCBI): domain Eukaryota; kingdom Metazoa; phylum Chordata; class Actinopteri; order Cyprinodontiformes; family Poeciliidae; genus Xiphophorus; species Xiphophorus couchianus. The sequence continues at coordinate 20,101,382 of NC_040239.1, forward strand.
GATGACACACTATTCTGCTGACACTTCTCTCCAAAGTACGAATGGTGGATGAAAAGACAATGTTGCAAGAGTTATTTTGCCAACACAACACATTTTATTTTAGAGGTTGCATTCTATTGATGCATATACATAAAAACTGCTGCAAATGGATCGCATCCAAAAAAGGCTTCTGTACCCATGCAAGCCAGTTGTAGGTGTGGGTATCCATAAATCGGAATGAGTTGAACGATCTTAACATCCCTATAATATTCATTAGTGTTTTGACAAAGAAAGAAAAGAAACTGATATAGAGGGGTACTTTGTATTAGAAGTGTTGGGAGGATGGGGTTGGTTATGAAACAACTTTAGGTCACCATGGGGTTGCTTTTCTGTAGCCGCTGCTCATCCCTCTGTCTGTTTGTACTGTCAGTTCAACAAACTGGATTATTTCATCAGAGTTCAAGCCTCCATTGGCTCTGCCACTGCAGTCATTTTCAGTCTCTCCCCCCCTCTTTACATGTATCTCTCCATCTCTCTCTCTCTCTCTCTCTTTCTATCTCTCCTCTCTCTTCCTCTCTGCTTCCAGCACCAGGACCTCAAACAGCATGGTTAAATACCCAGGCCAATGTGTCGCTCTTCAAAGAGACTCAGGTAGTAGATGTGCTGGCAATGGGCCAGGATCAAAATGAAGAGTTATTGTAGAGCACCGTGGCTGCCTTCACTTGGACCTCAGTTGAACCATATTAAGGGGCCCCAGCTGGGTAAAAATCTCCCCGCAAGGCAGCTAAAATATAGGCCCTAGGTCCCTTTTCAACCCCTCTGAAAAACCCACTAATTCTACGTAGGGACCCATTTTTATTTCACTTCATAAATCAGGCCAGCAGAGTGAGGATGTTCATTTGGCGTTGAAGAGCTTATGTTAGCTTTAGCCTGCATTGTAAAGTTCCCCTGTTTCTCAGTACGTCTGCTTGCTGGAAAAAAAACAAAACTGAAACCACTGGCTCTTTTTAAACGGTCGGAATTAGCTTTGATTGCTTAAGATTTGGAAAATGAGTCCATGTTTGTTGCTATAAGTCCTGCTTGATAAAATATTAAGAGCTAGCTGAAGGGGGAGCTTTGTAGAAGACAGAAAGCTGGAAGCAATTTGTGTAGCTTCTAAATTAAAGTTATTCAGCACCAAGGGTAATTTAATTACCATTCTTTAAATGTTTGAATGACTTTGACCTTTGGAGTACTCAGAGGTCATGCAGGTGTATTTACTTAAGCTAATTTTGAATCAGTAACATGAAACAAGGTCCCAAATCAAACAGGCCTCCTTCCAGAATATCTGGTTACTGAGCATCAGCTCTTTTGTGTTTGTAAACTAAATTAATATCCCTCCACCTGGTCAGTGGGTCGCTGAAACATTGAAATTTGTCTTATGATGAATTTATCCGAAAAAACTAAAGACAACGATTGCGAAGATGAGTGAGAAAGACATAAACAAGAAAGGAAAAAAGTTCACACTGCTTCCCAGGATGCACCTCTCTAGGCATTGCTCATGAATGGAAACAGGTGTGTGAGTGATTGTGTGGTGGGTCTTGAGGATTCGGGACTATGTGGCATGTCTACTGCCTAGGTGATTTGGGTCAATGGAGCACATCTGGTACTAGTCACAACAGAGTGAACACGTCCATGGCCATCAGACACCCCACCAGGCAAGTAGGGAGAGAAAGAGAAGCAAGGGCAAAGAAACATCTGGGTTCTCTTTCTTTCTCACACACATAGACACGCACACCCTCTCACGCACGCTGGCATTTGGGATTCTCTGCTTTTTGGGAGCTGCCTTGATTCCTCCAGGTGCATCTGGACTTGGGTTGAGAGGGACAGGAATGGACGCATATGTGTGTCTGTGGGTGGTGGTGGGAAGTATGTTTGACTGACAGCATCGAAGCAAACGTTCCCCAAGCTGGGTGAGCAATTCTCATGCCATGCCCACTCTCTCTTTTATTTTTGTTGTTTCTTTTGAAAATTCATATTCTGCTTTGATCTGTGTTTTTATAATCTTTCTTTCTTGGCTGTTTTTCTGGGTTCTGACAGGTGCATCTCGTCAAATTAGAATATCATTGAAAACTTTATTTTACTTATTAATCTCAAGACATTATTTAGATCCCATATACATAGTGTGATACATTTCAACTGTTGTTTTATTTTGTTTATTAAGGTTACACCTAATCAAACCCAAATTTCAGGTACATAGAAATTTGCAATGTTACCTAATTTGGAAATTATTTACATATAAATGTCATGGTCAAGTTTCAACTTAAACAATTATGGGAAAGATTTTATCACCATAATGTCTTCGTAATGTGTGCTTACGAACACATTATGGAACAGATACCTGACAACAATTGATAGAGGAAATTTGGTGCTTTGACTACTTTCTTTTCTGTATGGACTTCAATTTCTCAGGTTATTTTTCAAACAAAACTTAATTTAACTTCAGCATAATGAACCATTTCTGAACATTATGATTAAATTTGTGTTCACTAGTGATTAGTCCATTGCTAAAGCTGCAGTATGTACCTTTTATAAAACTGTCTTTTTTTTTTTTTTTACATATTTGTTTAAACTATCAATATGTCATGGCAGTATAAAACAGATGACATGTGAAAAGACTGAGCTTCTCCAACTCCTCCCAGTTCTTGTGTTATCATCTGCAAAAATGTACCGCTCCCAGTCAGAAACAATCAATCAGAGCCAGGAGGAGTATGATAGCTCTGTCAATCATGCTCATATATGTGCAGCTCAATGTGTTATTGACAGAGAAACAAATACTTACAGGAAAACTGTTTATCTACCATCATTGGGGGCCATGCTAACTTAACTTAGTAAGGGCAAGATTTGCTTTAAACTTTGGTGGGGGTTATCTATCTAGTACAGTTTAAAGTGTTTTGAGAAAACTCCAGGCTACTCAGGTATGTGTCACCTTATATGGAGTAAATACATATTTGTTTCTGCAACTAATATTAACACAATATCAATGCAAATGTCATCAGTCATTAAAGGAAGGTTAGGTGTGGGATATTATGCATTTTCCAGGCACATAGTGCCATTTTATACCATGTTATCTTAAGTTATGATGAAAATGCTTTAAATACAAAAAACAACTTAAATGAAATCAGACTTCACATTATAGCCATACTGATGCCATGAGATTGACCCTCTGTCTCTTTAAGGACCCCCTACCCTTTCTGACACGCCCACTTCAGTATGTCATCACAATAAAAGAACGAAATGGCAACACATGGGTATGAAAACAATGGTAGAAAATTGTGTGGACCCCTTTCCCCCTGCCCCCCATCCCAACTCCTACTTCCCACCAACACCACATAAACACACAGAGAAAACCAGAGAACAAGACTTTACTTATAAGCTGAGAAATATATGTAATCAAAACAGGCCATCTAACTTTACATGTAATTTCAACATTTGAAATCACACAACTGCAAAAACTGAATTAGGTCAATCAACTGAGCACTTTTGTGACTGTGATCCACTGGGGTGAACATTTATTTTGTCTCTGAAGAAAGCAACTTTGAAAGACTTTTCCTTTTGTCTTCATTTTCTATTGAGTTAATAATTGATGACTTATGCCTAATAATATCTCTTTACTGCTCATTGTTTCACTTGGGACTATCCTTAAGACTAATTAGTTCCCCTAATTTTTAATCAGCAGAACCATGTTTTGCTCTTTTTGGCAGCAAACTGATAACGCCTTTATCTGAAACACACCTGCTGGAGGGCTTTGTGAAATGATGTCTGAGTATTCAGTAGGTGTTGAGATGCAATTCAATCAACCACAGATTAAAGAGAGGAGAGAATTTATTTCACTTTGTGGTGCTGGATTAGCAAACTATGTAAAGAGTAAAAATAACAAAGAATCAAGCACATGAAGTGCAACTCGGAGCACATCTGACTGCAATAATGAAACATGGCTTTGCAGAAGCACTGAATTCGACAGTCACTCTGAGAAAACAACAAAAAAGCACAGAGCAACTTGACCTCTGCCACCGTTGGCAGCAAACCAATCACTAGCACCCATATCTGAACATGTGCCCCAGGCCAAACTCTCTCCTCACACAGAGCAGGAGTGAGGAGGAGAGCAGAGAGGGGATTTGTTTCAGCCACACGATAGTACAGAGAATCTGCCTCCTCCCTTTACACCACTCACAGCTCCCCTACCTTGCCCAGCCACAGGGCTTTTCCTAACACCTCCACACGCATTCTCAGTTATCTATTTGCTTCTGTCTTCATAGTTTCGATAACAAAAAAAAGACAAAAAAATAACCTTGGTTCATTCTCTCTCCCAAAAAAATGAGGATGTTAACTCTCTTGTGTGGTTTGAGTATTCTAAGTTTGTCTTTATTACTGTTTTCACTTACTAGAAGTAAAGAGAAAGACAGGGATTTTTGTATGAACTTTTCTGTTGTATGTCTACATCAGCTCTGGGTATCGATTTGACTGCGAGGTACTGTGTGGGTAGCTGGCGGTCTGGACTGTGTTACCAGGTCCAGCTGTCTCTCTGCGGTAGAAAACTCCGACAGACAGATCAGAATAATAAGACCACAGTGAGCGGATTGCAACATGACCCTAATTTCATCTCTAATACAATACGCTCTGTCAATGCTGTGTCTGTCTGTTCATTCTTTCACACAGATACCAAGAAAATGTTTGTACACATACCCACATAAAATAACTGGAAGATATTTAAAAAAGAACTACACATGTACAAACACCCAAAGCACTTTTAGCTATTTTCCATAATGTATGTACTGCATGTGTGTCTACCAGATTGGCCAATTGGGCTTGTAATAAAAAGATCAAAGGTCATTGGGAAAGAAGCATCAACTTTTTTGGACTCAACTCAAATCAACCTCAACAACACGTTTGGCTTCCCTGTACGTAAGTAAACTCTTAGTGTTCCACTACTACAAGCTTGCTGACAGATGGTGTGTTCACTTTAAAGAAAGGAAATGGGATTGTCTTTCTGAAGAAAAAAAAAACACTAAGAAAGAAGATGTTATTACTTTCATGGAGAGATTAAGAGCTGACCCATAGATTAAATTTGAACCCATTTGACTAACAGATTTTTAAAACAGGCAATACAGTGGTATAATGTTTTTTTAACAAACGTTCGCTGGCAACTAATTAAACATGGCTGGAAAATCAAGTAAAGATTTTTTAACATAGAAAAGTGGACAAAATTGTTGGTACCCCTTTATTGGGGAATAAAAAGTCCACAATGGTCACTGTAATAACTTGAAACTGACAAAAGTAATATTAAATAAAAAATGACTGAAAATTAGCCAAAGATCAGACATTGTTTTTGGAATTATGGTTTAACAGAACCCATTAAAAAAAACTAAACTAATGAAACACGAGTGGACAAAAATGTAACTTCATATTTTGTTGCAAAAAGTTTTGAGGCTATTACTGCAATGAAGCCATTTCCGTAACTGTCGATGAAACTGCTGCATCTGTCCACAAGTATTACAACCCTCTGCTTGTCGGTAAACAAAACAGCAGAAGAAAAGAAAGAATCAACCATGTCATGTTGTTCTGTAGGTGACATATTTTAAGAGAGTTTAAATAGTGTTAGAAAACTGAGAATCCAACATCTTTAAATCTGCATTCTCAGTTTTGCTCAGCTGGTTCGCATCTAACCTTCTTTGGGTTCTTTAATCATCCACAGAGGCTGAAAGATCATATATGGGGTCTATGTCTCTCTCATACCTCTGTCATGGCATTAATCAGTTTAAGTGTGACATTCTGTTTTTCTGTGGTTTCGTTGATTTCCTTGTCAATATTTAATTAATTTGCACAACACACTGGGTAAAGATTAAAGAACTGTGTATTGGATTATGAAAGGCACTGAGGCAGGCAGACAGAGGGGTTGACTCATTGCAAAGATCCAACCAATTACACTGGATTACTAGACTTGTTTGGCTCACAGTCTGATGCTGGATTTCTTGCTATTATAACATATATTCCAGCTTTCTAAAGATACTTATGAGGAATTGGCATTGCCATATCTGGAAAATTTTTAATAGACTATGAGTGATGTTAATCCAGCACAATCCAGTAAAATGTGGAACAAAAGAACTCATAAAGAAGAGACAAAGATGCATAAAAATATACACCAATGCACATTAAAACTGTAGATGATAAAAACACAAAAAATCATTCTTTTTTTCAGTATGGGTCAACTATCTAGTGATGAAATAAATATTTTGTTCTAGCAAAACATTTTTTATAAACGGTTTGCTTTATAATGCAGCTTTACAAAGTTGTATTACTTAAGCCACTCCATTCAACCTGAAACCGTCATGGTTAAACCGTAATGGCTGGAGCTGGAGAAGAATGATGGGTAATATTTTTTGTCTGCATAGGAGGAAGAGACCAAACCCAAAAGACTTGTAAATATAATTATGATGAAAGTGGTTATACAAAGCTTTGACTTAAGAGGGGTTCTTTACAAATATCTATAACACTTTTCAGATTTTCATTTGTACAAAAAACCCCCTTCAAGGCCATGCACCATTTTCCTTTAAATATTATGAACAACTCCCTGTCCGTCAACTGCTCACCATAGGTTTCCTATTCTATGTAGAGACCTGTGGTCTTCAAGCCAAGCTTCCACCTCACAGAGCACCCCTTCCCACAAGCTCCTTCAGACTAGCGGCAGCAGCAATTAGCGAAGCCCTGGTGGATCTGGGAGTCTGCTAAGCTTATCAAATGAACTACTTCTAAGAATAACACTCCTAAGAATGTTGTTGCTAAGCTGGAAGCTTATTGTAGAAACATGAAGTGTCATCACACTCCATCTCTTCTTAAACAGACACAAGCCCAATTAAAATTTTTCAATTTCAAAGTCATGTTTGATGTATACACCATTTTCATAACAACTGAAGGTAACATAGTTATTTAATTGTGCTATAAAATGATGCAATGTGCTTGGAAAATACATAACGCTGTGCCTTTAAAACACCATTAAAAACATAAATCTTCTGTTACAAGATAAAATCTAAAAAAAAAAGTTGAAAAAGTGTAAAACCTTATGAAAGGCACGTTATGCTTTCTTTATTTTTTTGTCAAAACCACAAACATGTACAACACATTTACCCATACTGTATGTACATCTACATACGAGTCATATTCTTAAAAATTTCCAATTCACACCAGTGTGGGATGTAAAGAAGTGGAGAAGCGGTCCAGGCAGCAGTGGAGGTGGTAGGTGGTTCCAAACCCAATTAATCAGACACTCTGACTTTACTGCCATCTCTTCCAATTTACCAAATCCACTGGACAAACTATTAATGTGCGTACTGCCAATGTGAAAACTTATTTAACCTCCATTAAATTCACCCAAGGTCAAAGCAAGTGTATGCTTATGCTGGCGTGGGATCAAACTGGTCCTATTAAATGTGATTTATGGTGGGAGAGGGGGTTGTGGCAGCAAGAGAGTGGCTTGTATGGCAGAGATCTTGTGTAAACAGCCTGCATAAGGGCATTATTTTCTAAATCCCACTTACAGAGGGGCTTAAAGGTATATTGAACAGCATTACGGCAAAGCAGTATTGCTGTTTTTATGGGACGGGTTCAAAAGTTCACAGCTGGGTCCTTCCAGCTTAACTTCTATTGTAAAAACCCAAGAGTCAATGAACCTGTCTTGAGTCCTATACTTGTAAATGCAGTATGGGGACAAACAGATGCTGGGATGTGTATGTGTACACAAGGTACTTATTAAAAATGTGTTTCTATGTATTTTTGGGATTTTTATGTAGTTCTTGTGTTTTAAAAGAATAATGAGTAGAAAGTAAGTTGGGCTTTTTAGTATCCAGGGAGAGCACTCACTCACTTAGTCACCATGGAGATTAAGAAAATATTCAGGCAACTTCCAGGAAAAGTGGTTTCTTCATAACTATGTCGTTTGCCAACAAAACAGTCAGATTTTACTATTTTATTTACTATTCACATCACTAGAAATTTATGCATTTTAGTATTGTAGTATGCAGCATTAATCAAAATTATGTATTTCATATATTTGCTAAAACTGCCTTCATGTCGTGACAATATAGTATGAGACAGATAATCTGTGAAATAAATCAATCTCTTCTGCCTCTGCCCTGCGCTCTTACTGTCATCAGTAAATACATCGCTAGATCAGAAACAACCAATCACAGCCAGGAGGAGGGTCTTAGCACTGTCAATCACTCTCATGCATTCATACTCTCCCCTTTGCTCTCTGCTAAGCTACAGCAAGTTCCCACAATGAAGCTGGCCATGAATGCTCAGGCAAGTTAGTTCTTTCTCCAACTCGATTCAAGTTGTTTGCCAGCCTCTGCAACCATTTGTTTGGTCCAGTCTGCAGTGAGTTTGCCCTCAGACATGTTATTTTAACCCCTGGGGTGTGTGTGTGTGTGTGTGTGTGTGTGTGCGTGTGTGCGTGTGCGTGTGTGCGTGTGTGCGTGTGTGTGTGTGTGTTTCATTCATTGCCCTCTTGCATCTGAGAAGTGAACCAAGCCCTCGTAAGACTGATGTGTGTCAGCACCATAGATACCAAGACCATGCTCTACAGGACCCTACTTTCCATCATGTTTCTCACAAACATGATGGAATATGTGTGAGTGTGTGTGTGTGTGTGGGTGGGGGGTCGGGGGGGGGGGGGGGGGGGGGGGGGGGGGGGGGTGCATGTATGTGTGATGAGCATCACTGTGAAGTTCAGTGATTTGAAATAAGAGAAGTCATGAGGGGAACACTGATCATAAAAAATTATGGGGCATTAAATCATACTGAAATTTAAATATGCATTAATATTATTCTGTGATCAAAAATTTTATATCTTATTCTGGTGGAATATTTGAGTTAGTTTTAGGGTTCAGTCCAACTTCATTAACATATTTTATCTATCTAGTTAAGACTTTCCGTCAAATCCTCACTCTTCCTCCTCCATTCCCCGCTCTGTTAGACTTTTAGCTGATACCTACACTTCTTCCTATTTTCTTTCCGTTCTCCATTGGCTTTTTGGGGGTCTCATAACCCAGTTGTACTTCATAGAGACTGGAAATGCGCTTGAGCAGTGAATAATTCGGAACATGATAAATCCCACCTTAAATCCAGCCATGAGACTCCAACAGGGTTCCACATGTAATTCTAAGCCCTATTATAGACCGCTAATGCCGGTGGAGGATGGCGAATCACGGCGGAGCCTGCAGCCATGTAAGAATTAGAAATAAATATGCATCGGTACCAGATAAATATAGCAAGAGGCAAATCTGCCATGTGACAGAGTGTGTGTGTGTGTGTGTGTGAGAGAGAGAGAGAGAGAGAGAGACACCACTATTTGCTGCCGATGAGAAGAATTTGCAACAGTTCTCTGGGTAACTGATGGATTAAATTCAGTGGCTAAGGGGTTGGAGTTAATGTGCACCATAATTTAGTAAAAAGAAAGCTCAATAAAAAAAATTGTCTGCATTTAAAGAAATTTGTTCCACTGTCATGTCTTGTGCACCTCATTCCAGAGCTTGGATTACATTTCTCGAGAGTGGCAATTGAGGTTTCCATCAGTAGTATTTATCTGCTGTATCTGCTCATTGACTGCAGAGTTACTAAATTAGGACTCTAAGCTACTATGGATAGAGCTCTTGCTCGAGTGCTGGGTTAGACTTTTGGTCTATAAGGCCCCTTTGAAGTCAGAAGTATAAGTGTAATATTATTTTACTGAGCCTCAACCAGAGAATTTTTTATGCATGTTTCCTTGGGCTTCACTCGCTGCTTAGAGCTGTGGTCCAGAAGCTAACCTCCTCCCACTCCACAGTAAATAGCAGAATTATTGTAATTCACCACATTCCAAAAGCACAAAGTATCCTCATAAATCAGGTACCTAGCCAATCAGGAGGAAGGGTTTGATAAGTAGATTCATGACTAAACCCAATGCTCATTCAGGCTGCCATTATAATTTGCATGGCTTTCGAGTCATTGTCTCCTTGGTGCACACGTATGATGATGGAGACTTAAAAATATTATTTTTCATTTTAAGGAGCTAGAGGCAGATATTTGATCAGATTTAAGCCATGTTTAAAGTTATGCAGGGCCACCAAAGCCTAAATCAAGACCATAATGTAACCTCATGAGTACAAGTAAACAGTATATACTGCTGGTGGATATAAATATCCAAAATAGAAAACAGAAATAGATTTTAACTGAAAATAGAGCTCCTAAATTAATAATTTATTAAATGTGACATGTCAGGCCCCCTATATTCTGTGTATGCAAGGAGTCACCATCTCTAGATACCATTGGCACCTCTGATCATGCAGTGTGGTTATGGGATTATTATTATTTTTTTAATTTTTAATTTAGATAGGGTCAGAAACTCTATTCCGGAAATTCTTTAACTTTGCCAACTCAAAGTGAACATCTCAAATTTATATTATCTCGTGATATTGTTACATGAACGTTTTGGACGTTACAGTGATAAAGCCAAAAAAATAAAATGAAATGTGTCGGCGTGTGTGTGAGTGTGTGTGTGTGCCACTGCCAGTCTTGGATTTTCTTGTGCAAGAAAGTTTAAATCTCAATGGCATTTCTAAAAGTCAATACAATGCATTCAGTTTCTTACATCTTTATACATTTATAATTGGCTTGAAGGTATATCTGAGACATTTTTTACAGAAGTAATCAGACACAATATGTATATGTTATAGATTATTTCACCTAGTCTTTTGCATTAAGAAGTGTTGAAATATCATGTGATCAGGGGTGCCAATCAAATTTATAAGTGTTATAAATGTTGACTCCGTGCTGTTAATGTAAAAAATATGGTCCTGAGCCAAATCCTCTGTTTGTTTGTTTTTAAATTCTCATGTTTTCCTTCTTTGTCAATTCTAAGAAAATGCCTGGCAAGTGTTGCAGGCATTAATTCTAATATATGTGTAAAACTTCTGGACAAAGAAAGAAAGTCATTAAAGTCAATGAAAGCCATTCCTTTCTGGTTAAAAGAAGGAAAAAAACAATGTTTTGTTACATTAAATCTAGCCTTTCTAACAGAGGGCGTTTGTATGATGACAATGGAGGTGTTTTATAACAAATCCACTACTGATGTAGTTGTTTGGTGATACATGAAGCCATTTATCATTTGATTAGGTTCATTCATTTTTGGGAGCAATGTTGTTGATTCACTGAAGTTTCATTTACTAAGCTAATGATGAGAAAAATCCAAACTGTGCAAGGGTGTGATCAGCAGTCACAGGCTGCAGCACACAGGGTTTAATGAAGTCTTCAGGTTCTTTATGTTGGGTTGCCATTCAGAGTGGTGATGTGTTGGTTAACAGACACACATGTGTCCTAGCATGTAAATACTCAAAAGAGAGTTCAACTTTTGAATCCACGCCTCCTCAGACGAACCGGATTTTCTAGAGTTCGATTAAAGTGGATTAAGCAGGACTGGTGTGAATCCAACCTAAATAATTAAAATACTAACAGTTCTTAAAAGTAAAAGCTATTGTACTTGATTTACTTAGAAATTTTACATTAACCTGTCTTAACAGGTCTTTTTCTTTGAATATGACTTCATATTTATAGTCATTATGAGATCAGCATTATGACTTATCAATTTTCAAAAAATTGACAAGTAGTTCGCAGCATTACATTAAATAGTTTTGCACTTTGAATTAAATATCCATGTGTTAAATGTGTTAAATTAGGTTGAGCGATAACACAGTACATTAGTAAATTTATAATACAGTATTTTAGGCAGACTAAGTGAGCTAAAAGGAGATTGTTACATTTACAAAATAATTAAAACTTGACCTGAAATTATTTGCCAGAGAATTAAGACTTGGGTTTGACTTCACCCTCACAGACTTGACACTGGACCTGAAGTTGTACCTCAAACACTAGAGACCTGAGTTGGATTCCCCACAACAGACTTTAGATTTAACTTTGACTTTCTGGTCTTCCTTCACGTGGGCCTGGAAAAAGTGAACATATCTGCTTCTCACTTGTTCAATCTCCTTTACTGTGATTCCAGACATTGTACTGCACCTCTTTGACATCTTGTTGAGTTGTCACTTGTTACAGTTAACATGTAAGAGCTTACTCTGTAATCCCCTGCTGGTTACTGATTTACAATTGCGGTTACTGTTTAATTAAGTATTTTGCTGTATTAGAGGTCTCCATTTAAGTGTCAAATGGCTTATTAGGAAACTCTTCTTTTATGTTTTCACACATAGAGTGAAAGCTGAGTTTTTTTCCTCTTTCCTTTTTCTGAAAGCATATTCTAGTTTTTGTTCTCTAACAGTGCAGTGTGGCATTATGACACAGTATTTGAAAATCTCCAGTTTTGTTGACTTATTAATTGCTTGTGTCTTCTGTCTGAGAAGTGTGAAGATGACAATGCACGCTGTGCTATTCTCTTTAGATAGTGATAGTGATTTCGGTAGGGGGTTGCAGTTAGTGGGTGGAGGGGGTTCTTCTTCACTCTGCGCTCTGTCTTCCCTCTCTCTCTGCTCATCAGACTTCTCCGTGGAGCACTTAGCCCTGAGGAGAAGCCGTGGGTGGGGGTCTGTAACTTTTGATGAATGAATACATCTCTGACTCACTCTTCTTTTTATCTGACTGTTTAATCTTGACTTTCTCTCCCTCTCTATCCATCTTTCTTTTCCCAATTTCTCCTTTTTTCACCCACTACAGAATCACTTCTTTCTCTTTTTTTGGCCTCTACTCCTTGCTTAAGATGGTGGTTGCTGATTTAATTGGATTGTGCTGAACTCTGGCTCTCAGTTGCATCTCTTATGAACATTTGCGAGCCCCTTTGACTCAGGCTTACTGTGAAGTTTTGCTTTCTAACACTGACTGAACTTTGCTTCTGTGAGATTGTTGCCTTTTCTTTAGGTCTTTTCAGGTATTCTGTGCAGCTGAGGCTATCAATTATGTGTTACACAGATTGAAAATAGAAGGGAAAGCATAGGCAGCGCTGAACATGAAATCAGTGCAGCTAATATGAATTTGTTTACGTGTTCAGATTCTGTGAACGCCAACAGAGACTTAGTCATCCAGGGAGAACAAGGCTATCACACATACCCTTTCCCCACACAAGGCTCACATCCTTGGGCTGCCCCGTCGCCTCCCTTCATACCCTCTTGCCTCTTTCCTCTTTTCCCTTTCCCTCCTCTCCTCGCTGCTCTGCTTTTCCCTCACCTCCCTGAGCTCGATTGAGGGAGATGATTAAGACATCAAAAGCTGTGCCTCACTGTAGATCAAAACTCAGGGCTGACGGGTGGGAGCTTGATCCCACATAGACTTCCTCTGCATCCCCACAGCCGGAGATTTGCCATTCCCAGCAGCTCTTCTCCATTAGTATCTCCATGCCAATCGGAGGCTCCCTGGGGTCCGACATGTACCCAAGGATGAGTCGGGACTGTGCAGACGACCTCATCCATGTATTCGCAGGTGTCTGAGTAGTAAAATATAGTAAGTGTTACGAAGTGTTGTATTTTTTAACATCCCCTACACAGAGCAGCCCACTGCTTATCTCTCTTCCCTTTGCCTTACTTTTTCACTTTTGTTCCTGGAGGGGCTTTAGTTCCATGCAATTCCACGCTCCAACTCAAGCTTAAGTTAGCAGTCTTTGGAAATTTTTTCTTTTTAATTTTGTTCCTGTGATTAAGGTGGTGACAAGGAGAACAGAACAAGAACGATGGAGGAATGCTAGAAGAGGCTGCATGTAAAACAAAGCCCTTCATTTAGTACTCTCTTAGTGACCAGACATATAAGAAGGTTCAGCTTTACTCTGATCTGAGCAGAGAACCTTCTTCCTCATGTTTGTTGTGCCACTGATGTAGCTTCAGATAAACTGCTAATGGGACTTCTTGTGGATTTCACTTGACTTTTCACTTGACCAGACAAAAGCAACGTTTGTCTGGTCAGACAAACATCACATCAATCACAGGAGTTTTGTCTGAGCGACCATGGCTCAGGAGGTAGGAGTTTTTCCTGTGATTGATGTGTTGTCAACCCTTGCTCTGTTCATCTGAGTTGTCCAACACTTCAACCATCTTACCTGGTGGTGATGGTCGAAGGTCTCGATTGTACAGCAGACAGGCTTCTGTCAGTCTGACCCAGGGCAGCTGTAGCTACAGTGTAGCTTACCACCTTCAGCGTATGAATGTGTGTGAATGAGTGAATGATTGAATGCAGTGTAAAGCACTGTGGACCAGATAAGGCGCTATACAAGTATAGACCATTTACCATTTCCCTTTCTCTCCTCCATAAAGGTCAGATTTGTGGAGTGTAAGTTTAATAGCCGTCATGTTAGTGGATTTCTGCCGCTCCTCCAGTTACCATGGCCTTCTGCTTCATTGTCTACTTCACTCCATGATCTGTCCCTTTATTCAGATAACCAAGTATTGGTATGTTTGCACTTGTAATATTGTTTTCAGTTTTAGGATTTTTTTTAGCATATTTTTTTAGAATATATAAACATACCTAATTTTCCTTCTTCTTACTTCACAATTGTGCTCTTGGTTACGGCATAAGATCCCAATAAAATATGTTTGTAGTTGTAACTTGACAAAATTTGAAAAAAATTCAAGAGGTATTCATTCTTGTGTGAGACATAAATATGTAGCAAAGACACAGTCAGGCAAGTTCAACGTGTGTAGATGCTCATTTAGGAATTCTCCTTGAAAGAAATTCACTTATCTCAGTGGTGCTGTAAGTCTCAGCTGTGGATCAGCTGTGGATTTGCAGTCTATCAGTTTGGGTCATGCAGCTTTATTTAGGGCACTTCTGTTTCAGGATCCTGGTGCTGAGATCTCTTCTGCCCCTCTCACCCACAGCAAACACACAAGAAGACTAGCCCTCCATCATCTCCCTGGCTTTAATTGGGTTCTTATATCTCTTTATTTTACTGTCAGCATTATACCTCTTTCATTGTTCTACAGCACCCACCTCTTGTGCGTCCCAACTCCAATCTCTATTCTGTACCACCACCACCAATGAGACTTTTTTGGTGTTTCATGGAGTAAGCACTTTCCTCTTCTGAAATTCATTTTGACACTTAGGTTGGAAATAAAGTGGAACCAGCAATATGCCCATATCTGGTCCCACCCCTTTCTTTTTCTTCTTCCCCACCCTGTATTATGTTCCCTTTTTCATTTGTTCTATTTTAACCATTATTCTTCCCACACAAGCCACATTGTTAAATCACCTACAGAGTATGCTCAATTGTAAAGGTCTGTTTGCTATAATTACATTTTTATGAGAATGACAAAGAAAAGTCCTTACCTTATGATCTTTATCAACTAACAGTAAAAATGAACAAAAAAGTGACTCACTAAAAGATTATGTGTGATTATATGGAATATGGATAAAGAGAAGAGTAAATACAAAAAATGTTATGAGTGCAAAACCTGTGTAATGTGATGTGCATAAGCTAACACCACACATCACCATGACAACTCTAACAGTGAAACATAGTCTACATTCATACAACAGGTATTGATACTCAATTCTGATGTTTTGCTAAAATTTGATTTTTTTTTTTTTTTTTTTGTGCATAGTTGTACACATTATTAATTAAATGTGGTCACAATTAGACATCTGGGTAAATAGTTTATGACTCCACATTACCGACATGCTCAGAGGAAAAACACAAAGCTCACTGTTTTCAGAAGTAAAGATGGATGCTGCTGTCTATGGATTAATTTTAAAGTTGTTGAGTTATGGGATCTGACAACATTGTCTCAAGATCATAACAATGTGAAGAAAGCCAAAAAAAAAAAAAACTAAAACAACTACTGGCGTGACCTTTGGTGATGCATTGACTGCAACTTCTACAGAAAAGTCTGTTTGGATGTGTAGGAGTGGTGGAATTGTGCGGCAGATTCTTTCAAAAACTATTGGATACCTATCCAGTTTAATACCACATATGGAAGTGGCACAAATCAGATTTTTTGGACGGAGAAAAGATTGTAATCAGACTGCTCAGATTGTTGTGAAGAAGTCAGATATGGGTTGCAAATGAGCAAATAAATGGATTTGGGTCACATTTGTGGACATAGCCAAAGAAAAGAGTGTGATACAGGATGACAACTACAAATCTACGAAGACATGGCCATCCACCTAAACAGCCTGGCCAACCAGGAAAACCCCCAAATGAAACCTGGTGGTTGCAGCATTATGCTGTGGGGATGTTTTTGTTTTACCATGGATAGGAAACTGCTCCTTTGCTTAGGCAATTACTGTGGAAACCTTTTCAGTCTTTAGATGTGTAAAGCTACATTATTTCAATTTTCATTTGTTAAAAAAAAAACTAACTATGCACTCTCTTATTATTTCTAAAATCCATTGAAGTTTGCTGTTTGTTGGCCCATTAGAATTGTAGACACTTAGAAAACCATTGTATGAAAGTCATATTCCTGAAACATTAACTTTTTACTCTGTATACTTATAATCTAACAGTGTTACCAGAGGGTCGATTCATCTGGCTACATACATCGTGTTAAGTGGCAGTTTAGTAACTATGTGACCGCCTGACTGAACACCCCCACTCTCCCTGAGATGATGCTGCGTGATGCAACTGGCTGAGCCAGAACAGGACTGAGGGGCAATATCCATAATTGCTGTTGAACCAAGCAGTGGCTTTTCTTACATGATTTTTCATCATGGCTAAATGTTTGGTTTTTTCCCCCTAGGATTCTAAGCGTTAAGAGATCATGACTACAACCATGTTAGTGTGGTGGATTTGAACCTTTAGGGATGTCTTGGCCTCAAAGTCACTTCTCAGTCTAAGAGATGTACTAACATAAGAGCAAGAGCTGAACCCTGCATGCAAAGATGCAAACAGATGCAAGCGCACACATCATTGCATGACCACTTACACGTGATGCCCAGACAGTTACTTTTTATCAGTTCAAGTTGAAAAATCCTACATAATTCAGAGGTCTGACATGTAAGTTCTGTCAAAGTTAATCTACCAAGTCATTATTTTACTAATTCCTTTAAGGTTCTATTAATTGTTTGTACTCCTTAATTTATTAACTTATATTGGAATGACAAGATCCAGTGAGTTTTGTCTGCTTTTATAATTCTTAACTCATAATTTCTGAGTTCTGATCAGGGCCTCAGCAAAATGATTGGCAGTCGAATGAAGATTGCACCTTTGCCAGAGAGAAAAACGTTTCTTTTAGATCATCCAGATCTAACTCTACGGTAGCTGTGGGCAGCCCTTCAAAACCTGACATGGAATATTGATATTATACTGACAGAAAACTAAACCTTCTCCATTCATTGCAGCTTTCTATTTGTTTTTTATGTCCTCTTTTTGCCCTGTGGTGCCTTCTGGGTATTGACAGCAACCCAACCCAACACACCAAGGTGGACACAAAATGACAAATGATGCCACATTATGACCAGCATTAAAAAGACACATGATTAAGTTCAACCCAAATGTTCCACACATGAACATAAAACACATTAAAAAGTAGCCTCTCCTATAACCATGACTGTACAGACATGGTAATGTCGATAAAAGACTCAATTAATCAAACAAAAGAGCACTATTGCTATAAACAAATTATGTCCAATACTGAAATCTTACATTTTGTAAGTGAACAAAAAATGTAAAAGAGGAATCAGCTCTTTCCATTTAATTTCTGATTGAATACATTTTGAAACACAACCAGTAACAAGAAGTGTTTTTTTTTTGTTGTTTTTTTTTTCAAAATAAACCGTTTACCCTCTAATCGGTTCGTAATGTACTTGAGAGGCCAATAGAGAGAGGGTCTGAGGCAGAGCGGAAGGTCAATGCCCAATTCCTCATCTAAAATAGCCTCAAAATGTGCGACGTAAGACTCCCATTAATAAACCTTTCGAGATGCTGAGAAGTGGCCCAATGCCTGTTTACATTCGTTGGTGATACTTGAAACCCAGAGAGAGCAGGGACAGGAAGAGAAAGTCTCTTAGGGAGGGGAAGAGGAAATAAATTACCAGGATGGTCCAGGAAGTGCAAGGCAGGTAATTGCAGTTGACAGTCCAGTCTGCCACACAGTTAATTTGAGCCTGAGCCCAGGTCCCCTCTACTGCAGCGCACCATGCTTTTACACAGCACAATCTGTCTGCATAGGTACATGCCCAGACACCATCTCTGCATCTTTCTCTGGTTCTCTTCCTGACAGTGGAATTATGTCGTCAGCAAGATATGAGCCACCGTGCCTCTCCTGGTGGGTGTCCTTATTTTTCCTATATTTTATTTTTCACTGAGAAATACAGAGTTTTGTGCAGGGTGATAGTGTAACTGTCAGTGATAGGGCGTCATCCTTAACTCCCTCTGACAGGTGGACTGTTATATCTTTGAGGGAAAATAATCTCTTACTGCTTTAAGAGCAAAAAAAAAAATTCCACCCTTTTGCTTTGGTGAAGAGCTGTGAGAAAGGCCTCTTACCTAAATCTGCTTTGATCAGTTAATGAAAGCCATTATTTAGAAAGCTGATTGCTTTTTCAAAGTGAAGATGCAGGATGGCTAGCTGTACTGTTCTTTTACAACAGTTTTAGTTAACTTGATTGTGACCGTGCTAGAATTTATATAAGCATGCCTTACCAATAAAAGGTAGAAACCTACCTACAATAAGTGAATTTCCTAATACATGACAGTGAGCAGCATGCCTTTTCTTTTGTGTGCTTTGACTGCAAACCAAAATCAAAGCCCCAATTTCTCTACAGGTAAATTTCAATAAATTTTACCATCATCAAATAGGTTATTTATTTAAGTGACATTAATTTCTGGTAATTTTGATAACTTTGGTTTACAGCTAGCAAAAACCCCCAAGTTCAGTTTATGTTCATGCTTTGGTATTCGAGCATGGGGAAGACTGAAATTTGTCCAACAGAAAGTCACAAACACTTTCCACAAGTTTGGACATTGAAAAGTTCAGAGGCAGGACAAAATGTGATGGACAAAGGCACACGTTGGTTTGCTGGAGATTCATAAGGTGTGGACACCATACGCAGAACCATTCAAGACTTTTTCAATGGACACTCCTGAACCAGCAGCACATTGAGAACTGTATTACTTGGAATAATAATAATAATAATAATAATAATAATAATAACAAATTGGAATGCTGCACAGTGGCTGAGAGTCCTTTTTTCAGTGGAAAGTAAATGTTGTATTTCAGTTGGTAATCAAAATCCCCGACTCTGGAGGAAGAGTGGTGAGTTACAGAATCCACATTGCTTGATGTCCTCTAAAGTTTCATCAGTCAGCTATCATTTAAAGAGCCATGTCATCGGCGAAAGTGGGTCCACTATTTAATAGCCAGTCCAAAACCAATGACGATATCTACCAATGAATATCAGAGCATGTCTTATTTACCTCTGCGTTATGGAGATGCTGGACTTGGCACCAACAGTAACGTACCAATATCAAATTTAATGACCATAGTATTGATGTGTTTGACTGGCCAGCAAACACATCTGCCTGAATCCCTACACATTAATATATGGGATATTGTCAAAATGAAGATAAGAAACACAAAATCAATGCAGAGCACAAAATCAACCTGCACTTCCATTACACCTCTGCAGTACCACAGGTGGATCGCCTTCATACCCTGACACATTGATGCAGTACTGCTTGCAAAAGGAGACACAACCAATTATTGAGATGATATATTTATAGTACATTTTAAGAGTTTACAGTATCTTTTCATTTTTCGCTTTTTTTTTTCTTTTTGTAACGGTCTTATGTAATTTTCAAATTTTATGACAAAGTGAATTTTATGTATTGCTAATAATGATAAATAAACATTCGGACAAAACAAGTCTATTTGAGTTATATTCTGTTTCAATGCCAAGTAAACCCCTCCACATGTTTAGGAAGGAGTCAAATAATGTTTTCGCGATCCAGGCTATTTATTGAGTCTTAATTACTCACACAGATGCTGCAGAAGTGCATGAAGCTCTAAATTTACTCTGCTCTCCTCAGTGTTAAGGTTGGGAATGCCCAGTGGCCTCTTGGTTTACTGTACCATGGCTGACATCTACCCCTCTGGTCCCACATCCCTGCAACCACTTGACATTTCTATCGACATTTCCCACGGTGCTCGCACATTAAAGGGCGTGACATTTCATTTGCACATGATGTTGATTAAAATACACCCCTATGGTCTGGAGAAAAGAGGGGTACAGGTTCTTTTGTTCCCTACATTTTGGAAAACTGAGATGAGATTTGGGCGTCAGTACAAAACGAGTCGGCTAAAAAGATTAAGAAGGACAAGCTTAAATAATTTTTGAGGCGATCCAAAAAATGATTTTGCAAGTTTCTTTGAGCCCCAAAAGAATGTGACAACATTCCATCTCAGAATACCTCTTTATGCAAATAAGTCCTGATTTGAATCAAGCTCAATTCCCCCAGAGCCCATCAGTGGCAGGTCATATTTACATCTGTGTCAGGCCACCTGCATTGTGCTGCTGATGTGTTAGCCCCAGCTGGACTTGTATGATCTGACTCCAGGCCAGGTCTCACCTGCCAGCTCCTATTGTCTCCTTCACTTTACACTGGCCTGAGGCCTGTCACTGATGGGCAGCCTGCCGTCCACTCTAAACGGCTGGCTTCCAAAGACATTCCCTGATGTCTCTTCTGTTGTGTCTGAAACTACTTCTGACAACACATCTCAGATGTTTATTTCTTATTCAGTACATGGTCATTCTTTGTCTGCTGCAAAGCATAGATTGGACTTTCAATTTGACCTTTGCACAGGTTTCCCTACACTATATTTTCCATTTCAAAATTGTAAACTTTTAAAGACGTGGACTCTGTTTTTACTGACATGGATATTCTATTTCTATATTTTAAAGTTAGAGGTGCTAGAGAAAGTGTCAGAGTTGCAAGAGGTTTCTCCAGCTGTATGGAACACTTAGTAACGGAGAACTGCTAATATGTCATCTTTTGCTGGTTGCTGCTACTGAGCAAAAAGGTTTTGTATTCTGCTGCGAAATGTTAGATCTCTTCGTACCAATGGCACAGCTCCTAATGTCACTCTAAGTCAGTTGTATTGCTACCAGTTACTGTACCTCTACATGCAGTGGAGCTAAAACAATGACATTATTTACCAAAAGTGAAACTTTTAGTTTTATTTTTTTTTTCCTCTGTACAATAGTGTGTGAATCTGTTTAGTCTCCACCAAGAACATGTGACCTCCACCTTCCAAGGCCAGTGATTGTTTCCAGTGTTAAATACTTTAGTTGGTTCTTTTTCGGAAAATTTAATTTCAGTGAAAAAGAATGACATAGGCTTATATTTTTGCGTTTTTCCCTTACCATAAATTCCCATTATTTTGGAAAAAAAAATTATCTCAGGTTTAAACAGGTTTCCACATGTTTTAAGGCTAGATACTGCTTGTGAGTGTCTGATGGACAGGGGTATTAGCTGAATTTATCACACAAGAATAATTGTAATGATTAAAAAATGTATTAAAAGCAGAGGACATATAAAGGGAAGAGAGCCAGAGGGGTGTCAGTGACATTTTAGAAGAAGTAATTTATGTACCTTTGGCCCTAATCCCTCAATATACACATTAATTATATAGATTTATAGTTAATAGTGACCATCACTGACCTGTCTTGCCTTTCTGATAGCAAAGCTGTAAAAGCATCAGTCTCTGAATTAGATTAAATTAGCACAAAATGAAACAGTCAAAAAAGAAAAAAAAAAACACTTTACACTTAAGGTAAACGTTTATCCTCAAGCAGTCGATGAGAGGCTTGAAAATCGTAACATAGTAACCTAATTAGGAGCTTGTGATTTAATACCCTGTGACCGAACAGTAGTAACACCGCAAGAGGTGCTGGGGTTAATAATAGCCTGTGAGCAGCTTCATGTAATAGAACCATAATATGATAATTAGATCACTTTTAGTCAAACTTATCTGTGCAGATAAAAAATTCAGCAAAGCACATCACATCATGTCATCCCTCATCCTCTATAATCAACTAGACAAAACATTCAACATTCACATTTGATGTTGCCCCTACCGGAATCTGCCATAGCTACAGATATTTAGATCAATTAAATGTCTTGGAAATTATTTAACTTAGCAGCTATTATGAGGAGGATGCCCTTACACCTTGAAGGACTTTTTTTCCAATAGCTTCGCTGATGAAAGTTTCCCATGCAGCTGTAGTGTGAACAGACCTTTAAACCTAAGCCTTTCATGACTCCCTGCTCTCCTGCAGAGTTCAAATGACCAGCTGATTTATATGAATTTGTTAAAAGAAACGTTGTTTCGTCCCTATAAAAAATATTTTTTGACATCATAATGTAATGTGGCTTCTCAAAACAATCTGTGTGTGTGTGTTTTTTACATCCTTACATCCTTTCTGGTTATATGAAAACCATTAAGAAGTAATTTGCAAGACATACAGCATAAAACTAAGGAATATGAAGATTAGACATTTCTTTTTAAATTGAATTATTTCAGAATATATCAAAAAGTTCAATATAAGAAACTGTACCATTGTTTTTGTGAAATTAAGTTTGCATCCATAAAAAAAAGTTGTAACATCATATGTCCAACCAAGTTCATCAAGAACAACTCTTCTTCTGAAGAGGTTCATTTTTTTACCCTATATCTTCTGTAGACTTTAAGGATTTTGTGGTCAATTCTTGGATATTATGTACTGGTAACTACCTGGAAAAGTGCAATTCAGATTCAAGAGGCACTAGTGATATTGATAAGTTATAAAACTGATTTGATTCTGAAAGCCAGAGGCTGGTTGGTTTTTGGACACTGAGGTCATTTAAAGTAGGTTACAGTTGCTAGAGACTTGAATAAATCGGACTACCTTTCCTGACAAGCAAATGTAGTCAAGTATACTCCAGTAGCTTTGCAGTAAACCCTTGCAATCTGGGTGCGCCGACTAAAATTCATACCAGCAGCTCGCTTCAGACACAGTAAAACTATCACAAGCAGCCATCAAGTTATGAAGATAACAGTTATGTAATCAAGGCTATCAGCCCTCCTCAGCGAAATAATTTGCAGTGTCTACAACAGGAGACACAAACAAATACATCTGATATTCCTTTCTCGGAGCAGTCTGGCTGCAGGAGCCTCTGGTCATCTGAGCTGGAGAGAGGACAGCATGTCTGCAAAGAAATGGGTGCATACGCAGAGAGAATGGGAATACAGAAAGCGAGTAAAAAGACTGATAAAGCAAAAGTGAGAGACAGGAAGACAAAAGGGGGAAGAGAGTGAAGAAGTGAGCCTAAATTGGGAATCTATTACTGAGGCTTGTGTGGAGCAGCCCCTCTCTGTCTCCCGTAAACACACAGAAATGTGTTCAAGTGCAGGGGGGCTTTATAAGTTTCCCCTTCTCCAGAGTAATGTGCTTTGAATGGCTGGTAAAATGGGACTGGGAGAATTTCATTCCCGCTGCCTCCCCAGGCGACTCACCTTTGGCCCGGCGATGATATGAGCCCTTTTCTATTTTTTCCACTTTTACTCTCCCTCGTTCCCTCTTTCTATCAGCGACTGATGGAGAGGAGGGGAAATAAATGGAGAGCAGGGGCACAGCAGGAGACGCAGGGATGGGGTGTGGAGAGATGCAGGCGAGGAGGTGGATTGGGATACAGGGCTTATTTATTTAGTGGAATGAGGCAGGTGCCTTATCCACAGCTCAGATTAGCTCATCTGTTTATGCGAAATGCCACAGCATGGGAAGTGCGGTCATGTCACAGGAAGTACAGGAAGCCATTTTTCTCACTATCTACTCTTCTTGTGCAGACGGCTGGATTTGCATTGTACATAAATGTCGGAAATTTATTGAGATCAACACTTCAGATGTCACCAGATTATTACTATGTAATCTAGTTTTTCTGTGTGTATTCTATGTAGAGTGCAATTGTTTATTTTTTACTCCTGGGGTAAAAGAAGCAAAAAGTTCATTTCTAGTATATTCTGAACAAATTACTTGTTTACTTTGACAACAGAAAAAAAAATATTATGCAGTTTTTTTCATTTTCATTTTCCAAGCAAAAACGAGAGTGAAACTTTCGTTTTTGAAAAATCAGAAAAAATAACTGACATTTTCAGTGATATGTCTTTGCATGGCAAATCATGGCTTCAATTCACTATTGAGCTGAGATTATGTGAAGTTGGAAGCATTTGTAATGTGGAGGACACAATTGCTAGGGCAGGAGTGTCAAGCTAGTCAAACGCGTCTTTTCTCTCAACTGTGCGGCTCTCGGCAACTTGACTGGACTGTCAAGGTTTTTATTTTAACTGCAGTTTGTGAAGTGTTTTATTTTTAATAATAGTTTATTTTGAAAAATATCAAAAATATCAAGTGCTGCCTGTGTTCTCCTTCTTTCCAGGGGAGACACTTTACACATGTCTATTGCAGTTACTTCAACAGAACAACTAGCACCAGTTAAACCAGAAAGTTGTATCACCTCATGACACCTCATGAGATGTCAGTGGAACTGACTTACCTTGTCCAGTTTCCAGCAGCCTGCACTAAGGATTCACTGTGTTGTTTATTCTCAAAGCAGGCAGAGCACTGAGAAAATCCAGAGTGGAGATTAGCAGCATGAGTATTCTCTTATCAATCAAGTGGAGTGGGTGCAATAGAACCAGCACTAGTGAAAGTCGTATTTTATTGTAAAAATGTGGCATCACAAAAAAATCATTGTGATGCCCATGTTCCTCAAAGACAATAAGTGGCCCAAAACTAACATTTCTTATCTTCTTCTCAGACTAATGCAGTCCTTGCCCTGCCTTGTCAGTTTAGATGGTCATGTCTTTGTAAGCTTTTAATTGTGCCATACTGTTTCAATTTCTGCATGATGAACTGAACAGTGCTTCTTCCAAGCTTCTGATATTGTTTTTGCAACCTGAGCCCACATCAAACTTCTTCACAACTTTACACCAACCTTTTCCATGTGCCTTCATGATGCTGATTGTTCACCAATATTCTGTAATAAACCTGTATATATATATTCAGATTAAGTTACATACAAGGGGACTCAAACTCCCACAGGTAGATTTGTCGAAAGATATCACAGTGAAGTGGGCTGAACACAAATGAATGCCACATGTTTGAATTTTAATTCTTTAAAAAAAGAACAATAAAATTCATACATCATTTTCTTCCCACTTGACAGTTATGCACTGCTTTTTGATTTCTCTCAAAAATGGAAGAAAAAAAAATAGAAGCTTATGAATTTAATGTGACAAAATGTGAAAATGTTCAAAGGTATGTAAAGTTTTACAAGAAACTGTACTATTGCATTGTAAAAAGCCTTCCTGTGAACTGGTGCATGCATATTGACTTTATTCGTTATCTAAAATATTCTCTTTATGTCCTGTTCCATTAATAGGAAGAAAAGAAAAAACAATTAAAAGTGAACGTACTTTGTGGTTTGTGTAATCACTAGAGGTTTCCATGGTCAACCTTTCCCGAAAGTAAACACTAAAAGTAAACCAGTTAATTTGTGTTAATCATTACACCAGATGCTGGAAAAGATGCTTGATTTGCATTCCAGCAGCTCTTTGCATTAGCCGAGAGTCTATCAAACGTTGCTGCAAAACGAAATAAAGAGCGACAGAGACAGAAAAATTATCTGCCTTTTAAATTGTTGGTACAAGAAGGTCACATTTTCCTCCATTAGGCCTGAACCTTTTCATTACCGCGTGATGTTTCCGCCGCTACGTACAATGAAAAGAGCATGGCCGTGCCACAACCTTTCACCTTTTTGTCCTCATGCGGAAAATCCTTCTGATAAGACACGTAATGGCTGAGACATTATTGCATATGTGTGTATCTTTGTGTGTCTACCTTGCGCACGGCATGTGAGAGGGTCACAACCTCGCGGCATGCGCGGTTCCCACCCACATCTTCCTTCCCTCATCTTTCTCTATTCACTGAGCTGTGAGGCTGATGTGGGGCGCGCTGTTTTGCTGCCATTAGAAGATGCGAATTAATGCATCCATGATGGCACCACTCACTTTTCCAGTGGTGAGAGTAAATGGAGCAGCCTTTCACAAACAATAAATCCCTGAGGGTCTCTTTTTTTTCCTAGCGTCTCCTTCTCACCTCTGAGCTCTGGCTTTTCATTTGTTTTATTTACATAGCCGCCTTTATGAGCTTTCATCAGCAGGTCTGCTTATATATGAAACTAATGGCTTTGCCAAACAGTAATTCGAAAGTGTGCGTGCGTGTTTATGAGTGTGCTTGTTGGTGTGCGTATGTGCATCCATCCATATATTTTATGTGGTATTTCCGCTCCACTTCTGTGTGTGTTGTCCTTTATCTGGGGGTAGAAAATCAGCATTTTCATTAAGACTTAATCTTTGACTTTCTGCTTTACACTCACCTCACTCCCTCTCTGCCTCAATTTATCATACCTGCATCTTCTATTGATTTTCTGTCACTTTTTAGGAAGGGCTTCTACTTTTTATGCATCGCCATTTTTCACATGCATCTCAGTCTGATTGTGTGCAAATACAAATTTGTGTCTGTTTTATGGTCTCTTTATGTTTCTTGGAATCTTGGCCAGCCACTTTTATATTTTGTTATTTTATAGTTAGCAGTAAGGTCAGCAAGAAACACAAAAATAAACAGACACATTTATGTTGTGGGAAAAATAACACCTTCACCAACTCTGCTCCCCTCCTCTGCCTGTTTAACACCCACTGCACCCCCTTCTTCTCCTCCCACTCTGGGGCTAAACAGAAATAGGTCCAGCTTAAGGCCATAATTGGTCTTGATCTTCCGGCTGCAGGCATATATTCCAGCGGTGGGTCTGGTCGGGGGGTGCTTGTTATGTGTGAAAAGGTGGCAGGGGAATGCCTGGCCAGTAATTAACAGTGTGCAGGGGACTGTGGAGGAGGAAATTTAAAAGTGAATGGGGGGAGGCCAGTTTATTCTTTGGCTCTGCTCTGCCTCTTCCTCCGCCTCCTCTGTTTCTCATCCATTCAGTCGCGCCTGTTATTGGAGCTGATGGGTTTATAGAGATTTTCACACTTTTTGGAAGTTGGGCTGGCATTGTGAATTTGTTTTCTTTCTGCCCTCGTTTCTCGCCCCCTTCGGCCCCGGCTTGCCACACACAAACACAATCACCTATGTCATCTTGCGTTTGCTTGCATGCTAACACAGTCAGTTCCATATTTACTCCGGGTTTGAAAAATCTTTTTCTTTTCTTTTTAATAATAAAATATTGCCAAATATGTTGAGTACACTCACAGTTCCTTGCAGGACTGTTAAAACCTCTTAAACTTTTCCAGATATTATCAGGTTGCAAAAGAAATGGCTGTAGCACGATTAGTACAATGAAACAACAAGAATGCATAGTTTTCAAATCTTTTTCCAAATAAAAATCCTAAAAAAGAAACGTATGTATTTGTAACCAATTGCCTACAAAAGCCACCTACTTAGTAAACATAGTCAACCTGTCTGTAATTTGATCTCTGTATAAATACAGATGTTCTGTGACTTTAACACAAAAAAATCTGAAAAAGTCAAAATAGTTTTTTATCAAGGCACTGTACATATTCCCTTAAAGTTTTTTTTTATTTTATTTTATCTTCTGCATAAAATGATACTTTTATTCTTAAATTTGAACTAGTTCAGAGTCTCCATATTTCCATTTCAATATAACTGTTTTGTAATTACTGGATCAATGTTTATTTTGACTGTTTTCTCCGTCCTAACCATGGCAGACTGGAAGACTCACTCATCCACTCACTAAATCTCTGTGCTGTAAAGATTTAGTCTACATAATGTTTCCCATGGCTAAGCTGTCTAAACAAAGAGGGGAGTATAATATACTTTAAGACAGGACACACATATTTGTAATCCATCTCGGAATGATTAATGTGATAGAGCTCGGCCACAAACAAGTTCATGCATATGCGATTCCCTCATGTAAAGAAAGCTTGTGTTTGTTTTTTAAAAGCTGCTGAGTTACATGGTTTAAGCTCAACAAGTGAGACCCAGACATGTACACCCCCTCTCATGTGTGTGCTTTTTGTCAATCCGAGGCTTGCAAATAAATTCTGTCTTTTAAACATTTGTTAAGCCGTGCTGAAATGAAAAGCTGTAAACAAAAGCCCCTAAAGCAATGAAGTGCAAGACAGCTAAATGTAAGCATGTTATTAATTTTAATGCATGTGTCCCTGAGATGCCGGAGTTGTGCAATAAACATTTAAAGATTTTATACATCTCTGTCATGTTTGCTTCTTGATGAGAACACTTTTATTTGAAATATAGAAAAACACAGATTAAATTTTTCTTCTACAGTCAAGCTTTCATTGATAAACTTGGGTTTGAGAGTCTGTTGGGATGAGGCGTGTTTAGTGTCCTGTGTGAACTGTTTCAGCGTGTCTCTCTTTGGAGATGCATAGGTATATAAATTTGTTCGTATTTTCTCATTTTGTCTCCTGAACATGGCGAGGGCCAGACCAAACATGTTCTCTTAAAACTTTGTTGTTCTGTGGCAGAAGGTGAGCTAGGTGACAAAAACCTCCCCAGCAGCTATCAAAAAGTGCTACGCTAAAGGATTCACACCCATTGGACCTTTTAAACTGTGTCCTATTTCAACCTCAAACTTCAATGTATTAAAAATTAAAACAAAAATAATGTAAAATTGTGAGGTAAAAGGAAAATTACTCAAGGTTTTCTATATTTTTTATTTTTTAAATTAAAGGTGTGGTGTGCATATTTTTATTAAGTCAGTCCCAAAAAATCCGATGTAACTAATCTCTTTTAAATGTCACCTGTTTAATAAAATCTTTCTCTGTTTAGATTAACTTTCAATATAAGTAGAACAGTGCTGTGAAACACTGTGGAGTACTGTGGGGAAGCTGTCCATCAGTAAGGATAGGGAAGCTGGTCATGATAGAAAGATGGATGGAGCTAAATAGGATAAATGTTAAAAAAAGAAACTGCAAAAACTTCAGAGAAGAACAGATGTTCCCCCTGCAGCAGGTCGACAACATTAAACACAACTAGAATTACAATGTCATGCTTTAGATCAAGGCAAATATTTTTTGTTAAGACGGCCCAAACCTAAATCCATTTGAAAATCTATGACAACACTGAGCTTGAGCTATTTGCAAAAGAAGAATAGGCTAAAATGTCAGTCTTTGGATGGAGATATTGGTAAAAAAAAGGTTTTTAATTTTAAAAAAAAATCTCTATTCATCTGCCCACCCCTTTACCTATATGCACTTGCAGAGTCACATTGGCTCTGGTGCTAGTCTCCAGCTGTCATTGAGCAGGTATTGCTGGGAAGTGCCAAACCTGAGGGTAATTTAGTGAGACCAATTAACCTAACACTCATGTTATGGAGATTCAACAGATTTGAGCAAATTTTGGAGGCAATGTAAATGAACTTCTGCTTAAACACATTAAGAGTATGCTTACATGAGGCAGCGAACAAAAAATATATATATATATATATATATATATATATATATATATATATATATATATATGGCTGGCTGGATAGCTCAATAGATAAGGCATCGGTATATCACCCGAGAGGGCAGGGTTCGAATCCAGTCTGGGTCCTTAGGCAAGACCCTTCAAGCTACTGCCTACCTCATACCATGAGAGACACAAAAATGCATAACATGCCGGCTCAGACGCCGCCCGGCCAAACAAGGTCTGCGTCAGGTGTTGGGGAACCAGAGCACCTTGATGACAAATGGGCTACTGGAACAAGA
Source organism: Xiphophorus couchianus (assembly GCF_001444195.1). Classification (NCBI taxonomy): domain Eukaryota; kingdom Metazoa; phylum Chordata; class Actinopteri; order Cyprinodontiformes; family Poeciliidae; genus Xiphophorus; species Xiphophorus couchianus. Next base: position 20,131,129 of record NC_040239.1, read on the forward strand.
CGGAAATGGGCGAGAGATGAAAATGTGGAATGCTACTACTCAAGTAACCCTAATCAGAGAGGTTACATGCAAAGACTGGTGAAGGAATGGTTACTTCGACATCCCCAGTCAACACTAAGCGCTAAACAACTAGTAGCTCAGCGTTCCAACATCCGCAAACGGCAACTGCTATCACAACTTGAGATTGACGAGATACAACACAAATGCTACGGCAAAAAGGAGGAACAAGCCCTGAGCAAGCCTAAACAGAAACTCACCCTCCATGAGCGACTGGCAGACCAAATGAACCAGCTGCTACAAAGTGGAAATCCAGTCCCACTCTCCACAACATGGAAGCTCATGTCAGGCATCATAGCGGCCAAGATAAGCAAACACATTGATTACATATACCAAGGAGATGCTCTGTCCCCGCTACTGTTCTGCATAGGCCTGAACCCAAGACTGGCTACGGATACCGACTCAAAAATGGGGCCAACATCAGTCACCTTCTCTACATGGATGACATCAAGCTTCAAGTATGCCAAGAGTGAGTGAGACATCGACTCACTGATCCACACACACCACCAGGATCTACAGCACGGACATTGGGATGTCATTCGGACTAGAGAAGTGTGGTCGGCTGATCACAAAGAGGGGGAAGGTCATCCGCACAGAAGGGGTCTCACTCCCAGAAGGAACAATAGCAGACATAGAGGACAGTTACAAGTACCTAGGTATACCACAGCTAAATACCTCCAACGAATAAGGCAAGTCCTGAGAAGCCAGCTCAATGGCAAGAACAAAATCCGCGCAATAAACAACTATGCCCTGCCAGTAATCAGATACCCTGCTGGAATAATTAGCTGGCCAAAGGAGGACATAAAAGCCACTGATATTAAGACTAGAAAACTACTAACAATGCATGGAGGATTCCATCCCAAATCCAGCACCCTGAGACTGTACACGAGCCGCAAGGAAGGAGGCAGAGGACTAGTGAGTGTGAGAACCACAGTCCAGGACGAAACAACTAAGATCCATAAATACATCAGGGACAAAGCCTCAACAGACAATGTGCTCAGTGAATATCTCAGACAACAGGGAACGGAGGTTGAGGTGCCAGAGATACCATCATGGGAGGACAAGCCCCTACATGGGATGTACCACCAGCAAATAACCCAAGTGGCTGATATCAGTAAATCCTACCAATGGCTGGAAAAAGCTGGACTCAAGGACAGCACAGAGGCCCTCATCCTGGCCCACTCTCCACAACATGGAAGCTCATGTCAGGCATCATAGCGGCCAAGATAAGCAAACACATGGATAAACATTGACTACAAGAAAGCCTATGACTCATCAAATGTGGCATATACCAAGGAGATGCCGCCCAGGAACAGGCCCTAAACACCAGAGCAATAGAGGCCCAGATCTACCACACCAGACAAGACCCAAGGTGTAGGTTGTGCAAGGAGGCCCCTGAGACAGTCCAGCACATAACAGCAGGGTGCAAGATACTGGCAGGGAAAGCGTACATGGAACGACATAACCAAGTTGCAGGCATAGTGTACAGAAACATCTGTGCAGAATATGGACTGGAAACCCCGAGATCAAAGTGGGAAACACCCCCAAAGGTGACGGAGAACGCCAGAGCTAAGATCCTGTGGATCCAGACAGACAAAATGGTAATGGCGAACCAACCAGACATTGTCGTAGTGGATAAACAACAGAGGAAAGCCGTTGTGGTAGATGTAGCAATACCAAGCGACTGCAACATCAGGAAAAAGGAGCACGAGAAACTAGAGAAATACCAGGGCCTCAGGGAGGAACTGGAGAGGGCCTGGAAGGTGAAGATGGTGCCTGTGGTCATCGGGGCCCTCGGGGCAGTCACCCCCAAACTGGACCAATGGCTACAACAGATCCCAGGAACAACATCAGACATCTCAGTCCAGAAATGTGCAGTCCTTGGCACAGCCAAGATACTGCGCAGAACCCTCAAGCTCCCAGGCCTCTGGTAGAGGACCCGAGCTCAGAGGATAAGAACCACCCGCGGTGGGTGAGAAGGGAATTTTTTATATATATATATATTGTTTAAAGCACTTGTTCAGCTATGTGGCTCCAAGAATAACGGTGTTTGTCTATGTGTTTTCTTTTGACTGTGTCTGTCCATGTTCCAGCATGCGCCTAGCTGTGTGTGGTTTTAGGGGTTAACAGGTGGGAGGTATGCCATGTCCTGGTTAACAAGAGTGTTATTGTGTTGCTCTGTCCTGCATGACTGACCGTCAGCTGTGCGGGGGTCGTCCCCCAACCTAACCCCGAAACACTAAGGCAGCACAGCAGCCACGCATGCCCGCACATTCATAACACACACACGTCTCAGACCCACACATACAAAGTCAAGGACACACCCAATCATATGCACACAAACACATTCTGTTATGCATCAGTTGTTGGCCTGTAATTGAATTGGTGACTTGATCAGTGATATTTCCGATTTGGTGGCCCGATGCCCCCAGTGAAGAAGCATCTGCTCCTTCTCTCTTTTCTTTTTTTTCCTGCTGCAGTGCTACTGAAGGCTGAGGCCAGTGTGACACATGGCTTGAGAGGTTTTCTCTCTCTCTCTCTCTCTCTCTCTCACACACACACACACCCCTCCAGCCACTCACAGCTGCACACATATACTTTGCTCACTCATACACAGTGCCTCTGGGCACTCTTGCATTTCTGTAACACTACCCAACAACAATACACTCTCAACTGCTTGGCTGTTTACTTTGTGAAAGAGTTAAAGTCTTCCACTTAAAGGATTACTTAACCCGGATTCCCTGCCCTGTGCTTTCATTTTGGTACACATACACACCCCTACACAAATTTAGACAGAGCCATTAGTCCGCTGTCTAGACTGGGATCATGCTTTTCTCTACTCAGTTTTTCATCTTAGGCACATCTTTTTCAATTCCTACAGTTACAGTTTTATCTGTAGCTTTGTCACACCAATTGCTGAAGAATGTGCATTTTTGAAATTTGTTTGTTCTGTAATGGGATACGTAGCACTTCTGATAACTCTTACAGGTTTGGGCAGTGAAGTTGCTTCTCTCCATCACTCTCTCTTTCCACCCTGAAGTGGAACTCAAGTGGTCTGAGAGTCTCCACCTTCCCTCACAAAGCACCCCCTCCTGGGATGGGCGGGGCGCCATAAGCACTGAGGCGGGGATACGGTGTCATAACTGATGGACTTGTTTACATACAGGCTAATTGTTGCCCTCCCTTGTCCTCTACTTTGTGGCTCACAGTATGACTCTTCCTGCTCTGTGTAAAGGGTTAGGAGAAATGCTTGAGGGACTGAGAAGGCCAGCAACGTGTCAGAAACCCCTCGTTGACAAAGTGCAAGCAGTGCCTTGAAAAACTATTCATACTGTTTGAACTTTTCCAAATTTTGTCATATATTTTGTCACCATAAATGTGTTTTACTTGGATTTCATGTCATAGACCCAGAAAGAGTGCAAACCAGAAACAGGGCACAACCTAACAGGAGAATTATTCTCGATTTAAACCAAAGGGTGATAAAGAAATTAAGAAACTGGAAATGTCTATTAAATATGATGTACAGCTCTTCTGCAATGGTATAATGTAGGAAGAAAGGTTTGTACTTTCTAAAGGTTTTTCAAGTAAAAATCTGAGAAGTATTGCATTTATTTCAATATTTCACTGCTTTACCTGAAGACCCATAAATATAATTCTGTACAACTAACTACCTTATGAAGTTGAAAACAGAGTCCAGCTGTGTCTAGTTTCATATGTTGAGAGAAATGTGTAGATACAAGATCTGTTTTGCAAACAGGAAAAATCAAAAGTCTTTAAATGTGTAAAGTTGGTAGCAAGACACACTTAAAGACTTGTAGCAGATGAAGCAGCAAAAGTTAGTCTTGCAAACTGTTGACTCAGGAGGCCTGAATACAAAGACATGCCACACTTTTCAGATTTTCATCTGTAAGAAAATTTGAAAATCATATTCCCTCCATTTGATTCAAGCATCACATTGTATTGTTCTATCTCATAAAAACACAATAAAATACATTCATGTGTATGGTTGTAACGAAACAAAACGTGTTTTGGTTCAAGCAGTGTGAATTCCTTTGGAAGGAGCTGTATTTGCATGTGCAAATACAGCTCCTTCCTGACAGGTGTGTGCTCTAAGCCACATGACTGACATGTTCTCAGCTATGTGGCTTTTTTTGTTGTGAGAACAATTTCTCTCATTTATGAGCTACGTGCTTCTCTCTGTTGGCTTTTCTCTTTCTCAGGGAGCTGTTACTGTTATCTCATCCTCTAGTCTCTTGTCTCATGGCTGAACAAAAGCCACATAAAGGTCTTGGGGATTGAGGCTGTGATGCGGTCCAGCACGCTCTTAATTATGGCTCTCAGGGTAGGAAATGCCAGGCTTATGGGGGTATCAGCCGTTGTACTGTTCCTCAGTGATGTCTTTTTTTTTTTTTTTGCTGTAATCCACCTCCCCAGATAAACATTCAGCAGGGATTGATCCACTTTGCACATCTATTTGTAGTAACGTTGAGGGGTAGACTGATGCACTCAGATTTTCAAGGAAAAGTTGTAAATTGATCTTAAAAGTCTGGAATAATATCCAAATACCTTTTATCAATATTTCTTCACAATTAAGAGTCACAACACAACCTTTTTGAGGGATACATTTTAAAGTGTCCTTAATTTATATATCTAGTATCATTAAATGCTCATAAAAAGCCACAAGTATCCACCATACACCTTGGAGACCTTCTGAATTGGCAAAATGTCTTGCCCACCCCTTGGAGAATGCAGTAGACAGCTGACTACCGGAGCTTATGGGAATGCTCAGTTGTCAAGTGGGAAGAATTTACATGAAGGTGCCGCTTCCAGTTTATGTGCTTTGCTTGACCCCTGCATGCCACATGGTATGTGAATGTGTGTGATGTTGAGTTAAATATGTTTGTAAGTGTCTGCTGGGTGATGGGATGGCAGGAGAGGGTTATGTGCACACATTTGCTTTTTCTTAACACATTCAAGTCTGCGTGACGGTGTTTATGAGTTCTGTTTCTCCCTGTCTTTGTTTGCACAAGCCTCTGTGTTATATTTGTGCATCTGTTGCATATCTAAGCGCTTTGATTGTGCCTGTTTAAAGAGAGAGTGTGTATGTGACAAACGCGTCAGAAGAAAGTAACAAAGAGTTTGATCTCACAAGGACAAGGGACCTATTTCATGTTACTCTTTTGACTGAAAAAAGGCGTGAATCCCATCATGTTCAGAGCTATGACGATCCAGGAAATATGGAGTCAAAATGTGATTTTCGCCTGTTGGCATTTGATAGACTAAATTTTTCTAAAAGTGTTCACTGTCCCTGAACATTCCCACATTTTAAAACATTACAATCAACATTGCAATAAAAATGATGGTTTAGTGCCCTTTATCCAGTGCAACCAAGTGGCTTCACAAGTCACCTAAAAAGTGACCAACTGTGTGTAATTTGTTCTACAGTTTGAATGTCGTTCTGTGGAGGCCTCAGAGGTTTGCATCATGAAGACCAAGAACAACAGCAGACAGGATTTGGGTGAAGCTGTAGAAAACTTTACTGCTGGCATATGTTAGAAAACAATATACAGAGGTTTCAACATGGTACAGATCACTGTTAAATCTGTTGTTGACAAATGGAAAAGGCTCTTAACTGCTGCGAACCCACAAAAAAGGCCATTCAGCTAAACTGACTTAAAGAGGCAAGGAAAGTCTTCATCAAAGAGGCAGCCACTTTGCAACTCTGGCCTTTATGCAAAATAGCAAGAAAAAGTCATTGTTGGAAAAAAATCCCAAAAGAATAACCTTGTATTGCAAGCATTGTTCTGTGGTATTGCTTTTATTCAACATTAAAAAGGAAGGTGGTAAAAGTTGACTTGAAAATGGATCATCTTAAATTTATTCTAATCCTTTTCGGAACACCTGTTAATATTTGTTAGTTGAGAGAGGGGCACCCTCCTTTTGGACAATGAATCTAAATATAAAGCTCAGCGTTACATTGGAATAGTTTAGATCAAAGCACTTTCTTTGTTATAAAATGACCCAGTCAAAGTCCAGATCTGAATCATAGAATCTGTAGCAGTAGTTCAAACATTATTTTAACAGATGCTCTCCAGCCAATTTAGCAGAGCTTGAGTTATTTCAGTGTCTAGAAGCATAAAACTGGTGAAGACATTTCTCCAAAAGAACTGTCAGGAGTGGAACCCAACAGTGGTTCTTTACAGTACTGATTTGGATTTGCTGAATGCATAACAATAAGTGCGTCCTCTTTCAGTTCAGAGGGCTTATGTGTCGTCAGTGGTGACTATAAATACCTCAGTGTTCACAGAGACAATAAACTTGCCATCAGTAGAAACAGATGTCCTCTGTAAGACAGACCAGAGTCACTCTCTGTTTTCTGAGTTGGCTGAGGTCATTGAGCATCTGCCCAAAGACACTCAAGATGTTTAATGAGTCAGTGGTAGCCAATGCCATCCTGTGTACTGCTATACGCCGGGGCAGCAGACTAAAGGTGTTGGACACAGACTGACTGAACAAACTTGTTAACAAAGCCAATAACATTGTGGCTGTGTCAGTAGAAACGTTCACAGTGTTCCTGGACAGGAGGAGGCAGTCCAAACTAAGGAACATGTTGGACAATCTTCTACACCATCTGTGTGATGTGCTGGCAGATCACAGGAGTTGCTTTGTGCACCACTAAATACACTTTTAGTTCTGCAGAAAGTGACAGTAACTTATTCCTACCTATGGTTAAATGAAACCTCTATTTGAGCACAACAGGTTATGACTGGCATTTATATTCTTAATGAAAGTATTCAAGTCTAATCTGTGTTTGTCTCAATTTTTTTCTGATGTACAATTTGACTGAGAAACTGTAACTATATGAATCCCTTCTGGCATTCCTAAAGTGTTCATATTAGCCATTTTATTTTGATTTTTATTTGCAAAACAATAAATCTTTATTGTTGATAATTTTCCTAAAGTCCTAATAAAATACATTTAAAGTTGTTGCAACATTACAAAATGTGACAAAGTTCTTTGTTTAATAATATTTTTACTTGGTCCATATATGCTGGTTTTTCCTTCGCTCTTTTATCTGAAACACCAAATTATCCCAACAAAAGGCATTTTGGTATAGACTCAGCTGTCAAACAGCTAGCCATTGCTACATAGGTGTGCTGCTGCATTTCAAACCCAATATATTACTCACCTTAATAACTAATTTTCCACCTTAGCAAATGTGTCCAAAAGTCACAATGTGCGATATGCTTTGTGCCCGTGTCACTCATTTCCAGCAGGTGTGTGAAATAACACTGACCCTACAAAACTTTTGACACCAAAGTATGGCATGTCACAAGCCACCCTTATGCCCTGAGACACACACCCGCGTACACCCCCCTACACACACAGGATGACAACAGGTACCTCAGTGGATAAAGTAGTCATCTGTGACAGTCACTGCTACTTTCATAAAACTACGGTGTGCATGTCCCTGGGTAAAGAGCTTAGAATATGAAATTACCCTTGATGCACAAGTCACAATAGTGAAACATTTTAAAGGAATTTTATTGTAGATACTCAAAATTGAAAGTTTATATACACATAAAGTTGGTATTGTGGTTTTGAGTCTCAAACAGAACAATTTCAAGGTACTAAAATGTTAATTTTAAAAGTTTTCTAGAGCAGTTGAATTCATATCCAAGCTTTTTTTTGCAAAGATGATTCAGGACTCATTCAAAACTGAAACTTCATCTCACTTTCATCCAATGACTCAACTTCCCTCTCACTGCTGCTTCACCCAGCTTCCCAACCGTGCCTCACTTACAGAACACCAGGCCATTTCCACTCTCTTCCCCACTCAACAAATATGTTCTTTGGAGCCCTTCCCAGAATACTTTGGCATGCACCCATACCCACTCCCAATCTGGTGTCTTACTTGACACAGCTCCAGAGGACAGCAAGGGGGCACTGAAGGTGGTGGTGGGGGGTACAACCTGAGCATTCACGGCGGAGCTGGCTCTTAAAAGAGGATGCGAGATCAGAGAGAGCAGAAGGAGAGACACGCTACTCTGCTCTTACAACCTCTTGGCCAATATAAGAGCTTGCATGTTTGTCTACGGTTTACTGTGACTTTTTTGTGAACCGCTGCTGTAAAGTTATGAGCAGGTGATGAGAGGCTGGGCAAGAGGGATGAGAGACAGATGGGTGGAAGGAGTAGAAATGCAGGGTTAACATTGGGTGGGAGTAATGAGGTGAGGAAAAGGCATCATGCTTCAGCTTGTAATACATCTAGTTTAAATAATACTTTACCATTTTTCCTGTGGTGCCGCAAATGTTAGCCCCTTAAAATGAAATACATTTGTCAGAAGACATTCTGTCAAGTGTTGTAGCTAAAAGAATGGTCTGCCTGACATTTGTCTGGAAAGAATATGGCATTCCAGGCTTCTGCTGTCAGAAAAGTAAGACAACAATTTGACAGAGTGTATGTTTCCAACTGCCTTTGTTGAATTTTAATTGTAAACATGACTCAAGACAGCAATCTCTGTCTCTTTATGATGCTTGATGGAGTCTTAGGAATAATTTACCGTTTTCTGTGTGAGACGTCACCTGTTTACCCTCCTGAGAATTTCTATTATTCTCTAGCATGGATAATTTACAAATACTAAGCTGGCAAGATGCAATAATTTCATTGCCATCAACATAATTTCATCAAACCTCTCCTAAGATTCAGTCATTTTCAGAAAACCCAGAGAGTCTTGGGTTTTCTGTTTGGCTGCATGCAGCATATAGTGGTCCAACACTTCCCCTTCTCCACTTGTCGCTCTGCACTGCATGGTTCAAAGACAGCTCCAACACTTTCCCCTTGCATACGGGAAAAACAGAAATAGTGTGAAAACTACAAGAGCGTCACCAAGGTTATTTTGTAAAAGTCTCATATTGTCCCATTCTTAGCCCATAGTTACAATAACATGCTTCCCAGCAAAAGTCTGTACTTTCATCATTTTAGGTTTTCATGTCTCACTTAGCCAAAACCCTAAGGTTTTGACCAAGGTTTTGTGCTCTCATTTCAAATTCCTACCACATCAAAATTGTGCACTTTGTTTGGAGAGCTAACTACGAAAAGAATCTGTTTAGAGATTCAATGAGAGGAGAAGTTCTGGTATTGACATGTACTGTGTTACCTTTTAAATGGCTGCTTCAGGTGGAGTCCTGCAATATTTTGAATAGCAGACATAGTGAGTTATTCAATCTGTATTTAACAAGTGGTAGCAGAAGTGAAATTCATCCTTCTATCATCTTCAGATGTGACCTAAAAAGTCTGTAAATTTCTGAAAATGTCTGCTGGTATGATATGTTTAAAAAAAGACTCACAACGTGATTTTTTTCACTATCAAACAGCTTGATGGTTTTGCTATGATCTGACCAGGTCATATCCTCTTATTGTTTATTTATTTATTTATTTGACTAAAAACTAACTCTAACAGGCTTTTCTGACATGCTTCTTGCTTTTTTAGTAGTAGAGTCTTGTGCCCTGTATGGGGCATAGCTGCCTTTGAACTTCAGTACATTACTTTCTGTTTTCCTGAAAAAACAAAGCTGCTCCAGTTAATTCCAGGTCTTTCTGAATCTCTCTGTGAACAATCATTTTTCTTCCACAACTCTTCTGTGTATTTTTTTTTTTTTTTTTTTTGGCTCAGCTGTCAGAAATCTTGCGAGGAGCACCCTTTCATAGACGATTCATGCTCAAATAATTTTCTTTCCACTTCCAGATAATGGCTTAAAAGATGCTCACTTGAACATTCATGAGCTCAGATCTGTAACCACTGCCATCAGGATGTTTTTCGTTTCAATGAGGTTTTGAAGGTCCTGAGAGAGCTCTTTGCTTTTACCCATCTACAGACATTTCTTGGTAATGAGAAACCTTTTAATAGCTGATCCATTAGGACTAAATCAGCTGATATTAATTGGCATTGATAGGGAGCAGAATTGCTTTCTAATACTGATAGATTGTTGCTTGTTTCTCAACATTTTATGTCTTATTCATCTCTTTTTCTTCTTATGTTCAATAATTACTCCCTGAATCATTCCCTTTAATTACAAAGAACTTAATTCATGGACTTATTTGTCATGTTTTTTTTTTATTCTCTGGGCTACATAGTGGCACTGTTGGTAGCACTGTTGCCTTGCAGTGAGAAGGTCCGGGGTTTGAACCCCGACCTGGGTTCAAGAGAGGCTGGGTATTCCCAGGCAACAGGAGTATTTGTATTATACTTGAGGTTTTTAATTATGTATAGTGTTCATTTCATCTGTACACTTATTGTTTATAGTATCGGTGGTCTTTCAAGCTTTGCCACTCACATCAAAAGCAGCTTCTCAAAAAAACATCCCTCTTTATTTTTGTCATAAGACACAATTTGTGAGTAAAATAATGGCAGCAATAAATTAAACATGTCTGATTACCAGTACACTATACGTTGTGATTTTGTAACATGTGTTCCACGTCATAAGGCTTTTATTTTGTGTATGTCAGTATGTATGCATTCCTTTAATCTGTGTGTTCATCTGTTGGTGTGAGGCTTGATGCATAATCGCCATCCTTCCTCTGATTTGATTGTTGCTACAATGAGTTTATCTGAGTGCCCCTAAAGAATTACTAGACTTCTCTCTTCATCTGTGCCTTAGATTTCGCTTCATGGTCTCTTTCAAATTTTCAGTGAAGTTATTTGCTTTTACTTGGCCATTGATAAAAGCTACATTAAAGCAGAGTGACTTTGATGCAGAGGGAGAAGAACCTTTGGCAATGAGCCTTGATGAGACAGCCAGCCTGCCATGCAGCCAGGTTTTCATTAGATGAATGCCATGTGGGACTCAAGCCAGATAAGATGGGCGCCAACATACCGGAGCCAACCAATATAGTTATACCAAGGTGCTCTTTATTTTACTTCCCCTACGTCACTACGTCTGTCTTTGTGGAAGTCAGTGTCTGTCCCTCCGTCTCTGTCTCCCACCATCCCTCTTATAACATCAGAGGGCAAGGGTAAACTGAACAGCCACGATGCCCTTTGCAAATCAACACGCCCAGAGAAGTGATTTCCATAAAGATGTCTGGGCCCAGCTTTGCTTAGGAATAGGTCGGGTGAAATAGGTAGCTTAGTGATAAATGTCAGTGAAAGATCTAAAAGGCAGAGAGACAGAAAGCGAAGGGGGGATGGAAAGGTTTAGAATTCATGATGTTCTGAGATTTTGTTTTTTTGGTAACGTAAGGATTTGTGGCCAGTTACCTGTTTTTCAAGAAATCATGGTGCTTGTCAAACAAAGTTACAACCAAAGGCTACTTTTAGATAATCTTGCTTATTTTTACTTCAGTTTGGTCTTATGCTTGTTTTGGATTTTTCCTTCAACTTGGAGTTCGAAATACTTCCTTTCTTGTACATCATCTTGTGTGTACTCTCATGCCTATTAAACATTTCTATGTTTTGTCCCATTATAACCACAATTTTCTTCAAGGTCTTTCTTTTGAATTTTCTGTGGTAGAATTCAAAGTAAACAATATTGGATGCTAGAAAATAAAATGAGATTTTGGATTTTGTTTTCAATAAAACTCTTACAGAGTGGCATGCATTTGTATTCATGCTACCCCTGGGAGTCAGTACACTTTAGAGCTACCTCAGCCTGCCTTTACAAGACTTCTGGATAACATTGAGAGCAAATTGACAAATCTGGAAACTCACTCTTCCCATTTTTCTTCTCTTCAAGTTCAACTGTACTCAACAGAGAGCACGTCTGGTAAAGAAAAACATCCCTTCAACAACATCCTGCCACCACCATATTTCACCGAAGGAATCTAAGCTGTGCTCATAAAGATGTTTTCCCATTGAAACGTGTTTCATAACCTAAGCGTGCCTAATCCAGGTAAGTATTCTCAGATAAACCAGCTAAACAGATTCTCTATGAATTCTGAGCTGGGTTATACTCTGCAGACTTAGGGGTCTAAGTACCACAGGAGTGGATAGCTGGTTAGGTGGAATAGATTTCTGGTTAGGTGTTAACTTCTCACAGTAGGAAGTGAGTTTGGGGTTTGGGATCAGGGGAGCACTTCTTTCAGAGAAAGGTGTTAGAGGGGAGGGGTGTAGCACCTTGCACAATAACAAATGTCAATGGTCTGCTTTCTGATCATTATCTAACAACATCTGAGCAGCTGTATTTATGCTGAGAATGTCTGCAGGAGATTCGGAGTAGAGGCATGAATAACTTGCATGCTGGACTTTTTGGGTTATTTTTTGGAAAACTATTTATCATTTTCTTTATGCTGTATAATTATATATGTTTGTCCCAGGAAATCACAATAACATAGATGTGAGTTTGTGGTTTTAATGTAATGTAAATGGGAAGACATTTAGGAGGTGTGAATGCTATGACAAGGCACTGCATGTATGCATATCTCTACGGTTTAAAACACTCAGAAAAGAAAAACAAATTTTTAGATTATTAATGTTATGAATGTCACAATTTAAATACTGTTTTTTTTATTGTTGTTTTTGTTGCAGCAAGGCCTGATGTGCAGTTTTGCCTCCATGAAGGTCAGTCAACATATTTCCACGAAGGTGCAGCTGTGTTTCTCCAAGGACAGTCTTTTACTGGTGGTTACCATTTTGCCCCCAGACCATGTAGGGTGCCCTGGATTCCCACCAGTAATAATAGCTGCAGAGAGATGTGTTGAAGTGTACAGCTGCAGCATGACTTCTTCCCTCTGCCTGGTGACAGCAAACCATTCAAAATGACAACCTCACACTATGCAATATACACATTCACCTTTTCCAGACAAATCTTGCAGAATAAACTATCATATCAAATTTGAGATCATGCCCTTTGGGATCACAGAACAAAATCAACAATAAACATATTCCGATTAAAATTTTGGATAATTGGCAATCCTGGGGTATTTCCTGAAGGGTCAAACTTTACTGTGTTTAAAAATCTCCCTACTGACCTATTGGACATTTGTCCAATAGCTTTGCCAGGTCCACAGTGTCTACCACTTGTTGTTTAGCTTGTGAAAGACATGATCTGGTCACCCAAAGATTCACACAGTCCTATCCTTTCTAGTGTTTTGTTTTTTTCTTCATCTGTGTTGACCTTTAGCATTCCGGCATACTTTAAATGAGTACACACAGTCACTTGCACAAACAGCACTGTACTGAATCAATTAGTCTTTCTCCAAATCTACAAGTGTTGTAAACAGTTTGATCAGTATTTTGTGTTATTGAGCCACTTTGAGAGTGTAACTGGATCACACACCCTCTCCCCGACTGCCTTAACTTCTGAGAGCAAGTGTGTTCGTGATGCGACAAATAGCTGATATCTATCAGAGCGTTAAGCTGATTAGTTTGAACTGTGGCCAGGTTCATTTGCATACATTTCTTATCTCATTAGATCGGTATCAGCCTTTGTCACTGTGCGAGGGCTTGACCGAGATGTCGAGATGTCTTCGTACCTCACTGTGTAAGCACCAACATGAACGGGTGTCACCCGGGATACCTGTTACAAACAGCAATGATAATGTGCAGCAATAGCAGTAGTGAAAAAGTCCAGGCTTTTCAACTTTTCTTGTCACCTTCAGTACTCCAAGCTTGTTTTCTTCTTTCACACTCGGTGCCCATTGTGACTTTGAGGTCAGTAATCAGTAACCAGGGATTATTAATTGCATTTATTTACTGTATGTTCACCTAACAGACTAACAGAGGGTCCACAATATGTGAGAATGTCTCAATTGAAGTTGTTGGAGCTGCTTTCTTGTTCTGATATTTTCTCAAAGGATTTCAAACTAGGCAAACTTGTTAAAATTATACATGGTTCTTCAAGTTATTTGGATGCTCATGAATTGTTTCCCAGGTTGTCACAATACTGTATAGCAGACCATTTGTCATAATGCTTTTCTTACTGCTGGCAGTATCAACATCTATGCTTTCTGTACTACTTCAGTGCTGTCATGGTGGACTAATTGAAAAATTGTTTCATTAACCTATTAAGAACTTACTTGGACAGGTCAGCAATGACTGATTACTCAGCATTGCTCTGTCAACCCCTTCAGAAGGTTCTGCCAGAAGTGTAGGATTTTGCAAATACCATGTCCCAGTCCAATATTTCACTAAAAGCAATGCAATATGCTTAGAGGATCAGCAACTTTGAAGTGCAGTAAAATAAGCCACTAAATTTCATTGGTAGCCCTGCTTTCTGATAAGTGCTATTGACATAACATCACAGGCAACACAGAGAAAACAGCGATGGGGAATCGGATACCAATTATTTGAAATGCCTTCAATGGGACCACAAGCCAATACTCGGGATAAGACAAAATCTCCTGAGTTTTGACACATTTAATCTGAGCAAAATCTAAATAGTTTATATGAATGTAAAAGTTTTCTTCTCAGAACTAACTCTTTAACCCTCCTGAGGTCTTAATGCGATCCTCAGGAGGAGTACAGCAGATGTCATGGGGAAGCGGGGAGTTGTCCCATCAGACATCAGTTCCCAAAGCCACCAAAAATAAAATCTTGTAAAAGCACATGCAGGGTCAGTGCAACCCCGCCGAACCGCGCACAGGGTGAAAAGTTTGTGGAGTCCAAGAGACGCCGTCTCTCAAGACTGGTGGATGGTTAACAGAGCAGGGTTTTCAAACTCAAAGACAGGGTTGCTGGGTGACTGTGGAGTGTCTCCAATGGTCATTGCACGAGAGATGGGTTAAACTTTGGAAAATTCACCAGCCCATTATAGATCACCTACATTTGATCTATGTAGAGAGACATTTTAGAGAAGGGGAAATTTGATTTGATTGCGGCAAACACACAAAAAAACAAAAACAATTTTTTTTTAACATTTTTATACAAAATTTTAAAAAAATGTCACATATTTTTGGTAGTTTGGTGTCTTCTGCTTTACTTTAAATAAAAATGAAAAAATCAGTAAAAGGCAGAAGTATCAAACTTGTACATACAATAAAAGAGATACTAGCATGCAAAATAAAATGAAGACAGTCATTTTACACTAATATTTTACTTGAATATTTTTACATTCTGAAAAACTCGGATATGCAAAATGACCACTTACACCAGAACAAATAAAAAGTCACCAAAAAACAGTCACTTAAGATCAAAAATGTATCCATAAACTGTTTTGAGTTTGAAGGTAATCCTAATTTCTACACAAGTGACACTAACAATTTCCCACTTACTGTTTTTCCATTGTACCTCCTTAATGATGAAAAGGCTACATGCTCTTGCCTGCAGGTTAACTGTTAGTAAGAGTTAGAGGGGAAAATGAGATACCAAGACAGCCCTTTATATTTCTGCTCCCTTCAAGAGGCTAATGCTTTATTTATAACATTGCACCCCCCCAGGTGCACACCTCAGGTCCCTGTACAGCCCCTTCTCTTCCCCACAGGTATACGCTGCGTCTCTGCTTCACACTGTGCTACCTAGTGCACCTTCGCATGCTTTTGCTTTCAACATCCCACTCCTGCGGCTGCATTAGAGGAGGAAGTCGGGGAGGGAAATACAAAGACTCCACATGACGCACATCCAATCTGCAGACTGAAGCGGTTTCACAGCCGTGGTCTCCGATGTCTCCCTGCTGCAGCTCTCTTGTGTGTCGGAGAGAAAGAGCCGAGTCCCCTATCCTCCAGCCCTCTCTTCGCTCCCACCGAGCCGCAGAAGATGCCACAGAGGAGCGGCAGAGAGTAAGAGACGGAGAAAAAGGAGCACGAAAGGATCGGAGAAGTAGAATTGGAGGGAAGTGAATGAAGAAGACAAAGAAGTGGCAGGGGGTGTGAGGAGGGAAAAAAAGGGAGATTGAAGAAAGCATGATAAAGAAAGAAAGAAATAGTGTCTCGCTCTTAACTTGGAGATGCTCAGTCCCTTCTTCTCACTCCAACCTGCATTTCTGGGTCACTAGAGACATTTAAACTGCACTTATAATTAACAGCTATTTTTAAACAGGGAGGGAGAACTGGAGCGGTGGCGAGGTACAAAAGCATTAAAATTGCCCCAGATTCGCTATTGAATAGGACACATCAAGGCAATATGCTGGCAGATCAAAGTGAGCGAGGAGAAAGGAGACAGGGCCGATCAGTGGGGATAAATTGTTCCCTTTATAATGGCATAAGAATAGACCTCTTTGCAGCTGAAACAATTTAATAACTGCATTCATTACCTCTGTCCAGCCTGTCTGTCTGTCGGCTGCACAATGTGTAACCGCTTTTGCCACGCACTACCTCGCTTTGTCTCGACTTCTTTTTTTCTCTTTGTGCTGCAAACTTTTCACCTTGTTCCTTTTATTTCTTCACATATCACAGGCCTGTTTTTTTTCTTCCCCAACCTCGACCAAATACAGCATCCCCTAACCCTTTCCTCTTGGCCCCCGTCCCTAATGCCTTGCCTTTTTTCCTCTATGTTCCTACAGCGGCAGCAACTTGAGCAGCAGAGAATCTCCTCTGAGCTCATGTGCTGCAGGCCCCACAATGAAGATGTGCAATGTCTGACACTCTTGGAATGAGAGCTCTAATAGAAGGGGAAGCGGTTATCACAGAGCTCCCCCAGGACCAGCCTCTGTGTGCCTGACGCTAATTATGGCGCATGCAAATGAATGTGCAGCATTAAAATCAGGAGGAGCCCGCCTGCCTAACTCTGCGTTGCGTGTCGGGGTGTGCATGCGGCTGTTTTCTGTGTGAAATAGATAGATTTGGGTATACTCTGACCATGCAGTCAAAAAAATATCTAATTATTTTGGATATACTCATTATGAGCGCAAAAGCTTGTTTGGACATTTAGAAATGTCCGTGCACTTACATATATCTATGCACGGCCTTTAACTCAAACACGTCTCCTGGGGTTTAGCCACTTTAGCTCTATGCTATCTTCAATGTACCTTATTATTATTGAATGAAGGAAGAAGGAAGCATACAGAATCAGGAGGAAGGAAAACAAGCGGCAACACAACAGCCTTCTCTCACGCTCGTTCTCATGCACAAACGTGACGCTGAGCACAGCGGATCTCACAGGAGGATTCCTATAAATACATCTCTCACACATTCATGAGCAACCTCTCCAAGAGGGCGTCTTTATTAAAACCATTTTGTCTTCCCTTTGTGCCCTTTGTATGCTGAAGTGTGTGTGTGTTCACACACGAGTAGCTGTGTGTCTGCAATATTCATCAAGTTACCTACAAGTGCAGATTGGTGTATGTTTACGAGCACGCAATTTTGTTGCTTTACTTGCACTTTCTGCTCCGGTATCTTTATGAGCCAACATCAGTGCGCTGTCTTGTTTGTGCCACTGCGAACCTGAATTTGTGTGTCGCCTATATGTTGACCATCTTATCTCCCTATTAGCCTCTTGCGCTCTGACCAGTATTCCCTCTCTCTCCCTTCTGCTTTCTCTAATGGGTGATTTAGCCATACTTGGCTGACATCTAGCCTATTCCTTGTTTAGTTGCCATGGCTACGCAGGCCTATGGATTGCTCCCTTGCTCCTCTGGCCTTGCTGTGGATGCTATAGATGTCTAAACTATTGGACAGCAGAGCAGCTAAACACAAAGCACGCACACACACCTTTAAACATGGCAGAGCACTTGAATAAAGACAGATCTGCTGACCCTGATGAATGTTGGTACTGAAAGTGATAGTGGCAGTGAATGCAATGGGTGATTGGTGACAAGTTAACAACATGTTAAATGCTGTTCATTGGGTGTTTATGCTTCTTTTTCTGTTACTATATTGTAATGAAGGTCTTCATTACTGGTCAGGATAACACTTTAATTATGTGCAAATGATAATGAGACGGGTACAAATAAGATTGAAGTATTTTATTGGGTGTTTTATGCAGGGCATCTCAGTGGGTATTGAGGGTGTCCTGGGGGGGATAATATAAATGAAGTAGGTATGGTAATTATGAAATGTATTACAAATGTTTGTAGATTAAGGCTTACCTCTGCCTGAACACCTGGTAAAGATTCCGGAAGAGACCAAGTGCAGATGGAAGAGGGGGAACAAAGCCTGAGGTATTTTAGAAATGATGAATAAATTAATATTTATATGAGGGTAGTTTTAGATAGCCAATGAGTATGTAACCATGAAGTATGTTTGTTATTTATGTGTTGAAGATTGGTTGTTTTGTTAAGTTGTTTGGTGTATATGTGGTTTGTTCTATCCTGTCTTTTAAGAAGTGTGTTAATTGGTACCGCCCAGGATTACAAAGCCTGCATGTTGGCCACATGATGGGAGTAATAGGTGCGGGTGCTGCGACACCTCATGACCATGTAAGCAGGAAGTCATCTTTGTTAAATGTTGGAGATTAAAACACCTGGTTGGTTGCACTACCCCTGCCTCCAGACTCCTATTTCAGCCTCCCGCTAAGGGCCATCTTAACATATATATACAGTCATTGTACTGAACAACCCTGTTATTTAAAGCTGTATTACAGGGCTTTCTCATTTCACATTTAATGCTATTGCAGATCTGGTCCAGATATGATGAAATAGCCAAATACCAGACAGAACCTCTCAATGATAAAGTAAACTGTCATAATTTTAATATAATTGGTTAAACAATTTCCATATATTTACTTTTTTTGTAGAATATTGCTCAATAGCTCAAATTCAATTTAAATTCCAATCAAATTTATAAATATAGAAGCTATATTTGAGCTTTGCATCATGTCATAATGTTGTTCCCTCACCAGAAAATATACCTGAATTGTTGCTATGATTTCTTTATACATGTTTGAGATGCTCTATTGTCTATTCTGACAATAAAAGATGTTGGGCTTTTTCCCTGACAATGACAGCTAACAATTTGTTTTCTATTGACAATGATTGTGTCAGGGTTAAGAGTCTCTACCTGCAAGCAAGTTTCTTTTTCTTTCATAATTTTGTTTCATAATACAACCCATCTAAATATATTAGCATTGCCATCAAGTTGAACCTTATTCAAAATTTCCCAAGTGGTTTTGTTACTAAACTGACAAAGCAGTTAATACTGGAATAATTTAACCATTCTGAAGCATTAAATTTACAAAATAATTTGCTTCATCAGAGTTTGCTGTATTACGCTCCAAAATCTCTTTCTGTCATTCTCATATTGCCATCCTCCAAAACACCTTCATCTGTTACATTTGTGAATTATATGTAATTATGAATATCTGTAATTTGTTAGCTTGTTTAACATAAACATTGAATATCGCTTTTGGAAGGTGATTTTCAGTTAGAGCTGTTTTAGCTGCTTTCTATAAAAATTAAAGAGCAGCAGCTCGTGGGGGCAAACAGGCAGGAAACAAAAAGCACCTCTGGATTTTTTAAGTGTTTCTTCCTAATTCGTAAGTTGGAGGTTGATAGTTGTAGCAGAAAAGCTTTGGGGTCAAAAAGATAAAAACAAACACACTTGAAGTTTTCAATGCTTTTGCAAAAGGATTTTGTTATCTTTTGAAGTGTTCACTATAGAGAGCTGAAAAAGAGATGGAATAGGCACACGGGTAAAGAGAAAGCCAGAAATGGGAGAGCAAGTTAAAGAAGTACGAAGCCTTGAGTTGAAACTGTGCCTGCCTGGGTCTACAGAGAGCAGATGACAGTAGCTTTGGTTCCTTTTGCGGAGCGCACAGTACCTTTGCCTTACATAACCCCTCCCGTTGTGCTTTTTTTTCAATTATTTGGGGAGAAATTTTCAGTATGCACTTTAAAATTTTATGCTTTCATGTGTTCCTAAGCGGGGAGGAAAGAAGGGTGCCATCATAGATCATGCAGAAAAGACAGCCGCTGACAAGCTTTCAGAATATCAACAATTATTATATTCTTTAAGGTATATCAGCAGAGTTTATGAACATGTGCAGGGAGTGAGGGAGAGAGAATTGACACTTAAGACAGTGGAAGAGCACATGCAAACACAGACGTTCTTATTTTTCACCCTTCCCCCATCCCAGATTCCCCCTAAGGTGCCCCCTGCTCCCCTTCTCCCCTCCTTCTGCTTCTCTGTGGGGTTAAAGCGCACCTTCCCACCAAAGGGCTCTGGGGTCACGCATCTGCATGTGAAATGTGAACCCGCTGACATTCCACGGCAGCCCTAAGCCGTGCAGTCCTTTTGTTCACTAGGGTGCTAGTGTCAGGCCTAACAAGACCAGTGATGGTCTCTAAGAGAGGACCAGGAGAGGCAGAGAGTTGTCGATGCTCTTTGGTCAGCGGTAAGCATATATTCCAAGAGACAAATAAGAGGTTAACGTGATACAAATACTCTGTTAAAGTACCGAACCTTCAGTCAAATGGCTACCATACAATAAATGACATGGATTCGGGTGTGGTAAAATTATGTGTGGAGGGATACTGGGGGGTCCAAATATATTGAGTGAGGTCAAAGGAAACCATGAAAGGCCATGAAAAAACAAGTTAGAGGTTTCCTTGACAACAGTGCAGACGTTAGTGACTTAAACACCAAGTCAGGCGTTGTAATTTATTGCACACAAAACAAGAGTGCCTAGCTTACATTGTGGAATGTTGTTTCCAGGCTTTTTGCAGCCCCCAATTTTTCAATTGTCTAAAGCTGACTGAACATTGTATGCGTTTAAACGTAGCGGAAGGCTTTTAGGGACACCTCAGAGTACATACACACCATTTTGAATCAGGCAACACACAGACGTGCAGGGCTGGGGTCCTTTCAGTTTGTGAATTGAGTTCGGAGGCACAAAGGGCAGCTATTCACCAAGCAGTGATGGACTTCACACTCGCCTTTATGTCCTTTCTGGCAGGCAAAGAGAAAGAGGAGAAAAGTAGAACGCAATACGAGAAATAGAAGACAGTTTGCCCTGAAATTCTGGTCTAGATTGACAAACATCACTGCAACTCCCTGATATTTATTTTTAACTTTTTTGGTTGGGGCAGGGATGTCACAACTGAATCCAACACTGGACAGAATGAGCAGTGTCAACAGGTTAAAGGGCATAAGCAACAGAAATGGACTGTTCCCACTTTGTGATTACCTTTTTGAAAATGCCTTTGTTTATGCACAGTGTGAACATAAATGCAAGAGTAATTTATACTGCTGCTAAGGTAATATACCAAATTCATTGCCAGGATTACAATAATGTTTATGTTGCATTTCAGTTTTAAAAAAACCCAAAACAAAGACTTGTACCATAAACATCTACTGGATATAATGGCATTTGTAAAGAAAAATTTTTTCATTCAAATCATTATCTTTTTGCCAGTCTTATTCTCCAAAACAAGTATAACAAGCTGATCTTGGCAAGATTATTAGTCGGTTTACCAGCCTCCACAGCCGATGTGCAATTTGCTAAAGTTTTATTAATTGACCCGCTACCTATAGCTTGAAATTTGTAGTTTTAAGAAATTGTTACTTTCATAAAAGTGATGGGTGGTGCTCCTTCAGTTTGTAAAGCAAAACTCTGTGTTTTTTTCTAACCGTAAATAACACACAGAACAGGGTATTTTTAAACAAGGGAAATGTTCATAACTTTATTTAAGGAGGCTAATCAGCAGCGTGCAATAGCTGGAGGACGGGCAGTACTGTTTTACACTGACATTGAAAAAGACATTGTTAGAATATTCCAATGTTATGATGGAATGTATAAGAACCATAATTTGTTCTAAACCTGGTTATATCTTAGGTTGGTGTAAATTACCAGGCATCTAGGATAATCTCAAACATCTAATTAGCAGTGATGATGACTACTGTCTTTTGGTTTTTTATGATGATGTACTTCTCAACCAAAATGCTTTTTCAGTTCTGAACATTGGCACATGCTGTACGAATATGAACAACTCACATATTGGCCAGAAGGAGCCGTGTGGATGAGAGGTGAAACTTCTGCTTAAAGCTAAAGTATGTAAATTTCACCAAAAAAAGTTTTTTTTTCCATAGTTGTTAAAATTATCATTATGTCATGACAATATAAGACAGATAAACTGTGAAAAATTTATCTCATCTGCCTTCTCCCAGTGCTCCCAGTACTAAGTGTATTCACCACTCAGTGAGAAAGAACCAATCAGAGCCAGGAGGAGGGCCTTAGCGCTGTCAATCACTCTTGTTATAACTTAAAAAAGACAAGCTTTAGTAAAGTCTTGACTTTTCAAAATTGAAGTAGGAAATCCTCTAATATGCTTCAGGGTGCTTTTAAGTACCTTGCATAAAAATATTATTTACTAGCACTGCTACATAGGGATATCTTTGCAAAGTGTTATTAATCATTGCTTGTTATTTTAGCCTTTATCATAAAAGAAATGGCTGACAGGGGAGGAGTTTAAGTGTCATAATTTACAGAAATACTAAATACCGATAGTGCATTTTATACTGCCATTATAAATCCATCTTATTGGAACTCAGGTGTCACTTGCAATCAGTTTTGGTCAACACCAAGAACCCAGAAAACTTTGCACATACATATCCCGGTGCTTTTTTTCTCTGTGTCCCTCTACTGATTTGACGTATTGCAAGCTAGGTCATACTCTACTCTCCAGCTCCCCTTTACCCCTGGGGAGCACAGAGCAGAGTAAGTGATTCAGTTAGCATTACCAGATTAGAGCTGTCCATCCATCCGGTCTCTGTTTCAAAACACATTCATTCATTCTCTAGTTAAGAAACACTGGGGGGATCCTCTACACTCCACCTCCACCCTGCCGCCAAAGTCTTTTATGATGTCCATAAAATGGAAGAGTGCAGCTTTACTTGAACTAATAATATCTGAGCTTACAGAGCTGTGATTGATGATCTTTAAAGCCAGGCCGATCGGTCTCATCTTTCTTCAGATTTTTATCACTGACTTGTTTGCAGTCATGTGCAATCACAAGCACCGGGAGAGGTAACAAGTGCTTGATGTATGATGCTTGAGCTACTTTTGTCAGCTGCGCATTTCCCTTTCCCTCCCATCGCTTTGTTTTTTTTTTTCTCGTTTTCTTTTTCCTTTCCTATTTTAACCCAAGGCTTCTGTTTTGTTGCATCTAAAGAATTATCGCGGACTGTTGGTTTGCTGTGTTTTCCCTATCTCTGTCTCATTGGCTGCGGGTGTTTCTTTTTTTACGTTTCATTATTTTAAATTGTGGCAGAGTATTTTCATAGGGGATGGGGCAGGAGATGAGCCAAATACAT
Source organism: Xiphophorus couchianus (assembly GCF_001444195.1). Lineage (NCBI taxonomy): Eukaryota > Metazoa > Chordata > Actinopteri > Cyprinodontiformes > Poeciliidae > Xiphophorus > Xiphophorus couchianus. The sequence continues at coordinate 20,154,308 of NC_040239.1, forward strand.
ATATATTTTTTTCACTTTTAGCCTTTTACTAGCCTCCGCACTCATTTTCATACATTGTCAAGTTTTCATAGTTTCTCACAGAGATGTCCTTTAATGCTGAGACATTTTAAGGCGAGCCTTTTACTGTTATAGTTTCAAAGAACAGATTAAAAAGTTTGGGAGGGGATCTGTCTTCAAGCCCCTCCATTTGAGCACCTAATATCCTTTATGGTGTGCGAGGAATGCATATCTCTTTAAATTCCAATAAATCAACTTTATGGAATCTGCCGTTTGTCCATTTTAGCCTCTCTGCCTCGTGTGGACGGAGCAGGAAATCCATTTTGTGGAGTTTTCTGGAGTTTGTGCAAGACTGCTTCCCTTTGAGCATGCAAAATATGCCCGTGCATGAGCATGTGTTTGTAGTTGTCGTGTGCTGTCCCTCCTCCCCGACTCGATAAAGAATTTCACCTGAGGATTTCGGATGGAGGTCCCACCTTTCATACAGGCTTTCTTTTTTTCTGAAAGAGCTGCAACATTACACAGGCCTCAAACAGCTCTCAATCCCTCCACTCTCATCTCTCTGAGGTATTTATCTGCAGGGCTAAAAGTTGATCAGTCTTACAAGATGACTGTAGGACACCATCAGAATGGTGAAACAAGCGTGTACAGGATAGGTTTGTGGGACGGGGGCAGCAATAACAATGTTAGACTTCAGTTGTTAGGAATTCTGACGTGGCCTTGGCATTACAAGCTTGGGGGATGGCTAACAGTCTAACTCAACTCTCTGGATTTTCATGGACTTCTTCTTCATACTTAGAACTTTAAGATACTCTCCGCAACGGTGAGGTCTCATTCCCTCATCATGCAATTTCTCTGATCTTGCTCTTATTCCTTTTTGCTTTCATTTTCCTTTTTTCCCATTGTTTTTTCCCATACCCCTCCTTCATCTCTCCCATCTTCTTTTACCTCCCTCTCTCTGCTGTCGAGGACACTCTATGATTGATTGTTTCTCTGTGGAGTCTGACAGGATGTAGAACACTCTCGGCCCCAGGGGCCCCCGGCAGTCTGCACCACCTGATTAAGATTCCCCCTTTAATCAGCTGCACGGTGCTACACCGAAACCACTCCCATAAACATGTAAAAAAATAAGAAAGGTTCCTTTTACTGAAAGATAACACTGTTTGTTTTCCTTTTTTACTTAGGAAAAGTGCCCTTTTTTTTTACAAACCAGATAACTTTCTCTCTTGGGCTCAAAGGCCCAATGGTAGCGGAGAAAGGAGAAAAACAAAATGTCTTCTACTTAATAAAGTTCTCTGTTGCCTTACAGAGTTAAATCTGAGCAGCTCTGAACCTATTGTGACTTGTAATAGTATTACAGATAAAAATCTTATTGTTTTTCCTTCTATTGCGACTGAAAGACTGACAGCCTGGGTTGCATCACATAATTGAGGTGAGAAGGAATTTCAATGATGTCAGAGAGAATGTGGCTCAGCCAAAACAGATACGGTCACCTTTATCAGGACATATTTTGTACAGAAAACAGTCACTCTTAGACTTTCACACAGGCTATTCTTTGGTTCAAACAATGGAAAAAGCAGAGAATATACATAGCTTTTTAGAGATGAGTGACAAGAAGAAACCAATTGCTGAATGAACTCCACAAGTCCCGCTTAGTTTGTGAAAAGTTATGTAGGAGAAATAGCTATCCTGTGGAATAATGTCTAATCAGTCAGGGACAGAGTAGTTTTTCAAATCAGATTGGGAGGATGGAAGGTGCTAATTACAGGGGAACGTTCTGGTTAAATACTCATTCGAGACGGCAAAAGACTTGAAATAGGGGTGAACTATGCTTGGCTTGCCTCCAGAGCCCAGGCAAACCAAGAAGAAGTCATCTCTGTTAATACAAAGCCGTAACAGCCCTGATCAAAGTTTGCCTTAAGAAACTGCGTACTTGTAGAAATTCTGTTCAGATAACACCAAAATAATATGGTTGGTCTGCAAACAAAATGCAGTTTTTGTTGTAAAACTGACATTACACATCACCCATTACAACCATCCACACAGTGAAACATGGCGGTGGCAGTATCCTTCTGCGGGAATGTGTCTCTTCAGGAGGAATAGCAAAGCTAGTCAGACTTGATAAGAAGATGAATTGAATACCATACGGACCAATCCAGGCACAAAATCTGTTAAAGGCTGCAAAGGAGTAGAGAGACTGAGATATTCTTTAGAGCAGAATGAAGGCAACAGTCTGAGGATTTATATCAAGACTTGCTCAAAGTGTTTCAGTGGTCAAGTCAAAGTCCAGACCTAAATCAAATGACTAAATCTGTAGCAAGACTTTAAAGTTTATGCTCAGAGATGCTATCTAATTTATTAAGAATGGAATATTATGCAAATGGGCAAATATTAAGTTCATGTACAAATATAGTGTAGTCATACCCTAACTTGTACACATAAAAATACAGCATATTCTATTCCTTACATCTTGCCATAATGATCTATCACATAAACATCCAATAAATTACATTAAAATCATTTAGTGTTTGCATTCTTGTTTTTATGGATCATAGTGGTTTATCAAGCATAAAATAGGGAGTACTGGTGGTGAATCCGTAGGCTTAGTTACAGCTTAATGTAAGCCTCATCTAACGCTGGGCCTCTTCCAAATTTGTCCTAATATGGTTTGGGATGCAATTGCAAACTCATCATTATATTATAATATTCTCAAATTAATAATATTAAGAATATTCTCAAATATTCTCAATCTCCAAGTCTTTGGTTGAGAATAAAAGTATTTTACTCTCATGCCCAATTTGAAATAATTGTGCATGTGTTTGTGTTTAATGCCTTCTCATAACCTCTTGCCCATGAACGTGTTTTTATACTCACATTTATATCTGCCCAGGTTTTGCCTTTGTCTTCCAGCTGATGTCATCAGTACACACTTTGTGACTGATGACAGTCTACGCCACAGTCTGATGCTCTGCTGCTTAATGCCTTTTTTGTTTATTAATTAACTGCAGTACATATATGCTGAGAGACACCTATTGATTCTACTGCTGCATTAATTGATTTTGTGCTTCACTAATCATATTGTTGCTGCAGAATCATTACTTGGCCACTGCACTGTCCTTCTAGTGTGAGGCCTCTGTGTTGATATACTAAGCTGTGGCTGGTTTTGTGGGAGAAGTGTTGTGTGTAGTTATCATGTTCAATAGAGAGACTTCTGTTTATGTTATTCTTCTGCATAACAGACTATGAGAAGGAATTTAAATCTAAAGGCAGAAAAATGTTTACATAATGGTGGGATTTTGGATACAATAATCCTAAATATTACCAAGTCACAAACACTAACCAAATAGTCTATTTTATTTGTGTTAGAGGTGGAAGAAAAAGGATACAGGATTACCAAAATATTTAACAAAAAAGAAATTTAGTATGACACTTATTAGCATAAGCTGAGTAAATGAGTTTACAATTTCACCATTAAATAAAACGCTTTGCAACTAACTGCCTTTAGAAGTCACTTAACTACTATGTAGAGTCTAACTGTGTGTAATTTTATCACATCATTAATATAGTGATTCTGCAGTGGCCTTTGATGTTTGCTGGAGAACATTAGTAAAAAAAAAACTAATAACGCCATGAAGACCAAAGACCACCAGGAAGGTCAGGGATCAATTACTACAAGAAGGTGAAAAAACAATGTCCCAAGCTCTAGCATCTCAAAATCTATCAACAGAAAGTGGAATTGCAAAGCTACCTGGACATGTCCGTCCAATTGCACAATGATAAGGGTAAGGAGAGCGTCAAGCAGTAAAGGAGCCAACGGGGACATGGAGGAACTGAGATCTATTGCTCATGCAGGCGAATCTGTTACTTAGCTACGCCTTAAAAATCTTTAAAAATCGTAAAAACTTTTTAAAAATCTAGACCTAACCAATTTGGCCTTTTTGGAAAAGTATCAAGATTAAAGTTACTATTTCAACACAGACATAAGAAGTTCAATATCCAGTTGCCACCAAACCATTTAGAGGAGACACAAACATGTGGAAGAGGGTACTCTGGTCAGATGAGATGAGTATAAATTCACTTTAATGCATCACTTTGTGTTGTTTTAGCATGCAAAATCCAAAAACAAATATCTTTGTTGCAGATATTTGTAACAAATGTTAATATTCGAGAAAGATGGAATAGGTATAAACATCCAGTACCCAAAAAGGGCTTCTAGGTATTTATAATATGACATTCAAGAACTTTATACAATTCTTCCTTGCATCTGTAGAAGCAGAGACTGTTCAGCATGCAAACACATCAGAAATAACAAATTTAACTGATCAGTCTAGTTATTTTCTCTGCTAAATGATCTTTCCATGCTTATGCAACATGACGAAGTTAACATCCTGCTGTGAATGTAAAAATGTCTCACTAGTGCAATCCTGTAAATAGTGTATTTGTTCTCAAAGTCCTCAAATGTAAATGCATTTACATCACTTTATTTATTTATTTTCATTGCTTGATTTAATTTGTATGACTTCTCAAAAACAGCCTTGTCTGAAAGCGTTTCTTTAACAGTTTGAGTTTGGACTCGCACAAATCTTGTAGGTGTACTGACATACTTTGATGAATAAAAACATTCTGAAATGAGGGCAGCAAAGAGTATTCTCATACAGTATATTACCATTGTATCATTAAAACAAACAGATTCCAGTGTTTGTGCATATCTGGCTGCCAAAAGGCTCCCCAGTGAGTCTGACCGGGGGTTAGAGTGTAACCAAAGCGTCTGTCTTCTGCTCACCACCCAGATCCGCCAGTTCAGCTTGGCTGGGCCCAGTTGTCTTGGTTTTATACTGACGACTGTCTGGGAAAGGTCTGTCTGGGGTTCAAGTACATTAAAGTCATCCGCTTGGCTCCCACTGAGCCGCAACACAGATGGCTCCAGATGCAGCTGGCACAGCATGGAGTAGCACCTGACAGCGCTCATTCACCCAGACGCACGGAAACATTCACATACAAATATAAACACAGGGCAGCACTCAGACGCGTGCACACGCTCAGGTATCCTCATTTTGCGTACATAAATGCATGCAAACCTACACACACAGAGACACACGCGCAATCGCTCTCCTTGATGGAAGCGAATACACTCACGTTTTACATACTTGCACACACACGCTGACAGCAGGAACATATGCTGCCACGCATCTACAAATCCTCACAGTAGCACACATACGAATGCGCAATTAAAGAGTCAGATTACCTCCCAACGCACACATACGCTCAAACGTAAACCCGTGCATATTGTGCTCAATTTCAAACATATGTCAGGGCATGTTGATGTGCAAAGAGCAGAAAGCGGGCAGAGAGGAGAGGAGTAGGACAGCTGAGAGAAGTCACAATGAACACATCCACATCACAAACCAGAAAAAGTCAATAACTTTTATGTAATTGTAAACAACATTTGTCATATTTATTTCAATTTAGCTTCATGCTAAACAATATTATACAGTCAAGAAGAAATGTGAATGTAAAGATGCAAAAAGTCTTTAAATAAATCACTCTTTTGTCACAAGTACATCTCACTGACTAAGTAAAAAAGCTTTTTTTTTTCTGGCATGCTTCCTATCCAACCAGTTGGCATGTAGATCTCATCTAATGGTTGTTATGGAGACTTTGTGACCCTAAGTTGCCACGTTTTCTGTGTAGTTCTCTATTGTCAAGTTTTTTTTTTTTCTTTTGTGCTTGTTCACTTTATGATGTGGCAAAATAAACACGGGTCACGGGACTAGTGACAATTAAAAACTATTTTAAAAATACCATTGTGTTTCATCATATTTACATCCCTGAGAGTTAAGGTCAATAATTACCAAATAAAAGTTCTTAGAAAATTTAATTAACTTTTAAAAGCACAAATTAAACATCTTTGTGGACTGGGAAAGGAAGCCTTAGCATCTGGAGAGAAGCAACACTAGCATGGGAAGACCATGCAGACTCCATCCAACAGACTTCAGGCCAGGATTCAAACCCATCAGATTACTGATCCACTTGTAATCACTGCTCCAATGTGCAGCCTTTTTACAGTAAATAACTTTAAGAATTCAATTTGTAGAAACATGTCACTGAAAGCATGTCTCATTATCAATAAATGTAAACCTTAAAAGACATATTCATTCTGTAAAATACAAAGAAAAAACTTGCAACTCTCATTCTCCCAGTAGTATCTGCTGCTTTGGCTGTTAGCCATGCAAATTTTTCATCTACATCATTTCATCGAGCCTTAATTAACACAACAAGGATTCAGTGTCCTCAAATGACATAACTCGGAGCACAAATTCAACCTCATTAGCTCTCGGTATCTCCTCAGCCAAATGTAAGTGTGGATCACTGCACCCAGTTTCGGTTCTATGTTCTAGAGGATGTACTTAATGATTTGATTTGTTGCTCAACCAGCTGTCCCAAAACTTCCCTGTTAGGATCTCCAGCTAGGCCTCTAGCTACTTTGTTGTTTGAGAAAGGAAAAAAGCATGACGTCTTTTTTGAACTTCTTTTGTAAAATCAGACCTAATAGATCTTACTGTAATTCCTAAAAAGCATAGCTCAGAGGGCATTTCTGCTGAGTTTCAAGACATTTAATGTAGGATGCCTCTTTTTTATCGTCTCTGTCTTTATCCTCTAACTTTGATGGTTTTTGGCAATCTGACTCAGTTCCCCCTCTGCTCTGAGATTGTCACTGATCTGCTACAAAATTAGCCCTCATACATTTGTGCCATTAAAAAGTGCCAAGTAAGCAGTTCGTCCTCATCTGCTGCTTGCTTTCTGCCAGGACCTCAAATTAAGTTGGTTCGGCTACAAATGTAACCCACCTTCAAATGTAATGCTGCATCTAAAATGAGAAAAAAAAAGCATTTGTTTCAGGACTGGGACACATTTACAGCCGGCTCCTGCATCGCAATGTTCCGTTAAAAGAATTGCTTATTGTAGAGCGGAGATGCTTGCCAAGCGCTGTTTGCAGAGAGGTTTTTGCTACAAATGTCACTGGTTCATTAAATTAAGTGCAGTAACAACATATTATGTTTGTTGCATTTGAATTCTTGGCGCATCGAGAAGCGCTTGGCGAGCGAGGCCCTACCTGCCCGCGGTACGGTTATGTCTTTAAGTGATCTATAAAATGTTATTATTTAAAACAAGCCCTTTATGGATTGCTTACGAGACATGCTTAGCACATGATTGATCTGACCTTTTGCAGACTGTTGTTCTTTGGGAAAACACCAGCCTTAACCTTTTTTAGTTGAATTACTCTACAAGCACTGTGGCGTGTGTGCGTGCGTGCGTGTGTGGGGGGAGGGTGTGTGTGTGTGTGTGTGTGTGTGTGTTTCTCAAAAGGTGTTTGTATGTCTGGGCTTTGCTGTGGAAACACATGTGTTTGTACGCACAGCAAAATGCCATCAACCAACGCCTGCCGAATATGCTTTTATAAGGTTTGCTTCACAGACATGAAAATAAGACATTGCTGATTGATTGATCAATCATGTCTGAAAAGGTATCAGAGTCTGCATGAGACACAGTGTGTGTGAGATTGTGTGTCGGCGTGTGCGTGTGTGTGTGCAAGCCAAGGCCTGATGCAGAATAGAGATTGATGGAGGCTTGCCGTAAGGAGGATACTCAGTTATCTCCTTGTAATTAAAATCCACCTCATAAAGATTATTGACTCCCCCACCGCACAAACCAGCATGCCGCTGTGCTTGGCAGGGTTTGCAAAGCGCTTCTTAAAAAATGAAAAATAGCATATTAAGCAGCACATATTTCCCATTTATGTGGAACATTTAGATGTGGTTAAGTTATCGTAATGTGCAATAAAACCTGGATGTGAAATTTGTAATCCACTTTGGAAAATTGCTTGCTATATTGCTTTAACATTCCCTGAAAGAGCTTTTGAGATGTGTGTGCCAGGTTTATTGTATGCTATAATTTAAAAGTCCTCAATGCGAGGCAGTAAATATAAATTTATTAGTGCTGGGTTTAAAAAGCCAGACTGAGGTGGGATGAATGACAGGATGCTTGAGTGTTTACAGTCTGCGAGTGCGTACAGTGTGTGTTTTTGGTACGTGCCAACTGAGAATGTGCTCCCTCGGCTCAGCGCACAATAAAAAAGATGAGAGAGTGCGGTTGGTGGGAAGGATGGCCATGTCAGTCAGCTGTTCTAAATATACTTCTTCTTTCTTACCCAAACTAAATATCCATAATCTACATTTTCATCTATTTCTGACTGAGGTCAGTGTTTCTTTCTTGATTTTGGGGAGAGATCAAACTTTGTTTTTATGAAAGTTTATGTGATTTGTTCTACTTAAAGCAACTATAGCATACAGGCGCATCAGAAAATAATGATCTTGATTAGGTGAGAAACATGTGGTAGGAATGTGCCATCTTGTTTATTTAAGTTAATTTTACATACGCTGTTAGAAATTATATGAATTTTGGTGACACTGCATGTCTTACTGATGTATCCATCTGAACTTTTGCCCTCTTGCTTAGATCTTCAGCAGGTGGAGAGCTGCTTTTCTGGGGTCAGATCCCCTGTGTTTCCCGGGTCAGTTATCACGCAGGCTTCCAAAGCCTACGGACCCCCCAGGCCGTTCCGCTGGCAGGCCGTAAGGTATGTGTCAGAAAGACTGTGCAAATTATGTTTTCAAAGGCTGGTCAAGTGTAAAGCAGATGAAGGCCCCTTTTTAATAAAAAGAAGAGTTTTAGATGAAAAAAGTAAAAAAAAAGAGCACATACATTTTGAATTCAAATGTCAGAAGGCTGAGTTTGCATTGCTTTTTGGCTACTGCCGCCAGCTATAATTATCTTCAGTCTGAAAAAAGCATTAATCACACAGTAAAGTAGTAAAACTTACTAGTTATAATAAAGGAAAATGTAGCTACCGTCCTAAATGTTACCTAAATAATTCTAATCATCTTTTTAAATAAAAACCACACATACAATGCTCTGAGATGTAAGTTTTCGACACTTGCAAACATTCAGCAAAAAAAACTGAAAGTAGGTTCTCATACAATGTTACAAATGGTACTTTGCTCGACCCCAAGAACCTATCTGAATTTTTCTTCGAACCGGAAACTTCAATTTCTTCTACGAAGAACAAAAAGTTGTGCATAAACGTGAAGTGGAAAGGAAAGGAGACAACAACGTATTTTAGAAATATAAGCAAAAAATGTGGTTTGCTTTTATGCTCAGACTCCCTCTCCTCAAGTTAACACTTTGAATAACTACCTTTTTACTAATATTACAGCTGAAAATCATTTTGGGGTATGTCTCCACCTGCTTTGCACAACCTGAGACTGAAAATTTTCCCTTTTCTTCTTCTGAAACATCCACACAGGACACACAGTGGCTATATGTGTTCAATGTGATATTAGATGTTGTGTTAGAGCACTGCAGCCAAAATTATTTTATTCGATTGGTTTTATATAATTAGAGCATGAGGCCTAAAATGATTCTCTTTAAGCAATGTGACCCTTCTTGTTAATTTCCCATAAAGGCCACTTTTGTGGAGTACACAACCATGTTTTGTCAACAGAATATCCCTCTGATCTGTGAAGCTCCTCCAGAGTAAATATGAATCTGCGGGCTGCTTTTGTGATTAATGTTCTTATATGTGAAAAAGCCTGGTAGATTGGCAGTGTTGCCACTCCTTTAATTTCTGATGATGGATTAAACAGTGATCTGTGACTTTTCTGTCAGCAGGACTCCCTCTGAGGAGATAAAGTCACAACAGCTGAACTTTAAAGTGGAATTCTGGTCAAATATCAAGTCAGACTTGTGTTAAATGTAATGAACCACCTTTACTTTCTGGTGCTTTTATTGTTGAATTATATTTGTGATTATAAGTCAATTAAAAATAATTAAATCAAATCTCCAGAGAGCTCTTCACTAGCCACCCTTTGAAGTCTAAAACATAACAAAGGTAAGCTACAATCACAAATTTGTAAAATTCTTCCACTGGTATGTATAAAAAATGAAAAATATTTATTTCTCTTTAAGTGTATCAACCATGACTTGAAAATTGAGGTACATACTGGAACAAGATTTCACTGTATTTTAATCCCCTTCTACTTACTAATTTGAGGACCTCTGGAGGCTATTTGTTGCTCTGGGTTCGGGCAGATTAGAATAAGAGGAGATGAATAAGAATGCAAACTTACAATTTTATATGCTAACACAACTTTGAAAAACGTGTCATTTTGTCCCTGCTTGTTAGCTGTCCAATACATTGTGTTGGTTTTTTGATCAGTGCTGATGTTTCAAATGCAACAAAATGTGAAAAGTTTCAAGGGGAGGCGAGTCTGAAAATGTGTGATCCACGTTTTCCAACTTTAAATATTCCTCATTTTTCTTTCCTCTCTGACATCTGATCATCTTTTCCAAATGATGTCTTCTTTCCTCCATAGAGCCCCTCCTCACCCACTTTCTCACTCATCAAACCATAATTCACTTCAGAGGGAAGCATCATTAATGCACAGTAGGACCCAGCAGCTTGATGTGTGCTAATTATATTGTGTGTTTTACACGCTGGATGACTTTTGCTTAGTCAGTGATGAGCTCAGGCTCTGGTAATTGTTTTTTGTGGTGTGATGATGAGTTTATAAAACCCTGTCTGTGCATGATTATCTGAGCACCTTATGTATATGTAAGCCCCTCATTTGTTCATTTCTGTGCAGAGGATCTGTGGAGGTTTTCGTTTTACCACAAGAGCATATATAACCCTGCTTGTTTGTGCTAATGTTGGAGAAGCTATGCATTGCACCTATGTGCATACAAGTGAAGAGCCTCCTCTGTTTTTCACACCTAGCGCAAAAGACAGGATTATTCTGCAGCTCCACACATCACACGGCTCTGTGAACTTCATGATTAACAAACAGTCAAAATTTCCAGATCGTTCTAACACATTAAAACGACATGCAGTTTTAAAATCCATCATTCCCCCCACAAAACTTTGACATGCACATTCAACCATGACACTACACTCTGCATCGCCGGCATTCTTCACAACCAAGGTGATCCTTTTAGTACTATACATCACTCAGTACCATAGCTAGAAATGTAGCTTAGCCTGGGGCTAATCACGGTGATTGGAGGTGTCCTTTGGCTCACCTGGGGGCTTCCAATCCTATTAGGCCAACAGTCCTGAGCCTAGCGTACCCAGCAGCCGCTCGTGTTTGATCACTGGTGCTTAGAGCCCACACTTGTCCTCTTATGTTGGTGTTAAGGCACGGAAAATAGGAGCAGGAGGGTGGGGGGTTGAGGAGGAGGGGTTAAAAAGTGATCTCCTTAACTCTCTAGGGGGGCAGAGGGAGCACTTCTCTGCTCCTCCAGCTGGAGCTGGTCTTTAAAACTTCTGATATCACTTGAAAGGCGGAACACTGCAAGTTTTTCCTCTTTTTTTTGTTTTACTGAGCAAAACAGCAAGATGGAGAGAATGCCAGAGTGAGAGTTGGGAAGAGGAGGACTGTAAAAAGATGTATGTGGGTGTGTTGCAAGCTCACTTCAAATGTGCACAACTCAGTTTGCTTTTCAGCCCTCTTGTCTTGAAACTTGTTCTTTCCTCTTCTTACCTTTTCATCTTTCCATCTTGCCTTCATCACTCCCTCTTTGAGTCTACCTCCTATCTAACACTATCCCAAACTCCATGCCCGTCACTATCACACTGCTGTCGCCCCCAACCCTCCTTTTTTCCTTGGACCGCAAGCACACGGGAAGAGCCATGTGTTTCCAAAGTGGACTGGATGGAAAATCGAAGCAGGGCTTCTGTGTTTATCAAGCCGCAGCTCCGTCACCTTGCTCCTACTCCCATCTGGAGGCCCGGGCAAATTGGTGACAGCATCAACAACCCAGCAGCACACATGGCCTTTTTTCTCTGTGCACCCCTACACACACACACGCCTGCACGCACACAAACACAGCATAGCACCTTGGCCTGTTTAGTTTTATTGCTGGTGTCAGGTGAGGAGGTGGAGGCAGGAGCGCTGTCTAATGTTCAGCTTACACACATATACACTCCCAGAAACACTCACACACAGCCATTTCCACCCCTGCTGACACCTTGGCTAACGAGACCTGTGAACTGCACAGACAGAACTCCGAGACTTGTCAGAGTCCCACTCATTTAATGCCAAGACCTGGGCCCAGCTGTAGCCCAACAGGGTTTCTGTATTCACACCAAGACACAACGAACTGAACAGTGATATACTGAACATGAGTCTGCTGTAACTATTGCTTCTTTGGCTTAACATAGTAAAAGTAATACGTTTTTCTTTGCATTTTTCTATAAAATACAAAGGAGTGTTAAATTTTAGCTTAATTTTATTGAAAGTTTGCCACTGCTGTTTGTTTTTCTATGTCTGTGTAATGACACATTGCCATTTAAATGTGTCATTTAAATGGTATCTCTGGAGGAACTGCAAAGTTTCACAGATCAGGGAGGAAAATCTGTCAAAAAGGGAATTAAGAGGCTGAAGCAGCCCAAATCTGGACCTTATGCAAGAGTGGTAAAAATAAATCCATTGTTGGATGTCAGCTTGAACGTACCTGTTTACAGATGCTCTCCATGCTGACTGAGCTTCTGCTAATTTGCACAGATAATTGAGCAAAATCTTCCCTCTCTAGATGTGCAAAGCTGGGACAGACTTACCCTGAAAGACTTGGAGCTGTACTTGCTTCAAAATGGTGTTCTACGAAATATTAAATCTGGGGACAGTGTCAGCAATAAAACAAACAAAAAAAAACAACATATTTGCTATTTCCCTTCCTGAATTGTACAGTACCTTGTGTTGATGTCAAAGAATTTATACTGAAGTTGTGTAAAAATTTGAAGATGCGAAGAAGTTCCACTGGCATGAATCATTTTTTCAGTGCACCGCTGGCTGGTTGTTGCCTACTCAGTATCCTGTTTTGATCTCCATCTTTTTCTTTGCACAGCTCTTACAAGTTGAGCATAAAGAAGAGCTTACTTGAGTGTGAGTCCTACACGGTCTTGCTACCTTGAAATTAACTGCACAAACAGTGTCCAGCCATTGTCCCTAAGCACTTATAGCGATGCCATTTAAGAGAGTATTGATCAACCCAATGCAGGGTCAATCACTGGATCAATGATGTGTGGGCTGGCCTGTTAGAAGCCTGTTTGACTGCATGAATGAGTGGAAGGCTGGAAAACAGACCAATAAACAGGCCTGTAATGAATAGATTCATGGATGGATTCGCTTTTGGAAGGGCTCTGAGGCCGATGCATGGAGGGCATCAGTGTTAGGTCTTAGAACTTGTGTTGGTCTAAATACTTAACTTGTTTGACCTCCTTTGTGTCTGATTTGTTTATTCCGTGCTGCATACGTTTCAATAAATGTTCCTATTCAACAAAAGTTTATTTAACTTATACATACCATCAAAAAGCAGCTTTTAATAAAGTCTGAATTTACCTCAGCAGCAAACAGAAGAAAAAAGGTTTCGCCTCATCAGAGGTTATACAGAAGAAAAACAGAAAGCTGAAAGAACTTGTTTTACTTAAATATGAAATGATTTGTCAAGCCAGACCCTCATTTATTGACATTTTTATTTAATAATTTTATTTAAGTCCTATGATTGAAAATTACCAAAAGGGAAGTTAAACTGAATGTTGCAAAAGCCCAAATAATATTGTCTGAAATAATAGATGCCATATTTATGTTTGGTTCTAACCAGGTTGTAGTTTGGGATGAAGGAATAAGCAAAAATAATATAACAATAAAGAAAAAATATAGATAAATGCCATATATTAACGTCTATGTAAATTCAATTTACTTATGCAGTGTAATTAAAAGCATTCATGCCCCTTGGGGTGGATCATATTTTACAAAGTTACGACAACAATCTTCCAACCAAATCAAGTTATCAATTAATTCCCTTCAAAAGTCAGTTTTGAAATAGAGTTCACCTCCATGTAATGTAATCTTAGTATAAATTCAGCTGTGAATGTCTGAGGAGGAACAGTAGACATCAAACACTATAATGAAAACTCAGGAAGGGTTCGCTCATAAAACAATATCCCACGCTTGTGACGTCCCAGAGAATCCTGTTCAATCCATTATCTGGAAATGGCTAAATTTCAAACCTATCAGGTCATGTTCATCCATAGGATTCTATAAAACTTGCCCTTATGGAAGAGTGGCATATGGAATATCATACTTGAAAGAAAAGAACAAGTCCTGTTTAAAGTTTTCCTCAAGCTGTGTAGGAGAATACCTTTTTTCAGTTTTCATTCAAAGTACCATGTATGTAGAGGAAGATAAACTCTAAGCATCACTCTGAATATATTGACCACCAGGGTAAAAAATGGTGGTGGTCCAGGGCTTTTCTTAGTTAGGGGGAAATTGGTCAAAGTTGATGGGAAGAAGGAGGGTCCTGAACTCCAGGCATCCAGTAAGAAAGCCTTTAGGAGGCTTCAAAGGACTCAAGTCTGGAGGAGAGGTTCACCTTCCAAACAGGAAGACATCAGTAAACATATATCCAGCATTTTACTGAGATTGTTTGGAATAAAAAGTGGATTTGCACCTTAGAAGGAACCTGAGAAACTATTTGCCCCCCTACAGATTTCTTCTGCTTATATATATATATATATATATATAATACTTCAAATGGAGATCAGATAAATAAATAAAAACTGCTATGTTCAAAACATGAAGACAATAGTTTATATTATTAGACCAAATTCTGAATAACAAATATTTAAAAGATTTGTTATTCAAGAAAATAACTTCTTGAAAATTCTGCTGTTAATCAGTTTGGTCTGTTGGCAGACAAAGATATGCAGTTAAAGTCTTTGTTTTGTAGCTCATTACTAGGTTAGTTGTACTAGTTGTAGTTCTTTATACATTTTTACCAGGGCACATGAAAGAAACTGACATTGAAACTTTCCCAAACTTAAGGTTTTAAGATGATTATACGTCTCTTTTGTACACTTAATGTTTAGAGGTTGCTGATTCTGTTAACAAAATCTGCATACTCTACTTTTAAAAAAACAATATCAGAATAAAATAAAAGAAAATGTGTTTTTCATTCATGCTAATACTTGTAACTCTCATTTACTGCATATTTAAAGGTATATTAACGGCAAAGAAGAATGGAAGGTTTGGGGGAGGTATGGATTAAAAACAGTCACATTCATTAGCATTTTCTTTGTGGATTGTTATGATGAGATGTTTGTACCAGGGTTGATTGACCTACTTACCCAGCCCCTGGCAGCACAAGTTGAAGAAATAAAGTATAATGCAACACAAGGGAGAGGTGTAGATCCCTTTAATATTCTTACATGTGAGACTCATGTGAACGAACACACACAATCATTCATCAGGGGCTCACAGGTCGTGCCTCCTGACGAAGTGAAAAAGACGAAAAGCTTATTTAAAATTCTGTCAGAGATGTCAATTGTGCCCTCTGAATATTTCTATGCAAAATTTTGTAAATAGATCCTTTGTAAATAGCATCTCTCTTGCCAATCACTCTGTCTGCTCTGTGCATAGCAGCATTAAAAATTGATCTTTAGCCCGCACCAGGGTGATATGCTAACATGGTTGCCAAATGTCTGATTAAAAAGAAAAACCTTTAATCTTTGCTTAAAAGTGTCTACTGCTTTGGCATGCCTTCCCCTGTGCTCCTCCATCTTCCAAAGCTACGAAGGAATAAAGCGGGGTGCGGGGGGTCGCCATGGGTGAAATGGGGTCACGTTTCATGTAGAGTCAGCGCTGTACAGTGATATAGCTCAAGAGGTGAGGGATTTAACCGAGGGAAGATCTAGAAATCGACATGTATTGCTCTCCTCTGAATTTAACCTCAAGTCAAAGGTTAAAAACACATCTGAGAATTGCACAACTGGGGATAAATATGTTGGCAACCCTGCCAAAAAACTCTGAAAATCTATGCTTAAACATGTAAGCTAACAAAAACCAGCTGGGCTGTATTGACAAGAGAATGCAAGGTGGTTTAACATAACCAATTTCTGGTTAAAGATAATGGACAGAGGTGTATTTTCTTTTAAATAACAGCATAACTGTAATAAACATGAAGCAAGGCAATAAATTATGAATGTAAATATAAATATAATGCAATTTCAGAAAGAGATCAAGTTTTTAAAAGTCAAAGAAAAACAATTGTTTTCTGTGTAGTGGACATTCAAGTTACTGAGGGCAGTAAGGACTGAATACAGATGAAGCATAGTTGAAAAACAGCTAGGATCAACACAAAGACGCAAGTCTCCAGCTGATGTGTTGGCTTTTTAAACACGCTGCTGAACCAGCAACTTTAGATTGTCCTCAATTTTGATTTTGTTTAACTTCTTCCCATTACAATGACGAAGAGCAAACAGAGCGGGGTGGCCTCTGTTGTAAGTGGTTCAAAATTATATGTTTAAGAGTGAAGAATATGACTCTGATGAGCAGCAAGTCATAATGAATGCTGATGTGAAAAATGAGGCTAAAGCAAATGCCCAAGAAGATCATGTCAATCATCTTTAGAACTTAAACTGTGTGAATCTGTTCATTTACCTGTTTGTAACACCCAGATTTTGCTTGTCACCTCAGTTATGACAGGACTTTGAAAAATGTGGTTTATTGCTCATTTCCACTGGTTTTGGCTGGAAGGATGGTGATTGTAAAACCTGTGCTGAAGGAGGTGGGGCTAAATGGTTCAACTGGACAGAGTAAGAGCTGATTATTTTTGTAACCTGCGGGGGATGATACAGCAGTTTTACTTCTCAGACATATATGAATTGGCTGGTCACTTTATTCAGCATCCTTCATATACCCAAATGACATGAATGTTAAGTAGCTAAATAACAATTTATAATAACACAGCTCTTCAACTTCTTAGATAGTTGAATAACTGTATTGGGAATTTTGTTTTCCAAATTTAATCTCTGGCCAGGAAATGTTAATAATAATATGGCAGCTATGGAGAAAGGACCCAGAAAGATCAACAGACAGAATTCAAGAATAAGAAAAGAGAAACATGTTGAGTGCAGGAGACAATGTGTTTGCTTTTCAGGGAGCAGAGGGGAGAATGGACAAAAACTCTCTCACGTCAGAGAACATGAAGGCAATTTCTCATCACCGAAACCCAGAGAAAGAAAACTGTGCAAGTGAAAAAGAAAACACCTACCTGTTTTTTACTCTTCTTTATTGACTTACTTGCACTGCCTAAAGCCCAATCTGTAACTCAGTCCGCAGTGAAACAGAGCACTCCTGACTGATATCTGTCTCTTCCACCTTCCCCTCCTGTTTCATTGACATCCTCGTTGCCCATCCATTGCTTGGTTCTCACACTTTCTTCAATCCTTGCTTTTATGGATGAAGTACAGTACAGCAATGAATGATGCAGTGTGGCAAATTCTGCTTGATTAAGTGGCACAGCCCTCAAAGCATTAAGTGAGGAATATATTTTCACTCACCTCTCAGAATCATTCAGAGAGGGCTACGAAACTGTCACCCAGAGTCCCACAAACACACACTAACTCACAGCACTCCCACCCCTCCACGGTCTCTCTATCATTCAGGTGTTTACTGTCATTCATACTCAGGGTTTTGTATAATCCTCTCACCACACCTGAGTGCTCCCCACTCTGTGTCACTGGATTTACTCCCTCCTCTCTCCCCCTTTTTCTCCCCTCACTCCCCCTCTCCTCCGGCTCGCAGACTTTTTTTTTTATTATTATTATTATTTTGCATCACAGGCGTTCTTTTACACACGCTGTCATTTCTTATGTAAATAACCGCAGATAAAGAGACAGTAACAGACATTTTAAGATTTACACGCGCTGCTCGGTGGCGTATGTTTTCAGTCATCCCCTCTCATCAGCCAGTTTGTTTGCAGAAGTGTCTGTGCTTGTAGCCATAAATTAGGGGTTGTGATTTTACTCATTGAGACAAAAGAGAAAGACAATGAAAACATGCATAAAACAAATGATGTGGAGAAGGTGAGAGAGAGAGAAAGAGGGGAGATGGAGGGGAGGAGGGTGAAGCAAATGCAGAAATGGGCCAGTATGCGTACTCTGCTCCACTTTCACTTTGCGAAAGGCTTCATTAAGGAGTCTGTTTCCAGAGTGTGGTGGAATCTGTTTTATGTGCACGTGTGCGTTCATGGGTTGCCGTGTGTTTCGGGCACAGGCACACATGCGTGCTTGCTCGTAAAATTATTTGTGTGCTCGGTGAAAGAGATCCCCTAAATTATTTATACACAGAAGTCTCTAATTGGTATCAAGTTTTTAAATGGGGTCAAATGAGCAGTTTCATGCTGTGTTTCTCTTGCCTTAAGTCTGTTTCATTACATTTGAGCTGCAGAGCTGCTGCTTTATTGAACTTGAACCTCCAAATTTCTTTCCTTCTTTCTTTGTTTCATTCTTTATCTCTTTCTTTCTGTCTTTTTTTCTTTCTATCCTGCTTTCTTTCTTTCCTTCTTTCTCCCTCTTTTTTATCTTAATAAAGTTGTTTGAATCCATTTACTCATGTCTGTTTAATATGGCAAAGCATAAACATCAGAAGTCCACACACACACACTTATTGACACACACACAGAGAGCCAAAGGCAGCTCATAGAGCTGGTATTAGATTAAAGCCCTCTAATAAAGCCAATTAGAATTATACAGTGGACTGATGAAAGCAACGTTACCAGGGCCGTTCCCTCACCTCCTCACAGAAACATGCGACTGTGCAGCATTGCAGTCAAAAGCCATTGCATTCATAAAAGATCCTTTTTCATAGGTTTTGTTTTTACTTGTTTAGTGCAAAGACAGAACTGATGTCCGGTTAGTGTTAATGTAGTACAAAAGCAGTTTTCCTTACATCTTTTCCTACTTTAACTGTAAAATAAGAACATGTAATCTAACACCTGGGGGGAGGGGACACTGTTAGAATCACTGTATTAATGGAAGATACATTTTTCATCAGATCACATCTCTTTTGAATCTTCTTGAAGGTTTCTTCCAGAGTTGTCTGTAGCTCCATTCATCTTCCCAACTCCATTGACCAGCCTCCATGTCTCCTGAAGACCAGCATTCACATCATCGTGCTGCTGTCATGATAGCTGATCAAATTTCATTTTGTTTTTATCTAACAGAACCTCCTCACATTCCTGCTATTTATTGTGCTTAAACTGCAAAAAGGGGCTTCTGATGGCTGTTCATTAACATTTTCTACTTTTCTTGCCACTCCTCCATAAATGCCAGATTTGAAGACAACTAATAGTAAGAATATAAAAAGCATTATATTATGTGGTTATGATGTTTCGAGGTGTGAAAACGTCTTCTTACCAAACAGCATAGGACAACTACAAGAAAGACAAATGTAAGTGAAACTAGTAAATGTTAATTTTTGGAGTTAATTCTTCAGTCTGTTGCTTTTTTTCCTGAATGCACACATGCTAAAGACCAATTATCAGTTTAAACCCCCTTAGTTTATTCTCTTGCCTTAAATTATGAACTGCATATCCTACAGTTTGCACAGAGTAAAAGTAAAGGATTAAAAAAAAAAGAAGCAATAAGGTCTCTTCCCAGATTCAGTATGAACTCAAGTGTCAAGTGAGTATATGTGTAAAAGCTTTGGCGGTCTGAATAATTCTCAGAGGGTTTTTTTTTTCTCTAAGTTACTTCTTTGCTTGCACATACATATACAATGAAATACCCATGTGTCATAGCTGGAACAGACTGCATACATATTAAACCAAAGCATGTGCAGCGTCTGCAGAGACCAAAAGGCTCACAAAAGCTAAAGATGGGAGGAAAAAAAAAAAGTGAGAGTGCAGAGACGAAAGAAGAAACAACAAAAACAAAGACGAGGAAAATGGAGTGTTACATGACACAGCCTTTGCCTCAGCCAGGTCTGCAACGAGGATGGACAGGACAGGAAATGGTTACTCATCAATCACCCTCCAGTAGACGAATGAAAGGGAGCGTTTTACAGGACAGAGAGGTCGTGGGAGACGAGGAAAGATCCAAGAAGAAGCAGACAGAACAGTCTTTAAGAAATCCTCGCTATGTTGCAGTTTTTTTTAACTCTGTCTGGGTCGGCTTCTCACATTAGTTTTGTTGCAGGGCAGCAAGCCCGTATGAAGTTTTTATAGGGGCTCGGAAAGTAATTGGTTAAAAAAGATGATGCATGAGCTTGTGGTTTAGTCATTTAAAACCACAATGATTTGTTGTTCCTAGTGTTATTGTAATCTTTATATTTCTTCAATTTGTTTTGTATTTTTTTCCACAAATGCAATTTACAATCATGATTAACTACATATAAACTGAGAAGAACCTCCACCAACCATAAGGTTTTCAATCTGCTTTTCTAATCTTTAAGTAGCTTAGATTATAAACAGAAATAGTTATTAATTTGTTCAGCAAGGGAACTATTAAAAAATGTATTTATTAGCAGAAAAGAGCAGGATTAGTCAAATCTTGATTGTCTTCTTAGAGGAACACTGTCATGCTCATAAACTGTCTATTTTCACAGATCACTACTTCTAGATCAAGTTAGTCTGACGTTTGAGGATAAAAATGGTCAAATAAAATAAATAAATTAAAAAACTTTATAGAGAACCATTTTTTGACACCTACTCATGTTCTTGTTGTCTGTGTCATTCTCTCTTCAGGAGAAATCTTCATATCTGTCTCATTTATTCCACCATTTCAACACAACGTAAGCTTGTTGAAGTAAATTGTGAGACCTTTAAAATTTCCTTGTGATGTAAATAAGTAATTTCTGTTATTGATTAAGAATTTTAAGAATCTATTATTAAGTTCATCTGATGTGTTAATGTTGCGAACATTAAAATGAAGCAAAATGAGGAATACATTTTATTACATTTTTGATGATGATGATGATGATGATGACATGTTTCTGGAGACACCAAGCTAAGTTTAATATCTTCTTTTTTTACTGTAGCAGATATGTAGCTTCCTGCTCCTTAAAACAGCCTGTAGATCAACATTAATTAATTCCATTTCATCACACACTGTTGTTTGGTTAATGTTTTGGAAACGATTTCTGCTGACTCTATGCACAGGCATATGTAAGGGTTAAGTTTTTTTTCTGCATACATATACATGTATACCCATGTGCATACATGAAATACCCATGTATTTAAGACTGTCATTCAGTTTAATATTTGCAGTATGTTGTTTCTTAAAGGCATGACAGGGTCTTAGTCTCTTGCAAGATATTTCAAGAGACAGAGTGAAGTGAAGTATAACTGTTGATGTTCTGAGTTGACTTGTGTACAGGCTTCATTACTTCTTGTGAGGACTGGAATTTTATTTTTTTTTGGGTGTTGTTGCAGAGTTTGTAGGCCTACTCTAAGATTATTTATTTTTTTTTAAATTAAAAACAAACCTTTTTTAAAACAATGTCTCCTTTGAACTTGTGGAGTGAATGTTGACCTGTTTTTACTCAAATGAAACGAACAAAATAAATTTGAGCTGAGCTACATATAATTTTGTCAGTATTGTTATTGTTTCATTTAGTTTTGCTTTCACTTTTGCCCTTGATGTTCTGGCAACCTAAAGAGCAGGACCCACTGATAGCAGGATATCCGATACAGGGTTCTGCAACAAAGAAAAAAATAATTTGCGATGGACGGATGGAATTTCATGGGAAGTAATTGTGAACATTGTTTTTTCTTGCCACGGATTATGGACATTGACTAAGACATCTTGTTCTCTGCTGTTGCGATGACTGTAGGTTCAGGGTTGCTGTCCTGCTGGAAATCTGAAGTCTTTAGTAAAAATGTATATTTCTGTGTCTAAAGCCCTCCATTTTTCTATCAATTGATCAGATTCCCTGTACCTAAGATAAACGTCACTACAGTATGATGCTGCCACCACCTTACTTCACCCTTGACATGCTATGTTCAGTGATGTGCAGTGTTTTTCTTCACATATAGCATAGTTAATGTAGACAAATATTTAATTTTGCTCTTATTTGACCAGACCAGGAAACTGAAAGACAAAGTGGAGACTTTTAAGAGTAAACAAAAAGGTAAAAAAAAAGCATTAAATAATGTAGTTTCATAGTAATATATGCACTTTTCCATTTTATTATTTGCAAACACTTCTCAAGACTTTTTAATTCTTAACATAAGAATTAAAAAGAGTCTGCAAACTTTTTATTTCTATTGTACAAGGCAAAGCTGAATTGCATTTACTTGAAAAATATGTTTATTTCTGTAAAAAAAATAGTACCTATGAGAATGTTTCTGTCTCTCCAGAGAGACAGACAATAGACAGATCAAATTGGTTTTGAATTGATTCTTTAATGTGTTTTTGCGAGTTTCAAACCCAATACTCACTACATCCAGGCACGCCTCTCTGATGGCATTGAGACATCCAACCCCCACACCTTCCACAATCCCCGTGGTTTGTTTCAGTTTGAGTAAGTGTTGGTTGTGTGTATCACGTCTTTGCCCTACAAGACTCCTGGCAATCGATTCAAGGTGAGACCTGTCGATTAAACACCCTGAGCCCTGCTCTCTGCCTAACCCCGGGGTGAATTCAATCCCACCCCTCACGCGCACGCATACACTCTCACTTCACCTGTCATCCATCAATACCTCCATCGGGGCCTGTATTGATCCCCTACATCCAGCCTTTTTCACCCCACGCTGTACAGCATCGGGGGCCAGGCCGGCGTCCGTGCAGGTTTAATTTCTAGCAGATTTACTGTAAAGCTCAGGTTATCATTTAACTCTTCCTGCTGCACAGCACACTCTTTGATTTAGCACTCTGGGAGAGCGTGAGTTACAGCTGACACTGAGAATCTGCCGAGGCTGGGATGGCAGGCACCCCTTTCATAACTCAGCCCGCCGAATGTGTAGTTAGTCAATCACTTGATCTGTAATCACAAATGCTGCCAGAAATTACATGAGTGATGAGCTGTAATAAAAGCACTTACTTTTCCTGCTCTGTCTCTTAAGTGTTATTGGCAGACCCCTCGCTCCCAGGAGGCCAGAGCTGTGAAACAAAATCCCGATATAAACTGCCTCATTGGTCCTTGCCTCACGCTCCGTCACTGTGTGTCTGTGTGTGAATGTGGATCGCAGTGCAATGCAAAGCTCTTTTTGACAGTCGTTCTTCAACTCCTGCATTATTTCGGAAGAAATGATCCTAGCACCCACAGGAAGGCAGTCGGCCTCATCCTCATCATTCATAATATCTCTGCATGCAATGAAAGTCTTGGACTGTTTTTTATCCAGGTCCGGTGCTCTTAATTGTTGAGTAAAATAAATTATCTGGAAATTGTCACATATTGTGAAACCTTCCTTGTCTGAATTTTATCTTAGCTATGAATATTTAAATTGCATTTCACCACATCACAAAGTACAGTGGCTTTGCAAAAGTATTTATACCCTTTGAGCTTTTCCACATTTTATAATGTTACAAAAACTGCCCTTAAAAGATTGCCATTGGGATTTATCTTAGATCAACACAAAATAGTGCATTACTGTGAAGTGGAGAAGGAAATTATGCAATTGTTTTAAAAAAAATTATAAGTCCAGCATGTATTTGTATTGATCTCCTATTTCTCTGAATTTGAATTTTCAGAAGTCAGCTAATTATTAAATAGATTCAACCTGTTTGTAAATTAATCTTAGTAAAAATCCACCTGTTCTGTTAAAGTCTCTGATTTATTAGAGAACAATCAGCATAATAAATAATGAAAAAACACAAGATGTCCGTTATAAAGTTATGGAGACATTCAAAAGCAGATTTTGATTATAAAACAATGTCACAAGCTTTTTCTCAATCCATCCGTTTTTTGTTGTTTTTTTGCAAAATATGTGCATAACAGGGAGAGACCAACTGTGAAAGACTTACAGATGCCATTTCTGTGTGGAAGATTCTTCAGGGCATTGACTCAGAGAGGCTGAATTCAAATGCATGCCACTTAGCCTTTTTCATTTCATTTGTAAAAATAACACTGAAAAATATGCATCCATGTCTTTTCATTTTACAACAATGCCTTACTTACCATTGCTGTATCATATTAAAATTCCAATAAATCACAGAGAACTCTGTGTTTGCAAAGTGAGAAAATGTGAAGAAACACTGAATAGAGCCGTGATTCAAAGCTCTCCTTGACTCTGACTCCTCTATCTGCAGCCTTTAGCAGGAGGTCATACATGACAGCTTTATTGATACAGACCCCTGTAATAATTACACAGTGTATTGCATGCACTATTGATTCAACTCATTGATAGAATCATATTTTACTGTAAAGGTCTGTTGATTTGACGCAGTACAGCATAAATCTCCCTTCATAAACTATAGAGTTGGAATTCCTTTAGCTGAGTGATGGATGCTCTCACAGATAAACGCACACATGCACCTATTTACATTTGCTGTTTGATTGAGGCATTATAAGACATAGGTTAAAGATAAAAACAGATGTAATGATACTCATATCTTCGCTCCGGCCGTATAAATAGACCAACGACAAGTGAGATCTTTTATCCAATTCAGCGCATAAGATGTGATATATAAACGAGGGTGTTTATGGAGTCACTCCTCCATCTTATCGTGATTTGTGTTGTCAGCAGGGACTAAATCTGCATGGCGGTAATAGATTCTGATGTGGTTCAAACGTCCCACGGTGAATGCAAAATAGAGATGAATGTGACAGATCATGCAGGACCTGTCCTGCGTGTAAGCAGCATTCACAACTATTGTTCGTGCAGAAAGGGAATGACATATGGCATAAGGCTGCAGGGGGAAAAGTGTGGTATGTAATCCTCAGACTTGACCTCAACAGTCAACACTGTGCATTTCACTGGAATGAGGAGAAGCATTCAATACTTTAACTATGAAATTTCCCTGGCATCAAGTAGGTTTTTGTAACATTGGAGTTTCAAGGAGGTTGAAATACAGACTAATGCTGAGCTAAACGGAAAGTATCAGGTAATACGCACTGGTGCCCATAGTGTCCTGCATTATCACTCTTTAATCCTGGCATGGAAAACTGAAATATGTTTATTAAAGTAAAGAGCAAATGTATTGCTATTGAAAGGAAGGAAAATAGATCTTTATGGTTCACATTAAGAAGCAGCCCACTAGGCCATGTTTCCGCTTTGGCCGACAGTTCAAAAGCTTGTTTTCTTTTGGACTTTTCTCTGGCGGGATTCTGAACCGCTCGGGGCCAGTTTTGCAAAGGCTGTGGCGTACCAGTGGCTGGGCTGTTTTTCACATTTAAGGAGCCAAAGAGACACTGAGAAGACATTTGTGTTCAAGAGCCTCGCAAACCTCAAAGAGCCAGGATACAGAGTTAATTGCAGACCCGGTCAGACTGAGTTGCCTCCTGCAAAACAAAAAAGCTCATTTGCCCGTACCAGAGAAAAATACTTGTAATCTGCAATGGTTTTTGAAGAAAGCATAAAACATATTAGAACAGTGCATTCTAATATGTAGAGAGTGTACATATTATCGGAGTTTAATTACTTTGCAACTGACTGAATTTAGGCAACACCTAATGAGTTAATAAGAGAAAATAAGAGCTAGCTCTGCTTAAATTCAAAGTAGCATAAATACAGCTGTCGTGATGGCTTCAGAGGTTTTCTAGAGAATATGAGTGAACACATCATGATGTCCAAAAAAAGCACAGGGATAAAGTTGTGAAGAAGTTTAAAGCAGAGCACTGCGCTGCAATTACATAATGTGGTTCTACAAAAGAAGGAAGGTGATTATAAATGCACACCAAATGTTTGAGGTTTTATTTCTATTTTCAAATATTTAAAAAATTGTTTCCTTCAACTTTACAAACATTCACTTTATCCAATATGTTGCTTAAAATCTAAAATTGACATTTCTGAAATGTGCAATTTTTAAAAAAAACGTGTTAAAGTTGAAGGTAAGTACCGTAAATGTCTTGAGACAATGCAAATGAAAACATTTAAATGTTCTAGAATTTTTATGAAATTGCATCCTTTTGTCATTTGTTGTTTTGTATGGAAGCTCATTAGAGAAGAATGAAATGTTTCAGGTTCAATGCTTAGAATTAAATTACAGCAAAGGGGCAATATATGGAAGAGGCAACGATATTCTCACCTAATTAAGGCATACCTTTCATATTGAAAAAGGCTTGTGCATTTTGTCCCAAAGGTTTCTGTAATGCAGACATGCAGACTTTTTGTGAAAATACCACAATATTTCTTGTGTTCCCCAGATGTTGAGGGGAAAAGGCAGAGCAAGCCAAAGACGGTTTTTAATCTGAGCAGGAAGCATACAGTGGTGATACACAATGACATGGTGATTGATATGAGTGAGTAGTGTATTTACCGAGTCTGACAGGATAAGAGAAAGAGAGTGTTTTCTTCCCATCCTTACATTTATCTCCCTCCATAAATCACTGCCAATGTGATGCATACATTGGGATGAGCAAACATTGCGTTGCTGCAACTCAGGCAATTCCACTTTGACCTTTGCATTTGGATTTGGTCACTGAAGCTAAATGTAAGCCACGACCTTCTGTGACCTTGAGCTATTCATATTTAACAGCCATGAAGCCTGATGGCGCCACAGACAACATACAGTTTATCACATGGCAACATAAATCCACCATGTAGTTAAAAAGTGATGGAAGTCGTCACTTCTCGTCTTCATTTCTGATTGCATTAGCTTCTTTGTATTTTTGTCTACAGAATCATCGTTTAAATATGTTTTCTTTTCTCATTGGTCTGTGTCTTTATTGTCTTGAATCCATTACCCCCACACCCAGGGGCACCTTATGATGTCCTCTGTCCCTTCTAACCTTTGACTCCAACCAGTGCTTTAAAGGGTCTGCACTTTGCCCTCTCCCATTTGACCTGTCTGAAGTATACCTTTATAATTGCCCCTATCGCTATGAAATGCACATACGAGAGGGTGCAGGGGCAGCGAGCTGAAGTCTGTCCGGTCACCTTTTGGCCTCTTGTTCATCCATTCTGCTCAAAGCAAGCACAGCAGCTTTCCCTTGCCCACAATCACATACTGTATTAGTCTCCATGTCGGAGTTATTGATGGTGCACCAGAAATATTTTATTGGTCAGTCATGACCTTTGACTGAGGCAATGCAAACACTAACCCCCTAAAGCTTCCCATCGACATGGATATACATATGATCAGATGGCTAATAGAAGTATAGATTTGGACTTGCTGAGGCCCTCGCTGTTTGGATTTTAACACCATGAGGTCAGCACTCCCTCTGTCACTGTCCAAGTGTAGAATCAATAGGTTTTTGCAAAGAACTGAGTTTGTTCTAATGAAATCTACCCAGCAACACTCCGAGGGATGTTTTCACAATATTAGAAACTATTGAAGCTCAAAATGCAGCACCTTGCAAAACTTCTGTGTATTTTATTAGGACTTAATGGGATTGTCCTAAACGCAGTAGGACATCGTTTTGAAGTAGAGTTAAAATGATATGGGGTCTTCAACATTTTTTTTTACAAATGATCATCTTAAAGTCCTAATACTTTTAAAAACAAAAGATAATACAACCAACCAAAAGGAGAAATGTATACAATTTATACTCAGTTTAGATACAGCTTTTCTATTGCTATGTGCTCATCCTGGAGAAATGAATACTGCAAGTCAGTTACTCATTGCAATCTGCTGGGTGTCCTTAGATAGAAATCCTTGAGATAATTTGAATGATAAACTGAACTTGATTGCACTTTCATAACTAGGATCAATTGGAACGTATGTGTAGCCGTCACTTAACCTATGTTAGTAAATAAGTGAGTTTTGTGTTCTTTGCTTCAGTATACACTCTACTATTTAATATGAATATCTCTTTAATGCTTTTGGATCAATCAACATTGAACAATACTACAGTAAATTACACTACACACCATGTAAAGTAGACCACAGTAACCCTCCTTTAATTAGGCAAACAGAAAAAAACAGAGCATTGTTCCAACCACACAATGAATCTGCATATACAGTGTAAAACACTGTATATGCAGATAACCCACTACTGTAAAACTAAACCTAATACCGGCAGAAAGTATATCCTATGTTGCAGGCCTGTTCAGATGCTCATGAATGTAGGAGTCCCACCGACTCCACGGTCCAGAGCCTCTTCACTCAACGAGCAAAAATATTAAAGTACAACTCAGTACCTTGTGTAATCGTGATTTTCCACAGATGAATCCGGGCAATACTTCGTCCTATGTCCAGAAGAACCTCAAAGCGATCCGAAGAAGAGCAGTTCAGGAATGATGCAGTTGTGTGGTTTCCATGTGCTCCACATCTACTGGCCCTCAGTTCCCACGTTGCCAGAGGTACTCTGAGGGACGTGGGCGCTCAGAGTGACTATCTGGAGTCCGTCTCTCCTTATCCAGTCCGGTAACGATCTTCTGTAAACCTTTAAGTTCCACTCTAGCAGCGAAACAGCGGCCTACATTAGTCCATGTTAGCTAACAGCTAGGTTAGCTTCGCTCTAACTCTCGAGTAAATACAGCGGCAAAGAAAGCAAACATTCAGTCCGACAGCTTCTCGTTGAAACTCTGCTGTGTCCTGCTAACTTGCATACTGTATCTTATAACTTCTCCTTACGATAAGTCTGAGCTTACTCACTTCTAAACCAGCTAACTGCTCCTCCTCTGCTATCACCTCTCGCTCAAATTCTTCTTCTTCGCTGTTTATTTTGTCTTCCACCTGTGCTACCTTCAAAGACCGTGCTCCTGTAGGAAAATACAATTTTCGCTGGCAATGGGCTCTTTGCACCTCAGCTTCCGCGTTCGGGGAAAAGCGGCTCATTTTTGTCCGGGCTATTAAAGATGTCATTTTACAGTCGGTGTTTGCAGCGCTTGCCAAAGCTAACAATTAACGATGTACATCGTATTTGTAAGGCGGGATCTAAAGCCCCATCAAGCAAACTGGAAAAAGGTTCTAAGACGTATGTATCGTCATACATTCATGGATATAAAGATGAGTCTTACTTTAAAGTTCTTTAAACTTCGTGGCTATCATTAGCTTTAGCTTATGCTAATAGGCAATATTCTCGGACATTTTACTAATACAATTGTACTATTTAAATATCTAAATGTTCTGCTCTTTAATTTGTTGTGAAGTAGGTTCTGAGTTTTGGTTTTTGTGTTGGAGTAGTAAGGCTTTTATTTTGAAGGTCAATGTGGGTCTGGGACAGGAAGTCAGCTATTTTGTTGGGATTGTTTTGCTCAGTCACACATGAGGAGGTGAATCTATCACAATCCGCCCTTTGTTTATGCCATCGACATCACCGTCTGTAAGTTTTCATTTAGTATTTAAGAGTAGATTTTATTTAATGCCTTATTAGTCAGGAGTGTGTTCTTTGTTGTGACTTTTTTGTGCTCATAATAAATGCAGCTATTTTATTTATGTTACAGTTTACTCCATGTCATACGAGTACTTGGGTCACCAAAATAAAGTGGGAGTCAAGAACCTGCATCCGGACTCAAGTGTTCATTTCATTGGAGTTGAGCTTACTGCTAAATTGTGTTGGCAAACACACAAGGAGAGCAGAATACTAAACATTCTTATTCTTTCTAACGGACAATGTTCTTACGTTATTTTGTATTCATTTTTAAGTTTATTGCTTTAATGTGTGTTTTTTGTCGTTAGTGTCAAACAGAGACCAAGTAACGGGGAGATTACGGTTCGGGCTTTTTGCTTCCGAAGCATGAGGAAGCACGAGAAGCCCCATAACTTTTGGTTATTGTATTTTTGAGTTCAGACATATTTAATTAAGAAACCAGAGGTGGGGCGAGTAACACAAATTTTAAAAAGAAAAAGGTTTGTTGCGGTGTGGATGCTTACCTCGTGTAAAATCGGATGTCATTATCAGACCCTGTGAACCTTTGTAATCTGAAGGTAGAATGGATTTTCAGTTCTTCGATCTGGCTTGTTAGGGCTTTTATTTCTTCTTTTAATTTATGGTTTCCATTTATTACCATGTCCAGGCCAGCTGGTTCTGGGACAGAGCAATAATCGTGATCTGCATACGTGCATTCCACAGGCGGCTCACTCTTTCCCATACACTGGCTCTTCCAGGCTGAACACAGAAGTTGTTCCATTGAAATAGCACAGGGACGGCTCCTTTTTTTTTAACCATTCTTCTCCCGCCAGGAGTTTTAGGCTGATGAAACTGATCCGGAGGGAAGTGAAGGCTGCAAACTTTGCTATGCGATGTTAGCTTGATGTTGTCGCGACGAATATTGACAAGCCATCGTTGTTGTAAGTCAGGATCGCTTGGAAATCCATGAAAACTTAAACGACTGTTATATTTAGAAGACACTGTGCACCGTGGAACACAACAGTGTTCATGGTATTGCTTAAATTGCCTTTGAAATACGAGTTTATCTTTCCTTGCGGTCATGGTCACTCATAAGGAAAAAAATGAGCCGTATTTGCGCATGCGGATGTGACGTCAGAGCGACAGGTGCAAAGAGCCCATTCCCCTCAAAGTAAAGATAACTTATTTTAAACAATGCAAACATATTTTTACTAACTTTATATGAACTTTGAAATGTTAATTGAAATAGAAGGATATAATAAATGAACATATCTTATATATCTCTTATGTTTTTACTATCTGGGCTACATATGTATAACTGAATTGAATTGCTTTTTTTGTCAAGTGCCTCGAGACGGCATGTTGTAAAATGGTACTGTAGAAATTAGCTGAGTTGATTTTAATTGAACTGAAGGTTTCAAAGTTCTTCTTAGGAAGATCAGTGACCAAGCAGCGTCATGAAGATCAGGAAACACACCAGACAGCTAATAGCTAAGAGGTGGAAACTCTGTGGCAACTGTAGAGATCCGCATCTCCCACAGGACCATAGCACAGTTATATGTCAGGCACTCCACAAATATAGAAGAGTAGCAACAAGAAAACTATTGTAAATAGAAAGCAATCATATTTTCTGTTTTCTGATATCCATGTGGGAGATGCAGTCAACAAGTGGAAAACATGGAAGCTGGTAAGACTTGATAAGGCGATTGAATACAAATGCACACTACAGCTTTCAAGTTACAAGAACTTTCAAAACGATTTATCATTTTAATTCCAGTTCACATTTGGTACTGCATTGTGTTGGTCTATCATATAAAATCCCCTCAATATTCAACGAGACTTGTGGTTGTAATGTAATAAAGGGGAACAAATATTTTTGCTGGGCTCTGTCCTCTTGCATCTGCTTAAAATATACAAGGGTGTAATTCAGGAGGAAGAAAACATAAAAACTGAGCAAGAAGACGCACATAAAATTGTAAATGCCTTCATCCTCCCATCATCCTGTCCTCTAACTTTATGTCACATAAGTCTCTTCATTAACGGAAGTATAGGTTGCACTGAAGCACCCGCAATTAAGATAAGCTGAGCCACAACTGGACAATTACCTGCCAACTAACCTTTTCCGGAGGCACTTAAGATCGTAAGGGCCCCCGAGGATAGATGTGTCCAGAGCAGAACAAGCTCTTCAACAGCCTGGAGAGAGGGAGTTAGGATGTAATGTATGAGAATGAAGGGGAAGGCGAGCCAGTGTCAAAGAGAGGGAGAGAAAATGATAGAAATGGAGAAAAAAGACAGTATCATGTCGAGATTACCTAATCCTCCCTGTCTGAGAGGAGTGTTTGAAGGGCCTGGTGGTGTCAGACAAGAGGGGGCTTTATGGAGGGTTTACCCAAGAGAGGCCAGCTTAACCAGAAGAGCACCAGGTGACCAGTGTTCTCTCTCTTTCTGTCTCCCTCTCTCTCTTTCAACCACAAACCTTAGATTGTGGCTTTGTAAACATGGTTAAATTGATTGCAGGGAGCCAATGAGATTTCCCCTAAGCCTGGGTCATTATTGCATCGTGCATCAGCTTTCACTCACCCATACTGAGGTTTGTATGGCTCATCACTCTGTTTTACATTCTCATTTATAATCTAAGTGACAGTGTTTTTCTGTCATAAGCCCGTATCTATCAGGTTGAACATGCAGAGATGTAGAATATGCAATGAATTTTAAATTTATCCATTCATTTTTTTTTCAGCTCTTGTAAAAGAGCTGCTTTCCACCGTCTTGCACAACAGGGTGAGTTTCAGCACTGTATGATATCTGATCCCCAAAAACCCCGCAGGGTAGCCACAGCAAATCAACAGTGGATTAATGGATGCGGTTCAGCTCATAAATCTCTGCGGGACTGGAAAGCATTCAAGGACAGTCAGCCTGTAGTGGTGTTCTTAATGTTACAGGCAGTTTGGATTTCCCATCGTTCAAGGCAGTGACAGAGTAGTAAAGATGTGACAGCATCTTATGTCTGTGTTAAATCAGCGGATGTCAGGAATGCTAGATCGCCAGTCTGTGAGGCTGAAAGCTGCACCAATGTGGACTCTGGGGCTATAGATTTGCTTGGAAATATCTCCATTGCTCCTCCATAGGTTTTGGTGTGAAATAGAAAGGGAAGACAGGCAGGGGCCGGGGGGAAGGATGTGCCCTAATTCACTGGTGTCAGTACAACCCTTCAACCTTAGCCCGGTGCAATGAGGCCTATGCAATAGATCACAGTGGTTAGCAGTTAGCTGTTCTTGCAGGTGTGTAAGGAATGGCAGTAACAGCTTCCATTACTGGAGAGAATGGCCCAACTCCCGCAGCCCCCTCCAGACAGCGCTGCCATTACCCATCCATTGTGAAGCCTGAGAGGGAGCAGTAAGTATGGCAGACTTATGGCTTTGTTAAAGCGACAGGAGGGTCTCCTCTGGCCTCGGCTCTGAATGAAGAGGGAGGGTGGTACCGAAATGTAGCCAGATAGAGTGATAGAAACTGAATATGAGGATAAATTGAACAGACCCCCCGCACACATACACTGGCCTCTCCCGGTACCCACCACTGCCACTGCACCACCACCTGATGTGCTTCCAAGTAGAGTGCAAGCTGTTAAGGTGGGTTGGGTTATTTGGTGCTATTTTTACAAGAAAAGGGGTTGATTTGTCTTAGGCCATTACCGTCTATTACAGCAGCGAGTCTCGGGGAAAAAGGTGGGAAGCGGCAGACGCTGGCATTCTGCCTAAAGAGAAATCAATGAAACAAATTAATCCTTCGCAGGCTGCAGTGACACTGTAATCCATCATTCAGGGGGCGCTTTTACACGCTGAATAAGGGAGCAAAGGCAGGGAGGAGGAGAAGAGATTGGCGGATGGGTGGCTGGGTGCACGCTAGCTGAGGAAGAGGTGGGAGGGTTGGGGAGCAAACGGGGCACAATCCCTTGGGGATAGGGGAAGACATCCATGACTCGGTAACAGTAGGACAACAGTGGGTGGTGGCGGCGAATTGAATGCTTCGGAGCCCTTTTTTTTGGCACTCTTGAGCTGCCTGTGTACATACTGAGCAGGAAGAGGAAGAAAAGGTAGTGTAAAAACAATCAGCTGGACCAAACTACGGACATGGACACGACTGTGATTACATAGAAATGCCTCTACATGTTCTTCACTTGTTTTCTGTCCCCTGCTGGCTATTTTAATCATAGCAAGCTGTTTGCTGATGGTGAGAGCTTTATAATTTATTCATTCTGGTATATCAGGCAGCTCTTAGGACATTCCAATATTTCCTCTTGTATGTTTTGCTATCGCATGTGTAGATGAACAATTCTCACTGTTTATGTTTTATACTGTGCACTGAGGTAAATCACAATGGCAAACTGGGTTCCATGTGGTCCTGCTCACAGATTTGCCAGAAACTCACTGCCTTTCTACCTAAAAGGATCCCCTCACCCCCCATCAGATCCCCAACAACCCCATACGCCACCACCATCTTACTATCCGAATCAAAAAGCTGCATGCATGCTACTCAGATTCGGCATGGTGATGCCGCAGTGCGCAGCCAATTAGAGCTCAGATGTGATCAAGCTTTCCTGTGAGGAAACAGTCTTGTCCAGTCCAAAAGGCATGTGAAGCAGCTGTACCCTCCAATGAATCACAGAGCAGCCTACATCAAATGCAATCACAATTCAAGTGGGAGTTGAAACAGGGAAGGGGGGGGAAAAAACACAAACACGTACATATATTGGTGTTTTTTGTTTTTATTAGGATTATGTGCTGTGTGGAACTGCATTCCAGTAACTGTTACATTACATCATTGTACAAGTTCAATAGCTTCACACTGTCTTACTGCTTTGCATGTCCTTTCCGACACTGGCTGCTCTGCTGACGTTCATAATTAGACAACTGTTATCACAGTTATCACAGCAGTAACTGGAGCATTTGTAAAGGGTAGTTAGGCTTGTTGCAGCAATTTCATTCAAAAAATGTAGAATAAACAACAACCCACTTACCTTAACCAGCTCTCACTGGAGTAAGGTGGATAACTCCTCACATTCATCCTAAAGACACAGGTGGTTGCATTCTGTGTCAAGAAAATCAGAGAGTATAGTGGGTGGAGAGAGTGTGCGTGTGAGAGAGAAAGCGAGCGAGAGAGGGAGAGAGAGAAAGAGAGAGAGAAAGGAAAAGGGCTGAGATTAGGATGAGTAGGATGGCACAAGGAGAGGAAGTTTGAAGTGGGGATTGAAAGTGAGGAGGGGAGGGTGCAGGGAAGAGAACGGAAAAATGTCGGGATATTGCAGGAGAGCGGATGGTGTGAGGGAGGCAGAGTGAGAAATGTTGCCGGAAATGCTGGAGCCAGCAGCGTGTGTAAAAAACCTCACAGCAACATTTCTCATCCTTGACATCACTGACAGTCTTTCCACACACACATGCGCGCGCATGTACGCACACGCACATACACTCATAGACACAACAGGGAGTGTGTTGTTAAAGTGCATAGTTGTAAAATTTCAACTCTTTAGCAGCATTTACTTCTCTCAGATCACACGATTTCTCTGATTTAATATAAAAAGGCAGTTGTAAAACTTATCCAATATCATCATTGTTAGTTTTAAACATTATTTGCTCCCGTCATGCTTAAAGAGGAGATGGAGAGAGAGGGGTGAGTGATGTAAGGAGTAGGAGAAGGAGGACAGAAGATGGTTGTGGAATGTTTGCTGCTCTGCTCAGAGCTCAACCGTCTCATTTGTCAGGGTTTGACCCCGGCTCCAGAGTCAAAGGTCACAAGGAACATCTGAGGGAAAACTGACACACACACATACACAAGGCCGAAGTAAACACAGCAATGTGCAAGTGTCTATCTTTTGCTCTCACACATAATTCAAGATCGTCTGAGGTCCGTCTGCACAAATCATCAATAATGGTCATTCTCTGCTTGTTTTTCCTGATCTGTTGCGATGGGGCTAAAGCAAACTGTAGTCTCTTGCTTTGTGCTGTGGAACACCTTGAGTCATTTCCAGCCATAAAGCGTGAAATAAGTCCAATAATTTACATGATGAAAAAAAAAGGAATGTAAAATTGTGAATGGGATTCAGAGTGAAAATCTTGAAATCAAGTGAGAATGATGTTAGCTCTTGCGTTGCCCAATATATAATCACAGTATTCTACTATTAACGTTCAATAGTAGAAAAAAGTCAGATTCAGGGGAAATCTGACTTAATAACTTTTCCGCTGTGTGAGTTTATACCCAACTATCACAGGTATAAACTCACACCATTTTCACTCTATAAAGACATCAACTTAAACCCTCCATAAAGAGGAACTTTTTGGAGTTTGATAGAAACAAAAAAGGGGGAAATGTTTGATTATTTTTTTAATTCTTTGCTTTCTATTGAATTCAAAAGTACTATCTCCATCAAACGACACTATTCCTCTATGATCTGTCACAGAACTGACCAGAAAAAATTGGAATACGAAAAAAATATATATATATATTGGCAGATCAGAACAATTGACCAAAATTGAAATTCAATATCGTCAGAAAATCCTGATTGGTGCATTTCTAGAAGAGATTACGGAAATTTGTGTTGTTTTCATATCATGTCACTTATGTGCTTACAACAAGTAAAAGGTATAAACAAACTTTGTAAAGCTATTATTTTGTCACTGATTCTTTTAATCTTGTCACAGTTAAACCAGCAGAGTCCATGATAGGTTTTTACATTTATATCACTATCACTTCAAAATAATTTCATTTTGGATTCCTGCCGTGAAAGTTGCTGATGTTAGATTCCCAGAAAATCATACTACACTCTTTTCCACATCTTAATTTCAAAGAAGCCAATATAAAATTGGAAATGGGATTTCTAAAGGGCAATAAGGATGAATCAAATTTTAATCCTCAATTTATCCAGCACATAAACCCCTGTCCTACTAAATAGGGACAACCTCTTCCTAAAATCAAACAGCATTAAGGAAAACCCCATCCCAGCATCTCAGTCCTCCTTCAGCGTTTGTTCGGACGCCTCCTGCAGCTACAGCGCTGTGAGCCTGCGGGATGACAAACAAAGACAGGTTACAAAGAGCAAGGTTAGCTCTACCAAATCACTCACACAAACTCTCTGCTTCATATTTCAAATTATAGGAAAGATATAGCAGGCAGTGACAATGTGGGTGGCCTGCTGCCGTGACCCACGTGAACACAGGACACCTGTGAGTCATATCATGTTAGGGCGACGGCTGACAGCCGCTGCACCTTGAACAATGAATGATGAAATTACTGCTGCTGAGTTACAGTGCAGCGTCTGTGAATCACGCATATGTGCTTAAAAACAGTGTTTTAATTGTCACGTTTTTTGATCTCCAAAAGCAGTCCTCCATGTTGCCACAGTAAAAAAGCCAGGTTTTGCAAGGTGGCTGCTATTCATGCCTTTGAGATGCATCTTAAATGTTACACCTTTGTCATTCTTTGGCCAGAGACATCAAACAGGTGCAATGAATAATTTATCTTAAGAGTTTCACATTGATAAGGTCACAATCTGCCACGTCTGGACACTAAAGGCAGGCCGTCTTCACTTCCCTGACATCTTACACACACATGTGCCCCCACACCAACAAACACACTCGTTTTAAATGGAAAAAGTACAAAATCTCATGAGTGTTTCTGTGTGTGGGTGAGGAGTGGTGTTTTAAATTTGAAAGAGGGGTTTCTTTAACCATAGAAGTTAAATTAAAATGAGCTGTTGCGTTTGTTATTTAATTTTATCCATTTCGTCTTTTTCAAAACAGGAAGTTTTTTCCCACTTTTTTTATTCATGCATGAACACTTCCTTCATTCAAATTGCTGGTTGGGAGTTATAGTGGAGGAATCGCTTTTCATTCACAACTAAATTGTTATACACTTCCAGGGCTGGCTCCAGGTTGTGTAAAACTCTCAACATAATTTCATTAGGTGGATGCACCTCTATGAGCATACAAGCCACTTTTATCCCCTTCTACCTTCCCCATGTTTGCTCCTTTTTGTTAATTCACAGATTAAAAACTTCTATAACATCCCCAATGCCATCAGAAGGCTGCCAAGCAGCTGCAAGTTTCATTTGTATCTCCGGCCGGCTCAGTATACTGCATTGAAGTGTTTAGTCACTCCAAGCTGCAGCATGTTGACTGTTCAGCTACACTACCTTTCTAATTAAACCCCTGCTGTGTGTTGGTTTTGGGAATAAATGAGGGAAAATCAGTGCAGAATTATTGTAATACCAGTCATTTGGTTGCAACAAGCAGAAAGTTAAAATAAAATTAGGCAAATTTTATTTTAACTCTCATTTAGTACAGTCATCCTTTTTAAGTTGGAGGTAAACTAATTGGGTTTAATAGTTGTTCATTTTCCTCTCATAATGAGCATTAATGTCCCCCTAACAATAAACAATTTTGATGACAGTGACAGGAATACATACACACCTCCAATACATTATTCATGACCCCCAACACCTGAAGTTCACACATATATATATATTCCTTAATCTATTTTTTTAACTAATGCGAACTTTTGAGCATTGTGAACATTGTTACTCTCTTGAGTGTCGGAGGCTATATCTCTCTTCTGTCCCTGAACTATATTTCTTCTCTGTGTTGTCGAATAATGTGCGGATGGGATGAAAGGTAATCTGCGTGCAGAATTTCTAAAGCTCCCTTATCCTTGTTGAATTTCTCAAGAATTCCACCTTTGCCCCGCGGTTTCCCTGAAATAAATTACTTTAAGGGTTAGATGCCTACGCGCATGCAGCCTCCTTCTGGTTTTTTTTTTTTTTTTTTTTTTTGCGACATTCCCCATCAACAGTGGATCGACGTGATGAAAACAGCTTCAGTATTTGCGTAAGATTATTTGAAACGCTGTTTTGATCACTAAGGATAAACGATCGATGATGCATGATGATGATGAAGTAGTGCAAACTTCAAACCTTGCTTTCTGCAGCCAGTCTGATAAACCACTTTCTCCTCTCACTTTTCTGTTTGTTTCGCTTCAGCTGCTAGAAAGACAAGCACTCACGCTGCTGAAAATCACCTCTCTCTCCCTCTCTCTTTCTCCCGCACTCTCCTCAGCCTCTGCCTACTTAAAGTTTGGTTTTTGGGGTGTACTACCAAATTACAGTGTTTGCACTTGTGGAACCACGAGGGTTACGGCTCTAATGGATTTATAATCTCAGTCTCTGGGACCATCCAAAGTAATTAGCACGCAGGGCTCTAAAAGAAATGATGGTTTGTGAGCAATAAAGCCAGAGCCCATTGCATAAGCTGACAGTGGCTCTGACTTGGTTGAAACCTCAAACGTAATTGGGAGACTCGTTGTAGTTATTGTCTTCAATTATAGTGCGGGGAAATAAATAGGCTACTTCAGAAGTGTGGAAAAAATTTTTTACAGTTGAACTTTTATCTGTTTTATCATAGACTTGTACCAATTATATGCCCTAATTATAATGGAATACCAGAAACCAGCAGATTTTTCCTCATGCACAGTGGTATTTGCTTCTCGAAGTTTTAAACTAAAATTATAAACTTTTTTTGTTTGTTTTGCACAAACTGCACCAGAAAACTTCCAGGGAGGATTATAAGAAGGAAACTATTTATTTTGTTCATATTGAATTTAAAATGTTCAGCTCAAAAATATTTTCTCTTGTACTCTTCCCGTCAAGAGTCATCAGATTTTTATGTGAGGAAGTTTTTGATCCACATTTTTGGAAAATAAACAAGATGAACTCTTCCTCCATCTTTAGACCAATCTGAACTCCCACATAAAAGTCTGGGGATCAGATCTAGAAAAAAAAAAAAAAAGTCCGGTTTAATCTCTCTTTCTTCCACTAGAACACAATCTCGATAAACTACAAAATTTCAATGTCAGACTGAAGAGGTAATTTTTAAAAAATGCTTGTATTGCAAATGTACAATATAATTTGTCGTGTTTTTAGAATATTGATGTTTTTTTATTTGCAGGTAGAGGATTGCATCGTGCTTGCAAGGCTGCAGTGAAAAAATAGCATAAATAAATTTTAGTTCCTATTTGAAAGTCATTAATAATGTCATTTAATGGGAGATCTATTTCGACTTAATTACAAAAGTAAATCTGATCCCTGAAATAGCTCAGATCAATCTACTAATATGCCGAAATGGGGAAAGTAATTACGCTAAATGTTTTTTCATAAATTCTTGTCAATACGAGACCTTTGCCTTAGTAACCTATTCTTTCTTTATTAATTATTATTGATATTGGAATTACAATAGTCCATTTCTGTGTTTTTATAATGTTGATCTTTGAGCTCAGGAATGATCTAATAAGTTACTAAATAAAAATAAATAGCACGTAAAATCTTGCCATTGTCTTCTCAGAATGTTCCCTTTTGCTGAAATAACCTGCCCGCAAACTTTTTCCAAACATTGCAGAAACGCAGTGTGAAGTCGTAAAACAGGCTGCAACTTCTACTCAATTCAAACATACAGTCAGAATCAAATTGCACACATAAAGGTGTGTGTTAGTTATTGTGTGTATTTTTTTTTTATCTTGCAGGTGTTAAATGGACAGGAGACGGTTGCATCCGAAGGCCCTCGGATGAGGGAAATCATCCTCTAAGCCCACACAATGTCTTATTGACTGTAGCTTTGGTTGGAACCCTGATGTGATTACACACGATCAATAATAAACCTACCCTCAGCCATTTATAAATCTCTGCATCAGTTTGAGACGCTATAAAGCGTGTTCTCGTTGTCATCTGTTGTTTTATTTCGGGGGAAGGCGGTAGAAGGGGTGCAGGGGGCTTCGGGGCGGAGGGGTCTTGCACTTGTGACCTCAGTGTTTTCCCAACTGTTTGTGTTGCCTTGCTCGGTGATTTCTGTATTTGGTGGAAGCTTTAAAACATATTGATTCCGGATTTAGCCACACTCCAATGTGCTTCCCGTATAAATGTTTAATTAAGCTCATTTGACAAAACTGTTATATGCAGTCATGCAGCCTATTCCTGTGAATTTAATTATATGTAAACCAACAACAACAACAACAAATTACTGCAAAGTAAAATTTCAGCTCCTCACTACAGGTTTTTGCATCGGCGAGAGATGACGTGCTTAATAATAGGATTCATTTATTATTATTTCACTACTTTTCACGCTTTTATTTACATGATTAGGTTGAAACTTCGAAAGACAGACATGAAAATTACATTTTCACATTCAAAACACTAAATTTTGGATCCCAAGTTAAATGTTAATAGGTTAAGTTCTGGGATAAAGTTAACCTGCTATTTTCACACCAATAATGCTGCTTTGATAAATTGTAAATATCACCGCACCGCTGAAGATTTTTACGTCCATGTTTTAATTCTGCTCTCCACGCTGCTTGGTTCACCATTCGCAGCTGAGCGGGGCAGTAAAGGATGAGCACCGAGTGATCAGCCTTTTAATTCGGTGACACTATCGCTGAGACGAACGGACGGCTATCGATCTTTTCATTATGTGTTCGAGCAACAAATAGGCTCGCGTACACGTGAGCGGGACGGGAGCGAAACGAGAGGGGCTCCCGTGTCCCGTTGCAGAATACAACCGGGCTTTAATAGCTTCTCTGCACTATCTCATCTGCGGGGGGAAAACGACGCAAAAGGATATGGACAAACAGCGGCGATGTGCATGGAGGGGAGAGGGGGAAAAAGGGGGAAAAGATTCTGCTTTGCACTCAGTTGAAAAGTTGCGGCTCTTTTGCGTGCGCCGACAGTAAAGTGGCGCGACTCGGAGAATTCATCCCCGCATTCAGTTCCACGCGTGTGCAGCCAGAGTTAAGCAGAAGTCAGAAATAAATAACAGGAGGAGGGGAAAAAAAGTGCTACTCACCTTCTCTGTGACTGCACAGCAGCCGCTCCTGCACCGGTGCTTCTTCTCCTTCTTCCAACATCCCACCCGTCCACTTTCTCCACATGCAGGTTTCTATCAGAGCCTCTCTAATATATCTACCCCGCTTCCTATTCGCTTCCCCCTCTCACTCTTGTCCTCTCTTCTCTCTCCTCTTCTTCCCTCATGCGGACCCCCATTCTTTTATCAAAATGTGCGGAGTTAAATCTTAATGATACACCAAAGGGGGAAGAAAGGGGGCAAAAAAAATGCATTGTCCGATTTAATCTTATTGGTTTCACCTTTTCAGAATGCTGGAGACATGGCCGGAGAGTTTCCACGGTGTGTGTCCGAGACAGGGACGGGGAGAGAGAGCGCTCTTATTGAATACTTAAAAAACAAGCCATCCCTCCTGAATGCGCATTCAAACAGAGGCACTTCCATATATTAACGCTATGTTATATCTCCTTATATCTCTGTTTGAGTCTAGACGTGCTTATGCGTGCTTTGTTGTGTTAAAGTACTTTTATGTATTTGAGTGTTGCGTTATTATTTCCTAAGCTTCTGGATACAACTGGCATTTTTTTGCGTCTTGGTTTTATATAAACAGAGCGTCGTTTTAATTAGGAAGCACTGTTTAAACATTAATTATGAATTATGATACTCTAATCAATGCATGTTCATGTTTTCTTAATAATTTATTAATGTCTTCCGATATCTTTAACCTGTGAAATTCACTTTTTATGAACTATAAAAGTGCACAAGACAATTCTACGCACGTTCGAGCTTTTTAATTATTGTCTAAGATCTATTTAAGCGCTTAAAAATGCAAGTTTGATGGCTTGCACGTTGGGGTGTTATGTGGATGTAATTGCACAACGTACGCTAGATGGCAGCGCGATCCAGACATTTTTGAGTATGAGACGCCTGCAGAAACACTGATGCATAAAAGCTGGAATCTCCGTGCAAATTCCCCGTAACTTCGCTCGATTTTGAATTAATGTCATTATTAACACACACATAAAAAAAAAACTACTCCTATTGAAGTGGTTGTGCGACTGTGAGATGTTGGCAATTGTTAAACGTCGCTCCGAATTTCAAGAGATTCCCCCGCATCTGAAAAGGCTTCCAGCACAACGGCGGCGTTTGCGCATCATTCTGCACAGTGATGTTTTTTTTCCCCCTAAACTGCTTTTAAACTAAATTTTAAGTTTTAATGAGCGAAACTGGTGCCGATTACACACGATGCTGTACCGCAATGCGCATGCCAAGGACAAAAAACAGCGTGTGAAAATATTAATCCGCTCCCAACAGCAGAGACCCCCGTTAGTTTAATAATAAAGATAACAGTCCGAGACAAGGCATTCTGAAACTTTAAGGGGGGAAAAAATCTGAGTCAGAATCCCCCCTTTTGGTCGCAGCGCACAGCTTTTGGTTTTATTTGTCGTGCTTAAAAGCTTTGTCCCCCACCTCCTCTCTCTCTCTTTCTCTCTCTCTCTCTGTTTCTCTCTCTCTCGCCTTTAACCCGCTTTTTTCGCTATTCTATCCAGGGTTTCTTCCTCTTTTTGGTGACAATAGACGGCCCATACTAATCAGGTTTCAAAGTAAATAGCAGCGCGGGGCGAGCTCAATGTAAATTGTGCCTGTCAGAGCCCCCCTCCCACTCTCCTCCCAAGCCCCCTCCAGTCGTAGAAACCTACACTGTAAAAAATATCCACCCCTCAGACGGGCAGCCGGTTCAGCACCGGCGCCGGAAAATCCTGGCTGTGTACACAGCCGGACCGGGTCGGCGGGTTGGATCTTGCATCTTCGACTGCTGTTCGATCCGCCGTTGTGAATTTCCGACTCTTGCCAATTTCTACGGTAATGTCTCTGATTTGAGACATTTCCCTG
This sequence comes from Xiphophorus couchianus, assembly GCF_001444195.1. Lineage (NCBI taxonomy): Eukaryota > Metazoa > Chordata > Actinopteri > Cyprinodontiformes > Poeciliidae > Xiphophorus > Xiphophorus couchianus. The sequence continues at coordinate 20,197,362 of NC_040239.1, forward strand.
GCAACATTATTTTAACCGCTTTGTAGCGAGAGTGGGAAAACAAGCAGAATACTGCAAGATGAGCGAGTTATTTCCCCGATAAAGGGATAGAAAATATAACAATTTTGCGATCCAACAGCAGAGCGGGGGATTTATCTAGATGGACATTTTTTGTAGCGCCCTAACGGAGGGGGGACTCTAACCAATGGAGAGAAAGAGAGGGCTTGGCTATAACCTTAGCCTCCCATTTTCTCTCTCCCTCTCTCCCCCCTCCTCTCCTCCTCCTCTATGCAGGGCTCTGGCCAGTCAGTCCTCTTTGATTATCAGTCTCCAGCAGCCCCTCTCTTGGCTCCTTGACATGAGCACCATATAAGGCGCAGCGATCTCCATAGAAACGTGTCAGTTTCAATAGTAGTGTCAAAGTTCACTATATACAGACATTCGCGCAGATCCCCCGTTTCGGAAACATTGCTCTGCTGGTCCTCTCGTTTAAGCGCATTCATTTTTTGGGGGTCTCTCCTTCTTCTTCTTCTTCTTGCATATCCTATTAGTACTAGTTGGTGTTTTTCCTCTTTTTCTTTTTTTTTCCTCAATCTTTTTTCTCTTCGTATCTCCGTTCTTCCTCGCTGGAGAGAGGTGAAACTATACATGGGTACTTCATTCGGCGACGCGGTTCTCCTTCGCAGCTGGGCGAGATGATGAGGTTTATTTAAGAATATAGATGTAAAAAGCCCAGCTCTTCAGTTTTTTTTCCTCCTCCTCCTCATATTCGACGAAGACGGGAGTGTAAAGGAGCAAGGGGAAGAAAGGAGAAAGGAATTTATCTCCGCAGCACTTTGGATCGCGTCTTTCCAGCGAAAAGGTTTTGGTTTTTTTTTTTTTTTTTTTACTCGCCCCTGCCTTTCTTTTGTGGCTATTTTTTTTAAAAATCTGACTGCAATTTTTACGTCTGGACTCGGGTTTTCCTACAAGATTAGGGATTCCTGAATGGCTGACTGCAATTTACCTTGGAACTGGCCTCCCGATACTTGCATATCCTGATCGGGTGCCTCCTGATTTTTGAATGTATTGATCGTGTTTGCTCCCCTTCTTACCCCCCATATGAGATTGCGTGCTCCGATTTGACTTTGCACTGTCCCGTCTTTTGAGATTTTTTCCCCCTCCTCCTCTACGCTCCATAAACATCGGCGATCATTTCGCTTTACAGCACTTTCCGGGGCCGAGATATGGCAATGGTAGTTAGCGTCTGGCGAGATCCGCAGGAAGACGTGGCCGGAGGACCTCCGAGCGGCCCCAACCCAGCAGCGCAGCCGGCGAGGGAGCAGCAGCAGGCGGCGTCGGCGGCGCCGCACACTCCGCAGACCCCCAGTCAGCCGGGACCGCCGTCCACGCCGGGGACCGCTGGGGACAAGGGGAGCCAGAATTCCGGACAGAGCCAGCAGCATATTGAATGTGTGGTTTGCGGGGACAAATCGAGCGGCAAACACTACGGCCAGTTCACCTGCGAGGGATGCAAAAGTTTCTTCAAGAGGAGTGTACGCAGGAACTTAACGTACTCATGTCGTGCCAATAGGAACTGTCCCATTGACCAGCACCATCGAAACCAGTGCCAATACTGCCGGCTGAAGAAGTGCTTAAAAGTGGGGATGCGGCGGGAAGGTGAATATATGTTTTAAAGCCCCACTCACGATTATGCATCCTAGTATAGCAGCAGCAGTGCGAGGGCTGCCATGTTGCATTAAGGTCACAGGCTTTATAGCTGGGCATATACCTACTTCAGCAGACTCCATCCTTGTTTTGTTTTTTATTTATATATATATATTTTTTTCGAGATGTTTGCATGAGTGGTTTGTGTTTTCGTCTTTTGCGTGAGGGAGTGAAAGGCCAGTGCAGCCACGGCAGTTACATGCTTGTGATTGCAAGTCGCCTGAACAAAGCGGCTGCTCTTATTAACCTCCTTTTTAAAAAAAATGTTGTTTTGGTTTTTCTTGCAGTCTAAACTGCATTGTCTTCTTGCAAATCTATATTACATAGAGATAAACAGTAGAATAGTGAGTGTGTTTGTGTAATTGCGAGCATTTATGTCAGCCTCTGAGTGTGTGTGTGTATGTGTGTGTATGTGTTTTGAGTGTGTGTGAGGCTAATAGTCCCATTTCTTACGGTCCCTTAAGTAATCTTACTAATTTATAATTGCACAACAGGATTTATAAGTGGAAGGTGTGTGTATGACTGTAAAAAATGAGTACACAACAAAGCCACTTCTCTGTGCTGACTAGACAGCTCAGACACACTGAATCACGTCGTTCAAGTTTTTCATGCCTCATTGTTTTTGCTTGCTTTGCATTAGAGGCCATGAAACTTTCCTTTCTGTGACAAGTGTTTGGCTTTTCCCAAATTGATGAGGACACCCTCCCACGTTTAAGTTGCATGTTATTCGACGTGCACACCTCGATTCCCTGTGTATTAATAATTTATTTGAAATATTACGCACTAGCTAAATTCCCTCCTTATTCCCAGCTGACCTCTTGACTCAGACAAAACGTGGAATTATGGGTGAATTTAATAACAATTGTCCAACACATTTAGGACCTGATTGCCTACAATTAGCAATTGTTCAAATAACCTAAATTCATGAATTATAAATAAATAGAACGTAGACGATTAAGCCTTAAAATATTCATAATAGCCTAGTTGTTCTAAGTGAAAACATGGACGTGTTGTGTGTGTGTGTGTGTGTGCGTGTGTGTGTGTGTGTGTGTGTGTGTGTGTGTGTGTGTGTGTGTGTGTGTGTGTGTGTGTGTGTGTGTGTGTGTGTGTGAATAAATGTATTTGCGCATACACAGGAGCCAGCTGTAAAGCCTGTATCCTTAAATTACAAATTCAGGGTGTAGATCGAGTGATACAACACATCTGTTTCTATGAAATATCTGTGTTGCTGATGAGATTTTTTGCTTTTAAATCTGATTATTGTTTTAAACGCGTACTGTTTTGCTTTTTTTTTTTTTTTAATTGCATGCTATTTTTGATGAAAAGAAGCACCACTAGTGGACAATGTTTATCAGTCCTGGATGCACATTTCCTCTTTTTCTCTTTCTTTTTGTCAGCGGTTCAGCGAGGCAGAATGCCTCCAACCCAACCCAACCCAGGCCAGTACGCGCTGACGAACGGGGACCCCCTGAACGGCCACTGCTATCTGTCCGGATACATCTCGTTACTGCTGCGGGCTGAGCCTTACCCGACCTCCCGGTACGGGAGCCAGTGCATGCAGCCCAACAACATCATGGGCATCGAGAACATCTGCGAGCTGGCGGCTCGCTTACTTTTCAGCGCCGTGGAGTGGGCGAGGAACATCCCCTTCTTCCCTGACCTGCAGATCACCGACCAGGTGTCCCTTCTCCGGCTGACGTGGAGCGAGTTGTTTGTGCTTAACGCGGCTCAGTGCTCCATGCCTCTTCATGTGGCCCCTCTGCTCGCCGCGGCAGGCCTGCACGCCTCGCCGATGTCTGCGGACCGCGTCGTGGCTTTCATGGACCACATCCGGATCTTCCAGGAGCAAGTGGAGAAGCTCAAGACCCTGCACGTAGACTCGGCGGAGTACAGCTGCCTCAAAGCCATCGTGCTTTTCACATCAGGTGGGTTCTCCACATCATCGCCCCACAGACGCACACGCACGCACTAAAACGCAGATGGACGTGTTTATAAAGAGACGAGGCCTGGTTCTGGTACTCACACGCATGCAGAAGCCCGGTTGCATCAGGAATATGGCTGTCAGGCAGCAGCTTAGTGCTAGAGATGTTTGTGTGGCCGATGAAAGAGCCATTTTGTCAACAGCTTGCTTGATATCCACTGACATGCATTCCCATGTCAGCTGTAGCCGCAGCATAAGACGTGTAAACAAACCCAGATTGAGTAAGTGTATCAAGTTTTTAAGTTGAAAGCCCATTTAAATCTGAGATTAGGTGCAATCGAAAAAAATTGAATATATAATTTTTGGTGGGGTCTAGACAATACCCCCCCCCCCCCCCGAACATGTCTGAACCGAAGCCGAGCCTGGCCGGGTTCACATACGCGTTTTAGAACAGGTGTCAAATAATTGAGCGTAAAGATGAAATAGTCTCTGTCAGTGGGTGATTTATGACAGCTGATGCGTTTATGAGCGTGGCTGCGCGCTTTTATCCGTGTTTTTTTCGTGCGCAAACACATGTCTTCGGGGGCAGGAAATAATCCCTAACAGACTGAGATCAAAAAAGAAAGACGAAGAAGAAGTCTGATGGAAGTTGACTCGCACATGAGTGCACATGGAGCTGCACTTAATAACACAAGTTATTAGTAGATTAATCTTAGCTGACCCATTAATTTTCTTACTTACTGAGGATAGTTTCTGCGTCGCGCAGCTTTGAAAAGTAATCAGCGGCACTTTTCAAAAGTAACCTACATTGTTGATAGCTTAATTGATGCCTGGTTGGGGTATGGGGTCCCTAAATATCCCTATTTACTCTGAGATGCATAATTTGGATGCTACTTCGGAATTAGTTGTGTGCGCCTGGTGCTTTTTAGGGCCTGTTATATGTGGTGATGAAGGAGGAAGGAAGATGAGCGTCTAAGCTACTTCCAGAGTTTGCTTAAAGTTTTGACCTAACTTCTATCCCCTTTGGAAAGAAACTGAAGCAAGAATTACATAAACTTTCGCTGGACACTATCGTGATGAATACTTTGTTTTACTTTCTAAAATTTGAGTTAATCGTAAATTAATTGTCTTTTCCAATATTCCAATATATACTCCCTTTCTGCAAATTTAAAAAGTTTTAAGTGAAACTTAATTTTCTTAAGAATAAACAAACACATTAAGCCTACTTTATATTATATTATATTATATTATATTATATTATATTATATTATATTATATTATATTATATTATATTATATTGTAAAACCCCATAATTTTACACAGTTTTAAAAATAGCACAGCTTGTTCATAATTAGCTGCGTTTAATTTGGAGCCAAATGATTCCAACTTTTTTTTTTTTTTGCCAACTAAGCTTCCAAATTGAAATTTAGACATGTCATTATTCTCTAAACGACTTGTAGCATTCAGGTTTTGTATTTTATAGACATGTCTTTTGTCACGGTAATTTTTCAATATTTTATTTATTTATTATTGGTTCTAGACAGTGTAGGCTAATTAATATCCAACATGTTCAGTTTGAAGTCAATTCCGACGCCTGTAATTCGTAATTCCAATTTAAGTGTCAGTCTTGCTGTGATCTACAGTTTTTTTCAGGGACATTTTTTGCTTTGTTTACATTTAGCTTGACCATCTTGCAATTATAACCATTTGCAGAAGAAAAAAAAGCAAACAGAAATCCAGCTCAGATTACCCCAGAGAAACAGCACACACACACACACACACACACACACACACACACACACACACACACACACACACACACACACACACACACACACACACACGCACACACACACACACACACACACACCTTCCTCCCCCCTCCACACACACACTCACGTACACGCACACTAAGACATCGCCGTCCCCCATGTTTTCTAACAGATCATTTAGTTAGTGTGATGGGCTACAAAACTGGTGTACCCTATAGAAAGTCACGTGGCGCTTTGCCAGTTTCAGTGTGGATTTGTATGCCTTTAATAACACAGCAGCCTTGTCAGCATTTGATGCATAAATAAGGGGTGGTCAGGGTAAACTACTTCTCCCCCACAAATCTGGAGCATTGTTTCGCGTCAACTCCTCGCGCAGCAGCGCGTGTGTGCGCGCACCGTGGTGCTGAGTTCTACAGAACTGGTCGTTTGGATCTGGAGGCTATCCTTCCCAGCCCATTGAGGCTTGTGGGGTGCATTGACAGCGAGGCCTCGTGGAGAGCTGTGGGGTGTCTTTAACCAGCCTTCTCCCCAAGGCATGCGTTCAGCTGCAATGCTTTGAACTTTCTTGCCCGTCTTACTTTGAAAATTCGCATTAAAACCTTGCATGTTTTGCGTCAAATATAATTAATTTAAACAGCATCGATCGGTGCCGGTTTTGAACAGACACTCGGAACAATTTGCATACACGAGGGCTCTGAGTGGCCGGATTGAGGTCACAGTAAATCACAGCAAGATCTCTGTGTTGCCCTCGGGTTCACGAGGTTATTGTGTCTAGGCCATAGTGAGTTATAGTGAGAAATTAAGAATGGCCCTAAAAAGCCTCTGTTTAGCCGCTTATAGTGTTGAGTGCCTGGAAGCTGAAGCTGCCTTTCATGTGCAGTTTCTACAAAAGCAGCGCTCAATACAAAAACAGCTTCTGAGAAGTCTTCTTGTGGGACCATGTATGCCAGCGGTTACACCACTTTATAAGCTTGGCTTGAGTGAAAAAACACATCTCTTTTTACAGCAGAGGGAAAACGTGTAACACACCAACAAGGCTTGCATCCCTTTTGTCTGTCCTGAAGAGAAGCGTGGCTACCGAAGCCACTAAGAGCGTCTCGCCATGCGCTTTTGGACATTTTCACGTCGCTTCTGAGCGCCACTGTTTCCTTCAGCCTCGTCTAATAAATGTGATTGCTTTCAGCGGGCCTGTCCTATAGGCTACAACGGGGGAAGAAAAAAAAAAAAACAGGCCAAGAGTGGTCTTTAGAGAGAAGAGCCGGCGAAATCACTTAACAGCTTACTGCGGAGTAATTAGGTCACATTACATCCAGTGTAATTTCAGATTCATCAGTACCGTTTATGTTGCCCTTACACTTAAATCCCCTGAGTTCAGACATAAAGAGCAGCGGCCTTTGGGCCTGCGTGTAGCCTACCTTCTTCTTCTTCTTCTTCGTTTTTTTATATATTATTATCGCTTTTGGGTCTGTACAGGCCTGCAACGCTGACATTTTCACCTCTAATTTCTCGCTGATTGCCCTTCACTGGACTGTGCATCCAGTATATTGCAGCAGCATGCTCCCCTTGCTTGTGCTGTATGACAGACAGTGTGATGAAGCATGTTTGGGCAGCCTTGTTTGTCCATATTGTCAATAACACGTAATGATAACCAAAGCGCTTTTACGCGACTGAAACTGGGTGCGTCCGGGGAAAACAAAAAACGGCAGTCATCACAAAATATCCACCTGGAAAGTATTGTTGTCTAATTTTTGTGTACTATTTAATAAATAATCGTGATAACAAAAATAGAAGGCCTTTGCTGAACTCAGATGCACTTACTTTAGATCTGACATAATGAGCATTTTTTTTTTTGTTTGTTTTTTTCACTTTCAGTCCTGGTTTTTGGATCTTTTCTTCACATATTCCGTCTTATGGTTTAGTCCGCTGTGAATATACTAACCACAGCGTGTGTTTTTTATGTTTCTTTAGACGCTTGCGGCCTGTCAGACGCCGCTCACATCGAGAGCCTTCAAGAGAAGTCGCAGTGCGCCCTAGAGGAGTACGTCAGGAGCCAGTACCCCAACCAACCCAGCCGCTTTGGCAAGCTCCTGCTGCGGCTGCCCTCTCTACGCACCGTCTCCTCCTCGGTAATCGAGCAGCTGTTCTTCGTCCGCTTGGTAGGTAAAACTCCTATTGAAACCCTCATCAGGGATATGCTACTATCCGGGAGCAGCTTCAACTGGCCTTACATGTCCATCCAATGATCCTTATATGACAAAACAAAACAGAGAGGAGGAGGAAGGGGAAAAAAGGACCAAATTTCTGCACCCCTCATCCTCCTTCAAGAAGACTATATATAGGACCTTTTTTTCTGAGAAACTTTGCGGAAGACATTACTTTTTTTCTGTCTTCTGGGACTTCGATGGAATACATTATGTACAGAAAAATATTGGAACTGGACTTTGCGCCTGTGTAAATCCGCACCGTCATCTTCAAGAACAATACTCTCCATTTTGTAAAATACTAGTCTTTATTTTCTTTCTTTCTTTTTTTTTTTGTAAAAAAATACAAATAAAATGAAAAACATCATATGCGCAGTAAGAAAAAAAAATGAATCAAGACTTAGCGGGAAAATAATGTTTCCAAGCAATTATAAGAATTGTCCTGTGTCTATGTACCTCTCTGTTTTGTATTTTTTCTGGTTCTAAACCAGGGTTTCTGTGATTCTATACTAATAATTTTTTGATATAACCTTTTGCTTCTTATAATGAGTGCGATATATGTTGTCGAAGCTATGTTCTCCAAGAATTAAAAATTGAAGTGAGAATTTAAAAGAATTAAAAAAAAAACAAGACAAATAAAATGAATTTAGACGAATAAGAAACAGTCTAATCGCTGTGACAATATCAACACTGATGGTTGAACTTTTTATTTTATTCTTTTTTTTATTATTTTATTCTTTTTTTTTTTTGACTTCCCCCTTCTCCCATGCTCCCAACTGATACGATGGACCTGCAGCAGAAGCAGCAAAACGAAACTGACCTCCAGGACGTTTTTACTGACATTTTTACTCCGTCTGGGGCGCATCCCTCCCCCCTCCACCCTTCTCCCCTTCATTCCTTTCCCCGGACCACGAGCGTGTGTGGAGTCGATCATCAGTCAAAAGAACAAACGGAGAGACATGAAATCAAAAAGCACTTTTAATATATCATTTCAAATACATTTTGTTTGTTTCGTCTTGAAGATTTTTGTTGTTTCTTGAATTTTATTGGTTGTTGCCTTCAATTTTGCTTACTCCATGATGCAGCTTTTTAATTTTTTTTTTTATTATTATTTTATTTTTATTTTATTTGTTTTGGACAGAATGGTCGGCTGATGAAGTTGTGTGATGGTGACTGTACTATTAAAAAAGAAATAGGCAACGATGTCTCACTCTCAAGCATTTTCCTGGGGATCAAATGTTTATTATTATTATTATTATTAATAATAATAATAATAATAATAATAATATTTTTTTATTTAACCAGTCAGAGGGAATCTGTTGTTTTTATGTGTGCTTGTACAACAGTTCCTGAAACCTACCTGTGAAAACAAATTGTTACACGGGATTAAAGGGGGATAATAATTACACAATAGAAGCACATATTACATTTGGAAAGAGCCATGACATAACTGACAGTGCGAGTACAAAGAGGAAGGAGACAATACTGGCCTGTGAGCGCATTAATGTTTAATATTTTTCCCAGACAGCGAGGGAAGCCTCTAACACAGAGCCACCTCTATAACCTTCCCCCTGTGGCTTAATCAAGGTGATTCTCCGCAAACCAACACCCCCCTCTCTCCTCCACTTACTCTCGCCTAAAATAAAAAAGGAAAAAAAAGAAAAACTCTGCCCTGATAACGCATTGCATGCTCTGTATTGACGTGGGCGTCATTTGGCAAAAAAAAAAAAAAAAGGGTTGGGGGGGGCGCTGCAAAGCTGCTGTGATATGCGTGATCAATCTGGAAAATGTATTTTACAGCATGTAAGCCAGTCGATAGGAACACCGAGTGTGATGCATTGTGTGGGAATAGAGAGGGAGGCAAAGAGGGAGCGAACGACAGAGACACAGAGAGAGAGAGTGCTGAGACAAACGAGAGAAGAAGCGTGTTAGTAGAAAGTCAAGTGTATGACGGTGTGCGTGTGAGTGTGTGTGACAGGATAAAGAAAAAAAAAAGATGTGGCCTTGGTTTGCTTGATACAGTCAGAGTGTAATGAGTCCATCGATAGTGTGTGAGATGGGTTACTGTCACTGCCCTTGCTTTGGTCTATTTCTTGTTTTTGTCTCCATTTACGCCCTAAATGACAGAAGGGAAACCTGGTTTATCACCGCTCCTTGCATTTAAATCACAGTGTAAGGCGTGATAAAATATGATAAAACAAAAAATGATGGCATAAAATATGGCGCATAGGCTTGACATTTCTCAAGTCGTCATGAAATGAGCTGCCTGTGTCTTTTTTCCCCCCCAAAATCTTTCTCTTGTGGTTTTGGCAGTGATCAGGGACAGCAGAGCAGGGATGTGATATTTGTTAGCCTGTTTAATTATCAGCCGTGTGTTGTGAGTGTAACTCTCGTTTATAGGTTATTTTTGCACTGCTTATGTCATCAAGAAACTTTTAAGGTGTCACTGCCTGTAATAAAGGAAGGATGTGGCTCCAGGTTGTCCTCTGATGCTCTCTCTCATTATTTGTGAGACCACGTAACAACGTAAGCCTTAATGTGGGTTGCATCCGCCTAGAGTAACAGTAAAAGCAACAAAAAAGTGACTTTTTTATTTTATTTTACAGTTTTTCGCAGTTTTTCCTTGGTGTGGAGGTGATCATCCTCTCCACGACCTTTAGGTCAGGCGGAAGTTAGCGAAGAAGAAGCTGACGGAGTATTTCCACATTATCTTGCAGACTGAATCATCGAAGCTTAATCGAAACAAAAAAGGACAGTAAAAGACAACAAAAATGTTTAGTGGCATTTCAACTGAAATTGACTTAACTGGTGCTTTATTATTATTATTATAATTATTATTATTATTATTTAAACTTTAACTTATTTTCAGCATTTTTGTGTGAAGAACTCAGAGGATTTTAATAGGTGACATTCTGGAGGTCTAAATAATTATGTTTTACGTTGGCCATTACACTCCCTTTTTTTCAGATGTTGTTTTTTGTTGTTGTTTTTTTAGGTCCGGACATAAATAGAGGGTTTGTAGGCTTATTAAACGTAGCTTTCAGCTGCTTGTCTCCACATAATGTATTCAGAATCCCCTCCAGAGTAACTATCTTTTATCCTCTCGCTGAGAGCATTCTGTTCTACAATTGTTACACTGCAGGCTATATAAAACGCCGGTTCAAAAAAAACACATGAAAATGGTGGCATGTGTTCCTAATTAACGTTTCAGTATAGGCAATCTGAGAGAAACACATGAGGACTCCGGGAATAAAGTGCTTATTCCTGTTGAGGTTCTTTGGATATTGTGATAGAGGCTTAATCTCTTGTACTATGTAATATTTCAAATGCTAAAATAATGACTTTTTGTCGTTTGCTTATTTTTTTTTAATTGTCATTATATGTAACAATATTAGCTACTATCAATTAAACGATTTATCCCTTAATGGGAGAAGAAAGAGAAATAACTGCACTGTCAAGTTAACTGCGGTGGGTAAAGGGAGATGGATATGAGGAAACGCCGGTCACCAAAGTATTACAGCGAAATGAGTTAAATAACCATTTACCTTTGTCTGGTTTCATTCATCAAACCACAAGTGGAGGACTCCCGACACGGGTGGGGGCTATTTGTTTGCTTTTACACAAGCAGCTGGGTGCGATTTCACGTTTGAGATATCTGTCTGAAAGCGAAGCATTTATTATCCCAAGTTGTCAGTGAGCCCTATTTCTCTTGAACCCCTCAATGCGAACCGGCGTTGCCGCGTTCTGCAGCAGTAGGGAAAGGAAGAAGAAAAACGTCCTATTTGGCGTCACACGTCACTAGTTTTCACTTAGAAGAAATAGCAGCAGCAGCAGCAGCAGCAGCAGCTCGGTCACATTTGACAAATACGGCTGTTTGAGACAATAACACTTTCCAAATAGCCGAGGCTCCCGCTTATATAAACGAATGGGAGCCCCCCTCTGAAGTGTGACGCGGCTTATTTCTCATATCGTCTCGTGCGTAATAAAAAAAAAAAAAAAAAGAAAAAGAAAAAGAAAAAAATGACAACAAGTGCTCTCGCCATATAGCTCATTCATCCACCCTGACTTTCCAAGATGGCTAGGAACTGATGGCCAAATTTACATAGACGTAGCCTATGCAGAGATGTGTGCCACATCTCAGCATCCAGACCCAGCTTCTTGTTGTACGGGCTCTATATTCAGTCGGTGGCATAGATCAGTCCGCAGACCACACAGGCAACCTTTAAGCCATGGATCAAATCCAGCCCTTCTGGAGCTGCGAATGTAACACAAGGGGACGCCTCCCTGCTTATACGCGCACACGCCCGACTGTTGGAACAGCGTGAAAGGCGCATGTAATGTATGTTTGCGTGCGCCCGTGCGTATCCACAAACCGTACGTAAGCGTATGTGCTGAGGGAGAGCGGAGGGTGGAGGGGGGAGAGAGAGAGAGAGATGATTGTGAGAAAGCCCGGATCGCTGTGTAAGCGGATCTCTTTGTGTTGATTTAGGAAGACGTTTGCTGTATATAACGTTCAAGGCTGATAATATCATTGCCTGGCCAGATAAATAAAGCATTGGCCAAAACCATCGGGTCAGCTATCGATCCGCTTTTTCTCCCGGAGCGAGCGAGAAGGCGGGGTGGACAGGAGGAGGGGAGGAGGAAAGAAGAGGAGGGGGAGAAAAGGAAAGAGAGAGAGAGAGAGACCCCACTCATTAGCATTCCACAGCCATGGACTAAACGCTGACAACTAACAGAGATATCCAGCTCTACACCACTGCATAACCCCCCCACCCCCACCCCCCTTTGTCTCTCCCCACCCGGCCCTTCATTTCCAGCGGACAGATCTCTCGTCACAGCCAGCGCATTTTTATTTATGCTCTCTTCACTCCTTTTTGCACGAATGGACCCTTGCACAAGAGAGAGAGAAAGGAGGGGAGAAAAAGCTTGTAGTAAAGTAAGGCAGAGAAAGTGGGGGGGGGGGGGGGGGGGGGGGGGGGGGGGGGGGTGATGTTGTAAAAGCTGTGCAGAAGTGACAGCGCTAAGCGCACCGGCTTTGCTTGAGAGAGATACAATTGTGTGTGACGTGACAAAATAGAAGTGGGAGACGTTTTAAATTGCGACCCGAGACTTGGATATTTGAGACTGAAAAATAAAGTCTGTGATTAACTAATGTTTTATTTAAAGAATGGAAGGATTTTGAATTTATTTATTTATTTATTTATTTAATTTAACCAAGTGGGGTTATTTATTTACGATTCTCTCGAAATGCAATAAATATGCAATAAATACATGGACAGCTAAAAAAAGAAAAAAAAGAAAAAGTAAATTTAAAATATTTAAAACTCGAAAAAAAAAATTTAAAATCTTTTTTAACAATTACTTTAAAAAACTCAGCCCGAAGTTAACATGTGTAATAAAGAATCTTTCGACGAATTGCTGCAGACAAGCTTCCCTCTCTTCTCTCCTGTTCAGACGATTATATCTTAATATGCGCTGTAGTTTCGCCCAATAATGACAGCTGTTCAGCTGATAGTAACTTCTTTCCAAGTTTTTTTTTTTCTTTTCTTTTTTCCCCCCCTCCCCTCCTTTCCCCACTCGGGCCCCGCTTGGTCTATGTCTTGCTTTGTTGTTTTAAAATATGCATGTCTCTCTCCGGAATGCCAGTCACGGGTCCAAACTTTGTGTGTCCCAACCTCCCACATGATGAAATGATCCTTTTAAAAGCGAGCTCAATATGTCTCAATCTGCACTCTTCTCCCTCCTCTACCAAAGCCTTCTGGGCTCGGGACGCAACCCAGACACGTACATAAGTGCATGCATATAATAATTAAAGCGCAATTCACTTTGCTGCGGACTTTATTTCTAAGCGCTGAAGAGGAAGACGCGGCTGGATCAAGTCAAGTTCTGTCAGCGACGGACGGATGAAGATTCATGGCAGGAAAAGGGGGGAAAAGTAAGGCTCATCCTGACACTCTGTCTTTCTCTCTCTCTTCCTCTCTCTCTTTTTCTGTGTGTGCGTCTGTGTGGGTGGGTGCGTGTGTGTGTGTGTGTGTGTGTGTGTGTGTGTCTGTCTGTCTGTCTGTCCTGTTGGTGTGTGCGTGTGTTCCAGGGGGAGTGGGTGAGAAAGACAGAGGGAAGTGTGAGCGCAAAGGGTATGTGGCTGTATATTCGGGTGTACGCACGTTTATGTATGTCTGTAAACTCGAGTGTGCAACTTTCTTCTCCTGCTGCCAACCAACCAACAGTTGTTTGCGTGGATGCTGGTGAAGCAAAACCACACTGTATACTAAACAGGAAAGCAGTAAAAAAAAAAAAAAAAAGAAGAAAAAAATGCTTAGGCTTAAAGAGGAAGAAGTGAACAAGATCTTATTCTTTTCTCTTTTCCAGCCCAACTGGAACTTTAATTTCTTCTGTCAAGAGTGTGAGAGTGTGCCTTAGCCAATATGTAGAAGAGACAAATGCAGAAAACTCGATGATGGTTGCAGTTGCAGGAGCAGGCGCTTATTGCAAAACCTGTTGCTTCCTCTGCAAACTTTAACATACAGCGAGCTGCGCAGCGTCGCATCCAGACCACAATCCACCATTTCCAAAAAAAAAAAAAAAATGTAAGCACACCGGGAGTCATCCGGTGAGCAGCAGCAAACAAATTGAATTTAATCACTGTGTTCATTTATTAAATTCAGACACGTTTTAATAGACATCCCCAACAGTCTGATTATGTCAACATATGGGAGGGCCGCGCATGCAGCAAGGCCTGGGCTTACATACCTGATAACGCCTGGGCTTTTCAGGCAATATTTACGGCTTTCTCTTTCTAATACTCTCCAGATGGTGTGTGTGCGTGTGTGTGTGTGTGTGTGGTGTGACTGTGTGCTGCCACAGCAGTCGGCGAGCTCCTCGATATTTTACTCAGCAGCATTTTGTTGCAATTACATCAACGCCTAGAATTTATTGTTGACCCACTCTCATTGAGTTTTTCCCTTAAAGAAATCGCATACAATAAAACAGCAACCATATTTAAGCAAAAATAGCCGTGGGCGTGCGCATGTGTGTGTTTACGTTTATGATAGATAAATAAATAAATGAATACATTTATTTATTTATATTTGAAAAGATCGGTGCTCTTCAAAACTTCCCACTTCAGGGTTTGATAGATTAATATGTTATATAGACAAAACACACAGGCCGCATTCATGCCTGACCAATCTTTGTTGGTGCCTGTGCGCTTTTTTTCAGCAAGTCACTCAAGCAGAATAATGCGTGAAAAGATATAATCCACTGAGCCCACACCCTATGCAGTCCTCTCCCATATTATCCTCTGACAAAAGATTGGCAAGCTTTTCAGCAGGTATCCAACCTCTGCTCTAAACACAGGCGAGTGACGTTTGTTGGAGATTTGACTAATATACTCATTTAGTTTCTGTGATATCTATCTATCTATCTATCTATCTATCTATCTATCTATCTATCTATCTATCTATCTATCTATCTATCTATCTATCTATCTATCTATCTATCTATCTATCTATCTATCTATCTATCTATCTATCTATCTATCTATCTATCTATCTATCTATCTATCTATCTATCTATCTATCTTAAGCTGGGAAAAAAAACTGTTTAAATTTAATCAATAAAAATGAGTGTAATAACTTGCAAACCTTATTTTGGGTACATTTAAATCAGTATTTCTAAGTTGACTTTATGTAAGTTTCACAGCTAAAAGAAACCCGACTACACGCATTCTGAAAATAATAATTTATATAACTTTGCTCATTTTGTTCTTCCGCACATTCTAAAAGGGAAACAAACGGGAGAACTGGTTTTGATTAAGGCATAAACAATTACTGACATGAGAAATACGTTTTCAAATATATTCCAACCAACTGGCATGCAAAGCTTAGACACACCATGTATTGCAATTGAGCACCTCAAGGTTATTGGAAAGATTTACTTTAGCATAAATCTTGTTGTCGTACGAGTTCAATCATAAATTACTGAAATGGTAAAAAATTCATTAATTTAAATGTGAAAAATGTGGCATCTGAAGAGCTCAGATGTGATGACCGATTTGAAACGACTGCATCAGGTTTAAGGAGCTCAGTTTGCTAGCACATTTGGCTTTAGAATTAGCATTGCTGCTAACCTATGTCAGACATAAAATGTACTAGATCAGTAATTAAGTGTTCTTTGGTGGAATGGAAACTATTTTCCAGAAAGCCAAAGCTAGGATGTGCTGTTCATCGGCAACAATTACCTCAAGGTTAAAAAGCTCGGCTGCCAGCCGGTGTCTACTTAAGGATTGTACTGTGGCTAAACGAGTGCAGGCCTAAAATGTTACTGAAATTCTAATCGTTTACCACTGTCTGTCTTTCCATGATAGATTTAGAATCTATCTTGACAAGAAAAGGGAAAGGGAACTATTGAGATGAACAACATTGTTAGTCGTTGGCAATCACAGCTTCATGGTTAAGAAGCAGTTTGCTAGAAAGTTTGCAAGTATAAGCACTCATAAAATTTGTTGTCATAATATTTTTCTGACATGCTAATGAACATTTTAAAAGGTAATGTTAAAAAACTGTTGAGCTGTAAAATCCTCTCCCTGCCAATGGCTGCCTCAGAGTTACAGATCTCAGTGTTCTTGCACTTTTTAGTTGACATTGCCATTGCTGAACTAGTGACAGCTGGATACAAACTTGAATTCTAGCTCTGCAATATAATTCTTACCAAGCACTAATACTACAATAGCTTCTACATTTTACGAAGACGCTATGTGTTTTAACACTGAACCCATGTACACTATCCTCCTCACTGCCTTCTGAAGCTCAAATAAATGGCAAACTCTGTTGAAAATAGTTCATTTGGATTTGTTATTTAACTAAAGGAGCTAGCCAGTATTAGACTTACAAACTTATGTGTTTGATCAGTCATTAAAACTTATTTAATAGTTGACATGTGATGCTCCTAAGAGTTCATTTTTATAGTGTATGATAAACCAGAGTGGATCATTGCAATACATCTCTCATATATGCCTCAGTGTGCCTGACAGTGGTAAGGTTTCCCACTGAACCCCTGTACGTGGATCTTTCCCCCTCTCTGTTCCTCTCCAGCTCCCAGCCACCTCAGAGGACACGCTGATAAATATGTGTCTTTTTTTCCCCATCTTACTCAGCGCCATCCATCAAATTTGCGTGTCCATGTTACGCGTCTGCGCTTTAGGGAAGCAGGAAGAGGATGCCAGCAGGCGCTCAGAGAAACACACTCTAAAAGGCGTCAACAAGAAAGGTGTTGTTCTTCATATGAAGACAGAATAATTACCGTGGTGAGAATTGTCCTAACCCAGGCCATATCAGGGGTTGATACTCTGGAAAATGTTTGCACCGGCTTTTTGCTGTTCTTACGTATGTCAATAACTTCTTTACGCCCGACATGATGCGTTTTGATTGATAGGTGGAGCATATTTTTATTCTCACTCTTATTATTACTAATAATAATAATATTACTTCAGGCTCGGCCAGCGCTTGGAACATTCTACCTAAGACCCCCTCACCCTGTGGTTGCAGACTCCTTTGTGGCCCCACATACCGCCGCTGTGATTATAGAAGTGCCTCCTCTTCCCTAGTTAAAGAAGCAAAGCTCTAATCTAGCTTCTGTGTCGCCCCCCAAAGCCAGCGTGCGCTATAGTTGAAAATGTGCGTACGGGAAGAATGAGTGGGGGTCGGTCTGAGCGAGAGAAGACGGGAAGAGGAGGGTGAGAGACAGAGAGAGAGAGAGGAGGGAGGGGGTTATAACGGAGTGGCCCTTTCCCTCGTTTGAGTGACACGACCCCTCTCTCCTCTTCAAAGGCCACGCAGAAATAAACGCATCTCATTTGAATGCCGATTTTGTTTTCCTCGGTGGTATTTTACAGCCGAGATTTCTCCAATAGGAATGTGTATTTTATTTTCCTCCCCCTTCCTCAGTGCAATATATTGAATCTGGCTGGTTCGGGTGGCAGCGGATTCAATATACCCATCTCTCCACATGAAGCATTCTGCAGCCAGTGTGGTATTTTGCCCATCAACAACATGCCCCCCCCCCCCCCCCGCCCCCTCCGCCCCCTCCTCCCTGTGCACACACTCGCACCCCACCCTGTCCAAATTCATTTGCATCCGCTGATGATATCAGTAAAGAATTACTGGCACCGTATGAGGCAGTCTAGCTGGGGGAGGGCGTGGAGGGGGTGAAGAGAGGGCTTATTTGGATAAAACTGGACCGCAGAGTGGACACGGCCCTAAAGGTCAGTCGCCCATTCATGTCAAGGTGGCAGGGGGTTGGTTGGTGTGTATGTGTGTGTGTTGTGGAACAGAGGGAGGGACGGTAGGGGAAGGGGGGGTAAAAGAGGCTTATTTGAAAGCGGGCGTATATTTGAGGCAATGGGAATGAAAAGAAGTGGCCCACAAAGCTCGTCATACTTCAAATACGCCCCGTCACACCTTCACTCTTTCTCCTTTTCCACGACGGCAGGCGAGTATGGTCATATAAACCTCGGGTCTCTGTGCCTGGGAGCAGGCCTGCAGAGAGCACAGCAGCGAAACACAACATGTGGACCAGAGGAGGGGGATCACAGAGGTCTGTGGCTGCACGCACAGAAAAAAAGGGGTTCTTCTTTAATGCCTCTGTTTGCTTTGTATGCGAAATGAATTAAAATGAGGAGTTCCCATTGAAAGCTGCTCATTTTCCCTTACAGGGCTTTTTCTTAACAACATCATAATATACAGAGATAGAAAACGTTTGTAAGGTGATGCTATATGCCCCTAATATGATGCAGCAGCCCTATAATTGTCTGACCACTAGATTCTGCGCTGCCATTTTTTCAGATGGCGCAAAAATTTCAAGGATTTACATCTAAATCTGTAAGAAGCAGAATATGACTATATCTGTGATGATAAAAAAAAACCGAGAGCTAAATGTTTTACATATTTTTAATGAGAATGATCCAATTTTGGTCAGATTTCAAGATGTATTTCTAAAGTAATAAATCACCAACAACCTGAAGCCAATTTCGCCATTAACACAAAGCAGAACCTATAACATAATCATAAAAATATAGAAAACCTACATCAATATTGTCCTCCTGTATTTAATGAATTAATGAAATATTACCCTTATGGTGGCCTATTCTGCAATCTACTTCTCATAGTTGGGGTTTGTGTCCACGAAGTGCACACACAAGCTCTCTCGCACATTTAAATGCATTTGTCAGTGCAATGTTATGTGTACATAATAAAATTAAGCTGCATGGCAGCACACGGATTACTAATTTGTTTGTAATAATTACTTTTGAACCTCTGCTATAAGTGTGTCCAGCCGGTCTGAACTTGATTTTCAACCAGAAACAAACAAGAAAACGTTTGTGCATAAATAAAGCGCACAAAGAAACAAAATGAGGCATTTTGCCTTTACTTATTAGTTTAACGGCAAAGCTGATTGGCCGCAATTTGTGCTGATTCAGTGTGAAAAGGTGAAATATGTTGGGGTGTTTTTATATACATAGTCTGGATAATTTCTAAGCATTTTATCTGCACCTGAAACATTAGTTCAGCTTTTAAACGATCCGCGCCTCTTGCGCGTATTTTACGCAGCTGATTCCTAACATTTCCAGTCCATCATAGCCTCAGATGAACATTGATACTGAGGCTCCTCTGTTTCAATTGAGCTTTGATCATTTCAGATAGACAACCCTGCATTGATCGTTGCGCTATTACAGCTCATGTCCCTCCATCCCTCGCGTCCTTGCTTTCACCACTATCATTCTTAGAGTTCCTCCTTGTTATTATCATTATTATTTGTAGCAGTTGCAGTCGCAGGATTGCTTCTGCTGCATGCGTCTTTCAGAGTGCCACTGCTGTTATTGGGCCATCATTACCTGCAATGATGGCTATGGAGAATAAGACTGAGCTGTGTTTGTATATGAAGCAAATGAGCGCGGTGAAGATGATAAGAGGGGATTATACGACGTGTGAGTGAGGAGAGGGTCAGAGCCACTGTTTTTATTTTATTTACTTCTTCTTTAATTGACCAGAACTTGCTGATTGGCACCAGTGGAGTATCTATTCTTTAAGAGAGAGAAAAAAAAGACTTACAACTACACACTGTGCAGAGGATATAATGTTTGCCTGTAGCACAAATGCAAATACGAAGTGATGGCATTGATCGAGTTTTGTTAAGGGAGTCAGCTGCACTTATGTAAATCACTCACTTTTCTATTTAGATTGTTTTAGCTTTGAACCCTGATCTGACTATTATATATATATATATATATATATATATATATATATATATATATATATATATATATATATATATATATATATTTCCCTATACTGACTTCTCACTTGAGTTCAGTGTAAATATTAAACACACACACTTTTTAACTAGGACTGATCAGCCACTTGGAGTCAGGATCAGTTTTGCACAGCAGAATCTGCGATGTCTCCATGATTTGGATTTAAAAAGTTTCGAGTGTCTGAAAAGCGCTAAACCCCGGTGTTTTGTCGTCGCGCTGCTCCTGCGCCGTGTGCGTAAAATAGGCAGCCTCCTGCTCAGACCCGACCCCTCGGAGATGTCTGTGATTGTTTCTACCTCGCTTTGCTAGATGGCGCTCTGCGTCGTGGGACCCTCCAATACAAGAACCGCCCCACAGTCTCTCTCTTTCTCTTACGCTGTGCTCTCTGAGCCACAGTCCCCGGCGCAGCAGAGCACCTTCCCCATTATTCTTTTCTTTTTTTTTTTAAACCAGGGGTTTCCACAGCTTCAGCAGACTGTTACATGATTTTAAGGTGGCGATTTTTGCACTCTTTTCAAATGGCATTATCCAACGGAGACATATATTTTGATTTGTTTTGTTAAGCAGTGGAAAGACATTAATCGATGAGCGAGGAGTTGGACATTAATTTGTTCTGCAAACTCACAGCAGTCAGACTGTCATACAGTGTTTGAGCGTTTTATATATATTTTTTTTATAAATGCAGCCTTGCTGAACTATTTACTGTATATTTTATTTACAATTAAATTAGATTTTATTAAAAATATCTATATTTTTTATTATAATAATCCTACTACTGCTGCTACTATTGCTAATAATAATAATAATAATAATAATAATAATAACGATAACAAAAAGAGGAAAAATTAGAAGAAGTGGTGAAAAGGGTAATAACACGAGGAAGAGATACATTACATTTTACACTTTAAATCTCTTGATTATGGCGGCACAGTGTTTTGTTGGAAAATGTATCATGAAAAAATGTAACATAGCCTTAACTTCGAAAAAAAAAATACAATTAACGAATGTTTTTTGGGGGGAAAAAAATATTTGTTTATGTTCCAGAAGTTTTTTTTCTTTCTTTCTTTTTTTAGCCGCGTTTGTTCTCGATTATCTGTCCCAACAAAATACCTATCAGATAAATAAATAAATAAATAAATAAATACATACATAGCAATCTTCCCTCTCTTCTTTGATGTGCTACTGCAGTTACACTTTCACTAAATAGCGGCTCGTCGTTGTGTTGACGTTGATGAATGTGTTGGAGACTCTGAGAGCCTTTTACAGCTGTCTTAAAACGCGCCGTGGCCCCACAGAGCAGCCGCAGACAGATCAGGTGCGGTGCGGGAGCCTTTTCTACACAGCAGTCTGTGACAAAGAAACACATACTAAGGGAAAGGGTCTTTTTATTCTCTCTCTCTTTCTCAGTTACTTTATTATTATTTTTTTTTTTTGGAAAGACTTTGTGAATATTCTATTCCTAAATAGAGTTTGCGCACCAAATTCCATATTTTTAAGAGGGCAAATTGATGGATATTGTGAGGGATGTGTAATTATTTTGAGTAAAAAAAAAATGGTGGTAATAAATATCTATTTCCTTTAAAAATATTATTATTTTCAGCTTACAAAAAAATCAAACATCTCTCATTCTTACTGTGTCTTTGTTCCTCACATGAAGAGGTGGAAAATAAAACTGCGTATACGTGAGGTCAACCGAGTCATTCTTTTTTCAAATGCCGCATTATTTTTTAATTTTTTTTCTATATCACATCAACTGTACACAGCATATCTATGACAGATTGCCGAGAAAACAACCTTTTATTAACCGCACTGATCAGATCTCTCATAACAAATAGACGAGGGAAGCACGCTGACCGGAATCCTGTGGACTCAGAGAACCAAATCTTACCTCCTAGAGTTTGCAGTGCAGCCACATGCAAGGTTTCACTTTTGATTAAGCTGCATTATCAGATTGTTCCTGACCCTCTCTCCCGCCCCCCTTTCGCAGTCACACTTGCTCGCTCCTCTGCTGTAACCTGGGTGGTTTGGCACAGCAGGTTCGCTTGTATACAGTAGGAGAGGGGGCCTCTCCACCTGCAGCTCCCCCCCAGCCAGGTATCACCTCATTCCTTGCTAAAACCCACATCTCACTCCCTTCTTGCTGTCCGCATGAGTTACCTTGGAGCACATTATTATTATTTTTCCTCAAACAATGTGCAAGGACCCTGTCATCCATTTTTGAGTGTTTGGGGGGGGGGGGGGGGGGGGGGGAGGGAGAGAAAGAAAAAAAGGGGGTTTTCCTTAGTATTTGTTTTCCTCGACTTAACAAGCCATCATCCCAGACATGCATATACACAGAATTGGAAATGGCTTGAAGATCCCGCAGGCAAAAGGGTGGACTGCAGGTTCAATTAAGGTAGAATAATGCACGGGGATAAAGCATAAGATGACCTCGATTGAAATTGATCAGAAGGAACTGTAACAAAAGAGGAGGGAAGGAGAGGGGTGCGGGTATCTTCTTTTCTTTGTTTTGACTTCCTGTTGTATCTTCAACCAATCCAGATTATTTTCAGGCCACAGAGCAGCGCAGGTCCAGAAGGCACCAAGTTCGACTAAAATCCCCTTCGTATCATTCACATGTAGCATGATAGATTGAAAAGTAAGAGTGGCCCAATCTATCACATGAGATGACTTTAGAACTACCTGAGAAACACTTTCCGTGATTTACAGTACAAAATGTTCATGTTTGGGATAGTGTTTAAAATTGATTAAAAGGAATGTCTACAAGCTGCTTTATGACTGTAACTTTTTGAGGCAACAGTGGCTGACCAGAAGACAGAGAACAGTTTATTATCATTTTCATTAGTTTGAAATTATTTCTGCGTGTGGAATGGGGGGATTTACGAATAAAAACGTCTAATTAATTTGAAACAAAAATACTCATTGAACATTTTTAACAGTTTGACCTCTTTGATTTTAGATTTCAAGAATAAAACATTTTTATTTTCCTTACTTGAGGATGAAATCTACTTTTTTTTTTTTTTTAATCCGATTGACACTTCAACTCCTCTCAGGGTTTGGAGTCCTGTTGCTTAGCTTGCTAATACCTCGGGCTGTCTACGCAAGACTGCCTAGATTTTTTTTTTCTGGAAATAATCCTAACGCCAGAATATAACGCTAAAAGAATCCCATGTCTAGACTAATTCACTCATTTTTTTTTTTTTTTTTTTTTTTGACGTTTATTTCTTTCTTCTCTTAATCGAATTTGCCAAATTTAAGCTGCTGGATTTTGGAGCCTATAAGCAGCCATTTTGGTTCAAATCCCCCTGGAATGACAGAGAATAAGAAAAGGTTTGTCATAAATTCTTAAGTAGAAAACAAGATATTTCACCGCCACAGTGGGGATTTTAACGAATTAAAATATCTCACTGCTCGGCTGCGATAATAGTAGTTAAAAAAGAAAGAGAAGAAGAAGAAAAAGAAAGGTATGGGATTGAGGCGCACGCTTGTTAAGTAACTTGCTGTCAGTATAGTTAGCAGAGCTCTGATATGGACGGTGGCTGCAGAGCCTCATCTCTTGGGGTTTTAATTAACAAGCTGTCTCAAAGCTGTAGAGCTCCATCAAACAGCCCCCCACCTCCTCCACACCACTCCTCCCAATAGCAAATCCTCCTCCCCGTCACTGCCTTGGGCTCTCTTTCAAACTTTTTTTTTTTCTTTTTTCCTTTTATATCAACTTGTTACCAAAGCATCCACCAGCTGATGGGGTGCAACTGTACACCAAGCCGGTCTGCGGAATGCAAAACTGCTCGCGGTCGGCGTCTATTTTGCGCGCACTGACGCACGTTCGGTGCCGCAGACGTCCACCTACTGTATGTATTCTGTTGGGTTTGACTTGGAGCCTGAAGGACGGCATGGCGAACTGTTGCTATTTTCTTGCAGCTCCTCTGATGGATTTCGTAGTCTGTGAATCTTCAGGCTGCTTGACAAATGTTAGATCCCCCCCCCTCCCCCCCTCCAACACCCCCCACCTTCTCCCACCCAACCATCTCCAACCTGCAAAACGTGCGTGGGAGAATTTTTTGAGAATACTTCAAAGAATTCAAATTGCAAAAGTTGTTTCAAAGGAAACAAAAACATAGACATTTTCTGATGCTGAAACATAAGAATTGATTACCGAATTGGAAACACAAATGAGAATTATGTTTTACTTTCTAAAACGTTTGTGTGTGGGGGGGAGGGGGGGTGCGTGTGTGAGTGTGTGCTGCTTTTGCGCTATTTCCAATCTGAAACCTTTTCCCTACCACCAGACCGAGCCAAGGATTATACAGCAGAAATAAGTGGAGGGTCCCTGCCAATCAGCAAAACCCTTATATCTCTTTTAAAATCGTCCCTGCTCGTTTATGTGCATGTTGTGCATATGATACTCACAAGTTTCATGATCTGGCTAGTCATGCCATTAAATTGAGCCCCTCGCTGTATACATTGTTTTATTTACCCTAATTTTAGTCATTTCATATTAGTGTGGGAAATAAACAGCATTAACTACATTTTTGTGGCAGGTGTGTGACTCCAGACACAAGCAGAAGAAATGTTTCAATCATTAAACTAGTTAATATAACTGTAAACTACAACAATGATTTTCTCTGTCATTACATGCCAGGTTTTTCTAAATCCTAAAAATATATATATTTTTTAAATGACAGAATTTACTTTTAAAAATTAGCATAGAGTTACTTCCACGTAGCTCTATGACAATCTTGATGGCCTCCTGCTAAGTGGCCTGAAGCAGGACCTTTGTTTGCATATGCTTTGGGCCTGCTCTGACAGCAATACACTCAAAATTCAAAGTTATTATGAACGCTTTGTATCTTACACTTTAATGCTTAAATAAAAATAAAAAACTCCACATTAGATTTTCACATTTTATGCTATGTTTTTTTTCTTCTTTATATTGTTTTATTTTTCTGACTGTGATCCCGTCTCTTTACCTGGAAGCATATCATTATGCTAAAAAAAAAAAGGTGGAATCAAAGTAAAACAATGAAGTTTGAGCTGACAATAAAATATCAAACAATTTGATGGAGGTTGCAGGGAAGACTTTAAAGGATGAAACAGAGTCTTTGTTGAAATGTGGCTGGTTTTGCAGAGGCAGCTGGCACAGCAGCGAGCACACGCCGCCAGCCTGCTCCTCTCGGTTTACAGCGGAGTCAAAGAGTGTAAGCTCTTGCCTCAGCGAATATTTGCCTTTCCTCTCTCTCTCTCTTTCTCTCTCTCTCAGCTTGCAGCAAACTTGTTGGGCTCCCACCGTGGCCCAGAGGAGGGGGGTGGGGGGGGGGTAATTTGATAGCCAGGCAAGGTCAAGACAGTGCGCTGTCCATGGTGCTGCGGCGGGGCCGCCCTGGACGTTATCATCAAATTAGACGGGACAAGTTTCAAATCGATGCCACCCTCGGACGTCTGGAGACCGCCAGCAGTCGGAGTTAAAGTCCTAACAAGTCCCCCCTGACAGGTCAACACCTCAGCACAAACACACACCTCTGAAGCGGCAGCCCCGCAGGTCAGCAGAGCTGTGTTGGCGAGATAAGCGCCAATCCCACTGAAGGCTCTGAGTGAAATATAGCTGCAGGTTTGCTGTTATTCTGCAGGCGGTGCATGGGAATCGGACAGGATGGGGTGAGATAGAGTTAAGATATCCTCTCCCTCCGCCCCTCACACACTCCCATAAAGTTCTCGTGTGTCGATTTATCTGACCTCGTCTTTATTTATTTATGCCTGTGAGGATTAGCAAGTAGCCCCGATAAAAACAGACGCGATCGGTTCGTCTAAAACACGCGAGAATGGAAAAAAACAGCAACAGCTACACTGTGGAGAAAGTTTGTTACTGTCAGTGAAGTTATTAGAAGATTAGCTGAGTCAAACATTTAAGTTTTCACTAAGTCAACTCAACATGATTTAGCTATTAACTGTGAACTTTAAATTTAAAAACTATAAATTAGAGAACTAAACCAGAAATAACGTCTGAATTATCATATTAAGTATAGACGCGACATAAACTGGTCACGAGGAAGTGATGTGAATTTATTTTTAAGGTTGTACAAATTTAAATATAGTTAATGTTGACAGTTGGTGCTTCAAATTAAATTCTTATTTTTTACACCTATGTCCAAGCTACCATAGATGTCTTTAAAAAGGTTTGTGGCCTGTGTGTTTAATTTTACAACTTTTATGTTGCGACTTTTTCAGCTAATTTTACAGTATCTGAAACAAACACATTTTCTAAGGAAAGATTTTATTCTCTGTAGAAAATTGTGATTTTACAAAATACTTTCTGAAGCAACAAAAGGGAAAATCAAACTCTTTTTGTTTCCAAGTCCAAAATGACGCAGGGAAAACAAAACGTACTTTTGGTTTAAGTAAACTCAATCAGACCTTTAGTTTAGGAGATGCCATTATGAATCCTTATTCTGATGTACTGTTAATTATAAAAATGTCAAAATGTGATTCGTTGGAGATGTGCTTCCTCTTGCTTTTTAGGAAAGACTTTCCTCAATGTTCTTGCTTGTAATTTAAACATTGTACGCCGTCTCCAAACACTTTGGACGTTAGTTAGCTTAGATACACGTTTTTATTTAGTCTAATATTGATTCTATACAAACATTACAACTTACAATTTTCATCTGCACACATTTTTTTGTTGTTTTAGAAAATCATTTTGCCTGCACTTACACGCAAAATTTGACCCGCACCTCATTAAAAAAAAAAACACACACACACAAAATTGTCAATGTAATCCAACTCTTGTGTTTCTTCACAACTTCTCGTGTTCTGCACAGACTCACTGTGCAGTGAGTGGCTGTGAGGTGACGCATCTCTCCACACTTTTTGAGCCACAAAACTGAAAAGTTCAACAGGATCTGGCAGTGCATTGTGGGAGGACCGCGCCATTGGGATCAGGATGTATTCGTAACCGATCAGAAGTGTGTTCGAGTTGAGAGGAGAGCGCGGAGGATCTCGGAGAGGGCACTGATTGGAGATGCTGCCAATCTGTCACCCCCTGACAGCTCTAGCTGCGGGGATAAACAGCAATAAAGTGGAGCTGGCCGCTCGTTAACTTCACACACAGAAAGCCTCGCCACCGGAGGAGCAGGTAAATTCACTCAACTCCCCCCACCTCCACCTCCTCCTCCTCATCCTCCTCCTCTCTCCGCCTATCATCGCCTCGGTTCCTGTTCTTTTTCCCTCCGTCAAACTCGTCCCCTTTTCATCCTCCCCTGCTGACTCAGGTAGCGAACACAATGAGGACGAGGAAGAAAAGCCATTCAAAGCCCGAGAAGAGGGCAGAAGCGTTATATTTCTGAACGGCTGATAAAGAAGTTCAATAGATGGGAGGAGAGTCAATAAGCCGTCGGGATGGAGAGGAGGAGGTGAGGCATCACAGCGGCGGGATCCAAACAAGCTTCGCCCCCCCCCCTTTAATAACACAACCGTATTAACCACGCAGATTCGAAACGAACCTGGCTCCACTTGAAGAACCATGAAATACACGTCAAGAAACATCCACCTGCCAAATCCCACCACCTACAGCCCCTCCGAGCTCACTCCCCTCCCCTCTCCTCAGCCTGGGCTGTCTGTCATGGTGTGGCCCCGGCTAATTTGAGTTCATTGGATGGCAATAACTTCATTTAGAACTCCATCTCTCTCTTTTTTTTTTTTTTTTTTTTTTTTTTGAGGGGCTGGATGTAATGAGGATGCAGGCAGGGCGCAGCCAGTGAAAGGCCGCTCCCTCAGTAATAATAACTCGCGGATCTTCTTCTTCTTTACCCCACGCACCGCCCGTGTTTATCCTCGGAGGGCTGCGTGCACATGATGAAACTCATCTATAATGTGTGATTTAATATCGCCTCGCGCTCCCTTCCTTTCTAACATTTAAACCCAAAAGAGAGGAGACGGCGCGCGTGTGGACGAGAGTAGGAGTTTCACTAAAAAAAAGAAAAGAAAAAAAAAGTAGTTGTTGCTTGGTTTTCATTGTTTTTATATTATTATTTTAGGCTACAATAGACATCGTATCTATGGCAAATTCAATTTTTCCAGTTCCTTTAAAACCGTAGAGTTAAGTAACATTTTCGTACTCAAAGTAATTTTTTAAAAATATTTAATTCTCACTTAGATTTAAACTTTTCTCTGTTGTTTTTGGAAATCTAACCAAAATCATCGACTTATCCCGACACCACGAGAGACATAAATACAGTTAAAAAACAAACAAACAAGCAAACAAAACAATAAGAAGTATTATGCGGCTGGGAATTTGTTAAAAAGCGGATTTATTTATTTGTTTAATTTTTTTTTACAGTGTGAAGGAAGGCCTTTTTCTTCCGCTACCGTCTGATCGATATCTCCCCATCTCCGAAGATATATTGACTCAGGGAGAGTTATACTTAACGGATTTGTGGGAATGCCTAATTATTTCGTTGCTATAAAGTGCATTAAAAATATTGCCTCATACAAAACTGACCTTCTGCGATTTTTTAATCATAAAAAAATAAGAGAATGCACGAGGGTGATATTTGCTGATCAATAAAAAGCATCTTTCAAGGACTATTA
The DNA here is from genome assembly GCF_001444195.1 of Xiphophorus couchianus. Classification (NCBI taxonomy): domain Eukaryota; kingdom Metazoa; phylum Chordata; class Actinopteri; order Cyprinodontiformes; family Poeciliidae; genus Xiphophorus; species Xiphophorus couchianus. The sequence goes on from NC_040239.1 coordinate 20,225,835, forward strand.
TCATTAATACTTCAATGAAGAACGTGTTAGAGGAAAGACTGGGCAAAGTTTGTATGTGTTTATATAAAACGTTTATGTATATGTTTACATATTCTACTGGCGATCTTAATTTGGCAACAGTTTTAAGCAGCTTTATTACCTCGCTTTTACGTATTTTATTGTTATAATAATAAATATATTATTATATTATATATAAGTCGCTTTATATATAATTTTGTTTTACTCTGTGTAATGTTATAACTAAATAATAAAATAATCCATAAAAACAATAAGATATTGAAAATGAACTGCATATCTCGCCACTCTTGATCCTTTAAAGTTTTGTTATATTTGCATCATGTTGATACCGTTTCTGTGGTAAATCGATAGAGTCAGGACTTCCGATCGAACTTTTTTTGTTTTTTGGGGGGGAGTTTATTAAACCAATCAACTAAGACACATTGAGAGGAAATTTAGTTTTTCCTTGCAGCTAATTACAGCACTGTTCATTTAATATAGTTTGTGCATGTTTATACAACAAAAACAACACAAGAACAATTTTAATTGAAATACTTTCTCTCGAATAATACGCAGTTTCTGGTATTATTCAATCACAGTCTAACGGAACCGACCACTTTTCCTCTGCAAGGCATCGGTGGCCAGTTAAAACACCACCAAGCTGTTTTCTCCCTTCAGCCTTTTTACTTGGTTCATCAGAGGAGTTAAACCCCGAAAACTTGAAAGTCGGTGCCCTTTCTTGAAATGTATTCCGTTTCACTGTGGGGATATGTACGCGTTTTTTTTTTTTTTTTTGCTGCATGGAGTCTTTAGGCCAGCAAAGTATCAGAGGAGGTGTAATTGAAGGGGCGGTGAGGGGATAGAGTAGCGGTTGGCCTGAAAGCTGCTATTAAAGCCAAATGGAGTGAACACCGTAAAACGGCCCCTGCCAACAGCTGTCCCACAATCGGAGCATTATATGCCAGGATCCTCAGGCACGCACCGCACACACATCATAGCTCCTCCTGCAGCTTCTGTTGCTGCAGCTGATGATAATGATGATGATGATGATGTTGAGTTTTACACAGCTAGGCCAACCACAATAATATGACGCTACTTTACCACAGTCATGCTTCCTAATCATGAAAACCTAGTAGAATAGATTTTTTTTTCTTTTACAGTGACTCTCAAAGTAGCTGCAGATTTGTATAATTAAAGTTACAGCAGGGCTTCAAGTCATAAAAAAATGACTAAGACACAGAGAGCAGGAGACAGCAGTGTGTGTGTGTGTGTGTGTGTGTGTGGGTGCGTGTGTGTGTGTTATATTTCACAAGCTCTCTTTTTTTAATATGGGGGGATATGATTTTACAAGCCTATGATTGATATGGCATTAAAAAAAATACTCAGACACCTTCCTTAAATGTTTGGAAACTTGCACGACCCTTTTAATGGGTCGGGACCCCCACCAGCTGCTTCCATGCTTTCTGCGTCTTGCACCGTAAGTCTCCTGCAGAGTTAAGGTCGTTCCCCTCAAAAACACCGATGATTGTGTTCCCGCAAAGGGCCGTTTCAGGCTCAGAGTCCTCGTTAGAACAGCAGAGCAGAGAGGGCTGACTGAAGAGGAGTTGTTTCCACTGGATTAAATAGTTTCCCTGCAAGTCAATGAATATGTAATGACGTCTAACGAAACCGGTCACCGAGCTCAGATCTATCCTGGGCTTTGGTATACACATGCAGGCTCTTCTATTAAAGAGCCCTTGGAGGAGGAGAGAAAAGGGGACAGAAGAGGGATGCAAATCTCGAATGCAACTTTAAACTTGAGCCCGACATTCTCTTGGTCAATAGGGTGTAAAAAAAAAAAAAAGAGAAAGAGTTTAAGAGAGAAAAGAGTGTGAGATTTTCTCTCTTTCTTTCAGGTTTTGGGGGTGGGGATGAGTGCTGAATTTTCTTTTTCTTTTTTCCCTAAATCTCTTTGGAAATATTGTTTCTGATAAGCAGTCATGCCAATAATGTAATTGAACTGAGCTGATAAAAGAGGAGACGAGAGGGGGAGAAGAAGAAAGCGGGTTCCTTCACACTACGATTGTTAAAGATAGTTTTCCCCCCCCCCCTTAGTATACCCGATAAAACATTGATTGTTGCAGTTAGTTGACCCGTAAAATTCGGGGGTTAGTTTTCTCCTCTGAGCTGAGCATATAATTATGCAAATAGCGATCTGACAGTGATCCGCTGGAGAGTGCTGAAGGAGTGTGTGTGTGCTTGTGTGTGTATTTGAGGGGTTGGGGGGAAGGTGGGTTGTCAGAGGGGTGGCATTCCAACTTTGTTTAATGCCTGGTTCCTTTTGGAGAGAGTTCATCTTCTGCAGGGGCGGCACGCACATCAGAGCGGACAGGGGCAAGCAAGCGTGGCAACAACGCCCTTGAAGCAAAAATTTAAATATCAGCCTGTGGCAGCAGGACCTTTTTCCTTTCTTTCATATCATGCTTTCCACCCTCAGAGAAAGCTGACATTCAGACCCCAGCTCCCCAAAATTTTAGCAGCTTTTGATCCTTTGCCGTTACGGTTCACTATGAAGCTGTCTGGTAAATTTGTCCGTCAGGAGCTGCTCCCAGTGACTGAAAGCCTTATTCCAATCAGAAACACATCCTTCAAACAGTGAACAAACTTCTGCCCAAACTTTCTCCAGTGATTAAAGCAAAAATCATTTTGGGAACTTTTACAAGCCAAACCTAAAGACACTGATGACACAAACTCTCAGAATTCAACTAATAACACTGCTTGTATTCATTCAAGTTTTTATAGATTTAAAACAAAGACAAATGTAAAGGTGCACCTTTTGAGTGCATTTTACACAAAAGGTGCACCTTAAATAAATCCTTTAGCCACTGTGGTTACAGTGGCTAAAGGAAATGCAAGATAGTTTTGCACTTGCGGTTTGTTCTACCATTGTAAAAAGACACAAAAATGAACTGATTTCTTACAAAGGAATTTAACGATGAATAATTGAACACGGTAATTTATAATAAACTTTTAAATCTAGCAAGGTGGCATATAAACCTCTTTGCTGACTGGAACTAAGGTCTGCCATTCCTCAGCATCAGTTGCATCAGGGTTTAGTGTAGCTAGCTAGTTTGACTTACAGCGTGGTCTAAGCTGGTAAATAGAAATCCTGCTGAAATGTTAATATTAATTTCTTAGTGGGGTGTGTAAGCTTGTTCTGTACTGACAATGGCAGTCTCATTGTTAAAAAGCTCAGCATGCAAGAAAGTTTGAATTTAACATTAGCACTAAAGTTAAATTTGTGTGCAAAATGTTTTGATATATGCATAAACATACTAATACTACCACGTAGTATCTAAGAAGAAACCATATTTAATTTCTTGGTCCTATAAAGAATTTTTCTCTTTCACAATTTTTATGACAATTCTAAAATTTTACAAAGTTTTTAGTTTTTTATTTATTGTATGACCCATATGAGGAAACCTACCTGTCTGTTCTCTACTGGACACAATACAAAACTAAGTAGCAATACCAGTTGACTGAACAAACATTTGCAGATAAATTTGAATCACAACGTGTTGACAGGATTTGTTGTTACAAAAGAAGCGAATACCTTTAGAATTTAACTATCGCTGAACTATACTTTTGCACATCAGTATCCTTAAAAAAGACAATTATTTAATAACCCGAGAGAAAAAAAAAAACTCTTCCAGAGTGACAGCAGAAACTCTGGAGACATCATTGTCAAAATAAAAGGAGAAAAATGTCCACATTCCTTATTAAAAAAAAAAAAAATCTAAACTGTAAAGAGGGTGGGTGGTACTTTACACTTGTTTTTCACAACCTCTGATATTACCATGAAATGTGTAAAATAGCCACACCTGCCAGATTGCAAATTGGTCTTAAGGCATTCATTAATTCCTGCTGGAAAATTTAACATTTCCTGCTGTCTGAACTATTTATCGCCTGCCTTTGATGGGAGCTGACTGGAGGTCAGAATTTATGATACCACCATATCATCGCTTTGGACAGAAGGCAGGTTGCTTAATTAAACTTTAAACACAGTTTCCCCCCACCCCACTCTGCATTAAAGCATGCATAAGAAGCTGTATGTATCCCGTAGAAGTTCAGAATCCTTTTTTTTGTTAAGACAGAGGGTTGAGGCCAGATCACTTGTGTGATTGAATGCCCCTCTTTAATCTGCGGGCCTGACACTGTGTGAGGGGTGCTCGCCTGGTTCCACTTGTTGTTCAGGGGGGTTAATGGAAAAGATTTCTAAAGATTTATTGAGGGGGCGTTTAATGACCAGATCGGTTTCCACCGTGTGAAAACAAATGATGCCGTAAAAACCTTTGCTGAGCTGGAGGTAGAGTGTGTGTGTGTGTGTGAGGGTGGGAGGGTTCCCAGTGTGACTGAATAACAAGCAAAAATAAAGACTTTTCAGTTTGTGGCTTGTTTTCATTTTGACAAACTTCTAGCTGCGGATATCTGCAGTTTAATATATTTTTATGAAAGAGTTAGAAGCTTATCTGAAATGGAGCTTGTAAAAGCTAATAAAAAACAAAACAAAACAAAGTTGGACAGCTTAAAAACTTTTTATAAAAGAAAAACAAAAAAGTTCTTCTCCGCCAGACAGCTTGTTGAATTCGCAGAGACAATGACTCAGGTCATGTTACATCCGGCTGCTCAACTTTCCCATCCCACTTTTCAGACCACATCTTCCTCACTTTACGAAAGCATCTGTCTCAGTGGCACTGGGGCCGAGTCATTACTTTGCAAGTCACAACTAAGCGTCAAGTCTTTCCACTTAAGTCCCAAGTGTATTCTAGTGATCTGAATTTTTTATTCACCGGGATACAAAAACAAAAACAAAAAAATGTAGATGGCTTATGAAAACACAAGTGAACAACACTAATAAATAAATAAAGCAGTTTGTTCATCAAATCAAAGACTTTATGTCTTCTTCAACAGGATACATCTAGACTGGAATATTTTATGTGTAAGTAGCAAAATCAAGGTTCTTCCAGTAGTAAATGTAGCCTTCAGAGCGTAGAGTCTATATTAAACTGATATGATGTTCAACCTCAGGAACCGTAAGACAACAAACCCTAAAGGAGCTCTTGACAAATGTTTAAGATGACTCACAAAAAGGCATTTTTAATTAATGATTCCTAGATGGATAGTACTGTGTGAGATTTAAAGAATTAAAAAAACAAACAAACATGAAAAGTGACCACTTGGAAAGCCAGGTGAATGTGGGATTTCAAAACTCCACACTGATTTGTGGCTGTATGAAGCAATGTGACAACTCACCAGAATCTACTGTAAAACAGGACTTTTTTGGGTAAACTTTGTTTTCCATTGAGAGGTAGAGTCATTGTGGCTGCAGATTCCAGGTTTTGACGCGTATCTTCTGAACTTATAAAGAATATCTTTGTAAAACAACACAACACAATCTCATATGCACAGACACTGTGGTCCCTTTATCATTCCTTAAACTCTCCACTCGGGATTTGTTCCGATCTGTAAAAGTGGAACCTTATGCACTTTATTGCTTAACGATTTAAAACCTTAGTAGAAATCTGATCAGAAATTTTCTGGGCCCCAGAAAAACGGGTCTATAGCCCAAAATCATAATATGCAAGTGCCAAGTCCTAAAATTTGAATTTTAGGACTTGGCATTAACAAGCCAACTTAAGAAATATATAATCTAATCACAGAATATTTGTAGAAAGAAAAAAAAAACCCATCATAGATGTTCAAATCTCAAGGCTTTTGAGATTTCATCAAGTTGAGTTTGAAGTCGTTACATTTGTGACTTGAGGCCAAATCATGTGACTGAACAACTCTACTCTGATTTACTACGTACTCAGCTGCAGATGCATCAAATCTAACATGCTGCATCAAATTTTATTTAAACAGGAAGGCAAAATCTCTTTCTTCAGGACCACCTGCCAAGAGGCACACCAATATAAATGCTTGGCAATGATACAGAATGAAACAAACCGCTCACAAGCTGTAAAAAAAACTAAATTGAAGGATTCAAGCATAATTGTTCAATCTTTTAGTTGAAAAATGTTCTCAAAAGGCTCTGTGCTGCATACAAACAAGTTACTCTCCCAAAATCTTTGCAGATGCTGGGGCTTCTGAAAAGAAGCCAGTGTGATGAATGTAAACCTTTCCCTGTTGTTGTTGGAGACAAAAATCGAAATAGATAAAGACGTAATTTTTCCCAGCATTGCTTTATAAATGAATGTAAGCCAGTGGTGTTCCCTCTTTACAATGAGGAAATGCCAGACAAGCAGAGTGTAAAAACCACAGTGATGAATTGTGACAGCAGAGTTTGTAATGTAACATTTTCCAGCAGGGATTAATGAATGCCCTAAGACCAATTTGCAATCTGGCCGCGATGACTTGTGATCAAGCAGTGAAGAGCTGAGGAAAGCATGCAAACATTTAAAAAACAAATCAACTGAACAGTCCAGTTTAGTTTATAGACCACAAAAAGTAAAACCATAAGACAAATAACCAGACAACAGTTTGAAAATAAAGATGCATAGTTCATTTATTTCCTTTTGCTTTAATATGGGTCAATCAGGATAAAATAAAATGATGTAAAAAAAATGTGATTACTGATTACTGATGCAGAGGTGTTCATCTTTACAATTTTGCATAAACATTAATCAACAGACTGAGGAAAAAAAAAATAAAATGTAAAAAGAAATCCATGCCTTGGCTATACACTAGGAGATTTTAGGATAAAACAATTAGAACCAATATAACAAATAACAACCTGCATAAAATAAAAATAAAATCTTCAAGAGCAATTTATTTGCAGACTGTGCTTTGGATCTTTAGTTCTTTTCACATATGGCTTGTTGGATATTACAAAAAAAAAAAAACAACAAAACAGCGAGGAGAGCGTTGTTTACTCCTAAGGCAACAATACACAAATTCTAGAGTGAGAAATTAACTGATCGTAGCTGAAAAGCACAAAGGCGAGCTGTGGTATCTTGAAATGAGAGCCGTCAAATATCAAATAATAAGCCAACTTCTTAGCTGAAACCTGGAGAGATCTAAATCAAATTAAAAGGAAATTAGGCTCGCAACCACCAGGCACACTTGTCTCATTACAGCAGAAAGATAATCCACAAACGCCTTAAACCACAGACACACGGAGCAGGAGAGGCAGGGTTTCACAATATTGGAAAAAAAGAGGGAAGTGTATGTTTGACAATGCGACTAAGGTATCATAAGATTTTGTTTCAAGTTTGAGTTTTTACTAATGTCAAGACACATTAGAAATGTATTCCATTAAGCTCCGAGTGGTTTATAAAACACAGCGGCTTTATGAAAAAATCTTTAACATGTTTGTGTCACGCAGTCAGATTATGGGAGCTGAGCAGGAAGCCGATTTTGACAGGTCTAAGTACACACAAAGAGTACTTGAGTGGAAAGTGAAGAAAAAAAAGAGAAGATATGTTACAATTCTCCAACTTCTAAGGAAATATCATTCTGGGTCAGAATAATATTGAAGTCTAGGATTTCCTGACATGTGTAAGGCGATATATTGGGCTTTTATGAGTGTTGTGGGCTGACTTTTGGCTCTCGTTAAAATGAGACATCACTCAAACCCCATCTTGGCGCTTGGCTTAAGTGATTTTTAAAAACGCTCGGTGTCCTGCTTTTTTTTTTTTGTCTTCTTCATATTCAGAACAGGTTGTGTTTGTATTATTTGTTTCATCACATTCAATCAGCTACACACATCAATTTTAGGGATATCACATGAGGAAAAATAAAGGATAAAAAAAACAAGAAAAACTAAACTTTTGCAAAAATAAACACCAGCTTCTTTGTTAAATTACAAAACATTGTTTATGGGAAGTATTACTGTATAAGAACAAATTCAGTTTAAACTTGAGGACAAAAAATAATCTCATTAAAAGAAGTAGCATTCGGAAGAAAAACAATCATAGCAGACTGATTGAGAAAAATCAAGTTTAAAAGCTGAAAATAGACACAAAAAACGTAATTTTTAAGAAATAGATATTAGAGATGATTCCGTCTTATTAAAAATTTTCAGCAGAGAAAGGAAATGCTGGAAAAAGCCCAAACAAACACGCTAGCAGGATTGAAATGATGGTGAACTTTAGGACGTGTCACTAGAACTGATTGCAGGGTAAAACAGTGGAGAGCAGGAAGAGAGACACAGAAAGGGAAAGAGGCTGAGCAGTGCAGACGGGATGGGGTTGGGTTGGGGGTGGGAGGGCATTAGCTCACTTCAGGCTGATGTCAGGACAATTAGAGGTGCACCACGGCGCATTGTGTACAGCGCCTGTCAGCCTTAATCTCCGTTGCTGCAGCCCGCACCCGCAGCCGGGCCACAGCCCACGGGAAGCGCTAACACTCAGGTCCATATTGCTTTGACAGTTGCAGTCATCTAGGAGTAATGCAAAACGTTATTGTGGTGTATACGTGGTGACCCCAGCACTCTTGTCTCGAACAACAAGGCGACTGAGTGGGCACAAAGCCGGGATGGTGCTGGAGGGGACGGCGAAGAGGTTAAAGGGGGGGAGGATGGCGAGAAGAACAAAAATTAGGAAGGGGGAAATTTCTGCACTCCCCGATCTGATGCACCGCTGAGAATGTCCTGCTTGTCCAAGTCAATGCTGAGCGCTTTCTATAAATCCTGGTGTTTATTTTTCAAAGAGCCGCTGCGTGTGGTGACAACGTTGGCGTTCTCTTCGGCTTCCTCTTCCTCCTTCGTCTTCAGGATTTCGTTGAAGAACCTGAAGATGGACTCAAAACTCATCCAGGAGGTCAGTTCATGCCTCTCAGTGCCTGCAATACAGAAGACAAACACACACGTGTGTATTTAGAAATTTGTTTACTGTGATGCGTCCAACATATTTAAAAACTCAAATCTTCTGCATTCTACTGTATACAACTACATCAGAACCTCAGAGAACAGAAACGATAAAAGTCAGCATAATCAAAGAGCTGACTCTCACTACCAGTCATGCTACTTACCACTTATAGTGAACCAAAAACCACCTTCTTGTGTAGGTTTGTTGTGTTCACTACTTTGTTCATGGTACATGGCAAAAAATACATTTTGTAGTTTTCTTAAAAAAAAAAAAGTCCCTTTTAGTTTTTATTTTAAGCCATTCCAGCATCTCAGCTGTAGCTCGGTCCAGAGCTGTCATTGGCCCCACAAATCAACATTTTCATAGCCTCACCTGTTTGTTTAGGTGAATGGCCAGGTATTGAAATGTGAAAACACACTTTCCATTTTCAAATAATAAAAGAGTGGTTTTTGAGACATTGTGTTAGAACCTAATTTTGGTCTCAACCTGACTGACAGGTCTGCTCTGTTTTTAGTCTTCATAATGCTGCATTTTTAAAATTATTCTCAAAGAAATCTTTAACGCCTTCACAGAACAGTTATTTTTATGCTACCATCAAAGTATCAACAGATTAACTCTATTTAGCAACACTGGAAAGCAATTGGATGCACTGAACTTTATTTAAGGTCTTAAGACTAAAGGGGGAGCTGAACAAAAAAGCATAGAGTACTTTTCAAATTTTTAGTTTTAAAAATATATTAAAACTATATTTCTTTTTTTTTCTTTTACCTCTTAATTACCCACTAATTTATTTTGGTCAATCATGAAAAATACATTGAAATGTGTGCCTGCACTTTGACAAAATGTAAAGAAGTTCAATGGGTATCAAAACTTTTTCAAGGCACTGCTACCAATCATAATGGAATTAGATAGTAAGTCTTTTGAGGCCCACCAATCAGTATGTAGAACTAAGGCCTTATGCGTGAGAGCAATGGCAGCCTCTGACCCATTAGTCCAGTGGGACGGCTTTAATGTATTATCCAAGCGGATACCCGATAATCAACAGCGCCGAATGTCCGAGGAGATGGAAAGTGGTCCTTCCAACAAAACCAGAGATATGCACAATGGGTGCACTAAGAGAAACCAGTGGAGCGGTAGTCATTCATTCTAAGGGGCTGATTGAGGAAAGTCAAGCCAGAAGCTGGAGAGACATAACCAGCCAACATATCAGATGATCTGGCAGTACCTAGAAGGGAGGCAACAGTGCTGGGTTTCCTTCTGACCTCCTGCGGGTTAGCAAGTTCCCAAGTTGGGGGTCGCCCTGCAACTTGAAATTTGGTACACTCGCCTTGGGTTTCTTCGGGTAAGGGCATCATCGGCCAGATATTTAGTTGGATAGCTTGTAAACTCAGTGGCAGCTATTCCTGCTACAGATTCTAATGAAGCATAGATGATAAGACCAGATTATACTTTTAGTTCTTGTTCAGGGTTATTTAAGATGAGGTGCTAATAGATAATTGATTGTCACTGCAGCCACCGGTCAACAGCTCAGCTGGTTAGCAACACCACTGTAACTTGACCTTAACAGCCTCAATGAGATGGCCCTATGTACACTAGAAAGGGAGAGCAGGATGGCATTAAGAGGATGTTAAATGTTCTAAGCAACTTTAGGGCAGAAAATGTATATTTCAGCACATATTGGCTTGTAAATTTGTTTATTTATTTTTTACTTATTTGATAACAAATCAGGTTGTTTGAACCTTAAGATTTTTATATCTGCCATAAAAAAATCAGCTAAAAACATATTGTCAAACAACAAGAGTTTACATCTTGAAACGTTTTGTAAGAGTGAAAAAATTAGTACATATAGATAGACCCCATTACTGCAGCTTCTCTCTCCCCTCTTTGATCCTTCCTGTGTACCTAGAATCGGCTATAAAATCTAGACTTAAAGACCGCAGGGATACAATTAGGAAGTACCTTAAAGGCTCTCTCACCATAGACAGGCCTCTGATGACCGCTGCTCTGACCCTGTGTTTATTAGATTGAACCCGACTCTGACGCATCAATGGAGACTCCATATGTTCACGTGTGCGAGTGTTTTACGTGTGTGACTGTAAGACCCGAGGCAACTGTGAGGTTCTAGGAATGGATTTGGGTTTAGTTCCTGCAGGTGTGCTCTGTGTTTGTATAATTTGTATGTGGGAGAATGCACATGGGGAGAAGCAGTTTTGATCTCTCTGAGATAAGGGACTGCACTGCGAGTTATATAGCAAGCAGATGGCAGTCAGTGCCTAGGGTCAAATTTACTGGCCCGGCAATCATGGTAGTCAATAACCCCGCTCTCTCGGTGACTCTGCTACCTGTGTAGGGCTCATCACAACACCCATCGCTGGGAACTAGAGACACAGCCCTCTCGCACCTCTAATCTATCATTTATATCCAATTTGAGGCAATCTGATCTTTTTTTCACCTCTCCTATTTTCCCTCACTTGTTGGCTTCTATCTGACTATTGTTTTTACTTCTGTTTTGTCCTCCTTTTTTGTCTCCAGCAGATCGATGCGGCAGCGCTCGCTCGTTCACCCTGAACTGGTGGTGAACTCCCCCCGCACGCCGCCAGCCTCTCCGCCCTACTCCACCGCATTCGAGGGTCACCATGGGGGTGTCTCTGTGCTAATATGCAGATGAGCTGCTGCCCCTCCAATGACTCGGATGTTAAGCTCCACCTCCCTTTGAAGGGTTGAGGGCTTTGAGATTAAGTCTTCTCCCTTCACTCTCATATATAGACATACAGTAAATTGTCTCTCATACGAAATGTGCCAAATTGCATCCACTCTTATTTCTAAAGCTCAACGACAAAATTCACAATGCACATGCTTTGACGGAAGAAAAACATTACAAAGTAATATATAAACAACATAGTTCAACAGGGAATGGACCTTGTAAAAAATGAGTAGCCAAAAATACAGACAAACAGTATACGTTTATCTAAGACTTTATCAATATTCAGGTGAATTAGATTTTTTTTTTTTGAATATTTATCATGTACTGCAATGGAATAGCCACATGTTTGTAACTTTACAAGCTTTTTTATCTGGCATATAACTCCAAAACAGAGATTGTATATTTATATTTCCGTAACTGTTTATGACACGTGTATAAAACTACTGCTATCATAGAATAAAGTTTTTATATTTAGTAAAAAGCCTTTTAAAACTGAGCAAATCCGATAAAAAATTCAGGCAACAAAAAATACTGTAAAAAAAAATACAGGTTTTTGTACAATTCTAATTGTGATTGAACCTAATGGGTTCATAGCTAAATTAATAAGGGCAACTGAATGAAGACAATGCAACACAAAGTAATGGGCAAAACACTTTTGTGCTCTTAACTACAAATTACACCTTGTGTTTAAGCAATAAACATATAAACAACATAGTTCAACACAGTACAAAACAGAGCAGATTATTAGCTTGGTGTGCTCCTGACAGTTGAAGTGAGATTGAACACTGTGCAAGATTGGAAGAGCAGCCTGAGGAAAAAATCTGAAACATTTTAAGTCTGGTAAATAACTTGCAGAGATGTCAAAAAATGTTTTCTAACAGGTTTCTAGTTATACTCTTTATGTTTTTAAAATTTGATTTGAATGATCTACGAAAAGCATTTTAGTTGTCTGGTAGGCTATTTTTTTGGACAGCTATTAGAAAAATAAATAAATGAAACAAAAACAACAAAGAGAGGGGGCAAGCAGGAACCAAGGACATGACTGAATTGAAACAACAACAGACAGAAAAAACATCTCCAGTAATAATAATAATAATCAGAATTTACTTCTAATTAGAGTTGGTTAGCAGAAAAAAAAAGTTTTTACAATAAGGACAGCTGGTCTGAAACTGATGAAACACATTCACAGTTCTGTGGAGAAGTTTAACTGTGAGGCAGGAAATATCTGGTGCAGAAACATGCTCTGTGGTGAGGTCACCCGCATGTTCTCTCTGCTGAGGTCAAGACACAGTTTTGATGGCCGGGCTGCCCAGCGGCTTGCGGCTGACCATCCTGAGTGAGTGTGTTTTCCCAAACTCGGTGAGGCCGGCTCATTATGTGGCAAGCAGAGAGAAGCATTTGATCCTGGATGTTTAGCATCCTCCTCTCTGTCACAGCCACTGGAGCCCTCTCTGGGTAATTGACTGGCTGTTTGATCTCGCTCTGACTCGACATTACTACACACATTTACACACACGGACAAACGCGTTTATCTTGCAAGTGTCTGCTTAATGCCCACAGTTACTCGTGCCAAACGCACACAGTTATGATGATTTGTGTGCTGAGGAGGAATCTAAGAGAGGAGCAGAGTGAGTTTTGAGCTGAAAACAGGGAAACTCGTGCATAGCTGAAGGCCATGCTTTCTTCCCTCTGCACCAAATGCTGCATGCTGTTACAAATGGTAATCGGCTGTGATTGTCACAAATTTCAAAACAAACGCTAGGTGACTGAAAAGCCAAAGTGACGCCCCGAGTGATACTCCGACAGGAGCTGCGAATCAAAGCATGCCGACTATAATTAGGTTCCATCTGGGCTACATTATTTAAAGCCGCACCAGTTAATTGCTTGTGTACAAATGGCCTATTTTATTTGAATCAAATTCTTTTTTATTCATAATTACACTGATGTGAAGGGGGGCATATCTCTTTGCTACAGTTATAATATAAATACATATTCAAATTAAGGATGCTTTGAGGCGAGGCAGAACGTAAAATGATGACACTTTTATTTTTGTGAGTTGATTTTCTTTAAACAATTAAGAGTGCTTAAAAAATACTGACATTTGGGTTAAATATTTAATGAACTCCAATTAAAAAAAGATTTTAGCCCTGATATAATCATTAAGCAGAAATCAGAAAGGCAGAATTCCTGAAAGACAGTATTTATAGAATAGACAAAAATATTGATGCGAGTATTTTCATTTTCTCATTTCCTTTCCTTTCTTTTTTTCTTTAAAGAAAACACCAGATAAAAAAGCACAACACACAAATAGAGGATTGTCTTATCAACTTCCCATCAAATGTAACCCCAGCCTTAGCAGAGCATTGTGGGAGCACTCTTGGACTACTTGTAACCTTAGCAGTGTTTCTACTTGTGGAAACTATCTGATCTGCATCGCTGGGAGAGAATCGCTGTCTGTATCCTGGTTGTCAGAAGATCAGATTTCCACCCCGACTCTTTCTGATATTAGATGGTCCTTTGCAGTGTGTGTGTGCAGAATATGAGTGGTGGTCAAACCTCGACGTATGCTCGTCCCCAAGCAATGCCTACGCATGTGCAGTACAGTTTTTGTGTATTGTCACTTTATGTACAAACATGCTTAAAGGTCAAGGATGCCATTTTCCTCCATATGGCTCTTTGTTCTGGATGGTGCGACACGTTGCCAGTGAAGACAAGGCCAAAGAGAAGCGCAGGCAGGTGACAGGTGGTCAGCCACACTGTTGGAGCAAAGCTGCCCTATCTAACAAAGCATGTGGATGCCATCTTCAGCCAGAAATCAAATTAACCCATAAATACAATCTTAAATTGTCACTCAGAGTAGGACAGTCACATTAAACGGAGCTTAAAATAGATAAAATCAGATATATGTCTGCCAAATAATATGTTTGACTAAAGGAAGATGAAAATAACATCACTTTACTTACTTTAATCAAACCAGAGAAAATTACCCAAAACAGAGCTTGTTTGATTAAACCAGTTTCGCCACTGTTACCTCTTCATTGAAATTCATTTGTAATGCCTGTTTGTAAGTGGGGTCCACCCCGCTTCCCCTCACGTTTCTGTCATCCTGCTTTTAATTGCTTTGCTTATTACTGTGTGTTGTTGTTAGACAAAAACAAGGCAGAACTCATTACGCATCCAGAGATGAGGAACCTGAATCACTTCCTACGGGGGCTGCTCAGGGGACTTTGTATTTCCAAAGCAAAATAAAAAAAAGAGTGAGTGAGAAGAGAATCAAGACAAGGACCAGAAAGAGAATATCACATTAACTGGTTGATATTATCACCCAGTCTCTGCTACTATGTTTTCAATAAAATGGTCTAGAGAGGAAAACTGTGACAAGAATAAATTTCTCATCACAGTGCCTTGCAAACATATTTACACTCAAACTTTGTATATACTGTAACGCTATAATAAACAAAGTATATGTATTACATTGGGATTTTATGTGATAAACCGACAATTACAATGAAAGGAGAAAGGGAAATGATATATGATTATAAAAATATGAGTTCAGTCCCAATACATACCAGGACATTTTGGAACCGTGTTTTGCTGTAATTATGGAGTTAGACGTTTTTTGGGTTATGTCTTTATCGGCTTTACACATCTGTAGACTGAATATTTTGACAGTTTCACTTTGCATGACAGCTCAGTCATGTGAGTCATGAGTGTCTGTGAAAATCTGTGAAAGTCTTGCCAAAGATCTTCAAGGGGATTTAGGGCTGGACGTTGGTTGATTCAAACACACCATGATTTTCTGTAATACTGTCTCTAATACTGTCGGTTAAGGTGGATGGCTATGTCTAAATAAGTTTACATTTTTGCCATGACATCAATTGTTAGAAAATGGATTGAGCGGTGCTCCTTGAGATCTTTAGAGTTTAGGATATTATTCTGAAACCTAAACCAATTTGGGCAACTTGGTGTTTTTTCTTTTTGTTTTTGGAAAGGGGGTTGGGAGAGTCAAATAAAATAGTGTTAAACAGAAATGTAAACCCCATTTGTCTGATACTATACTTTGTGTTGGTCTGCCACACAATGTTTCCCTGAAACATTGAAGTTTCACGGTATAAACAATATAATAATTTGAAAAGTTCGAGGGATATGAAAACCTTTGCAAGGCATTGTACTTTTTATGCCTCATTTAGTTAAAGCCTTTAATGCTTCCTCTTCAACCTATTTCCCTCTCTGGCCAGACTGTCAGACTGGACTGAGTGCTTTTTTGTTTTAACTGGGAAGAGTGGCCTTGGCTGTCATAAAAGACACTCGTTTTATAGAGTTGGAGCGAAGTATTTACAAGATAACCCTGGTCCAAGGACCGTGCAATTTGATACCAGTGCCAGACGCTCTTCTCTCCAGTAAAAACTGAAAGGTCCAAACATCCCTTCCCCTCTACATAACCTCTCAATGTCAGCAGCTTTAGTGAGCTCTGAAGAAAGTGGTTGAGATGCATGTGAATAAGATGAGATACATATTTGTGGAGTTTAATAAAGAGTTTGGCTCCACCTTAGCTTGTTCGGTGTAAAGAGTTTAACAGAGAATATCTATATAGAAATAATAGAATGAAGCTGAATCTGTAGAGCTATTGCCTCTTGTTATTTTAGGGAAAGACAGATTGATACAGTACAAATCTCTTGAGAAAAAACACACATTGCAGTGTGATTTGAAGGAAAGAAATGAACACAGAAATATTTGATAAATTCTTTATTTGAAAATTGTGCCTGAAGAGCCCTACAAAACTATTAATAACCCCATAACATTTCCACATATAGTCGAGTTGGTCTTTCACACAAACTCCAAGAAAACACATGGAAGTTTGTGGCTGAATGGTGACGAGATGTGAACAAGTTCAAGAGGAATATACGTATATTTTAGCACTGTGCCGTGCTGCAACTGTCAGACAGTGTTCACTCTAGGATGTCCAAGATTTCTTGTTTTAAAAATATACATAAAACTGTTGTTTTATGTAAGCGAAGCATCTGGGTAATAGAATGAGACTAAAGAAAGTATAGGTTTGAGACAAACAGTGGGCAAACATGTATGTTTATGGAAGAGGCTTGTTAGGATTACTGCCTATACTTTAGCACTGTAAACACTGTAGTCCTACTTTCCAGTCCAGGCCTTTTGTTTCATCTTCACCACAATTGGTCAATATTTAAATGGCAAACACTCAATGGGCTGCAAGCTTGCCTCACACGGCTTTGTTTTTATCCTGTTGAGGGACAATGGAAAGCTTTTATTTTCATGGCCAGACACAAACTCAAAAGTAGCATTGCTAAAAATAGAACCCCTCCACAAAGACCCTGCACAAGGAATGGCTCTAAATGCATGCATATATACATACTCTAAGTGAGAACATCATGACGCTTGTTCATCTCATAATTAACATGAGATGGACAAGACGGAGTGGATACAGATTATCTGCACATGTAGGTATGTAGATGTAGAGACGCTTCAGAGAGTCCATGAACTAAAATCCAAGCCGATTTGGACACACTACAGTACTTCTCTATGCTACAGTTACTCAGTTACTCCTCATTCCAATAAACACATCTCCTGGTCCACTTATACTCAATGAGGTCTGGAACACACACACGCACTTGTTCACCTACAGGACAAGCTCACTCACACCAATCAGCCACAAACGCTCCGGAAAAAGAGAGAAGCAGAAGAGGCCCCATAGACCTGTAACTCACACAAGACGTATTCAGAACCAATGGTCAAAGAGCAGACAGTTTTGAGTGTGGGAACAGCATGTGTGAATATATATTCAACTACATTAATCTGATACCCCTAAATAAAATCCAGTGCATTCTACTGCCTTTTAGAACTTCAGAAGTATATCCATGTCTTAGAATGGCCTATTGAAAGACCTAAAACCAACTTAAAGTGTCTGCCAAGACTTAAAAAGCTAATGTTCTCAGAGGATTGCCATCCAATCTCACCGAGCCTAAGCTATTTTGCAAAGAAGAAAGGGCAAAAAAAATTCCATCTCTAGATGTACAAAGTTTAGAAAGAAACCCTAAAAAACCTACAGCCATAATTATTCCTATGCATGTACAAGGCTACTCTTCCATTGACTGTGTGATCTGTGAAGATAATGTGTGTTTCTATGCGTGCATGTGTTGGGTGGATGAAAGGACTACAAATGAGAAAAAAGAGTTCAGGTGGGGGGAGGAGCAGGCCAGAGGTGGAGATAGCACAGAGTGGGTGTTGAGGGTGGGGCAGGTCTGAAATAGATCACTTAATGGAACAAAGTGTAATTAATGGGTCACCACAGATAAGAGTGCTCTAGCACTATCTGGGAATGTGCTAATAGAGCTGACACACACTCAGCAAGATCAGACCACAGCTAGCTCTCCTTCGGAGTGTCTGTGTGCATGCAAAGTTTGTGCGCGTGTGCATGGGTGTGTTTTGACACATGGTGGATAAATAGCGGGTGGAGAAGACTGCCAAGGTGACAGGTTAACATAGTTTCCTCCCAGACAAAGATCTGTTGTCCTTGCAATCAGAGAGAGCTCAGAAGGAAACACAGACTGTTCTCCCTACGAAGCCTCCCTAGTTCACGTAGACCTTCAGCCTCACATCAAAACATGACTGATGTTATTACACTTTTCAAGCCGGCGCGCCTTCAGTCACGGGGATGTGGCTGTTTATGGAGAGATGGAGGAGAAGGAAGCCACCTGGTCAAGAGGGGGTCAAACTTGAAGTGTTCTGACAGAAGTAAAATGCCACAAACCTCTCCTTAAACTTCCTGTCGAAGTGTGTCCCTGCGTCAGGGGAACTCCTCTGGAGCCAAGTGTCCTATGTGTGTGTGTGTGTGTGGGGGGGGGCGTGTGCGCAAGGGTGTTGGATGAATCTCTCAGTTTTTGGAGCAGGGTGAGGGAGGGATTGCAGCCAGGCACATGCCTTGGGATATTGAGATGGCCGGTGATGGACAGGGCAAGACAAGGAGGATATCCCCTGTTTGTCTTAAGGAGCGAAGCTGCCATGTCACACATACTCTCGGGGGGGGGAAAGGTCTGTCTCCAGGATGGATTTCTTTGTGTGTGTGTGTGTGCATGTGCGCGATTGTGAGGAGAATGAGACAGATAGGTAATGCATTCGGTTTATTTTGTGCGCACATTCAGGGTCACAGACCTAGGGGCCATCTACTTCAAACTGGTTTAGTCAGACAAGGCAAGGCCACATTAACACACAGCATGACTTAGTAATGGAGAGACCCTGAGCTTGGTGCTGCTCATGTGGGACTACAATAAAAAGAAATCAACACATATCTTACATATCTTTATGGAAATTACCTTTTTAATGCCATTACAGTCACCTTGACAAGTCGGTAAAAATGAAATGAAGTGAATGTAACAGTCCTCAAACACAAGGGCTTGACCTCGACAATATCAAGCTGTGCATGAAGCTCTAGGTGAATCTTAAATCTTGCTGTGTGTTGTTAAGTGTGTCCACAGCTGCCTGTTAAGTGGGCAATGTTTGTGTGTAAGCGTGTGATGTAGCATCAGGGGGTTAAATGGAGAGGGACGGGCCTCCAATCTGTTAGGACAAGGAGAAAACAGCTTCAAAGACTCAACATCAACCCTCCCCACATACACACACACACACGCCCGCACACTGACGGACAGTCCATTGCTCCCAGCATATCTCTATTTTGTCCTTGGACTGTCTGAATACCACTGGAGGCGAGCATGATTTGAGAGAGCAAGTGGGAACAAGAGAGACAGGGAGCCAGAGAGAAGAGAAGAAAGAGCCAAATGATAGAGAGAAGAAGAGAGAGAGAGAAAGGAGGCGTCCCCTCAATGACATCTAAAGAGATAACTCACTCTCCAGAGCTTCTTTTCTCTTGCTATCACTTTCCCAGGCAGCACTCCATCCACATAAGGCCTGAGAAGGGACTGTGTGTTAACTTTAGCAATTTGAAATACATGAGGGAAAGTACAAGAAATACAGCTTACTACAGGGAGAGAAAACATGATATTTAGTTATTTCTATGTTATCAAAAGTTTAAACAAATGATAATCAGTCTGAAAATTTCACTTTTATATCTGGTGGGAAAATGCTGCCAGTTATATTATGTATTGCAAATGTAACTATTTTTTTCCACAATTCAACTCAAAGTTAAATATTTCAATGGAAATAGCATATTTATGTACTTGAATGGTTTAGACGAAATCCAGGCCTAAACCCAATCGAGAATCTGAGGCAAGACTTAAAGTTCCTGTTAACATTTGGCCTCCATTCAACATATTTTTTGCCAGCCACTGTATGTCTGGAGTCAGAAATGATGACGTGGAAAACTAATTTCACCAAGCGGAAAACCTGATTTATTTAAAAGATATTAAGTTAGATATATCATTAAGGATATATGTGTAAGCATGCTCTTCATATTGGCATTATGCAGTTTGTTATGAAGCTACACTCAAATAACTTTTTTAACTAATTATGCTAGGAGCACAGTGCACTCAAAACTCAACTTTGAGAGAAAAACACAAAGCACTGAGTCACAGCAATTCTACAAACACTGAAACAAAAACAGAGAAAAACACAAAGTAATCCACTGCCGCCGCTATTGTTGGATACGCTCCATTTGCAGACACAGAAAACAGTAGGGAAGACTTAACCTTTTGATAAGCTCCTACTTGTTCCCGCTGTATGCATTTTTCATTGAAACATGCGAGTCAGAAAGAGAAAGAACTTCCACACTCACTCCTCTGAGAGGAGAAAGGTTACAGCCTGCAGTCTGGTCTTAGCAAGTACACTGCATTCTGATTCTATGTAATGCTGATTAGCAGAGAATGACATTAAATAAATATTGATTCTATATCTTCAAAAATGAGAAAGTACAATTATAAAGAGTAAAGCATCAAGTAAAAGCCTTAAGATGTAAGAATCTGCTGTTCTTAAGCAAAAACATGCAAAGAGATGTTTGAATTAATCTGTGGGTCTAAAAACCACAAGATTCTATGTATTTTATTCTGATTTTATACAAAAGACCAACAAAAGGTCCAGCATATCTGCAAAGTGAAAGGAAAACTATGCATACACGGTGTAATAAATCTAGTTGCTCTGTCAAGGTTGTAGTTCATCTGGGAATCCGATAGCACTTTTGAGCAACCAGCATATTGTTTTTATTGCCAATTTTCTATTAATTGGTCATTTCTGAATCAATACATGGATAATCATAAATAGACAAAGATGATTTGCTTCCCTTCAGGAGCATTCACAGGTGATGGGATAAGATGTGGGAGGTCAAGTTCTGAAAAAAAAAGCCTAATATATAATAATAAAACATTCATTTGAGTCAGTTAAGTTGATACTGGGGGACATTCATCATAAACAATAATTACAAACCAAGAGAAAACCCAAAAAGAGAAAACACATCAGCAGAAACTCTACACTGCCAATTGTATACAGAAATCACAAGTAACATGTGATGTGCTGAAGACAGTTCTTGAGGCAGGTAATGTGGAAAGAGGGAAAACAATATTTAAATACTAAAATTAGAAGACATTGGGCTCTGTAGACACACAGAGGGAAATCATAAGGGTGAGTGGCAAAGTAAAACTGCAGGAAGAGAAAGAAACAGCACATCAAAGCATAAAATCTACCTTCTGTCCTAATTTAAATGGGCTATGAATACTGTGTTTACAATGTATATTTTATGCCTTCCAGTTCAAACACAGCTTCATCTGCACTCAGCTGCTAAGTGATATGATTTCACTTTTTATAGCAGCGCCCCCATCCCACTCATCCAACCCGCCACCCCCAGTTCCACTGTTATTCAATGTGGTGTGATTCTGCACGCCTCGTGTGTCGACTTTCAACTGTACAACCCCCCAAGGGCCAAAGAAGCATATTAAATCCCTCCCTAACCCTTTCGTGTTCCCCTCCTTAAGCAAAGTCTCCATCCTAGAAACACATCTAAGCGAACATACGCACACAATCAAGGAAACATGCTGCAAATGGCGATGACTGCCTCATATTTTACAGCTGTTAAAGTTTCTTTCTGTATTTATTGCTGTGTCCATGAGCAGTTTCTCCCGAGATCAGAGTGGCCCTTTTTGACCTTTGTGCAGAGCTTCTCTAATGTTGAACTATAATGCACAACCACTTAGGTTACTTTGGTTTAATGATGCCTTCACATGTGCACTTTCACACATTCTAATACACATAACACAGTTGTCCAAGATTACACTCCACAATAAAAGCATAAGTGTAGCGTTAAGCTCAGTGAAAGGTGCTGTGATGGTATCTAGGGTTACAAATCCAATAAACTGGCATTAAATGACAAAGTGAGCATTTACTGTCACCATAAAACATCCAAGACAAATTTAAATATTTTATGAGAAAACCCTTGGGGGGGAAAAACAATTTCTCTGATGCAGTCACCAGATTAACCTTATGTTCATATCCTTTCATAAACTACCTAATTTTTATTACAGTTTCATGTCATAATTTTTTTCACCTATTGCAAAGTTACACTTCTGTACATTTTCTCCAGTTTTGTCTGTCAGAAGGTTCATTTCCTACTAAAATACGCCCTTCCATCTCCTTCCCTCTTTCTCAGTTACCTGACTACATACTGTTTGCGCTAGCAGAAAATTCCCACTTCACCTCAGGGGAAAAAGGCATTTTTTCTCTACTGTGCTCATCTCTCATTCTACTCTTGTATGTTTTCCATGCTGGCAAAGCTTCCTTTCCCTGCATGCAGCAGGGAGTTTGCGCCGTCTCTGGTAGTCCCATAAGGAAACCTACAGTGTGATGTTACAATCTTCCATCCAGAGGGATCCCCTTCCTCCAACTGCTCTTTTCTTTCTTTCCCTGCAGGTTGTTCAAGTTCTTCTTATTTTTTTTTACTTCTTTGAATGCTTTTTAGTGCCTCCCTCACTCTGTTATTTGACTCTTAAACCTCTAACTCTACCATATTACTTGTGTCAGACAGTATCAAAATCTTAAATTTTTTTCCGTTTATTTTAAATACTACCCTGCATTTTTAAATAATTTTAAAAAAGGGGGAAAAAGGGTTAAAAAGAGGGAAAAGGGTAGATCTGCTTGTGTACAAAACACTCACTTTGTATAGATGAACAAAGCTGAAAATTCCTAGAAAGGTGAAATAACTGGGAATACTGCATATGCTATTCTAATTTATACTATGAATAAACATTCCTCAAGTACACTATCTACAGAGAAAGAGCGAAAAAGAAATAGGCAACTCCCCCCGCCCCCGCACCCCCCCAAAAAACCACTAGTGTCTGCATTTTTTCTCAAAAACTCAAACATTTACTATGTAAAATATTTGATGTCACCCCACAAGTATTTTCATTGGATTAATGTGCAACAATTTGGGTGCACACTTCATGACGTTAAGCTTGTTGATTTGGACTGGGAAGCGGATGATGTTTGCTTACTGGTGTGCAATGGGTGGTTGTCTTATAAAAACAAAAAACAAACACCAACATTTCAAGAGCATTTCCTGTTCAACATGTCAAGAATTTTAATATCCAAACTGACCCATGGTTCCAGTTATGCAATAAATGGACTTGAGATGATGATGAAGTGTCCCACCATGCGTTAAAGTACACAATGATTTCAATTAAGAGTTTGTACCTGTCTGCATTCCTTAGACTAAAAAAAAGAAGAAATGTACTTTTATTCATCCATACAATGTTGCTCATTCCTTAGGCCAGTAAATGCACTGTTTGGTAAGTTTTGCTTTCCCATAGAACTAATGATCTCACAGATTAAACCCCACAGTTATCATTTCATACAAACTGCTAGGGGCACACACACACACACCCACACACACACACACACACACACACACACACACACACACACACACACACACACACACATATATATATACAGTATATATATATTCACTGCTTAGTCTGTTGATTTTCTATTCTTCCACAATACCCAATACATTTTTTAGCATGTAGAAATATAACTTCTACCACCATAACTGTTCAATACATCACTAATGTAAGCATCATAGAATTCAAAGCTGAGGTCAAAGGACTTAATAAAAATCAATTACCTAGATTTTAAAATTCAGCAAATACAAATTAAAAGTGAAAACATCAATTTATTGTCAGTACATGAAAGATTCTAAATGTACCAGGTTTTATGAAGGATTTAAAACAGGATTCCAAAGAGTAGGCGAGCTCATTTTGACAAAATGCAGAGCCTTCAGCTAAGACTGTTGTTGAAACTCATTTGACCTCTTATCTGTGGACAAGGTCTGCCATTAATTAAGTCCCATGTACAGCTGCCTGTATAGCTATTGAGTTTGTAGAGAAATATAGCAATCTGAAATCTTCACAATTTCCTTTCATTGAACAGGTTTTCTTTAGTCTATAAAGTATCATATCAGCGCTGTAGTCATGTGTGGATTGGTGTTTTTATTTTAATAAGAGCACTTGTGCAAAGACACATTTTGTTCTTTTCATCGTTTAAATCCTTGAACAGATCCAGCACATGTTCAGTGTATTGCATGTGTCCATCCACCTTTGAATTTTATTGGAATTTTTATTAAATGATCAGTATAAAATTACATGCATTAATTGACATGAAGCAGAAAAAAAGTAAATAAAGTTAATAATTTTCACTTTACAAATAAAAGTCCAAAAAGTGTGGTTTGAATTGGTGTTTATGCCACTGAGTAACTCTTTGTAAAAGTGCTTTTTACTGTCACACATTTTTTGAGATGTCTTTACCATTTCTACAAATACAGAGTGGATGTAGAGCATCTAAACAGCAATTTTCCCGTTTGACAGGTCGGGACTGTGAGGGGCCTATCTTCACATAAAATATTCTAAAAAACCCTTCTATTGTATTTCTAGCTGAATGTTTAGACTCAGTGACACAGTAGAAGGTGTAGCTCTTGTCCAGTCTAAACTCTTGCAGGAATATTCTTTATTGAGCTATAGCCATTATCCCTCCAACACTGACAATGTGGTTATAGTTTTTCTTCCTCTTTATGCACTATCCAGTTTGTAGCATAACAAATTGTAAAATCATAAAAGCGTCAGGAATAGATAGCATGGGATAGCGTTGAGAGCTATGAAAAGAATAGCTAAAATGAAAGATTGAATGCGATTTGGGTAGATACTAATTTACCCCTCTAAAAATTGTCCTCAGCTCAGGATGACACGTTTGTTTAGGGTGGTCTCAGATGGACACAAAGAAGTGAGGACAAAAAGTGTCAGAACCCAGTGCCTGCGTGATCAAGAGCAATCTCAAGGTGAAGAGCCAACTGACAGTGAGAACAAAAGCACACTTTGACATGTCTGGGTAACACAACCCTGCAGTGTAAATGATGAGTGCAGAGGCCATACAGTAGAAGTATGTTGGTTACACAATTTCTGCCAGGCATAAGCTGACAATCACACACCCACGTTCAGAAAGGAAACAAGTACAATGAGCAATTGGTACAATATGTTTGTTTGGGTGGAACTTGAACCTGTCTGTGCCCCTGGGCCACAGCCAAGCAGGTGTTGGTGTGTATTCACACAATCACATACTGAAACTAAGAACACCTGGACACCTGGACTGAGCTTTATATCTCAGTTGGACTCAGTAGAGCTGTCACGCTCTCAAAGACAGAACGTGACCCCAAAGCTGAGGGGGGCACACCTGTTTCATAGGAGGCCCCTCTGTCTGTTAAGGAACCTCTCATAACAACTCCAATGGTAGCAAAGTTTCAAGTGTTTAATTCATGCTTATATACATAAAAAACAGAGAAATCATCATAACATATCACAGAGTGTAAGTGAAGGGTCTAAAAAGATAAAGGTTGTTTAACGGTTTGACCACTTGACTTTGTTTACTGTGTAAAGTCCCATGTACAGCTGCCTGTACATTTACTGTGTAAACAAAGTTAAGTGTCATCATGATGGTCATCAAAGTGTATGCATTTGTATAAATGTATGCATTTTGATGACCATACAGTTTACTGCCCACTCACTACGGTTTTAGAGGAACAATTCTAAGTTTGAGTTAATTCAGCCGTTCTGAAACTCTGGACTTTGACCCAGATCTGGGTGGAATCAATCCAAACCCAGTCCAACATCAATGAGTCATATATATATACAGTATATATATATATATATATATATATATATATATATATATATAAAAACAGAGGAACCAAGATAATATTAGCATAACATGTCAGAAAACATCCAACAGTAGATCCCACTTCCTCACACCTAATTAATTCCATAATTAATTCCAAATATTTTTTCTGCTGCTGACACTAGTCTAAAGGAACTGAGTGGGGAAGGCCAGATGAGGGGAGCCCTCTGAGGCACAGGCTCAGCTTAGAGACTCCAGCTCTGAGGAGGAGCTCCATTGAATAAGTGACGCTTGGAGAGAGCAAGCATTTGGGAACCCCAAATGGCTGCCATGGGAGATTAAAGGATTAATTTCTTTTAAAGAAGATTTTTGGCTCTAGTGGCCTTTATTTGATAGTGAATTTACAGGAAGGCTGCGACTCAAACCCTTGATGGCCAGGTAGAGCACTAAGGCCTCCGTTCATGGGACACATGCTCTATCCCCATGCCAACGCCGTGGCGATTTCCGAAACATGAAGAGTGAAAATAATCAAAGCAACTGTACAGGTATGTATTGATGAGGGAATAACATTATGACATGATATGAAGCTCAAACAAGTCGTTTTTACTTAACACTCCAATTTTAAGACACAAAAATAGTAAAAATGCCAAAGCATGAGGCTGAAGTAGCTGGGGGTTCACATAAATAGGGTGTGTATCTGTGTTGGGGAGAGACGGGTGGGCTTGTGGGACCTATCCTGGACTCGACCTGCAAATGCTGGCACGCCCTGTCCTGCTGGTGGCTAAATAAAGAGCCCAAGGGTGGGCTGGGCGGCTGGAGAAACAGACACAGAGTCGGCATTACCCAGCTAATCTCATTATGGAGGCAGCTCTGCCAAGCTGCCAGGGGTCAGCCAGAGTGCCACGTCAGTCACAGCACCTCTGGCACTCCCTTTGACCCCCTGAGTAGTTTTAAAATGTGACGTGTCGTGACCAGGAGTGAGAAACAATCAAGAGTGTAGCTGATAATAAAGGTGGACAACATGAATTTTGCTTTGTTGTTAATTTTCTTTAGAGTGTGGGAAGTATTTGCAAGCAGAAGATGGCAAAACAGATGGAACCCAGAAACTGGACAAAAGAACAAAAAACACAATGAGACAGATGTAGTGAAAAAAAAAAAATTAAAGCTGATATGAAGCAGACTGAGAGTGAGAAATATGATAAAAAAGAGGAAGAGCGCTACAGAAAGAGGTTGAAAGGATGGATAATCAGCTTTTTTCTCTGCAGCTTGGTTTAATATATTTACAACGGATTGCATCAGGGTGCGGCGGTGAACCAAGCTATCACCATCCACCAGGGTCAACTGTAGTGCTATGTGTCTCTCACGAAGAAGGTGTGTGTCAAAGAAGAATATCACACACTAGACAACATAAAGTGTGAATCCATCAGGTACTCACAGAAACAGTCTTGTTGGCATCTAAGTATACATTTATGTCAAATCAATTTACAAAAAATACGAAGAGAAGCCAGCACAGCAAGCCAGTGTCCCTATATACTTTTCTCCCACTGCCTTCTTATCTTTTTTTGCTCCTTCCCTCCTGCTGTGGACACATTTAAGACCTAATGTTATGGCCCTTTTAGCTCCCGCTCCTATTGCTTAGCTGATATAATGCATCATTTGTAAAGGTTTAGACCCGTGGAGCACCAACATCATGTCAGCAGCTCTGAGCTACAGGCTGTTACCAAACAAGGTCAGAGAGATAAGCTAATTCCAACTGCACCATATAGAAAGCATATAATGAACATCCTTCTTTCTCAAAGAACCAGCAGACATGAAAATCATGTCTGCTGGTTCAGTTTAAAACTTTTGAGGTGTTCCTATATGTGTAAAACAAAGAATTTGCACAAATTCTGAGACAGATACCACCGGTTTTCACCAAGAAAGTAAAATTACCTTATAAGATAAATGCAACTTGTTGCTCCTACACTATAATTAACTTAAGGCTAATAAAAACAATCCAATTTAAACTTACAAACAAATAGTGAAAGATAGCAGTTGGGTTAACAATGCTTGGGAAATAAGGTTTTTGGCCCCATTTAAATTAGAGAACAGAAGACTCACCTTGTTGTTAAACCACTTCTAAAACTTAGAAGTATACTTCTTGTAAGTACAACATTATTCATACACCTGGTAGATTTGAATGAAATATTTTTTTCACTTAAACAAAACCTTAAATTTCTGAATGGAAATGATACAGATATCAACTTAAATGGGAGTAGATATTTTGAAATATTTCAAAATGTCTGATTATTTATACCCTTCTCAATAAGCAATGGAAAAACCTTTGTTAGCATTACACAAGACAAACATTCTTATAAATATTGACCAGCTATTTGAATGTGTCCACAGGTATTTTAACAATTTATTGAGCTCCAAGGTTCTTTGCAATTGCTCTACTCCCTATGCAGCTTCGCTATCATATTCAAGTCAGGACTCTGGAGGGGACAATCTAGAACATTAAGATTTATTGTAATCAGAAGAAATAGTAAAATTAAAAGATGGGTATGGATTATTTTGTGCTTAACTGTATTCTATGGATAGCACTGTGAAGGAACACTGTGGCAAGAACAATGTGACTACTTTTGTGTCCTACAACTATATGGACTATGCTTGGCTGTTTAAAAGCCTAATCTCATTACAGTAATTCATACAACATATGAGTACAAGGGTACAAGGTAAGAAGGTTGCATGAAGGATGGGAAATGAGTAAACAGCCAAAAATTTAAAGAGCTACATGGGAAGCTTTCGATGGTTCTTTTGGCCAAACTTCACAAAAAGTGACATTTGAAACTCTGTTCTCAATCTGATTACAACTAATGGTCCTAGCACCGATACAAGCCCAGGGCTGGTACAAGGGCTTGTACTGGTACAGGCCCAAGTACAAACTTAGTACAATGAGTTTTTACTCAGTACAAGGGAGTTTGCACTCAGCACAAACTTAAGTACAGTAGCTTGAGTACAGCAAGCACTGTACTCAGTCATCCTGCACCAAACCCTGCCGTCAGTCAGCCTTGTGTACATGCTGTGAACCCCCTTTCTCTCTGCTATGCTACAGCTGGTTCACCACCTGTAGCCTGCCATGAATACTCAGGCTAGTTAGCATGTCCATCAAAGATGGCAGATAAACAGTTTTTCTGGAACAGTATGCTGTTTCTCTACCATTAGAACATTGAGCAATGTGTAAATGAGGGTGATTGACAGCACTAAGAGACTCCTTCTTGATCTGATTGGTTGTTTTTGGCCAGTCTGCAGAGCATTTCTGCAGACATCAATAGCAGCACCGGGAGGAGGTGGAAGAGCTTCATTTTTTTCACAGATTATCCGGGTCATACCATACTGTCACAAGATGGCAACAGTACAAACAAATATGTAAAGAAGCATATTTCTTGCCTGCTGCACCTTTAAGGCCCAATATATATATCTTACCTCCAACAAAAAAGCTGATTTAGGATTTAGTTACTTTTTAAGTTCATTGAACCCTGATGAGAAATTTACTGATGAGTGAAATACCAATTTCATTCATCTATTTAACCACCAAATAATTTGCAAGTCAGCAGTTTAATTGGAATTTTTCATAATGTGCCTCTAAATGTATTAATGCCATTTAAGATATTTACTGACTGCACAATCAAAATAAAAAAATAAATTAAGAAAATTAATTATGCCTTCTTTTCTAAGAACCCATTATCAGAGCTGTCTGGGTGAGCCATCATTGCACTACTCTTTATTGTTAGTTTATAGGCTAGAGGCTATTGAACATGTGTAAAAATTAACATTTGAATTTGAATATCTTGCTGATCTACCAATTAGCTGGCAAAGTTTGAGCGAAAAAATATCCGCTGTATTCTTTACACTGATAAACAGTACCCCATGTGTGTTTACATGTGTTCTGTAAACTCAACATAAGAGTATGGACTTTACATTGAGACCATCACAGATAAAAACACCCAATAGCCTACTAAAATAGGCAGAGATAAGGCATGGGGAAAGGTTTAGCTAACTAGAAAGGAAAAGGCGCTAAGTGAATGGCTGAAAGTTCACAGCAGAGTTCAGGTCAGCCAAGCACTGATTTGGGCCCCCAGCCAAGACGGTGATTGGTATAAGCTCCTGATGGTTCTGCTGTGAAAAGGGATCAGAGAAGCAACAGAGGGAGGGACAAAGTGGGGTGTTGGGGTGATTAGGAGGTGGATAGATGGGTGGTTTGGGGAATAACCACTTGAATGGCCTGGACCTGAAATTCATATTTGACCTTAATTAGCAAGCTTTTCTGACAACCAAAACAAACAAGCGAGAAAAAAAGAGAGAAAAAACAAACTGCAAGGAGAAGGCACTGTACATGGCACTGACTTTTTTGTAACTTCATTGTACTCATGATATACAGTACAGACCAAAAGTTTGGACACACCTTCTAATTCAATGGGTTTTCTTTATTTTCATGACTATTTATAAGGCAAGAAATCCCACTTATTAACCTGACAGGGCAGGTTGACCTATGAAGTGAAAACCATTTCAGGTGACGACCTCTTGAAGCTCATCAATAAAATGCAGAGTGTGTGCAAAGCAGTAATCACAGCAAAAGGTTGCTACTTTGAAGAAACTAGAATATAAGGGGTATTTTCAGTTGTTTTACACTTTTTTGTTTAGTGCATATTTCCACATGTGTTATTCATAGTTTTGATGCCTTCAGTGTGAATCTACAATGTCAATAGTCATGAAAATAAAGGAAACTCATTGAATAAAAAGGTGTGTCCAAACTTTTGGTCTGTACTGTATATTAACAGTAGAACTCTGGGTTCTAAAAATTCAGATATATAAAAACCTGATATTTACTAAAAATACTTCAATCTATCATCAGAAAATAAAACAGATAAAACTTGATCTTGACATCCCTACTTCTAAAGCTTGCAAATACTCAATATGTTTCTTTAAACATCTTGAGAATGTTTAATGAAAATATATCTACAAGAAGATATATTCAATGACCCTTGACATAAACAAATATTTAGCTCATATGTTAGGCTTGATACAATTAAGATATATTGTTACAGCATCTAATTTTACACACATATTTTATTACTTTGGTCAGAACACGTGACATCTTCTCACAAACAACCATGTACAATATGTATGTGTATATTTCACGGCCTCTATACATTCTGGGAACTCATTACAGGAAAAATCAATGCTTGACATTGGTTTATAGCAGACAGCTTTTCATCACCTTGCGACCTCATTTCATCCCCTCTTATTTCAAGCTGGGTACAGACACCAAATACATGAACACAGACAGAAACACACAAATCAATACAGTCAGTGTACACAGTGGCCAGGTAATAATCCTTATGAGTATGATTTAAACACGACTCAGGATGTGGAAACTTTGGATGTATCCATATCCCTGACTTGGTATGCACTATACTTGACAAGGAAGGCAAAATATGGACCTGCACAACATTATATGTTATATAACATTATATTATATGTCAAATGTGCATTTATTATACAACATGCAAGTACACTAAAGTTCAGCCATGCATTACTGTATGTTTTTTTAATTTTTAAAGACAGGCCTGTTTGATTAAGATATCAATCTTGAAAGAGACAGGAGGAGAACTTGGTGTAGGACCACTGGGTGTTAAAGAAGCAAATAAGAAGATGTCTACAAACTCAGACTAACACTTATACTCAAACTTTCTTTTCCTCCACCATAACCACTGCTCTTTCTGTGAATAAGGTACACAGCAAGTTTAAAAGCCACAGCTTTGAGGCACACCACTGTCTGCATGTGGGAATTCTTTACCTCAATATCTCTCTTTATTGACTTGCACTTCTCTTTCAGCCTTCCCCCTCAAAGCCAACAAGTAGAAGAGTTTGCAAACCTATGCTCAAAAATGATCAATTTTTAATTTCTCACAACTTCTTTAACTTGTGTCAAGAAGATGACAGCTCCAAAGAGCCATTGGGAAGCCAGAGGAACTGGAAGAGAGAAGTTGTGGAGGCAAACAGAGGGGAGTAGATGCTAGGGGAAGAGAACCTAAAGGAGACCGGAAAAAGTAAGCAAGAATTTTCAATCATTTTGTGTTTTATGAGGTTTGTCTTAAAAGAAAATACTGCTTACAAAGATAAGACCTATGTAACTCATCTCCAGTGATGTATTATTACAATTATATATATTTATAAACATTCTAACCCTATTTATTATTCATTCTATAGTTTAATTGGGTAGCAATCAGCTGTTGACTCAGCTCTTTGGCTTACTGTTTTGCTATTCAAGGTAATGTGGGTGGCGAAACTAGATGTTCCAAATTAAGAAATATTTTACTGCTGCTAATGTGGCTTAAATATCTTGTTCCACAGCTGGGTGGGCTAGCACCTGCTGCAAGCTCTGCTAGCCTATTGCAGCTCAGTACGGCACTGTTACTAATTTTCTGATTCAATTAGCATGCCTAGGAGATTACGAGTCTAATTGCAAACTACTTCACAGCTACCTCTCTGATTAATCACTGCCCATCTGTGGACCAATGATTAAAGGCTTTGGTGTGAATCCTAAATATTAGAACTACATAAGCTTGCATTCTAAATGGTCACTGAGACACCAAATTTAGTCGTGAAAAATAAAAAAACGAGCTTTATTTTCAAAATGTGTGGAAAAGAGAAATGCTAGTGAGGAATAAATCAGGACACCCCACATTTTGTCCTACTAAAAATGGTGAAAAATGGCATATAATCAGAAGCCTATAGTACATTTCTACTCAGTATTTTGAATAAGGTTTGCTTATAATACTATTTGGAACACCACTACCTTTAGTCTGCAGTCCAAGTTTCTTTCCTTCTTATGTGACTGCAATGTACTCTTTTATGTATTCATCATTTGAAGCACTTTGTGTGCTATATAACTAAACTTGCCTTGCTCTATTAAACCTCAGACATTTAATTTAGTTTTCTCCACACTGTTGAAGTAAAAGTGAACACCACGGTGAGCTGTCTTAATTCTTCATAATGACAACTGTGGGATATTCTTAGGTGCATATTATTAAGTAAACTTTGTACTTTGGTACAAAGGGTATATTTTCCATCAAATACAACATTAAAGAACAAGGACGCAAACAGTTAATGGTGTGAAGCACATAGCAGAAAGTGTAATGGGTCAGGGATGTTTCTCTGCAGCAGAAACAGGCCAGTTCACAATCATAGACATATAAAAAAAAAACTGAAGCAGAGATAAACCCTGGAACATGAGAATGACCCAAACCTGTAAAGACTGGCTGAGAATTAATAAATGGAAAGCCTTGGGAAAAACTGAAGCAAAGACCTCTATCTCATGGAGGAGCTGTGGGGTGACTTGAAGAAGCATTTAAAGGCAAGAAACCCCTCAAACATCTAACACTGATTGGGGGGAGTGGCAAAATAAGATGGATGCCCAAGACTTGTAAAAGGCTGTAAGAAGCATCTCACTGGAGTTGTTTCAACTAAAAGAGGTAAAAGTGGTTATTAGAGGTTGAAGTGTCGCAACCTTTCCATCAGAATTACAATTGTTGATACCTTATGTTAATGAATAAAACAATACTACTTTTGATAGTTACCTATAATTACATCACTTTACCCCTAAAGATTAAAAATAGATTAGACATTGATATGTGGACATTTTAAGAAGAGCTGAATATTTAATATGTTGTCCTAGTTTTTTCCCACGACTATTTGATTATTGTGTAACAATAACTAAATAGCTTTCACAACCTCCCAGAAGAAGTGTCCTTAATAAAAATCTTGACTGTCCCAGCATGATTTTAAGCATTATGGGTAAACAGATTTTAAAGGAATAAAAGGTTGCGTGAGTTACACACCCAATACGTTCAACTAACACCCACCAATACAAAGCATTGAGTAAACACCCTGTGATATGCACAATTGCAATTACTAGCCTTAAAACATACCAGATGAACACAGACAAAACACTAAGCCCTTCTACCTGCGCAAGCATAGAGAAATACAACTTTGGATCAATACTGTCGGTTAGACTGCTTCTCTGTTTTCCTAACCTCTACCAAATGAAGATGCAGTCTAGACCCTGAGATCATAACCCTAATTGAGATCCTGTAGAAAGCCAAACACCTCTCCCAACCAAACCAGATCAATAGTTGACTGTCGTCCTGGCTGTTGGGGTGTGTTTACTTGTGTTGACCTCTGGAACTCACAGCGGTGAGCACCAAACAGATGTCAGGAGGAACAGAGAAAAAACACTAAGATAGAGAAGATGAGGGCGGACACTTGACAAGCTGCCGAGAGAATGCCAGAGATACTGCTATCAAAGAAAAAAGGAGTAGGGTCAGAGAAGAGGGAAAACAAGGGTAAAGGGAAAATGAGGGAAGAGCAATAACAAGCGCTCAAGAGGAGGCAAGTGAACAAATATCAAAAAGAAAGAAGCGGGGGAGAAGTGAGCACACAGCTTTGACAAGGTGAGGAGCACAGAAAGCCGGTTAAAGGAGTGTAGCTGATGCAAGACAAAGAGATCCCGATGAGGTTATAACAACAATCAGTAAGTTACAGACTTCCAACTATCATAGCCAGGACTTGTTGCCCTCAATCCCACACAATCCTTTCTCTGTTCTCTAACCCAGCCCTATTGACAAAACTAAAACCAAGGTCACAGCAGTGTTTACACACCTTTTAGTTCAAATTACATCACCCAAATGATGGCTCGCTGGGTGCTTTAGACTTTCACTGAGAGCAAATGACCTGGCTGCCTGCCTTCATACAGGAGAACAACAGAGAGAATGCAGGAGCCAAGAAAGTGAGGGGAAGGTTGGAGGGAAATGTGATGTGTTTAGGGTCAACTACAGTCATGTGCCACTATTAGGTATATCTTTTTAATAGACTATTTAAATAAATAGTTTTTCAACCAACACATGTGGCTGCAACTTAATGCATTCAGAGGTAGACTGAGCAAGAGAGAGGATTTGAGTGATTTGAGATGTTTATTAGTGTTGGACAAGCTGGTCTGAATATTTGAGTCACAGCTGATCTACTGGCATTATCATAAACAACCAATGGGCAGCTTGATTCAAGATGACAGAAGGACTACAGATAACCACTTGCTACCACTACGACACATAAAAATACTATCTCTTACTATTCAAAGAAGAGGATAGGCCATGGCAACAAATAAACACACCAGAGGCTACAATTCATCCAGGTTAATCAAAATTAGACAACAAATTGGAAAAAACTGGATAATTTTTCATTTCTGCAACATTTAAAAGGCAAGAGAGAATTTTTATATAACATAAAAGCATCAATTTATCTTACCTTGTATCAGTGCTTCAGGCTGCTGCTGGTTGTGTGGCTCTGTGGGATAAAGTATCTGGCTGCACTTTTGGTCCCTTTGTATCAACCTGAGTACTGTTGCTCATTATAGCTATCCCTATGACAACAAATTCCCTGTACATTACTTGTAGCCCTCACCTTCACCAGATCTCAGTCCCATCGAACACATTCAGAAAATGATGAAATGGAAGAATTACACCATGGAACTAATCACCAGCAACTGTGTGATACTATCGCATCAACATAAACCAAAACCTGACTGAATCTATGACACAAAGAATAAGAGCAGTGAATGCAAAAGGGAGTCCAACCCAGTACTACTTAGATGTACCTAATAAAATAGCCAGTGAATGTTCAGCAATATAGAGACATGACAGGGTATTCCATGTTTGACCTTTAAAATGGTATTCAAAGTCCCTAAAATACATAAAGTCACTATTTCCTGATAATATTTTTCTTTTTATGAGTCTATAGAATCTTCAAACAGAAAGCATAATGGGCATTGTTGCTAGATTCCAATGATGATATATAACTTGCTCCCTGCACAAGAAAATAATACCGATATGTCAGACCTCTGATTTGGCCACAATTTGCATGGTTATAATAGCTTATCGACGGGCTCAAGGTTGCGCAGGGCCAGGCTGCTTCACTATAATGACTGCCACGTGCCTCCGACAGTTTATTTCAAGCTTCTGTGGCTCAGTCACCCAGCTCCATATCTCATCAATATCCAATCTTGATCCCACTATCTGCATCCTGAAAAAGTCCCCGCTAACATGTCTAGCCCCTTCAACCTCACCTTTACCTCCTCCATTCCCTCTCTGCCAGTGTTTTTTATCCTTTCGATATCATACAAGCATTTTCAAAAGAGATCAATACAATCGTAATTCATAAGGCATTCCAAAATCTGATTGTCTCAAACCATTTAGCCATAAAACAGCTATTGATTTTTTCCAAGACCATGTGGTGCCCACCTTATTTAGTATCAGTGTAAAAGCACTAACCTTTAAGTATCAAAAGTAGAAACTATTAATGAAAATAAAGCTGAATTTATTTGACCACAGATCAAGAGGCCATATAATTACCTTGAAAATCAGGTGTTAAAAGTAAAAGAAAAAATGAAGCTATTCACATTTGTTTCTGTTTTATTTAAAACTGAGAATATTTTTGAACTGTACTACACATTAATAAGTAAGCAAATATTTACATTTCACACACTTCATAATATAGAAGGTGAATATCACATTTTACAAGAACATTTTAAAAATTAATAAGTTAATATACAAGATTGAAATAAAATTTGATGTACAAAGGGGGTGCAAGTTCCAAGATAATCTTTAACCGTTCGTGATTAAAGTTTCATTTCTCAAACTGCTTGAATTCATAAAATACTGGTTTTAAAAAAGCATAAAGCTAATAGAAAGGTTGAGAACTTTCAACGTGAGACATATTTCCACATAAAGCATTTTGTGAATCAATGTCAAATAGATAAATTCAGTTTTTCTATGAAGCTTAGTTATTGAATGAACTTTTTTAATATCTGCAGAGTAGAATAACAAAATCTAAAAGAAACCTGAAATTGAGATTGAATTAGCTAGAAGCACCAAGAGACAACTGTCAGACAGAGTAAGATATTCTCTGGATTGTTTCTACAAGCCAATTCACTCACATGACTCCACAATACTTGATAGTATGATGGTTCCAACACTAACATTCTCTGAATCAGTGTTAAGGGTACTTCAGACATGGAAACTGCAGCGGAAGGAGGTTTCCAATAAAAAAGCCCCTTGAACAAACAATATCTTTAAGAATCACTAGTGAATTTTCTTTTTATCAAAAAACAGAAAGTTAGACTGATGCAATGGGATCCCAAATAATATGTTTGCTTTCATTAGCAGGGAGAGCAGTCTAGTGAGGAGTACTGTGCGGTGCAGGAGTAAAGGGGAGCAATCAAGACATAAAAACCTCTAAAGCTAAGAATTTATATAATATTATATTTCTGCCTTAACTTGTTGGTGTTATAAGAGCATCGTCTAAAGTGTGATAGAATAAAATAAATTTGAAGGAGTCAGACTTCTTGCACTCCGGTTTTGAATATTTCATTACTTATTTAGTAACGATCATTGTGTTTTCTCTCAAAGTGTTTTTATTGAACTTTTAGTCATAGTGAGAATGAATGTACATATATTAAACTACCTGGTTTTACCACATTGTGGAATTATTTAAATCTAACCTAACATGTACAAAAGCACACCACAGATTGCACCATGCCACCAATTTAGTACATAAAAATCAAGCTGACATGGAAAAGTTCATGAAAAATCCAATTAACTTCATAAACTCTACATGCATAAAAAGTTAAGAATGTAAAGAGAAAATATTTATGAATTTTCACTTAAAGTTTTTTTTTTGTTAAAGCTGCTCCGGTTTGATCACAAACCTTTCACACTGGTAGGACAAATCAACTTCTAAGCATTCCTATTTGGTTTGTTGTGGAGCCATTTCTGTCATATATAGAGTAGGAGGGGTTAGAACACAAGGAGGACTATGAATCAAAAGGGGCGGTGGATCCAGGCAACAGTGGTCCTCGCTCCAGAGGTCAGTGTCAAGTCAGCACCGTCAGAAAAACTGTGGGCACTCGGCTGGAACTAAATGTGGACACCGAGACGCCAACTGGTAGACTGCTGCCAAGGACCTCTCACCCCGCAGCGCTTTCTGCCTCTCCTTTAGCCCCGTGTCTCAGTAATGAGCGGGAAGTCTCTGCCTCCCACCTGCACCCAAAGTCTGCCACATCACATCCTCTTATTCCATTCTGCACTTATTTAATCCCTCAGCTTAACATTTTTATTGCAGCAAATGGCAGAATAAAGGAGGGGATTAAAGGACAGAGCGTTGAAATTTGAATCCTCCGGAGTCGTCGTACTCATATTGTTAGAATTATTTATAACCGAAAACCTGAATGTGTGACTGAAGAGTTATGGTAAGTGTGTTTGTGCGGAAGAACAATCTCTGGTACATGTGGAAGACAATGGCACTGCTAAGCTTGAAACATCTGTAAATGAGCTGGATGTGATTCCACACACACTAATTTGTGAGTCCGAACACATGACAGAGCAAATAGGATTACAGTATGGATGAAGATACAGTGGATCATCCAAACCCCATAATATCAATTCCATGAAGAGATGTGGCTGGGGTTATGGCATGAAGCAGGCAGATGTGGAGAGGGCGGGGGTGAGAGGTTTACCAGGGGCGGGGCGGGGCAGGGCAGCGGATTAACTGGTCACAGGTCAGACATACAGTGCAATGATCTAATGGCTTGTGCACATCAGCTTAGCTCATGTTTTCCAAAAACAAGATAGAGAAACGAGGTCAGGATTCAAGAGATGAAAAGCACCACAAATAGCACACCGAATAAATGAAATGCACCAAAGTTCATGTAGTTCAATTTTTTTTCTCCTTCTCTCCCTCTGGAATAGATCTTTGTTTATCTTAATTCCTCAAGGATAGAAGCTATGAGAGGAAAGCATGTGATACACACATAAAATTTTCTATTTTCAAACTGTAAATACATGTACTCTATTTTTGGAATTTTTTTTAGAATTGTATATTTTTGTTTAAAGTACAAAAGGATTTTTTGCTCAAATACGGTAGTATGTGTTGCTGAATCTAAAGGGGGAATTGAAATGCCTCTAGCCTTTACTGTGTAAAGGTTCAAACGGTGTGACATGACCAGCATGCTATATGATGAGTTTTAGCTATCACTATTTGACCAACCTGGACTACTTTGTGTCATTTGGTAATCATAAATCAGAGTAAATAAAGACCACATGTTGGATATGTAATTATAATATATGTGCCACCACTTGACCATGTTCTGCTACATTTATGTTTAATGTTTGTGCATTAGGCAGATGCTTTCATCAAAAGTGACTTAGAAATGTTGATATAAAAATGCAATTAAGATCATAACGCTAACAAAAACCTACTTAGAAGGAAGACCTTCTAAGGTCTAGACCACTAGTCTAGTTCTTTTGGAGGTGACAGAGTGACAGTGCGGAGGGAAATGTACACAGTGCAGTATGTACAGGGTACCTGCTAGGGCAGGAAATGCTCTTTAATGAGTTGTTTCTTCAAGATTTTCTTGAAGATAGTCAGAAATGCCATTGATCTGGTAGCTATGTTAGATAATTTCAACAAGAACAGATAGAAAGACTCTGGACTGTGTTGAGCATGCCATTGTGGTTGCAATGTGACAAAATATTAAACATTTCAAAGCGTTTGAAGTCTTTTGCAAGGCACTGAAGACATTATAAGTCAGTGTGACACTTACTTCAAACAGCTATGCAATATTGTTTTTGCATAATATAGAATGCATTAAAATATATTATGATTGAATTGAAAGATTAGAGACCATTTTAAAGAAATCATGTACAAATCCACACAGATCTCCACAACTATTTAATCAAATAAATTTTACACCAGACTACATTAAAATTTATACAGTTAAAAAAAAAGAATTCTTGCATTTGTTCATACATTTTATTAATTTCTCTTCTGGCAGCTTCAAGGACCTGCCAGTGCGACAGAGAATGGGTGATTCTGGGGCCAGGGAAGGGCTGGAATGCCAAGCATGGGTTTAAGCTGTACGGTAACATCTATGTCAAAAGCCTTGTCGTGTGTAAAGCTAAATCACTTGAGCTGTTCGGCTGTTGAGTAGGAACTCCTCAGACAATCCAATAGGAACACATTCAACAAGGTCCACAGGAGCCAGGCTGACATGTGACCGGCTGCAACACCTCAAGGCTAAAGGTCAAGTCAGATTTCAGCAAATCTGAGCAGGCAAGGCATGAGCTTATACTCAGGGAGTGAAAGGAGCATGACTTGGCCTCCAACCTTTACCTACTAAAACCCTTGAAGATTTTTATGCTGACCTAGAGTTGACTCATTCATCTGGGATGTTAGCTATACTAATTATTACCTGATAGCCTCCTGATGCCAAATGCAATTCACATCCAGCCAACTTTCCAAGAATGTGCCACACTGGCTGGTGCCAATCTCCTTTAATGTTCTTGCAGTGTTT
Organism: Xiphophorus couchianus; assembly: GCF_001444195.1. Lineage (NCBI taxonomy): Eukaryota > Metazoa > Chordata > Actinopteri > Cyprinodontiformes > Poeciliidae > Xiphophorus > Xiphophorus couchianus. The sequence continues at coordinate 20,265,958 of NC_040239.1, forward strand.
CAGGCACAATGTGCCAGCCAGGTAAATGTATTTTCTTTGTTTGAGATTGTAATATTTGGGTCTCTGGGGTAAAGTGGTGTCCCACTGGTGACATCTAAGAATCAAGCTAGGATGCACCCTGAAATGACGAAGCATTTAACAAGAAAAAAAAGGAGATTAAAATAGTGCCAAGGGATGGATTCAGAATCTGTGCATTAAACTTTGATCCCACAGCTCTTCTTGCTGACTTTAGTGGCAAAGATATTTGAAAGGAGGACCACAGCTCTTCAGTTATTTGGACATAATTATAGGCACAGAGGTTTCTCCTAATTCAATTTCTCTCTACATCAAGGTCTATTTGCACAACCTGGTGGTGACCTCCTGATTTGCATGTTTGACTTGATGTCTGCCCCCTGGGGTGCTCCTGCATTTTATGATGGCAGCTAATCATATCTTGACACCCAGATTTGACCCAGATCAATATAAGGATTGGTATGAGTGGTGTGTGTATCGATGGGGTTGTATCACTAAATGTGTCTAGATGTTCAGTGCTATCTCTGATTGTGTGTGTGGATCTGCAGATATAAATGCATTCTTTGTGTATTTTTGGGCCAGTTGCCTTTCTTTGTTGATTAGATAAGAGATGTATCCTGCAGAAGGTGGACACGCTGGAGGAGAGACAAAGAGAAGACAGGAGTGGCGTTTTTCCATCCACTCTATAGCTTAGCCCTTAGAGGCTCACACAAGTGATAACTAGTGTGTCTCTAAGTCATTCTGATAACATGGTGGTACACACAGCATTCCTTGTAGTAGGAAGATACACTTACAAGTGTACAGGATTTTCTGTCTGGTTGAAATGTATGCACTAGTAGTTCCACAACAAGACCACAACTTTAAACACAACATGACATAAGAAATCCCTAAACATCTACAAAGTAATTGACTAGTCACTGCATCAACCCTGACTGGTGTCTCAGTGTTCTAAAAACAAATCTGGTGTTTTTGTAATCCTTGATCTACTAAGTTACAATAACAATAACAGTCTCCAGTGCAGACAATGTTACTGAGTGAAAAATACTTTTTTCAGTACCAATAGGGTGTAGAAAGTCAGTAAATATGATATGATGTATAGCACTTTGAAATGCCTTGCTGCTGAAATGTGCTATACAAATAAAATTTGATTTGATTGATTGATTGATAAAAAGATATAAAAGGTAAGAAGCTGTTATAAAGGCAATTAATTTTCTAAATTATTTCCAAAATACAGTTCACTGAAATTTCAACAGAGAGACAGAGAGAGACATAGTCCACATGCTTCATAGCGATAACAAACAGCTTAGTTATACACTGAGCAAAAAGAAAGAAAAAGCGGAACTTTTTATTACATTACATTGGCTCAGATACCAGATCGATTTCAAAGCTGAAAACTTTGCTGACACAGAGGTTGGGGGTCACTTGGGGCTACACAAAGCAGTGTCATGCCATGGACGGTCACAGGATATTGGTAGATAAACAACCGGAGCAGGAAAACAGTGTTGAGGATTAGGAGTCATTGCATCAGTGAGGGATCAGCACAGCCTATCTCATTAGTTCCTGACACAATAAGCAAAGAAACCGTCTAAGCACTTTCTGCTTCCTAGGCCACAAACAAGTCATTATTACACCTTGGTATTGCTTTTCATTTTCAAAATAAATATATTTTCTTCTTCTGCTTTCATATTTCTCACCTAGTTACATTAGTTTAGTGGGTGATTCTACATTTCTAAGCAATATTCAAGCATAAATAGATTATATTTCTAAGCACAAAAAACAATGCTTTGCTTTTGTATTAGTAATGTTCAAAGTAGACTTTTCTTATTTTTTATAATCGCTATCAAAGGGTAGGGTTAGGGTATAATACAATAATACAGGGGATAAAAAAATATGTAATAATGTGATCAATGATATTTACCTGTAGACTGTATAAATTTGACTAAATGTTTAGCCTTATCTGAGCATTCAATATTCAAATTTGAAAATACTTTATTAATCACAAAGGGTAATTAAATGTTGCGGTAGATAATAAATTGAAATTCTTCAAAGTTATTATTGTAGATAGTGATGGCTGTTGGCAGGAACAATCTCTTGCAGCGATCTGTATTACAGTAAATTTGAAGAAGCCACTCACTGAAGATACTCTGTTTTCCTAGGCTCATGAAGAGGATAGCAGGGTTGTCCATAATTTTCTTGATTTTATGAAGAATACTTCTTTGCATCATCGTCTCCAGTGGTTTCACAGTTGACCCGAAAACAGAACCAGCCTTCTTTACCGAGTAAGTCTCTCCTGGAGAGTAATCTCTTCAGCACCTTCCTGATGTGGGTTGTCAGGGAAAACAGCGCTATAGTCATTAATGACTGATGGGTGAGTTTTCTTTGGTACCAGAAGCAGGCAAGACATCTTCCACAACAACGTAACATTCTCTAGGGTCAAGCTAAGGTTGAAGAGGTGCTTCAGAGCTGTTCTGCACAGGCCTTCAGGACTGTGGGGCAGCCCTGACCTGCAGTCTTGTTCTGATTCAGTCTCTCCAGCTGCTTCTACACCTGACTTCTAGATACAGAAAAGTGGGAGGGGGAGGCAAAGGGAGCAGCAGCATCTCCTGCCATTGTAGTGATTTTAAATTCCAATGATATTTTTGAGATTTCCATGACAGTAGTTATTTTGTAATCTGCTTTTGTTTTGGTCCAGTTCTTACTATCTCTAAGCTGAGCTATTTTTTTTAAATTAAAATAAAGATGATAATATTACTTACAATTGCAGGTAAATGTTTTAGAGCCCCAAACCTCTTAATAGAACATTTCAACAAAAACCTTTACTATCCCTTAAAATACTACTCTCTGCTTCACATTTTCAGTCCAAGTTCTTTGAATAAGCCTATACATTCCAGTCATATTGTGCTATCCTGTAATTCAGTTAACAAGTGTTTGTTTTAAAGAAGAAGAAATGGCAGACAAAACCAACCACCATCACCTAATTTTTTTTAAGATTATTATCTCGCCAACAGTCTTTGTGGCAGTAAAGATTACTAGCAAAGAGACTCTTGCATTCCAGTGACAATTGGGAAAGACAAGATGTGATTTCTTAATGAGCGGATAAAGACATAGGGTAGATATGGGATAAAGACAGCAGCTAAACTCATAATAGTAGTTTATGTTCTAGCACTCACGGTGTTTCTCTGGGATTATTGGATTAATTGCACACCAGGGAGTGCATTTAAAAACAGTTCACACCCACAAAAAGGATGCATATTATTCAGGGCTATTACTTTGGCACTATGTCAACACCCTAAAACTATCCACAGTTCCACAACAAATGGGATTAAAAACATGCTAGTAAGCTTTCAGGTTGCCATCGACGCCCTTGATTACTACTTCTGTAAGGTTGTACATACATGATGTGCATGTTACTTTTCTCAGTAGTCGTTGAATGTCAAGCTCAGAGGGCAGATTAGAGCATGTATCGACTCAATGAGAAGAGGCCATATGGGCAAATGCGATCCATGTCCATGGAGCACTAATCTGGGGATGCCCTCCGAGCGACTAAAGATGGACACTACATGCAGAAGTTAAGAGGCTTGAGGATTGCAAAGCAGCAGGTGGCCAGCTCTGCTGTACCTTGCATAGGAGCGCCCCCATCTGACCCAGATTACTGATGGAGGATATAGACTTGACCATGCAAGAAGGTTTTAAACATTTTCATGCCAAGCAGTAAATTGAAACTATATGTGAAACTCTTTCAAAGTTTACAGTATAGCTGACCACTGATTGGTAGGTTATCTTAAAGTCACACTTTAATAGAAACAGGCTGAATATACAGAATGATAGCAAAGCTACAGTGCATGGAAAATATATCAATTTGGGTACAACTAAGTCTTTTGGAGAATGGTTGACCAGGGTTCCAGTCTTCTTGAAATAAGTCTCTTTCACTTCAAGTTCAGTTATAGTGTTCACTCAAATTATTATTTTGTTTTAAAGGATTTTTTCTGCTGTACTGGTCTTTATTAGGTAGTGAATCAACAGTAAAGCAGGTTGTGAGAGAGGGGGAATACATGCGGCAAAGGTCAACACTTCAACCATGATAGCCGCGTCGAGGACTGAGACCTCTGTACATGGATTGCGTGTGTTACCCCTGCACCACTGCCAAATGAAAGTTCTTTCTTGAACTTTCACTTGACTTTAGTTATGGACTTTGACTGGGTCACTCAAATAAATATGCTCTGATTTTAATCAGCAAAGTAACTCTGCTTATATGTTATGGGTTATTGTCCTTTGGACGGTAGACTGCCACCGTTGCATCTTTTACAGCCTCCAAATGTTTTTTCTTAGATTTTTGACTTACATTTAAGTGTATTGTTCTTTCTATCCACTCTGATGAGCTTCCATGCCTCTGCTGCAGAAGAACATTATATCCACCACATGATGCTACAAGCACAGATGCTACGGTCGGACAGGGGGGTGGGGGTGAGGGTTCAGAGAAATGTGAAGTTTTAGCCTTCTGGTATATTTAGTTTTTTCCACAGTGGTTAAAAAGTTAAAATGTGGTCTCATCTGACCAGAGCACCTTCTTAAACATGTTTGCTATGTCCTCTATTTGGCTTGTGGTAAACAGCAAAAGGGAGTTCTTGTAGTCTTGTTTCAACAATGACTTTTCTTCTTGGCATTGCTTCTAATAAAGCAACTCCTCCAGAATTACTGAGAGCCTCCTGGCAACTCTGATAATGCTCTTTTTGCTAGCCCTGTCTGCTATGGAGACAGACACGTCTTGGTAGGTTTTTGCCATAACATAACTGTTTATATTCTAACCCTTCTTTAAACTTCACCACCACCCTGAGATGTCTGCTATGTTCCTTGGTCTTCATAATGCTGTTTCTTTAACAAACCTCTGAGCCCTGCAAAAAACTATTTTTAAGCTAATATTAAAGTCGGACAAACTAAATGACACATGAATAAAATTTTTGGAACCGGGGGTGTGCCGTGGTGGTGTAAGGGTTAGCGCGGCCCACATTTGGAGGCCTCAAGTCCTCGACGCGGCTGTCGTGGGTTCGATTCCCGGACCCGGCAATATTTACTGCATGTCTTCCCCCCTCTCTTTCCCCCTTTCCTGTCAGCCTACTAGAGCCCACAAAAATACCCCCTGGAGGGGTTAAAAAAAAAAAAAAAAAGATTTTTGGAACCGGATTTTATTGAGGGATATCAAAGTATAACAGGCTTGTATAACAGGCCAAAGTATAACAGGCAAGGTTTTCTGATTTTGATTTGGAAGAAAATAAAAACAACAACTGAACCTTTTCTTTCTGCTTCACAACTGCATGATACTTTGTGTTGGTCAGAAATTTCAATAAAATAGCTACATGTTTGTAGTTATATGACAAAATGTAAAAAGGTGGCAAAATTGGAGGACTTAATAAAGAGTGAATACAAAATAGACCTCAAGGGCATATCTGGCACTAAGATGGTAATTGGATTAAAAAAGCCCAATACACTTTGGAAAATTGTACGAGTGTTTCACTGAACGTTGTTGAACTTTCATGTACTGATCAAAAGTTTTGGAATGCTTTATGCTTTTTTATGCTATTTTTTTGCCTGCAATGCTGGTTTGAGTTTGACTCACATTTGGAAACACAATGTTCTGTAAAAAAGGTTTACATGGTGCAGGGGTGAAATAAAAAACACACTGTGTCCCAGACACATCTCTAGTTATAATTAAGATAGCTCAACCACCATGAAAAATAATATAGCAAAATCTGATAAAATGCAAAATGATTAACTGTTTGAAGCTGCTTATTGATGCAAAATTAATGATTAACAGTCACATTTAAGAGGCAGGCAGTGGAAGGGCAAAGCCAATGTTTTTTTTGTTTGTCTTTTTTAAGAAAGTACTATCCTTTTTCAGAAGCTCCCTTTTTGGTTGTAATACAGAAATGGGATTTTAATTTGTGTTATTTTCGCTTTAGACCTAAATATTAATATTGTGATCATATACATTTTTTAATCAAAAGTAATTATAAACTAAACCCTTATTACCCCACAAAATTAGAGACAATTATTTCTATTAGCTTCACCAAGTCTGGAATCCTTGACATGAGCTCTCTCCACATTATTATGATTTGGTCTGCAACTAATGTGACCCAGACAAAAGCATGAGACGGCCTCAGTGAATCCAGGTCGAAGGTTAAAGAATAGTTTGCCGGAGTTTATCTACATATTTCCTGCAACATTAGCTGAACATGAGTTGGCTGAGCTGAGAAAACATTGAAATACATACAAAAACACAGACAACACATGCACATATTTGCAAGTGATCTTCTACCGAGACAGCCAACTTCCACCACATCAAGCTGAAAAAACAGTGGTGGGAGGACATGAGATTCATCCGAGTGAGCCTAGATTTCCTTTTAAAGCGTTAAACACCCATCAGATGTGTGGGGGGACGTGCGTGTGTGCGTGTGTGTGTGTGTGTGTGTGTAGTGATGAGGTGCAGACAGCTAGAGTGTTTCATGGTCAGCAATGCGTGGATCAGGGAGGTGAGTGTCACAGTCTAAATGAACCTAGAGCAGGATAGAGCCCATGGAATGGCAGCGCATGTGTCAACACATTTTTTCTTTAATAGAAGCCACTCCCTTTTGTCTCTGCTGTGATGTGGCAGATTGCTAAGTACATTTGCAGATACACTGGCTGTAGGAAAAGAAAAGAGTAAAATCAGCTCCCAGTACATCACAGAAAAAAAGAGTTTGTAATTCCTAAAGATTGGATAAGTTTTGTAGCTACCACTTTTAATTTTTCTGAACAAGATCAGTAAGTCTAAATAAAATCCTAACTATCATTATAGAAAATATTCAGAAATGCGAACCAATGTAAAATAACAAAGGGACATATCAACTTATATATGTTGTGACAGGTGAAAACAGAAGGGAGTCCCTTTCTGCAGTCCATTATGGTTAATTGCAGTTTTAAGCGATATTGCTTGTAGGAGAGCAGGGACAGTAATTAAAGTACAGGTAAGACATTAACTTACTTTTGTTAGTCATTAATCAGTGTTTACATTCAGAGAGCTCTCCCTTTGTAATTAATAATCAGCTTGGACAATGAATAATCACCTAAGAGGAAGTGATTTGTAGGTGTGTTGGCGTGTGTGTGCGTGTGCGCTTCTGTATGTGCGTGTTATTAGCAAAGGGGCTTTCCCACCTTTGAAACAGCAGACTCTGTGATCAAGCAGCCCACCAAAAAAGATCATAAACCAAAACATTCTCACTGCTGTACACAGCACAATGCCTTCTTTATTCTGTAATTATTTATCTAAAAAAATTTATAAATTCCAAAGCGTTAGTAATATAAAAATATTGCTTTACTACTTTCTTCAAACCAAACACATTTTACTAACATTTTTAACTGTATAATTTGTTTTATTTGGACAATAATGCACTTTAAGCTGATTGTTCTGGAACTGAACTAGATTTAGCTGGTCAATCCAGCTTACCTTGATTTGCTTACCTTTTTGCATGAAGTATACTGAGATGACATTAGTTGGGGATTTGTATGATGCAAATAAATTGAACCGAAACCAAAATAAAAAAAATATACAGTATAACTTCTTTGCCATTATCTAAATAAACACACACTGGGATGATGTAAACCAACATTATTCCAGTTGTACACACACTCCTAATATTCCTGACACATTCAAGAAAATTAGGTAAAACAATGTCCTAATTCCACCGTGTCATATTTAACCTGAGCTCAACATGCCGCTTACTGATAAAATACCGCTAGTGTGACAGGTCAGTGCCAAATGCTAAAGCACTGATCTTGACAAGATAAAATTATTTTACTTGATGTAATAAAGAGGAAAATAAAATAAAACCACATAAGACATAGTCAAGACTTAAACAGAAATTAATATGTCTTGGAAATGGTATAGAAAAAACACTGCATTATGTTTAAATATTGTGCAGGTTAAATACGCAATTGAACTTCATACTTGAAAGTCAAATTTTCTAAGTTCCTTGAAAGAAATACAAGCCAGTCACAAGAAGCCAGATTTCTGACTGCGAAATATGAGAGGCAGATAGACCCAAAAAGTTTGAGGAAGAGAAGAATAAGAATAGAAAAAAATAATGCCCACACTGCAAATAAAGCAAAAGGAGGGCTGATCCTTTATCCCATTTTTCCATGATGCTGCATGGCCAATAGAAGTTGAATACTTTGCTAGCCCACAGACATTTTAGCGTGGGTCTGTCTGAACATATGCCATTCTCCACACCAGCCCCAGACTTGCCTCAGGCCCAGCTCTGCCTGGCTACACACAAGAGCAGTAGTTCACATTGTGATGTGAGCCCCTGGATATGTGTGCACGCATGTTGGGCATGACAGCAAGGATTCACTGGTTTATTTTCTGTTACTGAGAGGCTTTATCTTTAGCCCCAATTACCAACACTTACACATACACACAGGCAAACACCATGGCAACCGAGACAACAGCAGCCATGGTGGCATTTGGCTTGACTGAAATTCTGCTCCACGATGCCCTGACAGCCTTCCCTCAACCCTCTCTCAACCTTGTCACCTCTGTTGCTCTGCTGTAACTCTCACCACAATGGTCGCTGCCTGTGAACCTGCCAGGCTGCCAAGGACACAAAGATGACTGAGGCAACCTTTGACATCAGAAGCTGCCACCAAAAGACCAGAGACAAGCTGAGTTGGCAGCTCTCTTAGCAGGCTAGAGACCCAGATCTTTTCAGCCCAGTTAAAGTAGCAGGAGTCAACATAGCACAAGTCAATAGTGCACACATACCAAAACGATAATGTGTCAAACAGCTCTGTGTTTGGACAATGTTAGGCACGGCAAAAGTTTTAAAATTGGTGACCTCGGTACTTTGGCTGTACCGCAGCTGTCATTTGACTGACAGCAGTCGCTGAGAAGAGGCCGAAGTCAGGAGAGTAAAAGAAAATGACATTTGGACATGAAATAAAGCAGTGATTTTGTTCTGAAAGCTAGGTGACATTTCAAGGAGCTGATTCACTGGTAGATGTTCAGGCCAACCACCCACACTGCTTCATGTGGAACAAGCCATTTTCAGTTAAAGAGATGAGATAGCAATGTTAAGAGATGTACTCGCAGACATATGGGGGCATGTGTAAGATGACCTATACATTCACTATGATGTCAGTGAGCAGCTTTGAAGGGAATAAAATCACAAGGTATGAACCTCCGAAGCGGCAATGGAAATGAGAGGTGAGAGAGGAATGCACAGTCCCCTGCAAAAGTATTCATACCCTTTAGACCTTTTCACATTTTGCTTGGTTACACCCATACATTTCAATGCATTTTATTGAGGGTTTACATGATACAAAGAGGTCTGAGTTTTAAGAAGTTTTTACATATTAAGTTCTGAAAAATGTGTCTCACTCTTCTACAGTTGCAGTCTTTTCGTATGGGTCACATTTTACATTCAAAGACAGAAATTGTTACCCATTCTACTTTTGAGAAAAGCTCAAGCCCAGCCAGATTGGATGGAGAATGTTTGTGAACAGCACTTTTCAAGTCTAATCCCACAGATTCTCAAGGGGATGCTGTTCTGGACAGTGACTGGGTCATTTGAACATATCATTATGGTCTGATCTAAACTATTTTATTATAGGCTTGTCGGTTTAAGTGGACAACCACATACAGACCAAAAGTGGCTGGATGGAAATTAACTAGGCACTTTCAGATTTCTATTTTTTTTCACTATGAACAGCTTTCTGTCCACTTTCCAAACATGGAATTGTTTGTGTTGGTCCATTATCTGAAATCCACACAAATCCATTGAATTTTATGGTTATTATGTGACAAAATGTGAGGCAAGATATTCCAAGTTTCCCAGGTATCTGTGGGTAGGTACATATTTAACAAGTGGTGACTCAATACATTATTTTAAAAGTGCCTTGAAATACATAACATATATACTGTTTTCTGTTTAAAGTCTGAGTCTTCTCTTTGTTTCTCAGTGTGTGCATATCTAAATGTGCGTCACTCTTCAAACAACATCACAATCATCATCTCTTATCAACAGTCATGTTGAGGATTACAGCTTTCCTCCCTAATCCTACATTAAGGACACATTCTCATGATGGACATGACATCATCAAGGCCAGTGAACTGCAGTGAGGGCACAGGGACAGAAGGCCAAACACTGCAGGAGAGGATTAATGAATATAGGAGGCAGAGTGGATGATGAAAAAGACAAGACAAAGAAGTCGGAAATAGAACTGAACTTGCACTGAAAGTTTATGTAAGAAAATCTTTGTGTATTCATGTTTTAAAATAGCATGAAAGCTTAGAATGCTTGAGTCTGATTGACAATGATTGCTCTCAATCAGTGCTAAGTTGGCGGTATGCAGATTGATTTACTTAACACACAAACACACGTGCAAATAAAAAAATATTACTATTTCAATAGACACAGTTAAACTCAAGTCTATTCATACCACTTGAAGATTTAAGTTCAATAACCTTTCTTGTATTCATCAAAATAAAACCCAGACAGCTGTGTTGAGGATTAATAGCAAACACACAAGCAGTGCTTACGCTTACTCTATTTCTAGGCTTTACATTATTTTTCATTATTTAAAATTAATTATATCCATATCAACAATTAATGGAAAAACTTCACCGTTTGACAATATTCAAACTTTAAAGTATTAAGTTCTTTACTTGATCCAATGACGCCAACAATATTGCAGAGTTCAGGCTTTGAAAGACGTGATTGTTGAAGAGTGTGTAGATACAGAATACCAGATTATTACCTGCAGAAACTCTAGGGCAGTCTGGCAACATGGGCTCAAGCTGTGTGTCCAGTGGCTCGGGACTCGATACCCAGTTACAACAGCACTGTAGGAAACAAAACCAAGGAAACAAATACATCAAAACATATATCATAACGTTTACTCTTGAGTATATTATTATTATGACAAAAGGACAGAGGACAACTGCAGTTTCCTAAAGATTCAACATACAAATAGATGTAAACTGCAATCAATATTTACTTAAATCAGGAATAGTAAGAGACAATGTAAAAACTAAAATGGTAAAGAAAAGCTCTGTAATGTTGACCATGTAAGAGAAACAACAGAAGGCACAGCAGAAGAGAAAAAGGAACAGGTGGGCAAAAAAAATAAATAAATAAATAAGCGTGCAAAAGTATGAACGGTGGGGGAAGAGGAGACAAAGACAAGAACAAGCAATTAAAAGCTCTGTGACATGCTGCTAAGACAGCTTGACGTTTGTTTGCAGTGGAGAACTGAGGCCTTCTACTATGGCTGATCACTGGGCGCCCTGGAGGGAGAGGGTGTCTGCCCCGCTTGCTGACCCATAACCCCCTGCAAACACCCCAACTCTTCTCAAACCCCTTGTGGTTGACAACTCCACTGTCAGAAAGGGAGGAAGACCTCTTTATCTGCTGTTGCTGTCTTCATCCATCTTGTGTATCGCTCCTAGTTTATATGTGCTGCCTCACACTGGGGTGTTTCACACATACAAAGTTTGAATCTGATGCTCTTTCAGTAAAATGTATCAATCCATAAGAACAGAGAACTTTACCTTTTGCTCTAGTTTTGAGTTTTCATTGACTGGGTCAGTGGATGACAACACATCAAACTGTGTTTGTCTCTTTTGGCTCTGCAGTGTGGACTGGTATGCTCTGGTTCATAGGGTTAGAACAAAAACAAGGGAATAGGGGAAACGAGACAGGGAGGCTGAGAAGGAATGCTTAGAGAAGACGCTCCCCTAGATAAGATAAAAGTTCAACAGAAGAAAGAAAAAATGTAAAGAGATTAGAATGTGCAGCTGGCGTCCTTCTGATTCACTGCTTATCTGCCCTTGTTTACTTTCACCCTGGCCCCCTGACAGCCATTACTGTGTAGAACATGCTTGTGTGTGCGTAAAGGTTTCTGTGTGTGGGTCAGTGACTTCATTTCGGGGGAGGGTCTCCCACAAAGATGCGTTGTGATCCCTTCAAACTCAAATACACAGAAAAAAAGGCACACGTGCTTCTGAATTCTCCTTCTAACCCACAGACTTCCAAGGTGATTGAGAAGTCGGACAAATTTGCAATACTTCTCGTGCTATAACCTCTAACAGACACCACGGTATGTGAATAGTTGATTCATACAAATCAAATGAAAACAAAAACAAAACCACATTATTTCAAAAGCTTGCTGAAGATTAGAAAATGTTTAGGGAGAGATAGTGGCTCCCATAATACAAGTTTTGCTTTGAAGAGTAGTTCCATCAGTCCAAGGTTTACAAAACTCTCAGGATTTCAAAACAAGTGAAATGCTTGTGAAAAGTATCAGACTCAAGAAAGAAGTTAAAGTCAATGATGTCCATTTAAACAAAAATGTCCAATTAAAATAAGACCAAACAGAGGTGCACGTGTAGAAAGTGAACCCCAGAATCTCATCACTGCAAGTACAGGCAGAACTGCTGCTGCTAGTGCCAAAACCGCACATGCAAGATCTTAGAGGGATTGTCACAATTTTATTGCACCAGGAAAAGTCAATTTCTCAAACAAACTTGTAAATGTGTTGTACAGGCAGAACAATGCAAATGGCGTTCTTACAGTAACATGGTTAATGCAGAGCAAGAGCAAATTTCACTATTTCAGAGTTTGTGAAGTGTAGTTATGCTTAAGTTATGGTATATGTTTTCTGTGTTATAAAAGGGATAGTTTCTTCATGTTGATTCATCTTTGAGTCCTGTACCACATCAAAGAGTTTGGAGATAATATCACACATTCGGTCTGAAAGTATAAGAACAAACATTCAGAGACAGAATGAACAGTGTTACTGAAAAGGAAGAAACTGACCACTACAAAGTAAAAGTTTATTTCTAATTTTTACTTATTTTACATTTTTGACATGTTTTCAATGATGAACTGAGAAAGTATAAAGGCATCAGTTATGCTGTGTGCTTGTCTACATGTGTTTGCTATGTTTTAAAATAAAAATATTACAGAGAGAAAGTGACTTGAATTATTTCTATAACTTCTGTACCAGGTAAAACTTCAGTCTTTTGCCATCAACAGCTTGAAGAATCTGTTCTACACCAAAGTAGCTACTGTAGACCGATGATGAAATATGTAACCTTTTCATGTAGAAATATAAAATCTCTAAAACTGAATAGATTAAAAATAAAATTAGCATTTTTTTAAAACAATAACATAATGTTCTAGAATTACTTGACTTATTTTTTATTGAATTAAAATGATTTGGGAACTTTTTTTAATTAAAAAAAGGAAAGGAGGTATCAAAAAAGGCCCTCTTGAATTGAGTCCATCGTGTTTCATTCATTCCTTTGGTCACATAAATCAAACACAACTGTATTTGGAGAGGATATAGAAAAAGTAAAGCCACAAAGGTTGAAGAAAGATCAGTGAAGAGATGAAAGGGGAAACACGGGAGGCAGCTGGGGGCTTTAGTACTGGAAGAAGATGAAAAGTCATCTTGGTAAACAGTGGCATATTGTGTATTTTTAGATCTTTTGCTTTGCCCTAGATGTGTTCTCCTCTGAGTCTGAGTTTGAGGGCAGAGCTGTGTGGAGCAGCACAGAAGCAGTGGGGCTCCTTGACTGCTACATCAAGTGTCTCATTGTATCTTCTTTAATTCATTCAGTTTGTCTGGAGGAAGATGTCAGCTGGGCTGTGGCGCAGAGGGCTGAAGGCGACTGGAGAGGGAGAGAAGGAGGGGAGTCTTTCAAAGGGCCCTCCTCCATCCCTTACAACTCCGCTATCACCACCAATGGAGACATGGAGGTTTGGCTCTGAATAGATTTGTCAAGGCAACAACACACATGTGCATACAAACTCTTGCATAAATTGACACACACATACATGCACAAACACACACAGACGCACGGAGCACAAAGCCCCAGAGCTGTGGGAGACCACAGGCATAACAGCCTTCATATAAAGGCAAGGCCTGCTGGCTGGGATTAGAGAAGGGTGACATGACAATCGCATGGCACATCACATCGGCTGTCTCTGATGCATGGCATCATCACTTCAAGCTGCTCGTCTACCGATCATTCCTTGCGTTCAACTAATCGACAAAACAGAAACAAATAGGTAGATAGATAGATACGGCTTTTCCCACAACTATGTAGCTCTGCGTATGTTTCTCTCTATGTTTTATATAGTTCCACGATTTCCACAGCATTTTAAATGTGGACAGAATTGCAAAGTTAGATGAAACTCCCCCCCACCTGCTCCCAAACTCCCTGAGAAATGAATTTATTGTACACATTTAAGCATGGGTTATTAAAGTTTACCAAGGTTTTGAAAAGTTTACAGTTCAAAACTGCTAAATAGTCCCATCATACGTTTCCTACGGTTACGCAATCATTACAATCACAAGCATGAGAAAGATAGTGAGTTCTCTGCTGTCTCTTTCGCCACCTGTTTCTGCACACTGATGTTTAGGTGTCCAAAGGATAGCTAGCACACTCATTCTTTCTTTTCTGCAATGACACCACTTTTGGGGAAAAAAAGAAAAAAAAAGGCTTCTAAATTAAAGCAGTAGTATTCATTTTTGAAAACCTATAATATTCAAAGCAACAAGAAATTTAAATCTACTAAAACATTCAGCTCATTGTTGCTTCTTTCAATATCTGCATTTTTAAATTAAATTAAAAATAAATTAGTATGCATAATACCACTGCAACCTTATTAAGTGAGTTTGAAAAATTGTTGCTTTTCTGTCTTACATAGAAGCAGTTTGATCTTATGGATATTGGTGGTAATTTTTTGTAATTACTGTGTAACTCAATTTTATTATTTTGCAAGAATTGCATTCCAAGCCATGCAAACAAGCCACATATTCTTCTAAAAATAAATAGGACATATTCAAAATACTCTTTATTTCCTAATTGTTTTTTTATTGTATCAATGGTATTACTAAAATATATGTTTAATTTTGCACCAAAAATGTTAGACCTAATAGCAACGCCTTAGTTTCTGGTCCATTCATTGGTTGGCTCCCACTTAAATGTGACTTATTCTATAATAAGTCTAAAACTTATTATAGTTATAAGACAAACTGTTTTTTTTTTTGGTTGTAAAAACAGCTTTCTTCCCCTCCTTTTGAAAATGTGGAAGCAGAGGGTCCATTTTCTCCACTAACCATGCATCTGTTTACAAAACAAACTCTGCATGGCACTTCAGCTTATTCCAGACTATTTGAAGTCTCACAACACCAAGATTTTGGCTTAACCATTTAGATTGAGATAAATCCGTCCCTGTTCAACTAACAGGAACAGGAACAACTTCGAGTTCTGGCAAAAAGTTTACACACAGATTGTATCTGTGTGTGAGATCCACTTCCTGCTTTAGGATACATTTTATACTGGAAGGCATGCTGTTTCTTTTACATTGCCAACAAAAACACACATGCAAACAGGGTTGCCACCAACCACTGCTGTTGGTGTGACTGCCTGTATCATCTGAGAAACATCTCTCACTTAAAGCCTTTCCTCATTGGAACATAGCCACAATGTTAAACTCAAGATCAAACTAATCACTTGATAGCAGATAAAATAAATGGATAAAATGTTATCGATAATGATGTCTTAAAACCAGCATGTGAACACAAACAATAACAGACACATACATACAGTTTGTTGAATCCTATTAATTTCTTTTCAATTACACACAATCTATTCTACTCAGTTCCAAGAATGGCGTGTTAACGCTTTCATTCTGAGAGCAAACAGGAAGAAAAACAGTGGCTCAGTGCCCAAAAGTCTCCTAAACTGTAGCACACACGACAGCTTTCAAGCAACTACTCAGGAGAAGTTCTTGCTCACTTTCTCTGAGCCTGCCTCTCCCATGTCCTCCAGAAGGTATATAATCTCTGTGGATTAGGATGCTTTATTCTCTTGTTTGTGCGCAAGTGTACCAACCACACTCATATATATATATATGAGTGTGTGTCTATGTGCTCTGGGCAGGCCACTAGAGTGTGACAGCAGGCCAGCACAGTGACAGGAGACACCTTGGAGACTGTGACAGGCTGCCAGCTGTACACCATCATTCGGATTTCTCTCTCACACTCAATTCTTCTCTCTCCGCTATTCATCTATCTCCACATACATCAGTTTATTCCCTCTCCTCCATCTGTATTCACTCCATTCAGATTGTACCTGTCTTTTTGTTTTTCCTTTTCCACCGCTCTACAATTTCTCAGTGGCAGTCAATGGGATTTAAATAATTGAACACTTCTCACTATTTTTTTTTGTCTTTTTCTGTCAGTCAATGGAGAAATGTTTCTCTCGCTGCCATTTCTTCTTTTGTTTCAGCTTCACTCTGTATTTTATGCTGTTGCTGTGACGTCAGGTGCCCCTTGTCTGACCCATATGGTCTTTGTAACCTGGCTCAGCAGGCGCTGATCTCTAAATCCCATCTTCTCTCTTCTCCTCTTCTGATCGCTCCATCCCGCCATCCAACGACCTCTTGAACCCCCAAGGGAGGGAATTATCTCTGTCTGACGAGAACAGAGAAGAACCTAGTTGGTGTGCCCCGACTTCACATGCACCTACTCACATGGGCACCCATATCTATACACCACCTAGAGTGCTACTCCGATTCAATGCTAACGCTTCTCTTGGATATGTCGCGGCATAAAAGCCGTCCTCCCTGTGTGTGATTCTGTCCATGTGTCTTACAAAGTACTGCTTACATGTTGGATCCAGCTATGTACAAGCTGCTGATACCGCTGTTCTTTTTGGTTTATTTGTCTAGGATTTGCACAAGAAGTCCACAGAGTGTAATGGTAAATAATCACAAGCATCAGCATTCAGAGTATCCATAGAACCCATCAGTCCACGATCAAAGACCAAGGAGCTTTTGATACAACCACTGCCTCTAAGGGAGAGCCCAGCCACCCTACGGAGAAAACCCATTTCGGCCGCTTGTATCCGCGATCTCGTTCTTTCGGTCATGACCCAAAGCTCATGACCATAGATGAGGGTGGGAACGTAGATCGACCGGTAAATCGAGAGCTTCACTTTTTGGCTCAGCTCTCACTTCACCACGACGGACCGGTACAGCGCCCGCTTGACAGCAGACGCTGCGCCAATCCGCCTGTCGATCTCCCGCTCCCTTCTTCCCTCATTCGTGAACAAGATCCCGAGATACTTGAACTCCTCCACCTGGGGCAGGACACCCCCCCTGACCCGGAGAAGGCACTCTACCCTTTTCCGGCTCAAGACCATGGCCTCGGATTTGGAGGCACTGATCCCCATCCTGGCCGCTTCACACTCGGCTGCGAACCGCTCCAGCGAGAGCTGGAGCGGTTCGCCTCATATTAGACTTAGGATTTCTAAGTCCTAGAAAGGAGGGCATTTCTACTGTGCCCTCTAAAGTAGAAATGTCATTTATATTAAAAATGTATATCCAATCACAAGAAAACACACACAAAGAAAAAAATAAGACAACAACGAACCAAATAATTTCAAAAGCTAACTTGAAGCAACCTGTAGGGCAGTGAAGAAGTAGACCCACATATTTGTATTTTCAGTTGTGTTGTTTGGTCACCCTTAAATGTTTCAGGTCAAACAGATATTATTAAAGAAAAATTACCTACCTAATAAATAATTTGAAAAATAGGTTTTCAAATCATACCTAATGTTTCCCATGTTTAATTATTAAATAACTCTCACCAATAATTTTCCTTCAGTTTCAGCTGGTTCAGTTTCTGCAGTAGAATCAAAGTCACTCACACAGGCTTAAAGATCTCAAAAAGCAACACATCATTCCCTGATCTAGATAAATTCAAGTAGTGAAGAGAAAACAAATATATGGTCTCTATCAGTCTGAAAAGTACTCCTATTTCTTAGGTTTCAGGACTACAGCAAACCACAAAGAGAGAGAGAGATTATCCACAAAATGAGAAAATACTAAGCTGAGGTCAACCATATAAAATGTGGCCGACTGTAAGATACAACAACTAATCCAGGAGTTCACAAACGAACCCAGAACAACATCAAAAGCACTGAAGGCCTCACTTACCTTAGTTATAATTTAATAACAAACAAAAGTGGAAAAAAAAGGCACCATCCAGATAACTGAATGTGCCTGTTATCAGCTATTCAAACAATTATATCCAAGCATTAACCATGAGATGATTTTATTAAAAGACCATTGGCCTTTTAATAAAATAACTGATAGTACCGCTAAGATGACAATTATATCCAAGCATTAACCATGAGAATATTTAGTGATAATACATACATAATGACCATCATAACATTTCTAAGAAAAATGGGTAAGCTGGCAAGCCTGATCACTATGAAGCACAAAGGTGGTATCAACATGTAGTGGGAGTGTTTTGGTGCAATTCACACAATGGATGGTATTATGAGGAAAGAACATTATGTAGGAATATTCAGGAAACTTCTTAAGATGTCAGCCAGGAACTTAAAGCTTGGGTGTAAAGAAACTTCTACTTGAAAAATTATTTGACGGATACCGCTGGAATATTTAAAAAGTGGCAAGAAAGATCTGATTTCAGCATTTAGACTCATTTAATATCAGACAGGAAGAAAAAAAAAGATTTCTTTTTGTATAGAATATAGAAATATCTGCTTTCTACTATTAATACCTGAATATATACCATTGGCCTTTTAATAAAATAACTGATAGTACCGCTAAGATGACAATCCCAAGCTCCTAAAATAGCTTTGTACTCTAGAGGAACAAAATTTGTTAACAAAAATGTTCCTTCGCTTATAATATGTCCTGTTAGGTTTTGGACCCCATCAAGACCTAAAATCAAGCAACCATAGCTCTGTCAAACACAGGTGGACAAAGCTGGAGATAAAATAGTGGAAACAAAAGGCCATGGATATAAAAAGAGAATGTAATACAAAAGCAGGTATGGGGTTAGTGTGTGTGTGTGACAGAGAGAACACATGACATTTGCATCTCCAGCAGCTTTGGTCTTGGCTATTCCTCATCTGTATGTGCATATTGAGTGAGCCCAGGTGATGCATATGGCACAGAGGTCATACCAGAAAGGGCAAATTCTCATATGAAGCCACAAAAAATGCATGCATGCGCGTGCCTTCCATCCTGTTCGCTTATCACATGGCCACATCTAAAACAAATTCATGTAAAGCTGTACACACAGACTTGTTATCAGTTACTCATTGAGATGCTCTTAAAGCAGAAGTGGAAACTGGTTATATTTAAAAAAAAAAAAAAAAGGGGAAGAGATAACACTCCGGTAATAATTGTCCAGAACTTCAAAGGTTTTACTTTAGTGAACGAGTGTTTTATGTGTCTCGTCATTTAAAGCTTAGGGAAAAGATATCATGAATTGTCTCATGCACTTTTCATAGTCTTAATTTTCGTATTAGATTTTCCAAGTGGCTGTATATTTGAGAATGCATTTATTTGTATTACCTGCTGCATCCAGTCCTGTGTCCCTTTGGAGGTCTCCTGATGCCAAATGTTATGTGCAGAGTCAGTGAGAGCCACAGCACACACTCTGTTCTTCACTTGCATTTCCCTTTGATTCATCTGCAAAATAAAAGTAAATTCACCTTGTTAGCCTGGATTTAAGCTTACTCATCACCCATAATGGTATACAGGACACTGCTGTTTAACACATCAATGACAGAGAGCTCAGATTATACTTTTTTAAAAACCAATATACTCTACAGAAACTGAAAATGCTACAAAAAAGTAATCTTCAGAAAAATAAGGATCTGAATACAAATATCTGAATACGCCTTTTCACTGTGGACTCCCAGTAGACCATGCACTGTCAGCTCACTTCTTAAACCACGATGGCTTTTAAGCCAGAGAATACAGATTCAACCTCGTGTATAGCATAATGTTATAGAGGGAAATATGAAAGAACACAGTTCCACTATAGCGTGTCCTTGTCACGTTCTGTGCAAATGTCCTTCGCTGTGCACATTAAAATAACCTGGTCCCCAGTCTTAATACCCTTTACCTTCAGATGTCACAAAGAAAGTGCCGTTCACAAGCCCGTCTTCCTATTCCCTTCTGAATGTCAACACTAAGGAAAATGTCACACAAAGGACTTGTTACCACACTACAATAGTCTTCCCACACCACTGCTCCGACCCCAAGGAGTACCGTAGCCTGGTCTACGGAACAAGCTTTTTCATTTTACCTGGTTTTAAGATAAAATTGGAAGAAAGGGGAACATGATTTGCAACAATAAGTTAACAATCACTTACTGTATATTCTTAGAAACACTGAGACGGACACTGGTGGAATTGAGACGGCAGTAGCGCTTTGAGAATGGGATCAGAGTCTACAGAAATACTGGTCAACAACCAAGCATAATAAAGGGTTATTGTCAGTGTCATTTAAAATAAAGGGGAAAAAATCATGTCAAATGGACTTATGTTGGCATTCACTGCTTGGATAAATGGGTATGTAGGAAAGAACACCGAGAACCAGATGGCAACCACTCGTCAAGATTTTGGCAGCGCGGTGTGTCATTAGACAAACATTTATTCCTTACCATTAACACTTGTAAGCCACAAAGAGCACAGAGATCACTGGACTTCAGTGGTTTATTTTTAAAAAGCTGAAATGTTTCAAAATAGGATCCTGCCCAAAATAGCGTTATGTCACATTCTTGTCAATATGTTTTGACCTTAAGGTTAAGACTGAACAAGTATTTGAAATACCTGACATAACTCTGTTATATCTAGTATTCTTTTTCTGTTTTTTGTGAAGCCATGAGTTTTGATGTTATTCTATAAAAAGTAATTAGGGATATAACTGAGTTCTTCCAGTCTAGGTTCACATATTGTGGCATTTATGCTGGTTCTAATGCCAAAAAAACCTTTCAATTCTGGCAGCAGATCAGGCACCAACTAAAGAAACTAAAGAATAACTTAATTATATATTGTAAACCAGTGGTATCAAAAAGTGTGCTAAGGTTAAAGAATTCCCCATCACATCTGGGTCTCAAAATAATAAGCAAGGCATTATTTGCCAGACAAAGTCACATGCTTACATCAACTGGATAGCAATTGACAAGTTAGACTTTACCGTGAGATAATCACAATTTAATATTGCGAAATCATATGCAAGATGCAGTTGACCCACTGCTGTTAAATGTCTGAATTGCACAAGTTTTACCATGACTGTTTTAAATACCTCAACAGACATGAACAAATTAAAATAAGAGTTTTGATTTTAGACATAAATTAACTCATCAATGCAGACCATCGGACTGAATAGGCTTAAATCAGTGAATTTCATTGAAAAGAACCTAGCAAGGTCGTCAGGTAGGTGCAAAAAAGGATGAATATGACAATGAATAGCTGTAATCAAAATGAAAACCTTGCCACATAAACATGTACCTAGTAACACAAAGAGCTTAAATCTTATTCTCCCGACCAATGTGTGGTTGTAGGCATGTTCTCTGGCAAGACTTGTCCTATGAGAGGAGTCATTTCAATCCTTTAAAAACTTTGCCAAGGTTTTTATCAGCCAAGGTTTTGCTTCATGATGGCTCACTGTTGACTGAACAGCTACATAACTGAGGTCAGAGAGCAGGAAAAAGTGAAGTTATTGCCAGTTAAAAACACATTTACGATTTTCTCTCGTCTCAAAATGGCTAGTTCATACTATTAACCTATTACTATTAACCCAAGAATTTTCAGCATACTTCCGATGTATACTGAAAGAGACTGCAATCTGCTGGGTCTACTTTGCATAATTGAGGATACTGCACTGTTTATTAAGTAGGATCAATTCAAATATATGCATGACTGAATGGAAATCATTTTTTGTAAAGTGCCTTGAGATGACATTTGTCAAGTGGTGCTACACAAATAAACTGAATTGAATGTTTTATTAGATTTCCTGTGGTTGGAAGCAGGTTCTAAAGTAAACCTGTGTCATGTATTTAACAAAGCCAACCAGCCTTGAAAGATATATATCTAATATATCTATCTCTGAGTAGATTCTAACATTGAGAACTTGTTAGGCAATGGTAGCAACGCAGCCGTTACGGGCAACAGGTAGTGCATTTTATTTTTATAACGGAGGATTTACATAACACTACTACTGGTGTACTTATGGGTACTGAAATCTTTTTCTTGACATGAGAGAAATGACAAATAACATAAAAAACAGATTTGATTTGTGAGCCTATGCAAAAACAACACTGACCCTTTGAGAGCCTACAAGTGAACCACAGTCAGATGGAATCAGGAGGTTTGCAGAAACATACACTTCTAAAGTAAAGAATGTATGAACAATGACTGGCTGGTAGGATACCCATTAATCCAGTCTTTTTCTGCTGTTTGCTGTTTTCTCCATTTGTGAATGATGGGTTCCATGTGCTTAGCTGGAGTCCTAAAAACTTAAAAAGGGCTTTGTAACTCTTTCCAGACTGATTGAGGCCAGTGGTCTCGTTTCCATTCTGTCCTTGAATTCTTTGGATCTATTTTTTTCTTTTCCCCCCCAAGTGACAAAATCTGTAGGTTGAAATTTGGCCACAAATGTCTGATCAGTACCAAAGTCAAAGACAACAAAAAACAGGATAAAAACGTGATCTTTTCAACATACAGCTCCATTTGCCTGAAATCAGTTGCTGAATGTCATTAAGTATCCAGGAGCTGATATCTATTACCACTTTTTGAAGAATTTCTAAAGAGATTGGCGTTAAATCTTGCTGTTGATGCATTTAAAACTTGTAATTCTTGTTATTGTGTTTTTATGTTTGTCTACAGTGGTTTGCAGTGCATACTTTGCCAGAACCCATGTGCACAGGAGACTTTTAGTCTCAGTGAGCATTTCTTGGGTAAATAAATGTTACAAGAAATGCAATGAAACAGTTTGGTACAATACCTACATTAAAACACAGTTGGCTGTAATAACAGCTGAGGAGTAACAGGTTCAGGAATGCTGTCAGCTGCGTGGCCCTGAACTACTGTAATCTGGACACCCACTGGGTCCCATGTTTTACAAGCCTGAACGACAACTGTGGTTAGCTGTATGCTGAATGTATAATCCAACTTGTACCATAACTTGTAAATATTTAGAACCATGAAGCCACATGATTCCATGTGGATATGACTCTTATCTGTCCTACCCCATGAGTCCTTGAATTATCCTGTAATATTGGAGTTAGACATGTACTGTTATTCAGAAGGTTAAATCTGCTAATTCCTTATGTAACTGTAGACAGCAGCTTTAATAAGAGAAGGAGCCAGCTGTTGTGACCAGTGCTAAACCGGGCAGGGAAAAGGGAGGAGAAACATGTGGAAATACTTGTTGAACCTAAAACCAACACACAGATGTTGAGACATTTGGCAGTTTCTTTTATGCTACAACAGCTTGATATACTGAGTAAAACTCAGGTGGGTGTGTGGGTGTTGGGCAGACGCTAATAAATGGTTTAAAGTGATATGCACAGCAGAACAAAAGGAAACAGCAAGATAGGAGAACAAGAACAAGACTGGGCAACAGACACAGATACTTTTATTAATGTCCATCAGAAATGTTATTTTTCAGTTTTAGCTCATTTTAAAGGCAAACCTAAAAAGGGTTAAACATCAGGGCCATCTTTTAATCAACTTTTGTGTTCATAAAAAAGCAAATGGAATTAAGCTATCTTCTTAACCATGCTATTTTAAACAAACTCTCTTGTAATGAATTGAACTTCTTTAGATTACAACTACACATCCATTTTATATTTCGATGCAGCATGATGACAAACTCAAAAATAATAAGGCAGCGTTGAATTCACCCAAACCTCAAATAAATCTAAACTCTACCTGAACTATGAAATCCTTGACCCTGCTAATAAACTCTTTCTGTAATTACTCAGCAGAAGAACTGGTTGCCAAAAACACCCACCCACATGAAAAATTCTGACCCCTGTGATACAAAAGGCTAAATCCAGTTTTTTCCAAGTTCTGTGAAAACATCAGAGGCCATCATTAAGCAATACAGATACATTCAGAAGTACACTTTACCTAGAAGCCTTACCGTAAACCTGACTTCTCACAAGTCCCATATAGAAGTACACTTTAATTTACAAAGTGTCTTCTACCAATAAAGTCTAGATGTAGAGAATGACATGCAATAGATTGTGTCTGAAGGAAAGAAAGGGAACATTTGGGAACTTAGACAAACTATATACTCATTAAAACGTTTTTTGGCTGCGGCAGTGGTGCATTCAGGTGACCCATGTATGGAGGCCTCAGACCTCGACGCAGCCATCACATGTTTGAGTCCCGGTCTGCTGATCTTTGCCGCATGTCTTCCTCCTCTCTCACAATCTGTTATCCTGTTGCTTCTTTTCATATTTTGTTTTGTGATGTTAAAATCTCAAAGTTAAATGTTTTTTGTTTTTTTTAATTTACTTGAACAACATAAAGCAGCATATACTTGAAAAGTGCAAGGAAGATAAAGCATGGTCTCCAAAGCAACTTATATAAAGTCCAGCACACACTTATAGTCCATTTAACGGTGACACTCCTAAATAAAATCCAGTATGACCAATTTTGTCATACTGGATTTTACTGGTGTAAAATTTGCAATTCAGAAATCACAAATTAGAAAACAGATTTGATTTGTGTGTAATTTTAATTCATTATAATGACAGCTCTCCATGAAGGCCTCAAGAGATTTGCAACAGAGAACCAAAGACGAGTAACAAATAAGAGTTCGGGGAAGTTTATGCTGAACATCACATGGAGCACCTCCAAGATGGAGTGTGCACAACTGCAAACCTACCAAGACATAGCTGTCCACCTAAACTGTAAAGGTGAACATTTATCAGAAAAATAGTAAAGAGGTCAATGATAACACTGATATTGCACTTAATGTTATACATACCATCCCCACCAAAATGTGGTGGCAGCATTATTGTATGGCAATGTTTTTCTGCAACAGAAAAAAGGAAAAGCTGGACAGAGTTGGAGGAATTATGGATGGTGCTAAACACAGGCCTGTATAATCTGGTATTGACTGGGCGGAATAAAAGTGTATGCCACACTTTTTAAATTTTTATTTGCAAAGAAATTTACTAACAATGTCACATTACAAGGAGGTTTCCTTTTTCTCCTGCACAAAAGCATCTCCACAGCATGATGCCGCTACAAGTTATGTGCAGTCTATAATTTGAAGTTTGTGGTTGTAACTTGTAAAAATGGTACAAAAGAAAAAAAAACAGAGAGCATTAATCTTTTTGCAAGTCATTGTTTGAACAATGTTTATTTATGAAGGAAAGTAGTTTAAAAAAGCAACAAGACATCATTTAACAGCATGCTAAACTAATCCCTGGTTGAGATAAATACTTAATTTCTTTCCTCTCACTGTGATACTCCCTTGCTCATGACTGCTCCAGTGAAGCTACATCTAAACACCGGTAAAAAAAATAATAAAGACAATTATTTAGGCCTTTGATAATTACATGTCAAAGGCACCAAAAGCCACTAGATAATTGGACAAAAAAATGAATAGCAACCCACAATGGAGTTCCCTGCAGGGAGACAGGCACACTCATTCCTGGAAAGAATGCTGTGCGAGAGAAAAGAGAAACACAGGCAAAGACAGGGAGATGAGAGCTCTTTAAGGGGCCTTGCTTACTGTCAAATAGTCACTGTGAAAAGCCATAATTACACACAGACCAAGTGCAAATAGAGAGGTGCAAAAATTAGGAAAAAAAACTACACAAGAAAACGAGGGAATGACAGAACAAAATGAGTAAAAAATATTCTTAGTGAGAAAGAGTGAAGACTGAGCAGAAGCCAATGAGAAGGAGGAGAGTGTGTGTGCAAGAAGCACCCCATGATGATGGCAGTCAGGGACAAGGCTTATAATGTGGCTGCGCCACACACTGCCAACAGCCACAGATAATCTAGGACTACCCACTGAGCACTGAAGCGCTGCTTAAATATTTGATTGATTAACTGTCCTGTTGCTGCCAGAGAGTAAGAGGAGCACGTCTGAGAAGCCAAGGCGAGTACAGAAGAAAACAAACAAACATGGATGTGGGTGCACACCGGAAGGTTTGAAAACACATGGCACACCAACATGTACACCCCCTGAAATCCCAACACAAGAACAGGGGAAAGGGGCACAAACACAGACTTGTGCTCACTGAAAGCATGTGTGGGCTCTGTAGAGACTGTGGCGAAGGCTAAGAAGCAAGAAAAAAAATCACAAATGCCATCTGAAACTCTAACAGGTATTGATTTACATAATATTTTTTTTGTAAATCAATGTGAAAAATAATCATTTAATTATTTTTTTTTAAATTGTGCTATTTTTTTTTGTCTTAGAAAATTTTGATGGGATTTTTACAGGAACAAGGTTTACGAGTCGTCCCTCTTAGTCTCATCAATCTGCTGACAGCAACTGATATAAA
The DNA here is from genome assembly GCF_001444195.1 of Xiphophorus couchianus. Lineage (NCBI taxonomy): Eukaryota > Metazoa > Chordata > Actinopteri > Cyprinodontiformes > Poeciliidae > Xiphophorus > Xiphophorus couchianus. The sequence continues at coordinate 20,292,379 of NC_040239.1, forward strand.
GTCAGAGTTACAGTGCAATATGTTCTGCTACTTTAACTAACCTGTCTGTGACACACACACACACACCTACACACCCACACCCACACACGCACACACACACACGCGTGCGCAAACAAACTACGATCGGGACATCCCTGGCTGTGAAAACACAGGCAGCTGGCCCACCATGCTCCAACACCCTCCACAGGAAGAGACAACACCAGCGCTTCCTGTGGCTTTGAAGCAGCGGCCCCAGGTCTCCTGTTGGTCCCTGGCTTCCTTTGTCTTAACCACAGGAAGGAAGCCCTCTCTAGCACGAGGCCACGGGCCTCCAGGGAGAGACAGGCAGCATGTTTGTGAACGTGCATGTAGTGTTGTGGGAGTGCGTAGAGGTTTTGCTCACTGAGGTCATGTGCATTTACTTGCAGAATTTTTTCCTCTCTGACTCTCCGGTGCACGAACTTTGGTTGCGGCGAGGGAGTGGGGACAACAGGGGAGAGCAAGAGAGAACTGCAATAACTTCCCTTTCTTTTTTCCTCTTTCCTTTCATGGCTGCCAAATGTATGATGCAAAGAAGTTGAGAGGAGAGGGGGCAAATAACTAAATTGTGTGCGCAACAGCACTGGACACTTGGTAACAGGAGGTGGTAAGCGAATTCACATGTGTTAAAGCGATTTCTGCGCATACACATACGCAAACCACACATTTTCGTACAAATAGAGTAAGACACACTAAAAATCAGTGGGGGCAGTGAGGAAAAGGAAGGCCAATAAATATTTACTGACACAGCAGAGGTGGAGAATGGTTGTCCACTGGTGGAAACAAAAGGCAGAGGATGAGGAGCGGCATGCCAGGAAGCCTGCCGGCTATGGGCGCTCTGCCCTGACTGTGCCCGCGTGGAAAAACAAGAGGCAGACGGGAAGACGAAACAGGAAGGAGGGATGGAAGGAGAAAGGAAGTAAGGAAGGGAGAGAGTTTTAAGAGAAAAATCCACATAGCTTATATGTAATATACCCCCAAAGAAACATGGTCCTTTAATTAAAAAAAAAAAATCTGTTGTAGGAGACCAGCATGCAGAATACAGACTGACAAAATGATGAGTTACTTTCTAAGCTCAAAGCACCGTTTAGTGGAAATTACAAATAGATGGCCATAAGTCAGAACTTGATCCAAGTTTGTTCATACTGTACAGTGGATCCACATAATACTTGATTGAGGCTGCTCTTGCTTGTTTTACTGCATTCTGGATTTGATCAGAATGTGGTCCTGCTGAGGCAGTAAAGAAGCTCATGTTGCTTTCCTAGCGGTCTTCAGCTTGTCTGCCTTGTTTCTTCTTTTGTCTCTCATTTTCCTCCTGATAATACTGTACAGATTCTCCACCGGGCTTAGGTCAGCCCAGGTTTAATGCCAATCAAGCACTACGTGATACAACAGTTATTAAAAAACATTGTGCACAAAAATGGGTCTTTGGTTCAGGAATACCTTAAAGAAAGGAAATGGGAAAGTACTAGCCAATGTTCTGGAAACATCTGTGTGTGATGGTTCTTGAAGCACAAACTTTAGATGTAGTACAAGTCCTTATGAGTGTCTCTCATACACTTGAATGGATATTTCTACAGAATACTCTTATGCATACCTCCTTCTAAAAGATTTTTCCTTCTACTTAACTTTCTATTAACATACAACAGTTTGAGAATAGTCATTCTTTTTTAAATGTACCTGTAATAAAGCCACATAACAACTGAGTTTCGCTTTTCAAATTAAAATGTAAAAAGTAATTAGGGTTTGATGATTCACGTGTATTCAGACTATATTTTAAAATTGCAAGCTGCTAGTAGTAGCTGGCATCCTCTCTTCACATATAATCTAATATTGGTCTAGTAAAAGTTTAAAACGTCAACCAGCAAATGTCTAAGATTCCAGTGGGTTTTCCACATAGCTGAAATCTCTTTGTCACAATGGCATTACATTCATATCTTTCAGACCTAATAAACCAAGAGGCCACTCAAACACAGGGCAGCGCATCATAGTTAACTACAACAGAATTTAATTATCGTGCCATTGACATTTGCACAGCAGTAAGTGTTATTAATATGAGCTCACAACAGTTTGATCAATTTACACTGTCACCACAAGGGTTGGCAGTCACCGATTCATTCGCCCTCATTATACCAACGGTATTTCTTTGAAATTCACTGTGAAAAGAAGTTAACAGGCAGAAGGCAAACAACGTTCTGCTGTTTAGATTTAGTAATACCAAAAATCCTCAGAATTATATGATCTAATTAGGCACTGTTCTTAAAGAAAGACTAATTAAAATGGAAATTAATTAAAACCCAATATAATTAAGAAAACTGGTAAAAAAAACAAAAAAAAAAACATTTGCCAACCAAATTTTACTCATTCTTTTGAATTTTTTAAGTTAAATTAGCAGCTTTAGTTAACAGACTTAAGTCTAAAGGTTACTATATGTTAAACAGGCCTTCCTTTGGATCGCCTTTCTTCTTTCTTCTGAAAGTGCGTCTTTTTGTCTTTCTCCCTGTCTCCTAACCCTCCGGCTATGCTGTAAAATAGAAACCTAACCTCAATATTTTTCCTCACGGTGCTGGGACTTGCTGGCCCATTAAATTTCTCTTCCCATGTGTCAGCTTGCATATTTCCACCATGAAATTTTCGTATAATTAAACTTTCTTAATGATTTATAAGCTATAATAATAGCCGTAAGTATTTCAGAGCAGGTTAAAGGGGACAGCCTTTAAGTGTGCACCAGGGGATGACCCTGTTTTAACATAGTTTCGGTTCGGCGATTCTCAGCTGGATATGAGGATGGATAGGCCAAGGGAGACTGAGATTGATGAAGGGAGGGAGTGAGCGAGGGGTCCTAACAAGGGTGGGATGCTAGAGGAGGCTGAGACCTTTCTGTGTAACTTTGGGTTATACGGACATCTAGGAAAGCCAAGGGCTCTTGGTAACTTTTCATGGAAGGAGGAACACAGCCATGCACATGTAGAGTGAGCAGCAAAATTAAACCAAATATATAGATGAACTAAGAAAAATAAGCCCACTTCTGAGGAATCTGCAACTAAATGATGGACACAAACAGTTCACATGCATGTTCTAGGGCACAAACACACACACACACACAGTGAGACACACAGATGTTTGCTCTCTGCTGCCTCTCTGATGGCGAGGCTGATATGATTGCCACTTAGGAAATCAGTGTGTTTTCACACTACTCTCAGCTCTGCCAGAGCTAATGTGTTAAATATCCATCGGGTACGGCTGTCCATTTCTAAGACGCACAGACGCAGGCAGCCTCGGGGGCCGATGAACACTGATTCCTTGTACTAACCGAGCTCAGATTTGGCAGTCGTGTCTATATTTCTCAACTGGGGTACAGTGAAAAAAATATTACACCACACACTGATGTGGAACTCTCCCTCGATTCTTCTAAATATGTTGTGAGGAGCTAAATTTTAACAATTGTGTCACTTTTTTTATACCTCTTGTTGTTATCAACAAAGACCTAGTTATTATGTTTTTTTTTATACTCACACTTATGAAATAGTTGTTTATGCTGAGCCATATTAACACGACGTCCAGCTTCTGTATGCGTTTTCAAAGGGTATGGGCTGCTTATCGCAAAATCTACCAAAAATCTCTGAGGAGGGTTTTTCACCTCAGGTGTGATTGTGTGAAGAGAAAGAGAAGGAAAACAACAAATTTAGAAGCGCCTGCTGTCCAGGACATTACTGGCCAATAGGTGTGTGTGCGTGTGTGTGGGTGTGGGTGTGGGTGTGTGTGTGTGTGCGTGAGAGCTACATGATTTGAAAACTCAGTCAAGATGTTTTATTTAAACTCACACAACTCAACTAAAAGCAGTGCAGATAAAACAAGTTTTAAGAAAATGAAAAGAAAAGACAGCATTGATGAAAACGATAAACAGTGTTCCTCAACTGCTTAATGTCTGACTTACTGAGGGACGCAGAAAAAGTAACGGCTGAAATGAAGGAAATAAATATATAGGCATTCCCTACGAACCTCCTGTCCTCAAAGAAAGTGGTAGATGAATAAGAACTACAGAAAGACACTGAAGTAAATTGAGGTATATTACAAACTGAAATTATCTTTCAAATCATGGCTTATGGCAAAAAAAGCACTTTTTAGAGTAAAGTTGAGTCAGAATAGAACTAGAGAGAGAAAAGAGAGTACACAAGAGAAAGCTCTGCCTAATTAATTAAAAACTTGGAGATCTCAAGACATAAAAACTTTCCTTAATGTTTCAAGTACTAAAAGCATATAATTAAAAAAATTATATGCATTTTTTAATAATGCATATAATTAAAAAAATATTTAATTATATTAAATACTTTTTTATATTTAATATATTAAATAATATATTATATATTATTTAATATATTAAATAATATTTCAGATATCAAAAGGATCTGCTGGAACCTTTTGATATCTTATAAAAATACTGCAAAAAACAGTAAAATCAACTAACCAATTTAGGAACAGAAAAGCCCACTTTAAATTTCAACTTAGTGAAAATTATATTTTAAAAAATATCCTAAATGCAAAATACATATATTAAATACAAAATGGTAATCCTAACACAACCTGTTTTGTTTAAAAAAATTAAACATAAAAATCTGCTGTGAAAGGTGAAGAAAATAATCAGTACGACAAATTTTAAAAAATCTGTCTGTGATGGACAGGTCAAATAACCAAAAATCTGGAATCTATCCCTAATTATGAAATGCATCAAAACTAAAAACCTCAACAATTTCAATCTCATTCCACAGTGGCTGATTACAAGTTGCCTTGTTTGTTCTATTCTTTCTGCATTCAACAAAAATCCAGTAAATCTTAGAGAGATGAGCTTTGATACATTACTGGCAACATTGACATTTATGATTCCTTTTCTCTATTGGACTCAGAACTACTGCATTTATCATTGAACATTTTGATCAATATAGATCCTAATTAGTCAAAATAGGAATAGGAAAAGATCAAGTAAAACTGAAAATAGGTAATGGCCAGGTGCATCTCTAATTATTTACTTTGATAAATTATTTTTAAAATTTTCCTGAAACTATTTGCTGGGCAACTATACTATGTTTTCATCTGAAGAAGATATTCATTTTGCATCAATGATTTTTTGAGAAAATTAAAAGTAAAATTTATAGCTGGGTGATGAAAAGAAATAAAAGGAATGGTAATTGTTTTTAAGTGAGTTTTTAACTGTTGATTAAAAACAACACCTGAGAGAGGGATGAGATAGAATAAACCAACACTAAGCGCGTGCACAAACATCCAACCCAGCACAAAGCATATTATTAATCATATAAAAAAAGCAATTAAATCAAAGTGGTATAGAGCCTGAAGCGATGAGAACTGTCAATTCTGCTGGAAATGCCAGCCAAGATTACGGATGGGTTTGTAGATTCCACGAACCTCTTTTTTTTGATTAGGGAGTCAATTATTTCGTATTACTGAAGATGCTATTTAAAAAAAAAAGACCTTGTCAGTCAATCACGTGAGAAGTCCTGAAAAGCATGAATAAAAACCTTAAAGAAAGAGATGGAAGCAGTATGTGTGTATGTGTGTGAGGGGAGGTATTTCACTGACCCTACTCCCTATCCAAACTCCTACTTGTAGTAAATTACCTTTTAACTACTGCACCTCTGTCAGGTCTTTGTCAGCGTATGGTAATTAGGGGCCTTCAGTGTGATGCATTTGAAAAGAAAATTTATTTATTAGTTTATCTCACTGAGCTGAAGGTAAGTTTGAATGTGGTTATTATCTTGTCATTTTCACACTGATTTTTCTTCTTTTTTTTCCCTTTCCCTAGACCATGTATCTGCGCCTGTGTAGGTTTTGTGTGTTTGTGCGGTGTATGCATGTCAGTAAGGATGAACTCTGTCTTATTTGATGCCAGGTAACGGTCTACTGTGAGTGCGTATGAGAGCAGATGGACAGGAATGAGCGTTCATACTTACGTAAATTTTAATATATATTTATAAGAGTGTGTGTGTGTGTGTGTGTGTGTGTGCGCTTTAGTTGCATACAGCAATGAAAGGCGTGTGCAGCACATTTCTCCCATCTTCTTTGTTCTGTGTTGGGTTTGACGCCTCTAAACAATAACAGCGCTTCACTTCGCCCAGCCCCAACCCACCACCAATCACACTGTATGGATGGGAGCTGCCAATTAGCACCATCAAACCCCCTTTATCATCTGTCTGCTTAAGGAGAGAAAACAGAACAAATCAATAATTCAAAGTTTCTCTTGAAAATGCACTCATTCATTAAAAAGACTTAAGGATGGATGAAGAAGGAACGCATTAAAACTAATTGCAAGGTATGGCTTAAGTGTATGTTGAGGATGTAAAGAAAAAAAAAACAAGTACCACTGGAGAAGCTGTGGAACTAGAAACAAAGATCTACACCTTCTTTGTATTGTCTCAGACTTCAGGGCGTGAAGCTGATCTTTATTTTCGGTCTGCCTGCTCCTTGACCCGACCTGAAGGCAATCAAGCTCTTCTGCATAAGTTGCGAGGCTTTTGGAGAACCAGCTCTCATGCATTCCTTTCATCATCCAAAAAAAGGCTCCAACACTCCAGACACTTCTTCCAAAGCTACGGCGGCCAACAGGCAGCACAGAGCGACCTGGGGGACAGAGGCCGACATGGTGGGGAGGCTGTCACGGAGAAAAGGTCTCTGAAGGCTGGAGGTGAGTCGAGTTAACTGGGAGATGACTGTCGCTCCACTCGGTTGTCCAAGCCCTTTTCATTAACCCGAACCCTTGGGTTCACCAAACAGAAACAAAGGATGATAGCGAGGACAGTGGGGGGATGACGACAGGAGGTTCTGGACTAGTCCTGTGTGGCAACCACAAGAGACCCTGGTGCCTGCTTGCCTTTCTGTCTGTTTGATGGCAGATCTATGTCACCCTTTACAGACAGGGGACCTGCTTTAGGAAGGAAAAAAAAAACAAGCATAAATAGGAAGGCAAGCACGGACACACAGACATACTTACAAAAAGATACAGAGAAAAGCCTCCTGAATGAAAGAGGGGGGTAACAAAGGACAGGCAGTGCCCCCTAGTGTTTTCATCATAGACAATTCCAACCAAATCAACTTATCCATGCTAGGCCACAAAAACAAATATAAAACAGGGGGAAGAAGGCAAGGGCTAAAGGTGCTGCTAGTTGAGGGAAGAATTTAAATGTGGAGATGGCTATGTCCAGCGACAAGTCCCAGTTCTTGTACTCTGTGAGACACAAGAACTGGGACTGAAGGGAATATATGTTGGGTTTAGTTGAGTGGTTGGAGGAGGGGGGTCAAAACTGTCTGACAGCTTTAAGACACTTTTTAATTTTCAGGGTTATGGGGGCAACAAACCTGAAAAGGAGGAGGCAGGCCCTCCATAAGAGCACAACAACAGAGGAGGAGGGACAAACCTGATAACAGACTAAATATGAGAGCAATGCACAGGCACACAACAAAAAACCTGCACAGTGCAGATGGTTTAAACATTTTAAGGCTATAACTCTAAAGCAAACAAAGCACCTTTTTAAAAATAGTAATATCTAGCCAGTTATATTTTAACCATGACAAAAGACTTAAACCCCCATAAAAACACCACAAGATTATTTTTTTTAGATTTAGACATAAAAATGCTGGAAAATTCATAAGATTGATACTTTTGTCTATTGTTAACTTTGAATATGTACATTAGAAATGTAGGAATCTCATTATTTGAATTTTCACATGTGCAAGGATTGAAAGTGTTAATATGATCATATTGCAAACTTAAGATGCACATGAATTACAAAAATACCTTCAGTGAGTTAATTTAGTAGTTATAAATTCAGAACTAACTTCCTTAACTTAAGATAATCAGAATATGCCAACTTAAAAAGATGTTTTTTGTCTTGCATACAAATCCAGAGCTTTCCAGACATAGATTATATTACAGCATGTTTTGATCTTTTGACTGTGTGTTTTATGACTTTGTATTTTTTTTGTTTTAAAGCACTCTGAATTGCCTTGTTGCTGAAATGTGCTATTCAAATAAACTTGACTTGGCTTAATACTGAAATTCCTAATTTAAATTCCTTCATGGCAAACATAGACTTTCTTATAAACTCTTGGCTTAACATAAGAAAATAAAAACAGATTGAAGAAGCCATAAGTGGATGACTGTAGAGGTCAACTAAATGTATTTTCAGACCTTGTCTGGAAAGATGGGTACATCAACATTTTAAGAAAAAAAAAGATTTTTAACTTTATGACTCCTTATAAAATTAAAAGGTCATAAAGTTCAGGGTGTGAAGACACCCTGAACTTTTCAAATGAAAACCAAAGAACAAATCTTTTGAAGATGGCGGACATTAAAATGAAGGCGAACATTCCAAAAAAGAACGTTTTAAAAACAATGGGTTGGTACATGTGTCTCACCAAGGCTTTTCCCACAACCAGATCTATATTCAGCTGACTGACACATCAAAGAGGTTCTATGCAGCCTCTCAGTCTCTCCGCCACTTTCGACTAACTTTATTTCATAACCCCATCACATTTTACAGCATATAAAATAGCACATAAAACACTTCATATCCATTTCCAGTGTCAACTTCCTCGCCTAAAAGTTAAATGTTTTAGTGCAGGTACATTCCCAAAACATGCCTCTCAAAATGGCCATTAAGAAGTCAAACAAGGCTTTTGAAAACTACTAAAGGCTACATAAAGTGGCAATGGGTCAGCTGAAAAGGTGGAATGGTGTACCAAGCTTAAAGGGCAGAAAAAACTTGAACTTCTCTGTTTCTGCTTGTTCTATCCAAACACACCAGCTGAGAAGAAAGCACACAATTTGCCGGTAAGGCATTGGCACAGAAGAATCTTAAAACGTAAATAAAAACATGAACAATATATCTGTTACCCTGCCACTAAGGGTTTTGGCAAGGCAAAACAAATAAGGCAAACAGTAAATTCTGTTTTTTAAAGGTTTTGAAAAAGGTTGCGAATGAGGAGTGCTAGATGCAGATGCAGAATCTGAAAGTAAAAAGAAAGAAAAAGGCACAAAAGGAGACAAGAAATGTCACAAAGGGACAAAGGGTTCAAACTTCAACCCTCAAGTCAATAAGTTCACTGACATTTGCACCAGGACTGATCGAGCTCACAGGTTTCAGAAACACCACTTTTCTTCCTTTCAGTAGCACAATATTTTCTTTCTTACATTTGCCACGGAATGACATCATTCACACACTTTACTGCTGAAAAGAAAAAGCTGGATTCAAAGAGCTGATTTTGTAAAATGTGTGTGTGACAATTTGTAGCCCTGCAGCCAAAGTTCCTCTCCTATCATTCTCTGCTTTCTAATGGCAAATTTAACCAGGGGGGAGGGGAGAAATGACATGTGACAAGTGAATAATTTGAGCTGTCAACACATCATCTTCACCACATTCAAACCTCATGTCAAGCACTTGTATTCTCTCTCTGCTGAAGGTGACCTAGGTTGTAACCAAATAGCACATCCAGACACAGCAGGTGAATGTTGGGAAATGCCACAGTGGCAATGCAGAATGCGAAACAAGGGAAGGCAAGAGAGAGAGAGCGAAAAGACAGAGTGAAAAATAATATCTGCTGAGGCTTTTTTAAAACTTTGAATTTCATCAAAAAACAACAGTTCTTCGTGTTTTTAAAAAACATATATATATTATCTGAAAAATGGGGCCTTTCACCAAGATGAAATGCCACAATTTCCCAATAGATACTTTTTACAGAGTCAGAAAGCATCTACTTAAGGCAAGTTTACAACTAATATATCTTATAACCAATGCTGAAGAAAAGCTGATGTAAAACTTAGGTTAAGAAATAGATGAAGGAGTAAAGACTAATTAAGAAAGGAAAACAAAAAAGCAAAGAAGCAACAGGAGATGTACACTTCACTACAGGATCAATAGGTAAATGATAAAAGAGAGGACAGCAAGACTGACGAAAAATGGAATTGGTGGAAAATTGTGTTAATTAGAGATGAAAGCAGAAAATAATAAATGAATAAGAAGAGTGAAATAACCTGGAGAATCTTTCTCAACGAGAATAAAAGAGCGAGAAAAAAGTAGGATGGAGAGAGGAGAGCGAGACCTTGCTACTGAGCTAACGAGACAGGAGGAAGAGGAAAACCAGACAAAGCGGCACGCTGCTTTTACAAAGCAGGAACAAAGAGAAGAGATGCATCATGGGAGTCTGAGCCTTTCGCCACTACTGACGCCATGGGGAGGTGGCCTGATGTTTAGTCAAATACATGTTTAAAAATTTGATTTTACTGTGGAAGCATGATCAGCTCTTAAATCATCATAAAAATAGGCAAACATATATGAGATACACATGACAAAAATAATACCGTATAGAACATAAACTTAGGGTATTCAAAGGAAATATAACATTCCTAATTGTCAACTTTATTTGACATCCTAACTACTTGTTGCTATCACTGTCCTTTATAATAAAAAATAAAACATTACTGCCAACTTCTGTACAGTAGTTCTAACTTAAAATAAGATATTGGTAGTTGTATTTATTGTACCGCAATCTGACTGGAGAACTGTGTTTTAAAGTGAGCTTGCACATCTTTATACTTTGTACAGAATGATGTTTCTCTTGTATTCTTCTATTCTGCTTCATTTTTAAAATATATTTCAGCTGTATAATTAAAACAATTACCACTGAATGAATAAACTATTCTGAAAATGTTTTAGTGTACGTTTACAAAAATTCAAAGAAATTTCCATTTATGTATGTTTAATTTTAGTGTAATGCCTGGAAGGAAGCACAAACTGAAAAAAAGATGAGGCAGTGACAACAGGTGTGAATTGTTTCACTTGTTTTTGTTTTCAAACTTTACTGGAAGATTTGTTCTAAAGTTTTTCATCTATCTGCTGTGACTCCTAGTTGCCCCTGTTTCTTTTCCTCTTCCTCTCCCTCCCTTTCCATGTCAGTCGCTCTCTCTTCCTCCGGCAGGTCTGATATGCCAGAGCTGCAGCTGAACTCTGAGTAGCACTGTCTCCGGGAAAAAAACAAAGTGATCAATGTGAGAAGGCACGGGGCGCTCACGGACAGGCCAATCAATGGTGGAAAGAACCTTGCCCAGGGCCTTATGCAAATGGAAGCACGTCCTGTAACCTCAGGAGTGAACATGCGCACTAGATCAATGGGACGAGGGTAGAACCTTACAGCAAGATCAGCCTCAGCCAATAAATATGTAATGATGAATCCCTGAAGATTTAACTGAACTCAAATGAACTTCATCCAGCTCGCTGTCTTATATCACAAAAAGGCGAAAGAGACCTTGTTGTGAAGAGGTGGGGTGGAAGGTGGGTGGAGCAGGACAAGTGAGATTAGACAGCCTTTGCAAAGTGATGCACTGAGGACAGATGGATTTTGCACTGTCTTGTCGCTTGTGATGAAGAAAAACAATAGCGAGAGAAAAAAAAAACAAGTGAGAAAAGATGTTCAAAAAGTCACAACAATAATATAGTCGGAGATGCAATAATTTCAAATGATATCACCAAGGAAACCTGTTTCTGTTTATAATCTTTTGAGCTTAGACCTAGAGAGACCTTTAATGGTCTTTGATAAAAACAAGTCAACATGACTAATTATTCAATACTAATATTTCAAAAGTAGTAACACTCTGACACCAAAGATAGGGGTTAATATCTAATTATAATCCTTCCCATGACATGATATTGAGTTTCTATCAAAATCTGGCTTTACCAGAAGTAGCACATCATGACAACAATGCCTTTCCATTGTGTCATTTGCTACCATTCTTAGGAGTGTTGGACTAAGAAGTAGATCGTATGATGAGCTCAGAAGACTCCTAGTTTCACCAGGTATTTGGCAATTGCTGCCGCCACTAGTCTGGAGGTGCAGAGTGGGAGAGGCAGAGCGGTGCTTTGTGAGGGTGAAGTTCAGCTGGAGACTAAACCTCCAAAAAAGAGCTTTGTGGAAATAAGGGGGGCTTAGTGAAAGCAAGCAAATGAAAGAATTAAAGCAGCACTCCAGCTACGTTTTCGATGAGAGAACAACAACATACCATGATTAAAGCTAAAAAGTCAATTATACTCTTTAAAAACTCCAGATGTTTTTTTATTTTTCATCCAATGCATCTCAGAAAGCTGTAAAAGTAAAGTAAAGACATTTCATTCACCAAAGAGCATTAAGAGTTACAGTAAGTGTACCTGCATTTTGGACTAATTAAGCTGGACTTTTCACAGGTATTTTTCTTCATTCTGCTCCCATTAGCTGCCTAACGGCAAATACAGCATAAATTACCTTCTAGCTAGTCTGTATGCAGTCTTTAGTAGGATGTAGTTTGTCTGTTTATCTTGTTACCAGCCTGTCAGATTTCTTAATCTACAAGTACTGTAGGCGAGGGTCAGGAACACAAACAGCAAAGTTTGAAGATGGTTTGAAGCAGTTAGAGAAGCAGCAATTTTGTGAAAAGTATCAATATAACTGCCTTGTAAATTCTTCCCAGAAAAAGGCTGAAGTATTTTTAGTGAACTTTAAAATCCCAAAGCTAATTAAAAAAAGGCCATAATGTCTCGTCTCATAAAAAAATTAAATAAAAAAGGGTCTAAATGTTGAACAAGTTCAAGTAAATTGTCCCTGAAACCAACTAATAAATTATGAAATAAGTTAACTTTCACTTGTAAAAAGACAAAAAAAAAGTACAATAGAAATAATCCTGATCTTGGTCCACCTGGCCTGGCCATTGCCTTCATGTACAACTCCACTCAAAGCAAGTTCTTGCTTCCACCACAGTCTGGATTCTCTCTAGTCAATTTTTCACAGGATCAATCAGCAAACAAAGAGAAGTGAACAATAACGTTGATTTTCTGCACTGTTTTAGAATTGTAGTCTGCAATGGCAGCAGAGGAAGTGAACAAAGTCACTCAGTTCGAGTTGGTCAAAATATTCACTTAACAACACCTGGCTCGTTCAGATCAGCACTTCCCTCCTTGCAGTGGAGGACGGTTGTTAACAGCACAGGCAATTTCCTGTAAGCTTCTTCTCAAACTGGCGCATTACATACATCAAGAACAAACTCTAGTGAGTGGGTAAAATTTAAAACCACAACACAGTCCACGCCCCCAAGAAGCCATCGTTTCTCCAAAGCCGAGAGCCCAGACTTTCCATGGTTCAAGGGGCAGGTTTTTACTAGGCTAGGGTCCACCATATATCCTGCAGTAATAGTAAGCAGTTAGATATTTGTTTAATAATAATTAAATAATAATTATGGATGTCATTATAACTATTTACAACTAGGAAAACATTTAATTTATGTCACTGTTGCATTTGGAAAACGTAAATACTTTATTAGTTTATTATTTATTCTTTCATCTTACTTTTGTTTACAAAGTCAGTCTTAGTCAGAAAAAAGGAGTAATTCTCAAGATATTCTTTATATTTCAAAACAGAAATAATGAAATGCAGATGAGGTTCTATGTGTTAGGAAGAGAGTCGATATGCAACCAAGTGAAAGGTGAAATAGGTATACTACTGTGTCTACGACTACCTCTGACAGCTATGATGCAGATATTACATTTATGGTTTTGAAAATAATGTTAAATCAGTAACTCCAGCATGTGGTCAAACTTTTATGTAGAACAGTGATGATATTGAAAACCATATTGAATTTCCACAAAATATTCATGAAGCAAATTTTTATCTCACTATGTCCAGAATAAGTAATTGCTGGCAAATAAATGCAAAAAAAAAAAAAAATCAAGGTTGATAGAATTTTTACAAGTTGGTCAGGGTCAAAATGTTATGTATGCCAAATCAGAAGGTGCAAGACAATCAAAAAGAAAAACCATCCGACTTTTTTAATGCTCTGAGATTGTGTTTGTTCTGCAGAAAACTACCACATTGGTAAATGAGAAAGTTATAGTTGTCTACATGTTAAGGGAATAACATAATATAGAAGTATTTTAATCCCAGTCTGCTCTCTGGCACCATGAAATGCAAGATAGAAACCAAAGAAAAAAATGCTCCTGAAACATAGAGAGAAACACCAACAAAGGTGAGAATAATGGCGACATATTGAAGGGAATACTTCACAAAGCCTATTGTGTGAGTATCCTTTTCAGGCAGCAAACCCGCTGTAATTTGGTCTGCATCATCTGCCTCTAGTCACAATGCAGCACTACAGCTTTGAAATGGATGGCAAATGAAGGCCATTTGTACATAATCACAGCAGATAGAAGAATTCAGGAGCCCTACAATGTGCTGTTGAGGTGGAAAGAAAGACCTTGGTCTATCTGTGGCAGCCAGCGCGGCTAAGGTTCGGCGGGGGTGTCGAGGGGTCTTTCTTTTTTTTTTTTTTTCCAAGAAACAAGCAAATCAATTCAAATCAAATCAGCTTGCTAGCCGTGACATTTAAACAGTTCAATTTACATCCTTATGTTAAGAGGAGAGCCGCTCTCTAAGATCCTATTCATTCCCAAAGAAATTAGACGGCTATATTTCAGCCGCTTAATAGAGCAAATATGTAGCTGTACTGAGGAAGAAACCGTGTCTTCTCAGGCCTTACAAAGAGCTAGGCATTGTGTGTCATTATGAGCGGAGGACAAAAACACAGACAGACATAACACACATAAAGTAGATGTGGGCACAATGCATGTTATGCATGCAGTACAGCATCCTTGCACAGATGAGTGTGTAGTGAAAAACATGAACGTATGCAAACATAGTCATTGCTGCTTAGTGTATATGCGGAGGGCTGCTGCCCTGCTGTGAAGGCTGGCAGGCACTTTTGTCATGGTGGTCCTTTTGTTTCATATCAAACAAAACGCCACAGCTTTGCATACGGCTCCACTAATTTCTGCTAGTGTGACCCAGGCATTTATCTTTGCCTCTCACCTTCTCTCCTCCTCTGCTCCCCCTAATGTGGCTCTGATAGCTTCTCAGGACGATAGAGGTGTCTTCAGGCCAGGGTTGACACAAATGTGCACGCTTCTGTCATACGTGCATGCACACAAACACACATAATTAAGCAAATACAGATTCATACAATATGTGTGCGCCCACATGCAGACATAAACACCAAAATAAGTCTAAAGGCAGACAGACGCAGGAAACTGCACTAACACTCAGATGCCCGCAGCTATGGAGAACCTTGAGATAAAAACAAACCAGAAGCAATAGATGGGCAAGCACTTTTCGAAGGCAGGCAACACGAGCACACAGCATTAAATGAAGGGCTTTTCAAAGCATTCATATGCAACAAACTTAAGTGATTTTTTTATTTGCATTGTGATGACCTCAGGTGAAGGTTGCACTACTTACAAAGTATTTTGAATAACTATCAATGTGGAGTAGTTTCGCACAAATTAGAGGGTTATACTTTCAGTTTAGCAATATGTGCTTGTACTGTATGCTTGACTTCGATGAGCAAACATCGAAGTCAAGCATACAGTACAAGATGCACTATATATATGCACTATATATAGTGGATATATATATATATATATATATATATATATATATGGTTTTTTTTAAGGGAACTTCTTTAAAAACTAGTAAATGTATTTTGTTTGTAGTAATGGTCTTCAATTGATTAGTTATCAACCTTTCTACAGAAAAATCGCTATTTTAAAAACAAAAACAGCGGTGCACCAATTGCACCCGACTAGCTGATTTTTTGTTTGTGTCTGTGTCTGCGAAATATAGCAACAAAAAAAAAAAATCACTAAGATGGCAACCATAGATTGACTGTTATATTCGTGCAAATGGAGAATTGACCTGGGGGGCAGGACTGTCCAGTTGATAAAAACTGTATAACCATGATTAAGTAGGGCCCGCACATGGGCTCAAGCCCAGGGGCCCACACCCTCCTAAGTCCGGCCCTGCCTAGAAGAATCGCATTGAAACAACAAATACCTATTCGATTATCAAATATTAAGTTACCAATAAAATTCAACTTGTGATCCTAGGATACATTAGTGTTAGTATTATCTAATCAAATCTGAGAAACCAGAAGTTGACAATTTCAAACACATTTAAAAATGAAAGAACACTAACAAATGAGAAAAAGATTTACTGAATATAAAGAGTTGGTAAACCATTTAACAGGGTTGTATGAGTAAAAACCATAAAATAGAAGTCTGCTGGACAAAGATGACTTACGCCATATTTCCATGAGACAACAGCAACGACAAAGGAAAGGGTATCCAGAGTTAGTAAATGTAATAAAATCAAGAAATGTTTAATTTTACAATTTCCAGAATTACAGTACAACTAATATCTAAAAGGCATGGTTCTTCAAGCTAATTTGAAAGTATGAACTTGTTGCATCCAAATCATGCTTAACTTAAGAGGAACTTAAAAGGACATGGGTGTTACACTTCCTCTATTTCAGCTGTGAATCTCTACCTCAAGGCCTCTAAGTTGTGCTTGTTTTTATGAGTACAATAACATCAAGGCTCTGTCAGCAATGTCAGAACAGCTATTATGTCCTGTCATGGTAAAGAAGAAGCTAAGCAAGATAGTAAATCTTACAATTTACTTTTTGATCCAAATTCTAACCTTTATCAAGGTTAGAATAGAATTGATTTTCACGGAGAAAAGAAGTTTTTAAATGAAAGTAGCTCTGTAGAGTGGCAGAGTTCTGCTTAGAGATGAAAATCACCATCAGGTTGGGAGAGCTCAAAGTAGAGCTGCTGCTCTTCAACATGGAAAGGGTTTTGTTTAGGCTGTTGTCAGTGAGAGGAGAACTAAGGGGCAAACAAGGAACATGATGGAGGGGTACTATATCTGTGTTGGCCCCTGAATACTTTTGGAAAATGTTTGAAGCTAGTTATTGGGAAGATGTCTTCCTATATACATCCTGTACGCATAACCTTGTGAACCAATGACAAAAGGGGAATGAATGAATGACTTCTCTTAAATAGTAAGTTTGATCTAAAATAGGAGAAATTGGAAATAAACGTTGTTGAAAAAGTATTAAGAGATCAGCAGGAAGTTACATTCAACGCTGTTGACCTGGTGCCCTGCATAGAAAGCATAAATTGCAATAATCTACCAATCTCAGCGCGAGTGACTGGAGGACAAAAAAAAAGTAGAAGGAAAAAAAAGGCATAGTGGAACTTGAGTGTAAATACCTGAGAAAGGACGAAAACTGAAGTGGTATGGCTAATTAAGGATTTTGCAAACAAAGTTAAAGCTGAACTGTTGCTGTTATATAGAAAAATGACTGTGACCTTGTTTAGAAAACACAAAGTGAAACAAAAGTGAAATGAAATGATTAAAACTACAAGCACAACTTGCAAATATAATTATGGAAAACTGAACTGGAGATACCCTGAAAAAAATAAATAAAATCCCTGCCTGTCTCACCTGAGCAATCTCATCCCACATCTGACACCTGCCACAGCACACATTATATTTACACAAACAAAACCGAAGATGCCAGAGAAAGACTGCACATCAACAGAACGAACACTGAATTGAAACAGATGGCATTACAGAGAAACTGTGCAGACAGCTTTCCGGAAAGCATGTACAGTTTATATATAGCGTGTTCACACAGGACACTCAAAAATCTGCAACTATGTTTCTGAGGAGCTGTTGTAGTGGCTGGCTGGTTGGCATCCACACTTTGCTGTACTGGGGGACAGATGCATTCTTACGTAAAACATTATATAATGTTGGCCTGTCCTATAAAAAAAGTTCCTTCCATCAATTTCTAAGAGATTCTTAAACATGGTCTGGAGATGGATAGACAGAATTTTTTCAACATAACTACCACAACTTTATACATGGACCAAAAAATCTAGCTCAGCTAATTAGAAAGTTGATTTATTTCAGTATTTCTCTTCAATAAGTGAAACAGATATTCTATAGATGTTTGAAAAGTATAATATTACGCAAGATCAATGAAAAAGCCTTGTTAAATAAGAAATGTCAGTCTGCTTAAAATGATGTCCCTGTACTATAAACTGTATGCACTCCTTACATGGTCAAGTCTCCTTTTGCATTGGGGACATGGATCGGCCTGTGGTTCTGTTGAGTTGTTAAGGAAGCCCTGGTTCTTTAATGATTTAATAGCGGGCATTCAGGTTGTCTGGATAATTGACTTTGGTGTCTCTTATTTTCTTCCTTGCAATGCTCTATGGATTTCTCTACAGGGTATACGTCAGGTAACTAATCAAGCACAGTGATACCACGGTCATTAAATTAAGTATTAGTAGTTTTGCCTGTGTGTATTATGTCCTGCTGGAAAACAAAATCAACATCTCCATAAGGCTTGTGAGCAGATGGAGGCATCAAGTGCTGTAGTATTTCCTGGTAAATGTCTTGGTCTTATAAAAAAAAAAAAAATAGGCGGTGGGTTGAAACCCACAGATGAACTCTTCATATCATCACAGACTGAGGAAACTTTAGACTGGATGACCAGCAATTTCCAGTGTGTGCATTTCCAAATCGTTTCAAAATGAAATGCAAAATATTCTTGTGTCTGAAAAAAATACTTTCAATGACAGAAACAAGTCTGATATTTCTGGTTCAGGATGGACCTAACAATAAGGATAGCCCATTGTGTGTGGACATGCCATTCCTACAACGACGAAGTAGCATAATATTCATGTTGAAAATTTATGTTGTTTCGTAAACTTTATGCAGTGGTTTCTGAAAACTGATTTTATTTTATTTTTTTTACTATATGCCTAGGTTATCAATGTCAATATTTATCACCATGTGTGGAAAATATATGTTTATTTAAATTACTGAAATAGAATAGTATCAAGATGTTGCATAATTCACTGAGATGCATCTGTCCTTCAGTAATTTTAGGTGATAGGCACAGATGAAAAAAATAAAAAGAAAGCAAAGCAGAGCCTCCAGTCTCACCAAAATTTTTATTTTTCTAATCAGATTTACTGGAATATTTTGATGTTATCACACAAGCGGTGGAAATAAACCAGCAAAACAGAAAGGTGATATCATGTAACAACTCACGTTTGAGCTCATTATACAGTGAGACAGATGGGTGACAACTGGTACAAAACTTGATATAATTGGTGTACTACAAGCTAAAAAGAAACAGTTTTTGACAACTGAGGGAATGCAATTTGTGGTCCTTTCAAACTTTACAGCTCAGAGAGCTGAAGAGGGAGGAAACAACATAGTGGCCGAAGGTCTGAGGTAGGAAAAGAGAAGACCACAGATGGATGGATGAATTTATATAAAGTGACAAATGTGCTAGACTGGAGAAGCACACAGCAGTACTGTAACCTTACAGTACTACTTTCTGTTTACCTGCCTTAGCTTCTACTCAAAGGCAGTTTGTTAGCTTTTGATTCATCTATAATTAGTTAGTACACACTGTGAAGTGTTTAAAAAGAATCAAATTGCATTGAAACACTTGAGTGCTCTAAACACTGGCTAACATGCTCTGCGGCGAGGGGAGCGAGCAGGAGAAATTAATGTTGGGCCTTTTGATGTGCTTGATCAGAAACGTATTTATTAACTGCAAAGGGGAGCGGAAATTAACCCGCAGACAGCTTGTTTTCTCTGGGTCTTCTCGTGTGTCAAATGGTTCATCCCGAAAGGCTCCGCTCGCCACATGCCAGCTCATGCACACACATTCTATCCCTTCGGACCACTTTCTCCTCAATTAAGTAGACTGTGAGTGTGTGTATGTACTGTGTAGTTGTGCTGACATGAGTCGATAAGGGAATGCATAACAAGACTAAAGAATTGCATACTGATGAATTTAAAACCTGAGATTTAATATAATAATCTTGCATGTGTGTAAGAAAGAAGATTTGGTTTTTGTTCTACCAAAAGACAAAGAGCTTGTGGTAAAGTACTTACATTTTTAAAATAATAAAATAACTTCATATGTAGAAATTTAAAAAAGAAACAACAGAAACTGATGACTTTAAGTTAAAGATCATACCAACACCTGAAACAACATAATTTAACTATCTTGCCTCCAGAAGTCAAAGTATCTTTTAAATGAATTTTTTTTCCATTATCCATTATGCTTTGTAATTGATATACATATGATGTATATTCATATTTGTTGCAGGGTTTTCATATGACAAGGTCATGGCATAAAGGTAGTAAGTAATGCGCTCACTGAGTCTTTCCTTGCACACTCACACAAAGAGAAAGAATTTGAAAGAAACAGAGACAGAAAGATTCAAATAGAGAATAGATGGTCTTCGTCACACAGTGAGAAAACCCAAGAGAACATGAGTCTGTCACAGACAAAACACCACATGAATATTTAGTAGTTAAATTAAAATTACAAAATAGCGAAACAAAAAAAAGAGTAGGTGAAAGAGATGGACAGAAAATATCCCGGTGAACACCAGTGGGACAAGTCCAACTCTTTAATTCCCCACTACCCATGCTAACATTGTGCTGCCTGTCTCCTCCTCCCTTCATTTTAAAGAAAAGGAGAAAGCAATCTCCCAAATAATACAGGAAGTAGTGAGCCTCGCAGTATATCCCCTATATCAAACAAAACAGTCCAATGTATCAGCAGAGGTAATGAAGTGTAGTGCTTTGAAGTAATAGTATTGCAAATCTTTATGAAAAAGCAAAAGCAGTTAACAAGATATCCGGCATTGTTCCACATCAAAATTTCAGAATTTAAAAGTATTTTTCATGCATTTATGAATCCTATCAATACTACATGATGTATATTGTTTGGGAAACATAAAGCAGCAGGATGCATGGTAGAAGAAAATTACATTGGAGAAGGCAACCTTTCAACATAATATTTGTTGCATACCATATACACTTATGTGGCAACAGTACATATCACAACACAAAAGAAAATGGTTTTAAGTATTGATTTAACTTATATGATCTGTTCATCTTAATCCCCCAGTGTATCTGTAGTGTTATGGCTGCAATGGGTCTCTGCCCTTTTTCCTTGCAGGGTTCTGGAGACATGCCTTCTGCAGGTGTTATGTTTTGCCCTGATTGGTGCTGTGCTGCTTTAAAGCTGCCACACATGCAGCAGACAGTAGGCTTTTCCCTCTCCCTCCTCAGAACTCCATTTGGTTTGGTTTGTATCTTATGGATGGGTTTTGTTAGGTTTGTTTTGCATCTGCTTTTTTCCAGTTAGCTATGGGTTTTTGCATTAATCTATTTTGGTTTCTCATTTTTTTTTTCAGGTTTTATTTCTTTAGTATAATTTAATAAATCCAATTTCCATTAAGTCAGAAAATCCTTGTGTGGTCTCCTTTAATGTTACCAAATCAAATAAGCCTGGTGGACGTAACAGTAGAAAAAAAACCTGACACGTTAATATTAGGAGTCATCATGCATGAAGTCCAGAAAATATGTTAAAGTACAACAATACAGCATCTTTCAAAAATATCCATACCCCTTTTCTGTATTTATCACATTACTACAAAAGAATTGTGTGGGCGGTGATGCTAGAATATATATGGGACTCTGTTGCCTTTAGGGCCTTTCTGGTCCATGTGTACCCACTGAGGGAATTGCATTTACATTCTTCAAAACAAAGGTCTCAATTTACTGGTTTATTTATATTCCAAACCTAACTTTAGGTTATGAGATATGAATCATGAAGAATGAGATCCTGGATAGAAGAGCATAAAATGAGCTTGCACCATAGCAGGCTCGACTTGATTGAACATATGATCAGAAGAACTTTTGGGAGCATCCAGATGGAAGGAGACCCTGGCACAGACTAAGATCCTGCAGGATTCTGTGTGTTGTATAAGATGTTCAAATTTAGGGATGATGTTTCTCAATATAATGCAGTTTAAAACCTCCACAACCTAATTCCTGACTTGTCTCTGCCATCTTTGTTGGTTGTTTTGATGGTTAGACTTTTACTGGGATGAAATTACACCCTAAGGCCTTTTATTTTCCACTGCATTTTAATCATGGTCATGGGAGAAAAGAATGTTGAATATAAATACACACCACTAATCTCAAATCTCCTTCAAAAACAAAAAAGCAAACAAAAAGAATTCCAAGAGTCACATTTCTTCCACTTCCCATTTATCAGCAACATTGTGTTGGTCTATCACTTCATATCAAATACATAGAGCTTTTATTGAAAATCAGTTTAACTTCTCTCCCACCAGTTTCCATCCTATCCACTTTTTGTCTAAAGAGATTTACAAGGTACTCTCATGCCAACATATCCAAAACCCCACTCTTCCTCATCTTTTACCCTGTTTTTGATGTGTATAGGAGGTAGACAGCACAGAAGGATAATGATAAATCAGGCTGTTGACAGAGGCTGAACTTTCACAAAGAGCATAAACATATTTTGTTCTATGTTAATGTCTGCTTTTTTCCATCTTACATAATTTGTTTCATGGAGGACCTGAAATGTAAGAGCTCCTGCACAACATTAAACTGATACTTTGCTAAGGCATGTTTTGATTAAATTCAGCATTCAGTTTTTTAAAGGTATCAGTCAGGAGAAGAGAACAAAAATGGTGAAAAAATGTTTAAATTTACCAAAGTCTAAATTTATACATTTCACACAGTGCTGTGAATACTACTGAGATCTGCTGCTTATGGGTGCTCATTTGTACATTTTCAGCGTTTCATGTGAAGTTGCAAGCTTGAATCTAGTTTTGTAGATAAAACAGAAGAATGGCGTTCAGCATCTCAATGTGTCTTTAATTAATAGGAGGTAAGGTAGGCAGGTGAAAAACTAGCACACTTACTAGCTCAACGAAAGACAGGCCTCCGTAGCTGTGGGCAATAATGAAGACATTCTTGGCAGCAGCTTTAGACACAAAGTGGTCCCACACGTAGAGCACGTGTTCTTCAGAGGAGGTGTTTTCCTTTAACAGAGAAAAAACTAAATCAAATGTGACATCTGTATCAAAGAGAAACAGAAATACATTTAAGCAGACTTTGCCTAACCAGTTAAAGAATCAGCATTTATTAAACTGTATTGATGCTTTCATTCTAAAATATTAGATTCTTAACCCTAAAGGCCAGCAAAATTGGAAAAAAAATATTAAAAAGTGGTGCTAGCCTAAGGTAGCTTTAATAAAAAGCCACACTTCAGCAGATCAATAAGTCTTGCATTTTGCAAATGCCCTAGATGTAAAACTCAATAGAGAGGATGACATAACATTTAAATCTTAATTTGTAGCCCACTGCTGAATCAATGGCCCATCCAAACACCAGTGAGGGCATAATAGGAAGACACTAAAAGAAGGTCATCTCCTGTTTGCAACAACAAACAGGAGATAAAAACATGCACACTTCTGCCAATGTACTCACATCAATCTCATCTGTATGTGTACAGGCACACAGGCATCCAGGTTCATGGAACTGGGAGACGTGTTTAATTAACCTGAGATGTAAGTGCTTATCCAAGGCTAGCAGTGAACAATAGTAAAAGTACAGGCCAGAAAAGGGCAACCGTTAATGAACTTGGGACATTGATTCTAGGCTTTGATTTCCTATCAAACTGTCTGGTTCACAATAGAAATCAACAACGCATACCCACAAGAGAATGCTCTCCACCCAGAGCCTCGCTGACTGGAAACACCTGTATCTTTCAAAGCAACTCCGAAACCATGCCAGAGAAATGCTACCCCCACAACACACAACCACACTGACAAGCACCCGCATTCCTACTAATTAGCATACCTATGCATGTAAAAAAATAAATATCTGAAAATAAACAAACACACGGCCTATGGAGAATGGAGCCTCATCTGTTAATTGAGTGTCAAACTGTTCAATGTGACTCAAAACAAATAATTAGCAATATAAGGTAAAGGACAAAGGATGTCTCTTCGGAGACTATCCTGTTAGTTTCCATAAATGTGATTGCATTTTAATAAGATAGTACATTACAACAGAAAGATAATTACTTTAACTTTCACTTTCCAAAGGGTGGTAATTGAGGAGAAAGTGTAGAACAAAAACACACATACACAAACATATAACAGAATGTGGTTTAAACAGAACTTTTAGAGGATAGTAAACCCCCCTTTGAATTGATGAGCGTTTTGCTTGCCTGCATCTGTGCGTACAAGTCTGTGTAAGCTTGTAGCATTTGATGATGTGCTGATGTGTATTTTTAGTAGTAGTGTTTGTCTAGAACTAAATTAACCTGTCAGGCTGTTTGTGTTTGCGCCATATTAGCATGTGGGGGTTGTAGTGTCAGCGCCAACCTCAGTTCACAGAGCGTGATGCAAGAGCGGGCAACTCAACGTTACCCTGCCCTTCTACCATCGGTGCAGTGCACTTGTTTCACTGTGTGCGTGTTGTGTTTGCGTGTGCGTGGGTATGTGTATGGGTTCTGGGCATGTGCGCAGTGGCTGGCTGAAGCAGAGTTGTCTGTCTGAAAGGCTGTGACATCAAAGTGCTTTGAAGTCTCCCTACTCTCTCCTCCACCACGTCACCCTTCATCTATGAGGCTCATTTCATTAGTCTGCCTCCTCATCCTCACTTTCTCCTTCTTGTCTATATTCTTTGCTCCTCCACAGATGCCACCTGTTTTCTTTCACACACCTTTTTCTCTCCTTTTGTCCTCCTCTCTAGTCAACCTTTACTTGAGAGGCCTCACATGCGTTTGTGACTGTATGCAGCTCTTAAGTCTGTGCATGTCACCTCTGCTCCACATTCAAAATAGTCTTAATATGCAGGCTAATCAGAATTAGTGTCTTGCAAAAGTGTCCATGCTACATTGAATCTTGATATTTTCTCATCATACAGCAAATTTCAATAGATTTTATTGATATTGTATATATATGACAGACCAACACAAAATGGTAAAGGGTTTGATTTTCAAATCGTTGAGCCCCTTTCAATAAATTAAAATCCAGTGCAACCACCAATCTACAAAAGTCACCAATTTTGTAAATAAAGTACACTTGTGTTTACTTTAACATCAGGATAATTTCACTTGTTCTGTGACAGCCTAAAAAGTTTGATAGAGAATATTAGAGAACAAGCAACCTCATGAAGACCAAGGAGCCCAGCAGACAGATCAGGGATAAAGTTGTAGAGAAGTTGAAGGAAGATTTAAATTATTAAAGAATATCCAACACTAATCATCTCACTGAGAACTTCCACCATTTGAAAGTGAAAAAGCATGACATAGCTGCAGACGTACCTACACATGGCTGTCCTAAGTTAACTGGATGGAGAATAAGGGCATTAAACAGAGAAGCAACCAAAAGGTACGAGTAACGAAGATCCACAGTCTAGGTGGAAAGACAGGCAGGACAACCATTAGTTGTGCCCTCCAAAAATTAGTTATTAATTACAGAACACTAGAAAGAATCCAGGAGAACTAGTTCAAGTCTGTCACAAGCCATGAAGTGGATGCAAGCATGATTAGGTGAGACCAAACTACAACTTTCTGGACCAACATGCAAGAGCTGCAAATAACTGCAAAGTCCAATATTCCCACTAGCACAACATACAGGCTGGCAGCAAACAGGGAAGTTGGTCAAAATTGATGAGGAAATGGTGACAGTAAATACAAGACAATTCTGGAAGAATATCTTTTAGAGGCTGCTGAAGACATGAAACTAGGGCTCATAGCATAATAACGGCACTAATCAAACTACCAGATCTTCAAAGCAATACTTTAACTAGGAGCATATTATTATGCAAGAATGGATCACCTCAACTACAGGCATAGATCAAAACAATATATTCCAATTTGACTGATCGAGAGCTATTTTGACAAATACAAATGCTGGTTTGTAGATCTGAATAGGTCATATCCAAAAAATGTACACCTTTGGTGGTAAGGAAGTAGGTGGTAATGGTAAATGTTCTGACTCTTTGTCAGTCATAGTGACCAGCTAGGTAGACAACCTGGGGATAAGTGAAAATCCCAGGCGTACATTGACATGTAAATGTGGATGCAGGTGGATTTAAGTCCACAACTTTCCAAATGAAACATGACTACTTTTCTCATTAAGTTACAGTCACCTATATTTAGATAAATGACAGTTTTCAAAGTTTACTACTTCGTGGTTCCAAATGCCAATTAAATACATTGATCTGAGACTGTAGGTTAAAAAAAAATTCTAAAGGGGTGTGAATATCTTTAAAAAAGCACGATAGCATATAGATGACATTAAATTTTCAATAAATATTTCACTGACCGGAGACTGATGTCTTCAATTTGACAAAGAGCCCTTGATTCCACCCCCACCAATTTGCTGATACACTAGCAGCAAAAACAAAGTGACTGAATGCCTGGCATAGTGCTGTACTGAATAATCTAAACAACATTAGTTTATTGCTGCAATTATTTCCTGAGGTTAATTCGCTGAAGTGGAGCATGCTGCCCTGTGAGACCGACTTCCTGTCACCAGCTCTCACATGAGGTATTTTATTTTTTATGCTTTTCTTCCCAGAGTTTTTCTACACAGTCTGTGCTGCTTTTGTGTGTTTGTGTGTGCATCTGCCAGCCTTGTCAGAATAGCATTCAAACTGTGCACCTGTTGCCATCTTTCTTCAACCATGACTGTCAAGGGACATTTGAGGGAGGATGCTGTTTGTGTATGCGATGAGTGGATGTAAAGGGATCTATGGTTTCTCCTCAGGGAATACAAAGCAGAAAAAAAACTATTATAAAACTAAGACAGAGTTAGGTCCAAACATTCTTAAGAAGATGACAGCTAACTATTATCAATCAATCAACTAGACATAATGAAGTTGTCAAAAGTACTGGAAAATATAAAGTTATTTTTTTAAATAATTACATGGTAATTCCCTGAAACAATATGGCTGGTAATTTTCAAGTTTCGAGGATGTTCCAATTTACTTTAAATTACCTAAAAATCTTTCATGTTGCTTATAGAGTCACATTTAATTGCATGCATCTAATGGACACAAACGCAACATGCACACATATGCACAGTCAATTTCACACACATGCTCCTGTTTTCCTAAATCTAGCCCAGTTTAATACTGGTCCTGTGTTTATTCACTGTGATGAGAAGCAGGGAGAAAAAAAGAGATGGGTTGCACAGCAGCCAGAATAACGGGACCAAAGCCAACACAAACCAAGTGTCTGACCAACACAGGAAACAATGAATCCAACAACATCAACACACTCTGACAAACAACCAGTTAAGACCTCCCTGCTCTCCTGCCTGCTCCTCCTCCTTCACCTAAATGACAGAAAACAACTGAAAGTGCTGAAGTTTCTGGCTGGAAGACAGTCAGCAGCGTGGAACTGGAAAGCATCTCGTGGGTAAGAGCTATTCTACTTTTTTGCACTCCTCTACAAACCTTTTAGGGAGTGCCAAAACTGTCGGAACAGTGTCACGGGATTTCTAAACAACTTTATTTAATCTGGACTCTTGCTAGTGCAGTGATGGTTCCAACCTTTGAAAAAAAGCTCACTTAAATATTTCAAGGTGTAATTCAGAGAAATATCTGAGGTAGAGGCTAAATCTATCCAAACACTCATAACATGACAGAATCCAGGAGAACTAGTAGTAGTTTGTCACAAGCCATGAAGTGGATGGCACTCATTCTTCTCTTATAGAACGAAGGCAAACAAGTAGCTTATTCAGCCCACACAGTCCCTCTCACACACTCTACTTTTCACTGAATATAGTGCCTTGCCAGACTACTCAAAATCCCTAAAATATTTTGCACTCAAGTAACAACCACAAACGTCTATGTATTTTATCAATAGTTAATGACACAAACAAACACAAAGTACTGGGAACTTGTAAATCAGAAGAAAAGGTATGCATAGGTTTCTCTGGTTCAGTATGTCAGATAAACACCCTTTGCTGCAATGTTTGCTTAAATTCCTTTGAAGACTGTAGATTCTACATGTTTAGCTGTGTTTCTCTCTTAGATGAATTTTCTGAAGGAACTGAGGAGAGCAACATGACATGAGAATAACTGGACATTCTTGAAGCCAACAGGTGTACATCCTTACTTCAGAGAGGACGACTTCCACCAGAAAGATACAGTTTTAAAAACATGCCAGGAATATTTTTATGATTGGAGGCATTCATGTCTACAGGAATAATGTTCAATTTCTCAATTTGTGAGTTTCAGAACTTTTTTTGTTTTTAGAACACTATCACGATACCGTCAGCATGCAAATCTGAGCCTACCTGGCCAGGTGCTGCACTGCTAAGGCTTCGCTGAGTGTGAAATGATGAACAGGAGTGAAACTGCGTCTAGTAGCTGTAACATCTAAAATAAAATAATAATCCATGTTGGGCTTAACAAAAACATTGTTTAGCATGCTGCATGTATTACTATTCAAGGTCAAGGTTGCGGGGGCAGCAGCCTAAGCAGGGAGGCCCACACTTCCCTTTCTACAGCCACTTGGGGTGGCTCCTCTGGGAGATTCCCAAGGCATTCCCTGGCTAGAAGAGAAAATAATCTCTCCATTATGTATTTAGCCATGGTTTAATTCCACTGAAGTTCAGGGTTCACTGACCACTTCATGACAAAGGCTCACAACAAAGCAGCACAA
This sequence comes from Xiphophorus couchianus, assembly GCF_001444195.1. NCBI lineage: Eukaryota > Metazoa > Chordata > Actinopteri > Cyprinodontiformes > Poeciliidae > Xiphophorus > Xiphophorus couchianus. Next base: position 20,320,868 of record NC_040239.1, read on the forward strand.
AACTGCTGTAAACTTATATATATATATATACAGTGAACCCTCGCCATAACGAGGTTCACCTTTCACGGCCTCGCTGCTTCGCGAATTTTTTTGTGCAGTTTTTCTTCACAGTGCATTGTATTCTGCGTCCTGATTGGCTAAACAGTCTCTGCGCTTCTTCTCTATATACTGTAATGTGCCAACAATGTTACAGTATTTAAATATATGTAATACAGCTTGGCAAATTTTGGTAAATGTTTTTGCCCAGAAGGAAAAAAGAGCGACAACAACTACCGATAACTATGTTCTTCTCTCGAAAAAAACTCACCTGCACCACAGGCTTCAGAAGAAAAAGACACTAGAGAGCGGAGTCAGGCCGCAGCATCACATTCAGAGGCACAGTGAAATACGTGAGTCACAATTTGTCCTACTGTACTTCCTATTGACGATTAAAATGATTATTTTACTGTAGTTATTTGTAAGAAAGCGTTATATTCGTTTTAAAAAAATGCTTGGGCCTGAAAACAGGTTTTGTTCTTTGGTTTCAATGTAGAGTATTTAATTATGCTGTATAATAATTGTAAAAAATAAAGGTAACTACCACACGGATTTCGCCTATCACGGGTTCTTTTCGGAACACAACCCCCGCGAAAAACGAGGGTTTACTGTATATATATAGTTATATATATATATATATATATATATATATATATATGTTTTCTTTTTAACCAGACAGAAACTCATTCTTGACTGCATACCTTCCCAGTCATACCTGTTGGTAGTCAATGATGGGAAGTGGGGTTATTACAATGCAAAGTAAATGAGCAGACCAGGAAGCTGGTCATTTTACTCTGTCTTTTTAAGCAGAGTACCAACATTCATATCTTTTTCATTTTACTTAAATTTTTATTTCTATGTGACATCATTAAAAAGCTTAGAATCCACACTTTCAGAATGTCTAGATAACTCAAAATATCCAAAATGACACTTTGTCCTGGTTTCGTCATGGCCAGTCATATTAACTAAACAGTTTTGAATGAGATGCTCAAATTCAAGAATATGGTTTTATAACATAACTTCTCTTTAAACTTCTCCATAATTAAAGCAATAGACTGTCTTCTGTATTTCTTGGTCTTTATTATGTTGTTTGTTCACTAATACTCTCTGTAACAAACATCTGAGGCCATCACAGAAGAGTTGAAAAATGCTTTGAATCTGTAAGGAGATGAGTTGCACAGCAGCCAGAATAACGCTTCATATGCTCCACTGTGTTTGTCAATGACATAAAATCCCAATAAAATACATAGGAGTGTGTAGAGGCAATGTACAAAATGTATAAATCTCTTCTATGGGCATGAACAGTTCTGCAACTCACTGAATCTTTCAATCTCTCCTTCCTGTATTGTGCTCAGGCCACACACTGAGTTAAGCGATTCACAGCCCTAGTCATTACAATCTTTAATATGTCAAGCTCAGCACAGAACAAACTTGTTTTCATTTGGCCTAATGATTAGATATTAAATAAGCAATGTAGCTAATTACATGTTTGGTATTAGCTAATAGGTTATTAGGACAAGTTAGTTTCTGTTTGTTTGTGCACAATGGCATGCTTGTCTCTTCGTGTACAATTAAAAGTGGTCCTGTAGGACACCTGTTTGCAATTGCAATCCAATCAATGGCTGGGACATGTAGTCTTTTGCCATCCCTCTCTCTCCCTCTTCTTCCTTCCCTTTTCATATTTGTTTCATTCTTTCCTCTCCTTAAAAGCAGACGGAAAGCTCAGACGAGCTGGAAGCTGTCTGTGAGCTGATGGGTCCGCTTGAGCTGGGGGAAGGAAGGTATGGAGCAAATTAGCGGCAGAGATGGGAAAATAATGACTGTGGCATTGTGGGTAATTAGCAGGTATAGCACCTATGGAGGATTGGGAATATAATGATGTGAGAAAGAGACAGAGAAAAGGGAGAATGAGGTGAAAAATGTGTGTAAGCCTAACAAGAAGCAGGAAACTAGGTGTGTGTGTGTGTGTGTGTGTGTGAGTGTGTGAGAGGGAGAGAGAGAGAGAGAGAGGATGAAATCTATGAGAAGGTGTGTTATTTGACTTTGCAATGAGGGAATATACAGCGTGTGGAGGGTGAGTAAATGACATGGAGAAAGAACGACGAAGAAAGAGAAGCAAAACTACAGTGTGTATGCTATCCCACGTGCAGATAAGCATGTGCGGACTGTATACAATAAAATAGCATGACCTTGGTGGGGTCACTCTGCTCTGACAATATTTGCCAGGGCATTGTTTCAAATCAATAACTCATTAACAAAGTACAAAGGAAGTTGCTGTGGGTTTGTGAGATTCTTTATTAGAAAAGAGTGTCTGCGGGCCAGCGAGGTCATCGCCGTGACATCTCAGCTAGCCTCTCGATGCCGCCCCGATTGTCAGGTGAAATTACTGCGAGTCATTAATTGACATAAGGCAAAGGAGAGCGGGCAGGCAGACAAGGCTGTGTTTGTTCCAGGATGACCCCTAGGGCTGTGTGCATAAGTGTGTACCTGGGTGTGTGTCTGTATGTCTTTATTTGGACCAGGCTGTATTTACAGCAGGCTTGTGTGCACAGAGAGGGAGAGAGAGGGGAAGAGCAAGAGAAAGAGTGGGAGACTGAGGGCACGGAGCTTGGTGGGTGAGGAGGTGCGAGGGAGGGCAGGATGGAAGTGTTTGATGGTTGACCTGACTGGAAGATTGGGAGCAGGGATCTGAGACCGGCAATGCAGGTTCTGCCTTGGTCAAACACACAGCTGCACACAAATGTGTGCATGAACAGATGTTCTGTGCTACAGAAGACATATGTGCAGAATATGCTCTCACAGAAAAACAAGACCAAAATCCAACTAAAACTATTCCTCTTTCAGACTTTCAGATGACTTATCTAAATACTCTTAAAACAGACACCTCTGCCTGGATGTTGGTCTGTAAAAAGGACATTTAATTGACTTGAGTTGTCAAAGATTTTAGTCAGCTTCTGGGGTATTAATCATGTATGAATCAAACATTCACTTAATTTTAGCTTTTTGTTTGCATTGCTAAGACATTAAATGAAGATGCTGCAAAAACGTGGCTGGACAGACTATGTGGGAGTCCTACAATAAGACAACTAAAACACATGTACATAAATCCTTTGTACAAACATATTTGGGCAGCCAGAGGCCAAAAAGAGAAAAAAAAGAGAGAAAGAAGTGAAAATAAAATGGCATCTAGCCAATCTGTTCTCTGCAGCAAGCTGGTGATCTGCCATCTAGTCCTGGTCACTGAACTCTCCTCTGACCAGGTTCAAAGGTTAATCAAGTTTCTACCTGTCCTTGGAAATACTGAGCCAAACTTCTTGTCAAATCTGTAGGTCAAAAGTCAATTAACTGCCTGTATAACTGCTTGTGGATCAAAGGTTGGGGGAAATGGGTGAGGGTGACAAAAAGCAAAACTCCAGTCAGACAAAAATATGGTACAGCGATGTCGTGTAGAATCATCAACGTTTCTAATATCTGACATGTGCTTTGTTAAGTATGTCTATGTGCCAAAATGACTTTTTTATTGAATCCACAAGTCCATTTGTATAAAGTTCTGAACAATGGAACAGAAACACTATGTGCTTAAAAGAGCGGAAGGGCCTTAGTGGACAAACACAGCTGGGATTCAAAGGTTTGGCCTGCACTAAATCATTGAAGCAACAAACCTTAGGAAAACTTCAACAGTACTGTGAAAAAATATACATGCTGGTTAGGCTACAGTTGCAATCAAGAAAAAAGCAGCCAACAAGGGTCTGATTTTGTATGCATCTGAAATAAAGACAATGTTCTAAAAAATGTATGGCTCTAATTTTAAAAAAAAAAATAAACAGGCCATAGCTGACGAACAAAGAAACCAAATAAAAATATGTGGTTCATTAACTCTGGAACAAGAACCACCTCACTAAATATTTTTTCAAGCATTCCTTCACTTTCAAGACATTACAAAGACTACCGCAAATGGATTTGGTCTGTTTGCAGTTTGTGTTTTTATGAAAAAACACAGACAAAACAAACCCCAAAACAAAAAAAAAATAAATAAAAACAAAAAAAAACAGAATAACAACAATCTTATTTTATGTTTAAATGAAAAATATCCAAGTTCCATTGTGAAAAAATCAAAAGGAAGCATCCCTAAAGTCAGAATACAAAGGGGGGAGATGCAATTTTCTAACCAACATAACCTCAAATCCCAATATGGTTATTATGTTTATAAAACATGTTGATAGCTACGGTAATATTTGCAGTACTTCCTTCTCACACATAAACATATGTAATACCACTGTTTGTGAAAATGTTTCAACAATGTTTGAATGCATTAAGTATTAAGATTTACACAGGGTAAAAAATTGGTTTTGATGTCATTATTAGATTTTGCTTCAGAAATAGAACAGAATGCAAGTAGCCACCAGCATTTGCTCTTAGTCAACTGTTCAGTTTCTTAAAATTTTATAAAATTTTAAATCCAAGTAGTATTTAAGCACATCAATCTTTACTTCAAAGTCAAACTTTTTTTTGGCTGTTTGAGCTTATTTGGACAATACTGCTATTTTTTTGTATTTGTCTTTCTATTAACTGATATAAAAAAGCATCTTCTGAGTACCACTTTAATTTTGGTGATGCAATAACAGTGAATATAGCAAGAATTAAAAAAAACAGCAAAAAATGTCAAGCAGCTCCTTCAGACTGGAAGAGTGTTTTTTTGTTTTTATCTAATTTGTCTGCGAGCCTTCGGATGATTACCAAAGTGAAAGAAAGACAAATTTTTGTAAAAAGAGAAAATTATTATAGTCATTTAAAAAACTAAGTGACGCTTAAAGCAGGGCGATGCTCTGCTTCTTGTTTTTTTTGGTCCTCTTTGCACTCCTTTCCCCCCTTCTTCTTTCCTGGGCCTACTGGCCTAATCCCAGCCAGCCAGCCTTGGGTGAAGTCTTTGGAAGCTTCTTAAGCCCATGAATGTGCCTTTTGTTCCTGCCATTCCTCCGCTTGGCTGACAGAAAATAGCTAACTGGATTACTGCTAAAATTCAGAGTAAAGTGAACTCCCAAACTTCTGTATGGCTAAGTGCTAAGACAGTGCTCCCACCCCCCTCCCCACCGCATTACTCCTCACTATCCTCATCAGCATCCCTTCTGATCAGACTCTCTATCCCTTCATGCCTCCCTTTTTCTCCTCCTCCTTCGCTATTATCCCTCTAAACATGGGCCGGTGCTGTGGGGATCTGGAGGAGAAGAGAGGCGAGCGATTAGATGAGGTTGAGAGGTTGCACACTATGAACCCGGGGCTAAAAAGTAAGAATCCTAAAAGCGGTTAAGAGCGTATTAATGTGTGTATGGAAGCGTATTAATCAACTCAACTCTATCAGTGGGTTGCTGTGTGGTTGTGTGTGCAAGAGCACCGATCTTTGTTTGTTGGTAGAAATACACATTTTTTAGGAGGTCCTGGATAATTAGGCAAAAAAGCTAAAACCCTCTGCATTTTTATACTGGATTATATACAACTATATTATGAGGGGTACAGGTACATTGTCTTCAGGTTTATACATATACATGCATTGGAATGGCATTGGGCAGGTGGTCCAGCAGCTCAACAGGAGTTGAAATCTGATATTTGGTGAAGGCACATTTTTTTTTAAAAAAAAAAGATGAAAACAGACATCCTTAAGAGGTTTGATTTAATCCCCCAGTCACACAGACTAAGCAAACTGAAGCAGCACAGAGCCTGTGTGTGTGCACATTTGTACTCATTGTGAGTGTATGTAAGGATGTGGCAGCTTACTCCAGGGCAGTGGCAGGAAGAACAGTAAAATAGTGAAAAAGGAGGCATAGTGAAAAGAAAAAGACAAGGTCATACTCACAATTATCTTTCGCACATTTGGGTCAAAAGTCAAAACTCAAGCAGTTACAACAAAAAGCAGTGATGCTCACTCATTAGTCTTTATCTCAAGTCCTGATACCACCATTTAGTGAATTCTGTCAAATGCATCACAAGTGAACATTTTCATTGGTTTTATTTTACTCTTTTTTAGCTATAAAATAAGGACAAAAAACATAAACAGGCCCAAAAAATCCAGAGTCTGACCGAGAGCAAGAGAATGAAGACAATGAGCCTGCGGAACCACACAGTCAAATGAATGCATCACAATGGTTTTATTACTGTATTTACTCCCTCTCCATCCATACCAGCTACCTACAATATGGAGCGTAGTTTAACTATATGTCCATGCATGTCAAATACCTATAATAAGATGAATGCTACCACGATATTATTTAAGTAAACAAAACCTCAACATAATTAAGGCGTTAGCTAACAGGGGCATTAAGATCCCCACCAAATGCATTTGGATTATGTGTTCCCCAAGACAACAATGGCAAAAACAAACCCAAATAATTATATCCAAAAAATTGTACTGCAATATCCAATTGCAGTACAATTATATTCTCAAGGAGGCCGCTAAAAGTTAGTACATAGTGCTAACAGAAGCAGAAATCTCAATCCTGCTATCAAACCAATGGTCAAGACGTCATTATTAACACACAAAATTCATGTCTGACATAAGCTTTGCTGTAATTTTTGCATTATTTGGAACTTCCCACTTTGCTGTGTACCTCATTTTAGTAGAGAGCAGGGACTGACGCCTCAATCAGACAAAGTCTTTTGGAAAATCCCTCTTGATACAGACGCAGTAAACAGACATTCCCCCCTGATGTGGGTACATTCTTGAGAAAAATACAGTTTAACCAGACACTGCAAAGATGCTCTGTTGTCAGAATCAGAAATCCTGTGGGTTAATACACACTAGAACCCACCATTTTGACTTGTTTACTTGCAACTTCGGCATAGCTGAACTTGGACTACAAAATCTGTGCGAGGAATAAATGGCAAATTCACAAACCTGATTAACTGGAAGTCATGACCTTTTTCAGCAGTTACACAGAAAATGTTGTGACATCATAGCCAAGAAAATGTTATAGCAAATAGAGAAAAATGAACAGACTGAAAAATATACTCCAGAAAGAATATAAAGATGGCTATGTAGCACTGGGAAGAAATACATTTATTCTGAAGGAATTATTAAATAAATATTTAGGACTGGTATATTGAATAGACATTCAAAAAATTTTATGAAGAACTAATGCTTGCCACATCAGGTAGGAGTTGCAATAGACTTAACTTTCGTTAGCTCAATGAGTGCATAACCTCTGCAGCTAGAAACACAGCTAAATTTAGTGAAAGTTAATGAAATGTGAGGTCTCTCCCATGATTTGTAAGGGCAAATTAAGTAAAGTCTGCCTCAGCTGTCAAAACAATCTTTTGACCAAAACTAAGATTATTTCAAACAAAGAATAATGTTGTCATTTTTGCTGTATTGCTTCGGTCCTACAACTAAAACATGGGGCAAAAGTGAGAAAGACACTACAGAGGATAGTAAATCCAGGGTTGTGTAACATAATGATCGTATGTCACAAACCTAATGTCAGATACTGTGAAGCTAATTCCTCATGTAAGAAATATGTAAAGTGGTGTGATGGAATAAGACACCACTGAAGCTAATTATGCCTTATTAAAGTGTGCATAAAGGTACTGATGGAGGGGTGAGAAAGAAGAAGTGTGCACTGACAGCTCACACATTGCCTGTTAGTCCCACAGTAAACCTAACTCCTGTCAAAAATCAGAGTGACACTTTTCACACACATGCAAGCATACACTATCACTGTATACATTTTCTGAAATTCATTACTCTAAAGCAGTGCTTCTCAATTCCAGTCCTCAGCCCCCCCTGCTCTGCATGTTTTAGATGTAGCTCTATTCCAGAGAAACTGATTCAAATGCTTGCATGACCATCAAGTGCTGCAGAAGCCTGTTAATCACCCACATATTCAATCCAGGTGTGTGGCAGACGGAAACGCTGCTCTAAAGTCATGGCCATGAAGCAAAGTTAGGTAAATATAGTTCACTCTTCTTGTGAAAAAGGCTGGATGTGGAAACAATGTTTTAAACATTTACTTAAAAGAACTATTTTAATAAACTTAAAATTGAATGGGATGTAACACAATATGTCGTTGAATGGGATAACCTTGCTTTCACTGTTCATCACATTTATTTTGACAAAGAAACTAGATTTATGAGTCATTTCCTTTGTTGGACCACAAGGTAAACTGGCTGAGCTAGGTGCTTTAAGCCATGTGTGTGTGCGTGTGTGTGTGCCCATGGTTAGAGTGTAGCTGATAAGAGTGTTACAGTGTATTTGCAGAGTGTGTGTTTTGAAGATAAAAATCCCAGTGGTCAACAAGAGTGTCGGGCCAGAGATTCACTGACCAGCCCTTCATCTGAAGGAGAAAAAAAGGGAGGGGACGAGGGAGAGAGGGAGGTAGCCATGTGGTTAACACTTGCTCACTGAGAGGCGACTGGAGCACAGCCAACCTCTTCACACACAGGCTGACCACACAAGAGCCTCTCTTTCTCCCTCTGCTTTCCATCCTCCCTTCATCCCTAGTCACCTAACAAATCCTTGCCTTGCTACTTCAGCAAGCTCAGTTGCCATCCGCACGTTTTTACCACTTTTCTGTTATCAAAATTTGTCCAATTTCCTCTTCCCCATTTTCTTATGTTCTTCTCCTCTACTTCCGTCTACAACCCTGGAACAGGCTGTCTGTCTAGATCCCCCATCGTGCATGATTTTGACAAACATCTACCACTCTCTCCTCTTCTCCCAGTCCAAAATTTCCTTCCTCTCATCTCTGTCAGCATGAATATGGTTTAATCGCTCCTACTCACCCGTATAGGGATACGCTCGGTCTCAGTCTCTTTCTGTGGGTTGCGATATTTCTCATAAAATTCCCTCTTCTTTTTGCTCTCCTGTTCATCTTTGCGCTCCCTCTTTTCGGCAGGTTCATCCGAGGGTTCGGCAGGAGAGTTAATGGGGGAGTCCTTTGCTGCCTTCTCCACCTCCAAGTAGTTCTCGTTTGGGTTGAGCACCATCACACCGTAGTCCTCCTAAAACATATCCAGCACAAAGTTGTGTATAAAATCAGAAATCAGTTACTTTAACTGATTAAGACTTTCACTATCGAGTTTACTTGAAATGCACCAAAAAACATCCAGCAGTTGAACGGTTTTGAAATCAACGCAAAATCCAGTCATTCTGACAAGTGAACAAACCACAACTATGCAGTAACTGGGTTGCATTAACAAAATCACTCTTAAAAGTGGCCACTGTTACTGAAAGAAATGAAGTTGGAGAGAGCAAACTGATGTAAAATTATATTTAAAAGGGACTAATATTCTAGACTTGTGAACACATATTGTTTAATGTGAGCTGTCAGATAGAAAGGAGAAGCGATACTTTCAGCAAGTAACAGGAAGGCCCATATATCACAGTTATTATTTAGCATTTGAAACCTTTATCATCCGTCATGAATCATGCTGGATTTTGAAGTGCTGTTAGCCTCCAGGAAATCTACAAACTAGGGTTAAGACTGTATGGAGAATGCTTCTTTAGCAATACCAGCTGGGCTATTTGCTTGTACAAGACACCAGAGGCAACTTAAAATATATAGTCAGATTCATTTTGTCTATTTTCTTATGAGATAAAACTCTTTTACACTGAATCCTCTTTACACACATTAAAATTAGTTTTAGCAAGTCAAAGTTTAATAGTACTGAAAATTGAACACCTCAACATACATTTGTTTTGCTGACCTTTTTACCATCAAAATGTTTCATGAAGCAAAATTATAAAAAAAGGTGCTGAAAATGTTTATATATAATATATACTGTGTTTAACTTTTCACACTTTTTAATAGATATGTGAGTCAGATCAGAAACTATTAAGCACCAACTGAAAGCTTGACATTTGGCTACAGTTGCTTTACCTTACTTTGTCAAATGAACAAACTTTGGTCATAATTTCAGTTTTAAAAAATCACTAAATTATATATATATATATATATATATTAAAAAAAACATAATAGCTGTATGCTCTTTAAAGCTCATCCACATCATATCAGCTTATCTCTGATTCATGGTCTTTGTGTTTAATAAAGAGCTCAGCATTGACCATTTGTGAGCAAATATCATTACAACACTTTAAAGGCACAGCTTCTTGGATAACTGTGGGGAAAGATGTGAATCAAGGCTGAAAGAAAGGGCAGTGAATGAGATAAAGGAGAGTGTGTCACTGGAGGGACAAGCTTGAGAAGTAACTGGGGGATTGGAATTCAGCAGTGGTAGTTTCAGTCAGTGAGTAGCATTTAGTGACTTCCAAAGGCCATGTGTCACTTAATATCAAACCCAATCAATACTACCATCACACAGTGAGGGTTTGCAAAGAACATATCTTTCTGTAGCTGCTTGTGTTTCTTTGTGCATAGCTTAAAATTTTATTATTCAGCATTTCTGATCATTTAACAACAACCCTTTAAAATATAAAAAAGAAAAGAGTGTTGGATGATAATGTCCGCACAGAGAGAGAAATTAGGAAAAAAATATAAAAGCATTTTTCAGGAAATGAAGAAAAAAGTGTATGGAGGGACAAAAAAAGGTCGATCTACTAAAGCCAAATGACTTTTTCAACTTTGAACCCGTTTTAATTAACTCTGTTTATTATCCCAAGTCCTTTGTTTAAAGGAGGAAATAGATGGATTCCTGTTTCACTTTGACTGTCCTTTCTACACAGAAGCCCTAGTGTAAATACACATAACCACACAAACACACCAGAAAATTCAATAATGATGGCTGTCTGCCAAAATCATTTCAACACAGACATTTCAAATTAAACATACACTAGGATTAAGTAAGGAACAAGCAACAACTAGAAGACCTTTAGGAGATACATTTCAGCTTCCTTTGCAAATCTCCAACGGACACAGTGTCATCTCATGGCAGCACGTCTCCTCTTCCTTAATAAGTGTTAACACAATGTGCTTGTCTTCCTTTGACGCAGCATGTGTGTGTGTCCCTCCTGTGCCGACTGACATCAAACCTGCCACACACCCTGTCCCTTAGCACCTGCCGTATGTTGACAATGGCAAAATGGCTCAAACGGCAAAATGACACGTTCTCACTTATTAATATTGAAGAAATTTGTCCTGTTCTCACTTCCTGTCAGTCCGAAAATTCCTTTCTTGATAGTTGTTTGTAACGTTAAAGGTTAACGTCTATTAAATTGCCTTTAAAATATAACAATTTTAATTGAAAACAAAAGTGCAATGTTTCTACTTACAAATTATGAAATATTGCAATTTAGAAAAAAAAAAGTTTTTTAGTAAACTTATTGATTTTATACTACATAACAGTTTGACCCTTTTGCAACAGTTTTAAAGTACGAAGATATTTTAACAGATTATGGTATTTATTCATCCAAATGTTTTTAGATTAACCTTAAAACTTACATGTATAATAATTATAGTGCTTTAATAGCAGCAGTGAACAGGATGTATTAGACCGACAAGTTAAATCCAACATCACAGAGATATATACACACTACTACTGAAGTTTGAAGACATCAGCATAGCTAGATAAAAAAAAAATACTGGAAGATGATGGGAAGAGTGAAGGATTGAAAAATAGGGACAGAAATTAAGTTATAGATAAATTAATAAAGCAAAGATAATGAGAGAAAAGAGATACAGCCTGTACACAATAGCTTTGTGCCACTGCCCACTGGTGGTGGTCTGATAAAATAACTGACAAAACCAGCTTAACCAGTTTAAAGCTTTTAATCTGTAAACACTGAAATAGCGCTTTCTAAGAGATACCAACACAATTGTTTGTATGTACTGCATCATTGAGAAAACAAAATAAGAAAAAAAAATTCAACATCTTGTGAAATGATGGCAAAAAACATAATTCGTATACAAAATAAACAAGTAAAAATATAAATCACCCAATCTTTGTTAGAGATGTTTTATGGGGTGAGTCGTATGTCATGGGTTCTCAGTAAATAGTTTTCCTTTACCTTCATCCTGGCTTGCAAAGGGCAGAAGTTAATAGTTTAGATCAACGATCCTCGTGTTCTGACATGAACCCTGTGTCCCTTAAACATGTTTAGTCTTAGTCTGACCCTTAACTTTCTCTTTCCTTAAGCACACTAAAGCCAACATTAGGACCTCGGCTTCCAGCCATTAGCTAGTCTTTAGGTTATGGCCTATAGCCCTTCCTTTAGAGACACAAATACACATAATAAACCTAACAGTGCTAACCCTTTCAGCTGGCCAGTCACCCATGAGAAGATTGCTGTAAAGAAGACCAGCAGCATTAGAGTGCTTTATTTGGAGGAGCAGGGCTGTCAGGTTCATCTATGTGTCGGAAGCCATCATTCATTTGAACACTGGGAGGACTGCGCTGGAATCAGGAAATCCCAGATGTCTGTGTCCACTCACGTTCTACTTCTATTCTTCGAATCAATCACTCCGGAATTTGCCTGTTTTTGTCTGTGCAAACTTATAACAGATTAGGGCAATTTTATTTAGCATAAAAAAATATAGTTTTGGTATTAATATCATTAATACTTTGTGATTTTCCAACATGATATAAAAAGCTTCTTTTTTTTCCCATCCTCTTCCCACAAAGCCTTTGTCCAATATCTTAATCTGCACATTTGCTTCTTCCAACAAATAGGTCTGTCCTACAACCATCTTTAGTTTGGTCTCTCTGTCTTGGTGGCTCTATCTCACTGTTAACCACCCACACCCCACCACCTTCCACACACACAAACAAAAATCTGATCTTTTGTTTTGTGATGTGCTGTCAAAGTGTGAATCCCACACAGATGCCCATAGCCATCTTTGGGTCAACATGCTTTTTTTTTGACATGTCAAAATCTCTCTCACACATTGCTAGCTTTGCTAACACCTCCTTTGTCCCTTATACACACTGTCTTAGATAAAATAGACACGCACAATCCTCTAGCTGTAGGTCAATCTTGTCTTTCTGCTGTAGTGTGCAGGCTAAGTCCCTTCCCATGCCCTATGGGTGCCCCTGTGCCACTACCATACTGAGTCTCTGCCCTGGGGCCAGCGGTCAAGAGGGTCACCCCGGCCCCCTCTGAGGGGGGAACAACCCGACCCTCGCCACCGTGCTCTGGACGCTCCTTAGCTCTCTTTTGTCGGCCTGTCCTCACACTTAGATGGCACAACAAAGACCGCTGCTGCTACGGAAACCAGGGCTTGTCTCGTCAAATTATGAAACCCGTCGCTGGTCATCTCCTTCTATGAAAAAAATTTAAAAGAAAAAAAATATGAAATTGGAGTTAATCTAATAAAAGTGCCACATTTCTTTAGATTTTTTTTCAAATTAACTGATAGACATAAAATATTTGAGTTAAATATCCTGGCTATGATTGCAATATCAGCTACAATCTAAAACAGCCCTGCTGTCTCTACTGGTCTTTTATTTTGTTAAGATATGTGTTTGTGCACCTCTGGGTATCCACATCTTGGTAAGCACACCAGTACAAGTGAAGGTAAATAAGATGTCCCTTTAAGACAGCAGCACCTCTATTTTTCCAGTCGTGTTGTAATGAAGTGAAATGTGTCTAATGTGCCGGAGCGGGGGACAGAGCCGGCTACACTGAGAGGGTGTTTCATCTGTGTGCGTGGAGCTCCAGGACGCTTTGATGTGAGAGCTCTCATGTAGTGAAGCAGGGATCCGGGCACAAGGAAAAGGACATCACTTGACAGGTACAAAGCATGGCTGATAGCGGTCACGGGTGCATGGAGTGAGGAAAGTGGATGGTATGGTTAGGTGAATTGGAGGTTGTATGTGTTACGTCAGTATTGCTTGCTGAATAAAAAAAGAACATAAATGTTCTTTTATTCACCTTTTGTACTTCTATCAAAAAACATTTATACATGTGTGTTCATGCACTTATATTTTAAGAATACTTGCTCAATAAATTAGGAATAGGAACGAGCTCTCAGGCTCTCATATTTTCTTGTCAGGAGACGAGATAAGTAAAGAGACATGTCCTGTTACTCTGCTCCCTTGTCTCAACAATATCATGGTCCCAGTTAGCTTAACATATTTGCAGAAAGAAATAATAAGCAAAAAGTAATATCGTCCATAAAATAAATATAACTGAAACATTTTCTTCATTTAAATCTTTACAGGTTGAAGTTATTCAGACCATCATTTACATTTGATTCGTAATTCACAAATTTCTTATCCCTACAGCTACAAAGATAATGTAAGACAGATCAATTTCTCAGAGCCATGTGACATAATGGGAAAGACAAGATAACATGGTATTCAAGTAAGGAAGATCTGTGTTCAGGAAATGAGAATGGATGAGGAGGTTCAAATATCTCCAAATATTCCTATAGCACAATAGTAAAACTTTTAGGAATTGTTTACATCTTAATTGGGTCACCAAATAAAATGGGTACAGAGAAAATTAATGGACCACCTAATAAATGTTTTGTTTCTCTAATTATGTTATTTTTAAGTATGCATTTGGGTGGTTTATTTCATAAAGTAATCACAACAGAGTCTATTCAACTATGTACCAACATATTAAATGCTCAAAATAATAAAAATGCAGTGTTTTAAGAATTCAAATAACACACACAAAAAAGATAATCTTTACTTTTGAAAAACAATGCAAATGTTTTAACTTAGACTGGTGCTATATTATCCACCAGTCTTTGGCATTGCTATTGGGTTCAGGTGATTCCCTAATTTGAACTTAACTGAGATGATTTTGTGCTTGAAGTTGGATTTCAACAGATACTGGAATAGAAGTGCTCTACGAGATGTAGGGATGCTGATTTCAGAAAATAATTTCCATTGATCTCTTCATTGTTTTCCCAAGAACCTCCCTTTTCCTAAAATACTTTTACAAATTAGAAAGCAAGCGTACATGCAAGACAGACGAGGCAGATGTGTTTTGATGATCAGTAGTTAGGATAAAGGTACAACAAAATAGCTACTGGCTTAAACCTTCCAATATTTACAGTCAGAACCATAACTTAAAAGTTTAAAACAACTAAAACAGCAAAGAATGAGATTGTACTGATTTTTATATTCCCAGAGTGCACAGGGCAGAGAGGTAAGAGAGGTTAAAAAGATGAGTGGCATCTTGAAGTACCTACTAGAATAATTTATTTTAAGGCCTTATAACTCAGGTTTACTAGGGATATTAGTATTTTTAGGGAGCACTGTACGCTAAGCCAACAAAAATTATTTTCTTTAGGAAAATGACAAAGATATTAAATGTTTACAACTGTTAAGCAAAAACCACAGACTCTTAATAAAAGAGATGTAATGCAACTGAGGGAGAAAGTAAATACAGTAATCACAAACGCACACTCTTGTTCTATTTCCCTCTCTGTCAGGGCCACCCTGCTCTGCGTGACCTCGTCTGTCTCAGCCTCTGTGTGAGCTAACTTTCCATGCAGGGCCCCTTTATCCAACTGGATTCCCTTCCTTTTCTCTACCTCTCTCTTTTCCCCACGCCTGTCTCCCTGAGGCCGAGATACCACACACTTCGCACAGTACTGTCAGATTAAGTCACGGTGCCCCCTTCTCTCATTTTCACACAGCACCAGTTCGAGACCCCCCATAATCACAAAACACACAGTTTTGTTAGACGGAGAGCGCACAGAAGTGGGAGCGAACTTACTGTACTACGGGGGTTATGAAAAAGACGTGTGGATTTCAGAGGTGATGTGAGAGGAGATGAGACAGGATTGTCATCAGCCTGTCAGCCAAAATCAATCATCCTCTTGATAACTAGCTATAGCTACAGGGCCATGCAAGTACTAGAAGTCGGGATCTAAATGTGATTTTACAGCAAGATCACAGATGAAAATGACAACATTACGCAGTGTGAGGTACACCTACAGTCAGAGAAGTACACATCCAGTTTTCTCCACAATCATTTGCAACACTATGAAGATTTAAAAAATGCCTTAAAACTACTGTTTTGGAAATTTTGTAAGGTGAACATGTCAGACCTTTAAAGTTCTCCAAGAGTGAAATTCGATCATTTTTTGTTTTACTTCCTTGTTATCATCATTATTGTGTGTAATAAGAATGTTTAGATGGCCTAATTTGTCACAGTTTTAGTACTTTTAAACTTTTGAATTACTACTCTGACTGTAAATGTGACGATGTTAAGCTACCAGATAATTTTTCCACTTATCCACTAACAAATGAAGATCTTATAGAAAGTTATGTTATCTTGCATCCCCCCCCCCGTGAAAAGCAGCAAGGAGAAACAAAACTCCATGGTAATAGGAATAAGATGATAACTGTTCTAATTGTATACTGCAGTCTTAAAAGCTTGCCTTCTTAAAAAAATTAAGTTGTTGGGTATTACTATTGGGTTTAAAGTATTTCTAATGAGATCCCAGAAAAAGAGTGCAATTATGCCCCTCCCCCACTTGTTGCAGCACACTCAGCCTGCTGTATAAAGCTTCTGTCCCTCGGTCTCATGGTATGAAAACTAAAGCATCATGCAACACTCTTATTTATGTAATGCTGTTCTAAAGCTACAGAGAGAAGGTGTGAGAGGCAGGCTACCTTAGCAGATAGCCCAACTAATTACCAAGCAAATGTCAGATTCTTAATAGTCAAAAGGATCAATATTTTTGATATTTAGAAAAACAACTGACTAAACTAAGAGGTGTATGTTTCATAATTTTATGCAAGTTTATACATCAAAACAAATAAATAAATAAACAAAATAACTGCTACATGTAACATTATAACCACAATAGTGAGTCTGAATATTTTAGCAGCAACAGGAACAATAAGAACATATATTGTGTTCATACATATGAAACAGATGCTACAGTAAATCTAAAAACGTAAACATAAAAAGCTAATTAATTACATAATAGGCCAATGATGAACACAGATCATTCAAGTAAAAAAAAACCCAATTTGCTAACAACGGTTTTACTCTGAAATAAATACATATACTCAAGTTAAAAAGGCAATTTGTTTGGGAAATTATACAATGTGCACTTATGTTACTGCAATGAATTATGTATTTATTTCAGGACTTTTTACACATTTTACAAATATTTTAAAAATAAGTCCCCTTTGTTAACATAGGTATAAAATAAACTGGAGTTTATTTATACCTTTTTATTCTGAACAGTTCATCCTTTGTATTGATTTGTCTGGCATGAAATAAGACTGCACATATGATTACATTTTCTAAATTCATCTTTTCATTTCAACATCAAAGACACTTTTTTGTTGTGCTTGATCTAAAATAATCATACACTAATTTGGCCTGAGTAAATAACTGTGCAGTAATGATTATGTTTTCCCTTGATCTTAATGAGCATAAACAGCTTGGGTCAGAATAAGAAACTAACCTTTTGAGCTAGTCAAGTCATTGAGTCTGCAATGAGAAGTAGAGTTTTTAACCTTGGCTCGGATGCCTGAGCTCATTTGGCTAGTGTTTATATGTGGAGCTGAATATTTATAAATGGGTTCAAAGTGGAGCAGTGGGGTGGAGGAAGTGAAAAGAGTCATACACCGTCTGATCTCTCATGCCTTTGCTTCTCTTTGTGCCTATATTTACATTTATTTCTCTGTTTTACTTTCTAATTCTCTCATTTTATTTCACTACTCTTGACCTGACTATTTTCAGCGGATCTGTGGAGGCAGGAAAACACTCAGATGGAAAGCACCACGGTGAAAAGCCCAAAAAAGCCCAGTCAGTTATTTCCCCACACTTGACGCTGAGTGTATTTGTACAACTATCGATGCTCAATGGATGTTTGGAGGCTGAATGTCCAGACTGACACTGCTACTTTAATGAACACACACAAACACACGCCTGCACCCACGCACGCACACCCGCACACACATTGAAAAACACGGAGTTCGCAAGCCTGCTTCATCTGCGCCCAGCACGACACAAACAGAGGGAGGTAAGGGGCTGGGGGTGGGGGCTCCTGGATAGGGGGTGGATGTAGCATTAATCACCGTCCAGGTGGAAATTGTCAGAGCTATCGATTGTGCAAGTAAATGTTACACAAGTCATTTGTCAACTTTTTCCCTTTTCGATCCTACTTTTAACTTGTTTAGTTACATCAAAGCATGCCATTTACAACAGGAGAGTTGAGAGTTTGAATTCACAGGGCAGATCATGGATGTGTTAATAGGCTAAAAAAGCCTAAAAAGAAGATAAAATAAAGGATGATAACCAGTGAATTTATCATCCGACATATTTTAATGTTGAAGCAAATGCGTTAACCATCGGAAAGGAAATAAAGTCAGTAAAAAGAGTCCACAGTTCACCGAGGGAAAGCTACAGGGAAATAAATACAGCAGCCTTACAATGCTGCCATTACCATTTTGATTTATATATTCTATATTGTCTCCCCTAAGCATACACATGTATTTTTAATGGAGGCACAGAGAGATATAGATCATGGAATGATAGGTGCCTCCCCATTCTCCCACATAACTATTTAATGTATAAATCAGGAGAAGAGGTGAGCGGAGACGCTACAAAAAAAGTGTAGACAGGAGGAGGAGAAGTTGCCCTGGAGCATCCCTGTCTTCAGGGGCATATATTACTGATTAACATGGGTAAGAAAGATAAAGATTTAAATGTACAAAGAAAGGAGTATGATGCTACTTTTTTTACAAAATGAAAGCTGTTTATAAAAACTTTTGACTAAAATCAATCCATATAAAACATTGATTACAATGACAACAACAATGAATGTCATAGTACTTATAACTAGAGCAAAGAAATCTCACCTCCTCTGACAGCTGTCCAATGTTTCTATTTTGCCATCTGGACAGGTAGTTGTGCTGATACAGACATGCAAGTTGAGTGCAAGGTACATGGCTACATGTACAGACTGAGTCAGAAGGGGGTCAACGGAAAGACACATTTAGTAACTGCAGACACATGTAAGCACATATGTGCATATAAAGAAAGAGACATGTCCACAAAACAAACAAAAATAAGAAGTGTGTGTGTTCATGATAAATTATGAAGGACATCTGTCCTCTAAAACATGGGTAGTTTACCTGTGCAGCTACGTACTGTGGTCCAAAGTTGGACCATAGTTTTTGGAGAAACTAATATAGTTTCTCCAAAAACTATATTATAATGTACAGTTCACAAACGTCAATAAGATTTCAACTTTTGTTTAACTTTATGTCATTGTAACAGCAAACTTCAATGCATTTTATTTCAATTTTAAGTCACAGACCAACACAAAGTAAATCAATCAATCAATACGTCGTAGAACCCATTTTGTTGCAATTTCAGCTGCAGATCTTTAAGGGGGTTTCAGTACAAGCTTTAAATGTCTAGAGATGGAAATTGTTCTTCATTCTTCTTTTCAACATATCTCATGTTCAGTCAGACTGGATGGAGAATGAACAGAAGGTTTCAAGTCAGTTTGTACATTCTCAACTGGATTTAGGTCTGGACTTTGACTGGACAGTTCTAAGATGTGGATATGCTTTGATCATAACCATTCCTCGGTAGTTTTGGTAGTATGTTTGCGGTTGTTGTCATGCTGGAAGGTGAACCCTTGTTCAAGTGAAGTGCAACAGTTTTTCCTTCAGTATTACCCCATCATTAGAGCTATCCATCTTCCATTAAATCTGACCAGGTTCCTAGTTCTTGCTGAAGTAAAGACTCCCTACAGAAGCCACCATTGTATTACTCCACCTCGGAGTGCAATGTTAGATTTCTGCTAAACTCACAGAGTATATGTAGGATAAGAAGTTAACTTAATCTTACCAGACCACTTTCTATCACATGCTTGCTCTGTCCCCTACATAGTTTAAGGACAACTACAAAAGGGACATCTCACAGCTTCCTTTCAAGAAAAGCTGTTTTGTTTTCAAGACTTGTGGCGTTCATGAGGAATTAGCCTAACCATTGTGTGTTCCTCACAATTTTTGTCTCCCTTCAGTGCGCCGTCTGGGATTTCTCCTATTGATCTTGATTTCTCCAGTTGAATTCCAACTGGGACAATCAGCAAACAGAAAGGGGAGTTGTGAATTATGACTTAAGTCTTATGTTGATAGCTTGGCAATGGCAATGGAGGAAGTGAACAAAGCAATTCAGTCAGTGTTGGTCATGCTTCTAAGTATTGAGCAATTAAAGTCAAAGGAAGAGGAATGTATAAAATATTTTATTTCCGGCAAAGTTGATGTGGCTCTAAACCCACAGGTTGTTTACAGCACAAGTTATTTCTAGTGAGGTTCATCGAGCTGGCACATTATATATGCCAAAGCCAAACGTTACTGGGTAAAATCAGATCCAGTTGTTTTAAACTTCTAAAGCGTTCACATCCCCAGCAACCAATCGTTTCTCAATAGTAGAGGGTCCAGACCCTCTATTAAGAACAGTGAAGAACAAGGAACTGTTTTTTTGACCAGATTAATGAGGAATGGCTGTCCTGTCAAATTAGTCTTTGATTATAATGTGACAAAACATGAAAAAGTTGCAGACCACTGTAGTAACTGTAGGTACAGATAATACAATCAACGTCATTTTACCGATAATCTACCATAAGTGAACAATGTAGCTGTTCTACAGATTAATCTTACTAAACATCATAGAATCTCTGCAATGACGTTGGACCAAAGGTCAAAGAGAAGTCGCTTCACCTTTGCCCTGTTATTGTGACCTAGAAGGGACAACCAGAGATGGAGCTGGTGGTGCTGCTGATGTTGCTGGCTGTTGCTATGTGGCACAATTTGGTATTTCATGAGAGGCGTGAGACAGTTTTCCAACATCATGTATAAATTATTAATTTCTATTTGGAAACGTGACAGGTCAGAAAACGGAGGACCAGAAACCCCCGTATTTACTCATAGAACCACAAACACACGGATGCT
The DNA here is from genome assembly GCF_001444195.1 of Xiphophorus couchianus. Classification (NCBI taxonomy): domain Eukaryota; kingdom Metazoa; phylum Chordata; class Actinopteri; order Cyprinodontiformes; family Poeciliidae; genus Xiphophorus; species Xiphophorus couchianus. Next base: position 20,341,733 of record NC_040239.1, read on the forward strand.
GCAACTGTCCGAAAGTTTGACCTCTCTCTAAGTGGAGGTGCACCACAGGTCTGTGAGTCAGGGGAGGTCGCTACAGCCAATCACAAGCTGTGTTTGAGGTGTGAAGGGTAAACACTATGACTGGTCTGTCCTGCCATTTACTCTGCTTATTTTCACAGCGTGTAACCCGGAGAAGAGGTGGCAGAGCATATAGCATATCTGTGTGTGAGAGAGTGTGCTTGTAAGTCTGTGTTCAAGCACATTTTCCATTGTGTCATTACCACATGGCTGGGTTCATGCTTCACAGCACACACATGGAGCTGCATGTTGTAATCCCCTTCATCCTCTCACCATACACGTGGTGGAATCCACGCTTTGGCAACTAAGGAAACCAAGCATGTAGCACCAGACATTTTCTTATTAACCTGACGTAGTCTTCAAAAATGGTTGAGAACAATTAACAATAGAAAATGTACACATTTTTCTCACGTGCAGCCACCCTCAATCCCGCTGCCGCCTCAAGCCTCACTAAAAGCTCTTTCAAATTTACCAATTTTTTTCAAGACCACCTGTTGTCTATTATTTTTACATACAGCTTTTCTCATAAATCATAACACTGGGTAATTAATCAAGCTGTCAAAACAGAGACCGGGGGTCACCTGGGGGGTCGGAGGTGGTCGCAGGGCCGATGGAGGTCAGGGTCACACCGCATTCCTCATTTTTAAGTTGGGACGGGAGTGGGGCCGGGGAAACAAAAGCGAAAGCAGATGGAAGTGCGTGTGTGTGTGGGGGGGGGTGGCAGATGAAAAAGAGAGCTAAAGAGACACAGGGACATAGGAGAAATTGACAAAGAGAAAAAAAACTGAAAGAAGCCATCAGCTGCCTTCAGATGAAGACAGGGAAGGGGATTATAAGTGGGGAAGACATCATGTAGTTGGGGGGAAAAAGGGAAAGAAAAGGCGGGAATAAAGAAAACAGAAGGAAAAGAGGCATGAGACAAGAACAAAAGAAATCTGTAGGACATTCCTACTGTATAGAGCTGAAATTGGCTGGAGAGAGAAGAAAGAAAACAGACGGAGGTGGGGTGGTGGCTCTTTCGATGAGAAAATAGGAAATCAGTTGTAGAAGTATGATTGTTATCTCATTCTCTTTTCTACGGTTTGTGTGTATGGGTGATGAAGCGGACAGATATCTCTCTCAGAAGACCGTGAATCGGTGTCTCAGAGGGTTGAGAGTCAGTGTAGAGACAGGACTCTGGGCCTGGAGTGGAATGTCACCAACTCTGTAACATACACTGATTAGATCGCAATGATTAGACACACAAATACTGAAACCAACACCTGAGTCAACTATTAGGCATGCACAAATTTATGACTTCTTTCAAATTAGGGACATGGACATTAATCTGGACTCCGCAAACACTAAGTCCATTTATTGTTGTGTTAGGGCATTATTTTGTTTTTTTATTATAATTATGTTGTAATATGATCTAAATTATTAAAGAGGTATAACATTGTAGTCAGTTATTTTTCCTGCATGAGTAACAAAGGTGATCTGTGGCAATGATGAAAAAATGAAATAACCAAAGTGACAAAGTATACTGATGTTTATGTTGGAAAAAAAAACTATTTAAAAAGTAAATGCCACCAAACTTATACTGCTATGCTTGAGGCCCCCTCCCCTGCGTATAAGCGTGAATTCTCAGGCGTGGCTTGCTCTATCAAAAACATCAGTCTTGAATAAGGCACCAAACCATTGCGCAAAATTAGCTGTCACCCTTTCCTCAAAATCTTTGTTAATCTTGTTTCCAGTGTTTGCGGATTTATCAGCACATGCATCAATGTCAGCTCCTTGGTTACTGAGCCGCACTACTTGGTAGAAGATATAATTAAAAATGTTTGGGGTGTCGGGGGGGTGGTGGGTGGGTGAAAGGGGGATGTTGGTGCGGAGTGCGATGGGAAGACGGGGCGGAGTGGCGTCTGGGAGGAGGAAGGTGAGGTCTTCCTCTTGTCTCAAAGTTTTCCCTGGGAGCCGGTGGAAGACAAAGGCATTGATAACAGACAAACTGGCTTGGCAGTGCATCTCTTCCTCTGACTTTTCTGCTCAGTTTCTGATATCACTCAGGTCCGCGTGTGCTGCTATCTCTTTAATGACACCAGTTCCACCGATGTGGCTGCGGTCAGGAAACGGGTCTGATTGTTACCAGACACTTGACACAGAGGAAAACAACAGCCAAACGCACAGCTACTGATACCATGGCCTTAACAAAAACAAGATGAACATCTAATCTGTTGAGAGATTTTAGCTCAGTCTTACCTTAGAGAGAAAGACAATAACTAAGAAAAAAAATTAAAAAATCACAAAAGCAGAAAACACATTTGCATGTTTTTAGTCCGAGTGGAATTCAGATTTTTTTTTTTTTAATTATCTGACCGCTTGTTTCCTGACTTAAACTAAAACTATTTAGCATATGGACAGACAGTGATAAATTACACTGCGGCCCACAGCTTGATCTTTGATGTATTTCCAGCACATCTCTTGTTATCGTGCAGCTTTTCAAAGAAATCACTTGCCCATCCAACTTGTGTCAAGGGAGAAGAGACATAATGCATTAAAATTCAACAAGAAGGTCTACTCTGATAACTCCCAGATAGAAAACACACAGATGTATACAAAACAGCACACACACACATACCCTTCTGGGAGTTTAGGTGCGATGCAGGAGACACCCTCGAGAGCTGTGTCACACTGCCAGCAGGTTTCAGGGCAGGGTGGAAGGAACTTTGTCAGGTCGACGGGTTGTCAGACACATGTTTAAAACATAGCACATAAATGCAAATCCACGAATCCAACAGTATTGGCCCATGCCTTTCTACAAAGACAAGGATGTCAAAGATTTTTTTTTTGTTAGTATTGGTCAAAATATGTTCATATCTAAGTTGAGATCAATGATATGGAAGTGTTAGTAAGACTAGAGTACACCTGTGAATTCTTTACAGATCAGCTTTTTCTCTTAATCAGCTCTGATCAGCAGTCAAAAGGATAATTCTTCCTGTTTTCAGCCTACAAATACATCTACATATATCATCAGTTTGATATGGTTCCAACAAATAGCAGATAAACGTTGTGGATGTATGTTTTAATTAATTCATGTAAAAATGAAAATCAGTAGACAATAAGTTAAAGACAACTGGACATCAGTCTCAGCCAGAAACAGTCTGAATGATTCACCTTTAACAGTAATGCCCTGATAATTCTCATCACTGTAAAATCTACCTTTATCTAGTTACTTTCCAAATGTGATTTTATCTGGCAAAGTAAGTCTCATTATGTATTATTATGAGACATGGATACATCACACTTTATCTATGTTTAAGACTCTTATTTTGAAGTCAGAAAGGGATACTGAATTGCAGACTCACTACACTCTGACTGTATTGCTCAAGTCTGCTCCATTTTTAAATTACTTATCCAGCAGAATTTGAGTGAATTAAAGATAAAAGTGAATTTTAACAAAACTAAAGCATCTACTTCAAAAATTACCATGTAAAATATTAAGTTTGAGACCATGTCAGATCTATGTTTGAGAGTCTAAGAAAGGAAATAGTTACTGAGCTGTCCTGTTCTGCTGACAGTCAACTAAAAATGACCCTCATTGGGCAACAGCAGTCACAAAGGCACTGATAACTTAGCAATTATTATTAGAATAAGAAAGAATTGACAAAATATATGTTTTGTAAGCACTGTGCGGATAATTTCAATGGTCAACCATTAAGCCCACTTAACTAAAGCAAGCATCTGCTCCACAGGTATTTTGCAATTGTTAAAGAATACTAGACTATATTTGATCATCTCAAGTTCAAAGTACAAAATACCCAAACTGATCAAGCTAATCTTGAAAATAGCACTGAAGTGGGTTATTTATATGACTTCTATTTTACTAATGAAAAGACAAACAAAAAATTTTAATGTTAAAATTAGATCCATAACAAAAAAAGTGTCATGAATCAAACCTGAGCTGCATTATTGTCATGTGAAACCATCACAAAATATGATACTTTAACCCTTAGTTCTCCACAAAAACTATTTCTATAATCACTTTGTCTTATGTCGTTCTGATGAACCCAAAATCTTCTCAACTTTTCATGACGACTTTTGGTTCTACAGTCTCCGAAACCAGAATCTCTCTGTCCTACAGCAAAAGAAGGCCTGTTTTATGAGGGGCAATGAAGATCTTGATCTTGACCTCTCACCATGGTTAATGTCGACACAGAAAACACAGTTTTAATCCATGCTCACATATTGCCATCTTGTAACCTCTTCCGGTTCTTCTTCCCTCCCTTCCTCCTCCACCTAAGCCTTCAAGTCCTTCAAGTGCAGTCCTGCAGGTTTTTCTGGGAGGCCGCGTATTCCCCCTCTTCATTAGTGAGAAAATGGACTCTGGTAAACGCTTGTTAAAGCCCTTACCTACACTCTCCCAGTTAATGGGAGTGATCCATTTGTGTCCGTTTCTGCCTGACAAGGCTTTACTGGAAGATTAATAGTGCGGTGTCAGGCCACGGCCACCCTCTGTCCCGTTCTCATTTCCTTTCTTCTGGGACAGACACATGCAATAATGGAGCCCCGTCTTTTGTTGTAACACCGTGATTAGCCGGGGAGGGAGAAAAAAAAGAACAGAAATGACAGAATGAGAGAAAGAATGGAAGAGAGAAGAGGACCAGAGGAACATAAGAAAAAAAACGACCTCCCTTCTTGACATGGTGAAAGTGTAGGTTTTAAGGTTGTGAATTATAGCCACTTGAAAAAGGCAACGTGATATTATTAATTAATCTCAACATGAGGTGAAGAGAGATATAATAAATCACCAATGGATATTTCTTCTGTTTTAAGATGGTCTTTATCTTGGTATGATCCGCAGAGAGGTCTTAAGAGTTGATGACTGATTGTAAAGCAGAAGAAAAAAGAGACAGAGAAAGCGAACACTAAGAGAGAATTATTAAAGAGAAAAAAGTGGGGAAAAAAAAGAGCAGGGAGAAGTCCTTAAAAGGCCACCCAGGGTTTTGTCCATCACCCAAGCTCCTCAGCCATCCCTCCTCCTTTAGGGGATGACACCGTCAAGTGCTCTGTTCCTACACTGGGTGAACAGGATTATAACTCTTAATAATTACACTGATATTCCCAGGAAATCGCTCCTGTCCAACAGAAGTGTGTCCTTACACGAGCATCCCACAGTGTCGGAAGTCTGCAAATATGTAAAATAAATAAAAAAATTAAAACTGTGACAGAATATTTTCTTTTTGAGCTATTTCATCTCTTGGTCGTCTTTTCCTTAAGTGATTTCCGACTAACAATCTAGTAAACACGAGCACAACCAGGCAACCTGTATCAACACTCCCCCACCCCGAACCCCAACCACAGTCAGTGCCTTTGGAGACCAGGGTGTTTCTCAAAGCAAAGGATGGGGGATTGGGGCTGCTGGTGTCTCATTAAATTCTTGGGATTGTCTAATTGTCTTTCGTGGACCTCCGAGAGACTAGTACATTATACTCATTGCAATTAACCGAACAAAGGAGCCGAACCGCCCCAGCACAGGGGGACAAGACTGCTAGAGGGAGCAAGCTGTCCAGCCAGGACCAGTACAACAAAACACAAACACGAATACACCAGAGGAGAGTCCAGAGAAACTCTGAAGAATAAGAGAAACGATATGAGGGGGAGGAAAGATGAAGGGGAGCGGATAAAGGGGATGCGATGAGTGAGGGCTCAGACAGATCTTGGGATTGGCCAGATGTCAGAGTCGGGTGGGAGGTTGGGGTGAGGAAAAAGAGGAACGAGGGTGTCTGTGCTCATTTGAGACGCACCTTTGTGGTGGACCTGTCTTGTTTACTGCACTACAGCTTAGCAGTGCGAGGGTCCTATTCAGGGTCCAGGCCTTTCAGTAGGTACTGAAGGAGCCCTTAAGCCCACTTAACTACCATTTTCACACACTCTGCCTGCTCTCCTCTTTGTCCTTGCCTCCATTACATCAAACGCAGGAACAAAGGCGGGGAACAGAAACTGGGGCTGGCAGAATGGCGCCCATCGCAAATATTAATTTGAAAAGGTGTTGGAGAGTAGAATCTACTTTTATGCACAAGGACAACTTGGGATTTTTTTTCCACAGCATGGGTGGGGGTTGAAGGCTCTTTGGGGTCCGCAATGAGCTTGGTTTTCAGGCTAAAGGGGAGGCTGAGGGCTTGCAGTACAATTATCTGAGAATAAGGGGCTGGAGATGTGGCACACTGCTAAGCGTACACAGCGCAGGGACATGCATACACAATGCCTGTAAAGACATCCCCATCTTAGGCCTATGTCCAGCCAGTTGCTGGATTTTTTTGAATAAGTTAAAGTATTATAAAACCCATACTACAAAAACATTAGATAACACAATAGAAATCTAGCATTTCTAAATGAAAAACTAAAAAAGAAATGAAAATAACAGAGCAGTCCAGGTTAAGATATTTGAAAGAAAACTGCAATTCAGACACTTAGAGTGATGCATATTTACCATAACACAAATAGGTTGCTAAAATTGAATCTAATCTAATTGTGTACTTATCTTTGCATTCCCTATTAGCCAACAGACACACACAAGCTTCACACACATAAGCACTCATGCAGGTGGAAGTTGCATATGTGTTCTCTAAAACACAGTTTTAGCTGGATCACGTGAAAAAAGCTGAAAAGTTTACCCTTCCTTTACATATAGGCTGCAAAAAGAGAAAATGCACGTTCAACAAATCCATTCATAAAACACGTGCAGACAGACGCATGTGGACTTGCTTCCCAAGTTTAGGGGGTCATTGTTGGGTGAGCAGTACACTAAAAAGCCCTTTCCTGTGCGTATAGATCAGTTATCGCTGTGATCTGCAGGATACAAACTCTGCCACTCTCACTCCCTCTCCCATCCCAGTCTGTAAAGGTCTTGCTGTTGGTCAGAGCAAACGCTGGGCTGCCCTGGCCCTCACTCTCAGCAGGCTGGCGCTCACCCAGCTACTCTGGCTGACCCTATGAACATGTGGCAAACTTGGGCACGGCAGACTCTCAACTCTCAGGTGTGGCCAAGGGGGGATGGACAGGAGGGGGAGCATTGAGGTGAAAAAGGACAGAAAACTGGCGTAAATGTGTGCAGGAAATACTAAATGCAACTAGCTAGTGGTGAAGATAGTCATAGTATTATACATTCTCAATGTTGCAAGTACGAATTTGTATAGTACAAGGTTGTCGGGGTTTTTTTTTTCAAGGTGTTTAAAGGGTAGTAAAATCTATATAATATTGGTAAATATTGGTTAACTGTCATAAGACCAATGTTAATATCGATCAGATAGCAATATTAGCTCAAATTTTTATATGAAATTTTCATAGCATTTAATGCTATTAATGCCTGTTAAAGTTTCTCAGGAATTACATTAGTGAGAAAAATATACAAGTACAATGAATTATGAGAATGAATGCAGAAAGAACTCCCTAAACGTTTTTAATTTAATTAACTTAATGGAGTTTCTTGCACAATGATCTGGATTTAGATTTTAAAAATAAACTACATAAAAACAGGGTTAAAAGAATTTTGACAACTGAAAAAGTAACTAGCAGCACAAAATGTATATAAATTCAGTGAACATTATTTGATCTGCTGATATATTTCATATTGTTTTAAAACTGTCCTTTAGTCAGACATAAATATTTTTCAAGCTGCAGATACCCTTATTCGATTTGCTAAAAGATGCTAAAACTAAATGCAAGAGCCATCATGATGATGGGAAAAACAAAAATGTGGGTTAAGCACAACTTATTTTTAAATATCCATCCGTCCGTCCGTCCCCTAATCTGGGATCAGATTGTTGAGTAGCAGCTGAAGCAGTGAAGAACGGACTTCCCCCTCCTGAGCCACTTGGACCAGCTCCTCCAGGGGAATCCCAAGGTGTTTCCAGACCACCCGAGAGACATTTTCCCTCCAGCGTGTCCTTGGTCTTCCTCCGAGGGAGACCACCAGGGAGACCTAACCAGATGCCAGAGCCATCACCAATAACTCTTCTAAATGTGGAGGAGCAGCGGCTCTTCTCTGAACCCCTCCCAGATGTCCAAGCTTCTCACCCAATTGTATTAATTAATAATAATATTTCTTGTCCAGCCAATTGATGTATTGGTATAAGCAAAAATACTTCTTCATTTGAAGAAAAACTGACATAAAGGCAGATATGAGCTTTTAACAAGACTAAGTTCCAGTCGAATTGATCTTCACTAAAAACAAATACATACATAAGTTAGTAGAGGTACTTTTGCTAATATAAAAGCAGAATACATGTCGGCTTAACCTCTTAAAGAACATTTAAAATGGAAAAAGAGAAGCTGTGTCGGTGTGTGTTTGATGTAAGTTAAAGTACATGAGAGTTGAAATTAAATAAGAAACAAACATGTGACAACAGTGATGAAGTTCGTGGAGTTAGCAGTGGGTGTTTTGATCACAAAACCATCTATTTCCATGGGCTCTCTGTACCCAATCTCCCTCAAGTTCTTGAGAGCCACAAAATTGATCTGGCTAAACTGTGTGAGATCATGTGTTTCCTTCTGCATGCAATGATCTCCTCCTTTCTGCCTTTATAACACACCGTGCTACAATTTCTTTGCAGCTGATGTGATCTTTTATGGATCCCATAGAAGAATGAATAGTTACATCTAACAGGTGCCCGGTGACACTGCAGTAAAGCGGTTAGACAGGAAGCACCTGCAGTCGGAGATGAGAGGGTAAGTATGGACAGATAGCCTAGAGGGAGACTTAGAAAGAGGACAAGGAAAAAGATGGGAGCTTGACATGAAAAGAGATTTAAAAAGATCCATCTGAATCATTTCTTGTTATGAAAACTTGAAAATATATCACATACTGTAATAGAGAATTAACAGCAAAAATACTGAGAGCAGAAGAGGAATATGCAGAGAAAATGATCTAGCCTGAAGGTACACTGCCACCTATCTGTCTGAAAAGGTACTGCAGTCTCCAAACACATCTGTCTCAGGATCTGTCATTTGAGTTTCAAATTATTCCGAATAACACAACTATAAGAGAGACAAGATCTGAGAGAGAATATGATAACAGCCCCAAAGAGATAGCACACAGACAGTGACAGTTTAACAGAGAGAGATACAAAATAGAGAGATGGAGAAAGGGGAAAAAAGGAGAGACCGTTCCACAAAGTCTGTTGTGGAACAGACTTTGAGAAAATGGAACAAACATTTGCTCACCTGACAGTCCTCTAAGACTGAACCTCTAGCGTTCTGTCATCCCTAGCCACATAATGATTTGCATCAGTTATTTCTGTCCACAACATATAATCCCTTAGCCTGATCTACTCACACAATATCAGCACACATACATTTTGGCGTTTCACAATTACCCAGCTGGGGGAGCCGGGATAGCTGCTGGGCTGGGCTATCACCTCGGTTCATATGCAGGTTCCAGTTCACTCACAGTTCAGACATACTCTCATCTTTTTGAAGCAGTATCCCAGTTCAGGATCATGATTATTCAGGGCAGAGAGAAGTGTGGCGTGCTATCAATATATCTGCCTTTTCTCCCTCAGTGTCTGTCTTTTTTTGTTTGTTTTCTACAAATACTCAAAATTCCTTCAGAGAGCAAACACTGCAGCATTTAAAACCAGGCTTTGACCCAATATTAAGATCGATGCCAAGTTTTTCATTCTCATTTTGAATGCCTGTCCTGGGTACAACTAACACACACTGCCCTTAGCTTTGACCCTTTAAGCATCCAATTTGACTTACTTTGAAGATGTCAATGCAAATCTGAGCACGCATATTCACATTAATGCACATCTGTAGAAGTTCGCTGTGTATTATTAATCCCAGGCAAATAAAAGCATGGAAATAAGCATCTTGTGTCCCAAGTAATACTCTGGGGCTTTCATTATGGATTAATCAGGGTTAATCTGGTTGGGCCATGTGTGTTCACATGCAGACATGAACACAGGAGAGTTTATATTGTATTATATTTACGCAGGTTTCTCCTAGAGCAATATTTATAGTAAAGACAAAATAAATCCCAAAACAGAGCTTTCCGTTTCACCTATTGGTGGATATAAACTGGCCATATTAAGCAAAAAAGTTTAATATGATAAATTAGATGAAAAGGTGAAACATCTGAAGCAAAACAAAAGGGCATTAAAGGGCAACAGCAGCTCTTTAACTTGTTCTCCATGCGCAACATAAGGGGGGAGGGGATTTTGTTACCCTGAATCTTCTGACTCACATTCCCCAGCATCAAGCCAGCTTGCTTTTCCTGCACTGCCACCCACTGCTAACATATGTCACTTCCTTACTATTAGCGAAGCCAAGAGAAACTTCACACAAGACACAGATATGCATATAGAAGCACCTACCTCCACTCCCCCCGCTCTCCTCTCTCCGCGTATATGCACACTTTTTTCTTCTCATTTGGCCTTCTACTTTTCCTTTCTTTATTTTTATTTTAATCTGCTGGAGAGGAGTTCACCTACAAGTCAGCAGGATGTACTTGAGTTGCACCTTCAGCATCGATACACAAAGCTACGCCGACACAGCAGGCTGGTGCAGAAGAAGCAATAACGATAAGGACAGCCATATCAGCATTTTCAATTAAACACTGGCGAAGAGAGACCATTTTAATATCAAGAGTTCCCATACAGACAAAGTGACAAATAGTTTACTAAATAAAGAAGAAAAGAATATCTATTTTCCCTTCCCCCCATCCATTTTCTGATCAGTGAACTCACTATACTAATGACTTACAGGTAACTATGAAAGCAAGTGAGGTGTTTAAGATGAAATTAGAGAAAGTACAGGGATCTAAGATGCTATTTAAAACCACATGTTCATTCAAGCTGCAGGAGAGAGCGAGACTTTCACTTGATTCCTGTGAGCTTTTAACTGCCCTCTCTCGAGAAACCCACTGTATTTGTAAATATTTGCATTTATATGGAAATATCTAACTTACAATAAAAGATTTACACTCCCCAGAAACTCAGAGTTTTGGTTATGCTAGCTGCTCTCTCTAAGTCAAAATGCAAAAGACAGCTTAAAATCTCAGCAACATTATCATTACTTGCTTTTTTAAAATAATAGTAGACCCTTGTTCTAAAACAATTGTTCTCACACAGATGCAGAATAATGTCACTGCTCCTATAGTTCAATGAGAAATTTGAATCAGTTACCGTTACTATCAGCAGGTTAAAACTCATAATACAAATCTCTCAGAAAGAGGTTTTTTGATAGCTCAGGTCTAGAAAAGAATTAGGAAAATATGCCTTTTAAACATTTGCTCTGTAGAATGGAGTAATCACCAGAGCATCCCTAGCTCACTTTGACAGAATAATTTTGAATAACTTTTAAAAGCAGTTTTAATACTTCAATGTCACTCTTATAATCTTTTAATTCAGGTTTCTGTCTTGTATTTTAGCAATTACTGTGTTCAACTTTTAGCTTTGTGTTTTCCAGGCAATACACTTACATTACGTGTGAAACATTTTGAAGCTCATCTTGACGAGGATTGGCTGGTGGGACATACGTTGCATCTCAATAGGAGATTCTTGAATAATTAAAATATATTAATAAGAGCATTGCAAATAAACAGAGGTCAAAAACTGTTAACAAATGTCTGATTGAGGCATCTTGTACATGTAGCATGCATCTTAAGAATGTCACAGCATAAGTTGTTAAAACAAAAAGGCCTAATGCTAAAATAAAAAGGGAAAGAAAATAAGTATGATGAAAAGAGATCTGAATGTAGGTTATTGCAGTCTCACTGCACCACTCTTGAATTTCAAACAAGAACCCTGGGCAGAGCAGAGCAGAGAGCAGAGGAGCAGAGAGGGAGGAGAGACGGAAAGGCGGTGGGGTGAGGGAAGGAGCAGAGAGCTAACACTGGAGGCTAACTGGAGGAAGACAAGAGAAGTGTTTTTTAATAAGATAACTTAACTAAAGAGGGGCAACCAAGGGGAAGACATGTTATGGATGAACAGAGGAGAGCGCTATGGAGTTGAAAAGCAGAGCTGCCAGTGAAGACGGGAAATTGGGATAAAAAAATTAATACTTTTAACAAAGGTTCCTCAATTCTTACAGTGCATGGCGCTTAGTATAGCAAGTTATTGTATTTTCCTATATATCTGCATAAGAATCAGCTACTTATAGTATATGCATTATACATGTGTGCTAATGTCAAGCACAATTTTGAGACTGCCAACAAGCATGTTTAACTGTATGTGTAAATATAAATGCATATATTAAGCAGGTGCATTGCTCTGACCGCTGGTGCAGTAGAGAACCAGCTCTTTGATCTGGGGGCTGTGTCGAGCCTCCGCACTCGCTGTGCAGGGTGGTCTCCCATCATGCTCGGCTGATCACAGCAACGCCGTTACTATTGGCTGCCAGGCAGGCCCTCCCATCAACCCTGGTGCTGCACGTCTCTGACAACTTCATTAGCCAAATTGACCCTCTGCTCCGCTGTACTCCACTTTCCCCGCGATATAAAACGATCGCTGGAGCAACTGGCATCCAAATGGATTCATTTAAGCAGGTTGTATCCACAAACTTAGAAGAATGGCTACAAAAACTATGTTAAGATGAACAAAACTTCTTGTCAGCAATACAGGAATAATCATTAAAAAGTGTGAAATTTAGCAAAAAAAAGAAAAAAACTGTCAATTTATGCATTTTTGTGCTTTGTGCCGTTGTGCTGCATCCAGTGAGGTGTGCTACACCTTTATTATCCACCTAATGATTTTCTTATCTGATGAGTGAAGCAAATAGAATGTGACCAAGAAGGACTGGAATTTTAATTTGCTCTTTGCTATTGTAAAGAACATCAAACCATCTCTTTCAGTCTCCTCACTTTTGTGTCTCATCAGTGTAGTCACAATACCTTTAATATTGCTTCATCTGCGGTCAACAACACATTTAGAATAAATGAGAACAAAGGCTACACTTGGTTGAAGGTGTGAAGGCATGTATAGGAAATTTGTGTCCTGATTTCCTTTCTGAGTAAGAAGAGGTTAATTGGTGATGTGCTTTGTATCAACTGTGCACATTTAGTTTAAGAAGCAAATATATTTTTACAAGAGAAACTGAGCACTTTTCAATGCTCTAGGTGTAAAAATTACACAAAATGTTATCCAATTTAATAAAAGGAGAATATTTTTGTCTTGCGTTGCAACAATAACACTGGATAAATTGGTGGTTCTTATTAACACTTGTCTAATACAGACTGGACAAAAAGTTTAAAAATATCACATTTTAAAAGACAAAAATCATAAATCCTTAAAAAAAATTAAGTTCTGCTGTTTCATATTTTTATCTTCTAGTAAAGTCTTAAAATAGCATCACTGAGTTCAGTTTGCTTTTCTTTTTAGTTAATGAATTGTGGAAGTAGTCATAAAATGATAAAAAAAATTTCATATAATTTAATTTAATTCTAAATTACATGAAAACAATTTAACATGTTACATGTAACAATTTATTTCAATTAATATTTGTATGAATCCCTGGAAGGTTTCTGACCCATAACCAAGATAAAATTATTACTTAATTTTGTCCTGTATTATTTTGGAAGTTAGAGCTTGAAAACTTTAGAGACCACTAGAAGAAAATATTTTGAAGCATTAAGAATCTTTTGATCAACAGCTTTTTTGTGAATCCATCTATGCAGTTCTTGGACTGATTTGATTTCCAGGTTGTTCAACACGATAGTTATGTGTTAAAACGGGGTCTGGTAGCCGGAGGAGCAGGTAATCCAGGTTTACCACAGTTGTAGCTCAGTGGTAGATAGATGAACTATTGAACTCTGTCTCTGCAGCTGAAGCTCTGTAGAGGAGCAGGCTAATTAACCAGTCACAGTGATGAGCAAAAAAAAAAAAAAAAAAAGGAAAAGCAGTTCTCTTCTTTTCCTGCTCTACTTTTGCTTCTTTTAATCTCTCATTCATGAGCCCTTGGTGGTGCCCTTGGCACTGGGCATGTAAACTATCATTTCATACCATCACACAGACTCTGGACTGCCGTTAGAAAAAAGGATAATACAGGTTGCATAATGAGCACAAGGCTTAATGAAGTTGTTTCAGAGGTGATGCTCTGTGGAAAGGAAAAGTCTATGGTTATTTCTAAATTTTCTTTTTATGACATGTGAATCCAAATGTGACTGAATGTTAACTGCTGTTTTTTTTTTTTACATTTTTTTCTCCGAAGAGTTTTTGCGGCGCTAGTGGCTCGTATTTTTTGTGATGTGCTCTTTAAAGAAAAAAAAACAGCAATCATATACTTTGTATTACTATTTAAAATGATCATGTATTAGCATAGGACTATATTTACTTATTTAGAGTGCCTTGTAACATTTCAACAAACTTTGATGTCTTTTACTGAAAATCATACCTGGTTCTCTAAATATTTTACAAATAAAAGTCTGAAATGTGTGGTGTGTGAGGTTTTGTTAAACCTTTTTATTCCAATACCCCTAAAACTTTAAAAGGCAACTGACTCCAGCAAATATTACGTAGGAGTGTAAGTGTAAGTGTAAATCATTGGATTCCATAAATCTGCACATAATCCCCTGATAAACTGCATCTGCACCTCCTTCATCAAAGCATCTGATTCCCAAATTTTAGGTGTGCTTTGCAATAACACGCTACATACATGTAGCTTAAAAAACAAAGTTTGACATTATCCACTGTCTTTCTCTAACTTAATAAAACACTGAAAAAAAGAATGTGTTCTGGCTTTTCAAGCAAGAAGATAGTTGACTGGATGACGAGAGGGAGAAACTCAATCCTGCCTCCTGCTGAGAAAGAGACGAATGCTGGCTGTCGACTGGCACGCCACCTGACTACCACAAAAGTACTGATTTGAAACGACAAGTCAAGAGAAGTAAGGAGTAAATAAGAGAGATCGACACAGTAAAAAATAGAGGGATGGAGACAGAGAGAGAGAAAAAAGTAGAGAGAGAGTGCAAGAGAGAGAGGGAGAGAGAAGGGTAATAGATTTGAGAGTGTTTTGGGGGAGTAAACAGATGGAGTAAACACAGCACGGGGGAAACCAGGGGACTCCCACCGAACCAGCTCAATGTGTCACTGACACCGCAGAGTAGAATCAACAAAGTGCTCCGAGGGCAACGAGCACACATGCGCACACACAGCCTCCCACACAATCACACACAGTTCGCCAATTGGCAAGATGCTGGGACCCGCAGCTCCTATCCAGAGCAGTGACAGGCACATGGAGAACAAGCTGGCTGACGGCACATGACAACTACTCAGCTAGTGGAAAAAGAGAGAGCTATCTCCTACTCTTCTTTCTGACTGCAGCTGTAACTTCAAGATGAGCTACTGTGAATATACATTAATATTTTCTAGCTATTTTAAGAAAAAATCTCTTTATGTTGACAAATAGCTGCAATCTATCTTCTTCCATCTATCAGTTGTGCTCTCAACTTCATCCCGGCACCCATCTGTATCGCTTTCTCTGTTTCCAATTTCTTCCTTGCCCCCAGACCTGCACAAATGCCCAAATGCTGCTGCTGCTGTGTGCCAGCGTACCAACAGGCCCGTGGGCCTATCCAAGAGAGAAAAGGAGAGGGAGAGAGAAAGACGGAGGGTAGCCAATTAAGAGAGGGTAATGGGAGAGAGTGAGTGTGTGCAAACCAGTATGGGCGAGTGCCTGACTTTAAGCAGCTGTGAGTTCACGTGCTCTAAGTGGATGCGTGCAACGCTATGGGCTGTGCACACACAGCCAAACTTAATTTAGCGGACCCAGGTTTTTAACACATGCCTGAAGCTAGCCAGCAAACTAAGGCTAGACTGGTGAGCTAGAAGTTAACAGGCACGTTGCTCTCTTAAAGCCTCTGAGATCTTGTTCCACCCTAAGGGTGAAGGAACTCATTTAGTCATTGATGACCATCACTGCTCACAACCTTGTGGTCATATCTTTTCATCAGGCACTTCATTATTATAAAGCTTTATGGAGAATGAGCCTCAACTTTCAGGACCTTCACAGTGTTACAAGATGTACTACGGGAAGCACTGAGCATTAACAAAACTTCTACAGGAGTTTGTGATTGTTATCAAGTCTGACAGGTTCAAACTGAAGGCCAGAAGTAGCAGCTGAGGATAAAGTTGCCAGCATGAGTTTTTTTTGTGGTTTTTTTTAATGCTATTTTCAATTTGCCAAAGATGAGAAGCTGAAAATTAGTTGTTTATATTTTGAGCATGTGTCCATGAGTAATATACAGGACTAAGTAAAAACATCACGTCACATTTTGTCACATTGCAACCACAAACAGAGAGTCTGGTACCACTGTTCATCTGAATGAATGGTTAATGGAAGCAAGACTCAAAGAAGTAATAAAGGGTGTGATGATAACTCTGGGACAGCTGCAGAGATCAACAGCTCAAGTGGTGACAATCCCGTAATTCCCATTAGCCCTCCTGCCGTTAGAAAAAAGGATAATACAGGTTGCATAATGAGTCCACAAGTCTGGCCCTTCAGGACAATAGGGAGGTATTTAAAAATACCTCTATTTTTGAATAGCACAACGTTTTGAGTGTTGCACTGCACAATTGTATTCATGCAGAATGCCTATTTTTATGCCATTTATGTCGTTTGTGTTGTAAAATATCTTTGCTTTGCATTATGTTTTTTATATTCAACATTTAAGACCATGTTGGAGATAGGTGTTTATCTCTTTACAATGTGTTTTGGTATGAATTAGTTCTTTTGGTTTGTAGTTGCTCCCATTATTCAGACTACACTATTCAGACGAGAAATGGACAGTGAGATTTTGGGAAAGACATGCAGCAAAAGCTCTCCTTTTTTTTTTTTTTTTTTTTGCTTATATGTGTTGGTCCCAACCATTGGGAGAGGAAGAGAATGAACAGATTGGTAAAGCGATAACCCATCTTCATGACCGCTTCCAGGAAGAAGGAGTTCCACAGCTGGAATCACCGTGATGTCAAAGAACTGCAAAACTCAGCGCACAGCACAGTTTCCTTTCCCATTCCCGCTGCAACCATTGTATTTGGGAGGACACAGACATTCTTTTCTTGATCTCACTGGTCGAGTAAGAAACAGCCTCTTTGAAGAAACCTAAGATCTAAAATAAAGTATGGTCTGCTGTCTATATCACCAGTGACCATGCCTCAACTAAAAATAAGAAAAGCCACTAGAAATGGGCTGTTTGTGCTTCCGAAGAAAGAATTTGATCATAGATGTGTGAGAATTAGTGCCAGAAGAGTCAACACAACAAAACTCTGCTAAAATACGTCTGAACCTTCAAAACAAATACATGAATGGAAAAACAGCTGAACTAAATTTTGCTAGCTCTTTTGTGGCTCTACCATAAATAAATGTTGCATTAATGAAAAGCATCAAATAATGGGAGAATATTGCCTCAAGCTAAAAATCCTAGAATAAACATCTAATTAGGCAGAGTGAAGCTTGCATGTACCTGGATGCATGCATCAGCATTTATTACATTGTTCTACAAGGCAATAGGCCGTCAGTCAGTTCCACAGCCAGAGCATGACCTAGAAAGTGAAACCATACAGCAATGCACTAAATATGTCACGTTTGCTCAATCATTTTCCCTCTCTATGAAGGCACAGAGAAGGGGAGGAACAAACAGGGAGATGGAGAAGGCATCTACCAACTGCTATACACTAAAGCTAATTAAGTCATTTCAAATAGTCACAGAGGGTACCTGTATGCAATATAGCCAAGTTAAAAGGGTTGATGAAGCTCTGTCATGGCCCCAGGCTAACTACAAACAAGAAGCCCAAGGAAAGGAGAGAGAAAGAAGAAAGGAACGGGGAAGACAGAAGGGGGGAAATGAAGTGGATTTTTTTTAAATAGAAACCCAAATTGAAGAAGAGCATGGATGTCTTTGTGTCTTTGTGTTGTGCAGCAGGAAAAAGGTTAAGCCCCCAGCAGAGTATGTCTGCACACACAGGCTCTCAATGGGGAGCAGGTGGGAAGATGCATGGTTGAAGGGATGTAGAGGTGCAGAAGAAAAGCTCCAGATAATTGAGAGTTCACTGAACGGCCATCTCTTACGATACCTGTGTGAGTCACTATGTTTAATTCCATTAACCTTTAAAGAGGTATTAAATGTGTATAATCATAGAAGCACACAAACCAAATACAACAGCAGTAGCTAGAGATGAATAGAGAAATCAGTCAATTTTAGTTTGAGCCACCCAGACAAATGACTGGCCAGTTGGGGAAAAACTTATTTTTAGTAGCAAAGTAGTCAGAAACACAGAATTGCAAGGTGGTATATATACTGCTTTTTCTACAATATCTTAAGACATTTTTAAAGTTCATTCCGACTGCGAAAGAACAAGATTTCCAGTACAACATAAGAAGACGTAG
This sequence comes from Xiphophorus couchianus, assembly GCF_001444195.1. Classification (NCBI taxonomy): domain Eukaryota; kingdom Metazoa; phylum Chordata; class Actinopteri; order Cyprinodontiformes; family Poeciliidae; genus Xiphophorus; species Xiphophorus couchianus. The sequence goes on from NC_040239.1 coordinate 20,360,147, forward strand.
CCATGTTAAGTGCCACCATATCATTCTGATACAAAACTTCAGTGACGTGGTCACATCACTCAGAAACTCAAAGTTTGAGTGATAACACATAACTCATAAACTCAGAGTTTAAAAATAAAAGATATATGATGTTACGAGAAACTGTACCATAAATTAGGTTGTGACAATAGAGCTCTAAAGTTTGGTGGGTCCTGGTCATTTTGGTCCTTCCTTTATATTTATGGAGTTTTTGTTTTTTTGCTCTTAGCATAAATTTTTTAATTGGCACATCTCTAATGGCAGACTGGTAATACCCAGGCAGACATGAGGAATCAAAGTAACAGAACAGAGCACGCGTCTGACTACCACACCATCTATACCCTCACCAGTGGAAAGCTTGGCAACACCAGTGATTGAACTGGGTCATAGTCGCAGAGTTTCTTCCTCACATACACACACAGTATAGGCTGCAGCATTGGCAACAGGGTGATCACAGGAGAGGGCAGACAGAGGGCTGAATGTAGAGTGATTGGAGTATTCTAGGTCAGCTCTCCTGACAATGCACCACTGTCTCCTAATGTGCTGGGCTAAAGGATTGAAGATGTCTTTGGCTACACACTGCAATAAGGAAAACATGCTACATACAAACAAATGAGCCCACGCACATGCACCATGTTACATACAACGCCCAAAAATGTAACCTAAAACAAGACTAGATGTCATCCCGGGGCATTTTGTAGCAAGTTCAAAAATGGAAAGCACGACAAAACGCAACTAATGCTTCTTTTTTCTTCATCAATCTAATAAAGCTGCAGGCAGCAGATCTCTTCTGCAGCCTATAGAGAAAGATCAGCCTGTGGACTTCAAAGAGGTTGCAACTAGGTCACCACAAGGCATTGCAGTCAGCGAGAGTGAAGTCTCTGGTCTGAGACATCTCACTTCTCCCCACTCTTTTTGCCTCTCTCTCTCTTTCTGCTGCTCTTCCTCTTTTTTGGTACAATGATATCAGTGAAAATTAAAATGGATTATAGCACCCGCCGCTCTTGCCATTCCCTGGGGTCGTACAGAACCGTGTCACTGTAACTGTTACTATAATGCTACTTCTCTATCACTTCCAAAAGTAGCTGCTGCTCAGCAGTTTAACTGATGTTAAATTTAGACGCTGTGTGAGACAAACAGAAAAAAAGACCCAATGAGAAGGAAGGCATACAAAATATAGAGAAATACCCTGCAGAATTCACAACTGGTGACCCAACCCTTCATGATTCTGCAATCTGAATCAGTCAAAGGCCAAAGAAAAGATGTTTTAAAAGTGACTTTTCTGTATTTTTCCCCCTATAAACAAGCAGAGAAATAACTAAGAATTATAAACCTTGGAATAGGAAGGAAAACAAGGAGCACAATACTAAAGAGTAAAAGTGGATAAGGAGTTTGAACAAGGTCAAATAAAAAAGCTGCAGGGCCACAATTCATCTCTGAACAATGAACACAAAATAACACTGTTAACATCTGACAACAACCTCCAACATGACACAGAGCACAGAAAAGTAGAACAACAAAAGAAATACACCTTCAATGTGTGAGCTTAGAACACAATATTCAATAGCTATACAAACCTTTCTGAATATTATGCTCTGTGATGATGGTGGAACCACAGAAGAACCCACAGAACTGCAATTATGGGTAGAAAGAAGTGGGTAAATGTCAAGTTGAAAGAAAAAATAGATTGTTGAAAAGCTGGTATTTATCTTGAGACCCTTTCAGACATGAACTAGTTTCCATGAATCTGAAGGCAACTCAGCATTTTGGCATTACGTCTGAATAAACATCTTCACCACTTTTCCACAGACATTTTCACAGCAGTCGTACAAGGTGGGACCTGGTGACATTTACATATCACTTTCATCAATGCACTCATGTAAACCATATCAAGACACAGTATTGGAAAAGGCTCAACAAGTGTAAAAGAAAATGGGCAAAATATTTGGATAAAAATTGCCGACAAGACAGGAAAAAGGTTGTGGTGGAGATTGTGAGTTCATGTTAAAGAATGATAACCTTTTTCAAGAGATGACACCTGCATTATCTATTGTGTTTGATATGAAACCTTTACAACAAAGGCAGTAAAAAATAGAGTCCTACAAGAGAACCCCTGTAACAAGAATACTCATGAGGAAAACTGGTGTTTTCAGCAATTCCTATTTGCTGAATTTATGATGTGCTAGCAAACGGGTTTTCATTGTTGTTTCAGGCTAAAAAACGTTTCTATAACAACATAAAAATGTACAGTTTTTAATCTATATGCAGATGCCCCAAATTGGTCTGTTTGGGGCATCTAAAAATGATCAAATAAATCTGATCATATTTAGTTTGATTGACTGTCACTGAATGCACCATGCATGTATTAGCACACGTACACATTTTATATTACATATATGAATTGTGCTCATTAGCATCTCAGGTTAAGAGGTTGGCTGATCAGACATCAACAGAATGCCTCCATGTCCATACACCATGTCCATGAATGTGTAGAAAATAACCAATATAATATACAGAACCATACAAAGCACTGTAAGTGTGGACACCTTGACATACATGAGTATAGGTATATTTTACAGACTTTTTTTTTTTTTTTTACAATAATCTCACTTGACGTATCACAGTAGATGCTGCTGCACCTTTCAGTCTGCTTAATGAAGAGTAACATGACAGGGTCTTCCAGGTGAAAGCCCATATTGTGCTCCCTAAGCATCTGAAACAGAATGCGTCGTCTTTAGGTCTTGTCTCATTTGTCTGCAGTTGTCTTGTCAACAGTATGGTAAATGTATGGATGACTTACTGCTTGTGTATATGATCTGTCATTTTTAATGTTTCCATTCTGTAATGTGCACACTTATGAGCTTAGACTGACACTTATTTGACTGGCATCGGGGGTGACAGCAGCACAGTAGCATATGGTAACGGGCTGCTAAACTGCAAAAACCTGACATTAGTGCAAACAAGTCAGCCAAGCATAGTACAGTGAGCTCCTGAGGGGGTTAAGATATAGACTGTCAGCAGAGAGTGGGCTAATAACACATATCGTCAGACCTACAGCACTAGACAGAGGTGAAGAGAGCCAGATCAGGTATAAGGAGTGGTGTTGAGCATGATGAAACTGATGACAAGGTACAAAGGCAAGTAATCGACACATTATGACAAATCTAAAGATGTGTTTAATGGTTGCTGTGCCTTGAAGAAAATTTGCAATCTGATGTCAGCATTTTTGCAGCATAATATCATACAGAAAATATGAGGAAAAACTAAGAGGGAGCTGCAATGTCTCAAAAGTGACATTAACACACACATACAAAACCTGATTACATCTCCCAATGTTGTATCGCCATTTAAATTTGACTTGTTCCCTCTAAACAATATGGTCTGTCATACATACTGTTTCCTTGCATAATATTTATGCATAAGGTGACAGTAAATTCTTCATATGGCTTGTTTCTCATCTGAGAGCACTCTACATCTCTAAAAAAGTTACAAGATGAATACTTACACTTTAATTTGCATGGATTTTTTCTACATCAAACAATTTTCTTCTACAGAGAAACAATGAATGTATATTATACACGGGCAAGTTAGATTTAGATACCTGGCTTGATGATTCCATGCACTTTATTGCACAACAAATCCATAATGCCTGATAAACACAATATTTCAGTCATTATATTTAGGTAAGAGAGAAGAGCTTCATATTTTAGGTATAGTAAAAACGGAAGCTTGATTATTTCTCAAAATATTTTTGGCATTATGTTATTTCACAATTTCAAATACTTACAGATCTTTGCTCATGCCATTCACCTGCACTGCATCCTCATGCCCATGTGTTTCACCTGATCTGCCATTCATACGACCTCTTTATTTTTACTGTTCAGTGCCGAAAATCTATTTTTATGCATTAATTTATATCTAGTCCCTTGCTCTGTTTTTTATTATCCTTGCAATTTGTAAGTTTTCTTCAACACATTTCCATTCATCAGTGGATGTCTGCACATCAGTTCTGTCTCGTCACCACAAATTTGACATTGTCATCATCCCTTATGTGTGTGACAGGAACATGTCGGTTAAGGTGTAAGAGCAAGGATTGTGACGTAACAAGCCACAGCAGATTGACGTAAAACTTTTACAACACCAGAAAATGTCCCGGTATCGTACGCTGGAAAAAAGTTCTGGTACAGTGATGGGTAAATTTAGAAGTTCTATGATTGTGATCCGGTGCATTGGAGTCCAGTTAGCCTTGAGCATATGGTGACTTAGGCGCGAAAGGACACTGACCACAGAGGACCTGATATAGATCAGGCCCTACTTCTACATAAAACTAGATTAAATTCACAGGATTTTTAGGACATGGACTTGTACTTATCACAAATGGAGAAAAAATATATAGTTGGGTAGTTGTTCATACGTCGTCAGGTGATGTGTAGCACTTTTTAATGGAATGAAATTTTGCACATTTAAAGTCTACCTTTTAATTCCTCTTACAACCCCACAAACACCCTGTAATAGACAGAAGTGAAACACCAATCATCTCTATGGGTAACTGTCCAGAGGGGTAAATGCGGGTAAAGCAGCACAACATCCTGCATGAGAAGGTATAAATATTTATTGCCCCTCAGAAAACCGGTGGGAAGCTTGCAGCATCTACTTTATTTTCAACCCAATGTTTGGCATTGGAAATATTTGCTGTTGTCTGCCTCTAACCCTAATATACCCCCCGAACCTACATAACCCCTATTTAAACACAAGTTTGTTCTCATCGATCAAAGCATGGCACACAAAGTATAGAAGTTTGAGACCAGTACTGGAGAGATTACAGCAGTTTTCAACTTTAACCCTAAGAGATTCTCAGCATTTCATTGTAGTGTGTAGGCATGTGTGTCTCTTTCACTGTGTGTAGACAAAATTCACAGTAGGTCACTGATATCCTCAACACTTACTCCTCACAAAACTCGATTTCCCTCTGGATTGTCCACAGCAAAGCACTTTTAACCTCTGCAAACATACTGTAAAAAGGGAGACTTGTCAAATTTAGAGCAGGATGAAGGAGCCTTTAAATGTGCCGGTGTAGCCTATGCATCTGTATGTTTTATTAGTCAATACAAACACTTAAAACACACACAAACATATGTATTAAAACAAGAGTCTCTGACCCTGGTCCTCTAGATCTACAGTCCTGCAGGGGTTAGATGCAACCCTGCTTCAAAACACCTGAATCAAATGAACGGCTTGTTATTTGGCCTTTGCCAAACATGATGGAATCCTGCAGATGTAATTCAATCATTTGATTCATCTGTGTTGGAGCAGGGATGCATCTAAAGCCTGCAGGATAGTAGAGCTTGATGACTAGGGTTGAAGACCCCTGTATTGAAACACAGAGAAAAGCCGTTATGTTACAGCTGTCAGAAAGTGAATATGCTGCTGCGCAGGATGACGACTTTACCAAAGATATCAGGATTTTTCTGCGGGTATGCGTGAGTGTGTATGTGTTTCTGCATGATTATATTGGCCGTAGAAGAGTGTTCCCAGTGAGAGAGTGAAGAGGTTTCCACCACCCACTGCCTGGGGCCTTCTGGCATAGAGACTAAACAAGACCTTCCCATTGGGACACACATAAACAGCCCGCAGCTGCAAATGACCTACTACCCACCCCTCACGTATACAGACAATTGCAAACACACACTCAATCATGCACATACACACAAAGACAGCCTTTTTGATGGTGTAATTTGTTAATTTCAAGAGGATAAAAAAATATCAAGTCAATAATGATGCTTGAGCTACAAGTCTGTATAGTTAGATATTCTTCTCCCATTTTTTTATGTAATTAATTCCTCTCTCACAGCCTCCAACAACAAACCAACAAAAGTGCTCATTTAAATGTACTTGTACTGCAATTGTTTCCCATTCATCTCAATGTATATTATGTACTGTGTTGTACAAAGGACATATGAATCATCTAGTCAAAGTAACACGAACTCTGGTCATGTGAAAATTGTTATGTCATGATCTGTGTCTTTCTGTGTTTATTTAGAGTTTTCTGTCCCCTTAAGTCTCTTCGTTGTCCTGTCCTCCCCTTGATTGTTCCCAGGTGTGTCTCGTTTCTATGATTACCCTCCCGTGTATTTAACTCCACCTGTGTCCTTTGTTCCTCGTCGGGTCCTCGTCAATGTCTAGCCTTGTTGTCGTCAATGTTTAGTCTCTTCGTGTTCAGTGTGTGTTACTCCTGCTCGTTGTTTAGACTAAGTTATTTTCATTAAAACATCATATTCATCATACCTGGGTCCGCTGCATCTGCCTCACCACTCTCACCACCCGCATTTCCTGACAGAAGGACCCGACCAGACCGAACGGTGAGGCTCGCTATTATGGACCCAGCTGGAGTGAGGTTCCCTCCGAAAAAGCAGAGCGGACCGAGGCGGAGATCCAGCAGGGAGGACAGGGAGCTAGCTGAAGCTCTCGCCGACCTGCAGCGGGAGCTTTTCCGGGGAACAAGGCTGGTGTTAGCACCCCCCGGGTACGGCCCCCGTCGATTCCTTCGTCCGGGAAGCCAGCGACCTGAGCCGCCGGTGGAACCGGCCCCTCGTCGCTTTCCGGAAACACCTCCTCCGCCGTCTACCCGGAGACAGCGACGTGAGCCGCCGGTGGACCCGGCCCCTCGTTGCTTTCCGGGAACACCTCCTCCGCCGTCTACCCGGAGACAGCGACGTGAGCCGCCGGTGGACCCGGCCCCTCGTCGCTTTCCGGAAGCACCTCCTCCGCTGCGAGCTCGGAGACAGCGATGGGAGCCGCCGATGGACCCGGCCCCTCGTCGCTTTCCGGAGCCGCAGCCAGCCCCAAGGTTTCGCTCCGGCTCGCCTCCGCAGCCGGTCCCGAGGCTTCGCTCCGGCTCGCCTCCGCAGCCGGTTCCCAGGCTTCGTCCCGGCTCGCCTCCGCAGCCGGTTCCCAGGCTTCGTCCCGGCTCGCCGCCGCAGCCGGTTCCCAGGCTTCGTCCCGGCTCGCCGCCGCAGCCGGTTCCAAGGCTTCGCTGCGGCTCGCCCCCGCAGCCGTTTCCAAGGCTTCGCTGCGGCTCGCCCCCGGAGCCCGTTCCGAGGCTTCGCTGCGGCTCGCAGCCGCTTCCGAGGCTTCGCTGCGGCTCGCCCCCGCAGCCGTTTCCAAGGCTTCGCTGCGGCTCGCCCCCGGAGCCCGTTCCGAGGCTTCGCTGCGGCTCGCAGCCGCTTCCGAGGCTTCGCTGCGGCTCGCCCCCGCAGCCGCTTCCGAGGCTTCGCTGCGGTTCGCCCCCGCAGCCGGGACCGAGGCTCCGCTCCGGCTCACCTCCAGCCGGCGCACCCGAGGCAGAATCAGCCGGCGTTCCAGCCGGCGCACCGGAGGCAGAATCAGCCGGCGTTCCAGCCGGCGCACCCGAGGCCGAATCAGCCGGCGCACCCGAGGCCGAATCAGCCGGCGTTCCAGCCGGCGCACCCGAGGCCGAATCAGCCGGCGTTCCAGCCGGCGCACCCGAGGCCGAATCAGCCGGCGTTCCCGCCGAGACCCCGACTCCCGAGACTCTCTACGTTCCCTCCGAGACCCCCTGTGTTCCGACCGAGACCCCCTGTGTTCCAGCCGAGACCCTGACCTCCAGCGTTCCACCCGAGACCCTGACCTCCAGCGTTCCACCCGAGACCCTGACCTCCAGCGTTCCACCCGAGACCCTGACCTCCAGCGTTCCACCCGAGACCGAGACCTCCAGCGTTCCACCCGAGACCGAGACCCTCAGCGTTCCTCCCGAGACCGAGACCCTCAGCGTTCCTCCCGAGACCGAGACCCTCTGCGTTCCCTCCGAGACCCCCTGTGCCCCACCAGAGACCCTGCCTCGGGGGGCTCGTCGTCGCCGTCTGTGGGCGGCCCCCGGGACTCCCCGTTGCCACCTCCGGCGCCGCGGGCGACCGCCGGACCGCCTCTGTGGTTCCCGTCTCCAGCGCCACGGACGGCCGCCGGACCGCCTCCGTGGTTCCCGTCTCCAGCGCCGCGGACGACCGCCGGACCGCCTCCGTGGTTCCCGTCTCCAGCGCCGCGGACGGCCGCCGGACCGCCTCCGTGGTTCCCGCCTCCAGCGCCGCGGACGACCGCCGGACCGCCTCCGTGGTTCCCGCCTCCAGCGCCGCGGACGACCGCCGGACCGCCTCCGTGGTTCCCGCCTCCAGCGCCGCGGACGGCCGCCGGACCGCCTCCGTGGTTCCCGCCTCCAGCGCCGCGGACGGCCGCCGGACCGCCTCCGTGGTTCCCGCCTCCAGCGCCGCGGACGACCGCCGGACCGCCTCCGTGGTTCCCGCCTCCAGCGCCGCGGACGACCGCCGGACCGCCTCCGTGGTTCCCGCCTCCAGCGCCGCGGACGACCGCCGGACCGCCTCCGTAGTTCCCGCTGCCACGGACGACCGCCAGACCACCTCAGTGGTTCCCGCCTCCTTTGCCTCCGCCCACCCTGTGGGTAGTTTTTTTTTTTGTTGTTTATGGACTCTTGGCCCTTCTTGTTTTTCCGCCCACAACTGTGGGTTGTTTTTTTGTTAGTTTGGACTCTGGCCCGCCGTCCGGCACCCCTCCACCCACCCTTGTTGGGTTTTTTGGGTTTTTTTTTTTTTTCTTGGGCGTCTGGTAGCCGCCCTTGAGGGGGGGGTACTGTCATGATCTGTGTCTTTCTGTGTTTATTTAGAGTTTTCTGTCCCCTTAAGTCTCTTCGTTGTCCTGTCCTCCCCTTGATTGTTCCCAGGTGTGTCTCGTTTCTATGATTACCCTCCCGTGTATTTAACTCCACCTGTGTCCTTTGTTCCTCGTCGGGTCCTCGTCAATGTCTAGCCTTGTTGTCGTCAATGTTTAGTCTCTTCGTGTTCAGTGTGTGTTACTCCTGCTCGTTGTTTAGACTAAGTTATTTTCATTAAAACATCATATTCATCATACCTGGGTCCGCTGCATCTGCCTCACCACTCTCACCACCCGCATTTCCTGACATGTTAAGGATAAGACACAAGGCGAATCATTTTCACCATCAGTCAGGTGTTCAATATTAAGTCAGAGTAAGCACAAAAATAAGAAGTTATTCTTACCTGTTATTTTCTACAACATGTTAAGATATTTCTGCAGTTCAAATTTTCAGCTGGTAACAGGAAGACTGATCAAAGTGCTTTATCACAAATCATATTGTTAAATGTACTTGTACTGCAATTTCCCATTCAGTCATCTCAATGACTGAATGGGAAACATTCATTCATTGAATAACACAGACCACTGTTATTGCGTATCATTATTCCCTTATGCTGCACAGCACATAGTGATAGAGTTGAAAGATATTGTTTAAATTACTGGATTCCTGGCCAAGATGTTAAAATTCAATTTTAGCCATTTATTAAGCTAAGTTTGGGTCAGAATAACAGGTTCTAGTATTTGCTAAGTAACTGTTAAAAGCACAACAAAGACCAAAGTTACAGACAGAATAATTACTAAACAAGATAACACAATATTTATCTACTGCAAACTGTCCTCATTTATCAATGTCTTTTGAAACAACAACCTCTGTGTTTTCCTGGCCTGAGGATGAACATATCGTCTTCATATCATTCTCTAAGAAACAAATACAGGCTCCTTGCCAAGAGAAAGTCAATAGAACTACAATCAATACTCTGCTACAAGGTGTGGACACACAACACAGATAGGAGATGATGTACGATTACCTGGAGCACATAGCAATCAGCTGCATTCTCATGCAGTATGCACAATCGCACGTTAACTTACATGTACATTCGCATACATAACGCAAAAGGCACTTAATATGCAAATGTATCTATTTCAACCTGAAGATCTCTCCATTGTTCGTGGGGAAGAAAGTGAGAGGGCCGATAGATAAATGGGTCTCTAGATATCAAGCTTGGATGTCAGTTGATGAAATTTCGCATACGGCAGCAGCAGTGCTGTTAGGACAGGGAATACCACCACAAAAATAATGTTTTCTCTCCCTCTGATCAATTTTTAATTTGGCCCATGCAGCCGAGCCCTTGGCGGCTTGGCCCCAGTAATTATGGTGGGTTATTGACAGCTGCCTTCCCGGGGGAGACTATTTAAAAGAGGTTTAACCCGAGAGCAAGTCCAGACCCCACAGCCGCCTTTGAACGTGTCAAGTGCATTGATCTGAGCTGAGACCTTCCCACCTGGAGGTGTGTGTATGTGCCTCAGTGTGTGTTGCTTGTAGGGCTACTGTTACAAGGCCATGGCAAGGCGGAGCATCTTACAGGCTTTAACAGACACATACTCACTCACCAACATTAAAATTGTCCTCTGGCTAAACCTCACTTGCTGGCAGAATGATACCTGTCTGACCTGTGCAGCCACCTGATGTCCTGAGTATGACCAGAACATGCAACACTGTTCCTTGTTTACACAAGAGGAAAACACATTTACATACAGGTTAAATAGAACTTCAGTGGGAAGGGGATGAGCTAATGAGAAACAGAGCAAAAGAATTGACTTAAGAGCTGAAGAACATAATAATATAAATGCCGTGACACAACACAAACAGAGTGTGCAGCTGATGTTGAAGAAGACATCATCTGACCAAAGAGGGAAAAAAAGCGAAAAAGAAGGAGGGGGCTGACAGAAATTAGTGTGATTTCTGTGTTTGAGTTTGTCTGCCTCACTGCCCCCTTTCAGTCTCCTATTGAAATTCTGGGCAGATAGAAACCCCACGGCTTTTGACACACTCCTGAAAACGCCACACCCCCTCTTTCTTCCCAATGAGACTCCAGCATCATGCCTGACTCACTATCAGGAGAGTGGCAGAGGGCACTTGCGTGAGAAGTGAAGACGACAGGGTGACAGCAGCCACAGATTGTTTTTTCTATTAGTGACCCTAAAATTAAGTTATTTATACTGACAGAGCATACAAGGCTTTGCAAACCCATTTCTAAACCCAGAACTTCTCTTTTTATTGCCAGATTACTAGAAATGTTGACATGTATGAAGGACAGTTTATGTGACACAAAGTTTTGCATAAATGTGAAGGGTCAAAGAAAATGATACATGGTTTAAAAATGTTCTATTGATGGTGAAAGTGTGGTAGTTGTAGTCAGTCCCCAAGCCTTTTTTGTGGGGGTAGAGAGTATCTATGAACATGAATTTTCAGGATGGTACTAACACTACTATGTTTTAACAGGATGAGGGCGAGTTCAAAGTTAGTGTTAGTTTTTATTTCAAAAAGGCCATTTTTATTGAGTTTTCAATTTATAGTCCTTTAGACAGAATCTCCCACCTGACATATGGATCTAAGAAGCTCTTCCAGAGTTATAGCTGCTACTCTGATTAACAGTATCCTACCTTCCAATTGTCTTACTAAGTTTGGAGTTTTACCATAATCTTTTTTTATAGATTTCAAATTGAATAGTGCTCTAAAATGATTAAAGACAGATAATATTTCATAAACATCTATGCAACCTCCCTCGCTGATCTTCAAAATGCAGTTTGCTTACTAATGTTCTCTAACAAACCTCAATCACAAACATATTAAATATATTTATTAATAACTTGTAAGGGCTGTTGATTGCAGTGGATGTTATTTAGAGGGATCAGTGCAACATGTGGTTGAAAACTACGTATTTCTTCCTTCCATGTCTTCGTAATGCACTAATTTGTGTTGGTTTAACACATAAACAACAAAATGTGATTAAACAAACAAGACTTAAAACTATTTTGATAATCATACTGTTATTGTAGTTAAATAAAGATTAAACAAAATTATTTTTTTCATCTTTGCTAAAGATTCCTGATCATTTGAACAGCCAACCAGCTGGATCTTGGTGCTTCTGAATTATAAAAGTGTATGGTATTTCTTTCAAAACTTAAGGCAAATTTTGTTCCTCTAGCGTTTGTGGCAAGATAAGTGTGCCTTAAAGAAGAAAAGTAAAATAACTTGTAAAAAGGTTGAAGCCAAAAACCTTTTGTTGAAGCCTTTTGGCTTTTGTTGAACTTCATTGCCTTCAATGAAGACAATGAAGTTGTCTTCATTTTAAAATCTAGGCTGTACTGAACGTACATAAGAGAAATGAGGAAAGACCACATCAAGGTAAACGTAAAAAGTCCTTCAGTGGGGACATAAACTAACTTCAGTTCAGAGTCTTATTGGCTACATCAGCAATTGACTGCAACTAATGAACCTGCCTTTTAATATTCAATATTCCCTCCTTGCTCAATTATTTTAACTGTAACCTTACTGTCTCCTCAACCAACCCACCATCACCCCCTCTGCAGCCCCACTCCATGCACCCTCCTCATCCACCATCTCAGTCTTAGGATGCAGAGCATTGACAGGGCCAGAAGGTAATGATACAGCTGCCATGATGCAACAAGCAGACCTGTCGACTGTCAGAAATTGAAATCATGAAGGAATAAGCTGTCATTAAGAGGCCCTCTCCCAGTAGTGGAGCTGTCAGATGGCTGCCTTCTGCCTACTCTCCCTCAATACTCCCGTCTCTCCTCTGCCAGTCCCACCCCATTTGCAGTCACTCCCTCATCCTTCTCTCATTTCTCTCTTCCCGAATCAATCCTTTATGTACTCTTCTCCTTCTTTCCTCCTCTGTCCTCGTCCAGCCAATCATAATCCCATCTCCTGCACCCAATACACCCCCGCTTCCCATCTCAGAGTCCTTTCTCTTTCCATCTGTACTTTGGTTGTTGCTGGAGCAGCCTCCTCTCCTTCCTCTCACCTGTCATTTTACCTCTAGGCTTTGGGAGTTACACCTCTTCCATGTGCACACACACGCACGAAAGACAACATGCAAGAGGCCTGCAAAGACAGCAAAAATTTCTTCCCCTAACTTAGTATTACTATACATACTCTGCCAAGTGTCAGAAGCTCATCCTTCACCTGATGTGATGCGTGTCTATATGTGCATGTTTTCTGGATCAGTGCATGTTCATGTACTGATCCACTTTAGAATTTAAACACACGTATTTCTTCAATCACATTAATATGTGGTCATTGCATCTCCTTTACTTGCCCTCCAACAAGCAAAGGAGGGCAGAATATATATTCCTAATATAAAACCATAATGCTTATTGTCTTTTCTTTATGCATGTGTGTCGATGCATCTGTGTCACATTGCAGCTGTGTAAGTCTATGATTAAAAGATGCAATCAGTGCTGTTTTTTTTAAGTTTTCTCCAAAAATTATCTGATTGGCAGATGCAGTACCATTGCAAAACAAAGAAGGCTGACTCAGACTTTCAAGAAACCTGCCAAAAACTTTCAGTGTAGTGCAGGTGCACCTCCTTGCACAACCGCACATACATACTCCCAACATCTCTGAGCCAAATTAAGTGTTAGGTCTCTGGGTGCTGGTGTGTTTTGAAAAGGTAAAAACTCCAGCATTACCTGATTGAGCTCCATGTGACCCTTTACTTTAGGCTTTATTTCCAGTCAGCTGGTCATGAGTAAAATAAGCTGCACTTTATGGTCAGATAGATAATAAAAATTACTTTTGTAAAATTTAAATAAATCTAAACCAGACAAAAGTGTAGCAATAATATCAACATATGACCGTGTATTAATATTTTTAAATTCAAATTTTAAATTGTGATAAAGGTGCCATGGTTTATATGTCTGTAGGTCACTTTGGTGAAAACAGTTCTGTTTAAATACAGACTTTACTGTAGCAGCATTGATGAACGCTAAGAGAAAAGCAGGTTATGCCTGCAGCACAAGTCAGTGTTCAAGTCAGTTCAAGCAGTAACATCTTAGAAGCTAATTTATAGGAGACAAAAATATAAAGCAATTGTGCCAAAATACTAAGGAAATATATGTGCATTTCTGATACTCATTGTTCTGACATTTAGCAAAAAGAAATAATGTTGGTAATCCTAACGGATCAGAATTGAAAAATGCAGCATTACTTAATGTCAAACAGTGAGGAAAAAAAGGTTAAGCTTCATTCATAAAGTTTGTGTAAATATCGAGTTTCAACTGTATATTATATAAAATTCATGACTGAATAAGCAAAAGTTTTGGGGGGAAAATCCATTACATATTATTATAGTTATTCTCTCTGATGGTTCAGCAGAGTCCTCTTCTGTGCATGTGCTTGAAAAGATATCAAGACAAATTTCCCAGTATGACATAATAAACCACAAACATGTCTTTAACAGTTGCAGACAGCATGAACTGAGTGGAAATGTGCGCCGCTTTCTTTCCAGCTCACAAACACACTACAAGGCTTGTGTTTGCCTTCTGCCTGGATGATGATTTGTCAGGGTGCGAGAACATGATTTCTTGTTTACAGTGATGAATGGGCAACACTCTCACTACACACCCATGTTCTCTATATCTAAGCTGTCACTTTGCCTCAGTGCAGCGCAAGCTTGTTCTTTTCGAACGGTGAGAGCAGGCAGACTGTGCAAGGCATGTTTCAGGATACCTGGAAAATCCATGTCAGAACATACGGACACGCGTGTAACCCCAACCCTTTCCACAGTTGTACACAGCAGGAGAGAGCTTTATACAGCAGGTCTTTATCATATTCAGGTGGATGAAGTGAAGGAATGGGTGAGAGAAGGGGAGAGCAGTATCCCCCAAAGTAAATTTGAACAGCAGGCCGATTAAATTACATAGATACTCGTGGTCACACTGACAAATGAGAACAAAGATGGGGAGGAAAATAATGAGACAGGCGAAGCCACCTTTTGCTTGCTGACAGAGATGTGTACATTTCTTAGTAATCATGTGGTCAGCACAGAAAAAAAAAAATATTTGCTTCATATTATCTCTGCTGTTTCACCTCAACCCCCAAGAATACATAAGATCCCATATAAACCATGTATTATAAAGCTACATAAAAGTTTCCTTGCATGATCATGATTACACTGACAAATATGCCTCATTTTACTAATGTGACAATATGAGCTTAAATTCTGAGCCGATAATGGTTTACTTAAAGTGTCATTCAAGAGTACTGAGTTGAGGTTTGCACCTGTGAATAAATGTCTGGCTGTGTTTCTCGTTTGCGGTGCCAGGGTTATGGGATGCTGAAGAACAATACAATTGTTCATCATCATGTAATTTTTATATAACCCCAGGGTAAACTCTTCTTTCCACCCTAGGCTGTGTTTCCCAAATTCCACAAATCCATAAACTTTCCCACCAGAGACAATAACATTTTGGACCAGGTCTACTGCAATGTCCCCGGAGCCTACAAGGCTGTAGCAGCTCCACATCTGGGCATGTCTGACCACATTTCAGTGGAGCTGATTCCTGTCTACAAGCCTCTGGCCTGCAGAACTAAGCCGACCACCAGAATAGTTCAGGTCTGGACTGAGGAGGCCTCCTCTGCACTTCAGGACTGCTTTGAGCATACAGACTGGAGTGTGTTCAGGGACGGCGCAGACTTGGAGGAATACTCATCGTCCGTTCTGTCCTATGTTCAGTTCTGCACCGACGCTGTCCTCCCTGTTAAGACCATAAAAGTGTTTCCAAACCAGAAACCATGGCTGGACAGCACAGTACGGGCCCTGCTGAAAGCCCGGGATGCTGCCTACAGGTCTGGAGACAGGTTGGCTTATAGCAGGGCCCGGTCGGAACTGAAAAAAGGTATTAAGCAGGCCAAGCTCCAGTACAAACAGCAGATTGAGGAACATTTCATCAACAACAACCCCCGAAGCATGTGGAGAGGCATTAGAACCATGACGGACTACAAACACAGCACTCAGCTGACCAGCCGCGACCCCACCCTGACACCTTAAACAGTTTCTTTGCCCGCTTTGACACGGCGGGCAGCAGAGAAGCCGTACATCTACCCCATCTGGAAGAGCAGCACCAGCCCCTCGTCTTACAGAAGCATCAGGTGACGTCCACCCTGAGGAGGATCAACACCCACAAAGCTCCAGGACCGGACAAGGTGTCAGGCCAGACGCTGAAAACCTGCGCCGACCAGCTGGCAGGAGTGTTTCTGGACATTTTCAATCTGTCCCTGCAGCTCGCCATGGTTCCTGAGTGCCTCAAGTCTTCCACCATCATCCCTGTACCGAAGAAGAGGTCCATCACCAGCCTGAACGATTACCGGCCCGTCGCTCTGACCCCGGTGATCATGAAGTGCTTTGAGAGGATTCTTCTGAGGTACATCAGAGACTTCATCCCCGCAAACCTGGACAGCCTTCAGTTCGCCTACAGAGCGAACCGGTCAACAGAGGATGCTGTCTCCATCACTCTGCACACAGCCCTGACCCATCTGCAGCATCCCAACACCTACGTCAGGATGCTATTTGTAGACTTCAGCTCAGCATTTAATACCGTCATCCCAGACAAGCTGGTGCTGAAGCTACTCGAGGTGGGGCTGCCCGCTTCACTGTGCCACTGGATCAGAGACTTCCTCACCAACAGGCCTCAGGTGGTGAGAATAAGTGGCTCAACATCGTCCCCACTGGTCCTCAACACAGGCACGCCGCAGGGCTGTGTGCTCAGCCCAGCTCTCTTCACCCTGTTTACACACGACTGCGTGGCCATCCACCCCACCAACACAGTCGTGAAGTACGCGGACGACACAACAGTAGTGGGTCTCATTTCAGACAACAACGAGACCCACTACAGAGAGGAGATTCTGCAGCTCACTCAGTGGTGTTCAGCCAACAACTTGGTGCTGAACACAGGGAAGACCAAGGAGGTCATTGTGGATTACAGAAGGTCCAGGAGGACGGCTCACACTCCCCTTCTCATAGATGGAGAAGTGGTGGAACGTGTGGACAACATCAAGTTCCTGGGCCTCCACATCACTTCTGACCTCTCCTGGAACACAAACACCTCCCACCTGGTGAAGAAAGCACAACAAAGGCTCTTCTTCCTCAGGAAACTGAGACGGGCTGGACTTTCCTCACGGCTGCTCGTGAACTTTTACAGGGCGATGATCGAGAGCATCCTCTGCCTCAACATGACTGTGTGGTATGGTAGCTGCACAGCATTGGAGAGGAAACAACTGACACGGGTGGTGAGAACAGCACAAGGCATTGTGGGATGCCCCCTCCCAGACCTGGACTCCATTTACACAGACCGGGTCAAGAAGAGAGCTGGATCCATAGCGATGGATTCCAGCCACCCGGGCCACAGACTGTTTGTGCCGCTGCCATCAGGCAAGCGGTACAGGAATATACGGACTACAACAAATAGACTGAGAAACAGTTTCTTCCCCACAGCCGTCAGAGCCATTACTCCCTGCCGCCCCCCCCCCTCCCACACATATCATAACCTCGCAGTCACACATACATATCCCCCACCCCCACACAGCCATATTGTTCTGCACTTTGCACTGTCACATCATCTGTACTTTGCCATAATTGGACCTGCTGCTACTTCTTTGGTGTGGTTGAGTGCCTTTAGTTAATTTAGTTGTATATATTGTTATTATTATTATTATTGTGTGTTTGCTTATTTATACTGTATATATTTGACCTTTTGCACGGGAGCTGCAATGGAAATTTCGTTGAATTCTGTTCAATGACAATAAATGCTATCTATCTATCTATCTATCTATCTACACTTGTATAAATTGTACAATGCAGTAAAAATGAATTAAGTTGACGGTACACATAGTGTGAGGTGACAAACCTCACAGCGACAAATTACTCACCCAAACATGCAACTCACAAGTTAGGTTGGATAAGCACACATTTAATTTTAGCTTAAAATTCATCCTAATAGGACAAAAATGATTACTGAGAAGTACCATGATTTAGTGCAAAATCTGTTTAATTTTGGACAATACTGAGACCCTACCTCCATGGCCTTCATGATGAAAGGGATCTGTGTTCCTGAGTCCAGGTCCTGGTTAATGATAAGCCTACGGGCCCACTGGCCAGCCCGCACCACACCACTGCCCTGGATAAGCACGAGCAGCTTGTTTGGATTAGTCAAGGCATCTGTGCTAAGGTAGATAAAACTTCTGGGTTCATCGTCTGTAGCATCCACCTGAAGATGAAGCAAAAAAACAAACAAAAAAAAAGTCACAAAAACAGGTACAATCACTGGTTTTAATCACAAAATTAATTTGAAGACATGAACTTGGAGTATACTTCTTTAGAAATGTATTTGACAAATGTTACAAAAAAAGGTCTTGCAACACCAAAATCTGACAGATGTTTTAGCAGCAATCCAATTTTTCCAACATTTACTAAGAGGAGGAAAATCCCATGTAAAGGAATAACTGTTCTTAACAAAATCAGTAGTGGCACGACTGTTAAACATTAAACAATTTCTTTAAAAATAGTACTGAAGCACTGTTTTTAAATGTGCACTTTACAATTGTAAAGTGAAACAAAGAAATGTCTAATTATTAATCTATATTTATATCCATGTGATATAAATATGATGCATGATGACCCATATTAATATACTTTTTGAAACTTAAGTGGTCTTAATTGTTCTTGGACTTTAACTAAAACATTTTTTTCCCCCAACAAACACTCATGGTGGGTCTGGTATACAGCTAAGGATGAAAATGTCAGAAAGCACAAAGTCTGTGCTTCATCCACGTCACTGGCTTCTTTGCATCCCTCTCAAGTATGCTTGGAAGAATCTCTAAGGAGACACTGTCCATAAAATCTATGGGTGGCAGCTGCAAGAACTTAATCCAAACAGACAAAGAGGGCCAAGTGGGGGAGAAAATCTTACCCTTTATTCTCCTGTGCTCCTTCATTCCCTCTCCTTATACTTGGCTGCGGTTAATCTTCTTAAAATCTGCGGTCATAAGTTCAATGCTACGCAGGTGGACGGACCCACCACTAACACACTAAAATACACACACGCACACTCTCAGTATACATGCAGGCGGGTGGGCAGAAGAGAAGCATAGGAGAGCAATTTTCCAGTGGAATAATGAGATAAATAGGCCAAGCAGATAAACCAGTAAAAGTGTATGGGGGCTAATGAAAGGCGCTGACTCCGGCTAGGTGATTTATAGACACTGTTAGTGCTCTGGCTAACTCTGGCATGCTTCTAAACACCAGCGCTTCCTAACATCGCTATAAAACTGGTTCTGAAAAATGATCACCATTTTTGTAAACAGAAAAAGAGCAGGGATAGAGAGGTAAAAAGGGGGCAGAAAAAAGAGACAACAAGCCTGTGACAACAAATAAAAAGGGATCAAGAATGTGCACTGAGCCTGGATGAGCTGGGCAAAGAATACTACCACAATGGCAGAGTGGAAAGTCGCCTTCAGCCCAACTGAATGCAAAACAGATTAAGCATCAGCATGCTGTGCCTATTTGAAATGACACATCACAATCCAGTTCTAATTTGTGGAGGAGACACTTTTGCACAAAGGATGTGTGCAGTTGGGAAAGACAGAGAATATGAGGAACACATAAAAAGAAAAACTGATGGAGAATTAGGAAAGCCGCCTTCTCAAAATCCACCTTTCTTATTTTTTTATATTTCTAAATAGGACACCCATTATCACTCTGAAGTGTGATTATTCACAGAACCTTACAATATTCACACCACGTGGCCTTTTTCACATTTTGTACTGTTGAGCCCACACACTTCAGTGTATATATTTGGATTTTATGTGGCAAACAAACAGAAAGGCTTAATTTACTGTAATACACCTAGAAAAGAAAATCCATTCAATTGTTTTCAAAAGTCACCCTACTAAACAGATTCCACATGTGCTTATTTTACACAGCTGTTCCATGAAGAGCTCTTCTTTCTAGAAAGAGCTCTTCATGGAGCTCTTCTGTTTATTTACTAAACAAAAGTTTATTTACTTCTGTTTAGTAAATAAACAGAATCAGGATGAGTTCAAATGAATTCATAAGAACTATCCGCTGCAATTTGTCACAAGCTGCATCTTCACTAACAAAAACAAACTTTGTGAAAAAGGTGTTCTCGTTAGATGAGACTGAAGTCGAAGCTTCTGAATGCCAACATTGCACTTCACCATTTAACACACTGTGGTAAATATGATGGTGGCAGCATCATGAGTTGGGGCTTCTTTTCTTCAGGAAGGAGGTCAGAACTTTTTTGAAGATGGATGGAGCTAAATGCAGAGCAATACTGGAAAAAGTGTGAAAAAGACTAAATATTCCAGCAGGACAATGGCCTTATGTGTTAAGATGGCCCAACCAAACTGTAGACCATGGGCAAATTAAGAATCTGTGGTAAAACTTGAAGTTCAACCTGAGTTTGAGCTATTTTGCAAAGAAGAATGAGAAAAATGTCCATCTCTTGATGTAAAGGGTTTACTGTCTCTAAAGAGTTGCACGTTTAATTTGAATAAAATTAGTTTTTCAAAGTACTGGCTATTGGAATCTGAATATGAATGCAGTTTTTTAAGATTCTTATTATAAAAGAAAAATCTCCAAACCATTGTTATAAACTAGCTTAAAGGCTAGTACTAAATTGCACTACATTTGAGTGCAATTAAGTACTACCTTGTGTTGTGCTTTTCAAGCAAGACCCCAGTAAAACACTGCAATATAGGAAAATATGGAAATGTTCAGCACCCATCAATAGTTTTGCAAAACGCTTTCTGACCATACTTATATTTAATTTTCTTAATTTTCAAAATACTTACAGGAAGAAATGTTTTAGTCAAGTTGCACTTTTTCTCCAACAGCTCGTAAACATACTTGGTGATGATCTGAAAAAGAAAAGCAGAAAAGGCACTGAGTCAGATATACTGACAACACTGTCTGATGGAGTTAATATTCTTCCTGGCTGCTGATACAAATAAATCTGTGAAAGAGAAACTGTGTACACATGTGAACAAGGAACCAGCATCCACAGTCATATTTGCCACCAAAAATATAAAGAAATGCTACTCAAAACCCCCATTTGCCCTCTAGTGTTTGTGCGCACGCGAACGACTTGAAAGAGTCTGGTTTTATACTGTACATGTGTGGGGGTGTGCGTGTGTTTGTGTGTACAGTACAGTCAGACAGTTGAGGTTGAAAGTGCCAGGAGAGGAAATCTCCTGTACATGCAAAGGGCTGATGTAAGTTGTGTTTATCCCTGCAGCCACAGCACTAAAGAACCTTGTATACAAAGTCACTCCTACCCCAGGCCAAGCCTTTCATGGTTCAGTGACATTAGCAACGTTCTTTTCCCTTTTTCCCCGTTTCTCTTTCCTTCTTTTCAATTTTTTCCACTTGCATCCTGCTCAACTGAGAACAGACAGGAGCACTTTGTGGAACAGATTTTAATTCTTGATCAGGTGTGAAAGACACAAACAGAGAACTAAAGACTGAGAACAGATGACAGCAAACACAACCGGTAGCTATAAGATGCAGCGCAGCAATTGATGATGGTTCCCCCAGCGGTAAGACAAGCCATGTGTCCCGTCTGTGTCTTAACAATGCTGTGTTGGGTGGATGCACCACGGGGAGAGCTGAGCAGCCTGGTGTCATGCTGTGCTGTGAAGTCTTACTTCCATGCGCTTTTGAAGTATCAGCCTTACTAAATCAGGAAACCAAAGGCCAGCGGTGGCGCCACAGTCACAAAGCGTGTCGGCGCTGCAGTCATGCTGAAATGACTGACTTCGAACACAAACAGGGATCTACCAAAGACCATTGCGCGTCAAAGCACAACAGATGAGGCTCAGATGTCAGTTAAGTGTGGAAAGAGGAGAACTTCACTTTGACTTAACAGATTGTGCACTCATTGTCTTACTGAGCCATTCATTTCCTTTTAATGTTTTCGGTTTTTGTTAAGTTGAACTGTCGCATAATTTTAAAGTGAGGAGATATTAATATGCAGTTTTCAAATGCAACAAAATGCCTTCAGTTGTCAAGACCAAGCAATGATCCAAACAGGTCTGGAGAAGTTTAAGGCGAGTTTCATTTATAACATGAGACAACTATTTGATTCTTTATTTGAAAATGGAACGAGTTTGACATAACTGCAAACCTATGAGGAAATGTTCGTTTTCCTAAACTTCAAGGTTAGGTGAGAAGCGCATTAATCAGAGAAATCAGAGAAGCAGCCAATAAGCTCTTGGTATCTCTGAAGGAGCTACAGGATTCTAATACTCATACTTGTCACATGACAACTTTTAGCAATCCACAAATTTGGTGCTTCTAAAGTGAACCTGTTAGAAGTACCAAATACTTATGCAAAGAGTCACCTTCCTGCAGAACACAGCTCTTACAAGCAGACAGAACTACAGTGGAATGGTTTAGATTAAAGTATATCCGTGTGCTAAAATAACCAAGACAAACTGCAATTAAAAATCTGTGGCAAGATTTGAAGAAATCCTCTCCATACAGCCTGACTGAACTGGAGTAATTGCAGTAAATGGTAGTTCATTGAAGTATTGACTAAGAGGGGCTAAATAAAGACGCCCGGTTGCCAGATTTTTTATTCATAAAATGTTTGGAAGCATTGAACTATTTTATTATTTATTATTATCACAATTTTGTACTACTCTGTGGTGGTCAATCCCATCAAATACCCTTAAAATATGCTATAAACTATATAATCAAATAAGTAGAATATGTTAACATTGTGCGCAAACACTGGCTAATAAATAAAATAAAAAAACTGGCTATGAGATTAGGATATCAATATGTCATAAAAAATATATATATTTTGTCAACTTGTGCCGACAAGGAAATCTTTAGATTAACCCAATCCAGAAGTGGCAGGATTTTCATAAGTTTTGATGTATGCAGAGGAAAAATATCCGTTAAAATGGATATTTTAAAGGATATTAAAATGTCAACCTTGAGAAGATTCATTTGAACTCTACTCTATCTAAACTGTGGATAATTGTTGAAATGGCAAGACCAAATAGAAAGTCATAGAGAGAAGAGCTTCACTCATACACTCAATGCCCTGATAAGACCAATATAATAATGGCTTTATCTCACAAGACGAAAGAACAAAATCAGGTAATAGGCAAATGTTAGTCTTATGACACAGAGACAAAGCCCAACAGACAGTCTAGATGATATGATCAATGCTACCATTTGACCTTGTGTCTGTGTGGGCTGAAGGGACGGACTGGGGGAGCTGAAGCAGCAACACTGAAACATACCAAACCTCAAGCAGCTAATACGCTAAAATGTCAGCTGCTCTGATGAGAACTAAAATGATTCCTGGCCTCGCTTTGCTCATGCTTTATGACATCAATAGGCTTCACAGGAAATTTCTTTTGCAATATTTTATTTGTTCTGTGCCTCAGGTGGCCCACGAACTATTGATATAGGATAAGGAGGCTGGTGGAAAATAAGAAAAGGGAACAAGAGATTAACAAAAGCAAGGTTGTGCAAACATTTACAAAGATAAAAATGTGCTCTGATAATAAATATGTACAAGTTTAATATCCAGATTTGTGTATAACCTTTTATATCAAGTTTTCTAAATGCTTTTCTTTGGTCTTACAAGATCTAACTAGCATTTATTTCTATTTTACTGACAACAGAATACACAGATCATGGAAACCAACACACACATTATAGCTCCTTCATCGGTTACCTCCTAGGACTATGTCTCAGCAGCTGATCAGTACAATAAAAATGGCCTCTTTGTCACCTAATTACAAATGTGTTATTAGTGCTTTAATGAAATGCCTGCAGGGAGCTGCAGTGCCATTGTCACTACGACAAGCATGGGGAGTGGATGTGGCAAATATTATCAAGGGACACAAAGAGAAACAAGAAGGGGAATGAAAGAAATAGATTTAAATTAGTTCAAATCAGTACATATACTATTTATTACTGCTTTATTTTTAAGAAAAGGCAAATACATTCAACAATAAACTGACACAGTTTCAGCTGCAGAGCTAATCACAGCATTCATCATTTTTGACCGTTACCGAACTATCAAAAACCTCTTAAATCCTTCTCTCTAAAGAAAAAGATTCAGCACAAGTCAAACAAAGAACAATTGTTTTCTTCACTGTGAGAGGGTCTGTAGATGGGACACTCTGATCTAACTTCTGCAGCTGTGTCCACTGTGTCTGCAGCTTGTTTGTGTAGGGGAAAGATTGTGGCGATGAACCAAGAAAAGGGGGATCAGAGCGGAAGGAAGGGACTTAAATTGAGGCTCAGTGGGAGGAAACGAGGAAGACAAGAAAGGAGAGATGGCAAAGTAATCCTCAGGAGACAGAGTCTCATGCCAGCTCCCACTGATGTGAGCACCAAAGAGGACAGAGCAGTGGAAGAGGGAGTGGAGATGGAGAAACAAAGGTACAGTGCACTGCCTTGATGAGACGCCTTGGAATGGGTGGGCTCTGACATCAGCTCCTTGCAAATCTGGAGTCATCCCCATAAACAGTCTCTTCATCACTTCCATGAGGTCAAGGTCTTCATGAAGAACACTGTGGCTGCAACTAGATATGCTTTTCAGAGACCTCCCACATACTGTGTCTGCAAGAATCAGTCTGTGTGTGTTTCCTGCATCCCTGTGTGTTCTCCCACTGATTACAGCAGTCATGCCTGGTTTGGCTGACCGCACCTGAGGCAATAAGGAGATGATCCTTCCCAGGCGCACACAAAGGGGAGGAAAAAGAACCAAATAAGGAAGAAGAGGCCAAGCAATAGTCATAATGGAAGAGGAAACATTTGGCATGAAAAGAACAGAGGAAAATAACTAAAAAGGAACCCAACAATACAAAAGTCTTGCTATGAAGAAGGGCTAACACATTAAAAATTATTTGATCAGATAGAGATAATAGATGTGCATTTCCAAAAGTAAGGATGTGATAGACACATTATTCCAGTGATTTAATTTAGAAAGTGAAACTTAAATACTGTACAGATTCCCACAGATGTATTTCAAACTATCATACCTGTGTATTTTGATTGCTATAGCTTATGACTAATGAAAATATAAAATTCGCTGTCTCAAAATATACTGAAAAACCAAAAAACATTTTTTTTAAAACAGAAACGTAATGACCATATCTGCGGTCTTTATGAAGAACACTTCCAACTTTGCAGTTGTCACGTAGAAGCCAGAAACAATAACTGCTGCGGAAGCTGGATGTTTACAGAATTCTATATCCATGCATTTTAATGAAAAGTTGAGTGGAAGGAGAAACCACAAAGCAGACAACCTCATTTTCCCTTTTTAAACCCAATTAGTAAAATACATTTCAACAAGTCAGTGATATTCATATTTATTGAGATTAACGTTTTAATCTGAAAACAACTTTGCAATGTATTAAACTATTTCTAAATGTAATTCAAAAGATTAAGCAACTCTGAAGTGATATGACCCCATCAGAAAATTAACAAGGAGACAGTTTAAACAGTCATCTTGGCCTAAGACCAAAAATGTACAAAACTCCCCAAAGAATACAGTATTCACACTCACACACATACGAACACAGTAAAAGTTATGTACAGGCACACACACACACCTCTTGTCTCTACGGTCCAGAGCTCTCTCCAAAAGCCACTTACCCATAGACACCAGAGAGAACAAGAAGAGGCATCAAAGCTGTTTATATAATGAAACTGAAAGAGCTGCTCTGTGCCGTATCACTGACTGCACCCAGGAAAGCATTCCCTGCTTCTCCAGAGAATAGAGGAAAGAAGGGGAAAAAAGAAGAAAATCCCCCCCGAACAATGCAGCACAACAAGCGCAGCAACAACAGCAAACCACGCTCAGAAGGAGAGAGGTTCCAAAAATGAGAGCGCGCGTGAGGCAATAGAAAGGTTGTTTATTTTAAGTCAGCCTTGTGTACCAACAGAAAATGTATTAAAATAGGGCCTATTGTTGTGAATTTGTGATCTGTCAGTCGGCGTGGGAAACAAAGAGAGAGAAGAAGCTGCCGTAATTCCCATGAGGTCTCTGTCATTCTTCTGTCAGAGGATAGAGGACTCTCCAGGGGAAGAGAAACTTCTCACATACAGACTGACTGACAGACTGTTTACACCTAGCGCACATGAGCCTCTGTCTCACTTCTGCCCTGCCCTACCTGCTCCGCTCATCGTACCAGCAGCATAATGACCTCCTCAGTTGTTAGTTACGAAGCTGGCGGAGAGACTGTTTAAAGTAAAGTCTCAGAGAGTGTTTGATGTAGTAATAGACGCCAGTGATGTAACCACCAGACCCCTTCTCTTTCTTCTAAAAACCTCCCTACCCGACATATCGTTTTCCAATTCTCTTTTTCTTTCATCAATTAAAATTCAACTCTTTAACTCTGTTCAACTGTTTTCATTCGGATCTGCCTGCCTCTGCCACCCTCTTCTCAGTAAAAGTAGTGAGGGATTCCTGGGAATGGGGACGTCAATGCAGCCACCGGTTCTGGGCAGAAACCTGCCATTTGTAGGAGGGAGGGATCCAATCAGCTTCTAACAAAAATGGCCTCCTGGGACTTTATGTAAAGAAAAAACTCCCATGGACATAATAGCTGATAAATGGACAATACCTTTTTTGTATATGCAACTGCGTACACAGCCATATTTTAAGAATTAAGCAAATTTCTTACACCCCTAAGAGCAAAGATAAGGGAGACTGTAGATTTTAGATTCTGAAATAGTGTTAACACAATTACCACTGTGCATATTAATGCATATTTAGGTACATTTGGTGTTTGTTATAAAATATAAAATAAAGGAGCTATAACCTTTTTTAGAGGGGACCTAATATATTTTGATACATGTTCAATTAAACTGCCAAATACACGTTTTGCAGAGAATTCAGTATGTTGGGATGGGATGGCTAGAAAGAAATACTTTTGAATACTGCTAATTATATCTCTTAAGAGGAATCAAAATCTCCTAAAACTGCCAGCAGATAAAAGTTTTATAAAAACTGAAGATCAGAAATCAACCAGAAATCTCTAATATGTAGCATTTATAGAGGTGGGATTTACAGAAGTAAAAAAAACTTTGAGGACCACTGTTATTTGGTTACCAATACCAGAAAAAAGCCGGCGGAGAAAATGGATAACAGAGACACTGCAGAGTGTGAGAGAAAGAGAGAGAGAGCTTTCTAATTCAGCCATCTGGCTAGCTTTACCTCATTATAATATTCCAACTGGGTGTGTGTGTGCGTGTATGTTTACAAATTTGTGACTGCCTTCCATTCGACAGATGCAGACAGAGCAGAGAAGAATCCTCATTTATTAACAGCTTAATAGAGCTCCATCTGGGCCAGGCCCTATGCTTGTCTTCTATCAGAGAAATTTATCAGCAAATCACAGGAATTAGACGCCAACTGACACCTACACAGGCTAAGGTGACCCTGCTGAACTGAACGACACTGCACAGATAGCCTCCAGTGTTTTACAGCTGGAGAGTAGCAATTATGACAACAGTTGGTGCCAAGACTGGAAAATGCTCATGTAGTAGTTTCATTAGTGTGTAGGTATTTTATCCCTGAGTTTAATTTTGTTTGCAAGCTCAAAACAAAAATATATTGCTGAATCTAGCAAAGTAGTAGATCTTTTTTTTTTTTTTTACATAAAAATAGCGGGTTTTCCAATGTTCCTACTAATTTACTGATTTAATCAACAAAAAGAGAAGCATTTGTATTGCAGACGTCTCAACTACAGATCATTCTTCTCATGGTTTCACCCTGCCATCGATCAAATTTATTTATCGGTATATATGAAAAGAGAATAAACCTGTAAACTGTCAAGCAACTACAGTCATACCAGCTTATTCACATACTTTCTTTAAAGCAAACAAGTGATGGATTGTTTTTTCTTACAATTTGGAATTATACGAAGGGCCAGGACTTTAATGTATTCATTCCAATTAATTATATAGATTTTACATTTTTAATGCAATTAACTGCATTTTTTTATTAAGCACAAAGGTTTCAGCCGGAACCTTTGTAACTGTGAGTTTCTGGTAAGTTGATGCACAACCAATATTCTCAAACAATTGATGGATGGCAAAGTTGCTTCTCTTGGGCCCCTGGGGGTTAATTTTTGCTTAAAATAACAATCTGATGAGACCCTGGTAGGTAAAGACTATATAAATTAGCTGCAAATGTCTATTTATTATGCCAAACATATAGCAAAGTTGAAACAATATTTTTCCATACAGAATCAAGCTCATCTCTGTTATTTCCGCTTTTCAAACCGTCACACCAATATCATCCATTGCCCTACATCCATCAGTCTCCTATTCAGACAAGGTTGAAGTGCGAATTGGACATCTGGTGCTGTGATGTGTCTGACAATATGGGCAACACCCGACTACCCCGCCCCACAGCCCCCTGATGCACATAAACAGACACACAAAACGCATACACACTTTCAGCCCTACATGGAAAATGAGAAGCTGAGAGGATCAAGAGGAACTAAAGGGGGGGAAGACAGGAGAGAGGGAGAGATGGACAAAGGTATCCTTCTCTAGTGGGGAAGAAAGGAATCTGTATGAACATTAAGGGAAACGATGATGCTGCTCTATTCAAAAAGAGGCAACATGCACACATAGCTTTGTGCCTGTTTATATTCTCCATCAGCTTGCAGACTGATGGGGGAGACTAGGATGTACTAAGCAGTAGCATTAGCTGACAACAGACTTGTCTGCATTTACACAAACTCTTCATGTACTTTCTCAATCTACCTGAAATGAAGACTCGGCAAACAAAAAGAGATCCAAGCCTAAATAAATCTGCGTGCATCAGCTACACAGGTGCTGAAATAAGAATGCAGGTATGCTTGTGTGCCTCACAGCTTTAACCTCAGACATGAAGAGTCTGACTAAGCAGCCTAATCCACTTTACAACCACAGGTATACAATTCAGAATTTGTGTTTATTTATACAAATCTTTTCAAGCAAAAAACAATGCATTTCTATGTTCTACTCTTGTACAGACATTTGCAGATGCACTTTTTGTTTTTTGGAGGCTAAGAACAACAGAAAGATAATATTGCTTATTCAGAAAGTGCTTTTTTGTTCTCAGCCAGTTAATCTCCTACAGCACAACTCATACGATATTTGCTCTCATTACACAAAGCCATATCTGCAGGGATTCTTTTATTGTATTTCTAATGCAGATACTTCCATCAGTCTTTTAATCAAAGGATAAATACTGTTTGTATAAGTTTGGTTTGATAATTATTCATTTCTTCTGAATGACAGGTGCAGAAGTTCATTTAGTTTAAATGTTTGTGTGTTCCTTGAGCTCCACAGTTTTGCTGCAGTCAAATATTTGTTTTTCATCCTTTTTCAGATGGTGACAGATACTGCCTAAGCATGTAAAAGAAAAAAGAAGGTAACAAAAACCTTCAGAGAGGACTGGTTCTCTGAGGAGCTACTGTATACCTGCATTAGAAATAATAAAAACATCCAGGTAATCCCACAAAAGGGTCCATCACTTTCCTTTGAACTTCAAAGAATGCACACAACAATTAACACCAACATAGTAGGGAAAGCAACCAGAAAAAGACGATTACAAAGGAATATTTGTCTCATTATCTAAATGCATAATGAATATAGTGGAATTGAATTAAAGGGGAATTTTAGGATGCAGCATATTTGGGTTTACTATATCATTATATAGTGAAATGCATTTTTCCCCATAATGGATTTCTTCTGTTTTCTCTCAACAAACATAAAATAAAAGTGAGAAGAGTTAACTTTTTCCTGTTTACAACTGTTATTTTGGGGGGGTCAGTGGTAAAGCAAGAGCACCGTACATAGAGTCTGCTGTTCTCGGTCAGCTGCTTCAACTCTACAAATTAATCTTATCTGTTTCAACTGATCAGTTCTGTTCAGCTTATGATTCTGGATTTAGCACCTTGGACTATTTTTGCAAATTTCTGTTTAAGATATCTAATATCTTAATTTCTAAATTCATATCTGGTCCCTTCTCTGCAAAGAGTACTTGTACATAGCACCGTATGTTACTCAAAGAAAGCACCTAAACCCTCTGTTCAAAGACATTTTCTTAGTCCATTTCATAGTAGTACAACAACATCCCTTCCACTTCAACAAGACCTCAAACCGTGCAGCTCACCCAAAATGAAAGATCGACTGTTTTTTAACATTTTACTAGTAGTGTAATCTACTTCTTATGTTTTCAGATAAATTTGTATACAATGTTTTGTGTATTGTCTGTTTTACCAGTTTTGTTATCCTGATAAAATAAAAAGCAAAAAATTTGATGTGGTGATCGTTAGTCAGCCAATTCTGCAATTTATGTACTTTCAACATAGATGTTTAGCATAATCAATGCTTATGTTGTCCACCTGCAGTGTCACACCATCAGCATCAATGACAATGGGTAAAACAAATCTGTGTCCCTGCATTGAGAGGACGGACCATCATGACATCCCAAATCATCATGTTAAATGTTAAAATATTTGGATCTGTTCCTATGCTGGTGTGGTTATCCTAGTTTTTCTCTGTTTCGATTTCACAGTTTCGAAGAATGCTCATTTTTGTTTGTGGTGTGGTTCAGATCTTTGTTGAGTAAAGGCAACTTCAAGACCTCCACTTAAAGCCAGAACAGATGTTTCAAGATTATTAAAGCAGAAGAAATTTACCACACTAACAGAACATATGTTTCATCTGCATAGAAAAAAACAAAACAAAGGATGACTTTTTTCAGTCTTATCACAGACGTTATGGGGGTGGATGATGTCACAATATGAGAATATGGAGAAATCTACTAGAACTTTTAACATGTTAAAGATCTTTTAGAACATTTGCATTGCAAGATCAAATATCTATACAAATATGATATTTTGCTACATTTACATTGATACATTTGTTTTTCTATCTTTTCCCTCCATTTCCTTTAGCTTCATAAACTAGCTTTTAGAAGTAGCCGATCAAAAGTGAACAAAAGTAAAAGTTATTCATCTGCATTGATTCACCTTTTAAATGAAAACAGTTTTTAAGTTGGTCAACAAAATCTAAGTCCAAGTTTACCTCAAGTCTTGATTGGTGTTATGTATTGTCAATTGTTGGCAAACTTAAAGAAAAAAGATCTAAAAATCTGGTGATAAGAATTATTTAGCCAACATGTTCTGCTATATCTTTTTCTGTGTGGACTTGGTATTCAAAACTGTCAAATATCAATATGGTATTCATTATTCCCTTTGACCCACCCCCATTAGAAACTACACATTTTGTGATTCTAAATATTCAAATATCTTCCACCTGTTAAAAGCTTTTCAAAAACTCAAAAGATCTCCTCCTTGGATTCTGTTCCAGAGTTTTTTCCAAGGTAAAGACAAGCAAGCTAGCTGCAGCATGAAAAGAAAAAAATAAATATTATGTATGCATAAAAAAGTTGTAATGCCAGCAGAAAACCCATATTACCTCTCCAAGAGCTTCATAACGCTTTTGGTTCCAGCGGTGCAGATCCTCTCTGGCATTAAACACAAAGGGTTCACCTGTTTGTATGTGACGGAGCTGGCCATCTGTGAGAGACACAACATGATTAGTAAGGATAACAAGCAACTACAAAGAAAACAAATCCTTAAAATTTTGGGACAATCGTTTTTCTAGGGCTTATTGCACTTTGTCTGTTATTACTATTCTACTAAAAAGACTTATTCAGACAGTCTTCAACTCCCAAGTCAACTCATCCAAATCCTATTACTTGGCTAAACAACACTAGAAAGCTGCTATTCTTCAAAATTCAACAAAAATGTCTCTTTTCCAGGATCCTTTCATGATCTGGTATTAACTTGCATCTTGGCTGATTTACACATACGCAGACCTCGCTAAAAGTATCCTGTCACACATGGAATTAAAATTCTTGCAAAGTGATCAGTTTTAAGTTCCTTCATTTTCCTGCTCAAACTAAAATAGTTCTAAAGCTTGAAATATATTAATAGTGAGATGTTATTGTTACTGCAAAGTTTGAACGACATCTTTTTCTGATTTCTCTTTCTCTATAACCTAGTCCTAACCTTACTTTATTTTGACATCAAGCAGCAGTTTGGCTGATAGCATTTTAAACAGAAATGCCTCAAATACTAGCATATTGTGTGTAAATAAGCAATATTTAGACACAAAATGCTAGTATTGTATGTAAATGCTAGCATATTGTGTGTATGATGGTAACACACAATATGCTAGGATAGTGTGACTGTACACTATGCTTAGTGTATGTCAGCGTAGTTAAGGAACTGCTGGGTGCACTAACCATAACAATGGGTGACCCAACAGTTCATTTCTGGGTTGTGACAGCAAGAGGCACTAGCGATGCAACCTACAGCCACACTGCTACAGACAGAGGGGTCCAGGTGTGGGCATTCAATTAGAACTATGACTTTGTCCACATCTGGAAATTATTACGATTCAGCCAAAACGCAAAGGTCTTTGGAACATAGCTTAAATGCTTTATTTTAATTCAGAGAAGCAAGAGGAGTTTTAAAAGCATTAAAGGTTTTACTCATATAAAAACTCATAAAAGAAGAAAATGCTGTTCAGAGGTGGCACTAGTTTTTTTAAATAATTACCCTTCTGCAACTGCAGAGCCCATACCTTAGCAATGAGCCCATCGATCCTGCAGTTGACACTACAACACAATAAAACACTAAACGGTGTTAAATTTAATTTTGACCTTTATGACTGCAAAGTTTGTGAGAGCTAAATGACAAAAAGTACACATACTTAACCCAAATAGCCAGAGGGGCCTCATACTTTCTCAATTATTGCACAATGTGAGCATATAAATATAATATCTTTGCAGGATAAAGGAATGCATGAAGATTTTTTTTTTTATTTCCTTCTAAATTGCCCCCATTTTACACCTCTATCAACGTGATAAATCTTACACTACTCACTTACTGTGTATCACAGTACTTTCATAGTTGTTAGTTGTTAGATAACATGTAATCCTGAATCTACGCCTGGTATGGTGTATTTAGAAATACATTTATGCCTGAGAGGTAAAGCAGGAGACAAGTGAGAACTTAGTATAAAGCAGTGTGTGCACAAATAGTACCTTGAAGAAAATAAATTATGCATTCACGGAATGGGTGAGTATCTAAACACTACAGCCTAAGAAGAGGGGGGTAAGACAAGAGCTATAATGAAATCCCACTGTAGGGATGGTGGGGGTGGGTGGGGGTGTGCGTGTGTGTGAGAGAGAGAAGGGGATCGTCGGATGTGGATGTACCTCTATACGAGAGGAGAAAGGAAAGGGGGTGTGAGATGTGTGTGTGTGTTCGTGTCTACAGGCTGAGGGGTGATCAGCTCCCCCCCACCACACCCTCCATCTCCCTATCTCCCCCAACACAATCTCTCAAAGGAATAACATTTTCTCAACTTTTCTCCTCCTTTTCTGTCATAATTAGCATTCTGTTCTCAATTTGGCCGCTTAATTAGGTGTACATAACCTTGGATTTCCAGTAATGGAAAACCGGAGGGCTGGCGTGATGAAGCCATCATCTTCAGTGATTAAGATACCTGCAAACTATTGTACACAGCCTCTTCTGTATTCATATCATTACATGGTGAAATTAACATTTTTGTTCCACTTGTCTCAGGCTACGATAGCATGAGTTCAGTTATATTAAAATAAAATAAAAACCCTTCAGGCCAAAGTGACTTAGTCGACATACTGGAGACTTTGCCAGAGGGCCACTATGGCTTTAATAGAAATGGTATCCTTCGAAAACAGGCCTAAAAGAGATATTGACAAGACATAAAGATTTAAAAAGCTCCAGTGTGAGGTGCTACCTTGTGTTTCAGGTTGAAATTTTTGGTGAGATGTTGCAGAAGTAGAGAAATAAAAGGGGGAAATGATAGGAATGAGAATTTGCAGGAAGACGAAGGTAGAAGAGTCTGTGTTTTTTCCGCCTCCATGGTAGACTGAGCTAGGACTTGAGGGTGGGAAGAGCAGCTTGTGGGTGTTGCATAATTTCAGGTGCTGAGTCTGTTCTTAGGCACAGCAAGGTTATGCAAATTCTCCGTCAGACAGAGGGCAAGGCTGAGTAGGTTACTGACGGGCCGTAGAGTACACAACATGTCCCCCACTCAGCCAGCCAGACACTGACAGAGAAAAGTAGAGATAAGAGAGACAGGGCAAGAGACTGTAGAGGAATATTAAGAGCCAAAAATCTATCAGTAACACATCCATCTCCCAACTTCTCCTGAATCCCTGCTTTGATTACTGCAAACCAAAATAATCATCAAAAGATTGTTATATCATCTAAACCTAAACAAGTGCAAGTAGATTATCATATTCTACTACCTTTGTAGATTAAACCTGGGTGCGTTCTGTGAGTTTACCCATTTCCTAAAGCACCCTCCACAATTACTGGTAGCTCAGATAAAGAGGGTTAAAAAAATATTTTAAACATTTTCACCCAAGATTCCACTCTTGTTTACATCTCCTTTCTATCCCTCTGACTACACATCATGGGAAAAATAAATATGGGTCCTCATCCAGGTTTGTTTGTCACAATTTTAGTTATTCTAAGCTTTCTATTTATTACTCTGAATGCAAACATCAGACAAAAACAGCTGTCCAAACCAACCAAACCAACTTGAAAAAGCAATTGCTCCCTAAACCAATAACTGGGTCTGCCAAGCATGGCTGCAGCAACTACCTTCAAGGATTTGTTGTAACTAGCAATAACTCTTTTACATCCCTGTGGCAGAAATTTGGCCCATTCTGCTTTGTAGAATTATCTATATTTTGTCACATTGAAATGTTTTCTTCATTTTAATGTTTTTAGCCATTCAGCAGTGGTCTTAAGCCTGTGCTTCAAATTCCAGCCTTAAGACCGCTGCTGAATCCCATTGCACAAACTAAGAACACTGATGTTTACGGTCACAAAACGACAGTTGTATGTTTTCCTTCAAAATTTTCATGTAGAGAGCAGAATACATGGTTTCATCAACTAGGTAAGATGTCCTGGTGGTAAAGAACTAAAGCAGCCCCAGACCACCACATTACCACCGTGCTGTCTGACTGTTTATACCGCCTATCCTTGCAGGGTTGCATGGATAGGCAATGACACCCAATGACTGCTGCCTATCTCCAGCAGTCAATAGTGGAGAACTGATCCACTGTACATTCTGGACAGATTTCCAGTCCATCATGGGGTAACACAAAGAACATACAACCATACATGCACACACATATCTATGAGCAATGTAGGGTATTCAACTGACCGAACAATAGTGCTTTTGCACTGTGGAAGGAAGCAATGTTACCTGAAGAGAACCCATTCAAGTACAGGGAGAACATGCAAACTCTCTACAGAAAGATCCTAGATTGGGATTTGACATCAGGGCCTTCTTCATCAGGCCACAGTGCTACCAACTGTGCCACTATGCAACCAATGCTCTGAAATGCTATGTTAATTTTACAAGGGTCCCCTTAGTTATGATCTTGTGATTTGATTTTCTCAGCTTGATCGTGGAAGTAATCAGCTAACATTGCAGAGTTCAGAGTTCAATCACTTCACCTTCATTAGTTTAAATTTGTGAAGTTCATGCCTCTGGAAGTGGAGGAAGCTTTGTAATACTTTACAATGAGAAGTACAAGGTATCCTCTTTTACGGACTCTCCTTTCGAGATATTTGTATCCATTGCACTAAAAGTTTATGGTTATATTCCCACCGTTTAGTGATGGGAACATCTAAATATTCCCAACACTAACCTTGGCAAATAAAAGCCTCCCCAAAAAATTCAGAAAAACGTTCAAGATCAAATCATTGAAAAACATCTTTAGATGTGTTTGTGATTCTTTTGTGAGCCCTTAATGAAACGTTTGTGCATCAGCATAACATGCACCATACTCAAATTCACAGTAATTTTCAGCATAATAGTCATTAATCCTGCATTGTAAAACATGCTACAAACATTTAATTCTGAAATTATGATTTAAAAAATACTTAGGACACAGTTTCTCTGACACCTGAATATATATTTTAAAATATTTTTTAAACATTCTTAAAGGGAGATAATTTGAATGAAGTAAATGCATCATAGTGTAGCACTTGCAGAAACTGCCTGACTATAACTTGAATAAAAATCTTATTCAGATACATTTAAACTTCAAAGTTTCAGGGAAGCTAAATCTCTCCCGATCTAAAGAATAACTTGCTAAAGTTTGACAGCGAGTATTTTTATGTTATTTACAAAGGTTTAGGGCTTTGAAAGTTTTTCTTATTTTCAAAACTGACCAAAGATTTAAACATTTTGCCAGTAGTATATGAACTTGGTATAATGACTCTCTAATGTTGGCTTAAACAATGATTTTAATGAGATAACTGTCAAGATAATTTGAGAATTATCTACTTACTTCGCGTGGATGTATAAGGCATTTAAAGTTTCTGCATCCAGTTTTATTTAATAGACCATCCTGCTAATTGAACCTATTGCTTTAGTCTCTTTGGGTCGGTTCTGTAGGTAGTAGTACTGCTCTACACAGTGAATAAATATACTCACTCTCATTGAAGGCATATTCAAACTCCTCCAGTGTTTTAGGGAAGGTGAAAGGAGGTTCATCTTTCTTCATCAGTTCATCTAAATCTATTCTTGACAGCAAATCTATACGCAAAGAAACATGGCAAGTTAAGAAGTAAGTTAACACACATTTAAAACTATATAGTGACAGTCGATTATATATTATCAACTCCAATCCAACCCAAACCCTCAGCATAAGTTGTTCATTCACCTTTGAGCGCAGTGGTTTTCTCCCTGTCCTCCTGACCAGCGACCTGGGCCATGGTGATCCACAGTATGTACAAGGCTGATGTAGCAGAAATAAGATGAGAGCTCATAGGTCCGTCCCTCATACAGATCAGTGAGATGAAACCTGCCACGAGTCAGGGGAAAATATAGAGTAAAAGAAAAGAATAATTATGCTGGCTTTTGCATTACATGTATATCTGCAGCTGCTAGACACCGTCGTACTTATTGATACGTATTAGTAATTGGGTCACTTATTGTTGTCATGTATACATGCATTTCTAATTAATTATCCCAAACATAAAGAAAACAAACACTTCTATTGTTTAGTGAAGACTACTCAGGCAGTTTCCACACGTGCAGCAACCAAGTTAATGATGCACACTCCGCGACGTTGTTCTTATTTTCAAAACCGACCAAAGATGTAAACATTTCTTCACGCCCACTAGGACAGACCCGTGACTTTGTCCACAATAAACAACATATGTTTGATGTTTCGCAGACTTAAAAAAAACACAAAAAAAACAGCTGCTCTACATGTAACAACTGCGAACAGATACACCAAGACATATTCGCTTGTTTATTTACACATCCACTAAAACCAAACGTCATAGGGAGCTTTACAGAGCACCGGGCTGCTCACTGCAGATGCATGCACACTTTATGTTGAACTCACGCACCATATTTACTCAGCGACTGTCCTGTTGCTGCTGCTTCCTTCAAATTTCTGAAACAGGAAGGACTCGTAGCACAGCAGCAAGGAGCGCGTGAAGCTTCCGGGTTACCGGGGCAACGAACCGGAATGGATATTTAAAGAGATAGTAGCACAGGAGCAGCAGCTTCTCGCAACGTGCAGAACAGACAGCAGATACTGTGGCGGAAATATAATTTTGTATTTTTGTGCTGGACTTCAGGATGTGCGCTGAGTTCTCTCTCCCTGTCTATTACAATGGAAAATTCAAACAACGTAATGCTGTCTATATAATGTTTAGACCTAAAAACCCTTTACAACATTCATGCATCAGCAAAGGTTTGGACTTTTATTTAAGTATTTCCCTGCTCTGGATAACAATAAGGGGGAAAAATAAATAAATTGTGGCAACAATGTGCATATTGCTAATTTTCTCCCCTCCTCCCTTGTCCATCCGTCCAGATACATACATGTATCTTTAACAACTAGAGATACATATATCTGGATGTAGATAAAAAGCCTACATCCAAATGCTGTAGGCTTTGTATTCAACCTTTAGAGAAATATTGAAGGGAATTCATTGTGAATTTTCATACTCACTTTTAGGACTAAAAACCTGGTCGATTTAGCATGAAAAAGACATGAATTGTGTACAACTTTGTCACTTTTATATTTTGTAATTGTGTAAGCAAATATTTTCAGTACTGTAACTCTGAGTCTGGAACCGGTGTTATAATATGTAATGTTAACAACATATTTCTCTGTTGTATAACTGTGAGAATGACTTCTTGTTTGGGATCTTTAAGAGCAGTTTGTATGAGTGGCAATAGACAAATCAAAAACAAACACAAAAAAAATCTGCAAGTCTTTTGTGTCCAAGCAGTCAAAACACTTGGCTGAAATCTGTGTGCTTTGAAAAAATCTTTTGTGAATAAAAATCAAAATGGAATTTTTAATTAAAACCACACAAAAGCAAGAGTAAATTTATTTTTGTTACTTGAACCAGGAATCTTTGTTTGTAGGTGAAGAAAAGTATTCTATGACAAAAATCACAACAAATCAAAACCAAACAAAAGCCAGACAATACTTGCTGAATTGTCTGTTTGAAATATGGCAGTTGTCGATCAGTTGTTGCTTTGCTGGTATTTGCTAGAAAGTGCAGAACTTGGAATCTGACAAACCACAACCAAACTTGAGCACTTGAAAATCAGACTGTCATGCAGCTCTGTTGCCAAAGCTGCATGCAACTAAAACCAAGACTTATCATACAGTATTTATATACAAACTGAAATTTAACATTTGACTTCTGTCAGATTGAACGAAAGGTATCTGTGAATAGCAGTTTTCAAGCTTTGCCAGAGATTCTCATTTGGATTTAGGTCTGGACTTTAACTGGTTCATTTAAAGACATGACTGTCATTTGATCTACTACTGCTTTTCAATTTCAGTCTGATGTGGCAACATTACTTTTTATGGGTTTCTTTCAGCAATGAGTCTCTCCCATGAAGGTCAGATTTATTGAATGTACAATTATTTAAGTTATAATTTGTTCTTTCAACAGTTTGTCTCACCTGAGCTGTAGATCTCTGCAGCTCCTTCAGAGTTACCAAGGGCTTCTTGGTTCTCCTTACCCAGCCTGTTAGTTGAAGTGCACACCCATGAGTCCCTCCTCTGAGAGTCCCTCCCGGATGACCAAGCTTCTCACCCTATCTCTAAGGGAGAGCCCAGACACCCTACGGAGAAAATCCATTTCGGCCGCTCGTTTCCGCGATCTCATTCTTTCGGTCATGATTCAAAGCTCATGACCATAGATGAGGGTGGGAACGTAGATCACACACTAGCTCTGGCTCCTTCCCCACCAGAGAGGTGACATTCAATGTCCCAAGAGACAGCTTCTGCAACCAAGGATCGGATCGCCAGGGCCTCCTCGCTCGGCCGCCACCCATCACACATTGCACCCGACCCCTTTGGCCCCTCTCATAGGCAGTGGGCCCATGGGAGGGCGGACCAATATCTCCTCTTCGGGCTGAGCCTGGCCGGGCTCCATGGGTAAAAGCCCAGCCACCAGGCGTTCACCATGGTGCCCCCCTTCCAGGCCTGGCTCCACAGTGGGGCACCGGTGACCCGCGTCCAGGCGAGGGAACACCAAGTCCAAAGTTCTTGTCCATCATAAGGGGTCTTCGGGCTGAGCTTTGTCTGGTCCCTCACCTAGGACCTGTCTGCCTTGGGTGACCCTACCAGGGGCATGAAGCCCCAGACAGCATAGCTCCTGGGACCATTGGGGCACTCAAACCCCTCCACCATGATGAGGTGGCAACCCAAGGAGAGGCAACAACCACCATACAAGTTTTATTATTACATAATATATAAGATATATAAAGACACAAGTGTGGTTTTACCATTTTATGTCTTTTCAGAGTTAAATCCAGACTTGGTCTCTTGGTGAGGGAGACTTGGTCTCCCTCACTTTTCATTGTAATATCTCTACATTTGCTTTTATTATTTCTATAGCAACATCTTTTTCAGTAGCAATAGTTATTTTCATATATTAGCATTTAAAAATATTTTATTCAGACTAAAGAAAAGGAGCAATTGTTTTCTTTTTTATTTGAAAATTAGATGGAGAAAATATACTTGTAAATATAGCATTAAATGATAATCCATTATATAAAAATTACATCACAAAGATAATACTATTTTATCTTAAAAAAAAAAATAACAATCCTCACTGAAGTACAATTGTGGTTGTATTTTAATGTGTAACATTTTACCTACAATGATTCACACAAATAAAAAAAATACAGACATATTTAGAAAAAATATACGGTAATTAGCAACCATCATACACATTAATGTCTTTCAAGTTTCCACTAAATGCTGACTGATAATTTATGGTGTGGCAGATTTCTAGAACACATCAAAAATCAAAACAGGTAATATTTTGCTTCCAAACTATATTGTTTGATGTTTTCTTAAAAGAAAGCAAAAGAAAGCATGCTGACACTACTCTCTCCACCCACACGGTCTTAAAACACATCAGCTACCTACAGTGATCACACAGTCCTATCTTGTCCCAGACAAACAAAATCGCAACTCTTTATTTCCCGGACCTGGTTTCTGCAGATGTGCTCCAAAAAGATGAAAACGCACCTGATGCAGCATTGAACGACAGAGAGGATTTGTCTCAGGTGTGTGCAGACAGAGGAAGGCACCAGCTCGTGCTCTCTTTTTTTGTTTCTAGTGGGGGGGGGGTTCTCCATGTTTTTGTGCACATACATGCAAATTTCCAGTACATGCACAGGCCAACATATTCCCACAGATGTGTGAACAGGGGTGCACGTACATGTCCACAAACAACCACCTTGAGAGCGCCAAGAGAATATAAAAAAATTACTACATAATAAAAACTACAACGCTGCGCACTGTTATTGGGCAGTACTTTTATCGCAGGGCTCTGCTTCCCCCTGGGTCTGATTTGTTGGTGTCTCATCAGTTCCAGAGGCATCTTGTGGTCCCGCGCTGCAGCAGCAAACAAAAAAGGCTTTCTGAAGTTCTTCCACCATTGCTCTCTCTCCATCTTCCAGCTCCACATCCTCCTGCATATCCCACCTGGAGAGCAAGGAGACACAACAACAACAGCTGTTATTTTTCAGCAAACAGTTCTGAGGGTTAAATGAAAAACCACATTCAGCAAAATCTTCTGAATTTGACTCCTATATGTTGTTTTGATGCATTAGGACAGGGGTGTCAAAGTCAAATGGACGGAGGGCCAAATAAAAAATTTAGCTACAAGCCGAGGGCCGGACTGATCGAATGTTCATTGAAATTTTTTTAAATGACGCATATAGTCTAGTGAACCTAATTGAACCTACTGAAAACCTAACAAATATATTCCAATATGATCAGATAAATAAAGCAATATTTTCTTATGGCTCTGTCAGTAATCTTTAATTTTCAACAGACACAACTGAAATATTTTTACAATATAATTGGATTGAAATACAATAAAATAAAGTGCAAAAATCTATTAATCAAAAACAGCACTTTCATCAAGGAGAAGTAACATGCAGTGAAAACAAATATTAAACTTTAACTTTTAAACTTGAACTGAGTAAAAACTCTAAATATGTGATTGCACAGTAATGTTCACTTGTTTGAGGTTGAGGGTGATACTTGGTGGTGTCCCATCTTTTCCACAAGTTCATCAATGTTCGGAAATCGGAAATCCGAACAAATCGGAAATCCTCAGAAACATTGAGGATTTCCTCAATGTTTCTGAGGAAATCCTCAGAATTGAGTGAAGGTGTTCAGCAGTAAGTCGACTTCTGTGTGATGTTTTGTTCAGGTTCATCAAAGAAAACAGTTGTCCCTTCTACACGTGTCGCCGGCGACATATCTAAATTTGCAGTACCGTAATTCCGCCACACGTAGCGCTAAGTGGAAAAGTTCCAACGGTTTCTGAAAGGGGAGACGTTGCACTTTCCAGCAAGTATCGGGTTAATACTGTAACTTCGCAGCTGCAGCTGCAGAGAGTGTAATTAATCCGGGGGGCACTCCTTTAATAGATGGTATATTTCGGCAATAACTTGGTGGATATTGAAAGTTCCGGTTGTTATGGATACATGGGTAAGTACATCATCTCACAGAACATTTAAAGAACTACTTACAGTTCAAATAAGGAAGGTATTTTTTTTTCAGACGGGGTGCCGGCTTACTGCGGTCTGCGGGCCGGTTCTAATAATAAATCAAGATCATTCCAGGGGCCGTAAAAAACCTTCTCGCGGGCCGGATGTGGCCCGCGGGCCTTGACTCTGACATATGTGCATTAGGACTTAGGCCAACATATTCAATAAGCTCCCAACTAAATTGGTGTTATCTTGCTATATCGCTCCTCTAAATATATCTCACAATCATGATGCACCATGTACCTGATTTAGACTCAAACTAAACGTCTATCCAAAACTCATTTTGGTGCCAGACTTATGTTTGTACATTACATTTCTGTTAAAATATTTGAACATTAACTTGCATATTTGCTACTGCCTCTCTTTCTACAGTGAGTTGCAAAGGTGCTCACACCCCTTGAACTCTCTTCAGAGAACCATAGCACGCTGAACACAGCAAGGAATTGTGAAGATGTTTTGATCAGGATTAGATTATGAGACAAGCCTGGATATTTCATGGAGCACTATTCAGTTCACTATCCAAAAAAGGAAAGAGTAGTAGGTCAACTCCTTGTTGCAAACTTCACCAACCTAACGTTTATTGAAGAATAGAAAGGAGAAAGCTATTGGTAAAACAAAACTCTAACAAGTTCAATTTGCTACAAAATAATGGAAAGTAGGGCGGAGGCTTACCTTCCAACAAGACAATGGATCTAAACAGTAACCCAGATGTACAATAAAAAAGTTTAGCTTTGATCATAGCCTAACAATCTGTTGATATGGCATTGTTAAGGTCAATAATTTTAGATAATCTTTAAAAAGATTTGCAA
The DNA here is from genome assembly GCF_001444195.1 of Xiphophorus couchianus. Taxonomy (NCBI): domain Eukaryota; kingdom Metazoa; phylum Chordata; class Actinopteri; order Cyprinodontiformes; family Poeciliidae; genus Xiphophorus; species Xiphophorus couchianus. Next base: position 20,402,925 of record NC_040239.1, read on the forward strand.
ATTGATATTCACAGAAGATTTCCATCGACTCTAACCAAACCTGGGCTATTTTACAAAATGGGCAAATTTGTAGTTGATGCCCCAAAATACTTAACCCAACCTTTATCAAAGTATTGATATAGGTTGGGTGGGGAAAGATGGTGTGGTTTTATTTGTCAAAATCTTTGAAAACAACATATGACTACATCACTGCATTCAAATTCTTCATTACTTTATATTGGTCTTTCACAGTAAATCCCTGTAGTCTTACTGAAGTTCAGTTGAAATGCGACAAAATGTAGGAAAATCAATGGTTAAAAATTCATTTTTCAAGGCACAGTAGGTCAATGTTTTCTACAAGTCTTTCTGATTTCCACCATAGACAAGTTATCATTCAGCATCTTCAGAGCAATCTCAGTTTGGATAACAAAATTTTGCAGAATGAATTAATGCAGCTTCATCCCGTTTAATCGCGTCTACAGTATGTCTTCCTTATACATTTCTAATTCTTCAAGCTACAGAGTTGGATGGAGGGCTTCAATGTGAGGACATCAAGGTTAGTCTCGTTGTAATTCACTCACAGTATTTCGATTGAATCCCTTGACGAGCGACTGTGGTCAATCAAATCCACAAGGATGGGCTGAGGGCCGTCTTGGAGGCGCCGCATTACACTGCCTCCACAAAAGAATTATATCTGTTCGACTGCAAATGATTGCATTTTCGTTGCAATCTTTCCGTCCCCTTTTATCCTGCCCTGCCTCCATTCCTATTTCCCTCTACAGCCTCTGTGAAACATGTGCTGTATGTTTGTGCTTTGTAGATGTGTGTGAAGTGTACAGTGTATATAAGGGGGGAAAGGAGGCAGGAGATGAAGGAAATCATGTGTTCAATGCAAACTAACATTCAGAACCTTTGAGGGAGTTCTAGTCTTTGTAGCAGATTGTGTCTGGACCAATTGGACATAATCTTGGCTCATTTGAATACAATTTAGGGATAGTAATTACCCTCCAAGAAGTGGGTCTGTTTAAGGGAGTGTGCATTCTTCTCTGCGTGCTTAGGTCATAAATCTGTGTTTTGAAAGGTCATTTGTGTGTCAGTCACTTCTCTAATTATGCCTTTGCAAAATCTTTACATCTTTCAAAGTATCCAATCATTTTTGAAGTGAAAAGAAAATTCTCCATTATTTTCAAATAAAATCAAAAAAAAATTACATGCATTGGTTATTCTCTCAATTACAATTAAAGCTGCAAGTCTTTCTGAGTTTTGTATTTAGTTTTGGCTCTGTATTTACATCTTACCCACCCAACTCTTGCCATCTTCAATGTGGTTGCTGAAATGGAGCATTACCATGACATGATGACACCACCAAATTGTTTCATGGGAGACTTCAACGTGGTGTTCAGTCTTTTGTGTCGTTTCTGGCCACCCACATCTGAGTCAAAAGCCCTTTGGCATCAGCAGAATGAATGAATTATTCCCATACCATTCTTTTCAAAACAATATCAGTAGAAGACCTCATGTTGGGATCCTTTTTGTCTGAACAAATGAGTCAAATCACAATTATACACCTTTCTGTTTATGCTTTTATACCATGCAGCTTGGCAGACCAACAAACCATCACCATGTCACTCAGTCAACTTGAAACACCAACTTTCTTCTAAACAGATCAACCGATGCAGGGCTGTGACTCCCTCACTATGTATGTCATGGACATAAGAAAGACTAGATATAGGCCTAAAAGCAGATTCTCCACAACGTTATCCCTGTCCACTGTGTTTCTTGTTTATGATGCTATTAGTTCACTAATGGTCACTATTTACATTAAATATATTAAGCCTACATCCCTCTGTTTACTTATAAGGTGTCATCTGAAGGTAATGGACTTTATTTACGGGTATCAAAGAAAAGTGGACTGAAAACAAGCTCATACTGCACTTTTCAAATTTTGATTTGTGACAATTATGTGCTACTTTGTGTATATCTAATACCAAAATCAAAGAGTTGGTGGCTATAACATGACAAGATGCTTAAATGTTCAAGTGGTGAGAATAGTTCATCGATCCATAGAATGAGAAGATTGAAGAACAAAAAGGGAAATCACACAACTTGAAAAGAAGTTACACCTGATGTTTTCATGAGTGACAAAGAATAAAATCAGTTCTACCGGATAACCATTATGAGATTCAAACACTCCCACACTGAGAACAATACAAATGTCACACGGCATGCGGAACGAGAGAAGCAATTGTACGAGGGAGAACAGAGAGCTAGAAGCATGGCACCCAATAAAAGAGGGAACGAGGAAAAGAGAGAGAGGAGAGAGCGGAAGGAAGACAGGAAGGTACGGTAAAGGTTTTTCAATGTTTAATTTTCAAATAGGATTAAGCAGAATGACATTTAGCTGAAGGTTACATGCTCAGCATTGTCTTAGCTGATATTGATATGCAGGAGGCACCCTGCTTGTCACCGGGACAAACACTGTTGATGAATGAGAAGTCTTTCCCTAGGAAGGTGTTAAGTGCAAATTTGAAATGAGAGTAAGACAGAGGTGGGGAGAGAGAGAGGGGAAAAAATAAAGAGAACACACACACAAATCTGCGTACATACAAATAGAATTACCACAATAGTTGATGTAAACTGTCACTAGATAATGTTGGCAAAACTGTAAATTGTTGCGCAAGGTAAAAGGTTGCTGATTTGCCGGGACTGGTTGATCTCGTGCTGAACAAAACACACAAGGTGCTTTGTTATGTGCATCTAATTTCAACAATCATGACACAACAACGCCTCTTAGAAATGCATAAGTAGGCTAAAGTTGACAGTAACTTCACTGTATCCTCATTTCGGCAACTTTTTCCCCGGAATTTACATCTTAATAAGGCGAGTCTTACCCTTTAATTCTTATGGGCTCTGCTCATTTCTCATGCATTAATACTGGAGCTGCTGACTTAGCTCTTCCTCTGAATACAGAATAGGACACACATATTAAGACTCATATATTTACAGGATTGATGCCACGAGAGATTGTCTCAGAGTGAGATGAGAAGGGCTGGTTCGGATCGGTTTCAGTGTGTGAGCTGTACTAATCACGGGAAGGCTGCAGACATGAGACAGGCAGCATCCTTCCTGCTTCTTTTAGCTGAAAATGTATTCAAGAGATCAAGCAATAAAACACAGTGCAGATAAAACCTCCACAAAGGTGTGGAGCAAAGAACGAGAAAAGACCTAAACTCTAAGAAGTAAAAGAAGTATTGCTTGCATTGAACTTGGTGCAAGTGAGCAGAAAGACAGAGAGCTTAGATCACGAGTCTGTGGCCAGTGGTTTCTTTAGCAGCTGTCTGTGGTTTCTCTCAGTGTCGGGGTGTTTGTACCGCTTTGGCTGCAGTGCCTGCTCTGCCACCGGGACCTCTGTTTGTTTAATAAGGCGCGCCTGTCAAACAGAGAGTGCCACCGACAGCCAGACGCTCTGCTAAATGACTCTGACAGCAAGCTCTAATCAGAGGCTTTGCACATTGCCACAGGGCCTGGAGAATCCATCATAACCCAGGCCTAAATATTTAAAGCGCTAAACTTTCGAAAGGTCAGGCCTTTCCGTGGATGCCAGGGCGACATGTGTCAGTGAAGTGCACAGTGAAGTGGGAAGAGAAGCACATATCAACGGGGACACATGGAGAAATACAGAGCCGGCTACATTCATTGGATAGATTATGGAGAATTCTGAGATAACTGAGATTGGGTGTTCACCAAGGTCAAAGTTATGTCTGGTGAACAATTTCTGTGCATTTTCTCTCGCATTTCTGCCAAAGGCAATCAGAATTTTATTAAAAATCTAAGGTGATTATCGACCAAACTGGTAAACTGACGTTTGTGCTTTCTTAGCTCTAGTTTTATGTGTTTCCCCTACTTAATGCTCAGATTGTGGCCAGAACATTCTATTCTACTTTATTCTATTCTATTCTATTCTATTCTATTCTATTCTATTCTATTCTATTCTATTTTTTCAGTTTTTACTTCACATGTTCATGTTTCTGATGCTTTTTCCTGAGGCATTTTGAGGCTTTTCACATATCTATAATATGGGTGCAAATAAATTTGAGCACTAGCATTTAAATGTTTGAATTGTACACATTTGACACCATGTTACAGACATCCTTTGGACTGTCAATCAAACTTTGAATTAGTGTTGCAGTTGAATATGAAAGTATTTTCTCAGATTTAAATAATTTCTCAGTCTTTTACACCATGGCCTAAATGGATACAACAGGTAAAGGTGTGTCAGAAAGAACACTCAGATTGACTCCATTGTTTCCAGAAACATTACACACAATACGTCAAACCTCAGCTTAAAGGTATAAAAATATCCGCCTTTCTGACAGCAGCGAGCAAGCAGTGGTGCTCTCTAAAGACAAATGAACCTCCTCAGGTACGACAACTTGACCAGGACTCGTCTTCCAAACACAAGCAGCAGCTCTGTGATGAGATCAGAGCTCAGAGCATCTGGTTATGAGTCAAGAGGTGAGAGCGGATAAATGTAGAGTACAAAATGTGGGCACAGATTGTCAGTGTGTTTTAACAGAATAAGGCTAAGTGAAATCTTATCTTAATTCCTTACAATTCAGTTAGCATCTAGTTATATAGTTTTAAATATTACACAAATTATTTCAAAGGAAGCTTAAAAATGTGAATTAAAAGTTAGAGGAAAAAAATAAAACCACAAAAAAGAGCAATTAGATAATAATGGACGATGTGGCTCAGAATTTAGTTTATCTAAAGCAACTGATGAGTTCACAATATAGGGCAGAAGGTAATTTTTTTTGACTCAGTTTCCAATGAGAAGCAAAGATCCAATCCAATTTGGGTATGTGCCTGTGCGGGGCTATAAGCCAGAGGGAGATTGTAACTGACAGCCATTGGACAGCTGGCTGGATTTGAATATTGACGAGACAGAGACTTGACAGAAGAGATTATGCTCTACCTTCTGACTTACTAGCTGCAACACTGATCCATTGTATTGTCAGATCAACTCAGCATCAGATCTACAGTATGTCCGGGTGACGTGGCGTTGCCACTCAGTATTAGACCCTACCTGGGATCCATCTCAATATAATCTCAATACAAAGTGATGTCTGCTCAAAAGCTGCAGGACACTCGGCAACACAGCCAGGACAGAGACACGTAGTATCAAAGCAAATCTATGTCAAATGATGGAAAAAAATTCAATGCACACAAAATAGACTGACCGACAGAGTTTGCATCACAAAACAAGAAAGAATGACAATAGCTGAGTCTGTACAGCTTGAAACTAATCTCATTCAAAAATATATATTTTTTTGTACATATCTGAATACGTCTGCTTTTATTAATACATTTTAGATAAACAAACAACTTTTACAGACTGATTTATTCATGACATTCAGCATTTCACAAAATCAGTTATGGCACAAATTTGAAGATGTCTGCATTTGTTATGTATTGCTTTCCAGGATTGATGCGCACATTTTGCACCAAAACATATTTATCCCCAGGACACAAAACCTATGTCCATCCTGAATGTATGATATCTGGACATTCCCAATCTGCTTATACTTTAATACATTTGTTTGTACAGATGAATGTTAATAAAAACATTCAGGCATCTGGAAATTGACACAATGAATGAACCACTTTAAACTCTCCTCGTTATATCTTGGTAGATTTTGTTAATTTTTTTTTCATTACGTCATACAACAGAACAGTGTCTTTGAGATGCTTCACAAAATACATCACATGGATTCTTCCAGTGAACTGAAGTAACATGAATTAACCTTTTGATGGCTTACAAATCAATGAAATAGGATTTCAGGAATTGTTTCAAGGCATAGCTATCTCAATGTCTATACTTAACAAAATGTGTAGGACATTTGTGACTCCCACTCCTGTTTTAGAGCCATTACTCCTCTATTAACCCTGTAACAACATTTTTACCAGTGTTGCACTGAGAAGTAGCTCACATAACGAGCTCAGCAGGTATCCAGTTCCACCAGGTCTTTGCTAATTACGACTGGCTAGTCAAGGAGCTGAGTAGGGGAGTCGTAGGGAAAAGGGTGCTTTGTGAAGTCAAAGCTGGGTAGCTTGTTAATTGCAGCTCAGAAGAGGAGCTATATCTTGAAGGTGGCGCTGTGTCCACCCAGGAGTTTTGCACAGCTGAATGGTTGCCATAGGAGAGGTATGTTGACGAGGGAATAACATCATTTAAAACTCATTAAAGTAGATTTTACATAACATTACCCCTTTAACATAATGTAATTTTCTGGAAATGTTGTATCTTCTATAGTATGCCAAAACCATATTGTTGATTGAATAGACAATTTATTGGATGGATGGGTGTTATATAACTGACAGAAGAAAAAAAGCTGAAAGAATAAATATAAATGTGTTGGGATTGCCAAAAGGAAATGTTATATATGGTTTTCAGAAAATTAGGAGCAGACAAGGAGTCACAGAGCCTGCAACTCATGGTGTGCAATTTTAGCAACCACCACCAGAATCTATTTGTGAACTCTCACCACATGCTAAACTACTGGTAAACCTGTCTCCAAGTCTTCCAGCATCACATGAATGAATCTGCACAATTGTTAACCATGTGCATTGATGTTTATGTTTGTGTATGTGTGAGTGTGCATGTCAAAGACACTTTCTCAACCATATCAAACCGGTCTTGTCTCCCACCAAGCAGACATCCTCCCATCTCAAGGGCCGTCAAGAGCAGTCAAGTCATAGATGGCCTGATCAAAGGGCCTCGGACAGATCTGTGAAGGCCCTTTGAAAGGACATCCACAGTTACACAAGCTGACACGCTTTTGCTTGCTTGAGCACAACCACACATCTAGCCTCTGAGGCATGCGTGCTCACATGCGCATGTACAGAGGGACTCACACGAACACAAGACTTCAAACGCAGCATGGTCTCAGGCTCCAAGTTCAAGCAATAATAAGCTAATCAGCAGGCACAGGCTGCCTTTTTTTTAAATCATCAAATGAAATGTCCAAGAACAGACAGATGTAAAGTAGAAGAAGTAGAAATGGGGGGAATCATTTTAATATTGCAATATTTTAACTGAAGTAATCTAAAAAATCTGACTGGATGGTGTAAAACATATCACAGATTCATAAGACAGTGGAAAAGACCCATAATTCAAGACATAATTGAAGACGTACAAGAGATGCAGTACAGTGTGTGCTGTTGCAGCAGTAGGGTAAGTGAAGTTTTCCTGTCTGTTGGATGGAATTCGCAAATATTTACATTTCAATGGCTTGTAATTATCATTGACTGTCCAGATTAGAACCTTGTAAGGAAAACTTTAGCCTGTCATAAATCCAAATCAATTAAAGAAAGGATACCTAATCTACAAAGTAAAAGTAGGCATGGAGTAGGAATAAGAATGAAATGATTAAGAGATTATAAAATATCAGGCAACATTTTAGGAAATCATACAATTATGACAACATTGAGGAATATTATTATAATATCAGTTACAATTCATTTCCCCAGTTCCCCATCTGCCTGTGAGGTTTAGCATCTCAGCCACCAAATGCTACATAACAGGTGGGAAACAAGAGCAGTAAAAGTTCATCTAGCTAGCTAAATATAACAGTGACATGCAGAACACGTAAGCATATGTAATGACCTACCTAATATTTTATCCTAATTGTATTGTTTTACTATTGATATTGTAATGAATATTGAGGCTTTGCTAAATTGTGCAGCTCTATGGTCAATACTGTTTAACAATATTCAAAGATGTTGCAATGAAATGGGCTGCAGAAGTGAGTTAATAACCAACCCATACAGAGTAATTTATCACGATAGACAAATTCACTTTGCAATTAAACTAATAAAAAATTACACTAATCAACATTTATGATGCTGAATTGTGGTTGTTTTCAGAAGTAGAAGGCATCCATTTGGGTAACTCTTTCTTCTGCTTTTTTACAGTATGATCTGCATATTCAAACCTGACATGCAATAAACATGTTTCCTTTTATAGCTTAGCCATTCCACACAGTATAAAATATGCTAAAATAGTCCTTCAAAAATCCTGCTTAGATAAAAAATTAAGTTTAGTTTTGTAGTTCTCCTTTTGATTTGTGTAATTTATCCCCACATATAAACATTTGAACTTTTAAGCTTGCAACTGTTACAAGACAACAAAATATTGAAAGGGTTTGAATACTTTACAAAAGCACTGTATGTTGTGGCTGTGGACGGATTACAGTGTGTGTTTTGTGGGCCAAACCCCTCGTCTCAGTCAGACACCTTTTTTTTATTATTATCGTTTTCTTTTAAAGACGTCAGACTATATGTCATGTGACCAAATATCTCAAATCCCTTTGCTTGGCTGTTTCTCGCTCCTAATTATTCTCTCTAGTCATCCAGGGGAAAGTTTGTGTAAATTTGCAGTGGCTTAATTACTGAATAATTTAGACCATGCTCCAAATTAATGTAGACATTTCCATATTAATATGTTTGCCTTCTGATTCAACATTTATTTGTACTGTGGACAGGAAGGTAGCAATTACCATGGCATACCATAGCGGTTGTTCTGTTATTTTAGACATCATTATGCTGCTTGTCCACCGCAGTGTGACTGTGAGTACTTGACTATAAGACACAGCTTGATATATTCCTCAGATATGCTCACTGTTCCTCTGTGGCTAAGATCTTGCTCGAGGAGAAAAGAGAGAGGGGGCACTGTTCATGTTTGACAAGGTGAGGTCCAATTTAGAACAGCTGCTGTTTTTGGACGCATTTTTATATGCAGGAAAAATGAGGACAACAGCAAGTATCCAAACACCTGCCAAGTCCACACACTGTCTCCTGGTCAGTACAGCAGAACAGGCACTGAGGTTTCTGTGTCCCAGAGGGTTGACAGTTCTTTGTTCCTTTTATCTTCCATCCTGACCCACCTCTCCCTCCACCGGAGGCAAGCTTTGCTTGCCTCCGAGTCTCCCAACTGTTTGGCTCTTGTTAGGAGCTTGGCTTAACAGGTTGGCATCTTTCACTGAAACAGCACCCCCAGAAGAAGTTGTGACACTGAGAACTGTGGGCATGTGCAGGCACTTCGATGTGTGTGCGTGTGTGTGTCTGTGAAAGAGAGAGAAAGAGAGACCTTTCTTTCTTGAGCTACAGTAAATTATTACAGTGAGCCCCTTCGTTAGGAAAGCCAACAGTCTCTGCTGTGTCCTATGTCTCCCTGTCTGACACCACTTCCCAAGTTCCCTTCACATGAGGCAAAACAAATATTTCCATCAGGGGACAAAAACCGCCCTCCTATATAAATCTATTCATAAGGTTGAAAGTAAACAACTTGAAAAAGTTGATTTTTAACAACACATGTCTTTGGTCATTATTACAAATCAGGCACTTCATGGCATAAATCCTGAATGTAAATCATTTTTTTAAAGTATGTTGGCCTGATTGGTTGTGTAGTAAGTAAGTCAGGTATTTAACATTGGCAAGTACCTGCTACCAAAAAAACATTGCTGCAATGCTCCCAATTTTGTAGATGTTTCTAAAGCTGCCTTGGATGATGTCAACAATAGGACAATGACTTAAAAAATGTGTAACATTTCTCTTTACCTTTTTAAATGAGACACACACCTTATACCATAATAAAAAAAATGAACTGGGAATTTTGTCAAATTAAAAACAGTTCCAGTTAATTTTGATCCAACAATGTCAGGTGTCTCAGACAGCTAAATATAAAAGGGTACAAACTTTGCAGCATCAAAGTAAGTCCAAACATTAATCCAAAGAATGATTTCAGTAGACATAGTTTTTAAATAGTTTGGCCGTAGTCCAGAATAAAATCTTCCTGAAAATCTGTGGGCTCATCTCACTAGTGTCCTCAAAATCTGGCAGATTTCAAGTGGCAACAAATAAATCCCCAATTAGATTTATTTGTTTTTAGATAGAACTGCAGAAGACATGTGAAATTAAAAATGTACATAACATTTCCACATAAACCTGGCATTATAACACAAACATTATAGATCCATGGTAGATGTTTTGAATCCACACAGCTAAAATGCTACCTACAGGAGGACCACCTTTCCTCAAATCATCAACCATCCTCTAAGGTCCCAGTGAAACCACAACTCTTCATTCCACCCTCTGTTGGCACCGGATGATCTGTACATCCACAGGTTTCTTTAAAGAACAAATATGAAAGCCTGCCAGAACACACAACCTGCCTCCGTGCCTTCTGTCTGTATTTGGGTCTCCTCCTTTAAACCTTGTCACCAAATGCATAAAATATAACCTATGAATTAATGAACAAAGACGATGCAGATAGTCTTTAGATTTTGCCCTCCTCACACACACTAGCGCAAACACAGAGAACAAGAATTCCCTCATCCAAGCTCCCCACTGAACAGCCTACAGAGGAGGAAAAAAGGTATTTGTTGTTACTTCACCTCAGTGTGCTAGCAGGAAATAATCTATGACTTATTCAAGACTTTCTCTTTGTCATTTGTGCATATATCAAGTGGAAACTCTGCTAAAGAGTGGTGAGGCTTGAGAAGCTGCAAAAGTGACAAAACTTTAGTTTTTCAGCCTACCTACCTATAATTTTCAAGCCGCTACAAATAAACTTCCTATTTCAGCAATTTCTAAATATTTTTTTACTCGTGAAAATTTGCGCCTTGGCTTTGCTGGGTACATTCTTGGTGTGGTTGATTTAACTTTGATATTGTAACAGTTTAAGTAATAGCATAAACTGACTAAAGCAGATGTAGAAGTATAACACATTTTTTTCTTTTAAACATTGTCAGAGGTTTACTGTCAAAAACAGCTTCCTAGGAACCAGTAAGAAAAGAGAGGGGTTAATCTGAATATTTCAGAAAAGGCTGATCTTCTTGTATTTTTACACCAAAGTATCTCTCTGGTCAACAGAGAATGGTTAAAAAAAGGACCAAGGTGTGTGAAATACCATCTCTGAATTCAAGTCAAGGACCACACCAGGTGCCACTGCTGCCAGCTAAGAATTGAAACTGAAGCTATGGTTTACAAAAGTTGGACAATACTGGTTGGAAAAATGTATTTTTTGCCCTACACATTTACAGAAATATTGCACTGTCTGCCTATTTCTTTGGGTTTGGCTAACGTAAGTCTTGCCATGATTCTGTCTGGAACAGTGCATTACTTCTTTGCCTTCACTACAATACATTATACTGTTTCTTTCTTTTTTAAAGCAAATCCTGCCAAGCAATTCCTAAGCAACCATTTTTATATTAGAGAACAAAACATATTTGATTTAAACTGCAGAAATATTTGCATCATTTACAGGCACCAGTTGGCCATACTGTAAATTTAAGTGTAAAGGCTCTATTCATAATGACATTATTAGCTATGGCTCCTGTGGTTTTACAGTTGCCTGTGCCTGCAATGTGCTGATTAGTCCATGTGGAAATGATCTTACCTTTCTGTGTGTGTGTTTGTGTATGGACGCGCACATGCATGTGTGTTGTATGGCTGGGGGTGCTCTGTTATTGTCTATCAGATGAGGGCCTTGTTCTTTTACCATTTCAAACAGTTCAATTTCTACCATGCTAATGGCATTTTTAGGGGGTTAAGGAGATAAATAAATTTGTGATGTCAACTCATTTAAAATCAAATGCCACTTAATTATAGCTGTATGTGTTTTCAAACACTTTGCATAATTTATTGTTCAGCTCCATCCTAATCTCCCGATCCTTATCGTGTCTGCCCTATTTTACCTCCTATGTCCTTATAATAAAATCATAATGCACCCTCTTTCAGTTTTTCTTTCTGCTTTTTACTGCCAACAGCAGTGTGAAAGAGATAAGGACGGCGATGAAAAGATGTTTCTCTTTTTTTTAAAGTTATGCCTCACCTTGTAGGGATTTGATGTAAAGGTCTATTGTCAGCTCAAGAGAGCACAGTGTGTCTGCTCTCTTACACACAGCCCTCTGGCAGTTTTGCATTTCTTACAAAACAAAATACAAACAGTGACAAAGTCTATGAAAGGAACAGCGCAACATCGTGATTCACAATCCGCTTGTAGGCTTACCTATCAGGAAAACAAATGCAAGCATGACATCCCGATTAGATTTTGTTTTGCCTTCATCCTCATGATTGTCATGATGCTTCTGCTGTTTAGCATTCGTACTACACAGGTATTTCCTCTCAGTTCTTTAAAGCTTGTATCTACAAAATTAAATAATCGAACAATCAAATTTTGGAAGAGGAATGATAGATGGTTTGAAAACAATTTAACAAACCAATCTGCAGGATGCATTTGTATTCACCATCACTGAGTCAATTTGTTGTATTTAATTTATAGCAGTTGCTTGGAGTATGTTTCAACTTGGCTTCATGTCTCTAGGCCATATGAACACATTTGACCTGAACTGTACTGATGTACTTCTGACTGACTGTTTCTAGCTTTTACCCTGTGGAAGGTGTGCCCCCATTCCTGCCTCAAGTATTTTGCCTCTAATAGTTCTTTCCCTTAAGCTGCCTACTTTCAACTCCCTACAAATTCAATCACTCTGACCAGCTTTTCTGTTCTTGATGAATAAAAAAAGAATCCCCACAACAAGAGCTTCTCTCATATATTAGCTGTTTCTCTTTAAATGGCATTTGGTAGATTTTTCTTTCTTTCAACAATTACGTTTTTCTTTCCAGATTTTCCATACGGCCAAATTTTTAAAGTGTGGGAGCAATATTTGCCATGTGAAGATAATTTACCACCTGAGCTGTGGATCTCTGTAGTTCCTCTAGAGTTACCATGGGTCCAAGGTCGATTCTTTCATTAATGTTCTCTGTCAAGACTGTCAAGATGTCTTTTTATTTAATAATAAAGTATGTGCACACAAAGATGATTTTATTTAGGATTCTGAGAGGATGAGAAGTCGACTCTTCTGAGATGTACATTTGTAATATTACCTTTTGTGTTGGACTTTCACATGAAGAACTTTTATAGTACATTGAACTTTGTGGCTGTACCATGAAAACCTGCATAACAATTTAATGGTACGGATGTTTTTACAATGTGGGGCACATTGCAAAAACAAAAATCAACTGTAAAGATTGAGTTATCAATACAAAATGTAAAGGAAGCACACACCAGCTACGCATTTGCAGCTCTTATTACTTTGTATTCAGAGGGCAATTTTGTGTTGTATAGCTGCAGCTGCTGAAGGGAGTGGTATAGCAATTGCCCTGCACAGACTGGATCAGAAGCCAGATGTGATTCTTTAATCAGTGTATTTGGAAAGATTATTCAACAAAGTACAGCAAGCAAAACTATTGTTGAAGTGTGTAAATGGAGCAAGAAACATTAGCAAATTCATAAACAACTGACAAAGAAAGCAAAAGTAGACTTAGGCTGGTACTGATTTGAAAAAAAGGTTCTTATGTGGGACTTAATTGAGTAAAGTCACACACACAAAAGGATGGTATACTAACTTAGGTCATGATGCTGTATCTTGAATTTAAAGCCAGTTAATGTCAAAAGTTCTGGCATTTTGTTTCCAATAAAAGATGAACTTGGTCATGCTCCTGATGTAAGACCACACAAATTTAGCAAAGCCCTATCAATCGCTAACAGGAATATCAATAAACATAAAGTGGAAGGAATTACCTTGCCTATCTAACAAACTGTGCACAAGGCTAACTGTGTCACACAGCCAGTGTTTTTACATAAGCGGTAGCTAACCAGGTAATTGATGGGAGGAGCATGCAGTTGTGAATCCTCTCTGCTGCCCTTCCATCCTGGGCCAGTCAATGGACCAGACAGGCTGAGGCTTAGTATATCACTGAGGTGCACAGCAGACAGATACAAGTCAATAGAGGGATGCTGCTTCTGAATATTCACTCAAGTGTTCAGTGGTGGGCTGAATATGAATTAGCACAGATAAGTTTAGTCAAAACTTTCATTGATGCTTTATAAGGAATTTCTAGAAGAAATTAGGTGTGGGGAAGAAATAGTTATGCTAATGAAAGTGTTAGCAAAAGTAAGTTAGAGCGACTTCACGGGTAGGTCACATTTACTCCAACAACCAATGGGATACAGTCAGTGGGAGTTTACAGCCAAGAATTCACAGCAGATAAACTAATTTAGTTTACAGTACAAACTTCAGATGGACACCTCCATAGATAATTACAATAAGTATATTGTTTAGCCTTAGAAAACCATCCATCATATATAGTGCAGCCCTTCCAAACACATTCCCCATGGAGAAGCATAAAGATATTGCTATCGAGTTTTCAAAATGTCAGGGCTATGGAAACCATTGTGCAATTACATAATGATTATTGCAAAAAAACTTTCTCGCCCTCACTCAGCGTGGCTGTAATATGCAATGGATGGCCATGGGGGTTCATTAGTGAGAACAGGCTGCTGTTGAAAAGCTCCAGTTTCACCTCTGATCCCGCCTAATGTGATTTGGACTCGAGATTGGTAGTGAAGAGATTAGATGCCGGCTCACCTCAGGGTGGGAACCAGAGAAGAAGACATACATCAATGTTGTTTGTGTTCAAAATCAAATGTCTTCACACCTCTAATTTTCTCTGAAGTCTCTGCAACAAAAAAAAAGCTGGCTTGAAGGAATTTATAGTTTAATTTGCTTGGCGGCAACAGAAAATTGGTGGGCTAGTTTGTTACTCTAAAACTTACTAGACCACTGTTGGACGATGTGGTCTCGTCTTCCAATTCAACATATCAACTCACTTGTTTTGGAAGTGCAGACTCAAAGAGTTAGCTACAGATGACAACTGGGTTAGCATTCTCCTCTTATTACCTCAGGTTGACCCCAACAGCCTGAGCTGCCAGTTGTAATGTCAACCTACTTCCTTTCAATTCCTTTCCATTAGTTTCCCACTCTGTCCAGCTTTATCCATGTAGCCACTGTTTTACCTTCTCCATCATGTCTCTTACTTCTGCACTTTACCTCATCCTCCTTTCCCTGCTCATTAGGTCATACTTGTGGTGATTTGTCAGAGTGGCTGTGTTGATTAATAGGCCGACAAAGCCCCTATATTAGGGGGCTGTCAGCGGGGCTCCAGAATGCCAGAGCGGTCCTGCTGAGCCCCCCTCACCACCCAGGTGGCCCCATTTGGGCTAAATGAGCTGTGAAGGGTCCTGGCTATGCCGCCTGCCCCACACTAAGACTTTATGCACAAACACACGTTCAGGCATTGACACATGCAGGCACACAAACACACACATGCATCTAAGTTGCATGTGCACATGCAGGCACGCTCACGTACTCAACACCCTGGCTCTCACTGCCTCACACCCCTGCGCTCCCACATGATTTGTCACACTCCATCAATAGACAATAAGTTACTGCCAGTCTAGCCTGTCAATGGGCCGTCTTCAGCAAACCCCTCTCTATGCTGTCTCCGACCCTCCAGGGTATGGGGGTAGGGTGGAGCAGGAAGAAAATGGTGAGCATGTACTGGTAAGTATGAAGAAAGATTGGAATAAAAAAAAGAAAAGAGTGAAAGTGTATGAGTAGAGAAAGTATTGTATGTGGGTGAAGAGGAAGTGAAAAAAAGATAAGTGACAGAAAAAGAAAACCAAACGCATGGAAAAAATAGCCGAATTGCTTTTGTGTGTGTCCAACATTCCATTGGAGGGTTTGGCTTGTTGCACAGGTGAGGAGCCGGGTTAAGGGAATGTTACCCTAAGCCTGTGTATTTCCTGTATGCATGGACTGAAACGGTTCAACTGCTTCAAGCCAATCACTTGGCCTTGGACTCAGAGGCAGGATGTGCGCTTGAGTGCACATCGATGTGAACAGCCCTCTTTGCGAGATTATATTTTGTTTCCCCCTAAAGTAGAGGGAAGAGACCTTGGTGGATGAGATCATAGTTGCGAGAACACACGAGCGGACACGCCTTCCCAATGATTCAATCAAATAATGGGCTCGGGGTGGAAAACTGGAAACTGTGAAGGTCAAAAAAAAAAGTATAAACGGTAACATCCACCAATGCAGGCTACTGTTTCAGCTTCGACACTGTCATTATTGCTGGCCGGCTTCCGCTCATTATCAGCTAACCTCATCAAATACACTTCATAATCAGGCTGTCCTTAACAGACAGATGGGACGGACCCTTTAGTAAATGACAGAGCAACTGGTATGAAGTGATTCTTTTAAAAGACTACTCAGTGAACAGGTCATAGCACATATAGTGCTCTGCTCGTACTTTACATGGAAGTCCTACTTGATTAGACATCTGGAGAAAGAAACAAAAACTGTTATGTTATCTAACCAAATACTATTTAATTGTACTAATGATGATGCAAAATAATTATATCTGCAATGATTATAGTCATTATAAAGTTGTTATTCCTGAGTCTGTCGAAAATCTGAAAGGCGGATAGATATCCTGTCTGAATGGGCAGCTGTTACTGAAGATGTAAGCAACAGACAAACCTACCATGCTGGCAATATGGACGACCATGAAATTAAGACCCAACGTATAGTAATTATAATGACAATGAGCTTTGTCTGAAGTGTCAAGTATCAATCTAACACTTGCCAAGAAGCTTTCATATCATAGCTAATAGGCAGTTGGTGAGCTAGGCCACTGCCAACCACCGAACCGGGCTATTCATGAGTTAGCCCTCGTCATTGTGCTTAGTGCTTGATGTAACAGTAGCACACCCATCAGTTACATGTGCCCCCATGCAAATGAGTGCATTAGAAGAGACCTCAGAGAGCGGAGTGTGGCCAATAAATTTAGTCGGGGTGAGAAATGTAGCTTATACCATGCGTGTCCAACCCCATCTATTTAACCTAATTACACACACCATACTAGGTAATAAAAGTCTGCATGCCATCAATTCTGACACCTCATTCAGGGCACTGCAAGGAATGTGTATTAGGATCTATAAATCCTCAGAATGGAGATGTTCCCCAGGAGTAAGGTGTGTGCAAAGGTGTCTCTGTGGGCGGGCCGTATCAGCCCTTTGAGTGCTGTGTGTCTCCGACGGTTAAGTCTGCAGAGACTCCCATACATTTATGGGGCATGTGAATGCATGTATATGTCTTTTAAACTATATGTGATGTTATTATGCAAGAGAGTGATGCAACTTAGCACCCTGAATTAAGACTGAAGTCAGCTTTGGGAAACAGGACAGATGTAACAGATGCTCAAAGACTTTGTTGACCAAAATTAGACAATTTAAATTTGATGAGTTCTCACCCATAGCTGAAACACTGGTTTCGTCTTCCAATGTTCTAATCTGTTTCCTATGACATGCTTGGACATGTTTGGAGTTAATTTAAAATATAAGACAGCACCAGAAAACTAGACGCAGCCTTTTTGTTCTTATTTGTTCTAATTTGAATGTTGTTGTTATATCTTTAGAAACAGCAACTCAAAGTTTTTTGAAAAAATCAGTTAGAAAAAAGTTCCCTACTATTTCTGACTGATGCACGTCCACACAAAGGGTGACAACATAGTGGATGAGTTCAGCCATTTCTGTTTGTTGGCTTTAATCCAATGTGAAAAAAGACAAAACAATGAATAGTTTGATTCAAACAGCCGTAAAACATGTGAACCATTTTAGTTTTGGCTGGCCTGTCTTCCCACCCAGGTGCTTCATGTCACTCCTTGACAACCCCGTCACGCCTCAGACCAGGCAGAACATGGCTGCTGGTACTTTTCACTTTCACGCTTTGCAATGAAGCAAACGTCCATAGTCGGTGTTTTAGGCATAGAAGGTTGGGTAAACCGATATGGTCACAGTAACTTCACTTGCAGTCTGCTTTGTCTAAAGTACACCTGAATGTATGGCAGACCCCTATCTGTGGTTACAGACTGAAGATGAAATGTTAAGATGAAGGACAACTGACAGAGAAGGAAGAAGAGGAGTGAAAAACAAATAGCTAAAATGTGATGTGCACACATTTGAACAAGTAAAAGCTTCTTACGTCTATATGTGCGGAGAGTCTGTGTCTCTCATGCATGGATGATTTTTTTTTGTGTTACACACCCCACTGCCAATTTCTAGCTCCAGCAACAACAACAACAAAAAAAAGAAACGGTGGGGGCAAAGAAATAAATAAAAGGATCACCACACCTGGATTTCCACTCCAGGATGTCATCCATGGAATTCAGCGGAAAAGCTAATCCATCAAACTCTCTTTTAAAAAGACGAGTGTGGGTGTGTGAATTTTCTATTAAAAAGGATTACTCCATTACCAAAACAAACCTAAAAGCCAAGCTTGGAATACACGGATTGGTAAATTGATTTATGGCTGATTTATCTCGCACAAACCTGAGGCAGTGCCGGCTTTCGCAAAATACGGGCTTTGAGTCACAAACAATTACTGTTTCATAGAGCTGCCTAAGGAATGATGGTAAAGTCACAGCAGCTGGTGTCAGTACATCAAACCATTGTGGCTTGTATCACTGTGGAAAATGCTAATTGGTTGTGATTGATAGAGAGCTTAGTTGGGATGGGGGTTGAGTCTTATTTTGAAAAACGCAAACCTTGCTGAGCTGCAAACATAAGTACGTTTTCACACATCTAGAGATCTGAAAACAAGAGACACACATGCAATATTTTCACGAACACAGAAAGCCACACACAATGCCAGTTTAATGTTAATTCATGCTGTTGGTTTATGAGGATTATACCCTCTTTCATTGTCGCATGTTTAGAGCATTGGACCCCATCTCTACTGCCGAGCACTAGGCTTCAAAGCTACTCCGGTGCAATTGTTGCCTCAGTCATCTATTACAAACAACACACTTTTAGAGAAAAGGCTGTAATTGTGCAAAAGTGTGGCACAAATGGCTTTCTAACATTACTGTATGCCTTTCTTCAATGCCAACCCCTACACAAGACCCTGAAAGCTCTCCTCAATTGAAGTTTGGCTTTCATCCAGCATAAAAGCTATGTTTGCAATTGAGCTTTGGCGCTATACCTTTTCTCGCCTTTACCTCCACCCTGTATGCCTTGTTTTATATGAGTGCACAGCAGCAATGGCTTGAGTAATGGCTCCAAAATGCTTTTTTTCTCCTTCCCTGAGCAGGAATCACTGTTTTTGTGGGTCATGTAGAGGTAACTTTGGGACACATACAACTCATACAGAGTATTGCTATTTCTAATTCTCCTGTCTCCAGTGTTTTCTCTTTTTTTCCATCTCTATTCTAATGGTGAAACCATTCTGCAGCATTCTACAGGCCCCATAATTTTGCCTAGCTCACAGCAATATACAGGCACAGTAAAAGTCAGAGAACAAGACAAAAGAAGAAGAAAAACACAGTGGAGGGACGAGAGAGAACAAAGGTCAACCACAGAGCTTTTTTTCTGTTTGGAAATGTTAAAATCAAAGAGAAGGTTCTTTCCGTAAGGGGGCTTGCTGGCGGGTTGTGGATTTCCCACTGTTGTTGAATGTACTGGGGTCCTAAACAACATCAAGGTTAGTTTAAAAGAAAAGCCTGATGGCTGTTTATGAGCTTACATGAGTTAAACAGCGCACTTAGCAGGACTTGTTGCCACTTTGCACTTAGCACCAATCTAAGGAAGGCCGCCTTAGTGTTGAAAAGGTTACTTTTGTAAAAAACATATACAGTATATAACAAGTTTTTTTTTTGCTCTACCTTCACTCTGTATGTTAGTATTAAAATAAAACATATCTAATTAAAAAAAACTCATGATTCTGCTTGCCTTCTTTACATGTTCAAAATGGAGACAGGAAGGTGCCTTCAGGTCAGACCCCCCATCGTCTCACCTGCTACTGACGTAATGTCTCCTGACACGCATCTTCTCTCACACATTAGGCACGTTGAGGGTGCGAGCATGCATCTGTGTGCAGGCTTGTGTGTGCGCATGTTCATAAGTGGTTAGAAGCACAAGCAGGCTGCAGACAGTGGCCACTGGGAAATCAAGGAGCACTTTGTCATGCATCCTTAAATGTGTGACACTGTCTCTCGTGAGACAGAGCCTGATTGGTCTACGAGGCATCAGAGAATGATGGGTGAGTGATGGCCTCAGGGGGATATGTGTGCATTGTGTTGAATGTGTGTGTGCGTGTATACATATGTCTTGGGGTTAGAGACACAGGACAGAACTGTGATGTCTGGGTGGCACCCTGTCAAAACCAGCTGGCAACATGTCGTAATGCCGCCATCGGGGAGTCATACGGCACAAGAATCCCCGGCTTCACGATTCACATTGTCTTAACCCATATGTGATCCTAGTGCAAATAAAGAGAGGGAAGAACAACAAGCATTTAAATCCACCACTCACACTTTAGAAAGTGATTTGTTCAACCAAAGGTAAAATATGGAACACATGTAAAACTATGAAACACACATGCACACGCCAAAGACAAATAAAGCACACGCTGTAAACAGAATTAAAGTTTCTGTTAAACTTTCACATTTACTCAACATTCTTTGTTTAATATAGATATGAAATTGTATGAAGTAATAGTCGTTTGGATTAGTTTGACATGAAGGCATATTGTGTCTGTCTTGCATGCATTTTCTTTTTTTTGTTGTTGCTGAGTTTCACATTTAAAATTTTCTTTAAGTATCTATGTGACTGAAATCATTATATAAACTAAATCTGCCTCTTTCGGGGATTACCGGAACAATACCAAATTATAAAATGCAAAAAATTTTTTGAAAAAGTTTGGAAAACAGTAAATAAATTCCCAGTTTACACCCCGTATCAAAAAAGATTCTGAGCGATCTCATTACAAGTAGTTAATTCTAACTACACATGTAGATGCCCCCAGGATGCACTGAAGAACCAGAAGCTTAAACTATGTTCATCACTGAAAACCGAAGGGTTAGTGTTGGGTTTCTTACTTTGCTTGTCCAGTGTTGTGGATAAATTGTGTAAATCACTGTCGAGGTAAACTACCAAACTAATTAGCTAGACATGAATTGCTTAGTTAGTAAAATATAACAAATTCCAGAGGTTTTATGACAGCAGTCTTTTAAACAGCTCTAAAAGATATCATATTCTCATTGATCAGGTGGAACCATTTTAAATACATAAATACAATGAGACACATCAAAATAAATATATCACACATGACATTCAGATTTATATTGAAGGGGCAGACAGCAGAAGAATTGTGCTTCTTTCAGGAAGCTTTATAGAAATTAAGTTTCTGTCTTAAATTCTGTAATAGATTGGTGACCTTTCTAAGCATCAGTAGTACTTAAAAAAGTAAAAAAATAAGTTTTTGGTTTGAAAATTGCTACCCCTCTTCTAAAAACCAAAATTAAAAAGAAACTGATAACAAAACAAGTTTCCCGTGGACTGATTTTTAATATTAAGTAAGCAGTTTGTTCTTTAAGAAAACTTTCCATTCTCAATACCAGCTTAACATTTTCTGCAGTCAGAGGATGAGAGGCCAAGAGATGTAGCCAGTTCATCAAAGATACATAAAACAGCTATTCTTTTATTTTTGTTTAATAAAGTACAAATGTTTGAAAAAAAATATACAGAGACATGAGCTAAAGTTGATTCATTTTGTCACTCTACAAATCATGGTTTGTTATTCAGTGGAAGGTCGAAAATCCAAAACCAACAGGGGGCAGACGTAATTATCAGCATGTCCCCAATATTTACTGTCTCCTAATAAGCTGCAGACATGGTACAGACAATAGCCTGTCAGTGTTATGTTGAGTTTATTTTTATTCTATTTTGCTCTTGCCGTTTCATCAGCAGATAAGGACTGGCATGGTGTGAGAGCAAGTGTTTAACTCTGCCTTCGTGGTTTCTGGTTCTGATCGATGGAACGACCGCTTACCACTGGAGAGATGGAGGGAAAGGAAGTGAGAGAGACAGAGGGAGGATTTACGCTGGCACCGCATTTTTTTGTCCAATTAATATATTGCCAGAGTGTTGCGTATTTTACATGACAAAGGAGGGTAATATTAAACTGCCATTTGTAATGAAAATGCACTTTGCAAATTAAAAAGTGCAGAAACCCAATTTTTCCCACCTCTTTAGGAAATAAACAGTCCTTAACCAATTAAAGTGCATTGTAATAATTCTGTGATTTATTGCAGGTTGTTTAACTTTCAAAACTCAGCTAACCTATATTAAGGTCACAATCCATCATGTCTTGCATGGAGTGCTGTGGAGTAATGGCTGTTGTATTAGCTGCTTTTGATGATAGTATGAAAGAAGTATTAGCACTTGTCAACAAAACTGCTTACAACATAACATTAGCATGCATGAGCTGCGTCGCCTATTCATTATCTTGGCAGCTCCACACACGCCGCTGCAGCCTTCTATAATGTTTTGCCGGGCCTGGAGCACATGCATGCTGTTTGGTTTTAAGATAGAGCTGCTACATGCAAACCACGGGGCACGTTCTGGTTGCAATGCAAACAGACAGAGAGGAGATGAAACTGTCTCCATGATGCTATAGACAGAAGAATCGAGGGAGGAAGGGACAGATTGAATTAGGGATGTAAAGGATAAATGAGATCGCTCTCTGTGTTTGCATTGATCACTTATGTAAAGCCTGGAATTATGTGCTATAAATACTGAAAAAAATTACCATGGCCATGTGAGCAAAAAAATAGAAAAAAAAAAATCAAGACAGATGATGAAATGCAAAACTGCACTGATAAGATAAGCAACACTGTAGAGATCAGCTGAGGATGAAGAATGACTGGCAAGAGAAAAGGTTGAGCCGATAGAGACAAATGGAAAGATGTGGGCACAGACATAGAACGACCTAAGCCACAGGGGTAACATTCGGAGGGGTGTTGAGGCAGATACAATGTGGGGAAAACAGAGAGAGAGAGAGAGAGAGAGCTTCTGTTTGAGTAGCAAGTGTTTCAAAAGACACAAGAGATAGACATGATGACTGGGTTGAGAGCGGGAGAGAGAAAGCAGAAACAGATGTAAACAGAGAGCAAGTTACAGCTGAACAGCGCTGAAGGGCACGGCAGGGTACCAGCCATGGAGAGAAAGATGCAGAGATGCGGGGCGGTGTGACATGGTGACATTTGCCTCCGTAAATGGGCTCTCTGGCTTTAGCCGCGCAGTCTGGTGCGATGCCCCCCGACTGTGAGCCAAGAATGCACTTAGCTCAACAAGAGCAAATGAATGGCCCTGTTTTGACTTCTACCATTACACTCCTTCTCCCTGATAGCTGGTGCTGGATGGAGTAGGTCTTTGTTGGAGCACGGGGCTCCCTGCATGTTTAAACACCCTTGCGCCGTGGTTTAATTACTGTGTTAAATCAGCACTTGGTTAATTTGTGGATTAAGTAGACAGGCCTCAATTCTGTAGTTGTAACTAATTTGGTCTATTGCACTTCTGAAGCGACTAAGATTACCGTTCATTGGTACAATGCCTTGCAAAGGTATTTATATCCCATGAACATCTTGACATTTTGTGTCACATTACAAATAACAAACTTCAGTGTTTTTTATTAGGATTTAATTGACCAACATAAGAGTAGCGTATAATTGGGAGGACGAAGGAAAATCAAACAAGGTTTTCAAAATTTCTGTCATGTAGTCAAGCCTTTTACTCTGTTGCCCATAAATGAAATTTAGACTAACCAGTTGAATGAGGATAGATGTCACCAAGTTATTAAACACATTCCACCTGTGAGTAATTTAATCTCAGTTTATGCAGATGTTCTATGAAGGCCTTAAAGGTTTATTAAAGAACTTAGTGGAAAAATGGCATCATGTAGACCCAGGAAGTTGTGCTTAGAGAAGATTTAGTTCCAAAAAATTCCCAAGCTTTGAACACATAATGAAACAGTCTTCAATCATTCATGCAAAACTGAAAAATATGGCACAACTGCAAATCATCATCTATCTAAACTGACAAGCTGGCCGCGGTCAGCATTAATCAGAGAAGGAATCAAGAAGATGATGGTCACTCTACAGAGGTCTGAAAACATGTCAACATTCACCAAAGTCATCATGCTACCTATTCAGTGGAGCTAATTGTAGCATCTAAGGATTCATGTGTCCTTGGCCAACACAGCTGAACATCAGGCTTAGATTATTTAGTTCGTTAAAGTTAATTTAAGGCGTAGATCTTGATGAGACAAGAGATGAGACAAAAGACTGTATTTCTAATTTGTTTTGCGACTTAATCTTAAACAGATTGTTTTATGTTGGCTAATTGTAATTTTATCATTCAGACTTTTAATTTTACAAAATCCCTGTTGGCTACATTGGGAAAAAATTTAAATGCTTATTGGTCACACAGGAAAAAAAATGTTGATATTTGACCTGTCATGTAGTAACCATTACTCATCTGTCTCTGATCATTCAGTCTCTTAAGTCCCACTGCATGTGTTGTTATTTAAATCTTTCTCACTCTCTTCTTTTCCTCTGTAGCTCCAGCTCCCTGATGATTATTCATGTGCATTTAACTCTCAAACAGCCCCTCATTAACTGTGGCACGCTGGGCCATACGTTGGGCCAAATTACGCAGCTCTGACATACACAAACCAGCAGGAGGGGGAGGAGGACAGGAGAGAGCAGAGCCATTGGGATAAAAGGCCTGGCTCTCTCCTTGGTCCTTCTCTAACCACAGATAATGGCTGCCAACGTGTCTGTATGCCCTTTTAAAGCAATCAGCAATTTTGCTTTTTGCGGGGACTGGAGCTGGGATTGAGGAAAAGGGAGAAGAGGGGGAGGGTGTTGAGGAGCTGGAGGCTGAGGTCGGCGAGGAGGTAAACATAGAGTCAAGATCGGACTCTTAACATCAAACAAGTGGGAATGAGGCAATATGGAAAAGTTGGACAGGGGACTTTCTTAGTCTAAGCAAGAATAACAACAGTTTTCTTGTTCTTCAATCTTTGGTAGTATTTCTGTCTAAACTTTATTGCAAAAGTGCAATTTCTGAAAAACGTCCTTGTGGATTAAAAAAGGCTGCTGCTCAAACAAAGCAGCATCCTCTTGACCAGCTTCACTGATAGAACAATCCGCAGACTTTACTCTGCAGACTTTACTCTGCAGACTTTACTCTTTCCATTTATACAGATTTATTTTTGTGTTGATGCATTTATTGTTTGCACATATAATGGCAAAATTGATTTAATGAGGTTCTAGCTGAGAGAGATGTGAACACTAAAACTACAACATTAGTGTACTCCCAAATGATTTTAAAGTGCCTTTTCTCTTACTTTGACTGTACCTGGGAAGCATTTCAGACCTTATGATCTGTCTATTTTTATGTAAAATGGATGTCTGGAAATCTGCTTTTGCTACAAATAATGACAAAAGTTGCTAACACATTTACTTGGCAGCGATTTTGAAACATCTATATTTAGCTCCATCCAGCATCAACTCTGATCAGCTTCCCAGTCCTTATAAAAAAAATGATATTCCCACAGAATCACTCTATCACCACCATGTTTAAGCATAGGGATATTTTCAGGGTTAGTTTTCCACCAGACATGGCATTTTGCATAGTCAAAATTAATTTGTCTCATTTGACAAAAAAACAAAAAACAAAAACATCTTCCACATATTTACTGTGTACCCGAGATGCTCATTATAGCCATCTACACTTGAAGGGATAGTTTTTGTTTTGTGTAGTAAATGATGAAAAGAAAATTCCTCTTCCTTCTGGATTAAAATTCTTTGCAGCTATACATAAAACATGATATATAAAGAAGTCTTTAAAGGCAATGTTGCATGAAGACTATGATGGAAGCCGCATACTTCACATGCTGATCCCTGTGCTTATTCTAAATGAATCATTTTCATGAAGTCCTTCATTAGCACAGCAAACAAGGCTAAATAATCTAAACAAAAAAGGGGAAAATAGCTGCCCAATTAAATCACATCGTATGTATGAAGTGATGATGGCAACAATTATTTTTCTTGCTAATGCAGCACTCGAAGACCACAGCACAATCAAAAGCCTTTATCACTCATTATCAGCTGAAGTCCTAAGAATGATGATCGCCAATAAGTGGTGGGAAAGTGTAACAATGGATCTCTGTAACAGACAAATCAACCCTTAACAGAGAAATTAACCTTCAATCATCACAACAGCAAGGTGATTAGTCTCAGTCTGACAGTATGTATGCCCTGGGCCATCTCACCCTCTCTCTCTTCTTCTCTCTCTCACACACAAACACACAATGGCAATCACGTCTAATACATGTGATGTGAAGGGGACCGCAGAGAGAGATTCTGACATTTTACAGAACATAATTCACAAGTGGCTCATGCAAAAAATTTTGCTTTTTACTACACCTCGTAAAAAGTATTCCTACTTCTTCAAGTTCTCCACAGTTACTCAACTAAAAAATAACCGCTAAATGAATGGAAATGAGACATGCCTTTTATTTTATTTTTCTACAAATAGCATTTTAAAAACTTTGTTGAACATGTGTATTCAGCTCCTTAACTCTGATATCCCTAAATAAAATACAGCACACCCAGCTTTAGAAAATTACTTCATTCATCAGTGTATAATGTTATCTTAGAGAGATCAAACGTGAGTTGTTTTTTTTAATTTATTTATTTTAGGATAAACCACACTGTAAAACACTGCATGAGCAGCACTATGATGCAGGGCATTTCTTTTCAGCAGGGGGTTAGCACAGTGGTCATAGCTGATGGGCAGATGGATGGAGCCAGCACAGGAAAATCCTGGAAAAAATCTTGGGCAACAACCCCTAACATTTAACCACAGCAACGAAATGGAATGGTCCAAATGTATTAAATATTTTCAAAGCGAACATAGGAGGATGTGTATAATCTACATAGTGAATTTAGCTTGGAATCAGATTCTTCTACATGTCAAGTTAAAAGGAAGAAAAGCCTGCATAGCTTTTTGCCATCTGGGAAAAAGCTCCTGCTATAAATCCATAGAATAGGTTTTATGTGGTTTGTAGGGTACGCAGGGTATAATACTGTCAGTCACTGGTCTTAACAGAATCAATTAGAGCAGGCTGTGTTTGTACAGATCAGCCACAGATGAACCATAATAACAGCGAGAATGGGAAAAAACAAGTTTTGGTTGACCTTAGCCATCAACTAAACAACGTAAGCATTACAAATCGGTCTTTATTGAAGATCACATTAAAATTACTCATCACCGCATCTCCCTGCTAGTAGTTTGGCAATCAAATGAAAATGTGTTCTAATTTGATAGCTGCTGCGAGAGTGACCTCAACATAATGTGAGTAAATACCCTTTACAGCGAAGCAGAATTGAGACTAATTCTACATAGCTTGTCACATCTGACATTGGGCCTTAAGGTTTCTGTGGGGGGAGGAAGGGTTAGTGCCATATGCTCAGTAAATGACAGCTACATAACAGCAGTGTGACAACACAGAAGTGCATACTTCTCATGGGATGGAGAGTGTGTGTATGTGTGAGAATCACAGATGTTACAGTCTGAGGTCTGGTGCAGATGGCACTGAGCACACTTGTCACTGAGCTCTTTCCTGTAAAGAGCAGCAACCTTAGACATGCTGATACCTAGGTTGTGCTTAGAGTATAGGAAAATGCATTCTGTACACATTCGGTCACAGATAAGGTGGTTCAGTTAATTAGATGAGTCAGTTAATCAGATCATGATTTAAGTGGGCCAGTTTAAGATAAATTAAACAGAAAGCCACCAACACAAAGTTGACGAAAGCAGCTGTGTGAGTTGGTCCACTTTGAGAACAGTAAGCACAAATACAGAAGGGAAAATATACCTAATGCATTTTCACCACAGTATAATATCTGACATACAAAACTCCACGTGCAGTTTGGATAAAGTAAAATATTTCCTTTAGCTGCTTCATGGGCAGAGGTAACTGTTCCTCCTTCTGTTACTGAGCACTACACAAAACCAACCACATGCCTACTCCCCTAATTGAACCATTTCTGATTTATTATAAACATTATCTAACATAAATAACATGTCATACAATTAAACATTAAACATTTAAATCTCAACAATCTCTCTATGTGATAAAAAAAAATCACATTAAGTAACGGTTTTACAATCAACAAGCTGCTTTTAAAGCATCTGCAATCAGTGGAGAAAAATTCAGTTGAGGTATGACCAATCAATATATTGAGCCTTTTCTTGTGTGTTTTAATCTAAAGTGGTCCTCATGCTAAGAAAGTTTTCTAAAATTACCCTTTTCTTATTTTAAGAGATAACATAAATGGTTAATAATTATTAAATTGGTTGTAAAGAGTCTCTGCTCAGTGTAGAATGTCTAGTTTAGGTCTGACCTGCATAAAAAATTACAGTGTTTATATAGAGAAGGTCAAATTCATCTCATACTCCATAAAAGTTACAATAAGAGTACTTTAACTTAATTTACATACAAACTTTTGTGTTATTACACCTGTGATGTACAGCAACATCTCGTTATCGGTGCCCGTGAGCATGCAGATGGAAAACTCCTTTTCTTTTTGCTTGATGGTACTCCGCAGGCAGTGCCACCCTGAGCACAGAGCCACACTGCATGCATAAAAAAAAACAAAAACATTACTGTCCGTGCGGCAGACAGATGTCACATAAAGCTGCAGAAAAAATAGAAAGTCTGTTCTTATAGTCCTGAGACTACTACAGCGTTTATAGTGTTTGAAAAGATGAAAAATATTTTTAGGCTATTTTCCATTGTTTGTAATTACAGAAAATGTAAAACATTTACAATTTCAGAATTTCAAAATCAGAATGTATTTGGTCTGAAATAAAATGTTAAACACCTAACTTGGAATCAAAACTGAAGTGTTTCATCACCATCTGTTATAATGAATTTCTGCACAGATCCAGTTTAAAAGAATCATTTAATCATTTTTAGTGCCAGTTAAAAGTCAGGTAAGGGTTTTGTGCTCAACCTTTGAAACAGAGGCAACACACCGTTTGCTACAGGGCACAGTCACATACACAGAAAAGGGGGGGAAAAAAACAGCACTCTAAATTATTTAGCTCTTATGGCATTTTATAAAATTGCTTTTAAACTTTTAAAGAGAATAATTTTCCTAAAAGCTGCAATATTTTTTAAAAAAGTAGTTGCTGCCAAAATGCCAGATTTAATTGTTATCATTGTCCTCAACCAAACAAAATCATTCTGACATTTTGTACTGAAAAACAGTTCAGACAAAATGGTATTTCATTAAACATGCGAGACTCATTTCCACTGTCAAAAACCAGTCAATCCTTACATTTCCCTAAGCATAAATAGACTTAGACCTATTACAAAAATTTCACTGTATCAGACTTTTATGTGGACATGGATGCCAGCCAATCTGTAAGCGCTGACTTGCATAACATGGTACAGAGTCGAGGAGAAGACCTCACAAGTCAAAAAGTCAGTTTGACGGCCATACACTCCCCAGTCAGACACAGAGTAAACACACTGAAGAACACAGGGTAAAGGTGTTCTCTTGGGGGTTAAAAAAAAAGCCTCAGGGGATTTGCCTTGGTGCAGAGTGCCACCTTGTTGTCAAGAATGCAATGACATGTTTTTCTTGTCTCCTTTTTTTCAAACCCACTTCTGACAGATGCTCACATTCGAAACAGTTGCTCAATTGATTCTAACAATGAAAAAGCTACCGAGATTAGCTATTGCTCTTATTATTAAAGAGAAATGGCAGGATGGGGGCACCATGGCATAAGTGGCTCAGCTGTATCCTTACATCATAAAATGACAAACAGAAGCTTACATTTCTACTGCATATTATGCAAGGTTTAGACTCAAGGTTTAGACTCAAGTTTTAGACTCAAGATAGCATTAAAAAAGGACTTTCGTAGATCGACCCTACACTAAGATTTCAATAATTTTGATGAAAAATATTTGAGTTTGTGGCAAATACATGTGATGTCCTCGAAATTCAACACTATTTTCACTTGAAAATATTATATTGGCAGTCAGTTTCCATCATCAGATATATTCGGCCAAAATTGCTAAACATCTGAGGAAAGTGACAATATCCAGAAAAATTACAATCTTAATACATTCTTTGCATTCTTGATTTGCAAAGAATGTATTTTTTGTACATTTTACTTTGCAACAATGCAAGCTTGTTTTGTATTTTATTGCTATTTTTTTAATAGGACAACACAAAGTAGCATATAAAATTGAAGTGGAAATCTGAAAAATAAGGAGTGTATATTTATTTAGCCAGTTTTACTATTTTAACCCCATGATGAAATCTAGAGCAACCAATTTCCTTCAAAAGTCTCCTAATTAGCGGTGGTCTTTCTGTGTGTAATTCAGTCTCAGCATAAATCCAGCTGTTCTGTGAACGTTTTACAGGTCAGTTAAGCAATATTAGTGAACAAACATGCAGACCAAGGATCACATTCAGAGTTTAAAGCATGCTTTGGTTATATTGTAACAGCAAAGCTTGGGACAGTTCATTAGGATCTGTTTAAGAAACAGCATAGTCTCAAAATGGACAGAGTATCAGATGATCAAGATGCAGCTGAGATGGGAGAGTGTATTGACTGAACAACTATTAGCACTGCACTCCATACACTTGTATTTTATAGAAAACCACCCATGTAGGGACTCAACAACATGTGGAAGAAGATCTAAACAGGTGCGATGAGTATGTGTGGGATGTCCATCAAAAGTCTTGCCACTGTAATTGCCGCAAAAGGTGGATCCACAAAGTATTAAATCTGGAGGGGTGAATGCTACTTTTTTTAGATTTTTATTGGTGAGAATTTTTAAAGAGCAATAATTATTTCCCATATTGTTTTCAATATTTGTGCTACTGTGTGTTGGTCTATGAAACAAAAAAATCCAAAAAAGAAATATGTTTGTAATTCCAGAAAATGGGAAAAAGCAAAAGGCGTATTATTATTTTTACAAACCACTGTAGTTTATGTGTTGAAGATATCTATGTCTTCAGTGTCGGATTTTAATGATGAAGAAAAGATGAGTTAAGCATATCTCTTTACGTTAGTTTTTAAAATACTAAAATTCACTATAGTAAAAAATTAATCCTCATTTGAAGCTGAGCTGTTAGTATGTCATGACAGTCATGAGGCTGTCAATAGCAGTCAGCCACAGGATTCTTCAGTTTTGCTTCAAGACTGACTGCTACCAGAGATTCTTCCTGCATCCCATTAAACGATGCCCTATGAGTTAGAGGAGCATTTAATATTTTTTATGTGTTTCATTGGCTCTACTGGCCTTTATTTGAGTAGACAGAAAGGAAAGTGGGTAATGAGAGAAGGGGAAGACATGCAGCAACAATCATCAGGCTGGGATTTGAACCTGTGACGGCCGTGGTGATTCCTCCACACTTGGGTTATGCTTTACCTCTGTGCCACCACAGCACCTCAGGTCAGAATTTAATTTCAATTTAATTTAATTCATTCAAAACTAAAGTATTTTTGAAATTTAACTGAAGTGTATGCAAAAATGTGTGGTTGGGAAGGCATTGGCATCAAACTCATATTTAGGACTGTGGTAACTGAAATGCAGCTCAGTACATGGTGAGATATACTAGGTAAAGGGTTTCACTTAATGAGGAGAGAAGGAAGGAAGGACTGAAGGGTCATTTTTAACAAGACATCTGGCTCAAGCTTATTTCTCTCTGGGAGGAGCCAAAAGGGGAGAGCAGATAGCAGGAAAAAGTGTTTGACCTTGAACTTGTTTGACTGGCATGTTCTCACACACAACATCAAACTGTAATAAATGCCCATATGCTGAACACTATGAGGTCATGTGTGCTGTTTTCTGTACGGGAGCTGGTTTCTACAGAGCAAAGGAAAACAGTGTGAAGCCGGCAGGGTGCTGACACATTAGAGGTGGAGACAAGAGGATGGAAACACTGTGCATCTCTGTGCTGTAATTGTGATGGGAGGTTTCTTTTGCATGTATGTGCAGGACAAAATAAAGCTTATGCCAGTTTATACTTCAAAGCATAAACTGGCAAATATGCAGCTTCTTACACACACATAAACACATGCAGTACTCTTTTTCTATATGCATACAAGATCCCTCACACAAACCTCCCTGTGCCTCTTGAAGTATGCAGTGTGTGTCTGTGTCTGCTGCATATGTGGCCCCATGCATAAACAATGTGCCCTGAGAGACAGTGGAGTGTGATACTATGGCCCTTAGCACAGCTCCCATGAGCCTCTCTGTCCCCACTATAACCACTTTCACACTCAGTCTCTTTCTCTCTCACACACACACGCACACGGAGATAGGGTAAAATAAGAAAGAGAATGACAGAGAAAGAAAAAAAAAAACAGGAATGTGTGCAAAAGGCAGCACACACAATACAAATACATGTTTACTGCCAAACACATTGAGACATATAGGGATGCTCCATGTATCCCTGCAGGTAAGCATACACTTAAGCATCAAATGTACAAAAAAACATTTTGAAGATAAAATAAAAATGGTCTATGAGGTAACACTGTGAACGTATTTACAGTATGCTACAGAAGCAAAAAGATTTCCTCTCTTTTCTTTTTTGTCACACTTAAACATCTTCGATCATCAATCAAATTGTATTATCATAGGAAAGCCTCCTACATACATAGCATCATCTTTATAAAAACAAATATCTCCCCTACTTTATTTTTAAAAAAATAATACTGTACACATGAGATTGTTTACAAAAAGGTTTTCATTCACAAAAATCTGCACAAATACGCCACTTTTAAACATCCCGAACACACCACGGAACACTCCACCAAGCTAAAGCCTATGTCAAAATCCTTCAAAACAACCACGGCAAAACTGGCAAAGGCAACATTGAACAGTATTGTGCTTCGGTATTGGGAGGGAGAGTTGGTGTAAAACAGCTGACCTCCAAACGATCTTTCTCCATTGCTCCTCAACGTATTGCAGCAATTGGGCATGTTAAAACAAACAAATAAAAAGCGTCTGAACCGACAAAGAAAAGCAATATGTTTTTCTCCACACAATGGCCAAGTCAATAACAATAGTCGCACAGGTGATGTCAGCGCCACATTATTTGTCACAGATCGCGATGCGCGGGTACGTTTTCATTTTACCCACATTTCTTTTGATCTAAACAGCTGGCGTCAGGTTTGTCTTTTATGAGAGAAATCCTTCTGTTGCACAGAAAAAGAAGCAATTTAAATTTTCTGCAGCAACAGCACCAGCAGTTTGATTAGAATAAACATTAGGAGGAAATTAATGGTTTGAATTTGAAGCAAGATAGTAATAGCTGGCTGTACGATCATAAGACCCTCATCTTGTAGTTAATGCTCAATTATTTCCTGAAGGTGTAAACCAAAAACACTAAGTTTGATTGGTTCAACTTATGATGAACAGTTAGACTGCTATAGAGTCTCCTCTCATAATTCTTAAGTGGTATTTAAGGTGTTTTATCTGGTGATCAGTCAGTTTAGGAAAAGGACATCTTATGAGCCCTGAGATTTTTACACAACATGATTATTCTCATGTAGCTTTCGTCAGAAAAAAAAACAGTATAAACATCTTTCATTTAGAAAATCAATTATCAAAATTTTGGCCAAAACATTGCTAAACCTCAGCCATCAATAATCCGAAACCACTCATGCCAAGAACAGAAAACAGACAGATTTATCAAAATTGGACAATGACAGATTGGGAAAATGTTGCTTGTATACAACGTAAAATTAAAGCTCCATCCCGCCTTTAATCAATGCTTCAGGTGAAATGGTGTGGAGGAACGTGTTTTCTTGGAATACTAGCCCTCTTGTGACCAAAGGAACATTCTTTAAAAACCACAGCCCATCTGAGTATAGTTACTGACTATATCCAGCTTTTAATGGCTACAGTCTACTCATCTTCTGGTGGTTACTTCCAGCAGGATAATGCACCATGTCATAGATCTCCAATCATGCCCAAGTGGTTTCTTGAACATGACAATGAGTTCACAGTCCTCCACAGTCACCAAGTCTCAATCCAATAGAGCCCTTTGGGGACTTGGTTGAAATAGAGATTTAAATTATAGATGTGCCACCAACTAATCTGCCGCAACTGGATTACGCCATCATGTCAATATGGTCCAACATCTTTGACGAATGTTTCTGACACCCTGCTGAATTTATGCCACCAAGAATTAAGGTAGTTCTGAAGGTGTAAGAGGGTCCAACTTTGAAATTGTGCCAAATAAAGTGACTTGTTAGTGTATCATTGCAGTTTTTAGCATTCTTTTGAATAGACTGTTATCAAAAAAAACCTATCCTTGAGTCAGGACAATGAAGTCCTCTGAAAAAGTACAACATCTGTTCCAGGATTAATCTTCCAATAGCTTGTTGGCAGCTGAAATATATTAATTGTTGCATTTCTTATGTGTTTTCTAAGCTCAAAACAAACAATAATGTTTGTGAAACAGGCAGTACAAAGAAATAGGTATTTAAAAACCAGGACGATATAAATTGAGATTTAAAAACTGGAGGGATGCAAAAAGAAATATTTGTTTTTGTTCACCAATGATAACATAAAGTCAACTGAGGTTTGGATGAAATACCTGAAGGTAATTTAGAACGGACATTTAAGAAGCAACAGCACAACGCTGATCTGTGTATAATGGGCATCAAAAATAGAAGAGAGAGTTGGTTAATGAAATAAAAAGGAATTTACTCAGCATTATGAAAGAGATAATTGAGATATCCAACTCCTGACAAAGTGTGCTATTTCAGTGGTGCTGAAGAAAAACACAGCAGAGGGAGGAGGGAAAGGAGACAGGAGAGGGATGGGGAGAGTCGAGGAGAGAAAGAGGGAAGTCTAGAGGGAGGTGACAGTGGTGTATGTGGCTGTGCTGTCTGTCTGACCTGATTGCAAATAAGCGAAGGAGCTCCGCTGTGGCCCAGAAGCACTTCCTCATGCACACTTCTCCTCTCTCCCACAAACACAGACAGCTTTTTCCTTTAATAAGACTGCTTAATGGTGCCTCTTCATACACACACACACACACACGCCAACCACCGCAGTAAAATATGCATGTGCGTGCGTGTATTTGAGTGCGTGCACGGATACATGTATCTGGTGAGGACATGGACAAGGAGGAGGATGGAAAGAGGAGAGAGTGGGTTGCTGTAGTGAGACAGCAAGGAGAAAGGAGGGTGGAGAAGAGGGGCTGGGGGTGGGGGCTAAGGAAGGAGGGGCAACGGTGGATTTCCGAGATGCATTTGCAATTTAAAACACGGTTTGGTATAATGAAAATGTAAAGCAGTGGTTTTATTTTATTCAGTGTGGCAGGTTCAGATTCCCAGTGAAGCTCCACTCGAGCAATCAGTCCATTCATAATTGAATTTTGTTCAGGAGCTGCGCCTGCTTGTGTACGCGAGTAGATGAGTGCACACACATGCGCGTGGCACGTGTACACACACACTCAGGGTTTTCTTCGGAGTGTGTCAAAGTGCACATCGCAATAAAACTCTCTTCTTTTTCCAGCTGCTGACCCTAATATGAAGTAGCCAATTAGAGATCTTTATTTAATTGCTGGGGTACTCGTCCTTGTTGCACACTGCCACGCTCTGCCGAAGACTGGCACCGTGGCATTGGGGCAGGGGCCAGGGACACACACTTGCACATTCACGTATATAAACAAATATACTTTCTGCATTTCACTGATAAATCCCAAAGAAAATAAACTTGCCCTGGCCAAATTATTTCAGATTGTATAAGAGGCAATACCACTTTAACAATGTTAAGCAAAATGAACCTACATGTTTGCACCATACATTAAATTAGAAAACACCCCTGTGAACCTGCTCCAAAATATCACTGCTCACAGTAGATCTATGATCAAGTCCAACTTCTTGATTAGTTAGTTTAAATCCCAGTAGTTATTGTATGAGCTCACATGAAGTATATCCACTATTCCGTCAAATTATCTACTAAACATTGTTCAAAAGTAACAAAAAAAATTCATCAAGCAGGAAAACATGGCTACCTGTTTAATAGGCCGTTAGTTCTCTCATTGTTGTCAAAACAACACTAACGCTTGTCTCACTGACTCTGGAGGGCTGAAGTCCCACACCCCTTCTCTACAGCATCTTGGTTCCTCATCTAAATGATGGAAATATACTTGGCTATCCATGTCACGAAAAAAAATATTACTTAATGAAACGAGGCTACCTTCTCCTCTTACTCTGTGGTCATGCTTTCGTGGTACTTTAGGTGGGTGACAGTGGTCAGTTTGGGCAACTTGAAAATGTAATCAACAAACTGTGAAGTCGTGTGAGTTGTGACATCTTTGTGTCAGAAATGGAATTAACTAATTCAACAATTTGAACTAGTGTATTTTGACTGGAACAAACAGACCAGTTTTGGCATTCACCCATGACTTTGTTGTGGGTTCACCACTGTTAAATCATGATGTAGAGATGCTGAGCACTGCTGACTGGGAACCCAAAACAGTTGCAGTTTTGGGAAATCTCTGGCCCAGTCTACCAGTTATGCCAATATTGCCGTTGTCAAAAACTCTTATGTTTGCTCTTTTTGATGCTTCCCACACATTTATTTTGAGGACACAATGTTTGGCTGTTGCCTACTAAAGTCTACACAGTAACAGGTGCATAAGATATCACTAGTGTCACTCACCCACCATTGGTGATAATGTTATGTTTGAGTAGTGCCAAGTTGTAGTAGAACAAAAGATCCACCAAATCCACCACTAGAAAGCTAGTGTTTTGATTGACAAATGTTTTGTAACTATTTTATGAAACATGCAATGTATTTACTTTTTGGTTCTATGATGCCAAACATTAGAAAGGTAACACACATACAGGTAAATGCATCTTTTCACAGAGTCTACAGCTTACAAAATAATAACTCAAACTTGTGTGCCAAGAACTAGTTATAGCCCATTTTTATAGCCTCATCTTGTTCTTCATATCTCTCCTAAGTGACTCTTTCCTCCTGGTCTTAAAACTTCATGCCATTTCTTCCTTGCTGTCCTAAATCTGGTCTTGCTCCTTCCCCTCCTCCTCCTCCTCCTCCTCCATCTTTAAATCTCTGTCTCTTCTGCTCCCTGGCTGTCAGAGAGTATCAGATCGGTAGTTAGATCCATGGCTGAGGCCAAGCTGGCCTCTTCGCTCTCAGCACTCTACCACAACACATCATTACAGCTGACAGCAGGACTTCACGATGCGCCGAATATGCACACACATGCAACGGTGCAACATGCAGCCATGCTTATTTCACTGGTCTCTCTCTCTCTAACTTACCAGCACAAAGCATAAGGTTTCCACATATTTGTTATTCATCACTTTGCCCAGCACTTTATGGTGCATTTAGAGATACTGTGTTTTTAAAATGCGCAAGTAATTTTTTAACAGATGGATTGGTTTTGTTGCTTATACCTAAGGTTTAAAATGAAGGGTACAGAGTTGAGGGGGAGGGCAGGAGGGCGCTTTCAAAACTAACAGCAGCAATATGCCAGTGCTGACGGGAAGCGTTAGCCTCTCTAGGACACTTCCAGAGAGAGGAATAGACCCTCTTGTAAGCCTTAAGAGTCTGTGTGCGTGTAGGCGTGTGTGTGCGTGTATTTGTATGTGTGGACATGTTTTAAAGGCAGGCTAGGGATTTTAAAGCTTCTGCTAAAGTGGGGTTTACATTCACTCACACAGAAATAATTCACTCTCACTTTGACAATACACCTGAGAATACACTCAACCAACAAGTAGAACAGCAAATCTAACACTTTGCCCACTTTGATCGGCTACCGGAAAACAAGTCGTTTGTGGTGTTGTTGGGGGGGGGGGGGGGGGGGGGGTGCGGCTGTGGTATAAGAGGGTTGGGCTAAGTGGAGGAAGGGGAGTGAATGTAGGTGGAGAGATTTGAGAAATGATGCCCAGAACAAACTGCCCACTTCCCTCCCCTCTGGGTAAGATAAAAAGGAGGAGAGTGAAGGCAGAAACAAAACACACTAATCTTTTGGCTTCACGGGAAGCCACAAAGCATCATTTACACGGCGGCGCTAACAGGAGAGCACCAGGTTTCCTGATTTGTAGCGAGCAGCCTTGTTCTAGATAGAGATATTCAGACTGTCAGTATAAACTGCTTCTGTTTTCGTTTTGCATTTATTTCAATGCCAGACCCAGGGCATAAATTTTTCATCACCTGCTAAGCTATGAATAAAAGATTAAAAAAAGAACTGAGAGGAGCGGAGGGGAGGGAGGGGCTTAGAAAGAAAAAGAGGGAGAAAGGGAGAGAGATACAAAAACTCTAACAGATGTGGTGCATGCAGTGTAACGTGCAAGCGCTGTGTGCATAGTGAGAAGGTCTCCCCTGTCTCTTTGCCCCCAGATTCCCAACTCGCCCCCATCGCCTCCTTCTCCACCGTCCCACTATACCAATAACAGCAGAGCAGCGGCTACAGTGCAGGGTAAAGACGCGATAATGAGCAGGAGGCAGAAGAGCACCTCACCTTGGCTTTTTATAGGATTACCTGTGAGGTGAACTTTCTGCTCTGTGAGGGGATTCATCAGTACATCCTCTGCTCTCTCTCTCTGCCCTCAGCGGTCTTTGACAGGCAGGGCGCGAGTGAGATGTCGAAGAGTTGCCAGAAAATTCTCCGCAACGCAGAGCTGACAGGTTCAGGTGTGGGTTAAAGAAGGGAGAAGGAGGACAGAGGGAAGAATGAAGGAGTGTCAGGATGGGGAGGGAGTCCATCTCACGTTTTAGTTCTGTAATTCCGCCTTTCTTTCTGTTGAGTTAGGTTTATGGCGCGTTACATCCCACCACATGTGGTCTATGACTGTTAAATCTGTATATACCTCACACCATTACCTCCATTCCACCCGGACGACTCGTACCTGACAGGATGGCACCTTCATTATGAGGAGTTTTGGTGTCACTTGCATGTTAAATGAGAATCTTCAGTTTTAGTTACAGTCATATAAGTTTAATGGGCATGCCATCTTTTGGTGTGTCAAACTGTGTTTTTATAAAATGTCTATACAACATATGGAATCAGAGTCAGCTTTATTTGCCAAGTTTGTGCTTAAAAACGAGTAACTTTACTTTGTTTATGCTTTTCTCCCAATGAAGACTTAAAATATATAAAAAGCAAAAATAAAAAATAAAGGTTTTTTTTCTTCTAAATATATTATGATTTTGCAAAAGGAAGACAAAGTTGAATTAGTGCAAAAAAGCTACCTATCTGTCTTTCTAGTCATATTCAATACATTAAAAATCAGTCATTGAAATCCTTATTTTTTCTTATGTAATCCACCAAGTTTCATCTGTTTAATTGTTTATACAAATTCTGAAAAACGCATCCAGTTCAGTCCAAATTTTATGCGTTCTTTGATATTTTGCATTTAAAACAACTGCCAACTTGGTTCATACTTTACATCTTGTACGATGTTAGAACCGATGCAGTGCTTCAGACAAATAACATTTTAGCAACAGTTAAACATGGAGGGGCTGCTAATGGAACCATGGGTTCTGCTCACTACCCATAGATTTTGAAGGAGAATCTTCAACCATCAGCTCATGACCTTAAGCTGAAGCACATTTGGATTACAAAGCAGATTGCTTCTCCTAAACACACTAGCTGTTATGCGGGGACTTAAATCCAATCGAGATCCAGTGACATGACCTTAAACAGGCCGTTCATGTTGCACAGCAATCTAGAGTGGTAGATTAAATTCATTGGTTGATTTAAGTGCACCGAAAGAAAAACAGAAGAAATCTTACACAGAACAGTTTCAATGGCACTAATCTATACTCGAGACTTGAAGTAAATAATTTAAATAGCAGTCACAGCCTTCTAATAAAACAACATTCTCACATGTAAATGTATACTGTAAATATATAAACAAATAGATTTAGTCCTGTAACCTTGTTTCCACATTAACATTCCCCTGGACCATATATGTTACCCTAGCCAAAACAAATTAGCTGCTACTGGAATATGTGTGTATTTGAAACAGAGATACATACACATGTATTTGTGCAGTATAGGTCACAAACACATGCATGCACCTGCACATATATATTTTATATACATATATAAAAAAACAAGAAGGCTTTAGTATACATAGGTGCAGGCAGAAATTCATCTCTGGCTAGACTTCGAGTAATGTATCCCACCAGGACTTGAGTTCCTCTTTGCAATTTAAAATAATTATTATGAGACCTGATGCTAGATGCCAGCCATAAGCTTCCCCATATAAATGAGGCAGTAAGTACATGTGCATGTGCGGGTTTG
This sequence comes from Xiphophorus couchianus, assembly GCF_001444195.1. Classification (NCBI taxonomy): domain Eukaryota; kingdom Metazoa; phylum Chordata; class Actinopteri; order Cyprinodontiformes; family Poeciliidae; genus Xiphophorus; species Xiphophorus couchianus. The sequence continues at coordinate 20,443,041 of NC_040239.1, forward strand.
GATGGATTTTACTGCTTACCTACTGAAATACATGTTGAGCACAGAATAATCTGGTCCTCCAAGATTCTGGAACTCAGACCGGGTTTATGTAAAGGAAAGGTGATTTATATATTTTTTTCTGTATATTTTTATGGCCTAAAACACTTACAATAGAAAAGTTTTATCAGAAAAGAATAAACAATAGCAGAAGAGTTGTGGCATTTGCTGTCAAACTACTGAATATAGGTGGAATATAAAATGTTTTTATGGAGTCTGTCAGGTTACATTCATGCTGGTATGGATTCCTGGGTTTCACGATGAGAATCTCAGCAGAGATTTTCAGATATTCTCTGTCCTCTGTTACGAGACTGGAATCTTTACAGACACAATGAATATGTGCTTTCTGGTAAAAAAAAAAAAAAAAAGGAAGTAGAGATGATGATGGTTAGTTCATTCTAGTGCTTGAGCTTACAAAGACATTTAAATGTCTTTGCGAATAAAACTGGAGTACAGTATCTGTGACCAGGTATTGGCTGGTATGAGATTCTCAGATCATGAGAAATTAGAGTAAAAATACCACAACTTAAAAGTATTATGAAATTTATGTAGATAATATTTAGTGAGAGTTACCTTAATAATGGTAGCAAGTCCATGCTTAAAAAATACTTGACACAAGAGTACTTAACCAACCGCAAAAGGGAGCAAAGAAAAAATGGATGAAGCAAACAAAAACAATGAAATGTGGATATTGGTTTAAAACAATATATATATTTTTCTGTTTTAGAATTACTTTATTCCTCAATGTTTTACACATCATACTCTTTGAAGCACTTGCCGTTGAATGCTCCTGGCTAAACACTACACCCGCATTATCGGACTGCTTTTAATTCAGCTTTCCTATGACCTCCTTCCTTGCTCCTTCAACTGCATCTCCTCCCAGTTTGGGTGAAGTTCATGCCAGGAGTAGACGACCTCAACCTGTCACACTATCATTGCCACTTCCTCCACCTGCCAGCCTGCTTAATCAAATTATCCCCTCACACATGCACACAAAAAGCCAATTTTTCAGGGAACTTCCCCCTATATTTCTTTCTTCCTACCTCCTTTATCTTCCTCGGATCTTGTTTCCTGTTCTCTTTTAATGTACTGGCCTCCTGCAGAGTGTATAAAAAATGTATGCAGCCACATTTCCTAAAACTTGTTAAAACCATGTGACTATCTCCTTATACTGAATTTGTGACTCTGGGTGGCTTTGCATGCATCTGAATCTTTTGCCAGTTCTGAGCGCAACATCATAACAATGGCTGGGGCTGCTGTTTCATGTTATTAGATTTCCCTCCTTTTCTGCTCTTTTTTTTGTTTCCTTCCAATGTGCCCATTTGCCCATTCTCCAAATGTCAACAGAATTTGGGCACATGGAGTGGCATCTGGTGCCACATCAACCCCAACGCACATGGATACAAAAAACCTCACAGCACGCCGAGTTAACCTGGAGCGCTTCCAAGCCAGCAGCCACTTGCTAGCTAAGTGCCGCAGCGCCAGTCAAGTGCACGTTCGGCTGTGCGCCCACCCGCATCACTGCACCGCTCACACATACACACGTGCTGGCACTTTCAACCCCCAGTGGCACTACAAGATGACAGGGAGACAGAAGGGCCTTGCCTTTCTGAGCCGCTCCCTGCATCCCCTCACCCACTACCACATACTGTACAGCTCACTACCTAACCCCAGAACCATACTGCATCTCCTTACACTTACTGGCTAGCTGTCATACTCTGCTACCTGTAAACCCAGTGTTGGTACACTTGCACAGTGTCTACAAAACAGAAAACAGAGACATGCAAACCAAAACACACATTCACTTTTACACACAAAGACAACATTCAGTCGATGCAAGGTTCTGGCCTTTCGAACATTGGGCTCCTCATGGTTTCCTATGCCATTTTTCAGAGAAAAATAAAGAAAGACATATGAGTGTACTCATATAGATCTTATTAATGGATATGTGTGGTTAAAAATGTAGCTGCACTGTTAAAACCCAAGGGCAGCAATGAGGGGTAAGTGAGTAAAAAAAAAAAAGAAAGGTGGCGAAAAGAAAGCAGAAACACAGATGAAGACCGACTTGAAAAGGTTTATTGGAAATTGCAACCTCAAGTTCTTATTCTTTCATAGACTAATGATGTATGACTCTTTCTAGAAAAGACTGGATGGGAAAATATAAATTCAGTAGATATTAAATATTCTCAGGGTATAATATCCTTCAGTAAAAAGTATCATAATTTCAATGTGTTAATATAAAAAAAATGCAAGGATTTAAAACAATAATGAAAACATAATCAAATTGCTTTTGCGTAAATCAGTTGGATAGCCAGGTTGTGGCTTGCCAACTTTATGTTTGGTGTAGCTACTCTGTAATGAAGGGCACGTTTTAAGTGTCTACGCCATGACAGAAATACATTCAAACAGCTAAATTGGTCTTTTCAGTTAGAATAAGAAAAAAATGTAGTTGCGTCAGCCAGCTGACAGGCAGTGTGTAGCAGCAGGTGAGGGAGGGCTAGTGCTTGTAGTGGTTACCATACACAATAGTAGAAGCTGCTGGTCACTCTGATACTTCCTATCAATTACGACAGATATGTAACGGAGATTTTTAAAAATCTTGATATATGTTGATACTGGTTACCAACCCGTGCTTAAAATCCTGCTTCAAAAACATGCAGAAAATGTTTTGTCAATATTGTCAATATTACTCTGTTAAAAACCTCTGGCACAAAATTCAAATATATCCTCACTGCTTTTTCTTTTCTTAGCTCACCGACTCTCCTCAGCTTCCCACTATGCAGATTAGAGTTGACTCTCAATTACAGTCTATCTCCTAACATAGTTGACAGTGTGAAGCAGGCCCAAATAAAACACATCAGGCTTTTCAAATAGGCTGGTTCAGGACCACTGAGCAGCCACAAGTGCCAGCCAGCCAGCTAGTCTGCCAGCCAATTGCATGTACATCCATAACTGTGAAAAGAGCTTAAGGAAGCTAGAGAACTAGCCATGCTGCCTGAGCCCAACATATGTTCTATTCCACTCTGTGTCACTCTTCATTTGCCTGTTCCTCTTCCCTGCTCTCAGTGGCTCTCTCAAGTCGCTCTTTATCGTGTTTGAATTTGTCCAAATGATGTGGCCTCTCTCAAGCGCTATTCTTTTTCTATAGCCTTTCTTTTTTATGATTTTTCCGATCTTAACAGGCTCTTTACCAGTTTTAAAGATTAATTTGAATGACTAGATTTCTCCGCTATGCATAACTAGTGACATCTTCTTTAATATTACCTAATCATGGATGTTGCTGAAACAAAACCTGAAAACTACTAGCTAGGGGAAATTGATTCTTTGTTGAAACAAATATTTTTATATTTATTTGATTTCATTTAGTTTAGTGGCAGTGCTAACACTAAAGTCACACTTTCTAGCACACCCTGCAATGCACACTGGGTGCATTGTTAGCGTCATGTACAGAGGCTGTAGTCCCCGATGCAGTCGTTGTGGGACGGATTCCTGGCCTTGGGGCATTTGTTGCACGTCTTCCCCTACTCTCTCCTCCTTATTTCCTGTCCATCCACTGCTCAATAGAATGTGACTAAAGTCTGAAAAAGTCTAAAATAAAAAGCAAACTTGCAAGCAAAAGCTGAGCTTCTTAAACCAGAGGGAGTTTGTAGTCATTAGTTTGATGTCACTACTGTCTGTTCAGGTACCAGTTTACCGGTTGCTACCAGAGTCAGGGTCTCCGCCGCTGCCCACCTGTGCAGCCTGGATTTCTGTAGCTGACATTTTCATTAAACTGATCTTTTTCCTTCTCTACCGGGGTCCTCCACTTTTATCCTCACCACCTCAACCCGCAAATCATGATGGAAGGACCCGACCTCACCCAACAGAAGTAACTGTGAGGACGTGGTAGATCATCAATAATATGGACCCAGCAGATATGCTTTTTGAGAAAGCATTTAAAGAATTTAAATCAACTATCATTTTGATTTAGTGTCTATGTAGGGTACAAACCCTACTGTCAAACCCTACTCTGCTTGCAGATGTCTCTGCCTAGCTACAAGGTGTGTCCTCGTCCTGAAGGACTGGTCTCCCCATCTCCCTGATGGAGGAGGTGCAGTGGGAACGTCTGGATGCCCTGGCAGTAATGACTGGCGAACCACTACCACCGAAGCGAGATATATTCCCATCTTACGCTTTCCGTTGTCCTCCACAACTCCAGTCCTGTCTCCAACACCAGCTGTAGCTCCAGCCTCAGCGAGCGGGCCATCTGCCCCGGTAAGAGGGTAAGGAAATTCCCGCCGTTACCCAGTGCTCCCTTCAGCGCTCCGTCCGAGACCCCAAGTGAGTCTCCATGTTCTCTCCTAGAGCCCGAGCTAAGCCTTCCCGAGCTGCCCGAGTTCACCGAGCCAAGCATGCCCGGACTCCACGACCATAGTCACCACCAGCCCGAGCAGCCAGCTAGCCTCCACCAGCCCGAGCCGCCAGAACCAGTGGCTATCTCACCTGGACCACCGCTGCTTCCTTGTGAGTCCATGCGGTCACCCGCCCGCCCGCCGCCACCTCTTCGTGGGTCCGTACGGTGTCTGGGCCGTCCACCGCAGTTTCCTCATGGGATTCACCTCTTGCGCCGTTGCTGGCCTCCAGACCTGCCACCATGGGTCCACCTCCTACGTCGCCGTCATCTACCGGACATTTCACGGCAGGCCCCATCCTGACTGTGTTGATTTGTTTGCCCCTCCGCCCACATTTGTTGGGCTGTTTTTTGTTGTGGACTAAGTTTGTTTTCCTTGTGTTTTCTTTGGACTCATTTACCACACACCATGACCCACTTTTGGTTTCTTTTTAAATAAAGGACAAAGCGGAAAACTTTATAATAGAGGCAGCCAAAGTGCTTGTTAAGATCCTAACGTACATTATTGTGTCCATAAACACAAGATATTCTGACATCCCTGAGATGCATAGGGGACCTACATTGTGATGGCTTGTATACTGCCAAAACAGAAGAACAGAAATTAAAATCAAGAACACAGTTAAAAATGGCAGACAGTTTGTCTCCTTTTCATTTACTGCAAGATTATCCAAATGGAGAAAACAGCATATCTGCTAAAACTCTATTTCTTAAAAACTAACATTGTTGTAGTTTTATTCTAGTGTGTGTTTTCCACCATCATTTTAATACCGTTGTGTGTAGTCAGTGCAATCAGAAAAATCTGGGCAGCATGTTGACATCTGGGGAGGCTTAGCGTACAAGTTGATGAAGTTCACGTCAGACTTTGTGGTTGAGTGGACAGTAGGCCGGAAAGAAAGGTTTGAATTAGGACTTACTTGCGACTCTACTGCCAAAAAGGACCAAGCAAAGATGGCTGCTGTTAGGGAGGGCAGTAAACATTGCTATGTTTACTGAATCAGTCTGCAAACTGTGTTGGTTGCCAGGTGGAATATGGTTGTATGTATGTGTGGTTTCCTGGTGGTCACGCAGCAACCAGGTGTGAATATCTGCATGTTTTAAGTCGTGAGTCTTTCTAGACCTATGCAGCCACTCACATCAAATACAAAAACTGCTGCTGTTCTGGTTTAAGACATGCAGAATACAAAGAGGGGTAAGAGAGAGTTCATTAAGAAATTCCAAGGCACCTGAAGTTCATTTGCCTCCCTTAAGCATCAAAACAGGATAATAAGGACACAGACTGAGAGAAATGGCAGCAATGAGACAAGTATTTGCATTTACTAGCTTTAACAGTTCTCTCCTTTAAATAGCAAAGTCTATTTTATCCTTATCTGCTCTGAATTCCAGTGTGAAAAACCTCTTAATGCGTCACAGTGTCAAGGTTCATGCAGGGCAACGTTGTCTCACAGCACAAAGCATTACAGATAAGGGAAATAAAATTACTTTTAAGACAGTATTTTTTATTTAAACCATTGGCCACCACCTTTCTGCGGGTGATTAAGTGCTTTGTGTTTACTGTGTCATAGTTTGGAGGCAATGTTAGCTGTTATTTTTAATAATAAAAAACCTTTCTACATTACTATTCATTTATTTGTAGGTTGTTATGATGGACTGATGCTGACAACCAGTTTGCTCTTTTGAAAGGCAACAGAGGGTATTGCCATCAGGGGGTTGTGTGTGTGTGTGTGTGTCAGAAGGAAGGATTCTGAGTAAGCCCATTGTATTTGATATCTTGAGAAAGAAAGTGGTATTAACATACAAACAGAAATGCAAAATCCAACAGAAACTAAAAAGTAAAGAATACATGAAAAATAATTTGAAATTAAAATGTAGTTCACCTCTTTGATTGCTTTTTTTGTTTGATCGTCTTTTTTTGTTTATTGCCTCACATTTTCAAACATTTCTAGAAAGGCCTGAGTGAACTGGATAACACTGTTTATTATCTTGAGAAGAGCATTTTTATATGTATCATCAAGCAATTACCTGCCATACTGCAAATGTTTGGCTTTTTTCGAAGATGATGTGAGGACATTGGAAAGATGAATTTAATAGCCAAATTTCTAATCTTACTGACAACCAAATACAAAGAAACTTTACACTTGGCAATGTTGCTAAATATGCATTGAGCCACTGCATAATTGATAGGTTTTAATTGTCATTTAGCTTCTGTTTCTGGCTCTCTCTGCCAGCATACTTGTGCTTGAACTCCTGTGGTTCCCAAGGCTAATAAATAAGCGCTTATAATCCTGCTGCTGGTGTCATCCAAGTGTCACTTCTGGACATACGGCAGGGTGACAGTGGGGCGTCCGTTCAAGTGTGAGTGTGTGCTTACTTTGACTTTGCCTGAAAGGATTGCTGTCTGTCTACTATCAATGTGCCAGTGTATCTATTTTATTTTTTTTTTTTTTTACTTTGTGTATGTCTCACTTGCACATATTTGTGATTCTGGTTATGATATATTGTTTATTAGTGCAATGGGATTCTGGTCTGAGTGGGAAAACTGGCTTGTGGCCATGTGGGCAAAAGGCGAGGCAAAGAAAATGAGGCAGGAGGAGGCAGAAGGGACGTAAGGTGAGCCACAGGCAGACACTGTTATCCACTTCCGCACCAAAGGACTTTTAATTTAGTCATGGTCAGATTAGATCCCCAGTGCCACATGGCGTAGGTGGAGTAAATCATTGCTGCCAGGCTATTAGATAACCAAGAGTGGGCAATGTGACAACACATAAATAGAGATACTGGCTGAACATACAGTCCATTTTTAGCTGGTCTCTTGTAAACCTACTGGACAAACGTCTACGACAAACACATAGCATTACACAGCACCTTCCTAAAGTATTCATACCCTCTGAAATACTTCACTTTTGTAAAATCAAACTAAACCACAGCCTTCAATGAGTTTTAGTAACATTTTACATGACTGACCAACAGAATGTGGTGGATGATTGTGATTTAGAAAGATTTTTTTTTCTTCCAAAGTTTGTAAAAATCTTAAAAGTCAGGCATGCAGGTGTATTCAGCCCACTCTAATTTGGCACCCATAAATAAAAGAGGTTTCATTCCCTGTCCAGGGAGGTGCTGGTGCCTATCTCCAGCTAACGTTCTGGGCGAGAGGCGGGTTCACCCTGGACAGGTCGCCAGTCTGTCGCAGGGCAAGACAGAAACAGACAGAGCACACAATCATGCACACACACACCTAGGGAGAATTTAGAAAGACCAATTAACCTAACAGTCATGGTTTTGGACTGTGGGTTGTACCAAAATCAAATACGAAAAGTTCAACAGATGTAATTAGTTTAGTAAGGCAATACATAAGAAAATATCATAGAGAAACCCTCAATTTAGCATACACTTGTAGCAAATGAGGTAAATGACCTCATTAAAATTTTTATTTTATTTGGCAACTTCTTTACATTACTATATAAAAAAAATCCTTATGTTCGTTTGTTGTATGGTTTTCGGTGACAGCTATGAATAGACATATCACCATATGTTCATCTCTGAAAAGGAAAAGGGTCTGTTCAAGGCCGGTGTGTCCTGAGTAATTAACTCCTTACACACACCTGACATATGTGCACACAGAGACTGCATTTAGAAAAAAAAAAAAAAATCCTGATTCTATTCAAAAGAACTCAGTAACAAAGCTGCAGAGCAACTGGCTGTTTTCTTGTTGTCTGCTTAGACTCTCAGTAATTGCTGCATGTCTGTCATTGCCTTCGAAGAAGAGAAAATGTCTGCCTATGCTCTCCACGGCCTGTTTTGTTCGCTGCACTTGTGTAAAGTGGGAGAAAATAAGTGTCATTCAATGAATGCAGCTATTCTTCTCTTGACAGCTTCATATCTGTTCACTGGGGTGGGGGGGTGGTGGGCACCCCTCAAACCCCTCCTCTCCAGTAGTACCGCCTTAGATAGAGTGTTTAAAAAAAGGCTCCACCTTTTTATCCAATCATACATACCCATATGTCTTCAATAAGTTTTTACACACTTACTCAAAAACAAACATTCCCACAAGTGCACCCCTTCTCACACACACAGTTGAAGCAATAAAATTAATAAGCCGACAGTAGGTTTTAACCCTATGCAGCAAACGTCTCCATGTCGATACAGCTGGCCGGATGCTTCACACAGAAGCTGAGGCAGAACGACAGGAACTACGATGCTACGAAGAACTTAACCGAATGACTTCACTATAGTGTTACAACTCCACCTATCTGAAGTTCAGACTCTCTGACCCTCTCGCGCGTTTATTCTCACTTTTACAAACATCAGGCAAATGGGTCAGTTGCCATGGTAACATTCACAAGGCCAAGGTCTCCTAGTCTATTAATGAGAAGTTAGGAAAAACATCACCGCCAAGCTCATGTAAGTACACTCATTTATACAGTACAGAGAGCAGTGTTTTACTTATTGTCATTGGTTTCTCAGAGTGAGACGACTAAGGCTGTTAAAGCTGTTAATGTGGAAAAACTTCATTCTAAGCAGAAACATTACTGTTCAACGAAAACATTATTACAAATGCTGGCTGTTTAACAACATCTTTTTTGTTGCTATGACTGCTGAGTCAGAATTTGCATCAGCTACCTGTGCATTTTTAGCCCTGATTTTAAGGTACATTTTTAAGATACGCCAGATATTTACTGTTAACTGCCTTTAATCAGTTTTCTTTAGAGGACTACTTGAATCTTTATAAACAGCAAATTTGATTGACCTTGTCAGAACATATCACTCCAGTACTACTAATTCTTGAAAATCATCTATTAAAAATTAGATTAGATAGCATTTATTGTCATTGAACAGAATTCAACGAAATTCCCATTGCAGCTCCTGTGCAAAAGGTCAAATATATACAGTAAAAATAAGCAAACACACAATAATAATAATAACAATATATACAACTAAATTAACTAAAGGCACTCAACCACACCAAAGAAGTAGCAGCAGGTCCAATTATGGCAAAGTACAGATGATGTGACAGTGCAAAGTGCAGAACAATATGACTGTGTGGGGGTGGGGGATATGTATGTATGACTGCGAGGTGGGAGGGGGGGGCGGCAGGGAGTAATGGCTCTGACGGCTGTGGGGAAGAAACTGTTTTTCAGTCTATTTGTTGTAGTCCATATATTCCTGTACCGCTTGCCTGATGGCAGCGGCACAAACAGTCTGTGGCTGGAATCCATCGCTATGGATCCAGCTCTCTTCTTGACCCGGTCTGTGTAAATGGAGTCCAGGTCTTGGAGGGGGCATCCCACAATGCCTTGTGCTGTTCTCACCACCCGTGTCAGTTGTTTCCTCTCCAGTGCTGTGCAGCTACCATACCACACAGTCATGTTGAGGCAGAGGATCGTACCTTTCCTAAATAATAAGAAGTTCAAAAAGATTTCAACAATGAGGGATGCGTGATTTAAATTTCCGCATTACATGTCAAAGCCTTAGTACTGTTGAGCCACTGTGTACTGGTAAGTAGTTAAAAGTATGTATTTCTCTTTATACTTTACATTACTCTTGAGAAACACACCAAAGCCAGAGTGATAATTGACATGCTTCTATGAATGATGAACAATCTATATAAATAAGGCCGGCACTACATATGAAAATCACCACATCACAAATATGTGCTATTGATTGCTGAAGTAGAGTCTGCCACATGAGAACTTGCAGAGCTGCCATGACTTGTCTTTCGCATTACCTGATATCAACATGTATTGAGTAAAGCTCATTGGCCGACCGAATCAGAGGGAGCGAGATGAGGCGGGGGAGAACCCTGCGGCTTACACCGTGGTGCGTATGTTACACTCTATTAAATTAGCATGGCTCCAATATTAAAATAATAACATTTACCTTCACAATAAATGCTCTGGGTTCCAAAATCAATATTTCTACCCTATAATGCCAAAGTATCATTACAAATAATAAGAGCAAAGTTGTTGCATTAGATTGAGCATTTAAAAACTCTGTGAAGGGCATGCACGTAATATAGATTAAATAATTTCATTTGAAATGTCACAGATTGCTACTATAAGTGTTAATGGAGTTACACCGTTAATGTATTTTTTTTTCTTCTGGTTTTATGACAAAGAAAGCCAAAGGCAATAGAGAGATAAAGATAATGCAATAAAGGTAAAAAAAAAACAACAAAAAAAACCAACATAGTTTATACATTATTACCATTGGAAATATTTAACTTTTTGCATTAAATATATATATAATATAAATTTTCTTTATTTCGGATTTCTTTAAGGAGCATTAAGTAAACATAGTCTTAATTGCTAAATCAAATCATCTGTTTATGTGCACAATCAGGGTGAATAAGGCAGCAAAGGCTCCTGTGTCTCCATTTCCTATTACAGTTCAAAGAATACTCTGCACATCAAGTTGGAAGGGGGGAAATAAGTCATTGATTTTTGTATACAGAGGATATATAAATTAGCAGACCTTGAAAAAGAGGATATAAAATCTTGCAGTGGAGTGATTATTGTATCATCTTTGAGCTGATAGAGTCGAGTCTAAAGGTGAGAACAGAAAGACTGGGAACCATACAGCTGAATTGTGAAGGACCCTGTCATGCTGTCTATGGCCTTATTGGATGAGAAACTCTCAAGGTACTCAGTCTCCATTCAGAGCATGAATCAATGGCTCCTGATTAGATTTCAGGGAGTTACTATGCTGTTTTTGTTTGTTGTGACATCTTCCCTCGCTTTGTGAGGTCTCTGTGCTCCTGCTCGACAAAGGCGCCACCTCCTCTGATGGAGGAAGAGCAAAAATGGGGAGACAGGAACTGGGGGATGGGGATCATTGAAAGGGGCCGTCAAGGCCTTTTATTTTCGTTTCTCGTTATGTCGCGTCCCGTTTTGCCACTGTGTGCGGGCATAAAAGCACCCATTGGTATAATTGTGTGTCATTTTGTGGCAGCATATAACATCTCAAGTCATGTAATAATTAATCAGCAATTATCAATTTCATATCAGCAGAAGATACTGTGTTGTAAAATTGATTATGGTGAGTTCATTTCTGTTTTGCGCCGGCTGTTAGTATTAGACGTCTTTTTGTTCTTCTTTTCAGTCCATTTGCAACAAAAAAAAATGCAAATAGAAAAAAATGGTTTCAACAAATAATGGAGGATCTTAAGTTTTCATTTATCCACTATACTGGAAAATTTCGCACTTTGGAAATCTTTCAAAGAATTATTTAATCAATCATCTGAAAATGGAAAGCATATGGCAAACATACAAATACATGGCTGTATGCCTCAACTCACAGGCCTAGCAAGCACAGCTTTGAAATAAAAGCAACCAAGAGGCTCATGGTAAATCAGGAGGAGCTGAAGTGAGCCACAGATTCTTTAGGTGACTCTTTTGATACAACAACTACTTGTCGTCCACTCCAGAAACCCAACTTTCATGGAAGACTGGAAAGAAAACAACTATCGTTAAAAGAAATACTCAGAAAATCATGTTTGTAGTAATTTTTCATGTCATCTATGACAAACACATAGAAGAAGGTGTTCTGGTCAGATGAGACCAAAATTACATGGTGATGTGGAAGAAAATGTTTTTCTTTATCAGGACCAGGGAAGCAGGTCAGAGCTGATAACAAGATGAACAGAGCCAAATATAAGGCGATCCTGGAAGAAAGACTTTTAAAGGTTGAAAAAGACCTGCAAATTTTCCATTCCAGCAGGACAAGGATTCACATATAGTGATACAAGATTGGCCAAGTCAAAGTCCACATCTAGATAAAAATGAAAAATCTGTGTGCAAATATCACAGGTTTTTGATTATAAGACTTAAAAATTGATATTTACAGATGCAACCTATCTGGTCTAACTGAGCAAGGTACTATGATGGTACAGTAAAATTGCCATAAACTCAAATTTATAGATGATTATTTCTCTTTTTTACCAGATGCTCTATGAGGAAACATATCCAGCTCCATTCCAGCCAAGGCAAGGTCAGTCCACTCCGACATCACAAGCAGCAATGTTGGTGGAAAACAGCTGAAAGAATCTGATAAGCTCTGAATGTAAACATGGCCAAAGCATCTGCCTTAACAAGAACTGTGCCATGCTAAAAGGTTACTTCAACTGCCAAATTCAAATGTAGTTGAGGCGGTGCACAGAATAATTAATCCTTTTCATAGGAAACACAAGGAGCACTGGACAGTCTAACGCTGTGAGCCGCTGGCAGAGGAAAGAGCTATGCCACGTCCCATGAAGTCTCACTAAACAATACAGTCAGGGCATGATGTCATCTGCCACATCATTGCCCTGGTAACCGCTCTGTAGGAGCGTGTTTGTGAGCACAAGGGAAAAAAAGAGACTAACCTTTTCAATGAAAGAGTGTGAACATGGCTGAAAAAAGTGCGAATCAAAGAATTACTGGATGGTGTTGGTACTTTTGTTGTTATTTCCTCTGTTTTTGGTGTACAAAGTCAAAATAAGAGGAATGCTTAACATCTGTCTTTAATGTTTGAACCGGTTTGTCCCTTTCTAATTCTCCTCCTCTTCTCTGTAGGTATTTCAGTTGGAGGAGTCGTCTTAGATCTGTGCCTTTTAATGCTGACTGCCGCAAGTCTTTTGAGGCCGACTACAAAAGCAAGCCAGCAGTAAACTTTTTTTCCCCTGAAGGAGAAAAGGAAGAGCTGTTTGGGATAACTTCACTCTGGGGGGGATTCGTGTCCCCCAAAATGTGGCTGATCTGAGGGGATACTACTTGTAATGTCACTCTCTAGGCCCTGAAAGTCCTCTAAACAACATGACAAACACATACCTGGCACCGCAAGGTAGCCATCATCTCATATTTGCTCTTTCAACCATAAAAAATCAATAAGTAAGCAGGCTTTCATTTGTGGCTGATGCATGTTTAAAAAATGCATTGCTGAACATGTTACATATGTACATGGTTCAGTCATATTATTATGACTACCTGCCTTATTCTCACAAAGTAAGCCTGGAGATGCTCAGTTCACTCCCAGCAGAACTACTGACTCAACCTGTGCATTTCTACTGAAAACGAAGACCCGAGCCTTAAGATGGGGTCTTTGGTTTCATGAACCCCAGAAGTGCAAACATGGCCTTTAGATGCTGGTATCATCCCCATACATTTCTGAAAAAGAGATCAGAGATGCTCGATTCATCCCCAGTAGAACCATTGACCCAGGCCGGAGATGCTCTACTCCCCTACTGATCCAGGCTGGAGATCTTTCCTTCATCCCCACAAGAACCACCAATCCAGGCTGGAGATACTCATTCATTCCCCACTTGAACCAGGCTAGAGATGTTTTACTCCTGCCCACCTACACCGCTGATCAAGGCTAAAGATCTTGCATTCATTCCATCCCAGCATGAACTTATTCGATTTCTCCTTGCTAGAACTTCAGATACCCAGATGGAGAGGCTTGGATTATTGCCACAAGCACAAGTTGGTGATTGTCACTTTACACTCAACAGAACAGCAGACACTTAGCAGAAGACATTCATTCAATTTATCCCCACCAACCCTGGCTAAAGATGTTTGCTTACCCCTAGTTGCAACACAATGGAAAACTCAGAATCATCCCCAAATGATGACTAGATACCATAACTAAACCTAACCCTATTCCTTCAATTCCAGTCATAACACCTAATCAGCATAAGTAAGCAAAACAGTAATGATTTCGTTGTGTCTATGCTGAACTATAGTCTTCAGTTCCAACAGCAGCAGCAGTAGCCCTGTTGCAGTTCCCCCATCGGCCCCACCAGCCCTCTCTAGATGCTAGGCAGTGCCTCACCATCGTCGATCTGACTCTGGGTTCTACATTGCTGAGGTGGCAGATTGTGGTGGAGAGATGCCTCTGTCAGAATCGTGCTTATCCTCTGGTGCTAGTCCCCATCTTATACATAAAATATCAAACATCAGAGGGACAATATGCTGACCTGCTCTGACCTCCGCACAAAAAAAGACACACTCATCCGTTTGCACATAGACACACTTAACACATATGTACACACACAAATGGATGCTGGCATACAGTGACACACTCACACACAAGCGCTTGGAGAGCTCAAGTCAGCTCACATCCCCCACTCGTACGTGCCTTGACTTTTTTCCATCACCGCCGTATCCCTCAGATGATGTATTTGCGACATCTGGCGGCACTCGCTATATTCATGGGTACCGAGATGCAATGGATGCAGGAGAGAGAGATGGCGAAAGCTACAGCGGGGAAAAGGACTGCCTGAGATGGCAGAGTGACTGAGGGGGAAAGAGGCAAAACAAGTGGGGAAGAGAAGGAGAAAGGAGCCCTAATCAGGGGGGATGAAGAGGGACGAATTCATCGGCGTATACACCATCAGTTGCGAGCAACTTAAACCCACAGTAAAAGGCTTGGGTACCCCCTAGTGGGCGCCCAGTGGCAAACTGGGCCATTTTTGGCGTTGTTTTGGGGGGTGTCGCATTGGGCCGCTATGAATCCATCAGGGTCAGAGGTCAGCCCTCTTGAGTTGCAGTGACATCATGACAATAGGACACTTTTAGAGGCCCAGAAACACAAGCTGATCCCTTCTGCTGAGCTAAGGCTTCAGGCCCCTCTTTTCCCACACATTCACACCCTGCGTCACACAGGCAAAGAGGGAGGGAAAGAGAGAGCAGAGGGGTGAATGTAGGCCTCACCCCCAGAGCCTCCACCATCTCACCCCCATCGCTCTCTTTCTTCCTCTCTCTTGCTATGTCTTTCAGGAGCTAGATTAAAAGAGATGGCTTAATTCTGTCTAATTATCTACCCTTACCCTCCTGCTGCCGCTTCCCCCTCGCTCCTCTCCCCATATCTCAGCGTGTTATCCTAATTAGCTGACGTGGACTGTATCTACTATACAAACAGTTTGAGCAAACTGAAAAATATACTGTATTTGCCCTTAAACGTCATGCTTGTTCAATGATCTTTAAGTGTTTCAGTACTTACTGACAACTTTTTCTCTGCACCGCTAACAGCTGATACGATTGATGACCATTAGCACAAAGCATCAAATTGCTCAGATAATTGCAAGACAAAAGGGGAAATTCTGTCGACAAACTTACAGTATTACAGCTAACCATATTAGATTAACAATGAACAATAGAATTTACATGTTGCATTTGCTTTATATAATTACACAGTAATGTGTGTATGTAAGAGAGCGCATCTGCATGCACGTTACATAAGCAGAAATCACATTAATGAGATGATACACAAGTGCTGAAAGTGCTAATTAGCTGCCAGGATGAGTGTGAGGAAACTAGGCAAGGATCTGTGTGACTTCAACCATTGTACCCCAAACCCCCTCACACATTCATAATTCATGTCATCATGGACGGCAATGGTACTGTGCCGCTTGGTTTATTCCCCCCTCTCTCCTGCTCTTTTTTCTTCCTCTCTTGCTGAGAAGATGATGGTTTTCCTTTCCCCGTTTCTTGTTTTCTTACTTGCTGTGAAGTATCACCGAGATCTTAATAAAATGCACAAACTAAGGATGTTCGCCTTGGGACCCAGCTGTCGGGGCCACTTTGACGGCTTCATTTGTGGTGTCGCACTTTGATCCTCCCTGTCACTGATAACCAGTGCCACTGAACAGATATGTGCAACCCACCTTTAGCCTAAATAAATGTATTTAGTTACAGAACGGAGCAAAGTCAGGTAATGTTTAAAAACTGGCTAACTTCATTTACAGCAATACAATCATTGAGCCAACATCACCAACACCTCCAGGGAAAATTGCATTGTAAAATATGTACATATTTTTATATTTATATTTTCAGATGAACAAATACTCTCATATCAAACCCTGTAAAGAAGAGTGAATGATTAAATGCTGTACAATCTGAAATACAGCTGTGGTAGGTACCTTTTATTTAAAAAGAAATATATATATTTTTACATACTTGTTAAAACTGTTACCAGCAGATAATCTGTGAAAACATCAATCTCCTCCCCTCCAATCTGTGCTACTATTGCTGTCTGAAGAAATGCATGGGTCCTGACCAGAAACCACCAGGAGGAGGGTCTTAGAGCTGTCAGTCAACCTTGTGTACTCGCTCCTCAGTGTGCTAATGGAGGAGTAACAACATACAATTACAGGAAAACTGTTTATCTGCCGATGGCCATGCTAGCTAGCCTGAGCATTCACAACAGACTCTGCTAGCTGCAGCGTAACAAAGAGCAAGGGGGGAAGAGCAAAGGGTGGCAAGAGCAATGCAACACGGAGAGTGATTAGCAGTACTAAGTACTAATCCTGACCAGAACCTATCAACATGAAGTTTCCATGTTCACTTTGTGCAATTGTGGGCTCTACCCAGGTACTCTGACTTCCTCCCATAGCCAGGAAGGTGCTTAAGATGAGTTTCTATCATGGGAAAGACAAAGACAAATAAGCAAAACCAAAAGTGAAGACAATTTTTATCATGCATGATATGACTGGAAAATAAGATTTCCAAAAAATGCTCCAAGAGACAATACCAATAGGAGCATTAAACGGACCTTTGAAATATGTGGAATAGCTGTAAGCCTGCTGGCCACAAATGAACGCTCAAAATTTTATCAAGAAACATAGACAACCTAGAGGAGAATGTTGACAGAGCAAACAATCACGGAAAGACAAATACAACTACTATATATCAGCTGGATGTGTTACAAGGAAAAAAGAAGATAGCTGAAGGGATGGCTGAAGGGAGTGCTGATTATAATCGGTGCTGTCAGGTCTAAGATGCTGAGATGACAAGGATATCAACTATAGCGACTCAGTGATACAGACACGCAGAGACGGATATCAGCCTACACTGATATTACACTGCATAGACGGTAACCATATAAACAATAAGCCATCAATATTTAAAACAGTGCATAACTGAACATATAATAGGGCTTTTAACCAGAAAGTGAAAAAAAACTAATGATTTTATTATTTTTTATAGTTTTTTGGTGCATATGTTGCCAACATGTCAACATAAATGTAATCATTAATCCCAATGAATATAAAAGTTGTCAGTATATAATAATTACAAATGATGAAATAATTAAAATAAACAACTTAACTCAAGTTACATGTTTCATAAAACTGAACATAATTTACAAGGCAATAGTAATGTTTGAAGATTTTCATTGAGTTTTCTGGCAGAAGTGGTTTTGTTAATTGTTACTGTATTCCACCAACACTGATCGCAGCTAATATAGCAGTGTCAAAATGATCATACAACACCTCCAAGAAATGGCATGTATTATTATGATCATTAATTAACATTTAGATTAAATAAATGTGCCTGAGATTTGTTTAAGCACTAAACAGAGGGTTGGTAGAAAGTCTTATATAGATAATTTGGAAGGTCTCATGTAAAGAGTTGACCTAATAGAGGGTTAAAACATACATGAAGAACATATATCTAAAGGATCATGCTTACGAAGGATAGAGACCAAACAAAATGGAAGCAGAGACCTTGAGAACAGTATGGGGTAGAGGCAAGGTCTACCACACAGTGAAGAAAATAACTTATTTTAAAGGTCTTAAAGGAGACATACTGAGACAGGAAAGTGAGGCAGGCTGCCTGATTGAGAATTACAGTCCTGATTTCACTCTGCCATGATCAAACCCATTCAAAAGAACAACAAAAAACATCCCACGTAAACATTTGTAGACACTCATGTAGAACTTCCTGTACCTTTGTGACAAGCTCTTTTTTCCTACAAGTCAAACTCAAAAGGAAGAAAAAACAAATTACAAAACAGACAGAATGATAGGAGACCAGATAGAAAGAGACGGGACAAGGAGCCTCAACAGTAATCTAAATATCCTCCACCATGATTGTCATTGGCATTCTTATGGACTGGCATGCATCAGCACAATATGTCAAATAATACCACTCAGTCTGCTGCAAAGGGTAGACCTGTTTACATAATGTCATAGAGGAGGGGACCTCTAAAATATGTTTCCCGAAAGCCCAGGCCCTGAGTCCAAACAATTAATCAGAATCACTAAATATTTCCAGAGGCAAATTCAATCACACAGACTGCTCTTAACAGTCATGACAAGGCAAAAATAGATGGGATTTTTTTAAATGGATGAGGAAAAAATTGATTTTTGAAAACCTAATTCATTGTCTAAGAAAAAAAAGCCAACTCTTTGCCATCATGTTACTGTTTTTATTCTTTACCTCTTTTCCTTAGTCTTTGTCGTCTGTCAAAAACAACTTGGGCTAGAATCACAAGCTGTCATATCAGGGCCATCCCCTGCATCTAACAAAAGGGAGCATTCTGCAGTTGGATGTCAGAGGAAAGAGACTTGGAGACTGAATACAGATATGAAATGCAAAGACTAAAAGATTTTTCTTCTTCCTGTTTGAACCAGAGTTTGTGCCCTGAGGACAGACCCATTATGACACAGTAAAGGAAGTTTTCCATCTTGTAACAGAAAAAGCAAAACGACACAGAATCTTCAAGGTAGTGAGAAACGTAAAGTGTAACTTTGGATTACTAAAATTGTTAAAAATCATACTAGAACTTTACCAAAATGATGGTACCTTCACGTGACTATCATCAGCGGATCACCATGTAAGAATGCTTTTCTTAACAACCAGCTCGGAACGTGGCTGTATGTAGTTTAAACGGATCACAACACAGTACCGTGAGTCTTTTATCATGTCTGAGTGGACACACACATATACGCAAAAGTACACGTGCTCACACACACACACGCACACACTCAGAAAGAAACAGGCTCTTTCAAGATCAGCAAATGCTTTCAACCATCAACATCACAGAAGGCAGATAAGTGTGCCCCTTTTTTAGCAACAACCACCGGGGAGGTGAGAGGCCTTGTAGTCAACACGCTGAAAGACTACTCAGTGATCAAAGACTCAAAAAACATGACCCATGATGGTTTCACAGAGAAGATAGCAGAGACGGGAAGCAAAAGCAGGTAAAAGGAGACAGAGTTGAGACAAACATAGACTAAAGAGCTACAAAGGTGGAGAAGCAAAAGCACGAGGGTGCAAGCACATAGTTGTCATTGGCCACACAAACACACATATAATATTTACAGCATGGACAGAATGTTAAATGAGATCTTTTTCTTTTTAGATTTGAGGATTTACACCCGATGTGCTAGCGCATGCATATTCTATATTTTGGATTTGTATACTAAGAACTGACTACATTTTTGTTGAAATGACAAAATACACTTGTGACATAATGGATACTGGTCATTTTACCTCCATGCTATTTCATACTTTTGAAGTTTCTGTTAGACCGACTGTCATTTTATACCACCTTGGTACCATGTGTATACAGTTATATAATTCCAGTAAAAAACATCTACTAAAAGGAACTCGCTCAGAGTTAGTATGATGTGATAAGGGTTTATAGTCTCTCCTATTTCATAGAATTAGAGAGTTCCAACAACATTCAATGTAAGCTGGGCATAATATAAATCATCAGTAAATACTCCTTATTAAATAAATGTTCTCATTGGTTAACTAGATATGTGTGAGTTAATGCAAAATGTTTTTTACTCTGACGTTATTTAGTTTTCACTGTCGTTTGATTTGGTCTGAATAGTCCATCCTAATTTTAATCCTCAAAATTTCTTGGATCTTAGTAGCAAAGCTACATGATGGTAAGATAACAATGTTGCATACAGGCAGAACAACATTTTAATTAGAGATATAAAGGAAGTTGATTGTTTCTAACTGGATTCTCTGCCTTTTCAGAAGTGACAAGAAAGTCATTCTCTGTGCACGTCATGCATGACCTGTTCAGATCCACCAGCGATTCAGGCAGAACGAAAGACTGCTTGAGTTCTAACATTTTTTTATTGCTGTACACTTGATATACTTTTTGGCACAAGAGAAACATGTTGAAATAGAAAAATGATGACTGGAAGACAACAAAAAGAAACAGAAACAAATGTAGCGAGGGCTCCTGGACAAAAGGCTGGAGGCTCAGAGGGCAAAGATGCCTGCATTAGAATATGAATCCAGCACATTGGGCACTCCTGGCACTTAAAAAGCCCCGAAAGTCAAGTGTCAACCATTATGTGCCATCAGTGGTGACACAGGGTCACACAGCAGGACAGATAAGGTCAGCAATCGTACTCACCCACTCTCTCAACATGCACCATTTAGCGATCCCCGAGAGAGCAAAAAGAGGGGACTAGCTGTCATTGCATAGAAATGGGCTGGGCAATGACAGGAACATCTATCCAGCCCTGCTGCAAGACTTTTCTTGTTTAGGATATAAAACCGTTTATGATATTCAATTAGATGAAGAGAGTCAATATTTGCATAGACACATTTAGCTAATGATGTGATATTTTACATAATACGTGACAAGTACATTAACGGTGGAAGCGTTCACAGATGTACCTCATTTCCCCCGATTAACTTTCAAACAGGTACAAATAAAGAACACGGGCAACAGGCTGAATTTATAAAATGCCTGAGTTGTTTGCTGCTAAACCAGCTCTGTAATTACCTGAAGGATGTTTTAATTGTCACATGTTGTACTCTTAATATTAGTCAACGCTTTAGCAGCTCTCCAAGTGAGATTGATTGGATAAATCAGTCGGAATTATAGCGAAACAGGAGGCCTGCCAATCAGGCCATGTGTGCGTTTTCTGCGTTTGTGTGTGTGTCTGGGGACGTGCCAGCGCACAAGCCCATGTTCATGTTTGTTGGGATGTGTGTATGTGTGCAAAAGTACTGTATATAAGGCTGACAGCTGGGCTTGTTCAAAAGGCTTATTGAGCATTCTGCCTGTTTGGGAAGCAACAAGCGCACAGTCTATCTGAGCAGGGATCTAAAACCTCTGTCAACAGCATAGTACAACTGGTGTAAACAGCCACAGAATCAACATGCGATCATTCACATACCAATGGAGAGGAGACTGATATACTTTAGTGCAGTGTGCTGTGGGATGAGAGATAAGAAAGATGACAAAAAGACAACTCTACTGGTCACGAGTCAAGAGCCTCAAAGGCTGACATTCAGAGTTGGAAAGGGAGGATAGCAGAGGAGTGTTTGCATGTGATAGCCTGTGCATATAGGCTTTGCATGTGTGTGCATGCAGGTACTGTAATTCTCCTTGGAATCTCTCTGCGTCTGTATTGGATTCCACCAGTATCACACTATAGCGTGTGTGCGTAGCACGTGTGTCAGTCCATCAGCATGTCGGCGTCACAGCCCTTCACTAAGTCCCAGATTAACAGTGACAGGCAGAGATCCCTCTAATTATCTCTTTCTGGACCACATGCAAATGGCAAAGCCAAGTCGAGAGCGACGATTGGCTGGGGTTGGTTGGGCACCGCCGATGGGCTAATGAGCCTGGCGATGGGATGGGACCTCGTGATGTGCCATCAGAACAGAACACACCCTCACCATCTCTCACAGGAGGACACACGCTCAGACACAATGTTTTAGGCTTTTAACTCCTGCTCTTTTCTAGAGTGAATTATAATAAATGGGAACAGGGAGGAGCAGATGTTTGGAAAATTAATAATTATGTAATTCAGTAATCTTGGTTTCATTTTTATGTGAAAAGAAAAGGTCCAAATTAGGACCAGAGCATTTCATGTAAATTAGTTGATATGCCAGCCCATTCTCACTCCCTACTCGTCATATATTTACGCATCGGATGGTCCGTCCTCGTCGCATATTGACGCGCAGGGTACCCTTTTGCGTCAATATGTGACACGAGGTGTTTTACCCTATGCCTTACCGTAGTTTTTGCCCTAAACCTAACCAAATCGTCGGGTTTTGAAGTGTCGGCAGCGGTTGCGAGAACCCTTCGCTTCAATAATCCACGTAAAACATGTGACCTACCCAAATCGTCAACATGTGACGCTGAAGGACCCTGCCCAAGTCGTCACATATTGACGCAAAGGGGGTACCCTTCACGTCAATATGTGACGCATGGTCAGAAATCGTCCCATCTCGTCAATATATGACGAGTTGGGAGTGAGAATGTGTTGGATATGCAGTATCATTCAATAAAATGCTAAAACATCTCCATCCTGCAAGCTACAGCTCAAAGTCTGAGAGGGTCTGAGAGGTGTTCATTCATTAGAGCGAATGTGACTGTTGACAAAGGCCTTCAGCAGTAGCTATAAAGGCATCTCAGTAAATCAGTAAGAACAACAGAAACAGTGTCAGACAGCCCACCACTTTAACATCACTTGCCCTTAACAATAAGCTTGTCCTTCCAAATTGGCTGACAAAGAAAAACATTTAAGGTGATCCTTTTTTTTTGCGGGCATAAAAATGGGATGGGTAAAAAAAAGCTTTCTCTGAAAATCACCAGCGTCACAATTAGTGGCACTCTTGAGAGTACCTACAAAAGTGAACGTGAAGCACATTTTATTACATACTTTTAAAATTAAAAAAAGACCAGTGTCAAAAAACTAATTAGCAACCTATGATTCTCTATTTCCCCCATAGGTATGAATATGGCAAGGAAATAGGATCATTTTCCTTACCTACTTCTCAAAATGGGCAAGATAAGAGAACAATTGTCATGAAATTGGCTGCTTACCTTAGCTTGTACATTTTCACTGTCAGAAAAGGAATTGAAAACAGAACTGCCAGGTGACAACATAGACATAAACAGGTTTCATTCAATTGTACATTTAAAAAGGTAAATATTGAAAGAAATATTATGACAAACTCGTGGAGCTGGATGAGTTTCCATCATGCACATTGAGGAGGACAGGAAGAAAGGTACAGAAATCTCCTCAGCTCCCTGTTTATAAACAGCAAAAAATAAAAATAAAAATTCACAGACAGATTTTGCAAACCTAGTCAAAGATTAATTATTTACAAGGGTTTTTGCACATCTTTACCTGAGGAGTTCTGCAGAGTGCAAAGTATGAGAAAAACAAACATCCTATACGCTTTAAAAATATAAAGACTGTTTTGAAAACAGAATAATCCTAGTGTTCAAGATTCTATTATGTTATTTTACTGCGTACCAGATAAGGTAACATAATATCTGATGTGATAAGACATGATGAGATCTTATCCTATCAGATAAAATGTGATAAGACAACCATGTCACAGGACATGTGATGACAGTAAGTTGCATTCCGGATATGTCTTATCCAGCATGTACCAGTACAATTAAAAGTAACTGGAATCAACAAGACAAAAATAACATTAGTAATTAAACTGAATTATGTGGTACTCTATTTGATCAAATTTTGGTTAAATGGTTGTTTTACAAGTGTTCACTTTAAATACTCTGACACCGTTAATGGGGAAACCAGTTTCCATCCACCCACAGCAGAGAATAAAGTTGAGTTCTTCTTGCCACTTTTTCATAAATGCCACATGTACAGCTCTAAAAGGGTTACAAAGTTCCTATTGGCTCCTATCTTAGATAAATACTGTACGTGTTTGGCTTGTGAGTTTAGATGACCTGTTTGGCGTGTTCCTTGCTCTTCATGATGCTTTTTGTTCACTAATGTTCTCTAACAAACCTCATTGTATTTCACAGACTAGCTGTTTTCTTTGTTGAGTTCTGATTATGCACAGGTGGTGTATTTAGTATCTAACTGACTTCTGAAGGTAGCTGGTTGCACTGTTTGTTATTTAAAGAGGACTGTATACTGTCTTCCTACATCTACTTGTAAGAACTACACCTCATAATTATATGCAACCTTTCCACAGAAAATGAAAAAGTTAACAGGAGATAACACCATTTACAAGGCACTAAATATATATATAAATATATATATATATATATTTAATAACATGAAGCAACTCTTCTTTGAGACAGCGAAATACAGATATCAAACAAACAGGTTACAATAGATGCCTGCGCAGCAAAGGTTACAGAACAAAATGTGTTCTTTTGCTCTGCTGTTAGCACGTCGAGCGGAGTCATGTGTAGTAATGACTGATGCCTCGTGCCTCCAGAATGGTCTGACCATGACCACTCTCTGAGAAGATGGATTTTCCTCGACCCTTGAGATCGTTTTTAGAGGGACAAGACAAATATTTGAGATGTATCACACCGAGGCATCATGCTGGAGGTGAGAGAAGGTAAAGGGAGAGTGAGAGATAAATACAACAGGGGGTGGAAAAAGAACGAAGTGGGGAGGAAAGTGCAGCCTGCCTGCCTGGCTGACAGTTGACTCTGTTGGATGTGACTTTCACAGTCTGCTGGCGGTTTGTGTGGAAGCCATCACATCTGTGACTGGCCGTTTGATTAATGAGCCTCTCAGCTTGTCTGTGCAGTTTGAGGAGGGGCCATGGCCTTATCCCAGGCATCACTGATTTATTCGCCTTTGGAGCAAACCTCCAAGTATAACATACACTAAAGTGTAATGCTGAACATTCACACACATTTGTGCATACGGACACATGTATGGTACTCCCTCCACGATGTGCCTGCTTTAGACCACTTGGCCTAGTGCAGAAACACGTGCATATCAGCATATGCAGTAGGCCTTCCCTCGCCAACGCCACCTGCTTACGGCTAATGAAAACTTCAATGTGTCAGTGCTGTTCAAAGGTAGCGAAGACTAAACATAGCATGTATAACCAAGCAGACAAAAGATACATTCTGTCTCGACCAAAACAGACTCCCATCTCTAGCTGTCAGTCAGTGGAAGGGACACACAAGAGGAACGATGAGAGAAGAAAGCAGCCCTTCCTCAATGACACATCACACTCCCCTGATTTTCAAAACTGACAAGTCTTTTGAATTCCTGGCCTTGCAAGACAGAGAGCCTGATGATGGCTCGAGAGCATCTCTCCTTGTTTTTCTGGCAGTAGCAGCCATGAAATGTCACTCTGGCTAACCTTGAAGCTCCTTTTCTCCTGTGTGTGTTTTTAATGCAACCTAGACTAGGGCAACCAGCTGCTTGAAAACTAAAAGATAAGATTTTCCCCGTTAAGTCAGATAAATGATTCAGTAAACACTTACAGGAACAGGCACATACATTAGCATGTACATGCCCTTACAAAGGATGCACATGTACAGTCATCGCACACCTACACAGAGCCCCAGCAAACACAAGCACAAACATTTCCTCATTCCCTGAAGCATAAAGTAAGACCATTAATCCAGACACACTCCGATCCAGCTTTTCCCCAGGTTGATCAGCGTCCGTGGAGGAAGACGAACATTCTGACATATTTGTTTTTATTTTATTCCCTGAGAAAAAAGCCCACCATATGGCAGCGCCCAGGAACAGATGGCGATTGCCCACTTTCTGAAAGCACAAGCGTCTATTGCTGCAATTTAAGGAGCTGCTCAAGCAAGAGAATGCCACAGACTGGCATTTTTCCACAAACTGCTATTGTTATGGACCTAAGGGGTAACAGAAATGATCAGTAAATGCAGAGGACACACTTTGTTGTTTGAACGTTTCTTTATCGCTTACAATATTGAATTACTTAACCTACAGGCCATTTAAAAATCTGTTATGGCTATTGTTTATCATTTTATAAAAATAGAAAAAAACAGTGCTTACTCAACAAAATAAAAATAAAAAAATGCTTTGAAACTTAGCTCAGGCATATACAGTATGTGCATCAGTATAACTTTTCAGTAATTCCCTTTGAAAACCCAAACTCACATACATATTGATCACACAAACACATTGATGTGTGTGTTTATTTTGTTGAATTTTGATGGCTATGGCTTACATCTAATAAAACACATAGTTTGTTTTTTCTGAAAATTGGAATATTATGTAAAACTGACAAAATATTTGAAAAAAAAAATGTTATGACTAACATAACGATAAGAAAAACAGCTGAAAGGATAATTTCTCAGTGAACATTTAATGACACCATTCACAAGGACTGCAAGGCACAAAAAGTTAAGTGAATGAAAAACTGTTGTACTACAGCCTTTAGATGACCATAAAGCACTGTACATGACACAAGAATTTAGAAGAAATTAACATAGACTGGTTCAGAAAACATATTAGAGTCCATTTAAGATGGTTAGGCTTCCCTAAAATTACAGCAGTGCCACAGGCTGCGCGACTCCATGCCATGTCAAGCTGATGCAAAATGAGCTCCAACCAAGTTCAGGGTTCACCTAGTATACAGGACAGTCACACACTTTTCTGCATGCTTCCATTTCTGCTTTAAAAAACATTGGCAATTTTCAGTTTTTATTTATGAGAAACCAGATTTTGGGTTTTCATTAGCTGTAAGCCATGTTTATTAAATCACCAGACATAAATAAATAAACGTGATTGTATATTATATGAGTTTCACTTTTATAATTCTTACTGAAATAAACTGACTTTCAATAACATAACGAATGTGCTGAGTTGAACCTGAGTTGATAGGTGAGCAGTGTAAGGCCCTCACATTTTCCCATCCCGTTTTTGAAGGGGCACCAGTGGTGTCTTACCACTGGTAATGTCCTTGGATGATACTAGGTCCAAGTGATGGAGTGGAAGAGTGCCCTGTGACACATGAAGTGTCATTCCTCATAGCTAGCTGCCCCTTATCAACCAGGTCAGAGGACCTTCGCTGACATACAGGCACTGGAATATAGTTTTACAAAGTCACCTTGGCAGATGACCGTTAAAACCTGACTTCTGTCTGGGGCAATACACCATACTTTCTTCTGTTTTATTTTCTTTGTATGGGAAAGAAAAATGACATGAAAGACTTTGGCACATAAAGGCCTCATAGCACAATCAAAAGAAAGAATAAAGTGAAGGGTCAGTAAAGTTGCCATTAATCCCAGCCTATAGAGGTGTTGAGTTTCTTTTGACTCTTTGATACAAAAGTATGGAAGAATGGTGTTTCAAGTGCTCACTGTGGAAAAGGTTTCTTTCAAAGGCTCACCAAGGACAAGGCAGATGAGTTATCCGTTTGTATACATCTAACTCAGGAGAAAACTCGTCATATTCATTTGAAACACTTCATACTTTGACTTCCAGCAATTATAAGAACGAGTGCCTCGTAAGTTTAAGAATGGGGCAGAATGAACACATTTCAATTATAAAATAGTGACACTTAATTCAGATCATTTGCGTGCAAGTTTCTTCTAATGAATTATGTCTATCCTTCAACATCATTCATTTTCTATATCTGCTTATGATTACAAGGTTAGGGGGTTGGGAGGTTGTGTCAATTCCAGAGGATAAATAGGTGAGAGGAGGAGTCTCCAGAAATTTACAGGCCAACAGAGAGAATCAGGAAAAACAGCTATTGGATGCACATACTCATACCTAATGAAACAATTAAGCTAGCATTCATGTCTGTTGTAGAAAGCCACAGTGCTAGAAGAGAGCACACACATCCAGAAAAACCAGACCCATGATTCACACCTTGGATCTTATTTTCTGCAAGCCAGTGGTGGTAACAAGTATACCACCATAAACCCCAGTTTAGATCACGCCTCATCAGGGCTGTAACTAGACAGTGATCCTCTTCATGATGCTTACAAATAGACGGGTTTTTGCCTCATGTGCAGAGTTCCTGTGGTTTAACAATGGTGAAAAAGTAGATGAGCTAAAAAAGCAGAGCTCAATTTTAATAATCCATCTACAGCCTGACCCTTACCAATGGTAAGATATAGATCATGTCTCCAAGGATTACATCTTAGAGGTAAGTGGTTTAAACAAACTTCCTTTCTAAGGTGGTCGTGATCTCTCTTTGGGATAAAAAATTGTTAAAAGGGAAAGTTCGGAGCAGAGTTGCTGCATTGAAAGGAGTCAGGTGAGATGGTTTGGGTATCTCATCAGGATGCCTTTTGACTGCCATCCTTTGGAGGTCATCCAGACATGTCCAATTGGAAGGAGACTCCAGGCCATACATGGAACTTGCTGGATGAACCACAATCTTTTTCTGCCTGGAAAGATTTTGGGATCCCCAAATGGATTCCTTCTAGCAATTATTTTCAAATATTTTAATTTGCGATTCATCATCAAAGCTATCAAAATAAATAGTATAGTCAGCTTCTCTGATTTTCAGCCAATATATTTGTATCTCATCATCCACCAACAAAATAAAACAGCGTTTTCATCAATTACAAAACTCCCACCCAACCTAGGCCACCTTGTAGTAAACAGATAAGTAGTCTAAAAAGTTACCTCGCAAAGAAGCTATCAATCTACTTACATACATACACATCAAAAGCCAGTGTTGAATGGAAGTCAGGTCAGCCAGTCAGCTAGTCAACCCTGGGGGTCCCGTAGTATTAATCAGTCTAGTTTCTGCTGAAAAGCTCAATCTGCAGATGATGGATGAGCCATCATGCTGAGGGAACGGAAGTGACAGGTGACAAAGAAGGACACACACACCTGTATAAATTGACTATGCCTCCTGTCTGGCCCTGATGTTACATTGTCAAGGTAGCGGAGTGTAAGTGTATGTATGTATGCGAGGCCGTGTGCGGGGAAGTGTGTGTGTTTGTGTGCAAAGGCTCAAATGTTCCAGTGTGTGTCCAGCTCAGCTAATGAAGTCATCTGAACTGTGATTTAACAGCCCTGGTTTAAAAGCCCAGCGCCCTTAACTCATAGCCTTGCGCCATTAGAATGTGACATAAAACCTGGGCACAATAACTGTCCTGCCACTATAACAATATATTGGAGGCCAATGGGCCACTCTGCTAACTCACAAAGTCTGGTGAGGAAGAAATAACATCATCTGTGTACAGAAAAGAGAAGTCATTCAAGGAGACTAAAACTTTTAAGATGGAAAGAAAACTGTGGACCATGGAAAGTAAGAATGATTTATCTTATTTTATACAACTCAAACATTCATATTGGGCATCACTGCTACAACTAAGATTGTCATGAAATCTCACTATTTCACTTTTTTATTGAAAACAATGGGGGTAAGTAGCTTAGTTCAAACGGTGATACTTATATACATTTACTATACAGTTATACAAAGCAACTTTGCTGTGTTAATCTTGGTGATTATGGCTTACATAAGTATTGCATGTAAAATAACAAAAATTGTTATTACATAAAATCATAATTTTCTGATAAGCTGCTTTTTGGGAAATCTTCTTAAGATCGTATGATTGATATTTTAAACAAGTACTATTGTTTTTACATTGGTTAATGAGGTTTTTTTGTCATTTTGTAGCACTTTGAGATGTACACGTAAAGTGCGTTATAATTTAAAAGATTTGTAGTAGTAGTGTAAGCTATAGGGTTTAATCAAAAATAATCAGAATTAAACACTTCTAATACATCATTCTGTATTAACAAGTTTAGTTTCTATGTAGAAAATCTGATAAATTTTAGTTTCACTTTTTGAACTACATAAATAAAATAAATTAACTTTTTTGTTCTAAATTACTGGGAAGAACTTCTATATAGTATATACTGTATATATATATATAATATCCTGCATGCTACAATTTTCCCAGCAACTAAAGTGGAAGAAAACCAATTGTTGTCTGTATGAAAATATCCCAATGATATACAAAGTGCCTCATTCTCATCTCAACAAAACAGCTCAGTGGATCAAACATGCCTATCTGAGAATTAACTTCTATAGCTCAAGAGATATTTTTGAGCACTTATGAATCCAAGGGAAAGTTTGACAGCTTACATGTCAGCAGTCATGGAACCAGCTTCCTGCTTTCTGTGAGTGACTCAGGCAGAACCAAAGCCATTCTCCAAATCCTCCATGAAATCCACTCCTCAGGCCTAACAAAGAGCGGCTAATGATGGAAATGACAGCATTTAAGACACTTTGATATTGGGAGATTAGGGTAAATTATATAACTTTTACCCCCTCCTATTCCTATTTTTCTTTTAGTTCCTTATGAAAATTGACTGTCGTCTCTTAATGTGTCACTCACAATCTCAAACTGCAAGCTCCAATCTCTCTATTTCTCTGCCTTCCTCTATCTGACTTAATATCCACCTTATCCAGTTTCTATTCATGAATGCCCTAACCCTAATTTGGCTCAGTCAAGCTATGACAGTCCCTGTTTTACCATGCAACAAAGCAGCAAATAAGGGAGGGGAAGAATGGGTTATGTGTATGTGGGAAGATGAGGTAGAGGCATGAAGGCGACAACGCTCGTCACAGCATAGCACAGTGCTGCGTACTTCACCCTTATTAGGCCCGTGTCCTTGGCAGATGCAGAGCTTGCCCTTTGTTAGAAAGGTGTGTGTGTGTTACAATGGCAGTGATTTAGAATGGATTGGGCGTAGGCATGGAGACAAGGTGCAGTAGCCCCATAGCTCCCTGATAGCTGGCAGCGTGACAGCTGTGAATGGAGAACAGGGAACAGCCTGAAGTACTGCAATCTAATATGTGTCACATACCTGCATAAATATTTATGCCTGTTGCAGAGCAGGAGGGGAAGAGAGGAATGGGAGGATGGGACAGGAAAGGTGGTCGTAGGCAAAAAAAACTTCAGTCAGGTGACACTGAGATCTGAGCCAGCCAGTCTTTATCCATCATCAGCTCAATTTTATTAGTCCTGAGATCTCCAAGTAAGCTCGGATCAGGTAAAACACATGCACTTAATGCATTTTACAAAACATCTGAGACATTTACAGGCATCCCTGGATCAGATGTGCAAACAGCTAAAATAAATATATATTTTACTGCAGTTATATAATCTCTCACTTTAGGAAAAAAAAAACATCTTTAATCTGTAAATTTATTCAGTAGGGGGAGAAAATCCATTAGGGACACAACTACTGATATCACTAATGCTCGCTTTAAAATAAATATAAATCAAGCCCTTTAAGATTTGTAATATTTTACTTTATTTAATAAGAGCTTCACAGGAAGGGCAGAGAGGGAAAAAACTTGCAGGATAGCGACTCAGGTCACCAATCAAACCCTTGAAGCTGCATCAAGAACTTCAGCCTCTACGTTCATTTGTGCTGCTTTACCACTGAGTCTCCACGTATTTCACTTTGTTAAGAGGACTACAGCTTTTAGATTCTACTAAATAATAATCTGATATTTTGTTTCCTTGGGTTATATATGACATAAAAGAGAGGTCCATTTCTTTTATTCACTGGCCACTAGGCTGGACAAGCGTCCACATTTGCCACCACTGATAGTGAGATGGATGGTAAGAGATTTTTTAAAATAAGAATTTTAACAGAAAAATATTGCTATATATATTTACGTAGCTCCCAATTTAGAAGAAAAAACAATGGTCTCAATGCCTATAAGGTAAGCTGAAGACAAAAGAGCATAAAGAAACATGAATCTGGATGACAGAGAGACATTGTGCTGAAGAGTGGATATAGAGTTCTCTTTATGACTTAAACTTGTGAAATTTTAACAAGAAAGACTAAGTACATAGGAACATGCAAATATGATCCCTTATTTAAACTAAAAGAAATTAACATAGTGCACTCCTTATCAAAACCCCAGCAAAAACATTAACCCCACTCAAAACCACTGCAATTGTCATCATCATAAAGCAGCAAAAGGAGCAAACCCTATATGGCTCCAACATCCTTCTACCAATCCACATTGCAACTTTCATCCTATACAATTAAGCTCCGTTGTATCGTATAATTTCAACAAAACTCTAAATAATTAAGACACAGAAGAGAGCTTTCTGTGGAAAACCCACTCTTTTGAAGAGAACACTGCAGCGGCGGAGTGAGGTTGGACACATATATGAAAGATTGTTATTTTGAAAGGCGAAAAAACTTCCATTGTGATTTAAGGGAGACACTGTGGCTCTTACTAATTAGGAAAAAAAGCAACAACGAAATGAGCCAAAACCTGCTTCTGTGCTTTGTTTCATTTAGTTCAAATGAAGACAACACAGAGCAGAGGTACTGTTATTAACAAAACAAGCAAATTAAAATCAGCGTGCCAACAAAAACAGATATGGGTTGGATGACACTGACCAGTATTCAGCTTTATTGTGTGAACTTCATCCTGCAGCTGTGCAGCACCTGATTTCACCACCGCCTCAACTTATCAATTAAAGTAACTTCTTATGAAAAATCATCTGTCACAGAAAGAAGCAACATCTTTCTGTGAAGATCTAATCTACTAATTAGCTGTTTCCACAACTCAGCTTTAAAACAAGAATGAACAAGGTGGTCATCTGAAGAACTGATAAATTGAACGTATGTCGTTTTAGTTTGTAGTCCTTGTCCGAATCCATACATACCTATTAAGTACAGTCTTACCTGTTGGCTACCAGACTTCTGAAGGTGACCTGACTCATGCCCTCATAGGCTGGCAGCAGCCTAGGCCAGTCCCACGTCCAGTCAACCACTTCGCTCTGTTGATGTATGAGGAAAGCGTATTGTTAGTTATTAATCAGGGTTAATACCATCAGTGCATTACCGCTCCAGCTGGGACCCCACTAACAAAGAAGGAGGGGGCGGGGGGTACTCCAGAGCAGGCCACGACATTGAATATCAATCATGTCCGCACAAGAAGGTTTTTATTCCAATAAGACAGCAATTAATTTATAAAGCCATTTGGGGGGATGTAGCCATCATTTATAGAAAGATAAATCAATTTTTGGAGTGAGTCGTTACTCTTCTTGCTGTGCTTTTTCACTTTCCATCTTCAGTGGCATCCTGCCATCTCCCATTTTCTCTCTCTCTCCATCTTTCTCTTGGACATGGGCACAAAAAAGTGTAAACATCAACAACCACACTTAGTCAATTTCATCATAAGAACTAAGACAATAAGACTAGCTTTGATCCCTGAACTGCCACTATTAACTCCAGGTTTGAGTCTTATTGAGAAAACAAGAAAACCCTCATATCCATCCATCCATCCATCTATCCATCCATCCATCCATCCATCCATCCTTCCAGTTCTATTTCTCCTCCTAATGGTTGATTGATGGATGTAACTTGTTTTCTCTCCATTCCCTTTTATTTGACAAACAACACTGGCACCTGAAGCAGAAAAGGCATTTTAATCATTCCCTTAATAGGGTGTTTCTATGCAAAGCTATGCAGCCTCATGCGATAAGCCTAAAACGGGCAAAGTCTTTGGATTAAAATGTGTCAGATCTTTAAATGCAATGGCAATGAGCATTGTTGATTCTGTTATTTAAATACCTATATATAAATATATTTTAAATAAATAGGAACATTTCAATGACTGTTTTCATTGAGATCAACAGTATTTCACAAAAAAATTGAATCTAGTTTTTATGAGGGACAGTATTTTAAA
Organism: Xiphophorus couchianus; assembly: GCF_001444195.1. Classification (NCBI taxonomy): domain Eukaryota; kingdom Metazoa; phylum Chordata; class Actinopteri; order Cyprinodontiformes; family Poeciliidae; genus Xiphophorus; species Xiphophorus couchianus. Next base: position 20,476,614 of record NC_040239.1, read on the forward strand.
TTAAATACCGATGGCTTAAAAATTTCTCCCCACGAACATTATTGCACTTGTAATGAATTTAATGCAGTGTTTTGAAATTCTGAATCTTGTTGATTCTGTTTCTTCCAGCTCATCCACAGACTGACATTTTGACCATTCTTCTTCGCGAAATAGCTCAAGCAGTCAAACTGAATGGAGAGTGAGTCGAAACGGTAATTATGTAAAGGTTGCCACAAATTACAAATTGGATTTACATTCAAACCTTACTGTGGCCATTCTAACACAATTATATGATTTGATTTACATCATTCCACTATAGTTTTATGATTAAAGTCATTTTCTACAGAAATATAAACCTTCTGGCACAGTTTGAAGTCTCTTGCAGTTAGTGGCAGGTTTTCCTTCAGCACTGCCCTGTATTAAGATTCGTCCATCTGCAACCCTCATGCGGTCTTAAGAGATGGTGTCATTTAGACGGCATGAGTTTTTTATTTTTTTACTCTGTGTGCGGTTCGGCAGGGTCACATTGACCCAGTGTGTGTCTTTACACGTTTTTTTGTGTGTGGTTTTGGAAATTGATGGTCTGACGGGACAACCACCCTGATTCCCCACCGTCCGACCGTGACATTTTTTGCGCTCCTCCTGTGCATCGTGCTCAGACCACGGGAGGGTTTTGCAAACCTCTGAAGTGTTCACAGAACAGCTGTATTTATACCGATTAATTTACAAAAGGTGGACTCTGCTTATTTGCTTATTAGGTCACATCTGAAAGCAACTGGCTGCACTTAATTGATTTAGGAGTATTAGAGTAAAAGGGACTGGGTACAAATGCAATGCACACACATTTACAAGTAAAACTAGTAAAACAATACATTATTTTCAATCATCATAAGGCCCTCTTTTTTGGAAATCCTGAAATTTCAAAATACTTCATAAAAAATGTACATACAATTATGTGCTCCTATATGACACATAAAATGTCAAGAACACACTGAAGTTCTTGGTGGTAGCATGGTAAAATGTAGAAAAAGGTTTAAAGGGTGCGAATATTTTTTTGAGCCAAGGAAACTGAACATCATGGTGGCACTCCTGAGGTTGGGTTTGCAATGACAAAAGATGTATTTCAAAGCTCCAACGAGCTGCACTTTAAGATAGTAATTCACCTTAACTTTACCCAGTTTCATGAAAAAAAAATCTTTCATTTTCCTACTTTTTCAGCTTTCTTTTCTAACAGCCAAAAGCACCATGCCTGAAAAAGGCAGCAACCTTTGGGAAACAAGAAAGAGCAGAAAAGTTCAGAGAGAGCTATAGTTCACTAAGCACTCGGCAGATCCTCACCTTCAACAGTAAGCCCTTGTCCTTGGTTAAAGTTAAATGACACATAACAGGTATACCCAGGCAATAATGCAAAGTCTGAAAAAGTTCAAGTTCACTTTGACATTTAACTCAGTCGTACAAGTGTAGATAAGAACCTATTAGAAAGTGAAACCTATTAGAAAGCTGAACAAACCTGATTCAGTCTCTTCTTGCCAATGTGGTCAAACTGCAGGAGAGGATTGAAGTATGCAGTGCGATCGACACTCTCTGGGCTGACATCAAATTTCACTGAGAGATCTGTGGAGTCTGTGTTCCCATTGAGTTTAGACATCAAGAGCTCCTGCACCCAGAACGTAAGCCAAAACAGGAACATATTATCATATGAGTACGGTACATAAAATAGCTAAAAAGAAAGAAAGCTGTAGATTCAGACCTCCAAAGCTAAAAGTTATGTTACAAGTACATTATATTTTCATCAAACTCAAAGAATAACAAATCGCACAAATGATAATTTAGCATACAGTTGAATCAACATCAAACAATAGATATTTGAAAGACTGTTAAGGATATTCAACAATTTTTAATGAATGTCAACGTTTACAGGCTAAACAAAGGAACAACTGTATAGCATAGTAAAGGTAATATTAATTTCCAGTCACATTTTTTCTAATTGAATATCTCCTTAAAACTGATTCCACCGACAGTTTTGTTTGTCTTTAAAGAAATGCAGAATACAGCATTGTGCAGAGTTTGTCCTGTTGCATTGTGCTTACCCAGGCACTCTGTTCTCTACATTTCCATTAGTAAATACATAAGACAGCAAGGAACAACACTTCTCAGCTGTTTTCCTAATGACTTTATTATGTAAAACTCCCAGAGTACAACCTTGTCATTACCTGTTCCATCACCTGAGTATCGTCGTGAAACATCCACAGGTGCTTGCGGTTTCTAAAATAGCTTTTCTTAAAATTATTGTCCAAAAACATCTGGTTTCGTAAAATGTATGCCTTTTATTAAAAGTCTGAATTTGTTCACACTCTGTACTTATTGTAAAGGCTTAGAAAATAATAAAGCCAGATTTCATAGTTCTCTAAGCTTTTCAAGACTGTCCAAATTTCACTAGGACTCCAAATTAAATAATAATATAAAAAAAAACTACAGGCTTGGAGTCTTGCTTATTGTTTGTGTTATTCCACAGGATGTTCTCCTAACCAGAGGAGGTGAGAAAATCTGGACTGTTACAATTTACAGTTTGAATCAGTTCAATTAAAAAAAAAAATCTACATATCAGATAATCATCTAACACTTACCTGAAAGAAAATTGAAAAGGATGTTTAAATATGTTCCTGTTTTAATTAGCAAAATAAGCACGTCTCTTTCTTTTTCCAATTCAAACTTAAATAACAAACATCTCTTTGTAAATGACAAATACACTCATCTATCCATCCAGTTAAATTCAGGTGTTAATTTTGATAGTATATTGTTTATTTCATTTTTAAAAAGGTGCATTTCCTCCACATGAACAGCATTATCCTGAATCAGCTCATTGTGACTGGCTATTTTTTTGGTAGAGAACTCACAGAAGGTTTGCACCTTGGAGGTCACCTGCACATGACGAGATCAAAGCAAGCAGACTGCACACAAGCAGTACCTCTTCCCCTCCCAAACAGCCTGCGGCCTCAGGCCAGCAGCCACCTAATTGCTGGGGAGCTCGGGCGCTTCCCTACCTCATTGCCTTGGATGATGTGATAGATCTGCCTCAGGTAGGCGCAGCCACCTGCTTTGTGGCAGACCTCCAGCAGCATCAGGCCTATTTTCTGCTCAGTCAGTTCAGCCGCAGCAGCTCCTCTGTCTGCTCCCTGCTCCGAGAGGCTGAGAGAAAAAGACAACAAATAGAGAGGTGAAGGGAAACAAGAAGAGGGTCTCTAAAAAGTTGTTTCCAGTTAAGAGAAAAATTTGGATCCAAGTTGGAAATTAACATTCTGAATCATTCCCACCACCGAGTTAAAAACAAAAATCTATGTATATATACAGTATTATATATATATATATATATATATATATATATATATATATATATATATATATATATTTATTTATTTAATTTTTTTTTTTTTCTTTTACCAAAGAAAAATAAAATTAACCCCAGATATCTGGAACTATTCAGTCAAGACTGATGAATATTAATATACATAATAGATATTGTCAGACCCATCTTACTGGGCAGTTGCTCCATATCATTTTTTTAAACAAAGTATTGTTAAAAAAAAGATTCTGCTAGTGAATGCATTATAAAGTCAGTATGAAGGACATTCAACTTAAATTAAAAAGAAGCAGAACATTCTTGTAACACTGGAGGAGCTGTTAAGCTGCACAGCTCAGGTGAATGAATCTGTTGATGGAACATCTACCAGTCATGTCCTGTACAAATCTGTCTTTTGAGAAGATTACTGAACTGTTAAAAGAAAGTCCGAACACTTGGTCATTTGACACAAGCCATGTTGAGTGCAAAGCACACATGAGGACGTTTCTGTTAAAGAAGCACTTTTGCAAAACTTGAAAACTAAGCTCTCCATCCAATGTGACTGGGCTTGAGCCAATTTGACCAAAAAGAAAAGGATGAGATTTTACTCTCTAGATGTTGCAAAACTCCAGAAAGATCTGTCACAGCTGTGGAAAAACGGGGATTGAAACATGCACTCCAATAAATTCACATTGTCTATTACAAAATATTTTGAAACCATCCCTTCCATTTGTCATTTGTCAAGTATTATGAATTACATTCTGTGGGTACTTTAACCTAAGTCTAAAAGCTTTCGACTATATTTAGATCTTGGGCCTGAGGCAGTTTTATTTCTAGCAATGCCCCAGAACAGAAGTGAAAAAGGAAATTAATTAGAAATATTGTTATGAGGAACCGAATAAACTCTGACCAGAGAATCCCACTACAGTAAAATGATTGGTGTATGCGCGTGTGTGTGTGTTTTTTTAGGACGTGTAATTGTATGTCAAGGTCCTCAAGCGTGTACAGTTCCCAACCCTGGCATACGCCCACATCGTTTCTTGCCCTTTCTGTACGGATGGCTATCACACCACCGTCCATCAAGTCCTCTCCTTCACACACACTTCCTGTCATTGTTCCCTCTCTCGTTCTCTTTCTCCTCTTCCTCTTTGTAATTATAATATGGCAGAAGCTGTGTTGCCTGTCAGCCAGCCATTGGTTGTTTGACATTGAGGGTGGCAAAAAGAAGAGGAGTCCCGTCTTGTCCATATACATCGCCTCATTCTTCTGCCTGGCGGCCCGGCTGGTGGTGTTGTCGGCGGTGGCGGCTGTGCATCCGTGTCAGCACCTGCGCTGTATCCTTTCCTGTCCATCACTGTGCAGGTGAAGCAGATGATTGGATTCAGTCAGCGGGTTGATTAATGAGGGCCCCTCCGGATTTGGGACAGCCTATCAATCATGTCATTAGGGCCAATGTGCCCTGAAAGAGGCAGACCTCCGCCAAGGAATAACTGCATTCATCTTCATCTGTGTATGCATCCCGTCAGCCCAGCCAGGGTCACCATGATGGAGAACAATAATCTTCTCCTCTACAAATTACTTTGCAAAGACAAGGTGGGTGGCGCAGTAAGTGGGAAGGGGGGATTACAGTTGGGAAAGGGAAAGAGGAAAGTGAGATGAAAGAAGAGAAGGGGGCAAATGTCCTTTTATAAGGGTTTCACTCCAAATATGACGCCAGCAGAAAAGTGGCTGTGTTTTTTGGAGTTATTAAATACCGCTGCTCTCTCTCTGTCTGACAGTGTTCTCTGATTGTTTACAAGTCAGGCGTCACTTCCCTGTGAAGGTTAGTTTAATGAATAGTAATGATCCCACTGAATGCCTCCGACAGGTGATACATAATCACTCTTCTTTCACTTTTCCACTCATCCCCCCTCGCCCTGACGCTCTATGCTGCCCCATCTGTTCTCTCTATTTTTTCCCTCCACCTCTCACCCCCTCTTCATCTTACTGTAACAGGCGAGCCTTTTACTAGGACCGGTTGCAGCTTTACTAAATGTTTTCATCTGTTCATTTACTTAAAGTTGTTACGCCACTAAATCGCCTTTTCATGAGGATAGATGCACCCAGAGCTTGTTATGATGAAGTGAACAGCCAGAGACGCCGTTTCTGGGAACAAGCTACAAAAAGGAAAGCCAAAGGTCACAGATTGACCCAAAATGAAAGCTGGATTCCCATCATCTTATAGTGGAGTTCTCGTAGGCCAAATGGTATGTCCACCACATCATTTACCAAAACAAACACATCTGAGATTCATCGATTTGACTCAGAGCTTTTCAATGAAAAATTAGCCTGATGATGCAATTTATCAAACGTTGAATGCTCAATTAAAAGAAAACGAGTATTTTTTTTCTTTCTTTAATGTCAAGTACCTAAAAACACCATCAGTCAGATGAATCGGTTTGACCCTCCTTCTGTCAGCCCTCAACCTTCATCTAGGCAACAATCAATCAATACTCTTAGATCTTCCAACTTAATGTATAAAGAGGCATTTTCAAATGATCCAAATAAATTCATAAACCCTTCTGTTATTCAAATAACCAATAGTACATATGTAATCATTAAACTACAATCAGTACCAAGTTGACCACAACCTCTTCAGAAATCTTTTCCGGTGGCCTCTCACCTTTCTGCACAGAGTTTGCGAGCTTTCTGCAGCTGGATGTTTATCCACTTGGGTCGTCTTTCCTCCAGAGCTTGCAGTACTTTATGCACTGTAGGTTTGGGAATTCCCTGTCATAGAACATTAACATAAATTACACCTTAGGTTGTATCAAATCAGCTTGGATGTGCAGTGTAATTAGATCACATAGAAAAACACAACAGATTACATGCATTCAATATACATAAGGCAGCATCCATGCTCTGTATCAAAAGTGCAGTAAATTATGCACTAATCAAGCTTTAGCTAACTGACTTTTGTTATTTTTAGATCCAACCTGTAGAATCAGCAAATTCTCTGATTCTGATCTCTGTCTAATTGATTGGAGCATCTCCGGTTATAATAAAACTCACATTTATCCGTGGTGAATAAATTATTTACCTTGTGCTGGATGCTCATTGCTGCCTGGAGGCACTCTCTGAGCAGAGATAAGTATTCTTTTGCCCTGCAGTCCAGAGCCAGACCACTGATTTCTTCAAGTGCATCAAGGTCTTCCAGACTCTGGATCAGAAACCCCAGCAGCGCCCAGAGCAACAGCCCCATTGAGCGCAACTGCCGGGCATGCTGGGAGAGATGCTTTTCTGCCATTTGAAAGACGAAGCGGATAGGGAGAGGCAACGACGACACAGCCAATGGCAGGTTGGTAAAAATGAAGGACAATGCTTGAATTGCTAAGGATATGACAGCTGAAAGGAGAAACACATAAAAAAAATTACTTCCGTAGGGATTTTTTTTCCAAGTATGAGAAAAAGGGGTTTATGCTTACCTTTGGAGCCAGTATCTTTCCCTCTTCCATCAGGTACTGCATAGTTCCAGTCCTTGGGTATTTTAGCCAGGACACTCTCTGGCACCTTTTGTTTAAACTGGTGTGCTTGACTACAATCCTCCATGCCCTGCCAAGCCACTGCCATCGAGACCAGGTGTACCAAAATACTGTTGGCTGACTTTGTCACCAACGCTCGGACACAATCAATGACCACTGGTGCCTTCTGTGTAGTGTCTGAATAAAAAAATCCCAAACAAAAGCAGCAAGTGAAAAAAGTGATTGAAGTAAAATAAAACAAAACCTTAAGACATTAAAACGTATACAATTTTAGTTTGAAATGCGGTTCTAAAAAATAAAAGCGTAAAATAAGAACAGATATAAGTTCACTAATTCTGAGAATCAAAACATAAAAGAAAAAAATAAACAAATGACTTTCAACCACAGGGGAAATTTGCAGCTGCCCATGTGATCAAGCTAAATAACCTCTGGAGAAAAGCTTTATAGTCAGCAGAAACAAAGACTGAGTTGTCTTCCCCACAAGGGCAAGAAAAATTTGAGTTATTGTGAGAATTTTGCACCGGATGTAAAGCATGGTGGAGGCAGCATCATGTTGAGGGATGGCTAATAAAACAATAAGGAGCATTAGTTCTACTAGCAGTCGGAATGTAAGTGTACAATCAAGCCCAGAGTTACTCATAGCCCTGCCAGATTTAGATATACATGGGTTTAATCAACCAAAAACTTTGATTCGGAGAGAAAATGACAAACTTCCCCCAAAGCATAAGAAAATGTACAAGGGTTATTACCTAAAAAAATAAATAAGTACATCATATATGTGATTCTGTTTACATTTTAATAAAAATAGCATGTCACAATTAAATTTTGTGCACCAAATTCGTGCTTTTAAAATCATTGAAGTTCTTTGATGTATACGGACATCATAAAGAAAACTATTGTGTCATCAAAACTCCAAAATGAATAGATAAATCTAACCAGTGGTTGCTGTTGCTGATTGTCAGTGTTCTAGTACATACATTAGCTTCAATAAACAAAACCACATGCATATATTTCATTACTAGACTGGTGGAGTTTCAATCAAAAGAACACAATGTTACAGGTCACCCTATGTCAAAATGACTTGTTAATGCAGACAAAATGAAAATGCAGAGGCACCTGTAACTTGATTCAAATAGAATGCCTATTTCTTGAAATCAGAAATTGGATTACAAAACAGTAAGGTCAGGTTCTACGCAGATGTTCTGTATTAAACCCAGATGGCCCAATAGCAGCATTTTTACTATCTTCGCCAGGTGCAGTGTAGCTTTCATCGCTCTCCTCTTTCAAATCCTGTTATTATTGATAACAGAGCTTCTATAGAATGAGGTTGCATGGCACCTATAAACTTCCCACAGCTCTGGCTGTAACACTACAAGCTACAAATTATAGTGGTGGCACATGAACCTACAAGAATGACTAAAAGCTGAGTGAACTCAGCGCCCAAGACGAAGAAAACCCCTCAAAACAGGGAGCAAAATAGAAAATGATATGACTAGTGAAAAAAAAAGCAAGTCTCTGGATCTGTTCTTCAAAGTAACTTGATTTTCAGACCTTAAACTGCATTTACTTTATCGATCCCGGTATTGATTTGAAACAACCTTTGAACTCCTGTGTGGTAAAACATCAGAGTAAGTGGTGAAACTGTCAAAACTCTCAATGTGATCTATGAAAGTTAATTCAGCAAACAGTTTAAATAGAAATGGGGGCACTGGGGGTATCCTGTAACCAAAATTATAGTATAAAGATTTGGAACAGTCCAATAATTAAACTAATTACCCTTTGAGGATAAGTGATGATTGGATGACATTGAGAACTTCTTTCTGGCACACTCTATCTCACTTTCGTTCATTTGCTTTTTCGACCCCTCCCGTGCTTTGTCTCTATCCAAATACTCTTCTCCAGTCACCCTAATTTATGCTGCAATAATTACCACTCAGCCAGGATGTGAAAATCACTCCTAAAATGAACTCTCTTCACTACAGGAGTTCTGATTAAGCGCTCCTGCAAAGCTTGCATCTGAGATAAGAAAAAAAAGAACTGTTGTAAAAAAAAAAAAAAAAAAAAAAAAAAAAGAAACATCATATTATAGTCATACATTTGATCATTTGCACTCAATGTCAACACTGGCCTTTAGAGAATAAAAAACTAATATACCGTTGACAGGTTTACTTTAAAATCACCGTTACTGATTCTTCTTGAAATGTAGTAGATGAGTGAGAAGGTGGTGACCTCTCTCAGTTATTCATACACGTGTCCTGCTATCATGAAAAGCAACATTTTCCTGTGACTGATTTATTAGGGTTACATCAAGAAATCAACAGGAGCTTGGAATAAGACGATTTCTTGCTTGACCAGCTCTGATTGGTGATTGGTTGGTTGGCAACAACAAAGCTGATGTTTTTTAGTTTTTTTTCCAAACACTGAGTGCATCATACATAACTAAACCAGGTCACACTAACAACAACACTCTTCTGTGTGGAAGTTGTAAAAACACTGTCATTTTTGGGACAGTGGAATGGAGTTACAGGAGCTACAACACGTATAAAACATGTCTTGAATGAAAAGTGTACTTGACAAAATAATTTCTTTTGTCAAGAAAATATAAAGAGGCTACACACACCCTTTTGGAAAAGCATACCAAGAGTTATAGGACTGACTTCTCAACAGATTTACTCTGAGTTCAGGGCAGCTAAATCTCAAGTTAATTAAAGTCAATGAAAGATAACCAATACACAGCTTCAGGATTTTTAATACCGCAGTGAATCCACAGCTATAAAGAGAGTAAACCACATGAGGAATGAGCCTTGACTATATGACAGTCATTTTTATTAAATAAGGCCACTGAAGTGAACATGGTTAGGGGCTGACAATCCACACATTAAACAAGAAGATGGTGAATGTTGCTTCCTGCTATGTTGTAAGGTAGTTTCAGTAAAATGAAGAAAATAAAGTAAAGTTTGGCTTATCTAGAAGTGGACGTAAATTTTTAGATGTTTGAACATAATACGCAGCAGAATCTTAGGAAAAATTTAAACCGCACATCATCCAACTTTGTCAAGTGTTGCTGGTAGAGTAGTGATACGTTATTCAGTCAGTTGCTGAGATGATCTTAAACTCAGTGCATCAAAATTTTCAATATATGTAAAAACTAAAACAATGACCTGTGGAAAAATGATACCAATAATTTAATCTGCAACAGGAGTTAATTCAATTTAGGACCTTGACAAATCTTTTCTATGTCATTTTGATAACTACTTATACTCAAAACTAAAAGAAGTCATACTTTTGACTAAAATAGTGTTTGGTTCTAAAACAAATATGAACCTTACACTATAACATTATACCATTAATACAAGTCCACTATGTATGTATATTTTTAAATCCTATAGATGTTAAAATATGTTTGTTTAATTGAAGTTGTCACTGGTAGATAGGAACTGTCAGATCATTTTAAGGACCAAAGTTCAAATCAAAATGTTATTTTGATTTCAGACATTAAATTAATAATGTACTATGTGACTGTTACTGTTAGTAATCCTTATTTTAATACCAGAGTCTTTGTGTATGACTGATAACAGCTGTAGCAATAAACATAAAATATATTGAATATAAAGGAATCAGTATAATTGATTTTTCTACACCTGAATCCTAAAACGTTGTTTTTTTTAACTATGCAATATTTGACCAAGCAGAGTACTCGAGTATCTAAAGCTTTCACAGCTTGATATATTACCACTCTTTTCCAACCAAGATATTACCTGCCAGTGTATAGAGATATTTCCATATGTGTGCTCTCTCCAGGTATGGCTGAAGAGCCTGGGTCAAAGCCTTGGGAACATTATTCAAGCAGGAGAACAAGTTGAACAAAGCAACTATGAAATCATCTCCTGCCTTGCAATTCTTTGTGGACATTTCTGAGTCAGTCTTCTGGCAAAAATCTGGAAACAAAAAAACAACTGAAGTCAGCCTGGTGAGATACTTCAGCAACAAAACAACTACATGTGGGGATATTTAAAACAACGCTGAATTGATGAAATCCTGATATTCTAGAAGACTTTACATACACAAACAATCACAATCCTAGAAGATGAAAAAGCTCACCCACCCAAATGCTGGAAAACACTCTGGGGAGTTGTTTGAATTATCATTCAGAAAATATCAACTCTATAAAGGTATGTATAGATAGACAGATAGATAAATCTAAAACATCTTGATTTCTTTGAACAAAACACACACACATACACGCACACGCACATTGGAAAATGTCAAGGCTGCCTAGCCTGACACATGTTAACAGAAAGGGTGAACAAAAGACAGCGTGGAATGGAAGGGGAAGAAAAACCCACATCTGTGTTGGATAGAAATAAGAATGAAAAAGAAAGAGATTTCAAAGCCCCTGGCTGTGGGATCCATAGAACATGGAGACAGGAAGTGAAAAGGAAGAGGTTTTGACAGGGTGTCCTTGTGGGGGTTGCTGTCTGAGCTGGCTGAAGATGGAGGTGTGTGTGACTGTAAAACCCATATGGATGTCTATATATGTGATTTGTGTGCGGGGGGGTGTTTGCGTGTGTGAGTGTGTTAAGTTGACAGGGATTGCTGAGGAAAGGCCCGCTGCTCCAGAGGTGGCAGACATCTAGCGGTCTGTCAGTCTGCAGTCTAGGAAATGACAACTATTTGTATAGGACAGCGTATGCAAGGCAGCAGTCAATGAGGACGCGCTCTGCTGTAATGGAGGGCAGCATGACTTCCTACTGACTAATGCTGGGCTATTTTAAAATGACAAGGCAGAATTAGCTGCAGCATTGCAGTGACAGATCAGCCCCTTGCATAAGATTCGGGAATGAAGCACAGAGGACTATAAGAAAACTGATTTGCACACTCACACTTCTGCTCCTTCACAACCATTCAGCTAACATGTATCCTAAGATGTTGTAAACCAAACGGACCAAGACTCTGCACATTGTGCAGCATTACGTGGATCAGGCAGGCATCTTGTTCGCTGCCTGTCTGGTAATTGGTCCTTAAGGGGAGAGTGTTATGGATATCACTGCTGTGACTGCAATGGGCCAAAGAAACGGGGTTGGCTAACATTAATTTCCACTCTGAGTGCTGGAGAGCACGGGAGGTTAACTAGGTGCCTTTTAATAATGATCCCATTATGAAGCAGCAGATGACTTCAGAAAAACAGATGTCAGTGCGCTGGCACATCTCTGTGGATTTTCCAGAACTCTTCCAGCATACAATAACTCCTGTGTGTTATTTTTTTAAAGCTGATTTCTATGTTCCCTTCTCTACCCCTCTCCCCTTGTCTGTTCTCCATCTCTGTGCTTATTCAACCTTGATACATAGCCAACAAAGACACCTGTTTATCTTCCGGACAACCAGACATGCAGTCACAAGGGTCTTTTCTGCAAACCACAGTAATTGGAAGCAGGCACACAATAGACAATAAAAAGACTGTTTGTGTTTACCTGACGTAGTGTGACTTTCAGTTTTGAGAAAGCTGTTGAATTACAAAAGTAATGAGAGACCTGCTCCACATCTGGCACTAATAAAAGTTTTAACTGATCTGATTGTGTCCAGACAACCCCACATACAGGTGTGAACTCACTCAAGACACGTTGCAAACACTTTTCCTCAGACTACCTTCAGAGGTGGCTTTGAATACAAAAAAGGACCACCTACTGACCTGATGGGACTGGGACTACTCTGAAGCATCAGTTATGTATATCAATATTAATATCAGTATCAAAAACCACCACTGATTGCTACCACTTGAAAAACAATGGCAGTACATTACAATATCAAAATCAACATTTGAAAAAGCTGGTTGAAAAACGATGAAACAAAAGTCTCAGAAAATATCCAATCCTATTTTAAACCAGTAGCAGCTCATTTCAAAGGTCCAATAAAAAGTACATGGAGTAGACAGATGCGTAAGCAGTATGAAAAAGTTAGTTTTGAATTCATTATTAAAGTAGTTTTTCTTTTTAATCATCAGAGAAATGACCCAAACATATGGGGAAGTGCAGTGTCTTATTGCCGTGAAGACATTTCAGTCAAGCTGTTCCCTCTGTCTGTCTGTGTCCTGGTTAATTATCCCGTCACCCCAGATAACAGGCGAGAGTCAGCGCTTCTAGTGTTGATTTACGGCAGCGTGCGGGGAGACGCATCTCGAAGCCTCTGAGTCAGGCCCAGACCAAGCCAGAGAACAAGACAGAGAGAGTTGTTATTAATGAGGTCGCTATAATGTGAATTAATGTGCGAGTGCACAACAGTCTTTAAAGGTTAGACTGTTGCCATGTGGAGAAGAAAAGAGGGAAGGGGAAAAAAATCTTTAAAGGTCAGAGTATGTGCTCTGCCTGGGCCAGCTGAGTGTTTATTACTGTGCTCTATTGATTTAGTAATGATGATGACCAAGGTGAAAATGATGATAATAGCAAAGATGCTGATGATAACTTCATAAAATGAATGGGGATCATCTACAGTCCATATAACTAGCTTAAGATCTTAGAGCACCATAATTAGGATTCCAATAAACACTACTCACAGATGTCCCCTGTGGTAACCGCTGATATGAAACAGGAAATATCAAAGAACAAAAGTATTTTAGCTTTTTCCTAAAAGACGAATGATGAGGCATCAGAACTGCAAGCACTTTTAAGTCAATGCAAACTGAAATAAACAGAAAGAAAAAAAACTCACAGGAATTTTCCAGGAGTATTCTAGGCAGGTGACAATCTTCATAAAGCAGCATTTGCAGCAGCAGCTTGGGATTGCATCCTGGGTCAGAGGTCAGTAGCCTCAACTGGCACGCCAAGGCTGCCTCACCAGTAAGGCCATCTCTTAGAGACGAGAAACAAAGAAAGGAGAAAAAGTTGACAGTTCTGCAGCGTCAGGTGAGTATTCTGATTGAAATCCATTTAGCTAGAGACCACAAAAAAGACAAGAAGGCTTCACAGGAGAGGGAGAAACAAAGGCAGAAATCCTGAGAAGTACGAACAGCTGGGAAATGGCAAAAATAGTCATTCTTTTTAGTGCTGTTCACTTCAAATGTAAACTTACTTATAGCATGCATGGAAAGGAATTAGCTCCAATCTTGGCCAGCTAAAAGCAAATTAACATTTGGGTGACAGCCAAATACATGAATATACAGCAATACCCCCCTCCTACATCTTTTGTATAACCAAGAGGCTGCAGCCAGCTGTGAGTAATGAGCCGTATCCTTGGTGTGTGCGAAGCTTTCAGTGTGTTCAGAGCCTTTGTTTGTGGTTATGTGTGTGCAAGTGTGAAAGCATGCTGACATGTGTGCCTGCATGTTACTTTATACATCTCAATAAAATCTAATGGAAAGAGTGGACAGAGTTGGTCTTAAGAGCAAAGAGGCGGGAGGCGGCTCGTTGAGGGGGTGTCTCCCCAGAAATTAGCCATTCCATCTGAAAGGCTAGAGAAGGGTGCACCCTGCTGCTTGACTGAAGAAGACTATGCCTTGGTCTGACAGAACAATTTATGATGTCACTGTGACTGCAAATTCATAAGTAGTCCTCTTTTAAGTGCTCTGATAAATCTACAGGGCAGGGTCAGCTTACAAAATCCAAACACACGAATCCAACTACGGATGTATGCTCACACACGCCTGCACGCCCCCGCACACACGCCGACAGACAGATGGGATAATTCAGAGCAGAGCACAAAGGAGAAACATACAACACAAGTTATTTGGTGATTTAAGCGTTTCATTGAATACATTTATATGTTTTAATTGACTGGGGAAAGATCTGGCAGTCAGGATCTGGATGTGGACCTGTGGTTCTGGCTATAGGCCATCTGTAGGCCTTCTGGCGTCCTTCCATCAAAGCAGGAGGTGGAACCAAAAGAAATAAAGAGGCCATAAAAAACAAACTAACTTCAGATCCACAATACTAAAGTAGGGATTTGTTTGATTTGTGCTCCGCCGGCATCTTGTGACATAACCTCTGGCTGTGAGAGGAGAGGGGTGGAGAGTGGAGACAAATGTGTGCAAGAGTGATTGATTGCACAGCTCACAACAGCAGTTAGACACAAACGTAGACAAATAACGCATCTGCGATGTCCCCATAACCATCAGCATTACCACTGTGTCAAAGGTAATGCTGGTTTCATCTGCATTATATCATGGCTGCAACTTTGGACTGAAGCCTGGGAAGCAGGTTACAGCGCCTGGTGAGAGGATTTGTACCACTTGAGCTTCTCCACATTTTGTCCCAATTCAACCTACGAGTTTTATGTGTTTTATCTGGATTTTCTGAGAAAGACTAACAAAATATAATAGTTCTAATTTTAAGGTGGACCAGAAAAATAGATGTTTTTCCAATTTTTTTTTTTTACAAATAAAAGGTGTGGTGTGCAATTGTGTTCAGTCCCTCTGAGTCAATACATTGTAGAAACACTTATTGCTACAATTACAGCATCCCCGCAAGACTTCTGGAGTGCATTTCAAAAGCTTTGTACATCAAGAGACTGTAATTTTTAACCATTCTTCTACAAACAATAGCTCAAAGCTCAGTTAGATTGGCTGAAAAGAGTCGATAAAAAGCTATTTTTAATCCATGGCATAAATTTGAATTGGATTTAGGTCTAAACTTTGACAGTACTTTCCTAATACTTGTTAATTCTATCAACTTTTTTCTAAAAAAAAATCCATTGTAGCTCTGGGTATGTCCTTTTACTTTGAGGAGATCACACTAGTTACATGGCTTTTCTTCCATGGATCTGTATTTAGCGGTATTTACTCTAAGATTAAATCACACTCAGGTGGACTCTTTAATCTAAGTATCTAACTTCTGAAAACAATGGGTATGCAGGGGTATCCGAATAAACGGGACTAAAATCAAATGCATTATAAAATTGTCAGATTAATTTTGAAATAAAAAGGAAATACTTTACATTTGTGCACTACGTCCTGTTGGTTTGTGATAAAAACAATTGAAGTTTGTGGATGCAGTTCAGTTGGTACAAGTGCTTTTGCTGAGTAGAGTTTGTGTGCCTACTGCATGATGTGTGACAGACTACATGATGGATGTGCTTTACATACCTTATGACCTGTTCTGGGAAGCGATCAGGGTTGATAGCATTTAACCAGCGTACAACAGGCCTTTCAGGCTGGCGCGGCGCTGAGTCCTTTGAAGCACTATTCATAAACAATCTAGAGAAATTAAAATTGCACACGGCAGTTTTAAAAGACGCTACTTGCAACACACGTCTATTAATGGAGGTCAAACAGCTTTGGAAGCAGAAAGCGTTAAAATCGATTAATCTTTTTTGTTTGTTTGTTGTAGTCTTTTATTCAGTTTGCTTCAGTTTCTTTTGCTATCGACAGACTTCACTCAGCCCACTAATTGGATGATTATTAAGTTTACAGAATTCACCTTAATTCACAACATTTCAGTTACTTAGAAATTAACCTTAATGTACACACAGTACGAACCTATGCACAAAAGATATCGGCGCTGTAACAACTAGGAGGACCGTCAGCAGTTGGTCGCACAGGTTGTGGATTTGGTACGGCCAGTCAGAGCCACCTCCTATTATGGTAATTTCTGAAGCAGGGTTGATCAGAATCACATCCTCTGGACTCTCACTGACACTCCACATGAGGTGTTCCACGTAGAGCAGCACTGCTGTGATGTCACACCTTAAAAACAGAGAGAAACAGAGAAGATGACTTTATGAAAACAGACAATACGCAAGTATGCATATTGTTGCTTCAATCTAAAACTAAAATAGAAAAACGTAATTTTCATTTTACTCCTAGGCATTAAAGTATAGTGTTAGTATTTAAAAATCATGAAGCATTTCTATAATGTGGTCAAGAATTCTTTTTACATCATCTGTTATCTTTTCAGAGACAAGCAATGGTGACCTAACAGAGGCTGATGAAAGTAACAATCGGTGTCTTAGACCTGGAGAAGTTTCAAAATGATACTTGTTTAGTTTTACCTCATAGTTTCCAACTGCCATGAATATAAGGAACATAAGCCAGACTTTCTGTGAACAATCTGCTTTACTTAACTTTACTTAACATTCTGCACATTTTTTTCTCTATTAGCCATAGTTTCCTCATACTTCTCTTACTGTATGTTAGAACTATTTGTCTGGGAATTTCAATTTAAAAGAAGAAAAATTACTGATGTCCACCATCTCTACATCTATCTGTGATCCAGGGATAGTATTGATAAACTCAGACTGAAGCAGTTAGCAAACTCCAAAACTGAGAAAATAGTTGAGATTCACACTTTTGATTTGTGAACATTTTTGATTCAACTCAATTGTTCTGTGTCTGCAGTCGTATGTGTGTACTACAAAGTGTAGCAAAACAATCCTTTGGATAATTACGTTTTTATAGTAATATTTGTCTTTGTCAGGTTCTGAATGGTTGCAGTGATGAACTAAGGGTGCACCAACAGCAGATTTCTGGCAGATCACCAATTTTTAAAAAGTCTGACCTACAGATTTTGATTTTGGCTGTTGCTGAGTTGTTTTTGTCTCAAATATAAAATCGAAACCAAATTTTAGATCCATGTTACTAATCAAAGTAGGTAATAGAAGGTATGTAAGGGATACAGGATATGGAATTTGTGTTAGTTTAATTTCACAATTTTTTCTAGCTATTTTGTACAATATCATTAAAGGAACAGTTCAGATTTTTAAAGAGAGGTTCTAAAGAGTTATCGGCAGGTGACATTTTACCTGCAGTAGATAACAATAGTCAGTCTAATTTGTTTCTTTAGAGATAAAGGTAGTGAAATTTACATAATGGAACAAGTATGTAACAAAATCACACAGATTTCATACATTTGGTTGAACTCAACTCAACAGATTCTGCTACCCAAGGGTTTATCCATTAAAACTCAACATACTTTATAATGCAGTGCATTTGTCGGGGTATTGATTTTGTTGTAGCGTTGTTTATATATTTTTTCAAAATACCTGATCTGCAAGTGTCTCTTGTACGACGCACGGACTCTGGAATATCGTCGCACCAGCAACTGCAAAGTCTCTGCCAGCACATATCCCAGCACATCCTTGGCTAGCTCTGATGGAAGAACTGACCACAGGTCACTGCGAAGTCCACACAGGAAGTAAAACCACATCTGCAGTGCGAAGGAACACCGCTCTCCCTGCGAAGGAAGAAACATACAGGAGGGAGGGGGCTACAGCTGCATATATGATATAATGTGGACACAGAGAGTGGAGCAGAAACACAGTAAAGATAAATATAGAAGGAGCGAAACTGCAGGCAGGGAAGGAAAAGAGACTGGTCTGTCATCACCGGGATGTCGTAGTGGTCATGCCACCTGCACTCTGCACCTGGGTTTCTTCCCCCACTGGGAATATAGCCTGCTTTAAAATCACGATCTCATGAAAATCCCAACAGTTGCACACCTGCAACTTCCAGAAACACTCACACTTACAGAAAGGGCCAGGGAGATGAGATCAATCAAATAATGCTAAAGATAGAAATGATGCATCAGAATTGGAAAGAACAAAGGCAAATATGGATCAAGAAGGATTATTACCCAGGAATCCTGTAGCTTTGTCATACATTTATTAAAGATGTCTTCAGTTTTCTTTACGCCTGTTCCCCAAAGCTCAGCATACTGTATTTACCCTCCAGCAACAAACTGATGACGAGTATGGGAGTGCTACTAAGTCATCCAAAACTCCCCAACTACCTCCTGTCTACATCTCAATGGCCACTGAATTCCCTCACACATCCTCAAATTCTACCTCACCTTTATATATCTTCCTTTTCTGGTCATTTCACTCAATCAATTGTTTATGGGAGTATGGCCTGGATCTTTCTGACTGGCAGCAGTATTAGGCACAGAACCAAAGCAGCCCCATGAAAACACCTACTTTCTCAAAAAGGTTTTAAAAAATCCAATAGCAAGTCTGAACCTGGAATTTTAAAAAAATGTAAAATCCCAGAGCAAGTTAAAAGAAACATTTCTCAAGGCAAAAATGTAAAGATTTAAAGCAAACCATACTGTGAACAGATTCTGAGAGAATAGGAAAACTCTTGAAGGAAAAGACAGGAAACCTCTGGTAAAGTTCCAGCAAAACAAACCATCATCCAACTCTGTTCAATAAAGCTACCTATATTTGAGAGCAGCTTGGAAATCATTTCCATGCTCTCTCGCTGCATAAAGAATTCAACAGAAAAAGCATAAAGAAAGAAAAAACATGAAAATGAACTCAAGGAGTTTTCTGAGCAAATGCTAATCTCAGATGGAAAAAAAATGACAGTGGATGTGTTCTTAGTGTTAGACAAAATGGCTTAAAAAATAGCTGGGATAAATGTGCCAAATAAAAGAAAGGTCATCTAAGCTTTTAATAGTGGAAATATTTCTGTGATGTCATGGCCCCAAATTACTTCTAAATATGAAGGAATCACAATCACAATTGTTTTGTTTGCTTGTATTAGTTAGAGACACAATGTCTGTTGGATGAGCAGGTGCACAAAAAAGCCTTGTATCCCAGCAAAGAGTGTAACTACGGATTCCAGAGTTAGAGTATGTTTTTGTCTTAGCTATGAAATACCGTAGGATTTTATACTGCCTATCAATAAAAAAATATCTATGTTGGCCCATTTAAGCTACTGTACCTTCTATCAACATTACAACCTGGGGAAAACCTGGATGTTTGGAGACATCTCCTGTAATGTGAAGAAAATAAGTGAAAGTTTTTGACCATAATGGTCATTGTTACATTTGTAAGAAAAATTAGGGAATTGCAAGCCAGAAAATTACATCCAAATTGTGAGGTAAGCTGGTGGTAGCATCATGGAGCGGGGCTTTCTGGCTACATGTCGGACTGGTGTCCTTCACATAACTGATGGCAACACATGGAAATAACCCTATGTGAAAACATTAAATAAAGTCTCAAGATACCAGCCAAGATGTTAAAGCTTGGGGGCTAATGGCTATTCCAAATGGATCCTAGCATACTCATAAATTACTTAGGAAATGGCTTAAGAACCAAGCCACCATTTTGGATCGGACATCACAAAGTTCAAATCTCAGAACCTTAGAAAATTTGTGGGCAGACCTGATAAGGCATAAGAGAGCAAAAAGGGCAACAAACTCTTGTATGTCGGTTCTGTCAAAAAGGAATTGGACAAAATTACAGCAAACCTTTACTGTAATTTCGGTATGTTTCTGGTGAAAAGATACCAGAAACATATGATCCAAGTCATACATTTAAGGATTCTGTCAAATGCTAAGGTTATGTATGTGAATTTCTAAGTTGAGAAAAAAATTTTCATTATTCTGGTGTTTAGCAAATAGAAAAGAAAATAATGGCTCCGTGTGGTATTTTATACAATATGAACACAAATAGTTTCAACTTTAATTCAATTTTCAGTTTTTTACTTTTCATTTTCTTCAGTTATGTTTGATGCATCATAATTATGATTTTGTTTGTTTTATAGTTTAAATGCTTGAAATAAAAGTTACCTTCGATAAAGTTTTACACTACTGAATGAATCATATCCTGTTTTTTTTCTATTTCAGCTAACGCAAGTTAGCTATTTTTTTAACAAGTCAGGTAAATTACAGAAAACAAATTACTTTTCTTACAAGACTGAGACCAAGTTGGGGAGCTGAGAATAAAATACACATGGAATTTCAAAAGCTCCCCCTCCTTATTTTTGAATTAAATCACTATTTGGCTGTAAAGGCTCTGAAGGCCAAATCATGTCATAAAGACATAAGCCAAGCTCATATTTTATACTCTCTTTGACCCATTTAACTGACCTCAAACATATGTTGCAATTTTAGTGTTGCATATTAAAAAAAATTTTCATGCCAATAACAATTCATATGGGTGTGGGTGCATAAAAATGAAACTAAAAAAATGGTGTGGCTGGAGACAAGGTCTCTCTAGAGCAGAACTATGATGTGGAGAAGCCAAAGTTGTTGCAAACCCTCTTACATACATCCATCCGTACAGATGCAGTTGGGGGTGGTTGAACAAAAGCACACACCTGCACACAGCAGGCCTGTCTGACACCAGTGACCCCAAGAAGGAGGAAGGAACAAAGGGGAGGGAATCAGGATAAAGGAAGAAGGAGAGGCGAGGTTTAGATTGGTTTAGGGCATAAAGGCACTGGAGTTCCAGGGCCCCTACGCTGTTTCCAGACAGTCCCAGTGTAGACTGCAGACTTCAGACAGCCGAATCCCTGGAGCCCCCAGGGCAGCATGGAAGCCACAGATGTTCTTAGGAAGCTCAGAGTATAACACTCCGACAGAAGAAGGAGAGTGGGAGGTAAAGGTGTGTTGTGGGAATGAAAGGAAGAGGCAGGAAGGCTCTGGAGTAATAATTCTATAGTTTCCTACAATCTGCAGAACAGGCACACAGAGATATTTCCAAAGCATAAACCTGGAATGGTGCATAAAATGTCAATCTAGAGGTAAATCAAGCTAAACGGACAGGAAATTGATGTAAACTTCACACCTCGTAGAAGGGTTTAGGGTCAGCCCAGTCATGACTCTCTGCATCCTGAAGAATACAGGTGAGGCAAACCTGGATGCAGTAGCTGGTCAGCTG
This sequence comes from Xiphophorus couchianus, assembly GCF_001444195.1. Classification (NCBI taxonomy): domain Eukaryota; kingdom Metazoa; phylum Chordata; class Actinopteri; order Cyprinodontiformes; family Poeciliidae; genus Xiphophorus; species Xiphophorus couchianus. Next base: position 20,498,043 of record NC_040239.1, read on the forward strand.
CTCTCTTAAGGCCTCCACTGCCTCCTGGTATCTCTGGATTGGTAGCAGAGTCAGGGATCTGATCAAAGAAGAAGAAAAAAAAAGCTTGAGAAATGCAACAAACAAATCTATATTGTACCAAGTGTTGACTTATCCTAGACGTTCACAACAAGGTTTATTTTCCCCTTAAAAACAGTTTAATGGAGGGATAAGTGGCCTACAAACACTCAGACAGACAACGGACTATAGAGGGAATCTACAGAGACTACAAGAGATATGAGATACTCTACTAAAGTTACCACACAATTTAAGGACGCATTGCCAACCAGTGGTAATTAAACATGTTTATAAGTCACCTTAATTTTTTGAGGACTTCCAACTTAACAATACTGTTTTAATGACAAAAGTAAATGATAGGTAACTAATAGCAGCTATCCGTGGTGTCATTATAGTGTCCTCTATTAGGGAGAGATTGAAAGATGGAAACTGAAGAACCTGTTGGGTAAAGCTTACCTACGAAGCAGGAAAGAGAGTCAGAATATTTTCAGAAGATGAAAGTTTGGTGACTGCTGCACATGTATTTCTGTGCATTGGCACACATTGCAACTGCTACCCAGTAGAAGCCTGCTGCAGGCAGGGACTGAAATCACATGTGGCAGGTATAGCTGAGAGAAGCAGAGGATTGGAGCTGCAACTCATTGGATTCTGAAACTTCTAACTTCAGTCTCTTGCAATGGCACATACAGTTGAAATAATAGTACAAATCTGATTTAATTAAGAGAAGTGACTGTGCATCAACAGATTAAGAATTTTACCAAAAAGGAAAGCCATCGTTGCTATGAGTGAAAATAAAGATGTTGCCTCGATGGGAAGATTTGTACAATTTCAGACTATTTGCTTTATGGCAACATAAACAGAAAAATAGGTGGATGATAATAAAAGACTATTTTCACGAAGTTGTAGATTTACTGATAAACTAACCTGATTAGGACTAACTCTACAAAGGACTTAAACATTTTCAGCAAATTTCTGGAAGTCTTGCAAAATATGAATCCACAAGATGTTGATTGGGAATATTAAAAATATTCCAAAGTGGAAGTTTTCATTGGTATTTATGGGAAATAACTGTAAAATTGGGGTAATTAAAACATACTGTATCATTTCCAAATACAAATATAACATTTGGTTTTTCTATCAGTGGACATCAATACAACATTTGCAAGTTAAACATGGACAACATACATTTAACATATTTAGCTAATAATGTAATCAAAACTTTAGGCAATCCACATGTTCAGCCATGTGGCTTTAATAGTCGTGAGCTCTGGTCTCAACATAGTAGGGTTGTAGAAATCATCTGTGCACATGATGGAGGAATGCACCGTGCATGTAGAGGATGTGACCTCATTACGCCTGTTGTAAGCACTGAGCTATATGAATGTAACGGAGGGATAGCATATATTGAATTGCATTTGCATGCAATTTAATTGTTTTGGTCCAGTTTGTGCTAGCAAATTTCAAACTCTTTAAAATCTAAAGGATTAAAGGATAAAAACTTTACTATTTTAATTTCGTTTTGTTCCCATTTATTCCAGTGAATTCCAATAGACGTCTATTGAAAGTTTTCAACTTCCTGGAATTTCACAACTAAAGTTACGACGCATACAGAGCAACACAGCAGCTTATGCATAATTCCTTCTCATGTCACGTCAACAGACTCACTCACATGAGTACACCTGCTTCTTACATTTTAGCGGAAGCCGCACTTGAATCCTTCAGCATGACATTGTAATGCTCTAGTCGCTGTTGCACATAAATGCAGGAAGCAAGCAGAGCAGGCAGGTTCTTCAGGGGTGCAGAGGACGGTACCTCCAGGGCCCTCTCCTGCAAACGGCCCAGCATGGCAAATGCTGCTCTGCTACAAGCTTCCACAAAGCTTGATCGCACCCCCAGGAGAGAAGTGTCCCTGCAGGCTACTGCCAGTGGCAGCAAAGCATCGAGCTCAATCAGAATTGCTCCACAGAACTGTGGGGAAAGAGAAAAGGCAAAGACAAGACGAGATCAGAACCAGAAGTGAAATCCGTCAGTAGACAGGAGGAAAAACCTGGAAGAGACTTCGTTTATAAGGCAATGAAAAGCATTTTGCAGGGATAATTTGAATATTTAATAGGTGGGGGACTGAGAGTACTATTAGTCATGGGTTTATCTTGAGAAAAATACTGAAGATTGAATGTGCAGAACACAGACATTGGAAGACATGGCCTCAACAAAATGCTTAAGACTACATTTGCATGTCAGTCTTACTCCACAACAGAGCGCATCGCATTTACCACAATCACAGGGAATCGTTATAGCATGTAGAACTAAGTAAGAGAGCCGAACTGAGAGCAAATGATTGGGTAATGTTTGATGACAAGCTACTGTAGCTTTAGAAATTATTACCTGGTGATTCTTTAAGAAACTTCTGATTTGGAGCTAGGCTGATCAAAGTTTTCAAAAAGGTTTAGTGAGTGTGCCTATTACAGGGGTGTTATGGTTTTTATAGACCCTAATATTTTTAATGAAGTTCAGTGTTTTAATTTATACAGTTGAGCTTAGTGTGAAAACTATTTCACAAAATTTTCACAGCGATGGCAACATAGTAGTTGTTGTGTTTAGGGTTTATATCAAAGGAGTATTATTATTTGATGTTACCCAGAAACGGTGCAGCTACACATGGTCCAAACCTATCAAGACTCAAGACTCCTACTGAAATGCATAGCTTTGTGGTAAAAACAAAATAAAAAAGATGAATCATTACAATTTAATTTCACTGCTAATATGATATTGTGTGCAATTTAGGAAAAATAAATGTCTATAAGGAGAAAAGGTTTTAAATATGTCACATTTAAGTGTATGGTTTGTTAAGACACCTTTAAAGCTTTCAGTTGTCTTGAAGTCAGATTTGCAATTAATTATAGTGAATCTGATTAGAAGCAAAGAGAGTCAATTTACTTATTTGAGCTTTAGCAAAAAGGCACTGATAGCAGAGTGCTAAGGGATAAAAAGCATCACAGGGTATCGGTCAGATGATAGTGCAAGAAAGTCAGAATGCTGAACTTCAGCAAACCTTTAGCTTAAAAGTGTAAATCTATTTCTACCCATCAATTTCCCATTGCTGCTTAGTCCTTGGAGGATGGTGGGAAAGTTCTGTTTCTCCAATGAGTGAGAAACAGGGTCCACGGTAAATAGGTTGTGTACCATTATGCAATCAGGCTATTGGAGAATGTAATTTTTTATATTTCTTATCTATACTTTGTATTTGTTTATCAGTTGAACTGTAAAGAAATAACTGGAAATAACTTTCTACTTTAGAAGTAGAAAGTTATTTGAAAAGCTTTATTATGATTTCATTGTTTTCAAGTCTCAAAAACTTGAGACTTGAAAACTTGAGACAGAGTTCACTTGAGAGATCCACTGAAAGTGATATTGTAAAAGGCATACTAGTCTAATCAATCAGCCAGGAGTAGGATGCACTATCTTTACTTGGTACACTGTCATTTCAGAACTACAGAATATATAAATAATTTTCAAACTTTCAGCCTTTCTACAGAATTTTCAGAAAAATCTCATCCACACACACAAAAACACACGCACATAAACACAAAACAATCACAGCATCGCATCTCTGCTGAACACAGGCTTAAATTTTAACTAGATACGATCAAATTCTGGAATCCCATCAGGACTACTGCAGCAAGGTGAAACAGGCTATAACTTTTCAAGTGCTAGTTAGGGTCTGCTTGGGCTCCCGGCATAGCGAAGGAGACAAACGAGCACCTCAGGAGAGACTGAAGAGCAGAAAAAGGTGTATTTGGTGATATAATTGAGAGCTCACATTAAACTGAGGAGGATCTAGAGAATTAAGGTCCATCCGCAGGTCAAATTGCTGCTGCTTTGAAAATGAAGTTGTTTGTTATTCATTTGTCTGACGATTAAAAGAAACTGCACTAAGCCTGTTTATTTATTGACACTAAGGTGAGTCTATATAAAAAAGGAAGCACGGAGGTATGAAAGTATGAATAAAAAAAACTGCGAGATATTGATCCAGATTAAGTTTTTCAGCTAGCAACACAATCTTGAGTGTCTTCTCTTTACAGTCGCGTGAATTTCTTTCAAGGCCGGCTTTATTGTATGCAAATGCATGCAAGTATAACCTTTGGGCTGGAAGGCTCTCATCTTTGAAGCGTTGACCTACACATAAATATGTTGTACAGGTCCTGAGCAGGAACAAATTTTGACACTAGTTAGGAATCAAGAGACACTAATACACACAAAGTAGGAGGATTTAGGAGGACAAAGGTGAAAGAAAGAGGGAGGAATCTGGATGTGCGAAGTGTAGAAGAAGGTTTTTGGCAGCAGAGCAGTTGAAAGGAAGAATGTGAAACTTTAAAGACATTTTAGGTGGAGCTCCCAGAAAAGTTTTTTTTTTTAGCGATTTTGAAACAGGAAAGAAGATGAAGAGAGGCTAAATCAGCAGTGTCAGTAAGTATGCGGCTGTTCAACCTCAAACACTGGAGATTTTTGGTGGTGTTACTTCTTAAGTCCAGTTTTACATCACACTCTGGTTTTGGGCCTCAGAAAATTCAATCTCCTGTGTCTGTTTCACCTCTTCTTACCTTTCCCAGGCCCTCTTTTCTCATCCTTTGGTCATGTTATCGCTCCTATATCCTTCTTAATGCTATAGCCACTTTCCCTTTGTGATTTGCCCCTCTATCATTAGTAAACCCTCAATTTCCCCCCATTGAATACCTTTCTCCACACATCATCTAACCCCCATAATATCAACCACACCAGTTCTTGGTTTCTTCCTGTCTTTCTTTTGTTCCTGGAATCCTCCCCTCCAGTAATACTGATCACTCTTCCCCAGACCCTTTCTGATCCAGGGCGTCATCTGTGTCAGACTCAAACTATTTGAGCTTTCTATTATAGAGGGAGCTTTCTACGGGAGCTACAAAAAGCATTAATCTCTCTGGTTCGGGCGGCTGTGTGTAAACCCGTATTGTTAAGTCTGATAGTATTAAAGAAGGATGAAGGGAACAGACCCTCCTCAGGGGAGGCTTTATCCTGAGGTTACTTGTGCACAGCATTAAGCTATAAACTAGACCTTGGTGTGTTTTTCTGTTGAGTAAATTTGAGAAGCTAAACCAGGATTCTGCGGATGCAGTATGATTTAACAGATTACTGGAGAAAGAAACAAAAGAAAACATCAAGAGCATTTTTCAATGAAAGTGAGACGTAACTTCACATAACTAAACCTTATTCTTACAAAAGAAAAACTGCAAAGTCCAATACGTATTTCCAAAAGGGGATGTTTAATGCTGCCTAGCCCTAATTCTGTGAAATTTTATAATTTTATTTTATAGTATGAACTAGTAGAGAGGATGAAAACTATAAACGATGAGCACCACAAAAAAAAAAAACTGTTACATAAATCAAATTTTTTACAAACTCGCAACTGCTCCATCAAAATGTCATAAAACAGACTGAGGTGCTGAAAGAATGAAGAATCTTTACGAGAATACCTTTGCTGTCATTTTAGGAGTGTCTCTCTCTGAGCCTTTGTAAAAGAAGTCTTCTTTAAGATGTTCGTTGCTGACAGAGAAGTCAGCGATGGGGCTTATGGTGACCAAGGTGTGTCCCGAAGAATGCAAGACCTCTTCTTGCTGTAGATTCTTGGCACAGACGTCATCCAGCACCACTTTAACACAATGCTCCATGTGTGGGACAAGCCTACTAAAAGCTAACCTCCAATTAAACTCCAAAGTCTGGGCCTGAAAAGCAGGAAATGAGCCAAGAGCCAGTAGAATCATAAAATAGGAAGTAGAAGAAATTTTCATGCAACAAACACATGCAAAAGTCTCACCTCTGGGGTGTGAAGTTTGTCTACGGTGGGTTTCCTGCCATCTGTTGTCGAACTTGAATCCTCCTTAGACTTTTTCAAAATACCTAAATAATGACACAAGATAGCAACTAACTACAGTAATCGATTTCATATAAAATTAAAATTAAAACTTTCATTTTCAGTTAAAGTATTTTAACAAAAACAATAAACCAACACAGAGCAATGCATACTTTTGAAGTGGACCGAAAAGCCAAAGATGTAACTAAAAATATAAAAAAGATAGAAAGCAATTAAGGCTTCTGCATTATTTCTTTTTGCATTCTGTACAACTATTTATGTTTTTCTTCTGTCTGTGTGTGATTTGTTTTCACTTGTATGTTGTTGTGACAAAGGCTTTTTTCCCACTGTGGGATCTATGAATTCCAAAGAAAAGCAAAGTAAATGGAGGGGCTGCCTGCTACACATTAAACAATAATTTGAGTTCTGGACTTTGGCCTATTGTAACATAGCAGAATACTACAGTATGGGCCGTCGAAAAAGACTTTCATTTTGTTGCTCTTACACAGAGGCCAGACTTATGGAGTGCATTATTTATAGTTGTTATGTTCACATTGATGAGATATGGATCTCTGCAGGTGTTCTGTTGCGCCTTACTCTTTCCATTTTAGGATTGATGGATTGAACAATGCTCAACGAGATGGTCAGAGTTTGGGACACTGTTTTAAAACTCCTCCACACCTTTACACCTCAGCAGTCTTTGGTCTACAATCTGCTGGTGTTTAATTAATGTTCCCTAATACACCTTCACAGAAAAGTTGGATTTCTACTGACCTCAACTCACATTCGGCCAGAGTGTGTTTACTGATTAGGGTACTTCTAAAAGTGAAAGTCGGTTTCACTGAATCTTGTAAAGGGGAACCAAAGTGACAATAGCTGAATTTAAGTCCACATCACATTTGTCATATTTTTGTGACAAATCGTTGCCACATTTGTCATATTTCCAAAAAAAAAAAAAAAATCGAAAAGAGAAAAAAGGAGAGTATAATTTTAATCATTTAAATTTGTTGCTGTTGCAAAATGAGAACAGGTTGAATGGGGTGCAAATACTTTTGCAAGGTACTATATTATATTCACAGGTTGCATCAGTTGAGTGCATTTGTTCTATTCTTTCTACCACTAAACATTATGAAACAAGGACTATATGTGATTAGAATAAACACATGGATGCCAACCTGTATCCTTTTTTCTTGTCTGTGTTTTTAGCTTTGAGAAGGCTGTTGAATTAAGTTAAGCTCTACTGCAAACAGCATGGAATGGTTCTAAACTCTAGCTTTACACTTTCTACAAATAGCTGAATTTACTACAAAGACCATAGACACACCATGTTGTTTACGTTAAGCAAAGCTATTTAAGCTGTGAATTTATTTTGGGGCCAGCTAGTGGCTACATGTCAAACTGCAATTTAAGCACCACTAAGCTGAGCTGACCTGTTTCTTTTTTTTCTTTCTTTATTTTTAGTCCCAGAGGTTAAAAAAACCATGATGACCACAGAACGACTGCCCATGTCTCAAAGGAAGCAGAAATAATTTGCTAATAGATGTGTCTCTACAAGTCCGAATCTGAGATTTAGATTTGATTTGAACCCAGATCTTGGCAACAATGCACAGGGTAATTCCATGAGAGGTGATTGTGTCGATTTGTGTAGGGACTGCAGCTTGTAGGGAAGCTGTGGTGAATAAAAGTGCACAGGATGTTGAGTTGGGTTTCAATTAAAAAGCATGAACATCAAGGCCATAGTTTCCTAATCGGAAAGCGAAGAGTTAGACCCCAGGCGAGGCAATTTAGCCGAACAAGACCGTACGCAATGGAAGAAGGAGGAAGCGGCAGGCACATCACTTTTTGACCTTTAAGCTCATCTGATGAATTTCTGGTAATTAAGTCGTTTGATTGCTTGGAATTAATGATTTGGATAACTGCCCTTTAAAGGCTGTTTACCTCTCTGTAAATTGAGCCTTTCCGCAAGTCTTGTTTTTGTAAATGTAACCTTTATGGAAATTACTCCACGCACCAAAAGCTTTCATTTAACATCTCTGCAGTGGCAGTTCAAAGGGGAAAGAGGAAACGGATACTAAAGGCCTGTATAAGACCCCAGATAATACCAAACTAATAAACACTTTTTTCCAGACTTTATGGTGGAATTAGCAAGGAAGTGCGTGTTGATGCAGGCGTGTGTGCGTGTGTTTCTGCCTGGAGGAGAGACACATATACTGGACTATAGCTTTAGATATGGAAATGCAGAGATCATATATGAAACCTGGCAACACTTACACTAACACTTGTGTTGTAGCGGATATTGTAAAGGGCAATATCCCTAAAGGACAAAGATACAGGTGCGTTTTAGAACAAAAATTTACATGCAAAATGTAAAAAATAAAGTGAGCACTTGTATTCAGCCTTACTGAGTAGACATTTTATAGAAACAGATTTTGCTCCAATTACAGCTGCAAACATAAAGGGAATATCACTCTTCCAGCTCTGCACAGCTACACATTGAATACGTTTACACTTTAAAACATTTTATTTGTAAATGTAAACTTTGTGCTGGTGTATTCTGTAATATTTCAATTCAATATATTATGATGGATTTCATTGGTTGTGGTTGTAATGTGACAAAATGTGGAAAAGGTATAGAAGATATAAATTCCTCTGACACAGCAGAGTAGGTTAACATAGATTTTTAATGAGTTGCACCTTTTAAAGTTGGAGTGTCTCCTGTGCAGTTTATGAAGGTGATGTTAGTGACCAGCTCCCTCACATCTCTCTCAAAGCCTAGCAGGATGCAAGCCAGCTGAGTTAATGCCCTCAGTTGGTGGGAGGTCAAACTGAAGCTCCTGCTTTTCAAAGGAAGCTCCATTGGTGCTGTGAAAGAGATACAAAGAGACAAAATGTACCTTGTTTGAGGTCACAGATGAGTTGTAGACATAGAAATTTAAAACAGTTTAATGTTCACAAAGAGAAAATAGTTGATTTTTGCTTTTAACACAGCCTTCTTTGCTAAAAGGCATTCATCAGCAAACACTCTGTCAGAAGTCCCTCTTTGCATGTGACACCTTTTCTAAATATTGACCCATTCATGTTTTCCTCTTACACAGTGTAAACAAAGAATACAGAAAAGAAAATTATGCAAAACTTTGCTTCCTGTGAAGTCACACTTGCACAACCTTCCCTCCAAGCACAAAACTTTTTTTTTTCCTCTTCCTAACCCGCAGATGACCCCCTCGGCAAATATGGATTTCCCATTTTGGAGGCTGCCAAAGCCATCACCCGGGGGATGTTCCGCATTAAGCCGGAGAATGGGCGGCTGGGAGATGTGTTGCCATACGCTGAGACACATGCACAAATACTTTTGTGAGTCCGCCTAAATGAGCTCTGCAACTGCAAAGGCATTTGGGAAAGGATGAGCTCAGTATTAGCCTTGACTCTGAAAGCACAGAGATGATTGAGCACTGAGATGGAAAGAAAAGGGAGGAGGGGGGGTCTTCTTTTCCAATAACAGTGACATTATTGCCTTTGGATCCTAACGTAATTTTGCTATATTGTTAAACAAAATCTGACAATATGACAACAACATTGTCCCCAAGGATGTCTGGTTTAATCATGCATGAAGTTTGATTCAGAGTGTTGTGTCTGGGCACTTGTGTATGTTTTTATGAGTATTAATGAGTGTGAGTCACTGAGTTTTGTGTGTTCATGTCTGGGGCGTCCACACACGCTTGTTTATGTGCATGCAATGTGGGTCATTATGAGCAACTTGATTTGTAGACATCTCCACACACATTTGCACATGTCAGTCTTGCAAGATAATTGTCCACACCGCGACCAAACTCTGTGGTCACCATAAAATGTATTCTAACCTCAAGATTGTTTGTGAATGTGCCTACATGTTTTTGTGTGCAAGTGTGCACAGATGCATGCATGAAATCGCAGGTGCATAGCCGTGTAATTATGTGGGGTGTGTTTAAATGTGTGTGCTTGTATTTGTGTTTGCATGTAATTAAGCTCCATGGGCCTCCAGTTTCTCTGTAATGGGTTCCAGTGGGAGTCTGGGTTAGAGAGACTACCTCCTGCTGCATGTGTGCATGCGTGACCTGGTTGACACTCTGGTGTCAGCCTCGTTCCCAGACTCGCACTTTGCACACACGCACCACCAGGCTTGTCTATTTCTGAAGTCGCCGTCACATCAAGAGCTTCCGATGCTCAACGTGGGAGAAAAGTGAAACTGCAGACGATTCAAAGGAAACCTTGTCAACCAGACAGAAAGGGACACATTTGGGAGATAGCCAGTGGATTCTGTAAAAGCTATCTCTACAGCCCTCCTGCCCCCAATCTCCACCTTCTCCGGGGTGTTCATCTGAGCACAGCAACTATTACCTTCCACTTCATCTGGAGCATCACCTTTTCCCGGCCTCTCTCTTCTCTCACCATCCATTCTACTCATTCCATCAACCTGTGACCCTATAACAGTTTCACTCGCTCACTAAGTCAACTCTAAATAGTGACACATGACCTTGGCGTTTAGCAGTGCTGGGCATTGTCTTTCATTGAGGCTCTTTCCCAACAAGCTAGATAGGTATTTATAGCCACCTCCCTAGCCAAATGGGCCTACAGCCATAGCACTGTAGTACATAGCCATCTAAACCCCATTATACCTTTGTCACAACAGTGAGATCAAATGGAAGCTCCCATAGCCACTTGATGGAGAGGGTGTGCTTAAAAGCACCCAGGTGTGTCATATAGCAAAGTACACTGCAAGTCCCACAGAGCAGAACAAGGAGGGGGCACCGGCAGGGGGAAGAGTTCAACTGAAGGTCAACGTACTGGGAATCAATAAGGGAGAAGCTGCTGCTGAGAACGAGGTAAAAATTATATGTTTATACAAGAGATCATCGGCAGCACATTATGGAGAGATGGTCTTCAAATCAGAATGATAAACTGAAAGCCTCGTCACTGATTGCTTACAAAAAGAAGCATACGCTGCACATCATTCAATAACATGTCAGAGTGCAGGTTTTGCATGGGACATTAAAAAAAATAATAGTAATGTAATAAAAAACATTCAATTTTGAAGGGGAGCATTTTTACTTAGTACTTGTTAATAATGGCAAGAGAATAGAAAAAAAACAAAAAACAAACAGAGCAAGCACTTTTGGCGAGCCATCCATCGTCTCCTCGTCTCTGTGGGTTCCACCAGCTCCACAGCCACACACGCACACACAGACTGGTCCTGACTGGCACGAAACAGAGAGAACAGAGGAAGGAGAAGATCCAGGAGAAAAAGAAAAAAAGAAAAAAAAGAGGGGTGGTGGTGGCGGTGGTGGTTAGGGATGAAAACACGGGGAAGCGAAGGAGGGGGCGGGATAAGGGAATTCCCTTAGCAGTTGTTATTGATTCCGGTGTTTACGGGCGAATAGTTTAGTGCCGTTTACAAAACAGAACAGATGCAGCCAGTGAGCAAAAAGGTAAACAATTGCTGTGTGGCGGGCTGCCAAATCCCCAGTCTGATGTATTAAACTCACGGTGAAGAGCATTTCCCCTTTGGCTGCACTTATTGCCACTTCATTTCCTCTTCGCTTGCATACACACTCCCTCTTCTTGCCATCGCTCCTCTCCTCTGCGTCTTTCTCTCTTCCCCACTCTCTCTCTCTTTCTGGTTTAACAGAGGAAAAAATACAAAAGGAACAAGGATGTAGGGTGCTTTTTTGCCGTCTGGCTATTTTCCGTCCTACTCTGACCCAGGAGGCCTAACAGAGCCATTAGTAGGGGGAATTGCATGTGTCTGACATGGCCGAAAACCAATTATTAGACACTTTCTAGCAAATGATGCCCAACTCTTTGGGGAATGAGCAATCATGCAATAATTTAGCCAGTGATTTAATTTCTCTCCAGCACGACATATCTCACACTTGTCCGCTGGCCTTCATTTTCCCCTTTTTCTCCGTCATTCTCTGAGCAGTACAAATGAAACCATCTGAGATGTGGTTTACATCTTCCTTGCCACATTGTCCAACTGGACCAGTCCATTGCCACCCAAAGATAACGTCATAAAATGTTATATCATCAGGCATGGTTTTACGGAACTCTCGCTAGAAAAGATGTTAGCATTATCCAACATTGTCACATAAATGTGAAGTGGAAGAAAAATTACACATAGTTTTTATTCATTAGAACAAATCTGAAGACCTAAAGAGTGTGGCATGCATATGTATAAGCAAGCAAAATGATTTTTGCTTTTTTTATAATATAGCTTTTCTTATGTCATTCTTAAATAAAGGTAGGATTAATGTAGGACCAACACTCGTCCTGCTTGGCATTTTCTACACCAGATTGATACGTAATCCCCAAACAAAATGTGAGCAAATGTTAACCACTTCACTTTGAACTCTTTAATGAGCCTTGTTCTGATGAGACTTTCCATTTCACTAGATTTGTCAAAACCTGCTGGTTTTCATTGAGAAATTTTTTTACTAACTGGCAATTTATGACCAATCGATTGACTGAACTGACTGGGTTTCTAAAGGATGGAGTAAAAACTTGAAGCGTTGAGTCTATAAAGTGCCTGGAGATTACATTTGTTTTGATAAATCAACAGTGTAGTCAGAAGGAGATCCAGTACGTCTGTGTTATTCTCACGAGGTGCTGGGTAGGGTCATGCGGGAGCCTGAAGCTATGTCTGTGTGCGCATCAGTTTGTCTGTGGGTGGAAAAAGGCTCGGCGCCACTCCAGACCTCCTGCCAGGCCCAGACAGTTAGGGTCCTCATCATCAGTTGCAGCCCACTGCTCACTCAGACAGCCTTATTATGTGAAGACTCCTGCTGTGATTATTCAACATACACCGGGACGCATGCACGCACTTGTAATCACACACCACCACCCAAATGCTTGTCTCTTGGGCTTCTGTCCTCGGGTGCTGTCCAACTGGGCTACAGCGGGGGCAACCCGGCCTTGACAGAAGGAGAGAGTTGCAATATTTGATATCTCAATTAAGCTGCTCTGCCAAGATGGAGGTAATGTTCTTAGTGGTGGCAGAAAGGCACCTCTGCTTTAAATTTGTTTCCCTATTACTCAGAGTATCTGCTTGTGTTTTCACCTCTTGTCACGCTGAATTAATATTTCTCTGGCCTTCTCTGCATACTTGAACTGAGAAGCTGAGATGAAGAGCATGGCAGAATGCATTGTAACGATAGCAGCATTTCATTAAATCCCACTTGTTTAGTGCCCTTGTTCACATTATTGTTTTCAACCCCTCGGCGAATCACGCTCACTCTTCATCACAGAAGTGCAGCCTCCTCTCAATAAGCCATCCAATTTTTTGTCTTTTTGTCGCAGCTTTCTCAATAGAAGGTGCCAAGAAAACCTTCATATCCTTGAGCTGCTCAAGAGCGATACACAAAACCCATTGTGGCCACTCAGAGGATATGGGCAAAAAAGAAATAAATGAAACACATTATACACATTCTCGAGGCCTGCAAAACCTAATCTTTTCTGAGATTTTACTGGAGGCATGATTTAGAGAAAATGACTGCTGACAAAGACATGCATATAACCACAAGCAGGGATAAATGACACAGCTTTTCTCTTTGTGATTAGTAAACACAAGGTTTTTGTGGCAACTTTTTTTTTTCGACACAAGAACTTCTAATTATTTGAAAATGCAGGAAGAAAACTGCATAGGACAAAAAAAAAAACATATTTCATAGTCCCCACACAAACAACTACACAGTGACACACACAAACACCCCCAGACCATAATTATGTGGCAGTATGCGGGTGCACGTCCCTGCCTGACAGTGTGTATAAACTCAGGCAGAGATATGATCTAGTGAGGAGCTGCTCTTATTAAATATTAACAAACGCCATTCCCAAGTAGCCTCAATCCCCATAAGCACCTCCAATGCCAGTCGGTGCCTCAGCCAAGCTATCTCGCGTCACTACAGAACCTCTCTCCCTGCTGAATAGGCTGTGGTGCTGTCTCTGAGAAAGAGTTCAAAGAGTCTGAAAGGGCGAGGAGGTGGGAGGGAGTGTAGTTGTGGAGAAAGCACTTGCAGCACATGTTCTAACCGAATGTCTTTCTTTTTTTTTAATCTATATGAAGCAGTTGCCGACGTCATGTGGCGAAATTAGTGTACCAGGAATTTAAATCAGTGCTATCAAAATAGAGTGGAGCAGAATTTCTCAACCTCGACTTTAACCCCGTGGTCGATTGTTGAGGGGAAATGGTAAGCGTCTACACAGAGAAGTCGATGTGAAAGCTTTTGATGTCTTACAAAAACGGGGATCTGCTAGGCATACAAATGCAAATTACTAATACCATATGGAAATGTAATGGGGCATTTTCAAAAGGGTGGTATTAAATGAGTCTTGATCACACAATTTTTAATGTACTCCTGCGATTAGCAAGCGAGCACACAAACAGATGTGTGAACACACAAAATAGCATCAAAAACAAAGTGAAAATCAAACATACCATCACATGAATATATTAAAATGAGAAGTAACAAATTGTTGGGGTTTTTTTTCTATTAAACATTGCAATTATATTATTTAGCACTTTTCCACTATTTTTTAGCATGTTGCTTTAACACTTTGAAGTTTGGCTTATTTTATCCTGTTCAAATACTAAGGTTTCATCTCACTATCCAAAAACCTGTATGTTGGGTTAATTGGTCACTACAGTATATTGCCATGTGAAAGCCTGGCAATATAAGTCCTTAAGTGCTTGAGACAGACTCTAAACCTAACCCCATCCACCAGGATAAAGAGGGAAATTGACAAAAGTATAAAAACCATTAATTATAACTCAAATATTACATGTTTTGTAATCTAGGTAAGAGTTATTCTTTGCCACATTGGGCATTAAACACCTTACCCAAATTTTGGTTCCAATTTGCTAGTCCAGGACTGGGTTAGCAAATTAACAAAAGTTGGTTTGTCTGTGGGCTGCACAGTGTCGACTTGTCCTTAGGTGTTAGGATGTGTGTGTGTGCATGGTTGTTTGTCCCGTCTGTCTCTGTGTACCCCACCTCTCGCCCAAAACGTTCGCTGGAGATAGGCACCAGCACCCCTCCCAACACAATTAGGGACACAACAGCTTATATACAGTAATTTTTCTCACAGAAGGCCTGAAGAAAATTATGAAATAAAAATGCAGCTTTTTGGACACTTGTCAAGTGTCAAAAACATATTTTAATAGGATGAAAATAACAGCAAAGATTCATCTACTCCAAAATTTATACTTTCAACATTTTATGTCATCTTTGGATTTTTCCATCCACAAATTTTGTTTATTTTACTTATCTCAGGCCCAAAAAAAGAAAAAGAAAAAACTTCCTGTAGTATTCACCATGGCACCATTTCAAACCCTCTTAGAGAGATATACACATGAAGACTTGGACCACCCTCACATTCCCACTTGAACTCAGTGAGGTGCGCTGGTAAAGTCAAGTTTTTGTCTGCTCCGATACACTTAGAGAAGTACAGGAAAATGGGAAAATAAAAAGAAAGAGGAAGGATATGTGAGGGATAGAATAAAAGGAGAAAAAAGATGGAGGTGGTGCAGGGTGGGGTGTTGGGACAATTCACATCTGCCTGCCTTTGAGTCGGTGAGGTTAAAAGAGGAGGCAGATCTTGCTGTGAAAGCTGTTAAATGGTTCAGTGGTTTGACAGTGGCTGATGCGCAGCTCCCCCAGGAGCAAACGGAGTTCCCACCTCTGTACCCCCCAGCAAGGCTCTCATCAAAATATACCTACCGCCTTCCTTTACTTCACAATAAACAATAACACAGCAGGAGCAGAGGGAGGGATCTTAGGAGCCATTGGAGGCTTATGAAAAGAGAATTACTTTCTTTGACACCGTCATAATTGTCTTGACAATTATGTGTGTTGCATACAGTATACAGACAGTAGAGTGTGAAAGCAGATTATGCATTAATGTTCCAGCACTGGCTTTTTAGAGAGCCACGGGCATTTGGAGTGGTTCTTAAGATTCTGCCTTTTTTTTATTTTTTATTTGGAGGAGACTTTAAACATGAACAACACAAAAATGTAATCCCAGTTGTAGATGTTGCGCACACACACGCACACAAACACAAACACATAAGTAAAAGCAGCACAGGCAAAACTGCTCCATTTTACCATCATTACACAGCACGGGTCCCTCGCTCCCTTTGGAGCCGTGTTCTGCCTCCGGTGCTACATTTGACGGTTTGTTGAACGGCACGTAGGT
Organism: Xiphophorus couchianus; assembly: GCF_001444195.1. Lineage (NCBI taxonomy): Eukaryota > Metazoa > Chordata > Actinopteri > Cyprinodontiformes > Poeciliidae > Xiphophorus > Xiphophorus couchianus. The sequence continues at coordinate 20,514,187 of NC_040239.1, forward strand.
GTGTAGCCTCCGCCGCGTTACGTGATCAAACAGCCCAACTGACGCATGGCCAATTATCCCGGCTGCCTCCTCTCATCTCACGTTTAAGGAGAGGGAAAGTAAAAACCAGAGAGGGAAAATGGGAAGAGAGGTAGGGAGGGAAAGGGGGAGAGAAAAAAAAAAGAAAAAGTGGCGAGGCTGGTGGTATGTTTATCGAAGAATGGCAGATGCAAAAGCACTCCTCTTCCCATTCCGTAGGGAAGCTGGCATGTGTACCCTTTTGAAAAAGTAAACAATGGCTCACAGACTTTTTTTTGTTATTTATTGTGAATCTTTACTCTCAGCAAGTTGTAAATAGGCCAATACGATGCAAACAAAGAAAATGTGAGGGGATCAGTAGTATCAGAAGTGACATGGTGCGTAAGGGTCTCTGCTCTTCTCTGTCAATGTATAAACCCATCACCAAAAGGCTTTATCACAGAAAACTCCCTTTGTGTTACAGGTTAATTCAATAATTTTGAGTATGATTGAAAAGTTTAATTTTAGACATTCAATTCAAGAAGTAAAACTCATTCATAAAAACTGTCACGCTATGATCCACACAATCACAGGGTAGAGTGCTGATTTGACACTAGTCACTGACAACCTTCATAACGAGGGTAAGCCGTAAAGGATCATTGCAAAAGAAGCGCGCTGTTCACATAAAGCTATATTCAATTGTATTAATGGAAGGTTGAGTGGAAGAAAAAGTGGAGAAAGTGTGGTAAAAAAAAGGTGTAAAAAAAAAGGTGTGTAATCAATAGGGATAATCCACAATATTGAGGGAATTGTGAAATATTTGAGGAATATTCACAAGGTGTTGCACAAGTGTTGAACCTCTGAGCCAGAGACAAAGTCACAGGCTCAGACCTAGAATGGCCTGACCTGAAGACCTGCAGTCCTGCTGAAGGCCTCTTTTAAAGCAGCATTGGCTTCCTTAATACTTCATAAAAGTCAAGGGCAGATTATGTTCATAATACACCACACAAATAGAGTCCGAAGCAAAAGAAGCCCATCCCAAGAATTGAGTGCATATAATGTACAGTATATGAATATTCTTTTCATTAGGCCTTAATTTCTGTATTTAAAAAGACCTATTTGAGATTAGGGCTTAGTTTAATCACCAAGGCAAACATAATATGCATAGCATAAGCCTTAGCCTCAGGAACCTCCCTTAGCCTTTGTCTAACAGGGAGGAAAAATGAGGGTGTTAGTAAAATAAAATAAAAATAAAATGCAATTGCGATGGTAACAGCAGTCCATCAGAAAGGTCTTGGATTTAGCACGCTGCATCTGGAGAGCAAAATAAAAAGAGAGAGGAAGGAAATGGAAACTAACCTTTATAAGAGAAAGCAAGAGAGGAGTAAAGAGGGTAGAAATGAAGTGAGAAAAGTGCACATCAGAATAAACAGAGCCACAAAAGCAAACAAGAGAATGACATACATGAAATAAAAAGCAAATTACTCACCTACAGTTGCTCGGGACCTTACAGAGTATTTTTTTATCTTGCTGCTCAGCGCTGTGTTGTCTCTTTGAGCGGTTTCAAATTCTCTCTCCATTTGGGAAGTCATTTCCTGGGTGATGGCACCAAAGTAAGCTACGTTTAAAAAGCCGAGGACGACCTGGGGCTCCACTACCCTTGAAAGGACCTGGAGCTCCTCAGTGAGAGCATGAGTCACGTGTTGGACCACGTTGCAGAAACCCGTCGTTAGTCTGTCGAAGCCGGACTCACCACCTGGGCTGGAGCTCATGCTTGAATGCAGGATACTAAGCACGTACTGCTGTTTCAAACCCTGTACATATAAATTGCATAAAATGTTGCGTCATTAAACAACTATTGCTATCGTTTTAATATCATTCAGCGTTTATGAAGTTGTCTAAAATACAGAAGTGATTTAAATAGCACCTGGTAATCTGTGACCACTTCACATTCAGGGTAGAGAAAAAGCAACTGCTTAAAACAGTTGACCCGCTCAAGGATGGTCATGGTGGAGAGCTGGGGAGAGCCAGGAGGTCCTGAGGTGTAGCATGAGAGCCGGTCCATCAGGAACCTTCGCAGCTGGAGACGCACAGCATCCCACGCCTCTTGGATCTCAAATGGAATACGAAAATGTCAAAAATATTTAAGTAATTACTACCTCGGGTGGCGTACGAATGAAATTCATTAACCCAACACTGAAACAGTGAACTGAATGAGAAATAGTGCATTACCTCTATTGCAGAGTCATCTTTGATCGTGTGTATGGAGTGGACAGAGGAGCCAGGCAGATGAGGATGAAGAGAGGAAGAAGAGGATGGGCAAGGAAAATAGACTCCACACTGGGCAGAAAGATTCAGCAGGAGCTGAAGTGTCACTTCTTCTTTCCCCTCTTCCTCTGATTTAAGGTACTGTTGCTGAACACAAGATGAATGAAGAGACATGATGAACTGGAGAGAAGTTGATCTGACATAACAAAATATAACAAAAACTGCACAAATTTGATTTTCAGATGTGAAGGATTTTTCAATCTGTATTTACTTTTCATAAATTTACCCACTCAACAGGCCTAACTGGCTTGGTGAGATGCTTTGTTTTGTCATAAAATCCTGAAGTTTATATAGAATAAAATGTAGCCAGTTAAATTTTATTTAAATCCTAAATTAGTACATATAAAGTATCATTTACATGGTTCTATGCCACATTTTCTTTCATAGCAAAGAGCAAAAATGGCTTTTTAGATTGAAGACATTGCTGACCTTTGATCTAATACATTACCAGAGCTCTGAAGAAGTCTAAAATGTCCGTGGAAAGAGGCTTCAGGGAGTTTTGTGCTTTCATGTTGAACCACTGCAAGACCTCTGTGGGACTGGGTGGACGATCCCCTGTTCTTAAATCTCCCATCTTGGCCTGGAGCTCCTTCAGATGCTGCTCTATGCTGAATGAAAGAAAGATGAATCATTAGACAACTCATAAAGGAATAAAACTCTTTAAAAGAAAGGTGTTTTCAAGATATTGCATGTGAAATTGCACTTATTGAGCAAGTGTTTAATTCTGACAGCGTCAAAAAAAATTTTAAGGTTTTGTTGGCTCTAGTGGCCTTTATTTGAAAGTAGTCAGACAGAAAAGAGGGCTATGAGAGAGGGGGAAGACATGCGGCAAATGTCACCTGGCCGGGAATCGAACCTGTGACCACTGCCACAAGGATTATGGTCTCAATATGTGGGTCGTGCTTCACCCTGCGCCACCACAGCACCCCAACAGCATCAAACTCAATGAAATAGGCTACACAGATCTGCTAAAAGATCAACATTATGTCACATAATATAATGTATTTCATTGGATTTTTATATGATATACCAACAGAAAGTAATGAAATATTGGGAAGTGGAAAGAAAAAAAAGAAATATGAAGCATGCGTCATGCCAGTTTAGCTCCCTAAGTCAGTCTTGCAAGTAATTGAAGATATGTCTCTACATCCCTTCCACATAGACAATTAACCATACTTTCTTGGCAAAGTAGCAAAATCTCAATCATTCTGGTGGTAAGAGAAGACAAGTGGCAAAGTTCATCGGGCCAGGATTTGTGACGGCGACATCGAGGATTGAGGCCTCTGTACATGGGTTGCACGCTCTGCTCGTGCACCACCGCAGCGCCACACGTTTCTTCAGAGCAACTTTGACCAACTTCCCTGTCCCTTCTACAGAAAAGTATCCTCAAATGTTGATGCTGCTACCACCTTGTTTTTCTGTATGTTCAGGGAACGTTATGTTTGGGTGTAAGGAAAGGGTTAGTTTTGACCAAATATATAATTTTGCACGTAAGCCAAGAAAGGTACTGGTTTTAGGTGAACAGAGGTCATTTTTCCACAATTGCTTTGTCCACAACAAAGGTTTCATGTTTTTTCTTTAACCTTGACTGTCTGCTTGCCCGCTTCCAAGAAAATTGGATTTCTAGAGTGCATGGCAAGTAGTCCGCTCGACAGATTCTCCCACCTGAGCTGTTGGTCTTTCCAGCTCCTCCAGAGTCACCATGGGCCTTTTGGCTGATTCTACATTTTATTAAGTATTTCTCTCTGTCCTGCCCATTATGAACCATGTGGGTTTGTCTGTCACATGAAAAACCTGACAAAATGTGAAAAGATTCAATGGGTATGGTTATTTTGCAAAGCGCTGTAACTGAGATTATGACAATAGCCTGGGTAAAACTGTTCCTGTATCCAATAGTTCCCATCTAGACTTCCAGTCTAGTAGTTCCAGTCTAGACTTCTAGAGTCTTTCAGCATTGTGCGACTGTGGGAAAAATTGTCTCTCCAAGGTAGCATCCTGATTTTCAAGTGCAACCCAATCAAATTAAGAAAGCAGTACTTTAGCACGAATGCACAAAAACAAAACCAAACAAAAGTCAAATAGAAACACAGATATTGACGTACACACAGCATCATATTCATCCCCCCACCCCCTGCCTCTCATTCAGTGTCTGTACTGTGTGAAGACAGATATAGACACATCAGCAGTAATGAACACAGACACCACTATATCAGTGTGTGAGTGCGCGCTAAGCATCTGGAGTGAAGTGGCATTACAGGCATCGGCAGGCATCAGACATACACACTTTTTGCTTTCTCATGTCTTCCCTCAGCTCACACAGACACCCGCACACACATATACAAACACCATTCTTTTGATGTTAACAGACTGCACCAGCTATTTGGTTTCCCCTTTATATGACAGATTAGAAATGACAACTTTGGGCTCCACATGTTTAGTCATTTCCATGCAAATCAATGCTTATATATTTGGAACCAAGACAGTGTCATAATGTCGGTATACCTGCATAATTAAACAATGTTTTAGGGTGAGGGTTGCTGGGGTGTGCACACATGGCTGTGCATTGACAGGTGTAGATTTACACAAAGCTCCAAAAATGAGAGTATGTAGCAGAGCATGATACTACAGGGCTCAGATGATTCATTAGATAACACAATTGCTGATGAACTAAAACCAATAGGGAAATATAATTAGGAAAATCAACAAAAGGCTACTTTTTCTTTAATCAAATTGCTTCTATAAACCTACAAGCATTAGACGTGTTTTTTGTTTTTTCTGATAAAAATCATTATCTAATGATTTATACAAATCATCAGTAGAAATTAATATGTAAAAATTGCCTGCATTGAAGCACCCTGCATGCAGGTAATTTTTGTGTCAGAGTTTGTGTGACTTTATGTGTTAGTATAGATAATGTAAAGCCAAAATGCCTGTTGGTCATCAAACAGCTCATCCCCTATTGCAGGCCTATAAACTGCCTCCTGCTTGCTCCCAAGCCATGAATGGATCCAGATGTCCCGCAATAGCATCTCATTAAATAATCGTTCAATCTGACACAGTTTCATTTCAGAGGGGGAAAACGCACGGGGATAAAATGTTATAGACTGTTCCAAGTTGATATCCTCTAGACTGAACGCTGCCTAATGACATCCCTCTGTCTTGTGTTAACTACCTTCTCGTAACTCTACTTTGCTTCTTCTTCTTTTCTTGGCAGACCAGATGATGCCTCTCGTGTTATTCTCTTGTTGCCACTGAAATCACTGACACAAACTCATTTTAAGAACTGTTTTTAAAAAAAAAGTTATTTAATGTGGAATATTTTTTTGTTAAACACATCTTTAAAACATACCTTAACCTGTGCTTGTCCCCTATTTTGTCTCATGTTGGTATGCTCCTTGTACAGGAAATATATTATCCTATGTATGAAACGGAAAAGCAAAAAAAACATTTGACTCCAAAAATTCCAGGTGAATTTTTGACAATGTTTAGCAACCTCAAATTTAAACAAAGCAAAAGGATGAAGACACCTTAGCCTTTACTTGTTGTAATTAATATAAAAGAAAGTCTACTGTAGATTACTGTAACTGTTTTGTAAAGATAGAGAGAAGAAGGAGCAAAATTCATCAACTGAACCAGTTGACTAGGATTTCCAAATAGGTTCCAGTCATTTGCCATGTCCTCTGATGGAAGACTGCTTCAAATTGGATGGCTCAACAAAATGCTATATGTGTGTTTATAGTAAGTCATAAAACATAAAACATTCATTCAGGGCTCCACCCCAGGACTTTACATAGACAGCAGGTTTCAAATGGGTTCCCATCTGCAGCTCACTTTTTACCCACTCTCTGAAGTTCATTAAAAAGGAAAACAGACACAAGGCTGTTAACTTCACTCTTCCCACAAAGTTGTGTGGCAGAATTGATATCTAGGGACCTTCTTTGGTAATTGCTAAACACATTCGTTTTAATTTAATTCAGGTTATTTACAGGAAAAAATAAATTCATCTTTTATTGCTTTAGAACTGAAACTAATCCAATCCTAACTCCCCTGGCCTCTTGCCCCCCCAAAAAACTTTAATTTGACTATATTTATTCAATAGAGGAAAACCCATGTATAAAATTTTTTTATCTTTCTTTCTTTGTTTATTTTTACAGTAAAACATAAATAAAAACTATATTGGGTCAGGAAAATATTTTTCCTGACATATAATTTTCCTTTGGGATCAATAAAGATTATTTGAATTTGAAGATTCCTATTTCTTGCCCATATGAACAGCCATGGTGGTATACATTACATTAACAATTTTGAGAAGTAAAATATCAGAAAATAAAATACCAGTCAATCTGAAAATAAATAGCATGATCATACCTGTGCTCATTTTTGAGTACAAAGTCTAAAAGGTGAAAGTACTGAGTTAAATTGAAGTGCATTTAAGCTCAATTTACATTTTCTTGTGGAAACTGAGAAACTCATTAGTGAATCATCATTGATGATTTACCATATTTGAACAATATACCCATTCTGACCCACACTCCTCACCAGTAGGTGGCGATAATGCACATCAAATAGATGTTTGTCAACCACCAATCAACTCAACAGTAAGAATAAAAAAACAACAGCGACTTCCCATCAGTTTTTGACACTGAGCTGAAACAGCTTGATGCTCCCAACAGGTACAACCCCTGGCAAAAAGTATGGACTCACCAGTCTTGGATGAGCACTCATTCAGACATTTCATGCTGTAAAACAAACCCAGATCAAAAACATGATACAATATTAAGGTCGTTCCAAAGTGCAACTTGTTGGCCTTCAGGAACACTCAAAGAAATGAAGAGAAAACATTGTGGAAGTCAGTGAATGATACTTTAATTGACCAAACACAGGGAAATAAATATGGAATCACTCAATTCTGAGGAAAAAAGTATGGAATCATGAAAAACGCATAAACAAAAGACCATTCAAAATACATCACTAGTATTTAGTTGCACCACCTTTGGCTTTTATAACAGCTTTCAGTCTGTGAGGCATGGACTTGATGAGTGACAAACAGTATTCTGCATCAATTTGGTGCCAACTCTCTTTGATAGCAGTTGCCAGATCAGCTTTGCTGGTTGGACCCTTCTTGTGGACCATTTTTTTCAATCTCCACCACAGGTTTTCAATTGGGTTGAGATCTGGACTATTTGCAGGCCATGACATCGACTGAATGTGTCTTTCTTCAAGGAATGCCTTCACTGTTTTTGCCCGATGGCACGATGCATTGTCATCTTGGAAAATTATTTCATCATCACCAAACATCTGTTCAATTGAAGGGATGAGAAAACTGTCCAAAATGTCAATGTAAACTTGTGCATTGATAGAAGAATTAACCACAGTCATCTCCCCAGTGCCTTTGCCTGACATGCAGCCCCATATCATCAAGGACTGTGGAAATTTGGTTGTTTTCTTCAGGCAGGCCTCTTCATAAATCTCACTGGAACGGCACCAAACAAAGGTTCCAGCATCATCACCTTGTCCAATGCAGATTCTTGACTCATCACTGAAGACAACTTTCATCCAGTCATCCACAGTCCATGATTGCCTCTCCTTAGCCCATTGGAGTCTCGTTCTTTTATGTTTAGGTGTCAATGCTGGTTTTCGTTTAGCTTTCCTGTATTGAAATCCCATCTCCTTTAGGCGATTTCTTACGGTTCGGTCACATACATTGACTCCAACTTCCTCCCATTTATGCTTCATCTGTTTAGTTGTACTTTTTCGGTTTTCAAGACAAATGGCCTTAAGTTGTTTGTCTTGACGCTTTGATGTCTTTCTTGGTCTACCAGTACGCTTGGCTTTAACAACCAATCCATGCTGTTTGTATTTGGTCCATATCTTGGATACAGCTGACTGTGAACAGCCCACATCTTTAGCAACCATGCGTGAAGGGTTACCTTCCTCAAGGAGTTTCACAATCCTCTCTTTTGTTTCAAGGGACATTTCTCTTGTTGGAGCCATGGTTCTCACCACTCCACTTCGTCCAGCAGCCCTCCAAGGTGTCATGACTGCAGGTGTTTTGAACTGCACACTAACGGGCACATCTAATCTGGGGCAGGTGTCCATTTAGGGAACGGAAATAGACTGGGTGTGTCCTTTTTTTTCTACCTCCAATTTGAGTGATTCCACACTTTTTTCCTCAGACTTGAGTGATTCCATATTTATTTCCCTGTGCTTGGTCAATAACAGTATCATTCACTGACTCCCACAATAGTTTCTCTTCATTTCTTTGAGTGTTCCTGAAGGCCAACAAGTTGCACTTTGGAACGACCTTAATATTGTATCATGTTTTTGATCTGGGTTTGTTTTACAGCATGAAATGTCTGCATGAGTGCTCATCCAGGACTGGTGAGTCCATACTTTTTGCCAGGGGTTGTAGCTGCGAGGACGCCCGGCGTCACAGCCACTCTGCACCAAACTGACTGGTTGGAAATGGGTGCCTGGGAGCAAAGAAATGACGCTAGGTGCTCAGCTATCTTATCAAACTGCTACTATCCAGTTCCCTTATCCAGTCCACTGGCAGAAAGTGTGGGAAATGTAGCAAATGGTATGCTGAGCTATGAAATCTCAAACATCCCCAGACAGCTCCAGGACAATTGTTGAAGTAGACTCAATTGTCTTGGGAATCCTTAAAAGCTTGACAAAGAAAGTAAACCAGCCCAGTACAGGTCCATTGAAATCCAGGTCATGGATACAGTCAATCCTTGACCTTATAGTATTTTAAGTTGTTTTGCTGCCAAAAACGTACCGTTCTTTTAGACTCCTTCAACTTCTTCAGCAAACCAAGCTACAGTAGTCTATTGAATCAGCCCAGAGTCACCAGTGTTTGCTCTCCATCTGCATCCAAGCCTTGACCATTCATTACTATGTTGCAAATTCACTGTTGTTTCTTTCTTGGACCTCGCAAGCCAGGAACACCCTCACAACAGATGCATTTTTGAGATCATCTACTCCATCAAATTAGCAAAAATATGTGGTTCTTCTCATACTCTCTTAAATACTCTTGCATTTCTTTATCTATGTATGGTAACACATTAACAATGAGAAGAGAATGTTTTGCTGCTGCTTAATTTATCAATAGCAATATATCCCCTGTCAGTGCTCATATGTAATGGATGACCATTGTATTAATAAGGCAGTTTGTAGAAATTAGCTCTGATGCAAAACAGCCAAAAAACCCTAAGATATTAAATAGAATATTCAATATGACCTATACCTACTTCATGATCTCAAGCATGAGTGAAGGATAAAGGAACAGTGACTAAGAAAGATGCTCTTTAACCACCTCCTGTGCAACTGATCAAAAGCCATAGACAGAAAGAACAATGCCCTTTGGGTTTCATTCTTTTTTTCATTAAGCTTCCCAACATCTCACTATTGCCGTCTCTCACTAAAACAATGAACTCGTAATGGCTACAGGAGCATCATCCTCAGACACAATTTCAAGCTCAGTCTTTTCTCTCTTTATTTCCCATCTTTTTTCCCCTCTCCTCTAAAAACTCTTACTCACTTAATTTCCTTTTTTATACTCTCACCTTTCAATTACCCCTCCTTAGGGCCTCATGCCGTAAGTTATAAAGTCATTTTGGATGGTCTGTGTCAAGAAGTCCATCCAGTTCTCCACAATGCAGTGACCTTTTGCCCATTGGCGTGAATGCCACTGGTAGCCTAATCAACTTGCCGGGATTAGCTCCCAGCTTGATGACTTTCACCACACTGAGATGCCAGAGGAAGAAGACAGAAAGAGTAGAGGAATAGAAGAAGGTAAAAAATCAGTAGGAAACAGAACCGTCGCCCGAAATAAAACCATTCAGCTGTCTGTGTAAAGATGACAAAGGACAAAGCCTTGATGGCAAAAAAGGCAGAGTAGAACTCAACAAAAGACCAGGGGAATGAGAAAAGAGCAAGAGGAAACCAGGAGGTGATCCTTCAGGTCATTTGACAAACATGTCCATCATCTTACACACACACACTTCTAATTTCAGTGCTGAAATTAAATTTGTTTTTCAGACCAGTGCAGCAAGACAGCTGACACCACAAGTGTGTTCCCTCTCCACAATCGTCCCGTGTTGAGAAAGAAGGGGAGCAACTGGAGGTCTTTTATTAGATATGATGGCATATTTCACAGTTCCCTGACTTACAGAAACCTAATCCTGCGATTAGTCAGCGCTTTGACGTTATCTTAAGTTCCTTGTCAGAATTAATTTACTGTGGGTGGCCTGCTGTGGGGCTGTCTGTGGAGCTCCACTTCACTACACTTGCCTACACAAGTTGGGGAGTTGGAGATGAGAAGGGTCAGGAAGTTCTTTTTTTCAAATAAGCCTGTATTTCAATCAGTGCTAAAGCAACCACCTGAGAGTTGGATATCTTCCCCATCAAAGGGTCCCATTCTGTTAGGGGCTGAATGGGCTTGAATGAACAAGTTGAAAACAAATCCCGTCCTGTCCCAGCCTTTCGGCCACTTAGTGCCCTAAGCCACCCAGTCCAGCTAGTGATATCACAGAACTGATATGGCTCAACACACGTGTCAGCTCCACACTGCAAGAGCTCCAGATCAGTGTCGCTATTAACTGAAAGGGAGTTTGAATGCTATTTTAACCAAAACAGGTGTTTCATTTTTCTTGGCTTTAATTTCCCAACAGTAAAAATCGTTCACGCACAAGCAGAAGCAGAACAAGTTCAATCAATGCATCCTGATGAAGACTGGCAGGTGACCAATGAGAGATATTTGCCTTGTCAGGATGAAACTAGAAGCCTGTCTTTAGCCTCCATGGCTGCACTGACACTTCATTAAAGATCTTTTCCTGGTGGCCCACCTCGTCCAGCTCCACTCCCTCCCACCTTGCGCTGTCCCACCAGATGAGGATTAATGGATTACAAGTATTCAATTTGGAGGCACCCACTCCTTTGTCAGCCCATCTTAATCTCATTCAATTAGGCAGCAGCTCACAAGTAGATCTATGCCATCTGAGAATGGGGTAAAAGCCTAGTCACTCTGACCCCCAAACAGGTTGAAGTCCTTCTCAGGTGTTGGTGACTTGAGCTTCTCCATCTCTTGGTCAGTCGTTTACCCTCCTTCACTTCCGTAATTTATCCCAGACACTGACAAGTCAGCAAGGTAGGAGGCGAGTGAGCTACTGAAGTGAGCATGGGTGCGTGCATGTGTATATAACCGACAACCCATCTTGGTTGAGGGAAAAGAGAGACCTCAGATGATTTTATTTTTCTGGTCATGTCCCCACAAACCACCTTCCTCCTTCCCCCCCCCAAAAACGGGTTGTTCGAAGTAGTCTAGGAGGAAGTTAGTTGTAGTCTGACGGAGACACTGACCAGTGGTCCCCCACGGCGAAGGGAGGATTGCCTTATTTTTAGCCCCATTCTCCATTATCTGGATGCTTTGTTCTCATAATGGTTATCCCTCTCCCATCTGCAGGAACACAAAATAACCCTTTAATGCTTAGAAAGCAGAAAAATGGCCCGGCCTTCAGTAATAAGCCTTGAATTACCTACCCAAGGGTTTTCGTTTCAAGATGTGGAATCTTCAATTATTATGTTCCCATTTAGAAGGAGGAAGGGAAGAAAAAGAGAAAAGGGGAGGGAGATAGTAAGGGAGAGCAAAGAAGGGATGAGTCCCAGGCACTAATGGTGCCGGAGTGAGGCTTTGTTCACTTGCTACATTTAGCCTGTCCTTCATCATCTGCCCTCAGCCTCACAACGCTACAAACGATAAAAGACCTGAAATATAGATTTCTCCTTTTCCTCCAGTGTCCCCATAGCGCACTCATTACCAATCTATTTGTGCTCTTAAACTCTCCGCATCTGCCAGCAAATACAGATAACTATGCTTTTTTTTTTTTTCAATGAACATTGGCGAAAAAGATTCATGGTATAATAAATTGAACTGTAGCAATAAGAAACTTGAATATGCATAACATGTTAGAAGCACCACAGGATAAATGTCAAAGACTAATGTGGGTCTCTAGACAGAATCTTTGTCAATCATCTCAGTCATGAAAGAACTGCCCTTAAACCGATTCCTCATCCAAATTATTCGTCAGGAACAACAATGCATCCAGCATCACTTTTAATCAAATTTGGTCAAGAAGACTCTCACCAACTTTGTCCTTTAAAAAAAACATCAAGCCTTTTGGAAGCAATGATTTTTCATATAAAAATACTGATTTATAACTTGAATCCCTGAACTCTGAGTTGAAAACAACAAAAAGACTAGAGAAGTGAAGATTGAAAAAGTAAAAGTAAATCACTCAGGTGAGAAAAGCAGTTTCTCTTAACTCTTCTTCTGCTGCCATGTCTTGAATACAGGAAAACTTTTTTTGCAGTGTTGTCCAATGTAAAAAATAAGAACTGAAGTAAATGCCCTTCAGCTGAATGACCAGTGGAAAAGGCAACACAGTTCATGACTGTCAGAGGACATGATCATGAACACACTAACGCTAAAGTAAACCCTGTTAGTTTCTCTTGTTCACTAGTGATAAATTATCTGCAATTTTTGCTATATCCTTAGCTTTGAGGTGTCTTTTTGCTTTCTTCTGCTTCATTCACTGAAGATACTCTTGGCTTAAAGTTTCTCTGCATGCATCTCCCACCTGCCCTCTGTTCTTGAATTTTCTTTGACATGGTCAAAGGTGCATCAATAAATGTACATGATTAATCTGTTTGTTTAACCTTCAAGGCATTAACAGTCCTCTTTCTCTTCATCCCTTAGGTTTTTAGCACAAATTTACTTTTTATTGTTCTTTAAAAAAGGCATTGCCTTTGGAGAAAAATAGATGTTGTTGTTAATCTGTACACAACAATATATATAATCACAACTTGCTAAAATAGTGTAAGAAGTAATATACTGGAAATAAAATTACAATAAAGTTTTGTTGAAATTACTCAATAACAGAGTCTCTTAAAATTGCCATCCATAGGTAATAAAAACAGTGTGAAAGCAAGTACAGGAGTAGTCAGGGAAATAGAAAAAGAAAATAGAACCTCTAAAGAAATCAGGATAGAAATCAAAAAGGCATGAGGGCTTTTGGTCTTTCACGCTAACACTTACTTACCTGCTGGCATTGAGACTCAGTTTCTCTTCTGTGTCTTTCAGAAACTGTTCAAAGTCCACATCACTGCAAACACCTGGAATCAGAAGCTCCACAAAGGCATGGTCTTCAGGAAATTCTCCCGGCCATTCCATGATACCCTGCAAAAAAAACAACAAAAACACAGACTTAGCTTTACAACCCAACAACAAAAAACCTCCATGTTCAACAAATCAAAACGAAAAAAAAAGGATCACAGCAAGAGTCTGTACTGTTTTAACAATTTACTGAAATCAGCTGCATCATGTAGCATGCACATGTGTTAAAATATAAAGAAAATATGTATTTATTTTGGAAATCAAAGCAAATAGTAATGCTCATATTACATACAGAGTGATATATTTTAAGCATTTGCTTTATTTTATTTTACGATTATGGCATATAGCTAATAAAAAGCCAAATACATTTCTAATACAGGGAATTTAGACCATGTACTGTATAATATAATAAATGCACTCAGTACTTGGTTTGGGCTTCTTTTGTACGAGTAAATGCATCAATGCAGCATAGGTCAGTGTATGTGATAAGGAAGTCCTGGCAGCTTTAATTGTAGACTTTTCCTTGTCCACAATTTTGATTCTAGTGTCTCTCACTTTATTCTGAGGTTTAGATCGGTTTGTTGGTCAATCAAGCATTGAATGGAATTGATCATTATTATTAAATATAAGTTAAAGTATTGGCTCTATGAAGCATAAAATGTCCTACAATTTAGATGGCTGCTTTGACTTTGAACATGACGAAACACAGTGGACTAATGTCTAAATATCAATATTTATAGAATACAGTTGGTCTTGAAGCACCGACTCCAGCAACAATCTACAAAATTTTGATGTCCCTGAAGTTCTTGAACCAGCTTTGCTTCAGAATCATCTCAAAGCTGCAGTTACTCTGGCTTCTTGTGCACTTTTTCTAGCCATACTTTGTCCTGTAACTCAACTTTCCAGTACTTTGATACAACACTCTTGTTTGGTGCAGTCACTGACACCCTCCTTAGCAGACTGCTGACTGGACTACTGTCCAGTCAGCAGTCTTCCACACGATCGTGCCGACTTTAACTCAGCGATCTGTATGTATGTATAAACATAAATATATATTCTTTTTTTTATATCTCTAAAAAAGGTCATAAGTCCTTTGTTAAGATTGTTCTTATGAAATGTTCCATTTTTTTATTTAAGTTTAGGTTTTTCATTTGTTGCATGTCATAATAAAAAAAACAATATTGCTATAAAAAGCAGTTTTTGAACTGAATTACCAAAATAAATGAACTTTTTGATGACATTCTAACTTATTGAGATGCAGTTGTATTATCACAGCTGCCTGTCAAGAGAAAGACAGCTTCCACACTCCTGTGCTCTATGATAATGTGATATTTCATCAAACAAGTGTCTTATTAGATTGCAAGAATCAATTTACTTGCAACACATGAAACAAAGACAAGTTATCATCTAGAAAAGACATTTTTTGTACCCCCCCCCCCCCCCGCAAGCACCCCTCCCCGTTTTCACAGAAAATCATATGCAGTAGGAAGATCCTTGATCAAAATGCATTAGCTTGGCCTCCAAAGGTTTTTACATACTGACAATACAGAAGAAAGAAAAACAAATCAAATAAATAAACAATGAGGTGACATCCTCCTCAGTCAAGAGTTTAAATAAACAACTCATCTCCTTAGGTGTCTACCAGCAGTGAGGTCCTCCCCTCCTACCCCATGGTGCTTAATGCTCGCGCTAACAACCAATCCCATGTCGGGATTGCGCTGCTGGGTCTCATATCAACACTGTCATCAGCGCGAGTCAAGTGGAAGGTAATGGAGAGTGTCTGTGTCAATTTAGCTTTCTCACACTCCGTCTCTTGCCCCTCTCCTCGTCATCTGCTCTGATTTTAATAATCCCTGTCAAACTCCAAACAGCTCCCTGCACGCAGCCTTGCTTCCTCACTGCAGCATACAGTCGACGCCACTCTCCCTGACAGGGTAGACAGGAAGCTCAACATTCATTTAGCCTGCACAAAGGGAGGCCTGTCCAGCTGGACAAATATTATTTTCCTCTGCTGACAGCCTCACCAGTTAAGCTTGTCCTTTATTATTTTTCCCCCTCTTCTTCTCTCTTACTGCTTACCCTCGTCATCATGCTCCCTCTGTGCCACTGTCTGAGAAGGGGTCCAAATGCAGGCATGGCTGAATAGTGGGAAGAGTTTACCTCAGTGGATTTCAAATTATTTACTATTGTAATAAAGTTGCAGCGAGGTTTAATGCAGGTTATAAAGTAATATCCCAAGCGCTGACATCTAACATCTGCCCAAAAGAATGCAAAGAACATTGTGCAAGTGAAACCCTACCACGACACTTTCCACCTATCAGCTGAGAGGTCCAGCAAAACAAGCATTAGTCAGAGAAGTGACCACCTGACCCAGGGTAACTATGGGAGAGCTGGAGAAATCCACAGCTCAGGTGGGAGAATCTGCTGACAGAACAACAATCAGTCATGCAATCCAGAAATCCTGAATTTATGGAAAAATGGAAAGAAGAAAGATGTTGTTCAAAGAAAGCCAAAAGAACCTTTGTTTGTGGTTTCCCAAAAGTCATGAATGTTGAAAAAGATGCCGTGATCACGTGAGATCTCAATAAACTTTTTGTTCCACATGCCTAAGAGCCACAGGGATTATAAAACATAATCACTACAGAGATATATGATGGTGGTGGCATCATACTATGGGGATGTCTTTCAGCAAGGACATGGAATGTGGCCAGAGCTGTTGGGAGGGTGAAATATAGCTAAATACAGGGCAATCCTAGAAAACAACCATTAGAGACTGCAAAAGACTTGAGACTGGAACAGAGGTTCACCTTGCAGGAGGATAACCAACCAAAACAGTCTGAGCTACAATGGAAATATTTTCATGTATTAGAGTGGGTCTCTCAAAGTTTACACGTAAACCTAAAATTAAAGTTCACAGAATGATACACTGATTCAGTGTCTGTCTCTTCACACTGATCTGACTGAGTGAGCACGGGTAAAAAGTTTAATCCAGATGTGCAGACCTGATAAAAACATACCACAAAACACTCTGAACTTTATTTGTTTGTGGTTCTTTCAGATTTTACTTTACTTTCCATTTTCTTTTTCAGAATTTTGCAACACTGTGTCCAATTAGAATCTCAAATCCAATTAAGATACATACATTGGTGAATGTAATGTGAGAAAACATCATAATTTTGAAGGGATATGTGAAAGACATTGTTATGAACTAGCCATCCATCCATTTTCTGTACACCCTTGTCCCTAGTGGGGTCAGGAGGTGCTGGTGCCTATGTCCAGCTAACGTCCCGGGCAAGAGGCGGGGTTCACCCTGGACAGGTCGCCAGTCTGTCGCAGGGCAACACAGAGACAAACAGGACAAACAGCCATGCACATGCACAATGCACACCTAGGGAGAATTCAGAGAAACCAAATAACAAATAACAGAACCCGGAGAGAACCCAAGCATGCACAGGGAGAACATGCAAACTCCATGCAGTCGGGAATTGAACCCAGGAACCTCTTGCTGCAAGGCAACAGCTCTACCAACTGTGCCACTGTGCAGCCCGTTATGAACTAAATAAGGTTAATTTGAGTATTTCTTTGTGCTTGTGTTATCTGTCTGCAACACAATATTGATTTGTCTATAAATGCACACATTTATAGACAGTGGGTTTGACTATCCATTCTGCTGGGTCTCTACCTCCTGGTCCGCCAACATATCTTTAGTATGAGCATGTAGGATTCACATGGCAGCACACGGGGCCTCATTAGCACAGTACTTTAAATCATCCAGTCTCCACTGTCTTGTCGTTAGCTCTTTAGAAAGCAGATGTTAGATGAGCCCCTGCGTGTTTCAAAAATTTGCAACAGGGACAACTGGGCTCGGCACTGAGACGCAGACTGCCTGAGACATCAGCCTCACCACTGTTAGAACATGGGAAAGGTACGTATCCTTACAGATATGCACACACTTTTACACACACACACACACATGCCGACACACACCACTTTCCTATCTCTCTTGCTGCTGCTTGTCTACTCCAGCTAGGCTACCACACAGGCCCATTTACAGTAATGAGTTTGTCCTGAAATATTCAGCAGCAGATCCCCCAGGCTGCCGCTTTAAATCTACTTAGAACATGTCAAGTTAGAGTCAACATTATTTTAAAGTGAGTACCTAAACAGCCTCTTTTCAGGAAACATCATAAATTAAACAGGTGAATTTTCTAAGATCACAACAGTTCTGAAAATCTCAAAGCTATCCCAAGGGCAGGGGATTGCTTAAGAGGGGTGATCTCACAGATCTCAAAGCAATTATGTATTTTCCCAGTACATGGTGCCATTTTGTAGCACAATTGAGTAACTATGTTACCTTCAGTTGTTATAAAAATGCTGTATATATCAAACAAGACTTCAAACGGATTTGATGCCAATTTCATCCTGGCTTAAAGTTTAGATTTTTACGGCAAGGAAATTAAGTAGTTCATCATCTACAATTATCCTTCTGCCAGTTGTTCTATGTACAGTATGCCTGTCTATGGCTTTAAATGTGACAATTTAAATGCCATAGGAACTCATGCACCACGACCGGCTGCAGCCACCATCTTCCAAGATTAAATAGTGACAGTTTTAGAACTGGTTTTGTGTAACACCTTATCTTAAATTTAAAGTCATTTTAATACCAAAAAAAACAACAAAAAAAAAAACAATTTAGCACTTTGGACAACTCTCTACGTTCTATCTGGCTGGCGTATAGACGCCCTTTAAGGGTGGAGCTGCCCCCACTGCTCTTTTCTGTTACGTTTGGTGTCCTTCAGTTGCAAAGCACTGGGTTCACTTTCTGTTCATTAGAAGACTAGCAGATGATGCTAAATTTAGTCAGCGATCTTCTGCTCATTGTTACTTTTGTGAACAAATCTTCAACTGCATCTAGCTAACTGACAGGAAAAAAGTGGACTAAGTGTTTCACTTGTTGCAATTAAAAAAATTAAGTAAAAACAACCGTATTTCAAGATGGACTAATGCTGAATCAATTCAAGTTTTATCACCTGCTACCTGGGAAGGAGAGCAGATAGGACTCAGTTAGCTCTTAGCCTGTACAACTACAGAGGAAGTCATGACAAATTCCCAAAGGTTCCATCCATGCTCTCATTCCTCCATCAATCCATCCATCTCCACCTTGCAGGGACAGCTGGTGCCTTTTCGGTCGCTCAGTCCATCACCAAGCAACACAGAGACAAATAAGAAAAAACAACAATGCACACATGCATTCACCCTAGAAGAAATTCAGAGAGACCAGTTAACCTGACGTGGGATTCTGGCTAGACTATGTGGGGGGGCTTGAGTACCCAAAGTGAATCCTTGTATACACCAGGAGTACCGACAAGACTACATGGGAGTCCAAGACAAGTAGCCCAACGCAACTATGAAGACAAATGTGACCTTGAAGCCTAAGATGTTCCATATCAACCTAATCTAGTAGTTCAGAAGAATGGTGAGTCAATTCCCAACCTCAAGGAGGGGTGCAAGTATAGAAAATGTTGCTAACCAGGGTCCATGTGGTTTGGACATCCCACAGATGTTCAAATCATTGTTGTGCTCCTCAAACCATTTCTGAGCCATTTTTGCTTTGTGGCAGCACCCTTTCTAAAGCTGGAAAAAAAAGATGACAGGTATCTGGACATCCTTAGTGGTTCAGATACCAAATCTGGTATCTGGACCACCAGATACCAGGTTTGATTGTTGCAAATCTGGTATTTGCAACAATGTTGCAATGTTCCCAATGCAACAAACTGAGATGCTCTGAGTATAGCTTGTTTCTATTAGAACAAGCATTATCATCAGCAGCAATTTGAGCTACAATAATTGAACCACGAGCTCCTGACGTCTACTTAATGTGACTTCCCATTTCTCCAGCTCACAGCTATCTCTTCAATGGGCAAGTTTTCATAGATACTGACAACTGAAGACTTGAAACAAACAACCTAGAGAAGCTGTATTTCTGGAGATGTTTTAATGCAGGCACCAAACCCTCCCAACTTGGTACTTGTCAAATTCATTCAAAAACCTGGCACTACACAATTTCTCCTGCTTCCAATTAATCAAATCTGCTGAAAGGTAATCAGAAAAAATAAATAATCACTTCTATTCATATAATCAGTTTGCTAGTGGTCATAATGATATGCTTGACTGAAGTGCGTTTCACTTAATTCATGGGGTAAATTTAAAACACATTCTTGTATGAATTCAAGCTCTGATAACTAATGTTGCACTTAGTTTTCTTTTACATAGCTGTCACCGTTAACTGAAACTGCATGAAATACAAGAAAATAATTTTTAGTAACACAGTTTAGAACGTGAAAGCAACTACATCTGATTTCCCACATTTATTACTTCAAAAATGTGTTTCAGTCCTTCTCACAGAATCAAATATAATGTGACTCTAGAGAAATTTGAACTGACCTGGTTTTTTTTTTTATTTCTAGGAGCTGACACCGTCAAGTCTTCTGTTTCAAAATGTCTAACATCTTTAATAGATTCAATTAAAGAATGAAAAAACTAATCCAAACAACAAAATATAACTGCATAAAATCTAGCACAAGTATCGTTGATCAAATAAGCTGTTAATCATTAACACAAGTATTTTAGCTTTGAAGCTGCTCTGCTGTCTGACAAGCTTGTTGACATTCACAAGCTTGTAGAAACACAAACACACCCAGAGCTCAAGAAATTGGATTTGCCTTCCTCTTGTTTTAGATAAGGATCCATTATTTCATCATACGTCCAGAACCAGTTGTACCCATGTAAAATAAGCATTACAGGTGTATCGTGCGCTTATTTTTTTTAATAGTCAAAGATAACATTAAATAACATTAACAGCAGAAGTGTTATTAGTGTGTTTTACCTCTTCCAAACTCCTTGCAAATCCAATCCGTGCTAATCCTCTACAGCAGCGGTTCCCAACATCTGAAGTTACTTCCAGTTTATATTTGTCCGCGACAGTAATTCATAGCTGCAACAAAACTACTAAAGGAAGACATGAAATGTGTTACCCTGAAATATCATTTCGTTTCATTCCCTCGAAAACTGTGTTGCTATCACTATGAATATAAATTTTAAAAACATATTACGGTTGACAGACAGCAAACTGCGTGCATCTCTCTGGGATAAACTTGGCTGAATTATTCTGGTGAAGGTTTAGCTAACATGCACCCGTTATTCAAGCACAGCGATAATCCTGTTATTTATGGTTACTTCCGGGAACTGAAAGCGTCCGTGACAACAACCCGGAAGTAGCTTTGTGAAAACTTCCGCTGTACGGAGCGTACCAACTTGCAAGACTAAGAGGTTACTACACTAATTTATAAACTTTAAAACACGCATCTGATTGCTAAAAACTTAAATTTAGTGTAACGCTACATTATACACGTATATTACTTTATATTTATGTGACGATTAAGTAACTTAAATGGATGTTTTAGAAATAAAACGCGTTGACTCGTGAAAATCACCACCTCTATCTATATAGATTAACTGCGGCTTGGATCTTGTTTCACATTTGCGGAGTGAAACACGAGCCTGAAACATAAATATCAGGGTGTTTACATTAAGGCACAAAGTCATTGCGCATATATTTTTTTATGGCAACGTTTAATATGGTATTACAAGGAATAACAACACTGTGACTGACCACAACACCGCTGCCATTGTTGGATGTCTGTTAACTATCGGAGTTTTGGCGCGCCTGGATGTGATCGGGAGTCACCGTCTATGGCATGAAAAAGGTACCTCTATAATAGTTTGATAGTTTGCATTTACATACTCATTAATATACACGGCATGTATTTGCTTACTGGGTGAGATGTGTGTCAGAAAAATAATGCCGTATGAAAAATATGGCATGTCAGTCGATGACAACTTCATTAACAATCGCAGGTCCATAACTATCCGATCAAAGCGACACAAGATATAAACTCATAGTTAAGTGATGCAATACAACTAAACAACCAGTATTATTTCAAAGGCTGACGAGGTAAGATATTTTGAACTGTGCATGCTGATGCGGACATGCAAAATTAGAAGAAGCAAAGTTTATGTTGTGACATCAGCGTTCAAAGAGTTTAAAACAGTGTGCAAAAATCAAACTGTTAAAAGCAACCAAGTTTGGGAAGAAGTGCAGTTACCAGTTTCATTTTTTGTAAGGGACAGGAACACACATTGCTTAAGTATTTTAGTTGCTGAGGAGAATTTTTGCTCTGGGAGGTTTATTAGACAATCAGGCCTGTTAAAGTCACAATTCATTGAGAGCATGAAATGATCTGAAATGCCACTAGGATTATATTATATATATATATATTATATCAAAGGATTATATCACTTTCAGTGTGTTTCAGGTACTTTGATGCAAATTTTCTGCAGAAAAAAAGAAATGACAAGAATATTTGATCTATTCTTATATTGAACTAATTGTCATTTAACTCAAAAAAGTACATCAGAGTGCACACTGCTGGTTGCTTTTTTTTACAGACTGAAAATGGTGGAAGTATTTTACTTATGCCTTTGAGGAATTTAAAACACAATAAATTTTCAATATTTTGTCTGCCCATTTCTGATCAGAGTACTGGGCAGTAAGCAAAATTTTTCCACAGTTGAATGGTGCATCTCTGTCTGCTCCATTATGGGAAAGATAAAAATGTGCCTGCAAAATTATGCTATTTTACCACTAATTTATATTCATATACATTCTTAATTTTTGATCTGCTACATAAACTTAGACAGTCATTTTTGATTGTGAGTTACTGAAATATTGTACAGATAATACAACGAGGCCCTATACTTCACTGCATACTTGGCATTTTAGCACTTGTGGAAAAAAAAACTATGGTCCCTGGTTCGGTCCCGGGTTTCGGCACCAAACTGTCATGGAAAAAAACCTATTTCCAAGCACTGTTCAGGTAAAATCACTCAATCAGGTTTATTCATGAATTGTGCACAACTCAGAGAGCTCGTAGGACAATCAATAATGAAGCAAGTCTGAACATAAAGCTCTGCCAGGCAGAGCCAACACATGAGTTTTATACAAAAGGATAAGGGATCGAAAGCATGGGAAACAGACTGGTTCCCATGCAGCTGGGAAAAACGACGTCCAACCTTATACATGTAACCCAAATAGTTTTAATTTGGTGGGAATATACAGGAACGTAGAATAAACATATAGCAATACAACTAGCAGGTGTAACCTTATTGTAATTTTTCCACATCACCCTCTACGATCAGAGTATTAAACTGCAACTGAGGATCTTTAACTCTGTTTGTTTTAAATAGGGAAACAAAGCATAGAAACTTCCCTTTCATTGGGATTTGCTTTTTTTTTTCCAAACAGGTCAACGGTTGCACAGATCACAAATTGTGCTGTAAAGAACGTGTGTTTAGTGGATAATCAAATTTCAAAATCTTCGTTAGGAATTTTGAAATGGATAATTTAAAGGAACTCTTCTACAGCATACCAAAGCCCACATTTGATGGAAACCACACATATATGTATGTTATAATGAAAAACAGAAAAGGAACTTCTCAGATGAATTCAACTGGCAACAGGAAGGATTACAATATTACGCTGGAGTTGGATAACATAATCTGCTTTAACAGCTTAAACAAGTTGAGTCGACTGAAAACCCAGCTGTGCAAAATGCCAAATGTTCTGCCAAGTTGTCAAAGAAGCTATAATCAGATTATTTGGATCTAAAGTGCCTGTCTGTTCAGGAAGAAGATCCATTTCAGATGTATACAAAATTTTCTAAGTGATCAACATGATCCTCTAATATCTTCATATCTTTAATTTTAAAGGGATTTCCCAGTAGAAAAAATGTTTTTTGTTATTCACTAAATCCTTATAGGGTTGCCTACCTCCATGGGGCGAGAGGCAGATAACATCCTGGACACACACACCCACCCCTAAGGAGAATTTAGAGAGACCAATCAACCTGACAGTTATAGTTTTGGACTGTGGGAAGAAGCCAGAGTACCCGGAGAGAACCCATGAATGCAAAGGGAGAACATGCAAACGCCATGCAGAAAGATTCGAACCCAGGACCTTCTTGATGCAAGAGTGCAACACTGCTACCAGTTTGCTCACACTCCCAGTAAAGGACAATTTAGACTGCTATATTTAACTGCAAGAAGAAGCCGTAGAGAACCTACCCAAGGAGAACATTCAAGCACCGCTAACAGTTGCAGCTTCCAACTTGTACCGCAGGAGGAATAACTTTTGAAACACCAAAGCTCCAACCTTCTTGTATAATTCTTACAAAAATGTGGAATCATTATCTCTACTTAGTCCGGGCTGTATAGCTTATTTACCTTTCTGCTTTGTGTAACAATGAACCAGTTAGCTCTTTATTCTAAGTGTTACAGCATGATATTGTTCAGAGACTTAAGTGACTGGCCTGCCTGCCTGCCTGTACATTTACATACACTTTAACCTTATTTTCTGCTGGTTTCCTTTTCAGGATGGAGAGCTGCACACATGTTTTCCAGATCTCTGGGATCAAAGCGCAGGATAAAAAGAGAGTTTTGATTAAGGGCATTTATCAGCTCGGTGGAAAATACATTGGTGGCTCAGTAAGTTGACATTCTTAAAGTTATGTTGCATTTTTAATACAACAATTAACCGTTTTTTTCTGCCATGACCTCTACTGCTAACAGCTGCTTAGTTTTACCAGTAACCTTCAAGCCCAAAGGAATCACTACAGATATAGCACACTATAGACGGCCTTATTGCTCTTAGCTGGCAAAAATGCTTAAATACATTTTAAGCTAATTTTCACTATCAAAAATGTAAGTCATATTTGCAAATTAATCATTTTTTATGTATGTTTGGATTATGTGGATTATGCATTTCATCCATTGATTTTGATTCCAAACAATTGCAAAAAATATGCAATTGACAAAACGGATTCCATTTTGCAAGCTTATTCTTTTACTTTTGTACCATACCAACGCTACCTTTAAAATATAGAGGATAATGGGTTTTTTTTTTTTGTCTTTGTACCTTTATTATTTTTAAGGTTATGGATTTTACTGCATGTCATACTTCACACTCCTAGGGGCTTAGATAAATCACTCATGATTTGGCATGTTTTCCAAGCCGACTGTTCGATTTAAAATTTGCATCACCCATATAGATACAACTCACATAAATTATTTGTTAAAATTATTGGTATCATTAAGTACAAGTTTAATGTATTGTACTTATGGGATCGACAAAATTTCAAATTTTACTATTTGTCAGCAAACAGATGACATTTTCTTTTACTGAACATGTAAACAATGTGTTCACACCTATCTACACACACACATGATAAAGAAATGCAAAACCACACAAAATAAATTATGCAACATTTAATCCCTTATTAATTGATTTAGTTTATATACCTGTGAATTATCCTTAATCCCCCTCCTTAAGTACTTGTCAACAGTAATAATATTAACTACAAAATCTGACTTATCAAGAAAAAGCATCTGCACAGCAAAAACATTTACTACATTTTAGGCATCATCTTTTGAGTATTTCCAGAAAACTAATCATTTTCTGTTCTGAACTCAGTTGGAGATTTTTGGCACTTCACAAAATCTGTCAATATCAAGCTGCTAAAACAAACAATTATGTTCTCTATAACCCATAAGTGCTATGTTTTTGTACCTTTGTAGTTATTCTCTCAGACTTCTAAGCTGAAATAAGGTGAAACAAGCTACCAGTAGATATTATGAGGTGCTGTATATTCAAATACCTGTGTGACCGTACATAGCACTTTAATGCTTCTTTATATTTCGTAATGAATATATTTAATGTGTTCTTTTGAGCTAGAAATCTGGTTTCTTTACCTATCAGTTAATCCCCTTTATTTGAACCTTTGCATGTATATTTCACAGGTATACAAGCACTGTACCACTCACCTCATAACCCCCCAGGTTTTGCCCAGTGAGAAGTTTTTGGCAGCTTGTGCGGCAGGTCAGTCATTGAGATTATTGTTGAATATTTGCTGATCTCTTAAAATATATTGTTTTCTTTTTGTTTTTACCTTAATTTTACATAGCTGGTCTATTGTTATACTTTCTATTCTTGACTGTCATATTTGTTTATTTCACATCCAATTTTAAGTGGTGTTGCTTTTGCCTCCCAGGGAAGTGGGTCGTGACTCCTAACTATGTGTTGGAAAGCATGAAGAATGGCTCGTGGTTGCCCGAGGGACCCTATGAAGTGGCCATTTTCACCAGCCCCTCAGCTGCCTTTTACCCCGTCAGACAGTGGAGGGAAAAGGTAGCCAAAGGTAGAATAACTGGTGCTTTTCAGGGCTGGAAAGTTCTTCTCATGGTCCAAGAGCCCAACAGAAGAGCCATGTTCAAACGGTGAGATTCCACCTTGATATAAGAGTGTATAAAAAACACTCATGTATGAATGATGTTTAATCTTTTTTCTCATCCAGGCTGCTGAAAGCTGGAAGAGCAGAAGTGTACAACTCTCCGCCACCTATGTACACTCCCATCACTCATGTCATGGCGAAACCTGTGACGGAGAAAACAAAATCTCTTAACTCACCTTGTTACCCTGTGAGCCACATAGTGCAACACCTCTTCGGGGTACGTTAGTGTTAAGTTTTTGCTAAACATATGACCCCAGCAGCTGATGTACAGTACTTACAACCCTTTTACTTTTCTAGATATTTTAATGTTACAGCCCCAAACCTCTCTGTGTTTTATTGGGATTTTACAGGCTTGACTAAGATAACAATGTATAGTAGTGAAGTGAAAGGAAAAATATACAGGTTCTGTTCTCTAAAGTCATTGGAGGTTTTTTTTAAAGACCATTAGCTAACAAAAAAGAATCCTAAAAAAACCCACCCACGCACACCAGTCAGATCAGGAGTAAAGTTGTAGAGTTTAACAGGGTTAGTTTATGAAAGCAACTGTCGAGCTAAACTGGCAGGCTGGGCAAGGACAATGTTTTTCAGAGAAGCAACTAAGAAGCCTTAGTGACTCTGGAGGAGCTGTACTTCACAAATCTGGTTTTCTAATAAGAGTGGCAAGATTGTTAAATTGTTAAAAGAAAACCAATAGAAGTTCTTGAGGTTTTTCTTACATGCCAGGTGACACAGCACTCATTCAAGAAGATGCCGGTGGTTCAGCCAGGGGTGGAAATTAGCCACTGGCCAAATGCGGGTAAAATTATGAAGTGGCGTGTAAATTGGAGCAACGCATCCGCCACTATGGCGGGTTTACAATTTGAGCAGAAAAAAAAATAGCTGCATTCAGTTTCAACTTCTGTCTAGGGTAAGAGTGGCTGACTGGACTACAAACTGATGCACATACTGTATGTGGGACGGACCTAGGCTGTTATAATTTAACAAAAAAATATATATCAAATCTAATTTTTATTGACCGCGGATCCCATTGATTGATTTCATTGAGGGCATTGGGCTTATCCAATGAAATCCCTCAGTTCTCCTTGGCCCGCCCCTCTCCACCGAGGTTATAAATAGCGCCATTCCAGCTAACGGAGTCCGAGAAAAGTGAGCGGATACGAGACGGGATGGGTCAGGAAAACTACAACAACTAAGTGCACAAGTTCATTCAGAAAAATGTGTCAAACTAACTAATATGTTAATTACCACACAGTAACGTTACGAAGGTACTACTACCGTAAAGGCGGGGAGGGAGAGAAACTAACGTGGGAGGGGAGTAATGGGGGATATAAAATACAGTAGTTTCCTGGAAAAAATGGGAGACTTGACAGGTATGGGGATATTATTTGCTTGTACTGGTGAGATTTGTATTTGAAAGAAAAAAAAACAGTGGCTGGTGAAATGTCTGATTGGCTCCACCAGCCACAGTAACTGGTGGAGAAAGTTTTAAATTTCCACCCCTGGGTTCAGCCCATGGAGCAGCTTTCAAGCTCGCCTCGTAGTCGTGCAGCACGCTGGTTTTATTTTTATTTTATTTTATTTTCTGTTGCCTTTCTTGTTTGACAGAGCAATCGCCTGGATATGGATTTTAACAAAATGGATGATCTTCCGTCTGAGACAAAAGCCAGTTGTCTTGAAGGCTTCTCTAATTTGGAGGCAGAACTCAGGAATTTTGCTGTCAAAAAAGAGGTGTGTTTATTATTGCAGCTCCTAACAGAAATGCACTGAAGCGCAAAGTTTAAACAGGATTTAAAAACAACTTTGTTGGTCTACATTTTACTCGCTTAATTGACCTTGTTTGCCAGTTTGGTTCTGAGCATTTTAAGGTGTTTTCTCTTTGCAGGGCCGGCCCAGACTGTGCTTCCTTGAGTTTCTAGGTTACAGTGACCCTCATCGTCCCTTCACACAGGTAGGTGTGCATACATATCAACCCCCAGCCACAATCACTGCTATACATTCATCTGCAGGATAACTCTGTGTTTCATCAAGCAGATCAGGTCATTCAATTTCCTTTATGTCATACATTTCAATGGAAAGTGACATCAAGCGCAAGGGCGCATCAAAACCAGGTCACTGATTTAACCACCTCTCTCCACTGATCTGAGAGCTGTGATTGGCAGACCTATTAACAATACTCTCCACCGTCCTGTCCATACTTTACCCAAGTGGATGTCTGTCAGATTGCTATTAGAACTACTCTTGTATTTCCATTCAGGACGTTCTGAGTCCATATGCTATTTGCCAATAAGCGATGGTCAAAAATGACCCTCAGGAACTTCTGATGCCAACTCACGACTTATTTCGATTACCCTCCTGCCCTCTCGCTTCTCTTCTTTCTGCCATCTGTCTCTTTGAGTGCCATGTTTTTTCCTCCCTTCTTTCCATATACTTCTTCCATTTCACCATTGTTCTGTTATTCCTCCAGGCAATTGTAGCAGATTTAAGCAACGTCAGTAGTATGATAGAGTGCGGCCTACTCAGCGAGGCCTTGGATTCAATCAGAAATGCCGTGTTTCCAGGCGTGTTGCCACCAGCGACATACCTGATCTCCCTCATAGAGTACGCACAGCAGGTAGGACTGGAGATACCTGACTGCACAAATTCCCACCTGTGGCTTTGTGAGACTAAAGGGTTGTACAAATAGATCACTGGTTGCACCACATGTTTAAAAGTTGATGGATTGTATGTTGATAGATGACTTAGAGTAGAATTGTTTTGTGTGTTTTTGATCTACCACACAATGCTCAAGTAAAAACATGTATGATAGAAAAGCCTTATAGTGACACGTTATCTGTTGAAAAGAGTAACCTGATTAATTTTCCAGTGATCAACAGATAATATTGCAGATTTGGTTTATTTTGACACAGGATCTCTTTGTCCAAATACTCAAAGCAATTAAAACTCATTTTTTGTGTTTACGTTGCAAAGGGTAACGCCACGTCCCTCTTTCTGAGAGATTTCCATCAGGTTATGGTAAACCTGCTCATTACAAATCCTCCATGGCTGGCTCAAAATTCAGTGAAAAAATACTATGCCCAAGTGCTGCAGTGTCCTCAGTGCAAGATGGGCTTATGGCCTCTTTTAGAGACTGCAATCAGGTAAGCCTGAAGTCAGTGCGATTGCTTGCAAAATATGTCTTTCCCTTTCTTAAAGACAATGATATTTATATTTTACTTTGTTGGACATCAAACAGCCTCACCACTTGTGCAAAGTTAATATAACATGATTTTACATTTTCATGTGTGATCAACAAGATACTGCCTGACAAACAGCGACACCTGTCACCCACACCCTGGACCCGCCTTGCCAGCTTTGGTACATTTCTACTGTGACATGCTTGCACTTTGCCTCATGCTTCTCAAGGGTGAACTTCACTCTGTCAATAGCAGGTAACATTTTAAGTGAATCTACATGTTTATTTATTTTTTTTGTAAGGAAGTAAGAGAATGTTTAGAACGTGGATAAACTCACTTTTACAATACCACAGGGGCATCTTGGACATTAATGTTAATTTATTTAAGTATTTAAATTTAAATTTATTAGACATGTCTATTATACCTAAAATAAAATGTTTCATGTGAGTTTTTTTCCTGTTACTTCTGCTTTACAGTTAACAAAAACCGTAGAAATCTTAACTTAAGAATATTATCTCCAAAAAAACTTTTCAGATATAATCCAGAGGAAGACTGCTATACAGCAGAGAGTCACTGACATCTTCTAATTTTATAAAACCTGCAAAAGGTTATTGCTTAACAAGCAGCTGTTCATCATTTCCAAACATAATAATAGAAAGTAGAAAGGAAGAAAATGTTTTCCTTGTATTATTACTCTGATGAACAACAGAACATTTCAAGAGTGTCAGATTTGGTTAAAAAAAACAAAAGACTAGACTGATACTCAACGGTCCAAAGTCCTCTTTTGAAATGGAAGTAAATTTTGCATTTCATTTACAGAGTGAAGTGAAGAGTGTAGACACAGAGAGTCTAAGATACTTGATTCTTAGATTCTGTTTCCACAGTCAGGGAGGATTTAGGGAGTCATGTCATCTGCTGCTGTTTCGCAGCCGTTTACCAGGAAATTTTAAAGCTCCTTGTTCTTTCCTCTCTGACTAAGTTCTGTTGAGTCGCAGACATTCCAACAGAATTTGCCAATTATCCAGCATACCAGTGAACAATGTACCAAGTTTAATCAGACAGAGACTCTTAAATGTATATCTTTGTGTGTAATGACTCTATAGACTAGAATAATCTTGTTTTTTGAATTAGATTTACTGAAATAAGTGATTTTTTTTATTTATTGAGATAAATAATCTCAATAAATATGATATGATAATATGATTATGCACCATAATCATATATCTCTGTCTTTTTCTCCATCAGAGACTTTATGTTTTCTAACCAACCCAGAGCGTCATCTGCACCAGCTTCTGGTTCATTGCTCTATGGGACTTTCTGGACCGTGTGGGAACGAACAACACTGCTGTCCTGCACTGTGAAAAAGCTTCTTCAGCTCCTAAAAGAAGCTGCCATTATGGTAAATAATGGCATTGGCTGCCATTGGATAAATTGGAAATGCCATTTATCCAATGGATTTTCCATTGGATAAAGGGTCAGGCATTCACCTACTGCATCTATTAAAGTGTTCTTCTGTAATTGATGTTATTTATAAAGCTTGCTTTCATCCATAGTATGATGTTTATTCTCACTGAAGGAATTTGCTGAGGGAGCAGAGAAGCGGGAGCTGTATTTGGCAGACACTCTGCTGGATCTTCTGTCTGTGTTGGTGGAGTTTTGGTGTCAGCAGCATTTTAAACTTAATCAGAGTCTGGTGGAAAAAGGCCTCAAAGACCTCTCGGAGCACCTTGCCATTCTTAGCCAGGGTATGGATGAATAAAAACTGGATTTTGTCTGTTTGGAGTCTAAATATTTGCCTTAGATTGTTAGAATTTGTATTTTATTTTAATTGCTGTGTATTTGCCCCACTTAACACTTTTATACGGTAAAACTAAGACATGTTTCCTCTGCAGTGAGCATATAAAATGCTGAAGAGGGTTTAGCTTATACTTAAATTTTTTTGAAACCATCATAATTAACAAAACTATATATTCCAAGATATTATGTTTTGTGTTTTCACCTCTAGATCTGTGTCCAGCCGTTTTGGTAGAGCTGGTTTGCAGAGTTCACTCCACCAGACTAAAGTTGGTCGTAGTTGATGCCATCTTCAGGAATCTCTGCTGCAGAAATGGCTTCATTGTTGGCGATGAACCTCTCTCTCTCAAGAAAATGGTAAGTGTTTACCACAGAAATGTTGCATTTTTTTTAAAGTGTACCATAATCATACGTTGATGATACAGACATGATATCTGATTGATTTTTTTTTAATTACAGAAATATTTGTTCCAGAGATCTGCACAGACAAAACTAGTCAGACCCAATAAACCTACATTATTCATTGCTTTTTGGCCCAATGAAAGGTTTTAAAATATTAGATATACGTTCATGCAGAGAAATTTTTGCATGAGAAATTGTATATTATTTTGTGTTGTATTTAACTATTATGAATATATCTTTTCTTGGAAGTTGTCATGTTTTGATGCTGACATTTTTAGTGCTGTTTTGAAAAATCCTTGTTGATTTTCAGATGAAAGATAATGGACTTGTACAGTTCATGGTATTTAGTGTAAATGTCTTTATATTCTAAATAAATACACCCGATATCTATATGTAAGGTCTGATTACCAACATAAAATTATTACTATCCAATTTATTTTTTATTTTCTTATGGTATCAGACAAAGTGCTGAAGCGACCAGAGTTTTCTCAAACTATAAGGGTAACTTAGAGTTGCCTCCTATCCCAGCAGTTGTTACGCAGTGCCCATCTGGTCTTCCGAAAAAAGTCTCCCACATTGTTGCATCTCCTTACATAAATAGAAAGATTTGGCTACTTTTGGAAGGGAAAACACAGACAAGAAGTTTCTCCTATCACTTTGAATACTGCTGCTGTAAAGCGGCAGGTAGCAAACTACAAACAGCAAGCTGGGGGACGTCGAGCTGCTGCTCTTGTCTTTATATCAAATGTTGCTTTAGCAGCAGTACAAATAATTGTTGCCTTTCGTTTTTTAATTAATGGCAGTTAGATTATGCTACAGTTTTATTCCTGTGGTTGATTTACCAAAGGTGATCGTCACACAAGGAGAATCTCATACTGTACCTAGTTAATGGCTGGCTATCAGTGGTTGGTTTCTTTGGGCCGTTATTTTTCTGCAATAAACAAAAAACCTGAAGTAAATTTGATTTTATTGCACCTTAATAGTCTGTTGATTCTATGTTAAGCATCTTGGAAGTAGATCAAAAACGTGTTGTGTCAGTGCAAACATCTGGTTGTTATAGCCGCTCAGTTTCACTCCCTTCCACTCAAAGTGTACATATACTGTCTAACCTCATATGTCACTTCCAACAGGTGTGTTCTTACTTGCCCGCTCTGGGAACGTTAGCTCAAAGTCCCAGCTTTGCTTCCTACAAGACTGAGAAAACCTCCCACAGCTGCACGAGTCAGGGGACCAGCAGGTCAGTCAGTCACAGTTTGTCTTTATCTTGGGTGCCAGAGACAGTTCTCTTTGAATATAAAATATGAGTTGGAATTATTGAGAGCTCTCAAGTTACAGAAACAGAACCTTCCTATGCCTATTCAGTCTAGATGGTTGCATCACTCATCGTCGCAGTCTTTGTTGGATTCGGTGCATCTGAAATAACAGACCTCCTCCAGCACTGTGCGATACCGCTGTCCTTTGTCAATAACACACACACAAAAAACAGGTGATAAAAGTAAAGATGTGATGGGAAAATTGAGTGAAAAGGAACAAAGGAACACCTGGAGGGAGGAGGAGGTGAGAAGCAAAGTTGCATGAATTTATTGGAGGAGTGCTGTGTGGGCTTTGGGAAATCTAGAGACAGGCAAATAAAGGTCAGAGGGAGCATGAGGAGCTGGCATGGGTTATACCCAGGTCCGGTGCAATGTGTGTGCTTGCTGAGAGGAGGGGCACACAGGAAGGATAAGCCTAGACACACGTGTCCTCTCTAACACTACCTTATGATTTGGTCAGGGACAGAGTAGATAGACTACCATTAGGGTCTTCAGTCTCCCCTTATGACCACCACCTCTCAGCCCACATTCCCCTCTTTTCTTTATCTTTTCTTGCATATTAAATCCCTTCTCTTGATGCAATCACACACACACACAGAGTCTTTCTCCCTCCTTACCGTGTCAGACATCTGCTGTTTCACCAGCAGGTAGTTGGCCCAGAGTAAAGCAGGAGTCACCAGGGAGCAGGTTCATTTGAAGGCTACTGGTTCATGTACTGACCAAATCTCTCTCCTCCTCCCCCCCCCGTTCTCTCTTTTATATCTGCTACCCTTCCTACTTTTTTTGCACTTGTACTGCTTTTAGCTAATTTCGACACATGCATGAGCGGAACCCAGGGAAACGCGGAATGCAGTCTGCGCGGATGAGATAAAGAAATGCCAAAGGGCATGTAAAATCATTTGACCCCAAAAGAAAGAATGAAGCCACAATGACAAAGCCTGTGATAAATTGAAGACAGAAACCAAAAGCAAATCTTGTTGCCTCATTTTTCATGCTTGAATTCATGATATTGTTCAGAATTTCATTGATCTTGGCATTTCTAATCAATTAGCACATGTTATGTTGAAGCATTTATTAAGTCTGGCACTTTTCTGAAACTGAACCGTCTATGTTTAGACAGCTGGAAATACTTAAATTATTAAAGTCTTCGATGCAAAAAAAAAACTTAAATGCAAGAATGCGTGACATTACAAAATACATAATATGAGCCTTTAAATATGTCACTTTTTATTTACCTCAGATGTGTGATTTCAGTAAAAAAGTTACATGTGTTAAATGGATTTCCAACTAAATCCTGCCAGTATGTATGGTTTTGGATATGAAAAGAAGGTTGTAAAGAGACATGTGACCCTTTTCTCATGCATTTCTGTCTGATGGCGCACATAAGACTTTTGAGTGAATGTGTGTGTGCAGTTATATGTGAGACGGTGGACGTTTTTCTTCCGCTCCAGCGGAGGAGCTGCAGCGAGGGCGCGTGTCCAAGCCGCAGCGACCTGACAGTGCGACTGATTGACCGACTGTTTAGATGACCGTTTAACTCGCCGGCTGGCCACGCAGCGCTGAGTGCTGTTAGCAGAAGGGAAGCTGTAATTAAACTGAGATAAACCCCCTGCTGGTTTAATCAGGCCTCGCGCGTTGCTCAGTTGCCGACATCTTTTAAAGCACCTGACAGTGTCATTTGATTTGTCGTGTATGTCAAACTCACTGAAAAAAAAAATACTGAATCTCTACTCTTGGATGATGTTCAGTCAATTGTTTTTTTCCATATTGAGTAATTTCATGACTTTTTCATATAGTTAATCCAAAAACAAATATTCCACTCATACAATTTTCAGGTATGTTTTCTGAAGTGAAACAGCTGACAGAGACCGTTTCAGAGTTGCAACTCCAAACATTTTTTTGCTAGGTGTTTACTTCAAAGTTGAGATTTTTTTCTATTATTGTGTGCTTCATGTGTAAAATTAAGAACTGCTTTGTCACTTTTAGGTGAAGATTTTCCATCATGCATTTTTTTACTATGAACTGGGAATGAGTTGCTTTACTTATTGCTTAGATTTTCATTATGAAGTCTGCTTCCAAAGTCAAATTCTGTTCTGGGTCCAGATCTGATAACTGCACCATTGCCAGCTTCCCTTCTTCCCAAAGTAAAAAGTAAAATACACAAGCCCTATACAATGTCTTCAGACCCTACTGCTGGTTGATGCGGACAGAGGGACACTTGGGGGAGGGAGGATAGGGTGGTTTGCGATGAGAAGAGGTACACTCTCATCATAGACTGCATTATGAAGTCTGCCTCGCATTCGCACACACACCCGCAGCTTGTCTCATCTGTTCTCGTCCCTGTCCTTGCTAATAACAAGCAACGTGACAGGAAGCGTGTTTCCTCCTCAACTGCTGGCAGCTCCTTCCTGGCTTCTGAACAACCCAATTACCAGGGAACAAGCTTCTTCCCTGTAATACGGATGGCACCTCCACTTCAGCGTGGCGCTCGCACACGTGCACAAGCATATACACACAGGACACCTGTCAGGCTCCATGCCGACAGATTCTCCGTACCCACACACAGGACTAGTGACAGCCCACAGCTATTAGCACGCCACCACTTTGAAGAGGTTTCACTTTCTTTTGCTAGTTATTTCCCCCTAATGTGCTTGCTCGCGTCGAATTCTTCATCTCCGCTTTTGAGTTGTTAAGTGGGAGGAAAAGTACTTTGGAGACAGGAATAGAAGATGGGACGTGTGAAGTGTGTGTGGCCAACACAGCAAGAGATTTGACAGTTATTGTCAGATTTCATATAAGGATGATACCACACTATGAGGGATTGAATTTGCTAATGGTACCTAATACTGAGCAGTGAATCCAATTCTACTTGCCAGTACAGTTTCACGTTTGAAAATGGGCAAAAGCAATGTTAGCACCTGTCAGACCGGTACTCTGATCACATAACATGTGACCTTTTGGCCCACATGCAGAACTGTGTTCAGCAGAAAACTAAAAGGGCACATCATCCTAAATATACCATCCCTGTGGTGAAACACGGTGGTGGCAGAATCATGCTGCGGGACTACTTTATTTCAGGACAGCTCGTTAGAACTGATGGAAGGATGTTTGACGAAAACCCATAAGAGATTGTACAAGTCTTGAGACTGGCATGTCACTTGTTCATCATTACGTTAGCAGTGACTGAAATCATTTTTGAGTTTGGGTGAAATGTTAAATATCTTGTTTCTTCTTGAAATCTTATCTTCTAGGACCGAGAACAGGCCGGTGACTGAAGAAAGCCCCGAGCGAGAAAATGCCCCCAGAGGCATGAACAGAGTGAACGCAGCAGGTATGTGGCACATGCACCCACACCGACTCGCCGCTGCTTGGCAATGTGGCTTCAGATTTGCAAGATGTGCACTTTTAATCGACTTAGGCTTGACAGTAGGTCATCATTAAAACGGGACATGATAGCTCTGTCATCACTTTCAGTTCAGTGAAGAGCACATAATGTATGAAGATGGTGATTGATTTGCAACGAATTGGATGTTCACTCATCTGTATGAGCAACTCGGCTGAATAACTGAGGCAGCCATGTATTTTCTTTTAGGTTGGACTGTTACCATTTTCCATATTGCGCCTCCTTCCTTTTCTTTATCAATTTGCATTAAAATCCAAAACTGTGCTTTCTGTTTTTCTCATGTCTTATCCACTTTTTTTTTTCTTTTTTTTTTAGCAATAACCAAAGTGTGACAGATGGAGATAATGGGTTTCTAACTTAAAAACAACCCTAACACATTAGTACTCAAAGTGTGCCTTAGATCTCCATTTTAGGGATGTTAAACGCAGCAATTAGGGTACAGCTGCAGATATGCAGCGGCTGCACTGGTGGAACTTCCTGCAATTATAGGCAGCGCACTCCTTGTGAACTCTCGAAAGTGTCAGAGCTCATCTCTCCCTCCTCCACCTGATCAGAAAGGCCCTGTGTCGGTGCAAAGGAAGGGTGGAGGGTAAAGGAGAGGCACAGGAGGAGGGAGGGCTGAGGCGGGAGACTCAAGGCTGTTGGCATGTGTTGTTTTCCTACTACGTGATCTCTATACCAATGCGCTTGGCATTAATTTTTGATGAACCATTGGCACCGCATTCTCCCCTCTCGCCCTCTCATCCCCTCTCTTCTCATCCCCCCTTTTCTCCCTTCTCATTTTCCCTGTTACAGGCACTTTTCACCCACATGTGTTAGCTTGCTTTCTTGTATTCTACACATCTTTGCTTTAGAGCATCTGACTTGCCTTGTGGAAGCCCTGTGTCTTTGTCACACTTGCTCAGAGGGCTGAGGGATTTGGGAGCAACTTTTCTCTTTTTTTTCCCCCTCCTGTTCTGCATTTGCTTCTTGAAGCTCAGCATGGATATCAATTTTAATGAACCTAAATATACTGCACATAAATTGTCAAGACAAGAATTGCTAAGTTAAAAACCTGTTTGCATTTTGCCGTATGTCATTCCGAAGACTAACCATATATGTCAATTTTTAGTCTTTCAAGTGTAATATGAATAGGTTTTACTTTTAAAAAGTTTTAAAACTATAGCTTTTTCTGGGCATAATTTATTCCAGCAACAAAACAAATTCTTGATAATATTAAATATTGAAGTTCTTACATTTGTTCTGCTTTTCTTTGAGAAAAATGACCAATTCGCCTTGGTTTGTAGTTTTCCAGGGTTTTCAGAAGCTTTGGCCCTGCTTTATCTCATTTTTTGTCCAGTCCTTGTATCTGACAGTTGTGTAGGGTTACACACAAAAGAATCAGACAGGTGGACAAGTGAAAAAAATAGAAAGAAGGAAAAGCATCCTATAGAAGAAAAACAATAACTCAGTAGAAGTTATTTAGGAGAGAAAACTTTCCCACAAAGACACAGGATGTCAGAGATTTATCATTCATTTACTATTTGAGAATAACCTTTGCTGTAGCAAAATGTTAATCTTCTGTGAGCCAAACATTGTCATCTTAGCTGTTTTATTAACAATGTCAGCAAAGGAAATTGGGAAAAGATGGTTTTGTAGGACATTGTGCAAGTAAAGTCTGGTTTACGACAAATAGAAGCCATACTGCATTGCAAATTATCTACAAATATGTGACAAACCAACCAATTTTCTAAAACACTTCTGAAAGGTTTTCTTACGAAAACTGTAAAAGATTACAAGAAAGGCTGAATTTTGCTCCATTGCATTTTATTTGTCTTGTTCCATATACGGGTTCTGATGGGTAAATAAGATATTTTAACTAAGTAGAAACATTTAAAAAGCAGTGCCTTCCAGAAATATCACAATGAGTTTACTTTTTGAGGTACATGCATCGCACATTTACGGATTTTCATTGACTCTTCAGCGAGTGTTGAAAAGTGACGCCACCTGTTAAACAAGAATTTTGCTTTCAGGCTCAAATGAGGACTGATTCCAAATTTCATCCCTGAACTGTGAATCAAGACATATCAGATAATCACACAATATTTTTAATTGTGTCCGTTATGTCTGTATTTTTCCTGGCTCCTTGCAGATTTAAGCACTTTGCACTCAGCTTACTTTAGTATGGTAAGCAATTAGACAGACATTGTCATTGAATTGTATTACTAACAATAGCTGGCACCAAAAAATAGCAAATTCCCACCTGTTTCTGACTTACTAATAGAAATCACTCAATGTGGCTTTGTCTGACTTTAAGACAACAATGCAATGAGGAATCAATTTAACCAATCTCTTAAGTTCAATCAATCAATCAATCAATCAATCAGCTTTATTGTCAATTCCTCTTACATGTCCAGACATACAAGGGAATCGAAATGACGTTTCTCACTATCCCACAGTGATACAAGACAGGGCGTTACTAACATTGAGTAACAACAAAAGACACAGTCTAACTAAAATTATCCTAAACAATTAATAAATAGATGTACAATAACTAGACATATAGCGTAAAAAGTTTTACTGCAAGTTTCCTGCATTTCCAGTCAGGGATGCTTCCTCCTGTATACATTTGTATGCGATTTCCTTGCATATTTTTTGTGTTTTGTGGGATGGTTGTTGACAAAAATATACCTTATGTGATGTTGTACTTCAAGTACAGCATCACATATAACCTCACTGCAATGCAGAAGCATGCTTTGCAAAATTGTGGCTTTCTAGTGAAAAAAGTCTGCCATAAAAATAGTTACTTCCTATATTGAACATTTTGAAAATGTGCTTTGTTCTTTTTTTATTATTTTTTATTGAAAACAAGATTGATTTCCAAACCTACTTTACCTTTTTGTAGAAACTAAATTATTGATGATCAAAATATTTTTAACATGGGTAGAACTACCACAGATGGTGGCAGAAACGATTTCACCAAGAATTGTTGGCAGCTTTCAGATCTATGCTTTGTTCACCAGACAGAGTTTACTGTACAGAATGCTGCCATGCAGAAACATTTGTCCTGTTGTCAGCACTTTATGGACTTCTGTCTCCACTTTGAGTCTGAAAATGTATTCAAATAGCGCTAATTAAAAAAAAACTCAGAACAAAAAATGTCTGGAGCTATATAGTACCTACGTGATCACAATATCCACAGCTGTATTGCCTTTGTCTTATTCTTAACTATATTTTTTTATGGAACAAGTGGCTTAAAGAAAATAAGACAGATAAAGGTCAGCATGCACACGTGGCCACAAGAATATACCTTTTTAAAACCATCACAGGAGTTTGCTGTCATAGTATTACAATTCTATATATGGTTTCATATAGAATTGTAATTCAGCTTATTTATAAAGAGCCAATTCACAGCACGGCATCTGAAGGCACTTTTGAAAATGAGTCATTTTTATTCAATCATGCAAACATTTTTGATTCAATTGATTCTAGTTACTCAAGGATCCTTGATGAATGTTAGTTTAAAGGGTAAAAAATTTCCAACTAAGGAAAGTCATCAGATTGCATCGACTTGCAGCATTAACTCCTGGATCATTGATTTGCTCTGAAAAACGTGTTTGTGCCATGTTACTTCATCATATTAAGAAAGATGGAGACATCTACAGCTCTTTAGTACTGTACAGAGAGTAACTCCTAATTTACCTATCTATTTCATACATACAGAGATCGTGACATGGACAATGCCCTGATGCTTCATTTTGTTTTTCAGAGTCACAGTAAATGAAGTCGGTCCTCCGTTTGCACTGGTGGATTTCTAAACTGTTGGCTGCTAATGTTAATATCTCTTAAGGTTTTATTATAATTTTTTTTTCTCCAGTGGAGTTGCACTAATCTTGGCTTTGGGAAATTATTTCACTGCCATGACTTTTGGAGCCAGCGACAATAGTACTCTTCAAATAGTTTTAAATACATCCAATAACTGGCCACAGAATTCCCTCCTAACACATTCCTGAGAAATGGCATTGTTACAGGCACCCAGCAGCTTTTTGGTCCGGAGGATCAGCGGGCCAAATGCCGCTTTACAGGAGAACAGCAAGCAGACTGAGGGAATATAAAGCAGCAACATGTACATTTAACTTTTCTATTAAAGTGTGAAACGGGGGATTTATAGAAAAGGACAGCCGGATTTATCCTTTCCGTGCTTGTAAATGCTGAGCATGCAATTACCCCTATAATAGAGGCGTTGTGTCCACATTGTAACCATTAAAGTGATTTAACACTGTGCGGATTGGTTCTGGCATTTGCGAGGATGTGTACACATAAGGTGCAGTGGAACGGTTGTTTAATCGCAGCATTTTAGCGCCCAGTAATTGTGCAGCAGCCCACTAAAACCCTGACATACCTCACTCTAAAGCTTACTCATTAAGGACTGTGGTTTGGACTTGCTTTCATTGTCTGTTTTGCTGCTTTTTGTTTTTAATTTATGGATACGTTGGTTTGCTTTATTAATAGATCCAGAAGATGTCACCTTGCAACAACAATGATGTAGCGTTCTCTGAGTCATTTGTATATTTTTCTGCATTTTACAGATATTTTTTATTTCAGTCATCTGCTTTCATCATGTGAAAGGTGAAACAAATTATTCCAATAGTGATCTATCAGAGGAAGGTATTTTTAAACTTTATCCATTTTTGTTACAGTATTGTCTCAGAGTACTTTCACTAATTTTAAAGTTTTATCAGCTTAATGTATGAAAAATATAACTTCATATAGGCCAGTATCTGCAGCTTATAAATTAGTCAAATATGTGGCCTTCTTTAAATGCAGTCTTATGTTTTGTAGGCCGGGTCAGCAGA
Source organism: Xiphophorus couchianus (assembly GCF_001444195.1). Lineage (NCBI taxonomy): Eukaryota > Metazoa > Chordata > Actinopteri > Cyprinodontiformes > Poeciliidae > Xiphophorus > Xiphophorus couchianus. Next base: position 20,555,012 of record NC_040239.1, read on the forward strand.
GCACTAGTTTCTATTTGCTGCTGGTTCATAGTGAGTCTATTTATTCTTTATGTTTGTATTGGTAAGAAAAATTTAAATGTGGATAATTTTTCATCTTAGAAATATGCACGAACGCAAAGTACCTTTAAGCAGAAAACTAATGTACACCAATTTTTTATTTTATTTTTTATTTTTGTTACTTTTTTCAGTTTTGAATAGTTTTTCCAAGTAAATTTGACTGCATATTTTATGTGAAATGAATCTGTATTTAGTATCATTTAAACTAAACATTATTGCTTTATGTTTTCCTCCTGCATCTCAGTGGGAGAAAGATATACTCCTTTGTGAAATTTATTTATTTATTTTTTTAAAGTTTTTTTTCTTTCTCATATTTGTAAGTATTATTGACTGCAGTTTAATTCATAAAGGTTGGTCTTGAAAATGACTAGGATCCAGCAGAGTCAGTATTATACAGAGAGGTTTTGAAATGCAAAGAAATGCTTTTACTGTCTACATCCCCCCTTCTTCTCTTACCCTTGCGTCTCTTCCATCCTTGTTGCCCCTCCTGTTACCCCAGTCTTTGCTCCGTGTGCGTGTGAGTGGTGCCCCTGTCTGGGGGAGGCATCCTGGGGAGAACCAGTAAAGCATTTATTACAGGCTTTGCAAGCCTGCATTATACAGCCACTCATGCTTGGCCTTTAACTTCCTCTCTGAAGTTCAGCCATACATGAAGAAAGGGGGCTCCTGCTCCTGATATATTCCTGAGATATATTTTTTTGTATTGTATCAAGAAAAAGTGGCGAATTCAAAGAGGAACGAAAATTGTGTTTAAAAATGTAAATTGAATCCTTTGAGTTTTCTTTTCTTTTCTTCTTTTTCCACTGTCTTTTTCTCTGGTAGTTTGTTGAATAAATATCACGTGGTGAAACTTGGAATGCCCAGTGGAGCTTTTGAACCCAAAATCTGTGAAAAATCCTTTCAGAGCCTTTGTGCGTGGGCTCTCTACCATAACTTCCTCTCAAGTAAGAATACAGAAACGAGCAGACAGGAAGCTGCTTTCTCACAAGACCTTTTATACACTCACCGGCTGCCCTGATATTAACATTTTTGGTCAAGGGTGTAGCTGGAAAATCTTTGTTACAGAGGAAAGAACGAGGCAAATTAACCGAACTATTCATCTATAATTTATTTTACTCTCATCTCTTCTGCCCCCCCCTTGAAAGATCAACCCCCTTTTCTCATCACTCCTTAAATCGCATCCTCATTGGTGGGTCTTACTTTTTAGGTCAGTTCTTTTACGTGTTTGGGGACATTTCAGTGGTATTTTATTGGTGTGTGTTTCTTACGCATGGGGACTATGGGAAGGACATCAGGCACACCCTAATTTTGGATCTCTCTCTTCTCTTTTGCCTCTTCTCTCTCTTTTCGGTGTGTTTGTCCGTTTGTGTGTATGTGTGTGTGTGCGGGCGTGTATGTGTGTGTTTCCTGGATGAAGGCGAGACCCTCCTACACAGAGCTTGCAAGACAAACCAAGTGGAAACGGTGCTTCAGATCCTGGCGTTTCCTGGCACAGACGTCAATGTTAAAGGTAAGACTCCCTCGCGTTTCCGTTTTTCTTGGAAACTCTCTCCCTGTTCCTGCAGCCGCACCGGCTGTTCTGGGGTTTTCAAAGAGCGATTGACAATGGGGGAAGAAAAGGAGCTAAGAAATCGGAGTGCGCCATCTCCGAGGTTTAACCTTTAGCTAAAATGTAAAGGGTGTGTCTAGAATGAAAGTGGGGTGGGTTTGGGGCTCCCTATGATTATAGATTTACATCAGCCTTGATGAGCGAACATAATGCCTTTTGATATTTCAGAATGACTTTTGGTAAAACATAATAACTTGTCATTCTCTAATGGAAATGTGCAGTTAACAAAGGGATTTCTGATGTTTTGGTTGGTGTTAGAAGAATGCTTAAGGTGGCATCTCAATATCTGCCTGATTTTCAATACCTGATCAAGCAAAGCCATTGTATAAATTATAAAGCTTTTTGAAGTTTTCTCCCCAAAAAAATCAAATTTCAAATTTTTTTCTGTTTGAATGGTTAAAAGAGCCCATCTGTGTGAGAATTTCTTCTGTAGAAATATATTCTGAGGAATTGAAAAGTACATTAATAATCGATATCCTGTTTATGAGAATTTTGTTAGGCACACGTATTTGATACTAAAGACATTGTGCTTTATGTGCTTTGTGCTGTCTTTATGAATTTTATCAATTCAAAATATTCCTGCAGCATATTCAGTATTAAAGCTCATACATAATATCTTCTCTAAATTTTGGCTTAAACCAGCTTTGTTTGTGTGCTTGCTTTGTGAAACACTGTGCTTTGTGTGTGATTGGTAGACCATGCAGGCTGGACTCCTCTCCATGAAGCATGCAACCATGGCAGCACTGAGTGTGTGAGAGCATTGCTGCATCACCACCCCGCCCCTGTCCTCACTGACCAGGTCGCCGGAGTTAGTCCACTGCACGATGCCCTGCTGAACGGACACTTGGACATCGCTAAAATGTTACTGGAACATGCAGGTTAGTCAAATACTACTTGAAGATGGTCACTTGCTCAGCTTGATTGCTTACTAGGGAAATATTAATGGTAAATCCCCTTTTTAGCAGTCTGTTGTGTTCTAGTGTGTCTGGTTTTCTCTGTGAAAACCAGCAGGATAAATACCAAAGACTTTTTTTGTTAAAGGCTAAAATAGTTTCTGTGTATAAACAGCTGCCTCCCAAAACACAGGTCTCAAGGAAGAGATGGAAACATAAAGTCAAACGTCTCATTACACCCTGCGAAGTTTTCTTTAAAGAAAACTGAGCCTTTGTGCCATACCTTCAAAATACCATATTGTTATATAACATTGTGAACAAAACAGGCAGAATATGACTCCACTAAAGTTTAAACATATGTTTATGAAAGAAAGCATAGATTTTATAAAATGGCGCTAATGTATTTACAGCAATGTATAAATGGTGGGTCAGCAGTCTTTGAAATTTGAAGAGAAACTAGTGATAAAGATGTAGATGATCTTGGGACAATATGGAGCTAGATAACTATTAGGTATTTCACATGAAAATGAGAACTTTTGATTTACAAAAAGTTGCCTTACTGTGTTATACTTCATGTGCAATACAAGAGGTAGAGGAGCTCACCCTTATTCTTCAGACTGACTAAATCCATGACTTTGCATACCAGATGTATCCAGTTTTGTTATAAAAGGTCTCAACAGAAGAAGCTATGCAGAATTCAGTTGTTCCACACATTGCCACTTCATTAGTTTCACTAGTCAGTATCAGTTTGGAGACCTTTTTACCTTCATAACTGCCTCAATTATTGTTGACATAGATTCAACAAGGTGTCAGACACGGTCCTTCTGAGATCTTGGTATATATTGAGAAGATGGCATCAGCAGTTGCTGCAGATTTTTTTTTTTTAGTTGCATCTCCATGATGAAAATTCACCACATCTCAGAAGAGGTCAAGAAAACTTCCCTCATACAACAGCAAACCTCCATCAAAGGCCTAAACCATTGATACAATTCAGGATGCAGCTGAAATTGTGGTCTTGTACTGCTGAAGCACATCTACTTCAAGGTTCAATGTGATGTGTTGAACATCACCATCTCTATTTCGTTCCAAGATGGTAGCCTGCATAGATTTGATTGCTACACTCAAATGCAAAGTGTTGGTGGCCAAATGGGCTAAATTGTCTGCAGCCCCTTCAAGGCAAAAGTCAAGTTTTGCAAGTTACTTGTCCTCAATAGGTTGTTTTTCTGCAAGTCTTCTACATGTGGTGTTCAAAGTTAAGGAGAGTATCCTAAGATTCATGGATTTTCCATCCCTATTAGAGTTGATGGTGGTCCCAATGGTTGCAGCATTTGTTTGTTTTCTTGTTTTGTTTTTTTGTCTGGATCATAAATATTACCTTTCTTTGTCTGCTGCTTGTGTCTATGAGCCACATGCTACTTTGCAGTGTGCAGACCTTCCAAACACATTTGAGCCTCTTCTCATAACATGTCTGCTGATGTCGTTTTGACGAGATTAACCAAGGCAGAATTGTCCGCTTGCAAATTTCACTCGCAGGTCTTTCTTGGGAAATGTGTCACAACAGGACCAGTTTGCATATCTTCATGTGAACGTGCCACACGCAGTCTGAGCTCAGGGAGAATTGAAGCGAACGTGACGGGTGTCGGCGTTGGGTGTATGGCAGCAGGTGGCGGAGGAAACGCGTGCATGTGTGTGTTGGTGGGTTTTGAAGGGAGGAGTGCTATTTTCCAGCGACGAACAAGTCTCTCACGTAACATACCTCTGCCTCAGCACACTTTTCAGTTTGACTAATTATAGTTAATTTAATTTGACTTTCCCATTAACACATGTACATATTCTGTCCTCAAAAAATAAATTAGACTGGGATTGTTTAGTCCCGGAGAGGAAACAAGAGAGCGCTCCCCTTTTTTTCTTTTTTTCTCCCTTCCTTAGTAACGGGAGAGAGCAAATTAAAAGAGGTCAGATGAAGCATGCTATCTGTATCGGCAAAATTAGAGGAGCGAGAAATCAAATGTACATGGCTGTTTATGTGTGTAGCAGACGTCTCGCTTTACTGTCTAGGCCAAGTCTTTTTTTACTGGACTGAACAAAACAGCAGATATGGGAATTGTCTCAGTTTGAAACACCCTTCAGGCTGGTGCATTATCCTTCTTTCTCTCATCTGTTCTCTGCTGACTGTTTGCCGTTTCCTCCCACCTTGATGGTAGGTTGTCTGAAGGCTACAGCAGGGAGTTGGTGAGGAGGTGGTCCTCCTGACTTCGGGCTATGTTGTCTCACACTGTCTCTTTTCCATGATCTACATTTGGTTGCCATAGACACCTTCGATAAGTCCCCCTCCCTCTTTTTCTTTCTTTTAAGATCTTCAAGTCCAGGCTGTTAAATGTAGAAAGTTTTAGCTTACGGGGTAAATGATGTTTAGTTACCATAACCATCCTTGCTGTTGACTATAGTTTTTATTTCCAACTTTTTGTGCTGGTGGCTGCATATCAGGTTTTTTTTTTTTTTTGGTTTTTTTTCCCCTCCACTTTGGCCAGGTAGGATTTCTGCACTGTTCCAGGGTAGGAAACCAGGCCAGTGGGCCAGACGCATTTCCATTCCTCGGTCTCCTTATTCATTATATTCATACCTGTTTTATTCCTGCGAGTGCCAGCTGCAATCCCAGAAACCATATTTCATTGAGGCATTCACCCCATTGTCCTAGTTGTTTCCAGCAGACAACCTAGTTGCCAAGGTTTTGGTAGGCCAGAGAGGGCAACACTGACACTGGCACACCAACAAAGCCTTCAGTTGGGAGTGATCTCACCCCTTTTGTAAGCCTGTCTGTCCGCTCGGAGGCCTGCACTCTGCATGCAAGTGGGTGCATTTTTACAGCTATATTGTATGCCGGGGTAGAATGGGTAGATCCCCTACCCCCGCTACCTCAATCCCTCCAGGCTTACGAAGCTGGCAATGAAAGGATGCCATGGCTGAGGGCAAGGCTGACTCTGCTCTCCTCTCCCCCTCCTTCCTTAGCCCAAGGCCGCCCCACATGACCCCTGTCTATGAGCTCGGCTTGTTTTTCACTCAAAACTGAAGTGTCCTTGGCTATGTATTTTGCCGTATGTATGCACAAATGCTATCCTTCATCTCAAAGCGTGCTGTAAGCATACGCTGGTTTGCAATTAGCTGTCGGACAGAGAGAGCGTGTTGATGCTCCCTTTGCCTCTTTCTTTCTCAGCTGCTTTTCAGAGGCTACACTGGGCGACTTGAGTGGAAAATGACCCAAAGGCCACGGCGGTATGGCTTCGATCTGGCATGCAGAGGAGGAGTGTCAGTTAGGAAAAGGTGGAGAAATAAAAAGAAAGGATCCTATAAGATGCCTCCATCCAGCCGCTACACAGCAATCACTAATGCAGTCCTTTCAGTGTTATTTGGCCTGCTATCAATCGAAGTTAGCCCAACCCAAGTTACAAACATGTATCAAACTATTTTAACTCTTGAAGAGGATTGTTTAGCTGTTCCCAGAGAAATCAGGTGGTGACTGAAACGGACCTATATGAAACTTTAATCTTTGTCTAATCTGTGAACCCACCATATCTAAGCAGCTACCAGCTGGTAACAACAATACTCTTCGGTGTGGAAGTTATTTCAGCAGGAGCAGTTACTTAAACACATAGCTAGCTGTTTATATGGTCAGAGAGATGTCTGTAATGAAGCCAGTGAAAAGAGACGCTAATGAAAAAGAAACAGTATTTTCTACGCCTTGGCCAGACTTGAGTCTGGTTGAGAGAAATCAAAACGTTTAGTAGATAACAAGAAGGCTGAACACTGTAGAATTGTGCTCTGTTACATGTCATGAGCTTTCAAAGCTAAATTTTTATCTTGGAGCTTTTTTTGGATTTTGATAGTTAATATTACATTCTTTCAAGTTTGTATTCTTTAGAACATTTGTTCTCAAACTATTCATAAAAAGGACCATTTGAGTAAATTATATGCTTTCCAATTACTACCTTACAGACAATGATAAAACAGGACTTGTTCATTTGTGTAAACCACGAAATTGGGCTTTTTTTGTACAGTCTACATGGACTCGTAGGTCGATAAATAGATATGTAAATGAACAGGAACGTCCCCTGAAGACAGAATTCCAAGTAGAAAAATCAAGTTTTACTCCAAATTCAAATCAAATATGGCTGCCCCGTGTTTAAAATTTTGTGGTAACTGCAGACGTGCAGTTCTGCAGATGTAGTTGTATGTGTGTTTGTGGGTTTTGAAGGGAGGAGTGCATGCCACTAAATCTTTCACACCAATAGCATAATGCGACATGTGGTAATAAACATATCCATTTAGCATCTGAATACATAGTGTAAAAAATATGGTGTTAGTAATTTAAATTGCTAGCTTGTCACTGAGCACAACAGTTAACAGATCCCACCGGTGTGCCAAACATTGAGTTGAATATAATGTGATTGCTGTAATGCTTTAACGTTTGAACTTCAGAGGTACAAATGTAAGCACCAGCAGGTTTTCCTGGTTCACTGCTGTCCGCTTCTAGTTAAAACAAGGCTAAACTTGGTTTTCTTGAAATGTTGTGGTCTGCACATTTCTTAAGTAAAGGTCTAGGTTTGTTTTGCATCCCAAGTCTGTGGCAGCTTCCTATTGACCTTGTGTTTTTGTTTACAAATATTTCTGGTGAGTATCAATGATGCTTGCACCAAAGTTTTGGAACAATGTCTGTGCTGTTTTAAATATGCTAGCTTTACTAACTACAAAGATGCTAGAGACAAGTTAAGATTTCAGCTCTGTTCTTGTTTGTCTTTGGTTTAAAGTAATGGTAAAAGCTTGTTTCATAGCAGAAACTTTTCTCACACCTCACGCATAAGTTGTCTTTGTTGGCTATGTAAGCTGGTACATGGTGCTTGAATCTCTCTTATAAAAACACATGCTTAATGCAGTGAATCTACTGGACTCCATCTGATGTTGAGTTGAACAAGTGTTTGTGGAGAAGAAAGATCTAAATAACTGACTTTCATGCCATCAAAGTCACTTATGATTCGTAGTCAGCATGTTTGTCTGACTCTGTTGTTGACTCTCGTACACAGACAGATGTCGACGCATACTAGGGCCTTGTTGCTGTCAAAATGGTAAAGAAATAGAGAAAGTTCATTCTGTTCAGCTCTCACGTTCTCGTGGGTCCTGATCTGGCAACTGTGAGGAGCTGAAGTGAGGCAGCGTTTGCAGCCCTCGGCTTCACTCGGGTGCGTTGATGTTTCAGCTGCAGGTTTCTCCAGGCTGTAGTTCAAGGACTTCCCTCACTGGGAATTCCTAACTAGAGTCTCCTTTTTCTTCTCTGCACCCCCCAGTTTGCCCACACACATACAAGTATAAGTACACATGCTTTTTTTGTTTTTTGCATATTATGAATTAAGTCTCCCTGATTGATTCTCCTTTTAGATAAAATGTTTTTCTGTTTGTATATTTTTATTTAGTTTTTCATATACACTGCTCAAAGAACTCACCACCTGGATTTATCAATTCAAATAGGTAAGAGCCTGCCATTGGATAATTGCTCCATCAATAACTATGCTTCAGGTTGCAACAAGTTATTTAACTCTAACTGATGAAGAGAGTTGCTTCTCATTTCTTTACAAAGTTAAAAGACACGCCGTGTAGTTGTGAAAACAACGGGAACATAAAAGAAGATTACTGAGTCTATTGTAATTAAGTTAAGAACTGTCCAACAACACATTATTAAAAACTGGGAGTACAGAGGCGGATCATGTTACTTATTAAAAGCACGTTGTCAGAATAATCTCTGACCAAAAAGCAGTGGAACAGGGTCATGTGATCTGAGGAGCCCAGGTTTGCCCTGTTGCAGATTAATATGTGCATCTGGTTGAGAAAGGAGACACCCATCATGCCTACTGCCTACTTTTCAAGCCTGTGGAGACAGTGCTATGATCTGGGTCTGCTGCAATTGGTCAGGTACCTTTGAGATACCTTCTCAAAATACCTTTGAGAATTTGTGGGACGTTCTAAAGAACAATTTGCACCAAGATCAATTGTTTCATGCCCCCAGCAAGACGAAACATTGATGCAACTCTGTATAGAAATACATTATAGCTTACTGGAATGATGCCACAACAAATGCAGGCTGTAATCACTGTCTAACAAACCACAGTGCTTGACGTTATAAGGGTCGTAGAACAATTTTATATGACTTATGGTTTATTAATGCTCTATTTTTTTCCCTGTCTTTACCTATTTTTAAGCAAACACATTGACCACAATAGCTAGTTTCCACAAGGGGAAAACTAGCCACAATTTCTCCTTTGAGGGGAAAGGACTTACGAAGTAAATAAAAACATTTTTTTTAAAAGTAATTATTTTTCCTGGGGTTCTTACACCCCAAGGTTCTTCTGGATACTAATGTTGTATAGTTAATGGCAAGGACAGTATCTATAATGAAACCATTCTTTTGTCATTGACACAAAACGCCATTTTTCAAGGTGTAACTCAATTATTTTTTTGTCTCCAATCTGATTGGAAAAGAAAATAAGCAAAGACTGGGCAGATTTTGTTTTGTTGGCCGTGAGGATTGCACTCGATCGTCCAGCTCTGACCTCAAGTCATCACTCATGCACAGTGATAAAATTGCAATTCTGTCTGACTTATTTTTTTTTCAAGACTCAATTAAAATATTAAGCAAAAACTTGGGAAGGAATTTTATAGTGTTGAAAAGCAGCGTTAATAATAAAGGATACAATCAGGAGAAGAATTTTCATTTACGAAGTTGATTAACGGCGAGGCAACAATGGGATGTTTGTGAACCCAGCTGGAGTGGGTCGTACTTCATAAATGGAGGCATTCAACAGCAGTTAAGTGTGTTTGCTTGAAGCTTTCTCTGAATGAAGAGCAATGCCCTGCTGCGTACATGCGGAGTGCTTTAATTGTTGCACTGCTTGTGGACGCCTCTCGTTCACCTCTTCATTGTTGAGCGGCAGAAACACAGTGTATACAGCAGGAGCACTTATTCATTTTTTCCAAGAATTTAAAGTCGGTTTGAGTTTCTTGAATCAGGCTTTGCCAAAACAACCAAACCCTCTCGCTGTTTGGATCATCATGTGGAATTTGAAAAAGGTCTGAAATTGTCTCAGATTGCTGTTTACCTTTTCAAATTTTTGCCCATCTCTTGAAAAGGCTTTTGTTCTGTGAAGGAATAGATAGATGGAAGAGGAGCAGAGAGAGATAAATATTGACATTTTACATTGTGTTTCTAAGTGGAAAGGGCAAACAGTTCAAATTATGTTGCTGAAAAGTGTCAAACTCTCTTTTAGTGTATTAAAACTGTATAAGAATTCTTGACAGAAAAATGTTTTTTATCATTTATATTTTCCTTGACCTCTTCTGTTAACATCTGTGCTGCTGATTCTTTGATCCAAACTTTTGTTTTCAGACTCCTGGTAAATTTCCGTCTTCATTCCCGCATTGCCCTCAAGAAGCCAAACAACCAATCAATCACTTCATTATTTTTGTTGTGTTCTAGGTAGTTTTTCTGTCAATAGCAGTACTTTAAAAAATCCTATTGAGAATGATGGTAATTATAATTGTTTGACTTTCATCCAAAAGCCTCTACTGGGCATATGCCACCATCACTGTCTTAGAGGTCACATGTACCCAGGAAAAACAAACAAACAAAAAATTATATACTTAGCCTTTGCATATGAGTCATTATTTTTCTCAATGATTGAGTTATTTGAGAAATTATAGAAACAAATACTTGTAAAAATACTAAATCTCATGTACTGTAGCGGGTTGGGGACCAGAACCTCTCATGAATTGCTGAAATCCAGAAATACTTGAGACAGCTCATATCTGCCTATGTTTTCTAGATCGAACAACAAAAATACCTTAAAAGTCATTCATATACTCAATGGAAACCATCTTTTCACTACCACAGAATCTAAGATTTACAATCTACATTATCTCTGCTTTTGAAGTCATTCAGCACTAACAAAAATGAATGATGCTCCTGAGGTGGGCATGGGTCAAAGTTTAAAAACTACATCTTTCTGATGCAGAAGATGTGAGCTGCTCGATTCCTCTCCATATTGTCATTATGAATAAACACCAGCCACTAGTGTCTCAAATCAAAATTGCTGACATTTGACAAGCAAAAAATCTTTCCGATTATATAAACAATATCTTAGCAGTGACTCCTCTCACTTCAGGATGACACAGGGACAAATTTACAAGACCAATTTTAACTGAGGTTACACATACAGGTATGTGCTTTACAGGATTTTTTGCCCACACAATATATATATACATATATATATATATATTTTTTTTTTTCAGAAACATAATTTCCTTTAGCAAATGAATTAACACAAAGTTTTACATTTTTATAGCCGCCGGAGGGAAACTTAAAGTGTGAATCAAACATAAACCGGAGGTGCGCTTTTATTTTGAAAGGAGAGCGCCGTAACTTGTGCTGTCGCTCACATTAAGATCGAGGGCAGACTGACTTTACTGCCATTTCCGAAGAGGCGGCCAGCTTTACCGCATTGATAGACTCCGATGCTGGCTGTCGGCTAATATCTAACACTTCTGATAATGCTGACACTGCTGCAGGAGCACTAACAATGTCATTTAAAATATTCATTGCCTCTGTGAGTCGCTGCCGCTCAGCTCTTTTTCTATCCGTGAAAACCCGCCTTCTCCTGCCTTGGGTCCAATCAGAAACTGAAATTTTAAGTTAACTTCCGTTGCAACCAAACTGTGAGAGAGTTTGATATGTGTAAGAGAGTTTGTAAGTTTTGGCCCTTGGGACCTCTCATACATAAGTGATGGTAATTTACCCAACTTGTTGTTTTTTGTGTATCTTTAGGTCAAAACTCATGAGTGTGATGATAATAAGGTTAAACTAAAAGCTGTGCAAAGTAATATTTGTAGAGTTTTAGCAAACTATGTCAAAGTTAATCAGAAAAGAGACATAAGAAACATCAGTGAAACAGTTTAAGCCAGAAAACATGCAGCCAGTTGGACCATTGAAGAAAAGACCTTGTATGTATATGTGTGTGGGTATTTATATACATATTAACACAGTTAGTCTTTAATTTGGTGTTGCTCCAATCAGATTGTGGTCTCTGCTGAATCACTGAGGTGTTTATGTATCCATATTTTGTGTACCTGTGTTTCCCTGGAGTCTCATGTTCTCATGGATAAAATGTTTGCTTTCAAAGGCATGCCATCTTTTGCTGGTGTCTGTCCAACTTCATTGGTTAGATTAACCTCTGCTGCATGTAGTTTAAGTGGCAACATTAGGCTGTGTGAATGAGATTTGTAGTCGCGACACGCCAGTAATATACTTGCATTGCACAATCATTACATTCAGTTTGTTTGGATGTTAAAGAGACCATGTTAACAATACACACGAAGGTCACCTGTGGCTGACAAAAGCTCTGCTTTATTTACAGTAAAGAGGTAAATGAAGCCAAGTAAACTCAACATTGTTACTCATTAATTTCAAGGAAACTACTACACCCACTGAAACCCCTGTGGCTTTTAGGTAAAACCAGTCACAGAATGCAGAGGTTGACTTTTAGCCTGCTTCTGGTGATGTCTGGCTGGTTGTACGTCTTCCTGAGTCTGATTCCTCTCTTTGGTACGTCATTCAGTTGTTGTTTTCGCTGTGAATTTCTAGTTGCTAGCTAGCAGCACCCTGTGGATGTGTGCTGCCGTGCCCCTGGCTGCAGTTCAGACACTCACCCTGAATATGTCTTTCTTTTTTTTTTCTTTTTTCTTCCAGGCAGTGAGGTGGGGGTAGCGTTGGGGGTGTTTACCATGCAGTGGAACTGCCTGCATCCCAGCTTGTCTGCCTTACCCCCAGACTCAGACCAGAAAGACTGGGGGAGGGAGGGAAGGAGTACTGCATCTTTCTTTCTTTCATTCCCTCCCTCTCTACCTCCTTCTTCAAATTTCCCCCTTCCTCCACTCTCACTTTTATATTTCTTGTCTTCGCCTGCCCTCTAAAGGCCAAAGGGCTTCGTGCTCTGTATGTAAATGTGTGTGTGTGGCCGCCAGGCTGCATCTGGCGGCTGCATCAGCCAGTGGCTTTTTCTCAGCATGTGAATTCTTCCTCTCACTGCTGTAGCTTCACAACTTAGGGTATTTTTCATCACATTCATGCACACACACTTAAAGGACGGTGTAATTACCCTATGCTCTCATGTACTCCCTCAGGTGTTATATTTATCACCGCTGGAGCATTTCTGACACCCAGCACCAATACCTGGATTCACTACAGTCACCATTCTTGCACCAAATACACTTCCTCAGGCATATAGCACTATGTATACATTTATAACTAAGTCAAATGATCTAATCTATAGTTATGCTTAAGTACGATGTTTGCTCCATTAGCATATAGTTGGAGTTACATTCCCTGAAGCTTATGAGTCTGTGATTTCTGTTTTCTGTAATAAGCCACAACAAGAAAGCAAGTTGATATTTAAAAGAATAAAAAGAGAAAATAAAGAACCAGCATGAAGGCAAATAACACAAATTGTGGTTGGAGCTATCCAGTTAGCTTTCAGGCAGACAGATTCTACAAAGAGCCTTACAAACCGAGCCCAGGGCCGTGCTGCAGGGACGCCTTCCCACCCCTCCTTCGCGCTCCAGTGTCAGACCTCTGATTGGAGCCTGTCTGTCAACTGGGTTTGACATGACGACGGCGGGGGGAACTCTGGGAAACCGGGTTGCATTTCTTTATCTCCTGGATCTGCTGCAAAGAAAACAGAGCTGTTCTGGAGACATGGCAGACAGTAAAACTAATAACACCGGAGCAGCGTATCGTTATTTCTGATTTTCTGTCACCTGTGATTTTCACCGGGACACACCAAGAGGTAACTTTTGGTGCAAGACGTATTGATTAAAATAAAAAGTGTAAAAAGTTAAACGGTAATGTTGCTCCCTGTGAGATCTCTTTTCAAAAGCAGGTTTAGAGCAGAGTTTGTCCACCAAGTACTGTGATTAATCCAGTTTTTTTTTGGAGTTTTGTTTGGAGGAAATCTACATTTTAGTGGATCCTCCCATAGTGCGTAATGTTTTAGTTAACGTCACACAGCCACTCCTCCTGATTGAGAGCAGTATCGACACCGACTCCTGCTGATGCTGAAGACAGCTTGTTACAGAAACCTGGTGATTATGTCCCGCTGTGAACAACCTCACTCTCCCTCTCACACTCTCACATCACTCCCTAACCTCTGCCTTTCTCTTGTGGCCACTTTGATCAAATTTGCACTCTCACGTCCTTGACTGCTGCCCCCAACCACTGACCCTTGTATTTAAAATATCCACGCTTATGTAAATGTTTATGTAGATTAATGCCACAATTTATGCTGATTGGTTTTTTGCCCATTCAGATTTGAAAGACTAAAAGGTAGACAAGCACTTACCTTCTGTTGGGAGCTCTCACAAATAATCTTAAGAGCCGAAATGTACCAATCAGAAATTTGGTGCCCATTTCCGATCTCATTTCTGATTTTTGTGAAGCACCGACCTTCTGATACCAGGTCTTCTTTAAGAACTATTAAGAGAATTAAACCTCTTAGCTTGAGCAGCCATCAATTATTTTTATTACTGGCAGAGGCGACATCCATCCAAGAATTTGTTATTTAAAGCAGATTTCAACTAATTTAAAACAAGGACCAAATGATTGCCAGTTTAACATCGTATGCTGTGTTGACCATTACTAAACCCTATAAATCACAATAACCCTGTGGTTCTCAATGTGTGGGAGGAATGTTGAAGGCAACCTTACTGGTATAAAATTTTTTATGATTACTTTTAAATATATGTAATTTTACAGATTCACATTTCCTGCATGACGGTAACCTATTAGTAACCTCTCAGAGGTCATGGCAGTAACAGAGGTTGGCGGTAACTGCTGGAGGTCCACTCATGACGGGTTCTGACAAGTAAAGTGTTTCCCGGCAACAGCTATGCAGAGTACCGCGGGAGGAGTTTATGCCTTCAATCAATTTGGAGTCAAAAGTGCCGTCTCACATGAAAAGGCACAGGTACAGCATCCTCCTGAGTAATGATGACGCTGCGTTGCTGTTTCACGCTGCATAAATGTTGCAAACACGCAAGAGACATAAAAAGAGACGAAGACGGATACTTGCCAGTAAAAAGCAGAGATTTGTTATTTTTGTGTAGTAAACATAACTTGACATTTGTCTCCATTAAGTCAATGCAGCTATAAAATATTGTGCTTTGTTGATTTCTTGGGCTTCTGTGCAAAAGTGAATTGCAATCATTTTACTTGTTGTTTTAAAAATTTAACATATTTGTTTGTATCCATGCTTGTTTTAAAACGACCTCGAACAAAAACAGAGTCATGGTACAAAAAAAAATTATTAAAACTAAAAAGTGACGACGTAAAAGAAACAGAAACTCATATTTTACATAATTACTATCGTTGTTTCAAGTATATACGGATTTAGTGTAATTTAAATAGTTATTTCCGTTCTCACTCATTAATTTTCTACATTAGTCTGTTTTGAACAGCTAAAATCATATAATGGAATACAGGAAACATTTTATGAGTTGGTGAGAGATCTAGGATGGTAAAAAATAAATCTAATAGTATGCACAAAAAACTGGGTTTTAGAAATCATAGATCTTAAGTGATCATACATTTAGTTATTTTGTTTAACTAGTAAAACTGTTTAAACTTTTATTGTTTTATGAAAAGAACTGTTTCTACTTTATTTTTAGAAGACAATCAGAAATGGAAATCAGCAAAACAGTTACTTTCTTTTTGACACAAAAGAAGCTGAGGGGGAAAAAAATTAAACTTGTTTCTGTTGGTGGGTACAACCTCAACGGTTTAAGAACCACCGTGCTGAAGAAAACCTTTCTGTTGTAGCTGTTTAACAATAAGAACAAAATGTGTGAATAGATGTTGAAACAACACCTGTATATTCTATGAAGACCTGTCAGCCGTTCATTCAGGCCGTAAAAAAACATCACTTTGCTGGATGGTTTCCATTTCCTACGTTTGTAGTTTAGCAACGTTTTCCAGGTATATCAAGGAACTGCCTTGGGGTGTTTCATCAAACTGGCGGAGGAGTAAAACCGATACGCAACCGATTTCAGTAGATAGTAGAATTTGTACATTGGAAGCATTTACAAATGACAAAGTTAAGTGTGTACATTCTCCAGGGGTAACATACAGAAAATGAGTTTAGGGCGTTCGCTGTTGACCAGATTGTCAAAGTTTTGACCAGCTGAACAAGATGTTAAGAATTCTGAGTTATTTTGTTAGTTTTACAAATATTTTTTTATCAAAATGCCAGCAAGAAGGCCCAGTATGTATGGTTTATCCTTTTGTTATAACAAACAATCATCCCTTCTTTCTAGTTTCACACTTCCTCCAACCCCACAGTGTCTGTCAAACTGCAAATAAGTGCCAGCAGTGTAATCAAGCAGCCCTTCAGCTGTGAGCGTGTCATACGGAGCCTCCACAGAGCCGTAAACCTGCTCATAAGTGGTAGTAGCATCGCCAAGGTTGAACAGTCAAGTGCCATCAAAAGCAGTTTGCTATAGAAATGGGTCTATCTGAAAGCAAACAAAGGGCTCACTCCCAACTCGACCCGCTCTGTAGACTAAATGTGCGCGGGCCTGTCTGACGCTGGAAAATGGCTTTCAGCCTGAATAGAGAGCAGAGAAACAAGGTGGTAAATGTCAGCATCAGAACTTTGCTTGCTTTGTGAGGGAGAGCAGAAAGTGTTGCATTCAGCACCGACTGTCACCGCAAGCTGAATGCATCGCAGCAGCGCCGGAAGGGGAAAGTCAAGGTCGGTGGAGACGTTTTGAATGGTATACAATTAAAGCCATACATTAAGTGTTTATTTTTACACTTATTTTTACTGTATTAATGGAGAACTTTGCCAGCGCTGTTGACTTCCTCGTTAAATTTCCAACAAGGCACATTTTTCCGACGTCGAACTCGAGGTCCACTGCGACTCGGCGGCTCCTTGTGTCTGCGTCGACACTTACAGCAGTGCATCAAAAAAAAAAAAAAAGAGAGAAAAGCTGAGCCTCCGTCAGGTCACTAACCCTCTGCGCCTTTAACACAAACACAAAGTGACCTGCCAGTCACCGAGCTAAGGCGAAGTGTCAGCTGAAGTTAGCGCTGAAGTGAGCTAATAGGCCCGTCTGGCGCTGAGGGCCAGTGGGAAAACAGCTGTTCATTTAAGCCTTCCACTTCTCACACTCTGCGTTTGGATGAGAGCGCGAGTTTGTCTCACGGAGCGAATGTATTTGTGCGTGCCACCCATTCCTGTTACCTTGTCCTGCCGCTGACCCGTGTCGTGTCTCTTCCGCCTTATTTGATAATGATGCCGCAGACTAAGGTAACTTGGCTGCAAATCTGTTTCGTCTGTTATCACCGAGGCTTAAACTTGCTGCTAACATTGGAATCATTAACCTCCACGTTTAAGGTCAGTGCGCGACTTTGAAATTTTGAAATTTGGGCGCTGTGCCGTGGCTTACCTTAAATGACCTACCAATATTTCTTTAATGCTTTGCGCTTTGATGTTTCTTACAGCCTTTTTACTTGCAAAGGTATTTATATCCCTTCAACGTTTTCATATTTTGTCACGTCGGAACCACAAACTTAATTTACCGGGACTTTATACGTTTTAAGATGGTGTTTTTTATTTATTCTTTTTTAAAAATATGCAAATCTTGTAAGTTATACTTTTCCAAAGCTGTTATTTTATGTATATAATGTACTTACAAATTAAATAGTCGTCCTGAAGTTTCTTTCTTCTTTGCACCATATTAATAATGTGGTGCTTTATAAAGCATATCACCCAACAAAACACTCTGTTCTTCTTACTTTCAAGCATTAGCTTCAGATTAATTTATCTTTCTAGTGTTTCTATAAAACAGGCCCACCGTGGGACTGTCGGTGTATCCTGTCACATTGTTTGAAGCCTGGTCTTAGCACTGTCTGATCTTACCCTGGATGTCTCTGTCTCCCTCAGGCTCGGTTCTTCTCCAGCAGACCGACAGAGACGGACAGACTCCACTGGATCTGGTCTCTGTACCGAGTCAGAGGGAGGAGCTCCTCCGCAGCGCTCAGGTCAGAGATTCAGTCCGCACGAACAAAGACAAAACTGAGGTTTTGAACCTTCCTCTCCTCGAGGCTGGATCTAGTCTGCTGGGCCATCTCATTTTCTCCTACCAGTTGGAAAGGGGTCTGCCTGGCCTCACACAGTCGGGGAACAGACCCCAGACCCTGGTCTACAAGCTAGTCGCTGCGTTGGAGAAACACTCCCTTCAGAAAGTCACTTCGGACTGGACAGATCAGCGGGCAGTGAGGCTGGCGGAAGACATGGAGACATTGTTGAGGCTCAGTCGAGGAGAGCACAAAGAACAGGTGTCTGCGGCTGCCAAGGAATGCAGAGGAGAAAACACGGTTTTCCTGATGGAAACACTGAAGAACCTACAGGCTCGTGGCAAGGCACTAGTTGCTGATTTGTAAGAAAAGATTGATAGGGTGGAAAAAATTGCACATCATGTCATTGAGGGTTTTCCATAATGATGCAATCCCCCATATCCACTGGAAATGGTTTGTGCATATCAGTATACTGTCATTTCTACACTGATAACTTGCTTTAAAAAATTATAGTCTGTGTTTTGTCAGGTTATTTGACTTGACATATATTTTTCAAACATTTTGTGAATGTAAAAGTATTTATTTTTGAATATTTCCAGCCTCATATGAACACTAACATTTCCACCTCCAGTTTCACTTTTAACTTGCTACTTTCCCTGTTTTTAATAAATCTGTTTTGTCATACAGATTTTTTTAAGAACTGTATAAAGTGCAAAAAAAACGTTCCAATTGGAACTCAGTCATTAAAAACCTTAAATATTTAAGAAAATTTCAATAAAAATTAAAGATGTTTGGTTTTAACAAGCTTCTTCATCAGCTACTGTTACTCGGTTATTAATAGAACCAAAATGAGAAAACAACTATGTGAAAACATGTAATACCTTTTAATGTGCTCCTCCTGCTGTGTGGAAATCCCCTTATTTAAACAATTTGCTGAGCTTGTTCCAGAAAGCAGCGCCTGGCAGATGGGTGTTGGTACTAAGACCTAAAAATGACGGCCTTATGTAAATGTGACTGTGAAGAACGAACCTCCTTAAAGTTGTCTGGAATCTTTATTTAAGATAGTTTACAGATCAGATGTTTTCATTTATGCTATCTCTCTTTTTGATACTGCGTTAGCTCTGTAAAGTATATATCTTTTTTACTTTATTCATGTCAGACAGTAAAAATGAGATGAGAAAAAGTGAGAAACTTTAAAGCACCGGCATAAATAAACGGTGCATATATATTTTATGATTTTTTTTTTCTCTCTGTCCTCATTCTAGGTCTCATAAAATAGCTTAGGTGTAGCCATAAACTCTGCTAAAAAAGAACAAAGTGACGGCTCCACAAGTGGATTTTCTTTATTAGAGTGCCACTGCAAAGAAGTTGGCAAAGTTGTTCTGGTGCTCGAAACCTATGCATACATTTTAAGTATTTTCCAGCCCCACATTATGGGAAAGTAAATATATTTGTAGTTCCCAGAGTTATTTTTCTATCCCAATGTCGGATAATTGCATCCATCTACCTGTTAAATGGGACATATGCAAAATTCAACTTTGTATCCTTAAAGTACGTTTTATTTTGAAAAAAAGTTAGGATTAGGGTTTTCTCTATGCCCAATTATGTATTTTTTTTAAATTGCATCACAGTATTTGCTGTTGAAATGGGAGGAAGGCAAATCAAGCCAGAAGTGTGTCAATAATATCCACACAAAGGGAAGTTGCTAAAAAATATTTAATTGAAAGTTTTTGTTTCACTATTTTTGACCCAAAATAAGCCACATTTATCAGATGATTATCATTACTTAAATTAGAGGTATACAACATATTATGCCCTTCCTTCCAGCTGTCATGTCTGTAAATCTTGTTGGTTGTAAAGAGACACACAGAGATGATGTCACAAGCAGAAGATTTTGCAGGCAGACAAGACAAATATTTAAAAAAATAAAAATAAATCAAGGCAGGCAATACACCTACTTTACAGTATTATTACCAGAACATCGACAGGCATACTGTATAAAATACAACCATACATTAATCAGTTAGCTATGTACAGTATTCTTTAAAAAATAAATAGTCTCATTCAAATAAAAGTGCTTCTCTTTCTTTGACAGCTATCAGCCCAATACATTCTTCTTATACATTTTCTCTCTACATGATACAAAAATCACACTTTGGTTTGCTGGTCAACGCAGCCAAAACCTTAAACTAAACAAAAAGGGACATTTGGATGCATTACCGCACAACACTCACAAATCTGCAACGCACAGTCGCGAACAAATTAGTTGATACCCCAAGTGAAGATTTGAAAAAAGCCAGATTTATTTTCTTTTTTCTATTGCAGCAACATCATTATCTAACAGTGCAAATATTTTTAAAAATCCAACCTTAAATTTGATTACTTTTATTTATTTAGTGGGGCTAAGAAATAATTTTTGTAAACTCACAAATGGCAAAGTAATTGGCAACACTGGTACAAATACTTAAGAAACAGGACAACACATTAAAGCAGCAAATGAAAACTACAAAACTGGAGAAACGACTGTAAAAGAATTTAATGGCTACAGGTTGATGTGAGCATAATTTATTAAGAAACCAAACGGGTTGTGACAATAATTAAAGGTCTGTCAGTCATGGGAGGCATTAATAATGAAAACTACGATCTAAATAATTGCATACGAACTTAACTCAGCTTTTCTATCTGTGCTAGCTTGTAATATTATTGGGTTATGCGGCTGGGTACTAAAGCACTAAACATTTAAATGGGTGATCATGTTTTTCTTATACATTCTCCAAGAAAAAGTAATTAAAACTTCTGAGAATGTATTTTTCATCCTGAAAAATTACTGAAGTCTGAAAATGGACCTGGAGACATACAGTGGTTCATTTATCACCATGTTGTTTTTTATTTGTTTCTTTTTTTAAAAAGAAGCTACGTATTGAATTTTTTAGTGTTGATTTCTCAGGTAACTCCTGATTTCTGCAAACAGACAAGCATGGAAAATAAAACCATTCAATTGGTCTACATTTTAAACTTCTACCTTGTGGAGATCAACTTATATCCGTCTTACATAAAAGGCATGTCGTCTTGATTTTTCTGTTTTTGTAGAGTTGACAAAATACGACAAGTCATATTTATGCCCCAGAAAACAGCAAGTGATCAATTACTAAGTAGGGTTTCTTATCATCTCTGATCAATTTAAAACTTATAAGCATATGTTTTAAAAATGGTTTAGGTACATCTATTTACTAGGAACTGTTAGAGAAGGTACTGATTTCTTAATATAGCATTTTCCCCACTAAAGATTTTTTTTTTCCTGTGTGAGATTATCCTGTTGCGATAAAAGAAATTAAGGCTTTTTATACTCAGTACTAGGGGTGTCAACAAATGGTACAGGCGCTGTTGCAGTAAAAACAAGTGTCACGTATTCAAGCAGTTCATCGGGCAAAACAAAAACGCCATCCCCTCGAGTAACAAGTTTGTGGCAAAGAAAAGTTTATTACTGCTTCCCAAATGGATCAGACGATAAAATCATTTATCGGAGAATGGAAACAAACTTATGAAGTAGAGCGGAGCTTCAAAAGGTGGAAGGCGGCGGCACAGAGACAGACAGATGAGGGGAGAAGACGACACTAGATGCAGTGAGCCGGGGTTTTACAGACTTAAAGACAGTCAGACAAAGAAGTGGAGGCAGTGGGAAATGGAGGCAGGGATCAATAGGATGAGACAGGACCTCCTCAAACATAGCTTGTGCTGTGATCTTTCAAGAGAAGCTCTACAAGAAGCCCAAGAGACCATCCCTTCAGACAGGGTCGCAACCCTGCTTACTGACGAATGAGGAAACCGCAGAGAGAGCAAACGGGGAAAGCATGACGGGAAGTGTGTTTTGAAATAGGATAAAACACATGCACACACACGCCGACACACACACACAAATATTCCTCCATCCCTGACATCTCAGGCCTAAGTCCCCTCAGAGCCTTGTCTTGTCACACAATGACTTACTGCTCATCAAGCATCTCCACAAAGTCAACACCGAAAAACAGCTGGTGCCTCTGCTGCAGCACACACCCAGACACACACACACACACACACACACACGCGCACCCCATCGAATCTGAGTGTCAGTCTAGAGCTGGAGGGGAGATGCAACTGTACCACACACTGACGCTGGGAGAATCTTTGATTGCATAAACGTGTATATGCAAACACTCCTCTGTAAATACACAGGGCGCACATACGCGCCCGTGTCTCTGGAAGGGCTGATCAAAGTTGAGCTGTGGGCACAGGAGGTGGGGCAGATGGAGAGGGCGGCCAGCCCGGGGCGCAGCATCATAGAGAGCATGTTTGCATGTCTGCTTGTGTGTTTGCGTGGCGGGCGTGGGCGTGTGTGTGTGCTTGGTTGAGAGGGAGAAACTGTTCCTGCTCAAATATGACACTCTGTTGTTTTATCTGCGAGCAAGTAGTTACAGTGTGCAAGACTTCCTACCAGAGATGCCTTCTTTCTCTCTTCCCTCCTGAGAGGGAGAAAGAGAGGCTGGGGCTCTTTGTGTCGGCGTGCGTGCCCGTGCTGTAGAAGTGCGCCTCGTGTGTAAGCGCTTTCATGTGTGGCCGCCAAGGCAAACACACAGGGAGATGAGAGGGAAAGAGACCGGCCTTTCAAACAAGATTAGGGCTGTGCCTGCCTAAAGGCCTGCCTGCTCGATGACACTCTGCATAGACCGGGTGACATCTATATAAGCACAGCGACAGCAGGCCCAGTCTGCAGCGCCTCCTCACTGAGAAGGTGTCGTACTGACTGACTGATGACGCTGACAGGGTTAAACTGCACACTTTCTAGAGATCCAATGCGCCAAATGATCAAACTTGTTCCTACTCATTGGTTTAGTGACTAAAAAAGGAACTCACGGCCTGTTGGTCCAGATTTGTTTTCACAATTGCATCTTGATAAATTAGAATATTATGTTGTTAAAACTTGTGTTATTTTATTGCAGTATTTTTGGCTCCAAAGGGCAAATTGTTCCAAGTTCATTACCTACAGTAAAATATTTCTTGGTTTGGTTTAAAAAATTATAGAAGACTAATTACAAAAGTTTTTTTTTTTGATACTGTAATAGCGACCCTTCAGCTTCAACTGTTGGATCTGGAGTCTCTTCTTAGATTGTCTAAGGGGCCCGGCGAATTTGCTGACCAATCGAGCACAGTGATATCGTGGTTATTAAAGCAGATATTGGTACTTTTGGCAGTGTAGGCTGTTACCGAGTCCTGCTGGAAAATAAAAACCAGACTTAAGAGGTTTGGTGTCAATCTAAAATGTAAAACCCATCTAATGTGCCCCCATCTAAGAAGAGATCTGCAGCCCACACTCAGCAACAGTCCAGTCCTTTGATTTCTTCATCAAGGTAAGACGCTTCTGACATTGTCTCTGGTTCTGGAGTGGCTTAACACACAGGGTGACCATTTCCTGGATACATCTGTGCATGGTGGCTCTCAGGGTTCTCGGTAGAGCCAGCGTTTTAATAATATTTTAATTTACCGAGATGCGCTTGTTTGTAAAGAAACATGTCTGGAGCCTACAGACGAAATCTGCCTGCTAATTTAGATAGCAACAACACAAATTACTGCCAGCAAAACATTAAATCATCAAAACATTCAAGAGGAGATCAAAAATAAGGATGTAATAGTATAAAAAACAATTAGAAAATAGAAACATTTCACCAAAAGTGTTTCAAAGCTATATAGTACAAGCTAAAGAAATGTCGAGAATGATCGTTTAAGGCCTGGATTTATATTTATGTAAATCTAAATAGTATCAATTATCTACAAATAATTTAACGGTAACCTGTTTGACTACTGTGGCAAGCACACACACTCCCAGAGGGAAGGACACAGCAGCTCAGATGGCTGATATAAAAAGGACTCAATATATAATGTGTACAATACAATAATAATAATAATAATAATGAGTTAAAGGTTTCTTGAAGTCGATGCTCATATAAAATTATATTTAGAGAAAGTGTAAAGCCTACTGACAGGAGAAATGAAGTTTAACAAAATAAAGCAGGATATAAATAGAAGAAGGATGGTTCAGCCCAGGCTTTGCTTCTCAGCGTCCAGCATCCAACCAGCAGGAAAAGAAATGAAGGAGAGAGGAGTCCGTGGGCGGATGCAGTGATCTACCCGGGGTTGTTTTTCTTCCTTTTATTTGGACTGGGATTGGGATCCAGTTTCAGCTGTTGGTACTGCACCTGTTAAAACACACATACACACACCAGTCGGTCAGGTGGAGAGAGCAAAGGATGCTTGAACAGCACAGAGGCCCTCCAGAGGCTCCGGTCCAGCTGTGTGGAACGGCGGCCTCGGGGAAGGGATTACACACTGATTACAACGCGTACGCACAGATGCAGACATGTACGCGCTTCAAAAGCACTGAAGGGGAGCACTGTTGTTGCAAAAGGTCCACATATGCTCATGCAACAAAAACACACACAGATGTGCAGCAGTGGCCTACAGGAGGGGATCAGACAGACAAACAAAGAACAGGGCGAGGTCCCGTGGGACAGATTGGACAGCCAGCAGTCATCCCAGCAGAGAAACGAGAAAGGATGCTCTATAAAATGTTACTAACAATACCTTACAGATTAGAATATTAACTATCAATAACCCCATGTTCTGACCTGATCCCAAAGGGATTTTTTTAAGATGTTTGAACTATTTATTGCACAATGTGCAAATAAACATCCACGTCATCTTTATGGCTGCACCAACGCAGTTAAACAGCCAATTAATGAGAGTTTTCATTCCTCTAAAAATATCTGTTTATGTTCCCTTTTCCATGCAGGCTTCCAAAGGCTTGACCTTCAATTCTGCCTTGAAGGCTTATGTAAACATGAAGGATTCTGTGGTTTTGGCCTTTAAGCTTTTTCTCTGACTATAACAGGCTGTGTAGTGAATATATAGTTATAAAAAAAACAAAAACAAAACAAGCTAAATCAAATTAAACTTTTCCTGTTTCATGGCAATTAGGGTAACCAAAATTATTTTGATTTGCAAAATACCAGAACAATGAGAGAGAGGTTATAATGGAAGCCATAACTTCCCAAGAAACAAAAACAACATAAAAAGCCAGATTAGTCTACAAATTAATTCATGATCAAAGACCTTTTTCTATGGACATGTGTCTCTTGGACTGATAAAACTAAAACTGAAACATTTTGTCATATGTACCATTGTTGCATTAAGAGGAAAAAGAGGGACATTTCCAAGTCTAATAACACCAACACAACTTTCAGCAGCATCACGGCACAGGACTGTTTTGCTGTAGTAGGTACTGGAGTACATTGAGAAACAAAATGGCGTTACAAGGAAAGAACATTATGTAAAATTACTGAAGCAGCATCTCAAGGTACAAGCTAGGATTTAAATAGACAGTGACATTGAGCATAGAGCCACTAAGTTACAAATTTAGGAGTGATCAAAGTCCTGACCTCATCCAACAAAAAATATGTGCATGGAACCGAAAAGGTGTGTGTGAGTAAAGCAAACGTCAAAACCTGAGTCGGTTACAGCAGGTCTTTTGAGAGAACGTCAACCTATTGTGAGAAGTTCATGTAAGGATCCCAAAAACATTTGACCAGAGTCATTCAGCTTAAATGATCATTGTACAAACATAAAGGACATGCATGTAAACTCCATATTTGAAGAATACCTGAAACCTATTTAAAATTAAATCTTTTTTTATCCTGGAATTGAGCAAATGCAAATAATTTAGATAATTCTAACTCCCCTAAAACATTAAGAACCTTGACTAATTTAATGTTAGACAAGTCAATGAGGAAAAAAAATGTATTTGACTTCTTAAGTGTATAGAAATACAGAGAAAAACAAAATCACTGAATATATTGCCAGTTGAAATCTGCATAATGTTGAAACCAAATACTGCATGTACTACAAATGTAAGTATACCCCATCAGCTTATTAAAGCTAACTTAACTTGCACAGGCCTTTCATTCCATTTCCTCCACATGATCACAACTGAATGCAGCAGCTGTCTGCTCCGTGCCAGCGCTGGAAGCACTCAGTTGATGACCCAACACTCAATAAACTAGAAACAAAGTGCTCAGTGCAGGATTGTGGAGGAATTAGTAGATTTATGTCTCTCGGAGGTATACCCAATTATCTGCAGGCTTTAAGATCATCAAATGCACATGAATAAATTACTGACACTGCCAAGGAAGAAAAGCTAAACTGTCATTCTTAACTAGTGGGATACTGGGTTTTGTTATTGTTTGTAACTCACCGAGGGACTGCTTTCTAAGAAAAGAGGTGGCCTGTATCCACAGCTTTGAAACAATTAAATTGGTGTAACTTCATTTAGTTTAAACACATGATTGCATATGAGTGATTCTAGAAGAAAATGATGCAAAGGCTTTTATGGAAAAGAAGCTATTCTGGTCAGATGAGACTAAAGTGGAAGATTTTGGCCTGGATAAAAAATGTTATGTTTGCAAACCACTGTGAGCACACTCAAAACTCTCTGTGAAAACACTCTGTGTTGTAGGACACCTTTCCTCTCCAAGAACAGGTCAGTTGATCAGATATTATGGGAAAATTAAGCGGCTAATTGAAGATCAAAACCTGTTAGAAACAGGAAAAGGCTTGAGGTGGTGGAAGTTCACTTTCTAGTAAGACATTGACCTAAACATGTAACCAGAGCCACATTGGAATGGCTTTGATGAAAACATGAAGAATAAAAATTTTTAAAAGCTTGAAAACCATGCATAAATTAGCTTCCACTTCTCAATTATTTGCGATTTTGGTCAAAAATAATACACCGTGGTTGTAATGTAATGTAAAAAGATTGAATTGCTGACTTAAAAACAAAACAATATTTTGGAAACTCTACTACTTCACACCTTCACATGAACTTCAACACTGTCAGTGGAAAGAGTTACACATTTTTCCAACATGACATTATTTCCCAACTGATGTAAAACTTAGATCCTAGAAAAAAACCTGTTCTGACCTGAAAGTGATGGGTACTGTAAATAAACGCCACAGCCGCAGTGGCTGAGCAGCTAAAGGCTGTCACTGGCAACCATTCGCTTTTCAGACATCTACAAACATGCAGCAGCAAGCTCACACAGATTCCAGAAATTGACAAGCAGTAGCCACTGAATCAGAATACTAATAGAAAAAAACAGACTTAACAGACTCGGCACCAAAGAGCCAGAATCGTCTGAGAATTCTCTCCTAAGTTGACGTACTACAGGCTACTCTGTTTGTCTGACTGACTGACACCTTCTCTGATTCTTCAGGCAGACAGCAAACTCACATCAGTAACGTTTCACTGTTTTGTCTCATGGTGGCTCTATCTACTGTGGACGACAAGAGGAGTGTCTTAGCACCGGCTGGGAACAAGCCTTTATCATCGCTCTTGTACTAGCTCATTCTGACGGTTCAATAAAGCCTTCCGGTCCTGAAATGCACAAACCCTACATGTAGCAGGAACTATAAAGCATACATGAGCTCCATGCCATCAACATCACAGAAAATTGACTCCTCAAGTCTGTATTATTACAATTCTAGAACTGTGCAGTTTAAGCAAACAAAACCTTAAACTTAATTTAATATTAACTTTTAAAAAGAATGTATGTTTAAAAGTAACTAGACACTGAAACCTTTAGTCCCATTTTTCCTATAAACTTAAAGTTTGAACAGTTTATTTTTATTTTTTTTAACTTCCTCCTGGTAATAGTTTGTGTTCCTTGATGAAGAGAAAAGGTACAATAGAGGGAAATTTTGGTTATCTGCTGATTTACTAATCCTGCAATGTGGATGTGGTCTCACTGAAACTGAAACGATACGTCATTTCAGTAACTGAAGTGAAACTCCTATATGTTCTCAAGTCGCAGAGCGACATACTTGCCCTGTTCCATCTGGTGTCTTTCATATTTTATCCAATCAAATATATGGTCACCGTGATAAATAAACTAGGTATTGGCACTTTTAACATTGCGAGCAGCGACCTGTGAAATGAAATCAGGATCTCTTGAAGCACTGACACCTACTGCAGTCAATACAAAATGAAACTCCCCCAAAACTCTTGAAATGGTTTTGCTTCACAGTGCTGTGCTTTGGCTTTCCTGTTTGCATGTGCACATTTTTCCACCATACTTTTTCCTTCCACTCAACTTTCCATTTTGTTAATCTTTGGAAACAGAAATGTTTAAACAGCCGGCTTATTTGGCAGGAATGACCCTCCTTGTGGGGCGGTGTCATTGACTGTCTGGTGCAAAGCTATGAAATTTGAAAGCTTCCTCGTGATAATTTAACATAACATTTCTGTAATAAAACCCCCTTTTTATTTAACTTACATATTCATATAAGCTTCATTTGAATTTACTCATTAAACAAATAAACTAATAATATTAAAATTTGTTGAGCTGCTAATATTAAACATTTTTATTCTTAGTAAAAAAATCACCTTACACCCATCCTGTGCTTTAAAAAAATCTAACATAACACCAAAAGTAGGGCAGGTACAGTGCTGGATTACTTCACGTTATTGGTCCCATTTACACGGCCAAACGCCTACAGCAGCAAAAAAAAGAAAAAAGAAAAAGAAGAGCTGCACAGCAGTTTAGTTCTGCACAGTGACGTTTCTGTCCAAACAAAAACTCTTTGTAAACGCATGCACACAAAGAAAAGTTTGCTTGTCAGTGGGAAGTGTGGCTTTTCCTTCTCATGTACAGCAGCAAAGGGGATCAACAAAAAGGAATGGTGCAAAAAAAAAAAAAGATTTCAATCAAACACGAGTTTTCTCTGTGAAGAGCTGCCAGCCAGGGAGAAATGGGGCTCATGCGTTACGGGTTCAATTCTTCTTCATAGGTGACAGGCCTGACTGATGCTACACCCTTGGCTCCCTGCTCACCTCACCTAATACCACACACACACGCCCACCCCCACACGCCCACACACACAAACCACACCAATAAGACAACCGAAGGTAGTTTAAGTTTTAAAAAAAGCTAAAAAAAAAAGAAACAGGGAAAAGTCAGAGAGGGTGAGGAGAAAGTAGGACATTAACAAAAGAAAAAACAAAAAATAGCAGAATTGGGTAAAAAGCAAAAAGTGAGGTAATGCAGCAAGCACACAACCAATTTGGAACACAGGCGGAGAGCTTAAAGGAAAAACAGACAGGAGAAGAGGTGTGTTAAGACCCAACGCTGCTCAAAGGCTGCTCCTCCACCCTCACTCCGCTCCCGCTCCCCAAATGTTGACAGTACAAGTGCAAAAACAGGCTTTGAAGTGTGCTCTGCTGAAGGGGTGCCGTGTACCGCGCGTCGTGCCTCGTTTAACAGCGTTACCCATAAAGCATCGCGGGACCTGCTCCTCCCCGCCTCTCCTCACTGTCTTTCATTCTCTTTCTCCTTCTCACATTGAACCTTTGACAGTGTTTTGATGATGCTAGTGTGGGCAGACATGCAAGGTGGGTGACAGTGAGAAGAGAGGGGGGAAAAAGCAGGTAGGTGAGTAAATAAACAAATTCAAAAATAGGAAAAAGGGCATAATTTTAATGATACCAGTTACTTTAGAAAAAAAAAAGAACACCAAACTGCAGTTTTCATCTCAGGTGACATCTAATGGAGCATGAGGGTTATTAAATGGTTGCAGGGAAACACTAATGTGTGCAGACTGAAGATTCAGCACCCAAAGCCATTGTGTTGTGGTAAAAGAAAAAGCGTGCCAAGGTGACATAAGCCAATAAACAAACAAAACAAGAAATGGCTCGCAGAGAAAATGGAAAATCCTTCCTATTAGCTGCAGTGACAAGACACATGCTGAATGGAGACTAATTGCCCATTTTTTTTGGTGGAATGTCTCCAAAGTGGGGAAGGACAAAGCGAAGGGGAAAGACGCTCCTGCTGGAGGTGACTGATGATATCTGGCAGTGTTTCAACCCTTAACTATCCTGCTTTTATTTCCTCTATGTCCACTGAGGTTTCATTGCAAACATAAATGGTGCCTAAAAATATTAACCAGACACCCTGCTGTTCATTAGGCCCTAAATTGGAATTCATGCTTATTTTTGTATTGGGGATTTGAACCAGCTCCTTTACAGCTATCATAAAGGGCCACTTGGCATGCTAATTGCCTTGGCCCTACTTATGCTCTCCCTAGCTCCCATTCCTAATAGTGTCATAAAACATAGTAGAAGCTCGGGCATGTCCCGGACGCCAGGTAGGGAATACTCTGCAATGTGAGTGTTTTCAGTTCAGCCTTGTTTAAAAAGAAATGGAGGATTTTGCTGATAGTGATCGTAAAGATACCAGAAGCTGGTGCAATATCAAAAACCAAACATAAGAAACTGGTATTAGAACAGGGACTTTCTCACACACATTAACCGATACATCATGATTGGCTTTGAAATGGCTGCACAAGGAGGGAGATAACAAACTTAGTTAGCGTAAAGTAAACCTTGCAGGTGGTAAAAGGAACTGCAGCTTATATAAAACAACAGGGGTTTAAAGGATGTCTGTCAGTGTTGTTTTGGGTTGGATGATTGCTATTCACAGTATAAGTGCCTAAATATCTGATCTGTAGTTGATAACTGTCTTATCATTTAGTATAAATCCACACTGGGCAGGTCTGAGAGGTTCCAATTTCAAAAATGCTACAGTGGTTTGGAGCAAAATGGAGCTATGAGATGGAGGGCCACCAGTGATCTTCTTGTGTGAAATATCTACTGTAAGTTCATTGTTCCGTTTTCACTGCCAAAACAGCCCTAAACCATAAAGGCATAGGCCTTACCTTGAAGGTTTGCTGTGGTATCATTTCTGAAGTATTTTTACATTATCCTGCTGGGAGTGGTCCAAAGAGGCCAGCCTTCATTTGCATATAAATAAATTAGCACTGGGCCAAGATCCTGTACCAGTTCATCACTTGTCCTTCTTTGAACCACTTTTGTTAAATACTGCAGAGTAGACAGATGGCTATCACACTTGGCCCATGTCAAACTTGCCAGAATCTATAGCTTTGAGTCTGACGCATCATGAGGACAAAATCTTCTCATGCTGCCTAATTTGACCCATCCACTAACAGGTGCAGAGATGAAAATATAATTTCTGTATTATTTTTCCGAGATAATTTTTCTTACCAGAAATGTTCTTTCATGTTCTCTTAGTTTGAGTTTCAGACATGGAGGTCATTGATGGTGTTCAATCCAGATTTGAGCTGTTTTAACACGGTAGAAGTTCATCTTGGACTCACCTCCTCCTGGACTAGCTGTTAGCTTTAGCCTTTAGAACCAACTAACTTGGATTTATACTAAACAAAGACTCCAGGAAAAACAGTCACTAAAAGTAAGGCCACCATCATCCAGATCCATTTTTAAAATCTATCCCTTTGAAGTGGTAGCAAAGCTTAAAGCTAAAAGCTTCTTTCATATCAAATGTAAGAAGTAAAAGAACTACACTATAAGAGATTAAGCAACAAACTCACAGCTTCTGTGGTGCTGTAAAGCTATATAAGTTATAATAGCCCAGTGTGACTGCCCTTTGTATATAAAGTCATTAGAACCTCATCAGTTCTGCTTGCACTGAAGCACCTCTAAATGATGCGGAACGGTGCACCCGACCCACCTTAGGTGCACGGCAGCTGGGAGAACTTGTGGGTGTGATTATGTATGTGTGTGAGGTCACACTAAGGCCCTGAAATAGCACTTCATTAGTCATCCACGGTGTCAGGCATAGTGGACCTCTGCACCCATGCCAGCGGGCGCCACAAACACTTGCCCATGAGGGGACGCTCCATTTGGATCCCACCATCACCCGAAAGCCTCAAGGGCTTTCAGTCCACTAACGTCTTTGACCCAGTAAGGCGAGGGGCAAGCAACAAGATGAACCCACCACCTGAGGCAGAGCAGAACGTTCTGGTCTGTTTTTAGCCAATGACCGCAGAGAAGGGTATCTTTCTTCCAAAACAGACTTTTGGATTCAGTGAGAGATTGCAGTTTTTCGACTCTACCTTCTTAAATCAAACTTTGCCCATTTGAAACAACCATTTTGCAACTTTTTTCCAATTGTCCATCTCACAAATTTCTTTCTTTTCAAGTTTTATTTCTGTTGGTTTTATTGCTTTGCAAGACTTCAATCTCTCAATGACACAGGGCTACAATTTCCCTTCCTACAGCTTTAGGACTGAGCTTACAGTAACACTTACAGTATTACTTTTACAGTAGGTGCAATTTCAGAGGTATAGCCACTGGACCAGAGCAGTACATCTGCCCCCACCCTCCCTAGCCAGCAGGCCCTCATTAGGAGCCTTGTAAAGGGCTTGTACCTGCCAGGCTCGGGCCTCTTCACCACTACACACCCGCAGGCTTCAGGTGCGTAAGGTGGCTGCACTCCACCAGAGGGGACAGCTTGGGCTCATTTAAGTCGATGGATTGCTGCAGCAGCCCCCTGTAAACTACAGAGCTGTGCAAGGGCAGAAAGAGGGAGTGAGTGTGGGGTGTGCAGGGGGCGCAAAGGATTATGACCCTGTAAAGATGAAAGATGTGGGCAATGAGCAATCAAAGAGGAAGTGTGTCAGTGCTGATGTGGTGGGGAACTGGTACTCAGAGGTACCAGGTCCTTCAGTCTGAGCCCCCGTCCGTGCGTATCACAGCAGGACATTAACGGCCACAGTCGACACCATCGGGCCTGGCTAAAGCCACTACGAGATGCAGCTTAATTGGTGTTTAAATTGCACTTTGTCTTGGGCTGCACAGTGAGGGATAGTTATTGCTCACACATTGAACCTAAGCAAGCATCTGATTCCTCCAGTCATAAAGTTAATCTGATCTCATGATAAATGTTGAAGGAAAACCCCAGGGTGCCATTTAGGCTGTTGATTTACACTCTGCTCCAATTACCAGCAAGGCTGAAAAACAGCAGCCAACTGTAATTGTGGTAGAGTATATGTATGGAGTCAGTCAACCTAGTTATATGCTGAACACTAAACTCACTTAACCTTGTTATCTTGCAGCACAGCTCCAGCCATGTAAGAGGAAATTAAATTAGTGTGGGAAGCTTTTAATGGAAAAACACTCAAAAAACAGCTTTACATTACTTTGATTAGATGGCTAAAACAAAGAGCCATGTGTTCTGAAAGAAGGGGGAAAAAAGTGCAACTATGCAAAGTGAGGCTGGCAGGAGAAACGAGACAGAAGATCATAAGAGTGGGAATGTTTTCACTTTTTGTTGTTGTACAACCACAACTTCAATCTTCTCTGTTGAGATTTTATGTGATAGACCAACACAAAGTTAGACATAATTAAGTGGACAGAGTTCTCATTTATTTATTTATTTTACAACACTCTTGATAGATTGATGTGAAAATTGATTTGAACCCTTTCAGACCCTTCTCTATAAAATCAGGTCCACCCAACATAAACTAGAACATAATTTTAAAGCGGAAGCAAGAAGATACGTATATGCTTTTTATCGGAGACTAACTAATTTCTAAGTCCCGCCACATGTTTGCAGTTGGATGTAGGTCTGGACTTTGATTGGACCATTCTAACACATGACTATGCTTTGATCTTACCTGTTGCATTGTAGCTCTGGCTGTCATTGTAAGGTGAACCTCCACCTTACGCTAAAATGTTTTGAAACCACTTACAGGTTTCCTACTGGATTGTCATGTGTTGTATTCTTGCATCAGCTTTTCGTTCAAAATATGTTTGAGTTTCCCCACAACCCTGCGAGAAAAAGCCACTATAGATGGATAATTGGTTGGTATTACAAACTAAATTTGACTCCACTGGATCATCACTAGGAATGAACTGGAATGCATATGAAATAAATTGAGTTTGACCATATGATTAGGCTGATTTTATTATTTCTGTGTATAATTTGGATCTATTTGTCTTGTAAAGTGCATTTTGATAACATTTACTGTGAACCGTGTATATTACTAGATAAACTTAATGTTCTCTGAGGAATTTCTCATTTACTGTTTACTGTGATCAAGCCGTAGACAGACGGGTTACTATTTGCAACCTGACATTTGAAAGCAATTGGTTGTTTCGGTTGAATTTCATTTAGCGGTGGTCAGATTAAAAGGAACTAAATTCAAACGCAGATTATGCTTTTCAAATTTGTTATTAGTAAAAACAACTTTAAAGACATTGTGT
Source organism: Xiphophorus couchianus (assembly GCF_001444195.1). NCBI lineage: Eukaryota > Metazoa > Chordata > Actinopteri > Cyprinodontiformes > Poeciliidae > Xiphophorus > Xiphophorus couchianus. Next base: position 20,588,902 of record NC_040239.1, read on the forward strand.
CCTTTTCTCTTTACTTCAAAATTATGAGCCACTTCATGCCGGTCTACCATGTTAAATCCCAACAATATTTAATGTTTGTGGTTGTAATATAACATTACAACTCTAGCATATGTGAAAAAGTTGCTGAAATAATTTCACAAGACAATGTAAATTGAAACTTGGACTTGGAACCAGCGGGTGTGACTTTGAAATGAGAAGTTGACCCACCATTTGTACATCTGAGGGCACTCTGGACAGGAAGTCCAGCAGCTCATTGTTGTCAATGGTGTAAGGGTCCCGCAGTTTCTTTGTGAACTTGTTAACCCCTGTAGCAGGAAGAAAAGTAAACAGACAGACAGACAAATAATAAAATATACTAGAAAATATTCAGCAACACAAAACTTTAAATTCTTCAGCACTTTTTCCCCCAAAAAATAAATACATGAAAATAGGCAAACAAAAGATCTTTTCTATTTATTTGCTTTTATATAGTACATCTGAAATGTTTATACACTCTTTTTTATATGTAAGGGTTAAATAGTCATTTCCAACATTAATTATTTCAAAACTGGGAAAGGCCCTCAGCCCCAGTTATCTACCGATATGTGTACAGGTGCATAAAAAGAGAGCAAGTCTGTGAATGTGAATGTATGTCTTAAGCAATCATTATGCCTGGACAAGTGCTATATAACTACAGTCCATTTACCACAAATTTGTTTTTACTGCAGTTGCGCAGGATACAAGTAACATCATATATGGAAAAAAAAAGTTTATAAATACCATATCAAAGTACTTTCTTTTTCCACAAAAGTCAAAAATCAGAAAACCTTGGCATTTAAAGAAGGAAGTGAACACTTTTGAGTGCAGCTTAATTAAAGTTGATTCACATAACTAGCATTAGCTCACCCCAGGCCAGCACGATGAACCGTAGTGGAATGAAGTAGATTATGATTGTGGACACAACGAGAGCTACAATCGCTAACCAGCTTAAGAAAGGCACAGTCCAGTTAAATGTGCTGTAAAAGAAGAATGAGAGGTTCAAATTAGGAAACATTGTAAAAGCTCATTTAACTGAGCATACTCAGAAATGTCACTATCAGGAAACATACTAACAATTATAAAGATAAGTTACAGATCAGTCATTTGGCACTATATAAACAATATAAACTTTTGAGAGTCATAGTTTGTTTTCTGCCGGAAACCAAATTATTTCAGTTTACTATTTAAAAATGTAAGAAATAGGTCAATCAACAGTTCTGTGTCAGCATGCACATGAAGTGATGTGTATACATAAAGGTCATGCAGGTCTACATGTGATTCAGGAACTGAGTTAAAATAAGTTAGCCTGGCACGGGAAGGCAAAGGGGCCTGGCAATGTGGAAAAAGAACCAGGACATGTGGAGCGAAGCAAAGGGAAGTGGGCCCGGTGCCGAGGAGCAGGCTTTCGACTCACTTCTTTATCCTCTCGCCGTAGGAGGCCACTTCATCCAGTGCATTCTGCACGCTGATGCACACGTCCTGAATGGCATAAAGCTTGTTCATGAAGCCCTTTCTCTCCGAGTCCTGCAAGAGGACAGATAGAGATGTAGGCAAGCAAAGAAGAAAGCCTGGATGAAGGAGGGGGAATATGCAGATGGACAGAATAGAGACAGGAGAGGAGGAAGAAGAGAGAGAAGACAGAGGCTGGGCACAAGCATCTCCCTGAGAACAATGCACTTTAAACAGCTTTGATTTGGAGTTGGGAGCCAAATCACCGGATATCCTGCCTGAAGTGACGGAGCGCTTTCATTCCAGGCCGTAATAGAGATATAAAGTTGGCAGAACAAATCAAAATGTTTCCCTCCTTACAAATACTCACAGGAAAAATTTGAATATGTGAATAAAGAGCCAGAATTAAACTGAAAGCCAAATGGATACATCAGTCTTTCGTCTCCCCCCTCTTTCTCTCTCTTTTTGGTCCTGCCAAGGCAGCCAGGACGACCAGGCAGAGTCCTCTTTTGTTCTGCTGGCTGGCACGCTGTGGTGATGTCACCAGCTGTGACATCATTATCATCCTTATTAACGCAGTCAACCATCATGAAAGGCTCCTCCTATTGTGAACTTTGAATATTGCTGGAGCAAGGAAAGGAAAACATCATTTCATGTAAATCCTGCCCGTCAAACTGAAACAAAGTAAAGAATTGCAGAAGTCATGCAACAGTCAACAAGCCGCCTGCTGAGTGACAGGCAGGCGGGGACAGGACAGATCTGGACACAATGAGGTGACCCAAAGCCAGTGGCTGAGGGAGGACATCAAGAAGCAGACTCCCTGATGCTGGATGTGTTTGGTGGGCATGCTGGGAAATCTAAATTTAACACAACTGCCTGTAAGGAAGGTTTAACATGTAATTTATAGGACATCTACATGGGATACAATGCACAAATTCCATGAAAAGGACTTCAGTATGCAGTATCGTGCAGAAATCGTTATTCCCCTCGAGCCTTTTCACATTTTCTCAGGTTTCAACCACAAACCTCAATACGTCTTTTTGGGGATTTTATGAGACAGATCACAACAAGGGAACACAAAACTGTCAAGTGGAAGAAAAATGATGCGTGGTTTTCATATTCTTTGACAAATATTAAATGTGTGGTATGATTATGCATTTAACCCATTCAAATTAGATAGCCCTAAAGTAAATTCAGTTGCCATAATAACATCCTGAGTTTGTAGTCACCCTAGTCTCACTATAATACAACTTCTCAGTTGAGACCTCAGAGGTTTGATATAAGGCTAGGGACAAAGTTATAGTGAAGTTTAAATAGGTCAAGTTGTAAAGCAATCTCAAAACGGCAAACTTCTCAAAGCACGGATTAATCAACCCATAACGCAAAAACAGAAAGAGCTAAAAAGTAAACCTATCATAGCAGACCTGAATGTAAAGGCTGGACAAGAAGAGCATTAACTGGAGATGGGGCCAGGATGATGTAGCCATGGTAACACTGGAGGAGCTGAACCTGACACCGTCCATCATGCTTAACATGCCATCTCTGGTTAGCACAATGTGGTGACAGCATCATGCTGTTCAGGATACTTTCCTTCAGCAGGAACATTGAAGTTGTTGAGATTTGAGGGGAGGATGGGTGGAGATAATTACAGGACAATCATGGAAAAAGCTGCAAAACACTTAAGACTGTAATGGAGGTTCAGCTCCCACCAGGTCAAAAAAAACCACCTCTAAACATACAACCAGAGTTGGTTTAATTCAAGGCATGTTAAAGTGTTAGAATATTTCAGTTAAAAAAAAACAGAACAAAATCTAACTGGAAATACTTGAAAATTGCTGTTTCTCCATCTGATCTGCTTGAGCTTGAGCCACTTTTCTACGGAAAAATGGCTCAAGATTTCAGTCCCCATGTCCAAAGGTGATAGACTCATACTACAGACAACTTGCAACTGTAAATGCAGTGACATGTATAAAATATTGACTTAAGGGACTGCAAAAAAATGGACGACACTCTTTTCTGGGTTTTTTTTTTTTGGACTAACCAAAGCTGGTAGAAACATACACCAAAACCTTTTCTCTGTAATTGTTACTGTGGGGAAGTTGGTTACCCAAAGGGGACTGAAAGCAAATGCAAACACACTTTTCATATAACAAATTATAATAAATTTTTTAAAATCAGGCATCATTAGCCTTCAACTTCATTACTTGTTTTGGTCTATCACACACAATTCCAATAAAATAAATTGAAGTTTATGTTTGTAAAGTGACAAATATAGATGTTCAAAGGAAATTTGTCCCTGCAAGGCACTGTGGGCATCCGTCCGTCCGTCCATCCATCCAGATTTGGACTCACTACCTGACCATTTAGCCCCTCCACTAAGTCTGTCCTGGGTTCCCCTTCAAGTGGAGGGCTTGATAAACCTCTAAAGTGAAAAAAGTAGGTCTAAGGTCACATTTGTTTTTATTAGAAAAAACAAAGCTGCTTTATTGAGGAAGATGGATTCAGTCTGGTAGATTAGAAAAGTAAAGCTATGAGTAATTCCTGTCTTTATACCCACAAAAGACAGCAAAGCAGTCAAAGTCATGAAACTTCAAGACCTCAGAGGCCTTCACCACATTTGGGTCTTTGAGTCCAGCCACCTTACCACAAGCCTCCCATTGAGACCCAATCTTCCTCCACCTCCCCCAAAAACCCAACTTCTTTCTTTTTTGCTCTGCATCCAGGATCAGATAATGTGAAAAATGAACCATGGAGCAGCCAGGGAGACCACATGGCCTCCCCAACAAAACCACACAAGACAAATAGATATAATTAGACAACCTCTCTGGGTTATTTTTCTTCGAAAAATATTTTACAAGACTCCCTTATATTTCCCCCTCCCGCTCTCCTTATTCTCTTGGTCCTTTCTTTCAGGTCCATCTGTTTTTCATTCTGCGCTCAAACAAATCTCAGGACGAAGTGTCTATTGTACTGGGTTTGGTTAGGTCGGGCCAAGTCGGGCTGGGTCAGGACACATTATTTTCGAGCCCCAACTTGGGAGAGAGTGTTTTAGGGCCATGGGAGTGGTGTGGGGGTGGAGACGATAGGTCAGAGGTCCTCGGCGTATAAACCATTGCCACATGCCCTTCGGACTGCGGTCTGAATCCTATTTCCTGTCTTCAAACACGGTTCGAAGAGGCGGGAGGTAGCAATAACACTGAGGGCCGTGGAGAACCTTGTTTTCCCAGCTTCCCTGCACACTGTGCACATATGGAGTCAGGCAACCTGTTCTTATAATGGAACCTAATATGCACACAAACACACACACACCCTACAGCTATGAGATAAGGTTGATCTGCACACCTGGTCGTGCTCTGTGACTAGAAATAGTACTACATCCCCAACACGCACTAATAAATTCTTCACTTTTGACAGTTAAGCCCTCTTCTTCCAAGCTTAAAAATAGTGCAATGGTGATGATTCATAGAACGTGTACACAGACAGGACAGACGAAAGATAGTTTCAGTTTAGCTTGTCTTTATGAAAAAAAGAGGGAAAATGTCAAATGAAAACTCAAAACTGTTAGTTTTGTAAGCCTCATGTTCACACATCTTCAGCACAAGCATGTTGGATCTGCGTTCGGTGGTTTTGGAAAAGTATTTGTGTCCTGGTGTTAACCACAAGCTCACGTTATGATTTTCCAATTTTGACTGACTTCTGATCTCAGGAGGAACACCAATTTGTCTAGGCCTGTACTTATAATGCTTAACTGAACCTTCATACTGTTTTTGAGGGATTTTGTTTGGAGAACAAAACACCTGATTGTCATATTTACAGTCTGTTGCCTTGTTGTGGTTCAGTTGGTTAAAAGGGAGTCATTCCTTTCCCCCGTTGCCACATGCTTGCCCAGGAGCGAGGGACTGACAGTGCTACTGATTGTGCTTTCTCAGATGGATAACCTATTACTAATTATTATCATATGATCAACCAACTTTGACAGTACTGTATTACAGAGGTGCCCCAATCCAATCCTTAAGAGTTACTATCCTGCAAATATTAGATGCATCCTGCTCTAACACACCTGAATAAAATGAATGGCTCGTTACCAGACGAATCACATGCTACTAAGCAAATTAAGCAATTTGATTCAAGTGTGTTTGGAGCATGAATTTATTTAAAATCTGATAGAAATATGACTTTGAATTTCATTGTATTAGAATGCACTGTATTGATTCAACCTGAATGTGGAGTCATTTGAATTTCATATATGTTTATGTATGGTAAAAGCTTGTAAAGGGACTTAAGAAGATTGTTAATTTAGTGCGTTATAAGTAAACTGAACTCAATTGATGTTTTTAAAATTGCTCCAAATGCAGGCATTAGAGCTAGAAAAAAATGCTTGTTCTGATGGATAATGCTGCATGCATTAGATCAGTCTAATGGGGCAGACATAATCAGCTGCAGTGGCATCTGGATGTGTTGAGTAACAAAGACATGTCACACTAACTTTCAGCATTAATGTTCCAATTGTTTATGAGTAATTAATCAACTGTAAGGGATAAAAAAAAAGTGTTTTCATACCTTTTGTATACAGGGCGTTCAAATTAGCTTTGCATGTAGAAAGTGTATGGACATTCAGAAACCTCTGCAACTACTGGCAACCCTGGAAAATATTTTAAAGTTGTTGTTTTGTTGTTTTTTTTTCCATCAGTGAGATTTGGTGATTTTTTTTTTTCATCTTTCCTACAATCCCACTAACTGTGTGCTGTGGCAAGATAAACTTGGCTCCTCATCCAACCGTTTTATAATCCATTTCTAAGGGGCAAACAGGCTGTGATGTGAGCTCACGCTAAAGTCAGCAGAGCATCACGTTATTAGATAAAAACTGCATTAAGACAGTGTGTGAATGTGAACGAAAATGTGTTTATACAGGGAAGAAAGTCTTTGACATCAATTAACTCTCATCAGACTGGTAGAAATATTCTGTGAGCTGATGTCCTTTTGTTGGGGGAGAGTTGCATGTTTTAATTGCACGCGTGGCATTTAGAGACAATAAATGCATCTTTTGCGGTTATGTCGAAAGTTTGCGTCATTGTTTGGATGCGTGGCGTGTGATGTGAAATCCCTGCCGAGCACTCCCTGGCAAAGCAGTTAGAAAGCTCATTAAAGCGATTCGGGTTGTTTGCTCGTGTTGGGGAGAAATTACCCTCAGTGATACCAAAGCGAGCCCAGGGACACACACTCTCACACACCTACAGAGAAACAGTCAATTCAAGCTAACCACATTGCACTTGATGGTAAATTGTGGTAAACAGTGTGGTAAACTCCTTGAAACACTTGATGAAATATTTAACAAAAGAAAGATGCACAGTGCCCCAGAGTGCTTGAATCCGTTTTTTCCCCCCTTTGCAGAGAGATGCCCTCATGGCAAAGCACATTTGTATGTAAAAGTATGAAGTGAACAGTTGTAAACTTCGCAAAGACAGTTTGTTCCACGTTGACCCAAGGCCTAGAGCAAAACAAGAGAGAGGTCAGAGAGAACTCAGTCTAATAGTATAGACTCAAATATCTGTCCTAGATCCACTGGGGGGAAACAAGGGAGCCGGTTGAGGCCATTTTAACCTCCTGATCACACGCTTCCCCCTGCTGGGTTGTGCCATAAAAATGATAAACCCAACAGTTATAAAGTAGCGACATTCCACCCCATCACACCAGGAAATGAGTCTGAACCACAAGTGACTGCTGCTGACTGCTGCTGTGCTAAAATTGCACCTGTTTTTCTTTGTTTTGCATCGCTCAGTCTGGCAACACAGTAAAAATTGAAATGTCATATAAAATGTGACAGCATGCTAATATGTGGCTCCCAAAGGGCAGCTGAAAGCGCTGTTGTTGATTTTGTAACTGCAGAGAGAGTCAGTATTCCTCTCATTTCCACCCCAGGAGGAGCGAGGAGGAAAGAAAAACAATTGGAAAAGCAAGGAATACTACAGGGGTGACACAAATTAAATTTCCAAAATCTGTACAAGAACTCGAAACAAAACAAAATTAAACAGCGGATATCACTTTTATACGGCAAATGTCATCTACACATACTTCTGTTCACGTACTGTACTTCTGCTTGAAAAAAGACATTATAACATCCCAAAAACATACTTGTTCCACATGTAAGTAACATAGTGATGGTAACAACATATTATATTTAATTAGTGAAATTAGAAAGGACAAATACTACCCAGGATTGTTGATAATAAAGAATTGTTTAACAGAAGCTTTTTAACTTGCCTGTACTTTGCCACACAGCTGAGGTAAAAAATATAAAATAAAAAGTACTACTACAAAAAAAATACACAATTGAACAAGGCTCCTAAACTCCAGTTGAACTCCCAGTAATGCAAGTAATTCAAATTTATCGGGACATAAAACAACATAACAAATATTCTATTTAAGTCAGCGTCCCAAAAAATATGTTCTCCTCAAACACAGTTGTACATTGATTTTCCTGCTTTTCATTTTTGAGAAAGATTTTGTTAGATTTTTTTCCCCCTAATTGATCAATTACATGTTAACGTGTCACTTAAATGCTGTTAAAATGTAAGATAAAGTAAAATAAAATAAAAAAATATAGACCCTAGTTTTTGTAAGTGCATCTGTGCAGCTAGAAGTTGAGAATATAAAAGAGTCTTAACAGTTGAATATTTAATCTGAACAACATTTTAGGTATTTTTGGTAACAATCTACTCTGACACAAGAGAAACCAAGAAATAAAAATCCCTCCCTCTCCTCTACCCAAAACTATTTAAAACAAATAATTTACTTTATTTTAAAAAAGTGCATCATTGCATTTTCCTTCCCTTTTTAGATTTTTAGGCAAAGTCTTACTTTTTATGAGTGAAATATTTGGCTGCAAATCAAATGCAGCATAGAGTGCTTTTTATTTTTATGGCAACCATTTAAATAGTTTGAATGGTTTCAGCAATAGTTTTTCACTGGCAAATATTCCAAGCATTGCAAACTTAGCAGAGAAGCGGGGAACCACAGATTTTATAACTTTGGAGTTTAATAATGGCTTTTAGAGGTATCATTAAAAAACAAAAAAGAAAAAACTCTGGAAATTGCCCTTAAAGAGCATCTCTCTTTTACCAGGAAATAACAACATGAACTCGGAGTCTGTGTCAAAAAACCTCTGATAAAACCAGGCGACTTGGCACCTTGCCAGTGCCACATGAAGGAAGCAGATGTTCCAAGTTTGTTTAATAGATAATTTATACCATACATCTATTTCCCTCCCTCTCTTTGTCAAAACACATATCCGTTTAACTGAAGCATTGGGATGCACAGCATGTCTTTTCACACACAGGAATGCCATAATCGCCCTATTTCTGCCCCTTGTGCTGCACCAAACACACAACTCCTGAAAACTAAATACATGACTATCGGATTTAGATGCTTTTGTGTTCCTTTTCTGCGTTTATAGGACGAATAAAAACAAAACAACTATATACATGTGCTAAAGATTTCTCCCATAAAGCCAAAGTCAAACTCTAGTTAAGACTGTCAGCTGAAGGTGGGCCAGACACACACAATGCTCCACAGTGCTAATTAGTCTCTTCACCCAGTCAGGTCCCACAGCGAGGATAAATATACACATATGTAAAAATAATAATAATAAAAAAAAAGATGGAAAAGTCAATGATGACGCTGACTTATTTTCAGTTTGACCTCTGCTTCGTACTCATAACGCTAGAGAGAAGTTTCTAGCGTTATGAGTGCACGTGTCGTTAATGCGTCTGGTTGGCAGGAGGTTGCTCGCCACTGATCATCTTTACCCATCTCCCCGTGGAGCCTCTCATCACCTCCGCCATGCCAGCTCCTCTATCAGGCTCAAGGTCAGGCTCACACACACAAATGATCTCCTGATCAGCCCTTACCGTACTACCCCTTCTGCTGCACACTAGCCGACCCACACCCACCCCCCTCACCTCTGTTCCCTTGCTCCTGCACTCTCCTTCCCCCGTCCTTCCCAGGATCCAGCGTGGCAGGGTGTGATGAATGGGACATTATTACTCTTGTCCGCTGCTGGCCTGATTTTAGCTCATTCACTTCTGTCTCGTCAGACTGTCTGTGTCTCCATGTCTGGCCTTAAAACATATGTTACTGCCCGACCTACCTCGAATCTATTTCAGTCATTTCCACAGTGAGAGTCGATGCGACCTTTAGAAGGTTCAGAAAAGGTGCTTGCAAAAATATTTTTCACCACAAACGAAGCATATTTATCTTTTAAGAAATTAAATGGGGTTAAGTAAAATGTGATTTATCTCTTCACTCTCCAAAGACGACAAACTTTGGCATACCTTTTATTGGATATGCACCCACTGAGACACGAAGGCAGTAGAGGCAGATGTGAAAATCCACAGTCTTAAAACTTTGTTTTAGAAAGAAAAAAAAACAATAAGAATGAGAGTGCACAGCCACAAAGTGAGGGGATCACTTCTTCAAAAAGTAAATAAAATATGCATCCTCTCTGTGCTCATTACAGATTTATGACTCTTGTTAAAAGAAAAGGTGGCGGCTGCCTTCTTGCATGTCTGACTTTCAAAAATCAGACGACACTGCTGTCAAGTGTTGTGCTCCACATTCTGTCCAATGAGAGACCGGGAGGGCTGAGTGTGTGCCATCTTCAGCATCCTGTGCAGCGACAGGCGCGTAGAGACTTACTTTCGGGTGGATGGGAGCACGGCAAAAAAACTCCTCACCTACCGTACGGGGAGCGTACCGTGCAATCCTTTGATGCATACTTCATCAATGGAAAAGTTCAGCTGGTTCAGCCACTTTTCTGCGTGTGTGATTAAGAACGGCAACACTTGGGGGAGTAGACGTTCTTGCGTCAGGCATAATGAGCTTTGGGATTTGCAGTGATGATACGAAGTAGTTTTGCTGTTCATAAAACAACTCTAACACAAGAAAAAGCACCCACAACCTTGTTGAAGTCCCCCCACCAACACACACACACACACACACAAGTATAGCACCTTGCAAAAGTATTCATAATGCTTGGACTTTTATTAGCTTTGTCACTTTGTTTGAGATTTTAAATCACAGACTAGCACATGTTTTAATATTGAAGTGAAAACAAAATAGCTATGTGTTTTTAAAAAAATTTTTTGTATGAAGACAATCTTAAAAACATGGAAAAAGTAAATTCAGCTCTTTTTGCTGTGGTAAAGTATTACTAAATTAAATCCAAAGCAACCAGCTGCCTTCAGACAAAATTAAAATATGTGCAGTTTTCCACAAGTAATGTAGGAGGCACAGCAAACATGTGAAAGAAGTGCATCGGACAGATGAAACCAAATTGGTTTGTTTGACTGACATGCAAAATTTTATGTTGGGAAACTAACACCGAACAAATATTCCTCGTGGTGAAACAACCTGGCGGTGGCAGAATTATACTGTGGGGAACAATGTGGGGAAAAATTTTAGATGCGACAACCCTTAGACAAAGGTGAAGACATTTCAGCAGGATAATGACCCTAAACATATAGCCACAGATAAACTAAATGCTTCAGATCAAAGCATATCATGTGCTTGAACGTTTCAGTCAAAGTCTAGAACTAAGTCCAAATGAGAAATCGAAGCCAGCGCTTAAAATTTATGTGCAAAGTCGGTTCCAATCTGTCTGAGCTTGAGTTATTTGGGGTAGAAGAATGGGCAGAAGCCCATGTGCAAAGCTTTTAGAGACATAACCCAAAAGACGTCTAGACTGTGATGTAATTTCAGCAAAGGGAAGACAGTTTCACTGCAAGTAAATGAAAGCTTTTGCAAACTTGGTCTGATGTTGCAAGAGCAGCTTCTTCTGTGTTTGCAGTGCTACCTACAATGCTTGTGGCAAACTGCACCTGGATTTATTATGACTCCCGCTCAACAAGCCAGCTACTTGAATAGATTTTATTTAGGGGCATCAGTATACTTCTTTGATTCTTATTTATAAAAACAAAAATGAAAACCATGTATAGCTTTCCTTCAACTTTAACGTAATTTGTGTTAGTCTCGCAAATGAAACCCCAATAAAACACAATAATATCTGAGGGCACAACTGAAAAATATCTGAACGAATGTAAATTAATGGTTTTACCAGGAACTCAGGGAAGCATTTCAGTTTGGTTATATAAAAACAATTTTAAGTTGCTTTATGTTTAATGCCTTAACTACTATTCTTAGTGGGAATCATGTTATCCTTTTAACCACAAAAACTATTGGTAAATGAAGCTGCTATTACATCAAAATCACCATGTCACTTTCTATCAGCTAAACTCAGGAAACACACAGTCGAACCTCTGTCGACAGCTATTACCCTACGTTAGAGAAGATCAGCAGGGAAACAAGGACATTACACAAAAAGACACGAGCCGCTTGTCATGCTGGAGCTCACTTATCTCCCCCGTCACCTTAAAGAGCAGGCACAGGCGTGGCCCCGGCAGTGGGCTAGTGGGCCAAACGTGCAGTGTGAGGAATGTCAAACTGAGACACGGACAGAGGACAGGTGCTGACGAGGACGGCAAGCAGAGGCCGTCGGACAGACGATGAGCTAAGTGGCAAACCGGAAGACAGCAACACACACCAGCAGGAATCCGTGCCAGAGCCACACACACGTTAACTTACCACCATCACTCGTATCCACTCAAAGTGCCAGGAAGCCAATATATCCTCGAGGATATGGTTTTTATCATGGCTGTCCTCCCAGGGGCCTTGTTTAGGGTCCTTGTGGATAGATTAGAGTGAAATTTTCTCTTTATAAGCCAAAGTAAATCAAATGTAATCTTTAGACAATGTGGATGTTGGGTGCTATACATTGTTCTCACCAGGTCCGATGAGGACTTTGATTATTTGGAGGGACCAGCTTCAGCCTTAATTTCATTTGTTGATACTTACCTTTGTTTATACTTACATACAAGTTATACAATTTCATAAGTAAAAATATATACAGACTTGCATGTTGTATGTTTTATTGGGCTGTTTTTTTACATTTTGTCACATTACAACCACAAACCTCAACAAAATTCATTGGAATTGATGTGACGGATCACCACGGAGTGGAGAATAACAAACACCTTCCACTCAGCTCTCATGTTGTAGGGAAGGTGTACTCCGGTGTTGTTCTGCCACACATAACAGTTTGTCTATAGATCACAAATTTTAATTTTGGTCTCATCTGACCCATAACACCTTCTTCCATATTTTGCCATGTTCCCTACATGGCAAACTGCTCTCATTTGGTTTTGGTCCAGCAATAATATTATTTCAGCCACTCTTCAACATAAGGCCAGGTTTGTTGGATCTCTGCAGCCATTTCTTTATAGTCTTGCAGTTGTGCCATACCAATTTCATCTTTTCAGAATGATGGTGCTCTGTGATATGTCATAAAGTTGAAATGGTTTTTTTAATTATTATTATTTTTATTGTAACACTGATTTAAACTTATCTTTGTCTCAGAACTGCACGGTGTGTTCCTTGGTTTTGCGAAGCAGTTTGTTCACTAATGTACTGTAATGAACCTCTCAGACCTACTGAGATTAGATTGCTCACAATTTGACATTGTTTACCAAGTAGTTACCTTCTGAAAACTGTTTGTTGCACTAGATTTCGTTTAAGGATATTGGACTACAGGGGTCTAAAGAGAAATTCATGGCACATTTTTATTTCTAACAAAACTGTTTATTTTTTTCTTCTCTTTCACAATTTGCGGTGCATCAATTGATCACATGGAGTGGTTGTAGTGCGACAAAAGTATGGAAATCTTCATGGAAAACCAATGTTTTTCAAAAGGACTGTGTGTTTATTGGTAACCCAAAGACTGAGCCGCAATCTTTACTCTGTTGGAACAATGCTGATTGCAATTTAATCTATAATTATTCAGGGCAAATGGACAAAACAGGACAAAGTTGAAACAAAAACAATCAAAAAGTGCTGTGAGAATAGCAAAGTTCAGATTGAAGAAGCAATCACAGAAAGTCAAAGAGAAGGACGGACGTATGTATCAGGGGAGAATGCAGATAGTGAGAAATGATCCATCAGATGTATGTGTGAGATAAAAAGAAGAAAAGCTAACATTTCAGTTTGTTTTGCATAGTGAGACAATACTCCTCTGCGTTCCTTTCACCCGATTTCTTTGTTTCTAGTCCTCCCTCTATTAGCCAAACATGATTAAAATGCAGTTCCTACCGGCGTCTCTGCTGAACAGCCGAAAAAGAGACAGCGAAATGGGAAGAAAAATGAAGCAGATAAGTCAAAAGCATCTTTTACAGCGTGACGCTTGTCATCCCTCACTGGCGGCGTGAAGAAAACAACACAACTTTTTTTCCTCTCTCTTCCCTTCTTTCTCATTCTTTTCCAGCAGTTAAACCTCCCAGGATACCTGAGGACAACCCCACTGCATCACAGGCTCAATAGCCTCCACAAAACAACATTTCAGTCACGTTTTTTTTTTATCCAATTAATATAATTCCCAGTGCTCTCCTTAGTCCAATTATATTATGCCATGTCCCCGACTCAGCAATCTGCACAGTGCCGTGACTGGGACTGAGAGAGGATATTTGGGGCTTAGGAAGGTGCTGCACAGCTGCTAAATATGGCACTGCAACTTGTTCAAATAATACATATTTACCTTTACTCAAACGGTTTGCCTTAAGTGTGAGTGTATTGACTGCCAAATGGCCCATAAAGAGACAGAAAATTAAACAGGCATGAGCTGAAAAAAAACAAAAAACGAAACAAAACAGAGAGATACAGTAGACATTAATATCAGCCTCACAACTTGGATTTAAGGCTGTGGCTTCTGAAATCAGATACGATCATCATTAGAGTATTGCATGCTTACGTGTATGCAAGCACTGTAGTAATGTCTATTTTGACAAGGCACTGAAATGCATCCTTACAGATTCAGAAAAAAATGAATAAGGCTGATAGGTCACACAAGAGAAGCAGCAAAACTTCTTAGTACTTGGAAGTCAAAGTTTTCTAGTTCCTGTTTGGAAATACAAAAAGAATGGCCACTGAAATCAGGATTCTGACTTTAAAAGATTGCAAAACAGCCCCGTGTTCACTATTTTATATGCAGTGCAAATAAAACATTGTGTTTTGCAGGTGAGAGCTATTTAAAAGCACTTATTTTAAATAGTTTACACCTGTTAGAAACAGTTGTACCTGTGGCGTGTTAAAGCCTCTAAATGTGAAGTTGTTCCACTGCTGTTTGAATGTGTAAAATGTCTTACTCAGCTTTTTACTGTTAATAGTAGTTAGCAGCAAAACTATGAGCAAATCCTCCTGGTTTTCCAACTTGCAAGTAGAACATGCTCATTATCATGAGCTATCCAAAGCCTAATAACAAGTTGTGCCACTTTTGATTACAATACCTGCTATGAAGCCTGTGGGATAAGTAGCAATGAGTCAACTCTGTGGGGAAATCTTTGGCCACTCTTCTTTGTAGAAATGTTTCGATCTGCCTCATTTTACAAGCATGACTTGTAAAATGTCATGCTGCAGCATCTCAATCAGATTTACGGCTTCAACAAAGCCACTCTACAGATGCATTTTTTTCTGACCCAGCGAGAGGTGGACCTGCCCTTGTGTTTTTATTGTACCAGGATAAAAAAAAAAAAATCTCTTTCAATAAAATTCTGGCCAATAAGTTGAAACATAATCAACAACGGCGACAAAATATTTTGGGGATCGTCTAGATGTTCCAAGTGTCAGACAGGTCTGTGTGTTCGTTTTGTATTACGATGTTTTTGGACGTAGGTCTCTGAAGTTGATGAATGTTTTGCCGTCTCTTTCTTATTGCTGCATCATGAACGCTGAGCTTAACTGAAGCAAGCGAAGCCTGCAGAGCGTTAGATGGTGGTCTGAATTTTTTTGGGATCCTTTGAATAATTCATTAATGCATCCTTAAATTTATTTGGATCCCACTGTGGTTTGCTGGATTCCTAAAGCCTGAGAAATTGCTCTGTAACCTTTTCCAGACCAATACTCATCAATGACTTTGTTTGACATCTGTTTTTGAATTTCTTTTGATTAAGGCTACATGATCTGTTTCTGTCTGAAGTTTTTAAGCCAACTTCCTGTTGTCAGATTAGGTTGACTTTAGTTATTTACTGATTCTACAGATCAGGCTTAAATCAGGGATAGGTGTGACAAATAAAATTGAGCCAAAAACATGATTCCTCACAGTTAATCAATGATTTAACATGGAAAGTATTTAATGGTAGGTTGGATGTTTTTTTTTTGTTTGTTCCTCTTCATAAGTTAAATCTTGATGTCGTTGTTCTATTTGTTGAAGTCACTGAGACAAATTTAAACAAATTAAAAATAAATAAATTGTTATTCATGTGGTTAAAGCTGCACCAGTTCTCAGTGACATAATCTCATGCTTTTGTAGCAACGTTCACTACTGGTGTCCACAATTGTCTGCTAAACTGCTAGCTTAGCAGTTTGATATTGTAGAGAGTCTGGGTGAAAGGTCATAGAAAGACATTGTTCACCAGGAAGTCATTTCTTCATAAGTTTAGTTGCTGCGTAGAAAAACTACGTAGTCACATATTCTGTCCCCCTCCCAAGTCATATCTGATAAAAGACAGGACTTGTTTTGTTACATAATGTACTTTTTTAATATATACCAAACAACAATGAGCTACTCGTTATAGCATATAGAATCAAAAAAAGCTTGAGGACAAAAACACAGTCTGAATATTTTGAAGCAACACTGAAGAAAGATTTTTTCTTTATATTTTGTAGTTTTTTTGTAGGAACAGGCAGAAAATAAAATTTAAACTTCTTCAGGTAAATGAAGTTACCTGATGAATTTCAGGTAATAGCTAGGCTTTGTGTCAGACTATATTATTCACAAAACACATGGTCTGTTTCAAATATGCTAATTTCTGCTATAATCAGTGATGTTCTTAAAAACTCCAAAGAGTCAAGCAAACAGCACTGTCTTAGTTTCTGAAAGACCACCCAGCAAATAACTCACCTTCACTCAACAAAAGTGCAAAAGTTTAGGAATAATGAGTTTTCTATTTTCCCTGTGAGGATAAATTTACCAAGAAATGGGACAGGAAGGCACTTTTCCTGTAGATACATGTGTGAGAGAGATATTGATAGATATACACACAGGAAGAAAGAGAGAGGAGGTGAACTAGGCAGTAAGCCCCTGAGCAGGACATGATTGCAGTGTGTATCTTATCTGTGTCAGGTCCTCCTGAGGCTAGTGGAGCCTAGCTGAGCGGAGCACAAGCGCTTCAGTGACCAGTCAACCGTGTGAGGGTAATCTGCTCACTCCTTCACTCTCTATCTCTCTCTCCCATTCACTCTATCTTTCTCCATTTTCCCAGTAAGCCCCCCTGTGGGAGAAAGCTGAGCTGCACACACATGCATGTTAGACACTCACAGAAACACCCCAACACATTTATCCACACCCACACACACACACCCCCCCACGCTCCCTCGCACACACACATAGCCTAAAGGTGATTGCATTCAGCCAGCTCTGTATGTGGAGCCTACAGGTAAGAGGAGATATCATGGGCTAGATTACACAGGGAAGACCCTGTAGCCAGCAGAATGGAGGTATCATCAGCATCATCAGTCTAACTCTGCTCAAACTGTCCTTTAAGAAGTTTTATAGTTTGACAACAGATAACATCTTTAAGACAGCTGATGAAATAAGTAAGGGTGCTGAGCAAATAGACAAGGTTATATTTGTTATATTTAATTATGTCAATGTAGATCTATTTAAATCCCATCTGTTGTTACAGTGCCTTGCAAAATCATTTATACCTACTGGCCTTTTCGCATTTTGTCACATTACGACCACAAACTCCATTATACCTTATTGGGAAATTGTGATAGACTGACGCAAAAATAGAACTGAATTTTAAAGCTTAAGCAAAATGGGGCGTGCCGTGGTGACGTAGGGGATAGCGCGACCCACATTTGGAGGCCTCAAGTCCTCGACGCGGCTGTCGCTGGTTCGACTCCTGGACCCGGCGACGTTTGCCGCATGTCTTCCCCCCTTTCCTGTCAGCCTACTTCCTGAAAAGGGACTCTAGAGCCCACAAAAAGACCCCCTGGAGGGGTTAAAAAAAAAAAGCTTAAGCAAAATGATGCATGTCTTTTTTTTATTATTAATAATAAAATCTGATGAGAAAACATGTTAGAGTTTCCAAAGGATTTGCGACTAAGGAAGAGGTTCAGCTTCCAGAAGATCAATAATCCTAAACATTCAGCCAGAGCAACAGGGCCATTCCTTACATTAAAGCATATTCATATTTTACAATGGCCTAGTCCAAGTCCAGACCTAAGTCCAATTTGCAGCCATTGGCAAAAACTGAAAATTCAGGTTGATGTCATACAAACTGAACCTGATATTTTGCATAGATTAATGGGCAAAAATCCTGGGCCTAGATGTGCATTGTTGGTAAAGAAATACCCTCAAAAAGACCTGCGGCCGTCATTTCTGTGGTTCTACAAAGTATTAACTTAACAATACTGAATACAAATGTTTGTCAAAATGTGATATCCATTCATATTCATTTACTTGTATTTTGCATTATAAAATTTCATCAGCAAAAATGTTTGAAAACAATGTAAACTTTTTCTATCACTTCTTTTTTCTATCACTTGTGTTGGTCTATCTCAAAACTCAACAAACTGCAATGAAGCTTGTTGTGTGACAGAAGGTGAAACATTTAGACGGTATGACCAAGGCACTGTGCTTCTAAAGCAACATACTTTGTTCATACACGGTGGAAATTCAGGTCTTGTTTGCTGTAAGCTGACATGAATCAACATAACAAATCAAGCAACATCCTCTGTAAAAAGCCAGCACACAGGAAAACATACAGCAGGAAATATGGCAAGAGAACTGAAGAGAAAAATGTAGTGCAGAGACTCAAAGGAAATGCTAAATGCAGGGTCTACCATCAACTAATCATAATTAATCTCATTTTAATCAAAACCACATATTGACAAAATAAACGTCATTCTCAATTAAAAAGCCTTCTTGCGGTTAAATTATTGAATAAATAAACAAATATATTGCATATTGTTTCTAATTTGTTTTTTAGGTTATTTAACCATCTGATTGGTGCAAAGTGCTATTATACCCATCCAAGTGTTTCAGAAACCCCTGATCATTCATGCAACTTCTTTGTCCCCGATGCTTGACAATAGCATTGGGGACATCTGTGCTGTTTGTTGCAGATGTTTTGCACTGAGATGGTATTTTAGGCTTAAATAGCTTTGGTTATAGGCCAGCTCCTTTTTGGACAATCAGATCACTTTTTGAAGCAAAAATGAACTAATTCATTAACTAATTATGTGGCCCCAGAGAAGCGGGTTTGTCGTACATTGCTGTGTGCGAATGTCGCTTGTGTGTCAAATTTACGGACGCACCAGAAACAAGGTTCAGCTTAGAACTTTTGCATGTAAATAAAAATGCGATTAAGTGCCTTTAAATATATGCAATTAACTAATCAAAATGAACGTGTTAAAGTTCTGGCCCTTGAAACATTTGTTCATCTCTGCCTTTCTTTCATCCTTCACGTTCCTGTCGGCTCGGCTTTAACAACTCAGCCGTCCCAATCAATTAGCCGACATGCTGGACTTTCATTGAGATTAAGTGACTAATATCGGTGCTTGCTCACGAGAAAGACACTTTTCACGTCTGCCCAACAATCTGCTAAGTCAAACCACATGTGGTAGGCTAAGGCATAAAGCCTGCAAGGGGTCCTCTCAGCAATGAAAAACAGGTGCTCTACTTTTTGGCCATGTAATACCCCATTTAGCCTCTGGAGCAAAGGTTATCCCGCTAATAGCTGCCTTGTGGTGCACAGGGAAGAGCTACGCACATGGCCGTATTGAACATCTGGGACAGATTGTACATACTTGCAACATATGCTTCAAGTTCAATTAAAATGAGGCCTTGGCACATTTATTAATCTTTTTCCCCTTCTCCTCGCTCTCTCTTTCGCTCCCTCTGCTCTTCGAGGTCTCTCCTTTAGGTTTGTGCCATAAAAAAGGCCTTCTTTGACCCGTCCTTCATACTTACTCATACCATCTGAAGCTGTAGCTCGCATTCAGTGCAAAAGATAAGTTTGCCTAGCTCTGGAACTGTTATTTGTTCTGCACTTAACCAGGTTGGAGGTTGAGAAAGAATGTGTCAAAGAATGTGTCAAAAGAAAAAATAAAAAGGAGCCGAGGAGGTGAGTGAGGGAAGAGTCAGAGGAGAGCAGAGATGTATGCATAGAAAAAAGTAAAATGTCCCTCTTTCAACCTCTGTACAGCTTCAATGAAATGCTAACAGTGAAGGAAAAAGATGGATCAAAATGTATGAACCCAGAGCTGGTAAAATGTGGCTTTTGTGGCAGCTGTGCTATCCAGCACCCCCAGCCCTCTGTGAACAGAGAGCAGGACTCTTTTTTTTTTTTTTTTTTTTTTTGGGTGGGGGGGGATAATCAGTTTGGGACCAAATCTGACTGCAGCCACACAAGCTGCCTCTGCACCTCATTTCAATATAAAAGTGAAAAAAAAAAACAGTTTTTATATAATCTGTAGCTTTCCAAATGCCTATATTTTCATTTCTAACCCTGAGAGGAGGGAGGAAATGCATTGAAGGAGGACAGATGTAAAGAAATGGTAAAAAAAAGAAAAGAAAAAAAGAAAAGGGTTCAAGGTTGTCTGGTGCATATCTTCTGTTTGTAGCTTCACTCGCTCCCCCTCCCGCACATCACAGCCTCTGAACTTCGCAATCATGAAACTTTTCTTATGCATCACCGTGGGAGAGGATGTAATTCTCACATATCTTTGTATGCTCATCACCAAACTGGCAGCCCGGCTGACTAACTAGTGGAATGACTGTTTGACCATCTGCACTGCATTTTTTACTCTTTTCTTCAGTGCTTGTGTTAGAAAAAAAACACAGTCTTAGTAAAGTCTGCAGGCTTACTGCTAAAAGGTGGGCTTAATTACACTATGCATGCTCTTATGGTAGCGTAAACTCACAAAAGATTTCCAAAACAAATAATGCAAATTATTATATTGCACTTTACTTGCTAACCAGTAAAGTGCACTATGTTCTATGCCCTGCATCACATATCAGATACAGTGCCTTGGAAAAGTATCCATAACCTTTGAACTCATTAGTAGAAAATAGACAACCTGAGCACACACATCCCCATAGATAGCTATATTGGTGGTGGCAGAATAATGCTGCGGGAATCATCATCAGACAATCAGCAGCAGCCGTAGGGTGATGGCAAGGAGACTTTTCAACACCAAAGCACAATTGCAATTTTGGAGTAGTTTGTGTTTCTCCATCACATCAAATTCCATTAAACTGCATTGAATTGCATGTTGCTGTAAAGTGACAAATGTGAAAACGTTCGAGGCATAAGCATTCGTTTGCAGAACTGTGTATGGCGTTTTAAAAATTAGAAAAATAATTAAGAGTTGGATCTTAGTAAACTCTTTGACCCTTCATACTCTGATTGGGTAAAGTATCGGAAGAAAACAAAGAAAAGAAAACAAATTTTAAATTAAATGAAACTTCTAAAACAAAATTTCAAACAGAGAAAACACGAGTAAGTGTATACAAAAACAGATTTTTTGGAAGGGTGGGGGGGATTACAACTCCCAAGTGGAGCATTTTTCAGGTCCTATCCAGTGGCATTTGTTTCAGTAGCTGTTCCTACAGTGTAACGAGCGGAGGCCGTAAAGCAGCCACCTGTTGTTACCTGATATTGTCTGGACAAGGACAGATGCTGTTTTACTGCAACATAAAGGCACAGAGAACGGACCTAAAAAGCTAACTAAGCACTTTAAATAGGTGCATGTTCCCAGAAAGAAGGTTGTGAAGCTTAATGTTATTAAATGCCAATTTAACACAGAAATACAGAAAGGAAAATCCAAGGAGAGTACACCAACCACTTCAGGAGACCAAAATAAAACAAACTACAAAGTGGAAAGGTGAGGAATGCGCCATGCATGTACCCAAAGAGAAAACTTAGAAAAGGTTAAAAGGTTGTACAATCTGTGAACATGTGTTTGTGCCTCAGGCGGTGAGAATAACTGAACAGGGGGAGGAGATGTGAGGGGAAGAACCAGTCATTTTGTTAGTCTGTATGTGTTTCTGGTCTGTGAAGCAGTGTCAACCTCTCCTGAGGCAGGGGGCGTGTGTGTGTGGGTGTGTGTGTGTGTGTGTGTGTGTGTGTGCTGAGTGCTTCCCAGACATGAGAAATAATTACCTTGTCATCTTTGTCAAAATCCTCATCCTCATCTTCCAGCAGGTCCTCCACAGCTTGCTGACAGATGCAGTGGAATGAGAAAAACAAGGAGAAAGAGGCATTAAAAACATTAGATAACTATCAGATAAACACAATCTCAATGGCCAAAGAGGGACATTAAAGCTGATTGGTTATGCTTATGTCTGCCTAGAATTTGTTAATGAGTATGGAGAGCCTGCAGATAGCACAACTACTGGATTTATGGGTGCTAAAAAGTCATCAGTCTTCAGAAGTAGAAATTTAATTTCAGAACCATTCTGTTGTTCAAACATGTTGACACTTCTGGAAGTGCAAGCAAATGCTCTGACTTTGAATTTCAAAGGACAGAAGATTAAAGTCTATTCAACTACGTAAATTACATTGCAATAAAAAAAAAAAAAAAATCAGATGACACAACATTCTGCTGGGAGGGGACAAAAAAATATTCTGATTCTGCTTGGCCTCTACTGAGCTCCTTAACCTTTCGCATTGGTCCGCAAACTCCACCTCTACTTTCAGTACGTCAACCTATTTCACTGCTTTCATGTTCTAGCAAAAAGATGCTCTGTGAGAGAAAAAGAGAGAAATGAGTCCTAAGCCCATAGAGAAAGTCACAAAGAACGGCAACTATTTGCTTCAGTGAAGCACGACTGATAAAACTGGAGCCGGCGTTGCTCTGAAGCCCCAAGACGCCACGAGACATACTGTACAACAAGAAGAAAAATTACTCGCCTTAAAACACAATCATATTTGCACACTTTCAGAACAACAAATGCTGTGCAGCGCAACAAGGGTATAAAGAAGTTATTAAGCAGCAGAAGTTTCACATCAAGAGGCATTCAAATGAACAAAATTCAGATTTTAATGTCTATACTAGTGTTTGGATATACAAAACATAACTACAGATGTATCAAAAATGTGTTCGGTGAAGAAAATCACATAATTCTTAGCTTGACTGACTCTGCCCCGTGACTTGTGCTTAGAAGCTAAAAAATCCTGTTTCTTTGTGATCTGTGAATGCACCACAAGGAAGAACAGCCAGGTTTCTCAAACTACAACATTCTTTGATGAGTAAGTTGTTGCTGATGAAAACAAAATCCTCAAAGCCGACTATTTTCGATACCTATAAGGACAGTGAAAACAAAAAAAATTGCCTAAGATGCCATTTTTACTTTGTGTTTTCGGCAAAGTTATCAGGGCAATTCAATAATCCTATCACAACAGCTATACTTAGGAGGGTGCACGTCATTTCGTTCTTGTTATTTTCCCAGTTTTGTTCATTTCGCACCTGATTTTCCCAGAAACAAAATGAAGAGGTCTGCCACAAGATGTAGATTCATACTCCACCCGGGGGGATTCTGACAATTAGTGTTCAATGTCACAGACGAGGCCTACTTTTCTTTGTGGGCATTCCTAATTTCAGTGTCTGAATAGCATAGGTCATTGCTGAACTTTACTCACCCTCTTTCTGTCAGTCAAACATTACAGTTACGAGGCCACACTCTTGCTTCAAGTGTACATCAGCAAACACTGATATTATGAGTCAAATGCAGTGGTCAGCCCCAGAATTTATCTGCTCTCTGCCAAGTGTTGTGTTACAGAGTCCCAAACTCCCTGTAAACTTTCATCAGGCCCCGACTTCACCACAACCCTTCCCACCTCCAGATACAGCACAAACTACTTTGGAGTCATCCAAAAATCATTACTAAACAAGACAATGGCCTTTGTCCTTTTTGTTTTTCACTGGAATACGGGGGGAAACTGTGCAGCGGCTGACATAAGCCTCTTATGTAAATGCAGCTTCCCACACAAACAAAGAGGAGTTCAGAACAGCAGAGTTGAAAGGGTAGAATCAATAGCCTGAATGTTTGTGAGTGTGTTCTATCAATAGCTCTGAATCACTTGGGTAAAGAGTTGTGCATGTATGAACAAAACTCCACATTTTTTACTGACAGAGGAGGAAGTGGTTACTCCGGCTGTGAACTCCATCATCCTCCAGACAAATAAGCACGAACTGTTCACATTTGACAGTCTCTTTATTGACACAGAATACACCCAGCACCACTTTATCCCAACACCAGAAAAAGAAAGTCTTGCACTCAGCAAAGACGAAAGATGTTTACACAAGTCTGTAAAATGAAAGCCTTGTGGCATTTCCAAGCAAATGAACTATAACTGTTTAAAAAGGCATCACAATTCCCCTCGAATCTATTCACGCATGCCAGCACAGCAGCATAATAGAGTCCTCCACACAGAGGGTTTACCAGGGCACGCCTGGCACATGTTCCGAACTTTAAACAAAGGAATAAGCGTGAGCTAGCTGGAGAAGCATGACCTACAGAGACAGGGAGAATGATAGAGTCGTTTGTCTCCCTCTGCTCTCTGCTCCACTCGCTCCCTTCTATTGCCTCTGGTTACAGATAGAAGTCATGTTTCCTGCAATGAGACACAGTGTAAAATTAATAAATAAAACGACACGGAGCATGTCATCTGCCCTGAAGATTGCCACGGCTAAACGCGCGCACTGGAGTTTCAGTAAGGGAGGATATAAATTACCACAGCTGATGAATTTCAAATATCTTTTATTCATTCTTTGAATTCCTCTCTTCTTGTCTGCTTCCTTTCGTCTTTTTAAGATCTGTTTGGTGAATTTTTTTATTCGCCTGCTTATCCCTCCATTATAATGTTGTTTGAATAACTATCATTACGCTGCGCGGGCATCAAAAAGCCTCACTGTCGACAGGAGAGCATTGCCCGCAGAGCTGCTCCAGTCAGTTCAATATATACCAAGCCGAAGATTACCATATTCAGACCAATGCAAATAATACAAGGATGATGCCGGGTATTACACTGTGCCCCATAAATACATAGATTAGAGGTTGATAATGTAAGTGAATTCAATGACATTGAGAATTTTAATGGCTCTGAAAGTGTAAATGTATCTATTTGGCCCAGGTTTAGAGCCAAGAAGCTGGGTTGGAGAAGAAGCCATGCAGTATGACAAGGATTGTTTTCAATCATTGCATCTCCTATTACGCCTGCTCACTGGAAAAAATATGTACCTCCATGCATGTGTGTTTGTATGTGCATAATCTTAGTTATGGTAGGGAGCCAGCAGAAAGAAAAATCGAAGATGCACCACAGTAAAACCTTGTGTACATAAGCATTAACTGTAAATTACAAGATTTGGTTGTGGATAAGCAGTGCAAAAATAATATTTTCAGCAGCTGCCTTTTAGGTACCTGCTTGCATGCCATCAACAGTGCAACAGCACCCCTAGTGTGTTTTTATGGACAGAGACAATGGGCTCAAGGTTGCAGAGGGCTATCACTGTCATTTTGTGACTGGAGAACACATGACTCAACAGTGCTACTGTATGTTGACGTTTTTCACACACTGGAGCTTAACAACAATAAAGTTCAGTGTGTTTTAATGTGAGAATGATGAAAAATGATACAAAAATAAAAAAATTGTGTGGCATGCATTGAGAATCAGGCCCACACAGCCAATACTTTAGAAAACCACCCTTCTCTGTAATTACAGCTGCAATTCTTTCAGAGTATGTCTCCATTAAGTTTTTACATCTTGAAAGTAGCATTTTTTTTTTTTTTACCTTTTCTTCTTTGCAAAATAGCTTAAGAGCACATGGGGACAGTCTGTGAATATTAGTTTTCAAGTCTTTGCACATATTCTCAGTCTAATTTAGTTTAGGACTTTGACACATTGGTTTAACCAATCCTCTGCCTGTATGTTTTGTATTATTGTTCTGCTCACCAGTGAACCTCCATCCCATTCTTAATTAGTTTTTGTGCAACAGGGTTTTTTCTAGGATTGTCTGACATTTCTGTCCACACATCTTCCCCTCCATTTTGACTTGATTCCTTGCTAAAGAGAGGCTTCCTTCCCATCCTCATGATGGATTGAACAGTGCATCATGGCATGTTCAGTGCTTGTGAAATCACTTTATTAGCTAACCCTGCTTTCAGATTCTCCACAACGTTATCCTCTGAACTGTCTGCTATGTTCCATAATCTTCGTAAAGCTATTTCGTCATTAAGCTTCTCCAGCCGACCTCTGATGCCCATCAGAACATCTGTACTCATTCAGAAAATACACTACACACACAAGTTGACACTGTTTACTAATCCAGTAATAAGAAACCTCTATTGACAACAAGCAAACCAGATTTTATTGGGAGGTATCACAGTAAACGTGGCTGAACAAAACTGCATGACACACTTTTCAGATTTATATGTGTAGAAAGTGTGTATTATCTTATTTCTGATTGTCAATAATTATGTTGGGCTGCACAGTGGCGCAGTTGGTAGCACTGTTGCCTTGCAGCAAGAAGGTCCTGGGTTCGATTCCCGGCCGGGGTCTTTCTGCATGGAGTTTGCATGTTCTCCCTGTGCATGCGTGGGTTCTCTCCGGGTACTCCGGCTTCCTCCCACAGTCCAAAAACATGACTGTCAGGTCAATTGGTTTCTCTAAATTCTCCCTAGGTGTGAGTGTGTGTGTGAATGGTTGTTTGTCCTGTATGTCTCTGTGTTGCCCTGCGACAGACTGGCGACCTGTCCGGGGTGTACCCCGCCTCTCGCCCGGAATGTAGCTGGAGATAGGCACCAGCAACCCTCCCGACCCCATTAGGGACAAGGGTGAACGGAAAATGGATGGATGGATGGAATAATTATGTTGGTCTACCAACATTAAATCCCCAAAAAATACATTGAAATTTGTTGTGGTACCATGATAGGGGGGTATATCTGCAGGTCGCTGCTGATCTAAATAATACTAACCACATTTTCATGTCATAGCCCTGTGTGGACTTACACATAAGTTGAAAGACACTCAGTAAAGAAAGACAACTGCGATTTCAGTAAATCAATTTCCTTGAGTCTAAACTGAGCATAACCTGTTTGGATCAATGGACCAAGTGCTTACAGCAGCTCAGGAAAAGGGAAAGTAAAATTGTACAACCTGAACTAGTAGCAACATCATTTTCAGCCTTGCTCAGGAACACCTCTGAGCACGCATCTCTTTCTCCTCCCTGGCCAGACGGAGTTCCACTCTTTCCCCTCCTCACCTTCTCAATGACAGCCGCAGGGGGAATTGACGCGGAGGCAGACATCCAGGTGAACACGAAGATATACTTTTCCCTTCTTTTTTTTCTCCCATTCCTATATCCCTCCTTCCTTCCGTCCTCCTGCTGTTTTTCCTCTTTGATATGTAAGGGGGTTTTAACCTCTCCAGCTGCTGAGGCTTGGCGTGGTGGCTGGCTGGGGGATCTCAAGGCCCTGCTTGGTATGCACTGTCCATGGGTGTGTATATGTATGTGTGCACGTGTGCATTGCCTACACTACAGTTTCTGCAGACTAGTGAAGGGCTGCGCGTCTGATAAGACTGAGCCAGGCCGACTCACATGGGGGGGGCTTCACAAGCTGTCAGAGCCATGGCCCTCAGAGGGGGGCCCTTCCTTCTGCACTGCCCGAGCCAGGGCTCACCCAGTGGGGGGGCTAGATAGGGTTGAGGCTGTGGTGCTGCAGGCTGGTAGTAGGGGGTAATAAGGGTAGCTATATATTCAGAAACGAGAAACCACATTGGCAAAGATTTGAGTTTTTGTAAATGAATATATTATTGCTATATTTTTAGTACTTGTTTCAAATATTTCATAGATTAAGCAGCCTTTTAGTAAACCTAATGATGAAAGATGACATTACATTACAACTAGAAACACGCTGAGAAACCAGTGACCCGCTGCTCAGAAAGTAAAACAATCAACCTTTTTCAGAATAGTGACTGCACACTATCAATTTAGTTAGTTAAGTTAGTTACTTTTTAGTATCACCGGGTGTAAAAAACTTCTTCTTTATTACAGGAAGTGGATTCTTGGCTGGGAAGCCAGAGATATCTTGAGAAACTCACATAAAAGGAAAACTGAAAATCACTATGACATTTTGAAACACATCTGCAGTTCATTCAGGCTGTAAGGGAGAGCGAGAATCATTGCAGATAACAAAAATACACCAAAGTTGCTCTGTTTCATTGTTTGGAGCTTTAAACCTCTGTTTATTTTACATCCTGGGCTTAGAAATGGAGGCAGTATTTTGCAAGTCTCACTGGTAAGGGAACGTTCTACAATTTCTAAAATACAGCGGACACAGAGACACTGCTGTAATAATACTAGAGTATTTCCACCCAGATTATCTCTGAAAATTGCTAAGACAAGCAGCTAAAGATGGTTTTATATACCAGCCATGCCTTTAGCCATGTTACCTTTTGACTGAGTAAAATCCTATTTTACAGCAAGTGCTTTCTCACACATGGGACGTTGCTACTACTCTCAACATAAATAATTAAGTTCTGCTCTTGGAGAAAAGGCAATGAAAACACTATTTTCAATGCTGTTCTCCTATCTTCCCATATTATAATTACTAAAGGAAAATCAAAATAGGCAGGTCAAAATGTACATAATTCCTGTTGATGCTCCTCTAGCAATCCTTTGTGGAACAACTTTAAAGTCTTAAACTTCCCGACTACATGTGTCTATAAGCTTCAGCTCAATATTTAAACTGAAAAGTTCACAAGTAGCAACAGAGGATGTGCCACACAGACAAAACAACAACAAGCACTTAGGCATAAACCCTGAACTGCTGACGTTGTTTGCAAAGAGCACAGATACTTCCAAAGGTTCAGTGTGATGAAGAGAGTTAGACAAACGGGGGAGGGGAGAAGGCAACATGATGAAAAGGGAGACAGGGAGGATTCTGCATTGGCGTCCCTGATGCTCCCGTCCCGCTTCAAACTCTGCCCGTTGCCTGTCTTTCTGCCTGCCAGCCTGCCATCCTATCTGCCAGTTTAGCAGAGACGGAGAGGCAGCGAGAGGAGCAGAGATGAGCGGTGCTGATGCCGGGGCGGCACGGGGGAAATCAGCGGGGCACAGGCGCTCCCAGTTAAAAGTGACATGACCTTTTGATTTTGTCACCTGTCACCAACTGCCATGTCTGACTCCACACGGAGGAGTGCCTGCCATCCACCACTGCTTCCTTCTCTGCCTCTGTCTCGTCGTGTCTCTCTCTCTCTCTCTCTCTCAGAAAAAGCTTCTCTGTCTTTTTCTGTCTCCTGCTCCCACTCCATCTCCTCTTCTCATTCTCCTTGTCTTTCCAGAGTTGTGTTCTTATGGGGAAAAGTGAAGGTGTGCCTTCTTAAAGGAGAGATGTGGTGTAATAGGCAGGAGTTTCCTTTTTCTTCTAGTTTTCCTGATATTTACTCTCCTCTACCTGTGTTTCTGCGTCCCCCTTAATGAGGGCAGATGTCAAGGCTCAGGATGTTCAGAGACACAGAGAAGCTATTTGAGATGCAAAATCGTGAGGAAAATAGAAGATATAAAAACTGCAATGAAGTCTAGAAATTTAAACGGTGAAATAAAATTGGATATTACACCCATCTCAGACAAAAACCTAATCATTATTATTTTAACACATTATGTACAGTTGCATGGATGACTTTACACAAACCAAAGTCATCAACATGAAATAACAATAACTAACTATTGGAATTCAATTACTTTAAATCATTTTAAACCGTTGTGCTTCTCTGTTATAATCAAACAAATGTACTTTCCTACAAAATAGCACTTATATGTAAATACTTAGGATGTAGAGTGGATTGAAAGTAGTTAGCTTTCTCTCCACCGAAGGCACGTTTCTAAGTGTGAAGTATCTCCGGGCCATTAAGGTCTCCTCTTCCGTAATGGGCTGGCAGATCCATTGGGTGAATCAATGTAATGGTCTGAAGCATGGGATAAAGAGGATGGCCCTCCAGTGTGACGAGGCCTAATTGCCCGTCATCCTGTGGCGGAAAGAGACATCACCATGTTCCATATGTACCCTCTGCAACAGCCTGCCCTCAAACTAACACCTTTACAACATCTGCTAAGGGCCTTTCTGGGCCAGGAGAACAGAGAGGAGGGATATGTGTTGGGAGGCGTCCCTACTTGTTAAACTCAGTGCCTGTCGCTCTTCGGTAAACTGATGTAAATTATTACAAAACTCTGCTAGTAAATATCCAAAAGTATTCATAACCCTTGATCTCTGTGACATTTAATGATGTTATAACCACAAACTTCTATGTACTATGTACTTCTATTTACTTGGACTTTATGTAATAGATCAACAGAGTAGCGCATGATTGAGAGGTTTTGGGGGAAAATTTTCAAGTCAAATGATTTCTACCAAAGTTAGCTGCTTTCAGAACTCACCTAATATATAAAGAGATATCAGCTCAGTATTAATCCAGCTGCTTTATGCTGACCTCGGAGGTTTGGTTGATGACATGAGTGAACAAAAACCATGATGACCAGGGGTCACGCAATGCAGACCAGGGATAAAGCTGTTAAGGGACTCAAAGCAGGGCTAACTCAAAATGCAAAAGTTTGATGATCTCACTGTTCAATCCATCACCTGAAAGTAGACAGGCATGTCACAACTCCAAACCTACTAAGATATAGCTGCTCACCTACAAAGGTCATTTACAGTGCATAGCACCCTGAAACCCCCAACACAGAGCATGGTAATGACAGTATCATGCTGTGGGGAAACTGAAGTTAAAGTTGATCGGAAGATTAACAAAACCAAGTACGAGGTATTCTAGCAAAGAAAAATGTGGAAAAGCCTTGGTCTCTGTTGATTAAAGCCAGTGGAGACATAATCTAAAAGACTCAAAGCTGGATGAAAACAGGATGAATACAAAACAGAGCCACAATTTTTAATTACTTAAGACAAGACTTTGAAAACCACATGTCCTTTCTCTTTACAAGTATGCCCTACTTTGTTTTGCTCTGATATAGGGCTGCACAATATGTTGTAAGTTTAACATTTTCAAAAAAATGGAACAATAAAAACATCGCAATTACGGTAAGTACTTGGGCTGCAATACTCATTAGCTAATTATATACATGCATTTTCACTATCTGGGATATCTGACTCCAACACACCCAAAGCAGAGACACTAAGGACACAAATATGACTTCTGAGTAAAATATGTTGACTTTATTGTTGTATCAAGACAAAATATGGGAAGTTCAGTCTTGCAACGTTCCCCTTCTTCCAGAAATCTGCCAATGCCCTAGTTGATTACATCCATTGGTTTCACAACTTAACATTTTAATCTCCAAATGACAGTGGGGATATATGCATGCCATTAAAATTCAAGTCCACCTCCCAAAAGAAGGGACATGACACAAATGTTGACAGGTTTACTGATAATACATCGTCAGGTTTTGAATGACAAAATAGTAGCTTATTTTACATAGATTTGAAAGCATACCACAGTCTCTTGTTTGTTTCAGAGAGCATGTTCCACTATCACACATAGGTCAGCTAACGGTGTTAAAGAATCAGCATCTTCGGGTCAGAGTGCTACAAGATAAGAGAAGAGGTCAGAGACCTCACTGGTGCAGTGCCTCCTTTAATCGCTGTTTTAAGGACGTTCTGACTGCTAAGCAGGTTCTGGTCAAGGTTGGGGCTAGGGTAAGAGGTGCTGATCTGGGATCTGTTTACAAAGCAGCATGTAACCACACAACAGTCAGTGACCCTGAATTATGAATTGCTACATGTTGAGAACACTTTGTTTTCTTGCAGCAGACAGGCCGATGGACTTGTTGCTGCAGTGTAGAAAAAGAGAAAGGTCTGCACGTTGAACCTTTCAGAAGAAAAATGGCCAATTCTTTGAGAAATATTGACTCAAGTGTACGTACGTTCGTTTTTAGTTTTCTCTCATTTTTCCTTGACTTTCTCTCTCTTTGCCCTTTGCCTGAGAGTGAGCTCAGCAGAGATTCCTTTGGCATTACCCTCAGCCCAGACTGCTGGAAAACCGAAGAGCACCGGATACTGACCCTTGCTCAGCCCTGCACAATGCTTTAATTTAGTGTGTTGTTAAAGGTAATTAGAAGGCCTTATTCTCCTTTCTTCTAGTTTACTCTGGTCGGTTCTCTGCCAAGACCAGGAGGAAAGCAGTGAGTCCACCACCACTTTAGCTTAATAAAGACTCGGAAGAGGGAAACCAGGAAAAGGAAGCAAAGAACCACAGATATTTTATGCTCTAAGTGGGATCAATTCTCCACCATATGTTCTGCTCTCCAAAAATTGGAGAGCAGAACTTATTTCTTAGGATATAAGTTCTAAGAAGTCATGTCTCTGTCCAAACAGGGACATGGCTGAGATGATACTTTGCATATAAAGTGTGAGCTCAACACGAATTTAAGAATGAACTCAATAAACTCTACTTTTACTACATGTTCAAGTCTTGGCATACAAGAAACTGAGATAAGAGAAAATAATCTTCATCCTTTTTATGTGTCTGTCTTGTTCGGGTAACATGAGGAAAAACATCATTGGTGGGTCTGTTTGCCTAACAGTGTCAGGTCAATTTGGATCTACAAAAGTGGGAAAACTAGATATCAACATTAATTGTTGCATAATTAATGTTGTAGACTTAATGGCATCAAAATGGACAGGTCACAACAATCATGAGGACGCAAAGATGGCAGATGGAGCCAAAGAAATGACAACAGCAATGAAACAAAACAAAATGCAAGTTACAGAGAGAGAAAGAAAGACAGAAAGACAAAAAGAAAGAAAGGAAAAGAAATGAAAGAAAAAGATATGAGCTAAATGTATGTACTGCACCAAAATGCAGGTGTATACTCAAGTAGCAAATGTAATTCACATTTTCTATTATGCCTCAATCTGGTGTGTACATCTCACTGTGTCTTTATGTTGATGTGTGTGTCTGCACATGCTTTTATGCACATGTGCAAATAAACAGAATTGGGCATTTCTTTCTTTATGAAAGTGTGAGAGAGACATCAGTAAGCACACCATCAGCCCTCATTGATACATCCAACACCCCCACATCCAAGCACCAAAACACAGATGTGAGGAGCAGTGAGAACCATGCAAAACCAAACCTTCATGTATTTCAATAATCAGAGAGTAGACACAAATGTGCATCAACTTTACCTAGGACACATAAAGCATTTTCGTTGTATTCTGTTTTGGATAACAATATGTACATTGTCATCCAACACATATGAAGCATGTGTGTCAAAGCATATGTGGAGTTTTTGCAATTAGATGTACTCAACACTTTTCTTGCGGTTACATTATTATTTCTGAATAAAAGGAAATAAACAAAAGTAATTCAGTCAGCAAAAAAGAGGACCATAGCAAAAAAATATCTGCTAGAATTAACAGATTAACTTAACATTCACTGAGAGCACATACAGCATAATTCAATGTTGGGGCGTTCTCACTTTTCCAGAGTAGTTTTACTCCAACTGTCTCCAAGCTTCTCAACTCTCCCATCGCCGCAAAATGTCTGCATCGACACTCCAGCACCAACAGAGCCTATTTGTACATTTAAGCAATTTCCGGTCCCCACCACACAACAGCGTTTATCTGACTGACTACTCATACAAGAGATTAAACAGAAGGGGAGTCAGTTATGAATTTTTCGCAGCACAAGAAAGTACAACCTTGATGGCTTGTGTTAGAGGAAGGGGCAGAAAGTCCTCTGAATCTCCAACAATCTGAATGTGTTGACAATAAAGTTCCTAAGTAAAAGATAACCACAAATCTTCAGATTTGTGGTTATCTAATAACACACACACAAAAAAAATACTGTAACAGAAAAATTAAATGAGATTAAAAAATGTGTAGCTAAGAGCTGGTGGCAGATATTTTCCTACTTTAAGGAAAGTATTAATAGTTCTCTATCGCAAGTGAATTAAAGTGTATCTACAATACATCAATAAATGTTTGCCTCATTTTACTTAAGATGTGTAGAGTAAAGCATGTAAGAATCAAATTCATCAAGCTGCATTTCTCTAAAGGAGAAATTACTCTTAATTTACTCTTTTTTTTGCCAGATTACACGTATTTAATTTGTCAGGCAATGTCGCCATCTACAGGTAAGAAAAATAACCTGCTTATATTTAGGTTTCATTGTTATATCTGTGCAAATTTATTTGTAAAGGAGTATTTTCTTATTTGAATATGAACTAAAAAACTAAAATAAATTATGCTGAAAGGCTATTATCGAGATATGTAAAAATTGCATCTGGCTAATTTTTCTCAATTTAATATCACTTTTTAAATCGACAAACAGTGTCAGAGGCTTTGAAACAGAGATTATCTCCAAAGACTTATAGATATGTGGTGTATGACATGCTCTGTTCAAATCTAATTCCACTGTTATGTATGAAATTACAATGACCGACAGCTATTAGATTTGGTTTAATATAATGACAGAATTTAATACGGGCTTCCAAAATTCAATCCAGTCTAATCCAAAGATTCCTTAAGAAGAGATAAATATACATACAGAAGGCAAGAACGTAAAAAAAAAAAACCTGAAGTCTGTTAACGGGTTATTTCCGACTGAGTCTTGGAAGAAGGCTCTTATTAAAATTAATCACTTCATTGTTCACGCTCACTCCATAGTCCGGCTCTCTCACTCGTTTTCACTCTCTACTCTCCAAATGTGCCTGGCCATGATTAAAACATGTCTGTTTCTCCATGACATTGCTTTGACATCATTTAATTGGTATAAGAGATAAAAAAAATAAAATGAATTAAATAAATATACTACCAGGTAAGTGGCGTAACATAGCTCAAGGTGACAGCCTATTATTTCTGTCTTCTCTTTGCCTCAAAGAAGGCAAAGTGAGAAATGTGGGATGTGGTGAAGAAATGCAAGATCCTTGTTTGCCAAAATTGGGTTTTTCATTAACAAAAACTGGCAGACATGCTTAAAAACATACAAATAAATTCAGAGTTTGGAAGTAACGTTTATTTAAAAAAAATGAGCTCTAAAATTTCTAAAGAAATGTCTGTTGCTTGCATCTGTACATCTACACTGATTATAGTTATAACTATGTAACTAATATCCACATTAAATGAATGGTAGCTGTGTACAGTTAAGACATATATGCATTGTCCGCAAATGTGAAGTATAAAATGAATTGTAATGTCTTGATAAAAAAATTTTTTTTTAATTCTGTTTGAATGACGGACAAAAGAAAGGCGGAACAGTTCCGAACAGAGCAGAGGTTTACTCACGACATCTTGCCTCGTATCCTTCCCCGACGCGATGAGAATGTAGTTCCAGGCCAACGGCAGAAGCAAAGCCAGAGGAATCATATAAAGCTCAAAGTTCCAGACAACAATGGTGAAAATCTGTCGAAAGAGAAAAAGGAAAGAAAAAATGAGGAGTGTAGATTGGGAACGCAAATATTTAATAACCCATACTGTTGATTGCTTTGAGGTGGCTGCATGTGCATTTGGTGATAATACACAATTGTGTGGAAACAAAACGGAAGATGGAATAAAGGCAATAGGAACTGAGATCCTAACATCTTGGCCCCACGGAGATGTGTTGGTCTCCAGTTCAGGAAGGAGGACGAGTTTGAGCCGCCATATCCTCATTCTTTCGTGCCAATCATCCAACAGCCCGAGGTCGTGTGCCATTTCAGATGCAGCTCATCAAAGCTGACCCTTTCGAGCACAACCCCAAACTCCAGAATATGACCCCACACACCCCGAGTCCCTAACCCTGTCACTCCAAGCCCCAATACCCTCTTCGGCTGCTCCAAAAGACTCATATGCCCTGTCTCTAACCTCCACTGCACCTATCTGCCAAAACCATAACCCCTACACCTCCCCTCTCATCACCAAACAAGAAGAGCACCATCTGAAAATGAACCTTTCCCTAAACCCTGTATTCTGGTTTTTGTAAGGCTCCTTCAGTCTCCAACAACAGATTTCTACAGCCGTTGGAGGAGATATCTGTGGGAAAGTTAAACTGCAAATGCTCATGGTTTGATATTTTTAAGCAGTATTGTGCGAATAGTGAGGCAGCTTTGTTTCAATTGTTGCTAAAAAAAAAAACTGAGATGGGTTATTGTGTGGGAACAACATCCATCAGAGACAAACAGACACAAAAGCATATTTATCCTTTCAAATAGTATCATGTTTAAAGCGCACAGAGATTTCTCACGACTGATAAAATCTTGGCGGCAATTATAACCGAACGCTGAAAATACAAGCCGTGCCTAATGCCTAATGTCCTCTAGCCAAACATATTTATCAAATTTAAGTACAACAAATCCATTATTTCAAAATAAAGAGCAAAAAAAAAAAAAGAAGATTTGAAATTAATTACTCCTCATAGAAATGCATCTCCGTTTAGCAATCAGCTTTGGCAGAAAACTTTCAAGACTGTTAAAATTGAGACTATTACTATATAAAGCAGATTTATTGGTCTGTGTTGCAATTAATCCATCCTGTTTGTAGAGTAACACTGTTCACAAGTGGAAAGAGGAAGGTTAATACAATCACACTGGTTTATTTCTGAGTGTGGATGTGATTGTTTGGAAGCTCTTGATTACTCTTGTAGCAGAAGGTTAATCTGAATACGAGTTTCAACAACAGCTTCTTCGCTGAGTTGGTTGAATACTGAATAGCAAAAAAAAAAAATGAAGGCACACTGTGTGCCGTGGCAAACTAGTCTTGTTCAGAAAACTTTGAATGGCTCTCATCCAAACTTCATATTAAAAAAAAAACCTTCATGCAAAATTAACTATAAGACACTGAATAGCCAGAATGAAAAATAATAAACTAAATTAAACATTAAAAATGTCCAGCACGTCATCAATTTTTCTCTAAGTTTCAATTCCTTCTTTAAATAAACCTGAGTGGTTTTGGTCGCTGCAGCTTAGAAAATCTCCCAAAAGGCTTGAAATCACATGCAGTCTCTCTCAGGCTCAACGTCCCTTTTCCCCCCACACACAGAGATTTGTTCTTAAACAGCTGTGCAGGAGAAACACACATTTTAATAATTGATTATTTGTATAGCAAAAAGCAAGACAACTTCTTCTTCCTACATCCTAAAAACATTTACCACAGTGAGAGAACAGAAAAAAAATCTCCTACAGAAAAACTCTTCAAAAATACTTGTATACTTCTTGTAAACTTACTTTCAAACCCATCTGCAGTCAGATTATTATGCTTTGTAACAGTAATAAACTCTGAAATAATCTCTGACAAAACAACGTGCCGTCGAGGTGCTGAAACTTGACTTCAATTGAACAAACAGAGGAGCTCACTCTTTTTAAACCTATTCTTGTAGATTCTATAAATAACAGCAAACATCTTTATGCAGATCCACAGTCGATCCTTTTAAGTTCACTGTTATAAATATACCGTACACATCCTGCTGTGTAAATATATTTTCTGGTTATCTAATCACTAGCTGGAAAAATTAATTCTACATTCAGAAGATGTTTATAATAATCCTCAGTTTTTTTTTTCTTTTATGCTCTTCTTTGTTTTTAATGTATTTTTTTTCTTTATCTGCCTGGGGTTGTTTAACTTGTCATTCCCCTTTCTCGTCTGTTCGTAATGCGGCTGAAGGCGAAGTTTTGACTGGCAGCTAGGGAAACCGGACACCCGGGCTCAGCGGTGGCTGGCCCCTGCGTCGTCTTTGTGCCCACCGGCTGGACACTGGGGGCCCTGCGGTACCTGGACCTTTCCACCTGGACTAGGCAATCGCAGCCACCGCCGTCAACACCCCCCGCTGCTGCTGCCGCTTGCCACACAAGATAGGAAGCGCTTCGCCTGGAGAGATGGGAGTGGGAAGGAGCGCCTGCTGTGGATGTCAGTGACCAGAGAAAGACGGAGGGAGGTGGAGGGGGACAACTACAAAAACACACTGGATCAAATGGAAAAAGTGGAGGAAGATTCTGAGTGAAGTTCCAGATGCAGACTATGGAAATCATTGGTAGATTACTCTGTGTGGTCCAAAAACCCATATGATTATGACTCTTACTGGATATAAGGATGCACACACAAACAAACACACACACACACACACACACACACACCCACGCAAAGGATGCTAGGCTCGCATTGTTCTTGTTTTCACCTATGCTACTGATTTTTATGGTGGAGGTTTGGTGTTGTAAACTTCCAAGACTTGTTTCCTTGTTGTTGTTTTTTATTTTTTTTATTTTCCATAAATGTGTTTCTACGTATATTCATAAACATATGTAATAGTCTTAGATCTATGAAAATTTATTTGGATTTTAGTCATAATTAAAAATAGCTATTTTTCTATTTGTTTTCAAGATCATCAACATTTATTATTTCTTTTTTGTACTAGTGTATATTTTTTCATAGATGGACATTTGATTTTGCCACTACGACAAACAGTAATAGTGATGGGTGATTAAAAGCACATCAGGAATAAAAAGAGTAGTGTTGTACCTTCAGCCAACAAGTCTAATCATAAAACAGTGTATCGTTTGGTGCAATGCTTTGTAAAATGCTCAGAACAAAAGTATCATTTTGTCATGAAAAACACAGAGAAAAGGAAATTTTATTTGTCACTGTCAAATCTGCTAAAATAGTTTAGCAGCAGTTAAAGCCCAAATTTGAACTGGGCAATCTTAACATCTGAGAACAATCTGAAAATCAAATGGCTCAAATAATTAAAACAGACATATTAAAGTAAAACCACTGTGTCTTTTCTTGTTATATTTTAGCACAAACATTCATACCCTAAAATATTAATTTATTTTGTCATGTCTTTAGAGTTGAATTTCATTTCAGTTCTGATCTTTTGTGCTTCTTTTTATTATTATTATTTGAAAAACAACAAGAGAGGAAGCTTTATTGAAAACATTAAGGCAACAAAAAGTCAAACTAATTCATTCAAGTGCTCAGTGTGGGGATTTTAAAAGTTTTATTTCTGGTTCGAAAACAGAGCCCGCGTCCTGACGGCTTTCTGCAGCAGCACTGTGGGAGGGTAATATTCAGTGCTTTGGCTTACATTAACCACACACCAGGCTAACTTTCCCCCTGCTCAGTCTCAGTGGACTGAAACTGAAGTTTGGATTTCAGAGTTCCCCCTTTATCTCTCCTACATCAATATCCATGCTGGCACTAAGTGTTGCCAGACAGCAACTCGAAGTCCTGTTAAGTTCGGGCGAACATGAAGAAAGGGTGGCGGTGGGGAGAGAGGAGGTGGAGTGGGTTGTCCTGCTTGTGACCAGACACTTTATTCAGCGGTGCTAGACTGCCCCCTGCTGCTCAATGGCAGAATAAAGTATAATTTGTGTTGATCTAATAAAAAAATCTGTCCAATCTGGTTAGAACATTGTGAAATAAAACAAAGCATATGTCCTCAGAAAGAAAAGTCTTCAACGTATTAATCCTTTGACTCTCAAACAAAA
Organism: Xiphophorus couchianus; assembly: GCF_001444195.1. Classification (NCBI taxonomy): domain Eukaryota; kingdom Metazoa; phylum Chordata; class Actinopteri; order Cyprinodontiformes; family Poeciliidae; genus Xiphophorus; species Xiphophorus couchianus. The sequence continues at coordinate 20,627,950 of NC_040239.1, forward strand.
AGGTCTCATTTTCTGTTGAGTCTTTATCTCTGGTGATTAAACCCTGACTTGGTATTCTCTGTCAGTCACGCCACAATATTTCAACTATCATTCATTTTGTCGCAAATCAAGCGAGCAGCAAAATGTGAAAGTATATCTTTCAAAGCTGTCCCTTGCTGTGGGCAAAGACGAACTCCCGACTTTAAAACTTTTAAAAGTTAGAGCGGTTCTTTGAAGAGAAGTCAAAGGAGCAATTTAAAGAGACCCAGAGTGGTTGGTGTGTGCCGCTCACTGCTGCAGCGTCACAACCAGACATGTGCAAACACACGTAGACACTCGAATGGTTGCTTCTGTACCTGTCTTTGCTTCCCCCCCACCCCTCTTTTTTTTATTTCAGCTGGGTGAATTTTTATCTAAATGCAAAGCAGGTGATAGGTGCTCCAGTTTCCTCTAGAAGTAGCTCCCTTGTCTGGGCTCTCTTCCTGATAAGAGTCCTACTTTGCCTGACATAAAAGAGCCTGGTATCATTTCCCCTGCCTCCCCAACAACCCCCAGCTCGCTGCCCTCGCCCTTCCCTGAGCTTCACAAAGCTGCCTCTATTTGCTCCCAATTCAGGGCCCAATTGCAGATAAAGTTACAGCAAATTTGTTTGGAGGAAGAGCCGCCGAGGCCTGTGGTCCCTCGGGCAATAACAGCCTTGTCTTGCAGGGGCCGCGGGGGAGAGCTGGCAGCAGCGGGAGAAGAGAACCCAACACCGCTCTGCCCGACAATGGCCTCAACTTTCTGCAAGGCATGGCGAATGGGAGGGGGGTCGGGGGAGGAAGCGCTGGAGATAAAGAAGAACGGGCATGGAAGGATGGATGGACGGGTGGATAGGAGGGAGAGATACTCTGCTTGCAGGTGTGGAGAACGGAAGCAGACGCTTAACCCCGAGACAAGGAATGGAGACACCATCCACAGGCACATACACACACAAAGACACCACCCATCATGCAGGACAGGAGGTAACTCCAGTAGCGTCCATTGTGCCAACGCCTCAGGCAAAGCTGCCACGGTGGCTGATTCACTGTCGGGATGGGTGGGTGACAGCAGTGTGGGTGTGAGAGAGAGAGAGTGAAAGGCTCCATGTGAGACTATGCAGTATCTCTCTTTCTCACACATGCACACAAAACACACACTAATCACAGCTGGCACTAATGGGTGATGTGTACATGCGGCTGGCATTTCACGATTGGGCAGAAGGAGAGCAAGAAACCATGAAGCGAAATTTAAACATTTTTTTCTGTGGGAAGGGAGTGTTCTGCTGTGACATGTTATGACAACTGCATTTTGATGTACTTCTAAAAAAAACCTCAGAAAAAAAAAATAACAAAAAAGTCTCAAATATATCCCCCTCAGGCTTGCTGGGGTCTGATAAAGTGTGCACATTTGTAACTTCTGAGACTAAATTGCCCACAGAACAGAAAGTTAGGTGAAACATCTGTCTGCAGGCAGGAAAGCACATGTGTGCGCACACACATGGACATAATCGCGCGCAGCAGCACACCTTCATGAATGCACCACCTTGGCCAGATGGCCCCCCATAAAAACCCACTTAAAGAGATGAGTGAAGTGATTAAGAGGCCTCTCAAAGTAAGGAAGAAATGAGATGAAGGAATGAAGGGAGAGGGAGGGGATACCTGTGTGGAGAAGAGGCCCTAAATACTCCAGTGCTTTTAGCTAAGTGCATACTCCTACGCTAGCAGACTCCCTAAAGGGTAGAGGTGGAGCTGGGAAGGAGGAAGAGGGGAGGGATGGGGAGGTGCACAATGACACCTAAATTTCAGAATTACTATAAACTATAAAACACTTTGTCCTTGGCACTAGATACACCCTTTGTCATCATCTGAACACTCTGGGTATAAGAGAGCACAATAAGAATTGTCTGAGCTGTTAATCCAGAATGTTGTGCACCTTGCATTACAAAGTGCACGTTTGAAAGCTGAGCAGCTTCATGGGTGTTCACAGAAAGCTTGAATTTTTTATAATTGTACCCTTCCCCATCATTTAATCATATAAATAAGACTGATTTTCATACATTTCTTGATCATTTTATGTGTCTGACCTGTTTATTTGCCCCTCAGATATAACTGAAAAAGAACAATGGCAAGTCCAAAGAAAAATAATATATAAATTATGGTTTGAAACTAATTATTCCACCATTTTTCACAATACCCAGTGCAATGATATCATTCTGACAACGCTCTTCAGTGTACAAGTTGCAGCTGAGTGAAGAAGACGTAAATTGAGTTATTATCAGCAATTGCAAGGTGTTAAACCCAAGTCCAAGAAAGCACAAAAACAGACAAGATATTCTATGAAGAAAATGTATTTTCTATTTATCCAATCCGCCAAGACACAGAGAATTCAGTAAAAAAGCAGGAAGGTAATGTTTACAAGCAAAATTCTATCTGTTAGGAAATGTAAGGAAACTTTTAGAAATAAAATTTAAGGTAAATGTCTTTTTACTGTACAGGAAAAACACACTTTGTGGTGGTAGGTATGCGCTAATTGTGCTAGCCACTTGTATACAGGCAAAAGACAATATAAAATGTCAACTGTTTAATCGCTGAGTATGTTTGAAAAAAATAAGGATATCCATTTTAACTGCACAGCAGTGGAAGACCGACTGCTGTCTCAATTACAGAAATCTTGCTTAGAGCTCCTGGTTGGTTACAATACATGATTGAAGTATTTGACGATCGATAACACAGTAAATAAGGGTTTTTTTTCTTTTGAAATAATAATTTGGACAATAATTTGGACAATATGTTATTTTGAAATTATTGAATAAGTAGTGATTACGGCAAACAGTCATTTCACTCTGTGCAAAACAAATATAATATACGGTATGTCTTTAGTTTGTTCTATTTGCACAGATATCTGTCTGGTAACCTGCATGATTTTACTGTATTTCTAGATTTTTTATTTTTTTTATTCAGAAGTATGCAGCTCTGTAACTATGTTTATTTTAGTACAAAAATACAACTTTTCAATTTTAAATGTATGTTGAATGAAGAAAAATGCATTATGTTATTCATAATACCAAAAGAGAATGGGCTAAAATCGGCAGGTCGGAACTTGAAAAATCACCCACAAAATGTGAGATCCCTGGATCTCTCAAATGAAATGCAAGCATGCATTCCAGACCCACACAGACACACACACAGAATATAATGGAAAACGTTAACTGATCAATACTATGTCTCTTCTGACCCAACTCCTGTGATGACAGTGTGACCTGTTGTACCAACACACACACATACAGCCTCAGTGAAGATTAAACTGGTGTCAAACGGCAAAATGGAGCTAATATCTGCAGGGGAGACACTTAGTGCTCCCATGGTAAAGGGCCAGGTCAGGTTAGGCCCACCTGTCCTGTAGCTACTTAAGTCAGTGGACATAAAGCAGACAGGACTAAATGCCTGCTCTGTCATCTTTTAGGATAGAAACCTCAAAGCAGCCTCTGACTGCCCTGCAGTAGGATGTCCTCTCTTGATAGCTCTGCTGTCCAATTATGCTTCCCCTTTTAATACCAGACGTAGATGACAGAGGAGAGCGAAAGCTATGTGGGAGTGTACTGGAGACAAGAGGAGAGAAGTCGTCCCTTGTCATGTTCAGGTACTGTTTGTAGTTGTGTTTACTCTGTAGATGGACAAGAGAGTCTAACTAAAGATCATTTCAGGCTGCAATGTCTAATCACTACAGAAATGATCCCAAGAACATCTGAGAACAACCCTGCTTGTTCCTCTGCTCTGTGTGTGTTCAGCTTTAAAAAAAAAAGTGCAACCGCAGGTGCTCCCACACCTACCACAAAAGCACAGATGCTTCTCTGCGGAGATTCCCATTCGAAGCAGCTGTTGATGTAGCAGCCTGTGTTGATCAGGAACATGATGCAGCGTCTGACTCGGTTGAAGTTGCGCAAAAGCATCTGAAGGAAAGCAACACACAAGAAAAAGAACGTCTTAAGACAAATGAAGTCTTCGTGTTGAAAATGAGCCATAAAAAAGAAAAGAGCAGACTGTTATTTAGACAGTTTATCATTTCATCGTGAACATTGCATAAAACATTTAAACAAGCTGGCAGGTAATAACACTTGGTGGGAGAGAAAATCAAGCTGAAAAAATGACACCGACGCTCTCGATGATTTATGACTTTGCCTAGTAACACATAGGATTACAGAGGTGTGTACAACATTTTTAATTCATGTATGGATAAGATTTAGATTAAACACAATTCGGCTTCCTTGTATCATCCAGTGGCACATCCAAACCTCTCTGTGCTTCATGTGTCAGTGCACTTGTAAAGAGAAGTAGAGCTGCTGCCATCGTCCTGGGTTTGAAGCCATTCAGGGAAGAGCATAACAGACCCAAGGACAGGAAACTACCCAATCAGGTCACCAGAAGGAGAAATTGTTCCCAAAGGAGATCCTGCCTTTCCAAAAACCTCAATGAAAAAAATACCTAGGGTGTTTTTTTTCCTAAGAAATTTAGTTTTTCAAAACATATGTTTTATTTCTTAATGCCAAAATAAGGTTGAGGCTAATTAGACAGTTGACATCACAACTTCGTTTCAGTCATTAAGTCAAGACGTTCCTTGATAAGAATGCTTACATTTTTATGTGTTAGTGCCCTTCAAAAGTATTCATACCCCCAGAACCATTTTCCACGTTTTGTCATTTTACAGGCACACACTTCTGAGTCATTTCAATGCAATTTTCTGTTATAAAGCAATCACAAACAGTGTATAATTGTGAGGTAATTGCCAATGTATTCAACTAGGCCTTTTGCCATGATAAAATCCAGATTTAAGAAGTACAACTAGTAGTTTTCCTGTAACTGCGATCTCTCTAAAGAGTTCTCTATTTCTGCAGATCCTCCAGAGCTACCATGGGAGTATTGGCTCCTTCTCTGATTTTTACGGTGCCAATTTGACAGCCATACTTTGGCATGATTCCAGTTGAGTCGTATTTTTTACATTTTTTGTATGATGTAATAATCATTTCTGCTTTAAACTTCTCAACAATATTGTCCCTGACCACTGTGATGTGTTCGTTTGTCTTTAATGAATTACACTGAATTTATATTAGATAAAATTACACAGAGGTGAGCTCGATCTAAGAATGAAGTGGCATTCGAGGGTAAATGGTTCCACTGGACACTAGTTAGGTAGGGCTGCTAGAGAAAAAGAAGACTGAGTAGAAAAGCAATTTCCTGATTTTCAGATTTTTTATTAGCTAAAAAATTATAACTTCTTTTCTTCCACAAATATGCACTCCTCTGTGTCAGTCTGTTTTATAAAATCCCAATAAAACACTTTTAAGTTTGTGATTGTAATGTCATGAAATGTGAAAAAGTTCAAGGCTTTGAGAAGTACTTCATATTGAATGCATTCTTCAGTTATGGAAACCACTTAAAAATTGGGTTATTTATAAATTGAGTCCAATGTCAATACCACATTTATGAGTTTTGAAGATGGAACACGTTTCCTCCCCCTACACACACACACACCTTGTTTTGTTTTTTTGCCATGTGTGAATGCAGCAACAGCAGGGGAGCTGCTGCTATACAAAAGAGCCATCACAGGGCAGTCCCTCCAAACCAGCCAATGACATCATCATTGAGAGACGCTGACATTGGTCCTCTTCATGAGTCAGGGGTGAAATGAAGATGGGGAAGAGAGGCAGAGCAGCAAAAGCGAGCCGAGAGAAGGGAGCAGCAGAGGAGGCAGAGACAGTGAGGCTGGGGGAGGAGAGGTGGCGAGGAAGGACGGAGGAGTTACAAAGAGGATGCGCGCTGTGCTGAGTCGGGACGAGGCCCGGGACCGCGCTCGACTGTGCGTGGCGTAACATTGACTGCTGAGCCCGAACGGTCACTCATATGACACATCTGATGCGGGCCAGCCCCTACCATTCATCCCTTTGTGGTGCCGCCACACTGAGCAGCGTGACAATGAAGTGCAAAGCAGCAATGGCAAAGAGGGCCAACTATAAGGATGGCCAATCTACTTATGCACCCCAGAGCTGACAGCTTGACATTTCTATTCACCATTCAGAGTGGATACGAGGGGAAGGAGATGAGAAAAAGGGGGGAGAAGAGGGAGGAGGAAAAAAAAAACAACAAAAAAAAAAACAAATGCTGTTCTTCCTTCAATCATCCTGTTGTGTCTTGCCTACACAGTTGTTGCGCTTTACAGGATGCCACTCAGCGGTGTTGTTAGCTTCTGCTTTAGACGTTTAAGTAAAATAGGGAGTCAATTGGAAGGAAGGAGGCAGATAAAGAAAAAAGAGGAGGTGTGGCATATGGTAAACATCAGCTGCAGATGTACCTGTTTGGACACTTTAGGCTCCTCCTCGATGTACTTTTGTTCGACGGGAGTCAACGTCCTGAGACCAGCCTTCACCTGGAGAATACAGCAAGCACAAAGTCTCACAAATGTGATAACGAGAAGAAATGTCTTGATTATTTCAAAAGTACTGAGCACTGGGATAGCATAGCAGCACATGCATATAGAGAGTGCCTCATGTCAGAGGCTAGAGAGAAAGAGAGGGAGAGCAGGAGACAGAGTTGTAAGATGGCCGCTGTAGAACACACACGGCGATGGTGAATGGGCTAACAAAGGCTGCTGAGAGGGAGTCTTCGATAATTAAAGCCAAAACGAGGATGAGGGACGACGGATGAGATAGAAATGAGGGAGGGAAGGGGGGCACAAACAGAATAAAGACAGCAGCAGCATAGAAGGGGGCAAATGGTGGGGAAAACAAGAGGAGGATGAGAGTGAGGGGATAATAAGGGGTGGGAGGTAAAAAAAAAAAACAGGGAGGAGACTCAAAAAAAGCAAAAGAAAGACTTACAGCATTAAAAATCACGTCTATTTCGAGAAAGATGACCCCTTTTGTTGGCCCTGTCAGCTCCTTGCTTTTCAAGACGTGGGCTTTGCGTTCTCCATTTTGGATCTGTGGGAGAGGGACATGACAGGCGTCTGTCTGGCAATACCCGGCTGAATCGGCTCCCCGGGCCACCTTTGAACCCCAGCTGCTGGCGCTGACAGGGAACCCAAAACAACTGTGGCAACTCTGACAAGTACCTGTTCATTACCCACTGCAGCTCGGCTCTGTCAAACCGAAATTAACTATCCTGGGGAATCACACTGTTACAGCAAAGCGCAAATATACGACGCGCACACTTCTTTCACAGGCTAGCTATATTCTTACCAGATATAAGAGACATTCTTCTTTCACCTCCAAGCTGGATCTTTCTGTCTATCAGCGTCATTTTCATCTCATCTCTCATTCACTTACTTTATATCCTCTCAGCTATCAATCTATACCTTTCCTTTTACTCAGCTCTTCCATTTATTTCTGCTTCCTGTCAACTTTTTTTTTACTTTGAGAAATAATAAGTGTCATCAGTGAAGTTGCAAAAATAACCTCTGCTTTTTATATCCCACTCTGTTTTTACTCTCTCTGTTCCTCCACTGTATGTTCTCTCTCTATTATTCCCGAGGGAGGAGAAGAAAGAAACACAAACAGAAATCTTGCCTTTGACTCACATTTAGCAAAGGGATAGCCACTTTCCCAAGGAAGTCGGCACTTCTGTCCCGGTCCTCGTCGTAAACGGTAACCTCAAGCACTGAGTGGATGTCCTTGACGTTGCTGGACCACACACAAAGACGGGGGACATAAGACTCAAATGGTGCAGAAGCTGTTTCATCTCACAGACTTATAGAAAGGATGAGAAAAGCCTATATAATAATCCAGTATATCTAACATCACAAGAAATACCACACCTATATAATAATAAAATACATAATGTTTAATATATTTTAAATAATTAATATTAATAAAAATTATATCATATTGCACAGCAGCACAAAGTATCTATTTATTTATTTACTTATATTTTAAATATATAAATAGGTTCACCAAAAATTGTCACATTTGACAGGATAGAAGATACTGGTAATTACACTTTTTAACAAATATATATATAAAAAAACACATTGAATATACATTAATGGAAATAAAAAAATATTTGTATATATCTTGATTTCTTTTATTTGACCTTGTTTCATTTTGAATTTGTTCACCAATTAATACACTCATGATAAGGAAAGTCTCACATTCAGGGAGAAATTAGATTTATTAATGTTATTGTTTTCATAATATTTTAACCTAGAAATTTATTTAAGAAAAAATCAAAGTTCTGCATTGTTAAAAGTAAAAAATTACAATATGAAACACACACGTCTGAAGACAATCAAATTATTTTCTTAATATTTATTCAAAATTAATATAAAAAACAAGGTATGAAAATGTGTCATTAATAAAGAGTAAAAAGTATTCATGTCAAAGCTACTCACAAAGTGAAGACCTTGTTCCACTCTGGGTTTAGATTTTTATAGACGGTGTGTGTCTGTAGCCGATCATTGCTCAGCTCCACCACACAAAACGGATCGCTTTTACCTGTCAAGTATAAATAAAGTATACAAATGTTGCCACATTAAAATATAGCATAAATTCAAAAAGCTCAGTCGTAAAAATTTGCTCCCTAAGATTTTTTTTTTTTAGGATCCAGCAGGTTCAGTGAATCAAAAGTATTTATATTCCCATAAGATACATATAACCTCATGCTACATGCTCCATCAAACAATCTAAATTTATAACATGGCTCTTTCCATTCTTCAGCCTCGGTGCTGAGCACATTAGACATTAATATATCAGCTGCAAACTGTTTCTGAAAACATGGACTTCAGGACACCGAGCAGTCAGGAGGAGGGCGATAGAAAGAGAGCGAGAACACAGAGGTCAACACGACTCTGAAGACTGGAAAACTTCAGGATAGAAGATAAAGACGGCCGAGAGTGGGACAGAAGAAACACATCTGCTCCAAAATCTGTGATTTTAGAATGAGCAAATGAAATACTAATGGCAAAGATGTATTTGACAAATAAAAAAAAGAAAGCTCAGTGTTGGAATTAAATTATAAAAGAGGAGCTCGAAGAAAAGAAAAACTCCCAATCATTTCATTTTTTTCTTTTATTAAAAGGCCTATGTGAGCAGAAATTTAGAAGAAAAAAAAAACTGATTTAAAACCTGGAATGCTCTGACAGTTTTTGAGGGTTTTTGGGGGCTTTTCTTATTTCTCCTAAACTTTAGGACGTTTGGCAAGCAATAAAAACATTTATCACCTGAGTCACTTCTAATTATATCAAGTCAGTTATAATATAAATTTAACCAAAACTTTTGATTCAGAATTTACTATAATTATGATATAGAGGAGAAAACATAGCTTCATCCTCCCGAGAATAAAACTAAAACTAAATAATCTCCCATCATATTTTCCTTGTGTTTAGCAGCATTTTGTATGAAGGAGTTGAAAAGGATTGAACCAGCTCCCTTCAATGGTCTCCCACTGAAAATAACAATTAACTCTGACTTTGATCATCACGGTTCACTAGAAAAAACTCTGATGGGATTGTTTTTGCTTTTTATTCATTAACACGTGAAGACTAGGTCAGCAAGTTTAAAGCATATTATTTAAAGAGACAACGGTGACATATTAGCAGAGCAGCAATGTTGCATAATAATGCTCAAGAACTTTGGGACCGAGTTCAAAGTCCCCCCGAAAGACTGTGTCTCTGCGTGTGTGTGAGTCATGGGAGGTGTGTGTGAGTGAGTGCCATCGATTGGTGTGATTTTCTTCAAATGTTGTGACAAGGGCAGGACATTTAGTGGGTGTGCAAAGTAAATGCCACTGTGATCAATGCTAAGGCGTAGGTGTTGCCTTTTATATCTGTTTGTGGTGCTCTATTGATCCGAGCGGTTCCAAGTTGATATTGGCAGCTCTGACTTCTGCGACTGAAAGCAAGATACATTAAAATTGACAAAAAGGCAGGGTACACAAGAGCCTAGTTTTCAGAGCATCTGTGTATAAACTTTATTTCCTGTATATTAACTGCATTTCACATAATTTTAAAACAATCCCTTCCATGGTTTTATGGGGCTCTTACAGAGCGATTGTTTCTGCCAGTGATATGCACAAAGACACCCCTTCACGAACACATGCAGAGTATAAGACTCAGAGGATTAGTGGAGAAAATTAACTTAAAAGTAAGATTCTGACAGCAGTTTTAAGTAATATATTTGCAGTAAAATATGGTAAAGTTTTAGAATCTTCCACAATTATTCAAGGAGTCTGCCTGGATAATACCGTTACCCCCCCCCAACAAATCAAGCCAATAATTTAATTTAAATGCAATCACCCAAATTTGGTCATGGAAATTATTTCTGCCGTGTGTTATCCCCCATCCAGTTGCCCCCAGTTGTCCCTCTAATATTCTGTCTTTAATGACGCGGCTGCATGCGTCGTTGCAGAGAGCCAGTTGTTATGGGTGATGAACTTTCACCTTATTGGCTGCCAAGCACCAGAGGCAGCTGTCTTAACCAATTACACGCACAGATTTGAGCGCCACTCAGCACCATCCAGGTAATGTCCGGGTAAAGCTCCTCCCGCCCCCTCTGGGTCCGACCTCTGAGATGCTGGCAGGAAAGGAGTGGACTTAAATTAATTTCTGCGCACTCTGAGGAAAATGTAGTGGAGGAACGCAGCAGAAAGACGAGGAGGAAAAAAGTAATTGGCCCTCAGAAATCTCAGAGCTGGTGGGAAGTTTAAAGATGGAGAGGAAACTTCCCAACATTTCATAATGAATATTATAGCGCCTAAGAAAAGTATTCACACCCACATTTTTGTCATAGCACCACAACTAGAAACTTTGATCTTATTTAGATGTTATGTGATAGAATAAGAAGTACTGTATAGTTGTAAGTTGGTGAGAAAGATATATTTCTGATTTATTTTTATTTGTTATTTCTTTAAGTGTTGCTTGCATTTGTATTCAGACTCTTGTATTGCTTAAAATATGATTAAACCAACTGTGTTAAGGAGCTACATATTTAATAAATAAACGTAACTAAATGGATAAATTAAAAAGGTACACTTGAGTATAATTTATCCACAGGATGAATCTTTAAGGGTAGAGAGATAAAAAGAAGGCCATTGTTTAAAGAGTAATAAGAAACTGTTGTCCGCAGACACTTTCCATCCACTTTGATTGAGTTTGAACTAAGAAGAATAGACAAAAAAAATTACATTTGGATGTGAAAAGATCCAAAATACTTGGGGCAGCAAAGCACTAACTTTGACAGGCTGAGCACAAATTCATGGCACACTTTTGAAAATTTTACTTGAACAGATTTTTGTATCAAGGGAATGTTTTCTTTTGCAAGGCTGTATTTTCAGCTTGAATTAAAAATGAGTTAAATATTTTCTTCACTGTCTGAGTTTTGTTTCAATATTGCCTGAAAGAAATCTTCTCCGGTTATCGTATGAAGCTGCTGCTGCAGGTACCCGTGTGTGAGTGAGCGAGCGTACGTGTGTGTATCGCTACTGAAATGTTCTAACAGTATAGCATCCACTCAGAGACAAGAGCTGGCACACAAAAGGGATTGTTGGTTTTAGAGACTATTTTCAGTTATCCTACTTGGGCTGGAGTGGAGCTACTCCACAAAAACACTCCAATTAGAGAGAGATGGCCAGAGAGAAGAGGGAGAGAAAAGGAGGAGGAGGAGGAGGAAGAGGAGGAAGAAAAAGAGAGGAGTGAGAGGAGCCTGAATGGGAGCTAGATGGTGAACTCTCTCTGTCTCACTGACCTCCTCTCTCTGTCTCCCCTCCTGCCTCTGTCTGTCTGTTTGTCTGTGCTTCTGTTCCTTTCTCACCTTGCTCCTGACCCTCTCTTGGTCTGGGTTGTTAAAATGGGGTGTTCATGTGGTGAGGGCTCTTATGGGGCTCTTACAGAGCGATTGTTTCTGCCAGTGACACGCACAAAGACACACATTCACGCACACACGCAGAGTATTAGACTCAAAACTGAAATAAGCCATTTTGAAATAGCCCCTTTTACCTATCAGTTCACTCGCAGTATGCATCCATCGACTCAATGGAAGAGAATATGCTTTAGGAAGCCAAAAGAAGTACATCAACTTTAGTTTTCTGAGTGTATATATTCAAAAATGTCTCAGATGGATCTGTTTGAATGTAAAACTTTCCTTGGCCCTGAGAACAAAGCTCTTAAAACAAGTAAGACAGAAACAAACTAGAGTGAGGGATCAGCAAATCTTCTGCTTAAATTGGTCCAGATTGTTCTTTTTTCCGATTCCAGTGAAGGCCACACACTAAAAATAACACTCTTCAGTGTGGAAGATGCTACTAACGGAAGAAGACACTATGTTTGTTGTTTATAGTATGTGAAAGGTTTACAATGAATTCAGATAAAACAAAGCAAATAATTAATCTGAAAAGTATTTTCTCTCAGATGCTGAGACAAGTCTGCATGTCATTCACGTTAAGAGAGCAAAGGAGTGAAACCTTTGGAGCATTTTGGGGCAACTGTGTGCAAATGTTTGAATGATTTTGTGTGATTTGTGAGTGAAGAACAGCCAGCACAGGGGGTTGTGCAGATGGGCCCTTTTTTAAGGCAAGATTTCAATTGATCCAAAACCTTTCCAAAAGTATTTAACATCTTACAATAGAAAATGCTAAGCACAAAACATTTCATCTCTTTTTTTTTAGTTTTTTGATCCTTTAAAATTAAATTTTAAAGGATCAGAAACATCCAGTAAAGGCTGTCTAAAAACTCAGTGACAGAACAGTGAAGACTACTGAAACTCATCATACTTTTTTCTGCAATACTAAACAGCTAACGGGTATTTTTGCAGTTTTACTGTTAGTTTATAAAAGAATCCATAAACCTCAGAGTGAATGATGAGCTTTGCAAAGGTGTCACGGAGCACATTTCTGCTCCAAGTGAGACCCATGAACCAGAGAGCCATTAGCCCTGCACTCTGACTGCTCCTGTCGCTCCCTGCAGTAACCCAAATCAACCAGCCCCACTCTGTATTTGCTAATGGGACTGTGGATGTTTCAAATGGAGGAAAACTCTGTCTCCCTGCCACATACACACACACACATACATCCTCCTCTCTACCAGATAATACAGAGTGAAAAACTAGGCCTGTCCACTGCAGACCTAATTAAAAGTAAGAATTAATGGAGGATAGAGGATTCAGAGAGAGCAAGCAGAGAAAGCACAGGAGGAGGGACGAGAAAGATTTGTTGGTTCAAATGTGTACTTTTTCTCTATTATTCAAATGAGAAGCCCGCATCTTTGTTTAAAAAGCAGATACAAATTTAGCGTCCACGCACAAAGTAGGCTTTAGCATTCTCTAAGGACTCACATTGGCGATTAGCCCCCTAAAGAAAATTACACCCTGACTTTATCTTTTAGCTCAGATTTGTGGCAATTGCTGGTACAGATAAGTTTGCAACAGAAACTGCTCAGCATGTTAAAAATTAAGAAAAAGCTCCTGTGCCTTGCAAAACTATACATGTCCCCTGAAGTTTTTCACACATTGTGACATTACTGTCACAATTTTTGAGAAATTTCATCAGGGATTTGTGCATCAGACAAACACAAAATAATGCCTAGACGTCAAGTATAAGAGAAAACATTTTGATAGAATTTAACAAATGAAAAACACTATAATGCAGCTAATATTTATATTCTACCTTTGTTACTCTGAAATCCATCAACAAAACCCTGTGCAACTAATTGCCTTCAAAAGTCAACTAAGTAGTAATAGAACCCATCTGCATGTGATTTAATCTGAGTGTGAATCCAGCTTTTCCTTGAAGACCTCAGTGGTCTTAGAGAACATTAGAGAACAAATGGCATCATGAAGACCAAAGATCACAACAGACAGTTCAGTGATAAAGTTGTGGAGAAGATTTAAACAGAGGGCAACAAACAGACAAGAGGCCCACTGTAAAACGCGGTGGTGGCAGCTGCACACCACCATGTTATTTCCTGTTTATTTCATGAAACAGGAAAAATGGTCTAAGATTATTGGACTGTGGATGGAGCTAAATTCAGGGCAATTCTTAGGTAAAGCCATTAAAAGCTGAAAAAGCCTTGAGATTGGAGCTGACTTTTATCCCCTTCCAGTTTCTTTGTTGTAACCCTTCCAGGGTTACAACAAAGCATCTTTTTATCTTAGAATGGTCCAGTCAAAGTCCGTAGATAAATCTAATGAAAAATCAGTGGTTCACTTAAAATTGTTCCACACAGATCATCTCCAATTATCTTTTCTAAGCTTGAAAAATACACACAACACTTTTCAGACTTTAAATCATAAAAAACTACATATAAATATTTTTTTCCCCTTACTAAGCAGTCATGCCTTACATTTCTTGGTTTAGTACATTAAATCCTAATAAAAAAAAAACAATGACTTTTTGTGGCTAGTATGTGCAAAAATGTGAAAAAGATCCAAAGAAATGAATACTTTTGCTGTAAATATGCAACCAAATAATAACAGAAGAATATTTAAAAAATTCTATTGTATAATTGCACTGTTTGTACTTTAGGTCACCGACGTACCTGTGACATCTGCCGCCATGAGTCCCTCAGCTCTGATGACCTTCACTTGCACCATGCCGACATCTTTCAGGTTGTGAAGCGACCTCCAGAGGCTCTACAACATCACAAGAGCAGAGGTGAAGAGTCAAAGAGGACAGCTAAAAGCATCGGAGTGAAAGGCAGGTCAATAACCTGACATTTCATTAAGAGAGGAAAGGGTAGAATATGTCCTTTACGGGGTCTTTATTTGAAAATGTAGAGCTGGCATTTATGGCCGAGGATAACAAAAGGACAAATGGTAGAATTTAATTTGACAAAATACTCCCATTTGTGAGTCTGCAATTTCTATTTTTTAAATACAGTAAGTTTTTGGATCACGGTGAGGGAGATGAGCTATTGAAAATTTCTGTAAAACATTTGTGGTAAATGCCTTATCCTTAGATACTTGTATAGCTCTTTGTCAAGTCCAGAGAAAAAGTTAGGTCTAGTATTATTGCAACATTACGTGCAAGGTTCTCTACATTACTTTTTTTTTTTTTTTTACAGTTTTTGTATGAACTGCTCTAGAATATTGAAGCACATGTGGGTCATTTGTATGTTCTGTGGTATTTCTTATTCATTAGGAAAAGCCTTGACATTTAAAACACATTTAGATTATAAAACCCATGCTTTGAACATCCCAAAGTGTGCTGTTCAATCTATCATTTAAAAATGAAAAACTAGTTTGGGACAAATGTCAAAAGTACTAAGACTCGACCACCCACCTAAACTTACAGTCCAAGAAAGGCAACAATAATTCAGAAGTAGCCTGTTCTGCTACTGGAGACTGTGCTGGAGAGATTCACCAGTCAGGAGGGAGAATTTGTTCTCAAAATATCTATTGGTGGGTCATTTCTAAAATCTACCCAGTGTGCAAGAGTCACAAGTAAGAAAAACATTGACAAACAAATTTGGAATAAATCCTGTTTGCAATTTGTCACAAGACACGTGGAGAAAGCAAAAAAAAAAAGAAAAACACGATGCACGTTTTAAAACTAACGCAGCACATCATCACCCTGAACTCAACATTTCTACCAAGAAATATGCTGTGGGAATGCTTTGTCTTAGCGGGGACATGGAAGATGGATAAAGTTGATGGAGGCATAGAACTATGTCCTTAAAAACTGTTACAGCCAACAGAAAAATTTTAAGCTTTGTCACCATAAACGCTGAAAAAGACCTCTATAATTTTTCTTCCTCTTCACAATTATGCACTGGTCTCTCACATAAAATCCCAGTAAAATTATACCTAGTGTGACAAAATGTGAAAAAGTGCCAGGCACTGTACCTGATAAACCTGGTACATAAAAGGAAAACCTGTGGAGATCGGGGCCTGTCTATGAGGCACACACAAGCAGTCCCAAACTTGTGATTTCACTCACATCCAACCACTCAGGTATAAACACAATCATTAAAAAAAAAAAAAAAAAAAAACTTAACTGGGGCCAAACTGAGAGGCGTGCCGGAACGTCTTAAAAGCAGAGCAAAAAACACACTTCACTTCAATTTATTTCTCTCTCTCTGGCAATAACCACTTCCATCCCCACAGGAGTAATTATAATTTAAATTTCAGAGTCAGGGCCAGGCTACAGACTTAATTCATTATTACCAACTCTGTCAGACTCTGCCTGTTTCCAGCGATATCATTGTCCAAAAAGCTCTCTAAAGGAGATGAGAGGGGGAAGACTGTGTGAAAGGGGGGAAAAAAGAGAGGAAACGAGTAGAGAAAGGAGAAGCATGTAGGGAAAGAGGGACAAGTGTTGAGTTTGAGAAATGATTCCTCAGAAGATACAGCTCCAGTGAGAAGCAGTAAAGAAGAGAGGGCAAAATAGGTCACAAAAGAGGCAACAGAGCAATAAAAACTATTAATATGTGATGTCTTTTTTATGCAATTGGATCAAAACATGTAGCAAAGAGCCATTTGTATTAAAATTAAAAGAAACAGGAGACCAAATATTTATATGACCGGTTAGTGGAGTGTCAGTTTTCTAATTTTTTGCCTTCCAACCCTTCCTCTGCTCTTCATGCCTTCCTACCCCCATCCCTGCTCCCTAAGGGAACATCCAGGGTTCGACTTCAATCCATGATTGCTAAAGAGAGAACACACCCATCCTCCACAAGGATTCAAATCCTCATCAGAAGAGACAGACACCAACTGGATTGGTCACAGGTAGGATGATAGACAGACGAGAGGACCAACAGCCATGCTCATTTCTCCTCACATCTGCGTGCAGGTGGAGTGATAGGGGAGAAGACAGAAACGAAGAGGAGGGATGAACAGAAAACAGAGGACAGATTATGGATAGAGTTGGCTTTCAGAAGATGAACCCTCTGCCCTCTGTGTGACTGACAGCCCGTCACCATGGCATCTTCTTTCTGTCTCTGTCACACTCCACAGACGTATAAACACACAAATGAATCAGAGCTGGCATAGTCTTATGACTCACTGTCATCTTTGCAGCATGTCACATTTCATCAGGGCTGCATTTCAGAAACACACTCATAGCATCTGCCCTGCACCCAGAAGTTCATGGGATATTTGATCAAATAATGGTAAAAATTCAAACAAAAAGCCATACTCTAACACCTGTTTCCACTGTTTCCTACTCATTTAAATCAGGATCACTATGTGCCAAGAGTCTCAGTGAAAGCTGCTCGATGCTCGTCATGCAGCCTCTTACTGGTTCTCACTTCCTGCCCAGGTTGTGTCCTTTCACTTCCTCTTAGAGGAGTGCACCAGAGTGGGTAGGAGAGGTGCTGCTGACATGTGCACGTACACGGGTGGTGGAGTGCCACCACTTCAGTGGAGGTCATCCCGTCCTCCTTGTCTCATCCACCCATCTCGTGGCCACCTCAAGCCCATTAAGAGCCATTAGTGTGCATGCTCCTTTGCCATCATAATGCATAAATCTCCTCTCTTTTTACCTCTCTTTCTGTGTCCTCTAGTTTTGAGGAACAACTAATTAGGGATGAAGGAAAGGCTGCAGTTAGGCAGTCACATCAATGCACTGCATGGTATAAGACAAATTCAAACACAGTTTGAGTTAGTAGGGGTGAGTACATGCATGCAATCTTGCAATACACGACATGTATACTCATTATAGGTACATCAAACAGCCGGTGATCTGAGTGAATTTTAAACTTGACTGGCCAGTGATTTGCAGGTCAGAAACAATCTGATCTTTTTCCTATCAGTGACCGCATCCCAACTGCTACTTGGTCTGTTGTCAACAACGCTCTTTTGGTGCAGAAGACATAGCTGTCTTATCATTGCTTAAATATGTAAAAATTCAGTCACAGAAGAAGATTTTAAAAAACAATCTTTTATGAAGGCATGTTTACTGTGTAAGAAGTAAACATGGGAAGGAGACTGAGAAAATTGCAGCAAAGTTGCTTTGAAAACATCAATTCTCTGTGTTACTCCATTAACTCCACAGGAATACACACAGAGACTGCTGTTACAGTTAGTAATGCTAACCACAATAACCCTTAATGCAAATAGCTAACAAGAAAAGTTGAAGACAATTGTAAATGTCAACTCGACATTTGTCTTCAAATCCAGTTTACCTGCGGAGTTGTGTAACAGACTCTCTCTTTCGTACACATGGTGTGACGTTGCATCTAGGGCCAATGCAATTAAAGATGCTAATACTTAATTATGCTAATGATGAATATGTTATTTATAACTGATTAGTGAAAGACTGCTTAATGCTGGTGCTAAGATCCTTGTGCTAAGATCAAACAGTATAACAGTAAAGCAGAGCTTTTACTTTTAGATATTGAGTTGTACATAGCTGTTATTCGGATGTTGTTGAAAAATGTTGAACATCTTATGATTTGCTGCATATCTATATCTTTAGTAGTGTAAACACAAGTTAGCAAGCTGCAATGAGAAGGATGCTAAGAGTCCTGTGCCACTCAGATGTATGTTTTCTGTTTTCATCAATGGCCTCAGATTAAACTAACACCTTACTGTGATCATTTAAGGGAAGGATTAGAATAATATCTTTTTCAGTGACACAGACATTTCTGACTCCAAAACCATTAAAATATAAAATACAAAGTAAAAAAAAAAATCCCTGCTGCACACTACTTTCAACTAAACCATCCAAAAGTATGTTTTCATTATTAGGCTGCATTTCCTGGTTCGCTGCAGTTTGTAAATCTACCTTCTCTTTATAGCTGCGATGATAACATAGTATTGATTCTCCCCACAGACACATAGCATTTTATGAGACACAGCCGAAACACCGTAGGTAGCTACTGTTTTTGGAGGTGCCTGCATGCGAATGTTCGCTTGTGATTAGCAGTAGTGGATGTTTTGTGCTGCACAGCTGATTCTAGGCTGATAAATGTCAGTCAGTAAAATGGGGTCTGCACATGCACGTACAGTACACATGCACACGCGCGCACACTGGGGAGATTAGCGGGCTTTCAGCAGCACTGTTATATATTAGTGGTGGTACTTCGTCTAACCAGTGCTCTTTGATAAGGTACATCTTTATTAAATTCTCCAACTGAAAGACTGCCAGTCTGGGGAAAAGGAATATGCTAATAGGCAGAGACCATTCAAGTCTTCAAACTGACCTTACTGTGCCCCTCCATCTGCAACCCCCTATTTTCTTCCCCCCCTTCCCTCTATCTTTCCATCCCTTCATCTCAAAGGAAGGCCACGGCAGAGGCAGACAAAGAGCTGAGGTTGCTCTGAGAGTGGGACAGAAATGGGGAGAGCAGGAGAGAGGAGGCGGCAGGCAAAAAAGGTAGGTGAGGGAAGTAAAATGTGCAGAAAAACGGTCGAGCAGAAAAACGGGGTCTGTGCGAGTTGTGAGAGAGGTGAAATAGCTTTTTCTTTTCATTTTACACGCCTTCCCTTCCCTTCCCGGTGCAACCCTAACCCTTTACCTCTCGCCCCCATTACACACATTCTTGGAAACACACACACTGCTGCGCTTATTCCCTCTGCCGTCGTTTTGTGGCTTTCAGGAGGGACTCAGCATGGTTTTGTTTCGGTCCTAGAGCTCCACCTTTTGATTTCAGGTGGTCGCTGCAGCGGCGAGCAAAACGAACGACCTCCTGTGGCTAGCCAACAAGGCACCACCACGGCAATGTATGTAGGTCAATGCACTGATGTTTGGCCACACGTTGGAAGGTGTAAATACACACCAGCAGGGTGGTATCGGTCACTGAAATCCAATCATGTCCTGTAATATGTCAAACACGGATGTGAACACACCCAGTCGCACAGCATCCCATGT
The DNA here is from genome assembly GCF_001444195.1 of Xiphophorus couchianus. Classification (NCBI taxonomy): domain Eukaryota; kingdom Metazoa; phylum Chordata; class Actinopteri; order Cyprinodontiformes; family Poeciliidae; genus Xiphophorus; species Xiphophorus couchianus. Next base: position 20,647,737 of record NC_040239.1, read on the forward strand.
TTTAGCAGTTTTCATGGAGGCTGTTGTGCAGAGATGAGAGCTGTCAGGGAGTCAGACCTCTTGATGAGAGCAATCTGGGGGTCTTTGTAGCAAAAAGTGACAAGGAGTGATGGGTGAATGAGACTAAGACAAAGACTTAAAGCCATTGTGTTAGAGCAGATGGATCCTCTACTCTTTCTACAATTCTATTCATGTCTAACAAAGTAAGCTTAATGACAAAAGTATAAGACAAGTTATATTCTAACAGCTTAACCTATGCCACTAATGCACAAGCTGCATTTACCAAATCAGCAATAGAAGTCTGCACAATTTCTTGTGGTCCTTTTGATTCCACATTTTTTATCTGTGTTGTCTGTGTTCTGTTTTGTCTGTAACCATGCCTGTAAATATCAACCTTACAGCCAGTGAAATCCATACTACTTATAATGACAATGTCCCACAAGTTTAAAAAACTTTATTAGAAGAAGTTTGCAAAGTAATGTTCAAAAAATGTGTTATTAGAAACAAGTGTTTTGTGTTACTCAAATTATGACAATAAAAAATGTGTTATTATTATTGCTATTTAAAGGTTATACAGGAAAACTGTAGATAGAATTTTAGATATTTGGCACATATCAATTCTGACAAGGTCTGATTTGTTTTGGCCTGTTATGTTAAAAACAGAAATAGCCCTCTAATATCTAACAATGCCCCTCTTGTAATTTACCACCCTGGGCAAAAAGCCATATTGCCTTTGAGAAAAAAACTATCACTTGCATGAACTTTGATAATTGTTTCTTATAAAAGAAAAACATATTCTGCTACGTCAATCTTTGATTTTTTCTCCCCATTAATTCAGCATTTTTTGACTTTCCTTCTGAAAACAATTCAATTCAAAGTCTTAAACCAAAGTGTCCACACACATATCTATATTGTCCAAACTCACATATCTTTGCATAATCTGGCGCCTTTCAAGTGGATCATCCAACATGTTGACGGACAGATCTGAGATTGAAACCGCGGCCGATGCAGTGAGTGTGACCAGCAACACCAGAACACCTTCTCCTTCCTCCAGCGGCAAGTCCAGCTTGTGAGTTTGTTCTTTACTGAGAAGTGACAGGTCGATAGTACACCTAAAATAAAGCAAGAAATACAAAGTTGAACCTACTGCACCAACTGTCTTGGGTGTGTTTGATGATTTCAATAAGAACATATCGTTCTCCTTGCTTTTGGGGGAGCAGTGATAAGAGCCTAAAAACAGAAAAAAAATTCAAAGTGTGCAAAAGGTAAGCAACAGAACACAACTTAAGCAAAGCTGACATATTTTATATCTTTTAGTAGGCACTTAAAAGCATCCTCTCAACTGAATTGATTTTCTGGCATGGCCTTAATGCATCTGGTGTTAAAATGGCAGCCCAATAAAAATGACATGACTTGGTTTCTGGCATGCCCTTCAAAGCAAAGGTTTGCTAAAGTGGGTTTAAATTTGCATAGTTACGCTATGCACTGCAATAATTCAACTTGAACAGGGGTTAAAAAATGAACAGTTCAGTAAGAAGAGAAAACATAACCACTTTAGATTAGGATGATAAATAGCTCTTCTTGTGTAAGACATCTTTTTTGTCTAAGACTAATATTACACACGTAAGCTCCAAAAATCTAATTCATCTCTGATTTTACAGAGCTGCATTTGATAAAAAAGAAGGAAAATAAGTGACTGGTGGAGACTACTGTACCTGCCCATAAAGTCATCCTTCTTGCCAGCATCTTTGTCCCAGACTGTGATGTCCAGGTAGCCTCCCTGCTCTTCATACAGATGGAAATCAAACTGCTCTCTCCATTGCGGGTTTAGTGTTTTGGGAATTGTCTGAATAAAACACAGTTGCCTCCACGCTCACTTACTTGCAACAAACCTGTTAAATCCTACACTTGAGCCCAAAATTATTTGTACACCTGCCGGATTTAGGTTTAAGCTTACATTAAAATAACAAATTACTTTCTGTTGAAGAATGAGACAGACATCTCTCAAAAAACAGTGAAGCAATGAAAAACAGTATTAATTAAAAAAAAAAAAAAAACTTTTGAAAATCTTTGGTTTTTCAGATTTTACTAAAAAATGTCAAAAATGATTATGGTCTTCTCAGTAATCAATAGAAGAACCTTTATTGACACAACAACAATCAAACCCTGCTTAAAGCTGACTAGCTTTTTTTGAATGTTTCCAATGGAGGCTTTCAAACCAAGTCTTTTTGGTTTGAAAGCCTCCTCGCCATCACCCTAATCTTTAAATCCCTCTGCAGATTCTCTATAGGAATTAAGGTAACATTTTGGAGTTAAGGTAACTCCAAAATGTTAATATAACTTGCAGTCAAAAGAAATATGTTGGTCAAATTAAAAGCTTTGCCACGGTTGTGAATAATTTGGGGCTTAAGGGTAAGTGTCATATATAATACACTTTACATAAAGGTATTGCAGTGTATTTGATCTAAAAGTATTATGGTAATAAGTAAAAAAAAAAAAGACAGGACACAAAAGATTTAATATAGAAAAATGGAAATTTGTCCAATTGCTACATGATTTTCTATGTCTACTCTGAAATGCTTGAGCTGTTTTTCTATCCAGTAACATACAAATAAGCAAAAAATACTTTTTCACATAATAAAAATAGTTGAACAAGAAGTCTGAATAGCTGCAGGGCAAGCTTCATGAGGAAATTTATGAAATCAAGCTATCTATTTTTTAAAATAGTATCTTTAAAGCTTTCATAGCATTATTACATAAGGCAATTTCATTTAATTATTTTACATATTCAGCAGCTATTCCTTTACCTTGCTCTTGTACTTTTGATGACCCATCCTGAACTTGACATAAGGATCACTGAAGCCGTTGGTGTCCATGGGCTGCAGGTTGCGACCTTCGATTAGACTGACGCTGACGATACCTCGCCAGAGCTGGGCTTTCCTGTGCACATCCGAGAGCCTCATACTCTGATACTGCAGACAAACACACAAATAAAGAATTATTTCTCACAAAATGGAGAATCCTATCAGCACGTGTGTGGAACAGATGCCAAAAAGCAAACAAAAGAAAAACTTGACCCCAAAATACAAATTTGGGGCTTTTGGTATACTTCAGGGCAATAACCAGCTTCGGGTACATTAATGTAGCCCAGAAACAGAACCAAAACAAACAAAAGATCACAAGTGAGAACCAAACATAATAATTCAACAGAATTTATTTTTAAGTTTTAATCTCTTCACATCCCATCAGGGGGTTATTGTAAATTAAAAAATAACTTTTTAACAAAAGCACCTTAACGTATATCAGATTGCATTGTTCTAGTTTTTGGTGTGTAAAGTAGAGCTACTGTGAAAATAGATTTGGCTGAAAAAGTTTCCAGTGAATTGTCTCAAAATCTGGTTTAGCTATGTGACACTGCTTACCTTTTTTATTCTGTGTGGAAACTTAAATCTAGACTGGTTCTTCTATGTTTTCCAGGTATGTTTTCCACCTCAACTGTTTTTTAGCTCCCAAAAGCCTGTTTAACCTCTCTTTGAATAATGTCAGTACCCTTCACTAAAACAAAATCTAGGCTTTATTTATCAAGCAAATACAAATCCCCTTTCCATCTCTACTTCACTCTCTCTCTCCTCCTTCCTCGTTAGGCAGCGTTTATTAGCATAGCTTTTGTTTTGCGGGTGAATTTCATTAAACTCTGAACAAACCCTGCCTCGTGAGTGCAGGCCTTTGATCTGGAGACAGAGCCTCTTAATTTCCATTCTCCAGACATTAAACAGTTGCGAATAGCTCCCTGCAATGAAGTCATCTTACCATGCAGTAACTCCCACATCTCCCATTAATTCTGCTCACTAGCTGCTGTATGATAATGATGAGGTCACTGTTTTGTCCTGACAGAACATGACCCATTTATTCTTGTATTGCTATCTGCAAAGCCTGGCAAAAGTATCCATACCTCTTCAGCTTTTCCCACACTTTGTCACATTGCAGCCATAAACTTAAGGCGTATGTTATTGGAAATTTAAGCGACAGATCAACACAAAGAAGTGCAAAACTGGGAAGTTGAAGCAAAATTATGTATGGTTTTCAGAATTTTAACAACTGATAGTTTATAAGTAAAAATAAAAACAAAATTTTCAGTTCCCTCTCCCTCAGGAAGAGGGAAGCTCATCAAAGTCAATGGGAAGATGGACGGAGTTAAATACAGGGAAGTCCTCAAAAAAATAAAATAAATAAATATAGGCATCAAATTGGAGTACAAGGTGAACAGGATGACAATCTAAACATAACAGCGATGCAACAAAAGGAACTATATCTATAAATGGTCCAGTCAAAGTCCAGACTCAAATCCAATTGCAAATCTGAGGCAAGACTTCATAATTTTGGCAAAAAATAATAATAATAATCTCTGTGTAGATGTACAAAGCTAGCAGAAACATACTCCTTGCTGTTGTAATGTGACCAAGTGTGAGAAATCCAAACAACCTGTACATACAGTACAGACCAAAAGTTTGGACACAACTGTGTCTCATTGAATTCAATGAGAAAGTGTGTCCAAACGTTTGGTCTGTACTGTATATTTCTTAATTGAGAATCAATAACCCCACAGAGATACTGAGAAGCTGTTTAGTACTATGACTCCATTAATGTTTCTTTGTCCATTTTAAAAGTTCAAATTAAAATGCCTTAATCAGTTGAAAATTGACTGTTTGAAAACAATCATACACTCTGTGTAGTCCAGCACACAGATGAGGAGGCAGTAAGCAGCAGAGGAAAACTAACATCAGCTAATTCATTAGTCACAGAATCGGAACTGGTCAGAGGTTTCAAAATATTCACATCACACAAGTTTGTGTGCTCAAATCCAACCTGGCATACACAGCAGACGTCTTTATTGTGAGTTTTAGAAACATTAATCCTGTTTCAGGAAATGTAGTGAAAGGTCTGAAAGTACAACACCTTTTCTTCTTAGTCGCATGACACCTTAAAAGAATTTTGAAATATGGGCAAATGAAACGAATCCAATTTTGAGCACAAAATTGTCTTTAACATTATTGCTAAAAATGGCTGACAAAGGAACAGTTAACGAGATTCATGCACGAGCAAATAAGGAGAGGAAGAGTCTCGATCAGCATGCTTCATGTTTGACCTGACAGCAATCAAAAGCAACATAAGAAACAAAAGTCAAAATGTAGCGCTTTATTCCAAGTACGGCAATATGCGAAACAGAAAATAAAGTCGAAACTATAATTGCAACTGATGGGGAAAAAAAGTTAAAAAATGCAATACGATCAATCACATTTCCCAGCTGTTTAGCTGGGCAAGAGTCCTGGATAATCCTAAACTGCTTTATTTTCTGACACAGAGTCTGCAATATGATACACACATCAAAGGTGAAGAGCATACACACCCAAAGAGCGTTTTTTTTTAGTGAAAAAGTGCTTCCTTTCTTGTTACTTCTGGGGTTTTTTCTCTTTTGACACAGTTAACATCAATAAACTTTAATATTAGGCAAAGATAATCATAGTCAATACAAAGTTTTAAAGCTATTTTTTGTTTAAGTAAAAAAAGCATACCAAGCCCTACATGAAACAGTAACTGCCTCCAGTATTACTGACTGACCTGTAAAAGCAAGAAATCACTTAAAAAACATGATTCAGGTCAACTTTGTCTGACAGTAAAATATTTTTGATGATCTGACACTTTTAAGTGTCACAAAGAGCAAATAGCTTTTTTTTTTTAATACGGGTCAATACGACAATGACTAATAAAAAAAATGGGACAACACTCCAGTCCTACTGATTCAGTAATTCTTTTGACTTTAAATGTCCATGTCCAATTTTAGTAAAATGATGTGACAAGCTGTACATCAACAACAATTTGCCATTCCTTTTCTTTACAGAAACAAACTGTGTTTTGAAGCCAGCAAAGCTAAGAAGAAATTAAATAATTTTCCTCCACCCTTGATGTGTACCTACTTAATTTGCCTTAAAGTAAATCTTTAAGGCAAAGGCAGCCTTTGTTGCACAAGCAACCAAAAACCATAAAATGTGCATGCCCTCTATTAGTGCAGATAGCTGGTAGTATATTGCAGCTTGTGGAAAATAAGGTGGTGACAATGGGAACTGAGAAAAAAACAGATGCTAAAACCACTGTGGAAGGAAGAAAAGGAGGATAGGAGGGAGAGGGCCGGGGAGACTCCATCCATGTACCGGGACACCAGTGAGGAAGGATAGGCGAGGTGCAGTGCGGTCGGTGGTGGAGTTACAGCAGAATCGGAGGTTTGGTGAGTTACATGCTGTTTTAGTTTACCTTACTAGATCGTTTCCAGTTTCTTCTCAAAAGCATGGTCTGTAAATGAGACAAAGCGGTTACAGAGCGCCTCCTACTGTCCTCTCGCAAAGGGTAAAGGGCATGGTGTGCACCAAGATTAGATAACAGCCCTGACCTGAAGCAAAGTGAAGGTTAAATGAGGAAAGTGGGGCAGTCACCATCATGCAAGTTAAGTAAGCAGAAAGTGTATTAGCAGAGTTATTACATGGTGTAATGATGTATGCATAAACACAAGCATGTGCCCAAAAATACTACAAAATCAATTATGTACCTCTCCTACAGCATATCTATCTTTATTCCTATTTTTCTTTCTTATTTCTACTGATAAATCCAATTAAAACAAAAACACTGCTCTTATCTAATTTTCTAATTTTTCTGAAGAAATATTGCACTAAAGAAGAAATTTTGCCTTATGGATAAAACAAGTTCCTTTAAAGTCTAAAATCTTTGCGGTTTTGCTACAGACTTTTAACATTAACATTCCCTAATGACATATTTCACAATCTTTGGTATTTTATTACCTCAGTAAAAGCTCATTTGTAAATATTTTACTGCCGATGATGCATTGCTTTCAAGGCATTTAACAGGAAATAAAGGTAATCAGGAAAAAACAAAAACATTTTGTCAGATTTGGCTCTTGTTTTCATGTTTTTCATAAAATGTAAATATGTCATTACAAAGCTACCAAACAAAAAATGATTATGTGCAGTTCTGGGCAAAAGTCATGAACCAACCCTCATCTGTATGAATTCACCAGAATAGCAGAAATTAGTCATACAAACATTTGTGGAAAACTGTAGCAGAAAAAAACCCTCAATGAATCTGACAAGTTTCTTCATAATGTCCTGATATAATCGCTAAACATAATTTTTCCCCTTAGTTTTTTTTTTACTGCGCTAGCAGAAAGTTTGAAAACTGAAATTGTTGCTAATCAGAAATGTTCTAAATTGTGCGGAATGATGAATCAAGATGCAGAGGTACTTTCCTGCTTATCAATTTAATTAACTTTTATTACATTTACCTGTTGGTACCTACTGTTATCACTTTAACCATCACCCCCCAAAAAAGCCAAAGTAGAAACAGGACGTGGGCATTACACTGCTTGGTAAGGGGATTTATTAAACAATCATGGTAAATTGAAAGTGCTCTCTCTATCATGGTTTTATTTTATACTAGACAGACAATGTATGCAAAGATGTTTAAATATTTATTTATTAACCAATAAAGAATAAGTCTAAGTTTGGTATCTAGTATGACTATCAAAATGTCACGGAGGGATGAGTTCACTCCCCACCTCCTAAACACGTGTTCTGCATGTCAGGACGTGAAGTGAGGACTTCTGAGCCCAATTGAGGTATCGGGGTTAGTTAAGGTCCTGAAAAGGAACAAAGCAGCAGCAACACATAATATGCAGAGTGCAGAAGCAAGCTTTGTAACTTAGGCCACCACAAATTGGCAGGGTATGCTCAATATATTCATCAGAGTGTCTGAAACATTATGTGTGAAGAAACAGCAGAGCTCCGCTTAACTGAGTGAACTAGTTCACAGGGATCGCCTCAGAAATCATCTGTACATTTACAAGTACAAGACATTTATTAAAATTATTTAAATCGCACCTCGAGTGGACACTGATTGGAGCAGAACAAATACATATTGCTTATTTTAAAGAAAGATTTAACCGAATCAAAACAAGCACAAAATAGTCAAAATCCAAGAACTCAACTACTTGTTCCCATGACTTTGTTGGTGCCCTTATTAGTACATCATTAACCACATGCATGTTTAGTATGAAGGATTGCTGCAAAGATGGCACAATCCAACCGGCTGGGCTTTCTTAGGTGTTAGTAATTTGCATGATAAACTGAACTTTACTGCATTGTTTAGGATACGATTATTGCCGATCTATATTACTGCACTTAAGTGTATTCATATAAATTGGATCTGTAAAATGTTTTGAGACTTTTATTTAAATTGGTGTTACATAGATGCCCTGAATTTAATTCAGTAACATCTAAATGATTATTGAAACCAAAATGTCCACTCTGTTCACCCTTTCAGACTAGTTTACACTTTGTTTCAGTACAATGTGTGAATAACTTTCATACTGCTACTCTTATTGCACCTAGGTAACCCTTTCATAAGACCATTCTCGATCTTGGACATACAACTGAAAATTAATCTCAGGTCCTGTCCCAGATGTCTGCATCACTGCCTTGTACCTTGTTCATTAATATTCCCTTTATATATAAATACCATTTAAACATTTTTACCACTTTCTAAAGAAATACAAACAACGTAAATATATATTTTTAACAAAATACAAAAAATTGAGGAATGGCTCAAGACTTTTTCACAGTAACATTTCTCAAATCAGTTACTTGTTTAAATGTTTGAAATCTACGTTTTCTTTTTCAGACCACTAGATGGCAACAGAGATGGCACCTCAGTCCAACCTGGTCCGTATTCTTTTCACAGCAGGAGAAACCCAAAGTGATGCTTAACCTAAATAGAGTTTATTTGTTTTGTCAAAAGAGTTTTCTGTGAACCAGAGCCCTGAATAAGCAGCAGAATTAAGACATCTGATCAAAGGGAATAAAATATGTCCCTCATGACTCTGCCCTGATTGGAGCAGAACATGTAGGAATCCAATTAAACAAACAAATAATTGAACAGAAATAAATGCAACTCACTGAGCGTGTCTGTAGAGGCACGAGCCAAAAATAATTAGTAATGACGATCTTCTGCTCTTTGAACATGCAGCTTTTCTGCACAACAAATGAACTACTCTTGTGTTTATGCCTTTGTATTTGCTGACTTGTAAATTTTCCAGAAGCTGTAGCTAAAGGAAGCCAACACTTTCCAGTTCAACATCAATTACATGTGCTTCTGATGTGCGGGAAACCAGTTGACCAACTAACAGTCCTGTTTATGAATTTTGTTGGTAACATATACTGTAACATATGTAGTCTTGCTATTGCTTTTAGAACCTTGCAAAAATATTCAGGCCCATGAACATTTGCACATTTTTTTGTAATGTAAACAAATACTGCATTGTATTTTATTTCTATTTTATGTGCTAGACCAACACATAATAGCACATAACTATAAAGTGAAATGAAAACGGTACATGACTTTTAGACTTTTTTTGCAAACATTGTAAATATTTCTCTGTGCCGCTTTTCCTAAACGTCTGTTGTGCACAGCTTCTCTCAATAATGCTCTCCTCATGCCTGTAAGTTTAGGTGGATGTCCGTATCAGCTTTGCAGTCACACTCTTTCCATTTTCAGATGACAGAACGCTGCTCTGTGAGATATTTAAATCACGGGATATTGTTTTATCATGATTTAAATCTCCCCACAACTTTATCCCTGATTTGTCTGCTGTATTCCTTGATCTTTATGACGCTTCACTAAAATTACACTCTTCTCACCAATTCAGAGATCTCTTTAAGCAATTATTTGAGTTGGATTTTAGTTATCTGAATCAAAGCATAGTCGGCGTACCATTTCCTTCCAAATCACAGTTTACATGACAAATTGTGTTGATCACATAAAATCCAAATTAAAATACATTGACATTGTAGCTGTAAAAAGAACAAATACTTTTTGCAAGGTACCAAACAGTTTTTGGAAGGTTTATTACTAGCTGCGATACCAAAGAGGATTGGATGAAGAAATCCAGAACTGCATGGAAGACATCAATCATGAAAGGGAAAAAAGTCAGATGATTAAAACAATCCCCACAGACTTTACGTGAATGTCTTACAGCATCCTTTATGTCTCCTTCCTTTGGTGACAGAGTGACGGTGAGTTCCAGGCTACCCAGGTCATGCTCAGGGTACTGTGGGTCCTTCAGGTCCAGAGTCACATCCAGCGTCCTACAGAGACGGAGATTAATGAAATGTATTGGAATTTTTCTTAACTATTTTTGGATGTTCAGATTAAATGAATAATTGCATGTCACACAAAGCCTTTGGAAATTCAATGACTACCAAAATGTGTATGAGAGTTTGAATTTCAGTTAAATTAAAGCCTTGTAACTTCTGTGGTTCCTTGTGAAGCAAATTCCAAAAGTCTACCAGGAGAGGGCAGCCACAGACTATCCTTGAACAAGACAGTCATGTCAGGATACAGCGTTTTGTTAAACATTATAATATATGAAGTACGCATGTATATTATATGCTTACCCATACAAGGTTCGCAGCAAACTGTAAATGGGTCTTTTTATGACTTTCTTGTAACAATGGCTTTCCTCTTGGTACCCCTCCATGAAGGCTACATTTGCAGAGTGCATGGCTAATACGCCATTAAATGGCAACATATTCTCCCATTTAAATGCTGGATCTCTACGACTTCCCCACAGTAACCAGTGGCCTCTAAGCTACTTTGCTGATCAAAATTTTTCTTATTTTTCAGTCAGTTTAGTTGGACAGCTGTATGTTGGAAGGTCTGCATTTTTGACATTACTCTTTCCATTTTCTGCCGATGGATGGCACAATCCACTGCAAGATGTTTATATCTCACAGTGGATGCGCATGTTGTGATGTTTTATAAACGAATCCTGCGTTAGCTTTATCCAAACCTTTATCCCAGACCTATCTTCTGTGTACTATAGTATTTATCATGTACTTTTTCATAAATGTTTTATAATATAACCCTGTAAATTGTACAGAACAGCTAGGCTTATACTGAGTTTATTTAATTAGGTTACTTCTGATGGCAATTAGTTACATATCAGCATAGCTGATTAAAAAGGTGAACACAATTAAAAGTCACTTTTTAAAAATTTTTGACAGAATATTTGAGTGGTAATACTTTTCCAAGGCACAGAAAATGTTGAAAAAGCTGCAAGTACAGCAAGAAATTGAGAAACCTTTGAAAACAGACTATGTCTTAGCATTATTTCTCTTTAAAACATTATGACTTCTTTGTCCTTGCCTATGACCAAGGGATTGGTCTATCTATACAGGAAATATAATCTGCCGTGACAAAAAGTAATTACAAATTTCTGGTACAAAAATGGTAACAAAAAGAACGAGAAAAAAAGAGCCAAAGAGACCTTTGATGTTCCAGTGACTCCAGGTGTAGATATGCTGACCCCATGAAATCATCCTGAAGTCCAAAGTCATAGTCAAACACCTACAGAGAAACACAACAACTGTCAGAAGAAAACCATAAACATATTTTACCTCCACTTTCCAAAGAGGACTGTCACAAAGTTCTAGCAGAGTAAGATGAACTTGATTGAGTAAAAGAGATAGGCAGTCTTTTACTTGCATAAACAACCATTACTTACTAATAGTTGTGTAAGTAGTACACAACTGTTTCTTACATAGATGTCATTGTGTCATTGGGCACAATGACATCTGAAGTTCAAAAACAGATGTACCTTGACATATAGAGGCTCCCTGAGACTTTCCACCAAAAGGATAACTCTCTCATCCCACACTGGGTTTAAATTTTTGTGGATCGTCTTGCTTCTGAACACTTCCTTCCCTCCGATTTTAAACTTCACATATGGGTCGCTGGTCCCTGAAGATGAAAGAAGCAAACAGGAAAAAAAACTATTAGAGAAATGTCAACCAAACCATGTAAAATAAAGTAGAATTATGGGTGAAGATATTAAAAAAAGGTAAATGTTCTCAATACAAGGTCGGGACAAGTTGACAAGAATTATTCTGGTGGAAAATGTTATTTCAGGTTTCAAGGTTAAAAACTAAAAAAAAAAAACTTCCTCTCTCAACATCACATAATTCAGAAACTGCTCTCCAGCAGAGAACAGTTCATTTATTTAAACAATTTCACCCCCTGAAATTGACTGAATGCTTAGTCCTTTACTTTTTTATCCTCTACATCGGCGTTTCCCAATTCCGGTCCTCAGGCCTCCCTGCTCTGCATGTTTTAGATGTGCCTCTATTCCAGAGCAGCTGATTCAAATGATTGCATGACCATCAAGTGCTGCAGAAACCTGTTGATCACCCATATATTCAATCCAGGTGTGTAGCAGAAGGGAAACACCTAAAACATGCAGGGCAGGGAGGCCTGAGGACCGGAATTGGGAAACACTGCTCTACATTATCTCCACTGCCCACATCATTTGCCACCATGGATTTTTACATCATCCAGGTCTATATCCAATAGCCACTTAAAGTGAAATTGTAAAAGTGTTGCAAAAGTATTGACATCGCCGGCACTTTTCACTTGTCATCAGAGCTCAACCACAAACTACTGTGTATTATAATGTGGTTTTATATAATAGACTCAGACAAAGTGGTGCATAATTGTGCAGTGGAAGTACAAGGACAACATTTTTTTTTTTAATCAAATATAACTAGCATTTGTGCCTTGCTGGTCTATATCAAAAGCTGCTTCTGTATTAATACTTTTGCAAGGCATTGCATATACAGTCCAATGAGAATAAGAGTAAAAAAATTCTGCTAAGCACCAGAATCTCTGTTCTCATGTGTCATCTGATAATGAGTATCTTGTATGATCATTAATTAGGAAATGTCTTACGCCCACATAAATACTTTCATGTGCTTATTACATTCAGTAAAAAAAAAGTGATGTCAAGAACTGACATATTTGTAGTGCCAAATAACTCTTAACATGCAAAGATATTTAATAGCCATAATAAAACCCAACACAAAACAAAGCATGAGGTCTGCTTTGTTTAAATATAAACTGCCGATGTTCTGCTGCCAGCAAAGCGTTGATGTGAGAGCAGCATCTGTGCTTACAGGGGCCTGCTGGGAAAACATGGCCATTTCCTCACATTTAGAAAACCTCTCAGACACATATGTTCATGTGTGCTCCAACTAAAGATACTACAGTAACACATATTTTTCCCTTTATACACAGTTACCTTTTACAAATCTCTGAACAACAGCAAAAGCAGGACGGAAGAAATGCTATAAAAAATAAGAAGAAAAGAAGCAGAACTGAAAGTTTGAGATTGTGCTGCTTCTTTTAGAAAAAGACAAGGGAACTTTGTAAATACAAGCATGGAAAGTATTTAAAACACAAAGATGCAATTGATCCTCTTTAAACTAAAGAAAAATAGTCCCAAACTACAGATACCATTGCCAAAAAGACGTCTTTTCCTATATATTGCTGTCTTTTTGTGCCTCAGTGGGTCAATATTACCCAGACACACATCACTGACTCAGAGGCTCTGCATCCCACAGTTCCAGCTTTATGGGGCCATAACGCACACAGGCTGAAGAGTATGAAATGGAAAAGGCTCTCGGTGTAGGAGGGTGATGGCTGAAAACGAGTGAGTGGATCCAGCAAGGAGAAGAAGAGGAAAAGGAAGCACAAACCTGGAAAACAACCACAGCTATCCACTTATGTCAGATTATTTTTCAAAGTTTCAGGCATTCACACCATTGGGGAAACTCAAATGAATACTTCACTCACTTTCCTAAGAAATGGGTGAATGTCTTACCACCTGAGGGCTGCTGGATTGATAACGCAGATATTGTAAACTCAATAATTTCTACAGAAATGAACAATGATTGACTCAAGTGTTTAATGGATTAGAACACCATAGGCTTTTGTTCACTTTTGAGCCATGAAAGCATGAAATAGAAGTTCATGCTTGAGGCAAGACTGGGTACAAAATGCACATATGTCACTGTCAGGTTCAAACAACCTAAAACATTAAAACATCACACAAATAGGAGAAAGACAAGAGAGTTTAGATTTACTTGCAAGGAGAACGGACAGGAGCGTGCTTCAGCTACAATCTCCCACCGTTCTAAAGCACGTTCTGCCGCACGTTCTACCGCACCCTTTCTTTTTATTTCCTTAGGGCAGTCCCAAGTTACATAGCTTATTCGGTTATCTTGAGTTAATTACATAGCGTTGCTGTTTCTTCTGTTCTCTTGAGTCACAGGCGTGTTGCACCTACGGGATGACGTAGTGCAGAGTTCAGTTCCTGTTTGTTTCCTTCTGTAGCTACAATGCAGGGACTGATGAACTCAGAACAATGGGAGCTGTTGCACAACAAAACAACTTCACACAACAAACATAATAAATACTAAATATTTCTAACAGTCACTCCAGTAAACTTGCAGGCATAATTGTTGTACAGATAGAGGTTAGAGGAAATGGTTTTCAGTCATGAGTTAGAGAGCTGAATAGATTTCATAACTGTGATTTAATAAAAAATGTAAATGGTTTAAGTAGATTTAAGGGGATTTAATAGTGTATATACTGGTGTAGCATTTTAGTTTGACTAATACAAGGTTACAAATACCCTGAATGTTTTAGGACCTATTTAAAAAGATCTGTAGAGATATTCAGAAATTCAGCATAGTTTCTTGAAGCTACTTCCACTAGAAACCCCACTTATCATCCCAGAAAAGAATATTAATGTATAAATATATGTGTAAAGTATGTACATTACAGGTTAAAAAAACAAACTTTGCCTTAAAGATATGTCTCCAGACATGTTTACTAGAGATGCACTGAAAGATTGGTTGGTAAGCTGTTACCATTCTCATGTTTCTTTGTACCTCGTCACTTAATTTCACCCAAAGACACCTTGAATAGTTCAATTGAAAGAACAACAAATTCCCACTAAGAGACAAGTGTTAACTACTCCTCCAAATAATTGTAATTTCAGCTGTGCATTTGTTCAACACAAAATTGTGCTTTTCTGGCATGATTTAAACTTTGATCTAAAAATTTTGCCTAGAATCCCAGATCCAGAATAGTTTCACATCAGGTCCTTCATTTTGCATGACTGTTATTGAAACCAAGTAGGAACCAGTGTGACAGTAGCTGGGAATAAAAATAAATCTGCTTATGAGAGCACACAGCAGAGGACACAGCAGGTAATTTTGCCATGGGTGTGGTACAACACACATCTGAAAGCGAATGGTAGACCTCTTTTTTGTGAGTGGCTTTCTGTCTTCGCAACAGCAGCAGAGAACATAATCAACCCCACATTTATCTCTTCTGAACACCTAATGGGCAACGACCATAAAATCTGCTGTCTGTGTGTATTTGCTGGTAAACCTGACTGCCGTTCCAGACACCTGAGCCCCAAAGATGATAAAACGGTGCTGGGTGTTCCCTGCTCGAACAGGGATCAAAATTTACACAAACAGAACAAAAACCCTTTCATATTGATAATTTTCTTTTACAAAAGTATCCTCACCTAAATAATGCAGTGGGATGGTTTTACAGACATGAATGTGCAGTCTTAAAATTTAGCATGAACAAGTAGCCCAGAGCAAATATTCAAATGTAATGACATGGTTCACTCACTTCTGGTTTCATTATGAGACCAGTAAGTCACGACCTTGTCCACATGATACTGTTACCTATAGGGTTTGTTTCGATAACATTGTTATGTAGCTGTAGCTAAACCAATATATGAGCACTCCACCACTGATGTGCTCATATATTTTGACAATGTTAACTAAATTAAGAATGGATTCTTGCTGTGGAAATAATCACTAGTGATTTTTCTTTCTTCCTGACTTGCTCAGTTAGTTTCACTGTTGTTCCTCAGGCAGAGAAAAACATTTGCTATACTTCTATGCACACTCTTACAACCACCCAGTGAACACCAGAGATGATATTTTAATGCTAATATTTTAATTTGCGCATGCGGTTGTGACGTCAGCGCGGCAGGTGCAAAGAGCCCAACCTGGATTTGTTGCACAGGATTTGTTGCCGCGCGCTTGCGCAGTATGAAGGAAAGAGGAGGTGAGCTGCACAGCAGGCTGCGACAACAAGAGACAGTGATCGGCGATCACCGATCATACACTTTTTCACGAAAATCGGCCGATTATGATCGGTGGCCGATCGATCGACACACCTCTACTGAAAACATGAAACCATCATGAGACAAAAGCATTTCAAACAGATTGGCAGATTTACAACATGGATGTGCAGCCAGGATGTCTGCAGCAACTGTGCGAAGCTATCAAGTCAATATGAAACAAAATGCCTATAAAATATTTCCAACAGCATCTTAAATCAATTCAACAAAGAATTAAAACAAAATGGGGCGTTACTCAGTATTAGCAAGGTTCTACTAAATATAAAGTCCTACCCTATGTTTTTTTTATTTCTAAGCATGAACGGGGTCTGACTGTTCCTAATGGTTAAAACTAAAACTTTCAAATTCCATTTCTGCTCTATTTAGTTGAAACTGGCACTGGTAGTGTCAGCATTTTGTTTTATGCATTTGGCAGTGAAATCAGCTTCTGCAACATTTACTCGCTAAAATATTTCCCTTTTCCTCTCAAAGCCCCTTGCTTGTAAAACAACTCAACTGGTTCGTCATCTCCCTTCAGAAATGTGGGAGAACAGATGAAAGCTCTGTTATTGCTAGCTCTGTCGTTATGTATTCTTGCATAATTAACCTGGGTTTTTGCTCATTCCCAGAACTGCCACAGCATTTAAATGAAAGAATTAGACTTTCAAGTTTCAACTCACTCTTGCAATGAAAGCTTCACATTAGATGAAGGGTTTTGATTTTACCATAAGCTTTTAGCTGTACTTGGCTGTGCGGGATTCTGCGGGAAGTTGTTAGATAGAGTTCTCATTGAAATCTCACAAGGCATTAATGATTAATTATGTTTGAATCGAGGAACAAACTTGCAATGTTTAGCAAAAATAAGTGCACTCGGGGCAAAGGTGGCTAAAACTACAACTAAAACCCAAAACCCCCAAAACAATCTTGCATATCATATTCTCCTCTTCATTAATTAAAAACATGTAAAGGTATAATTGCCCGATTGCTATATGAATGTAGCAGCATCTGAGATGCATTATTTTTATTTTTGCTGTGCTGATGTTGAAAGTTGTATTTTCTTTTTTGCAGAATAATAGACGTTCTTAGCTAAATGCAATCTAAAAATTCAAAGATAGTTTTTTCTAAGTTGGCCTGGGAAAAAAATCTAATTGTAGTTTCAGTTGTGTTTGCATAGTATTTAGTATTTGATTACCTGTGAATTAAAGATACACATAGTTTGTATTCCACTATTGTGACTGAACTGGACATGCGTTATATTGCTAAGTAAAATGTGGAAATGCAGCTAAATCACACAGATATGATAACTGTTTGTGTGATATGTTCCCCTGTAGGTACAGAGGCGTGTAGTGTATGTTCCCCGTTACAGAGTTCTAGCATTTTTGCATTTTTGTCATAGTTAGATGTTTATAATCATCAAACAAATTGACCTCAACACTTTGACAATTGTTTTTGAGAAGAGGCGTCCACCTGCAGTAGGTAAAGCTGTGCCACAATTTAAAAAATGTTCTAACATATTCTTGGCGAAACCTTCTATTAACAGACTTATAAAATATGCTAATTTGTGACTGCGGGGCGAAACATGATCTCATGTCAGTGTTCCTTTATAACACTAATGAGTGAAACAGTTAAATATTTAACTTCCCTATTTTCATCATCAATCTGGACTATTCATTCCCTATTAATGAGCAATAGTTCTTTACGAGCAAAGGCCAGAAAAAAAGTGTCTAAATTATTTATTAATAATGTATTAGCAGGCAATTACATTTCATTCTAAAATGATCTAAAAATACCTGTGGATAAAATGTTACCTTATTGTGTTTTGGAAGGGAATATGGATATTATATAAACATAACCAACATTTGGAATTAAATATATAAGTTAATAAATAAATAGTAAATAAATAAGTAAACTTTATTTCGTACAGGGCCAGGAAATAGTATTTTTTCTCCTACACTTACATTCTTAAGATTATAAAAATATTTTATTATAATATTAAACCACTACCAAACAATGTAATATTTGTCCTTTATTATTCTGATTCCACTGTTTTAATAGTGACTCTGTGGCGGTGGGTAAAGATTTGTGTTCCCAGGTCAAAACAGCAGTTCTGCTGAAGGCAAACCTTCTCTGCATCAGGGGACATAATCCATGTAAATAACCCAGGTATCCGACCCAAAGCCAAAACGCACACAGAAAAACAGCCTAGGTAATGAAAGGTTTCCAATAGGTTGCGATCCACAGAAAAACATTCAGGAAGACGATGCTTAGCAGCAGAGGTAGGACCTACCAGAACCAGGACTGGTTCATGTGTAAAACCACATGATGTAAACATGAGAATGTCACCGACCACCCTAAGCACAGTGGTTTCAGTAGAATGCATGTTTCTAAATCCTGAATTTAAAAAAAATGCAAAAACAAAATCTGTGTCTCCAAAAAGAAATAAAATGTATAGTCTGGTCAAAGGTAAAACCATAAAGATTATTTAAAAAAACTTGACCATCTTTTGCATGAACTAAACATCGGAGGTCTGAAAGAAGTAGACATTACGTTTGCGTCATTAGAAATCATTTCAAAATAAAACAAACTTGATAAAATTTTAAAATGAAGAAACTGCAAGATGTGTCTGTTTCACAGTGAATATATAAAATTACCAAAATTAATACCATGTGTAAGATTTAAAATTTTATCTCATGCAATAATTTAAATTCTATAACTCAAATGAGTGGACTACAAGTGGCTATGATTTACCTCACCTCTGACCTTAAGTAAACCTATTTACCTAGCACTAGCTGTTCAATAACAACTGTAGGAGGACCTACACCAACACATTACCTGTCAAAATATCTTATTAAGAACCACAATATGGATGAGGCTGACTGGCACTTGTCAGAGAAGAGAGCACCAGAGATGTAAAGATCCACATAAAACCTTCAGTCATGCTTGAGTTGCACTTAAGGACAGATTCACACGTGTGTGTGTGTGTGTGTGTGTGTGTGTGTGTGGGTGTGTGTGTGTGTGTGTGTGTGTGTGTGTGTGAGAAAGAGAAAATGAGAAACAGAGAGAGAGAGAGATAGTGAGAGAAAGTTCCAGCGCTTCATGTAGTGTCAGGACTGATGAATGGCTGCAGCTCTAGGGTTTCCCATTACCCAGAATGCAGTCTGGTATAAACGATGTTTTGTGTACGGGAGTCAGGACCAAAACACTCTACCGCAAGATGCTGGCATCTTACCTGAACACCTGCCTCAGAGATAGAGTAATTACAGGCTCCATGATGAAGATAATCAAATTTCCCCCAAAATTAACCTTTAACACAATGTAACAAGATTGTGATTAAAACCAGAGTTGGAAGATGCAATCACATATTAGATTCAGCTTTCTGCAGCTCGACAGAACATAAAGATAATGCAAAGCATGTATAAAAAAAAATTACACACAAGGTTAAGTAGAAAAAGGGGATGATTAATGCCAAAACCAAAGCTAAGGGATACTTGTTCTCTGATCTTTCCTTAATTTTAGGCAAATACCATTCTGGACACCCAATCTACAGCAATTCAGTCTTCAACAATGAGCATCAAGGATCCCAGTTTGTTCATAAAATTTTTACAGCACAACGTTTGAAAAATTTGAATTTGCACAGTCACAAAATCAGAACACATTATTTTTAAAAGCCTTGGCTCAGACAAAAATACATCAAACTCTGCCTTTCATGCATTTGAGTGGATAAATGCTTATTCAGTTAATAAAAACACAAGAACTCAATAAGGAATATATGGTAAACTAGAACTCTGCACAATGAAAAGCACTGAGATGCATTAGTCATGGACTTACAATCATTTTGACTGCAGATGCAATCCAGCAAAACAATGTTTGTGAATCCGTATGCATCCGTCTAATACTGTTAACTTTAGCTTGTAAAAATCGCTTATTGAAGCCAATTTATTACAGCTTTCCATACATCTCAAAACTTCTTTTGAAGATAAGTTTTGCATCTGCTATGCCTCTTATTTTTACAGAAAGAATAAAGTTGTACAACATTATCAGAAGGGGAAAGTATATGTCATGTGTAAAGAGTTTGGTTACGCATCTTTAATGTGTAAGCAACGCCAAAAGAAAACACAAAACACCCGGCATAATCAAAATGTTTTTCTTTTGATTTGAGGCCAGAATAAAGTCATCTTGTTTTGAATGCAACATCTTTCATAGTTTAATACAAAGTCGTTATTTGTGCTGTTTTAAAAACTTAGCAAAAGTATTCACACCCCTTGAATTTTTCCATAGTAATGGCACACTACCAACTTCAGTTTATTGTGTTGGAAAAAATTCCAACACGATAAACTATCACCTTTAACACAAAGTAGTACATAATTTTAAAGGGGAAGGAAAATACCGACTTTCAAATATTTTACAATCAAACATCGGAAAGTAGCATATAGATTCTAGTAATATATGCAATGACAAGACTCAGTCAAGATGTGATTCACATATGGCCTGGGCTGCGTCATTTTCACACAGGAGTATGCTTTGCTCTAAGTTGCTCCATTGTAGCTCTGGCAGTAACTGAAAGGCTAACGTATGCTTATACATAAAGTGTGAAGTCTTTTAAACTCTGTCAGGTTCTCAAAAAAAGATTACACTGTATCAAACTCCATTAGCTGACAAGCTTTACTGTCCATGTTCAGGAGAAGCATTCCCATAGTACAGTGCTGCTAACACCGTATTGTACAAAGGGAAGTGTGTGCTTTGAGTGCTGCTCTTGCATACAAATCAGATTTGAGGAGTGCTTGAGTATAAGTTGTTCTGTCAATAGGTTTGCCCTGCTGAGCTCTTCAGCTTCTCCAGAACCACCACATCTCATGGCTGCTGCTCTAATGAATCCCATCTTTACTTAACATTACAGTTAAACACTCTTTGTGGTGTTTATTGATGACTTGCACAGTGCTTCCTTAGATATTCACAGCTTGGAAGTTTGTTTTAATAACATAATACTTCTGTAAACTACTCCACAACATTATCTCTGGCCTGTCTGGTAGGTTTCTTGAAGCAGTTTGTTCACTAAAAAACTCTGATTTTTGCAAAGCCGCTATATTTTTTTCTGAAAGTAAAGTGCAAACAGATACGTCCTATCTCTTTATCAAGATGCTTTTAATTTTGCTTCGATGCAAAAACTTAACGGAACATGGTACGAATTCACAAGACACTTATTAGATTTACTAGATAAAAATATGTAAAAACCATGTGCATTTTTCTTTCCATTTCAATAATGTCCTACTTCATGTTGGTCTATCACATAAGATTCCAATAAAAATCAATATAAGTTTGTAGCTGAAACTTGACAAAATGGAAAGGCCAAAGGGATTTGAACATTTTATAAGGCACTTTATATAGACCCACTTAACCCCATTGCTTGGATTTTATTTCACATTTTTCACTGGTACCGTCTCCAAGACAGAGAACTGTCAGGAAAAATGGCAAAGAGGCAGTGATGCAGAACATTTGCAGAAGCAGACACTACCATCTTGAGCATTTATGCATTGTATCCAGACATCTGACTTCATAAAATCGCCTGAGCGAAGCTGATTCATTATTAAGCACCTCAAAGTTTTAAAAATGGGAACACTTAAGTCTTGTTTTGGGTTGTCAGCTGTTTTACAGGTACAAGCAGGATGACTTCTATGAGAAAATGGTCGAGACCTGAGGTTTACATTCTCAGCCACCCACACATGTACACAAATGAACAGCAAGAATGAAAACTGAAAAACTAGTGACAAGCTTCATCATGTGGTGTTTTACTGAAAACGTGGGCCACACAGAGGGTAATCTGTTTTCATCCAGGGCATGACAGCTAAGACAGAGTTAGGGCTCTGGGGAAGCGAGAGGATATTGCTGATAAGGCATTTTAAAGGAGATGCCTGACAGCTAGTATTGGCTACAGCACCAAACACGACAAATATGAGTCACTCACTCGCTGTTCATGTTTTTCTCTAGGTAAAAGGCTACAACTATAATATTCCTCCTGCTACAATTTATCTACTCCGTTTCATGACTCAAGGCAATTTTATGAGATCTAGACGTAAATTTAAAAAGGCAGAGAATGACAGGAAACAACCCGAGGATAGACAGTTTTGGATTGATCTTTCCTATTTCTTGTCATTCAATTACATTCATAATCATTTGAAAAATGTTTAAAATGTTGGTTATTTAGGAATGCAAACGACAAACAGTAAAATAACGAAGCTAATGGCAAAAGGCTTATAATCTTGGGATACTGCAAAATGCATGTTACAGTGATATAAATAAGAAGGGATGAAGGATTTTCTTATGCTCACTTCCTGAGCAGTAGAAAACAGAACATGGCAGGCAGATAATGTATCAGCAGCTTAGACATCTTAAGCACAAGGCTAAGATACAGATATGTGCCTTAATGCTGAAAGCTGATTGCCCCTCCTTATGTTCATCAGATGTACCCAAGTAATTTTACCTATAAAGAATTTCTTTAAAATATTATTTTTTCGTTCCGGAAAAACAAGAAATTTCTTGTTTGTAAATGTATTCAAACCAGTAAATGTATTCAAAATCTGCCTTCTTATTTTACCTCTTTGATTTGCTGTAAAACAGCAAAATAAAATGTTCATGTCCTGACTGTACTACAATCGAAAAGTGTGGTGTGCAAGTATGCGTTATCTAACAAGGGGAAGTTGTTAGCTAGGTTTTGGTCAAGTCGGTCAACTGCTAAGGAGGCAATCAGAAAACTAAGGCGAGGGAGCAGGGCTGTAGACTTGGAATCGTACGGGGGCAAGCTGGATGAAGCAACTACAAAATTGCTTTTAATTGCTGTTGTTCAACCCGTGGATAACCGGATGGATTTTCTTATTTTCTTTCTGCTAAAGGTCTGTCTTTGCTACTGGCCTGGGTCTATCCGTTTCTTTTCTCCATAATAAGCTGTCTCGATGGACTCAGGACAGAACAGGACAGGTGAGCTCTGCACCTCACTGCTCATTATCAGTGATGAAAAATGTACAGGAGAGGGCAGAGCAGCTTTTTTTTGCTGTTGTCATAGTAACTGTAGAAGATGCAAATAATTCATTAGTTACAATTTACATTGAGTGCAGATGTTAATTTAAGTAAGGAAAATTTCTTTACGTGTTTTTGCTAACCTGTGATTTGGTTTTGATTTGCCACAAGATATAAAATAATCCTTGGATAATTAAAGCTTAACTTAGGGTTTTAATAAATTGATCTACAAAAAATCCAACTTACTAGGGAGCAACTGACATTCAGGAAGTGACTAAAGAGTGCCATTTTGAAATGGAGGTTTTACATTGTTTTATTATCTTCTGAGAGATCCCGGTCTCATTTCTCTGAAACCAGTTTTCAGCTTAAATAAATATAATTTAAAGTCTAAGTGTTTACGGGGTATGAAATTTTAGGGAAAACTGAGGGAAACTGATAGGAGAGAATTCCAGAAGATGTCATGTTCTGTGTGTTAATTTGGAGTTTTCGGTGTCTCTGTGTCTCCGTGTTGTCCTGTTCTCCCCTCGATTACTCCCAGGTGTTTCTCGTTCCTTAAGTACCCCGTGTGTATTTAGTGTCACCTGTGTCTCTGCATCTCTGTCGGGTCCTTGTCTAGTGTGCGCTTAGTCCTTCGTGTTGTCCTTTGGTAACCGGTTGCTACCGGCGTCGAGCCCTGGCTTCCGCTCGGCCGTGCTGCCCGGTGTTTGTGGACTGTTTTGGTTTTTGTTCATTAAATCATCATTTCTCACTGCATCCTGGGTCTGCTGCGTCTGCCTCACCACCACCACTTCATGACAGAAGATGTACAAAACTCAACGCAAAACACAATCCAGAAAAAAATCAAAATAAAGATCAGAACACAAACCAAAAAAATTTAATTTTCATCTGCATTATGATGAAAAAAGTCCTTGTCATAACTTATGGCAACAGAGGTTTATGTCTACTTTTATAATGGCGCTTGGGCAGCATGGACAACCACCCAGGGCATCATCATGTGGGCGGCAGCATGATGAAGTGACTGTATCTACACTGAAATAATATATGCTGGACACCTTTTATGACAAACTGTACTTTCTTTGGCACTTTTTCAGATGGTGGGTAGTAGGGAATTTTCCATAAAAAAAGAAATCTAAAAAACGATCTCTATTTTCAGTCAGCAAAATAAAAAAAACCTACTAAATATAGCCGTAAATGAATGTTTTTATCTGAAGAAGCAGCCTAATTGACATCTAAGAAGGAAGTTTCAATGAAATGCATAAAAAAATAAACATTTTGGTGCAAGTCAAAAATTCCCTAAAATGAAATATTTTAAAAAACAAACAAAAAATCCCTATTTCCTACCACTAATATCAATGAAACTATTAAAGATGGCCAAAATGGATGACTTTATATTATTCAGCAGCCCAATTTATCTTTAGTAGAGAAGTTTTATTTAAATCTGATGAAAGATACAAATTTGAGGAGCGGTCAAAAAATACTCAATTTTGTCAATCTTTGAATTTTTTTCCGTCTGTCAAATTAGCTTTCGTAGCATTTTTGTGGCCTAATAAATCTTTATTAAACAGTCCCAGACACCTACAAAAAATTGAGCTTGTTAAGCTTTTGGGGCTTGGTTTCAACATATATTTTTTAATATGGTATCCCAAAAATGCCATGTCTGCTCTTAGGGTCAACTTTGAAATTTGTTTTATTTTTCAAAATAACATTTTTTAAAGAAACTTCATTTTTAAAGTAAGCCATTTATACCATGCATTTTCATGTTTTGCAATATGATTTACATCTATTTAAAGAATGTCATTACTAATAAGTGTCAAATTGATTTATTTTTTAAGTAATCAGCTTTCAAAAATCCCATATTTTTCTACTCAAAGGTGGGTTTGTGACAAGGTACATCTACGCCCCAAAATTTCAAAAACTTTTAGACATAATAGACTGAAACATTTCCAGCTCTTTTCTGTTAATACACTTAAAAGAAAAATGCATTTAGCGTACTAAAAATCTAAAGAAAAAAAATTGACTGCCGGTACCTAGTACAATAAAATTCTGAATAAAAATGTTCAGCAAATACATCTTTGCCTCTGTCATAATTGCCCTTTAGCCATTTCCCGAATCAGAAGCTACAATCGGAAGCCAACTTCAGCTTTGATCCAGTCAGTTAGGAACGCCGCCACAGCTAGAAGACTGGACTGATGTTTCCTTCTGTGCAGTCCAGTTCTGTTTAGGATCGTGCAGACGTGCAGGACCCAGCGGATTTATAGTGAATTGTACTCTTTTCACCGTGAGACAGAAACGGAAGATGGATTCCCGTCGATTACCCAGTAGGATTATTCCTTTGCTAAGGACAATGAAGACAGAACCAAATGAAGAACTGAACCGACCTTTGCGACTTTGAGAACAGGAAGATTCTTTAAACACCTTTCTTTCAAACTGGACTAAATATACAAAAGATGTAGAACCTGAAATAAAAATGACAGAAAGACAGCTGAGACAAAGAGTTCCCAACATGTCCACAGCTAAATCCAACGAGGTTTCTGGAAAAGACAAATATGACAAACAGTTTAAAAAGCCTTTGTAATGTAAAAAAGAACAGAAACCCGTCATACAGGACCTAAAGAGAAAAGAAGTTGCCAAAGACGCTTTAGAGGAGAAAATGTTTTATAAAGAAATGGCTAAGCGGGAGCCAAATGAAGGCTTTCCGTCTATATCAGTGTTTGTACAACACAAGCGTGAGATGAGGCTTTCTGAAAAGGCCCCATCTCAAGAGGATTGTAAGAAGATTGTTTATGACAATCTAGAGGAAATAAAGAGGAAAGAAACTGCCAATTACATTTTTTTGGAGAAAAAGCGTTGTACAGAGAGGGCTAAGCAGCAGTTACGCCAGAAGTTACAAGAGGAACAAGAGAGGGAGAAGAAAGGTGCAATGAAACAGTTTCTGACTGACACATGGGATACTCAAATTAAATATAAAAAGCAGAAAAAGAAAGAAAAGGCTGAAATTGAAAGGCACCAAATGGCTGCCATAATGGAGTCAGATAGACTGCATCAAATTGAGGAAATTGAGATGAGGAGACAGAAGAAAGAGAAAAGCCGGATATTTTTGAGACAGGATGAGACTCAGCCTAACAAAGAAGACCAAAAGAGATCTATTGATGACAGTTTAGAGGATATATTGAAGAAAGAAGCTGCTTATGATGCTCTTTTACAGAAAAAGCTTTGTAACAAGATGGAAAAGGGTGAGTATGCCAAATTGTTACATGAAGTACAGCAGCAAGAGAAAACTCCAAAGCAAAACCCTCTGGCTGATGAATTGGCTGCCAGACATCAATATAAACAGAAAAAGAAGAGGGAAATGGACGGGACTGAAAGGCAAGGGGTGCTTCCTGGATATCGAGCTGAGAAAATTGGAGCCAGGAGACAGAAGGAGCCCCAGCAGAACCTGAAGACACAGGACAATGTTACTGAGCAAGGAAGAGATGTTCAGTATGAATCGGTTGTTCTAGATCATGACAGTGACTGTGACATTCCTGATAAGGACAGAAGTCGTGAAATACGTAGAAAAATAGCGTACGACCAACTGTCACTTATAAAGAAGAAAGAAGATACGAAAAGGACTTTTATGGAGGATAAGTTATTGATAGAATGAAACATCAGGAAGCTGCAGAGCAAAAGCGTAAAAAGCTGCAGCTACCAAGTCTCTGACTGATTTGTGGGATTCCCAGGTAAAACATAAACAGCAGGAGAAAAAGGAACTTCGTGAGATTGAAAGAAAAGACATGCTGTCCTTAATTGAATTGGAAAGAGTGTGTGGAGGTGAAAGTAGTAAAAGAATCAACCTTGAGAAACGCAAACAGCCTGTTTATAACGAAGTTCAGGAGACTCTGCCAGCAGCAAGACCAAGGAGAAGTTGCTCCAAGTCCTGTGTGGGAAGAACGATGTATTCTGCCGACAAACATGATGACAGAAAAACCAGCAATGTTTGCAGACCTTTACTGAGTCGTCAGAAAGTTAGCAATACCAAGCTTGTCAGACTTCCCTCACTGAACTCCAACTCTGTGCACCTCCCTGAGAATTGCCAACAGAGTTTTACAAAAAAATTGTCAAACTCTCATCCATTCCCATACTCAAATGAATAACTGTTTCTCAGCTGGCCAGGGAATGCGATGGGATTCCCCTCGAGGCGCTAACCCAAGTGGCTGAGGAGAGGGAAGTCTGGGCCTCCATACTTAGGCTGCCGCCCCCACGACCCGACAAGCAGAAGAAAATGGATGGATGGATGGATGGCTCTTCAAACCAGTCGTTCCTTTTCTCTTCTGCCTGTCTGTGAAAACAGAGGCTTTCACTTATCGTTTACATAACATCTTTGTAAGATTGTCCGTTAGCTATGTCAGACATATGAGGCCTTACCTTTGAAGGTAGCATATAGGGTATTAGTAAGTTTAAGTAATTATAAGTCATTTTAACAAAACGTTTTCTCTGGGTGCTCCAGTTTCCCTACAAAAACGATAGATAGATGGATAGATGGATAGATAGATAGATAGATATTGTCTGACAGACAGTTACATATTGTCTGTAATTTTGTCCATTAGTTAAATAATTCAACTTTAAACATAAGTTCTCTCCGAGTCTACTACATAGTTAGCTAGCTATAAATAGATAGGCCTATCAATAGGTAGGCAGGTAGATAGAGCTATCAGTAACACTTTATTTGATAGGCTGTGCATAAGACTGACATGACATGTTTCAGCTTAATGACTAGTTTTCACTAGTCATTAAACTGAACTTCTACCTTGATAATAAACTGGTTTTAGGTTTATTAATTCTATGTATTTAGGAAAATGTTCTTCTAATGACTTTAGATGCATAGTTTTAGGTAGATTTTATTTTAATTTCTGTTAGAGCAGACCCCACTAGGACTATGTCACTCCACAGCTGCTTATGTCTCATTAATGTTGGCAGGTATAATGTGGTCTTGAGATTCTGTTTCAAACTGAGTTTATACACCTCTGGAAAAAATTTAAAGTTTCTCTGATTTTACTCTTTATAGGTATATGTTTGAGTAAAATGAATATTATTTATTCTATGAATTACTGACAACATATTTCTTTATTTTGTTTGTGAATGTATGTAAATAAGCAGTTAGATTTAGAAAACTGCACCAGCAAATATCTTTTCATGGGTCCTAGTCTTATTGGGGGCTAAGCACCCCTAAAAGTCAGATAGATCCTAGAATCGCCCCTGGTGTTTAACAACAAAAATAAGCCAAAAACATTTTTTTTGGTGGTGTCGGATAATTAGCACAGCAAAGTTTCTTTGTTTCTGTGGGCTACTTCTACTGCCTGGACTTACCAGGCAATACGTTCATTGAACATGATTGAACGTTCATCACGTTCATAAATCACGTGACGGACCGTGGACCCGTCACGTGATTTATGATAGCATATAATATTACATTGTCTGAAGACCAAACTTAATCAATAAAAAGTGACAAACTTCTTTTCTTATTTTGATACAGAGAAACTTAGAGGACTCATTTCAGCTTAAGGATAGAAAAGTTTTTGTAGCCTTAGTTGTTTAGATTATGCTTAGATTTTTTGACAATAGATAAAGTCCACAAACGTATCTTTTTTTAACATAAAACTGTATGTGTTTCTTTATTTTGTGGGGATATTACCATTATGCTGTTTGTAACACTGACAAGAGACAATGGTAGAGTCACTGTCCTTTGGCCAGATGACAAGATTTGAGAAAGATATTCACAATGTCCTTCTAAATTAACATCAATTCACAAACTGAGCAGATCTCCTACCTGTCCGGTCACGAATGGCGAGATTTTTCCCTTTCTTCAAGACAATATCCAATTGGTACATGGCTGGACAAGGCAGATGAGGCTGAGACTCTGCATTACTAGGTCCAACAATGTTGATGCCCTGTAAACACAAGAAGTCCAAGTTATACAAATACTTCAGTGCTTTTTAGGACTTTTATTACAAAAATAATATTAAAGTAAATATAAGTTTCATCAAAATATTACTTCTTTGCTAGTCCATTGCCATTTTCAATGCACTTATTCCATTAACATTGCACAGAGGCCAGTTTAAACCAACTTTTCTTGATGAAACCCAATTGACCTCAGTCAAAGCAATCCCCTAATCCTAT
Source organism: Xiphophorus couchianus (assembly GCF_001444195.1). Lineage (NCBI taxonomy): Eukaryota > Metazoa > Chordata > Actinopteri > Cyprinodontiformes > Poeciliidae > Xiphophorus > Xiphophorus couchianus. The sequence goes on from NC_040239.1 coordinate 20,677,009, forward strand.
ATCCATCCAGGGCTATACGTTCTGGATGATAAGAATTTATAGCAGTTAATATTTGACATAGAAATGTGTTAGCAAAATAACTATAATCTGGTTGTTTTAACCAAACAGTTTTAGTAATCCAAACTTGTTTTAGTAATCCAAATGTTTACATTTATTATGGCTCTTAAAAAGCTAAAAAAGATTTTTTTAAATCCCTGTAACCTTTTCAAAACTGTTAATACCAAATAAGTTATTTGAAGACAAAATAAAACATTTTTAATTGTCTCAAAATAACAAAAAATGCCAACTTACAGTTGAGCATTATTCAAGGAGAAACTCATTTGGCACTTTGATTTCTCTTCCTGTCTTGAAGCTTCAAATAGGACATTTTCCATATTAGTTCTACAATCTGCAAGTGCAAAGTATCTCCATGCAATGAAAAAAATTATACTTGCAAATTACATATTATGTGCTCCCTGATATTTACTGGGAACTGCTGAGTGCATGCAAGTTCTTGTGAAAGGCTAGCAGCATGGGACTCTTGTCTACTGCCATCTTTTTTTTGCATGTCATGCTGAAGGCCTGAGGTCAGTGCTGCACTTTGACAATGAACCCCCCAATGGCTGTTTCTATGCCGCTCATTTGCAAGCCACAACAGGAACTAAGCCATTCTATGGGCTTCACAATAACATACTATCTTATTCAAGCTTTTGCAAATTTGAATCCACCATGTTTATTTCTCATTGTACCCCATCAGGCAGCCCTTTGGTGAGCACTGGTGTCATATTTCACCAGCTGTGGTGCTCAGACATGAGGCTAATAATAACTACAAAACAACATAAAAGTCTCGAGGACCACCAGATAACAGAGAAACTTAATAAAAGTTATTACTCTGGAGTTTAAATAAATTGATATTTAGGTTGAAAAAATATCAAACATTAATCAGAAGGCATTGTTTATAACAACACTGTCATTTTTGCAAAAACTTTCCAATTCTATATGACTGACTTACAGATAATATTTTTGTTTAACATCTTTAGGTTATGCATCAAGATTGTTGTCTTTGCACATAGATTCACGATTTCAGATAAACATAATATGAACATCCATTTTTTAATGGATAAAAATAACAAAAAATTTACAACCTTGATAAAAATTAAAGTAAATTTTATTTTTGCAAATCAGTTATACTCTTGTGTGATTTACAAAGTCAGAATCAAATATAACACTTTAGCATACTATGCCCTTATAAGATAGCCTTTAACTTTCTTTTCTTAATTTTTGTTATGAAAAATTGATTTAGCAGATTTAACAAAAACAAGTACTGTTTCATTCATTGGCTGATTGACAGATAAATCCAAATGTTTTATTTGAAAAACCTCCCCACACATTTAAATAAGACTTGGCGTTAACTGTGGATGTAAGTCACTGACATTTAGCTAACTGGCTCTGTGTATGCATTAAACCTTTACTGAGGGGTTCTAGCAACACCATGCCATTCAGACTTTAAATGTAGCCAAATAACGCTGGCCAAACAGTGACAAGATGAGACCTACTGAACATGACAACTTTACAAAAGATATATTAAACTACATAAGGATTAAGAGTATGATAATAATTCCCATAAATTGTTTTTTCTAAACATACATAGCAGTGCACAAGCATAACAGGTGTACAGGATTTGAAATCGATTTGCTTACAGCAAAGCTTGTTTGAGTAAAAAACAGGTGCAGGATTAGATAAAGCATGCAAACAGATGAACCAGACAGACATCCTTTCAAAATCTAACTCGAAAACTCAGATAAAGAAAAAAAAAGCTTTTATATACAGAATTAGTAGCAGCAAAGACATGAGTGCAAACAAATAGATTCTATTTCTTGAACCAGTCCCTTTGTTTGGTCTTTCCTTTGGGACACAGTCAGGACAGAGGACATGACACAACACAAGACATGACTCCGCTACGACAGCTCAGGTATAGTTATCTGTCAGATCATGAAGCCGATGATGGGAAATGTGAAAGCGTAAAATGTCTCAGGTAAGTAGACTGAATTTTTCAAGCATTTATATATTGACCACTTAAAGAGCTTTATGCCAAAGAAGTCTAATTTCAAAGATAAATTCATAGTCTAAAACAAACTTGACACAATACTTCAAGTTTAAGGGTCAGTATTATGTTTTACAGACACATCCCACGTAGCAGACCGAGCTGGCCCGGATCTGACAAACCTCTGGTACGGCAAATTAGATGTCAACCACACCTGGGCCAGGTCTGGAAGTAGTTATGTCACCCATGTAGCATGTGACAATTCATTTTCTCATAAGTCTAAAAGTGATGAAAATATTAAGAAACATTTGTACATTTTACCAGATGAAAGGACTTTTAACCAAAAGAATAATATAGCAAGTTTAGGGATATAATACCGCAAAATATCACTTTATCATTTGCAATTTAAGTTTAAATTATCATACTGTTGGCAGCTGCATCTATGTGAGATTATAAATCATTTTAGGAACTCAGCTTTTAAATGAAGTCCTATAAAAAAAAATGTTTCTAATTTTAATATAATATATCTTTCTAAATTACACACACACACATATATAATATTCTTCTGTTGTTGTTTCAGTCCTTAATAATTTAATTCTAATGTCTACACATAAGAATTTTATATTTTCAATGGAAATGACCATCCACATATGCTTGATAGTGGAAATTGAAGTGAGGTAGTCTGCCTGGTCCTGGTGGTGTACGTGACAAATTGCAGGTTTCAGCTCCGTCTCCATAGTAACGGACTCACGAGCTGGTAGCTTGTTGAATGTCTGGTCGAACGTCGAACTGAACTCAATCCCTACGTTTTTCGTATCTTCCTTTGTTTTTTTGTTTTTTTATAGTCCAAATAAATAATTCGTTTTAATCTATACATAGCTGTGTTTTCCCGACCACCTGTAAGTCTTATTTATTCAACAACCGTTGGAAATATTTTACAATGTCCGTTACTGTGCCGTTGAAACTTTTAGCTAACCCTAGTTCAGACAGCACGATTTCCAGTTTAGTTTATTATTATTGTTTTGATATTTCTACTAATTATATGTTTTTAGTGACATTGTTTGGCTGCTGTTGTGTGCCTGTAGCTTTTAAAATGTCATTTTAACTGTTAGTATGAATACTTATCAGTACGATTAAACACTAACGGTAACTTAGCTGTTACCCTTGAGCCGTTAGCCTGTGGCTGTTGGCTAGATTGAGTCCAGATGTTCAACATTGTCCAGGTTGAAATGGCATTTTTGAGAAAGGGGATTAACAATGACGTATGGGTTTATTTGTTAATCTCTGTTTATTTTCTATATAGTGCGGTGTAGTAAGCACAGAGGGGAATCCTACTGAGCTGCCTTGACGCAACCTGAGCACGGTGGAAATGGGAGATGGAGAACAGATATGTATACTGGCGTTTTTGAAATTAGAATGTTGTAATAAAAGAATTGTGTTGATATACAGTGTGTTTTTATTGAGACCAATTAACTTGACAGTCGTTTTTGTGGACTGTGATTGGAATCCAGAGTACCCGAGAGAACCCACGCATGCACGTGGAGAACATGCAAACTCCATGCAGAAAGGACCCTCTTAGTGTGAGGCAACAGTGCTAACACTGTGCAGTCCATCTTAAGTAATAGGTATCTATTTAATTAAAGGTAAAAACATGACAGAGTAATACTATTTTTTTTTTTATAAATGTATAAATGCTGAAGGCTCTGGCATGCCGACTGGAGGCGCGTCTGGACTGCGCGAAAAGTGTGCATATGTGTGCATGTAAATTTTACCCAAAATAATAATTGTATGTATTTATAATGAGATTTTTAATGGACGTGTATGTTTAGAACCACCTAGTGGTGTGATGAGTAACTGCATGCAACGGTCCTTCAGACACTCTCACGGCTTCCCCCACCAGAATTCTGAGGAATACTAGTGAAGGTAGGTGCGATAGAGGCAGCTCTTCACTACTTTTTTTTACTTAGGGTCATATTTTTCTAGTTCAACAATTAACGACATACTGTAAGAACATTTAACATCTAAGAATATAATTTGTAAAGTTTTCTCGTGGTTGGGCTGGAAAAATATGACCCTATGAGTGGGAGCTGCGCCAGTTGGTGTTCGTGGCTGATCACTCTTATTTTTCAGCTGTGGGGCTACTTGCATGCAGTCAGAAGTCACATTGTGAAGAGTGTTTCATTCTGTGTCATACTAGGTGGGTTCAAAGTATAAATTAATGAATATATTAAAGATTGTTTTGTGAATATTGTAACTGTTAACTGCTATGGCAGTTGTCTGTTATTTTACTGTTTTGTGTTGTTGGATGTTATTTTTGGAATAAGAATGCTTTGTTTTTGAGGAATTGTCAACTGTTTTACTGTTTTAAAATCTATACGATCACATCTAAAAAAAAGAAAGAAAAATAAAGAATTCTGAGGGATGCTGGTGGAGCTGTGGGACCACTTGGATGCAGTCAGAAGTCACATTGTGAAGAATGTTTCATTCTGTGTCATACTAAAAGGTGACAAGCAACCAAGCGAGGAAGGCTACATTGGTGCCGTGACGAACAAGGAAGGTTACACCTGAGACTAGTGGATGGCTAAGAGACCTTGTCGCTGGAATCGAATGTGGCATGTGCAGGCTTTCTTGGGGCCGGGATCAACAGAGGGCGTCATGGGGCTGGGATAGACTAAGGTACTGGGAGGCATGACACTATTGGCCCTCATTTAGTGAAATAGCGTGTCAAGATTTTACCAGCACCAGAAAAAAGACTTGTAATAAAACCGCCTCTCTTTTTCTGGTGCTTTTTAAGCTGACTTACAAGACACAACACGATTATGTCATCGACTACCTGATGCTCCATGAAAGCCAGCGTCCATCCAGCAGAACAGCCCAAGGTTTTAGTTAGGTCCCTGAAAACCTTTTTGGCCAGGCTTGGAGGCCATTTCTGCTGGATTTCAAATGGCTGTCCCTCAATGCTAGCCCAGATTTTGTTGACAATGCGTTCCTGTGCCTCTTTCAGGTACTTAAGACAGCAACATGTCTTAGACTCCCTGATGCCTCGACACATCAACGACTTCACAAAAAGTCGTATTGTGTCTTTTCTGTCATGGTTTGAGTCTTCTGTGCGTTTATTTTTGAGTTTCTGTGTCTCTGAGCCTCTGTGTTGTCCTATGTCCCCTTGATTATTCTCAGGTGTGTCTCATTCCCTTCTCTTGTGTATTCCTCATAGGACTTTCTCAGTGCTTCAATTTTACGTCTCATCGTTATCAGTTCTTGGACAATACTGATAACAGGTTGCACCAAAGAACTGAGCCCTAAACCCAGTTTGAGAAATTCTATGGGGTCTTCCTCATCCATAGGAGACGTGATCACCGATATAAAATGCTTTAGGAAAAACATGTTAAATACCTCAGTACACTCTGAATGTTCTCTTCAATCCTCATAGTCTGGGCAAAGGCCTGAGAAACCAGGTTTCCAAATATGGCTTTTAAGTCGCCATATTTGTACTTCAGGTTCTCAAGTAAGTCCAAAGCGAAACCTGAAAAAACAGATAGCGCACCAGATATTTGGTCCTCTCTCTGATGCTTTCATCCAGGTGACCCAATGCAAAATCCTCCCAATCTTCCTCTAGAATTTGATAAATAAATTCTTCGATCGCAGGTATTGCATAGTCTTCAACTAAAACCTGGAGATCTCCTCTTAGTAAATCTATGACAGCCATTTTGTTATATTGAACTCAGATCTACCACTCAAACTGACTTGAAATTGACTTTGTAATTTAATATATATATATATATATATATGTAAACATGTTTTCTGTTGTTGTTTCAGTCCTTAATAATTAAATTCTGATGTCTAAACATAAGAATTTTATATTTTTAATAGAAATGGCCATTAACATATGCTTGATAGTGGAAATTGAAGTGAGGTAGCCTGCCTGGTCCTGGTGGTGTACGTGACAAATTGCAGGTTTCAGCTCCGTCTCCATAGTAACGGACTCACGAGCTGGTAGCTTGTTGAATGTCTGGTCGAACGTCGAACTGAACTCAATCCCTACGTTTTTGGTATCTTCCTTTGTTTTTTTGTTTTTTTATAGTCCACATAAATAATTCGTTTTAATCTATACATAGCTGTGTTTTCCCGACTACCTGTAAGTCTTATTTATTCAACAACCGTTGGAAATATTTTACAATGTTCGTTATTGTGCCGTTGAAAATTTTAACTAACCCTAATTCACACAGCATGATTTTTAGTTTAGTTTATCAATATTGTCAATATTTTTTCTACTAATTAAATATTTTACTGACATTGTTTGGCTGCTGTTGTATCGGTAGCTTTTAAAATGTCCTTTTTAACCGTTAGTGTTTAACCGTATTGATAAGTATTCATACTAACGGTAACTTAGCTGTTAGCCTTTGGCTGTTGGCTTGATTGAGTCCAGTTGTTCAACATTGTTCAGGTTGAAATAACATTTTTGACAAAGGGGATTGATGCTGACGTATACCCTGGTGGAAAAAAAAATACTTTAGTATATTTCAAATATACTTAGCCTACATTTGTGCAAGTACATTTTAAGTATAGTATTAAGTGTACTACCTATAAATATATACAAAGTATACTAAAAGTATGCTTGTACCAATTTTGACATTATAAGTTTAGACACACTTAAATATAATTGTACCAAAATACACTTTTAAGAAATATATTCAATAAAAGTATACTATAAGTGAACAAAATATGTATTTGCCCAAGTGTAATACACTTGCTCAAGTGTTTATAAAATATATATTTAAATATCTTTTAAAGTATGCTTAAGTATACTACAATTTAACATACTTAGTGTATTTATTTTTCACCAGGGTAGGATCTAAAGGTGCAACACTGTAGTCAATAAAAGAATGCGCGCCTCTGTTCTACTGCCAAACACAAATACTCTAGACACCATGTAATATATGCTGTCTAAATTTGATAAGGGAGCTTTCTAAAGCTTTATTAGTAGATTGTGTGGACGTACTTTACAGTAGTAAGCATTTGCTGAGCTCAGAGACCTGTTAAAAAGCCATTCAAAAAATTTGATATGTTAATTGATGTTTGTGCACCAAAATAAGGTTTTAATGTACAATTGAAATCCCAAAGATCTCCATGCAGAATACTGCAGCATGATCTGACTTAAAGCTTTAGCCATAGTGGTTGTATAGAGGGACTTTAGCATTAAATCAATAACAGATGGCAGTCTGAATAACTTATGGCTGTACACCTTTTGTTTTTTTTTTACCCTTCAGTCCCTGATGTAATCACAAACTGGAAATGGTTGCATGACATTTTAGTCAGCCTATGAAATGGAAGACGAGAAATATCAATGTGAAAAACACATTTGATGTGTTCTGACATCTGACCGCCAATCCTGCTCTGTTTCTTTTTCACAATGAGTATGAACAGAGACTGGTCTCTCTCTTATAAGGACTATCTACTGAAAAGGATGCCCCCGGGTCTCCGAGTAGCAATAACCAGGCCAGCCATACACCACCTCTGATGATTTCACAAAGGTTGCAGTGCCCTGTTGATATCTAGACTGAAATACCTGTGTTGCTATTGCCTGTAAGAAAGCCCCAACACTGGACAAATGATGATTTCACACACACATGCAGACATATAGATAGGCCTGTCACAATAACAAATTTTGCCAGACAATAAATTGTCCTGGAACTTATTGTGATAAACGATAACATTGTTGTTTTAAGAACATTTTTAAGTAGTATAATAGTAATAATGGCTTAAAAATGCAAGAACACATTCTCAAAGATCAATAAACTTTAAATTCTAATGAACATTTAAACACTGGAATACATTTGGAATATCCAATATAAAGAAAGAAAACACAACAAAAAAAATTTTTATTATGAAGTCTCTGTAAACAAAATTATCTTTCAAAAAAAGGGGTAGTTAAGAGACCAAAACACATACTGAAGACTTTTATCATTCAGTTTTTGGTAAAATCATTCAGTTTGTACTTATATTTTATACTGTATTTTATTTTTATTCTGGAGTAACCTCACAACATTGAAAGCTCAAAATACTGTCTTGAGCCGTATGCAATGAAATTTCGTTCTGTATACACCCTGTGCATGCAAAATGACAATAAAGTCAGTCTAAGTCTAAAAAAAAAAAAAGAGAGCAAGAGAAAGGATCAATCAAACAAATTAAAATTATTGAGTTTCTTTTAATTCATTATCCGATTAATTGGTTTATTGTTTATTGTGACAGGCCTACATATATATATTGTCTTTTGTCTGTGTTGTTTTAAAATCACCATACTTAGGATCAGGCATCGTCTAACTCCAAAATGCCAGGGTTCATTATGAGTATAGCTCTTCAAAAGTGAATAGCTGACTGTTTTTAGTGTCTGCCTTAGTATTTACATAAGTTCTTGAGAAAATCTTCTACTTTGGAATACTAATCAGTATTTCTTTTTGGGCAGCATATCATAACAGTTACTTCTTTTGTACAAGAGTAGCCTGTAGTTAGCCCTGGGCACAGTATGTAGCCAAATTCTCATTTCTCACAGCGATGGCAGGTAATTTCCATGCTGTGAATGTCCCTTTAAAAATATCCTGAACCTATTCCTACTTTGTCATTAACAGAAAATATCTTTTCCCCCCCTTTGTCATAGCACTTTCAATTACCATATGAAAACCCAGACTTTATTTATTATTTAGCACAGCACATGGTGCTTTGGCACCTGATTCCACTGTAATTTGTGACCAGACACTAAATTTTTTCAGGAAAAAAAGAACTCTTAAAAATCTTAAAACAGAAACAACTTTATATCATAATAAAATTTTCTGTACTGTACATTACATGTACTCAGTACTAGGCCAGTACTCTTGTAGTATGAAATACTGCATCAGTTATGACAGTGATCATCAGCCTATGGCTGTGTTCAGGAGTTGAGGAAGCCCAAATTACTTTACATATTGGCCATTATAAGCACATTTTCCCTGCTGAGTCTAATGTCTCTCATCTTCATCTTTAAGGGGGATCCAGAGAAATCTCAAAGATGAAAATGAGAACCTACAAGAAAAGAAAAGGGAGAATAACAATGAAAACCAGGGTTTCTAGTAGACAAAATCCTCATTCACAGCACCACAAAGCTGCAGCACACATGCTGCCCAATTGGCCAAGAGGCACTGAAAGTCAGTTTCCCAGCTAGTCTTATACTCTGCTCATCAAGAGGTGGGTTAAGCAGGCCCAGCTGGGCCTGCTTAACCCACCGGAGCTCAGCAGCAACCTGAACTGTGGGGAAATCCCACATACAGCCACCACTGCATGTAACAATTACCCATTGACTTTTTGATATATTACACATGCTGTACTTTATTTTTTATTGAATGTTTGACTTTTAGAAGCTTTAGTATTGTACGCGTTTGCAGGTTATTGTTTAAATGGTTTCTACATTCAAATGGACACTGCATTTGGGGATTTTTAAAAAGTTGTTAGTATGTTCTCAAAGGACTTTGAACCTTGTGATTTTGTAAAAGCAAAATACTGCTGTGCACTTTATTTTTTGGCTTAAAACAGATCTCTAATCTGATCTGTTTTGTTTTTTGAAATGTAAAAAATAGAAAGACTAATGTAGTAGTCTAAGTTTGTTTTATTTAGAAGTTTGCACAAAAAATCTCTAAACTTTATTTCTATGTCAGAGCTCTACCTCATGGGCAGTTAAAACAAGTTTATATTGCTTCAGGGGTGTTGTATGTTTTTCAATAAATATGATTGGAACATTGAAAGTGAATTGTGATCTTGTAACACAATGTTGGTTATAAAAAAAAAAATGTAATCATTATCGGCCAAAATCGGAATCGGCAGGTCAGACTTTTTAAAGATCGGAAATCGGCCAGAAAACTGCAATCGGTGCAACCCTAAATAAAATCATGTAGTTCAACTCTTGGAATGGAAATTTTAAAATAGAGATTTTTATGATGTTTTAATTTTGGTGAGATGAACCAATATATAGATCATATGACTTATATTGAAAGAGTTTTGCAATGCTATAACTAGGTTTGTTCATTGTAAACGCAGTGAATCAATGATTCACTGCGTTTACAATGATTCTGTATCTGATGATTCTGTATCTGATGAAATACAGATCAAACAAATCCCATCTTCAAGCTCTATTCACTTCACTCTACTAGAGCGGTAGAGAGGGGCTCTGCTTCCCCTTTCAAGAATTTTGTCAGATAAAATTTTGTAGTTTTATTTGCTGACATAGTGATGGATGGTTGTTATCTAAATCACACTGCTGAGCTAATAGTCCTGATGTTGAAGTGTTGGTATCCCGGGGTTATGTGTCTGGCAGACAATTAGATTGCATTGTTACGAGTCTTGCTTGCAATTGATGTCCAATCCTGAAACTAACTTCTAATTAATGTTTGCTGAATACCTTGATCAGAGCTCAGAAGGAAACATTGTGCCAGGACTGAGTTGCAAATCTGTTCATCTGATTATTTCATTTGCAGCAAACAGAACTCCTGGCAAGTCATAATGTACATATTTTAAACACATACATAAGACAAGCATTTAAGCTTTCAAAAATATAACTAAGTTAACACAGATTCAATACAGATACATACAGATTCAATGTTCCTAAATAAATAAAAGGAAACTATGTACTCTGAGTGCATCAGAATTCATTCGTTCCGATGTAGTTTTAATCTGTCATGAAAAGAGTGCTGACCCAGAGTCCCTCCTTCAGTGTTCAAACCAAAGAACTGAACACAACAGCATGGTACATAGACGCTACAATCACAACCACATATTGTAGGAAAGGCTCTTGAGGTTTGCCAGTGAGGCCTAATACATTGCCAGAAATGTATTCGCCTTTTTGTACTCACACTAAATTTAGAACATATGGGGGAGGAAATCGCTGTAGAAGACTGAGGTTGTTTCCAGCTGTATATGTCTTAGAACCCTCCTCTTATATTTTATGTAAGACCGAGTAAAAATTCAGTATAAACAACAAAATATTGTAAATTTTCTAAAGATTCTTATCTTTGTTATTTTAAGAAGTAACTCATGCATCAACAAAATGTGACACCTATTATCTGGTTTTAAGAAAGGATAACAAATATTTGCAGATTTTTCACCTGAAATCACCAGCTACTGACTGAGTCACCCTGAGATGGCGAAGGTGTAAGTAACTTTCAACCATCAGTTTTTCTATGACAAGTGAACTGAATCCAGTAGACTAACTGTCTGACTCCGTTGCATTCAATCATTCTTTTTATTCTATTGTGTCACAAAACCAACGTACTTGTCTAGAAATTATTTTAATCATAATTTGGAAATCATATATCATACAATGCCTTCCAAAAACATTTGTGATCCTTGAAGTTTTTAACTAATATTACAAAGTCAAACATAAATTCATTTTATCAGGATTTTATACAACAGACTAACATGAAATGGTTCATTATTCTGAAGTTAGAAGCAAATTTACACAATTGGTTGCACTGTATTTTATCTAAGACTAAACAAGATGTTAACATAATCTGTAGAAACACAGACATTTCTGTTTGCTAAATGCCACACAAATCAAAGAACGAATTTTTTACTCTTTCTGTCAATGTCAGAGTGTTACATAGGCAAAGATGGATGGAAGTACAATGCCTACAAGCAACTTACAAAAGCCTCAACTTTGACTTCATGGTTTAGTAAGATTTACCTTACTTACATTTGTAAAAAATAGAAAGGCTATATTGTATACAGTGAGGGATAAAATGTAATGTTGTCCCAGATATTTAAATATCTGTGGTCAACAGTCATTCTTTTCTGAAATTTTCTGAAATCTCAAACTGTATGCAGTTTGATAATTTTACCCTCAAAAATAAATTCCTATATATGCATTTCAATATTTTATTTAGGAGTATCAGAGTACAAGGAGCTTTTTATTTGAAAACGGTTTACACCACCATGTAACCTTCATCTTCACAATCACGCATAATCAATCTGTTTTATAAAGTCCCAGTGTTGTTGTGGGCAAAATAATAAGGCAACATGTAAAGACGTTCAAAAGATGGAAATGCTTCAGTAAGACACAGTTCATTAAAATCCCATTGCATCAAACATAATCTTAAAATTGCTGTGCAGTCCATTTATTAATGCTGATGAGAAACTTCAGTATGCGTGGCTATAAGAGTATGATTGCTTCTCAGTATGTGCATGCTGACCCTATGTAATGTGACAAGAGCCACTCAACTAAATAATGAGGTTTCTTTGGTGTGCTCTTTCCCTAATAACAGTCGAGCAGCCTGCTGTATAAATTGCAAGCTTCTTCCCACTCCAGCCCCAGATTGAGGTAATTATTCTTCTGACGTAGCAGGTGGAATGACAGCTAAAGCTCATATCTGCTGGAACGAGCACAACTGAATCAACACACTGCATCAGCACATACGATTGCAATTCCAACTCGACATTAGAAGTAAAAACGTTTGATCAAAAACAGACACTTTGGAACATGCAGAGAGAAATAAGTTTTCTCTTCGGTTCCATTAATTCTGATTGTAAAAAATGATTTTACAGAGCAGATGGTAGCACAGCAGTCTACCAGTGGCTCATGATCATAGATGAGACATCTAGAGAGGCAACCCAGCATGGATAAAATAGAAAGCAATGAAGTGATTGAGGTGAATGAAAAGGAAAGAGTTCATTTGTTCAGTGACACTCTGAAAAATCTATTCAGCTACAAGTCGACGCAAGAAGAAAAGGACTCTGGTCTTTCCTGCTCAGAGAAATGTGACACAAATATTTCTGGTATCTTTCAATCAGGAAGGAAACTCTGCCCTTGCATAATTAACCACAAAATGTTTGATGCTATCACAGTTTAAAATTCTGGCAAGGAATGTAAGATGGAACAGAATGTGTTGTTTGTGTTCATCATAAATATACAGTACAACGTGTACAAACTTGTTACACAAAATAATCAATTTGACCAATTATACGAGATTTTTATGGCTAAAGAAAAATAAACACAACTGTCTCATATAATAAATTATCTTTTTAACAACTGACTTCTTAAAAGTTTTAGTTTTTGCTTATCTGATGGTTTTGATAGCATCAGAATTACATGACTACATTTTCCCAGGCTCAATTAAAAATACACCGCAGCTCTGAGACTGATCTTTTTATCGCCTTTTTTGGTGCTGGAGGAAACAGCTTGAAATGATAGAGTTCAAGAGTTTTGTGCAGGGAAAGTTTTCTAAATGAAAGCTCTGTGCAGCTGAATATAATTTCTGTGTCTCTTAATTGTATTTTGCAGCAATAACAAGTTGTGTCCAACATCTTCCCAAAATCCTTTTCCGTCCCAATTCAAACATTTTCAGCCAAATCTTGGTCTTATTTTGGAAAGCATGGTGTGTAAGCTTTTTAAAGAGCGTACTAAATCCAAAATAAAGCAAAAACTTTTACATGAACAAAATGAACCACGACTTTTTTGTAGTTATAGTTTAAATATTACCCAGTCTATTAATCTATTTCTCTCTATCTCCTACTCACTCTTAAATGCCTCTGTTGCTCTTACAGCTATTAGAGATTCTCTAAATTGACAATTCAAAGGATAACATGGTTTGATCAGTGTCCTGTTTTCTCATTGCCAACATATCCTCCTCTCTACAGAAATAACCCATTCTGTCGGACCTGCTTTACAATAAATGACTTCCCAAGGATCATCCCCTTATAATGCCATCAATCCTCCCATCCATGACTACAATCAATAGCTGTTTTTCTTTCATCTGTGACATTAAATAAGTACTTTCTATGAGGTAAAGGAAATCCCTCCTAATTGAATGGTGGCTTATGAAGAATTTATGCTTAACTACCAAAAATAAATCTTGCATAACCTTTCAAATAACAAGCAGCAGGGATTACTGGAGCACATGTGTGCCCAGATAAGTGCAGCTACTTGAATAATGAGAAAGTAACTGAAGAATAGTGGTGATTACTCACAATGTTTTCACACATATATTGAAAATACTTTTGAAGAAATTTTGAAGTAATAATGGCGAATGGTTAATTTGAATTAATAGACATTCTTTAAGAAAATAGATTTCGCACTATATTGACAGTATTGGCTTTAAAATTGATAGATTAGATAGATTCCTCTGGTATAATAGCAGCGACTGCAATAAAGTGGTTTATTTTGGAAGCTAATCATCAATAATAAGTTGTTTTAAAATAAATTAAAAAATAACTGGATTGTGGTTTATTTATTTATTTTTGTCTATTAAAATAATTGTAGACTGTCAAACAGCCTTTTTGAGGTTTGGACATGTCCAGATGTGACTGTTTGGTACACTGTTGCTCCATTAGTAAGAGGAAGCTTAACCTCATAAACTGTGGCTTCAGTTTATGCATGTTCAATATGCATTTGATGAAAAACTGAGCTATATCCACAGTTAGTGGTTTGTCCTCTACTAGTTACCAACAGATGAGAAACCAAGTGTTTAAAGCAACCACCAAGAACTCTATCGGTGTGGTCGTTTTACTATTCTTACCCAATTTGTGCTGCTTGGTCTGCAAATAATCACCAGAAAAACCTTGTATTTCGGTCTCTTAAAGTTATCATCTTCTCTCACTAATTGGATGTATCATGACTCACCTATTAAGTAATAATGGAGACTATAACCAATGATTATAGTAAAGGTAGAACTTTAATTACACATTTGATTTTTTTAAATTATTTCATTTATCCACTTAGTAAAAAATTACATTTAACTGTGTAATTTGACAAGAGAACTTTAGTGACTTGCTTGACAAATCACTCATATTATTATGGTAATCCTTTGCACCATAATCCTTCATAATCTTACCTCAGCTGCCCTCCGTGTGTAACTCTATGAGAACTACCCTTCCTGGATACTTGGAATATGAACCCAGTTCTGGTTTCCTTCTACCAGCTGTTACAGGACTTATCCTCCCAGTTGTGCCAGATGAGCTCAGGTTTATGGCTAAAACTGAGTTATACACATATAAGATGAGAACATGAGACATCAATGACTCCATGAATACAACATTAATAAAGTCAACCAAGAACAGTCATAACATCATATGACTGAACGAAAACCTACATTACATTCTTCTCAGATGTGTTACAAAAAACTTTCCAATCAGACTGAAGAGGATGTCTAAACAAATTTCCCTTCCATTAAATAGAAACCAATGCCTAAAACACATCCTTGAGCCACTGGCACATGACAACTACACCAACAGATCCATGCTCCATAAATAATGAAGAGGGAAAATGTTCCACTGTGAAAGAAAGATTGAGGCGGAGGTGGTGGAATCAGAAATGTAAACAATTTAAGTGCGTAAGGGGAAATATAAAATACAAAACAGACCAGTACACTAAAGGCCAAAATTGAAAAAAACAGCTTAAATCCATTGATAGTTGGGAGTGTCAATGGAGCAAGATGATGGTTTGCTATTAATAAAAACTGCTTAAATATACCATACATCAACAAGAATTACAGCGTCTCTTTCACACACAAACCAGATCAGATCATCATCATCTCTGAATATGGTGACAAGCTCAGCTGGGAGCATCAAGTGTTACTGACACTGCAGAAAGACAAGCTGTTCACCCGCTGCCAACCAAAGCTGTCAACCAAAAAAAAAAAAAAAAACTGTCTGCAATCACATTGACAAAGCTCTCAAACTGATCTGGGACCAGGTCTGAAAAAACCTCTGCCTATACTTCTGGAGCATTTTGAACTCAGTCTGCTGACTCAGTAGCTCCACAACAGAAAAGACAGCTGATGTGTTTCTTTGTCTTTTATGCATCACAACTGTCCATAGTATGTACTGTATATTTTTCAAGTTGACATGCAATAAAATAGGATTTATTTACTTTTTCTTTTTTTGTATTTTTTAAATAACCCCTGCCAATTTTTTTTCCTGTTCTCTATCGTAAACAAAACAGTTGCTGATGTCCTCTAATTGAATCATTAAATAAATCAGCAACCTCTCTCTCAAAATGTTCTCTATCAATGCTTACCGATGATAACTAGCAAGAGCAGCAAAGACCTTTTTTTTCATAGTAATCTACAAGCAGACTCAGATCAACAAAGTGCATTTACAGCTCCCCATAGGGTGCAAGTTTGTTAGGTCTCCTAATATAGCATTTCTCCTAATTTTCTCCTTCTTATAGTATAAATTACCATGCAAATGTTTACCTAAAGAAGCCAAATCTGATCTTCAGAATTCATTATCAATACCCTTGTCCTTGGTAGACATTGTGTTCTGCGTTGATTCCCAAGTTCAATGATCCAAACACAACTACACCAGTCTGGCAATTTCAGCTGGGTTCTTGGCTGTCTTGTGTTAGTTTTACTTTTTCACGCTTTCTTTTTCATATTTCTCAGTTTTGTTAATGGGAATTGATATACCTATTGTCAGCTACAAGCCGAAGCACACACTAAAAGCAAAAACAATTTTAAAAACCTTCATTTATGCTTTTTAAATTATTTTCTCTGTACGGGGTAAGGGAAAATTTACAACAAAAATACTGTGCAGTTATTTTAAAATAGCACAGTCATATTCAAAGACTGTGCTAAGTGGGATCAAACACCCTTTTAAAATCATACTCCAACTTTTTTTTTTTCCATTTTTTCTCCGAAGAGTTTTTGTGGCGCTAGTGGCTCATATTTTTTCTACAGTAGGCAGACAGGAAGGAGGGTGAGGAGAGGGGGGAGGACATGCAGTAAAGGTCGTTGGGACCGGGAGTCAAACCCGTGACGAGGACTAAGGCCTCCAAACGTGGGGCGTGCTAACCCCCTGCGCCACCACAGCACGCCCCATATTCCAACTTTAAAAGAAAATATCATATTATTTTGGAGATATTAATCTTTTCCTCAGTAGTTAAATGGTTTGGCACAAGGAAAGTGATGGTTGTCATTAGTCACACCCCATTTAGCAACTTCAACAACACCGTACTGGAAATGAGTGACAAGTCATTGCTGCTCGCGAGACCTGAAAGCCCCAGATAGTACCAGCCTCCAGAATCGTGATGCAGAAATGCAGATCTAGGTGGTTGCCTCAGCCAAATCTGCCATTATGCTGAGGCACAGCATAAATACAGTATTTACATGACTAATTTACATCTGAATTCTCCTACATCATCGTTTTTAATGCGGTACAAGATTTATGTGTGATGAGGGTGATGAATATAGGTAACTTATTCTGAAACACAGCATCACTCAGGTAATTGAAGCACCAAGACAATAGGGCTTAGAATTATGTGTTTTGCATAAAATCTTCATCCTCCACCTGTGAGTTTAGAAATAGTACATAACCGTTGATGCTGCCATCTTCTGAGCATTCAAGTTTACTTGTTTTTCCACAAAAATGAATGGAATTCAAATCCAGCAGCCAGGCAGCAACAGTCCACAAGTGTAACTAAACAATCCCATCTGCAAAGACAGAGTGCCTTTTCCTCTCCAGTTTCCCCTCAGCAGATAGTTACACCTGCTAAATGCTGCAAGTGCAGCAGCGACACTTGAACTCTGGTCCGCTTTTTGGCAGCTAAGCAGTCATATATTTCAAATTCTTTTGAAATTATTCAGCTCATTTCTAGCCCAGCATAGAAGATAAGTAATAAGCAAAGTGTGATGTTGACTTTTTGTATTCAATGATGAATAAAAGCCTATAATACACACTGTGTGGATAATGTATCTTTAAGAATGTGCAATTTTCATGAGAAAGAGACTGATTCAGCAACCCTTTAGGAAGAAAAGAGTCCCCATAAATCCTTGTTCTTAGATCTGTTCCTGATGTTAAAAACACATTAGCCAGTCCTAAGAGAATTCAACAGTGTGCATTATGCATGCACTGTATACGAGTGAGTATGCATTCAGAACAGGCAGAATTACGTATTTCAGACCCAAGATGATGGATTTCTGGCTCTCACAGTCTGTAGACATACAGTACACACATATATTGAGATTTTGAGGAGTAATGTGAGTTGATATTTAAAATTGATGAAAACTGCTTCTCCAGTAGATGGATGCCTTGTAACTTATCTAATGCCAGTCTGATGAGCAAACACAAATAGGCACATTTCTTCTTATTAGACCATTCCTCTTCACCCCCTGCAGCTATCTTCTCTATTTTTACCTGCTGTAGTCTTTCCTCTTCTCTCTCATCCTCTCTATTCTCATGACATTTCTGCTGCTCTGCCTCAGTCCTGTTCTCACATCTCATCTTTCATCCTCCTTTATCTTTTGTCTTCCTATCCCCGGTCGCACAAGTAATGTTTTTCTCTCTTTCTGGGCACGTTCAACACCCAAACCCTAGAAGCAGGGATTTAGGACTCACATTAACAATCTACCAATAATGGCTTCTCAAAATAGAAGTGCAAGTTGCAGGGCATGGTTCTGCACTTTACTAAATTCAAAACCAAACAAATCCCATACTTATTTGGTGGCTCCCTGTTTTATGTCAGCACATGCTCACCTCTTCCTCCCTCCCTTGCCAGAGTCTGGCCAGTCTCGTGTCACAGCCAGCCAGCTCAGGTTCCACACTCGGCGGAAACTGGACACGACACACCCACTGCACCTCCATCCTGCCATCCCAGCCACAAAAAAAACAAACAAACACCAACACCTGTGCCTAAGGGTAATGTGTTCTGTAAGCAATAAGTCCTAGCAAAGACCAGGTATATGTAAAGTTTGTAGGGAAATCTGCATGCAAATAGGTGAACATGACAAAGGAATGGAAACATTGGACTTATGCTAAATTCTTTTATCCCAAATTATAAAATGAAACCTTCCTGGAACAAGCAAATGTAACAATGCAACAATACCAGCATATCTTAACAAGTAGATCTATACCATTTCACATCAGCCTGTCTAAAAGAGCCTCCTATAAGAAAAAAAAAAAAAAGCAGCAGGAAGACACTCCAAACATTATTTTGTATGCATGAATGAATACCTACAGTAAGGCTTCGTCCAACAGCAGATAGAGGCAGAGCTAACATCCAGAGGCTGAACACGCTCCAGCGTACAACTGCGGCTTCTGCTGGATTACTCTCCTGTATGAGAGAGGCTCCCACACAAACACTAACTCACTCCGCACCTCGCGCATGCATGCAGCAAAGGCCAACCAGCTGTGAGGTTCTTGGTTACCCCACAGACAGTCACTCACAACTCTGCACACTGCTCTCTCTCTCTCTCTCTCTCTCTCTCCATCTAGCTGTCACTCAAGCACTAAACTCTGTGGCAATTCTGACTGTAGCCTGACTGCTTTACTGAAAAATGCTAACATTTTTCAATTGACTTATAAGAGAACATCCAGAATACTAATGCTACAAGCAGTGTTTTCTTTAAAATGTTCTTGATAAGCTTCATTAGAACACTTTCACTTAGCTATGCTTTACATATCTTCCCTATAGCACACAATATAGCTGCATACAATGTTTTCATGTGTCTTTCTTTTACAAGCTGCAATTAATGCTGTTTTGATTTTTTTTTTTGTCTTGTGATGATTTACTCATCTTTGCAGGTGTTTTAGAAAAGTTAAAGCTCATGCCTATAAGAGTTGTCTTTTTTTACCCACTCAGCTGCTTATAACTGCTCTCTGAAAGTAATATACTGGAGTCTGGTGACATTCATCATTCACTGTCTAACACCCCTACAAATCAAACTGAGTTAATCTCAAGGAGTTAATGAAACGCCTACAGAGGTGTTCAGTTTAGTCAAAAATCATTACTGCATCAGTAGATACTGTACAGTGTCAACAGGACCTTCTTAGTGTGAAACACTTGCATCAGTAACAATAAGTTGTGCACAAATAAAAACAAAATAAACAAAGAGAAATGCTGAAAATGTAAAAGAAGAGATCAACTTGAGTGAACAGCACCTGGTGTTTTAAGCACATTAACTTCTTCTGACTATTTTGTTTCTTTTATCAAAGTTAAATTTCAGAAGGTATGTAGCATTGTTCTCTACCTTACTACATTTTCCCTAATCTTTCTGTTCTAATGGCACTGCAGCAGCAGGTATAGAGGTCAAAAACATGAAAAATGTGTAACAGGGGCTAGAGCTGTCGGAATAAAAACACCCCTGTGTACAAGTAGCGTGCGCTAGTTGGGTAATGGTTAGGACCTGCAGTAATATTTCACTATCACATTGATGTATGACCTCACCTTCACCCTACCTGCAGCAAATCATTATGTTTTCATACCTTGATGCTCAAAATAGTTTTAGTTTTCTAACATAATAAACATTTTCTATTACAATATGACATTTTTTCTCAATAACTTCACTTTTTCCACATTTACATAAACACACATTGGCATAAATCATAATATTTTTCATACTTCTAACCAGTCCATGACTAGAGTCAACCCATATATTAAAAACTAACATGCATATATGAATATTAATAGAGTTAAGTGATCATAGTAAAGAGGGATAAAAACAAAAAAAGCAAATCTAAATCAACATCTCAAACATAGTTGCAGATCAGGGAAATCAATATCTTGCAGCTTTCCGCTCCCTTTACATTCGAAAAGCAAAACGCCAGACACCAAACCAGACAGGGGGACACAACAACAGGGAGGTGCCACTTGGCTTCTTGGCACTGTCAGCTGTGCAGTTTGTGGGTGTGTGTATATGTGCATGTATGTGGGAGAGAGTGTGCTTGTTCTTGTATTACAGTAGAGTCAGGTCCCAGGACACGACAGCTGTCCCTTTCATGTCTGCTGTTGTGTTAGTCTTGATCAGCGCTGTGTCAGTCAGCAGGTCTTATGACTACAGTTGCTGAGTTCAAAACAACATACATCCACACAACGAGTGGCAGGGCAGAGAAAAAAGCCTTACTGGAAATGTTTATAATGCTGTGTTGCATGCCATAGCATGGTATTTCGCTTAACTCACAGTCAACGTAAAACAATTGGATTTGATAAAGTGTAAGATGAAGGAAAAATGTTTAGTTTTAGAAATGTGTTTTCATGTGTTTCAGCACTGAGAGTTACAGAAAGAGGCTCTTGCATTAACAATACTGTAGTTAATATAGCTATAGCTGCACAGAACATAACATTGTCACAGAACATTTTTTTATTTTTGGCCCACAAGCACATTCTTTTGTTGTTGTGATAAAAAAATAACAATGATGATACCTCATATTTATCAGGGTGAAATAGTCACACAGCATGTGCTGTAAATGATATGGTTAGTTAGCATTAGAAAAAACAATGTAAACATCAAAAAAGATTCTTTTAGGGCTAATTTTCAACTTTCAAGTCATGTTAATATATATTACCCCAAGTAGATGGTTCATTCAGGCTGTGAGAAAGTGATATTTTCTCAGAAGAAAACAAAACAGACACAGCAAAAGACCTCTGTTCTCTTCATTTGAGCTTTCAACATCTGCATAATGGGTGGCAGATTTAGAATTAGAAACTACATTCTCTACAATATGTAACTGAAGGTTGCTAAAAAGGTCAAAGTGTTACAAAAACTGGTTACTGGCTAAAGATTCTGGTAGGTTGATTTCTAAAAAGCGGCTTATATCCTTGATTACTGGCTGAGCATTAATACTCCACTGGTGAAATGCACACAAATGCAGTGGACACACAAATGTCTAACTGGAACACATTACTCTGAAAGGCAAGCAGAATTGTACAGCAGAATGACATTTCTTTTATTCAGTTAAATATTTAATATTTAACTTAATATTTAGTTGATATGTATATCAAAATATTGTTTATTTTTAAACCAAAATAAGAAATTTCTGGCGTACATGCTCTACATCCATCCTTGTTTAAATCTCCTATGTTGGAATGCTTGTATCTCCAAACCCTGCAGTGTGTACCATCTGTTTCCTCATAACTCATCACACGTCACAGCGCATGCACAACAAAGACACGCGCTCAAACATGCACCGCACATCATTAGTAAAACAAACACACGTGTGCCTCGCACTTCAGCTGTAACTCTGCATGACATAACAGACAGAAGAGCTGACAAAAGCTTTTGAAAGCTCGTGCAAATCTCTTCTCTATGCTGCAGAGTCATCAGTGGAGGAAACGGGAAGAGATACAGGCTTTGTCACTGGTAGCTGACTGGTGTCAGACTAACCGACAGATGGGCAGGAATGGTAGGCAAGAAACAAAGATGTACGCACACAGAGCTATTTGTAAAATACAAAAATAGATTTTATTTTCCTCATAGACTTTGACCATTTCTCCAGAATTTAAAGAAATAATGAATTCCATGACTGTCAAGCAGTCACAGAGAGTAAATTACAGAAGCAAGTCAGAAGATTTCTCAACAGCAGGTAACAATAAATGCTTTGTAGAGTGGACAGACACATTGTTTTCATAGATCAAACTATTGTTTGATCTCCTGCTGCTATTGATGGTGCAACTGAGTCTTTTCTTTCAACCTTTATCAAACAATCATTGTGTTTTTCCTTTTAAGTTGATTTTCTCTGCACTTTTTGCTTTGAATGTTTGTGTTTTTCATGTCCTACATTTTAAGCTTACTACAGGTTCACTCACACATTTTTGTATGTATTTTGCATATGAAGTGATAATAAATTCTCATTTGGGAGTTTTGAAAGTATTCGTAAGCTGATATCATTCAACTACAGTTCTTCAATCAGATTGTCCAGCAGATTTAAATCACTGTCATTCTTATTATGTATGCTACCTAATATAACAAACCAATCTTTAAAAAAGGAGTATAAAAGCCGGCTTCTATAAATAAAAGTACGGTAAGTATAATTGGTCAACAAACTAAGAATAAAAGTGAAAGATTAAAAAAAAATTAAGTCTAGGGAAAAACACAAATGAAATATGTGAAGGCGGTGGAAGAAAACCACAGGATCATGGAGGATTAAGGGATGCAAGGATGTAAAAAGAAAAAAAGCCATGTTCTGGTTTGTTTTAAGCAGAGTCACTACAGTGGCTAATTATCACTGGGATCCAGGCCAAACAGAACCCCTCCTGGGAGAATCACTTCTTACCTGGATCTATAGATGGATTCACCATCTCCGTTTACTTTTGTCTGTCTCTTTGTCTGTGCCTATCTTCCTCCCTTTTCCTTTATCACTCCTTGACATTGCTTAGGTCATCACTTGCTACTTGCACAACTGCCTCCATCGTGACTGTTGATTAGGCGCCCAGTTCCTTTGTCCCCGCCATGTCTCCTTTTCCCATTTGAACTGTCACTAACCTTGAAAAGTTCTGGTTGCTTCTAGATTGCCAATTTGCACTCAACATCTAACAGAAGAATGCAATAAGCAGAGAGAGAAAAACCCTTTGCTTCCAGCTGCTTTTTCCATCCCTTCATTGCCTCAAGTAGTTTTAAAATGTTTCAATATGCATCATGTTTATACCATGTATAAACATGCATCCAACATGTTTATAAACATAAACCATGTTTATACCACATAGACATGTAATATATCTGAGTAAAAGTACTTTCAGACATAAAGCTTTATGTTTTTTAATAATAGAAGTCTCAAGGTCTTGGCTTTAAAGAATTTCACACGCTAATAGAATCCCATTCAAAAACAATTATATTTTCTCATAAAAGACCAAGTAATTTCATTTCTTTCCACAGGTCATTATGGGTGTCATTTTCAAGATTTCTTCTCTCTAATAAGTGCCCTCTGAGTAATTAGTTTTACCTCATCCGTGGTTCTCAAACTGTGGCACAACTAACGCTGGTGGCACTCAGGCCGCCTCTGGTGATACTCAAGCTTAAAAAAAAAAATTAGCGCTAATTTATAGCTAAGAAACCAACCAAGCAAATATTCTTATCCAATCTTTGTCCTAAAGAAACACTGCTCCTATGTACTGAAAAGCATCTATCTTAAGTGTGGTATAACTCAATGTGCAGCATTAAAGTCGTTTTATGCTGCCTCTGGTTAGTCTCACTGATTGAAGCAGAGAATGACATTATACCTGCAGCTGAGCATGATCTGGTTGCAAGTCAGCTGACAGTGAAATTAATTATTTGCTTCTGTGCTTATAAATATTTTCAATAAAACCTGATAATATATTTCTCTCCATTTAATTTGTTTGACACAATTCCTTTTGTAAAAAACTATAAAACTATGATTAATAAAATACAACCCTTTAGAGGTACTAACGAAAAATCCCAGTGACTTTTTCTGTCTGAATTAGTCGATTGAATATCAAAATCCGACAAGTACAAAGAGAATGCACCAGAGCTCTTGTACCCATGGTTTTAAATGAACTTCAAATGCACAGTAAAATGAAATGATAAGTTCTTTAAATTGGAAAGGTGCTGAGAAACTGTTTCTCATCTTGCTTTATTGTCTTGGTATCTTTAAACACATTTTCTGTGGGTTTAAAAGGAAAGAAGTAAAGCACATTTAATGAAACATGCCATTGTAACGCAAAGCATACGCAAAATGGTGCTACGGGGTATAAATGTTCATTTCCTTGTAGATGTACCATTACATACCCATACAACTGTATGTATGCAGCAGATTATTATGCATAATTTCAGTACATACAGCTAATACTGCACTCCCCCCAGCTTTTTATAAAGTATTCTTTAATAATCTAGTGTTCCCTCAGTGGGCTCCTTAATTCTAGTGTCCTGTAAGGCTCTGCCAGGCAAAGTGTAATTTAGAAAAGTGACAAAAAACTACTGAAATCCAATATTCATCTTATTACTTTTTTCCAGAGCTGTACATAAGCTATATGCACATAAACCAGATAAAACAAGGAAGTAATCACTGTTTCACCAGAGAAAAAAATTGCTAATGAAAAATATTATCTTAATATATCACCAAAGCTACTTTTCCCAGCTCTACTGTAACAACCATTCAGTATGTTGTCCAAAAAACTCAGTGTAAAATACAAATATCTCATATTTCTAATAGTCCTTTGTAGTTCACATGATATATATAATATACGTATAAGCCCTGATGAAAAAGGTACAATAAATGTTGGGTAACGCAATTATTACTGACATGTTATATTCAATAACATATGCAATGGTTTATGAAGACTTGTTAAGGGTGAGGGTTATTTTATTGAAGGCTGAGATCTAGATGTGAAGGTTCCAGTCAGTTCTAAATATATCAGTCACCAAAAGATGCTCACAGCACCCACTCAAACAGCACACTTTCCAGTACCGAAGTGCAAGACTGTAATCAGAGCAAGGTCAGTGCTGATAGGGGAAAAAAGCAGCTCAGGCAAGAAGAAATTCAAACTCCCTCTCGTTATCTCCTTGGCTTTACTTTGAGTCATGCTGCATTCAGTGCGTCTTGTGAGTGGAAGGTCCAAAAGGTTTTTATGTGTGTTTTTCTTAAGTTTTGAGAAATAAATAAATAAATGGTGTACAAGCACCAGAACTGGTACTGCATTTAGAAGTATTTAGATGAAATGTTGACATAAATTTTACTACAATAAATGAACTGGGATAATTTGCTATAGTATAGTATTCTTGGAGTAATAAAAACTACACAAATAAACGAGCGGAGGATAATACTTTTTGAGAAGTCCAGGTAGATGAACCATGACTCAAAAACAGGTGTGATTACTCACAATTTTCCTACTTTTAAAGGGGGAATGAGGAATCTGGAGGTTAGTTGTAGGTGCAGGTCAAATACAAGTTCAATTCATACATCAATCCAGTTTATTTGATGTGTGTATATGCATGCACATGCGCGTGTAGGTGTGTGTGTATGTATTAGAGACAGTTTCTGTGTGACCTTTGAACTTATTTCTGGTGTTTAAATGGTTTTATAATTCACTGGTCAGAAATGACCCATAAGACAATCTTGTACCCTAGTACAAGATTGTACTAGGGTACAATCTTGTGGTGTACAGCCCAAATGGAAACATCAACAAAAACAAATATCACTTTTTCTAATAATGGGGTCAATTTAGGAAAAGTCATAAAATTTCAAGTTGGGCGCGTTTCACGCGTCTAGCGCAGCGCGACTTGAACCGTTTGACGCGTCAAGAGCGGCAACAGAAAACAACAGCTAGAGCGATTTTGACCCGTCTGATGCGCCTCCACATAGATTTTGAACGTAAACCAGACGCGCCTGATGCACGAAACGCTAAGTTTAAAGCAAAATGTCAAGCGTCTGCATTCAAAGTGCACAGGCGTCGAACTTGGCATACATGCCGTGTGTATTTTTGTCTCGTCCCACTATGTTCAGCATCTCAGCCCAAGCGGACCATGTGGACACAAACCACTTTGAGAACAGAAGATTTAATAGATTTTAAAATATTTCTCAACCAACATGTCTTGCTTTAAGAGCCAGCCCAGATAAGACTTTATATATAAAATGATCAATCAGTAGTGCTCCTCAACACCTCTGCTACCCTTTCTTTCAGCCTTTGTTCCAGAAGACAACCAAAGCATGTGTAATGAGATCTGGATATGAGAGGAATGCCAGGAAAATGAGTGGCAAGCATTTAAACAAAGCTCAAATAAAAGTCAGAGGCAGCAAAATAATGATGTGGAATTTAAAGTAAGTCTGTTCTGTGACCCTGTTTAAGGTCTGTGGTCATAATCACGAGTCTGAAATAGTGCAACACCTGTTGGAGATTCCAAAATGCATAGTGGCAAATCGGAATAAGCCTGAGTTTATGCAGTAAATAGAACCCTCCAGCATTCTTTGGCAACCCTGGTAAAGATGTGTGAAATTCTTAAAATAAATGTACAACTTAGTTGACCAACGAACAATTTGCTGCTGTTCTCAAACAGTTGGCTTTAGAAATTTATTTTAACTCCATCACCATCATCACTACTATATCGACAAGAGAAACAAAGGTTCTCACGCTAGCCTTTTTTTCACAATTTTTGTAGTTTTCAGATTTATTTTTATTTATTTTTTGTTATTGCTCAATCTGTAGATATGAGCAAGTTTAGGTGAGTATATTAACACACACCTTTGTTACATGAATGGCATGTTCTCCCCTTTTTCCCATTATGAAAAGTGGCTAGGAGCATTTTTCTCTACATCTCATCACATTAGCATGTTAGTGAAACAGGATGCTGTGGGTCACTAATTAAAGGATCTAGAAACTCTAATGTAATTTTAAAAAATGCTTGTATCACATTTATTTTTATAGGAATTGTGAGGGGCTACCAGGAAACAAAATAAAATATTTTCAAAACATGGATCCAGTGCATGTTTTGATTCAAGATGGAACTGGACCATACTCCATGGCAACAAAGTCTTACAGAACATGTGACTTTTAAAATTGGTGATTTTAAACATATACAAAAGAAAAGAAAACTTACAGTTTAGACTACAACTACAAAAAGGAGAGGGAGAGAAATTAAGCCTTCTAGCTAACAGTGGTAAGTAACTATGCTTCATAAAAATGTAATTAATTATACATTGTAACTGAGCTTGGACAATGGTAAAGAGCAAGACCAATAGAGCCTTGACAATACATTTGCTTTCCTATTTATGTGTCATTAACAATAAAAATAAATGTGATCTTAATGACAACTCAATGTTGGCTCTAATGTGTTATATTATAGCCTCCATGTATGAAAAACAATCTAACTTTTCACGCGGAACTGGAGACGAGAACATTTCCTGATGGCAGCATCTAGAAGAAAGACAGGCCCCGCTGCCTCTCGTTTCAGGTGCAGCTTTTCCTAAAAAAAATTATATTTTCCTTACTGTTTGGTGGTTGCAACTTTTTGTGTTGTGCTATTTCTTTGCATAATGTTTTCACCTTGTGATTTTATTTGAATCAGGCTCAAATGTTTTTATTAGAATTTGTATAAAGATCACCAAAAAAAATGCATGTATCAATGTACGGTAATCCGCTGTGTCTCTGTATAGCCAATTAATTCACTTTTTCTGACTGATCAGGTCAAGACAGCAGGCAGCAAGTGACAGGAGATTCTGTATCGTATGGATCAACAGAATGGTGAATAAACAGGTGGAGAAGAAAATCGCTGAACTGCAAGAAGAGATTCTTCTCATGTATCTCGAGCTGAGAGTGCAGATGGCAGCCAAGCTAAATGAGCATTTGGGAGAAGCAGTGGTGACGCAAAGCAGAGAAATCCCTGAATCTAATTGGTCATCTGATACAGAAGAGATGGAAACAATGCAGCCTGCAGATGAAGAAGGTGAAGACAAATCACAGAGCGATAGTGACTATCCAACACACTCATCACCAGAACCAGATCAAGGCTTCAGGAAGACTTTAAGCACATTCAGTGAATGCGATTTGGTGGATACAGATATCAGAGATACAGACATCAAGCACTTTCCCGGCAATGATCACAGTACGTCACAAGAGGCCCAACGTGAGCCGATTTCGCCATCAGGTGACCCCGCTGTCTGTGGCAGCTGCAAGCTGATGAAGAAATCAGAGGAGAAAAAATGCCCCCACAATCCCTCCCAAATGTTAACAGGCAGAGAGGAGGAAAGCAACGAGGACAAAGCAAAAGTGGAGCAGGATGCACTGATGAAGGCGCAGTGGAAGGAGTGGCTGGACAAGCAGGAAATGAAAGAAAGGAAGAGGCATGAAGAGAGAAATGTTCAACAAAAAGTGATGAGATCTAGTTCATCAGATAAACAAATGACAAAAGCAAAAAAATCTGGACAAATAGGCACTATGAAGAAAATCAAAACATACATCAGTGAATTTTTTAATCCTTCTGAAAAGAGAAAGTGGGATATGCTTTACGAGGAGGACTGACCCTCAACTCCTCAAGGATTAGTTTGTTGTCTCAATGTCACGCTGTACATGAAGGCTCAAACTACAGAACATAAACAGTTACTCAATAAACAATAAACACAGTCTGCAGCATGCCATTTTGTCAGTGCTTCAGAGAACAATAAAGTAAATTAATACATGAGGTGAGCTGAGGTAAAGTTAACTACAAACATGGTTTCTTTTACCTTCCAAACACTGCCAGATATTGAACACACAACAAGGGGGCACCATGATGCATAATATTAAAAATAATGTAAGTTACATACTGAAAATGATTTTTGTTACATACTTATTTTCAGGTAAAAGGACAGGTAATGCGGCCCACAGTGATACTGTCACAGACACTATCACTAATAACCCTGTAACTTGTTCCTGTGCAGTGCAAAAGTTTTATTTTTGTAAAATTATTTTCTATTACGTCTGAATTGGTTTGGT
This sequence comes from Xiphophorus couchianus, assembly GCF_001444195.1. Lineage (NCBI taxonomy): Eukaryota > Metazoa > Chordata > Actinopteri > Cyprinodontiformes > Poeciliidae > Xiphophorus > Xiphophorus couchianus. The sequence goes on from NC_040239.1 coordinate 20,706,183, forward strand.
TTTTGGTGACTAGTCAAACATCAACTGTACTATTCTACACAGAGCAGAAATAGATGTAGATATATTTTAAGAGTTATACCATCATTCTACAAGTAAATGGTATATATATATATATATATATATATATATATATATATATATATATATATATATATATGCACACACAAACGTAGTCAGTGTGGATCCTTGCTTGGTTGTCTATGAGTTGACACAGGAGGGGATCTCATGCAGGGACGCTGTTCATGCAAAACCCACCAGTCCTTCCAAGCACCGATCAAGCAATAAAATGTGCTGTTCCATAACTAAATGTTCATACCTACCTCCTACTCTCCGCTAGAAAACAGTTGGTGCAGCGCAAATGCTTTTCAAAATGAAATCAAAAGATTACACATGAGAACTGTTCTCACTTGGCAAACATCTAAGGCAGAAATGAAGATCAAAGCTTTTAGACGCCTACATTAATATTCATTTATCAGAGGAAAATAGAGGCTCAGACCACATTCGTCAGAAAGCATCCAAAGCTCTTCAAAACTTCAGAAAATGGCAACGGCAAACTCCAACCATGTCCAGAATGATCAATATTATTAAATTATAATTAACGTGTTTTTTTTTTGTTTTTTTAATGTCATACAACATTCGTTTTCTCACATATTCTAAGTCAGTCTTGAGTGGTCTGTCACAATGGGGCCAATCAATATTTTATTTGGTCATTTAGAATCACTAACCATTAAATATACAAGAAGGCATGCTAAATGTTATGTTTTCTGCTACATGAAGTTCTAAATTTATCTGACCATATGTTTAAAACAGGTTTGTCTCTCAGAAGTTTTGTTGCAAATTTCAAGTAGGAATTCTTTCCTTTGACACTGACTTTCTTCTTGCCCTTCATCCTTAGTGCTAGAGTGCAGAACTGGCCTTCATGCTGCTGTCTGTTCACTAATGTTCATTAAATTAAGGCCTTAACAGAACAGATGTATTCATACTGAGATCAAATAGCATGCATATAGAAATTTGTGCAGATAGTAGACTGGACTGGATTTTATTTAAGAGTGTCAGATCGAAATGAGCTTAATACAAATGCACACCACACTTTTGAGATTATTTATTTAGAAAAATGTGAAAACCATGTGTAGTTTTCCTTCCACTCCACCAGCATGTTTGTACTACTTTGAGTTGGTCTATTACACTAAATCTAAAGCATTGTAATTGTTGGCAAATTAGGTCATTATTTGTTGTGAAGGCAAGAGAAAGTCAGTAATCATATTTCAAAGGAAACACTGGAAAGGATTCATAGCAAACTTTGGCACATTTTATTATGTGCCAAAGTGCTTACAGCAGGACAGTCTCATCTCTCTTTGAAGATTTTTGCCAGCAGGTGGCACCAGGTCTCTTCCAAGGTGCATCACAAGAAATGCTTCACATCAAAAGTACCAATAGAAACACCATTCTGCAGATACTGTACTGAATTACTTGCTATTTCATAGCACTTTGTAAAAGAGATGACGTAGAAGTATGGAACCAAACCATTAAATAAAACCAGAACCTCAAAGAGGTGACGGTCTTAAAAACACACTCACTAAAACAACATGCACTGCACACACACTAAGTGTCAGATACACCTGAGATATACTGTAGGTGTAAGTTATCTTGTAAATGTACACGATTTCCAACTCCTGTAGTCAAACCTAACATGAGAAAATAAGAAGGTTTATTATGGTGCAAGTGGTGAGCTACTTGAAACTGTAAATACAAAAACTGCTGGACTAGTTTAATCAAAATTATATTTGAACAACACCCATTCGTGTGTTGAGGTGATGGCACAGTTAGAGATCTCACAACCCACTTTTCTATCAGAGCACTACAAAGAAAACAACAAAACAAAACTCATCCATTCCTTGGATAAAATGTTCCATCTGACTTTTTGCTTATTTTTCTAACAGGTTGCCATTTTACTAGACTCTAGGTTAAAGACGTATTAGAATGAACAAAAGTGGTAAACTGCTGCCATAGCTTAAATAGTTTCGATTTAGAACCGATTTAAATTTTTATAGGACATCAAATTAAAAAAAAAAAAAAACTGACAGAGAAAAATGTGAGTAGCTGTCAGGGAAGCTGTGGGTAGCCTAATAAAAACACTAAGGAAGAGTTTCACCTGTGTACAAGTGGCCTCAGCACCTTTTGTCAGTCAAATATTACCATTAGAGTTATCTTATTAAAAAAAACTACAACGTTTAAAAAGTGCATGTCTTTACAAGTACGTGATGTGTGTAATCAAAGTGGGTGGTTCCCTGCTTTGATTTCCCTCTGTAAAACATTACTGCATGGTTATTTGCAGTAACCATGCAGTAATTATGACTGCTCTGCATGCACAGCTATATGTACTGTAATGCAAAGGTAGTCAGACCTCAAAAACTTGCAGGAAAGTGAGCTGTCAGGATGGAGGATTCTTTCTGCACTGAGTGAATCTGTCCTCCTGCATGCTTCTGTCAATGTTCTCGTCTGGGCAAGAACTTAGCATTTATTAGGCTAAAAGACTTTGCAAGACAAGGCTCTCTGGCTCCACACACCAATCAACCTTTAATATGAGTATTCATTCCCAGTTAATTCAAATCCTCTTAATCCTACTACTCTTTTTTTTTTTTTTACAAACCTTTTTACACATAAGTAGTTCTGGTGCTTTTATTGAAGATTTGTTCCCACTGGAAGCATTTCTATAAACGCTAAAAAATATATTCACCCAATAGTTATCCAAAATTCTCTTTACTAGTATGTTTGAGTACTTCCAATTTGGCTGTTCAATCAGGACTTTTAGAAATGAATGAAAACACTCCAACATTAATGACTCGAGTTTTACTTTTAGCTACTATATGACTAGCACAAGCTTGTACACGCTATAATTCATATTATTTTTATTATAAAACTTATAGTAAACTGACTATAGGGAGGTATTCCAGGGGTCAGCAACCCGCGGCTCTTTAGCGCTGCCCTAGTGGCTCTCTGGAGCTTTTTCAAAAATGTTTGAAAATGGAAAAAGATGGGGGTGGGAAACATTTTTTTGTTTTAATATGGTTTCTGTAGGAGGACAAACACGACACGATCATTCTTAACGTTTTCCAATGCTACGAAAATGTGTAGAATAAATATTAAATTTCAACATTTCTGTCAACAAAGATTTGCCTCATAGCCTGTGACATGTTTCCTTCAGCTGGGAGGGGCGCGAGGCAGGTGGCTGCTGTAAACAAACAGACGGGTGTGTGGTGGGCCATGGAGAGCAAAGGGGAAAAGAGAAAAATAGTCGAGGAGAGATTCTACAACTCTTGTATTTTACATGCATTTTATTGCACTCCGTTTGTTGCCCAGATAAGGGGCACGTTAAGCACGTTCTGTTTTGTTTTTTTTCGATCACACACTTTACGGTGATTATGTACAAAGCGATCGTCGTTGTGCAAACTGCATTGTGGAGCAGGTTTTTCGAGTTCCAAAAGGAAAAAAATGATCCTTTCCCTGTCGATCTTCATAATAAAAAGGACATCAAAAATCAGATTTCGTTATTGCATTTCTTTAATTTTATCAAGTCAACGAAATACAATACATTAATATTGTAACGGAAGGTAAACTTAAAGCACCATTGTACAACAGAGTAGTCACATGATGCCTCATTCCATCCAGGACGCACAGCAGGGAAAATAAACATTTAATCATGGATGCTAATTATGTATACACTTAGTCATTTTGATAATAGGCTAATATAAACACTTAAAGCTTTTGCCTTCATTATAAACCTTATGTAAGGCTTTTAATTTTTTGCGGCTCCAGACAGATTTGTTTTTTTGGTCCAGAATGGCTCTTTCAACAGGTTGGGTTGCCGACCCCTGGCCTGTACTGAGGACGATTTTTGCCTTTTGAAACTCAAGTCATTGTTAAAAAAAGTGCTGCTAGACATTAAAAGGTTGTTTTCTTTATAGGTCTCTCAAAAAGACAGAAAATACCCATTAATCAAGAAGATTTCAATGACGCAAGTCAAAGATCTACACTATAAGTGAAAACATTTTCCAGGGTAGTCGTAGGTACTGTCCCGATCTTAAAAACGTACATGTGTAGCAGTGCAGGGGAGCAGAAGCACTCCTTCTGTCCTCCTCTGCCACCATTATCCCCAAACAGATCAGATGCAGGCCTGCAGCAAACATGGAATAAATAAATAAATAAATAAAAACAGGCCTTCCTGAGCGGTATATTTAGCTCAGCTCAGTGATGATGGAAAACATTTTTTTCCCACCAATGTTAAAAACCACCAGCTGTCTAGGTTGCAGCCTATTTGCCTAATGATCACGTATGTTTGATAAGCCAGGGGTTTAGCTAAAGTCAGATCAAGTAAAATCAGACGGAATAATCCAGTCAGTTTTATAACAGCTCTGTCTTACTTTCTGGAGTAAAGCTTCACCATGTGCTGGGCCAGCAATACAGAGAAAACGTGACAAAAAGAGGTACATTTTTACTCTACATAAAGATTTTATTGATCAACATTTGTTAAATGTCACTTTTTTTTTTTTTTTACATCCATCTCAATCAAACTTTGCATTAAATTCCATTCATCAGCTCCAAACGAAAGCAAGCTTCATTTAGATTGGTAACTTGGCATCAGATCAAATGAAAGTAAAACAGCTAATTTAAAATTCTTGAGTGCTCTGTCACAATGGGACCCATCAATATTTAATTTGGTCATTTATGATAAGGACTAGGAATACACCATGCATTAAAAATACAGCACTGGGAAGGCAGGCAAAATGTTTGGACATTCAGAATGTTACACACACTTAGAAATGATCTTTATGGCCAATTCCAACGTTGGTGATTGAACAACCTTTCAACCAACAATACTACAATACTAGTAGTTGAAATGTTTGTTTGCAACTACTGCTACCAGGGCAGAGAGAGGTTCACTGCAGGGAAGCTCTTTTGCATTTGGTATCCACTCACCACTGCGGAAGTGAGGCCAACATTGAGTTGCAATTCAACTTTGTCTGATTAGCATGAAGAGCAGTAAAACATCCCTGGGCCTTTCCTCAACATGCGTTAGATTCAGAATCAGTAGCCATAGCCTACTGGGGGAGGCATTACTGTTATGTCTGTCTAGTTTTCCTTTCATTTTCATTACCCAGTGCATCTATGAATGCTCACATTTGCTCCACTTCTAATTCTTGTTATTAATAGCTAGAGAGAGGAGGAACCAGAAATCTGCACACAGACAATGTTCACTCAAAGCTAGAGTGCACTTTTCCTTCTTGGCCAAAACATGCCAGATTTTCAACAAATTTCAAACTGGTGGCATTTTGATTGTTTTGTACTTTGTCTGCCATCTTTGCACATGCTGATCCAATGTTTTGCATCTGACTGATGAGTCACTGATGTCATGTCTGGTGGATTTGGGGCTGGACCAAAATGCAGACAACTGAGAGGCATCTTCATTGAGTCTATGTTTTAATGAAGAATTAAGAAAAACTTACAGAGAATCAAACTGCAGAAAGGCAAGGCAACTAGGAGGCTACAAGAAGAAACCAGGAGGATCCAGTGAGGAGTGACAGGAGGAAAAGAGCTTATATACAGGAAGAGTGACCGCTGGAACAAAAGCTGATTGGCTAATAGGTTGCAGGTGTGAGGTGAGAGAAAGGTAGCCGGAGAAGGAAGAAAGAGAATAGCACCAGGGAGCAACGGAGAACAAAAAGGGGAATTATCTAACTATAAAAACAACCAACACAAGGAATAAATTAACTAAACTAACTAAGAGCAGTCCAAGAAGAGTAAAACATGACAAGACTGATCAGGTAGAAATAAAAATAATTGGACTAACAGAAGTAAACATGGATGAAGGAAAATAATGAAAATAAAAAATCAATACAGGCAAATAACAGAATCAAAGAGCCCAAACAAAACGGGATGTGATAATTGATGAATATCCCAGGTGGGAAGATAGGATTAAAAGCAAAGTTGTTAAATCCATTGCTTCATATTTTGATCCAGAAGGCTGATTCATTTACTTGTTTTCTCTATTCTCTCATTTACAGTCATCACCATGCAGATATTCACTGGATGTCACTGTGTTCATACAGAAGTGGAAAGAGTTTATTTGTGGAATAATACTGTGGCACCCTCTAGAGATTAACCACTTAAGAATTATGTTTCCAATTCCCAATCTCCAGCTTTTTAAAATCGTTGGCCTTTATAGTAAAACCAATTTTAACATGTTCCATAACAGACTCAGATTGAAAGTTAAAAGAGTTTTTATTCCGGTAACGTCCCAACTTAATTTTATATTTTTGTCTGCAACGCCATATTTTTACATGTGCTGGAGAGCATTTAAGGCATTATGTGACAAAACCATCTTAGACAGCAGAGAACAAAGCTTGAGGGCCACATACTGGCACAGAGCACGGTTCATATACTACTGACTGGGTGTTTTGAATTTGTCCTACAGTTCTTAAAGGGGACAAATGTCATTTCCAAACAAGCAAACAATGCAATCAGTGGAAAGGAGAAGTGAAACCAGATTGGGAGGCAATGTGGGTAAGGGTATTCCCAAAGATACGTTGAGAGGTGATGGATGGAAGAACATGGATTTTTTTTGTCGTTTTTCTGACCTGGTCAGTTTGCTGTGCAAGCACTTTAAACTTTGCAGCCAGACTGAAAAGTGTTTATTTAGCCTTTATGAGATGTTACTGACCAGCTAATTTATAATAATGTCACAATAATCTGAACAAATAAACAATACAAAAAAAGGTTTCATGACCTGTTTAAAAATATACTGAAACTGAAAATGTTCTAAAAGAAATCAATCAAAAAGGTAGAAGGAACAAAGCATAAGAAGAAGAAACACCTCAGAAGAAATGAACTCATAACAGTAACACATACTATACTGAACATGGCAAGACATATACATAAATGGACAACAAAGAAATGATCACAAACACAAAAGAAAAGCAAAACCCAAACACTCAGTGACGGGGTGCCATGGCTTCCCAAACAGCTAACTTTCTTTCCTACAAGCAAGAGAAGCAAGAGTGACTGCAGCGCACTGAAGCAGGTATGGGAAGGACAGAGAGCTCAGATATGAACAGCCACAAATACATCACTCTCCAAAATTTTCTCTCTCATTCAACATATCTGGCATTTGACATTAAAAAAAACTTTAAACTGGAGTGGTATGAATGAAAAATACAGAAAGGTTTTCAAACGTTTTTTATGGATTTGGTAACCAGTCTTCCTCTAAAGTTTCATCAAAGCAATACAAAAATGAGAGCTACTAAGACAATATCTGAGCAGAGACCTGGATAAAGCACATTGAAGGCAGCACATTATCAAACCATGAACAACTAAACTAACAGTTCAGCTGTTAAGACAAAACTTGGTTTTATTTCAATCAACCAAACAATCAATTTTATCTATGAAGCATCCTCCATGTTGGATCCAGCTCGCTGGAAATACATAATAAAGGGCATTTCTGAACTGGGTTTGAATCGTCCAGGGTCACAGTCTGCAGGTACAAATACCAGAGTTGTGAAGTAAAATGAAACTGGTTTGATACTCCTTTTTACTCCCCACTTTGTTAGAGAGCTGGTGGATATTAAAAGCAATGTACTTTCATCTTTTCTTCACTTCCTTGGACTAACTGGGGGATTCATTGTTCTTATTCTTTGCTTAATTGCTTAATAAAATAAGAATCAAAATGCATTTTGATTTGTGTTTGATTGACTCAGTGTTTCACCTTAGCTAAAATTTATTTATTTCCTTAACACAGCTCAAAGATATTAGTATTATTAATCAATTATCTTCTCTACCTAAGTGAGCATAAGGAAATAATGATAGAACATGTTAAATATATATATAAAAAAATATGAATTACTTGTTAATGCTACTTAAAAAACAATTTGTGCATCTTTAGGTGATGAAGATGCAAGCTGATTCATAGCATTAATGGCCACTGTACTCACAAAATTGTATCCATTAAACATGATACAGAAAATGTTAAATCGCAGGAAAAGAAACACCAGTCACATGTCTTTTACATCGGATATATTTAGCAGTAAGCATTGTAAAGTCTCTGACACAAAAACCTACTTTCCAGGTTGGAGTGATAAATATTTCAAAAGACTGAAAATGAGCTGAGCAGAAAAAAGTAAACGGAAGAGCAAGACGGCATGACTGAGAGGAAGTGGAAGAGCGCCGCATCTTAGATCGACAGTCTAAAAAGTAGAGGGGGAGATTTATCCTAGTTTTCATCAAGAAATAAAACGAGTGTTAAGCTCAAGATGGAAGCTTTTCTGGTAACAGACAGAGGCCGAATAGCGTGCTGTGAACCTTGATCAGTTTTATCTAACTTTGATTTTTTAGGCTGTAATGAGAAACACCACACATAGGAATTATGTCCACATTATTTCAAAACAACCATTTCATTTCCATAGATTTTGTTCAAACTTGACTCATTGATCACACAATTGTAAGTCAAATATCACAGCTCCAAGATGGACAGGCCAGTTGGTGACATACGGTTTGTCATGAAAACAAAAAGCCCACATGTTGGTCCCTGAAAAGCTATCTGAGCAATTTTGTCTAAATGACACCCATACAACTGTGTACCACTGTTTCAAACAAACATGATAATCATGAAAGATGATTCATAGGAGTTTCTTTTCTCAGCATTATTTGGAATATATCCTATTGTAAAAAGCCAATACTGCCTAGCCAGAAGACCTGCACAATATACTGAATTGCAGTCTTCATTAAAATATTTGTGATAAAAAGAAAAAAAAATGTTTTAAGGATGATTTGTGTATCACTGCAAAGAACTGCTTGGATGCTAATTCAGCAGCACCCATTCACCTTCTTGTTGTCAGTAGCGTTTGCCGAGCGGATGAACTCTCATTGCTCTTGATGCTCAGCTTGTGGGTGTGCAGATGTAAAAGTTCATAGAGTGATGCTAAAAGGTGATGATAGAAAAGCAAAGTGAGAAACATGTGGGTTAATACCAGCCTCTATCATCATACCATTGTTCATGTCTTCTACTGCAAAATCCCAATCTTTTTTTGTTTTGTTCTCGTTGTTCTTGACATTTGTCCAACAAATCGCAGAACAATTTCACGACTTACTATAAACAAAAGGTGTAAACTATACAGCAGGTCATTGGCTTTTTTTGTAATTAGCTGAAAAATAAAGCTTCTGCTTTGCTGTTGATAGTGGTCTTGGTTAAAGTATTGACGCTCCTATTTATATATAATTTTCATATAATGTCTTTCTGTTTAGAATGTCTGAACATGAATTTTCCTGGGTGTATACCACCTCTTGCTCAATGATGTGTGTAAATAGGCACCAATCACCCACTCTGTAAAATGCCAGACCTCGAAGTCCCACTGGACAAAAGCACAAGCCCCCCGCTGACCGGCGGTCAGCCAGGAAGCCTACAGCAATATTTTTATAGTATGAGCCCAAAATGAGTGGATGGAAATGTGTTGTGATTGGCATAACGTGCTAGGTGAGGTAGGATAATGACTGACAGAGTATACTGTGCAGAGGCTGAGGTCATTGCTATGCAAACCAAACTTTTCAACAAATGCAAAAACATGGCAAATGGTTTCCTCAATAAATGCTAACTTATATTATCTATATATATTATATGGATTTTACCTGTTTAAACATGCAAACTAAGGGGAGAGAAAGGGGATGGATTTTTTTTTTTTTTTTTTACAAAAGAGCTTTGTTTTTCAGGCGTTTCACTTCCCTGTTATGCTTTGCTGATGCCTCCGCACACATAGTAAATATCCTTTGCACTGTAAATCCCACAAGCGGAATGACTTGGTTTTTTATTTATTTTTTTGCTTTTTTTTTTTTTACTGCATTGATTCAATTAATAAATTGCTTTCAGAGCTTGGAACCAAACATTTTTCATAGCTCACCATTTAAATCAAATATTTAAATGACGTTTTGCTCATGCTCAACAGTTTGTATTTTATTTATGACATTTCAGAGCCCTGCAAACACAGTCACACCCCTTACACATTTGTGCATTTTGTTGAGTCACAACTACAAACAGATTAATTATAGATTTAAGTGGGTTTTTTTAAGAGGAAAGTAAATAAAAATAGTTCAATTAAAAAAGGTGGTTTGCATTTGAATTCACTTCAATTTGCTTAGTTACCTCTCAATAAAAGATAATCTGCAACCGATGTAGTGTAATAATTCACTTACTCTTTTAATGTACTGCAGCTGTAATGTGGTCTCGGGTGTAAAACCCAAAACATCTTAATCCTATAATACACTAAGCAGCGCCTCTCATCTGATCTCCTCTCCTTCTCTTTTCATTCCCGTTCCATCTCATAATTCCTCATCCCCTTTACTACAAACACATTTAGTGCCTGATGCTGGTCATTCAATCTGACAAGAAATGACCACATCTCTGTTGCAATGATGCAACGTCGCTGTGTTTACAACGCGTTTGCCACTGCAATGCTCCTTCACAGCATGCGGAAAATCAAACAAATGACCAACAAAAGCTGGGATAAAAATGGCAACCAGAGTACCATGAGAACCGAGTGCTAAAACTTCATCATGTCTCGCCAGATCCGTGTGTGTTATGTAACTGTAAACTGCAAAAAACAGATCAGCTCCAATGATGCCAATAATACTTGCCTTCTTATCCCTCTTCAACTTGGTACTCTGCACTTTCCTTTTAAATTTATTGGCTCTAGTCGGCCCTAGCCAATTGCACTGAGGAGAGTACTTAAAATCTAAATCATTTTTAGACAGAACTCTGGATGGTGTTCAGAGGCGAGTCGTGAAGCACTGAAAAGTGGCCAAATTAAAAGCCTTGCGATAGCCGACACCACTTAAACAGAACACACTCGTGTGTTTCCGCTCGTTCTCCAGCATTACACACCTGTATGTCCATTCATTTTTCTGTATTTTTTTGTATTCAACTCTAAACGCTATGGCAGGTCAGGCTGTCTGGTTAAGATAACCTAACACTTGTCTCTCACTATCCTCATCGTATTGTCTGCATTTTCTAGCCTAAATCATAGAGAATCATGCGAAAGTAATCATACCCCTTGAATATTTACATTAATGTTTTCTGATCTACACCATTCCATTGTAGCTCTGCCTCTATGTTTGGGTTGTTATCTAACAGGTTTTCATCCAGGAGAAGACTGTATTTATCTCTGTGAATACTTTGGGATTTTTGGAGCACACTGACTCAGAGTTAAGCGATGTTGGGAACTCGACCTCGGTCAAATTGCAAAGGTAAGAAAAGCTAATGATCTGTGAGCATCCTGTCTTGTTTCTGTCTCCAACCCAAAAATCCTGTGACACTAGATGACACAGTGTCCACTACAGTGAAGGACAAGGCGTTGGAGAGCTAAAGGACACAGCACTGTCTGTTTAGAAATAGTTGATCATGAAGTGATTGCTGTGTTAAATTCACAAATGGAGGCAACACAAGATGCAGGAGGTCCTTTGCTGTTGAAGGGGATGGAACTGACTGTAGCTCACTCGTTCAGCCAATACAGACCGACCCGAGACACGCTAGAATGGAGTGAAAAAAAAAAAAATCAATGAGCGCATCACATGACAGTCAGGGGAAAGGCTGCTGCCCCATTATCATTATCATCATTATCATCATCATCATCGTCAAACTTGTCTCCTTTCCTCAACATCCAGCTAAATTAGGTCCAGCCAAGCTCATTTTGGGGCTTTGATCTGCATCATAGCCTCACACGGCTGCAGTATATGACTTGTTTTACACGATTGTGTTACTGCATCGCTTGTTACTCACAGAATCACTTGCGTTTTTACGCAGATGCTCTTCTTCTCCTCCGGGCTCCGCGGCGGGATCCACCACCAGCTTCTCGAAGCACGACGAACCGAGAGAGGAGCTCTTCAGCTGATACATCATCAGCTGGGACACGGGGAGTTTGGGGCTCCCGTGGGCCGTCAGCTCCGGTTTGCTGCCTGTCCCCAGAGCCTGACAGTCGGAGCTCATCTCTGAGGTCGCGTCGCCTCCGCCAGCGGCGAGCTTGTCTCCTTCAAAAGGCGCCGGAGTGGAGCAGCATAAGTTCGGCTGCGATGACGAAAACACCCGGTCCAGCTGTTTCTTTTTCCTCTTGAACATCCACAAGCCGGACTCCTTCTTGGTGCCCTCCGCGCCACCTCCGGCTCCGCGGCGCTCCGAGCCCAGCTTCGGACTGAGCCACGGCTTGGTTTTCTCCTGGAAATTCTTCCACATCCTCCGCTGGTAGGACATGGACTCCTGGCCCCGGCCGGAGCCTCCGGGTTTTGGTGATTTTTGCTCCATGGTGCCAGTGCAGCAGCCACCCAGCCTGAGCACAGTCTGTAGCTGGGTCGGACGGGTGTCACAGCCGGGTTGCTGCTGCTGCTGCTGCTTGTGTGCGCTTCAGCCGATAATCAGTTTAGAGCGCCGAGAAGGAGACGCACGCCGTGATGATGAAGTGGCTGCCAGTCCAACGGGGAACCTTGCAGAAAAACTATGCAGACTTTGTAAATTATGTCACACAGCAGCTATAAAAGCAACAAATAGGCTATTTCAATCTATATACAAGTTATCTCCTCGGTTGTAAAGTTATAAAAGCACTACAGGATTTTTTTTTTTTTTAAACCTGTCTGCGTTTGGCTATGGGTTTCTCTCTCCTCTCTCCCTAGTGTTTAATCAGAGTTAGACCAGTTTGCTTAATTGTTGTATTCAAATATAGGCGGTGCGCCTCCCTCTGGCCAAACCTCTTGACTTGGTCATCTGTATACTGGCGATTTTGAAACACAGCCCCTAATACCTTGTGGAGAAGCTTTTGATTTACTTTTAAGAACCTTCATCATTCCTTCCTCTTGAACGTTTGACACACACCAGATGAATAGTGGTGAATGCTTTTGTTTACCTAAAAAAAAAAATCTAAATCTTGCTGAAGTTTTCTACATTTTGTCACAGGAATAAAAAAAAAATTGTGGGATTTTGTGGTCAACACAAAGTAGTGCAGTTTTAAAGTGGAAGTGAAATGATAGATCATCTTTAAAATTTATAAAAATAGGGGGGAAAAAAGAGGAAATCTGAAAGGTGTGGCATGTCTTTGTACTCAGCCAACCCCTTAATCTAAACCTGCCACTCTGGCTGTCCGTTTTTGCATTTACATTAAGTAGACCCCAGTATTTGCAGTCTCTTGCTAACTACGTTTAGCTTTTCCACACCTGCTAAAACAAAAAAGCTGGATCATGTTCGCTCTTTAGCAGAATAAAAGACACCAAAAGCAGAAAGAACTAACACATTGCAGCAAGAAAGCGCAGAGAACCCATTGGAGGGGCCCAGATAAATACTGAATGAAATGAATGTTAATACAAGTATCAACTGGATCATTATTTGGCTCTTCCTCAATAAGAAGATCCAAATATATTACCACCTGCCTGCTGTGTTTCTTGGTCTTCATGTTGCTGTTTGTCCACTAATGTGAAAAGCTTTATACAGAGATTAAATTACACACAGGTGGACTCTATAAATTAGTTGACTCCTGGTTGCACTGGATTGTGAAGTTTTATAATGAAGGGGGCAAGATACAAATTAAGCCTTCTTACTGCTTTTTCTTCCATTATGTGTTGCTTTTTCTTGCTCTACCACATAAAATCCAAAGACGGATGGGTATTTTTGCAAGCCACTATGCACAGCAGAGTGTGATACTCGTCCTATTTAATGTCATATCGTTTTTTTGTGCACATTAGCCAAGTCTGGATGGGATATTTTTTTCCACCACCAATTAGGTCAAGCTTCAGCGAATGTTATCAGCCCACGAGCAGCACCGGTAACCAGGCGGAGCTGAGCGGCCTCGTCTCCTTTGCTGATGTGTATAATAACTCATTACTTGATCCCCTCTGGCCTTCGTTTCAGTGCTGGCCTGTGTTGCCCCCTCACCAAACACCATGAACACAGAAATGAAACACAAAGAAATGAAAGCGTATTAATATCTAACCCTAGCATGAATGTACAAAAAAGGAGTCAGAGGAGAGCAGTTTATCCGCAGACCAAGTTCACAAAATGTTAATGCGTTTATCAAAGCCATGCGACCTTGGCCTCACCTGTAAGAGTGATGATGAAGGATGCCTTGTGCCTTGTTGAGGCAAACACAATAAACCCTCAACAGTGAGGCGATTTATAGCACTTCCAAACTCTGATATGGAGCAGACATTTTCCTTTAATGAGATGTCCTAGAGACTCTGGCATTAACATGGGAGGAGTAGTTGTTAGCTAGATTGTGAGTTTTTCCATTTCTTATTCTACAAATTAAAATGCTTTAATTACAAATTCAGACTTGCTTAGAACCCTCCTTTTAGCTAAGTAGATGGATTTGTGAGGAAGCGAGCCAAGATGCCCGTCAGCTGCCACAAACGTTTTCACTGAATCAGAATGGAAAACTGATGACTCGGCATTTGGATGGCTTCGCTGTCTAAAGATCTCAGTCGTCCTGATAAGAGGGTAATACACAGCTGCACCCACCTGCAGAACATTTACACAGATATCAAATCCTTGAAACGAGCCGTTTCCCTGACTACAACAGCTTGTAAAACTAGGAAACAGGACTGTTTGAAATTGAATCGACAGTATTTAATTCATACATTATTTTTCAGTTTCAGTCATCAGCAACAGTTCACAGTTTTTTGGTCCATTCTTCTTTTCAGAAATGAAAAATTCAAACCACATCAAATTAAAAATACAGGAAGCCAGAGTTGAACAAAAATAAACCATAACAAAAAAAGCCAGCCAGGAGACATAAGGAGACTATGGGAAAACCTGGGAAATAGCTGAAGGATCCAGTGAAGAGCAGCTGAGAAAGAGGTGCTAACGTACTGGGAGGTTGATTGCTGAAACAATTAACCTGGACTGATTGCAGGTGAGAGGGGAGAGAGTAGAGAGCAAACTGAGGAGAGAGAGAAAGAGCCACCAAGGGCGAGGGAGAGTATAGGGACTAGAAAATTAATCTAATAGTAAAACAAATTAAACATACAGTAGTTAAACTAGAGTAACTAAGAGTAACTAGACACTAGAAATAAACATAACAAACTAGAATCACTAAGAAAGACCTGACTAAAGAAAGCAAGAACAAGACTGATCCAACCAAAATAAGAAACTAACACAAAATCATAACGAAACTAGAATCAAATCAAGCTACAAAATAATAAAAGCTCCTAAAATTATGATTCAAAACAGGCAATTTAAAAATAATAATTTTCTGTTATTAAAAATTCGGAGTAATTGCAGCTGTCGTAATTGGAGATTTCCTTTTTTTTTTTTTAAAAACCACTTTGTTCACATAAGTCACCAATTTAGTTTTCAGATCCATCTGCGTTCTAAATTAGATGAGCCCCACTTGTCCACGGATGATTGTTAGGAAATAAGGTTGGAGACCTTGTGGACAGTGTTGTAAATCACAGTGATAAAGTTTAACTTTAATCCACTGTAGCTACAGGAACAGTGACACAAGCGTGAGCCGGGACATAAAGACAACCTGAGAGCAGGAAAGCCTGCGTCTCGTTCCATCTTCATTATTCTTCCTCGTTGAATTGAACCATGAGAGGATGGCTTTTCTTCTTAAATGAGTTTTAGTCAACAGTTTGTCTTGATTTGCAACACATGCGTTTCATCATTTTGTTGCCAAAAACACAAAACCTTTCAAATGCGACAATTGCTTTTCTGTTTACGTCCCGATGCCTGGAGGAAGAGAGGGGCCGTGGAGCTTGACCAAGCTTTTCGGGATTAAAGAAGAGGCAGCAGCACGTCTGCAGACCCTGCACGGCTCCATCCAAGGCAGGTCACTTTCAAGCTGCTGGAGCAAAACCAGCCCGTCATCACACACATCTTCAAACAGCCATGCATGAAGGTACAGGCACAGACATTTTTTTTTTTTTTAGGTAAAAACACTTGGGCTCTAAAAAAACTGCATATCAACATCACTTGTCATGTGGGATTGGAATGATTGTTTTGTGCATCTTAGATAAAATCTTACATGTGCATCTTCTCTAATCTTCCTGTGTTTAATGTGCAGAGCACCAACACAGAGTCATGCCCACAACCCGCCAGCTGATTTGATTAGACCTGATGGGATGGTGAGGTGTCTGAAAAAAAAACAACAAAAAAAACAGCTTCATTCTCATCTGCTCCAGATGTATTGTCTGCATATGCGAAGCTCTAACAATCTCTCTCCAACCAGATAAATTAGTTCAAAGTGAAAATGTTTTTGACTAATAAATCAGGGTGTTTGGGAGTCATTTGTGTCTGGGAACATCATGCTGTGTTCTCATGAGTGCCTAAGTAGGAAAGCAAAAATTAAATATTCAGCTTTAACACTGCTTTTCAAATGGACCATTAACATGATTACAGGCTATCATTGTCTGGTATTACACAGAAGCCTTCAAGCTGATTAATTCTGCATGTGATGAACTAATAAACCCAGTTCAAATATCTTGTGAATGAACACAGTCAGGGCAAGCTCTTGCTCTTTAATGTAAAGTTAATTCAATTGTTTACAGAGTATTTCCTGACAGTCATTTGTCAGAAAATAGGTGTCATGACAAAACTCTGTTTTATTTCAGTCAAGCAAGCAATCAATCAATTTTATCCATGAGGCAACCTTCATGTTGGATCCAGCTCGCTGGAAACACATAAGGCATTTCTAAACTGGGTTTGAATCGTCCAGGGTCACAGTCAGCAGGTACAAATACCAGAGTTATGAAGGAAACTGAAACTTGTGGGATACTCCCTTTTACTCCCCTCTTTGTTAGAGAGCTGGTGGATATTGAAAGTGATGTACTTTCATCTTTTCTTCACTTCCCTAGACTAGCCGGGGGAGTCATACCTAAGTGTTTCACCTTAGGTAAGATTTATATATTTCCTTAACAGAAGCTATCAAAGTCATTTGATAACTTCTTTTCTAGCAAGACAGCAGCTAGCTTACACAAACGACCTATCTTGTTTTTATTATGAGAAAACATGGAAAACACTGTAAGATAACCTTGCAATATGGGTATCTATAAGGGTTTTAGGATATCTATCCTAAAACTTTGTAAAACAACAATTTTCACAGTAACTGTATTCAAACTGTCATGAAAATTGTAGAAATTCAACAGGAAAGTTGTGCTTTTCTTAATTAGGAACATTTGTGACAGGACCTAGTCGTGTTAAGATTAGTTCAATGGCTCTTAAACCAGAAAGAAGAAATGAGACTCACAGAATGAAGAAGCACTTTTAGGATCTTCTCAAGTTGTCAGTGACGGATTCAGAGTCTTAGGCAAGTTCATCGCAACAGCAGTAGTTGAAAAAATCCCCATCAGCAGAGGTACATGAGATTCATCCTAAAATGCAACAGGTTCTGGATTTTGTGGGGGTGTCATGGCTGACGTCGTTCTTCAGTGTTTGTGGAGGACAACACCTATAGTCAAGGGTGACCACAGAGGATGTTCAGGAAGAACTGTGCTTCTCAAAGGAGACTTTGATCGATTCTGGAACCTCAGAATTAGGAGGAGGAGCACTGTGGTTTTTATTGTGTGTTTTTTTTATTTTGTAGGTCTGCAGACTGCTTGCAGCCATGTCTCTTAAGGTATTTGACAGGGGGCAATCCAGTTCTTCTAACAAACAAAAACAAAAGCTGTGTCCACATTTTGGCACAAAGTCAAGTTTGTTTAGAGTGCAGAGTGGTCTCCAGGAGGGGGGACACTTGCCTCGGATCCTGTTGTGGTGTTGATGGACAGTGTTCATGGCATAATCCTGGAAAGAAGAACCTCAGAGTGTCATTTTGCAGTTAATATGGTTCCATTGGGAACTTCAAGCCACGACCATCGGTATCTGCTGGAATGTTCTACAGCTCGGCGTAGAGAGTCTAGAACGAGCTGCATTAAGTCTGGACCCATCGCTCTCCACTGAAGAAAGGTGGCCTGTCTCTCTCTGTTTCTTCTTCAAGAGGATGAAATCAAGTTTCCTGGTGTCATGTTCACATGAGATGGGACGATGAAGATGGGTAAACAGAACATGGCCACGCCCGCAGTGATGTGGCAGTTGTTCCAGTTTGTTGAGTTGAAGAAAGATCTGAATACAAAATAACTAAATAAAGCTCTCAATTTTAACTGCAGGTCTACGTTTTGAACCTTACCTCTGATCCTGAACTACGGATTGTGACGAGAATAAGATCCAACACACAAGCAACAGTAATGAGATTCCTCTCTAGGGTGGCTAGGCTCCGCCTCACAGATAGGAGCAGGAGCTTTGCTGTCTGGGGTTGAAAGGATCTGCAACCATCTGATGGATGGATGTAAAAAAGAAAAGAAAAACTAACCTTCCTTTCTCTGTTTTACATATGTTGATATCTCTTATACTATTTGGTAACCTCAAATAATATAATTTTTTTAATCCAATATAATTTCACGGAGATCTTGGTTTACACCTGAGCTGTGTTTTCAGCAGTGAGAGCCCAGGTTGAACCTTGTCAAACAAAACTGATCATCTATGGCCCAATAAAAGAAGCAGTAGAACTGATCTACTCCATTTAATGATCTTTTGCATGTTGCCCATAACAATTTAAGTGGGCTAGGGGCAAGTAGTGTTTGATTAACTGCACTGCTCAGTGCATGGATGTATTGTAATAGTGTGCAGGGAAATAATCCAAATTTGCTACCAGACATTTCAGTTATTAGCTGCAGATGTAATATACTGATATTACCACACACAGAGAGACTTGATAAACTGAGCGTTAAAGCCTATGCAAGAGTAATTATCTCATTAAAACAGGAATTGGAAAGAAGGAAGCTGTATTTCACTGCTGATAGTGGATCAGGCAGTTCAAGTCTATCTCTTCAACTTCATTCCAGTATATCTCAGAGGCTAAATATTGCATAAGAGTCTGTAAATGAATTGAAACTAAATTGGAAATTGATTATTTTTGTTGTGTTTGCTCTTTTTGTCAACTCGCGCTCTGTGAATTGGCAACATATTGTATTATTTAAGTGAAGCTACAGTGAGCTAAGTTGATTTTTTTTGTTGCCTGTCGGTGCCTTGTCTTAACTTTGTGTGCTTCATGATCATGTTTCCCTTCTGTTCACACCTTGCCTTCTCTCCCTCCCATCCTTCTGTTCTCATTTAGTTCTCTCCCACCAGCTGTTCTTGCTTTTCTCTCTATCATTCTCAGGTGTGATGGCAACGTCGACAAGCTGAGCGCTGACGTGAGCTCGGGGGAGCAGCAGATGATTAGATTGCTGGAGGAAATTGCAGGACTCAAAATAGGTGTTGGCGCACCGCTTCAAGAACTTTTAGTCCAAGGTGGGAGGAAAGAAAAATCCATGCTGAGTTTGGTGGATCTGACGTAAAGCAGCAGATTAATGAAAACAGTGACAAAAACTACTGAGAGAGGTCTGTAAACGACTACAACTATATGTGCTTTGATATATTTCAAAGTATAGTTTTAAAATATATATATATTTATTTGCAACATGCAATTGTAGCAATGTCACTGTAGCCCATTTCTGAGTCCTAACAGCAGCTGTGATGCCCTTGAAACAGCTGTGCATGTCATTTTGCTCCAAACCAGAGCATCACCACAATTTTACACTTGACTGTAATTCATTTTTTTTCTCAGATAAGATCATTTTGGATGCTTTATAACCTCCCTTGCATAAAAAGCTCATGGGCATAATTGATTTGCTACCTCTCTGAACTGGTGAGCCTGCTATTTCAATTAGCATCACCAGCAGATCCGTTTTTAATGTGTTTATCTTATTAACATCATCTGCAGATATGTTGGCTTGCTGCCATTTAGCTCAGAGCAACACTTTGCCCAAGTACAACCCTCAAGTCACTGTTCGAGTGGCTGTTCAGTGTGAGTCATGCATTAGCCACATAACAAGCTGACCCCTTCCCAAACACATGCTGCAACAAGGCTTTCTAGTTCACACGATTCCATTGGTTAGCATCATCTCTGACCAGCGTCATGTTTGGTTACATCTAGGCCAGAGCATGTCGGTTTTACTCTGAGGCTAATTTAAGTTTCGTTTTGTTTACCTGTTAGTTGACTTCTGGTAAAAACCTGAATTTGCTATAGGGGCGTCAGAAAAAACTCACAGAAATGTTTGACACGTTTCCGATTTTATTTTGCAAAAACAAACAAAACATTTTACCATATGTCATTTAACTTTTGACATCACAATTATAAGCTAATTTGTGTTGGTGCTTATAAATAATCATGTTGGTGATCATCAACTAAGTGGTATGAAGGGAGACGGTTTATGAAGCAGAGAACAAAATCTCAAACAATTTGAACAATAAAATGTTAAAAACAAGGTTTTTATACTTCGCTCTTCCTATTCCGCTGATTCTATTTGAGTTGCCATGTCTGTCTGGTTGAACGTACAAATATTCTCAGTATAAAACGCCTGAGCCTGAGTTTAATCATTGAGCTCAAAGTGATTTATGCTTGTTGTATAAATGAAATGTCATTAGGTGTTTGCATCTAGTGCTGAATTGTCCAGGGGGAAACCATAATGTGACAGGATGCAAAATATGGGATTGGTTTCAGTAATTTATCCTGGAGAGGATGTCTTATCAGCTGCACAACACAGCCTGAATAAATGCAATCAGGCATGACAAAGTCCTCCTAAATAGCTTTAGTACAATCCTTTTTTTTTTTTTTGAAGACCTACATTAGAAAAGGGTCAAATCCAAGATTAAGATCCATAATGTGTGTCATGTCCTAATGTTTCCCATCACTTTAGTGAATCTGAAGGCCAGTGCAGCAGCCTCCTCACACACTCCCACGATGATTCAGTCAACGCTCAGTTCATTCCACAGGGTGGCACCTCTCTGTGATGACAGCACATTAACTCTTGACCAATGGTCACGCATGTGCCATAAAATAAATGAAAATGCAGAGAAAGTAGGTCACTGCCATTACTCCTGGCTCTAACTGACCACAGGGATGCTACAGCGGCGAGCTTAGACTGACTCAGCAGAAAATAAAAACAATTAAGTGTCCTCTCTGATATTAGACCCTGCACATTATATCTATATACAATGTATCTCGGGGACATGACTGAAACCCATGTTTTAATTCAGCGTTGTGATTAGGTGAATCATGCTTTCTGCAGGGACCGGTGGGATAGTTTCAGACAGACGAGCCAGGCCCTCTGTGGCCAATCAGATGGGCTGAACTGCATCAGGATCTGCAGCTGCTCAAACAGGCATGAAACAAAGATCACTGCTGGCAACTTGCTGTCATTACTGTACAAACATATACAAGCAGTATGTCGTTTGCGTTAAACGTAAAGGGAGTAAAGAAACAGCAGAAAGAGAGCTTTGTGGAAGGAAAAGAGACTCATCATTATTTCTTTACCCCTCAATACTGCTGTTGTAGTCTGTGTAAATGAGAACATTAGAATTTTGTTTATTTAAAATGTATGTGGAAAGAAAAAAAGATAAATGATCCTTAAACTATCGAAAATGGAACAGAAAAAAGTTAAGTATTTATCAGTCCTATAAGTCACTTTTAGAAGAGAAGTGATTTCTTTTTTCACTAAGCAGTAAGATAAGATAGTAAGATATTTCCGATGATTATTAAAACACAATAATATAAAAAACCACTTCTGCCGAAACCCGGGATCGAACCAGGGACCTTTAGATCTTCAGTCTAACGCTCTCCCAACTGAGCTATTTCGGCGACGTGCCCATGATCCGCTCACGCCAAATAAAAGGGATTCATATGTCTTATTAGTGCTGGAAAACATATAAGACATAATTAATGTCTGTTGTCAGAAGACGTGCCAAAGACGACACTTCTCTGCCACATATGCAACTTTTTGCCGACTACAAGCAGCAGGCACACATGTAACTTTGTCATTATTAGACCCTCCCCCCTCCTTTGAGTCAGCAGTTTACACACGGGGATGGTGGGATTATTTTCAGTTCTTTTAAATCGAAACTAACAGAACCGAAAGTAAATGTTTGGTTGACAGACTGCGACTTAAAACAGACGGTAAGTTCACATAGATAAAGAAAATGTTTCATTTGAGAGTTTTGTAAAGGACTGAGATTGGCTAAAACGTTGCAGACACCGGAATTTATTTTTTACTATCTACCGAAGAAACAATAATAATGTATGTTATTATTGTATGACAGCTGGGCCATGGAGGGTAGGAGTAGTAGAGAAACTTAAGAGGTAGTAAATGGGCTACGTTTGCAACAACTATTCTCTTACTTACCTTGTATAATATAAACAGGCTTCTCCTTCAATATTATGAGGAAGCAACTCTGTACAAAGTGTGTTCTTTATAGCTTGACAACAGTTTTGACTGTGTCATCCCTGAAAAACAACAATTGCTCTTTAACTTTCTTGTACTCAATACTTTAAACAGGTCACAATGTCAGTTCAGTTCTCTGGATGGGAGGTGGTGGACGATGGCGCCTGCTTTCCTGGCGTGATGTTGGCGCCGGCACAGAAGCCTCAGAACAAGGGCATCTACAAAATGTTTCACGGAACCAGCATTGCCAGCGCACGGGCCATCGTCGCTGGTGGATTCCAGCCGTCGTCTGGTGGCATGCTGGGAAAGGGCGTGTACATGAGCAGGGATGTGAAGAAGGCCTCTAACTATCCTTATCGAAGTACCTCTAGTAACCGTGTGATTTTAGAGCTGCGTGTCCGTGTAGGCCGTGTCAAACGCATAGACAAGGACAACCACCCTTTGCAGCACACCTGGAGCAGTAATGGCTACAACACCGCTTGGGTACCCCCCAACTGTGGTATGAAATCTGTGCCCAGCGGCCTGGAGGAGGACTGTGTGTTTGACCCTAAAAGGGTGACAGTTGTGGGCGTCGCAAAAGCACCAACCACCGCAATAGAAAAGGAGCTTCAGCAGCTTCTCGCCAAAGCGTCTAAACAACCCAAGGGAAAGGGTGGTCACCGTAAAGATGTTTGTTCCCTGTGCAAGAGGAAGACCCAACAAGGAGCTCATCACATCAAGCAGAAGTGCTGGACGTGTGGTCAAGACATCTGTATTCTCACGTCCAAGCACTTCTGTCAAAGGAAACCTTGAGAGAAGCTGTGGGAAGAAAGGAAACATGAAGTTGAATGACAGTAGAATCAATCTGGATGATTACTATTGCTATGAATAGGCTGACAATAAAAGACTTATTAAAATGATCTGAAACCTGTCAGTCTTACTGAAAACCAGTCATACTTATTTTTAATATGATCAAATCTGAAAAATAGACTGATTTTTGTTTTTATGAGATCCTCACTTCATTAAGATTTCAATCTAAATCTATATTTAGAGAATAATTACAGTGATGTAAAGACATCTACTGCTAAATATGAACTTCAACAAGTGACAAAATAATAACAAAAAATAATAAATTTGCTTGTAGCTTATTGACAGACATATATTCTGTCTTCCTTCTGCTGACTGTCATCCCTCTTCTCTCTAAGATACTCACACATCTTTATCTGCTCAGTGTAATACAAGCAAAGTGGATATGTGCAATACGAGTTAAATTTAGTTAAATGACAGAAAAGATGTGCTTATTTCTTTTGACTACTTGTGAAGTCATTCCTATGACCACATTAATTATAAAATATTTTCTTAACAAACATTTATCTTGAAAATTTCCTCACAGCATCCAGCTTTCCACTGCTGGATTTGTATAAATAATACAAATAGTTTAGCACTAGGATTTTGGCTTTTTCTCCAAAAATTGCTATGAATTGTTATGTTAAAAACATTAATGCTTCACAATTGTTTCTGTACTAATAAAAATCCCAGATGACATGCCTATAGTTCACATTTAGCCCCTATTTACTTTTAATAAAAAAGTAAATAGGGGCTAAATCCAGTGACTAATTCCAACATATCTGAAAATAGTCCAACTGTGTGCAATTTCATTTGATGAAACTGCACACTATAAGACTCACATGGAGCATTAAAAGTCTAATTGCACACTATTTTATTTTATGAAATTACAAAATAATTTCAAAAAACGTGTGCATAGTGTGCAACTTCATCTAATGAAGCTGCTCACTATACTAGACTCCAGCAACCTCCAGTGTATAAATATGGAAAATGCAGAAGTGCTGCTCTTCTTCAACGGAATGAAATAGTCCGTCCGACAAAATCCCCCTCGAAGTCATAAAACAAACAGTGGCCCGTACGGGGATCGAACCCGCGACCTTGGCGTTATTAGCACCACGCTCTAACCAACTGAGCTAACCGGCCATGTAAAACCAGCTCGTGATTCCATGCATGTCATCAAACTGTATGTGTTAGGTTTTTACTGGTAAATGGAAACTTGGGAGGCGGTGTAACTCCACTAGATATGATTACAAGACGAGCGAAAGTGAAAGGTATCCAACTCTCAGTGAACTGACAGCTTTCTCAACGACGGTAAGTTTTAAACCTGACAGAAAGACAGCATGCAGGCTAATGGACTTGGACAGATACTTGTAGTGACTAAAAGATACAACAGCAGTGAGTTTGTAGAGTTTATGTGCAACGATGAAATGTAGCTGACGCAGTTTGTCATTTTGTAAGCCGGTTGGATTTCACTTCCTTATTGCAAAGACCTACAGCATGTGTTCACTTATCAGTTTAGCTTTTCACCGACGTTTTACTTGATTATATTGTATGTTTTTATTCATGGCTCTGCTTTACAAAGACTTAAAAGAAATGGCCACGCCTGAAACACTACGAGCCTCTCACATTTATTGAAAAACATAGCGGTTAAAGACACTCCTTTTTCATAGATTTAAAGACCAATAACACATTTTTGGTATTAAACTAAATGTAGCAATAAATCAGGCATAGCATTATGACCAGGTCACTAATGCTGTGTTGATCCCACCTTCTGTTTCCAAGCGTGCCGTGGCCTGCTGAAGCAACAGCAGGTATTGTGGGTTAACAGAGGAACATTAATGGATACCTAAACTGTTCTGTCATGATTTGACCTCTAACCATCATAATTAGACCCTTATCAAACTTGCTTATGTATTCCCCCTGCTTGAACACATCAACTTTGACAACTAAATATTCCCTTTTGTCTTGATATATCCCACCTACAAAGTGCCATGGTCAACATTTTATAACGTTATTCCTAAATTCAGCATCTTAAAACAGATGACAGCAAAGCGTTGACATTCAGCCTGTCATGATTATTTATTCCTTTCACAGGTGCTGATACGATCAGAACGTGACGCTCCAACGCTACTGAGGCAGGATGTCACTGCAGTTCTTTGGCTGGGAGGTGACCTATGACGATGACTCTCCTCGTCTGGAGCTGGGGGCCTCACAAGAACCCAAAGACCGGGGCGTCTACACCATGTACCATGGCACCACTGTTGCCAATGCGCGTCTCATCATTGCTAATGGCTTTCGGCAGTCAACCAAGGGCATGCTGGGGAACGGTGTGTATGTGAGTCGTGACAGAAAGAAGGCAGAACGTTATCCTCTGAACATCAGCGCTCCAGATCGTGTGGTGCTGAAGCTCCATGTGCGCGTTGGCCGCGTCAAACGCATAGACAAGGACAACCATCCGATGCAGTACACCTGGAGCAGTAATGGCTACGACACAGCTTGGGTACCCCCCAACTGTGGCATGAAAGCTGTGCCCAGCGGTCTAGAGGAGGACTGTGTGTTTGACCCAAGCAAAATAACGGTTGTGGACATTGCTAAGGCTCCAAACTCAGATCTGGAGCCACTTAAACAGCATGTTGCCAACAGTCTCGGAAAGCCCAAAGTTGCAGTTGGCAGTGGGGGTGTTGCAGCTGATTGTTCACTGTGCAACAGGAAACTACGGCAGAATTCTGCACATGTCCCGCAAGCATGCTGGGGATGTGGGCAAAACATTTGCACGCTAATGACCAAACATGTCTGTTCAGTCAGGATTTAAGAGGAACTTTAATCTGATGGGCTTGATTCAATTAATCAAGTGAAGTGCAGGGAAACAAACTGAATGTAACTTAGGACAACAGATGTTTCTCAGGATACAACTGATGTGTTGTAATGTGCATCAACTTACGCCAAACTCTAAGATGATTTTACTGTTATATTCTATTTTATATGAAATAGTTTTAATAGGGTCATGTGTTGGTGTCAGTAGAAGACAATCTATGACGAGCAAAATGTCTTTATTTCATGATTGCATGTTGTTTGGACAAACAAAAACAAACTGATTTCATAGTCATAATGTGAAAAATAAAATAAATGACCTACCCAGTCCTTCTTGTTATTTGGTTGTTGTGTTATATTATTGTAAATGTATTTTACTTTAAGTATGTCTCATTGTTTAAATTGTGCTTTATTGCGAACCAATTTTGTCCCGTCAGTTAATACTTGCGACGTTATTACTAAAAATCCAAAATAAAGTATTCTAAAAAAAAATAAAATTAAAAAAATAAAATAATGTAAATAAATCAATAATTTGGATTTCAGATTCATCATGCCTTACATTCTTCTTTTTTTTTTTTTTTTACATTTGTCAGCAGCATCCAAAAAGGTTCAGTTGGTTGTACTGGAGAAAAGCAGAAATTAGCTTTTCTGCTAATCGCACTACATGCAAAGTGATTCGGATGCAAAATTCATGATGAGGAAGATGTTAGTTCTGTGTAAAAATCCAACAACCTTTGATTTCCATTCATTTTGGCATGTTGCAGAAGAACCTGCACAGAGAACAGACAACATGCTTACTATCAAAGCTTTGGTAAAGGTACAATTCAAAATCAAGACCCTGTTCTAGTGTCCTTGTATGGATAAGGTGTTTTTTTTTTTTTAACTCACATTAAGGAGTTCTTGATCATTTTTGGCATGCAAGTGTCTGAGGAGGTACCAACTCGCCACCTGCACCACCGTTACTGGGAAATCATCAGATGAAACATAAACGGACCTCTCCAGCAAACGCCTCGTTTCCCTGCAGAACACAAGCAAAATGTATCCATACTGAAGTTTCTTGGAGATTTAACAATCACTATTCTTACTAAAGTGTTGGTAAAAGGAAAGAAAAAGAAAAACACGCAAAAAAAGTGGCAGTGGACAGAGGTGGAGATGTGATGTCATTTTAAGATTTTCAGCAACTCCTCAACTCGGCGTAACCATAACCATCAATCCTGAGATTATTTAGAGCATGTTTCTGTCTAGGCAGAAAGTTTTTCATGATACTCGCTAACCAACATCCTGCCAAGACAGATGGTTGCATAAATCTAAAACTTTATAAATAGTATTCAATCACTTCTGATCATAAACTACCCATAAATATGTGATAAAATCACCTAGTAGAACATTCCAGAAAATTCAAAAGTTCTAGTACAGCTCCTACTTCAGTGGAAACGACCCGGGACAAGTTCTTACCTTGCAGTCATCTTGGTCACATATTGGAGCAAGGCCTGGAAGAGGAGGGCCATGGGAGAAGAGCCCAGCTTCAAAACCTCCGTAGTGGCTTCCATAACAAGATCCTTCCACTCATTTCCAGGAACTCCAGCCTGAGAAATAAACCAGATTATTTTTCTACATATCAAAAGGTTGTTTTCTATATGTATTCATGTTAATATTCTAATCACATTTAACTTATTCGTAGTATGTAATATAAATGAAAGGACTGAGATTCACAACAGAAAATGCTGGCCTGAAATTGAGGTTTTATTTTTGTCGCAAATTACTGTTAGTGTATTTTTGTCATGTCGGAAACTGCAGCAAAAATTGCATTTGCTCAAAAAATTATTCTAACTGAAATTATTTTAAAAAAGCTAATTTATCATTTGTAATACCAGCAAACAGTCATTTTCTGTTTTCTCCCTGCAGCCTGTGCTTTTCATCTCCCCACTTGAGAGAACCGTACATTAGAATCAGCTCCGTCTTTAGCAGTGTAAGTTTCTGTTACCAAACCGTTACCTTTAAAACATTGTACAAACATTATGTGCCATCTTAAACATTGTCACTGGTGAAAATTAGAAACATTTATGATCTGGGTTTGTGCTCACAGACTTACCATGCAGGGTCCAAGAGCCAGCAGAGCCAGTCGGAGGAGGCTGGCAATCTGGAAGCTGTGTGCGCCCAGCTGCAGGGCAAGCTGTAGGCTCTGTCTGTAAGCCATCACAGCCTGGACCAGGAGGCCCTGGCTACGGTACACCTCAGCCAGCCACTAAAGAGAAGGAGAGCAAATGTCTGTTGATTTATCGATGAGTAAACTCTGTTTTTACAAATCCGAATGGGAAATCTATCCCTGCTGCAAATTTTGGCTGCATATTTATAGCGTTCCATCTAGCATGCAGTCAAGCTCCACAGAGCTCTGCTAATGAGCCAATATCGGAGCTAAAGAAGAGTTGCAGGTCATCTGCGTTTGAGGACTGGACTTTGAGTCCACCGCTCCATGTTGAATATATAAACAGACCACTGTTTTAACAGCACTACAGCTGGTTTAAAAGTCAATTCTGTAACAATTTTGCGTTAGTTTTGTCTTAAAAGTAAAACAGTTTTAAACAGTAACTGCTTTTACACAGGAAAGCTAAATAAATATTCTTTTAAATATAATTAATTGCAACTTAATAAAAAGGAAACTTGGAAATGATGTTAATGATGGTATTTTTAAACACATAATTTCTCTGTAATTGATAAATCAAAAGCAACTCGTGCATGTCATGAACTACTTCTTAGTTCAAAGAGAAAGATCGGTATAGGTGGGTTGAAGACTTAGAAAAACCACATATGAGCTGCGGAGCCCTAATTGGTGCAGTACTTGTTTTACTGCATGGATATAGAGAGGAAAGAAAGAGTGGTTTGTTACTGCATTTAATTTGTACCACCGTTCTGTAATGATAGTCACGTACATGCCACGCTCCAAGGTTGGTGGGGTTCATCATTATGACTTTGTTTAGCTGCTCCAAGACCTGCTCTGTAAGGACGGTACCACCATCGGCCATGAGGAGGCGCTGGCACTGAACCTGCGTCAGTGACAACATCACTGCTGGCTGCTCGGGGGACACATTGAGAACCTGGAATAAACAAATGAAATAAGCCAACCACTGCAGGTTTGTTGCATCATTTCCCTGTTTTTCATTGCAAAAAAAAAAAAAGTTTTAGATGTGCGTAATAAATAAAGAGCATTTATATTCCACCTGCGTGCAGAGAGCCTCTGCTTGCTCCAGCTGTCCTTGTTGCATGAGACCAGACACAGCCTGCTGTAACACCCAGCCTTCCAGAGCCTGGGTTAGGGGGCGCTCCATCTCCTCCACGCTACGCACTAGAAAGCAGAAATGGGTCAGCCTCACATGCAATAGACATAAAGCAACCAGAGAAGTTAAAGGAGACCAATATGCACCTTTCTCAGAAACCACAGACATCAGAGTGTGTTCCAATGAGTGTCGGCAAGGAGCAGAGCCAGAAAGATAACAGGAGGTGTTTTCAGTGTGACAGGCTGCCATTAATCCAGCCCATGTTGCTGGATCATCTAAAGAAAAAAAACAAACAAACATCGGCATGTTCTAAACAAGTAAAGATATTAAAATAAAAGCCTTTATTTTTGCATTATTATTTTCAGTAGAACATTGTGAATATGGTTTGTATTCAACATAGTTTAGAAGGTTTGTGTGGGTACCAGGGCAGAGCAGGACAGCTTTCTGCATGGTCTTCAGTGCATTCCTGTGAGGATCCTCTCCAGTGTGTCTCCCACAAGCCACTTGGTTCACGCCGCTGAACAACAGCGCCCTCTGAAGGCACAAAAACACATGCACTTTTACTGGAGAAACATGCAAAATCGACAGAGAAAGGTGTTTTTGTCATAACAGAAGATAGAAGAAAGTAATGACCAATAAAGAAACAAAAAAGTAAATAAATCATCAGGCTTTTACCTTCCCTTGAGTCATACTAAAGAGACAGGCAATGTGGCCAGCTACTGCGCCCCCCTGTAAGACAAAGAACCCAAAAATTATATAAAAAGCACATGTCTTGGATTATTACTGTTATTTAGATGACATTGCCTGGTTACATTAATGTCTGTCATTAGGGATTTGTTTTGTCTGGGTATGCAGAGGTTT
This sequence comes from Xiphophorus couchianus, assembly GCF_001444195.1. Classification (NCBI taxonomy): domain Eukaryota; kingdom Metazoa; phylum Chordata; class Actinopteri; order Cyprinodontiformes; family Poeciliidae; genus Xiphophorus; species Xiphophorus couchianus. Next base: position 20,736,269 of record NC_040239.1, read on the forward strand.
ACCTGAGCCTTTCTGGGGTAGTATTGAGGTATCACTCTGGACAGAAGTGCCCAAAGGGAGGGATTTCCAGGATTACTGAAACAAGAATAAAATACAAATGAAAGAAAGAAAGTAAAAAATAAAATAACTTGACCCTATCTCAGACACCCTTTTGGATCCAGGCATTCAATTGAACTTGTTTTAGTCATTATAATACAGGAAAGAAGCATTAAAAAAAGGCAACCAAGCTAACATCTACACACATGTCAATCTGTTGTCTGCAGGTAATGATAGAGTATTATTTGAGTCAGTTCATATTAAAACCAAAGACACAATCTTGTGTCCCAATAACACATGTAAACGAGTCTTCTCAGATCAAATCCTAATCTTATAAAAGTTTCTAAATGCAGCTCTGTACTCAATTATGCTGACTTCTCATTCCATCTCCCTACATTTGATCAGTTCTTCACAAAAATGTATGTAAAAGACTGAACTGAAATCCCTCTGTATTTTCTAAAGTAAAGCAGTAAAGTGGACCCAGCAGCATACCTGTGAACAGCTCTGGAAGCCTCTCTTTGCACTGAACTGTAGTTGCCCTGAAGGGCTAGCAAAGAGCAGGTGAGCAGACATCGCTGCTCTACAACCCCCCCTGAGGCAGACCCTTGCTTTAGCAGCTCAGTCAGGGCAGCTGCAGCTAGTGTGGCGTCGCTGTGCACCAATCCCAGCGCGCACAAGCAAAGCAGAGACTCTGAGATGGGCTCCTTTAACACCGAGCTGCCGACACAAAGACGAGAAATCACTTACATGTTTTGGAAACTTTGACAGCAAAAATTTAACAGTTTCAAATCAAAACCAAGAAGGAACAAAATAAACACACACTTTCTATTTTCAAATTCCAACACCAAGAGAACGATTACAAGGAATGACCCTATTGTGATAAATAAATAAATTGACTATTTGCTGATATTCCAACTTATTGAGATGCACACTGCTAAAGGATGCCTATAACAACATGGTGGATTAAATAAGAGCATTGGATATGGATGAAATCGCTGAATCTAAAGCTGAATCAAAAACAAACATTAAAAAAAATGTTTTGACAGAAAAACCTTTTGGCCTTACCATTTGAAAAGCAGCGTCTTTGCTGAGTCTAGGTTGCCCTGTTGGTGCTGCAGCAGGGCCAGAGCAGTAAGTATGTAAGCCTTCTCCTTCTCATTGGAGGTCACAGCCAAGGCTCGCTCATACACTACCACAGACACAGAAACTCACTCGGTTTGGCATGCAAAAACAAAGCAAAGACTCTTTTCCACTGCTCATACCACTAATGCTTTCGGGGTAGAGTCCTGCCCTGAAGTAGGCCAAAGCCAGCCCTACCAGGTCACTGAGGTCCTGCAGCGGAGTGGACTTATAAACCTGGACTGCTTCGTCCCACTGGCCCGAGTTGCTGCAAATAGGACATTTCTTTATAGAGTCGTTGAAGCTCACAGAATGTGCCTAGTTTATAGACGGATAACCGGAGTTCATCATAACGATAAGCCAAATGGTTACCATAAAGCACGAGCACAGCTGCCAAGTGAGAAGACCAACACTTCTGAAGAGGACGAGGACTGAAGAAGTTCAACAGCTCTGGAGGAAGGATAAGAATTAGGGAAATAGGTGTCAAGTTATTAATTTATGTGAAAAATGTACCCAATATGCCTTTATTAATCACTGTAATTCACACCTTTGATATGCTTGTAAGGCCTGCCTCTTCAGTTGCAGATGTTCGTTAAGGTAACCCAGCATAATAAAGGCGTCTGGGTCAGACTGTATTCGTTCTAAATGTGAAAGAAATTTAATTCAAAATAATCAGTCTTAAGTCATAGCAAATTTTAAAAAAATAAATAAAAAAATCTCTAGACTCTTTGAACTGCCCCACATTAATAAACTCTGTACCTGTGTACTTGCAGAGTGCTACATGAGCAGCTGAGATGGCATTCATTTGCACAATGTTGTAGCGGTACAGGTCACTGTCCCTGTTGCTCTTATCCAGAAGCGTGGAACAAACCCAGTAGGCGTAACCTTTGACTCCTTCCATCTGAGAGAGGAAAATATTACGTTTTGGAGACAATGGACACAGACAATGAGCAGTCTAAAATAATAGGAAAACTTCAGCATTCCTAGTGAAGAAAAGCATTAAGCTCAGAGCCAAAATGTCTGTGGAGTTAGAAAGGTGAAGCAAAGATTACTATCTGGCTAATGAGTGGGTTTCAGAGCGGTGGAGGCTTTGAGCTGTCACCCACATGTGTGCTGAGTTCAGTGGTGTGCCTGAAAAGATCCATAGTGTCGTAGCTTCCCACGCGTTCTGCGATCAGCGCCTGGTGGGGATGACAGAAACAGCAAACTATAATTAACATGAAAAAAAAACAAAGAGTTGAAAAGTGTCACAGCCCTTAGCATGGAGAGGGTGCCAATTATGAAAATAAAATTACCTCATTACCACTGTCTTGTGTTGGGTACCAAGTAAAAGGTGTATATGTTTATGTTCTATAGTGTGGATTATTGCATGCTGACAGGATCAGAAAAGTAACGCATTAAAATTTGTATTTTTATTCAAAGCTTTTTTCCACCCAGAGTTGAGAAACTAAGGCTGAGCTACATGCAACTCTAAATAACAATAATAAAGTCAGCTACCAGACCTTCACAGGGAAAGTGAGTTTTGTTTGTGAGCCTAAAGATTCTCATAAAAGAAATATTTTACCCATAACTGGCACTCTTTCTAAAATAAGACAAGACAAAATCAAGGAAGGAACAACAGAAATCTGGGTACTTGATGTAGGACACTAATAAGGAATAACATCTTGGCAGTTATATTAATGCAGTCCAGAAAATGCTTCACGATTGAAAAGGGAACTGTTTAGGTTCAACCTGAGCAAAAGTGAGACTTCCAGCTTCTTCCATTCACTCCAACTATGTTTTACACAAACTGCTCCTTGCTTTACTAGTTTTCTGGTGACAGATTTGTTGGGAGAGAAGGGAGAGTTCAGGTACCTATCAGAGGAACGACGCTGACCAGAACCACAAGATATTACAATATCTACCTCAATGTATCTGGGAATTTTGACTTTTTTTCCACCACAAGCTTTTAAGCGCTCGATTGACTTTGAACATGAGGACGGAAATGACAATTGTGAGATACAAACCAAAACACAACAGAAAAGGAAAACATGAAAGTACCTGTCCAAGCCAGCAGTTGACATACAGTGGCTCCAAAGACTGTGCAATTTTGAAGGCTTCATGTGCAAGCTAAGACAAGAAATGCACAGCTGAGTAAAAATGTCAACCACCAATAATGAAAATAATCCCCAACATATTAACATGTAAAGAAAGTGACGACAGCACCTCTATGTTGTCCTTTTTTAAATACAGCGTACCAAGGTTCGTCCATGCAACAACATTCTATATGAAAACCAAAAAGGTCGCATGAAAACAAAATAAAATCAATGAATATCTGACTTTAACTAGTCAGGAATATAAGTTTGCAGTTCATACGTTTGGCTCAACTTCTATGGACTTGATGAAGCAATGCTGAGCCAAAGCATAGCTCTCCAGACCTGATGTGGTAAAACAGAAATATTTTACTTTTTTTGACATATAGCGACAAAAAGAATAGAGGAAAAATATGAGCTTTTCCAATATGCTTAAAATGATTTATCTATTGTAATAAATGACATGTAACGTTTCATTTTAGAAGGTAAAAAAAACAAAAAAACAATCAGAATCAGGAGTAAAAATCAAAGCCCTTTGCTCAAAAATGATGGCAAATGTATTAATCTATTTTACAAAGTCCTACCTCTGGACATGGAAATTACCCCCAAGGCATTCCAGTAGCTGTAGTTCCCACTGTCCATCTTGATAGCTTTTTTCAAGCACTGGTAGCAAATATAAAATATAAAGACAATGTGGTAATGATCAGTCCCTGGAATAAAAAAAATAAAAAATTTTAATTACCTGTTGTGCCTTCTCTAGGTTCAAAGAGTTTTGGTGTTCATCTGTAGAGCGGGGTGAGTTTGTGGCCTGGTGGTAATAATTTAGCCCCAAGTCATACCAAAGGCTGGCAACCTCAGGCATCAGCTTCAAAGCATGGGCATAACACCTGAGACATGAAAAAATAAGTGCGACAGCTTTCTTCCTCTGATATTTTAAAGTATTTATGTCATTACATATCATAGTGACTTGATTTCTCTTGAACCTTTCTACATATTCTGATGATACAAACCCAAACTTCAGGTGTTCTTTATGAATTCTATGTCACAAAGCTACACAATATAATATAGCACAATTTAAGAAAAAATCATATAAGGCTTTCGATTTTTGTACAAATGAAGCTTAAAAAAGTGTTGTGCATTTATATTTGTCCCCCTTCACTCCTATACCCCTGACAAAAATCCAGTGCAGAAGTCTTCAGAAGTCACTTAATCAAAGTAAACCTGTTTGAGGGTAGCGTAATGTATGGATAACACCTTGTAGTACCTCTCGCCAGCTTTGAGAGTCTGAGCTTGGTTCAACATGTGATCCTGTGTGCTGGAGTCAAATCCAGACAGCAAGGTTGGCACCACAACCTGAGCCCTGCTTGGCGAAACAACTCTGACAGCGGTGCACGCATCTCCCAGCAGCTTCCACAAACAAGACAGGTCTGGTCGCAGCTGCACAGCTCTGAATGGAGCAGAAATGTGAATGAACAAACAAGGTCGCCTACAGAGCAGAGTGAGTATAGTATTAAAGTTCTGGAGATTAAATGTTTCCTGGTTATTGCCTAAAGAGGTTGTGTATGGATTGTTGAATGAGGTCAATGGCGCCTCCATCTCTGCAGTCCTCCATTAAACTCTTTGCCAAAGACAACTGACACTCCCCAAGGCCTTAACAACAAATCAGATAAGTTGTCAGAAATTGTCAAAAAGGTGTGACAATCAATTATTCTCTGAAGCCAAATGTGCACCTTTCAGAGCAGGAACATAGTCCTGCTGTGTTGTGATTTGCAAATACTCATCCACGGCCTCCTTGAACTTTCCCAGAGTCTGTTTGATGGCAGCTGCCTGGTAGACACTGTAGATGGAGCTGGGCTGGAGCTGATGTGCTTTGCCGAAGGCCTTCAGAGCTGCTGTGAAGCTCCGTCGGTTGAGGTAGGCCTCACCTAAACATTCCCAACAAACCCAGTCCTCAGGATCTGCCCTCAAAGCAGCCTGCAAGCTTTAAAACATCAGCAGAAGTAAAACATCTGAATTAGAGTCCTAAATCTTTAGTTCAAATTTAAGATTCTTACTCCGCTGTGGCTTGTTGGTGTTCTCCGATCTTCAGGTAGTACAGGCCTCGTCTCATCCAGGCCCACTTAGCTGAGCCCGGTGTGGCTTTCTCTGTCACTGACTCAAGGATTGTCAATGCACTGTCCTGTGACATGACAGGGTTGAAGGAGAACTAGAAGGTTTTTCCAATGCTAAATGCAAACAGTACAAGTAACTTCCTGAAAAGATACTGACCATATCTCCCTGCCCCATGCTGAGATCCACCAAAGCAGCTCCAGATTCGGCATCGCCACTGTTTAACTGGAAAGCCTTCCTGTAGCACCCCTGTGCACGAGCGATGTCATTTGCCACCTCCCGGTAATAATGGCCAAGGTAGCGAAATGCACAGCCAAGATGTGGATCTAACTTTGCTGCCTGAAATGGACAAATGAAGCGCAAACTTGAACATCGTACAGCTTTGCCATAAAACTGGTATGATCTGAAAACCCTTCAACATGAATCTTGAAGCCATACAATTTAGAGAACTTAAAAGAATACGCATTGTTCCATCTAAAGCAGTCTCACCCTTCAATTCTCCATCCAACGTAATCATACCAACCTTTAACAAGTGTGTGTGAGTTTTACTCCGGTCTTTACGGGTCTCTGAGCCCATATCCCAATAAAGTTTTCCAAGGAAGAAGAAGTACTCTCCGCTGTCTGGGGTCTGCTTTGTAGCCTGTAAGAAGCTAAACATCACGAGAAATATGAAGAGAAATGACCAATGTTTGTGTGAACTGCCTTCCTGATATGTTAATTTGTATTTATTTATTCCTTTTTTTTACCTCTGCTCTGCTAGCTGAAGCTGACCTTCAGCTAAATGTGCCAGTCCTCTCAGAGCCAATCCCTGGGGCAGGTTTGGGTTGGAGACTTCCAGCTCTGACAAGAGCTGTTAGAAATAAATCATGTCAACAGCATAGCTCTCTGTTTGGGCTAATATTGGTTTCCAGCAAGAGTTATCATTATTTTAGCATAGTCTGAATTATTGAGTTGATATTTATCTAATGAAATACTGCACTTTTTCTGGTCATTGTAAGATAACATCCCACTGATATAAATCAGGGGGGAAAAGTTTTCAACCTTGAGTGATTGATCAATCTGTCCTTTGTTGAGGTATGCACGTCCTTTCAGGGCTAACAGAACCGGATCTTTTTCAGCCTCAGTAATCTAAAAAAAAAAAGAAAAACAATTAGAAGTGCTAAAAGCACATACATACATACATATATATATATATATATATATATATATATATATATACAGTACAGACCAAAAGTTTGGACACAACTGTGTGTCCAAACTTTTGGTCTGTACTCAAAACAGACCAAATCTTTTGGTCTGAACTGTATATACTGTATATGCATAACAATTTCCCACAATAATTCTTTTCTATACTTTCTTTATTATCTGTTGAACATTTTATAGAAGATACTTTATTTAAAAACAAATGCGCATAAAATATAAATGTTATTTTAGCATCTAGCAAGAAAATAACCTTACAAATAAGCTCTAAAATACATGTAGAACATAGCTAAAAAAATTAGTTAAGTAATCACACACAGTCATTTATGCTCCCTTCTTCCTCAGCAAAATACAAAATTATGCAGAAAACAAAGAAGTTGTGTGGCAAATATTCATAGATGACAGGATTATGAAACATGTCACAACATTATAACATGTTATATATTTATCTAGAAATGTCTATTTCCCTGGGGTGTTTTATATTAAAACTAGGTTTGAAGCCAGAATTCATGTGATATATATATCATATGTAAAAGCATGAATCAGAAAACCTGTGAGAATGTTTCCAAAGCCTGACTGGCAGCCTGCTCTCCTTCACTTCTCACTAAAGCCTCCAGCTTCAGTCGAAGGAGTTTGTCTCGCAGCTCCTTATCTTCAGAAGTACAAACATTTAGGCCTAAAAGAATGAAATAAACCAAGATATTGTATAATTTTAGCACACAAGCACCTTGTTTGAACTTCATCTGAAGTCTCACTCTGACTAGAACCCATAATAACCACTGACAGATGAAGAAGTAAGAGCATTCATAACCCAGATACAATGAGATTTTTAGTCAGGTTAACTTAGCACCACCAACAACAAACATAAAACACACCTTGTGAGCATGAAGCAGCGCTGTCGGAGTGTCTGTGTATTTTAAACTGAGCTTCAGCCAGGCTGTGCCATCCCACTGCTGAGCTCACTGTCTTTACTCCTAATAAAACAGAATAAATGGCTTAAGGACAATTATAAGTACTGTAAACAACAACTGCATAAATAGGAGAATGCGCTAATGTGAAAACTAACCTTTTTCCAGGTCATCAACAGCTTCTTTATACCTTCCCTCCAAAAGAGCCTTGGTACCGAGACCTAAGTGACCCAATCCACTGTTGGGGGCCATTTCCAGGAGTCGGGAAAAACAGCTGACTGCATCCTCATCCATGTTATCTTTAAAAGGAAAACAAACATTTAATCAGGTTAGCCATTTCATTTAACCTTTACATAACCCAATTAGAGAAGACATTTCCTACATATAAACTTAGGAAATTTAAAATGTCCTAACTTGTAGCAGAACACAAAGGGATTTTGAATTCAAAATTTTACATTTTTAATTCAAAATCCCTTTGTGTTCTGCTACTAGTGGAGAATTTATTGATATGATACTAAATAAACAAGCGAATGTAAGGACTGGAAAACATAAAGATGATGGAGGAGACTGACAAATTTGTTAAATGACAAAAATAACAATAATATGTTTTTAGCCATCTCTAAAAAACATACTGAAGTCATAATAAAGTAATAATAACATCTCAGAATGATCTGGACAGAGTCCTGACATGAGTCTAAGAATCTGTGAAGGGGTTTAAAAATTTATGTGGCAGTGAAACGTCTTTCCATCCTCAAAGACTTTAAGGGTATGAGAAAGGATAAATTATCAAAATACATTAAAGATATGCCCATCTCACAAACACAATTAATCGCTGGATTAAAAATAAGTTTATATTTAAATTTGCTTGCTTCAACTGTGACTCCCCCCCAAAAATTTGATTTTGTTTTTAATGAATGATTGCACCGTTTCTGAAGGAAACACTTTGATTTCCTGAAATAGTTACTCCATGTGCCAATAAAAAGCATGTAATGAGCATGTGTAAGACAACAGTAGCTTACTTGTTTTGAGATAGTGGCTGCAAAGGACCTCTAGAGGATAGGTTTGGTTTGGGTACACAGACGACATGGACTGACAAGCCTCTTTCATTTTGCTTTCTTCGTGTGGCAGCTGCAGTAAAAGCAGATTTATAGTGGAAAGGTCCTTTCGTGAAAAACACTGCGAATACGTACGTACTTTAAATGTCAAAAAGAGGCTGGCACAAGAGAGGGTCACTTACTTTCGAAAGACATTTAATGTAATCAGCCGAGAGCTTCTTGTGCTCCTCTCCAGGCACAGGCTCAGTGAGAATCATGGCCTTCTCAAATGCCGTTATCAACTGATAAAATGAAACACAGCAGGCGCATGTAAACAACTTAAACTTGCTGTAAATTCCCAAGATTACATTAAATACATATTACAGTGTTTTGACAATTACACACAGCTGAGCAGATGCCAACATGTGAGGTAAGCTTACATGCTGTTGAGTCTCGTTGTCCTGCTCCTCATCACTGATGCAGTCAGAGAGGAGATGGGTCATCTTTTGCAATAACTGCACTAACTCCTTCTTGTCCACACCCTCTTCCTCCTTCAGCTGGACGAGCTGGAGCCAAACCTTAGCCAGCTGCACACACAACGCATGAAAAATTAAATTTATGGTGTGGAAAAATACATATTAGTTAGTTGTTTTAACCAAACCTGCATGCTAGACATTTGAAATGCACACACCTTCAAATATTCCCTGTCAGACTGATAAATATCTGACAGCTTTTTGATCATGTCATAGCTTTTAGTTTTATCCGTCCTGTGAACAGAGAGAGCATAAAAGACAGAAATTTGCATTTACACAACAAAGAATATAAAAAAAACATAGTTATACAATACAAACATCTGCAAAAATTAGTATGAATTTTCAAGAACTTATTTCTCAGTGTTTCAGCACTCTGCTCTTTATGAGAATCCTACAAGTATGAGATGCCGATGATGCCTGGTCAGCTACTGGTTATCAAAAACCTGCAGTCAGCTGCTTGAAGCTTGTGGTTTTAAAACAGGGTCATCATAATAAAATTAATAAGTGGCACACCCTCAGTTTTTGTGTCATATTTCTGTTTTTTGTGACCAGAAATATTTCCAGACAACCAAATTCAAAATTTGTCCATGTAGGTAGGAACAATTCAGCAGTCAGTGAGCAGCAATAGGTGAGGGAGGGGCTGTCTGTTCTGCATGCTCTAAAAAATATACAGAGATAACTGTGGTCACTCCAGCACTACTATTAAGAGTAGTTTAATAACAGCAGAAAAGGTTTAGTGTATTATTTTAGTAGTTTTAAAGCTGAATTAAACACATATTATATTATATACACACATTACTTACTTTGCATAAAGCTCCACAAGCTTCTGGTAGACACTAGGCAGCTCATCTTTGAAATCCCACTGATCAGTATTTTCATAAAGATTTGCTAAACCCTGCAAATATACACATTACTGAAATCATTAAAAGTAGCACAATGCAAAACACTCCGTGTGAACATAACTTGTATAAGGCTCCATGGTTACAGGGTTGGGGATCCAAGTTCTAGATGAAGACACCTGAAGATAAAACTCACCTGCCAGGCCAGCAGCTGCTCAGGCTCCAGCTCCACCGCTTTCCTATAGGCTGCTTGTGACTGATCGGGTTGTTCCAGTTCACTGGCCGCCTTGCCGATGAACACCCAGGCATTGTAATTGTTCTTTTCAAGTTTCAGAACAGCCTGAAACCACATTTAGGAGGTAAAAATCAGCTTTAGCACCCATCTTCCTCCCAGTGGGTGGACTCCATTAGCTATTGGGAACCAGAGCAATTTACCTTGCAGTGCTTTAAGACTTCTTTGAACTCTTTGTTGTTAATGGCCTCTCTGGCACTTTTCAGAGCGGCTTTCACTTCTTTATTGGACATCTTTAGGAGGCAGACATTTACAGTGAACACTGGAAGAATGCTACAAAGCAGTTTCCAACTATTAGCAACAAGCTACAAGTTGGATAGTTAACATACCACCCACTGAAATTAGACCAATTAGACCAAATAACACCAAATTCAGGCTAACTATGTGCTGCATTTTATTGGGGCTGTGAAACGGCAAATAAATCGTCTATTTTAAAGGCCGATAAAGTGAGTTTTGGGTTATTTAAGCTCTAAGGAGACAGATGTTCCAGCCATAGTTAACAGCAGCCAAATAGGATTAATTTAAATAAAAACCCGGCGCTTATTTTAAGATGTACAACTGGCTTGGTTGAGCTGAAAACAGCTGTAAACTATACAGTTATATAAAAAATCTTTGCATAAAAAGCTTACTGTTTACAGACGAATCCAGGGCTCGCACGAATGAGACGGAAGTAATACCTGCAGCGTGGCGGATTTTTCAAAATAAGATGATTTGTGATTTGACGCAAAAACAAACTATTTAAACTTTGTGTAGAGCAAGGGATGTCAAGGGTGGAAGCAATTATCCAGGTTTAAAGATGAATTAAATTGAATCAAGTGATGTTATCCTGAACAGATGGACTTTATGGGGCCATAAACAGCATTGGGTGGCCCTAATTTAAGATGTTTGTCACCCACCAGTCACCACAGCAGCAACATTTTAAATAACCCAATTTTATTGTTTGCATGTTCTGCATTTGTCATCCTTAGTTTTATTTACTCAAATGCCAACAATTCAATTGACCATACCACACAATTTGCTTTACTTGACTTTAATACGCCTCACCTTGTTTATTAAAGAGCAGGGAGTAAAGTGCCTTGCAGAACTATCCGTACCTCCTGATTTTTTTTTTTTTTTTTAATCTTACTGCTTTTAATTTTACAACCACAAATGTCAGTACATTTTATAGGTGATTTCAAACAACAAAGAGGCAGAACATTAGAGTGAAATAGAAGAAAAGACAATTGCCTGACACCAATCTGGATACCTGTGTAGATCATAATTAGAAATACAATAGAAAAAGCCATTTATGTGTCATTTGCCCGACTGGTGCAAATGACACATAAAACAAAAGGTTAAAGTAATTTTGCAGCTTAAAACATTTAACATCGCTTTAGATACAAAATGTTCTTGAAGAGCCATGAAGCCATGTATCAATGGCTTTTTCATTGGCCAGGATGTCCTTTTGCCAGTCTATGTGCCACCTGAGGTTAGCAATGACCTCAGTATAGTTTCTCCCCAAACTATCCCGCCATGCAGCAAACCTGTTTTTATTGTAGAGATGGACAGCCGAAGAGACTTTTGGATAATCTACAATGCTGCGCAACAGTTTGTCCAGTTGAGCCTGAACGTCTGGGAATCTGAGAACCACATTGTGCAGCTCATCCTTGTCCACTGTGACATCTGCAAAAAAAAAAAGGATACAGAAGGGGCATTCAAAATCGTTGTGAGTTTTTCTAAAGGTATTTATGAGAAGTAAGGGAAATAGTTTGCATGGCTAAAAAACTCACTGAAAAGTTGCGGGGGCACACTGATTCCGTCTGCATAGGCAATGTATTTCCAATGTCCAACCCTAAGCATATATGTAGAGGCATTGGCATTGCAGCCATGATATTCACTCAATACCCACTCTGGGTGTTCGTTCTTGGACACATTTCTGGATGTGGATATCAATGGCAGGACAGAGTGGCCACTTAAATTCCCCACAGCTGAGATACCAGCAATCTCTGTAAAGCAAACAAAGAGTTCAAACGCTGAAAATGTACGTCTGCTATTGGCTAAACTTAAAACAGGTTTTTCTTCTTTCCTACCAAGCACAGTGGGATAGAGATCAACCAAGGACACAAGCTGGTGGACCTGCAGCCCAGACTTTAGCCCAGGGCCCATGATGAGCAGGGGGACACGAGAACTGCCTTCGAACATTGACATCTTATAGAACTGCCGGTGCTCCATGGCTAGCTCTCCATGGTCGGCTGTGAATATCAAAACAGTGTTGGCCAGCAGGCCTTTCTCCCTCAGAGCTGAAATCACCTGACCTGAAGAGACAAAAGGGGTGGAGAACATGTAACGGTGATCAGACTCTGACATCTGGAGAATGTTTCACAATATCTGTAATATCTGTTGGTAAGACAATAAATTAAAAAGTTCTTTAAAAAAAGTAAATATATTTTCCCTTTTGCAGGCCACAATGCCACAGTTGTTGCTGCTGCACCTATTCCTACAACACTTTTTTCTTCCACTTAACTTTCAATGAACATGGCTGGATAAAGACCTCTGGGAACAACCAGCTTCTTAAGAAATGTTCTTTTGTGACTTTCTCTCCTTGTGGAGGGTGTCAATGACTGCTTTTGGACATCTGCAAGACCTACTGACCTTTAAAGACCATTTAGAGGCTCTTCTTAGAATTAGCTGATTATTAACATTATTATTGACTGTTTAACTTTTAAGTAAGTTAAATACATTTAGACACTGATCTGTTGGTTTTCATTTTTCTGCAGTGTTGACATATTTCACTGTTTGTGTAATGAATCAGTGGAGTATATGAGTATCACAGTCTGAAATAACTGACAAAAAAAGAGATGCACTTGATATGTACCTGTAAATGCTTTCATGAATAAATAGGAATACTCTTGTCTTCAATTCTATTGGAATCAGGTTTTCTTTTTTTATGTGCCCTGTACTCCTTACCAAGCTATAATGTGTCAATAATCTTACTCCAGTTTCTTCCAAACTCTTTCTCTCAACTAACCCAGCATGGCATCTGCTTCCGCACACATGGCAAAGTAGAAGGTCCGAATGTTTTTGATTTCCTCCTCAGTGAAGTCGCTGCTGCAGTTTTTGGTGAAGGTGGAGTAGTAGTCAACAGGATGCATGGCAGCCATAGGCAGCCATTTAGGAACAGAGACAAGCTCAGGAGACACCTGTGAACACGGAAAACAAAAATTATTTAGTGAAGTGGTGCGAAGTAATCAAGGTGTAAAATAATGATGATAAATAAAGAACAACAATAAAAACGAATGCCTTTGTGAGCCAGTACGGCGAGCTACGGAAAGTGGATCCTCCAGCTGTAGGACCCAGAGATTCAGTTCTATAGGGATGAGGCAGATTGAGGCCGAGATAAAGAGCAAAAGGTTCATTTGAAATGGCAGCTGTTTGGCGGATCCACTGAGCAGCTTTATCTGTGTTCTTCCAGTCTTTCTCCATAATTCTTCTGGTTGACATGTTGCCAATAAGCTGGACAACAGGTCGGCCTTCCTGGCGAAGAAGGAACTGGACATCTCGAGTCCACGCCTCGACGCGATTACTGCAGTGCATAGAAAAAAAATAAATCAATAAAATCTATGGGTAACGACACTTTTATCTGACAATCAGGTCTGACAGAAAAGCCTACCATTGTCTCTTACCCACCTGACTGAGTGACTCCCTGAGGTGTAATCCAGCTTTCCCAGCATCTTCGTACGATATCCGTTCCTCTCCAGCAAATCCATCCATGTGGTTGAGTTTGCATCCAAGCACTTGTAGTTGTTCCAAGACTGACTGAGGTGAACATACTGACCACTCCACATTGCTGCAGAAAAGGGTCAGGAAATTAATCAGATATCTCTTCGTTTGAATATCATGGAAAAGTATTATTATTATTATTATTAATAACTAAATGTACCTGCTCTTGAAGGGCAGCAGATGGGCGAGTTTGTGTAAGTATTGAGGAAAGTAGAGCCCAGCTCCCGGAGGTAATTTATATACGGGAGCCGCACAACTTTGCTGCCTGGTTCAAATGATAGTCGACCATCCTGAAACAAACACAAACACATAAGTACCAAGTTTTGATATGAAATAAATACGTAAATAAAAAATGAGGGTGACCTAATTCAGCCTAAATTACAGAATGTCACTGTTCATGACGCAAAACATCAAACTTGTAATAAACAAATCATACTTACAAATGCGTCACTCATCACCATAACAATGTTTGGTCTGGTAACGTTCTGGCTGCTTTCACCACAGCTTTGGAGGAAGAAAATAAAAGCCAATAAAAACATTTTATCCCTTCTATTAAAAACCTATAAAACAATGCATTTGAAATAACACATTTGCCATAAAGTGATTAAATTAATCGGCGCAGAAATTAAAACTTTTTCCTTGTGGAGATTGCCCACCGAAGAGATTCACATCCGGGTGAAGTTTTCAAAATAAGAGTTTTCTTAAGATTAATTTTCCAGTAATGGCACTTGAGTGTAATAGGCTTGGGGGATTAAATAAACGAGGGAAAGTAAAACAAGAATAACACAACTATGCACCATTTACTACCTTTAATATTTAAAAAAAAATAAAAGTAGCTGTTACAAATTACAAACTTAACACGGTTCAAACAAACTTTTTAACATGGCAAATGAAAACTCTAGAGGGCAGCATTTATCTATGTTCCACAATATTGCTGAGCACATTCTGCAGCCATCACAACTATTTTTGTATATTTTGTTGTATTACTGAAATTGCTACTGTTAGCATGATTGTAAGCAACTTAATATCTAGTTATGGTAAATAACCAAATTTATAGTTGACTAATGATGCTGAAGAAGGCCTGTGATTCATAACTCCTGACTTGTGATCAATTAAAGAGTGATCACGCTTACTCTCAAGGACTGTGAGATGGGTTTGTTTTTTATCTTCATTTTGAAATCTAAAGTAATTGAGTTGATTAAACTTGAGCTGCACTGTCCTGCTCCGAACAGAAAAAAAAATATTTGCACAACTTTAAATTATAAAATTTATGAAACCTTTGTTCTATTAAAGAAAATACAACGTTTGTTGGGAGGAATTTAGCATCTTTACTTCAGATTAAGACCTGTTTAAGTATTAAGACCTTGGTCAAACTTGTACAATATTATAAATTAAAAAAAGAAATTATGTGTATATTAAAGAGTGGTAAAGAAAAGGATCGTCCAAAGTTAGTTTAACCACCACTGGGCATAAATATTTATTTTAACAAGGTTATCAATAAGAAATTATAATCTCCACATGACACCATAATTTGTTTGAGGAAAAGCAGAGGCCTTGGCTTCTGCGGTATTCAACAGGTGGTTCTGCAGCTCATGCTGGCAACACTGATGGCCACGGGGTGGCGTTTTGAGTCTTACGAGATGTTTTTCTGGAAAAAGCGAGCTCAACACAATAGGAGCGGTGCTCATCTTTGCAAAGATTATTTCACCATTAATATAAGGGAATGTATCAGATATTTTAAAACCATTGAGAACATTCTATCCTGCAGTCTCTTCGTGAATATGTTCTGTTTCCAACAATTTCGCAAGGCCTTCAATGCAGGCATCATGCAAAATGCAGGACTGTTGATGTAACAGTGCTCAGCTGTAGCAAAAGAAACGTTGTGTTAAAGCCTGGAAGCTGCAGACTTACACAGGAGTAAAAGCGATCCTGAAGCTTATCCAAACGACAGCTTTATCAGATGATGTATAGGCATCCTGTTCTTATATAGTATTACAATATTATGTCTGTCATTATATAACAAAACCCGTATGGCTTTCATTTAATCATATAAGGCACTGTGCTGCATTATGTGCCGAGTCCAGTAAGAAGGAGCAGAATGTCACCACATCCCAACACAGAGAAAGGATTACACATTACACACTTTGCTTCTTCTTTTTTTATTATTATTATTATCTGCAAAATAAGCACGTTTAAACCACCGTTCATTTATGAATACATATCTAACGTTGTAGCTGATTTGAAAAGCCTCACCCTTGAAATAACTGCGACGTGTTTTTTTTACCAAAGCGTGTACATCCAGTGAACCTGCGCGCCACCGGGCCGCACTGCTCCGCTGTCCGCCTTGTTCCAGCAGGCAGGAGGAGGCAGGGCAGCAGCGCCCCGCGCATGCGCACATGGTTGTTTTTCACCCAAGCCTGTCGCTTAAAGTGAGCTGAAACCCGGGGTTTCCTTGTCTGTGACTGGAGACCATCAAGCAGGACAGGCAGATGATAACAGCATCCAGTGCTGTTGATCACTTAGCTCAATGAACTGCTCAAAGAGAAGCCACTGATCGCGCCTGCTGCTTTTTGCAGCGCAGAGATACTTGATCAGTGTCTACAACAATCTGCGTCCCCCTTTTCCATTTTTTTTATCCTTATGAGATTGTTTTTTTCGTAGACTTCTGCTCCAGAGCTCAAGGTCTCGCCTCCGCCATGGTGCTAGGAAAGGTGAAGAGCTTCATGGTGAGCTACGACTGCTTCAATGACAGCAACGTGCCGGTGTTCTCCAGCGGAGACTGCGTCTCGGGGAGGGTGGTCGTCGAGGTCACCGGGGAAATCCGCGTCAAGTCTCTCAAAATCCACGCCAAGGGCTTCGCAAAAGTTCGCTGGACCGAGTCGAGAAACGCTGGATCCAACACTGCCTACACCCAGAACTACACGGAGGAAGTGGAGTACCTGAATCACAAAGACATCTTAATTGGGCATGAGAGAGGTAAGTTTCTGTCCGTGGTTTTCGCGAAGTTTGGTGGAAGCAGTGATGCTTCCCGGGGGTCATGGCTATAAAATGAACTAAATAACTGAATAATTGTGTGGCCTCTACCGCCTACAGACAGACATACTGGAGTCTTTTACTTTTTGCCAATCTCTCCTTCCTTCCTTGCTTGTTTGTAGTCAAGGTGTCAGAATGAATGACAGCATCTCTTATAGCGCGTATCTTTGTTTTTGACGCACTTCTTGCGTGAAATGTAAATAAGCGAAATGTTCCGCCACAGTAGAGCACATTGGACACTTACAATGACAAATGTTGAGTTTCTGTTAAGACATTTTGTCGGGAAACAACCTCGAAGTTTCCCCCTATTGTTCAAAGCGGTTCAATCCTGTTCAGAAAACTGGATTGAGAGTGGGCGGAGCCACGGCGCATCCCCTCCTTTGCTCGCCTGTGATTGGTGGAGAGGCTCTTACGTGTAGTCAATGACATCATGGTTTTGCAGAGTGACACACCACTCAGCAACTTTTTTCAATGAGGAAAACACCTGCGGAATATCACTGCGGAAGCTTGTCCAGTCAAGTCTTTTGGCTTTTTGTGTGTAAGACACTTATGTTTCCCACATTCAGTGAAACTGTGGGGTTGTTTTCATCTGATGTAAATGTCCTCAGTACTCCGGAGTGGCTTTAGACAAGGAAATGAATGGAATTAAGCTAAATAATAATTAAATGCGTTGTGACGGCGTTCCGTGCACAATAAAGTGGTTAATTGTTAGAAATGTGCAATAGTTGGGGGTTGTAGTCTGCAGCACCGGAGCCTGCAGCGCCGCGCAGTGAATGCGCCCTGCGCTGCCGCTGAGAAGCTGCTCGCACCGGTTTAGGCCGGTCTCCTCCTGCTGGAGGCTGCCGTGTGAGTGACAGATCCGCACTTGTTTACCACTCTGCTGCTACTGCTGGGGGGAGGGTGTGCTGAGCTGGCAGATACAGCTTAGCAAAACTATCCTCTCACTAAAAACTGCATTAAGTTTTCGCTTTTACAAGCTTACAGAATCCCTTTTCTCCTTTTTATGGAGTAAAAATCCGAAACTTTCTGGTTCTGTTATGTGACGATGATGCGTTGCTTTGCCTACAAGCAAGTATGGAAAACAATATTTTAGCTTCAGTACTTTTGGCTATTTCCTAAGAGGTAGAATTTAAATTTCTATAGATGGTTTTTACTTTGTTGGCACTCAAATCACATCCTTTATATAACTGATTATCAAACCCTCTTAAATTTTAATGACCCATCGATTACATATTTTAAATTTTTTCAAAAATATACACTTAAAGTAATAATGCAGGATAATATAAGTGTTTCTACAGAATGATTTCCCAAAATATCTACATTTTTAAAAAGCTTACCGTAACTATTTTCTTTTTATCTTTAAAGATTTGTAGTCTTTCTGTGTCATGACATCACCAAATTCTGCACAGGTGGCCTTAGTGGTCTTTGGCAAGCAGCTTTTGAAAGATTTCGGCATTGTTTTGGAAGCATTCAAGTTGGATTTAAGTTTCTATTGAAAGAATCAATCTTATACTTTTCTAGGTCATACTTTAATTCTGGCACTCCCAAATTGAAAGTTACCAAAGATGAATCAAACGACAACAAAAATAGCTAAAACTTGGATGTTTAATATTCAAACATTCTGAATGTATAAAAATTACAAAGCAATCTAGAAAACCGAGCTGGCAAAAGTATGGCTCTTTCAGATTAAAAAATATTTAGAAGCCATGCAAATTATCTGGGGTATTTGTTTTTTATTTGTACAAAGCACTACCATACATAATCAACCCTCTTTCTAATCATTCAACTTCTTTAATCTCCCATTTTTTAACATTTCTCTGCTGTTTGTCTCTCAATACAATATTTTTTTTCCAGACAGATTTAATTGTAAAACACGTTTATTCTCTTTTTGTCTCCCCCACCCTGTGTTTTTTTTTTTTGTTTTGTTTTGTTTTCTTTCCTGATATGATTTTTCAGATGCCTTCGTAGAGCATTTTGTCCAGGTATGGTATACATGTGTTTGGAATATTGTCCTCCTTGTTTTTCAGACGATGACAACTCAGAGGAAGGACTCACTACCATCCATGCAGGAAGGCATGAGTACGCATTCAGCCTCGAGCTTCCACAGACGTAAGTGGTCTGGTACAACGTGGAACCAACAGACCGTGGGTTCACTTTTCACCGTACTTGGATGAATGTTTGATTTTTGGTGTTTGTCTCAACCTTTTCTCTCCTCTCTCCTGCAGACCTCTGGCTACCTCTTTCGAAGGAAAGCATGGCAGCGTGCGCTACTGGGTAAAGGCAGAGCTGCACAGGCCATGGCTGCTGCCATTGAAGACCAAGAAGGAATTTACAGTCTTTGAGCACATTGACATCAACACTCCATTATTGCTGGTAAGCTCTTCTGAAATGACCCATAGTATTTTGTTTTTGACAAGCAGAAGGGATTTTTAAATGATTTTCTGCTCTTTCTTGTTCAGTCACCACAGGCTGGCACTGCAGACAAGACTCTTTGCTGTTGGTTCTGCACCTCAGGTCCTATTTCCCTAAGTGCCAAAATTGAAAGGAAGGGATACACCCCAGGTGAGAATAAGATGGTAGCAAAACCACAGTTTTGTTTTTGCTCTCACATCATGCATACGTACAAATCCGTTGGCTGCTTTTGTGACTGGAAAGACACCAGTTAACTTTTTTTTTTTTTTTTAATCACACAGGAGAGTCGATTCAAATCTTCGCAGAGATCGAGAATTGCTCGTCCCGGATGGTGGTGCCAAAGGCGGCCATCTACCAGACCCAGACCTTCTATGCCAAAGGGAAGATGAAGGAGGTCAAGCAACTGGTCGCCAACCTGCGGGGAGAGTCTCTGTCGTCTGGCAAAACGGAGACCTGGAATGGCAAGATGCTGAAGATTCCTCCTGTTTCGCCCTCCATCTTGGACTGCAGCATCATCCGAGTGGAGTACTCTCTCATGGTGAGTGCCGGCCCGCTGTGTGTGGAGCGCTCTCTCGCGCTTTCCAGGCATTCGGTTCAAATGTCCAGAAATGACAGTCATGCAAACACAAGGGTTTCTGCTTGCATAATGTTATTATCATCACCACCTATTTTCAGAACTGCTATCAGTATAGAATCAATATTTCCTAGTAGACACTATTTGTCCTGGCTCGGCTTAGACAGCCAGAGCTTGGACTGTACCCTCCACATGGCACTAAGAGCATTAGCCCAGAAACCTGGGAGCAACACCTGCCCTCTGGGTACCTAATCTCATTACCCTTCGAGCAGTCATCATTCCAGCCTAAGCAACCGATTGCTAGACACTGACACACATATCTAAAATGTAATGTCAAGCTAATTACCTAGTCTTCACTCCATTGCAAAACAGAGAACTAATTAGTTTGCTTTAGCTCTGATTTATCTTTAAACTGCTGTTGTGTACAGGTCTACGTGGACATACCGGGGGCAATAAACCTGTCCCTTAACTTACCCCTGGTCATCGGAACCATTCCTCTCCATCCATTTGGCTCCCGCACGTCCAGCGTCAGCAGCCAGTGCAGCATGACCTGGCTGAGCATTGGTCTACCAGAGAGGCCTGAAGGTAGATTCACTTGATGTTGTGATTGAAATGTACGTATCTGCTTTAGATAAATCAGGAATTCATTTTAAAACTTTACTCACAGCTCCTCCAAGCTATGCAGAAATTGTGACAGAAGAGCAGAGGCAAGGCCGCCTGGACGCCCAAGCTGTCCGAGAGGAACTAGAGGGTCCTCTTTTGGCCTATATTCACGAGTTCCGCTTCCAGCCCCCTCCTCTGTACTCTGAAGTGAGCAGCAAAAAAAAAAAAAAAAAAATCATTTAATTGATTATATTTCATAAATGATCCATTCTCTTAAATAATCACCTGTTTTTTTCTCTTTGTGTTTCTCCACACCAGATTGATCCTAACCCAGATCACTCCGGCTGTGCAGAGGAGCGCAGGCTCGATGCCTGTCCATCACGCTGAGCGTTTCTTGAAACTTACCCCGAGTGAGTCAGGGTACCTAAAGAAACCGCCTTGAAAGGCTGAACTTTGAACATTTTCTCAGATGACAACGTTGACACAATGCTGTTGAGATCTGGAAAAAGCCGTGAGATCTGACCTACAAAAGACTTGCCCAACGTCGAGCTGGACGGGGCGACGCGTTCCGCCTTTTCCTCAGAAAAAGAAAAAGACTTCTCCGCTGTGGGGTTTCACTATCTTCCTGAGGAATATTCAGCCTGTGTGGAGGCTAGCAGTGGAGCCCTGGTGAGGAAGTTGGAAGAGAAGGAATCACCAAGGCTCAGCCTGCCAAGCTCCTCTTCAGCCTCAACTCTTCTGTATTTGTGGCACATTGAGGATATGGCTCCTTACACAAAGGGGGAAACTAACCATGTCCAGACTTCAGCAGAATCACTTTAAAAACATGGGATTATTGAAGGAAAGTAACTGTTCTAACAATTGTAGTCTGTATGAGTTAAGGCTTGCAGCAGTGGCTCAAAACAGAGCAAAGACTAATTCCTTTTGCCTCGTGGGGGATTTTTGTTTTGCACATTTTTGTTCTTTACTTGAGTTGGGTGGCTCTGTTTAATTTTTTTTTTTTTTTTTTTACATAAATCACTAATAGTTTGCTTTCAGTTTTGGAAAAGACCAGACCGGAAAAAGCAGACTGCAGGCTGAACAGTTGAGACTATCATCTGCAAAATGTTTGACTTTTGAAAACAAAAAAAAGACTGAAAAGAACGAAATGCACTGAATTTATTTTGAGCAGTTAACGATTTTTCTGTTTTTCAGTACATGGCGACTAATAAGTCTACCTACGGTTTTTTATGTTTTTTTTTTGCTATAAGTGTAGGTGGAAGCTGTTAAGTAAGGCGTTGCCTCCGTAGTTTGAACTCCCGTCTAGCTTCCTTCCTTTTGTGTTGCGTAGTTTCTGTTATTCTCTCTCTGTATCTTGAACTGCTAATAGCTTTTTCTGGGTGTTTGGTTCCAAGGTTGCTCTGGCTTCGGACTAGTGAGGTTGCAGTCCTGCTTTTGCCACTCAAAACGTAGCCGAAAAGATAAGTGTGTATTTTAGAGAGACTCAACCCTAACTGCCTGCAGCCCCTCCAGTCCTTGTGCCAGAGTATATCCGACTGGCATTACTGCCCTAAAAGCACTGTCTCAGGTGTGTGTGTGTGTTTTTTTTTTTTTCACTTGCCAAGTGGTTTTAAAAAGTGGATTTTTTTATTGCACTGTTAAAACTTTTTTTTTTTTAACTACCAAAATGAGAGAACAGTCTTGCAGACAAGCAAGACAACTTTTGAGATGAATCACATTCCCTTTTTGTCCTGCTGCACTTACTTACTGCATCCCAACCAACAGACTTTTTGCCAGACCAGTGAAACCACAATGCTAATGATAATATACAAGTACAGAAAAAGGGGAACATGAAGTAAGAGGACTGTCTGCCTCTGTGCTGAAGAAGCAAACTCAGCACAAATGTAAAGCTGGAGACTGTGCTAAACCTCGATACAGGCTGGTCAGAACAAGTAGTAGTAGGAAAAATGAGTAATACATTGGTTTTCTAACTCATTTAATATAATAGACCACTTGTAATAGAGGTTTGACATGGTCATATAAGTCAAAAAGCAGCACTTTTTTATAACAAAAAAAAGTACAAATAAGCATCCAGTGGTGAAGGTCTGGTTGAAAACATAGGTACTAACAATGTAATAAAGGGGCTTTCAGTAAGGCAGTGCAGCTTAGGATATTAAAGCATTATTCACTATGTTAGAAACCTAAGTTTACATTTTTTTTCTGTCTTTGAAACCTAGCTAACACTAGCTCGCTTGTGCACGCTTTTATCGAAATCCTTCTGGCAACTAAAGAAAACGGCTTCTGACAGTGACAGACAAACTGCAGAATGTTAATAAAGTGATCTTATCTCAGTGGCCTTGTTGCAGAGAAACACCGTAACACGGTTCTTCGTTTCACTCGCCGTCTGCTCTAACCAATGTTCTCGTTTGTGTTTGTCCACGCCTGTATGTTCTTTGACCTTTCAGTGTTTATTCAAAAAAATGAAAAAGGGAAGAGAAAAAAAAGGTCCTTTTTTTTAAAAGTAAGTTTGATAAAGAATGAAACTTTGTCTATGATGATAAATGGTGAATATTATCTCTTTTTTTCCATTTTTGTGGGCATTCTTACTTTTTTTTGTTTTCTTTTTTTTTTTTTACAACCATTTTAGTTTTTCTCCTGACTACCCTGATTTACCCCTCATCCCAGTTTGTGGGTGGCAGCTGTTGATCAGTGCCCCCCACCTCCCACACTCCACCCTCCCTGAGAAACACTTAGCAGACATAGGGTTGTAGACTAAACAATTCTTCAGTTGTAAACTTGTCTAAATGCAGTTTGCAGTCATTTTGTTGTTGTTTTTATCTTAGGGAAACTGCGGTATAGAATAAGCTTTCAGGTTTGGTCAGTACCATAGTCCATTTTGGTTGGGCTTCAGAAGTAGTCCAGTGTCAAAACTAAGCTAAATTCCTGACCTAGTAATAAAGGCAGGAACTGAAATGTTCAGAGATTAAAAAAAAGAAGAAGAAAACTTAGGTGAAGGGGTCTGAAACATTTTAGAAACGAAGTGCAATATTACTCACTGAATTTTCTTTATTCTCCATTTGTTTCTGTTTGTATCTTATTGTTTTGTCTGTTAATCATGATGATGTGTAGTTATTCTATGAATATACTATGTTCTGAATGATTTAACCTTTGTCTTGTTTTTCCTTTTGATTTAAATAAAACACTTTAAATTAAAACAAGCAGAGGCGGGTTTTTGTTTACATAATTACATAAATATCCTGCACAAGTTTTCTTGTATCCTATAAACCCATGCACTCAAGAATATTTCTGTCTAATAATTGTAAGTTTTTCATAACATATTTTTCACTCTGCCCTTTTATAGAAACACAGAGTTCGCATGAAACAATGATTAACCATTTCTCAATGATTGATGCAGATGGGAATATTTTTAAGTGGGTAGAGTTTTAGGCCTCAGGCCTCAAATCCCTTCAGAAATATGTGCCACACTGCCCCTAGTGGTGGTTTGAAAACAACACCTTTCACTGCTGAGTTGCATGAAAATACACTAAACTTAACACTACATTCTGTTATGGAATGGCATAATATAATGATGTATTTAATTGTGTCAATCAAATGATCAAATTTGGATTCATGCTTTAGGTTAAGAGGGAAAATATTTATGCATGAGATGTTCAAGAAGAGTTGCAACAAGTTGTAGGAAAGAAAGTCAAAGACGACTATTTATTTTTAGGAATAATTTACCTTAATCCTACCAAACAGGTGGTAGAGTCAACTTTGACTTTCTCCTGTAATATTAAGGCTGACATTCCGGTTGACCATAACGTTTCAGACCGTTATTTGTTTTTGCTGCATCATTTGAAACAGAACATAGCTAATTTATAAATTATTTGTAAAATATATAGCTGTGTAAAAGCAATCCACTCCCACCTACTTTAAAAAATGCAGTTAGCTTATTTGTGGAGAATAACACATGTTTAAGAAAGAACATGCTGTTGTTGCTTCAGGAGGTGCTCTGCTCAAATGGATCCAAACAAAACTTTTTGGTCTACATAGTTTGGTCAATGTTTCATTTATTAACGTTCAAAAGATTGATTTAAAGGAACTCCGTGTTCTAGTTGTTTTACAGTTTTCTGGAAGTTTGTTCCAGATTTGTGGTGCATAGAAGCTGAATGCTGCTTCTCCACATTTATGATGTCTAAAAACTCTTTTTTTTGTCAAATTAGTCTATGTAAACTTTACTCCAAATGGAGCAAGATGTTTCTTAATCTTTAATATAAACTTTTCGTGTGAAGAACGTTAATTCAAATCTAATCAAATCATAGCTTGAGGGAGGTTCTGTGATGACTCAGCATCACTGACCAAGCATTCAGTTTGCCTTTGTCCCCCCACGGCCTCCACCCTCAATCCCCTGGCCCCTTTTGACTTTTGTGGGCCCTTTGTGAACATTTGACCCCTGTACATTGAAAAAGAACCGGAGGAGGGTTCTTTTTCAATGTACAGGAGGGTTCGTTTTCAGAGTTTTGATTAGTAAATGCTGACACTAAATAAACCTCAGCTGTTTCCTCTCACCAGCTAATCCCACTTACACGAAGCCTTTGGTGATCCAGAACGTCCCAGCGGCTTGGCGTGACCAGGGACCATGAGTGTAGCTGAGGGAGGATTGGATGGAGGCCCCCTGAATGCCGGCCTACCGGTGCCACATCATCACTGTGACATAATAGAAATATACACACATGCAGCTCTGTGCTGAAGCATGAACTCTCACAGCGATGTTAGCTCACGTGTTCCAGGGAACAGAGGAACAAGTTGTACAGCTACAGGCTCCAAAATGTTTGCAGCAGATTTAAATCATCACACAGTGCCTGGATGAATGTGTGCAACAACAACATTTTATGCAGTCTTACAAAGACTGAAATAAACTTAAACAACTCGAACATAAAACTTACAGTGAGGTTAGTGCTGAAAGGCAACAGCAGCTTTTTAATGCAAAATGTTTCTGTTTAAAATAGAACTGATGGAGCCAGTGGGAAGTATGTGAAACATAATTTTGCTCTGAAGTGACAATGATTTCCAATAAATTAGATTTTTTTTTAATAACACTCTTTAAGCATATATTTAACACACTTTTCATTAAGCTGATATTTTTGTATTAAACCTTATGAGTTTAATACAAAAATACTGTACAAGTGTAAACAGGAAACTCATCACAGTTAATAGAAATAAAGGTAAATTCGTCAGTGTGTGTGAAATTTATCCATAGACTGTGCATGTCTGTTTAGTTGACAGTTCTTCAACCTTGCTCTGAGCAAGTGGCATGCTCAGACATAATATCTGATGTTTGTCAGCCAAAAGAGAAACCAACTCACCACGATGCCAAACAGGATTCCTGTCTGTTTACTTTATTAGAGCGAGAATTTACAGTAAATCAGGACAAAACCTGAACTTATGTCCTGCCTTCCTAAGCACTTGTCCATACGCTGTCAAATGGAAATAGCTGAGCGTCAGTTAAATGCGTGTCAACAACAGGTGTTGCACAGTATGCATCACTCATCGGTTTAAGACCTCTTGACTCTTAAGTCTGTCCTTCTATGAAAGATAGCCAAGTCTTGACTGTCTGACCAGACCGTTCAGATTTATTATATATACAAAGCATTGAAAATGCTCTTTGTTTTAACTCTGTAGTGAAGAGATCTAAATACACTGCCTGGATATTTTAAAGCAAAAAATGAATTAAATAGAGGAAATATTTTGATAATGTTAATTGAAAGTAGATTTAAACATCTCTATTGTAGCTACCGGCGTTGTTGTGTTCCTTCATGTTTAGTCTAGGACAGGAACATGATAGCCAGAGTGACAGTGTGCTATGTTCCCATGCCAGGACCCCTGTCTCTGTCACGCCACACCCCCAGCATGGTGAGCATTCCCTTCCTCCAAACATCCTTTGCTTGCACTCTGCAGTCCAATCCACCCATAGCTTGCATGTTTGCAACACAAACACAGCTTCAGACGTTTCAGACCTCACAGTTATGATTAGAGTCCAGAGAAGTCCTGCACAGTTTGCACCTCTGTGGGCATCATTAAAATAGAAGTAGTGGAAAGTGAACGCCTAGTAGGTCAGGACATTAAAGCAACTGTCAGGTGTCTTTTTATTATGCAAGGAAATATATGTACCATCATCCTCAAACATGTTCTTGCAAATCCACATGGAGCTTCGGGGGAGCTGCTAGTCGACGCTGGAACATACGTGAAATGCGAGTGATCCTTGCTGTCAACTTGATTTCTGGCATTTAAGCTGCAAGCCTGCTGCACCAGAGAAATTGTGCAAGCCCTATTTATCAAGCTAGAGCTTGATAATAGCATCTGTCAGACCTTGTATGCTTTGAGAATCTTTTCAGAGCTGAGAATGGAAGCAACCCAGGCTTCCTTTTGAAGACGTCGGGCTTATTTTTTCCAAATGTCATTGACATTTGCATGTATATGTGAATCAATCATGTATTCAAAAAGTCTATGATGGAATGGCTTCAACTCAGTAATATTTAGACATTAGAGGAGAGATAAGTTAGATTTGTGGCTTGATAACTGATGTTCAGACACATGCTATTCAATCTTGAGCAAATTTTGCACCAAAAAAGATGCAAAAAAATCAGTCTGGTGATGCACAAAACTGGTTTCAGGCACTGCAAGCTCCAAAATATTGATAGATGTAATTTCACCACGAGCTGGTTAAACACTGTAGACTTGGTGAGGGGAGACAGTAGACAAATGCAAAAAAAACAACAACAAAAAACAACAACAACAACAACAAAAATAACAAAAACACTTTTCAGATTTGTGAATCTAAAGAAAATTGAAAATTATGAGTACTTTTTTTGTCTGCTTCACAGTCATACTTTGTGACTTTGTATATCATAAATCCCAGTAAGGTACATGGGAACCTGTGGTAGTGACGTAGACAAACCTGACAAGGTATTAATGCTATGAAAACTCAGTAGAGGCTCTGTACCTCCAGTGTTCAAGGGTTTGGTCCTTAGTGGGGTTCGTATTGGACTCAAGTGTTCTCTAAAATGCCAACATATGAACCACATGCTCCAGTTGATATCTTGTTAAGTGCTAAATTAATCATGTGTCTGTCTTCACTGCTTTATATAGTATCTGTAGATTCCTTCATTGGTGCAATCAGGCAAACAGACAATCATCCGGGAGAAAAGAAGCCAAGCAGTGAACGAAATTATCTCATCATCTGGTGGATTTATATCTCTTGTGGTTCAAATGATCCAACATTCCCCTTGAGGTGGAATATTAAGTCCTATTGATTCAATTTTTCGGCAAGCCAACCAAAATACGGAGGGTCAAACTCGAAGTGTTTTTATGTAACCGTCTTCCCAGAGTCCTTGGTCTGGGCTCTGTTTCAGGGAGCAACAGGGTGAAGCCGAGGAGTGCTGTTTCATCGCTTGTCTTATTTTACCCTGCTGGTCCCCAGTGGAAGTTGTGACAGCTTCCTTTTTTTAGCCATGGCTGACTCATAGCATAGCTCCAAATACCCCTGCCCCTCCTCTCTCATGTTTTTTTTTTTTTATTTCCCTGCTCAGCTTTATTCCTCGCTCTTTGTAGCCTCTCAGATTCTCCTGAGTCACAGGGAGAAGCCAACCATCACCCTCCTCAGCTTGGGAGTCTCGCTAGTGAAAAACAACAGGTGCAGATGGAGGGCCGGTGCAGAGGGCGGGCTGTCTGCTGGGAAGCGTGTCCAAACCTCTCTGTCATCTTGCACTGTTATTTCACCCCTCGGCCTCCAAGCATCCAATCTGTCACCTCTTTCCAATCTCTCTAACCCCTGTCTGCCTATCAGATCACCCCTCCGCCACTTCTCTACTTCTCTAGCTCTTATCTTTTTCCACACTCCTCCCAACAAGCTGCATTTTTTTCCAGGCGTATTACTAATTGTCCTCTATAATCTGTGCAGCACAAACTTATCACACTGATGTTGTGTTGATCCCTATTTTAGATAGACATAAATTAATTTTTCTTACGGTGGCGACTATGATAGGAGATGCTGGTTTGAATCCCTACTGTGTCTGTCTCAGTCATTGTATTCTTGGGCAAGACACTTCACCCACTTTTACCTGCTGGTGGTGATCAGAGGTTCCAGTGGTACCAGTGCATTGCAGCCCTGCTTCTGTCAGATTGCCCCAGGGCAGCTGGGGCTACAATGTAGCAGCTTTGGGGCACTCTGGACATGATAAACTGCTAAACAAGTACAAGTATATATAAGTCAGCAATTCTTCCCGATGGGACAAAAGTAGAAATTTTTGGAAGGCATGTGTTTTGCTCCATATGGTGTAAACCCAACAGAGCATTTCAGAAGAACATCAAGGTTGGAGTCAAACATGGTGGTGGCAGTGTAATGGTCTGAGGCTGTTTTGCTGCTTCAGCATTTGGAAGACTTTCCATAGTAAGTCAACAAACCTGGAATTAAGGATATTAGGGTTGTATAGCAGCAGGACAATGATCCAAAGCACATCAACAAGACCACCTCTCACTGCATTAAAAGACAAAATCAAGGGTTTGGAGTGACCTTAGCAAAGCCAAGATTTATGAAGAAAATGGTTGACCTGGATATTGAAGTTTGTAACTGTGATGTGACAAAGCATCGTGTGTGTGATGTAAAGTCTCGTTGAGCATTAGACCATGCGTCACGTGACGTCATGATGTGGGATCATGAGGAACATTTGAAGTCATGATGGACGCCATGCTAAACAAGAAATGTTCCCTCATCCTGATATGGAAAACATTCAAAGCATGAAAACCAGACCCTGTTGAGAGTGTCAGTGGACTTCCAGAGAACCGCAGGGATCAAGAGGCTATGTTTGGCTTCATCATGCCGTTCCAGAGACTTCTGCTATTAATGGGGCGCAAGACAACAAAACATAAGACTTCAGTTTCTCATCCTGTTAAATATGTTCCCAGATGTCCCCTAACATCATCTCATGTTCCAGAAGTTTCCAACTGTCTGGTCTGGACCTGATCGGACATGGCTAGTATTTCCCCATAGATCTGTCTTTGTCCATTGGGTTACACTGACAGATAAACTACTTAGTCACCCTAAGTAGTTTGATGAAATTTGATGAAAGCAAAACATATTAATTATATAAAAAAGACAGCTCCTGAAATCTTAATGGGATTTAATTTGGCTTTATAATAACAAGGAACACAATGGTATTACACAAGAGATAAATGGGATAATATAATGAGCTAATCTTATTAAGCTGTGAAGACAAAGGGCTTACTCATTCCAAGGACTATGTGACATTTATAACATTGCTTTCTTTAATCAGACTCCTTATAAAATATCCTGTTTTACTTTTACTTTCTCCTCTCTCTCTCAGGCTTATACAACTTCTGACTCTCCCGCCCATTTCTGACCCACTTATCAGGACTGCTCTTCCAGGGTCCTGTTATCCTGAGGTCAGGGATTCTGTTTCATTCAACATAAATATATCAACCAATAAGAAAACAGTGGGAGCAATCCCAACAAATATTGTATTTTGTTTTGTCCCCTGAATCCACAACAAGTCTTTCTTTAGTACATAAATTTTTTTTTGCATTAGTTTTTTCTTTGTTGCTGTTGTCATAATGACCTAGTTCCTTTGTTTAAGAAATACATGCATGAACAAAGACCAAATCATTTTAGGACAAAGGCAGCCCTGCTCTGGTTTGTACCAGTTCTGTGACTCATTTTAATCTCCTAAAGCGACTTCCAAAAAAATAAAAAATAAAAAAGGTCTCATTTTTTCTGAGTCAGTTTTTGGCACCTCATCTCTTTTCCCTCCAAACGAGATCTGCAGCACCGAGTGCTGTGCTGAGCAGGCGGAGAGGAATGTGTGACACATAAATGAAATTGCTCCCTGACCAACACACACTGCAAGTTCAGACTCTCCTTTTTTTCATAGCAAGCTACGAGTCATCCAGGCTGCTTAGTAATCACATTAATCAAGTAGTTTTTTTTAATTTTATTCTTGATCATTTTATTTTTTGCATTTCTTTTCGCAAATCAAACACAAATCACACCCAAAATAAAAACCAAACAAAATGGAATTAATACAGAAGTAGAAATCAAGGAAGGCTTGAATCCCTGTCAATGGCAAAAGCAAAAGGTATAGACAGTAAAGGTTTAGATGGAGGGTAATCTTTTTATATCTACACTGCTTGCACTATACAGCATTATAAAATTAAAACAGCTGTATCTTTTCTTTATATTTCTACAAAAAATGTTTTCACACTCTAAAATTCTCCACAACTTTCTGGTCTGGACCTTAATCGTCCTTATCCAGTTTGTTCACTAATGCTCTCTAACAAACCTCTGAGTCCTCCATACAATAACTTTACTGTTACTGAGATAAAATTATACAGGTGCCAACTGGCTTAACTTGATTTCATTTAGCGGTATTGGTGTAAAGGAGGATAAATGCAAATGCATGCCGCACTTTTCAGATGTTTACTTGCACGAAAAGAATTTTAAAAACCATGCAAGATGCATGTTCCTTTCACAACCATCTTTGTGCTGGTCTGCGACTGCCACACAAAATCCCAGCAGAAGACGTTGTAGTTCATGTATGTAACCTGACAAAATGTGCAAAAGCTTTTCACGTTGTAGCTGCTGACTAAAAATAAAGTTTGACTTTTAAGGAATGAGTCCACTCGCCCCATTAAACAAGCCCTGAAAACATTAAGTGAACCATAAGTTCCACAAATAATCTACTAAATTAAAACTTCGATGAAATTAGTAAAAAACCCTGTGACTGGGAATGAAAAAAGTAGGGAACTTGCAAAAACAATATGTATGAAGTCAAAAACATTATTACATTAAGCGTGAATGAAGATTCTATTCTAAATGTGTTATTTTGCATAAACACACGATCATAAAGCGTCAGACATCCCTCTTTCAGGAGGTTTTCCTTCATCGTCCTCTAAAGCTGTAAGTACGAAGCAACAGGTGGAGTCTGCAAACATCATAACCTGCGAAGCATGCAGCATATAAAAAGCTCACGTTAACTTTTCCTGGGAAACATTTTCATGGTACTAATCGAGTGTGAATTGTTAAAGTGTGAAGGGCGTTTTTCAAAGCAGTAAACGTTTTAGAGGATAATTCAAGAACAATCTTGGTGTAAGTAACAAAATCTAAACTGAACAAATGCCTTTGTTTGACTTGGTCAGCCGTCTAGACTCGCTTCCAACTCTGACTGCCTTGTTTCTGACATTTCACTAACTCCCAACAATAAGTGACATTGTTCATAGCCCGGACTGACCCACAGCCATTGAAATGCTGGATCAAACCAGCTGGATCTGGCTGAACACACGCAGAGGAACTCGTGTGACGTGGTGAATTTCTCCCTCTGATGTATCACTTCCTTTGATTTGTAAAAGCCACAAAGCTTTTTACTGAGGTCACCACTCGTTCTTCTCTGAAGTGACCGTCCTCTGCTTCCCTTCTTCTTTGCCTCACTGATGTTGGTCATAGTATTCACACCGCTTTAACTTCTCTAAATTTTGTCACATTGCAAACACACGCTTCAGTGGATTCTTAGGGAGGATTTGCACGTTAGACCAAACACAAAGCATCTGTGAAGTGGAAGCAAAACTCTGTGAGAGTTTGAAAAGTTTTCATAAATAAAGAAATTCACCTCCTCATGCTCAGTCAGACTGGACGAGGAGGCGGCATGGGAACACAAATTTTCGAGCTTTGCCAAAGATTCTCAACTGTATTTAGTTCTGGTTTGATTGAAACCAATGCCTCCTACTTTGTGGCTGTGTGTTTTTGATCACTCTCCTGCTGGAAGGTCGACTTCTCCCCATTTTCAACCAAACCAGGAAATACATCTTCACACCCTCTTTCATCAGCCTCTTTGCTTGTGCAAAAGAAAACCCTCTCCACAGCATGGTGCTGCCATCACCATGCTTTACAGTGGGGAGGTTGTGTCACACATAATTTGAAAGTGGGTTCTCCCCAACAAATCTCCCAAGACTTCACAGAGCAAAATGTATACAGGTTATGTTGCAAACACAGAGGCAGTCCATGAAGGAAAGTCTGGATTTGATGTTTGTTCATATCACATACAATTATTTAAAAATATGCAAAAATTTCTTGTATCATTAAAATTTTGGGAAAAAGTCAAAGGAAATAATTTTGTACACTGTGAGGCTACCATGAGAGCGAGAAATAATTTTTGGACTTGGACAAACAATTTATTTATGCTCACAATGCAATGCATCATGGTACTCTCATGACACACACACTTGTAACTTCAAACGTTTTTCATTTTTAAACTTTCTTCTATGCCATCTTTTTAAAACGACACTTGCTGAGCTCCTCAGAGATCTTGACGAGACGGCTTATCTCTCTCCCACATGTATCGGGTTGTCACAGCAGAAGCATCTTGTGGGTGATAAACAAAAACTGGTTTCAGCCTGATGGACTAAGTGACGCAGAGAGAGAGAGAAGACAAAGACAGAAACAGAGTGGGATAAGAAAGTTATATAAAGGCTGGATCGTGGCCCAGAGCGAGGTCTACTCTTCCAGAGATACTCAGTAACTAGTTCCTTATTTAAACAACTCATTACAACCAGTATTTCCTCAAAGATAAATCACCAAACAGACAAAGCACAAATCATTCGAACAAAACAAATGAGTACATTTGATGTTACACCACACACAAACGTATGTACACCCCTACATGGCTACACATGAAAGGACTCCCTGATAACGATGCATAGACACAGAGGAGACCGACTAGCTGCCCTGCCAAACAGGCAGCAGTGATAACATGACAAATGTCATTGGCAGGCACGAACCACTCCGTCCACTCCTGCTGGCGAGGCACAATCCTGCATTCACACTCTCTGGTTAGCCTCCAAAATGGACTGCATTACTTGTCACCTTTCTGAATCACACACTATTATAAAATATGGACCTCAAAACCGCAACAATAGAGCAAATAAAATCCTTACATTTTTATTTACTTTTGTTTATTATTATACTTCTGTGCAGTTGAAGCCGGAGCGGTCAGAGTGACAGCCTGCTTCGTGTACGTCAACGGGCCAAGGCAGATCATTCCATCGCAACACACAGATATCCTCTTATGTTCTGCCTGACTACTGGAAACGCTGCATGGATATTGTGAAATATCTCGTCATCTGATCTGGATTTGGTTTTCCTGACCTGAGTTTCTCACTGCCATCACCAAGGTAACAAATAAATGATGTAATTTCTGAATAACTTAATCAAAGTTAGCTCGGCTTACTGTTTGCCAAACATAATTTGTTAAGCCTTAATAAGTACGTTAATGAATAGAATCAGTCAAATTCTTTTGTGTGTGACGTAAGACAGGTATATAACTTTGATAACATGTTGTCGCTGGTGGAAAAAAAACTGATCTTTTATTATCTGTTTAGCTTTTTCTTTATTTCAGAAGCATACGTTAGGCCATCCAAATTAGCTTCTAAGTCACTGTAAAAACCAACGTCCTTTCACGGTCATCTAAAAATAAACACTTCTTTAAAGGTTTGATGCTGTGTGACACTCCTGACACATCCTCCTTAAGTAGTTGTTGATGTCAGGAACACCTGTGTGCTGGCCTTGAGTGCCGTGTAAGTGATGGTAAATGACAAAACGACTTGGAAGAAAAGCACTCTGATCTCACTACAGAAAAGGTCATCTTCTCCCATGTTAATCAGGGGCAATATAACGTCCACACACACACACACACACCAACACACACATAGTGATAGAAGTACATATTTACATCATGCCCCCTCTGAACTTCTTGTCTGTTTTTGCTTCCAGATGGGCTGTGTGGTGTTGGGTACATTGCCTAAACATATGCAAACTCATCCCGTCGCTCCGATCTAATGTCAGCCTGTTTACTTCAACTCTCTTGGAGCCACTCTGTTCTCTCCCTGCACATTATTAAAGTTCGGCATATATGAACGATGCTTCTGCTCCTTCTGGGTCAAAGCTGTTTTTACTCTGAGGTGTTTTTTTCCGGGAAGGCTGTCAGGAGCGTGGGGAATGTCTTGAGAGAAAAAGTGCCATGTGTGCAATACTCTGGTTTACAAAGTTTTACGAGGAGAGAGTAACTTCTGTCGTCAAGAAATCTATAAGCAGCTCCTACAATTATAGTAAGGCACATATTCTGTGAAAAAAAAAAATCAAGCTCCTCTGCCTCCTCCCTGTGGCTCTACTGCCATCTGCAGAAATACCCCTGGTTCCTATACCCACAGTGGAGCCTGTCCTGGATGTGCAAGCAAGTTTGCATGACAGATTAACACTTTTCCTGCTAGTTTTTTTTTTTTTTTTTACAGTTTTCCGTCATTAGCGCATTGAGCAGCGCGTACATGACCATGATTGACAGAGTTCAGACCTTCCTCCTGGCTCTGATTGGCTGTTTCTGACTGAGTGCATTTCTGCAGATGGAAGCACAGGAATAGGACCACAGGGAGACACAAGAGAAGCTTTGGTAACACTTTATTTGAAGGGGTGTGTAAACGCCTGACATCTGTCACAATCATGGAGCATTTATGAATGTTTGACTGTTGTCATGAAGTGTCATTTGGTAAATAATGACATTTTTAAAGCATAGTTGCATTAAAAGTTGCATTAAAAGAGCATTAAAGGTGAAAACTTCACATTATTCTGTACATAATGACACTTTTAAAGCAAGGTTGCATTAAAAGTTGCATTAAGTGTTATTATTTACCAAATGACACTTCATTACGGCAGTCATAAATGTTTACGAAGACCGCTTCATGTTCATGACAGGCGTTACGTCATGTTTATGACAGTGTCATGTCAGTTTTATGCTCACCACTTTAACTCATGTTACCAAAGCTGCTTTTTTGCACAGATTATCTGTCTCATACCATGCTGCCACGACATAGTGACAATTTTAACAAACGTGTAAAAGCATATTTTTATAAAAGTTGCCCACTGCCGATTAAGATTTTGGTAAATTTCGACATTATACTTCTTTAAAATTCAGTGCATTTTATTGGGGTTGTATTTGCCACAGATGTTTGGCAGAGAACACTAATGAACAAACAATTTCATAAATATCAGGGAGCTCATCAGATGATTTATGTCCCTGTCATGAATCAAAGAGATAAAGATGTGGAGAGATTTGTTGTTATGGGTGACAAAGCAATATTACTAGCAAGCGATACAACACAACTGCAAAGTTATCAACACCTGGCTGTGTAGTTACTGTACACTTTGACATGACACACATGTAGAAGAAGGTGGTATATATATGAGAAAAAGATTTCATAACCACCCAGAAGCACGTTGGTGCCAGCATCACACGATGAGATGGGAGATGGATTTGCAGAACATTTAGAAATCACCTCCTCTCTTTTCTTTTACTTTACATTGTGCACACTACCGAGTGTTTGACTATCAAATAAAATCCCAGTACAGTACAGTGAAGTTTGTGACTGCAAGAAAAAATAAAAACTGACTTCAGGTAAATAGTTTTGCGAAACAACAAGGGGAAAAAAACAAGCCTGATCCCTTTGTATTCATAGAAACACATTTTGGAGTCTAAATGCAATAAATCCATTGCATTTATCTTTTGTTGTAACAGAAAAAATATATCCAAGAAAGAAGATATAACAGAAGCATTATCAGGTTACTGAAGTTCACACCTGTTTCAATGAATCTTACAATGACTATTGTCATGAAAACTGGCACAACTCGATAAAAGTCATACAAATAAACACAATGCAGCTGTTTTTGCTCATGTGTAAAACCTAATCTCCTGAGTCTTTTTCACTTTCTTTTTTTTGTGGGAGGATCATATGTGACACACCTCCCCTTGAGCATGTGGTAATAAAATGAGAGGCAGGAGAGCTGTGTCATAATCCCAGGGTTCATAGCAACAGATTGTGTTGCAGATTTACAGTAGATTTAACTGGTTGTTTGCTCTCTTGTCTCTGTCACTATCACTCAGGTTAAAAATGGATGCAAACACAATCACACAGACAGGCAGTTGGTATCTCTTGGGATAATTTTTAATAAGTTGAATCATCAAGTGTATTGCTGCCATTTTTGTTTGGGTTGATGATTTCAGAAATTGCACTAAAGATCTCTTCTTTTTCTGCAGCAACCGCGATTCACTTTGATGCATCACTGACTATTAGATTTCTAGCAAAGACAACATGAGAGTTGTGCAGAACATGCAAGTACATGTGCTTTTACACACATGAAAACACAAAATGTTACTGATCTGCAGAGCTCATAAACTGCTTTCATCATGGGTCAATTCAAGCTTCAGAAGATAAGCCTTGTCTGCAGTGCAACTCTTGATCTTTCTCTGAAGCAAAATACATAAGTAACAACTTACTGCTAATGTATGCCGTAAGATATGCTTTAGAGACTTTTTCTCTAAGTGCAGTTCTGCAAACATTGCAACGTTGTTTACATTGCCTGCATTATATCTAATTAATGAAAAACAAATCATGGCAATGAATATATGATGGAAATATATACAGTCATTTAGATATGAGGCTTAAATAAGACATAGCACTTATTGCAAAGTCACCATGTTTCTTAATTAGAAGTGTTTCTTGGAAATGCTAAATGACCATAAAGAGTTCGGCCTGCGCTGACATTGGAACAGTTGCTGCTTGGGAAAATAAACCAGCAGGCTGCTGCTGTTTATACGGTGCTGCTGTTTATACGGTGAACGCTACTTTCTTCAACGATGCACTGGCTCCTTTTCCTTAGTGCTGCATGTTTCCTGGACACAGGTAGGGAATCATTTCTCTACCTGTGAGAAATGATTTAATCATCCCTAAAACCAGACAGAAAAGACCTGTTCATAAATTAATGCTGTGCTCAGATTTTTCTTCTTTTCTTTTTTTTACAATTGTATGAGAAATTTTCTCCAACCTTTCAGGGTTGGAGTAAAAGACTAAACTTTTTCCTGTTCTCTCTAGGTTGTAAAACTGCCTCAAATGAGGATTAAAAAAAGAGTTTAATGTGTGTTGAGCAGGATCAATTTATTTTATTGATCTTGGACCACTAAAAAATGGCTCTGATTCCCGTGAAGGTAATCTTAGTGCACCATGAGTAGAAGTAAACACTTCTCACTGGTGTCCCTGTCATAAATCTTCCTACCTGCTTCAGTGTAATCTGATCATGACCTTGGACATCTTCCACAGGCCTGGAGTTGCTGTAATTACTAAGGTGCTTTTTCAGTAGAGCTATGTGGTTGTTTTCTATTGTTTCCTTCAGAAAAAAAAAAACAAAAAACCACAAAACATGTTGGTGGCAGGATTAACCTGAGGGAAAACGTAATGTATTCTCGAAGTCAGAAAGTATTTAAAAAATGATTTGGACATGCAAAGCTGGTAGAGAAACGGTGCCAAAAGTGCTGAGCCTGTAAGTGCGATGAAAGATGTTTCTGCAAAACATTGACTCAGGCAGGCTTAACACAAATGTCTCTGATTTTTACTTGTAAAACATTTTGAAACCCCTCCATCACTTTCTACCAACACATACTTTTTCACTGATTTGTTTTTTCTTTCACATAAATTCTAAGAAAAAAAACTCTTAAGTTTGTAGATATGACCTGGAGGTAAAAACTAAAAAAAAACTAGCTCAACGGGTGTAAATGCTTGCAAGGTGATGTAACAGATGTTTTTTGAGGTCAGAGGTTAAAATGTGCACAGGTATATTCCACAGAGGCGGAAGGCTACTGGAAGAACTCAAGTGGCGTATTTGATTTGATTTTCACAGCTACTGACTTCTTATTGAGTAATTTAAGGATAATTTACTCAATTATTTGAGTAAAACAGTCAGCTTTCTCCTTCACGGTCTTAAATCAGCTTGAAATCCTGATTTCAAAAGATTCAAACGCTTACGCTTTACACTCCAAAGACACTTGCGGGAGAATCTGTGAAATTCCACCGTAGAGCTCGTCATTTTTCAAAGCCGTCTGTCATGAGTGAGTGACGCCAACTGCAAGCTGCTTACGTAATCCTCCGGGAGCCCCCGTCGCAGGACGAAAACCTCTGAGTTGCAAAAATGAGATCAGCATGTCTTCATGTAAAATATGTGCTGCAATATTTATTGACAGTGTTACACAATCTCCATTCTCAGCAGCAGAACTTGTTTTACTTGAGAGGTACAACGATTAATCTAACTCTAAGGAAAAAAAAACCAAGTCAACAAAATATACATAAAAAAAAAAGAAACAAACTTTTACAAAATAAATTTAGTACATTTATGTATATACTGTATGTGAACAGAGGTGCAGTAAAAACAATGTACAGTTTCAAACACGTATATGAAAATGATCGATTACTTAAAAAAACAAAACATTTTAGTGCAAAGGTTTTACAATATAAAAATACTGTCTTGTAACGTCTCTGCATGAAGTGGGAGGGTTAGAGGTGGGTGTCGGCGATGGGGATTCTCCTCAGCTCGACGATCTGGGAGTTGGCAACGCTGCCTCCGTCGTGGCTTCCAGGTATGGACTCGTTATCGCTAATGTTAAGGCCAGTCCCTGAAATAGAGGTGATAAAGTGTAACAAGCAAACCGTGATTAGTTGTGCTTTAGCTGCAGGAATTTTCACACGTGCCCAATCTGTATTATGTTGCGCACAGATTATTTTTGCACGAGTCGGAAAAAACATGTCTGTGTCATCAGTTTAGCGAGTACCTTTAGTGCCGTTGTGGTGTTAAGTAACGTGACCCTTATCACTGAGTACACTGTACCTTTACTGTACCTGAGGAGCCATAGCAACAAGATGAGAACAGAGCAGACAGATGGACCCTGATTGAGAACAGGAAGGCTCTTTTTATGTCAAATGTAAGTCATGTAGTGGGCCTGCTGGTAAAACATTGACGAACTGAGCGATCAATAAACAGGGCTGGTTTTGACACATGGTGTTGTAAAACCTGTTAAAACAGATTCTGCCATTTTAGCTGGATCACACCTGGGTAAATAAAGGCTGAATAAATGGTACTTGTATCTAACTTGCAAGGAAATGTTTTGTAATAGAATAAAATAAAATAGAATCAATTAAGTATTAGGAAAAAGATACCAGTTTTATTTACCGTCAACAAATTAGTTCTAATACTGATTTCTTTGCTCTGCAGCACAGCATAAACTTTCTGTGCTGCCCTGTGATGGACCTGTACCAGCGACTGCTCAAGATAAGAACCAGCAGGATAGACAGGTATATATGATGGATGATAATCATAATAGAAAAATCAAACTATGTCTACGTCAAAATCGATCTTTGTATCGATTATTATGCATATCTGGTTCATGAGGAGTGGAGATACTTCGTGTTGTATCTGCTGTAAAAATCTATTCGATCCTGAACCAGGTTATTCTAGCCTGAAATGGAGATTTTTTTTAAAAACCACAGTTTAAGACCCACTAAAACTTTATTTTCTTGCCGTGAAAAGGACTAAAAACTGCAACATACAAACTACACAACATGCCAATATATCTGGACTGGTTAAATATATATCGACTGTTTGAAGAATGCAATATATGTGAAGTCCTTTCATGGACAGAGAGAAGGACTCATCTATTTATGAAAAAAACGCTTCAATCAACAGCGTACGTGTGAGCTTCTGTACGTTTGCACGTTAATGGTTGACTACCATATGAAGTGTCTGAAGACCCTTATTACAGCTCTGCTTGCTGACCCCGGTCAGGTGTTGCCTCGTATATAACCCC
This sequence comes from Xiphophorus couchianus, assembly GCF_001444195.1. Classification (NCBI taxonomy): domain Eukaryota; kingdom Metazoa; phylum Chordata; class Actinopteri; order Cyprinodontiformes; family Poeciliidae; genus Xiphophorus; species Xiphophorus couchianus. The sequence continues at coordinate 20,776,516 of NC_040239.1, forward strand.
GATTAGCAAATTATCTTTCCTGCTGACTGAGCTGCTGAGATGAACTGTAGCTGTACGTTCAGTTTGATTGCACAGAGAGGTGGGGTCGGCTGGTTCAGCGACACTGTTAAAGCTGCAGCGTACGACTGATTCAAACAGTAACCTAATTTCTACGTAAATCAGCCGATGGCGCGGCTTTGAGCCGTTGAAATCTTGCCTTGTCTACACTGAAAAAAAAAGATTTATAGTGCTGATGTTTTAAAGTTGATCAATTCTTCTGTAGCACCTGGAAGGTTCAACAAAACGACAGCTTAGGGCAGCATGGACGCCTCGAGAAAAGAAGCAGCCCAGAGATAACTGAGTGAAAAACATGCACACATTTCTGTTTCTTTCAGCACATAATAAACAGGAGGGCAGGAGAGTCAGAGCGTGTTTTTCTACTCGCTGTGTAAGACTATCCTCTGACCCTTCTTCACTTATTAACACCCATAGCTCTCTAAAACCCAACACCTGCCTTTTAGATTAGAAGGACTTCTAATTTGACTACCTCCATGGTTACAGGTGTCGTTTTCCTGATGTAGGATAGCATGCTGCAAACAAAATAAAACCTTGTAAGTGTAGTTCAAAATTATAAAAGAGTGGTCTGTGTCTAAAGCAGGTCAACAATGGGAAAACACAAACTGATGATGACTGTATAGTTTGTTTTATTTAAGATCTGATTCTACTCTACAGAATTGAAAAGATGAACAGATTAATGTTTAGTGAGCAGTCAGATTCTTTCACACTGTATGTATCATCTTTGTACATCAATCAAACCCTGTCATCAGACAAGCAAATGGGCAAACACCTAAAAGCTTTTAGACTTCTGAAGCCTTAACACTCTTCGGTGTGTGTGCTTAAACTGAGGGAAGAAGAGTAAAGACAGCTATGCTCTGTATGTATAAGATACTTAAAGTGAAGTTTGGGTGTATTTTTTATATACCCACATAAAGCCTTGACAAAGTAATCACTGAATTATTACTTTGTCATTCAGTAAACATTCAGTACCAGAGTAACTGTTGATTCAGTTACTGATTCATTCAGTAACTGAATCATCAGTTACTGAATGATTCAGTAACTTTGTCAGTCAGTGACAAGGTAATCACTGACTCATTACTTTGTCATTATTCAGTGATTACTTTGCCAATAACTTTAAGGTGAAATTTATTCAAAATAATATTTCAGAGAAATGTCATTAGGGCAGTTTAATAGACGCAGTATTTTGATGTTCAAACAATGTGACAAATTTTTAAAATAACTATAATTACAATATTACTTAAAACAATTGTGGTAATGATGCTGTAATCAAGCATTATCTGATGTCCAGAATGGGCCTACCATCCTGTCATAGAAAACTACAATAAATAAAGTTTTCCAAGAGCAACTAATTCAAGATACTCTCTGGTAGCCTGTGGGATTTTCTGTGTGATGGAGCACTGTGTCGGAAAGCAAAAGTGATAAAATTGCTCAAAATCTGATCTTGACTCTTGTAGATCAGTTCTCAAAAAGCAATAAAGAAAAGCATATCGACAATCCACGATGAATTATTACTTTGTCATTCAGTAAACATACAGTTACTCGGGTACTGTAACATTGGGCGTTAAGCCATGCATATTAAAACAAAGGAATCACCATCAGTTGGTTTTCAGCCCAGACATTAATATCAACCAGGCAAGAGTGAAGTGCGGAAGAGAGAAAGAACCTTTCAGGTGAAACAGGCAGAAACTCTCTGCAACGAGTGACCTTCAAATCCTCAAGCTATTTATCATTTCAGGTTTGTGAAAAACGCTGAAAGCATCACAAGTTGTGCATGTGTTATAGCTTGATGAGCCCTTAGCTCATTAAGCTACTGTTTCCATGGTATCAGAGAAGTATAAACTCAGCCGATAAAGATCAGAGCTCCTTCTAATAGATTAATCGATGAAACAGACACTGTGTGAATGACCAGATGGTCATATTAAGATGTTCATGTTTTGGAACCATAATGTTTTATTATGCTGCTCTCATTAAGGCTAAGCTCATGTGGTTTAGATGATTTTATTTACAAAGAGCATTGGCTTTCTTATTGAACACACTTAGTTAAATGTTTTAATGAAAAAAACAAATTGTGTTTAAGAGAGGAAATTCTTCAGTGCTTGAGTAACTGTTTCCTGAAGCACATCCAAGTGTTATATAATCCAACATAACATTTTGATCCAGTTCTTTTATGGTTAGCTGTGCTTAATGAGACATTTTTGCTAAACTAATGAGCATAACACAGATCAACCTTGATTTATAGCAGTTTAATCACAGTTAAACTGCTATAAAAAATAATCTGGACGGGTCTGACGGCATTTATGGCAACCAAGTCTAAATCAAAGAACCTCGACTGCAAAACCAACAGACAGCCAAAGGTTGATGGACTTTAATAAAATATATTCACGCTGAGCACAAAAAGTGTTGGTTTCGACATGGGAGGGTAAAAACTGCAAAGAGTAGACCAGAGCAATTTCAGCAGAACATTTGACGGTACGCAATTATCCTCACCAGTTTTTAAGGCAAAGATGAGGTCATCAAAGTCCTGCGACTCCTCGTCTGTGGTGACCAGGTTGGTGTTGATGAAGCTTCCCTCTGTGGTGTACGTCTCCATCACAGGGCTCGGCTTAAACACACTGGTGGGCTGAATGCTGGTCCGCAGTGATGATGGCTCCCAGTCTGCTGAAATCTGCAACGTATCAACATCATTTTATGAAGGCTGTTTTCACCTGACACAAGGAACTCTTAGAAATCCCATAACATTTTATGGGATTATCATAAATGTCTGGAGGCCTCCACCAGAAAACTGAAAGTGAATTGTAAATAGAGTATTTCAGCAGCTGCGACAGACTGGCGACCTGTCCAGGGTGACCCCTCCTCTCGCCCAGAACGTTAGCTGGAGATAGACACCAGCAGCCCTCCTGACCCCACTAGGGACAAGGGTGTTAGAAAATGGGTGGTATTTCAGCAAGAAATGCTCCTTTAGATATGTATGTGGCTAATCTAACACACAATAAGCCCTGTTTAATAGTCTTTTCAGGCTCCAGAGTTAAATCCTATAGAAAACCTGTGAGTTGAACAGGAGAGGAGAGAAAATAAACCCCCTAGATTCTGGACCATTTAGAGAGATTGTGCCAGGAGGAAAGTTAATGATCTGTCTTTATGTGCTCCAAGCTCCTGAAGTGTTACAGAGGACTGAGTCAAAGGATATCAAGGGCTTGGAAGTCTTAACAGCAGGTGTACCAAATCTGTGGTTCTGGCCACTTTGCTAGAAAAAATAATGGATTTGCTAAAAACTGAGTGAAATAAAATTTTGACTTGTGATTCCTTTGCTACTGGAACGGATGACGTTTGTTTAAAATTTATCATAATAAGTTTAATCAAATGCTAAGGCTCTACCCTCTCCATTTTTCTGCACTCTATTTCAACACTTTGCCAGGACCTGACTAGAGGTCTTCCCTCCAAGTAACTTATTGTTAACTTTGATATTAACTGCATAGTTTTATCCTCATTTGTAAATCATTTTAGAAAAAAAGACATCTGCTAAATGTGTAATCATTAAACATTAATAATTAAGATACATACAGGTGCTATTGACAATGCAGCTTAAAAACATATTGAAAAAAGAAAAGTTTTCAAATTAAGTTACTTAAAAAAAAATACTTTAAAAAGCTTTCAAATTATTACTATCATTATTTTTCAAAACCTTTATTTTTTCATATTATAAATATGTGTTTAAGTATAAAACCCCCCCATAAAATTTTAACCTTTGGTGGGACGGCAACAGAGAAAACCCAAGCAGGAGTTTGAGTCACACTATGGCCGCGTCCGTCAACTGCGTAATTATGAATGTGATGAGTGAGGGTCATGCAGAGTGCAGGCAGGCCGCCACACGGGGTCAGAGCACGTTCACAGGGCAAGTAAGCTCACTGGGTTTAAGGTTTCATACTGAGTCCACCCAGCATGACAAACGGACAAAAAAATGTTCATGTTGTTGTTTTTTATTTGAAGATTCAGTCATATTTATATGACAATATAGCAAAAGAAGGAATGCATTTTTTTTAATGACCAAAGCTTATTTCTGTTTAATCTCCATCAGATGACTGCTTCCATCTTGTTTAACTGTGGTCCTTACAAATGCCTCATATGTCCATGACTGCGTGCGTACTCGTTGCACAAGCCTGTAAGCCTCGCTGGGTTCTGACCGGTACAGAACCTCCCTGTGAGGTGAATTAAGCACCACCAGGCACCCCAAATGTGCCATATTCCCCTTCATTAGAGGCAGACTTGATGGCTCCCATTAGTTGCTTAAATCAGACAATCAGTCCTTCTTTTAAATTCACTCATGAGACTGTCTCATTGAAGACTTGTTTGCCTGCTCAGTTTTGTTTTTCTGACCATGTTGTTGCCAAATCTCAGAAGGCCAGCGTGTGCTCTCATGAATAAAATACGATTACGTGAGCAGAGAGAGACTCTGAGAAAGAAAAAAGGGAGGAGAGCGTTCCCAGGAGTCTCATCGTCCCCCCGCCACCCCCTATTTTTCACTCCATCTCTCCTTATAGGGTATTCTCTTGGGAAAAGTCGCTGAAGAGTTGCCACAGAAGTGCTGCACGCCTGTGTGAACAGAGTGTCGTTACACGGGCTCATGTGCAATGTGCCAGTCTGATACAAAGGTCAGAGGAGGAGCCGACGTGGGAGTCAGGAAGACTTACAGACACACATCCACACATTACAGCAAGTACAGACTGTAGCGAAATAAATGGCAACGGGAAGGGAGGCTTTCAGCAAGGAAGTATGAAATGTTGTTAGTGGAGCCACGCCGAATAATAAGCAAATGGAGCCATGGCAATGAGGGCATGGGAAAAGGAAAGAGATTGGCGAAACTCAACCATGAGAGAAAATAAAGCAAAATAAGATTTAAGAGAAATTTAGAATCAAGCAAAATTGTCTTACATTAAACGAAAGCGTGAAATTACTGTAAAGCTTTTTGTCAAGCTGCACTTTTATAAAAATTAGATTCATATTTATTCCCTAAGGATTAGGGTGATGGCGAGGCAGCCTTCCAGCTTCAAAAACCTGGAGAAACACCACCAACGATAAATCCTAGGAATAAATAAATATGAGTCCTCGGCTAGTCTAGTGGTCAGCGTATAAAAATAAAATAAAATAAATAGTTGTGCTAGTGGAGAGGCACTGCTTCTCGTCTTGTTTTTACTCCACGCAAATAAAATTTAATTAGAGGTTCCCATAAAATCGGATCAATTTAAAACTAAAAGAAAAATGGAATAAGAACACTCCTGTTTCATGTACTCAGAATAACCAAGAGTGCCAACCAGTCGTTTTGTTGGGGAAAAAAATCGTAGGGCTTTCTTCTAAACTGGGTAAATTATTCAGATTAGAGGGTAATTTGAATTAATGTGTAAAGTTATAGTGTTTAGCTTTTTATACATCTTTAAAAAGGAGGCGCATACATGTGTGTGTTATCCATTTGGGATGACAGATGAAGGTCTGTTTACCTCTTCCATGGCGCTGATGAGATTCTGGGTTGATTTGCTGATGTCGCCTCCCACAGCTGTTGGTCCCCCGGCTGGAAAGGTCGAATCAGGGCGGTCTTGGCCATTCATCTCCACAGTGTAACTCGCTTTAGTCGGCCAACATAACTGGTTGTGCATGACGAAATACACTGCAAACACATACAAGCCCTGTAAAGAAAAAGGAAGAAAATCAATATTAGAAAACTGTATTGCATATGATAAACATACACCATGTTCCAAATTATTATGCAAATTGGATTTAAGTGTCATAAAGTTCTAAATTTTTTGTTGTGCTATTAAATTTATATTGTGTGTCAGGGCTCTTTGAATGACTATAATTAATTTCAGAGAGCTGGTTGATTAGTTTGTCTGGTGAGCTCAATTAAAGGAAATCTACTGAAGAAGGATGTTCCACATTATTAAGCAGGCCACAGGTTTCAAGCAATATGGGAAAGAAAAAGGATCTTTCTGCTGACAAAAATCATCAGATAGTGTAGTGCCGTATGACAAGGTATGAAAACATTTGATATTTAACGGAAACTGAAGCGTTATCATTGTACTGTGAAGAGATTTGTGGCTGATTCAGAACAAAGATGGGTTTGTATAGATAAAGACATAATGAGGAAGGTTTCTGTTAGACAAATTCATCTGATTAAGAGAGCAGCTGTTAAAATGCCCTTACAAAGCAGCAAACAGTTATTTGAAGCTGCTGGAGCCTCTGGAACCTCAAGGTGGAGGATCCTCCAGAGGCTTGAGGTGCATGAACCTACTACTGGGCCCCTAACCAGAACTCATAGCAGAAACGGTCGCAGAGGGCCCAGCTGGACATGAAGATTAATTATCAAACAGACTTGTTCACTGATGAACAACCCTGTGCAACCCTGGATGGTCCAGATGGACGCAGTAGTGGATTGGTGGTGGATGGCCACCACGTCCCAACAGGCTGTGACGTCAGCAAGGAGGTGGTGGAGTCATGCTTTGGGCTGAAATCATGTGGAGAGAATCATTGGTCGAACCCTTCAGAGTCCCTGAAGGTCTGAAAATGAATTGTGCTGTGATATCACAGAAGGGCTCCTATGTTAACATGTAACTTGGTCTGTTAAGATGGTTTAGATTGAAATAGCTTTTGATTTTAGTACATGTGACCACTTAATGCTGCACATTCAAAGAATGACCGTTTGCAGTTCTTTATAATCCATAAAATGTTTAGAACATTTGCTGTGCATAATAATTTGGAACAGTTCATTTTGAGTTTTTTATTTTTGAAAAAAACACTGTTCTCATTGGGAGCTTTGTTCAGTAAAATTTGATTTATACTGTAACAGTTCATGACTTGAAAATTATACTGACCATCATTTGCATTGACCATTTAAAAAAAACTGAGTAAATATCACTTGCATAATAATTTGGAACACGGTGTAGAGGAATGTTTTCTATCCTAACTCTGTTAAAGGGTTACTTCATCCGTGGGTCATGACATCATTGGCATTGTGTTTCCTCCACTCCCTCGTCATGAAAAATTTTCTCAGACACCAACACCGGGCTGGGAATTACAACAAAACACCGGAACGCCAAATGCCACAAGTATTTCCGGCATTTCGCAACACTCATCAAGATGTGCGGACGGCTGAGAGGGTCACTACATACCAAAACAAACTGTAAATGTGTTTTAGTACACGTGCGGCACAAAGATGGGATCTATTTTCAACCACGAAAGTCATGCAAACATACAGTATGTCAAGTTAAATTTAAAATGTACGCTTTCTGGCTTTCATGGTTAACCGCTTTGTCTGAGTTTTTAATGATCCATCTTAAGCTCAAATCTTAAAATGTACAGACGGGAAACATGCATAAAAAATGTTTCATTTTGTTATTGTACACATCGGCATGGAAAATTAGAAAAAAAAGTTTTAAGATGGAGTTTTAAGGTAGTAAAAGTGTAGGCACACCGAGTGCAACCAGCACAAAAAGTTAGTCTGGAGCTGCGACCTTAGCTCTCCCATAAAGTAATCGACATCACAGATCTTTCCCGGAGGTCTCAGACACAGAATTAAACACAACAGAGGCAGTTGCGGTCAATATTACCAGGAAGAAAAAACAATAACCATAACTGGAAAGGGCTCATTTATGGGAACACTGTGAAACGCTGCACAACAGCAAACAGATGTAAAACACATGAAAGATCTCACAGGTCATCAGTTTATAAGTTCAAACTTAAAATAAATAAATAAGAAAAAAAAGCTAATCCATGCTGTATAAAAATAACCACTGATTTAACATAATTATCAGAATAACACACCCTTCAGCAGATTGGATCTTTTTGTGTTAGAAGACATGCGCAGTGGCCTGTACAGCAATTGAACTAACATAACTTCTTATACTTTATACCTGCTGAACGAGGAAATTAACCTACTTTTGAATCATCAAATAAAACACGCTAAACAAAAAGTGCCAGATGTGAACTTAAGTCTGGTAGCACATTTTGTTATCTACATGTGGGTGATTATCACAGATCAGCTGCTCAGCCTGAGAAGCAGGCTTTACAACCAGAGACCTGTTACGTAAGTGTTCCCTGAGTAAGAGGAGGCTTCAGAGATGGAAAGCACAATGCTGAGCTGAGCAAAGGTCAGAGGACACAAAAGACATTTCTTTTTCAACATGGTAGTAGTATAAAAATAGCACAAGAACGAGGAATGCAAAAGACACATGTTTTTGTACCGCAGTAATCGCAACATGCTCGAAAAGGAGCAGGAAGAAGCTAGAAACTTATGAACTCCTGCCCCATAAACTCATGCAATATTTTCAGATGGACCCTCATTAATAAATCCAATCAAAAATAAAAATAAACAGGTTAATTAATTTGCCTTTTTATCTGGGTTTACATTTGTCTAAGTATATACATCTGCACCCACACACATGCATTAGTCTCAATTTAAATGTACACATTAGTGCTATCTCTCACCCATCTTGTGAAAATGACCTCCTTATATTTCCTTCTAGATTATATTAAATTTTGAGTTTGTTTTATCTCCTCATTTAACTTGTTCCATAACTTCTCCCCATGAATTGAAATACAAAAGCTCTTTCTTGTTGTTCGTAAATTACGAATCCTTAAGTTTGGAGGAAAATATAAGGAACAGGAATGTAAATATTTGGGGTAGAAAATCATACCTGAATATCATGATGGGTATAAACTATTTACAGAAAGGAAAGCGGAAAAACATTAACTTGTATTTGACGTACAGAGCCTCTTAAGCTACTCACACATTGCACAAACACATATGGCTTATTGCATTTTCTGTTCAGCCCCCTTGAATCAGTTCTTCGCAGATCCCCATTTGGCTGCAGTTATAGCTACAAGTCTTCTGTGGCATGCCTCTAACAGCTTCGCACATTCCTCCATTCAAAATGCCTCAAGTCCAATTAAATTGGACAGAGGGTGTGTCTATAAATTATTTTTTAAGCCACAAATTCTCAGTACCATTAGAGTTGACCAACTTCCCTGCTCCAAGAAGCCTCCCCACAGCTTGGCGCTGGCACCAACGTGTTTCCCAGTAATAGTTGCATGTGATGAGTTCAGTTAATTTTTTTCCACTCTTTAGTTTTATATTTAAGAAGTGCACAACTAATAGTTGCTGCTGGCAGATTCTTTCGCCTAAGATGTGGATTTGCGGAGCTCTTTTTGCTCCCCTCCTCTCATTGTCTGACGTGTCAGTTTAGGCAGACGGTCATGATCTTAGACGGTTTTGAAGCTTTTTCTAATTTTCTGACAAGGATCAAACAACGCACTGTGAGATGTTTAATGCTTTGGTCAATGTTTTATAACCTGCCACTGCTTTAAACCTCTGCCTCTCTCTCCTGCAATGCTGTTTGTTCTCTAACAAACCACAGAGTGCTTCATAGAACACCAGAATTTTAAATGATATGAAAATATACAGATACAAACCTTATTTAGTAAGTAGGCAATTGGCTGCAATGGAAATCTTTTAAGAGTATTAGAGTAAAAGACGACTGAACACAAATTCTCTTTTTAGATTTATGTTTGTAAAAAATGTATCATTTTCCATTCACATCACAGTTATGCATGTTTCTATTTAATAAAACCGCAATAAAATACAATAAAGTTTGTGTTTGTAATGTGACAAAACCTTACAAAAGTTCAAGGGGCACTATAAAAAACAAACAAACAGAAAAAACAACACGCCTTTACTGCACTTGTTGATGCAGCATTACTCTACCTGACCCCTTACAGTGATTATGATGGCTATGAAACATTTTCTATGATCATAAAAGAAAAAGAATCACTTCCCTTAAATCTTGTATGACTCTGACGCGTCAGTGATTTTTTTCCTAAAAACTTTCCACACACATATCAGGTATCCTATTCTTACATAAAGATTAAATAAAAAAGTGCGGGTTGGTAATAAATCATTGTGAAAACTGCTACCGTTTCTTCGTTGTTGATATTTTTGACGGCTGTTGACATAACGAGGAAAGGTTTATAGGCAGTACAAGGAGATAATGAGGGGCGCTGCTATGGAAATTTGATTATCTCCTTCTAATTCGGCCTGGTGAAGCACAGATGTGCGGTTGAAAAACAGGGCAGAAGGAGGAAGGAAAAGGTGCAGCCTTTAGACTTAAAGGTCAGTTATTTTTGGTCTAACGTTGAATGCGATTAGCTTCTCAGACCAGTACAGTTAACTATGCAGCTGGAAACCAGTACCCGTTTTTACGGCATTCAATAAACGCAGAGCTCTGAATACTCTGCAGCACAAATACACGCACATGCACAGCTGTAACATCTGCAAGTGTTTAATAATGTTCCGTAATTAGCAGCAGGGAGGTGCGCTTTACAGCTACATGAAGTAAATATGGAAAATTCTTCGAATGGAAAGTTCACGGCATGAAGAAAACAAGAATCACTCTGCAACACCTTGCAGCTGTGACCAACACTCTAATAACTTCCAACCACACAATGGAAACGAAAACCTGAAAAAAAACTGAGGTTGTGAGTTTAGAAGCAGAAAGTTGAATAATAACGCTGCCAGAGTGGTGGTAATGTAGTCTGCATGTAGCAGACTTGTCTGAAGATGTATCATTTACATAAATTTATAGATATATACTCACCCTTGCTTGTGAATTCTAAATTTATTATGCACTTGGTCATTGTGTGCAGAATTTTTGATGTAAACAAACATCAATCTTTACTAAAATAATCAAATTTTGTACCTACGTTTTTTCTCTTTCAGTCTGTAATATCTCCCACTGTCACAAACTTTACCAGTGCCCCCCTACAGCTGCATGAATCAGGGTATTTCCTGAGAATACACATACACTCAAAGCCACAAAATACCCATTAGAGCCTTTTTTTTCCTCTCAATTCAGCAGCATCTCAACAAAGTCCCATGTTCACTTTCCTTTTAATCAATATCTTCAGTCACTCGGTTTAGCTTTGGGGCTTTTCACCTCCTCCTACTTTTATGAATCCTTGTTTGTTTTTGTGTCAAACTTCAGAGGCCCAGCACTTTGAAGCTGCACTTTTGCTGAAAATCAATCTTCATCTACAGGAAGTATGTGTTTTTATTTCCTTTTACAGAAGAGAGAGGTTGCCCGTATATTGATGCTAGAGGTTGACCTGGCTGAAGAGAAGGGCAATCTGAATCTAAAGGGAATCTATTAAACTGCGACGAACCTTTTAAATTGTATTATCCTCTTTGCAGCTTTGTGCTACAGTGTCCCTGAGTGCATCCAACTCTCAGTGGCAGGAAGAGTGAAGGTGGAAAATGAAGAAGCTTCTGGTGGCTTTAATCAAACGCAGCAGACGGGTCAGGGATAAAGTTGTGGAGAAGTTTAGAGCAGGGTCACGTTACTAAACTGTCTAAAGCTTTAAGCATTTCATGGAGAACTGTTGAATCCATCAATCAAAAACCAGAAGCGTGTCACATTTTATCCTATGAGTACAACATTTTATTATTTGTAGAACAGGATACTGCTTTCTCATTTCCTAAAAGAATAACAGCTCAATCCCAGCTTCTTTGTAAGTCAGCTGAATCAGATTCTGTATTTGATACTTGCCCACTTCAGGACTGAAATTAATGTGCTCTATTGTAACACCTTAACAATGGCGTCTACAGGGTCAATGCCACATATCACTGTGGATTTTAAGGTGCTGATCATATTTGTTTTTGTCCTGTATGTCCTTCACTGTCTCAAGTCTTACATTGATATGAAAAAGGAGGGAAAAATGCATCTTTCAATTTTTACAACCCTTCAGCTGTGGAAATGTTTTCCTTAAGACCTCAGAGCAGCTGACATTTTGGATGTTTCTGAAAGCAACTATTTAGTCTATAGCTATGTCACATCTCTTGTGGTTAATTATTTTTATTTAAAAGTTGGTTATTACATATTTAAGGGCTGTTTTCACCATATTACTGTTCATTTTTAATAATACATACACATACATGAGCTGATGATGATGTGAGCTGATCAAACTATCCACATGAGGTCACAGAACCAAACAAAACTGGCCTGAGCTCACAAACAAACGCAAAGTGCGACACTGACTGTTGGCGCTGACATCATCTCGTCTTCCTAGTCACTGTTCCAACAGGACCAGTTTATTTCGGTCAACACTGTTGCCTTTAGCATGTGAATGCCACATATCACCGTGGGTTACCACAGACCTGTGACTGTGCACTTTGTGGCTAAAAAGTGGCCAAGAATCTTTGGCAGACAAATATTTTTAAAACTCCTACTACTGACACTAAAAAATGTGAGAGAAGAGCAGAATGAGCAATCTCTTAATTAGTTAATTGCTCAACTAGCAAGGCTGCTTACTAAATCTATAGTATTTAAAATGAAGTTTTTAAAGAAAAAAAGGGTCTAATCTCACTCCTTTTAGTGGTTTCAACAAATACTGCTACTTTTCTAAGTAACCTGGATTTTTTTTTATAAATCTAGAAAATAGAAGTGGTAAAGACATGTGCTCAAGAAAGCTAAAAAGGAGTATTTATTATTTTTTACTTATAGAGTAATATCAGCTTTTCATGCAAAAACAATGTAAATATTTAAAAATAATATTACTACCCACTCTGGCTCGCACATACACTCACATAAAAGTTGACAATAAATTGCTAGGTCATAGCAATTTAGGGGAACTCCATTTCTCTGTGAATGGAATAATTATGCTATTGCCCTATTAGTTTTCACCAGGTTTTTTTTTTCTACCACATTGCTGCCAAACCTGGTGTCACATCTGCAGATGTTTCCTAGGGGAGGTTTTTGCCCCTCCACCATTCAGTTTTAGGTTTTTCAGCATTGAGCCAAAATTAAGTGACAATAATCTTTCATTGCTATTCTGGTTTAATCTTCTAATATATACGAAGAACAGAAACAGAGTAAAGTCTTGGCAGAGATGAAGATATGATACCCTGTAGTCCTGATTTCCATCATACTCCTGAGGCATTCCCAGCTCTCTGAGGCTGGGAATCAATGTAGCATCAAAGCCAGAAAATAAAAGAAAGACACATTTTAATTAGGAAAAAATGCTACAACACAATTCTTTTGGTTAGTTTTTCCCCTCTTCACATTTGCATTTAGTACATTAACCTTGTTTTTAGATTATGGGAAGCACAACTGTTGACACAAACTTTTATGATACCAGGCTGCCGGTGGGTGGTTTTTGTAATCAGCAATCAACAATCAGCGGGTCGGCAAATAATGAAAGGAACAAGTGGTCTTACCAGCAGGCAGTTAAAGATGACATAGAGGATGAGGAGCCACAGGTATCTGTAGCCCATGTGGAGTCCTGCCCACAACCAGACCAGCGAGATGAGCAGAAACAAGTAAAGGACCAGCGGCACCTCTGGAGCACAAAGGAAAAAGCAAAATAAGATTTTAAAACATCATCTGTTAAAAACAACTACAGCCAAAAACTAAGTCCGTCTCGGATTTCAAAAATTTCAGCCTGCTCATATTGTCTTAGTCATTGGTAAACCTGCACTAAACATCAGAAATGTGTCAATTAAGTTGTTAACATTAACAGGGCTGTTTTCTAACTCCACCAACTAATATTTAAATACTCCCAAATAACAACTGGGTATATTTCCTTGTGAAATCCATTCACCAGAAAGTGATATTGATGGAAAGTTTACCTAAGTTCTCAATCTTCTGTTAAGGCCTTCTGATGATGAACACATCATAAACATGCAGATATTTGAAAAGTTATTCAGCACTTCAAATTTCAATGCGCCAATGCAGATTTGAAATTTAAGTTCAAATCTGCGTTGAACTTAAATTTCAATGCATAAAGTATAAAGTAGATAAACCATGTGGATCCAGACTAAAGCCTCAAACACTGAAGCAGACATGCAGTGCGTGACCTTGAATGACCCCCACCGCACAAAGACCTGCCTCTTCACATTTCTACGCTCTGTACTCAGAGTCAGCGCCTCATGTGTTGAGCCTTATGTCATCACTAATATGGCTGAGGGAAAGAGAAGTGGATATACTGGTCTTTTGTAAAATGGTTTTGATTATTAAGAAATCAAAATTTTTGAAATCCTGATGAAAATTCAACAGGTACATTAAGCCCACAGACCTCAATAGAGTTAATGTGACGTAAGTAGCCTAACTGAAAACCTTTCAACTCGCCTGCTTAAACAGGTACTGTTAACAGATGACCTATAAATGTGAAAGGTGTGACACTTCCTGCAGCTTTCAAACAGCACCTAGAAAGCCCACGCACATGTGTGAAATACAGTATGCGCAATAAAAGCAAACATGTGACCACATGGCTCACAGACTTCCTGTCTGCATACACAAAAGTTCTGTCTGCCTGAAAGCCTTTTCTGTGTTTCTAGGATTAAATGAAACTAGAAGTTCAACCTGTTTCTGAAAAGGTTTCACTCAAAGCTATTTTAGAAACATGGGTCTTATTTTGATGCTTTGAAGCTGTTTGCCACTACCAAGATGATAAAGATTAATTCAGTTGTTAAGGAGAGGACGTGAACACTTAATCTACATCTTGTATTAATAACTCTTTTTGATTCATAACTGGAAAGTTCCAGATAAAATCCCCAGAGAGGCCCAGGAGACGGGGTGAACGTAAGCTCTACCCAAGTCTGATTGCCTTATTAGGAAATATTGTTAGTAGCAGCTTTTGGACCAAGACACATCTGTCACTTTAATAAAATGAAAAAATACACTACAAGTGATTATCCTCCTGATCTACCACTAGCAGTTTTCATATCTAATCCACATGGAAGTACTGCAGCTTGAAAAAGTATTCATACCCTTGTTGAATGTTCATACAATATGTCACAGTACAACCATAAACGTCTGTGTATTTTTGGGAATTTTATTAAGAGCACTTCTTTCCCTAGATGTGCAATGCTTGCAAAGACAAAATAAAATAAAGATTTGTAGCATAACTGCATTGCAAAGAGGTTTTCAAGAACATTAACTTTGGGAGCCTCAGTACATGCACACCTCACTTTTCAGATGTTTGTATGCAAATACTCTGTTTACCTTTTCCATGTTTGGATGGTATGCTATTTCAAGTATATGGGGCACATTTGATGAGACTTTAATTCATCTTACCTTGTCAAAGAAAAGCGAGAATTAAAAAAAATAAAAATCTGGTTCTAAAATCATCTTTGAATCCTGTGGGGTAACCCTACATAAAACTACTACGCTGACTCAGGTTAGCTGTAGCTTGCTTCTATGCAGGACACAGTGTCCAGCAGACTCCACTTCACTTCACAAGTAGGATGGAAACACAGGGCACAGGTTTGCACAAAAAGCCCTCACTTAGGTGCCACTTCCTTGGTGTTGTCATTTCCACTCTGCTGCAGTGTCTACATTTTTTCTCAGACTTATTCCTAAATCCCACCTGCTGCCTTCATTGGAGACATATTTCCTTTAAGCCTTCCTCCCGTAACACTGATCATTATTAATAAAGTTTCTGTGGTCTTAACTTCTGATCAGAACAGTATTAAAAGACAGCTTGAAGACAGCTGGCTCTTTAGATATTTATACTGCTTCCAGCAGCACATACTGTTCCTATCTGATGCGCTCTCTTTCTTCCACTCAAGCACATCTGTCTGCTTCTCCTCTCTAACCAGTTTGATTTTTCCAACCATGTAAGCACATTCCACTCTCTGGACGAGACAAAGCTCCCACAGTAAGAGCAGGTTCCCAGAGCCAAATGGAGACTGACTGCAAAATGCTGACTGGCAATTTGACTGGATACCACCAAGACAGAGAAAAACAAACAAACAAACAAACAAAAAAAAACATTATATGAGCACAAGACGAAAAGCCAACTGAATATATGCATCTTCCTATGAAGGTTTGTGTTTCATCTGTCTGTTTGGATGAGGGAGCTACTGTTCGCCACAACTTCCAGTTTACAGTTTGTATATTAGCACAGTGTCTTGGTTTGAAAAGACAAACCAGAAAACACTTAAGAAAGCTTTCAGCGGTGACTCAAAGAGGTCAGCAGCTGTAGCAACAGTGAGCTGCAAAGAGGATGTGCTGATAAGATAATGTTACAACATCTGCAGCATTAGAATTAAGAGATAGTTAAAAAAAATTATGTAAGAGTTTCAAGCTGTAAACATAGGCTTGGGTTGTTGATAAATTAACTGGATAGACTAAGACCAAGGGCAAAACTATTTATAACCCTTGAATTAACACCCCAAGTAGGGCAAACATGTGGGAGGGAGTATTCTGGTTAGATAAAACCTAAACTTTTTTAGACTTTTTGCCCTAAATGCCAAATGCTGTATGTGGTGGAAACAAAACTCTCCACATGACCCAGAATGCATCACTCCCCAGGTGAAACATGGCGATGGCAGCATAATGTTGAGGTGATTCGACAAAGAAATTATGGCTACATCAAAAATGACCAACACTGGGTTTTTTTACAAACCAAAAAACCTTCACTTTGCACTTCTGTGCTATTTTATGTTAGTCTCTGATAAAATCCTGATGAAATGAATTCAAGTTTCTGTTAGTTGTTAATGTTCAAAAGGTAAGTTCAAGTAAAGTACGCTCACTAGGCACTGTAAACACTGGCACTGTAAACAATAAAACACTTTGCAATAAAACCTTATCCAGTGCATGCTTTTGTTGATTCCTGCTCTGGCCAATCAATGACTGAGCTGCATGTGTTCATGGAGCAAGTGGTGCTGTAAAAAGCTTGTATCAAGAAGAACATCGAGTCTCCTCGTGGGTTGAGTTGGGCTGCGATAAGGGCTCAGATGACATTTTGATATCCCTAATTTCAAGTTCAGTTTGCTTCCCTTTCATTGCCGAGCACTGCATCAGGCACTGTGGGAGAGTTCCAGTCATTCTCTAATAGGTACATGTTTACAAGTGGTACGCAGCGTGCTCAAGCAGACGCTGGCCTGATCTTGCTGACGTCAGTAGTCCTGCTATATTTCACATAGTCCTGTGAGTTCAACATGTGGGCTTCTCACACTCCTGCGCCAGTAGAAAGATTAGACCTCGACTTATCACACCGGCTGTTTGCTGTGGTGAGGATTTTGAAAAGTGTGACCTTAATATGCACTGTCCGCAACAAGAGTCCTACAAATTCAACAGCTAATTAGAAACATCAAGGTTGAACTCAAAATGAATGTGCAAGAGCGATAAATAGTTTCTCATTTAACACTAACTACTGATAAATGATGACAGAAAGAACCTTCAACTATGTTCGATAGTCACAGTAGGACAAAGAGAAATAAATTCAAATTAGTAGTTTCAAGGCTGCTTCATATCGTAGGTTGGGAACCTGTCAGTGCTCTCAAAAATTAGCAGACTTTTGCTAAAAATTTAGCAGATAGCAGAATTTCCTCAGCCTGGGGTGCTTTGGCATGGAGTATGCATGTTCTGTGGGTTATCTTCAGGGAGTCTACCTTTGTGCCACAATCCAAAACCATGACTGCCCTCAGGTATATGTGAGTGCATGCTTGGTTGTTTGTGCTGTGACCCCTGGTGATGAAGCAACGATAGGAAGCAATGAACAACGGATGGACGGATGTGCTCACATCTTGTTTATTATAAATTTTTAAAAGTTGTTCTGGACTACGGACATTTGTGAGAGAGTCTGTGGGCACCACTGATTATATTGCATGAAACACCAATAAATAAAAATGAAATGGAAAACATTATATTTAGTGTGGAAGCTTTATGGATGGTTATATATTTCTGTGTGCAAACAGGACTCTGTTGAGTCATTATGTTTCCAGATAACAGATTGTAGGTAGAGTCAACACGGTTAATTCCTCTAAACTTTGATCAGTCAGTGCTGTCAAGATTTTGTGCCTCCAACTAACATGAATACAATTTAAAGTCATAGCTGAACTGTACGGTGGTGCAATTATGGAAAACAGTTCTTGGATTCAGGTTTGACTGAGGCTTTTCTGTTGGTTTGTATGTTTTCTCTGGTTACACCCGTTTAATCCAGCAGTCCCAATAACCTGTTTGTTAAGTTCATTGGAGATCCTAATTTGTTTTTAGGTATAAATGTGCCAAATACAGTATGCTGTTCCAAGTGTGGACTGGAAACTTGTCCAGGGTTGTACTCCTGACTAACTCATTCACTGACCCTTTGTGACCCTGACCAGGAACAAGCCGGTATAAGCAATGAATAAGGGATGTCAAACACCAGTCATTGAGAATCAAAGTCCTGCAACTTTTGGATGTGTCTCATGTCCAACATACCTAAATCAAATGACTGAATTGCCTCCATATGCACTCAAACTCCTGCTAATGATCAAATTGTGTGATTTAGGTGTGTTGACACAGAGACAGATCTAAAAGTAGCTGAACTCTGGCACCTCTAGGACTGTAGAGTCCTAGAGTATGAAAACACCTGTCCAGTGGATGGATGGATGATGTTTGAACTTAGTACTGGACAGTAGATGTTCTCATTGTGTGAGTGTAGCATTCATAATACAAAATGAGAACTTTATTGTAAAGAATTTTCTGCCATCTACTCTCCTTTCATTTGGTCCCCTTGTTCCTTCAGTTTTGAGTAAAGAGCAACTAACGAGTGCTGATTGTCAGTGATAACAACCTGAATGATGAGAGACTGAAGATGTTTGACTTGGATCTTCATGAGTGGGCAAAGTGACTGACTGCACTGAGTAAATAGCTCTGATTCACACCCACTTCAACTGAGAGTTATTTCTATCCAAACAACACAACTTAATTGTGTAGAAGTTCAAGAGTGTTTGTACACATCTTGGTACATTATTATAGTAAGAGCATTTACCACTTGTAGTTAAAAAGGATTTCAAGTGGTATCCTTAGCCAAATAGATGTGATAGGTGAATATATACAAGTTGCATTGTTTCACTCACAACAACATGGTTTTTATTGTTTATTTCTGTTCATGTTCCTGAATACAAGTAGGATAAGTTAGGAAAAATAGTCATCCCAGTATGAAAATAGCCTTAAACAAACAAACAAAAAAAAACAGCCTGTCTGTGTCCTTCTTGACCTCAGTCAAATGAAGTCAGTTATTTGTGTAGTACTAAACTACCTTAATGTGAAAATCTGTTAAATATTATTTAATCTTAGGAAGTACAAATCAAATGCAGAGAAAGCTAAAACAGTTTGTTAATAGCTGGTTTTACCTATACATTCTGCCTTTTGATGACGTTAGTGACATTAGATGAAAATGAGTTTTACCCCCCTGGTTTAGAGAAAAGTATTTTCACATGTTAGAATGAAAAAGTCTGGAAAGGTCAGAGCTAAAATCAATAAAAATCTGATTGATTTTCAGAAGGTCTATAATATATTTTTTTATTGTCTAAGATAAAAAATCCCCCCCAAAATAATACTTTCACACTGTGGTTTTAGAGTGACAAAATGTGGAAAAATTCAAGGGGAATAACAGTTTTTTGCATAGATCAGTTTGCCTACATAAACAGGGGATGGATGTGTGTCTCTTCACATATTTGGAAACAAGTAAAAAAGAAAAGAAAACAAAAAAAACACTGAGATGATTACATTAGTTACCTGTGCTGTTTGTCCTTCCACGATACATGTCATCGTAGGCCCTCCACTGCTCAGTTACCTGGTAGGCGTGGATAAATATAACCAGCACTGCAACCAAGCAGATGAGAGGCACCAACACCGCTGTGCAAAGAGCTGCATAGATGTTTGGGATGAAGCACCTAGAGAAGGGATACAGAAATATGTTAGTAATTGATTTTTACACTGTGTATTTCTTTTAAAAGATAGGACACACACATTAGGTATCAAGCGTGTGTTCAGCTTGAAATCACACATCACATGGTTTTTGTAGAGCTGTTTTTTAGCTCTTGTTCTCTTTCTCACTCTGTCTATTTTTGAAACTTTTCTTCATATTTCATGAACAGGATTTTCTCAGTGAGACTTCTGAGCCTTCCTACGACTTAAAGGATTATTGTTCAACGGCAGTGAAAGCAAAACATGTCCAATATTAACTCTGCTGAGCAACAAGGCCACCCCAGTGCTGCAAGTGGATAAACAAGGTAATTTGTTCTCCTTATTTAAGACTTAGACTAAAATCACAAAAAAATCATGTATGTACTGAAAGCTGTTTAGAAAAGGGGTGATCAAAGATAAATCGAAATAATTTATTTATTATTAAGGTTTGATTCCAGCTGGTGTTTTGCCATATTCTTTCTCTGGCATGTGCTTCTTTGTCATTTTAAACATTTTCCTCTGAAAAATCCTTCATGCCCATATAAGAATTGACCAGAGCTGAAGGCTCATGTGATTTTTGTACTTTTTTCACAACAGAAACTAGTTTGGTGGGAGCAATTGAGCTGGTTCTGTAAACTAATTGGAGCTGTGCTAGCCAAAATACAACAAGGTATGCCAAATAAATTTGTGTGCCATACCCTCCCACCAATTCAGCTCTAATGGGAAATGGGTGTTAGTGCTGCTTGTTTTTATGAGGGGGGGGGGGGGGGGGGGGGGGGGGGGACAGCCAGCTGTATTCGAAGACTGTTTAGGATTCCTAAGCAGGATGAAGAAACTTTCCTCAGGGGTAGGGTTACTCAGTGCATTTTCTTTTTATATTCATCAGACAGCATGAGGTCATGAATCACTCAGCCCAATGCCCTTATGTACAGAACTCAGAGTTCAAGTTCAAAGTTGATGAAATGTACATTTATTATTGGCACCAAATGATCTGGTAACATTTTATTTGACTATAAAAGTAGTTCAAATTTGAACAAATAAGACAATAAAAGGACACAAAGAAACTTTAATGCCAAGAAGTAAGTACTGAAAAAAACTACTGGGTCTTTTGACCCAAATTCTGGGTTTATGATGAGACTAAATCTTGAGTAGTTTTCATCAAACATTGTGTTATAAATTTTGACCCAGTTTGACCCAACCTGATCAGACTTCAATTCCAAAAGAAAAAAAAATGATTGGGTTTAAAGATCACCACCATATATTGCCAAAACTATTGAAACACTTGCCTTTGCATATTTGAGAATTACACTCAATTCTTAATAAAAAGGTTTTGACACAACAATTAACACCATTTGCAGCTAAAACAGCTTCAATTCTTCTAGAATGGCTTTCTGCAAGATTTAAAACTATGTTTAAGGTCAGTTTGACCTTTCTTCACAGATAACACTGGCAAAATCAAATGCTGATACTGACTTACAATTTGCTCCAATTCATCCCAAAAGGTGTTTTTTTAGGTTTAGGTCAGGCCTTTGTGCACTAGTGCTCATTCATGGTAGAACTGAAAGGGCCAACCCCAAACTTTTCCCACATATTCATTTCTTAGACAAAAAAAGAAATGTCTAAAATATCTTGGTATACAGAAGCATCAGCGTTCCTTTCTCTGGAGCTGAGAGACCAACCACACGCCTGAAAACAGCTAGATGTCATAATATCCTCTGTCTCAAATTTCACACTTGGCCTTTTACAGTCAGGAAAGTGCAGTTTGCCTAGCAACTGTCAACCCAGGCAGTTGGATGGATTGCCAGACAGACGCATAATTTTTCATTCTAGAGAGTGCATCTCCACCACTCTACAGTTCATGATCGCTTGCTTTACACAGCTACATCTAAAGCTTTGTATTACACTGCAGTTGGTGATAAAAGTTTTGGCTACAGCTGCTTGAGCTTTTAAACACATGCAATGAGCCTTTCCATAAACTGTTTTTAAATTAATCTGAAGCTAGCAACTTTGATGGTGACCTTTGCACCCTCAGTAATTTTATGTGCCCGACCACTTCGGGCTCGGCTGCTGTCGTTCCCAATCTGTCACTTACCAGTGAACTGGAGCATTAAGTGAGGAGGAAATTTTATGACTGGGCAGATGAGTCATTCATTTTAAGACAAACAGAACATGTTTAGTCATTTGAGAATTACATTCCACTCTTAATGAAAATGTTTTGACAGATTTAACACCATTTGCAGTTAAAACAGCTTCAGTTCTTCTACAATGGCTTTCTGTGAGATGTTTATGGTAATTTTGACTTTTCTTCAAGGATAACACTTTTAAAGTCAAGTGCTGATTTTGCACAACCCTAAACCTTTCCTTCTTGACTTACAATCTGCTCTAATTCATCCCAAAAAGTGTTTTGTTTTAGGTCAGGGCTTAAGACAAATAACGCATGCTTTGTCATTGCGGTTATGGGTTGTGATTTTTTTTTCTTTTTTATATGTTTATTGGCTCTAGTGGCCTTTATATGAGAGGGGTTAGACAGAAAAGTGGATCATGAGAGAGGGGGAAGGTTATCAGGCCGGGACTTAACCCTGTGACTGCTGTGTGGAGGACTAGGCCTTAGTCTTCCACACAGCAGTCACAGGTTTGTGCATGGGTTGTTCTTTACCACTGTGCCACTGCAGCCTTAATATTAAGTATTGAAATCACTTTTATATAAGTGCTTTATGTTAAAATTCTACAGAATAATGAGGAAAACCCATAGGACAACCAGGCAGTGTTAAACAAACCCCAGCATGGATTGGTCTATACTGGATCCAGTAGCACAGGGTTATTTTAATAACTGGACAATCCTGTCATAACAAAGTTACCCAATAAATAATTTCAAACAAGTTCTGCAAATTAAATACTGTCAGTGGATTTTTGAACGTAGCTTCTTTAATTGTCTATATAACCTAAGAAAAAAAAAAAGGTATTTGCTTCTCTTTTTAAAGCTGTAGTTAATTTATGTGAAGCCCGTTGTACTTTCACCCTTCTGGGACTTAGGGAGGGTTTGGAGACAAGGATGAAGTTTCATCTCTATTTTCAACGTTTCAAAGGTCTTGTTAACATCCTACGTATTTCAATGCTGCTGTAAAAGAAACAACATGATCCACAATCAGTTTCATTCACTTCATGTGTGTCTTACTAAGACTTAACAACTCCTCTCCCTCCCAGATACAATTACTTTGAAAACACCTCTGTGACGTAGAATCTGAGCTCAAGGCTTGTTTGTACGCAGACAGGGTGAAACCGAGACAGCTGTGTTGGTGAGGAAACAAGAGGCAACCTATTTACTCTGATCAGGAGTAAAAGAGACGGGTGAATGAATGTAAAGACTCCTTCAAATAGGAGGGTATGCTCTCCAGGGGAAACTGAATACCCTCCACTGTGTCCTAAAATCCCTCATGTGTGCCCTTACTGTCTCACACCCAGCCACAGGAAACACACTCCCTCACTCGATCCCAAGGATAACAACCCCACCTAAGACCACCGGCCAGTTTAAGGATGTGATTCAAAGTTTCAGACTTCATCAGCGCTGAGCTCTACCCATCCTGCATGCTTGCTCACATATGAAGCACATGAAAAATGAAGACCGACCCATAGGTAAACAGACACACCCATCAAAGAGACTTTGTATGAGTTTTTACAAAATGATTTAATCCGTTATTTAAAACTATAAATAGACAGGAAGTGATTTCAGAAAAAAAAAATCCACCTCCAAGGTAAAGAGTCGGGTTTCTGTGTGGCGCGATGAATGCAAACACTGAGACTCATTTCCTAAATCATTCAGCTGATTGGACGAGAGGCCTCCTCATATGACGTCACTGACTCAGGTGCTTTCCTTTCACTCTGAAACAGAGTTTCCCCTCCGAGCAAATAGAAAACTGCTGTCAGCCCGCATGAGTCAGAGAAGTACTAAAAAGGACACTTGAGTATGCTCTTCAAAGACCGACATGGAGTAGGATTATTTAGATTTTTCTGTTGTTGGTTCAAAACAATATCTTAGAATCAGTCAGAAGTTTGCTTTCTTGCACAATAACAATGCAAGTCAGATTAATTTGGGATCTTTGGAAGCTTTCGAATTGTTACTTTTCCAGGATTGATTGGAAAAACAACCCTGGATTGACCCGGTTCACAGGCTGAGAAAACAGTTCAGGACAACAGATGAAAGGAATACCAAAATACAACTTCGATAAGTTTTTTTAATTCAGAAAATTTCTGGACCTTCAAGGTCAGGTTGACCGTCAGAGACTGAAGAATGAAGATGAGCTGTACTGATAAGAGTGGTCCAATATCCTGAAACCTACAGATACTGTAGCTCCAAATGACAGGTGTAAAATTCCCTGAAATTGTTTTATGATCAAAAACAAACAACTTCAACAAAAGAAGGAGCTCAAATGCATTATTAAAAGCCCGACGTTAATTTTTACACTCATTCTGAGTGGTATTCTGCATGCATTTAAATAAATGTTCAACTTACACATCTCCATGCACCAGTCCATATGCAGCATGAATGGTCCACCCAAAGCCACCGAGCAAAACAATAACCAGGACGATGATGACTAAGGCAGGAAGTCCCCAGCCTAGGAGGAAGTAGAGCAGGTAGCGCCGCTCTGTGTGCTCATCATTCATTACCAGCACTTGCCAGAAGTTCACAGCCTGAGAAAACAGATGATTTACTGGAAAGGAATACCAAAATACAAGCACAAATAATTGTGAATAAAAAAAAGTCCTAATGTAGCAAAAAAAAAAAAGAAAGAAATACAACCTTAACAGATCGGAAAATGATGATCTCACCTCGATTTTTCAAGGCTTTTTCTGTTTTTTCTGCTTGTGAATACATAGAAAGTGATAGTTTACATCACACCCAAAATAGCTGTGTTTGCTTTGTAATTTAACTGGGTTTTACTGTCTCATCCGTCTGACACGCTAAGCCTTGCACTGTTACATAATCAGACTTTCTGACCACCTGTCTTGCAAAGCAGACACAATGTCTTCTACCTGCAGGAAGACTTCAGCAGCTTTTGGTCCAGATGGACAAGAACAGAGAGCCGAGATTAATTTTACTTCAGGCTTATATAATATACAAACAGCTATAAATGACTGGTGATGATCTGTTTGCAAACACTCAGATATGACATTTGCGCACAGGGAAATGTGATGCAACAAACGACAGCAAGATCTAATCCTTAAAGTAACTGATAATGCTCTCTCCACCATGTTGTATGACCACTAACAAAACCGACGTGTCTGCAGAAACCTCTCAGAATAAACACAAGGCAGATAGAAAGGTTGTGTAACAATCTGACTGCAGTGTAATGACACAGGAGAGCGGAGTCATTCAGATCCAAGAACTTTATGTTCCTTGGCTGTGAGCAGAGTGGAGAGAGAGAGAGGGGATTACAGGTAACTTTGTGCTGAGTTGTTGCCACTGCAGAGGCTGCATCACTCATCGACTGTTGATGCAAAGGATTGTGTGGCTTGGGATGCAGATTAGCAGGCTGATTGACTGAGATCAGTTTATGTTTGCCATAAACTGAGAATATGGAGTTATCTTGCAGTTTAAATCTAAATATTCAGTGCTGGAGAATGAAACACCAGATTACCATCAGAACTGATCAGGTTTCCACTTTTAGGGGAACTTCCAAGTGTCCCCTAATCATTCTTGAAAGGTTTCCACTGAAATCCACTTAAATAATGAAGGTACCAAATTGGTTGAAGATTAAATTGCTGCCACCACCATGTATCACCATTGGGTTGGTGTGTTACATCACACATATCGTGAATGGAGACCAAAATGTTGGTCCTCATCAGACGAGGGCACCCTACGTCTTTCCTTCTTACCCCTCTTCTATAAATGTGAGGAGAGTTTGAAAAGTAGTTGAGCTGTGGATCTGTGCAGCTCCTCCAGAGTTACCATGAGTTCTTACATCAAAGGTAGTTTGAAACATTGTAAAATGTAAAAAAAAAAGAACATTATGAATACTTTTGGAAGGTACTAAATGAACTGAATGTGGCGCCTCTTGCCCACTGTTATAATCAAATATGTTCACCTGCTGATAACATATTCACAGGCATTGTGTACAAAGCTGTAAAACTAGTACCTCAGGTACTTGTTTGACTTTCAATCTGGCACGCTGAGAAATGAAAAACACATACTGTAGGCAAGCCTGCAGGGCTTCTCTCTGCAGCTGAAATACTTGTGTTGTTATGAAACATTATGAACATTTGCAGTAACCTGAGCGCCTCTCCTGACGCCTCTGCGGTCTACAAACTGCATTTGTGGACACAGATTTAATTTCTGTCATCGTGCCAAGGTGCATTCTTCTGAACTGATACTGGACATGCAGATACCCACATACACACAGTCTGCTGCTATTGATTCAAGACTTTTTCGGGGTGTAACATTTGTTGATGGTGCTGACTTATTTCAGTCACTTATCTGAAAGCAACAACCTAATAGGTGGGGGAAAATGAGCGGCGAGCGCTAACCGGGGCTGATAAAGAGGTCAATTGGCTTTTAGCATTGCATGTTAATGAAAACTAGTGTCTGCAGGGCTTTTCTTCTCAGCCAGTGTATTTGCTGACAGTACAAATATGACCCGAGATGCTTCTAGGCTGCTGAAAAAAAACTCAAAATCTAAAGTAATTGTTGCCACACTTCTCCTCATACTTGAACCAAACCCTGTCTGGGCTAAATGTTAGCTTATAAACCTTCCCACCGATCTAGATCAGCTCTGTTACCATATTAATGAGAACCATGTGTGTCTAAAAACCTGTTTGTCAGACGCAGACCATTTCATTTTGTTTTCATTTATGAAAGCTTCCAAAATCAGTCTGTGAACAAGCAGGCATAAAAAACATTAAGCAGGTTCTGCATGTCGACATTGCAATGAACCAGTATTACACTGTTGCTTTAGTCTGTTCCCTTCAGATGGTTCTGTAGTTAATCTCATAACACTCCACCAATAACACATATGTCTTAGATATGTGTAAATAACTATATTCAGTTCCAACTAAATAGAGTTATTTACCTTGTCAAAACAAGGTGAATGACTGACTATCCATCTATATATATACAGTATATGTGTGTTTCTAGCACATAAACATAAACTGAGAAAAGAAAACAATGAGCCTAATGAGTTGATTCAATGGCTACTAGTAAAACTCACTTCTGTAGAAGCATCATACCATTAAGTTACCTGGTTTTGTTTTATTGTTGTCTTTGTGTTTATTCGGCTTTACAAAGCCCTGGAGATTTAGACTCTGTTACAAAATTCTCAGCATTTCATTTATTTTGTTTAGCTTACAGGATATTGTATTTATGTTTTACCTGCATGAGCATCCAGAAAAACTGACTCAGATGGAAATAGTGGCAGAATAGCGCCACAGTAGCACAGCTGTCATCTGAAAATACTGGACCACGGAAAGCTGACACCAGAAAGCATATCTGCAGAAAAAAAACAGATAGACACATTAGCAAATCCAAACCTTTCATTCCTTAATTAAAAGAAAACCACCTAGATTTTCTTTTTTGGGAGGATTTGTGTCTTTTGGGAACAAATTTCTCATTTTGACTGAAACTCCTCACACTGTCAGAAAAATATTTCATGGTTATACTATGATGTTTGTTTTACACATTATTAAAGCATTAGCATAATTAAGAAACAAACAAACAAAAAAGAATCTGCTGAACAGAAATCCTTTTCTGCCAACTTGTTATCACACAAAACTAAAAATACATTTTTCATGTCCTCCCACATTGATGTGCATGCACGTCTTGGAAGTGGACTGCTTCCATGCTGTGTTAGAAAAACACAGAATAAACACATCACTGTATGCAAGAGAGAAATACATTAAAAAAGAAGAGTTATGGGTCAAGGTGAAACCTTGTTTACATTAGAGGCAAAATCTTTGAGGAAAACTCAGGAGGGCAGCAGGAAATGCTGCTGCTCAGCTGTCTGTCACAGAGCTTCATTCACTCATGGAGTAAATGCAGTCAGGCAGTTGTTACATAACGGACCGCCTGTTGGCTCATCGCCTGCTCAGCGGAGCAGAATGAGCATGAATGGAAGACAGCAGCAACAGGGGAGTTTAACTTCTTACTAATGTAAGACTGAGTTTTCCCCAGTTCTGTGTTTTACCTGTTTTTAGCCAAACAGTATTTAAATAACCCCATTGCCTGGTTATGCAAGAACAAACACCAAGTTTTTCTTTTAAAATGCAAATTGCTTCTGTTTTTACTGACATCTTTTTACATTTTGCGTTTTGCAAGCCATTTCTGAGAACCCTAAATGATTACCCAACTTCACCTTTCGTAAAACCTTTGCATGCACCTTCTAATTAAGTGGAAGTGTAAAGAACTGTCCCTATGTTTTTAATCCCTTAAAAAACTCCTGAGTCAGCTTCCTGTGCATGTTCCAAGCTGTGCCTGGAGGATGTGAGTGGGAGGAATAGCACAGGACGGGAACTCGTGACTGAACAGCCTGGAGTTGTGCCTAGTGGAGAGGCTGGCCAGGTATGCTATGGGAACAAACGTTGTGCAATGACAGACTATGTTTGTTGGCACAGACGGGTAATTTCGCAGAAGAAAAATTGTGACACGCAACTATTCCAAAAGAAAACCAATAAAAAAACAAAAGTAATCTCCAGCAAAACACGTTATACATAAATGATGTAACATTTTACCACATTTTGATCTGAGGATTTAGCACTGGACTTCCTTCAATAAGTACATGTGACAAAGTGTTGATTTCAGAAGGCACGACTCATTCCTACAATTTAAAAACCTTTTACTGAAATTCCACAGAGTAGCAAACTGTTGCTATGTGCTGCTGGTCAGCTGGCTGAAAAAAGGGTACAGCTTATAGGAAAAAGACTAATTTGGCCATTTGAAATTGCTTCCCTTCCTGATGCCAAACTAAAAGAAGGCCACCCGACACTTTTAAGTGATGATGTTTCAGAATAACAGAATGTTAAGAGCAGCCTGTCTGCTCAGCAGCTTGGTTACTGGAGCAGACAGCCCATGTAATTAACTGGGCTGTCATTTTGTTTTGCTATGAAGAGTAAAAGTACATAATATAACGATTTTATGTGCAAAATTTATAGTAATTTAACAGGTGTTTATTTTTTGCTTAGGTCAATTTATCTAAGTTATTTAATTAAAAATAAAAATATTAAAAGTTACATGTTGCATAAAAATGCATTAATGTCATTTATGACAGCAGTATGATGTTTATTGAGTTCTAAAGAAAAACAAGTTTATATTTCTTGACTTGTATTTTTGTCAAATTGAGAGAACAAAATAAGAAACTTTTGGGTGACAATCATGCAATGAAAAAGTGTTTTTAAACCATTGTGAAAGAAAAAAAAACATATAAAACCCATTTTTTTATGTACGCATTAACAGAAAGTCTAAGTCTTAATGTAGGTATAAAAGTGCAGAGAGACAGACTTCTTTCTTGCTTTTTAGGTTTCTGTTTCATTATTAGCATTTGAAAAGCAAAAACTGCAGGAGTAAAGCTACTTCTATTTGTACGTTAGCGGTGCAGCTCATGCACTTGTTGCCGGATTCCTGGTGAAGAGAGAAAAGATGTTCAAGGCATTGTACCTCTAATGTCACAGAGCTGGAACTGACATGGATATGTCCCTTGTTTACGTGTATTAGCTGCAGCTACTGAGTAGATCAGAGGCTCATGGTAATAATGGTTTCATCCATTGTGAAAAAAAACCCAATACATAAGTACATGCATGCTGGTGTTATAGAAATAGCAACCTCCTACTGAGGTGGAGGTAGAGGGGAAGGGTCAGGGGTCACAGGTGCAGATGTAAAACTTCTCATGTGCATGTCTGCTGCTTCTTCACTTTGTTTCACCAGGAGTCGACCTGTCTATACCCTCGGGCTGCAGACTTTCTCAAAGCACACCCTGGAAAATGGTGCTGCGTGTTTGCCTGCAAGTTCTCTGATAACAGGAAATGCTAAATATGGGCAGTACTTCAACTTCTGGTAATGTATGACTGTGATGTAAGATTGAAATCTAAGGCACGCAGCACATTTCGGAAAATATGAAACTGAAAATGTGAAACTGTGTCCTTTCCCAGCTGGGAGGTGGATGAAAATGTACTTGTGGGTTTGTAGTTGCTCTAATTGCTCTATTTTTGGATTAAACAAAATTAGAGAGCTTAGAACTTAATGAGAGTTCAAAGTTCAAAATATAATTTCATACCCTAACTATGACCTTTCTATGTCCACGCTTTTCAGATCCACTAAATAATTATGTATTACATGCTCTATTAGATCAAATCTAATCTGTGTTTGAAACGGGATGAAATGCTCAAACCACTGGACATATTGCTCTGTTATACCAAACAAACAATATTAACATGATGTCCTAAAATTTACATCAAATATTTGCCAGTAAAGATACTGATGGAAAGCAAACAAAGTTTAAGATGCAACAGAATGAGGCATTACTACAGAAAAAGAGATTTCTTTGTTCATTTTCTTCATTGCCAACACTAACAACAGTACTTTGACAAAACGCTAACTCAGGAAACTTTTTTTTTTTACTTTCCAATACCCCATAGGCGGTCTATTTACTGTGGTTGGCATATTTGTTGTGGCTACTAAATAACTTAGCCTAACTTTAGACAGAATTTATTTGGATTTTAATTCGATAATTGGGTCTGAAAGACAAATAAATGCCTTTTCTAAACCAAATGTCTTAATTGATGCAGGAGGTGGAAACAAATAAAGTCCCTGAAAACAAAACACAAAACACTTTGCATGAAATGTAATGCCAGAAGAAACAGTTCAGCAAACCTTGATCAGACACTAATAATTAAGAGGAACACTAACGCTAAACCTTTGCGAAAGAAAAAATAATGATCAGAAGTTATTTTCTGCTGCTTAGTTGCAGCTCTTCCCCCTCGTGGTGAATTGTGGGGCTGATCGATAGGCTTACGCTCATGCAAAGTGTACTAGTGTAGCTAAAAATAGCATAAACCCGATGCATTACATCACTGAGGGAGTAGGGGTCTGAACCATCTGGCTGCATATCCATCCGAGCCTTTCCAAGATACTTCCTGCTTCCTTTTCCACTGCAAAGACTTCTACCTTGCCTTCTTTATCCCACTTTTTTTTTCTGGTATCCCACCTACTCCATCTTTACATCTCATCTCCCCTCCTCCTCTTTCCCCTCATTTCTCCTTCACCTCCCCCTTCTTTCTAACAGCTACCGGTTTGATCTAGCTGGCTCCAGCATCAGCCAGCACCCTGGGTGTTTTCTTCTGTCTTTGTGAAGATTTGAGAAAGAGAAGCTAAATGTATGCTTTTCTTATTCTGGTATTCTTCGTCTAATCACTGGACATTGGTGAAACACAATCTCTCCCAACAAAATTCTAATTTTGACAATCCTTGGCAAGTATTACAAAGAGAGCCTTGCAAACAATTCAAAATTGTTCCACATTTGTTTATATTACAGCTGCAAGTCTTTGGGACTACATCCAAACGAGGTTCGTGCATCTAAAGACCGATTTATTTTTTTGTAGATTATTCTTTGCCAAACAGCCCAAACTTAGCGAATTGGATGGAGAGTATCTGCGATCAACAACTTTGAAGTCTTGCCATAGATTTAAGTCCGAACGTTGACTGCAACACTTGAATACGCTGTGATCTAAACTATTCTTTTATGCCTCACTGTTCTTCTAAAGGGTGACACTCCACCTGTCTCAAACCTTTAGGCGTCTCATCTAGGTTTTCTTCAATTGCCCTGTGTTTAACTCCACATATAGTCTCATCAACTTCGATCAGCTTCTGTGTCCCTGCTGGAAAAAAAAGCATTCCCACAACATGTTTTCCCCACCCTATTTTACCATGGGGGCAGTGTACAGTGTGAGTATTCTGTCGCAAATACAGCCAATGTAGGCCGGAAAGTTTAATTGTAGTCTCACACAACAAGAGCACCTTCTCCAAACGTGCCACGTCTGCTCAATTGTTTGGTGTATTTAGGTGAGTCAGAGTATATGGGGCAGAATATGTTTATTTACCCATGCATGTGGCGAAACAGTTGCACGCCTGGATTAATAGTTATATACCATAATCTGTGCATATGCAAGTGTTATGCAGCAGTTGTATAAGACAGAAGAACTAAAGTTCAAAGGTGTTTTGTGTTGAATCTTGCATTGAGCCACAGATGCTGAACTAGCTGTTGGCAGATAAATATCCACTCCCCTGTGGTCTGTTTTACCTCCAAACAAACACTGCACCTCCACTTGCTTATGCGAGTACAAACACAGCAGGAGTGGAACAATGTGTCTGTGGTCCAGCGTGCAACGCTGCGGGATGATGTCTAGAACCTTCACCTCGGTTCTGGGAACAACTGATATACTTCTCGAACAAATTGGAGGCTAAGAGCCGGAAGGTTCCTCTGTGATCTTGTGTGACACAGCAAAAAGAGGGTCAAAACAGATGAGAAGCTGTCAGCAAGTTCACCATGTCTTTGGTGGAAAATACTTCTATTTTAGGACATTCACAAATCTTGACGAATCCCAGTTGTTGTTTTTTTTTTTTGCAATGCATTCTATTATAGATTGCATATTTCAAAAAGTACATAGCATAGTGGGCACTCCACTGTTATTTTTGTTGTGACCCAACCATTTGTTGTAATGCATGCTTCTAGATGCCAGTGGCAACACTCACTCCTCCATATGCACACTCCAAGCGGAGCCACCCACATGAAGCACATTTAGCTGCATTCCAGAAGGCCTCCTCTTTCTCCTAGTCCAACAGTCAACGTGTAGCCTGCCTGATTTTCCATCACACCGGGACCACTGTTGAGAAGCCTCTAGAATTTCCTTCCTCAACATCTGTAGGGAAGCAAACTGAGATCTCTTTGCAACACAAACCCACGCGGACAGATTCGTGTGCATCTGCACAGCTGTAAAAACAATGTAAGCAGCTGTTCAAGGTCAACTCCTTGAACATACACACTCAGCGGGTCTGCTTTGGCCTTCCGCAGACTTCTGTGGGTAAGTGTCTGCCTCAGCTGGGGCTGGTACTGTAAGCACGACTCCTTTGTGATGCGTGGACCTTTCTCCCTTAATTCCCAATCAGGAGCAGGGATTTGTCTTCTAAAACCATTCCTATCACTTCAGCCTTTTCACATTTGTCATGAAACACTGAACTGACTTCTTACAACATGAAGTCGCATAGGTTTGATGTAGGCATATCAGAGGAAGGGAAGTTAAAAACAAATGCACGACAGACATTTAGGGTTTTCATTTGATGAAGAACTGTATACTATTTTAACTTCACTTCCCCATTATGCACTACTTTGTGTTAAACTATGACATAAAACACAGATAAAACACAGCGATGTTTGTGGACGTAATGTGACAAACAGCAAAGGGTGTGAATACTTTTACAAGGTGCTATGAAATACAACATCAATTGTATCCACTCTAAGATGCTTTTATTATGAT
Source organism: Xiphophorus couchianus (assembly GCF_001444195.1). Lineage (NCBI taxonomy): Eukaryota > Metazoa > Chordata > Actinopteri > Cyprinodontiformes > Poeciliidae > Xiphophorus > Xiphophorus couchianus. Next base: position 20,809,797 of record NC_040239.1, read on the forward strand.
AGTGATATGTGAGTGAAATCAGAAGTTAGAAATCCTTTGGCTTGTGGGTGACTTTTACAAAAGTCTGTTAAAGACGCAACAACTATCAACAGGCAATCTATACGGGACACATCTATTATCATCTGTCAGTAGGAGGCTTTGAAGCCAAACGGTTACTGAGCTGTGTGATTTAGATTTAATTAGTACTGGCACTGAGCAGAAATGCCATGAGCCCCATAAAAGCCTGCCTTCTTTTTCTTCAGCAGGCTTAGACTCAGTGAACAAGTCGATTGAAAGACTAAATTAACTATCAACTATTTGAGAATTTTTGTTTTACCCGCTTAAATTCATTTATTAATTTTTTTTTCTTACCAGGGAAACTTGCTGATATAAGGTCAGTTTGTCAAGGTTTACTCTCCACAGGTGCATTTATTCACACAACAAAACCCGCAGCAGTTGATTTGTGCAATTTTTTATCCATGTAGTTATTTCCAAGTCTGTGCCAAAAAGGGTTTAGTCATAAAACGAAGCAGCTCTCATGGCAATCATTGATCAGCCACTTCATTCACAGCTGCTGTAGTTGGACTTTAGTCATAGAGCTACAGTGACCCCTATAGGCTACTTTTGAAAAGAGTTTCAACTATGATTTAGATATGTGAGTAAAAGTTTGAAAGGCTGATTTAAATGACTGAGCATTTGCACATATCAATTTGCAAAAGCAGTTTGCCCAGTCATTAATCTATTTTGGCACTGATTTCTGATAACATTGAAAACAGCTGTGTGTGAATAGACTGACTTGATTGTGACGGAGCGTATATGTACAGTGTGTCCATGCTTGTTATGACTTGTCTGAATTCTGAGTTTTCCAGTGAATACACTGAGCATCACTTTAAAGCTGCAGCACGTAACTTTAATAAAACAATGTTATTTTTAAATATTTAAAAAAAAACAAACTATTACATAGTTTCCTGACAGTAAACTGTCCTGATACTTTTCAGACAGATAATTTGTAAAAAAAATAAAAAATAAAAAATAAAAAATTCTCCTCTGCCTCCTGCCTGTGGTCCTAATGCCATCTGCAGAAATACGCTTCCAGTCAAAAACAACCAATCAGACTCAGGAGGCGGGTCTTAGCACTGTCAAAGTTGCTCATGTATATAGTGCTCAAAAATTACTCTCTGCTATCCTACAGCTTCTTCCTCACAGCAGAGCCTACCATGAAGGCTCAGGTTATTTAGCATGGCCACTTATACCGGCAGATAAACAGTTTTCCAGTAACGGTAAGTTGCTTCTCCGTCCAAAGCACAGCTGCAGCGCATACACAAGCACGATTGCCAGAGCTAAGACCCTCCTCCTGTATCTGATTGGTGATTTCTAATTGGTTGAACTTCATGGAGGAAGCAGAGGAGCTCAATTTTTTTCACAGATTATCTGTCTCGATATACTGCCATAACATAGTGACAGTTCTAATAAATATGTAAAAAATATATTTTTTATAAAAGTTGCATACTGCAGCTTTAAACTCCAAATATCAAATCAAGCTCATGAACAGAAACTGTAAACAAAGAGTTTAAGGCCAGTCTAAACAAAGTAGAGTCATTACAGATACAGCTATCTTAGATTACACTGAAAGATGTTTCCTTCCTGTATTTAAGACTTCCTGATTCACTGAGGAAGTTGGCGGCTCTCGATTTTCTATTTTAGGCCATAGAGACAGCCCTCCTAAATCCACAAGTACAATTTCACTTCCTCTTTTTTTTTTTAGAAATGCGTCAGACTTGCTATCTCACTTCCATAGCTTTAAGCTTTCTATTCAGTTGCATTTAAAGAACTGCCAATTTTAACAATGAAGCAGAAAAAAACAATACCGTATTATTACAAGTGATACAAGAACTTCAAAACATTCTGCTTGGCTTCATTTGTAAAGCTGCTGCACAACCTCACGTCCAATGTGGCAACACCGGTGACCTCAACAAGTTCATGGTAAACATTTGTGAAAACCTGCAAAGTTCAGCCAACTCGGCACATGAAGCTCAGCCAAGACAAACTGGAACACCAAAAATAGAGCAGGACTTTGAGCGAGGCTCCCTGAATTCATTGACAGTATCACAGCAGTCCTGGTTCACCAGGTCTGTGACGAACTAAATGACTGCAGTCAGAAGAAAGGTCGATATTTCAATATTAATGACTGTCATTAATTAATACATTAAGCATATATTAGAAGATCCATTGGTATTTCTAATAATCTTTGTGTTTAGTGAACAAGACAATACAAGTGATCACGGTTTTATATATGGGCCCATAATCTAAACACTTGAAAGTTATTGTCTTTAACTGCATTATACAGTCTCTTGCAAACATATTCACACCCCTTGAATTCTTCACATTTTGTCGCATTACAAACAAATACTTCAGTGTGTTTTAGAGGTAATTAAATTAATAGATCAACACAAAGTATAGCTTATTGTGAAATGTTTTATCTATGTTGCTAAGATTGTATTTCTGCAGTACTCATCAGCAACTACATTCTTTTACATATAATTGATTTTATGTAATTTTTGGAACCTCAGTGCTTTGGTCAACATGGGACGGTTTAAGTGTGGATGGTTTTCAGTCCCACATCATGCAACCACCACCAGTGTTTAATAGGAGGGATGGCGTGATCACGGTAATGAGGGGTGTGTTGAGTCTGTAATGCACATAAGTTTTTCATGTGTGCCAAAGGATACAATTTTAGCCTTATACATCTGACTACATTCACATACTTATGGTGAATGTATGTGAATGTGCTTCTAGACTGCTTCTCTGATTAACTTTCTCCTTTCATATAAGGTGGAAAGCCGTGTCTCATTAGGTTTCCATACTCTTTTCCTTTTTGAGTGATGGATTGAAAAGTGCTCTGTGAGATGTCAGAAGACTGGGATATTGTTTTATAACCTATCATCACTGCTTTAAACGTTTCCACAACTTTATCCCTGACCTGACATGTTTTGCTCCTTGGTCTTCATGATCCTGTTGCTAAGACTCATGACTGATGTTTTCAGACTTTCCACTTGTAATTTTGTGTGTAAAGCACCGTTGTAAAATAACTAAAGGGGCGTGAAAACTCTTGCAAAGCAATGTAGATTACGAATGAAAGGTCAAGTAATTATTGATGACATTTCATTTGGAAAGCTGAGACTCAGATCTTTCAATCATAACTTTAATGTAAGGTAAACTGTCTCTATTGCAACTGTTCGCTGATGATATGCAAGAGTTCATACGGTTTAGCTTAATATTTCAACAGCAGTGGGATAACAACTGCTGGACTCTCCTACGTCATGTGGAATTAGAGGAAAGTGTATTTATTTTAAGGGTCACCAGCTGTTAGGACAACACACATTTGGAAACCTCCAAATATGTAACTTCCAGAGTCCAGAGGGGTCAGAGTGTTTCAATCCTCCTGATGGTTTAAAGACCAATAAGACAACCCCAGTGAAGGCCTACATGCAGCTGATGGAAGGGGAGCATATATTCTTAGAAGTTGAATAGATAAATCACATGGATTATACACAAACAATAACAAAAAATATACTGTTTGCTTTAGTTCAGACCAGCAGCACCTGGAGACATAAGAGGAAAAGAGAATAGCACATGGTATAAATATACATATGTCAAAAGACAGCAAATAATCTAATGCAAAAAGCAAACATTAGAGAATTGTACAGAAAATAAAGGCATGAAAGGCCAAATGAAAATACTTTTAAAGTGTCCTTTAAAAGTATTTCCAACCCTTAAACTTTTTCTTGTGCTTTTTTCCCCAAATAAACATCTGAAATGATTACTATGCATTTGTATTCAACCCGCTTGAGTCAATACTTTGCAGAACAGAATTATGTGGCTTTTACAGCTGCAAGTCTTTTGGGGATTTGCACATTTAGAGGTTGAAGGTTTTGACCATTATTCTTTGTGAAATATTTACAAGCTGACCACATAAAATTCTAATAAAGTACATTGAAGTCTGATGCTGTAATGTGACAAAATGTGAAAAAATGATCAGGTATGAGTTTTTTTCATGAGGTGCTACACTTTGCAAAGTTCAGACTCCTATCTCAACAAAAGGGAGAACAAGCAACGTCAACAGCAAGGAACAAGTAGGAACAAGGATGGTGCTGCTGATCTCAACAGCGCTGGATCAGACTGTGAGCAGATCAAGTCAGGACAACACTAAGCACCTGGCGTGCAGCTATAGCTAGTGAGAGCGTAATGTGAGTCTCCCAGGAGGCCATCTTCACCTCTCCACTGTCTTGTCTGCACACACATGCAATAATAAAGGGTCCTGAGCTCTGATACTTTATACCCTTCCATCATCTGCCAGCCAACAGCTCAGCCTGACAGACACGAGAGACCTTAGTACCGCAAGGACATTTTGTTTTGTTTCGCTGGTAGTGCAGAAGGGAACCATTGATACATATCATGATGTAGTAAGGAGATTTTAGGGGAGGGCATAAAAAGCTGTACCTGTCCTTCCACTTTTTCTTATTCTTGATGCTTTATTTTTGTACAAGCATAGATTTGATCAAAATAACGAGGCTCTCTGATGTCAGCCGGAGATCTGATAAAACCCAGACACTCTAACTCGCTCTGTTTATGGATTTAAATGGATTTGGTCATGACAGGAACATATAAACATCCCTGTAAAGCGCACTTGATGCTTGTGTTTACCTCATTTTCTGAACAAAAATGGTAAAGCTCAGTCACTAACTTTCCCGTTAGATAGCTGTGCTCATCTTTCTGGATGAAATAGTAAATAAAAACTTTTAGCAGTCAAACAGCTTTTATATTTTGCTCAGGAAGGGATACTGACAGTGGCTGATGTTGCATAAGAGTGAAAGAACCTGGTGTTGGGTTTGGCCATGCTTGGAGTCTGCAGATCAAACTTCTCAATGCTGGAGTCAGTTCAAAAACTAACAGGAAATCCTTAATAACAGGAAATAGGAGTCACTGAAACACCTCCCAGAAGCAGGAATAAAACACTGAAACCACTGGGGGAAACATTCACACACTACATGACGTGTGTGGCACTGTAATCACAATGGATGGAGTTTAAATTTTGTTCGGTTTGCAAGAGAGAGATACAGAGTAGATTTCCTTTCCCACAATAGCATTTTGTGGCTATACACCCACATTTCCATTTAATGTTTCATTAGCAGCTACAGACTGAAAGGTAAAGTGAGGTGCTGACAATAACACAAAATAAAAAAACATTTTTTGAACACTAAAACCTGTAAACCTATTCTGGTGTGTTAGTAACACAAATAGACGAACCAGAATGGACCAGTTCATTGGCATTCAAGGTAAACATGTATAAAGAGTCTTAAAACAAATTCATTGTTTAGTCAGTGAAAGCATAATCTCACACTAAAAGTGTAGAAAACCCCAAAGTGTACTTTGAACACAATTATTTGATTGTGAAATAGATATTTCATGTTAAAAAATGCATTTCATTAATTTGGAATATGCATCCCAATGAGGCTCATTTATCAATTGGTTCTGGAACATGAAAACCTTAAAGTGCATTAAATATACTTTACATTACGTCCACATTTCTTTTTTACAATGTGTTTCTAGTGATCTCATGTAATATTCTAATCTTAAATGGGTTTTCATTGGCTGCAGGTGGAAATCCATAATTAACAGAGGCTTGAAAACATCAGCTTGTGAATAACCAATCCAATATTAATTTAATATTTAACATAATTGAAATCTTTGAAATTCACGGACATTTTAGAGAACATCTGAGGAACTCAACAGGCTACTCTTTGGGGTTTTCAGCAAGGTAATCAAAAAGGAAAATAGAATAAAAAGTAAATATTACATTTCCAGTACATCACAAGTCTTAAAAGGCTGAATATTTTATCAAAAACATGACTTTAGCAGAAACCTTTTATTATGAATTAGTTTGTGGTTGATCATACTTTTCTGATTTAACATGTTTCATGCTAAAACCCTGATTGTTGTTGCACCAACATATTTGATATGTGGGATTAAGAAGGTCATAAAGATTTACAGAAAACGAGAACATTTACCGTACACACTACATACAATTTACTCTGGAACCGATGTAACATAACCGATTCACAGATCGGTTTAATATTCTTCTGTCTCCATCTCTATAAGCGTTGCCATCTTCTGCTCTTGCTTGTATTCATACTTCTTATTATTTCCTAATAATAATCAACCCTGTAGCTCAAGGCCTGAGATGCTTCCTAACTCATCATTGGATAAGGTTGCGAAAGGCCATGCAAAATAAAAAGAGGACAATTTTATTTAAAAACAATTCAAAAATAATATAGAAGAACCCTCCAAGGGTTTTATTTCATCAAATTTCAAATGATTTAAACTCTTATGGTCTCAGAGAGAAAACGGATATCAATCCTGTTCCCTCTCTGTGGCTATAGCTGTTGGAGACATACAATAATCTTAATGGCAGTTCAAATTTTTTCCACACACAGAGGACAGAGGCAGTGAATAACTCCAGTCACCACATAAGGAGAGGCCTCTTTGTCACAGGCAGGGCTGGAACAGAAGCTGACCGTTCAAACCAGGAGTAAAGTATTAACGAGGCCGAAGACCGGAAGTTCAAGAGACAGTGCTGTCATTGACTTCTTCTCTGTTATTTACATGCAGGGTCCTTTGCTTTCTTCACACTGGAAAATCAAGGCATGGTTCATAAACAAGAACTACAAAAACTGGACTATGATCCGGCAATGATAGGTTATTTAGACTAGTTGTGGTGGCAGAGTGAGAGCAGGAGCACAAACACTGTCGCTAGGTGTCCTTCGAAATCTTTCTGCTTTGGTTTTGTTAACAGAATGAACCCAATGAGAAGCAAAACATGTCTGGAAGTTTCTGCAGTGGAGCAATGCAGATAGACCTCTTGTTATTTCCAGAGACTAAAAAGCTCAACACTATTCAGACTCTTAGCAAATTTACCACATAGCTTCAGTGATCATTTCTCTAAACTGCACAGGATCTAAATTCAACATGGAAGCTCAAATAAATACAATACACTCTTACTAATATTTGAATAAATGGCCCTTAGCAAGCTGCAGTTGGATTATAAATTTCTGTAGCCATCAGCAAGTGTCTGTTATTGCAGGTGTAGCTCAGAGTGCTGCTACTGACAGAAATGGGAGTTTATTAAAACTACTTGGTTTCCTGGCACAGACTCTGCTTTTAAGCATTAAGCACTGCCCAAGTATATTCCATGAAAGGATCAGAGCATTACAAAGGTCCTCATTGAAGCTTAATAGTTTTATTTATAATTTTTCAAGTGTAAACCAGTGAAGTTGCTACACTTGGAGGTAGCTCATTATTAAATTCTACTTGGTTAGGGCACCAGTGTCACTGGCAGCAAAACGGGTCCTCAGAATGGTGCTTACATGATGGAAACCCTGTGGCACATGGTGATTCAAACCTTGCTTTCATTCTTGAGAACAGCAACAAAAGTCCTTCAGTGGTTTGCAGTTTATGGTTGTTCTTGAACATCCTGACCAATTTCTTTTCCGGGTGATTGTTTGGTTCATATGGTTCAGACCTGGACTACTTTGGGTGTTCCAGTAAAACAATCACCCTAAACACACATTAAAACTGGTTTTGAAATTGATAGACCAGCCTAACAATAAAATTGGAAACAACCTCATGGGAAAGCCTTTGTACTTAAAAGGCATGCCCATACTATGAAATCAAGCACGAACAATTCTGTCAAGCACAGCAGTCAAGTATAAAAGAAAAAAATCCAGCAAGAACTATGAGGACGGTTGATAGCAACTAAAACGTTTATGGTAGAGGTGCCACTGGTGAAGATACTCTTAAGAAATAGATGTAGGTACGACCATAAATTAAAACTTTTAACACATGCTCTTTAAAAAAAACATACTGTAAGTAATCACTGGATTATTGCTCTAATCTGAAAAACATTAGACTTTTAGACAATAATATTCATACAGATGAGTGTAGGGGATAAAAATCTTCGGTCATTTTACGGAGATTTAAGGAAATCAAAGCATTTTTAATTTTTTCACCAGTTCAAGTTCACAAATTTTCACAAGCAAAAAAATGACCTATTCCAAAAATATAAAAAGAAAACAAATCTGGAAGTGCAGGAGGAACAGTGACCAGCCTACAAGGATGACAGAATAACCTGACACCAGTGACAGCTGCTTAGCCAGAACTGAATGGAAACCAGGGAACGGCGAAAACAATACTGCATATACAAATTACCTACTGTGGGTTTGATTTAAATATAAAACGTATTTTCAAATCACCTATTTCATTTCCAAGACGAAGTGCAGAGATTGGGTAAAGGAACATGTGAGCTGATCTCTTATTGAGTACACCTGCACACTTGCAGCCATCATCGCTTCCAAATGATTGCTGACACGACTAGATGACCTCTTGAGGGGTCCACCTCATTAGGTGATAACACATTTAGCTGGAGCTCCAGCTTGTGAATCTGGACATTGAACCTCCCTTTCATTAACAGATCTTGGCTCGGAAGACGGAGAACTGCATTGAGACTGCTAAAGCATAAGCACAATAGAGGGGAAAGAAAGCCTCAAAGTACAGTCAAGTATTAAAGTGAGAGAAGGGGATGGAATTTTCCATCCAAAACCCTTTCAGGTTCAGGGGCTCTGACTGGGCCATAAACAGGTCAAGACTGTGGTGGCTAGCCCCTGAAGTCTACTTCAGAGCGTGATTGTGTTTGTCAACCAATGAGGACGGGGGGATCAGTGGAAAATTACCAGTCCCGCACTCACTCACGCACAGACGCACACAGTCACACACACACACGCCCATGCCCGCCTATACACACACACACACACACGATCAGAACCAGATGAAGGACTGACCTGTAGCTACATATCTATCTCACTCAATGGTTGCGTTTCTAATGGCCGCAGGTGCGGGGTGGACATGGCTGCGTTGTCAGGACGCAGCAGCCCGCAAACTGTGCAATTGATGATATGTGATGATGTGTGTATTCACATCCATGCACATTTCCAAGAAAAATACCTGTGAGATATCTTGCAGACCAAAGAGATGGCTTGGCAGCATGCATGTGTTTCTCTGTGCATGTGTTTGCTCTCATTCACTGTCTGTTTTTTGATTTAATTAGCGATTTGAAATAACATCAAAATCAAAACAATGATCATGATTTATTTACATCAGTAGCCTTTTGCCCGTAACCCCCTGCAGAAATATTCATTCCGCTGGACATTTTTCAGGTTTTGCTATGTTACAACCTTTAACTCCACCAATTATAGAGTACTTATTCTTTTTTTTTTTTCAATAAAAATTTGATAAACTATTTAGAAGCACCTTTTGCTCCAATAGAACCGTGATATTCCTCAACCAGATTTGCAGACACAATTCTTCTTTGAAAAATATCTCAAGTTCAGATTAGGTGGAGGTTGTATTTGAACATTGGGTTTCAAGCCTTTTCAGACTCTCAGTTGGATTAAGGATTTGGGTGGAACATTCTAACATATCAACATGCTTGATTTAATCTTTGGTATCTTTAATTGGCACCCCACTCTTAAGTTTTTTCCAGCCTCCAACCAGTCTTTATCCGCATCGCTGTTGGGGAATAATAAAAGCATTCCCACGGCATAAAGCCGCCACCACATGTGAGTGTCATTGGTCCCGATGGGGATGTGTGTTTAGAATAACGCACCTATTTCAGTTTTCCACTACAAATACATGTTTGGTCAAAAGATTTTATATTGCTTGAGTCTGATAGAAGCCCTTCAGTTAGCTATAAGGCTGACATGGATTGTGGCAAGCTTTAAAAGGGACTCTTAAGTGTCTCTCTTTCAGTGACAGCTTTCTTCAGATCTCACACAACAGCAAAATCTCCCACCTGAATTGTGAATCTCTGCAGAGCCTTCAGGGCGTTTTAACTGCTCTTCTGATTAACGCTCTCTTTGCTTGGCCCGTCAGGCCTCTGAAGTTGTGCTATAACCTTTCATTTTCAAATGTGAATTGAAGAATGCTCTGTGAGATAGTCAAAGTTTGAGATATTGTTTTTATCTATGCTTTAGACCAGGGCACAGATTTATCACTGTCCTAATTCACTAAAATTATCTAACAACTCCTTCACAAAATAATTGCTTCTATACTGAGCACATGGTTTTATTTATAGGTAGTGGAATAAATTGGCTGAATTGAAATGCACACAATCCATTTCACATTTATTTTCTTAAAACTTCAGACATGTACTATTTTATGTTAGTTTATCATATGGACTCAAAAGAAATGCATTGAATTGTATGATTGTAAAGTGTCAAAAATGGAAAAAAAACCATTTTTGAAAGGCATTGCATTTATCCTGCTTGTATCGACTTTGAAGGATAATACAAAAGTCAGGAGTGATTCTGTGTTAAATTAACTCAAAAAGCCAAAAAGTTACCTGAGTTCCAAGGCAGCCCACCAACATATGAGTGAGTAGTTTGGCAGCAAACATGGGAGAACGGGAGCACAGTACATGGGAGATGATGGCCAATGCAAACCCTAAAAAATGAAAAATGCATTGATAATTTATTACAACTTATTAAGACATCCATAGGGACCAATATGACAAATTAAACTCCAAACTAAAACCTGAATACAAGCCTTTAGTTGGAGCATATATGATTTATCTTTCACAGATGAAATATTTGAAAGAGAAATAAATAAACAGTCTTTCATACCTGAGATACAAATAAATCCTGATGCAAAGAAGGCCTCGTTGTAGGATGCAAGTGCAACAAACTCTGCATGTGCTGCATAGACAGACAAGTGGGAGCATGCACACTCCACATAACTGCCACTTTCCTTCACAACCCTGCAGTACTGTCCATCAGACGACCAGCTAGCAGAGAGAAGAGTTTAAGAGAGGAGACGAAGCAGGTTGAGATTACATGTTTCTTTATACTTTTCCCCTTTATATAGGATTTTTAGATCTCACCCACCTGAAAATAGAACTTAAAATATGTGTGAGTTGCACCAGGGGATTAAGATTTCTCAAGCAAAGAAAAAACTCTTGCATAACATGAAAAGGGTCTTAACAGTGATGAAAATCTAAGAAAATAGACAACATGTAAGTTTTTCCGATTTGTATGGGATTTACAGAAACAGCTAACTAATCATAATGGTTATTTCTTCTCAACATTTTGCTCTCTCAGCCTCGTTTATATTCTCTTCCCTTGTGTTTATTCATCCAAACAGCTTCACTGGCCAAACCAAACCTGCCAATTTTTAACTTGTAACAGCGTGTTCCAGCCAAGTGTTCCCATTCCACGCCCTAGAAATGTCCTCCAGAAACTGACTCCGAGTGGGAGGACACAGAGTGCAGCAGCTGGAATGTTCAAATATGAGAACAAAAAAAGACATGGAAACTCCTCTGGCCTTTAAGGAGCCTTAATAATAATAAGAGACTGAACTTGGACTTTTGACTGGTAAGGAAACTACCTTGTCACAAAATAAAAGTTAATAGCTCAGAAATAAAGAAAGAAGGAAATTAGAGCGGTTGAGGCAGTGAGAGCCGGAGTCAGTGACATCTAAGTCAGTCATTGCTGGCCATTTAAAGGGAAAATATCACAAAACATTGCTTTTTCTGTGCTTGGGAAAACAGTACATGACTTATCTGTGCAACTAAAGTCATAATTAAGTAAACTTTGGCGCCTCAATGGTGGGGAATATATGTCATTGCAGAGTGTTTATATGTGTAAGGGGGGGATGTAGAGCATGTTACACAATGAGCTCTGACTGAAAAAATCAACCCCTTCTATTTTGATCCTAACCCAGCTAAATTCATGCAGTTTACCTCATTTGGTCTTTGCTAATTTCTTTATTTGAAAAATGAAGACAGTGATCAATTGCAAATACACACCACATTTTTTCTGATTTTCACTAGCAAAAATAAAACCATACAATAGAGTTTTTAGTGAACACATTTTGGATGACTATAAGGGATATGAAAACATTTCTAAAGAGCTTTATATCCCAAATAAGAAATTCACATGTCATTTCCTGTTTTCAACTTTTTATTATAATTTGGTATAATTATAATGAATTATACCAAATAATTCATTATAATTATAAAACCAGCTGCCCACTGCCAAACTGTAAATGAGGATCTTAAACAGCCTAAGATTAAAACAAGTATTTTTTCTCTGGTTTCCTTAAGTGTGCTGAAATATGTCTTAAAGATGGACACCTTAACTTAAAGTAATAACTTCATATAAGCGATTTTAATGGAAATTTAAGCCTTTACAACCAATTTAATGGTAAATGGATTGAATTAATATACCACCTTTCCAGTCACATTAACTACTCAAAGTACTTTACACTACAGTCTCACACAATTATACACTGGTCGTCTTGGTCACATTGCAGGTCTGATTGCACAACAACTACTATACCACTAATATGAAAAGGTTCCAAAAAATGTTAATAGAGACTTGTTTTTTATTGTACCCTAAAGAAGTTAACCCTAATTGTGTGACAAACATACAGTATGTCTATCAGCACATGACTGATCACAAGTGTTTTCACCTTGCAGTGGTTTGGTTCCAAAGAAGGCACACAGATGCTCCTGGTTTAACTTGCTGACCAGGAGCGTTGACGCGATATATCACCTCATTGCCATCTTCTAGGGGTCGTGACCCTCTCTCCTGAAGACTAACTGAAAATACCTAAAAACAGAAGCAGCAGCAGCAGCAGCAGAGAGATCAGGGTCAGAGTCTAAACAATTAAGATATTTTATACTTTGGGACAATGCTGCCACCTAGTGTTTGAAAAGAAATCTTAAGTAAAATAGTTATCCGCATGAATGAGTTCAAATTGTGCAAGAAGTTTCCTACCTTCCCACTAACAGCTGTGATTGTATCATTGGTAAGAAACCAGTGTTCAGTTCTGAACTCGGTCAGCTGAATCCTGCTGAGGTTTCTGCAGTCTGCTGATGAGGCTGCTGGCACTGGCAGCAGCGTATCTGGAAGCTGGAAGAAGTCAGCATTACGGCCCCTGTATTTGTGTCCATTAATTTGGGTTGGGTACCACTGGAAGGCAGATATGGTCATAAATGGGCATTTTTCCATGACAGTACCCATTCTGTAAAAAATAAAATAAATAAATAAATAAAAATAGGAAACATTTCAAATATTACGGATTGTGATTGTGTATTTCTATAAAACACTGAGTTTTAATCATGTAAAACACTTACATCTCACACTGGAGATGAGAGATAAGGGAGAAAGCAAATCGCTCTGCCACCTCAGCAAGGTGACTGAGACCTCGGGTGTCAATACGGCTAGGATTGGCCAGGACACATAATAGGTCAAAGGTCAAATTTTGGCTGCTTGAATGCAGGGGAGTCCGCTCTGCCTCTGCTAGTACCTGCATCCAGAAACAAAACAGCTGGAAATACAACCTGATAAAAACAAATGAAATACTTCACAAACAATTATGTATGTTGAGTTACAATGATGTCTCTTTTCAGCGTCATTACACAAACACTCCAGGTTAAATGCAGTTACTAGCATCATGTTGAGTGACATTTGAAACCTTTTTACAATGAATATCTGTAATTCAAATTCTTAAATATGCACCCTTTTGCATAAAGTAGCAAGATGATTTTTTTTCTTATGGAAAGGAGCAGCAGCTCAACTCCAAGATCTCTTTGGATGACATTATCTCTAAGGACGAGTTCTTCCTCCATGTGGAAAAAGTTTATTTCAGCTGCTTGTGTCTTGTCTTTACCGGTTTATCAAATGGATTGTGTATAAAACAACTGGGGAGACAGATGAGTGGATGGAACTGTATTAATTATTACCCAGTTTCTACTGTGACCTCTTACCTTCCCAAGGGTTTCAAGAACAGCTGTCATCTGCTCACGAGAGAGAGCTGATGTGAATTTACTCTTAAGTTCTTGCAGCACCTGATTTATTATTGTTGGGTTGAGAGGCTGATGTAACGGATCTAACAAGCCCCACATAGACTGACTTGCTGCATTTGACACCAGAGTCACATTGGCCCGTCCAAACTGGGAGTGAACACTGGCTCCTCCTGAAGGACTGTACAGCTCCACCTGGAAGCGCTTCGGAGTGGGTGAAGAAGAGGCGAGGTCCGGCGTCAAGTAAATGTCTAGTGTTGTCACGTGGCTCCCAGGTTCAAAGGTTACTTGACCCTCTTGTTTAGGAAAATCCATCCCCGCTTTAGCAGGCCAGATGACATAAGGACCAACCATCTCTTCCTTGGTAAGTTCCTGAAGCAGAATGAAACATGTCTTTGACATTCAAAGAAACACTGTGATTATTACCAGTAATTATTAGAACTGCCTTTGCATCAGACTTTGCTTAAACGCACTTCTGTTGAAGAACAGAGCTCACCTAGTCCAAACTCTCTCTGTAATACTTGTTTATGAGACATACTGACCACACTGTATTATCTTTGGTGAAAGTCCTTCTGCACTACTCCTGGCTTTTATCATCCACATCCTCTAAGAGATGAAAGCACATCAGCAAATGTGACCGAAAGGTTTTTTTTTTTTTTTTTTTGGAGTAGACTAGAGACTGGCTTTAATCTTATATATCAAAAGCATTTACTTTGTATAGTACAAGTAATTGATCTGGGAGCAGACAAAACAAAACATCAACCTTCAGAAAAATGAAATTTTGGAGGTAAAACATGAGGAAAACTTTGGCTTTTTGAATTTCATGATGACTGGGAAACCAAACGCAGTGCAGTTTTTATCCACAAAGCGCCTAAACCCCACCAGCAGCTAGCAAAGACGTTGGGAGAAACATCAGAGACAGGCAGCACTGGAAGCTCTTCCACTGCTGCTGGTATTTAATATGAAATGACAGACCCGACACCGAACGGAAAACCAGACTCTGAACAACTGTTACTGGATCAGACACTACAACCTACATTTTGGATGTATTGGTTTTACATCTAAAAAATATATTTCTCATCAAATAAAGTCTATTGTTAAAACTAATCATGAATCCCTTTCAAAAACATATATGCTCATGAATCCTTGAGGGTTATGACATATTTTAAAATACAGTATTGTCTGTTACATGTTTGTGTCAGATGGTTTGGCTTATCCTTCTGCAGACTGAGGGACTAGTGCATTTTAATCACCAGGTGTATTTTGGTTAAGTTGCCTTCATGTCCTCAAACCTACATTCATCAGGAAAATCCATGTGGTTACACTTTTGGGCCCCAGGATGTTCTTTTGCTGTATGTACCAAAGGTTTGTACAGAGTTTGAAAAAAAGGAATTTAATTATGCATAACTGTATAACTGGAACTCTTTGTGGAATGACCTAAATATTCAGAACAACATCTGCTTGAACAATTTTTAAAGACTTCTAAAAGATTTAAAAGCAGTTAAATCTATCTGTGGATATTTAGTTGAAAACACTGAATATGTAAGCATAGTTTGTAGTATGTGGTTTGTCTATTTCATTTGTCATGTCATAACTTTACCAATACATTCCGAGTAGCATTTCTGGTAAATAAACCTTAGAAATAAAGTAGATGATCTCTTACCACTGTATGATACTGAAGAGTCATGGCTGAGGCTGTGCTCGCTTGCCTGTAGAGCTGTAGGCTGAGCCTTGTGTTCATCACAGTAGCGACTGGCAGTCTATGACCCACAGAGAAATACACGACACCTTGCGGATTGTCGCTCTCTGCCAAGGTGATGTTGGCAAAACGAGTTGTCTCATTGATGGAGGCACCAGATCCCACTTGATAAATCTCCACCAAGAACCAGACCTGGTATTCTGGTTCCTGGAATAAAGCAGATGTGTGACTCATAATCTTGAACATATTCAAAGGTGAAAAACACAAATAAAATGACACAATGCAGATTTTTGCTGAGGTTATTTTACCACGTCGTCCAAGACCTCCAGGATGAGAGCACAGAGGATCTCTCCTCTCCGACAAATCACCACTCCTGAAGTCTGCACAAGCTGTGAGGTTAGGTTGACTCCGTCTTTAACAAGGCTTAAAGATTCCTCATTGAAGGTAGCCCTCCACAAGACCTGCAAATCTTCAAAAGCTCTAAGCAGCAATAGAAAACACATTGTTCTTTATGAACAATAAATCAAATCCCAGTAGACGAGATTCATTTTTGGGCTTCGAATTTTAAAAACTCCATTATTTAACTTTATTTTATTACCTGTGTTTCTGTCTCTGTAGGTAGAGCAGCGCAGTTCTGTTCACTGAATCTTCGTCGAGAACTTGACCCATCAAGGAGCCAAAAGCAAAGCCTACAATACCGTTATGAAGGTCACTCCCTAATTTGGAAAGAAGGAGGTATTAAAAATAAAATTAGATTCAAAGAGAGCAGCAGATTAATAAATAAAATTAGAAAATAATAATTTAAAAAAACAATGATTTTAAAAGTATAACTTCAAGCCTAGATTATAAATTGTGGGCTATTTGGTGAAATCTTATTCTTCATTAGCGTGTCAATCATGGAAATACATGAAAAAGTGCAGCTTTTTGCCCTTTCCTTTCAGGAGTGCAAACAACAGCAAATGAGCTCATCCTTAATAAAACTGTAAATGCTCAATTATTTATACCACTAAATAATAACTTATGTCAAGATTATTTATTTGCACATGTTTGTGTCAGATGGTTTGGCTTATCCTACTGCAGACTGAGGGACTAGTGCATTTTAATCACCAGGCGTATTTTGGTTAAATACGCCTGGTATTTAACCAGGCGTATTTAAATTTAAAAAATACATTTTTTAAATTTATAAACAAGTGAGAACAGTTTTATGTTTTACCAAGGATAGTGATCTTTACAAATGATCCAAAGCCCTGGGACGGTCTGTCAGCGATCTGAGCTCCTCCCTCCGGATCACTGAGGTAGATGAAGAATACTTCCTGTCCCTCTGGCTCAGAGTCATCCAGGATGATGAGGACAACTTCCCTCTCTTTCTCGCCATCTTCCAAAGTCACTAGAGTGGACTCCAAGCGAAAGTCCTGCTCTTCCTTTGCAAGAGAACTGTCAGGCTCCAGAGTAAAAGGAGGACGTGTTGTACTTCCATCTGAGTAACATAACATATTAGCACAAGTTCGAGAAACATTAGAGGCTTAATAGGCATTAAAAATTGCTGCTGTAAAAGAAAACGGACCTCCATATGCCTTTACCCGAACCCTCGCAGTCCCTGTGACACCGTCTGACCTGCGTACCCGCAGCACAACCCTCCGCTCCTGCTGATTGGCCTCGTCTCTGTCCTCTTGCACCTGCACAAGCTCAGGTCCAATGCTCAAAACTCCACCAGTTAAGTCACTGGCCAGAATGGTGACAGTAGACACCCTGTGCTGTGGATTAATGCGAGGGGGTGTATCTGCCCAGGTTAAATTTGGCTTAGGGAGCTCAACGTGTGTCAAGTTAACGTAAAAGTACTCGTCGGGCTCTGACAGGGCATCATCAATGATTGAAAGGCGGAAGGAAGCGTTTGTTTGCTGAGGTGAGTCAAACAACATTCGACCAGCTGACACAGCAACAAAATCCTCTCCTGCTGCGGCGCTGCCCCCTGATGTTGTGTAGGACAGGTAGGTCATATTACTGCGGGACCCGTAGAGCTTCTGAACATAAAGAGTTATTGTCTGGATGTCCTCTGCGATAACAAGTTCCCGAGAACCAGGAGCAAACTGGTAAATACCCAATGGTTCCACTTCTGCCACAGTAAAGCCTGACCTGTCAACAAAGGCAGATAGATGTAAGAGTCCAGTAACAGTCAGTTGAATGTTCAATTGTTGCCTAAAGCCTTCTTTCAGCTACTACCTTAACTTAACAGCACCCTGTCCACCAATGTCTGATGCAGGATCAGTGAGGTGAATAGTATAGGACGCAACCTCTGATGGATTAGCAACAGCTGTAAAAGCTATGGCCTCAGTCTTTTCTCCATGAGCCAAGGTGAGAGAACCTAAATATAATGCAAGTACACAAAGCAACAGTTAGAATCTGTAGAAAGGTTTGACATAATAATACGTGTGGTTTACAAACAGAAATTTTACTGATTCATTTGTTGGTATTTTATTCCTAAACTTAATCCATTTCAAAGTATCCTACCTGAGTTTGGAACAATTTGCCCAGTTTTGAAGCCAGATGGATTCTGCCCTGAAGGATAACCAGCTTTCCACTGCACCGTGACATTACCAAAAAGCCCCGTTCGAGTCACCTTTGCCTGACATGTTCCTATTTCTACACTTAAAACTTGCAGAGCCAGTGAGGCAAATCCAACCTGAATAAGTGCAAAAGAAATGAGATAATAAATCAGGGATTAAGTTAATCACACTTTCTTGGATAAACAGCTAACTTCATATTAGACATCAGCATGGACAGAGAAAGAATACAAACTCTGATTTTCTAAAATTGCATGTGGTATACCACAAGGTAACATGCTTGGTCCTAAACTATTCATATTTTACATAGACTATAGTAAAAAATAAGATATAAATTATTTTAAATATAATTTTTTTTATGTTGTAAATTTGTCTTTTATTCATTAAGATATTTTAGGGTCTATTTACCTTTATTTAAGAATAAGTAAAGACAAAGGAGAGAAAATGGGAAGTCATGCAGCAAATGGCCTGAGACAGACCAGGACAACCATGTTGTCACACACTACACACTGAGAGACCCAGTCCATTCTATTCCTATTTTTATATTATATTACTTTTGTGTGAATATCCATGCTGCTCTCACTTTCTGCTGTGAAACTTGAATTTTCCTGCAGAAAACGTAATGCAACAAATGTAATATAAAAATATTTAGTCCTATAATACATGTGGTGCTTTAATTAAATAAAAACCAGGTTCTCTAGAGTGCCAATAGTCTAAGCTGTAAAGGAAGACTCATGTGACACAGATAAAAATAAAATGTTAAGACCACTAAAATAAAATCAAAGCCATTTTAGTCATATAATTGAATCAGACCACTGATTGTTATTATATTATGAAGTTGAAGGCCTTCAATCTTTGTAGAATGTAAGTGTTGTGCCTATACTTTGCTGTATACAATTGGGGTAGCTGTTATTGAACAGAATTTCTGTCAAACAAATATTAATACGGACAAAAATAAATATCAACATACACCATGATTCAACCTTGTTCTCTAAGCATAGCCGACCATGAAACAGTCTGTAACTAAGCCTGTTGTTTATTTATTTTCCTTTTGCCATTTACTTATTAGCCATGCAAGCAGAGTCTAATATTAGCTGAAAAATGTTTTATGCAAATAAAAATAATGCTAAAGCAAGAAAAACTTGACACCCTAGCTTAAAATTAAATGGTTAATGAGTTGGACAATGTTTTTTAAGTTATAAATCTGAGAAATGATGCTGTAGCGCTCAGATGATTTTCTCTGTACATATTTAGAACTACATTAAAAGGTTAGAGCAATTTGCATTAATGATCCATGTCAGTGATTAATTTAGAGAAATAATCCCCACAAATAATCATATTAAAAAGTACACTGCTTTTTTATCCTCTTAGCTGAACATATGCACCTGAATTTTCCACTGTGGGGCAAAGAATGATATTTTTATTCTATTCTGTTAGAGCTTATGATTTATTATATGAAAAGAAAAACAAATAAACGCATTCACAAGTCACCTCTGAGCTGGCAGCATATTCTGGTATGGTCACTGCTGCAGAACTGCCATCAGAAAGCAAACGTGGCAAAGGGCCGTGGAGAGCGCTCACAAGTCTAACGTCAGTCAGCTCTACTGTAAAGCTTCCACCCAATGACAAAAATGCCTAATAACAGAAAGATAGTTTGAAGAAAAAATAAATTCTTCAAAACAATATATGCTCAAGTCAAAGTCAAAGTTAAATCATTTGATGAATAGTGTATTACTTTGCCAAATGCATATTTTCTTGGTATTGTCAAAAAGCATCATGATCCTCACCTGGCTACTGATGGGGACAGTGATTTGTCTAAAGGGCTGACCTTCTACCATAAGCAGCCTTCCTTCAGCTGGGCCTCCCAGCATCTCCTGGATGTTCATCAGTTCAGTTCCCCTACCACTTATCTTATAGCCAACACTGGCATTGCCAAACAGCCCAGCAAGTCGAGTTACATTCACAACCAGAGCTCTAGTGAGCAGAGACCCTGAACCCGCCACCACCACAGCCTGCTGTTGAGAGTCCAGAGAAAACACACCATGGGGATCATCATTAGCAGGTACCCTAAAGGGGATAAAGGAAGAATACTTAATTACAATTTTTGACTTCTCTTTTAAAGCTGTTGCCAATTTTTTTTACCACTTTACAAATATAAAGCAATAAGAACAAAAAGTTGAGAAAATACTATATCTAAAATGTTGGTTAGTGTGAACTAAAGCAAGTATTTAGAACTCTGAATTGTTGCCAGAGTGCCAAGGAGAAGCCCAACAAATTTACTTTCACGAGTGGATAATTATGGATTTTTGCAATAATGATCTATATACAGTAACTCTGTCCCTTTCATGTGAACAGGTATATTACACTGTGAAGGTATATCCAGGCCAGAATTGGACAGAAAAGTGAATCATTATGCCCAGGTTCCCTCAGTGACACTAAGTACAATGTTTTCATTCATTAAGTGAAAATAACAGGCTATAAAGATTGTCAACTTCAACTCACCTTCAAATATTTTTCAAGTTAAATTTATATAGGTTTAATTTAGTTTACTGTCTATCTGTAGTAGTTTCAGAATTGTATTATTAAGTCAAAATATCCAGTACATTGTGCAAGAGTGATTCTAACATAGTTCTAATGTCAAACCTTATTTGAGTTCTGATCAGGTTTGGGTTGGCATCCAGAGTCCCTCCACCATCCACAGCTACAAGCTGGATGATGTAAAGCTCCTCCAGCTCTGGCACTGTGTCAGGCATCAGGCTCAGGATGATCTCTGCCTCCCTTTGGCCTTCCACAATCATCACAGAGCCCACTAAGGCTTGGAAGTCACCGGTTGTATCTGAGGCACTCTGAATCTGCCACTGGACCTGGGAGGAAATGATGGTTATATTAGCAGTTTTACTCATTTGCTTGACAGAGAGGGACGAAATGTAGATTTGTGATATAATCTTACTGTGATGTTGCCCATGGTTCCCTCTCTGCGTGTGATCAACAAGGAAATGTTGAGTGGGCCTTCTGCCTCTGTAGACTCATTGATGATGCGTTGTTGAAGAGCATCAGGAGTGAACTGGACTATACCATTAGGGTCTCCAAACTTCTCTATCTGAAAGAAAAAGACAGAATTTTGTAGTTAGAATTTGCCTATATTGTTTGAGAGATAGAGCTAATATTTAGCAAAGTACCGTGAGTGTTACTGAACCAGCCTGAGGATCAACATCCATCTCTCCAGAAACAACGCTCAGCTCTATAACAAACGTTTCTGCCACTTCCACTTCTCCATGAGGCAGAATTCGTAGCTCTATGATGCCCATACTCTTCTCTCCATCTCTAAAAAAGAAAGAGCCACTCACAGGAGCTCTAAAGTCAGTATTTAAAGCAGGCAGAATGTCTCTGCTGTTTGGACCAAGGATCTTCCAGACAACCTGTGAAAAGAAAAGACATGAGCAGAGTGAGATCTGCCAGAGGATCACATGCTGTTATTTTCTCCTCCAGAATAATTCAACATACCGTTGCATTTCCCAAAAGGCCTCCTGCTCTTTCCAAAACAAGACTCAGCTTCAAAGTAGAGTCCGGGTTCACCACTGCGATTACACTTTCATTTACAAAGCGGACCACTCCATTTGGGGAGTCACTCTTGCCAATGGTGACCCTTGCAACATATTTGGAGCCCAGAACTGCTCCGCCAGTGGATCCAATCAGAACTAGTTCAAATATTTCAGAAGGTTCACTGAAAAAAAGATTATGCATTATTTAGTTTATTTGGTTGAATTAGAATAAAAAATAAAATGTCAATTTTTATTAGTTTTTTTAAATTTATTTTTATAGTGATCAAGTAGCCAATCCTCTTACCTGTCCATATCATCTACAATAGTGACATTGATGAAGCTTATATTCTGGCCACTGACAAACACCAGTGAGTCATTGTGCAGGATGTAGTCTAGATTAGGGGTCGCACTCAAGCCTCTCAAAATAAAGCGGGCAGAGACCGTTCCATAGGAATCCACTCTCCTCACCACTGGGATCAGCACGTAGCCCACATCTTCTTCAACTGGAAAAATAGCAAGTCAAAATGTATCTTTTGTCTCATTTGTACATATAATTTTACTGTGATAGCCAAAATGTTTTTTCATCCTCAAAATGACATGGTGGAAAATGCTCATTTCTAATATTGTAAGGGCAGCAAAGAAGTTATTTCTCGTCAGACATCAGTCAACAGACTGACATTCTGCAGGAACAGTTAGGATTGGACAGAAAAGCTAAAGTTGCCCTTCCAGGCCGTTTTGTCAGGCAAAATCTGACAAAAAGGTGACCACGTAATGAATTGTGTGTCGTGTTGAAAGTGAGAAGATTTATATGTGAGATTTAATCTCATCTAACACAGCTGGTTCACAATTCAGCCATGATTAAACTGCGGTATCAAAACGTACTGTTAAGAGTATTTTTTCCTCATTCTTCCAGAAGTAGCCTAGAGACGAACAATATTTTTGGAACACCAAGCCCCAAAACTAAAACTATAACTTGGCTCAGGGGACAAAATATTTCAATTTGCAGTCCCTAGTTAGGAAGCAATCCAGATCTTAACACAATGAAGAACCTATAAATTGTGTTATTTTATTGAATGGATTTCTCAATAAAAGCAATAAAAACCCATAAAAATGTATGCTATTGAAATTGGGTATACCATAGAAACTGACATAACAATCATACTGAAAGTTGAGTAGCAGTTAATCTAGATTTAATTAATTGTGGCCTATACCATTCATAACTGAACTGTTTCTACTTGCTTTTGTTTTACCTGTAATGTTAAGGAAGTCCTGCCTGAACTCCAGGATACCTTCAACATTGTCATTCTGCTGTATAACCACGAGAACAGAAGATATGTTTCCAATAGCTGGAGGTTGGTCCAGCTGCAGTCCTGACGCCCTCACTGTGTAGTCCACCGCACTGACCACCAGAGGGAGACGAAGAAAAAGAAGTAAGTCAGAACAACTCAAGAAGGGAAATGGAATTCCATCTAGTCATTCACATTTTAGAAAATGTAATAACCTGAGATTGAGCAGCTCTACATAGGTAATGTTAACAAAGAACAGTTCGGGTCTTTCTGGAAGATTGTCATCCAGGATGTGCAACGTGACAGCTTGTGAGGTTTGGCCTGGTGTAAACAGTAATCGTCCTGAAGCCGGAGTAAAGTCCATTCCGCTAAC
The DNA here is from genome assembly GCF_001444195.1 of Xiphophorus couchianus. Lineage (NCBI taxonomy): Eukaryota > Metazoa > Chordata > Actinopteri > Cyprinodontiformes > Poeciliidae > Xiphophorus > Xiphophorus couchianus. The sequence continues at coordinate 20,833,152 of NC_040239.1, forward strand.
TGCTGTGTAGCCCGAGGTCTGATAAGTCACAAACACACTGCCCAAGCTGCCATATGAGCGAATCACTGTCACATTAACCTGCATAAATAATCATAATAAAAAAAATAAAATAGAAAATTAAACCATTGTTGTTTAGGGGTATCAGCACACTGCTTCAAGAGATTTCCCTAAGTGAAATACACATGTCTGTCTAATTATAATGACCTCACCCTTTCCTCCTCTTTTGTTGTGAGCTGGAGTTGGTTGAAAGAGAAAAGTCCATTGGGGAGATCACTGGCTGCCATGGTAACCCTAGCATGCCTGGCAATGGGACTTATTTCCAGCCCTGCTGTTGCAGAGGTCAGTGAGAGCTGGTAATCACGTCGCTCTTCTGGGAGTTCATCATCAAGGACCTGTCAGCATAATTCATATGAACAAACTTCTATTAAAGAATGCCAATTTTAAGGTGAATGTTTTGCAGATGCTATAACAGACCATGATTATTCTTTCAATGAATTTCATAAACATTAAGTACCTTCAGAGTAATGGTGGCAACAGACTGACCATTACGCATAGTGACAGTGCCAGAAATTGTTTCGAATTCAGAAACCAAAGCTGGAGTAATATTCCAATACACTTGGACATCTCCAAAAACACCTGGACCTCGCACAAGGCTGTGCAGAAAAACACAAACAGGTGTTTCATCACTAAAATGTAAAACATCTTTTTTTCTCTCTCAGTTGGAGACACAGCGCAACAATTATCTCACTTGACCACAGCAGTCCCGTTATACTTTCCGTGAGGTTCTCCAATGATAACGTTCCGAGATGACTCTGCTATTCCAATAATCCCCAGTGCAGCTTTGTCTGCTGTGATGGTGACTGTAACCACTCCTGCATAAGATTCATTAGAAAAGTTATTAAGCAAATTAAAAAGTAAGACTTTATTTTTGCAGGAGTTTTTTTAAGTTAAAGAATTTATTGCATATAATACACAACACACAACAGAAAATGAAACAAAGATTGAAAACAGAAGGTAAAAGCAGTAGGAGGTGGTGACGAACAGAAAAAAACGGTGACTTAAACCTGCCAGCAGTGTAAGCCATGCAAATATTCACACAGTTTTACCCAGTGCCAAGAATGCATAATCTGCACCTGCAGCATATTAACCATTATATTTATTGCTCTCTAAAGCATGAAAAATATTTCATACCAAATCTTCAATTTGACTGGCAGCAATACACAAGTATTGTGTGTTTCTAAACTGAAAAGCAGACTGTAGATTTAAAGGAACTTGTCAATTTTTTATTTATATAAATAATTGAAGAAAACACAGAGCAGTCCAGTTGTTAATCTATGCATAGAATTGGTATAGAATAGCAAGTTTACAGTTCAGGGTTATGTTAATCTGTGTATCCTCAGTTAGCACTGCAGTTAGGTAAACGACGAGTCAGTTGAAGAGTCTTTATAACATGCTGTCACATAAAACTTGAATTTTGATAAGTAGAAGATAAACCACTGCAGACCAATAGCAGAGATCCCAGCCAGTCAATTACTGTGACATTAACAGCCTTAAAAGAGGTCCAACAAAATTAAGGTAGAAATTCCAAGACAGTCTCAGCTGAAGAGTGTGTGACATCAAGTGAAGATGGAAAAGGACGATGAATATTTGCTGTATTATAAACCTGGGTACATTTCCTCAGTAAGTTAATATGCTGTTAGCTTGGCATTTTTATGTAATACAAACCATGTAAAGGGTCGATGATAGCACCACTGTCAGCAGGAAGCAAGCGAACAATGAAATGTTCATCTCCTTCCAGCAAATTATCAGCAAGGGCTCTGATCACAAATGACTTGACAGGCTCAGTCTGTAAAAGAAAATTTAGATCATGTTTGCAATTTTATCCTAAGTGGTTCTTATAAACAATGGATCAGTAAATAGCAATTTTATACTATACCTCAGTGAAGACAAGTGTGCCATTAACAGGAGAGAGATCATCTATGGCTTGGTCTTCCACCTGCCACACCAGCACCACTGCACCTTTACCTCCAGAACTACGCACCACTGTTATTGTCGCCACAGCTGACGGATCATTCACAAACTTGGGCTCACTAACCACAATCTGAGAAAAAAATCAAATAAAAACACATATTGGTACATTTTAAAATAAAGGGAAAAAATGTTCTAACTCTTAATTTATCAGCAACATGAGGTTTTCTAGATGCTATGCTGCGTAATTTCAAACATATTATACTAATGTCTATGATAAATAAACCTCTTCTCTGTATTGTGTATTTTTATAGTAAGGTGATATACGTATATACTGTATATAGTATATTACATTCACCTCCAAGTCTTGAAATCCAAATCGTCCGAGAGGCGAGTCATTGGACGGAATCACAATAGTTACAAAGGTCACTTGTCCAAGACGAGCGCCACCGACCACCCGTAGCAAATCCACTCTGAAGGTCTCTGAGGCCTCTACTTGTTCATCATCCAAGATGGTGATGGCTATAGTAGATTTTTTCTAATGTTTTAAGAAATATACAACCTATGATGTAAGGCGCTGAATATTATGGTCAGAAATGTTTTTATCAGCTCAGAACACTACACCTTGACTTACCTGGCCTTCTTGAAAAGTGATGTTTCCCGATGCAGGGGTGAAGTCATTGAGGTCAGCTGTGATCGGCTGAGCCTCCCAATAGACAACCAGTCTCCCACTTGTGCCAGCAAGTCGTAACACAGACAGATGAAGGATATTGTCTGGAGGTGGTATCTCATAGGCCAGCACACTTCCAGGTAAATCCTAAACAAGATCAACAGTAATGTTTTTTTATGGCAGATTATTGAGCACATATTATATTTTCCCCTCACCTTAATTCACCTTTTTGCACGCTCACCTCAGAGATGTTGAACTGCAGAACCCCTCTTGGATCATCGTTCTCCTGGATGGTGATTTCTGCGACTTCCATCCCAGGCCTCTTTAGACTTGGCTGGCCGGCTCCAACAGACCCATTTACCATCTCCACTCCAGTGATATTTACCAGGAAACTTTCTGCAAGCTCTGGGACATCATCCTACAATAACACATGTTCATGTGCATTAAATAAAAGGGAAAAACTATAGAAGATTGTGAATTAATTACTGATCACCCGTCCTTACTGGTAGAATAGTGATAGAGATGAGCGCCACTGTGGCACCATTGAACATAATAATGGTGTCATCTCTGGCTAAGTAGTCTTCTCCTGAAGAAGCCTGATTGGAAGGGTGTTGGTTCAAGGCTGGTTTTGTCTGGAAATGGACCGCCACCTGACCTGATGATCCCTGCTCCCTTACTATAGAAAGAGTCACATTGACTGGAGTTCCTACAGATTGGAAAAAATTAGATTAAGGTAAATAGTAAACACCAAAAAACCAGATGATACATATAATCACAGTATCTACAGTGCCTTTCAACTTTAACTTTTGCGATGGCAAACTTCAATGTATTTTCTTGTCATTTTATCTGATAACTCAAAAAAAAGAATCATAATGTCATGGGATGCTTTCCTTCAGCAGAATATTGGAAGTTGTTCAGATCTAAACTACTTTGTTCTTATTTTGCAAAGAAAAATAGAGGAATCTATAGACGAAGCAGGCCTGAACACAGACTTTAGAGATTTTATTTAAAAAAAAGTAATTTTCCTTTCAGTGTATTGTTATGCATACCCCTTCATTTTTATATTACCTGATATGAAAAATGACAATAACATGAATGATTGTGGTGATAAAATGACAAAATATGTAAATATTTAAGCTGCATGAATACTTTTACAAGGCGCTGCATGGATCTGGAAGACTTCCACTAACAAAATGACAGTATGCAAATACATTAGTAGGTATGACCATTTCAATAAATATTTCTCCAATACTTTAATTAATAAATATTATTCGACCATTTCATGGATTAATCAAATCAATTACATCCCAACATACAAATCAAAACATCTTGATATCTATGATAAATCTTAAAGTAGCTTTTTTTCAAAGAATATAAAAGGATGGTTGAATGATTACTTTGAAAATATCAGAAAAATGCTAACTAAATATAAAATACTATAGAGTTTAACTCAATGATCTCTCATAGATTAACATGTAAGCAACTGTCACTTATTGATTTCTTACTCTGTGGTTCCTGTGTTAGTGTAAAGAGGGAATCCAGATGCCATCCAATCACGCCGTAGGGGGAGCCATTTGGTAAGATTGTAAGCAGAGCCTGAGCCCGCTGCCTGTCAATAACTGCACCTTGTTGGATGTTCTGAAGGCCCAAAGTGGTGACATCTCGGATGATGATTATGACACTTTCAGATAACTCAGGTAAGCCATCTGCCACTATGGCTAATGAGATGATGGCTACAGTCTGACCTTCAGAAAACGTCACCTGTAAAGAAAATTGCATTTCTGCACTACATTGCGACATTTCGACACAAAACTAATGGCAGTGATTATCTTAAAAAGCATTTTAAAAATGGTGCTAATGTAAGCAGCAGAAGTTACTCACCACTCCGGACGTGGGGTAAATGTCTGCTAAACTACCGTTAGCTGCCCAATGAACAGTCAGTCGACCAAAACTTCCTCTTTTTCTCTCAACGTTGAGAGAAATTTGATTATTTTGTTCCAACTCCTCTACCTCCATGTATAAGGAATTCTGCAAATATATGTACAGCAGAGCTTAATACTTAGAAATATTTTTAAACAGTCAATAACACAATGAGCACTTTAAAATGAATTCTTACCTGAGCAAACCCAATAACGCCATGGGCATCATCGTTAGTTGGGACAAGAATTGTTACCTCACCACCAAACCCAATCTCTGCCCCTCCTTTTGGATTCTTCAGCTTAACTCCGAAAACCTCCTCCACCTCAGGGATATCATCATCAATGACGTTGACTGCTAGATCAAGTTCCCTGTCACCAGGAGCAAAGTATAACTCCCCGGAGCTGAATGTCAGAGAAGAAAGAGACAAGGACCCTGTTTTGTCCTTCGATTCTATTTGTTTCCGTTAAAACTAACCTGTGTTTGATATTTGTAATCCAGGGCATACCTTGGAATAAAGTCAGACTGATTTGAGACAGAGGTGAACTCATAGATAGTTGAGCTATTATCTTCAGAGGAAGCCAAAAGGGCCTTTGTGCCATTTAGAGATGGGACCATGAAGGAGAGGAAGTTGTTGGCTCTAGGTGCCCTCAGGATCATAGTGAACAGATTGACATCAGATCTCCAGGAGTAAAGTGAAGAGCCATTTCTTCCAGTCAGCAGGGCATACGCTAAAAAGAAATCTCTGTTTAGAGTACACACCTTTAAAAAAGTTCTACTTTTTTCAGACAAGAGCACTATCCCTCCACAAAATGCTTAACAAATGTAAGAGTGTAAAGTCGTCTTCTTGTAGTGAGGCCTGTGGTGTTTTATTTGTTGGTCTTCTTTGTTTTGTGGCCTCATGATTAAGTTGCCTAACTGCTGGCCACTCCTGTGAGGGTTCATCAATGTTCCATGTTTTCTGCATTTGTGTATAATGAATCTCAATGTGTTCATCTGGATCTCTCAAACCTGGCAAATGGCTTTGTCGCTCATTTGCAGACTGATTAAAGTCAATGACTTTGTTTCATAGGTTGTTAAACTTCTTTAGGTGAGGGAATGCTTTTTAGGATCTGACATTAAGTTGTCAGATAGGCTGCACTTTTATCCCTAAATTAAATCAACTTCAGAAAACTGCTTTCTGTATTTAATCTGATTATCTTTGAGATTAAGCTTTGTTAGATGATCTAAAAGATGTGACACAAGTAAAAACTCAACAAATCTATAGACACTTTTTCATGACGCTATAACTCTTCAGCTATTTTACATTAGCATTAATTCTTTACAGAAAGAGTTGATCAGGATATGAGTGCTTACTGATCCCTGACGGCACAGTAAAGGAGTGAATGGAGGCGAGTCCTGGGTGAGGAATGGACTGATGGTGCTGTGGTGAAGGTTCTGCTAAACTCCACCGTAATACTTCGCAGGATGGCAAGGGACCTGTTAGAAGAAAACAGAAGCAAACGAAGAATGCTTCAGAGAAATACGTTCATTCACACCAGAATAGCATGTTTAAGTAACCACTCGCCTGACTGACACACCCAAAACTGAATAATTACAACTTCTGGGTCCTTTTGTGGCTCTGCTGTGCTGCACATTGAGGCCTTTCCACATAAACCCACAACAGGTCAAAACCAAAATCTCCCCACTTTTTCAAACTCAGTAGGATCATATCATTTCATAATAAACAGAGCACTGCAAAAAATATATAACCAGACCGAGACTGTAAGTTTTACAATCATAGAGGGAACAAAAGAACAAAGATGTTTAGTGAGCAATAAACAGTTTCTGTTTGTTTCACCAACATGCTTGCAGTCTGTAATAAAATCAAACTGTAGCATAATTACCAAGAAGATATAGATGAAAACAAAGAAAACATACAATGCATTACTTTCCTGTCTCCATACTATCGATTAGTCCCACTTTACAGGCATCCTAGACTTTGTTTACATAGTGAACCTAGACAATCTTACCTACGCTGTTGTTCTTACAGTTTGCTTGCCAAATCACTTCAGATATTATTTTCTGATATCTCTACATGTTGTTTTGTCAACACTTCTGAAGGTATACATCCAGGTACCAGCTCTTGATTCTAATTGGTTGGCTCTTTTTTCATGTGGGACTCATTGACACTTTGCATGTTAGTAATGTATTTAGCCATCTGGATGGACGTTTCTTTGTGTTTAATGCGCGAACCTGACCTATATGTCACAGCATGCTAAATGTGGGTCAGTCGTTATGGATATTAACACAGCACTCCAAAACAATATTGCATTGTTATGTTTCCCTAATATTGTGTCGGGCCATCCAGCATTGATCTGACTATTCCAAAACCTGGGTAGGTGTTTTTAGAAAAGAAGTGCTCATGGAGAAAAAAAATGTCTATTGATCATTAGAAATTTAGGAACATACAAACAAGCAAATATTTTATGAACTCATACAAGTTAGATCACCTTCAACAGCAATCAACAGCAGAGTATCCTCTCTTCTTGTGTTCACTACTTCCACTTGAATGGCTCTGCCGGAAAGTGGAAGAGTTTGTGGATTCTGAAATATGCCATTGCTCCACTGAAGAAGTTGGCAGCTCCCACGTTGGCTGTCAATGCACACCAGCAGATAGAGCGCATCTGCATGAATAAATGGAGATAGACTCAGGATGTCCTGTTCAAAGTTGAGAGTCCTGTGGAGTGCAAAGGAGCTGCCTGTCCAAACAAAAATCTAAAGAATCGGGAAAAAAAGAAAATTAATTCATGTATAACACCCATCAAAACTGGAGACATTTATATTTTCAACTGTTAAAAAAAAATTAAAATTAAACTAAAGATTGTCTTAAAAGTGGCAGAGTCTGCATCACCTGGCTAGATGCTATTAGGTAATCTTTGCCTCCAGTGGATAGGTGTTTCACATCCAGGGCTTCAACTCCTATGATTTGTTCCTTTAAAAACCAAAATAATGTATTCCATATAATATAAGCTACATGTCATAATGGTATATCAATGCACCAAAACATGACAATGATGTTGTGATATGACTGATTTTATACTTGCCAATGTTATGTTGAGGTCCTTCTGCAGTTTAAAGATGCTAAGGTTTGCAGCAGGGTAGAAGGGAGGGCCACCATGAATAATGGCAATGTAGGTAGAACCATTGACTGCAAACCCAACACATGAGGCTGGGTCTTGGATTCTGACAGACTAAAGCAATCAGAGAAAATAATGTTGCTTAATTAATCCCTCGTATTTCAATCATTCCTAGACTGAGTGAGAACATATTGTGCTAGTTCTCGTGGAATATTCAGGTCACCTCTATCGGCACAAAAACACCTTGCCACCGATACAGAGTAGCTAGACTGTGGACGGCCCCAACCGCGGGCTTCAGGTCAAGCCTTAAAGCCAGGTAGGAAGACTCTCCTGGAATGGAGCACCAAGCAGATGTTGGGTTGTTCTCAAAGCTTTGATACAGACCAATGACTGGGAGGGGACCCACTGTAGGAAGAAAGAAGAGTATCTTCTGAGTCAAAGAATAGCGTAAGAAGAGACTTAGATTGATTTTTACTTTTTAGCCTCACCAGAAGCTGTAGCTGTGCCAGACTGCATCTCCCACTCTACACTAACTGCTGACTCCAAGCCATTACTGCGAGAGACAGTGAGGAAGACAGCTCTGCTTCCCTCTTCAGCCACCACTGCTGTGCTGGTTCTGAATAGAGACACAACAAATAACCCTATGTAGGAAATGCAGTTTTTAACTATTTAAAACATGTGATAGGTCGTAAGCAGCAGCATTCCTTTCAGATCCTTTGATAAAACTGTACTGAGACCTGTTTAGAGAGGGTCCGATTCGGAACAAGCCTGAAGGGGCTAAGTTCTCCAGGACAGTGATAAGAATTTGGAGCTGCTCCCCAAGTCGTGCACCTCCTGTTGGGTTAAACAGGGTCAATGTGAATGTTTCATTCCCTTCAGGTTCAGCATCACGTATTGCTCGGACCTCCAGCATCTGAAACAACAGGGAAAATAAATCAGAACTTGATCTATGTGAGCTTCTGGAATTGTTTTTTATTTCTTTCAATGCCTTTTGGTACTTATATTTGCTTATCTTACATTAAATCGGACTCCATCCTCCAAAACTACGAGACCTTTCGTTGGCATCACATCACCCTCTGCCAGGCTGCCGTTGGCATCCACGATGGTATACTGAACCGAGACAGTGCCAAAAGTGCCTTCCTCTGGGTTACGGACCACATAGAGTTTAGCTACACTGTCACTCAGCTGTGACATAGAGGTAGGCTCCCGTAACAGGAAATGATCACTGGTGTTAAAGGAAATAACACCATGTCCATCATCACTGGCCAGGATATTTACAGTAGCTGTTAAAGCAGACAAAGAAAGTTAGAAAATGTACTGTGGATCATATGCAACATGATTGAAGTCTATCACTACAACAAAAGTATCAATTGTTTTACAAAGTGAAAGGGATTTGACTTTCTAATCTAACCCAGCTCTTTCAGCATTTTTTTGTATTTTTGAACTAACACTAAGGTAAAGCTTTGACACTAGTTAAAGAGCTAGTGGACTGGTTTTGTAAAAAAAAATAACACATTTAAAACAGGAAAAAGTAAGTATTAGAACACGATGGTTGCCAAAAGGGGGGAATTTACTGGTGTGAAGAGAGTCAGCTTAATGACTTTTTGTTTGAAGAAGAAAGTGCACACTCTTTTCAAGTTATCTCTTGAAACATCACGCTACCTACTTTCGTGGTAGCTTTTAAAATCTTTGTTCAAGGCTATCCCTTTTCCTACCTGTAGTATTTCTGCCAAGCTCCAGTCCAGGTGAAGGCTCAGACAAGATTAGCTGGAATCTCTCTGCTCCCTCTGGAATTGTGTCATCAATTATTTGCACCTCCACAAACTTATGCCTTTCACCGCCAACAAAATGGAGCCTCTGCGAAAAGAGAGGGAGTTAAAAGTGAAAACTGACACTCAGTCTTACGTTTACAAAAGCCCTTAGGTGCCTAAGTTCAGGAAAAAGGTTAGAATCAGGGTATAGTGGGCTTTCTTTAAGCAACAATAAATCCTTCAAGTGTATGTAAATTTGTAATGTTAACTGGAAAAATATTAAATGCAGATGTTTTCAATTTTGACAAAGCACATAATAATGTTCCCACCGCCGTGTTTCACCATGAGGATGGTGGGCAAAGTTAGTTTTAAGCCACACAGCATAAAAATCCAGTGAGTTTTCTTTTGGTCTCATCTGAGCAGAGCATCTTTTTTCCAAATTTTTGTGTCCTGACAGCTAGTAGAATACTAGCAAATGGGACATTTACAGTCTAAATACATGTGTAGAGTGCTGACTTTGTGTTTAGTAATGAATACTTGAATCCTGGACATTGCTAACCGTTTGACTAGTATTGTAGTCAAGTCCCTGTTGGGCTTCCAAGTTCTGAGCAAAGAAGAAAAGGGAGACATTCCCGTATGTCCCCTTGTTCCTGTACGCCACGAGAGTCAGTGCTCCGATTGTCTCATTCACTTCATACCTGCAGACAAGAGCACATTTCAAATAATTGTTTAACACAACGTAGGCATATATCTAAATGGTACAAATTTCTGGATGTTTTTTTCTTACATGGTGCTTGTCCATTCAATGACCCCTCTAATCCCATCATTAGCAACAATGGTGACTTCTGCCACCAAGCCACTGGTGTCTAAAGGAGTGCAAACAGAGAGAGAATGAAAATTATGTTCTTACTGTGGCTTATAATTTAATAATTGTGCTTTCGTTTTTCCGCCAGGCTTATCTGAACTGCAAGCAGCAAAAACGCTGGGAAGGGAGTAAGTGCAGGGGCTCTAATTTTAATCATGGCAAACGCAAAGGATTACAACTAGGAGGCATCTCCTGAGAAAAGCCTGGGAGGCGGAGGAGCCAAGCGTGATGTATTTATGGACTGATTTATGACCCTCTGAGCAGTGTTCTTCCATTTACTTTGCGGCCAGGACACTGGGAGGCCAGTTATGGGTTTAGTTTGGCTTTCTTCTCCCTCACCACACAGGGCTACGCGCTGCCACCAAATCCCAAGACTTCCTCAATCATAAAAAGCATCAGTCTCACCATCCAAGCCACATAATGATTGCTGCCAAAAGAACATGTTTACCATGTGTCTCCAGGCAGCGGACTGATAGTATTCTGGGAACCTCCAAGCACTGTTGTAGTTGTACTTATACTTTGTCAACTCATCACTTTCTAAAGTTACTCATTCATAAATTGGGCTGTGGTCAAGATTTCAAAGAAACTGGAGAAAAACTGCACCTAAAGAGCCATTTTGAGAGCTGAAAGTTTAACAGCATATTGGAATAGGATGGTACATCATGCATTTTAGTTTCTCATATGTAAACCAGTTCAAACTTATATGTATGTGTATTTTACCTGGCAATGTACAGTAAGCAACCTCTGCTCATCAAACAATAGGACATGTTAAAGGATTTTAGAAAGACAAGAGGAAAATTTATTGCAATGCATTAGAAAAACAATAAAACAAAATCAAAATAAACTACAAAAAAGTAAATTTTTAGGACTGTCCATACTGGCTTGAAATTATTGTCCCAGTTCAACTAACAACTGTAGAGAGAGTACTCACCAAGTTGAGGAACAGTTGCAAGAGTTGTGATGAGCACTGCAGATGTTATGTTGACCAGGAAGAACTCCTGCAGCTCTGGAATGTCATCCTGATAAGAAAAGAAGCTGTAAACGCAATATTCTACCCAGTCTGCTAAAATAAATGTGAGGGAAGCCCTGTAGAGAGAATGTGAACATATACTATACCTATACAACCTGAGGTTGTAATGGTAAATGTATCATCAAAATGCAATAATTGTAATCGTTTCTCAAATATATTGTCATACTGTAGTTCTTCATTCAAGGAGGCATCTGTTTGTGTTTTTATTACATTTTGTTAAATCCCATCAAATGTAACAACTTTTGGCATTATCAATCTTCAGGTGCAGAACATAAGTAATTTTCAACATGATTATTAAAATGTAAATAATACCCAATTATTTATTCAAAACTGATGCTTCTCTTACATTGATTTATCATCTTTTGAGATTTGCCTGTCTCATTTCTCTTTAGCACTAAACTTGAATAAAAATAATTTGAAATCTAAATAGAGGAGCAGGAACAATTCTGGGTTTAACAATTTCTATCGAGGATACGTGCAGCACTTGACAGTTGAGTTTAAACAAATGGGATAGGGAGACATCTAGTCCTTACCTCCAGGATGGTGACCAGAATGGGAACTGAAGTCTGTCCTTCCTGAAGGACCACAGAGCCAGTGCCAGAAACAAAGTCTTGTCCCGGAACAGCAAGAGCACCCTCCACCTCAGACAGATTTTGCAGCGAACCTCTAATAACCTCATAGGTAATATTCACCGCTCCTACAAGTACAAAAAAAATGTTGTCATCTATTCTTTGTGGTACAGGAAAACTTAACAAATCTATTAAAAGGTAACTACAGTTGTATGTGTTCATACTTTGCTTACAAACCTGAGGTGCCAAACTCTCTGTTGATGTAGATTTTTATAATCTGGTCCCGTTCCTCTGTGCTCACCCTGAGGGATGACGGTGCGATCGTTAGCAGCCCATACGGCTGATCGCTGGTGTCGACAGTGAGTACTGCTTCACTCCCTTGAATGTCCAGTGCAGCACGGCCAGTCACTGCAACACCTGCATGCAAGTGTTGAATTCAGATTATGTATATTCACAAAGGCCTTCCTGACTCTTTATTCACTAAAAGAAACATTATGTTTTGTACCAAATGTTCGTAGGTTGGAAAGTGACACTCTGTACTGATCTTGGTTCTCTGGTGTGGCATCATCCATAAGCTGCAGCACTACAGTGCCATTTAGCTGTCCCTGTAGGAATCAGCACAAATATGCTGAATTTATAATATGCAAATGACATTTCATTACAATTTGTTCACCAGTTGACACTAATGCTTAGTCATGACACAAAGCAGGGTTAGGGCTAAGGTTAGGAAAGAAAAACACAAGCATCAGGAAACAAATGTTTCACAAAAAAACATATGACATCTTATTTACCTCATTGAAGAAAATTGTCCCTGATGTTTGAATAAAAGTGCGGTGAGCAAGAGGACCTTGAACAGTCCAGTCTACCGTGATGTTACCCAAACCTGGAGCTGACCTCAAAACCAGTAAGGTCAACCTCTCGCCTGTAATAAGAAATATAATACAGTGCAACATAGTAATTTTTTTTTTTAACTTCCAACAAAATGTTTTTATGGTGTAGATGACATCAGAGGTTTCTCAAGAGGTCTAACGCTATGGAGACTTCAACTGCTCAAGCACAAATGATTTCATGACAATGAATAGGCTGGAGCCCACCTGTTGGAGCATCAACAGCCATCACCATAAGTGCTTACTCTCACTTTCACATTCATACATAATTAGAAGGCATCTCCAGTGACAAAAGGGTCGTCTTACAGAAATTCCTCTTATTTGAGTGCTTGGTTGTTTCTGGAGAATCACATATCTTATAGAGTAGCAACTTTCTGTGCTGCAATGTGGATGTAAACAGATTTAGATTCTACAAACTTTCTTAAACTGTTCTGGCAACAGGAGAACAGTAAACATGTAGAAAATTTAGTTAATGACAAAATGGCTAAAATAATTTCCACATTTTGTCTCAGTATAATTAGAAACCTAAATTGATTTTATTGGTATTTTATGTCACAAATGAATACAAAGTGTTGCATAATTATGCAGCATTTTGTATGTAGTGCATCAACATGTTTGCTGTCTTTCTTATCTGGCTTGCAGTGAACATTATTGGACTACTTATAATTTGCTTGACTTGACAATGACTTAGAGTACTTGTTGTCACTTTACAGTAAAGCTAAAAAGAAATGCATATCATATTTTTCTTCCTTTGTAAAAAAAAAAAAGAACAACTCAATGCCGGTCTATAACATAAAATCCCAATAAAATTCACTGAGGTTTGTGTAATGACAGAATGTTAAAAAGAGGTATGCCACCACATTGACAGTACTGGCACAGCAGCTCTTGCAAATTTGTGTACAAAACTCACCTTCTCTGGCAATGACAGAACGTGAGCCTGGATCGAATCCTACTATTCCTGCCACATTGTCGTTTGCTAGAATCACTATGGTTACAGTGTCTGAGCTTGGGAGGATACGACTTCCTCCAGCTGTGTTAACAAGCCCAATCATGAGGCTCTCGCTGTCCTCGGGTTCCAAATCGTCTCTGATTACTACCTGTATTGTCTTTTTAAGATCACCTGCATGCAAAGAGAAAAAAGGTAGACGCAAAAAGGTAGATGCAACGTTGGTTAAATCCACATATTCAAACTGTAAAACAAATTAAAGAAAGGTAAAGCTTTTAATAACCCTAAGGCTAAGGAGATGGGCAAGAAGCTAACATACCATCAAAGACCAGAGTCCCTCCACTCGCAATGAAATCAGAATCTGGTGTGGCTTTTCCTCCAACAAATCTCCACTCTACAGTGACAGTGCCCAGATTTCCTCCTCTTCTCTCAATGACCAGCGGTACAACTGTGGGCTCTTCTCGAACCTCAAGGTATAGTCCTTCCTTAGTGGCGTTGGGACTGAGACTGTAGATCAAAAATATGCCAAATGCATCTCCGTTCACTCCTATAGTGACTACAGCCTTAGCTGGCAGACCAATTGTAGGCAAGTTCGTTGGTGGCACGGTCAAATTGACCAACTTCACCTTCAAACAACACAGAATACACATTTAGTTACCACAGAGCTTTTGTATATAGATTGAAATATAAATTAAGTTTAAATTGGACTGAGCCTTACCTTTAAAATCTGTATAGAGAAGCTTTCATCCATTTCTGGAAGCTTGTCAGTCAAGATTAAGACTGATAGGTTGGCAGTCCCAGATCCATCCTCCATAAAGGCACTTTGAGTAGTGACAGGGGCGTAATCACTTCCCGCCACAGCTTGGGCACTAAACAAGACAGCAGCTGCAGTGGTGTTTTTCATATAAGTCAAAACCTGAGATCTAGGAGTCAGCTGGTCAGCCCTGGATGTAACCCACGAACAGGACGGAGGAGTCACGGCTGATGACAAAGAGAAGGCCTGGCAGGCCTGTTCTCTCAAACAGGCAGCAGCACATGCAGCCACAGGGTCTCTTTGACCTGTGATGTTCACTGCTGTAAAGAGGCCATTGGCTGGAACACCTGACTTCGGAGAGTCGTAGTAGATCAATAGATTTTGGTCCTGAGCCTGAGCCGAGCCAACAATGTCAAACTCAGAGGTGCTGTACGTGATCTCCAAGCGACCAAAGTGACCTCCTCTGGAATAGAGCAGAGGAGAAAAACAAAAACAGCAGTGAAAAATAGTGAGTGTTGTTGTATGTTAGTATATGCATAAGTGTTAAACAATATACAGTAAAAAGATCTTGACACATCAGCCATTCATTTTATTTGATTTTATAGCGATTTTATGTGAAAGGTCAAAGCTAAAGAGGACATAATAGTGGTGTGAAAGGAAAATGATACATGATTTTTAACTAAAAATCTGAGAATGTATTGTATAATTGCATGCAGCCCCCTTTACACTCATACGGTAAGATAGCAGTTCATTGCTACTAAAGCTAATATTAGTCATGCACTTTACAAATTTGGCCTTAATGGAAGAGTAGTGAGATTGATGACCTGTTGAAACAGAGAGTCAAGAAGTTCCCTTTATAGTTTGCTACAAGCCACATAGTGGAAACAGAGAAATATGCAGGAAAATGTGCTTTAGTCAAATTGTCCTAAATAGTGACTTTCTGATATTGAAAATCTTATGTAATGGAAGACACTTCACATTACGAGAATGCATCGTAATAAAATGACCTTTGCCTTAGTGGAACATGATTGTGGCAGCTTTATGGCATGGGGAGAAGTCTCATCAGTGGGAGCAGGAACTCTTGTCAGAGTTGAATGAAACATGGATCAGACTAAATACAGGATAATACTGGGATAATTTCTGCTAGACTAGAGAAAAGGTTCACCTCCCAGGAAGACAACACAGTAAACACAGCCACAGCAACAATACAGTGGTCTAGCAATAAAAGCATATTGTATGTATAATTTTCCTTCCACTTTTTAACTGCACAATACTTTTGCCAGTCCCATAAAACCCAAATTAAACATATTGAGGTTTGTGGCTGAGTTGTGAATACTTTTGCTCAGTAGTCAATAAATTATTCTGAAAAGTACCTCCTGCGGACAGTGATATTAGCAGGGTAAGCTCCCTCGAGTGGCTCCTGAACACGATAAACAGTCTGTTCAAAGTAAACTGTCCCATATGGGTTGTCATTTGCAGGCACTATTATGTTAACAGACGTATCAGCTCCCAAGTTTCCTCCATTACTGGCACCGATTAGTTCTGCTTTAATAACCTAAAACACACAGAGAAGAAAGAAATACTTTTTTATAACAAGGCAGGCTATATCATTATGCATTGTTTTTACTTTATTCATTTCTTTAGTCACCTCAGTAATTTCTGGTACATCGTCAGGTAAAATTTCAATCTTGATCGTCTTCATAGTCTCCCCAGGAGCAAATTTTACTTCTCCAGATGTGGGTCTGATATCCCCCTCTGCAAGTTTACCATTAACAGTTGCCCGCCACTGGACTGCCACCGTTCCAATAGTGCCAGCATTGCGCACAATAGGCAATGTGACCACAGCAGAGGTGGATTCTGGTTCTTCAACTGTCACTGGGACAGCCTGAAAGACTGGGTAATAAAAAAGGTATAACTTGTTAAGCAATAAATAGTCTAGTAAAGAAGGACTTGGATTGGTGCTACTAACCAAAGGCACCAAAAGGGTCATCAGAAGGCAATATGGTGATGACGGCACGTGTGGGCTCTCCCAGCAGAGCTCCTCCGGTTGTTTGGTTGATCAGCTCAATGACAAAGGTCTCTTCCAGCTCAGGAACCAGATCGTTAATAACGTAGATTGGAACAGATTTACTGGATTCTCCCTCTAAAAGGACCACATCAGTCGAGGCTACGCTGTAGTCTTCGCCTGCAAGAGCACACACCAGCACACCATAATGCAAAGGCTTAACTGAAGCTGCACCAATCAGCTGGATTTTTTCATCATTATGCTTCATTTATTCAAAACTTACTGACTCTGGCAGTCACAGGAATAGCTCTGAATTTGACTGACACGTCAGCAAAAATCCCACCAACTCGCGTGACATTTATTATGGGCCCAACATAATGTTCTGCAACACTGACAGCAGAAGCAGACAATTGAAGGATTCCAAAAGCGTCGTCGCTGGCCTCTACTATCACCTGGGCAACAATGTCAGTCAAAGGGCCCAGAGAGGGGGACGTCAAGACTGAATGGTACAGAAAGCATATTTTCTGCATTAAACATGATAAAGTTACTACAAATACTTTATCTTCTTGAAATATATTAGATACACAAACTTTAATGACAATCGAACCAATATTGGTTTAACTTGGTGTTGGTCCTACGTAGCATAACACCTTTGATCTTCTAGGAGGACTGTCTGCAAGATTTCAGTGTGTTTATGGAAACATTGGACCAGGAGAGAATTTGAGAGGTCAGATGCTGGTGTTGGACTAGATGTGGTTAATGTGGTCTACCACATCTTTGTGAATTGTTTTTGCCAGTTGGTTCAACTAAATACCACTAAAAGTTGACATGAAATATTCAGTAGTAAGGAAATGAAACAACGGGATTTCTTCCACAGGTGGCTACCTATTATGGTACCATGCTGGAATTTATTGAGCTCCTGGGAGCAGCCCCTTCTTTCACAAATGAACAATGCAAATGCCCTAAGTGATGTATATTATTAAACTATGGGCATGAAAGTGACTTAAACATTTGAATTCAGTGACTTGGAGGACTGCCCTAATGCTTTAGACATTATTGCATTCATGTTAAAAAAAAATAAAACCATCAGAAAATTCTATACACAGTAACTTACTGGGTCTGTTTTGATCTCCTTTGATGAGATCAAGACTGATCAGTTTGACAAACACACTCTCATCTCGTTCTGGATCTACATCGTCAAGTACTCTGAGTGTGATGTTTGCCTCAGTCTGATTGGCCAAAAACACAACTGAATCAAGAAGGGAAACAAAGTCCTGCCCTTCAGTGGCTCGGCCCACACCAGGAGTCCTGTAAGGCTCTGGGTCAGACTCCTTTAGTGTCCCATATGTGACTTGCACCTGATAGCAAAAAGCGGAAAAGATTTTGAAGGATGACACAAGAGCCACATATGGAAATGTGTCTATATATTCGGCTTATGGTAACTGGACACACCTGACCCATGGTTCCTTTCAGTCGTTGGATAGTGAGTGAGACAGTTACACCCGCTTCAGGAAGACGAACAGACCTCGATATATTAGCGAATACAAAAAGACCATAAGGATTATCACTGGCGAACACAGTCAGAGTGGCAGATGTTTGGACACCCAGGCGACCTTTTGAAACGTTAACCAGAGACACAGTGTATCTCTTGTCCAACTCAGGGATCTCATCTTGGGCTACTCTGATGATTATATTCTTTGATATCTGCCCTACACCAAAGGAGATGTTGCCAAATCTCGTAAGGAGCTCTCCTTCAGAACTGGGATCAACTTCCCAGTACACAGTCACATTAGAGAGGTCTCCAAAGGACCGAACCACCTGTACGAGGACAGAAAACCAAAGAAAATGCTCAGGATGTTCAACAATCTGTGAACATTCTACAAATAGAAAATTGTGTACTTCACTAACCATCAGGCTGATGGAGCTAAGCCCATCCTCTGGTTCTGTCCCATTAACGAATAGAGACTGAGGACTGAAGTCAAACACTCCATGAGCATCATCAGAAGCGGCGATGGTGACAGTAATTCGAGATGCAATTCCCAAGTTGGCTGTGTAGAAAATTGCAGATGACTTTGACTTTCACATGTCACACTTTGGATGAAAAACTAAAAAGCACTACTAGAGAAGAGTGAAGAAAGTTCTTCCAGAGAAGTCATTTGATTAGCATAAACTTATTTTGAACAGAACATTTTGTAATAGTATGATTGAGAACATGACATAAAAATGCAAGCTTTACTAGTGTATGGATTTATTTTTAGAGATGTACAGAGAAATTTCCTGGTGACCAGAAGACCTTCAGCCTGAAAATTAAAAATAGAAAATCTATAAAAAGGTTGACATAAGAGCAAAAGTTATAAGATCCTATAATAAGGAAAGACTGCCCACTGTTCATACAGCCTGCTACCACAGGAAGCTACTTTAGTCATTTTATACTCAACATATTGTCAAGCTGACAAAGAGGAGCCAATTTATAGATACTCATGAATACTTTTTAAGGTATACCTTGCTAGTACTTAGTTATATCTGTTTTGACTTCAGAACAGTAAAAACCCTTCCAATTTGAAAGATGCTCTATAAAATTTAGATTTGGTTACTAGACAAATCTAGATTTGTCTAGTAACCAAATCTAAATTTTGGTTGGAAATAAAATTTTATAAAATTTAGATTTGGTTACTAGACAAATCTAGATTTGTCTAGTAAAACTTTTTTGTTAAAAGCTTTACAACAAACCTGGCCACAATACTCTAATTAATTGCATCTCCTATTATTTTAAGAATTACTTACTAAATCCTAAAGTTTCAGGAAGACAGTGGGGTGCTGACAGTTCATACAAAAGGGTGTTCTGTTTGCCTCTTTGGAACGCTATTTGCTTTTCCCATGTCAATCTTCTTAATTACTGCTCACCAGGGTCACAGCGTAATGTAAATATCAAGCACACTCAAAAAGGCAAACACTCCTAAAGGAATGTAATGATAAAGGAGTAGACAAAAGAGACATAATGGGGAGTTGAGGAGGGGGAGACTTACCAGGGTGCTGATAGGGTGGAGGGAGGAAGTCAAAATCACTTTCCCCACTACCACTTGCTTCACCATGTAGAAAATGATCAACTAATGGATCACACACATGGATCACAAAGCGAGTTTTGGTGTTGGGAATGGAGGGGTTGAAGCCAGATTGGAATCACACCAGAAAGGAGATTGAGGGGCAAGAAGGAAGGAGTTGTCGGCAGGCAGTCACACATGTGGGTATATGGAAGTAAATGGGAGCACAGCACACAGTACACACAGAAAGGAACAGGATGCATCAGCAATTCAGCAGATTTTTAAAAAGCATAATATTTTCAGGAAAATCAACTCATGATTTAAATTTGAACTTCTCACCTCCTCCATCTGCATTGTAGAGCTCCACCCTAAAATCCTTTTCAAGCTCTGGGACGGGATTATCTACAATGGTCACATTGATGAACTTCAACCTGTCACCTGGAAGAAATTCTAGAATACCCGTCGAGTCCTGATACGGAAAAATAAAAAAAAATGAAACATTCCAAATATATTTTTTCTGTCAATCGGAAAAAAATATCAACGTCAGTGTAGGCGAATTAGTAAAAAAAAGAAAAAAAAGAAAAAGTAAAATAACCTTATAGTCTTCAGGGCTGGACGCTGTGAAGGGGGTTGTTCTGTACCCAACAACGATTTTTCCTAATAGGCCTTGGGCTCTGGTGACTGGCAGCTGGATCTGACCATCCTCTTCATGAACAGTGATGTGTGCAGGTTGTAAAGCTGGTAAGATCAGACCTTCCTGAGGCGGACTGGGCTGGAATTGCAACAGTCCTGAAGGAAAGAAGGGTAAGGAAGAAGAAAGGAAAATGTACAATGAAACAGGTAAAAGTAAGGGTCATATGTTACTTAGTAATTATCAAGGGTCTGTAACTGTAACCCATGTTGAGAGTAAATACCATAAGGGTGGTCACTTGCTCTGACAGTGACAGTATTAACAGAGTTATTGGGATCGATGCTGGCTCCACTGGTGGGGGTGGAGCCTGGCTTTCCATCAGAAGACTCTGCTGACACTAGAGTAATCTGAAAAGACTCTGAGAGCTCTGGGAGGTTATCGTCATACACCACAAGGTTCAGTACCTGAGGGAAGGATTGGTAAACATTACCTCCAAGATCAAAAAAGAAAAAGTGGAGACTGTAGCCTTTACTAGTTTTAGAGTTGTGTGTTTTTAAACAAACAGAAGTAATAGTGTTTATGTGGCAGCATTAAATACAAGAACTTCCCTACACCTGTTTGCTAAATTTCAAATTTATTACCAAGCGCCCTCTAGGAGGAGCTGTTTATCAAGAAACAAGACAGCCAGAGTATAGGACTTCTGTTAAAGTGCACATCAGGAATTTTAATAAAATTATCATTTCAATTTGTAAATATAGCGCAGAGCATTTCCTGCCTGCTTTCTGTGTACAGTGTACAAACATATTTCCTGAATAAACTCCACTACAAGGACCTTTCCCAACCCACAGAAAGACTCAGACACTGACACACCTCCGAGAGCTGTCCAGGTGTGAAAACCACAGCTCCGGTTGCATTTGCAAAGTCTTCATGTGCTGGGCTGTCACTTTTCAAGCTGTCCAGCTGCGTAACAGTGTAGTTCACAAAGACAAAATCCAGAGAACCACGCACACGCTCAATCACACAGGAGACGGTGGAGCCCTCTTCAGTGGTCTGTTGGAACATTTATCAAACATCATTAATGTAAGGATGCAGTTGTAGACTGGCATTTACTTACAGAAGTATGTTAGAATTCAAAGAGTAAGCTTAATACTTAAGGCTAATATCACCATCTAATATCTCTACTGTGGTAGCACTTGATAGTGCATGTAACTCTGTCTCTAGATGGTGTAAAACAAAGGAGATGCTCTGGTTCTGATGGAATGCCATCCTCAGCCCTGCCATCTGTTGTATTGATTGAAACAAGGAGCAGGATCTCCCATTTCGAGTGAAGGAACTCCAGATCCACTTCTAAAGGAATGCCCCCTCTGACAGACCTGTGCTGCCTCACCAGCTGTCGCTCCACCTGAGACGGCACAACACAAGAGTGCACGAGCCCAATAAAATTAAAAGGGACAGCATGCTCTCTCTCTGCAGCCTGGCATTCAGACTGATAAAATATGCAGCAGCACAGAGACTGACAACCGAATGGGTTAATATTACATGTATTGATATCATGCATACTATGTATTTACTGGGCATTGACTAAGAGTTGGCAATTCTACAACACAGGTCCTATAGAGGCATGTCTTAAAAATGACATTTTACTTTAAGTACTTTATCAGTAGATTGACCAACCAAGGCACATTGTGATGAATGTTAGTAATTCCTAGTGTTTATCTTTACATGATATTTTATAAAGGCACCTAGTCAAAAAAATAAATAAATAAAAATAAAGGTGACCATAAAAATATGTACTTTTCTAATGACGTAAATGCTTAGAGATACATCCATTTGTACCACGTTGAATCAGGTACAGTGGAAACTCTCATTATGGGAAGGAAAAGCAGCAAACTGAGAATTCAATTGATGAACCCGGTCCGCTTTTCTAGAAGAAAAAAATTCTAGTCACTAACGTTGGAGGAAGACTGAAACATCATTTCCTTCATGCAGCATCATCCCTATAGTCTAACATGATAATTGAAGAATCATGATATGGAGACATGTCCAAGTCCATGTAAGATAAAAAAAACCCAATGCAATATGACCCTGGTGTTTCATCAATTGCTATACCAACAAAAGTCATTTACTAGAAGAAGCTATTCTGGTCAGAGGAAATCAAAATTGAAAGTTTTGTCTACATGGAAAAACCACTAGAAGTGACAACTAAAACTGTACCTCAGCCTGAGCAAACCATCTGTATGGTTGCATCTGGTGATGGAAGAATCATGCTGTGGGGATCCCTTTCCTTAGCACTCAAGGTGTGACAAGATAAAGTAATGTAATGTAAGCTGAACTGAGAATAGATGGGCAGATAGCTGGAGCTACACACTGCGACACTGATGGAAAATCCGTTAAATGCTGCAGCAAATACAAGACCAGGCCAAATATTCATACTCCATCAGAACAAGAAGTTTAATTTTTTTTTTAAGAATCTTCAAAAAAGTAAACTTTAAGCTGAGCAAAGCTGACAGATACACAGCCCATGGGACAATGAAAGACAAATTCAAAGGTTATCAACTAAAGGGAGATGAAGTAAATGCATACCATACTTTTAACTTTATTAAGCGTGTTATTTACCTTCCACTTCATAACTATACACCACTTTGTGTTGATATACGGGACAAATCTATTATAGGTGAGCTGAGAGCCAAAACACAATCACATTTTGAAAATGTGCAGAGATTGCTGAAAAACTCTTCATCTGCACTTACATCAGGTATGCAGGCCCCAGTGAATCCAAAAAGCCCATTGGCGTTGTCACTCTTCATAATTCTCAAAACAGCAGTGGGTCTGGGAAAGGGGAGGCGCGCGCCTCCATGCACAGCCACCAGCTGCAGATAGAACACCTCCTCTCCCTCCTCCCCCTCATCGTCCCTGGTTTCCACAACGAATGACTTCTGCCTCTCATCCTGGCGGTACCGCAGGTAACCCGAGATGTTTCGCAGGTCTGTTTTGGCAGGCTGAGTGTGGAGCTCGTGGATCTGGCTACGGTTAAGCCTTGTGTGGTACAGGCGCACATCCTGGAGAAGTCCGGTATAGCGCTGTTCACCCTTGAGATCTGACCCAATGAATACTGAAGAAGGTCCTGGGGTAGAAAAACCCAAGAACAGATTACTGAATGCTATTTGTGTAATACCCTTATATTTAAAATATTTAATAACTTAGCAGCAATAGTTCATAGTGTTATAACAAAGCTATACAAGTAAGAAAAGTTTTGCTACTTAATGAAAACAGATATAAATGTCTAAATTTATGTTAGTGTTTCTGTATTAATTTGGCTGCTTTATCGTACTGGATTAAGACAACAAACAGAATCTTGATTAAAGCCACCAGACGCCCGGCTCAAGCTCTTTCTCATTATTCATTTATACACTTGCACCTCTCACAACTCTCCTGTACTTATACAAGAGGTACAAACCTGTCCCTCTGTGGCGAAAATAAACTTAAATTTCACACTATGAAATACTTCTTTGAGTCAAGTTCCCTGGGGCAAACAGGAAACTCGCTTGACAGTTTTTTCTTTATGTCTATTTTGCAACTGTATGAAGCAAAAGAGGCATGAGGTATTTCCCCTCTTAGAGCCATTCGTGAAGCACATGCTATTGTCTGCATTAATTAAAGGGAATATAAAGAAAAGGAGATCCCGACAGATTCCTTTGAACTGTAACAAAATCTAACAATGCACAGGCTGTGCAGCCACTCAAGCATTGTAGAGTCCCAGTAGCTCAGAACAATGAGGCAACAACTGAAGGGTGCCCGAGGGTGAATGAGGGGGTCCACATACGTTAACAGTATATGTACAAATTGTAGACTTCCAGCATTAACTGAGAAAAAGAGAGAGAAGGAAAAACAACTAATGGGGATAGCTCTAGCTGTGAAACATTTCTGAAACGCAAAATTATTGTTTCAGGTAAAAACCCTGAAACAGTTGTTTTTTGTTTTTATAACAAAACATTTAAGCCAAACATATTATAGGCAACATACTGCAATGCTCTAAAAAGAGTTGTGCAAATAGGAGGCTAGTTTATGCAAGGTTTTGTGTGTTGATAGTTTTACTTACACCCACAGAGGTTTAAAGCTACTTTAGGAAGTCACTATAATTGCCATATGTTGCCGTATGCCATACTTAACTGTACTGTTATTTTAGTGCATGTATTTCATAGTTATGATTTATAATAGCAGACACACAACCAAATCATGATATGACATAATATAGTGGCAACAATTGCCTTTTAGAGTATATTGAGTCAATCTCAAAAGAAGCAGTTGAGAAAAGGTTTCAAGAACAAACCTACCGTCATTGATGCCTTCTCCTTTGATGCTCCTCAGGCCACCAGGTATGGAGGTCCCATCCAAGAAAAACTCAATAATCCCGTCATCAACTGTTATCATGACATGTAGCCACATATTTTCCTCCAAAAACTTTTCTGCTGAGGCCCTTGCCACTTGGGTATTATTTGAACCTATTACTGTATAGTACAGCATCACAGTGACATGTGACTCATTGGTGTGGACCTTCACTCCATAGTGCAAACTTCCACTTGTTTTTCCTTTGGACATTACAAAACCATCAGTGTTTAGTCTGGGTACGAGCCAAGCTGAGAAGGTGAAGTTACCCACAGCTGCAGGAGCATCTTCAGGCGAGATGGTCCCGTAAGCTCGTGGAAGACCAGAGAAGAACCAAGTGTCTGTGGCTGAGTGGTGTCTCCTAGCATGAGGCCTGAGCTCAACCTCATCTGGGAAAGAGGCTTGCAGCAGTAGATCGTCCAAAAGAGGAAGGCCCTTTGGGAAGCTTGCAGACACAATCTCCCAGGAAACTCGCACATCGCTGAAAGTGCCCTGCTGTCGGAGAATGGTGAAGGAAGTTACATAGGACATATCGTTTTCATCGAGTACGTCCTCAGCAACGTCTTGGTCCAGATTGTTGGCAGCAATGGCAAAAACACCAAATGGGTCGTCATTGAAAGGAATGAGGACTGAGGCATTCAGAGAGGTCTCTGCAAGTTTCCCCCCAACCCCTGGGTAACCACCTAAAAAAAAAACATGGACATGGAGTTAAAAAGGTTACAAACATTTTTAAAGAATGGATGCAATAATAAATGCATTGGCTCAAATGAAATTGTATGTTAAACCTTAGCTCATAGTCACCTGAAATATTGACCAATCTGAGGACAAAAAACTCATTAAACTCTGGGAGGGTATCAGCGACAGCCTCAAGGACAATTGGTTTGGTTTCTTCCCCAGTAACGAAGGTGATGGAACCCAACGTGTTTACAAACTCCTGTTTTTCTTCAAGAGGTGTGGCTGAGTCATTGGCAAACAGCTGCCAGAACACTGTTACGTTACCAAAGTGTCCCCTTGCTCGTAGCACACTGGACAAAAAGACAAACAAATAAATGACATTTCTAAAAATCTAAATTGATATTTATACTGGTGTTTCAAAAAATAACCAATAAATAAGTGAAGCATGAAATATAACACATGAACATATAAGTTAAATAAACTTAAGTATGATCTCAGAATATATTTCTTACTAAAAATTGTTGCTCTTGCCCTCTTCCACAGGTTTTTCTTCAGGTTTCAAGGAGAAAACTCCATTGGCATCATCGTTGGCTTCAATCACCACATTAGCTGTGTCTGCGCCATAAACTACAGCATCGCCTGTGTGCACATGGATATCATTGGGTTAGATCAAAACCTAAAGCAATGTAGCGCAAAAGTAGAAGTGTAGACCCACTGATAATAAACCACAGTCATATCCAAGGAAAATAAGATTTAAAAAGGGGTCTGAAAATAAATGGTTACATAATAGGCTACTTTTAAACCTTTCTACAAAAAAAAATAAAAATAAACAAGACATACAAAGGAACTTGCAGGCTATATTTAGCTAAAATTACTTTTTCCAATAACTGCTCTGTGGAAAGCCCACACAGTAAGCTGCCAGACTATGAGCACATCATACCAACCGTGTAACCATGTAAGTCCACTAGCAATTAAACAGGCAAAATAAAGAGCATAAAGCCTCAACATGCAGCTGGTTGGGGTTAAACACCAGACCTGCCATAAACCATAGGCAAACTAATACTAATTACATTGAAATTTATAGCAAGACTTTCAGTGATATGACATTTCTTTACTTAGTAGCTGTCTATTCAAACAACATAGAGTAAATAGTAATTTATATGAATTTCAAAGACAGGCTGAACTTGAGTAATTCTACAAAGAGTGCCTCAAAATCCCTGCAACTGCAATTGCAGCAAAAGGTGGTTATACAAAGTATAGACCCAAGAAAGCTGAATGCAAACATTCCTTCCACTTCACAAGCACTAACTTGTGTTGGTTTCTCACATAAAATCACAATAAGATACACTGAGTTTTTCAATAACAAAATGTGAACATTTTCAAAGGGTATGACTGCTTTTGCAAGGTACGGTGCAATGGTTATTTATTTTCATTCCTGTTCAGTGATGAAAATGATCAAACATGTGTCTCCTTTTTTCCTCTATTCACTTTATAAACACTGTTGTACTCACCTGTGGCATGATATAAAACAATGTAAAAAGGTTCATCTGTCTCTGGTATGTCATCATCTTTAATAGCCACAGAGATGTTCTTCATCCATTCTCCCACATCAAACACTAATAATGTGCTATTTGTCAGAAGAGTGAAGTCATCTGCTGATGCTCCACCAAATTCCACTCGATACATCACAGTCGCCAGGAAGTCAGCTTGGCCTGCCCTCAGGACAGTAAAATTAACAACGCCTCCTTCACGAACACGAGCAGTGAATGGTTCTGAGGTGAGAAAGTGAGGTTAAAGGAGAGAAAAGACACCAAAGAGGAGAGATTGATGAATCACTAGTAACACGACAAACTAATAATTCAGAGGATTTTCTATGCATCGTTTGACTGTTACCAGAAAAATATATGGGGTCATCGTTCTTATTAATCCACAAGCTGGCACTGAGTGTGTTTCCTAATCTCGCTCCACCTGTTGCATTTGACAGTGTGATGGTGAAGTTCTCCTTGTCTTCGGGAATCTTATGTCGTACAAAAGAATAACAACAATGCACATTTAAATTTCAAAAAGACACTCAACTGGCATGATTGCAAGTTTTTATGACCCAAGTCTAACAATGTACCTCATCAGGTACAGAGGAGAGGGTAAGGTTTTTCAAGTACTCTCCTTCTTTGAAGGTAAGCTGTCCATAGATGGGCATAACATCTCCCGACAGAGCTGGCTTTAAGCCCCACCAAACTGACACTTCTCCAAAGTGACCTCTATTCCTCACCACAGGGTACACAGCTGAAAGGGAGATTATTAGTGTCACTGTTCAAGGCTTATAATATCATATCTGTGCATTTTCTCTTCAATGTTTAACACAACGTTAGTTTGGACGAAAGCACATTTTCACTAAATGCCATACAAAAGTCTTTGTTAATGCAGATTCAATACAAGTATTAGGTCCATGTGTCAAGGAGATTTTGCTTATAATGTAAAAGTATCTCATTAGTTCACTTACCATGGTGTATTGTCTCTCCTTTGCTCTCATTGATGGTGACTGTGAGCTCTGACTGGATAAACTCAATGACCCCAAAAGGGTCATCGTTCTTGCGGACAGTGATGTTGACCTCCCTGTAGTTGCCTAGACGACTTGGCGGAGTGCTGTGGCTACTAAGTACCACAGAAAATGTCTCATCCAGCTGTATGAAAAACATATGTGTAAAACACTCATTTAAAAACACTAGTACTCCCAAATTAAATGAGTTTTCTTGCTTTGTTATTTTCTATAATAAATAAAACATATAATTGACACCAAATGTACCATTCCTTTATGTTCTCACCTCAGGTATCCCATCAGGTGTTGCAACCAGTGCCACTACCACCTCTCTGTCCCCAGGTTTAAACTCAAGGATTCCTGTTGCTCCATAGAATTCAGCACTGCCTGATGGTGTCACTGTGTATCGTATGAACTGCTTCAGGAGTTGTCCTTGAGATCTGACCACACGCAGTTCCACAGCCTCACCCTCCTTGATTTAAATTGGACAAATTTCACCAGACAGACCAAACAAAAATTACTATAAGATTTAACCTCAACACTTAATACCAAGAGGAACTTCAAAACCCTGATGAATGCATAATCATCTTGGCAGATGTTGACAGATAACATTTAAATTATACAGTATTTTATGTTTTCTAGAAACATTTAGTCAAGCTTTCGGTGTACAAGCATGCATTTGTTTTTTGACTATCTTTTATCGACACAAGCTCTAACTTAAGAATACAGGCTCAAATATAAACATACACCCCCACTACATTAGAACGACCAGTACATCCCTTAGAAAATTGTAGAGAAACCATAAATGGACCTTACCAAGCTCCGCCCACAACCGACCCACGTGACCGCAAGTCTCACAAACAAACCTGGCGGCGTGTTGTTTCTATGTAAACGTGACTCGCTTAGTGCATCATTTCTACCGGATTTTCACAATATATCAGCTACTACAATGGACAGAGGAACTAACAAGTTCATGTCATCATCTGGGAGGAGGTTACTGGTTTCTCAGTCACAAGCTGGTTGCAAACCTGAGGCCAGCAGGTGTCAGTCAGTTATGGTAGATCTGAAATTTGGTTTGATGACTGAAATATGAGAAGCTACAGACTGATAGGAGGAACCAAAGAGCTCTGTAAAGGTAAAGGCAAATCTTCTGAAGTTGGGACATAATTAATTTAATTTCACATAATTATCGCGGTAGAAGCCATTTGTTTGTTAAAATTGTATGAAATATATTTGTTCTATTTGACGTTTGTTGTGGTAAACTCACAAACGAACGAGGTAATTAGTCCAACGTTTAGAAACTATAGCGGCTGTAATGCGCCACAGCAAAGGTAAACAAAGGTAAAATAACCAGAACAGGTGATCAACTCAAAACCACTCCTACCTTTTTACTCTCTCTCTCTCTTTGTAGTTTAAGCACACCTGTTACCGTGGCAACCGCCTGCGCCCCGCAAGACTAGCAAAGATTACGTTAAAAACATAACATTCAGTCCGTTACGATATCAAGTTTCCAGGCCTGATATTTATTTCTCGATTATTAATCAGCGCTTCCCTGAACACAGAGATGGTTGATTGACTAGCTGTACTTGGTGCTAACGTGGCTAACACGAGTAACAGTTTAGTCCAAAGCCTTTTCTGCTAAAATAAAATCTTTAGTGTATGTCAGATACAGACACATTGCATATTGATCTGTGTAGCTAACGTAAGCCTGTGTAGCAGACAGGCTTCAAGGTGTAGAAGTTGTATCAGTTCTGCCATTATGCTGTTCTTAGCTAACGGGAAGCTAAGTGTGTTTGTGAGGCGGCCACGCACGTGACCACGTAGAATGGGCATCAGCCAATGAAACGCGGCCCCTGAGGTAAGGTCCATTGTGGCTATCTAGAGCAGTGGTTCTCAAACTTTTTTCAGTGATGTACCCCCTTAAAAATATATTTTTAGTCAAGTACCCCCTGACACGGGCAAAACATTTTTGGAATAAAAAAGAGGTACAGTAATGTAAAATCACTGTCTGATTTATTAAAGCCAAACAACTTATATCAGTGAACCTGACAAATACATCCATATTGCAAACATTGCATGGTTAAACAAAAAAGAAAAACAGAAGACGGTGACCACCAGGAAGGTATAAAACCAGTCAAAACTGAAATATGCAAAACGCTGCTAATTTATATTGGTCTCTGTAATGGTACAAAATTAAATATATACATAAATAATAATTCAGTACATGAACACACATTTATATTTTATCGAACTTTTTACAAACTAATTTTTCCCAAGACTTATTATGAGGAGCCTACTGATTTTTTTAAAGATATTTTGAAAAGCTTCACGTACCCCTGCAGTACCTCCACGTACCCCCAGGGGTACGCGTACCCCCATTTGAGAACCACTGATCTAGAAGGTCTTGTCATAATTAAGATTAGATCTCTGGCTAATATTTTTCTCAGAAAGGCTAAAGCTCATTTAAACTGTCTGGTTTGCATGACCATAAGCAAAATCCATATTTTTTAATTTGGTTGAGGTCAGGTTCATACCAGTTTAATGTTAGCACACTTTTTACATTCCAAAACCATTTCTGATGTGTCTTTTTACTCAAATATATGTAGGTTATTTATATATTTGAGCCTGGGTTGATAAGAAAATAAAATCACAACCTCATGTGTCCACTGTACAGCTATTTCTCCCAGAAAGAAATTTTCATATTAAAAGCTGAAGATGAATCCGGCTTTCATTTTATATAAAGATTAAACTTCTAACCAGCAGTGCAGATTGCTGTTTTCTACGCCGTCGTGTTACATTTAGACTTACGTTGATAAACCATGGACCTCTGGAGAACTGGGAGAACTCAAACACGCCCCCAGGATCATCATTTTCCAAGATGACAAGCTCTCTACTAGTGAAGCCTACTTTCAGAATCTGATTCTCCATGTTACTCCTTAGAAAGTGATCATAAATAAAGAGAAGCAGATAAGCATCAAAACATTGTAGATTAAAGACACACAGCAGAAAATGAACTAAGTACAGATTTTATCTTTCTGTTCTTCTTTCAGTTGAGAGCTAAAGTTACATCAAACTCATAGCAAAGCTGTTGAAATCTTTGACACGGCACTTTATTGACTTCTTTAAGTTTATGGGGTTTCTTTTATCTAATTTGGGCATTTTAAAAACTAACAATACCTAAAAAGGTTCCGTATAAACTTCTTAATGCATTCCTTGTTTTTTCTGGAGCACATTTATTATTAACTCCATATGTTGAGGCCCTACTGATTAAACCACTTTTAATAACAATGTCAGTCAAGTATGTGTGTGAATCTGTACAACTCCACAGGGGTGTCTGTTTATGTGTGTATGCTGAGAAAATTGGAGCCAAGTAAGAATAATGGGCGTTGCAAAGAAATGGAGTACAAAGAAGGATTTAAGCACTTCAAACAGCCTCGGCCAATGAGCTGCATGCATTAAAACACCATCTTTAAAAGGCTACATAATCAAGGCTGGTTAAATTAGCACAAAACACATACTCTCACGACAAAAAACTCTCTGTTTGATTACGTTTTTCACACCGTGGCAGTATTCCCTAATCTATTCCTACAGCCATCCCCTCCATCCCCCTCTACAAGCACACATATTCCCTTCCCAGACCAATACCCCAGAAATCCAGAAGTAGGCACTTGTCTCAAAAGAGAAAGACTTGATTCAAGTAACACAAAGACCCAGGTTCACTCCACTCTCCACTTACCCAAAGTACACTATAAAGTGTGCAGCCTCCACCCTGCAGGGGAGGAGTGGGAGGGAGAGAAAGCCACGGTTCTCATCAGAACACAAATCAGCAGATGTAGCAACCCCCAATGTCCGCCACAACAATACAGCAATACTGGCCTTTTAAAACTGCATTTCTATTTCCAAATTATATATAGTATTATGCACAATGTTAAAAATGGCAAATTTCCCATTTTGGTAGATCTGAAAATCCAGATCTCTTTCTGATTTTTCATCAACACCAATCTCCCTTATCAAGGCTGTGAGACAGCAGGAGAGAAGGAGACTTTTATCAGATAATGGGAAGGCCAAACAGCAGAACAGAAAAGATTATTTATCTGTCTCTGGACATGCAGGACTTGAGTATGTTGTCAGCCTTTTTAAGAGTTCAGGATTAAGCAAAGGATCAAAATTCTTGGAAATTTCAAATCGACATAGCAACGTTTACGCACCTGTCCAGGGTGAGCAGCAAGGTTTCATTGACCTCAGGGATATTGTCAGCCATGATAGTAAGATTAATAAATGCATCGCTCTGCCTGGAAAGGAAGACAACAGAGCCATTAAATGGTGTCAGATCGTCAGCAGTTACATCCTTTCGATTGACTCCTAATGGCTGAAGACTCCAGAACACCACAGCCTGACCATCTGTCCCGTCACGCCGCAGAGGAAGGCTAACCTGCACAAAGCGTCATCAAAATAAACATAAGCAAATGCATAATACAACACATCCAAAACTACCTGTTTGTGTGTACTTTTGTTAAAAATAAACAACACAGAAAAAAACCTCATATCTTACCATACTGGAATTGTTGTCCTCTGGTTCATAGAGCACTACTGTAGTGTTACTTGTAAAACCAATTTCCCCGTTGGCAATGTCAGAGGTGACAGTCAACGTCAGATTAAGAGGCCCCCCAAACCTTGGGCTGTTCGAAGGAATTGATGGGGCGATGTCAACCAGCTCCAGTTTATTCAACTGGAAACAGGGGGAATCTATCAGTTTACAGAAGCTGAAAAGCTAATACAATACTGATAGGATGTTACTGTGATGCCTTATTAATCAAAAGTAACTTTTCCTACAATCATTTTCTAAGAGTATCTTATACACTTTAACATGTGCACATCTTTCCTGTAAAGTTCCAAAGCTTCACATGTGTCACTAATTAGGATTCTATAGAACATCAAGAAGGGTTTTCTAGCACCTGTTCATTGCTTTAAGGGTTAGCTGTTTGTTTGGACAGTTGCGCAAGTCCCATAGAGCCATGCCAAACCTAAGTGCCAATGTAAAACTATTCACACATGCAGATGAGGCACTTAAACTTTGGATGACTGCAGTTTAGTCAAAAGTACTACCCCAAATAGAAGGAACGGATTTTCATAAAATCACCAAGCAAAGTGATGCTGCTGAATTACAATTTTATACAAAATTTCTAATTACCTGAATCAAAAAATGTGCTCCATTTTGCAGAAAGGCATCATTTCGGATAGGCAGTATGAGATGGACTGTCCGTTGACGTGAAAACATCACCTTAACAGACCTGCTGACATTCAGAACCTGGTCTCGGGCCAGATTAGAATCTACTGGGCCTGCAGGAATGTAGAGGGCAGTGAGGGTCATGGAGACATTACCCAGTAAGCCACCATCTCTAACAACGTTTAGAGAGAGGAATCGTCCCTGGGGTTGGCTCTGGATGCTCTGTTCTTTGGTTGGGTTAAACCGAAAAAGTCCATAGACATCATCGCTATCTTGAATGTAAAACACCATCTTGGGAGAAAATTAAGAAAGAAAAAATACAATTAATTAATCAGACTAAAAAATATCTGATATATTAATAAATGAACAAACACAAAAAATTTCTATACTGCATTTATTGCACAATATGTTTCCCTTCTTACTCTAAATCATAGGTAGGCAAACTGGTTGATTTAAAATCAATTTGAGGAAATCAGGAAAATACCCCAATTTGATCAAAAGAACCGGATGAAGATCCTTGGTAAGACATTGTTTAATGATCAGCCCCTGAATAAATTCAACTGTCAATCCCTCATGTAATACTGTCTGTGAATTTATGTTTTCGGCCCCCCTGCAACATTCTGGTTTTCAACCTTTACAGTGGTGTCGAGTTCCTCTCTGTTTCATGTAACCCTGCACACTTTGCCTTACAGCTGTCATTATATGGTAAAGCTGCGTAGAGAGCAGCTGAAACACCCATACACAAATTCCATATGAGTCAAAACATAAAGCTACATTTAGGTAGCAGAAGAAAAAAAAATTTTTGCAAGCTTGTCCAGACATGTGTAACTAGAACTGCCTTGGAATATGTTTAAGGCCAAAATATCAATTTAGTCTCATCAAAATGACTAGCAACATAATCTCTGAGTCAGCAAAATATCTACTTCTGTCTGGGAAAACAGAATTTGTTTTCTGAGTGAGTTTAGAAGTATAAAACCTTTAATAAATACAGTATTATTTACAGGACTTTAAAGTTACCACCATAGACTTTTAGGCTTAAGATTATTTGTGTCCCAGGACCCCTGTCTGATTTAGAAAATTATTTTTATTTAACTAACAAAATGATTTCTTATTGGAAATGACACTCAATATACATGAAAAGGAAATGGTTGAGTGGTATTATTTTTTAAAAATAACAGTTTTTGAAAATACAAAGCTGGTGCCTTTTGGGCCTTAATTGTTTTTGTGTAACTAAAATTGTATCATATTTATAAGAAGACAACAAATGATAGAGGGAGACTGGGACAGGAAAGACATTACATGAGTGACTGTAGTAAACCAGAGCCACAGGCTATCTTTGGAAAGGTATTCTCTTTAATTATCTCAGCTCACAGGCGTTAGAGTAGTTTCCATGACTGTTGAACCACGGCACATATATTATCCTGGAACGATCGTCCAATCTGCAGCTCACTACAGTGAGTATCTATTTAGCTTTATGACTTCTAGGTCATCATCAATTATCATTAAAGCTGTATGTTTATTCTTAAACACTTTGAGTTGCCCAGAGGGTGAACAGGCCTCTCATTCTTTTAGCTCGAAAATGAATTTCTGATGTGTTTTTGTATGTGACATGTTGAAAATAAACTCGACTTTGATCTGCCCACTGCTTTCACGCATAGCCAAGAAACTTGGACAAAGATGGAAGCAATAAAAGCCTGTCACTACTTCACCCATGCTTAAAAAAGAAAACACAGCGTTTCACCCCACATGCAGAGCATGCCTGCTGTTTCCGCTTTGTTTTGATTTAGCCACATTAAGGGAACACCCACAGAGCACAGTAACCCACCAAGGGGTCGACTCCTGCTCCATGTGCCAAGTTTGCATCTGTAGCTCACAGTAGGTCACACACACATGCATACCATATGGAGGTCTCTCCCAACAAGTGCAGTGTGTTGTTTTTTCTCTCATAGCCATAAAGC
Source organism: Xiphophorus couchianus (assembly GCF_001444195.1). Lineage (NCBI taxonomy): Eukaryota > Metazoa > Chordata > Actinopteri > Cyprinodontiformes > Poeciliidae > Xiphophorus > Xiphophorus couchianus. The sequence goes on from NC_040239.1 coordinate 20,868,087, forward strand.
AAAAACAGTGCTCACCTCCATAGGTTCGTCAATTTCCGCATTTCCAGTAACAGAGTTGGGCAGCAGTTTCAGAACAAAGGCCTCCGCCTCTTCGGGTTGGTCATCAGCTACTATGTTTATTGAAATCACAGCCGTCACCTGACCGGCAACAAATTTCACAGTTCCAAACTGGGGCGTCAAGTCATCCAACACTAGCGAGGGATCGCTGGAGTTCCTGGTGATTGTCCAGTTTGCAGACACATTGCCGTAGCTTCCTCCATTTCGAACTATGATAATTCCATCAAATCTGGAAAACCCAGTTAAATATATGTAGTTAAATTAGGTTACGTGCAAGTATCACATGCAAATACAACAACTTTAATTACTTTTGTGTCAGGTCTTCATTGATGACGATGGGCTGATGGAGTGCAGCGCTGCTAATTGACAAGACTCCATAAGGCTTGTCATTGGGCTCTATGGTCACCATCACTGCATTGGGTGGTACTAGCACAGCATCTCCTCTGATGGTGTCCTCTAGCAGAACAACGTGGAAGGATTCTGCAATTTCTGGTACATTATCATCGCTGATGTTGAACAAAAGTCTGGCTCTGAAGACCAGTGGAGGGAACGTGATGGTTCTGACTGGCTGCAGGTCCAGGAAATCCACACCTGGAGTTGCGCTGCCCACTCCCTCACCACTCACCACCATGTAATCCACAGACACCTGAAAAAACAGTATAGCAGCTTTATATTCATGTGACTCAATCTTCATCTTTTTCAAGAATAAAATAATATTAATCTATATGTCACTTTGTAACATATAGAGAGTAACATTTTATGTGTGGCCTAAAATTAGCATTAAAAACATCCAAAACAAAATGTTAATGGGATAAGTGAACACAACCTCAGTGTCAACAGAGCCGATAAGTGGCCCATCGTCAGTCAGTCGACCACGGGTCACATTGAGGCCAATGATGGCTGCAGATTCTGATACGGCCATGACAGAGAGGGAGAAGCGCAGGGGGCTGTCATTTCGCCGGATTCTCAGCTGGACACTGCTGGCGTTGGGGCTAAGAAGGGCTCCACCTGCCACACCCGTTAGCCTCACTGTAAACACTTCATCATTCTCAGGGATCTAATCAACAGAGAATGACAGGGACATTTTACTTAGATACCTTATATTCCTCTTTGTCATATTGCAACCACAAACTTTAATTAGTTTTGTTGGATGATGGACAAACAGGGCTACACAGTGGCGCAGTTGGTAGCACTGTTGCCTTGCAGCAAGAAGGTCCTGGGTTCGATTCCCAGCCCGGGGTCTTTCTGCGTAGAGTTTGCATGTTCTCCTTGTGCATGTGTGGTTTCTCTCCGGGTTCTCCGGATTCCTCCCACCGTCCAAAAACATGACTGTTAGGTAAATTTCTCTCTAAATTCTCCTAGGTTGTACAGTACATGGTTGTTTGTCCTGTCTGGGTTGTTTGTCCTGTCTGTCTCTGTGTTGCCCTGGACAGACTGGCAACCTGTCCAGGGTGTACCCCGCGCTTCTCGCCCAGAACGTTAGCTGGAGATAGGCACCAGCACCCCTCCTGACCCCACAAGGGACAAGGGTGTTAGAAAACGGATGGCAAAAAAAAACAGGAAAAATCTAAAAAAAGAGTGCCATTGATTTTTTTTTTAGTCCTTTTTACTCTGAGACATGAGAAAGTCTCGGGTTTAATTCTAAATCCCTTGCCACATGTTCAATGTGCCTGTGGGTAAGACACTTAAAGATACAGTATGTAACTTTTTTTTAAAAAATATGTGTTTTACATATTTGTCACCATGTTAAAAACAATCAATCAAAACCTGGAGGAGTGTCTATGTGCTGTCAATCAACCTCAGGCATGTACTGCTAAATGTGATAATCATGGAGAAACAACTTGTCGTTCCAGAAAAAAACGTTTATCTGCCATCGTCGGTGGCCATGCTGAAGTAATTTTGAATTTGAACATTAGAGATTCTAATTAATACCTGATCATCCTGAATGACGATAGTGAAGTGAGCAGCAGCCTGTCCTACAGGGATTATGATGCTGCCTCTGTCTGGAGCAACATCCTCAATAGCAGCATTGGGACCATCAGAGATCTAGAAGGACAGGGACAGAAAGAGTCACAATGATTTCTATACTTTGTCATTCTCAAAAATATATTTGAAAAGCACTCCCACCTCAAAGTTCACAGTGACAGTCCCATAAGTTCCTTTTTCTCTAATTAAAGTGAAAGGCACATTCCTTCTTCTGGACTCATCAACAACAATCTCTTGAGTCTGAACAAAAGGAAAGGCAAAAAGAACCACAATCATGTACGCTCAAAGGCATTTTAGAGGAATAGAATATTAATAGAACAAAATAAAGCAACCAAATTATGAGCAAATTGTGTTAAGCTTCAGGTCTCACATTCATATCTTTATAATGATTCATTTGCTAAAGGAACGGAGTAAAATACATAATTATGCGGTTCTTACAGAGTTAAAGGCAATTATTCCAAAGGCATTGTCATTGGACAGGATGGTGATGGTTGCCTTGTTTGTTGTTCCCAGTGTCACACCATTAGAGGAACTCTGGAAAACGAGACAATCAAATAGCTTTTTTTTAAAAATGGGCAAATGTACAGTATTTATGTTCATTCTCTTTAACCCCAGTTCCCCAAACACTTTATCCAGACAGTCAATGCTCATGAGAAAGGCCAGTGTGTCTGTCTTATCTGCTGTCTTTGCTTAATTCCAGTACACCCACTGAGTAGCCCTGGTGAGACAGAACAAAGTCAGGAAAGTGCTGGTTTCTGCCCAGCTGCTCAGTCAGGTTATCTCTCTGCAGGGTACCTTTTTAAGACTTGCACTGTGCTCTGTCAATTGGCACTAAACCCTAGCACACTTAAAGTTTCAGCATACCGGTACTTGAAATTACATTAGGATTTTATGGATCTTGAATGCAACTTGGGCTTCTATAAAATGTCAGCAGTGCCACAGGTTGATTACCTCCATGCCACATCATTTTAATGTAGTGATTCAGGTAGCCCAAAATGAGCACTGAGTGCAGTTAGCAATGTAAATAAAAATATTTTTCAGTATTTCGAGATTAAAAAATGTGTACTTTGTAATATCTGAGAAAATACTCTCAGAAATGATCCTTTAAAGTATACCACTCTGTGTGAAATGATTCTAATAAGTAAGTTTCTTATTTTTTTTCTTTTTTTAAAAGAAATACGGTGAATTAATATTTTTAAGATTTTAAAGATGTGCCTGTAAAATTTCTTTGTCACATTCACAAATCATGTAAAGCAGATTTAGAACAAATATTCAACCTCTTATTCATCCTTCTCCACAAACAAACATGCAACAGTGCTTTCATTCAGATTGTTATGCCTTGTTGAAAGTCAACTCACAGTTTCAGACCCACTCCATGGGTTCACACACGTCTTTCTTTAAACATCTAGATACTCAAAGATGAAAAGTCACAGAGGCACAGATTTCCATCCTAGAGGCCAACTTTGTTTACCTTCATTGTACAACCAACTGCATGTTCTTTAATTTATTGCATCTGTCTGGCTTCTTTACTATAATGTGTCAACCAAAGTCAGACTAACATTTTCTGTTAAAACAGATTTCACTGTCAGGAATGATGGATGAAACCCAATCAGCCCTTTATTTCTCACTTTTGCTTGATCTATGACACCCATGGTGCCACACATTCATTCTCCTGACAGCCCATCAGTAAGATGATAGGCAACCATTTGGCTTGAGCTTTGTCCCTGCTGTAGTGTAAACAGAGTGGGCCTCATCTGTTCTTTGACTTGTGCTTCTAGACTTCAACAAAACTTTACTGAATACTCCAATTAAAGAATGATGTGAAAAAAATGTTTATGCAGCCAGCTGTTCAAACCTGAACAGCCTACACATTGATGCACCGCTTTAACAATTACTGATTTACAATGATCTTTTAGCGTCTTTCACTGAGGGGGATGACACCAACTCATCAATCAAGCTTGATAGCAAAAGCCTGCATAAAACCATGGAGATCGTCTCTAGGAAAAAGGATCCCATACTGTGATGAGACTTTGCAGCATATATTACCAGAAAAAAAAAAAAAAACTTAAAGAATTTGAAGCTCAGCTAAACATAAAAAAATACACTTTCGGAAGCAATCAATCAAACTGATGAACAGTCTCAGTGTAACTAGAACACAAAGTACTGTGCTGTGTCTTACTGGATGTTTTTTTTTTTCATGTAATTGTTTTGGAGATGTGTAAAAATCCCATGGTCTGAGGTTCCCAACTCTGCAACGCTATATTGACAAGTAACTCACTGCTTTAAAAGTTACATAAACACTACTCAAATGTACCCTCAAGGATCAGTTTATATCATTACTTAATCTCATACTATGCTATGCAGATGGTCTGTCTGCGTTGATGAAGATTTACTTACATCTGCATGCTGAAAGTTTGAAGCAGCTCTTACTAATGACCTACCCTCTGATTAATTTAGCTGATCACACATCTTGGTGGCAGTTGAAGATTGTGCATAGAGCCCTGACCTTTGATCTCCCAGTTTTCACTTGCTCTTTATATGTGGAAAATTCATCTAATGGGATGGTGAGGTCAATGGAAAAGTTACACTGCCCTGACACAGATGGACAGAGTGAAATTTTCACCATGCATTACAAAACACATGCACTGTGGAGACCCCTCACACTACCTGCCCAACACACAGCCACACTTGCAGCCTGGGTCCTCCTTACACATCTAAAACTCAGATATGAGAAAGGTGACTAAGAAACGGCACCACTAAGGCCAAATAAAGGAAAAAATAGTTTGTGTGACAAAACTTATAACTCCAGACAAACGAAAAGTGGGGAATATGAAGAGGAAAATGCATTAGACCAGTGGTTCCCAAAGCTGGTCCTAAAGTACCCCAGCCCTGCATGTTTTAGGTGCCATTTTGTTTCCAAACACCTGACTTAAATGAATGAGTGATTAACAAGTATGTTAATCACCTCTTCTGCAGGCTACAGAGGAGGTGATGTAAGCATTTGAATCAGGTATGCTGGAACAGGGGTACTTGCAGGGTACTTGAGAACCAAGGTTGGGAGCCACTGTGTTAGACGAATAAAATAATAGCTTTCACATCGGCAAAGAGATAGTAATAATTAAAAGAAAAGTACACTTTTTTATTAATATACACAAGTTAAACTTGATGGCAAACAGGGTGTTTACCTGTAGTTTAAGGTTGAAGGTAAATGTCTCATCTGCTTCAGGCAGGTCATCATCTTTCACAGCAATGAAAATGGTCTTACTGGACTCAGTAGACAGAAGGAAGGCTGCAGCATTAACGGCTTCAAAGTCACCAGTGTCTACTCCCTCTAGCTGAACACAAGTTATCAAAAGAACAAATTGTCACTATATTTTCAAGATTAAATTTAAGGTTACAAATTACAAGAGGAAGCAGTACCACAAAAACATATCAATAGAACAAAAAGAAAATGGCTGAGAAAATGTTGTAAAGTTAATGTAAGTGTAAAGTTTTAAAAAGTGCAGTGATATTATATAACAAAGAAAATGTAAAAATTACGGATTAATCTTCAAGGTTTAAAAAAGTTGTGGTTTCATAGCCATAAAAATGATTCAAGTCACAAGGAGGACTGCTTAACATCCCTCTAATAAGATGGTGAATCGGTAGGAATAATTGCTGTACTTCTGTTTCAAATAAAAGCAGTCAGATAGCATTATACAGTTGTAATTTTGTGACTAGACTGAGACTTCTGTATTTTAGCTCATGCTAACACTAAGAATCTTGCACTGGTCCATGCATATTTTTGTTAGGCATGCTGACAAAATGTTCTAAACATGTCCAAAAGCACACACAGTAATGTGCATGTTTCAAAAATAACGTAGGGATATTGGGAAATGCAGGAATCCCCTCTTCAATCTGCATTGGATGGCTGCCTTAGCTGTACAGATACAGAGAAAGAGAAGCTGAAAATTAGCTTCCTTCATGTGGTTCAAATAAAATCCATCAAAACATTCCATACAACTATAATTTCTGCACAATCACATTGATTTCTTGACAAAAAATATATAATCCTATCCTTGACCAAATTGAAAAACACTAAGTCTCACGTGTTCTGAAAGATTCCTAAGAAGGAGATACAGTATATCTGAATAAAGACAGAATAATTGAATGAAAGGCTGCAGGATTTCCTGGGAAGAAAAATGTAGCTACAATGAAACAAAGGTGATATACTAGACCTACAAGAACCAAAGCTGTCACGTTGATAGGGTCTCCCAACCTCTCCACAACCAGTCGGACCACAGATGTGCTGGTTTCGTTGACGATAAAGTCCGTCTGCCCCAAAAAACGCAATGTGGCTGATTCACACGAGGTGCCAGGGATGGACAAAGCCAGAATCAACCCAGCTAGCAGGAGGACAGGGAGCATTCCTGCAAAAAGAGGATGCAAATAAATATTTTATACAGAAAGAGTGATACACATGGTAAAATTAGCTGTTTACTGCTGATTTGTATTTTAAAAATGTTATATTTATATTCAAATACAATGACACTACAAAATTTAATCTACAGCCAGTGGAAACAGGACATATGTAGATTGTACATCTAAAATTATCTTATTTTTACTGGCTGCTAAAGAGCAAATATGATCATTTTTGCAACTTTTCCTCTTAAGATGTGTTTAGGATTACAGCTCACAGTCATAAAATTCAGAAATGTATATGTAAAAAAAAAAACAATAGACAGGAATATCCACAGCTCAAAGTTGTGAAAAAGCAAATACACTGCATTTGAAAAAAGCATTAGTAAAATTTCCAGCTGGAATTTGAATTTATGAGGTGAAAAGTTTCATGATGGTTTATCTTGCGAGGAAGAGGTCAGGCTAAGTTTTATCTGAGAGTAGTGGCATGGGAACTTAACAAATCAGTATTTAGATATGCTCCCTGATGAGCCCAAATTACTGTTACCAAATTACAGTTCACCACAGTGTAGAATAACAATTTCTAGTCCAGTTCTGACCAGTATTGTTACAGGCATCAGTACTACAACATGTCCAATATGTTCAAGCTAGCATTATCATACCATATATTAAATTTGTGATACACGAATTGATTGTACATGAGTCGCATTTCTCTCCATAATCAACCCTTGTTTTATTTGTGGCAGTACAACAACCCTACAGTAATAATGTAGATGGAAAGTTTTATTCTGAGGACCCATGTGCCATGCCATTCAAACTTTTGTTTGTCTTCTGTCAGGATCTGTGTTTTTCTGTGTTTATTTAGAGTTTTCTGTGTCCTTGAGTCTCTTCGTTGTCCTGTCCTCCCCTTGATTGTTCCCAGGTGTGTCTCGTTTCTGTGATTACCCGCCCATGTATTTAACTCCACCTGTGTTCCTTGTTCCTCGTCGGGTCCTTGTCGTTGTCAATGTCTAGTCGTCGTGTCCATCTGCCTGCTGCTCGTTGTTTGGACTGTGTTCCCGTCATTAAACTCATCATTTTCATTTCTACCTGGGTCTCAAGCGTCTGCCTCACCTCAACACCGCACCGTTTCATGACATCTTCAACTAGTTTTCTCTCCACGTTTTCTGGCACTACAATGCTACATCAAGCTAAAATAGTCAGACCACATTTGAAATCAAATGTTCTCTCTTTCATTTGGCTCAGAACTAAAGAAAAATCAATGCTGAGGAGAACTGGCTTTGAATTTTTTTCTAACAATGAGATTCATGGACTTCTGCAGATGGTTCACCCTGACACAATATGCATAAAAAAATAAAAGCCATGCTAAAAACATTTTTACTAGATCAACTTTATGCTCACAAACACCTCCTCCAATCAGTCTGTTTATCTGACTGCTGACTCTTCATCCACTTGAAAATTTCCCATTAAAAAAGTGGAGGTTTCCTGGTGGTGTGGTAGCAGACATGATGTCACAAGCCATAAATGGAAATACATATTAGGTTTGGAGGATGTGTCTCTAAAGTTTCTTATTGTGTCATAAATGTGTGTTTTTGAAATGCCCATCCACTTTGATAAGAAGAGATTGTCTGATTTGTTTCAGGCTTTCTTAAATATTTTTGTATGAAGCATTTCTTAGCTCTCTCAGCCAGAATAATCCTAAAGCTGGATGAAGCCTCAGAGGCAGTTGTCATGGTTAACACAACAAAACATCACAGCGTGACAAGCGAGGTGGAGCCAGTTCGAAGCTTAACTGGACTCGTGATCGTTCCCTTCCTTCCCGCGTCTTACCCATCCCATTCATAATGCACACCGCACAGCTTCACCAACAGCAAAAACACAGAAGGTCTTTCAAAGTCTATTTACTCTTAATTACAAGGTTTGACATCAACATCAGCAGCTAGGGTTGATGAAGTCATGCTAGTTGGTTATGTAAAAAAAACACCCCAAAAAACGCAGAAATACCTAAATGACTAAAATATCCAATTATTCAAATTTTCCATTCCAGTTGTTTTACATCTGAGTTACCCTTAGTTTCAGTTTGTGTTTAGATGAAAAGGCATTAACAGTACAAGAATAATATGTAGCACTTAGTAACACTTAGTTACGGATGAGGCAAAGAAAGAGCTTATTACGGGTGTGAGTGTTTCGCGGTGCCTAGCTGAAGTCAAGGGCATGCGTGTGTGTGTGTGTGTGCGTGGGAGGGTGCGTGGGTGTGTGTGTGTGTGTGTGTGTGTGGGAGGGTGCGTGGGTGTGTGTGTGTGTGCGTCTGCGTGTGTGCTTGTGTCACGTCCCAGCCACAGCACTGTAGAGATTGCTGGAAAATCCATCAAAAAAGGATTTAGACTGGTGGTTAGTGGGGACGGGTGGAGGGTGAGTGGAACAGAGGTGAGTGTGTTGCTGGACAAAAAGGAGCCAGGGTCGAGTAAATCCGGTTATTTGCCCTGCTTGTCCCAATTGTGGGACTAAGAAAATTTCTTAATTCACAAGCCTGATTGAAATGTTACAAACTCTTGCTTTCACATCAGCTCTTTGAGAGCTCCTTGTAAGACCTAACTGCTCAAAGGTTGAAATGGCAATTATCTCCACAATTCTATCACCCAAAACTAAACATATAGATTCAATTTAGCAACAAAGGTCAGACTCTTAAGCATTTTTCTGGAAAACATTCTGCTTCACAACCCCAAATTATTCCACTAAACGGGAAAAAAAAGCCTTTTATTATTTAGATAATCTCTGTGATTGATGGTAGCAAGCATGCAGCACTCTAACCTCCTACAAAGCTACGCCAAAACAGAGAGGCGATCCTTTTGCATCCAATGACTGAGATCCTGAACTTCCTTCAGAGGGCTTGATACAAAGCAGATGCTGTGTAGATGGCACAGGTTTGTTTTACAAGTGGTGGGACAGTTTTTGTGCTCAAGTCATGCGTTTTGCCAACCCTGACCCCAGGGATCAGAGGGGCCCCAAGGACCTGTCTGTCACAGCTAAAGGCGGCGTGGAGCGCCTGGCGCAGACCTCTGACATTGACAAAACCCAAGAGTCAGAGTTCATGTAGAGAGGTTCACACACACAAAAAAAAACACGCAAACATACCCATTTTTACATCAGCATAAATATGTGAATTGGGTTTCAGGGCCGCTACAATAAGCAGATGCAGCTTTTTGCTTGTTCGGTTTACAAAAAAGTACTCAGTAAGGTCTCAGTCTGAATACTCAGTCTGGGCATTATGCTTACATTTTCAAACTTTCTTATTTGCAAAATAGCTCAAGCTCATTCAGCTATTTTCAAGTTTTGCTACTAATTCCAAGTCCTCTGGAGATTGACTGGACCATTATAATATGCCTTGATCAAAATTGGTCCATCATAGATCTTATTGTATGTTTATGGTGACTGTCTTGCTGGAAGGTGAACTCCCACCCTACTCTCAAGCTTTTTACAGTCTCTTACAGCTTCTTCCAGGGTTTCTATTGTTTTACCTCTGTTCACTTTCCTACTACCTCAATAAAGCATCCATTTCACTTTTTATGATCAGCATGATGTTGGCAATACCTGGCAACACCATCCATTTTGAGGATGGTGCGTTCATGACGATGTGCAGTGTTGGTTTCTGACCTCACATACGGTTTTGCACGTAGGCCAGAAAATTTTATTTATGTAATTTTAACTTTGATTTTTATGTAACCAGAGCACCTGCTTCAATAGGTTTGCTGCGTCTCTTGCATGGGGTGTGGTAAATCTTAAATGGGACATATTAAGTCTTTGCTTCGAACAATCGTTTTCTTACATCTTAAAATTGATAGTTATAGTTAAAAAATACTCTGTTAATTTGAGAATGGGAGAATGAGTCTACATTGATGATTCCAAAAGGTATTATGATATATGGCTGAAAAACGTATTACAATATAAGCGTTTCATATCATTCATTATTAGTAATTATCAATATCAATAATTACTGATTAGTTTTCTATTTTAAATATCTGAAACTGATGTCATGATGTCTCCTGTTTTTATCCACATTTTCAAGCATTTATGAGGCAAGATGGCGAAACCTGAAATTGCTGCAAGTTACTCAACAGGTAGTTGCTAAGTAACCAAACAATGAAAGAGTTAGTTGATACCATTCACCTAGTGGCATAGATTAGCTGGTCGTGACAAGTTGAGCAGCCAAAGCTTTTCCTTTGCCTACACCTCCCAGAAAGCTGTGCGGTTTTTGGATCTGAGTTCAGTGAATATTCTATATGTTGAATATTAAATATTCTGTCAGATGAATTATCTATTGATAATGATCATGTGTCTGTCGCGATATATATTGTTATTGATTTATTGCACTAAAGTACCTTTTGGGGATTATTGTGGTGTGAATTTCTATTAATCTGAATATTCCAAACCATAAACCAAAGACACAATCTCAACGACTCATGCTGCTGAGACTGGGCAAAGTCCCATTACTGACATTCCCCTTTACTCCTGGCTTCACACAACTGACCTCTTATTATATGTAGACAAGCTTCTCTGTATAACCTTTTTTCACTTAGTGCGCTTTAAACTACAAGCCACAATACATCTTCAAATAAACACATAAAAACATAAAACAGTTCCTTATTTAATTCTACAAACCGGTGATACGCTGGAGCCATTTTTTGGGTTTCAGTATCTCACCACAGGAGACTTAGAGGAGCCAAGGATCAAACCACCAACCCTGTGATTGCTGGAAAACATGTTTTACCTCCTGAACCACAACATTACATTATTTTCTGGAACCCAACTGAGTTCACTAAGAATCGTTTGCCTACCATGTAGAAAATTGTATTTCTTGATGTAGAACTGCCAAATGTACTCATAACAAATAGTTGAAGGCAAATGTAAACATATTATTGGGTTTCAAAACAAAAATGATTTAAAGTTTGCATTCAAATTCCACAATTCCAAGCTGCTCCCTTTCAACAGTATATTAGTTTGTTAGGTCCTATGCTTAAACATGTTTTGGAAAATTGATTTCCCAGCTGAACACTGTTTTTCCTTTTCAACATCCAGCCATTTCAAAATGTCAGTCCTCTCGCAAAAGCTGGCCTTTTTTGCTGATGAAAGCTAAAACAGACAGTACACTGATTATACATAAGGTTATGACTCTTTGTATCAACGAGCAGTTAACTACACTGTCCTTCTTTAAGTATTCTTTAGACTTCTTAATCAATAATAGCGATTTTGAACCAAAAGTTTCAAAATGTAAAAATTCATCATATTTGTATCACATGCACACAAATCAATCAACAAATCAAAAGCAACTCGAGAGTCTGCTTTATCAGACCTTGTCTTCTTCATGATATAAACACCAAACCTTGTGAGTTGGATACAATTCCCATCGTTTGCATATGACTGTATCAGCTTTGATACACACATTTGAATTCTGCTATCCATAGCTGCGCTACCGCAGTACAATATTTCCTTTAACAAAAGAAAACCTGGAAATGTCGGTATTACTGTTTTAATTTAGTGCAGTGCGCCACAGTAAAGGGAAAATAATGCAGAAAAACTGTTGAAGATCAACTTAGAACCACTGGTATTCTGCTTCTCTCCTTCTTATTCTTTGCAGTAACAAAACTCATATTTGTGAAAGTCCTTACTGAGGGAAGAAGACTCAAACATACAGCAGCTCTTTTCAATATCTGCTGAAACTTTGTTTTCTTCTAAGACATGTTAGCTGTTAGCCTATCGCACACAAGGTGTGAAGATGGTTCCAATATATTATTAATGAAGAATCAGGACAGCAAAGCCTGTTAAGGGTAATGTCTATACATTACCATAAAGACTAAATGATTTCACTTAGAGTAATATTGATTTTTTGTCTTTCACATATTAATTAAGAAGTCTGCTAAATTTGAATGGCTCTTATAGAAAAGAAATGTCGTGTGACAGTGCACTTCCGCAACTTGAGGTGAATGTCAATGAGCTTTAATCTGTCTTGTAAAGAAGTAAAAAAAAATATGTTGTTTACTTATATTTGGTTTGACTTATACAAATTCCTCTGTTCTGGAGGGCTTTGTTGTATTTGTAGATTTTGACAAATAGAAACAACCCTAAGATAGAGAGAAGCAACTGTTTTATCACCAAGAAGATTTTATTGATAAAAAAGGGCTAATTTTCAGTGTATCAAAAAAGTTTTAAAAAGTATTCATTTGTTTACTTAGAGTTCTTCAAATCTAAATTGACTCAAGCTGAAATTCACAGGTCAGTTTTATAAAACTGATGGTCAGAAACTGTCCAAAATGATCGGTGCAGCTGGATCATATTTAATCTTAAAGGGGTCATAAGACATTGAATGAGATGACTTTAATATCAAATGTTGAAGCTACATTCTTATAAACATGAAAAGGTTTACTGGAACAGCATGAGGGATGTTATGTCTCTTGCTTGATCTTAATCTTATATCTGATCAGCACATATTCCACCTTATGTCATCTATTTGTAACCTCAGACTTTTCTCAATCGCTAATCAGGTTATAAAACCTGGAAACAGACTACCTCTTTTGCAACTCCCTAATACTTCACCTCCCTTTCCTTGGCAATTCTGAGCCTTTCACCTGTCAGCTCACCTTAAAGCAACATGCTGGTGTGAGGAAGCTGGTTCACAAAAACCTTTCACATTAGATCCCTTCCAGACACCTCCCACACACAAAGAGAAACCGCGATCTAATGGATATCCCTATCAGAGCGGCTGAGAAGGTGTCTCGTTGCAAAGCTGGTCCTGGGGTCAGTGCTTACCGCTGATACCTCTAGGGTTTCTCCTGACAGTGGCCGATGTGTTGTAATCTTTGGCATCAATTATTCACGGCAGGTCGAGGACTTCACCGTCAGAGAATGGTAGTAACTGTGACAGTGCAAGATTCAGGTGCCATGCGGTGACTCCAGCAAGTGGTTGGCATAACTGACTTGAATGGAGAAATTTTTTTTATCAAACAAGAAGGTCTAATTTTATTTTTTATCAGTGCAGCTTCTGTTATGCAACTTCTTCATGAAAAATACAAGCCTCTGTAACCCTACATGAGGACTTTTCTTTTCCTTGTTATTTTACCAAGAACTGCAAACTTTAAAAGTGGAAAGTAATACTTTTGCTTCCGTTTTGGTCGAGGGTGTGTGGAATAACAGCCTGCAGGGTTTTTAATCAAGGGCTTTCCCATGATTCGGCGTCCTAACCCTGAGGCTTCCCTGTTCCTGAGACGCCCGTGGTGAAGAGTGTGTGGTTATATCTGGCAGTCACATGCACAAACGGCACACACATATATGTAGAGAAGTTATCTCCTAACTGTCTAATGCTGGGAGGCTAGTTGTGGGATCTCATTCATCAATCTTACAGCTCGACTCAGTGAAGTGGAGTCAGTCTGCCCACAAAGAGAAATGACTCTGTCATTAAAATTGACTACTATAACAGAGGTTCCAGGACATTTGCGTGTCTCTTCTCTGCACAAATTCACACCGGCCATGCAATCGGACAAAATAACCGATTCTGACAAGGAAATGAACAAAAATAGACAGCGATATATACAGAAAGACTGTAAGACATGGGGAAAGAAATACGCTATAAGGTAAAAATATTTACAACTCTTGGGCTTTTCATTTTATTTTATTGGTACTTTTTTCTGACAGAGCAACACATAAGAAGTGCATAATACTGAGATAGAAAGAAAATTGGGGACAGGGGGTTCTTTTCATCTCAATTTTAACAAATAAATGCTGAAAATTTTGAGTTACATTGTATCCAGCATCTTCTGATAGCTCTAAATAATATCCAGCACAACAAATTGGGTAGTCATGTAGTCATTTACCTAGCAAATATGAACCACTTCTCTGTAAATGGCACAACTGCAAATATAACAAAGCACTGCATTTCAATCTAAACTATTAGACTATTAAAAGAGCATTAATCTGAGGAGCAGGCAAGAGACCCATGGCAACTCTGGAGGAGCTGCAAAGATCCACAACTCAGCTGACAAAAAAAAAACTTTCAACAGAACAACTACTTGCCTTGGAGCCCCTAGTGTGGAGGGAAGATGTGCAAAATGGATGAAATCAACACTAAAATTTCTGGGCTCCATGCAAAACTCTAACATATGGCTGAAAACTAAAGCAGGCATTACCCTGAACACACCATCCCCACACACCAATTTATGATTTTGATGTAAGTTTTGTTTGTCCATCACATAAAATCCACATTAAATGCATTGAAGTTGATTGTTGGAATGTGATGGAATGGAAAAAGGGTATGCATATTTTTACAAGCCACTGTAAATGGTAACTGTACAAAGCCAGTCCTCAGGGGCATATACACATTGTGGGTGCTTTGTGGTGGGATGTCAAATTTATTATTTACTGCAACACTGAATATATAAATGGCTCATTTGAGCTTCATGAGGTCAACTTCATTCTTCTTCAAAGGAAAAGGCAAACATGTTCAGCTTCACAAAACTCAGAATGTGACAAACAATTCCACTGTGCTGTCCAATGGCTGTAGGCAAAATACAAAACGTCTGTTTGTTAGATCGGCTTGTGTATGATTGCCTCATGTTCCGTGTTTGGCATCAAACCACAGAGCCTCCTGTGCTGTTTATTGAACCAGGTCCTGTTTGAGCTGTTTTCCACACTAAGTGATGCCACCAGGCCAATAAGTGTCAGGCCCTACCTCAGAAACCACCCACAGCCCGTTCTCAGCCCAGCGCGACCACGGCTGCCATTCCTACTTAGAGTCCCAGTCCATAATTGTGCTTCACATGTTATTCTGTCACTGGTATTTTTAGATCAGCAAATGTTTCCGCCGAATAGAAAAAAAAACATAAGTTGGGGAGAAGAAATTAAGAAACGTAATAACTGGGTAGAGCTTAAACATGCATCTTTAAATCTGACAAAGTTCCTTACTCATTGGATTTGTTTTGGAAAGCTCTGGGGCTGTATTTATTTTGAGAGGGGAAAACAAAAATCTTTCCACAAGAAGGAAATAACTTTTTCTTCACAGCAATGCTGGAGTCATATATTGCAACCAAAATATTCGATTAAACCAGGGAGGACTCAGAAACCAATTGAATGGACACCTCTCTAAAGACGAAAAATCCAAGAGGCCAGCCCTCTGACTATTGTCAGATGATACTTTTCAAAGCAACCACTTCTCCTTCAGGGGCAGGAGACTGCCAATCAAGTGTGCAATTTACTGTGAAAAAAGAAACAGAGAGAAAGCCAGAGCTTTCCTGATGCATTGTCCACACGGACTTGGTCGGCTGCTCTCAACTTCAGCCAATAACATCTCACATCTCCTACCAAAAACTAGAGTTTTCTTCTTTTGGTAGTGGGAAAGAAGGGATAAAAAAGGGAAGTGGTTCCAATTGAGGAAAAGCAATTTTGAGTTTTTTCCAGTTTCTGCCGACTGATTGGCATGTATGACAGAGTGACAGAAAAAAAATACTCCCAGAGGATTAAACAAGATTTTGTCCTCAATAGCCTCACAGAGCAAAAAGAAAAAGTAGAAAGAGTATTGCTTCAATGCATGTAACAGGTTGGAGTCTGGATGAAATGCTAATTACTCTTCAAAGGAGTTCACAGGACCAGTTCAACACAGACGTTAGGCTCATTTTGAGAGAAAATTGGTTTGATTCACAACTCGGTGACCAGTGCACAAATTTAAGGAGCATTCTTTTGTTAGCTATGATCATGTTTAGCATACTGGCCACCTCTCCAACAGAGTCCAAAGCTTCATTTTTACACTAACTTATTTTTTTGTCTCAGCTCTACTCAATTATTTCCATAGGACATGCACCAACACACATCCTTGGTACACTGGATGCGAGGCATGCCCTCCTTTGGGAAAACTGAAACTATTTGCTAATTACTGTGTTGCCACTATTAGTGGTACATGCCCGTAGGAACTAATTTATCTCCATTCTGTGAACAAATATTCTACATGAACCTGCTCACAAAGATATATCATAAGACAAATGTGGCATCCATATCGGATGCTTAAATTGGGGTTGGGTTCAGGACCTAGAAGTTTTGAAGATGGCATTGGACAATCTATTTGATATCTTTCTATTTTTCAGTTTTCTATTATAAAATATAAGACAGATTGCCAAAATTCAGAGTATTTGTCATTTGGAAAGAAATTTGTCATCTTGCAATAATAATGATCATCTATAACTGATGCTAAAACATTTCTCCACTGTTGGTTCCAAAAGATTATCAATAGCTTCCAAGATACAGCTCTGGAAAAAATTTAAAAACTACTTAAAATGAAATATGTTTGAGTAAAATGAACATTGTTCTTTTATTCTATGAACTACTGACAACATGTCATGAAATTCCAGGCAAAAATGTAAATGAAGTTTATTTGCATTTATTTGAAAATGAGAAATGGTCAAAATAACAAAAACTATGCAGTGATTTCAGATTTCAGAAGA
Source organism: Xiphophorus couchianus (assembly GCF_001444195.1). NCBI lineage: Eukaryota > Metazoa > Chordata > Actinopteri > Cyprinodontiformes > Poeciliidae > Xiphophorus > Xiphophorus couchianus. Next base: position 20,885,009 of record NC_040239.1, read on the forward strand.
TAATGCAAAGAAAACAAGTTCATAGTCATTTAGACTCAACAATACTAATGTATTAACTAAGGAAGAGTTCAGAAATCAATATTCGGTGGAATAACGATGAGGTTTTCAATGGGGTTCAATGCAGTGGTCTCTTTTTTTCCCAAGAGTTTTATAACTGAGCAAAAAGTATTGTGCATTAGTTAGTAACACAGTTGCACTACTGAATGTTACTCTTGTAGAGAAAGTAGCCTTTTAGATGTTGGGTAATTTTTTTTAGATAAATAGGTTTTGTGAGCAAGTATGCTGAGTTCTCATCACAATTATTCTAAATCAATGTTAGAATAATTGATTTATTATGTTTTAAATGTGCTATTTAAAACATATTTTATTGAGTTTGGGAAAATATCTATCAGTTATAAAACAATGAATTATCCTGATACTTAGATAGATCAATACATAACTAAATAAATCATGACTTATTTTTAAGAAAGAAAATGAACAATTGCTGTCTCTGATAAAATACATGACCTTTGTTTCTACCTAACAAATTTGGCCACATTTCAGTGGTTGGATGCTACAACCCCAGATGAGGATTTTGTGGGAAAAAGTGCAGTCTATTGAGGTCTACCGTATATAAAAGAAAAAATAATATTTATTTAATAAGTGGAAATAAATATGCAATAAGAATAAAAAAAAGTGAAATTGTGCCCTTTTTATTCTGGCAATACATTACAAAATAAGTTAGTTACTTGCAGACAATTAGTAGCTAAAAATAAGGAACAATTAAATCCTACATTTGAATAAATAAAAACTCAACATGAACAAACAATCAAATGGATGAACAGATTCAACAGCAGCTGCTTTCCTTGTTTTCAGTTCCAACACAATCCAAGAGCAAATGTAAACTAATTTTATACATTAATTTTTAGGTTTTAAAAAGAGAGAAAAATCCAATCCAGATGTGAAAGTATGTGAAACGTGGTTCAATTTTGTCCAAATCAACCACTCAGAGATGTATGTGTAGCTCCTCTGCCAAACCAACACACACACAAACACACACACACACACACGCATACACACACACACACACACCCACACACACACCCCACGCGCAAACAAAAGAGAGTATACAACGGATACATAACAGTACAATGTTTGCATGGATGCCAAAAGATTTGGTTTTCATCTCATCTGACTAGAGCACTTTTGTTGCACATGCTTGCTCTGTAAAGTCAATTGTGAAAAGCACAAAAATAGATGCTTCTGAAATGCTGTGGCCCCTAGCAGCTTCTACATGTTTTCTAACAAACTTCCAGGCCTTCACACAACAGTTGTGTATTAATACTGACTGTAAGTTTTGCACTTTATCTAGCAGTATAAAGTAAAGGTACTTATATACTGCTAGATAAAAGTACAGCACACAAATGCCAACCACACTTTTTTATGTTTATTTGTAAAAAAAAAAAAAAAAAAAGAATGAAAGAAGAAAAACACGCATACTTTTTCTTCCACTTCACATTTATGGACTATATTGTCTTGATAGATGATATAAAACCCCAAAGCATCGACATATGGGGCTATTATGTGACAAAATGTTAAAAGTGCAAGTGTTATGAATCCTTTCCAAGAAACGTTAGGTCAAGCCATAATGACCTGTATCAATAGTGTGTCCTTGAAGTAAGCTGTTTTTCTGGTTGCTTCTTAATGCTAATTTTTGTCTCTAACGCAACAATAATAATGAGAGCAAGCAGTGGTAAAAATAAAAAAGCAACAGTAGGAGGACAGATGGCCATGAAGCTTTTCCAAATGGACAAAATGTATGATCCGCTCAATTTGTGCTCTTCAGAGCTGCTCAATTTCCAGGCTGTTTGCAACAAAAATGTAGACATTGCTGTTTGAGTTTGGCTGGATTTAATAGTATTGCGTAAACATAACAAAATGAAATGGATTTTGTCATGATTAACACAAAATGCTGCATAAATATACGATTATGATAATTTTTTTTAAAAAAACAAGAAAGAAATTTCAAGAGACTATTCATCAGGTTCTTCTGAAATCAACTGTGGGTTTCATTACCTCAGAACAAAACAACAGGAATTTTGCATTGTTACATCCCCACGTTTACTTCTTCATGGAGCAAATTGTACAAAACTTTTTCACATTTGGTAATTTTAACACTCCAAACTTTAGTAAATGTTATGATTTCGTGTTCCAAAGTGGTATATTTCCGAAAGGTGAAAGCGAAATGATACATGATTAACTTTTTTTTTTACTATCAGTAGTCATAAGTAAATACTCTGCATAACCACCTTCTTCTTTACAGCTACAGCTGCAATGCTGTGTTTCTACCAGTTTTGCACATCTATAAGCTCTTGCACATGATTCTATGTAAAATAGCTCTAATTCAGTCATGATGGAGGGCCTCTGTGAACATTAATTGACACGTCTTGGCAAAGACAGTTAACATGATTGAGGTCTAAAACTTTGACTGATGTATGTGTTAGAACATGCTTATGAAACTGACCTATTAAATCAGCTCATGTCATCCTTAAATATCAAAAGATGTTTTATGTGAACATCTTCTGGCTTTTTATTTTCCAAACTAAATTATTTACATGGAAAGTATTGCTATCTTTTGCTTATGTCTATTCAACGAGCATTTCTATAGGGACTGTGTTATATGACTATTTAACTGATTTAAATAGGATTAATAATAGTGTCCTCAACAAATAGTGAGGTTTATGAGTCTTTTCTATTGTTATTTTTAGGCCAAAAGCCGACATATTTTGGAGGTACTGGAATTTAACCAATCCTTTGTAGTTCTTGCTGAACATTTAGGCTTGTTGTCCTGCTTGAAGGACAACAAGCCCCAGCCTCAAATTTTTGACTGTCATGTAGTCAGATTCTGTCATTCCTAAAGAAAAGTAACCCCACAGCATAGAGCTGCCACCACCTGATGCGCAGTGTTGACTTGTGCCACATATAGAGCTTTGTATGCGTCTTTTAAATGTCCTGAGGCAAACTGCAAACAGGACTTCTTGTTGCTTTCTTTCTACAGTGATTTTCTTATTGCTACTCTTCTATAAAGGCCAGATTGCGGAGGGCCTGCCGAACAGTTCTGTTGTCAACAGATTCTCCCACCTGAGCTGTGGGTCTCAGCAGCTCCTCCAGAGTTGTTGAACAACCATGTCTTTGTCAGTTTGCAGTTGTGCCATATTGTGTCCAGTTTTGAGTGACAGATTGAACCATGCTCCATGAGATGTCCAGCGCTTCGGGTGTTGCTTCACAACTCAACCTGCATTACATTTTGTGGGTTAAGAACACTTTTCCAAGGAGGTGTAAAGACCATCTTTGTTCAGCTTTTCCAAACAACGCTGCACCTGTGTCACACAGATCTGCCAGGGTAACCTGTTGCAGACCTGCACAGTTTCCTCCATTGCCACACACTGGGAATGGGATCTCCTCCCCAGCATCTCCACCAAACATCAATCTCCTCCTGTCTGTGACGTTGAACACTTCAGCACCTCTCATAATGAACAGGCTACGTTTATGGCTCAGCCCCCCTTTTGTACTGTGCAGCCGTGGGGAGGGGGTGAGACAGAAGGGGAGCGAGGCAGGCAGTAAAACAGTTTCCGCCCAGTGAATCACATTCAGACCCTCACACAGGCGAATGGGGGCTGACCCCTGCCAGGCAATGACATAAACACTGACAAACAAAGGGACCCAAGCCTCTGGGCAAGTGAGGATCTTAGTGGACACCAAAGCTGCAAAGGCCAATCCAATGAGGCAGAGAGCGTAAGCGTCAAGAATATAAAACTTTTGCTTAATTTTTAAACAAAGAAACAGAAAAAAAAATGCCTGAAATGTCCACAAATATAAAATGAACAATAGAGAAAGATGTGAAGTCTGATGCTGAGGAGGAGCAGGTGTAACTGCTGAATGGATACAGAAGCGGCTCTCACAATCCCCGGGGGAGAGAAAGGATTTAACTCTGCTGAGGCGCCACAGATGAAGCAACAATAGAGATTTGCCAGGGACGCACCAAGATGACATCACGTCAGATCAATTAGAGATAAGGAGAACGTGTTCAATAATTCACAGACTTAGAACCCTACCAGAACAACCGGCGTGATCTATAGAGCCTGGACATAAAGGCAGAGGCGCAAAGGACGGCTCCATAGGCGTTAATTTAACAGTAGCAGCACATGTGCGCAACTCAAAGTGTGCCAAGATTACTTATAGTCCGGGTAAGCCTATATAGATTAGTCGGCTGGGTCTATGAGAGAGGGTCCCCTCCCTTTGCTCTCCGTGTGTGCCAGTTGTTTTATTTCAGTGGGAGAGAGAAAACCTCACACAAAGCGCCGTGATCACAGTGGAGATCCTGGATGTAACCATGGAAGCGTTTGTCTCCGTCCTCAATGGGCTGCCCCGCCATTCATTTAAACTGATTGCGCTGAATCAATATTTAGGCTTTTCAATTTTATTAGCTGCTCCGAGGGGTATTTTTGGCTGGGCGCGAAAAGAAATTAGCAGTGGCCGAGCACTTTTAATTGTTTTCTTATAGTCTCACACAATGTGTCTGTCTTGGAGCCGTCTGGCATAATTGATGAGGAGGACCGCTACTCATTTGTTGCCTTTATTCTCTGCACTATTAATCTACCATTGACAATAGCTTATTGAACTAGTGATCATTAGGTCTCATTCCCCGGTTTAATAAATCTATAAATTGTTGTCTTGGAAGTCATCATTAAGTCTTTTGTTAGAATCGATCTTTTAAAGTTGTTCTGATCGCCTGACGTTTTTAAGGTTGGCGACCAAAACCCAGAACAGCAGAGGGACAAGACCTAAATAAATAAATAAGGAGCGTTAGAATAAATCATGTGAACTTACCTGACACCTTGCTTAGTCCTTTCAGTCCTAGATAATTTACAATATCTTTACTGCCCTGGATAACATCGGTGGGCGCTGCAAAACTCCTCAGCTCCGCCTATATTCCCAATCGCCAGACATTTAAAACGGCATGTTGATTTCTAGCTTCCCCGAGAGCAGCGTGGGATGGAGCGCGTCTGTCACCTAACGGGGCTGGAGCCGGGTGCAATGTGCCAAACTACGCAGGTTCCCTTCTTCCCTTCCTTCCCCGGAGTGTTTCGGAGCCGCTTTCTCTCTTTCTCTCTCTCTCTACACCTCACGACTCCGCGCTGACTGCCGCCATGTGGGAGCTCCTACTGTATGAGATTAGTTTATAGCTACTCAGAGGCTCAAGCTCATATGTCTGTGAAGTCTAATGAGACGCGATGTTTTAATCCTGTTTCGCCTCGTACGGGGAGAACATGTATGTATGTTCGCCGACGGCGCCACCGTGTGGAATATAAAGGTGTAGCTTCGGTTCGGTCACGGTGTTCGGTTCTGACTATCTGTGCTACCAAGTCAGATTTTCCGCAGCACGGATAGATAGCTATGTCTATCTGTCAGTGCTACCAGTCTAAAACTTCTACCGTGATGTTTACAAACCGAAAACTGCAGCGGGTTGTGTTAATGTTGAATATTATCATTGGATATCATTCTTTGTGTGACTGGGAGGAGTTATACTTAGCATGGCATTGGAACAATTTATGTAGACGACAAAAACACAAAAATATCACCTCCTTCATCAGAATATCCTATGCGTTAAAGGGGAAAAGCTATCGCAGATGTTTGCACTAATCATTTTATGAGAATATCCTACCTTTTAAAATATATTTCAAATATTTGTAAGAATGAAACGGTATCAGACGGGTGATTTTTTTTAATCGAAATTAAATTAAACACAGACATCTACAAATACAGAAGCTCTTTTTTGCGCATTAATACGTTGTATGGCAGTCTATGCAGCGTAGCCACAATGTGTCCACCGAACTGCGCTGATATGCGTAATATACACTATTACACCGCTATGACACAAAATATCGCAACCAACATGCTCCATTTAGTTCACGAGTAATTAATCTGTTGTTTTACGGATTTCTTTGTTAAGGACCACTGTTGACATAAGATATGAGAGCAACAATGAGCATCTCCATTAATTAACAGCCGTTGCAGCACTGGTTTCTTTTGACCTGCTTCAAAATAAATATGTACAACCTGGCACAAACAAATTATTCCACCTTAGCTCACTTCTAGCACACAAACAATTATAGCAGCACTATGCTGTAAGTGCTTCTAAATTTAACTAACAAATGTTTTATTTAGTTCAAACAGGTCTTTAAAAACAAGCAATTTGTAGGACAGAAAAAAAATCATGCGTACATAACCAACTAAATAACCACTCCTTTTCTATTTGAAAAGAACTTATTTAATCCCATCCTTTATCTCAATTTAATGACTTAGTTAAAATGCCCTAATTATCAAAAATTTGTAATTAAAACAATGTTATAATATTAATGTTCCTGTTCGATATACCGTGCTAAAGAGCCAACAAATAAACTATATTACATAGACAAAATGGTTACATGTTTAATATTGTCTCTTTTTCTGTCATCTCAAAGGACTCTGTATACCATCACTAGCCACAAATAGTGTTAAAATGTACATTTTCTGTCAGTAACTAATGTCACATATGTTCTGCGTAATACTAAAACAATAACTATGGTTGGGTTTAATTCATGCTCAGTCTTTAGTGTACGACAGTTCACATTGCTTTTGGCACCATCTCGCGGTAAAAATAGAGAAGTACGATTAGACGGCGACAGCGTCATTACGTAAATATACTGTTGACGTGGCCTGAACAGTGGAAACAGCACGTACGTAAGAAACCAACTAGCGTTAAGGTGAGACCGAAAAAATAATCCTGCGGAATTATGGGAATTACCGTGGACCATTAGCTGCACTGGTTTCTCATGTAACAGGTAAAGACAATTGTTAATGAATGTCCGTAAATCTAATTCCGACTGCAGTTAAACAGCTACAAAAGCTTATTAACGTCAACTAAATATTCCTATGTGGACGCAAGGTAGCACTAGCCTAGCTTAGCTTCAACTAACCGATCTCACTTTCAAGCGAAAGAGAAAACTATTAATGTACACTGCGTTGTTGTTTTAAGATTAACCCAACAGGTAACTCAAATCTTTAGTTTTAACATTATTTTTGCGCGTTTTTGTTTCACATCAATGTCTCCTGCTTGACTTTAATTGACTCAAACTCAGTTTATTGGGATAAAATCGGCCATTGGCTCGTTCAAGACAAAGTAAGATGAACTCTTTCATGTGGCATTTACGCAATAGCTGCGCTTATCACACCCATAAATGGCAGATGAACTAAATGAGTTGTTTTAAGTAAATACATTTGAATTAAAAAATTGTTTTTGTACTCTAGCTTTGTGTTGGCTAAGATGCTCCTCTTTTACTTAGCCTTGTAGTTTTTTACTTTAAGTGATTGTGCGGAAACCACGTGTGGGTTCTGATATCAGGTGCAGTAAGTCCAAAGTGACAGGCTTTTGATCTGATAAAATGTCAACCAACTGTCTTGACTGATCTAAGTGTGCGGACTTAAATAGCAAAGTGCTCTGCTATATCTACTCATCTATTTATCTTCGTATTTTTAGAGAGGAGACTTGCCAGTTTGGTCTTGAATTGCCATAAAGGTTATATAAACTGGCTTTAGTGTTGTGGTATATCAGTATATCGTAATCCATTTAAGAATATAAACTCATAAACATAAAAGTAACTTTATTTAGTGCAGTGTTTACATTTAAGATTGCATTTGCAGCTGTTGCCGGGATTATTAGTTTGTGGCCTGCTCCCAATTTCTGGTTTTCAGAAACTTTTACCTGGGAATATTAATTCCCAGATAGTTTTTTTTTTTTTCTACCTTCCCTGCCACAAGCAGCCATGATTATTTATTTTATGAGGAACGGAACCACATTGCAGTTAAGTTGACTATTTCAACTTAAAGAAGTTAAGAGACACAATAGCTTGTACCTTTCTGACACCAAACTATCTATCTTATCCTGTTTCGTATGTTCTGGACATCATCTAGTCAGGACCGTGTATTTATTAATCCCTAAATAACACTTCTGTAGCCGATGACGACAGACTTTTGATTCTATAAATAAATAAATCTGGATGTCGGATTTATTCAATGTTCTGACCTTACATCAGATTTTTCCATCATTATGGGTTCTTTTGATTAAAGGACATTAGGATATTTCTTTCAGCTATGCTGTATCGGGCCAAACTTGCATGTATTGGTAAAAATGTTTTGTCATATCTGTTAAATTATTTTTGCACAAATGTGCTTGTGCATGCTGTGTGAACAAATAACTTTTTCATCCATCCATTTTCTAACACTAGTGGTGTCGGGAGAGCTGCTGGTGCCTATCTCCAGCTAACGTTCTGGGCTAGAGGCAGGGTTCACCCTGGAGAGGTCGCCAGTCTGTCGCAGGGCAAAACGAAGACAGACAGGACAAACAACCATGCACACACACCTAGGGAGAATTTAGAGAGACCAATTAACCTAACAGTCATGTTTTTGGACTGTGGGAGGAAGCTGGAGTACCCGGAGAAAACCCACGCATACACAGGAAGAACATGCGAACTCCATGCAGAAAGACCTCAGGCCGGGAATCGAACCCAGGACCTTCTTGCAACAGTGGAAACAGTGCTACCAACTGCGCCACTGTGCAGCCCTTAACCTTTTTAGAATTTTAAGATTCGTTTAATCCATTACCTTAACTAAAGCAGTGTTAGTGAATTTTCTGGGTATGTGTTAACTAAATATATATGGAAGTAAGGCATCTGTACTCTTTTTCTCAGAGTGAGGAAAATGTCCAGTAGAAGTCAACACTATGGGTTCCAGTCAGCCACCATGGTGCAGCCGGCCAATGGTGGCCATGCCTACCTGTTTGGGACCAACGGCTCAGAAAACGACCTGTCGGAGGAGGATGGAGAAAGCTTTGAGCTCCGATCACGGGGTAAGGAGAGGCTGCGGAAGAGCACGTCCAAGGAGCGACTGGATGACATCATCTACCTTAGCAGAGACGTCCAGGAGGGCGACACCCTGAACAGCATTGCCCTGCAGTACCACTGCTCAGTATGTCCTGTTTTTTTAAATTTTATTTTTAACCATTTTTAAGCATACAGAACTGTCCTCTCCCCCTCGATTTGTAGCAAAATGTGAGTTATTGAATGAGTTCAGACTTAAGATATCTAATTCGCAAAATTTTTTTGAAAGAAATATGGGATAATCATCTCTCTCTAATCTCAGAGTGAACATACACATTATGAGGTGAAGATGGTGAAGCTTACTTTTATTTTGTTTGAAGACGTGTAACGCTCTGACTTTACACCAGCTGCGTTGGGTTTGCTTTGCAAGGCTAAATTTGCATAACTGCAGCTACATTTTTGTACTCGCATCACTCACCTTGTTCCAGTTTAATCGACAGTCTCAAGTAGAATATGTTTTGTGTAATTCATGGCTGATTTCATCCAAAATAAAACTAGTCATTCACTTAACTGAAAGGAAATGCAACTGTTAAGTAGCTAATAATACATTTAAAAAGAAAAGAAAAGGGTTCTTACTGAGCTCAGTGCTGTCGGCAAATATTTAGCTAAATTTTTTTGTTAACTGTTCCCTTATTCCAAAATAGACACTACAGTATAAACCACAAAGCCTGAGCTTCTCGCGCAGCCCCTTATGTATCATCTTGCGAGCCAAAATGAAAATGATGATGTTCTGGAAATGCGGCACCATTTGTGTAAAAGCCTGCCACAGACATTGCAATTATGTCCTGGAAGCTTGCAGCCATCCGAGTACAGACGTATTGGATAATTTTGCAGCATAAGCAAAGCAGCTCTGTGAGCAAGAGCCTGACCAGCATGATGGGGGGAATAAGGAAAAAGAATCTTGTTTAAATTTTTGCCCTTCGATTTCAATAGATTTAGTCCGTTCTCAAAAAGGAATTATGCTGATCTAAGCAGGAAGCTGCTACCAATACCTAGCTAAAGTGTTAGGTACAGTTTTTGGCATTCTGCATTAAATATATCAAATGTTTTCTCCTGTGTCAGACTGTTTATGTATTTTTTAAAAAATACTAATAACTCAATGTAGAGTATCAGATGCTATTAAATGATTGTTGTTTTGTAGGTGGCGGACATTAAACGAGCCAACAACCTCCTGACAGAACAGGACTTCTTCGCTCTGCGTTCTATAAAAATTCCCGTGAGGCGTTTCAGTGTGCTCACAGAGACTCACAACGCCGGTCCTCCCAAATCCGTCTCACCCACCGGGGTCAGACGGGTCGCCCAGGTTTCACCCGCCGCGCCTCTCCCCACAGAGTCCTCCACGGACTCCTGTTCTTCCACTGACAGCGTTGAAGGATTCCTCCTGGAGAAGGACAAGGACATTGAGCAGCTGGTGAAATCCACGGGCCCGTCCCGGAGCAGCCTCAGCGAGGTCGTGTCGTCTTTGACAGTGCAGCAGCCGCTGCTGGGGGAGGCGGGGTATAAACCAGCGCAGAGAAAGGACCCCTACTACGGAGCGGACTGGGGCATGAGATGGTGGACGGCCGTGGCCATCATGCTGTTTGTTGGCATCATCACACCTGTGTTTTATCTGCTCTACTATGAGGTTCTCATGAAAGCCGAGGTTAGCCACCACGGTACCCCTATCCAGACCAATGGCGACGGGCAACAGGAACAGCTGAAAAGTAAAACTTTGGACGTTAACAGCAAAGACGGAGATCCTGCGGAGGGACTTAAACTGCCCGCCCAAATAAACCCACAGGGAGGCGGTGCAGACGAGGGCAATGCTGTTAAAAAGTCATTGCATGAGAAAACATAGCAGAACTTTGATTCCCACATGTCATAAACTAAGTAAATTAATATTTTTCCCTATTTTCAAAAGGTCTTATATTGATTAAAATAGTTTAAAAGGATTTGCTGGGATCGACTGAAAACGGTAAAGGCAGGTAAATGGGTAGTGTTGCAATAATGTTTGTTTCAGTCTATTCATTTAGATGCTTTTGAAACTAGGAGCATTGAAGGGCTGGAACTAACCTCACATTGGAGTGGTAGGTCAGCTGTTGTACCCAGTAGGAATTACATGTTTTTCTTTGTAATTTATACTGGTGCATTTAAGCCAGCTGTAAAGGAATATGTATTTTAAAGACATTAGATGCATTATTTTTCTTTTATTTATTCCATGATAAATCAGTGGCTGTATCTTCAAATGTTGATGTCTTGCAACATTTTTACAAATCTTTTTTTTTTTTTTCCCAAAACAAGATTGGAACTAAACCACTTACTGTTTTCAGAGGTAGACTGCTTCCACTGTGGTTGATTAGGATTAATTTATTGTGAAAGCAGCTTTAGTTTTACCATCAGTATTGAAATTCCAGTTGAAACCTTGATTCTATTTTTTGCTGGCTATTGAGAACCACCTCATAGTTCCCATTGAAAACTGGGAACATGTTTTGACTTGTAATCACGTGAACTTTTAGACCTTGCTATAGCCCTTTTATTTCATCACAGTGTTATTTTGATTTTCTTTGACACAGCATAATTGAGAAAATGACAGTATGTGCCTTTAAACTGGTCCAGCTTGGAAAATAAATAAATATATTTTCAATACATTATTTCCTTCTGAAAAATTTCACACACTCTTATTTACAATGTTGTTCAGGGAAAATCTGTAGCACAAAATAAAGAACCGCTCTGCGAAAAGTGTTAACTCAAATGTTTGCGTGGGAGCCCCGTCGCTTCAGTATGTTGCTTCTCCATCCATGTTGTCGTCACTGTCGGCAGCAAAATCTTCGCCGTTGTCGAAGTAGCTCTCAATGTAGTCGTTGTCCTACAGAGAAGCAAACGCAACAGTAAACTCAGGCGTTACATGAAGTAAAATGTTTTCAAATTAGCTCTTCATTTACCTCTTCGAGGTCTTCTTCCTCATATTCTTCCTCCTCTATTTCTTCCTCTTCCTCGTTTTTTGCTTTCTTCTCTGGCTCATCGTCTGACTTTTCAGCATTTCCGTCATCTTTCTTTTCCAGTTCCTGTCATGTCAACATACCTGACTGAGACTCAAGAATATCTTTCTTTTTTCAAAAGTAACCTGTTTCACATTCTGGTACATCGTAGCTGCAAACTTCAATGCCTCACCGGGATTTTCTGTGTTAAATCGACACAACGTGGGGCATAATGCAGAAGTGAATATGTAGGTTTACAGTTGACAACATAAATAACTTTAAAGTGCGACATACAAATTTGCTATGATGCCTTTAATCTATATTATGAAAAGTGTGAAATATATAAATGGTGAAACTTTAAATTTTTTAAGCTTTTTTTGTGAACACTGCACAAATTCAGAGCCCACAAAGAAAGCAATAAATAATCTTGGGACGTGCAGTAAGCTCTCAGTAGGTACACATAAGGAAAAGAGAAGAAACTCACATCTAATTTGCTCAGAACATCTGCTGCCTCTTTGCTTGAACCTTTTCCACTCTTCTTATTCTTAGTGGCTGAAATGGTGAAATATATAAATAGACGTCCATGTTATAGTCCCAAAGTCAAATCTGTTACACACATGACGGCTTTAACGTACCTTTTGTTCGAGGTTTTTTTGTTCGGGGCATCAGTTCTTTTGGAAAAAGGTTCCAGTCTAAAACACCAACAAAGATAAATGCATTTGTTTCAGGGTGATTTTTTTATTAAGTTGTGGTTATTTTTTGGCATTGTGGTGTTATATACTAACCTGGAGTCCATGCCTCATCTTCAATCTGTCTCTGCTTCAGGTATCTCTCCGTGTATTTCTCCACATCTGTTTTGTGAAAACAAGAGCAACCTCAATTTGTCTTGAGATAACTGCAAAGTTATACCACACATCTGAAGTGTTTTTGATTCAATTATTGATCCTTGGCCACTAGGCCTGTAATTTAAAAAGTTGGCAGCATTTCTTACTGTTGCATTTTCATTTCCTGTTCAAAACGCTTCACTTGTGGAAAAAGTGAGGCCCTGTGCTTCATGAGCTCAATTCACCTGATAACACTTAGAAATAAAACACTGAACTACTTGCTCAAAACAGTAACTGTGAAATTCTTGTAATGATAAACTAGAGAAATCAGATTAAAACTGCAAGCTGAGATGGCAGCTATAACTCTATCCTGCCAGAAATATGCTCTTTCCCTTTTCCTTGATGTCACCCATATTAAATGTCTTAGGCCCTAAAAGCTGCATTAGCTTCCCTTCCAACAGTCCAAATTGTTTTCCTGCAGACATTCTCACACGTCAGCTCTCTAATGGACCACTCCGCTCCTCACCTGCTCTGCTGGACCGTGCTTTGATATTGTGAGGCAGCCGCTGCATCACGCCTCTCATTTCCTGCTTCAGGGCCAGCATGTAGTCTTCGTCTTCACCAACTTTCAGTGGAACTGGTTTAAAGTCTGTGTTCTGTAGAATATTAGATTTTTTTTTACGATGAAAAAAATATGTAGGTACAGACATTTAAGAAAGTATTACAACATGACTTTGTTGAGTTGCGTCACAAAACAGACAAAAAAGTGAAATGACCTTTTAGCCTTTGAGACAGTTTGATTTTTTTATTGATTAGATTTAATTATGCTTACAAGTTTTACAAGGAAGTTGACATTTTCAAGTTTGCAGTTGGAAATATTAGCAAAAAGATCTTGAAGATCAGGGGGTTCTCACCATCAACTTGGGCCTCAAAATACAACTGCAAAAGTCTGCATTTCCTGCAAAAATGCAGTGTGAATGCTGCAAGCTGAATATTTTTAGTGAAAATTTCAGAAGCATTCGAAGTCAACTGTAGAAGACATGCAGAAATGTAAGAAACAGCCAGAAGCAGCAGAATAAATCAAAAGCCTTCAAAACGCAAAGAAAAAAACTGTAGAAGAGTGAAAACTTTCAGTTAATGCAGAGATCACATCCAAACAGTATTAGAAATTCATGCAGAACACTGTTTACAAAGCTAAACTGTAAGATTGCAGCAGTTTACAAGCTAAAACGAGCTAAAAAGCTGGAGCTAGCTGAAATACTAATGATAGCCTCGAGGGAAGGACTAGCACCTTGATGTACAGTAACATACTCCGTGCAGTGTGGAAAAAACATGTAAAAGATCAAATTAGCTAAAACGTTACAAGGTTGGAAGGAGGGTTGAATACAATTTGTCAGAATGTCCAATGATTGATGTATGTAACAACATCTAATCATCTATTTAACTGTCAAATAGGTGGAAAATCAATTCTTTGTAGTGTCTAAAGCTCCAGGTTTATGCATTACTATTAATCTTTTGGGGAAAACATAGAGGCTGATTTAATTCAGTTTAGAAATACAGACTTGAAAAATATCAGAGCAATGGGAAAGGAACTATACTATAGTTAAGCCAAATGTGAATATCCTTTTTTCACAAATTGTTTATATGGCTTTAACAGAACTAGTAAAATGTCCTTTTACCATCTTGAGTGTTTATAGACTTGGGACTGATATAAACAGAGGATTACATCCCACTCTTTGGAAATACAATTTTGGATGTTTAAGAGTGAAATAAAAACTGACAGGTTATCCTGGGCTCCTTGTGTGTCTCTGTATGAGAGTGTGTGTTTCTTACTGGATACAGCGGGCTGGGCCCCACCCTGGCCTCTGGCATGCTGCCTCTGCCGATGCCCAGAGCTTCTATGTTGAAGGTAAAGGCGCCCACCCCACGGCCCTTGCCTGCCATGACTGCAGCTCTGCCCTGTACCTGCAAAACGTCAATAGTCAACTTCCTTGAACACGTGTTCACACAACTCAGAATGATTTAATCATCAATGCAGCATTAGTCAGCACATAACGTAAAACATCAGATGAATGCATTCAGTCAGAATACTCACTTTGAGAGTGTTATTAGAGAACTCCTTGAATGCAGAATTACAAACTAGACGTCTGTTCCACGGATATAAAACGCCATTTAGCTGCTACCGAGTCTCCTCCGCGTTTTCAGTCCTGGTTTGTCAACATTGAGCTTGTCTGAGTAATTTCTCGTTCTAGTCAATTAATCTGGTGAAAATAATAAAAGAACTACCTCTTGGTGAGATTTATATTACTTTAACGTGTACCGGCGTGGCAACGTGTGCACACTGTGCGAACTACAGACACAAGACACCGACGTGTCGGTCGTGAACGAGCTGTCTTAGTCAGCTAACTCGTTCAATTGAACGATGGGATCAGATTCCCTTTTAGAGAGTCTGGACTTTTCCATTTAATTCCTGCCTGAGTCTAAAGCTGAAGTATACGCCCTCCCCCCGTCCCCCACACACACATACATATATATATATATATATATATATATATATATATATATATATTCTTAAAGGCATACATATTAACAGGGCATGGCTCAGCTCTATTTTAAATTTGGAAGTCAGATCTGGGAGTGCCATCATATGTTGAGTGGGTTTTTGTTTTTTGGAATTGGTAATTTATTTGGTGATTATACTTCAAAGGCTGATAATATTGTTCTCGATTTGATATATTTAAAGATTTAAATAACATGTTTAAAAATACTTAATGGGCCTCTAGTTTAAGGCAAGTCAAACCATAATAAGTCCAAATAAATAGAAAGTCTGTAGCTTTCCTGTGTTTTATACGTACAGAGGTGGTTTTAGACAATGAACTAGGGTTGATCTACAACCTCTGACTTTCTTAGTTTTGACTTTAAAGCTCATTCCTGCTGTATTTTCAACTGGAAACTTGGAAAAAGCTGATTTTTAAAAAAAACAAATGGAATACACTGTGCGTTCTATAAAAGCAACATTTTTCTTTTGAAAAGGTTATGAGCTTTATTTTGCAAGTGTATTGTGACCGTTTTCCATTAGCTTTCAGAGCAACTAGCAATGTGGGACCTACTTTTGCAATAATAAAACCTATAAAGTGATCAGACCTATAGACTATTTGAAAGTATTTTTGAAACTGACATCCGTTCATTTCTATTGCTGGCTCTAACAATATAAACTCTGAAGTTTATGTGATTGTATTGTGGACCAAAACAGTAAACATAAAAACTTTGGATACATTTACATGTTAGAAGTAGAATTTAGTGAACAACCTAAAGAGCCTTGTGACTTGGATCCTTAAAAGGAGTCGGAATTCCCATCACTATGACAGCATGTGTAAATGTAGCTTTAACTTGTGCGACTCAATGGAAGGCGGGGTATGACTACAACCAATGAGTATCCAGAGGAAGTATAGCGTCATTCGCACATCTGACCAATGAGCATGCGCTTTCTTTGGTCGGGTGTGCCTGTAGCAACCATCACATTAGCCTAAATGACAACATATCACCGCCAGCTAAGAGGCTGCTAACACCTCCAGTGACGGCACAATACCCGCTGAAGATAACCTGGACTACTGCATGACTGGGGATGTCTGCAGCCGACTGGTACGCCCACAAGTCGCTGGGAGACGGACTCTTCTGGATCCAGGAGCGATTCTACCAGTCGGAGAACCGAGCCAACATCTGGCTCCTCCGCGGCACCCACCAGGACGTGGTCATAGACACGGGTCTGGGCTTGAGGAGCTTACCTGAGTACATCGACGCCAACGGGCTGCTCGGGAAAGACCCGCAGAGGAAGAACCCGCTGCTGGCGATTGCCACCCACGCCCACTTCGACCACTCGGGGGGTCTGCATCAGTTCCAACAGGTGGGCGTCCACAGCGCGGAGGTCGATGCCCTGGCGAACGGGGACAACTTCGAGACGGTTACCTGGCTCAGCGACAGGGAGATAGCCGTGGCTCCCAGTCCGGGATGGAGGGCGAGACACTACAAAGTCAAGGCTGTGCAGCCCACACACATCCTGCAGGAGGGTGGGTAGGAGATGCTAAGCCTCTCGATGGGGGGTGCGGATCTGAGATCAGACACCTGGAATGATGCATGCAGGGAAAAGCATTGGCTTACCGGTATAAATAGCTGAAAAAGGCCTTACTGAATCACCGTAAAACTGGCAAAAGTCCAACATTGAATTGTCAAATTTATCCATATGCACACCTGCACTAAACATATACAGAGATTTACCTGTCTGAGGCAACAGTGGGAAGGAGCATTATTACAAAGCTTTATCACAACCTGTCTCTGCATTAAAACAAGTAAAATATTATGGTAAACCGTAAAATGTCAATGCCATTTTTCAAAACATGCGATCAGTTGGACAGGTCCGATTCATGAGCCTCCCAAGCAAACCTACAGAGATCAGTCATTTTTTGTTTCTAGCTGCTCTCCCTTATCTACATATCTGTTCTATTTATAGCCAGAGTGTTGATCACTTTGATGTTTCTTCCAAGAATGGAAGCAGAGACTGGGCACACTTCCTGAATTCTGGTATTCAGGTTTACTTTGTCGCAGCATCCACCAGCTTTAAGTTACATTTGCACAAAATAGATGTCCAACATCAGCGATTATTGAGCAGAATAAATCTGTGTAAGGTTCTGGACAAACACTGTTGCAATATCACTGCCCTTGGTGGTCTTCCCTACAAGTAAATAGTCTCTTGAAGGTTACTTCAGTTACATTTCATCACTGTCGTTCTTTCAGAGTATAGTTTCTGTACGGCCAGTAAATATTCAAAAATAATCCCTGCTGTGTCAGAGCCACTTGGTGCAGTGCAGCTGGTATATCTTATTCCATGGCATGCCAGCCTCACCCTTTGTCAAACTGTGCAAGTCATACCTGGTTTGGATGAAATCAATACCAAACGGAAGGCTTCAGACTCTGCACAAGATAAGAGCTAGAGGGGACATGAGGGTCAGGCAAATGTTAAAAGACATTTAATCTGAATACACAAGAATACAAAATATGTTCATACCACCTTCAGCTCCTTTAACATTTACAACCAATAACCCTCGTGCATTTTAGTGAGAATGCAGTGGTTTAGATCAGCATTCCGCTTCTCATGTGAATTTTCAGTTTCTTTATAATTTTGACCAAAATGAATAGAGACTTTAAAAATTATATTTAAATAGCATGCTTATATAACTGTCCATTGATTTGTTTTCCATACACTGAAGTATGTAAGTGTGCTCAACACTGCAAAAGACAATATAAAAAGATAATTGGCCTGCATTTGTATAGCGGTTTATGGAGACTTTCTCCAAAAACCAACGGAAAATTAACATTGCTTGAATAAAGAAGGCAGATAAGTGGAATTGTCAACATCCTCTTATGTTTTGATTTCTTGTGTCTTTTCAGTAGCCTGCACAATTCTATTTTATTCAGTAGAAAAAAACTAATTTCATTAGCAATGTATCCTTTGTGGATTCGAATAGATTTTAATTAGAAAAGAAAGGGGTGAAGATGGCTCTTTGAATCAGAAATCTTGCATAATGCTGGTTTGGATCAAATCATAGTCATGTGTTTGAATGGACAGGTCAAAGTCCAGACTGACTAAATCTGAAAGTGCGCTGACCAAACTTTCAGTCTCTAGATGTTGAATTCATGTGCTTGTTGCATTTTTTGGGGGGATTTTTATGTGCATATAAATTTGAAAACCCTGTATCATTTTTATTGTACTTCACAACCACGCGCCACTTTCTATAAATCCCTCACATAAAACTCCAATGACATGCACTGAAATTTGTGTCTGCAATGTGACAAAGTTCAAGGGGCATCAATACCCTTCGAGTTGTAAGCTGCTCCTACTGTAGAGTTATGCCTGTGCCAGGGCCGGGCCAAGGCTTAAGCAAACTAAGCAGCCACTTAGGGGCCCCGTCAGTGGAGGATTTATTTATTTATTTTAGTAACGATTTCTATGTCATTATAATAACAAAAACACACAATGTTATCATGAAGTGATTTGTTTTTACAATAATATATATTTGATGATGTATGTAGAAATCTTTATTTTATGGACAAAAAGAAAAAAAAAAGCTGGTGGGGGCCCCTGGTGGCCGCGGTAGGTACCGCACGCTTCGCCGGTAACGTGAGCTGCCGTGCAGCTTGCAGAGCGCGTCCAAATGTCCAAACCTGGTGGGTCGGTCTGTCAGTCAAACCTCTCACTGCAGAGCACAAGAGGACAGAAAATGATTTTTAAACCTTTGCTGACAAAGATAAGACTAGGGGATAAGATAAGCTTCACATGTAAGTATCAGCCGATCACAATCCCAGAAAATTAAGGAAATCAGCGCCCAGAAATCAATTGATAAATCAGTTGGCCAATAAATGTATCCTACTATACATGTATATAATGTAAACAGCACTGCCAGAGATGCAATAAGTTTATAGCAGGTGTGCGAATGAGCTAATATTCTAACTCTTGATTCCAGCCAGTCCACATTGTTAGCAGAACTAGAGGGCCCCAAAACCAAATTTCGCTTAGGGCCCCATGGAGGCCTGGGCCGGCGCTGGCCTGTGCATCAATAACTTGAGCTCCTCTCTCTCCTCCTCCTGCTAGGCGATGTTATTAACCTTGGTGACAGACAGCTGACGGTGCTTCACATGCCGGGTCACTCTCGGGGCAGCATCTGCCTCCACGACCATGATAATAAGCTGCTGTTCAGCGGAGACGTTGTGTACGACGGTGCCATGATTGACTGGCTGCCCTACAGCCAGGTCAGCGATTACATCAGCAGCTGCGAGCGTCTCATTGGGCTGGTGGACAGCGAGCAGGTAACACTAAAACGCATCATGTCTTGTTTTTGTGTTTACATGCTGGCAGATGTACATTTAAAGTGTTTGACTGCTGCTTTGATACTGATTCAAAGGAATTATGCTGTTTTGAAGCCAGTTAGTTCAGGAAGCAAGTGCGTAATCCCTCCTAGAAGTGCTTTATAGTTTAAAAAAAAAGGCATTTTCTGTGTTTCACTCTATAAATTGTTCCCAAAGCTGAAAACTGTTACATCCACCAGGTTGACCAAGTCCTCCCAGGACACTACAACACTTTTGGTGCAAAGCGGCTCCATCGACTCTCGTCCGCGTACATCAGCAGAGCTGGAACGTGCCCTGCAAAGTTCTCTACGCTTGTCTGGAGAACGCTGTCCGGTTTGGCTCTGCGGGCGTCCAACCCTCGCTGTGCTTGCTAAGGCGAGTGGAAGGCGGAAGCTGGGGGAAGCACAAGCGCACACAGAAAGATGCTTCAACGTGAAGGACCTAAAATGATAAAACATGTAATTTAACAGAACTCATTTAATTGCCAAACTCTATATAAAATGTCTCACTTGAGTCAATAGCTTCCTATGAAGTATACAATATAAAGTATTAAAAGTGTTATTCTGTAATGTATTGATCAGTATCTAAATATTGGTGTTGGTATGATTTTAGGTGTGTTTTTTAAAATATGTTTTAAGCAAATGGGAACTTATAATAGCACAACAATAGTACAGCTGTGCACTACAAACAGAAAACAGGGAGCTTTGGGTTCTTCTCTGTGACATTTCAGTCAGCATGGCCATAGCTTTTCTCTATGCAGTCCGCAGTGAAGACCCAGCAGTGACTACCTCCTATGTTTGTAATTGTGCTTTGTACTGTTGATTATTAATCTATGGCTTTGCTATGAAATCTCTGATAATAAAGTCTTTGCTCAGCCTGACTATATTAGTGGGCATCTCTATTAGGATTTGAAGCATTGGAGTGAAATGAAGCATTTGACCAAACAACTGATTGATGAAGTACTGATGGCAACGTTTCTGTGGAAATCTCTTGTATAAGGATGCGAAGGGTGACGCAGATGACTACGAAGGTTAGATTAGAATTTTAATGGCCACTGCATTGCAAAAATGTCCTTCAGTGTTAACCATTTCTTTCCATTTTTGACACATTACTACTTCAATCGTTAGCATATTTTATGATTTCATGTGATTGATCACACGTTACATTTGTTATTGTAGTCCACACCGCTATACAGTACATTCTGTAACCACCTTTTGCTTTAATTGCAGCCGTGAATCTTTTGGGCTATATCTCTTCCTGCTTTGCTATGTAGAAAATACCGGTACTTTTTTTTTTTGCAAAGCAATTGAATCTTAGATTGGCGAGAGAGCATTTGTGAACATAAAAATTGCTACTGATTCCCAAATGAGGTTCATTTTAACACAAGTATGCTTTGACCTATACCACAGTATTGCATGGCTAATGTTGTGTGGAAAGGTCTGACCTACAGTACATTTTTCATGTTCTAATTTTGTAATTATACAACTCCCAGATGCTTTTTGGCTAATTAGATTGATAGATTACACTTCATTTTACACTTTCCCACTAAGTAATTATGGATGCATGAATAATTGGATGGGTAAACATACTGAAGATGGATAGAATGGTGCATGACATTGTTGTTTTTTCAAACATATCCAGACATGGAAAGTATTTAGATCAAGCTCCATACTTTCCAGACTGTGTGGGAACTCTGAGAGGAGAACCGCTGCTCCAAACCTAAAATCTTTTGCAACCTCTAACATAGTTTCAACCGAGATTCCTCTTTAATTTGCTTCATTTCCCTTTGACCAGGTTCTACTCCTGCCAACGGAAACCATTCCCACAGCAAGATGCTGCCACCGCCACGTTTTATGTTAATCTGTGTACTAAATAGAAAAATCCAGATGCTGTACGTTCAGGCACATTATCCAATAGGACGAAGAATCTTTGATTCTTCATCAATTTTTCCATTAAGTGATCATCTTCCTCTTTTCCCTGCTGGGAGAAAAAGCATGCCCACAGCATGATGCTGCTACTACCTTGCTTATGCATTTTTGAATGACAAATACAGATGCGTAAAGTTGTGATAGTTTTAAAACTATAAACATTTATTTTAATTAACGTTATATTATTTACATGTGACATTTCTCATTTTATACTCAACCTTTTACAGATGTGGGACACACAAAACCTGCGAAGGAGGGAGACTCTTAACAGTGTTAATCGTTAACAAATAAAGATTTGTACATTATCTGTTAAACTTCTGGTCATCACACATCCGTACAGTTGCATTTATAAAATCAGCTATGTAACAAAATGACAAAGCGAGATTTATCTGTTAAATTACAAAATAATTTACAGTAACAAATGCTTGTTCGACATATCTCAGTAAATATGAGCCCACAATGATTGACAGACGTGGAATAAAACAAAACAAAACGGGGATTTACCGATAGTCATAAACTCCCATTTGAAATTTGGTTAATTCAAAACATGTAAAAAAAAAAGAAATGGTGAGAACAATTGCAGTTAAGAAAAATATAGGGGTGGAAGTGTGACGCGGCGTCTTACAGTCCTATAGCCAGTATGTAGGAGAAAAAATGTCCAAAATGGAGCCGACATCTAAAGATTTTCATGTACATATTTGATATTAATGGAGTTGTGGCTTATTTTGGATTTTACCCTTAGATTCGCAGGGAGGAAACGCCGCACCGAAACCATGCAATATACTGCAAGGGTGCCAGTGCAGCATGACACTGAGTTTGGATTGGGGTTTTCTATGAATACTTTACTTCGACTACAACCACTTGGTTCTGACGGCAGCCCTCCAGTGATGTGCAGATAAAGGTAAAACCCAAAGCAAAGAGTTAATTTTTTCCATTCTGAAAATGTCAGTCAGAACCAATACAGTAAATATAAACACCTGCATTTAACTTCCCCAAATTCACCGTTAGTATGATCACAGGTAGGCTCCTTTGCTCCAAGTCACAGACCCCCCGCAGCAGAAACACACATTTTATAACATAATAAATTAGTATTTATCTTGTTGTCCCAGTATGACTGGGACAACAAGAGAGATTTTACCTTAAAATGATGTTTCAGTGGATGGTAAGGATGGAAAAAGGGGAAAAATAACATATTTTCCAGTTTCAAGATCACATTAAGAGTTTGAACAGTGTGCAGCGTGTGTAAGCAATTGTTTAGCTTTTTGTTTACTCTCTCCAAAGCAGCATCGTCAATGTAATTTCTGAAAGCAAACACATTGTCTCCCATCCCATAAACTGTGGGAACCCAGGAGATCCTGCAGTGACAGTCACCATCTTCTGGGTTAAAAAAAAAACAAACAAATTTTCCAGTTTGACCCACGCAGGTCTTCTCTAAGCCACCATTTCCTGTAAAAGGCAGCTGCACACATCCTTGAGTTTAGTTCACGTAATAAGCTTGTTAATGTGTATGTTTAAACAAACAAGCAAAAAACCAACAAAAAAAAAAAGAAGTCCATTGGGGAAAAAGTTCACACCGGACTCTGCAGCCAGTTACGGGGATCGAGCCTGGCCCGTAGGTTTCTCAGGCTGCGTCGAGCCGGCGAAGGCCTGGAGAACGGACCCCCCTCTGACGACTCGGGGCTGTGGCTGCCCTCGCTGTTGCTGGAGCTGCTGCTGGAGGTGGAGCTGGAGCAGGACAGCGTGGTCTGCGTGCTGCGCTGCGACAGAGGCGAGCGGGAGGAGACGGGGTGAGGCGCGAGCAGGGACGAGGAAGGAGGCTGGCAGGAGCACTGGAAGGCCCCTCCGCCTCCGTACCCTCGCCCCCGGAGGGTGCTGAGCTTAGCGTCCAGAGAGAGAGTGCGCGGCCTCAAGCGAGAGGGCGAGGAGGACAAAAGCGAGAAGTTTGACGACGGCTCAGGCCAGCCGTGGCGGTGAGAGCACGGGCTGGTGCTGCAATGGCTGTCACTGTCCGACGTCAGGCTCGCGTCAGAGGAGAGCAGACCCGGCTGCGGGCAGCGGTGCGGGCTCGCGGGGCTCCGAGGGGGAAGGCGATGAGGAGAGTGAGGGCTGTGGCCAGACAGGCGGGAGGTACACGGACGGACAGGGAAGCCAATGCTTTTCGGACTGTTCTCCTCAAACACAGACATCCAGGTGGGAGACGTGCCCAGCTGGCTGCGGAGCTCCAGCTCTTGCATTCTCCGGGCCAGGATGTCGGACACGGTGCTGCTGAGGTCATCGGATGACTCAATAACTGCAGAACAAAAGCAGCAAAATTAATCAAGACCCTCGGAAGTAGAATTTTCATCTTTTGCAACACAGCAACCACATACGTCAACATATTTATTGGAATTTTATATGGACGGTAAACACAAAGTAACACATAACTTTGTTGTGGAAGGTTGTATTCTGAGATTCTGATTCTAAGTCACGAAGATTTTTTTTCTAATTAGATTCTTGCACTGCATTCAAATCTTTCCATCAGGGTGTGTAGAAACACAGCTTTTAAAAATGTTGTTCTGTTAATGTTTTGCATCATCATTACTTTGTTTGAGTGAAGCCGACCCTTATTGGACCCTCACCGGTATTACTCTGGGTATGAGACTGCTTAACTAAATGCCACGAGAGACACTGAAGGAAACAATTACTAATATGACATGACTCCCTTCAAATTCCAGAGTTAGTCTATTACTTAGCTGGCTCCTAATATAAAAATTTTGAAGTGTTGTAAAAAGCTGTCTGCGCGTACTAAAAATACTCTAAAATTACAATTATTTTCATTTAAAAGTTGACAAAAATAAACTCCTTGTTTTTAATTCTTGTGGGGTTTAAAATCTTTAAACTGTCTGTAAATTAACGCTGAGCTTTCTAAAATCACAATTTATATTCCATTTTTTTTCTCCATATCCCATCTACTAAAAAACGTAGTAAATAAATAAATCTTAAATAGCAAATAACTTCAAAAAATGTGACTCGGGTAAACTGCAGAAATAAAATTATTAAGGTGACTGAATGTTAATCCTTGATGTTGCAAAAGCTTCAGCTCTTCAGCTTCCTCTTAATGCCGTTTGTGTGCATGTAAGGCAGGCAACCGACATCTGATCGGTCAGAGCGTACGTTAATGCCAGATCTGAACGGAGCCTCATCGCATCCTTTTGACGACCGCAACACAGTTTATGCAAAAACCCTACAGCTGCTACTTCACCTGTCATTGTAATAGGACGAGAGCAGAGCACGAATCTCAGCAGACACAGCGTTATCCTGCAGCAGAAGACCCTCACAGGAGGGCGCTGAAAGAGGGGCTGCCAGGAGGGGGTTAAGAAAACCATGAGCAGGGTTGGTAAGACAGAAAGAGTGGAGAGGAAAGGAGGTGAGTAGGGGAGAGAATACAGGCTCAAAGTGTGTGGAGGGTTATGGTAAAAATATTTAAAGAAGGGTCATTTATGTTCAAAGGTCAGGCAAGAAAAGAATATGGAAAAAAAATTTGAATCAAGGACGATGTTTGAAATTGAAATTTACAATAGAAGTGGATGAAAAATGGATAGGATATAAAAAAATATAAATAAGGAATATTTATATTGATATATTGATATATTATATTGAGGATCACAGAACGCAGGGGAAAAAAGTGAAAGAGGAACAAAAAGAAGACAGAGTGAGTCAGCGCATCAGAGATAAGATCTCCTCAATCTACAGAACAGAGACGTAAAGCAGAGTGTACGTTAGAGCTACTGCAGAGGGAAAATCTAATCATGGCAGTGTGTTTCATGCACATACACCCAGTAATTTAAGAACACACACAGTCACATGCAGTGCAGGCACAGCGAGCGTTCCTTTTATTCTGTCTTGCTGATATAAATGAAAACAAACTAATTGTGCCTATTAGGCTATATCGCCGGTAGCAGTAAGGACTTACCCATTTCATGGTAAAGTGAGCCCTGTTTTGGTGTGACAGGAGCTGGTTTTCTTGGAGAGGGAAGTTCAATTTTCATTAAATCATCGCAGCACTGCTTCCATTGACCTGTTTAGGGAGAAACAAAAACGTTAAAACACTCTTATTGCTTCTTTGACTCTCTTCAGGTGACTTCTGTAAAGGTGAAACATTCTCTTACTCATGTCATAGAAATGCTGCCAGAAGGCCTCCATCCAGCTGTGCGTGTCCTCCCGGCTCTCCGTGTTCAGAGTGTGCGTGACCTCCTCCCCTCCGTATCGGTTGCTGATGCAAATGTTCTGACCCTTACTGTGGGGGTCCTTCTCTGACGCGCGTATCCTGGTCTCCTGAAACAAAAACGGCACTTGAAAATGTCCGCAGATGGGAGTAGGACAGCAGCGCTTCTGTTCTGATTAATCCAAATTACTTGTCGCAGCAGCTGTTCATTACAGCGGTTGTAAATGGAGGTCCCCCATTGAAATTAAGCCCTCATTAATAAAGATAGCAATTAGTCCCATCAGCAATTATCCAACAAAAAGAGCAAACTCCCAATTCCCACATCCTTCGTCTGTTTGGCCCCCCCCGGTGTGCTCGCGACCACTAGATGGCAGTGTTGTGCCGTTTATCTTGTCGCAACGCTTGATTCCTTTTCTGCAGGAGAGCCAGAGGTTTGCGCAGACGTGGGCTGACCTTGCTTTGGGGTAGTTGTGTGCTGAGATTCAGACAGAAAAAGGGGAAAAGCCTGATATGACTGAGTCACTGACACTTTGATCCTGGAAGAAGAGTATTGAATCATAAATCATATGATTCCCATATTTGATGGAGATGGACATTTTTTCTTCAAGGGATTCCAAAGAGAGAAACGCAATAAACAGATGTAATTAGGGATGTTAAGCCTGCTTAATTAGTAAAGCTCTGTTTTCAGCCACCCTTAAAGGCATTCAGCATTTCTAAGTGAAGTTCTGTTAAATTATTATGTAGATTAAGTAGGAATATGTCTTGTATTTTTGCACAATGATTACTTATTTACACATAAACATTATATTGGTGAATATTGTAACTTTTTTATAGGTTACCACAAGAATAACAAATAGATATTAATTAGGTCGGGGGGTTTTTTCAGTTTTGCAACCTCACAAGCTCAACAGACATCGTAGATTGCCAAGTGAAGTTTTTAAAACAGTTACCTTAATAAAAGTGGATTGTTTGTGCTCTTTTAGTTTTCACACCGTGGTTCTCTTGTGTTTATTGCAATCAGGAATATTTCAGAATAGCCAAATGTTTATGTCTCGCACGCCTCCCATCTCTGGGATTACCTGTTAGCTGCAGGACCAACCAATCAGGATTCTTAGTAAGTGAAGAGGCAAATATAGTTGATATTTTACAACTCTCAAAATCCTTCTGAGCTCAGTGTCTGAGCTGCAACAGCTCAGACACTGAGCTCAGAAGGAACGCTGAAACAGTCAGCGTTGACCGCTTGACAGCTCAGCCGGGGCAGATAAGGGCTTCTTGCTCGAGGGAACAACAGTTACCAAGTAAACAGCTACCTTATTTATATTTAAGTACCAGGCTCTCCCGATTGGGTTGGGATGTACTTGACAGGAGTCCAAAAACTTTACCGTCAATTCTGCTTATGCCTTAGGTGTTGTGAAATAATAATAATAATAAAAAAAATCCAGCTGTGGGTTCTGTGAGGTTGAATATTGAACCTGTTATTTTCTCTCTTTTTAGATGTTTATCACAAGCTCCTAAGCTGCTCAATAGCTCACCTTGTTGATCCCGATGGTCAAAGCAGGCTCGACATTGGCGTCCACATCCTCCTGTCGCTGGTAGCAGAAAAGGCTTGTTGCTTTTAGAACGGCATAGACTTTTGTCCATGTCTTAGGGTCACCTCCACACTGCTGCAAGCACGAAGAGGGGTAGCGAGTTGAGCCAGAGACAATGGGAGAAAAACGACGGAAAGCAAACAAAACCCTTTAAAGACGAGCTCGAATTAGTGTGCAAACACAAAGTGCCCCAACTTGCCTTAACTTTCAACCATCCACCCATCATCTGCTGGGTCATACAGTGCGGCTGAGCTGCGAGGCGGCAACACATGCTGCCGTAGAGAGGCAGCCAGTAGGAGCATTCCTCTGAAGGACAAGAGCATAAAGAATCAAAGTTAATCACAATATTTTTCGACACTGCTTTCAAGCTTCACATGCAAACAACTCAAATTATTTGCATGCGCATAAAGAGACACTCTCCTAAGACCCCACCTATGCATTA
This sequence comes from Xiphophorus couchianus, assembly GCF_001444195.1. Lineage (NCBI taxonomy): Eukaryota > Metazoa > Chordata > Actinopteri > Cyprinodontiformes > Poeciliidae > Xiphophorus > Xiphophorus couchianus. The sequence continues at coordinate 20,912,810 of NC_040239.1, forward strand.
GCGAACAGAAAGAAGCACTTGGGATTAAAAGACAGGCAGCTGCTGAGGCTGCACATGAAATGCAGCTATGAAACTTTACAACGCGCTGAGGGGACCAATGAATAAAATACAAGAGCCAACGTCTGTCTCTGGGTCTGGGCCCTTGTTAGGCTCCATCATTGCAGTTTTACACAGCAGTAACCCCGCATCCCTTCCCCACTTGCAGAACTTTTATTTACGGCGGCCTTGTTGATCGCCACATGTCAGAAATCAACGCGGAGAAGCAGGTGGAGGAGACACGCGGCGGTTTACAGAAAATGACGAGAGCGTGAGACACAGACGAGTGGCAGCAGGACAAAGAGCAGACAGATGGCCGATCTGGCGGTGGGAGCAGAGAGCCGGCGAGGGCGCAGATTGATGGAGGCTGCCACTCACCGTTGCCTGAAATAGTGAGGTCATGTGTGCGAAAGCTGTCCTGGACGTGTGACAGGGACAGGGTGGTGTGAGCTAAGAGGTGGTACTTCGGGCCCCTGTCGACAACCAACAAAAGATGGACATACAGCATTTTTATATCATGTCGCACAAAACAATGAAAGAAAAACATGCACAAGTGTAACCCGAACTCACGGCACAGAGGGAACCGGCAGCAGGAGAGGAGCCGCCCCTCCGTTACTAACAGGACTACAAGCTCCAGGCTCCATCGCCGCTCTGAGCTTCTTTCCCGCTGATCGGCCCAGCGAGGAGCTCAACTTGCTGGCGAGTTTTCTGGGCGTGCTTCCGGCAGAGTAGTCGTCCTCTGAGCAGCAGCTATAGAGCTCAACTCGGAGCTCAAAGCCAGGGCTGGCTTCACTACTGCACAAGGATACAACCGTACAGTCTGTCACATGTACTGTGTGAAAATGAACACAATTGCTAGCAATGTAAGTGCAATGTACAGTGCATTTCTAAATGTTTCATATCCCTAAATCTTATTCACATCACAATTTAGCCACCGCCTACAACATTACCCAATCTAAAGTAGTTTTGCGGAATAGAGCAACACAAGACTGCTATTTATAGGGCAAAATATTTGCCCTATAAATATATATAGGGCAAAATATTTGCCCTATATATATAAATTGTGACAAAATATTGTGTTTTTGCACAATTATTGCTAATATTTTGCAACAAAATACCCCTACATACTTTGTAGCAATATTTTTGCTTCAATCGCAGCTGCAAGTCTTTCAAGATGAACGCCTGTTTTAAGTGTTTCCTGTTCTTTCCAAAATAGTGCGTTTTTTGAATTCTAAATTTTACAAAAATTTGTACAGGCTGAACACTTGAACCAAGGACTGATATACTGACAGAATGTTGTAAACACAGAACAGACAGATAGCTTACAAGACGATGGTGTTATCAAAGCAGATATCTGTGAGCGTCCGGTCCACTATCACCATGTCCGTGTCGAAGATCTCTCCTCCCAGCTGCAGCAGGCAGAACACAGCGCATCGATGAAGCTCTACAACGGGACAGAGGAAAGGGAGAAATGTGAGAAACCATATTCACACATTCACAAAGCTTTAACTCATTTGCATCTTTTCACTCAATTCACTTTAGCTTCAACCTCTCCCTTCAAGGTTGTGAGAGAAGAATTGGAGGAAAGCGTTGATGTCGAAAGTTTACTGTAGACAGGGCACTTAACCTGAACAGGTGAAGCGTGACAGAGAACTCGATGCTGCTAGAGGTCTAACAAACTCCTCCGTTGTTAGTCTCAGTTCAGGAATCATGCCTGCTAATAGCGAAATTGAACCACTAACAGGCACATTGTTAAATGTAAAGTAGCACACCTTTAATGTCACTGTGGCTAACAGCCACTCTCGGCGTCTGCAGTGTCATATTGAGACGCCTTCAACCTTTTCACATTTTCTTACTTTTTCTTCACAAACTTCATTGTATTTTCTTCAGATTTTTTTTTTGTGCGTCACACCAACACAAAGTAGTGCATGATTGCGAAGTAGAAAGAAAATGACTATTACTTTCAGATTGTTGTGCTAATACAAATCCAAATCTTCGTAATATCCAGAAGCTGATGTCTTTTCCCATCCTTCTTTGCAAAATAAAAAAAAAACAAAAAAAAAAAAAACTGAACCTCGATCAGAATGGATGTTGGCATCGGTGAAATTTTTGAGTCTTGCAACATTATTGGTGACTGGATTACGGTCTGAACTTTGAAATCAACAGGGTTTAATCTACACTATTCCTTTGTAAATAGGAATAGTGCTGTATTGGGTTGCTGCCCTGCTGGACAGACTCAAGTCTTTTGCAGCATCAAATTGGTTTTCTGCGAACAATTGGTTTCACGTCGTTTTAGTTTGGGGGATCAGTGTGGACGGGGATGAATGCAATAGGATGTCACATTTTCAGATTTTTACCAGTTAAGCTCTATGTGCCTATGAATAAAAATGTAATATGCTGAGAACACTCTTTTCTTAACTCGTCTCATTTGTATGCGAAGGTCATTCACATTAATTCCATATAAGCTGTCAGGGGAATAACTAAGCACTAAAAATATTATAATGACTGCACAGGAGTTAACCCAAATTAGCTTTATCCAGTTGGTGAGATGGAAAATAGGCAATTTAACCATTACAGTCATTAGGTTTGCTGTGTGTCAGTGAATTTTAAATGAAACAAAAATGCAACTGATCCACAACAGCTTCTCTCCGCCTTCCATCACAGTATTGTCTGCAGTGCTAATACAGACCCCGTTCAGTCGGTGCATGTCCATATTTCTGAGCCAAAAGTCAAAGCCAGCATGTCTGAACTGTTGGCTCACTGAGATCTTTGCGAAAGCTGCAAAAGATTGTAAAAGATCAGCTCCAGGAACTAACACAGACAAAAAAAAAAAAAAATTCCAGTCTTCATGGTCTGTCTGCACTCTTCGGTGAAAATCCTGGGTTAAATCTTAAGTTGCCATCCAAGATTTCTCCAGAGAGGGAGGAAAAAAAATTATTTTATTCTCGAGTCACGAGAAACAGCATACAAAATCCAGCAGCAGATAACTTTTCCCCAACATGCATCTTTAATAAATCCTACAGACGTAAATCTTTCACAGTCCAACTAAAAAAATTTCTCCCCCCCCCCCCACACACACAGAAGGTGACTCCTCACCTCCTTTGTTCTTGAAGTACTCCGTGTCTTTCCACATAAGAGGGATCCGAAGATCTGGAATAGCAACAGACAGCAGATTAGACCACAAAAATGTTAATCACCTCCCCTGTCCAGCTGGTAAGTGTGTGTGTGTGTGGGTGTGTGTGTGCGTGGGTGTTTCTGTCCTTGTGTCTATGCAGCTTTCAGTCACTGTCAGAACTGTCACAGACAATAGATTTGCAGTTTGCTCTGCAGCTGCAGAGCAGATGTGCACAAGCCACAAAAAACACAGATGCTGCTAGTTTACCATTTTATCAACATTCACTTTTTTCACTACCGTGAAGGTGAAACCGGATAAAATTCGTAATGATTTTCTCATATAGTGTTGCTCCCTGAATTCCCAATTTATCAGTGGAACTGAACTTTATTTTTAGTTCATTTGTCTTTCACTTTTTATTTATTTTTTTTACATGCCTGAGATTGCCACTTTTCCTTTGCAGGGAAGTCTATCGTCCATCGGGCCGGCATCCGAGGACCTGCGTGGGACATTCTGCATGACCTGAGCTTCCTTCATCCTCTGCAGCTCCGACATGTAGGCCATGATCCGAGTGCTGCACGTCTGCAGGCTCTTTGCTGCCTCCAAGGCCTGGTCTCGCTGTGAGCAGGCAGCCAGCAACTTGCAGGCTCCATCTCGCATCCGGATCTCATGGTCAATCTTCTTCTGAATGTCGCTGTCCTGCAAAGACAACCGGAGAGGTGGAAAGGGGAAAAACATTGTGAGAAAAAGAGAACTTATTTAGAAATATGCCGATTTTTTCCCTTACACTCAACTTTCTCCTAAGATACTTGGACTTCAGTCCCTGAACAGACAGCTTCTTTATCAATGACCTCTTGTAAATTACTCTCCTTGAGGAGAATGTTAATGAACTTCTGCTGGAAAACTATCAAATCAGCAGTCTTTCTCATAATCCTGTTGGTCATGCTGTAACATTTATTTGATTAAAATAAATTCATTGATTTTCAGTACTATTCTGAATTCCTGAACCTGAACTTCTTTAGGTTTCCATTAACTATAAGCCACCATAAATAACACTGACCGGAAATAAACACTTGAAATATATTAATTCGTCTATGCTGAATAATATGTGAATTTTACATTTGGAACTGATTCACTGAAACGCGTGACCTTTTCAGTGACATTTTAAACTTGTCCAGGTGAATCTGTGCGCAGGCAGACATCGGCTGACACTTTCACAAACCCAGTCAGCAGCATCCTCAATCCCTAAAATGATTTGACTCTGGTGATGCTGTCCCGGGATTTGAACAAACCCATAAGCCCCAGTTCTCTCTGTCAGCAATTTGGACACACAGTGTCCATGAACTTGAACTTGAACTTGAACTTAAGACTTGAACGCATGAAGTCAGTGAGAAGAAAAGAAGAAAGTCGAGAGAGGAGGGAGGGGGGTTAAACAAACGCAGAGCAGAAGAAATTATTTTATGACCTTGAATGATTTATGTCAATGTGTTTTTTTTTTAGACCGAAAAACTGATTTTATTTCACTCTGAGAACTACTGAATACTGAAGTGGCTTTTGACCGATGGAGCATGTGTGAGTCCTCTCCAGTGACGCATTAGCAAGTGCACACTCTACATGCTAATAAATCTTCTCTGGTGTAAAATCACGCACGCTTCCTATCCTCCTCCTCACCCATATTTCCCATTTATCATCCCCTTCTCCCACTGACTAATTCATATGAATTTTTTAATTCATTTCACTTAAATATTAAATGCTCACTGCCCATTTCCTCCAGCCTCGACTCAAATCTGTTCCTCTTCACCATCCTCAGTTGGCTTTTCTCTCTTCGTCTCCACACTTTATTTTTCATCTCCATCCATCTTGCCCTGAGCAGAGACCCAGCAGGAGAATAATGGAGACTGCTCATTATTTGGGCCCAAATTGGGTGCTTGGATGTCTCTCTGTACAAAAATGAGGTTTTATGAAAGTCTGGAATGGGCATTAGTTTTCTGGGTGGGGGGTCGAGTGCTCCTTGAGATGTGACTAAAACGTTTCTGTGTGGTGGTGAAAGCTTTACTAGCAGCTGTAAATCCCACATGAATCAAATCTTGATGTCTGCCAGCTAAACCAGTGCAAATGAATTAAGCATTTTGAAATACTGCAATATATTCATAACAGCGTCACTAATAGGATATTATATTTAAGGAACAGACACAAGTTTTATTGTGAAAACTAAAAAGTTTGCCTCCACAACTCATATGCATACTGAGTATAATGAAGAAAATGAACATGGCCGGATTTTTAAAAAAAAGCACAGTAAGGGTGTTAAACAAAAGTAATGTAAATAGAGACGTAAAGGTAGTTTCTATACAGACCCTCTCAAAAAAATTACTATATTATTGGAAAGTTCATTTGACTCAACGCACAAGGTAAAAAACATTACATAGATTAATTATACAGAGAGACTGTTTTCAAACATTTATTTATGTCGTTCCAGATGACTTTATGCTCACACCTAATGAAAATATGGTATTTAAAATTAGAATACTACTCAAGACCAAGTAGAGATGATGTTTATACATAAATGTGGGCTTAATGAAAAGTCTGTTTAATACCAGCTTAAATGTTATTTTCAAAAGGTACTTTTAATCTAACAAACAGGCCTCATCTGAGTGCATTTTCTGATTTATCAATTTTCACTGTAAAAATTAACAATAAGCATGAGTTGGCATTGACTACTGAGATGCTGAGCTGGGATTAATAGAGAATGGTTAAAATGATCCAAAACCCACCAAACGAGTGATGATGAATCTTTGTTTTCATTCATCCTGTGTATGGATAAATATGTGTCCTTTTTAAAATCGAGACATTAAATTGGAATGTAAGCAAGTCAAAAGTTAACTTTATTGAAACTATGATTTATGAATTAAAACTAATACCAAGAATACTAACTCTGGTTAGTGTCCCTAATAAGGCATTTTTAAAAGATGGTAAAGGAGTCTTTGACAAAAAAAAGACACCTGTCTCTGTTCTTGGTATGCTTGTTTATTTTGGTTAATCACATCAAAAGTAAATAGTGCAGCATTGTTTGGCGTAGCTAGATTTTAATATTGCTACCACACTGTTTATTTTGCTATACTAGCTGCTGCTCTGAAAAATGTGCTAAATGGGTCGACACGTGATAAAATTAAAAGATTTTGTGAAACATCAAGTCTCGTCATTTCTTTGGTGCATGTGTGTTGCTTCTGCCTCTTCTCCTCTGTTCTGAATAGTTTGTGAATACCATGACAAATGGTGTGAAATTTACAGGTTTCAGTTGTGTCCTGATTGGGTATGTTACTTTTCTGGGAAGTTCCTGTCTCTTTTTAATTTTTCGTATTGAAGTATTAGCGTACTGTCTAGAAATAAAGTTTCATGTCTCTATGAGTTTCCCAAAGTGGTCACATAATTGTTAACTAATTTAATCAGAAGATTAGCAGTATCCCAAATTTACCTTTGAGTTTCAAGCATCCAGCATCCTGAGGCACGTGAAACATCTGGACGGCTTGAAATTAAATAATGCTATCATTGCTGATAGCCTAGCTTTAGCCCACCTCAAAAAACTCAGCAACAAAACATCATGAAAAGGAACAAGAAATAAGTTTATTAAAAATTGTAACTGTACTTACTGAGTTAAATATATGTTTACAAACAAAAATAATGGGTTCTGCAGTATCTGGAGTTCCACTGGTGATTGAGTTAAGGAGGACATAATCACAGTATTAATATAGGCCTTGCAATACTAATGCAATGTATTGTCTTATTTAATTATACATTATAACTTTTTAGTCTTCAAGCTACATGTCATTGATTTTTGTTACTGCTGTATTGGACATTGACTCATTATGAGTAAATGCCTGTACATAAATTACTTGGCTTGTACCTGGGAATCAATAATCATGATCAGGATATCCCTTTCTGTAATTTATGTAAAGCAAACAAACAAATAAACAAACAAAAAACACTAGATCAGACATAGAGGGTGGAAAACAGTGAAATGTTCAAATGTCTTTGCGGTGCTCTGGTACCTCAAACTAAACTAAATGCATCACTGAAACTAGGCCTGACAAGGGACTATTGAAGAATGCCTACATGTGTATTTGTACACGCCTTGTAAAGAAGCTGTCAGCAGAGTCCCGTTGTGCACAGCGGGCTTTAGAGTGACCTGCTGGGAAGACGGGTTTGTATTTTTAGCAGCTAAATTAACAGGCTTCTCCTTCTGGGCATCTCAGAATAGAGATGGAGCAACCTAAATCTGCCTATAATCCACACGTCCCCCTGTTTGTAGGGTTAAGATGCTAAAACCAACTGACACATTGAAGCACGCAGCAAATGTGACCTTTTACACATGCTCACAGGCCTAGGTGAACACTGGCACTCACACACACACTTTCCCAGTATGAGATCAGAGTGGCAGGTGTTAGACCAGCGGACATAGCCAAATAGAGGCTGACTGCCTGCGATCTTAGCAGAGAAGACAGCAGAAAGATCGGAGGGTGGGGTATCAGCAGTGACATTAAGGGGATGTGATGTTGTCAGAGAAAACAAGCGGGAGATAAAAGGATGGGGAGCAGAGTGGAGGGAGAAATTAGGAAGATAGAAAGAGAGAGGGAATTGTAGAGGAAGGGAAAGTGGGGAAATCAAAATAGTATATGTGGAGGAAAAAAATGGAAATCCAGAAAAGCCAAAAATAATTAGATTTTCTGAATCTTGAATACACGAACTCACGCAGTGGTGCTCTTTGGGATTTTGGGCTCAAAAAACAGATATCAATCTTCTCTTTTAAAAATATATCCCTCTAGCAGGGAATTTAATGCAACAGTAGATACCAGATGGTCATGCCTCTGCCGCCTCTCTGTTCCCGTTTGGCTCAGCTGATCCTTGCATGTCACTGGGGGAGGAAATCAGAGATACTACGACTACACAAACAACACTCTTCGGGGCATTTGACGCCACTGCAGATGGTGTTTAATGGTTTGTTTACATTGTGCTGTTCTGCATGGATAGGCTTTCCTGTTCAGATCAGCAACCCTTGACCTCTGACTGCTATCGCTAAGCAGGTCAGACGCCTGCAGACGCACCACAATATCAGCCCTCCAGCTGAGATTTAACACCAAATGATTCATAAAACCATTAACTCAAAGAAAATGAAAAAAGAAGCAGAAGGAGGTATAAAATGTTTCTACACAATAATTTGTATATAAAAATAGAAAGTGCACTTCTGACATTTTTAGGAGTGTGAAATTTATGTTTCACTGCATGCCTGAAAAGTCAGCACATATATTCAGTTTTACTATCTTAAAAAAATTGGAAAATTGAGAAAGAAGAATAAAGATTGAGATTTACAGTATACAAATATACTAGAAAGAATTATTATTATTATTATTATTTGCATAGGACCACCTTATATTTAAGTAAATGCAAATTACTATAGGTGAGAAAAGAAAAAAAGGAGGGTTCAAATTTATAGGCACTTCCACCTCACGAGATCAAACCCTCTGATCCAAACGTGGCCAGGAACTTTCTGCATGTAGTAAGTGTGTTCTCTCCTTGAACGGGTTCTTTCTGGATACTCCAGCTTCCTCCGAGAGATCAAAATTATGCATGATAGGTTATTTGGTAACTCCAAGATTCATACATTGTCTCATCTCCTCAGCTGGATATATCGTTACACCTCTGGCCCTCAGAGTATGTGAGGTATTTTACTTATAGACACTACTGCAGTAGTGGTTGTTGTATGAAGTCCAACCAAGCAAAACATTTCCTCCTACCATGCCACCAAAGAAAATAATTTATTCTCCAGCCACTACGCAGTCATGTCACTAACAGTTGTCACACTGCAGCAGATTTTCTGGTCAAATACAAAAACGTGAAAAGCCAAGCTAAGAGGAACATAATGAAAGGTACTTCAATAGTCATACAAATTTTTACCAATTTTTCAAACAACTATAAAAAAAAGCTATTTGACTGCACAAAATATGGACAATCAATGCCAGAAATAACTTAGATTAGCATCAATGTCAGCTGTCAAACTATTGCATTTCTGCACAAACAAAAGAAATGACTTGAGAATTCATGACCACTCCAAAACATAGGGACTTTACTGACCGAACTGCTGGCTTTCAATTAGCCAGCCACAACTATGTGCCTCGCCTCTCTCCACCCTCTTCCATTACTTTCCCTCTTACTTACTCTGTTCCTCTTCTGCACCCAAGGTTGTGCTTAGTGATGGAGGGAGAAGTAGAACGTAAAAGAAAAGGTACAAAGGATAGACTAAAGGATAAAGTGGGGCTGCACATTCCAGTAGGAACTCTGTGTACCATTTTATATAAAAAAGTGCAATGCCCCCACATGTGCATTGGTTCACACAACGCATAGCCGGCAGTCAGACTACACAACAATCCAAACCCAAACCGCTCCTAAACAATGATCCCATTCACCACACAATGTTCCTACAGTGCTTCAGACTCCAGCTGCTGCTGGGAAGTCAGGGCACGGCAACTGTGAAGGCAACTGGTTTGGTACTGATCATGGAAGATGGAGAGGAGGGAGGGAACAGAGGAACCAATAGAGTTCTAGAAATTAGCTTTTACGATAGCAGACTTGGCTACAAAACAATGTAGGCTTAATCTCAGCCAAGGTATACTTAGATTTCAAATACACACAAGCAGACAGAGCCCTGCGAGGCAAAATGCCCCATGAAGACCAGCATGCTGAACTCATTTTTTAGGTGATTTACAGCGTTTCAGCGGTGAACCTGGCTGCACTTTCAGCCTGAGCAAAGTCAACTCTCGCACCTCCTGAGAGTGTATGCATTCAATTACACTGCCTGGACTGAAAACTACTGTACTCGCACATGTGAGTTATGGGGTTGTGATGTGAGGTCTTGTGCAAGTGACTTTACCGCCAGCTGTTCTCTCACAAATCCCAGTGTGTTTTGCCGCAGCCGAGTGCCGGTACGCACCGGGCGGAGTCAGAGCAGAATGTGTTAAAGAGAGAAATAATCTGCCTGTCTCTGTTTACTAAATCATGTTTTATGAACAAGCACAAGACAGAAGAGTATGCCTGTGAAAGCAATAAACTGTACGCGAGTCAATTAGAGCGCTTTTGTTCCACATGTGCACTTTAAGCTTGCAAGGGCATTTGTTTAGATGGAAGGTGGTCCTGTGGAGAGGAACAGCTGAGTGTATCTCAGGCGATAAAGCAAATTTGCTTAGAACGCCAACTGAGCACAAGGAGCTCAGACTCTTCCAAGAACTGATCACTCCGGCAATTTATTGGCACAATAAATCTGTACAGCTCTTGCGTTCTGTGCACACTCAGCCCAGGTCTGCAGTATTATGCAGAAGCACACTGGGAGCTGGCAGGAGTAGAAGCAGACTACAGAATAAATTAAAAGGCAACTTAAAAATGATAACAATGACAGTTTGTGTGCACCCATGTGTGCGTTAGTGCAACTAACAGATTTGCCGTCTATGTGGGGCTGGGTGGCTTCGTTTGGTGGCTTCATGTTTCAAAAGGAAATATTTGTAACTGCTTACAAATGATCAAATCTAAACTATCACAGGATTCTGCACACATTTAACAGTTTCATAGTGACATTATTACTCAAATGTGACGGCAATGTAGGCTAACAGTGGTGAGGAAAATTTAAATGGACTGAAATATTTCCCATATAGAGACAGAACACCTTGTAACAAGTCAGAACATGTACATAAAATTGCATCATGTATTTTTATCCACATGCCATTTTGTCATTTTTAACAGGAATATTAGATGCTCCTTATGCTCATTTTGTGTTTTTGTCTCATTCACTGCAGTTCTCTTTCCAAGCAGTAGGGGTCACCAGTGAAAAAAACACAATTGCACAGAAATAATGAGGAGAAATAAGCCTTAGGTGCTCAGTGGGGGTAGGGTAGTTTAGCAGATCTTGAGTAAACCAATAGATGTGGTACCCCAGGAAAGGTAACAGCAAAGTATTTTTAAAAAAATCAGTTAGATGTTAACTTCATCTAAATGATAGTTTGCATGTGAAAAGCCATAAAATGTCTGTGTGCACTAGTGCAACCAAGAAAGAAGAAAGTTGCAGTCAAGAGATTTTTTTGTTGCATTCTACAGGCATCGTTCTGATATACCAAGCTGCGAAAATAATAATCGCACAGCACAAAGTTTTATAAAATATTGCGCACAGTTACAGTCGACACTAATAAAGTGTGCTGCAGTTGAGTACCTGCGCCTTTACAAACACACCATGAACAGCAGCAGGCGATTTCTGCTTCTCTTTGACTGCAACTCTAAGGGGTCCAGAGAGAAAAATAATGCTCACTTCAGGCATCATAAAACGTAAATCCTCTCTGATCTGTGAGGCTGAAAATAAAAATCAACAAAACATGCTTATCCTCAAAACACAAAAGCAAACCATAAAAGGCTTGAAAATAAGAGCAGCTTGCCCCAATCACTTCCCATAAAGCCTATTTGAAAAAAAAAATAATGGCATCAATTATGTTCTTTGTGAGAAGTTATTTGCTTTTCACAGCTGGTAAAAAGCTGTACCCCATCCCAAGATAAAAAGAGTGAAAAAGAGCAGGGAGCAGAGCTCATTTACCTATTAAACAGAAATTGGGGAACTCTAATGAGAGTGAATTGGCAGAGCCGATGGTTTAAATGTTACAAGAGCCAATAGACGAATTAGTGAACAACACATGTGCACACTGACACTGTAACCTTACGAGAGCACTTTACTGGAACAGTAAGTGTGCACAGCAAATGTCTACTACACAAGCTGATACTGTATTAGTAAGTGATTGGCTTTACCCCTGAGTCAGACGCTAATGTGGAGAATTGAGAGGCGGATTTAGAACAGGAAGGGGTGTGAAGCAGGTCTTTCTAAGCTCCTGATCAAAGACCACTGTGATCTATCTTAACAAGAACACAATGTCGGCACATCCCTAAGATCAAGTAAAAGAGGATTTATCCACATTTTGAAAATGGCACATTAGGCCAAAAGATGTTACATAAAGCAAGCTGTGCAAAAATTGTCTCTGTGAAGTTGCAGGCTGTTCTTTCCATGAGGAAATGCATCAGGTTAGTGTTTGAAGTGAGGTGCTAGTCTGTGAGCGGAAGCTGGCTGTGTTGCTTATTGACTCTGCTTATATATCTGTGAGGGCTCGAGAGGGATGTGTGACTCAGTTCTCTTCACGCCTGGGAGCTCTCAGGACCTAACACCTCCACTAAACATGGAAAAGGAAAGCATAAGTGGTGGACGGTTTCGCTGTTTTGGTCATATTTGCAGTCTTACAGGAGTAATACTGAGTGTTTTCTTTCAGTTTAATCGTGGCAACAGACAGGTAAAGATAGAAAAAAAAACATTATTTGAGGATTTCAGGATTGGTGCACTTGGGAAATTTAAATATAAGCCATATTACGTCATGCTGAGAACAATCTTTAGAGTGAATACTGTTATTATGAAAAGTTGACTCAAAAATATCTACTTTCAGTCACAGCAAGGTGGTTAAAATTAAGTCAGGAACAGAGGTAAGAAGATAGTTAAAAAGAAACATGCTGAGACATGTCAGTGTTTTTCTTAGTCTGCACATAATCAAGTCTAAGAAATACACAGCCGTCCTGTTCTTAGACTTCAGCGGATAACAGGAAGGCGGAATGGAGAGCAGAAAAGTTGCTCATGGAGGTGAGGATTAAAAAAAATAGCTGGCATGTAATGTTGCTATGATTATCATATTCAGTGATAATATCCAAACATCTAAGAAGTATAAGACTTCCCACATTAATTCCCCACCACCATCACCAAACTATTTGCAATAAAATTCCTCAACTGAGAAAAAGCCAAAGCACTTTCTGGTTGTAAAAAAAACCTCAGTAGGGCGTCGATGAAAGGAATGTCATTGTTCTGGGAGGATGAGGACAAATGGCTGTAGAGAAACAACTGAAAACACAAAAGGAATAGCATAGAGGGCAAAAGGTCACAGCGCCAAAGCTTCCTGACAGAAAAAGGCATCCCTGCTGGGTGCTGTACTCCTAACCTTCTTTTCACTCTCAGAGGGTGAAGGGTGACAAGTTATTTCCTGATAGCAAACTCTTTGTTTATAGCACACAACATTTGTCTAAAACTCTTATTAGTTGACTTATGTGAATCAGTGCACCAGACGCTCCTCCTCTCTGCCACACATGCATGCAGACTGCTTGTCTCAATAATCCAAGGCTTTCCCTCTACAATCAGGATGAGGATATCTGGACTAATAAGCTCAACCAGGATTTAAACCTGCCAATTTGTCCGCCTTGTTGTTTTTTTACTTCTCCTCTCTTTGCACAATGGAGGCCAGCTGTTAAGTGGAAAGCGGAATGTATAAATATATTTTAAAAAAATGCAACTGAAATAAAATACTGATCTTGCATTATAGCAAAGTCTCTCAAAACATACTCTCTTACTAGCCATTGCATTGTGCTGCTTTTTTTTTCTAAAAAAAAAACAGAGTCAATGCACACTTTTACAGATGCTACCGACTGGTACTGGTAAATTTCCAGATGGATCTGTTAGAAACTCGATCTGCTATCTTCTTCTGGTTAGTGACGGCACTATGTCCAAGCTCTACCACAACACAACAGCCCTGCCCAAGGCTGTTACTGAAAGTGTAGACTCAAAGTTTGCCATTTCCAGTATGTGAGGTCCGAGGGAAGAGAGAAACATACAACCCTATTTTAAGATAAATGTATTTTCGATGACAAATCTGCAGCTCAGTGAGAGTCCAAGAAAGCAAGACTTTCAGCAGACAACAGGAAGGCTAAACAAAATTCTGAAAAGAAGCTGTGTTTTATTCTTTTGAGCTTTCAGTCTGTTATCTGTTGTCTAACACATTGGATTTGGAAATACTTAGAGTGTTTGAAACTAAAATCACAATAAGAGACTGTAGTTTCATTAATGTTAGCTGCGCTAATGAGTAACATTGAGCTAGTAAACAGCTTAAAATGTATACCGAGCAGTCATTTTATTTTAACACTTAATTTTAGCTAATGGAAATTTGATTAAACCAAAATTGATATCAAAAGGTCAAAGCTTTTTTTTTTTTAAATCAAACACTATTTGGTGAATCTTTGCTTTGCAGTTCTTGTAATTGGAATTGTTTCCATTTCCTCTAGAGGCCAGAGAGCTCACATCAAGCACTGGGTTCTGTTCAGACTGCTTTTAACACCCTCTATTATTTATTAGCTTTGCTCTTACTTTATTTAAATTATGAAGCTGTATTTTTTTTACTTTTATTCAACCACTATTGGGACGTTCCTTTGTCACAAAGGCTTAAAAAAACTGAAAAAAGATAAAGATGCTTAAAAGCCAGATGTTTGTGGGTGTGTGTGTGTGTGTGTTTGTGGATGTGTGTGTAGCGGGGGTTCATTGAACAGCTATCGACCAGCAAAGGCTTTGAGTGAATGCAGTTCATTATAATATTCATGAAGCAGGATTTCAGAGCAGAGAGAGACCGGAACCAGATATCATTAAATTGACCTTCAGTCCTCAGTCTGCCTTAACAAAAAGGCTGGTGAATAACACACCGAGCCTTTTAATGTTATCTCTACACAATTTTTGCTCTAAAATCCTTTCCTTTACTGAATATGAATGAGGGAATCCTTTTGTTGCCAATGCAAACTGCTAACCCAAAGACTATGGGAACAATTAAAACAATTTGACCTTAGCATGTGTAATGCTGTTCAAATGATTGGACCACTTGACTTTAGTGTTTTCAAGGATTTTATTTTCCTTTTTTAAGAGACTTCATTGTCATAGTAAAGTCAAAAAGTACAGAAAATGAATGTACGACATTGTGTGCAACCCCAGAATGTTACACAACCCCAGTCCTTCATCCTCAGGGTGAAAGCACAGAGAAAGGGACAGGTGAGACATAGCTAGAGATTGTGCCTGCATATATATGTGATTCATGAAGGAGGTGACTCCAATTTTGATGTTGATATGCAGCACTTACAGGTAACTCAAGGTAAATATGACTCTAACATGATTCAGAAACCATTCTGCTGCTTTAGATTCTGTCTTTAATGCCAGATTTACGATCCAATACCCTGACTTTCAACAACATATGACAGCAAAACAAATGGAGTGAGGTTAATTGTGTGTGAGCAGAACTCACCAACTATGATGTGGCAACACTTTGAAATTTTGATTTGAGAGGCTCACTGACATGATGCAGACTCCCAAACAAAGTCCTGCATTTTAGTAATTTTCTCAGAATCAGCAAAGAGGGAGGCAAAGAGACTGCTGCTGATGGCCCAATGAACAGAAAAGACCAAGAAATCCAGAGTATTATGTAAAAAATACAACATCCCTGAGCAAATGAGGAAGAGTAAATATTTCACTTCACCAAGTCATACATCTGTTGTATCCTTGTTTTTATTTTTCATGCCAACCTACAACCTGTACAAAAACATCTCATACTTAACTAAGCAAACAATAAAGTAAATAATCACAAATCATTTCTGTATATTATTTTCTAAGAACTTTAAGCTGAACACCATTTCAATTGTCTCAACCCCAGTTTGGGCCAGTCCCTCATACAAACTAGATTAAGAACAAACCTAATATAACTGACCCTCTGCTTAATGAGAGTCGCATGAATACATTTGCTTGTTGCAGACTAGATAGAGCATAACTTTAAGTCAGTTTAGGTACAAAAGGTCTTGTAGCAGACCAAACGTTTGGCACAAATAGACACAAACTGCAAAAGTATGAAAAGGCAAAGAAGCAAGTTGACCAGAATCTATTTTAGAGTAGTGGAGTTCAGTGACTTTGAATACATTTTCACTGACATCAGTACAACGATCTGCTTAAATAATGTGCTGTGGCTTCCCCTTGCACACCAAAACTATTTAAATTGAAAAAACATACATATATTTTTGAAGATTTTGCAGTGTTTGTCTCTAGGCAGCGGATTCTTTGGTTCCTTACGATTGCCAGGGGAAGCATCTGTGGACTGATGTAACCTAAGATTGCCTTGCTGGATTAGAATCTGGGAAGTTTAGAAGCTACAGTGACCGACGCATTACCTGAGCAGTGTTTTTTCAGCGTTACAGGCAGACCGCCCTGTTCAGTAAGTGAACTGCTATGAAATCAGAGTGTCGCTGCAGAGCAATGTTGGGCCTGGGATAAAGCTACAGCACATCACATGTGATAATTACGGTTAGGTCGTAATATGGTTTTAGGATACATTGCGGTTTCCAAAAATAGCAGAAGTATATCTCTCAATAATAAACTGCTGCAAAAGTTATGTAATTTGTGCAAATATAATTTCAAATGTGTCACATCTGTTTTTAAGATGTCCTAGAGTTACTTTGTGGTAATTGCTTATTGGGCTGTTGTATTATTATTATTTTGTTCAGCAGTGTTGAGGTGTGTTGAGGTGACTACCTGTGATTAAAGGATTAATTGCAGGTGTCAGCAGTTACTTCCTACATCACTACAAATATGCACCTATATTTGGCATTACCTGTTTATTTGAAGTCAAATAAAGACATCAGTGCCTTTCCCGATAGGACTACAGAAAATTACCAAATTCTTAAAACAACAATAAGTGGTTCTCTTTATTACCCATCATGTAAACTTTACTGAGGAGTCTGCCAAATACTGCAGAGGGAAGAAATGCCAGGCCTCTAAAAACCTGATGAAATATCAGTATCAGCCAATATCTTAAATTAAAAACATTTGGAGTACTTACAAAAGCATTTGTTGCTTTTATCAGTTTGCCCCATAGAGCAATTTTGGCAGTTTTGCCTTAATTCAAGTAAGTAAAGTAAAAAATTTTCAACAGACTCTTAACAACACTCTCCATTAAGCGCAATCTGTCTATGGAGGAAATAAAAATATATGCTACTATCAAAGCTTAATGATTATAAAAATATTGATATTTTACAACCCTAGTACATAACAAGAACAAACCACTTACAAGCCCGTGTATCAAATGATCATGAAGACTGTTTTTGTCTCAAAGCACGGATTAATGACAGATATATTAATGTCATAGAGAACATACTGTATGTAAAGTGAGATTCACTCAGTCCCAGATTCCACCACTTGGCCTCCATCCTCTGGCCACTTTACAGCACTTACGGTCAGCTCTGGTTACTAATGGCTACTGCATTAGGCCTCCATACATGTGTCCACACAACTGTTCAGCAGGAGAAAGTGGGAAAATGAGCTGGGGAGGCAATAAAGCAGATAAGACCAGCTGAGATTGAAAACGAAAAAAAAAAAAAAACACACAAAAAACAAAAGACAGACTAATTAATCCCAGAAATTGTGAGTTTCTTCTTATCTCTGCCTTCCAGCAAATCTATTACAGATTGGTAGTGGAGGGAGGGCCCCCATATTTACATAAGTACACCTCTGCACACTGATTTACTCTACCATTTATCTGCAGAGGGACAACGTACATACAACACAATCATTATTCAGATACAACAGAACAATTTGAATCCTGAGTGCTGACAAATTTTATAAGGTGTAAATTAGCAGCCATGGTTTTACATTAGGGCTCACAGCAGGACGTTTTTTTAAATTTACAATAACAATGCTGAAAATCCTTCTATTTACACTGTCATACAGCTATTTAATCCAGAAGCAGAAGTGTGTGTGGTTCTTTACTTCATGTACACAGCAGTTTCCAAACCCTGCTATCTCTTTAACATCCACAGCATGCATATGAGAAAGGGAGACTGGAAGGAAATGGGGACATAGGATAATATGAATGAGCAAGAGTAGCATAAAAAACTATTAATTTGTGTAATAGGACACTTGATATTATTGGAGCATCTGGATTTATTCCGTGCCATTTGTGTATCTAGAAGTTCACTTCTTTCATTAAGATTAAAACATTTATAACATTAACCTCAATGCTAATTCTCACTGTGACCAACAGGGACTCTGAAGCATCTGGGTCAGCTTTAGATCCACTGTCATTAAGGGTTAGTTGGGTTTTAACCCAGAAAATGAATAAGTGGGCCATGCAAGTGAATGCAGAGTAAATATTATTGTCTTTGAAAAATCACATCTTCCCAATATTCATGTGCTTGGCTCTTAGCCCAGTCAGTCTATAAATATTAGACACGCTTATACTTGGCCAAGTTTTACAGAGCAAAGGTCAATAA
The DNA here is from genome assembly GCF_001444195.1 of Xiphophorus couchianus. NCBI lineage: Eukaryota > Metazoa > Chordata > Actinopteri > Cyprinodontiformes > Poeciliidae > Xiphophorus > Xiphophorus couchianus. Next base: position 20,931,141 of record NC_040239.1, read on the forward strand.
GGTCATTCACTGCTCAGTGTGTGGATTCACAGAAGCTCTCCTTCACTATATTTAGACCTACTTACAAACCAATGTGAGAAGACGCTTCTCTCTTTTTTTGTCTTTATTTAACATGCAAATGATTTTACAAAAAATAAAATACATAGGTAAGATAATAAAATTCGTTTCTCTAAATTCTCCCTAGGTGTGAGTGTGTGTGTACATGGTTGTGTGTCCTGTCTGTCTCTGTGTTCCCCTGCGACAGAGTGGCGACCTGTGCAGGGTGAATCCCGCCTCTCGCCCGTAAAATTTGCTGGAGATAGGCACCAGCACCTCTCCTGACCCCGCTAGGGACAAAGGTGTTAGAAAATGGATGGATGGATGGATGGATGGATGGTAAGATAATATGTTAACCAAGACGGGTCAACAAAATGCAAATGCCACAACACAATAACAAAAAGCTACAACTGAAGTTATGCTAGCAAGTTCTGTGTTAGCATAGCTTCTGTTGTGGTTTCTGTTGAATTTTGTTGATCTTTCTTGGCCAACATACAATAACGATGAATACATTACTAATTACAAATTCAAAGACTACAAAAAATAATTCATCATTTGCAGTTAATAACAATTAGTTGTTTATTTTTTTTACATACATTTTTTTAAAAATTGCTAGTGAAGCACAAGGAAAGTGGTTGGGGTATCAGACAAGTTTCAGCTTGTGTATTTCAAAGAACTGAAATCGGACATACTGTTACTGTAGAGCGCAATGAAAAAGAACCTAAGGTAGCTTAGAATGCTTTGAATTTTCTTTCAACCCCAATCTAATACACTGCTCTGGCTGAAGGTGGATGATTGTTGCAGACTAGTGTGTGTTCACGGATGTGTTTGACAGAGCACTAAACTGAATCCCTGCTGTTATTATTATTGATTTTATACTGCCATGTTAGCGTTTCATCATAGAGCCACGAGAGCAAAATGAAGCCTTAGCCCTTTACTGACACCGTCAGAGATTTAGTGCACACATTCATTCTGTTTTTGCTCATATCATCAGCTCAAAAGCAATTCCGCTAAACAAACAGCACCTCATCATTGATGAGCAGCATAGAGGTGAGTAAAATGAGGAAAAACATCAACAGCGGCCATAAAACACACACGGAGCAGGTAGCAGGTATTGGACAGGGAGTCAGAGAGAAACGAGATGAATGGCGCACAGCTCTGCATCTGCTCCCTGAGACAGCCATGATAGATGGACATGGATGGGCTCTGACCATGATCCTCAGCCAGCAGCTCTGCATTAGCTCCTTGTCTGAAAATCTCCTTGTGAGACGGAGCTCTTTCCTCCATCAATCACTTGACATCCTTCTGCTGCACCATAAGGTCATCACCTTGTTCTAACTGTTGGTATTTCTCCTTTTTGCTTAATTCACCCTTTTTTCATCTACTAAACCAAAGTTGTCTTTCTGCTTAATGCTCCATGATATGAGAAAATCTTGCGATGATGATGTCAGGTGTGATAAATGCCTGTTTACAATCCATCACTCTGTGACCTTTTGTGGGTGATCCCATTAGCGGCCGCTGTGAGCATCGGCTGCTGCAACACTCTGTCCAACTGGCTAAACATTACATTTACATGAAAAATGCAAGTTCATAAAACTCAGAACACATCATCCAATTATTGCACTCCAAATAGGACTTTGCAATATGAACGTTGCACACACTGATATCGACTGAAATAATGGTGGTGGCATAGGCTTTACTGCAAGTGCATGCATGGTGAGGCTAACTGGTCAAACTGGGCTCAATGATGTCAGCCTGGTGATCTGTGTTGGCAGATCAGGCAGACAGATTTGAATATCACCTAAGCAGTCTGATGCATCAGTCAGACGTTTTGGATTTTGTGAGAAATTGGCTCAAAATGATCTCTGATAGAAAAATCCTGTAATTTCTGTTTAGCCAGGTACTCTTAACCAGCCAGCTTTGACTTTTATTCTTGCCAAATTTTGAAAAGTCCCATGCAATGTTCTCACATTTGCCTTAAATGTTATCCTGCAGCCACACAGAATACACATTGACATGCCGTAAGGAGGCCTTTAAACATTTAAATACTAAGAGAGAAGTAGCAAGGACAATTCAAAAGCCTTATGTAACATCACCACAGGCATGTGTACAGAGTTGTTTTTACATGAACGTAATTAATCTTGACAGCACTGCAATAATAATCAAAATAACAAAACAAATCTGCATATAGATTGTAACAAAAGGGATAAAATTTCTCTTCTCTTTGCCTTTGTTGTAGTTTTGCAGTCTTGTTTCATATGAGGACATTTTGGAAACAAGAATTTATTTTGTGAGTTTTGCTTCTAAAATAAGAAATAATTTAATACTAAGGTAATAATGCAGTGAGAAAGCACTGCAAAGCAGTGTTGAGCTTGTTTTGTTTATTTTAGGCCAGGATCTAAAAAACCAAGGACGAGGGCAATGTGAAAGTTTAAAGCTACAAGAGAGGAAAGAAGTGTGTGTGAGTCTGAGTTAAGAGATCTATAATTCAGCAGGCGGGGAGGCAATATTGAGGAGGAGAGGAGGATAGGTGGCAAATTTTTTATAATAAGTCTCAGACAGCTTGCTCTGGGGGAAACACTCTCACATTCCTCTACTAAAGCTGCTTTCATGCAGATCAGTGCTTAGATTAATGGGTTGCACTCCACCCCCAGTGATTCTCAGGTCGAGGAAGTTCGACCAATCTCAACATCGACTGAAGACTCCTGGGAAACGGTGCTGGACAATATCAGCAGAGAAAACTGCATGACCTCTACGGCAGAAACACGGCAGCAAGGACAAGAGCAAAAGAAACACTGTGACAACAGATGTGAATAAAGGTTGAAGGGTGGGAGTGGCAGACAGATGCAAGCAGAAGAGACACTGGAGATACCTATCTTGACCGGGGGGAGTCACTGATTTGGCTACAGAGACCTCCTCCGCAGTAAGTGGTTATTGATTGTAAGACGAGGGCCAAAGAACTCCACGTCCGGCAGACTGATGAGGGAGGGTGCGGACTTTTGCTTCTATAAATGCAAACGCAACAAAAAACGCGAGAGAAACAGCACTTAACAGCAGAGCGGACCGGTTTGACTGCAGCAAACACAACTAACGCATAACCCATGCGATGAAAGAAGATATTAATGTGAAAACTGCATCAGGTTATTAGTGCTAATAAGATCCTCTTGCTCATCAGTGACCTTTTCAGCACTAACAATCAGAGATGGCTGAGGCTGCTGTAACAGTAGTAGGAACACACTGAGCACACACACACACACACATCTTGGAGATGCCCGCTGCACAGAAACAAATGACGATACACACATGCGGTTCTGCTCTTTCAATATCTGACTGATGCGCGTGACCTTTGCAATCCATACGAGGCTAGAATCTGAACCCTAATCCTCTGGCCGACACTCACGTGCTCACACAACAGGACACAGTTCTTTTTCTCCGTCAAGCAGAGGCGATTACGAGAAGGATGATTTTGGTTTACCTATGAAGATACTCACAGAATAAAAACATTTGTTCAAAAATATAATGATCTACAAGTGATGAATGCATGTCCTACACCCATCTTTCAATTTCAGCACAATTGCCGAGGTTTTAGGAGAGATTGGTTCACAACTGAAGTAAAAAGACTGATGAGTGGAAGATTTAAGTTCTTACTCCAAACATTTATCCAATTTGTTACGTTGACACACTCAGAGAGTTATTTTACTTGTGGATCTAGCTCCTGACCTTAAGTGACTGAAGTTGCTCTGAGTTTAGGAAATTTAAAACAATGGATTAAAAACTTTTTTTTCAAAGTTTCAATCTCTTCTCTAATTATACAATTAAACTATCTGTGTGTGTCATGTGCGATTGTCTGCATTACCTCCTTGTATTACGTAAGACACAATATCACATTTGCAAATGATTTGCTTGGATGCAATATTTAGCAAATAATAACTCAAGCATCATGCATTCATGCTCTGCATATCTGTAACATATTTGGCGACTTCACATGTGATCCAGTTCCCATTAGTTGACAAATCTTCTGTATTTCTTTAGGGTCTGATCTGCTTGAGATTGTGATGAGTGGTTGGAAACCATATGAAATGAAGTGTCAGAAAATAAAAGATAATATTAATAGATATTGCAATTTTTCCGCAATGGTATTACAAATTTAATATTTTCCTGAAACTCTGCAGCCCTACTTTCAACTGATAAAAATCTTTGTGACTAAGGTGCTGAAAATGTGGGAAGTTGTGATAATAGTAAAGGGAGTGATGAGTGGAAGATGTGGTTCAACTGCACTAATATCATCTTACCCATATCTGATCACATAGTAATGTGTGAAGCCTTGAGTTGAGTTGAGTCGATTATAATTAGACTTAGACTTAGACTGACTTTATTGTCATTTTGTATGCACAGGGTGTATACAGAACGAAATTTCGTTGCATACGGCTCAGGACAATGTTTTGAGCTTTCAATGTTGTGAGGTTACTCCAGAATAAAATAAAATACAGTATAAAATATGAATATAAATATAAATATAAAATATAAAGTGCAGGAATGACAGTAAAATAGAATTGCCTATAACATGGGACATTTCTAATAACCAAACAGAGTGAAAGAGTTGGAACAAGAGCTAATTTCAATGGTAACTGAACCATTTACTAAAACGTTGTCAATTAATGTTGAAGAACTCCAATCTGCTGCTGATTAATCCAGATCTTCACCGATTTTCAATGGATTCGATCAATAATTCGGACACTGAGATAAGCAGGACTACTTCAGATTGTGAGATCTGGACTCAGTCTCTCCTTGTCATCGCACACACGACTGAGTCTGCTGAAGCTATCTAGTGTTGATGTTTAGAGTAAAACCACGGAGCCTCATGCGTTTTGTGCGTGGCTCTGACGACCCACTCAAAGCGCGATGCGTCTCACTAATTCCATTTTCCATTTAGCAAAAAAAAAGAAGCGTGAAGCCAGAAATAAGCAGTCTTACCCTGAGGTTCTTGGAGTTGTTCATCCTTTCTGAAGGAGCTGCGCTTTTCTTCCCCACCAATAAAACTCTCCAAAACTGCCAGGCGCGTTACGCAACCGCACTGCCCTGTCAGCGTCCCAGAGGCAACGAAGAAGATCTTAACTCAGTTTTTCCCACCGACGAGCCTCCATTTACAGCCAAAATTAAATGTGAACGACAAAAGAAAACGTCAGTTCAAATATTTCACGTAAAGCTCCCAGTCACCCCCACTGTCTCTTTTGGGAACGTCAGCGGTCATGCGTTTGAATCCCTCTCTGCAGCCTTCAGAAGACAAATCTTCCTCATATCCGTCGTCGCAGTCCAGGACTAACACACACACACACTCACGCACGCACGCAAACACACGCAGCCAGAGGAAGGATAAAGACTGACCGACTGATGGACCAACCGAGAGCCGTTCCCGAGGAGGCGGGTGTGAGTGTGTGCGTCCTAATGTGTGTGGAACTGGCCGCAAACAGAGCAGAGTGAAATGCCATTGAAAGTCGATGCAGCGTCCAGCAGGGATCTCCGCGGGTCTTTAAGGAGCATGATCCCAGCTCAGTGTGTTAACCGAGAGAAACGTGGGCTTTGCGCTCCGTCCAATTCTCTCTACACAGACGCACTTCAGTGCTTCCTTTCCCATGACAGAGTGACAAAAAGGATCTGGCAGATTTTAAAGTGGGCTTAAGTTGCCACTAGCATCTACTGTTGCACTACACCGCCCACTGTGGAAAAGCTTTTTTTTCTCTCTTCTTTTTCAAGCTATGACTCAATTTTTTTCCCCCACAAGGCACATGGTCAGAGCTGGTTGGATCATAGTGTTTCTGTAGTAGTTGGTAACTGTTTTGGTTGTCAGAAATATACATACAAATAAATCTAAGAATGTGGTGCATTCAGTCCCAGCCACTCTTCACTCCAGTAGTCTTTTTTTTTTTTTTGCTTGTCTGAATCAGCTTTGAACATCTAGAGACTGAAATTGTAGCTGAAATTCAATCATAATGGATGTCGGCAAACACTACTTTTCCAAGTCTTGCCACGGATTCTGGATTGGCGTTAAATATCTGGGTGTGTGTTTACATCTGTTGTTCAACTGGGAAATGAATCTCAGCTCTCGTCGATCCCCGTGAGGAAATTGACTCCCACAGCATCACTACCGTCCTTGTCGCTCATCAAAAGGGACTCTGTATGACTTTCTTCTTACCACTCCTTCAATAAGGACAGCTTTATGAAATGAACCGTTAATAGTTGTTTCACTGACAGATTCTCCCACCTGAGCTGTGAACCTCTGCAGCTCCTCCAGAGATACCATGGGCTTGTTGGCTGCTCCACAGCTTCATGCTGTATTTGACTGGTCTCTCAGTTTAGGTGGACAAGCAGGTTAATGATCTCTGACAAACCTCAGAGGCTTTCACACAGCCACTTTTCAGATAATTTTTGGTAAAAAAAAACATAATAATAATTGCCTTCACAGTTATGTTCTACTTTGTTTTGGCGAATTACATAAAGTACCAAGAAAATACACAGATGTTTATGGTTTTATGCTATTAGCATGACAAAATGTGAAAACGTCCAAGGCGCATTAATACTTCAGAAAAGCATTGTATATGAAATATTGCGCAGCTAGATGTCCGTATACAGTGAGTATGAGGAAGTATTTCTTTGGTTTCTTCGGCTACTTACTAAAAATCCCTAGATTCATGTAAGTGGTAGTGCTGAAAATGATTTCTAGTTCAGTCATAAATGTCGTCTAATGTGAAGACATCAAGGTGACTACAAATAACAGCCATCTTTATAAAGTTATGTCTGCAATTACACTTACTCTGCCTCCCTCTGCTTTTAGCATTTCCCATACCAGCGCACTTGGAAGTCGATGTGCAGTCGAGCGCATCGCCTTGTCCGCTGGTGATATATGGGAGTGATTTGCGGGCGAACAGAAAGGAAAACACACACTAGCCATTTAAGAGTTATGTGTGGGAATTTAAGCAGGGAGGTAAGAATCAGCTGGGCGCTCGGCCCGAGGAAGTCACTGCTGGAAAACACATAACGGACTTATGTTGGAAACATAGGAAGAAAACTGACCTCTGTTAGGAAGTTGGTTCTGCACCAAGCATTGTTCCAATTTTTCAAATAATTTCTCTAAATATTAACAGAGCACGCTTTTTTTTTGTTTTGTTTTGTTTTTTTTTTTAGAGATGGGAGAGAAAATCCACAGCATTTGTTTTGTTGCTTGTGGGTGAGCAGAATAGTGGCATGCAGTCCAGAGATGCAAGCAGCTGAGGTGTAGGAGGATGAGAGAAATTCTGTTTGTGGGCAGACTTGGCTATTAGAAAACAGAGCAACACAGTCCATCTCATTAAAGAGGCATTACATCAGTGCAAGAATGCAGCACTGTACCTCCAGGTAGAAGGACATTCCCACAGAATCTGGAGTAACAAGGTAATAATAGGGCTGCAACAGATTTTTTAAAATAGTTTTGGTCATCAGCCCTCTTAAAATAAATCTCTTTCTCTTCTTACATGCAACAGAAAAAAATAGCCTTGATAATCAAGGATTTAAGAGCTGTAAATATCCTGGAGTTAATCAGATTAAAGCTTCACAAGCAGCTGCTTGTGCAAGGCAGCAGGGAATATAGTGTAAGTGCTGGTTTACGCATACAGGTGAGTCACACTACTGCCCTAGTGCAACATCAATCTACTGTACTAACTAACATCTGCTGAGTCAAGAGGTCTAGTTATAAAATAAAACCAAATAGGGAACTTCCATTACTTTCTCTCTGCTTTGTAACTCAAGTGTTGGCAGAATGGATGATTGTTTAACAGTGACTTACACTTGTATTTTTTATCCCTTGAACCTTCTTTGCGTTCATCTTGTTGTGTTTCAACTACAAACTTTAACTAACTTTATAATTAGAGCCACAAAAAGTAGCACATCACAAAGAGAAAATTTGAAGTGAAAGAAAATTGAGTCAGGGCTTTGAAATTATTTCCCAAATAAAAATATGGAAAATGTTTCATTCACTTGTATTCAATGTTCTTCACTTTGATAACTGTGCATATAATCAAGTACAAACAGTTGCGTTCAGAAGTCTTGGGAGAGTATAGTGCTAGTAAAGGGAGTCAACTTATGGTGTGAACTGACACACTGGTCAAAGATAGCACTGATAAAGAAGCAGCCAAGAGGCCCACGGTAACTTTGGAGGAGCTGCAAACGTGTGCTCAAATTTAGCTTTACTGGAAAAGTTTTATAAAATTAATCTGTACATGGAGAAAGCAGCTCACTGTGCCTTCTTCAGGAGGATCAGTGAAGCTTGTTAGATGTGATGGGAGGGCGAATTACATCTATAACCTGGAAGAAAACCTGTTGGAGCCTGCAGGTGACTTGAGACTGGTGTGGAGGTTCTCGTTCCAGCAGGGAAAAGACCTTTATAACACAGCCAGAGATACATTTGAGTGGTTCAGATTAAAGCACACTCAAGTGTTAAACTGGCCCAAAGTTCAGGCAAAAATCAAATCCAGAGTTAGTGGTAAGACTGAAAAAACTTCACAGGTGCTCCCAATCTAATCTGACGAAGAAAATAGGGACAGAATTTTTCTTCTTTAGATGTACAATGCTGATGGAAACATACTGAAAAAGACTTGCAGCTGCAATTAGAGCGAAATATGACGAATGCATGCGAAATGTTTCATGTGTATCTGTACCAAATTATGAAAACCATAGATCATTTCCTTTCTATTTCACAATGTGCTGCTTTGCGTTGGCATATCACATAAAATCTCAATAAAATACATTTATGTGTTGACAGGTTGAAGTGAATACTCTTGCAAGGCACCATAAGTCCCACATTTTAAGAATAATACATTCCATCAGCCTGACTAGCCTTGCTATGCCGTCTGACTCTAAAGCACTTCCTATTGACTCACCAACAGCGCCTATCCCCCCTCAGACCTGTGTGTTTCTTCCTCTGTGTTCCAACTTAATGTCCTTCTTAAGATTACTTCCTTCCCAACAAAGATAAGGGAGCCTCACATGTGTCTATCTATAGAACATGTTTCTGAATCACTGATGCCCATTGTCATGTTTTCACAGCGTTAGATGAGAGTGAGAGCCTACGGCTAACAGTGGCCTAGAGGAGTGAACACAAGTTATTCCCAAATGAGAAAGACTCAGTCTGGTGTTTAAGAGTCGACCCTATCAGCCCTCTGTTGGTCATACGATGGCATGGCAGCCTCTTCAGGATTCTTCACTCTCACAGCTAACTTCTGCCTTCTTTTCTGAGAAACTCTATCTTTATTGTTAGGTGTCTGTTGTGGTTTTGTTTAACACACGGAGGGCAAAAGGATGACAAGATCAGTTTTCCTCCCGGTGTCAGAAAGCATGAGTTTCTTCACAGCTGTTCGCAGGCATGACTGTTGCCTAACCACAAGTATGCTGAGAGTGGATTGAAGCCAGACCCCAAGCAGACATCAGAGCAGTAGGAAAACTATTTTTATTGACATATTGTAGCAGTGAACCTTTCTAGGGTTTTAAGACTCAAGCATGTCTAAAAGTAGTTTCCTCACTGTGCAGTTATGTTTTAGGCAGCAAAACCCCACTAGATTACAGATTTATCACCTCTTTAGTCTTACTATGGAGCACACAGCCTCAAGAGGAAAACTGTGTAGTTCATCAGTACTTCAACTGTTTTACATCAGCAGGGATCATGTCCAGAGATAAATATAAATACTGACTAACAGTCTTCATGCAGCTCACAGTGACAGCTGTAGATACCAACTGCAAAGACCCGAATGACCTGAATGTGTGAGTTATCATGTACGCCTAAAATGGTGTCCAAAAATAAATGGCTCGTGTAGTTACATAACAACCAGCAGCCAGTTTTTGACCGCTCACATACTGAGCAATGACACATAGGAGCTAGGTGTAACAGTGGGGTTAATAGGGGCTTTTGGTCTGGTCGTCAACCACTCATATTGAGACGCCTTGAGTAGCACAAAACACTAGGACACCTTGACCTGTTTCCCAGTCAGACAGAGTTAAGATAAGGTGGATTAACCTTTTCATCTCTTAGGGATCACCGGATTAGACCACTTGAACAGACATAGGTACCTGTCATGTCTGAAAACAAGAGGAAGCTGGATTTTCTACAGCAGTTTCCTTAATATAAGGGCAATGAACCTACAGACCCAACCCACTTTTAAAAAAATGCTTCAAGTCATTTCTGTGTGATTTCTGAAAGGACCCGGAAGGCGAGAGATATATTGAAGTTAACCTAAGCAAGGCAGTCACAGCGTAGCAAAGATGACGCCTTGTACCAAAAAACAATCAGGAGGGGAGACATGTTCTGGCATTTCAAGCTGGCCGTGCACATCCCTGTTTTTGCCAGGTTGGAGCACCCACCATAAGTGATGTTTGCAAATCAGGAAGAGCCACAATGTAGTGTCTGAACTTTGGCTGGTTTCTGCAAGCTTATGCTGGTTTCTGCAAGCATATTTGATGCCTCCTCTTTTGGAAAATAGCACTTTCAATCTATGTTGTTTATAGCTGTATCAATAATATACTTTTTATCAATTCTTCTTCTGCTAAAACAGATTGAAAAGAGACAGATTGTTGTGACATCTACTGCTTAAAATGAGAACTCCAGTCAGTGCCACCCATTATCTGTTCTGGTGTTGATGTGCATTTAAAATAAGAACATCATTGATGGACTTCTGTTTTCTGTGTAAATATTCATTAGTTGTTGTGAAAATAACCAGATAGTGAATTTTAAAGGTTAATAAAACTGTGTTTGCAGCTGGTAAAACCTTTTTGAAATTTGAAGAAAATGGTAAAGATGGAAGCTATTTTCTTCTTGGCCCCTCTTGAACTAACTGCTGGCTTTAGTCCGATCTACATTTATAATTAATGGAAACATCAAGAGAGTTATCTACTGCAGTACAGTAAGATATACTGTAAGCTTCCATATTAAACCTCATTTCAAAAAGAGACTCATCTTTGTATGACAAAACTGCTGGGCGAAAGAGGCCAAAGTCAGAGTCACAGTAGGAGGAAAAGCCAGTTTTTGGCAGCAACACATCATTCAGTGTCAAATTCACCAAGCCTTCAAAGAGTGTTGCTCCTCCTACAAACACCCGGCCCCTCCTAACGTGGCCCCAAGCCTTTAACCCCAAGTACCAAACATGATATCATCTAACTAGAGAGTACGACTGATCTCATCATGGTGAGACAGAGTGTTGTTTTTTAGGGCTGGGTGGAGTTGGGTGTTTAGGGGAATGCTCAGTCCCTCCATGCCTATCAACACCTTGCACCACAACTAGAGGTCTCTTTCAGCTGTTTCAGGCCTCAGATTTACCACATTAAGCCCCGACTCCTGCTGCCGCCACCCCCACCTCCAGGCCTGGGATTTCCCCAGCAATAGATCCCATTTGGGATTCTTTAATACTTCTCTCCTTTTTAAGGTAAAACATTCACAACCATCGATTTACAAAGCAATCCCACAACCTCTCTTGCCCTGTCGTTACATACATTTTGTTTGGTAAATCTCAGACGGGTTTAATTAAACATGGAGACATCATTAAAGAGAGAGAATATAAGTTTAATTTGGTCCTCAAGAAATCATTAAACTTGCTGAAATGATTGGGCGTGAACTCTATACATACTGACTTCAGCTTTTCCAATCAACAAACACATCAACACACCCACTGGTTGCATAACTTTGACTCCAGTTCAGATTACAGGCGACTTAATTTTACAATCTGGCTTGTTGCTGAAAAAACAGAAGTTGGGCTGCAGGAAACATACAGCTCTACAAGAAACACTATTGCTCTAAACTGCAGGAGAACATGCAGGCAAGAATGAATTGTTTTAATGGAAATAATTGTTAGTTAGAAAGCTCTTGCTCTACACTTGTTTCCCATATTGTGCTCCAGGACACTAACCCTGTAGAGAGACATTAGATGGACATAAAGAACATAAAAGCTAAAAGAAAAAGAGCCAAGCATGCACAAATAGATTCATTTAAACCCACGCACATGATCCTCAAAGACAAGCAAGTCAGTGAGTGAACTGACGGACCCACACTCTTGCCCACATAATGTTCTTTGCGCATACTTTATCTCACTGGAAGGAAAGAAAACAAATACATCACACAAGCTCATGAACAGGCTGTATAAACACAAAAGTAACAAGGTACAAGCCTAAGCACATTCCCAGGAGCTCCTGATAAGCCGCCAGCAGCAAACATCGCCGCCACTACAAAACTGTAACTTTCAAGGTTATGAACACAATAACTCAGGCTCCAGGTTTTACTTAGAAATACTAAATTCAAACGGTCTTAATGCATGTTCATGATAGCGAAACAAAAATTCAAAAACTATGCAGGGCTCAATGAAGAGGACTCGGGTTAATTATTTTCAAGTTTTTAAAATGACTGAAAAGTTGTAATCAAACAAGGTGACTACGATAAAATCCTAAAAAGAGTAAAATGGTAAAAAAAAAAAAAAATGCTAAAACAACCACAAAAAGAGTGTCTTCTTTGAGCCTCTCCCTACCTTTGCTGATCCCAAACCCAGATAAACACAGAGGGATTTTATTGGAACAAGAAATCAAACAAAAAAAATCAACAGAAGAAAGTTTATTAGTATTTCTAAACATATTTAACTGCAGTCTCTTCCATAATGCAGTTCTTCTCTTCTTCACCCCATGGCACGGCCAATTAGGCAAATTATTTAGTGATGTCTTTCAAAAGCTTGTAATAACTTTAAAGACAGTCAGTGTAGTATTGTGGACGTTAGAAGTTTGAATGCAGCTAAGTTTCTCTGAGCATTTCAAACTCTGTCATGAAGCTGTCTGGATTTAGAAAAGTTGGCATATTTTGGAAACATTATTAAGACTTTACATTCTTAAGGGAATACACATAAAAACTGATGTTTCTGTAACACAAGCCATGCTAAGTATGCTAATAACCACGGTAGCATAAGATACTAAACACAGCTAAAATATCAAAAACTTTAGGTTTTTGTTTTAGAAAATGTCCTGTTTTACTGCTTGGCCTTCCATTCCAAAGATACAAAACAATATTTTGGTTGCTGTTCTTATATTTTCCTACATTATGCTTAGGGATAAACCAGAATTGGCTAAATTAAGTATTACTTGGTCAAAGTTTTACAAAAATCAGAGATTGGTGACAAAATCCTGGTTGGTGCATGCCTACTTTAAATGATGAAAGCAGTGGAAATAAGGGCCTGAATGCAGCTAAAGAGATAAGCAAGGAAAAGCTATCAGGCAGCCTCAGGCAGAGAAGGGGTGAGCAACAACATAAACCAGTCAGCAAAGGTGTGGGGAGGCAGGTCTATAGTAGGTTCCAACAACAACATCACCTTCAGCTCTGTGTTTTCTCCTGCTCCATCTCCCGGCCCGTGCCTGCTGTTTTTCAAAGGAAACCGGATCAGCACAGAACCCAACCAGGTTTCTCCTCACACAGAGGTCCTATTTAGAACAGCGCCGCTCCTCCCAACCGCCTCATGGGCAACGGCCAGGATGAACTACTGAGAGGCGATACAGTTTTGCGGTAATATCCATGGGAGGTATGGGGTGCGGAATGACCGAATGAGGAGCCACTGTATATATATATATATATCAGTCACAGGATATTTCAGGCTGAAAAAGCATCCAAGTTGCCATCAGAACTAAGTTTAGGTCTTTGGAGCGTGTGAGAGGTCGAGCACATGTCTTGGGTGAGCCAGCAAGAACCTGACATCTGACCCCCTCCGACCCACTCCCATGTGAGTTCCCAGTCAGCCGACGTTAGAGACGAGCTACTGCTAATACAGCAAGTCAGGGTCAGCATGTCTGTGTTTGTTTAAGGACAGAAGATGTTCAGGAATACCAAAGGTCTGCATTATCCATATCTCTGAGACAGACTAAAGGACCACGAGAAGGTAGCTGAATGAATCCTGACAAGGAGGAGAATTTTTCTCAGCTGTTTTTTTTGTTTTGTTTTGTTTAAAACACCAAAAATTGCAAAAGCGGTGAAGTTCCTACTCTATCTTTTGGTAATCTGAAAAGGATTTGCAACTAAATGTTTTTCCTCCTCACTCTCCAGCTTTTGTGCTTCCAAAAAGCTGTGATTACTGGCGTGATCAGCCAGATAACATTCACACTTACACACAGAGAAAGAATTGTACTGTCACAGACAAAGACTGATTAACAAAGAATGGCTCTCCCAGCACAAATCCTGAATTTACAAGTTGGGTCACAAACAATGCTCAGAAACTCTTGACATTTAGCTGAACAAAGAAGGCAAAAATCATAAAAAAGAAAAGGCTTACATGTTTTACATGTAAGAAAAAACATGCTTTAAGAAACTCGTAGCATTCGAATAGCTGGAGGAAAAAGCTTAGATAGGAAACAAATTGCAAAGATTTTTCTAATCTTTGAACGTTTTAAAATTTTGTTATGTTACAATCAGCCTCAGTAAATATATCAGGGAAAACATCAGGAAAGTCTCAAGTAGCGTGAGGTCATGCACAGGCTGTGGACATCTCACAAAGCGCTGTTCAATCTATTATCTGAAATGAAATCTCTGGAGGAGCTCCAGACATAAACAGATCAGGTGGGAAGCTGTCGACAACAGGACGACTATTAGTCATGAGATCCACAGCCAAACCTTTAGTAACAAGTGGCAAGAAACCAACCATTGTTAATGGAAAAGCAATAGGAAGCCCTGTTTGGAGTTAGCCACAAGCTGCTAAGAGGACATAACAAACATATGGAAGAAGGAGCCAAAATTTTACTCTCTCTGCATACAAAGTAGCACATCAGTCAGAAAACATTTGTTGCTTGGTGAAACATGGTTATGGCAGCATCATGCTGTGGGGATACTTTTTTTTCAGGAGGGAGAGAGAAATGGTGTTGGGTCTAATTTATTTTTAGCACATGCATAAGTAAACATCAAACAGAATAATAATATGAAAACATAACCTTTAAAATAAACTCATAAGTAAATGAACCTAGACCAGGGGTCTCAAACTCCAGTCCTCGAGGGCCGCAGTCCTGCAACTTTTAGATGTGCCTCTGCTGCACCACACCTGAATAGAATAATTAGGTCATTAGCAAGGCTCTGGAGAACTGATCTACACAAGGAGGAGGTAATTAAACCATTTCATTCCAATATTTTGTACCTGTGGCACATTTAAGAACTGTAGGACAGCGGCCCTCGAGGACTGGAGTTTGAGACCCCTGACCTAGATAATAATTCTTCTAACAAATGGTTAAGTCAAACCAATCCAGGAAAACTAAAGCAGTGTCTTGTCCTACGTTATTTGCTTCGTCCAGAGGGTCTGGACTCTCGGCTATTGAGAAACGATTGCTTCCTGCAGGCATGGACTCTCTTCATGTTTTAAATGTTTCCACATCGCTAAAGTTTGGCCATGATGTGAACGGCTTTGTTCACTCCCACTGCTGCCATCGCTAAAACTACAGGCAGAACACAATTCTAAATTGATGGCATTGATCACAACTTATCCTTCGGTTTGCTGATGGGCCCAGAAGAAAATCTATTGGAGAATCCACTTCAATGGGATAAAGCCCAGAATGTGATGTGAAACGAGATTTTAACTAAGCAGAATTGCACAAGAAGTCAAAGGCCAGGCGACAATCCAGGAGGAAAACCTGTAGAAACTGCGTAACACTGGGTGAGAGGTCCATCATTATGCATAATAAAGACCCTGAATATAATTTAATAATGGGACAGTTAAGATCAAAAATCATGTGTCAAATTGTTCCAGTGAAAGTCAAGACTTTTGCAAAACTGTGGCAAGAGTATAGAAAGTATCTTTGAACGTCGATCTTCTATAGAAGACCAACGTTCACAGATACTTTCTAACCAATAGGGGGAAAAATTACCCATTTTACAAAGAGTGGGTCAAAGTTTCAGGCTCTAGATGATAGAGACATACTCAAATTATAACGGCAGTGAAAGGTGATCCTGCAAAGTATTTATTCAGAGAGGGCTTTAAACAAATTTGCAAAACATTTTCAGAGTTATGTATGTAAATCATAATTTAAAGTCATATTTCCTTTCCATTCCCCTTCCTTATACATTACTTGCTGTCGGTCTATCACATAAAATGCCCCCCAAATCACAAGAGAGTTCATGGCTGTGGTTTGACAAAATCTTAGAAAGTTCAGTGTTTAGAAATACTTCTGCGAGACACTGTATATCTGCATTTTTGATAACAGGAAGTGGTGCATGTGTTTCTTTTATTTGGCAATTTCAGTGACATTTAGTTGTCTCTCCCAGTGGTGGTGGACATAATTACACACGGCCATTTCCTGTTTCCCATCAACCATATCCCGGCCCCCTTCTGAGGCAAATCCTGCATCCTGTGGCAAAAATTCTTGTTTTTGTGTTTTTGGCAATTTATGCACAATTTAAAAAAGTGACATTGCTGCCCAGTATGCCTCACAGGGGAGGCAGAAGGAAGAGAAGAGTGGAGCAAAGAATGCAGTTAATGCTATTATTCCAACAGACTTGTTAAAACCTGAAGAGCAGAAATGTAACTTCCCACTGAGTGCAAAATTACAAAAGGACATATTCCAGCACTTACACAGCATTTGTGCACACCTGAAAAATGGAGTGACATAATGTGTGATTATTAATGTCTGTATAAGTCATAAACCTACATGTGTAAGCTTGTGCCTTGGGTGGGAGTGGTTTTGCAGAAAACTACTATGCTGTGGCGTGGAAATGAGAGCAGCAGAGAGAGTTTACAGTCAATAACTGCGCATTTTAAATACCCATTCTTTCTTTTTTTTCTTAAATCCCCCACAGCTTGCTGAAATTACAATTAGACTATGGGCTGTGCAGCTCTGCCACATACAAAGAATCTCACTGTTTAATAAACCCACCCATAATGAGGAGAACTGCAGCGTGGAGGGGGGAACAACAGAGTGGGTGACCAAATGAAATGCGTTTCTGAGCAAAGAAGAGGCCATGTTCCATCAAAATTACCCAACAAAGTTTTGTTTTCTTCTCAGAGCAGATACTTTGACTTCACCCCTCACCTTTGAGCTCCTTCTGAAGGGGAAAACGTAACACAGGAGTTTTCTCACATGACTAAATAAAGATTTTCTATCTTGTTATAATACATTTAACTGACTTAGTAAAATTAAGCTAAAACTGAGACAGTGAAATGTAAGATCTCCAGAAAGACATTCCTACGTTCCACCGTAATGCCCTAGATTCAATTATCAGACAAGGCAGCATTTTTACAGCCTATATCTGGGCAGCAAATAAGTTTATCATCAAAGAACAGTTAACATGATTACAGCTTGATCAGATCATTCATTTAAAAAAAGGAACCCATGATAGCTGGTTTGTGGCAGCGCATTACAGGCCACCAAACTATAAAAAAACTCCACAAACATCACTTTTTTTTACTGCACTCTCATGTGAAAGTAGCTTTGAAGCTCAAGATTTTAAAGATGCTGCACAAGTTAAGAAAGTTGATGTGGTTCATGCAACTTGATAATGATCAAGTTACTTCGCAGTCACAGATTAAGGGTTCAATCTTCAATCTCTAAATTGTAGAGTTAAAAAAAATGCCAATCTGGGTTATATTTCTGACCTTGTCCTAAGGCCTGGGTTGAGGCTGAGGATTTTATCCAACTCACTGGTCCAAGTTGTTCATCTCCAAAAGATGTTAAGGTGTCTAGCATGTTTTTAGAGTGCAGGAACTTATCAGACTAATCCTGTGCATGCAGGAGGGGAACATGCAAACTGAGCTTTTAGTGATTCCAGTATTGCTCGTAGACACTGCAAAGATAACTGTGATTCAATATATCAGGTAGCTCTGCATCTGGTCATTTCATACTGCAGGAGAGGCTCCTTGAATTCATGAGTGTGTAAAACGGCAGCCTGTAAATAATGATGAGGTTTCCTATATTCTTTTTTCTTACAAAACAAACTGGGTCATAAATTTTGACCCAATGTTTTGGTTCCATCTACCCCACTTCTGCCTCAACAGCACAAACTCATTGTCTGAGTTAAAGACCCAGCAGATTAGACAAAGATGCTGACGAGGACCAGAAAGCGAGCACACATTACATCTCTGCACCAGTTTTAAAAATTACATTGTTAAACTTTTATGAGTCCAGATAAAATGCCAAAAAGCAAAGCTTCTGATTTAAATTTCCTCAAAAAAAATTAAAAAACGGCAAATTCCTTAGCTATTTCCTCTGAGACAACTGAAACACAGACTGTGTGGATTAGCAAAACAATGGGGGGAAAAAAAATAAATGCTTACATGTTAAAACATTTTCTCCCCCATTTTCCCCTTCTCTCTAACACACACGCTCACTCACGCCCACACTGGGAGTCATGGAGGCCATGCCTGCAGCTGTGGACAGTGTGTGAGTCCCAGCTGAAAGGGGACACACTAAGAGAGAGATGGATGACATGTGGGGTTGTTTTCTATCTACCATCTGTGAAGGAAGAGACCACACCAGCGTCAGTGTGACTGGTTTGTCACTCACACACACACACACACACACACACACACACACACACACACACACACACACACACACACACCCCTACACATTCTTTAAGAAGCTCCTCTGTAGGTACCAGTCCAAACCACAGCATGTTGTGTCAGTTGACAAAGAGATTCACTGGAAAACCTCAGAAAGCTACAATGTGACAATGCAAGCCCATCCATCTCTAATAAAACTGGTCAAAAGTGAGAATTTACCTGCAAGCTGAGAGCAATCTGACGGATGTACATCATATTGAGGTCCTCCAGTATCCAAAGTTTTTCCTCCATGTCTGCGTATTTATCAGTTGGCATCCTTTGTGCAGGAGGAAGCAAATGAAAGAAAAAAAAATGGTTCTTTTTGAAGGTGAGTTACAGGACTTCAGTCCACTATCCTGCTGGAACCCCTGTAGGGAACTTCATCTTTACTTCCATGAGCAAAACTCGTGCGCAAGAGTTCCACTCTCCATCCAACGCGAGACTGGTAACTCCGGGAAGAGAGCAAGCTGGGGTCTCCTCTCCTCTCCCACTTTTCATGCGCACAACAAAAATCCTTGTAAACACCCACAGTAAACAGCGGGGGAAGAATGGAGCCTTTTCTTCTTCTTTTAAAACGGAGCTCTTCTTCTTTGTGCCCCCACTGTGAACGTGGTGTGTCCTCTGTGACTAGAAACCTCTCCACAAAAGGGCATCGCCTCTGCGGGAGCAATCGGCACAACTACTCCACTGTATCGGTGAGCGCGTACGCGCCTTGACGCTCCTCCGGCTGCTCGGCGTTAAATTAACCCCTAAGACGCGCTTCGGGCAGCAGGAGCGAACTTTAAAAAGAAAGAAAACAGAGAGAAGGGGAGGAGAGAGATATATTGCTCTACTTCAAACCAATAAACACCGCAAATGCCAGAGCAGAACGCAGCCGCTAGCGGGTGGAGAGCTTTGTTCTTTATTACGCCCTAATGGAGGGAATTTGAACCATGACAGCTGGGGCTCCGTATCATCGGATAAGGCGCCATGAACTATAAAGTAACACGGACCCCAATTAAAAACAAGTCTTGATATTTATACAGAAACAAGTTTTTTCTTCCTTCTTTGAGACAAAATTGTATATATATATATATATATATATATATATATATATATATATATATATATATATATATATATAAAAATTAAATCCGGAAAAAAGATCCTGGGGAGAAAAAAGTGATTTTCTTGGGCACAAGAAAAAGCATATCAGGAGCACAGAAATACAACATCCGTCGTTTGTTCTCCAGCTGTTGTGTGTGAGAAGTGTGTGTCCGTGGACAAAATAGGCAGACCACAAATCGATCCCTCCACAGGAAATAACCACCACGTTGCGGGCCATTGGCCACTGAGTCAGATTTATAACAACTGCACTCATTCCAGAACCATTTAAATTTAGTGAGGTTTATTTTAGAACCCATAGGTGAAGGGAATGTAACTTTTTTTGTTCAAAGATCACAAACCACGCTGAGTTTTAAAGTGTCTGTAATAAATGAAGAATAATTTAGTGACCTATTAACACTTTGAAGTTTCTGCATTTGTCATAATGACTGGATTATGACAAATGGGTTCCAGTCATTGACTGGAAGCAATATTGTACTGTGAAACCTCAGTTCTCCATGCTGCACAAAGCACAAAATGTTACATTGGTATTTCTTATAGTAGTTATCACTCCAACAATTAGGAAATAGCACTCGTTTTCTAACTCGCAACAACATGACTCAGGTGTGATGGCATCCCCTATTACAAGGCCTGAATTCCAAGTTAAATTAAATGCATTGCAAACCCAAACATGCATTGGACAACATTTTTACTTTACTTCAACCATTCTTTTTGCTCAAACACACAAATTCCCCCATATTTGCCTTTCCATCACCCCCAGAACATGTGCTGTAAACCTTTTACAAATGCAAACATTGGAAACAAAGGGGCTCTGAGAGGCTTTTCACCTCACAGGAGGAAACCCAAGGGGACAAAGCAGCAAGCAGCTGGATCATTTCCCTCACAAAGACACCTCTTCCCTGCAGATTTTATGATCAACCAGCTAAGCTGTCGCAGGCAGCAACAGCTGGAGAGAAGACTGAGATTTACTGTTCCCGGGGAAGTCAAAGTGGTTCAGAAAACATTCTGAAATGTGTGTGTGAATGCGCTGCAAACTGTATGTTTGTCAGAACTTCTGCTGACCTGGGAGAAAAGCTTAAAATCTCAGACGAAGATTAATGGAAGTTAAAACATTTAAATTTTTAAAGGATGAGGCAGAGCAAGTTTGCCAAGCTATTAGCTAGACGCTTCAGTGGAAATAAATGAAACTCACTTGAATTACCGTTTGTCACCTACTGAACAATATTTCATGGTAACACAAGGTCTAATGCAACTGATCAGTGTTATTTTGAGTACATCCATTTATGTATTTTTTTACATGCATACAGATTTGTACCATTTAAAGTTCTGATGACTCTCACTGTCGTCGATTGATTTAGCTTCACCATCCACGGCTGAGACCATCATGACTTGGGGAAGATTGTTGTTAAATGTGAAGTTGAACACCTCGCAACTTAAGATTCAACTCTAATGCCATGTTGAAATATGTCAAAAGAAGCTTGTTTTCTATAGCACTTCCTAATTCTAACAGCTCAGATCAAATATTTGCCTCTTGTGATGTCATCGACCCAAATATCAACATCATTTAACGTGGTTTCGGTAAAATCCTCTGATTTCTGTAAAAATCCTGCATTGAAAATCCCTACTTCTACACAGCTTGGATTTTATTTCCGTTGTTCATTTACTACGGGGAAAAATACACTGCTGGATATTTAAAGATCAGACCACAATACACGTGGAAGCAAACATCAACTAAGACTGATAATCCCACTGTATTCTTCTTAAGGCTTTCCATCACCCCACCAGAAGCATCTTGAACCATAAAACTGCTGCATGTAAATCCCCTTCCAGTATAAATACAAAGATTAACAGGACAAAAGCCGACAAGCTGAACAAAACCAGAAGAAAATAGCTATTATCTCAATGATGGGTCCTGCTGGCAGGCAGACAGGCAGCTGACTCAAACAGTTCTGCTGCTTCTTGGCCCAGAGCCAGAGAGGGTGAGGTAAAAAAAAAAAAAAAAAGGTACTAGTAGGATTAGTAGTGGAAAGACCTAACACCTTTCAGCTTCACTGGGTTTTCTGCCTTGTTAGATGGTCACAGGCCAATGATGGGATGATGGGTGGATTAGCAACATGTGACTATGGAAGAGCCAGTTGTGATAGTCAGCTGCTGTGAGAATGCTGTTAGAGCAATCCAAGTCCTTTTCAATCAAATAAGAAAAAAAGCTTGATCAGAATAGAACATTTGCGTGAAATCTCACGAGCTGACCCTCGCATAATAAGCTCCCAAAGGGCTGTGCTGCTTTCAAGACAAAGCCCGGAGCTTTGTTGTTTCTGAACGGATGTGTGGAGGAATATGGATAACTTCCCCCTGCATGAACCTAATCAGCTGGAGGAAGTAGAGTGCACTCAGAGCTCAGGGAGCGTTTCAGAAGGAAGGTGGTTACATATAGTATTTTCAGTGCAAGAAAGGAGAGGAGAAAGCTTTTAGTTTAAAGACACTTAATTCCCATTTAAAACAACATTATAGACTGATTAAGAGGGAGAAAAGAAAGACTATAGAAACAGACAGTATAAACGTATTCAAAAAAATAAAAAGGGCCACAATAAACAAGTTGCTAAATGAGTCCATTAAGAAAATTAAGAAGTTAAAACAATTGAAATTGTGACAAAAAAAAAAAAAAAAAGATCACCTCAAGAGAACAGCAGCAAAAATCAACCGGGGTCAAAAAATCAACAACATGTCATCGTCACCGGTTCCAATTTGTGTCAAGCTGTTAACAAATGAAAAAGGTTTTAAAAGTTCATCAGTCTGTGTGAACCAAGAAATTAGGAGTGAATTTTGTCAAAGCCTTAACACAACTCCATTACTTCAGAAGATTTATTTTCTGTACATCAGACTCAAGACCAGCAGGTCAAACCTGGCCACTAAAATAGAACTTCAAGATAACAGTCGTGTGCTGATAAATATTATTTTATCAGTCAAATCAAATCAATTTTTATTTGTATTAAATCTAATTACTTGTGGCAACCGGTCATTTGAGAAAATTCATGATTTGGAGATCAAAATTATAATGAGTTTGACACCCATGGTCTAAAACATTAACTTTATTTTCTGGGGCCATATTATACTTCTGGATTTCAACATTTGTAATAACATAATACCATAACTCCAAACAAAACATATTTATTTTTCTCCAAATGAAGAAGCTGCTAACTTAACTTTAGAACTATGCAAAGCAAAAAATCCTTTATAAACATGACCATAAAAAAGGCCTTTTTAGTGGTTAATTTGGTGCAGCTGACTGGTTTCATCAGAACTCATAATCTGAAAGAACAATTCAACGTATGGTTATTGAAATGTGAAAAAATACATAAATTTCCGCTCTGACTTACTAGGACTAATGGCACAAAGGAAAGTGAAAAATGTTGGCTAACGAGTTTTTGTCACAAACCAAAAGGCAGCTTCCACGTCACCAGCCCTCATTATCTTACAATACATTAAAGAAACTTTTATTGTGAAGGTTATGAAGGTTTCTATACGAGAGGATAAAAGCTGTCTTTAGTTCCCTGCTGTGTGTGGCAGCAGAAAAGGGTAGGGAAACACACCAGGGCTTCAGGGAGCCAGACCCAAAACCACAACAAAGACATCTGACTGTCATCTGAAAACTAAACCCAACGCACCTCCTACTCATTTAAAACACACACAGACACACAGGAACGCAAAGCTATATTTGCATCATAAACACACATTTTACACATAAATAGACATAACACGCTGAGAGTAACTCCAACGGCAAGGGGTTGTGGCAAAACTGCCTCAAAAGTAAAAAGATGCAGCAGATGAAGTTTGTGATTATACCCCACCAAGTTCTCCCTGCTGTTTCTGTTAGAGCAAAGTTGGTAAATGAAAGGCAAGACTAAACAAAAGAGTTTCTCTGAGTATTTTTGCTCTTTCACACATAGGATTGGAAAAAAGGACAGCAATAAAAAAAAACAACCAATGAGAAGTCTAAAAAATCTCAGCTCCTTTTTCTGTTACAGAGCCATGTGGGTTACCTCAGGGCTTGCGATATGGGTCTCTAAATTTTTTTCATCTGCTGAACCTTGGTACCATTCTTGTTAAACACAAATTGGATGGGTTTAGATCATAATTATCTGAAGAAAAACATATTGTTCTAGTCCTCCTGAGACACAGTATGAAACACATATAAAAGCTTGGTTTTAGAAGGACACTTACTTTAGACGAAGTACTCTGTGGACTAGTAAAATCCCTTTTTGTAAGCTAGCAACTAGCTAGCCATTGTAAAATCTGTTCTTAAGATTCATGTTGGTTTCATTCAGATATTAACTGTTTGTCCTATTATGATTGTATTGTTTTCCTTATATTTGTGACTGACATTCTTATACATATACCAGTAAAAGTATCCATATTTTATGTATATATATATGTTCAGCAATTTGGTCGGTAATTAAAGCGATTAGCTTGGCTTCATTGAAAACACCATGCTTGTATAGAACTACAGAGCTACACAGACACAGGACAGCATTTTAAAGTATTTGTCAGTAAAATAATGAACAAAATGGAGTTAAGAGATTTAAAAAAGTGCAAGAAGTTGATTACCGTACATTAGATTTTCTGTGACTCACTCTGGGTTACATCTGTTCACTTCAATGACATCAGCCTCAGTTGTGAAACTAAACGTTTTCAATGAGTAACTGCCTCTTTTTTCCCCTGCAGAAGGTCAATTTTCAGTTTACAAGATGAAAAACATGCACATTGACAGCTGCAAAGTCATAGCTCAAACCTGGAGACAATGTAACGACCCAGTAACTCTTGTCAGCAGTCTGGCTTGTTATTAGGTGGATCAGTTTCACTGTGCTAACCAGTCTGGGTCGAGTTCTACTGTAAGATTTGTGAAACGAGACACTGATGCATCCAAGACTTAATCATCAAAGCTTGAGCAGCTTGTAGAAAAAAAGACAGAGGACTGATCGTAAATCACTTGGCAGATATTTTTCTTTAGCTGAAAAGAAGGGTCATCACAGTCATTGGGGAGTAGACTCGATCTTATCATTGACTGGAGCAAAAATATATAGATGATTCCACATCAATATCATCCCCTGTGTGTGAGTAGCCCTAAAGGAAACACAAACACACAGGAACGCACGCACGCACGCAAACACATGCACACCTCCACACACCTACATTTTCACCCTTGGAGACAGTTCAGCAGTTTGCTTGCTTCCCAGAATCATTGCTGACTTTCTGGAACGCTACCTCAGCCTTTTACCAAAGTCTGCAGAAACTCATCCCTCTGAGGGAGCGGACACTTCAGTGGAAGAGGAACTTGCTCATTAGGAGATTCATCTCCATTGATTTCTGCCCTCATGGGAACAGGCTCTGCAATATCACAGACGTAGAGTGTGACTGTAAGAGGACAGGTGCGCAGAGGCTATTTATTTACACTTAACAGTGTGAATGATCTCTTGAAATGACTATTAATGACTGTAAGGCGTGAGGAGTACAAAGCAATGTCAAAATGTGTTCAGGGAGGTGAGCAATACCAGAGAAAGGTCACTTACAGCAATGCTGAAAATGTTATGGAGCAATGGCGCCCTCTGCATGTTGGCAGTGTCAACATCAGACGACCACAAGATTATTTTTATGAATATCACAATACGGACATGTGTGTTGGTGTAGTATAATCAACATTTACAATCAGAACACACTCATGGAGAGAATGTTAATGTTTTTCTACGTCACACATTCCAGCTAAAACAGGCATGCAAAAGATGAGCTTCACCAGCATATTCAATAGACAAAAATAATGGTTTAAAGAAATTAATTCACACAAGAATTATTTGTAATTGCTGCCACACTCTGTTCTACGTCTCTATCCAAGCTTGCATCTTTGGGGTGCACTCTGCAGTAACCCTTCATGCATGTAAAAATCTAAACAGGAACACCAGCATCTGCATTATCCATATATGAAATTTAAACAACTGTGGAGAGGACTCACAGGAAACTATAATTCAAACTGGCAGGGACAAATAAAAGCAAACGTTTTTTTTTTTTTTTGTCAGGAAGAGCATGTGAGAAAAACATTTTGAGGGTATCTTTTCAACAATACGTCTAAGGAACATGAAGTTAAGAATTTTAAATGAAAAATGATAAACAGTTTTGTGATCAAGTTTCAGTTTCATGCTAAATTAACTTCTCATTAAAGTGTAAATTTTAATAAAGTGTGAAAATGTTGGTTTATGTCTTAATGTTAAATGTGACATCACGCCTCTAATTTATCTTTAGTTTTCTATGAATTTGCACCTCATGGGACTAAGGATTAGCCTCAACCAAATTAACAGGTAATTATTTTGACCATATCATCATTTCTCTGCATATTCTCCAACTCCCAGGTGATTACTGGATTTAAGCATATGAGGTAATGTGTATTTATATAATAAGGGAGGGTGTGATCTAAGGATGTCAACATTCTATTCTCAGATGTATAATTTTTAACCAAGTTCTTTTGCTCAAGCAAAATGACCTGAAAAAGAAAAATTTCACTGACTCTGAAAAGTTATAATTTATAAAGCCTTAAAAAAGGGATGCAGCAGCACTCTTGGTATTTCTAATCTCATAGAACCAATGAACATTTTGTTGCAAGTAGACGGAGCTGGTCAACAGTTGCAAACAGAACTGAGAAGACCCACTTAAATAAAAAAAGTGACATAAATTTGCTGTGTTAAAATTGTTCCTTCTTCCCATTCAGTCTGACTTACCCAGGTACGGATTTTCTTGCCAAAATGACGTCATTTCCTAAGTTGTTCCAAGCTATGCACAATTTTAATAGTCATTCATTTATCCACACAGTACCATCTACATCAACAGTGGGAATGATAACGTTTCCTAATCTCCATTATGGTGAGCACAGAGCTAGTTCCCCATGCCTTCAGGTAAGGATAAAAACAGAAAAGTAGCAGAGAACCAATGGAGATTACCGCTGAGGCAGCAGGACCAACACAAAGACAAAATCTGACATCCCACCGTCTGCTGCACCGGGCTCAGCGAACAAACACATTTAAACATGGACATGCTGGCGGGGACGAGTATACTGTGCAGCATGCAGGGAACAGGGGGACATGCATAATAGACCCATCTGGTCCCATAAAGTCAAACACCTGTTCTGCATCAACAACACAGACAACATCATTGGGACTTGTGCCCCCTTTCCCACATCCTTGCTGCATTCAGGATACACAGGAAAACACGGCCATTCGAGACACTAAACTATTTAGAAGAACTGCAAGATTATATTGGCAGTTGTTTTATATCCTCCATGGGATTGCCCAAACCAAAAACAATACATCAGACCAATGCAGGAACGGACTTTGCACACCTCACCTACCACTCACCCATACAAGCACCTTTAAACATTTCATTGTATTGATTCCTTTCACTGCACATTCCTCTTTATGAAAGAGAGGCCCTGATTCCATCTGCTCTCAGGGTAGAGTCAGTTGGTGATATGATGTACAGAGTAAGGGATAAAGAGCCCCTTTGTGCGCAGAAAAATGAAAAATGAGAGCTGCAAAGACAGGAGAGAAGAAAAGGTGCATAACAGAGGGCTGAAACAGATCTGCCTTTTATTTTTCTGCCTAACTGCATGAATAATCCGAAGGTCAATGACTTGTCCTTGGGGAAGTTACACGTTTACCCAAGAACATATAAACTGATGTCGATTAAAACTGACTTCCTCCTGTACAAAAAAGGGATAATGACAAATTTGATGAAAGGAGTTGACAGCAAGTGTCCAGCACTGTAATGATGACCACACAGAGGAATGTGGCCCTATGTGTGAGCCTTTTGTTTATGTTTAACAGAGAAGTCTTTGGGGTGTGTTGTGGTGACAGGAAGAAGATACCGTTGGCATGAGACAGTGAAGTTCTTATTTACAGGGTCTTATGTTACCAGTAAACAGAAATAATAATAATAAAAAGCCTAATTCAAGTATTGGTAATGCTTTCTGTGTGTCTTTGGAGAGAAAAAAGACAATCTGGATCAGAAAAGTAGGTTGGTACTGAAACACATGACAAAACGACCCATTTACATGCTTCATCAGGGGACCTGAGCATGAAAGTAATAAAATGGCAGGTATAATAAGTCTCTTAGGGAGGCAGGGTCTTTGGAATGAAAGATTCAGTTGTTAGAGGCAGATAAACAGTATCAGAACTAATGCAATACATGCCAAAGGCTTGCAAAGAAATTTTTGAATGTATAATTTAAATAGAAGTTGTTTCAGGGCATAATAGCAGATTCCAAAAGTTAAATCATTCTAAAAAAGTTGCTAAGGCTTATATTCAGCTGCCTTTGCATAAATACAGCTAAATAAAACTTGGTGCAATTACCTTCAAAAGTGACATCACATTAAAACGCACTCCTAAATGGTGGTGGCAACATTATATTGTGACGATTCCTCAGGAGACTTCTCTTATCGGGTCAGTGATGGTTTTTCTCCTGGAACTGTCCCATGGATGCCATTTTTGTCCAGTCTCCTTGTTTAAGAATCAAACACTTATTAACCTAAACTGAGTCGTGTGCAGTGTGCTGTGCTCTAGACGCTGCTTTTTTGTGACCTCTGGAAGTGTTGTTGGTGTATTCTTGGAGTATTTTGGAGTTTGTCTTGGTATAACAATTCTATTTTTTCTTAATATGTGAATACAGCTGTCAGTGTGATTAACTGGAGTCTATAGTTCCTACGAAAGCAACCCAGTCATCTAAAAATAGGGCTAGTCATAGTTATCTTACAATCTAACAGGTAAGGCAAATCTATTTTCACAATGGGTCAAGTTGGTTTGGGTAGACTTCACCCTTTCCAACTGCATTTTGTATTTACCTATGTAATTGTTGTCTGATGATAATTTTTTGATGATCTGGAACCTTTTACTGCGACAAAAAAGCAAAAATAAATAAGCAGATAAATCTGATAACAGATGAATCCAGTCAAGATAAGTGAGTGAGACACATTTGATGATGCATCGTGGAAGTTTTCACATCTGTGGGAGTGAGATTGTGTCCAGGGATTAAGCCTTCTCGATCCATTTCTCTGTCTGCTAAACGAGTCACTGGCAGTGATGGCTTCGAACAAGATAGTGCATGCTGGGCGAACAAAGCCCATCTGTGTCAGATAATACGCAATGGACCTTGCTCAATGAGACACGGCTGCTTAGTCACAACGTAAGGTGGTTCTGGGAATCACAGACTAACACACTTCAGCTATCGTGAATGACTAACTAAGCTAAACATCAGCGTTCATTCATAACTCTTCGTGGTAAGAAAGAGGGCAGACTCAGAGATGCACATGAAGAAGCAGACGTGTGTGAACTAAATAGCGGCACTGGGCGTGACTCATTTCCTGTGTCTGCTATTTATGTTCACGCCTTGTTCAGAGAGAAGTACTGTCGTTAAAATTACCGTGGATGTGTGGCTGGGTGGGGTTTACTTGTAACATAAGCAGCTGACCCTCAGCTGTTGTCCAGTCCTGACACTGGTTGCCCCACAGACACAAACCACATTCCACCACACACACACACACACGCACACACACACTGAAGACATTTCCATTTACAGCAGCAGGGACCTGGGAATAGCTGGCTGAGTGATATTAGAAAAGACCAGCCACATAAAAAACACACAAAAAAACCTGGATGTATTTTTGTTACATTTTAAGTGTTTACCGTCTTTCCCAGTTGAGCGTTAAATGGCTTGTCTGCCTTGCTCGGTCAATAGGGATCAGATAAGATAAAGCTGAGAGGAAAGTAGTGTCCTTGAGTCTGTGCTGCAGACTAGTCAAGGGTCAGAGGACATCCTGTATCTGTGTTTCATGTGCGTCGCTTGGAAAAGGAAATGAAACTTTGGAGCTTTTAAGGTTCAACATGATCTGCTGCACAGGATGACTATCAGCTATTTCTATTTTTAGGTCATTGTGTAAATAAATTTTAACCCTGAAAAAGGCGAAGAGCTTGGAGTTAATACGTCAAAAATAAAATGTAACAGAAGAAAATTTCCAAAACGAATAACATTAGTGAAAGTTGGTCTGCTTTGCATCCTCAAGAACCAGAATCAAACATGAAGAAGCAGCATTCAGCTTCTACACACCACAAATCTGGAACAAGCTTCCAGAAAACTGCAAAACAGCCAAAACACTGAGTTCCTTTAAATCAAGACTAAAAACTCACTTCTTTAGAATTGCCTTTGAACCATAATAAATGAAACACTGACCAACATATTAGATGTTATTGATTTTGGTGATGGCTCTTATAAAATAAGATGTCTGTTCCATTCCTGACTGTATGGTGTATTCTTTATAACTTTTTGTTTTCATTATGTAAAGCACCTTGATTGATTGATTGATTGATTGATTGATACTCACATTAAATCCAAACAAAAAACATTAAAATTTGTAGTTGCATTGTCACAAAAAGTGAAAAAGTTTAGGGGTTATGAATAGTTTATGAAAGGCACTGTAAACAATATGAAAGTGCTGGGAGGGTAAAAGGAAGCCCATTAAATATAACAGTGAAACAAAGTTCTGCTTTCTGCATTACTCTCCTCGCCAAACAAATAAGTCATTACCTGGAGAGACGTAGCAAGAACTTACTTAGTTTTTACTTTTCGCTTGAAGAAACTGATTAAACCATTTTTCATTCTGAAGCTGTCTAGGAACAATGCTTTACCCTGACGTATACACAAAGCCTTGGTAATAAGAATAGTTAAACATTTGCTAGCTAAAATATCCACTGGCATACCAGAAAAGCCTCCAAGCAGAAACCTCCAGTGGCCCGGCTTTGTTTGAGAATAAGGGTCCGAGAAGGGGTAAATATTCCCTAGCATCTCCCTAGAACCCCCCGCAGTGTTCAACACGGCAGAGAGCCCTCGGGGTGCACACAGACAGACAAATCTATGCAGGCCAATCTTGGCACTGCAGTTGTTCAAGAAATCAATAAAGCAGAGTGCATCCACTCCTCAGGACCCTTGGGCCTCTGAACCTGTTTTTTTTTTTTTTTTTAGCATTTTATGCTTTAGTTTGTTGTTTGGTTTTGGGCTACACTGCAGTAATAGAACACTACTTTCTTGGTTCACAGATTTGCTTAGACTCTGAAGCCTAGGCATCGTTCACAATTTTCCTGTAAGCAAATAAGTAGTGAGTTCAAGACTTGATGCAGTGACATCTGTGTGACCTCTCTTTATTTTGCACGCAGGGAGACAGACATATGCTTACTTAAGACAGCTTAGTAAATTGGTGCTTCACAAGCCACAATAGACACCAGCAGAAGCCAGACTGAGAGGCTGCAGAGCATGAAACTGCTTAAAGTTGCCGGCTCCAAACCATAAACCGCACTAAACAGGGATTGCCCAAATTGGGAATATTGGTGTCATGTTGGAAAAGATGACACCAAACTAAAAGTTTGAAGTAGAAAATATTCTTAGAGAATTTAGCCACAGGGATTAACAGTTGAACTGATGAACCTTACATTGTTTTTCATGAGTTGGCAATAAATCTGCCCAGGGTTTACCTCGCATATCACCAGTTATTGCTGGAGCCTCTTTCTGCAATCTTGAACAGGATCCAAAAATAGAAACAGCAATCCCTCCCAGGTCGCATTGACAACACTCTTCAGTGTGGAAGTAGTTGATGTGAGAGGAATACTCAAAATTTGCTATTTTCAGTATAAAGTGATAAGTGTAAGAAGCCATTTACAGAGACTGTTCATTTTCATTATGTTGAGACATCTCTGAGATTCATTCAGGCATTGTGGGAGTGAGGAAGATAACAGATAACAGTAAGGCTGAAAGAAGTACAGGAAAGTTGCTCTGCTTTATCCTTTCAGGTTGTTTGTCTTGGAACAATGATGAATTTCCTTTCTGACTAAGAGACGTGTTGATCATTCAAAAGGTCGTTCTTATCTTTTATCTACACCTTTTCTTTTTTTCCTAAAGAAGTTTTAATTTCTATTTCATATTTTCAACAAACTTTGAAAGAAAAGTTATTTCTGCTATTTTAGTTTAAACTAATTCAGATTTTCATTTACACACACAGACATTTACAGAGACATATGGGGTGGAGAAGGGCATTTCACCAAATCCAGTCTCACTGTAGCCCAGAGTTGTTAAAGCTTTCAGTCAACACACATGCCAGATTCCCAAGCTTCGGCATTCCCTCTGAAAGGCTTAGAGTGTGGGTGGATGGATGGATGAATGGGCGCGTCGTCACATGCATCTAACCACTTCCTCGCCCTATATAGCCACTGTTAGCCACAATGGTGTGGACTGGCATAGCGAATCCTTAAATTAAATGCAACATGCCGACAGAGCATGAAAACTGAGGGCATTCCTTCCTAATAATAACAATAATAATAATAATGGTGAATTTCCAAGGTCTCAATGCATATCTGGTCATCTTCAGCTGAAACAGCAGAACTAGGGAGGATGGAGGGTTTAGAGACCAGCCAGCAACCTTGTGCATCTGAGAGAAAGGATGCAAAAAGCAGATGTCTTGTGTTTGCAATCAGAGGAGCAGCAAAAGGGGCAAAATGAAGGCCATGGAATGGGTTTAACAGCAAATTCTGCTTAGTCTCCCATTCCTTCAGTCTTTGACCACTTGACCCGTTAAGTTGGTGTTGTGCACACCAGCTTGACTGATTCAGTTCAGGAGCTTAGATTATTTTTGAAGAAGAGCAGCAGAAAAGCCACCTTTTTAATAATCTGTGCCAACTCTACATTTACTGGGCAGTCCTGGCAGAGACATATAAAATGTCTTTGAATAAATTCATCTTATATTACACTAGTGTAATCTTACACAAAAAAATTGTCAAGAAATAATCATCGTTTAAGAAAATAAGCTGTCACAATTTCCATTTCAAATAAATTTAATTGAAATATTTTTCTATTCAAGCTTTACTTTTGCAAGTTGTTCAGTGTTTTGATTAAATTCTTCTTAGTCATTCTTCTTTATGATTGTATTTAATGTATCTCAATATTCATTTCGTCTGCTCTTTATGATAAATAAAATGACAAAACCCACAAATAAGGCAGAATAATGTAAAGGCAAATTTCCCTCCCTGAGTATGCACCAACCTTGTGAAATGTCATAGGAAAAGGATAAGTGACCTACTGGCAAAGTGTTGACAGAACAGGTGGCAGTCCATTCACCAAAAGTGATTTTATTAATGGCAATGTTTTGTAAAAATGAATTTTTAATCCTGAGTGTTTCAGAGAATGAAAGGGTTTTACACATCTTTTCCATGAATGGCATTTAATGTGGCAGGAAATGTAAATATATTCATAGACAACTTGCTGTTGCAGTGACAAGTCAAAATATTTTAAATGTTATTTAGACCTTTATCACTGTTTGCTGCAAAGCAAACAGATTCATTCCCAATGTCTAGTATTTTACCAGTCAATCTGATTCACAATCAAGGCATTTTTTTGGCTTTAAATAGAAACAAACACGTCATCTTCTTTAACACATATTTCTAAGTAAATTAACATTAAACATTTATTCACTGACTTAAACACGCAAATGTGATTTTCCCTGGCTTAGTGGGAGAAAAAGGTGCTTTCATACGAGCTCATTGAGATGCCATGCACTGGCTCCAGGCTGGCATTCAGAAAGAGACCGGACACAGAGCAAAGAGGAAACTCCCAGCCTCTGAAAGAGAATCATTAGCATTGGCAACAAAGTCTGAAACACAAATTAATCTTATATGAGAGCCAGCAGAGAACACTTTACAGAGTTAAGGAAACATGATTGTTGTAAAAGGACGGGAAGCCTTCAGCCTCATGAATAACTAATAGAGAGATGATTTTGTAGTAAGTCAAATACAGTGTGACTATAAACACAGCAAGATCTAAAGGTTATTTACATCTCAATGTGCAGTCAGTTCTTCTCCAAGTGTAATAAATTTTGACATTGCCCTAAATAACCCATGCACTGCTGTTTTATTTCTCATAGATAAATGATAAGCTCCTAGAAAACAACCAGCCGACATCAACTAAAAATAAAGCAGCTGATATATTTATTCCCTGATCACTCAGATTTAAACACATTCAATTGACTTTAAACTCTGACAATGTCACACTTCACTTCATGGATGGACTTGTTTCACAGAATCGAGCTCAAAACAAACAGATCGGACTATTCTGACAGCAGATCAATAGATCATGAAGTGTGCCTGACCTCCCAGAGGTTAACTGCGTTTTCCTGT
Organism: Xiphophorus couchianus; assembly: GCF_001444195.1. Taxonomy (NCBI): domain Eukaryota; kingdom Metazoa; phylum Chordata; class Actinopteri; order Cyprinodontiformes; family Poeciliidae; genus Xiphophorus; species Xiphophorus couchianus. The sequence continues at coordinate 20,965,090 of NC_040239.1, forward strand.
GACGTGAATCCTAACCAACATAACCTAAAGGTGTACATGTCTGCTAGCACAGACAAAAGCTTCATGAAACAACAAAAAAAAGACACATCCAAAGAGAGAGACTGAATCGATCTCTGCCACTGCTCTGTTGCACCTTCAACATTCCTCAAGTCTCCTCTTACAGCTGAGTCTGTTCTCTCTTTGGTTCCCCATTCTTCCACACATAACCCAGTGCTGGAAAAAACTTCCCCCAAGTTTCACAACAGCTCCTCAAACAAGAGACAACAGTAGCTGTAGTCTAAAGAGGCAATCTCAGAATTACAATTACGAGATTGTAAGAGAACGTAAAAGGAAGGGGTTCCCGAGGGAAGGGGGCTATCCACCCAAATGGGATTTAAATTGGACTGTGAGTAAAAATAATTAGAGGTTAGACTGGAAGTCATTTCTGGCTCACTATCAAACGGCAACTAACATGAAGCAGATGCCGACATAGTAGTTTTGCAGAAAGGAATAAGGAAATCATGGTGTAAAAGTAGCACTTTTCATCCAAGGATAGCCATATGAAAGGTATAAATAGGATGAATGCTGTTTCTAAATCTACAGAGATGCTTGCTTTTGGAAAAATTGGTCCACTCTTTAACAGCTTTAACTCTTCTGGGAGGGCTGTCCACAATGGTTAGGAGTGTGTTTGTGAGAATATAGCCATTTTGAAGAGGGCATTTGTAAGGTTAAGTACTGATGTTTGAAAGGCTGGGCAGTCAAGATAGAGAACATTGTAACATTTTTCTTCCTTAGGAAAGCTCTGTTGAATAGACATAATCAAGATGTTCAAGTATTTCTTTAATAACTACTAAGTATATTTTGTTTGTAGTAATGATCTTTACATTCATTAAAGGTGCACCGGTAGCAATTTTCTGGCCGATCACCAATCTTTAAAAATCTGACTTGCTGAAATTTGTTTTTGTGTTTGTGTGTGTGTAGCAAAAAATTTGCCAATCATGGAGTGACAATTGTAAACCTTGCATGGAGAGAAGACCTGGTGGTTGGGACTGTCCATCAGCCCTCTCTCATGGTGGACAGTGGCTGATTTTTGTGACCTTGTAGATAGATAAGGTTTGTTGATAGGATCGGTTCCACAAGTAAGTTACGGCCAAGCGCCGACCACCCAAAGGGAAGGAAATTAGGGATATATATATAGATATATATATATATCTATATATATATATATATAGATATGTCCGCACCTTGGCTCAAGCCCAGGGGCCCACACCCTCCTAAATCCGGCCCTGTCTGTGATTTTACATGATTTGTGATTAAATTGCTGTATTTTAACCAATTGCTTCCACTTTCCTGTGATACCAGCAACAGTTGACTATAAAATGTTTAACAGTGAGAGAATTTCACAAATGATCTTTTTAGACAGGAACCATCCCAACACTGTACGATGATTTAATAACCCAGTGAGCTTCTGATAAAGTCCCATTCTGTCACAAATATATGGAGAAGCAATCTTCATACCTGGATTTTTTATTACTCCTGTGGAAAAAGAAGTACAGTACCTACAGCTTCTACGGAAATTGGCATATTTCATAAGATTTTAGGAAATTTTATCCTACTGACAAGTATTTCCAAAAGTATGTCCAACTGTGATATTTGGACTCAGGGTTCCTTTTGTATGTTTTTTTGCATGAACAACTAAAAGCCTGTGCATTTTCACTATTCCTTAGGACTGTGGGACCAAGATTTCTAAAAGACTTGCAAATTTACTTTTGTCTAAAAAAGGAGTTTGGACCACTGAGCAATAGTCCAGTTCATTTATGATTCGGGAGTGCATTGGACTAAGGAATCCGATAGTTGCAGCCCTTATCCTGGATACATCTGTGAATGCTCCAGACCTTGCAACCTGTGAGTTTTACCCCGAAACTCTTGAACAAACATCACATTTCTCTCCGGGCTGTAGTTATCCCAGTTGCTTTGTCCATCTTTGTAATCAAAGTTTTCCTTCCACTCTACTTTCCATTATTATGCTTCTTAAAAAAATACATTTTGTGATTAACTCCTGAAGGAGATGCTGTGCTACTTTCTATCAAATCAGCATTACTTGATACTTCACCATGACTGAGACCATAACATGAACATAGCATAACACTCATTTTAATTTTTATTGGGCATATGTAATGCTCTAATTTTCCCACAATTTTGGATTTTCAGTCATTACTGGCCACATTTATAAAGGTTTACAAAAGTTAAAAGCTTGAACTATAGCACTGTTTGTGCAATGACTTATGATGAGAGTTAAACTTTTTAAATTACATAATGAAATAAACTAACATTTCTATTATATTCAAGTTTATTTTCTTGCAACTTTAAGCGGGACCACGAATATTTGAACAAGCAAAGAGATAACTGCTTCATATATATATATAAAAAAAAGCATAATTGGAAAGAGCACAACCTTAATGAGAAAAGTGTTGAAAAACAGACCGAAGAAGTGGACACTGATGAACTCTGAGACCTACACCTGCACTGTGTTTATTAAGTTACTTTAAAGAACGAGAGAGATCAGAAAAAGCTGTAAACGGAGTCACCGTCTGATGTGTGTGAGAAAATAAATGTTTAAATAAGTTCTACCTGTGATGATGTGTGCAGGAAATCGCTCTTTCTGAACTTCCCTCGCCGTATCTCCATCTCCAGAGCGGAGCCCCGGGCAACGGTGGCTCTGGTCGTTTGATTTCGGCAAAACATCGTCTCTTTACTTTTTCCTGACAACTTCTCTCAAACAGACTAGTCTCGTCCAGGTTGAGCTTCACGGAGCGCAAAAAAAAGTGGGGGCGGTGGGGCGATTCATAAAAAAAAAATAATAATAATCTTCTAAACAGATCAGCGCAGATCAAGGTGTTGGAGCAGGAAACTATCCCACCGGCGGAAAAGTCCCAGGCGATTTAGGAGCGGAATAAATCCAGTGTTATAGCCCTCTGCTGCAGTCTCTTGAGACGCGGGAGCCCCAATCCGAACCAAGACAAATCCAGCCGCTGAACGAGGAAGAGCTGGTACTTATTTCCCCTAACACTCCCCTGTATGTGCGTCCAGCATATTGACACGGTAACACCCCATGTGGTGCGCAGCTGAGACCTAACTTTGCGCTGTCCCGCATCCGGAGACCTCTGCTGGCGTTCAATGGCAGCAATTTACAACCGCAATTTGCCCTTTTGTAGGAGTATTGATGCAACTCGCTCAGCAGGAAGAGCTGTAAACTCCATACAGTGGCTTAAGTGGGTTTACACACTGATATCATGGATCAAATATCTATCCACAGTGTCTCACATAAGTACTGACACTTTTGAAGTTGTCACATTTTGACATTTACTTTGTATGAGACTGATATGAAGTAGCTATAGTTGTAAGGTGGGTACAAGTATATGCATCCAAACATTACAATTAAACACATGAAAAGAGTGGAGAATATTTGTATTCAGTTCTATTTACTCCAATATCCCTGAATAAAACACACTGCTTACCAACTCTCTTCAGAAGTCAATAATGTGTAAATAAAGTCAATATAAATTGACATTTATATTTTTTTCCGGGTATTTTGGCTTCTCAATGTCCAAGATTAAATTTAAATGAGCATGTATTGTATTACTTTGAAATTGCTATACTGTATATATAATTAACTAAATTTTGTCTGTTTTGTAAAGAACATGTCAATCTTTAGATGTGCAATGTTGAAAGTGGCATACCAAAAAAGCCCTGCAGCTGTGATGCAGTTAAAGGTGGTTTTACAAAGTACTGACCAGTACAGAGCTAAGTACATATGCATGGCACACTTTTCAAAGTTTCACATGTGAAATAATTTCTAAACTGTGTATCGCTGCACGATGGCGTAGTGGGTTTTTTCCGGGTATTTTGGCTTTTCCCACAATCCATAAACATGACTTGCAAAACAAACCATAGGTCCAAAATCCAAAAGACTGTTTGGAAAAATACATAAAGACCTTAGATATGATATTGTCCTGTATAATTTTAAATTATTATTTTTTCTTCAAATCACAAAGTTGTAAAAAAGTTTAGAGGCTGCGCTCGGTAATTAATAACTGTGGCTGTCTTCCATTTAGAAAGCCCATCATTAACGTTAAAAGCCAATTTGATTATTCGCAAAGAATCAACCGTTGCATATAAACAACTACATAACATAGGATAAAGCATGAACAATGTGGATCCCAAAATGCTACGCTAATGTCTGAACTAATGGAAATAATGTTTACAGGACTGAAGAGATAAAGTACAATTAGATTTGTTGTCAGTGTATTTAACAAAGCATTGTCCCTAATGGTCTTGCATTTGTCCACAGTAAATAGATAATATGCACTTGTGTGAAGACATCAACAATTCATTCAAGCATTGGAGTGACATGCTGCTTTCCAGAAATCTTTAGCAATATGAGGGTTGTTCATTCCTGCAAGACAATACCAAATGACACTCCACTTAGTAAACTACACTGCCTGCCACCCAGCTTTGTCATTAGGATTGTTTACTGTTGTGAAGCAAAGAATGTGACCAAGAAGGCTCTGGTAAAAAGCTATATAAAGCTAAAAAGGGCAAACATTCTGTTTTCCAAAGCTCTCAAATGCTAAACACCGGCTAGAAGATTTTATTACGGGGTGATTCAAAATGGTGCAAAAAAAAGTGGCTTTGCAAATTTTTCATACCCTTCAACGTTTCTACATTTTTACATTTTATAGTCAATAGTTACAAAGTATTTTATTGAGTTTTTTGGTTGTAGACAAGCATAATTCTTGAGGAATATGCCATATGTTTCACATCTGAGTTTGTAAATTAGCTGAAAACTAATTTCTATTTACTTCTACTACATAATTATACACTACTTTGTGCTATATTACATAAAATAAAATAAAAAATGAATTAAGGTTTGAATAATGTGAAACTATTCAAGGGTGTGAATACTTTTGCAAGGTAGTGTATGCGCCGGATATATAAACATGTATAAATGTGCAAGGATGAAGGAGCCTAATCCATCTATAGCTTTCCTATAGTGTAATTATTATTTTTTTGCTCCCTCTTAGCCTCTGAGAATTCCAATTTCCTCTGTACCAATAATGCATCCTGTTTAAGGGGTTGTAAACCTGGCGGCATAGGCTTCACTCTGATGGTACAACATTTTTATTTATGAGCATCTGCAGCGGAGCATGGACATCCAGTAGTAATGTGAATCATAACTAGTGGGGGCGCTGGAACATTTCTGGACCTGCTGTGAGTGGAATTTTGAAAGTTCAGCCGGTGATCACAGATCATTCTCACTGACCCAGAGGTCAAGCCAAATAGAGAGTGACAAAGATCAGTTTCTGTTGCAGAGGGTGTCAATGCAATAGTGATGCAAAGTCCATAAAGGAGGCACTGATCTTTTCAGATACTGTGGCTCGCATCCAACATATCCTCAGAGAAATAATCTTATCCTCAGGAATGTGCTTTGTATTGCCTTGTATGTCTTGAAAAAAACTCTTCCCAATGTACTTCTCTTCTTTCATACCCTGAAACATTCTGTTTTGAGATTGCAACGTCTCACCACTAGAGTCTCTAATATCTATTTTATGCTTTAACCCATCCCTGATCAACAGCTGCACCTGTCCATGCAGCTCTAGAAAGAAAAACCGGAGATTCCCGCAAGACAGAAATAACAAAGCCTCAGGCATTCTGACCTGAAAGCGGTGAGCTGAAAGATGTTCACTCTTGTTTTCTCCTCCTCTACAAAGTAGATGCTTCGACATGCGCATAGTCAAACTAAACGAAAAGAAGAAATGCAAAATGATATTTTAATTTTTGCATGAATAGCAGACAGACTTGATACAGCAGTCTGCTGAATGTTATCAAGTATTAGCAACTCAAACATTTTATCTTATCTGCAACTGACAAAAATATTAAGTGCGGCAGCTCCAAAGCTCCTTAAGTCAGCCCACTGTGCTTAGAAATATTCCCACCAAACATTTCCAACTTAGCACAAACATACTTCAATGGCTCACTGGTGTAAATGTGTTTTTTTTTTTTTTTTTTTTTTTTTTTTTATCAACAAACTGTATTTTCTGTTTGACACCATGCAATTTTCTGTGAAAATTTAGCATTCTGCCTCTTTGGAAATAAAGCAAAAAGGTTTGCATAACCTTACTTAACACAGTTGATCATGACTTTCAAATCAATAGAAAGAAGATGTAGTCAGATTGGTTCAGACCCTAATTGCCATACTGGGACTATTTTGAACAATTTGGCAATTAAATATATGGCAAATCAAAATCATATGTGGGGCTCCTCAAGGCTGTGATATTGGGGCTTTTTATATAATACCTTTATATTCTTTTTAGCTAAACTATGTGATACTAACAAGTGCTTTAGATTTTGATCTTGTTTCTGTTGAGCTGAGTCATTGATGAAGTCCTGGAGTAACATTGTTTGGCCAGTAACTCCCCACCACTGCTCCATCTTTACTCCATTTGTGGATTGTGTTTTTGTGGAGTCCCAAAAGCATTAGCACTGATTCTGGAAACCTTTCCAAACTGGTTGAGTTCAGCAAATTTGTTTCTCAAATATTCTTAAATTTTTTTATCATGGTATGTTGCTTTTTGAATTACTTTAGTCTATGACATGTTTTCAGACAGCTTCCAGCTAAGGGATATTTGAAGTCAGCAGTAACCAGGCGTAGGTGTGGTGAAGCAAAAAAAAAAAAAAATAAATAAATGTGGCTAACATTAATTTAACAAGAGGTGAGATAGACCATAAAGTTTGGTTTGTGCTAACATTAGTGAAATTATCATAGAATGTTCTTGCTTTTAGTGTTTTAACTCAAGTCGCCTTTGGCATTAAATTATTTAAAATGTGTGTCAAAAAGCCAAATGAGAAGAAATCCAAAGGGAGTAACTGTGTTAAGACACTGACTAAAAACATTAGTGTTTTGATCCTGCTTTCAAAGATTACATTATCAACTTATTGTATTTTATATGGTGCTTAATTTTTTAATAATTTGAATAAAATCTTTATCTTCTATTTATTTCTTCCGTATACAGTAGCCAAAATTATTCTGTGTGTAAATAGTGCCATAAAATAAACTTACTTAGCTTAATAACCCCCAAAGTTTTTTTTATGCAAACGCACAATTTTGCTTGAATGTTTGAAGCTTGAGTAAATAGCTGAAGGCCTTGAAGCCCATGCAGCGGTGTGATCTTACTTGGATGTCTGTATGTTTCCTAGAAGGGACTATGCAAAATGCAGATTATGTTTACACGCTTCATGCCTCATTGGTCAGTAGGGGGTTGACAGTCACAGAAGGGGAGCGATGCCTTCCCGAGCAAGGTCGGACCCCCTTTTAACTCCTTTCTGGGATTCTCCTGGGCCCTTTGGGCAGCTTAGTTTGCTGCAGAGTCAGGCAAGCAATCGGTTTATGTGTAGGCTTTTGCTGTGGCAGATTTGAACCCCGTCTGTGGGGAAAAGATAACTCTGGCGTATCACTCTTCGTGTATGGTGCATATTCAAGTTGTAAATACCACAAACTACTTTTTTTTTTTCTTGTTGGCATCCTTCTTTCTTCTCTGGTTTCTGCACAAAACAGCAAAAACAAGAGTGGGCTTCAGCAAGAAGCAAATATGGTCATAAATATGGGAAATCACAGTGGGCTATAAAGCGCAGACTGCAGTCTGCAGTCTGTATACAAACAAAGGGGCCGCTTTTCACCCAGAAAGCAATGGCTTTGGAGCAGCTGGAGGAAGATCACATGGGTAAAAAAATAAAGACAATCATGCTGTTACATCCAAACACAAAGACTCATTATGTTTCTTTCTTGTAAACACACAAACTCATACATGACATGAGCCACTGCCCGCCTGTTCTGAGCCAGAGCAGCGGGTGTAAGTGGGTAGCAAATTACGTGTGTGGGAAATATGGGAAATCTGCAAGGCCTTTCTTTCAGGGAATGAAAGCGTTTCAAGCAGAGCAAAGCGAGTGTTTCTGTTCCCACTGTAATTACATGTGGTCTTCTGGATTCTAAATATAAACATGCACAAAGTATATGCAGCCTTTTCACTACTTTCTTCTCTGTTCTTGTGTTACTAAAGCTCAAATGGTCCAAATTCAAAAGAAGAACAAAATAAGTATCCCAACATATTAAGACTTGTGAATTTCATTTCTTAAACTCAGCACCACAAGTTAAAGGGAAACAAATTCTCCTTAAAAATGTCCAAGACGGTAAATCTATCAGGTATAAATGGCATCAAGACTAAATGTCTTTCAAATCCCAGTGATTTTAGGAATCCTTCGTTTTTAATCCACAAAGCTGGCTGGTATACCACAACTGTAGCTAAAGCACTGCTTACTAACGCCCAAAGGGCACAGACCCATTTGATGTGAGCTGAAAAACATTATGATGGATGTGTTGCTATATGAGGCTGGGAGGTGAGGGGACACCTCCGGGGAAAAACAGGAGATGCTCTGATGCAAGGCGTAAACTGGAACGATTCCCTGAATTTGACTGTGCGGGAAACATCAGAGGAAATAAAACTGTAGTCGAGTCTGGCTTGCAATCACAAATTAGAGCAGCACGCCAAAGAGAAATGAGGTTCGTATTTACACACACTCACAGACAAGTGTTCTGTTTAGTGTGTGGCTTCCAGTTTGCACAAGTTGAAACATCAACCTTATCTATTCATAAAGCACGTTCCAACAATTGCAGTTCATTACACTAGTCTGACTTCTGCTGGACAATATTTGCAATTGCAACCAAATATCCTTGAGTTTCTGATTGATGTAAATGTTGTCAACTAAACTTACCTTTTCTCGGCTCTAGATTCACACATTTACCGTCACGGTTTCTCCACATTTTGGATTTTGGCAGCTTGAGTTCACATCACCTGCACACAACATTTGGCGAGATTATACGTTAGTTTTCTACTTTGTCTATTTATACAGCACCAATTCACAACAAATATTCAATGTCAAGGCACAAAGAGTCAATTACAAAAGTTAATTCAATGAAACCGGATAGATTCAGAGTCAATTACATAAACTCCAGCTTGATCCTTGTTATGAAACAGTCAAATTTAATTTACTATTGAGATTTGTGAAAAATTATTCTAAGAAAACTCAGCAGATTCCATTGAGTCACAGACTTGCAGCTATCGCACCTCCTGGAAAAGCTTAGCAAAGGTGGACTGCATTTATTGTACTGAGTAAGTATTTCAATTACTGGAATAACTGAAATATATTACAAAAAAGTCACAAGTATTCCCAGAAAGGATCAATTTACATGCCTCAACCAGGGTTCAGTCTTTAGTTCAAGTAAAGTATTGCTCAAAAGACTTAAAAGTACTGCACTGACTTGGACCTTCCAGTTTGGTTAAGCTTCGTTACTGCCATGTAGAGAGAGGGAGATTATCCCTGTGGGAAAAGTGCACCAGGCTCACAGGAGGATTCTCAAGAGAGCTTGAGGGTGTCATTATTTCCAAAAGTACATTAATAGAGGTAAAGGAAAAGTGATTGAAAAATACGTAAACGTCATAAGAATTTACTTATAAAATAGCTTCATTCCACACAGCGTGATACCTTTCAGTCATTTATTTTCTGTTTATTTAAAAACTGGCTTCTGGCACAGACTGAAAATTATGTTGTCCAGAAAATGTGAATATTACATCTGATGCTTTGTTAGGGCTTTGCTAATCATGGGGGAAACTGTTGATGAGACAGTTGTCCAGCAAAAAGTCACTGACACTTTCTGCTAATACGGTAAGCCATAAACAACTCATTGCTTAAGACGCTAGCTGTCCAATCTTCAACCAACCATCAGAAAGTCGACTGGAAGGAAAAAGAAGAAAAAGATACACAAGCAACAGGGATAAAAGCAGATATGCTTATTTTCTTCTTTCCTCTTTCTTATCTGTTCTTCCTACACTTAGCATTTTGGTCAAGGTCATTTGTATGGTGTGAGCATCTGCTGTTGTGAGACTGTCTAACTGGCTGCTACTATATTGAAAATGCAAGCTCATAACACTTTGAATATTTTGACAATTATTGTTCTCCAAACAGTCCTTTGGGATATAAACATTGCACACACGGACATTGTGATATTTTTACAAAACATTGTAAAGCTTCAATCTGTGTGTAATAAATCTATATAAGTTTGATTGTTTTAATTTATCAAGGTGCACCCGTAGCTTTGTTAACCTCTAAACATGATATAAGAAATATAAAACAAACATAGTAAAGCTTGAGATGTTATGAAGAGTTTACACTACCACCTTAAACTCTTAAAGGAGTTTGAAGCTTGGTCAGCTATAAACTTCACTACGCATGGCCTTCAATGCTTTCTCTTTTATGGAGTCACAAAGCAAAACACCAAGCCAACATCTGTATACTTTCACAATCTTTATTTTATCTATTTACAAAGAATACAAAACATTATCTTGAAAGACTTCTTGAGAAGGACACAATATAACTCAGACTTTTGTTTCACGGTCCATCGGAGGCCCGCGGTCAGTCAAACTACACTGGAGATGGTTCATTTGTGGTGCAGCTTTGTCCACTTGTTTGCTTCTTTCCGTCCTTGTTTCAAACCCTGTTTTCAAGAAAGAAAAAAGTTAAGTTGTTCAAGCTTTTTTGAGACATTAAAGACTAACTGGATACTATGCAGTTCTGTTTAGAAGCAATGGAGAGTTTACACTACCACCTTCATGTACAGAAGTACAACAAAATCTATACAAAAAAAGATCATACTTTCATTGCAATACCAGATTAGTATTTTATTATTCTTATTGTCACTGATCTGGGTTTAATATTATTAGTTATTAATTCAGTCCACTCCTATGAATAAAGACAAGTTACCATAAAAGGTGCCACAATGACAAGAATTGTATCCACCTGTACAGACTAACGGAGTCCACATCCTTACACAGACAGTGCTGCAAACTGTCAGTAGGCTGACAGAAAGAAGGCGTATCATTTTTTTCCCCTACTTACAAGAAATGGTAAGTCAGCTACATGGAAATATGAGGTCTTGAAATATACAGACAGTAATGGTGTTGAAATTTGAAGTGTGCCAGAACTTTTCTATTAATGAAGGGGGAGACACTTTGGTAGCCCCATGCTGTGTCACATCAATAGATACAGTACATGCCAATTGGTACCTTTGAGCACAGGTCGAAAAGACTGAGCTGAAGACAAAAAAAAGCAGATGAATTTTGACTGTAGATTGTTTTATCAGGAGCTTTGACGTTATAGAACAGAACTTGTTCAACAAGGATGATCAGGCTCTCCTGCTGTAAGCTTACATCAGCAGAACCTGATGCAGCTGGCGTGAATTTTCTAACCGACAAAAAATGGTGAAGTATTTTTTTGATGAGTGTAAGCAGCAGTCCTTGTGCACTGTCAATAACAGTTTTAAAATGCCACTTGGCAAGCAACTAGTTTGCCAAGTGACATGTAGCTGTTTATGTGACTCAACCTGAGCAGAAAGCCCAACAAAGTACCCAGCAGATATTAGCTTGTAATATTTCTGTTGCACTATAAATAGCAGAGGAAAACAAAGGGATGAGCACATACCAGGTAGTATCCTGTGTGATATCCGCTCATGTACCAGGATATGAGCACACTACCCAAAGCTTCATCATCCACCATGTCGGGACTCATTGGTGGAGGTGGAGGGATCATCTGAGGAACAGAAAGTGATCAGACAGCAGATAATGTAACAGACTTTAAATTTTAAAGCACTACTGACCTATATGTACAGCTGTTTCCAACATTACCACCAATGAAATCTTTGTGCAGCAGTTAATTTAAAGATTCTTTCTGTGCATCATACCTCTATTACTCTTTGGTGAGGTTTATTCTCTTCTTAGTTTACATTTAAATTTTTTAAGTACTGCTCAAATCAAATTAATCCTGATATTTAAAAAAAAAATCTTTTTAGTAAAAAATTATGCCATGCTTTTGAACTTAAAACTTACAGGAGGACCAAAAGGCATCATAGGAGGCCAGGATGGAGGTACAGGTCCTTGACCAGCAGATCGTCTGTTTTCCCTCTGTGAGAAACCCCCCAAAAAGAAAACAAACTGTGAAATTTAAAAAATGACTCGACAGGTGCACAACTCTGGTTTGACAAAAAAGGTCCCAACATTAACCTAAATAAACTTCATCTAAAACAAAATGGGTGCAGAAACGGGTACTTCAGTCCTTGTAGTTTTAACTCTGAAATATATCACAAGCAACTGAAAGTGTTAGCAAGACAAACCACCAAGCCAAGTGCCAGTTGAATTTACTGCAATCCAATACCTCTACACAATAAATGTCAACTCTGAGAGGGCTTTGTTTATGATCCTGTTTTATTTGCCTCATTGTAAGTGATTTACTGTTTACATTTTGTTTTACTTAATGTGGCAGAGACAACTATCCCCGACTTAAAGAAGAATAAATAAACCCTCAAAATAATCAAAACAAAGCATTCTAGAACCAAACAGGTTTGTTCAGAATCAAATAAAAATGCAACTTCTTTAATGAGTGCTATTCCTTACATGTCCAAAATCGTGCATTGGAGGAGGTCCAGGGGGAAACCCGGGGAAACTGGGAGGCCACATAGAAGGCGGGTGTTTGTGAGTTTTGGACTTCTGAGTTTTACCGTGTGGAAGCTGTTTGTGTTGGTTTGGTGTGGACGACCTGTCGCTCTCTTCTGTAGAAGATTCTTCCACTTTTTCCTATAAGTAGTAGATATTTTTATACTGACTTTTTTCTAAAGTTGATGAAGAAAATTTTCCAAGAAACACTTTTGAGGATTTGAAAAAAAAAGGCAAACAAGGCACAGACAAAAAACTGTAAACTGTATTATAAATGTTAGTTATAGAGTGCATGCAACTAATTTTTGAACTAGCTTACCTTAGGATTTGCTGCTTCATCCGCCTCTGAAATCTCCAACAGCAGGTCATCAAGGTTCTGCTCCTCCTTATTACCATAACCAGTATAAACAACTACACAACTGCCCCTCTGTTGGTCTATGGAGGAGATGGTGGCTGCATAGAGCTGGCCATCTTCTGACCAGTAAGCACTACAAGAGTCCCCAACCTGCCACTGCAACACAAAACAAAGTGCATATAATAGAGCTTAGTAGAGTTTACTTTCGACTGGTCTAAATTTTAAATGACCCAGATTTGGACAAAACACTAACTTGACTCACTATGTGCTATAAAACATGATAAATTGCCATTGATTTCATATGGAATATACTTCATTATTTATTTTTTGCATAATAACATATGGCTTAACTTATATCATCACATTCTGTGACATTATATACATGACGGAGTGAGTCCTAAATATAAATCATTTTGTTAAGACTCAGAAACAGTTATGTGGCTATTATGTTAATGTTTTAGGAAGTTTGTTATTTATGAATAACCACTGTTTTGATTCTATTTTTAGGTTTTAAAATAAAGTAAACCATAAACTTTGCAAAAATGTTGAATACATATTCTTTTATGAGAATCTGATATTAGTTTAAAAAAATAAATAAATAACACTAATAATAATAATAATACATTGTTTCCAACCAATAGCAAGAAAAAAATTTCTCAAAAAAATATTACTAGCATTTTGGCGTTTTTTGTGGAGTTTCAATGAAAATATTCTGTCTAATTGTTAGCCAAACGTATTAGGAGTCATTGTGGAAGGTCCAAAAAGCCATTTGCAGCCCTGAAGCTGAAGACCTTTTCAGAGGAAAATATTCATGAAAACATTTTAATCTAGTTTTGTATGTAGAGGTGTATGCTTCTTATAATTTTTAATTATCTTGCCATTAAACTTATGTTCAGCATGGTGTAGATACAAGGCAACTCCAAAATAAACTTTTTTTTTAATATTGCATTTTAAATTAATTTATAAGGTACAGTTGAAGTATAATATTTTTTCATATTGACATTATTTTTAAGTCAGGAATTTATCATTAAAGAACCAACTACTGTATATTGATGTTGATTTATATGTTTATCTAAATTGTGTTAATTTACCTTGAAGACTGACCCGTGTATGATATCACATTTAGACAGAAATACATACATTTCTCAAGGACTAACTTTCACCAACAACAATTGTCGCCCAAACATTTGGTAGTTCAGTAAAACAAATGGATGTAAAATTAACAATTAGGAAAAGACTATGTCAAGTATGCCAACCTATTTATAAATGGTGGTGAACTTTGACCCTGATTTAAAATATTGCATTGCAATTTTGTTTGCATCTATTTATGGAAATATACCTTGTCACAAATACATTTTAAAAAAATAACAATTAATACAAAAAAATTAAACAATTAATTAATTCAAATTAATTTAATTATAAAATGAGTTTAGTCGCGCTGAGTTAATTGTTACCAAATGTTTAAAACATCAATCTGAAGCAATATACTGATAACTATTTCTACATATGGCTTTATGTAGAAATAAAATCTAAACGCAAAGTCTTGTTGTTTTTGCAAACACTTGACACAAGCTAAGAAGGTTAGGGCAGGAATGTTCACAGAGAATAATTATGTTGGTGCTTTACATTACACATGCAGATTTAAAAGCTGACACTGAAAGCAGTTCTTTACCTCTTTATCAGGTGGTGCATTGGTACGTTTTCTGCTCTGGTTCTTTTTATTGTTCTTTCGTTTCTTTCCTGGTTGGTTTTTCTTTGACGCATGTGATTCATCTTCGCCTTTTAGAGCAGTCTGGGACACAGAAAAAGAGAAGACCGAAATCACTGCCTTGCTCATGCAAAAGCAAAGCCTTTGCTTTTGCATGAGCACAAGACAGCGTGCACCCAGTTTACCTTGAAAGATGCTACTGCTTTATCGTATGCCTTTATAAGTGCGGTGTCATCCCAGATGTCTGAATCATCACTCTGAAAGACGACAAAAACATTGGTACCCATGCATTTTATCAAAGATTTTGGAATTATTTGTTATGTTTCAAGCCAGACTTCCAAAAAAAATGACCCTTATACGATCTTGTATTGTTTTACTAAACTTCTATTGATGCATTATATGCACAACTTTACATAAAATAACTTAGGATTTCAGATTTGGCGCTATCAGACGTAAGTAGTATTTCAATTTATTCCTTTTTCCCCTTTGTTACCCAATTTAGCTAGACTCAACGTTAGTTTCAAAGCTTAGCGTGTTAGCTTCACATAAAACAAATCTGCTGCAACCTGAAAATAATTCTAATATGTTTTAATGTTTTTTTCTGAGAAATGTTTAGAACTTGCCTGTCCAGTTCCACGGGCAAATAACACTTCTTCGCATCCATTCGCCATTTGGAGACGTTGGAGGATTCTGAGTTAGCTTTTTGCTAATTTAGCAACGTGCGTCGGAAATTGTGACGTTCGGAAACACGTGACGTATATATTGCGCGACGGAACGGTTGGCTTGGCAACGATTACAGCTTGATATATCCGGAAAACATACCAGTTGACGTACATTCTTTTCGAGACCGTCGTTGTTTTCTTCACACAGTTTGAGTGAATAGCTATGATTGATTCTTCTGGTGCACACGTTGTTCTAGCTTCATCCAGCGACGAGAATCACCCACCAGAAAACATCACTGACGGGTGAGTGCTTTGTTTATCTGTATTAATGTTTTGTCAAAACCCCTACATAATAACGAAGTTAATTAGCATTTCTTAATGAGCCACATTCTTTGCTGTTGCTTAAAATTTCGTCTCCCGTTTTCTTTTAGAAACAATAAAACGTTTTGGATGTCCACCGGGATGTTTCCTCAGGAGTTCATCATTCGCTTTCCTGAAACGACCAACATTTCTACCGTGACAATGGACAGCTACAACAGTATGAGACCTAGCCTACTGCTTCTTCTGGCAAAAAAACTATTTACATCATATTTTGACAGCTGCATTTGTCTTAGGCTGTTTTTAAATGAAAGCATATATACAGTACAGACCAAAAGTTTGGACACACTTTCTCATTGGATTCAATGAGAAAGTGTGTCCAAACTTTTGGTCTGTACTGTATATATAGCCGTACAATGCATTTCAAAAGTATTCAAGCCACTTCAACTTTTCACGGTTTGCACGTACCAACATCTTTATTGTATTTTGTTGGGATTCTATGAGCAATGAAAATCTGACTTCAAGAGCACTTATGTCCCTCTTTACTTTTACTGTCTTAAATTAAATCCTACGGAAGCTTCTGTCTTCATAAGACACATACTTTGCAATTAGTCCCCTTCTTGTAACTTATTGTTGTTACAATTTCAGCTGTTCTGGGCCTTAGAGGTTTGTTAGAGAACTTTAGTGAACATACAACACAATGAAGACCAGACCAATGAAAACAACATAAATAAAGCAAAAGCCCGGAAAACTGTCAAAGATGAGTGAAAACTTTCAGTCAGTGCAAAAAGCCCACCCAAAGATTATTAGGAATCCTGAAAGAAACCTGAAATAACTAGCTGCCATGGAAGATTTAAGGATTTCTCAAGCGTGCATGAAAGAAGGAAAGCAACACTTGAGGTGTGTTTTTCATGAGGGAATAACATTATAGCATGATAAAAATGTCCAAAAACTCTATTCTACATAATACCAACCCTTTAAAGATGTAAACGATAAATTTAACTCTGAGGGAAGTTTACCAATTCAAAACATTCTTGGTATATTTTCCTCCACTCGCTGAACATAGTTTGTGCCCTTTGATTATTTGGTTCTCCATCTGTTTTTTTTTTGTTTGTTTGTTTTTTTGTTCTGTTACAGTTAAGCATCTAAAGATAGAGAGGAACACCTCACCAAATGCAGCTAACTTTGAGCCTGTCACACAGGAAGGTGAGATGCACGTCTGTTCACATTTTTGTCTGTTTCACATTTGTAATCCCAGAAAATTGTAACTGAGATTCAGCCATTAATTTTCTTTGCAGAGATTGAACAGACAGAGGGACACCTGCAGTTAAATTCTATTTCAGTAGGTTGAAATACTATTTTTTTGTTGCAAAAGCTTGTCATTCCATTTTGTTCTAATAATGAAGCTTATTGTTTTATGTGTTTCTATCCTTTAGCTAAAGGGCTGCAGAGCAACCCACCTACGTTTTATCGTCACTGAGGGATACGACCACTTTGTGTCAGTACACAGAATCAGTGTGAAAACTTGATGAACTTTAATTGAGAAATTGTTGTAAATTAAATACCCATTTACATTTATGTAAAAAGTGTATCTGTGTTTCGTTATTTGTTCGTTAGTGCATGCATTTTAATCTGCATTGCAATCATGTTTAGTCTTATTGCAGTAGTACCAGCTACAGACAAGACATATGGCTTAAAGCTGTGAAGTGTTTTTCTGTTCAGCCTCTAATTCCAAGATTAGCTTCAAACCATTTTTACTGTTTTTAGGTTATGTAATATGGTGGATTCGCTTCTAAAGCTTTTTGTCCTGCAATCAACTGTTCCTGCTAATTTCACTAGCTGATAGTTGGCAACGTGTTGGAATAAAAGGCTTGGATTGCGTTGAATGGCAGACTTCATTACAAAGGGACTTTCTCTCCGTGTGAGAGATAGAGTTAATTAACTAATTTTCACCAGCAGGGGCTTAAATTGGTGTTCATGCTGTGTCCCCCCTACAAATCCCCCCAAGGACAGGTTCTGACGTCCCCAAAGACGTCAGAAATCATTGGAAATGCTGCTGGTGGTGGGATTGGGAAACCAGATGGCTTCCCAGCCAACCAACGAGTGTCCAGAAACTGCAGTTATTTATACAAACTAATCTACCCAACTCCCACTCTTATACCTCTTTCGCATGCACACACTCAGACACAAATGCTTGCACACAAACACTTCTCCCTACCTCCATATCTAACCCCATTGCCATTTCAACTTGTCAGGAGGCAAAGGCTTCGGCGGCATACTAGAGGACCCTTTGGGACTCCCTCTCCAATTACTTGCTGACTGCAGAGGAGCTTGGGAAATTTGCAAAGGCTGTGTTTGCTAAAGCTTGGTCTGCATGCAAGCCTCAGAGTAAACTAATAAAATATGAAATACGTGCCTGAATAACTAGCCCCCTGATATTTTGGAGCAACTAATTGCTCAGGGATACGGCAGGGTTATAGCACATTTGAGTATGTGAGTGCGCAGTGAGTAATGAGGGAGAAGTAGAAACTGATACAGTGTTATTGACTCATTCATTATTTACCAGCATAGAGTATTTACTATAATCTTAGAGGTAACTGTTTTGATGTGAAATGGATCAAACTCTGCTTTTACGTGGGTGCAATATTTTTGTTTCTTATCCAATGTTTGAAATTATGAAGGTGTTAAGTTTACTGGCAGTGCAAATGAAAAGCAGGGATCCTTAATTTGAATGCTAAACAGGTCTGCAGGAGCGCCATTCTGTAACTAATGAATTCAGACCTTTTTTTGTGCTTAACTGTCAGCCGATCAGGAGAGTCACAGCAGGATATGAGCACATTATTATCATGTCACAGCAGGGCAGGCAGGGCCAAGTTATCACAGAGTGTCCTGTGACGGCTGCCTGTCCAATCACCCGGGGACATCTGCTAGACCAAATGTCCATGAAAAGTGATGCTGATGGTGACCTTTCTGGAAAAGAAAAACTACTCCAAGCTTAACAGATATTATCTAATTTGAGTTTAGAAATACGACACAAATGAAAGTGCAATCAGAATAAAAATTTTAAAAAACACTCAAGCAAGGATTAACATTCAGTAAATGCATCTGTGGAAATTCTGTTGGGTACGTTTAGGAAAAATATCCTCCCGACTCTGTTATTTTCTTTCATGCCAAACCAATTTGTGTTATCTCTTTGGTGTGCACCCCTCTACCCTCATCCAGTTCCCCCATCCCTCCTTCCCTTCTTGTCACACACACCAACAATGGGCCTTAATTTGATTTCAGTGTTGATTTGGTCCCATCAGCTCATTTATGACAGAAGCAGCGACACAACGAGCTGTTGTGTGAGAGAGGAAGCGCTGTCAGAAAGGCAGAAATTACATAATTAGACAGAGAGGGAAACAATATTCTTATTTAAGTTCCAAGAGCAATGGAGAATGGTAATGAGGGACTGACAAAGAGTGCAGTTGGAGAGAGCTTTGAGTAAGCTGACATTTAGCGTTTGCTTGACAAGTTGGTTTTTTTCCCTCTCAAAATACATTTCCTATGTAGAAACAGTCTGGAGTTTTTTTAACAGTTTGTGAACCAAACCAGAAAACAAAATGTGGGTTTTGAGGTCATATACACGTCATTCAGTTTGACAGACTACATAAATTGCTCTTTTGATAACGCTGCTTTAGAAATGTGTCAAAAAGTAGGTGAAGAATTAATTGGTTTGCTTAATATTCAGTTTTCAGCAAAAAGTGATATAAAATAATTTTTTTGTTACAAATTGGTTGAAAACGTAGATGTTTGAACACTGCTCACCTTGTACTTTTGAACACAGAAGAAAAAATAAAATCCTTCTGTTAAATGAATCATAGGGCAAGATAAGACCTTCAGTCAACTAAAGGAAAAACACTTCTATATCATGTACTAATGATTGACAGAGGACTTTTTTTTTAAGAAGCAGCATCAAAAATCTTTTGAAACCTTTCATTATTTACCAGGACTTCTGCAATGCTGTCATTGTTTGCTGTAACTTGTGCGGCCTCTAATTAATTTGCAGATTAATTGGTATGAAGTGCTATTGGTATGAAGACACAAGAGAAAACAAAGATGCAGAAAGGCACCAGCTGATTTATATGCATATGTAGAAAGCAATCCTTCAGTCCAAATAATGTGAAAGGGTTTCTCTGATGGGTTTGCCAATATGAAGGCTAAGAAGTCTCTCATGATCAGTAAAATCAAAGATCGCTCTCATGGCCTTCCCAACGTTAGTGCTAGACAACCAACCAGTAGCTTTGGTTACAGAGATGCTCCTAAATTCTCTAACGAACATTGCTCGAACCTTAATCTACAGATGCAAAAAACACAATTTCACTATAATCCAGTCATGGCCAAGTGATTCATGCAAGATTTCTGACAAAGGACTTTGAAGAATAAACTCATTGCACAAGACTCCTTCTCTGAAGACAAAGCCCAATGAAGCCTGCTCAAAGTTAGTTGCTGCATTCGGGAAATGCTTGGAGATGTGTTTGGGATAGAAATAACCATCCAAGAACGCCATGCCAACAGTGAAGGTTACAGTTAGAAATACATAGTACAGCATGTATGGTACTGGGAGACTTTATATAACTGAAGAAGGGATGAATGGGGAAATTTAATACAAGTTTCTTGATAAGAAGATGAAAGGGGGATTCCTTTTTTTGCCTGACAGTGATCCCAAACAAACAGCCAAGGAAGGTGTTGATTTCAGAAAAAGAAAATAAAGCCGCTAGAATGGCTCAGTCAGTCTGACTTGAATCCAAATGAAAAAGATCAGAGTGAGAGGAGAGACTTCCAGAAACTTAAGATTTAAACACAGTTTGTCAGGTAGAACTGCTCAAAGTCACACTTGAGCAATGCATGCTGCCAATGTTTATCAACAAAGGATTCTCCATTCTAGTTTTATTTAGCACCACAATACATTAAAGATCTGCTGTTGTTGTATCAACCTTCCAGACCTCTCAGGTCTTCCGGTTCTGTCCTGCTCTGCATCCCCAGAACCAGAACCAAACGAGGAGAAGCAGCTTTCAGCATCTATGCACCAAAAATTTGGAACAAACTTCCAGAAAACTGTAAAACAGCTGAAACACTGACTTCTTTTAAATCTCAACTAAAAACCCACCTGTTTAGAATTGTATTTGAAATGTAATCAATTACAAATTTATGGATGGAACTTGACTTAATGATTGATTCTATATTGCATTGTGATTCTGTGTTTGTAATGATGTAAAGCACTTTGAAATGTCTTGCTGCTGAAATGTGCTATACAAATAAAATTTGATTGATTGATTGATAGTCAATTACATTGAGTATGTTCAATACATTGTCCTTGCGTCATTCAGCGACATCAACTTAATTTATTACTTTGATTTCTGTGTATCATGGTGTAAATCTTATGTTAATAGACAATACATGTATCCTTTTCTACTTTATACCAACAATAAGGGCTTGTACTGTAATACCACTGGTTTCCCTTAGTCACTTTCTTTGTGTGTAGTTGGACTTTTTTCTTATTTAATTTCTTTTTTGTCTTTTCTTTTTTTGTGTGTGTGTGTGTGCTCACCTAATGTCAAAACCAGTTTTGTTTTCCGATGCTTGACTTCACATTTCTGCTTTTATGTTTCTTGAACTACTGCCTGTGCAGATTCTTTTGTTTTCATTAAAATCAAATGTATTTTTTTGCCTCTACCTGTCTGGCAATGGAGTTGAGGGCTGCATTTGGGTTCGCCTCTGCACATGCCTTGACAGAGGCTTAGAATAAAGTGATGTGAAGGTCTTATCAGTCACTTGAGTTTCTCAGCCAGTGGTCACAGCACCTCAGTTCCAATAAATTTGTCTGACTCTAAATCTCCCCTGACTTTCAGAGGTAATGTAAGACCCTGGCGGGTAGCAAAGCAATCTAAACTATCCCTTTTTAACAGATTACTAACACTGTGCGTGCCTATTCATCTTTCAGCGGTCCCTTGAGTGTGAAGTGGATGGAGAAGGAGCACTTTGTACGCTTTCGATAAAAACCTGGACAAATAGTTAGTGAAAAATATTTTCCCCTTCAACTAAAATTACGGTAACAGAATTTTAGTTGAGACAAGAAAGAGACAACAAAAGGTTGTGGAAGTTGGGGTCTTGAACTGCAAACCCCTCAGATCACTGTATCTCCAAATAATGTACCGTGGAAAAGTATTCAGTATTCTCAAACATTTGTACATTTTGTTTCGATAAAACCTCACGCCTTGTGTAGTTAAAGCTAATTTTGATAGTCCAACAAAGAGTAGTGCACAACTAATATTTGTCGACAGATTCTCTCCACTGAGCTATGGATTTCTACAACTCCTCCGAAGTTACCATGTCCACTTTGACTCGTTATGAATGATGCATTTTTAATAAACCCTCTCTCTCTCCTGACAATGTTTTTAGGAAATGTATAGGTTCTAAATGTGAAGAAAGTAAATTTGAAGAAATCTTCTTGCTTGTGGTTCTTCAAGTTAGAAAACCGAAATAATTTTTAAATAATTTTTATAATCCTAACTGAGAAGTTCTCTCACTTTTGATGTCAGACAATCAGAAATTTATCCAGGTTATGAAAATATCTGGTTTCAGCTGTAAATATATCGTTTACACAAATAAACATCTTTATTGGCAAGGTAAATATATTAAACACAGAAATGCTGTAAGAAAGGTTACATTTTATAAGATCTAAAGAGTGACAATAATATATTAAATGTGCCGTTTTTCTGCATATATGAGTGTTAAATTTTTAGGGTGAAAACACATGACTAATTAAAGGTGACTAAAACATGTATTTTAGGTCAATACTGCTTACAGCACATTAGTGAAATAAAGGGAAGCATTTCCAGATATGTGTGCTTATTTGAAAAGACGGTACAGTTCTAACTTTTTGCTTAAAAGAGAAAATGGTGGAAATATACAGTGAGAGACAGATGAAGATTAACCAGTGTTAATTTATAACAGAATATCTCGTTGTCTTACTGTCATGGAAGGACATATTTAAAATGATCATGATTACTCCATGGTTCTATAAGACATTAATATTAACATATAAACACTTTCTCTGACCTAGTACGTCAAATTAAAACCACAATTGTTCTTGTTGGACAAAATGATAAAAAAAATAATCCAATTTAAACATAAAAAATCTATCATTTACTTTTAAACAAGTAAGAACAATGTGATAATCAATAACTATTTTCAGTAGTATTGATTATTCTACAATACCCACATTTGAATAAATAAGCTAAGCTACATAAAAAAAAGTCAGTGTTTGAAGTAAGTGTCAAACTGTGTTTGTGTTTTTAGAAAAGATACAAATGGCTGCTTCTCTCAAATCTCTGTGGCAATAACATCCTCATAAGTTTGTAACCCTGCACTGTATCTGAGGTCAAAGCCCAACTCTGTTCGGCTCTCCAGCTCGGCCGTCAGCTCCTTCAGGATCCTCTCCAGGTCTTTGTTCTTCTTGTGCATCTGCAGGTAATTGATCTGGAGCTGCTTCTGGTATTTGATCACCCTGTCTTTCTCCTGGTTCCAAGTCTGCCTCTCCAGCTCAAAGCTGCTGACCAGTTTCTCCTGAGCATTCTTCTCCTCTCTGAGCTCCTGCTTCAGTCTCTCCACTTCTCTTTGGAGCGATCCGGTGAAAATGCACTTCTTGTTCTCTGACCCACGGACCTGGTCAAGGGAGTCTAACTCCTGGATTGGATTTTTGAATTCAATACTTTCCTGCAGCTTCTGCTCTTCAGCTGTAACAAGATCCTGTTTGACTTGCTGAATGTCTTGCTCCAGTTTGCCAACGTTGTCTCTCAGAAAATCGGCCTCAACTTTTTTGCGCTGAAGTTCATTTTGGCACACCTAAGTAAAAAGAAAAACACAAATAGAAGATACATTTTTTTGTTAGCTAATAATTGTTGATCCTATTAAAGGTTCCCTTAAATTTACGAGTAAGGATAATATTTATGTGTCACAACATGAAAATTAAAAAAAGAAAATCCTATTTTGGCAGGTTACAGTCAGATTCAAGGGTAGGATAGTGCACTTTAAAAATAGAGAGTATTTTGTGAACCTCTGTGTTTTCAAGAAAACAACTGTACTAACCTCAACCTCTCTGGTGCATGAGTGGAGTTTGTCTTCATAGTCCTTGTTCTGTTGCTCGAGCCTCTCCACTTTTGCTGTGTTTTCCTTTAGTGATGCTTTGAGACTTACAATCTCATTTAGCTTGTGGCTCACGTCCGCTTGGCAGTCCCTCAGTTGCTGCTTCAATAAAGAGATTTCTCCTGACTTCTGACACACCTACATTTCAACAGAGATGATGATGATAATAAAAAAAAGGAAGTTACGGTTTCTATTTTGAAAATTTGAATTTGGAAGACAATGGAGAATAGTTAAACCTTTTCCTTAAACTACAGCATATTTTAGCAGTGACAAGGTATATTCTTTACAATTGTAGCTCGATATTATTGTAATCTTTACAGTATATTGAACAATAAAAATGAGATCCTGTCCAATCAAATTTTACTATCTATGTGTGCCTAATCTGCCCAGGTCCTTCAAAATTGGTACAGCAAGCCTTCGTTCAGCAAGCGTCTTTTTTGGCACAGTTGGCTGTAGTGTATATAGGCTTGTAGTTGTTCTAGATTAATTTCTTGTTTTAATAACAATTGCATTCATTCAAAGTGGTTCAGTTTGTGTTCCCCACTTGTCCCTTATTCTTATTTTTGATTCATTTACTTTCTGTAGCTGGTCATAATGCTTAAATTTAAACATTAGTGTGCAACTTTGCTTCACTTACTATCCCGGGTTTGTTTGTGTTAGCATTATGTTGCCGTTTCCATCTATTTATATGTTTAGGTTAAAGCTATTACTTCTGGACTATTGGTCGAACTTGTTTATTTTGTCTCAAAGTATATTCATGGTATTTGTTTTCCTTTTTACTCACCATTGTTTGTCCCCTGTAGATCTGCAGCAGGGCGGGAGTATGGGAGGGGTCGGCACAGTATTTCCTGCTTAAATGGCTGTATGATGTCATTGATTACCTTGCTGGGTTCTACCAATTAGAGGGTTTTCTTTGGAGTATTGCTTTGTTTGTTTTTCTTTAAAGTAACTTTTTGAGTTATCTTGAATTACATGGTTTATTTTGCAGATCCTTTCAGTATGTAAATGAGTTTGTAAATTAGAGTAATACTTTTATTTTTGTTTTTTTACCTGTTTAATTGTGGCTTGGTCACACAAGTGCAGGTGTGTTGCCAATCGGCTATAGAAACAGTGAGTTCTTGGAAGCTCGGGATGGTTGTCAGAGTCAAAAGTAATAAATAAAAGTCATAGAGAAGAATCTGGAACCGGTGGCTGATGCCATTTTTTTGTTCACCTTGCTGATCCTTGACCACGCTATTTCACATCTCAATACACAAAAAGATGCACCTTGTACACAGTGCTGTAGGTGACAAGTTTGGTCAGAAATGGTAGAACAGAGAAGAACAAAGCAACTTATTGAATTGTAAACTTTGGAAATATTTAGGAGAGAAAAAAAACTTTCTTTTTTATCCAAAAGGACAGTCATTTATTTTGCATTCACCAATATGGTTCTCGGTTCCAGACACTACAGTTTGGAGTCTGTGGGGGGCACCTTAATGGCTGGGGTAGACTCTGGTGGTGCTCATTTCCACACTGTCTGTCCTTGTTTTTACGTCTGTAAATGTTCCCAAACTACCAAATTTCACTGTCTTGTAAACAAGAAAAAAGTGTATTCACTTTATTTCAGCTTACTCGACAGCAGTGCACAGCAACAGGTGAGGAAGGGGCCATCCTACGTTACTCTATGCTGCATATGCCAGGAGAAAACTGTGATCCTCACAGACGTTTACTCAATCATATTTTTTTTAAAATCTTGGTATATCTTGGTTATTGCAACTAGCCTATGGCTACAGCCATGTCGGCTGATATGGCTACATATGCCACTGACCTCCCACTGGGTTTCCTCGAGTGTTGGCACGAGCTGGGTGCTCTCTTTCTCATATGACCTCAGTCTGAGTTCAACGAGGTCCTTCTCTCGCGTCAGCTTCGAGAGATCTTCCTGAAGCTTCCCATTTTCTTTCTGTAGAAAAACACAATTCCCACTTAACAATTTTCCTGCAAGATATACACCTCCCAGTGCTTTGTTTCTCAAATAAATTAATGCATCATTTCCTGCATCATAACTAGAATTGTGGATGAGACGGAGGATGACGCTTAAATAGCAGAGCTGAGGAGTCAGGTTGGAGCTGACCTGGAGGTAGCAAACTTGCAGTTGAAGAGCCTGGTGGGTTTTTGCATTCATCTGAGACACTTCACACAGCTGTGTGGTGCACCGCTGCTTCAGTCCGTCCATCTCCTCTGCGCAGAACTTTTGTCTCTCCTCAAACAAATGACACGTTTCTGCCTCCTTCAACTCTAAACTCACCTGTTGTGAAGTTAAACAGTCAGAAATGAATCGCTAACAGGCTTATTTTGATCATGCTGGGTGCTTCTTTCATTAAGTTTAGTACCTGCAGCTCCTGAAGTTCATTTTCCCTCTCCAGCAGTCTCTGTTCTAGATGCTCAATCAGCAACTCATCTGTCGTTATGGGGGACCGGATCCCACCTGCCGTTTCTGAAAGAGTTCTTGGTTCGTCTGCAGACAGTGGGGAGCCAGCATCCTCATTAGCCTTAGAAGCCAACACACTGCTGCTTAAACAAGCCCTGTAACTGCTTTCGAGGTTTGTGTTATTTCCATTGACCCATGGAGGGAAATTGGGTTGTTGTCCTTTGCAGAGGCTGTTTAGCAGAGCTGAGCTCCCATCATTCTGACTGACAAGGCCTGTGGAGGCTCTTAGACTGCCACTGGTGCTGTGGGTAGGGAGGCTAGACATTGAGTTACGCCCAGAGTCAGAGAGAGTTCCTGAAAGGCAGAAATTACATCACAATTATTTCTTGTCATTTAAATTTAGGGCAACTTTTTACTTGAAGGCTGACAAAAACCTAAGGGGTCTTGTTTGTGTCCAACATTCGGAGTGTTTGCTTTCCTCATGGGACAGAGGACGTGACCAGTCTCTGTGGATGAAGCTGTCGTTGTGTTCACCGACTTGAAGGCGGTGGTATGGACGAGCAATTTCTCAGCAGGAGTCTGGAAGAGTAAAAGAATTCCTCTTAGCTGACAGCACAGCAAATAGGATGCCATGTTAGAGACGATTTGATAAATGACGCTCTTATCCTTCAAGCTAAAGAGTTTTTAAATTTCTACTAATAGAGTTATTTTCAGAAGCTGGGTCCAATCGAGTAAAATAATGTTCTTTTTGCTTTTCATTGTGTCATCTCACATCAGAAATGAAACCAGTGATGCATGGAGATCTGCTGTACTATAGGCTGACTCTTATGTGAGCCACACAGTTATAACTGCAAGTAAATTTCTTGGTATTGACTAAAGAAGTGAAAACTCCTTTTTTGGAGTGAACCTTTAGTCCACATGGCTGTCACCAGCAGTACCACAGCACCATACCTCCCCTCCTGCTCTTTCTGTACTCCTCTCCTCCCCTCTGCAGCCTACATCTCCCCTCCATATGCTGTCTGAGCGAAGATGAATAGCCCCTCTCCATGATATTAATAATATGAGCTATTGCTAAAGTGTAAGAGGCAAGGCTTGTGAGCTCAGCATTCCTTCTCACTGACTTCATGGCTGCGATGCCTTTTTGTGGTTTTTCTTTCAAACTGTCAAATTCTCCCCAACCCTCGATCTCTCTCTTTCTCTCTCTTATCCCCTTTCGTCTGTACTGTCCGTCCCCTGAGGAATAAAGACCTATTGAGGAAAATGCTTTTGCTTATGTGTTCCTGGCACAGAAAGTGCCTCTCTGAGAAGATCGGGGCATTCTTAGGTCATTAATCTAGATGATTAAAACATTATAAAGATCTAAGATAAGCTATGAGAAATGTCTGTTATTTATTAATTATTATAGGGCCTTCTGTTTATTTTTTCATTCTCCACATGACTGCATGACTTGTGGAACTTCTAAGAATACGCTTTTTAGGAATCGAGTCAGATGATTTGTACCGTTCTTAAGTCTGAATGCTAACTATTAGGCTAATAATAGGTAGCTGCAGCTGAGTGTAATAATTGACATTTGACTGAATTAGTCCTTTTTATAGCAACGATTTGCTGGGTCAGTGTATTGCATGATGATATCCATCCATCCATCCATCCATTGTCTGTTCACCCTTGTCCCTAATGGGGTCGGGAGGGTTGCTGGTGCCCATCTCCAGCTACGTTCCAGGCGGGAGGCGGGGTACACCCTGGACAGGTCGCCAGTCTGTCGCAGGGCAACACAAAGACATACAGGACAAACAACCATTCACACACACAACACACACCTAGGGAGAATTTAGATAGACCAATTAACCTAACAGTCATGTTTTTGGACTGTGGGAGGAAGCCGGAGTACCCGGAGAGAACCCACGCATGCACAGGGAGAACATGCAAACTCCATGCAGAAAGACCCCGGCCGGGAATCGAACCCAGGACCTTCTTGCTGCAAGGCAACAGTGCTACCAACTGCGCCACTGTGCAGCCTGCATGATGATATGGAGACCTCAAATGGAACTTGAGAGCTTACTATTAATGCATTGGGAAATGCATATAACATGTAGGCTTATAAGCTACAGAATAATTTTTTGCTGATTCAAAGGAGATTTTTCCATAGACTGTCTTAAAAGAAAATTATTTAGGAAGTTTTTTTTAAACTATCTTTAATATTTGGGACTTTGGATGCTTTTAAACCTGTACATGTGGTGCACTTAAAAATACTACCACGTTATTTTGTATATTATTATGTAGAATTTATTCTATTTTTTTTTCCAAAAATGAACAAATTACATTTTGTTTGCATTTCGGCATTTTAATCTACCTGCATCTATTGTGGTTTCCTGAGGTTGGGATGGGAGCAGGTAGTGGCGAAGCGGAACCTTTGTTTTGGGGGCGTTGCTTCCGGGTTGGTTTTGGGGCGGAGTTCCGGGACGCTAATGGCAGCGCTTCGGTTGTCATTGCTGACTACTGTTTTATCAGGTCAGTACATGGTGGAAAGAGTTTTTTTTTTTTTTTGCTTTTGTTTGAATAATATTCAGTGAAAGTTACGTCGACTCATAAAGTAGCTCAGAGCATGAGAGTAAAGTGAGTCCAGCCAAAGTTAAAGGTAGATAAACTATTCTTTGTTCATGAAGTATGGGAGTTCAGGTTAAAGGTGATCAATGCTAAGTTAAAATCTGTATTTGTTTTGTAAGTCTAGTAATTCTATTTTTGATCAGTATTAATTTAAAATCATGTACATTTTAATGCTTAGGCCAGTTAATATAGAGCTAAATGAAGTAAAGCTTTAAAACAGTTGATTTATCCTGTTTGACACACTGTGCCTTGTTGTCTTCATCTAAGTGAAGGATGGAAATGTGTGAAGTTAATTATTACCTGTGAGAAAAGTAAACCGGGTTTATAAGACAATGGTTATGTAAAACATTACTACTGTACACTGTAAAAGGTTTGTTTGTTAACAAAGAAAAACGCAATCTGGATGCTACTGGCAGCGCTTCAGTGGTCATTGCTGACTCCTATTTTATTATCCTTCAGAATGTGCTCATCACTGTTACAGCAGTCCTGACACTCGGGACCTGTAACATACAGATATGTCAGATGTAGCAGGGTTTGAATTTTGAATTGGTGCAACTGAGAATATCAGTTCACTTACATTTTATAACTGAGATCAAGGCTTTGTAATGATCTGCCTGCAACACTGACTGAGTTATCATCCAACCCCTTTGGCAAATTTTGTAGTATGATTGGGGTCACTGCCCATTTAAAAGACCTCATTGTGCTTTCCAGCTTGATCTCTTGAGCAACACTTTCTCACCTTATTCTTTCCTCATGAAGCCATCTATTTTGTGAAGTACAATATTACCCTCGGCAGTGAAACACTCTCACATGACGCTGCCAATCCCTAAATTTCACAGTTATGATGGTGTTCTCGGGCTTGAAAGCAACCCTTTTTGTCTCCAGATATAATGTTTAAAACTGTAAAACATTTCCATTTTAGATTTATCAGACTAGGATGTTTCTCTAAAAAATTATAGTATTTCTTCCCAAGCAAACTTGCAAAGTTGGATCAGATTTTTATGTTCTTTTTGAGTATGTGGCCTTTCAGCTCATCTCAGTACAAGACTTGTTTTACTGTGGCTAACAACTCTCTTACCAACTTTAGCGAGCGTCTTCAACAGGATTTTTAAATTGGTTTTGTGCGTGATACCCACATTCACTAAAACACATTCATCTCTGGGACACAGAACCTGTTTCCTTCATGAACAATATCCACTTTATTGCTAAAACCATTCATGCACCCATCCAAATCATTTAATTCGGGTATTACAACCAGCTTTATAGCCACAGGTGAATAAAAGTCTGTACCTATGTATGCTCTGTTCTCAAAATACATCTGTGAAAGAGTGGCTTACTTGCAGGAGCTCAGTTAATTCAAGCATGGTACAGTGATGGGATGCCATCTGTGAAATAGGCCCTTTTATTAAATTTCCTCTCTGAATCCCATGGTCAGATGTTTGTGGTATCATGAACAAAGCAAGCACCAAGTACAGCATGGAAAAAAATTACAGAGTGGGGTGCAGCACTGCACGGTGTACAGAAGTCACCACTTGTCTTCAGAGTCAAAACTTAAATGCAATGCAAAGTGTTGGATGCATTAGTAAAAAGCATGGAGGCTCTGTACTGTACTGTAGAGACCTGATCTACGTATTGATAAATCGTGTTTCCTGGTCTTGCAATCCAATAGATGAGGCTTGTCAATATATTTTGGACTGCATTTTGCCAACTATAAAGTTTGGTGGACAAAGGATTGTGATTTTGATTGTTTTCCAGTGGTTCTGCTTGGCCCTGAGTTTTAGTGAAATAAACTCTTGATGGTGTTGTACGCTGAGAACGTTTGGACAGTTTTATGCTCCTGATTATGTGGGAACTGTTTGGGAATCATCCTTTTCTGCACCAACACAACTATCAACAATTCACGCGGCCTTAAAGCCTTTGCATTAAGAATGTGATGATGGTAATGTCCAGGTGTGTATAGGGAGCAGTGACCTATATACTCACACATGTATATATAATTACAATTATCCTTCCACTACCACCCCTCCCAATCTCTGGCTCCCCACCCTACACACACACTCTCATTCCCCCAGGTGGGTTGGTGGCTGTTCATCTTAAGCTCAGCGCCCCTACCAGAGGCCTGGGAGCTAGAGTGTCCTTTGCAGTCTCTTTGGGGGTCACTGCCGTGAGAGTTTTGAAACTGCAAGATAAGAGTTTTGCTTTTGCATGTGTGCATAGCATCTGCAGCCTCATTAAACATAAGGTTTTGCTGATTGGTTTTCAAGTATAAACCTTTCAAGGTGGTAGAGAACATTTTGCTAGCTATGCTGGTTTCTTTAGTTGTGACTGAGAATCATTGAATGCTTCACAGATTGGAATGTAAAAGTTCAGGTAAAGTATGTTTTTTTTTTTAATCAATGAACATGCATGATAATTTCAAACTCACCCTTTCTAAAATTTTTCCTGGCATGAACAGCAGTTTTGGTTGTGATCGTCCATCAGAGTCTTTGTCTCTACTCGCAACGTCTTCCAATGATCTCTCTTTGTGGTGCGTAGACCTCGATTTATGGTTCACCTTAAGTCACGCAAAAACATTTTCCCTAAAACTTATATTTCTGCACATACCGTACAAGGAATTCTCATTCATACTTACAGTATCTTACCTTAATGTAAAAGAAGTCTTCACTTCTTCCTGACCTAGAGTGAGAGAGGCCTCTGGAGTGATGAGTGGTGGAAGAGGAACTCTGAGCAAAGCCACACTTCAGTAAGCCATCAAGATTGCACCCACCACTCTTCCTGTGAGTATTTATCCCCTCTTTTAACCGATAGTCAGAAGCCTTGCAGTGCTTGTTGTTCAGACTGTTTCCAGCAACAAGGCTGCTGACGCTACCCATGGTCCTGCAAGCACAGGTGTTGACAGGTCCAGATGGAAAACTTACAAAGGACTGTATGGGTGACACGTCTCATGACACCAGGAAATTTCTGACATTGGCCTCATCTGTGAAACAAAAAAACAAACAGGACAAAAAACAATCAAGATATAATATGTCTATGTTTTGTTACATGCTTAAGAACAATTTCAAACAAAATGAAAATAATAGTATTCTTTATTTTTTCTAGGTTTATGGAAGGTGTTTGAAGGTTTTTCTTTGGCTGTTTTTTTCATAAATGTTCTGTACAATTCAATCTGGGCTTGAAAGGCAATAAATTTGTACAAAACATTAGTTATCAGAGCTAACAAACTACCTACTGCACATAAAAGTCTGAAAATCATGTCTTTAAGAAGCAGTTGGAAAAAAAATCTGTCAGATCTGAAACAGATCTCTCCTTTTTTTTTTTTTTCCATTTCTTTCTCCGAAGAGTTTTTGCGGCGCTAGTGGCTCGTATTTTTGCTACAGTAGGCAGACAGGAAGGAGGGTAAGGAGAGGGGGGAAGAAAGACATGCGGAAAGGTCGTCAGAACCGGGAGTCGAACCCGCAATGTCCGCGTCGAGGACTAAGGCCTCCAAACGTGGGGCGTGCTAACCCCCTGTGCCACCACAGCACACCCCGAAACAGGTCATCCTTTAGTTAATAATCCACTCTGGGAAAGATTTTGGTTTGATATCTTTGACATATTTTTCTACAGATTTATTGGAAGGAATTATGTGGTACTTGTGACAGGTTGTGCATAACAATATAAAAGTTGTTCCTTGTGAAGTTATCTGTTGGATCTACTTTGTCCAGATACTAAACTGGCTCATTCTTTGAGTTTAGGCGCATTTTTAATCTTGATTGTTTCAAAAGATAGAGTTACAGTTTTGCACAGGTGAGCACATATTATATACTCTGGGATATAAAAACTTTATAGTTACACTTCAATCACTATTTGTAGCCATCAACGAGGTCCTGGCATTGTTCTGGCTGATATATTTGCCCACTCTTTTTATCAGAGTGGGTAGAGCCCATTTAAATTAGCTGGCTGAGTCAGATGAACCAAGCTTTTAAAGGTGATTCATACATTTTCCAAAATGTTGCATTTTGGAAGCTATTCCAGAAGG
Source organism: Xiphophorus couchianus (assembly GCF_001444195.1). NCBI lineage: Eukaryota > Metazoa > Chordata > Actinopteri > Cyprinodontiformes > Poeciliidae > Xiphophorus > Xiphophorus couchianus. The sequence goes on from NC_040239.1 coordinate 20,997,927, forward strand.
TTAGCATTACCCTGTATGTCCATTTCTGAAACTGTTTTAATGCCTGTGTGGGATCATTTTCCTGCAACCAACTGTAGCCAAGTTTCCACCATCTGACCAAAACTGCCCTCTTCAGATAAGATTATTTTGATTTAGATGTCCAAGAACAACAAACATCCAATCAAAAACATCTATATTAAAAACATCAAACAATGAAACTAGAAGCTAGAAGATTGTAGATTAGAACATCACTGTCATTATTCACAGTGGACAGAGTTTAACATCAGCGATGGTTTAGAGTAGAGGTCTCCAATTCCAGTAATTGAGAGCCACTGCCTGCAACATTTAGATTCAGCCCCAGTCCAATACACTTGATTCAAATAAATGGTTGATTATCTGGCCTCTACAGAACTTGATGACTTTCTCAGGGAGGAATCCAGCCTGTTAATCTCACTTGTGTTGAACCAAGACTGCATTTCAAAGTTGTTTCACTCTTAGCTCATATGGGCTACACTTGAAGACTCTTGGCTTAGAGGGTGCTGATGAAGAAATCTCCAATGTCAACACCAGACTCAAAATTTGCAATTATCCACAAGGACAGGCCAAATAATTTCTGGAAAGATTTTCTATGATCAAATGAGACAAAGATTCACCTCCTTAGTCACAATAACAATAAAAATCTTTTGAGGAATCAAGGTGACACTCAGTGCGGTGGTAACATCATGGACCTGGCTAACATTAAGCTTCTGGGAGGCTCTGACCCCATAAAGCCCTATTGAACCCTCTTAAAATTTTAAAGACTTCATGGCAGAAAACAAACCAATTCTGCCGTTCATTGAAATTGTGTTGTGTACAGTCAGTCTTCCAAAGAACAGGAATACAGCAATTAAATCATTAAAATTTCTTAAATACAATAACATTAACACCAATAATAAGTAAATGTTAATGTCAGAGCAGCACTGTCTTAAAAGAACACCAAAAATATTTCTCTAATAATGTTTACGTAATCAAAAAACATCTAGATTAAAAACGTTCAAATATAGAGGCTAAAGATTACAGTTAAACAAGATGACTGTAAGGTGTACCAGACCTGTCAATGGAAGATTTTCTTCCTTATTGACCAAAGCTCTACTTTTCTCTTCAGGTTTTTTTTTATTCATAGTATTTGCTGCTATTTAATGCTAAGCATTTGATGAGGAAACAGATGTGCTCGTATTTGCATAACAAACCGGCTGAAAATAGTCCACATTGGCGTTTTGCCTAGATTTGTGTACCTAGATTCAAGCTGATGCTGTAGAATTTGACAAATAACCTTTTGGATGACCTTCCTGAAAACAAACTGGCCACTAAGCTAGGCACCACCAACTCAATACTTGGCTGTAGATGCCCTCTGAATGACTTCTGGCAAGGACAAAACATCATATATGTATATATATTTTGTTACTTATATCAATATACATTGATGAGATGTTGGTAAATTTCTTTAAAAAGATTGCTCTATATGTATACATTATATGGAAATGTACTTTTAATGTAGTTTTAAGGCATAATTATCAAACCTGAAAATATAACTCATTCAAACTAACCCTAACCAAACTAACCAAATCTGTGTCTGTATTTTTGCTTAATTTACCATCACATTTATCCATTGAATTACCATAATTACTATTCATGCTGTCTCACTCTCTCCACCTCCTTTTGCAAAGCAAACAGATCACAGATGTTACTATCATGATCTCTAACCCACAGGGGAGAAGTCAGCTCTGTGGGCGAGTTCTCGTGGCAAAGGGCTTCTCGCTGCCTGATCTCTGCTCTTTGAACCACCTGGTCCTCTGGCTTTAAGTATTTTATAATAGCCACAACAACAAAGCATGGAACATATTTGTGTACACTTTATTTGACACGGGGTTGCAACCTAGCAGCTTTCACTGTCCACTTTCCTGAGCACCGTGTGAGAAGGAAAGTCTTGAACAAAGGCACAAAGAGAGCTGATGAAGACTTTTATCACCACGAAACAAGAAGAGGTGAAAGATGTAAAGACAAACCTCACGTGTCATGATGAGGAGAATCACAGCACCATCAGTAAGACTGTGTAGTAGAAACTATTAAAAATTCAGTGGAGTACAGAAAAGTACAGAAAATGTCAATATATTCTAGAAGAAATAAAAATAAAAAGAACATGCTCAGTCACTGTAGATAGTTAAAATTATGACCTGCACAAATATACTGGAAAGCAGTCTTCCCTGTCACTCTGGTAAACAGTTTCTGACCTATGTCTTACTGAGCCTGTCTGCCACTAAATCCACAAACCCCACTATCACTCTCAGATATCAGCAACCGCCCTGAAAATGGACCGGTGTAATGAAACAATAGATTTTACTTACTGCCAGGCCAAACTAAGCACCCATCTCTTGCCAAGCCCCTACAGAGTCATCCATCCAGTCCTGAAGGAAACAAGCAGCCAGGCATGTGTGTATGTATGAATGGACGAGGTGCAAATACAAACACTACCACCCCGGCCAGGAGGGTCTGCTAACCGTCCAGATAAAAGGGGGTGGGTCTTCCAGCTTGTCTAGTCAGCTTGTGCCGAGTTTTGCATTATAACTGATATGGAAATTCAGTTGTGTATCTGTGTGCACCAAAACGAGTGTGTGTGAGAGAAACTCCTCCCTACTCCTCCCTGGGGAGCTGGTGTATAACATGTGCTCCCATAGAACCGGCGTGTGCCGCTCAAGTGATTAACTCCCAGCTTTCACAAAGGATCTTTTACACCCTCAATGCAACCCCTGCCCCCCACCTTCTCTCTGCATACTCCCCTGTTAGTGCATCGACTAACTGTGTAATAACCATTCATCCTTCCCTCTCCCTCATCCTGTTAGTCCCTCCCTCCTTCCACCCATCCATCCCACTTGCTGCCCTGCACCCACCCTGAACAAACAGTTCATCTGAAGGAGAAAAAAAAGGCGCTTGCCCTCTATCTTTTCGCTCTTTGTCTGCTGAAGTGTGCTGTCTTTGTGTAAGCCCTTGTGCGGTATTTGATGCATTCTCTCCCCAAACAGCAGGACCATATTTGAATGTTAAATAAATCACTACTACTAAAAATTACTACTGTTCCAGACTTATTAACTCAAGCCTTTAGAACTCATGGTTTTTAGACACTTTTTTGTGTCTCCACAAGTTCAACACAGACCAAACTCTTGGTAGAACAAAAGTATAACCTAATCAAAACAGTAAAATATAGAATGTACAGCACCCCAATGGAAAAAAAGAAAACCACCCTCCACTTTTGTAACTCAGATAATTCAGCCAAAATACATGTGTATTTAAAAGATTTTTGGATAATTATGTAAAATCAACTTTTTTAGCTTTGCATCATTTTATAGTTATTTCCTTATCAAAAACATACCCATAGTTTTGATTATTTCATACATGAACCATGGACCATAGGATTTTGAGAAATCCTAAAATCTCCCATATCAACCATTCGGGGATGTCTAAACGCACCTGGTGGAACTGTGCATCCGCTGAGCTCATCATATGAAGTACTTCTCAGTGCAACTCGGGTAAGAAGGCTGTTAAAGGCTTAATGGCGGAACACTGTTGTGAAGATGTGCTGAAGTACTGACGGAAAGAGCTTCTCTCTTAAAGGGAAGCTCCTGGCTCAAGGTGTGAAATTGCAAAGTCAAATGTCTTGATATATACGTATATATATATAACATTTTTATAACAACTGAAGGTAACACACTTGATTGTGCTATAAGATGGCACTGAGTGCTGGAAAATACATGATATTGCCCCTTTAAACTATACACTAAAACGCTCTTTTAAGTTGAGCTTAGTGAATTGCACTAAAGTTTCTGTGACGTTACATCAAACCGACCGTGAGGCCTTTATTCATAAAATGTTTGCAGAATCTTTTGACCCACTTTTTGAGTACTCTCCAGTATCTCTGCTTCAGTCTTTCTCAGCTGTACTCTTAACTCACCCTTTCAGCTGGCTGCACTTGTTCTAGATCAGTCCTATTGAAGCCTGTTAGTTTGAACAGTAACACTTCCACTCACTTGCTTTTCGCAGGTAGTTGTTTTCACATCTATTTGATGCAAATATATACTTCATTTTGTATTTTCTAGGATTCCAGTTTTTTTACGTGATAACAATAGGTTTGAGGTACCAGATTTCAGGGGGCATTGTTTGATTCAGGAACTCTAGTGAAGTGGGGATGCGTGTATTTGTGTATGTGTGGGCGCTTGCATATATCTAATCTCATATCTGACTGGCTCCAGGTCTGTCTTTGTCTGGACAAAAGATATTTGTGCTCACTGAATATATATGTGATTGTGTGCATGAAATTGTGTGTGTTGGGGGCAGCATGGGCGGGGGTGTCGACCTTGCTTTTCGAGCCGCAGCTGATCTGCCTGACACAAAGTCCTGAGCCCCCCCTCAAACACCTCCAATAGAATAGCTGACAAAAGACCCTCTGCTAGCCAATGGAAGACACACACTTTCATGCAGCATGGCCAATCGATTAACACAGACAATAATAGGCAATAGTGTGTTAGAAAGTTTGTGGATTTATACCTGTCTAACAATGACCATAAAAACCTGTTGTCACTGTACCTCTGTACACCACCGCTATGCCAGATGGCATTGCTTTAATTCACACTGTCTGTATGGTAATTTTTAACAGATGCATGTATAATCTATCTAGTTCAATGTCTGTTTTTTTAGGTCAATCTCAGTTTATTGTTCTTTGTGCATGTCTGCAGTCTCAAGCATGTCTTGAACTTCGTGCAACAGTCGTTTTGAATTAAAGTCCAAAGGCTTAATCTACATAAGGTTTTGCAGTTAAACTAAAATATTTTGACTATTTAATTTAATATTCATTTTATGGAAATATCTTTACTGAACAGTTCAGAATGAAAACCTGTTTTGCATCATTCTGAAAACTGGCCCATGCTGGTTCAGTCAAGGACAAGTATTGGATCAGGTTCCCAATCAAGACAATCTTAAGTGGTTGAAGTCTTCCCGTCTAGTTGGTCTCCTGTCTGTCTGTGAAGTTTATGAGGGCAGGGGAACTGTTTTTTTCCCTAGTTAATTCCACACAATAAAACACAATGAAAGGTATTAATGATTAAATTAGCATTAGCCTCCCACTTTATTAAACTGTGCCACATGATAACATTATCACCTGGAGCAAGACAGGAGTTTGTTGAATAGTGTGGATAAAGGTGCTGATAAAGGTATGGGATTAAACTCTTCTACAAAAGTTAGAAGTGTCATGGTCATTTTTTATATTTCTTTGAAAGGAGCATTTGCGAGATCAGACATTGATGTTGGATGAGAAGGTCTTGCTTGCAGTCTAACTGCTTTAATTCATCCAAAAAGCCTCCCATAGGTTGAAGTCTAGGTTCTGCGCTGACCATTCAACTTCCTCCACACAAAACCTTCTGTTGGGGAAAAAAATTGGATCCATATCACATAGAAAAAGGCTTAAAAATGTCAGTTTCTTTATCATTCTTGAATTTCAGATTTGACCTTTGCGACAGCCATCTCCCTTTAGCAACCCCAGAACTGCCTTTCACTTTAAAAAAAAAACTATTTAAAGTTGATTGATTTTCAAGTTATGTTATTTACTCTTCTTTCAAAATGTGTTAATTTTAGTTTCCTGGGAGGAAGAATAAAACATAATTTTTTTTTTACATATTGAATGAATAAAAAAAATAAATCAAATATTTAATGACCAAATATCTGAATAGCTTAATAATTGCAACAGTGTTCTACTAATATTAGACTACTATACTGTACAGTCGCAAACAAAATGCTGCACATGCTTTTCCTATTGTGATGTAACACATTAGATAACTACAATCAATCTGTTGTTCACACAAACTAACTAATGATTTACAGGTACTGCAGAACCTGCCCCCAAAGGCACGACAGCACAAACTCAATTTAAAAACTTAAAATTAGAAGAACAGGAAGCAGCTCATGTTTGACAACAGAAAGGATACAACGTTGGAGACTGAAGGGTTGCTAGGTTGAATTATTGAGAGCCAATACTCTCTTTTTCTGTCATTCTCAATAGACTGTCAAGGTCTGACTGTCCGTCTCTTTTTTTGTTTCTCTCTCTCTGTCTCTCTCTTTCTGTTTCTGGCGCTCTCTCGCACAGAACTGATGCGTGGATGAGTAATATGGCCTCCAGCAGAAAATCAACTAAGAATGAAGTGTGGGTTAGGGACAGTCATCTATCTTTCACTTTCACAGATAACATGTCTATCTGGCGACCAACTTCACACTCCCCTACACATGTGCCTGCGCATGCACACACACAGACACACAATGGCATCCAATATCAGCTAATTGGGTAATCCTTTTAGAGCATTGTAAAGGAGATTGAGCATGAATGGGGCTTCAGTGGTGAAGTGCAGAATACCAGACCCTCATTAGTGCCCCCAGAGTGAAGGAGATGGAGTACCAGGCACAGAGTGAGGAGCACGGGCAGAAAGAGTAACAGACAGAGATGGAGAGACGGGGAGGGTGAGAGACATTTGTATTCTGTGCGGCTAAACTTGTATTATATATTGATAACTGCTGCCCAGCATACAGTCAATGTTTCCTCTGTTCAGGGTGCGCAGAAAGACTCAATCCTAAGCCAGCGAGCAAACATTTATAACTCATTATTTTGATCTCAGCGTGTTCTGCTGCAGGCGTATAACTGAATCTTTGATAAGGGGCCAGCTTTCAGTGAAGGACCCTCCTGTTGAAATTAGATTGCATTCAAACACCGTTATGTGCATCCAGATGAGACATTAGGTCGTCTAAACGATCGACCTCCTCGGGTGTTAATAGATAAGGAGGTTCTGTGAATCACCGGCCAGATTTGTGTGGCTGACGAAGTAGAGCTTCTAAAGTGCATATATTTGCATAACCTTGTCAGTTAGGATAAAGCTGAAAATGCATTTTAATAGAGCCTAAATGAGAGCATTTAGCCCTGCAAGAATGGGAAGGAATGCAGAGAAGTACAGGAAGTCCTGAAGTAAAAAAAAAATCTGAATGGTTTTAAAGTTTTGAAGTAATGCATCTGCCGCTACAAAATGTATTATTACATCAGGCCTCCTGAGGGTAATTTACAGTTAGTTGTACAATGCACTAGATGTCCTAAATGGTTATGAATAGATGTATTTCTCTGGTTTGCTTCAGCAGTTCAAGGTCAGCCCTGCTGTCATAAAATATTTACTTGTTGAGCGTTTCTTCCATCAGAAAAAAGTTGCTGCAGGAGCAGTGTACCAAGAAGCCTTATTTTTAGACATTCTGGAGTATTCTTCATGCATTAACCATGAATATATACAGTTTTCCATTACTTCTGTGAAATAAAAAGGACTATGTCCACATTTCATAGCTTTATGCAATCTCTGAGTATGTGTGTGATACGAACTATCACACATGAATATGTTAAGGTTTGTACTACTAAAAGTTCAAAATGTTGCACCTGTAAAAAGTTTTGTGATGGTGCACAAATTTAAGTTAGCATCCAGCTTAAGCGAGTTTAGCAACAGTGCTAAATACTTGCTAGCAAGCCTAACTTCTCAATCCCGCCCAAGTTGATTTTAATGAACAACCAACCTGAGTTGTTGTTGTCAAGGAAATGGATTACAAGCCATAATAGATTTAATAACTTGATTAAATTTTCAGAAATATTTGATGCCTTCACTAGTTTAGCTGCAATGATCATGCTACAGTTAGAGAGAGCTGAGCTTCTTAACCATGGGGTGTTTGTTGATGAATGCATTGTTCTAATTCTCACAGTTTGTTTATTTTGTACATGTTAGGACAAACTAGATGAGCAAAATTAGCTGCCTGTGCATGTGTGGAAAAATGTTGCAGCCATGCTTTCAGCGCGAAACCCCATGTCTAAACACTAACTATTAAGCTAATCATTTTAACAAAATAATGAATGACTTCAATCCAACCAAATTAAATGCTTTCAAATTTACACGGTTTTATTTAAACTCAAAGTTTTTCTTATCAGTCTTGCGCTGCAGCCAGTTATACTTATAATAACTCAATAATAAGTTTTCATTTAAATTTTTTTCCCAATCACAAGTAAATTAAGTTTTTTTTGTAATCTGTAAACTTTTGTATGTTGGCATTTATCTGACAATCACAAAGACCTCTACCTACTTATTCAAATTTACTTCATTAAATACTGTTAAGCAGAGGTGGGGACTCGAGTCACATGACTTGGACTCGAGTCAGACTCGAGTCGTTAAAATCACGACTTGAGACTTGACTTGAAAAAATGCTCAAAGACTCGGACTTGACTTTGACTTTCATGCCATTGACTTGGGACTTGACTCGACTTGAAGCTGTTTACTTGAAAAGACTTGATATTTTTTACTCAAAGTCTTAAAATTTAAAACACATTATTTATAAAGTGGCGTCATTAATTAATGTCACTCATTCCGTATCAATATGCGCAGACCGTCACTATGGTTTTCCTCTCTCCTTATGTATGTATGTGTACGTAGCTGCAGCACAACCAATCAAATTAACAGGATTTGGACGTTTAAAAAAACGCGGCTAAGCTACAGAGCTCAGGGAACGAAATAGAAATAACCGCTCGAATATGCTTCCGCGAGTAATTTCTTTTGGCTACGTAGGTTATGAACTTTCGACTAAAAAACGAACTGCAACTTGTAAAACATGCAAGAAGAGAATATCGGATGGAGATGCCACGACGTCCAACTTTGTCCGGCATTTGAAGCTTCACAAAGATCGGTAGGTGGCGCTTTTCTTTTGCTGTAAGATAGTTGACTTTAGCTAACTTCGTGTTAGCATGTGTACTCCGGGTTAAATTGGTGATTATTTACCATAAATCCGGTCCTTCAAATGCCTCCACAAATAATGTGCACCGTGTTAGCTCAGGAAGCCGGTGGATAGTGAGCGGGGCTCCGGAACAGGAAGCAGATTCTGGACCTGAACACAGGGAACAGAGTCTCTCTGTCCCATCATGATGATGAGCCGGGTCTAGTATCATCTAAGGATGGTTGGTGTATTTGAAGACATCTACGTTGGGAAATTATATTGACAATATATTGTTTTGACAGGTTAGAGAAAAGAGGAAAAAACTGCTGTTATGGTTCTTTGTATTGTGCTGTGGAAATGTCAGCATTTTCCTCTTTTTTTATTGAATATCAAGTTTAACAGAACTGGGCAATAAAGTGGTCCAATTTAAAGATGTTTTTTATACTTTGTGTTCAGCTACACATGTTCTATCATTTGAGATAAATACATATTTTAAAACGAACAAATGGTCTATTATTTGAATTTTTTGTATAATTGCAAATTATAAAAATAAAATAAAATAAAAACGACTCGAAATGACTTGAAATTAAAGGTTCCTGACTTGAGAATTGACTCGACTTTTGCCTGTCTTTACTTGAGACTTGACTCTGACTTGAGGACAAAGACTTGAGACTTACTTGAGACTTGCAACACAGTGACTTGGTCACACCTCTGCTGTTGTGTCCCAGAATGGTGATATTCATAATGTGGTGAAAAAGAAGTAATAATGATTTTTCTGGCACTGGGACCCTCTGACCTGCAAGCTGCTGACTCTGATAAGGTTGTCATTCTTTAGCTCAGCCATCCTCCCTTCCTCCTAAGCTGTGTTGGTGTGTGTCCATATGCGTGTGTGTGTGTGTGTAGGTGGTGTAATATGGGAGTACAATGTGCTCACTTTCAGTCTGTATCATTCCGAAAGCAGCTGGAAGTATGTACTGCAGACGATACCTGTGCTCAGCTCTAAAATCAAAGCCTAAAGGACCTTCGTGATGCAAATTGTAAACTGCACAAAAACTCTGCAAGTTAGTTTAGCATTTTGGAGTCTTCTACCTGACGCGAGAAACTGGTGTTTGAGTTCATAGAGTGTGCAAATCCTAGCAGAAAACGTTTATATCAAATTACGGTTAGCCTCAGAGAGATCAGGGGATGCTGCACTTCCCTGACCGAGCCTTCAATCATGAGAGGATGATGCTATGTTTGGTTATCTGGGACAGTTATTTTAGGTCTTCCTTAGCAGGTCATTACAGCTTACACTGATTGTCATTTTCTACATTAATGAAGCTAAAAGCTAAAATCATGTGTAGAAATGAGGGATAGACCATTTTGGAAATAAAGTACATCATATATTCCTGAACTCTACAGTTAAATTCCAAGAAAAAACATGTCTACCTCTGTATGCTTGTGATTCTGTCCCTTCCCTGTGGTTCACTCTCCATAATATTACAGACCAGACCGAAGAAGGACAAGTCTAAACAAGTGGGTTTTACTTACCCACACTCTTTGTCACCAGCACAATGTGGAGCAATTCACAATCCCTACGTGTCTGAACGTATTCCTTGCTGAACACAGGTACGGCATTGCTGTAGTTTTTCGTCCTTTTGTTGTGATTTAATGCTCCACAGCAAGCAGGAGTATTTAACAGCAGGATAATGTGTTAAAATCTAATTCATGGTTGAAACATCTGAGGTTTCTGTAAATAATGAGGCATTTTCACTAACCTCCATATTGGTCCTTGATAATATAAGAAGCTTAAAGTTCAGCTAAAAGTGAAAAGGAGCAATACTGACAATTTGTACACTGAAAGCAGCAAAGAGCTAGGAGGGCTCTAATGTTAGAAAACTTTGAGCAACTAACAAGCTGTAAACAAACAGACTCTGTAATGATTTATTCCATTTTAAATCCAGTCAATCAACCATACCTTCAAGTCCCCAAAGAACTGACTTACCTCCATTATGATCTGTGTGCCCTCACAGTAGCGATCAGTGCTGCTGCCACTCTGGACAAACACCCATTAGCTGGATGCGGACTTGGAGAGCTAATATGAAAAAAGAAAGAGATATCTGCCTTTATTGCTGATGTTTTCTCTCGGTCATCTCGTCACTCTGTTACAGCAGTTGATATGTCACAATCAGAGCGGCCCACCTTCCATACACTGAACACTGTCACATTCCTCCATAAACACACTGCTTCCATTTCTTTCCGTTCTAAACTGTATCCTTGTTTCCTCCCCTTCTGAACTCCCTCCCACTTCACTGAACATCCACCTCCCCGGCTCATCCTGCCTCCTATTGTTTCTTCTTTTTTTTTTGTCTTGGTTATCTCATATATACATGTCTTATTTGCTGTGCATCATTTCAGTGCTGTTTTTCTATTTAAATTAGCTGTTCTCTTTCTCTCTTTTCATTTTCACCTTGGTTTTCACCTTCTATTTCTCTTTTCTTGCCATGAAATTACTTCAGTCTCTACATGGATAAAGACAGCAGCTCATCATCCCTGGCAAAACGTTTAAGACCTGCACTCTTTATGGAGGATGAATATATATTTGTGATTAGTGTAAAGGAAAATGATTATTTAAGTGCTAAAATACTTACAACATGTGTAAAGGTATAGCTAACACTTTTATTGGAACAGTTTTCTGTTGAGCATGGGAGAGCTAACAATAGCAGACATTTAAACAAGCAGGGCTTTTTCCTCCCCCGCTGAAGACAGAGTAATAAATTTACATTCCGATAGGGGGCAAGAGACTTCTTGGCGCCTCTCCCCGTGCCAGACAGAGATGAGCACGAAGTGGCCAATACTGAGATAAGAACCAGACCTCTGAGCTGTATAGAGGAGTGTCCGGGGTTTCTTTGGGGCCGAAAACAGGTCTCTGATTGGTTGAACAACGGAACGCCTTCTTTGCATATATTAAAATACGGAAACTCCTCTTTGATATAAGATTACTACACGGAGCACGCGGAGAGAGTTTTTCCATTTTTTCCTCTCCACGTTGGGCGCCGTTGTCTGTCTATGTGTTCTGTGTTCGTTTGTCTTCCCCTGGTGTGTCTTTATTTTATTTTTATGAGTTAATGCATATCTCTGTATCTCTGCTGCTTTGTTGATGAATTAAACTCTGTGATCTGTGACGTCAACACGCTGTGTTAGTTTCGTTTTAGCAGGACGCCGCCACTCGCCAAGGACTCGGGAGAAAAAAGAGGAAAGAGCCAAAACTTTTTGTCCAAAGCTAGCATTAAATGATCTTCTTCCTCAATAATTTGGGGGCTCGTCCGGTTGCGGATTCTGAGCAGGCGGCTCTGTCACGCGCTGGCCCGGTTCGGCTCAGACGCTACAGTCGGGTAAGACTCTTTGATTTGTTTCCGTGTCTACGACACGTGGGCGATCGGTGCTGACTGTTTTGGTGTGTGACTACAGGGATGGAAAACTGCAGATGTATGAAGGTACTTCTAAAAGACTTTGTTGTTAATAGATTTGAATAGACACGGGAACAGAGGACCGTGGCAGGTCCAAGCAGTCGGATTAACGTTACCGCTGTTATAAGGCTAGGTTTTAAGTGAATTTTTCCTGAAGGCTTAATTCTGTCCCTTCGAAAAAATTGGGAAAGTTTGTGTCTGGGTTGTATCACCCTTCTGTGGTAGATTAAGGACTAAAAGCGGGTTGTATCACCCTTCTGTGGTAGATTAAGGACTAAAAGCGGGTTGTATCACCCTTCTGTGGTAGATTAAGGACTGAGAGTGCACCCGGGTACAAAGATGCATCTTATATTTTTGTAACCGGCGCCGGGTTTATATTTTCTATTTTATCCCCCCCCTGTTTTTCTCAAAAACTGTGTTGTGTGTCTATGTGTTTCTCTGTGTGGCGATCTGTGCTTCTTGCCGCCACGACGCTCTGCGTGTGTCTGCGTGTGTATCTGTGTGGCCGTGTGTGTGCGGGTGCGAGTTCGGGCTGGCTGTGTGTTTAAGCGGAGTGTTAAGTGGTGTGAATAGCGCTGTTTGTGTGAATTCGCATTGATTTTGCTGCGTGGTGTTTTGAAAAGTGAAGTACAGAAAACACGTGGTGTTTTGGTTTTAAATTAAGGGTTGAGTGTAATACTGGTACCAGATAGCGGGAAATGACTGATTGCTGAACAATTTTGACATGTCTCTTTGTGAACGTGCACGATATTTAATACAGGTTCCTGACAACTAGAGTTGAAATTAATTAAATTAAATCTTGAAACATGTTGACAAAACATTGGTAAATTCCTGAAGCTTCACTACAATTTAAAATTAGACTGCAATTTGATAAAATAATAGGGACTGACTGACATTTTGACTGACTATGAAACTGGCCAGATGTGTTGTATGTCCTCGTTTGTGTTGTAATACATGTTGGTGTGAAAGTGTGTGTCTGCAGATAGGATACCACTTGGTATTTTGTCTCATTTAAATACCACGAGAAGGTAAACAGCGCCTCTGTCAGCAGATGCCATAGGCAAGAATTTCTCACTTGGGACACCAAGTTGAAGTAGAAATTACTCTACAGAGTATTTTTTAGTGCTGTCTCGTGGTGTAACAATCTCCAGTTTTTAGAACACCCTATGTGTTAAACTGGACTAAATTATTAAAATTAGGCAATAACAGCAGTTAGTGTGACCTGCAGTGTAAAGATTGGAAGGTTATTGAAAGATAGAATCTGGATAAAATAAAAACATCTGAACAAATTGAAAATAACTTATGGGTTCTATTACAGGATGGAATACATCAATAAAATTACATTGTGATCTCAGGGGATTGTGGAAATGATGTATTGGCAAATTAATAGATAAATACATAAATGATTAGGTAGAGCAATAAAGTAAATTAACTGAAATTTATATAGAATTGAGAACTAACATAGTGGATGAGGATGTTAATGATTCCTTCTCAGGCTGTAACTTCTACCCCCACTAGATTCAACTAATTAACATGTGAAGCCTCTTTGCATACCACTAATTTTAAGCGCGAAGTAACCTCTGCTCACGGCAGCTCAGCAAACAAGAACAAGCAACTGTAAAGCAAAACATTGTCTCTCCCGTCGTTTAAAGTACCTCCTGACAAAATATCAGTATATAAGTTTCAATTTTAGTAGTGGAACGACAAGACGTATCCCAAAAAGGTTTTTAAGTTCAAATTTTAAAGTTAGAAGAAACTAAAACATATCTGATGATTTAAGTGCCAAAGCCTACTAAAGTATTAAAAGAATTGGGAGTTCCTCCTGAAATCCTTATTGGCTCTCTTTCCTGCCATAAAGTCGGCCCCTCCGAGAAGTCAAAAGGGGGTTTTATGGTGGGCTTAAGACTTTGTTTTATGGTCTGACAATAGAGATTGCTCGGACTAGTGTAGCGGCTTTAAAATATTAATTGGGCAATATAAAAGTACAAAGGATTTCATTTTTTAGGTGCATGGAGGTTGGCTGTTTAAATCTTGGGGTTTTCTTTGACATTATAGATTGTGGAAAGTTGTAGAGAGTCACTATCATCACATGACGCCGGATTTTGATGCAGTTTGGTTTCCTGCATTTAGTGAAACCTTTTATAATGATTTTCTGTTTTCTTTTCATATTATTTTATATTGTTTAGGGAATAGTTTAGATTTTTGTTTTTTAAATTTGTTTTCCTTAGCCTGACTTTTTATTTAGCTATTCGAGTCAGTTCTCTGTCTATTTTGTTAAGTATTACAAATTAATTTTTTTCTTTGGAGTTACTAGTTTCCCCTGGACCCGTTCATCAGGGGACAGGGAACTTTGGTCTTTAGTTTAATTTCTTTCGTTTGTAAATTTAGTGATATACTGACCTGTATTTGTTAAGTTTTTGTGTGTTTAATTACCCTTTGCTGTGTGTTAATGGTCTGATCAGCCATTATCTAGGTTTCCCTCGTGTCTTGGTAAGTCCGTTTGTGCCTTGAGTTGTTCTATTACTGCCTGAATTGTGTTTTGTTATGTTGATCTCAGTTTGGGCCCAATTTCTTATTTTTTGGATTTTTCTTTGTTAACTGTGTTTTGAATTTTCTTCAACGTCTCTCTGGCTGGTGTAGGCGAGACCAGCACAGTGTCTTAATTAGTAAACTTCTTGAGATGTTTTTTACTGAATTATTTGTAAGTCATAAGAATACGATGACATAATGAGCTTTAAAACTGTAATGTGAAGTATTTTGGGAACATCGTATTCTTGACGGTTTAACACATGCTTAAATGACATATTCTGTTTGTTTTGCAAACTTTACTTTTTAGAAAAAGGCAGCATTGCATATCGGTGGGGTTCTCAGCTAACATGTTAACCCTGTTTCATCAACATTTTTATTTCAGGTACTGGGAATGATGTTGCATTTAATAGCTAATGCATCATCAACAGGGGGAAAATATGTTATGGGTTTATTTTACTTAATTAGAGATTACTGAAATTTATAGTACTTAAACAAAAACTGTAATTTATAGTACTTAAACAAAACTTTTGAAAAACATGTCTGATCTGTG
The DNA here is from genome assembly GCF_001444195.1 of Xiphophorus couchianus. NCBI lineage: Eukaryota > Metazoa > Chordata > Actinopteri > Cyprinodontiformes > Poeciliidae > Xiphophorus > Xiphophorus couchianus. Next base: position 21,013,239 of record NC_040239.1, read on the forward strand.
CTATACATAAAAGTGAAAGGAAAATATGGTCTGGTAATATATGTGCTTATTTTAAATGGATTTGAGTTGTTCTCCGTTGAAAAATGTTCTGACAATGGGCTAAAGTATTTTGAAACCAATAGAAATCTTTATAGTGATAATGAAGCATATTTTGGTTAATTAACTTGGGAAAAAATAATTATAGAAATTAAAAATATTATTGCGCTGGCCATTTTCAGAGCATTAATTTAATGGAGTAAAACGTCTTAATAAATGTTTTGAAGAATCTGTTTTTTGATTAAGTATCACTAATCAGTAGAAGCACTCAGGGGGCCTGAGATGAGGGATTATAATGATTTTTCTAAATTTGATTTTTGTTTTGATTTATATCCATTTAAAACGATTTTGAATAAAACTTTAAATTCGACAGGCAAAAGACCTAGGTAAAAGTGGTATATTTTGAAAATGTCTGGATTTGTTCACTGATACATTGACATTATAATTTCTCCAGGTTTGTCTCTTTTGAATTTTGTTTGAAGAACGTATGTAAAATGTTTTAGACAATAACAACCAGTAAGATCTCGTTGGTTCTATAAAAGTAATTGATACTGGACTGTTTAATTCATATTGATATTCATTTTTTGATGGTGAATGTAAGCTTTACGACTACGATCTTAAGCTTTTGTTATTGTTTTATTTCGTTTGTTTAATCCTATTTTTACAAGATTGGTTTAAGAAAAGATCTGCATTTGTTTAACATTCTGGCAAAACATTACTTTGGACACATGTCTTTTGAAGCAAGTGATTACAAGGTTTTGGCGTTTTCCACCAGATGGAGGTATGATATGAAATAATTGAAACGTAGGTTGAATGGATCACATCCTACGTCGAATGTGCAGAACGAGACAGGTATGAGATCTGCTCACGGGTTTCTACATACAGACTGGTCTGAAGTTCCGAGCTCTAAGTCTGACTCTGGAATTTACGGCAAATGCTGTTGTCTTAAGAGGGGGTGTGCAGCTGCTTGGAGGAGCGGTTTCACATTTTTTCAAAGATAACAGCCACAGAGCCACGAGCGGGGGAGGATTCACTCGGACACGAGTGAATTGAAGATATTTGTGTGGTATACACAAATGAATGATGCTTTTGGAGACTCTTACATCTGCTTTCTCATTTCAGTTTGCTGTTGTTCTGGTGCCTTCTGGATGTGATCTCCTTCAAAGTCTGCGTTATTTGATAAAGAGTAAGAAGTAATTCTCCTGATGGAAAATGACAAAGCACAAAATTGTTTTTCAGTGAACCCATTGTTTGATTATGATGATATTACAGAATGTTGTAATTGTGTTTCTGATGCTAATGAAACTCATGTTGAAACAAAATGTCTGTTTTACAAACCGGTGACGGGTCACGTGACAGGATCTAGTTTCTCAGGAAGAGATTTCACCTTCTTTTTGAAACTCACTGTTATATTGGCATAATAATCCAATTTTCAGTGAGCAACGGCCGCTCGGCTGGAAACCTGAGGTTTCCATCCGAGGAGGTTCAGGCTGCAAGAGGATCATCATTAACTTTTTATTGCGTGTTTTCGTTCGTTGCGAACTCTGAAAAAGGACTTTCGTTTTTGCGCGCATATTTTTGAACATTTCCTGACGAAGACTGCGTATTTTGTTTTTCAGAGACTGTCGATGGACAATAAAAAAAAAAAAAACAGAAAAAGACGAGCAACAGATTGTACTTTTGTGTGTTTTTCATTTTGACAGATTGTAATTTTGTGATGTATGTTGTCTTTTAAGTTGCAGAGCTTTTCTTATTAATTTTTTGTATATGTCCCTGTTTTATTTTTTGTTTCATATTTTGGGTTTTTTGTTTGTTCTGTGTTTTGGTTGTGTATTGCGCGGCTTGATAGATTTTTATTGAGGTCTGTTGTTTTCAGACCTCAACAGGGGGATTGTAAAGGAAAATGATTATTTAAGTGCTAAAATACTTACAACATGTGTAAAGGTATAGCTAACACCAGTGACGTGCGGTGAGGTTCATAGCTGGTGAGGCACTGACGTCATCAGAATCAGATTTGCAAATAGATGCATAGATTGACAGCAGTTTACAGGTTATGTTTCACTTCTGCATTCTTACACATACAAACTGTAGCTCACAAAACACACATTTCCTTAAAAAACAAAACAAAATAAATGTTATTACTGTCTTACCTGCTTCGATTGAAAGTCCACTTGAGAAAACTTTTTTAGTGTTGTAATGTAGTCATTCATGTCGAAAGTCGGGATGAGCGAGAGGAAAAAAATCACTATCTCTATTATAATCTATCGCTGCACTTGACTTGCTTCCCGAATCGTTTAGCCTAGCTCGCTGTCACTTACTCGGCAGTTGAGGAGTGAACAAGACGAACGTCTGGGATCTTGAGCGCCCCCTGCCATGAGGCAAGAGAACTGCCTGCCTCACCTCGAACCTGTTCTCTGCCGTTTATAATCGCTCATTACACGAAACACGTTACACAAACACAGTTGGTGACAAAAAGCACTGTACATTATATACATAAGCTAAATTATTGGAAATAAGTTCACATATTAAATTTGTTTAAACCATTTTATTGACGCCGTACAGCAACATGCTCTCTCCGCTTAGCAGCCAGCGCAGAGCCAGGGGTTGCGCAATCCAAGGTGAGGCAGAGCTCGCTGCTGCCTCACCGGCATCGCTTCCAAGCATTTGAATGGGAAAATAAGAAAATTCAGCGATTTTGAACAAATAAAAATCGAAATTGGTGAAGCTACATGAAAAATAAATATTTTTTAGTGCAAACCACCGGATGAATATAACAATTTAAATTACTTTATGATTATATATTTTCTTTCTTTCCATGATGGCAGGTGAGGCAGACATTTAAACAAGCAGGGCTTTTTCCTCCCCCGCTGAAGACAGAGTAATAAATTTACATTCCGATAGGGGGCAAGAGACTTCTTGGCGCCTCTCCCCGTGCCAGACAGAGATGAGCACGAAGTGGCCAATACTGAGATAAGAACCAGACCTCTGAGCTGTATAGAGGAGTGTCCGGGGTTTCTTTGGGGCCGAAAACAGGTCTCTGATTGGTTGAACAACGGAACGCCTTCTTTGCATATATTAAAATACGGAAACTCCTCTTTGATATAAGATTACTACACGGAGCACGCGGAGAGAGTTTTTCCATTTTTTCCTCTCCACGTTGGGCGCCGTTGTCTGTCTATGTGTTCTGTGTTCGTTTGTCTTCCCCTGGTGTGTCTTTATTTTATTTTTATGAGTTAATGCATATCTCTGTATCTCTGCTGCTTTGTTGATGAATTAAACTCTGTGATCTGTGACGTCAACACGCTGTGTTAGTTTCGTTTTAGCAGGACGCCGCCACTCGCCAAGGACTCGGGAGAAAAAAGAGGAAAGAGCCAAAACTTTTTGTCCAAAGCTAGCATTAAATGATCTTCTTCCTCAATATTAGTAAAAAAAAAATAATTAAAAGTTTAAGTTAAAGCCAAAATAAAATATAAAAAAGCAAATTTATTTTTAGCAAAATCTTTACTTTGAAAGCAAAACTTTTAGGATATTTTTAGATATTTTTTTTGATAACATAATATTTGAGCACACTTGGTGTTTAGTCTAGAATCTAGAAGACCACATAAAAAGCTATGGCGGGGTAGATTTGGCCCACGGCCCTTGAGTTTGACACATGTGGTCTAGAGGCACTCAGTGTTTTGGCTGTTTTGCAGTTATCTGGAAGTTTGTTCCAGATTTGTGGTGCATAGAAGCTGAATTTTCATCTCCATGTTTGGTTCTGATTCTGGGGATGCAGAACAGAACCAGAAGACCTGAGTGGTCTGGAAGGTTGATACAACAGATCTTTAATATGTTTTGATGCTAAGCTGTTCAGTGACTTATAAACTAAAAACAGTATTTTAAAGTCTATTTTCTGAGCAACAGGGAGATTTCTAACTAATTCACACATTTAGTTTGAAAGTAGCTCATTTTTTGCTGCCTCGCAAGTTTGAAGGTCTGTTGTGCTTTGTTTTACTCGTACATCAGTAGAGTTCACCAAAGCCTTATCATAGTAGTGTGGAGGTTATAACCCTTAGAGAGAAGTCTCTGCAGAATACCCATTTTGACTCTCGCGCACATCCAGCTATTTCTCTGCCTCAGCTCTTGTTTTATCTGTCTGTATCTATTATGTTCCCCCGCGTGCCTGTCTTTCTCTTGCTTGTTATTTTCATCTCTCAACTCTCAGTCCTCTTTTACTGTCTGGTCTTGTTTCTTGTTTTAATCTTTTGCCTCAAAAGTCTCAACAAGCGCTGCATCAAAATTCAAAAAAATCTAAAGTTGTCGCCTCCCTGAATAAATACAAAAAGAAAAAATAAGGTTTGAAGTTTCGTTTCTAGCAGCTGTGAGTAAAAATACACTATTGCTCATTACCATTGGGGCATGTTTGCTGGAGATATAAAGACTTCCTTTGGTGTTCCTGGTGTGCCAATTTGTCTTGAAACGGTATCCTGCCCTTTAGACTGGGTAATGATATGTAATCAGCAGCCGGGAACACAGCCAGTTGTTTGTGTCTGTGCTTAAAGGTGTGTTTGATACAAGCGTGTAATTTCAGGTGAGGCCAAAGAGTATTTAAATTATGTCATATCAATAGTATGTAGCAATATTTACCTTTTTTATGTTGCAGCTTACTGAGGTGAACCCTTTCTTCAGAGTGAGATCATGATAAAACAAGAGTATTTCTGTGCACAGCTGATAAACATATCAGTACTTGGTATACTTTCACATAGAAGTGTAGTTTGAATGTTTTATGTATGTTTGAATTTGTAAAAAATATAGATATAAATTCCCCTTTTTTGCTTACAAAAATCCAGCCTTTTATTTGAGTACATTGATTCCAAACTATTAAGTTGTTTGTTTTTTTCCCCCACAAAATTACCAGTGTTAAAATTATTGAGACCTCTCTTACATCAATACTTCTTCCTGCTACCTTTTTGCCAACAGGGTTAAATTCCCATCTTTTTATGGGAAATTTAATCAGACGAAGGTGAATGCTGCATGCAATGGCATGTCACACATAGCTAGAGGTCAGGATGGCTGAGCAGTTTTAGGTGCTGGGTTCAGGTTGTGGTCTTTCTTGGAGTTGTGGGTTTGAATCCTTCTTCTGCCAACATCATAACTGCCAACATAATTTTAATGGTTAATAATTTTTTTTAATTGTCTTACTTTCAGTAGGAAAATGCCGTACTTGTTGTCTTGTCTTTCCCATTTTGAAATGCAGAAGAATTTGTCTCTTGTGTGATGTAATATTTAAACCCCAGAATACCAATCATCAGCTGCTTAGTAAAAATGTTCTTATACATTTTGGTTCCCTGAAAACAAATAGAAAATAAATAATGAAGGTTTTCGGAAGTTCTGACAAGACAGTTAAATTTTTTTTATGAATAATAGATTTTTCTTTTCTACTCTGAGCTTCAGCGTGACATTTTGCTCGCAATAAAAAGTGATTTTAGTTGTCATATACTGTACATTCTTACCACAGGGTGCCAATAAATGTGCAGTGCAATATAATCACCATACCTGTATGCTACTAAAATTGAAATTCTGGAAAAAAAAAGAAACACTGAGAAATGTTTGTGCTCACTGCCAAATAAATGAACTGCAGTTATAACTCACATAAGTTTTGTGTTTTCTAGGCTAAAGCCGTCACAGTGAGCTGCAGAAAACAATTGACTTTTTATGTCAGATTCACTCATCCAGAACATGATTTCTTTGCTTGGCCTATCATTATTTTGCTGCTCATCTTTAGTCACCCCCACAAACACACTCACAGATATAAACTCGGGGATGCAAATCAATACTTTGTGGAATAAAAACACCAGACGCAACGCTGTTGATCATGCTGGAGATACATCGACCCTTGTTTGGACCATGGCCAGAGGCAAAACATAGTCAAGAGCCATACATGTGCAGGAGCACATATAGAAAAGTATTTTTTTGTACTATTTTTAATCAAACATTTCAACAGCAAGCATGAAATGGGCTGGAAATGAGCTGAAACTGAGCGTGTTTTTTATTTTTTCACAAAGAATGCCAAGCATACATGCTCTAACTTTACAATCCATCATTTTTACATAACCCTGCTTAATATTTACACAAAGTGTCTTTTGCATGTTGGCAGCTGAATAAACTTTCTAAAGAATCTGTATTTAAGTCATGATAGCAGGCTCTATCAAATGGATCAAATAGCGACAAGAGCTATGTGCCTCATTTTCCAAATATTTAAGCATGGAAAAGCTTAAAGAAAAGCATTTTCTTGGGATTTTATCTTATTCAGAATAATTTGTTTAGTACTTCGTGTGATACATGGTCTCAGAAGTCGTCGAAATAAGGTAAACATTTGTGAAATAGATTTTATAGCTGGTTTGAGTACTGCATAAACACAATCCATATTACATTAGGCTTATCTTGACAGCAAATTTACATTGAGGTTTGCATTTTAGTGCTTTAACACACACGCACATAATTTTTTTTTTATTAGCAAAATACAACAATTTATATTCTTCGAAAGCTGGCTTGAACATAGTGACTTTAATGTCTCTCTCCCTCTCTGCAGAAATGCACTTGATGATTGCTTACACTCAAAATCAGATTAAGACTATAAAATATTCAGTTGGGTCTGAGAGGTTGCCAGCATAAAATTATTACGCTTAGCAGATTAACAGTTTGCTTTCAGAAGCTCCTATAATCAGGATGGAGTGGTGCTCAGAAGAAAATGCCTCCAGAAAGGAGCTGTCAAGTATTTGACTTAAGTAATTCTCAGGGGAACACAGCATTTGTACAAATCCCAAATGGGAACAGTTCCGACTCAAAATTGGCATCCATGTAGTTTTTTTTTTTTAACTGAATAACGTATTGGCAGAAAAACTATCAGAAAAATTCTCCTTAAGTAAACTGACAACAGCAATTTACTCAAGCAGTAAGTAAACTGCTGAACGTACAGCAAAGGAGCTTTCAAACTGAAAATATGATTAAAAAAAATTATTTGAAAAAATAGATTTCAACTTAAATGCATCTATCCCTTATAGATGAAACTCGTGTGCGCCAATTAAAGCTCAGAAAATTTTACTTGGTCATTTTTAAAAGGTCGACGTGTCCAAACCTTTTACGGGTAATGTATTTTTTACAAAATGTGTCACACTGTCTTGAGAACTTCTTAGTATAAAAGTACATGTTGACCTTTAAATTCCATCTCATAAAAATAATAAAAATCAAATAATAGAAAAAGGTATTCTCTCACCCATACAGATCACTGAATTCAGTTGTTGCAATCACTTTTATGTCCACAATTGTTAAAGATAAAGCATCTTGGCATGCAGACTGTACACGATGCCACCTCTGCAGTAAGTCCAGCTGTGACATTTTCTCTTTCTTAATTATTCCACAGTGAACTTTTATTGTTACTTAAATACCAAGTGTGTAGAGGTTGACAGCTTAATGCAGAATAAATAGTTTCAGAGCTCCAAATGGCATGTGGGCAACTTGAATTAATATTTACCATTTAAAGACAATCAGTGCTGTTTTTTCTCTTCCATCATCTTTCTTTCTCTCCTCCTTTACATCTTTTAGCAGTTGGCTATGTAGTTCTTGAATTAACACATTTCTTTCCACATATCACAGACTGCTGCAGCATCTTTTTAATCTTCCATATGAAATTACATATATTATTTTATGTCTCTTTAAAGGCTCTCATACTGGTGTGACTTATTCGGCAGTGAAAATGTTGCTAGTTGTTTCAAAATGACAACTTTCCAGTATTTTGTTTGATGCCTGCCAAAGCATAATCCTCCAAGGCACTCTCAGTTCTAATCTATGAGATGACTATGCTTTAAGCTGAGAAAAAAAGACTGCACTGCGTCCATCTCAGGTCTCTCCTCTCCATAGAATTGGCAGTGACCATCTTCTGAAAGAAAAATAAGTACATCACAGACAAGGAAAGAGAAGCTGGATTTTAGCTTATCTACGCTGCCACATATTTTTGGACATATTGAAAAAGAATCTTGGCATGAGTGTCACATATCATACTGTATATGGTTCCAACCACCTTCATTAGGTACACCAGTTCAGTTTCTTTCAAGAATGCACCACAGTCAGCTCAGGTATCTGTTTATATCTGAATTGGCAGGGGCCATCTTCTGAGAGAAAAATAAATACATCAGCAAAAGAAAGAGCTAAACCCTAAACCTAAAGCTAAGGAACATAAAAGGTAATCTTACAACAGCTTGAGAATTTTGAACAGCCAAGACCAAATTAGATAAAAAAACAAAAAACGTAAACGAACCAACCAGTCATATGGCAGCAACTAAATGTATTTAGATGTCTCTTAGGTTTAGAGAGAAAAAGAAAATATGCACTGAGCAGCAATTGCATGGAGGAAAATGCTCTGTTGATGTCAGAGGTAAGCTGAAAATGGGTAAACTGCTTTGCAGTGATAGAAACCTAGCAGTAGCACAAATAACCATATTGAACCATCTTTGAATGCACACCCTGTTTATCCTTGTAGCATATGGGTTTCAGTCGGATAAAAACGAACTGGATGCTATTTCTGTCAGCTGGGAGCAGCACCCGAAGGATGCAATTTGCAGAGAGTGACCAAAAATTGGCATTGATGGCTCTGGGAAATATGGTCTTGCCCAATGAATTCAGCTTTTAGACTAAGAATTTTGTGTAAAACATGGATTCATGCATTCTTGTATACAAGTTTCAGGCTGATAGGGGGTGATGGTGTGACAGATGGTTTCTTCACTCACTTTGGGTCTCTCAGTACCAAAACCTAAACCATTGATGACCATTTTCTTTCATGACCATGATGTTCCCATCTTCAAACCATCACAAACTGGTTTTTGAACATGACATGAGTTCACCGTACAGAGTAAATGAGTCTCCACACTCAACATTTCTCAGCAAATTTTAAAAGTAATGTACCCAATCCTGACACAGCAGATCACAGAATTTTAAATTTCACTTTAACATATAGACACAAAAAAACAGTCGATGAAAACCCACACTCACACTTTATAACTGTTATACCTCTTGAAGTTTCGCATAGTGTGTTTTATTTCTTCAAGCTGATGGCCAGGTAGGATGCAATTTCTTAGATATGCCAGCATATATGTCAAGACAAGAAATAGTGTGGCAGACAGCTTTAGGACTTTTTCCAGGAAAAGGTGGAAGTATTATTTCCCGTGATGGAGTCAAGTCTCAGTTGGATCATATCCTTACAATAATCAACATTGATCAATGAAACCCAAACTTATATGCCAAAAGAATTATTTTCTCCTTTGCTGTAAACAAGCAGCGCTAACTTTGACGCTCCAGTTTAATTACAGCAAACTACTCCCTTGTGCTCCCTGTATCTCTCTAACAGCATTTCCACCGCTGTCTTAAATGGTTTGTGGGTTGCTACAAAGGCCCTCCATCATTTAAATTGTCAATTTGGGGAACTTTCACCCCTACACAACTTGAAACACTCAGCCCCAGTGAAACAACAAAGTATGCATTTGTCTGATGTGGGTGCCTAGGCACTAACAAGCTAAATGGCCTTCGGTAATCTTCAGACCTTGGTTCTTTCTTTCTTTCTGAAGTGCTGCTTTCTCTTGTTTTTCATCTCCTGTCAAGGCTGCCAGTTGCACTCTGTTTCAGCATGTTCGCTGAGGACTGAGCGAAGGGCAGACACAGATAATATTGACATTAGTTGTAGTCCCTACACGGAAAAATGATGTCACCTGAAAAATGGTATAACCGCAGAGAAAATTGGACATGAAATTTAGGTTGGGAGGGAAAAGAGAGGCAGGGTTTGAGACAGAAAAAAGGGAAAGAGGTCTGAGTGCAGAGAAGTGGGGCTTGAGCTAAGGCTTTATTGATTCTGTTGGCTTTGTCTGTCACTGCCTCAGAGGACACAGTTGGCCTTATGATGTATGGCTGTTTCATTCCCTGCCGCTGTAGCAGGGGACACGAGTCAGGGAGTCAGGCAGTCAGGCACCATAGGGGCCTTGAGTTACGCTGCCAGTACAGTAGGGGCAGGGCAGCCCTCTGAACCCCAGTACATCATTACTCCACTGAGAGATGGGCTATACAACAGAAAACAGGATATTCCTCTGCATGTCGACCTGAAATGAATGTTAGTGATACCAAATACAAGACATAGATGTTCTTTTTGGAGGCCGTTATTGCGTATGTGTGAATTTTAAGAATTTTTGTAATAATTAAAACCTGCTCAAATATAAACAGTTCAATATGGGTTATTTTTGTAGCCTTGTCATGGGTTGATTTAACACAGACTTGAGTTGTGACTTTGAATAAAAATTAAATAAATTAGACAATGACCTAATGTTGTAAGTTTGCTGTCAAACTATTTTAACAAGTTCATAGTCAATGCATGCTCACAGCCTACTTTATTAGATACACCTTCATAGAACTAGGTTGGATCTTCCTTTGCCTTCAGATCTGCCCTAGATCTTTGTAGCATGACTTTAGCAAGATTCCAGATACATTCCTTGGAGACTATTGTCCATCTAAATTGTGGAACTTTATGCTCATTGCAGAATTGTTAATTCAGTATTCAGGATTAGAATGCCCTGACTGTGGAGGCCATTGATGTAGAGTAAAGTCATTGTCATGTTCAAGAAACCAATTTAAGCTCATTTCAGTTTTGTTACATGGTCTGTTGTCCTGCTGGGAGTAGCCATCACATGATGGTATTAAAGGATGGACAAGGTCAGTAATACTGTAGTAGTCTGTGGTGTTTAAATGATAATAAGTTGGTGCTAAGGCTCACAAAGCTTCCCACAACATAACATATCCTGACTGGACTGTTGATAGAAGGCAGAGTGAATCCAAGTGTTTATGTTGTTTACCCCAAATTCTGACTCCATCCTCTGAAAGCTGCAGCGGAAATTGAGACTCATCCAACAAGTCAACATTTTTCCGATTGGTTATTGTCCACTTTTGGTGAGTCTCTGAAAATTATAGCCTCTTCATAGCTGATGAGAGTTGCACCCTGTGTGGTCTTTTGCTGCTGTGTGGCCCGTCTGCTTCATGGTTCTATGTTTGGTTTGTTCATTGATGGCATTCCACTTTCCAGGTTATAATTAGGAACTATTTGAGCTCTGAAGGTCTCCTCTAACCCCAAAAACCTGGTCACAGTCTTCAACAGTTTGATTAATACTACCCAACTTCTTCTGCAACAGCATAAGCCTTGCATTTGGATTGAAGAAATAACCCTGCAGCTGTTTGTAGATTCACATACAGGCGCTCACTTCAGAGAGGCTATGGCTGCTCTGTGTGAGCAAAGGCAGTTTAGTTCCACCAAGATTTTCTTCAAAGGTAGAATACAAATGAGTCTGAAATCAAGCAGTCAAAGTGCAGAGCAGCAGTCTGTCAGGTTGGATGAGGACAATGAAGTTGTCGGAGTGACCTACACACCAGATGAGTGTCAAAAGTTGAGAGCGTAGAATTCTGTTGTCGCCAGGCCTCCTCCTCTACCTTGCACAAATGCATGAAGAAGTTATTAGTATTGATTTAGTGTAGCCCCGCTCAACTCTTTAAAGCCACAGCTTGATGAGGCTTTAATTCATCAACGTACTCGCGAAGCTGAAGGTGTCGGGCTCAGAGCCAAAGCTCTGTCTTCAAAGACGAAAAAGGATTAGGTGACTTCAGATAAAAGCAGAGGTCCAATTACGCACACATCTCCTGCTCGGTACACCTCCCGATCCCTCTCACACCTGAAAGCCTCAAAGGTTAATGGTAGGACATGAACGTCACATCTTTGTTAGGAGCTTCGTTCTTTCTACTTTCAAGCCATATTTCAGAAACCAGATTTTCACACAAACATATTAAGGTCTAAGTGCTTAATAAACAGCGCAAGTTTTTATTGCACAGTATTTGAGACACAGGTTAAGTGGAGATGCATGGAGAGTAGATAGGTCTCTGATGAAGATGCCATCATCTGCCCGTTTTGCCCTGCAGGTGTGATTTGCATACCATAAAGTGCTCATATAAAGTTATCCATCTCCCTTGGTGTTTAACGTTTCAGGGGCTAACAACAGTTAACTGCTTTGAGAAGTCCTAAGCATCTGCTAATAGGCATTATATGGAGTGTAACAGGGCCATAAATTGCACCGAGGTGCGCAGTCAGGCATCGTGAACAGAATAGCAGAGTACACCGATAGTCAATTTCTTTTTAAATGTTTTTGTTTTGTACAGCATCTCGTTAGGTGGTGTTTGTTCACTGTGACGGTTTCAATGCTATGCTAAGTTTCCTTTAAACATTTATGGTGTTAAGCATTTAGACAACTCTAGTACCTGAGATAAAAACATCTAAATAAATAAAAATCTGAAAAAAAAATGTTTTTGTAACCCAAGAGTTTTGCTTGCAAAGAGGCAGAGCTGTAAGAAAACTGCCCCAGTATCCTTCCATCAACAATTATAGAGACCTAAGCCAATGTTAAGCAAAATTGCACTCATAAAAATGCTGCAACAGCAATTTCATTTTGCATGCTAATTTACTTATTTTTTTAATCAATTTGAGGTGGTGGTTTAAAATAAAACCTCTAAAGACCAGCCATGACCTTTTCTGATCACTTTCTCCTTTTCAGTGCAGCTTAAGCGTGATTACTGTATGGAGCTGAACTACACAAATCAGCTACCTACTGTGGAGAAAAAAACTTGGAGTCACTGCAAATCTTGAGTTGCTTTCTTTATTCTCAGAAATTGCAAATCCGTTTCACAAGGGGGCACTGTTGCCATTCACTCTAACTGTAGACCTCATGCATTATTTGTCCTTTACTCTTCCTTTTAGATTGTATCACACAAACAAAATGAAATTATGTTATTCCTTATAACCAGGAGGGAAATGCTAACAACAGTTTCCCCCTTTTCCTTGTTTAAAATTAGCGGAGTGCTGATGCAGGGGGCAGTCCTTCTATTGTGCTTGCAGCACTCTTGCTTCCTGTTTATTTCCTACCTCAGTGGCGATGCAGTCATTATCTGAGAGTGGGCATCTACAATGGATAATTATCCAGGAGGGGGAAAAAGAGGATTTCAAACTGTGGAGAAAATACTGCTTTCAGCGAAGGGGGGGATGAATGCACAAAAAACACTGGCTAGCTGTTAGTCACCGCCATTACGTCTGTCTGTCAGCCTCTTTCCAAACGCCCATAGTGAGCTGGAACAACCCCTGACAAAATAATTTCAGAATCACTCCCTCTTCTCCCCTTCTTTCCAACATAATTCTATATTTATTGCTGTTTCAAATCTCATTTCCAAATGAGCTTGCTGATGATGGAGTGTGTAATTTGAGTTGACCACTACAGGAGAACAGACACAGGCTTGAGCACAGGTGCACACGCTCAAGTGCAAGCACAAATACAATGAGGCATGGTTCATTCACCGTTGAGCCGATTACTTTCCTTTGTCTCCTAGGTAGCTTTTTTTAGGCCATGTAGTTTATTTTAAAATCATCTCTTCAGTTGCAAGAAAGTGTTATAGGTCCAACATCAAACATTCCCTGGGAGTCCATTTATCTGAAGAGACAGGCTCACTTTCATGCAAATAATCTTGATAAATGGGAAGGCGGTGAAACCGTAATAAGAGGCTCTTTAAACTGCCAATCCTTTCAGCAAGTTAAGGATAAATTACTTGACATAATGTCATGTCACTGTTATCTCTGCCTCTGTTGTCCAGATCAGCGCTGTGGTCCTCTGTGTTAGAGCGAACTCTATTATAATGTTGGAAATAAGGGCAAAAAGTCAAAAGTGTAAACTAGACTCTGGATCAGAAGCAGCCCACAGCTCTGGAGGAACTTCCATTTTCTGATGTGCCTCATGAACTTAAATAAAAAACAAGTTTCCTACAGCGGCATGGACTTCATTTCTTGGAAAAATACTACATAAACTCATACTCATGCCTCATAAGAATTTTGTGACTGCTAAGCTGAAATAAACAGGCAGAGGAAACTAAGGATTTGCAGCAACAACACAGACACACAAACACAAATAAACATCAAACTCCTCTGCTTCTTTTTTTTACTGGTGGCATTTGAACCCTGCTGGGCAAGTGAGGACAAAACTATATCTAAAAAAACCCCCAAAACATTATAGCCCAACAAGATTATCCTCTATAAGCAGATAAAGACAATAAAATAACAGGAATTCTTTCTGGATGGGGAATCGGCTAATCGAATGGCCATGTTACGCCCTGATTTGTTCAGAGAGGTACTGGTTTAGCTCCAACATAATTGGCCTTACTGTCTGCAGAACACAGGTGATTTTCAGATAAGTGGGTCTGCATGGGGCCTGGTTCAGGCTAATGCTCAGCCGCTAACGTCAGCAATAGCTCTCTTTTCTGTTCTTCCACTCATTAGACCTGCATGCAGTGGGGGTGGGGCGTGGGTTGGTGTGATGCAGGGCAGAGCCTGGAAGGAGAGCAGAAACCTTTACTGTAAAGAAGCCTTAGAAGTCTTAAAAACACGCATCCCCCATATAAGGCACATAATTACTAAAACAGAGGGAAATAACATTTTAGTGCTTACAATTTATTTAGCAAGGATAGAAAGGTTACCAAGTTGTTGGAAGAATATGTACAATGCAAAATTGGAGGGAAGCAACTTGTATCTGGGACAAATTAAAGTATATTAAATTATATCCGTTTGACCAATTCAAAGTTCAGATTTAAATCCAACAGCAAGACTGGAAAATTTCTATGTACATAACATATTCTCACTATTTGATTTAATAGATACATACTTTGATACATTTGCAGCAAGAAATACCACATAGGATGATTAAAAAAAAATGTTGAACTGAATGTGCATGGAGGTCACTTTTGAGATTCTACTGTGTCTTTCTTTTTTTTTTTAAATTATCATCATTTTTGATCATTTTGTGTTGGTCCATCACAGAAAACTTTTATTTTAGAAAGTCCAGTAAAAGTTGTGATTGAATGTTTGAAATTTCCCTCTTCTAGCTTCTTGCAGTCTCTGTACTTTCAGTCCTAAAACCAATATTTTTTATAGTGCAAATGAATTTTGTGTGCTACATAGACTCCAACATATCTAATATGTAGTCTATATTTTCTTAAATAAACATACATAAGAGAGCTCGTACATTATGATTTACTAGCTACTTTGAAAAGAACCCATTAAAAACACTGCAGTAGTTTACATTTGCTGTGGTTTTTACACGTTAATATTTTTGTATTTTTTTAGCAGGAAATTATAGGGAACAAATGAAAACAACAACTTCAAGGCATTTTGATTTTGCTGGAACACACACTTTTGTTTGCTACATATAGATGAAAATAGGACAAAACACCAAATACATCAAAGTTTGAACACCATGAAATGTTGCCAAAAGAATGACTCTTTATCTTCCTGTCTGCACCTAAATGTCCACTTAAAACCATGACAAACGACATGAATATCAATACATTTGTTGACAGGAAGCATTTGGAGGCCCCATTTCTTTGGAAACATTTCATCAGCGTTGCATTTGTCCATTACTGTCTTATTATCTTCTCCATTATCTGCCTGCATCAACAAGCGTCAACAAGTGTATTGCTCAGTCTTTCTGTCCACTTGACCTCCTCTATTAATCACCCCTCCCCTCCATCTTTCCATGGAAACATTACCTTCCTCCTCTGTCTACAGGTTCAAAACTTCCTCTCCCTCTCACAGAAGGCTAATCTCATTTGTCCTTCAAAGCCAAAATGCTTTGAAGAAAGTCATATTTTCTATGACGTACCCAGAGGGGAGATTCACATGCGAGGCTGCTTGTTAAAGCAGCAACATGGCAGATTTCACCAAGGAGCCTTTTTTTTTTTATTGGCATCTGTAACATCTGAAGGGGATGTAATACTGTTAATCTCACACAGTAAAATGAATTAAAAGAAATTTTACACTTGGTCACACTGACATTTTAGGTTCATCAGAGAGAAATAATGCAAGTATAAAGAGAAAAACAATAGAGAGACGATGCAGTTGTGTCACATGTCATATTTAAATAAACACAGCCTGAGGCAAGGATGTCTCAGTTTGTTCAGGCCTGTCACCTCACCTCGTCTCTTCTCATGGCTGTCCTCACCGCCGCTGCTCACATCTCTGCCAGAAATGGAGTAGGAATTTGAGCAAAGGAGTCAAGAAGGGGAACTGTGGGAAAGGGGACAAGTGAGAAAAATCTCCGGTGATGCTGATTTGAAGCACAGAAAGGTCAGCATACTGCTGAGTAAAAACAACCATTTACTGTAAAGGTAGTTTGCAGCTCCCCCAATTGCTCAATTTAAGCATAAATGTTTTAGGAAATGCACTATTCTTGCTTTCTTGAAGTAAACTGGAAAATCTATAAACGTTTGTCTTTTTTATCTCCTTCATTTCAAAATAATGTCCAAGAGACTGAACAAATAATATTTCTTTTATGTTATTTATTTAATAATTTCACTGCCTAGACAAAACCACTTACAGGGCATATACCAAAAATATAAAGACCCATAAAAATATAACATATTTTGTCAAATTAACAGCCGTAGCTCTTTGTGATTAAGCAACACAAAATAGTATGTGAATGTAACATGCATGGTTTTTAAGAAGAACATCTCATAAACATCTAAAACTAAATTAAATTAAACTTTCTGCACTGACTGCAAGGACAAAACAAAATGTATTTAAGGGCTAAGAAATGGATTTTGCATATGTCAGCTTTAATGACTTTAGAAATTCTAATTTGCAAAATTTATGTTCCTTAACTACTGAAAATGAATTATAAATATTCCATTTGACACAACTGTATTTTTTTTGTTTTCTGAAAAAATGTTTAGTTATTCAGTTGATTATGGGGCATGGACCATCAGGACTAAGCTGCCAAACTTTCCATTATCATCATTCCTATGGCTTCAATTCCTTTGACTGAGATGCCAGAGAAAGTGCCAGAGTGGATGGAGTCTGTGTGGTGCAGAGAGTAAAATAGTATTGCCCTTCCCCAGACACACTACCAAGCAGTAGCTGAAAAAAGGCTCCTATATGTTTCACTAGCTTACAAGATGGAAAAATATGACTGTCCCAAAATATTTCCATTTCCAATGGACAATTGAGTCTTTGCCACTCTGTTTTTTTTTTTTTTTTTTTTTTAAGGATTACCCTGTATTTAGCTCCATTCAACTGTGACCAGGTTACTTTGTCCCCAACATTTTCTTGACGCTGTTACAGGCTACTGTTGGAAAAGTGTTTTCAGAATGACGTGCAGAATTTTTTTGTTCCACATTTTGTATTTTGCATGTTGTTCCAAATGGTTTAGTTTTGGTTTTATTTGAGCAGAACACATTTTTCCACATGTTAGGATCGTCCCCAGCACGGCTTGTGGAGAGATTTTGAATGGGACGTCCTATGGCTTCCTTCGAACTATGGCTTTCTCTTCACTGCTCTTGCTAAATGAAGATCAGATTTGTGGTGCTCACACTAGTTGTCCTTTCCACAGATTATCCCAAGTGAGGTGTGGATCTCTGTAGCAAATCAAAAGATACCACCAGCCTCTTTGCTCCTTCTCTGATTAATGGTTAATAAAAATTCATGCCACATTTTTCATATATTTAAAAAAAAATACCATTCATTCTTTACTTTTAAATTGACCTTATTTTAAAACATATAGCGCTGGTACCACACATGAGATATGGAGATATGGTGCTCTGTATAATGCACCAATATTCAAAAAGAAATGTGAGCTAGATTCCAGAAAATTGACTTGGAGATACAACACAGAAACAGTGCAGTCTACGTGTTAGTTTCTTTTCTGTAGTTGTTTTTCACATTCCTTTTCATATCTGTCTGTCATGTGCTGCCTTTCTGTAGTAACTTACACATAAATACATTATACACTTCCACCCTGTGCATACACACAACCTCACTCTCTAATCACACGCTATAAGAAATCACACACCGTCGCTTGTATTTATTTATTTATTTTACTCCGATACTCATTATCTCTTAGAGTTGAAAATTTTCCTTCAGTCTTCCCTTGCTGCACCTCCTCCTCCGTCCATCTTATTCGCTCTCTGTGTGCTGCAGATCAGCTTGAGCTGTGCTTACAAGAGATGCTGTTCTGACCCAACATCAGGTTTGTGCAGCACGTCCACCCACAGCTGCTGGGGGCCCTTCAGGGTCCTTGTGAGTTGGGGTCTGCTGGTCAATGTGTGCTGCTCTTCAGCTCGACTCCCTCTGCTGAATACTAACCTGGAGCTCACCTCTGAAAGAGCGAGGCAGGGATAGGCTGTAGGTTCAACATCTCCTCTTCTCTTTCCTCACATTTGTAAGCGCCTTCAGAATTCACTGTTTCACTCTGTGCATCCATAACACACATCCTTTCCCTATTCACCTCTGTTTGTATGCCTCAATGCATACGTAAAGCACAGAACCAGGGTAGCACAACTGCCCAGGGCAAAGACCTAAAAATATAAGCATCAGCATTCCCTTACATGAGGCTACACACACATGTATGCTTGCTGTTTCACGCAGAGATTCCTTGAACTGCTCCTCAGTGTTTCCTGGAGCTCTTTGAGATATTCAATTTTCTAAATAAATCTCTGTCTGCAGTCCCACTGAGTTCCAGTGTCCTTCCATCTGAGGTACAAATCTGACACTAAATTGCTCTCAATATTTGGACACGTCACTCTTATTTACTTAAGTTAATTCATGTAGCTCGGAATGTAAACTTTTATTGTTTTGCAAATTAAATGCTCATTCATCATCAGTACAGTTTGATTTCCTAACAACTTAATTCAGTTATGATGACAGTTCTCCTTGAGTGATTTACAAGTTCACAAAAAAATTGTTTCCCTTTAGTTGTGGCTGTTCAGCCCTCTTAAATATTTATACTTCATTAATATTATTTGCGGTTGGCTATGATACAACTGTTAACACAGAGGAATAAATAAGGCCCATACCCCAGTCACAGCAAATCTGCTGAGGCAGCAAAGCGCTCTGTTTTAGAGTAATTGATGAAGCCTGAGTCTATAGTAATTCATATGCGGAGTAATTTTCTAATTGGTTGTGGGGTAGCAAACGGTGCTGCAGCCTTGTTAGAACCCACAATGAGAGGAAACACCACCTCATCAGAAAGGAAAAAAAACAAAACGCAATGAACTATTCATTTATAAGCTGTGCCCCAGGAACCAAAAGGGAACCAAAAACTTTTGCTCGATATGTATATCGAGCAAAAGTTTTTTTTAAAGGATGAGATAAAATAGACACAAGTAACAAGCATTGCTTTGAGGAATATGGATGTAATAAAAGCTTTGGACAAATGCAAATATTTATTTTATACAGAGTGATGGAAGGTGCATTATATAATATGGGATTACTATTATTATTCAGTCTATGCTCTGTGCCATGTAAACTGAAATTTCAAAGTAATATTTCAGGTGACACTCAAGTAAAAAGCATCGTTAAAATAATTTACTTTGAACTTTGTGAGTTGGGGTCTGCTGGTCAATGTGTGCTGCTCTTCAGCAATAGTTGCAACATTGTCATGCATATAAAAACATCTGCAAAGGTTTATTGTTTTCTTTTTTTGTAGCTTTATTTACATTGTATGTATGGCGCATGGTTACGGTGCACATCAGCAGTGTGCTTTATTCAGTGCAGTTATTCAAGATTTTATATCATTTACTTTTCAACATGTTGGAATATCCATGGTTCCACTTATCTTGATGCTGGCCCACCTGAATTTCCCCACTGTGGGACAATAAAGTTCTGTTCTGTTCTTTTCTATTTCAGGAATCTAAGCGTTACGGTGCAGACAATGAAAAGAAACTGGGTTATTGGCGCTGCAACATTTAATTAAAATATAAAACAGCTCTGTTTAGAGTTATAGTCGCTACACAGTACTCATACACTCACGTTGGAAATGGTGTTCTCACTACCTATCTGATAACCTGTATCCCAAAAAACAGGAACAGAAAGTAGAACAAAAAATGTCTGGCTGAACATAATCCATATTTCTTCTGTTTTACTGGATATTCAATACATCTGATTATTACTGTTTGATTCAGATGAAAGGCGGGCTTCTTTGTGTGCACACACACAGCAATGCCTGTTACTAGAGGTGAGCATTTCAATCCAAAATATCGAAAATATTGATGCCATGTCAGAATCGGCATCAAATCAATACCAGGATGGTAAGATCAATACCTTAAAATCTTAAGGTATTGATCTTAAGATTTTAAGATCTTAAGATTAAAGATCTTAAATTCCTTCTTAAAATCTATTTTTTGCAGGAGAAGGGTGTTACTCTTTTTGACCATCTCACGTTTCCACTTGATTTAAGTGTCACAAAAATGTTTGAGGGTAAATTTCATGAAAAGTAAAAAGAAATAAATTTCAAAAAGTTACATCCAGACCATGGATGTTCATCATAAAGCCATTTTAATACCATGGAAAGACATTCCCAAGAGCCTGCTGAAGAACGCTTGCTTTAAGCATTTAGAAATAAATTTTTGAAGTGAGCAACTAGAGCAGTGGGGTTATTTACTAATCTGTCCTTTATAGACATCTTTTCCATTTTGATGAGTCGTCTAAAACTTTTTATGAGCTGATAAATAATTTGTCTATTCTCTTTGGTCAAGAAATGGTCTGTTACTTTTCTCTGGCACTCATTTTTCAGCGTTTTTTATTTTGAAACTAATAAAAGCAGGCAGTAGTATGACATGTGAATACTTGTAACGTTTACCCTCAGATTTTGACCAGGACAGCACCTCACACCATTTTTGTACAAATACATGAAATTAACTATGCGAATGCAGCTTCGGCTATAAAATAGTTGGTCCAACACTTTGAAAATCATGAATTTGAACTACCTTCTGCTTATTTGTTTGTAAGTTTATATTTCTGTTAATTTCCTGCTGCAGGCCTTTTCCTCCTTTTATGATGGAGTGTGATGGGATGCAATCACCTCCCCGCTTATTCCCCGACCTCCCCAAAAAGAAAAATAAATAAGCAGCGGATGTAGACATAGGATGTTAAGCTAACAGAAATATTCTCAGGAATATCCCATACTTCTAAACGAAGCAGCAATTTTCTCATATTGCTTTCGCTGTAAAAACAGGAGATGACTTGTTTTGACCTCTCCTAGCTTCACATGCAAAGCCTTCATATCAACATCACAGCTTGGGGGCTTGAAAATTCCTCTAACTTGACTTTGCAGTGATGATCAATTGTTGCACGTCTACATGTTGTGCCTTGTTTCTCCACCTTGAAGCAGTCTCAGTTATACACTTTACTGACAAAAGTATTTAGATGCTTGCCTCCATACACATTGGGATTTCTATTGGGATCCCAGTTTCAAAATCCTGGCTGTGGTTACAAGTTGACATATTTTGTGCAAGTATAATAGCTTTAAAATGTGTGAAAAAGCAGCCCACGACGCTTAGGAATCTGTGTTGTGGGAATATCTGACCATAAACCAGAGAGGCACTGATCAAACTCGCAGTCTTCACTCTGGCTCATCTCAAATATGCTCTGTCTGGTTGAGGTCAGGAGTTTGGGTAGACCAAGTTTCTTCATGCCAGATTTCCTCATCAATGCTCTTATGGTCCCTGCTGTCAGCGTTTGTAAGCAGGCACAGTGTAACTGGAAGGCGGCATCGCCAGACGCTGTTTCGCTTAAAATAGGAGCGTGGAATTGTCCAAAATATATTTGTACTCCTTTCCAGAATGTAAGTAAAGGAAGAAGAAACCCCCCTGAGCAATAACCCCATATCTTAAGTAGAGGTATGTAATTTTTGTTAAAAAAATAAAAAGTTACATACCTCATAAAAAAGTATGTTTTTATGTATTTAAAAAAATATATATCACTATGTTTTGACAGTACAATATGAAACGGATAATCTGTGGGTGGGGGGGAGAAACAAAAAAAAAGAACAAGCTTATCTGCCTTCTCCCAGTGCTCCCAGTGCTAACTACGTAGAGGAATACACAGGTTAGTCACAAACAGCCGAATACAGAAGGAGGGTTTTAGTTTTGTCTAATGCTTAAAGAAACTCAAGCATTGATTGAAAACAAACCAGTTATGTTGATCCTTCTAATGTCTTCCACTCCTTGTAGTCTTGTATCCTGTTTTTATATTAGTTAGTTATTTATTGTGTAAATGTTTACTTTTGTTTATGTTAATATTACTACTACTTCTATTATTTTATTTCTTTTAATAGAATTAAGTGTACTGTGTTCTGCCCTGGATAAACTGTTTTCCTCAAAAAGCAAGTTATTTCTCTGTCATTAGCACACTAACCAGAACGTACACAAGCATGAGTGACAGTGCTAAGATGCTCCTCTTGGCTCTGATTGGTGGCTTTTGACTAGGAGATGTGGATTTCTTCCAATGGCAGAAGTAGCACTGGGAGGAGTTGGAGGAGCTTGTTATTTTCTGTCTCATATTATGATGTCAGAACGTAGTGACAGGTTTAATAAATATGTAAAAACATTTTTTTTAAATAAAAGTTATATGTCCAGATTTACTGTCCCCGCTGCCAAATTTTACACTTGGCACATTGCATTTAGTCAAGATCTGGCAGTTTGCGATAATTGTGATTTGTCACCCCAGAGAACTTGTCTTCACTGCTCTGGAGTCCAGTGATGGCATGTGTTAAGGAAAATGATTATTTAAGTGCTAAAATACTTACAACATGTGTAAAGGAATATTAAGCACTCTTATTGGAAAAACAGGTTTTGTGTGACCCTTTGAGATGGCCCGATCGAGACAAGCAGGCGCCTATACAAGGGCCATAAAATTAGCATCTCCATGGAAACGGTAGCTGGAATGTGGGGGATAGACGTTAGAGTTATCTGGGAAATCTCAAAACAGGGACTCTTCCGCCCGAGATCGCCCGTGCCAGACAGAGATGAGCACGAAGTGGTCCGCCCTCTTACTTAGATAAAAACCAGACATCTGAGCTGCAATGAGGGGAGTTTCCAAGTTTCTCTGGGGCCGAAAGCAGGTCTCTGATTGGTTGAACAACGGAACGCCTTCGTTGCATAAATTAAAATACGGAAACACCTCTTTGTATAAGATGACGTGTAAAGAGAAAAAGAGAGAGTTTTTTCCATCTTTTCTCCACGTGGGCGCCTTTGTCTGTCTGTGTGTTTCGTGTTTGTCTTTGTCTGTTGTTATTTTGTGATAAAATGCATATCTCTGTATCTCTGCAGCTTTGTTAACTGATGCATGTGTGGTTTTGTATGAATTAAACTCTGTG
The DNA here is from genome assembly GCF_001444195.1 of Xiphophorus couchianus. NCBI lineage: Eukaryota > Metazoa > Chordata > Actinopteri > Cyprinodontiformes > Poeciliidae > Xiphophorus > Xiphophorus couchianus. The sequence continues at coordinate 21,036,518 of NC_040239.1, forward strand.
ATCTGTGACGTCAACACGCCTTGTTTAGTTTCGTTTTACAGCTGGCCGCTGCTCGCCGAGAAGAACCCGGCTGTGTTAAGGAAGAGACGAGCCAAACGTTTTGTTCAAAGTTTTAATAAATAATTCTTCCTTAATACATGGTATATACTGCTACAACAGATGCTTTTTTTTCATTTGGAAATGTAAGATTTGGATGCATTTGCTGGACCAAGGAAACTGATTCCATGAACTCTCTATCCACTATTCTTGAGGTAATCTGAGCATGAAGTTTGAAGGTCTGAAGTTAATGTAATACCTCTGCTAAGAGGTTTTGACTTTAGCACACTGTGATCCTTGGCATGCTTTGTTCTTAGACAACCAACAACTTTACTCAGTTGCTGCTCTTTTAAAAATCTCTTCCAGTTTGGTACTTTTGCACAAATAGTTGGATGGACAAGACTGCACAAGTGGCTTCCTGCCATATTAGAATTAATTAAACTTGTGACAGCAACTAATTATTTCACAATGGTTTGTAGAAGCATTTATTTTCCTCTTTTGCCTTTTGGGGGAGAAAAAGAAAGTGACTTCAGCAATTTAACAAATATACATGTTTTTCATTGTCAGAAATACCATTGGTCAGATTGTGTACATCACAACAAATGTGTTATTTTGTATTACAACAAATGTATTATTCCCCCTCCACACACTTTTCCAGAAAAACTGTCCCTGATAAAACACAAAACTTAGAATTTTTTTTATCTAGAATTGCTTTTTCCTTGCAGATAGGTTATGGCATTGGGAGAAAAATGATAATTTGGTCAGACTTAGAAAATGAGTTAGTAAAAAAAAAATTAATTAATTTGCTTGTCAGGGCTTCTGTAGTTGTGTATGAGTGTATTCAACAAAAAAGAGACCAACCTTATAACATTGTACACACTGATACACGTCTGAGTGTAATGCTCTACAAAGTTTAGTGTACTTAATCAGGAGCCATTTTTGCATGGCTTCCTCCCAGTCTGATGAAGATGAATGTGCAGCTATGATTGTGTCATCCTTTTATAGGGTTATGTTCTTTTTTAATTTGTATTTTTGTTGGGGGGGGAAAGCTTATGATCTCATGTAAGAATGCTGGTTTGGAAGTTGGAAATGCATTTCAATCATGGGTTACCAGAATTAAGTGGGTAAATTCCATTAAAAAAATTGTTGTTGAAATACATGTGTGTGAATTTGTTTTGAGGGATACGAATTGTCAAGAGAAGTGGAGTTTTGATGACTACACTGAGCCCTCTGTGAAAACTGAGGATGAAGAATCTGCATCTTCACATCCCAGACGAACCTCTTCTCTTTCAAGGGGATGAGGACGGCGAACTGCAGGAGGGTGATGGACTCCCAGCATGTGAAAGGTCTGACCTCGTGGAGGGGGTGTCAAGAAAATCCGAGCTCATCCCACTTCCCCATGCTGGAGATTTTAGTTTAACAGTAATAATAAATAAAGTTATCTTTAAAATGAATCACTCACTTGTTGTTGCGCAACACCCCCCCCCTCCTTTCTGTCTCTACTCTCTCACTCTCGTACTTCCTCTTCTGAGAGGGGAGATGTGCTACCAGCTCTCCTTCTAACGGGTTAATTGAGTTTCCTAAATCTGCTGGGATTTACCCTGTCCAGAACTGAAGTAAACTCTGTTTAAGCTGGTTTCGAGAAACGATTCGCCTGGTTATCTGACGGCCTACATCCAGGTGTCCCACCCTTCTTCCCCCTGTGAATTAGCCAGACTGAGCAGCCTACAGCCAACTAGTTTCACAGAGCACACCTGTTAACGGTCGCTCGTTCTCTATTTTACAACTTGCATTTGTTATTGAACCAGGTAGGTTTTAGTGACTCGGGCGAGTCCCAAGGATGATGTTTTACATATGGGCTACCAGCAACCTAAAAACATTTTCCACTTTTTCCTCTCCAGAATCAAACATCACAGCTATTTTACAACCATCAAAGAACTTTAAGGTGACTCATTAACTGAATGTCCACAACATCTTTAGATAAATATTTTATTAGTAAGGCAGTTTTGCAAGGGTCAGTACAGCTTAATTCAGTAGCAGAAATAATTAAATAAGTAAAATCAATCATCTAGTCTATCTTTCCCTACTGCTGACACTGAGAACTAAAAAAGGGAACCTTTGAGAGAGACGGACGGAGTTTGGTGTTTCGAACCCGAGACCTGGCTTGATGATGAAGAAGGTGCTGCAGCAGGAGGAGGAAGACGATCGACGAAGGCAGGGATCTCTGTAGGTCTGATGAGCTTCTTCTCCGCATGGATGCTGAGGTCACACAGGACTTGGTGCTGGCAGGAAAAAAGGCACCAGTTCTTCTTCCTTGTCTTTGTCTTCATCTTTGTCTTTGGGGTCAGAACCCAGCCGATGAGAGAAGTGCGATTCGAAGCCACAGATTGTGGGCCTGACGGGTTGGTCTCCATGTGCAGGACAGTCTCCGGCTCTGTGGCCCCGGCTCTTCTTCAGCTGCAGAGTTCTTTGTCCATCTCGATCTTGGCTCGAAGCTGCCCGGAGGATCCAACGAACGGTTCCTCTTTTGCACCCACCTTATATAGGGTTTATCTGTCTGCTTAGACAGATGATCTCATATCCGTCACTGTCTTAAGATACATCATGTCATGATGTCTGTGCCAATGTCTCAGGGTTGCTCAACCTCCTGTGTCCCTTGCCTGCACAACCTTTCACCTACTCTCTACCTCCAACATATCAGTGATGTTTAATTGCAGTTACACCTTTTTACACCATTTCAAGTTTAATGTCAAAATCACATTTATCTCACATTTATTTTCTTTAGCTTCTCTGATTTAGCATTCATTTATGATTTTATAACCATAACTTATTAATTATCCTTATTATAATCTTAATGTGAGTTATTACAGATGTTTTTCTGAAAAGAAACCAAGAATAATCCATGATTCTAATTATTTGATACCAAAGTTACAGTTACTTGTTTTTCTTGTAAGTGTTCTCACAAATATAAGTGTAAGTATTATTACAAGTAAACCAATATTAATATAAGTATTTTACTTTGAATCTTATCCAATTACTAATAATGTTTAGATTTCATTTTTTAAAACTTTCATGCTTTAAAATAGTCTCAGCTATTTTTATAAATCTGCAGGCTGGAAACTTACTTCCTGTTTTTCCAGGAAACCTGCTTTTCTTGTTTAATGACTCTCTCTGACTGACTATGATTTCTTATGATTAGATAGAAAAAAGTAGAATTAAAGCAAAGTTTGCATGAGACAAAAACAACACACACAACCAGATTTATTTTATTGACACTTAAGTCTACTGTTGGGCCTTGATATCACTTGAGTGATTCATTTTAAAGATAACTTTATTTATTATTACTGTTAAACTTAAATCTCCAGCATGGGGAAGTGGGATGAGCTCGGATTTTCTTGACAGAATCCTTTCACAATGCAATGTATATCAAACAACCATTTCTATTGACGGACAATATTGTGTGACAATATCACTACATAGTGTCCCTATATCCATAGGGAGACAACAGAGATAGAGTGTGGCCATTTCAACAAAAATCTATGTAACAGAGAATTTTACACAGTGACTCTGTAGACTTTACACTTTTTAGACAAATCTAAGTGTGTGGAAATATCTATTAGCTTTGGAGGCTGTTTCATGAGAGGGACTATTACAACATTTTTAATCAACATGAAAAAAACACTTTGAAAATCGTTATTGTGCAATGTTCCCATCCTTAGACCTCATAATGTAAAATTATGTAGTCATCTACTTAGAGTCCAGAAGAAAGACAGGCAATATAACATGAATTGATTTATATCTGGTCACTTTTTTTGTAGTGTAGTTGGCAGAATATCTTAAAATGCCTTCTTCTTTAAATTCATATTCAGAAGTGAAAAAAGCCAAAGCATATTTCTAGGAGCTCTGTAATCCCCCTCCCCCCCGCTCCTCCCCCCAACAACAACAACAAAAAAATCCACCCATACCATTTTAATTTACCAAGGACACCGGGAATAATGAATCTTTCACTGCCTGGACGCCATAAACATATAAACGTGCTGGGCCAGGAGGCGCAAGAATAATGAGGAGCGCTCTAAACAGTCTGTCATCATCTGTGCTTTTAGTGAGAGTTCTCTACCCAGGCTCCAGCAGGGTATTGGTAGCAATATAGCATAGCGGCCCTCAATTTATCAATAAAAGAACCAATGTGTCACTCCAGCAAGCACATAGCCAGCATTTGCATTCAAGATAACCAGACCTGTCATGTGAATTTTATACTCTGTCTCTTCACTCTGTTTGTGCTGTCCCTCTTTCTCGCTCTCTCATCTTTCATTTCTCCCTCTTTGGAAAGCTCCTCCAGTTGGTGAAAAACCCCAATTCATGGGACCAGAATCCACTGTAAGATTTAGATGCTTATATAGTTTAATTCTGATCGTTTTCCTCCATGTTATATAATTTATTGTACTCCATTTTATTGTAAGTTCTTCTGTTGCATTGAACCAGTTTCCTGATCTGACCCCTCATAAATCCACTTGTACAACCCTTTCAATCAACCATCTGCTGTTAGATTTTACCAGCAGCCACTGATGATACCAACTATGCTTTTCTTTTCCACTCCTGTGTTTTTCTGTTGTGTTTACACTCTTATTTTGGGAGAGTAATATTTATGTTTAGCCACTAGAGTTCTTCTGGGAAGGAAAAGCAATAAAGGACTCCCACTACAGGCCAAACTTGGATGTGTAAACAATGGATTTAATGTTGTGAGGGGAAATAATGCATGCATGTGCCAAGCTCCATATGGCACCATGTATTGTGTTCATACTGGATCTGGACTCCCCTGGATGGCTGTGGCTGTTCAATAACGAGCAAGTCTACAGCTGTGAGGGAGAGAGGGAGAGATCCCATCGCCGAATCCAATAAGAACAGAAGAATTTCATAACAGATGTTCTGCTCGAATATGACGGCTCCATCAATAACCGTCCCACATGCGAGATGCAGAGGGTTGAACATTACCCAGTCAAAGTTGTACAGCCATGGCAGAATCTATATCGTTCCACTAGCTCAACTCCTCTCCCTCGGCACGTTGTTCTCTCCGGCACTTTTTCTTTCTAGCTGATGCCTTTCTTTCAATACCTCTTGTCTTTTTTTTTATCTTCACTTTGGGTCCTGATGATAGACATGTCCAGTCTTTCTTCAATGGAGCAAAGAATTACATCTCAAGTGGTCTGGTTCATTCCTGCTGTCCACTCTTATTTGGGCCCTGTTTTTATTTTCACCACAACTTCTTTTGTCTCTGGGTTTTTCTTCTTTTAAACGAAACACGTTTGTATTCTTACTTCTAAGACACAGACAACTGATTTAAAGGAAAAAATGATCTTCTTGCTTCTTGGTATCAACATAACGACTCCGCACTCTAAGGAAAGCAGTTCAATCTCTTCCATAACAACACATGCAATCTGTGCTATTTGCTTTATTTCCGTTTTGGATTCATGAAACAGATTGCACTAAATACATCAATCAGCTCCAGAAGACGTGAGCAATTTGGATCTATTTCAATGACAGGACGCTGTTACCGTCTCATCAGTCACAAACACAAGAGATGCAAAAGGCATCAAACAGACAAAAACTTTTTCTTTTTTTTGCTAATTTAATTAACAGTGAACTCTAGGTCATGCATGACAGCAGATACTTAAAACTTTACCAACATCTGATTGGCGGAATTACATCAAATAGGGATGTCTAAATCAGTAATGATGCCATTTGTAACACACTGGAACTATCTTCTCTCTTAATTAGATTTTATCACAGTAGAAGATACATGGCAACTGTAAATTAAGGAGAAAGAAAAGAGGTTAGTGAGTGAACACGTATGACCCTGTGTGTCATACATGTGTAAACGTGTACGACTTGTTTTTTTATGAAGCCAGAACTGCAGCAGATTGCTTTGGTCCCTTTTTCCTTCTCCTGCACCAAAATTTGCAATAGCTGTCAGCAGCAGATTCTCCAACTCAACCAGCCTGGTAGATAACAATGCAGATAGAAGTATTCTGTCTATCACTTACAAAAATACGTTAAAATATTCAGGCTTTTGTATTAACCTTGGGGGAAAAACTGTGTTCATGTTTCTGGTAGTTACAAAGATACCGTAATTTGAAAGAACAATCAGTCTGAGAAGTTGTGTCCTTCTGTGGCAGAGTTGTCATTTAACTTTACATTTCTATAACTTTTTATATGGAAGACAAATATGGTATTACAAAAATCTAATGAAACTTTGCCATTTCAATTCTTCACAATCCTCAAGGATTTCATTCAAACATTTTTGAAGGATTTGACAGAACACTTTGTTTCTCTCAAACATTTTGTGTGAAGGAATCTGCAGGTGTTCTTATCACCTAACGCAGTTATCAAAGTAATTTGACCATGAAACACTTCACAAAGAAAAGTGGCCCTATTCAGTTCCTATAAATGCTGTTACATCATGACTGACCTCCAACTAAACCAATTAAAATGTTTCTCAAAACACTACAGACAAATTATTTTTTGTTTCTTTTTTTACATTGAAGCAGCTTTTCTGTTTGGTAGCATGTTATATGATATAGTGGCAAATTACACCAATGTGAAAAGATGTTAAATATTATAAATATTAACTGTATCATTATCAGGAAACCCTTGTAAAAGAGATTTATCCTGGTTAAATAAAGGTAGAATAAATGAATACTCACTGAATCCAAAGAAAGCCACAATATTCTAACAATCTGTTAATACGTGATTTTCTCAATACATCCTGCCACAGCCAGTCCTTTGAGGACTTTCATGATCTTGATATGGCTGGAAATGAAAATGAGTTTGACAGACTTGCATCAACGCAGCAGCATGGTCTAATGTTTTATCGGTATATCCTATGGATCAAGGACACAAACAGAAAAGCTTTCAAGCTCCGTGCCACAACAGGAAAAAAAGCGCCTCAGTGCAGGGTTTTTTTTTTAAACTCTAAAGCTAGACTGACAGTTGTTTTTAGACAGCAAATATTTTACCCCGGGAGACTAATACTTTATGCTTTGCGGTATGCTCCTCCGCTACATCGTTTGTCTCTTTCTAATCACTTCTGTTTCCTACAGCTGCCACTAACATTGTGCAGTTCTATCAACCAGTGGGAGTTTATCACATTATAAACAAAATACTAACACCTTTTCTGGAACAAATGAACCACAGAGGAAATTATGGGGCTTACTGCTTCCGACAAAAAAACAAACTATTTTTTTTCTCCTTTTTTCTGGCATTAAAGAGATACAGTGTATCTAATCTTATGAGCATGTCTGCTACATGTATCAGTGGGGGAACTCCATTACATTAAATTTGTTTGTCAGCTGGAATATGTTTTATTTTGTCTTTCTCTCCTTTATATTATTATGTTTATAGTACATAAACATATTATCAATATGTTTATGCACAGATTTATGAACCCTGGTTTCAAAAGAAGTGAGGTTCTGAGCTTGCATGGCTTTGGTTTGAGAAGCCATTAGTGAATGCCATAAATAGTTAACAAAAGTTCACACATGTGAGCATTGTTGACCAAAGTTTTTCACATTTTCTCATGTTACTTTTATAAACTGTGTAATTTTAAAGTGGAAGGAAAATGATAAATTCAGAAATATTCTACAAATAATTACAAAGAACCAGAGACTACAGATGTGAATTAGTATTTGGTATAAATACTTTGTTGTTTTACAGATCCTGTTCTGCTGCTCTGTATTTCAGCATTGTCCCTTAAAAAAAGGAAAAAAACAAACAAAAACAATGTGTGTCACAAACTGTTAGTCAATACTTTGTAGAACCAAGTTTCTCTGTGCTTGCCATAGATTTTGAACTTGTTGCACATTTATTTTTGTGAAATAGTTTAAGCTTAATCTTGACTGGATTTAAGTTTGGATGTAAAAAATACCCTCCTGTGCTTTGGTAGACACAATCTCATTGTAATTACAACCTCTCAGCTTTCCTGTCCTTGCTGTACAATTTCATGCCCACAGCATGTTGTTGCAAATACTGTGTGGATAATAGATTTAGAGTTATGAGTATCTACACCAAAAACTTTACATTTCCTCAGATCAGACCAGGGCATTCTTTTTTGTTTAAGTATTTCCTGTGTTTGTTCAGAACACAACCTTTTGCAAACTGCAAGGTGTACTTTCCACTGAGAAATTACACTTGGTCTAAACAACAAAGACACAAAAAACTTTATTTAGACACAAGCCAAAGTTAAATCTATAAGTTCTCCTGATATAGTTTCTCTATTGGACGAAACAGAGCAGCTTGCTCTAAATAGGTTTAAACCTAGACATTTGTGTGCATTATCAGAAGGACTAAAAAAGTTTGTAAATCGAGCAAATACACACATTTCACTGTGTATGAACTACACTGAAATACACTTTAAAACTATTAAAAAATGCTCCAAGCTGTGATGAACCATTATTAATATCAATGTAGTAAAAAGGAGTTTGGGGGTTTTGGAAAATACAGAAATTTGAGAATAAAATTGAATTTGACAGCATGCTTACATATTTGTATAGCAAATATGTTATTAACTAAGGTGTTTATTAGCTTTCAAGTTGCTATTTTGAAAATATGAGAAAAGTGGAGCTCATTTTCATAAAATAGAAATGTCAGTTAGTTCAACATGATTTGTAATTTCCAACCAGAAAAAACCATTAGACTAAAGCAGCACCTCTGGGACTGAGCTGCTTCTTGTTTATGCAGCACTGGCAGAATATCTTAGAAGGAAGTCAGGGGCAAAGTTTAATTGGTATTTCTTAAAAGTACAAAAAAATCTGATTATTTTTAATAAAAACAACAAAACGAAGACCAGTACACATGACAAAGTGTATGTATTATTGTATGATTTGTGGATGACATGCACAGGTGTGTAACATAAAGGTATTTTGACATCATATATTGTTTAAAAATACTTTGAGTTAAAGATGCTCACTATGTTATTTTGTCTTCATTTCAAAACATGAATTTCTTCTTGCATCACTTCCATGCGGACAATTCCCACCTGAGCTGTGGATCTCCTCCAGGGTTCATGTTAGCCAATTTGCTGCTTCTCTCATTAAAACTCTACATACCCAATCTGTCACTTAATGTAGACGACCATGTCGTTTTATTTCCAGATGTTAAATGTAACAGTTTTCAGATGCTGAAAGCGCTATGTATCGTTTAGCTTTGTTCTTTATTTTGTTGTTTCATCACTAATGTCCTCTAAAAACCTTTGAGGCCTAAACAGAGAATCTATTTCTGCAGAAATTACATTATAAAGGTGGACTGAGCCAATAAGTTGACTTCTTTAATGTACTGGTTTTACTTTTCTTTCACTTCACATTTATGGTCCTTCGTGTTTATCTACAAGACGAAACACCAGCTGAATTCCCTGAAATGCGTTGCTGTAAAGGACAGAATGTGAAAAAGTTCAAGGAGACAGGTGAATACTTCAAAGAAACCGTGTTTTAAACACAGATTTATCCAGAACATCAGAGTTAAATATATTCAAACATATTTTTTTCTCCATAGCTAGGTTTTGACAGACTACTCTTTACTTCTACATGATGACAAAAGTCATATTACCAGCTCATTACAAGACTTTGCATCAGTTCCTGTGTTGATCTTCCAGCAAACACACTCTGAGAACTCCACAACAAATGCATCACGACTTTCCCAAGCAAAAAAAAAAAAAAAAAGCAACAAAAAAAAAAACTCTCACGCAATGTGGCGCATTTCATCAGCTGAAACATATCGGAGAAGAGAAGAAGAGCATTTACAAAAACAGGTGGGTGAGCAAAGAAAGGGGTGATGGGACAGCAATGGGAGCCATCTGTGATTGGAGCATTGCTATCCTTGGTAAACCTTTCTTCTTTCTCAGCCATGTGCAGAGTGTTGATAAGAGACATCATCCCACTGACTCATTAATCAACTGTGAAATTTACAGCTACCTGCCACCTTCTTATTCCCATGGCCCCAAAACCGCTCCACTACCTGCCTCCTCTGCTTTTCCTCTCTTAGATGTATGTAAAGAGAGGAAACAAACTGGAAACCATAAGGATTCACTAAAGGAGAGAGAGAGAGAGAGAGAGAGAGAGAGAAAAAAAACTGCTCCTCTAGCAAGATTTCCTGTTCAAGACTGTTTACGCCTTCCCAATCATTTCCTCAAGCACACAGCCTTGTTTATTTACATGCTGAGAAAGAGACAACCATAAGCAAAAGCACAGGACAAAAAAGGACTGCCAGCTACTTTGATTGTGCTTTGCGCTCTGAAGATGTAAAGCTAAGTACTTTGCTCCACACATAGACACACATCTGATGGGTTTGTGTCTGAAAAACTTAAATTGCACCGGCATACAAAGACAACCATATAATTTAAGATTAACATCAAATATCGACAGCATGCTGTCAGAGTTCATTTTTTTACCCTCCTACAAAAAAAGCTTTAATATTTTTTCTCCTTTTCTCTGAGCTTGTCCACTGCTGTTCCCCTGCATTAGCCCTATCACCAGTAAAATCCCAGATATATTTTTAAATTATGCAGCATGAAGTGGATGTGTCCTGCATACACATCCTTTCAACATTTTACATTCCCTGAGAGAACTGCTGATATCCTGTGTCTTTTTTTTGTGTGTTTTTTTTTTTTTACTGTGAATTCACTCGTGGAACGGAGGAGGTGGGGGTATGAAGGGAGGGTGAGTTGGAATTTTGATGAGTTTATTTGCCTATTCTACATGTCAGAACCTTTAATTCATCTGCCAATTCTGAATGCCTTTGTGGAAGCCGACTGTATAATCAGTCACTCTGCATAAAGATATATATATTTTTTTTTTTCCGAAAAAGTGAGCAACCAACTAACCGAATCAAAATGTGATTCATCGGCAGGAAGTATTTTGCAGCAACAGCTGCACAAAATGGAAAGAATGATGCTTATATCACATATTTTCAGAAATAAAAGTCTGGTGTGGTGTGCATATTCTGCTAAACTGTGATTCCCATAAGTAAAGTCACCTAACGAGAAAAAAGAATAACCTGGGTGGTTGTGTGCAGGTGTGGGCGTGTGTGTGTGTGTGAATCTGCTTAGTTATACACTACAAAAATCTGGTATTTGATGGTAAATGGCTTATATTTTATGAAATCTACAGGACCCCAAAAAGCTTTAGACTACTTTTAGTCATTCACACACATATTCACACTTTGATAGTAGGAAGCCACTTGATATTAACCACAGCTGCCCTGGGACACACTGACAGAGGCGAGGCTGCGTCTTGGTGCCTCTGACCTCCAGCAGTGGCCAGTGAAGTGTCTTGCCCAAAACATAACAGACACGACAACAGAGCGGGAATCTAACCAGGGGTGACCGCCTACCATCTTTGCCACCATCGTCAATATGATCTGATAAAGAACCACAACAAGCAAGGCATTTTCCAAAGGAAGCCATAAAAATCCAGTTTAACGATTTTTAACAAGTGAAGCATGGGAGTTGTAGTATCATAGTATAACAGTGACAAAGATATTAATTCAGAGTTCAAGTGAAATATGGGATAACCCTGTAAAAGAAATATGAGTCAGGCTGTGACAGACTTGAGATTGGGATGGAGTTTTGCTTTTTAACTGGACATCAACACAAGTCAAAGTCATGAAGTCAAAGTTCTGTAGAATTATCTTAAAATGGTGGAGACAAAGTCTGGCCTAAATCCAAATGAGTATCTGTGGCAAGACTTCAAAAATGTTCAACATAAGCATAGTTTTGGCAAGGCATTGTAGAGAAAAGTCTATTTACATGCCCATCAAAAAGAGACATAACACAAAAAGACTTGCAGCTGTAATATCAGTGAAAGGTCTCATTATAAAATATTGACAGACGGAGCTGAATATATTTGTAAGTCACTCTTGTGATTGTATTTTTTTTAAGTGAAAACTATCTCCCTCCCTTACAATTAACTGCTTCTTTGTGTTGGTACATCAGATCAAATTAAAATAAAAACACTGAACTTTGAGCATGTCACATGACAAAGATTCAGAGGGTATGAATAATCTTGTAAAGCACTGTTTCACAGAAACATCATCACACTCTCATTATCACCCCGGTACAAATACTGGAGTTTGTTTACAACTTGGCTTCCTGTAATGATCCTGCTGTGCACTCTGCTAAGCACTAAATTATTCATGTCCAATCTAAAATATATAGAGATGTAAGTGACTGAAGGTATAAAAAAGGAGCCATGGTGTCAAACCAAACCAAGACATTCTCCTGGAGTGAGTTAAAGCATATTTTGTAATTTCAAAAGAAAATGCAAATGAAACCTAGCAGGTTTACAGTGCTGTGAAACAATGCTGTGCCTCTTGGATAAAAAAAATAATAAGAATAATATATATAAACAAAACTAGAATAAAAACACTGGGTTGTCTTTCCTGTGGTCTGGACTTTATTACTGCATTATGGACTACCAAGGCTGTTCCTCCTGGATAAGTGATAGCTCAGCTTTGCCTTTGATAGATTTTTACCCATGAATTGTTATTAATACAAGATAAGAAACTCTTGGTATACTTATTTATTTAGAGTTTAGAATCTCAGGGTGTGAGCCTGACATTCAGTGTTGATGTTTGGATATTTGTTGAAACTAAAATAGTATTTTCTTCTTATCTGTTTTTTTTTTTTTTTTTCATGGTCGGACCCACTTTCTGTTTTCACTTAGCCAAATGCAGTATCTGTATTCCCTGTCTTGGGAAATGAAATAGAACAGCATGTGCTGTAAACTTTAAGGGGTATATTATAATTTAAAAAGGACTGCAGCATTGCCAGGAACAGATAAAAGGAGAGCCGCTTGATAGGTGTGTGGGATGTGGACTTACTTTCATGTAAATACTGTCAGTGCAGTGACAACTGGAACAAAGCGCTGATGTATTCTTTGACATGTATTTTTATTTTTTTAGATGGAGGTAGTCAGAGATATAAACTTAAGTTAAAATGGGTGGACATGCCCTAAATAGGAACAAGTTGTACTTTTTTTCTTGGTGTTATTCCAATTAAATTAAAATATTAAATAATAAAATGCAAAGTAAATGTGCCAAAACATCAAACAGGATGTTACTGTTCCAAGCTTATGAGGAAATCTTTAATTACATTCTCAAGCGATTCAAGTATTACTGTATATTCTCTAAAGCCCAGACCAGTCAGCTCATCCAGAAATGGCTGTAATTTCTTCCAGAGCCCACCATCCTGTGGATCAGCCACATTGTGCAATAACACATTTGGCAGGGTTTAATTTAGCATTCCTCATTCACGACAGACTGTAAACATTTTTTTCTAAATCAGCTGTTAATTTGAGACCGCTCGGTTTCATGGTATACGTTTACATGACTCAGCACTATGCTAATCTCTTGCCTGAAGATGTAAATATTTCTACAAAAAAAAAAAATGTATGCGAGAAACAAATTTAAACATTCATTCACTTTGAGGGGGAAAAAAAACGGGTGTAGGAGTAAACATTTAAAAATACATCTGTCATCGACAAACCCCTATGAAAGTGTATGACTATTGGCTTGGAGAGAACGTGAAATTGTGTAAAATATTACTCCTTGTTCATCATGGCAGTGGTTTCTAAATGAATGTTGAAACTGAATCCACACCGCCTCGCTGAGTTTTTTTTTTCCTCTTACAAATGAAGGCATTTTAGTTCAGCTTTGACATCCTTTCTGTCGTCGTTGAAAACAACAGCTCTTTTTGTTTGAACCAGTGAACAGATGAAACAAGCCTTCCCACGTGGAACATCCTTTAGTCAGCAAGGGAACCTATTTAAGGGATAGGTTGACAACTTGACAAGTCGCTCCTAATAGGGACCGTTGTGGGATTCCACATGTGGAATAGCTGCAGTATTTTTATATTTATACACCCTATGTAATTTTACTTTATACGATGAGTTACGGATATATGGCCTTGAGTACAATAGTCGACTCTCAAACTCTGTCTACAGACGGCAGTTGAGCTTTTGTTTTATAAATGTGGATATTCTACAAAATTCAGAATAAATGAAACTACTTATCCGAACACAAAAACAATATTGTGTCATTTATTTAACCCTATTCCGTGTTGTGTATAATCTGGAAAGAATTTACAAAATCATGTGCAGTATATAAACTACTAGATATATACAAGCCCCAAAAAGTAAAACCAGAGGTTTTCTACAACATGTTGAGATTTCTGTGGCTCATTTATCCAACTTCTGTCTGTCATGGAGCACTGAAACTAAAATGTTGGCTGCCTACAAAAAAGTTTTGACCTAAAGTATGCAAGTACTTGTGTCAGTATATAGAGTATAGAGAAGCACTATTTTATTCAGTTTTTATGTTAGTATTATTTGGCATGTCAATCTGAAGAATACAGACTCCCGGGTGAAAAAATAATATTTTTTGCAGAATGTCTTTGATTTTCAGACTATAACATCCTATACTATTTTCAAAGATTTCTTAAATCTGTCCTGGGAGAAATGTGTAATTGTTTTATGTAATCTTTAAATGGTAATGGATTGGGTTGGATTTAATTAGCATGACTTTTAACTATTTAGCACCTTTCAAATTTGTATTTTGTAGTAACTTCTGCTATTGCTTTGTATTTTTCCTCTAAATTTTTTAAGGAGGATTTAACTCAATACTACTCTCTCTCTCTCTTTCTCTCTCTCTCTCTCTCCCTCTCTCTGTTTATATATATATTTATCATTATATATGATAATTATTTATGAATTAACACAGAATTTTCTCAGTCTGTATTTGACCCAGAACCTGGCTAGTAAACCCCCTTTTTTTTTTTTTTTTTTATGCAAAATGTGCAACACAACATTTTAAATGCATTAAAAAGCTCGTTGTACAACATGAATGTTTAAATGATCTGTACAAGTACTCACACTCAGAAAATATGATAAGGACACAAAGAGTTATGGCTTTTAAAGACTGAGTTCATTTAATCTTGTCGCTTTATACATTTGTGATTAAACTTTAATAGACAAATATAAATGCAGATAATGAAGGCCTTCCATCAGCACCCATAATGAGCAGTCTTAGCATACAATAATGTCCTTTTCAAAATACTAGATATCATTAAGTTACATGAAAGAAAATGCTGTTTATATACATAGAGACTGGATTACACACACATTTGCAGGTGGACGCATGGTGAACACCCACGGTCAACAACATTACCTTAAATGAGCACAGAACCATTAACTTTTAGCTTTAGTTCTTTTTGCCATCAGCTTGAGGATTATACTGTGGCACCAAATGAAAGCTCCGTACTGCAGATTGATTATGGTCACAGATTATACCAACACACAGAACACTGAGAAGGCTTTACAGTCTGTAAGGTTTACAATAGCGCTGAAAAGACAGAATGTAATCATCCTACATCCACACCGTTAAATTTGTGCTCTGGTCTTTCATGTAAAGATTTTTGCCAGTTCAAGGCAAAAAAAAAGTCTCTTTCTTTGTTGCTCTTGCTATATATACTTCATGCTCCTGGTTTCTCTCCACAATAATTCATTTTCAGTCTCTTGTTCTTGTGTTGATGTTCACTTGTATGTTTTTTTTTCCTTTTTAAGTGAAGAAGTCTTAGCAACAACTTCAGTTTCAGTGTTTTTATGAGACAGTCAATGAGTGGTCTTACCAGCATTCTCTACAAAGGTCCTTTAGAAAGCCTTTTGCGCAGACAATGCGTCACGCAAACCTCAAACTCTCAGTTATAAAATGTTATTAATTTCCTCCTATCTCGTCCGCTTTTACAAATTTCATTCAGCGTCAACTGTCACCAGCGATTTGGCCTTCTTATTAAGAGTCTCAGAAATGACACCTTCTGCTTTTGGGATCAGCTTGTGGATGCATGACCTCTTTTTTTCCTCCTCCTGGCGGTTCTACAAGACAAGCTGAGCCAAAATCAGAGCCAAAGCCGGGCTGGAAAGCAGAGCCAAGACGTTGGCATGCAGACAGGGAGAGCGATCCTCTCCCAGGGCCAGGCCACCGTTCCTTTCTTTACTAATCTGTGCAGATAGGAAGACACAGAGAGGAGGAGAGATTTAAAAAGGTTAGACATGACTCAGACACTTGTTCTGTTTTTTTTTCTGTTTTCACAATTGATACGGGTATTAAGGATGCAGGCTAGAGGTGGAAAAAAGAAGAGGTTCCAACTGAGAAGTTATATTTATTAATGGAAGATCGTACTTGCCATGAACATCAATTTGATCAAACATATTTACATTTTTGCCATGAAATGAAGTCTTATATAAAAGTATTTGACCTCATACAGACTTATTCTGGAGGAAACACTGAACTGTGACCTTCCTCTCAGGGGCCAATCTATCAAAATTACTCCAAAAGAATATCGAGAGACAGAAAAATATTGTTCATCCTGCAAAAATAAGTTCTTGTAGCTTCTTTCCTACATATCTTCTGCTCGGCACTCTTTATGTGGTGTCAGACAACTATTATACACAAATGCTGCAGGAGGAAGGAGCTGTGAGACTTCCTAAGAGTTCGGCTCTTGAGATCTTGTGAAGTATAACATTTTCTGGTTAGAAAGAAGAAAAAAAAGGAAAAGAAATGAAAACACTGCAGGCCTCACGTGTCTCAGTTAAAGTCAAAGGATTTAACAATAAGAAAGAAATGAAGTGAGTTTTTAGCTCAGTATCACTGCAGACAAAATCTGCATGATCTTCTGGAAAGTTTTCTGTTTACTGAAAACACAAATGTGGATCTTTTTGGAAGACACACAAACATTTGCATTAGGCTTTTACCTATCACCGCATTTCAGGCAAAGATCGTCCTACGATTTGTAGACAAACATGGTGATGTTAGTACGATTTATTGAACTGTTCTGCTGCCTCAGGATCTGAACAACTTGCTGTCATTGACGGAACCAAGTACTCTGCTCTCTACCTCAATATTCCTAAAGAAATTGATCGACTATCAGTTTGTAACATTAAGTTCAGACTCACTTGGGTTATGCAGCAGAGCAATGGTGGTAAACACAGCAGAATGTCAGCTTTCACAAAAGGATGGGACAACCAGTTATTAGATTTAGGGACAAATACTTTTTTCACAAAGGTTAGCTTTTCTAACTTTTTTTCTTGATGAATGAACTTTTCTCAGGTTATCTTTGTCTGATAATAAATTTTTTCTGAGGATCTGAATCTTTTAAGTTTGACCAAAAAGAAAAAAAAATCAGAAAGAAATCTGTAAGGCGACAAAACTTTTTTTACAGCACAGAGTCTCTCAAGCTTCTGCAGCTTAGTATGATCCTTTCTCTTTTAAACAAATTGGCAACAAAGGAGAGCGTCTTGTGTGCATTTTCTTTTTTCAGTTCCTTTAGCTTGTGCCACGAAGTCTCCAAACAGTGTTTAAAGCTTTCATCACCAACTTTATTTACAAGCAAAACATGCTACAAAGCCAAACTTACATTACAGGAGCCAGCGGCGGCTCAGAAATTTCAATATTTCATAAGGTCTGCCTTACAGGATCTTGTGACTCCAAAAAATAAAAATAAAAAATGAAAAAGAAAAATACTCTCAACACTGTATTATTTGAAATCAAAGCACTTTTTTCTTACGCATAGGAGATTTTTTTGTTGTTGTTGTACAGGGTAGAAACTAGAAAAGGTCATTTATAACACTGTAATCGTTAAAGCAGAGAAAGGTTAGAATGAGTTCAGATATTAAATTTCTTGGCCTCCAGAGTTTCCCTGTGTTACTCACACTGCAGTCGGTTCTGTTATATGTTGCTCCATGAAGCTGTTAATATTTGCAATAATTTTCCTCCCATTTTCAGGGATACTTGTAATATCAAGCATTACCATTTGTCTTCAATTTAAAGAAGTTGATAGGTTTTTATGTTAATTACAAATATAAATACTTAGGGCTGTGAGAATCCATGTACTGTATGCTCTTGGTGTGTGTGTGCCTTTCAGTGATATTAGCAGCAGGAAGTGTGCTGAGTTGGGGAGCAGATGGCCTGAAGCCAGAGTAAGAGCTGACACCTAACAGGAGAGGACATCAAAGACTAAGACTAAAGTTTTATGACCTAGAGGGACACGAGAACTGAAGTTTACGACCCAGAGGGGGACGGGAACTGACCCAGAGAATCTCGGGAACTGCATCTAAAACCACAAGGTATGCAAAGACAGGATGGCACCATTGTTTAAGTAGAGACTTGTAACTGACTGTGTTTCGGCAGCTGTGTTACTGTTTGCACCGCCCCTTTTTAAACAAGCTGTCAATCACTGAAAGCTAGGAACCAAGTAGCCGTCAACATCTATGTAACAAGGGATCGCCCTCAGGACAATAAAAGTAAGAGCGGGAAAAAGAGACTTTAGAGTGTGGGTTCAAAGACTAAGATGGGGATGTCTTTGGCCTCGCTCTCCGCTCGAGTGTAAAATCTATATCAATTGTCTTCCTCTTCTTTCTTTTATTAAGGTTCAACCTGACAGAAGTCCTGGTCAATTTGTTGAGGCACCATTTTCAGTCCAACAGAGCATTGCAGCAACACTTCATACGGAACATGAAACCGTTTCTGTTCCCCTCATTTTCACCAAAGCATCCCTTGCAAAGATTACAAAGAGCTTTGCAAAGATTGCAAGATTGGGTAATTTCTCCACATACAGAAAGCTTCTACCCAGATGTTTCCACCCATCTTACACCACAACAACATTTCTCAGAAATGAGAAAGTGGTGAAATATATTAAATAAACAAAGAGTAAGAGAAATAAAAAAAAGTCCTATGACAGTAGCTGAGAAGAAGCAAAGAAAATGTTCAGTTAATTTATTTCAGAAAATCTGTTCTAAAAAAACAACATATCTTTTCATTACACAGATAGTATATTTTCAGAATTTATTTCAGTTAATGTTAATTACAACAAAAAATCTAGTTTTTAAGAAAATTTTACCATTTCACTATCTTTCGGAAATATCAACTGACTGTATGTCTATGTGCTGTACACTATTACTTGGTCAAGGTTGCTTTTGCATGAATTATCTTTGCACTGCCCAGGTTGAGTCAGCCGGTCTGCATTTTTGGCTCTGGAGTATTTTCTCTTCCTCTTTAACATAATTTATAGATTTCTTGTTGGATTTTAGTCAGGGCCGTTTGCTGGCCGAACACAGTGGTGCCATATTATTAAACCAGGTGATGGTACTGTTTGCAGTGTGAGCAGACGTGAATAAGTTTGGACTTGATAGAGCAGAGTGGACCAAGGACTTCTGTTGCATTAGTTAATCTAATTGTTTCTTCAGAGGGAAACTTTCCAGCTGATAACTTGATTTTCCAAACAAATGCAAAGTTGACTTTGACTTGAAAAGGACTTTGGACCACTGACGAACAGCTCTGTCATGGACAGCTTTAAAACTAGGAATTTGGTTAAATCTGCGTAGCGACTTTTTAAACTCCAGCTGCAACCCTCATCTTGTGAATATCTATGAAAATCTTCAAAAGTATTTTCTTTACAATCCTCTTTGGCCTGCAGGTATATCCCTGTTGCTTGTGCTTTTTTTCCCACCACACTTCCATTTAAGTTTTGATGCCGTGAACAGCCAGCTTCTTTAGCGATGAACACTTTCAGCTCATCCTTCTTGTCAATGGTGACAAACAACATGTTGCTGAAAAATGTCCCTGTGACTGTGTAGGTTATGACATGGCCATAACAGAACATTGTCATTAAAGATAATTTCTCAGGGAAAAAAAAAACCCATAACATGCAAACATTTCTGAGGAGCCTGAATTTTGGGTTTTTATTCGCTGTAAACCATAATAATCTAAATTAACACAATCTATCACTCTGCATGTAAGTAATTTGTGAGAATAGAGAACATAGAGTAGAAATATCCTTCATTGTTCCACAATGGGCAAACTTTCTACAAGCTACATGAGTTTCACTACTGAAATAACATTACTGTTCTGTTATGCAAAATTTATAGAAAATGCACTTTTGTTCATTTTAGAAATTTAGTGCATGAAAAGAAAAACAAATATTTAATTATGGTTGGCCACTCTTTCATCCACTATAACTCCTCATTAATAGTTATAAATCACTTATAGCTAAATAGTATTATGAAATGTTACCAAAGAGAAATGTATGCAGGGACAGCAGTGGGTAACTTGACAATGCACCAAACACATCCTCAACTAAAAGCCAATTAATTAGCAGGGGCAGTGATGTGTGGCAGCAGCCTGTTGACATGAGTCCAGATCGCTGTCTGCAGCCAATATCCACACATCCATACAGAGGCCTGAGAGAAGGGTAACACACGCACACACACGCCCACACGCACACATATTAACGGGTGACTGAACACGAGCAGGAGATGCACGCAAACACTGTGACAGAACAAAGCCAGCTTCATGCACTCATTCGCTCATATTTCGTCAACCACAGAAAAAAAAAGGGTTTCAAACATTCAAAAGTGCCACGAACAAACTGCTCAGGTTATATGTGATTTTTCATTGAACCAGCTCCTCCTGCTGAGATCAGTTTTTTATTGTCAATCAGTTCATTTTCAAGTTTACAGTTAACAGGGCTTCATTTCCCAAGGCAAGTTATTGGGTAATCGAGTTATGTAGCTGCTGTCCATGCTCTGTTCCGTTCAGCAGAGCTTAAAATAAACAAAGGTTACAAGAGAAAGCAGACAGCTGCAGCTTCCCAGAGGTTCTGCAAGTATAAGTGCTGTAAAGACTTTTCATTTCATCTGATTTTTAAAGACACAAGAATTCCTAAAAAAAACAACATGATAGTCTTTTTGTCGTACATTTTATCTTAATGTGATTCCTTTAAAGATATACAGCTTCTTGGAAAAGATATTGATTTAAATTGTCAGACCTCGATTAAATTTTGTTTGAGTGCAGTTTGTTTAAATAGCACCAATTCATAACGTTAACTTGTGGTGCTTTACAAAATAAACAAAGACTATTTCTCATTATACAAAATTAACTTTTTGTTGTCTGTATTCAATTCATGGCAGTCCAGCTCATTCTCATGCAACGCAATCATGCAGTCTGCTTTGGGAATAGATTATAATTCAATCTAAGTTATATCCAGAGGTGGAAATTAGCACTCGCTATGAGCCGATGTATGTTTATGAAGTGGCAGCAAAATTTGATCAACTCAGAAGCCGCAGAGGCAGGTTTTCAATTTAAACTGAACAGAGTTCAATTTCTACAACTGAGCTGTAGGGGGCAACAGTGAGCCTTAGCTACAGCCTCCTCCTGCTTGATATAATCTGCTCAGGCAGGGATCAGCATTGTGTTCAGGTCCGCTGCACTCAATTGAATTCAGATAAGAGCTACAGATCTGAACACAGCGCAGCACGCTAGCATAACACAACAAAAACAAAAAGTCATTTGTTTGGCACTTCTGCAAACTCCTGCCTGTACAAAGTTCCTCAGCAGAAACTGTCTTTTGTTGTCATTTTGGAAAATTGACACGGGTTTGCACATTTGCGATCCAGAGTCGTTGAAGGCAGATATCAATCAATACAAATCATTAGGCCCGAGCAGCAAAGCGCTGCGAAGGCCTATTGTATCTGTACTGTTTATTATTACGATTCTTCCCACCTCTTCGTGTGCCTTTTTGGGGGCTTTATCATATTCAAAAACTCACCAAACTTGGCGGTCGCGACTAGAAAATTTAAAAATTTTGAATTTTAAGGTTGTCGCAAAAATCGCAAAAAAAATTGCTCAACGCCGGCAACTAGCAATTTTCTGTTGACACAATGGTATGAACGTACTTCATCGTAGAGACATGAAATTTGGTACACTTGTAGAGCTCACCAAAAGACTCAGAACTCACATTTAATGTTATAAGCCAACATCACAGGAAGTCGGCCATTTTGTATTGAACGTCCATTTTTTACCTCGATTTTGACGTTTACAGCCTTTGCATTTGATCGAACTCCTCCTAGGGATTTCGATTGATCGACTTCAAACTTGGTCAGTCTGATCATAAGGCATGTCTGATTTAAAGTTATCAAATTGGTGAGTTTTGGAGCATGTTGAAGGGGGGTTAGCAGGGGTCAAAGTTCACCTACTCGCCATGAAACACGAAACTCTTATATTTCCTATACAAAAACACATAGAGGGACCAAACTTTCAGTGATTGATCGTCATCGGGTGCCCTACAATACCCTATGGTCAAATGATGACATCACTTAGGCCACGCCCCCTGAGAACAGGAAGTGTCATGTTTTACTGTGAACGGTCGCTATCTTAGCCCTTTGACCTAATCAACATGAAACTGTGTCCAGAGACAGAAGACATGTTGGTGTGTTGAGCATTCTAACCCCGACCGGCTTTGACATAGCAGCAGGGCGTGGCGGCGTGGCGAAGTGACCTGTAACGCCGTTGCCATACGTTTGGCTCTGAATTCCACAATTTCGGGCCCAGCTGCTCCAAACTCACTAGGATGGATCCTTATCCACCCACCGACAGGAATTCATAACAAAATTTGGTGGGCGTGGCCTAATTTCTCTATAGGGCCCCCTAGAGTATTTTAAATGAACAGCCCCAAGCCATGCTTTAACCTAGAATTACGAAACTTGGTACACATATGTATCTTGTCAGGACGTACAAAAAAGTCTATTAGAGCCATGGTCGAAACCAAACAGGAAGTCGGCCATTTTGTATTGAAGGTCCATTTTGGACCTCGATTTTGACGTTTACAGCCTTCGTATTTGATCGAACTCCTCCTAGGGATTTCGATTGATGGGCTTAAAACTCTGTCAGTCTGATCAAAAGCCATGTTTGACTTAAAGTTATCAAAACGGTGACTGTATGAGCTTGCTGAAGGGGGGTTACCAGGGGTCAAAGTTCACCTACTCGCCATGAAACACGAAACTCTTATATATCCTGCACAGAAACTCACAGAGACACCAAACTTTCAGTAATTGATCATCATTAGGTGTCCTAAAATACCCTGTGGTGAAATTATGACATCGCTTAGGCCACGCCCCCTGAGAACAGGAAGTGTCATGTTTTACTGTGAACGGTTGCTATCTTAGCCCTTTGACCTAATCAACATGAAACTGTGTCCAGAGACAGAAGACATGTTGGTGTGTTGTGGATTCAAGCCCTGACCGGCTGCGATGAAGCAGGTGGGCGTGGCGGCGTGGCGAAGTGACCTGTAACGCCGATGCCATACGTTTGCTTCTAGATTCCACATGTTTCGACCGAGCTGCACCAAACTTGGCCTGAGTCATCCTAGTGTGATGCCTGACAATGCTATGTCATCATATTATGACGTCATCTAAGCCCCGCCCCCTCAGAACGAATTAGAGAGATCTTCTGTGTAATTACATGATAAACAGTCCATGTTCGTCGTTTGTAGGGCAATGCTGCCCTCTGCTGTCCACTGAAATAGTTTCATTATTTCAGTAATTCGACACCAGAGGGCAGCATTGCCCTACGGAATGACAGAGTTCAATTTTGTAACAAAGAGGAAAAAATTAAAAATTTGTAATTCTAACACAAAAACTCACAGAGACACCAAACTTTCAGTTATGGATCATCATCGGGTGTCCAATAATATCCAATGGTCAAATGATGACATCACTTAGGCCACGCCCCCTGACAACAGGAAGTCTCATATTTTACTGTGAACGGTCGATAGCTTCTGCACCAAACTTGGCCTGAGTGATGCTGGTGGGATGCACGTCGATCCTACGTCATCATATTATGACGTCATCTAAGCCCCGCCTCCTCGGAACAGGAAGTGCCGTTTTTTTCCTTGGAAAGCTCTGTTTATGGCTCTCTTGACCTAATCAAGGTGATTCTGTGTTGGATGACAGATAGGAAGTTGGTGTCGCTTGCTTTAAAGTGCCAAGAGTATTCAATGGCGGCAACGCCGTTTGTATACGTTTGCCTCTACATTCCACGCCTGAGTGATCCTGTTGGGATGCCTGTCGATCCTACGTCATCATATTATGACGTCATCTAAGCCCCGCCCCCTCAGAACAGGAAGTGCCGTTTTTTCCTTGGAAAGCTCTGTTTATGGCTCTCTTGACCTAATCAAGATGATTCGGATGATGAGCTCTGTCAATGCTCGCTGCTGGCTGAACCGTGTGGGCGTGGCCAAATGGCGAATATCAGTCCCTCGCCATATTCATACGTTTGGCTCTAATTCACCCATGGATCATCCGATTGCCGCCAAAATGAATATGTATGACCTTTGTTCACCTCTAAAGAGCCCAAGGGGTTTGAGATGTAATTTTACTCCACTGCGCCCCCTAAGTTGATACATCGGCTATATCTCCTCGATGCATCGACCGATCTGCACCAGATTTTTTAACGGTCGTCGGGGAGCGCCGCCGAACGCATTCACGCGTGTCGCCCGGTGGACGGGCAGGGAAAATGCGCGACAGCTTCTGCGGCTGCTGGCGGGCGGCGGTGCTGGAAACTGCGGCAGAGCTTCTGCGGTGGGGAACGGGCTGCGGCTCTGGAAAATGCGCGAGAGCTTCTGCGGTGGCTGGAACCCCCGCGGTGGCCAATAGGCCGGAGCGGCGCTTGCTGCGAGGGCCGCCCGAGGCTGCTCGCAGCTTTAATTCTTTTTATTATTATTAGTTTAATAATACCAATAAAATACAGAATTTTATTTTCATTTTATTTTATAGGACTCTCTTGTTAAAGTTCACAATGAAGGTAGGAGCTTCTTTGTTTAAAGTTTGAAATTGTTAAATTAATAAATTAATCCCATTGAAATTATTGTTTTTTTTCCATTAAATTGTTAAACGTTATTCATTAATTACCTAACTAACTGTAGAAACATTTTTGCATAAAAGAAGGCAGCCTGTTTAGATTGTAAAATCTGGAATTCAGAAAAAATATAAAGCAATTTGAGAGAAATTAATAAATTCACCAGAATCTACAGTACACATGTTTAGCATAGCATGTTATTCAGTTTCCTTAAGAGTGTAGTGCTTTCTATATTCAAGAGTAGATTACTGCAGATTTTTCAGTGAACAAACTTCTTTTTTGTGTAGCCAATGCAGAATTTTGAGTTCCTGGTATGGAGTCAATTTTGCAGCAATCACTCATTCTGAGCAATCATGTGGTAAAATGATTTCTCTTTAGTATATCTGAATTATATAGCATAACTGACAGAAAAGGCACATTGTTTTACACATGTACAAAGCAGACATGGCATTCAGAAGAAAGCAGCACCAAGCCTACTGGTCCTTACTGCAGACAGTAATAGTGTCCATTCTTTTCCCAACCATCTCATCTTTCTTCAAACGCATGCAAACAACATATCAGTGTTTCTCTACCATTCATATCTTCTTGTATCTGTCATGCAGAACATGAAACATTCCACAAAGCCTTGTTTGATGCTGTCTTTATGTTCCTTTTTCTTTTTACTTACTTTATACCAAACCAAACTCAAGCTTTTATGTGGGATGTCTGACCTTGGCAAAGTCCTTTTGCTAACCCATCTTACAGTTAAAAGACAAAGTGAAAACAAAGGTCTTACTCAGACCTTACAAAAGAGAAGCCAGTTTCTACAGCACACACGCATTCAATGAAGCTGAACAAAGTTTTCTCGGAAATAAAGCATATTTCTTGTGAATCTTCTGAATGGGATTTTACAGTCCTCGTTAAATGATAAATGCGGTGCATTTGTATAACGCTAGAACAAGTCTGAGTACTCCAAAGCGCTTTACAGTATAATCAGTCACTCACCCATTCAAGCATACATTAATGGACCCATCAATTGTTGGACGAATCCGTATCTGTCAATTATCCAAGATAGTTTAACAATGTTGAAGTTTGCTGACAGATCAGGAGTTTAAGGGTTTCACTTATGATATATTTTATAGTGCTAAGCAACATCAATACTCCTCTTCAGTGCTTAAAGCTTGTCTGTTCAACAAAAACATATTGTGTCAAATTTCTAGGGGTGTCAAGTGTCTGATATACACATGAAAAAAAAGAAAAGTTAAAACCCCTCAATAAAACACTGGAGCAAGAAATTAGGCTCTATGGTAAAGTCTGCTTCTAGAACTTTAAACTTCTAGGTAGAATTATTGTTTTGTTTGTATGAATGAAGGAATTATGACATTTAAAAACCTTAAAGTGAACTCTGTCCAGCGGGGAAAAGAGGCTTAGTCATGCATGCTGAAAATCAATTGAAGCTCATTTGGAAGCACCCTTAAAATACTCAAAGGACTGCGCTTCAGCCCACATGTTTACTTTCTAAATGCTAAAGTCAACAACAACTGACACTGACATTTGAATAATTATGCAACTATATTGGCTGAAGATATTGTAAAGCATATAAAGGAGCCAAATGAGTGACATGGACAGCCCCAGGCTGCAGATTAGCATATACTCTGTAAAAAAATGATAAAGTCTATCCATCCATCAAACATCTGGCACGCACTTTTACCCATATCATTTGTTGTTATGTGTACACATACAGATGCCTTGTGTTACTACATTGTGCTTGCTGGTCGGTGTGAGATTTACAGTTTTGGACAGGCTTTCTTTTGCCAAGAGAGCTCATACCATAACAACACTCCCCCAATTTATCTGCCATGGACGTTTGACAGGTTTTAATTGCCAGCCACAGTTGTCTAAGAATACAGGGCCGCCCAAAATGTCCCTAACAGCTCCCTCTCTAATTATAAACTTCCTGCTTGAGTAATCACACGTCTTATTGTTTCCTAATTACCATTTTTACAATAAATTAAACACCATGCTGCAGTGAGACAGGCACTGAGCAGTGCATCAATACTGACACACACAAACCTTTCCTGAAAGCGCCATCCATTCTCACTCTTCCACCTTGTCTCCAGTACATATCCCCCAAACATGTTGTTGTTATCGGAGGTGCTTGTTCATTAATTCTCCTCTTTGCAACGTTTTTAAGGTTTTAATTTGCTGTTGTTCCAACAATGAAGGTTTGCGTATTAAGCACAACAATAAGTGCCTCAGGTGATGTGTGACCATTTAATGACTACGATGTGATATGTCTTAATGGGAGTCAGTCATTCAACAAACAAATTTGCATTCATAAACTCTTCACACTGCTTGGATTTAAATCTGTAGCAGTGACTGAAAAATAAAACGAATGACACAAACAATAATAACAGCGGCAGAATGCTTTACAAAGCATTGTTTTATGATACGCTTTCTAATTCTGCCAAATTGGGTAAGAGGGTCTCCTGCAAAGGTGAGCTGGGTCATTAGTCACCTGCATTGCCTATCTAAAATACATCTGTAAAATGCAACTATATTTCATTGTGAGAAATAATCAAATCTGACAGCCAGCTGCTCTTGGCTTGAAAGTGCAGGGTGAAATATTTCTTTCCCATTCAGGAGAAACAAAGTGAGGGAAAACGGCAGTCCGCCACGGACAATATGCTGCTGTCATCTTCACATTTATTTGAAGAGGGAAATGAAAAACGGTTCTATTAAAAGACAAACATTTATACATTTCTGCAGTATTGCAACATTTGTTTTTTCTTTTTCAGATAGACCAGAGAACCCAGTTTAAGTGGAGTTGATGGAAGTCTTCAAAGTAGATGGAATTAAACAGACGGCGGGCACTGAGCCACTATTTTAGAGCCTATAATCCAGATTAAATCCTGCATCGTTCAGTTCTTTTTTAAGTTTCTATTCTTTGGGATAAAATATGATATTTCAATTGGATGTCATCATCCTGGGTAAAGCCAAATGATCCTATTATGAAATGCCTTTTAAAAATGCTGATTGCGTCAATAGATGTCAGGATTCTAATGTGAACGGTGCTTTATGTTGAGTTCTTGAGTTGTATAATCTGTTAGGGTTTCCTTACAACACAGCAGCACACCATACAATTTTTTATATATATATAGCACTTTAAAGAAACATCAAAGCTGCCCAAAGTGTTGTGAAGCTTAACATAAAAGACACCTCCAAGAGAATATAAAGAGAACAAACACAGAATATCTATAAAAGGTAATGAGAAGAATATGAAACAAGTAAAACCAAAAGAACAAAAGATAATATAAATATTGGTCACTGGCATTTTCTCAAATTCTTTAGAAGAAAAAGTATGTTTTGAATGGAGATTTAAATTCAACAAGTCAATTAATCTCTGAGTTTGCACCTACTATGCTGACATGTAGGAATGAGATCAGATACTGTAAAAGGGCCCAACATTGTTAGGGTATTTAAAAACAAACAAAAGATAGCAACAATAAAGACAAAAGTTAATTTGAAGTTAACTTGAAGTGATCAGCCTGATGGATCCATATTGGCACATATGTATTTATTTACTCAAACAGCTCAAATCCACAAGAACCCAAACCTATGTGTGCAATCTTCTTGACACTCTGATCCCACCTTCAAAAAACAAAAAAAAGAAGAGAAAAATATGTACTGTACCAACACATTATCGTGTAGGAAAAAAAGACTCACTCATGCCTCTCAATCTCTGCTTTTACAGTCGACTCAGTACCAGATATTCACTTATATGAGGTTGTAGTCTGTTACCGTGTTGCGTTTAATATTTTTGCTGTCTCCAGTTGCTCCCCGTAGATGCAGGAAACTCAGAAAACACAGTTTGCTTTTTTCAATGCATAGATAACTGACTATAACCTTCATGGCATCTATGCACCAAAAATAAATTATAAAAACTCTGTTTTCTGAGTTCCTTGCAACCACATGTGGCAATCGGTGAGAGGGCAGAAAACACACATGATAACTACAAGTACAAACACACATGTAGTGTATGTGAATCTGCATAAAATTTTCACCAGTGCCACCACGTTTTCTGACCTGGACTATACATACCTATAATAGGTAGAAAAATAGAAAAAAACATGTATTCTCATGCCTTTCTCTCAATTTCTGCCTCTGCTTTTAAGGAGTACTCATTCCCAGGAACAGGAAAGCTGCAACAAGAACTACAGCAACTTTACCTACATAACATCACAAATTGGCCTGCTCAAAAGCAGTGGCAATGATCACTAGACCTGCAAAGGTTACAAAGACAGACCAAAGGCAGGAAGATGATGAAAAGTTGAAAATGGAACCGAGGGACTGGTAAAAATATAAAGTAGGTTGTTTTTTTTCACCTTTTTTCTGTTTTTGCATGAACAGCCACATGAGAACATGCAAAACCTGAGAGATCACAGAAAAGCAAAATTCACTTTTGGTTTTATAATTCAGTGATGGTCATTTAAAATGCAGTGTCATTGTTTATTCTGCACATGTCCAAGCATGTTAACCACCAATGACTTCACTCAGCTCATGACACTTGTGTTCCAACATTGGAGACTAATGTGCTAGCATGTTTTCATTGCAGTCATTTAATTTGATTAGGAACTGTTTATTCTATCCCCCTCTGTTTTTGATTATAAATTTGATTTGTTTTCATATAATTTGTGAATGTGTGTCTGTCATATTTGCAGGCCAGTCAGTGTGTGGGATATGTTTACAGATATGTTCTTTGTTCACATTAGCATGCCTAAGCAAAGTATTACATAAAAATCATAATCAATTTTCCAAATATAAACATATGACAGAAAAGGAATTTTCAAATCACTACACATGTCAGTCTGGGTCACATATTAATATGTCACCAGGGGTCAGCTGCTCAGTCAGTTGCTCAATCTTCCCAGTTTTGTGTCTCACACACACCCTCGTGTGTCCTCACAACAACATTATTTTCCTCCTCGTCAATATTTCGGTGTGTAAATCCTTGAAGTATCCTGGCTGTTGTTTGCCTCATTACTTACTTTTTCAGCAGAAAGCTATTAAGCTGCCATATGGACAGTCAAGCTCTCTATGCTGTCCCCAGGTAGAAACCTGAGGTCAAAATTTAGGTAGGTGAGTTTCTCTCTCAAATGTTTAACATATTTTCCCTAAAACCAGCACACTAATTGTTTAGCTTGCTATGCACAAAATATCAATGGAGGTTTACAGAGACACGGCCTTTGATAAGTGCTCTAACTCTAGATAGTGGTCAAAGCAGACCAGTGGCTACTTTATTACAGCCCTCTCCTTTTTTTTATGAAGATCAACACATGTCTACCTTACTTAAATGCAATGTTTTTAGTCTTGCCTATTTTGAGAGAGAAATAGACCTTAGTATTGATAAAATTCATATTTATTTTACTGTGGAAAATATGTTCAGCCAGAGTAAAGGATTCATTTGTTTAAAACCCTTTTTAAACATCTTCCCAGTTCTGTATTTCTCAAGAAAAGGATTGAAGAGGAGTAATAAATGAGTACATAAAGTACACATTTATTTGTATAACAAATCTTGCCTACTTACTCACACTTACAGTACCTTTAAGAAAAAAAAATCTTAAAACGTGCATAACAAATGTGTGTGATTTCTACACAAAGTGTTTCTCCCGTCACACCTTTTTTCCGATCTTCACATTTAAATCTTGCGTATCATCTAGCAAATTTCAATATGAGACAAACAGGCGTAAATTAATGGATTCATAAATTGTTGGTCAGTCATCCAGGCCCTGATTTAACAAAGCATCATAAGACCATGGCAGTGCAACAACAATGTTTGACATGTCTGATGTTCTTCTGAAAAGCTGCAATACTTTCAGATCAGATGCAGCGGAAAAAGTTCTACCTGTGTCACATCGTTCCAAATATGATTTATTTAATTTTTGCCTTTAATAAATTTAATCAGAATTTGAAATTGGCTTTCCGTCTTTACTCAGGCAATATTTAGTACTAAAAAATTTGTTGATGAATTGAAACCTTCAAGATTAGTGTTGAGAAAAAGCATGTGTATGTAGACAAATACTTTTTATTAGCACTGTATACTATAGCAATCATTGTAAAATACTTACTGCAGGGGAAGAGGAAGGGTTAGGGTTGGGATTTTCTGGGATGCTGTCCATCCATTCGTTCATTGCTTTTGATGTTACTGAAGGCTCAGAGACAGTCACATTTTTGATCACCGTGTCGTCCATCCCATATGCCTGAATAGCATTTCCTGCAGGGACAGAGAATAAAGTAATTTGTTTCGGACTTCCATCCCAGCAAGAAGCCCACTAGCAGACAAACAGTTTTGAGTCATATTCTTGGTCTGCTGCCCAGTCGTTTTCATCCCAGGGAATGAGGCAGGGCAGAAGAACAGTAAGAAAAGGAAAGAGTACAAAATGAGGAGAAAAAGTTTCAGATTATTATTTTGGGGCTTGTCAGGTGTGTGTCAAACTATTGACATCAGAGAAGAGCTTTTAAAAACCTTTATGTGGAAGATCATTTAAAATTCTACTGGCTACACAAGGATAATAACATTGATATTATTTCCCCAGCCTTGAATGTTTGTCTGGTTTATTTAGGAAGTAATTATCCTTCTATTAGAGCATCCTGTGGAGGCAAATTGACACTTTTATCGAACATAGACAACTATGGCTCATGGTTTCTCATCATTACAAAATTGCTTTTATGTAACAGCTGCTCTGCACACTGCAACAGTGCAAGAAAAGAGAGGATCCCCACACTTAAGATGATGAACTGTTTTTGTTTCCTCGCACACAAGTGGAAACTGAATTTACAGAAAGTTGCAAATCAGTCAGAGGATGGCATAGTGATAGAAATATTTGAGTATCTAAGCTGAAAGACTTACTGAACATGTGTGTAATTGTGCAAGTACATGAGTAAGTCTGCAAAATTGCGATACATCCTTGTACAGTCAGCTACTCCAGCTAGATGCAGTACCATGGGACTGGGTACCTTCCCATTGTTCATCCGTTTAAAATACAAAGCCTTTTGCTTTTTTCACAGCCAGAGAGCAGGCAAAGCATGAAATTGCTTGGCAACCACCTTCTTTATAAGGCCATTGTGCAAAAATGATTTTGAATAGACTTATGTCGCCGATCCAATTCAAAACATCTCCAAACAAGGAGAAATGGTATTTGTTCCTAGATAGCAGGGTAATGCATATTAACAATCAAATGGCCACATAGGCCTAAAACTCCTGAACTCATAGGCTTGTATATCAAGTTGCCTGCCTACTAACAATTACAGTATCTTCTAAAATATGTCACAGTTACAATATTCACACCACTGTCACATTTGTCACATAAATAGTTATATATGCTCACACATTTTATTGGGACTGTATGTGATAAAGCAACAGGTTTTGACAAAGACAAATCTGAAAAGTTTGGCATGCATGAGTATTCAAACCACTTTTTTATACGTACATTAATGCCAGAATCACAAATTGTCTTCAAATTTGCCTTCAAAGTCACACTCTGTAGATGTGCAAAGCTGACAGAGACATACCTCAAGACCTGCAGAGGTCATTGCAACAAAAGGAAGTTCTGCAATTTATTAAATCAAAGGGCTAAACGCATATGTTTGAGATTTACCATTTAAACATGTAAAAACATGTTTTTTTATTTTTTCAGAATGTGAATTACTTTGTTTTAGTTTATCCCAGTTTATTTGTAGTTTGTGGTCATTACATGAGAAATTGTGTAATCTTTAAAATGGTATAATTTTAAAGATTACACCATTTGTTTTACAAGGAACAACAAAACATACAAAAAAAGAAAACACCAATTTCTTAAAAAAAACAAACAAACAAAACAACAACAACACACTCTTAAAAGCCACTGGAAAAATCAAAGCTTGACAAGAAGAGAACCAAGAAAGCCAAGTATGCTCAAAGCAAACAGTAAAGAGTTGTGGTGAAAGGTGTGGTGTTACACATGTGTTTGCCAGGATGCATTAAAGCTAACTCTGTCCCCACAGATTCTTTAAGAAGGAAGGATGAAGTCATAAATCAAAGTGGCTAGCTGGCGGTCTCCCATCCCCCACATACTTTTTGGAACCTAAGCTGTGAAGCTTGTTGCGATTGCTGTTCAATTCCTTAATGATACTGGACAATATTTCCTTTCATTCTGGTCATTGTCCTGTCTGCAGACATCGAAGCAAAGAGATAAGAGATTGGAGAACAAGAAAAAGAAGAATCAAAGACAGAGTGAATCAGTATCTGGTCTCCACACTGATTTTTTCCCCTTCTTTCTCAGATAAAAACGCAAAAAGGTGAAACATTTTATGATTATTTCAAACTTTGTAATTAGTGGAAACCAGTGGCCCTGTATAAATAAAAATATAGATATACTGTAGAACAAAATCTTGGCGGATAACAAAATTGTTTTGTAACGCAGGCACGTTTTAACAACTCCAATATTAGCAAAAATATATTTTTTGCTCGTCTATCATAAAAATAAACCACAAAATGTAAATATTACACTTTGAGCTGTTGCATTTGGTTTTATTTGATTAAAAAAGAAGTCTATCACTACAAAATCCTCCGATTCTAGAAGAATAATTGATCTGTTCAGGGTCGCATGAGGAGGAGCTGGAGCCTATCCCAGCTGTCATCAGGCCAGAAGAAAGATACACTCTCGATAACCGCCAGTTCATTACTGCTGCAGTGAGCTGACAAACACCAATTAACACATGCTGGACATAGGAAAGACTGAAAAAAAAGACATAGTAAAAATATCCAGTCTCCACACAGACTGTAATACAATACCAAAGAGAGAGTCAGTTTAACAGCGTGAGCAACTCGCTAAGAAATCTATGAAAAGGTTGGTCTAGGTTTTGCCTTACGGTTACGGAGATCTGACATAGAGCTTAGGAGGACTCCTACTTTACATTCAGATGTAGATGGTCTTAAACTAAGGTAAAATATTAAGTGGGATGTAATTATTTAAAAATCATACAATGTTATTTTTCTGGATTATGTTTTAGATTGTGTCTCTCACTGTTCATGTATACCTGCAAGGAAAATTACTGACTGTATACAGATATACATAAACTGTTCAGAAAAGAAGTGCATCAAAATTAGCACAAATAAGAAATGACAAGACTTTATTTCAGTAAAAAAAATTTACTTGCTTACATAACATGTGTTTTTCAACATTTGCTCATAGTATGCATGGCAAGTAAGGAAACTGTGCGACTGCATCTTAAGAATGTCTTGTGGTCTTCCAAAGTCAATATCTGATTTGTAGTGACCCGTTCGTAATTCAAACTTTTAAATACTCACACTGCTCAAACCTGAGATTATTTCCCTAAAACACAATTTATGACTGTGTCTAAACACCAAAAATGAACAATATAAATGCTATTTCACGTATAGTTTTGGTATTGGCATGTAATTGACTGCTGAAGAAAAGGGCTATTTCAAGTAACTTGACTTTTTTTTTTTCTAATTCAATATCATATTAATATTTTATATTAAATATTAAATATTCAATCAGACTATCTGAAACTAAACATATATAATTCTGTACCGAAGAGGGTTTCATAAAAGCAAACTGTGAACTATGAAAATGCTACTTAATGAAACACAACTACTTTCTGCATTAGGATTATCTCCTTCAACAAACCTGCAAAACCAAGAGCAGCGTCTTCAATTTGATTCTCTTCAGCATTATTTAAGTTATTTCATACTTGTTTCCTTCCACTAACGTTCATACTTTTTATAATTCTTTTGAGTGCTGCTTGAGCCCAAGGAAGTAATTAGATTTTTTTTTTTTTCTCTCTTCTGGCGTGGTCAAGGATAAAAAGGCGGTGATCATTAGATAAATGTAATAAGGCCTCTGGTCTGAGCGTGGTTTAATGAGATTTAAGGATGTTAAATTAACAGCATGGTAGAAATTACCTGCAGAGAGCCCACACTGAATATGCAAGTGTATCTCTTTGTGAAGGAAATAGAAAGAGACAGTTAAAAAGGCACTTAAAAATAACAGCTTTATCAAAACAGCCGCTATTTTGAGTAAATTAAAAAACTTTAGAGCCAAACAAGATAAGAGCATCAATTCTATGATGTGACCTTCAGCGAGTGTAACCTCTTTTGTAGATAAAGAAAGGTTAAACAAGTCTAAGGTGTTAGGGAGAATGGGAATGGCAAGACATGAAAAATAAAGTCACCATGAATAGGCAAGCTGTCTTCATCTTTCATGCATACCATTATGGCGTCATCTGAAAATTGAAGAGGCCCCTCTTCTCTTTACAATGGCACCTCTTGGTAGGTGGGGTTCATTGGCACCAAGAAAAAATACTAGTCTTAAAGTCAGAAGCAGGGAAAATGGGCAAGCAACAGGATTTTATAGTTTTGAGAATGACCAAATGGTGGGCAATTGGGTCACAGCATCTCAAAAACTGAAACTGTGTTAAAGTGTTGCTGGCCTGCTAATGGTTAGTGTCTGTGAAAAGTGGGTCCTGGTTATGTGTGTAAAAATGTAAGCAAATGAAGAAGGTTTTAATGAAATGAAGACTTGTCACATTTTTAAAGTTTTCATGCTGCTTTTAATGGGTTTCTTTCCTAAACAGTGTGTGTATATTAGTACCAAGGGTGTGAAATTCACAGTGTTTAAGTCATCACTTAGGCGAAAAAGCATGTGAAGCATTATTAGTGACAACTTTGATTTCCATCCATTAAAATTGGATGGATTGGTGGGTCAGAGTAGCAGCACATCTCTGGAGTTCTGAATTGGGCCAGGCAGTCCATGACACCCTGAAGCACATCCATTAAACTGGCTGAAGAGCTGAGTCTAAAATCTAAACAATACCTGCAATTAGCTGTTTTGAGAAAAAAAAAAAAAAAACTGACCGCTTCAAAAAGATACAAGTGCTTACTTGTAGCTTTCTTACTTTGATGAAACTGAAAAGAAAAAAAAATCCAGCCATTACTTGGCTGCATGTTCAAGTCAGCAAAATCTATAGGAATGTGTAACTACTGGTGGCACACAAAAACAGCTTTAGGCAGTATCTTAGCTTGACTTAGTTTGACTTTTCTGTTTATTTATATCAATTGATATTGTAACCTTACAAAACCCCAGAAAAAATTATAACTTCTCTTTTTGCCTGTGAACAGAATATGCAGGTCAGGGTATTTTTCTTTTTTTTTTTTTTTACATTAAGATTGATTGTTATGGCTTGCAGGTTGATAAAAGCTTGATATGTTTTGTAGTCAGTTTGTGTCTTTTAATAAGAATATATTCTTTGTGAAAACTTAAGTTGTGTTCCCTTCGATTGCAGAGACGAGATGCTGCATTTTGTGTTATTTTTCAAGACGCCTCCTCAGCTCCCAGCTCTCATCCCTCAGCCTGCACACTCAGCTAAAACGGTAACCCAGCAATCTATTGAAATGGTCTGAAAGCATCATCCACACAATAGAACATGTTAAAGGCAATGGTGTCCTGATAGGGCTGATGACACAGCTCAGTGTGCCATAACAAGGAAGGTGTGAAAAAGGCACGGGGATATTTGAAAATAACCCCTCTGTTCTGCTTCCCCATGTGTTTTGTATTAGATGTACAGATGATTTGTATTTTACTACTGCTATTTCTTTTCATTCCCTATTTTATGACGACATTCTTCCAACAAGGATGAGCTCTTTTAGATTAAAATGTGAAGATGACATGCAAATGGCTTCTTTTCTATCAAAGCCTGGGTTGATTTCGCCCACAGGAGGATAAGAAGTAAGAAAAAATAGTTGCCTCTAATAAAACCCGGAGTGTTTTAGTTTAACTTATTCATTGGATAAATGGTGTTCATGGAAAAGTTGAATCAAACTGTGCTGCAGATATGTTTTTATTAAATTCACGAATGGATTCAATCAGACATCTTTATTTATATAGTCTAATCCTACTGGCTTGATTTCATCAATTGTCCAATAAAATAATGACAGTTGTTTTAAATCTAAAAAAAAAGAAAGACTTTTTGGTGTCTGGTTTTTCTTTAAAGTTTTAGTTGTTCTTAGCATCACAACCCTCAAAATTCAAACTCTGATTTGCATCTGTTAAAGAACTGCAAAGGGTAGGGTTAGCCTAACCCTACCCTAACCCCCTTACCCTACCCTGTGTCATATAGAAACGGAGAAAAAGCAAGCTAACATTAGCCTAGCATTTCAGGAAACTATGCAAAGATTCTCAGCAGCCTGGCACAAAAATACTAAAGACTTATCAGTTATTTTTATTTTAGGTGGAAAGTTATTAGCACTTTTATGGGGGAATTTTCTTCCATGATCTAAGAGAACATATTTTCAGTCTGAAAGCAGGATTTTGTGCCTTTGTTCTCAAAACTTTTAATACTTTTGCTTACATTTTTATTTTGAAAGCAGGACTTCATGTCTTTCTTCTCAAAACCTGTAATGCTTGTACTCAAAACTTCTACATGAATTGTAAAAACCCTTATGTTAGACTGTCTTGCCCCTGACACCTGTGATGTCCCGTGACTCCTGAATTTACAATATTCGCAAACATTGCATCCTGCAGAGGAGCTCAGCAAAAGGAAACAGCGGAAGTTGACATGAAACCATTAAAGTTGCATTA
Source organism: Xiphophorus couchianus (assembly GCF_001444195.1). Taxonomy (NCBI): domain Eukaryota; kingdom Metazoa; phylum Chordata; class Actinopteri; order Cyprinodontiformes; family Poeciliidae; genus Xiphophorus; species Xiphophorus couchianus. Next base: position 21,073,903 of record NC_040239.1, read on the forward strand.
GATTGAAGCTCATAGCTCCTGCAGCTCCGACATGTTTGCAAGAGTAACTACTGCTTCACACACTTTTGCTCTCATCAATTTTACATGAATACGGTGAACCCGATCAGTAGCGAATTACATCTCAGAGATATGGAGAGTGTGCATGTCAGGGTGGCTTACTTAGGCATGTGTTGTCAGTGAAATACCGCATGAAGTTCATACACTCCTCTTCTTGGTTTCCACTTCCTATGCAGTTACACCATGGAGAGATGGTCCAGTTGGTGAAGCTGTTGTCGACATAGTTGGGGGTCATTTCCGTCCCTGCATCGGGGCAACCACATATAAACAAACACGTGCCTGCATGAGAATAGTAGTGGGTCACTAATGGACAATAATGGACTACATTTATTCCAAGTAATATGTAAAATGGGACACAAAATATTAGTCAGAGGAATGGATTTGCATTGTTGGAGTTTATAGGAAACGTTCTGCAGTGCTTTATTTAGATGTAAAGAGGCCATTATGGTATAAATGTTTTGCAAAGCAGTTGCTCTAGGACGTGTATGCCCTGTTAGTATCCAGCACTCCTGCTACAAACATTTTACTTTTCAAATGTCTCTCTTTGAGTCAATGCTTTCAGCAGGAGTCCTAACCATTAGATGCACTTTGTGCAATATTTTATAGGAAAACACAGGAAGCATTGTGGCATAACATCACTTCAACCTTCATGATATATGACATGTTGTGGTGAGACACAGCTGTGTGCTGAATTATGGCCACTTCAGCAACCATTAAACAGTGGAAAAATCAACTATTTTTTATATAGAATTTGCATTTAAAAGTCTTTGTAGCCCCTGTAATATCACCTATAGATGTTGTTGATTAGAGTGAGAAAATATTCTGTCACGAGTCACCTGTTTATTCTCCGTATTTTTCTCAGCATCCTTTCTGCGAACTATACACAATGCCATGCATTATTTGCACAACATTTATTATCCTCAAACAGATGGTCGTGGAGTGTTTTAATTAAGTAAACACTTTCTGCCTGCCTCTGCTTTCTAATTTATTTCTGGTACTCAACTAATGTCCAGAGTGCTGGCGGAGATATCAAACCAGGAGGGAAAAAAATGTGGTTTCTAGCTCCTCTGGCTGTTTGATGTGATAAAGGAAAATGACCATACCGTATTGTTTTTTTCAGAGTCTTATAATGATGCTTTGCTTAATCGTAAACACCACCTTGCAAAACATTCATAACCTCAAACTTTTTTACCTCTGTAAACTTTCTACAACTAACTTAAGTATAGTTGTTAGGATTTCATGTGACAGATATAAACATATATACATATTTTTTTAAATTCTGATTTTATATTTACCATCATTCTGGTAGAAAGCGAACCTGTGTCCAGTCTGTAACAGCCTTTGAGGTTTTCTTTTAAGACGGCTCTATCTATCTGCCATCTTCACATGAACTATAACCAGACCATTGTCTCTGCAGAAGGAAATCATCCCCACAGCATGACGCTGCATCAGCGGGATTTGTGGGTGCAGTGTTAACTTTCCATGATATTTGAAGTTTGGCAAGGCACTAAAATTTGGTTATTTCAAGTCTGACCAAAGCACCTCATCTTAATTATGTGGTGTGTCCCTTGTTTGACTCGTGGCACACTGAACTTCCGTGAACTTTCTCTTAAGAAGGGTTTTCTTCTAGTCACGCTCTCTTACACAGGACTATACGTATGGAGTCCACGAGTAAAAGATGTCCTGTCAATAGATGCTACCACATGAGCTGTGGATCTTAGCAGCTCTTCCAGGACTACTAAAAGACTCTTGGAGGCAGATCTGATTAATATTCTCTTTGTCCGAGCAGCCAGATGATTAATAGAGCAGTTCTCTCTGATATGTTCAAAGCTTGGGTTTGTTTGTTTCTAAGAATTTGGAGTAGTTTTTTCAACTTAGCTTTTACATATTTTATCTCCATCACCCTCTATTCGCAGTTCAGCAATGTTTTAGTGTGGACTTAAATGGTTAGGGATTTTTCGGTGGAACTTAACACCAAGTTATTTGCCTATTTGCAGTTTTTTTCTAAATTATTTGAAATAAAATGCTGCTTGGGAAGCTGGAGACATTGCTACTTTATATTCCATTGGCTGACATACAACAAAGCAACCGATCAGTGTCAATTTCCGAATAAATTGACCTTGATATATGTTTTAGAATATATTTGTAAAACACTTACAAAACTATGTATTATTTTCCTTCCATGTTACAATAATGCACTGCTTAAATGAAGTCTAATTAAAATAGATGAAAATGTGAAAAAGTTCAAAGGCCATGAATACTTTTGATGCTTTTATCAGATCTTCAATCAGACCTTTACTTGCACTCATATACTGTATTCTGAAACCACCATGTCTCTCGTAGCCATACTCACTCACCGATGAGCCTTGCAAGAGAGTTCAAACAGGCTTGGTGATTGTCTTGGTTGGGGCAGGTTCCCACGGTGTTTGGAGCCATCCAGCAATTTGCTATGTAGTCAGCTAGTCTAGACCTACAGAGAGAGAAACAGTGGCAGGAGCTTGAATGCCTGGGAGAGAAACATACACAAACATACAACACTGAATTGAATCATTGGCACCTTTTTCACTAAAGAGCAGCTGCCAGTTATGACTAGTAAAATGATAAGCAACATCTGTTTTCTGGTCAACAGGTTCTCTGAACAGCAACCACTTCTCACTGATGCATGACTTTCTGCAAATTACCAGCTATCTCCATGTCTTTCTGTTGCAACCTCAGTGGTAGTACATTCAGCTTCAGGTAACTTTACGAAGACATGTAGGCAAATTTGAACTGTAGGAAGAGAATACATAAAGCTTCGGACCTCAATTGTAAAACAATGAAACAAAGTCCAGAGAGATGTAATCGTAATAGTCATGTGATAGAAAAAAATAGGCAAAACACCATTAGTTCATATACAAGATAATTATCAAAAGGACATGTACCAGTTAAAATGATCAATTTCTGCATACTGTAGTATTTACTTCATCAGTTTTCATACTGCTGTGTTCTGCACTTTGAGAGAAGAAACTTCTGTCTGAAGCAAGAGCCTAAAACTCCACCTGCACAACGGTGGGAGTCACTGCACAAAACAGAGCCAGCTACCCCATGTGTGTACTTCATGAACAGCGGTGATAGACACAGTTGAGGCTCACTAAAATGCCGACCACACCAGCTCTCAACTGCCTCTCAAAATTCACACTCACCACCAGGCGAAGGAACAGTGAAGAAATAAGTTGTGCTTCAATGTGTTTGTGATAAGAGTGTTAAGCCTGTGTGGGCCCCCAGGGTGGCATTGCTAATCCACTTAGCTAGGTGTAGGGGTAAAAATATATGCAAAGTTGCCCTGCCTGTGCTGGTTACATCACAGCTGCTCACAATTAGTGCACATTTGTCTCTTTTTCTTCCATGTGTCATGAGTCATTCACCCTGGCCTCGTGTGACCGCTTTTTTTCAGCCCGCAGTACAAAGGCACTTCAAAGCCCCCTGGGTTATTTCACCATCAGTTAACAGGAACTACCAGACAACTTTGTGGAAACAAGAAAAGGTTTTAGTGATGGGCTTATTTGAGTTACGTTAATCACAATCATTCTGGTGTTGTTTCAAAAACTGGTCCCTCAATCTAAACATTAAAAAAGGGGTTTTGTTTTACTTTGCAGAAACAAGGGATAATTTATTTAAATAAAGAACTTGTGGATGATTGTGGCAAATACTGAGAGCTTGTCCGTTTCACTAGAGGCAGGGTTTTGTTTTCTAGCCAAACTGACAAAGCAGTTTTGCTTCTTTTCACTTGTAGCTATTGCAGATATGGATGGCCACAGTATTTACAAGTGAAAAATGAAATCATATCCATTTAAGCCCCATAACAATTCAGGCTTTATTTATAGTCCATATTTCCTGCTGTTGCTCCTCTTTTGCCGTGGCGCCAGATCATTATAAATGTACAATGATGCCTTTGTTTGTGTCTGTTATGTTGGTTCATTATGCAAAAAGTGTACAAGAGATTTTACTTGACAGTTCTGAGAGAAGACATAAAGTCTTGTCCTTATGGTATTAGAAAAGTTAGTGTAAGTCTGATACTGTCATACCATAGTTAGTGCAAAACACTGACTGATATCTTTACCACATTCTGTTTAAAACATTCTTAATCAAAAAGAAACAATAAAGTGCTGATGTTGCAAACGACAGGGCATCATAATTCTGTAAGAAGACAGAATATTAATGTCAAAGACATTTGCATGAAGCCTTGTCTTTAAATATGCATTGTATCACGGTGGCACAGCTTAATCACTTATTCATCATTTTTTCCCACCATTTCCACTAGTTTCTGTAGTAATTGGATGAGATGGAGAATGCATTGTAATGACGAGACTGTCCCTGCATGCTTATCAGCTAACATGTAATCTTTTGGTTCAGCAGGAGGTACACTGTTATTTAGAAAAGTTAGAGAAACACCATGTGCACTCATTATATAATCTGTTGGAGACTAGCATGCCATCATGAGGCATTCTATTCATGTAGAGCAGCATTTGGCTAAGGGATAATAAAAATACAATTGTTATGTTGATGTCTTTTTATTTTCTATGCCACTGCTGTGGATGGCCAAGTCACAACCAACCCAGAAAGTAGGATGACATAAAAAGCTACTCAAATCAAAACTGGACATATACCTTGCTCTACTGCCCTGATATTATCCATCCATCCATCCCTTTTCTAACACATTTATTCCTATCAGGATGGCGAGGGGTCAAGAGGCGAGAGGTGGGGTCACTCTGGAGAGGTCGCCAATCCATCTCAGGGCAGCACAGAGACAAACAGGACAAACAAACATGGACTCACACTCTCACACCTAAGGAGAATTTAGACAGACCAATCAACTTGACCGTCATGTTTTTGGACTGTGGGATAAAGCTGGAGTACCTAGAGAGAATCTGGTGGCGCTGATTACATGGCCGCCTCACTTCTCTCAGCTTCCCCTAGGTCAGCTGTGGCTATAAGGTAGTTCGCCATCATCATGTGTGCATGAATGGGTGAATGACAGAACAGTGTATAGCGCTCTGGGCTCCTCCGGAGTAGATAAAGTGTCATACAACTGCTTTACAATGTTGTATGACATTGTGCAACATGTCATACAACATTTTAAACATGTTATCTTTAAAGGTAAATTAAAGGTGTTTAATTTACCTTTCTCATTAAACAGAGAAGTTGTGTTCTGACTGGAAATGACACAGGTGCCTTCCAAAAGATAATAATGTACAGGGGCTGTCATTGTGAAAACAAATGTTGTATTTATTTACAGCCGGCTTCTTGAACAATGACCTTTTGCAGGATGTCTGCTGAACAACTGTCAAATCATTATTTATTATACTAATTAAGTAAACCATAACATAAATTTTTTAATTATTATATTAAAAATTTGACGTTATATTACTATCTAAAATAAAAATAAATTAACTAACTGTATCACATAAATGTATTAGAGACCAACAGACTACTTAGCTGCATCTAAAGCATGTATATCAATATAACGGAGGGTTTTTTTCACCATGCAGTTGGACAAACTAGCCAAATATGACACTCAGATTCATGTGATTACTTCAGCTCCATCCATTCTTTACAGATAAACCCAGGTAGCCTCTTGAGATAAGATGTAGTGAAAATGCTTGGCTCTTCTGTCCTGCTGCAAAAGCTGAAAGATGTACAGATGTACATGCACTCAAAAACAGACATATGGACATACAAAACAGCACACATAATAAATTATATAATATAATATAAAAATCATAAAAGTGTCCCTCTTAACACACGCCCTCCTTACTCAGAACCCCTTTTCTCGCTCATCTGCATTCAGAGTAAAAAAGCCACTTGTGCCCACAGTAATGCTGAAAAATGATAAAAAAAATGTAGAGCAGCCAGAAGAAATGGGAACATTTTTGCTGTGCCTAAACAAAGCAACCTTTAAAAGCCCCTTTTTTCCATTTTTCTTATTATAAAGGGGGAAATAAAAGGTCTTTAACTTTTGTGTGAACACAGAATGTAAATGTCAGATTTCTGCACGCACAGAGCAGACCACAAAGGATTAAAGAAACCGAACGAGCACAAGTTTCTTTTTAGCTGCAGAGCTCTTTCCGACAATGATGGCTTAAAAACAGTAATTTAAAGTTTAGAGAGGTGTCCTGAGTGTTCAGACAATGGCGTTCCAACACCAGGATTCGGTGCATTTCAAGGCTTCCACGGACTTTCCATTATATCTCGGCAAAGCGCCTCTCGCTGCTGAAATTACAGGCTGTCTAGCTCAACGGAGTTTTATGGTCATTTCAGCCACTCAGCCCCCAGGGAAGTGGCAGGGGGAGCCCCCACAGAGGTAGACTTCTTTCAAGCAACCTGACACTTTAAACACAGTCATCCGGGTGAACGCTGAGTGCCTGTCCATCCTGCGTGGCAGTAATAGAAAACTAATGGTTTTTCCTATGGATTCTTATTCCTATCACTTGATGGCCATGACAAACAATGCGACTTAAATCAGATGAGTGTCAGTCCTGGAAACCATTTCCTAAAGATGGAGGAGAGGCAAGAAGAAAAAGTGTTATCAGACTTCATTTAAAACAGTTTATTGGGAGTCCTATCTCGTTTGGAGTCCTTTCTTCAGTCCTCTTTCCAGAAATATGAGCTTCTCTGCAGATGATAATATCGCTTGAATGTTAAGTTCCAGCTGCTGAGTCTTATCGCTTTTCACAGTCTTCAATCTAAAGAGGCTTTACAAACCGTATCTCATCTACATCGGGCACAACAATATGCCCCAACCAATAACGACCAGCGTAATAGCATTTACAAGAAGCAAATGGGAAAGAGCAAAACATGTTTGTTTCTTCTCTGACTTCTTCCTCTTCCCTTTCTTTCTTTTCACTTGTTCACCTCTGACCTTATCTATCTTCGCCTCCTCTCCGCTCTCCTCTCTTGTTGTCACTTTCGCTTCAGATGCTCGTGTGAATTTGACCCCAGTTCAGACAACATGACCCAGTGGCCCTCTGTGTCCTTTTGTCATTTAACGTCAAACGGAAAAACAAACAATGGGTTTAAAAAAAGCAGAGATTTGATTGTTTCTCTTTTTCAACAGTGTTTTTCCTAGATTCTGCATCACGCCTTAAAATGACATAAAAAATAAAAATACAACTATCTTTACAACATAACTCTGACCTTGTGGGAGGACCAGTTTGAATCTTTTGACAGCCTTCAGTGTCTTCCTGTATTTTTCTGAACCTGTGTAGCTACTGATGACCTTGGGACTTTGGTTAAAGGTGATTGTCTGTTTGATCCAAAAGCTATTTTCACCTGAATGTTTCTGGATTAAAAAAATAAAAATCTGCCATCTGTAGTTCTCACTGGGATTCCCTGGTCAATACTCTTAAAGGGCATTGCGCATAGATGATGTTCAGTCAAAAAACAAGACAGCTTGATGTGTATCGGAACATTTTCTTGACTTACTCAGCCAGAAACAAACAACAACAAAAGTAGGCTAACGTTACTGTTACTAGTATAAAAATACAAATTAAGAATGAATCTGAAAGTGAAATTGAAATAAAGTTAATGTATTTTTACAAAAACGTTGTTAAGTAGTCAGAGTGTTTACGTTAGCTGTGGCTTTTCTGGGAAGACTTTCCACAAGTTTCGCAGTGTGTTTATGCATATTTCTGTACAATCCCCCAGAAAATGCATTTGTGAGGTTAGATGCTGACGTAGGTTTAGAAGGCCTTGCAATCTCACCTCCAGGTTATCTCAAAGGTGTAGGGTCAAGGTCAGAACACTGCATCATTCAACGCCAGCCTCACTCATTCTTGTTTTCATGCTTTGTGTTCAGGACGACAGTCATGCTTAGAACTGGAACAATCCATCCTCAAAATGTCCACACAGAGTAAAAAGCATGAAATTATTGAAAATGTTTTGGCATGCGGATCCATTAAAAGTTTCTTACAGAGTTGGCAAGGGGCTGAACCTAATTAGAGTGCTGAAAAACATTTGAAGGAAAATTTTTTTAAGTTCGTTTAGGTGAAGAAAAGTAAGTGAATTTTATGGAACATCAAGTCCTATCATGCACAACGTATGTGTGTCACTCCGGTTCCACTTCTGGTTTGAATGGTGCAAGTATACCGGGATCAAGGCTGCAAAATTCACAGTGTCCATCTGTAGAGTTCCACTGCAAAAGTAGCAAGATACACAACTTTAGGTATTATGTCATCATTTCATAGTTTGTTTTGTTAAGTTTATGTCTTTTTCTCAATATCTGATGATCAGCTAATGAGTGATCCCCCAGTGCTCAGGTAACTATGAAGTGAATTAATTTAAAAATACGTCATACCATCAACTTTACTTTCAGTTCCAAGCCTCTGAAGAAGTGAATGAATCTTCATCAGCACAGAGAACGCATTGGCATCCTTTAGTGAACTTACTGTGTCGCTACTGTGACATTTGAATGTTGTGGGAGAGCAAATGTTTAGCAAACATTTTTTGACATCTCCAAAACATCTGTAGCAGCCGGGCATAACTGGAGATCAGGTTGTCTATGCTAGTGTTAAAAGCATGTGAAGTTGATCCTTTGTTTTCATGCATCATATCTTCTTATGTCAGTGAAATGCAAGACAGTTGCTAAATAGTGTGATATGAGAGAAATTTTATCAAACATTTTATCAAAATAAAAGCATCTATTATATGCAATACGTTCCAAAGAACAAAGTTTGCGCTGTAACTGAATGATTTCACAAAAACTGTAAACTTCACATTACATCTGAATATGCAACAAGAATAATATTAGATTGAATCTGTAGTGAGGTATTCTAAAAACAACCACTAAAATCAATGAGATACATGCAATTAAATAACTCTTAGTTACATAGAGAAAAAAATCTGAACATTTTAAACCCTGTGAATACTACAGGATGTAAAAAAAAAAAAAAAGAAAGAAAACTGAGGCTCCATTCCACACATTCACAACCACAAATTGGCCATTCTGTGGATAAGGAAAACACTCTATTGATAATGTTTCATTAATAATACATATGGAAGCACTGAAAGAAAAGACGGTAAAGGAAAGGACAACGCCTGGTCGGTAAAGATTTTCTGCGAGGCCATGTTCTCTTTGAGATTACAGTTAGGAAAGTAAATAGGCATTTACTAATCTCTGCATTGAAATGAAAGGCACAAGTCTTTTTCCAGCCTCATTCTTCTTACTACTTCAATTCCAATATCATTCTTTTTTTCACTCCATCCCTTTATACTCCTCTCATTTGTAGCCAGCAAGCTAAGCATGTCTCCACTGAAGGCGATGTCTGATTAAACGCTACACACTGCAGAAAACCGAACTATGTATGAGGAAAAAAAGGTCATCATTTGACATATGCTTTGCTTGCAAAAAAACAGAGCTTAGCACTATCAGAAAAGAAACACTTTGATAACTCGTAATGTAACCAGTGGGGGAGAAACGGTTCTGGCACTGCCTTGAGCACAGTCCTTTAAAGGTGAGAAAGAAAAATCTCCTGTTTGTATGAGTGATTTTATTCCCCTGTCTGGTTTTTGGGTTATTTTCATATTAAGTCTTGAGGCATTTGGGGTGGGAAGAATGGCAAAAAATAGACTTTGATGCTAATTTGCAGGACAGGTTGACCTGTCCTAGTTTGCTTAGGAGGATATTTGTGCAAGTTTTAGGTGATGAATTTAGGTTTAAACTAGCAATAATCTGTAGATATATTACTCAGCCGTAGAACCATTGACTTTGTGATACATATCTCAGTTTAATCAGGAGTTTTGTAACATTAAAATGTGTTACATTGTAAAGTTTTTGATTGACTCCTGAGACCATCACAAACATAAACCTGGGAATGTTTGTCAGAGTTTGATTTGAACTCACATTAACATCAAAGTCCTAGTTGACAGCTAGAAGTTCTGTCTCTGTTAGGATAGTTTTATGGAAAGTTTGAACAGCTACAGTAAAGCAAGTACACAGCCATCATAAAGTATGAGAAGCAGGGGCTTCAGTTTTAGACAGCTTCACAGTGTGAAAACATTCAGAGGGTATTATTCATTCATAATCTTTATTTAAGCAGGTCAATCCCACTGAGATACAAGGACTCATTTCGAGAGAACTGTTATTTTTTCTTTGTTATTTGAATCTCATGGTTTGAATGTTGACTGGATGAAAGTTTATCTGTTCTATGTACCTATTTAAATATCAAAAGACCCACTGCCGTTTATACTGTGTTATACAGTGACTACACTTTGTTCCTTCTTCCCTAAGGTCTCATTAGGAGCCACTTCACCTTCTAGTTAGTCATATGTTACGTGACCAATACAGCTGACCTCTGAAAGCATGTGTATGTCCCAAGGCAGGAGATGAACACACTGTGTAGAGTCATTTTAGTTTCATTCTGACAATTGAATTCACCTTGATTGAACTACTGCATGAAAACACAGCTTGTGACATGCTAGTTAGGAAAACGGCCATTTATCAACAAGTTGTAGGCATGAGTGTAAATTTAGCAATTCAGGATTTTAGTGTACAGAATTAGTAAAAGACTGATCAATATTTCTAGAGGAGCTGAACACATATTCTAGAGTTGTGGAAATATGCACTGTTGATATATTCTAGTTCGTTAAGAAAATGTTATTATTAGTAAGTAGTAAATTATATGACAAATGATGATTTCATTCACGAAAGGAAAAATAGCCGAGCTGTCTATATGTAGAAAGGTAATTAAATATGGAAAGGGTTACACAGTCATTGCCAAGGATTTAGGTCACCTGTGAATCACGGTGAGAGAAATTTTCCAAAAGTTGGAACAGCTATGAACTTGCCCAGAAATACCTAAATTTCTCCAAGGACTTTGACAACCTATCCAGGAGGCCACAAAAGGACCTTTAACATCATCTAAAGCTCTGCAGACCTGCAAGAAGGAAAACAGGCAAAAGTCATACCCAAAAGGACCAGAAGCAATGAACACAAAGGCTCTTTCTAACATCTTTGTGATCCCCAAAACCTTTCCACGTTTCTGTAAGCTGAGCATAAGATGTGTGTAAAACAAAAACAAATGCAAAAAGATGGTGTGACGTGAACTTAATTAGGTTGTTCATGCTAGAAAACCTTTCAGTGTGGCTGAATTAAAACAATTCTTCAGAGAGAACTAATTTCCAGTTGTCCTCCATGCCTGATGGTATGACTTTATAGTAGAATCATCTACAAGGTTGTAACTTTTTAAAATTTTATGTGCTGTGCAAAAGAAAACAATCCATCTTACAATATATGTATTTTATTAAAATATGGTATAAAAACTGAGAAGTCTTTGAAAACTAACACAGCAATTATTGTTTAAAAGCAGACAAGCAGAGTTTTGTGCATCAGAATAAAACAGTTCACACTACTACAAGCATTTATGGCAGAGCAGTGTTTCACAAATATTTCTGCTACTCAAACCATCCAAAACAATGGAGGAGACTTGTGATCAGCTGAGCAATTGAGCTAGTAAGTCAACAAGTGCATACAATAAAAACCAAAACAGCAGCAACTACAATTTAGATTGTAGTTGCTTTTGTTTCTAACTAAAGCAGAAGATCATTTCTATTGAAATTCACACAGCCAAGTTTGGGTTGATTATCAAAAGCACTCTGCTCTTCAACCATGCTGTATGTGAGACCCTGAGGTTGGGGCCGAACTAGCAGCCTGGGAATACTCCATGTCTCCTCACAAGTGAAAAAGCATAAACGTGTCTGAGTGCAAGTGTATGTGAGAGAGAGAAAAAGTGATGAGAAACGGATGATAAAAGTGCCGCAGCCTCCAGATTTCTTTCAGCTTTATCTCAGAAGCTATACAGAGTAATGTCATCTGGGCCAGTCTCTCTCCCCACATGGTTTCCCTCAGTGGGGACTTAAGTTGTCAGATACAAGAGAACAGACTGTCGAGTTAGGACAGTGTGTGCGTGTGTGTGTCTGTGGGTGCACAAGAGAGTGCTATCAATGAATTTTCAGCAAGCAACAACAACCTGATCCTGTATATCTCGCAAACTGGGTCAGCTTACCTGTATGCTCATTGACCGTTCCTCACCTGTCCACTTTGAAAACCAGAGGCCATATAACTCAATCAAAGAGCGCTCAGTAATCGTGTCGAGGGGGGAAATGAATCAAAGATAGAAGTGTTGCATTGATCTTCCAGAGAATCAATACAGTACAAGTACGAATTCAGCTCAATGCTCTTTGGGTTTGTTTTTATCGGGCATTTCTTTCACAAACCAACATGGGAGAGGATGGGAAGTGTCAGTGCATTGATGCCCAAGCATCCATTCGCGCACGCAAACATACCCGCCCTTTTCTGACAGAAGAAGAAAAGATAAATGTGGACTGAACAGTAGCAAGCAGAGAAATGCTTTCTGTTAGTTCGTGCAGGATTATGGGAGGCAGCTCTGTAATAACTGAAGCAGAGGTGCAACCAGGTGTTAGAAAACGCTGCTGTTCCACTTGTTCTCCATCCACCTAGTAAGCCAACAATCACCCCCACAGAGACCAAGGAGAGAATAAAATCTTCCAATGCAATATGCCACCCAGGCCCTCGCCAAAATGATATAATTGAAATCTTTTCAAATGTTTGCTCCATCTGGAACAATCTAAACCTTCTCCAAAGGCGAAATCACAGCCAATTTGGCAGCCAGTACTCTCAAGGTATACTTTCTAAAGGCCTTTACTTCAGCTAAGATGATTAAATAGCAGCTATTTCCAAGTGTAATGCTGATGTAAAATAAAGATGAAATGAATGTACCAATCATTCTTCAAGAGATGGAAAATAGACAGTTTCCTCTTAATCCTCCTCTGATCAGTAATTGGTGATAAAAAGCACAAAAAAAACCCAACGTATTTTCATTCCTGTTCGATACATGCACCAAAGAGGTCACTAAACACATCGATCGAAAGCATGTAATTTGATGCATTGTTTAAAAAGTGAATAAAAATCAGATGCATATTTAATGCATAAGCAGGGGTGATTTTGTAACTCTTTAAAAAAAGATTTTGGATTCACATCACTTATCTTGATCAAAAAACCAGCAGCATTTTTTTCTGTGTTGGGAAAAAAAATGAAAGAGCAAAAAGGGAATGCCTTGGAAATTGTATTGGCTAAGAAAAGTTTGACATCTTCAAAGTCTTCTAAAATCAGTTTCCACTGAGGATACGTTTTCCTGCAATCCCATCAGTACATGCATGTGCTGCACAGACAGTACTGTATAAAATAGCCTGTGGCAACTATTGCAAAAAACCTATAGCTGTTTGATCAAAACGCTGACCTCCCACTGACTGCAGTATCCCACATTGATTCTGAATACCTCCCCCTGCCATCCTCTACCTCTGTCTCATTTTATATTATCCTTTCCTCTTCCTATTCCCTTTCCTCTCTTTAGTAATCTGTTGTTCTCAAATAAATTGGGTCTGGCAAGCTGTGTATCTTCTTTTTTTAGTCAGACAGGTGTCTTTAGAGAAAGGTTAAGGCCTGTCACTGAATGATCCTTCCTTTGGTTAAACCAACAGAGAAGTAAAAAGAGACTTACTCAAGTCTTGTACTTTGCTGAGGTTTAAATGTTAAATATTTAAATGTTTCTTTTATTATATTCATTATCCTGATTGCTCAAAGCATTTTATAATGCTGTCTGTTTCTGAAACATAGACATACAACATGTTGGGTTTGCTACAGTGCCTTGTAAATGTGTTAATACCCCTTTAACCCACACATTTAACTGTATTTAAGTAGGATTTTGTAGACCAACATTAAATAGAAATAAATTTGCAAATATTTTCAACCCCATTTTTCAGCTTTATCTCTATAAACTCAACTTTCCTCAAATGTCTCATGATTAGTTAATGGAATCTGTAAGTGATCTGTTCTAACTTCTCAGCATAACTACTTCCTTGAGCGTTCCATGAGACGGTAGCGACTTGTTCTAACAATGAAACCAACGTGAAAGTTTGTTATAGAAAAATGATGACCAAACAGCATGGTGAAGACCAAGGGTCCCTGTGAGGGACTTATCCCGTCCCTAACAGGAGCTGCTTTTTGTATAGAATAGAATAGAAGTACTTTATTCATCCCAGCAGGGAAATTACTTCGCAGTTACAGCATAGAGACAAGACACAATAACAACTACCACTGAGTAGTAGTTCTAGATAAAATAAAAAATAAAAATAAAAAATAAAATATAAAATGCTGTTAATATAAGAAACAACTTAAGAGCAGTCCTTGCAAGATTCAAAAAATGCAGATATGTATATGTAAATATATGTACAGCAAGTGTGCCACAGTGCAGTTGTGCAAAATCGGACTGATTAGTGCAGAACAATGATTTAGCTTTTATTATACAGTGAGATGGCATGTGGCCAATAAATATTCTAATTTATCTGGTAAATGTATTGTTTTTGTTTGGAGGAAGTAACCTGCCTTTTTTTTTTTTTAAGATTTTTTTGGCTCTACAGTAGTGGCCTTTACCTGACAGTTAATTGACAGGAAAGTGGGTAATGAGAGAAGGGGAAGACATGCAGCAAAGGCCGCCAGGCCGGGAATCGAACCCGCGAGGCCTCCACACATGGACCGCGCCTAACCCCCGCGTCACCACAGCACACAATGAAGTAACCTGCTTTATTTAATATTTTGTTTTAATCATTCTCTCTTCTCTTTGAGGTCACCTGGTCATGTGTTGCCATGTCAGGCCAGTGCTGACAAGGACCTGGTGTTTCCAGTCAGCCTCACTGGGAAAATCCATTGTTTGAGAGGGAGAGGAGATGTTTTTGTTTGGGCCCAGATTGTTTTTGTTTTAGCTTTGTTAGAGTTAGTTGTAATTATGTAAATATTTTTCTAGGAATATAGTGTAGTACAAATGTATATTTCCTATCTGAAAATGTAAAATGTTGTCTCCACCCCCTAATTAGACCTGGTAGGAGCCAATACTTTAAACGCTGGGTGGTTTAGATCAGAGGGGGACTCTCCCTCCTGTTGATTGAAGGCATGTCATGCTGTGAACTGCAATGAAATGTTTGAACAATGACATAATCAAAAGATTCAGAGCTCTGCAACTTGCCTATCTGATCTCTGCATTTTTGGACATTATTTTGCTGCCTTGGCCAGAAAAAGGTTTTGTTATAGATCACAAACCTACAGTCCCACAGGACAAAAGTAATACATTTCAATAAAGTTATGGAGACGTTCAAAGCAGGGTTAGGTCAGCAAACAATATTCTAAAGTTTGAAATCTTATAGGGCCCTGCTCAATCAGTGATTTGAAATTGAAAATTGTATAACAACAAATGCAAATGTACAGAACTATTATTACTCAGAGAAGCAGTCAAGAGGCCTGTGGTAACTCTGGAGGAGCTGCATCCACAGCCTAGGTGGGAGAATTACATGATGGAGAATTAGTTGTACACTCCACAAATTGCGCTATTTTCACACTTGCTCTGCATCTTATCTGACTGGACTGGAGCTACTTGGCAAAGAAGATTAGAGACAAATTAAAATCTTAAAATGTCAAAAGCTACCCCCAAAGACTTGCAGCTCGTACAGCAGCAAAAGGCAGTTCTACAAAGTACAAACTCCAGTTTGCTGAATGCCAGTGCAGGCCAGACATAAAGAGGCAACTTTATATTCCCAATAAAATCCATTTAATTTAGAGGCTGCTAAATGTCAAAGTGTGGAAAGGTTCAAGGAGTAATAATACTTTTGAAAGGCATTATTACTATTCTATTTTAAATCAGGTAAAGTTATGCAAAAAGGATAGTATGAGTACTTTAAAAGTGTTGATTGTGAACTCTTCATGGAAAGATAAAATCGTAAGCCTCGATAAAGCTCAACAGCTCTTACATGACAGCCCTCATTTACTTCTGAAGAACAAGCAAAAAAAAAAATTGCATTCAAGCAATAAGTACTGGAACTAGAGCGGCTCCTGAGTGATTGCTGGTCTGTTGGTGAACGAGAAAGCCCGTGTCCACGCAGCAGCAGCGTGCACACACTCATCGAGCTGTTGACCTCAGAGGGGCTTTACGTGGCCGCAGATAATGAGCTTTAACGTTCTATTTCATCTTTCTCAAAAAGGAGGAGCACTGCAGACACCAGAGGGCCTAAAGGTCAAAGAAAGCAACTCGCTCTGAAAAGAGATAACACAATGCAGGTAATTATTGAGACAATCATAAATTGGAGGAGGCCTGATAGAGTTCCATTACTTTAGCTGAGTGGAGGGTGAATTTAGTGTTGGAGAAGAGGAACCATTAACACTATGAGTGTGCTACTCTCCATGGAAAGTATATAAGTGGAATTAGAGAAGGACCTGTCTGAACAAATTAATGCATGTGTCTAAAGAGACTATTCAGAATGTTTATGTAAACCATTTACATGCTGTACGTAAGGTTTGAACAAAGGTACAACTTTTGTCGATACTGAAGTAGCACTTTGACTTTTCAGTTGCAGAAATTTGGCATGCAAAATAGTATTTCTGCACAGATTGGAGATAAACGATGTCTTTTGGAGGAGAAGCATTTTGTAATTAGGAGGCGGTTGTTGATAGTAAAAGAGTAATAATAATAGTAATAGGCTCTGTGGCAAAAGTATTCACACGATTCAAAAAAGTTCAAATGCCCACTCTATGCCAGAGTATGTGTTCTGACATATAGTGTGATTCTACACGCCAGCGTGGCATGTAGTGGCACATAATTGATGCATTGTACATAAATGCACATGTTTTCTAGTTTTCTTTTCGTGTTCATTTTTGTTTTAACAAACAAAAAGACCTGGAAACCTTCTGCCTTATAGCCCTGGCTGCAGGGTCATTGTTCTGCTAAACTGTGAATCTCTGTCAGAGTCTTTTCCAGCCTTTAGCAGGTCTTTTACCAGGATTGCCTTGCATTTAGCTTCATAAATTTTTGAGTCAACTCTGACCATTTTCTGGATCCACGATGAAGAAAATCATCACCATAGCATGTTGCTGCCATCGCCATGTTACTCAGAGGAGTGGGTGTGTTCAGGGTGATGTGCAGTGTTAAGTTTTCCATTCTACAGTATTTAGCATGAAGGACAGATTTGTGATTAACAGTTGTGCTGTAGGAGTTTGTATTTATAATGTGATAGAGTGTGAAAGCAGAAAGGGGCAGACAGCGCCTTTGTTCCTCTGATCTGACAGGTGGTTAATCTTCATTAGTGTCATAAATCATCTTAAAAGCATCTACGATTATTAAAACATTGCTCATTTCAACACAAAGAAGACAAGAAATTACAGAGTATCAGAAGGAGCGTGAAGCCCCCCGATGGTCAGTACAGGGACATGACTCTCCAGTAAAAGATCTTGACGGCTGGTTTGGCCCCAGGCACTGTGTTTCACCTCCTCCAAGCAGAACTAACACAAGGAAACATGTCACGGCTGGGTAGGTGTGAATTAAATCTGGCTGCTGGAATCCAATAGAGGGCCCATGCAGCCAAAGTGATCCACTAATGTTTTGTTCAGCTTAATTGAGCATTGTCCCTTCAACTCAGCCTCACATCTTCTTCTTGCATCTAATAGCGGCGGCTCACTAAATGTCTAATTACCTGAAGTTACACTGGAAAAATTAGTAAACTTTATGATGGTATAGGAGACAATCAAAAAGTGCAAACGTGTAGCTCCAGTAAAATTTGAAAACTAAAATTGACTTGGATGTGTTAGATTTTTCAGAATTTGTGGTTTAAACTAAGAACACAAACTCAAATGCAGTCACAAACGAACAAAAAACCCTCCAGCATATCTTTTCTTTTTACTTCACCTGCAGAGTGCATCTGCGCGACAAACTCGTCGCAGCTCCAGACAGTTAGGCTTCTCCTTATCTGTGTAAGAGCAATCAGGAACTATCGTCTGCCTGCGTCTCTCGGCACAGCCTTCAGACTGGCAGGGACAGAAGATCAGCCGTTGGCTTAACTCTGGAGGCACGCGGTCCATGAAGGCCCTCAGAGTCTTGTGGCAGCGCTTCCTGTTGCAGCTCTCTCCTTTATTGGTGTCACTCCGGCTGCAGGTAGTGATGTAGCTGCTGCGGTGCCTCTTGCAGAGGGAGTTTAGGTTGCAAGCCTTAGTTGCGTTAAGGCAAGGGTTGCAATCCTTCTCTCCTTCAGGACACTGGAAGGGCTTGGGGGTCAGTGTGTGCATTCCTAAAAGTAAAGACATGGAACAAAGAAGACAAGTGAGAACAAAATTAGTGTAGAAGAAAAGAAAGCTAAAGGAGAACATGCTGCATTACCATTAAAACTAACAGAAGTCAACACTTAAATTATACCACTGTGTGTAATGAGTGTGACAAGACAATATCCCCAGTTCTAGCTTGAACTTCTGATACAACTTCTGATCCATGAGCACATAAATTTTTCAGCTGAGTCTGGGACAAACAGACCAGTCAATGTTCCTCCAACTTGTTATTGTCAAATTCTCTTGAGTTTGTGTGAACTGTAGCCTCAGTTCCCTGTAGCTGACAAAAGTTGCAGAAATATCTGTTGCTTGCCATTTGGGTGCCCTAAAAACAGACAAAAGTAGGACTCATCTTTAAATCCTTCAAACAAGGCCTATTCTTGAAAATAGCAATTTTGTTAGAATAAGATTTGATTTACTTTTAGGAGTAGTTTTATTACACTGTACTTTATACTCAACTGCAAGCAAAAAGAAAAGGCGTGAAATACAGACACACCAAGTTAAAGTAAGACTTATTTATTACGCACATGCTTTGCTACTTTAAGGCAATTTAACACCTGCTGAGCCTGCTGTGCAATTTAACACTGGAAGAAATTTATGATGTTCTAAACTGCATTTTTATATTTACATTGCGACAATAAGTCTTTGTCTCGTAGGTTGTTTGGTTTTTGTTTTGTTTGTTTAAATGAAAGAAAAAAACTGATTTGGAAAAGTGACATAATGACATAAATTTTAAATATTAAATCAGACGTTTGGTAAGTTACTCAGTACTTCAGTACTAATTTATTTCATTAACTGAAATAAATGAACAAATAAAAACTTTTTTACTCTTACTTGGGTAATTTTTTAGATGGGTGCTTCTTAGTTTTTGCTCATACTTCAGTACAATGTTGGATACCTTACCCTCCCTAAAGAAGATTAATTAGGAGGAGCCTATTGATAAAAAACCAAAAATTTGCAAAACCTGCAGAACTTTTTCCACATTCAGTCAAATAATGATTTCAGATAACAGATTGTACTGCTGTTCGAAGTAAGTCATTCTTGAAGCAGGACAGGTGTAGCAGACTGAACATGGGGTCATTTCTCATGTCTTTGTTGCTGTAGTATTTCTAATTTTCAAGCATTTCATCTATTCAGAGCAATATTTATGTTTTTTTAAATGCTGATAGAATGTAAGTTTTCTTTTTCATCAATATCTGAAAAATAATTTAAATCACTCATGCTGGAGATTCTTCTTTTTCTGAAGCAAATTTGTTATGTAGTTCCTATATCTATTAATATGGCTCACTCATTTTTAGTTAAATATGTTACGATTAATTGTAGTGAACAAGCGTGATTCTTTTAGTTCATGTTGCAATATTTAAGCGAGCGCAGCCTGTGCCCTACCTCACGGTTCACGTTCTGACTTATCAACATTGACTTCACCTCGTTTCATGAATCCCCAGCAGAGAGACTTCAATATCATCTTTACCTCTGATATTTCAAACAGCTGTAAGCCAGCAGATGGATGCCTCCAGCCAGGCCCATCTACTCCACCTAAATCGATCCAGGCTGTTACAGACCTTGAGTCAAATATAAATAAATTAAGATATGATTTCAGATTACATGTTGATGAATTATTCATTAACCGTTGACAGCTGATGTGATTACCATAATACCAGGTGATTATCAAGTTGTCATATTGTTACGAATAATATTTAAATTTATCTTTCAATGTTTTGACTTAATGGAGCAAACGAGAAACGTTGTCTCATTATTCATTCGTTTTCCTTGGATATGTTTCCACCAACATATCCAAGACCTTGGATATGTTGGTGGAAAAAAAATAACACTGCGTCGCACAATCCTGTAACGTCTGCCCGGGATCCGCTAAGGTCAGGGAGACCATGTTGTTGCAGAAACAGTGTCTTGTTCATCAGTTCCATCCAGTTGCACATTTTTTATTTTTGAGTGACAAAAACAACCTGAAATTACCCACCCAGCTATAGGTCATAGTTAAGAAAAACAATGTCATGTTATTAAACTTGTTTGAATGTTCTCAGATGCTGTACCATTTTGGTAATAAGAGAAAAAAAACTTTTCTCATGAAATATACTTGTAATAAAGCAACTTTATGTTCACTGGTGGCACCCCTCTCTTGCATTCAGGCTATATTAGAGAAGTTAACCTTCTTTCCCCTGTAGATAATGATATTTCAGAGGTCGTGGCGGCACGGTGACACTCTGAGAGATTCATCTCTTATTCAACAGAACCAATCTCCCTCCATGTCTATCAGACAGCCTGAAGCAGGAAGAGGACAATCTTTTTTTTTTAAAGGGGTTGTGGAAGATGCACAGGATTGTTTCCCCATGTTGCGTTGCACGTTATCAATCCTTGAAATTGGGGGAGAGAGCACATAAAGCCCCAAAAGGGGGACAAAAATAAATAAGCAAAATTAATGATTTTGTGGTTTCAGGGAAACAAAACTCGCAGCCCCATAAGACTAATAAAATTCCAGAAGATCATCCTAGAGGGAAGGAAGCACATTTAAATGACCTTCCCTTTCAGTGTTGCTATTAGTAAGATGTCTTAAGATTGATTTAGTAAGAACTCTGATAAATGGATGGGTGCTAAGTGTTTTAATGTGAGCTTCTTTGTTCAAATGTTACGTTTTATTTGACTCATTTTTAGATTACAGTATCCTCATGTAGAAGGCTGTTTGTCCCAACACTATCAGACAGTAAGTGTAAACTCAACATATTCTGAGTATTATTTAAGTGTCTTTTACTTTTGTGACATTTGAACAGATTTCAAACACAATGGACTTCGTTTATGAAAACTGGACTAGATTCACTTGTGATCTATGGAGCTGTGGAAATAGTGGCCAATCCCAGCATGTGGAAAGTGAGACTTGATAAGTTTACTGTCTGAAAACAAACAATCTTCATGTAAATTCAACATCCTGCAGTGAAAGAGCAAAAAGGGTGACACTCTCACAAATATTTTAGAGCACAAAACCTAAAATGAGGTTTTTCCTCGCAAATACATTTTCTACAAATGTTGCAGAAAATATGGGTAATGCTGAAGGAGGTTGTGTTTCTGTCATTACGTCTCAGAGCACCAAAGGAAATCTGACTATGCAACACAATATTGTGCAGAACTGCACAGGCATAAAATATATTACCGTTTGTAGGCCACGTTCCACCAGCTGATCCAAAGCAGGCCAATCTCCCTTTCAGTACTCCAGAGTAGTGATTCACTACGGCCTGTTATGACTTTCATTTCTCAAAGCATAATAAAGTTTTACATTCTGACATAACTACATAATTAGATGTCTTTGAAATCAAGAGCCAGATATTGCTTTCCATACAAAAATGCTGAATCCAGAAGAATCCTCATCTTCCTGAGTGTAATTATGAAAAAGACATTAACAACACTGGCTGCTTCAATCATTTTACATGCTGGTCCAGATCTTGTGACATTTTATGTTCTGCTTAGCAGGTCAGCAGTTAATCACAGACACAGCTCAGATTCATAAAAGTAACATTATTGTAAGAATTAGTTTGCCCTACAATAAAAATATCTAAAGTTATTGGCTACCAAACATAGTTTTTGCACTAATATGGACCAATAATTCTCCAACACTGAATTATATTTTTGCTGGTTCAAGCTGACATAAATTTATACAAACAATCTGAGACTTGGCCTGGAGTTTTTTATTTAAACATATGGCACATTCATAACTAAACCCATTCATTCCCAGATTTGTAATAAATGGATATCCAGTCACAGTTTTAATATGGAGATATGGCTCACTGCCGTGGCTTTTTGGAACAGTAGGAGTTAAGTGTTGTTAAGTTAATTGTCAAATGTGTCTCAAAAGAGTTTTATATTGCTTACTATATTCAGTCAAGGTAAAGTATTGCTCCTATATTTTGCATTATGTAAGAAAATATGGTGACTAATGATGCTAAAATGTAGGTTTTATTTGCAGCTTCCAATTTGGCCCTAAATTTAATGACTATTGCACTAAATAAGTAACTTTCACTGCGTTTAATCATCACCAGTTTGATATCTAGAAACAACTGATGCAATCAAGTCTGAAGTGCTTTTTTTCCAGCTTGAGATATTCTATCTGTAGCAACACAAAAACAGCAGCTAAGGAGGGTTTTGATGTCTCCCGGTGCCAGCATTTAACCAAAAACCTCTACTGACAACCCTACACTAATTTTTCTGCCCATATGCATGTTTTATAAAGATGGACCCTTGCAGGAGAATTAATCAGTCATTTCAGACGGGAACAAATTGGTTCTTACCCTGTTACACCAACAGCTGAAAAAAAGAACTAATTTTAACCACAGTCTACAATGAGGCCGAAGCGCGGCCCAAGTTTTACTTAAGTGGGCCGACCTCAAGCAGGGCCAGAGGAGAGCAATACGGTCCAGCTGGTGGAAACGTTCACAGGGCGACTGTCCAGTAGTTCAGGCTGCATTACATTGATGGATTGCAGCTTCTAAATCTCCCCTGGCCATCTGCAGCTATAATGTGGGCCACTGGGGGGGTCTGAGATGAAAAGAAAATAGGAGAAGGATGAGCTCCTACAATTTATCTGACCAGGCTGAGCAGAGCCTGCAATGGAGGCTGCGGCAATGGATGGGTTTTTACTACCTTTGATTGGGAAGCAAAGATGGAATCTGGTGCTGGAACCAAAAGGATGTCCTAGCGGGCATAAGACATAAAGCCCACTTGATAGCTCTAATGTTGTTACACTCTAATAGGAAAGCATGCAAGTGCAGGAGGCGAAGAGGTAGAGTTGAGAGGGGAAACATTTAGTATTGTGTTACAGAGTTATAATTGATTTTCCAAGTGCATCACAATACAGATTTTCAGAAAACACGTTGTGCAGTAATGTTCGGAGAAAGCAGCTGATAAGCTGGTGAGATGAGACGTTTAAAAATGGAAAAAGCTTTAAGAGCAGAGTGAAGACTTGTGGCGGTTGATTACTGTAGCTGGTCATGATCGAAGGATGAAGTGAGAGGATACAAACAGATTAAATGGCCACTCACACAGACAAGCTGGGGAGCTTTCAATTAATGGAGCCTAGTTCAGGAAAAAAATGCACAGTGCCCAAAATAATTAACGCAGCTCATCAGCGGTGCAATCAACTGCTCTCAGCATAACAATATACCCATCTACAAACATAGCAGTTGCACAGAACAAGTAAGTAAAGCTGACAAAGTGAAAGGCTAGAAAATTGGAAGGATATGCTAATTGAATATTGGATGTGGGATCAATATATACCAAAAGTCATGTAAATATTAGGACAGTCTGGTTACCAAAGTTGTCAAAATATACTAAAGACTTAAAAGTCAAAGTCCTTCAAATGCAAAAAACACTATCAAAGTGATTAGTTTTCTTCTATTGTCTCTTCTAGCATTCTCCCCCAATGTTAACACTTAATGGTGAAATATGATCTTTTTTTTTTCTTTTATTAAACATGACAAATGAGAACCAGTTCATGTTGGAGCTGACGATATATTTCAAAATGTTTAGGTGGTGAACTTGAAACTCCCATGAACATTTTATCCATAATAAACATAGTAACTCTTTGTGGATCATAAATCAGAGTTCTCTAGTGGTGATGTAATGGTGCTACTGATTTTGACAAACAATGGAAGAGAAGTCAAGACAATGAGGTGAGAAAGAAAGAAGTGGTTAGTCAGACAGCCGGATGGTGAGAAGCAGGCCGTGTTCTGGTGAAGAAGAAGGGCATAGTCAAAATGAAACTGAGCAAAATGAAAAAAGAGCTTGTAAGAACAGAAAAAAGCTGATAAAATGGGGCATGCACTTTGTATTAGGATTTGGATACTTTAATTCCTTAAGAGTAAGGGATCTTCTTTCTTAAGTAATTGCTCTCTGTCAGCCTAATTTGAATTCAGCATTTCATATATCATCCCGTACTCGAGGGACGTTACACTGCAGAAAGGATGGGGGAGTTTGAGGGTATGTGGGGCTTGGGGGTCTAGAGGTTCATGCTAGGTTAGGAGTATAAGGTTGACTCCTGGTATGTTCTCGGTAATTAGGAAAGGTGCCAAAGTTTGAATTTAATACAGCCCAGGGTGAGCGTGCGAGAGCTTGTTAGGAAAGTCTTTAGTCTGGACCCCGAGGAGTGTGTCAAGCATTTCCGTGTCAAAGGCCTCATCAGTCATTAGCGCTATATTCTGTCGCAGTAGGGATTTCCAGAGGGGAGGAAAAGGAGCCGCACTGAATCTACGAAATCATCTCTTTAAGCTTTACCGAGCGGGTTATGTGAGTGGATTTCATAAAAGGCAGGGCAGTGGAGTTCAGAGAAACGCAGGGTTTCTCAGAGATCAGCTACATTTTACAACTGAATATGAAATAAATGCAGCAAATCGAAGCAGTTTGAGATCGAGAGGCTGCAAGAAGTCATGGACATTATGCAATGTAGCAAAGCTAAATATTTTTACATGGAGAACTCCTTAGATAACACTGGGCTTCCAGAGAAGCTGTGAGTCACAACAAACACAGGTATATATTCTGAAATGTTTATAAAAATTTCAAATTTACCCGTGTAGCACCCTCGTTGACACTCTTTATTCAGCTCTCTCAACACTGATGATGATACAAAAAGCTTTGAAACTGCTTAACAAGATGTGTATTCAAAGGTTTGCCTGTGCAATATTGCTTTAATGATCAGCTCTACTGTTCATTATCAGCATTCAAGTCAACTGAAACAACACATTCTGTTCTCTGACGCTGACTTTCTCTGTAAAATGCTGACTACTGCAAGGGGAGTAGAAGCAAGTCTCATTACAAATCCACTGAGGGACAAGCTAAGGCTTTACTAAGAGTGAACTGATTAGGAAATGCACACAGGATAATGAAGCATATTAGCAAAAGCAATATGAACACACATGGGGACAGCTGCAGGCATACACAAAACTAATCTTGCACAAATCCATGCAAAGCTACTCTTGCACCCCAAAGCGATTGGAAACCTTAATGTACATATGCTAATAAAAAAAACCCTGCTAGTGTTTGCCTAAGTAACAAGAATTGTTATGACAATGGCGTGAAAATGTCAAACATTTGCAGCAGCATACTTAGCAGAGCTGGTGCACCGTTCCATCTCCGCAGCTGTACTACAAGCAGCTTTCTAGATTTAATTGGATGGCGGACATACACTGCTGAGAGGTGAGGGGCTTAGAGTGGAGAGGTGGAGGGTCTAACTAAAGGATGTTAAACCTAATTCCAGGAGGAAACCCTGCATGGAGGATTTTCTGCTGCCCTTTGCTCTCGATAAGTTAATCAGCTCAGCACTGAGTCAAGAAAACAGAACACACTACAAAATACCATGTTGCAATTATTATAAATAATATCTCTGCATCTTTTGTAGAAAAATGCCACTTATTTAAGCTTTGATAAAGGTTAATTTTTGATTACGATTCATCCCCACTTTTCACTGTATTTCCTTGTTTCCTGAGTCCAACAAAGACTTTGTTGATATCATTGAACAATACAACTAATCTGGAGAAATCTACTCTCACACTCAGAAATTTTGCCAACTTCTTTAAGGATTTTTTATTAAAAAAATTAGACAACCATGCAACATTTCTAGAAGTATTTCTGTTGATTTAAGTGGGGCTTGAAACCATAGTCAGTTTGTTTATGCACAGAACTTCATGCTCCAGTAAACTCATGCATTACTAGTGAGTGTGAAATCTACTTGAAGGACAGAAGGAAAGAAAAAAGAAAAGAACAAAAATATGCTTTTGGTTTTAAATTTGCTATTATTTCAAGGAGAAGTTTATGAGATATCTCTTCCCACTGCTATCCTTATACCCTCCACCCACTAAAGTCCGACACCTAAAACAGTTGTCTGCAAACTTTACAGCATAAAGAGCCATCTCTGCTCTCAGGCCAGCCAAATAAAAACTTGCTTAGAAATGTGCATGTCACTAAAAATTTTAGAAGTTTAGATATCATTTACAACAATGTTGCCATGTGTGTTCATCCCTGTGTGTCGATTGTTTTTTTTTGTTTTGTTTTTTACCATCAACCTGCCAGGGAATTACAGATGAAAATTAGCCCTTGTGGCTAAATTTAGCACATTTACATGATTGTTTAAAAATATTCATATTGATTAATATGCACTGTACCTCATGAAATAAATTCAAATTCGAATTAGATCAATATCTACTCTCTATTTTTATTATTTTAATTACATTTTTTTTTTAAATTAGCTAAAGACGATGGATCTTTTTTTTCCGTAGGATGGAAAATTATGTTGAATATGCATGTAGGTGCCAGCTTAATGAAAAATAAAACATAATATTGATACTTTCAGAGTCATTCTATGCAATGCAATATTTGCAATGCAAATATTGAAAGACAAAGAATCTGCATTTGTTATTCTATCTATATTTAAAGACATTTAGATATTTCTTTTGTAAATTTTAGTCAAATTGATTAGGAGAAATTGTGGACGGTCCAAACAGCCTGAGACACAGGTTGCAGACCCCTCACCTAAAGGTATCTGTTGCCATTTAATTCAAGAAGCATATAAGCTGATTCATCATGAACTGTGATCAGTTTCTTTCTTGAAAGCACAAGCAGCTTCAATAAGCCTATGCAGTACAAACCGATGAATCAATAATCAGGCACAGAGATGTCTGTAAAGAGGTGTAATGAGATCTCATGATATCAAAATGTCACCAAATGAAGTGAAGTCTGTCTCATGAAATACTGTGACATTCAGATATGAAGATGAATGCTTTAGACTTGGTATTCTGCATTTTGTTCCTTCTCTTATTTTGAAGTATGAAAGAAGTAGTTCTTGACTGACTATCGAAAATACAGAGACAGACAAAATATTAAGCTTTTGAGAATATTAAAACCTAACAAACCTGATAAGCTAAAATAGTGTGGGCTGGAATATTTAAGATTATAATGTTGATAATATATGATGTCCAATAATGTGCAACTTTCATTAGAGCTCTCCTTTTTTTTCTTGAAAGCTCAAGATTGTTTGTCATTTAGTGTTGTGAGATTTCGCCCTTAATCAGTATCCATGTCACACAACATGTTGTTCAGTGAAGGAAGATCAGCGGCTTAATTCCAAATGTGAAAAGATAAAAATTCATCCAGCTGGATGAAATATCAGTTTCTTTGAGTCTATTATTTTTAAGGAAAGATAAAGCAATTACTTTTTTCTTGTTTCTGCCCTTGTTGAAAGGATCCTAATTGTGTTGTTGTTTTTACAAATAAAGGTTTTGAACCAAGTTGCAGATTCAAGCTGTTCTTTTTGTCACTGTTTCACACAGATGAACACACATCCTTCCTCTTTGTTACTCCACCAAGTGAGATTTAAAAAAATGGGCACGACTGAAGGAGTGTGGGGTTATATATATCAGATACCGCCACTGCTTTCTGTTGCTCTGTTTGCTTTGTTTTAGATCTGTTAGGATTACCTGACAACATGGTTCATTAGAACACATTAAATTACCATTACAATGTTTTTTGTGCAAGCAAATGTATTTTAATTGAGACAGTATCTACAAATCAGGATAGTTGCAAATGAGCTCCTAACACAAATATATCAGTTGTAAAATGCAGGAAGCTATTTCTTGTTCTCCTCCCCCTTCATCATAGAAAGCGAGAGGTTCACCACCAGGTATGAAAAAAACACTGGGGCAGGGCTAAGAAAGACAAAGTAAACAATTACATTTTATTTGGCCTAGGTCTTCATGTGATTGCCAAAGATTGAAGGGGAAACTTGGCTCTGACAGCGTTTTGTAGCTTGTTCTATGTGTTTAGGGTTCATTCAAAAGTAATAACACTACTACTACTATTACAATCAGTAGTAGTAGTGATACTACTGCTACCTCTAATAATAACAATAATGATGATAAAGTATCAATCAGGGCAGCAGCCAAGCAAATGAAATAGCTTACTGGAAAGATCAGTTTAAGAGCAAAACACACTGTGAGTGGATTGTTAAACAAAAAGCCAGAATTTGCCTTTCACTCTTTTGCAGCGTTATGTGATTGGCTCCCGGTCTAAAGTGTGGTTTATTGCATTAGTGTCCAGAAGCACAGAAACAAAACAGGGGCAAAGTTGTCTTTGTCGTTATTAATATTAATAACTCCAAGTTCAGTTTGTGTATCCTGACAAGGTGGTAAATATTGGGAGTTTTGCCAAAATACAACATTTTAGAAAAGTCTGCTAAAAGCAACATAGTGGGTTTCTAGGTAGAGGACATTCAGGTCACCTAATGTCCAGAGGTGGGCACAAACTAGGTGTCAATAAGAACTGTAAACAGGGCCTACACAAAGTTCAGAGTTTAAGCTTGATTTGTTGGCTTTAGTAAACATTCAGCCAAACTAACCACTTTAAGCAGATTCTTAAGTGAATTTTTAAAGTATATATTTTTTCAAGTCAGACATACTTTTTCTCTGAACATTATAGCTCTGATAGAGAAATTGTTCGCGCAGCAAGTCTTATATATTTGAGCCAGAATATGGTGCATGATGGATGGTAAAAGTAACAAGCAGTGCTGAGGATCATGATTATTTTCAGAACTCAAATCTACTTATATTCCTTTTTGAAGTTTCTGCCACCATTATGTGGCACACCAGCACAGCCATCAGACACCTGACATGCAAATCCACTGCTATTTACATTAAACACTAAGCACACAAACAGAGTGGAGGACTTAATTTTGTGACATGTGTGAAACTGAAGTGGGTGACGGTGCCCAACGCTCGCCTTGATATTAATGCTGTAATTACTATCATGTCTTGGATCGAATGTGCAGTCATGTCTGGGCTGAGCGGACCCATCATAAGTCTATCTGCTTGTCTATCATTTTTAGCAGAGGTAGGAGCTGATGTGGCAGACTTACAGGCCCTGAATGGATAAATAGTTGATACTCAGAAAAAAAATCCAACAAGCCAGTGGCAGTTTCTGATATGGGTGACATGGGCAACCGCGCAAGCGGGCAATCTGTCAGGCAGCGCTACGAAGGCATGAAAGAGTCCCACTCTATTGTCATCTCATTTGGGGAATAATTAGAAAAAGGCTCACATTTTTTACTAAGACCATCCAGAATGTAAAGATGAAACTTAGCTGAGCATTGACCAGCTGAAACACTGCTGATGGAGGAGAACAAAGCCTCAAAGAAGAGCATTTTATCTATGTGTTAATACCAGAAAGTTTTGAATCATTGAAACAACTGAATATAAACGCTGTCCTCATTCAATATGACAGATCCCACAAGGATCACTGTGTTCCTTCCTTTTAAATATGGACTACTCGAAACTCGCAACTGCATTTCGAGGAAAACAAAACCAAGTGGCTTTGGCTGCTTTATAGTATTAATAGGAGAAACAATGTGTCTATATGTTTCATTTGCTTCCAAATTAGAGAGAGTGCACATTACATTATATAATTTATTTTCTTTTCTGCTCAACCTGCTGAACCCTATTTTCTTTTTCAGACAAAATCTTAGAGAGCAGAGATTACTTTTCAATTTTCTCCTGCTCTCTGAAAGAACACTTTCCACTGGCCTCCTCAACCAACGAGATATCACATATTCCCCTGCTTCCCATACAGTAACGTTTTCAAACATGAATATGAATGTTTCCCAGTGCCATGGCAAACGTAGTAAGAACTGCGTGTGTAATTACTTAGTTTGTTTGCCCGTGGTTTACTCTCAGTGCCACAATCAATTATGCTGCCCTCAAAAATGGTAAATAACGAGCAAAGCTTGAGGCTAAAAAGATTTTTGGAAAGTGAATTCAATACTTCACCTCCGAGAGAACGGGAGAAACAGCTGAAGTAAAATGGATACAGTAATGAGTCCCCTGTTGTATCTTGTTATGTCTAGATACATCCTACTGCATTACTTCTTTTTGCCCTGGCACACACATTTTTGCTCCTACATTACAAACTTTATCATAACAAACTGCACTTACAACACATTTGACTTTTTTATTTCGAGTGCTGAAAATCTCAACAAAGATGTAATACACTCTTTTAATGGTAGGCTACATCATCTTCTTTCAAAACTAATGACACTAACATGATCCGCTTTATTTGTTCACATTTTTATAGTCAATTTTTCAAATTATGCTTTTTTTTCTCCCAAAATGATTGCGGTTCTTTATGAGATTTCAGAAAATATGCAATAAGCAGTGCTACATTTGGCAGTAGAGAAGAAGAAATACACTGTAGTTGGCGTTTGTGGATTGATTTGGAAAACAACAACAACAAACAAATGGAGCACCCAGTGGAAATTTCTGTGAGAACATGACGAAGGCAAATAATCTTGTGCAGTTGAACTCAAGGT
Source organism: Xiphophorus couchianus (assembly GCF_001444195.1). Classification (NCBI taxonomy): domain Eukaryota; kingdom Metazoa; phylum Chordata; class Actinopteri; order Cyprinodontiformes; family Poeciliidae; genus Xiphophorus; species Xiphophorus couchianus. Next base: position 21,104,502 of record NC_040239.1, read on the forward strand.
TTAGATATCTCCAATCACATCCATTATATAGCCCTGTAGTGCACTACCCATTGTAGCTGTGGTTTAAAAATGTGGGTAGGTGCATTGATTTGTTACATCCTGGCAATGGTAACCAACAGATTAAATAGCAGGCTATAACTCTGAGCTGTTTAATTAGTAAAGCAAAGAAGAAATCACAGTAGAAGCAAAATCAATGGTTGGGAAAAATGCAGTGTGGTGAACACAGAACTGACTGTGCGGTATAAATATCACAACCAACAACCAGGGTATATCAAAGGACAGATGAAGCAATAAGCCCCTTTGTAAACCTGCTTTTTGACGACAGCTCCTTCCAAAGCTCTCTTGAACTTTCAAATGCTTTGTCAGGTTGCAACTCCAATGCATTTTATTGGGATGGCAGGCCAACTCAAAGTATGGATATATAGTAGAAGGACACATTGTTTTCCACATTTTTTTGTCATTAGAAATCTGAAAGCCAACTTGAATCAAAAGTATATACAGCCCATTTTTTTCTACTAAAGAGAAATATCCCAAGCAGAATGACTGTGCCACCATTATGTTTATCTGTGGAGATGGATGTTCAGAATGACCTGCACTGTTAGTTTTCCTCCACACATTGCATTTTGCATCTGGGCCAGAAAATGTACTTACTATCTGATGTGATCCTGGCACCTTATTCCCAATGCATGCTCTATACTGTGTGTGTCTTGTGGCAAACTGTAAGCGGGAGTTTGTATGGCTTGCCGCTAAGCTTGGCTTTCTCTTTGCTTTTTTCCATATAGACTTGTTTTGTCAAAAGATACTTATCCCTTGAGTTGTGGATCTCTGAGAGCTCTCCACAGTCACCATGGCCCCCTTTAGTTGCTTCTCTGATTGTCTCAGGTTCTCAGGATGGTTATAAATGAAATTTATAAAAGACATTTCTTCAAAGGTCTGCAGTTGTTTCATTTTCCAGTGACACATGAACAGTGCTCAATTAAATGATCAATGCTTGAGAAATGACTTTTAACTTGTCAATAAATTTATCCCTGACCTTGGTCTTCATGGTCTTCTGTTTGTTCACTAATGTATCCTAACAAAACATCTGAATGATTATCAAGATAAAGTTACATACAGCCCCACAGTGGCACATTATCTTACTTAAGGATATTGAATTCATGAGAGCTTAACTAAACGAATGCAACACCTTTCAGATTTATATTAGTAAACAAAGTTGAGAACAATATTTAAGCCAAAAAAACCCCACACCAGTTCAGAAAATATAATCAATACTGTGAAAAGCAGAAAACTGCTTTTAAATTAACTAGATAGCAGGTTTAGAAGAAAGTCTCTACATTTTGCTCCTTGTAATAAGCTCTTTTACACTCTCTTTTGAAAGTGTGAACGGGCAGGATGAGCTCAATGCTGATCTCAGTTTAGATCAAAGGAGGGATACCTGAAGAGATGGAAGCCAAGCCAAACATGTCGGGTTGCCGGTTGGGGGCTACAGGTTCATACGGAGATGAGTCTTCCATATCTCCACCTGAAACAACAAATGAATAATATTTATTACCACTGAAGAAACCCAAATCACTCTAACACTGAGAGAAAGTAACTTGGATCATGGAAACTAAAGACAGAAAACAGATGTGGTCACATTCGCAACAAACAACATTCATAGTCTTGCACAGATGAGCCAAACAAATTTATGCACTGCATTTGAAGAAGACATAAGGTGCTAATAACCTGTTCCACTAAGTTCAGTCAAGGTCTTACATCCTGATCAAATGATTTCCTTCTGGGTGAATCAGTCTGTTCCTGTTGTGGTCTGAATCAAGAGAACGATTGGTAAACTAAAGCACAAGCAATGGATCTTCCATGCTAACAATGTGTTGTAGGAGCAGTTTGTAAAGAAAAAAAAATCAAATTAGCACTCAACTGACTGTGTGTCTCCCATGCGCCCGCTCCTCAGTGGGCTCTAATCCCACATTTAAAATTCATAGCCATTCTGTGTGATTGAGACAAACCCTCCAGTGTGTAATAGCTTTGCATTCTGATCCTAACAGGAACACAGTGCAGGTGTTGTGAGGGTGGCTCTGAGGCCCCCTGCTAGAGATGAGAAAATTTGAAATCTCCTGGTAGGAGACTACACTTCCCGAACAACAAATCAGTAGATGTAATCAGAGCATAAGGTACAATTTATCAAAATAATGCCCAGAAATGTTGATAGTGAAGATAAAAGCCAATGAAAAAATTCTACAGTCTTTGCTTAGATTTTCCTGTTGAAGATACGTTTTTCTTTTCTTATTGCATGGTGTGGGATAATTTATGTGCCTTTTTTTGCACGCATGCCACATATGGGTCATTCCTGTTAACGACTGAAAAGGGAGTGAAATATTATCACAAGACACATTTAGAAAAAAAACTTCAGTAAAGATATATCTCTTAAAAAATAGAATCAAGGCAGCTCTTTACGTAAAGCTTTACAGCTCAAAAAATAAAGCAGGAGACAGGAGTCAAAAAAGGACAGGATAAGAGCATCAGAAAAACTGACTCTCACAGGTGGAGGAGACCTCAAAAGCTGAAGCCGCACTGGCTCAACTCCAAACGCAGCTATGAGCCCAAAGGTTCTGTCTCCTGGCTTAGCGGCCGCAGGAAAACATGAACCGCCAGCAACATGATGCCAGCAGAAATCTGGATGCTGGCCAAAGGGTCAGGAGAGAGGCACCATGAAAAGTCCGGCTTCATGTGAGCAGTGAGCAGACAGCAGGTCACAAAAAAGACACCGGAGAAAAGTAAAACAGAAAAATTCCCTTTTATTGAGTTAATAATTTGAGGTTTGACGAGGAGAGTGTTAATAAGAGAAACATTCAAAAGATCCATTGTTGCTCTGGAGGAGCTGCAGAGATCCATAGCTTCAGATGCAGAATCTGTTGACAGAGAGAATGCTGTCATTCATTCAACAAATTTGGCCTTCAAGGAATCCTGTCAAGAAGAAAGTAATTGTTGAAAGACAGCCAGTTTGTGGTTTGCCACAAATGGACACTGGAAATATTGAAGGATGTGTTCAAATCAGATGAAGCTTGAAATTAAAAATATCTTTATGGTTACTGATAGGTATTTTTCCTTTCAAACCTACATAAAAGAAAGAACCACAGACAACGTATATGAATTTCATATCAAGCTTTTGCAAAACGAGAAGGCTCTGCCAACTTCTCCTTCGAGCCGTTCACAGAGCGTTCTGATCTGCTTTCACATGAGCTCCTGTTTTTATTGTCAAAGAAGAACAGGCAAGGGGGCAGTCAGGAAAAACAACAGAGGTCGTAAAGCTTCTAACCCAAACATCTAACAACCCAGTTCCAGATGTGATATCTGATCAAAGGTCTGAGCCCGGTTCAAATCTCAGTCAGTACTGTCAATAAAACAAAATACGACTGTTCACAGGTAGTTACTAAATTAGGAGGTGTTCTTGCAAAAGGTTTTAAGGTCTGAGAAACTCAGTGTTAACTATTTCTCGTAAAGTTGAACAGACAGTAGTGACCTCCATACACACATAAGGAAGAGAACACTTTAAACAGAAAATCACAATGATCTATAGGCTGAATGTGAACTAAAGTAAGAATAAAGTGATAATACCAAAAAATCTCTAACAGTTACAAGTGGCAATAATAGCATCATCCTCAGGTCAGAGGGAATGGGATGATGGATGGATGTAAATACTGGGCAACCATGGAAGAAAACTTCAGAGAGGCTACAAAATACTTGAGTCTGGGGGCGATGTTCACTTTGCAGCAGGATAATGACCCTAATAAACAGCCATATCTACAATGGATCAAAGCATGTTCCAGTGCGGGGATGGCGCAGTCCAAGTAATTTTATGATAATTTTTTAGCTGCCTGTCTGTTTATGCTGTGAATTTTGCAAGGTAAGTCACAATACAGAAACATGTAAACCAGACAGCGCTTTGAATTCATTCAGACAATAATTCATTCTTTAAGAGTTTTAATAAGTTATGTGAGGGTAAATCTTCATGCTTTACTTTTTATTTATTTTTCAATACTGTGACAAGGTCAACATTTCTTCTATCTTTTAATCAAAATAAGTGTTTTTTTCTCTAATAACACACCAGCATACCTAAAACTGTTATGATGTATAAATGTCTGTTTTGGAAGATAATCTTGTGATCGACAGTGAGATGGAAAGCTCTTTTATTTCCAGAAAAATTCAATTAAATCTAAAAATGTAACTCTTTGTTTTTTCACCAAATATAAATTAGTCTGCTTGTTTGCAAACAGTTCTGTTTAGTTCTGGTTTTGAATCATTTCCTCTGCAGCACATTGATAAGTCAATCAGCAATATGTTGGTGTTACAGTAATTTGATTTTGGATCCAGGATGAAATTGCTTCTTCAAAGTTTGTGGAGGCAATAACACAAATCAGTGCCTTACTGATGGTTAAAAATTACACCAATAATAACATTTTCAATCTAAAAATAAGAGATTTAGTTCACCTCTTTGAAGCATATGAATGTGCATTAGAGTCAAGGCAAGTTATTGAATCCCCATGTTTTCTCAAACTGTGGTGATACTTTGATGGACATCAAGTAGCCTGGGATGTGTAAACATTAGTCGGTTGTTACAAAGAACCCAAAGTGTAACAAGAAAATACCTCCCTCATCATTGTACCATCAGAATCATCATAAAACCATGGATCTTTATGTCCATGTGGTTGACACCAAATTCCAACATTACCAGTTGATTACTGGAGTTAAGGTTGAAACTAATTGAACCAGGAAATGCATTTCCAAATTATCGTCCAATTTTGGTGGCGTTGTGAGATATGTAGCTTGATTTGAGTTACAGGCCAAATCAAACAGTTTTCAGAAGAACTGTTGTCTTTCTTTCATCTTGCACCATAAAAGAAAGTATTCTCTGATATCAGAAAGACAGGTCTGACCACAAACTGCCATTTGAAGGATATTTTCTTCTTTTTTGGCTTATCTCAGTTTCTCAGATGCCCAGTTTGTAATTTAGCAATGATTCTACACATTATCTAGATGTCTTGAAGGATTGCATTTTTGCAAATGTGTTGATTAATTTGCTGTTTTGGGGGTTTTTGTACCAAGCAATTGAAAAGACATACCTAAAACTGTCGCTGGCTTTTGCATACTGGATGTGATTTTATTTTTTTTTCAATGAAATTACTGAAATAACTGGTAATGTGTCAATTTACTTGACATGCACTTGTTTTAGATTTTTCAACTTAGTTTAAACTTTTCTTTTATTCATTCTCTGTCTCTTTAATTACTTTCTTTTTCCTCCCTTTGTTTCTTTATTCCTTTCTTTCTCTCTCTTTCTTTTTCCCTTTCTTTCTTTCTTTCTTTCTTTCTTTCTGTCAGTAAACATGCTGATGTCTGCAGAATAATTCATTTGAAAGCTCTTTATGCTTCCATGCCTTTGCTTTTCCGTTGTGTCCCATACAAATCAACATGCTGGTCTTCGTATTTCTATCACAAGAGCGGCTGCAGGACTTTGGTTGCTCGGTATGTCTAATTGCACCAATTGCTTTGAAACCTTTCAGCTCAAGACTACCACTTATTCAGCAAATAGCCCCCTCAAACTTTGTTCCATTACTGTTTTCTGCAGGGCCCATCAAGGCTGCCCACTTCAGAAAACAAACAAATGATTCAAAGAAAAAAAACAAACAAATGTTTTTGTTTTTGTTTTTTTCTGAGAGAACCATTTTCTCTTTGCAGAGCAACATGGAAGGAAGGATTCCTATATTTTGCCAAAAAGCCCGCTGTCTTGCTGTGATGGTACTTACCATTTTGCACAGGCAGTTACTCACTCTGTGGCGATGCCAGCTGAGATTTGAGTGGTGAGAGTCATAAAATGCAATATGTTGAACTTTAGAGTTTGCAATTTGATTTAACAGTAACAATGTGAACCTTTAAGAGTAGCTGTGGTTAAGGATTCGTTTTAAAGGCTTACACGCAACTGTGCCATAGGTCGCGCTGAATCACAGAACTACAAAACCCACTTTCAATCGCTAATGCCCAGAGGACATGAAAAACGACACCACAGGGAGGCTTGTTGTTTGACAGTCTTCCTGGACCCAATTATGGATTTATTACGTCACAGAAAATTCTTTCCAGCTGTTCAGTGATAAGATGTTTTAAGCTGCAGGGCAACAACTTATCATTGTAATTAAGCCTCCATTTGACTTTGTCGGCTTCGGCAGCACTCAGAGTGTACCGCCTTTCGGCAGAAGAGTAACGCTTTGCAAGTGTAAATATATGCACAGTTTTTGAAATTATTACACTTCCTTCGCATTGTCAGGAAGGATAAACTTTTGAGCTGTGGAAAATCCACTCATAAGGTTTTGTGACATTGTTGGTTGATTGTTTCTGAATGAAAGCCAAAATTACTTTCACAGACTGTCATTCAACCTTTTATTTTTAAATGTGACCTCCTGGTTGTCCTTGAGTTTCACATTGATTCTATCCTTTTTTCCACCCAGCACTTTGAAGAAAAAATAACTCCTGAAACTGCTCATGCATATTACATTATAGGCCCTATTCACATGATAAAAATACATTATACAGGGTGGGTCATAAGTTTCCATACATATGAGAATGTAAAATGTATATTTCTTTTATATTTCAGATACCCAAGAAGATGAGTTTGACAAAAGAGCAAAGAATTGAAATTATACTGATGGTTTCCTCATTTCTTTATCCTAACCTTTAGCAGTCGCATGGTTGCACGAAACTTTAACAGAAAACATGGAACGAGCATCACACACGACACTGTGGCAAAACTTATTTGCAAGTTTCAGAAAACTGTAAATGTTGCAGATCAATCATGAAGTGGTCCAGGATGTGCAGCGATTACACAGTCACACAAAAATAAAAACGGTTGTCCAATATAAAATGTTTATTTTTTCTATGTATTGAAACTCATGGCCCACTCTGTATTTACACCACTTCTATTATATTAGCAGTGAAAACTTTGCATCAGTCCAGGCTTAGCTCTAGATCCTCTGCTAGTTCTATGGGTTGATGCAAAGACTCCACAGTTAACAAAATCAGTTGATCAAGCTGGAGCTCTGTGGAGCCGTTTACGTTTTAGACCATATCTAAAAACAGATTTAATTGAAATGTGACTGAAAGGAAGCTAGACTATGAAAATTTAAAGTTTTGATTTGCATCAGAATAGACAAGTTGCTGGTTAGTCTCAGTTTTGAGATCACACAAACGGAAGGTCCTGACCAAAGAGAGCCTCTAACAGAGTTGGCTTCACATCGCTCCTTTCCTCTCAACTTAAAAATGTATCCATGTTGGTTAATGTGAGTTGATCTTTTAACATCCATAGACTTGTCATACAGAGGATTTTTCTGGGATTCTAGTCATGCTTGAGCAATATCTTTCAAATGCATTTTCCCATGTTCAACACAAAGAAAATAAATATTATCTTAGTTAAGCATCAATACTGAGAAATTGTCTAAAAGTCTGCCAGACTTTTTTCTAATTTGCAGAGAAGCATTAATGTTGCACTGATGAGTCCTTACGTATGCGCAATCACAGATAAGGCGTTTAAATTTCAATTCTGTTTTGCTAATTGACTTTCAACAGAAAGGTTTTTCACTCAGTCCATGTGGTTCACAATGTTAAGCTTTGCTAATACTGATCTATTACAGCAATAAGGTGGTACAGAAAGGTTAAATATACATACTTGCTGTGCAATTAATTATTGGTAAGTCACGCCAGGAAAAGCATGAATTATGTTTTGCATTGTATCCTTGTCTAACTGTAATACTATGCTACTCGATATCTTTGCAGACTGGGTAGCTTTTTCATGCCATTTGAAATGTTTTATTGTAACTGCCCTGAATTAGGTTGTTACATAAGATATTTTTCAAAACTAAACAGTTTTAAAGGATGTTGAATCTGATTCTAATGCAACAACAGTAGGATCATATAGGGATCGGACTTTGCCTTGTTAATATGGTCTTATAGTTGAAACATTTGCGTTCTGTTGCATTTGATCAATTGACTCTCTCTACAATGATGGAAGGTCAGTTGGTATTAAGCTTTGATCTAGAAGCCTGTAGTCAGTTTTTCAGGTAGATTAGTGACAATGGTGACTTCGAGATTCTGAGATTATAAGGAATCCAGTGATGCTAAATATATCATGATTAATAACATGGAAAGAGCTAAAATAGCATTCAAATATTGTGATAATGACGCTAATGCTGATGTACTGCTACTAACAAATGTGTGTCTATGCTTTAAAGCACTGTGGTACCACCTGCACACTGGTAACTACTGCTGGTATTGACTCAAAGTTTGTGCACTGAGCTGTTCACCTCTTTTGAATGTAAGGTGAATATTCTCTCGCCTTCCTTTCTTTTCTTTTTGTGTAGTCTGATTTCCCTTTCTTGTTCTCGCTGTCTGATTGTAACTCATCTATCATTATTTTTGATGTAAAATTCAAACATTCACCCACTTGAATCAAGCAAGTGGAATTTGATTATGACATGAGTTTTTTGGGGGGTTTTTTTAAACAATGAACATAGAGAAAATGCCTTTTTATTCTAGGGTTTTAAAGAACCCCTCTCAGCAATATCTATTTATCCACTATGACTTCTGCTTACCCAGGGTTGGGTCACAGAAACAGAAGCCTAAGCAAAGAGGTCTAGATTCTCCTCTCCCTAGTCACTTGAGCTAACTCCTTCAATATGTCCTGAATAAAAAAACCTTTCACCCCTCCAGTCTGACACAGCAGGTAAAGCCAGAGCAGTTTACTGAACTTTAGTCAGCTTCATCAGAATCATGTATGTTTCTTGTATGGATGTGAAGATGACAGCAGGGTGTCGCACCTCGGAGTGTAGACCGACAAATCTAGTTAGCAGGTTTAGGAACTTTAATTGAAAGTGAGAAGCATATCTTCTGGCGACATACTCCATCAATGCATACTGTTGTGACATTAAGTCATTAAGCCTTAGTTAATTTAGACTTAACCTCTAGAAGATGAGATGAAACTGAATAATTAGTCTCTAAGCAACACCACTGATTTGGTAAGACCTCACCAGGTGGCAATTTCTGCGCTTTGCTCAGTGACAGGTTTTGATGTTAGAAGTGGCAGGCACAGCACACCACTTTGAAGCCTTTTTCTAATTGTGTGTTGCATGACGGCAGAGCAGACCTGGGCCAAGCAAAGCAATGCACAAAGTCCAGTGCAGCATACCGTACACTGTGCTGTCCTGTGCCATGTGCCTAAGACAAGATAATCTTTTACTTCAGCGCAGTGCTCTCTGACGGTGTCTCAGGACATCAAATTGAAGAAATTATGCAAGCAATATCTAACCACTTTTCAGAAGCCAGTTTTTGTTGTAGATTTCTATGGGCAGTTTGTCATATTGTTCTTTATTTAGTCTCGAGTAAACAAAGAAGAGGTCTTTGTTTAGGTTAAGCAGCAGAGCATATTTAAACTTTACCATAACATTCTGAATGGTTATTTTATTCTCTCCCACACAATCCACACCAAATGCTTTGTTTAGGAGACTGCTGAAAAAAAAACTATTCATCTGTGTGGTCTTCAAGCAACCAGCTCTGCCAACCAGGATGTGACTTTGAGATGTAGGTCCTTCTCCTCACTAGTAATGCCGGTGTTGGATATTGGTTTTACTACCTTTATAAGGCATTGTTCCTTTTCATTTAAAAGGAATTTAAGTTAGGGTTTTTCATACCCATTGTTTGTTTTCAGGATGCTTCTCAAGTGTCTGGGTGGACAGAATTAAGTCCTCACAGAACTTGATGTGGTCCAATATCTTTTCAGTTTGTTTGTTTATGTCAGAGCATTTAAAAACTTCCCTCATATGGTCCAGTTGAAGCATCCCTGGAGTGCCATAATGTTGTCTGTCCTCCTTCCAGGTCTTAGCAGTATGGATTTGTGTGGTTTTTCTCTTGAAAAGTCTCTGCTTTGTGTGCCGGAGATACACCATACTGTGGTCAGACGACTCCATAGGAGGAAGGGATGAAGCAGAATATACACCCTTCACACTGCCATAACAAGTCCAGTGTCCTATTTTTCCTTGTATAGCAGTTTACATATTGTATATAATATCTCTCTAGAATAATGCTGCCCACAGTGGCATCATGTTGGAGTAGCTCTCATTAGACCTGATTGAATGTTTTGTAGACTTTTGTTCATTGCTTGAAGTGATGCTTTTTAAAAGAAATATGGGTTTTTATTTGGGTTGAATTGCTTTATAGATAAAAGAAAAAATGTATCCTTTGAGAAACTGGTAACCACGTGTATTAATTTAAGAACTGGTGTCTTAGAGATCAGATTGGGTCTAAAAAGTCCTCCCGTCACGGCCGGGCTTAGCCCATAGACACTGTGTCTGAGCCTGATCCAACCCAACTATTCTCTCTAATTAGAGGCCTGATCTTGAAGTAAACCTGACATATTATTTTAAACTGCGACCAGTTTAAAATACTTCCAGACCTCTGACTTTACACTCTGCTGGGTCATTAGTGTAACTTCTCCCATTTTAAGCTTTTGTTTAACAACTTTCAGCTTAATTGTGTCACTTGTAATCGCAGGGTGAGTCAAGTGCAAACCTTATGGGATGTGTGATTGATAGGAGTGGAGCAGGGCAGGACTAGTGGCATTAGTTGTGCAGTGTGCAACGCTTGTTACAGTCTAATTAACCTCTGAACTTTACTTTATCAACAGGATAAACTACCCACTCCTCTATTTGAACAATAATAAGTACATTAACACAATTTTATGTCTGTGCTGTGTTTATTGTAGCTTGATGCCGACCATCAAGCATATGATTTTGGCCTGATATGACTGCAATTTTGTGTCAGATCGGGTTCAGTACGCGCTTGGGTTATAAAGAAAATCTAAACTCTACTGTCATGCGATCGATTTTCCTTGTGTTGGTCAGGATTATGACACAGAGAATTTGTATCATCTGCAAAACGACTAGTAAAGATGACATTACTGTAATCAAACCTACAAAAGCATACACCAGTGTTTCAATGTCCTGTTTTGACATAAATTTATTTATTCTACGGTTGCCTTTAAAAGGATTGTAGCTAAATAGAACAGCTTTAATTTCTGTCTTGGTTCTTAACACAGCACAGTAAAAGTACATGAGCACATCCTCTCTAGTAGGCAAACAACTTGTGGCTAATGTCACATCTGTATTGTGATGGTTCAGCATGATTACATCCTTTGTACTGACGCATCTCCACTTTTTTCTGTGTTTGTTTTAACAAAACAAAGATGACGATGCGTGACACCACAAATGTATTTTTTATTTATCTATTTATTTATTTTGAAATTGGGCGCAACCAAACAGAGACGAGGGCATAAATCCAGGTAACGGCTCAGCTTTTGAAGTGTTATTGACATTTTAAACTCAATTTCAAACCCTACATATAGAATATTGGATTAGCTCAAAATAGTATTTCAAGTCACAACTCCACTCCTCCATGGCATGATGGGCAAACACAGCAAGAAATGAGTTTTGAAATTTCCAGCCTTTACCTTTGGCTGTATGTAAATACTAAGATTCACACATTTGCTTTAACTAAGTTAGGTGCATATTTGGTGTCATGTAAAAACGTCCAGTTGTTGTGTAAAGCCAGTGGCTGTACATTTACTCTTAAAGGGACAGAGCTAATAGAGAATACAAATTAACAACTATTTCACCAGTAGTTTATAAATAACTGCTTTATGTTTACTATAGGAATGATTAGAAATGCTTACACAAGTACATCTCAATAAATAAGATCACCTTTATTCCTTTTAATAACTCACTTCAATTACAGTACATAAATGTCATATAAAATAATAGATTTCAAAATAGATTTCATTCAACTTTGATGTTTATGGCTTGCAGCTAAATAGAACCCAATTCCAGTTTGTCTGATTGTATAAGATCAGTAAAAAACTGAGTTTTAATACAAAAATGTTATGTTATGCTCACATTGTGACCTAAGGATTAATTGGAAAAACTATTGACTTGACACATGTCCAGCAGATTTCCTCCATAAGGTTCAAGTAAGACTATCTCCAAGCATAATAACAAAAAGTTAAATGAAAGAAAAGAAGTGAGGGACAAAGTCATCAGTTGAAAACTTTCATTCATTGTAACACATAAAGATCAAAATTAACAGAAAGATATATTACTGTGTACAATGAATATGTTTTTTTACTTTAAAATTGTTATTGAAATAAGTAACTTCCCTGTGATTTTTTAATTTGTTGAGATGTGTCAGTAGATTAACTATTTATTATGCAAGACAAATGGATCCTCTCCAGTTTGCATTTGAAATTACCTCATACAGAAACTTTTACACAGTGCTGAGAGAGTTTCCAGGGAGCAAGACAGAAAGAAAGACAGAAAGACCACCAGCCCCAGTAGTTGTCATTCTGCATTCATTCAGCCCCCTATGCACTTTTCTGCCAGGAGTGAGGCTTAATGCCCACATCATGACGGTATTCAGCGAGCAAAATAGCCCGTCACTTCTTCTCACCTCTGATAGAGTGCCTGAGAACTCACTCTACTCTAAAAGGCTAATCTAAAACCCCCACTAGTCGGCCCTCATTTCAGCTGCACTGTCACACACTGCACCAGCTGCGTTTTGAATGGGTGCCTTCCTGAGCAGTTCACCTTACATTATAGGAAATCATTAGACAGATTTACGTGGACAAACAGCACGGGGCTTTGTCATAATATTTCGTCGATCCTTTTCACATTTTGGGGATGAAGAATGAAAGGTGTAGCAGCAGGTATGAAAAGGACATAGAGGGGAACGGTCTGAATGATCCTATTGATCACGTCCAGAGGCTATCGGCATGTCCCTTCTCCATATGATGATATATTCACCTAGTGTGTACCAGATGGGATGCAGGGACAGGGGAAAAACACGGAGGACATATTCAGCATGCAGGAGCCTGTTCCCCCTACTGAGCTTGTGTGCCCTAACATGCAGGGCAGGCTGGAAAATGTTCTGCTCATGACAGTGGATGGCTAAGGTAATGACCAGTGACTGCTACCATTGCTCATAGTAATGATGGTTTCACCCTGGAATACGACACACTTTTGCAACCCCATCTCACCTTTTTTCTGTAATTTTCTCCAAAGATTTCTTAAAATCTTTTCATTCTTATGTTCTTTGCTTTTATTTGCATCTCTCTTTCATATCTACCCTTTTTTATTTAACAACCCCCATCTTTCACTTTCTTGTTGCTTTTCTTCACTGTCTCATTTACACACTTTCCCTTCCTAATAACGTTCAAAACGTTTTATCCATTTTATGTAACTTACTTCAGCATAGCGGGCCATCAACATCTTTACTGTGCTGATGTCAACAAAAAAAGACTGCTTTATTCTAAGGGATTTATACAAGCACAAAAGGGGTTTTCCTTTTTATTTCAACAGTCAAAGTTTGCCCAGTTAATTAAGCTGCTCTGAAAGGTCCTCCATGCAAGATATTCAAATCCTGCTTAGAGACCCAGGTTCTTATTTCTGACCAGGAGCTATAAAATATAACATATGTTGGAGGTGGGGAGCTTATTGTCTAAATGACCAATTCCATTGCAAACCTATAAGACTATATTCACATGAGACCTGAAGCACAATTGAAAATGAAATACAGCCACCAATATAATATCCCTCAAAAAGCCAATATTTCTCACTTATTAATTACTTCTTGGCTTGAAGCTGCTATATAGACCCCACTGCCTCACACCAGCCAGAAAGCAGAAATCACCCATTATCCATCAAGACTGGATGCAGCGCCACATTGAATTCAGCTGACACTTTGTGTTAGAAAACACAATTAGCAGGTCATCAACAGTAATGATTTAAAGACCGCCAATAATGGCCTCTTTAGTGAATATTTTAAACCAAATGGACAGCTGCCTCCGTGGAAACAATAGTGATCAAGAACACTAATCATTCTTTTTACTGACATGCTCAAACATAATTTATTTCTGGACAGAATAAAATGTAGTTGTCGCAGTTGTTCCATAAGAAGAACACTCTCTGCCGAGCAATCAGCTGGGCAATCTAGCTGATCACCTAGATAATATTGCCTAAGTGCCAAATTGCCAAAAAGTCCACTTTTAAGTGAGGTGTAAGCTAAGGGTCAAAACGAATGCACGTTTGATGACGTGCTAAAATCACAGGACCATCGAGTGGCCTGGCATGGAAGCTACAGCTGACTCAAGGTGTGTTGGCAGTGTCATCTAAACGTGGAGCTTTTTCCCAATCAGCATATGCAGTTTCCAAGCAGAGGTTTCATATAAATATAGCCTAAGGCTGACCTGCAAAAACTATGGTTGCAACAAAATGAATATTACTGGCAAATGATACTGATGTGTCCTGAGGTGAGATAAGTGCCACACAGTTAAAATAAAATTGTAGACCATGTAATGCTGATTTAATGCAGTGTGTTATTTTATGCAAACATGATTGATTTAATTAAGTCACAGAAAGGACTTAGTATTAGCAAATGCCTATTCTCGAATGACCCTAAATCAATATCAAGAATGAAAAACCTGAATCTGGACCTTCCTTGTGTCAAATTTGCTAATGAAAATATCTGAAACTCTGCATGTTGGACCTGAAATATCTTGTTTGCTAATAAAGTATGAATGTCATTTGAAGCTCTAGAGCCTTTCCACCATAGCAACTCACACTAAATGTGGCTAGAGCTGACTTTTAAGGCTCTAAGCAGTCTACAAATTACTTTTAAATATGTGTGACATTTCCAGTTATCAGACTGAGAGAGCAGTGAGAATTATATGTCATGCAGTTTACTTAACAAAAAGGTTTAATGGATAAGCTTTGCCCCGTCCCATGTTTTCTTTTGTTGTCAAATTAAATCTAGCAGAGACAAGAACTCTGCTCTTCACACATCATTATTTTCTCTGTATGAGAATGTGCTTAAAAATCAACAGCGCAAGTAAGCTGGATTAAAGTAAATCTGAGCAAGTCGTGCTTCTGAATTTCTTAAAGACTTTGAATGATATTTAGAAAATAATTTTTCATTGAGACATGAAAAATGCTTTGCCTCACTATGACAATTTCAGTTCCCAGGGTTACAAAGAAATGCTTATAACCTTCTCGAAATGAAAAAAAAATCAATCATATTTCTACATTTTGTAACTTTCGCAATAAATAATTTGTTAAAGGACAACTGCTTCTTTCATAGTTTTAGGGGTAAAATTGGTCTATCAAACAAAAGCGCATTTTGTCTAATCCAACATGCGCTTCAGTGAGCTGATCTACAACATTTCAGCAGTGAATACTGGGGTCTAAGCAGATGTTGAAACATAAGATCATACAAAATTAAAACACCACTATCTCTCATAAGCTGAAGTCTATCTCCTGAATATATTTCCAGTTCTGTCACCATGTGACTGATGTATGCACAGTCACATTGTTACGCATTGTATTTCAGGAGCTTTGAGTTGTTAACTTCACACTGGACAGCAAAAAATCTTTGGTTTTTTATTTTTCAAAAGAAATTGACATTTAAGTTTTCTGATCACAAGACTTTGGGCAACTAGAAACTAGTTCATTTAAAATCTATGTCTCTGGTTTAAGTTGTTCCTGCAGCTGAACTGTTGTCAAGTCAATGTGATTTCATAGGCCATAACTTTGCCGTTTCATCACGTTATTATAATTCTTGGTTAATGTCATGTCCTACTTTTCCAATCTGAATGTCTGATTTTTATTAGCTCAAAGCCATAATCATCCAAATGAAGAAAAATAAGTGGTGAATAGTTATAAATAAATAACTTTCCTTTTTTTAAGCTAATTACTAAAATAAATTCACTTTTTACTAATATTCTGATTTATCGAGATGCTTCCATAATCAAACCATTTTATATCTGCATCTTTTCAGAAATTGACTTTCACATGGTGATGCAGTGAAAGTTTATTGCAACCTCACAGCTGCTAATGTGGGTTTTAGTCGGTACTGTAAGTAATTGATGTCCCATTTTAAGTTTCAAGCATGTTTAAAAGGCTGGTGTAATGACATATCAAACATTAGGTGTGAACAGGACTATTATTGGATATTATTGGTTCATCTTGCATTTATATTCTTTTAAAGGACAGTTTCTTGTGCTGCATGTTTTATCAGTTCCACTTCGTTCATGAGTCCAAATGTTGACACAAGTCATTACAAAGCACCCATAGTTTACGACTGGAACTCTTTTGCACAAATCCTAAAGCAGAAGTAGAAATTACAAAGGCTTTTTCTTCTTGTTTTTGCCTGTTTTTAGTATGTTTTTATTCTATTTTTTAAGCTTCACTACTTCTACTTTTCCATCTTGCACACTTTTCATCTTCTAATCTGAATAAATACCAAACTCGCATTACAATATCTGTATATATCTTGAACCCATATTAAATCTGAGCATGTCTTTTTCCATAGAAGTGGTGGAAATATCATTTTACAATGATCTGCAGATATTCATTCTTTGCTGTTGGCTTTAGATAGATGTTGTACACTAACCCAAGTCTGCTTGTTTGCACAATGGATGGTGATTAGATTAAGCTGCACTGTAACAGCTTTTCATATGCGTTTAAGAGGGTTTTATCTCTGAGGACTGACACGACCAAAATGGGCCAGTGCAGAGGAGTTTTCCGCAGAAAAGAATGTGCGGCAGATAAAGATGCTTGACAGCCCGGACGACTTGCACAACACAGTCATACACAAACGCCCTGACTACCGCTATACATGTTAGAGGAATGAAGGAGAGTGTTTGGAGAAATGACTTACTGATCATTACTCAGAGTAAAAAACGAGGCGAAAGATATGAAAGACATAAAGCCTGGGGAGCATCCATGTCACTGTCTTTGCTTTGCGTTTACATCAAGGAAGCTGCTGCTGTCTTCTGTCTATCGAAGTGTAACTGGTGCTATGAGCAATCAGCGTGGTGAATCATTTCACGGATCACCAAACATGAGTCCAGAACACTCAGAGGCTCTGCGACATTTCCACCATTACCCCTAATGTCAAAACAGCTGAGTGCATTATGTCATCCAAATTGACAGTGTCACTTGATACCATTCAGCGACACTCAGGCCACACACATACAAGCATTACAAAAATGCTAGTCTTGAGTTAGGGTTACTAGCCTTTTAGGCTATAGAGCTAGTTTTGTCTAGATTTCTTTGTGGGAACCTCTGCATATATTAAGTCTCTGTGTCTAAATATGCTCTTACTGGACACTTTATTAGATACACCTGTTTGATTTCATCTTAATACATATATCTCAATCACATAATCATTTGGCAGAAACTAAATGCATTCAGGCATTAAGGATACCAAGAGCATCTTCTCCTGTGGTGAAGAATGCTACCAGAAATTCTTGCTCTATGGCAGAGGATGGTCCAGAAAGGAGAAAATATCAAGTGGCTACTATCTGGATAAAAATGTCTCAGAGGTCAGAGGAGACTGGGTAGACTGATTTAAGATGACAGAAAAGCAACAGAGAACACGCAGCCACACTTTGCAACCAGGGTGTGCAAAACAACATCTCTGAATGCACTGCAGGTCAAACCATGAGACAGATGGGCTACATACAGCAGCAGAAGACCACACTAGGTGCAGCTCTTATCAGATAGGCATAGGGCACGACGTCCCACTGACTTAGCAAGATTGGACAAACAGATAAAAAAGATCTTGTCTCGTTTAATGAGTCTCAATTTCAGCTGCAACACTGGGATTGTAGATCACAATTTGGCATGACTAACATGGACATGTGGACCTGTCCTTCCTTGTATCAAAGGTTCATGCTGTAGGTCAAATGATGGGGGGATATTTTTTGGCACACTTTGGATTGTTTTAGTAACAATTGAGCATTAACACACCACAAATAAACGCCACAGCCTGAGTAATGGTGCTGACAGTCTCCATCTCTTTGTGACAGCCGTCCCCTGATGGCTCCCTCACAAAGCTCAAGTAATCTCAAACCTCCATAGTTATCAAACTTCAATGGAGTAGCATGCCTTTGGGATGCAGGGGAATAGGAGATTCTCATCAAGGATGTGCAGTGGACAAATCTGCAAAAACTGTATGAAATAAGGAAGTTATTTGGGCAAAAGGGCATTAATCCTGGCTTTAGCAAGTTGTTAAATAGGTAACAATATATGTACAGTGGCAGAGGTTCAAGCTGCCATCTGCTCTTAAATGAGAAGAAGAATAAAAAACAGTAGGTTACAATGTTTCAAGAGTGCAATCCTCTGTACCGGTTAAGTGAACACATAGGGACGCCTGTGCTCTACAACCGTAACCTAATTACAAGGTAAAATGGAACACTTTAGGTAAAAACCAATAACAGGTCCACCTAATGTAATTCCATTACACCTCCATTATATTTGCGCCAGAGAAAAGTTGCAAAACGTGGTTTTCGTTGGAGGGTTCTGAGTAGCACAATAAGAGGACATAAGAGAGCACATTATGCTTTACTTTCCTCAGAACACACAATGATGCTGGAGAGCTCTTGGATGCTATAATGCAAAAATGTGCATATTATTAATGACAGTGCATTACACGTGTATATTCCCAGATAATTTACTGCACCAGCAAACACGTGTGTTGTTGTGGGCATGTTATTTAGCATTTTATCATCAGGCGTGAAGAGCCCGTCAGCGCATCCTTAGTTATAAGATGACTGATGATGTTCGCTGAATTCACAGCCAGTCACAGAGGGAGCATAGAAGGAGGCGAGAGACACTAAAGACCAAAACTGTTTGAAATGAGCTGATGGAGGTAAAAGCTTCAGAGAAACAACAGCTAGTTTTTTCATGATGCCAAAATAAGTATATGGTTATTTTTCTAAAGTGACTATCTGCTCCCTACCTTCATTGAGACCCATGTGAATGGTCCAGTAGTTCTGTAGGCACTGCAACTCATTCTTCATGGCCCTCTTGCAGCGGCAGTCATACAGAGAGCTATTGTGCAGAACTTCCAGGGCAGCCTTGCAGTCCCGGTTGTTATCCAGCATGGCATCCTTCTCCTTGCCCACGAGGCACTGGCGCATCACCCTGTACCGAGGGCTGCAGCGAGAATCCTGGCTGCACATTTCACTGGCCTGGATGCAGTCTACCCACTGTGACTGAGCCTCACGTGTAAACCTGGTGCCAGGAGATCCTTGGGATTCATTGGCCATGGGCACTAAAACAGCTGAAGAGCCTTCCAAAGAACCTAGACATGGAGGAGAGGGTTTATTTGAAGTAGAAAGGTGAACATGTGGGAGTAATTTTGACTGTGGCTGATCATATATATATATATGCACTAAAGACTGAAACTGTATATATATCTAGAATATATGTATGTTCTCTGTCTCTCTCTCTAAATACATATATATATTGTTTGGCACATACCCTTAAAAATGTAGACAGTGGTAAATTCTCAAGTAGTTCCAAGAGAGCACGATTAAATCAGCCCTTTTGAAACTTTAGCAGTGAAACCTTAATTCGATATACCTCGATGCTGGTAGGCACTTCCAACCCCACCTCATGTAAACATTAGGAACATTTAAACTTCTCCAACGCTTTTAAATCTCACAAAAGTAACTCAGAAACCTTAAAAAATTATATTCATTTCACATCTGAAATAAATATTTCAGACACAAACTGTTGTTGCTGTCAATTATTGAATTGACAACAATTCTAAAATTGTTGTAATTTCCAATATATGTAAGTGAAAAATTAGGTTTTGCAGTGATTCTCTGATGGAGCAGAGACTGTCTGACTTTTACAAGACTCAGGACGCGAACCCACCTTTACAGGCAAACAAAGTGCAGATAGTTTTGGTGAAATGACAAGAGAGACCCCTTGTGATGACATTGTGAATTGAGCAACCGAGAGCAAAAGGATGTGCTGTATCGATCCTGGCTGCAAAGCCAATGTTACATAAAAGTTCAGTAGAAAAAATTAATTCGTCAGTTACAGGATTTTAATACGTGAACATAATTATTGTGTTTATTATAAATATATTAGAAGTGGGAAACAGCGAGATAAAAACGTATTGCATTAAACAATGTTGCATATTTTGCTTTGAATTTATACGAAACAGTTCGTTGTTAAAATAAGAATAATATTAACCTCATTATGTCCGTTGTAGAATCTCTGGGGCATTAAAAGTTCAGGTTGAGCTGCTTCAGCATTTACCTGCTAAAAAATACGTGTATTTGTAATGTGTTGCTGTAATTGACATCAGTCATTATATAACTGAGTCGATCAGCTTTGGCCATTTGAATCCCGTGGTTCACAACAAGCACATTAACTTTGGACTGACAGATACTTCTAGTTTGATCAAAGTGACGGTAATCCCGTACAACTATAACGCTTTTGTGATTTACTAAAGAAATTCAAAATAAAAAAAGACCAATAACATTTAATGTTATACTTCTTACCTAAGAGCACAAGAAAAACGCAGAAGCACATCCACAGTGTGCCAGACTTCATGTTGAAATTGTTAAGACTCCAATTAGACTATTATCTCCAGCTCTTCAAAGGTTTATTCCTTTCTCCAGGTTCTTGACCAAGTCTAACTGAGGAAAACACAAGAATGCATATCCTAATTTATTCCAAAAGTAAAACACATCCCCCAATAGAAAAGGAAAAAAAAAATCTTCGACGCCCAAAAAGATGGAAAATCCACGATCCTTTGCTTTTGCTTTACTGAAGAAGTCAGAAAAAATTCCCTTGGATTCGAAAAAATGAAAAGAAATTAAATGCAGTCAGCTAGTGGATCCATGAAAGCTGCTTCTCGGGGTCCGCTGCGCTGCGTTCATACCGACAAACTACTGAGATGTGATGTGTCCGCATTATGGGCTCAGTCTGGCCGCCTTTCTTGCCCCCCTTGCAGGCAGTTTGTCCCACAAACAGTTCCCAAAGTGCCTTACAAAAAATCTGTTATCTGTGCCAGCATATTAAAGGAGGTGGAAAGAACTCGTCTGAAAGTGCTACAACCCGACGACTAGTTTTTCCCCTTCTCTCCCTCCACTGGATTCCTCTCAAAGCTGTGCGCTCCTGTGGAAGGAGCGAACGCGTCTTTTTCACTGACTGCACGCGTGTCGAGGCATCCACAGCACTTTATAAAGGAAGGAGGGGGGAGGCATCGTTGATCCAGCAGAGGGCGCTGCGAGAAGGCGTTCTCATTGGAAAGCGCGGCGCACACGGTTCCCACAGAAGCCCAATAATAAATGTTGCCCTACAGAATGTTGTAATTTTCCTGCTGAGAGAGAGAGTGAAAGAAAGGAAGGAAGAAAGAAAGAGACCGAGAGAGAGATGGATGTGAGGAGGTGCGTGGGTGGCATGTGAAAAAGTGACCTCAAACGGCCCCTGATGCATATCTTTGATTACATGTGACACTGAATTTGGAAGTTTAAGGGGGACAAATATTCTGTTAATGTTCAAATTGTTGTGAAGTTTAAAACAGAGTAAGATTATTAAAAAATATCCCACGGTTTCCACATCTAACAGAGCTCTGTTCTATCCATCATCTAAGTGTTTACCAGAACAGCACACCTACTAACACTGCCATCTAAACAGACATGCTGGGTAAGGAAAGGATTAGTGAGAGAAGCAGCCAAGATGGTAACTCTGGAGGAGCTACAGAGATCCATAGATTAGGTGACAGAAGCCCTGCTTTGCCTGACAAATATTACAAGTCTGGCTTTTATAGGAGAGGCAAGACTAAGGCTGAGCTGAAAGAAAGATATAGAGGTCTTTTTCTAGTTTGCTGCCAGCCATATATATAGCAAACACGTGGAAGTAGGTGCTCTATGATGAGACTGTTTGTCTAATCCATTGCTCATCACCCAATGGTCCACATCATTCCCTCAATGAAACATGTTGGTAGCATTCTGTAGAGGTTTTTCTTTAGCATGGACAGTGAAGCTGGTCAGAGTTTATGAGCCAAAAAGAGGCTGTTAGATGCTGTGAAAGACTTGAAACCTTGATGGAGGTTCATAGAATACAAACACTAAACATGTAGTCAGAGATACAATGGATGGATTTGATCAAATCAGATTCAAGTGATGGAATCAACCAACAAAAGGCTAAAGCTAAGTCCAATAAAAACACTGGGACAAGGCTTGAGAATTGTTATACACAGATGCCCTATGTCTAATCTGATTGAGCTTCATCTGGTTTCCAAAGAAGCATGGGCAAAGATGTCAGCCTGTAGATATGCAGAGTCGGCGAAGACATACCTGAAAAGATAAAAGGTGGTTCTCCATAGTATGGACCCAACAATAAACATAAATACAAATGCATGCAACACTTCATAATTTTAATTTAAAGAAATAAGATTGTGTTATTTTTCTTCCATTTCACAAATGTGCTCTACTTTGTTAGTTTCATTTCAAAATCCCTTTAAAATTCATTAACATCAATGGTTGCAACTTCAGAAAATGTGGAAAAAGTTCAAATAGAGTTTAATACCTTTACAGGATACTGTGTGGAGCCTTATACCAAAATCATTCAACATCCTTTAAAGTAGTAACCATTTTATTTCAAGGAATTTGGCAAGGGCATTGGATGTATTGATATTTCAGGCTAACATCAGGATTTTCCCCCCGTACTCACATCTGCAAATTATTTTAGGCCTAGAGTTCAAAGTTGGAGACAGCAATAATGATGAGAATGTCACAATTCATTTCGATAATAACCAAGCATTTCACATCTCATCTGTGCTCCCCCACATCAATAAAATGATGAAAAGAAAAAAGGAAAAAAAACCCGAATACAATGTCTCATTTCATAGAGCACATATTGGCTCAGAGGAAATAGGAAAGCCCAAAACCAGCTGAATCTGCCATTTTTCAGTGTGGCTTTGCATCAGACAGAATGACTTTGTTGCACATCGTTGCTTAAATCCTGCCCAGAATGTCATAAATCTTTACAAATCTTGAAAACAAAGTCTCCATTTGGATGTGATGACAGTGACAAACTGCATGGCCACCAGCTCTTAATGACGTTTGACTGTCAGCCTGGGCTCTCGTCCAACAGGGAAAAGAGCTCACCATTATAATGCCAGCATCAGCCTCATTCTGCCTATATTGGCCCTGGCTTGTAGTTGTCCCCTGAGTTTGAAGTCGCTGCATTATGAGCACTGTGTAAAGCATCGTCCCACCATCATGAATATCCTCTAAATGTCGTGGAATAGTGCTGCAGTGACGAGTACGGTCTATTCCTGTGAAGCAGAGGTGCTTATCTCTGAGAGTCATACATTTGAAATGCAAGAACAAAGTCTTTGTACCCCTGGAATATTTTTCACATGTTATTGTGTATATCTTTTCATATGTTTATGTGAATTACAATCACATAATGTAGTGCATAATAGGGAAGAGATAAAAAAGCTGTGATTTTTATATTTTTCTAGAATGGATGAACTACCACACAACTCAAGTCTTTTTAAGACTTCAGCAGATTTTCTTCCTAGCTATGCTGTGTTCAGGTCCATCCTGGCATCAAGTATGACCAGCTTCCCTGAAGCGGACCATATTCATAGTATGGTGCTGTCAGCACCAGGTTTTGCCTTGGGGACGTGTTCAAGATAATCTACAGTATTAATTTTCCTCCCATGATGAATTCAATAGAACTCCATGAGATAACCAAAGCAAGAAATTTAGTTTTATAATCTAACTTTGCTTTACTCTTCTCCTTGACATTTTATTATGTTCCCTGGTCTTAACAAGGTTATATTTTCACTTTCACTTACGTTCTCTGATGAACCTCAGAGGCCTTCACAGAAGAGTTGTATTCATATTGATAATAAATCACACACATATTCTGATTAACTTTACTGTTTAGATGATTTCTGAAGGCAGTTGGGAAATCAAAATAAAGCTATTTTATTTGTTGAGAAAATATATATATGTATATAACAAAAAACAAGTGTGATTTTTATTCCATTTCCAATTGTAAAAATAATTGGAATTAGAATATTATGTCAGAGTTTGTCTATCACACAAGATTCCAATACAACACATTGAAGTTTGTGGCTTTAGCAATACAAATTGTGAAGAAGATCAAGGAGAATGAATATTTCAGGACTGCAGTGTATGGTATTCATACAAACTACATGAGATGTCTTAAATTGATGTATTGCTCTAATTTTAACTGTAGGGTAGAAGAGTTTAGGGATATGCATGCATGCTAAGTATCTAGTTCCATTTTCTTTTTTATTTAACAGCTGAAACTCCTGAATCAAATCCTTTTTTCTCTATTTCCAAAATAGTGTTATAATGAATACTTTTCTCAACTCATTTTTCTCCTTGTCAGGTTCAAGGTCAGATTTCATTTCTGTTGACTTGCACAATTCATGATCTCTGAGGATATTTAAACACCCCATTCTGACTACATTATACATTTGGCAGGGGTTTTTTTTCTACTTGCGCAATTAGAAAAAGCCCGGAGGGAAACACACACACACACACACACGCATTTAGATGACTCCCCTACTTGCATACTCTTCAATTAATAGGCATACTTATGTGCAGTGGAGAGAGACGTTGCACCACAAACATATGCCAGATAACTGTGTCAAAATAAGATGGCACAAAGCTGTGACAGTCGGGGATTACAAAGCCAGATATGGAACTCATT
Organism: Xiphophorus couchianus; assembly: GCF_001444195.1. Lineage (NCBI taxonomy): Eukaryota > Metazoa > Chordata > Actinopteri > Cyprinodontiformes > Poeciliidae > Xiphophorus > Xiphophorus couchianus. The sequence continues at coordinate 21,129,143 of NC_040239.1, forward strand.
GTTCTTACTATTGAGAGTAATCACACTCAGCTTCAGAAAAGTGTGGCTAATATGCTGAATGCACATGGTATCATTAAAAATTCAGAGTATAATAATGAAATAATAATTCAAATAGTTGTCAAAGTTAAGGCTAAAAGCAATAACAGCAGGAGAGCTACTATGGAGCTCAGGCTTGCTCTCAGGGGTCAAATAAAAGCTTAGTCAGTCTGAAACTGTCACATTGAAAGCATGACTGACAATCAAGTCATTTAAATGTTCTCAGAAACACTTTTAGAGTGCGTATCATACTGTGGTCAAGATTTAAAAAGGCCAACATTTATTTATGACTTTAGATTTACTTTACTAAAAGAAATTCACAGGGGCGGGAATGGGTTCACACCAGTAGTAGAAAGATAACTCTATGACTGAAAAGTCTGCTTTGTTTCTGCTGTGCAAACAGAACAAAATATGAAACAGCTCAGCCATGTCATACGCACATGTGACTACAAGCCACTGAAATTATCCCGCTCTATAGTGTAATTCAGGTTAACCATTAGCTGCAGTCACGCCCTTTCATATCTAGACATGCACGAGGAAATGAGGCTCCTTTTAAGGAACGTCAACTCCTGTTATCTCTATCTGTAAATATTTAAATACTGCTTTAAATAGTGGCTGTGTATGTTTTCTTTTTATTCTACTGATTATCCCCAAATGATTTGATGGTTATTATCTGACCCTAGTGAACAACAAAAGCCATCGTCTAAAAATAAGGAAATCATGAACCTCCCCAGTAGTGGACAACCCACCAAGAGCGCTTTAAGAGTGAACTCCCGACTCATCCAGGAGCTCACAAAAGAGCGGAGGACGATATCTAAAGCACTGCAGGCCTGACTGAACAGACGCTAAGAACCAATCAATCAAATTATAGGACTGTGCCATAACTTTCTCCAGTTGAATTACATTTCCAGGATTAAAGTTTGAATGTCCCAGCAAGATCTGGAGTAAATCATCTTCTTTTGGATACACTGATTACTTTCAGTTCCTTTAAATCAAGGTTAAAAGCCGTCTGTTTAGAGCTGCTTTTGATTAATAAAATCCGGAACATTGATCAATATATTTGATAAATATTTGATGGTGATTATTCTTCATTTCAATGATAGTATTTGACATTATCTAGTCTTTATAGCTTGTTTTATAATTGGTTACTGTGTTATGTTTTTTGTTGTATAAAGTGCTTAGAATTGCCAGCCTGTTGCTGAAAGACGCTATAAAAATAAACCTGACAAACAACTTGACCTGTCAGTTAAGGTCAGAGTTCACGATTAATGAAAATACTGACCTAAAGAAACAGAAAGAAATGTCTTACCAAAAAAAACTTCTTGATTATCTAGAAGACTTAATCTACAGTAAAACCTTTTGGAAAATGTGAAAACGAACATAATTTCAGAAGAATCACATAATTGTGTTAATAGTTATGGTTTCATGCTGCATTCATGCTTCATGAGCTGTACGTACAGCTTGCCACAGTTGAACCAACCTCTAGAAGAAAATCTGGATGAAGAAAATCCATCTATTAGTTTATGACCTTAAGTTACAGCATACTTGGATTGTGTAGCAGGACATTGATATAAAGGATTTTTTATTTCATTATTATTTTGTTGCACTTTCTTTTGTGCACAATGGCAATAAGAGGAATTCAGATTCTGATTCCACAAAGTTCATTTCTAAGGGACTTAAACATTTTGTAAAGGTCTAGTCAGAGTCTGAACATAGATCAGCTGTCCATGTTTTTAAACAATGTAGTCGAATAGAAAGAATTCAGCGAGAAATGACCACAAAAGTGTTCACAAGGTCCTAAATGACTTTTTGCCACTTTGTACAAATGCTTGATGGCACAACTACTTACAGGGCTTGGCAGACACATTTACTTATTTATTTTCACACAGAGATAGCTTGTTTTGAATGGCTTTCTTTCCTTTGAAAAATAAATAGTATCATTCAAAAACTGCATGTTATTTTTGTTATGTTAAAATTCATCTGATGATCTGAAACATTTATGTGTAACAAAACATTAAACACAGAACAAATCTGCAATTGAGCAGATATTAACATGACACTGTATCCAGAAACACACCAAAATAAACTTGATTTCTGTTTTTTCTCCTGGGACTGTTACCTAATATGACCCATCCTCAGATTAGCAACAGACTGTGGAAGAATACACAGAAAACCATCCCTTACACACAAGCAGTCAAACACTCACAGAAGGTAAGCATGATTGATTAGATCAAGAATTGTGAAGTAATTAATTTGTGTCATGGGAGACCCATAAAGTAAATTTATCAGGACACGAAGCTGGAGAAGAGAATAATGACAAAAAACAGAGGTTTTGTTAATTCCCTAGGTTAATATAGAGCTGCTATGTAATTGGTAAATTAATCTAAATATTGCATTATGGCCCTGTTCCACCCTGTTTAATTAAGTTAGGAGTAATAAGGACAGGCTAAACATGAAACCTCTGCACAACCTCTTTCAGTTTGAGTTATCTAAAGTTGAGACATTTAAAACTTACCAAAACCCCATGGTTTATAATCACTTTCAAAGCACTTTAAATGCATAAGCCATAATATATCCATATTTATCAGACTTGACATTTTTGAAACCTGTCAACTTTTTCACAAAGTGCTTGAAAAGAACAAAGAGTCGCTTCAAATCAGTTAATTCAAATCACTGCAGGAATTAAAAAGAAAGATCAGTAAAGTCAATCCAGGAGAGGATTTGAAGGGCAACAAGTTTAAGTTGAACATGCGTTTTTGCTTAGCTCACAGTTCAATACAAGCTGCCGTTGCTCTCATATGTGGCCCTAAATGTCAATGCGCGTGTGTCCGGCAGCTTTGTTTTGGGTTGTTTTCAGTAAGACAACACAGAATAATGCAACCTCCACTAGACTCTCAGAAAGCTATTGACCTGTTAGATCCATTTATTTTGCAGCCATTTCAGACGTTGTTCATTTTTATCACATTACTTCGACAGAAATTGAATTTTCTCTGATGCATTTTTGTTTCCTAAGTGCTGTTTTCTTCTCTATGGGAGTATAGTGTTTCTGATGGTGTGGTGATGCAAAAACACTTTAAAAGAAAAAAAAGGATTTTTTTTTAAGTGTATATTGATTTTAATTTATTGTTTTCTAGTCCTTTCAAGTGCAAGGTGCTCAGTCCTTTTTCTGAAAGAGACATTACACATTTTTTGAGAAAGTAAATAGCAAAAAAAAACCTTTAAGTCTCTGAGAGATCACCATCCAACTAGTACAACAGGACGCAGTAAGAAAGTGCATCAATCTCATTCAGAGAGGAACAAACAAATACTATGAGTGTGCAGTTTTCCCCTGGTCTTACGTCTTCTCCTTTTTTTCATTACAGGAATGTTTATAGGCAGCGATATCAAGAGAAATATTCCGTCCTGTGGATAAAGTGGATTTCTTGCTGGTTTACTCTCAGCAGTTTGCCGTAGAGCTTCAAACAGTGGCACATCTAGCCCATCTCGTTAAACACTCCATGGGTCCCATATGGGATGTTGACAGGGACCTCGGCTCTCCCCAGCTCGGTGAAGGTCTTGGCATCCAGAACGAGTAAGAAAGTACTTTTCTCCTGGAAACAGATACAGGAGGAGATAAAATGCAATACAAAAAAGTAAATAAATAATAAAGGGGTTACTAAGGGAGCACAGTCTCACTAAAAGTAGCTGTGCATTTATCTTTCCTTTCCATGGTATTAAGGGTGCATAAGTGGAAAAGAAAGTTTAACGACTCGCTAACTATGTTGCTTCTCTACAGACCTCACAAAGTAGGTTTTATTATCACTTGAATAAAACCTACTTACACTGCCTTGGAAATGTGTTCATACCCCTTGATCTTGTATGAAAGACCAACAGAAGGCAGAAGAAGGAGGCAAAGGATAGATGTCAAAATATTTTTTAAATCTTTAATCTAGAAACACATTTTGCTGCTCTACAGCTGCAGATCTTCGTTGCACTGTGTGGATGGTGTGTTCAGGGTGATGTGTAGTGTTAATTAATAATATTTTGTATATAAGCCATAAAGATCAGTTTTGGTCTCATGTGACCAGAACACCTTGTGTGCAGTTGTGAAATATTGCATACAAGTTCAGGTAAATAGATCAAATAGTGAGGTGTGGAAAATTGGTATATACTCTATATGTGATTTTAATCTATCATATAAAATCTTACAAAAATACATTGCACTTTGTGATCGTAAAGAAAATGTGAAAGGTTTATGAACGCTTTGAGAGGCACCTTAAATTGACAATAAGTGCTGCTGGTTTGTGTCAGTGGGTTTTTTGTTAAATTACCTTGCTAGGAGTGATAATGACTGACAGGACCACTCCATCATCTTCCTCTGCAGCGTCGGGCGAGGCAACGAAGACAGGCTCAGACGGGAACAAGCCTGGATAGCGCCACACCTAAACAGGGGGGATTGCAGACCTTTTATCGAAGCCAGTTTTAGGCTGTAAATCCAGCTTACAGAGTTCTTTTGTAAAACTGCTGCATTTAACCGTGAGCTCCATCTAAGTTGTCTCTGGATAATAGAGCACCTTAAGCTCCTTGGTGTGGACGTCTATCTTGAGCAGTGAGTCAGCAAAGACGTGCCCAAAGCCACATGCATAGAAGTAGCGGTAAGGTCTGCCGTTGTACTTGTCGTAATTGATCTGAGGGAACTCCAGGCCACCGTACTGCAGCAGCTCATCATTGTGAAGCTCCTCGTGGGTCATGTAAACCTGTTGGGTCAGAATTTAATTCAGAGGATGGTTTTCTTCCCCCACCCCCTAAAAGGTCTAATTTACATCACACTGCTCTCTAGGGATGTTGAAAATTCAATTCTTGCCTGCTAAAGACGAATGGATCCCTGCAGTAAATCATCCCTCAAATAAAAAAATATACACATTTCCGCTCAAACTCAGTTCCAATTAACTGAAATATGCAATATTCATTTGTTCTCAGTGGAAATCAGCAACACATTCCCATTTTTTAAGGTGAATATAACACAAGGTGTCTAAGAACCTTAGAAGAATACTGAGAAAACTATTGCTCAGGTAGCCATGACAACTTGGACATCACCATTTCTTTCTTTATAGTGCCATAAGAAAACAGAGCAAAAAGAGAGTGTGTGTGGGGTTCAGAGAAGCTATTAAATGGCAATTGTTCACTGCATGGTGGACATCATTTTTGCCTGTGATAAGTCATGAAATTACTGTCTTGCAGAAAGTAGCTTATCTCATTATGCTGGGTAATTGCTTGGAATGTGTGGGAGAGAATTGCCTGTATTTATCATGATTATAGGTCTGATTCTTTACACTTAAACATATTACTTTGGAAAGTCAGTGACCGTACAGAGAAGTGAATACTGTAGAATCCCACCTCCCCAGAATCTGCCTTCTTTGCTGTGGCTTTACAGTTTGGCAGCATGACAAGGTTTTGGTCCAGAGGAGTTTGTTCGTCCACATTTAGAGGAAGCACGTATCTCCTTGGGAGGTTTCTGCACAAGGAATTGTAATACTGCAAAATAAAAATAAATGAGTAAAACCATTTGTCAGACATCACAGATGAAAAGCTGCAAAACGTGTGGCTACTTTGTACAATGATGCTATTTAAATGACAAGACTCAGAACGACTGGGGGAAAAAACATACTTTGATGGTTTGATGAACGTTTTAAGTTGATTAAAACAAATCTCTCCCACACTTTTGAAAGCAGACACTTTACAAACTAAAAGTACCAGAAATCTATTTTTCTTTTTCAAAGAAGAACAAAACACAAGAACATTTAACGTTTTTTTTGTTAACAAACACAACCTGAAAAACAAAACTTCATTATGTTGCTAATTACAAATGCCTTGCCTTCACACCCCTTGATTTTTCTTTTTGTTTTCTTTCACATTTTTTCAATCTACAGATATAAACTATTTATCACGGTTAGTTGTGATAAAGCTGTGAGAACTATCAGCTACATGAAACCTTTTAGAGGTTACAAAAGACTTTGAAGGTTATGTTCTGCTTTGGCTTGTCTATTGTGTAAAATCTTGAGAAAATATATTTAAGTTTGTTACGTGACAAAAGGAAAAAATAAGTTCAGGCAGCATTAAAACCTTTTCATGGCACCAGAAGACATGACTCTGAGCTCAGATTTTCAACAGAAGGCATTAGTCCACCTTGTCTATATCGTCTCCTGATTCCCGCCGCAGATTCTCCAGAGTGAAGTCTCCAATGACGACGCCATCATCCCCGCAGCACATGTCCATCACCAAGAAGCCATCGTCCTCATAGGCATTGATCTGATGCAGTGTGAACATCGGTGCCGTTCGGTATTTCACTTTGCTCTCCTGTTGGACCAGTTAGAACCACTGAACAGTACGAAACGCTAGTAATGTAAAAATCCACCAGACAAACAAGTTGGCAGGAAGTGAGCTGATTCTGGTAAATATTTGGAGATGAGTTCCATCTGCCGATGTTCTCCTGCACCTTAACTTTTTCAGAATTTATTTTATTTATTTTTTTTGCTGTGAGTTTATTGGGTGCTCTGTGTAATGAGGCGAAGAAATTGATAGTAACGATGTTTGAGGAAAGGCTCCAGCATCCAAGTATGTCCTCATCAGAATAAATAAGAAAAAAATGTAATCGTGCATGCACAGATCTATGCACAGCTTTCAAATTTTTGTTATTGCTTTTTCAGCAGCTACGTGCGACTGTGGGTTTCATTGCACTTCATTGTACTCGTTGAATTCGATCACACACAGAAGTTTAGGCTTTCCAAACTGCTTAAACAACAGGTTGGGGGCAAAAAAGGAGGTTGTGCCATTTCTAAAATCCTTTCATATTTTTGAAGAAAAATTCTCGTTTATCTCAATTTTTTGGATTTAAAATGAAAAATCTTTTAAACACTAAAGAAAAAAACGATCACTTGAGGAACTGCTTTCTTTTTGATGAGTATAAAGCTGCTGAATGTTTGTCAGATGCTGTTGTACGATAACTTCAATCAAGTCTCTTCAAAAACCCTTGATCTGAACTTAAAAAGAACATTTCTAACGTCTAAAATTTTACAAATACCAGTTAACAGAAACGAAACAAAAGATATCACCCACACCTTGCTTAGAGTTTAAGAAGAATGTTTCTTGAACTGTTTGCCCTCTAGCAATTACTAAAGCTCTTGATTAAATAAGCCGTTTGTAGAAGCTGTTGTCACGCACCTTGCCTGTGCGCCTGTCGACCAGGTGGAAAATGGTGCCGTACTGTGGCTCCCAGCTCAGGATTTTTTGAAAACTTTGTCCCATGATCTTGTAGAGCATGAACTTGAGCACATTCAGCTTTATCGGCTGCTCCACGAACACAATGTAGTTCTCAGACATGACTGGAGAGAAACGGGAAAACACAGGGGGAAATGTATGCATTAGAAAGAACAAGATGAAGAACTGCTCATTTCTTACATTGCGCATTAAAGTTTTCCAAGCTTTTTGTCAAAGACAACAAGGAATATAAAATTCAGTCATTACCTGCAAATGTTGAGCTATTAATTTGGGGTAGATTCTTAACACAGCTTACATCTTCAGTATGTTTTAAACCAACAACTTGCTAAATAAAGCTGAATTTAATCACGGTTTTCTTTAATCTACACAATGTCATACTGTATACATAAACTACCACTAATATTTGGTCAAAATTCTTCTTACAATGTGCTGAGAAAAACTTATTTCTGTATCAGAATTGGCAGAACTGTTTTAGATTGGGGTTTTTTCCTGGCTTAGAATTAAATTTTTCAGCACAGTTGAAAACTGTGCTGAAAAATTTCAATATGGACAACTGCAGAGACTTCAAATTAAAATACTTTATTTAAAAACTCATCTTAATGTGTTTCTTAATCATTCTTTAATATAAAACACCAAATTTTAATTATGTAACACAAACACTCACCCTCTGATAGCACAAATAGGTGAAATAAGCAAAGCCCTTCTTTATGTGTCTGTCTGGGAGGCATGAAGAGTTTGAATGCCTCCTAGAGAAAAGTTTTGTGGTCACATGTGACAAATACTGGAATATTTGGCCACATTGACAGTAAGTGTGACCAAAAAAGTCAAGCTAAACTCTTCAACACACTTATGTGTGGTGGTGGGACCATCATGCTATTATAGGGTTGTTCTGGTACCAGGTTCAGTATTGCATTGCTGAACTGAAAATTGAAAACATAAGGCTATTTTTTTCATTTTTCATCTTAACCTCAAGTCCACAAATAGCTAAGACACAACTATGTGATCCAACAGGCCAGTGATCACAAACAAACATCCAAACTGGGTTTGAAGTGGATAAAGCAGGTTAATATTTACCTGCTTTATCCATTTTTAAGCCTGCTCAAATGTTTTGAGCTTTGGCTAAAATGTAACTCTGTGACAGGAAACTAATTAGTTTCTGCCAACAAGATATCCAGACACAGTTGCACTAGAAACTTGTTAATGGTCACAATTTTTAAGCTACATTCTAAGCTACATTATCCAAATATTATCAGACGTCAATGGATATATTTCAGACCATGTGTACAATTTGATTAGAATGTAAGACAGACCTTAGATCTTGTTCACTCAATTCAAGTTTTTTTTAATTATTAAAGATTTATGTTATATTACTAACCCAGTGTGCAAGAAACAAGTGTTCAAATTGGACCAACTTAACTGTACATTCACGCTGATGATGAGTGTAGGTAAAGCTCTAACTGGTACTGTATAGATTTAAAAGAAAAGTCACTGAAAAGAGTAACTAATCCTGATAAAGTGATATCCAAATGTAATAAAACAGGTCTCAATTACAGCAAGGCCTTGTGATCCATCAAAACAATCTTTGCAACGACTTCCGTACCTGCACACACACCGACAAGCAGCTGCAGTTTGTTCAGTCCCTTCAGCCACCTAATTGTGTTAACTTATTTCTTCTCTGACTGGAGGAAGCCACATGCATCAAAATCAGCTTGCAAATGTAATATTTCTGGTCCCAGCGATGACATTTTCCATCTTTCACATCATAGGTAAAAATTCAGACAAAAGTGTTTCAAAAAAAAAAGAAAGAAAAAGAGCTGGAACACGACCTGGAACTCCTCTGACAAATGTAATATTAGGTTTTGTTGTACAACTGCACAATGTTTTCCTGACATGTGGGATTTCTCGGTGCCCAGAAGTCTGGTGGGACAGGGTGGTCCGCCAGAAATATAGACGGAGATGTGATCAGGGAACAAATGGAGCAACGCTGTGTTAAATCAGCCAAGTAATGGAATCTTATTTGCTTTAGATGACTGGCATTGGCCCAGAGCTTGATTTTTAATGGCTACTTTGTTGCCCCTATGGGTATCAGCTGACCTGTAATGTCCAATCATACGCTGTGCAACCATTAAAAACAGACTCCTCCACATTTTACTCCGCCGACGGTCTTTCAAATGCGGCAGCAACTTTCCGCACTGCCTGAGACTCCATGCTGTGCTCTGAGCTTCTGATGCTGCTGAGTTTACTGAGATCTGTGTTCAAGCGTTTATTTGTTGGAGGATTTAATTCTCCCAGCCCAAATCTTCTTGCTGCTTAAATTTTGTTTTCTTTTGTGGAGGACTCTCACAAAGAGCACAGTCACTAAATATAACTGCAAAGTGCTTGTAAATGTTGATCTGTGAATTGAAAGGTAAGCAAACGCAGACGACTAAACACAAACTGCAACCAGATAAACTAAACATTACTGTGAACATTTTGTAAAGCTGCGTGTTCGGAATATAGCCAAATGGTTGTCCCTTTTCGAGTTCTTTTAGGCGGTAGAGTGTCTAGCATAAAAGGCTTTATAGCATTCATAAAACGAGTGCTATAAATGTAAAATCCCTTCAACGTACTTTACATTTTGTCACACTAACTTCTAGACACTTTATTACGGCTTTATGTAGTAGACTAAGACAAAGTAATGCATAAATTGAGAGTGGAAAAAAAAATTTTTTTAATTGGTTTTCATTCGTTTTTACAAAAAAAGAAAATAACAGAAAAGTGGCATGCATTTGCCCCGAATCCCAATAGATGTTTGTTTCTAAGAGATGTGATGTTATATGCTTTGTTCTAACATCCTCCTTCTTTGTAACTGGGTGCTGCTTCCCAGGTTTCACACAAATCATCATTTAGCAGTCCTCTTCAGATCTGTGACTTTGAAGCTTCTGGGCCTTTTGGCCATTTGGTTGTCATACACTCTGATTTGTTCCTGCAGGCCTGAATGCCATTTTCACTTTTTTATGTGACTGTTTGATCTGACATGCCTTTTGTTTTATCCCAGTTTTCTGCTGTTTATATGCTTGCTAGATAGGTTATTTTTTGTTTGTGTATTTTGCCACCCTAGGCTGTGCAGGGGATGTAGAAATTTGTATTAAGCCCTTTTAGTCACCCTTCTGTAAGGTGGTCCTTTGTAGGACCACCTTACAGAAAAATCACAACTGGACGTTTTTTTTTTCAGTTTTGTGCTGTGCTGGTTTTCCACCACATTGTCATGTAGGCCAAAAACTTCAATTTTGGTTTCATCCACATGACTTGTAATTTATTTGAAATGCAGACAAGGAAAACAATAACTTAATTTCAACCTTCTGAAGTTGAATAGGTTTAAATATAACGACAAGGCACTGTAAAACTTTTAAGGAGATGAATGAAATTGGTGTTGCTTGTGAATTGGAGGTAGAACAACAGAGTGACTAAAAATAAAGGAAGCTATGACAGGAGAATACAAGTACTTAAGTAATAAATTACAAAATTAAAACCATACAAATGTTTCATTTTAGCAGAACGGGTCATTGAAGTAATATCTTTAACAGTAATCACTGATTTTAGTTCTTTACATAGCTAAGCTGCCGATTAGATAAAGAGAGGGGACTACTTATCATGCTGAAGTGTGCATCTCACCAAAGCTGTGATAATAAGAAGGTTTTCTGGATTCAGCTGCAGGGATGGAGCAGATCACCTCGGCTCCGCTGAGGTCTGCCGAGTCCTCCTTTGCTGCCGCTTTCTCAGCAGGAGGGATGCGGATGATGGTGTAGAAAAAACCTGGAGAAATCCACGAGAAAACCCCTGCATTTTGTTACGACGCTTTCATGCACACATTTACACCGACAGCATAGTGGATCACATACAGTAAACATTAGACAGGATAATTAATGACAAAAAGACACAAATGTGATTTCAGGTCTTCTGGTTTGTAAATTACTCAAACCAAAAGCAGATTTATAATGCTTTTTACCATTTAACATTTTTTCATGGTATCAGACTGCATGTTATTTGGAAGAAAGTACTGGTGCCTGGAAGGAAGTGTGTTTTTTCTTTATTTCTTTTAATTATTTTTGTCACATTCTATGTAGGGAACATTGAAAACAAGTGGGAAAAAATGTGTTCTCTGACCAAAACTAACATTTTGCAGGAACACTTTATCTGGAATTGTTTAGTGCAAAGCATATTCATGCATAAAATGTCTTTGCCCAGGTCAGACTTGAATTCACCCAAGAAACTATGGCAAGATTTAAAATCTCATGTTTACAGAAGCTGCCCATCCAGTCTGACTGAGATGGGCAGCTTAATTATTTCACACAAAAAATGTATGTAAAAACCTTATAAAGATTTTCCCCAAAACAGAACAGCTACAATATTGATATTGTCGGATTTTTCCTTGGGAAGCATTTTGTTAATTCACAAATAACTTTCCTTCAAATTTACAATTTTACATTATTCTCTGTTGGTCAATAGCATAAAATTCTAATAGAAGTAATTGAATTTTTTATTTAATCGTCACATAATGTGAAAAGGTTCATCAATACTTCTGCAAGATATAGTGACGCAGGAAAATAAGCATCTTTCAAAAAGTAGCACTTGCTTCACTTTAATGTTGAGATTGACAGGTTTATATGGGAGGTTATGCAAACAGAAAACTAGGTCACCATCTCTGCTGTACGAATTGCCCATGTTGTATGTTGCTCCTTCACGGTCATAGTGTGGGTGTGCTGTGGCTGAGTTTACAGCAACATACTGACTCCAGTCCACCTAACCATGAAATGACAATAAAAAATACATTTTAACCTTCATCCTTGTCACATTTCTCTTCAGTCTCTGACTTCTTATCAGCTCTCTGTCTCATAAAGAGACGTTGTTGAATCTTTAACTACCCACCTTCTCTTTTGTCTCCAAGGTTTGTGGATCCACTCGTCTCATAAAGTTGGTTTCTGTGCTGACATAGTAGTCTCCCTTGTACTTGACAAAGTTCACATTTGCATTATCTGTGGGCTCTGTTCACACATGTGGATGACAGGAACATATAGTGTTTCAAAACATTTCCGTCGTTCTCACGCACGCCAGAGAAGACAATACTCGTCCAATCCAGTAGCTTGTTATTCTTAAGTTTACAGAAGTTAAAATCTGAATTTTCATTCATCACTCCTTCACAGAATGCATTCAAAAGTGTTTTCTTTTGGCTTAAATAATGATAATAATAATATTGTACACATACGCAAACACACACACAGGCTTTCATTAGTATGTCGCAGACTTTCATTGCACCTCTTATGCAATCAAGGACAAGAGCATTAAAATATAAATGCATGTTCTAATTTTCTTTGTATGATTTCTGCAAATCATTTAGGGATTTGTGCCGGCTGCCTCGTTAGCAACATGTAAATGAAAGCTTTAAAACATTAACAAAGAATGTGTGGACCTCAGAACTATGTGCTTATGACTTGTTTTGATGTCATTCATCCTGCACATTCCTGGGCCTCAACACGTTTCCCCTGAGCACCTGAGGGCAGCCTAGCAATCTCTTACCACCATTCCACTTCGCTTCCTGGCACCACATCACATGTCAACAACTCATACTTTCAAATTATTTTTGCTTCCTTTTTTTAATTTCTTTTTTTTTTCTGAAGAAAGCTTTAAAATTTAAAAGTTTCAAGAAAAACAATCTTTAATGCTCTAACATCATCAGAGAGAGCTAAGAGAGTGAAAGAAGTTGGCAGAGAAACTGAGAGAACAACTAGCCAAAATACAGAGTAAACATAGGACTAAGAGAAGAAATTAGGATGCAAGACAGCATAGCTTGCTATGAGGGGCCGTTTAGGACAAAATTTACGTTTTGTCTCTCACACACTACCAAAAGGTCTCGCATACTCCAAAAAAATAGCCACGCACACTCCAAAAAATTACGTTTTGTCTCTCACACACTACCAAAAACTCTCGCATACTCAAAAAAAATAGCCACGCACACTCAAAAATTACTCACGCACATTCAAAAAATACTCAAATTGCGTATACACACACTACTAAAATGTCACACACACATTCACAAACGTTAACTTTCTCGCTCACATACACTACTACCAGCTCGCGCACATACACTACTACCAGCTCGCGCACATACACTACTACCAGCTCGCGCACATACACACAAACGTTAACTTTCTCGCTCACATACACTGCTAACAGCTCGCACACACACAGACGTTTATCTCTCACATACACAAGACTAAAGTTGAACACACACACAGTACTAAGACTCGTTTTATGTATGTGTGAGAGCGAGACTTTTTATGAATGTGTGAGAGCGAGACTCTTTTTGAATGTGTGAGAGCGAGACTTTATGAATGTGTGAGAGCGAGACTCTTTATGAATGTGTGAGAGCGAGACTCTTTTTGAATGTGTGAGAGTTGTCACGGAAGAGGCGGGGCGTAATTTTTGGATCAAACTGCGCATGCGTAGATCCTAAACTATAAGTTTCGATTGTTGACTCACTGTATGTTCTATTACTTAGTATATTTGTGCTTTTAAATATATATAGAACGTTTAACTTTCTTGTAGATTAAATGTGCTATAGAAATAAATGAATCTGATTGATTGATTAAAAATAGCAAAATTGCTGTAGTACAATCTGTCCACTGGGTGCCAGTAACTAACTCTAATTCGAAACGAGAGAGAATTGGTCAGGCAGCTGCCATTTTAAACAATTAGAGTTAGCCATGTTCGGTATAGCAAACTCTTTCTTCTTCGGCACTAGTTGGCGCCGGTTAATAATTCCTGTAATACTGGCACCCAGTGGACAGATTGTACTACAGCAATTTTGCTATTTTTAATCAATCAATCAGATTCATTTATTTCTATAGCACATTTAATCTACAAGAAAGTTAAACGTTCTATATATATTTAAAAGCACAAATATACTAAGTAATAGAACATACAGTGAGTCAACAATCGAAACTTATAGTTTAGGATCTACGCATGCGCAGTTTGATCCAAAAATTATGCCCCGCCTCTTCCGTGACAACTCTCACACATTCAAAAAGAGTCTCGCTCTCACACATTCATAAAGAGTCTCGCTCTCACTCATTCATAAAGAGTCTCGCTCTCACACATTCATAAAGTCTCGCTCTCACACATTCAAAAAGAGTCTCGCTCTCACACATTCATAAAGAGTCTCACTCTCACACATACATAAAGAGTCTCACTCTCACACATTCATAAAAAGTCTCGCTCTCACACATACATAAAACGAGTCTTAGTACTGTGTGTGTGTTCAACTTTAGTCTTGTGTATGTGAGAGATAAACGTCTGTGTGTGTGCGAGCTGTTAGCAGTGTATGTGAGCGAGAAAGTTAACGTTTGTGTGTATGTGCGCGAGCTGGTAGTAGTGTATGTGCGCGAGCTGGTAGTAGTGTATGTGCGCGAGCTGGTAGTAGTGTATGTGAGCGAGAAAGTTAACGTTTGTGAATGTGTGTGTGACATTTTAGTAGTGTGTGTATACGCAATTTGAGTATTTTTTGAATGTGCGTGAGTAATTTTTGAGTGTGCGTGGCTATTTTTTTTGAGTATGCGTGAGTTTTTGGTAGTGTGTGAGAGACAAAATGTAATTTTTGTCCTAAACGGCCCCTCATAGCTTGCAGCTAACAGACATGTAATTAATAACTGCTTGCTTGTTCTTTGCTGGGTAAAATTAGATTTTCATGTATTCAGTAAAATTATTTGATAAACCGATAAACAGAGTTTTAGTAAACTTAATTTAAAAGCAGCAACAGATTGAGCTGGACATTATATACTAGTTTTATTTCATTTCACGTTGTCTTAATTTTTTATCTTCATGCTTTGAAGTGGCCTGAATCAGTTTCCAGTTGCATTGATCTGGAACCCTTTGTCAAATATAACATGTAATATAGGATATATGTAAGATAAACTGTCAGTGGAAACAAGCAGAAAACAGGTCAGCAAGAATAAAAATATCTGCACTGATGTAATGTCAATAAATATGTTCAGGAGACTATTGAGACATGGATAATTTTCAAAATGCCAGTTTTTAATAAAATGTTAATTCAAGCAGCAAAATTTTACATTTTACATTTTTTTAGAGAACCCATTTTAATTTCCCATCAGAAATAAGCTTCTTGGAAAAATAAAAATGATTTTACATTATTCACATTCAAATCTATAGAGGGTATGAATAATTTAGTGCTTAACTACAAGTCTGAACCTGAAAGTTGAGTCACCATAGATGATATCGGCTTAAAGTTTTTGTTTCTTTCTCTCTTTTTTTGTGATGTTTTGTGTTTTCTGTTTCAGCAATGTCAAAAATCCCCACAGGTTATCCATAAAACTTATTTAGTCTGTTTGGCTTTAAGTCTATCTCTGCATACAACCACAGTCCGACAAACACAAACTGTCATCTAAAAATAAAACTTACCCATTATCAGATATGATACCTCACCATGTGGAACTATGCTGCTAAATAATACACAATAACGGTATTTAATAATATCCAGGAATGTAAACAAAGCATCTACTGGTGATCTAATCAAATGAATAGTGTAGAAATACTTCCAATAGAAAAACTCTCAATCCCAGTCCTGGTTTTGGGATTTACAAACATTTTTTGGAGTTTATCATTATTGTCACAGGATGACTTCTTCTTGTCAATAACTTTCCAATTCTGGAATCAATAAAGTACATTTTAACATATTTATCTGTATTTTTTGAAGAATTGACAATGTACTTGTTCTAATGAAACAAAAGTAATTTTGATGGCTTTTTTAACAGTCATAATTTAATGTTAACAAATTATCATTCATTACTAGACCATCTCCGTGCTGAAGTCACATTTCAAGCACAATGTAACTGCAAATGAGTCAGTGAGAAAGAAATGATTTCTGCATATGCTTGTAAGCGCAACCAATTAAACTGACCTCTTTCTATGCTGAAACGCTGCGTTCTGGACACGACTGCCACATTAAATTACTACGAATTTATTCACTGCTGTTAATTCAACAAATGTCCTAAACTGGTTAATGTAATTCAGCAAAGGATGCTGCGTTTGCTGACTTCACAAACTATGTCAAACTGCAAGGCAGCAAATACTTTCTGCATTTTTATTTTTGCTCAGTTTTGCAGCAAAAACTTGACCATTGAGATTTCAGGTGTATTCTGACGGTATCTACCCTCTTCAGAAAAAACAAAAAATGTTTTTTTCTTTATGGTTTGCTTTGAACAGAGATGAGTAAAAAGCCTTTCCAACATCAGCGGTGTCACAACCCAGATGATCAATAATGCATAAGACTCCGTGGTGTTGGTATAATACTGAAACGTTCACTCTTAGTGCTGCATGTTTCAAACAGAATTATGCAATAAATAAAGAAGTCATACATACGTGGAATCTGAAAACGGGAAAGGAAACGTGCAAAGAAATTTTTGCAAGGATCAGGCATGGCGACAGTCCCAAACTCTGAGACCACAA
Source organism: Xiphophorus couchianus (assembly GCF_001444195.1). Taxonomy (NCBI): domain Eukaryota; kingdom Metazoa; phylum Chordata; class Actinopteri; order Cyprinodontiformes; family Poeciliidae; genus Xiphophorus; species Xiphophorus couchianus. The sequence continues at coordinate 21,145,937 of NC_040239.1, forward strand.
TGCGGTTCTTCTCTGAGTTGAGGTTGTATGAATCACTGCGTAGGAACCGGCTGCTGTAAGTTACACTGCCCTCACAGATGTGAAACCGGTGCATCAAGGCCATGCCATCAAACCAGTGATTGTATCTGAAAGAGATAAAAAGCTATTTCATTTCACTGAAGTTATTTAGGTGAGATAAACTAGAGGGTGTTAGATGGAAAATATACTCTTTACTGGGAAATCAACTCAACTGAGCTTTGAGAATAAATGCTTTTCATGGCAACAACAAATAAAACACTAGAATCAAGAATAAAATTGGTGACAAAACCAACTAATAGAAGAGAGACAAAATACATATTAAGACAAGTAAAAGCTAAATTATCAAATGATGCTTAAAAGTATATTTTAGCAAGACAATGCAATGTCTGGTTTGCAGAAACATTGTATCGTGTGTAAACACAATGCAATGTTTTTTTCATCTGTCTTTTATCAAAGAAAGATAAAAAATTCAGTGAGCAGCAGTGATAAGAAAAATGGTCAGAGGAGGCAGATTGATTTAAAATAATTGAAAAGTAACTATGGCTCAGATAAATACTCTTTACAACTAAGGTATGCAGGAGACCATATCTAAAGCCAGAACATATGTATAAACAGTTGAAGCAAACTGACTACAGTGACAGAAGACCACACTAGATGCCATTTCCGTCACCGAAAGACAAACCAAGGCTTTTCACACTGGCTCATCAGAGGTGAACGGTAACAGATTCAAAACTGTTGCTTGATCTGACAATTCTCCATTTGCCTGTAACATTCTGCTGTTAGAGTCACAATCTGCTGTAACCAATTTAAAAGCAAGGATCCACTTTGTCTTAACAGTTCAATTGGTGTAGAAAATGTTTTCTTTTGACACTTCAAGCTCTTTATTACCACATAAGCATTAGATATTACTACTTACTGAATATTGCTGCTCACCATGCCCATCCCTATATGACCAATTTTTTCCGTCCTCTAGTAGGTATTTCCACCAGGATAAAGTATTTTATCACAAAGCCCAAAACATCTCAGGCTGGTCTCCTAAACATGTTCCCTGTTCTCCTAAGGCCTCCATAGTCAGCAGATCTCAATCCAGTTTGTGATGTTGTGAAATAGAGCACTCAAATATGTGTGTGGCTGAAATCTGCAGCAACTGCTTTATGCTGCCATATCTATGTAGACCACAAGGACGTTTTCAAGACAAAAGGATGTCTAACCTGGATTAAGTAATGTTTACCTAACAAAATGGTTGGCGAGTTTAGGTATTTCAGCTTTCCCTGGTTTAGGATGCAGAAATGTACAGAAAATTGAGTACATAATAGTTTAAAATAAGCTGATTTGTTTCTTGAGCCCTTTTAGGTAAGAAGAGCTGAATATCATCAACAAATCAGCAAACATGTATATTTTATTAAGTTTACATTGTAAATGAATACAATGTATGAGTGCATTGTGTAACAGATTCAAAGTTTTGAGTAAATACCTGTCTTCTCCAAACTCAAATTTCCCTGGACCATTTCTCAAAAAGCTGCCATTAATCCAGGCTGGAATAGTTCCCTTGGTGGTGGTGGGGATGGGGTCAGGGGTTTCCTCCCCTGAATGCACCAAAGGCGCCACACTCTCCAGTCCACTGGCCTGTGGACATCGTTCCCTGCTGGGTACTAGCAGAGTAAACAAAAAGAAAATCAACTTCAGAAAATATGAGACAGAGAACTAAAGAAATCAGGAAATCATGAAGCCCAGAATGGCTCCCCCTTCTAACAAAATTTTCTCACCTATTGTGCAGCTGCAGCATTAAATGATGTGAAGTTGCTGTGAAGGTTGTATCTCTTTGGATTTTTTACATTTTGAAGAGTCCACTATACAGTGAAGTGAGATTATGCAAGAAATCCATGGACTATTACATTTGTTTTGTGTAATCATATAACAGTGACAATAAATATGTTTTAAAATTTGCACTGTGGTCAAGTGTTGCTTTTTTCATCTTGATGTCAAATATTTTGATTCTAACAGCTACAGAGAGTCTTAGCAAATCATTCTTGGCTTGGTAAAAAAACAGCAGTTTTTGTAAAAGCCTCTATTTGTGTTAACTCACTTCTCCCTGAGGTGATGACCTGAGAATCACAAAGGAATTATTTTCTTTGTTGTTGCGTTGCCTGTTCCTAACACTTCATTGCTTCATACTCTCCAAAACATTGGAACAATAAAAGATGCGGAAGTATATTACATGATTAGCAAATGCAAACCACTGAGGACAAACCGAAGCCCCATGCTGAGCATCGGTGAGAATGTTTCTTTGACAATGTAAATGTTATTGCAACCAATCAGGGAGTTTTGTTCATTCCCGTGCTACGAGTAAAACAGACAATAACAATAAGAGTGTGCAGCACAGAGATAATAGGCTTGAACATCTTATTATGTGGACGTGAATTTGGAGTGTGATTACTGCCGCATTGCAAATGATACCTGAATGTGCGGTGCCATTTTTAGGGAGCTATTCCTGCAGTTTCCAACACTCAGAAATGGGCATATTGTGAACAAAGTGAGGAATGCTGACAACCTTGGAACTTAGAAAAAGTCTTGAGCGTTTAAGCTGTTTTCATGTAGTTTTTCTTTTTTTCTTTCAATTCTCACAGCTGAAACATTGATTTATTTTAGTCGTTCTTTTTTGTTCATCTGTTTTCCTTCTACACCAACCCTGTTTCTGCACGACTTTCTATCCAGCATGTCACTTTCTCTCTGGTCTTTTCATTTTCACTCATCATAGACCTGTCTGTGATTCATTTTCAGAGAACAACTGAGAATGTCAAAAAGGTCTTAATGAGACATTGTGCAAATTCCTTTACCAGCTCTGATTCAGCTGGAGAGCAGGAAGAAAAGAGAAGTGCCAACATGTCTTATCATGACTGCAGCCTTATTTATTTATTTTTATTTTTTTCAATTTTCAAATGCAATATAATGGAATTGCAATGTGCTAAAGTCTCGCTATCATCTGATTTGAGTGTTTTGTGATGAACTCAAAGGATTGTTACATTTTATGATGCCTAAGAGTCTAAGGCAGCTTGATAACTACAAATGAATCCATGGTTTGATTCTCTCCTGTGTATTTTTCAATATGTTTCAGTTCTGATAGAGCAAGATCCATTCAGCCCCGCAGTCTACTTAAGATCAAAACACATAAAAAGAAAACTCCAGTGAATTTAAGGAAGAAAATCTACTTTTTAGCAGTAATGCAAAATATAATATTTCCCATTTTAAAAGTCAAAAATTATCCAAGAAAGCAATACTAATTAGGAATAGCTGAATCTGCGTGAGTACATGTGTACATGCACATCGTGTTGTTAAATTTTAGAAATTAATGTGTACTCACAGCTGTGTGTCTGGGACTCCGTGTTCGTTGACATGACTGCTAGGTCTCTGGATTTCACCCGAGAAGCACACAGGAAATACACAACCTTTGGAAACCTTTGAACCCTCATTTCCAATCCAGGAAGTGATCCAGGGCACTAAACGGCACAAACACAGCTTACACACACACATTCACACACACGTCTCGTGAGAAAAGATCAAAAATTGTGTTTTACTGCATGTGACTTTTATATGTTTGTCCATGTTTGTTCAAGTAGGTTGGGTCGGTACAGACTTACATATTTTATCTACTATCAGAATATTCTGTGTCTGCAGTCTTATGCAACCTAGAAATCTGTTATTTAGGTAAATCAAAGTGGGTCAGCAAGAGACAACAGGCTATATTCATGCCCAATCAACAAACTTTGCCTAATTGAGACTTCATATGACAGACCATCACATATAAATGATAAGTAATGCATATTTAGGGGCGTGCTGTGATGGCGCAGGGGTTAGCACGCCCCACATTTGGAGGCCTTAGACCCGCGGACGTCGCGGGTTCGATTCCTGGTCCCGACAACCTTTGCTGCATGTCCTCCTTCAAAAATGGCACCGGCTCAGCTGGCTGCCTGCAGACGCAGCTCCTGTTGTGTGTGTGTGTGTTAATCTGTGTATAAAAAAAAAATTCTTGCTGTAACTGCGAAATAATTTCCCTGCTGGGATGAATAAAGTAATTCTTCTTCTTCTTCTTTAGGAAACTCAAAAGAACTCATGATCTTACCCTGTTTTGAACCTCTCCATATCTTTCTCCCTGACCTTTCCCTTCTGTTTCTCGGTCCGAATGATGCCGTGTGTTCACCAATGTTCTCCAACAAATCCCTGAGGCCTTTGCAGGAAAAAAATTATTCTGAGATGAAATTAGAGACATTGAGACATCAGCCATAGGGACTATTTAGCAGGTTCTAAAAGCGATTTGTTGCACTGTATTTCTTGGGCTCTATGAAAGTAAAGACAACTGAATAAATTTATGTTTTCTCGGCATTTTAAAGTGAAACATTCTGATTACCTTACAACCTTTTTTATGCACTTTATGAACATATTTTACTGTAATATCCCAGTAATATCCCAGTGAAATACACTGAGGTTTGTGATTGTGATGTGACAAAATGTGAACAGGCTGAAGGATTATTAGTAACTTCATAAGACAGTTGAGTGAAGTTTATTTGTGCAGCACATCTCAGCAATAAGGCAGTCCAAAGTGCTTTACATCATATAAACACAAACATAAAAAGTTACAAAAACATCTTACAGTCACCAATTTCTCGTGCCATCACCAAAATTATGGACAACAAATATGTTGCTCAATATTCCAGGGATTATGGATGGAAAGCAATTCTAAACAGGTGGGGTTTTATTCTTGACTTAAAGAAACTAATTTTTTTAGCTGTTTTGCAGTTTTCTGGAAGTTTGTTCCAGATTTGTGATGCATAAAAGCTGGATGCTGCTTCTTCATGTTTGGTTCTGGTTCTGGTTCTGGTTCTGGGGATGCAGAGCAGAACAGCATTCATGTGCATACTTCTGATTTGTGCATGTGTCATGCTCCAGCATGAGGACTAGTTTATAGTCTATTCCAAAAGTACTCATTAAAAATAGCTGCAAGTCTCTGCAGAGGTTGTTGTAAATAATCTGTTTTGGTGCATGGACAAAACTACCATAAACATGTTTTTTCTATAAGCATATCTAAGCAGGAAAAAAAAAAACATTATGTATACGCGGTGACCACGCCCAGTCATTATTTTTACTCCTCTGGTACATTCTCTCTCTTCGTATGAAAGAAATAGAAAACCTGACAAGTATGCACAAGATCTGGAAACACTTGAATCGTAATTTGTGCTTATAAAATGTAATTAAATTAGTTGTTCCCAGCCTGACAGTTCTGAGACAGGGGTAGCACAGAATTAAAGAGCAAAATGAAATAAACATGTGCACTGACAATCACAAAGAGACAGCAGAAAAGCATTCAGTCAAGATTAGCTTTAGTAGACCAGTGATGGATTTACTTTAGCTCCCTGGCCTTAAACATGCAGGCTGTGGTAAATAAGCCAGCTGCTGTAAAATGCAGTTGTGGTGTAGGAATTTAAACAGCATGGATATTAGATGGCTCAGAAAGGGCCCTATATTAGACTGTGTGGAGGGACACCAGTGACTGTGACATGCAGGGGGAAATGAGGTAAAAAAAAAAAACACACACACACTCACTGCTGGAAGCAGCCAATATCACTGGCATGCCACAATAATATTTACACATATTGCAAAATCTTTCTCTTTTGCTGCATGTAGAAAATGGCAATGACCAGTGCTGGGTTTATTGCTGCAACATGATATAAACCAACCATAAACAGTGGTGTCATTCAGAGTTCAGCTGCTGTTCTGTTAGGGAAAACAGTCTGAAGTGTACCTGCTACAACTTCCCCGGAGGGCTTCAGTCACTGGGCTTTTCTGCCTGCTCAGTCAGGAGAACATGACAGACTGCCTCTGATACAACATATTTCACTGATAAGTAGCAGATTTACGAGATCAGAGGTTTTGACCTCAATAAAAGGATTTGGGAGCTATGACAGGTCAGGCTTAAATCTTTTACAGCAAAACCGTATGAAGTTCATATCTCGCTCCATTATCTTGTGTCAGTATCAAATTAATGAACACAAGAGCTTTAATCAGGTGTGCTGGACACTGCCCTGTAAGAGGTTTGACAATGTTTTAGTGATTTCAAGAGACATTTTAATTAGATTTCAGTGAATTGCATATCACATCTGGAGACAAAAATTTGACTGCAAGTGTTTTGTGGCTTATGAAGCTCGAGGATGTATTATTTAGGTAGAGTGAGTTGAAAAGATAATATCGAATAGATAGTTTTGCTCATGACGAGTATAACATTTGTGCCCATTCTGTTTAGCAGCACATCTCAAATTGAATCAAATTCGATGCAGAGCATCTGTGAGCAGACTTGTTTTGGGTCTGGTCAGCCTCTAACAGGTTTTCTTCCAGGATTGTTTTGTATTTAGATGCCTCCATCTTCCTACCAACCCTGACCGTTTTCTGTGTATCTGCTTAAAAAAGAAACCTCACACTGCCATCATCTTGTTTCACCACGGGGATGGTGTAAGCGGGATGATGTACAGAGACGCAACACAAAGCATTTTGCACTGCATGATGCCATGCATACAAGAAAGCAGAGTACACATATGCCCATGTTGTTCCGGTTGTTTGGGTTTCTTTTTGCCTCTTTAAAGTGTTTTTCTTTCCTCTGAGAATTTGCTTCACTATGGAAGGAGTAAATGCCCCTGGTAAAAAAAAAAAAAAAAGAAAAAACTTTTAAAGGAAACGTTGAAAGCATAGTTAACCGTTTTGAATTTTGCTTTTTACAGAACCCCAGCGACCTTTTACAATCACTTCCATGGTTCATTTTGTACCTTAATTTTAAAATAAGTGATTTTACAAACTTGATTTTTTTTTCTTCTTTTCTTTGTGAGAACAAATAAAAATAAATACAACATATATTTATACACAGAATAATCCCTGTTCCTCTCCTTTAAATGGACATAAATGAATTTGGCATCAAAGCAGATGAACTGTCCCATCTAGTGGTGAATTGGGAAAATAAATGACTCATGAACATTCTGAGAGCCGAGTCTGCAGTCTGCAGTGATTTGACAAATTTCCCGACTAATTGCTTTGTATACATTTACTTTGATCAATAAAACAAGCTGCTTCATAAATTATAGCAGAATTGTGAAGATTATGAAGCAATATTTGCAGGCATTTACAGTTTTTTTAAAACATTCTCACCGATGTTTGATTTTCTTCTCCATCATAGTCCTTTGCCTCTATTGGTGAAGCATATTTTCTAATAACCCCTGACAGATTTATTAAGTCTGCATCCTGAGACCCCTCAGGTTTGTTACACCACAACAATTACCTTTTAATTTCTGCCTTTTTTCTTCAGGTCATCTAGATCAACAAAACAAACACCTGAAAGTTTAGGTCAGAATATTTTGTAGGAGATCCAAATATGTGCGACAGAGAAAATGACAGATGAATGTGAAACGTGATGAATGCAAAGTTTTGTCACACTTATGGTGTCCTGACACAGCAGAATTAGTCGCACCACTGCATGTGTTAAAATATCAACACACTTTCTGCATCAACAAAACCATCTGTTGTTCAATGTTACCGTGTAATTTTTTAGGAACACTTTTTCATATTGCAATTCTTAAAAAAGAAAAAAAACAAAAGACACTTTAGTGCCAAGAATCCAGATGCTGACTTCCCATGCTGTCACGTAGGCATCCAATTCCAGGTGTTTTGTAGGTATAGCAGGTTTTTGAATACTGAAACTTATCTTTGGTGCATATAAAGAGCCATCTGCATTTTAAACACACTCATAGTATGGATATATCCATGTCCAAAAACAATGTTACCTATGCTAAGGTTAGTGATTGAGGGTTAATGCTGCAGGAAGGTCATGAGAAATGTCCCAGAAAATACACCAGTGTGAAATACACTCCTGGCCCACTGCCATTGGTCCATCTACAGCCTCAGCAGGCCACCACAGACCAATTGGAGAGTGTGCTGCTGTGTTCGGAGAGAGAGCTGCCTGAGGTGGAAAGTTTAAAAGAGAGTGTCTGGGTCTCGCCGTCCCTCAGCTGAAGCATCAATCAACATGATCCCCATTGTGCTGGCCTCAGTGCTCATTGCTGGCGGTAAGAACATCTGGAATATTCTATTTCTGTGGTTAATTGTTTCTCTGTGTTGCATTTGCTCATTAGCACATAGTGAGCCGGTCCTTTGTGATTCTTTGGTGAGGAGAAAAATGTTGCACTCTGCTTCAGAAAATATTTAAATATATGTGTTTGTGTAATACCTACTCCTTTTCCTTTCAGCCCTTGGGTGCGGCACCCCTCCCGTTGAGCCCCTGACTTCCCGTGTGGTCAATGGAGTGGATGCCAAGCCCCACAGCTGGCCCTGGCAGGTATGCTGATGTGCACACATCTGTCTGTGTTTTTATGTTCACTTTGATGACCCTCCGGGTTCAGCATCTGGCTATCGGATGACAAACCCAGATGCTGTTGAAAATCCTGCAATTAAGCAGGGCTATTTTTAAAGTGTTAAATCAGGAATCCATACCATCCGTCTGAAGGACAGCCCACTTCTTTGTATATTGTTTTTCTCGTGTCCCTTTTTTAGATCTCTCTGCAGTATGAAAGGGACGGTGAGTGGAGGCACAGTTGTGGAGGATCTCTGATTGCTGCCAACTGGGTTATGACTGCTGCACATTGCATCAAGTACGAGAAGCTGAGGAGCACAAAGATAAGAACTCAGGAACACAACCATCATTGCACAAAGCTTGCCTGTTCTGTATTTATTCTATGCAATGCTGCTTGCTTATTTACATCACCAAAGGCTTAATTTTCCTACCAAGAAAAAAAAAAGGAAAAATATTTTGGAAGTTATCGCAAATTCAACTCATCATCAAAGATTATTTATCTAATCCTCCACACAAAAGCACAATCAGACCAAATTAATCAAATCATTCAACTGTTTAATAAACCCTCTGTCTGGTTTGCCTTGGGCCTCAACAGTCTGTTTTCTCTCGCAGTACCAAGTTCTCCTACAGGGTGTTTGTGGGCAAACACAACCTGGTTGAAGAAGAGGCTGGCTCCAAGGCCATCCTGCCTGAGAAGATCATCGTCCATGAGAAGTGGCACCCCATCTTTGTAGCTTTTGGGTAAGAAAGACAAAGACAGCGGCTATGAAGAAAAACACAAACAAAGAATAAAGAGGGAAATGATTGTGATCTCATCTTCTTTTTGTCAATGAAGAGGACTTAGAGTAAGGCTAGATTAATTTACTAAAGTTCATGTTTCTGAAACTCATATAAAATACTGTATATAGAAAAATTCAATTAGTGAATCAAAACTGAGTCTTTGAAGCACAAGACAGATATTTTAGTTTCCTCTCACAGGGAGCTGGACTTACCACCATTTCTTGAAATAAGATTCTCTCTGCATAAACATCAATTAGGTAAATTCACATATTGCAATGTCTTCTTGTAACGATGATATCTGAGCTACTGAATTTATCATACGTTTCAGAATCTTTGAGTAGTGCTTTTGTTTAACAACTAAAAGACACTTAACTGATATAATTTCCAAAACTCTTAAGGTTTTCCTACTTTAAGCAAGTCTAGAACTGCTGTTTGCTGTCTTTACAGAAGCAGTTTTTTATTTGCTGTTCTGGGTTGGAGTTTCAAGTATTTCCAATGATAACATAAAGCAAACATACTCAGAATACCATTCTTTATCTATTTTCTTCATTCCAGTTGGTGACATAGCCTGAGCATATTGCTGAAAATTTTGATTTACCTGGACCAAATAAACTAACAACTCAGTTAGTTAATGTGTTTTTAAGAAACTAGATTCCAAAAATGAATTGATTTCATAAGAATGTAAACATACAAATATTTTCATTGACAACTATGGATAAGATGTGTTGTTTATTGACATTGACTACCTTAAGATTCAAAAAATAAGCTTGCTAGCAGGCTTGACAATATAAGCTAGTTAAGGCATAACATGCTAGCAAAATTATAATAAACTTTTAAAATACATTTTAACAAAGTGGTATGAAACAAACCATTTCTCAGCAAGTGCCTAAGCTTAGAACAGGGTTCAACAACAACAGTGGTGCTACTGGTAAAGTAATTAAATCTGGATACAAACTTTAATCTTATTCCAACATGTAACTTACCTCACATAATTATGAAACGTCTTATGTTTTGAAAAGTTGCTAAATTGATTAATTGATAAAACATTTACTATTAAGATGTTAGCCTTGACGTTCTCCGCTGAACATCACACATTACCTTCATGAACCAACATCCTCAGTAACATTTAAATCAAAGTGTTTGATTAGCATTTGGAAAGTAATATTATTGCAATTTATTGATGCACTGACTTCCTCACCTTGCTTTTCAGTATCTTAGGTTGGGGAAGTCGATCCTCCCTAAGACTTTGTCTCTCTATCTGTCTTCCTTGCAGTAATGACATTGCCCTGATTAAGTTGTCCGAGCCAGTGACTCTGAGTGATCAGGTGCAGCTGGGATGCATCCCCGCTCCTGGCACTTTGCTGACCAACCTCTACCCCTGCTACATCACTGGCTGGGGCAGAGTGTACAGTAAGTTCTTCCTCTGTTTATGTTTTGGCTGCATTCCTGAAAACTCCTCGTATCATTTCCATTAGCATGTTTGGCCAGTATTTAGCCACAGTGACAGTATTCATAAACGGTTAGGGTTAACTGGAGCTATTTGGGAAGTTGGGAAGAAAATTACCTGCATACGATTTGAGCTGAAACTTTTCAGCAGGGGGATTACTTCTAAATTGAAAATTTGGGTCAGACTGTGAGTTTTGCTCTCGGGGAGCTCCTGTAAAGCAGCTTTGACAGCCAGCGAGTTTATGTGTATGACGGTAATAGACTCTGCCTGTGTGTTTTAGCCGGAGGCCCCATTGCTGATAAGCTGCAGCAGGCTTTGATGCCTGTGGCTGACCACGCCACCTGCTCCCAGTCTGACTGGTGGGGCATCGCTGTTAGGACCAGCATGGTGTGCGCCGGTGGGGATGGAATTGTTGCTGGATGCAACGTAGGTCTGCCGCACTGTTTGAAAATGTGCATGAGGAGGGAGATGATTATTTCAGCAGTTATGTGTTTTAAGTTGCTTTGTTTATTCCTTCAAAATGCCTGATCGGTGATTAGACAAGCTGTTTTTGAAGCCACACAAAAAATAAACCTACAAAGTGATCCCACTGAAATGAAACAGAATAATTTTCCCCTCAAAGTTATTTTTTGTGGCGTGATGCCAAGAATCAACAAATGCTGTTCTTGTGTCCCCGTGTCCTGCAGCATTCTTCATGAATCAATGATTTTGATAGTGATTTTCCCAGTTTTCTTTTTCTTTCTTTCTTTCTTTCTTTCTGGTCGATCTTCTGGTCGCTCCTTCAGTTGAATAAAACATAAACCCTCTTTCTGAATCTCCTTGTTCAGGGTGACTCTGGTGGCCCTCTGAATTGTAAGAACGCTGAAGGTTTTTGGGAGATCCATGGCATTGCCAGCTTTGTGTCTGGCTTCGGCTGCAACTACGAGAAGAAACCCACCGTCTTCACCAGAGTCTCTGCTTTCAACAGCTGGATTGACCAGGTAAAAAAGATGGCTGATGTATTCTTAAAACTACATTAGAATTCATGTTGGTATTTCTTGGAAAAATGTAAAAAGCATTGATAAAATGTATTTAATAAAGAGGTACGTTTTCCACTGCATTCAGTCTGAGCCCCAAAAACAAACTTACCAATCATCAGTTGTCTTCTTCAGTACAACAGTTCCATTAATTTGAATTAAAAAGACACAATTGTTGCATTGTATCAAATCCATTGTTTAGAGTTCATAATTATTATAAAATAAATTACCAATCTTTTTTTTCACCTTCAGTAACAATATCTTATACGATAATTGCCAATCCCAAGTTGTGTTAGAAAAGCACAAGGAAGCATAAAGGAATGTTTTGGGATTTTGGAAAGGAAGGTTTTTTTGTTGTTTTTTTAATGTTAAACACAATTAATATCTTACCTGCACTAAAGAACTTTCCACCTTGTTGATTATGTGAATACTTACGTAAACGGGATTTCTTGGTTTTCTGTTTTTAATAAATTTGCAAAATACTCAAAAACTTTTTCCCACGTTGCTGTAAAGATGGTACTTGTGTGTAAAATTTTGATGGGATATCTTAATTTAATACAATTTGGAATATGGTTGAAACATAACAAAACGGGGAAAAAGTGAAGTGCTGTGAATACTTTCTGGATGCTCTCTACCCCAGATCTCAATATTTGCTTAGGTGTAGAGGGACAATTTAGACAAATATTTTATTTAACAAATGCTCCCTGGGATTTTAACTTCTTTTAATCTTTTAACAGAATCTCACTTGAACAGAATCTGAACAATCCTTTCAATGTTTTATGTTTTTCTCTGTGTTTGTGTAGGTGATGCTGAATAATTAAAGATGATATGTCAATAAAAATTCCCCAAAATATGCAGTTGTCTTAAGTGTGTTGTTTTGTGTAAAGTACATTTAGTAACTGCAAATGCATATTTGATAAGGCCTAATGCATATTCAAGTATTTATTACTTAGACTTACTATATGCATTCATATTAAATTAAATGAGCAGCAACACATTCTGGCTTCTTAGAAGCTGAAACAGTATCAAGATCTGCCCAGCAGGTGTCCTCACAAACTCATGATAGAGAATTGCTTCTGACAGCATCCCCAATCTGAATTTTGTGCATAATAACCAATGTTTCTGCATGGAAAAACAGCACCAGCAAACAAATGTGACTCCCATAATTTTTTATTTTTTTATTTTTTACAGTATTAAAGAAATGAGACCCGAGATTCAAATTAAACTGTCAGATGAGATGCCAAGTAATCCTGAGTTGAATAAGACTGTGAGCATCAAAAAGGAGTAGGAGATGCACATCTAATAATCATGCATGAAACTGACCTGCTTTGCCTCCGCACCCTCACCCATCCCCACAGCTAGGGTGCAAGGTTTATGAAAACCATAATATTCTACCGCCGAGGAGAATATTTCCTCATGACGTCCGCAATCTAAAAATGCAGAAGCCAGATATGACAAGGTTGTGATTAACATTTCTATCTTTTCTTACTTTTTATCTCTTCCCATATCAATGCTGTAATGAGATGTGGAGGAAAGCGTAAGTGGGGTGAAGACTGGAAAAGAAATAAAATTGCCTCTCTGCTTTCTTCTCCTTCTCTCTCTCTCCCTCTCTCTCTCTCTCACTGCAAAAATACACACAGGAACACTTTAAATGTACTGGAAGCGAGGAAACATCTTCGCTGACATGAGATGTAGTGATCACACATGACACATCGTATTTGAGTGAGTAATAATGGTGCTCTGTGTGCGGTCCCATGCATGTGTCTATACAGTGCAGTACATTAAGAGCAGCCTCAAGAAGATGCAGGAGGGCATGCAGCTTCTCTGCATGTCCATTATACTGTAGTATATCCCCCATCTAGTGCATGAACCCAAATATTTTAGGTCTATTTATCACATGACAGAAGGAGGATTCTGCGGCGTGTCAGGCTTTGACCGTGTGATGCATATTCCATCTAATGTACTCCTCATGACTTCTCTGACTTATATAGTTTTATTAATGGAAATCTTTTATTTACTTATTTATTTCAATGCATCCACACAAAACAGAGCGCAGTGTTTCCCATTTGGTTCATTTTTACATTTTGTGACATAACACAAAGTAGCACACAAATATAAAGCAGAGAAAAAAAATGATACATGGTTTTTGACCTATTTCACAGAAAATGATCTAAAAAGTGTGGCCTGAATTTGTATTCTGCTGCCTTTATTGTGATAACCCTACATAAATCCCAAGGGAACAAGTTGTGAAAGACTTGTATGTAGCTTAATCTCAATTTAAATCCAGCTGTTCAGCTAAGACCTGGGAGATTTGTCAGAGAGCATGTGAAGAGCATTACGAAGACCAAAAGAATTACCTACAGGTGACCTGCTGGTGAAAGACTGTGGGGATGCTTTTCTTTGGCGGGGACAGTGAAGGTGGCTCAGACACAAAGGTGGTGGTTGATGAGAAAATGAACCAAAGCTGGAAACAGGAAAGTTTTGGGAGGGAATAAACTCTTAAAGGCTGCAAAAGACTTGAGACTGAGGAGGAGATCTGCCTTCAAGCAGCACAATGACAGAAAACATCCGGTAGAAATACACATTATTTTGAAAACGTATTACTCGAAAATGTATTACTCAGTACAGTAAGTCCTTTAAACATTATACATTTGTTGGATTACTAGTGCTATTAATTGCAGTTGGACAGGAAAACATGTAATTTACCGCCTTTTAGAATAAATATAGTGACAAATATTTTAATAACTTATGACAATAGGCATAAGGCACTAAGTACAATAGCCCTATAATTTTATCTATGCTCATTAAACTTTGAATACAATTTATTGCAGTAACATATAATACTCTAATTTCTTGAATTTAATTAGATGTTTTTAATTTCATACTGCATTTCATTACATTTATCAGGCTTATACGTCATCAGGCAGCTGTTAGAATGATAACCACTGCATTCATTTTTAATTGAAGCCATTCAGCTTTTAAAGCATTACGAACATGTGGGGTATATGAGCCTCCTTGATGAATGTGCTGGACCTGTGCCCCAGTGAAGCTTCTTTCTGGTGTGAGCACTGGGAATGATGATGAGGCCTTAAAGGAAGCTTTGTCTCTGCCTGAACTCAGGGTCATGGTACTCCCCTCTCCTTTTCCACTCACACACACACAACCCTTTCTCAGCCTCTGTGAGGACAATTGGAGCTTGCAGCCATTTAGTCCAAATTAAACTCCTAATACAATTTAACCCCTGCTCCAAAGTCAGCCATAAAGCTATTTAACCAAAGTTAGCATAAATAAATCATGAAAAATGTTCTTATTTTATGAAAGTGTCTGGAACTAAAACGGGTCCCTACAAAGATGGTTGTACGACTACACACACATACAAAGAAGTGCGGGACAGAGCTGAATTCCCCAGGGACACCCTACTGTTGTCCTGAATACTAATGAGGAAAATGGGAGGCAACAAGTGTGAAATTACAACAGCAGCTATTCAGCTTTAGGGGCCTTGTTTTAGATTATACAAAGCAGAGCACAAGATGGAAGATAAAGCAACTCTGTTTGGACATTAAGCTGTTTTGGTTAAAAATAAAATAATTTATTTGCTCTTATTTGGGCACAATCTCAGTAACACACACATTAAAAAAAAACTCATTTCCTATTCTCTGTTCAACATTTACAAAATATGTTAGTTCACTTTGCTCATGTGAAACAAATGGTACCTGCTATTGCTCAGCTCATGTCTGTAATTTAAATTAAATTAAAAATCTGAAATGCTTTATGAATCCCAAAGGTAAGTTAAATGTTCTTGTCTCTGATAATGTCCAAGATTCCTTAGTAGTCGAGGAAAAATGATGGTTGTGAATATGTAGGATCTCCTGTGGCTTTCAGTATTACAGCAGATCTGAAGAAGCCTCTGACTGAAGACAGTCTGTTCTCGTAAGACAGTCTCAGAATAACAATGTTTTCATTTTAGGAAGAATCCTTGGTAAACTTCTTGCTTTACTTTTTTTTTTTTTTACTTCTTCACTTCTGTGATTTGTGTTGTTTATTTCAGTAACAACATTTATGCTGCTGAAACAAAATTAATTGATTTATGACAAAACTGTCAAAATAAAATTAAATTCCCATCTGAAAAGATTGTAATCTCCCTACAATATTTTAACGTTTTCGTTATGTAAAACGTTTGATGACAAATATGGACTTTGGGGTGAAACAAGGCAAAGGAAAAACGGTTAACTATCAATTGCTTGAAAGCCACTTCTGCTACTCAAAGTAAATATTGATCTCATGATCAGATTTGTTTATTTACAAAAGGAATAATGCACAATAATGGAGAAATAGATGTTATTTATATGCCGGTTTGTAGACCAAAACTAATTATGTCCTTGTCCCTCACTGTGGTGCACATAATTCACAAGACATATTACAAAAACTCTGCACATGATACAAATTCATCATAAATACTGAATGTGGATAGTGCTTCTCCAGTGACACCTTCATATCAAAGCACACTGCACAAATTGTGACATTTAATTAGCATGATGTAAAACCAAGCGCGTAAGAAAGCTGAAACACTTTCTCAAAACGACTTGGACAAAAGTTTATTTATTCATTTAACTTTCTAAAGCTGCTTTCTCTGAGCTACGTATCTGTTTTCCTTGCATTATTAATGTTGATGGGTTAAACTGTCGCAATGACCTCTGGCGAGTCTCAGAGGTGAAAGGAAAGCCCCTGATCGGATGTCCTTAGAGCGTCTGTAAATAGAAAGAAAGTAGCAAGAGACTGAGGGAGGGACAGAGGAGGAGAGGCGGGGGATAATAATGATGATGATGATGAGCCACAGTGACAGCAGCGTCTACTTCTGCCGCCTCTTTTGCGTCTGTCAGCAGTCAGGAATTGACCGAGGACACCGCGTCAATTTGACCCGATTAGGACATTGAGAGACCGGCATCATTGATCTGCTGAAGTCCTGCGAAACGGGCGCTGCGTGTCAGCGCGGGAACTTATTTTAAGCCAAAAGTTTTTGCATCGTTGTGGAGAAGGAGAAGTTCAGCGCTTGTTGGTTTTTTGCTTGTCTGTTTGCTTCGGGATTATGATCTGAGCCTGGAGGTGTAGCAGCCAAATCCGTGGGGAAGAGACATCAGAGAGGACAACCGGGTGAGCTGTGAAATGTTTGTTTTCAGTCTGAATGCAGCCGCTCATTGTTGGAGGGACAAACACACAGTGACCGATTTGAAGAAACCCACTAAATAGACGATATGGAGTGCCAAAAATGTCACGAAGTTAAAAATAAGTCATTAAGAAATTATTTGTTCCAGTCAAACATACATACATAAATATTTGTCAAGACTTTATGATTAAAATTTTTTGTGTGAAATTCAATTAAATTAAAATGTCATTATATTTTATTGTTATGTTTAATTAGTACATTAAATACTTCTTGTGACGTGTGCTATGCCTCAACATCAGATGTCACCACAGATCACTATCACACACAAACAAGAAATAACTAGCAAAATAGTGAAATCATTAAATATGTTTTTTTTATTGAATCTTTAATATTCTAATTAGATAAATATTTATTTAACTGATTTTAAATCTATTTCCTATTTTTGATCATTTATAACACATTTCATGCACCATTGAACTGTGGTACTTTCAGAATGCCATCTATCAAAACTGTATGTCAACCAAATACCACATATAGAAGTGATATAAATATGACTTGTAACAGCTACCACAAAAGATTTATTGCTTTTATGTATTCCCTGGTTTTTCAGAGCCAAAGAGATAATGCTCTTTTTCTTTTAATCAGTTTATAGTTTGAACTGCAAACTATAAACAACGGGACTGTTGTTTTCCAGATAAAGCAAAAGTACAAGTTATATTTAATTTTTTTTTATTACGGTTTCAATAAAAGTCAGCTGGAATCTGCATACTTTGAATTGCAGTAAACTCTGTAACATTGATAGCATTAGTTAATTTGCTGTGCATGTCCACAAATCTCCTCTAAACCACATAAACAGTTTAAAAGACAATAATACAACATAGCTTGAAAGAGACCACAATGAAACAAGAACCACCATGAAGCCATCGTGGGCTGGCTGCTAATAATGACAACAAGCTAGGTCTTCTTTAAGGATCTAAAAACCTCCCAGGCTGGAATCAGATTCAAGTCCTCAGTAAATAATTCCTCGTATTAACAGACATGAAAAGCTGCTTGACCAAAAATGGTTTTTACAAAAAGGTGCCAGTTCTTTCTACTGGTTACTAAACCTCCAGATCTAAGAGAATCAATCAATCAAATTCAATTACATTTCATTTGTATAACACATTTCAGCAGCAAGGCATTTCAAAGAGCTTTACATCATAACAAACACAAAAACACAAAGTTATGCAACATAGAATCAACAATCAAAACATGACATTAAATCAAGTTCCATCATTAAATCCGTAATTGGTTACATTTCGAATATAATCCTAAACAGGTGGGTTTTTAGTCGAGATTTAAAGGCACTCAGTGTTTCAGCTGTTTTACAGTTTTCTGGAGGCTTGTTCCAGATTTGAGGTGCATAGATGCTGAAAGCTGCTTCTCCTCATTCGGTTCTGGTTCTGTGGATGCAGAGCAGAACCAGAACCAGAAGACCTGAGAAGTCTGGAAGGTTGATACAACAACAGCAGATCTTTAATGTATTGTGGTGCTAAACCGTTCAGTGATTTATAAACTAACAACAGTATTTTAAAGTCTATTCTTTGAGCTACAGGGAGCCAGTGTAGGGACTTTAAAACTGGTGTTATGTGCTCTAGCTTCCTGGTTTTAGTGAGAACGCGAGCAGCAGCATTCTGGATCAGCTGCAGCTATTTGATTGATTTGTTGGACAGACCTGTGAAGACGCTGTTGCAATAATCAGTGCGACTGAAGATGAACGCATGGATGAGTTTCTCTAGGTCTTGCTGAGACATTAGTCCTCTAATTCTGGAGATGTATCCACAAGGTCACCTAAGCTTGACCCTTAAAACATTATGATGATATTTTACAATATTTAGTAAAGTTGTCAGAGTTCATCTTTAGCAGCTTTATTAAATAGTTGTTCTCTGAAAGAGTAACTGTGATGCAAGGTCACCCTCCTGCTCTTCACCCACATGTGAAAAGTTAAATCCCCTTAAACAAAGTCTTTGGTCAGCGTCTCTGATGCTATTTAACAATCATATAAAAACTAAACCCACTTTTGAAAATGTGTTAAATTTTGTCTTTCAGAAACAATCACCTTAATTATCATCTTCACATATCAACCCTAAGTCAGGTAGTTCACTGCAGGTGACGCATTGATATGCACAAGTACTAACCTGCTTTCCATGTGGTCACTGTGAACATGGTTTGTCTTTGCATGCAGAGCCCACCTGCATTGTTCAGCAAACAAGCACATTGGTGCATTACACAAGCTGCATTTACATTTGATTTTTTTTTTTTGTTGCATGTGAACACAACAGGGCTCTGTATCAAACAGTGACACTATTCATACACTGAGGCTAAATCTCATACTCTTGTTGGATTACAATGTTTTCTACTCCCAGTTTCAGACGGTCGCTGCAGCAGAGCACAGTGATTGCATAACACTGGGTTCTATCTTTGTATTGACTGTGGCCTTAGGGAGTGTGTTTACAAGTGTTGGAGGTGGTTCAGTTAAATCCTGTGATCCTTGAGCCTTTAAATCAACCCCGTTAATGTTTTAAACACTTCCACGTCTCTTCCATTTAACTAAGAGATTGGCACAAAATTTTAGGAACGAGGAGATGGTTGAAGTGAAAGCTTCAGCAACCATTGTTGACCTTTAATGTTTACAGATTTGCTCATTCCAAATGTGCAAAGAACTCCACAGAACTTTCCATAAACATCACAAATGTAAGACAAACAAATGAAAATGTTCTGTTCCATTCTGCTTTGAAAAATACTCAAGATCAGTCCAGTTGGAGGGAGAGCATTAGTCTACATCAATTCTCAATTAACTTAGATCCAGACCTTCCTGCTGCTTTGGCTGTATTTTTTAGCATATTTGTCCTGCTGGAACATGAACCTACACAGTCTATCTCACTGTCCTTTGCAGGCACTGACAGGGTTTCTTCCAGGATTGTACTATGTTAGCACCATTCATATTCCAATGAACTGACTATTAGGCTCTTGGCTGCTTAGATTAAAATTGTCCTGTCAGTTTTAGTGTGTTTGCTCAATAATATTTTCTGACAAACCTCTCAGATTTTTATTGCACGGCTAGATTCATATCGAGACTCAATTTTACACATGTAGGCTCTTTTTACTAAGCATGAGAGAAAAGAAGTCTGAATACAAACACATGCCATAAAATGTTTATTTCTAAAAATAAAAGTGGAAATCAGTATGTCTACCTTTTGTTTACTAAGTGAAGTCTGAGGGCAACAGGTTGAACTAGATTTGATTCAGGGGTATCAGAGTAAAGGTGGTTAAATAAAGACGCACTCCACCTATTGTATCACACTGCACTAATTTGTGTCAGTATACAATGTATATTAGTATTGACGTTTGTAACGTAACAAAATGTTAGAAAGTTCACGGGGTGTAAATACTTTTGCAATGCTTCATAATAAAGCGATATTTTTCTTGCAAGTGAAAGTTAATGAGCCTTTCAATGATTCAAACATGAGCCACGATCACTTTGGGAAGTGTGCATCTGGCAATGGTGCTATAATTTGAGATCACAAATAACTCTGGGACTCGCCTTGTCATGGCCCAGTGACTGCTTGAAATTAAAATGAGTGTGCAAACAGCCCTCTGTTCTAACATACTGTATTTCTCAGACTCATTTGATTTCTCTCACCTGAACGTGAACATGAACACTGTTCCTCTTCACCTTCCTCTGTCTAATGTCTAATATCAGTCACATTCCTCTAATTAACACGGCTAACTCCTCCATATTTAATGTTTTCTCAATTCTGTCCAAAGGGCTACATTATGTTTCTAAAAGCAGGTTGCAAAAGTGTGAGGGCAGTTTTACTGACAGTAATGTCACTTAGTGATTATGAGGGCAATTTCCCCTCCACAATAGCACCAGCATCCTGAGAGGGGACCCATCTGCTCCAAACACAGAGCAAGTTTGGGAACTGGCAAGCAGATCAAATGCATCACTGCCACCTTCTACAGCTTAGTGATCCATCTTTATTTGGCCTGGTCATAAAATGCCTATAAAGGGAAGGATAACTTTGAAATGACTCCTCAACAGCAGGAGACGACTTGGACCGTTGCAATATTGCCACCAGTTGGGGAGAAAAAAGGAAATCTGAGATCTCATTAGAAATGCATTAGGAGAGCAGAGAGAAAAGGCTGAGAACTGAGGAGATGAGCAGGATTTTTTTTTTATCTGTTGAACTCTTAAGTAGGGAAATATTCACACTTTTAATCTGGTTGACAACCATCCTTTTTTCTCGGTCATTGCATTGTTTTTTCTCACCATTACAACTCACTTGCCGATTTAATATCAGCCACAAAACAAATGCATTTTGATGTGTTTTTGTCTGAAAATTGTCATTCAGAACAATTCATGAAGAAAAACTTCTTCATTGGTTTAATAACTTCCTTACTCTCATATAAAACTGAAAGACTCATATACATCCATATATTATGTTACATTTTATAAGTTTCTTTAGGGGTTTGTATTTGACACTGAAAGACTACCTTTCCCTCTAAAAATAAGCCTTGGTAATATAACCTACTTCTACAGCCGTGAAACAAAATGTAGGTTGCTCCATATAAAAGTACCTGTTAAGAATAAAGCCCCTGCACTTCATGACTAACCCATTAAAGGGAAAGTAATCTTTACCCGAGGACTTAGCGCATTCACGTGACAGTCAGGTTTACTGTTGCCAAATGTGTCACTTTCACCCAGTGCCTTTAAAAGTCTTCACACTTCTTCAACTTTTCCGCTGCTTGCCAACCATAAAGTTTAACGTGTTTTCTTTGAGTTTTCAGATCGACCAGTATAAGATAATAAATTAATTCATGCTTTTCAATCATTTTACTAATAGAAATTTCAATGTTAAATCTATCATTGGAAAATAGCACGTTTCAGATCTACTAACACATGATCTTCCACATAAACCCACGAAAGGAGTGAATTAGTCAAGAGGACCAAGGTAACAACAGGAGAGACTGCAGAGATGCACAGTTGGAGTGTCCACAACTATTTATTATTCACTTCACAAAACTGGTGTAGTGGCTAGAAGACAGCTAATATAAAAAGCCCCCATAAGAAATCCCTTTCGCAGTTCGCCTAGTGAGATGATTACTAAGCACGCTTAGTAATCATGTGAAAAAATGTTTTCTGGTCAGATGAGACCAAAATCAAGCTTTATTAGCCAACTTGAAAAGCCCATAAAGGGAAGAATAACTTTGAAATCACTCCTGAACAGAGACGACTGCTGCAGTATTGCAATGCTGCACATCTACCTGAACACATTATTCACACAATGAAATATAAAAGCAACATCATGCTGCTTTTCTTCGGTAGAGCCAGAGCTATAGATGCCTGACAATACTGGAAGACAACCAGTTAGAAACTGCAAAGAACTTGAAACTGGGGTGGAGATTGTTAGCACTTTATTTGGTTTCTTTGAACTTATCATGGTCTTGTTTGCTCTGATAAACTTTCCTGACCAGTCTGGTAGATATATTACCTTTACTTATTTGAAAAGTTTCCAATGCTGGAGGTTCTTAGTTGGGAAAGTTACTAATTTTAGACTTTCTTAACATAGATACATTCAACAGACCCCAGGTAACAAGAAAAACTGCAGTGAAAGGTGATTCTTTAAAGCGTCAATTCAGGTTTTCTGAATCTGAAAGCACACAAAAACTATGGTTTACTTTATGGTTGTCTGTCACAAAAAATCCCAGTATTATATTTTGAAGTTTGTGGCTATAATGTTGCAATATCTAAAAAAAAGAAAACCAAGTATGAGTGTTTCTGCATGGTACTGTTTGAGTTTATTTATTTATTTATTTATTTTAATTTACGGTTATTTATAAGAATTTCTTCTCTTTTTTTCCACTTTAGACATTACTTCCAAGGAAGATGAGCGTTACTACATAATGGTTGGACACTTGAGAGGGTCCTGAAGCCTGATGTGACCGCTGCCCGGACTGAGCATGGAGCATGAGCTGAGTATGGGTCTGTCTCTTTGGGCTATCGTGGCCATTGTTTGTAACTCCGTAGTGGGCCTGCTCATCCTCATCCTCTTCGTGGTCCTCTACAAAGCCTGCAAGGTGCCTTCACATCAAGACAAAATGCCAGTTTTTGCTGTCAGACTGGATCAGACAAGGGCAGAGGAGAAGTACATGCTGACTGCAGCCTGACCGAGGCCCTGAAAATATGAACTTGATACAAGGACAAACGTCAAGCTAGGATGGTAGAGGTGGAGAAGTCTTCCCAAGCTTTTCTGTTTCCTCTCTCTCCATTTGTGCCACAAAACCGTGTACAATGCACCACCATCATCCCCATCTCGTCTGTGCCATTCGGGGGAGCTCAGAGTAAGCTAACTGAGTTAAGATTTGAGGCAAGACCAAAAGCAACAACAACAAGCAAGACTCAAATCCTCTTATCTCTGCTGTGCGTCGCTGGGACTGTCCATCTGTCAGTCAGTTTGGCTCGCTCCACACAAGCAGATCGCCATCTCCTCCTCCTCTACGCCAGTCTTTTTCATCTCGTCACGCAGGACGGCGGCGAGGATGTGGAGGCGAAACAGCGAAAGTGCAATGAAGTGGAATAGAGGAGCTGGGGTTGATAAGGCTGGCTGGTTGAAAGGCAATGAAATTTTTTGAGAGTGAACGCTAAAAATGTGACTCCCCAGTCAGTTTTGCTGTTTATTTTGGCTGCACCGCTAATGATGGAAGCAACAGAGCAGCAAATGCACAACAGGTAGAGACCCACGGCTTAAAGTAGAAGACAGGGAGCACAGAGACGTTGCTGCAAGTCGCCTCTGATCCACGACAGATGGAGATAAAGTTTGGTTTATATTTTGGAGGAAAGGAGATAAAATTCAGGGGAAGAATTGGAAATAGGACACTTTGATGTTTTGTTGACGGAAAAAGGAGCTCGAGGGCCCTGTTTGACAGTCTCTCCCTGATCCAACCCCCACTGGATTAAAATCCTCTGCAGAAATGTAACTTACAACACCTTTTCTTTTGTTCTGCTGTGCCTTCCTCTTTTTTCTACCCCAGCTCCGATGAAGACGGAGAAATAGTCTTACAGACAGGCATCATCAGTGTTGACTGGAAAAAAAAAAAAATCACTTTTACACGAAAATATCATTTCTGTTGTAACAAGCCTCCTGAAAAACATCCAGCATTTACAGTAGAGAATTTGTTTATCTTGTGAAACAGGTGTTGTTTTGAAACATCAAAGGGCTCAGTCAAGATATGCGAATTGTAACCTCACATAAACTTTCATGGATGGAGAAATAAACGTCAAACTTACATGGGACGATTAGTAGCAAGATTTGCTCAAATTATTAACAATACTGAAACAATTTTGGTAACATTTGGAACTCACTGCTCATCTTTTTTTGTATGAAAGCATCTGATCTTTTCCAAGAACATTAATTACTTTGTTAATCTGCTGATGAATCAAAACGTTCAAAGCCATACTAGTTGTCAGCTTGCAATACTGTATATATGTTTTTTTATTTTTAGTTTTACGTGAATGAATAAACGTAAAATTAAAGAATAGAGTCTTTTGGGGGTTTTTACATGTCTATTTGTATTTATCTTTATTAATTGTAAAGTATTTTTACATGTTTTAGTTACTGACACCGTCCACATGTGGTGTCACAATTTAATTTTTCAGTGTTATAGAAAGTTGTTGCCCCCCTTACTGACACTCTGATATGTCAGGTCATCAAGCAAATTTATCAGATTAATAAAATATCAGATTAAATATCAGATTAATAAAAATTCAAAATGCACTGTTGATGATTTCATTTATTAGGCAACAAACTAAAATAACAGTGTGGTTGCATTATCTGGGATCAGCCATCAAGCCATGTTTGTTTTGACTAAACGTCTTCTTTGCACAACTTTACAAATTTCAGCCACATTAAAAGATCTGCACGGCCTGGAGCAAATTTCAGAATTTAATCCGGTGGATTTCATTGGACTTAATGTAGACATTTGACAAAGCCTCTGTGAACTTTAATTTTTGTGTATTTTTTAGGTATTACGCAGATGTGTGTTGGAACTTTGTCTTGCAACATAACACAGGCGTGACTACGCATACATTCATCAACTGATGGTCTGATATTGTATTTCTTTTTTTGTTGTTTTCTTGAATGCATGGCTCCGTCAATTACAGCAGTCTGAAAATCCCTAGAATATCTTCCCCAAAGTTACAGAGATTAAGATGTTTTTCATGTGGACTTTTGTCCTCTAACTGGTGACCAGAGCTTTGTTCTCTGAACGTTTCCCTTGAATGACATTTTTGTCAGTTCTGATTCTTTTTCTGGAACAATGATCTCTGAGCTCAAATGAGCCACCTAGATTTTGTCCTGAATTATTTTGTGACCTTGTAGATTTCAAAAGTGTGTGCTCATGGACTCATTTAGGGAGAGCAGCTTGTCCTGGTAGGATTCTCCACTGTAATCTCTGAAGAGATTAGTATAGTTAATCACAATTAATTCATAATTTCACAAGGGGATGGATATTTTTTCACATAGGCTCAGTTTGATTTAGATTTATTTTCTTAAAAAAAAGTTGAATTTCTTATATTAACTTTGTCCAACATAAAAAAAAAAATTATGTTCTAAAGGATTCAAATGTGACAAAAAAAAACTTCTGGAAATGGCAGACACTTTATTCACCGTTCTATTTATTGCCTTTAAAGTCTTTGCCCTTTGGATGAACAACAGAGTCTGAACTAAAATAAAAGCTGACCTCATGCTGCCTCCTGCGCTGAGATAATCAATGTTCAACACACTGCTTGGAACCGTGACCCACTTCCTGTCGTTAATCAAGCAGAAGTCCACAATCCTTATCTTGTAGCCACAACCCGGAGTCGTTCTAATGGTTTTGCGAATATAAACGGCTTATATCTTCTTACTGACAATTAGCATCATCCTACAGATGGTGCAATAATTTAATTCAGTATGTGTTCCAATATAATAACAGGAAATTTGGAAAATATCTGTGCCCATGGGCGTCCAGCAATAATAGTTGATTGTTGTAGGCACTTTGAATTTCATATCATCATTTGCTTTTCTGCTTTAGGTTTGCTTAGTCAAGAGAGATTTTTAAATATGTTGCTGTTTTACACAAAAACACCCAGTTTTTATACAGAGATATTGCTATAATCAAATAAGTCTAATCATATAGACATATGCACATATTCCAGTTAGAATTCAACCAGTTACAAAATAATTCAGTGAAATTACATTTATTAAGCCAATTGGTTGATTGCATCCAGTTACTAAACTTGTGGGATTCCTTCCATCTAAAAATGCATGTGGCGACAGTGAACAGTGGATCACGTTGAATTATTTATGTTGCAGCTGTTTAGGGAAATTCTTTTGCGTTTTGATAAAGGGCGATACACTGAATCAATCAGAGAAAGACGCATTTGTCTTTAGATATTTTATTTAGAAAATCTGTGTAAGTCTCAGAGATCAGTGTGTGAGAGAAGGAAAAGTGAAACTTAACACATACAATTCTCCTTTTAAATCTTTTCAGTAACGTACTCGGTGCCTTCCACCCAGCTCTCTCCTGTAGGGAGTTTCTCTCGGTTTCTCCCATCTCTGCTTAATTTGTACCTCTGTCACTAAATCAAACTCGATTCAAAGGAGTTTCGGTGGAAAGGAGAAAAACATCTCCTCTGAAACCTCCGTTACAGTTCATTCTTTCCAGTAAATAAACCAAAGTTTTATTTTCCAAGACACAGCTCACAAAGCAGCAACAATGTAAGGAAAAACTTATTTTTAATAAGAATAGGCCTACGTCAGAGTGAAGGGAAATCTGCCAACTGGGCATCTGAGTATATCTTGGAAGGTTCACACAACAAGAGCACATTTGTTCTTGGTAATTTCAGTGTATAACTGGTGCAACATATTTTCTTACTGTTAATGTCAGTACTATACAGTTTTTAAAAAGCAGAATAAATGTACAAAGTGCACTGAGTGGAGTACAATCTTGTGTAAAACAGGTTGGGTTGGGACTTCTCGTTATTTATTTATTTTTTGTTATATTACTATTTTAATCTTCTTCTAGTTTGACTCAATTGAGACAGAAAATCCAGAAGAAAGTGGCATATTTAATCAAAGTTAATTTATTTCAGAAATTCAATTCACTATATAAAAGGCATTTCATATAATTAAATAGAAACTAGTGTTCTCAAACCTTTAAATCTGAGCATTTTTAATTACTTATGGTTAATGAAAGTGCAACATTTATGACCAGAATAAGACATCAAATCAATAAAAAATATTATTGCAGAAATTTGGGCTTAATAAAAAAAGTGTATTTCAAACCTGCTTAAAAGTTGTTGTTTTCTAAAGGTATTTTTAATTAGGCAAGCAGGCCTCATGACCTTCAGTTCATTGAATAAAATGTGTATATCCTGATAATAAATGCATTTAATATAAGGAGAAAAGAGAAAAATGGGGGAAAAAAAATGTTCTCACACAAGGCTTGTGTGTGTGATGTGTGAAGAATCCTTGTGCTTTGTTTCCCCTTGTTAAAGATGTAAGTCATGGGTTGTCTGTGGATGTATTCATAATATCTCTCATCTTTATCCTCTTACACAATTTTTCCACAAAATATGGACGATCCATCCAATCACAAGTTATATTCTTACGTTCCACAAGGTGGAGCTACATGTTGAAAAATCGGATAAAATGCATTTTAAAATTTTTCACCTTATGTTTTTTGACACCTGTGGCATTTTGAAATGTGATTTGTTATATGTCAGCTTGCTCTTCTGAAATATGCAAATCAAAGCTAATCTTTATCATTTACTTTAGATTTCTCCTAGGTTTTATCAGGAGATTAAAAATGACCAGAGGTTCTCTGGGATAAATGTGAGAAGGAGAATGTGGGGGTAAAAACTCTCTGCCATCCAGCACATGCTGGATTTTTTCTGGTAGGCCTTCCAGATGGTGAGAATTACACACACCTCCAATTTGCACATGCAGGTTGCTGGTTAGCCAAGCGGAGTTGTGAGTTTTTTGTGTTACAGTTCCAATGCAACATGTTTTTGTCACAATGTCACAAAGAACCCTGGCACTATATTTAGCAATAAGCGGAAGAGGAGGAGGAAGAAAAAAGCATAATCCTGGGTTCATCGAGTTTATTTTACTATTAAAATAACTCATGTAAGACCTTTGGCTGGCTTCAGAGCCTTACTGCGTGCAGCTCAAAGTAATATATATTAAATATATATTTTAAAAATCCAAACATTTTGGATTTTGGGTGCATGATTCCTTCTGATTGTACGCATCGAGATATGCTAACAAAGTGTTGTTACAACAAAATGTTCTGATCTGCATCTTTATATGTATCCTCACCCACGGTAAGACTAAAACTAATGAATGTGCAGAAACCACCTATATGTATATGTATATCTTTAACATAAAAATAACTAATTTCCACAGTTGTGATAAAAACATTGCAGATGTCACACCCATGGCAACGGTACTGATTTAAAATAAAGACCTGCGTCATGTTTGTTCACAGCAATTAGATTGCATTAGCTGTGCATCCGGCGAGCCTGCGTTTGAGAAAACAAAGAATGTGATACTATAATGTATTATCACACTGTTTTACGTGTGTGATAAAACAGGGTTTATAGCTCAGACTGGGTGAAACAGATGGTGTGAGCTTTTCCTGGGTTGTTGATTGGAAACTGCTCATCAGAAAGGCAGCTGCACAGCTGACTGTCTGCTTGTCTTTTATTTATCTTCTTGACAGTCACTCTCTTGATCTTCGTCTCTTTGGCAGCCTATCTCTGTTTCTCTGTTCCCAGCTACCGTCCAGCAGAGCCAGATTCATGGAAACCGGCCACCGCCGATTCAGAGATGTTATCTCTGTAAGGGAGATGTGAAGGTCAACGCATGCAGTGTATAAGCTACAGCATATTCAAATCAAATCTTCTCTAAACAATGAAAACAGTTATTTTGAGCATGTAAACCACTATGGTATCTGGCCTCCTAACTGCTACCTTTCCATAGATCCATCCATCTAGACGTTCGGTGATCAATTGTAAGAAATAAGATATGCCTTTTGGAATCCGTCATACGTGCTCTGATCGTTGTTGGGAACTGTTGTTAGATTAATGAACTGAATTGCATTCAGTTGTGAGCTGCAAATTCTCCCTGTATCGCTGTGGTATTTGATATGGAAGCATCTCGCTACGTTCAGCACGGTGTTATATAATGAAAGGGACATTACAAAGAGATTACTAATAGATGTACGAGGAGACGGTAATCTGAAACTCAATCCTCACTGCTGCTGGTTGCATAATGCACATCAGGCTCAACATCAGTCATCAGCACTGTTAGTCTCTGCCACTGTGTGACTGTAGCGGTGTGTTTGTGCGTGTATATTAGTTTTAATGCAACCATCAGAGGATCAGATGTTAACATTTGTTTTCTGAGCCCCAAAAATGGAACTGATTGTTTGCTTTATTTTTTATGTCTTATGTAACATACGATTAATATACAATTGTTATTTAGTGTCTCCTAATAACACATCTCAGGTGCGTTTGGCTTGAATAGACTACCTTGAAAAGCTATTCATACTCATTGAACTTTTAAATGTTTTGTTGTGTTAGAAACACAAATTTTTGTGTGTGTTATTTGGATTTAATTATCAACCATAACAAAGCAGTGGCTTTTTACTAGCTGGAAAGAAAATCAAATATGGTGTAAACAACTTTACAAATAAAACTCTGAAAAAAAATATGATGTAACTTTATATTTAGCCTCTTTGAGTCAAAACTTGGCAGAACCATCTTTTGGTGCATCAGAGCAGAAAGTCTTTCAAGGTGTTTCTGCAGTTTTGCGCAACAAGTGATTAATATTTCATTGATTTTTGAACTGCAAAGTCTTGCCACAGTTTCTCACTTGGATATAAGTTTGAACTCTGGAACATTCTTAAACAAAGACTGAAACTGTAAACTATTTCAATGTTGCTTAGACTGTATGTTTAAGGTGTTTCGCCTGCTGGAACGTGGGCCTCCAGTCCAGGCTAATGAAAGTATTTTGAGGTCTCTGTCAAATTTTCTTTCA
This sequence comes from Xiphophorus couchianus, assembly GCF_001444195.1. Taxonomy (NCBI): domain Eukaryota; kingdom Metazoa; phylum Chordata; class Actinopteri; order Cyprinodontiformes; family Poeciliidae; genus Xiphophorus; species Xiphophorus couchianus. Next base: position 21,175,872 of record NC_040239.1, read on the forward strand.
GGATTGTTCTGCATTTAGTGCTGTTCATGTTTCCTGCCTGTATGCATATGTCATGAGGTTCAGTGTATGTCTTGTGTGAACACAGCACCTTTATTCACATGTCCGATGGCTCCATTACATAGGATGTAGGAGACTCCAAACAGAATTTATGGTTTTCCTTTTGCCAGAGTTTCATGATGACCTGGTTTGGACTAATAATTGCTGTTTTTTGATCAGTGCTTGTTTTGCCTGACCTGTTTATGTGAATGTCTATGTTATAAGTTTTCAGTTTTGTCAATCTCTTTCCATTTATGGGTCACAGATTGAACAGTGATCTGTGATATATCCAAAGCCTGGAGTACTATTTTATAATCTAACTCCGCTTTAAACTCCATAACTTCCTTTGTCTTCATGATGCTATTTGTTTTCTGATGTTCTCTAACGAACCTCTGAGGCCTTCGTGATTGATACTGAAAATAAATTACACACAGGTGTACACCCCTTCGCTTTACACATTATGTTTCCCAAAAATTGCGAAAATCCTGAATTCCATGTGTTGTTATATGGCTCAAAAACCCAGTGAAATACATCGAAAGCTATAGCAAGGTCAAAATATGTGGAACGATTCAGGAAGCATGAATACATTTGCATTTCTCATGTGGGTATCTACGTTTCTTTCTTAAGTGTGTGAAAATTGAATCGGAATGCTCTAATCTCTTCTAATGAAAAAAAAAAAAATCCACAATGGCACAAACCCAAGCACCCATCCAATAAATGTGTTTTGACAGCAATTCTGTTTTAACATTGAAATAACTGTAATTTACTATGAATGACCATTTTGTCTGCAGAGGTCTAATTATAGCATTTAATAAGCTTGAGTAAAGGGGTGATAGGAAAAGCATCGCCATGCAAAACATGGTGAAATCATGGGGACATGATGAGTGTGTGAATGTGACAGACGAGCAGGAGAATGCGAAAAATACACCCTTTTTGGTTTGCAAATTCACATTTCCATTATTTCACTAAATTCCACATGATTTGCCTGAGTTTCACATTTGTCAAACATACAAAACTTGACATAAAAGCATATAAGCTAGTCAGATCTAATGCAACGGGGTGTTGCTAGAACTTAGGCTTCAGGTTGATTGGATTTAGCAGGCTGAAATGTAGAGACCTGCTCGACCCTGCCGTACATTTATTTGAAATTCAACTTGTACGCCACCTGCCAACCCTGTCTTCCAAAGGGTAATACTGTCATCTGCTGGTTCAACTTGAGACTGCAGGCGTTGACTGCAGCAGCGCCAGGATCCTTGTGCTGTGGAGCATGCTGTTGCTGCTATCTGCTGGCGTTTCTGGGTTGGGAAGATATGAAATCAGAAGAGTCAGTGTGAAAATTGACCCAGAGCGAAAGCGGCTTAGGATACGTTTTTTGTTAGATCCAACACATTTCACAGGTGAAGTATTCAGATTGTCTATTTGAATTATACAGCAGAGGTGGTAAATAATGGTGGCAAAAAATAAAATATGAAATTAGCAGTGTTTACTTTTGTTGTAATATATGACAATTAAGGCGTCTTGCTAATGAAATCGTACCTCTTGAACCCTTTTGCACTGCTATGTTAAAACTGCAAATATCAATGTAAAAAAATATATGCCCAAACAAACTAGTGTGTGATTAGCAAAGAGGATTATTGCTTTCCTTGCCTGACCTTTTGGGTGACAATTTAAACAGTAATCTGTGAACGTTTGGGCTATCGTTTCATAATCTAACCCTGCTTTGAACTTCTTTACAACTTTATCACTGACCTGTTTATTGTTCTCCATTGTTTTCCCAATGTGTTTTGTTGATTAATGATAACTCATTTATACTGCGATTAAATTACACTCAGGTGGACTCTATTTATTAGGCAATTGGTTGCACTGGATTTTATCCAGGAGTGACAATGTAACCGGGGCCGGATAAACCTACAGCCTACAATTTAAACTGTAATGCGCTGTGTGTTTGCTACATTATAGCTTGTGGTTGCAACTTCACAAATTAGAGAAGGAAAATTGGAAATTCAACATAAAGTCAGTTTATATGCAAAACCTTAGTAAAAATAAAAATACAAAGTGAAATTTGACAAGTTTCAGTATTCGTGCAATGAAAGGCGACAAAGTACCTGCTTCAGTTCATCTAGGTTTTGCTTTTGGCAACTTAAAAGTGTTGTCCTGTCTCCATTGAGGTGAGTACCAGGTGGGCTCATTAGTGTGGAAAGGCACTGCAGGCATAATTTACCTCAGCTCAGCTCAGTATTCATGATTCAACAATAAGCAGGAAACTGGGACAGAATTGAATCCATGTTTAAATATCAAGGCCAAAACCAGTTCTGATCAAACAGAACATTAAAGACCATCTTCAACTAGCCAAAAACAAAACACCTTTAGTACCTCATAACTTCTGGGAAAGTATTCTGTGTATGACAAAGAAAAAGTGCAACTTTTTGGAAGGTGTTCATTCAATTACAACTAGTCTAAAAGTAAAACAGCAATTTAGAAAAAGAACGTCGGCATATCAAGAGTCAAACATTGTGGTGGTGTGTGTGTCGGTTTGGGCTGCTTAGCTGCATTAGGATTTGGACAACTCGCCATAATCAATGAAACTATGAATTCTGCTCTGCACCAGAAAGTTTCTCATCAGTTTGGGATCCTGAGCTCCAGCCCACTTTAGGTATCCAGCAGGGCTGTAATTCAAACCACAACAGCAAGTCCACCTCTGAACGGACCACGATAAAATAAAAAATAACTAAAGTGAAGGCTTCCATAGACTTAGTCAAACTCTGAACTCAAATTTGACTGAAATCCTGTGGTATAATTCTAAAAATGTCCCTTCTAATTCTAAAACCTCCAATCTGGCCGAACTTCAGCAATTCTACAAGTGGAGTGAACCAAATCCTTCCACAGCAGCACAAAAGACTTCAGCGTTTACTAGCTATTGCAAATGCTTGATATTGTTTGTTGACTCCTCGGATGACACAGCCATTTATTAGGTTTAGGGGCAATTGCTAGAGAACTCTTGTTACTGAACTGCAACAAAACAAAGCTCCCGTTGCTCATGAGTAATGTCTGAGCAAAAAATAACAAATCAAATACTTTATGCAACTGTATCAGAAATGAAATTTCTGATACAGTTGATTTTATGATAGAGAAGCTATTAATTTGAATTGAATGACTTTGTGGTTCAGAATCACCACAAATGAGCAAATTATAATCAGACAAAACCATTGGGCTTGAATTATGGAGATAATGTTACCACTAAACTTTATAATTGGAAAGTTAACAGATTGTAGTAAAATCTGATTCCATCTGCTTGTTTTCTTGTTTTGGGTTAATTTCTGAGAGAGAACCTGCAACACTTTGGCCATAATTCATTTAGGAAGCAAAAAAAAAGGTAAATATATGTAAAACATTAAGTTTAACATTGACTACACTTTAGTGTTATTAACTTTGACTCTTTATTGTTTGTGTAAATTTAAAAGTAGAAAGGAAAATCCAGTCATGTTGCCTTTTTATCCAATGTTTTCAGCACACATGTTCTACTAACTGAATTTATTTCTTTTTGATCAGTGCAAAATTAAATATTAATTTTTTATGTTGTTTTGGGTCTGTGAATTATGGACATTTTACAGTTTTTAAATTGAGCCAGCCTTTTTTGTTTGTTTTTGGGGGGCGGAAGGGGGTTGTTTTTTTTCCGGAAGACCATGTCATTTTCTAAATAAGACCTGATTTGGGTCCACGGACCGCCGCTTGGGATACCCCTCCCCGGAAGTGGGTGGTGGAGTCGCCGTCACCACACCAGTCAGACCACCGTCGACACAGAGTCAGCTGGGATGAAGCTCGGCACCGGAGAACCAGAGGGATTGATCCGGTTCTGAGGCTGAACGCCGTCCTGGTGATCACGCGGTGAAGCGATCGGATTGTTTAAAGGAGAAGAAAAGAAAAGCTGAACATCGCCAACATGATGGAGGAAATAGACAGATTCCAGGTACCGAGCGCGGTGCAGGAGGCAGAGATGCAGTCCGAGATGCAGCCGCTGGTGAGTCCCTGGGGTCTGCTTCACGTTGCCTGGAGATAATGACTCTGCTGTCTGTCACGTTCATATTTTCAAATAACATACAATTAGATTAGAGGATGGGAATCAAATGAGGCCTGTACCCAATCCATCACACACCGGGAGTTATGCTGATGTAGTTTGAGTCTCTGCAAGTTTTTAACAGGCACTACGGTATATGGTATATGGTACAACACTGATGTGGCTGACGTGTTCAAAAAGAGGAATCCTTGTTCCTCTATGTCACGCAGGCAATGTCCTCTCTCCTGCGCAGCATCCGTCATGTCTGGCGTAAACAAGCATCCCGTCCTGAGTCTCTGCTGCTGCTGCTGCTGCTGCTGCTACATCATCAGCATCAGCAGCAGGTTGCTCTTTCTTCGACGCCTCTCGCTGCACTTTGACTAGATTAAATCGGGATATTTTGTTTGTTGCCTGTATCAAATCAAACCCACGCCTTTTGATGTAATTCGGGGTAGCTTGCTACAGCGGAGCGCTCTGTGGCCTGTAGCGGAGCCCCAAGATACTGCAGCCTGCAGGGCGGCCTCCACTGCCCAGCTCCAACCAGACGAGACTCTCGGCAATCTGATCTTTTCTCTGATTTCCATTAATCACCGGATCCCATATGAACACTGAATCGGGGCTGTTCTCTCCCTACTTTACAATAGATGTTTCATTCGAACTGAATAAATAATAATAATAATAATAAAAAGATTTCTTATATCTGGGGCATGCATAGAGCTTCTTGCTCTCTGAAAAACGGTTGTAATTTTGTCAAGTGGTCAAAGAAAAGGTACTTTTGTTTTGTTTTTTATTTTCATCTTTTATTATATATGTAATATTCAATGGCAATGTTTTTTTTGCTTATTTATTTTATCCCATATTTTATGTTTTTACATTAATAAATCTGATATTAAGAGGATCAGTTATTATTATCATCACCATCATCATCATTATTATTGTTATTTTTATTAGTAGTAATAGTGTTATTATTTACAAGAATATTTTGACATCTATCTAGTACTGAGTTTAATGATAGATGAAGGTTTCTTTCTACAATCAATTTGTTAAGATATAGCAACAATATAAACCTGCAGGGCGGTCTCCACTGCCCAGCTCCAAGGCAATGTTGTCCCTGGTGAAGTTTCATAACATGCTGGTCAGTAATTTTGTTTGTTAAATGGCAAATAGAATACGAATTGTTTAGAGTTGACCCTCTGAATACACTTTATATAGATTGTGTTGTATTTGCCACATGGCATTTCCATCAACTTGTTCATAATGTTCCTAGTTGGTTTTGGAAGCTTGTTTTTATTACAACTGTGACCTTTGTTTTACTGAAAGTATGAAACCCTATGCATGACCTAGAGAAACCAGCACCCATTTAAGGAATTGTAGCACCATTCTTTTTGTTTTCTAAGTCCATTTTTTATTTTATTTACATCATCAACACGTACTTAAAATCGCTATGTATCTTACCATATTGTCTTCATAGTGGGTAAAAAGATATGAATAATTAATGTTAGGATCAGAATTATGTATTTGTGCTCATCTTTCTGTCTCTGGTGGGGTTTCTTTTCAATCCAGGACCCGGCTTCTTCCACTGCCTCGGAGGCAGAGTCCGACACCAGAGAAGGAGAAGCTGTTACTATCAACTATAAGCCCTCACCCCTCCAGATGAAAATAGGTAAGAAATATATGTAAATGTAGGAATCAGCAAATATGTGTAAAATGCACAATAATTCAATAAATATGATTAAAAGATTTGAAGTTTTTAATTTAATTGTTAATTATTTAGGACTGAGGTGACTGAATGTTTCCAGTATGGATTATTATGTCAAGTACTTGTGTAATCATTTGGTTTTTAAACCATTACAAAATGTCATCTGTGAGTTCCCTTCATCCAAGCAGTCACTCAGCTGATTTACCAAAATTAAAGATGACAAAAATAATTAACTTAGTTTCAGAACCCTGGACAGAGTCCAGTGGCGAATAGCAGCAATGTCATTATCTGTCATGTGGCTAGATCCAGGAGAATGGTGGGCTGAAAGTTTTTTAAAAGCTTGTAAGCAAGTAAAACATAGTGATGCGTACAGAGGTGGAAGTCCAACAGCAACAAAACCAAAGTGAAGTCTGAACAGTGAACAAAGACACAAACAAGAGCAAAAACAGCAAGTATCAACAATCAGAAGAATCTGACAATGCCTGAGAGAACATGGGAGGGAGATAAATAAGGGAGTACAATTAGTGGTACAAAGAACAATGTCAGCGTCCTGCATGTTTCAGTTCTCTCCCTGGTTCAACACACCTGAATCAAATGGTGGTTCATTAGCAGAACCTCTGCAAAACGTTGACATACAGATGAGGTTGTCATAATATAATTGTAGCATAAACTGACCTTGTTGCATATGAATCTAAGGAGTAATTTTTCTCAGTCACCGAGAAACTTAAAATCGACTGTAAATAAAGATTTCATTTATCTGAAAGAAACACATGATTACTAAATCTTGTGTGTATTATTTTGCTGCTGGCCTCAACAACGAGAAGGATATTTGGTGTCAGACTTTGGTTTCAAATGGTAAATATTTCTTGTAATTAGATTAGCATTTAAGTAAGATATACCACAGTCTCATTGTATCACTACATTCCCAAAAATATTTAAAATAAAACTGTATAAAAGTAGCATAAGAATATCAGCTTATGTAGTATTCTGATTAATACACATATAAATACGCTGTTTAACACAATTTTAACGAGCTGCTGACTAATAGGTTAGTTGGACTTTCTGCTTCCATTGGCAGCCGAGAGTTAGGTGTTTAACATGACATTAATATGACATCCCTTAATTAACAAATAGCTGTGAGTTGTTTTGTTTCTTCAATTTGCAAATCCTGACTACTGATGATTTCCAAACAGTCAACTTTTTTGTGTAATAAATGTAATGTGTAATAAAGTGTAATAAACATTTTAGCTGCCCTCCTCCTTCCTGCCTTTAGACCCGAACAAGTCCTGGATGGAGGGAAGGTCAGCCGTAATGTTGTTTTCTTATTAATCTGGTCCTATCTCGTGTGCAGAGAAACAAAGAGACCTGGCCAGGAAGGGCTCATTAAAGAACAACAACACTGTAGGTAGTCCGGTTAACCAGCAGCCCAAGAAGAACAACGTCATGGCCAGAACACGGTAAGAAATTGGCACTGTGGTTGAAGGTTCGTGGAAGAAATCAGTAAAAAAACACTCCTGTCTAGATTACTCCAGCCTTGTCGGAGTATTCAAAGCTTGCTTTACTTCTCTCAGTCCATATGTCTTCAAAAATAGCTATATTGATTTGGGGTTTGTAATGTTTGAGTCAGTAAGCAGACTTCTTCCATGCTTCTGTTGTTCCTGTAGTGCAGCTGTAGCTGAGCCTTTAGGCCAGTCTTTATGACTCTCTCATCAACTCTGCTTGTCATGTTCTCACTGCTCCTGCCTTACCCCCTCCCGTTCCCCTTTTTTCACTCCACCGCAGGTTGGTAGTACCCAATAAAGGTTATTCATCTTTAGACCAGAGCCCAGACGAAAAGCCCCTGGTGGCCTTAGATACCGACAGGTAAGATGACAGAAACATGCTTTGTTTTTGTACGCACACTTTTGAGGATCCAGAAAAAGAACTGCTAACATGTATCTCTGTACTGCAGTGACGATGATTTCGACATGTCTAGATACTCGTCGTCTGGATATTCTTCTGCAGAGGTGAGACAACTGCGGTGCACTCTACTTCCTTCCCTCCTATTTACTACTTAATAGTCTTCCATCCCTCGTTCCTTTGCCTCGATTCTTCACGGTTGTCGGAAAGGAAAGCACGATGCCTTTATAAGCCAGTCTTCAGGCAAGCTTATTTAAGCCCATCCTGCAAATCCATGCTAATTATGTAGGCGTCCTCTCTCACTGCAAGCGCATGATTAAACCGCAGGTGCGCCTGCACAAAAAAAGTGTTTGAAGCATAAAGCAAGATGTAAATGCCACAAAATGCTTTTTCCTCAGTTTCTGCACATTTTGTTTTTAAAGGAACGTGCAGCTTGCATTACAGGGAGAACATGTTCATTTCTCAGAGGAATCCTAAATGCAATCTCTTTACAGCAGTTTTCCATCTGGGTGCTGATATATTTACACTGACTTGTGGCTGTGTGAATAAAAGATGAGGAGTAGAAACATTGTAACCCAGTTCACCTGCTGATACTGAATTTCTATTGTAACTCTCAAAGTATGAGTAATAATAAAGATCTGGGAGAAACTTACATACACTGATCAAAGTCAAATCAATTTTGTGCCTTTAATGATTTGTTTGTGCATACTTGTCCCTGTGGCCAAACTTTTGTTTCATCTCATAATCATTTTTTTTTCCAGAAAGCTCTTGACTTTCTATGCAGCAGGGCAAACTTCAGCTAAGATTGAAGATGTTGATGTTTAAGCAGGAGTTTCTTTGACCAACACCTTTTTAGTTCATAATAATGTAAAATTGGCCTCATTTAGACGATGAAACTAGCAGTTTCCAGTTCACGGTTTGCTTGAGCCTCGATGGATCCTGAGCTGCTTTTAACTGTTTTTATTTCATCTGATGGTTGTCATTAGGGTCAGATGGTTGAAACTGTTGGGTTTTCCAACAGGAAAACGTATCCCAAACAACTTTAAAAGCAGCTATTGAATAGATAAAACATGCAAATATTAAGCATATGGAATAGCTATCTGAAAATGAATGCCTTTGAGGTTCAGGTTGAACCAGTTTGACGAAATCTTAGTCAGGTATATGCATATACACCTGCATGTGTTTATTTTGAATAAAATCACGTATGTTTGCTTTAGTATCATTTGACCCTGTAAAAATAGAGTTGAAATGTATAATTAAAATTCTAAGTCCTATCAGTGATTCACGCTTGATGATAAGTGTTATTTCTGATGGGAACTCTTTATTGAAGCACACAGATGTTTCTTTACAAAACACTTTGCTTCCAGCTTTCATGGAAACAAGGACACCTTATGAACACGAAGAATCACACCAGGGGATTAGTTGTCGTGATCAAGACAAAGATCCAAGCAGCGATGCCTGCAGCCATCTGTGAGAGCGCCATGGTTACCACTTTTATGTTTTACTAGACTAATTCATAAGAACGGACAGTCTTAGCTTTCCAACATTGTTCTAGCTTCAGTAGTCAACAGATCAATGAGTGTTTCAAGGTAGAAATATCCACTGGGTTGGGTCTCTTCTTCATAAAGGGTTTTACAGAATATGTTGTTTTTCACAGTGGACGAACTGTGGGGGTTTAAAGTCGTCTTTCAAACAACCTCACATTAGCAAATCTGTTTTCCACAAAGATATTGAACGTTGTGCTGAAAGCTTGACTATATATGTGTAGAAATGAGATCCAGATTAGACTCTGCTGTAATGTTTATTTATTCTTGGATTAACTGTAATTATGATCAGCATAACAACCAGATTTTGCAACCGGTCTGACATTGTCCTCACTTGTCAGCTTACATTTAGGAAAATTTAAGAAGACTCAGATGCAAAGACATGCCTGGATTTTTGTTTTACTAATGTCTAAAAAGTGAAAGGGTCAACCCTAACCCTAAGGACCGAAGTAGAAAGGGTTTAACCATCTCTCTGATGAAACGTAGCTATTAGTTGCCTATTTTCATGTTTGTGTTGTGGTGAAAAGGTTTAAAAGACTTTTTGTTTTACAGATTATTCCTAATCATTAGCTCCCTTGTGTCACCCATCATATGCTTTCAGAAGCCGTTCTTTAATGATACAATCTCAAACTTAAAGTTATTCAGTCACTCGGCAAAAAATGTTTTTAAAAATGAGGAAATACACATTTGTACCTTGACCAGATCTCCATTACATTAGCTATATTTGATCTGTATATCAAGAAAATTTGGTTTCATCTACATCCTTTGTATAATATTGAAACGCATTTGTACATAATCCAAATTGGGTAAAAACATGCCATCTTCCCCAGAAATTATTTTTCATTAATGAAGTCAAACAAGTAGATTTTTTTATTATGTATTCAACCAAACATTTTTTTTTCAAAAATACAAATCTGACATCAAAATCTCCTGTTCTTCTTGTAAACATTATCCAAAGACATGTGATTATCTTTTCTGTACCTGCTCTGATCTCCATTAACATAAAACTTGATTTCCCACATTTATTTTTGAAAATGTTTTGTTTATGACCTCTTTGTAAAGGATCTAAAACAACATCTAGATACAATCTCAGATTTTAACAACAAAAAGGTTATATTAAAAATATATTTGCAGTGCATACATCTTAACTTATGTAATTTTACTTATGTAGTATTTTTACATATGGTAAAAACAACAACAATCCTCTTTGTCTCTGAAGGGGTCCAATTCTTTACTGACTCATCTGCTCCTCTCTCTTCTCAGCAAATCAATCAGGATCTGAACATCCAGCTGCTGAAAGACGGCTACCGCCTCGACGAGATCCCAGATGACGAGGACCTGGATCTGATCCCGCCCAAATCAGTCAACCCGACCTGCATGTGCTGCCAGGCGACCTCCTCTACGACCTGCCAAATCCAGTAACCCCTCCCTCCCAAAACCGCTGGCCCCCTTGTCCCTCACAAACTTAAACCCGCTGTCTTCATCCGCTGTGAGTTTACTTCGCCACCAGAGTGGCAAAATGTGAGGCATTTATAGAATATTGTCATGACAGTAAAGTGCTATGATGATTAGGTTAATAATCACACTAACAAATAAAAACTTTGGTACAAAATCTTGAACATAGAGGAAAGCATATGTAATGGTAAAAGCAGTAAAGTGGTGGATTCCTCCTATGGCAGGAGACACACTTCTGTTTAAGAGCTCCCTCCTCCTGGCGGACGCAATGTGACCCTAATATTAGTTTACAGACACAAAAAAGGTCAGCTGCTGCTGTGAAGTGGTTTCCATTTCCCTGACTGGCAACAAACATGATCATAACTGCTGACTCAACTGTTCTGCTCTGGTTTGCCTTGTTTTAATATATTTTTTTCCTTTTATTTTAATGTACTAACTATGAGATCAACGAGCCTGTACCTGGTAACGAGAAATATGGGATGTGGTCTTTTGAATTCCCCTGGTACTGTATCCGTTTACTGTGCAAGGTTGCTATGTAGCACAGGTCAGTTCTTTGAACACTTAAACGCTGCGACATTTCTGCTTTCTCTGCGACGCTGGAGTGAAATGTTAAACCACAGAGTTGATGAATGAATGTGTAAACATGAATGGCTGTAGTACAAACTGCATGAAGGCCACCAGAGTGCAAAGTATGAAGGAATATATAAAAGCACGTAGCTTTTGCCTATTTAATTTTCTGTTGTGCAGTCACCTGCTGCTGTTGTGGCACAAGCTTGATTTTTGAATTTCTTTCAATTTGCACTTTTTATTTGAGATTTTATGGGTTCATATCACTCTTTCCTGCACCACAAGTGAACGTGACGTAGGGGAGACCGGGTATGGCTGTAACACTTATCACACAATATCGCTCCCGTCGAAGTTGTATCTCTCAATGACCTGTCCAAGGCTGTTGAAGAAAGGTTCCACATTTTGGCGGTTAAAACTTGTGGCCCGTGTAAGGCTGGTTGCCTCAGGACTCCTTATTGACAGGTTAGGGTTCCGCTTCATAAATAATGTGAACCAGTCAGGCCCTGCCATCTGCTTCTCATCCCATGTTTGTGGGTGTTTGATGTTATATGTTACTGCCAGTTGATATGCAAACTTTCTGACCTAAAAGAAAGAGGAATAGAAAATCAGAGTACATAGACACAAAAAGTTTTTTCAATTTATCTAGCACCTACGCTGGTATTCGATTCTTCTCTTGTCTCCAGTGACTAACCTGTCATATGCTTACCTCACGTGAAGTCAGTCCATAATACAGGTCTGCTGCCTGAGTCAAATAGTCAGCCAACACTTCCTCCTGCACCTCAGAGAAGACTTTGTTGCTGCTCCAATAACCTACACTGGGAAGATCACTGGACCCCTGTTCTCTCAGCTTCTGCAGTGATTTGCAGTATCTGCTCAGTGTTACATGGCAGATCCCATGCGCCTTCGCAACTGATCTGACTGACTTGCTCTTCTTTGTGACCTCATCAGATGCCTTTTTTAAAACATCTGCAGGCACACCTCTATCAGTCTTTCGTATCCACTGCCTAGGCCTTCTGTAAAATTATTAAAATCAAAATGTTCTTAGTTGTATGTAAGGGGAAGGTTGTAACACTTTTTAAAGATGTGTTGCAACCCACCCCAACCCTGTCAGCCATGTTTAGCTGGCTGTAGTAGCATAGCGGTTTGAAATTAGCACGGGAAAATGCATCACATTTTGCCTGAGAAATTACACGTTCATCTAATGTAAGTCATATGGTTTTATCTGCAACAGTATAAGTACTAAACAAAAATATAGTCATGGTCAAAAAATTTACTTTCTTACCTCAAAATCCGTTTTTCTCCTTAGTATCTGCATGTGCCTGTTTCCAGCCTTGACAATCACAATATGGGATTGGGGAGGAAGCGGGTAAACACTGAAATGATCATGTGACTCCTATCTTATCCCTGATTGGTGGAACTGGTGGTGTGACAACTCTCCCCATGTTACAACCATACCCGGTCTACCTGAAATGATCTGTTTTTGTAAATTGCTCAGATTTCTACTGTGCCTTGCAAGATTATTTACTCCTCTTGGACTTGAGCACATTTTGTTGTCAGATGTAACTGTGCTTTATTGGAATTTAATGTAAAGCACCAACACAAAGTAGATCATAATTGTGAAGGAGAAGGAAAAGGATACATGGTTTTCATAATTTCTGACAAATAATGTCAAGAATGTGGTATACATGCAGTAATATTTTTACAATTACAGCTGAAAATCTTCTGCTTTATGTCTAGCAGCTGTAACATCAACTGATTCTTGCATTTGAGTCGTGGATTCTTGCAGCTCCTCTTGATGTACCAAGGGACTTGATCCCTGTCCCTTTAAATAAATCTGTTGTTGTCCAGTCTGTCAGTTTAGGTCTACAGATGGTAAATGGTAAAAACTTCTTTTCTTACCAAACTCTGCTGTAACCTTTTCCACAAATTGATCCCTGACTGTTCCCGGTATGTTCCTTGATTTTCAAGATACTAATGACACTAATGTTGTTTTAGCAAACCGTTGAAATTTTCACAGAGCGGTACTACGCACACAGGCGGATACCGGTTACTCTTTGCACCGGTTTTTATTAAAATGCACGCCACTATTTTAAGAAACATGGATTATTTTCCTTCCACTTCACAAAAATATAATACTTTGTGTTGATCTACCGCATTAAAATCAAGTAATATATGTTAATATTCGTGGTTATTTTATTTTTTTTAAAAAGAAAAGTAAAAATGGAGCATAAATACTTTTGCAAGGTACACTATGAAGGCCAAAGGAACAAAAGTCCAGATAGATTTTCCGTACTCGGTTTGTGGCGTTAGAGCTTCTCGTTTATCTCTCGTGTCACAGAGTGTGACAAACGCTAGACGCTGCTAATCATTAAGGAAAACACAAGTCCAGTTTAGAAGGACGCTCCCTGTTCTCTCACACACGCATGCATCCATACCTACAATCCCAGAACATTAGGTGAAACAACTTCAAACCTTCCTTTGACCTATAGGGTAGAAACCATTTTGTTATCCCATCATCAAGGACATCACCGACTTGGAGCACCAGAATCCCTCATTTACAACCCACTCCCTTCTCTGATTCAGTTGCTTAATGCAATTACATTATGCCTTAAGGACAGAGAAGTTTAAAAAGCTGTGCATATATTTATTGCAATTATCTTTAGTTGATTTGAGGAAGGAAGATGTTTTTAACATGTAGATTTTTTCTTGAGTTTCTTCTTTTTTAAATGACTTTTATGTATTGTACACAGTTCCATTACAGTATTTACCAATGTTATTGTCATGTGCAGTGTATGAAGGTGACTAATAAACAAAAAGCAAATGGAAAACTGTCTGCTCAGAGTTATAGTTTGACCAGCTCTCTTAACTCATGCCTATAAATGTGTGTACGATAAGGAAAAAATGAGTCACAGGTAAATATTTAAAAGGAAATAAAAAGCTATTTTAATGATAAAGTTGAGGATTAATTATTACACAGTGGTGTGTATTGCAATAGCATGAGGTTTGGACGGACAGTTCCTGGTTACAGTAGAAAAAAAGGGTTTCCACCAGAAAGGCACCAGCATCTAATCAGCTATGCGACAAAAGAAAAACAGGAATTCACTCAGCAAACATATGTAATGTGTGGGAACAAATATAAAAATTAAGCTAAGGAAAGTAGTGATTTAATAAGACCTCTCACTTTGTTAGTAGTAATATTATAAAAGATAACCAGACAAGCAAAAAGAAACACATGCTACATGATGGAATACAATCGCTCTCAACAAAGTAGTAATGAAGGCAGTCCTCACAAGTGCTACAACAAACAATAACAATAAAAAAAACAGATATTTTTGAGGATTTTGGAAAATGTTGTGCTTCCATGTCACCACATGGGGGAAAGGGGTGTGATATTATCAGACAAGACCAAAACATGACATGAGTCGCTTACAAAACACAGTTTACACACAAAATAAGGTAAAGTTTTCAATGCACAGCCACTGGCACAGTTGGTATTGGAGAGAGTCACTGATCTGTTGATCGGTAAAGTGTTTCTGAGAAAATGCAACATGAAGAATATGAAACAAGTCAATTCAAGGGGTCATCTCCCCCAACCTTCCCAGAGATTATGACGTCAACATTCTCCTCTGCTACAAAGGCACACACTTCCACTGAACACAAACCGTCACGGCCTGGAAAATGAAAACAAACGACATTTTATATTTTACAATGACTTCAGCTAACAAAAGGTCTTACCCTGTTATATTTTTCTGCACCTCTAACAAGATTCAAGTCTGATTGAAACACAAATGTTGAAGTCGAATCCCCCTCCCACCACATGAGACTGGTGAAGTATTGTAAATGTATTCAGATTTATTTTTATGTGCATGTATTTGCAAGTTTATTGTTGCATAAAAAACATTTCAGTTTTAGCAGCTCGAAGCACAGCTGAGGTCTGTAGCCAAACATATATGAAATTAAATAGCTAAGCTCTGCGTCTCTTTATTATAACTTTTCTTATTACACTCTCATAAACTACACTAATCTGAATCTATGTCCTGCCTGTTTAATTTATTTACATGGTAATACTGTTGTATAGTGCATTCACATTGTGTTCGACGGAAAAGTAACTGTAAAACAAATTGTGTGTCATTCTTCACACTGAACGATAGGAATATTTCTAAAACTTCAGAACTCGGATTCGATCCACTGTAAGATGCTGTGGCCAATGTTTGACTGCATCTTTAAATGGAGCGCGAGTTTCTAAGAGCAACACTGTTCACGTAAATGAACTTTACTTTGATTTGACATTCTTTCAGAAAACCCATAAATGAACCTAGGCAAAAAGAAAAAAAGAATAACTAGTCTTCTCTGTCAGACCCTGAACAACCCTTAATAAATATAAATTATCTCAGGGAATGAGTCAGCGAACTCTAGTTAAATGATAATCAGCTTGCTGTTGCACGTGTGAAAGGAAAGTCCCTGAATATTTGTCTGGCTGACTGAGATTCACGTGGAGGTACAGCAGGGTTTGTTACCTACTAATAAACACCATTCTCGCTCTCTCTATATTATATATATATATATATATATATATAAATATATATATATATACATAAACCAATCATGGACAGTAGGTGTTTCAGATTCCTGCAGGGCTTTGGTCCCCAGAGTCGGAGGAGGACATGGAGGTGGAGCAGCGCCGTCTCTTGGAGACGCTGGAGCCCTGCAGCATGCTGGGATGGAAGCCCGCGTGTCGCCGGGCGTGTTTGGTCAGGTGGTCGCTCCTCATGAAGCACTTTTCACACAGCGGACAGTTGAAGCGCTTCTCGCCCGTGTGCGTGCGGTAGTGGCGTGTAAGCTCGTCCGATCTGGAGAACTTCTTACTGCAGTCTGGCCAGGTGCATTTGAAGGGACGTTCCCCTGGGAACACACACACACATAATCACTTATTTTTATTATTAATTGTTCATCATACAATTAACAAGTTTATAGTGCTTTTTTTTGTTAATGCCTCATAAAAATGTCAGCCAATCACCGTTTAAATATCACCAATAAAAGATGATGATGTGTATTTACGGTTCTTCATGTTTAAGATAGTGGCTGGTCTGATAAACTGCCTGGCATTTCACAGTGTTTCCATTTAATCTATGCTGATAAAAAATAAAGCTGAAAAGAATGTTTTAGTGATTGATTTCTTCTTGTACGTTCTGTCATTTCACTGACATCTGTTACTTAAGACACAGGCAGCAGAACAGAGTGTAGCACTGCCTTGCAGCAAGAAAGTCCTGCATTGAGCTTGTTCTTCCAGTGCTCCATGGGTTCTCTCCTTGTGCTGTGACACAGTCCCAAAACATGACTGTTAAGTTGGTTGGTTAGTCTCATTTTTCCCTACCAGTAACTGTGTGCATGTATTGTCAATTCTTCTGTGTGTCTCTGTTTCCCTGGAAAAGATTAACACTCTGTACCCTGCCTTTGGTGCATTGAACGCTGCAGCTAGGTCCCAACGCGACCCTGGAAGACATCGGACAGATGTTTCGAGAGAAAAAAAACAAACAACTTACAAGTCATCTCAGAGGAGCCACGTCACAAAGGTAATTTAGGGACAATAAGTGTGCTTAAAACGAACTGGCTGCATAAAAATAGTTTTTTCCCCCTTTAGGATATGTAACCAAATGTTTTTGCTCGATTTAGAGTTTGTATATGAAGATAAGAATAATAAAAAAAACACACATGGCCACACCCCACCTCTTCCACGTGCGCCACTGAAACCACATGTCCGCTCTTGTTTACAACTGGACGGAGGGGTGTGGAGGTGGGTGACGTATCAGGAAGCGGTGGCGCAGGGTGGGTTACCTCCGTACAAGAACATACAGTGACAACAGGGACGGATTGACCCGTACGTTTGTGACGGGTCATAAGACAATATGTTGACCGAAGTAATAGCTGCGTTTTAAATTCTTCTCCAAATAAATCGTGACTAGAGTTAATTAGCGCTCATTGTGATTTATTACACCCCAACAACATGTCACCCACGGAAAGAACGCGATGTTCCCACAGGAACCCGCGTCCTGCTGCTGCGTGTCAACAACGCATTAAGACACATTTTATCTAACACACGCCTCTTTTTCTGCCTGCTCAGCCAGTGGCAGACATGATATGACCTGACCAGTCACTCCCGTAGCAGCCGAACCCACTGGACCACCTGTCCCTTAACGTGTTCTCTCCAGTGGGAACATGTGCTCTGCGCGTACACTTCACAAGTCAAAGATACGACTGTTTGTCCAGCATATAATAATAATTTTTTTTTTTAATTATAAACTGTGACTTTGGAATCAGTAGCGCTACCGTAATCCGCCTGAAATAATGTAATAATGAAGGCTGTGGCTAATTATAGTCGGCTACAAGTGACGCAGCGCGGGTTTGCTGCTGTCGGCAGAACCGAGCCGGTGACTTTTTGTAGGCGTGTCAACCGGCTGAGCCCCGCACTCACCGGTGTGGACCCTGAGGTGGGCTTTGAGGTGGGACGACTTCCCGTACATTTTCCCACAGCCGGCAAAGGGGCAGCCGTGCTTCTTCTCGGGGGTCTCCGTTCTCCTCGGTGCCTTGTTCCGGGGCTCTTTGAGAACCGGAGACACCCGACGGCTCCCCCGCTCCTCTTTCTCTTTCTCCTGCCTTCCCGCTTCGATGGCACCGCCGAGACATCTGCTGTCTCCTGCGCCGACAGCGTCTGGACCGCATTTCTTTAAGTCCAATAAAATCATCGCCACCATCAGTAAAGTGCCGTTTTCTTGGCTGTCTTTAAACACGTCCTCTGTCCTCTCCAGAGGACAAGTGGGGACGCAGTCCACAGAGACCTCAACCTCCGACATGGCTGGAGCAGATCTGGGTGGAGTGGAGACAGTCTGTGCAGTTTGTATGGAGTCTGAAAAACAATCCGGAAAGGGGGATAAGACTCGTAGTTAGACCGCAGTCCTCCTTGGAAACGTGGCTAATGATCCACACGTGCCGACCTCACAGTCCCGGTCTCGAAAAGACGGAACGTTTTCTTCTTAGGATGCTGGGCGGACAAATGAACGCCGCCTCAAAAGAGATAACAGTTGTGCTCCTTTCCTTTACTTCTTCTTTAGTCGTGCTCTATTCCCCTCCTTTAAGCTATTGTGCTTTTGAGACGTATGCTCCACCGTTCTCTGTGCTTGCACTCCGGCGTCCACTTGTCCTATTTTACAGTGAGCAACAGACAGTTCCCTCAACTCCAAGAAACAATTTCGCGGAATACCGCTGTCATAATAGAGCTGCGCCGTGATTGGCTGATGGCAGCTGTGACTCGTCTGTTAAAGCTGCCGTTTCTCCGACGTGAGCGACGGAGAGTTGGACCAATCACAGGCCGGATTTTGTGACATTGCATTTGAGTAGACAATATGGCTGGGAAATATGGATTACGGAGTGTAAAATTGATTTTTTAAAGTTTTAGCTTGGCACTTTATGCGAGTATAAACTTAGGTACTTTAGTTGAACAATAAAATAACTAAACTAAAGCAACTACAGCTGCTTGTATACAACAACAACAATAAAATGATGAAATGCATAAATTGAAAAAATTAGTTTGGTCACGGTGAAACTTAGCTTTTATCAACAAATATCGTCAAATCGTCATCATAAATAAATATTCGGTACTTGTAGTACACGTTTGGATGATTAGCACTGTGTAAATGTGCTTTAAATTTGTACTCAATATCAGATTTCTCGAGGTCCAATAGCAACAAACTACAGAAAATACGAGTGGCACAGTTTTCATAAACATGAATCTGGAAATTCAATATGGCCACTGTGCATCTAAGCGTAGAGATTGCTACAGTAGTACTGTTTATGTTTTGTATCTAATTAAGTTTCTGATTATACTTGGGTTAGTGAAAGTGTTGCTCCAATATTTAAAGGCATGAAATCTACAGAAATGCATTATTACTGTAATGTATTGCTAACAGTAGATAGCCTTACGAATGAAGAGTAGTTTTTCTCTAAAGCAAAGTTCCATGTGCTTGAAGAAATCACCTTTTTTTGCCTACTTGTGATTACTAGCTTAATACATTACTTTGTATTTACCCGATGAAATTGATACAAATATCACTGCCAGAGATGTGGCAGTTGTACCACAGTTTAAAAATCATAGAAATAGACTATGCTTTGAAATTAGAAAGTTAGTTTATATGTAAAAATGGTCAAAGCACATACAAAACCAGCCAACCCTGCTTTCATTAAAATTGGTGGTTGGACCATTTATTTCCATTAACAGACTTGTGATTAGAAGAACTATCAGGCCACTATTTAAAGAAAGTTACAAATTAAGGGTCATGACAGAGATATGAGTTATGTTTGTTAGGTGTTAACCGAAACTAGCTGTTGTGGTCTGTTTTGTGTTATTGAAAATGTCTCATTCAATGTGACACACCTCCTTATAGCCCATTCCTACTGTCCCTACAGCTGAACTTGAACTCTTAAAGAGATACAAACACATTAAGCGTTTCACAAGAAATTAAAAATGAACTCAAACACAGAGAGAAATCATTTTAGAAAAAGTTTTAACTCCAGTAACAAACGGAGTTAGTTTCCATTTCCATTCCCTGCAATCTTTACAACATTGTTTAGCTTGTAGTTCAGGAGCAGTCATAAAGTTTATTTCTTGATCTTTGAAGATATGTTTTTTTCTGTCTTCAGAATATGTCTTCATGCTTCCACATTTCTCTGAGCCATTAAGAAATTCCAGCAACAAGTATGCTGATGGTCCAGCTGACTAGTTGAAACTGTAATGAAACCAATCTCTCTTTCCCAATCTCTCGCTTTAAAAAGGGGGGGGTACTTTGAGTGCAGTGGGTGGTTCATGAGGTTTAAGTTCTTCGAAATTCTGTTTTCAGGGTGCAAAGATTGAGCAATTCTTCCTCTTTGCACAATGCAAAAAGAGATTAAAAATTAAATAAACATTTAATTGGAGGTGCATGTTGTTTTTTTTGGTAAAATATTCTCTCTTTCAGAACATCTTTATTTACTGACTATAATTTTTTGTTTTAGTATTTAAAATACCAGCCTTTGTCTTTGGACAATACCCAACTACACTACAGGAACAAAATGTACTAGTGACTTTAAGATGTCTGTCCATAGAAACAAAGTTCCTGTTTGTGTTTCTACAACTTCTGCTGACCCAACATCACCGACATACCCTCCCTATTGCCACTATCCCCATTCACATCCTCCTTTTTCTGGATTCAGGTGCAGAACCCCTACATTTCCAAGAAAAAAAGGTCTCGTTGAACTCTGGCTCCCCCTGCTCTTCCTACAGCGGGGCTGTAAACATTTCAGTGAAAAAGGAGGTGCTTCTGCGGCTGCCGCAGTCTCTCCTGCTCCCCTTTCTCCCCCCACCCTCGTTCTCTCTACAAAGTGCAAGAGTTCAGGATTGCGCCGTACTTCTGGGTCATATCGCCATGTTGACACGGTCGTGGCAGAGATAAGGTTGTTTTTGAGTGTGCAGTGGCGCGCGCGCTTCAACAGGGAGAGAATGAGAGGACACGTGCAGAACGTCGGTACAAAATGTTCCCGTGTCCACGTGTGGCAATGTGAGCGAGCTCAGCACTGCGGACCCCGCTTCCTTGAGTGAACACCATTACCACCAACACACACTTAGGGCTTACACATACACATGCACACCCCACCACACCAGCACACCCACAGGCGGAAGGACTGGAATTCCCAGTCCATCCATCAAGACAGACTGCATATGTCCACAGCAATCAAAATACACTGTACAGTTAAGAACTCTCACTCTGACATGTTAATCAAATTGCATGAAGAAAAACATACAATTTAGTCTAGAGTTACTTCATTGCTACCTTAAAGTGATACTGTAGGATTTTTGCAGTGAGGCTCTGTTTCAAGGTTGTGCAGGGCTGACCAAAGCTGCAGTATGCAACTTTTGTAAAAAAAAAAAAAAAAAAAAAAATAGCATTTATTTACGTATTTGTTAAAAGTGCGTAAATACTTAAATAGTACAAGACAGATAATCTGTGGGAAAAAAAAACAATCTAGCTGTCCTGCCTTTTCCCAGTGCTATCTGCAGAAACACAGGCTTGGTCAGTAGCAACCAATCAGAGCCGGGAGGAGGGTCTTGTACTGTCAATCATTCTTGTGTATGGATTGCTCACACCCACTCCCTTGCTTTCTGCTAGCCTACAGCTTCTTCCAGACAGCAAAGCCTGTCATGGTTGCTCAGACAAGTTAGCATAGCTACCGATGACAGGGGATAGCACTGGAGGAATGTACATGAGCAACAGAAAAAAAGATTAAACTTGTAGCATCAGATTATAACAATGTCAATACAACAATCAAAAGATTAAGGTTATTAAATATAAATACTGATTAACTCTCTCGACATCTTTATTCAGCATAAACCCAAATTAATTAGTCTTGAGTGATAAACGTAACAGCTCAAGTCAAGTTTATCACTCAACTTGAGTGATAAAGTTGTCTGAAAGAGGCCACGAACAAATTTGATTTGAACCATAAAACTAATAGCAAAATAGTCCCAGGTTTATACCAATGCTTTTTTATGAGTCCTTAAAACATTTTCACATCTGCAATGCATGTTTTTGCGCTCATAAGCAGGTGGTTTTGCTGCATTGGATTTATCTCGGAAGTTGAAGCTCAAATCTGAGGATGACGTCAAGCCCGTAGAGCACTTTCTAGTTAGATACAAATTGAAGAACCAGTGCAGTTTTCTATTTGTTGCGATCTACAATTAGAAACACAAAAACAAGAGTGAATTTCTCTGTGTTTTCTGCATTCAAACAAAGAAGCAACGTCTTCTCTAATAGTTATTATGCAGTGTGTATCACTGGTAGAAGAAGATACAAGCTGTCAGAACTGCTAATAAAATTGTTTATACTTGCACTTTGATGCATTTTGTATATGCAAAAGCTGTGTTGGATACCAAACTTAGGGCTCTGCAGCAGACTAAAACGTTCCCAGTTGACACTCACAAGAAGAACTAATTTCCCAATGCAAATGTGACAGCAGTTTTAAAACTTCACAAAATAGCAATTAGTGCTACTATGTTTTGAAGTCGCCCTATGACAGTAAAAGCCTCCCGTGGTTTTGACTAATTGTTAATTTCAGACTAATCTGTATTTACACCAAATAAAAATACCAAAGTCTTTATCTGCTGCATGTCAGATATTAGCATATAGCTGCTTTGGGTGAGTTAATGCAACTACATTTTACTCGTACTGTTATTTAATTTCATTCGGTTAAAAAGGAAATAAATGCAAAAGACAATTAAGTTGTGCAACTTTACTGTGAAAAAAGAAATCATTGAAATATTACATATGACTTTTTTTTCCCCTTTACCATTTGTAAAGCTTGTCTTCTGTTTACAGCAGCTCAAGTTTGAAATATGACGACATGAACAATCCCACTCATCTGGATGACAACCAATGACTACAGGCTTTGACATATCTGGGGACAAATGGACATGATATTAAATTGCTCATTATTTTGTAAATTTCTGGCTGAACACAGTTTCAAGAATTAAAACAGACACGCACTACTCGGATACCAATCTATAACTGTTTATTTAACAATGCATGCCAGACAGGATCCTAGTCACATTGAAGAGTACAGATTTGTATTTGCATCCAAATACGCACTACTTTTATTTCATATGGTAATTTCTTTCCGACTTTCTCTCGGTCAACGTTACAAGTCATCTGTGTACAAGCTGAGTGGAAGAACTGCATGCATTCAAAGGACATAAACTTAAGTGTGACCAATAGGTGGGATACACTACGTCCCTTTTAGTTTAACCTCAGCCATTATTGCAGAAGTTTGTGCGTGTAAAAACTCTCCTTCAGCTCACTTGTCAACAGATTTCATAAAAAGGAGAAAAAAGGAACAATCTGTTGATTATCAATAAATGCTCATCTTTCCCCTACACCGTGTGATATAGCATTAGAAAATATTTTTAAAATACTGTACACTTAGACTATATGGAGGGTTGTATTGTCCTGGCATGCCTCCCTGTTGATGGTGTATTTTAAATGTCTGGTTTCACACATTCACATCTCCTGTTGTAAC
Organism: Xiphophorus couchianus; assembly: GCF_001444195.1. Classification (NCBI taxonomy): domain Eukaryota; kingdom Metazoa; phylum Chordata; class Actinopteri; order Cyprinodontiformes; family Poeciliidae; genus Xiphophorus; species Xiphophorus couchianus. Next base: position 21,199,225 of record NC_040239.1, read on the forward strand.
AACTCCTTCCACAACGGCCATGTAGATGTATAAATCATACTAGTTGTTTCTACAAGCCCAGAACAAATCTGTCATCTGATAGTCTTTGCAGTGAGGATAAACAGATCACAAAAAAATAAATATATATATTGCAGCAGGCCAAAAGGGGAGGGCCTAGGTCAAACATAGTCATTTGTTTTCATACTTTTTCACACAGAACTTGAGCTGAACTGTTCAACCTTAGCGCGTTTAATCCCCCGCCTGTCGCATCTCAGTAGACAATAGGTCAACAGAATGCAACTTAGCCCGTCTCCATTTGGCTTGACAGTTTGGTTTGGTTCAAAATGGGAGCAGCAACTGTGCATGACCAAAGCCTACTCAACGTCAGCACTGTAGGAAAAACAAGTGGAAATAAAAGAGAGAGAAAAAAGTCCCGCCCTTTTGCTTTTACTATCAGCAATTTACACTTCTGGAGGTGAGCAAGATGAGCCAGTATGAAGACATTCATTCAAATGCTATTGCTATCTTTTAAGACAAAACACAATGTATATACTCTATATATATATATACATATATATATACAGTATATATATACTCTAAAATCCCCCAAATTCTGGGTTAGACTCATAAAGCACAGTGATTAAATTGGATGCCTTCAGCTCTAAACAAACTGATCTGTGTCTTTCTTTTCTTTCTGTTATTCCACTGTATCTCAGTGAAACACTTTATAACTTGCATCACTGGGGTAATATTGTCCCTGAGCACTGACCTAAAGTCATCCTTTCATATCCACAATGCAACCCACACATCTGTCGAAGAAGCTGTAAATCTGAGCTTGTGTCAAACAGAGTACGACTCTAGTTCTGTTCGATTTTCATGGTCGATACTGACCTTGCAATGGCACTGCAAACCTTAAGTTTATATTACGAACAATACAGATGCAGCTCAGCTTATTAGAAAGTGATTTTTAAGAAGCTATTTTTTTATTAATTTAATTTAAAATGTTATAGATGGTCATAGAAACTTGGATTTGCTGCACCCAGCAAATAAGAAGCTAACGACCATTTTCTCAGAAAAATGTAAATGTTACATGGCCCCAATAAAAAAAGATTTGAAATTTAGAAATCTGATGTCATGGCCTGTCACAGCTCATGGGGAAGACTACTGACTTGGCAGTTGTCCAGGAGACAGTCATTGGCCGTTCTAAAAAGAGGTTGAGCCATGAAAGTTTTTTTTCTCCTAAAGAAGCTGGCTACTCTCCAAGGGCTGTGTCCAAACATATTAATGATGATAAGTGGAAGAAAAACAATTGTTAAAAAGGCGTACAAACTTTAGGCATAACCACAGCAGTGTGAGGATTATGAATTCCTTCATCTTCTTGACAATAATCCACAGACTCTCTATGGTGTTTAGGTCAGGGAGTGTTGAATCCAGCCCTGTGACATTAGAGTCAATAAAGCAGGCACAGGTACTTTTGGAAGTGTGGGGAGGTGCCAAATACTGGAATACTTTTGTACTGGAAAACAAAATCAATATCTCCAAAAATGTCAGCAACTGAGGGAAATGCTCTAGAACTTCCTGGTAAGTAGCTGTGGTGACTTTGCAACTGGAGTTGGACAGTGGAGCAACTTGGCTCTTGAAATCATTGTTGACTGTGGAAACGTCACACTGAGTGACTTTGGATGCTGTGCCTCTACATGCTTCATCCAGATTTTTTACCTTGATTTATAAATGAAATGCAAGTATGAGTTTTAGCTAGAAACGCAACAAATTCACCAGGATGTGACCAGTGTTCCTTGATAAAATCAAACATAAAAACTTTAAAAAGGGCAATATTTCATTGTTTAATATGTTAAGTGAGAAAAGAGCCACTTGGGGCTCTATTTCTGCAGGTTGCACATCCCTGGTCTACCAGATGAAAATTAAACTATCTTAATATGACTGAAGCTAAGTACAACAATTAAAATTTTAATTAATTGTTAATGTAAAACTGTGACAATAAAAAAAGGGGCCACACCAGTTTTACAGTGGCGCTGGTCCCTTTTGGCTCCTGTCTAGAATCTTAGTCTGTGTGAGACGTTCCTGATGCGTTCCCATTCAGGAGTCGGTAAGTGTGTGGTGGTTCATGAAGCCTTGACTCGGCTGTACTCGATGTCTTGTGAACTCCTCGTCACTCTTGAATAAGTGCTGTTTAACAAACTTGTCAAAGCTACAGTCAATCATGTTTCTATTTCTACCACACTTTTTCCTTCAATGTAGCATGTCATTAATATGCTTGGACTCAGTCCTTTGCAAACAGCCAGCTTCTTCAGCACTGACACTTTTTGGCTTTCACTTGCTTATAGATAACATTACACAGCTGTCGAATTTCAAATAGAAGCTTGGTCATAATATAACATTTGTTGTGATTTTTGTATTGTTCATGTTCATTTTTCAGCTTTTTTAAGAAACAAATTTGTGGTACTTCATTAGTTATAAGCTACAATCAACAGATTTAACCACAATAAGCACTGGAAATAAATCTCTGTGTGTAATGAAACTAGAATAAATGAGTTTTACAATCTGAATTAAATTACTGACATGTTTTTATGCTATATTCTAACACATGCAGATGCACCTGGAGGTTGAAGGGACATTTCATTGAGGTTTTCCTTAAATAAATGTTTGGCGACGTCTGGTTTTGCAGATGAAAGCACTGCAGTTGCTTAATGTCTTTAAAACATCATCAACTGGAAATGTTTAACAGTCTAGAAGATTTTTGATTGAAAGATGGGTTGAGTGATGCAGGCAAATCAGGTCAGTCAACTAAAGCTAGACAGAAGAGTTCCAGCAGCAGCAGCACCAGCCGAGTGGAGAAGCTCAGTCCTCATGATAACGTCTCACTGTCGCATGCAAACAGATTCATTTACTCTCTTAACCCACAGAGCCATTGTGCTAAAGACATCTCACATGATTTTTGGTGTATTTAAATAAATTATAAAACCATACAAGCAATGGTGTAATCTTGCAATAACAATTCCTCCACTATGTACAGTAGATGGGAAAGGGAACAACAAAAGTCTATGAATAAATCATTACTGATAGTTGACCCCTACGTATGTGAAAGAAAAAAAAAAAACACACAAAAAATGAGACACTTCACAGAGTCTTGAATAACGTGAATCCCAACATACTCCATCCATGCCCAAAAGGCACCCTAAGTTTGGTATACTGGCAACTGTGTATTGCCATATCAACAATAGAAAAATCTCATAAGTTGGTTGATAAAACACACAATAAAAACTACTTTAAATATAATTGAAATGTACAGTATTTGAGACTAATCTATATTTAATAAATATTTTACATCATCATTTAGTGCATGTAGGTGGTCATCCTTTATCATATTCAAAAGCTTAATTAGAAAATACTTAAAATTTGACAAAAATATCACTGAAAACATATAAATATCATTTTGTAATTCAAACAGGCATTTACTATAATCATCGCTAATGAGCAAGAAAATAGTTATAAATAGAATCATCATCTTAAAATAAATACAACATGATTAAACTGAATTGAAATGGTGAGAAAGTGTTTATAAACATCAAGCTCAAGATAGATTTTAATAATCTCACCTTTATTATCTTTGCAAATCTGCTGGAGACAGGGATCTTTCTCCCCACCTACTTTTTCCACCAGAATAAAAATTAGAAATGTAAAAACATGAATCTAGCTGTCATCGTTTGATGAGCTGCTTCCTTCATGTGATCTAAGATGCACACCTTTGTTAAATCTCACCAAAAGTGCATATACTCAATAGCTTATTTTCAAGCTTTTTTAAGAATTAATAAATTAGTGCTTTAAAAAAAAAAAGCAATTATCGTGACCTGTACATAGTTTATATTTAGGCGTGTCACCCATCAGCTGCTTCCTTTTTAGTCTCTTTTAGGTGGCTTGCTTCGACTTTCACTGAAAAAAATTAATAAAACAAATGGGAATATTGGAAAAGATGAAGGACGGATCTATTAGGTGAAGCTGGATAGAAAAATAATACCACTGCCAAAATCTGAAGAATGGCTGAAAACAACAGATCTATGACTCACTAAGTGAGGAGATTTTTGGTGTAAGTTACAGGCAAAAGAAGAAAAGTTCAAACCAGGTTCGTTTCTAGCCAAGGCTGGATTATAGCGCCCTCTTATCCTCATCTTTTGCAATTGCACTTGTTAGAGCTCTGGGGGACAGGGTTGAAAAGGTTTCAGACAAAACGTTGTGTGTCTATGTAGACTCACTATGCACACTTTTATGTATAATCAATGATTGAAGCACAAGCTTAGAGGTATCAGAAAGCTTTTGTAAATCTGTTACAACCCACTTCATTGTACCCTACAAATAAGGGATTGTTTCAATTCAGAAATAATGATGATTTGTCAGTTTATTTTGAGGACCATTTTGAATTCAACAATAATTTTAAAACGGAATCATATTTTGACTACTTTATGTGTAAACATTGGCTACTGATAAATTACAGCAGGGAAAGTAAGTTTGTCGACATTTTTCTTAGTAAATGTATTTCTAATGGGGCCAATGATGTGAAATTTACTTTAAATATCTGTGCTAACCCAAATAATAAAATCAAATGAGTCCATAAATTTAATTATGTGTAATAAAGTGGACTAGAACAGAGTATCATCACTGAAACAAAATGTGGTGTATTTTACTATGAAACCAGTTCTAGCATAGAAACTCATCATGTTCCTCATCAGTGCAAATAATATCAGCAAGTTTAGCTCTAATATATGACCATTAAAAATATTTCTCATTATTGACATGTTGCATAACTACCACAATGGGTAAAAATAAAGAACTTTCTTGAGACCTTAAAAAAATATTAGATAGTTAACCTTTAGCTAATTTACTTTTTTAAGCTTATCATGTTATAATGTTATTGCCTCATCAAAGACGTACCTGAAGTGTTGCTTTGATTCTTTCATGCATTAATCCCCCATGGAAACCATTTGGGGGCGCCTTAGCGCTTGTTTACACTCCATGCTCCCCTTTCCATGCAGTTCATCTTGGAGTTGCAGTCCCCAAGATGAGATTCCACCTCATAGAGCATCCATCCCCCATGCCTTCCCCACTCAGCTCCTTCAGACTAGCGCCAGCAGCAATTAGCAAACACCTGGCGGAACTGCGCATCTGCTGAGCTTATCATACAAACTGCTTTTCAGTGCAAAGCTCCTAAGAACCTTGTTAAAGGCCAAAATACACAACAAAGCCCCTTTAAAAATGGCTGGAGAAATCTACCAAAACATTCTTGACAAGAATCTGATGATCGTTCAAGGGTAGATTTTTCAGCAAGGTATGGTCACAATAAAATAAAGCAAACTGATGGAAAAAGATGAGTTCATAAAAGAGTACCCAAAAATCCTTTAGGATCTCTAGACAATAGTTGATGCAGAAACTGATGAAACTTCAACAATGCATGAACCTAGTTTCTCCAGAAGGACAGCGTCTTGAAGCTTCATTTAGCAACAAAGATTTTCTGCTGAGGCGTTATTAACTTCAGTAAGTGCTATAAGTACTCAATTCTTCTGCCTTTCCACTTTACAACACAATTTCATTTATGGATGTACTTTGTTCAAAATTCATGGATTACTTGGGTTGTTGAGAGAGATGGAAGTATTGACATGTTCAGTTCTCATTTTCTCTGCTGTAGATTGTCAGCTTTTAAACCTGGTAGTGTTTGAGTATCACTCTGATGGGAGTTAGGATTCCACGATGAGTAAGAAAGGCTTTAAAGTGGAACCTTTGCAGCAATTGTGCTGATGAAAAACTACAAAATGAGTTGACTATCTCTTTCCTTGCCCCTTGTCTTTGTCTCTCGGATTTAACAGTGCCTACCACACATTACAGGTAGGATTAACAGTAGACTTTTTCTTTCTAGGGTGGTTGTGATATGTGTTGCAATACAGTGACCAATGTCTACTTGATGTAAATTAGGTTGGTGGAAGACCTACAAGACAAATATAACTTGCATTTTCATGGCACCCAATTGTAAGTTACATTGCTACAAGAGGTATCAACTAGTCTAAATTCATAGCTCTTTCTTTTAAGTGATGTACACAGACCTTCTGAGTCTTCTGCTCTTTTCCATTCTTCGCTCAGGATAAAACTGCTGTTCAATGCTGATCACACCTAAACCTTTTACAAACCTAAAATGTAAGTGAATAAAGTATAGATATGTTCCAAATCAGCATCTATGTGCAATTTCATCCTGCTATTACTTGGCCCTTTTCAGTTTTCACCCAGGCCCTAACAATGTGTGAGGGCGCCAGTGGGCCCTTGTCACGTGTAGTTTTGTCTATCGAAGCTGCGGAAGGCTGATGGAGCTGCCAGCTTCCTTATAGACAGACTATCAGTTTTGGCTGTGTCAGGTCTCGCTCCGGACTTGCTCCTGAGGAAAGGGTATCTGTGCCCCGCAAGACCCCGTCCCCCAGGACCAGGTCCCCTATCTGCTCCCAAACCCGGTCCCCTCTCCATCCTCTCGCTCACTGACAGGCTCTTCCGATGCGGAGGAGCCAGAGTGAGTGAAGGATGGGAGTCATCTGAGGAGCAGCTGTTCGCTCGCTCCAGCCTGGAGAGGGTGGAGCAGAGAGGAGCTCCGCTGGGCCCGCCTAGGCCTGTAATGCGAGGAGTATCGGAGGCTGGAATCAGGTCCTCGAGGTCCTCGGGGTCGGACTCTGTGTGACTTAGCTCTGCCTCTCTCTCCGGGTGAGAGGAGATAATGTCTGACGGCTTATCAAAGGTGAATGAGGTGGATCCTCCTGGCGAGTGTGAGCATTCTGCAGGAGTGTACGGAGATGATACACAGCGGGTGTCAATGCAGTCAGTGATGCTGGTGTATTCTGCGGCCTTCACCTGGACTCCTGCCCCTAGCCCACCGTAACAGCCTCTCGGCGTGAACATGAGGCTGTGGGATTTGACCAGAGGAGGCTCATCAAGGAACGCCGTGCCTGCTGTGGAGAGGTAGCGACTGCTCTTGGAGCGCTCGAGCAGCCCTGCTGAGGGAGGTGGAGACGGCTCCGTATCCCAAGGAGGTAGGGTGGTGTCTGGTAAGAGGCTTGCTGAGCACAATGACAAATCCACAGCCGCACTGTCGTCATACATAGCTCCAGTCGTTCCACTGCTGCCTGCGCCGCCCTCCGAGTGCCTGTCGCCCAAGCCGCTAGTAGCCGTGCTGCTGAAGTCACGGCCTCCTGGCAGCACCGTCTCTATGATATCTGACTGCAGTGAGGAGTCTCTCTGGAGGGGTGGGACCACACGGAGAGGATCAAGAAAGACCTCGGCTGGCCCCACCTCCTCAGATGTTGAGACATAGATATCAATACATGATGACGGACGATGCTGCTGGGAAACCGACAGCGTCGCCAGTGGGAGGGGCTTAGACTCCTTGGTGGCGGCAGCTGAAGACACAGATTGCGAGCTATTAGCTCTGTGGAGACTGAGCGAGCGCTCCTTAAAGAAGCTTTCAGCTCGCTCAGCCCCACTTGCACGTTCGATAGCACGTCCACCCCCAACATAAAAAGAGTGACTCCTTGCCCGAGCAGTGATGCCAGTAGGAGAGGGAGGGGACATGGAGCCCTCAGCTGCTCCCTCCAATGCCTCCTGAAGGCGGTAGGCATTCCCCTCTGTGCTGTTAAAGCTGCTTTGGCGGAGGATGTATGCAGACTCCGGGCACTCAGCTTGGCGGAGTATGTACGCTGAGTCTGTGCAGTCAGACGAGGTCCGGGAGCGCGCTTTGTTGACCTCCACACGCTCAACACCCGTCACGCGCTCCAGAGCCACAGCAATCCGCCCAATTAGGTCCTCCATCTGGGCCAGCCGAATATCCACAGTCTGCAGCGATGCTTTCATAAAGTGTTCCCTCTCATTGACCTCTTCCAAACGCATAGCCATGTTCTCCACCCTGATGAAGAGGAGAAAATTTAACGACTGAGTGATGTGATAGGTATACAGTTCATTGAAATATCAAAACTTTAACAAACTTTAATAAACAGCAGTTTAATATTTGTACGATTTTGTATTTACTCCCGTTTCTCTTAATTGGGGAGGTTAATTTATTCTCTCTAACAACATCTAGTAATGTTTGGAGCTCATTTATTTTAAAAAATCCCAGAACAACCAAATGATAGCAAATTCAATATGCCTGTCATGTGGAAGTTACAGTTTAATTACAGCTGCTCTGAGAAAGCTACACAGAGCTTGAATATGGCACAGCTGAAAACTGACCATAGCACGTTCAATTTGTTCAATTTGACAATTGAAACTGACAAGCTAGGAATGAAGAGTATTGATAATGATAATGGAGAGCATTGATAACGAAATAAGCCACGAGGATGTCTCTGACAGTTATGGAGGAGTGATAAAAAGAAAGCCATTGTTAGAATTAAACATGTTTAAAAAAGTTATTGTGGTGAAACAAAAGAAAATTACCTTTTTAAATCAACATGTAAAGTGCAATGTTTGGCATTCCTGGTCAGAATTTATGGGAAGATGGATGGGGCTTAAAGACAGTGCAAAGAAAATCTGTTAGAGGTTGCAATAGTCCTGAGACTGGGGCAGAGGTTCACCTTCCAGCAGAAAAATGACTCTAAACGTACAATCAGAGCTCCATTGGAATGGTTAAGTTCAAGCATATTAATGTGTTGCAATAGTCTAGTCAAAGTCCAGACCTAAATCTACTTGAGGGCTTATAATTATAAGTACATAATTTCTTTCCATGTAGGCTCTCTATTCTATACGACTGAAACAGTGCAAAAAATCAGTCTCTAGATGTGGAAAGCAGGCACAGCCAAACCTCCAAATGACTTCCAGCTAAACTTGCAGGGAAATTTAAAAATGGATTCCACTCTTTTCAGATTTTTTTAATAGCTTTTGAAACCAGGCATGGTTTTTCTTCAACTTCAAATTAAAGAAGTTAATGTCTGATGGTCTGTCAGATAAAATCCAAAGTAAATACGTGACATTTTGTGGCTTCAATGTAACACATTGTAAGAAAGTTCAACAGTAGCAAATATTTCTGCGACGCACAGTAGATTACTTCTGTGTTCTTATCTGACCTTTCAGATGTGACTCTGATCCGTTCATCATTTGATGAGTGGAATCTGTCGTCTTTCTCTCTGAAGTACTCTTCTATGCATTGCTCCTCAAAGTCATGAACTTTCTTCAGCTCATCCTCAGTGATGAATAGCTCTGTTAAATAAAAACAGACGACAAAAAAAGGAACAATGTAAATTTTACACTAGTACCAAAACACCAACAGCCACTTATTCTGTCTAGATAATACTATAAATATAGTCGTATAAATTATGAAAAAACAAGTTTAAAACAAATTACAAATTTGAATGCTGAACACTCTACTGTTTACACTCAGTTTAATGTTTATCACACTAATGTCCACTCACTCAATCCATAGTCCCTCTCGTCGTCGTCATGCTTGCGCCAGCGGCAGCATAGATGTTTTAGGACCATTGTTATGTGGCTGAAGATGATGAGAGGTGGAGGAAGGACCGGCCGCTCATGGAATGTCATGATTAGCTGGTAGCGCTGGAACTTCCACACCTGGTTTGAGATGGACTTTACCTCAAAAAATGTGTTGCTGTGAATAATGAAACACAAATATAAGTTTAGCCATGACTGATTTACAGATGTGACAATAAAGTGAATCCAGTCGTCAAAGATGTTGCCTTTAATGTTGACCAGCACATAAACTAGCACTTTGACCATTTACAGTCTGGGCTTTTTTTAAGGATGGAATGCCTAATAAACACACATAAAATATTTTGATTCAAGAATTGACATGTCTTTCCTTATCTATGAATTGATTTAAGATTTTAAAGGCCAAAATACTGTATATATAGACCATAATTGCTAGAAGTCTTCAACACGTTTTAGACATTGTTCTTGGAAGATATTTAAACTTTCCTCACCTCTACAGTGAGTTTTCCAGCACCACCCACAACATTTCCTGTTTTAATTTGAGGCTTTAGCAAGATTACTACAGAATCAAACATAGTTCTGCTGAAAACCCAATTGTTTTTGATTTTAGATTAAGTTAAAGATTTTTGAGCTCCTTCTTTCACAATTGCATTTAGTTTGTACAGTGCACCAGTACAATGGAGCAACTACCATAAAGTGTCCCTGGTTTAAAAAGACTCAAAATGACTTCTCCAATTATACTTTTTCTTATTGTAAGCAAACAGCTTATCTAAATACTTTTACATGGTACAGTAGTAAAAACCAATCAAAGGTTTACATACTTAAACACTGCTATGAGTAGGTTGACAAGCAGTATGTTGGCCACCAGCAGGTAGCAAGCCATGATCGCAGGTACAATCCAAGCACCAGTCTTACATGGCGGCAGGGTCACCACCACCCCGTCCTCTGTGGTTATATTCTGGCCGCAGGGAGCTGCACAGTGCCACAAAATGAACAAACGCACACTTTGATACAAGGCAAATAAAAAAAAAAATATATATATATATGTAGACTTTCATTAATCCATCTTTACATGGATATCTTGGATGCATGTTTGATAAAAAAATAAATAAATACATGCAGACGCATAAATTAAACCAGAAATAAAAATGAAATCAAAAGTTAAGATGCATATTAAAGAAAATAATGCCCTAGCATATATTACACTCTAATGAGTGGAAACAGCGAAATTAAAGACAAGCAGGTCTAAAGTATCAAACAAAGTACATAAAGACATTCTGCAAACAAACAAGAAGCATACTTTATTTTCATGCTTCTTTTATTGAGAAAAGAATTGGAAAGAGCAAATATCATAATGGCAAGGGCTCATGTACGGTAATGGAAATAAAAAAAAATCCACAGAACAACACATTTAGCATGTGTTGTTCCTGTTTTTGTTTTCAATATATTTAAACGTGCGTTTAAAATATATTGCCACATGTGAGAGCCATAACTTCATTCCACAATGGTTGATTGATCTGAGATCTATCTGACATGTATTTAGGAAACAATGTATGTTTTTCCATCCATGATGGTTCAGTTGCTGTGGCTGATCTAGGGAACATTCAGCATTTGTCCTTGGTTTGTTTGCCTTGGAGATTCAGTGTGGTCATGCTCATCATTTCTCGGTGTTCAATTTCTTCACACAATGTAGCCCAAAGACAGAGAACTGAAGTAATTTCTTTCTTTCTTACTTTTTTTTGTAGTGTCAACAAATTTTGGACACAAAAACTCTGACAACTGAACCACGTGAAAAAACAGATTACAGATAATGAAGGGTGAATAATAACTATGTCCTGATATGGATGTGCGCTTCATTCAAATGTAATGTAATGTTTTTAGTAAGGTTTTGAGATCGATCACACAAAATGTTGGGTTTAGTCGGTGAAATATTTCAGCAGTGGCGCTACTGCTCCATTGAGTAGTGAAATATTGTTGAAGTAATATGATTAGTGTGAAATGTGGTATAATCATGATCAGTTCTCCAAATTAAAGAAATTTAGAAATAACCAACAAAATCAAGGAAAGAGGCATCAAGGAAATATCAAGTATTTGATGGTTTCTCTTGATGTGGCAGCTGACCAAAAGCAAAGATCTAAGACAGGTAAAAATATCTGAAACGTTCTGCTGCCCTCTGAGCGACCATTGCCAAAACTAGTGGGAGTAAAGTTGCTTACAGGGTATATCCTTAGGTCAAGCTACTAGCTCTTCTCTTTAAATATTGGAATCAGAATCAGTTTTTTCTTGGACTGGTTGGTCAAAGTAGTAGTTTAGTAGCTGACCTGAGATACCGTCACAGTGGCAACTTTAGCCTTACAGCAAGAAAACACATGCATACTTTTTTTTCTCAAGTGGCCTCTAATGGTGGGACTTTGCATGACATGGTGGAAACGCGAGGATGACGAAGGAAAGGTGGGATAGGTAAATGTGGTTAAACTGAGGTCTATATGTACAGATTTACTGGAATTTTGAGTGGTCTGGCCAATGTGGGATGGACCATTACTACGCCAGGTTCCGTGCGTTCGTAAGTAATTTTCGACCAGCCAGAGTTTTTCATTCAGCCTTTGCTGTACCTTCCTACTATGCATATCTGAAACAAAGAATGGAAACATTATTTCAGATCTCTTCTCTTTGGGCCACTCCTCACATTCTGTACACACCTTTATATAAAGTACTATACAAATAGACAACAGAACAGCACACAGACACTCTTCGGAAAACTTTCTGAAATACGCTTCCAAAATGCCTCTTAAGTCAGAATGTTAACAGAGTACAAAAGAATTTAGAGACAAAAAAAGGTCCTGATAAACTGTGAAATCTTGTTATATGGTGAACAACTTGTCAAGAATTACTCCTACAATAATGATGGAATTTGTCCTATTTTCCGCTCCTTGCAAATATATGTACTTCCCTTGAACTTTTTCACAATTTATAACATTATAGCCACAAACTTCAGTATTTTATATTGGCAAGTTAGAGGTCAAACCATACGGGTACATGTGAAACAATTAAATATTTATATCATATTTTATTTTAAGTGCTTGTTTCATAAAGTAAACCTGAATTAAATGGATTTACTACACAGAGAGCAAAACCTTTTGATGACAATGGCTTACAGACAAATCGAAGATGGAAATTGTTACTATTTCTATCTTCAGGTATGGACTGAAAAGTGTTTAAGACTTGAGATAACATTTTATTACCTAACTGCTTCAAATACTTCACTCTTACATCTCTATGTTCATTGGTCTTCATGATGCTGTTCTGATGTTCACCAACAAACCTCTGATACCTTCACAGGCAACTTACATTAAATTACACAAAAGTAGACTTTAGCCTTCCTATACTGTATGAAAAATGTTGTGATCCATGCAACATTTCTCTTTCATTATTCAAGTTTGTGGCTTTGTCTTGATAAAATGTGAAAAAGTTCAAGAAGATGGAAAATGTTTGTAATACACTAGTTTCTCTCATATGTATATGTATTTAAAAGCACAATCTTTGAGTTACAGTATGCGTCAGATTTAGTCAAGGTTTATCTTCTTTGCTCGGGAAGTCAGGAATGATCTTTCTCCAAATTCAAAATGAATTTTCTCCACTAGCTGACACCCAAAACTTACGGTCAATCTGGTCGGCAAACACCTCCCCATAGATCATCCAGTAAGGCATGAAGAAGATGTTTCTGGCCAACATCCAGGACGGGTCTTCGTTAGGATTGAGGATGGCCTGACGTGCCACCCCAAAACTCATGAGCACTACCAACATGATGATGACAAAATACATCATGTCGATCATCTGACAGAGAGAGGGAGAGAGGAAGGGGAATGATCAAGGAATGGCTGGATTTTCTACTTTTCCATGTTTAAATCATTAACAAATCTAATGCATTGAAAACACACAGATTTTGAGCTATTTTCATATTGGTAAAACAACATAAAGGATAAAAATGTCTTAAAACAAATATTATATCTTCATTGAATTCTTATCTTAAGAAGCACATCTTTTCATTTGTGTGCATTTATTTAAAATCCCACATTGAAAACTAATGTTTTGGGGAAAATTACAAGTGCAACACTTTCTTGGTACCCTGTCATCATTTTGTCATTTTACACAACTATTTTTGGTAGCATGAGACTTATTCCTGCAAACCTATTTCCTCTTAAGGGACAATGAGCTGAGGGAGATATAATTGACTATTTAAAGGAGTCCAGTGCCTTATGAAGATAAACAGGCCCACATGCTCATCAGGTTTTGTAAAACATTTTTAAAACAAAAATATAATACTGTATTTTTAGAGAAAAAGTTTTTTTTTTAACTTTTTGCTCTAAGTATAATTTCATCTCCTCACTTACTCTGACATGAAACCAGCTTATAAACCTGAAGGAACCCATTACAAAACGCCTTGACAGGATCATTTAATGCAAATCCAAATATCCTCTTCTACCTAACAGCTAATTATCATATCAAAGACTTTAAGTTCACCAGTACACAGCTGGCGTCAGAAGCAGTCGAGTGTCAGATAGGTACTGATTTAGATCTGTGTGCGTAAATCTGAGGCTCTGATCTTGAACTTGTTGAGATCAAACAAACAAGTTAAGAGTCTCTGGGGTTCTCTTTGAACTGGTTTAGAGATTATATACTTGCAATCATGACTAAACAGATGCCAAAGGAGAATTTATTATGAGGAGAAAATAATGATAAAGACAGGAGGCAAAGGGGCTGCACAGTGGCGCAGTTGGTAGAGCTGTTGCCTTGCCGCAAGAAGGTTTTGGGTTCGATTCCCGGCCCGGGGTCTTTCTGCATGGAGTTTGCATGTTCTTCCTGTGCATGCATGGGTTCTCTCCGGGCACTCAGGCTTCCTCCCACAGTCCAAAAACATGACTGTCAGGTTAATTGGTCTCTCTAAATTCTCTCTAGGTGTGAGTGTGTGCCTGGTTGTTTGTCCTGTCTGTTTCTGTGTTGCCCTGCGACAGACTGGCGACCTGTCCAGAGTGTACCCCGCCTCTCGCCCAGAACGTTAGCTGGTCATAGGCAACAGCAGCCCTCCCGACCCGTCTAAGTGACAAGGGTGTACAGAAAATGGATGGATGGACAGGAGGCAAAGGAAGTAAACTCCACCACTGTCTCCTCTCACCATCTTGCCAATCATCATCACGTAGGGCCCCAGATACTTGTTGACTCCGAAGATGTCGAGCAGCCGGATGTACCAGTAGATGATGTTGACACAGTAGATGACCCGCCCGTAGTTCATGAGCGGTGGCTCCTGGAGGCGCAGGACCATACCGACGGAGAAGATGAGGATGGCCATGAGGTCAGTGATGTTCCAGTACTCTTGTAGCCACACCTTTACCTTCTGTAGCAACTTTCCCGGCTCTGACATCAGGATCTAGAAAACAGCACGGATATATGGTCACTTAGTACTGGTAATAAGTCGGATTCATAAACTCTGAAGCTGAGAAGCAGAATGGTGAAAATAAATGACCTGAAAAAGTGACAGAAATAGGAGAGTAGAAATGCATTCCATCATGATCACCATAAGAGGGCAGTATGGGCTCACCAATCAGAGAATTTGACATCTGAGGAAGTACATACAGTGTAGCTTAAAATGATGTGACACAATGATTTATACATTTCATACACTTACTTTAAAAAAAGCACAGAGTGGGGCAGAACTTATTATATGGCCACAATGTATTTTTTCCGTTTACTCGTTTTTTGTGTCATTTCTGGTTCTTGCTTTCATCTTCATCACCATCCTGCTCCCCTTTTGCTTTACTTAGATGTGCTTTCTTTATCTCCCTTTTACTGATTTTCTTATGTGTTATAAACCATTTCATGAAATAGACATAACCTTTGAATCTCCTCTCTGCCACTGTTGAAGCTAATTAAAAGTGCAGGTGCTTTGAGTTGCACGTCGCTTATCCTGCACCCAGCATATATCTCAATGTATTGTATCACAATCATGATCTATTACCTCTCTCATCTTTTCAATGCCATTGGTGAAAATGTAAGCAATCACAATCCACTCTTGAGGAGAAGGCCACAGGTCCATCTTGACCAGGACAATGTAGTTAAACAACATCAGGTACCCCACATATGCCATCTGCATAAAAATACACGAAGAAGAAAAATAATGAGTGGCGTCATATTTTGGTGACATGCCTGTTTTTGGGCTTTTCATAGATATAAGCACAATACATGAAATCAAAATACAACTGCATTACATTTATTGAAAAAGATAAGAAGAAGGGGCAGCACTGTTACTTTTATAGGGATAGTTCAGGGTTAAAAACAATTAATATGCTACTTAAAATGAATAACTCCCTGATAAAGTGATCCCGGAGGCAGATCTAATGGCTATTCTGAGGGAGCCAAAACTAGAGATGCCAGAACTGTCCAATTTTAAGATTAAATGGCTCCTTTTGATGATTGGCAGGTTGGAAGATAAAAATCTGATCTTTTTTCCAGTCGGGGAACAAACATACCATACATAAGTCATAACTGTTCATGCTGACAACAAGACTCCTCCGAGTGGAAGTTGTGACTTCCACTGTGCAAAAAAGACTAAGTAGGCAATTTCCAGGTTCACTGAGGTGTTAGAGGAACCCTAAAACAAGTAAAAGTCTTCTAGAAAGGAAACTATTTTTCTACAGTGATGTGTTGCCTGTTAATACAAATGGCTACAGTTTGGAAATAAATGTCACAGCAAAATGTTTATTACAGAAAATGGTTGATCTGTTTTTATACTAAATTCTGTCTGTCATAGGACATGCTGGATTAGAAAATGCACATGTAAATGACTGATGTAGTGCTATGTATATTAATAGTGCTAATTGCTAATATTAATTAGCAATTAGCAAGACAGCTTGAAATGTGAACTCCCTTATACTGCATTAGCTTTAAAATAATAGTAAAATCCTGTTTATTCTTTAGAGTCCTAATATAATTATCAATCTCAACAGAATGGCATTTTAATAATTTTGAATAGTTACAATACATGATTAAGCAATTCAAGACATAACAGTAAGTCAGCTCATTTTCCTCTAAATGTAAAGTTGGGCTAATACAAAGGTATTGTTACTGTAGCAATGTGAATTTAATAAATTCAGGTCTGTTGTTGGCAATAAAGACTTCTTAAATTGGTTTATAAGATAAAAAGTTAAATAGACTGAAAAATTATCATTGACTTTTAGCTGTCAAGGTGACACTTCTCTGAAATAATGACATGAAATAGATCTGTATAATATTTGTGCACATTTTTATTTGAGTATTGAAGGCTGGATTTATTTTCAAACCAGCGTCTTACATTTTTCTATATCAAAACACATTCAGTAGCATTTAAATTCTGATGAACAGCAAAACCTTGAACATATTTAGAAAGCAAATTAAAGCAACAATAATGGAAATAGGAACAGCTCATTCATTAGCTGCAAGTCAAGCATACCAATGATGCAAGTCAGTGAAGAGACTGTAATATGGGTGTCAGAGACTTTTCTCATTAAATCCCACATGCATGAAAAACGTTGAGCCTGATTTATAAAATCATGCCAGTGCTCCACAGCTGGTGACAAGTAAGAATATAAATTGCATAATAAGATGAGGATCAAATTCTGAGAGAAAAACCAACCATCTGCTCCATTGGCACAAGACATCAGACATATTGTGCAATATTCCTCTTTAAAGTTGCAGTAGATAACTTTTATAAAAACATGGTTTTTTTACATACTTGTTAGAACTGTCACCATGTCCTGCCAGGATAATATGAGACAGAAAATCTCGTATTATATAAAAATCAAGCTCCTCTGCCTCCTCCCTGTGGTCTTACTGCCATCTAAAGAAACACACAGCTCCCAGTTAGAAGCACTGAATAACAGTAAGGAGTGTCTTGGCACTGGCAATCATGCTCGTGTACGCACTGCTCATACCCTCCCCCACACAGCGTGCACAAGCTAAAGATTTCCAGTTTGCTGCAACTGTGCTGATGGCAGAGAAACGATTTACAGTGACAGGAAAATGTTTATCCGCTCTTATCAGTGTCCACGCTAACTAGGCTAAGAATTCAGTTGCATACCGCAGATTTAACATCAATTATAGAAAAGGGAGGTTGTGAAGGGCAATAGTGAAGGAAAAAAAATAACAAGAAAAAAGCAGAGTTTAAATATTTTGTTAGTACGAATAAAAAGTAAAAACCTCTGCTGGTGCTAATGAGATGTTTCCATTGAATGAGCAAATCAAGTGTAGGAAACCAACAATCAGCTTGTATGAACTATTATTCACTTCCTCACAGGCAGAAATGACACCAAAGAGAAGTTGCACACCAAATTCAAAGGCAACAACAGGAGCAAAATCTTGATGCATGCTGCTCATGTTGTTGCCATTACTATCTAAAGATAAATTAAATGTTTACTTTATGCACAAGTTACCGGAAGCATTAAGTCAGAACATTACATTAGGTTTAAATATGTATTTGTGTTGTTGAATTAGGAGTCTCACAGTAAGTAATTTCATTTTCCTCCTTTCTATTTTTCTTTTCTCAGCCTGCTGCTTTCAGGAGTCTCCCACTTCTCACTTAACTTTAGCACCTCAGTAATGACACGGTGGAACAGGAGCCTAATGATAACAGAGGCTGTGCGTGAAAGTAGACATTAATGGCTGCATAGTCAGCAGAAACAATTTCCACAGGAGAATGTGGGAGGTGTTGCTGAAGCCAACACTGACCGTATGAAACCAGAACTTGACAATTGGGGCGTTGTAGAACTCGTATATCTTGCGTCCCATGGGGATAAGGCGGTGGCGGCTCTGAACCTCCTCAACATCCTTCTTTCTGGATGTCTCTGTGGCTACCTTACCCAGCATCGCCTGGGCGAGCGTGAAGCCCACACAGAGCAAGTGAGGGACGAGGGAGGGAAAGGTGTGAGGATTTCAGGAAAGAAGAGTGTGGGAAGGAAGGGAGTGTGGTGGATGGAAACGCAGAGGAGATGCAGAATGAGGATAGAGAGGAGGACGAGTATTGGAAGGGGAGGAGGTGGAAAAAGGAAGGGTTGGGTAAAAGAAATTAAAAAAAAAAGTGGAGAAGAGGGTTATATCATGAGCAACTTTGTTGTTTTTTTTAAAATAATGTAATCAAAGAAGCAAGCGCAAGCAATGCCGTCATTCCAAAATGTGAAATGTTTGTGTGAGGTGGAGTTCGAGTGAAGGCTGATATTGTAACACGGTATGACGAGGACACAGACACTCATGGATTGTGTCTCAGACAACAATTAGGAGGCAGGAGACAGACAACGAGATAAGAGACAGGAAGAGGACAGAGTGAGAGGAGGAAAAAGATAAGACATAGATATCTCATATCAATCTGTGACACAGTTTTTAAATCCATGAGAGAGGGTTCGGAGCCCATTGTTTTTTTTAATGGGTCATGGTCTTAATGTAAAAGCAACACCATTTCTCTGAGGGAGCTTATCCACAGAATTGTATTGTATTAAAAGGAACTAAAATATACAGTGTCAGTCAGACGTTTACATGCATCTTAAGGACATGAATGTCATAATAATGTAACCTCCTAATGATTTATTAGTATGTTTTTGCATGGTAATTCAACAAGTTTGTAGTCGATGCAGATTTTTAATTAAACCACAAAGGGTGAAAATATATACACACTGGCTAAAATGTAAACAAACACACCCCGTCATATTTGCTTAAGTGTCCATTCAGAGATTGCAGAGAAACAATCGTCATTTAGCCATTAACAGGAAAC
This sequence comes from Xiphophorus couchianus, assembly GCF_001444195.1. Lineage (NCBI taxonomy): Eukaryota > Metazoa > Chordata > Actinopteri > Cyprinodontiformes > Poeciliidae > Xiphophorus > Xiphophorus couchianus. The sequence goes on from NC_040239.1 coordinate 21,218,477, forward strand.
TGCTCCCGAGGTTTCCTGAACATCTGAGATTACAATATAAAAGGTGTTTGCTAAATAACCTTTATGCCTTGGAGAAAGAATGATTAAAAAGTGACTCAAAAATTAATATGACGTCCATGATAATGATGAGTGTATGTAAACTTTTGACTAACACTGTATGTTTGAGAGCTGACCCAAGCTTTAACATGGTATGCTAGTGCTAAACATTTTTTTTTAAATCAGCCTGAAATCAAAGAAAATGTGTCTACATGTAAGTACACAGGGATGTGTTTATCTTCCAAATGTGTGAAACGTTGTTTTATCCCAGGCACACACTCACTGGAATTTTGGCAGGAACAGATATAGGTGCCCGTGTGAAAGTCACACCATGCCTTTACTGCAATCAACATGCTCTTTACTCATTCAAGATGTCACACAACCATTGAAACTCATTACAGAGTAGCTCATCTAAAACATCTGAGGATAGAGCAATACAATCTCCCTCTGTGGTGAAGCAGTTGGTGTATGAATCTGTCTGCGATTCATAAGAATCTGAAGGTGTGTTTGAGCAGTCAGAAGCCAGGGCAACAACAAATGGATCATAACAATGCATTCTCTGGCATTGGAAACATGTTTATTTTGTTTTATACCAGAGTGCCTCAGGGCCTTCAAGTAAGTGTTACAAGCCCAGTTTTGTAAGCATTTGCGCTGGCTTGCTGGCTGGCTTAGCTGTATGCAGATGGAAAGTATGTACAGTGGCACCGAAGACGTACGATTTCAGTTGAGTCACTTCTTGAGATAATGACTTGATCCAGTTTGGGGATTGAAATGACTTTTCTAATCCCAAGTCTTCGCTTGGAAGAAAACAAACTGGATCAGGGAATCATCACCAGACAAACTGAAACAGAACGGATCCTATTCCTGCTGTACATCCATGTCTACGCAGATGGACCAACTCTTCCACTGTGAGCTGGGAGAATGCACTCAGACTCTGCATGATTAAAGCCCTGCAGCATCCAGCAGATACAGTTATATAATGCAAAAGCCTGGGCCTCCCATGCTCAGCAGCTGACATGCTGAGAGGTGTGCTGCAGCAAACCATCACTGATGGGAGAGAGTGGGGGGCAGCAATCGGCTGGCATTCAGTACTGTACCTCAATCAGACCTACGTTTGGAGGGAAAAGAGAGGGTAAAGAGAGAAAGAGCAAGAGAGACAAGGAGGATTTACAGAATAAAAGTAAGAAAAAATAGAAAAGCAAAGAAGGAGTTTGGAAAAGAACAAGAAAGAAAAAGAAAAAAGAAAGGAGAGAGCGAGGAACACACACGAGGGAACCCACAGTCGGCGACAGACTGAGACGCTACAACTCCACACCAAGTCTTTGCTAAGACAACGAGAAACAGGAAAGGCCAGTTTTTACTGGAACTGTCCAGCTGGCCAGAATAGAGAAACGAGTAAGTGTGTGGGAAGCACTGTGTGCACATGTTTGCTCATTTCTCATTGTGGACAATAGGAACAAAATTAAAAATGCATCCACAAGAGATATTTATAAAGGCACACAGAATATGGACTGTGATCGGTTCTGGACCCAAATAAAGTGTGTGTGTTGTCTTGCTTGATTATGTGTATAATTTCTGAGATGCGGGGCTGAGGTGGGTTCTCTCACCACAGAGTTGTACTGCGTCTCACAGTAAGATCTTACTGTGAACTCCATGTCCTCCTCCTCTTTTTCTTTGACTGGTTTTTCTGGCTCCTCCTCTTCCTTCTCCTGCAGGTACGTGTCCTGATCCTGCGGCATGTAGGACATCTCATCCTTGTTTTTGAACTCTAGACTCAGGATGGACGGTGGAAGAAGCAGGCCTAAGATCACCTGATTGACAGACAAAATATAAGAAAATGAGATGATAAAGTGCTGGATTTGACAACAGGAATACACTGAATATACAGTGTGTACCAGTATTTTGTCAAGCACTATATCACCTAATTTTATTGTAGTTTATTGGAACTCAATGTGACGATTGTAAAACCCTTATTTCAGAGAGCCAGCATGATTACTGTTCTGTTAGGGGTCAATGAGAGCAACACCTGCATCAGATAGAAGTGATGCAAATATGCTGCTCTCACTTCTGAAATGCAAAATCAGAGCAGCACAGTCTCGGCAAGAAGGGCTTACAGTAGATCTGTGGGAAGGAGAGGAAGATGGATAACACCATAATCAAGTGTGCTCTTCTCTGTTAGCAGCTGCATACACCTGCAAACATTTATGATAATTTCCCATACTTTATCACAATGGGAAATTCAATGACTGCGGTGTCAGCACAATATATCAATAACGTAGCATTAGTTAAATGAATATGGGCTGGTACCAGTGAAATATTTATCCGTAACTGTTGTCCCATCAAAGGGTCAAAGGTGAAGACCAATCTGGTCCGACTTATTCAAGCGTAAAGAAAGATATGTACTATTTGTTGCAAGTCGCAGTCCTTTTGGGGAGTAATTTGAGAACAAGAGTGTTGAGGATAGCTGCCCCTGCATCTAATACAGCTAAACCACATGCAGACGTATTGTTTTGACATTGTTATTTTATCGTAAACACCCAGGGCCATAAAATCTTGTTTGCTCCACTTGTGGTTTCCCCTTTGTCTTTCTGCTCTGCTGAGTTTGTCTTGGCAGTGCACTCTCTCACTTCCTCCAGCAAACGACGACAAATATTTACTGAACTGCAAGGTCTGTCCTGCTCTCCAGCAAAAAGGCCAGCACACCAGTCCATTCCATTGTCTCACTTCATTCACCATGTAAAGGAGTGTAACGCCACACTTCAGAAAATCCTGAGGCAAGTCTTCATTATAAATAGCTATGACCTTTCTTGTCTGAGCAGCTGCTGTGTCAACCTAACATCAAACATCTGGAGAACCTAGACAAGCAAATATCGCTCAAAATTCAGCCAATGCTGTTTAACGAAAAATTTGCTCTTGACTCAGCATATCAGAATCCATGCGAGTTTTATTGGACTTTTTTTTTTAATTAAGGTTAAGTCATTCATACCCTCTGACTTAAGAGACTTACACAAATTAAGAAATGACAAGAGCACTCAGACTGGTCACAACCCCAATATCTCTGTTTAACTGTTATCAACTGATTAGCATCTTTCTTTTGCCTGAGCAAAAGGCAAAAGAAATTTAAATCAGCTCTACCAAATTAATAACATGCAATTTAAACATTCCTATATTCACCTGTGATATATTTTAAAGCACAATAAGAACAAAAAGCACCAGTCAAAAGTAAACTGCAGGATTAAGAAATGTGTGGCATTTTAAAAAGAGAAATGTTTGCCTCATTTTCTGTACTTGGAAGCAAAACCAGATGATTCATTATTTTTTTTCCTAGCAGCTGTCACCCTTCTTTTTTGCATAGTATACTGCATAATCACCACATCATAGCTGTGGAATTGAATTGAATTTTTATGTAATATGTTACACTTGTCATTAATTTAAACTCTAATATTGTTTAGGTAAACGATACTTTGGCTGTCTAACCTTTCTCCGAGAGACATGTACAAACTGTAGATGCTCCATATTTGCTGTACAATAATACCAGGCAGGCTATGCCAAATATTAAATGCTGTGAAGTTCACAAGTGATGCATCAGGGTGAACTAAATATCTGCACCTGTCATCCTACCTTCAGGCCTGAATTCTTGCGCATGCGGAGACGCCCCATCCACATGTCGGTCAGCAGCATCTGACTGCAGGTATGGGCGATGAAATCTCGATGTTTAGCTGCTACCGCAAGCTGCAGGCAGGTGGCGTTGCTCCAGTTTTTCAGCTCATATGTCAGTAGCTTCATTGCCATCTGCTCGTCCTGTTTATAGGACTGGTCTAGGAGCTCCACAGCTAGCTGGCCAAACTCTCTGTGAAACGTCGTGGAAAACGTAAAAAGAGAAAATTATTTACTTTGTTGGAATATCAAAATTAAGCCCACTAAGTAATACGCTGACATCACAGACATTACATTAGATATCAAAAGCCAAAGATGCTGGCTCAAGGTGGTAAGACAGGGTTATTATAAACAGTGAACAGTGTCCTGAATCAACATGGGCTGAAAGCTCTGTCAGTGAGGAGGAAGCAATTTTTACAAAAGAAACGTAAAAAACAAATTACAGTTTTCAAATGGATACAGGGACAAAGATCTTCATTATTTGAGTCATGTCTTGTAGTCTGAAACAATATCTAAGGTCATCAGATGGGAAGTTAAAGCTATTGGGCAAATTGGTCCTCTAACTGTACAATAACCCGAAACATACAAGCGGTTAGTGGTTATCAAAGGTGTGTGTCTTTTTCGTTGTATGTAAACTTCTACTGTATTTCTACTGTTTCTACTGTATAAATGACCAGCAATAGAAAACCACGACCCATTTTCTTATCGGCAGCCCCGAAGCTCTGGAACAGCCTGACATCACACATTGTAGTTGTCCGGACCGTTCCACTCTAAAAAGTGAGCGATTCTCAGTTAAACTGCTCTCCCTCTGCTCCCGCCCACATTATTTCACTGTATTTTCTATTATGTGCTTAGACATAAATAATTTGGTCACTTTAAAGCTTGCTATTCTGTACAATACATGAACAAAAGCAAATATCATAAAAAATATTGAAAAATGTGCCTTAATACTTCTGTTGATTTACACAAGCACGAAGATGTTCACATTCTAAAACACATTGCTGCCACTTTTTGGCTTCGTCAAACTATTACTCCCAATGTCACATATGCACATGTAACACAGTTCTGCTGTTTTGCATGAACAGACGAGGGATTTTCTTTGAATATATTTTCCAAAGGTCTCACATGATGTGATCTTAAGTAACAGGTGAATACCGCAGCATTCTTTAAACAGGTTGTGTGAAACATCTTGAGAAGCGAGAAAGCGGTGCAGAAAGAAAAAGCCACATTTTCAAATGCATTGTAAGAAATCATCCCCTGCGTCTCTGCAAACTCATACACACACAAAGACCTTCAAAAACATCCCAAAATATGTGAACAACACATGGGAGATTAAAATTCTAAGCTTCCAGAAAGAAAAAAACTCTGTCTAGAAAAATAAATAAAATGATGCCAGCAGTAAGAAAATCAATAGAAACTGTGTAGTCAGTGGAGTTAGCTAATGTGAGGCTGAGCTGTGTTTGCAACTTAAACATTTTCCTTGATTTATAATATTTCCATAGTTTTTATCATCACTTGCATTACCTTAATTTGAGCGTATTTCTTTCAATAACACGATGCATGTACATGTCACATCCAATAGGAATCTAAAATGACTGCGGTGCAGTAGAGAAGGTATGAGTGTATCCATCTGTGTCAGTGCGACGGTGGCAGGGATTCTTTACTAAATGCCCAACTCGATGCCTTCAAGTTCTTTCAAATTCATGTCACCCACCTGGAGTTGTGGTTGAGTTCTTGGGAGATGTCATCCACCATGTCATTCTCAGACGCTTCGTGTGCCATAGCCTTACACAGCTTACATGCAACCAGGGCCTTGGCCATAGCTTCCTCGCCATGCTGCCAAAAGAACAGCGCCATCTTCTGGCGCTTCATGAGTACAGCCCACACCATGAGCTCGTGGAAGGGGAAGGGGAAGTGGTTTATCTCGGGGTCATCCAAATCAATGTCCACCTCTTCCTCTCGCTTACGTGTCGTCTTCTGCCGGCCTCTCCGGATTGGCATGTCATCCTGATAGAATGAAGTCAAGAGTACAATTTTATACTTTTTCTTACATTAAGTTTAAGGTAGTGTGTTTTTTTACTTAGGCTTTTATAAGACTGTAAACTGAAAAGAATCTGGCAGGTTTTTTGACCAAAATATTGCAGCTGTCACAGATGTTCCTATTAAGATTCCATCCAATTCATTTTACAGTAAGCTAAGTTTTTTCTTTGAAAGCTTGTGGAGCACAAAACTCACATTGAGCTATTTAACTATTTTGTTGATGGGGCTGCAAAATAGCATTTGGCATATTTTACAAGTAGGAGTATTTGAAGGCAGCGTGAGAGAAAGAATAAAGAAATTAGTGGATTACAACCTTGAAAGAACAATACTCACCTCCATCCCCAGCAGCTTCAGTGCCTTGGGCTACAAAAGTGACAAAAGCACATTTAGGATAAATCCTGCTGATTGTATTTTCAGTGCAATAAGACTTAACTTATAAATTTAAATGGGCTTCAATTTAAGAATTGTCTAAACCCATACCAAGAGATTGCATTTTAGGTTCATACTATTATATATTTGAGGAAATAACGTCCTGTTTTACATGCTTTACAGCAAAGTGCCTTTACAGTATAGAGTAACTGTCAAAAAGCGGGACATGTATGAATTATGCATTCATGAGCATGTAAAAATAGCTCGTGTTTCATTTGGGAATTGCAATATCTATTTGGAAGCTTTGTTGTTACTTTACATGTACTTGTGTGATGGCACATTCAGTTCATCCAGCAAATCACGGTGAAACTAGAACCGACTCTTCTATATTATCTTTGGTTCTTGTCCTGCTTCTTTGCTCCCTTGGTATCTGCGCCTCTGTAACCACCTTACTATTTCCATCTTGTAGCATGACATGGTAGAATCCAAGCCTCTGAAATTTACAGTACAGCGACAAAGAAAAAAAAAACATCTAAAGTACTCCATTCATGTCTTGGGTCAGCAAATGGTGGGATTACAAAATGGCATGACAAAATCAGTATTAAAGTTCTGGATTTCAACAAATTAATGTTCATCATGGTGGTTCACAGAACACTTTAAAAAAACTACAGTGCCAAGCAGTTATTTCTATCTATTTATCCTTGTTCACATGTTATTACAGTAAACCACAAACTTCAATATAGTCTTTTTTGTTTCAGTGTTATAGACCACTGAACAGAAACGTAATAATGTGGAAGAGGGAGCCTGCAAAAGCCTAATGTTCACAAATATGTATCTGAAAAGTGTGGTATCCATTTGTACTCAGCCCTGTTACAGTAAGAGCTCAAAATAAAAACTCAGCGCAACCAGCTGCTATCAGAAGTCAGCTAATTATTAAAGTATATCAATCCAAATATGAGCGCTATCTTTGGCTGAGCGAAGAGAGCAACAGTAACACTGTAGGAGCTGCAGCAACAGGTCAGATGGGAGAGTCTGTAGAGTAATGCAATCTTCAAATCTGACTGTTACAGGAGAGTGGCAAGAAGAAATACATTACTAATAAAAGGCTAGAAAATGGTAGTTCGAATCCTAACAGTGCACATCACCCTGAAGACTTTACTAAAACTAAAACTATGGGAATGTTAGAATTTCCCCAGATAATGTTTAGACCTTAATCCAATTGAGTTCTTTCACGCTCTCCATCCAGAGTGAGAAAAAGCTTGAGCTATTTTTTTTAAAGGAAACTAATTCAGAATTTACTTGTATGCAATTCATTCCAATGTCCTCCTCCAAGCAACTGACTCAGGTGTGTTGAATACAAATGTAAGTCACACTATTCAGTTCACTATTCACACTATTTTTGTAATAGAGAATTTTGAAAATTGTACACGGCTTTTCATATTTTTTCACAATTATGCATTTCTCTCAGTTGACTTATCACATAAAATCCAAATAAATCTTACTGAATTTTGTGATTTGAATGTGTTGTTTTTTTTATCTGAAAGAGACTGTAGTTTCAAAATGACCCAGCTGGGCTCACAGTTGTTCTCTGCCATCAAGGTGTCTGAGGGGCACAATATTCACATTATGCCGAACCTCTTTAGGAAATTCACTTAGTGGAGCATTTCTATCCCCCTGGAAGACAAGTGTTCACTGTACAGCAAGGATAATCGTTCATATCAACTGTGTACATTATTTATTCACACTGAAGCTTCCCTATTGCAGGGAGAAGCTGACTGAGACCCTGTGGGCAGAAGCAGTGACAGAACAACTGTGTCCCACTCACTGAGGAGGTCACGGGTTCAGGCCTGTACAGTTTTCTTAATGTACATCTGCTCACTCAGCTGTCTGATGGTGTCACTCCTGTCTCTGTGGAAAAGTGCATATGCTGTTTGCAATGCTGAACTTTCAAGTGTGCAATCATGTATGTAAGAAGCAGTTTGTGTCTAACAAATCTATTGTAATGTCAAGCATCTGTCAATGGATAGTTTCTTCAGCTGGAGATGACTGCAACTCACTTTTCCATTCATTCAAACATGAATTATTTATCAATAAGGCATAAACCAAGAGGTCATATGTTGTGATATGTGCATCACATTTCTAATGCCTGGCTGCAATTACGAATGAATTTTAGATCTATAATGCAAATGTTTTGTTGTAAAAAAGCAGCTGTACATTTTGCTTTGTGACTGTAGCTCCTGCCATCTGGGTCCAAACAGTACATACATTTTCAAAGTTACCTTAATCTGTTTATTTTGCAATAAATTGCCTGTATTTGCTGAGTGTTCTCCAGCACTCAGTATATACCGAATATGCTCAAAAATATATACTCATTTGAGTCCACTGTTAAACAACAAATAACAGTTTGAGACACACCTGAGCATAGTCCTGTTTGAACTACACCTGAGGCAATAATGAAATTGTTGAAGCAGAATGAGCAACAGAACACCATGTAACGAGCAGTGTGTGTGTGTGACGTAAAACAGGCAAGCCCTAAACGTGAGTGTGATTTTAATGATCCCTTCCTCCACTTGGCTGTAGAGATTATGTTCTGAGAGCGCCGCGATAAAGTGCTTATTTTCTCAGAGTTATGATAGTACTTGATAAAGAGACATCACTATGAATGGCTGATTTATGACTTCAAGCGTATAATAACCATTTCTTTGTCTTTGGTGGATTGTGTCTCTGATTTACAAAAGCACCCTGTGATTTTTCCACTCACAAAATCACAGAGGACTTTTTGCACCCATCTATTTCACAAAAGGAGATTTGCATCTCAAATTCCCCCGTCAAGCAAATATCTTATCATTTAGTCTGCCTACACTTGCTATGAGCCGGCATGCACAGATTTAAAGTACAGGTGCCCATATTCCTCTGTACTCCTGTAAATTAGTGGAAGAATAAGGAACGTACAATTGCTCAGTACTGCTTGACGAACGCGGTTAAGTTCAAACATTTGCTTTAATACATTTACAAAATAAAAAAAAATAAAGTTAAGAAATTAACTTGCTGCACTGTTGGTTTTACTAAAAGAAAGAAAACATTTCAATATTTTTTTTTCTTTCTTTTAAGTAAGTGACATTGTAAGTTATGCATCCTATTGACTTTTAGTGCATAAAGTCATGTTGCTATTTAAAAGAAAATATAAAAATTTTATATAAAAATTTCCAATTCATAGCATCTCTTATTCAGTGGTTAAATGTTGTATTTTCATTTTTCTTTAACGGGGGGTTATCCCTCAGTCTGGGACAAATAATCTAAAAAAATAAAAAATTTTCAATTTTGTGGAGTTTAAATGTCATTTTTTCATTTATTTGGCTGCAACTTTTTTTGTTATCATGACACTACTCATAAGTCGTGTTTTTCCTATCCATTCTCATGTTCAAATATTTAAAATATACCCACTCATGCTAATAAACTACTTGCATCAGCAAATTAAAATGTTCTCTTCAGAGGACCCTCTGTGTTTTGAAGTTAATTAATAAAATATCATTTCATGCATGTTGCACTTGTAGGGAAAATTTGATCTTGAGGCTAATCAAACTGATATGGTCCACTTCCATTAATGACACTAGTGCTGCAGCTGATGAACCAGTTGGATGCTAATGAGGGTAAAAATCAATTACATACCCTTTTGGGCCCAAAGAGGTTATGGTATAGTGTTCTGAATCTCTTCCTGGTGTAGTTGCATCGATACGCCCCACCCATGAGGTATTCAATGACCAGTCCAATGTCGATGAGGCTGATGCGGTAGTCCGGCGGCAGGTTTCCCTACAAACCAGAGCGTGTTAACAACCAACACCAAATGATTAACAAAGGTAGGGAAACCAGTGGGCAGAATTGAGCCACTGTCATACACACTCACAAACACAAAATCCATGTCAAATTGTTTGTGGCTACAAAGGAAAACGTGATCATCGGATTCACCTTGAAGTAGATCCAACTGAACCCTGGATATTCTCGCTTGGAAAGAACACACAATGTCAGTGAGTAAACCGCACGATAAGCAAGAGCAGCGGAAATGAGGAACACAGAAACTCAGGCAGGATCTCTCTTCCAGTCTTTAGAAAACATCTGAGTCTCAAACAAGACTTTGCCTCCATTTAGCCACCATTTTGAAGGTCTGATTCGGTTTGAACGTCAATTTCAGGCTAAAGATTTTCAGAATGTGACTCTCACGGCACACAAGCTGTGAAAAACTTTGGAGCTATTTGACTTATAGGGCAATCTGAGGGCAATCCCAATAAAAATAGACCAGAATTAGTTTTCATAATTTTATTCAGAAGAGTAATGAGATCTTCTATGAGGTTAAATATTGTGTTGTAGGAAAGTAAAGGGCACTGCGACTCATTAGCCTGGAAGAGAGTTGCAGTAGGAGCATGGAGCTATATGCGGCTATTAAAGCTTGAGGGGAGAGTTAATATTGAAACAGAAGTCCATTCATGTGAATTATGTCGATACTCTTTGCTCCTCATCATGCCATCAACCTCAGCCTTAGACCCTGCACTTATTACCCTGCCCCCACTGCTCCTTCGAGACACACCACTTGTCTGACATGTTTAAAATCAACTGTGACGCCACCGCTGCCCCTCTGCTTCTGGAATAGGGCTGAGAGAGATCCAAGAAATCTTCTCACTTGAACTCTTTCATTTCTAATGTCCTAAATATGTGACGTAAAAACACTAACACTAACGTAATCAATTACAAATTTATTGATGGAACTAATTCAAGTGTTGCTTTTATAGACTTTCATGGAACAACAACAAATGGGGCGCCTAACATTTTGTCAGCTGTTTGAGTTAATTACCCACAAATCAACTTCGGTACAGAATCACTCAGTAAACATCTATTTGACCAAAAGAAGAAACTCTTGACATATAGTTTTAAGCTTTATGACTGCTAGCAACCTCCACTGCTTTTTTACTTGCATGTGACTAATATGTTTTCAATTTATTAAATTTAATTTAAGTCTCAGAAGTCTAATCTGACATTTTCAAAAGTGTAAACTTTAGAAAATGTATAATTATTGTGATTGTATGTATTCAGAAGAGAATGAACTTATGTGGCTACATAATAATCACTAATGAGACAGTTACCTGAACCCCTAACCAATAAAGAAAGCTAACCAATGCATTTCTGGATTTTACACTTAACATGTTGAAATTGACCAGATCATCAAGGAAACTTTTAGCCTTTTTAAGCATCGACAAAATGACAGTGTTTAGTTGAAATCATATTTGACAGTATATATTTATCAGCATACATATGATACATGTGTGATATTGTTTCTGTTTCCCCCTAAAGTATCTTAAACACATAAAAATAATGTCAATTTTTTTTTTATCAAGCACAGGAATGACCAACTCTACTTCCAATTCTCCCATTGCATAATATGGGTTGTTGTCATGGATAGCAACTCAGTGAAAAAGCAGCAGAAGTTTAAATAAATACTATAAATGTCTTCTTTAATAAAGACATTTTTTATTAAAATAGAGTACGCAGTGAGCCAAATTCAGCTGAATAGACAAAAAAAAAACAAACGAGGACATTGCATTGGCATCGTTTCCATGAATACGTCTCTCTCTATATGTGACTGAAACATGATTGAAGCTGATCTGGGCGAACTATGCCATGCATGTTCTCATTGAATATGCTAAATTCAGATGGGACACATTAAGGAAAAGAGCATGTAAGCTAAATAAAGACTAGGACAGGGCAATAGTAAACAACTACAAAAAAAATAATAACCAGAAGGTATTTGGATAGACCAAAGAAAGAGTGAAAGAGATTTTTGCACAGCACTGCATGTGAGCCTCAGTTCTGGGACCAAACCTTTGTGTATGTTGGAAGCTAATTTTATTTGGCATTCTCTTTAACTATTCTTAATCTTGACTCAGACTTTTTAAAATTGAACAGTTGAATCTTTTTGCTTCTTAGTTCTCGTGAACAATTCGTCTGTCCTCTGATTGTTTTGGTTTAACTTGCCTTTGTCAGTGGTTATCTAGCCTCAGTAAATATTGGCTCTGATTTTCTGTTACTCTTTCTACTGCTGAGATTTCCTTCATGAAAATAAGCCCACATCCACTTCAGAAACCCGCATGCCTGCTGCCTCACAGCTTTCTACTCAGTTTTAACCTGAAACTCGCACTTTGTAAAATATACATCTTCTGTTAGTACAGCGACGCAATCCTCTGAGAATAATGAGGAATAAAAGAGAACAGCAATGACACAGAGACCTCACCTGAGGGTAGTAGTTAAATCTAATTAGGAACATACTTAAAGCACAGTGACACACACAAACACCCAGCTACACCGTTGAAAGAACACACACATTTTCAGGAAAACTATGCCTTGCACTACAGGGTTGCATGATGAGAATAAAACATAACTGTATTAGTAATGTGGTCTCTTTTTTTTTTACTCAGAAACATCAGCTCAGAGCTCTGCTTCAGACATTGTTTATCTCATAGACAATGTTTATCTCAAATAAGCCCAAAGCAAGTTAATTGCTGAACATTTCTAAATAGAATAATTACAACTAATAGTTGCTGTCTCCTGAGTGTACAATAAAATTAAAACGGATAATTTTGTCCATGAAGATTTTCCTAAATGTGAAATAAAGTCTCTCTTTTTTGTGTCAATGCAAAAAATAAAGGAAAACACATTGAATCATTTTTACTTTTTGAGAATCTGTGCAAAATTTTATTCAAGAAATTAACTCTCAACTTAATTTAAGATGTTTTAATTCATATCAAATTGATTCAACTGCTTTTAATAAAACATAAACTGTATCTACTGAGTTACTCTTGATCAGCACTCGGATCATAAGCATTTTTTCCCCACTGTCTGAAATTAAATTAGACTGCAAATTTCCTGTTTCAGGTCAGAAAGGATTACTAAAATTACTTGTTTGCTAAATTCCACTCGAACTTAGATGTTTGCATACATTTGCTTATTGAAGTTGTTTTTTCATACTTTTCTTGGGTCATATGCTTTAGGTTTCTTTCCACAAGCTTTTTACAACATCTTAAAATAGCCATTTTGAGATGTTGCTTCAATATTTTCACATACTATTTCTTCATCAGGCCATGTATCATGTAAAGTCTGCCAGACCCTCCAGTAGTAAAACAGTTAAACATCTTGATGCCGCCACATCAAAAATCACAGTTGGAATGGTGTTTTCAGGCTTCGAAGCTTCCCATTTCCCCCAAAGGTAACTGTGGCCATTATGACTATAAACACCAAAATTTTTGTATCATCAGTCCGCAGGGCATGTATCCAAAAATGTGAGTCTTTCTCTTTTACAAGAGCATTTACGAACCAAAATCTGGCTTTTATATGTTACATTAGGATTAATGGCTTGTTTCTTGCTGAGGCCTTTCAGCTCATGCTGGTAAAATCTTTTAAGTATTATAATACATTTGAAAGCCTCTTTTTACAGTTGTTCTTGTTTTGGTGTGTGCATTTACCAGCAAATCACATTTCTCTGTGAGACAGACAACCTGTCTTCTCTGAGCGGCATCATGGCTGAACATAGACATACTGTTCAGTTCAGGCTGCCCAGATGTGCCTACAATTAGTTGGTCTTAAGTCTAGAAAGCTATAAAATAATCATCAGGACCTTCCCAAATTATAGAGAGCAGTTTCATTCAAATATAAACAAATAAATACTGTAAAGTAAAAAAAAATATTTGATGAAATTCATATATGCACTCATAAAATCAAAAAAGAAGAAATATTCAGACACTAATTACTTTAATAGGGACCTTATTGTTACAGATTTCAGCAGTTTCTCCCAAATAGTCTTGTTGTCAGACATTTTAAATCATTTCAATAAATTCAGAAAAATCTGAAATCTTGTAAAAATGTTAACAAAAAAAACTGCCAGCATTTCCTTTTTTAAAAAAAATTTGCAGCTAGTTGTGTGTTTTTTTATTCTGGCCTGAAAACATGTAAAGTATGTTTAATTTCTTTTAAAAATAATTTTGTTTAAAAAATAGAATTATTATAAAGTATATATATGTTTTATCTCATGAGGACATTTATTCATTTGATAAAGTATGGATAACTGATTTATTAATAGCAGTACTTATTCATTTATTAATGATTATTTTTAATTTTATTATTCATTTGTTGATTTAATTAATTTTGAATGAAACGCCTCTGCATACCAAATAGTTTGAAAACACACTCCTAAAATATGTAATCTTCAAACTTTGAAGAAATAGAAATAAATTTTAAAAAAATCTGTCTCATCTTAGCATTTAACATAAAGCGATATTTAACACAAATCTTACTGACCTATAATAGAAAAAATTGAGTCTAATATCAGTGACAAAATAAAGATGTGTCTTTTGTATATAGAGTGTGTGTAAAGCGTATCTTTTCTCTACGTCCGCCTTAGCTCCTGTGGATTTAGCAATATGTGATACTTGTGCTGTTTATTCACGAGGGTTGGAAAACGTGCAAAGCTCTACACAGCCAAGGCAGTGCACAAAACCAGCTGAAAGAGAAAAGCTGGCCTCTATTGATGGTAACAGCAGCTAGATCTACCAAATGTATTCACACACAAACATAGACATATACGACATATATACACACACACCACAAAAAAGCAGCTGAACCTCTGTAGTCAAACATGTCCAGTGAACAATATTAGCATCCAGTGAGCCTGAGCAGCTACAGAGCTACTGAAACGGCAGTGACAGGCGTACCTTTTTGACATCTCTGACAAGGTGGTAAAGGGTGTTTGATGGTCCGTGTCGCTGTTAGAAAACAGAGAAAAAGTTGCTATGGCAAGAATTTGTAAAAAAAAAAAAAAACTGTGGTGACACTATGTCATTTGTTCCTATTATCATACCGTGTTATACAGCTCCTCCAGTCTGGAAAGCGTGAGAAAGCGGTGCATGCTGACACCATTTTCAATCAGCAGCTTAACAAAGTCCACTCTGTCCAAAACCAAGGCATCCAGCATTGCCTGTTCCAGGGAACCCACCTACAGAGAGTGAAAAACCAAAAAAATCATCTGGTATGACATGATAACTGCATAAAGTGGCTTGTTTTTTATCCGTTAAGTAAGTCATAGTGATCTTTTTTTGCTGTTTTGTGATTTAAGTAAAGAATATTAAAAATAAAAGCAGAAAAAGTTTTCATTTAAATAATGTACGGTTAGTAACTTAAAAACTTTAACAGCAATATTAGTGAAAATTATTTGGAAGCACTGAGCACAGCTGGAGATTTTCATGCATTTATTGCTTCTTACAGGCCACTGCTGTCCATAAATGAAGATCTGACTTCGTGCAATGTCCACTCTGTTCCACGCAAGAGCCAAACTCAGCTGGTCTGGGGCTGAAGCATTGGCACCTGGTGTAGGAAACAACGGTATGGTCATAAGAATTTATCCTGATAAGGAAACAGATTGAGGAAAGAAACATTGTGTAAGTTATATTGATATACGTATGTAGTTATATCCAAATTTTCCCATATTAACAATAAACCCCAAATGTTACATTTATATAATATTTCATAGGGTGTAATGAGATTATCGGCTGTAGTGTTGAGTTACAATACCACAGCTGTTTATCTGTTATCAGATAAATACTGATAACAGTATTTATCAGTCTGTTTATTTTGCTGCTGTGGTCTTGCTAAAGTAAATGGACTGTGTTTGAGAAATCATCTCCAATACAAATATGAATCATACTATTATGAGCAGGTGGAAAATAGCCTGATTTATGTAGATGTCAAAGGTCACTAATGTCTGTTTTTGACATGGCATCTCATCCAGAGATACTATGAATCTATTTGTCTGCTTCTTTGATCAATGCCTTCTCATCTGGCCTGTCTGTCTAAGTGGCTTGCAGTTATGCTCTTTATTTTCAAATGATGGTTTGCACAGTGGTTTTAAAATCTTTAAATAGTTAGGACATTGGTTTATAATCCTACTTTAAATTTCTCCTAAACCTTATCACCTATTGACGTCTCTTGTGAATATGATGTTGTTTGTTCACTAGCAGATTTCACAGGCGTCTATGCTGAAGTTAGATAACACACAAATAGATAAGTATTAATTAGGTGACTTCTGAAGACAGTTGGCTGCACTGGATTGAGAGTAAAGGGGGCTGAATAAAGGCGCACTTTTAACTTTTCATATGTTCATTCATAAATCCTTTTTTTTTAACATGAAAATCTTGTAATATTTTCCTGGCATCTTACAATTATAAATTTAAATAAATAATATGTAAATAAATATATAGAAGCTGAAAAAAATCCATGGGAATGCTTTTGCAAGGCTTTGGGGGAATAAGGGCTCAGAAAAACATAGTGAAAATGTCGCTGCTTCACTGTGTTTCTGGCTCACTTAAGTCCCCATTAACCAAAACCACAGTTTGGTGTTCTTGTTAAAAAGTACGACCTCACAGCAAGGAAATCTAAGAAAACCACTGTAACGCAACTATGGGTGATTTTTAATGAGCACACCAACATTATCACTTCACACAGTGCTTTCCCTGTGGCTTAAATGTCTGAGCAGAATTACTGGAGCTTACTGGTACAAGTTCAGACAGAGTCCCACTAATAAGACGCAACACCTACTAATAAGCACTTTAGCGAAGAAATGTCTATGTTAAAAACCAGTGTGACTGTGCTGCTTTATCAGCACAGTCACACTCTCGTTGTGTCTCCCTTGGGGTTCTGAGCTGCAGTGAATTAACTTTACGCACTCAGTCCTCAGGATGCAAGCCAAACAGTCAGCCATCAATCACACCTTTAAGTTACACAGTGAGTCCTTCCAACTCTTCTCTTTTCCAACTTCCCTTAATCACTCAATCTCTTACACACATGAGGACGCACTCAAATCATTTCTCTTACTTTTGGTCTGTTCTCTCCTCAAGTCATGTGTCTGACTCTGTTCTGTTTAGCTGAGCTGCAGGCAGCAGCTTACTACCCCAGCAAACAAATCTAATCCAGTGTTTTAGAAAGCGCTCATGCAAGATGTGAGGGATTTCATTTTACACCTCCAATTGACTCCAGTGCAGCAGAACGCGGCTTGCATGTTAATTTTCTGTCTGTCACAGTGTTGACCATTAAAGTATGTGTTTTCTAAGCTCTTCTCTTATCTTTAAGTTTCCCAATTTATTTCAGATATTTTTCCTTTCTTTTTTCTGTCTTTGATCCTCCTTTGCTTGTTCATCTGAATTCCATCCCTGCCACAATTCGCACGAGAGAAAATAAAAAAGGGATGAAAAGGAGAACAAAAATGAGGGTTAGATCAACAGATAATATGAAAAGAATGTGAGTGGAATAAAAGCATATGTAAACTAAAGGAACAAGAGCAAATAAATCTGGGATGAGCTTAAAAACAGGGAGCGAAAAACGGGATGAAAAATCATGCACCATCAACGCTGCACATAAATTATTTAAAACACATTCCTCTTTTACACTTTTCTTCTACAAACTGTAAGTTTGTGTCTTTTCCTCCTCTGTGGGCTGAAGTGCTTTCCTGAAATGCAGTTCCTGAGATAATCAATCATTTGCTCTGAATTGCTAAGCAGCCTCACAGGACCTGCTGCTCCTTTGTGCCCATGCATACGTTTGTTCAGTCTGTATTTATGTGCACAAATGTGAGCGTGAAAAGGAATGAGCCGTTGTCCCAGAGGAAACCAGAGAAACCATGGTCAATACAAGCTACTGAGCAACAATCAGAAGTATGGATTCCTCAGAGGTGTGTGTGTGCATGGGTGTGGGCGTGCATGTGTGTGTCCCTGGGAAATGTGTGAGAATACAGAGCAGTACAGGTTTAGTTGAACTGTGCACACTTTGATCAACTTTATTTCCAGTAGTAAATAATTTGTTAAAGTGTGTAGAATTTATTTAAACTGCCAGTTAATGTTTTATCTTCCTGGACATCTCTGGATGCAAAAGAAAAGGCCACATGCTCAAACTAGATTATGCACGCTACCTTGTTTGGGTAAAATGACTGGAGCAGACAATCTTGGCTAGATCCTGTTCAGTAGAAATTAGTTTTTTATATTTTCTCAGACATTTCTATGCAACCAGTCCAAGATGATTTTCTACTGTGAGTGGACTTCAATAGTCACTCTGATTATTCCGGTCTGTGGTAAATTATGATTACAGTATTTTTGTTTTCAAAATTTCAGAATAATTTCAGAGATATTTTTATTGTTTCCTTCAAATAGAGATATATGTAAATATACTATATTAGTATGCCTCTCAACAAGTTAAAAAAAAAAGCTCAAATGAAAACATCATGGCTTTTATAAAGACTTCTGAAAGCTTAACTTACAAAAGTGAAGATAACTAAAGGCAAACATGTGAATATATTTAAAAGCAAAATATGCTTTCTTGAGTGGAATTGTGGGAAAATAAAAAGATATCAGTCAAGACATCAGGAAGATAAATGTGGGCCTTCACAAGTCTGTTTAACTCTTACATACAATTCCCAGATGTTTGGAAAGAAAACATAAAAAGCTAGATCACAGAAAGGTCTCTGTTGCACATCCTGTGGTCTGACTCAACTAAAATGAAAGTGTTTGGCCATATGCTCATCATTACCTTTGGAGGAAACAGTGGAACTCCAAGAACACTATCCCTACTGTGTCATACAGAGATGGGGGCATTATGTGTGTGTTCTGCTGCAGGAGGTAATGGTGTAAAGTCATGAAGGGGAAACAGTGAGCCCATCAGTAATAGTGGTCTTGCTCTGAGGTGATCCTTTTTGGATTTCTTCCAAAGTATCTCCAGACCGCAAAAATGTAATTTTCAAACAAAAACAGAAAACGAATGCATTCTTCAGAAGAGACTTTTGCAACTTGCGGCCATGTCTTCCCATAATCATTTATCTCAATGACCGGCTAATATCACAATAACTGATGATTTTACAGGAGTCATTATTTTTTTTATCTCACACTAAAACCATAGAAAATTTAATTCACTACTAGCTTCCCTCCATTCTGGTTGCTAAAAGACTCCTAAAGCTGAAGATGCTGCACATCAGTAGATACATCATAAGATGCTTACTTTTATTCCACATACATGAGGTGTTCCAGTCTGTGAGTTATGTTTATTTTTTCTGGACAGTTTTTTTTATATTGTCCTTTGCTTTCCACCTTAAGCCAGGACTTTTTTTTTAGTCAGTGATCACATCTGGTCTCTATTTAATCGCGCTCTCTGTATATTTTCAGTATTTTAACCTCACCCTCCCTTTGGTCCAGTTTTGTGATTGATTCTCGTTAGTTGTAGGTTTGATTCTTGTTGGCATCCTTGGTTTTGTTGCTCAAAAGTTTTTTACAAATATACCACAACAAATTTTCAATTACAGTCCATTTTTTCTAAAAAAATTTTTTTTATCTTAACATGAACAGGTCACAGTTACGAGAGGGTCATATCGTGACAGTATGTCAGAAAGCGTTTTTTTGTACTTTAAATTTACAGTTTTGGTATATCTATTGGTAGTGCAACAATCCAATTCCATTAAAGTAAACAGTATGTGGTCACACCACTTTGGATTGCATGCCATCATTATCAACACAAATCCCATTACCCGCACTAAAAAGATGCATTTTAAATGTTTTGACATCTCTTCCAATAACAAATTTGCTTGTTTCACAATTCAATTTAACAGGTTACAGGTGTAAAAGGGTTCAAAGACTATTTATGTTGGTTTTATTTTCACATCTCAAAATCTTGGCATTTTACCAAGGGTGTTTAAGCTTTTATATCAAATGAATTCTTGACTTTAACCACATCCTGAGAAGGCCAGCAGCTTTCTTTCCAAATAAAGCTCCACCTTGGGAATAAAAGGCTTTTGAGCAAATGCCTCTTCATAAATCTGGAGTGCAATTAGAACGCTTCTGAAAAAGAAAAAAAATTGCTAGGATGAAAAATTTATTGCTCAAAAACCTCCAAATATCTACAGTGATTGGGGGACATAGTGTAATTGAAGACACTCAAGCTCCAGCACACACACTTACATGCCCTGACCTACCTTTGAGCAATGCAGTGAGGATGGCAAGGTCAATGTCCTGATGACCCTCAGAGCCCATCCGGAAAACTGTTATCTGAGAGAAAATGAGAAAGACAGACGGGAATAAACACAAGTAAATGTCTGTTTTCCACACCAGCAGAAGTGCCAATAAGTGTCTTTCCTCTTGAACCGTCCTATTGTTGCTTTGGCAAGTGCATGAAGGCTTACAGCACAAAGAAAATTCAATCACAATAAGGAAGCCAGTGGAGTGCTTTCCTTTGCTGTATTAAACTCTTTCACTAAAAACACTGCTTCTGATGGAGAGAAGAGGAAAGAAGAGAGAAGAGAATTGATTGGGTGTACTGCACAAAACACCGGTCTCTTGTACTGTCTCCAGTCTCCACGGCAAAAAGACATCACAAAGCTGAAATCCAGTCGATTCGATGAGAGGAGGGCATGAGGGGATTTGAGATGAAGGAATCTGAGAAGCTGAAAGAAAAGCGTGAAAAAAATTGGGTATCAAATGAATGGGAACTCCTGCTTCTGTCCGGCACCGTAAACCATTCTTTTTTATTTGGTGTGTGCGCGTGCTTGTGTGTGTGCTGTTTCAGGGATTTTTGGGAATAAAAATATTTTCCTCATCATGTACTCGAAAGCTTCACTTAGCTGGATGATCCACTGATGCTGTGAAGTCACCTGCGAGGGGAAGCTGAGGAATACCCCAGTTTTTCAGGGCTTTTGAAGTCACAGTTGTTTGTTACAGTGCTGAGCTGCAACACACATGCAGGCGCACGCATGCATGTGTGGGCACATGATCCTATGTATGAATGTGTGAAAGGCACCTTGGGGAAGCTTTGTATGGAAGAATATGTGTGTTCTGAATACCTAATGAGCTATTCCTCTAATCCCTACATCCATCCATCTCCTCCCACCTCCATGCCTGCAGCCCCCGGCCCCGCCCCCTTTCCTGAATAGCTTCATTTTGTGGAGCTTCAGGAATCGGCAGGCTCTGCGTCTGCAATGGTTCCTTCCCTTTGGGAGATGCTGCAGTGTTGTGGGTTAAGTCTGTACACACGAAGCAGCAGTCGTCTCATTTATCATTTGTACGCCATGTGTATGCTGAAGGGATGTTGCTTTGCTTTCTGAAGGAATAGTGACATTTTGGCACCATAAAACCCAGGTGGTAGAATATGAGTGAGTTTTCATATGCATGTGTGTGTCTATACACACAATACAGCATCTCTTTGCTTGAAGTTCAACAGAGATTAGTCTGATATATTTAAGCATCGGTCTTCCCAGTCAGTTTTAGTGTTCATGTGAATGGTGTTGCCTTCTATGCTGCTGCTTTAGTTTCACAACACACTGCAGTTCTCTTTTTACACTATAGACATTGATACAAAAAAATAAATCTTCCTGTTATGAACAAGTGGCAACATGTTCATGAGAAGAGTTCAGAGGAAGCATGTGTGGTTTGACCAGTAGGGTATAAGCCTTAGCATTTTTAGGAATGTTTATGTAACTTTTGCGGTACATACACAAGGGTGAAAAAGCATTTGCCCCCTGTGGGATGATTCAGATGCACCACGCTCATTGCAGTTCTCATTTGAAACAGTAGATGCCACTTCAGAAAAAAATACACAACTTTAATAACACAAGTTGAACTCATAGGTCATGTTTTACTGCATGTTTTACTTCTCTCCCTGGGTCAAATGATGGATCGTTAGCAGGCCTCTGCAAAAACACTGAAATGCTGAGGAGGTTGTTACTACCACCAGGGAGAGATCAAAAACATGCAGGACAGAGGCCATTGAGGATCAACTTTGGACACCCCAGTCATAGGTGTTACTGTTAGATGTTACTTTGAAGTGTACGGTTAACATTTTACAGTGAATGGTGCTTTTGGGGGATATTCAGGTGTGCTTATGTAGAATCACCACTGCAAAAGAAATAGTCTTAGTGAGTAAACCCTTCTGCTTTTTCTGCTTCTTTAGCATCACTTTAACTGAATGCAAAAAGTTAGAAAAATAGAGATGTGGGGGATCAAGCAAAGTGACAGAGTCCACCCACTCTTTATTGGCTGTCCGTCTGTACTGTGGTTTTGTCACCAGACTTCCTTTCAAAGTAAAACAAAAAAACTGAATATAAATTTGATATTTTAAAACCTAGGATTTGCACAGAACACCTCCCACCCCTGACAGAGGCAGCATCCTTGTTTTTGGTGTTTGATGTCGTGAGGTCAACAAGGATGAGCATAAAATCCTCATTAGAATGCCACTTTGTGTCTGTTTTATCTGTCCTGACACATAGTGACTTTTAAAGGTTAAACCATGTGCATATATCTTTGTAATATTCTTTTGAGATCAGGGGAACAAAAAAAGACTGTTTCAGAGGGATGTGGTTGCTAGCTTACTCTTAATTTTAAGGGGATTTTTGTTCTTCAATAAGTTTTCATTAATAAAGATTTCTGTTCCGGCTATTTGCCCATTGTTCCCTGTTGTTTTTATGATCAGGAGTTTCCCTACACACGTTTCCTAAAACACACACGCACACTGGCAGGGTATTATTGGTTGCCTTCAGGACTAGAATTTAATATTGTGCAGTAGAAGAACAATAATTACAGAAGATGTTCAAATTTGGGTCTATTTTTAGCTCCCATATATGCCTCTAAACAGACACCTCTATTCCCTTTTATTCCTCCAACCATCTGTTGCAGACACTCATCTCACAGCTCCTCCCACGCAACCTTACTATTGGACCATCCAGTCCTTTGTCTTTTTTCTGTCTTCGTCGTCACTGTTCAGTTTATGCAATTACACCCTCAAGGTGACTCTTCGGGTACGGTCTACCTGTTATCACAGGGGAAGTGCAGCATATCCTCTGTGACATTGCAATTGAGCTGCTTTAATCTCGACAGTCCCCCAGAGACTCGCCAATGAAGGGGCGCAAAATGTAAACAGACAGATTTTCTTTTTGTTGTTCTCCGTTTCGTCCAAGACACAGGTGTTGAATAGCAGTTATTGCAAACAAGCAGGTTTACAGATGTGGTGGACAAGAAAAGGTTGCTTTTGTGTTGAACCTGCATGCTTTTCACATCCACACTGTAATTTCAGTTAAAAACAAACATAGAGAGATACAGTTATTGAAAATTTTCAATAGGATGTGGAAGATGAAGTGAGAAGAAGAAAAAATGAGGTTTGTTTTATGCAAAAGAGATAAAAGAAGGATGAAGCTTTGACTTTGGACTGGAAAGAACGGTGCAATCCTTCTCGTTGTGGCGTAGCTTTGAAGAAAGATTTCTGCATCTTCAGCATTGGTAATGTACAAACTTTACACATGCTGCACAGATTGAACTTCACACGTCAGTGGATCGAGCTAATTATAAAACATTTATCTTCATTTGATAGCCAAAGAGCCTACTGATCTTGCCACACATTCACAGACAACTAATGGCCAACACTACATGAGCAAGAACACTTTTCCAGAACACTGAGCTCTCCAAATCCTCTCGTGGACAATACTTGAAGAAGGTCAACTCCCACAAATCTCTGGCACTGCATTCATGTTGAGAACATAAGTGTAAAACATTCAAAACTACTTGTCTATTTGTTTTGGGGAAAATGCTAAACTGTCAAGATTTTTTCTACTGCCCAGTAAACAGAGGGATGCTCCCCTGCCAATAATGAACTGTTCTCTCCTTGTATCTCTGTTTGTGTCTTTATCTCTGCACTGTAGTTCTTTTTTTTTCACTTCTTCTCCCTCCCCCAGCTCGCAGTCCATTTAAATCACTCCTACTTTCCTTAATGTTCCTCGAACTCCTTCCTAGTTTCTCTTGTCAGGAAGGTTGAGGAACACCGTGGGCTGGAGAGTTCTCTTCAATATTTAATCCAAATTAAACATATAAGGATGATTCTATGTTAAATTATTTATAGCGCACTCTGAGATGCCAACATGGCCATCTTGTGCTCTCCACCCCCCACCACTCATAGGCAGGGGAGCGGGTGAAAAGAGGCGTCAATAGTCCAATAATTGGACAAAAAAAATGGCTTCCTACATTTTTGGCAGCAGCAGTTGACTGGTAATGCTAAAAGGAGCCCAGTCTTACAGTCCTGTTTATTCTACCTTTTGCAATGAGGATGGAAATGAAATGTGCCTATGCAGAAACATAATTTTTCTTTAGCAATCATCAAAATAGAAAAAAAGGAAAGCGTTTCACAATTACATTTCCTGTGGAGGTTTTTCTCATCACTGATAGGATGTGTAGTTATTTTCCCATGTCACTTCTTAAACAATGTAACAATGTATTTATTTGCTACTGGAAATCTGCCAAATGAAAACCTTATTGGTTGTGCAGGTAATAATGAATATCTGGAGCTGCAAAGAGCAATTTGAAGCAAATTTGCTGAAGGGGACAATACATCCTGTCTTCCCTCGGAGCCCCTTGGGATCCTCAAACCGAACTGGAGGTTGTTGCTGGAGAGAGGGATGTCTAGGGTTACCTGCTTGACCCTTTGTCTCCCTGACCCAACCTCAGATAAGTGGATGACAATGGATGGATGGACGGACGGGCGGACAGATGGATGAATGGAATTTGTGCCTATGTTACAAAAAAATGGATAGCCTGAAATTTTAAAAATCTAACAGATAAAAAGGACAAAGCTGTTTTCAAATATATCATGTGAAAACATGATATATTATGATATGTAGTACATATCAAACCTCCGACTGGTACACTCTTGTCTACATATCTGCTGTATCCTACATGACTTTGACAATGGCTTTCATAACAAGCACAACAAACAGAAATCTGCTGTTCTAAACTAGTAATTGTTCTACAGATGGATTTTCCCACATGAACTCTTTTCATTCCAGATGATAGATTGAACTCATGTCCATGACATGTTCTAGGTTGGAGACGTTGTACCTAATTCTGCTTTTAACTTTTCCACCATGTGATGCCTGGACCCTTCTCATGTGTTCTTTGGTCTTCACAATGCCGCTCACTAAGAATGTCCTCTAACAAACCTCTGACGCCTTCAGAAAACAGCTAATCGTTTTGTTAGATTTAAACCGTCAATCAATGAAACTTTATAGAGGACCTTTTACATAGTCAAATGTAACTAGAACTGCTTTATGGAGTTTTATAAACAGAAGAGCAGACCTTTAACTACTAGACACACAATGAGATAATCAAAATGAGTAAATCAAATAAATAGACAAATAAAGCAAAATGATCATAATCAACAATAAAAAGTGAAAAATTCATTAATTATAGAGGAAGAGGAGATGTGGAATGGTAGATTAGCGAGGAAACATGGGTCATATATTTAGATTTTTATAAAAAAAACTTAAAATAATGTAATAAAATTTACAAAAAACACTCAAGCAAAGATCGTGCATATTTAATATTATTGATAAATGATAAAATGTAACAAAAATATCAAAACACATGGCAGTACTTGCTTTGATCATTGATAACTTAAAGAGCGGCTAATTAATAAACTATAAATAGATAATATAAAAGTTGCTAAAGTTAAAATACATGGCGAACTATGCAAGATAACAAACTGATTCAAACATCAACTAAAAGCCAGACCTCTAAAGGCATTTGGCAGCGTGGGATTTTATTTAGGGGTGAAAGAGAAATAGACATTCACTTGAAAAATATCTGAAAAGCCATTTATCATTTTCCTGGAACTTTACAGGTGTAGCCTATGCTGCTTTGTCGGTCCTTTTGTATCGGACCATCACACAAAATTCGAAAAAAATTACAATAAGATGAAGTTTGAGGTTCTAATGAGACAAACTGAGAAAAGTTTGTGGTGTATATACTTTTTAAATAGTTAAACTACTAATTCAAAGCACATTTTTCACAAGATAAAGTATCCAACTCTTTGCAATACTGTCTGCTGACTTTTCGCACCCCAATAAAACACACACATGCGTTTTCTTTTTCAATATTAGTTTGCACTGTCGTTGTTTTTGTTGCTACCTGACATTTAGTGCTCATTTTCAATATGATAGTGGTAACACTCTTGTTAGTTCAGAGACAGGCAGTATCGGACTATCTGAACTTCACAGCTGTGACTGGCGAATGATTCACGCTCTACTGTTCTGCTGCTCTTGTACATGTCGTTCAGAGGCTCTGTCAGTGTGAGCATCAGTCACTTGTTGGAATCCCACAGAGGGTGAAATCAGTCCATTTACATGCTGCACAGCTATGACCAATTCAGGGCAACACAGGAAAGACTGTCTGTGAAAACGTATGTGTGCCTATTTCATATGCCTTGTCTCTGACCTTGTAGGATAGTACTATTCTAAAAGTAGAAGCACAAAAGGGAAATGACTTAAAATGAATAACAGTGAAGGGTATTACTTCAATGCCTTTTTAAATGCATGTCTTGTGGTTTTAGTGGCTCTACAGGACTCCTGCTATGCAATTTTGCAAAAAGTTAGATTTTAAGAAAATGCTAAGGTATGTGTATTTGCAATTTATTAACAGGAAAATTACAAAATCATTCGGGAATCCCTGAGCTAGCAGATATTTCCTCTTTTTCCAAAGACTTGGCTTAAACCTGCAAAGGCAAAAAAGCAGCAAATAGGCTGATATTGCTGCAGAGTGAAGACACAGTAAATGCTGCAGGCATTTTATGTACCATAAGAAAAACATCACGTTATTATCTGTGCAAGAACAATGGTGCATGTGGGTGTGTTAGAAAAATATACAGTACTGCAGTGTGCTGGTTCAGCAGTAGCACCCAAACACAAAACACAATTATGTTTCAGGTGCTTTACAGGAGATAATGTTGATTCTGAACTCTTTTGGTGGAGAGTTGCTCATGTGAGCAGTGAAAGAAATGAAGAACTTCATCCATGTCACAGGAAGGCCAAACATGTTTCTTCTTACGATTTCTTGTGATCAACATAATGAAACCCCAACAACAACACCACTTAAACATGGAAACAAAAGGAAATCACATCAAATATCTTATGAATCAACAAAATAAATGTTTTATTTTGCAAACTTAAACGTTTGCAGCTTCTAAGTATAACATTTTTAGAAGTATTCATTTAAAGTTGATGAAGTTTTATTGTGTTTTTTCATTTTGTCATTGAATTAAAACAAAAGCTGACCACAGTACAATCTAAAACATGCCAGACACCAACCCTGTTCGGATCTGAGTTGCCTGCACCATGGTATAAAATATATTGTAAGTAGATGAGCGACATGACCACACACAGTGTATAACATGACCTGTGTTTTGAGGTAAACAGTGCCAAAGGGATACAAGGTACAGGGCAGCTTGTCTCAAATGTCATCTGAATGCATTTGCATCTGCTTAACATACTTAAAGGACAAAGTAATATCTGTTATAATCCAAGTTTTACGATAAGAAAGCTTAATTTGTGCGGCTTACTTTGTCACGCGATGCTACATTTATCCAGCAAACACTACAGTGTCTAGGTGATCAGGGACGATGCCGTTTGCAAGTTAATGATGTGCGTGATGGCCTGATGTGTGTCAGACTTTGTGGTTTATTATTCCATTTAAGCACAGCCCGTTTAACTGGTTTAACTGCATCTGCAGGCATGAATATGTATGCGCTGAGGTGCTGTAATTGTGTCTATAATGAGCTGGGTTTTGCATGTAGCCACATATAAAGAGCCCAAGTGGAAAGGAAAATGACTAACCAGTTCCTTTTTCTTCATGCACTCCATGAGGATGATGAACAGATGTTGGGCCTGTGTGCGGCTGTATGTGAAGGTCTTCTGGATGGTCACCAGCAGCTGGTCTCTAAGAGACTCATTAATTATGCTGCAAAGAGAGGAAGGAGTAGGAGAAGAGGAAAAATGTGAAGGAACAAAGTCAGATCGATAGCTTGAGGAAAACAAGAATATTAAATTTAATTGTTGCTAAATAAAACCAAGGTAGACTGGGACTCTCGGGTCCAAGGTGAGATGTTAAACAAACTAAATATAGGAAGCTGTTGTAGCTGTGGTAGGTGAATTTCTAACTATTTGTTCTTATATTACTGTAATATGTGCAAATGTGAGTGCATACCCTCCCTCCTCTGAGTATTTGTGTCCAAAGGCCAAGATGTCTGAGGCTCTCCCGCTGCCATCACACACCACCACAGGGACTGGCGGAGTGTCCCTGAGGTACTCCAGCACAATGGAGATCACATTAGGGCCTCCCTCCACGATAAGAGCCACCACTGGTACGCCCTGGCCGATCCCTGCACAGGAGAGGCGAGAGGTGAGGAGTAATTTTAGGAAAAGAAGAACAGACAGAAACGCATATGGGGGAATACGAAGATAAAAATAGAAAGATGTCACTACTTCTGCCAGACTGAACCAATTTTTAGAAAAACCTAATAATTTATGAGCAACACGATTAAAAAAAATCATTTATTCTATCAAAACACTCTCATTACAGTAGAAAGTTTTTCAGAAACACTTTGTCGTATTCTTCCATAAAGAGTCCATATAGTGTATGTAACAACAATAATACACATTTTTGTTGTATTAGCAATATTTTTAATAGAAAATACTCACAGACACTTGGACAATAGTTCCAAGTGTGAACAGTCCAAGTGTAATGTCCAAGTGTCCAGTTGGATCATGTTGGAAAGCACTAAATGCAGCTGTGAACTGAGAGAACTCAGATCCCCTTTGGAACCATTTCTTCTTCTGCATTAGTTTAGCAGTCTGAACACATTCCATCCTGAGACAGTGAAGGGCCATCCACTGAAATAACACGACTTCCCTCAAGCAGCAGAGTTGTTACCTGAATGTCTCCCAGCTAAAAGCATTCTATAAACCCTGTTGTTTTTTTTGTAACTTCCAGCACATAACCATAACACGAGCTGTAACTTGGTTTACATCCTTACTTACTTAATGAGGTGGTGCAGTGTCATAAAGGTGTGCTGAAAGCTGACAGGTCCTGGCATCAGTAGGATCTTACTATGCTGTGTGATTTAATCTCCACAGTGTGTGTGTAAGAGCTCACTGAGCTGTGTGAGATCACTCATTATTTATTCTTTCCTCTTATTATATATCTACCTAAACTACAACATTAAAACTCATCAGGTGTTTTGGAGCAAATACCTCCCCAAACATGCATATATTGTATAAAGTGAATTATAACTTTGCTGATCTCTGTTTAACCACTTCTGAATGTAAGATATAATATCTGCTCAGAAAGCTATTAATGTTTCATTAGAACATCTCAAATAATACCTTTTTAAGATAAATCAAAACTGGCTTGAATCCGTAAGTACACGTCAAAGCTTTACATAGCTGAAAATAATGTTTCAAGGACACAGAAAATAATAAATTCATGAGTTAAATTAAAACTTAGCGTATTAAAAACATGTAAAATTTAGATATAAAGGGTTTTGCCGAAAGCTGTTCCTAACTTTAACCTCCTGTCTGTAGTTGAATTGTCATTACCCCAGTGAAAGTCCCAAAAGGCATGCAAACAATTAGGTGTATTTCTGTCACTCCCTTCAAGGGACTCAGTGGGTTCACTTCTTCAGGCCATATCCCCAAAATCTTGCTCCTTCCATTTTCTTATAAAATTTTCCCCTCCACATCCATCCACATTTGACTCCACTCTACCCCTTTCTGCTTCACATGTGCTTGTGTTTTATGTTGCTGGTTTGTCTCTTTTAATTCAAAAGTCATGTAACTGCCTCATCTTTCCCTTATGCACTCTCGTCCTTGTCTGCATAATTCACAGAAGAGAGGCAGCACCAGCGCACAAATTCATGCCTACTGTATGCACACACTTGGGCATGCAAGCGCTCCTTTTCGGGATTGCACCCACGAATGTGCAGCGCCTCACACAGCTTTGTGTGGCCTTGCAACAGGGACAGTTACATAAGGAGAATATTTTAGGGGTCTTGCCTACTTCAAAGAGGTACCGCGTCACTGTGCCATGCCACATCACACAGCCGTACATCAACAGGGCAGAATGTGAAAGAGCGGCAAAGTGGTGACTTGCGTTTTCCAAAAAATCGATTTTCCATTTTCTTTGGATGTCTGCTTTTCCTATTCTTTCCTGCATACGTGTTTGCATGTGAGGTTGCAGCTGTGCGAGATCAAACATTGATATTGATGACTTTGGAGCTTTGGAGGCAATGTTGTAGTAACTAAAGTGGATTTTTGTTCAACTGAAACCCACTGAGGAGCAGATGAGGAGGAGAAAGCACAGCTGTGTCATGGCTAATTGGGAAAAGGAGACTCTGCCTGTATGCACCCGAACACACACACACGCACAAGCACCCCCACACACGCAGACATGAGCAAATTTGCAGTCATACAAATACTGAAAAACACTCAATTTAAAGCTTCTGAAATACTGTCAGTTGACGCCACCTTTTAATTAATAACCTCAAGCTTCATAATTTAATTATCTATGTAGCACATTAGACATTTCCATTAAATGATATCAGAAAAACACAGAATAGCGAATGATTGTGTTTTTGTGAGCCATATTGCCACACTTCTCAAACTTGACTGAACCTGATTCACCGAGTGCCAGCTGCTCATCTCTCAAGCATTGTTCTGCTCTAAAAAAAAGAGCATTAAACTGTTTTCCAAATCTCATTTGCTTTATAACTTAACATCCTCAGGAAATAATTCAGAGTAAAAAACAAACTGGTTACGAATTAAATCTTGCTCTAAGTCAAAACTGTTTGTGCTTAGCAATATTTTCAAAGACACTCTTGAGGCATTGGAGTCAAAAGCAAGTTTGATTGATTGACAGAAAAACAAACCAATTATAGTAAGTTCTCATATCTGGAAAGCACAAAGAGTCCAGTGAGACTATTTTCTGGTTGGCTTGTAAATGACTGATTTCTGAAAAGGTCATAGATTGTGAAACTAAATTTTCTTCAAGTTAAATTCTTGCCTTACATGGGCAGACACAGGTTGCCATTAGATATTACTGCGGTAAAAAAGGATCATATACTGATCGTCTCTGCCCATAAAGCTTCACTTATCTGGTTGGATTTCACTCACAACAGTGAGAAACTG
This sequence comes from Xiphophorus couchianus, assembly GCF_001444195.1. Taxonomy (NCBI): domain Eukaryota; kingdom Metazoa; phylum Chordata; class Actinopteri; order Cyprinodontiformes; family Poeciliidae; genus Xiphophorus; species Xiphophorus couchianus. Next base: position 21,249,639 of record NC_040239.1, read on the forward strand.
ATACCAGTTGTCAGATTTGTTTTGTAGAAAAGATTTGGTTGGATATTCTACCTTGGCCCTGTCGTGGGGAAAAAAAACTATTTCCAAACACTGTTCAGGTAAAATCACTCAATCAGGTTTATTCATGAATTGTGCACAACTCAGAGAGCTCGTAGGACAATCAATAATGAAGCAAGTCTGGATGAAAAGCTCTGCCAGGCAGAGACAACACAGGAGTTTATATAAAAGGGATAAGGGATCCAAAGCATGGGAAACAACTGGATACCATGCAGCTAGGAAAAACAACATCCAATGTTGTACATGTAACCCAAATAGCTTTATCTTGGTGGGACTATAAAGAACTTAGAATCAACATATAGCAATAAAACTAGCAGGTGTAACCTTATTGTAATTTTTCCACATCAGCCCCTCCCAAGATTAAAATTTTCCTTGTGAGACCCCATCCTGAAGATAAAGAAACCTTTTAACACAGAATTACTACTAAAAGCTCTATATGTTTATGCAGTATTGACATCACTATCTCACAACCAACAAAACCCTTTGACATTGAATTAATTATTTGTTTTTACAGTAACTCTCCCACATTTACAGACTAATAAATATGCAACGATGAAGCGTTACGTCCCGGATAAGGATGTTTTTTGTGAAGTGACATATACGATGTTCTGCACTAGGATCCTCCTACTTAGTAATTGGTTGTGACACAAAGATATTCAAGCCAATCATCAATCAGCAGCAGACACAAAGGAATGCACTGCTGGACCATGTGGCCCCATGGCAACAATTGTTTGTTGTAAAGGGATGGACATCTATTGTAAAGTTCCTGTGAACTGAATATTTGGTCAGATTGGTTTGTAGGAAGAGCTGCCAATTTGTTTATTTCAAAAATATTTCTTGTTTATGTGATTATTATTTTTTAGGCTTGACAAGATAAAAAAAATTTAGTTTAGGGGTCTTTAATTTGTTTTGTTGGCCTGAGATCTCCCTGAAACTAAATACCAATGTGTTTTCAAACAGAAGATAAGCAGCAAATGAATGGCCTAAAAGATAAAGAGATAAAACATTTCAAACAGCCATGTCTCATCATCTCACCCAACATCTCCCTATTTCCTCTAGAATGGCTAAGGTGCGTAATTGTAAAACAGCTAATCTAGTTATGGTATGAAGCTACACTGTAAAAAAATATCCGTAAATTTTACAGTTAAATAAAGTAAACCATGAAAATTTAAAACCGTAAATTGGAAATCAGTTTTAGACTGTTTCTTTAACAAGTAATTACCGTAAATAAGATAATTAGGAAAAAATGTAATTTTTACTGTTTTTCTTCAGAAAATTTACATTGCCCTGCTGTTAAAAAAAAATCTTGTAATACTTTTAACAGTAATATGCTGTAATTTTTCTAGTAGTACATACTGTAGTTTTTGCACTCATCCTTCTTAAGTAATACAGTTAGTAGCTGTTAAAAATGCATACTGTTGTGACAATTACAGAAACATACCGTAATTTTTCTAGCAATGTATACCGTAGTTTTTGCATTCAATAATTATAAAGTATACAGTTCGAAACTGTTCAATATGCATACTGCTGTGGCAATTACAAAAATATACTATAATTTTTCTAGCAGTGTATATCGTAATTTTTTACATTTAATTAATCTAAAGTATACAGTTCAAAACTGTCAATATGCATACTGTTGTGGAAATGAAAACAAATTTGCATTTAATTCTCCTGATAGCCCAAATTATGTAAAAATAAACAAATACTTGCAATCGTCTTAAGTTGTGGGTCCTGAATCTGGAATCTATTAAAGTTTGACTTTTTGAATGGAATTATGGAAATTAAATATCTTTCCTGTACTGTTCTGTACTGTAAATTATCTTGTTGCCAATATTAGATTTTTTTTTTCATTAACAAATAAATTAAAATAATCTGTACTCAGTCACAGAAAATGTTTTAGAGATATTTGTAGTCTATATTGTAATATAATTTATTCGGTTTAACAAAAGTCATGTAAGTCAAGTTTCCTGCCTGTAGACCTGGCAGGCAGCCTGTAGTCAGTCTTAATTAATGGCCCAACAGGGGGCCATTAACAGGGCCCCTGCACCTGGCCCGCGCGGACAGGCGAAGTGGAGTTCTGGCGGTACTTTGGAAGCTGTGGATTTGAACGGACCAATCAGCGCGCTGCATTTGAGGACCCGTCGCACTCGGTGGTTCGCGTTTTTGTCCAGCTATTCCGCTCAGATTGTGCAGAGACTTCATCATCCAACCTTCTCCATCTGATCGGCTCTCTTTCTCAGGTAAGGAAATATTGCGGAAATTTTCAGAAAACAAATAGTTTGAATTGCATTCGGTTGGTTGAAAAGAAATTTCAGGGGAAACGAGGAGAAAAAGAAGTTGTGGAAAGTTAGCCTCTCCACAAAGCTATTGCTTACATCTGTTTTGTATCGCCATTGCTGTAAGCTATCCATCGAAGTAATATATTTAAGATGTATTCATGCAACCTGTGTGCAGAAACAGTTAAATCTGTTAAAGCCTTTGTTCTCCATTGCAAACTGCATCGCAACGAACCCAGGCGTATGTTCAAGTGTGTTGCAGCCGGTTGCAAGCAGGTGTGTACTGGTTATGCAGCATTAAAAGCACACTTCTATCGTCATCATAATAGCATGCCAACAGTTGCTCTGGACACAAGTTTGACAAAATTAAAATGCACAGTTCCACTTTGTAAATGGGAGTGTGAAGGGATAAAAGCTTTGGTTGTTCACTTGAAGGAGCATATAGTAGAGGGGCGCCAAGTAACTTGCCCTGTGAAAGGGTGCACCTCTGTGTTTCGTGTAAAATCTTCCTTTACCTCTCACATCTCCAGGAAACATAAAAATTATTTGGAAAATGTGATTTGTGAAACCCTCATCTATGGTCATGAGCTTTGGGTCATGACCGAAAGAACGAGATCGCGGATACAAGCGGCCGAAATGGGTTTTCTCCGTAGGGTGGCTGGGCTCTCCCTTAGAGATAGGGTGAGAAGCTCAGTCATCCGGGAGGGACTCAGAGTAGAGCCGCTGCTCCTTCACATCGAGAGGAGCCAGTTGAGGTGGCTTGGGCATCTGGTCAGGATGCCTCCTGGACGCCTCCCTGGTGAGGTGTTCCGGGCACGTCCCACCGGGAGGAGGCCCCGGGGAAGACCCAGGACACGCTGGAGGGACTATGTCTCTCGGCTGGCCTGGGAACGCCTCGGGATTCCCCCGGAGGAGCTGGAAGAAGTGGCTGGGGAGAGGGAAGTCTGGGCCTCCCTTCTGAAGCTGCTACCCCCGCGACCCGACCTCGGATAAGCGGAAGAAGATGGATGGATGGATGGATTTGTGAAACAAGTAATGAAGATACTCAGAGTGCTGCAAGTGCTACCACAAAAGATTCCAGTGTGCCAGATGCAGAAGACACAGTCATGGATGGACCAAATTTCAGTGACTTGTATCTTAGGAATGTATGTATGTTTTACATAAAACTACAGGGACAGCATCTTCTTCCATCATCTACCATTCAAAACATTGTAGAAGAGATGCAGAATATACATGAATTGGGACAGACATACTCTTTAAATAGATTGAACTTGCTTCTTAAAGAAATGTCATTTGCAGATGAAGACATTGCAAAAATCTGTGACACAGTAAAACAGTCGGACTTGTTCTCAGCTTGCCACACAGGGCCGATGAGAACTGCTTATTCTAGAGCCCGGTGTTTTAAAGACATGTTCAAATATGGGGAACCCAAAAAAGTGTTGTTGGGCAAAGATGAGGACAGAAAAGATAGATTTGCATACTATGTTCCTGTGCTAAATACGTTAAAAGGTATGTTAGATTCCAAATATTGGCAGTGCCTAATGATGGCTCATGGCGTTTCAAAAGATGATGTTCTCTCTGACTGTGACCATGGTAAGGTGTTTATGTCCAACGTATTTTTTCAAGAAAACCAAAATTGTCTCAAGCTGGTTCTCTATCAAGATGCATTTGAAGTTGTGAACCCATTGGGATCTGCAAAAAAAAAGCACAAGATCTTGGCTGTTTACTTTTCTCTACTCAATATGCCACCCCATGTCCGATCAAATACTGATCATATGCAGTTGGTCTTGTTGTGTAGAGAGAAGGATTTCAAGGAATTTGGCCATTCCAGAGTTTTTTCAGAACTGTTGACTGACTTGAAAATACTAGAGGAGAATGGGATAACTATGGCAGATGAATCAGTTGTGAAAGGAGCACTGTATTGCATTGCTGGAGACAACTTGGGCTCTCACTGCGTCGGGGGTTTTACGGAAAATTTCAGTACATCTCAGTACTTCTGCAGATATTGTCTGATTACTCAGTCTGAATTTCAGAGTGAAAATCCAGCTATCATTGGACCAGAGCGGACTCCAGAAACGTATCAATCTGCCACTGAACAGCTGGAAAGAGAGGATGTGACAGAAGTACAGGGGATTAAGTTCAGGTCAGTGTTTAATACTTTAGAGAACTTTAATGTTTGTTCACCAGGCATGCCCCCTTGTCTTGGCCATGACATCTTCGAGGGTGTCCTCTCATATGATGTTGCCCTTTATCTCAAATACATGATTGTCAAAAAGAAATGGCTGACATACACAATTTTGAATAGGCGCATCAGACAATTCAAATACAAAGCAACAGATGCTTGTTCCAAACCTTGTGCTGTCACTCAGTGGCGCAAAAAGTGGGTATGCAGGGTATGCAACGCATAGGGGCGCTGCACTAGAGGGGGCGCCAAAACCCCGTCTCGAAAAATGTTTTTTTCTTGTTGGCATTTTCTATAATTAACAGAATGAAATGATCATTAACAGGAGAACAGCACTGATTAGGCGCCCCTCTGCTCCTCCCATGCAGGTGGCTGTGCACGCGCCCCTAAGAGTACGCAGGCGTGTTTTTTAAATTTTTTTTTTTATTTTAGACTACCACTCATAGTGCACTTGACAAAATGGAGCGGCAGAAAAAAAAGCTGTCCGGGGCGCAAAACAGAAAAAGTAAAAGGGAGAAGGATAAAGATGTTGGCGGGATGAAAAAAAGCCTTTCAATGTGGTTGAAAGATATTAGGTAAGTACCGTCAGTGTATTAGCAGGACAGGAAGGCTGTAAATAATCAAGTTAGCTAAAGCTAGCAGCTAGCCTAATACGGAATCGTCCCATATTTGCTGTTAAAAGTTGCCTCCCCTATTAAACCATTAAGGGACGCGATTTGTTTTGTATTTCTATGAATATCTGATACATAAACCTATCACAGACACATAACCGCGCACTAAGTAAGAATGACCGAAATAAAACTCAGGAAATATTAACACAGGAAAGCTAAAGCTGCTGTGGCGGCAGTGCCCAGCTATGGTCCAACACTTAGCCCTCCTGGGTGCATTTTTTCACTCATATATATTATGGATTCTTTAATTAAAGATGAGTTGTTCAAGTTCATGCGTGTATCAGACAAATTAGTCATCAGAGTCACTAAAGCCCTTAAACTCAAAAAGGTTGGTGACCTATTTTACCAACCTTTTTGGCAGGGGGACACTTGAGTTTAAATGTCTTATTCAATACCACTACAGTGGTGTTGTGATGTATCTGATAAGTCAGATCAGATGTAATGTCCAATCAGTAACTGTTATCCAACAAGGAGTGGCCTTTACCACACAAAATGGGGGACACATTTAGGCAGTAGGTACATGGTTGTAAATGGCCCACAGAAAGTTTCTGATGGTCCATATCCAAGATCAGAGAAGAATAAGAGGTGTTTTTCCAAAGCATACTGTTTTCGTTTACTGTCTAATGGAGAGAAAGTTAAACGAGATTGGTTACTGTATTCTAAAAATACTAACAGAGTCTATTGTTTTGCATGTAAGCTTTTTGGTGAAGCTAAAGTTCTTGACACATGCCTTGTGGAGGGGTATAATAACTGGGGATGTCTTTCAAAAACACGGAAGCACCATGAAACCAGTAGTTCTCACATAAATGCTTATCTGACGTGGAAAGAAATGGCATCTCGCTTACGCCTAGGTAAGACTATTGATAGTGAACTGCAGAAAACCATGGCAGCTGAAAAAGCACACTGGAGAAGTGTGTTGACTAGAGTTATCGACTGCATACTTTTCCTTGCAGAGAGAAACTTGCCACTAAGGGGGAAAAATTCTCAGTTAGGAAATCCTAAAAATGGAAATTTTCTGGGAATCCTTGAGCTCATAGCGCGATATGATGTAACACTGGCAGTGCATCTTAGAAAGGCTGCCTCCAAACAAACCACTGGATATCTGACATGGTGCACTCAGAATGAATTTTTAGATTCAATATCAGAGTGTGTTTTGAGTAAAATATCTGCCAAGATCAAGTCCTCTAAGTACTTTGCAGTGGAACTGGACTGCACACCTGATATTTCAAAGCAAGAGCAGGCCTCAGTCATCATTCGATATATGGGGGGGCGCCGAAGATATGTTCGCATCCACCTCAAAAATATGGAGTTGCGCCCCTGCTGTCACTCCAAAAGCACTGAAACTCAGTGGACAAGCAGTACAAAACTGGAATTTCTTGAGACTGTTGCCTCTGTTAATTGGTGATAATTGGATTCACAAGATGATATATGGCAGTTAACATTGCAGCTTAAGGATATTGTTGACCTGATTTGTGCTCAGCAAATTTCCAAGCCTCAGGTTGCATATTTGAATGTTCTCATCCAGGAATATTTGGAAACCAGGAAGGTATTGTTTCCAGATAACGCACTGAGACCTAAACATCATTATTTACAGCACTATCCAGTGCTGATTCTGAAATTTGGTCCACTCATCAGGCTCTGGACCATGCGGTTCGAGAGCAAACATAGTTACTTCAAAAGATGTGCCAGACAACTGAAGAACTTCAAAAATCTGTGTTTGACTCTTTCAGAGAGACATCAAATGTTACAGGCCTTTCTTTCTGCTGGAACAGTGACTCTCCCAACCTTGCAAATAAAAGATGGCTCACCATTTTATTTAGAACTTTACAGTGAGGAAGTTAAAGGTGCAGTTCTTCATTTTGGGTTCACTGAAAACAATACAATGACTCCCACAGATGTGCAGTATAATGGAATAACGTACAAGAAGGGCCAATTTGTAGTCAGTAGGAATGATGAGTCACTGGAGTTTGGTGAACTCATCTTTACATTGGTGAAGGATGAATCTGCACTTCATTTTCTGATGAGAGTGTATCGTGGAGAATTTCTTCCACACTACCACATGTACTTTGTAAAGGATGAAACAAGAAGATTAGAATGCAGACACATTAGTAAACTGATTGACATGTGGCCATTATCATCTTACATAAAAGATGGGAATCGGTTTGTACCATTAAAGCATAGTGTTTTGGCAGTGTAAAGGCTTGATATTAATGGTTCAGAGATCAACCTTTTTTTAGCTTTCTGTATTTCAACAGATATGATGGATACACAAAAGGACATCCGCGATGCCATTCGAGCAGCGCTTCCTGGTCTTTCACAGGAAGTTTTGGCTGCTTTAGAGGATGTGTTGGAGAAACTCGGCACTACAACCACAGATGATTTCCAGTATATCACCGAAGGAGACTTATTGCCTGTGCTGAAGCCCATACAGGCCAGAAGACTGGTTGCTGCATGGGCCCAAAATAGTAAGTATTTTGAGATATAGTCTTGTGTAACCTTTGCATAAAAACATGTGCTTTACACCTAACTACAGATCAAAAGTGAAAATGAAAGGTCAACAAAGACACATTTCAATCATATTTCATATGTTTGTTTATTTGACAAGGACAACAATGTACAGCTTCTCATTTACACCTGGTAGTTCCTGTGCAGGGGACACACAACAGTCTGCTAGAAAAGGAAACACTCTACATTAACAGTTCCCTAACATTACTTTACACAAGTAATTTTGATATCACTAACACAATTTAAATGATGAAAAATTGTAACAGTAAAAAGTACATGTACTTGTATATATTTATGTATAACTTAATTTGATATGACCAGTCGATAAGATATTTCAAAATAATTGCAGTTGTGAGATTTAAGCATATTGTGTATATCTTGTTTTGATAAACATTTTTTTTTTCTTTACCAAAAACTTATATACTTAATGTTTTTCAATTTCATGTGTTGTACCTTTCCAGACTCAATGGCTTCAACTTCAGGCGGGGCATCCTCCTCTCCACAGTCTGTTCAGTCCTCTCAATCTGCAGCCTCACTTTCACAACCATCGTCTGCTGCTACTTCATCGCCTTCCCTGAGCTGCTCCCCAGTTTTGCCAACCTGGGTTGACAGTTTTCAGATACCGTGGCAGAAGCTTCCAGAAGAGCTGATACAGACTTTGGAACGACAGAAAAGGCCAAGTGCACGACTTCGAAGACAAATGGTGAGGATTATTGTCTCTGAAATGATGCTGATTTGCAAGAATCCAACCAAACGCAACACTACTGAAATAGCAGAAAGGATGGTGAGCAGGTATCCAAAGTCACTTAAGGATGTCATTGATGGTGACGTTATTGGACTTGGTTATCATTCCTTGGTAAAACAACTCCAGGCAAGAATTGAAAATGTCAAACGACAAGACACACCAAAGATAACTAAACGCAAGGCAGAATCAGATAATGACACTGATGAGATACCTGCTGAGCAGAAAGCCAGTGTTCAAGACACGTATGGCTGTGTCAACTGGGCGCCAAAGTTTTTGCCCCTTTCTGAGACTGTAGAGAGTCAGCTTAAGAAAAAAGAAGACATGAAAAAGATGTTCAAAGACAAAAAATATGCTGCAGAAGATGTGAAAGAACTTATCAAGTCCACCTATTACACGCAACGAAAGGACATCAATAAAGGTACAAGCATCCTGAAGCTATGCCAAGAATGGCCTTTTTTGTTCCATGAAACTGGCATGGCAGAACACTTCCAGCAACTTACTGGCATCAGTCTGATGGAAGCCTTCTTCACCAATCTGGACAAAAAGGGGGAGCGCATCGTCAACTTCCTGAAAACTGTTTTTGCTCAGAAAGAAAAACAAGTTCTGGAGTCTCTCCTCAAGTTAGCAAGTGAAAAAGGTCAGTCCAGTGGTTGTACGGAGATGATTCTTCTTCTACTTGCTTTTTTTGGTGAGAAGGAAGAGCATATGTTCCACTATGTTGAGAAGACGAGCCTTGCTGAAGAGGTTGAGATGGAGGATGTGCCAGCAACACTCTGCCTTATTGTGTGTGGTATGTCTGAACCAAGTTGACAAAGTAGTTGAATGGTTCACACGGGCTTTTTGTGATATATATTTGTTCATGTTTTTTATTCAAAGGGTCCTCTTGCTTCACTGCAGACTGCTTCATGTTGAGTATTGATCAGAAGATTATCAATGACCACATCACTGCCTTCTCCTGTGCCATCTGCCTGATGTTTGGCAGTTACTACTGTTTTAATATACACTACCCAGTGGGACTGCGGTCAACACTGGAGTTCCTCCAGAGGTAATTCTTATACTTACACACAGTCTATATTTACCAGCAAGATAAAGTTTTCACAACATAGATCAGAATGTTACTAGTTACCGAAATATAATAAATACAAAAGAAATGGAGGGGAAAAAACTGCTAAATCTAAATATTCATGATAGAAATAATGCCAGTAGAAACTGTGAAAATATTTTATCATTTCTTTGCTGTTGCTGAGAAGTGTTTAAATTGTATATTTTTTATGGCCATGGAGACAGAAGAGTTCTTCAGTCTGTTTGTGAAGCAGGATAGGCACAAAAGCCTGTCACTAAATATTCCTCTGGCTCTGCCACTGAATCCCGCCACCACAAAGCTGGATCTTGTGAAATCTTTCTGTTAAGTCATTTATAAACATAACATTAAATGCAATAAAATTTCTTTTCTTCAAGGTGTTTCTTTTCAATTAATCCGGAGAGAGGAACAAAAGTTGAGCATAGCAAGAGGAGGAAGATCTTTGCGGTCAACCCAAGAGTCCTCACGCTCATCGCTGACCTTGCAGACCATGAGTGGACTTAGACCATACTTTGTGAGTCATGTGATATGATGTGTAATGTTGTTATGTTGCGGTATGTTGAAAACTGCATTTTCTTGGTATTTAAGGTTTACACTGTAAGATTTCACATTTTTCATCTTCATGTTAAATTTTGCAAATTTATGTTAGACATTTTTTTTATATATATGTATATAGCAGATGACAATAACACAGATTTTATGCTGCACCACTGTCACGGCTTAATGAATATGTGGTGATTTACAAGTTTCAAGTCAAAAAACCTGACAAACGTGAACAGTTTAGTTATCTATTTCAGAAAGGTTACAGTGGTGCCCAGCACATTTGTTAGAAAGTTCTTATTTCTGTGTATGTGCCAATTCCATATGATATGGATTATTCATTTGAAACACACTGCACCGGGGTTGAAGTGATAATGTTGTGTCATATCTGTTCAAACTTTTGCACTAATATAAGTGCTTGCTGCTTTTTGGAAGATGTTACAAGTTCTTTGTAATCAGTGTTCACAGGGTTGTGAGAAGTTTGCACAGCCCAAAAAGTTTTCATTAAATGGAAAAAATACAATAAAGTTTGGTTTTTGGATACTTTATGTAAAATTTACTTATACTTTTCTATGTTTTTACCATTAGACAAAACTGGTAACACATTATTTAGCTGCTCTAATCGATTTGATACTTTTACCAAGTAAATGTGCACTTTTTAATTTCACAATTTGCACTAACTAAACATTTCTTTAATGTTTCAATGTTAATTTTTAGCCAAAAAGTTTATTTTTCTTAGTTTTATATAACATTATGGCTTCAAAGTCAGTAATTAACCATAAAATCAGCAATACTGGTGCTCTTTTACCATTAAAGAAAAGGATGAATATCCTACATTTTTACAGTTTTTTCCCTTTGAAAAATAAAGACAAAACATGTATTAATACAGTAATTTAGGGAAATGTTAGCATGGTAAAACTGTTAAATTTACAGTAAAATGTTTTCAAATTTCATGGCATGAACCGCATCTTATATATCAATTTTCGGACAAAATATCATTTTTATAATGGTAATAATAGTAATTTTTACAGTAAAAGGTTAAAAAAACAATTTATTACTGTAGAATCAGCAACACCAATACTCATCTATCGTAATTGTAAAAAATGTCTTACTGTAATTTTGACGGTGAAATTCTGGCAACCACAGCTGCCGGTTAATTACTGTTTAAAATACAGACAAAACCCTGTAATTGTGCAGGAATTCAGTGACATATTTTATAATTTAGACTGTTAATTTTACAACAAAATACTTTCATATTTAATGGCTCTAACTGTATTTGTAATATTGTTTTACTGATAATTTTAGGATAAAACTTGATCAATTTCAATGGTAAGAACTATCAATTTTTACAGTAAAAGGTTGAATAAAACACCATTTATTACTGTAGAATCAGCAATTGTAAAAATTGCTGACTGTAATTTTAACGGTTAAATTCTGGCAACCACAGCTGCCAGTATTTTACCGTAAAAATGACTTTTTTTTTTTTTACAGTGTACCAACGGCTTTTTGTTGTTGTGTTGACTCATTATTGTTCAAGGTGTTATTGTTTTGCATCTGATAACAGAAGGTCTCATCTTTCTTTATGTCTCACTCTCAAAAGCAATCCCCAGATATATAAGGCTTCTTTGTAAAGTGTTCAGAATTTATGGCCAAGTGCTTCTGTGGATGATTAGCATCTCCCATGGTGGCAATGAATACAGATTGCCTAAACACAGCAGTCCATGACTGCCAACAATAAATTTAGCATTCAGAAATATTATTTCCCAGATGTATTAACGGCCCAACAGACTGTACGCTATGATGGTGATGAGGAATTTTACCAAAGGAATCTAACAAAACAGAGATATTGGTGTGAGTCAAGATGTTTTCACCATTTGAATGTCTGATGAAGTAACCTAAAAAAAATCTATCTTTTTCCAAGTGCACGTTTTGTCTAACAGTATCTTGTTTTGTGTCAAATAAATTGTGTAAAAATAATCATGGAAACAATTTGTAGACATTGTTGTAGCTTTTGTGTTTTTGCTTGTCTAATGGCATTGGAAATAGAAATATATGACGTGTTTTGGTTGCGTTTGTAATTTCTCAGCAGCATGGCAAAGTGTTGCCATAAACCAACATCCAGTCATCCTACTGCATATTGCCCTCTGTTACAAATAACATAGGAAGAAAAGCTTTCCCAACATTACCTTCTTCCACATGAGATAGTTCAAAATGTGTAATTTTATTTTGGACTGAGCCAGGCTACCCCCTGTTTATGTCAGGATTTGTCAAAAAAAAAAAACTGTCTCTGGAATGAACATCACAATTCAGAGACACGTAGGTACAGAGGTGGTACCTAAAACTCTGGAGTCACCAAAAACTTCTGGAACCGATCCATAAACTTTCTGATTGCAAGATGACTACTCTTCCCACAGCCGCTCCACTTAGGGTGCTCATATATTTTTAAAAGCACTTTATAGTTTCATCCCCAGATGGCCAGAGAATCTTTGAGAGCAGAAAGAAATGAAACAAGATGGTGGTATGACGGTAAAGTAAACATGCTCCCTCTTGACGGTGTCTGACACAGTCAGTTTTACATCCTTCATCCCAGCATGCTCGCTCTATAGAAAACAAGACCACAGAAAAGGCAACCCCCCCCTACACACACACACACACACACAGTTATTTTATGTTCACACCGGAGTACAACATGTTTTAAATCTGCTAATATATATAACAAGCTTGTGTAGTCATTGCAATAGCATGTTTTATTAACTTGATTTTTGATGTTTGAGTTTATTCTTGGTGTTCTGTTTTCATAATTCTGGACAACACAATGTCCATAGTACATATTATTAATTTCTGATAAGTTCTCTCCATCTAATGTAAGTAATGAATAAGATATTTAATTTTTTAACTTGGTTTATGTTGTGCAATGTTCTGGACAAAAAGATAAAAGCACCTAACAGTGACTGTAAACCATAAAGCCAAAGCATATCTTCAAGTATGCTTGGATTTCCACCTATGATCCATTTTAACTGAACTTCTTAGCCGTACGTGTGTATTTAAAGTGTGGTCGAAAAACCCCCACTCACACACAGTTCACAGTAGGTAAAGGGCTCCAAAAGTAGTAAAAAGCTTCAAGTGAATCAAGATGTTTGCCCTCATTTTTCACGCATTTTGGATCAATCAGATAGCTTTCACACATGAAAAGAACTTAATGTAAGTGCAAATGCACCAGCCAAAGCGCAAATGCTCCCTGACCTTTATGAATGAATATTTGCCCACTAAAAGGAAAAAACAGAGAAGGTGTAAATGCATTAGTGTTCTTGAGACATGTACACGCTGTCAGGTTTGATTCATTTTAGTTGTGTTTGGGTCAGCTGCTTTTGGAAGTACCTTCTTGCAAATTCTGCTCACCGTGATGATGTTGCATGGACATGTGTAGTGATATTCTCTCACAAGTTGACTGGATAAAATTAAATTAAATGTTTGCCGAGTTGCCTACAAGTCCAAAGAAGACTTTTAATGGCTATTTCTCAACAGTGATTTTCTTATTACTCAAAGAAGGCAAGATTAAAGTGTACTACAAAAAGTTTTTATGTTTATACATTCTCCTTCCTGACCTGTGGATCTGTGCAGCTTTTCCAGCTCTTCTTACCCACCCTGTCAGTTTAGATAGATAACCTGTCCTGTTGCAGATGTACTATTTCTACTTTCACACAATAAACTTAACATTCCTCTATGAGATAATACATCATATATCTGAGTTCTTCACAAAACAGCTAAATAAACCCTCAAACAATGGATTCTTTAGATAAAAACTACATGCAAAATTCAATAAAATATATTGAATTGAAATTTTAATTAGGTGTATCAGATCAAAGAATAAATAAAACTCTCTTGCACAGTTGTCAGATTTGCTTTGTAAATTATATGAAAACACTATGAGTAAATTTACTTCCAGTTCACAAATATGCACAACCTTCATCACTTATGATCCTAATAAACATGTGATTGCAATATTAAAAATCAAAATTAAGGTCTAAAGGCACTAGTACTTTTATAAGCATCAGTTTCATAATTTTACTTTTTTTTTAGTCTGCCGTCTTGCTACAAAACATTGGTGTAAATAATAGAGGTGCAAATAAAACTGGTCTTTACAATATAAAAGCCGTTCAGTATATGCTAAGTATCTTCAATCAAAGAAAAAAAGGTTAATTTTTTGAAACCACTTTCCACACCACTGGCCATAAACTGAAATTCTTTCCACGCTTCATGAAATGTTGTCACCGATGCACATCCTCAACCTGGAACCATACCTGGAGCAAGTCTTACATCCGACCAACTCCTGACTCTGTTATCTCTCTGCCACAGGGTTGAACACTCAGGCTGTTCAGGTTAATCATTTTGACGGGGTTTTTTTTCCCTGCACGAACATATCTTACCCCCAACCCCTCCTACCTCAGTTGTTGCACACAATAGTTTTCAAATGTTTTATATGATGATCTGCACCAAGCAGTCAGATAAATAACACACTTGAGAGGTGCGGCACTGTTACTGTGATAAACTAATATTTATTAAAAATAAAAACTTGAGCTAAATTTTAGTTAACATTTAAACATTTGAATAATAACCTTGTAAAAAAGGTACACAGTAGTGCATAACTGGATGAAAAAATTTGTTTAATTTATTTCATTCATTATAATTTTGATCTTTACTCTAAAACTCTAATCAAATCCATTCCAGCCACCTTCCACATTACATCTGTAAACAGTACAGATTTTCTGTGCAGACCTAAGAAGTTTTTAGAGAATATTAGTGAACAAACAGCAACATGAAGACCCAGGAACACATCAGGGAGACCAGGGATGCAGGTGCAGAGAGGTTCAAAGCAGTGCTAGATTAGATATCAATATTTCACGCTTTTAACATCTCATAGAGCACTGTTCAATCAACGGCACAAGCCAAAACTTACCAAGACTTGACTGTCAAACTACACACTAGAGCCAGGCAAAGAAACCATTAATCAAAGACATAGCTAGAAAGTTTCATTGTTTCTCTAGAAGAGTTGCAGAGAACCATTACTCAGTTAGGAAAATCTGTCAGCATGACAACGATTAGCCATGTGCTCCATTAAGCAGC
Source organism: Xiphophorus couchianus (assembly GCF_001444195.1). Lineage (NCBI taxonomy): Eukaryota > Metazoa > Chordata > Actinopteri > Cyprinodontiformes > Poeciliidae > Xiphophorus > Xiphophorus couchianus. Next base: position 21,264,820 of record NC_040239.1, read on the forward strand.
TCTTGTATCTGTTGTGGCTGAAATGTTGTAACTTCCGAAGACAAATGGGGCATGGTAAGGAAAGGAACGTGTCAGGAAAATGTGAGTCAATCTTAACTAATTATTTAACTAATAGTTTTAATGTTGCAATTATTTTTTTGTCTGAGAAAAAACATATTCACTTGTTAGAATGTCCCAGTCAAAATTCTGACCTTGTGCAAAAAAGAATAGACACAATTTCCATTCCATTACATGTTTGAAGCTGGAAGAAGCATCTTCCAAAATGTTTTGCAGTCAAATGTGGTTCTACAAAATATTAATTCATTTGGCCTGAATATAAATACAAGCTGAACTTTTTAGTTTGTAATATTTCACAAACCACATTTCCTTCCTTTTCCATTTCAAAATTCTGACCTACTCTGAACATTGAAGGAACGTACTTCACAACAAAGAGCAGATATTAGTGCAAACGTCTGAGAAAACCACATTTTATCCAGACATTTATTGTGCTTGAATGCAAGAGTGTTACAACCTTTTTGACTTCTCATGTAGAAAAGCTTACCTTGTATAAAAGCTGTCCCGCAGCGAAGGTCAACATATCATGGCTAATCTACAACACAGGGCCTTATGGCTTCTAGATTCAATTACTTTATCTACTTCTTTTTACCTACCCTGTGATTAATGAAAGTCCAGCCACAGGAAGGAGGACCAGTGAAGGTTACACTGCTGTTCACACATGCAAATGCCCGCAAGTATGCACACAATCACACATTAATATGCCACGGTTTCACTATTAAGCATAATTTTGGTAAAATTGCATGGAGATGATTTCCTCGCAGTGAATTGTTGTTTCTCAAAGGCTTTATTATAATGGCTACAAATCAATACGTTTTAGCTTGTGTAATCATGTAAAAACAATAACAAAAAATGAAAGAAAAATTAAATAATTTTTGTTCACTTAACAGTGATAATAAGAAAACATTCATGCATGAAGTTTGTTTTATTGCACCTCTGCTCCTTCTCATTTTTACTTTTTATATTTTTAGTAGTAACATCCCAAGGTAATGAATTATTTCACCGACTGTCTTCTGCTTTTAGTTTGCACATTAAATTCTCAGCCTTTACTTTATAAATCTTCTAAGACATCTAACTCTTTTTTTCCCCTTGCTTCTGTGAAACATGCAATTGATTAAAGTGCAGTGGCCATAACTTATCATTAAATCTGTGCTGTTGGTGTTGAGAGAACCGTCCCAAAGATAGAAGGGATTTTATGCTTTCCTATGTTTCGTACGTGAAGTACCTCATAATTTTGTATATTTGACAAAACATATGACACAGTTCTATTCTAAATAATACTTTTGTGTTTAAAAACAGTGGATAAAGCACTCAAATGCTTTTAAAAATGTGCATTTTCACGTGAAGCATCCCATTACAAATCAAAAGATCAAGAAAAATGTTTCAATTTGTGATCAATCTGCAGAAAGAAAAACCGAGTATTCAAAAAGTCTGCTTGCTTCATTTACTTCCAGCTTTTCTAGCACTGGACCACCGAGCTTGTTTTAGGTTTTGGGGGTTGTCTGACAAGCTGCCTGAGGCCCACAAACCCAAACAGAACAAACTTGCTTTTATCGGTTAGGTTACAAAATGTTGCTCAATGTCTCTTAAGGCCTCTCAAAGTCTTATTTGGCTAACAGAAACCTCTTTATCTCATTCCATCTCTACATCTTCACCTATTGCCCAAAAGAGTTTGGACTCTGTGGATACTATTAAACAGCTTCCAAGAGGTTTTGAGTTACACTTGAGCTTTTATAAAATGAAATCAAGATTGTATTATGCTTTGTTTTCTTTAATGTACATTGTTGTGGATTTTGTCGAGTTACCCTTTTTGTTCAATAGTTTGTGACATCCATCTGTGAGAACAAGTCACATAAACTTTCACTAACTTACTTACCAACTTTATGACAATAGCTTGGCTTCACATACTTGTTACAGCCCTGACAGGTAAGCTGATTATTGTATATGCATTATAACCATTCTTCCATGATTGACATTAGTTTGTTTTTTTCCCCCCCTCTTTATATTTTTGGTCTCCTTTCTAAGACATCTGAAATCAATTTCGCCGAGCAGCCAACATGTTTTGCAATTCTTCATAATTTGTCCTTTCTAATCAGCTGTTTACTCTAAAAACAGTTCTTTAAAACTGTGTGACTCCGATGCACTATAAGCAGCATGAACTGTGACTTGGTAAGCAGAACTGTGACTATAATAATAATAATAATAATAATAATAATAATAATAATAATAATGGAGGAAGGGGGTTGCGGTCTAAGAGAGAAACTCAAATGATTGACTTTTCCCTAACCAAGGGACGAGGAGAGCCTTGGTCCCTAACTTCAGGTCGACAGTTTAACACTGCATGTTTCTCAGAATGAATGATCTCAATGATAAAAGTTCACACTGCTATTATTTGGATCACTCCCCTTTAAATTAATTACTCAATTACAGAGTCAGCAGAATGCATCATGTGACTGATAAATATTTGAAAATGTAGAAGTATAATTTATCCATCCATTTTCTGTACACCCTTGTCCCTAGTGGGGTCAGGAGGGGTGCTGGTGCCCATCTCCAGTGAACGTTTCGGGCAAGAGGCGGTGTACACCCTGGACAGATCGCCAGTCTGTCACAGACAGACAGTATAATTTATTCCAAACCAAAAACACTGATCATTCTGGCAACTGAACTTGGACTATGTGCATTTTGAACAAATATTTGTATGACTTGAAAAATGTCCAAAGTAGTGTCTACTCTTTACACAACACTTATAAAAGCAACTAAGCTGCATGCAGGCTCGCTTGTCTATACAGGTTTTATCAAGCTACATAACTCATTTACTGGTTCCATTCACCAATCTTTCAAAGTTTTCTGTCGTAAGACGTTTATTTATTTACACTCCATCTGAGCTGTCCCTTTGGTATTTTCATTCACTTTCTGGTAGTATGGAAAGTGTGCAGAGACAAAACAAACTCAGTTTCCAAATGTAGTGCTGAAATGTTCAGGAACTTCAACGTTGGGCTCCAGTGACATTGGACATGTGCCATCTATGCTTTTAAAACTTTACTGGGAACTGAGCAACGCTCATTATCTTTTAAAATATCCCATAAAGTGTCAAAGTAAATAAAATGATCATGACCTGAAGTAACTCTAAAACATTTGCAGTTTTATTTTTATTTCTGCTAATCAACAGACAAAAACACTCATGTGTGTTCCAGATGGCTGATTCTTATACTGTATTTAAAGGTCGTTGTGTTGAGAACCCCATTTATCTTAATGGCTATTTCATGGAAAATCACACACAGTTGTAGCAGGATTAGAAGCAGGATTGGCAAGAAACAAAACATTGCAGGAAAATATTTAAACACCTCACTCATTTTATCTCATGTCTGTCTGCCGGTTATGATCAGAAAGAAAGAGCTTGTAGTTCAAGTGGTCTGCAAAAATCCATGCTCGACTAACTGAGGCACCTTTTCCCCTCTTCACTTTTCTTTGTGCCTCGTTTTGTGACAGCACCTCAGGCCAAAACTTGGATCCGGCGGGAGGAATTGGTGTGAGGAAAATTCATGCAGTCAACAGCTAGCCATGCACAGGTAATCAAATCAAGAAATGACCCTTGTCTGCACAAGACACAGCAGTCAGGGGAAAATAACATGCACAGTAATTTGCAGTATGACACATAGACTTTTAAACCAATGTTTTAAACCAGAAACTAAATTTTTCCAAAATTTAGCCCCCAAAGCTTGAAGAAATACTGAATTGGTATGCGTTTTTTTTTGTGTTTTTTTTTTGCATGTAAAGTAACTCAAAATTGCATTTTCATGTCTTAATATCTTATACACATTGCATTGCAAACCCTTAATATTTGTCCTGATTACTTCAAACAAAAACCTCGGTGTATTTTAGTGGGATTTTATTTGGCCAAAACAACATTCCACATAATTTTGATAAGATTAGGTATAATCTTAATTTTGAAAAAGAATTAAGATTATACCTGATTTTTATTTACACATTTTACTAATAAAACCTAAAAAGTGTTTGTGAATTTATTCATCTCCCTTTACTATAGTACCCAAAATAAAATGTACTGTATGAAACTGCCTTCAGAAGTCACCTAATCACTGCTGAATCTACCTGTAATTTATTCTCATTGGGCTCTGCCATAGCAAAGCATAGGAGAGCATTGCATTTGCAAAGCAAGGCATTATACCGCTGCGTGCACCCCCACAATATATATCAAAACATGGATGCGGGCTATTACTTCTGTTGGCATTTCAAGTAACCATGGCGACGTAATTAGCGAAGAAACGAGCCAAATTAAGATCAAAACGAATTCTGACAGTTTTGTGGTCAGTTAGATAAAATTTTGTCTCCCCCACTGTGTCTCACTCACACATGACAGTTTTCAGAGAGGATTAGTTACCATAGCGACAGAACACTGAGGAGAGCAGAGATGTAGAGAACTACAGAAATGGCGGAACGCTCAGTTCCTACAGAGGAGGGCAGAGCTTCCAGTCACAACTACAGACACGCCAGCTTGGTGGAAAACTTACTACAGACAAGTATGTATGCTTTAATTTATTTACCCCCAATGACAAAAAAGAAAATAATAATAATTTTCCTACTGCACAATTCTACAATAACAATATTTGCTGTTAATCTGTTGCTAAGAGGTGAGCGTGTTTTCTGGTAACCAAGTGCCACGAAGTAAACATCTGATTTTTACTTCTGCAAAATTTACCAACTGTAAATTTCTTGTGTCTAAGCAGTTGTGTATTTCAAAAGAGCTTATGTCTTATAAACAACAATTAATTTGGTGTTAAGAGATTAGCTTTTTTTTCTGGTAACGAACTTCCACGAGGTATAAATCAGATTTTTACTTTTGTATTAAATGTCCATTTTATATTTACCACCAATAAAAGAAAAAAAACATTTTTTTTTTACTTTTCTGAAAAATTCACTAACTGCACAATTCTTATTAAGTAGTAAGTAGTGTAAGATAAGTAGTATTTCAAAAGAGCAGAAGAAATCTTATGTTTTTTGAACAATAACAATATTTGCTGTTAATCTGTTGCTAAGAGACGAGCGCGTTTTTCTGGTAACCAAGTGCCCTGAAGTAAACATCAGATTTTCACTTTTGCAAAATTTACCAACTGTAAATTACTTGTATCCATGCAGATTAGCAGTATTTCAAAAGAGCTTATCTTATATTTTATAAACAATAATATTACTAATTGTTAATTTGGCGTTAGGAGATGAGTGTTTTTTTCTACAAACGGCCACAAAGTATAAATCAAAGTTTTACTTTGTGTTGAATGTCTGTTTTATAATATATTCACCACCAATGGCAAAAGGTAAATAAAAAAACATCACTTTTGCGAAATTTACCAACTGTAAATTACTTGTGTCCAAGCAGATGAGCAATATTTCAAAAGACATAATGTTTTATAAACAATATAACTTGTTATTAATTTGGTGTTAAGAGAAGAGAGTTTTTTTCTGGTAATGAACTGCCACAAAGTATAAATAAAATTTTTACTTTTGTGTTGAATGTCAGTTTTATCTACGACCAATGACAAAAAAAATATTTTCACTTTTCTCCAACTGCACAATTCTTGTTAAGTAGTAAGTAGTGTAAGACAAGTAGTTTTTCAAAAGAGCAGAAGAAATCGTATGTTTTTGAACAATAACAATATTTGTTGTTAATCTGTTGCTAGGAGATGAGTGTGTTTTCTGGTAACCAAGTGCCACATCTTATCTTATTTTCACTTTTGCAAAATTTACCAACTGTAAATTTCTTGTGTCTAAGCAGGTAAGCAGTGTTTCAAAAGAGCTTATGTTTTATGAACAATAATTAATTTGGTGTTAAGAGATGAGCTTTTTGTTCTGGTAACAAACTGCCACGTAGTATAAATCAGATTTTTACTTTTATGTTGAATGTCTGTTTTATAATATATTCACCACCTATGACAAAAAAAAAGTAACAATCAGAATTGATGGAGAGATGAGTGAAGCAATTCAAAAAGATGTTTTGTAAGAGATCTAAGACTGGATAAAAAGTTCAACTCCCAGGAGATGACAATAATAAACATTCAGCCAGAGGTACTATGGCACTGAGTATGTGTGGCAAGACAAGAGAAACGATATTCCTGGATACTCTCCATCCAATCTGACTGAACTTGAACTATTTTGTGAGGAATGGGCAACATTTCCATTCTATGGATATGCAAATCTGCTAGAAGAGACACAAAGAGACTTGCAGCTGGAATTGCACCTCCATTGCACCCCCATCACACACCAAAATATGCTTACACAAAATATTGACTCGAGTGAACATATATTTTTAAATATATATATTTTTAGAGTTTTGAAAAGCATATTTTCTTCTTTTTCAACTTTACATTTATACCATACTTTGTGTTGCTCTATCACATAAAATCCCCAAAACATCTCAAGTTTGAGACAAAATATGTAGGTGTTTAAGAGGCATGAATACTTTTAGCAAAGTTGGTAATTTGATAGGTTCTTCAACAAAAAAAAAAACAGTGATGAGGTTGTGCTCTGGCACACAAGTGACTATGAAATAATGAAAAAAAACTGAAAATAAAAGTATTTAAAATATAGTGCTAGACCTATTTCAACTGCTAACACTTCCTCTTCATCTCCATCTGATGAGAAGAAAATCACCAAAATTGATCATGCACTATATTTTCACACTGCTTAGTTGAAGGGTACTCTTGAAGGTTGAGAGTGATTCCTCTGTGATATGCACATACAAAGAAACAGCAGATTTATTGTCCTTCATCTTTGTAGAATTCCACAATTATTTATACTGAATTTAACGCAAGGCTGAAGATAAAACAGGAGGCAAAACTCTGATGCTTCCATGACATCTGGGCATCCCTTTGCCTTCCCAGCCCCATTGACATGACTCCAGGCATAGGATGACAAAGGGAAGTCCACAGGCCACATGATTGGCAGAGGAAAAAAAGCAAAAACAAAGTACATCTGCAGAATTTCTCAACTCCAGACCGTTTTCCTGAGTCCTCAGAGCTTAAGTGCAGTTTGATTCAGCATAGCCTTACAATGTCAGTATCACCAAACATCAGCAAATATTCTGGCAGTGAACAAAAAATGGTTCTGACAATTTTGATAATGGCATTTCACTTGAACTTGCTTCCTGACATTCTGGGAGCTTTCTGCAGCTCTTAAATAAGCAGTGACGTCAAGTGAAGTGCTTTTGTTTCTTCACCACACCCAAAGGGATATGGCATGAGCTGCCTGTGTTCAGAGAAAAGCTATTATAACAAATAAAACATGACTGTAAAGATGTTTATTTAGTTATAATTTGGTTCACGCCAAGAATCCTGCTTAGGTGCTGCTTCACTGTGGATTCTTGTTTGTGTCATGTGAGAAAAGGGGAGAAAGACAGAAGAATACAAACAGCCTAGTTTTTCTGTTGTTCTTTTGGTGAAGAACAGTCCAAAGTGTTCAGAAAAATACATTTTTGAGAAGCTCTTCACTTATGGAGCCACTACTGCCATTATCTCTGCTTATCATTTGTCCATCCATCTATCCATTTTCTTCCGCTTTGTCCGGGGTCGGGTCGCGGGGGTAGCAACTTAAGAAGGAAGGCCCACACTTCCCTCTCCCCAGCCACTTGTTCCAGCTCTTCCGGGGGAATCCCAAGGCTTTCCCATGCCAACCGAGAAACACAGTCCCTCCAGCGTGTCCTGGGTCTTCCCCGGATGACCAAGTTTCTCATCCTATCTCTAAGGGAGAGCCCAGACACCCTACGGAGAAAACCCATTTCGGTCGCTTGTATCCGCGATCTTGTTATTTCGGTCATGACCCAAAGCTCATAACCATAGATGAGGGTGGGAACGTAGATCGACCAGTAAATCGAGAGCTTCGCTTTTTGACTCAGCTCTCTCTTCACCACGACAGACCGGTACAGCGCCCGTTTCACGGCAAACCCTGCGCCAATCCGCCTGTCGATCTCCCGTTCCCTTCTTCCCTCATTCGTGAGCAAGATCCCGAGATACTTGAACTCCTCCACTTGGGGCAGGACAACTCCCCCCCCCGACCCGGAGAAGGGACTCTACCCTTTTCCGGCTCAAGACCATGGCCTCGGATTTGGAGGCTCTGATCCTCATCCCGGCCGCTTCACACTCGGCTGCGAACCGCTCCAGCGAGAGCTGCAGATCACAACTTGATGAAGCCAATAGGACCACATCATCCGCAAAAAGCAGAGACGCGATCCTAAGGCCACCAAAATGGATCCCCTCAACGCCTTGGCTGTGTCTAGAAATTCTGTCCATAAAAGTAATGAACAGAATCGGTGACAAAGGGCAGCCCTGGCGGAGTCCAACTCTCACCGGAAACGAGTCTGGCTTACTGCCGGCAATGCGGACCAGACTCTGACTCCGGTCATACAGGGACCTGACAACCCGTATCAAAGGGCCTGGTACCCCATACTCCCGGAGAATCCCCCACAGGGCTCCCCGAGGGACACGGTTGAACGCCTTCTCCAAGTCCACAAAACACATGTAGACCAGTTGGGCGAAGTCCCACGCACCCTCCAGGACCCTGCTGAGGGTGTAGAGCTGGTCCAGTGTTCCACGACCAGGACGAAAACCACACTGCTCTTCCTGAATCCGAGGTTCGACTATCCGACGGACCCTCCTCTCCAGGACCCCTGAATAAACCTTGCCAGGGAGGCTTAAGAGTGGAGCACACCCTCCGGTCCCCCTTTTTGAACAGGGGGACCACCACCCCAGTCTGCCAATCCAGGGGAACTGACCCCGATGTACATGCAATACTGGAGAGTCGGGTCAGCCAACACAACCCTACAACATCCAGAGCTTTAAGGAACTCCGGGCGGATCTCGTCCACCCACCGAGGAGATTTTTAACCACCTAGACAACCTCGTCCCCAGCGATTGGATAGCCCAACCCAGAGTCCCCAGGCTCAGCTTCCTCAGTGGAAGGCATGTTGGTGGGATTGAGGAGGTCTACGAAGTATTCTGCCCACCGGCCCGCAACATCCCGAGTTGAGGTCAGCAGCACACCATCCCCACTATAAACAGTGTTGGTGCTGTACTGCTTCCCCCTCCTGAGACGCCGGATGGTGGACTGGTGGACTTATTTGTTTCCCCCCATAAAAAGGTACTGCTTGATTGGTGCTTCTCTCTTTTCCATTTTCTTTTCCTCTTTTCCTCTCTTTTCCCTTCTCTCTTTTCAATTTCTGTCCTCATAAGTCCCAGTTGGTCACAGCAGACCATCAGAACATTTTATTTTTTCTCTCGGGTTCAGAATTGAAACAGAAGAAGCGTTTACTGAAAAAGAGATTTTAAAAGCCAGAATAAAGTTGAATGAAAATGCACTCAGACAATGTTAATGTTTTAGAGATATGGTGGCCTGTAGCATAAGCCACCTAAAGCATAATAGCATCATTTATTTTGAAGGGGAAAGAAGGAATGTGGCTGACAGCCTCATGTTGTGAGGCTTTTTCGCTGATGGAGCATCTGGTGTACTTCACAAAATAAAAGGCATCAGCAGAAAAGAACATTAAGTGGAAATGTTGATACAAAGTTTTATGACACTAAAACTTAGGCACAAATGGGTCTTTCAAATAGACGATGACCCCAAGAATACCACCAAAACAGTTAGAAAGTGGCTTAAGGACAACAAAGTCAATGTTTTGGGATGGCCATCACAAACTCTGCATCTCAGTCCCTTAGAAAATTTGTTAGCAAAGCTGTAAAAGTGGGTGAATGTGAGCAAGATGGCCCATAAACCTGAATCAGTTACACCAGTTCTGTCAGGAGGTTTTAGGACACCCAATATGCTTGACCCAAATCTCACAGTTTAGAGGTGATAGTACCATATACTAAAAAATGTAAACTTTTGAATTTGAAGAGAAATATCTTGCTCATTATTCTAATATTTAGCAAATGCACAACTGTTAATTTGGTATGATAATCTAACCTAAAACTGGAGATTTATCTTATATAATAATCAGGCAATTTTGCAGCAAGAGCTGCTGAATGGAGATGCAGCTGCTCTTCATGTAAAAAAGGTTGTGTGTCTTTTACATACTGAATCATTATTTTGTTTCAACTGAATTGAAACTAATAAAATAAAATAAAATTTAATTCACTAAAATCAAAAACCGTTTAAACTATTTCCGCCCCAAGTGATATGCACATTCAAGTCCAACTAATACTTATAGATTTTAAATTTTCATATTTCTATGTGCTGTAGTTATCGAGCATATTTATTTAAAGATTAAGTCCATCTGATCTGTCAGAAATTAAAAAACAATCCCAATCAGGGAGCGCTTAAGGTTTCAAAGGTTAATAAAGTTTTTTTTTTTCTTTTCTGGTGTCTAAATATAAACTGACAGCATGAGTTCTGGAGAAAATGGGTGAGGGTAATCTTAGACTGTTGCTATAAAAAAGACAACCCAGTTATATGACAAGTATTATTCATCATAACCTAAGAACTAAAGCTTCATTATGATAGTTATTTTGAAAACATGGCCCGTAGTTGAGCGAACACATAGTCTGTGGTAGCCCTTTCAGATATGTTAAAGGCCACTCACGTGTGTTGATCTTCTGCAGGGAGATGTGTTTCTCCAGCTGGCGTCGCAGTTTGACTTCAGCTCCGTACTTTCCTGTTGTGCCATTGTCTGCCAGGATGAAGTGGGAGTGGAGACTGTTGAGGACCGTCAGCTTGCTCATGGGGTTGGACATGGTTTGGTACGGACGCACCACCTTGCCAAAGAGGGAAGTCAGAGAGAGTGAGAGAGAAGAATAAACACACAAAGTGAAAAGTGTTAACCTGGCAAAGAGGTCTGTTTATGTGGAAAAATCGGGCAAGTTGCTGTTAAAACAGCAAGAGGAACTGTGAATGGTGAAGCGCTTTTTTTTTAACGTCAACAAAATAAGATGAAGTAACCGATTCCAGTTAACACTACAGTCAAAATTTAAAAGGAAACGAAAGAAGATTTTCTGTTGAAGAAATCGCATTGTTTTAATGGAACACTTTAATTTTGCTCAACTTATCCTATTAATGTCAGTAAGAATCTTTCTGTCATCTACACAAGCAATTACTTGGAAGTATTTTCCAAGTGTTTTGAAACTTTAAGCTCAGCTTTTTGATTGCACCTAAACATCCTTGCCATGTTATACCAACTTAAAGCTAAGAGAGACTGGTGGATTCACGATCAAACAAATCTCGCGAGACAAAATGTCCCACAGGGCATGGATAATGAGGCACAACATGTGAGGTTTAACAAGACATGCTTTCAACACATCCAAAGGAGTTATTTTGAAGAATTTTGATCAAAGATGCACTGCAAATGGGTTCACTCTTTTTTATGTTATTAGTATTGCAAGTGTCAGCAGACGAGAAGAACATGTGACCATCAACCTCCATGTTGGGGCTTAGACGCATGGGAGGATCCATGCTTCAAACACTCTCTTATCGTCCTTTCTTGATAAATACCAACTGGACCCGTTTGCTTTTTTTCCTGTGCTGCCCCATCCACACTCTGTTCTTCCTCATCCTCCTGGTTGTCTCTCTTTCAGGGGAACTTTAAGAACTCTTGCAGATCACTGTTAACCAGTTATTGCCTTACAACCAGAGATTTTGACTTCCTATATAAGTCTAAACAGACTTCATGTCTCACTGAGATTTACCTGTATAAATATGAGTGAAAATAATCTCCAATAATTTTTTTTCTCTAAAATATTTTTACTTTAACATTCAGTAGCATTGTTTGAGCTCTACACTTAAAAGCTTTACAGACATTCGTCAGGGTTCCTATGCATTTTTAATGCCAAAAATGATTGCTTTTGGTAGATTCAAAATTCCAGTTTTTAAAACTACACACTAAATACAAATGTTTACTGTGAACTCATGACAGATATTTCTGAAGCTAGCTAGCCTGGTGGTTGGCTGGATGGATAGATCCATCCATTGCCTATTTTTCATGATCAGATTGCAGCGCTATAACAACCCTCTCCTTTAAACTCTCTACAACTTATTCCAGAGACCCTCTACAGAGTTCTGGGTTTGCCCCAGGGTCCTTTGACTGTGGGATGTGTTTGTAAAATCTCCTAAAGGAAGAAACCAGGAAGCAACCTGATCAGATACCTGAACCACTTCAAGTGACTCCTTTCAATCCTCCAGAGGCGTATCCTCTGCTAGCTTTTCATATTATTTCCTAGAACCCAACTCCTTTTTACACTTGTGAGATTAAAAATCCAAAGCAGAGCCTGATGAGTTCATACGATCACTTATTTTACACCACATATTTATTTAATGCAACTATGACAAGAATGAATAGCACAGAAAACTGGACTGATATTTATAAATGACCAAGAGTTTCTTGCTGGAGCTGGAGCACGGTGAACTGGAGCGTGCCTAACAATATGAGGTAAACTCATCTCATCATTAGGCGCACAGTTAAGACTAATCAAGTGAGAAAATAAGTCCCTCAGCATTCGATCATCCTATTTCAGCCACTGACATTAATTGGTTCTGCTTGACTTGTTAGCAGGACAGAGTGTGGCACATTCTGATGAAATCTTAGCCAAACCACAAACCGCGAATCCCAGAAATTTCAAGAAGTCAGCATGAGCTCCACGGTCTTATTAGGATCTGCCAGCTCTGTGACTCCCCGTGAAGGAGTGTTTAACGGAGATCGGACTGCCTAACTCTGCAGCTTGGTTAATGAGCTAAACCCTGGGGCAAAGGTCTGATAGGCACAGCGTCTAATAGGAGCTAATCACAAAAAATATTATCTTTTAAAAAGTGTTTTGTGACATGTTGATTGGCGTGTGGCAGTCTGAACATCTAGCTACACAAATGCTAAAGAATGCAACTTCCTACTGAATGTTAAGTCTGGCTGAGACTTACATCTTTGCCAACAAGGTCCTCCTGATTTTCTACGATGCCCCATGGAGCTATTCCAATGGTGCAGATTTTGCCCCTTGATTTGGAGGCGTGGTCTTTCAGTGCGTCCCCCACATGGCGGATCACCCCTGCGTTTGAGAGATCCAGAGAGAGACAAAAAAAGACATGTTTTGTCACAATCAATTAACAGCTCAATGCCGCAGTCATGCACTCTGTTGTGATATTTCGACAGCATCTATTAGGAGTCAAGGAAACATGTGAATAGACACCCACACAGGGCCACACACACACTTCTTCAAGCATGTAGGTGTCGTCCTCAGGGGAGAAGCTTTCAGACCTGGAGGCCATCTTATCACATTTCTCCAGCTGACATTCATTCTTTCTCTACCTCCACCCACTGTCCATCCAATCCAGCCATCCATCCATTATTCAAGCCTCTCTCTTGCTTCTGTACCCATTCTGTCACTAAATCTCACTTTCTTTTCCTTTTTGTATTCAAGTGTGGGCATCCTCCATCACTCGATATTGTTCTATTTCCCGTTTGCCTGTTTTCATCTGAGTTATTAAAGATTACAACCCCTGCTGTTTATTTTTTCTTTGACTCCACTAAAATAAATCTTTATGTGCTAAAAATACACATTCTTGTGCTTTAAAAGCAAAGAACAGAAGCTGGGGTTATATCGAACACTAAGTGAGGTAAGGGTGAATTAAAATATTTCTCAAATGTAATGACAATACTACCTCAAATTTCAAAGTTCAAGTGGAAAAAAGGTGATTTTCTTTGTAACGTAATTGACAAACATTTTCAGTTGTTATCTAATTTATTAAAGCTACATGACCGGAAATAAAACTTCTGGTTAGACACTTAGATACAACAATAATTGAAAGGACTAAAACATGTTTTTGTTCTCCAGAGGAATTCAGCAACTTAACCTTGCTGTACACTGGACATTGTTAAAATGTTGACTGTATCATTTTAAACAATTACTTCATCTGTTTCCCTGAAACCACATGGCCTATTATTTGTTTTTCATGACATAGTGCATGGATTTATGACTTTAATGCTTAAAATGAGGCCTTTCAGGTTGCCTGACATTAATTAAATTCAGTGTCCTCTAATAAGTCATTGACCTCACTTCATATGTCTGGTGCTACTTTAAGTGTGTGTAATTTAAGTTGAGTGAGCAGAATCTGCCAACCACCCACCGAGCGCTATGACAGGGATCCAGCGGTTCATCATCCTGAGAGCCCATATCGGCTTGACAAAGAGCTCTTTAATAGCTAATCATTCATGTGAAACAGTTCCACACACTCATCATGCTCCTGCTAGAAGTGCCCACTTCATTTGTAAAATGAGAATTTGGCTGCACAGAGCAAGCGAAATTCAATATGAAGAGTTCATCATTTCATTTATCGAGTTAAACTCTAGATGTGTTATAAACACAAAAAGGAATTTCACTTCACCTTACAAATGTTCAATATTTACATTTCTATCTCCTTTTTGTTTTACCTGTGTTAACTCCTCCTGTAAATATCCAGGCCCCTGTCGTCATGGCTGCCTTGATGAGCCCTTTGCCAAAGACCTGCTTGAGCTTAGGCTGTAACTCGAAGTTCTGTAGGCCTCCATGGACTGAGATGAGCAGCTTAGGAAGCTCCAGCTGCCACTCCTTGGTCATCAGGTGGAGCAGCAAGTCAGGCTTAGTGTCATAAGACACTCGCACATACTGTGAACATAGCAAGATAAGCATGGTGTAAGCAGAGAAAGTGCTTTGTATGAGTACTGACACTCCAGGAAATGTCCATATATTTTTGTTAGAACCGCAAAGGTGTAAATTAAAATAAATATACGATATCTATTTAGTGCAACCAGTGGCACTGGGAAGGCTGATATTGAGGAAAGCATGTCGAAAAAGGCGTTCTGTTTAATGGATGAAAATTTATACGTAAGAACGTCTTTTGAGTTCTTACATAATTTGTTTTGCTTTGCATTTTAACCAATATGAAAAAATATTAATTGGCTAAACAATCTGAAAAATGTTTATCTATGTTTATCTAAGCCTTTATGTGACTTCTTTCCAAGAAAATTTATTTCACATACCCACACTTCTAACATTTTCTTCTCTTTGCCTGTGCTGCCAACTGAGAGTCTATTTATATTCTGTTTTTATACAGAATATAAATACTGTAGATTCTTTTCTTTTTATATTCTGTTTATTCCATCACTACCTCAACTAACAATACAGAACCGCTGGCATTTTTAAAGACTATTGTCTGTTCCCAGCACTCAACCTGGTATAACTCGTAATCAGGTTAAGCAGGCTGAATGGCTTCCTGCAGTTTACTTATTTATTACTGTTCAGTGGAGAATAATCCAGTTGAAGGCTAAACCTCTATGTATATGTATATGAATGATTGTAAACAAGAGACAGTCCAATGTAGTTGTGGTTTCTCCAAAACACCAAAGTAGTTCTGTAATTTTGAATTGAATCCAGCAGTAGAAATATTTACTTTTGGCGTTTGCAGTGTACAAAACACTGGGTGACCCATTTTCATTGACTGGACATACAAATAAGCCATTTTGAACCAATAGGCAAATGTTTTATTGATTTATTCGATTATTTTTTGTGTAGCCCCATGCAGTGTGTTGCCCTGAGCAGAAAACCGTGCTTTCCATAGCTTATTTAGCCAGTTAAAGTCATGCTGCTTGAGAAAGACTTTCTTAAGACGAACAATATTATGAGATTTTAATACTGGAGGTTTTGTTACATATCATCCAGCTACACCAATAAAATACAACTGTCAACACTGAAGCAACTCACCATGGCTTTGTTGGAGTGTCCTCCTCCCTGGAACTCGATGGTGCCGAAGGCATCGGTGGGGCTGAGCTGTGTGTGCTTGCTGATTGACCATTTTTCTGACAGGCTGTCATTCTTGGCCAAACGCTCTGCCTTGTCATTTTGACTGGATGAGATACCTGGCGGCAAACCCACATGCTGACCTATGAGACGACCGCAGCAGCACCTGGACGGGGAGGAAAAGGTCAGAGCCACGTTAAGACAGCTGTCTTACACGGGCCTTTTCCTGACATAATTGAAATGCTGCGACTCGTGAGCCCTAAGCAAAGTGGCTCTAACAGTAAGAATGAGAAGGGAGACCGTGGGAGAAAGTGATGGAGAAGAAGAGTGTGAAACGCTTCCATAAGCGTGTGTAAGAGGTGGGCAAGGCTGAAGTGGCAGCTTGTCATCTCGCTTTTATCTTCTCATGGAGGAGAGATGAAGGATTTGCAGGCCTGTGGAGCATCTCACCGACACCGTCCCTTTTTTTGTTTCCTATTCTTAAAACACCCGTCTGCTTTCCTGTCTCTCTGGTCTCCTTCTCCATTTCTGCAAACCGAGACTTGGCAGAATGAAGGTCATGAATTGTGCTCTTCCTAAATGAGGAAATACTTATTCAGAAGCTGCTAAATGCAGTTTTCAAGATATTGTGATTAAGGTAGAAAGAGAGTGCTTGGAGGAAGAGTCAGGAGGCTTTGATTTTCAATTCATTTCTCCATCATCTCTCACCAAAGCTTCTTTTTCGCCCTTTGTCAAAAGTGTAAATGAAGTATCAACGCTTCTGACAAAAAAAAGTTGATTTTGTAATGAGAAACATCTTTTTCCAGCTTCTCCAGCTTCCTACTGCTCTCGGCATCCACTTGATTTTGTGTAGCCATGCTAATGTTGTTTATCAAGAAGCCGTGAGTTTTTTCTTGCATATGTTTGAGTTTGTACGGTGCTTAAATGAAATCAGCTAAACCATCTGAGTTTGTTTTTGCAAAAATAAAGATACATCCTCTTAAAGTGCTGATCTAACCATGTTGCTTTCTGCAGTCTCACAATCATACACAGTGAATTCAAAAGCTTTTTTTTTTTTATCTTAGACATTTGTTGGACCAAGCAAAATGTAAACGTTTATATTACAAGTAAAGCTGAATTTTAAACAACATCCTTCGGAATAAAAAAAACAAATCCTCTGAAGTGATAAAGCTGCATAATGCTGAGCTATCCTTCAATAATTGTGATTAATATTGATCACAATTTTAATCTTCAACAAATATTTAATCAAACTGAGTTTTTGTAGTTTGAGTTTAGCAAATAAGTTAAGAGGTATTGATAATTACACCTTACTTAATTTTATGAAGCTTAAACAACTGAAGAAAAATCACATCGGACACTTTTTTAATCTTTAAAACATTTCCACTCACCTATGGGGGTCTTTGGCACTCACTATGATATGAACACATTCTCTCTTGCTGAATGCCCTTTCTATCCACGATTTTTGTGCCTGCATGAGGAAAGACAAAACATTTAGTCAGTTTAAAAAGCAGAACTGCTTCCTGTGCATGGAGAAAAGGCAGCTGAAACCCAGTAAAAACTGGTACACATTATGTTAGCATCACTCCAGATCTGAGCAATGGGAAATAAAGTTGTTTCTAGAATATTATTTGACGTAATGAGGCAAGAAAAAAAATGTGGGGATATCAAAGAATTTTGAAGCTGGCATTTTGCTGTACAAGAGAATCACAGTCTTACACCGATTTGAAAATGAAGTCTCACAATTTTTTCAGTAACTTAGATAGCTCAGACTGGAAAAAATGTAGTGCTTCAAAAATCTGAGAGAAATAAGGCATTCAGTGTTAGAGTTCTCCTTCCTTAGAAACCTGCATGCCAGTCGAGCATGTTTGAAATCACAGCGTGTTCTGCACAACTTCTTCATAAATAACAAGTAGATGTAGAAACTGTAGTTTCAGACACAGTCAAATTGTTCATTTGTGAAACTGTGATACCCTGCAGCTGCATCTGGTGCAGGTGAGAAACCAATTATCCTGTTCCCAACATGATTGGAATGACACTGAAGAGCCAGAGAGAGGTGCAGCCACTGCCCACAGTAAAACTCCAATTTATAACTGTGTTGTTGAAATGGATATAGTGCATGCATTAGTAATTCCATCAATTAAAGAAGAACCAAAAACAAATTTGTCAAACCATTTTACATGTAATTAACCCCACTGTTCTCAGAACATGAACCCTTTGACATCTACTTCTTCATATACTACAATGTTTATCCTGTGATTTCAGTGTGGAAACTGTAATGATAGGGTTGGTCACCGTCAGTCCTTAGGGAGACAAAAGCACAAATCACCAACATTCACTAGACCTCAACTGGGCAGTTATGTCCTTAAGTGCAATTAACATTAAACCAAAATTTTAAAAAATCTATATTTTATTCATGCAGCTGAGAAAATACATACTACACGTATTTCTCAGTTAATACATTTCTAATGATACTATTGACAATAAATTCACACCAGATATTCTAACATATAATTAAGTAAATGCAACAAATTACGCTATATTTCATAAAGTGGAAAAACGATTAAACACTAAAATGTACTTAGCACTTTGTAGAAACTATTTTTATAATATAACTTGAAGACTTCTCCAGTATGCAGGAGCTATTCACTTAGGGGTGATTTTGATCCATTCTTCATCACAATCTGTCTTTAAATTTTAAACATTGTTGGGGCATAAGCAAAACTAATGAAAACAAATGAAATGTTTAGGAAAGGGGCAAAAAAGGGAAAAAAACACAACTAAAAGCTAAAAGCTGACATTTACAAAATATATCAGTGTGTTCAGAGATGTTTATGTCCGACAAGCCAAGGGAATGTTATTGTGTCTTGACCAAACATACTGTTACAAACTTGTTGTAGCTGTAAAGGAGGGAAAAAAGCCCAGAAGATGTCTTCCAACAAAACTGCTAAAACAGTATTTCTCAGAAAGGAGTCAACCAACCGTCAACAAATAGGTTGCCAACCAAGTGGAACAGAGCAGGATCTTTGACTGTATTTGATAGATATGATCGATGACATGATTTTATGTATGACAGACGCCCGTAGAAAACAGTGGACCTGATTACATTTGGGTGTTTGACCCTTCATTAGCTGTAATTGATTCAAGTTGGCCCTCTGGAGAAAAAAAAAAGTTTTCTGGCTTGAAATGGTCTAAAAAATAAGAGTTGAAGGCCCAGAAAAAAAAAGATAAAATGTTACAATTTAATATTTAGCCAGGATGTTAAACGAACAAACAGTAGGACAGACAGCAAGTAAAACAAACCCAAACACAGCAACGATTAAAAAACGAACAAGTCGTTTTTCTGCTGTTTGCTGTGGGAGAGCAGCCCGAGCTCTTCTCCCAGTCAGCAAAGCTGGGAGCTGCTTTTTCTGGGCTTTCTTCACTGTCACAACTACAACAACACCCGCCTCATCCGCCTGACTGACCTGTCACTCTAAGGCACCCCAAAACCCACCGCAACTGTCCACAACCACGCCAGGCCTACACACTTACCCTAACACCAGACTTCCAACGATTAACCATTACTCTGTGGGGCCGAGGGGGCTGCTTTAACAGATTAGCCTGGTAAAGATGACTCAGCAGGCCACTGCTACACCCCCCCCAGCCCAATTCTTTCTCTGCTATGCCATAACAGCGTATTCATCCGCCAGCATCTCCTGTCATGAAATAGATCCTCTCGACAACGTTTCCGAAATAATCAACACTGATTAGCCCGACGGTAGAGCCAATAGCGTAAAATAAAATTGGTGTAGGATAAACTTCTATTTCCATGGAAAACCCCTAAAACAATAAACAACCAAAGTCAATTTCAAAGGTGGAATACCTTCAACTGTGCTATTTTATGACTCCTTGTCTTACACTCCTCATTGCTGTTCATGAGCTTGGATAAAGAACGGCGAAATGGCACATGGCCTGCACTCAATTGTGTAATTAATATTTATTACTGGGTCACAATCAGACACACAAACACGCCAGCTGTCGAGCCAAATATTGGATTGACTCTTGGAAATGTGTGCAGGGTGCTTGAGTGTGAGGCGTGACTGCGGCAGCAAATAACCAGCATCTGACAGCCTGTTAGGGGTCTCGACTCCATTACAGTCAAGATTCGCCACCTCCACCCTCCATGTTCACTCTCCACCCCCTCCCCTGGTATTGTATCCTCTCTTTGTTATTGGCACTGGCAGGGAGCTGAATTGAGAACAAAATCCAATCAACATCCTAATGTCTCCACTCTCTCCTTTGGCTTCTTCTCCATTTTTAAAGAAAAATCCTCTTTGAATGGCTTGGGTGTGATATGGTCATAGAGGTACCAGGCTTGTATAAAGGCACATCATAAAGCATATAAACTTTCTTACCCGATTCCCAACAAAACACAAAAATGATAAATACAATCAGGGAATGAAGAAACATTGTTTCCTGTTTATGGTGTATTTTGATGTTAACATTGATTTTACAAATATCAAAAGAAATACCCAATCTGAGAGCGTTAGTTGTTTTTAAATAAAAATCTGTTAGGAGTTCACAGTCGCTTGAAGCAGTGTTGAACTTCCTTTAATTAAATATCTGACAAAGTCATAAAGCACAGTTGGCTAGCAAAAGATTTACATTTTCAGCTGTCACGTCATATTTTTTTTCTAGAACAAAATTCAAATCCATTAACCTTTATGATCTAACACTTTACTGAAAGAGCCATCTGCATCATTCAAAAAAAAGGTACCGTTTTTATACTATTTTACTACTATACTATGTGAAGAATCGTACATTAGACAGTGATATTAAGACAGGAAAATCTCAGACAATTACTATACATTTAATATACATTAAATTCAATGAAAGCTGAAGAAAACAGGAAATACAAAATAAGATTTAGGAAATAAAACAAAGATAGTGGAATTTACCACAAGAAAATGTAGCAAGAGTATGAAACTTGTGTGGTAAATTATCTTGACTCACCTCTGTCTAATTAAGGACTGCACTGCTGTAATTTTCTTTGTATATCCATTGTCGACTAAAGTATAAATTGAAAGATTCTGTGAGCAACCCACAAGAGAAAACTTTATCAGAGGAAACTGGATCACAACACCTCTCTGACTACAGGCTACTAATCTACTGTGGGTGTAATCTGTGCTAGAAAAAATGGATATGCATTTGTGCGTGTGCGTGTTTGTGTGTGTGTTCTCATGTCTTCATTGTGATGTATTTGTGCTTTTAGTGTTTAACTATCTCCGCATCGTCTACTTTATTTTGACTTTAATGCACAAACAGGTAAAAGAATTAAAAGAAAAATCTAACTCACAAAATTTTAACAATGTTAGGTTTTTTGATTAAAAAAAATTTCTGCTGTATTTCTGCCGACTCATTATATTCAGACAAAGATACGTGTTGGTCCCTCTGGGAAAAATGTATAAAAAAAAGAACAAAACTCAAATCTTTCACTGCAGTACTCACGTTTTGTAGAAAATTGCAAAAAGTCAAATTTTACATTTTGGACATTTCTTTGTTTTATTCCAAATTAATTATGTTCATAGCCAGATGGCTTTACGTTAGTCCCATCTGAATAGCACACATTAGTTAAGAGTTAAGCAAACTCAAATTTGTAATGAAACAGCAAATGTTTTTTTCTTTTCTTTCGGCATCACTCCCAAACAAACAGTTGACTTCTACAGAGCACTATTGGCTTTTGCTGAGATGTTAGAATCTCAAAATAATCTTGAGTTTGATTTTTTTTTTTTTTTTTTGTCATCCTGCTCTTGGTGTGATCACATTCGGTGTAATGTGCGCTGGCTTAAAAGAAACTCAAACTCACGGGTTATTGTCAAAATGTCTCTAGAGCCCTAGGAAGGTAAAGTACACATTTAAAGAAGCTTAATTTACATTCAAAACATGGTTGAATAAATGTTCTCATGTTAAAAATTATATTTTCCTAAAATGTTCTGTCTGCAATTAACTAAAATACTTTCCACATCTGCATATTTAACAGCATATAGTTAACTAGCCCTACTAAATACTCTGCGGTTATTTCCAGAAACCGTATGTGAAGGGAATTAGGAGTCCCCTTCGTTTCTCTTCAGTGCCTCACCTGTTTAGGCTTCAAATTAAAACTGGTCAGAGAGAGAGAATCATCTTGATTTACTGCATTTCTGTCAGAGATCTCCGCCAGAAGAGGGATTCTGAATGGCAAGAGAGCCCATTAGGAGGAGCAACATGACATTTGTCTTGCCTGCTCACTGCCCTTATTTTGCCCTGAATGACTTTCACACATGCATATACAAAACCCACACCTTGCTTCATGAGAGTTACTCCTGTACTGGCAGTTTTATTACTTAAAAGTGTGATTTGCAAGCTGTTTAACAGATCTAGGGGGGAGAAAAATGGCCGGTTTTAATTACAAAGAAGCCAAACAGAAAGACTGCAACCTGGGCTAAATTAAGCAAAATACAGTGCTTGAGGACATGGAAATAACACCTTGTCTTTGCAAATGCCATAATATGCACAAATGTGAAAATAAACCCAAACTCACACCAATTCTAAACACCCCATTTTGTACAATCCCAAAGAACCTTTGACGCCTAAGACAAAGAAAAAAGGTAAAAAGTTGTTTTCTCAGATCAATGATAAACCCCACTTTTCAAATAAAAGTGCTAAAAACAATTGTCACACAGAGATAAACCAAAGCTGTTAATGCTACTACTGCAGATTTGTTTAACAGTCAAATAGCTTAAAATAACAAATGTTACTTTTTTCTTTACACATTGGAAGAGACACCAAATTACATTTTGCTCCCTTTTCACATATCTTTCAGGTAATGCACATAAACAACCCAATGTAGTGTTCTGCAAGCAAATGAGAAAAGCAAAAGATATAATTCTGCTTCATTCACTTTCTGTGTCACTCCAGAGCAAAAACAAAACAAAATTAAGCAAGATATAGCCGGCTGATGGGAAAATGCTGACAGGTTGTTCAGTAAAGCTGCAAATTATTCATCCATCAGAAGACATTTGTCAATTTTAAATTAATTTTATTCAGGAAGCTTGTTTCCAAATGGAAGAGAGACAGATGTTTCATCAAGATGAAACAATGCTAAAATATTTTTAATGAAAAAATATATCATCATATCCCTAAAAATAATCAATAGAAACATTTTAATTTGCATTAAATCAGTAAAACCCTTGATGCACTGGTATTTTGACCATTTATTATGTATGGGGCCGGGTTGACTTAAGTCAACAGATCTTATGTCAGGTTAAAGTTTGGACTCAGGTAATTTATAATTCTTCCTATCAAAAGAAACATGACAAAAAGATTAGAAGATTAAGTTGAACCTAAATCTGTCAGGGGTGTGGATAACATTAGGCAAATGTCATTGAAAATAATAGTTTGTAAAACTGAACATAAAAACTAGATGAAATCGGCTGTTGACCAATGATCTGTCAAGGAGCTGTTTTAATATATTCGTACATCACAGTTATAAATCTTAATCATCTCGTATCGGTTTGGTGAGGTCAGGTCAAAAGCTGGACATCAGACATGGTGTCTGCAGCTGTTCGATTCCAGTCCTCGAGAGACGATGTCCTGCATGTTCTGATGCATATCCGGTTCAGCACATCTAAAACAAATGAATCATTATCAACTATCTGCAAAACATTCAGCAGTCTATACTAGCTGTGTTGAAGGAGAGACATGTCTTAAACATGCAGGACACTGCTCTTCAAGGACTGGTATTGAACATCACTGTTCTAATGGACTTGGGCACATTGGCTTAAGATTTCTCATTTGCTAAATTGTTAAAACAGATGAAGTAATTTCCTCTCTGTCTTCTGACCACAACGCATGCTATTGAAAATGTGTGACTTATTTATTTATAAAGAAAAGAAAATTGGAAAGGCATAAAATGATTGAGTTGTTTGAAGCACTTTAGTATTGATGACTGAAGCACACTCACCGCAGCCACTTCAAGTGTACAAAGGACAGTAGGCACAAGATCTGAAACCACGCTGATATAGTTATATTTAATAGCCTTGAGAAGATCAAATACATTAAGAGGCAGGAATGAACTGTAACTGAGCACTGGAATAGACTGCAAACTCATTGGTGCCAGCTGTGAACTGTTTGAAACACTGTCACTGTGAGTAAGTGTAGTATGGGGTGGGAAAAAATAATTTATGCAGCTGAAATGGTAACACCTTCTGACCTGCACTCACTTAAATACACAAGGTAAAGTTTCCTGGAAAGTAGCCAGTATTTGGGCCAAAAACACACATGCATGTTCTTTCTCTGAAAACACACACAGACTGTTTCCATCTGTTTCAGCTTTGTACAGAGTATACATTGAGAAACAAAGAAAAGAACACGAGTACAGCAAAACATATGATCCGTGTGTATGTGTGTGTTTAACTTGGTCAACATGAACAGAAGGATTTATGTCTACACACAAATGTCCAGACCATGTCTATATGCCTGTGTACTGTAAACACCAAAAGTGAAACCTCAGTTCACACCTCTGATCCTTCAATTCTTTTCTCCAGTGGATTCTCCTGTTCCATCAAGATAAAGCCTTAATCCAATACTGCCTCCTCCAGCACTGCTTAACACTTTTCTTTCTGGTCAACATATGAGAAAATCCAGTGCAAATCATCTTTTTTTTTTCTTTCTTGCACCTCTACCTTTAAATAAAATATTCAACTTTTGAACATTCCCTAGTGTACCGATGACAAAGAGAATAAGACCCTGTGAAATTGAGTTGTGCCTCATGAGGCAATTGCTTGCAGTTTCATCATGCTTGTTGTTCTCCAATTAGTACAATGAAAAAAAAATAAAAAATAAAGAAAAGGTTAATAAAATCCCAAACATTTCTAATCACCAAAGGCAAACACTGAACAATTATTTAAATCCAGTAATTTGTCATGTACCAGTGGGGGACGTCTGTTAATTACGCACAATAATAAGCCTGGCTTTTTCTCATGCATCTGCTGAAAATGGCACACGTTAAAAATAGTTTCCTATTTTCTCAAGTGCAGTTATTTTTACAGCCGTGCGTAACCAACAGTTTTGATCTGTTCGGACTGAACCAGGCTTCTCACTGTATGACAATTGGAAAAAGACATATTTCTCTCCACTTTGACTCTCATCTTTGAGCTGAATAAAAAAAGAGCAAGGGAATAGTTGGAATTATTTTATGACTCAATCCTCCTTAGATGAGACGAAACCAGCCTCAGCCAGGTTCAGTTTATTTTTAGGTTTCAAACTTTTAGTCAATAAGTTTAGCCTCAAGTGCCATGTTTTATTTTAAAAGGCTCTGAAGGAATACAGTTAAAAATGCACATTTGCTTCTTTGTTTCAGTTGATATTTTACATCATCAGTATAGGTATTCCTTTGTGTGAGACGGAGGTAGAATAAACTAATTGCAGATTTTTTTTTGCAACAGAATTGTGGGGTGATACACATTTTTGTTTTTACAGATAAAACCCAAATTGTTATCTGTAAAACAGTTTGGGTTTTACAGATAACAGATAATAAGCCTTTAAATAAACAATTTAAAGTATTGAGAAGCCAGTGTTAAATGCAGCCTCAGTTTCCTGTTCAAAGCTGACATGGGCATCGAGTTGTTTGTTCAGAGATGTATTCTACATGACTTGGTGGCAACAAACGGTAATTTTGCCTTTCTTTCATCTCAAAAACAGACACTTTTGTTCACATTACTGTTCCTCGATGGAGATTTTTCTTTTTCTTTTGATAATCTGAAAATAGTTTGTGCAGAAAAATTCCAGCATACACCAACAATCCTGCCTTGAGGAGAAGCCTTCGCTATGCATAGATACCTTAATGTATCAAATTAACAGCACTGGATTGGCTGATTTCTTATTTGTGTTAAGCAGAAACTTGTGTACATGATTCAGTGACTAGTGAGTATAAATGCAAAAGGAAGTTGCATATAAACCGCTCAGCCTCATATCCACTGTTGATAATAAAAGGGTGTACTTACTTCACAAGGTCAAGTAACATAATAACAGCTACTAGAAAGAACTTTGCAATATTGCCACCTTAAAAAGGCTAACTACAGTATATCGCATTGAACATGTTTTAATACAGTTCATTTTTTGTTCCCCAAGGCATCGTCATTCAAACTGGGTGATCAAGATGAATTGAGTAAAAAACCCTCTGCATGTTTACAGTGAGCTTGTTCATTCATCAGTTTTAATGTTAAAATGGGCTGCTTAGTATTTCACTGACTTCCTTGAGCGCAAGAGAATCTGTGCTTGTTTTACCCCCTCCATCATTTTCAATCCATCTCCTGAGGCTAAAATAAGCAGCACTCTTTCCCACAGGCTTCAGCTAAGCCTAGCAGAGCATCTGGTCATGCAGGCTCTAATCAACACTGGCATGGTCATTCTGTCTGTGACAGAGGGGGGACAGGTTCACAGTCCGGAAAAGCTGGAAGGGGCAGAGGGGTGTATGTGGGAGCAGGCAAGAAGTATTGGAGAGGTGAGGTAAAAGGGGATAAAGACAGAGACAGAGGTAGATGGTGGGAAAAATTAGGAGTGAGGAGAGAGTTTGAGTTATGTGACTCTGAAGTGTAAACATAACTCAAATAGGGTAGAACCTGAGAAAGTAGTAAAGAGGATGGGTTTGACATAAGAATAAAAATCATCTCCTCTGAGGTGCATCATCTGAGGTACAACGAAATCTGGAGGAAGGAGGGAGGAAAAATAAACTGACCGACCTGACAAGAAGTTATGATTTGTACTGTGTGCATTTTGTTTGTGGCGAAAACAGGTCAGAAAGTGAGAAAGAGGAGAAATGAAAAATGATAAAAGACAGCGTGAGAGACAGCAACCCACAGGTAGTGACAAGACCAGTAACTAGCAGATAACTATAGCCACTGTAATCATCACCTCTGTTTCTTTTTAAGCACACCTTGACTGACACATGTGAGGCAACTTGAAATAATTTACAGGCGACAACAAAGAGCGTTTGTGTTTATCTCGTTAGGGTAGGCGTTGTAACAAGTTTTGGCAGTAAGACATGAGGGGCAATTTTGGAGCAGCATTGTCATGTAATTGGGTTGTCATCGTGTATGACGGTGGGATTTGTTGCTTTGTAACAGTGGGGTTTATTTAATTTTTTTTTCCTGAGCCATGTGGGTTTGTTGTGGGGTTTCAGATTTATTCATCCATGAACTACACCTGCTTCATTCTATGGACGCCCACAAGGGCTGAAGTCTATCCCAGCTGAAAACAGACAGTAACCCTAGCCCTAGCCAAACACTTTAACTTGAGTTAAAACTTGGACTGGTTACAATCCTATCACAGTACAACACAGAATAAAATACAACTTACTCCACGATGTAATGCCCATACAAAAGTTTGTATTTTGACCTTACAAAAATGTCAGTTTTAAACTTATAGCTGGCCCCAATCCAACATTTTGGAGTTTAGCCCTGGACTGATTTATTCAAAATAGAGGAAATACATTTTGCACTCCAGGTTAAACATACAGAAGAGACCAATGTTGGTGTGCAATGGGGAAACAGCTGTACAGTGTCAGGCAGCTCCTTCTACTGCTGTAAGAGTCAGTTTGCATTACTGGTTATAAGTCTTAATTCCAGTAAAGCTTCTTTTACATTGAAAATGGAACTGGTGCCCAATGCATGTCCTAGAGACACAGGATGTGTATCAAACTGCTCCAAATCATGCAGAAAGTAGTGGACAGACGGAAAAAAGATGACTATTTTCTCTTTTTTGCTGTTTCACTTCCACACTTCCTCAGTAACAGATTTAGTTCTATTGCTGGTTTGATGCAAATACATTATGGCTGATAGCATTGCAACTTTACACATAAAACACAGTAGTTATCCACTTGTCTTGAAATCTCTGCTTCCTTTGCCTGTTTTCTCCTGAGAAAAGCAGGCCACTCACTCTTTCAAGTGAGTTCAGCTCCTGCAGCTTTCGGTCTTCTAGCCATTTAACCTTACCACAGGGTAGAGAGATGAGCTTGAGGGTGTAAAGAAAACATCTTAATCATGTGAAAGACTTCCAGTGTCTTGGAATCTTGTTCGCAAGTGGAGGTAACAAGTAGTGGGAGGCCGATAGGTTGATTGTGACAGAAATTGTGGTGGCGCATGTTGATGCATCAACCTACTGTGGTGCAAAAGAGCCGAGTCTAAAAGATTCAGTTTATGTTCCATCTTGTACCCAATGGACAAAACACAAACACTACAAATACTCAAAGATGAAGTTAGATTCCTCATAAATTTTTAATCCTGCAAGTAGATATGTTTAGCCAGCAGTTGTACTGGTCCAGTAATTTCTCTGCAGTTTTCTTTGCTTCCAACTGAACCTCTTTTTCTCATCCTAATTCTCCTGTCGATGATGCATAATATGACTTATCGTTCACCAGGAAACTTACAATAGGAATTGGCCTTTCTACATGTCAACACCATTATGATAAAGTGGCACATTGACGGCTCCACACGAGCTTTCGACTGCACCATACCGTGTCATGTGCCTGTCTATGTGTGCACTGCGAGCTGTGCCAGAGTGCTGTAATGAAGTTCCAGGTCCGGAGGTGGTCAGACCAACAGCTGTGAAATTGCCTCTCAGTAACCACTATATTCTGACCCACAGTGAGGATGAAGATACGTGTGCGCACATGGGACAAAAGGAGGCTGAGAGGAAGCAAAGAGGTCACACGACAGAATCTGAAATAAACTGATAACCTCACCTGAGCTGTTACAGCCCATATTGATTGGCCTTGACCTTGTCTTTTTCTCCTCCATCAAATCTCACTCTTCCCTCTCAATCCCTTTTGTCTCTTGCTTCCATATATGATGGATGTATTTTTCCAATCACGTTTACACAGCCTGTGATTAATTTTTAATATCCCAAACCGGCCCTACTGTCACACTGTGATTTAGATGAGCTTTCATTAGAGAGAGTCACACTGACTGAGGAATCCTGGTGTTCATTAGGAAGCAGCTGAATGTTTGAAAATGTCTTTCTACAAATAAAAAAAACAAACAACTGGTAGATGTGCAGTATTTTGCTTTCTAATAATTGTTTAGGTTTTAAAAATTTTACCAGCGGATTTGTTTAATGGTTAAGATGAATAAGAAAAAAAAGAAATATATAAACAATGCAAATATTCAAAAAAAAAAAAGAACAAACACTATTTCTTCTATTCAACATCTCGTTTCTCATCCTTACTATACATAATGATGTAATGTCATTATTCATTATAGTACAGTTGATTTTTTATGGTTATTGAGCTGAAGCGGAAAACAGCAGCTACACTCATTTTTCACAGTCACAAACACAATGAGTTCACATTAATATTCTGAAGACACACAAACACATAATATCTGTCTGTTTTGTACTTTTTTTTGCTTTGTCTGTCTCCCTGTTGCTTTCAGCTCAGCGGGAACAGCTGATGAGTTTCCTCTTCTGGCACAGTGTAAGTATTCCTCACAAAATAAAAAAAAGAACTCAAAGTAAAGCCTTTAACAACAGATATAATTCTATGCAAACACTGAATATTATAAAGTGTCAGCTAATCTCATTATGTTTCCATCGACTTCCACGATTTTTATTCACTTACAGGACAAAGAGAGAATACCATCAGCAATTCCTGTCTGTTTGTATTTCTCCGTTTATCTGCTAAAGCCACATGTTTTGTGTTCTTCACGTATTACCTTTCATTTCTTATTTTAATATGTCCTTTTAGCCTCTCTAATCTACTTTTATGTTCCTGGGATTGACAGTAATTTCTCAAACGTTTGTATTTGTTTTGTCTCCCTTCCTCCATCCAGTCCTTTGCCACCTCTCCACATCCCATCATCTCCCTCACCGCTTACATGAATCCTGGAAGGGTAGGACAGGGTTACCATGGATACTAGAACCGGGGCGGACCCAGCCCCCCACCTCCACCCCATCCTGTCTTCCTGTGACCCCCCCCCCCCCCCCCCCCCCACACACACACCCCCCACTCTCCCGTCCCCCTTTAGGCATAGCTGGGAAAAGGAATAGTGATCTCTCAAGGATGCTGGCAAACAACAGCAAACACACACACAACCCCACACACAAACACACCATTTCAGAGAAACACAAGTACTGACTCCCCAGGTGCAAAAGTGGTCATACCACTTGAACTTTTTCACCTATGTTCATATTAAAACCACAAATAAGAAGACTTAATGTGGTAGACCAACACAAAACCAAGCAAAAATTAAAAAAATATTGCTTGCATTTCGATAACATGCCCTCAACCCAACCCACCTCTCATGAACCTCAGCTACAACAAGTATCCCTACAGCCACGATGCTTTACTGTGTGGGTGGGAAATTATGTTTCCCTCTTTACATTAGCATACAGGTAGATTGTATTTAGCACACGAGTACAGTGAGCAATACATAAAACGAGGCCACCCCATCCAGGCGTATTTGC
The DNA here is from genome assembly GCF_001444195.1 of Xiphophorus couchianus. Classification (NCBI taxonomy): domain Eukaryota; kingdom Metazoa; phylum Chordata; class Actinopteri; order Cyprinodontiformes; family Poeciliidae; genus Xiphophorus; species Xiphophorus couchianus. The sequence continues at coordinate 21,295,106 of NC_040239.1, forward strand.
AAAAAGGAAATTGGAAAAACATGTACGCTTTTTCTTCCATTTCAGTTATGCACCAGAACACCAACAAAATATATTGAGGTTTGTGGTGCAAGGCACTGTAAAAATGTAATGTAGAAAAAAAAAATCAAAAATCAAAAATGTGGATTTCCTTGTATTGATAGCCTTCAGCTATCAATACAAGTTGTTTGCTTCATTCTGTAAAAATGTTATACGGAAATCCTAAGCTGCGCTTGACCTTAAGAAGCTACATGTGCACACATATATAGATTGCACAGGTTAACAAATTATTGCATGTTGACATTTCTGACACAGGCTCTTTTCCATGGAAGACGCCTAGGTAGGTGATTTGTTATCTAGAGGATTGAGCTGTCAGAATTGTAATGGAGCTGTCTGGCTGATCTGAGTAAGCATCTCTGTGTCAGTGATGTACAGACTGCCTGTCACAACTAAGCTTTTTTCCATATTTTACAGTATTTTTGATAGAATATTGAAAATATGTTTAACTAAATTTATTATTTTCTTATAGAATTTTGAAATTTATAAGCAACAGGAATTAATTAACATTCAAAATAGTTTATATTGGTATTTTTTCCCAGTCTTTCTCAAGTTTTCATGCCCTCCATTCTTAACATTGCTACCTGTAGTTTCAATGTCTCGTTTCGTTTTAATAGATTAATATAAAGTAGCACATAACTAAGTAGAAGTAAAAATATGCATAGATTTAAATATTTTTAAACAAAAGCCAGCAACTCTACTCTGATACCCCTAAATAAAATCTAGGGCAATGATTTGCTTTCAAAAGTAATTACAGTATTCAAACTCCTTTGCAAACTTTAAACTCAGTATAAACACATTATTCTGTCAATGCTTCATAACTTTACTAGAGAATATTAATAAAAAAAAAACAGCATCATAAAAATCAAGGAACAAAATGAACAGATCAGGAATAAAGTTGTGAAGAAGTTTTAAGCTGGGAAATAAAATTAGGTCCCACGCTTTGAACGTCTCACTGAGCATTGTGTTATTTATCAAATAAATATTATTGTTGTAATGTGATTTACTGTGAATACTGTACTGTAATATCTGCTATTTGAGTTGCTTACGAGTGACACTAAAATATCTTATTTCCCTGCAGAGGGGCTGCAGATAGAAAGTCATGTGATTGAATCAAATCTACTTTGTGTTTCCACACAGACTCTATAATGCAAACCCAAAGCAGTACAAACCTCTTAACAGAAACCTGAGTCTTTATCCAACTGTCCCTCTCTACGTCTATGCCCATCTCTCTGAGTGTACATTACCCTTTGGCTAACCTAACATTTGTTTGTGAAGAGGGGCACAAACAGAGGCCAGAGCATAAAAGTTTGAAAGGTTAACAATGAGAGGCAGTAGTATTATGTACTGTAATAAAATGAATTCAGAATAAAAAGGGGTTTTGCTGCAGAACAAAAGCTGGGATAAAGAAGTTGTCCAGATACCATTCTTCACAAAAACCTCCCAAAAATAAATGACTTTTGTGTTTATGTGTGTGTCTGAGTTTGTTGTGCTTGTGACATGACAGGTCAGAATAACCTCTTAGTCACAGTGACAGCAGATGTGGTCTCTTCAGAGGTTTTGTTTGTGTAATGCAGAGGAAGATGTTTTGATGTTAAGACAGCAGATAGGTTAAGAGAACTGTTATTGTTGTTCTTTTCCAAATGACTAGTAAATGTGGGAAAGTCTAGTTTTGGCAATAAGGTCATCCCTTCTTGAGAGGCGGGCTTAGTCCCATAAAACTCACTTACAGGGGATCTAATATGCTTCCCTGAACAAGTTAGGGTAGGGTCTATGGGCTGTAACAAAACATGGCTTTTGCAAAATTTACACAAGCATGAACAGTCTATATTGTGAATCTTTGGTTCAAATTTTATTGTGAAGAAACGGTCACTTCAAAGCAGATTTACAAAATATACATAAGGCAAAAAGACATGGAAAGAGACTGGCTAGGCTAAAACAAGATCACATGATGACTGTTGGTAGACTAAATTAGATATAGGAAATGACAAATAAAAAAAGTGACTGACATAGTAAAAGCAAAACCACAGCAGAGTTATAGATGAGACAGAAAAAAGGTAAACAAAGGAGAAAGATTTATGTAAATGTCAGAATATGTTGTCCTTTTAGATACAAGGTTCAGAAATCAGAAAATGATCTATTGTGAAGGTTCCTCTCCACATATACAGTATAAAACAGTGCCAGGGTCAGATATTTAGAGCAAGTGATGGCTTACAGCTGCAATGATCCCAAAAAGTTCAAAGAAACTCTTCAGGTTTTGAGATCACAGTGACTTTTTCTGCAAACTTATTTACCATAAAAAGTAACCCAGTAAAACTGGTGTTTGTCACAATGAACTTTAGAACAAGTTCATTGCTTCAGAGCAATGAACTTTAGAGCAAGAGCTAAATATAATTTTTGTAAAAGGAAATTATACTTTATAGATACAAATGTTTATTTGTGACCCTAGTCTTTACTATACTATTTCGTACTGTAAATCGAAATTTATACAGAATTTAAAACAATACTCACTTCAACTTGATTGCATTTATTTTATAAAGGCAGCATGTTATTTTTCTAAACTGACTAAAAGTACAACAAGAAAACTTAGAGGTACCCAGAGAAAGTCATAAAACACAGAGACATGGGCCCTTTGAGCTATATACATTTTCTCAAATTCAAATAGTGCAAATAGTACAACACTTGTAATTTAATCCAAACAAGTATCTGGCCATTTAGTTGAAATACAGAATTTCTGCATTTCAGAAGAATAACCCAAATTCATCTTTAGTGAATTAAAAAAAATATATTTAAAAATATGTGGTAGGTGTTAATTACCTTTACTGCAAGTACTTTTTCAAGAACTAACACATTTAATATATTCTCGTGTGAACTGTGTCCAGGTCTCTCCCACATGGTTCTTCCATGTGTGACCAAGTGAGTCACATCAAAAAGACAAAGGGAGAACCAGAAGCTAAGTGAACACTGACTCGCACATATTTTTAGGATAATGTGCTGCCATTAACCACAAGGTTTTATGATATTCAAAGTTTGATGATGCATAAAGTTTTATATGTAAAATTTTGTTATTCTGTCTTTTGTTTTGTTTGTTTGTTCCCCTCAACCCCACAACGTGGAAATGATATTGCCTGAAATATAAGGTGTGGGCTGAAACATCAGAAGAAAAGGATTCAGTCTGTTCTGGATCAGAACTGACTTGCCACTCAGTCAGACATCAGACTGCAGATCTTGAGAATCGCTGCTGTAGGCTTGGGAATTTTGGGGAGACTTAGTAAGACCAAGAAAATCAAACACTCCGACAGTGACACTGAGTTTTACTCTACTTTCTCAACAATTTTAACTGCTGGCTGAAATCGCTTGTTGTTATGACCTCACCGTTACTGTTATAATTTTGGATAACCTTGCCTCTGAATAACACCGTCATAGGATGCAGGAAGAGGCTTTTCAAGCTGGCCAATTTTAGTTTAAACTCTCCCCTCAGTCACCACTGCAATGTTTAATGAGGAGGAAGCTGGGAGACTAAAAGCCTAACTGAGCAGCTGAGCCGTGGCTTTGATTGACAGAGGTCAGACCTGAGTTCAAAGAGGTGACTGATATAGGAAGGATGTGCCTGAGAAACTAATGCTAAATTGTCTGAATTGAAGGATCTGTTCTCCTCACTGTCATGCAGGAAAAAAGTGAAAATAATTATTCTTCAGCTATGCGTACGTTAAATCTGCAGGTGACAGTAAACACTTTGAAACAACTGCCTCTTCCGGAAGAGCGATTGAGATTTCTTTGAGGAAGGTCAGTATCTACTGCAGAAGATCAGGAGTTAAGCTCTGAGAGAACTGATTCAGGTCTTTCACTGCTGACAGCACAAAAACCTTTTCATCATCTCCCAGATAAAATCTTTTACTCAACTTCAGGCTGTTATCTGAGCAGTTTGAGAGGTAAACAAAACTGCTTGCGAACATTCAATAAATCTGTACCAAAGGCCTCCTTCTTGAAGAAAAGGATTCAGGCTTCTTATTCTCTGTGACAACTTAAATACAAAATCTTTCAGACAAATTAGATTAAAGTGTCAGAAACATATATACGCAGATTTTTAAAATCAAGTTAATGATTCAATGAGAGAAAAAGGTCACCAGTTCAGACCAGAAAAAGTTACTGTGGCTCTCTCAGTGCTATTTAAAGTTGGGTAAAATATTCTGATTCAGTCACAAACTTTCAAGCACCACTGAACATTTGATGAAAGGCTATTCAAAGTGAGCAGGTGCCTTAAAAGTCGAATGCAGTACACTCACTATAGTCTAGGTAAAATCTTTTCTCTGTAAACCATCACTCTTTCGATGTCGAAGGCCCTTTCCACGTACTTTCAGAAAAATATGCTGATTTTATCTGATGACTGTCAGATAAGTCAAGATGAACTTTGGCCTTAAAGACACTCCGTAGGAGGCAGCAGAGCAGCAAGACTCGTTAAACGATTTACCCCACCTACACAAGAAAGTGAAGAAAAAAATAAAAAAATCAGGGACGATAAGATGCAATGGATTTGTATCTGAGTTGAGACAAAAGTTTGACTAATTTAAAATATGCTTTAAGATTGAAACCAATTTTCTTTTTTTTATGTCAAGAAGAGAAAAATTTTTGTCTGCATGTTTTTGAATTAAACGTCTATTAACAATAAGTGCCATTAATATCTCTCTGTAACGACTGCCTATGTATTTCATGGATAAGGAATCCCACACTGCAACTTCTAACAGGCTGACAGCATTTTCTAATCTTTAATCATCCATAGCAAATAGTGGAAAGATTTTTTATAATCGAGCAAGCCTTTCCTGTTGGTGCTGTAGTAAATGTTTGCTCAAAGCACATAAAGCACAAAGTTTGTGACACTGGACTGCGTACTGCTTACTCTGAAGCTGGCAGACTACCTCATTTACACATAACCTTGATTTTACAGAAAACCTCTTCTATGTAGTCCTGCAAACGTCTCCAACCTTTCTGTAAGAGAAACAAATAAATAAATAAAAAACTCCTCAGATTCATCTATCCAATAAAATTATTCATCTGCAATAATCTGACGGAGTTATCCATGACTGCAAGTATACTGTATGTAATGGGTTTGCATCATTTCAACTGAACACATTTTAACAGGTAACGTGTTTAAAAATCATCAAGTGAGCATCCCAGTTAGGAGTTCTCCTAGCTGATCCATGAAACCCATGTCAAGTACAATGTAAGTCACATGTACACACATGGATCAGCTGTGCCTGCACTGCTAATAGGAGTCATTAGTAGTGCTATGAATTATTATTCTCCCCTTCTTTGTTTATCTTGTTTAGGCTAGATACCTTAAGCAAGCATTAAACTAATGAAGTGAGACGCCCGACATTATGCAAATTGTAAGCAGGGACAAGTTCTCATGGCAATATGCATATCTCTCTGAGGATTTTTGGCCCCATCAACTCTTTCTACTAATGATGCCTTAAAAAGCAGATTTCTGAAGAGACAAACTACAGAAATGTACGTTTCTTCTCCTGACTCTGATCTCTTACTATCCATCTCTATGACTGTTAATGGACTGTCTGTTCCCATGTCACTGGTGATGTGCTGTGGGACTCAAAGTCTAATTGGACAAGCAGGGGCAATGTTTGGTTTAACCACAGACATGAGAGCATAATGAAGACAAAAGCCCCACCAAATAATAGCTTTGTCTACAGTACCTGACATGCACTTGCCTGCATGTGTTGTTAACAGTTATTCTCCTTTCCCTTTAGTCTACTTACTACAAAACAAGCATTACGCCACGAGTCAGTATTTGCTAAATAAATGTAGAATCTTGGTTGAAAACATCCACTGATGTCTAAAGGTGGTTGAAAAGCAGTTGCAGTTGATCAAATGGGTTCAGGAAGTCTGATTTTTAACAAATTTGTTCAGGCTACACTTGGACAAGATAGATGGTTTACAAAAGTCACATCTTCAATATTTTTATGGGTCAAATAAAGGCTGTGACTGTCCAACTTAAAATGGCTACAGTAAAGATGTCTATGGATGTACAGTGTTTGCTGATGCCTCATTCCCACCAATGAAAATCCAGTCTTATACATGCCAGTAATTACTGACCTTCACCAAATTCCACTTTCAGGAGCTCTGCAACCTTGTACATCAGATTTCCAAACCAGTTTACTAACTGGCCATTGATTAGCAACTGGACCACATAAGAGCAAGCTCTGTCTCTGTTTTCTAGTTACAATAGAGACATAGCTTTTTGCAAAGATTGGCAGTGATGCTTTCTTATTAATAAGAAGAATAATGCAGGTCAACGCAATTGTACTGGAGGAGAGTCAGACAAGCATACTCATCTTTGAGCAATGACAACAAACACCAGCTCCTTAAACGTACAATGTTTCTTGTTTAATTGACCAAGCTAAGCTAAGAAACTAAACATAAAGAAATAAACTAATGCGGCTAAGTCTTCTAGACAATAATGTAAACAAGAAGAATGAGCAGTGGAACATAAATTACCCACAAGGAGAATGATCACATGCAAACAAAAACCAAAAGCCAAACATCTGAGAAATGTAGTATAATTAGTATTTACAACATCCTTAAAATATTTTTAAAAGACTTGAATCTTGTCAGCACATGTTTTTAATCAGCACAAACAGTGTACTTTGTTTCCAAGAAGCTTTGAGCCTCAATAGTTAGTGAATGAGTGAGGTGAGGGAAGCAGAGGTAAAACTGAGTGAAAAAAAATAATAATACATTTACGTTGCTATAACCATCAAGGTCACATGGTGGGTAATAATAAACTTATGGCAAAGTTCAGGATGGAGATGAGGGGGAGCATAGGAGAAAAAGCTAAATATGAATGAACACTTCACATAACTCCATTCGTTGAAGTTTAAGTACACACATCATGTTTCAACAGGAATAAGAATAATGTTAATTTTGACATTTTTTTCAGGATAATTAAAAGTCAGTGTGTCATTTGTCCTTGTTCATATTCTAAATGGACGCAGACGAACTGGGTGATAAAGCAAATGGTCACCATTAATAAATCATTACACCAGCTAGAAAAATACCCTGTAGTGAAAACTCACAGATGCTTAATAATTAGTGAGCCGGAAAAATAGCATGAGGTAAGAAGATAAATTTAAAGGTATGTAAATTCTGCCTAATCGAGACCCAGAAAGGAAGAAACAGGAATTCATAGTTGTTTTCACAGGGGATCAGGAAAATATTTCTAGCTTGATTTGTGGACTGATATTCAACGTCTTGTTTAGGATTAAAATGATCTACTTAACTCATACAAATGTTTGTGTTATCTAGTGAAAGAAATGTTGATTAAAAAAAATTTGCAGCAGCATTGTCCCAGGGAATTAAAACGATGTGTTATGGATTTAGTTGTAAAATCCAAAGAAGGATGCAGGCAGTGTCGAGTTGCAATTTGGATATAAAGAAATGCCATCCAGGGATAAAAATAAGAAAGACTTTTCAACAGGATCAAGCAAAAGCTGGGCCAATAACTAAAGAATTTCTTAAATGCATATTAAATATATTTATTAACTGTATTCATTTGATATAAAGAACTTTGGTGGACAAAAGTGATGTTAAATGTTTATATAAGTTTCTTTGCGATTAATGGAAGAATAATAGCAACTCTTGATCCGCTGTGTCTCAGTAATAGGCAGCAATAAATTAAACTTGAACTTAAATTACTAAAAATGCAGATTGACAGGTTGAATTTTAAAGTTTAGAAGAAGAAAAAGTCAAAGTTTTAGAATTGCACCACTCAAGGTGGAAGCATTTTTTGAGTAGCTCTGTCTTATTAGTTCTTTTTTGTTTATTTTGCAGACATCCATTCAAAATTTTGGGGGTTGAGGCATTGCATGTCAGGACAATGGTTACTTCTGGTTTTGGATGCTGTACAGGATTGTTGCTCTTACTTTTTTAGTTTCAGAGAGATGTTATGATGTGTAACTGTGGAGTCGTGACAGCAAGGCATTGTTTTTACAACTAGGAGCATCTGATTAGCATCTTAGCTCAAGTAGCACCTGAACTACAACTCAAAATTTTAAAGTAATTGAAACAGAGACTTCATGGACGCAGAGCATAACCAAAGAGAGCTGGAGGAAGTTCAAACCATCTCTTCCAGGAATCAACACGGGCAGGAATAGAGTCCCAGGGTTCGAGGTCTGTTTGTCCAGCTTCCTTAAAGAGGAGCAGCAGGGGCAGGTGAGGTGGATTGACAGTGTTTACCAGCGGTTGTGGCTGTGGAGTGTCATCTCTGCTGTCTGTAAATTGAGCTGTTTTCATGTCACGACAGTCATGAAACTATTATACAGCAACAGCCTTTGGTCAGTGGCTTTTTCAGATCGTCTTGGCCTGGCAATATTCCCTCCACTTGTTTTAATCCCTTTACCTGTCTATTCTTTGCTCTTACCAAGAACACTGCCCAGTTAATTGAAATTAAGCAAGTCATATTTGGACATTTAAATTTACGAGTTCAAGATGGGCATCATGCTGCTACTCCTCGATGGAAGTTAAGGAAGTTAAGAATATCTTGCTCCGTCAAAGTCCTATTAAAGATTTAATCTCATGTTGTATTATTAGCTTGAACTCTAACTTCCAGAATGGATGTTTTGAAGTGTGCTATGTGGAATAGATAGGAGCTGTCATTATTCTACTTGTAACAATAAAAGCAAAATATTGCAGAAAACTGAAAGTTTTCATGGAAAAGTAAAGCAGACTGCTGCAAAGAGAAAAACATTTAGAAAGAGTATCTGAGCTAAAGAGGCTGCTTGCATTCTCATCATAATAATCAGCAATTTTTATTTCTGTCAGTCCAATTTGAAAAATTAGACTATAAAAATGTGTTACTACAAAATCAAGGAACGGTTTTCCTGGGACAGTTGGAACAAATCTGATTATACACTGAATACTTTGCGAATTCAGCTAAACAGGAATAAAATATTTTCACAACAAAAGTGCATGCATCTAACAGTTCAAAGCAAATGTCTCCTTATGAACTTATCATCTGTTCGAGGTAAACATGACTTTTTAATGTGTATTTTTGGAGCCATTTTCTTCACAGGCTTGAAACTCCTTAGAAAAAAGGCCAGAGATTCTTCTATTTTCTGCTTCAAAAGATGAAGCGTATGACACATTTCCATTCCTGCTATCCAGCTTTAGCTCTACACCATGGGGGAGACCAGCACCCATTCTTTGCTGGAAAAACAAAGACTCCAGGTAATCTCCAGTAATTTTAAGTTAACGGTAATTAGAAACTAGAAACAAGCGTAAACAGGATGGACATCTATCCATGTTTGTCTTATTCGGCCCTGGCTGTCTCAGGGAAGACGCAAAGAGGAGAAAAATATTGCAGTCCACTACCCTAGTTTCTACAAATCCTCCCAGCAGTGAAAATGCTAATTTACATTAAGAATTTCAAAGTTTTGGTCTTGAAAATAGAATAATTGTTGTAAATAAATAGCATTTATTACGTTTAGCATGACTGATTTTAATTGTTTCAATGAATTTTAAATAAAAATTGATCTGTTATGTGTATGAGTGCTGTGATAGCTGCTGATCAAAAAGTCTAAATTCAAACCTTTGTATTTATCTGACCTGTATTTGTCAGGCAGATAAAAATGAGCAAAGAAAGGCCAGCTTATATTTGAGACAGACACTATTAGTGTTAATACTTTTTTAGGTGTTGCCCTAAGAACTTATTTATTCCATTCTTTGGTCTTGAAAAAAAACATGCTGTTGTCTTCTGCAGAAATAACTAATGTAGTGTTTGTTTGACTTCTTGTGATATTTTGGAGGAAATTAAAGTTGCCCCTGCGACAGACTGGCGACCTGTCCAGGGTGTACCCCGCCTCTCGCCCGGAACGTAGCTGGAGATGGGCACCGGCACCTCCCGACCCCATTAGGGACAAGGGTGAACAGAAAATGGATGGATGGATGGATGAATTAAAGTTGCACATATTGTCTTCTGTGTGGACTTTTACTTGACTTGACTGTCACAATTTCGAAACGACGACCATATGCAGATTATTCTGACTTTTGTTTGAGTATTTACAATAAAAACTTCTCACACACTAGGACATGATGTTTTTTTTTTTTTTTTCAAAGACGATAATTCTAAATTAACCTTCCTGTTTCGAAAGGAAGCATTCTTCATCCAGCTTGTTAAGAAGAAGCAGTGGCATGGCTGGAAAAAATAATACACTCAGGTCCAGCTACAACAATGGGACGAAACCAACACAATGTCAAGTTTAAAAATGCCCCAAATGCTGCATGGTAATATCTACAACTACTTAAATTTCCTTAATGACTAAAACAAACTCTATTTTAATTGATAGATAATAAAAACGCTGATGCTTGCTCATGTGAGAGTTATCACTTTGGAAATTCATTCTTTTGCAAGTTGCAAAATAGAGAATCTAATCTCAGTCTAATGTCAACTTAATTTCCCTTGAGAGTTCAAAGATACTACATGCGCAGACCCAGGCATGCAGCTGCATAAATGCCACTGTGCCTTTTTTAACCTCACACAGTATTCAATTTTACATAGATAATGGTTTTGAAAAGCCTTTAGGCTCAATTTCACGCTTGTTTCTAAGCAAATGGCTTCAGAAAACTAATCAACTAGATTATCAGCCATCATTGAAAGGCACACTTTGAGAAAGTCCTTCATGTTCTTCAAAAAGGTGCTTCAAAAAAGAACATTTGACAGAAAATGTTCTGACAAACGCACCCGCACCCGCACCTGAACACACACACACACACACACACACACATTGAGTAGCTCTCAGAAGTGATCTATATCGAAAAAACACATCTGACATGTCTATAAATGCACATAAGGTAGGCTGGGTCATTTCACTGCAGATTACATGTCACTAAACAAGCTCTGTGATAAATGTAGTGGCACTAAGTGATGTGTGCATTTAGACAGCAAACTCTACAGCTTCCCTTTAATATTACCAGGGGCTGTAAGTTAGTGCAGATGGGTTCTGTATCAGGACGGACTGGTGCATATAAATATACTCATTTTTTAAGGCCTGATAATTTGTTTTAGAATGAAAACAAATATTCAGTTTCTCCACTTTAGTTCATATGGGAATATATAGAAACATCCCCTTGCATCAGAGATCAAACTATAAAACTGCATATTTTTAGATTAGTAAATGCCACGTTTCATCTACAAACTTTGATGCGTAAAATTAATGTGAACAGAACTGAACTTTTAAATTACGACGGCTGAGCCTAAGGCATCCATCTGTGAAAGCTTTGTGAACAAATCTTCCTGGTTTCAGAGATGAAGAACCATTGGCACCGTGAGTCGACCTCTGAACACATAGGACAGGGTTAGAGGCTCTTTCTAGGCACATAGCATGCATGTTTTTTTTTTCACCACGTCTGGACCGGGCCGATAAGGAAAAAAACTGGCTAAAGACCAGGGTGAGTGAAACTGTCTCCCTCTCTCGCTCTCTTTTAGCAGCCCGTCTCTTTCACGCTCATTCCTTACAGTATTTTCAGGCCTTTTACTTACTATGCTTTTATGTTCTGATACAAATCACGTTGTTTTTGTTCACTTTCTGACTTTTCCTTCTTTACTCTGGAATTACTAACTTACTTGACTTTCCTGACTCCTCTCATTTTTCAAGTTGCTCATTACAACCTGGAGCTTTCCATGTCTCTGTTTCTCAGTTACTCAGATAATAGGATTCCCCCATTCGTTTTCATTTGCTGAAGCAACCCATTAGCTCTTTCTGCAGGCATCCCTTTCTGTTTTTTTCCTTCTCTTTGCTTTCCTTACTATTGCTGTCAGGCAGCAGGAAAAAGCTCGAAGACAAATGCTGGGCTATAAAGAAAGGGAATAGTACTGCAGCTGTGTAACAAAACAAACAGGTGAAACAGGGGCTATACTGGCAAGAATGTCATCATTTTGAACTTGTCATTAAACTTTAATGACATGAATAATGATTTTCTCCAATCCACACAGAGACAAATATATAAATACACCCTCGCTTATAGTTAAATAAATATCACCCATTACATTGAACATAAACTACACATATTCTGTTGCCATCAGCAAGCTCCTTGCATAATTATTATAATATTACCTCAATATTTGATCACTGTTGTCATTAAAGTGTTCATTTAACTTGCTGGACTTCATGGCCTGGACTCAACCTTTAAGAACAGATTACTAACTTTCCGTTCAAATTCATTATAAAACAATTTTGATCTGTTTTTGAGATCAACATCGAGTTGGAATACACAAGCTGTAGTGAGAAGATCATGAACTAATGTTTGACCACAATGACAGAAAGACAATTAGGAGGTTTGAGGTTAAGGTTTTCAAACCTGAGAACATGGTTCCAACCATCGAGCATGGTGATGGTAGCATCATGCTGATGGTTTGTTTAACCCACAGAGGTGCTGGTGCTTCCCACACATTCACTGACATAATAAAGTAGAACCTCCAAATCCTTCAACTATGTCAAACCAACAACTAGATGGAGGAGACATGCTTAGTGCTTAGCTTACTGCTCTAACAGAAAAAAAATACCTCAAAAACACATTACTGCTTTCTTTTTTTTTTTAAACAATGGTTAAAATTAATTATGGTTAAAATTAGCCATGAATTATGGTTAGGTTTATAAAGTGTCTGGCTTAAAAGCCAGGTCCTTGACTGAAAACTAACAGCTTGAATGAGTCTATAGATTCTCTCAAGAAAAGTGGACAGAATTATGTCACATCTCGGTTGATTGTTCTAATATAATACACATCCATGAAAAGGAAATTTAACGGAACCAAATAAAATGCTTTAATGTTATTAATGTAATAAAACTTTTTAATATGTAATAAACTAAAATCAGACAAAATGCATTGTGCAGGGCAACATTTTTGAGGTAGAAGGCTGCTTGGAGTGTGCAGTAACAGAGATTTTAAATGGCTATTTCTGAGGACTTGGAGCTAAAACTATTTATAGACACGCAAGTCCTATAACCATTCCAAACGTTACATCTAGGTAGAAACTTTTTTTACACAGGCATCAGCACACAGCAGAAAATAGCAAAAACAAAAAAAATCTCAGGAAGGGCTTTGGATGTTGACCAGAAAAGAGAATCTATTTAGCTTAAATAGAGGGATGCATCACTTACTCTATGCTTAGCGTCCCCAACACTGACTTTTCGCACTTCTTATCCCAATACATTAAGGCAGAATAAAAAAAGCAAAAGATTTAAGGAGAAGTTTAAAGAACTTGGACCACCTACTTGGACAAATGTTGGACTTGATTACATGGACATGAAGTACAATTTCAATTGAACATTAAAAAAAGTTAAAAGTCATCTTGTATTCTGGTTTTCCGCAAGGGAAGCCATGTTTGCACTCCAGGGAGTGTGACAAAAAGCTAAAAGGCTATTCTTTTCATTACCTGTTTGAATCCACATAAACTCAGCTTTAGAAATAGCACCTAACTGCTCTGGTTCTGTAAAGATTAATGTTAAAATGAAACATTTCAGCTAAATATTCTGGTTTTTTTTATTTAATCTAAAAAATGGCTGCTGTATCTACCCATTTTATCCCACAGAAACATCTCCACATGTTCCTGATTAATTTGCTATGTCATAATGGCAGATCTAGAGCTAAGCGTAATTAAACCAGGGGCATGAGATGCTTGTTGCACCGCCACCATTTGACTACCTCTTTAATTGCTTTTCTTTCCTCAATTTCCACCTCACTATCCTGCCCCATTCCATCAATCTATTCAGGGGGGAAATGCCTCCATACAAACATGCAAATGTCAGATTGAATTTGAAATACCGGGAGCACATCTGAGCATGTGAATGCTTGCACACATTTACATTCACTTTTTTTACAAGCAAAAATCTCAGCTGATGATTTTTATACATCCCTTTTAGCACTCGTGATCCGATATCAGACCGTAAAATGTTCCACGTGTATTTCTTTCTGGGTCTCTGCTCCAAAATTTATGGACTGTGAGGTTTGTGTTTTGTTTTCCCAAAGAGCTATTCCCATTTATAGCCTCTCTGTGATTGAGGCTTTCTTTGTCTGGCTGTCTTGGTAGCCACTACAGTGAAGCACCTGACACTTGAGCATGCTGTCACACACACACCCACACACCCACACCCGCCTGCATACATCTGTAATCCACACTCATTTTAGAAAAAAAGGATAGTTCTGAATTACTTACAAACAAGATTTTGGATTAAAGCTCAAACAAGAAGTTTGCTGAGAACAAATGGTACAGATGTACCCTCTAGAAAAAGAAAAGATGGGAACAGTTGGGAAATACCAGAATGAAAGAATGGATAACAAAAAACGAGGCTTTGCTGGTTGTTTGCTGTAGAAATTAAATAAAAATGTTTTTACAGTCAGACTTAATGGAAACACAAAAAAAACATTATGCTCCCACTGGGGAAAAAAGTTCCCCAATGGAAGCATAGATTATATATATATATATATATATATATATATATATATATATATATATATATATATAAGTTGAGATAAAAAAGTTTGAGAGGAGTGCATACACAAGGATGATTGACAGCTAATACTCTCATACTTGCTTTGATTGGTTGTTTCTGATGAAGCGGCATATTTCTTCAAATGATGGGGCCAAAGGGAAGAGGCAGAGGAGTTCAACTTTACCAGATTATCTCTCTCATACCAAACTGCCGCGGCATAGATAGTTCAAACCAATATGTAAAAAGTTACAGACTGCAGCTCTAATGTCTGACTTGAACAAGCTTACCCTTTGTATCACTTCTCCAACTGCAACTGAATTGTACCTAAAAAAAGCAGCTGAAACTAGAATATATTAAATATCTGCACCAAATCACCTGACATCAATTAGCATATTAATTGTTTCGCAACCAGTACAAATTACAATTATAGTCAATCCAAGCAACTATTCACGTTTGAATGCATTCCTCTAAAGTGAACCCATTCTAACACAACTGAGAGAGTCTCTCTTAGAGATGTAATCTACTAGGAGCCAAAAAGGAGAAGCAGAGCAAGTAATTCCCATTCATGTTTGCCCTTCAGTGATCTGCCTCTCAATATGTCTTGATGGCCCTCTGCCAGAGTGCTTCTCACTGTTGTGGAGAAGCCAGTTTGAAGCTTCAGCGCATCAGGTTGCATATGGTGGTGAGACGGAGGCTCATGCTCTGTGGTACACCACCTGCTGACAATCGAAAACAACATGCGGCGCACACATCATTACACAGCCTGCTCTCCCCACTTTCTCTGCGTGTCCAGTCTCTGTTCTTCACATTGCTATTTACCTTCTTTTCCATCATTATTTTGAATGATCTTATGTAAATATCAGGCATAGAATTATGATAATGGCGTGTTGGTCCGCCCTTTCACTGCCAACACCCCTCCTCACCACCCCAAATCATTAAGGCATGCACTCCACGAGACCCCTGAAGGCACACAATGTTCCCCGTCACCTACATTAGCAACAAATCCATAGGTTGCGAGATGTGGATCAGAACTGTTTGTCCAGCACATCCCCCATCTCCTGAATATAAGGTACAATTGGTTCCAAAATATTTCTTGTTTCATGGCTGCTGAAAGGGGCCACCACAGGAATATCTTTTCAATAAGAGTCTATATGGCCTGCAATGATGCTTAAATTGGTGCTAAATATCAATGTCGGATCCACATGGACGGTTTCACAGGTTTCATAGAACAACATTGTCCGAAAAATCAAAATATCTTTACTCCCATATTTTATTGTAATACACAAGTACCCAGCCATCCTTGGGTTGGTTACAATACAAAATTGTGATTCATCAAACTAGGCCATATATATGTAATAATACATATATAATACATGTATATTATATATTTATAGTTTATATAAAACTATAAATGCTGTATAGTATGTATCGTCTTGATTCCAAAAGAAAGCTAGGAC
The DNA here is from genome assembly GCF_001444195.1 of Xiphophorus couchianus. Classification (NCBI taxonomy): domain Eukaryota; kingdom Metazoa; phylum Chordata; class Actinopteri; order Cyprinodontiformes; family Poeciliidae; genus Xiphophorus; species Xiphophorus couchianus. Next base: position 21,311,115 of record NC_040239.1, read on the forward strand.
TACTAGGAAATAAACATTTTGTGCCATTTCAAAAAACTTCAGTCAAAGCTAAAGTTTTTCAATTATAGGATTCTAAGATTGGTGCTTGTTTACAAATATCTATACTGTACGTCAGTCATGCACCTACTCTACAAAGACTAGTTCACTTCTTTTTCTTCTTTTGACCTTTTTGACAAACTGAAGATAAGGAAAAGGCCACATAATAGGTCAGAGGTTTTAATACTCTGACCCATAATCACAACTTCTTCTTAAGCCTTAAGACAGAATGTGCAGTTTTTACCTTATATAGTAATAAGATAGATTGTTTTCTTTCTATAGGGAAACATTCTTGGAACACCCCTAAGTGAAGCTGCAAAAATGCCTCCAGAAATTACACTTCATGTGTGAACCAGGCAAGACCCACTGAAAATTTTCAATAAACAAACCATGAAGATATCCTGTTCACAAAAATCATCTCTTGACAATATTCTTATCTGGTCTGATGATGAAAAAAAAAAGAGTGTAGATAAATCAGTTCTCCTTCTAGTTAGTACTGAAAAACAGAACTATATGAAGATATTAAGATCAAAGAAAATCCTTTCATGGATGCTTGATTTTGCAAGTCATAAAAAAACACTTCTGAAGATCTCAGAGATAATTTTAGACCTCATTTTGCAAAAACAGTTAAAGTCCATCATTTATATAACAGCTTTTAAGATGTCAAGTGACAGTCGTCCCTTTAGGGCAGCAGCAGCTCAAGATGGAAGTGTGACTGGTCTTCAAAATGTGGGACACAGAGTGAGAACTGGTTTGACGGGGGTGATGTGGTCAAGTGTATGTCAAGAAATCAGACAGGACGAGACAGAACAGAGTTGACAGCAAGAGTAAAGGAGGGAGAAGTGAATGGAGCAATGAAGGGGGGTTAGAGGAATTCAGAACGGAGTCGACTTGAGGCAGACAGAGATGGACGGACGGATGGGTGGATGGAAGGACAAAAATAGCCCCTGTGGCCATGCTGTTCACTTTCATTGTCCAGGTTTCTTTCCAATTTATAGTCACACACATATTCACACATTTCACTCATTTCCTTCTCTCTCTCACACACAAATTTGTCTGAAATTATTTATTCTCACGTTACCACTTGTATCCAATTTGCACATGGACATGCACACATCTCTTATTTTATACTAAAACTGATGTGTTTTTCCTCAACACCTCCGCAATCATCCTTCCTCTCAGATCACTACACTTCCTGTGTGTTTCCAACAGATGGTAGGGTCTTCCAAGCCTTTGCTCTGGGAACAATTCCATACTAGCACAGAGGTACTCTTTGATTATATGGTACACCGCATTTTATTAGTGTGCACACAGAAACACACATTCACAAACTGCAGCAGCTACAGCTCCACTGGGATCTGTAGCTGCACTATGAGATTTAGAGCTGCTCTTCCCATTTAAAGGGGATAAAAGTTAAATTGATAAATGGTTAAATGTTGGGGGAGGCATGGGCAGAAAAAGAGAGAAACACAGAAATAAAGGCTGAAATGCAAGGAAGCAAAAAGTTGGAGGGGCAAGATACCAAGCATTGCTATCTGAATGAAACAAAGATCATTTTCATTCACTTGATATTCACTATGATAAATCACAGCCAGAGAAAATTGCTCGTCATTCTTGAAGAAAATAGTTGTATGTGCTTTGTAGATTGCATAGGAAAAAATACCATCTGCTGACAGCAGAAAAAAGTGAATCGCTGATTCTGGATTTACAAAAAAAAACTGGTCAGGGAAATCATCCTGACCAGGATGGAAAGTATTCCAGTGGAATATTTTTGTAAATAATTTCTGATACTTAAATTATTTAAAATTATTTTCTCTATTTAAATACAAAATCCAAACCTTATGATTGTAGAAATTTTCAAAAGATGCTTCACATGCAAATAATTGATTTAAAGCAAATGAATTAGCTCTGTTGAGAAGATTCATGTGCATTGCACATTTGAGGTGCGTTAGCTAATCTCTGTTCAACTTGGAGAAGGAAAAACCAGCAACCATAAACGCCTATTACATTTCTTTCTTCTTTTTTTTAAACAACATGACTTAGTGTAGAAATGCCATTCTGAAGTGGTTCATTTAGTCTGAATCAGATTGCTTTATACTGTTATTGTACAGAAGCACAGCAAAATTCGTTTCAGTACAACCCATCCAAGTCAGTTATAGATTTTACTAATACCTATAAGGTCTTGACATGGAGTGGTGTTAATAAAATCACATAAAAAACAAAAAAATCCCTTCATTTCATCTTTGTGGCTAAAAAGTAGACTGCTAAAACCTGACGCATTAATAGGTACATATTACTACCATCTGCCAGACTTAGTGATGTTTATTTTGTGAATAAAGTGCCAGGGGGAAAAAAGAACAGAATCAAAACCAAATGTTTGAAGTTAAAGATATAAAGGAAATTGTGTTGCTTGACTAACCCCACTCTAGTGTTACAGACCCTTCATGTTCGTAGGGATTCATAGTGACACATAAAATGGTCTGCAAATGTGTCGTTTCTGCAAAGGAAGAAGTTTAACATCTCAGTCGTTCTTTGTGGAGGTAATTATTCCTTACTGCAGGTAAATTAGCAGACTTCTGTTAAAGATTTCATTGCAAAACCAGCAAACCAGTCATGTACATGCACCATAAAATCAGCTCTGAATGCATTTGAATCAGTGTGTACGTGTGTGGCAGCACATATATTTTTGCTTTAGGTTTCCATTGCGTACTGAGTTGATCCACAAATGACAGTACAAGGAAACACGCTGGAGAAGCCGTTCAAAGGAAACTAAAGCTGCCTCCATGTGATTTAAAAAGCTACGACTCACGGCTGACGCTTTGAGTGAGATCACAAACTGACAAAAATTCACAGTTTGAGCTTCAGGGAGGAAAAAAAAAAAAACATGCTGTAGTATGTAGAAACAGAAAGAAAAACAGGTGATGAAGATGGTGAAATCCTACATAGAAACAATGGGAAGTAGTGAAAGGCTTTTGCATGTTTTAAAAATAAATTTAAGACATCTACTCAAAGGAAAATTTCTCAAAATAAGGACAGGCAACAAAGTAAGAAACATCCTGTTAATGTGTGACACTTTAAATCAGTTTAGCTAACCCTAACTGCAGATGCCTCAGAGTGCTGATTTGAATTTGCTTTTTAAAAAGATCTACAAACACTACTCTAGATATTGTAATATAGGATAAAAAAAATCATCTAGCTATATGTTGTTGGGGGGTTTCTGCTGAATATGTGGAACTAGACATATGTGAAAGGAATAGTTGAATATTTTGAATCACGTGGAAGAACCAGAACAGGGCTCACATGCCAGCAGTCGGATTAGCTTATCTTAGCCTACAGGCTGGAAGCAGCAGGAAACACCTTACTCTATACATTTGCTTAATACGAACATAAAATGTAAGAATGTTTTACATTAGTTAACCAACCAGAATGATTTATTGGCAAGACGCTGGAAGCACAGATATCCTGGAGAATTGAAACCTTTTTTTATCCAAAAGCTACATTTGTCTTTTAGTTCTTACCTTTATACATAAAATCAATGTCATGATTCAGATTCAGTTCTCAGTACAGACACAATTTGTTACAAAAGTATGTATCTAAGCGTTCCAACTAAACTTATACAGAATGATGCTAAATAACGGAGTCTGCTCAGCTAACTTGATTAAATCAAACACCGCAGTGTTATAAATTCAACTGAAACATTACTACTTTAATTGCATTAAAACTTAGAAAGGGAGCACAAAATAAAGTGACAAAAACACCATAAAATTTCAATATAAAGAAAAGATCAGTCACAATTTTCATATTTCTATTCATTATTCCACTTAATGATAAACTAGTCGACTGTGGTCTATCGCTTAAAATCCAAATATAACCAAATGAAATCTGGAGTTAAAGCATGAAAAAGGTGCTAAAAAGATAACAAAATATAATTTTTTTAAAAAGAGGTGTAGATGGCTTATTTTTTACTATCAACCCTCAGCATTTCCACAATGCTACAGGGGATCTACCAAGCTTTTTATAAGGTACCTAAGAAAATTGTGACAAGATATAAGGTTAGGTGGCCTAGCACCTGGCTGCAGCTTCTGCCACAGCCTGTCTCCTGCATGACACTGATGGTGTTGGATGGAGAAATAAGGAGGAAACACAGACAGATCAAGAAAGTGATACCCGAGAATGAACTCAAGACAGACAGTGAGAAAGAAAACCATGTCCCACTGCTTTCTCTGATCAAAGAACAATGATGAAAGCCTTCCCATGTCAAAAAGTATTACATTCTCTTTCAACACTCTTCCTACACTAAACCCCCCCTTTATTCCTTCTTCATTTGGCTGTCACAGTGCTGTTTCAAGGATTCAACATGACAGGAGGACAGAGTCAATATCATTTCATAGAAAACCAGCTACACCTTCATTAACTTTATGTTTTGTTTCATTTTGTTAATATTCTTCTTCACAAATCTCAAAACTAACATGTATTGACTCCACAAGAATCCAAACCATGTGCAGGTTGCAATAAAATACAAATATGAAAAGTCTGTTTTGAGTTTATTGAATGCTTTCCATTTTACAAAGGCCAAACTACTGCAGCTGTTTATACAGCATATCAAGCAACTCCAAGCATTTTAGATCATTCAGCAGTAAGAAGAAAACAACAAACAGCATAGAGTAGAAACAAGGGTCAATTCTTTTGGTTTGTTTTTCCTCTACTTGATAAATGGCATCTCCGTCAGGCAGAGTGAGTGGGAAGGATTATTCTGTTGAGTAAAACTGGGCGAAGAGGCAGCTCGTGTTAATGGCTTCACATTAAATCCGCAACTGGCACTGCATTTAAAATGGCTGAAATCACAAGAGGTCATCACTCAGCTTTCATAAACATAGAAAGAGTTCCACACCACAATAACCAAGACTGTATCAATTATTCACAGATATGCCTAGTCATTCAGATGCTACTATGTCTGCCCCTTTAAGCCAACAAGTTTGCCTGAGTTTTGAATAGAAATATTGGGGAACAATAAGTGCACAACTTGAGAACAGTTTGTAGTTTCATGTCTCTGAAACACAGAAGAAACTTGCCAACCTTTAGACAAGAATAGATGAATTTATGTTCCCATTTTTCTCTGAAATAAAGTTTGAGAGGGGAAACGGTGTTAATTTTTAAATGTTCACCATTTCCTGTACATAATAAACTCACTCTGGCTATCATCTGAAGCAGGTTTTCAATTTGACCAACACACAAATTTTTATTTTTTTTCTTTATCCCCAAAGGAATTTTCCACATCACACAAGTTTTCTTTCTAATTTATAGTAAATTTCTAATTACCATCCCACGTCTGGCCTCTGGGAGAGGACCCGAACTTGAGATGAAGCCTGCTCAGGGGAACGAGGAGCGGGTAAGAAAGCTGTTTATTTATATGGTATATTTTAGCAAAAAGAAAAAGTGATTTTAAAATATAATAATTTGTATAATTTCAAAACTAAATCTTGAAATTATAGTTATGAGAGAGTATCATTAGGTGTAAAAATTAAAAGCAAAATATAATTTGACAAGCAGGCTTCCTTAATGTTTGTTTCTGCATCTCTCCATGGTGCTGATTTTTTAACCTGGACTAATTTGGCTGCAATTTCCTCCACTGCTGGTCCAAATGTTGTGGCTTTGTGGGTGTGAATTATGAGTAACAATGTGACCACTGCTTGAAAAGATTGGAAAGCCTCTAATTTTAGTCTATTGTGCACAAGATTTCAATCATTCCCACATCCCTCTCTTACACCACTACTTTTCTTTCCATTATCTTAACAGCTTCAACAATGACTTGTAATGATGAGCTAATGGGTCTACATGGCTTTTTTTTATTAATCTATTCATAAGCTTTCTAATCATTGCTAATTACCTCCATGGGAATCCAGTACCTGTATGAAAATCCATGTAATGCATATTCTACATCCGCGATTAACGCAACAGAAGCATGCAGTTTGACACTGATGAATCTCACAATAAGACACCATCAGTGGATTGCCGAACAGTAACGTTTTCATGTGAAAAATAAATAAATAAAAAATTGTAAAAAATTTCTTAATCACCACATTTTTAAGCAAAATCATACGAAATGAGGATCAGGTATAATAAAAGTATATGTTAAAAAGGAAATGAAATAGGAAAAAAATAGACATTGAGACTAATAATCTAGAATTTAATATGAAATATGAGCAATATTATATATTAAATATATAAAGGGGAATTCCTTTTTCATCTTTATTATTTCTACCCCAAAGTTCCACCCCTACATTTTATATACTTAAAATAAGAATTGTAATTATTTTTTGTATAATAGGAAAATCCTTGCATTGTTGAATTTTTACTTTTCTCAGTCACAAAAAAGTATTGATAATAAAAAAAAATGTTAACCCTTTCATGCATAGTGGTCACTGCAGTGGACAGCTATCTAAAAGCCATTTTCTTGTGCTTCCTGTGGATTTTTATGTTATAAATGCACACAGACCACTGAAGTGGACACTAATGCATCATAAAATATACCATCAACTACTGGCCATCAGCTGCAAATGCAAGAAATTATTTTTGTTAAATACAATATGGCCGACAGACAAAAAAGCATGAGAACCGACCCGGTCCCTCCTTCTACTGTAGACGACTCTTGCAAGTAAAAAAAATATTGTGACATCAGATAACCCCTAAGGAACAATACTACTGATGTATTTTTCAAATAACAACTTTGTATTTGGACAAATTTACAATTGATCACATAAAAATAAAAAATAAAAAATAAATTATTTTTACAAAAAAAAATTTCCTACCTTTTTTTATGCCTTAAGAAAAAAATTTTTAAAAATGGAAAAGAAATTCTGACACAAAGGATCATAATTCATGTATGAAAGGGTTAACCTAACATTTCTAACATGTTCCTTAAATTATGATTAAGTTTAATAATGTCACCAGGTGGGTTTTATTGTTGTTGTCATAAGCTAAAGTTAGCATATACTCTAAAGCTTCTGACAGATCTGTTTGACTTTTGTTAAAATAAATGTTTTCGCTCCATATGAAGTCCATTATTGTTTGTAGTTTGAATCCTCTTCTTGCCCAAACAGCCAAATATTTTTATTACTATTATTTCAACTTTAAAGTATCATAGAAATACGTGTAATAATATTGCAGTGACAACACTCGTAACATGTGCAAACAAAAAAGGAAGGAAAAAAATACATCATAATGTATGTGCACATACAGTATGTACATGTGCATATGTAGTACATATTTAAAGAAAAATGTTAGATATTGCTTAAAAAAGCATGCTTCTAGAAAAATGTGGAAACACTGTATCTGATTGAAAATGATTAGCCCTTTAATTTAATCTTAAATAAATTTTATGTTCTTAGTGTCAATTGGAAAAGGATAATGATGTTCTGAATGAAATAGTACAGAACATTAGTCCATGCCTTTATTCCAAACAAAGCAGTTTGTGATGTTTTTTGAAAGAAGCATCTCCCTCTTTGTCAGGTCACTTATGTTTACATGTTGCCGCTCTGCTTTTGTTTTGTACTGGTTGTCACAGCAAGATATTCTAACTCTTTGTTTACCCTAGTTTGTTTCTTCTTTTGTTTCCAAATCATTTTTCATCCCCGTGTGAGTTCCTGGTAAAGGGATATAATTTCTCCAGGGCAAAATATTTTGATGACTTGGCACCTGCTACAGTAAAAATAATTTCTGGTACACCAAAAGCACCCTGGAGAAATATGGAGAGTGTAAGGACACCTAAAAGATCTTTAGGAAGTGAATGACCACAGTATCATCACTGATAGAGATCAATCTAAATGTGTTATCACTCAACAAAATAATAAAAAATAAATTACTTTAGCAACTGGCTATCTTAAATAGCAGCAAATAATGGTGGCATTTTTTTATTTTGAGCACAGCTGAGAGTAGTACCAGTCCTTTCATCTGACTCTATAAATGCTCTATATATAAAAAAATGTTTTCCTATAGAGCATTTTTCTTTTTCATATATTTGCACTTTAATGTTCACACTAGAAGGACTATATGCAAATTGTTGCCAGTAGAAATATTACTGTGTTTACAGTGCTGTGAATAAATTATGTGAACTGTTGGTGGTGAATTACTTCAAAGGTTAGTTTCTCTCTCTTGTTGCGTCTGAGCATGAAAGAAACATGAAGTGGCATAAAGCGGCACAAATGCTCAAAAGGAGACAAATTGCAAGCACGGCTATTTTCATGCACATCCAACCAAATCATCCATCCATCCATCCATTTTCAGCTTAATCAAAGATCGAGTCCCAGAGGCAGCAGAGAGGCCAGCCTTCCTTCTCCCCAGCCAATTGGGCTAGCTTCTCTGGGGGAATCCCAAAGCTACCCAGGTCAGCGTGAAAGATGATCCCTCCAGGTTTTCCTGGGTCTTCCCCTGGTTGCCTCCCGGTGCCACATGCACACATAAATTTACAGTACAAGTTCTCTGAACATCATCTGCACTCCTTTTCTGTGCAGGACTTGAAGCAGGATTCATGACATATGGTGCGCATACACAATTAAACAATTTCCAATCACTTGCAATATGTTTTCTTCTCATCACAACTAATAAGCCAAAGGTCAGTGTTCAGAGTTGATAACTTCACTGCTGTGAGAAAGCTCACCTGCAAGTGGGAGTTGTTTGCAGATGGATGTGGTTTGTGCTTATGCAACATTTGTCTACCTATATAGATTTTAGAAACCTTAACAGCAAAATCTTTTAAACCTGCCATGTCTTTTAGCATCAGTTTTCATTAATTATTTAACAACTGACTTTTAGATACAGAGCAGTCAGTTTCTTCAATTAAGAACAAATATATTAGTACAAAATATCCATAAAGACATGCTGACCTTTTGTTTCCAGCTAGTTCCTTTTTTAAGGAAAATCTAAAAATCCTTTGAAAGACATTTGCACAAAACACTGTCATAAAACAGCTTGATGCACTTCTGATGTTATGTTGAACTGTGCAAAACAGGAAATACAGTCATTGTGAGGACGAATAAAGAAATTACATTTTAATTGGCAGCTTATGTTCTCGTTTTGGCTCATTAGAGAGATAATGTTTTAATTGAAATCGCACAAATGGCGCATTTGCTTTATAATTTAGACATACACAATATACTCAGACATAGCCTGCAATAATGAGGACATTTCCTGTGGAGAGAAAAAGAGGAAGGGGAAATCGCTCACTTAAACATAAAATATATGTGGCAAAACATAGCTAAATAGTGAATATTTAATCAACGTTTGTGTGCAGTTTATATCTAAAGATTTTGTAAATAATACATTGTTATTTAGACAATATATACGGAGGACTGATTTCTAAAATAAATTTATTTCACTCAATTGAGAAAGTGTGACCCATTTTTGTGTCGATTTTTTTAACATACATTTTAGTTTTAAAGTAAGTTTTTAATTCAGAAATTTGGACTCAATGCAAGTATGTTTAGTACTTGTTTAAAGGTAATTTTCAAAAGCTAACTTTATTCTGACAAATGAGCCTCATTGAAACTTCTAACTTATTTAATATGACTGTACCTGCACTTGGTAGTTGATTGTGTTTCCTTTTGCAAAATTACTCCATTACTGTTTGCTGAGGAGACGAGAAAAGTCATGTTGTTTTATTTGTGGCCTTTAGCACATCTCCGTTGTGTGGTCTGGTTTCTCTCGTCTTCCTATTAACAAAACTTCATAATTTCCCTATGGTGTTTTGTCAGACTTGTTTGCACACTGACACGATAGTCATTAAAGCACGTATTGGTACCATGAGCAAAAATCGCAGGGCAAATGAGGTCATTACCTTGTCATTCTCTACACGATGTACTAACCTTTTGTTTAGAGGCAACTTGTAATGAAAAAGAAAACTGATAGTTAATCAAAGGACAATGAGAAAGCATCATTTTAGGATACAGACAGGGATGCACCATGGAGTTTGAGACCTATATAAACTGATCCATGAACAACACCGTCCCCATCAGAACCGTAACATTCTCCCGCAATAAATAACCTTAAACAATAATGAGCTAGTCAAACAGCATATCAAAAGAAAAAAGCCTCCAATGAGGAAAACCTTTTTGTATTGATATCTATATGTAAGCAAGTCAAAATAAAACTGAAGAGCAATCTCAAACAAAACAATAAAATAGATGTCTCAGATCACTGGGTGTCTGGACAGAACCAAGGAATTGAACACATTTTTAAATTGGTTTAACTCAGGAATTTAACTCATTCCTGAGTTAAATTGGTTTAACTCAGGAATCGAACTTTAACTCAGAAGTTCGATTCCTGCTCTACAGCCCTGGAGCCAATCAAACATCTAAACCTCAAACCTCAAAGCAGGCAACACTGTGAGGTTTGAAGTATTTGAGTTCTCTGGAGCAATTAGTACAATTCAGCATTATCTACTAATTCAGAAAATCCAGAAGACACATATAGCTGCCTTATCAATTTAGATTTACAAATACTGGACAAACAACCATTTTTGAGACTGAGGGATTATGTGTGTGACCAGGGGGTCAGCAATGCAGGAGTTCCACAGAGAACCGTGCCCTTACCATTACTTTTCACTCTTCAGTACATCTCAGACTTCCAATGTGATGGACAATCCTGGGAATTGTCTGCTCCAAATTGTCTGACATAATAGGGTCTTAAACCAGATGATTTTTCAGAGCTGATGTCATATAGATGCTAACAGATGCTTCCTTCTAAAAGAAATCTCCGAATGCAATGACGTGTTAGAAACATGGATAGTTTGAGTTCCAGCAACATTAATTTCCTTTCGGGAATGTACACTTATGGTATAATGTAATATTTATGTGTTTGAAAAAAAAAGTGAGTTTTGAGTTTTCACTGGCCAAAAGTTACAATCATTGAACTTAAGATACACAAATACTTGCAATAAAACACTCTTTCACTTTTTAAAATGAATTTCTGAAAGAAGTCAACTTTCCACATAATGCTGTAATCTACTGAAATGCACCTGATTAAACACACAAGATGTAAGGAAGGGCTTTTTTTTCCCTTCTGAGTATGAGAGTCGTGAACCAACAGAAAATGCAATCAGTTAATCAAAGCTTGGAAATTAGAAGAATCCCAGCTGTCCTAATTTGCATGACTTGAGTTTTTTCTTTCTTTTTTTTTTTTTTTTACCAAAAGAAATCTAATTCAGAGCCTCAAAAAGGAGCCTGACATCTATCTAAACCACTCCATTAAATCACAAATAATGTTCTTATTGTGGACAAGACACCTTAGAGAAAGCAGCAGTTTTGATGTCATGCTGGCACTCTGGAAGCTGTTTGAGATGGATGCCCAAAGGAAATAAGCAATTCTTCAAATGTGTTAGTGTTACTCTGCCGTTGTTTTGCTGTATCTAGGTGCCTTACTGTACTGTTACTGTAAATACAAAAATATTTAGTGCCATCTATGGGTGAAAACATGTATGTTCCTTCTTAATGTATTTAATTTTGGATATACTGTAAAGATCATATATTTTATATGAGGAGTTAAGTGCTCCCATAAAAGCTAAATTGCATAAAATAAAGCAAAGATCTGCAACGGAGAAACTTTTAACATGATGATGAAATTATTTTTAGCAGTGATGAAAATATATTCAGAGCCTAACAACAGATTCCACCCCCTGTGTGTCTCGAACATGACAGAAAGTTATTTGTGCTTTATGTTAATAGACAGCAGGCAAAGAGATACAAGGTACTAAAATAAGTAAGATGCCAGAAGGATGATGAAAGACACAATGAGACAGACATCACAAAGCAAAGATGCAAGAGAGGGAAAAAAGAGAACTTAAAATAGTTTACAAAGAGAACAAAAGCACATATTTTAATTCTAAGCTTCATTTTTGTGGCTCTAGAATTGCAGGGTAGAAAGACACTGATTGAACCTTTGAACAAAAAAAGCACAATAAATTCAGATGATGTCATTCTGAAACTACAAAAACTTGACCAAGGTGAAGTAAAGGAGGGTTTTAGACGGGAGGATGAAATAAGATTTCCAGTTTTGTTTCTCAGTCTAAAGTTGGTGTACACAAAATTCAAAGCTTAACTTAGTACTGGGTTTAGACTGAGCTGCTTCCAGTTCCAAATTATTTCAAGAAGAAGCCAAATGTATAGAGACTAAAGTTGTTCAACGTTGTTAAGTTAGTTATTAATATTTGAATAAAAGAAGAACATACGGTACATTGATAGGTCTAGCAATAGTTGAGATAATTCCTATTCTAGGTTTCATTACTCTGGCTGTCAGCATACTAAAGTATTTTAAAATGTCAAATACATCAGAAACCAGAAATGCACACTGTGTAAAAATGCAACATTTTTCTCACAGTCTGGCAATGTATCACAAAGATACTTTTCCTCTTTTAAGAATTATTCACCTACTTACAAGCTTCTCACAGAAGCTTGATGGGATTTTCACCCATTCCTTGTGAAAGAACTGACGTAACGGAGGCCGCCTTTCTCCCACACACTTTTTCAGCTCTGCCCACAAATTTTCCATAAGTCTGAGATCACGATTTTGTTATGGTCACTCTAAAACACTGAATTTGCTGTACCTCAAGAAATTTGCAACTAATTGGGCAGTCTGCCTTAAGTTATTCTGCATTGCTAGGACTCATGTATGCCCCCCCCTTAATCCACAGAGGCAATTTGGACCCCGCTTACATTTGAGGTTACAATATTTGTACAACAGTGAGTAGAGCACAGGGGTACACAAAACCACCATAAGCTGCCATGTCAACTGGCTCTGCAGGACCACATTACAGACACAGATACTTATTGTCAGGCAGGTGCACTGATGCAAGCATAGACAATCTGCAAGACAATCTTTCCTGTGGGGAGATGACAGGAAAAAAAAAAAAAACACAGAGCCACACACCAGTCTAACTCTGCATTTGGCAGGAGGTGGGAGGTAAGAGGTCAGAGTATGGGGGAAAAAATGTGTATCAGGCAGAAATTTCCAACAATAATGGCACAATGTTAGGTTAATTTCTGTCTGACAGTCTAATATATCTCTGGGGAAATTCCAACACTGTACAGAGTGATGACCAACATTCCTTCTTATTCATCAGACAAACTCAGGCAAACCTTAACTCTATCAGCAATATTCTATAATTATAAATGTATCCATTTTGTAAAATATTTTGAAACTAGTTCATGGAACAGTTTAGGAAGAAATCTCCTAATAACCCGTCATATAAGCAAGATAAATCATAGAGCTGTTTTGAAATTATCCTTGGAAATAGAAAAACAATACAAGAAAAACCATGTTACCACTGCAGAGTTTTAAAAAAATCATCTCTAAATGTACAAACAACATTCCACTCCAGTATCTGCACAACTCCAAGACAAGCAAAATCATTGTACTTAGTAGCAATTAGGTCGTCACCAAAACCAAACAGCAACGAGAAAGACAAGATGCATGAAAGCAGTAAAAAATAACAAAAATGAATTATGTTAGAAAATTAATATCCACCCATTTTCTTTTCTTTGTTAACCCACTGTCCCCCGGCGTTAACTTCCTCATCTCTTGAGATGTTGCCCCAATGTTTTGTTTTTTCTTACTGCCATCTATTTTTTGAAGTGCACCAGTCCCTCCTGGAGCAAAATGCTCCACAACATGACACTACCATCCCTGTACTTCCCAGGTAGATCAGTTTCTCTAGCATTCTCCCTTTTACCACAAACTTCATGTTTAGTTTCAGCAGATCACAGGAGATGTTACTAAACAAATTAAGGTATTTGACTTGTGTAAATCTGCAAACTGACTTTTTATGTTGCTCTTGAAGTGATTGCTTCTTCATTTTAGTCACTCAAGAGCATTGGTACTCTCTTACCAGCTTCTGCCAGAATCTTCACAAAGAGTTTTGCTTTCACCATCATCTCTGGGACACAGAATAAGCTTCCTTCCTTAATAGTGTGATGGCTGGGAATTCCCTCTGTGTTTATACTTGAGTGTATACTGCTTAACGGGGTGAACATGGCAGCTTCGGGGATCTGGAAATTGTACTCAAGAGTCAGACAGACTTATGGAGGTCTGCAATTCTCCCTTAAATATCTTGACCAATATTTTTTTGGTTTTTCAGTGATGTCACGCAGGGAAGCACTGTGTTTAATGAGTTACATTAAAATACATCCACAGGTTTGCAGAACTCAAATGGGAAAAAAACGTGTTGACATTTAAGCCATCAAATGCCTCCAAAGCTATGACATAATCTTCTGGGCTTTCCTGATTTGTTTAAAGGCACAGTATTATTAGTGTATTTAAAGCTCTCAAGGAAGTAATACAGCTATACAATACAGAACAATTATATGATGAGAAAAAAATAGATAAATTAATCATTTCTTACTCTAGTATCACTTTTTTCTATGGCTGTAGTAGACATCACTCTTTTCAGTGTAAATTGACCAAATTAGATGATGATAAAGTAAAATGTGTTAAGAACATGAACCTCATGTTAAGCTCTGCAGCATGTGTTGCCATCCACACTCCCCCCACACAGACTGTGCAGATTCAATCAAGGTTTTACAGCGACATTCATTTAACCACGGCATACAAATGCAAATGCACGACATGAGTCGAGGCACTCTGGTTGTGTGGTTCAACATCACAGCAAAACTGCTCTGTGAGGTACTTTGATGGAGCCAGATCAAAGGAGAGTGAAGAAGAGGTATTCAGTACCTCCAACAATAGCCCTCGGAACAGAGCGCCTGTAACTGGCTTATAAAATCACAAGAGCGCACAAAGATGAGGTTTTAGGATACAAATGCCTGTAAGTGAGCTGTATAAAAGGACTGTGGATTTATAGAAGTGACAAAACATTCAAATATCAAATGATGCTCTAGTTCCCATTATGCATGTCTACTCAGGCAATGTGAAAACAGACTTCCGACTAAACCTTTGCAACTCAAAATTAGCAGACAAAGCTGTCATTATCCTATTAGCATTATTATGTGATGAGTGATTCATCATATGAGATCTGGAATTGGATTCAAAATGTCCAAGTCTTTCTGTTCTCCAGTGGAGCATTTTCTTCTAAGATATTCCTGCAAATTCCTCTTTTTAGCTCTCATATCTTGAATTACTCTAATCACAAATCAGCAGTTTACAGCCTCTGCACTTTTGTTAGTTTTGTAAATAAACTTTTGAAATTGGCCCTGTGATGTCCTTGCATCTTTCCCCCCCACTTTCTTTATGTCATTTTTTCTTCTTCAACACTTTCCTCACCCTTCTCTCTCATATTTGTCCCACTCTCTCTGAACCTCTCTAGCATTGTGCTCCCGCTTTTCCCTGACTCCATTTTTATCCGCCACTCTTTGCACATCCCCACTCCTCCAGCCCTTTGAGCTCCCCTCTGAGAGCGTTACGCTGGCAGCTTTGCCCCACTTTTTCTTATTTTCAACTGAAAAATACCCACTGCCCTCCCTTTAATGAAAGCCATGCATTCATCGATTTAAAGCACAATAAATTATTTTCTTCTGTAAGAAAATTCTTCAGTGTTCACACTAAAGAATGTTAACAGCTGTCTTCCTTTGGAGAGGAGCAGAAAAGCAGGAGAGCTGCCTGACATATTTTTTCCCATCTCCCTGGGCATCTATTTTTTAGCTCATTTGCACTCTCAGCTCTCTTGTGATTTTTATGTCTTTTTTTTTTTTTACCTTTAGCAGGCGCACAGATGGCAGGAAGGCTGCATGGCACAGTTTCCTGATGGTCCAGTTAAGTGGTCTTGGTGCGTCCAGCTGGTTCATGGTGTCCACTCTTCACGCTGCAGCCACTGGTGCCCGGCAGCTTTCCCCGGCACCAGGATTAGTTCTGCCCCTCGAGGGGGGCAAAAATGGGACAGGGTCTCCAACTCCAACTGCCGAAAAACGTGCAAGTCCCAGGGCATGACCCTCGACATGCAACCATCAGCCGCCACCGCCACCACCTTGAAGCCTCGACTCCTCCAAGCCAGTAAACCTCTCACCCCTCTCCTCCTCCTCCTGTCCTCCCCTGTTCTCCAGCTCCCACAGATCCAAGGAATCCAAGGCAAGGCAAACCTGGCGCACCAAGAGCAGCTAAATCCTCCTCTGCAAGAAGCCGGAGTGTGCTCAGCCCTGGCGCGAAAAGATCCCCAGAGCGTACAGCCTTTCTCCAAACGCCAAAGCAAAGCACAGCAATGCCCAGCAGAGATGCAAGCCTGTGGTGTGACAGAGATGCAGGTAGAGAAAGAGAAAGTGAGGAAGAGAAGGAGATGTGGAGAGAGGAGATGTGAGCAGTGCGGTAAAGCACGGAGGGGAGAGGAAGAAGGATCGTAGCGCAGAGCGCATAAGCAGAGAGGAGACTTAGATTTGAGACTGCATGCACTCTCCTATCTCCAAGATGAAAACAGAGAGAATGGAAAAGAGAGAGCGAGAGATGGAGAGAGAGTGAAGAAAAAAAAAGAGATGGAATAATGATATCAAGCAAAACTGATGAACCAGCTGAAAATATGGAGAGAGGAGAGAATGATTGTTTCTGTACATGGAAAAAGGAGGAGTGATGGAGAGATACAGTGGTAGGAGGGCTGATGGAGAGAATGGGAAGAGAAGGAAGAGATGTGATGAGGCACCATGTGGAAATGGGTTGTAGCAGAGCCGAAGCTCTGTCTTACAGAGTGCCTTCAGATGGAGGCTGAAGATGGAAGCACATGAAACAAGTTGGTGCGGCAGCAACAGAGAGGAGTGCGACCTACTTAGAACCCTACTTAGCGACCTACGTGAGACATCATAATTATGCAGGAAATTCTCCAAAGTGGTTTAGAAACCTCTGACGGGACTGATGCTGCGACTGTCACTGTGGATAAAATCTTCTTCGTTGCCCTCAAGCATCTCTCTTTCGCCTTCGCTCATTTGCTGAAATTTATTGCACCAATTGACTCTTGCTTTCTTCCTGTGCACCGGTTGACACTTGTTTTTCAGCCTCTTTTGACAAAAGTGGGGTGGAAAAAAAGCTGGGGTTTTTTTCAGATGAAATAACCAGAAGAAAAAACAATTTCTCCAGGCGAGTTTGTCTTTAAGAAATACCTTAAGCTGATAACATCTACTGTAAAAGACAAATAAATAAAAAAAAATTATTGTAATAGTAACTATTCCAGGCATCACCTGCCATAGTATGGCCTTTTACGCTCCCTAATTGTCTGTGTCTGTAAGGACATGACAAGTAGCAATCAATTACAGCTGTTTTTTATTTCATTGGCTTTAAATCAGGAAATCAACTCATGACGCATTAAACTAAGAAGTCCAACCATTTTCACTCATCAACTGACAGCATTTTTTTTGAGTTTAGTAAAAACCAGATGACCTTTATGGAAATATGATTTGGCGCATAATTGCAGTTAGTTTTTTAAACTCCAACATTTTTGGGTTGCATTCAAAACTGCTACTTCTATCAAAAAGCACGAGGCATATTTATTTCTATTTTATATCTAAAAAAGAACAACTTGTTAAAAAAAAAGAACAAAAAATCCCTTGTTTATCTTACAAAGATACGCTAAAATAGTATAATCAGATTTTTGGGAACTCATAAACAGACTATTAATCCTCGGTTAATTGAAAAGAAAAAAAGTTACCGTTATGTTTCAAACCAAGTGATTAGTATCAGAGGTGGTTTCAACCTTTTCATCCGCCGTCCAACTTATTTAAAGGGAATATACAGGAATATAGAGGAATATACAGGTGGGCACATGTCATACCGGGCGGAGGCCCCAGGAAAGACCCAGGACACGCTGGAGGGACTATGTCTCTCGGCTGGCCTGGGAACGCCTCGGGATTCCCCCGGAAGAGCTGGAAGAAGTGGCCGGGGAGAGGGAAGTCTGGGCCTCCCTTCTGAAGCTGCTATCCCCGCGACCCGACCTCGGATAAGCGGAAGAAGATGGATGGATGGATGGATGGATACAGGAAGTATTGCAAGGTAGTTTAGTTCTGTTCAATGCAACACACTGGTAAGAGACCAAAGAGACTACAGGGAGAGATGTGTAGGCATATCTACGTTGAAGATAAAGGCTACAAGATAAAGATGCATCTAGAAATCTTGTGTTTAAATGGAATAAGATGAAAAACCAGTAATGCGATTAGCTCTTTGAAAGGAGACTGTTTTCTATGACATGTCAAGACGATTCAAGGTGAGAAACAGAGAGAGAGACTGAGATTTTCCTGCAGATCAGAGAAAGGTTGAGTAGAGCACAGCTTCTCACTTTGGGCCTCTTCCTTGTGATTCTATTGCCATCTGCAGAAATGCAGTACGTGCTGCTCAATGTGATAATGGTGGAGAAAGAGCTTGTCGTTCCAGGAAAACTGTTTATCCGCCATCATCGGTGGCCAATCTAACTAGTTTGCACATTCACTGCAGGCTCTGGGATGGGGAACCAGCTGTAGCCTAGCAGCTAGCAAGGGGAATGGAGAGAGCAGCGTGTACACAAGAGTGATTGATAGCGCTAAGACCCTCCTGCTGGCTCTGATTATACATCAGCTGTGAATTTCTGCAGATGGCTGTAGGACCATGGGGAGAAGACGGAGGACCTAGACTTTTTTTTTAACTACATGGTGACAGTTTCAACAAATATGTAAAAAACATATTGTTTATCAACGTTACATACTGCAACTTCCAAGGTATTATGAAAAATATTAGAAAGGCCAAAGTCTATATCAGCAGATCTAAGCTTTACAAAAATGAGATAACAGGAATCAGCCACAATACCCTACTCATTGCATCTCTATTGACCTCTTTCCTGTGACAAAAATAGCTAATTGTAAATAAAGGTATAAGGTTCATTAACAACCTTCAAAGCAAACAACGTGAGAGAAAATACAAACTCAAGTTGATCAGATAGACAAGTGGTAGAAAAAGAGCAAAATAAACTATTCAAGATGGTCTCCAAGGCCAAGATGGACCATTTTCTGATTACAACATCCGTTTTATTTTGAACCTCAAGAGATTCTATATAAGAAAACCTATTAGGGTTTCACTGTTGACAGAAAACACAAAAAAGCAAGACTCATTTACTAAGATGAGAGCGGGCAATCAGCCATGTTATTAAAATTGGACAAGTGAGACAAAACTGGAGATTTCACTTTGAGACCTTTGACATAAGCTTTATGTTTACGAAAGGAAAAATTACGTTTTCAATTAAAAATCCACAACACCTACTGTGGGCTGAGTGGGATTGGTTTTGTTCTGGGGTTGCTTTGCTGCATCTGGCACAGAAAACCTTGAAATTACACAGAGCACAATGAAGTTTCAAAACCACCAGGGCATCCTGGAGAGAAACACACTACTCACTGTCAGAGAGCTCAGCCTGTGCTGCAGGTCAAGGGTAGAAAAGGAAAATAAACTGAAACCACTCAAGAATGGCTGAGAATTAAACCTGGAAAATTCACATCCTCTCTGCGAGTCCAGATCCCAATAAAATTGGACATCTGTGAAAAGATCTGAAAATTACAGTGTGGAGATGCTACCCTTAAAATGCCAGGCAGTTTGCTTAGAAATAGTGGCTCAACTTACCTGTTGTCAAGTTCTGACATAGAGAAGTACAGAAATTACTTGCTAGCAGTTATTGTTCCCAAATGGTGCGGCCACAAAATATTAAATTATTTTATTTTTAGTTAATTACGTGAAGATTTAACTAACTCAATGATCAAAACCAAAGCGTGATTTGTCTTAAACAATTACATTTGAATTAATTCAGCTGATTTTGTTAGGTCATTTTTTTGTTCGTTTGTTTTTTAAGAAGGCTGTTATAGTGTCTGCATTTGTACAAAGTGATTTGTAATACAACATTCAGCTTGATGCTGATAACAAAATGTGTTTTTGTTAATGTACATATACTCCTTAATTATTTGGCAGAAAATTCACAGTTTTCATTTTGACATTTTTGAGCACTTAACAAGACTATTGTTCTGTCAGACATGGCCTCCTTTGCAAAGTGAATCAAATCTGAGGATGGTAATGTTTGACTGCAATGCAGTTTTTGACTGCAAACCTGGAAAATGGACAAGCTATTTTGGCTTTATCTCATCTGCATTTCTGTTTTGAGTTACACGTTTCAAGAGAAGTGTGATCTTTGTGACAGATTTGACACGTTTTCTTCATCTGAGAAAGCATTAACTGTCTTGTAAAATCAGAAAATTAAAAGCTCTGAAATTTCACAATAGGTTGATGACAATAGCATCTTAAACTGCTTTTGTTACACATACCATAACTCAATCAAGACATGAAGTCTGCAAAGACAAATGTTAGCAGTGTTACTGGAAAAAAATGAATCTAATTTATTACTTCTCTCTTGAGCACGTCATTATGTCACAGTATGACTGGATTCAAAATACATAGGATTTTTTCTTCTAAAGTATGCATATGCGATGCTGAACTTCAGGGTATTCAGAATTTTAAAAAGGCCTTTTCTTTTCATGATTTTTAAAGTGAACAACATCCCAATCTATTAGTGTATGCCCCAATTCCTCCTTTGAGTCACCATCCTGTGTTTAATCCTTGTTTTGAACCAACAGTTAATCACTGACATTAACAGCATCCACATCACCAACCATGCAGTCATTCCAAGTCTCTCTCAGCCGTCCGTCAGATCAGACATGGAGTGAATTTATGGACATAAAGAATAAAAACAAAAATAATGCCAGTCCAACTTCCCTACCCCTAACCCTCCAAGTCACACCTGTCCATTTTACTCTATTAAGTGGTTGCGCAAACGCAGCTCACTGAATCACTCTGCACTGCCCACATCTTGACCCTAGATGGCAGCCTTCAAATGCACATTATTCTCATCCATTTCCCAGCAACAGATTTCAACAGAAATAAAAAACAAGAGCAAAGCTGAAACATTAATGAACAAGAAGCTGTTCTTAATCAAAACGAAACGGGGGATTCTGCCGTTTTTTTTTATTTCAAAGGTATAAAAATATTTAACACAGTAAGTCGGGTCAACGTCATCTCCCTGATAAAAAGCTTAGTATAAATCATCAACAAAAGAGGGCATCTGTTTAACACGTGCACACAACACAGATGGTTTCTCATTTCTTCTCTCCTCTTGCTTTTCAAGGCTGCACTAATTATCACAATGTTAAAAGCTACTCGTGTCTTGGCACAGAACAAGACTTGACAAGATGAGATTTGATTTTCACACATTCATGTCTCCCACTGGGTTCTGTAAAGTGGAAGATGAAGAAATTGATTTACAATAAATTTACTGTAGAGCTTTCGGACGGAGCTTGCATAATGTATAAAAATCTAAACTTTACAATAAACTAAAAATGGTTTGTTATCACAACCAAAATGGATTGAGCAGGTCTCAGAAATTGTTCATGATAAAACCAGCTGGGACCTACAGATGATGTGTAGAAGTATTTAACCACACATGATTCATCTGCTCTACATGTCCTACTGAAGTTGACCCAGTGATATGGAAAAAATTTAAAATCTCAGTACACTGAAAGCAGAGCAGACAAATTCGGATCACAAGAAAATTGCAACGTGAACTAAAACTGGTCCGTCAGACAAAACACATGCAAAGCTCATACTACAAAACCTACAATGGTCTGCTGGAGCGTTGGCCCAAGCAGATTCACAAACCGCCCTCACTGGTGATATTATTTGTGACTCTGTGTCATATCAGTCACATAGTAGAATAAGAGATGCTCAAATTATGGCTTGGATCAGAGTAAATCAGAGTAAATCAAAGTGTAGTTTTGATAAAGAATTTCTTTCTGCACTTTTTCTTGATTGACTTGCCCGTATGGTTTGACTAATGGAAATTATTAATAAAATTAGCCTCTCAAAAAATGCTACAGTTGAAATGTAAGTCGGGAGGTTTTAAATAGAGAATGATGGATAAGATTTTATTTGAAAAAAAAAAAAAAAACAGGGGGCATGGTGTCATTGGTGACACTTCTTGATATTTATTCATTATTTCTAGTGGGAGTTTCTTTTTTTTTTTTTTAAACAAAAGCAGTCTTTTATTGATGTGATCCAGAGCTGTATATACATGATAAATTCAATAAATCAACATTTCTGTATGGAAAGGGCAAAGCATGGCACGGTAAGAAACCTGGCTGTATCTGGAGTATCTCCGCTAGCTGACCATGGGCCGAGTCTGTAGGAGTCGCGTGGGAGAAGTTCTCTGACATGAAAAGGTTTTGCCTTTTGTCAGGTTCAGCATCTATCTGAGTAATGATGACAGTGCGGTGCTTTTTCACTGTGTATAAAGATTGTAAACTAAATGACAGACAAGGACAGAGAAAGATGAAAAGAAAAGCAGAGACATGAGGACGGATACCTTTTTCTTGTTACAATGAATGGTAGGAAAGAAGCAGAAGTTGGTAATGTCTGACAGCTGAGAACACAAAATTCATAAGACAAGTTGAAGCAGCTCATGAAAGCCACAGTGTTTCGAGAGGAATGTAGTAATCTAAAACATTAAAATACTTGGAAAAAACAAAGAAACCTTAGAAAAAGAACATTGAGCTGCCAAACTGTGATTTAGTAAAATCGTCAGCCTTTCACTGAAACAATACATTTCAACAAAAAAAGTAGTCTGAACGTTGAAAGAGTAGATTTAAAAAAAAGATGTAAAAGTATTTTTCACATAGTCAACATAAGCTTTTTTATATAAAAATAGACTTGATGTGTGTTTTGCACAATTTCAGTGTAAAGACATAACAGGTTTTACCTAATATTTGAAAAAAAAGTATTGTTCTTTTCATCAAAAATAGTAGTTCTTGAGTGTCTCTTTCTGCTAAAAAATATCAAGTCCAATAACAAAAGAACTAGTTTACATTTTTGTACACAACAAATCTTGTTGCAACTACTAGCTTAAACAAAAACTATGCTGTATTTACAATCTCTGCCTATGTGACACTTTACAATAGTGAATGGAAAGCTTTTAAAGATGCTTTAGTCCGTAAATGCAAAGAACACAAACTATCATCTGCTTCTAGCAACCAATGGCTTTCTATTGACACATGAGGAAGACATGAGGAAGGATGGAAGAAAAGGACTCGGGTAGAAAGACAGAAGGAAAATGGAACAAGGCAGGGAAGAATGAAAGGACAAAAAGTAAGTAGAAAATGAAATGAAGTAAATATGAATATATGGTTTTGACATGTTGGCATCAAGAAAAGCTGTTCTGTAAACTGACTATGTTAAGGTTGAATGTTTTGTTTGTTTGAAAAGTAACTGATAAGAGAAGACCTTCCTTCTGTTATCGCTCTGTAGACTGGCATTATTTGCTTAATAGTGACACCTATTGTTTGGAATATGAACTGTGGCAAAAAACAAGGCAAAAACGGCCTGGGTAAAAACACCATTTTGTTTTTGGTTTTTTTTGGTGCTTTATATATTCCCCAGTTAAACTAAATATTAACAACAAATTTACTATGGTAATTGAAACTAGTGATGGTTTGATCAGCATTCCATAAAAGCTGGTTTATAAAACTACAGAAGAATGAGGTAATCAAAACTGATGTGATGTAGGAAGAATGGAGAGAACGATACTCAGATAGATCTCCTTTGTGCCACATCGACACCATATTCTAATCCTTCACAATCTATTTTTATTTTTTCTAACCCCACTACCTTATTATATATTTAATTGTGAGCATTTTACCAGCACTGTTCCACTAATGTCAACAAATTTATTAAGCTTGAAGAATAAACAAAGTTGTACTTAAGCATCAACAATGCAATTCCTCATTAACCATTATCTGAAAACCTGGCATACGAATGATCAACTGAGAGACGATGAATCTCTCAGCTTCTGTGGATTTTTTCCCCCAGTTTCTTAAAGGCATCAGTTTCACAGACTGCCTGTCTCCTGTCGGTGTTTTTTAAGTCACTTACTTTTCAAAAACACTTCCTTTTTTCTTCCTCATGCACAGTTTTGCCTGAATAAATCTGAAATACACTGCACGCCGTGACAAGATATGTCAAATTTTTACCTAATGGCTTATAGAGAATCACCTTGTCGGTGCAAAAATATTTTACGTCAGTCAAATTGGAAAGCATATGGCAATTTACTAGAAGTGCGAAAACAGATGGGAATAATGTGTCTAAGTGAGAGGCTGCTGCTTCTGCAGGGCATCTAAAGGTCCAATTTAGGTCTGATGGTTACCTAAGCTATCCTTTGCAGGCATGTATGATTCCCTTAATTAGGTATCTTTACATGGTTGAATGGCTTGCAGGCCAAAACTAGGTACTTTAATACACAAAAGAAAATACCTTTGTAACAAAAAACACTTAAGTGAAAAGCAATGAAAGATCTTTGGATATCATGCAGTCTTTTTTAAAAATACAAGACAAGTGGGCTTATTTAAAAGAAAATATAAGCAAAATAAGAGATGACTTTTTACTTTCACCCTGTACTGCAATCCGTTTAGCTCATCTAAACGGATAACCTTTACACACAGTCTGATTTATGTGGCAACTAAAATCACGGTAATTTGGGACCATAAGAGCAGATTTAGGTGGCTTCATGTGAAAGAAATGACTGGTCATAATCTGCTGTAGTTGTTACTGGCAGAGTGGGAGCATATTTTATATCCACTAACAGAATGTGGGTGTTCTGCAGCTCATTTACTCTCTTAGACATCTTTGCAGATAAACCGTGTGACACCACCCATCTGCACCATGACAGAAGTGTGAAGGAAGCCCATTTCCACCTGTCAATCGAAAAGGAATTTGCTGTGAAGTTGATCGCTCATTGAAAATGTGAATCTCTTGGCTTGCATCGTGTTAAACATGCAGTGTCAAAATTAGAATGTTATAGGATTACATCTCTTATTTCTTTTTATACAACATACTATTGGGGACAAACCTAGGATGATATTTTATAGGTATTTAATAAGATACAAGTAATTTGGTGCCAACTCATCAAGGTCTCCCTGCTTCATTAGCTGCTTGGAACCAGCACAGCGTTCTGCTGAAGGATTGCCCTATCTTTAGCTCCATCCATATCCCTGCAAAATCTGATCAGCCTTGTGGTCCCTGCAAAAGAAAAGATTAGCATCTTCTCCACCCATCTAACTCTGAATGTTGTCACCAAATTTACTGAATAAAACTCATAGCAACCAAATTAATCTCCATGTCAAGATTACACAGCTTTTCCCACTTGTATGAAATTTTGCTGGGAGAGAAACTCACATTTGTGCAGCAAAGGAAAAAAATTGTGTTACTAAAAGCAGTTGTGGTTCAGGCTGTAATTTTCTATAATGTGCTACATCCATCAAGTGGACACATACAAAATGACACTGTCAGCTCTTTGGCAAAAAGGTGGTTGTTAACAAAGCTGTGTGTGCTGGATTCACGATCCCTCAAAAGCCTTTATCTTCTTTGGCTTCCTCCGCCTCTCCTCCCTGGAGGATGCTCAGTAAGTGACAGTTCAATACCTCCCTTCATATGCACTCAAACACATCTATGCACACACACACCCAAAGACCCCCTGCTCCCTTTGCCTCGGAGAGGCAGGAAGACTTCTGCTGTGTAGGGTACACTCCTCCATCTGGAGAGAAGTAATTATTATCAGGCTGTGGGATGGAACTACAGGTAGACATGCTCAGGCTTGCACACAGCTGCTTTCAAAGTGTGTTTTCACTCCACCAGTTCTTACAACTCCCTATCAATCACTATTTGCCTATATATTATAGTCATAGTGGTGTTAATAAGATTGCAAAGCCATTTCTTACCCTTCTTAAATCAAGCTAAGCCCAATACAACATTGTTTGACAATAAAGTTATAGATGAAAGAGGCAGAAAGTTAATGCAAAGCTGATGAGAGTCTGAGTTTGCACTCGAGGTAGTCACAGAATCTAATTGGCATGCATGTGTGAAGTGGGGAACAGTGTATGTTGCACATTGCTAGGAATCAGATAAGTGATAACTGTGTTGTTTAGAGCACATTGTGTGTAAGCACACGCCCACACGCTGGTGAACTGCCTCCGATTGTTCCGCGAGAAATATCAACACAGAGCAGCAGCATCACAAAGACGCTTGTTTTCTCTGATAACACTTTTACAATCTGTTTGCAACAGATCTTTGCAATTCCAAACACAGCTGATAAATGAACTCACATACCTGAAATCAGTTGTTCATTTTTTATCTTTGATACTCTGCCTCAAGCAGCTCTGTGCAATGTTCCCAGCATACCAACGACTGATGGCAAGTGCCATGCATTATCAAATCAGTCAGAAGAAACAGAGTCAGAAGATGGTGCTAATTAAAAATAATGACCTACGGGCAACGTTTATATCCCAAACACCTGAACTGTTCATTTGTACTGATTACTATAATGCCTTGGTTGTAAGATTCAGTTACTACGGTATTTTGATGCAGTAGCATGACAAAGCATCTCTGCAATATCTAATGTTTTGAAGAGGATTTAAAGTAATCATAGGTTATAAGTGAATATCCCATGCTTAGATCATCTAATCAAGCACTGCTTAACACTTCATTTAAAAATTAAAATTGAACTGAACAAATACAAATTTTAAGAGACATGACAGTTCACTTAAAGTGACCCAAACATGCTGAAAAAGGAGAACATCAATCATAGAAGCAGCCAAGAAGTCCATGTTAACTGTGTAGGAGCTGGAGAAATCCACATCCCCGTCTCTTGAAGCTCCTGTTCTTTGAAACACTCCACCGTAAGCATGTCATCACTTTAATAACGTTCCTGCCAGGGTTGCACAGAGTAGTTTGTATGATGCAAAGTTCTTCCAGGTGTTTAGTAAAAGCTGCAGAAGAATAAACGATTTCTCAAACATGAAGCAAAACATGGTGAGGAAATAAATCAGTGAGGTTTTTTACCCAATACCTCACTGCCTCTTTAAAGCCAAAGGATGGAAGAAACTATGACAATGACTCATATGAATACTGTACAGTTGAACAAGTTATTGTATTAACTATTTGATATCTCTACAGCTATTCTTGCATGTATTGTCATTTAGACTGATGGATCTGCCTCAATATTCCTGTGAATTTCAAATTCAGTTTCCAAAGACTTTGTTTCATTTTATCCCGTTTTTAAAGAATAAATGGAAAGATCCACTATGAATGTGTGGCTCATTTTAAGCAGTGGTCAGGTTTTAAATATGGGACCTGGAGCTGCATAATGTGCCACTCTCTTCCATACCTTTCTAGACCTGATAATATAGTGGTGAATACAATTTGATCTCATTCAACATGAAGTCGTGCAGAGTACTTAAAAGCACATCACACTACTATTAGAAGCCAACTATAAAGAATTATTGCGATATTTTAACTATTTTAAATGCCTGAAGGTTAAAAGAGAGATCACAAGAGATTAGTCAGTTACAGTAAAGCCTGCAGCACGCTCTGTTTGTGTGTAGGTGTATGGAAATTACAAAAGGGCATTCATGCACCAGCAGTTGCAGCACTCAGTGTGGCACAATTATGGGCACTCTCTCTTTGTTATTGTAGATGAATAATATACAAGAGCCACTGGTGGTCTTTGAAAAGACAATAATTTTCTAGTAACAAGTGCCCCCTACCCCTTATAGATCCAAATAAATCATTTGATTATAATGCATTAGCTTGAATTATACAGTTTGTCATTCTGACTGACGACACTTTGAGGAACGCCTAATTTATAGTTTTCTTCGTAATGCATATAAGATTAAGTAAATAAGTTTATAGGCAGAGCAGCTATTTTCAATACAAGTTTTTATAACTATGATACAATTACATATTACTTTTTATAGGAAAAAAATACATATTTTTACTTATAATTTTTTTTCTAATAACCAATTACATTGTAGGTAATCATTTAATAAATTATTTATTGAATTGTAGCCCTTTTGTACTTGTGTCTCATAAACTAATGCAGACATAAAAGAGTAAAAAGCTTTTTACCCTCATTTAGCTTAATAGAATGCTTTACAAAGCGAAGCAAGCATACTAATATGGTGCTTTTGAGTTTCAAATTTGCATTTTATATTAATGCAATGTCATGTTTAACAGACAAACAATAGATGAGTATATTCTGTGGACCAGTGATAAGCCCAACAACACTTAGACTTTAAAAATCAAGTCACTTTTCTTCCAGTTGAAGGATGACAATCGTACGTCTGATCTACAAGCTTAAATGTCAAGCTTCTTTAAAAATAAAACGTGCTAAAGTGTGTGTGGTGGTGGAGGAAAGGGGGGTTCCTGTGCTTCAATTCTTTGTTCGAGAAAGGAGATAAGTGTGACTAAGAAAATCTCTACTGTCCCTGTGAGACACACCCGTCTACTATCGACTGAGGAAAGGATTAGAGATTTGTGTGAGGTGAAAGAAAAAAGAGTGAGAACAAGAATAGCCAATAACAACAAAGAGAAAAGGTTTCTGCAATGAAGAGAAGTATTGTCGCTAACATGGACACTATAAGAGATAAACAGCTGAGACAAATCAAATGTAATTGCAAGATTACGTTTGATCTTATAATATATTACAAGATTGCATATTTTTAAACGGCTAACCATCTAAGCATCTCAATAAAAATACATGTTTTTATTTTTTGTCTGACATTAACTGATAAAATATTTTATGACATAATTAAGTATAAATCAGAGCACCAACAATGCCTTGCAAGAATAAACCCAAGTTTTTTTAAGTTTCTACAATATCTCTGTTAAAAGTAGTATTAATATATGGGTTTGAAAATGAAGGGAAGTGTTATGTACCACTTTCACAGAGGACTGTGTGGTATCAGAGTGTGACATGCCTCAGGTTGGGTTTAAGGCTGCCTTAAATGCTGCAGTATGCTGTACTTTAGAGGTTATCTGGGCTGTGGCAGAGCAGCTGTGTGAGTGGAGAAGAAATTGTCACCAAGATGAAAGACAACCCCTGTAAAGCTGAGTCAAATATGCCAACCCCTGCTGGACTACCTCTGAATAACAATTTGCTCTGTAGGGAAACAGGCTCTTAAAGGTGGGAATCACTTAAATGGTGCCTCAAGTCACTTAAGATGAGAACACATCACCACTGGCTTTTTACGTTTTCAAAATAGCATTTTATAAAATCTTTTGTTCTGGATCCAATTCTATCTGTTCTTTGATGAAGCATTTTCCTTATATTCAGCACTTTTAAAAAATATATATAAAAAACATTTTATGTTTTTTTTTATTTAAACAACTTGGCGTCAAACAAAGATAACAAAAGTACATTCGAAGGGTAGCTTTTAAACAATTGTTTCATTCAACGATTGTACTTTGTGGAAATGGAGTTATCCTATTGTTAAATAGTGGATTTAATGCAAATGATGTAAAATCAAATTTACCATCAACAGGAAGCCTGATTACTAAACACATGCAGAATAAAAACAGTACTTTAATAGATCAGGCTTAACAACAACAAAAAGACTCAAAGACATGCCCTGCTTTGAAGGAAGATGAGAAAAACACTAACATTTGTGGCTGACCTTCCAAAACCAGTCCAACAACTAATCAAGGAAATCACAAAAGAAGTCAAAGGAACATCAAAAGACCCGCAGGCCTCACTTTCTTCAGGTAAGCTCAGTGTTCATAAGTGTGTTATGCAAGACCAAATCACAGCTGGAAAAACCAAGACAAAAAGTTACATATTATGTCTTTTACATAATATGTAAAAAACGTACATATTATGTAGAGTGATGGCATGAGGAGGCAGGAAATAAAGAGATACTTCTTCACAGTTTCATTTCTATGTAAAAATTGTGTCCTGAATATTTTAGCAGTCATTGCGCCACTTCATTTTTTTACACATTTGAGTTGCTTATGTTCCCTTGAATGAACATCTGTTTAATCTGATTGTATTCAGCCTGCGTATTATATTAGGAACAGCAGAAACAAGTGGAAAGCCATCTGTTTGCAACAATATCTTTTATGTCAGGAATAAGAGGAATCCATCAGTGAAGTCGCCTCCTGAGAAAAGTGACGTGATTGGGCCTATTTCTTTCGATTGACACTTTTTCTCTCTGTAGACTGGCAGATTAGTGCAGGACCCACCTGGTAATACCGTCGACTCACAAGTCCATGTCAGCCCAAAGCTCAAAGACATGTACTCACACACACGTGCATATACACACACACCAAGCACACAGAAATCTATAAATTCCAGATTAGCTTTAGTGCTTGCCGATCTAATCTTCTGACTCAACAGAGCACTGCAGACATGGCTCAGTGTCAGAAACCAACATAATGAACAGTCACTTATTTCAACCTGGTGCAACAGCCTAGACTTCTGACTTGCTTTTTTTCCAAACAAAATCCCTCTTTCTTCAGCTCTCTGTGTGACTCTAAGAGATCAAGCTTAGAGTAAAACCTTCAAACAGACAGGTTTTTAGTTAGATGTTAAAAATGTAATAAAATTCTATTCTGTTTCTATTAAAATCACAAAAACACATGGCTTCAATAAATAATTAACATAAAAATTGATTAGCGCTATTAAAATCTTAAATCATCTATGAACCAGATGTTTTTGAAGGAATTGTATTAGACAATGATCTCTACTTGAACTAAACATTTGGCCTAACTTACAAATACTAAATGTAATTTTTCTTACAAAGACACCGCAGCACCAACTGTCTGATTGCCGACTGTCTGGCACTCTCATTTAGGATTTACAGAAATACTGGAAACTTATTTTCAGGTTTAAAGCAGGATATAACTGCATTTGATTTTTTTTCAGTGAGATAATTCTGGAAGGACCTCTGAATACTGTTCTTGCCAAAATTTTAATTCAAATTTTCTTTCAAACTTCTTAAAAATGGTCCATCCACTTTTGAAACAGTTGAAATCAAAGCAGCTCAAACATTCAAGTCTTAAACTGTCCATGTTACCATACTGTGTGGCAGCGTAACAAACCTAGCTCCACAGCCCTGTGGCAAAGAGACCCCTGGGTATAGATTTAATGGCGATCATTACAGCCTAACTGTCTACACCGGGTAATACATATCAGGATCTGCTCATCCTCAAAGCCCAGGGCTCGTGGCATCAGACAGCGGAGCTTCAAAGCCACAGTTCAAAGGTAGCATGCTACACAAATTTTAGATCAGCAGCTCTCCATTCAAACACATTTACATGGACAGAAAATATTTACATTTACATAAAAAAGATCATTCTATATTTAATGAGAGCTGAATGTTTTGTTTGTACTTAATATGGTCTCTGTAAAAAAGGACAATCTTAGTGGTTCCTGCACAAAACTAATGGGCAGATATGCCAGCTCTGCTGCTGTCAGAAAAAAATTAGAACATTTCTATGAAGCATAATGTTGAGCTTAAACTAAACTCAAAAGCCAATTATGTTTTGCTGGTTTCCACTTTGATTACAGGATGAGACGTGTGAGCTCAGCAGGGGATAGTGACAGATTAACTGAGTTAGAAGGTAGTCATTAATCCAGGGAACACTTTCAAGGTTGGTGAATGCGCGAGTCGGGGTGTGTGTGTGTGTGTGTGTGTGTGTGTGTGTGTGTGTGTGTGTGTGTGTGTGTGTGGAGGGGCTGAAAGGCGTTGTTTTCTGCTGAGTTTAAAACCTGGATAAATTACCCTCAAGTTAGCTTACTGACCATAGGGAGGTATTTTACTTCATAGCATCTACACTGAATTAAAGTTTAGGTGGAACTGCTGATTTATTTTTTTTTATCCCGAAATGTATCACTTGTATGCTTAATGTTGAATTCACCATTCAGAAAGACAATGCCTAATTTCTGATGTTTGAGACTAAAAGGCAAAAGCTCTGTGGTATGTAGAGAATGACAATGTGGTTTTCAAGAAATTCAACTTAGATAAAAGTAAAACAAAAAACTTATTTGATGGAGCACACACAAAAGAAACAGTAATTTAATGTGGGCTGTCTGATGGTAGCTGTTTTGGAGTGAGGCATGACTGAGCATCGCTCAATGCATTTTTGTCTACTCGGTCTCTCCACCTCTATTCCTCTCTAGGATGAATTAGCGGAGGAAATTCAGAGCAAGGCCGTTTAGAAAAAGGTTTTAGAGGAGCTTTGATCAGGAACCCATGCCGGTAATCTGACAGATCCATAAGGGGAGCAACTGAAATAATGTCCGTTTGCGAGAGGCTATATTTGGCTTTGGCATGTCACCATGCCATGTGTGTGAATTGCTCCACCCTGCGCTAATGCTTAGCAATGCAAAATATCCCCCCTCTTTACATATTTTTATTGGGGAAAAAAAAGAAATCTATGTATAATTTTCTTTTTAAGAAATCCCAGTAAATTACATGGAAGTTTAAATGTCTGTTGTACTGTATTTCTAATGCAGCACATCTGCAAACGTTTTTTTTTTTTTTTTACTTCTTCAGTAAACTCTAAAAAGTTCCCTTAACTGAACAACTCTGTTCCATCACTTTGACATA
This sequence comes from Xiphophorus couchianus, assembly GCF_001444195.1. NCBI lineage: Eukaryota > Metazoa > Chordata > Actinopteri > Cyprinodontiformes > Poeciliidae > Xiphophorus > Xiphophorus couchianus. Next base: position 21,343,562 of record NC_040239.1, read on the forward strand.
ATGGAAAATGACTCAATTCTGACTCATTAGCACAAACAGTATTCTTTTACATTTCAATTTCACCAAATGATCCAGAACTCTTCATTGTAAACAAGCAATTACAGGGATGCAATATTACTTCAACCTCTCATAAAATTACCTGGAGAGAAAAAAGAGAGATAAATGTGTCTGGAGACAATCACACTGAACAATTTTATCTGTGAGAAAGAAGGAGGAATGGGGACTATCCAAGTATATGCGTTATTGTCTGGCATTTTCAAAATGAGAAAAATAAAGTTGTGTAGGATGTGGTATTTCATCTACAAACAAAAAATCTGCCAGCCTCTATTTTTTTCCCTATTTTTAACTGTTTAACCAGACAACGGCAGTGAGAGCAGGCAAACTCACAAACAGTTCAGAACAAGTTGGCGGGCTGCAACAAAACAAGTCAACTGGAGTCAAACAGCAGCAGCACTGACGGGTGTTTTTTAAGGTCAGAAAGCACCGTCCCATCCCACATGTTCATACCGCTTCCACAAATAATGGCTCTCAGGTCATTGGTGGTCATTCGTCAGTGAGGTGAGTTCACAAAGCATTGAAGACAGCAACAAAAGCATGCAGCCTTGCTTTCGTTGACTTTTAATGGTCAGAGTTCAACATGGCCTTTCAATGTGCCAGCTGGAAAAGTTCACCATTCACATCAATTCTTCAAATGCTGGAAAAGGTCTTCTTAGCTAAGCCACAATAAAACAGAGGTATTGCCCTACTTCTGTATGTGAGGAAAAGTAATTTGTAATTTGTTACACCTTCAGATATCAAAAGTACTTATGGCTACTCAGTTCTCAATCTCCTCCTTTGTCTCCCACACACACAAAAACAATCCCATAGAAGCAAGTGCCTAAAGAGGCTTTGCCTCCTCAGCAATTTCTCCCACTATCCAACACCTCCCACCGTGTTCCCCGTTTAAACAAACCCTGCATGATACTTCAGTTGTTTCCAAAGCTACTGTTGCCACGTATGTCAGTCAACTCCTACATTATCGCAAACCATCACCACCATCAAATAACCTGCTTATTTTCACCCCCGGTCTGCTGCCAAAAGGTGGATTAAGCCGATTAAAATGTTGAGGACTTAGCTGTGCAGGCATGCCACCAGCCTATAGTCTCAGATTTGTTATAACTCCGTTTCTCAGGAGTGCTAAGTGAAAGTGAAATGAAAGTCTTAGGTGTGCGCATGATGGTTACAAAGAGACGCCAATTACAGAGTTTAAATTAGATTCATAGCAGCACAAAGGAAATGACGGGACATAAAATCTTACGGCATTCCATCACGGTTTGTTTCTGGAGGTGTTATGTTGCCGGTTTGCTTTTAGTGTTGAGGTTGAACGTAGTAAAGGGAAAGATGTGCCCAGAGATCACATCTGTCTTTGTCCATCTGCCACCCACTGGCCTTTCTCCAGATGGCTCTCGCATTTCCCTTTATCACTGGCTCTTTAATTTACCTTAATCATAATGAGCTCTACTCAATAGGTCAATGATTTACAAGCCAGCAGTTGCTCAGCCTTGTTTACTCTCTTTTTTTTTTTTTTTTTTTTTTTTACAACGTATGCCTTTAGGAAGAATTTAAATAAATACTAAACAAAATTCAACCTAGTTTTCAGATTCTCTTAGTGCCTTGCATTCACACTACTTGAGCCTTTTATCACGTCACAAACCATAATAACCACCGCTTTTAATGTGTTTTATAGGAATGTCATGTGATAGACTGACAAAAAGTAGTGCATATCTACAAAGTAGAAGGAAAATCATACATGATTCAGATTTTTTTTCCCAATAAAGTAAAATCTGAAGTGTGTTGTCCCTCTGTATTCAGCCTTCCTAAGTCAATACAATGCTAAGCCACCTCCCACTGAAATTACAGTTACAAATCATTTGAGGTGAGTCGAAGTCTGCTTTGCACAGACTGATTAGGTTTGCACATCCTCCTTAGCAAAAGAGCTTAAGCACAGTCAGACCTGATAGGTAGATTCTGTGAAGAGACATGTCTTTTTTGATACAGTTTCGATTCAGTTGCATTTAGGTCTGAACTTTGACTGGATGAGGGTTTCACTCTGTTTCGCTGTATTCTTTGTACCTTACAAGGAAAACCATGTTCCATTGAGGGGGTGCTGCTCGTTTAGGGTAAGAGCACTCTTTTACATGTTCGTTGCCAATCTTTCACCAGAGAGTGGCAAGAGAATCGACAGATTCTCCCACCTGAGGTGTGGATCTCTGCAGCTCTCCCAGGGCTAACATGGACCTCTTGGCAGAGTATCTAGTGATGCTCTTTGCCTGGTCTCTTCATTTAGTTTGCAGTTGTGTCATGCTCTTTTCATTTTCAGATGAAGGATTGAACAGTCGTCTGTGAGATGTTCAAAAGTTGGGATATTGTTTTAACGTAACTTGGCTTCAAACTTCTGCTCAGTTTTATCTCTGATCCATGTTCTTGGTCTCCATGACGTTTCTTCACTTCTAGAGTTTGCTGTGATCAAGCAGATGTAATGTATTACTTCACAGGTCAGAGTTAGCTAGTTAGCTAAGACTTCACAATTGCTGTCACTAGGTTTTTTTGATAGCTGTATCCTGTTTCTGTAGGGATCTATGCTCAGTGTTTTGAATATTTATGCAATTTAAAACCAGAACATTCTTTGTTTCACACACATACGAGCAAACTGATGAAGCCATTTGCATGATCTGAATCATAGGCACTGATTCTGTGGGTGCTTCGGGGTTGGAGCACCCACAGAGATTCACGGAAACCCACGTGTGCCAGGCAGATTACATTTTTATTGATTTGCTAATGACCACATCCACGAGTCATACAAGCATGGTGATCACCCACCAGCGGGAACATAAATCGGTGCCCGTGCTCTGAATAAATGTTAACCAGAGTTTGTTTGTCCTTCTAAATCTAAGATGAGACACAAAGGCAGTTCTGAGCCTAAAACAGCACCTCTGAGTGCTGATGCCATTTGCACACACTTGAACCATGCACTGTACGCATTTAGGGAAAAGTCTGCCAATATTTACGTACTGTACATTTATGAAAGCTAAAACCAGAGCAAATTGCATCACATTCACAAAGACCAGAGCTGTATGCATTATGCAGATTACTTGGATGGAGTGTTTAGCAAGAACAATGCAAAATAACAAATAATTTAAAAGAAAATAAATGCAAAATAGCAACTTTAGCAAGACACACTAAAGAATCTCTGGTCCTGTTTTCGGTTTTCCTGAGGGTGAGATAAGGATCTGATAGTTGGTGGGCTTGTGTGGGAGCAATGGAGACACACAGGTAGCATTCGGTGAGTAAGCTGTCATCACGCAAAACAAAAAACAGACCCTGTTTCATTTCTTAATTAAAATAGACACTGTAGGATATTTGCAACTTCATACATTTATCTTGACTTTTTGTTCATTGTCTCTGAACCAATCAATAAAAGACGTATCATTCCATTTAATTATAACAATGTTGAGATTATTAAATATTGAGATTTTGTAATTTTTAAAGGTTTTGTTGGCTCTAGTGGCCTTTATTTGAAAGTAGTTTGACAGGAAACAGGGTAATCAGAGAGGGGGAAGACATGCGGCAAACGTCGCCAGGCCGGGAATCGAACCTACGACCACCGCTACAAGGACTAAGGCCTCAACGTGGGTCATGCTTTGCCCCTGCGCCACCACAGCACCCCGAGATTTTGTAATTTAAGTTTCAGTAAAATGTTGATATTTTTTAATTAATCTCTGATCACTTTGGAGTCTGTTGTGTTTATGGATTAAGAGGAATAGTGTAACCTGATTCAAAATAAGGTGCAAATTTCCTCCAAATACTTGACTTTCTGGGTATACTTGCTTCTGCATGTATGCAAGCAGCCTGCTTTGTGAATCACTTTTGAAAACAAAATGCACACAATCAGAGCAAAACAGCTGGAAAATATGAAAGAGATTGCACTGCTTTGGGAATCATCTCTATACTGTAGATAGCCGAGTTTCAGATCTTCTAAGAAATCGGGGTAAATAATACATTATTATATACAGCAGCTGACAGATCCCTGGAAAATCAATAAAACTTTATGGAGGAGGGGGAGGCTAGCAATGAAAACTAAATAAATACTCATAACTCTACCCAATAGTTGAGTCTTGAAAAAAGGTTTGTCCAAAAAGATGACGCCAGATCAGCCCTACATCTTTTCATACACGTCCTGGTACTTAAAATCCAGGAATAAGAATGCAAACTAGTTAAAACACCATCTGCTGCAGCTGTCTGGATCATGTTGAAAGCTGCCCGTCTTCACTTGTCCTTGAATCATTGTCTTGCCAGGCAAGAGTCACTTCAGGCTTTAGACACAAAGGTCAAATTTTCCTACAAGATCTGCAAGCTTCATTAGACTCAACAATGACCACAAACACTGGAGGTTGTAGTATTACCTACATGTCAACTGCATGTCAGAGTTTAATCATTTTAACATAAAAAAAAACATATTCTACATCTCCGCAGTAAGGTTTTAGAGAAAAGCGTGCTCTTGCTATTATGGAGAAACCAAAAAAGTAAATGTTCAAGTAAAACTTTAGAACACTTAATCATTTTATGTTTGAAAGCAATTTGGTAGAAAAAAGAAAAAAGTAGAAAGGATCGAAAGGCATATTCTTTGTCTCCAGAGAAACCAACTCTGATCTTTTCTGCTTTCTGTTTCATTAAGTAAAATCAGTTTCTGTTCATTATAATGAGACTCTAACTAAAATAGCCACCCAGCATCAGCTTTATTTATCAATGGGAAACAAAAGTATCTCGCACAACAATGGTAATAAAAGTTGTCTTAAACATTTTTCACTTCCCAATAAGCTCTCTTCCTGTAGAATGGTGGACATCAAATTGCACTGAAATGAGCATGTAGCCTTTCCCAAATGTATACTGTAGGTAGTCTATGCTTTCCAATTAAATACTAGAACTAAAATAAAAAAACGGTAAAGATTTAATAAGATTCGAGTTTTCAAAGTCATCAAAAAAAAAAGAGAAAGTTAAGAAAAATTCAATTCAATTTGGCTTAAGTTGTGTTAGAATTGAATTCAATTTAATGTAGTAATTGTGGATGTTTTTTTCTTCATAAACATTTAATGATGTGGTGAGAACTGGAATCAGAGACAAAACAAAGTTACAGTAAGTTTTTGTATCTAATGAAAACATTTCTGTTGAGATCACAGTTGGATCTCGATTTAAAGGCTATGTGTATACTGGAGCAATTTTTAATTCATTATTTTACTTTACTAACATGAAGGAAATTAAAAGAAACACATAATTAGCAGCAGTGAGCCTAATCAGAGCAGATAACAACCAATGAGCAAGAGGAACCAAACAAGCTTTGGGAGCCTTTGCTGTCCTGTTTTCATGCTGGGAGAGAACACAAGGGAGGAAAAGCTGTCTGAATTCTGGCCTAAAAGGTTCCACTGATGAAGCTCATTACTATAAAACTGAACTGTGAAGCTGTGAAAGTCTTTAACATTACCATCTCAAGAATCCTTGCAGAACACAGTAGGCAAAGCACAGACATTTAAACCAAAACAACATTTTACTTGTTTGTTTATTTTAACAACGGTGGGTTTCTTTATAGGTCTCTATAAAGCACAGATGGCTCGGTGAACTGCAGGGCTTTCACATGGAAGGAGGCAAACAAAGACAAACTATCACACATTTAATCTCTACAGATTTTTATAAACAAAGAAGTGAAGTTCCAGCGACATAATAACATCTACTTGCAGTCGGTATAAAAAAAGATTTAGATTACAACAAAAATCATGTAAAACCTGCTAAAAGTAAAACCGCAAACAGAGTGAGAGCAACATGCAGCCCACTACTACAGTAACTGGAATCAGACAATTTCACTTCGACTGGTCCTGACAAGTAAAATTATATTCCTTATAAATAATAAACATAATTACTACCATGTGACTAACAGTCTTCAATGTCACTGAGTGAAAAAGAAGTTAAGCATTGTCACTTTAGGTAATGTGTCTAAAATTAAAATGAAAGGAGGAACAAAGATGTAAGACGCTGTTAAAAAGAATTAACGTTTTTTTTCTCTGCAATATGTTGAGACATGTTTGCAACTCAGTAATGGTTCCTATATAATTCAGTCAAAGCTGAATAGTTGATGTATGATTCCTTAAAAGTATGCATATCTCTTGAAAATAAAAAAAAACAACTAGTTTAAGTGAAAGATCAATAATGTTTTCTGTATCTGACCACAGCACAGAGCTCTGCTGAAATAGTAAGACACAGGCCCGGTGTCGAGAAGGGGAGGCGAATGCATCTCTGCAAACAAAATGATGCAATCTTCATAACAGATCTACGTCAGTGAGAGCCGATCTCTGCATTTCGGGTGATGCATGTGGAACCGTTTAGGCTCTGAGAGAGGCTAAGACTTGTAGCAGGTAACAGGAAGGCTGAACAAAGTCCTGCAAAGTTGCTTCCAACCTCTGTCAAGGAACTTTGCTGTAATTAGAAATATTGTCAGTCTAAAGAAAATTTCATAGTTCTCCTTTGAAAACACACAGAGCTCTTGTGCTAGACTAGCTGCTCTGCATTTTATGTTACAACATAAAATGATAAATGTAGTTAAAAATGTCAATTCTGTAATCATTTTTGATTTAAGATTTTGCAGCAGCGGCTCATATATGATAAGTCACTACTATTCCTAATATGGAAAAAACTAAGACAAGCTATAAAAAAAATAAACCCAAATCAAATTCTTGTTTTAGATAAAGCTACATGATTCATATAGACCTTTTAGTTCACAATTAAATCAAAACGGAAAATCTTAACCTTTGCGATCATTGTCAAAAATGACAATGATTTTCTTTGGTACAAATATTTAAAAGGTGAAAAAAAAGAAACACACATTTGCTCCTTACTGTCAGATTTTATAGAAGCCCAGAGAGAGTTTCTCTCCCTGGAGCTTTTTAATCCCACTCTCCATACCTGCCTTTGACTCTAATTCCCATACAGTGTGATTTCTCAGTATTGGATTTTTTAAAATGCCTGCAATTTTCCAGTTTTTCCAATTTCTTTGCACCACCTTCTATCTTATTGATTCAGTCACACACAAGATTGCACAGAACCACACAAGTGAGCGAGCACACTCAAGCACACAGACATTGTAATGATTTCAAAGTAATGATTAGAGACTAGCTTGGTATTTCAGTATCTTGGCTTCATATCTAAGCAACACAAACCCCAGCAGACCTCTCTCAGCCTATCCTCCATCACACAGATACAGTACATAAATCCAGGAGACACAGACAAAACATAGGTATCTGACTTTCATTTTTAAAAATCTGTTCATGCAAATCTGAAACAAAAAACCATAGTAGTGCCCTATAGTTAATACCGCTAAAATATCAGTACATGCGAGCAATCCAAAATAGTCCCAGTTACTGGAGCACAAACCAAAAAGCAGAAATGGATCTCAACTCTCCATCCAAGCACATCTCTCTCAACACACTCATCTCCCAGCTCAGATGTCGCTGCCAATTATTAACCAGCTTCAGTTATGCTGACCTGGATCCATAAACATCAGTGAAGTTCCACATTTCAAAAATAGAGCTGATGGAATCCTGGAGCCATCACATTTTAAATTGCAGAGAAGTTTGGTTATTCCTCCAGCTAACATGAAGAATTGTTTTCGGCATGGTGCAAAGACAAAAGAAAAAGAAACCCAATCAGGAGCTAAAGATATGGTAATGTCATCAAGAACTGAATCTGCATGAGAACATATTTCACAACAGTTTCCTCAAGTTGTGAGCTATTGTAAGTGTAATTTTATTACTGTCGACAATGATGAAATAATTCTAGTGTTTTACCAAAGCAATATTCCTTCTGTAATGTGAAGGGATTGTCAAACTGCTAGGAAAATCAATGAACATGTAGGTCACTGAATTCCACTATGATTTACAATTTAACAATTATATAACAACTTCCATATTTAGGAAACCTGAATGACTTCACTGGGAGAGTAATTTTATTGGTTTTACGTAACCACAAATATTTCAAAGAAAAACTAATATGATTAGATTCTGCAGAATCAAATCATAAAATCAGCAACTGCAGCTAAAAATCTGTTAAGAAATCAATCAGGTAATGTCTTGGATCGAATGATTGCTCAGTAACATATTACCCTCTCTACCATACCATTAAAGATCCAGGGGTCATTTTAGTTATGACAGCAAGCACAAGAACTATAATTTTCATCAGTCTTAAATAGATAACAGGTTTGATGCTCCAGGGCCAGGGGAATAAAACTCACACCAGTTTGCAATTATTCCTACAAAGTTTCAAATCTCTCTTGGAAAGTAACACCAAACTTAAACCCAGCTCTGGTTATTTTGATAAATTTCCAAGGCAGCAGATGATTAAAGATGGAGTAAAAGTGGGGTGGGAAAAAAAAATCAAAGAAGTTAACCCAGAAAGCCTGTTTAGAAGTCAAAAAGAGGTCAAATGGCTAATTAGGTTGGATGAATTGACACAAATGAGGACATTAGAGTCCCTAAAAACAAAGTGACAGTGACATAAATGATTCTTCTAAACTCCTCAACTCAACGTACCTCCTAATCCTTCCCAAAGCCTTTACACCCTCCTACGTGAGGTGAAGTGTTTCCTGTCCCATTTTCCTCCCAGCACCCGGGTCATTGATTGATCTTTGGGAACAAGTCAAGGGGGTCTCTGTATCTTAACTATCTTACCGGTGGCTGCTGAGAGTTGAGCGCCCCCCTCTTGGTGGAGCCCCCTCTGGAGCTCAGCCTCTTCCAGGACTCTGAAAAACGCCCCCTGGCGGTGGGACGCCCCGGCCCGGATGCTCCTGACGCAACAGATAAATCATCCCGGGTGGAGAATGCCCGCTCCCTCCTCAACTCTCTCCGCTCGGACCACTTCTTCTTGGATGCCATAGTTGTTCAAATTCAATCGAGGTATGTGGAAAGAAGAGCAGCCACGGTTATATGAGGAGGCTGTTCTTGAATCACACTGGTGCCACAGGTGGCATCTCTACTGAAGTCTAAAGTACTTGTCAGCACTATGTGTGTCACCCCTTTGTTTAGACCTTGTTTTCACTTACAAAAGCATCATAAAAGTCCAGTCTTAGTTCCTTCTTTATGCCGTTTTTTCCACAGATCTTCACCAGCTCAAATCCATTCCTGCAATCTTCTTGTTTTCCTCGTTGTAATCGTCCTCCAAGGGGAACAGGAGTCAGAGCGCAAAGGTGGGAAAGCAGAAGGTCCTCCCTGCTCCCTGTTGCATGTGCTGTTACTGTGGCTCAGCTGCTGATGTTGTTTTCTCTCCTCGCAGAGAGGGAGAGAGAGAAAAATAGGGAAACATGGCAAAGCACAGAGGGAGGGAGAGAGACAGGAGCAAGGGTATTTAAATCCGGGTGAAAAGGGGCTTCAAGAAAGAAAAGGTGAGGAATCGAAGCACAGGTTTAAAAAAAAAAAAGAGCCGACTGCAGGTGCAGAGAGCATAAAAAAGGAGAACAAAGAGAGGTGCAAGAGTCTTTGGAGTGCCGAGCTCCTGTTGAATTTGATGTAGAGATGGTCTAAGATGACCGAGATACAGAAACACCTCAATCAGCAAGTCACTCTCTGTGTGTGAACACTGTGCTCTGAATACCCACTGCCTCTGAATCTCCATCTCCTCTCTCTCCTGCTTCTCCTGCTCTCTGAGCTTTCATTCACCATGTCACTCTTCCCCCCTCCTTCTCCCACCAAGGATTCCTCTTTTTCATGCGTTACAGTTCATCAGCTAACCCACCGAACCCTCAATTTCTCTCCCCCAACCAGATCAGGGACTGATCGCAAATATAAAATGACAGTTGTGATCTCTTCTCCTTCCTCCTCTTCTCTTCTACCTCTCACTCAGAGTCTTCAGATGTGTCAAAAACTATGTCATGCTGAGGGATGGTGGAGTTGTCAGAGAAAGGAGGAGAATTTCAGCAATGTCTTCACATGAATCCACTAGGATAATACCATAAGACACGAAAATGCAACTGAAGACAAGATGGAAACAGAAAAACCACCAGGACTAGATGAAAGAGATCCGATGAAAGCTGGACGCAGCGACAACAAGTAAGATAATGGAATGGGATACGGCGTAAGGAGAGGTGACAGTGCCTGAACACTAGGGACATTGTTGCCGTTGCTCAAAGCAACCACTCACCACCTGGGAGTACACGGCACTGTGTGTATTTGTGTTTGTGAGTATGGCTTGACTGGGAATGTGAGAGACAGTGAAAAAGCAAGACAGAGATCCCCAGAAGAATGAGAGCTGGGAGAGTGGGACGAGGGAACAAGTGACAGTTGGAGAGCAGATGAAGGAGAGACACGTAGAAACAGCCAGCGGGAGCTGAAGCACACAAACAGCCACTCTAATCAAGCAAAGATAGGCTCCAGGTGTTATTGTCTATGTTTCGAACGGCTAGAAGTCAAGTAATCATCATTTCAGTCACCATTACACATTTGATCTTGAAAGGTTCAGAGATAATACCAAGAAAATGTCAGAGATACTTTAGAATCATGGCTAAATAGAAGAAGAAAGATCTGATGGAAAATAATTTAGACATAAAGTGGCTTAAAATGAACCTCCACCCACCCCTGGTTATTTTTCAGCTGTGATTAAACAATGCTCTGTGGGATGTTCAAAGCTTGGGTTATCATCATTAGCCTAGCTTTGTTTTAAACTATCTGCCCACACAATAATTACAACTCAAACTTATATAACATATACACTTATTACCAAAACAATTCCCTCACTCACCAAAACCTGGAGGTTGCCAAATTTCTGCAGTCAGTAGATACAGACTCCCTAACCTCCAGATGGCCTACAGATTACACTGTAAAAAAAAGTCTGTAAAATAAACAGTAAAAATCTGTGAAATCATGACAAAAAAAATTTGTAAAGAAAAACACAATGATATTTTGTTCATTTAACAGTATGATGTTGTATAATGTAGAACCGAAAATTATTGTAAATTTTAAAATAGAAAATTGCAAATAATACTGTATTTTGTTGTGGAAAACACACATTTTGTATGTTTAATGGAAAAAGTTGTATCCTTCACAACATTTTTACATTTCAGCAGTGAAAAAGTAACATTTACATTCTGTGATTATTAAATCCAAATGAATTGGAAGCTAGCTTACCATTTTTTTTGCTAGGGAGAAGTAAGTTTGGGCTTCCCTGTTTAAGCTGTTGCCCCAACTCCAGATAAGTGGAAGATGGATGGATGGATGGACGATTTGGAAATTAATGTGGAATTACGTAATTATGATTCCACATTGTTTACTTCCAATTTTGTTTACTAGTTATCTATTTATATTCACTTGTGTTTTCCCACTTCTTTAGATTGTCATTTCCTCTTTAATTCATTTACTTATTCTTTGTCAATTTTGATTGGATCATTTCTTCATATTTCACGACTAACGTGGAGGAAACACCTGAATCAACAAGGAAGTCATGTACTTGCTTATTTTATTTTTATTTATTTTTTTTGCTAACACTGGATTTTTTACCTTCACCGTTGCCATTATAAGCTCAAAGTTTGGCTACTGCAAGAAAGACAGAGATCACCGCTTTGTGCTCAACTTCTCCCATTCGCTCGACAGTGCGGGCTGTTCTGCTCTCTGATTGGTCCGCTGTTCTGCTCTCTGATTGGTCCGCTTACCTGGCGCCTGAAAGCTGTTTTGAACAAGTTCGTTCAACGGTTCTCATCTCAGAAGAAGCTGAATTGTGCTCAAACCTCGGCAAAGAAAAGAACGCTGTTTGGACCTCGTCAGCTTTCAGCAAATGTAAGTTAAGCTTTATTTTTCTTCAAACGTAAAAGGCACGGTAATTTGTGTTTCTGGGGAGATTAAATTTTGTTTTTAAGGCGTCATATTGCTTCTTGGAACAATATGCAGTCGAATCATTTTTTGCTACACCTGCAACACGTGTAACTTTTTGGGTAGGTTGAAATTGTTTAAACATGATTACATGTACGTTTTGCTGTAAAACACTAGACTCATTGAGGGGCTATGTGTTGCATTGTGCACAGAAACGAGCCCAGTTGTGTATTCAAATGCCTCGGCACAGAATGTAAGCGGACATTTTGTACATATGCAGCGTTTAAAACTCATTTTTACCGAGTTCACAACGTGGCTTCACAACCCGAATTAGCCAAAGCCATTGTTGCTAAATTGAAATGCACCATTTCATTGTGTGGGCACCGAAGCCAAACTGTGAAAGAAGTCGTTGCTCATTTAAAGGAGCATATAATGGAGGGGCGGCCTGTAGCATGTCCAGTAAAAGATTTAAGGATGTACATGACTAAAAAGTGTGAATCAGGCACGATATTTTGTTTGACACTAAGTATGAGTCTCTTTAATTTGTACATAGTTGAATACATGTTATATTACGGTGATCTTGTTCTTTTACCATTATTTTGTCTGATTTTATTCCAGAAATGGCTGAGCAAACATTTTTACGCAGCGCTATCAGTGAAGTGTTGCCTGATCTTGCAGAGGCTTCAAAAGACATTCTCGAGGAGACTTTACAGACAATTGGAGTATAAACGTATGATGACTTCCAGTTCATTGTTGAGGAAGACTTGCTGTCAGCATTAAGACCAATTCAAGCCAGAAAGGCACTTGCTGCTTGGAAATTCAGACGTAAGTAAAATTGTAGAAAAGCAAAAATCAACCATTAAACACTGATATTCATATTCAGTTCTGATAACTTATTTGTTTTTTTGTGTTTTTGAAGGCCGGACCCCTGAAACCAGCAGGTCCTCAAGTAATGCATCACCAGATACTCCTCCATCAGAGCAGTCATTGTCCCCGCTAAGTGTGTCATCAAACTCCTCCAGCAGCAACCAGACATCTGCAGCAGACTGGGTGGACACCTTTGAGATACCATGGGAAAAGTTCTCAGAAGAACTGATGCAGGCATTAGAGAGAGGTAAACGGCCAAGTCCAAAAATGAGGAAGGAGATGGTCAGGATTGTGGTGTCTGAAATGATGCAAAAAAGTTCTTACTTGGATAAAAGGAGTTCTACAGAGGTTGCAAAGAAGATGGTGGCAAAATATCCAAAATCTCTACAAGACGTTATCGATGGAGATGTCATTGGCCCTGGCTATCATTCACTCGTCAAACAACTTCAATATCGAATTGACAACGTGAAGCGATCTACAATGCCTAAAATAAGAAAGCGAAAGCGCTGCTCTGAAAACTGACACAGATGAAATTCTTCAGGAACAGAGAGCTGCAATTCAGGACACCTATGGGTGTATCAACTGGAATGTAAAATTCCTTCCTCTTGGAGAAACTGCTGAAAGTCAGCAACAGAAGAAGGACAAGCTCAAGATGATGTCTCTGCAGAAGGAGGCCAATCCTGAGGAGATGAAACAATTACTGAGGACAACTTTCTACTCACAGCACAAAGATATTAACCAGGGGAAAAGCATTCAAGATGTCTTGGAAGCCTGGCCTGTTTTATTTCATGACATTGGGATTGCTGTACACTACAAGGAACTTACTGGACTTGGATTGAAGGAAACCTTCATGAGGAACATGGATATGAAGGGAAGAAGACTGCTGAACTACATGAACACTGTTTGTGTGAACAAAAACAAAAGGTTTTTCCAGGCTCAGACAAAGTTGAAGATGTTAAGGGGAGAACTGGACGGTTACTCTGAAGATGTTAAAGAGCTGATGCTCCTACTTCTCTGCTACTTCAATGAAAATGAAGAAGCAATGTTCTTCTGTGTGGAGGACACATGCCTAGCTGAAGAAGTACAGATGGAGAATGTCTCCTTGACTCCCACTATCATTGTGTGTGGTGAGTTCCTTTTTGTTTTTCCAGTTTCTTTGACCTGTTGTCTTTTTTGTTGTCTTGTCCCCTTTCTTTGCCCTTTTGTCCATCTGGCATTTTGTTTAATATTGTTTTTTTTTTTTTCAATTATTTTCTTATGCTTTTACGATACTAATATATTTTTTTGTACTTTTTACTTAATTTGTTATTTTTCATATAAATGTCATTGTTTTGTTGTATCAGGAGTCTAAATTTGTTTGTTCTTTCTCCTTAGGTCAATCCTGCTTCCATGCTAAACGATTCATGCTGAGTGTGGATCAACAGATTGGAAACAACAACATCTCCTGTTTTATTTCTGCCCTCTGCATGATGTTTGGGAGCTATTATTGTTTTAACATACATTATCCATCGGGGCTGGCGTCTACACTGGAGTTTCTGCAGAGGTATAAGTTGTTTTCTTGTTTTTTTTTTTAATTGTAGGGAGTTAAATTTGACTTTTGACAACTTTTATATCTTGAATAAAATGTTTATTTCTTTGTGAAGCACATTTTGATGTAGTTTTCTGTTTGTCCTCTTTATCTTAAGGTGTTTCTTCTCAATCAACCCAGACAAGGGCAGTAAGGTGGAAGAAACCCGTAAACCCAGACTGCGTGTGAACCCCCGTATACTCACCTTGATCCAGGAACTTTCGGATCATGAGTGGCATGATGTTTGAGAAAGGACTAAAGTCAGTGAGTTATCAAGACAGTGTTTAATCTTAACAGAGCTGCATAGATTTGTAAATGTATGTTGCATCTCACACCTTGTCTGCTGAAGTTAAAAAAGTTGAAATGACATATTTATATTTGTTCAGTGGCTGAATTTTGCTCCATGTCAGAAAGGACAAATGAGAATTTCATTGAAAATATGTTTTCAATTAAAATGTTTTTGTTTCTAAAAAAAAAAATTGAATTATCATTATAGATACAGTTTATATTGGGCTTTCTTGTGTTTTAAATTTGCATTTAACTGGTAAATGTTTGTTGAAATTTGATGTTTATAGATATTTGAAAATAGAATTGTTTCTAAAAAAGAAAAACCTTTGAAGCAAACAAACATTATTATTAAAATGTATACTGGAAATAGAAATGTATTGTATGTTATAATCTTCGAGCCCCCCCTCCAAAAAAAAGGGGGTGAAAGTTGGTTCTCATACTGTTTCTGATAAAGTTAAAAAGGTTGAAGAAATTTATATCTATTCAGCAGGTGCATTTGCTTCATGTGCTTCATGATGTTCAGAAAAGACAAATGAGAAAATAAATATTTCAAAGGCATGTAAGTGTATGTTTATTTTTTTAAGATTATCATAGATACAATTTATATTGGGCTTCCTTGTGTTTTAAAGTTTCCTTTAAGTGGGAAATGTTTGTTGAAATGTGATGCTTATAGATATTTAAAAATATAATTATTAGTAAAAAGAAAAAAAATTAGAGCAAATTTCTGTTTTTCAGAAAGTATTAATAAAATGTTTTAAATTGACATTTTAACAGTTTTAATCTGTTATTTAAAGGTATTTTATCAGTAGGACTAAATTAAGTTTTTTTGTACAACAAACAAAAACTGGGTAAATCTTACTGGAAAAAAGTGTAAAATAACAGCATTATTATGATAATTCATCAGAAAAAGTTGGTTAAAATTACTTGATAAAACTGTTTTATTACAAAAATAACCCTTTTCAAATCACAGTAAAAATTTGTGCAAAACTATGGGAAAATCTGTTCATTTCACAATTTAACACTGTTGTAATTACTGTTTGGTCAGTAAAACAGTTTACATGTTCACTGTGTTTTCTACAGAATTATTCTGGCAACCACAGCTGCCAGGTTTTTTTTTTGTAAAAACAACAGAATTTTTTTTACAGTGTAGCTCAAGAACTGCTTACAGAAAGCTTTGTGGAATGGATTTTCATGGCTGAGCAGCTGCATCCAAACCTTACATCAACCAGGTAAAGTGCAAAGCACTGAAGACATGTTCTTTGGAGTGACGGATAATGCTTCTTTGTCTGGCAAGCTTAGTTCTCCAGGCAGTTGCCAGGACAACTGCACAGGCCTGAATGCATTGTGTCAAGCGAGAAGTTGGGTGCAGAAGAGAATATGACGTAGGTCAGTTGTTCAGGAGCTGGACTCGACACCTTCGGTCCAGCAAAACGAAACTCTTAATGCTTCAACATGGCAAGATATTTTAAACAATTTATAGTTCCCAGCTTTGCATTGAAATAATTTAGTAATGGTCTGCTTCGTGTTCCCACATGACTGCACTCCAGTGCACAAAGCAAGGTTCAAAAGGACTATTCTGAACACACATCCTGGCCTCTCGACCTAATAGAACAACTTTGAGATAAATAAGAGGAGGAATGCCCAATTCCATTCCATGAGAGCTACAACTTTTAGATGCATTTCTTCTCCAACACACCTGAATCAAATGGCTAATTTCCCTCTTTACCAATTACATTCAGTTTTGCAAAGGCCTGGTAATTAGCCATTCTTTTATTTCAGGTGTGATAGAGCAGGGGTGCATGTAAAAGTTGGGCATGCAACAATTAAAGTGCAGCCTGGAAACATACACGTCCAACATAATATTCTGACCACACAAGTTCGCTTCTGAAATAACGGTCGACAATTTCAATCAACCCACTATTAAACTTTGTAGACAGCTTTCCAGTTTTGTTTCTATTGTTCATTCATATGCTCATCAACTCGCCTGTCTTGCATTCAAACAATCAATGCAAGACACCCCAGTATTTCCTCATGGTGCTTTCATGAATTCCTGTTTTTGATTTTAGCTAAACACTAGTTTTTTATTTTTTATCTTAAGTAAATACTGTTTATTTTCACCTCCTTCTGTCACCTCTGGATTTGGGTCGTGGGAAAAGAAAGTCAGACTTGATAAAGAAAACCCTTCAGAATCCACAACAGAATCTGTCCAACATTGCTCATCCAGCATAACACAAGTCAACTTGAATCTCTGTTCTTCGTGGCAGCTATTCTTGCTTATTATTCCATCTGTCTACAGTATATTTTTCTGACCTCTTTACCATTGTGTGGCTTCAGACTTTGATCAAATTCGGCACTGGAAAGCCCTCTTACTGATCTTGCTATAACAACTTTGCAGTTTAAAAGTTAACCTGCATTTAGCCTTTTGCTTTAAGGTTATCCAAAACTCAATCCCTGACGGATCTGGACTGTCCTCTTGGCTTCACAATGCTGTTTGTTCACTTTTGTTCCGAACAAATGACTCAGGCTTTTACAGAACAGCTCCATTTATAGTCAAATTAAAGGACACACAGGTGGACTAATTAGCAGAGTTCTGAAAGGAACTGGCTGCGCTGTATTTTATGTAGGGAAATAAGAATAAAGAATAAATACAAATGCGCATCACATGTTCCATTTCTGTAACAATTTTGAAAAACGTGTATCTTTTCCCAACCATTTTACAATTACACATTAGTCATAATTGGTCTATCACATGGGATCTCAACAAAAACACTAAAATTTGTAGTGTTTCAATAAATGTGATAATAAATATTGGACCATTTATGTAAAAATTACTTCTTTATCAGTTAACATAAACAGTAAACATTAAATGTCTAGTATTTCAATTTTTATGTCTTACAGATATACATAAACTGTCAAAGACAAGACTTTAAACTGTGAAAAGTCACTGTACATCCATAGAAATGATCAACACCTAGCAATGTTACCTGCTCTAACATTAAATGTGGAGTTTTCATATTCTTCTGCAGAATGTTGCACCACCAGAAGTCAGGCTGACATTCAGCTCAACAACTCTTTGCTCTAATAATTCAGCTATACAACTTAATTCAAACGTAAAAACCAAAAGAGAATTAGCACAACCAATTAAATCTTTTCTGACTATCAAAAAATTGTTTAATTCGTAGTTGTTTAATTATGTGCCTTTCTTGGCCTTTAACTCTCGGCACCTAAATAAGCAACACAGCTAATTGAATTTGGAGTTTAATTTTAGCAACTGATTTTATGGTATAATGAAGAGGTTACAGAGTCCTGTAAATATTTTAGCTAGGAAGCATAAAGCTTGTGGTAGATCTAATAGGAGCAATAATATTACATCATATTAAACATTAAAATAAAAGAAACACGTTACCAGCTCCAAAGGTTATGGACGTTTACTACGAAATGAGCAGTGGCAAAAAGCTTTTGGCGACCACTTACAGCACTAATTTTTTCAAATGAATTAAGAACATTTTCCTTTGCAACACATAACAGTAGCTTCACTGGTTTGCTTCACCAGTTTTGTGCAGTCCCCAAACTTGTAATTTTCCTCTCGGTGCTAATCATCAGCTGGAGTTGGTCCAGCTGCTTGTATTTTCACTAAAACTAGGAAAATGGAGCACATCATCCCACGTCTAAAGTCCTTAAACTGGCTCTCTGTAGCTCAGAGAATGAACTTTAAAATACATTTTTTTTAGTCCATAAAATCACTGAATGGCTTAGCACCAAAATGCATTATAAATATATTATAGATTATGTTATTGTCATATCAACCTTCCAGAACATTGTTTTTCAACCCTCCATGTTTTAGGCATTTCCCTGATTCAGCAACTTTTCCTCATGTTATTTATCTGCACTTGAAAATGATGTTATATTTCCTACAGCTACCTCATAAAATTCTCTCTTTATAGCATGTAATTTTATGCTATGAAAAAATTGTTCATGGACAAATTTAGCAGTTTTTCTTTGCTTTTTTGCAAGAAAAGTATACATCTACTTTTGTGTCTTAAAACAGAAACAAAAACATCTGTCAGTAAAATGTAATTCCATCATCCAAAGTTGTGACTCAGGCTTGCCATTAGATGTTGAGTGTTTCATATTTGACACAATCAGACAGCAGTTTTATTTCATATACTCCATCCCTGCAGACACAGGCATGTAGAAAGCGTAACAAACTCAGCTTAAATATGTACAGTGCCTTGTGAAAGTATTCATCCTTCTTCTTCTTCCCCATGGCATTTTTTTGTGTTTTGTTACATTAGAACCTGTTCTTAAACGTGTTGTTGAAATAAAGCCCTGGTGGCTGCACCACCACCACTAACAAAACACCCCATGAAGACCAAGGAGATCATCTAACAAGTCAGGGACAAAATTGTTCAGAAGTAGAAATCAGGGTTGGGTTATAAAAAATATCAAAATCTCCGATTATCCTGTTGATCTAATATCATCAAATGGAAAGAAGATGGTACCACAACAGACCTGCCAAGAGGGGGGTGTCCACCAAAACTCCTAACTACCCAAGGAGGGCATTAATCAGATATCATCTAATTTGAAGGAGCTGGAGCAGTTTTGTCTTGAGGAATGGGCAAAAATACTCCTGGCAAGATGTGGCATACTCATATAGAGACCTATCCAAAGTGACTTGCAGCTGTAATTCCTGCAAAAGGTGGGAGTTTCTTCTTGCTGTAGTAACCAGAGAATAAAATTGTCCACCTAAAGACCTCTTAGAAAATCATACTGTATTTAAAGTTTAGACTGTTCATGATCTGCATTTGATGAAGCAAAAACCAGCTCATCCGCTTATTTAATCAAATTCCCACCTATGTAGTGTCATGTGGTTGCCATGGTTACTAACCTCAAAACTAACATATTGCATTACATGCTCTGCATTACAGCTCTTTAATGTACAAAGCATTTTATGCACCCATATTACATTTCTCACAATTCATGTGCTATAAAAACACTCCTCTCTATACGCACAAATTACTTGCATCGTTTGTTGTACTATTTTCAATCTGCTACAATATCTGCGAAGTTATTGTTAAATGTAATGTGCGGTAGATTTTAATAGACCGGGAAAAATGGAAATGTTAAAGCATCAATAACTTGACAATTTCGTAAATGTATTCAGTTGAAAAAACAGTATAAATGGACCGAGCTTTGAGAAAATGCCAAGTTAATGTTCAATGCCTGAAGAAACAACAACATATAAAATCTACCATTTGAATTGTTACCCAAACAATATCCAATAACTGCTTTTTTAATGACGTTTTCAAACCAAAGAGTATCTGTACACAAAGACATCTGCACATCTAAAATATCAAAGGAGATTAAAAACACCAGAGGAAATTTGGTAGTGTTATTGTTATTCCAGCCATCTTTAAAAACACTGCAAATGGTGAAGAAATTATTCCCCTGCTTTAAGTGCACTTTTCATGCACACACGCCTCAGGCTCTTTTCTTTATCTGGGTATTTCAATTCCTCATACATAAACATTTTTTTTGTTTTTTTCTAAAAAAAAAAATATATATATATATCTGTAGAAGCCAGCTTTTTTTTTTAACCAGATGGTGTAATGTTTGCACAAATAAATTTGTCAGCACACCCAGCATTCACTCTACCAGTAAAATGTTCCTCATGCAGGTGGGAGAAAAAAATAATTTTACACAGGGCCAAAAGCAGCAATCAGCCTTTCCTGATGATGACAGTGAACAAGCCTGAGCACTACACTGACCAATTATGGTCTGAGAACTTGACATAAGTGATCTGAGGTCAAATTGATCAGGGTGACTTTTTATTTTGATACTTTTTCCCTTCATAATTGTATGAAACAACGCTAGCAGCGTTGTTGAAAACTTCCAATTTTTCCCCACGTAATATTGGGCAAAAACAGAATTATTGTGCTTATCCATTTGAATAACATGATGCATAAGGAATGTCTGTTTGGATGTTCTTCATTGACAGTGTTAATAGTATTCACATAATTCAGTTACTTATTTTTCCTATTTTCATTGGTGGTGGTCAGAGAGCCTGGCGGCACTGACTGACTGCATATCGAGTCCATTTGGATTTGTTAGGATTTTGAAATTTTAATTTTCCAACCACTGGGTTGTTTGGTTAGAAGAAAGCTACAGAAATATGGTACTGACAGGGGATGGACGACTCTACCATGACAATTTGGGAGGGTCAATTTGTCATGGTATTTACAAATTGACAGCCATATTTGTCATGGCTGGAACAAATATTTCATATTTGTCTGGAATATGAAATCAGACACATATTAGTAAGGTTACCTATTATTATCTTCAAGTTATTTTTTATTTTAACCTGTTTAAATTACATTGACTCAAATGTAGTCCAGCGGCAGCAGGACATCAATGATGCATTATTCTTTGTAGATATTCCCTAAAACTATTCTGATGTTAAACTGTCAGAAAAACAAGAATTCAACACGCAGAAGGAGCAGACTGACACTACATCCAAGTATTACCATCAACATGACATCAACATTTTCATCATGACAATGATGAAAATGTTGTTAAACGCCATCATTTCCTCTCTTCTGCAGTGTCCATAAGGAAATGATCCAATAATTTAATCTGTCAGCTATTTTCTTATGTAGATTTAAACAGGATAAAAACAAAAAAAATCACTATATCATTATGTTTAGTTGTCAACATAATATTAAAATGGCTGAGATTTACACAATATGGGAAACTAAGGCCTCATGGAAGCTTTATGTTGGCCTGGAGCCTCAAAGAAGTGACTTACTTTGCTCATGCCTCAGGCCGGCTGTGGATTCAGACCTATCAACAATCAGTGCCAGAGTGCCGGATTGCAAAATGTCCACAACGCGTGCCAGCTCTGAGGCTGGACATCTGTGGCAAGAGTGTTTCATATGGCTCCACGGCAGGATCAGATTGAGAGCTAACTGAATAATTTTGTTATGGGTAACTAGCTGGCTGCGCATAGAAGCAGGTCCGTGAGAAATGAGGCCAGGGAGCTGGAAGACACTGAGCAGGATTACTGCTGCAAGCCTGACTTTCCTCAAGTCAAGCATTACAGGAGGCAGAGGGATCCTACAGAAAGATAGCTCCATGGATGGATCAAGCTGTCAACCGGTTAATGGTTGACAGCTTGGAGGCAAGTGGCTGTGGTGGCTGTTCGACTAAAATATTCAAAAAGATTGACATCTACTGGGTCCATGCTTTTTAAACCTTCAGGCGTTAGCTCCTAAAGAAGCCGTCAGTAATACACCGGAGGCAGCAATGGTTTATAGAAAATGTCCTGTGGTACAGCAGGAAACAGTTTAAAATACAACATGAAAAAATGACTTTGGTTTGCTGAACAGGGAGCCAAACATAAAAAGATACAAAAGTGGCAACGGGGGACAAAATATCTTACATAAAGGAAAGGAGCTAGCAGGGGAGTAAACATGGATTCAGAGAGCTAAAAAGTAACAGCACATGTATTAACCAAAGGACACAGAGACTGACAGGTGGAGAAACAAAAAACTAAATGCCTCAACAACAAACAGATGGAAGATATCAGGGAAAATTAAATGCCTTAAGAAGATGCAGATGGAAAAAATAAACTAAGCAAGACTCAAGGGAAGAACTTTTAAAAACCAAGATGCAGTCAGAGTAGTTCAACTTGAATCACAGGTCTTGGCTTACGATCAGACTATTTTTATATTTTTATCACAACAAATTTTAAAATATTTGAAGTCAATTTCATCTTAAAATCCGCAGGTACAGTATATATCCAAGATGCCGCAAATGTCTTCCTTTGACAGATGGTATGCTGTGACTTACCTTAATCTCTGTGCACAGCGGGGTCAGGGCTCTTCTAGTGTGGGATTTTCTTGTCATTTTACTCTAGAGGGAAAAACAAACACTAAATGTACATTTTTATTGCCCTTCTAATGTGAACAAGACATGCAATACATTCCAGAATCCCTCAATCTAAATAAAATTTAATTCAGTTTACAAAAATAATTGATAGGTTTGATCTTTTTTTTTAATCTACTGCTTCAGTCGTCTACTTGTTGCAATAACTTAACAAATGAGATGTTCACAGTAAAAGTCAGGCTTTCCTAAAATAACCTGCTCTGTAGTTAAGAATTACTCAGCGCTGGTGTTCTAGCGCCTAATTTAGAGTGCTTTAAGACATGCCAAACTTATAATTCCAATTAAAGGGAATCATAACAAGAACGCTAACAATGTGTGAGATTCAAGGTTCGAAGAAGTTCAAGACATCAGCAAAGAATAACTAATTTACTTTCTTTAAAATTATGAATAATTGTTGCCATCACATGTTCTCATCAAATAGCAAGAGAGCTCCTCACTGAAAATAAATGTCTTTTTTTCCAACCTGCTGTTGTGCTCATTACCTGCTGCTAGAAGTCTGAATATCCTCGCTAAAAGCGCAGCTTGATGCTGCCACCACCATGTTTCACAGTGGGAATGCTGTGTTCAGGACAATGTGCAGTGTTGTTATCCACGGCACATACTGTTTTGCAAGATGAGACCAAAGACTTTTGATCTCATCTGACCAAAGCAGATTCCTCCAGATGATCGTTGTGTGCCGCATGCGGTAAACACAAAAAGGGATTTTTTCTCAAATCACTATTAAGTAGATTAGATATTTGTGGTTGGAATGTGATTAAATGTGGGAAAACTACACTACGTGCAACTGCAGAGAAAAAATAACAATAAAGCATAAATGAGGGCCTTTAATGTGAAGTCTTTACATTAAGACTTCACATTAAAGTCTTAATGTGAAGACTTTAAAAGACACTTTAATGTGTCTTTTAAAGTCACATTAAAACTTTATTTTAATGTGACTTTAAAATAAAGTCACATTATTTTAAATAATGTGACTTTAATATTAGTAGGCTATGTATTTTATATATATATATATATATATATATATATATATTTTTTTTTTTTTAAATATATGTTTTATACATCATTGTATTGAGATGCTATCTATCTCATTATGAGTATTTTTAATGTTTTTTAATGAGACAGAAAAGAGATATGTGACAGATAAAATCGAGCTCCTCCAACTCCTCCCTTCCTGCTGCTCCCAGTCCAAAACAACCAGTCAGAGCCTGGAGGAAGGTCTTAGCGTTGTCAGTTGAATAGTGTACACGCTGCTAAATGTACTAATGAACAAACAACTCACCATTGTAGGGACATTGTTTATCTGCCGTCATTGGTGGCCATGCTAACTAGCCTGAGCATTCATGCCTGTGTTAACCTTTCCAGTTGAACCTCAGGACTTTGTTGGGAGACACAGGGGAGCTCCTTCTCTCTCCAAGGTAATTCAGGACTTCAGGGTCAACTCCCATCAGGGTTGCTGCCTTGGGCCCCATGACAAGAAATATAATTGGGACCCTCCTTCGCAACTACTGTTACAATTTCTTGACTCTATCTGACCCATATAAAGTGTCACAATTTTAAAGGCTTGCAACTGCCTTGCTTTCTTTGGTCCAATACTGATACTAGCACAATATTTACTGCTAATGAATTTTAAATGCAACAGTTCGCATGCAATACAGCAAACAGGTTGCTTAAATTTTTTTGTTATTAGTTTTAGATTACTGAACGGCCTCTCCCCACTTGCAACAGTCAAAAGCAACGTGCAAAATATACATGAAGTAAACCAGACTAGTCAAAAAACGCTATGTAGTTGCATTTTATTGAAGCTGCAGGATATAACTTTAATTTTTTTTTAATTAAAAATTATCAATATTTGTTCAAGTTGTCACCATGTTGTGACAGTTTGCTATGTGACAGATAATCTGGGGGAAAAAAATCAATCTCCTCCACCTCCTCCCTGAACTACTATTTTTAGCTAAAGTAATGCACTATTCTGACCAAAAACAATCAGAACCAGAAGAAGGGTCTTAGTGCTGTCAATCAATCTCATACACTCCCTGCTAAATGTGTTAATGGTGGAGAAACAACTTGTTACAGGAAAACTGTTCATCTGCGGTTTATATGCTAACAAAACTGAACATTCGCAACAGCTGCAGCATAGCACAGAGCGAGGGGCAAGGAGCATGAGCAGCCACATGAGATTGTGATTGACAGCACTAAGACCCTTCTTCTGGTTCTGATTGGTTATTTTTAGATAGAACTGGGAGGAGGCAGAGGAAATAAATTTTTCACATATTATCTCTCAGTTTTAACACATGTAAAAAATATTTTTTTATACAAGTTACATACTGCAGCTCTAATTTCACTTAGGAGAGGACAGGAGGGACGTGGCAACAGATATCTGTAATTTAAACACAGGTAAAGGTAAAACTGTGTGGACTGGCTGCAGTCCTAACTAGCTTGTCATCGAAAACAGTGTCGCTCACCTTTTTCACTGGGGCGGGGGTGAAAGGTTAGGCTGGTATCAGGGGTTAGAGCTGCTGCTGACTGACTCACCTGTTGTCAAGTGTGGTAAAAGGTACAGGGACAAGTTAAATATATGAATATCTTGGTATTTCTTTTCCTTCGTTCATTATATGCTACTGAAATGGAGACAAACAGTCTACCCACCTCTCGGAGTAAAACTGTGTTACAAATTGACACTCTTGTCTTTTTTTTCTCTTATTTCTATTTCTTTGAAAACCTAACTTTATCATTTTTCTTGGCGGCATAGTAAGTGCCACGGTGGTTGTTTTCTACTGCCTGCTGCTGAACACCGTCACTGTCAAGCGCGCTAAGCAGGAACGAACCATTTCATGCAGATGCAGGGGGGTGGTCAGTGCAAATATGGATGTGTGCTTTTTGGTCTGGGAGTGCAATTTTTAGCAGTAAATTATTTTTACTGCTAAAAACAATTTAAAAAAAAACACAATAACAGTAACTGACAGGGCCCCAATTTTTTTTCTATTTCTGTAAAAAAGAAAATTTTCCTAACTTTTCCCCCCGACACCCCTGACTCTGGGAAAGCCGAAGCATTTATTATCCACAGGTGAGCAGGAAGTAAGGACCCCTAGCGACACAATCATGATTGACAGTGCTAAGAACCGCCTCCTGGCTCTGATTGGTTGTTTCTGACCGTCGTATTTCTACAGGTACCACCAGAGGCTCTGGCTGAAGACGAGTTACTTGACTTTTTTCAAGAATATCTGTCTCATAGTAGACATAGTGACCGTTTTAACAAATATGTAAGACATTTTATATATATATAAAAGTCAGTTGAAACTTTGATTAAAGAACACATTTGCTTTGATTAAGCACACATAGCTTCTGCTACGTCACACGATTTATTTCCATATGGGATTTGTTTTTTCTCCAAGATCTTGTATTGGTGGAAGACGTTTGACCACTGTTCAATTCTGTCCTCAGAAAATTTAAAATATTCTCAGTGGTGTTAAGGTCTGATCTCTGGTGGCCAATAAATGTGTGAAAATAATGTCACACTCCCTGAACCACTCATTCACAATTTCAACTAATGGAGTTTGCATTGTCATCTGGGGATATCCTCACATCATTAGTCAAGAAACAATCTATAGATGGAATAACCTGGTGATTCAGTATCTTCAAGTAGTCAGCTGACATCATCATATGGGAATGACCAATTGCAGCAACCCCAGATCATAGCACTGTCTCCACAGACTGCTACAGTAGAGACTAGTCATTATGGGTACAGTGCTTCAGCTATCTCCCTTCTTACTCTAATGCACCCAACCCTCTGGAACAGAGGAAGTCTAGACTCATAAGATCACATGTCCTTATTTATTGCTCCAGAGTCCAGTGTTTATGCTCCCTTGCAAAATGTTTTGTTTTTTTCCTCCAGTTAGCTTTTTTGATTAGTGGTCTCTTATGGCTACACAGCTCTTACTTTCACTATTAAACACATCCTTCAGTTCGGCAGTCATTTGTCACCAAACTGCATTGATCAAGGTCCAGAGTCTTGCAACTGTTTGATGAGCCCCATTGTTTTTCACACTTCAACTAATTGGTAAAACTGCCTCACTAGTACGCAGTGAAGTGCCACAGAGCTATGCTAATGATGCTAATGGAGCCAGGTGTGGTGAAGCAGAGAGACATCTATCAGTTGCCGGATACTCAGCCTTGAGGAATGCAGTTTGAGACCACTGCTCTATTTCCTACTATTCTTCCAGATTTGAATAATGCCTTAGATAGTTCTCAACTTAATGATAGTAGCTTCTGCAATCCAATTAGATGTTTTCTCTGCTTTATGTATGCTAATGATTTGACTCTTAAACAGACCATCTTTTCAATGACCATAGGTTGTCCATATGGTTGTCAAAGTAAGTGGAAGCTGCTCATTGCATCAGCTGGGGTTAAGTAACTTCCATGAACTATCCAATAGGAAGCTCACAAATATTAGTTAAATTTATGTGTCAATATTTTTTGGCAAGGCAGTACTTAATCTCACACGTTATGCAGGGTTTCTTTTAAGACTTAAATGGACTGTGTAATACTTCACCCTATTTATTGTCATATTTTCTCTTATCTAATCTTGAGTTGCTTCAATGACATTAGACTTAAATAAGCAAATCTCTAGCTGCTGGTTGATATGAGGACTTTTGAATTAAAGGTTGAGGTTTTTTGCAGCAGACTGAGGTTAAGAGTCCAGGCCTCTTGGCTGCAACTTCACTCATTTTCTTGTTTTCTTTCACTTTGTCACCTTTATCCCCAGCTATTGTTAAATAAAGGCCACCTTTACCAGAAAACAATATATTTACAAAACTACGAATCCAGATGGGAAATTTGTATATCAAACTCACAGGCCCTGTACTTGTTCTCCTTAAAACCAAACCAGATGTAGCATGCGATAAAAATTAGCTACTAAAGTTATCAGTACAGTGTTTTCATATATTTGTAATCCAAATTGAGTCATAAACAAACAGCATATTTATTTCAAAAGCCTTTAGCAGCTGGCTGTGTTTACCCAACTGATCATTAGCCAGGGTCTCCCCTCATATGTGAACGCTAATTACTGTTTCCTCTCTCTGTGCGACAGAAAGGTTGGCGATGCATTTTTAAGCAGGCTGATACCATCAATTATTCACATGCAGCATTCACAGACAACATGTGTGGTAGTCTTTGCCAGATTTGGTCAGTTTATTAAAAGTATGTTTGCTTCATGTTAGGTCCAGGTTTACAGATATTTGGTGAAGGGAGTGGGGCCGGGTCACAATTTATTGCAGGAGAAAATTAAGCAGGACGATCCTGTAATGAATCTACAAACAGAGCAGTAAATGCACATAATCTGCATTGTTTTAGCCATTTTTTCCCTGTTTTTTGCTGCTTCCTGCTGGGAAGCTCAACAAGCTGTCAGGCTGTAGCAGCAGATGAGCCAACAGCAGACACAGCTCTCCTGTTAGAAAGTGCCACCAAAACTGTCAAATTACAGCTGAAACTCCCACACATCTCCCTGGCTGTTTGATAACAGCTTAAATGACAGTCAGCAAAACCCATGGCACTGTCAATATGCTTAGTGTATTTGATTTGTGACTGTCGAGCATTTGTATGTGCATGTGTTCGCTTTTTTTGTGTTGTTTTTTGTTTTTGTTCACTCTGGTTTCCCATATAAAAGGCACTTTAATGACGGACCGTTTGTCTGCGTAAGAGGACATATCAGCGAGGAAACAAATGACCTAACCACTAAATAAATGCTCATAATTACTATTACTGCAATGACCATCCCAACTCAAGCAAGAACTAATCAGGTTATAATAGACTTGTTTGGGGGTTTACAAAAAATATATAAGATAGCAGAAGATAGCAATAACTAGATTTATAAAAGTGAAAAAAAAACTATGGGGTTAATTTTTTTAGGGGACAGGCAATACCTCAGAGGGTTTTTGGTGTGTGTGTGTGTGTGTGCTAAATTCATGTTTTACCAAAGAGAGCTGAAATGGAACGAGCTGTGGTGGATGATTTATACATAAAGAGCATATGGTTACTTCAGTGTCCAACGACCAACAGATGGACTGGCATTGCAAAAAAAAGTAGAAGGAAGATGAATAATGATTTATTTAGCAGAGTAGAAGTCAAAACGTTTTCAGCATTAATAACATACTACTGCTTTCATGTGTCAGTATTGCTCTCTTTTTGATGTTTGTTTACCACTGTGCTGTCTTAAAATTGTCATTACTCCCATCCTTATACTTATCTAATCTATGCTCTATAATCTATGTCTCCAAACAGTTTAAATTCAAAATGGCTGATGTCTTACCACTCTGAAAGTGCCACCAGATCCTTTTTGGGGGATGCTGTCCTCCTCCTTCTACGTCACTTGAGCCGTAAACCTCTAAAGTATCTTCTGGCCAAAGTTCCTTCCTTTTTCTGAATGCAACCGGATTGAGCAGAAGAACCAGATGAATGAAAGGAGAGAGGAATGGCAGGTGTGATGAGATGGTTGGCTCCAGGAGTCAGAAGCCACAGGTGGGCAAGGCATCCCTCTGCTACTGGAGGCGTGTTGCAGGATAGGGCATGACGCAGTCCATGGATGTGTGCATGTGTGTGTGCGCGCGCGCACGTGTGTGAGTGGCACACTGTCAGTCTTTATTACAAGGCAACTGTAGGTCCATGAGGAAAACTTGGATGAGGATAGAGATTGTCCATTTAGTTACTCTTTCATAACTAGGTTAGCGTATAGCTTTGGCTAATTGACTGTTTTCACTTGTTTAAATAAATTATGCAAAGTTACACCTATGACTGGGCCTAAAAAATTCTTAGAATAAATATGATTAGAGAAAAAGTCCAAGTTTTTGTTTTTCTCCCCTATGCAAAAAAAAAAAAAAAAAATCTTTCTCTGTTTACTGAGAGAGAGAAAAAATAAGCTTAAGCAATCGTGTCCCTTTTTCTCCAATAATGAGGCACTTCTCCTTTAATCTTTCCTCTTGATTTATCAGTCATCTTATCAGGAAAGACCTGTTGATGCAGATCCAGTTTCTATCCAGTCCCGATGAGCTGTCTGGTTGATGGAGCGTCACCAGCAGAAGTACCTGAGTCACATTTACTCTGAGGGGCTGAAGTGTGGGAAACTGGGTGTACTCGTGTGTGTGTGTGTGGGTGTGTGTGTGTGTGTGTGCCACCACAGTGATCCAGAGCCTTTGAGCATCTCACTGTGCCAGGTTGCTAGGTGAGGATGTCACGACGCCCACCCCAATTCCCCCCGTGCTTGCACACTCACGGTGCACAGTTTGAAGGGAAGAGGGGTTAATGATAGCAAATAAAGAAAAGTAAACAGCGGGTGGCTAACGAGAGCAAATTTAGATCTGTGCAGCGTTATGAATTAATTAAGAGATCACTTTGACGCCAAAGCAACAGAGGGGAGGAATTGTCTTGTGAGGCAACATTGAGAGGGGCCCTGTTAAGCATCAGATTACTTTAGGGTCCTGAGATGCTTCTTTGCTGCCTGGAAACATAAGCATGACTTTACATCTCATTTAGCTCATTGGTATCCATTCTGAATAAATACATGCCTCTTTTTTTAAAAATCTTTTTATATTCTCAGTTTTCCTTGCAATTTTTCTTTCATTTTTTAAATCATCTCTGTTCCCCTGCATCTTTTATTCTCTTAACCTTTGTCTGACCTTTCATTGTGGCCGGCCTACATTGATGCCACTGTGAGTGCGTGAACCCAGTCACAGGCAGTCACATCAGGTGAAATCTGGTGCTGTTGATTCTACGCCATGACGTCATGCAGCCTGGCGCACTCTCATATTTACCCCCCTAAAGACCTCATGTATTCTAGCTTTATTGTCACATCTAAATGTTTCAGATCATAAAACAAACTTTATTAGAACAAAAAAAACCTGATGCAAAAAGTGACTTTCGACTGATTTCATTTAAGTAAAATAAAGTATTCTTGCCACGTTTTATTGTCCGTTTGACATTCCTTTCTGTAATGCTGTGTTGGCTTTAAAGCCAAATGTAACACACCTTTGAAAAGTTCTTCCTATGTCTCTTTAGTACAAAGAATGTTTTCTCAAAAGACTGAGGAATCATTCCAACAGTTTCACTTTTGGCAATGAGAGAATCTTTTTTGGTCATTTAAAGTAATAGTTTCCAAATAATGTTTATAAAGTTTTAGAGCCAAAAAATGAATATTTTGATTATGGGAAATGGGTTCTGTACAAGACCCCATCATGGTCACTGCTTGTTTTATGCTTACACCCATTTAATGTGAATAATGTGATGGCAGTCAAAATTACTTTTTAAAATACTTACCACTGAAAACTGTTTGTCACTCACTCTGCTTGATTTGCTATTTCAACTCAAACTTTGAGTTGATTAACACAATATTGGTAGGTTAACTCGACATATTTTCTGGCTTCAAAGAAGGAAAATTCTTTAAATGGCTTCTGTTCTTAATATTTGGAAAGATGGATGCTTCTTTTGCTGATCTTAGGTTCAGGTTATTTTATTTTTAATTCATTAATCTGCCTTGCAGACTGAGGAAAGCATTGTCCTGATTTATTTTAGCTATGAAGTGATAGCCAGTGGCCAGATTCTCTAGGCACCTAGGTGCTCTTTCTGGAGAGCACTGATTATCTTGACTTTGTAATCACACTGTGTCTCGGCTTGATTTCTTTTAACAGGCCATTCTGTTTCGCTGGAGGGATTAGCCTCGTTGGAGACTGAAGCTTACATGATTGCAACCATGATAATCATCATTTTCATAGTCATCATTGTGATGATCCTCACACACTGATGGCTTTATGCTCAGATGAACATTGCATTGCCCCCATGACAACAGATTTAGCCAATGGACAGTAGCGTAGAAAGCTTTTGGAAGGATCCTCCAAAGTAATCCAAACCAGTAACAATGTTGAGAGCATCACATTTGAGCATTACAAAATGTTCTTTGTGACAAAGCTAAAGTTAATTAAAGCACCTTTTAATCTTTTCCTGCGCAATCTTTTCCTGAATGTAGCACAAATCATTTAAGACCCACTGAGATGAAGTTCGGCTTTAGACATTCCACGCTGAGATTTAGCTTCTGAAAATCAAACGGACCCAAAACCGAATGCCCAACATGTTGTGGGATATTAAATTAGTGCATGATTAAAACACAGAGCAAGTATTTCTGGTAAAACATAACTGTGTCATAATCCTCTTTTTATTGAATCTCTCAGGGTGTGATTAGCCTGCGTCATGCTGTGTGGAAAGTGCAAAGCACATTTTCTGTAATCGTGGTGTCTGGGCCCAGGCTGTTATGTGTCATAGCCATACCTCTTCATCTACAGGTAGATAAGGTTAATTCACTATCTAATGGGCCGGGGTACTGATGATCCATTTGATGTTAAAGGGTAATTGCCTAAGTCTAAGTGGTGTGGTGAATGTGTGTGTGGTAACTACAAGTTGTTGTGGGCAGTGGAAGAAGTACCAATCTCAGAATCAGAATCTCAGATATTGCTGCCATATGGTCAATTGAAATTATGAACATCATTAAAAGGTGACCTACACCACTCCCTTAGCCCTCCGCGTCGCATGGCAGAAGAGGCTCCCCCAAGCATTGCTGTCTCTATATAATCATCTCAGACACCTTGTAGGTGATCTTTTTAGTTGTTCACATCTCATCTGACACCTGAGCTGTCCACAACACTTTGCGAGAGTGAAGACACTGAGCAGAGACGAGACCAAGGAAGGACATGTAAATCAAAGGCTCCAACTAACTCTGACACATACAGTATGTCTGTGCGTGGCAGAGTTAAACTGACATAGAGCACACTGAAGATTTACATTACTCCTCCGGGCTGTAGGGACACAGGGAGAGCAGTAGTCATGGAGACGAACCCCTACACGGCTGTCAGAGCTGCTTAATTATTCAGGACCACCATCACTGAGCATCAGCAGGGCATCAACTGCATCCACTAAAAAGGCTGAAAGACAACTGCACTGTCTACAATTTAAGCTATGCTAACCTTGTTAGCACACGCTAATAGGTGCTGCCAAAATTCTTGCTAAAGCTACCGTCAATGATTCATCAAAGTCTTTGTACTGAGATTCTTGTGTGAGATTATTCTTCTTGGCAAAATAGGTCAATCTTAGGATTTCTCTGTGTTGGGCTTCATCCATCTTCCCATCATCTCCATGCTCCTCCCTATAAATACTAAAGAAATGCATCCATACGGCATGCTGTTGGCACCACCGTGTTTCACAGTGGAAATGGTGTGTTCAAGGTGCAGTATTAAAATCATGTAGAATCCAAATAAAATCCATTTACATTCCTAGTTGTAATGTGACAAAAATGCGAAAAATGTTTAGCAAGGCCCTGCTGCACAACACTTACAGGGTTCTTAGTTGGAAACTCAGCAGTGGTTTTTCCATGAGGAGTTAGCATTCTCCTCTTGTCCATGTGAGGGTTTTCCCAGTGTACTAAGGTTTATTCAAACCCACTGGATAAAAACATGTATAAATTATTTTCTTATAACAATTTCTAAAGCATATAGAGTTAGAATGGATACATTTAACCTGTCGGACTGCTGAAAAAATGTTACACTTTGAGACATCGTTGATGCTTCTTGTTTCATAAACAGAAGCAGAAACCCCAAGTATTGATTAATTATGTGAAGATAATAAAAGATAAAACACAAAAAAATCTACTATTTTGCAAAGAAGAACGTGTTGCCATAGATATAGTCTTTGCATGATAACTAATACTGTGTAACGCTAAAGGCTTCCACCCACACAGGTCCCCAGCGTCATATTTTTAGCCTTGGCATTCACATTCTCTAAGTGTACTTTGCATGGTTCAAAACTCTTAGTATTGCATAATTAAAACTGAGATGTAACAAGTATATTCCATCCCTCTATGTGGCACAAAGACAAGAGCATCAAAGGACAGCAATAGTAACACTTTGCTAAAGTTTTAAGACGTGCCTGGCATTTGAAGACCTAAATAAGATGTCATTGATGCTCAATGACATCAATGACATCCCCTGAAGTCATGGAGCATCATGGGGTGAAAGCAATTGTCCAAGCAAATCAAAAACAAAAAAGCAATAAGGCTAGAAAAAAGGGGAAGCAAAAGATTTCATGAGGACTGGGGATTCTACGCATGAGTTGGTTTTGAGCAGGCACTCTGTCTTCCTCCCACTCTGAAAAAAACCTCCTGGAGATGCTAAACAGGATGAAGCAGTTATAGAAAATAGACTGAGAAACTAAATGGATTCTGATGTCATTGAGAAACTAAGTGAAAAAAATGTTTAAAACCCCAATTTTCTTCCCTGTAAATAAATAATCTAGCAACCATGTAAAGTGTAGGTTTCTCTTTGTAGTCAAGTAGTTTGATGAATAATCTACATAGATGATAGTAAGATTGGACAAATCTCATATTTTGATTTCTTATCTTCTGAAGATGCCATCTTTTGTGCAAATACGATTGATCATGGTTCAAATCTCTGTTTGGGGTTGTCAAACTAAATAACTGATTGGCAATAGCATGTAGCTGAAACTTGTTCTTTTTTTGCCCACATTAAAACCTTGAGTTTTTTTGGAGTGCTGGTGACTTACATTTTCTGCAGTTCTTCAGAACCGGGCAACCATTCTTTTTTTTTTTTTTGACATTGGAGCTATGCGTACTACTTTCCTCTTACTACTCTTCTGACTGACATTGAACAATTTCAAACATTTCAGTCTACAGATGTACAAAATTGAGGTACACCATCATAGGCTAACTCTTGCCTTAAGATATTTCTTGCATCTTGCACACAATACAGACGCAACAAATGATTACACAATTCTTTTATTTTGTCAAATCTGACTAGCTTACAAAATTGTGTTAGCTCTGCTTGCGTTCTCTTCTGTGAAGGCAATGATTCTGATGGCTTGTTAGTAATTTCATGTTAATATGAAGGATTACAAGGTATTATGTGTCATTTGTTTTTACCATCAGGTGTTTTTCCAAGGCTGAATGTCCTCCAAAGCCTTATAAAGACAAGCTGATTATGGGATGTTCCATTTGAAATTCGCTGCCTTGGGGTGATGATGCTGGGGTGATTTCTTTGCCACACCATTTTAAATGAATAGCAGAAGGCAATCCAAACAATTTAATTACACCACAGTTACAACAAAAGATTTGGATTAGATTGCTTGTAATTTTGCCATGGTAATTGAACTCCCATTAATGGAGGTTTGTCTTGTAGGAGGAGCTTCCAGTGTAAAGTCTGGAGTAGAATCTCCTGCATGAAGGCTGTCCAGTTAAAGCCTCAAGTGACTAAAACTGTACAGCCATGGGCCTAATTCCTTCTTTTAGTTTGGATATAAATTCAGTTGATTTTATTTTAATTGTTGCTCTGATATTTGAGTTATGAAGCATTGAGCTCAACAGGTACAACTCAGTTTTGGAAGGCATCAAAACGCAGGAACATGACTTCTTTCGATTGTAAAAATACCAAAACTATTACAGTGTGGAATGGCAGAGGAAAGTAACCAGCAACTCTTTTAGCAGATACTGGTAACCAAAACACACGTTACTAAAAATTGCAAATGTTTATTCAACTGACAATTTTATAACAAAAGCAGATATTTTTTTAAATGTCAAAATATTTTTTTAAATTTACAATAACTCATCAAGAGACAAAAAGCAAAAGAACAGCCAATACAGCACTGACTATAAATTCTACAGTACAAGTACAGAATCATATTTACAGTTTCTTTACTTAGAAAAAATGAAAATATCTAATTTGTGCACCTTAAAGTATCAGCTGAACAAAAGCTGAGTAATAGAAATGTCTCCCATTTTTCTGCTCTTTAACAGTACAGTGGTTAAAAGGCAACAAGGTTATTATTGTACTACGACTGTCTCACAATCAGCCATGAACAAATACTTCTCGACGCTCAGTGGGGGAGCCCTGCTCACATCCATACACACGATAAAGGATACATCGTCCTAAAGTACAACTGTATATAACTCTCAGCAGGTACAAGATTTGTATGCATTTTCTGCTCACTACAACTGCACAGTATGGCGCACATTTTAATTAAATGTCACCATTCTGGTAATAATGCACAAAAAAGGTAATGAATGAGGCAGACAACAGGTAACACATTCAGTTATGTTCAGAAAACAATGAAGAAAAGTAATCTCTTTTTGTGCTGCAAATAAGGCAAAGTCCTTCAGAGATCATAACTGAGAAAAGATAAATAAAAAATGAAAGATGCTCCAGTAAATCCACGTAGGAATCCAAACAAAGGTGCTCAAAATCTAAAGTCTTTCAGCTGCACAACGATCAGAAGAGGTTTTCCAGTTAAGATTCAGGTAGAAACACAGCCTGATTCATTCTTACTGCACATTATTGAGTTGCTTTGAACTAATTACAAATGTGAAAAGAATCGTTATTTTCCATGGTTTTCTATATGCTAGGATCACTAACCCACTGACTCTGATTTCCTACACTACAGGTTCTAACCTGGCCTAACATTGTAACTCTCAGACATTTCATTTTCAGTTTTAATTAAAGTCAAATTTCCGGTACAACCCAATTTATTTTTAGATTTTTCTTTTGGCCTATGTACCTAATCCATTATGTTGTTTGTATTCTGTTTTCATTTACTTCCTGCCAATATAATTTTCTTTAGCTTTCAATATAATTGTTGGCAATAATTGACTCATTTCTATGTTTACTGTGGTACAAGATAGCCAAGAGAGTTATTTAATTAAAGCTTTGACTGATAGATTTATAAAGCAAAAGTGCATTGACTTTTAAAAAGGCCTTAAGGGAGGCCAACACAAACACACATCCAAGTATACATCACAAAAAAAATATTTACCCCTTTCATATTATCACTCCTTATTCCCACTCAATATAGGTAAACATACTTGCCAC
This sequence comes from Xiphophorus couchianus, assembly GCF_001444195.1. Classification (NCBI taxonomy): domain Eukaryota; kingdom Metazoa; phylum Chordata; class Actinopteri; order Cyprinodontiformes; family Poeciliidae; genus Xiphophorus; species Xiphophorus couchianus. The sequence continues at coordinate 21,380,011 of NC_040239.1, forward strand.
TGTTAATAAATTAAGAGTTCAGCAGTTCACATTCAGCAACTAGCTGCGTGTTTGTGTATTTGTGTGCAAGAATTTATCTTTTATTTTTTTGGCTTGGTAAGTTGTAGAGTTCACATTGGTTATTGCTGCCCTGTGGCTTTTTTGAGAAGCTCCAGGTCTTTGCGTTTTTGAGTTGCAGGCGGCACACACTCATAGGTCTCCAAACCCAAGGGCAAGTAGCGCTCCTGAAGCCCCAACACGCTGCCCTCTTGCCCAGTTTGTAGTGAAATCCATGAAGGAGGCGAAGGAGCTCCCAGAATTCCCCACATTGCCAAACTTTCTGTTGTGAGAGGCAACAATAAAAGATTAGCTGGTGACCAGAATCAGACTATATTCCCTCAACAGAAGGTCGTAAGCTCAAAATCTCAACTTTAATGTCGTGCTAAAAATAACATTCTTTGAAGTAGACACTGTAGAAAGACAGCAAAAAATAATCTATTGTCAGTATTGTCAGTGTGTGTTTAAAATCAACACTCACTGATACTGATATTAAGTACAAGCTCACTTACATGGTATACACCTTTGCCCTCTCTCCAGTCTTAGTGTTCTTTAACCATTTTCTTACTCTTTTCTACTCAGTTTCTTCATTTCCTTTTGCTCAATCAAATTTTACTTTATCTCTGAGCTAGAAATGTTCCCAGATTTAGTTCACAAATCTGGTCACCTTACCCTGGTTGGCTTTAGGGTAAACCCACAGAGACTGCTGTTTTTGCATTGCTCGCTATGCTAACATTGCTAATTGCTAATACAAGATGCCATGGATAATTTAAGACACCAACTCTGTGGCTTTAAGTTTATTAAAACTAGACATCACACATCTCTAGAAAGCACTGCTTGTGTTTTTACCTTTACTCTGCAGTTCAGCAGGTTTGGCAAAACCAAAAGAGACCAGATGTGGAGCCAGATCAACCAGACCTTCAGGCTGACCTCGTGTTGCCATCAGTACTATTGACCTGGAGACAAACAGGTATGTGCATTAGGCAACACTCTGCAGTTTTTGTAAAAAAGAGGAGCAAATTGTCAACTCTTTCAATTGTTTTCTCTTTTTTTTTTTTTTAACACAAACTCACCGCTTTGGGATTCCTGTTTTCAGATACTGTTTCATCTTGTTGTCCACCTTCATGAATGCGGCTTTCTTGATAACCTTTCCAGAACAGGCATCCACTGAGACCAGGAAAAATCCAGACTGAGTAAAAGGTATGATGACCTCATTCACCTGAAGGGCGAAAGAAAACATTTACAACAGGCAAAACTCTAAATTTGTAATATATAAATAGAAAGGATTTAAAGTGCTTTAGTAGTCCTGGAAGCTCACAGTGATAAAGGAAGCATTATCTCCATTTTTTTCTTCTTTGCTGTTTAAAGACTTGACTTGTGTGTGAAGGTAAGGCATCCATGGCTCACTAGAAAACACAATCTGAAACAACAGCGCAACACATGATCAACAGTTATGGCTTGAGCTTAATGTTAATGTCTTAATGTTGAAATACAATGAAACAAACCTCCTTAGCACCACAGTCTTTGCAAGGCTTCGTGCTTAGAGCAGGCAGAGGCACCACTGCCGATGGTGCCTTTGAGTACTTGGGGTAGGCTTTAGATGTACAGTTGCAGGTCTGTTTGGACGATGTAGTGGCTATGACTTTTACTCTTTCACAGCCTTTTGTTGAACAGTAGCTGTGGCCGTCCCGTCCATGTCGGGCTTGGAGGTAGAGCCACAGTAAGCTGGGAATGATTGCACAAGCGCAGCAGGAAGAAGCAGTTCAATAAGCTTTTAGAAACGTGGAGCCTCAGAGACAGGTACAATGAAAACTGATGTGGCGGACTGTCAGAAAGTTGACCTTTATAGGTGAACATCTGTCAGTATTAACCAAACATCAGCAAATCTCCTGACCTCTTCATCAGTTTATAATATTGCAATATTATAAATGTCATATTTGGAGTTCCTCACCCAACAGGTTGGTCAAAGAAGTACTTCCTTTCTGTTGGCTTCGCCTGCAGCTGGGCCAGCGAAGACACAGGGCCGTAATCAGTCATGTCTACAAATGTATTTTTTTGCCTGTCGTTGATGTCGCTCATGATCTGAAACGTGGTGTCTGATGAGTAACAGAGTCCAACCAGAATCCGGTCTTCTCTGAACCACAAGACAGAGATAATGCACACTTTCAAACTAGATAAATTCATTTTACTGTTGTATTTTACCAAATGTACAATGTAGAAATGCATAATATGTCGTCACTAACATCAGTATTGGCCAATATTAAAAACCAATATTTATTTGCATCTTGTCATTTGTTTCCAGAGGTGGGGCGGAGGAGATGGGTCATGTGTTATTCCTTTGGTCATGTGACCGTGATAGAGATGCAGCACAGGATAACATGAATATGCTTCAATCCAAACATTTCCTCGGCTGTATGTTTCTGAGTGTTGCCCCGGAAGGTGAAGCGCCACGCCACACTCAAACCTTTTGCAGCCTCCAGTAGGTTTTCCTCTAGTGTTGCCATGTATTTAGCTCCATTATTGTGCCGTTAATTCTTTCCTGATTGTCTTATGAATGTAGTTCAGGTGTAAGGCTGCCACAAATCCAGGGCAGTTTTGGTCATTTTACAGAAGTTTTAAAACCCAAGCATCGTTTTCCTTCCAACTCACAATTATGTGCTTTTTGTTTTTTTACCCCCAAAACTACATTGACAGTTTAGGTTGCAATGTGCCAAAATATGAAAAGGTTCTATGATGTGAACACTTTTGCCATCCACTGTATTTGCATGTGACATTATAGATATGTAATGACTACTAAAATCAGCTAGTTGTATCTACTCACTTATCAAAGTTGATGAGGGAGACGACAATCTCTCTGGGTGCAGGTCCGTTCCAGTGCAGAGTGTAGCTCTTGCCCATCATCAGGATCGGCTGATACTGCTGAGACGACGCCCCCTGGCTGTTAATCCCCCTCAGTACCAGAGGTGCTTCAGGGTATTCATCTCTGTTGATTGATAAACTCAAGCTAGAGGCTCCCGATGTTTGAATATACACCTGAAGGAAGAAAAGGTTATAACCAGGAAGAAATAAAGGGAAGAACAGAACTACTCAGACTCTGCTCTGCAGTACCTGAGAGTAGCGTCCGCTGCAGATCACTCCATTCCAACGGGATATTTTCACACAGTCAGGATGCTGGATTAGGTAATTATCTGCTCGGCCGACATAGGCATCTCTATAACCTGTGACTGACCCGTCCACATCATGAAAGATTGAGTTTTTGTCCCCATCAAGGTCGTTTTCCTCAAACCACTGTCCAGGACGGCCAAAGAACGCTCGAAGAGCCACCTGAGGGTATAATTAGTGAGGAGTGATGTGAATGCTATGAAATAACTAAATTTCTGCACACACTTTCACTTCAATCCATCTTTCTATCCTTATAAAGAACTTCAGATTGTTATTTCTGATTTTATTTTGCAACATATTTAAAATAAATATAAATCTCAGTTTAATTGCTACACTTCCTAACATTTCTAATCACACTGAAAATATCTCACAAACTTCAGCAAAACAAGAACTGAATGCTAATGTCTTTGAGTATGAAATAACATCTAATTTGTATATTGGTAAAGTTTTCCAAGAGATAAAGTGAAATCAGACAAGGTTACTCAAAGATTTCCTACTGCGCTATACAATGCAACCAGAAGAGGGCATCAGTCTTTCACAAATGTTTTTTTTTTTTTTTTTTTCCCCCTTACAGACAAATTAGAGGACAGATGGATGAGGTAGATCCCAATCCATTTCTACAATAACACTGATCTTTTCAAATTATGATGCTTCAGGAGAATGAAGGGATGGGCAAGAATAACTAGGACAAACCTCATTCTGATCTATTATGAAGTGGAACAAACTTATTTATCTTAATCGCTTCCTTCCTTTTGTGTTATTTTCATTTTGAGTAAAACAAAATGTACAAAAAAAAATTAAAAATACAAGGAAGAACTCAAAAGGAGGTCCATCAGAGTCACAAGGTCATGCAGCAGTACTGCATGATCCCAGTTACGCTTAACTTGCAGTCAGACCTGAAGTTCCTCAAAATGCTGGATATTTATATTATATTTTATTACTGTATAGAAGTGAAGTCTTGACATTTCTATACAATAACGTATTGAATCTTCATTTCTATACATCAGAAATGTGGTTTCTAATGTATTGCATTAGAAATACACAAGACTCACAAACAGCTTTACAAGACCTTCAGTCTTAGTTTGAACTTCTCCTGTCTATGATGTACAGCGCCCTTCAGAATAATGTAGGCCACTTGAACTTCTCATATTAGAACCACAAGCTACACTAACAAAGCACGAAACATATCTTATTGGGATTGCATGTCACAGACCAACATAAAAATCACAGAATTTTGAAGTTGAATAAAAAAGATGCATGATTTTTATAATGTTTTACAAAAAAGGGTGAAAAGTATACTATGTATTCAAGCCTCTCTACTCTGACACCCCTAAATGAATTCCAGCATAGCACAAATTTCAGTTTTCAGATAAGAAAAGCATTTAAAGATACACCGATTTGTAAACCTCACAATTACGCATTACAAATTTTCTTTGTGTGGATCTATCACACAAAAACGCTATGAAAATACCAGGTTTGTGGTTGCCACATTACAAAATTTGTAAATGTTTAAAGGGATTTTTGCAAAGCATCTTCTGGCAGTTCATGTCAGAAAATATAATCAAAAAAACATGAACCATGTTCAGCTTGTAAACCAAGTCGTCAGATTACCTCAGACAAAACTAATTCAAAAGAAATCTGCTCACATTGGGGTGGAAGCAGAGCTGGGACAGGTTGTTTCGTGGGGTCAGTTGCCACGTGTTCTTCAAGTTGAAGCCCACCGCACTGGTGTAACGCTCCGGTGTGGGGACGAATGCTCGAAACGTGCTCTGTGTGAGACGCACTGGACCATCATAGATCTGGAAACCTCGGATTGGGAACGTCCTGAAGTTGACATTGAGATGGAAACGACCACAGACCAATGAAAAGGATAAAAGTAGTCTTACAGTGTCTCAAAATTAAGACCAATTTTAGTTAAACTGAAGTCCAAAATAAATGGCATACACTGACAATAATTAATAATTCATCTTTTTTTAGTGACCTCTCTCACAAATGAGCACTCCAGAAAAATATTTCCAGTGTATTCTGGATGCTTAGAAAACTGCTTCAGTTGTTCCCGCTGATTACAAAATAACAATGTTTTTGGAAATAAAAAAAGTGATTTAATTCCATGGACCTTGTTTATGATGTTCTTTCTTTGTAATAAGTAAAGACGGTGAATCATAGAAACAGAAAACAATGACATTATGTTCTCAAAAGACAAATAAGGCTCATGGGTTTTCAAATAAGTGTGCAACAGCAGGTTAAGTCTATAGACATTTCTGCAATGCAAAACAATCTGTGCTTATAAATAAACCATGTTACATAAACTCCACTGATTTGAAAAACATATCTGAATATGATTTGTTCACCAACAACATAATGTCTTAAAGAGTCTGTATTACTGTTCCTAAGATCTAAATGTCACCACCACATTTTTTTCAGAAACTGCCGAAAATACCATGAGGAAAATGAGTCAAACAGAACTTCCTTTCACAGGTTAATCTACAGGGAAAAGTGGCACCGGCACCCTCATGAGTCAATTTCACCAGCTCCTGCCTGCAGACTGGCTATGAATGAGTTCTCTCCTCCTCCGTAATTCATTTAAACACCATTTTCTTGACCTTACTTGTTCCTTGGCAGTGTCCGCATCTCTCCGTCAATCCCTCCTGTCCCCCAGTATTTATTCTGCCCTCCATTGGTTCCTCTGTTCCGGCTCTCACCAACAAACAGAGACTGTGTCACCTCCTGGCTGGAGCCTTCGTCTTTAGGGTAGCTGCCATCACTGCAGAAATTATGCATTATTTTGTGATGTGTTTAAAAATGCTTGATAATTCAAGCACAAGAAAACTTAAACAAGAACAAAGTGGTGATTGAAAAGTTGACTTAACAGCAGGAGAAAAGGGGTAAAAATGAGTGAAATGATGTTTACAGCTAAGAAAACAAGGGATGATGCACAGAACACACCTGGCAAAGGACAGACCCACTCCATTGTCTGCAAAGCTGTAAGACAATGCAGAAAAATCATACAGTTATTTTAAAATCCTGAGTCAGTTTGATGATCTGAAAATGTAAAATAAGTGAAAACAGTAATATGAAGGGGAAATCTCATTTTTCATTTCAATGTTATTGGGCAGTGATAACATTGCAATGTAAAAATTAGCCAGTTATCCCTCAAAAAGCTTCTCAGAAGTTCAAACACTGAAAAGTCTGAGTTTTATTCCTCTTCGCAGAATGCATCAAACGGAAAATCACTTTGAAAGGCTCAACAAACTGTGTGTTCTTTAATGGAGCTTGTTTTGAGTTCAGAGAAAATCAGATAAAAATTAGTTACAAATACTTTGATGCATAGTCTGAAAGTTTTTTAATTTTTTTTCATTTTCCATTGGATTATAAAGGAACCAGCAGCACATCTCTACATTTTATGGTGCGTGTTTATTTTTTCTAATATTTCAATCGTTGAACTGAAATAAAATTTACACAAACGAGCTTCCACATACTGTTGTCATCGGCAGGTCAGATTTTAAAGAAAGCCATAAAAAGGTGGACCTGTGTCTCTCTAACAGAAATTCGCACAAAATCTAATGTCAAGAACATTTATAGACTTAAAAATTATAATTAAATTAAATAACCTAAATAAACAAATATAATCCTATATGTAACACTATTCTTTTGCTCTTCATAGGAAACCTCCGGCCCTTAGTTTATCTGATATGCAGGCTTGTCTGACTAAAACAATCAGATTGTCTCACCCAGAGTTCTGGATGATAATGTCTCCGCCTCGTATCCATGCTCCTAAGTCATTGTTCTTGAAGGAAATGAGAGTATCGATGACTGCTGCCACACGAGGTTGACTGGGGTCAGCATTCTGGTGGGGTCGGAATCTGACAAAGAGAAAAGAAAAAATAAATAACTACTAATAGTGTACCTCTTTTTTCCACCAATTACCTATTCAAATCCAGACAGATTTTCATTATTTAACAATAAAAAAAAACATGTCCCCCTCTTTTGTATGTTGAAAACTGATCTCAACATTTAAAACCATCCTCTGCATACTTCTGCTGTGTATGTGTTTGTGTGGAACAGCCAGCAGTCTCAGTGGACACATAAGATTTTTCTCCCATCGAGCTGGGGGCTGTATTTGGATAGGTAGCAGAGTGGAAACTCAGTCTGTAAAGCCTTGTTTTCTCTGTCAACACAAACTTGACAGGCATCCCACTAAAATGCATCAACGCACTATAAAGCCGTACACCATCTTTCTCAGTCAACGGCCGTCTACAAGTACATCTCCAGCGGGCAACTATCAATAACTTTTTTCATAAGCATTAATTAACTGTGGCACAAAACAAACATATTAGTAAACCACAAATTCCTTCATATTTACACAGTGTAATTATACATCACGATGTATGTGATAACAAACCACTGACCACTCAACAGTGTGAGGCTATAAGTTGTTTATACATAGAATACTTTGAAAATGTGACTAATTCAACAAGAATTAAAAATAATAATAATAATAAAATTAATGTCACCATGTTGGTACTATTCGTATTAAATAAAAAAAAAGAAAAGTAGAGATGTACTGAAAACTGTCTTGGTGATCAGAATCTGAATTAGCTACTCCAGCCCCAACTGGTGAGAGGCTGGTCAGAAACTTAAAATTACCACAATTTTCTCATCAGTGAACGTAATACCAAACCACATCACCAACAATAGTCTTCACTTTCTGAGGTTGTTACTGATGCCATTTTAGCATCAGTGAGGGTTTTAAAAATGAGATCATCGGAACAGCCATGCAAAATCTTTATAAAAGGGCAATCCCTTTTCGACATGGAAAATATGTTTCCATGTTGCAACATATTTGAGATTTATTAAGGGCACAAATGGGAGTTAGACTTTCAGCAATAACAGGAAGACTGAAATGGGTACAACACTGAACTCCCCATGCATTACGCTAAATGTGGAAATGTTAGCCTTTCAGAAATCTCAAGGTTAAGGGACGGATCTACCTTTTCCACATGGAATATACACAGACAGACCATTATCTATGTAATGCTGGCCACAGTAACAGGGCTAAGCATTAATATAAGACTGCAATATATATTTTTTATATTTAACATCAACATCTCACTTACACACAGAGCTCATCTATGCTCTTAATTTAAGTAAAATCTATTGCTGATCATTTATTCTCTTATTGGAATTGGATAAAATTGGTATTGGCAGGTCAAAGCTTTACCAAAACCAAAGATCTAAAATCTCACACATAATTCTAATCTGTGCACATTTAAGAAAACACATTTTAATTAATGAATTCTAGATAACAAATGCAAAAAATACACAGCTTCCCATAAAAAAATTATCTCGCCAACACGTACACACCTTGCGTTGTTGTCTAAACAGAGGTATTCCCGGGGATCAGCAGCACTGGCGTTGGTAGTCTTCACTCCTTTATCAATGAACAATCCTGCCTAAGAAGATCATAGTATAATTTTTTCCCCCCGAAACTAAGGTTAAATATGAAGATTTATCTTGAACAGAATGAATATAGTGGGGGGGGGAAGAACTAGAAAAACTGACAGGAAATAAAAATGAAGGAAAATTTTCAAATTAAAATAATTTATTATCTCCATGAAAAGCATTTAGGAAGATTTACATGTTTAAAATGTGATTTAAAAGATAAATATGTAATATATGGCAAATGTAATATATCACTGGGTGTCTTGTGCATATGGAAACTTGTGCTGTGAGCTGAAATAAGTGAGGTTTGGTCTTTAACCGCAGGGCTCCTTCCTCTGTTGGAGGCTCCTGCGGTCAGACTGGATAAAGAGCTCACAGTTCACCTGCCCGACTTCTGTCATCACACAACAGAGCACCGTTGTAGCACCCTTTACATGTCTGTCTGTGTCCATATGTGTTTCCATGCATACATTTTGCCAAGAATCAAGGAATTGTGTTTATTCAATGTAAAGATGGATTTTTTTTCTTTTCTCTATGAAGCACATAAGCAGAAATGAATGGATCTGGAGACTTGTGGTGCAATAAAGAGTTAGTAGAATAAGGAATAGCAAGGATACCTTAAAGTTGGAGTGCACACGGTTGTTGTAAAAAATTCCAAGAGGAGTAAGCTCTGCCTTGGTCTCTGGTACCAGCCCATGAGAGTCTCCGGTGGAAGAGCTGTGGAACACAAGCCATATTCCAGCATCCTGGGACAGGAAGGAAGAACAGAGAAATGGGTGATAATAGACACGCAACAGAGGAATTCTTATATAGACAACAGCAAAAATAAACAGACTCTATGAGATACTTGGAGCAGCACAGGACGTGATACCCTAGTTTCTTGTTAGCCCCAGCAAAAAAAGCTATGTTTAAGGGTTAAAGTTTGCACTTCAAATAAACTGTCAACCAAATGCTAAAATAAAATTTATAATCCCCTTTTTATACTTTCACATATGAGATGTCTTGCAAAGTTATTCCTTTACTCTATAGGTGCTTAAGTCCTGTTTTATTGATGGATCACCCAGTTATGAGCAACAAAGTCTTTCATTTTACGTCGTATTAAAGTTCAGGAACAACAAAGCCAATGGATTGGCTTGTAATGAACATAATTTAATATATCTTTAAAGAGGTTCACATTTTGGTGTCTCATGTTCTCCTTTTCCTGGAGCTTTTTAATTATTTCTGAGAGATTTGTTTAAAGCTTCCTTCTCAAGTTAAATCTCTTGTTGCTACCTGAGAGCCAGCAGCTGCATTGCTGATGAGGTTGTTGTTGGGGTTAGCGATCCAGAATGTTGAGACTGCCCTGAAAACCAAACAATGCATACATACACACACACACACACACACAGCAGCACAGTTATACATGGTGATGTTAAAAAGACAGCACAGACTCTAATCTCTGAACGTAAGCTTATGAGTTACAAAGAATCCTGCAGTCTTCTCCAATTCTCTCAATAATCCAATATCAACAATGAACAGACCGACTCTGCCAAGACTCACAACACCCAGGGACAGATTCTTGGAGGCAGGCCTTTCTATTTCCGCACAGAAGAACGTTTCAGGTTCACGTTATGACATAAAACTCCCCACAAAGAAAGGAGGTTATTGTTACTTTCATAAAACCATCCTACGAGTATCTGTCCGTCCCAACTAGTACTAAATATACACCTTTCTACTTTCTCTTAAAATGGACTACACCTCCCTAAAATGATAGTTCCTGGTTTTAATAACAAGCATGACTTGACAAAAACAACTACTTGTAATAAAAATGCATCGTAAAAGTATTCACGTCTCATGCTACCACAAACTTCGTTATGTTTTATAGGGAGCTTATGTAAATTGACACAGAGTCAATTGTTGTGAAGTGGAGAAAAAAAAATGTCAATGCTAATATGAAAAGAGCAGAATAGATCTGCATTTGGAACTCTTAACTCTAGTAAGAGTCAGACTAATTGTGTTCAGAATTTACCCACTTTGTGAATATAGTCAATGTGCGGCAGTCAAAAGGCCCTTTGTAACTTTGAAAGGATCTGCAGATATCCACAGTACAGGAGGGAAAATCCTTTGACAGAAAAACTATTTGTTGTGGCTGAAGAGTGGCAGGAGGAAAGAAATTGGCAACAGGAAAAGCAGTAAACCACAAGTACCATTAAAAGTTGTAACTTGGGCAATTAGGGGAAACAATAACCAGACAGAGACCAGCATTGGTCAGAAGAAACCAAAACTGAACGTTTTAGTCTACATGCAAAATGCTATTTGGAGGAAAACACTGCACATCACCCTGAACACACCATCCCCATTGTGAAATATGGTGGTGGAAGAATCAAGCTGTGAAGCTTCAGAGTTGGAAGCTGGTCAGAGGTAATGAACAGATGAAGCTAAAAACAGGGCAATTTGGTGGAAAACATGTTAAGAGGATGGGAACACCTTCAGACTGTGGCAAACATTTAACTTCTACTATGAGACAGAGCCTTAAAACCCTAAACATACAGCCAACCAGCTTAATATGGCCAAACCCACTTGCCAAAAAGAACAGGAAAAAGGCATAGATGGAAGAAACCCAAAAGATGTGCAGTTGTAGTTCCACTGAAAACTTGGCCTAAAAGCCATCGACTAAGATGTGCTGAACACAAAAGAATTTCACACTCTCTGATCTTTTTAACGTAAACTTTAGCTTTGTGTTGGTCTGTCACATAAAATTTCAATAAAATACATCCAAGTTCCTGGTTATAATGCAACAAAATATGGCAAAGTTCAAATCGTATGGATGTGTTGCAAGGCACAGCAGTAATAGACTCATTCTCATTATTGCACTAAATGACAGCCCCTACCCTTCTATAAATCATCTTTAACATTTACAGAGCAAATTCATTCAATTTCCCCACTTTAGTCAAATACGTTGATACATCAGGGAAGATATGAAATGCAACGAAACAACAAAGTAATCTTTGTTCAAAACCTCAATGTTTCACTCTACATCTTTAGCACACAAAATTACAATCTCTTACTTGCACTCTGTACTTGGTGAGGGAGTGTAGCCCTTGTAAACTCTGTCCCTGATACTGGTGCACAGAGTCTCGTTGCGGTCTGTTGGCAGCAGAGTCCCAGGCTGAGTCAAGAGGCCAAGGTTGTGGTATAAAGTGTTTCGCTGTTCAATCCCATCCTCCAGGAAAAAACAGTGGCCCAGCGTGTCATACCCTACGGTGTCCTTCACCTGGGCCAGACGACAACAACAAAATTAATTAGTAGCCCAAAGATCACAAAACAACTGCAGTAGAGTGCTCATCAGGGGAAGGACACAAATAATGGTCAAGGTCCAAATTAAAAAGCTGCTTTTCACTAAAACATGGAAACAGAAAGGCAAGGACAACATCTGTTTGTCTGCTGTTAACATCCCCATAAGAAAGTAGAGAGAGGTGGACAAGTTCTAAGCTGTGCTTGTGGGCATAAATTCCCCAAATTTCTGAACAAACTGTTACAGTTGTTGAAGCAAATTGGAAAGAAAATTGCTACACAGAAAGCTACTTAAAGATTTCCATGGAAGGGAAACGGGGGGAAAAAACATATCCAGCAAGTTCGATCCAAGATTCAAAGCTAATTTCTTCTATTAAGTCAGAATGCTTCAATTGTGCCTCCTCCAGATAACTAATCAGGGAGCAAAATACAAATAACAGCACAAGCCAGCAGGAAATAAGACTTTTAAAATGCACAAATGTGCTGGTTTGAACATGAATTGGCCTTTGGAACAACAATAAACCCATTCTGTCTTGTATAAACTTGCAGTGGCTTGCAAAGGTATTTACACCACTTACACCTTTTTAAATTTTATTACAACCACAAACATTAATGTATTTAACTAGGATTTTATGTTGCATGATTTTTTCAGAATATTATACAAGTAAATGCTGAAATATAAGGCCTACGTTTTAATTCACACATTGAAGTAGACACTTTTGGAGCCACAGTTTACTGTTATTCAAGTCTTCTGGGTGTTACTTCCAGCTTTTCACATCTAGATATCAACATTTTTGCTCTTTCTTCAGTGAAAAATGGTTCAGGCTCAGTCTTACCAAAGATTCTCATTTAGGTTTGGACTTTGAGCCATTCAAACATGTGGCTATACTTTGACCTAAATTATTACCTTATAGTTCTGCTGACATGCTAAGGTCCAGTATTCTGCTAGATGATGAGCCCTAGTCTTCAACACCTTAAAAAGATTTTCATCCAAGACTGACCTGAATTTAGATCCCACAATTTTTCCATGAACTTTGACCAGCTTCCCTCTCACTCATGAAGAAAAGCAACACCACAGCATGATACTGCCGTCAGCATGCTACATAGTCGAGATGCTCAAGATAAATTACACAATCTGGCAAATCCTATTTACTTGTGAGGTGACTTACTGGATGGTTGCACTGAATTCTATGTGGTAATACCAGAGTAAAAAGAGTAAAAATGAATTAAGTTGTGTAGCATTTTCCTTTCCCTTCACAATCATGGGCTACTTTGTTTTGGTCCATCACATAAAAAAACCCCAAAAATTCACTGACCTTGTGGTTGTAAGGGGATAATGTAGAAAGTTTCACCAGGTATCGACACTTTTGCAAGGAACTGTATTTAACTATCTAAACTCTCCAGTTACCAACAAGCCTTTAAATTAATATGGTATTTGGTGAGTATCCTATTTCTGCATCTCATTTTGATGCATTCATGCAACCATAAACGTATTGTGTTAACCAGTTATTTTACTAACCAGAAGCCCATTGGTAGCATGGATGGTGAGGCAGCGTGAGAAAGAGTGGTGGATGGAAAGTCCATCCACGTATGTTGGCTCGTTGTAGCCCCCCCTTTGGTCCACGTCCCCACACATGTGAAAGTGAAGCGGGTAGCTGCCCATTACTGCTTGCTGGCCCATGTTCTTTAACTCCACGTGGGACAGATGCACTGATGAGAAGTTACTGAGAATCTGGGTTGGTGGAAAAGGAAAGCACAAGACAGGCTGAAGAGAAGGTCAAGCAACAAAGACACAATTTTGAAATTTTGCATTGATTATTAGTCATCCTCAGCAGAAATTTGTATTGGGCTCACTGGGAGATCTTTCGTGGGTACAGAAAGAGTCTGGTTCTTGTTAAGGAAGTATTGGGGCCTTACTTCCTTATTAAAGGAAGGATTGGCCCCAATACACACATGCCTTATTGACTGCATTGCCCGCTCTATTAGACTTACACAAACACACAAGCACAAAATGTAGCTTCAAGCCAGGGCAAGACCAATACATACATTATACACAGACATACATATGCGTGCATACCAGGCCATAAAGAGTACCGCAGAGATTAACTTTGCATCTGGGTGTTGCAACAATGGGGAATGCAAATCTCTTAAGAAGCAAATGTATAGATACATTTTGTAATTCATGAAATTAAATAAAATTTGGTATTACATTTGTTTGGATTTCCTTAAATATAACAATGTGTGCTGCAGGACTGATAAAATCTCTCACAACACATGGCCAAATTAAGCCACATCAGTTTACACAACCAAGTTTCCTGAGAGCTTGTCAAGTTTTGTTGTTTGCTTAATTTGATTTACCCATTTTACTCTTGTTTTGAGCTGGGATCTTTGTGCTAATGATTGTGTGGTAACATCTATATTGTTGTTGTAAAGGCTGTATTTTATTCTACAGTACATTCAAACTGTGAAGGCTTGGAAGTGACGGGATGCTTTCTGGATATCATGACAGTTTTGAGTTCATTTTCACAAAACGGTCAAGGTTTAGCATCAGATAGAGTTTTCAAGACCGGTTCTCCTCCCCATTCAGAAGTACCACCTCTCTGACTTTGAAGTTAACTCAGAATTGCAGCACTGACAGGATGTCTTTGAAGCAAATGAGGAACAGAGGTTTGTACATCATTTTTAAACCGGTTGCTCTAAAGCTGACTGGCTATTTTTATTGTGATTCTATGGTTGTAATAGAGAGGTCTTATAATCAATCCCAGCCCACTGGTTTTGTTGTACTTAGCAATTTTGGCTAAAGCACATCTATATTTAGACATCTACAAAACATAATGCTCCATTTACAAGTTTGCTGAACTTTTACTTTTGGACTAATTGCATACCGATTGTGGCCTAGTTATGTAGGAACAATTTAGTCATTGTTCAGAGGCATTTTCAAGTAAAAAAAATAAAGAAGCTCAATACAAAGTCTGAGAAATGCCATAATGTATTCATGAAAGATATCTTAATCTAAATTATACTGATGTCATATACAGGTTACTACGGGACTGTCTGCAGTGTTTAGATTTTAAATACTCAGAGTTTTCAGAAGGTGACATATGGCAGATCAGATATAATATAAAATGCAGAATAAGATGAAAACTTGCACAAAGAATCCGATATGCACTATCTAAACTGTAGATATACAGTAAACATCTCTATTCATTTTTGAAGATTTACAGTGGCAGAATCTAAACACAGTTTAACATCTCAGCATAAACACAGACTCTTTCAGAGGAGGCAAAGTTCTGTTACAACAATAAATATTTACGACAATACAAACACAGGATTCTGTTATAAAATTACAAACACAAACCTTGATGTGGCCACCAAAGGTGTCATGGTTAAAGAACTGGCAAAGGTTGTCCCCATAGCAAGAGTTTTCCATTTCTCCATAGATGAGAATGTTTCTAGAGAGCAGAGCCACTTCGGCCCGCATGTCGACTCCATCGATGATCTCACCAACATGGTTGTACCGAGGCTTCCCTAAACAGCATAAACTTTTTTTTAAAAAAGAGTCACAATTGTACTCGCAAATCACAATTTGGCACCTAATGTCTGTTGTGGGTGTCATGTCTGTTGTCAAAATCCCCCAAAATGACAGGGGAATAAAAAGGCAACAGCTTCTACACCTCATTCTGTCAGTGACAGGAAGTTTGATTTGCTAATCTTACTACACACCCTCAAACAAAACATCCAAGTAATAAAATAAACATAAAACAACAAATATTCAGCTTTTTAAAAAGCAGACCGTATATATAATTTAAAGAAAACAGCTGAAGATCATCATGCTTAGCAGGTGTAACATTTGCTCAGCCTGTCCTCCAAGGAACCATATAACACTAGGCATATAATATACACCCTTTTCCAGAAATGGCGTGAATGTTTATTGACCAGACAGGAATGACATAAGAAGGCATGGCTGATAGAGGGCTTAGCTGTGATGAACAGCAGAGAATGTAGGAACGCATGAACTGAAATGTGTCCAGATTTCTAAAATCCCTGCAGTCATCATGAGATAAAATTTCCAGTAGAATGTAAGCTGATAATCTCTTTTCAACTTCTAAAAACCTTACATCAACCCAACAGCTGGAAAAGAAATTAGATTCCATTGTACCTGGTGATTTCCAGAGTGACATGTAATAATCTCATTTAAAGGAATTACTGAAGAGCACGAGCTTCTCGGTGGCACCTATTTTGACTCAAAACCATTCATTACATCGTCAGTATTTAGAAGCTATACCTGAGCTTTTTTCTACCTTTTATCATGAAATATACATGTTTAGAACAAAAATGCTAAACCGTAACGAAAGTTTCACTTATGTTTGCAGAAAACAGTGCTGGCTGTTGTCTCACCTTGTACCCTGACCTGCCTGCTGGTACACTGAGGGCAGGGTAACAGGGTGAACTCCTCAGCCTGGTGCATGGAGTAGTCTGTACTGGCAACCACTATGTTGTCGCCTGGTTTCCAGGTTGGCTGGACTTCATCTTGGAGGTTTAGGACCACCTGGTCTGCAGAGTCTACCAGGAACCCCATGGTAGGGTAGCCTGTTGGGTGTGAGACAGAAAGTACGAGTCATTATTAGAGCTGCAAAAATATGCTAAATTGTAATAGTCGTGTCAATGTGTAAAAAATGGCAATTGAAAGGAATGCAATACTTTGGAGACAATTTTAGTTCAGTGGCTAAGAATTCACTTTGGATGCCATCAATACATTTAGGCTGGTCGATAGACTTGCATTGCCCTGTAAAAAAAATGTTCTGATGCAGATTTTAGATGATAAAACTCGCAAAATAAAAAGGAGAGGGGAAGTTATCAGAAGTTTTAAAAATATCACTGCAATTAAATATTTTTTGAAAAACCTAGTCATTGTGTGGACTCATTTCACGCGAGAATGAGTAAAAAAAACCCCACTAACTATTTAAACAATTGAAATGTAAAAGTCTATTCAGACTTGAAACCAGATAAGAAGTTTCCATCCAATTTCACTAAGTTTAAGACATTTTGCCTAAAAAGAAAAAGTTAGCAGCTTGAAAAAAAGGATACATTCAATGTGTTTTAACTGCAATTAAGATTATAATAGTATACTGTACATTTAAAAATGTCCACTATAAAACAATATGTCAGATGTTGTTTTATAGTGTTAAGGAGACAGAACAGCACAATAATGGAAAGTCAAAAAGAAAGCAGAAAACAGGACATAAACTGATTTGGCTATTAGATTTGTAAAGCTGGAACCAGTCAGATTTGTTCCTTAATGCTGAGTGGAGTTGTTCTGTGTTCAATTAGTAAAGCATTAAGAAAGAAACCAAACCACAGTTTTAAGAAGTTTTAGTCTCTTGAAAGTTGTGCTGGTGTTGCAAAAATAAAAAATAAAAAAATTGTGTTGTTAATGTTACACATTCACATTCAAATTCTCCTGAAAAAGGATTAGAAAGAGTATCGTCTTGACTTTTGAATATGTGGCACCCAAACTCTAGCTCGAGAAATATTCCAAATATATCTGGAATGTATTTGGAAACGTCATCCAAAATCTAACAGACAGCTGAGATAGTTTAATGTTGCGAAAGGTATTTTTCAGTTGAGCCCAAAGGATCTTTGGTTCAAAGATTATTAGTTCACATAGAAGTTTTCTCAGACAGAAATCCTGGGAGGCTGCTGGGAAATACAGGAATCAAGGTTCTCATCAAATCATTTTTACTACTTTTTAAGTTTTTTTATCTTCATAGCTCAACAAGACTTTAAAATATATAGCAAAAAATTCAAAGCTGAGAGGATCTGGACAATCTAAATATCCTCATCTGTATTAGGAATTTTTCTCTGACATACGATACAGTAAAAGGAAATGAAAATAAGTTCAGAGGGGAAAAAAATCACATTCCAGAGACTAGAGTTTCCATAACAACTGTGGTTAAATTACCATTACTCAAATCTTGGCATCTGAATTATTCAGCATTCACGGATATATTGTGGAGCAATCTATATAGAAATACTTTCCACAATCAGATACATCTGCAGAAAGAGAGACACTTGACAATAGGCCTATTATTATATTTGTAATCAAATACATTTACGTGACTTTTGCACTGGCAAAAGTTGGCTCTCACCATTCTTCCACTCGCTGTAGGCAGACACAGAGAAATCCACTCCTTCCACAGTGGTGAAGTTGCGAGTTGCAAGAGCTCTTCCACCTGTGTTGAGGTTTTCGTGTTCTCTCACATCCTCTGAGCATGACTCGTTGCCACCTCCGACCACAGAAACCAACGCCCACGCCTGCCTGAAAAAGAAACCGTGCCAGAAAATGACGAGTTTCATATTTCCATTGGAAAACAATAATGATGATGCTGCACTTTGTTTAAATCCCAAAACTGAAAATCTACTGCATAAGTAACCCAGTGAATACATAAAACAGGAACAAAACCAGCAGATGGACTGCCTCACTAAATCACCTCCTGTGGAAATTTCACACTTAACCTCAAGCAGCATGGATACTACACCTCTTTACTTCTCCAACAGACTGGATTTCCAAATAAAATCATGCTTTTGTGTGTGCAGAGATTGCCCTTCCTGTGGCAATCTCTGTTGCTTGTGAGAATTTTTCTGCCATATTTTTCTTTCCCCTCAATTTTTCTTTAATATGTTTAATTCAGCACTCTAAACATGAATCTTCTTGAGTAAGGATGAGTCATGATCTTATGACTTATTGTGAAGCAGACAATCATTAACACATGATTGTGTTAATAGCTGTGGAGTCAGATCCCCTACATTTTGTGAATTATGTAAATTCTGTAATAGTGGAAAAACATTATTTTAGGTTTTAATTTTTTTTAAGCCAAAATCATTCAATTTAATCAGAACATTAAAAAATATATCAATTGAAGCAATGGTTAAAATATTAACAGCTGAAGCAACACTAAGAAGCATCAGAATGAGAAAACAGATTCAAATTCAGAAAAATTAAGTGTCTGACTATGTCAATTGCAAAAGGAATCCGAGTGATGATGAGTCACAGAATGATGTAAATTTCTTCCATTGAGACATAAAAATCCCCTGATTCTTCAAAGAGATTAGCATCACGCAGCACATATAAATCAACGATAAATAGATTATTCTACTCAAGGTCACAACAAGGGATCTTACAAGCTGAAAATGAACTCAAAGCATTTGAGTGGAGGAGATTTAGGGTGTGAATATTAATGAGTACTGGGTGTACTTCTGAAAGCATATGATCTAAATCAAAGTTCAGCTGCTGATTAAAGACCATTTTTCTGAACATTTTAGTGCTTCATCATCATTAACACACATTGACCAAACCCCAACATAACCATTGCATGCTAAGCCCATGTAATAAAACTTTTCTAGTCATTCATTTGGACAACAAGACAGGTGATATCAGCAGACTGGTTGCAGTGAACAATCTGACATCTTACAGTAGGCTCAACATTTCATTCTCCAAATGCAACCTGATGAACCTCAAATTCACCAAATACAAACTGCAGGTCAAATTAAAATGCCTCTTTAAAAGGGAAAATATTTTTTTAAATGAATCAACATTTTTGTAAGAAATTGAGAGATTCACCACCAAATTAAGGACTTCCAGGCAGTAAATAGGATCCTTTGTTTCTTATTCCCATCACTAGCTTGATGCCAACAACTACATTGTTTCCATTGATCATAAAATGTGCAGAGGTGAATTAACAACAGACCAACATAAACATATCTTTATCCATGTGTGAGTGTGCTACTCCTAGACAAAGACTGAAGACAGAGGTCAATTGAGACAGGAAGGCCAGCTGACGTACATTAAACCAACCTGGGAGAACTCTAATGGATTTGGGAAAGGCGACTATTTGTTATGCTTTCGCCATGAACATGATGTCCAAGTCAAGAGTTTGGATACACCCTGCCCTTTCAAAATGAATGCGTTTATGTGTACACAACTGAATGAGGTCATAAGGTGTTCAAGCTATTAAATGCTGTGGCACTAAAGAGTTTAAAGGTTTACAGAAAGCTTCACCTCATTTGGTTCTTCTAACAACAATCTCTGCAGTTTTTCAACAAACCCATAAACTGAACCTTTCATATGTTCAATATAACTGAAGAAAAAGAAACACACACCATCTCAGTTTAAGATCAAAACAAGACACTTCACACAATAACCTGAAAAAAATACAGGTGTAATGTTTACTACTGTCAAATCCAAAGCAAGCTGTACTGGAAAAAAGAAAGAAAGAAAAAAAAATACTACAGTAGCATGAAAAAGCATTTTCTTCTCTTACAGATGTTTTGTGCTTTTGCTTTTGTCACACTTAAATGTTTCACATCAAACTAATGCTAAAATATAAAACATAGCTTAAGCTGAACCCCCAAAAATGTACTTATTTATTAAGGGGAAGAGCTGGGATTAATACATTTTTAAAAACCAAGTTCAATTTTCATAGTCATAACCTGGCCCAATTACTGTCATATCTGTAGAATCAAGAAATTTCTTTAATAGAACCTGTCTGTCAACATGAAGTAGGCTAAAAGATCTCACGATGCCGTTGAGCCAAAGAAATAAAAATAAAAAGTTACTTTGATCTATCAGTCTTGAAAGTCTGACAAAACTTATCCGCAAGTAGAAACAACACAGAAATGTAGTGAATGTGTGAATTGTGTTACATCCTCCTTACAACTAACAAAGCAACCAAAAAATGAAGGTTTTAAAGTGGCTTAGCCAAAGTCTGGAATTGAATCTTATTGAGATGCTGCGACATGATCTTAAATAGGTTGCTAATCATCAAAATGCCTCCATTGTATCCAAATTAAAGACAATTTTAGAATTGTCTTTAATTCAGCCGTAATGGAGTCATTTCAATCAACCCTGAAAAGAGAGGACTGAAATTCCTTCACCATGATGAAAAAGACTCAGTATTATTACAATAGTTATCATAAAAATTGTTACCATGGGTGATTCAACCAGTGATTAGGTTTAGGGAGTAATCGCTTATTTCACATAGGGCCAGGTTGGTATGGGTAGTTTTTTTTCCACTTCATGAACAGCTTTTTATATTTACTGATAGAAAATATTTTTTGCTAATAATCTTAAAAATGTAGATGTAGAAAATAAAAAAAAACTGAAGAAGCGTGTTAGGGAGTATACACGTTGTCAGAGCTCTATATGGAAAAATTAAACTACTGCTAGTAAATAAGCACCTCTAAGAATAAACATGAATTATGTGACTCATGTAAACTACTCTAAAGTGGGAGTGGGTTTAAGGGGAATATGGTCAGAAACCGCAATACTCTGGCACTCACCTCCAAATGTGAAATGTGACACTGAAGGCATCTGAGAACCTCAGCATGTCCAATAGCAAATCACACAGTTATGGGAAACGATGACCTTGTACATACTTGGACTTGAGTGATAGTAACAAGATATCTGCCACTGAAAGCTAATTTAAAACCCATCAACTCCTGCTGGCAGAACTACAGACAATGCCCATTTCTCTTTCTGTTCTTCTGAGATAATAACCATATGGAACACAGAATTCCCTGAATTGCCAGATTTTGTGCAAATGCTCCAACCTCTGACCTGAACCCTTTTGTCCTGTGTGCGCTTCCTTTTTCTGGTGCAGTGTGATACAGCAGGAAGGCTCAGGAAACAGGAAGACAAGTAACTGGGAAAGATTCAAGTGAAAGGGGGCATCATTTTTTCCACTGAGGATATGCGTGGAACAAAATGTTGGTCCTCTACGTAGAGAGGCTTCAAAAGTGGAAGCGTTTACTTTAACTGTCAAAGAAAAAAAACAATCACTTTCTTTATCAGGCCCAGGAGACTGAGAGTAAACAAGACACTCCTAAAGACGTTTCCACTCCACACTCATTGGAGAAGCAAAGGTCTTTGTGAACACTTGCCAACACATAATTTCAAAAAGCTTAAAAGCCAATAAGACTCCCACAGGAGGAATCAGATATGAACTGTGCTGGTAATGTGTTGTTACCTGTATTTAAGATCATTGGCAAATTGGCTGCCAAGCACCTCTTTGAAGGCATTCTTGGTTTCTTCCACCAAGTTCTTGACAGCAGAGTCCCCAACAGCCAGTGCGACTATGCGACCCGCCGGCAGGGAGCGGAGCAGCTGAGTGAGTTTCCGACTGTCATCCTGGGATTCGTGGGTGTCAAAGCGCTCGGCGTTAAGCAAAGCAGATGTGTCCTGGTCGAACACCCGGAAGTTGATCCCTCGGCTGAAGTTTTTCTGGAAGGCATAACCCCCGGTGGAAAGTCCGGATGCGGGGATGCTTCGGGTCAGCAGAGACCAGGAAACACGTTCTGTGCCATGTAGCTCTAGAGTTCCGCCGCCCATGACACCGATGAACTTGCGGCCCATGACAGGGACTTTGGGGACAGCTTTGTTGTCTGAGCGACCCAAGAGGACGATTGTGGCATGAGACCGGTAGCGACATTTGGGTGAACCGATATGAAGGGCCCCACCATCTTCTATGAGGATGTGATGTGTTCTCAAAGTTATGTTTCTGGTTCCATCCGTATTGTCAGCAAACACTACACGACCTGTGAGAAATCAAATAAAATGCGTCTTAAAAATAAAATTGCTTGCTGAAGAAAGCAAAACATTATGCAAATATCACAATCTCACCTCCTGATTGGATGGTAAGTGAACGGAAGGTGGCAGAAGATTCCAGTCTATACAAATCCCCTCTACGGATAAGAATATCCTTGTTTGGTTGATGACCTGGATTCCAGTTGCTCAGGGACAAGTGGTGGTCTGGACAGTTCTCTGTGAGTACAACCAATCACAATTAGAAACCAAAACAGTAGGAAGTTGACATATTTTGAGAAAACCCAAAAAAGAAAACCTGTAATACTAACCATCTAATACACTTCCACTTGTGGAACTGAGGACAAGTATAAGGGTAAAAAGGAAAGCCCCCAGCGAGACTCCGCAGAGGATAAGAGTGTTTTTCCTTTGCCATATGTTCAGAGAAGGACCCCTGCGCCGACTTTCCACCGACAGGCTGGGCGTAGTTCGTTGCTCCAGTCGCAGGCCATGTGGCTTCAACGGCGGAGGTGGTGGAGCTTTGGCAGGTGGAGGCGAGTGGACTGGAGCCACCCGACCGGGAATGTAACCTGGACACCTCTGATGGTTGCTGTGAGACGGAGCCACAAATGCGGGGATGCGGCCTGGGCAATCACTCGTCGGCATGGTATTCCTGTCCGCTTATCTGAGGACGGAAACAAAGAAGAACAAGAGAGAGCATTAGAGTGAGGAAAAATATATTTCCTGATTTCAGGTCTACTTATGACATTCAACTGTAAACTGATAGAAAAAGTGTAAACCATTAAGTGAACTGAAATATTTTGAAAATAATTATTTTAGAAAAAACAAGTGTTGTTAGTCGTATGAACAATTAATAATTCTTACACTCTACAGGTTAGAGAAAAAAAGTTGTTAAAAAAATCAGGCTATGAAATGGAGGAATAAACAGAGTTCAAAAAGAGAAGGTCAAAGTAGAGGTAGACATAAGAAAAACAGACATTAGAAGTGAGTAGGAAAACAGTAGGAGGTAAAGGACCCTAGGGGGTGTCAGTTAAGGGCTAGGAAAATCAGAGAATCCCCCACTAACCACTAAGTTTGAGGGCTAAAGGTTAATATACTTGGACTTGATTTTTAAAATGCAAGGTAATTTGTCACATCAGCGCCAAACTTCTTCTTGGATGATTTGTCTTGAGCAGGATGACACTGGCTGCTCTTGTCAGCATTAATGGATCACAACATAACAGAGCATTCCAAACACCAAAACACAGCCAAACAGATGGCACCAATTACTGCGGGGAAGAGGGAGAGCGCTTCAGCTGGAGCTCGACTGTTCTGCATAAATGAAGAACGTAACGCCAAGAAACTGAGGCCACGGATAGGTACACATCTTTATCATCATCATCTTAAAATAATGTCCTAAGGAATTTAATTCCTCTAGAATAGTCTAACTCCTATTCCAAAACTTTCCGCAAATATTTTTTGGAGAGCCCCTCATTTGTTCCCAGAGATGAGGCGGGACAGCCTTATTAGTGTGCAAATGGGCTTTTGCCAGATTATGAGACATGCAAACATAAAGAGGTCAAATGGGCAGAAGCAAACACTTAGCATACACTGGATGTACAAAATATGTACACAAACCCCAATTAAAATGTCAAGTTCTTGTGGTTTGGGAAAAAAAGAAGATAAATATTTTGCTGAACTTTCTCCACCTTTAATGTCATCTGTAAACTTCAAATGAAAAAAGATCTGAGATCTTTCAAGAGGAAAACGAGGAAACAAAAAAACAAAAATATATTGGTCCCATAAGTGTGCATCTCAAGGAGACATAGCTGTGTTCAGAAATAATCATCCCATTCAAACCCATGTTAGGCAGCAATCAATACACATATGCTATCATTTAAAGTCTCATTAATCTTGACTAAACTTTAGCTGTTCTTCCAGGCGTATCCTGACAATTTCTTAGTCAAAATCATGATCCCTCAGAAATTCTAAAAAGATTTAAACATACAAATACATTTTAAAGGCATGAGATAGAAAACAGTAAAAAGATTTACAATCAAATAAAGCAAACATAGCACAATCATGACCTTACAAAGAACTGGACATTCCTCTAACATTCAGGTGAAAACTGGTCAGTGAGTGCACCAAGAGGCCCGCAAGTAATAGTAACTGAGCTGCAAGAAACGTATTCAAGTAACGGTCGTGTACTACATGTGATAAGAATCTCATGTTCTGGGAATGTCCGTTTGGGGTAAGGTAGCTAGAAGGAAACCCATTATGAAGAATAACATACAAGCGTTACAAAATTTCATAAAAAGTCCTCCAAAACACATCTTATGATGGTAAAAAACCAAACTGAACATCTTTGGGACATTTCAAAAGGGAATGTATGGCCTAAAAAGCAAAACTAAACAAAAAGCATATCAACTTCATGCTTTGGAACCTTTTTCATACAGATGTAACTAGGTTCTTAGTCAAGACGCAAGCAGTAATTGCCCTGTCAATGCTGCAACAGAACCTTCAGACTTCTGCTAGAAAGCTGAGGGTGAACTGCATCTTTCACAATGACTAATGGGCCCAACACCAAATCAACAAAAGAGTGGCTATGCAAGAAAAAGGTTATGGTTTCAGTCAGAAAAGCCTAACCAGACTCCAAACCAGAATCAGATTGAAGAATCGTTGGTGTGATCTGAAAAAGGCTAAGCACAGAAGATGCCCTGGCAAAATCGCAGTTAAAGTGATTTAATTTAATTTTTTTTTTTTTTTAAATGGATGAAAGTTGTCAAGTTCCTTTTGGAATCTATGCTCTTAGATCACTTTTATTTTTACATAAAAAACAGCAGTTTAATATTGGTAAGATGTTACTTTTCCACTCTACTTGGAGTTCAAGAATATGTACTCTTTCACTAAACACTACAACCACTTTCCCTCTTTTCCTATACTTATACCGAGACTAGCAATCTAAACACTGTGAATAAACAAAGTCATCTGTGCTTCAAGAAGCTTCTAATTAGTATGTGTTAAGTATACAGCAGATACAATTTTCTGTTTCTCAGGAAGGAAAATCAGAAGTAATGTTATCTACTATGTTCGGTCACTAGTTGCAGTTTATCCTTGAAAGAAGACAAAGATGAGTGTTTTTTCCTGTTGAACAAGCTACTTATCAAAGTTAATACATACAAATCCATTGTAAAGAAGGTTGTATCTTACAACTTGATGAGTAGGACAGTCAAAGATAAATGTAGATGTGAATATATGAGGGAGATTTGACTTATTACACAATCACAGGTGCACTTGCTCACACTAGAAAAAAATTAAATTGTCCAAAATGCTAAAAGTCACAGAGTGATGGAAGCACAGCTGAGAAAGAGAGGAAAGTAGAAAATAGGCGTTTATTGCAACTAACATCATAATCACAATGTTTATCAATACAACCGGCATTGCAAAGTTTTCTAATATCGGAGTCCTAAAAGAGAGCAGGAAAGCTCTCTCTACTGACAATCGAAAACTGCCGCAATGAAATCTAGAAAGGCTGTATCACGCTGACCGATTAGCACACACACGCAAACAAAAAAAAAAAAAGCCATTGTCTTGATGAGCAAATTAGTCATCGTTTTGCTCAAGAGCAACAAACAAACCTCTTCAAGTCCTCAACAAAGCAGTTCACAATAAAGGGCAAGTAAGACAATAGCCCTGTGATTTATGCGAGCCACGAAATACACTAAGCATAACACTCTCTGGCTTATCTACGTCAACGTTCCCCTTGCAACATGTATAAAACATTTATTGTACATATGAAGAATCATCCATCTTACGTATAGCGGGGCTGTCAGAGACAGAGGGACAATGATGGCACTTTGTTTTGGATGTACACTCTCTCAAGCCTAAGGATCCCATCATAATGTGTATTTTCTTCCCACTAATTAATTTACATGGACTGTAAAACACATCTGGGTAACGAAATATGGATAGTCACTACAAGACTTTGTAAAAATGGAAGTTAAAAAATAAACAAACAAACAAATAAATACAACCTTTCCTTTTATGTACTTGGTAGGATGGCATCATATGAGGTACAAAAGTCGAGTTGATTGTCTGGCATTAGTGAAAACTAGGACTGCACAAAATCATGAGGCCATGGCAGATGAAAGATAATGTCCTACCAGATACTGCACCCAAGCAGGCATTTGCAGTTGTGAAATTTGCTCACATTGGCATTGTGACTTGATATGTTGTACAGCACCAGTGAACACACTATGATGGATGAACGGCTTTAAGCAGATTTCTACATAGATTGTGAAACATTTGGAATATTGAGGTTTTAAGCGTTGTGTTTGACCCAGAGTTCAACTTCTAGAGTTACAATTGTCTTCAAAACTTAAATAGCTTCAAATAGTAAATATTCTTGTTAGAATTTTTCAATCTACTGGTAATTGGTGTTTGTACATTTTGATTTAATTTAATCCTTTTCCACTTCCATTTACTACCCACAAACAACTCATTTAATATCCATGTACTTAAGCCATTGCAAATCATTTTAGTTTTGTAGTCAACTAGTTTCATGCATTTACAGTGTGGCATTTTTTTGTGTTTGGCTACCTCACAGCATGGAATTAAGATGCATTATTTTAGGGGTTGAATAATTGCATTAACAGAACATGCCTACAACTTTTAACATTTCATTTGTGAAGCAAACAAAACACCCAGTACGCTTTGGATCATCGTCCCGTTGGATGGTGAACCTTCGTCCCGGTTTCAAAGCACCGACAGAATGAAACAGGTTTTGTTCACAAATATCCCTGTATTTATCACCATTTATCTCCCCCTTGATTCATACCAGCTCCCCAGTCCTTGCTGCTGGAACACATCGCCACAGCATAACGCTGCCACCACCTTATGGGTATGGTGTTCTTGGAATGATGAGATGTGTTGATTTTGACATAGTGGCTTTCATGATGGGCAAAACTTCAAATTTGATCTCCTCTGACCAAAGTACTTTCTTCCACACATTTGGGGCGTTTCCTAGATGCCTTTTTGGAAAACTGTGCATCTTTAAAAAAAATTTAAAAAACATTAAATAGTCAGTTTTCAAAGCATTGGAGAGGGGTAAAATGAACACCACCCATTCATTATAAAACATTTCTGAAATCTATGCACAGCTTTCACCTGCACCTCGTTTTTGCTGAAGCCATTAGACAAGCAACGACGTTAGACAAGGAAATTGGTTTGAAAATATAATATGAAAATCAGCATGAAAACACCCTAGACGTGGTATTAATACAGCAGATCAGCTGCCTCTTGTGATCTCACCATAGATACATTAATCAGAGGTTTGCACAGCTCCGGGCGGAACAGCTCACCGCTAATATTTATCTGATTTAAACGTTACTGAACATCAAGCAGATGTGAGTGGAGGGTGGGGGGTCACTGAGAGCCAGAGACCGACGGACAAAAGCATTCCTCAGCTGCAAAAGTCTCTCTCTGGATGTCTACTGGTGGCATACTTAGTGTTTGCCACCATGTGTTTCCTCGCTGTAACTGGGTCTGCGCTGTCACCGCTCTTTGACACGAGATGCGTTTTAGTGATGGGGTTAGTTGCATATACTTCTATAAATGGGGAGTCACAACTTATATGATTGGCTTTGGCTAACGTGACACTTCCCGCAATAAAGTAGGCAGCTGAGTTATGTTGGGGTAAAACCGAGAGCTTTGCTAACTGATGCATCGCAAAAGAGGAACCATTAAAAAAAAAAAAAAAAAAAAAAAAAACGCTGTGTGAGGCAAAAGAAATCTTTATTTCCAAAATTTACTAGTAGCTATGAGTGTGGGACACGTAGCAACACGCTGTTTAGTTGTCACCTCTTGGCGAAGTTTAAAAGGTATTAGGAAGTACCAATCCCCTGAGAAAAAATAATGATAAACAAAAACAACCGTGAACTAAAAGGCTCACCCGGTGAATCCTCTTCCACCCCCAATGGTTGACGGACGGACACAGACACAATGTAGACTGCCGTGTAGACGGTGAGGTCAACCGCTGGTGGTGAGGCTGTCCTGCTGCTTCACCGCTCTGTCCATTCGCTCTCAGGCGAACCGATATAAGAAGCAAAACACCCGGTTCTGACGAGAAGAGTGAAAAACTTATCTGCCAAGGAAGTTTACTGGGTTTGCTTCCCTCTATATATATTCCTTTTCCACATGTTTTTTTTTTTCTTCCGCTGATAGGCTGTCTTTCGTCCGTCGGTCAGCCTCCAACACCACCAAGAGAGAGCAGGCGCGGCTTGGAGAGAAAGGAAGTTGTGGTGCGTTTAAGGGCTATCGGAAAAACTGCACACAATAGGAAGAACGTGATTTATGGACTTAAGTGCTGTACTTAAACGCCAATTTCATGGTTACTCCTGTCAGATATTTTCAAACGTCTCTTTTTCCTCCTTCCATTGTATTTTTTTTTTATATATCTGTTTTAACCTTACAGTTCTAAATGAATGGGTAGACTGTAGCATGCCCTGGTTGACACTGGATGAGAGGTCAGTGTGGATGTTTGGATGGTTTCCCATTCCATCATAGGACCAGCTCACACAGACACACAGAGATAAGCATGCACTGCTGAGCTCACAGAACCAAAGTGGCGAAAGTTTTAAATAACAAAGTTACATACTGGTGGACAACATGCAAACTGGCCTACCTAAAGTTCAAACCTGAAGCTTGTCTTATGTGGGCAGTCGACTGAAGGCAGCAGTGTGCCTAAAAATATACAAAAGTCATTATTTCCCATAAAATAATGGACAAAGCCATTATTTTATGGGAATAATGTCCATTATTTGGACAGAATAATGAGAATATTTTATTCCCATTATTTTAAACAGTTAAAATGTCATCTACAGTTTAAAACTGACAGAACCCTCCCAAAAAAATACTTGCATGCAAGTCAATGGGTCCATACGGACAGAAAATCAGAGTCTATACAGATGCGTTCTATCCAATCTGACTGGAGTATTTTTGTAAGGATGAACAGGTACAATTTTAAGTCCTAGATGCGCAAACCTCATAGAACTGCCTCCCAAAATACTAACAGCCTTAATCTGAATGAAAGGTAGTCCAGCAAAGTGTTCCCTCGGGGTCTGAACACAGATGAACTGCATACTTTTCTTATTTCTATTTGGAAATAAACTTCTAAGCTATCTTTCATTTTCCTTCTACTTCACAGTCAAAGCACTACCTGTTATTTCATACATAAAATCACCACAAAAATACATATTCACTATGATTTGTTCTGCTTTGCAGTTATAAATTAGTGATCTGCTAAACAGTGAATGCCCTTCACTTGAATCAATGTCAACAAAAACACTATTTTTAGCTAGAAGGATCAGGAACCTACTTTGTTCCAAAGCAAAAAAAAAAAAATATATATATATATATATATAAACACAATAAAGTTTTTAATAATGTTATCTTGTGCAGAAGTTTCTTTCCTGCTTCCCACCTTAAGTATGTGGATTTCCCTTTTCCTTGACTTCGAAAGAAAACATGGGTTTCCAAGGAGCTATTTAAAGAATTCCCACTTTGTGTCCAGTGAGCGAGATTAGAGTAACATCGCCACCTGCTGGTCCTCATGAGGGACAAAAGGTACTTCACAACTTAAAACAGTCGTACTGTAGAGTACCTTTTAAAACTTTCCCATATCAAATTTACATTGTGAGATATTTTTGTTCCTAGAGGAACTGGGTGAAAACCACCCACTTCATAGCAAATGGACAGCGTTTGATGTGTGGCTGTTTACAATTAAGCAAGAAAAAAAGTAAACAGATTCTGATATAATAAAGTCACAAATGAGATCATTATTCCACATACGATTTTATTTGCTCTATCCATATTAGAATTAGTATATTAATGTTAATACATAGTTTCTTTGCATTGAAATATCCTATACAAACTAAATCAAATCAGATTACACCCATCAGAGTGGTGAGTATAAAAGGCTGCCGAGTGACAGCCTTGGCATATCAAGGGTTTTAAAAGAAAGACAAAATCCAGTCAAACAATTTTGTGGAAAAAAAAAAAGAAGAAAAACTGTAAATATACGTTCTGAACATTTTACAGTGGAAAAAAATAAGCAAAAAAAAATTGTTTACAGATCAAAATAAAATACAATAGAAAAAAAAAAGTGTTAACACATGAGCGCATAAAAAGAAGAGGTCCCCAATCCTGGCGTGGATCTTGGTCAATCTGACAAACAGCTAGTTGTTTCTGCTCGTTTAGCAGGCAGCCGGTCAGACCTGAAGGTTTACAGTAGCACCGATTGGCTTATTGTTAACTGCGATAAAAAATAATAATTCAAGTGTCCAAAGACTTAAAATAACCAGAAGGAAAAAGAAATGTCTTTTGCAATTGAATGCTTGCATGCCAAAAAAAGACAAAACAAAAAAGAACAAAAAAGGTAAACGCTGTTCATGGCACACAGCAGCACTTTGACATTTTCATTTTAAGGGTTCGACGGCCAGACGGAGCTCTATTTTGGCTCTCTCAGAAGGGCAAAAGAAAAACGGTGATTTCAGAGACATTGTGGTGAAGAAAGATAAAATTGACACAAAAGCAAAAACATTTTGGCCATGACTGAGTCCCTGGATGCAGAGCTAATCGTTTGAAATAGCTCATTGTCTCAGTACAGTGGAGACTCAAGAACCATGCGTGGAGTAAAAATTGTCCAGTGTAAATATACTGGAGGAAGAAGATAATACTTCCACCCCAAATAACCCATTGTAAGATTTTTAGCCACTTCCTAAACTGAAAAACATAAAAAGACAAGCAGTGATCATAATTCATCCTGAACAGCAATAGTGGTCGACTAGAACTGACAGCAGCTGTCACAGTAGTTTCGTTTCTGTGTGTATTAAGAAAAAAAGATACAATAATCTAACCCAGTTACATAAAGTAGGCATATCGTTCTAATGTTTTCTATTTGATATATTAAAACCCAGAGGCACAAATTGCACAAAACTGGGATTCATAATCGTCTTTCTATATACTGGCGAATCATTATTAGCAAAAGGTCAGATTTTTGCCCACAGACGTGCCCGGCGTGATGTGAAAACTATCATCAACAGCAGTATGATGATGGGTGTCTTAAATCAACAACGCTTCAAATCAAACTAAAACGTTACAACCTTTCAGGTGGCTGGAAAGAACCTACTCTCAAGCATTTAACCAAACCTTTCAGTGCTGATCACCATCTCACTTAAAGGATCTATAATCAAGCTGTACCATTTACATTTTACAGAGACACGGAGATGACGGCAAGTTGCACTCTTCATTATTTACACAGGGTTCTGAAGTATATTAAAACATTTGGCAAAACTGGCACAGATGGGTGAAGTGTTAGTTTTTCTAGTTCAACTCTTAAGTGACAATATGTGCAAATCCAACATGTTCTGTAAAAATAAAAAATAAAACACAAACTGGGTCCTCAGAGGAGAACCAATAATCAGATGCAGTGAGTAGGATAATATGGAGTTCAGTCGATTTAGACTAATTAGTCTGTAGAAAGGCCATTTCCTGGAATGCAAGTCTCCATTAGGAACCACAAACCTTCTCTTATAAGGCAGGAACAAAATATGACACTTCATTACTTTGTAATTACTGTATTAACTCCAATATTGTCCTTGCACATGTCTTGTTTGCCCTTCTATCACAGTCACAAACTGCAGTGTCCAACATAAGCAGATCTAAAAGCAAAAAAGGATTTATATGGAGGTGAGATTTCTAGTGGAAAAAAGGATCAGGGTAATCCTGTAGAAAGCCAAATGAGGGGAGAGAGGGGAAGTGTCTCGACTAAGTGAAGAGAGTCGCCACTAAGTCAGTTCAAGACAGACAGACACTGATTCTCCGTTTAATAATTCAGAAACAATAACTCAGGCCGTCTGTAAAACTGCAGCTTTCTTTCCTGCTTCTCTTATTTCAAGCAGCTCTATAAGTTGACCAGCTCATGTGCAACAAACTGTTTGAGCCTCTCCAGGTACTGTCCGTAGAGCTCTATGTCATTGTGTCCGGCGCCCTCCACCCAGAGGGGCTCCACTGGGTGCTGGCAGCGTTCGTACAGCGCCAGCCCGTGGGAGAAGTCGATGACCTCGTCCTCGGTACCATGGATCAGGAGGACTGGCGACGTTACCTTGGAAATCTTGTCGATGCTTCGAGACAAAAACCCAAGAGAAACAAATGACACAAATTAGAGAAGATAAAGATTAAAAATTGATTTATCTGCTGTACATTAAAACGAAAAAAATAGGATGACATTAGTATTACAGATTTCAGCGTGTTTTATTGGGATTTTATGTAATGCAATCCTAAAGTTTGTGCAATTTGAAAAGGGATACAAATACATTTGCATTGCATTTCACCAACTACCCAGCAGATGGAGCAGTTGGAAATAACTTTCATCTGATTAGCTCAAGAGTGGGTAGAAAATATTTCCCTCTATTGTCTTTATAGGCATTTTTATCCGTAAAGGACAGATGGCATGCTTCAACTGTAAAAATGTCACAGTCGGCCTTGTTTACACACACATGCCATCTGTCGTCGGGCTGCACTCACTTTGGAAAGGCGTCAAAACAGTAGGTCTTCTTGGTGTCAGGGAAAGCCACTCTCATGCCAGAGGTGAGCGGGGAGTGGAGGATGACTGCGGCACTCTCGTAGCGAGAGGCGAGGTCCACAGAGGGAACCGTGCCAATGCTCTGCCCGTAGATGATCACGTTCTCGGGACGGATGCCGTACCTTTGAACACAGCACAACTAAATATAAACCACCCTGTGTGTTCAACACAATGAGGATATGTACAGTACAAGTTGACCAACATAAGCAGATAATATTTGCAGACATTGGCATGCCTCCAGTGAGGCCATTAGTTAATTATTAAAAAAAAAGAAAAGCTGATTAACAAACTAACACTTGTGGAATGTTTTTTGCGACTGCCAGTATTTCGCTGCCATGCTTTTACTGCATTTTAATTATTTTTTTCCACTTGATTGCCTCCACTTTCTTCTGATAATTTTGTTTATTGTTTTTCATTCCTTATGAATGCTTTAATCGATTTTATCTTATTTTCCCCCAAAAGGTTTCTCTGTTTTTATGTATTGCTTTTTAAAAAAGAAATTATTTATGTTTTTTGTCCTTTGAGCACTCTGGTCAAGACCCATTACAACTAGCTTGCATTTCAGAAAAATCTGAATGGACATTATTTTAAAACCAAGACACAGTTGTGTGATGCATCACTGCTTCTACACCATCCCTGCAGTCTTGTGACTAAGCACAAAGAAAAAAAAAAGAGAGAGAGAAATAAAAAATAGGAAAGACATTAATCCTAGTTTGAGGGCAAGGGATAAATTGGGAGGGTGGAAAAATATATATATATATATTTAAAAAAAAAAAAAGGAAAATGGAGAGAGAGAAGACATTCCACAGCTGATTATGGCTAACGTGACCCACTGTAGCAAGCAGTCAGCTGACGAGCTGGAACCTACTTTGGGAACACTGCATCACAGTCTCTATTGCTACATGGCTGAATAACGCAAAGTAAACAGTTAAACGCAGCCAGGACAAACCTCAGCTCCACTCTGTTATTAAATACTAGACCTCTACTTACAGGCTCCACGCTACAGCCTCTACTGACACGCGACTGTAATTCATAATGTTGGATACATGGAACAGTGAGGACAGATAGCATGTTGAGCTACTGTAATGGATTATCGTCTTTGCCTTAAAAAGAAACAAGCAGCAATAACGTTTGCCTGCTACTAGCAACCGTACACAACTGAAGTGCAGACACTCAATTAAGATAAAGTGTGGCAACTCACAGAGTCAGTGTGGACAGCAGACAATCATTAGCGTGAAAACATGAACTGTTTACAGTTCATGTCAGGTGCTCATCAGGGTATAAATAGTGGTGAGAATACTGACAGCATTGGAAAGAATGACTGCAGAGTGAAGGCTGGGTTAGCTCACATCACTCTAAATGTTGTTTCATAGCTGATAAAATATTTATTCAACTGTATATAAATTACACTGACCTTTATGGGTAATCACTTGTTAAATGATCAATCCACCGTAGAAAGAAATCAGTTCAAACAAATCATTAAAATCCCTAAATTAATAACATTCATACCTCATCAGGGCTTTATAGATGAACTGTAGGCCTCTTTATTAGTGTAGGGTTTAAGTATAACCTTACAAGGCAGCCTAGACCTTCACATTTATAAACAAGTCAATATAACACAAATCTCCCAACATGTCACAACCATGTGACATTTATGCAATATCAATAAAGTGGCAAAACTGGAACTGCCAGTCGTTGTGTAAAGAGGACAGAGGACAAGGGATGGCTGTTCCTAGGTGCTTTTTGTTGACATCTTCATCTTTAACGACCAATGTCATTACCTGGAGCAAGCCGGAGTGTCTCACTTGACAACAGTAACACAAACCCCGAATATTGAACCTCCCCTATAAGCAATCTGCTATCTTGTTTTGTGTTCAAACCGTCATTGAGGGCCACACAAGGACTATAATAACAGACGTGCTTGTGTGTAGTCCGCAATTTACTCTGTTGCACTTCAGCTGAAATAGATCTCCACAGGCCGAAGTCAGTCACGCTTCCTGGTTACAACCCTCCTCCCGTACCGTCATCGATTCAGTCTCCAGACACAAACCCAATCTTTTATGCATCCCATCCTCCCTCATCCCACTCCTCTAGCTCACGCTGCCTCTTGACTGCCCACCTCATGCTCCACTCAAGAGCAAAACTCCTTTTAATTCCCAAGCAGCACTGCATGACTAATACACACTGCAAGAGTCTTGGAACATATGCAGCACATTTTTTAACACATTAAAATACCATCTGTGATGCAGCAGGGCGATTCTCTATAGAAATGCTTGATGAACCAAAAACCTTCCAACACGAGAGTTTTTTGTTTTTTTTCTTGTTTGTGGCCATTTCTACTTCCAAGTGTCTATCAGGTGAACCGGTGCACACCTGAACAAGTTAGACTCAAAGTACAAAATGATGAGCCAATAACATTTTATTACACTGTGTTGTGTTCGGTCAGGTGAGACGTCGAACTCCACCCAAGAGATTGGTACAGGCGTCATCTCATGACGCCTCATGGGTGAGAAACACTCCTATAAATATTAGGTCGCCACCCTGCAAATGCAGGCCTGAAAATTCCTCCACAGTGTTTTTGGAACGGCTGAAAAGATGGATGGCGTTTCCATTAGGATCGATAGACCTATTGACCAGGAAGCCAGTTTTCCTCGTTTGTTTTCACAAGCCTCAGTAGAGAGGAAAGGCTTGGTCTGAAAGCTCATTGCAAATCTGTTGCCAGGCTGCTGCTCGATATTAGACAAGCAGGATTGACTGCTGCTCTGCCTCCTCCACTGAGGGAGAAGAAAATGTTACACAGAGCCATTTAGAGTTTGGAAAGGACACACTCAGAGAATCGAACATAGTGGGAAAGCCATCTAAAGTTTCCAAATGATCTTCTAAATAAAACAAACACACTAAAACCAAGCTGAGGGTTGAGCAATGCAAGTAAGAACAAAGTTTTGCCAACCTCGTTTTTCCCCTTCGCCCATCAGTATGACAAAGCCGACCTGCTGACTCACACAGTGAGGACATCTCCTGCTCAGGTGAAGGGAGTGCCTCATCCCCTGTGGTGGAACTACAGCAGGAGTCTGTAGCGTCGCCTCCGGCTCTGCTAAACTGATGAAAGCGTCATCAAAGTGACAGGTGGTTATTTCTGTCATGTGGCAGAGTTTTGACATGCTTGAATAGGCTGCTTTCATTTTGCTCGACATCCGTGAGGGATACAGGCAAGATGTGCGGCCAGGCGGGAAAAGCTTTGGTGGAATGGACATAATCTAAAAGGTTTTTGTAACATTCTGGTCAGCTCACTAAAAAGCATTTTCCTCTCCAAATTTTATTACCAATATGTTCCACAACTCAGCAAAAAAGACAACAATGACGTTATCAATGTGGTAAAGGGCCATTTCACTGTAGTTTCAGCTTCTGGACCCACCAAAATAATTTCCACTTCAAAAATTTACATATTAGTTTTTGTTTTTGTTATATGTGATCTGCGATGGCATAATTTTGTTACGAAGGCTCCAAGACATAAGTGTCCATGCTTTTTTTAGTGTCCAAGTCTAAACTGATTAAGAACTATAAATCCAGTTTCTGAGTTTTTTTTAATCCGTCACGTCCCTTAATAACTGAAAAGAGAAACATTGAGTCAGGCAAAAATTTTGGATGTTGTAAATTTTACTTAAAGGATCCCAACTAAAAATAAGTCAAAGTTGTGTAATGTTTATATTCCAGAAATTTAGATTTTTGTCTTTCAAATAATGGAAGAAGGAAAAACATCTGGCAAGTCACATTTTTCATACTTTTTTCAGACATGAAAAATACTAAAAACTTAAATTCCAAAATTTTCCAGACTTTACGAGTATTTAAGTACCCTGAATCTTGTCAACTCATGGTCAAATGGATGGTTAGGATCCTTTTACTACTGCAGAGGAAGTCACTTTAGAAACCTTTTTAAACGTTAAACACCACAAATAAAGCAAGACAGAAAAATAACTTAAATTAGGTCCGTTTTACTTTCCACCAAACTTAGGAAATGGGAAGTACATAGAAATACCACCTCATTACAAAAGCAGAAGGATTGTGTGCAAAAGGGTATGAATAGCTACTCATACTTTCCATTCTGTTATTAGCAACAACAAAAAACAAATACTGAAGAAATCATTGTTCATTTCAGACAGCGAGTGAAAATTCCTGTGAAAATTTCTCCTCAGACCTTTTTGTCTAGACTCTAGACTAATGTCAGAGCTGGATCACAGCATTGAAAGCTTTGGTTACTGCCGATTTGCTCAACAGGAACGATACAAAACCCCCAGAAACATAGCATGTACCAGTGTAATCATATGCATATGTGTCAATGCATCAAGGCTGAGTGGTGAAGTATAGAAACACTGAACTTCTTTATTAAATATAAATAAAAGAAGCTGACGCAGTAAAGATTCAATGGAAAAAGATTCGCAGATGGCTTCCAATTGCTATGAAACTTTTGGGTCGTTTAAGACCTTTAAAACTGAGAGAACACCAGCTGTTCTTTGATGCTTGTAACACAAAGGGGTGTTTCCACCAAACTGGTTCGATTGCCAAACAGGTCCTGGTGCTTGCATAGTTCTGTTTTCAATACCCGGCCGCAAGTGCCAGGGGGGCTAGAAGAAGCGATGCTTTCGTCATTAGCCAACGCTGGGCTCAAGAAGACAAAAAAATAAATGAAAAAGAAAAATGTGAGCACTTGAAAACCATGAGTTGGCATAGCTTTTGATCTACCCAGTTATTTTGATACCTGGCCCATTATAGGGTTTAAACGAGTGAATACGCTGCCTAGAGCTTTAACAATATTGATCTTTGGCTTCTGCTGTTTACCCATTTCTGCCAGCGCTGCTGTTACTGGCCAGAGATCAACTAGTTGGGATTGAAAAATTCTCACAAACATCCGTTTACAGGGAAGGCAGGATGGATCCATTTACTGGACAGGCTGTTTATCGTGATGTGGTGGCAGCTACCACCAGCCCAGGTCAAGCTCTGGAAGCACCGCAATGGAAAAACCCTAAATGTATAACTGAGTATGCACAATTGTGGGATATATAAATTTCAATATAGAGAGAGACAACAGCTAACAACCAAAGAGAGAAATAATGATACAGACAAGGCAGTAAAACAGAGAGATAGTTGCTGAGTGACAGAGGCCACTGGCCACAAGGTTTACATAGACATCATTTGGTTACCTGCTCTGTTGGATCCTTTGGGGGGGAAAAAAAAGATGCAATGTTAATGCGAGGTGGTCTGAACATGAGCAGCCCAAGTATAAATAATTTACATAATGTCAGACTGGAAACGTGATAACCTTTTCTCTACAACTGTAAATGCTGAAGATAGTGTGACAAAGAGAAAAACACAAAAATAATCTGGTTCTAGTGAGGAAAAAAAGAAAAAAAAAAGTAGGTTGCTCTGAAAGAGTGATGCAGATGAAAAGGTTCTGCATCAGCTCAGCACAAAGATGAGGAGCAACTCCTGAACACCAAAATCTGAATTATCTCTTTTGGAGTAGAGCTATGCAGTCTGTCATCTAACCCCCTTTAGGTCACCCTTACCACAAAAAGCCCAGGGCATCGCATTCCACTGCAAAAAACAACCATGGGACTACAAGGCATGGGACATGCACAAAACACTCCAGCTGTAGCTTCTTCAGTAACAGCCTATATTCCTGTTCCATAGGGCTTATCTGATCTTAAAGATATTTCTCTCTGGAATAAGCAACATTTGATTAAAAGAACTGTTGCTTGATGACAGTAATAACAGCAACATAGCAGATTTAGAGGATCAGATCTGGCGAGTTTTAATTAATTAACTATCCAACCTTGACTGAATCTCTGGACGGTTCACATTAAGATTTTTGCCTAGTAGGTTTATTCATTTGTGTGGATCACCGAAGTTTAGACCCCATTTACTCAGATCTGACAGATTTTCAAGGCCCATTTGTGAAAAGACACATTTGAGAGCATGTGTCTTTGCTGATTCATCTTTTGAATCAGCAAAAAGGTGGGCTGAGGGGAAAAAGGCCACAGAACCAAACCTAACTTTCACTTCTCTTTCAAGTGCCGTATTTTCCGCACTATAAGGCGCACCGCATTATAAGGCGCATAGAATAGATGCTACAGTAGAGGCTGGAGTTACGTTATGCATCCATTAGATGGAATTGCGCTAAAGGGAATGTCAACAAAATAGTCAGGTCAGTCAAACTTTATTAATAGATTACAAACCAGCGTTCTGACAACTCCGTTCATTCCCAAAATGAATAAACAGCTGTTTTATTATTTTCCCCGAGGTAAAGTAAGTGACATGGTATTTCTGTGACACGGTTTATCTTTTAACAACAGCAAGGTATAACATATAGTGGAGGGAAACCTTTTCTCGATTCAATAAACACGTAAAAAACAGTCCGATACTGTTACGGTAAATCAAACGTTAGTGCAATCACAATATAGATCACTTCCACACCATTGATTGGTTCATGTTAAATTCTCTCGCTGCTGCTCTATTCCCGTGTTCTACTGCGTGACTGATCGCCTTGAGCTTAAACTCTGTGTCGTAAGCGTGTCTCTTAATAGGAGCCATTTTGGGGTCTTTACACAAAACCCAGCGTGCACCGCGCGCTTCTTCTTCTACGGGGGAAAATGAAGTTGGCGGCTGCTTACCGTAGTTGCGAGACTTGTTGTGGCTCAATATTGGTCCATATATAAGGCGCACCAGATTATAAGGCGCACCAGATTATAAGTCGGCTGTCGGCTTTTGAAAAAATTGAAGGTTGTTAGGTGCGCCTTATAGTGTGGAAAATACGGTAGTTGCTTTCATAAGAACAAAGCTTTAAAACTCCCATAACTCCAAATGGGAGTCGACCTTTAAGCTCGAGATTCCAAATGACTCAATATTCATGGAAACAGAGGGTTTGATCACCAGAAAAGCCGGTTCTTCTTCAGCCCATATGTGATCATGTTTCTGGTTTAACTTGCTTGCTTCTTTATGTTCAGCTTTTTATTTGCAGAAGAATAGTCATCTGATTCTGAGAAAAACACTTTGGGAAACCTGAGGCAAAAGGCATGGAGCCAGAAAAAACAACCAGCAGTTTTTTTGCTCGAGGCTCAGCCACTACTGTTGAGACATTTGCATCTCTATGGTGCCAATATCTTTACATACTCCAGGAGAAACATCTGTGGATAATGTTTTAGTGAATCAACTCTTATTCTTAACTTGCAAAAGGAAGTTGATGTAAGCAGGAGTTCTACAGAGAAACAAACAACACTTTGATGCAAACTTGTAGAGTTGATCTTTTCGCGTCGCTGCACTGACCTCCGGGCTAAACCAAGTCTGGTATTCAATAGTTAGATGATCAACAATAATCCCTCTATTACATTAATTCCCACTTTACCCCAACCACCAACCATAATGCCCTGGATTGGGTTGGGCTCCCCAGAAGGACTGTTAGTACTTAAAAGGTTGATGATTACGTCAGACAAGGTCCCTTTGGGACTACAAAAACAAGAACACACACAATCTCCCTCACCCAGTATCCTCTACTCTGCATCCTGTTCTGTCAGGTGAGTGGAAGTTTTACTTTTCAATTTAGTAAATGCGTCTCTGTCCTTGCCTCCATAACTTGATGCCAGTAACAATAAAAAAATGTATCTGCCACAGATCTTAGGAATCATCACAAATATCTTTATCCTTCCAAAAAATAATCATTAAACCTTCTAATTGACTTACTAGAACAATAAGTTAGCAGACTTCCAATATCAACTAGGATCCAATGAGCCGTCAGAGCCAACCTGTCTACGTAATACTTGTGTTACTGTAATACAGAGACCCTCATCATTAATCAGTCCCTTAAACATAAACCATGATCACATTGCTCTTACAGAGCACAAAAGCAGGAGATGACGAGAAGATTTAAGACAAAAAGCAGACATCCTCAAACACGGTTGGAAGGAAGTGAGCGACCTCAGGTTAAACAAACAG
Source organism: Xiphophorus couchianus (assembly GCF_001444195.1). Taxonomy (NCBI): domain Eukaryota; kingdom Metazoa; phylum Chordata; class Actinopteri; order Cyprinodontiformes; family Poeciliidae; genus Xiphophorus; species Xiphophorus couchianus. The sequence continues at coordinate 21,421,131 of NC_040239.1, forward strand.
ATGAATACAGCTTACGTGAAGCAAAGCCTTATCTGAGAGAAGGAACTGCAACTGAGTGATGCAGCCAGATCTGTCCTCACTGGTGATAAACCACTTGAGGCTTACTGAACTTGAAGAGACATTTGCAGTGTCAGTAGTATTTTTGTGTCTTCAAGAAACACTGTGCAGCAGCAAGTGAGCACTTCACATCACCCTGAGCACATGACTCTCTCTATAATACATGGTGGCGCCAGCATCATTCTGTGGGGATGCTTTTCTTCAGTACAGACAAGTAAATTTGCCGGATTGAACTTAGGCAAAATGTTCAACGGAAGCTGCTGCAGACATAATTCAAAACACTTTTGAAGCTGTACCTGCAGCAAAAGGCGATTTTACAAAGTGTTGACTCATCACATCGTTTAATAAAACACTGAAGTTTGTAGTTGTGACAAAATGTGGGATGGTTTTGAACACTTTCACAGCACTGGATAGCAGACTGTGACCTTTCTCACTATTTATATACATCCGGCTTCCCATTTATCACAAAGCTTTGGAAACATGCAAAATCTGGCATTTTCATCCAAGACGGGCTAATTCCTATCAGATTCAATTCTAAACTGCAAGAATATCCAACAATACTAAAGGAGGAGGTAAAGTAGTGTGCCATACACCTAAAATCCATTAAATAGGGTTACGGTTGTATTTTCTATGAATCAGGAAAAAACAAGCGGTCTGGTAAGAACCAAAGTCTTGGTTCTTTTCAAAAGATGAGAAGTAAATGATAAATTATATATCATCATCATCACTAGGAAGCTCACAGTGAGCAAAGACATCTTTGAATCATTTGGGGTAAAATAACATAGGCTGTTAAAATCAAAAGTCCACCCAAAGCCTACAGAGATGAAGCCTCAGCAGAACACCCACTTACACCTACATGCAGTGGAGCAACGCATCATCACAGAAACCACACTCCTCATTAATCGCCCACATGAACATCTTGCTATCACTACCAAACCGTTTGTTGTAGTTTCCACAACAGGATTCGTCAGCATGATTTGTGTAATCCTTCCTCCACTCAGCTCCTTCGGCACACATCCTGCTCCTCGTCTGTTTGTTTTTTAAATACATATTTTTCACAAGGAAGACGTCTCCCACAACTTCCTACGTAGCTTGTGTCATGTTAGCCTTTTTTCCCCCTAATCACTTCCTGTTAGCTCCATCCAAAATGTCCTTGCATTTGCATCCTTCCAATGGCAAACCTGTCAATGGCAACATTGACAAACAGCTCCAATTAATATATTTGTGTATAAAGCATGTATACTTGAAAGCTTAGTCAGTGACAAAAGGCTTTCATAAGGCTCAAATATACTGCTTCATTTTGTGGCACCATGCCAATTATATATGTAGATATATAAAATAATAATAAGCAACAATATCAGGAAGAGAATTGCGGAATAGTACATGTGTCTGATTCATTCTTATGTAAAATTTCCAGAAGCCTGAAAGTCCCTTGTTTATGTGTTCAAACAAATATAGTCATAAAGGCCATGGAAAAGCGCAGCCATCATTCTGTTCAGGAAGGAGACGGGTTCTGTGTTGCAGAGATGAATGTGTTTGGGTGCTAAAGCTGGTAAAATGGTCATTGTTCACAGTGAAACGAGTTCTGTACCAACGTGGGCTGAAAGGTCACCCAGAAAGGAAGAAGCCATTTCCTCAAAAACGACAAAAAAATTCAGATTTTAATAATGCACTTATGAATTAAGGCCTTTGGGGAGCATGTGCTGTAGTCTGATGAGCCTAATATCAAAGTGTTTTTGCCCTGATGACCATGATTGCATTTAGAAGAACAAAAGGAGTGATGCTTCAAAGCACCATTCCATTCCAACATTGTGATATTTATTTGTTGGTTTTGTTTTGCAAGAGACTGGTGAATTAAAAAAAAAAGAAAAAAACAATGGCATCATGAGGACAGAATCATATGTGGATATACTGAAGCAATATCTGTAGACATCAACCAGAAAGTTTCAGCTAATGCAAAAATGGACCTTCCAATTGAACAAAAAAAAAAGATTTTACTGTCAAATTAGGTACAAACTGATCTAAGTATGATCGGGCCAGAATTGCAGAAAAATATTGAGAGACACAAAATGTCTGATTAAAAGTCATACAGGATAACTCTTATCAAATACGGACATAATGCATGCACACCTCTTTCTTTGAAATTTGTTCCTCATTGTTGTTGAATTTAGAAGAAAAGTAAAAGTCTTTCAATCAATCAATCAAATTTTATTTGTATAGCACATTTCAGCAGCAAGGCATTTCAAAGTGCTCTTTGTCTCTACGCTGTTGGCAAATATCTGGTTTCAGCTGCATCTGCCACTTCCCTTTCTACTCAGTGTTAATTTAGTTGCAATGCATATTTATGCAAGATTAAAGTTACCACTTAATATGTACATCTATTTATAAAACTGGAGATAAGATTGTGGGTATTCTGCTTTAGCGACAAATTAACAGCATGTTAATATCTTAAAAAAATATATATCTCTTTTATATCTCTCTTCCCCCTCTTTCATTCATTCTCATCCTTACCGTGACCGCAGTGCATGCCATGCAGCATCCACATCTGCATACAGGTTCTTCTCCGAAGGTTTCCCAGAGCTGGCTCCGTAACCCGAGTAGTCGTAGGAGAAGACGTTACAGTTGATCCTTGAGCCCAGACCAATGTAGAAACTGCTCATTTGGCCCAGGTCCACCGCATTCCCGTGGGAGAACAACAGAGTGTAGCGGGCGTTGGGTGAGCAGCGCACAAACATGCAGGCAATGCGGTTCCCTCTGGAGGTGCGCGTCATAAAACACTCGATGGCGTCCTTTTCTCGTGCGGAGTACTGCCAGTCAGCCCGCTCCGAGAGGTGCAGCGTCCATCTGCCGCCGCTTTCGTCGCACATGAGGCTGTAGGTGGGCTCTGGAGGGAGGAAGGCCAGCTTGGAGGCGATCTTGCTGGGGCACGGCGGACAGCAGAACAGGCAACATAGCTCACTGAAGGTTAGATGGTTCATCCTTCAAAAATGGGACAGCGAGAGTAACAATGACTACAACAGATTCAACTGTTTACATTCACCGCATACTTCAGGAACACATACATGCAGAAAAGCAAGGAAAGCCACATCTAAACAAAATTACAATTAAAGATATTAAAAGCCTGCAGCATTTGGTAATAGCTCAAAGTCTTGTATCATTTAAGGTTTGAATGGTGTTTCAAGCTGAATGTAAGTAGAAGTACTTACCCTTCACATGCAAAAGTTCAATCATGCAATAATAGTAATATACAATAGATTTTGTAGTCATTGTCCTGAAATAGATGAACGTTGACAAATCTGAATCGTTGAAATAGCAAATGCTGCGCCGGTCATTACGTATATGCCAGTGAACTTTGGACTAAACATCAGCGGTAGTAAGAACGGGACACAATCATCATTGCATTATCAGTGTCTGCAAGGTCCCAACCACAAATAACAGTGTGGATGCAATATCTTTGAAAATATCACATTTTAATTGCTACGCTTTCAGATTCTGCATCCTAATAACACATATTTACCATTTGTTGTCTTTAACTACCCGTGCTGATCCCACGTGGTGTATATTTTTAGTGGCTAAAAAGACGCCAGTACAAACAAGTTATGAGGAAATTGCAATAATGAAAAAATAATTTTAAAAAAAGGTCCAGAAAAACTGGCAGGGTTACCCCCAGTGAATTATAAACCTGGCAGACCACCAGGCTTTACTTGTGCCCCCTTCAGGCTAAACATTGCTTATTTATGCAAGTCTTTTTAAATTGTTTGCATTTTTAAGATTTTATAGTTGGTGCTCAGGTATTAATCTTCCAATCTATTAATAACGCATAACTATCAAGTGATATTTACAAATTTCCTGTCAACTTTAAACATTTTTTAACTAAAAAAAAAAACAAAAACAAAAACACAACGGGCCGCTGGATGAATGACTGCCCTAGCGCCCAACCACCGGGTTTAGCAGGTTTTCTGGGGGAAATCTTGACTGGATTATCGATATCAATAAGGACATTTTATATATTTAGCAATAGCGTTGCAATTACATGTTTCCCTGATATTTTGCACTGTTAACTTTTGGTAACATCATGACCACAGGTAGGTCTATTTGAGTTTTTGCTGCTACTGCAGCAGATTCTTTGTTGGAATAAAGTAAAATGTGAGATAAAGTTAAGAAGTAGCGCTGAGTTGAAAAAAAACCCCAAACAATTTCAACCAAACACAAAAAATAATAATAACAAAAATAATAATAAAGAAATCAGTGTGATACAGTTTATTTTCAGTAAGGAGGATCTACTGCAAAGGTGTCAAACTCCAGTCCTCCAGGGCCAATGTCCTGCAGTTTTTCGATGTGCCACAGGTACAAAACACTGGAATGAAATGGCTTAATTACCTCCTTGTATAGATCAGTTCTCCAGAGCCTTGCTAATGACCTAATTATTCTATTCAGGTGTGGTGCAGCAGAGGCACATCTAAAAGTTGCAGGACAGCGGCCCTTGAGGACTGGAGTTTGACACCCATACTGGCATGTTCCCCATGGATCTTTCTGCTTATTTTGCACGCTTTGGTGGCCCTGCTGGAAAGAATGAAGGACATGTGACTTTTACTTTGGTAAAAAAAATAAAATAAATAAATTAATGCACTCTAAAAATGCCTGGCAGCAATGTTATCCATTTAGCTAAACCATTAACAAAAAAAAAAAAAAAAAATGAACAGGAAATGCTCAGATTTTCTGCCCAGATGTAGACATTAGTTTGTATGTGGTGGTTTAATCCGAATTTATGATTCTTTCACTCCTTCACGTGTCTGCTTTGATGTTTAAATGTTAACGTTGCTTTTTTGAAAAGCACATTTGATGTTTAAGCTAATTCAGTTTTAATTGCACCCATGTGCTTTCAACTCTTCTTAATAGCTAGTCTGCTGAAACTGTTCCTATAAACAACTTGGCAGCACAAGAGCTGATTTAGACTCTTTGAAGCCACTTGTGATTATAAATGTCCCCTATTAAAACTGCACGATGGTTCTTCAGCATCTTGCCTAAGTGGCTTCCCCAAGGGAGCCCAAACCCAGGAAAAGCCTGTCCGCTTCCCACAGTCCTTCGCCATCCGGGTTGCATCTGGTCCGATTTGTAGGAATATATTGTTTGCTAAACCACAGTAGGAGTGTTTTGTTTTTTTCTTTAAAACGAAGAGATTATGCCAACGTTACCTGAACCGTGGGGTTTTCTTTGTTTTTCTTTCTTTTTTCTTCCAGGAGACTGCGTCGCCACTGGGTAGTGTTTTATTCACACCACGGAAACTAATTTATCTTCTTTTCGACGCCAGCAGATTGTCGGGGCTATCCCCGGCCGCAGATTATCCTCGGTTTTATCTCCTATCAGTTATCAATGTCACGTTGAGTGTAGATATCCTAAACAAGTCCGGAAGCAAGCGGCTTCGTCCTCCGGGTCCAAACAGCCTTTTTCTTTTTTTTTCTACTGTTTCTTTCTTTCTTTCTTCCACCTCGCTTTTCTCTCAGCATACGGTCTAGAATTATAACAAGGCTGCTTCATTCATGCTGTCCAAGTAGACAAACCTCAACGAGGGCATTGGTAAAAAAAAAAAACAAAGGGTCTGAAAATCCGGAAAACAAATCAGAAACGATACAGTTCACAGCTGTAACACTTGGCTCCGAAACATCTCTGCTTTCGTTCTGGTTATCACTTCGCTAGTGAGGAGGGCGAGGCGTCGGGGCGACAGCTGCAAGGACCAATGGCGAGGAGTTTGCTGAAGCCAGGCCACCATTTGTGGACTGTTTGAGGAAATGTTGGGCAGGTCCTACACGACGCCGCAGAGTGGCAACATAGACGGAGAGGAGGTAGACGGACGCTTGCGTTCACACCGCCGCCATATTGTGAGTGGCACCGTCAAAAGATTCTGAAAAAGCACCTTTTGCTCAAAAGATGCTTCTTCAGTGGGGTGAGATAATTTTGAGAAGGTGTTTCATAACACCTGAAGCACCTTTGTTGCAGTTTTTCTGAAAACAAATGTGTTTGTTTTCAGAACTGAACACAGGGCATGTTACACATAATGTGAGTGAAACACGCACATAACAAGACTTGTATGATTAATAAAAGATGGTAAATGTCAGTACAAATTGGCCAATGATGAATTGCATTGGCCAATTTATTAGGCACACCAAGTGGGTTAAAACCTCAGAACAGCCTTAACTATCTATATCAGGGGTCTCAAACTCCAGTCCTCGAGGGCTGCAGTCCTGCAGCTTTTAGATGTGCCTCTGCTGCACCACACCTGAACAGAATAATTAGGTCATTAAGGCTCTGGAAAACTGATCTACACAAGGAGGAGGTCAGTAAGTCATTTCATTCCAGTGTTTTGTACCTTTGGCACATCTATAAACTGCAGGATTGCGGCCCTCGAGGCCTGGAGTTTGAGACCCCTGATATATCAAAGAGGTTTCAGAAACATTTGTCAGAGATTGTTGCTCCATATTGATATGACAACGTAAAGCAGTTGATGTGCATCCATGTCACAACCCTTCAATCCAATCACATGACCAAGCTACTCTATTGGATTGAGATCTGGTGACCTAGAGGCCACTGGAGTACAGTTAACAGTCATGTTCAAAACATTTGAGTATTGACCAATCACCAATCTTCCAAATTAATCTATCTTGCTAAAATAGATTAATAATATTAATGGTTCTTCCTAAATCAATAAAATTGGGTCCGATTTATCGGTGCACCCCTACATTCAGGTAGACTGTTGCAATGCTCAGTTGGTCTTTATAATCCCCCAATGGGGAAATTCAGGGAGCAACAAAGTGATGGGAAAGATTATGCATGTAAGTTTATACAAATGTGAAAATATGTAACCAGAAAGTAAGAATGACAAACTATCCCTAAGGGAAAATTTGAAATTATTTATTTAAGAAGCACATTTGATGTTGATCTTTATTCAGTTTTAATTGCACCCAGGTGCTTTCAACTGTACTAGCCTGCTGGAGCTGTTCTTATAAACAATTGGCAATGCAAGAGATGATCTAGACACTTGGAAGTCACTGATAGTTATTGAAAATAACATATCAGACTTTTTTTTTTTCAAATTAACGTAAGCTTTTAGTGGTGAGTTAGTTAACTTAAGTACATTAAGTATACTGTTTTATACTGTTTAATCGATCTTTTTTTCCACATTGTTTCAATAGACACCGTTATTAGTTCTAAAATTAATATTAGCGTATGGAAAAATGTGTCACCATGACCAGTGAAATAATAAAAAAAAAGCTATTCCAAAGAACAGGCTTGCCACTTACAACATGGCGCCCGCACTGACGTATTTTTATTTCTACAGGCCGTGGGACTAATGCCCGTGTCTACTCTTCTACATCTATGTGCGACAGCGTGACATTTTTATTGACGTTAAGTTCAGCCAATCAGAAATTACTATTGAAAAAAAAACGCTCAATCTGCATCTACCGGGGCGTTCACTATGCAACTATGTTGCAACCTAACAGGTGACGTCATTGAAAACGCTTCCTATTACACCAAGGTTTAAATCATAAATAAAAGTAACATTATTTACTAATGCAGCAAAAGCACAGGCTACATTGTTTATCTTAATATCTTTAATAAAAATGCTCAGTGTTTTGACCCCAAAACGTTTTGTCACGTACTTCTTACTGCTTCCGGGTTAAGCCTCTCCGTCGCTGGCATGCTTGTTGGATTTTTCAACCAAAAACAACATAGTTTAGCTAAAGAGAAAATAAAATGAGCTCTCAGAAAGGAAATGTATCTCGCTCACGAGCTCAGAAGCATCAAAACAGCACTGCCTTCAAAAACGACAAGTACGGAGCGACTGCACAGGTGAAGGTACGTCTGTAGCCTTTTAACATTTGATTACTTTGATTGCTTGATATCTTGAAAATAAAGAAACCACATCATGTCTTCCTAAATCGCAGTTCGGTGACCTTATTTATTTGATTGAAGAAAGAGTGAAAAAGTGGCTTTAATTGGTAAAGATCCATTTGAATGTAAAATAAGCTACTAACCCTTAGCATTATGCTACCATCACCATGCTTCGCAGTTGGTCCAGTGTTTTAAGTCTAAAAACTCCAACAAACACTCGTACTTCATTAGCTTCTGGTTTATGGTAGGCATAGACCTCTATGGCTCCTGATTATTTGAACTAATTTTATTTCCTCTAAGTGTGTCGGTTTGGATTAGATGGTACTTGCACACAGTCTGGTGTTCCAACAGGACAATAAACACACACCACAACTAGTTTAGGAAGGGACACAGAAACACAGAAGTCCAGGACTAACATAATCCAGAAACCAACAAAGGATCACAATAATTGTGCAGTAATTTCACCCCAAAACAGAATTAGTTGTTAGAATGCATTTATTTAGATTAGCACTATGCATTACTATGTCTCATTCTAATATCCCCACATTGTCTTGTTAATGATTTTTAACTACAGAAGGCGAATTCAAAGATCCATGATGGACTCTGTCAACACTGTAAGGGTGTTCTTGAGTGGAAAGTCAAGTACAACAAATACAAGCCACTCACACAACCCAAAAAGTGGTGAGTATGTATTTTTAGGCCCCTCACTGATTTCTCAAAAATAAATAATTGAAAGGATTATTTTGTGTGACAATTATAATAGTAGAAATCTGGACTCACCCACTATTAATAAAGTTATGATAAAAGTTATTATTATTATTTCACGAGAAATTTTGATTGGATAGCGGTCCGGACTGTTTTCTGGTGAAGACGTTGAGCTGATCTGCCTTTTCTGAAGAAAAGTGTTGAAGCCCATTACTTGCTGGAAGGATCCATAAGCATGGGTGTAAATGATCAATAACCTTTTCCTTTTCTATTTGTAAATTCAATTTCTAAAGTGGGACTTTTTTAAAAGCGTGCTGATTCCACATTGTTAACAAAAGGTGGCCGTCTAAATTTGGCCTGTCACAAAAACAGCAACACAAGACTTCAGGGATGCAACAGGCACATGTAATACACCATTTACACATTTCATTGTCATGTATGTGCAGAAAATCTTTTTTAACTTCAAAATTAATTGATAACAATCAGTTTTTTTTTTCTTTTACAGCATCAAGTGCTCTCAAAAGACAGTAAGGGATGCATATCACGTTGTCTGTAAGCCCTGTTCGCTTCAGCTTGAGATCTGTTGCAAGTGTGGGAAGAAAGAAGACATCATTATTCCGTGAGTGAATAAAGTCTTTCTGTGTTTTGATCTGACCTAAATTCTCTTTAGAAAAAAAAAACAAAAACAGGACAGTCTGCTCTGAAGACAGGAACGTCCTTCTTTTTTTACCCTTTGCCCTCATGACAGAGATGCATGGTAACATGGTAACAGTTTCACCGTAAGGCTGCCATCTTCTGGACAATAAGACACATTAAAGCTGATTGTGAGAAAATGACTGAATCAAAGTGGCTTGTAATTGTATATATGCATCTTAATTTCAGTTCCTACAAAAATACTTTTTGTTCTAAAATTTAGAAATTGTTTTTTTCCCCCAGTATTTTCCAGATTTAAAAAAATTAAAAAATAAGCCCAGTCCTTATTTTCTGCTGCAAATGAGCAAAACAAAGAGATTAACTTCTGTTTCTGTCCCTGTTTAGGTTGAACTCACACTTAGACAAGAAGGAACAAGAAGACGAAGAGAAAAGTAAAGGACTAAGGCGAGGGAAAGAAGAAGAGGAGGATTTTGACTCTGATGACAATAATGATGATGATGATGATGATGATTTTGACAACCTTGAGGATGAACAAGATGATTTGGACAGAGACTTGAAACAGAAAAATTCACCAAAAAAATCTGAAAATTTTCCAGACATGTCTTTGCTAAATGTTAAAGATTAATGCTTTTTGTTTTTTTTTCAATATTTAGACTGAATGAGGTTTTTGTCATGGCCTCTAACAAGCTGAGCAACACATGAAAGAAAGAAGCTGGTTGTTGCAGGAAAACAGCCTGAAATCTACATTCATCTTTTCAGTATTTCCTTTTTTTTATTAAAACATTGTTTAGTTTTACTTACATTTTCAAATACCAATGAAATGGCAAAATCCTATACATTGAAAGACCCTGTTTCATTTTGTAGTTTGAAAATAACAAAAAAAAAGATTTTTTGCAATTTATAATTATATCTTTTTCAACTTTCTGGCCACAGGATTTTTTTTTAGCAACCAGTTATCTATGAAAACATTATAATATAAAGCTAAAACTTTTTTTCAGTAATTCTTGCCTACATTTGTCATACAGTACCTTCTTTCCATAAAACCTGTTTATTGCCATATAACTTTCCTGTGATTTTATGTTATAGGACAATAAAAATTAATGCACAATTGTGAAATTGAAAGAATGTGATACATGGTCTCCAGCATCTTTTTGAAATAAAAAGTGTGAAAAGTGTGGTGTGTTGTCATTTCCCTTTACAATGACACCCAAAATCAAATCAAGCTCAACCAGCTGTTTTTAATGGAGCAAATTACCAAGATGTTTAGGTATGGTCACTATACTATCAACTCTTTTGTTGCAAATAAACAACAGGGTCACAAGAAATGTGTTGAGAAACAAGGATTGACTCCCAAAGTTTTGAGAAGAAACAAATCGAAAACTACAAGGAATATATGCCACCATATTTAAGACCTAGAACCGTACATAGAGCCCAGAAATGTAAGGTGTACTGGAAAAAGTCTGCATCTCTCTAACGTTTTATTAACTGAGTTGGAGCATTGCATTTGTTCAGTCATGAAATGAATCCTTAAAAGTACATCTTGCCTATTGATGGTGTGCATAGCAGTTTAATTGGGGACAGGACAGCTGGTCAGAGTTAAATGGCTGAAATAAAGGCTGTTATAGGCTGCAAAGGACTTGACATTTGGGAAAAGGTTAACTTTCCAAAAAAAAACAAAACTTCCAAGACCCTAACAATGGAACGGCTTTGATAAATATTCATGAGTGAGAATGGGACCAGTCAAAGCCCAGACCTAAATTCAATTGAGAATCTGTGGCGAAATGTCAAACAGGATGTCCAGAGATGCTCTAAATCCGACTGAGCTTTAGCTATTTTGTAAAGAAAAATGGGCAAAAATGTCAGTGTCTGGATGAGAGACTCTGGTGGAAACATACTCTGAAAGATCTGAGTCTATAATTGCAGCAAAGCATTGAAAGTATTTGATTATAAATGGAAAATAGTCTTTATTTTATGTGTCAAATGTTTTTTTTCAACCTCAAATTATGTGCAACTTTGTGCCGGTGAGACACATATGGTCTCATTAGATTACACTGAGGTTTGTGGTTGTAATGTGACAAAATACACAAAAACTAATATGAATACTTTTGCAAGGCTCTGTAGCTTGTGTTAACACTCGAGGTAGTCCAATTCAAATATATTTTTTGTTGTACGATTCAAAAAATAGTTTTTTGTTTTTTGGATCTCATCCAGGAACACAACATATAATTGTAACAGACTGAACACAGTTACTGGAATTCATTGAATAACATTAATTGTAATTGTTCTTACAGTCTACCATATTTTGACACGCAGTGCCCTTAGACATCTTTCATGGATGCTCCCATTACCAAAAATAAACACATGTTCTCATTCATCATGAGGGCTTGGTAAATTAAAAAGTGATTTCTTCATCAGGGTACATCACTGAGACGAACATCGACATTAGTCATCGATCTCATGGGATGCACTTTTACTTACAGACTGATGTCCTCACATGGTTCTCTGACACACTCATGACTGAAATCTTAATCTTACTGAAGACGACTGAAAAAGAAAAGTTTACTGGGGAACTTCCATGTGACAGATACTACACCAACCTTGAGCCTGAAGTTAAGAGAGCAAGATCCAGTATTGATCATTTTAGTCTATGAGTTAAGCTAAGATACAATTCTCAAAAACGTTGCGATCTAGTGCAGCTTAACAGTTTAAGCTTCTTTGTCATGAAACCGCACCAAATATGGTTAAGTAGCACTGCAAAAAAAAGGATAAAAAGAGGAACATATAATCTACAGTACTAATGACATACACCAAAATATCTGCAAGTGCAGTATTATAGTAATGAATGTCCTCTTTTGGCGATAGGCTAAACATATAGCATGTAGAGAGTATTGAAAAGTATGTGGTGTGCAGTATATCCATTGAATATTTCACTTGAATGTTTTTATTTATTTATTCTGCAGGGACTGCTGCAACGATGTGGCACAGTGGCTGTTGTGGAAAAAAATTTATCTAATCTCCAAATTGTTAATTTTACTAACACTCAGACATAACATTGCATGTTGATAAAACTAAAACATTACTTTACACCTAAATCTTTCATGGGTCTGAATAATTTTGGGCTGAACTATGCAAGTTACTTCTTGCCCAACTTGCAAAAACGGAAATATGTTTTCATTGTCATATCCGCACTTATGACACTCGCTGATCACTGTATCTTATGATGAACAACAAATTCATGCTCGTACACACGCACGCACCCACACCCACACAGGCTTCCACGCTGTCTTCTGATTGGCTGCGGATAGTCTCTGCGGTCAAGTGAATAAGGAGCGCCTCCTCGGGGCTGACGTGTGGGGCAGCCTATAAAACTCGATTTTTGCGGCAGGTGGCCTTCGTCGCCGCTCTGTTTGCACATTTAAGCTGCTCTGGTGGAAACATGGAAACTTCTGAGAAGTTTGAAACTGATATTCGGTTCGTCTGCAGGGGAACATTTGTCCACTCGACCAGAAGTGATTATTTCACTTTAACTTGAATTATTAGTGAAAACCAAAGTAAAGATTTGGAGCAAATATGTCAAACACAAGGCCTGGGAGCCAAATCCAGCCTGCCACTATTATTTATTTTGGCCCTCTAGAGGACCTCATAAAGAAAACCTTCATTAATAGTTGTGTCCTTAAACAATATATTACCAATCAGTTCAAAGCCGTTTTTATCTGTATGTTGCCAAATTACATCAATATGAAAAGATGTCCAATTTTATTTAATTTTTAGAAGTACTCATTGAATGTAAAGACAGCTATTTCTTAATATTTTAACAGTTTGTTAATGGGTAGTTTTATCCATATATTCCGTCACAACCAGTTCTTGTGGCTGAATGTGTATGTATGTCCATATATGTGTATAAATCTCTTTAAATGGACAACTCTGCCTAGTAACTTTCAGTTCTTTGTGTGTCTTGATCAGCATGTTTAAGGTTTAGAAATATATATTTTTATATATTTGCATTAGCTTCACTGAAACTAACACTGAGTCACGATCTTTAAAAAGATCGTGATTCTCTTAACTCTCGCCTGATTCATATTTTTCCATCAGATTGCGTTCATTGGGGAAGGCAAAGACTTACAGAAACTGTCCGAGAACTTTGGATTTAGCCCATCTGCAGTGACGCAACTGCAACAACAGTGAGTAAAAGTGTAAATAACTCGTGATGCAAAACTATTCAGGGCAGTTAACAAAGTTTGCTGAAAATGAAAATGAAAAAATACATGAAAATTTAAGTATATGTAGCAATAAGAGAAATTATTAATTTTGCATAGGCACCAGATGTTTTTTGGCATAAATGACACATTTTTACAGCTTGCTCATATTTTGCATATCTTGCAGTGAGTTCTTTATGCCTGGAATGATAGACACGCACATCCATGCATCCCAGTACAGCTATGCAGGCACAGCCCTGGATATGCCTCTACTGCAGTGGCTCAACATGTACACCTTTCCTGTGGAGTCACGCTTTCAGGACGTCGAGTTTGCGAAGAAGGTCTACACTCAAGTAGTGGTGAGTTGGCCTGCATATTTAAGCATTTTTGTCAGAACCTGCTTTGTACATAAAAGACAAGCAATGACCTTAGTCATCGATCTCATGGGATGCACTTTTACTTACAGACTGATGTCCTCACATGGTTCTCTGACACACTCATGACTGAAATCTTAATCTTACTGAAGACGACTGAAAAAGAAAAGTTTACTGGGGAACTTCCATGTGACAGATACTACACCAACCTTGAGCCTGAAGTTAAGAGAGCAAGATCCAGTATTGATCATTTTAGTCTATGAGTTAAGCTAAGATACAATTCTCAAAAACGTTGCGATCTAGTGCAGCTTAACAGTTTAAGCTTCTTTGTCATGAAACCGCACCAAATATGGTTAAGTAGCACTGCAAAAAAAAGGATAAAAAGAGGAACATATAATCTACAGTACTAATGACATACACCAAAATATCTGCAAGTGCAGTATTATAGTAATGAATGTCCTCTTTTGGCGATAGGCTAAACATATAGCATGTAGAGAGTATTGAAAAGTATGTGGTGTGCAGTATATCCATTGAATATTTCACTTGAATGTTTTTATTTATTTATTCTGCAGGGACTGCTGCAACGATGTGGCACAGTGGCTGTTGTGGAAAAAAATTTATCTAATCTCCAAATTGTTAATTTTACTAACACTCAGACATAACATTGCATGTTGATAAAACTAAAACATTACTTTACACCTAAATCTTTCATGGGTCTGAATAATTTTGGGCTGAACTATGCAAGTTACTTCTTGCCCAACTTGCAAAAACGGAAATATGTTTTCATTGTCATATCCGCACTTATGACACTCGCTGATCACTGTATCTTATGATGAACAACAAATTCATGCTCGTACACACGCACGCACCCACACCCACACAGGCTTCCACGCTGTCTTCTGATTGGCTGCGGATAGTCTCTGCGGTCAAGTGAATAAGGAGCGCCTCCTCGGGGCTGACGTGTGGGGCAGCCTATAAAACTCGATTTTTGCGGCAGGTGGCCTTCGTCGCCGCTCTGTTTGCACATTTAAGCTGCTCTGGTGGAAACATGGAAACTTCTGAGAAGTTTGAAACTGATATTCGGTTCGTCTGCAGGGGAACATTTGTCCACTCGACCGTTGAGGAGGCGCTGCAGATCCTGGAGGATGCGCTTCTTGGAGTGGACTCAGAGGGAAAGGTTTCGTAGCTTTTAATACATCTTGAAATCTTATTTATTATGTTTACTGTTAAAAATGTATTTGATTTAAAGCTTGAACAAAATGTAAAATACACACTGTTAAAGAAAAATGGCTTTGCTCTTCAGAACTGGGGTGAAACGATCTTGTCATGTAGAAATCACCAAGATGAACTCTTGACAGTTCCTCTCAATACAATGAGATACAATGAGAGCTCTAAAATATCTAAATAATATGTGCAGTAACTGGTTTATTACTGGTTGATTTTCAAGATCTGTCCAAAACAGGGATTTATTAATTGTTGAAAAGTTCTATAATAAATCTTCCACCGACGCAAAATAGAATAGAATAGAATTGAATAGTATTAAAGGGGATTTAGGAAGCAAACGTGTACAAACAAGTTGGAGCATGAAGATTCACATGGAAATTTGACAACAGAAAGTAAAACAATAAGAGACGACTGAACTGTAAGTGAAACAGACTGCCTGCTCCTGTTCCACCAGAAGTGATTATTTCACTTTAACTTGAATTATTAGTGAAAACCAAAGTAAAGATTTGGAGCAAATATGTCAAACACAAGGCCTGGGAGCCAAATCCAGCCTGCCACTATTATTTATTTTGGCCCTCTAGAGGACCTCATAAAGAAAACCTTCATTAATAGTTGTGTCCTTAAACAATATATTACCAATCAGTTCAAAGCCGTTTTTATCTGTATGTTGCCAAATTACATCAATATGAAAAGATGTCCAATTTTATTTAATTTTTAGAAGTACTCATTGAATGTAAAGACAGCTATTTCTTAATATTTTAACAGTTTGTTAATGGGTAGTTTTATCCATATATTCCGTCACAACCAGTTCTTGTGGCTGAATGTGTATGTATGTCCATATATGTGTATAAATCTCTTTAAATGGACAACTCTGCCTAGTAACTTTCAGTTCTTTGTGTGTCTTGATCAGCATGTTTAAGGTTTAGAAATATATATTTTTATATATTTGCATTAGCTTCACTGAAACTAACACTGAGTCACGATCTTTAAAAAGATCGTGATTCTCTTAACTCTCGCCTGATTCATATTTTTCCATCAGATTGCGTTCATTGGGGAAGGCAAAGACTTACAGAAACTGTCCGAGAACTTTGGATTTAGCCCATCTGCAGTGACGCAACTGCAACAACAGTGAGTAAAAGTGTAAATAACTCGTGATGCAAAACTATTCAGGGCAGTTAACAAAGTTTGCTGAAAATGAAAATGAAAAAATACATGAAAATTTAAGTATATGTAGCAATAAGAGAAATTATTAATTTTGCATAGGCACCAGATGTTTTTTGGCATAAATGACACATTTTTACAGCTTGCTCATATTTTGCATATCTTGCAGTGAGTTCTTTATGCCTGGAATGATAGACACGCACATCCATGCATCCCAGTACAGCTATGCAGGCACAGCCCTGGATATGCCTCTACTGCAGTGGCTCAACATGTACACCTTTCCTGTGGAGTCACGCTTTCAGGACGTCGAGTTTGCGAAGAAGGTCTACACTCAAGTAGTGGTGAGTTGGCCTGCATATTTAAGCATTTTTGTCAGAACCTGCTTTGTACATAAAAGACAAGCAATGACCTTCGTGGCAACTGAACAACATCTTTTACATGTCCAAACTTGAGGTGGTTTATGAGGTGGGTGGTATGACTCACCACCCAGGGCATCGTTCTGCTGGATGGTGGCAAAAACAAGTGTTACATATGGTTTACGCACCTAAACATGCGCCACAGCTGATCTGTTGATTCTTATACGGCATGTTGTTAAAGTGCTGATTCAGAGTTTGAAAGGAATTTGGTTCAAAATTTGAACTGTTTAGACTGGACCAACATTAACTGGATTATACTACACCGAACAGAGATTAAGTGCAGATTAGAATTTCGCTAACACTTCTGTCTATGACTAAACAAAAAAGAAAAAAAATAATCTAATTATTTTTTGGCACTTGAAGCTCCTTAGCTGAAACCATATGTAATAATTAATACATAAAAAATTCTTAGTTGTAGTTTGACATATTCATATTCATTGTTTACAAATGTGAAACCTTTACTCTATGCATGAAAACGAAACAGGAGCTCACCCTGGTTCTTGCCATCACTGAGTCAGTTGCATAGGTTGCAAACTCTTTTTGATTTTGTATTTGTTTGTGAAGACAGCTAAGCGGTTTTCATAACAGAAAAACTGAAGTTGCACAGTAGTAACGTTATTATGTAATACTTGGACTGTCTTCTTAGAAAAGGACTTTAAGAAATGGAACAACCACTGCGTGCTACTTTGCCACCATACACACTGATGCGTCTCTTCTGCTTGGTCAGATTGCAAGTAAGGGGTAAAACACACATACACACACAAACACACACACAAACACTTTAATGAAAAGCATTGTTTTAGAAAGAACTCATCTTTTTTAGTATTGTTTTTTATCTAAGCTGTGGTATGCTGTTCTCATGAACAAGAGCAGCAGATAGTACGGAAACAAGAATAAAATATATCTGTTAACCTGCACACACTTGACGTCAGTTTTAACTTGAACTTGAAGCGTTTTAGGTCTGATAACATTTTGATATAAAATGGTGAGGGAGGGGCAAGCCACAAAAATATAATTTGTCCTCTGAACTGTCTTGTAAGACATTTGATGTGTCTCAGAGATCCGTCTCTCGCTACGTAATACGTCTCAGCTAACTTGTGTCATTGTCTTATGCAGAGCAACTTAAAAAAATGTGTGGTCAGATACTACAAGTTTACACTTCTTTCTGCTACATGCACTATTCATATTTATTATTGAGTGAATGAAATAAAAAATAACATGACATGAAATGAAAGAAATGTGATCATCACATGTTTCTCTGGTTGTAAAGGACACATCACATTTTTACTTTCATTTACTTTGCATTTATTCTCCAGCTCAGGTGTCTTTGACAGCAGAATAGTCTTTCACCTTTATGCCTTGTTCTTATCATCTCATCTCACTGTATTGCACAATGGTGGACATGTTCTGCAACACATGTGCAATGCTGCAAACGTACGGAATCAAGCACGGGTCAGGCAGCCTTACGCCGTCATTTTATGTAAGCGGGGTCATTGAACCTTCGACTTTGCATTTTGTGGTTAAACTGTATGTGAAGAATTGTCAGACATCAGCACATTTCTGTGGCTGGGCACATATCCATGATCCAGGATTTTACAGCAATCAGTTAAATTCAGTTTATTTGGTTTCCTTTTAGACTTAGACTTAGACTGACTTTATTGTCATTTTGCATGCACAGGGTGTATACAGGCTGCTTCAGTGTTGTATTAAAAAGATACCATCTATACTATTAAAAGTAGTGCTATATTTACTGTATCTGTCTGTTCGTAGATGTTTAAACATAAACCACTCCATGTTTTTTCATCATTGGATCTTGTCTATCCCACCTTTTCATAATAAGAGACACACAGATGTAATACATAGATTCGATTAAGTTCCACTTTGGGTCCCAGATCCAGGATTTTGTTTTCACCCTTGGTACAAGGTCAAAAAATTATTGCCCTCCCTCTGTTTATATTTTTTCTTCTGCAGTCCAGAAAACAGTGACTACTTATCAGCTACAGGTAGACCTGAGTGTTTTTACCAGTTGCCAGGTTGTGATAGTGGCAGTAGTAGCAAGTAGTATCTTGAGAAGTGTGGCTTGTTTAGATTATAATTAATTTGTTGTGATCCCTCCTTGATGATATAAGGATGAACATGTTGAACAAGTTTGGACAGTTGGATCATCATCAGAGGATTGTTGTTATTTCTATTGAAACATGGTTGCCAAGAAACAGTCTTCAGTACTTAAGTAGTACTTGCTTTTAACATGTAAACACTGGTATTAAAGTACTTAAAATGACTCTTTCCCACTTCATCTTGTTCTGCAGTTAGCTTACTTGTGTATGTCTCCACATCTCATAAATAAAATGACCAGCAGGGAATAAACTAGTTCTTATTACTGGAGAAATACAAATTCAAAATATCCACTGTAAGCCTAATCTTGCTGCATAATAATAATAATAATAATAATAATAATAATAATAATAATAATAATAATAATAATAATAATAATAATAATGTGTAGTATACAAGTTATTTGGCTATAATAGCCAAATTGTTATAGAAATAAATCTATTATTGTCTTTCCACTCATACCAGATGACACTAATTAGGAAAAGCTTTGAACAGCTGCAGATTAGAGTAAACTTTTAATTTTACCGACGTGTTTCATCTGACTGATAGTGATATAAAATCATATTCAGTAAATTAGAATATGCATTCTGATGAGAACTTTTTCAGATTAAAGGTACTTTTTGAAAATACCAACTAGTATTACACTGGTAGGTAAAAAAAACGCCCCTTTCACTAAGCCTACTTGTCCTGCATTGGTCTTATATAACATTGTATTCTTGATTATCATGTTTTCATTAGTTGTAGGTGCATAAAAGAATAATCATTAACAGAAATACCAGCTTTAAGACATCAATCTATGTATAAGTAATCCATATACTATAATGTGTTTCACTTTGTGAACTGAGTTGCTAAAATGCATGAACTTTCAACAATATTTTAATTAATTGACTGTAATAATACTGGTAGTAATATTACTTGGTGTGGCCCAACTAGAGCTCTGACCCGAGTGTAATAGAGAACCTGTGGAGGGATCTAAATATTAGGGTTATGGCAAAGATGCCTCTTAGTCTTAAGACTTGAAACTCATCAAAATGCAAAATATAATCTAAATGTGAATATAAAAAGAATTTAACTGCTGCAAGGACATAAAATATTTCTATATTCATATAAATAATCTTTAACCTGCCATAGTCATTTAAGATCAAAATCAAAAATATATTTTTAATTATCACTTACATGACTTAACTATCTTTGAGAGTTATCATCCTCTTTTCCTATCAGAAATAAATATCTTGGTTAAATGAAAGGAACTTACCATCTAAATCTTGCAGGAGTATGAATAATTTTGATCACAAAGGACTACAATCACTGCTGTTTATTATAATGTAATGTATTGTTCCTATTGCATTTGCAGATGACTTTGGCCAGCGTGCCTTAGTAGGGAAAGTGTGTATGGACAGAAACGACGCTGTGAAGTGTTACAGAGAAACCTCTGAAGAGTCTCAAGAAGAGACATATCGGTGAGTGTGCTGATCAGTTCATTTACTGGACCTGGGAAACACCATGTACACTTTTGAAATTTTATTTTATTTTATTTAGACTTATTTAGAATTAGGACTTAGAACTTATTAATGCAACCAAATTACAATTATCTATTGCAAATCAGCTTTTGCAATAGATTTGCAAAAGCTGATTTGCAAATCAGCATGTCCATGTTTTTTTTTTTTCTTTTCTCTCGAAAGTTTCATCACAGAACTACTGAACAAAAAGGTAGGATCCTGTGAAAGAGTTATTAAGAAACTGGTCAGCACTGTTGTCTAACTTTACTGTTTTTGGGCTCGGGTTGGTTGGTGGTCCTAACAGTACCCCCTGGTGAAGCCAGTGGTCACTCCACGTTTTGCACCGTCCTGCACAGAGGCCTTGCTTGCTAAGCTGGGAGAAATTGCCAAGAATAACAAGCTGCATATTCAAGTGAGTTAACAGTGGCAACCTGATCGCAGATGATTTCTACTGCAGAACCTAAAATGATTATTTCTTTCTTTATTTATTTATTTCAGAGTCACATCAGTGAAAATCTTGAGGAGGTGGAGTTGGTGAAGGAGCTGTTCCCCAATTCGGAGTCTTACACAGACATCTATCACAAATGCAACATTCTCACAGACAAGGTAAGAGTGCAGTCCCATTCACCAAACACTTGGTAAAATGTGAATGCTTGCATAAAATCAGATGAACTGTTCCTGATGCCTTGCAGACTATTATGGCCCATGGCTGCCACCTCAGTGATGAAGAGTTGGTTCTGTTCAGGAAAACAGGAGCTGCTTTAGCCCACTGTCCCAATTCAAACATCTCGTAAGTTTTTACTCAGAACCAAGATAAGGTCAGAAATTTTCAGAACTCCAGATTTTATCTTAAAATTAGGACAGTAAGACGTGCAATATTATTGTTTAATCATTGAAGCTGAATAAACTGATTCCAATGCATTCCAGGAAATAGACAGATGGCTGTAAAAAGGCCAAAGAGACAGTCCACACAAAAAATAAGTTATTATTACAGTTGGTGATCTCTCTGTTTAACCAGGTTGTGCAGTGGAGTGCTGAATGTGCGCAACGTCCTGAATCACAAAGTGAAGCTGGGGCTGGGTACAGGTGAGTGAAAATGCTCAACAACAATATAAAGTCTGAGCAGGTATGCAGGTCAACTCAGTGTTAAAAAAGGGAACATTTCAGAGTTTCTTTGATGTCCGTCAAAAGTTAAATGAAGTTGCCTTGTCCAAGATACATGTCAGTGAATACTTGCATCCTTCTCTGTTTGTCTGCCATCAGATATGGCAGGAGGCTATTCACCTTCCATCCTTGATGCTATGCGAAGATCCCTGGACTCGTCCAAAGTCCTCACCATCCAGGACCCAGAACACAAAACACTCAGCTTTGAGGAGGTCTTCAGACTGGCCACACTGGGAGGGAGTCAAGGTGAGATCCAAACACAAATAGTTATTTGGCAACAGTTGTATCTATAGATATAGACCCTCTACATTGACTTACAAAACTTGTATGGTGACATACTGTTGGTTTTTCTGTTCGCAGCGTTGTCCCTGGATGAGCGAACAGGAAACTTTAAGGTGGGAAAGGACTTTGATGCCTTGAGAGTTAATGTGGCTGCTCCAGGCGGACCCATCGACCTAATCCAAAATGAGAAACCACAGGTAATGGGGTGATGTCCACGTATGTTGACACATGAAGTGCTCAAAAGCAAAAAACTCTATCTTAAGTATAACAGCAATCTGTAATCATTGGCTTTCAGATTCTTTTGGAGAAGTTCTTGAATTTGGGTGAGATTCAGCTTCTTTATGTATTTAGTCACTTTTCTTTATTTTAGTCTCTCAATTCTCATATGCTTCTCTCGTCCCTAACATGTCCCTTGGCAGGTGATGATCGAAACATTGTGGAGGTGTTTGTAGCTGGGAAGAAGGTGGTGCCTTTCAGTGAGGCATGAACAGACAGGACTTTGTTCTTCTCACATTGGTGTGACAAAACAAAAACACACACTATAGCTGCTTCATCTATGTTTTTGCACAAAAGTAGATTAATGGGAGTAAAATATGGTAGAAACAGGGATATTTTTAATATGCATATTTTAGGACAGAGTATGTGATTAAGTTCATCATTCTTTAGCCTGGATGCTGGACTTTTGATTGGGAAGCAAGGGATATATTAAACAGGAGGAAGTTTGTACAGATAACTGTGGCTAATAATTAGCCAGTGTATTTTCTTTGTTTGGTACTTTTGCACCTTCGCCATGTAGTAAATTACTCTCACTGAAAAAAAAAATCAAAAGAAAATCCATCCTTATTGCCTTACAGCTTAATTTATTTTGCCTTACCATATCAGAGGAAGTGATAACATAGGACTTGGTGCTTTTTATGGTGCAAGTACTGCAGTAGTTTGATGATACCATTTTCATAGACTTCCTGTAGAAAAAGTCTTTGTGAGGCGAAGGCTAAATTGTGCTATAATGGACACTCCAACTAATTCAATCATTCAAGCATTTAAAGCTGCAGAGGTGCAGGGATTGTATTTTAATGTGTCCTTGATACTTCTCTTTTGATTTTGTAGTGTTAAAGAGAAAATAGAAATGTTTTCAAGCACTCTTTTCTAACATGTTAAGGAATCCAAATCGTCCTCATGGCCTTATCACACAACTGTTTGTGATTTTTATCCTAAATCTAATCAAAAATGTTAAAAATGTTTGGTGTGAAGATGTTTGATTCAAGGGAATGTATTGATAAAGGATTTTTTTTTTTGTATTTTCTAATATTTTTACATGCATTTTTAATTATTAGGGAATTAGACTATATGCACTTTTCTTATTAACAGTATTTAAGTCAAGTTTGCTTTTTACTGAAGAAGTTGCTAATTTAATCTTCACGCAAGACAGTCTCAGGTGAGAAGGTCACACTTTGTGCTGTTTTTGATCTGTTACACAGGATAAAATATAAATAAAGGAAGTCACAGAGGCTGTTTTGATTGTATTTTTATGATGATTGGCTGCTGTGGTCTATTACAATTAGAACAGAAGCTTTGTGTACTGTGTTGTCTGATACACATGGAGAGGGCTCTGTTATGAATGAATCTGCGTACTGAACCTATTGAACCTATTATTGGTTTTACTAATAATTCAAATCTTATTCACAATGTCCATCCATCCATTTATTTTCTGTATACCTTTGTCCCTAGTGGGGACAGGATGGGTGCTGGTGCCTATCTCCAGCTAATGTTCCGGGAGAAAGACTGGGTTCACCCTGGACAGGTCGCTAGTCTGTCGCAGGACAACACAGAGACATACAGGAAAAACAACCATGCACACACACACTCACACCTAGGGAGAATTTAGAGAGAGACCAATTAACCTGACAGTCGTGTTTTTGGACTGTGGGAGGAAGCCGGAGTACCCGGAAAGAACCCACGCATGCACAGGGAGAACATGCAAACTCCATGCAGAAAGACCCCGGGCCGGGAATCGTACCCAGGATTCGATTGTAGCTTGTACCCCTTGTAGCTGCAACGCAACAGTGCTACCAACTGCGCCACTGTGCAGCCTTTATCCACAATGTATTCTATAATAATAATAATAGTATACTTACAAGTGCCTTATTTACAGCTGCAAAAACGAAAAAAAGGGGGAAAGATGTAATACAAGCCCAGCTACTGGAGGACAACAAAGGTTGTTCAGTTCAATGCTGCCCCACTCTGGTTTAAACCTATAGTTCAGATTGTTTGAATTGGTGTCCTGTGAGATAGTTAGCAGTAGTCAGTACCTTACTTGCAGAAGACAGATGTTTTATCAAAGAAAAAACTGAAGATTTATCTTATTTGGGGAAGGTTAGTTTCACTAAACAAAGTAATTTTCAGTCACAGTCAAACTTAGAAATGTCATGCCGATGTGAGCCAGTGCTTTGTGAGCTAATGGCAATCTTCTTTTCCACTTGAATAGTATGAGAATGTTTGGAGGAGGTTGGACTTAAACTTCAACCATTCCCTTTGTAACTTCTAAAGGATAGATTGGACTTCCTCATTATTTTTTTTTCTGAGGAAATAAGAGAATTTACAAGAAGTTCATTTTCCTGGATGTAGAGGGACATCTAATCCTTGAGAGATTGATGCATTTGAAAAACAAAAAACTATAAATATTTAGTTAGGCTGAATTAAATATTTGACTAAATGAGCAATGAATCATTCTGGCGTCTAGTTAAAGGTGTGTCCCTTCCACATCAATATATAATTGTTCCCATGTGAATAGCCTATTGTGGAGCTTGTTCCTATCTTCTAGATAAAATTGGCCTATGTTTCTATTTATATAATTGTGATACAAAAAAAAATCATACAAAAGCGGATGAATGGCTTTTGTGGCTTATTTCTAAAAATAAAGCAGTCTGTTTTTTTGCCTATTTGTTGCAGATTCTCATCTCTCAGTTTCTCTTTTCAATCTGTTTTTTTCATCATCTCAATGACTTAATGACATTTACACATAACTGATCATGAGACACAGACTACTGATGCAAGTCAGTAAGGAAATGAGACCTAGTTTTATCTGCCTTCATAAGCTGTGTTTCGCAGTAAGTAAAGCAGTAATAGTTGAGGGCCGCTCATAAAAATATATAATTATTTATTTAGTCGTTTATGTCTTCAAGAAAGAACAGTCTTGTTTGCACTTACTTTTATGTTCTCAATGAGGAACAGAAAGTTTTAGGAGGTCTTTTTCAGGAAGTGTGATTGCTTAATTATGTGGGAAGGATTGAGACCTGGTTACCAAAGGTTTTCTAGCTTGTCAATGGTCTCTAGAAAAATCATTTTCATATCCATGGGTCCTATTGCTCGCCCTGACTGAAAGATGAGATTTATGATGTGAAAACAGTTAGCAACCACCAAGTCAAACAAAAACGCTGTGGATGAAGAACGTTTTTTATTCCACAATGCGCTGAACAGCAGATCTAACAAGTTTTCACTCGTGAGTTGTGTGTGTTCATTTCCAGCAACTACAATGTTTTCCTTTAGATACATGATATCATGATAAATCTTTATTTATGCTTTCTGTGTTTTTCTTTTTTTATTTCACTCAGTAAAATGGGCACAAGAAGTAAACGCCTGCTTTATGTATATTCAGTGGTCGCAGTTCTTCTATAATCAGCAGTTCTCGAACAGTTCGGTTGTGTGTGCTTTCTCACATGTTTACGATGTTTAAATCGATGTTATTCACAATTTAGACGGCGAAGTGCCGACATGTCATAAATCTGACTTACTTTGAATGTCGTTGGAAATACCTGCGACCTTTGAACGTATCAGATACTACAGTGGGGACTTTAAGCCCTGCGTAATGTCTTTTAGGCTTAAATTGGGCTACTGTGAACCACTGGCTCATCCTCAGCGAAAGTTTTAACAGATTTAATGTTTATGTGTAATGCAGAACTGAAACCATAACTATTGTTTGAGAGACTGCATTGTTTTATTTGCATCCACCTGGAGGGAGAGCTCCCGCGAGACTAAACTCAGGTAAATGTTGCTCAAATGCCCTGAATGCTCAAATGTAATCAGGAAGTGACTTTAAAAATGCTTGTATGATCTTCGTTCTCGCCTCCATTCTTCACTTTTCCAGATTTCAAGCACTGTTAGATCTGGAAGGTATGTGTCCTTTGACCTCAACACATCTTTTGACCTTTTTCTCCCCGCCCCTCATTACCCGGGCTAAAATATTATTAAAGGCGATCACTGATGATTAATGTTTATGTTTGTATTTAGTTATGGTTTTGATAACCTTATTTTCTCCTTTAGTTTCTTTAGTGTTTAAGGCAGAATAATACTTTTGCATACTTTAGTTTTAGTTCCATTTTATCCGTGGTGTGTTTTTTACATAAATTATTTTTTAACACACTGAAAATACTAACTCATATTGGAAGTAAAGTGTGATTTTATGCATAAGGATTTCACAAAAGTTGTTAAAAATCGCTCTGAATATGGAAATTGCTCAGATTTGTGTGCATTTGGGTTAGTGACATCACAAGAGGCAAAAGAATCAAAATGATCAGCTGCCGATTAGAAATTATAATGGCAGACGATGATTAATTAAGGTTCAGTCTTATGTGCTTAACCCAAAGATTGACTCTTAAATATAAGACTCTAAAGCAAGTCTGGCTGTTACAATGACCTTACATGCCATCAAGTGCTGCAGAAGCCTGTTTGTAACCCACTTACTCAGGTCAGGGGTGTGGCAGAAGAGAAACACCTAAAACATGGAGGGCAGTGGTCCCTGAGGCCCAGAATTGAGAACCATTGCCTTAAACTGATACATGATTTCCAAGCACTGTAGCTCTCCATACACTCTGAACTCATATTACTTTGGTAAGTTTTCTCTCTTCTTCCCTCTGTTGTTGACAGGTATGATAGCGACAATATTGGCTGTTTGGGAGGTCCATTCATGGTGGGACTTAGTGGTTCGTAGTCATCAGCCACTGGATTAATGACTTAAAATGATTACGGAAACTCTGATACTTAAATGTGTCCGTTTCAGCCTGCCTCTTCACAAAGCATTTTCTTGTTAATTGTTGCTTTATGTGGAATAAATGGACTTATTCCATACGGGTGTTAGGGTAACGAATATGGTAAACACGTTTGAAGGATGACTTTGAATAAAATCGAATCTAATCGAATTCACAAATAACTTATCTATTCCAAAGGGAAATTAAATGTTGTAACTCATTAATTCAAATCCTTCAAAAAGTTATTCTAGATAGTGATGGGAAAGATCTCTTGTAGCAGTCTGTATTACAGTGAATTTGAAGAAGCCTCTGACTGAAGGCACTCTGTTTTCCCAAGTCAGTCTCATGAAGAGGATGGTCAGAGTTGTCCATAGTTTTCTTGATTTTATGAAGAATACTTCTTTGCGTCATTATCTCCAGAGATTCGAAACATGCAAACATAAGACGAAATAGGTAAAATGGAAATCCATATGCTCAAAAGAACTCTGATCAACTATCTTATGTGATGTCAGATGTGAGTGGAAATGTAGATTTTTATCTTGATTGAATAACTACTTACTGCAAAACAACAAACCAAATAGAAAAACTGTGTATGACATTGTATTTAGTAGGTGACCAAATATATAAAAAAAAAAGAAACAGATTGATTTAGAGAGAAATCCTACTGGTGACTTTAAACCTAGTTAGTTACAGTAATGAACCAATTTGTATGAAAAAAATCTGTTTAGAAAAACTAAACACCATTCCATGTTTATCGTGTTTTCTCATGTAAAAAGCTTTGTTCATGTGCAGAAGCGTTCAGTGTCTCCTGCAGCTCGGACACTAGCTCAAAGCCCATCATGCCTCTGTTTCGGGCTTTGGATGAACAGGCAGAGGCAAAGGCTCGGCCCAGGCGGAGGGGCCTGAGGAACACCAAGGCCACTGGAAGCTGCTGGAGGATGCGTGATGATGACCGGGTCCTTTCTCTGACACGCCTCTGCCTGTTGAGCCTCGCTGACAATATGAAGGACCTGTGGGTGAAAGACTATGCTGACAACTATCTTGATCATTATTCATTCAGATACATCATGGGGCCTTTCAATCTACTACGTGAGTTTGCGTGTGTGTGTCAGTGTTAATTGGTCACAGACCAAATAACAAAATAAAAATGTGTAATGCTTCTTTTGTTCTAGCACAGCATACCACAGTAAGGTGGAATGCTATGCAATGCATCACCTTATCACCAATATCCATTTTTCAAAGCAAAGCAGAATCAGAAACTGAAAAATGTGCTGCAGAAAGTTTGCTTAACCTTCTTTACATCTTTCCTTAATACATAAGGTATTAAGGAAGAAAAACATTATTCTTTGCCTTATCACAATTGTATTAATAAGCTTAACAATCTTATATGTAAACTAGTTTATGCTAGTAGCTTTTTTCTTGACTTATCAACAAACATGTCTCATTTCACTGGGATGTTCTCTTGTCTTTCCTATTGTAAACAAATAGTCAGAGAAATGGCACTAAAATAGTACTGTAAAAAAATGGCTGATATTTTCTATGTCTCTGATTGAAAGTAATTTACTATAATATCACGGACCTGTGTCTGTAATCACAGCTGGTGAGCTGGTGGAGGAGTTGACGTGGCTGCTGTCCAATAGAAAGCAGCTGTCTCGGGCAGCGCTCCACCTCCTGCTGGTCCCCCACCTAAAGGGTCTGTCCCTAGAGAGGTGTCCTGGCTTGGTGACCCCGGCATTGTGTGCTCACATTGCTGCCCGCTGCCAGGTAAGATCCAATAATTTTATTTTATCCTAATTCTATCCTCTTCTTTTTACATAACATACTAATCTTTACACCTACTCATGTGGACTTGGTTTATTTCAATGATAAACATTAAGTATATCTTCCATATTCGTAAGTTGCATATTGTTTGAAAAGATAATTAAGTTTTAATTAGGTTTAAATTTAAGGTAATTAAGCTTCCCTAGGAAAGATATGACATAGAGCATAAGCACCAGAACAACACTGTAACATAGGAGACCCTGCCAACAGCCATCAACATCTATAATGACTTTCTGATCAAACTCTAATAATCAGATTCTTCGGTGTGTCCTTTGTCTGGATTAATTTGAAAAGTAAATGGGATTGTATGAATGCATACTGTCCTTTTAGATATTTCTTTAAAAGAAATGGGTTTTGCTTTTCTCTCAGGGTCTGCGGAGTCTGGACCTGTCTGGAGCACAGCAGCTACCTCCAAAGGCCCTCTGTGAAACCATGTCCAGTCTACCTGCTGTGCGGTCGCTGTCCTTGGCCGGCATGCCTTGTGACAGGAGTGTGATCCAAACGGTTGCCCGCCACTGCCGTTTGCTGCAGCACCTCGACGTGTCCCGCTGTCACCTCCTCTCCCCGGCTGCTCTGCTTCCTCTCGGTGGTGTGGTTTTGAGGCCATCCTCGTCCTCCTTTTCTTCAACCTCGTCTCCTCTCCCGCTCAGCAGCCTGTTGGCTCTGGATATTGGGTTTGGGGAACAGGAAGAAGACTCTACCGTGGCAGCAGCCTATCTCCTTCTCTCTCTGCCTTGCTTGAAAAGAGTGGCCTTGGAGGGCCTTGGACCGGCCTGCCGTCTCATCGAGCAGAGGGAGTTCAGCCAGGCAGATGAATTTGCTGACAGGGAAGGTGTTTCCAGCCTGCACCTCGTGTGGAGGGAAAGGCTGCTCGGGCAGAGCTCGGAAAGTTGGATGACGATGAGAGGGAAAGAATCTACTGATAATGGAGAGGTGGAGAGCCCATTATTGGAGGACGGCTGTGACACTGAAGAAGATTTAATCAAAGATGAGTGGCCTTTTTGCTTACAAATCCAAACAGAGGATAGGATGCAGAATTTGTCCCAGTCAGGCCTGATCCTGCAGCTCAAAGACGTTAAAGGTGTAACCTGTGAGTCTCTGAGGAGTTTAGGAAATTTGTGTCCAGGTTTAAACTCTTTATCCCTGAACATAGGCAAGCAGGGGCCACTATTAACTGCTGATTTCCAGACGTGGTCAGGCCAGCTGCTCAATCTTTCATTTATTTACTCTGGCCCAGTGGTAGATCTTCTTCCTGCCTTGCAAGTCGCAGGTTGCTCACTGATCTCTCTGACGTTGGAGGAGGTGAAAACCAGGACTGACACCCCACTACTGGAGCTCATCAGAGTCTGTCCCAGACTCAGAGACCTCCTTATCTCTGCTGAGCCTCCTGCTACACCACAGTATGAAACTAACGACAATCAGCAGGATGATCAAGATCTCCCAAAGCTGCCAAATCTCCGCTCTCTCAAGCTCAGGTAATTTCAACTTTGAATCCCTGCTCTCAATTTGTGCCTGTTTCTAACCACATCAGATCATGTCATGACAAAGCTGCAATACACTTTACAGCCAGACACAGAAACAGTGTGTTGATGATATAATGGAAAACATAGAAAGACAGAAATATCTTAGCTATGTTTTTTTGTTTTCTTGGAATTGTTACCAAGTGTAATGCTGTTCTCAAAAATTGTCCAAGCAATAGTAGCTAACAGGACTTCTTGTGGCAATCATACAACAATGACAAAGCACCCATGAGGAAATGTTGATGAAGTCACTGCAGTACTTTGGTTCAGATATTTTGATTGTACGCAGCAGTACAATTTCAGGCTCATACTAAGAATTGAAAAAGTGAGTAGAACTACCAAGGCAACCAATAATACTAATTATTTTCTTCTGCTGCTTTTGTCTCTCGAATCTCTGAAGTTTCTCCTATGAGCACAACCAAATGAAGCCCTTGATGTACTGGATGTCCCTAAAGGAAGTGATCAGGTGTCTCCTGATTGGCTCTCCTTTACTCGAGAATCTCTCTTTGATCTCCTTGCCGTGCCCTTTAAACTGCGTCATACAGGACACCCTGCGTAGTGTGAATCTGGATATGAATCCCAATGCAGATTCCTCTGGCTTACCGCCACCGCCACTTGGAAGGATCGAGCATATTGATCTGCTGCGAACAGATGTGCAGATGAGCACTGTGAAGAGCGTGATGCAATTGAGCAAGAGGCTCAAGTACGTGGATGTAAGTTACTGCTGGCGGATCAGTCAGCGTGAGTGGCTAGACTGCAAGAAGTTCAGACAAGTCGAAGTTGTCTGGGTGTAATAAAAAGAGGGGAGGATTTTAACACTAAGGCGTCTTATAGGGAATCAAAATACACTTTTACATGTTAAATTGTATATTTATCATAGTCTCTTTGGATAATTTATGTTTGTTTTTTGTAACAGACTGATCTTTTTAATTCACTATTATGGAAAGTTGTATTTTAATAACCAATTTATATTAACTTTACCCTCTGAATATACTTGTGACGCGACTGAAAAACAAACATTTAAAGTGTTTGAGAAATCATGTGGAAATCACCATATTTTTTTCTTTTTATGAAACTGACAATAAATTCACATTGGATTGAAAGCAACAATATTTTATTTTTTTGTTTCATTTATATTTTTAGTTGTATTTTAGTTTTTATCAATAAAAACAACATTCCAGGAGTCACTGGTTGCAGTACATTGCAGTAACAAACTATTATGACACTATGACTTATTTAGAGACAGAAACCCAGAACCTGAAATGGGTATAATTGAAACCCTAATGAGGTACAGCACTCCATATTTATGTGACACTGTTACAAATACAGGTTTAATGAAAACTGGAGATGTGGAGCAAGTAAAATACTTGATCCCCACCCAATTTTCCTGTCTAAATGTCACTTTTGGGGAAGGAAATCTAGCCTAATCTTTGGCTCATTAGGGTTTGATCTAATCTCAGTCCAAGTTAAAATCTTCTTTTAACAAGACAAGTAATGTCTCCCAGTCAAATTTTTTGTCCCTGATACTGATATTTATCGTTTGGAATTTGGTAACATGGGGTTAGAGTTTTATACTGCATCCAAATTAAAGCCATGCATATGTATAAAAACTCGATAGCTTCAAAAGTACAATAAAATAACACTTTACATTTCCAAGTTAAAATGCACGTAACTCTGCGCTACAGTATCTTTTTTCTTGACTAAAATATTTTCACCCAGAAGGACTTCCAGCATGGACCAGTGGCTTGTTTCTAAACATATATATGATTCAATACATATAGCCTGATAACATTTTTTTTAAGCAAGAAAGTTTGTTGAAGTGAAATGCTAACACCAGCATGTTTACTCTCTGTTTTGATATGACTTGTTAGTAAATAGACTCCTAGTATGTTTGAATGTAATTCTTGTTAATTATGTGCTTGCAAAGCATACAGAAAAAAATATTCACAGCTTTGTAAACATAGTGCTAACTTTAAACATCGTGAAATGTAATGACTAGTGTTCCAACTGCTAGTGTTCCCTTACATTGATATCTGTCTTGAGTATGCAAAGCATTTCACATGGCAAAAACTGACAAGGGCTGGACATCCATCCATCCATCCATTGTCCCACGCGTATCTGAGATCAGTAGATATGCCAATTCGTGTCTTACACAAAATAATAATAATAAAAACTTAAAAAGATGCAATGCAACACAACCAACATGATAGTCAAAAGAGTTTCAACATTTTAATAAATACGTTTAATTATAAAATATATTGAAAAAACGTAGGTTTACATGTCCAGAGATATCCAATTGAACAACAGTAGGAATTTTCTCACGATTAAGTTCTGAAGATGTGATAATAAAACTCGGAACAGTTTGTACCTGCACGGTTTCCGTATTTTTTGTTCGACACAAGCGCAGTTCACAGCCGGGAATGTGCGCTTGTTTTTTCCTCAAATTGAGCGGACCTTGTAGCAAAACACGTCTCAACTAGAGGCTGTGAAAGGAAAGAAAACATACTGGTTGCAGGCTTATGAAATAAAATATATACAGCATTTGATGTAAGCTGAAAACTCCCAATTTGCTGTTTTATATAGAAACAGCTTATAACTAAACTGAGCTCAATCGAAAGACGGTCTACGCGGACATTAAAACCAAGCACACCTTTTACACGTTACACGTCACTTAGCAAAGCGGTGCTGCTCGTTTAATGTAAGTTAGCCAGCGGGGAGCATCTGGATCATGTTTCCTGGAAAATACGGTTGTGTTTGTGAGTAACTATTTCTCTAATACAATTCATTGACATATAAAATTATTGCCATTAACGCTAAGGTCAGTTAAATTATTAATTTTCGTCGCTTCTCCTTGCTCTTTCCTCCTATCACACTGTAACCTACGAGACTGAACATAAAAAACGCCTGCGTTATCTAACATTAACAGCTACTTGCTTGAGATTTAAATGTTTCTTTTCTCCTCCTTTCCATTACGAGCTTTTATTTGTTTTCTTCAATAGCTGAAAACTATACAATTACGCCTATTTATCTCTTTAAATCCAGAAACTGCTGATCAATTTCATGTGTTTGTGGGCCCTTCAAAAAGTGGAAGTCCTGTACAGTTGTTGGTGAAGGCTATAAAGTTTTTATTTCTGCTCTTTCTTCAAGGCTATAATGATGGATGAACCAAGGATTATGGAGCAGTGGAGTCGGACAAATCTGCTTCCTAGAGAAGACTGATGAATAATAAATCCAAAGGACTATCTGCACAATGGGAAGGTAATTGAATGATTGGCCTGTATTTATCTGGAAATAAAGGCCTACACACTATTCATATCCCTTGATTTTTCTCACATTTTGTCATATTACAATCACGTTAAATACATGTGTTACTATGATACACCAAGTTAAAATCCAGTACAACCACTTGCTTTCAGAAGTTTTACAATCTGTATATATATATATACAATCAAAGCTATAATGAAAATGATTAGATCAAAGGTGCTCAAAAGTAAATCTTAAAGGGCTGTAAATAATTTTTTTAATGAGTCACAGATCCATTTATTGTAGTCCAATCTGTGTGAGTAGTTCTTTTGCGAGGATGAATGTTCAGAGATTGGATATGCAGAGAGTTCCCAAAAGAGACTGAGCTGTAGTTGCAGCAATAGGTAGTACGACAAAGTATTGATTTCTAGGGCCTTAGTAGAAATGGACTTTGTTTTTCAGATTTTTATTTGTAAAACATATTGAAAACCATGTTCCCATTTTTCCCTGTGCATCACTATTATAAGCTGCTCAAAATCCCAATAAGATGCACAGAGGTCTCTGGTTGTCAAGTGGGAAAATGAGCATGATTACATTTTCAATACAGTCTCTGCAATATCCAGACATGCAGCATTGAGGCTCTTATATTTTTATCTTTGAACAGGATCGGCTTTTCATGCCTTTTCCCAGCGTCATGGCACTTCAGCCTGTCGTCCCAGGTTCTTCCTCGGCTTCTGACTCCTTCCCTCCGACAACTTCTCTTCATCGGCCTGGTGCTCTGCCTGATAGGACTGCTCTACCTGTTGCTCGTTGCTGTAAATACACACACCAGCTGGATCGGAGAAGAAAACCCTTTCCATCGGTACTCTAAACTAGGAGCTGGTACTCTGGTGTGGATCCCCTAGAGCTGTAATCGAGTTAATCTTAGATATTTGTCACTCATAAGGCACCTGGCGAGAGTTACTGACTTGGATGCGACGGATACAAGCAATCCCAACCTGAACTACGGCCTGGTGGTGGACTGTGGCAGCAGTGGCTCCAGGGTGTTTGTGTACTGCTGGCCCCGGCACAACGGTAATCCCCGTGAACTGCTGGACATACGGCAAATGCGAGATCAACACCGCAAGCCAGTAGTCATGAAGATCAAGCCTGGTAAGAAGCTTACTGATCAACTTAAGGAAGGAAATGCAAGCGTATTTTGCAACTCACTTTACTAATGTATTGTAAAGCAATACAAACCATACAAAATGCGGTTTTATTGCATAATACAATTGAATATTATATTTTTGTATGCCTAAAGTAAAAATGTTTTTCTTCTTCATGTACTTTTCCTAAAGGTATAGCTGAATTGGCTAAAACACCTGAGAAGGCCAGTGACTACATAGATCCACTTCTAAGCTTTGCAGCTCAACACATCCCCAAGCATAAGCACCAGGAAACTCCTCTGTACATCCTGTGCACAGCGGGAATGAGAATCTTACCAGAGAGGTAAAAAAAAAAAAATAACAATGTTAGTGTGACAGAAAAAAAAAAGATTATTGTTTACATTTAAAAAACATTTTTTGTGTATGTGTTTGTTTTTTCTCAGTCAACAAGAAGCCATTCTGGAAGATCTACGCACAGATATCCCAGTTCACTTCAACTTCCTCTTCTCTGATTCCCACGTGGAGGTGATTTCTGGAAAACAAGAAGGTAAATTTAGAAACTATAGAGCAATACTTCATTTTAACATCATTGTAACTTTAAATATACTCAAACATTTACACAATAACTTAATATTTAATATGTTTGTGTTTCAGGTGTCTATGCATGGATTGGAATAAACTTTGTCCTTGGGAGGTTTAACCATGTGGACAATGGTGAGAAGTTACTCAAGTGTACCACTTCAGAGTGACCTAATTTGGTTAAGCCCATTAATTGCATGACACACCTTTAGTGTGTGACATCCCTTCTCTTTACTGTCAATTTTTTCTCTGCTGTCAAGATGGGGAAGCTGTGGTGGAGGTAAATGTTCCCGGCACCGATCATCAGGAAGCGCTGATGAGGAAAAGGACCGCGGGTGTCCTGGACATGGGTGGTGTCTCCACACAGATTGCATATGAAGTGCCCAAAACTGTAAGCTTTGCTTCTCCACAACAGGTTATTATCTCCAACCAATTCTGTCCTTGTTCTGTCTTTGGTGGCTTATGCTTTGTTTTTCTCCCCCTCTCCCTTTCCAATTTTTGTTACTCCTTGGTTAACACCTCTCTGAACCATTTTGTCCTGTGGAGCTGGTCTGCTCTCCATCCATCACTGTTGAAAGCATACTGTAAGGTTGTTGCATGACCCTCCCCATGTGGCTGTAATATTGAGAACATTAACTTCTCAGTATACATTTCTTTTATAAGATTTGTAAGCGCTAGATGTTACAACTGTATAGAACTTTGTCTTTATAGTGGCTTTATCTTTAAAGTATTCATTGTACTTGGATTTTTTTAATATTTTGTTACTGGAGTGGAAGAAAAATGATACACGATTTTTTATAATAGTGCACATATAAAACGACTTTACAGATAGACATTAGAACAAATTATTAAACAAGGTTTGAGTAGTACTTTTTATGTATCTATGTTTAAAATCATTAGTTGATTTGTTGTTTTTAAGGAGTTTTTGTTGTTGTTATTGGGTATTGTGTACTGTTTGTTGATGTTCTTACAAACCTCTGAGGCCTTCCAGAACATCTGTACTTTTTCTAATGAAGATTCATTTACACACAAGTTGAGTATTTATTGATTTGTAATCAACTTTTAAAGCCAACTGGTTTCCCTAGATTTTATTTAGGTGTGTTAGAGTAGAGGGGGTTGAATACAAATGCCAACCTCATGTTTCAGATGTTATTTGTGAGATATTTTGAAAATCATGTATTATTTTGCTTTCGCTTCATAATTATGCACTACTTTGTGTTAATCTATCACTTAAGATCCCAATAAAATCTTGAAATTCTTGGTTGCAAGACTCCAAAATATAGAAAAATTAAAGGGACATTTTATCTCTTTCTCACTTGTTCATCTTCCACAGGAGGAAGTGGCCAAAAACCTACTTGCAGAATTCAACCTGGGATGTGACGCTCACGTCACCGATCACATTTATCGTGTTTACGTGTCCACCTTTCTGGGTTTCGGAGGAAACGCTGCACGCCAAAGATATGAGGAGAATCTCATCAGAAAAACTGCAGCTCGAAACAAGTGAGACGCACAGTTTGTCACTCTGTCCTGCTTTCAACCTCCCTGAATTGTTTTTGAGTATTCGGTGCTCAAAGCTACACACGTTAACTTCTTGGTTTATTGACCTCTCTAGACTCTTGGGTGAGCATGTTGGCGAAACAGCAGAGTCTCCCCTGCTGGACCCTTGTCTCCCCACCGACCTGCTGGATGAGATCGGACCGTCTACACAGAGGCTCCACCTTCGGGGGACCGGAGACTTCGACGAGTGCAGACGGATTCTGCAGCCATTCCTCAACAGAACCAATGACACCCAAACGTCCCTGAGCGGCATCTACCAGCCAGCGATTGACTACAGCAACAGCCAGTTTTATGGCTTTTCAGAGTTTTTCTACTGCATGGAGGACGTGCTGCGTATGGGCGGGGATTATAATGCTTCTAAATATGCCCGAGCCGCCAAGGTAAACGCTGTAGGAAAACTTATTTATAGTGTCTAAATGGTTGTATCTGTTTTTTTGCTGCCCATGCAAATAAATTGTATAGCTTTAATCCTGAAACAGAAATGGGTCTAGAAAGATTAAAACTACATTTTAAGTTGGATAAGGTTTTCACGTCTTTTATAGAATAGTTTATAATTAAACTAATCAATAATTTGTGTATTTAAATTGTGTTGCAATGCTCTTCCTCTATACTGTGCTTTTGTTCCATTCACAGGGTTACTGTGCCACCCAGTGGAAGACACTGAAGGAACGCTTTGATTCTGGTCTTTATGCATCACATGCAGATTTTCACCGGCTCAAGTAAGTCGCACACAGATTTATCAGATGGTTTGTCAAGGCAATAAAAACATGATAAAAACATATGACTGTTGGCTTTATTCAAATGTCTGCAGGTACCAGTGTTTTAAATCAGCGTGGATGTATGAAGTTTTGCACACGGGTTTCTCCTTCCCAACCAATTACAAAAACCTGAAGACAGCCTTGCTGGTCTACGATAAGGAGGTCCAGTGGACTCTTGGAGCTATTCTTTATAGAACGCGGTTTCTCCCTTTGAGGTAAGATAGAATGTCTTTTACAATTGCGCTTCTCTTAGTTTGGATTCTTATCGCTCTGATGTAATTTTATCTTCTGAAGTCCAGTCTGGTTGAGCCAGTTTTTCATTGAAACTAGACTGTCATAAGAACGATTCCTACTTTACACATGTGAGAAGAGAAATCATTAGTCATTGGAATTGGCTGCTAACATTCATATATTTAAAAAGATATAAAGAAAAATGATTGTTCATAGCTCGGAAATGAGACAAGTTTTCAGAAAGGTGCGATATGTTGCTTGAATAATGACTTCAGGTATTTGACGAATTAAAGAGTTAATATGACAGAATGAGCGGCCTGTAAAGACTTGTTTTATTATCACGTTCCAAACTCACCTGGTAGTGCCGTTCCTGTTTTCTTTTCCTTCAGGGACATCCCACAGGAGAGTCTGAAAGGAGCGCACTCTCACTGGCGACACAGCTTCTCCTTTGTCAACAACCACTACTTGTTCCTGGCTTGTTTTTTTATCGTGTTGCTCTCCATTATACTGTATTTGCTGAGGCTTCGCCGCATCCATCGCCGTGTGGCGCAGCCCTACACTCCCTCCTCTGTGCCGTGGTTGGAAGAGGGCCTCGGCTCACCCTCTCTCCCAATCAACCTCTGAACTTTGGGCAGCATGAGCAGGTTTATAACTTTCCCAAGTTGAACTCCACTCCTGTCAGACTGTCCGATTTATTTTTTTTTTTTGGTGGTCTGCTCACATATCCTAATAGCTGTTGAGCTGGAATTAGATATTTGGATAAAAGGGGAAAATTTTTCATATATCTTTGGATGAGAGATACTATATTGCTTTTATTATTGTTTCGCCTGCAGCTGCCTTCAGGAGTTTTTGTTTTTTTAAATGGTAAACACAAAATGGTACTTTGCTTTGTAGTTGATTCACACCCTACTAGACTGTACTTTGGCTTTCACCACACTGGATGAATATATCAGATGTTTTAAGTTTTTTATGTTTTTTGCCTTTTTCATGTGCATTTTTTTGTATTTTTATTTAATTTCGTTCTGTTTTATCTTACTTTTTTTTTCCATTTCTCATTGTTGTCAAATAGAAAAAGCACTCTCTACAGAAACCTTAAATGCAATATGATTTCTCCATTTCATTGGAAGCACTTTGCACTGCAGTTAATCTGCATGGCCTAGAGGAAGCAACTTTTTGGGTGTATTTGTCCCTAAACTTTTCTATTTCATATTTATGTTGGAAGATATGAAGCCTTTCACAGCTGTAATAGTGCAATACATGTCTTGTCACTGCTGAGGAAATCTTTGAAAACCTGTCTGCCATCCTAACGAGAGAATCAGTCCCCCTGCTGAAACTATTGCTCGACTCTTTGGTGAGTATTGTTACTTTAATTGGGGCTTCATTTTCAGAAGCCATTATATCAATACTGTGAGGAAATTGTAAATCAGAGCGTGTGTTATTTAAATAAAAATGGTCTACTCGAGTGTTTTCGCAGGCGAATGTGAAATAACTGTTGTGACATTGCAATACAGGAATAATAAAAGTTTTATGAGATAGCTGCTTCCTGATTTCATGCGAAGGAAAACAGAATAATTTGTGTATATCTGTACAGTGGAAACCAGACATTTGCATGCACTATTTTAACGCCTAACATTATGTCTCACTGTCTGACATTAAAGCAGACTACTGTCCTTTAAGGTTTCTGGTCAGTTAGTATCATAACAGTTATTTTTTTCTTGCTAAATGCAGGAATAATTAACTTTTTGAGAATAAAAAACCCCCAAAAAACTTTCTTCACATTCTGAAGTCTACATATTTCCTTTGAAACTGTGTAGTGACACATGCACTTATTAGTGTTAGATAGAATATACTTTAGTTTTAAACAGGTATAGTATTAGAAATGCAACAATTTGTTAGCTTTTTTTCTCATGCTGTTCATAAAGTTTAAAGTTCTTTCACTGAGATGCCAGACAAAATCCAAGAATGACTAAAGTATCCAGTGGCTGTTTCAAGTATAGAAGCACTGCACTGCCCCTCCCCCACATACTGCTGCTCACTGCTTGCTTCTCTTGGGTTCTTCACATTACAACTGAAATTAACATGTTATTTTATCAGCAGTTTAAATAATTACACTTTTCTCTTTAGTTTAAAAGTTATATTTTGTTTCTTTTATTATTTTTTGTTAAAATGTTTTTTTTTTTTTATTAAGGTCATACTGAGTATCTTACTCCTCATGTGACTAGTGACTAAAACAACAAGATAAGTATTTCCTTCAGAATACCAGACATTGTGTTTTGAAGGAGGGGTTTAATGATGGCATTAAAAAATAAATAAATACGAGACTAAATACGTCTACAGAAAAAAACTGAAAAACTAAACTTACTGACTCAAGATTGTCAAGCAGGATAAGATGTGTGATTTGAGAGTTTGTGAGCGTAGATGTTCTATGTGAAACTACACTGAAGCGTCTCTTTCAGACATGCAGATAAACATACAAAAATGCTTTATCAATAACACCCCATGTGACTCTGCAGCGTGCTTTGTGGTAAGAGCTTGAGTTATTGTTGTTTTAAACTTCTTAATTGCTTCAATAGAATTGAAAAATCTTTCCTTCCTGTCACTGTAAATTATATAAATGCGACCTTTAATAGAACTTTTTATACTAAAGTTCTTTTCGTCTTTTTCTTATTGGCTTTTATTTCCTAACTTTTATTCAGATGTTTGGTTTATGATGTTGAGAATTTCTCCGTGGGGATTAATAAAGTAATTCTGACTTTCTGATCAAATAAATTCTCAAGTCAAGAATTTTGGACAATTGACAACTTACAAACTTGAAGAAGCAAATGTGTGCCGATGCCCAATGGATCTTCAGTCTTCTCAAAACAAACAGTAAGGCTTTATTTCCCAAGACAACAAATGCAGCTAAAATATAACAAAATATTAACAAAACGTAACACTTCTCATTCAAAAGCTGGAACTAAAGCATAAATGTGGCGTTTCTTTTTGATAAGACTTTGTTTTCCACTTCAGGCTGTTTCATGTGACTGTCCACATGATTTGCCGCAGGACTGATGTTTGCAGATCCGTTTGTTTGGACTGAAGAGGCTTTCAGGTGAGAGGGTTTGAAAAGCTTCACTCATTTTCATCGTTTCCTTCCAAAAGCTTGAACTTTGGGAATTAATGTAGGATTTGGTTTGAAAAAAGAGTTGGATAAAGTAACTTGTCAATATAATATAATATAATCATCATTTAAACCATCCTAGCAGCCCAAACATCAAAAGTCTTCTTAATTTTCCTCACTTTCCAGAGTGTTGCATGTGTGAAAATATTTGTGCTCTGCAGATTTCTTCTGTTTTGCTTTTTTGCCTGTTTCTGGAAAAAAAAGAAACAGACAAAAATGTATGAATCTATCATATCCTTGAATGATACATTGTCAGTTGTCCAAAAAAACTTGGTTGCTACATATATAAGTCTATGTTGGCTTGAAGAGCCTTTTTTCCTCTTTATAATTTAAATCACTATATATCTAATTATCTTTGTTTGATACAAAAAAATGTTCCATAATCTGGAAAAAGCAATATATATATATATATATATATATATATATATATATATATATATATATATCTTAAAGGAGGTAAGTACTTTTTCAAAGCTTGCTGACTCTGTAGTCTATACAAACAGAAACCCTCCTTAATTTTCCCAGAGTAACCGTATGACTTTTAGGTAAAGAGACAATAATTTTGCAGATAATTTAAGATCTATATGTCTTGACTTAATACGACTGTTATTCTTAGTTTTTAGTTTTGTTGTCAGTTTTCCACAGCACCCTAAGTAGTCTATGTGTAGATTTCAGTTAGCATGGTTTGTCAGAAGTAACCTCCCCTTTCAGATAGGGCATTTTGAAGAAAAGATTTCTCCATATTATTGAACAAGTGTTCTCCGGCAGTGAGACCACACCTGCTTATCTACTGAACCAGGACTGGGCAAGGCCCGCGGTTCTGTCAAACTCATTCAAAACTTGGGAGGCTCAAATTGTTTCACCGGCTGAGCTTTGAAGTGGAACAGGAATTCAACACAGAAACTTGTCATTGGTCGCTCAGAAAAGAGCCCGCCCATTATCTCACTACGTGGGATTTGATTGGTTTACGTTGCCGTCAGCCACGCCTCTCTCTGGCGACGTCCTACGGGCGCTGTTGGAACTCCAGTAAGTAGGGGCGATGTTGTGGTTATCCATGCCGCCGACACATTCTCCGATCATTCTCTTGTGCGGAAGGCCACCTGTTGCGAGAGCTCCCCACGCATGGAGTTAAGCTCGGGCCGTGCGGTGGCAAGGCTGGAGATGTCGCAGGTCCAGAGCGAAGACGGGGAGCCTTTTAATGAGAGCAGCGACGGGGACTACGAGAGCTTGCCGCCTCATGTCTCCGTGACGACCCACATGACAGCCGGAGCCGTGGCAGGCATACTGGAGCACACGGTGATGTACCCCGTGGACTCTGTCAAGGTAACGCCGTCTTCAGAGGCTGCTCGGCTGTTTCTGTTCTCTCCCCGGCGGCTCAAACTCTAACCAGCCGGAAAGGGAGACGCCGAGTGCGGGGAGGATGTGCTAACAGGCGTTAGCCGTGAAGTCTTCGGGCTGCCCATCCTTAGTTAGCCTCGGTGTTAGCTCATCCAATTACTGCAGCCTTGTCGCTTCAAATAGACTGATCGAACAAGTTAAACTGGTCAGCAAAGTAAATCAGAGTAGAAACAAAATGTTTCCCTTCAACTGAAGAAGTTTTGCTCTTTTTTTTGGTTTTGCTTTGCTACTTAATAACTTTGCTAACCAAACAAGCTTACTCAAAGCCCACTTTAACATTAAAAAGAGGACATTCACCAAGTTTCTATCTAAGCTATCTCGCAATTCAACTATAGTATTAAAACGAGATGTAATAATAGCCATACGATTGAGAATCTACTCAAATAAATAATGTTAACCAAGTTTTTCTCTGACATTATTCAGGCTAGGTGAAGGTCAAGGTTTTGTTCGGTTATGATAGATGTCAAGCTTTGAATGAAAAGCTCAAACCACAACTCTGTTACTCCCTGTATTAAAGCGTAAATAGTACTTTATTACTTTGCATCTTTGACTGTGCACTTTCATAAATCGCACGCTTGTAGCCACTAGATTCATTGACTGATATTCAAACTTTAATCTTATCTCAATTAGGGTGTGAGCTTTACTTAAAGAGTGCAGGATTAGAGGACCAAACCATCTAAATCTTCTTGTGATCACTTCACTTAGAGAATTAGGTTCATCCTTATTATCGTGGCTCACAGACACCGTGAGTAACTCTACAAACCAGATTCAGCATAGCATTAAAACACTTTCACACCATGAGCAAAGCTGGAGAAAATCTGTGAACAATAATGACTAAATGTAAGCAGTAATGAGGGATTATTTGATGTTGACATGAAACAAGATTGTGCTGTTTAAAACCTATCAAGTATTTTTTTTTTTTTACTAAAACATGGTATATTTATATGGTAAATACTGTATATATTTATATTCCTGGTAATTTCTTAGAAATGTATAAATTATCTGCAGTCATTTCAATCATATTTAACTCTTCTATAAATGTAAGTCTTTAGACATTTTTTAAAAATAATTGTTAGTCAAGCACAAGAAAACTTTTGAATACATCAGCACTTCTGTTTTTATTGCTTAAAAGACAAAGAAACCAAGCACCAATTAATCAGCCCCAGACTGAAATTGGCCATCTTTCCATTGATCGACTCTAAACTAGTGATCAGCAGGTTAAATAAATTAAAAATCTGTTTTTTGGGGTTTTTTTTGTTTTTTTTACCATTCATGTAAATGAATCAAAACTAAATTCTCCCACAATTTTTGGTCTGTAAACAATATGTACTTTAAGGCTGGCTTTTGTATTTAGTAAAACTTGTATGCATAAATTAGCATTCATTCTTTGTTGGCTTCAAAATTGCAACTCTTATCAAAGATGTTAGGCCTAAAAAAAAAAAAAAAATTTAAAACAGTACAGGCCATGAGAATGCCGGTTTGTGCATCATTTAATTGTTCTCGATAAATCTATATTCATAGAGTTTACCAAATTTTTTATGGGTAATATTGTTCTCTTTGCTCCAAACATTTACTTGCTATAGAAAAATTCAAGTACTACTTAATCCTCTAACCATATTAGAAGTGATATTTTATTTTAGACAAAATAAAAAAAAAGAAAGAGGGCTAAAAGGATGAGTCATCTTAGTTAATACTAAGAGAATTATTAAATAATGTAATAAGACCAATAAAATGTCATAAAATAGGATTAAAATAGTATTTTGTAACTTCACGAACAAATAGTTTATTTAAATAATTATGATTTAAATCATGTAGAGGAATATTACTTTTTCTATTTTTTATGACACAGTTGTATAACTTACTAGTTGTGCAAATCCAAACTGGTAAATATATAAGCAGTAGTACATGAGTGGTATAAAGGTATTTATTAAGTGACTGAACGAAGCCAAATTTGGGAAGATCTGTTTTTTGGGGTGGGGCCTTTTTAACCAGTAATCCATTTTGTGAGTGAATGTTTGGTAATTAATGCGCACATTTAAAGTGGAATGAAATGACTATGTTGTTTGAAGCTTGTTAAAAATTGGCTAAAGAAAGTTAAATTGCAAACAGTTTTTGTGAACTTTGCTCCTGGAATCCCCACTTTCCTTCTGCTGAGCCATTGTTCTCTAACAATGTGGCATTGTTTCTGAAAAATTTGGTTATGTCTACTTTAACTGGAACACATCCATTTAACTTGCGTCCCATTGGCATATATGTAAATAGTCTGATGAGAAGCCTTTATTACCCAATGCTCTGGTGTCATTTCCTCTTGAGATTTCCAAGTTTTCACAAGCACCTTAAAGACTCGGCAGCTCATTCAGTTAAATCTGGAAGGTTTTTGGAGTTACCCAAGTTTTCAAGCTTCAACTGATCTAAACTCATGACAGGATGAGTCATTTGCATCCTGTCTTGATAAATTACTAGACAACTTCTAAGAAATCAAAGTACTTTTTAAATTTTTTTTTTAAAGAATTACATTTGAAGGGTTGTTAGAGGAAGTATTGACTTTATGTCAATAAGTTTAGCATGATGCCTCTCTGGTGCTTTTATTTGTTAGCTCCTCTCAGTCCTAACTGTTTTCTTTGAGTTTGTTTCCTAGTGAAACTCAAG
Source organism: Xiphophorus couchianus (assembly GCF_001444195.1). NCBI lineage: Eukaryota > Metazoa > Chordata > Actinopteri > Cyprinodontiformes > Poeciliidae > Xiphophorus > Xiphophorus couchianus. The sequence goes on from NC_040239.1 coordinate 21,465,953, forward strand.
CAGCTTGAGGAATTAGGGAGTAGCCTGTATTAATGTTAGGAGGGGCATCTTATCAGTCTCGTGCAAGTTAGGAATCAGCCTCATGCAGGAAGGGTGGGTGTCTCTATTTGCTTATTTGTGCTATTGATTAGTAAACAGCCATATTACCAGAACTGACGAAGCTAAAATGATAACACGCAATCAGTCGAATTAGTTGGGACGTTTCCCTTTTATGGTTAAATGTCAGCACTGGTGCTTTTTGTTTAGTTGCTTCAGCTGATTGTGACCGAGATGTCGAAATAATGTATACAGTGTTGAATGTCACCTAAAAGTAAAATAGCTAAAAGTTGAATTAGTAATTAGTTTTGTTTTCAAATATTTGCCAAAAAGTACACAGTGATCTTTTTTCTTTTTAAGAATTACTCCTAAAGTTTACTCCCTATTAGATTTTATTCCTAAATCAGTCCTTTTTAAACTACTTCCTGATGCATTCTTAAAGCATTATTCAGATCTTGTAATGTTCTCAGTCAATCTTTACTACAGGGGTTCACACTTTATTATTCTTCAAACATAATAACCAAAAATCAAATCTGAATTTCATTTGAAATTGTGAATTCCTTAAACATGGAGCTCTGCAGAGCATAGAGTAACACAATGGCTGCTGCGCACTGCCAGCAAGCTGACTGAAAGGTTTTCCTCATACTTGCGGAAAAGACCAATTTTAGGCTTAAGAATATTTACGTTCGTGCAAAACATGGAGAGTCAAGCTGTGGAAACCAAAGGATTGCCTCCCATCACTATTATTAAGGTGAAGCTAATTTAAAACTACAGTTGGCAAGATCCAAGCCACATCTCTGTCAGTCAGCTGACCCAGCCTGGCTACCTGATCAAACTAATTACCCAGCCAACACTCTTACTCTTTACACTGGAAAAAACACAACGGCAGAAAGGTATATGCACTGAAACAACTACTAGATTTGGCAGATTTTTCATTCTGTTTTTCTGCATAAGTTTTTCTGTTCTACCTTTACCAAAACTTATACATAACATTGTTATAACTCTAACAATCAATATGTTACATTCTTGTAGCTGTGCTTGGAATAATTGTATTTAAATAAAAGAAATAAGATCATGTTTTTCCTTTTTTATATATAAATACCACATGATTATTGTATTTTTACTAAACGTTATCATGCAGAGAGATTTATTTATATGCTACATCACATCTTGAGTTATTGTCCAGTTTATGAAACATATTATAACTTATTATTTTGTGGCTAACAAAATAAAGATATGACAGATCAAAAGCTGTGCCCTTAGTTATGTGTATTTAATGCAGAATAATGAAGTTCAGATTTGAAAAATATAAATGTTATTGTTTTTAAAATAGCTAATTATACATGAGTCCAATGCTACAGAGAAACAGTGAAACATCCCTTTACTGATGAATAGGGACCAGCTGTGCTTTATGGTAAATTTTGGAACATTAAAAAAAAAGTTCTTAAATACATAGACTATAATAAAAACTTAAGCTTGAAAAGCATACAATTCTGTTGTTTTGGTGTTTCTTGACATTAAAATTTGTACCCAATTTTTTAAAAATAAAATACATTTGGAATTAGTCTCTAAGTTTTGCGCTTTTGTTGTGGTACATTTATGGCTGAAATTAAGGAATGCTAAACAGAATATATACATCAAACACGCATTGCTATTTCATCTAGTCTTATCTTTCTCTGGCCTTATTTCTCCTCACATTAGGAGATACGAATCCAGACAAGCATGTGCCTTATTAGGGGCATAACCTCATTTGCAGTCCCAAAACCTCAACCACTGACTCAGATTGCCAGGTGATGTGTTGCCAAGTTTCCAAAAATCTTCACTCAGAGGAAATGTAATTGATATTTTATTGTCGACCCAAAGGAAGGAAGCTCAGTAGAACATGCTGACAAAGACAAACTTGACCAATCTCCTGAGCCGGCCCCGAATCTCCCTGCAAATGAAAACATGCTTTGTGCTGTCCGGATAACTCGGCATGGTGGAGTTAAACAAAGAGCTGCCACAGCCTCCCGATCCAGAACCTCGCTAAAGCCAAGAGCGCGTTCAGTCAGAGCAACTAGAGCGCGCTACACTTGATTAAAAAAAAAGAAGTCATTATTCAGGTTCTTTAACCTCTTAAAAACCATACATTCAGTCACGCAATAAAACAAGGCAATCAAATAAATACTGTAACAAAATCTAACCTAAGGAAATGAAAATGTTATAATCATAGAAGAATTTATATTAAATGATTTTATTTCACAGACACGGATGCAGAGTCTGCAGCCGGACCCCAATGCACAATACAAGGGCGTGTATGAAGCCCTGAAACGGATCATCAAGACGGAGGGGATCTTCAGACCGCTGAGGGGCCTCAACATCACCATGATGGGAGCGGGGCCCGCCCATGCACTCTACTTCGCCTGCTACGAGCACGTCAAGCACTCTCTGAGTCACATCATTCAGAGCGGAGGCAACAGCCACATAGCCAACGGTACGAGCATCCGTGTCCCCACACACTCTTTCCCCAACGTCAGACCAGCTGCTGCACGCCGTAGACGAAGCAAACCATCCAGGAAGAGGGCAGTTCTTCTCATCAATATACAGTTTACAATAGCCGGGTCAAATGTGCGACCCAGCCGTGAGAAATCCCATGATGGATCTGTCATTTAAAATCTGTTTTGTTGATCAGAGGGGAACAGGCTGTTATGTTATCTGAAGCTTGTGTAAATTTCTGCCTCATGTGTTTAGGAATGCATTTTTTTTGCCACAGAAACAACTTGAGCAGTGTCACAGCTTCAGAGTCAACAAGGTTTGCTAATGTTTCAACAGGCGTGGCCGGGAGTGTGGCCACTGTTCTGCATGATGCCGTCATGAATCCAGCTGAAGGTAAGAAAACGTCAACGCTTCAATGCCACATTTAATACAGGATGATGGCGATAAACAGGCGGTTAAGAAGGAACACACTTATTTTAGAAACTCAGTGAAGCGCGAGGTGGATCAATAACGCTCCAACCACAGAGCAATAGTTAATTAGTTATATGCCTGCCGTAAAGGGCATGTTGACTCTGGAAGAGCTGCAGACACTAAACAGCTCAGGTGGGGAAATCTGTTAACAGGATATATTAGTCAATCACTCCACAAATGTGGACCGTATGAAAGAGCAGCCTAGAGGAAGGCATAAACCATTTATAATTCTACTTTTTACTTCCCCCTAAAATTTTACTTAGTAAAAATAACATTGAAAACATAATGATGAATATGAGGAGTATACTTTTAGAAGAAAGATTTGTTTGCTTTCAAAGGAGTCCAACATTTTAGTGGGAAGCAGACTTGGGATTACCACTTAGGATTTTTTTTCTTTTTGACTTGTGTATGGAAAGTTTAACAATTATTATTGCAAAAATGTGTGAAATTTAACAATATTTATGTAAAAAAAAAAAAAATTAAGGAAGGAATATCCTTTAAATTCATTTCGATTCATAATAAGTGTAGTCTTAAGGCACTTAAGAAAAAATAATTTCAGTTCAATCACACGTACGTTCCAATTGATGCCAGTCATCAAACAGTGCAGTATGCTAAATTAATTATTCTAAGTAGATTAAAAGGTTTATGCCTAAGGAAACCCAGTAGATTGCTTTGTCTCTATTTTTTGCTCCTTGCAGCTTTCACTCCTGCTGGACTTTACAGCAATTAAATTGGTTACATCGATTGGTTATTCTCCCCTTTGCTGCCTAATATAAAATGTAACACTAACATAACTTTGATGCCTTCCAGTGGTAAAGCAGAGGATGCAGATGTACAACTCTCCCTATCGAGGACTTTGGGACTGTGTTCGGACAGTGACGCACACCGAAGGCATCGGAGCTTTCTACCGCAGCTACAGCACTCAGCTGACCATGAATATTCCCTTCCAGGCGGTTCACTTCATCACCTACGAACTGATGCAGGAGCAGCTGAACCCTCACAGGCATTACAACCCGAGCAGCCACATAGTGTCGGGAGCGGCGGCGGGGGCGGTTTCGGCCGCGGTGACCACTCCGCTGGACGTTTGTAAAACGCTGCTCAACACGCAGGAGAATGTCGCGCTGAGCTCTGTGAACATCAGCGGCCACCTGTCGGGAATGGCCAATGCTTTCAGGACGGTGTACAGACTGGGAGGTCTGGCAGCATTCTTCAAAGGCGTCCAAGCTCGGGTTATATACCAGATGCCCTCTACTGCCATCGCCTGGTCGGTGTACGAGTTCTTCAAGTACTTCCTGACGAAGCAGAAGCTAGAACAAGAGGCAGCATCCGGGCAGCTGTGATGTTCGCCTTTCCTTGACTCATGAAACACTCCAAACCCAAAGGATGTGAGAGTCGGTGAGGAGGAAAACGGCACCAAGACACCAGGTGGCAGTGTGGCGTTTTAATTCCACTCGTCATTGTCATCTCATTATCTGGGTTTGTGGGGTTTTTTATTACTTTTTTTTAGCTACAACGATGGCTGCACAACGACTCTATGCAAAAAACAGGATTTATCTCAAATAGACAAGGTGTCCTATTTAACTGCACCGTTTCGCTCCACTACCAAGTCAGTCACAGCTCAGTTCCCTGTTGTCTCCATGTGGTGAGCACATGATGAAGTTGTCTGAAACTATGTTTATTTGTCTGAAATATTGGAACTTTTTATTTATTTGGTTAGCTTCCTCTAGCTTGGAGTTTATAGCTGCGGAGGAAAGCACAGCGCTGTTTGTTTTATGTGTTTATGAAAACTTTTTTTTCCACATTCTTTAATTCCAGCACTCTGCGGGAGAGACAGCGATGTCATATAAGTGCCTAACTAATATCAAACACTGCTCCACCCATTTTTGTTGTACTTTTATATAGGAATACTTGATTGGTTCTAGGCCCAAGACGTATTTAAACACGCACACTTCTTCCTCTGTTTCAAGGTATGTGGGCCATAATAAACCAATTACAGGTGAATCTCAGTGAATCAGAATATAGTAACAGAAATGTATTTTATTTCAGGAATGCAATTCAAAATTTAAATCTCATGTTTTATAGATTATTTACAAGCAACGTGATATATCAGACTGATTTAATTGCTCATTTTGATGCTTGATGGCATGCAGCTAATGGAAAACCCAAAACAAAATTTTGCAAGAAATTCAAATTTTACATCAGACCAATAAAAAGCATTATTAATACAGCAATGTCAGTCTAAGAGAAGTATATCCATGTACTGTTCAGTGCATGCAGACAGCGCTCGGTAGGAGCTTCTTACTGCATCGGTGCAGCGTTGCATGAAGGTGGTCTGCTGAAGTGTTCAAGTAGCCCAGGTTACATAACTACCTTCAGCTCATCTGCATCGTTGGGTCTGTGAGGCAGATGCCAACACCTGCTGGATTAAGTAATCTGGATTTATTGGCTCCAGGTCTACAACTAGTCAATCGCCTCTAAAAATGTATGAATGGATTTTGGTTCACGATCCTCTTATGACTGCACTATCCCTGCTGCTTGGGCACGCCCACATTTTTTCCTTCCACTTATCTTTACGTTAATATGCTAGGATAAAGCACTCTGTGAATAGCCAATGTCTTGGCTCCTCCTTGTATCAGTTTCAGGACAACTGTGAACTCGGCAGTCTTTCTCCATGGTTTTGTGGGCCATAGCTTTGTCACACTATAACAGTTTTGCATTAAAGTCATTTTATTTTTTACTGTTATGGAATAGTCTAATTTTCTGTTTTGCTGAATGTTAGGTTTTCCTTAGCTATAAGCCTAAATCACTTAAATTAATCGAATTAGGTTTTTAAAATAGCTTTGTGTAAAAGGAAAAAAAAAAAAAATCATTTTCGATCAAATTAGCTGAGATCTACCTGTATTTGCCCTGTAAAAGCTTAATGACGCAATGCTCCTGAGTCACGCACAACAGAGTCTTAGCTGTTGCAGAACATTGGCAGCTTGTTTGTATGAATTCAGAGGATATATTTATGTACTGAAATTGTCTATTCCTGAGAAATCTCTTTGGATCAGAACTGACTGTTGCCTTGGAAGACGGCAGCAGTGATTAGCTTTTGTGAGACTTGTTTTGTCATAGCAACCTTAAAGGCCTTAGATTGTCTGAATCATCCAAAAATATTTCTTATTTTCTCCTTATGCAGATTATGTGATTAAAATGTAAGCTTGTAAATGAAGTTTTTAAACTAAGCAATAGTGCTGTACTGGCTGTCCTTGTGGGGTCAGTAAAAAAAACCAACAAAAAACCCCCCCCAGATCCAATGAAATCGTTTTATTTTCTTCCATCCTGTTGAAGTTACTCATTTCCTGTGCGCTCTATGCTTTTTTTTTAGCCTATTTTCTATGTTTTGATTCAGCTTTCAGGATATTTAGCCAGATTGGTGCAATTCACAGAGCACTCTGATTTATTTGTTTATGATTACTGAGAGGGTTTTTTTTTTCTTTCTGAAGATGTTTGTCAGATTCCAGTCCAGTGTTCTCTCAAACTCCATGAATTGCTCTGGTTTGTGTGTTCGGGCAAACATAACCAAAGATGTGTGTTGCTTTCCTTTTGCTTTCTGCTTTTAATCTGCTGTGAACACTCATTCCATCTCTGCTGTTTAACCTCGATATAGTGTTAAGTTAGTAAGAAAAACTTGAATTTTTTTTTACAGCTTTGGTTTTATAGATTGAGATTTTCTACAAGTTTCACTTTTCTCAAAGTGTTTTTTTTTAAATGTTTTTAGTTTGCCTCAGACGATCAGATTTCAAACCAAGTTTTTAGCTGCTTGTCTTAACCTGGTTGAGCTGGTTTAGAGTATGTAACCTTCTCATGTTGCTTTCAGTGCAATATGACTTCGCAGAAATCCAATAGATTTTGTTACCTACAGCATAAATGCATCTTTATATTTTTGATTATATTTGTTTTGCTGTTTTATTGAAGTAGAATCAGACCATATCTCAGATCACTGACGAAACATTTCTCTTATATCGAAATACATTTGCATTTGAAATGCATGCACTCATCATTCAGAGTGACGGGAAATGTTTTGAGACTATGATCGCTGCAAAATTAAGAGGAAACATTTGTATTCTATAGAGGGAAGAGTTTCGTGATGTAAGTATGTTTATAGTATTTATGTAGAGTTGATTAAAGTGGGAGATGGTCTGACTTTTGCCGAGTTCCATCTCCGGATCTGGAAGGCTTGGAATTTTGACAATGCAAACAAAAGATGATTGTGAAAATGCTGCTACAGTTTGTAACACTGGAGCTGAAATAAACAAGAGATGAGGAATGCTGGCTGTCTGTGTTTTCATTCCAATCTAGTTTTGATAAACTGTTTTAAATTTAAGATGTTGGGGAACATGTATTACATGTCATTAGTGGTTTCATTTGCATATATATTTGTGTAACTTTGTGCTTCACATTGCAGTCTGGTTTCAATTCAATGTTTGAGGATTGCTTACCTTTGTCAATCTGTTGCACCATTTAATTAGCTTCCAACTGCTTTTGCTCATTTCATAACAAATAATGCTGCCGTAACTTAACTTGATTTCACATAGATGTCTAGATGGGTATGTTGTTACTTTTCTGCACTTCTATGTAAATCATTTGCCATGTAGATATATAATTCACACTAAAATGGTGATTGATCTGGTTATTTGGAGCACTGTTGTACTATCAATTATAGCTGTATATCTAAACATAAGTAATATTAGGAGAAGAAAGGAAATTTTAGTTACCCTTAACTATAAAGCAGTAACAGCACAGCTCCAGTAGAGGACAGTATAGCGCCATGCAAAGCTTCCTGTGCAACACATAAAGACAAGAAATGCGTACCTGCTGTGTCCTGTCCCTTTTTGGATTATCATCTTAAAGGTCGGGGGTGGATTGGCAGCGCTTTTTGAGAGCAAGCGTTTAGGCACCCCTTAAATTATTGCCATGGAAGATTCAAGGTTTCCTTACACATGCATAAAAGAACCAAAGCAGCACTCCAAATGGTTTTCATGAGGGAATAACCTCAAAATATTATACGACGTTCAAAAAATCAGTTTTACTCCCCTTTAATACTATGACACATAACATTTTGACCATAACAACATTTTTTATTTTCTTATATATTGCCATTTCTGACTAAAGAGTTAATTTTAATATTTTGAATTTTAGAATATTTGAATGCACCTTAGAATGCTGCTTAGTTGTTATTCTAAAATATTCCTCAAAGAGAATTGAATAAGAAATATGAATGGGTCTAGAAGAAAAAGAGCCAGGTCTGCACACTTTTAGACTTAGAATTGGACTGTTGCAGTCTGTGTTATTGCATTCTGTACACAATAGTAATGTGAAAAAGTTACAATCCAATAAAGAAATGATTTGTTGAAATAAAATGTATAAGTGTGATAAATTAAATGAAATCATTATATATTTATTATATAGTCAAATGTATCAATAATTTATCAAGACATGCTGAAGCACAGAACTATGAAATAATGGAATAAAACAACCACTCAAAAACACCTAATGCTTTTGAAAAGATGAAAAATTGTGATAAATGACTGTATTTCCATTGTTATTTTTCTCACATTTATAAATATTTACATAATGCGCTAATGATTTATAGAATTATGCCTTTTTTGACCCTCGTTTTATGTTTGCTATGAAGATTCCTGCTTTACCTTGAAATATGACATTGTTTCATTTTACCATATTGCAGCTTTTACAACAAGGAAAGCAGCAAGGACATCATTTCACACTATGAAATGATGTGTTTGTGCCAGGTCCCAGTCCATCTGTGACTGTTTTATGAGGTAATTTTAAAGCATTTTTTGTTTCAGACTCAACTTAGTAAGAATCTCGTGTGGGAAAACAGACACAGCACTGCTTTTGCTCACAGCTGTTACCAGTGACTGCATTTTGAGAATGAGCCAGTTTAAAGCGGCAGTATGTGACATTTATAAAAAAAAAAAACATTTCTTTACATATTTGTTGAAACTGCCACTATGTTGTGACAGTGTCACGAGTTTCATTATGACTATGTGAAAGCAACCAGTCAGAGCCAGGAGGAGGGTTTTAGCACTGCCAATCATTTCTGCATGTGTAGGATTTCGATCTTTTCATAGATGATCTATCTTATAACACACTGTCATGACATGGTGACAGTTTCAACAAATATTAAAAAAATATACCTATACACTGCAACTGTAGCTGCTGTGACATCATAGTCGGTAGTTCTCCCATCCACCACAGGTGTACGATTAGCTTGAAAGAACTTTGGAAGGCCACATAATGTTATGAGAAAAGCGTCAGGATGCAAACGTAGAACATGAGTCGTATGTCCTCACAAGAATGTCTGACATCTACATCACCATGGTGCATTGAAGCCCTCACATATACAGTAAATCACTGACTATGTGTAGGAAAATTAGACTTTCAGCTGCTTCCATTCACCATTTGTTACAGAACTGCTTTACTTCTGCCTAAAATGTTCTGATGACAAAGATGTTAATTGTAGATAAAGAAGAAAGCTGATACCGGCAACATGTCTATGGACACGTACACCGATTCTATAAACCTGAAGTGTTTAGCTTTCGCCCTCGTCCAGGAGTCGGTTGTTTATCTGAAGCGCACAATAAATGCCCCTCTCATCCACATCCTCCATCTTACAATGTTTTTTTCTAATCTTTGTAATCTGCAGTAAACTTTCTTACCACTTTATAACATTATCTGAAAGATAACAGGAAAATGACCTTTATCTCGGGGCCTGCATGTCTTAGAGCATGTTTCTCCCAGTGCCTGCAGCAGCGCAATCGGCATCAGCCATCAGGAGAGTTAGATGCTCCGTGGCGTATCTGCTGATGGGAGAAGAAAGGCAGCTGCTCTGCTGGATGAGCAACATGAGGGATCCAATTACAATATCCGAGGAAGTTTTGTTGAGAGCTCCCATGAGTAGATGGAGGCCGCGTTAAACCTCCTTATCATCTCCAACAAATTTGTGAGACAGTCACGGCATATTGGAGCACAAACAAAGACTGTCTTTGTGGTCAGGGTTACTTTTTTGCTCATCTGCAGGAAAGATCTGCTTGTTTGTTAAAGCATCATTGACCACCTTGAAGTGAACTTCAGTGCAGTGTGCACAGAGCACATCAGACCACCAAAATAGCACAGTAAGCAAGGCATGACTCACTTCTAAGATTAAGATTAATCCTCTTCAGAAATACTCTCAGAAGTTACATCACATCATTCTTTCAAACCACAGAATTGTATATTCATATCAGCTACTGATTTCTTTTCTCGTACCGCATTAGTTCTCTACATTTTTGATAGGCATGCATCTTTTTTTTAGTTATTATTATTATTATTTTTTTTTTAGAAAGTGCTTTTAACAAAAACTGCTTTGCTTAAAGAGTTCACATCACGACATCATGAGGATCGAGGACCTTGAGGAGTTTACTGTTCTGGTCCTGCTAGGCTGTTTAGCAGACATGAGTCACATCTACATGCACATGCTTCATAATTTGGTGGGGATTTCTAGAACTGTCGTTGTTTCATATTCTGCTGATATATATATATATATATATATATATATATATATATATATATATATATATATATAGTTTGGACACACTTTCTCATTGAATTCAATGAGAAGGTGTGTCCAAACTTTTGGTCTGTACCGTATATATATATATATCTATATATATATATATATATATATATATATATATGCTGATATAATTGACTTTAACCTACTTTTACCCACTTACCCTCACTTGCTTGCTCTGCAAATCCTGTAAATCCAGATGGCCCAGAGAGAGCTTCAGAGTCACTCCCCTGAGAAGATTGAAAATGAACGATAAAGACAACCTGGTGTTTTTGCAAGTATGCTCTGTTTGGGATTCAATGTACCGTCTCCCTTTGAGCCCACGGAAATGCAGGTATTACAAAACAGTGACTGTGATAATAGCCGTGCTGCTCACCTCCAACTTCAACCTTCTATGAGCTCCTTTATCTGATGAGCCTCCTATACGGCCTGAGAGACACCGAGATGCAGTCGGATTTTCAGTGTCGTCAAAACAGATGCAATCTGCCCTCTTCATGTCAAACTACCTGTTTACTCTGAGGGCTTAGGGAAGAGCTCAGCTACAGTTCACTTCAGTTTGAGAAAATGAATAAACATTTTAGAAGCCATGTTAATTTTAGCAGGATGTCTCAGTTTTCATAATGTCCTGTGGGTTTCATAACTTCATAGATATACTTCCTCTATATAAATGTTATTTTATTGTATGTTAACCCTGCATACTGAACCAAATCACAAATGAGCCTCATACATTTAGTTCTAAAGCAAATACTTTTGAGTTAGACACTAAAGTCAGATTTGTGACAATGAGGGCTCTCTCTTTATCAGTTCTGTCTGTCCTATGCTCACACTAATGCTACTGCCAACTTGCCCTTCCTAAATATTTACAGCTTAATAATCTTGCATGCCATCTTTTCACCAGTTTTAACGACAGAACTAAGTCACCACTGTATCCCACTATAAATTCATTTCCAAAAGCTACAGATTTTTAGCTTTTTTTTCACAAATAATTCATCAGTGTTTTAAGTAAACAAGTGGATTTCTTAATAGGATGCAAATAGCATAAAAAAATAAAAATGATACACACCCTCATATTTGATAAAACTGCTGTTGTTATTGTGATCTTAAAGACTTTAGAGATATCCTGTGTTTGCATATTTGTTAAGTGAAAGGTTGTAAAAGGTTTGCAGTCTCTTGCAGTCTGCAGTGTAGTTTTGATGGTTATTTCTTTTCTTTTCTATGTTTCTTGTTATGCTTTGATGCTTTCTTTGTTGAATCAAGAAAACATCAGTCTGTCTTTAAAGCATTTTACTCAAACAACAACAACACAACTTCTCAGCGTGGCTGAAACATCACTCACTCCATTTTTAAACAACTCTTTCCACATGGCTTGTTTTGATGGTGTTATTAACTGAGACTACAATAAACCTTTTCCCATTTTCTAAACATTTAATGCTACATACATGCTGCACACATCTTCTGAAAAACACTATGCCATGGCATACACTTTACTTTAGTAAAGGTATTTAAACCCCTTAATTATTTTGCAGATAGAAATCATTGTTTTTCACTGGTAATTTTACATAAGGCATCTACTGGACATATTGCATGAATTTTAAGTAAAAAAAAATTACATGGTATTTAATTTTTCAGCTAGATTTACACAGACATTTTTTAATAAAAAACAAAGTGTAAAGGTCATCTAATTAGCAACCAAAGTGTGTAATTTAAAGTAACAAGTAACTTATTGTGATTTTGTGTGCCTCAAGAATATATAATATGTTGTTTAAAAGATTTCAACAAGGCAGAGTCTCCCTTCAGATGCAGGATATCAGGAGAATTTTATCCTAATATAAATCTAGAGGCCCATGATAACTCTGGAGGAGTTCTAGAGATTCCTATAGTTCATAGGTGGGACAATCTATGAACAGACTGAAAATACGGTGCAAACTCCATCATTCTGGAGTTTGTGGAAGAGTGGCAAGAATATGGAGGACCAAAACTGGCATACTTTAAAATAAAAGCAGAAATTTACATTGCTTGTTTTTCCTTAAAACGCATGTGTAAGGATAAGAAAAAACAAAAAATATATAGATTTCTGATTTTATCTTTAATTATGCCAGTTTTGGTCCTCCATAAAAATATATATATTTCTAAATGTTCAAAGTAAATTAAAACAGGAGTCAAGGAAATTGTATTATTACCATGAAGAGCATTTTTTCCCCCCAAAACCAAACAGTAGATGTGCAATCTAAGAAAAGGCAAAAACAAACAATTAACTTTCTTTCACTCTCTTCGTGTCAAAAGGCAGCTACCATCCTAAAGAAAACAGGTACTGTTACTATTTTATCTGTGCACGTTCCTATCTTTTGCAGAATACCATGCCCATCAGAGTACTGACACACAAAACGTCTGACATGCTTCATGCCGAGCTGTCACAGTAAGACATCATCACCTGGGTGTGTGTGACAACAGGGCGTGGCATCAGTTTAAACTGGACCCAAGAGTCTGAGTCTAATCTTCATACTTCAGCTCACCGCGTGTTTTGTGTCAATTCATGTTTTTGTTGCACTTTCCAGAGGTCGTGTTGATGTCTCTTCCCACTGCCTCGGCAATCTTGTGTACGTTTCTTTTTTTCCCAATGGTTTTTCCCAACTGCCACGATATCATCTGCAGGAAACTGAGATGCTGTTTATCTTCAGGTAATCTGATCAGGGTTCTCCAACAGAATCAGCTCTCATTCCTCAATTTCAACAGATAACATCTCACACTGCACAAAGTGTAACTTCATGCAGATGATTTAAATGATTCCAGCAAAATACCTCTAGAGTTATCACACAAAAGTTATTTTTTTTAGCTAACTGTAATATTTTCACCGGCTCCTTTGAGAGAAATTCACAATTTACAGCTTAATTATTATTAAGTATCTAATACAAGTGTTGCCCTGCAACAGACTGGCGGCCAGTCCAGGTTGACCCCTCCTCTCGCCCGGAACGTTAGCTGGAGATTGGCACCAGCAGCCCTCCTGACCCCACTAGGGACAAGGGTGAACAGAAAATGGATGGATGGATGGATGGATGGATGGATAATACAAGTGTTTTATAAAACACAATAGAATATGATGTTATCTAAAATTTTTGTGAATTACACAAAATTCTTGCTGTGAATAATTTTTTTTTGCAAAGAGTTTTCAAGAAAAATGAGCTTCAGCAAAAAATAATTTATTAATGAAATAGTCACCAATGCCAAACAGTTTGATTCAGGTCACCATCCATGCAACACACAGCTTGCTTCTTTGGACAACATTATTATATGAAAAGAGAAGCATCCAGGCAGTTCAAAGTGTATTACTTAAAAGAAAAGAAACTTCAAGTCCCTTAGCATTGGCTAATTATTATATGTCGTGACTTTTCTACCACAACATTGGCCCCCAGGCTCCACTGTAGTCCCACAGGTAGGGTCTGTACTGGTAGGCTTTGCAGAAGGACGTTAATAGTGATGCTCTGACCAAATCCTCTCTCAAGCCCAGTCCGTCTGCTTTGTACGCATCCTTGCAGAGCTCTGCAGTCTGCTGCTTTCGCTTTGTTTTGTACCGCCTGTTCTGAAACCAGATCTTGACCTGGGTCTCGGTCAGTCTTAAGGTGCTGGCCAGATGGGCCCTCTCTGGGGCTGATAGGTATTTCTGGTGGCTGAATTTTTTCTCCAGTTCAAGCACTTGAAGATGCGTGAAGGCCGCTCTGGACCGCTTCTGTTTTCCTGGGGAGGAAAAGCTCGACTCTGAGGAGCCGGGATGGGACGTGTCCAGAGACTCTGTAGAGGACAGAGCAGACATATAAATAGGTCTGCTGTTTAGTTTTTTAGTAAGTTTGTTAGGTTTGTGATCACCATGAATTACGCAGGATAGACAAATTGAAGCGATCTATTTTTTAACTCAATATTGCTACCATTTCCTAAATCCCAAAGAGATGTTGAATTAGCTCGTCAACATCGCATGCAAAACCGTTGACAGATTCCCTATACTTAACCCTCCAGTTATTTCAAGCATGCCGGTGCTCACCTGTGTGCATTCCAAAGGCGGATTCCTCAGGATAAAGGTGTGTTGACAACTTTTCAGACTCCTCTCTCCAGTCGGAACATTTTTCCCTCCTTGGCGAGCTGCATTTGCCGTCCACTCTCTTGCAGTTCTTACTGGACAGGATGTCCTCAATGAGGAAAGACGTCACAGGTTTGATTGTACCAGACATTTCCATCCAGTGATCCCAGAAATTGGAGACCTGTCGGTACCAGAAGACCGAGGCTTTGCTAAAGCAGCGTGTGTGTTCTCACACTCTCAGGAGGTTTCAATTTATATGTAGGGAAGAGGCGGGTTCAGCCAGACTGAAGTGAAATAGGGGTGGGTCAAGCTGACAATCATTTTGTCGACTTCTGTGGAGAAACCTTACTGAAATTTCAGAGATTAAAATCATTATCATTCCTCAAAATCAGTGTTGTAATATTTTAGTTCTAATGTTTTGATGTTTTAGTATTAATTTCTAGTGTGAAACACTGAAAGCAGAAATTTTTTTTTGTATTTTGTTGGCTTTTTGGAGTGTTTACTTGGTACGACTTTATAAAGACAGACAATAAAACAATCAGGCAACAGATCTCCAACAGCACACGAACACACCACACACTGGATTTTGGTGAAAATGTATGAACAAAAATATTGTCAAGTAAATTTCTTGTTGCAGTGTCTTTACATTTTTAAAGAGACAAAATCAGATAAACGAAACAAATTTTTTCTTTGGAAACTTTCAGCTTGGATAAATTGGACATATGCATGAATGTACAGGCCTCCATGAGCACACGCGGACACCCCTACCCACACACCCCCAAACACCCCCGGACACGCACACACACACACACACTTTTAAAATAATGTCTTTCTATTCTTTACTCTGAACTATCTAAAAACTAAAAATAAATAAAATAAATGGAAAGCAAAACACTAAAAATACTGTATTTGTGAAGATTTTCTGTGCTTTTCTTATAAGGAACTTGCAACGAAAAAATCTAAGACCATTACTTGGTTCTAGTTTTCTGAAACATTATTAACAAGATGAGGCGTAGTGCATAACTAATAGTTATGTCATAATTTGAAAAACTGTTTCAACCTGCTTTTATTTGCAATCTGTGGTTAAACAAAATAGTTTTGCCCTGTATAAATGTATAAATGTATTGTATGTATTCCCTGCACGTGTAAATCTACTGAAACAGTTTGATATTAACCACTAAATTTAATGTACTTTAAGATTTTCTTTGATATACTAACCCATGCTGTGTATAATTGGAAGACAGAAGGATCTATTCCTGTCAAAAATATTTTACAAGTAAAAATCTGAAAGGTGTGGCATGCCCATTAACTCAACACTTTGTAGAACTTGTCTCTACCTGCTTTAGAAACCCAAATTTTGTCCAGTCTTCTTTTCAATGTCGCTCACGTTCAGTCAATTTGCGTGGAAAGTGTCGGTGAACATTGTTTTCTGGTCCCCTGATTCTCATGTTTAGGCTTTTGTGCTGTAGGAAGCTGAACCTCTGCACCAGTCTTAAGTCTTCTGCAACATAATTTTTTTTTATCAAGAGACTTTCCTGCATTTAACTACATCTGTCTTCCCAGATGTAGTTAAACTCTGCCCAGTTCTCCCTTTTCCTGCTGAAGAAAAGCATTTCCTCAGCATGATGCTGCCAGGTGCATGTTCACAATGAACATTGCGTAGTGATGTGAAGTGTTTGCTTTCCACCACTCACAGCGTTTTGTATGTTTGATAAAAAGTAAAGTTCTGTTCTCATCCGGCCAGAGCTCCTTCCTCTTACCTGTTTTCTGTGCCGTTTGTGACAAACCATGAACTGTTTGCCTCCTGCATCTCTATCATAATAACCAGAAGCTCCTCAGTCTTCATGATGCTGTTTCTTCTCTGATGTTCCCTGACAACCATCTGACCACAGTTGAATTTGCATTGAGATTAAATTACAAGGGACTACATACAGTAACATGAGCTTTTTAGTGTTGGTCTGTAAATAAAACATAGATTTGTTTCTGCTTGTTTTGTGGGAGTGAATAAAAAAATCTCAAGGAGTATGAATATTTTTGAGAGGTGCTGTACAGTTACATACTTTAAAAAAAAATGAGACAAGTTTGTAGCTTTCCTGGGGTGAAAGGATGAAAGATAAAACCTTCTGCTCCAGACACACATACTCTCTAAGTATTTGGTGCCACAGCAGTTAAATGGATTTACGTCTTAATCCCCACAAACCCGTCAGCTCAGCACGAGGAGCCCAGTGGCCTCAGGGAGACACCACTGTCTGCAGCATATGGGCAGAGTGGGAAGGGTGGGGGTCAGAGTGGGTGGTCAGGCCTCCATGAGCACTAATGAGTTGGACACATTGAGGCCGGCTCCTGAATGGATGCGCTCATTGTTTCTAGATGTTTATTTGTTGTTCTCTGCGGTGCAGAGTGACCTCTCTGTGGCGGCTGAGATGTTTACTGGAGGTGTCCGTGTTGCTCTGGGATTTAATGCTTCATTAGTCGATCCATGATTTCGGGTATGATAAACATGACCCCATTGCTGCCTTCTGGTCCTGCTGACTCTGTTCACGCATCAGCCGTAGTCTGAAACTGACGAGGCCCTGTATCATCCCTGCTTTATTAAAATGAAAATATCGTTAGTCATGTAAATTACACTGGCAATCACACATATTTAAATGCTGCTTATGGTGATTCGCTGGAATAGCATATCTACTCAGCTTCCTCTTTAACCTATTGTCTTGTCAACACAGTGTTAAGATCCTCTATGTGATACTCTTTACCCTGACCTTGTCTACAGCTGTCTCAGGTATGTTGAATGGTAAAGAGATCCTTTATCTTATTGTCTAGACTCCATATCTCTTTTGTTTTCTACAATCCCTCGGAGTTTTTTTGGGGTGGTATTTTCTGTAAAACAAAAACCTTTTTCACTTTGGCAGAAGCGCAAATTTTTGCTTAAATGTATTTAAACAGGATGTGACTTCAGGACGACATCCCAAACTTGGCTGGTTTTTCTCTGAACCTTTTTCGCGTGTCTGAAGAGGAAACCTCATGCACTCTGCGTGATGACAGAAGCATAAACAAAAGCGAGCCGTAAGAGTCAGCGCACATGTTATTCTAGAGGGGGTCTTACATTTGAAACAGCTCCTTTGAGCGAGCACACCGATGCAGTCATCTGCCCTTATTCTGCGACAATACGGGAGGAAGACGATCCTTACTCTGATTCTCTAACAATCCCCATGATTGCTGTCTTTTTAAGCTAGCAACCTTTTCTTGTCAGGTATTGTGTTTTAAGCATTCACCTCGTAGATATGTCACTGCATAGTTGCACATCAGACGTGACATCGCAGCGCTTCCGACCTTTTAGCCCAGAAAGGCATTTGTCTTCCACAGTTTAAACTTTGTGGTGACAATGTTTTCTTTGAGCTGCTGCATGTCGCTGTGCCATCAGTCTTCTGCCATTTCCCCTGTTATTTCATTGTCTGTGATGACAGGCAGAGATTGTTGTAACTTAACAGTACATTTGTCAGACTCCTGTGCTGTTGTCGGGTTGACAACAGTGTTCGTCATGTGAGTTACAACTTCACGAAAAACTAGTATGGTCTCTTTAAACGATTTCTGTGACATAACAGATGTGTCATCAGATTTATGATAGGCCAGTACTGTATGTGGTACATGATCAACATTAAGTAAGTAAGTAGAGTTTATTCATAAGGTGCTTTTATCAGACATAAAATCACAAAGCACGGTACGATAAAAAGTAACCTTAAACTATGCAAAGCAGGAAACAAACACAAGAAACACAATAAAATTGTGACATGAAAGCCTGGGAAAATAAAAGTACTTTTAGTTGCTATTTTAAAAACCTCCACAGTCAGTGAAAAAGAGCTGCAACAGCAAAGTGTCCCACAGCCTTGGGGCTACTGAATAAAATGTCCCTTGGGTTTTTAGCCACTTACGTGGAACAACCAAAGAGACTCTGTGTTTGAGAACGAAGGCCACGAGCAGCAGAGTATTTAGTTAAAACCTGACAAAGATAATCAGACCTGACTATTTAAAGCTCTCTACTTCAGCACAAGAACTTTTAAAGAGGTACAGGTTGTGAAAGGCTTATGTTTCTGCTTCAGAGTCTTCCAGGTCATAAATATGATTTATCTTTTTACCCATGTAGGTAAGATTCAAGCTTTTTTTAACATTTTATTTAAAATCTTATACATTATTTTGTTCAGTTTATCTGAACTGATTTTGAACACAGGTAAGCCTTTTTATTCAAAAAATAAACTTGTTCTGAACAAGGTGTTTCGGACCATTTTTTCTTCATAGATGCCATTCTTTATTCATCTTCAGCTATTTAGAGATGATGCGATGCATATTTAATAAATGTACTGTTGTTTGACAAAATCTTTAATTCCGACATTGCATTTGTTGGAAAAGAATAAAGCCATGACATTTACAGGCTATTTAACACCCTCAGGTTATAAATTAGGGACAGAATTGAGCCCAAACTCAATCTTAATAATTTCTGGAATGTTTAAAATATGTTTTTCTTCATTATTATTTTTTTTCATTTGAAGGTTTAACTTTAAACCAGATATGGATAAATGCCAGCTCCACACTGAAGTCTGCATGGACTTAAAAGTTCCACTAGAATGAAGGGATGGAAGAGAAGGTACTCTCCCACTAGAGGGAGCCTCAAATCTGCAGCAGTACTGTAGTCTAAAGCGCCACAATAGATCAACATGTTGTTTTCAAATGGACACGTTAGAGACAATTAACTGCTAGTTACTCCTCATTCAGCTCGTAAGAAATCTAGCATTTCTTTGGTTAAATGATCTAGATGCAGCACAGTTATTTGATTTGTAAATCATCTCCGATGCAACAGCTTATCTGACCAGCATGAATACTGTTATAAAAACAGAGCAATACAGCATGAAGCTGATGGAACAGCATGACTTAATTATAGTTCACTAAATCGTAATAGGTCTTTCACTGACGTCTAAACTCGCGTCATCCCTCGTTTAAATGGACCCTCATCTCCACAACGTAATCAAGCCCCGTCCATTTTTGTCTTTAAAAAGCCGTTCGGCCGTGTTTACATGTCAAACTTTCTAACTACAATAAAAGATGACGCTTTTTTGTTGTTGTTGTTGTTCCAGATACCGACTTTGGAAAATTTGCAAAGTTTCCAAAATTTGCAAACTTTGGAAAGTTGAAAAGTTGGAAAGTTTCCGGCTGTTACAGCCGTTCTGTTCGTCGGCTGTGACAAATTGTAATCTGATCAGTTTGTGAGTGTATTTTTTAATTAAGTTATTCAAAATATGCTCTTAGCAACAGGGACAATCACAAGTCCTTTCACAATGTCATCATGTGGAATACATGAAGTATCAAAAGAAAGACTGTTCAGCTGCTAAAACATTTTAATACCCTCTGCAGTCAGACTTTCAAAGTAGAAGAGGAGCTGGTCTCAGTTGTTCTCAGTTTATATGATCACACATTAGCTTTATGGTGTTAGACTTTTTAATAATGCTGATTTATTTATTGAGTGATTTTATTATATTATTATGCCATCTGTTTTTATGTGGGTCATATCAATGACAATTAAAGACATAAAACTCCCACTTGACTGAAATGTCAACCTTTGAAATGCAGCATGTCAATTGATGAAACAGTTACAACTCCAATGAGTATGATGCCTTGCTTTAATCAGGGTTTGCTATTCATTGTTAATGCCTGCCACCACATTGCACACTAAGGCTGTGTCCGTGTCCAGTTGACTGCATACATATTGTGTAAGACTTGTTCAGTGCCCAAATGACAAAAACAAAAATATTACCTTAGACTCAAACACAACATATGTCAGTCTAAGCTAAATGTTTTTTTAAAGGTAATATTTTATATTAAAGTGAACATCAACAGAAGACCTTGTTCTTTCAGTGCTCCAGTGTCTCTAATACCGTCTAGCCAGGATATCTGAGTGTCCACTGGTACCGTCACCAGTGGACCACCACATGTCCCAGTGCATACTGGACTACCTCACTGGTTGCTCACAGTAAGTGACTATACTTTTTACAAGCTACTCTCTCCATTAACCCTCCAGGCTTCCACCTTCAGACGTTTTCTGATGTTACTGCCATAGCTGTCCTCAAAGGTACTGACATTTAGCTTGCATAGAGCAGCCAGTGCTATTTTATAACTGTACAGTATTTTTTCAATTTGCTCTTTCTGCACACAATGTTATCACTTTTGTTTATTTTTATTTTTGCATGATTCTCCATCCCTTAATGTCTGCCAATTTGCTGCGGATATGCCTGAATTTCCTCACTGAAAGACTATAAAGATTATTTCTATTCTATTCTATTCTACAAAACCCTTTTATTTATGTGTTTCAGTTCAGTGTTTTATTTGTTGTTCGTTTATTTGTTTTGCCTTTTATTCTGACCTAATTGCAGGAAATAACTGTTTCAACATTTGTTTTAAGAGTTTCTCTCATTTGCCAAAAGGAGAACTATCACACACACCCCAAATCTATCCATCCAACCAGCACCCACACACCCCACCACAGACATTATTATCTGATGATCAGTCCGTCTCCTCTCTGTCTACAGCTTCATTCTTATCTCGGCAGCTGAGATGCAGCTTCAGCTTGTGTGCGGAAGTGCTTCCTTTCTTTAAATCTCAGCCATTCAAAGTTACATCAAAACACACTTTGTTTTTTTTTTTTCTTTTACTGAGAAACCGAGAAACTGAAACTATTTCCACCCGTTCAAATAATCTGAAAAGAAACAAGCAGGCTGTAACGACTGTGGAACATCTCCCCACTCAATCAGCTCATGATTGAGTGACAGATCCAATTCTCAACCTCTCTTCTTGAAAGTTTGAAAAAGTTTAAGAGCCACTCAGTCTGAGGCATTGTTTACCAAGCAGGAGCCGCGAGACAAGACAGGCTCTCTGGCCTTATCAGCGACTCTGCACTCTGTGGGTTTGTGAATGGGACAATAACGAGCTCGGTTTGATAAAGCAGCTCTGCCAGGTCGGATGTCGCTTCGTCTTCGTCCATTAGCTCTTCGATGGTTGCCCTTGATAAAACTGTGAAGCTCGTCAAACGCCTTCTGATACCCCAAGCCGTAAAATTTGATTCACGCATGCGTAAAGAGTTGAATAAACACCACGGGCTCTCTATACCCGCTTATCCATGCAGGGTCCACAGCCCGGGAGTACGACTAGAGGTGGAGGGAATAACAAAATAAACAAACGTAATCTATTTTTATTTTTTATTTATTGAAAATGCAATTTAAATGATAGTATAAACAACAAAATAGAAATAAAATAATTATATATGAACTTGAGGTAGCTACAATTGCGGAAAGCAGTGAAAGTAGTGAAGATGTGTAAATCACCAGCCTCTAACACCCAGTAAAGAAGCCTGAAGCTGGCGGAGCAGAGTCAGCTGAATCCGACAGCTGGCCGCTGCAGCTGGACACGCAGTGGTACCCGCAGCCGTACAGGTCGCTGTTTCCGCTGTCAAACACGGGGCTGTAGTGTCCCAGAGTTACGTTGTAAGGCCCCGAATGGCAGGGACCTGCGCCGCACAGCTGCCCATCCCGCACCAGCACTGGCACCGCTATCCGCCTCGGTGCGGGTGGGAACCCGGCCAGCTCTAGGGACCTGTCCTGCGTCTGACGCTTGCACTTGTACCGCCGGTTCTGAAACCAGATTTTTACCTGGGTGGAGGTGAGTTTGAGAGTCTCGGCCAGGTGCTCTCTCTCCGGGGCGGACAGGTAGCGCTGCTGCCTGAAGCGCCTCTCCAGCTGGGACACCTGGGACTGAGAGAAGAGGACCCGGGGCTTCCGGCGCAGCCTGCTTCTGCTTTTAGCGTCACTGTCACAGACGGGCGAAGAGCCGGGGCCGCACTTGTCTGCAGCGAGGAAAAAAGGTCATTCAATTAGAGTTGGACACAAACTTTAATTCCGGCTATGTATGTACTATATATATTTATGTGCTAAGTTTCATGTTTAAGGCAGCTGTTGATGATGAACTACGTTATTTCTTTAGTGGTCAGAAATCAAAATTTACCGGCCACCGAGTTAAATTTGTTATTGTTTCAATTGCATTTTATGTCTTAGACATAAAACAGACAAAGTTTGAATGGGACCTCAAGCAGAATTTTCTTGTTAGGAACATCATCATCATCATCACTTTCAATACAATCTGAGCAAGTGTCCCATATCTAAGGAATCCTTTCTAATTTTAATCCCATAAAACCTGCAGAATAGTGTGGGTCCTGAGGACTAGGGCTCAAAACCAATATACCATAAGAGGTATTTCAAATGCTGTAGTAAAACCTTTAAATAACCTGCAGCTTAGTTGTCTGTGTGTATGCATGTTTTAGCTGTATGGAAACAGCTTTACCATGGTAAAGCTGTTAATTCAAGTTACTATATCAAGGTGGCTGCAGCCACCTTGATATAGTAACTTGAATTTTTGCAGTATGGTAACTTGAATGGTTTGTGGGTTTTTTTCCCCCCCTTTTTAACATTGGAGATTAGGATAGATAATTTCATGAAACGAACACCGAAGGTGTCATTAGGGTGGACTGTCGTGCTAAGAAGGAGCCCAGCCAATAAAGTTGATAGTCTGCATCCATGAACTGTGTGGCCACTAATGAATACAGTAGTGAAACAGTATTCCTGATGAATACGTGTAATCTGTATTAATCGTTCTGAGATTGGTGGTATTAAATATATAGAAAGAAAAATGATTCTTAATTCAAACATTTTAAATCCAGCCATTGTCTTGTTTGTATTGACATGTTGATTGTGCATGGTTATTTTTTGTTTTGTTTGATAGTTTCTGATTTGTTTAGATTAATACAATTTAAGTGAACTTTTATTGCTCGTTGTGGCTAAGTCAATATGAAGTTAAAATTGGGTCATTCATACTCATCTCAGTTTGCTAAAATACAACAGAAAACTTTATTTTAAGATTCAATGATTACATTTGAATAGTTTGTTAAATACGTTCACACATCTACTGTCACATGTTTAAAACTGGACTTGTACAAGCAAAAAGAGAAAATAATAAATTACATTTCAAAACTACAGTGGTGGTCAGAATTTAAAGCCTAAGTTAAATTAGTTCCTAAATTGTTACTTTTGTATAAAAAGAAACATTAACATATCTGTTTATTCCTGTTTTTGGCCACAATTTGTTGTTCAGGCTGATAAATAGGTGACTAACCTACTTTAGACTTTTGGATAAAATTGTAAAATGCATTGTCTACATATTATTGTTTACAAAATGAAAATGCATTTTACAAAAATAAAATAATACACTAAAATAACGAAAATATGAAACAGTGTGGGTATGCTGGTATATGGAACCAAACAAACCATAAGTGCATTTAAAAAAAAATCATTATTATTAGTAACAGTTATGTTAGTTTCACCTTTTTTATTCATCTCCTCCTCTGCTGCTGATCTGTGAACGGCGATCTTCTCCTGCATCCCATAAACGCACCGCTCAGACTGAGAGTCATAAAACCTGTCGCTTTTGGAGGCAGCGCGCATCAGCTGATGTTGACGCATCGGAACCACTTGGTCCATCATCTGAAGATCATTTTCATACTCGTTCTGGTGGTAGTCCAACTTCAAAATGTCCTTAACAGAGAACGGGGTGGAGGTGGTGGAACTGGGATGCATCCTCATCATTTGCTGCGGGCGTTTGAAACTTTATTTTTTTAATTTTTTATTTCTTTTTTACTCACTGGTGTGCTGGAGCTGGTCCCGAAGGCGCTGCCGGGCGAAACTCGTCACTAACTGATAAGTGAGGGGCCTCGGAGGATTTAAACCATCCAAAGGTCCTGCTAATGAACAAGTGAGATAGAAATCAGTCCGTCTGAGACACAGGGGCCAACACCCGGGGAGACTGCGCGCACACTTCTGCGGCTCCCCCATCTTCTCATCTTACAGGAACACCTATCATCACATCCGCCCTTCTGTCAATGTGGTGGTGTAATTAAGAACCCCAATTAAGATGTAGGAGGCACTTAAGTAATGTGTGGCCATCAACAAGAACCAAAGTTATATCAAAATGGTCTTTATTTCTCAGAAAGGTGAACAGGTTTTTATTTACTTAACAAGGCATTTAAAAAAAAAAAAGTTTTTTGTTGTTAAATTATTAATTTCAAGCAACAAACAAAACCAGCTGGCTAACAATAAAAGAAAATACAAGTCAATACAATGCAGTGAGAAAATGGGAGAAAAAAGGGAAAGTTATGTAAAATAAAACAAAAATGAAATGAAACAGAATTAAACACACAACGTTTGGTGCGTTACTTCGACCACTCGGCCACCGCTGCAGGTCCAAAGGGGGTTGAGTGATCCCCGGGTGATGTCGCACAGCTTTACCGCCGACATTGTTGTCCAGCCATGTTATTAGCGAGCTCAGGCCACAACAAACAGTAACATTACACCTGATGTTGTGGAAGTGGGGAGACAGCGGCGCCAACCAGCAATGCTTGACTGAGGCTGAGACGCGCGTCCACAGAGACAGTAAACACGCACAGACACGACCCGTCCCGCTGCAGGAGAGCCACAGAGCAGCCCCTGAATGGCACGGGTGTTTCCTTCAAAGGGACAAACAGATGAAGGGAAATGAATGACAACACCAAGGGCGCAACATTTTCAAAAGCTGCTACGGAGAAGTTTAAGAATGACCGCCTGAATAAAACAGTGTGGTCTGGCGAGGACTAAAAACATTGCGCTTTACAAATAAAGGTAACTTTAAACGAGATATCTGGAGTAGCTAATTAGTTAATAAAGAGCCGACTGTGTAAGAGAGGGCATGGCATAAGTAAGTTTAAAAACGAAAGTATCCTTTAAAAAACACTGATGCAGCTGAGAACTAATCTAAAGACATTTGCATCTCATGAACTCACTGAGGAAGCGTTTGAGAGACAGAAGACATCTCATTAATCATAATAATAAACAAAACGTCCATATCATGTGTCAGTAGATCTAACAGCTGGAATTTGTTCTGGGTTTGTGGTGATGATTAGCTGCTTTACAGTAAATCACTTGATCACACCTTTCTTAGCCCTTAAAGAATTACTCGGACTGTTTTTGTTACTGTCACAGTTTGGTTTAAACCTGGAAAGAAAATGTCTTGCTTTGTGTTTGTGCTTGTTTATTTTATTTTATTTTTTAATGCTAATATGTTTCCATAAGTAGTAGAACACAAATAAGACTTCAGGATAAAAGTTTGGGGCAACGTCAAAGAAAAGCAGACTTAACTTTCAGCCTATGGGATAAAAGTAATTAGTGGTATATATTTTTAAAGATCACAGTGGACCCTGGGAATTTGTTGAAATACAATTTGGTTGTCTCAGATAGAGTCATTAAAACGCCAGAATTCATTCATTTAAACAGCCATTAATTATAAAGATATCTAATAAATCTGCTTGAAAGCCCCTCACATACTGATAGTATATAAAAAAAAAACATCCAGCATATTTCTGTCCGTTTGGAACATCTGCTTTGAGATTAATTATGAAACTGTTTTTTAAGTGAATGATCCAAAGGTCATGCACAGCAAACTATCGACTTGAATCTGTGTGTGTGGGGGCGTGTGTGTGTGTGTGTGTGTGCTGGAGGAATCCTTGCAGAGATTTGACAACCACAGATGAGAAACAAACACTTAGACACAGCTGTACTGTAATCTCTCGGTTGTGAAGATCAAGGTTTATGATAAATAGATGTTTCCTGATTGTTTACTTTCATCAAACAAGTGGATTTGAACAGTAAACTACTCATACTAATCAGCGTGGGTGAACACATTGTTTCCATATTGTGTTGCGACTTTACACTCAGTCAATGAGCAACCTGTTTTTTATAGTTTACAAAAATAAGACATGTGGACAAATTAAGTAAGGGTCAGAATGTGAATACTGATCACAGCAATACCTAAAGAACTTTGTTGTTAGTGGTGGATATTCTGCTGGGTATTCTGAAATGTTTAGTAGTTAAAGGTCTGAGTATACAGATCTGCAGCGTCCTTTCTGTGTCTAATGCATCTTTGAATTGATTTGTTTCAGTTTCTTTTTTATGTCATTATTTCCATTTGAGTCTCAGTATTGTTTCATTTCATATGTTGCAATTAATTTTACAATGGCTCATATGTTTACCTTTTTTTTAAAGCCTAATCTAGTTTTTCACAATTAACACCAACATCACAAGTCTTTTTTGCAATAAAACAGGTTTTTGTAAATCTGTTTCCTTAGACTGTGTTGTGGAAATTTCTGTTATCAAAGAATGAGAGTCTGTTCCTATAACTATAGAAAGATTAATCTTTG
The DNA here is from genome assembly GCF_001444195.1 of Xiphophorus couchianus. Lineage (NCBI taxonomy): Eukaryota > Metazoa > Chordata > Actinopteri > Cyprinodontiformes > Poeciliidae > Xiphophorus > Xiphophorus couchianus. The sequence goes on from NC_040239.1 coordinate 21,492,941, forward strand.
TCTTTTTTTTTTTATTCGAAGGCAAAAGCGTCCGAAGACCCATCTCATTGAACACAGTCAGTAGAAGAGCCCCAAACAACACACATCACGTCATTACATAGTTACAGCTAAAAAAGAGCACACCCCAAGTCTGAGCTTTTCTCCATTAGCCAGGTGGATAACGGAGCCACATCTTTATCCACCGTCATGCAGCTGCCCCTCACCTCATTGGAGGGAACGATGTTTAGTTAAGACTTTTCGTTGGAGACCCACAGCCTACATGAGAGCTGACAAGGATTCCAACAGAAACGACTATTTCATTTGTCTCAGTCACTCATAGTTGCAGGCTCTCTCACACTTACACAGTAACAAAGAAAAGAAAAACATTCATATACACAAAACACTATCAACCCTTATTTAGACAAAATTAAAATGAAATAGTTAAAATGAAATTTCCTATTACAAATGCATTTGTTTCGTTTAACAAATTACTAAAACCAACATGGCGTTTAAATGTAGAGCTTACTTTATATTCTTTAGCAGCTCTGTGCAACAGGATCTTCAGAAAATGTTCCTATCATTTAGTGTTTTCTCAGTAATTTCAGTTTCATACCCACAATAGTTTTGCCATGCACAGAATTCTGAGATAATGCGGAATATTATTTCCTGATTGGCCCAGCTATGTGTACTGTCTAAATCCAATGTTATAACATATAAATCAAGTTGCTTTGCTGTTGGAACATTAAGTGATGTTTTCATAAGTCACCACAGGATTTGATAACATGTTTTCTAGGTTTTGTGAATTTGATTGTTCTTGTCTGAAGCTTTGAATTAGCTGCAGCTGGATTATTTCTCTGACTCAGTCAGTTTTGTCTCATGTACAACACTCTTGCATGGTTTCATGAAAGTCTGATGAAATCTCGGTAAGCATCAGAGCTTTACTAGATAAATACTAACTACTTCCAACACCCTCTCCACATGTTAATGTACCCTTAGCCAAGGTACTCAACCCTAAGTCTCCAACATCAAAAATAGATTTACGCACTCATTTAAAGTTCATTGTAATTTTTTAAATAATATATATTATAATATTCATATGACATCTCTTCATATCTTGTTATGATATTAAATCATAGCAATGGATAATAGATCAAATTCCCATTTCTTTTAAATGATCTTTCCAGAGAGCTGTTGTTCTCTGGGAAGCTAAATGGATTCAGATCAAATTAATACACCGGTTGATTTATATATTAATGTGTGACAGCAATCAGTTAGTTAGGTATGAAGTAGCATAATTTAATTTACTGCTAATAGCTGCTGCAGGTGTTTTACACTTTTTGTGTTTGCTTTAAATATTTTTCATTTTGTGTTTTGTACCCAGTTTATGCAGTTCAGAGTTTATTTTATTTTGATTAACTTTGATAAATGGCATTTGGTTACTCTGTCTTCATTGTCATGAGTATGGATGGCGTTTTGTGTTTTGTTCCTTTAATAAGGAATCTTAAAATTTAAACAACACCCAGCTTCTAAAAGCTATTTTCTTTGTAGAAACCTACAAACCTGAACTTCAAAAGCATGGAGGAAAAAGAAGACTTTCTGCTTGACACCCAGGACATTGCTGCGTATCCGGTTTGATGGGTTAATTACTTAATCACTGCAACAGTGATCTCTGAAGCCTCGCAGCGGTGCTCTCTTTGTGAGTATTGCTTAAAATAATCAGAACCTTTCCTGTTGATTTTTCCTCATGTCCTCTAACTGTAACATAAGAGGTACAGTTTACCATAAAGGCCCCTAATTCATCATGCACAAAATAGGAGACTGATGGCAGCTGAGACAGTTGATAGGGTCAACTTACAGGGAGGAAAAATGAACCCAAACTCCCTACAGGCTAAAAGTTCTTGCTAAAATGTGTCAGCTTAGTAGTAAATGTCTCACCTATAGTGTGACAAGTAGTTCTGTGGTTTACATTTCTTACCTTCTTACCAACCCTTTGGTTTGCACAGATGTGTAGCAAACATGAGAGATGTTATTTTAGACAGAGTGAGCTAGAGGCTAGAAATGAGCTGCAGAGCGAACGACATGGAATACCAGAGTAAGCATCAAAAGCGTGATTTTTAATTTTGGAAAGTCACAGAAGTGGAAGGCGATTGGTCAATGCTCTACAATCTGCTACCAGCACTCAGGATTTAGCGCTCATTTTCAATACCCCTGAACAATATATCAAATTGCAATCATCATCATCAGTACAAAGAACCTCTTAGATGCAATATGTTATAGAATAATAATTGTAATTGACTTTCTATTGTGATATTCAACAACTGCAATGTCTCCATGCAATCTGCTAGATTTCCTTAAATAGAAAACGTTTTAAACTCATTTGAATAATGAACTGAATATAATGCACTGCTTAATAACTAGGATTAATTTTAATGTATGTGTGACTGAGTTGAAATTACATTTTTTTTTTTTTGTTACTAAGAATTGAATCCAAATATTGCAAATGTATGTTTACCATGTATTGGTACAACCTATATACTTTGATTCTACCTAAGGTCTAGGAAGTAGAGAGCCTTTAAAACATCTGGATGTAAGTGGATCCATTTTTAACATTGTACACAGAAAAGCATAAGATGGTGAATAATTTTGAAATTTGCTCTTTTTAAAGAAAAAGAATGAAAGGTTAGTCATCATGACCAATTATTTCATTTGAATTGTTTTGTGCCAATTCCCAAAACCTGATGTCTCAATGCACTTTACAAAAAACTTCAATCAAATCCTTCAGATAGATCCATGCCAAATATAAACTTTAATCACAAATTGATCTTATGTATTAAACAATGCAGTCAAGTCACATAAGACTATAAAAGACTGCAACGAATAAATTCTGTTTAAAAACAAAAATCAAAGAAAGCTATTAAATAAAACTGAATTTTCTCGTACAAAACATTATGTGGCCCTGTTGTAAACCATGTCAATGTTGCTTAAAGTGCTGACACCTGCATATTTGTGTTTCATTTGACATATTTTGCAGAAAGGTCTGAACTTGATCTGAGCAGAATCTGTGAAACCCTGTTTTGGCCACTAGATGTCGCTGCTGCACCGCATCATGCCACATGGTCTTGTTCGTTTGGTTCCATCAGTCGCTGTGGTGAAGGCAGAGTTTTACTGCAGGCACAGCACAGCTTTGTGAAAATGAATCATGAAAGGACCGGGGAGCCTAAAGCACTTTGCAAAGGTATTCACACCCCTCCAACTATCTCACACCGGCAACAACAAACTCTATTATATTTGCTGAGATTTTATGTAAAAGAACAACTCAATTTAGCACATGATTGAAAAGAAAAGAATGCGTAGTTTTATTATTGTTTTTAAATTATCGTTGGCAAGAGTATTTACCAGAGAGGTAAAGGTAAAGGTAAAGGTCATTTTATTTATATAGCACATTTTCAGCAACAAGGCAATACAAAGTGCTTTACAGGAATTAAAAGGAAATACAAACAAAATAACAAACTAAAGGAAAGAGTAAAAGAAGAAAAAGAATCTAATGTTGATCTAAAGTATGTAAACTAGGTGCTCCTGTCAGGGTTGCTAAGTATCCTCTGGTCTAATTCCATTTCTGGTTTGGAAGAACAGGAGTCTAAAACGTAGTTGCTGAGGTAGAGGCGGCCAAGAGAGCCACAACTCTGTAAATAGGAGAATCTGTCAACAAGACAATTAATAATTCAGCCTTTTTAGAAGAGTATCAAAAAGACAGCCATTGTTGGAAAAAAATATGACTAGAATTCTTGACTTAAATTGTCAAAACTCATATTTGGGACACATCAAACATCTGGAATACAATTGTAATGGACTCATTTTTGGCCACAATATGTGTGATGAAAACACCAACACTGAACGTGACCCTGAAAACACCATGTGTACTGTGAAACATGGCGGTGGTAGCATCATGCTTTGGGCATACGGGGACATCAATGCAGCAGAGTTGATGTGAATATGTATGGAACTCAAGCCATGTCAAAATGTCTGTCAGCTGGATGATAACTCTAAGGTTACAACCACAGCTTTAATGGTTTAGATAAAAGCTTGTGTCAAAATGGTCCAGTCAAAGTTCAGACCTAAAGAACCCGAGGAAATGCTCGGGAATGAATGTTCACGGACTCTCTGTCTAATCTGACTTGGCAAGGAAGAACGTTGGATGTGCAATAGTGATTGCAGCAAACAGTGATTCTACATTGACATTACTTCCTTTTCAGATCTTTATTTGCAAAAAAATAAATAAAAATAATTAAAAACGTATCATTTTCCTTTTACTTCACATTTATTCACTTCATACTGCTGTCACATAAAATCCAAATAAACTTTGCTGAAATCGGTGGTGGTAATGCGATAAATTAGAAACGTTCCTAGTGTTGTGAATACTTTTTTGCAGACACCTCATTTGTCTGTAGGACTGGTTCCATTTGAGTTATATGTTTGGCAGGTTCCGAGTCGAAAGCTGCATTAGATTTGACTCCAAGACAAATGCTTTTTTTTTTTCGACGCAGATGCTTTGGCAGAGATGGAACGTGCTCCGTTTCATCTCTTTCCCCCTGCCACTCCAGCTCTCTCTTCAGTAAAATTTGATCTAATTTTCTTTCCCGTCCTTGGGTATTTCCCCACAGAAATGAAGGGATAGTGATTGCTGGGTAGGATTGGAGTGGATCTAATCTTCCACTGCTCTCAGTCATACTCCATTTCACTGCACATCTAATTTGTCACAGTGCTGATGAATATGCCACAAGTTTCATGGGAAAGAGAAGGACATAATGAATATAAAACACACTGGGAGAGGGAAGAAGCAATTGCTGCACCGCACTAACCACAGCACATTGTTCATTTTCTCCATCAGATTGCTGACACTGTGCTTGCACTGTGAGGACATTGCTTTCCTCCCCCAGAATTTGATCAAGAGGTTAAAACAATTGCAAACAATGTGGGTTCTGTTGCTTGCCTGCATGGCAGAAGCAGAAGCACTGTGATCAGTTAAGATCACTGACTTCAGGACCAATGTGTTTGCCCAAAGAGGGAAGGCTGTGCCCCCATAACGCTGCGCAAAACGAGCGTGCCTTTGTGACCTGTAACGTATTAAATGCAAGCTCTGCATGCACATTGATTTCAGGCACATGCACGCTTGCAGAAGGGTTATCATTCCATAGCAAAGAGGTCTATAAATTGTGTTTGATGGCTCAAATATAGCCCGGCATTGATTTGAAAAAGCTGTGACATCAAACAAATACATCCATACACACATGCACTCATTCCACATTAACACGGCAGCAGATGGTATGAATTGCATCTGCATAATGACATTGTAATTTTGTCATTATTCATTATTGCTCTGCTTGTGATTGTCAGCGTGGTGATACACTCGGCAGCAGTCCAAGCAGCGAAATGAATAGGCAGGGTCAAAATTCTGCTCAAATGTTTCCTGGCAACGAGATGTTTCTCTGCGTTGAAAGCTGTAATTGCTTTTAAAAGTTGCCCACTACACAACTACAGCTATGTTACTGGGCTCAAAAAGAAAAGAAGGAAAAAAAAAAACAAAAGAGAGAAAGAAAGAAAACAAAAAACATCACAGAGAGACAGACTTTTAAAGAGGCCACATGGTGAAATGAGAAGATGTTGTGTTGTGTCCGTTCCTCTTGTTCGCCGTCTATCTGTGGATTGAAAGCGGATGTCTCTTTAAACAAGGACATGATAGGATCAGCGCGCAGAGCTGCTGCATCACCTATCCATGAGACGGGAGAACGGCTGATGAGAAAGCCCTTCAGGACTCTTCTCTAAATAGGCATGAAATTATATCTCCCTCTGACTGAGATTAGTGTTCACGGAGCCTCTCGCGTTCTGCCCCCCTCTTTTTTTCCTCAGGCTCTCAAACCAAACAGTCGCTCTGCAGTTTCAGCTGCTTTTGTGCTAAGTTTAACTAAGTTCATTTTCAGCTGGAGCCACTGTCTGTGTCCCCTCAGCTTCTTTCATGGAGTATTGCAGGATTTATAACACATGCTCATGGCTTGCGGTAAACCAGAGTGATTTATTTTTGTTCTAATTATTGATGCTTGATTGTGTAGCTGTTGTAGCATTCACCACAAAGAATGTAAGACTTTGTTAGTTCCAGGGCATATTGCACAGAGCTCGCTGCCACAAAGTTAAGCTTTTCAAGTAGAGTCTTTGAAAAGGGGGAATTATGAAGATATGCAACAAAGTGTATCTGCAAGTTGCAGATCACAATCAAATGTGCAAAAATCATAACGTTCGTTTTACTCTGTTTTCCTTCATATCCAAATTTGGTTTCGAGCTGAAAGCTATAAGATTAGGACCCTCCATGGCAGGCTCAACATATCCACGATCTGTTTGAGATCTTGACTTGTTGTGGAAACAGAGGGCCCCTCTGCAGGGCAATTAACCCTGGCGACTAATGCCTGCAGGAGCTCAAACTACAAGATGAAGGGCAATTATATTCACATCAGTTCGAAGTTAAATGTTTTTAGAACAGGAATGAGACAAAGAGGTGGAAAGCAGAAGAAGCCAATGGAGAAGTGTTTCATTCTCCAGCAAGACAGTGACCCAAAACATTCAACCAACCAGTGAAAAGCTAGATGTACCTCAAAAAACTCTTCAGTGTAAAGGTTATTCACAGACCTTTCTCATTCTTTTTTGTAAAAGAAAAAAAAAAAATAGAGAAAAGATAAAAGGAAAACTCAGTATTCATTTTGGGTTGGTATATTACAGAAAATCCCAATAAAACACATTGAGTTTGGAGATGTAAAACAGTGAAACGTGAAAAAGTTCATCAGGTCTGAAAACTTTCTTAGCATGCGTTACACCTTATATATTATTTCAGCAATGTGAGAACATGCTTAATGATGCCAAAAAAAAGAAAGAAAGATGACTGATATACTGTAGTCATCATTTTGGTTCATCACTCATGCACACTCCTTGAGTGTAAAGTAAAGGAAAGTGAATAAATCCTGGAATGAAAGAACTGACTGACTGATCAAGGACAAAAACTGCAGAATTTACATTAACTCACACACATCATGCTTACAAAGGATCCATGAGGATGTGAGGAAACTGTTTCTATCATCAGTCTGTTACTGGTGTGCTTCACTTTTCCTCTGGAAGTTGTGGTTCTGTCATTTGCTGTTACTATTGCTGCCATTGTTCATTTTGCATCTCGCAAATTGTTTTCAGTCTTGCCTTCTCTCCAGTTTCCCCTCAATGTTTCTACATTCTCAAGGAGGGAATTTATCATGCTTCCATAGTCCTTCTCTGCTTTGTTGAGTCTGTCTTTGTGTTAGAGTTTTAGCAGGTCAGCAATTACATAAGACTAAAGTTAGATGATGATGATGATGATGATGATGATGATGCAGTGAGTGACTGAAACTTTTAGTTTTGATTCTTTAGAGCAATTTGAACGTACTTTCCAACCTTATATTAGATATTTACTAATGGTAGATTTTTAGCTGAACTGAGTATGGAGTCATAGTTCAGGAAGCTGGAATGGTGTATTTTCTTTCTTCCTGCTGCTAAGGAAGGTGTGGGTTTCTAATAATTCTGAATTTTATTGCTGTTTTATGTGTGACACATTTACTGCGGAATCAATCATTTGTTACAAGAGATGACAGAGTTATTAGAACAGATAAAATACAAAAAAATGAACTCTATGGTATTTGTGTCCCCCCCGCCCCTCATATTTCCATATTTGTTACTATATGACCTCAAACTTCAAGTGGTAATTGAAATCTTATGTGACCAACACAAAGAATGGCAAAGTTAATAACAAAAAACTGAATTTGCATTTATATCCAGTACCGCCTCAGTCAGAAATGTGTAAAACCACATTTCAACACTGAAATGGACTGAAATTTCTGCCCATTATCTGCAAAATGGCTCAAGGCCAGTCATTTTAGATGGAGAACCATTGTGAAAAGCTATTTTCTGGTTTTGCTGCTTTGCAGATGGAAGGGATTTTGCTTTTACCTTGGCAGAATTGTTATGATGCATAACCTTAGCAACAAGGTATTGTTTGCTCCAACCCAGACTATGTCCCCAAACCTCGGAGGAGTTGAAAACTAAGCTTCATTGATGTAGAGCAGGACGAAAGCAGAGACTGAGGAGGCGGCTCAAACCATCTCTTCCTTTTATTATATTGGGAAAAGAACATATGTCTGACTCCGATGTCTCCCACAGCCCAGATTTCTGAGCTTACGATCAGAGATTTAAAAAGGAGTAGCAAAAGTAAATGAAGTGGATCAGCACAGCTTGCCAACAAATGATAATGTCTTCTAAGAAATATTATCCCCAACTGGCAGATTGTCTTCCAGAGTTGCCCTGTATTTAGTCCCATCTTCCCTTAAGCCCTGACTACATTACCAGTTAAAGCATCCCCATAGGATGATGCTGAAACCATCATGTTTCACCTGAGAGGTGGTGGTGCGTCCAGAGGTGTGTTGGTTTTCTCACACAAAAGATGTTTGGCATGCAGCTCAAAAGTTCAAGTTTTTCACACTTGTTCATAGCATTTCCTACATATTTTTATTGTGTCTCCATCACAACGTGTGAAAAACTGCAAACCACAGTTTTCTCAACAATGGCTTTCTTTGTGCTCTACTAACAGTGAACAGCTTCTCCTACCTTAATTGTGAATCTCTGCAGCTCCTCCAGAGAGACTTGACTGCTTCTCTTGACACAGTTAAGCAATTGGTTGTCCTGGATTTTAGTTAGGAGTGTTACAGTAAAAAGGGCCAAAGCAAAAGGCCTTTTTACCGCCCTAGTAAAAAAAGTATACTTTAATATATTTCAAACATACCTACATTTGTGAAAGTACATTTTAAGTATAATAAAATGTACTTTAGTATACATTTTAGTGTACTACCTTAAGTGTACTACCTATAAATACATATGAAGTACATTAGAAATATGCTTGTACCAATTTTGACATTATAACTTTAAACATACTTAAATATAATTGCACCAAAATACACTTTTAAGAAATATATTACATAAAAGTATACTTTAAGTGAACAAAATATGTATTTGCCCACATGTAAATATACACTTGCTCAAGTGTATATTTAAAAGATATTTAAAATATCTGTCAAAGATATTTTGTGTAAATTTTAAAATATATGCTCAAAATAGAATTTTTTAAAATTCACTTAACACTTCCTTTAAATGATTAATTTCAGTATGTTTTAAATTACATCTCATTGTACACTTTATGCTAATAAAGTGTGCCTTTTTAGGTGCCTTAATAATATTGTACTATTTTTGTTAAAATGGCAAAGAATAAAAAACTGATAATTCTTATAGTGGAACTTGATGTAATGTTTAACAAAGTAACTAATGTGTTCATGTCAAAATATCAAACATTGACACTTTAGTGACAGAGGTGCTACAACAAAAAGACAATAAATGTCATTTATTGCTACATTTACATTAGGTATGTACATTAGGTATCTTCAATTATACATCGCCCCAATATGATCTGTTTTTTTCAGTTTTTTAACTAAAACACGGAAGCTGTCTTTCCAATCCATTTTCAGATGTATGATGTAAGATCTAATATTGAACGGGATTAGCTCCAGTTCATACTCCAGACCAGATGGTGGCGGTATTTACACACTTTCAGTATTTTTGAAAAGCGCCACAAAAAGAAGAAAAGCCATGAAGCCAAAAAAGATAACAGACGCTGTTCAAATTCGCCATTTTTACTCGCATAATATTGCCTTAAAAGTCGAGAATTTACTAACTAAATCAGTTAGTAATCTTGGTAAATTCAAGCTGGTGACGTCCTAGTCCGAGTTAGACGACAACACAACAGGACAACAACCGATGGAAATGAAATGTGGGTCACGAAAGGAGCCCTAAGGCAGCTAACGTGTTGCTAACTGGTGGTAAGTTTGCTTATTAATTGTCTTCGTTTAATTATAAACAGTGCAGTAAAGATATAAACAAACTTACGTTGGTTTCAGAAATAATTATTTTATCAATTTTATTGTGACTTTTATGATTATTGCTATAACAACCATTCAGCTTCATGTTATAACTGCACGGAGGCTCTATTTGTTGCGACTCCATATAGTTTTCTTCATGAACTTAACCTGGTTTTAATTAAGCTCCGTATGACAAAGAGACTTTGATATGTGAGGCTGTTGTTATAACTCGTTCATCATTTTGTATCTTCAACATATTTTTGCAGTCTAAGCAAATAAAGATGGAAGAGGAAGCCAGAGATCAGGTATTATAAAACCCTAAAGACTTTTCTGTCTCAGAAGAGGCTCTGGCTCCACCAGATCACCAACCAGTTCTGAGGATGAACCTCCGCATCGTCTTCATAGTGTAAGTCTTTTTTTTACTGAGCAGCTGGCTACATTTTCAACAGCAAAAACTGGTGTGTAACCAACACTAAGTGCTTAATAAACATGATTTGATTTAAAAATAACTGGACAGAATTTATTCCCCTTGTTAATTTGTTAATCTACTATTTCTCTTTCATACATTTTATTTGTTGTTGGCTTTCAGGGCCCTGTGATGGACTGGTGACCTGTCCAGGGTGAACCCCGCCTCTCGCCCGGAACGTAGCTGGAGATAGGCACCACCAGCCCCCCTCACCACCCTGCAAGGATCAGGGTGTTCAGATCATGGATGGAAAGTTTTTAAGGTAGTTTGTCTCCCTTAAGTCCACACTTAAAACAGGTTCATAGTTGATGCCAACATCAACTGATTTTATGATATTGCTGACAATTTTTTTTCTATTTCTAACATAAACAGGCAAAGAAGTCACCCAGAAATGTTTTTCCACCCCAGGCATCCGGTCCCACATACATAGCGAGTCCACAACATCTTAAAATTGCAAGTTTTATTTTTTTCTTTGCCATTTTTCTGTACTCTTTAAAATACAAGTGCTTTCTCTGTTTAATTGCTCTATTGTTATTTTTTGTAGGTTTCTGAAAAATGTAGTGAATGGGAATGTTCTGTCATTGATCCTCACTGTTCTTAGGAAGGAGAAATGTCAGTTTGTCTGCAGTAATACTGGAGTACTGTGACATTGTATTAAAACAATACTCTGTCCTTGGTGAAACATTTTTCACATTTCCATGTTGTCTGTAAACTTTGAATGTATTGACCATTTGTACAATTAATTATTGAAAATTATACTGACCATCATTTGCATTGACCATTTAAGAAAATCTGAGAAAATATCACTTCCTTAATTTGGAACACAGTAGTGTATTATAAAATGCAATGAAGTTTGCAGATGTAACATAAAAACAAATCTGAAAAGGTCAGGATAAATAAATACCTCTGAAATGAGCTGTATACAAAGATCCCACCCAGTAAGTCAATGAAACACTGATGGTTAAATCACTTTGCTTCTTCAGGATTGTTTGTGGTTTTCCAATGAGAGATGGGAAAATATACCCTTTCCTAACCAGCACAGTTTGATAGATATACAAAAGTCAAATTATAGACGTTTGAGAGAGCGTGAGAGCAGCTCAAAGAGAAGAATTAAGGCCTGAAGGACTTTGAAATAGTAGATGTTGTGTGCAAAAGGTGCCTTAAGATGGGTTCATATGAGTTAAACACGAACACAACCACATATTCCACACACAAGCTAGATTTGAGAAATATTTTATTTCTTATCAGCAAAAGACACACAGTTGATGCATTTGTATCTTTTATGACTTTTCAGTACAGAGGAAAAACCCAAACATATACACAGTGTGGGTATATATGTGTATGGGTATATTTTAAAGTGCAAGTGATTCACAAGGGTTTATCATGCGTTACATAGAATCTGTTTTGAGGAACTTCAGTGATCTATAATAGAGACACACCTTTGAATCTGATATATTTGAATCTGTAAAATAAGCCTCACTGTTGGATGGAAACGAAAACAGACTTTTACTAATCGCTGAAGCTTTTCAGATGAAAGCACAACAATCTATTTCAAGTTTTGAGGGGAACGAGTACCATGAAGCTCCAGAAGTGAGAGAGGGTTTTAGTTTGGAGTAGTAACAGGAACAGTCTGACAAAGCTCACCACAGGCCAATTTAACAATGCTCCAGTTTCATCTTAAACTCCCAATACCTGGATTAAAATGGAGAAAAGAAGGAGTTTACATAAAAACAAGACAAAACTTCTATAACTTTGAGCTTTCTCGAAAGCTTTCATCGGCCTACTTAGGCCTGTCCTTGTCTGGAGACATTCAGTATACAGGTACATTCTCTAAAATTACTGTTACATTTTTACTTGGTGATAAAACAGTCGATTTGCCCTTGCCAAATGAATCAGACATGACAGAAAAATAAATATGAAGACATGGATCAACAGTAAGACGTCTAAATGACTGATGCTGAGCTCATTGTGTGCTGACAGGTTCCAGCATCATACAGGGTAGTTTTAGCAGCAGCTGTTGGGTCTTGGATTTACCCATGGTCAACAAAGATACATACAAATGGATCAAGAGAACATGAAGAAGCCCTGACCCCCTCAGGATACGCGGTATTCAAACTCATCTCCATTCACTGGGTAAGTAAAATATGCCTCAGTTGCACACATGCTGAATGTTTTCAATGCCCTTTATAGTGGTTAAGATGCAAAGTGCAAATTCAAAATAAAATACAAGCTAGTATATACTACAGTGTCACTATAGTTCTTAACTACCCAGTATTTCTTTCGGAACATCTCCCCCCTCCCCCGCCCGTTTGCACAGCATGACATGAAAGAAGCGTTCCTGTTCACAGAACAAAAGAAGAACTGGTGTAGACAAAGCACGGAAAAAGAAAGCATCATAGAGGTGCGATGCCTTCACACCGTGAGTGCAGCACGAGAGCACACATGGTCCTACTTTACTCACACAGCATCAGCTGGCGATGCATGAGATAAAGATCAATTTCCGTGTTGCAGTGAATCCTTTGTGAGTGATTATTGCATAGTTTGGAATTCTTAGCGTAGCTCATAAAGTGAGACTGAAAAATAAAACTTTTTCTTTCCAAGATCTGTGCTTCACTCTAAACAATCCAAGACAAAATTGTTCTCATTGAAAAGAGACAGCCATCAGTTCCTTTAATGAAGCCAAAATAATAACAAAAAAAGAATCACTATTAAAAATAAAACTATAGTAATCAAAACAATTTGTGGTGTTTAATATTTGAAATAATTGATATTCTAAATCAAACTTAACCTTAGGTAGAAGTTTGCTTCTCTACTGCCTTTGAGGTGCACATTTTTTAATAAGTCGGTCTAATTGAGCTAAACTTCACTCTAAGCCAACAGAAGCCATCTACTAGAAGTCCACAGTGCCAAACCATAATCCATCAACAGGGTTCAAATTAAAACAAACACCAGCATGAGGTCCCTTCTGAATGCCTATGTCTCAGGGCTAAACTGTTCAATCGGAATTATTGTGTTGCTGTAAATGAGCTGAGTTTAAATTATAGTTACTTGTTAAGATTGACTAGAAGAATTTATGTTGTGGTGAAAATGAGAGGTGTCATAATAATATCAGAGGAAGCTAAGGACATTGTTAAAAAAGAAACTGCCTTTGAAATGAGTTAAGATAAGTATGTAAAGTTTGCTAAATTAAATACAGCAAAAACGATGCATTGGCTATGCCAGCCAAGTATGCTAAAATACACATATGTCTTAGAGCAGCTCAATTTCTTAACATAAATAACAAATGTCTGCCCTCAACAAGACAGTTAGAAACTTTTTTGTTTGGATGTCTTCTTACTTTATAGTTTTAAAAGAAACTACCAGAATCTGCTAAAATTTGGTATTTGCAGGTCAAGGACCATTCGTCAAATCAGTGACAGAATAACGAATAGTGCAGAATATTCCTGAAATAATTCATACATTTAAAAAAAATATACTTTTATGATTGCAAAAAAGTACATGGGCAAACAATTGCTTCAAAAGGGAACAAATGTAGAGCAAGTAAAAGACACAAACAAATGCTCTCTAGGCATTGTGAAGGCCACTGCAGATCTAGATTTTTCTTGCAATCTGATGAATATTAGCAGCTGTGGCTGATTGCCAGAGAAACTTTTAATGCATTTTAAACAGAAACATTTAACTAAAGGCTGCAGCAGCAGTGTCTAAAAGCTAATAAACATGGCCACCAGATATAAATCCCACAACTTTAAAGGCAATGGATGCTAAACTGCAACTTTTATAACTTTCTGTACAAGTTAGCTGTCCTGCAGTGGTAAGTTTAACTTACACACAAACAAGGAAAAGTGGAAAATATGTTTTAGGTGTGTTATTTCTCTTTATGCTCTGCTGTTTAACTGCGCCATTCATAATAAAGACATTTATATGAATATTCTGATACTGCTGACATTTGTTCAAAACTATTGCTACGTTGCTATGTGCAGAGTAGCCAGACATAGCAGCGCATTACTTTCTATGAAAACCAGATTATAGATAAAGTGTAAATATATTACGGAACACTTCATTAAAAGATTACTTTACACTGGTGTTTGTTTTACTGACTTGGTTATTCTTCACTAAAGTGCACAATGTTCTCTAAAAGTGGACTTCAAGCAACCACAACAGCAGCTTTTGTTTTAAAACCAAAGCAGTCTTTTGAAACACCCATAAATTAAATCACCTGACCTGAATGACCAACCTTGTTCCCCTATGGCCAGCACAGAGTCATGACGGGTCCCATTCAGTCACCAGAGTGTCATCTCACCTTTCTTTTTTTTTTGGCATAGAGCTCATGTTCAAACAGGGGTCATGTCTAAACTGCTAGTAACCTGTAAACTATGTAAAACTACAATAATGCATAACATAAAAACATTAAATAATATAGTAGGAAAATAAATATCATCAAGGCTTTTTTTTTTTTAAATAGTCAGTCTCTATCTTGATACAGGAAGTCAGTGTTACATGATTCACTTCCGAGAACGACGATCACCACAGTCCAAAAAGATGGCTGTTCTCACTCTCAACAGTGAACATGTCATTCAGCTACGGTGCGTACATTGCTGTTTCACGCTCAGTTAAGAACTAAACTGGTCCCGCATGTAGCTCAACAGTCTTATGCGTTGCAAGTGTCTGGATATAAGATATTAGATAGACTTGGCCGCGACCTGGACAATCTTTTTTTTTTTTCTGCCATCAGAAAATAAATCCTAAACTCTATGTGCTATAGCTAAACGTAATTTTGGTATTTTTGTGGATAGCATTCAGGGCAGTTTTATGTGTTTTTGGTCACTTTAAGGTATCCTCCAGAAACCTCTACAGACCTAGTCCACATGAGCACTCTTTTAGAGGGCAGATTATGGCTGTCTCATATAAGTTAGTATACAGTACATTTAAGTGTTATGTGAAGTGCTATGACACTCATATCTCATGCTCATAACATACATCTACCAAAAATTTCAACCAATGATAGTCAAACCACTGACTTATATTCATGAGCAAATTTTGAATAACGACACCTTGTTTTTGTCAGCCACATGTTCAACACAGACTGTGAGCAGACTTATTTGAAATCAGTCAATGAAAGACGGGTTCACTCAAGCCTAACATGTAGGATATACAATATAACAACAATCAAACTGATATCAACTGTATGGGTGGTCTGGTATTCCTAAGAGGTGCATGTTTCAATAACTTCCAAACTAGCAGAGACACAGATTTCATCACCGCTGGGGAATAACTGAACTTACTGGGTGGATATTTCTTAATCTGAGCCGAAGTTAGGACCCGTCGCTGCCAGGGCGCTTTTTGCCTAAATGACTAGCAGAGTCTCTGTTTCGCAGATTAGGCTGGATCTTGTACATGTTGGGACCCATGGACCAGCGCCAGCTTGCGCGGGTCTCCGCGCCAGTTGGGACGACTGAAGCCGCTGCCCCGGCAGTGGATGGGCAGGGCTTGTTCTGCAGCAGCTGAATGAGCATGGTCATCTCCGGGCCCAGCCGTGGCACCATGCTGGTCCTGATACGGTCAACTGTGTCCTCATCACAGTCCATCAGGCTCTGTAGAAGCTTACCATAAAACCTAGAACAACAAAGAAACGGAGGAGTTTTCTTCAGAGATTGCAACATGATTGGAGAAAAATTATAGAGCCCTGTGTGTACGCATGTTATGCCTCGCTAACACAATCAAGCTAATTAAACATTTGCATTTTTTGGCAATGCAAATGTGATTGCACTGCCCATTGCAATTTTGCATTGGCAATATTGATGTATTTTATTTCCATCAATAAAATACATCTAACATTGATGTATTTTAATTAGAACTTTATTAGATTTTATTAGAACCCAGCATAAAGTAGTGCATAATGGTAAATTAAGAGGGATATTCACACATTTGTTCACACAGTTGTAATCAGATCCTTTAATTGGACACCCCTAAATACAATTGAGTGCAACCAATTGACTTCGGAAGTTACTTACATAGTAAATCAAAATCTCATTATCTTTTCTATGAAAAATAATGCACTTAAAGTCAAACAAAGTTAGAGCCTAGTAGAGGAAAAAAACTGAATCCTGAAGACCAATGTCAGAGATGAAGTTAAACATCTGACAGAGGATTGTTCAATCTAAAAAAAAAGGGGGGGGGGGGGGGGGTTGAAGCATAGTTACAGCTTGACCAAGACATGCCTGTCCCTAAACTGACAAATCTCTCAAACAGCATAAGGTCTAACCTCTGGGGGAGCTGCAGGGATCAGCAGTGCAGGTGGACCACCACTGCTCGTAGGCGTGTCAAGATAACAAATTTTGCTGGACGATAAATTGTCCCAGACGTTATTGCGATAAACTATAATGTTGTTTTGAGACTATTTTTAAGCACTATACATCAGACAACTGGAAATTATTGAGGTCATTTTAATTTATCAATAATAGATTTATTGCTTACTGCGACAGGCTTAACTAGATGAGGACTCTACAAATTTGTCCTTCATGAAAATCTGGCAACAAGAAAGTTATTGTTGAAAGAAAGCCACATAAAGTATATTTTGCAATTTACCAAAGAACATATTGAGGACAGTAAACACCCAAACAAATGTGTTCTGGCCAGATTTCACCAAAGTTGGACTTTCTGGTATCCTTGAAGCAAAAACTTGAACAGCATTCTGAAGGTGAGGTAGCAGGTAGCATCATCATACGATGGGAATACTTTTCTTTAGCAGGGACATGGAAGCAATCATTTCAAACACACAGCTGGATCACTGTATATTCAGATACAACAAATGGCCTCAAAAATTCTGAAGTCCAATTAAGAATGTGTGGCAACGCTTGTCTGTTATCAGACAATTAAAATGTAACAAGTCTTCAGAATGGATCTTGAGATATTTTGCAAAGAAGACCTCTACTTCCTAGATGTATAAAGCTAATAGAAACTTATTCCAAATTGTTCTTTCTTCTGTAAATGCAGCAAATGCTGGTTCTGCAAAGTTTTGACCCAGGAAAATTAAATGTATCTAAATTATAAAAAAAACAAAACAAAAAAAACATCAGTTGCTTACACATCCCAAATATGTTAAACTTTCGGTTGATCTGTCACATAAAACTGAAATGAAATATATATTTCTATATATATATATATATATATATATATATATATAGTAAACATTTGCAACACATTGTAAATTAATTAAGTGTTCATTTGTCTTTCATTTGCATTTATGTTCATGCTGTGTTATCTGATGTCATGCATATGGGAGTAACAAAACTGTAGTTCTAGCCCTGACTGAGTCTCATGCTCCACCCTCCGATTCTTTTGTGTCCACTCCTAAACTGCAATCCAGCATGTATTACAGCAACAAAAGGAATGAAAACATCCAAACTTGATAGTCTTGTTTGATTCTGTTGTACAGTATGGAAAATTACTTAAAGAAAACAAAAATCACAGGAAACTTTAGAAATAAATAATAAATTTAGTGTTAAGATTGTTAGACCAAGAGACACGATTCTTGGAGATTAAATTCTGTTCCAACTGAGAGGGTAAGTCATGGCGAAGTGAAAAGCTCACCTATTGGGGAAATGACTTGGCAGCTGTGCAACTTCACCAATAGCATCTGGATTGGCTTGGGCAACATTGCAGATGCCCAGCCTGCTGTAGCATTCCTCCTGGACTTCGGTTATCATTCTTTGGAAGGTGGAGCAGCGACGGATGGTGGGGAATGCCTTGGAGATGATGCCATTGGCGATGCACTTAAGGCTCTCCTTTACAAACGCTTTACCCTGGAAAGAAAAGAGCAGGGCTTCACACATTCTCATGTCCTGCACAGTTACACCCATGTAATCAGACCCGGCAAGCAGCAATCAGAAAGAGGAAGCGGGAGAGAAAGAGAGACTTAAAGTGTGTACCTGAGTGTCAAATTTAGCAGCACTGTACAGGAAAGACTTGCAGATGTCATGTAAGCCATCTGTGTCACACGTTGAGTTTTCCAGGCAAGCGAACGCTCCACAGCCAACTTGGAGGGCACTGTTGAGGCAGCGTGCCACATCTGCTGTGTGCACAGAGAATGATCTGTCAGCATGGGAACCAACAGCGGGTTCACTGGGAATCACTGAGCTCATTACACAAGAGTTGCCAAGGATTTGGCAAAAAGAATGCAGCCAACAAAGGGGAATGTTTCATACTTTGGTGGTTCACAAAAGACGTACAGTCACTCAAGTCTGAAAGTGCCTTGACTGGAGTTTGGACACCTTAAAGCTCCAAGAATCTCAGACTCGGGCTCTTTGCAGGGACTACCATTTGGCTCTTTTAAGTAGCATTTAAATAATGAGAACGAGGAATAGCAAGACTGTAGATATATCTTTATACAGCAAATGAAGACATATTCTCCATGTTTTAAAATTAGTTTTAAATGTCAAACTAAATTGAGCCCTTCAGACCCTACCATCTACAATTAACTCTGCTTTGGTAGGTAGAATGGATTTTATACATGTAGAAATGATGAAATATATTTGAAAAAAATGTTGCTTTACTCATTGCAGGAATGTTGCATGACTAGAATAGTTATTAGGCTGATGAGGCAAACGATAACCCCGATCTTCAAATTCTCTGAGATCGCACGTCCCTAAGCAATGTTCACGCATCTGACATTTGTGCAAAAAAAACCCCAACAAAAAACGAACAAAAAAAACCTGACCTTGGTCCACTGCTGAAATTTCACATTACACATCAGAACAAAGCAATAAAGCACATTGTTGAAAATCACAATGTTGACTTCTTCGTTTTTGATTCAAGAACCCATGGAGAAAGAGGGACTCAAATTCTACACAACTAAAGAGCCTGCGCTCTCTTTGCCATCATCTGAATCAGGGACAATCTGTGTTTGACCCGAGTCAGATTAAGTGTGCCTGGCATAAGGGGCCAGAAATTACTCTGAAAATTCAGCTTGCCATTCCAAAATCTTATGATGATGAAGCAGTTTCTGCAGGAGTGAATGAGCATCCCTGTTCCCATTTGCTTTGTATCGCTGAGCTAAAAAAAAAAACACACACACACACACACACACAAAAAACAATAGGAGATTTACGTTTTGCAGTGCGTTTTCCTGCAGAATCAGGATTTTGATTCACCACTAACATAAGAGATTCCAACTAATAGGGTTAAATGATTGCATCTAACCTCCCCACCCCCAGTGGCAGGCAGGGTTTTTTTTTCTTTTCTTATTTTTCTGAGGCAAGCTGGAAGAAAAAAAAATGTACACCAATGTAACCTACTTCTATCTCTAACTTCAAAGCTGACATTAAACGCTACATTAAAAGTCCTCCACTATGCTGATATATGCAGCGGAGACAGAGACGAACAGCATGACACAGCCTGTGCGCTCAGGTGTCAGCACCAAGCTCCATGCTCATCTGTTGCCGGCAGGACACCGGCAAAAACCACAGCGTTAATCCCGCACCCGTGAAGCTACTCGCTCGATCGCACAGAAAAAGCCTGCATAGGCCAAAAAAAAAAAAAAAAAAAAAAAGAAAGAAAGAGAAAAAAATGAGGAGAAGACAAAAAATAATAATCTCCTTGTAGGTAAGCCAGTGCATTTGTGTAAATGATGTGTAAAAAATATAATGATAAAGCAGTGCTCTCTGAAATGCATGCAGATGGAGGCATCTTGCTACTTACAAGGGCTGTTGACAGAAAAGCGTACTCTCCTGGGTGAATAGGACTCGTTTTGCTCCAGTTCATATGCAGATGCATTCAGCACCATCAGGAGAAAAAGTCCGGTCCTCAAAGGCATTGTCCTCTCAGCGCAAGAGATCGCACAACTAAATGCACAGAGACGCTTCCTGCTTTGTGTGCAGTTCATAAGAATGAACGCTCCTGGAGCCTCGGCTGAGCAAATCTAGGCTGGAACAAGTAATTTCCTCCTACTGTGCACTCCTCTCTATCCTTTTGACTTGAATGACAGATTGCACCGATGTCAGGTCTGCACGGGGTTTATATGGGAGCGCTTTATGTTACGAGTTCAGCGCTCGGACCAATCACCATCCAGCAGCAGCGTGGCGCTGCTCTCCCTGCTATCGTCAATTGATGGAATAATCTAACAGCGGTCAACGCTACCGGGTCGTACAGTTTGACATCTGGACTTTAGCGGCTGATTTACTGTGCAATGCAACATGTTTTCCTTTCTGTTCTGATTCTAATAATGACTTTTAAAGAAGAGGGAGCGCCCGAAAAGTCTTGTTTCAGCATAAAATAATAAGAATAAGAATTTACAACATGAGTCACGTTTTACTTAACCTTAATAACAGACAATTGCACCTCTTCTCATGAACATGACGTTAGTTATATATATCTCCTGCAATTATATATATGTAATTGCAGGATGATGGATTCTTTCCAGGTTTGGGCTATATGTGCTTTATACATTTTTCTAAAATCAACGAGTCTGATCCCAAATCTATTTGTTTTTAGCTAAATTTTGCTCAGCTGATTGTGGCTGAGCGAGAAGAGTGCCATGATCCTTGGGTTATTTGGATAATTTCCCTAGTATTTATATCTGTTTAATTTTAGCCATATTCTTTTCAGTTCCCTGTGTTCATTAATGTCATATCAGTTCGCCTCTTTCTGTTTACTTTCTTAGTTCGTTTTTGTGTTCTGTTCTGTAGATTCAAAATGATGTCCCTTTTTTCTTCCAGTTTTCATTTCCATCAGTCTACCAGTTGGCCTTCACTCACAGGTGCACCTATTTTGTAATTAACCACCTGTATCTTGTTAGCAATCACTCACACAACCAGTATCCAAGCCTTTCTGTTTCCTGCTGGATTTTTCTGGACAATGTTTCTGGACCTGCATTTGCTGCAGTTTTCTCCTGTAAATTCTCCATATTATTCTTCATTACACAATAGTCATTTTACTTGAGTCAGATATGCATTTGGATCTTTTATCAAAGAGTATGTTCCCTGCAATCTAAAAGTGATGGCTTTGACTGCAGCTTCCACTGCTGCCACATACCAGCGTGCCCCTGAAGTTGCCTACCAATCTGCCTATTGATGTATAAATGTGTGCATTTATGAGGGCGGCAGGTGAATGTGACTGAAGTGTGAAGCGGTTCGAGTGCTCAGCATGACTAGAAAAGCACCATAGAAGTTCATTCCATTTACCATTTGTTGAATTTCTAGTTACAAAAACAGGACCATTACATTTTCCAGAAAATGTGGACTGCAGACTTAGGTACTGTAGCTTGAAACTATAAAACTTGAAAGAACAAAGGTTAGAGTTTTTAAAGTGAGATTATGTGAAGTTATTATCAGTAATGGCTGCCTCAATTGAAGAGCCTTTTGCTATAATGGTAAGGGAACTGTTATCATTAATGACTTCACAGAAACTCACTTTAAAACATCTGAACTATTTTGTCAAATCACAAACACAATCTCATTTTGGATAAAAATGACATTTGTGAGTATATGATCTGTTTTTCATATATTCATTTGTAAAATATAATGACATTTTATACTTGAGGTCGACCTATAATAAAAACTTTCCTTTATGGTGGGTGAAAACTTTAAATGACTTCTGTCAGAGCTGTTTAAGAATATTACAGTACAGTGGCACCCTGTTGTCATATGTTATATGTTATAACAAAACCTAAAAATCATCACTAAGCTTGCTTTCAATAGACATCTATGTAACATCCATGTCTCTTCTGAACAGCTCAGATTTTGCATAACTGGCCAAGTACACAGACTCCCAACTCTTTAACATTTTAATAACATTTTAATCAACAAGTGTTTTAGTCAAATTTAGTAGGTACTTCACCAGATGTCAACAGCCCTGGCTGAATGTCAACCCAAAACATTCAAATGACATATTTCCTTTATCGCTCTGACATTTTCCTGAACCATGCTCAGTGATGACGCCATTGTTTCTTTGGCTTTAGGAAATCAACTTGACATGGAAATGAGCTACTCACACAAACTGCGAATAATCGCCGCCCTCTCTGGAACTGCGAAAAAACGCTGGCTTGGAGTCCAGCTGCACGTGCCCGACATACAGAGGATTATGTGTGGGACTGTAAGCTATCATTTATCATGGAGGCCTCACGCCTCCTCACATCGTGCATCGCTCAGCCGTTTCAGACAGGATGGAGGCTGAAATATTCCGATAATCAAAGGAGGGAAAGATTCAGATGGAGATTTACTGCTACAGGTCCTCTGAAAGTCATGTAGCTATGCTATTTCTCTTATCACACATGTTGGGGATCAGTTAGTGTCTCTGAGCCAAGCATACATAAACTCCAAATACTAAATAACCTTGATTTATTTTTTTTTATCCTTCGAGTCAGAAACAGTTAGTAATTCAAAATCATTGTACTGTCTTATGAATACCAGGAGTTTAGCATCTTGTCAAACTGTTGGAACCTGATGCCTGGCAAGAAAGCCAACAATGGGCCCTTGCCAGCAGCTCCAGTGCCCTTTAATGGAAAAATAAGATACTTTAGCCAGTCTAATGAATAAGCTGCTACCAACTGTCCCACTAAATCTTTCTCTATAATCGAAACACAAACAGTAGCAGCTTACAAATTGGATGAATAAATTAACTTAGACTTAGACTGACTTTATTGTCATTTTGTATGCACAGGGTGTATACAGAACGAAATTTCGTTGCATACGGCTCAGGACAATGTTTTGAGCTTTCAATGTTGTGAGGTTACTCCAGAATAAAAATAAAATACAGTATAAAATATGAATATAAATATAAAATATAAAGTGCAGGACTGACAGTAAAAAGGAAGTTACTTAGCTCTGTACATGTGCAAGGTATAAAGGTATAATGTTATAACAAAACCTAAAAATCATCACTAAGCTTGCTTTCAATAGACATCTATGTAACATTTTAAGTGCAGTCCAGTTAAGAGTTCAGCAGTCTGATGGCAAGTGGGAAAAAACTGTTTCGGAACCTGGTGGACCTGCACCGGATTAACTCGTTTTTACGAAAGTAAGACAAGAACCCAATGAGGCTTTTGCCTCGATGGCACCTAGCCAGTAACATATGGAGGGTTCCTCCTTGATGATGCAGTGTCTTTTCCAAGTTTTCAACCTGATGATGCTGAAACAATAACTCCTTGATGATGTCCTTCTTGATGATAGCAACTCCCTGATGTTATTGCAATTTAACAGGTATGCAATTTCACACTTTGTTAAAATTAAATTCATTCGTCTTGTCCCAACAAAACCCTTTCCTCTCTAACTTTTCTGTTTCTCACACTATAGATATAACTAGACTTTTCCAGACTTTAAATTCTGACCAGCCTTCCAGTTCACTGGTTATTACAGCACTCAGATTTGTGTGCTATACGATTGTAATCATGTTGTCGTATGTGTTATTTTTCTGGTTTGTTTCTTTTACAGGAGAGGTTTGGTTGGCCGTATTCACAGGTTCAGAAGTTGGTCTTCTTCTTGTGAGCACTTCAGTGTGCTCTCTTACCTCCTGGAGCTCAGCCATACCACAAGTACATTTGAGACGGCCCTTTGTGGTTTCCTCTGGGGAAAAGCATAATGAATTCCTTTGTCAGGTAGGAGAAGGTGTTATACTTTGTTTTCAGAGATATGACAGAGAACGGTGGCATGGCACGGGAGATCGAGGGCAGAGTTCAGAGAGAGGACAAATCTGTTAAAGAGGATAAACATTGAGGCTGCTGAAACAGCTGAGGGTTTTGCATTCATTTCCATTGAGGTACATGAACTGATTCACTGATTGGAAGCCACTTTGCATCTTAGTTGAATTTTGCCCTAAGCTTATTGTTGTATGCATTAAAAATGCTGCTTCATTTAGAACCATTTTACGAGACTGCATATTTTAGGTATTTTTAGATTTAACATTGAAGTAGCAAATTAATTTCATTTTATTTTTCTATCAATCACTATCAATTACATAGTTTTTTTTCTAAATCAAGAACACAAATTATTTCATTTTTTTCAGCAAAATACTTTAAATGTCAAGGACCCTGTCAACTTGTGCCCACTAGAGGGAGTGTGATCAGGTTTTACTGACTGTAAGTCAACTCCCACAGTGCAACATATTCAAATGCTCTAGTATGTGGTAGAGTTGAAAAGTAGACTTTATGATTATTAAAGGAAAGGAAATGCCACCTGCAGGATTACAGATACAAACATTGTATACCCACTCAGCTCTGGTTTGTTGGCCCTGCCTGTGTTTTGATGTGTGAAGTTTGGCCAGGGGGATAATGTGTTTTTCTCTCCAACTGCAGATGCTTGTGGTGTTCACATAAGAATAACACTTAATTTTGAGGGAAATATTTCAGCAGGAAGTGGGCTTTGGGCAGAGTGAACATATAATCTTTCAGCTAGCTACAGCACCCACCACTTTAGCTACCATAAAAAACAGGAAATAAATCATATTTAATCACTTTTCTATTTTGCTATGCTTTCCTAATACAAATTATTGAACAAGCCTATGAAAATGTTTTAAAAAATTGTAAACTGCTTCTGTGAGTCAAATTATTCTGACCAATATTGCTTCCATCACAACCTTTACTCTTTGTGCTTTTGGTCAAACATGTCTAAATAAAACATTGAAACAAAATTTCTGGGAACACAATTGTCAAACAGAGCTCATTTTATTATTCACTTCTCAAAAGGCATCTGCTTTAAACGAATCTCTCAGTTTAAGGCGGGATTGCAAGAGGCCCAATAATTAGAAAACGTAAAATTTTTAAATCTAAAATATCTCATTATTGTGTCAGCAGAAAGGAACGTTTGACTTGTTTTATGAAAGATATATCTTCAGTTTTACTTTCAGACAGCTGTCTGTTTTTCCTGAGGCTGATGAAAATTTGACTTGATGGAAAAACTCAGAGGTTCTACATTCCTGAAAGTACATTCGGTACAAGTTTTAGAACAATGCATCTGGTTAAATAAAGACACAACCTGTTGTTGAGTAACATGAAATATTAGATTCTAAATATTGCACAAGTGTCTGTTCTGAGGAGGACATACAGTACTAAGAAAGTATTTACCTCTCCCATATTTCATCTGTTTGCATTTTGTCACTATGACATTTTTTTGGTCATAGAATAAATCTCAACAAAAGACAAATATCCATCCATCCATCCATCCATCCAGCTGAGAAACATAGGCCCTTGAAGCCTGGGTTTCCTCCTAGAGCCACGTGGCCAGAACGGCTCACCAGGGACGCATCCTGGAGGCACCACAACTAGCTCCTCTTGAAGCAGAGAAGCAGCAGCTCTACTAGTAGATGCTCTTGGAAGACCAAGCATCTTACCCTTTCTCTATAAGAGAACCTGAACACCTTGTGAAAAAGAAGAAAAAAAAACAGTCACTTGTTTTTGCGATCTTGTTCTTTTGGTCCTGATCCAACGTTTGTGAGCATAGGTGAAGGTCGGAACGTAGATCAACCTTTAAATTGAGAGCGTCATCTTTTGGCTCAGCTCTCAGTACCTGCTTCACTCCAGACTTTGTACCAATCCCCCTATCAATCTCCCACTCCATTTTTCCCACAGTTGTGAACAAGACCTTGAGACACTTAAAATTGTCCACCTGGACATGACCTCCACCCTGATCAAGAAACCACTCTACTCTTTTCCGACTCAAGTCCGTGACCTTGGATTTGGAGGCACTGATCCTGAACCCGTCCATTTCTCACACTGCTGCGAACTGCTCCAGCGAAAACTGGTGATTATGATCTGATAAAGCCAATATGTCCATATCATCTGCAAAACGCAGACACTCAATCCTTAGGCCACCAAACTGGATCTCCTCAACTCCTTGACTGAGCCAAATAAATTCTGTTCATCAAAGTTATAAACAAAATTGGGGACAAAGGGCAACCTGGGTAGAGTCTAACTCTTACCAGAAATGAGCAATACTTACTGCAGACCAAGCTCTGACACTAGCCATGAAGGGACCTAACAGTCTGTATCAAAAGGCTTGGCACCCCATACTCCTGCAGTACCCCCCACAGGATTCTCAGAGGAATACATTCGAATGCCTTCTACAAATCCACAAACACATGTCGACTGGTTGGGCGAACATGATGCTGCTGAGGATGTAGAGCTGGTCCTGTGTTCCACAGCCAGGACAAAAACCACACGGCTCATCCTGAATCCGAGGTTTAACTATCCATCAGTCCCTCCTCTCCAAAATCAGGGAAGCGTAGGAGTGTGATCCCATGTAGCTGGAACACACTCTGCAGCCCCCCTTTTTAAATAAGACAAAGATAACTTATTGGGAAAAGCTCTCCAAAACAACTCTGTGTTAAAAGTAATTTTCCCCATTGTAAAATCAGGAATTACCTGTGCTTACCCATGTTATTTGGAAAGCTGTGTTTAATTTCATATGCCAAAACCAGGTCTAACTGCTGCCAGCCCAGTAAAATCAAGTTTTCACTTAAATAAATCCAGTCTGACAACATGGAGTTGGCTAAAAAAGCAACACAACAAAATTATTGACATCTGTCAACCTGGACATGGTTACAAATACACTTTTAAAGCATTGGGACTCCAGCGAATCATAGTGGGAGCCATGATTCACAAATGGTGAAAACAGGAGTGGCCAACAGAACCAAAATGATCCCAAGAGCACAGAGACGACTCTTTCAAGAGGTCACAAAAATCCCTAAAACAACACCCGATTAACTGCAAGCTTCACTTACCTCAGTTGAGGTCAGAGTTCATGCCGCCACCAAAAGAAAGAGACTGAGCAAAAATGGCCTGTGTGTTTGTCTCAGTTTTTCTAGAACAAATCTTGATGATTCTCAATACTTTTAGGAGAACATCTCTGGACTGACGAGACACATAGTTGAACTCTTTGAAACGTGTGTCCCAATCCATCTGTGGCAAAAGTAACATCACATTTCAGAAAAAGAACATCATAGCAATAATATGGTGGCGGTAGTGTGATAGTCTGGGGCTGTTTTGCTGCTTCCAACCTGGAAAACCTGCTATGTTGAATGGAATCATGAATCCTGCTTTCTACCAGCAAAAACTGAAGGAGAACATCATCTGTTTGTGACCTCAAGCTGACAATGATCCAAAGCACACCACCAAAACAAAATTAAAAACTTTTGGAGTGGTCTAGTCAAAGTTCTGACTTGAATCCAGATGAGGCACATTACTTTAAAACGCCTGAATATGCCTGAAAACCATTGAATGTGACAGAATTACAGCAAATTTGAAAAGTTGATTGGGCTAAAATTCCTCCACTGTGCTGTGAAAAATTCGAATCAAGTTATCGTAGCAGCTTGATTGCAGTTGTTGCTAATGGTGGCCCAACCTGGGTGTAGGGGCAATCAATTTTTTACACAAGGCTTTGTAGCGGGGTTATGTTCCCCTTAATGATATACGCCTTAATTCAAAACTGCATTGTGTGTTTATTTGTGTATCTTTGACTGTTTCAATTGGCTTGATGTTCTGAAATACTGAAGTGTGTCAAACATACAGTACAAAGGGGATAAATACTTGTTCACACCATTATAGATAGATATATCAGTTGTGAGATTTAGATTAAAACATACGCCGTTGTGAACCACATAACAGCTTGCCCCTTTGTGATGGAAAATAATTTTTGTATTTATCCCTTTTTATGTGTACTGACACCCATGCAAACATTCAATTGTTAACTTTAATGACCAAAACCACAGTGCCTGTCCCTCAAAAGGGACATGTCTCAATGCAGTGGTACCTAGACTACGTTCCCTGCAACCGGCCATCTGGTTTCAGTTCAGATCCATCTGGAATTGACTCCAGCACAGGCATCTCAAGAATACATTTTGGAGTGGTGCCCACATCCGTTCACACAGACAAGTGTTTTCAATTAAGTGATTTTTAAATGTCTCTAAAACCAAAGAAAATGAGCAGAGTTTAGGCCAGTGATGGTGACAAACACCACATTTGGAATTAGATGATTCAAAGTTACTTGCCTTAATAAATAAACGTAGGAGGTTTTTCTGTTTGTTTGTTTGTTTTTTTTTAGTTGGATCTTGATGACTCCTGTCCTGGAGTTTGACAAGGCTCTGCTCTGTGCGCTGAAGCACAGAGATCCAAGCAGAGAGATCATTTTAAGTTAAAACCGACACAAAGAATCCCCACACTGCCAAAGCAAAATAACAAATTAGCTTCATATGTTGCAAACTGCTTCAAACTTTTAGGAGAACATTTTAAAGTTTGGAATTGGTGGTATTTGGCCTTCTTGATTTAATGCCTCTGGTTATTGCCAAAGAATAACTTTTTAATTTGTCTGACGCAGCAATTTTACTCGTCTTTTTTCTGCATAAATGCTCATTAGAAGCAAAATAATGATTCTTCTCTTCAACTTGCTGAAAAACCAAGAAACAAAATCAACATTTAAAGAGATTTGCCTGTGTGGTGTGAGCAGCTGCATTCATAATCACTAGTAAAATAAAAATCATTTATGTTGCCTTACTTTAGGTACTCCAGGGCTTGAATAGCTACAGTATTTTAAATATCTTTATTGTAAGCTGTAATGTATTCCAAAATATGGAATATATGCTGTCCAATTAAGCGGTGGCAGTGAGTCCACACAAAATACTAGACCATGTTTGGTTTGCATGGTAACCCCGGGTTACCATGCATACTCTTTAAGGTCCCTGTCAGGCAGGTCGCTTCACTCACATTTATGCAAAAGTGTTTTACAAATTTAGAACAAAAATATTTTAAACATGTATACTAGTAAATTCTTGTTTTTTATTTGTTGTTTAATTAATAAGAATAAGGAGTTTTCAATACTTGAGCATGGTGACCTTTGATGTGGTCCGATTGCTCTATGTTCCCATCTTGGGGCAGGAAGAGGCCACACAAACTAGTTCCTGTCAGGAAGGATGTTTGTGCAGTCAGCTCCCATATTGTTCAATATGTACAAACGGCTGTCTGCCTCCAGGCTTTACTGCGCCATGTCAACGCTGCATTTTTATCCTTATGGTGTTTGATGCATTAATATCTCCACAGCCCCTTTCTCATTTGAATGTGAAACATGCTGGAGTGGAATAAAAATATATATAATCCATATACAGCATTCTTAAACATGCCACGATGTTTATGAGTATTAATACGTCTCGAATGTTTGCACATTTTGTCATATAACATGAACAAAAGACTTCAATAGATTTTCTTTGGATTTTACTTAATAGGTCTAAATAATAAGTACATAAATGTGAAGTGGAACAAAAGTGATGATGTCTGTTCATATGGTCGGTGACGCCAAAATTAAACTTTTTAGTGGACAAGCAAAATGCTTTATATGAAGAAAAAAATCGATTCATCCTCAGCGTAGTGGTGGTGGCAGCATCATGCTGGTGGATGATTTTCATCAGCAGACTCTGGTCAGAGTTAAGAGATGGAGCCTAATGAAAAAACATGCCTGTTAGAGGCTGCTAAAGATTTGAGAGTGGGTTGGAGGTTCTCCTTCCATCAAAAAACCACAGCTGGGTCTATAAAGTACTGAGTCACGTTTTAGATTTTCATTGTTTGAGAAACTCCAAATTATTTATCGTTTGTACATATCAGTTTGCTTACAAAATCACTTTTTGTATACAGCAGGGGAACACACAGTGCTTTACTTCGGATAAAGCAATGAAGCAAGAAAACACAAAAGAGAAAGAACTAAAAGGCAAAAATAAAGATACATATGAAAAAAGTGCAGAAAAAACGTATTCAACTAAGGCAAGGAAAACATACTGAAATTGAGTGAAAGAAAAAGAACAAACAAAAGTTAAAGTCTACATTTAATTCAAATAGTTACAGTAAGTGTATTAGTCATAGCAATTTTTCTGATTTGAACAAATGTAGCTAAACTAAGCCTGACTGAATAATAAAACATTTTCCCTCATGAATAAAAATCTTTAACTTTCAATTATACTCTAACAGAAACTAAACTGCATTCATCATCAGGGGGTTTCTATATCTGTCACTGCCATCTGCAGGCCCAACCAGCTGAGCATACTCACACTTTAAAAAGTATAAAATTTAGACTCGGATATTGGCCAGAAATTTATTTCTGCATCAACTAAAAATCTTTTACATTCAGTTCAATTTCAAGTTCTGGTTGTTATGTAAGTGAATACAAGACAAGGTACTTATTAGAAATTGTGTCTTAAAATTTAACTGATTTATGTCTCCCTTAGTTACACTGAGAAAAAATTTTGTAACACACAAGAAATTCAAAGTCAAAGCATAACTTTTAAAGTCATAAAGACTTTGTGGAGCTCCTCTTGTCATCTTGTGTTTCTGGGGTATTTCTTTCATACATATAAGGTCTTATATCAAATAAAAATCCTTAAAATGCTAAAATACACATAAATATTCCTGATTTTCACCATGTTACTGAACGCATTTTAGACAGCAGCACAAGGCTTTCAATTTGGAGGGTGGTTATGGGTTTGATTAATGATGCTGAGTATTTCCCCAGCGTCTTGCGGTATTCATTACATCCATCTATCCATTTTCTGTACACCCTTGTCCCTTAGAGCAGTGGTCCCCAACCACCGGGCCACGCAAGAAATAATGAACTACTTCCGTATCTTTTATTTTGAAAATCCTAAACCGGTTACGTCTTGCACGTCAAAATTGAGCCAACTTGCAGCAGAATGAGTAACAAAACAACATCGGAGTACTAGACCAATTAACCCAACAGTCATGTTTTTGGACTGTGGGAAGAAGCCAGAGTACCTGGAGAGAACCCACGCATGCACAGGGAGAACATGCAAACTCCATGCAGAAAGACCCCGGGCCGGGAATCGAACCCAGGACCTTCTTGCTGCATGGCGACAGTGCCACCAACTGCACCACTGTGCAGCCCTTATTCATTACAACCATGAATAATTCCTAATCAGGGTTATGTACATAGCACTCCATCAAGAGCTCCTCAACACAGCTATGAGAATGTTGACTTGGTAATTGAATATGACGATAGCTCATGTTGGGAACATCAGCAAGATGCCACAATGTTTATGACACTATTGCTTTGAGGGGAGATGAGTACACAATCACTGTCTTCCACAGCTGCCACATTTTTCCGTGCCCGACACATCTTTATGGTCAAACACATTGGGATATGTTGTGTAATTATATGCATCATGTGCATTGTGTCACCGAATGAAATATGCCTCCAATAATGTGCAACCGACTGCTTCTTTTTTTTTCTTATCTTGCTGTATAACATTCTGTTTGGTTGGAAAGTTGGAACATTTCCTGAGGTTCTAAATAAAATGTCAGCAGCATAGTTTAGTCAAAATATTTCAGGATTTTAGTGTCAGAGCTCTTCTATACAACCTGTGTATTGAGACATGGTTTTATACTCCAACACTAATACTTCTCTCAGCTGCAGTTTGTCAGTCGATGGTTAATAAACAGATTTCCATTGTGCTGTGTTTGTGTGTATGTGTACATGAAGAGTATAATACAGAATCATTGCTGAATTTCCTTATAAAGTTCAGTGTAATCTATTAAACAATTTGGGATCATTTGCATGAAGGTAACAAACATTTATCACTTAGTGTTACCCTAACCATACATCCAAATAAAAGGGGTCAAACATAGTAAAAGTTGAGGTCAACCCAGCGCTGATTGTTTACATGTCAGTGGGTGTGACAGTGAAATTTCACCTTTTTACCCTCCAAATTTGTCTCTTGACTAAAAGCCATATCTAATCCTGGATCTGAAGATTCAATTTCTCTGCCCTCAATCAGAAAGTGACTTCTAGGGTTACCACAAAAGTCTCTTGGGAAAGTCAGAAAAACTACTGACTTTAGAAGACTTATGTACGATTGAGCTTTTCATCTTCGACAATGGTGTCAAGCAGTGATTCTTAAACCTAAAGTTTTCCAAATACTACCAACTTTACAGACTTGCAGTCTTTTAGCTCAACATTTTATAAAAAGAAAAACAAAATAATTTGCACTAAGTGACTGGTTATGAAGTACTGCTCATTTATGAGTTTGAGGTTTACCTAACAGTTGAAATGAAGTCTAAAGGTAGGAAGATCAACACAAACCTCAAAAGTCAATAAAGCTGCCTTGGATACAGATGTTATTGATAAGAAATGGGTTGTTTTTTTCTGTAGTCTTTGGTGCATTGCGTTGTTAATAAATTCATCACTAAAAGATGTAGAGGAATGTTTCCTTGTTGAAGTCGTGCAAGGAATTAACATAGTTAAAAAGACAAAAATGGGTCCAGCAGATGATTGGCTGATGATTGTATATGTGCTGCTATATATTTTGTCCAAAAATATGCATACAACCCCGAAGACCCTTCAAGGATTGAGTTGGTTGAATGTATGATTTGATGAATGAATGCATGGAGGGATGGATGACAGTAATATATAATGAGTTTAGAAAAAAAAGAAGCGTCACTTTCAACCCAATGTATCCACTGTGCTATTCAGAGATGGAACCAGTAAAAATGTTCTGGCTGTTCCCTGGAGGGCCTATATGATGAGGGAGTGGGCCACCGCAAGCCCACAGGGGGCCGACAGAACTCCTGAAACTAGGCAGGCCTCCAGCTCTCAGCATGCATACCATCCCATCTTCCTACCCCCAGGAAATACTGCAATAGTTTAGACTGGCTTTTCACTGTGCCATGATGCTTTCATTAAACTGGTTCACTCCCTGTTTTCCACTGCTGAGCATCTCTCCCATCTGTGTTCACTCACAGCAATCGTCTAATCTGCATAGGCTCTGGGGGACAAAGAGAATATACTCCTGAGACACAGCAATTTACGATAAATCTAACTGGATTCCCCAGCGTCCCCCGACAATGCATTAGCAAGGCTGCATCATATTGAAGTGGCATCTCAGCTTCATCTGATAATAATAATTGTTTGAGTAAATAAACTTGATGTTATTACATTGCTGTTGCCAATATTGACGCTAATACGGTTCTTTTTTTTTTAAAGGTGTTTTGAATAATTTAGTCATGAGCTATGTAGGGCACTCTTGATTTAGCACAGAGAAAGTTAAACCTTCCTGTTTTAGCAGCGGCTAACCACATGTGCGATCAAAGAAGCAACAGAGTTAAACGATCTTTGGCAGCGGTGGTTGCAATGTGAGTTATACTGAGGGCAGATTAGCTGGATCAAATTAATGTTTATTACTAGTTTAATAAACGGTCAAATCAATGTTTGCATGAAAAGCAAATCTTTAACAGGCAAGGCCCATCACCAGACCCTAAAGTGGCGCAGTGTGAGTTCTTGTTACACCACGCTGGTTTCTCAGCATCATCTTCTCAATTTTTGCAAATAGAAATGTGGAGGTAAAGTTATATTCAGTTGCAGCTTCACAATGGGATTACGCAACAGCTGCTCACCTCATTCTGTACAACTTTCAGATGCATTAGGATGTATGGAAAGCATTGAAAAGGCTGCAAAACATGAGATTCCTCATATGCTTACAGACTCATCAAGTACTTATCACAACATGCTTATATTGACATGATCAGATGATATAGACCACATCATAACTAATGAGAATAGGTTGAGAAGATTTGTGCCGTTGCTCCTTGTTTTTCTGCTCAACAAAGTGAAATATAGTCACAAAACATAATATCTCTCTCTACAGATGTCTTTTCGTGTTTCTGAGTGGAGCCCATGTTCAGATCTCTGTTGCAGTTTTGGTGGAAGCACCAGTGGAAGCTCGGTCACCACAGAGAGGGTATGCAATATCATTGTGACGTGTTGTTCTCCTTAATATTTTGCTACAGTGCAACAAACAGCATCCTGCCATACAAATCAGTGACCATCATATCCTCCCTACAGATATCCTGGATGGAAGGTAAGCCTGAGAAATTATTTTACTGATGAACCAGCCTACAACAGTCAAGTGTCGTTTCAAACCTCCTATTATAGTCTATTGGCACTTCTCACTACTTCACTCTGGAGAGGCCAAATCAGCCCCTAAATTTTGCTAGCTGTGGACATCATGACATATTTTCTCTTTCAGTCTATTCAGTGAAAGCTCTACTGACAGAAAGGCCTTTTGCAGTTTCCAAATATATCAGCTCACCTCTCTGTGCAAAGGGCTAAAAATGGTTAAGCTGCCATCCACTTGCCATCAGTCCATCAGGAACTGAATGAAACTCTGACAGACAGAGAAGTGCAAACAAGGCAAGGACTGTGTCCCAGGCTCTTCTCTTTGTGTTTCCAGCAGGACGGATATTAACACACAAATAGAATATACTTCTAAATCTAAAAGACTCACACCCACGCACACCCCCACACGCATACACACACAGCTGCCTGCAATAGCTAAGATTAGCAAGGGAGCAAAACATGGTAAAGTTGTGGTATTACCATAAAGCAAACTGCAGTGGTGGGTCCTAATTATATGTTCTTGGATTTGTCATTACAAATGATTTTTTTCCCATTACGTAGATGGTTTACAGCCGTGGTTTTATGGGGCTGTAATTATGCACAACTGATATGCTAACATGCTCGTAATGATAATGCTTTCATGGTGAATTTGATTTAATTACATGTTCACCCTTGGAGTTTAGTCATAGTCATTTTGAGTCCATGACTCTAAACAAAAATAATAGCAGTTGTATATGGAGATGTTTTTACAAAAGTGCTTATTTTTTATTACCTCAGGTCTCATTATGTTTTAGTTGGATTTGATGTGACAGACCAACACAAAGTGGTGCATGGTTGTGAAATGAGAGGAAAATTATTTAGCATTTTCAAATGGCTTACCAATGAAAATCTGAAAAGTATGACCCACATTTCTAATTGTTTAACTATATTTCACTTCAATTAAAGCTGCAAGTTGTTGGATGGTTTATCTCTTCCAACTTTTAACATTTAGACACAGACAGTTTCTTTGTTGTTGTTTTTTTTCACAATCTGCTTCCAGACATTCTCAATTTGAGTCATGTCTAGACTTTGACTGGTCCATTCAAACACTTGCGTTTTTGGTCAAAATCTCTCCATCGTAGCTCTAGTTGTGTGTCCAGTATGTGTCCGATTACACACAATTGTATGTTAATTGAATTTTGAAGGGAGTTGGTTGCACTTGACTTAGGGGTATTTGATTAAAGGAGACCGGATACATTGGCACACAATGCTTTTTTCTATTTCTGCAAAAGTTTTTCATCTGTATATTTTT
Organism: Xiphophorus couchianus; assembly: GCF_001444195.1. NCBI lineage: Eukaryota > Metazoa > Chordata > Actinopteri > Cyprinodontiformes > Poeciliidae > Xiphophorus > Xiphophorus couchianus. The sequence goes on from NC_040239.1 coordinate 21,528,524, forward strand.
GGAGTTACTTTTTCCACAGAGCTGTGGAAAAAAATGTAAAGCACAAGCAGTTTTGTCCATTGTTTAGAGATTTTTCCACTGTCACTTGAATATACAATAGTTGGAGCAGTTGCGTGGGTGAACCCTGAACCCAATAGCCTTGCAACACATGCCCAACATCTTGTGTCTTTTCAATGACCTGTTTCGGAAACTTTCAGACAAGTTTACTTCTTATTGTCCACAATCGTTAGATGAAGATGAAAGGAGACATAAAAAATCTTGGAGATATTTTCCTGCACTGCTGGGATGTGAGTCAAGGAGAAGTAAGTAAGTTAGAGTTGTTTTACGGCTAGCTTTCTGCTGCACCTGTGGGGTTTCTTAACCACATTGAACCAAAGTTGCAAAATATATAAAAGAAAAAATAGGACTTGATTTCATATTTAATGCAAATATTCATGTTCATACTTTTCAGTTTATTAACCTGACAATTTATTTAAAAACTTTATAAAATGGAACCATAAGAGTTGTGCATTTAGAAATGTAAGAATAATTATTTTATTGGTCAAATCTAATGACAAACCTATTCTCCTGCGCAGAAAACAAAATTGAAGACTGGCTGTGTGCACAGTGGGGATTTTGTAAACTGCAGTGTCTGCAAATGTCCTCTCTGGACATCAGTGAGGTTCTTCAGAGCCCCTGCAGCTTCAAGATGTCATGGTTTACACACACAGCTGGCAGCACAGTGGGCCATAAATCATAGTAACATCTGATGGGCAGCAAGTATTTTTCTTTTCTTTATCTTTTCTTTATTACACCTTTGCTGTGTTGGAGTTCTAGTTTTATACAACCGTCTAATAAAAATTTCTGAAAGATGAACAAGATTTAACAAATAGTATAGTTAATGGAACCATACGTCGCTTGCAACAGATAGACACATCTGAACTGATGCTACAAAACAATATTGTTTAGAGAGAACTTTTACAGCATTCAAGATCAACAATTTTTCTCACTAAAAAATAAAAACAAACACCCCGTTTATATCACAATGAAAACAAATTTCTACAAAATAATAATTAGATAAAAGTATTTATTTTAAAATAAGTAATTGCACATATAACCAGCCCTTCCAGTCAGTATTTATTAGATGCACATTTGGCTGCATTGTTGGATAAAGTTTGCGTGGACAGGTCTCAATCAGACTTGCACATCTGGAGCGATGCTGTTCAAGGTGTGACAGGTTGAGTGGCTTTTCAAATCCACCCATAAGTTCTCTGTGGGATTGAGGTCTGGGCTTTGACTCGACCACTCCAGAACAGGAATCTTGTTGTCTTCATACCATTTCTCTATAGATTTAGTTTGATGCTTTGGGTTGTTGTCTTGCTGGAAAATAAATGTTCCTTGAAGTCATAGTTCTCTTGGAGAAGGATACAAAACTTCATTTACATGTGTATTGTATTCCTTCCATTTTTTTTGATAATGGATTTAACAAAACTCCGAGGGAAGTTCAGTGTCTCTGAGATTTATTGTATCCGTCCCCTAACCTTTACTTTTCAGTAAGCTTTCCTCTGATTTACTGGGAGCGTTCTTTTGTCTTCTTGCTGAAATGGCAGCCAAGAATATTGAGAAACCACTGAGTGAACCTTCCAGAGTCCATCTAAAAGTGAACACATCCCTGTTACAATTTCAGATCGTTGACAGTTTAAAAAAATTGAGGCCATGAAAAATCATTTCCAGACTTTTTCTAGCTTTAATGTGACACACAGTCACATTCAATGTCTTACAATATTATTGAAAAACTCATTTAACGTATTGACTCAGGTTGAGCACATTATATTGATTAATTAAACACACGTTTCAAGCTTTTGTTTCCTATTAATTATGGTAATTTTCTGCTTTAAGAGTAGAATACATTAGACCAATAAAACCCTTTTTGATACAGAATGACAGACTTAAAAATATGCAGCTGAAAAGTATGTTCAATATCTGCTTGAAGATCGTTACTTTCAAAAGATGCTTTTAATCTGACAGGTTATTTGTTTGTCATGACCTCACTTCTTGGCAATAAATCTGATATTTTTAGAAAGAAAGTTTATGTGAAGGCAAATTTGCAAGCTAAATATATTTGTGTTTTAAACAACAGAGTTTAGTATGTTGGTTGTGAATGCAGTAACTTTTTTAACACCATACAACCTTGAGTGGAGCAGTGTCAGGCCTTCATTGGCTGCAAATTCAAACCAGAAAGATATCTAAATGAACTGCCATTTAGTTTATGATTCTGTGTAACACAAGTGGTAAGAAATAAAGCTATTCAAGTAGACCCGTTCCAATGCTTCTTAATGAAAAAAAAGGTCTTTAATTCGTGATTTTATTTTTGTTTTACATCACCGATTTCTCTTTCATCTAGTTGCCCACATGCAGTGATTTTAAGTAGCCATTATGATGCTTCGGAACTTTAACCAAAGAATTCATGGTTTATGGTCAACAGTTTTATGTGGAAAATGGGAGACACGCACCCAGTAACACATCCACTGAGACTGGTGTTGACTGGTGTTGAGAGGAAATATTTTCCATGAAGAAATTCCTGAGCTTGTAAACAGCTCAGGTCATCTGTGATCGTAACCACTCATTTTGTTTTCACCAACACTCACAGTTTTTCCTTCTTTTCCTTTCTTCTTTTTTTCCTGCTCCAGCAGAAGTGATCGGCCTGCATGGGGGTCCGCAGGTGCACATAGCCATGTGCTGGTTCACATGAGTCAATTCAAAATTACCTAGCAGCTTCATAGAGAAGCTTTGTAAGCGTTAAATGGCCACCTATGAGCAGTCATAAAGCAACCATTGTGCCAGTGAGTGGGCTGAGTCACATCATTCTGCTGCGGATCTGCATTTACTGTGCGTCTTGATCTCTGGGAGGTGATCATGTTTTTTCTGACTGATGCTGTGGGTGTGCTTATATCTTCTTTCATCTTCACGTGACCTGTCATCCGTTTGTGTTTTCAGCATTTAATCTGAAACATAAAATCGTCAATGCAAAAGTTGACTCAGGTAGCAAACAAAGGCAGGCCTGATTTCCTGAAGGATTGCCCTGAGTTTCCAATCTTTGAACACATTCAGTTCAGTCATATTTAGAAAATGTACAACCAAGGCAAAAAGCGTTCTCTTTCTTAAAGAATACCATGAATATGTGCAGCACATATATTAAAGACGGCATGTAATATCCATAAACACAATATTTAATTCCTTTTGTCATTGAGTATTTTAGCTAAATGGATGAATTACTCCATCATCTTCCATCTCATTAAAAACAACCACATCTCTTCTTGGCAGAAGTCTTGTCATTTTGGTCAAACTGTCTGCTACCTCTGTTATTGATCAAAGGTCTTTCCAATGGTAAAGTGAAATCCTCTGTGCTGCAATGCAAATGGAGAGCAAACTGATGACACTTCCTGAATATGGTGGGCATGTTTGCACTGGTGTATCACTTGTTCTTTTTGCTTCGTGAATCAGACATTGGACCTAATAGAAACATATTGCAGGTGTAGCACGGATAGGTGGGGAGCTGTATTTATCCAGGGTTAGGGTTAAGGCTAGATTGGTTAAGTAAGTGTTCATTTGTATGAGGCATTTGCTATTGCAAAAATACTCTAAGGCATTATTTACCATTGTATCAGCATTTCCTCCCACAAGAAAGTTTAATTAGTTCTTTGTATTTCTGTCTTCCATCACTGTGCCAGTGCTTTTAGTGTATTCCTAAACAGGAAGCTAGCTGTACGCCCCATCAGTCCAAACACAGTGTTTTGCATCCTTTCCAAGATTATTGCGTCACATTTTACTGTATGTAGATTATCCCTAGAGCTTATTGACAGAAGAAAGAATATTGCAATACACAAGAGAACATTTTTGTTTTGAGAAAAGTGCAAACTTTCTCATGTCACTTCTATGATAAAGTATCACATTGTTGTATTGGCAAGCATTTTTGATAAATGTCTTCAAATATCAAGGAGCTGTGAACAACTGCCCTCTCACTCACAATCATTAACGCCAATTATCTACATCTTGAACGGGAAGCCCAGCGGCTTCCTGTTCGCTTGACTTCATTTCCTCCCGTTGCTGTTATTGTATTGTTTGTCCTGTGTTTCTTCCGCTACGCATTTTGTTCACACGTAGATGCATACAAGCATCCGAGATGGCTTTCCAGGATAGAGGCTTTCCATCATAAACACTTCAAAAGGCTTGGCCTTCCTCCTTCACTTTCAGACTGGTTCTGGTTCCCATGTGTCTGGACTGCAGTTCAATCCTCACTTGCTCATACCGAGGCTCATTGGCATCACAGAGACTCTCCCCGGCCTCTCCAGGATGTACAGCTGCTTCTCTCTGCCCCAGTGCCTGGAAAGTCTATCTTTGTGCAGATAATATTAGCTACATCTCCTGTTTACCCACTGTTGAAAAGTGATCCATTGTATATGGAGCAGTCGGTGTCCCTGGTGGCTCAGAGTCACAGACAGAGTAAAGGGTGTAGGATGCTCTCAAAGATGGAGGGAAAAAAGTTATAAACATGAGCAGGTGTTGAAACTTAGCCATCCCACTCTATTTTTTGTTACACTATTACAGAAAGACCACTTTGAGCTGACAAAACTTATGGTAAAGAGGAGTGGGCTGTTTGGAACTACTACTAAACAGGGAATCCTGCAGCCTGTTGGTAAATCAACACCCTGAAAAATTAAGGAAATCGTGAAAGCAAATGAGGGTTCAACCTGGTACGAACCAAGCTGTACCTAAGAAAATGTTTGGAGACTGTAGGTTTGCTAGACATGATCAAATGTTGTTATACTTTCACTCAATCTGGTCTTTCGTTTTATGTATAAATGATGCAAATTGCATTTGTTGAGCTTTTCAGTTAAGTCACTGATATCAAAGAAGCTACACCAAACTCGGCTCTTTAAAGAAGAAAACATAGTTTTAGTTACAATTCCCAGCTCAGACATTAACCTCAGAAAGTGAATCATTACATTATATTTAATTTATCAATATTTTTCTCTTAAGAAAGCTTTCAATCTGTCAAGGTTTTCATATGTACAACTGCTGCACGTTTTAACCTGCCCTGTTTGAATCCAGGAGGCCTGAGGCCAGCTGGAGGCTTAAGCAACCACATAGTTTGCCTATTATATCTTGGGCCAGCCCTCCTGGTGACAATGGAAACTCATTGTCACAGGAAATTGCAGAGATGCTAATGGTTGAAGAACGTTTAGAATTAGAGGGAGAATTGTCATTTGACTGTAAAAATCCAATTATAACCATTGCAGCTACTTCACATCTTCATCACTCCTCCATTCATTGTATTTTCTGTTATATCACACTGGGTGAATGTCAGCAGTGCCATTTTTCACATGTTCAATGTGAAGGGGAATCTTTTTTTTTCTTTTTGTGAAGCTTTAAAGCAGTTTTAAGTTCCCACTGACTTGTATTTGCTATAAAGAAAACATGGGAAACGTTCTGGTTCGCTATCAAGAAAACCTGAATGAGTTATTTGTATAGTAGGAAACATCCTTCCTTCTTGTTGCTCTTGTGACTCAACATGAATAAGGTGAAAACACTGCAAGGCAGCCTGGGACGGGGCTTTCCTCTGGGTTATGTGTGCAGAAGTTTGGAGCGAGATCTTGCTGAGTCATAGATACTTTTCTAAACTGAACTGGACTGAGATCAGACTGCATCCCTGAAACCTTTGCGACTTTGTTTCCCCTTTAACGTTTGTAGAAATTGGGAATATTTTTAAAGAATAAGGCACGGGAACTCAGCAAGCTTTTTAATGAAATGTCCAAAATGAACTCTAGTTTGTTGGTCTTGCAGTGCGCTCAACATGAACAACATCCTTTGTAATAGCCGAGGAACTGACTGCTTTCCTTGGCATCATGTGAGTGATATTTTTAGCCTGTGCTGTATGAATTAGACAGTGTTCAGCATTCTCTCTGTGGGGCAGTTTAGATCTACCTGACTCTAGACTTGCTATTAGCTGTTCTAATAAAGGCCAGATTGTGGGAAAACTGGTTGTTAATGTGACCCGGCTGCGGCGTGCTGACAGACGTTCCCACCAGCGGTGTAGGACAGAGCCTGCTCCATTTTCCTATCCACAGGAAAAATGCTATCAGCTCCCGCTCTGTGTTGCAGACTGCATTATTTTCCCTTGAGAGATCTAATAGCCTTCTATCTTACTTTTGACATTAGCTTTGAGAGTCAGTGAGTCATTTTGTTGTTTTAATTATATGGTAAAGCATATTCGGAGGTCGCATGAGAGAATTGCTAGAACGTACTCTTCAGGCATGAGCACAATAACCTTGTCACACACACTGAGAATGGTAGTGAAAAATGAGAGGACTTTTTTTTTCGTCTGTTAGGCCAATTATCTCTAACATCTCACTTTTTACAGACACAAATATATTTCTGTGAAGAATCATAGCTGACAGGAAGCGATTTCACATAAAGTCACCAAACTCAATGATCGTCAGGAGCTTTCTCACCACCCAGACTTCCTTTGGTTGCTCATGCTGGCACTTGTTTGAGCTGCCTTTACCTGGACTGGCTCCTTCTGGTCTGGGTTTTTTCTCAGACAGTGTTTCGGTCTAACGTTCACACGGCTCACAACAGACAGAAGAAACAGTTTGGATGAACATTATCCATAATATGAGAACAAAACAGGGGGATGCCCACTTTTTTTTTTAACTAGGCTGTATAGATTTTGTTTCTGATTTGGACAGATTTGCTACTGACATGCACACAAAAGTTCAAAGTTAAGACGTGGTAAATAACATCAGTTTGAGGAAGCAAATAAATGCTAAAAGTAAAAACCTGGAATCTGTCCAGACCAGTGGTGCTCAAACTTTTTTGCCAAGTGCTAAAAATTATTTCATCATAACTTCTCCTACAATTTTATCTGCGCAGTGATAAACTAAACAGGCAAAATTTTAATGAAACAACCAAAATTATTAAAAAGAAGTTCCCCATTTAAAAAGTGATTTTTCTTGATCTGGGACTTTTTTGCCCTCACATTCTCAAAAACAGGACAGGAATTGTGATCAGCCTTTCTTCAAAAACACTTCCTTTATGTGGTCAACTTTAATGCACCCAAGTCTGCTTTTAAATAAGTCACAGGATGTTCATGGTCCTACTTGCAATGAAATTAAAATGAAGTCAAGAATACACAGTCCATAACATACACAGTTTTGTGTTATACCAAACATATTTCATTTTAAGAAGATTTTGACAGCATGTTATTTTGAAACGATTCACATAAAAAAAAAACAAAAAAAACTTCATGTGCCTCAGTCATCCGTGCTGAAGGGTCTGATTTGCATCATCTCCAACTGTGGCCACGTGTGGCCTCTGAAATAAAAGTTCAGTTTAATACTTTTATTTATGGATGTTTCAGTTGCTTTTTGTAACCAAGGCATCAAAATGACTTGGTATGTTTAGACGAACAGAACTGCTTTTCTTCCTTCAGAGTGTCCGGTGCATGTAGTCCTCCCGTATTTAATAACTTACTAACCAGGGCTGGAGGATAACATGTGGGGTTTGAGACGCTTGGGCCCAAAGTCCTGATCTACTATTAAACCACCTGTGATTCATGATGTAAACTGAGTTATCATTCAAACCTCTGGCACAACAAAGCACAATAGGGGTCTGTGTTTATGAAACAATCTTCTAAGGATAAGATCGTTTTATTAAAGCTGATAAGTGAAAATTTCCTCTGGGTCTACTTGGGGCCGGGCCAGAAGGCGAGGACTCCACAACCACATTTTCATTGCACAGCAAGAAACACTCTTGCTGTGCAACTTTTCAGTCAGCTCCCAGAACTCCTCATTCCCACAGCTATGAAAACACAGTACACGTTTTACTCCCTTCTCATCAAGAAACATAAACATTTCATTTATTTATTTATTTATTTTTTTTTGGTTTGAGTGATTTCTCTGGAGCTGCATAATAATTCTGAGAAACTTGTGAGTGAAACGCAGGTTATTTGTCTTTTGAAACAACACAGTTCAGTTATTAAACCTTCACTTTTTCAACGTCAGTCTTAATCAGCCAGATTAAAATGAGCAATTCATTTGTACTAGTCCATCATGTACCGAGCCATAAGCCTCTGACTAAAATCAGCACAGTGCCTTAATGTTGATGCTCTTTAGTGGAAATAAAGCGCGGGCACCCCTCCATCCATCACAAAGGTAATCAGTTCAATAATAGAACATCTGCCTCTCATAATGTTGTGTTCTGCTACTTTAGGAACACAGTGTTCTGCTACTGATTTTATGTTTAATTTCTCTTGACAAATTAATTTTTGCCAAGGGATAAACGTTTCTCTGTGCATGAATAGATTTTCTCTCTTAAAAACAGACGATTAGGGGGAAATAGTCTTTGGAGCTGGATTTATTCAACAAGAATATAAGGTGGATTGTCGTTTTTTTGTTTGTTTTTTTCAATTTACAGATACAGAGCTGTGAAAAAAGGAGTTTGCCACTCAGATTTCTTCCGCTTTTGTTTTTTGTTTTTAATGCTTCAGATCATCAAATTAATCATAGTATCAGGCGAAGATGCTATTTTTTAACTTTCTCTTTTATTTTGTGAGATAATCTTTTGTACTGTTGCAGACATCTTCACATCCCGAGTTTCCCACCTGTAATTAGCCTTTGCCACACCCTAATGTTATCTACCTGACAGTGTCGCTGTCTTTTCGACAGACAGACAGACAGACAGTGAAGACATACAGTGTCTCACTGTCTTATTCTATTTGTCTGTTTATGTTTCACCCTGTTTGCCAGTTTGTTTCTGTCCCTCGTTTCATGCCTTTCAGCTTTTTAATTCCACCTTTCACTCATTCTGGCCCAATTTTCTGCCTCTGTTTTTAATACCTGTTTTTAAAAAACTGCTGATTCTCTCCATCTTGCACCTGAGACTTTCATTTCTTTCCCAGGTCCTATATGCAAAAGTAACTACCTCCTTGTTCAGTCATGAATCAAAGGTGACTAATGTTATTTTTTTGGAGCTTGTGAACGCTGAAGTCCCCCAGCAGAACAAGGGACTCCCCAGGAGGAGCGCTCTCCAACAGCCTCTTCAAGGACTCCAAATAGGGTGGGTAATCTGCACTCCTGCTTGGCACATAAGCACAAACAAGAATCAGAACCACAGGCACAGCGGTGCCACCCCAAAACTGTTAAAACGCAGTTGAGATCTGAACACTGGCCCCAAATGAAGTGTCATTTTCAGTGTTAGTTTTGCAAAATTAAATATTTCCACAATAATATATAGATGAAGAGAAACAAGGAGACAACCAAACTGAGACAGGGAGTGAAGAAAGGGATGAGATAGTAATGAATGTTAGACTAGGATGAGAGTTGTTGTTTTGTGTTTCATGCATTCTGGTAAACAATGCTCAAATATGTTCACATTTCATATTTAGTATTTTGTTAGTGAGAAAATTACATGTCTGCTGTCCACCTGAGTGGACAAATGGAAAAATCCTTGAATAAACAATTTTTTTTTAAATTGTTTTTTTCCCTACCTTTTTTTATATCTTAAGAAAATCAAAAGCCCCTGGAAAATATTGACTGAAATGATTATAATTCATGCATGAAAGGGATATTGCTTGAGTTTCCCAATTTTTGCAATAAGAAAATTAAGTCAAAAAAATCTATCCAATCCATAAAAATTATACTGAAAAATTACCTTTGGCAGACATCTTCCTTATATGTTTTGCATTAAGCCTTCGAACAATATTGGCTTCCCTAATTTCACAAATTATATGGCAGAAAGTACAAGGTCTTAAATTTAAATGTGGTTGTTTCTGGCACAGGTGAACTTGCTTTTGGCAGAACAAATTGTATTAGTTTGTTTTATGAATACTTTTTTTGCCTTTTTTTTTTTCAGGACATGATGCCTTGGGAACAGAGACGAGCAAAATGAGCTCAGGCTCGCTCTGTGTGGGCAGAGAAAGGCTGAGCTTAGGAGGAAAAGGACAAAAAGTCTGAAGGTGGTTTTGTTTGGACCAGTCAACCGGTGTAAATCTTTTCTCTCCAAAAGACCACTTCTATATCGTCAGCAAAATGAATCAGCCGGAGTATCTGTTGTGTGTGATGGGATCTTAGTACAATAAGCAGATAATGTTTAAAAGACGGACAAGCTTTCTGCTTTTCCAAAGTATTACATGACATGCTTTGTATCAGAAAAGTACTATTTTCATACAAGGATGCTGCTCAAGTTCAACATTGCACAAGCAAACCAATAAGCCTTGATAATCCTAACTAATATCCAAAAGTTACATTACAGAGAAAGATTAGCCCTTAAAGCAACAATATTATATTCAACAAAGTTGTTCAAAGTAACAAGTGGCAGGGGGATAAAACCCATTCACAAGAAAATGCATTACAGAGCTAGGTAATACTGACCTGCAAATGAAATATCTGAACAATTTCTTGCTAAATTATTTACACTCTTTCAGCTTTTTCACAGTTTGTTACATTACAAGTACAAACGTTGATGTATTTCATTAGTACCTTTTTTGCTGGTGAAAATAGCCTAAATTTAGTTGTTTATGACTGATTTATAGAACCCGTTTATTGGTCTAATTTTTTCATTGCTGATTCACAAAATAGTAACTATATACTGTAATTTCATTTTGTTTCCTTATGTTAGCCACATAATAATGTTTATTTTAGACCAGACTGCTTCCATTTTTGTCTGCCAAAGATTTGCTCCAGCAACAGCTGAATGAACAGTAAAGAAACAGTAAAGTTTATATTGCAAAACATTGATTTGGGTGTAACTGCAACTTGAGCTCTGATTTCCGCGACGAGTTAAATGCACACAAAGAAGCAATCTCTGCCTATTCAGTTGTTTTCAATTGTTCATTTTAGTACATAAAGGTCCCACATACCAAGGACTCTAGGCTTTAGTACCACTGACAGAGGGTTAAACGGTGTCACATCTAGGATTACAAACTTTTCAAAATGAAATCCAATACTTCACTCCCCAATTTGTTTGCAACGTGGTTGGTGATAACACATAAAAGCATAAAGAAAAATGCAAGAACGATTGTGAAAATAAATGCAATTTGTTTTACTTTTTGCTATGTAAAATCTTTACATTATGTTTTACACATTTGTCCCCAATTTTATTAATAAAAAAAAAAAAAAAACACATGCACAAGTTATAAGCTTGTCAGACTTGCTCTCCAGACACTGAAAGCAGCACTGAGGGAGCTGTAAGAATTTCTACCAATCACTGCTTGTGTTTTACACGAGGCAACAGTCTCACAGTAGTAGAGTTGCAACACAGAAAACATCCAGACCTAGCTAAAATGTTTTATAGCTTTTTTTGACACAATGTCTTGTGGTCTGATAAAACCAAACCTTAACTTTGGGCAACATTGCCAAAGGGCAACTGAAAAAAAATCCAACAACAAACACCACACACATAGAATAACACACAGCAGTGGCAGCATCATGATCTGGAGTAACATTTTATCACACGGAACATTTTTATTTCTTTCTTTCTTTATTTTTGTCAAAGTGCATGAAAATAAAAACAATATGAATTGCCTTTCAGTTTTAGCCAAATACCCTCATTTGCCTCCCAGAAAACTGATAGATGAACAGAGATTTTTCTACAACAAAATCATTTTAATAAAGGCCCATTGATGCAATTTGATCATTTTGCATTCAGTTTCTACAATTTTGTGCAGAAAAAAGGTCATGTTGTATGTGGAAAATGCCTAATATGCCCCAATTTATTGTTACATGACAAAACCTCAGTGAACTGTTTGCAATGTACGCTGGTTGTTGCGAATGGTTACTTGATCTGCAGTTGCCTTTCTGTCATCTTGAAACAGATGATCTATTCTTCCCTGACGTCTGACATCAATAAAGCTGTGATCTCCACAGAACTGCTGCTCACCAGATAATTTCTCTTTTTCAGATCACGGTCTGTGAAACTTGAAACAATGGTTGTGCTTGAAATCCCCAGTTGATGAGAACTTTCCAAAATTCTCAGACTAACAGAAAATTCACTGGAATTTGTCTCATCCACATCTGGTCATATTCACACAGAAACATGAAAAGAAGAGTTTCTGGTGAAGTCAGTGAGGCAAGTGGAGAGGTCAGCAAATGTAAAGGAGTTGCTGGAAAATTGAGTCTATCAATCACATTATTTGAGACAACCAAATCTGGGGACACTGGAGTTTTTGGTATTTTAGTAAGCTAACATCACTGTTGGTGCTGTCCCTTTGCAGGAAAGTTGCACCTGACCTTCTCTCACTCCTGACTGAGCCTGCATCCTATATAGAGAGTCTGCTGACAATAGACCAGCTGAGGTCTTCAATAAGACAAGTCTAGATATGGACTGAGACGAAGGGAAACAGTTGCGATTAGACAATAATTGAATGATTCTCACTCAATTTTCAATAATTAGAGTCAAAAAAGAACACATGTGGGTGTGGGGGTGCATGTGTGTGTGTGTGTTTTTGTGCATAAACAAACCATCTTCAGTATAGAGTTCCTAACTTTTGTTGAGTGAATAAAACATGTGGCATCCAGTAATGGATTTAAGTGTGCGAGATCACATATCTTTTCTGGATTAAGCTTGTCACTCAAGCTTCAGCCCACACTAATATGGCGGTGTAACAATCCCGGAGCAGATTTTATCTCCACTTCCTGAGGTTACCAGTATTATATCCAAACAACTACTGAGTGATCTGTCCCTGAGCTTGTTCCTGGCACCCTTAATCATGGATTTCGCTTCTGTATGTACCATGGAATGCATGCAAGTGTGTGACAAGGATGGATGGGACATTTCTTTTCCATGTAGGAGACCCCTGGGGAACTTCCTGTATTTTCGTAACATGGATGAGAAGCTGTTGATAACATGAGTGTGTGGGCGCTTGCAGGGAAGGTGACATTAGCGACAGCTCAGAGGAAAAGGAAGTCAATCAGCAGAGCAAGTGAGAGGAAGACAATAGTGTGGCATGGTTGCAAAGTCAAGTGGGAAATGTAGGTGTAAACACAACACACGCACACTCACACACACATCTGTACGCAGGTCAAAGGAAGCACAGACAAATTTTTTTGCAAGCATCTATTTGGATAGAGCATGTGCCTGCACATTTACGTGTATTTGCATTTGTGTGTCCATGTGTGCTCACTTGTGGGAGTACGTGCGTCGAGACACACAGTTGTCTTATTCGCACCTGACAGGGCCAGCAGTGAGTCAGCAGAGGAGCGAGATTGAGCTGGTTGTCACACAGCTCAAAGTTGTGTTAACCTTTAAGAGAAGGAGCTGTGACGTCTTCCAGAGATTTGGGGAGAAAAACCTTCTGGATGTCATGTTTTCATCTTCTAGCAAACAAGAGCATGTGTGAAATATGTGGTTGAACCGGATTTGGAAACATTTTAATAGGTTTGATCAAACTGTAGGGTAACTTCTGTCATTGTATAGAGCTACACATATTTCTCCTCGTTTTGCTTTTTATGTCGGTGTTTGATGACCAGAAACCATTCAAGTCATCAAACAAAAGTTATTACAAGACAAATATAGCCCATTTAAGTAAAAATTAAGATCTTTAATGATGACTTAATTTGTTTTCTGTTTCCTAAGGAAAACCATCATTCCAAACTATCCTGGTTAAAAATTAAAGTGTCACTTTTTTAAATCAAGGATTTACTGTAATAAACCACCTTCTGTGGTTCCCTAGCCACACTCAGACCTGATTTATGTCTGATCTACAGAATCAAGAAATCAATTCAGTAGAAACTCTCTGATGCCATGAAGTAGGCTAGAATATCTCAAAAGCCAACACATAATTCACAATCTAATGGAAAATGAGAAGCAAAGTCTGTGGTATCTAAAAGTCTGGAAAAAAGTTTTAAGGCCATTTCTCAGGTTTTGGGACTCCAGTGAACCACAGCGAGAAGGATTAGCCGCAAATGGAGAAATTGTGGAACAGTGGCAATCCTTCTCTGGAGCTGGCTGGCCAACCAAAATGAGTACAAGAACTCATCAATTACTCTTTCACTAGGTTGCAAAAGAACCCAAAAGCACTGCAGCACTGCAGCACTGGCTTGCTTCATTTGAGTCCATTGTGAGATGATTTAAAAAAAAGAAAGACTGGACCAATTGAGTGAATGGGAGACTTCCAAGGTGAAAATCACTGGGTGTGCAATTCTGGCACATAACGTTTTGAACGGATTACATCATGTCTGCAGTCAAACATGATGATTTCACTGTGATGGTCTGGAATGGTATAAATTTGTATGAAATAACACTACAAAAAAAACAAACTTTTCCTTTAACATCACTGAGGAAAAAATAACTTTTTTTCTGGTGTGTACAATTGGGTCACGGACAGTGGTGAGACCAGTAAACAGTGAGGATTTACAGGCGCGACAGGATTGATTCGATTCGGCTTTGGAAAGATCCCCAAAGCCATAAGTGAAAATTGCTCCATTGAAGCACAAAGGTCATCTTTAGAACTTAGATTAATATAAATCTATTTACAGACATTTTCAATAAATCAGAATGTTATTGAAATTTTATTTATTTCAGTAGCTCAATTTTATGAAGTGAAACATACAGCACAGCCATAATGGCTTTCAAGCCATTGTTTCTGTTAATTGTGAGGATTTTCAGCTTACAGCAACAGGAGACACAACATTTAACAATAAAACATTACATCAGATCAATAAAGAAAACAAACATTTTTATTCTTAAATCTGGGTTTAATGAAAAGTATCTGCCGAAGGTTATTTTTTATAGGAATCTTTGTTCTGACATTGATTATTGATTATGACTGCATATATTTTTTTTTGACGTTTTCCCATTTCATTAGCTCCCAGTCCATCTTCTCTTGGTCATTATTATGTCAGTACAGCAGTACATCATGCAAATCCAATGTGTAAAGCAGAACAGACAAAAATCCTCAGGAGAACAATTCCTCACTCTCAGGCTGATGTCATCCAGACACGGACTTAGTGCTTTTAAAGAACCTGGATTACTTTTGCTCTACTTCACAGCCTAAAACACATAACCACAACAAATGACACTACAAACTATATATACTGTATATATATATATATATATATATATATATATATATATATATATATATATATATATATATATATATATAAACATACTGTATATATGTATATACACAACCATGTTCACAATTTAGATAATGATGATTTTTTTTAAAGGTCAACTTGTATTAATGAAAGCCATTTTTAAGAGACGGTAAAATCATGCTGTTTGAAGATTTGCTACAATTTCAAAAGTATTTACTGTTTTCAATAAGATGATACACCTTAATGGTCAAGATTGTGCAGAGATTTACAGATATCTTGTAGAATTATGAAGATTTGCACATGAAAGGGTCTCCTCATGCAAGATTACAATGACATTTAAGACCTCCCTTGAGTTACTACTACTAAACCTAACTAATGAATTCATTAGTTGATTAATTAAGTAAACTGGTTTCCAGTTGGAGGAACATTGGTGTGCCTCAGGGCTCTGTATTGGGCCCCTTTTCATTCATTATTTAAATGCTCCCTCTTGGCTAAATAATTCACAACTATTATATATTTTTTTCTTTGTCATGCAGATGACACCCAGCTCTACATTTCCTCCAAGTCTAATTCCTCTCTTCCACCTCCGTCTTGGACCGTCTTATTGAGATTAGATTGTGGTTCACCTCTAATTTTCTCAAGGTAAGAAGTAAGAAAACGAAAGTTTACTAGTTTCTTCTTTATTATTGATAACTCTCATGTTCATCCTTAAGAAAGAGTCTGTGTGTCACTTGATAGTACTCTTTCATTCCTCCCCATGCTGCTACCATCCTTGTCCATAATCTTATCACTTTTGCATCGATTATTGCAAATCTCTTCTTTTTGTTTTCCATAAACTCCAACTCCTGCAGAGCTCTCCACCTTGGGTCATGGATTCGTCTAGAGAACACATTATCCCACTTCTTCAGCAGCTTCATGGTTGCCATTAGGAGCTGAGGTATACTGTAAAATTTTAACTCTCATGTTTAAGTGCGTCCACAACCTTTCTCGCCTCTTTTTTGTGTAACTTGCTTGACATTGGCGCTGCTTCCCTCTCTCTGAAATCTTCATCTGCTACTTATTTTATTGTTCTTTTGCCGTCGTGTCACCATAGGGAGCAGAGCTTTCAGCCGCTGTTGCTGAATGCTCTGTATTCCATATTGTCGTTAGGTAGATCGATTCTCTTTCCATATTTAAATCACAAGTCAAAACACACCTTCTACTGCAGGTAATGGCAGTGGCCCCAAAGGGAAATATCTGGATTCATTTCTTTCAATAAAGTAGACTATATGGTTCTCATGGCAACTTGTCTTGAAGTGATTCCTGCTGATAATATTTAATATGCTTGCTCAAGTCCTCTTCAGCAATCACTGATATCACTTATAGTCACTAAATTATATTGAAGATTGTCACATAATTGTTCAGCTGTATAGAACACACAGATCTCAATGAAGGACAAATTAAATTAAAAACAGAGAGAAATGTAGGCTGACGTGTGCTGCAGTGCTCTTGTCTTGCATTCTGTTATGTAATCTGGGTAAGTAATCTGCACAGTATGCTGCAAGTTTTTTTTTTTTTTGTAAGGTAAATTTTATCCAATTTAAGGAAGAATTATAATTAGAGATCACAAGCTCTAAATGAATGGAATCTAATTGATTTTGTTGCAAAGTGTGGCCAGTATTTTTAACAGATGGCCAAGTATTGCTAATAAAATCAACTTTTGCTATTCAATCATCTGAAATTCTATTGTTAAAACAGTTTATTAAGAAAGAAATAAAAGTTAGTTCTGTTCTTTGAATGACAGTATTGAGTCAATGCACTGGTCTTCACACCACTCTTGTCCTCTGCCCACAATTTAAAATGTAACTCAAATAATTTCCATCTCTATCAAATTTATCACATTTTCATAGCCATTCTTTTCTGTGAAGGCGATTCATGATGTAAGCCAGTAAAGCAACACATTTCAACTAACAGAAGATGTAGCTAGAAGGAGCACTATCTTCAAATATGAAGACTAAAAGGTCTTTGTGATGAGATACGGCATAACATATTATCAACATGACGGAGCGAAAAATGTGACAGAGTTGTCACGACGGCATTGTAATTTATTCTTTCTTATCTAGTCAGTGAGGTCATTTGGCCGGGATCTTCTTATCTCTGTCGGAGCATCTGTAACCCAACACCTGAAAAGAAGCCTTTCAATCTGGCTCCAAGCCACTTAATTTTTCCCTTTTTGATCTCTGTTGAGTCAGGGAGAGGAAGTAAAAATGTTGTTGCAAGATGAATACATGAAAGGCTTTTCACTTGTTCCAACAGATTCCTTGCATGAAGCACTAAACGATACTTATGTTTAAAAAAAAAAAGACATAAAGTGTGACTAACTGTGACTATTAAGCAAAAATGTGTGTTTGAACTCCCACAACAGAGAAAATAGTGAGGTTTTCCTGGTGAGCCATTTATACCTGATGGCGCACGGATGATTCACCATGTTTGCGTGATTACGTGGTTTTGGGAGTGCTTCGCGCGACATATAGAAGCCTTTAACCACAACAGGTTTCCTAAAGCTGAAATAAGAAAACCTATAAGCTACAGAAATAACAAGGATTCTGATTTCCCCTCTTAGAGGTAGTTCAGAAATTTTAAGTAAAGTTTTTTTTAAAAAGGTTATAAGCAGTTAAACTTACTAGAAGCACATACCTCTCTGAGTGTCTTCATTTTGTATAAAACTGAATTTGTAGGTCCAGAAAGCTAAAGCTGACAGCTAAGTACAAAACAATCTTAAAACACCTTAAAGAATCATAGCATTTTATCTGAATGTTTTCTCGTGTACCTCTTAACCATCGTAATCTTTGCATTGAATGGTAATTAACAAAGAAGTTAGTGATGGTTTACACAGAAATGGTGGTCGCCAGTGATCTTCCTGTGTGAAACATTCTGAGAACGCAATATATAAATTGCTAATAAAAATAAAAAATGAAAGCAGTGTCCATAAGATTTAATTTAATCAATTTGCTTGTTCCACTTTTGCTTGCTAGTCTTCCTTGAAAATTATTAATATGCTCTATTTTCAGTATTTGTTTTACACAGAAAGATCATTAAAGAACACATAATCTAATCTTTGTTTTAATGTGGTTCTGTTTAAATAGTTGCCACACAGTTTTGTTTTTAATCTGCAACATCCAAACCCACCTTTTGGGGGAAAGTAGAAACTACAACTTGAATTGACTGTGCAACTTCTGCTTAGTTTGGTGTAATAAATGCAAAATATTTATGCGTTTTATAGGTTTTTATTGCTAGGATGTAATGGAAGACAAGATAAGGAATATGAGGCAGATTGTGTTTGTTGATTAGCAATGCTACACAGAAAATATGATGTTTTGACAGATTTAAAGTTCCTTTTTAAAAAATAACCTATGAGCAGACATTAAGCAAACGTTTTATAGAGCTCACATTTTTGGGTTTAAATTTTTTTTTATATTGGTCTGATATAATATTTTTACTTTAAGTATCATGTTTTCATTAACTGTAAGCTGAAAAATCATCATAATTACCAGAAATAAAGGCTGTCAAACATCCATCTGTGTTTCACGCAATGTGTTTTCAATAATATTCTAATTTACTGAATGGATGTTTATATGATGACAGCAGTATTAGTTAGAACTATCATAATACTAGTTTGTAGCCTTGGGCCTTGAGGCCAGCTTTTACCCTTTTGGTACTAGAGCCCCTGAGAAGAGCTCAAACATGACCCGGTGTGACTGAGGGGTGTGACCAATCAGCAGATAATGAAAATATATCTGATCTGTGGGTGTGCAGACATCGATGTTTGACAAAGATAGCAAACTCAAGATGAGTGGAAAGTGGAAGAAACACCCAGCCTCCTACTGTGCCGCACATGTAGCCCTTAATTCCCAGCTACACCCTCTCTCTCTGCTGCCAGCGACGGCGCTCACTTCTCAGGGCGAGAAGAGCTCCTGGCTTTGCTTGGCTTGATGCAAGCAGCAGAATTATGCATTCAATTCTGAAATAACAGAATCCAGGATATCCTGTGGTTAACCACCAAGGCACGGATATTTGACTGTCTTACCCAAAGGACAATCCTCAGCTATAACCCTGTTGACGCTGACAGATGGAATATGGATGTTTCAGTAGATTTCATAAAAACAAAAGTGTCTCCAAAAGCCCTTTGTTGGGGGAAACTGTGTTTAGTTTGTTTAGTTAATTCACGATATGATTTGATTGGTAAACCTTTTGGCAGAAAGTTCTTCAAGGTCATTTAGGGCAAAGTGTTTGCCAAACCAAACAATTTTCTGCACAGAATAAGTGTTTATGGACCAGGTGTGGGCATGAGTATGAATGTGTCATGTCTTACAGTGAAACCACCCACGTGACACAGGGTGAAACTTTGGTATCCGTGCCGGCCCAGCCCCGACTACACAATGAAAGCATCCTTGGAGATGGCCTTTGTTTACAGCTGGGTTGTCAGGGAGTCCTCCACATACATGGCAATAAGGAAAAGGATTATTTGCCTTGGCTGTGAAAAACAGCTCTAATCAGATCACCATCATGTGAACTCACTGTTTTTCCTCCCCGCCACCCATCCCTTCTCATCCCTGTGCTGTTTCTGTTCACCTTTCACCTCCTCATCTCAGGCCTCTCTGTCATTTCAATGAAGAGAACAGCGCAAAAATAAAATTACTCAAATGTCTTGAAACGCATGCTAAAAGCCCTCAGTGACGGTGAACTCACAACATGGGCAATTGTTTTCTCCCTGGCTTTGGTTCATCTCTTTACTGGCCAGCATGTAAAAAGAGACAGCATGAGATAAGAGAGATCCCTCAGGTTAGGGGAAATAATAAAGCACCAATGGTGATAAGCTGGTGAGGGTGAAGATTACGTTGCCGTTTGTGGCACAATCTGTCCCTTCATAGCGCTGGGTTTTCCACATGTTTCCTCCAGGAAGTACAGCAAAGCACATGAGGGCTGGAGGAGGAGGAGAAGGAGGAGGGAGACAGGAGATCTGAGGTAACAACTCTAATGGGTGATGAATCTCTGCTCTGCATTGTTCATTGTGCTTCAACATGACCACCCTGTTGTGGGGCTTCTCTCTGGAGTTAAGACTCAACAAAAGATGATTATGTTCTGGCATGGACAGGTTATGTTTCAGCTTGTTGCTGGTTTAGTGTGGGTTTCAGTACAACTTTAGACACCTCCGATGAGTAGTGACGCTAGAACATATTATTGTTTCATTATTGTCAGTCTGACGAGTTAAAAGTAGGAAGCACGCCCGTTTGTGGAATTAAATAAACCTGTCTCTCTAATTCAGTAGCCAAACTATAACTTCTTTCCTTCCACACTCATTGTGTTGCCCTTTAGTGCCCCACCATGACATTATCAGGTATTGCAGTATGTGCTGTATATTTCTCCTAGCCCCTCCTGTAGTCTTCAGATTTTCTAGACACCTCTAACTTTATCTGAAATATACCAACTTGTGTTCATTTTTAATCCAAGGTATGTTTTGAGTGAAGAAACAATCTACCACTCAACAGAAACATTGCAAAAAACACAAGTTTTTTTTATGGCAATACCAATCTACTGTATTCAGTGAGGTAGATTTCCTTTAGAGGCCCTAATGAAGATTTATTTTTCTTGTTGTTACACACAAATATTTCAGATTTTCAAAATAATTTAAATACGACACAAACATATAAGGTAAACAAAGAAATAGAAAAAGTTGTATTTAAATGTTGATTTCATTAGGAGAAAAAAAATGATGTCTGACCTATTGATTCAGTTGAATAGACCCCTTCTGACAATAAAGCAGAATAAAAGCACTCAACAAGCAACACACCATCCTCCAATTTAAAGAAAGTAAAAAACATACATGGGATAAAATAACATGTCAGTCTGGAAAGAGTCCCAAAGCCATTTGTAAGGCTTTGGGATGCCAGTAAAACACAGCGGCCACCGCAATCCACAAATTGAGAAAACATGGAAGAGTGGTTAAGCTTCTCCAGGAGTGGCCAGCTGACTAAAATTACATTACGAGAACATCGACAACTCATCCAGGAGGGCACAAAAGAACCAAAAACAACATCTGAAGCACTGCAGGCCGAACTTGCCTCAGTTAAGGTCAATGTTCATGCTTCAACAATATGAAATGATTCTGTGGTCCACTTTTATGTAACTACAAAACTTTAGACACTTTGGGAAAAAAACCATTAAGGTTCTATTGAAAATACAACATTTTCTCTGTGAGAGAAATTAGCAATGTTGGTTAAGATAATTAATAGACTAAATATTACCAAAGCTCATAATCTTTTCTTAAGGATTTTTCCACATTGACTTACTTTTAACAATGCTATTCAACAAACATAAATTCAGGAAGGCTATGTGTGCGTGCTGCAATTGTCTTAGCTATTTTTTAAGTACATTTGAGCTGAGTTCCACAACCCATCTTAATCAAAATAAATGACATTCTGTCATCTAATGGCTTAATGTTCTGTAGACAAATGGGTCTGGTGCATTCCTCTGCCACTCCAGGGCAAAATAAAGATGGATTTAGTGGTTTAATTAAATAGCAAGCAATAGAGATGGTTTGAATTAGGGTTTGGACTGAGTAATTGGTTTCTCACATGCTTTATAGATTAGGAATTGTTAACAAGGTAAACAATGTTGGTTGTAGAAAATGCAACTGAGACGACTCACTCTTATTTTGACAAAAGTGACAATTTTATTGACATATAAAATTGTCTTTATACAGCAGAGTTAATTTTATTTATATCCTCATTGATGACAGTTCTCGTGAACAGTTTTTTTGCTTGTCTCATGCAAAAGGACGTCTTTTGTTTTGTCCCTCACAGTTTTCAGGAAGGTCATGATGCCAGACCCACCGGTGCCCCTTTCCTCCAGTGATGTGGGGGCTCTGCTGACCATCTCCCCCTCTGAGTCGTGGCTGTTTGTGCGTAGTTGCCGAGCTCTGGCAGCAGGTACAGTGATAAAGCGGCTCACAACATTGATATGGTAGCTGCGCAAGGCCAACAGTTTTGAAACACAGTCATCAAATGCCTTGCTGAGGTCCTCATTGGCCAGCTGCTGAACAAAACCCCTCAGGGATGGTTGCAAAGAGATGTCTTGGATCAGTTTCTGGTGGGCAGGTGGCATGTAGTTCCTCATGCGAGTTAGAAAGGCGCCTGATAAAAAGACAAGAGCATCACAGTGCATTGTTATTTCTAAACTTGTATTGTTGTTTTATAATTTGTTGAGTAATCTTACGACTTTTTTCTTCATGTTTGACTCCTAGTAGTTCATCAAAGCAATGCAGCAGACTACTTTGTGCAGCGCTTCCTCCAGAAAACCCTATCGGTTCTGTCTGGACACCTTCGTAAACAAGTCCCTTCGGCATACATGGGTTGTCCTTCCACCTGAGGACGTACAGGCAGATTTATCATTTACAACGCTTTGCAAATGTGTTTGTTAGAGCTTTTAACATTTTCTCAGGTTACAAACACAAATCTTGATATATTTCAATAGAATTCAACGTAACCGACAAGCACAGAGAAGCAGATAACTGTGACATAGAAAGACAGATATGAATTGTTTTCCATACATTTTATAAGTAGCAATCAAAAAAGGGTGATGTGCACTCTATGAAAATAAACATACGGTCAAAGTTACACTGTGGTTCTTTAAGATCAAAACTTATTCATGTGTTAGAATGGCCCAGTCAAAGTCGAGACCTAAATTTAACTGAATATGTGTGACCATCTAATCTGACTGAACTTAAGCTATTTTGTAAAATCACGGGCAAAAAATTTTAGTCTCCTGATATGTAAAGCACAAAGACCTTGACCTCTAATTGCAGTGAAAGATGAAAACCATATAAGCCTATCATTTTCTTTTTGCTTCAAAATTTTAAACTAACATCTTCTAATGTATCACAGAAAATCCCCCAAAAAACTTTAATGTGTGCTTTGGGGATTTAACATGAGGCAATGTGACAAACTTTGAGGGGTATTGACCTTTTTGGTAAAGCATATAAAAGCATGTTTGAAATTTCTAAGAAGTTTTCAGAGATGGGCCCTGCGTAGTAAAATTCATACAGACTTCTGTACCCAGACAGGAAGATCCTCATAATGCCGTAGAAGACTGACGGGTCCACATACACTGGGGGAAAATAACATTAGTCAAGCTATTTATGTGTGTGGTCAATTCATCTTTTTCATTCATTGTACATGTAATTCTCACCATGCATTAGTTTAAGTGCATCATTCATGTCCTGTATGGACTGGCCAATGTTCTCCAGTGCTTTGGTCACAGCGTCCGTGTCACCGCACCTGACACCATTAATGATTGCGGGAATGCTCTGTAATACAGTTGCACAACAGCTTTGTCTGAAACTTCATCACTTTCAAATGATGCTCAGTGATGATTTTTATCAGTGTCCAGTCGGTCAATCAGTTACAACAGCATTTTTCACGTGTTATTGGAAGCAAGGTATTAGTGATACATCTTCACCCTTAATGCAGGGACTGCTGCAAGCTCCACCAGCAGAGTGACCAAGAAGAAACCTTTGACACTGTCACCACCTGGGAGTCTGACCAGCAACTCCAGGTTTCTGTTTTTAATACAAAGAAGCAAAGAAATGTGTAAATGAAAATATTACTGTGGGGAATCACAGAGGAAAATTCAAAGGAGAAATACTCACTCCATGTCAAAAGGTCTTGCATGTGAGTTTGGAGGACGGGCATGAAAAAACAAAGGCAGGATTTTTTTTTTAACGTTTTATTTATTTATGAGGAATGTAATTAAAAATATCTGCGGGAAATTTCTTCTCTTACCCCTCTGGATCTTTCTTCCTCCAGTTGGCTAATACTGCATCTGCATGGGTGAGAATTGATGGAAGTCCTAAGCGCTGTGACACCTCCCAGTAAGGAACAGCAAGGCTTCTTGGCAGCATCTTTAAAGGAGATTATGGAAAAGAATAACCTCACACACCAACCGACTGCAGAAGTGAAGTGAAATGAAACAGGGAAACTGCATCACCTCCACTGTATCGTTTTCACCGTCTTGCCACACATAGCCCATGGTTACCATGCTAAGGACCAGGTGGGCAAGCCTTAATTCTCTGTGGTTTTGGAGAAACTTGGTGCTCAGCAGAGGCATCTGGAGAAGCAGAACAACCCTGAGCAATCTTACAACAATCAGCAGTGAACTCTGCTGGTCGGTTTATTGTCACCTTTTACCTTGTTGATATGGGAGCGCAGGTCATGACTGTGCACAAGCTCTGGCACACGCAGGGCAATATCCATCCATGGCTGGTAATAAGATGGAAGGTTTTCCTGCAAACAGGAAGTTTTATAGTTGGGACAAATACAAAGAAATACCAATTAAAATGGTAAAAACACACTGATAAAATGTACAAATTTTGACATATTTATCTTTAAGCTGCTGTTAAATGCTGATGTACTGCAAGCACAAAGTGAAGAACGTGAGAATATTGAACACACATGGTTTGCACCTTGGAAGAAAGGTCCATTAAAAAAAAAAATAAACATGAGCAAGATCAACTTCAACTTCTCCATATAAGTCAGTTTTATTTAATACTTGTTCCACATCACAGTTTTGTAACACATAAAAATATAAGCACCGCTTTTTTGTTTATGTGCATAAAAATAAATGAGTAAGACTGGAAGTTTATATTTTAAAGTTCTTTCCTGAACAGTACTTGCAAGCAGTCATTAAGATCTAGCATTTCCTTGAGACTGTCTGGATAATAATTAAAAAGCAAACAGAATAAAAGTTATTCCACCTACCAGGGGGTCTGGAAGCACAAAACCCAGTTCTTCTGAAACATAGTAGGAGTCCAGTGAGAAAGGAGCTCTACGCTCTGTCTCAGCTGAAGCCATAGAGAAGATAAGAGAGGAATGAGCCTCTGACTGTCTGAATGGTGCAGGAGACTCCAACCTGACTGGACTGGACTCTGACACAAGCTTGTCTCATGTACGATTAATGCTTACACAACAGTTATCCCTGACATTTACTGTTGCACAATTCCAAGTAAAGCGTAGAAAATCAATAGCTGTCTTTATTTTGTGAATCATTTAGTAAAACTCTTGTCAGCCATCCTGCTGCTCCTTAAACATCCAATACTGAGAAGTTAACCACAAGATCAATCATAATGATAATAACAATAATGATGTGGCAGATTAAATGCTTCAGAAAGTGATTACTTTGGAATTCAAAGCCACTAATTTGCAAAGATGAGTTCATTAGATGAGTGTTTAAAGAAAGAAGAAATACTTCTGTGCTCATTTTAAAGTTTTTTTTTTTTTTTTAAGTTTGCAAGAGCCCATTAAGAGCAGTTCTTATCAGCAGTGCTTCTTCAGCACAGCAGATAAATGATTAAGTATCAAAAAGAACAGAATTCAAAAAGAACAATTCAGACAGAATCGTATATCAAATGTGTTATATAAGACTTAAGCAAAAGTCTGCATTTCCTCACCATTGGTATGAATATCAGAACAATGTTGGGCAGTTAAGACATTTGCAAGCCTCTTTTTACAGGGTGCAACATTTGTATAGCACAATAAACCTAAATGATTAGTACTGGGCTCCCAACTTTGAACTTCTCGCTAATTTTTTCTAATCCAAACATGGTTGTAGTTATACACTCAGGTTCAATAATACACACACCTCCATGAGTACTTAAATAGACACTCTAGTAAGAGAAACCACTGTCTTTTTGGAGCCATTAACAAGTGTGCATGCGTGTGAGTGCGCGCGTGTGTTTATTGATCAAATTAAAATAACATTTTATCACTAAACTTGTTAATTAAAACCTTTGTTTATTAAGCAAAGGTTTATTATAAAATCAAAGCAAAAATTAATGAACAAAAAGAAAACGCAATAACGAAAAGTGTGCCTTTTTGTGATTAGCTTGTGGATGTTTTTTTGAACAAGCAGGTTAATCATTTGTGAACCAACAGGTCAACATTGCTGTTAGGCTGCCTTGATGTGCCCTACATCCAAAACCACAAACAAATTACATGCCAAGTCTGAGATAGAATGACAGCCATGCAGGCAGTTATTGCTAACTTGCTGCAGTCCTGCTGATTGGTCCTAGTGTCGTCACTGCCATTGGCCACACACAGCAAGGAAAACATCAGTAAACTTGGCGCGTTTGGCTCCGTACCATCCTGCACTAACCCTTTAGGTTTTTTCTCCTAAAGTTTTTTTTAGTCCCACCCATTTCTTTCTCTTTTCTTTTTGGCTTGTTTGCACATTTTACCCTCTCCTCTTTCTTCTATTGTTATATTTATTTTTGTAATTTATATAAACAACAATTTTAACGTGACATGGATCATAAGTAGATATTAGATCACCTACATTTTACTCCCTGTTATCATGAGAGAAGAAATGTTGAGTAGCAGCCCCACCTAGTGGAATAAGTGGACCACCGCAGGACTTTTAGCACTAATTATTCATATAAAAAACTAATAATAATAAAAAAAAGTTAACCATTAGTACTGTTTTATGCTCCAGGACGTTTTGAACTGGCTGAAATAATTTCACAACATATAAAAATGTTAAAATGTTGTATTAAAATATTAATCTGTTCAGGGTTTATCAACTGATCCTCATTGAAATCAGCTTAACGTCGAAGCATTTCTTAACTCAAAATAAATCTGCTCTAACAGGAACATGCTGCGAATGCCCAGGTATAAAGGTCAACTGTAAAATGTTGTACTTGATGCTGGAACAAGATCAGGATGTAAAAACGTCAGACTTCATTCGGTCATTGTAATCTGAACGGAGCACAAACAGATGCTGAAGAAAATATCCTTTGCCTTTCAAAACTCTGGTTTACTATCTTTGCTGAGAAAGATCAACTCTATCTACAATGGCAGGCAGTACCTGTGAGTGGTAAGTTAGTTTTCTATTTATGTTTATGGGGTTTTTTTCCAACTCATTCATAGTCTTGGATTCTGAAAATGAAAGCAAAGCTACATTAAGTAAAGTGCAGATCTAACTTTAGTAATTCAGTAAATGTCAATTTTACATCTGCTGTTTAAGGTTTGGTTTATGTGCCTTTCAGGTAGTAAAAATCCTTTTTGCATATTTTAGTAAAATACTGTGACTTCAACATCTCTTTTCATGCTTATTATAACAGTTCTTATCTAGCATATTAAGTAAAAAGCTACAATCTACAACAGAGTGAGACTTAAACATGTGTGATGTGATTAAAAGGTCAAAATGATTGAATTATCAAATTTAGACTATAGCTTAGGGTTAACAGAGTATGAAAAGTTGAATTTGATGGTATCATATTGTCATTCGGACTGAAGGGGACTGTAATTGGATGTAAATCTGACTATATATCTGAATTGACTTAAGCTGAATTTGAAGTGATTAGTATTCTTGTATAATTCTTGTACGTACTTTTTTCAAATGCAATGGAGTTGAAAAAGAAAGGGAGATATGTGGGGAAATATGATTAAAAGGAAAGAGAGAGATAAGAGAGTAGAGAAAGGAGGATGGAAAGAATATGAGACAACACCCTAGAAATCTGTTTCTATACCTGCAGAAAGAGACTAAATGAAACCAAGAAACCACAAACAACATATGTGTATCAGTAACAACAGATTCAACTTGTCCTTGTGGGGACCAAAGCCTGCGTTTCACTAGAAGAAGTTTCATTTTTGGGTTAGGGGTGTGAATTGAGTTTACGTATGGTTAGAGGTCAGATATGTATTGCTAATAGTTAGGTTAGCAGTGGCCCTGGGTAAGGGTCAGGGTCAGGCTGTAGAAAGGAATGCAAGTCAATATAAAGTCCTGAAGATAGAGAAACACAATGTTTGTGTGTTAGTGGGCTTGTGTATCTCAGTTTTCTTGATAATAATGTTTAATAGCGTGTGGAGAGAAACATACTCAGCCCCCAGAACCTGAGGCAGACATAAGATAGACCGAGTCACAGAGACCCAGAGACACCAACACACCAGCAGGGACAAAAGTTGAACATATTTTGAGCTTCACTCGCCCTCATATGCACGTCTATGTGTAAAAGCTTGAAATCTTGCATGCAGGAGTTTCGCCAGTCGCTTGACTGGAGGAGGGTAAGCATTTGTTGAATGGAGACAGAGAGACCTCCTGTATGTTGAGCCCTTAAAGCCAAATGTTGGAATGTACACTCATTGTGCGTTTAAAGATGGCTTAGAAAAAAATCCCTTACAACGCGTTACCAATGAATTAAATAGTTGTAACAACTGAAAAATGTGGAGTGGACAGGGGGCGCAGATATGGGAAGTGGGGGGAAATGCCCCTGTTGTAATCTGTAATGGGCCCTGCCAATGGGTCTGAATAGATCCAAAATAAAAGTAACATTTTTTAGTTTATAAATTAAATGTTTAGTTTGGGAAATAAATATTTAGCTTCCTAACTAAATACTTAATTTTCAAGCTAAATATTTAGCTTCTTAGCTAAATAATAGTTTGTGAATTAACTATTTAGTTTGGAACTGTGACAAATGTAAAATTATTACTTTGAAAAATGAACACCCAAATAAAACAGAATATTCCTCTTATTTTTTCTTACACTGTAACGTTTCAAATGAGAAACTCCAATAGAAACATTTTTCAGAGAACTGACTATTTTGTTCTGGTGCCCCTCTTCTAATGCAGCCCTGGGCAAACGCCCATATGGCCAATTTAAAAATAAAAATAAAAACAAAAAAAAAACGCTTCTGCTCATATCTTGCATGCATCTGTGGACATACATTAAAATTTTTTTGTTTATTTATTTTTTTGCTAAAGACAGCCTTGCAAGTGTTATGCTTTCTTACACTACTGTCGTGTATCTGATTTAGTTCCGTGTGTAAACAACATTCACAGTGTACCGACTCTATCGGGGCTGCTTCAGGACAGAAGAATGGGATTTGTGCGACTTTAATCAGTGTTTTGTAATGATCCCCTCTTTTTTTTTCTCCCTCTGTGCGCCTGCCTATTATTAGCTACGGAGGCCTTACAGTAAGTGCAAGTTGGCTCCATGACGGTCAGAGCTGCAGCTCTGCAAGCAGCGGCAGATTTCAGAGCAGCGGTCGGGCTCCCAGCGCTGCAGTCGCCTTTATATGCACTGATCCAGAGGGGCTTTTCACCTAAACGTCAGCGCTCGGTCGGCTATTTTCCAAGCCTCGGTGGGATCACCTTGCCCCGAAGATGAAGCTGAATACTAGCAGCCGTCAGGTGCGAACCGCATCCGATGGAGCCCCGCTTTCCGACTCGCTCATCGACCAACCTAATGCAGCACTTCCTTTTGTTGCGGTAAGGAGGGTTCGCACGGCATTTAGTATGGCAGCGGAATCAAACTGGTTTTAATCCTTTAGCGTTGGTTTTGCGCTGGAGTCGCAGGGAGCGGGATAAACAGGCTCAGGAGTCAGTGACGGGACGTTACATAACGTGTAATGCAGCAAAGCCTCATGACTAGTTTGTCTCGGTGGTGGAGGGACAGTTCGCTCCTCATGGTAGGAAATCAACTATTTTATTCTCCTTCTAATATCTGGTGGCGGAGGATGCAAACCTACCTATTCATTTCTGCTGGAAGACTATTTGCATGTGTAATATCCGACCTTATAAAAATGATTAATTAATTTGAGAGTTGCGCAGTGTAGTGTTTGCTTTTACAGGAAGGGCATGTTGTAGAGCAATGTTTCAGGCGGTGGATCTTCAGAGGCCCAGCTTAAGGTCAAATTGTTAGGTGTCTGTGTGTTAATAGATATGAGTCAAGCAGGGCTGCAGCTTGTGTTGCTCATAGGGAGCCTGTTTTATGAATGAAAACGAGCTAGTGACTTAAATAGAAAGCAAGCAGCCTTCCTTTTAATGCTGGAAGTGGGGCACTGCATGCAAAAGAAATCTTCAGTTTTTGCTCAAATAAATAAATACCAAGATTTAGTCTTTGGAATGACCAAGAGTCAAAAGACCGGAGATGCTCGAAGAAGAGGATTACTCCTGACCCGGAGTCTAAGCAGCTGAGGTAGTATGAGGACGGACTCACTTCATTCAGAAAATGGCAGTGTAATATTTTAAATATTCATGACCTTTGACTGCTAATTCTCACAGTTTGGGAAAATTATTCTGAGATTAAACATTTAAACCAAGGAACCTCTATACCGTTGGGGGCCGGTGTCCTGCAGATTTTGAAACTTTCGTCGTATCTGAAATAGATAAATGAGTCATTAACAGGCCCCCCGTGAAACGGAAAGACTGGCTGAGAAATTAATTTGTCCATTTGATTCAGATGCATTAGAGCAAGGATCTAAAGCATCTAAAGGAGTTTACACTTCTTTGTGAAATTCTAAATCTAGTGAATTTGGACAGAGGATACTTTTTATAAAGTTGGACATTTGCTA
This sequence comes from Xiphophorus couchianus, assembly GCF_001444195.1. Classification (NCBI taxonomy): domain Eukaryota; kingdom Metazoa; phylum Chordata; class Actinopteri; order Cyprinodontiformes; family Poeciliidae; genus Xiphophorus; species Xiphophorus couchianus. The sequence goes on from NC_040239.1 coordinate 21,558,983, forward strand.
TAGCAGAACTGACATTAACATGGCATTGTTTTTTCCTCGATGGGCTTACATTTTCAATATTTTTCAGTAGTCATGGAATATGTAGAGGGTCTTCTGTAGCTAAGAGATAGATTGTTTATGCTTTCCAGCAAAAGTTTAGCTGTGTGTTGCTTTTAAAGACTGGGATAAATAAAGTGTCGTCTCTGTTTGTCTGCTGGTCACTTTAAGAATCAGTGACGGGAAACTTGTGAATGAGCACAGGGAAGTCACGAGACCATTCATTGATAGCTCTGCAGGCTGACTGAGCAGTGCAGATGAAAAACAGAGTGAGAGCTCCTATACCGTACAGGATGCCATAGACTTCTGGATCTGAAAGCAGTGTTTTGTTCCGGTTTTGTAATTTCCTCAGGTCCCAGTTGACAGATACTGATATGGACTATGAGAGGCCAAACGTTGAAACTATCAAGTGTGTGGTGGTGGGAGACAATGCAGTTGGAAAGACCCGCCTTATCTGCGCCCGGGCCTGCAATGCCACACTCACTCAGTACCAGTTACTTGCTACTCATGTGCCCACAGTTTGGGCAATCGATCAGTACAGAGTATGCCAAGAGGTGAGTAGGAATGGTAAACATTGTTACAAAATAGCACATTGTAGGTGCCTGAAGTGCTTCATGTAATTTGCAAAAATGTATGAATGTTCATGTTTTGCTACTGCTCAGGTGTTAGAGCGCTCCAGAGACGTAGTGGACGATGTGAGTGTGTCCCTCCGGCTATGGGATACTTTTGGAGATCATCATAAGGACCGGCGTTTTGCATACGGCAGGTGAGGAACTGCTAAAGGTGATGTTGGTGGGACTCATTCATTACAACTAACAAACATAATTATACTTTTGCCATCTTCAGGTCTGATGTTGTGGTACTGTGCTTCTCCATCGCGAACCCCAACTCTCTGTACCACGTAAAGACCATGTGGTACCCTGAGATTAAGCACTTCTGTCCCCGCGCTCCTGTCATCTTGGTAGGGTGCCAGCTGGACCTGCGCTATGCAGATCTGGAGGCAGTCAACAGGGCACGGAGGCCTTTGGCCAGGTACTGAGACTTAATTTTACAATGTTTCTTTGAATGCAAGCTTTTCCTGTCAAAGAGATACAAATGAAACCAGATATGTGCATACACTGCATAAAAAAGTCATATAACCTTTTGTTCCCCTCACTGACATGAAATAAGATTAGACTTACAGAGAGCAGTTTTATTACTTTCTTCAAATGCAAAGGTTTACATACAGTAAAACTACAATGCTTTGATAAACCCCAGATGGATTTTCAAAGCATTTTTTTGTTTGATTTATTTCAATAGTTGCACACCCAACACCCAAGGAAACTTGAAAACCCGAGAACATCATCCCAACTTTGAAATATGGCAGAGCTGCTGTCATGTCGTGTTGGTGCTTTGCTGCAAGAGGGGCTGACTCAACAAAATAAATGGCATCATGAGAAAAAAAAATCATAATAAAAATATTGAGAAACCATCTTAAGACATAAGTCACTAAGTTAAATAAGGCACAACAGACTCTAAGAAGTAGACAGTGATCTGTGATGTTGGTGGTAAATTAATTACAAACTGATGTAAGGACAACACAATCCAAGTTCTGGAGTATCCATCACAAAGTCCTAAAATGTAATCTCATCAAAAATGTGTGGGCAAAGCCTTAAGCGTGTGTGTGAGCAAGGGAGCCTATAAATCTGTTTCGGGTTTATCAGTTCTGTCAGGAGGAATGAGCCAAAATCACGGCAAACTATTGTAGGGAGCTTGTGAAAAAATGCTCAAAATGTGTAAATTGCAATCCCTGCTTCTGAATTTAAATAGCAAAGTAATAAAAAAAAAGAAACTGTCTTTTTATTCTGACAATTAAAAAAAACAGAAATTATCCATGTAATGCTAATTTACCTAAAACAGGAAAAGCTTAATCTAGTTTAATGTCAGTCAGTGAGAAAAACAGTATTTTCTATGTTTTATCAGTAAATAAATCAGATTTTGGTTTCCCTCCTCTCCATTGGACTATATTTTCTCATTTTCAGACCTATAAAATCCAATGAGATTCTTCCACCAGAGAGAGGAAGGGAGGTAGCCAAAGAGCTGGGCGTCCCGTATTATGAAACCAGTGTTGTTGCTCAGTTTGGTGTCAAGGACGTCTTTGACAACGCCATCCGAGCTGCTCTCATCTCTCGCCGCCATCTGCAGTTTTGGAAATCTCACCTCAGAAATGTCCAGCGGCCTCTGCTCCAAGCGCCCTTCCTCCCCCCAAAGCCTCCCCCACCTATCATCACTGTGCCACCTCCCCCCTCCACCACAGAAGAGCACCCGGTCGGTCTTCTGGAGGACCCACACTGTGCTGATGTTATTCTGGTCCTACAGGAGCGACAGAAAATCTTTGCACACAAGATATACTTGGCAACATCCTCCTCAAAGTTTTATGACCTGTTTAGTATGGACACCCAAAATGAGGAGACTGAACGGCCCCCGCGCGGCCCTCTCTCCGGCAGAGAGCTGCTGATGCGTGCTGCTAGCTTTGATGTTTGTGAGAGCAGCGACGACGGAGACAGGGCCAACCTGCGGGCGTGCACGAGTGACGGGACTTTGAAGGACTCTGAGGGCACCCGACGTGGCAAACTGCTCTCCTCATGGAGTCGCGCCTTCGTCAGCATTCAGGAAGAGCTGGTGGACGACCCTGTGACGTACACCCCGAGATTCATGACTGTAGTACACATGGACCTGTCGATCCAGCTCGGGCCTTTTCGAGCAGTGCTTCGCTACCTGTACACCGGTCAGCTGGATGAGAATGAGAAAGAACTCATGCAGATTGCACACATTGCTGAGCTGCTGGAGGTCTTTGATCTGCGGATGATGGTGGCAAACATACTTAACAACGAAGCCTTCATGAACCAGGAAATCACCAAAGCCTTCCATGTACGCCGCACAAACAGAGTAAAAGAGTGCTTGGCTAAAGGCACCTTTTCTGGTGAGAGAACTTTATTATATTTGCTTGCTCACTGCATTTGACACAGTTATGACTAAGGTCTTACCAGTGTTTCACTATTGATGCTGCAGACGTGGTGTTCAAGCTCGATGATGGGACGATCATGGCCCACAAGCCTTTGCTCATCTCTAGTTGTGACTGGATGGCAGCTATGTTTGGTGGACCTTTTGTTGAGAGCTGCACGAAAGAGGTGAGCCAAGGACAGACTTCATATCAGATATTCTTTAAAGCTAGTAAGACACTTTTCTGGAAAACAGGAGGGTTAAGACAAAATGAAATCATTGTTTTTACCGTCCTAAGAGACTGAACAAATTCCTCTGCTCCTGTGGAGTCTAGATTGTCAGATTTCTGAAAGCCTTAGTAAGCAAACATGAAAAGCAAGGAAAACGCAAGATAAGTCAGGAAGAAAGTTGTGAAGAAGTTCAAAGATGGTTTAAGTTATAAAAAAATATTTCAGCACTTTTTAGAACAGTACCCAATCCATAATCTAAAAATGGAAAGAGTTAAAGATGGACAATCTGGAAAAGACGAGCATTATTAGAGAGCAATTATTAGTTGTGAAGTCCATTAATGACATTAATAGGAGAGTGGGAAGAAGAAAACCAGGGTTGACAGAAAGAGATAAGAAACCCTGTTCATAGTTTGGTACCAACTTTGCAGATGACACAGCAAACATGTGAAAGAAGGGGGTTTGATGAGATTAAAATTTACCTTTTGGACGTACAAAAGACTGTGTATGATAAAAGCTAACATTAAACATCACCTACCAAGAAAGATGAGACTAAATATGTCATGTCAAAAGACTTTGAAAGCCTGCAGCAGACTTTGTTCTGGTCTTGTTGGAGGACAACAACAGTAAACAAAGAGTCTGACACACCAGATGAGAGCACATTGATGTGTTAAAATGGTCTAATCAAAGTCTAGAGCAAAATACCGTTGAGAATCTCTGGCAAGATTTTAAACTTGCTTTTCATAGGTGCTTTCCAGCCTGCCTAACTTGAGCCATCACAGGAACAAGTTATTGACTTAGTGGGGGTGGATATAAAATCCACAAAAGACATTACAGAATTTTAATTGGAAGTGAAGTTTTAAATTGTGTCATTTTCCTTCAACTTATTATACACAATCTTGTATTGGTCTATCTCATAAAGTTCTGCTAAAATACATTAAGTTTTTAATGTCTTTAAATTTTTTGTAAGATGGCAAAAAGTTTAAAGGATATACATACTTTTGCAAGGCACGGTAGGCTGACGCTAGCAGAACTCTAATGGGGATGTGAGGGATAATTCAATTAGGGGACTCTAACTCTGGTTTAATACTATTAAACTGGCTTTGTGATCCAAACATAATGTAAATCCGTGAGGGAGGTATGGTGTGTGTTTTCACTCCAAAGTATAGTGATTTACTAAAAGAAGAAGAAAAACATTTCAAACAAAGATTATATTTCTTAAAGCTATTTTTAGACGCACTGACCTATAATCTGCTTTAAGACAGTTTAAGAAATGTGATGCTTCTTCTTTCTGCTTGTATCACTGCTGCTGCAGGTAAATATATTACATAGTTAAACCCGAAATTGTTCATACTTGTGGTAGATTTAGATTTACATAGATTTTTATTTACTTTTTTACCCAGAAGTTTGTTTCTGATGGAAAACCAGACATCAGAAACAAATGATAATACATAATTTATTTATGATTTATAAATAAATATTTAATGATAATAATATTATCATTAATTTCCTCTCAAATGATAATAAGTTAAAGTAAAAAGAGTATCTGTTTTGAGAATACAATAATAAAGGAATGCCTAAAATGATAGAAAGCCTTCTGAAAAACCAGTGGAAAAATCTTTACTGGCATTACGGTAGTCAAACTGCTTTTACTCACCTGTTCTCTGTATGCATCTACTACTATTTTGATTACTATTACTATTGTTTATTTATGACGATGCGCCCCAACATTTTGGGGTTGACAGGTTTCCTCTCACCATCACCCAAGTCTTTTGCTCCCTGTAAAGATTCTCTATCAGATCCAGGACTGTTTGAAGATGTTAATAAAAATATTACGTTACATTTAAATCTGCAAATGATATGAACAATGTTTGGCCAATCTATAACATAAAAGATTGTTTTCCTTTTTCAGTTTAATTACTAAAATGGAAATCAGTCTTTTCAGATATTTTCTAAGGATCCTATATTGTCCTTATGCATATAAATGTTTATTTTTGGGGCTAAACTAAAAAAGCTTACAATGAATATTGCATTGTGTTATTTTCTTTTTTCTGCATTGTTGTATCATTTGTAGCCATTTTCTATATGAAAATGGCTAAAATGGCTTAGCTCCTTTTTTCTTTAAGCATTACTCCTTGAAAGGACCAGTTATATTTATTCATAAGTCTGCATAGAGAGAGAAAAAGCCTGTTAACCGAGCTTTTAGTCCGTTTAGTAGAATAAAGCCTGTTTTGTTGTGGAGCTCTTACATTCTGTCTATAGAGATTTTAGGAGAAATAAATCCTCTCATAGCAGATGAGCTTCTGGAATTTACAAATCAGCAGAAAATCTGAGCTTGTAAGTAATTCCCCGCCCTCTCTTTCTGTTTGTAAGGTGTTGCTTCCCAACACGACCCGGAGCTGCATGCGAGCTGTGCTGGAGTATCTCTACATGGGTAGATTCTGCTCTCGGTCGGACTTGGATGCAATGGAGCTCATTGTTCTTGCCAACCGTCTTTGCCTCCCCCACCTGGTCGCTCTCACAGGTATTGCATTTGCTGTTACTTATTTCCTCGATAAACTCGATCATGTTTTTTAATTGGTCTCAGACTCTAAAGTGTGTTTCTTTTCAGAACTCTACACAGTAACAGTTTTGACGGAGTCGGCGATGATGGGGACGGATATTGACGGCGATGTGCTGATATACTTGGATATGGCCCAGGTGCGTTCACCTGTCAATGATGTCAAATAAGAATTGAGTCTTGATCATGTTTTCTCTTGCAAATTGGACTTTTTTAAATTATGCAAATTATCAGCACCAACTGCTGGTGAGGATTTACCACCACAAGGTGGGGCAAAAGAAAGCACTATCTGCACTTCTTGTTTTTCTTTAGTCATGATCTGTACCTCTGGAATGCTACATTACTAGGGAAAAAAACATTCATATTACATCAATTTTATGCAAAAATGAATACAAAATTGAATTAACTACTGAAAGTCTTTCAAGAAGCAGTTCATATTGTCTATTGCACCATATGCAGAAATATGTTACAACATTCAAGTATATTTTCAAAATTGAGGATATTTTTCCTAATCAGAGGTTAAAAATATCACAGTTTTCAGCTAGAACAACTGATGCTGTACTAAAATAACAATATGACTTTGGATGTTGACAGTTCCACGGAGCCCAGCAGCTGACTGGATGGTGTTTGCACCACATCTGCACCAACTACAACAGTGTCTGCCGCAAGTTTCCACGTGAAATGAAGGCAAAGTCCACAGGTAACACATTTAGACTGTGCTATGATTCTGCTGTTGTCTTTGTTTTTCTCATCCTTAAATTGGATTCTGGCACAAATGACTACAAAGAATGAAGCTGCTAAGTTTAATATCTTATTTGGTGATCCAAACGGTGTTGTTGGCCACATAAAGTTATGAATCTGGGAAAATACAGTCTTGAACTCAGCAATACATCTATTGGATATTTTGTGGCAGATTTTTCCTCAAAATCTGTAATGTTTTTTTTTTTTTTTTAACTGACCTGAAGATACAATTTTTAGCTGATTCAAATTTCTGTTTCTAAAGTCATTCATAAAAACGAAATATTTTTTCAACTTTTAGGGAAACTTGAAACCATCGTCTTAAAAAACTTCTCTACTGAAAAATGTAAATTATTAATAAAAATGTATTCTGATGCAGAGAACCAAGACTACTTTGAGAAACATCGCTGGCCACCAGTTTGGTACTTGAAGGAAGACGACCACTACCAAAGAGCACGCAAAGAGCGTGAAAAAGAGGACTACCTGTACCAGAGACGGCAATGTAAACGCAAGTGGCTCTTCTGGAACCTTCCTTCCTCCCCAAACTCAAACTCACCCTCCGGATCATCTGCCATTATTTGACCAGGTGGTAAGGGCGGGGTCCAGTCTGGAGTCCATCTGTATGTTTGCAAATCGTAAAGAACACAGTAGAAGATAAGCACTGACAGCTTGGTATACTTCAAACATTCAGGCAGACCGTTTATCCTCCCTGCCTCCGTGGGCAAACACTCCAGGTTTGCAAAGTCAGCTCAGAGTTGTGAATAAATTTATAAGTATTACTCCTTACAATTTCAGCTGTTTGTCTGCTAAGCTCAAACCTCTGTAGTGTAAACCGTCTTGACTTATGGCACAGTAGAACAAGTGCAAAGATCAGATCTTGTGGATTGCCAAATATTCCCATATTAGAATTTTATGTTTAATAAATTACAAATTTGCCAGCACAGAACTTTCAACCTGTGGCTATAAATAAATATCAATAACCTGAACTGACAACTAAGTGCTGCTTACCAGCTGTGACAACCAGCAATTCAACAGTAACTCAAGCCTCAGAGATATAACACTTTGCTCTTAAGTGTTTGTACAACCTGCCAGACCGCATCTTGATTATGATTTCAAACTGGAGATAACAAAATACGGCTTGGCTGGAAAGAGCAAACTACAGTAACTCATTTGGAAGTTTCTATGACGATCATGTCTGCAAAAAAAAACATAAAAAAAACAAACCTGGTATTTTTGTATGTTTATTCAACTTTGCAGAATTTGTACAATAAGCTTGCACAGCTTAATCTGGTATCTCTTGACACACGTACCACCTACATATCGTGATCTTTTGGTCTGTGGCTTTTTGTCACAAAAGGGCTTAAGTTCACATGAATGGATACAGTGTCATCTGACACAAAGGATTCCTGGTTCGAGTTGCTTCATTCTTGCAATTGCCCCTGAATGCAGCTGTCACCACTGCTATTCTAAATGGGTTTGCTCAATGTGGATTAATAGCACACATGTTTAACTACATGTCTCCATAAAATAGTTCTGTCATTTTTACTGCTGTCATCCTAAAAAGCAACAGATAATGTATTAATCGTCAGAGCTGACGTGATTGTATTGTTACTGTATTTGTCTGTGGTGGTAACTTGTTTTTAAGAGATTTGCCCTCTGAATGTGATCGGAAATCTGTACACGGCAGAATCTGTGGGTGTCAGTCGTCGTGTTAGGGGTTGGGTTAGGAGTCATCTTACTACTGGATTATCTAATCCCTACTTTTCAACATCACCACAAGCACTTTCTGAACTCCAGAGAGAAACATATGAACTTCCAGTGGCAGCATACTGCTGAGCAGCATTAGACTGTATTGTGCTATGTCAAGACAGGCTGCAGAGGAAACAAACTGCATTTAAGCAACATTTAAGGTTGCTCAATTCTGTTTGTGATTATCAAATCATCTTTCTGGATTTGTTTTGCACACCTTGCTTTATGTCATGTTCAAGTTTGTCATCTGCTGTTGCTCTTGATTGTACGATGGGCTGCAGAATGTTTCAGATTTTCAGGCGTGGTGCTCAGAAAGGATGGGTAGTATTGTAAATTGTATTAAATGTCAGATAAACTCTAATGTACTGCTGTTACCTAATATTGTGCACTGCTGGCAGTGAGCAAAATCTTACTTTATTACTCAGTAAAACTGAAAATAGACTTATCGGAATTGTTTTTAGTTACTGTGCAGCTACTTACTGATGTTTGAAATAACTGAATACTTAATTGTGCTGATTCCAGCTACATCTGTTACATACTTTACTGTACATGCAAATTATAGACAGGTAAATGTAACAATTATACTGTATGTAAAATAGAGTTTCAAAGTAAAGTAGATATTCACATACACGAATTATATCATGAAAATGTACGTTACATCCTTAAATCATGATCTGGTTATACGAAAACAGACTTTTCATTGCAGCATTAGCTGACATAGTGTCAATTTTATTTAAATGTTTCCTTTAATATTGTAAACTATTGTTTGTTATTTTGACTGACTGGACGTGAAGGATCTGGCAAAAGTCTTCATACCGCTTTTACCTTTTCACATGTCACATTGCAACAGACTTTAAGATATTTTATCGGCATTTAATCCGACAGGCAGCATGACAGTTTCTTTGAGGTGGGAAGAAACTGTCAAAATTCTTCACAACAAACTATTTCTTAAAAGTGTGCACCTATGTAGAACCACCTTTACCTGCAGGCACAACTGCAAGTTTTTTAGGCTATTTCTCTCAAAGCCTTGCAAACTTTTGCCTTGCTAACATTTAAAATTTGCTATGATCTTAACTATGCTGTTGCAGCAAATATAAGTTGAGTTGTCATCGTGGAGGATGACCCTTCTATCACATGCTGGTTCAGTTCCCTGCATGATGAGGCAAACTGCAAACAAGACCTCTGCAGGCCTTCTTAATGCCTCTCGTCTGTAAAAGTTAGATTAGTAAAATGAATTTATAATAGTTGTTCTGCTGACAAATGCTTCCACCTCAGTTGTTGATCTCTGCAGCTTCTATGGAGTCATCATTGGCCTCTTTGCTGCTTCTTTGATTAATGCCCTCCTTTCTGTTTGTCAACTGCATCTTGGTACTTGTGAACTTGTTCCACACTGTTTCCATTTTCAGATGTTGGAAAAAAAAATTATTATAGGGTGTTACACAGAGGTGGATTTCGACAGTACTTGTTTGTACCAGATTTTATTTTGTGGTATTAGTAACGAGAAGGATATAAATACATTCAAATTTTGAAAAGCATATTCCATTTTCCTTCCACTTAACAGCCCCTGTTATGTTTGTACTTGTTATGTGGAGGGAATGTGGTTGCAATGTGAAAGGGGTATGAACACTTTTCATGGCACTGTACATTCAGACCCCCATAAAAAAAACAAGAGATGATTTACTTAGTAATAAAACCTTGCTTGTATTTACTGCTGACCTTATAAATAAACAGCATAAACAGATTGTCAAAATAGAAAACTTGATAGCTTTTAAAATGTACTATGTTAGATAAGTGGTGAGGTTGGTGCTCTAAGTAGCAACTTTATGTAATTTCCAGGTTAGCTATTGCTAATTGACAATGTTTCTTTGTATTTTTATTAATGTAAACATATTTTGGCACAGTTTCTTGATTGGAAACAATGTAGAGCTGAACTTTTAGTAATTCTGGATGTTGTAAACATTTTCAGTTATATTTAGTAGGTCAACTGCTGGAAGGTCTATAATTTTATGTAATTTGCCTTTACAGTGTGACTGCACATTTTCATCGACATGCATTTCATTCCCCGGTGCATTGCATTTCTCAGTGATTCTTCTGTTGATGTTTTGCATCAACAACACCTCATGCCTTAATGTACAGTGTACTGTTGTGTTTGGTAATGAATGTAACGTCATGTAACTGTGGTCACCAACTTGTTCGCTGTTATCTTAAGCTGCCTGGTGCTCCCTGGTGTGTATCTGTAAATGTGCACAACCCATAATTTGGATTTAAAGTCTGAAGTTTCATTAGTTACTTGAGTTTGAATATTGCAATACTAAAACCAGAAATACAAACCTGCTTTAATATCTTTACTCACTAAGGCCAGACTTTGATGACAAATCAGCAAATTGTGACACTAACAGTGAAATGAATGCAGGGATTTCACATTCATTTCACAGTTTTAAAGTTTCCTTACAAAGCTCCTACTTTTGTGTCTGCGTAGATACAAAATATTAAAAATATATGGAAAAAGAAATTCAAAATGCAAATGTTTGTTCTGGAATTCAAACGTTGCGTACCACAGCTTTTGCATTAGAGCAATTTAATGCAGTACCTGTTTTGTACTATGCATATAGAAATACAAACTTGCACTGCTTTGTAGCACAGGTTTTCTTCAAATTGCAACATCATTAGGCAAATGAAAACCAGGTAATAAAGATATCAGATTAGATAAATTACAAAGAGGCTGTCAGTCACCGGGGCCCTATTCCATACGTTTGGGTGCTATAATTCAGCTACAGAAAAGCACAAACCAAAGGGAGCTTTAGGAGCACCAGAAATATGTAGTATATGCTGCACAATCACTACTGCATAGTATATGAGGCCTTGTTCCGAAACGGTAGAAAGGCAAATTTGAAACATGAACAGAAAAAGAAAATCTACATATATGAATGTGTTCTCAGTGTTTGAAGCCTGGTTGACATTTTATGTGATCTCCAGGTGTGTTTTTTTGTTTCTGCTGTCGAGCTGTTTTTATGGTTTAGGAGCTGTAAATCTTTAAAAAAAAAAAAAAAAAAAGAAAGAAAAAAAAGAATCTGTAGCATGTGTTCTTGAAAGTGTGTATATAACATTTAAATAAAGAAAAATCTACATGTGCACATGTTCAGTGCGGGCACAGGGCAGTCGTCTGAGTTTTTTCATCTTGACACCTGAAACTTGTGCAGCTCCATTCCTCGTCAAGCAGCTGCAGCTCAACAGCGTCTGTCGTCTCACTCAGAGAGGGCGAAACCTGCGGACAAACACGGCAACACAACTTTAAATTGATGGTAATGCTTATAACATACTAATGTGCCCGCTTTAATGCTAAAATGTGTATCTTTGGTTGGCTTACTCACTGCTGTTTGCTTCGCAGACACTTCCTACATTTTTAAGCCTCTAAATGACAAGTGCGACAAAAATAATAACAAGCAAGACAAGTGAAGGCTAAAGTAAACATGTCTGAATTTAAGCGTTTATAACAAGGACACCCTTCGTTCAGTGAAGCCAATGATATCGCAAAAACTTTGGTTCGGTCATGTTCAGTTGAGTTATGACAAGTAACGATGACATGAAGGCGAAGTGCGCCCTTTTCACAGAAACAGCGCAAAACACATTAGCATTCAGCGCGCTGCAGGCTGATTAATGCGCGTTTCACGAAGCACTTTATGCATGTTTTATTGTGTTGTTGATAAAGTTATGCTCTTTCGGGTCAAGAAGAGCACTTTGAATTATAAAGAGAATAGAATTGGAAGCCTAGAAATTAAAACATTACTGTAAACTACACACACTTCATTAGGTACAGCTGTTCAATTGATATCACAATCACATGTATGCATTTCGGCAGCTTGCGTCGGGGAGGACGACTTGCTTAAGTTCAAAACGAACATCAAAATAGGGAAGCAAAGATCTTAAAATGACATTAAACGTGGCATCGTTGCCAAATGGGTTGGACTTAGTATTTCAGAAACTGCTGAGGTACTTGGGGGGTTTTTTTGTCCACAAAAATCACTTGGACTTACAGAGGATGGTGCAAAAAGAGAAAATATCCAGTAAGAGACAGTTGTGTATGTGGCGTGCTGAAGTCAAAGGCCAGAGGACCAGACTAGATGTATGATATAAGCAACATTAATTTGAGTGAATAATTTTGCTACTGTTTTATAAAGTTATGCTTTTCTGTAGGCTTTACTCAGCTTGCTTTTGGGGTTATTTGTCTTCGTTTTGGAACCAGTCGAGGCAGAGACAACACAAAGCACCCTAGACCCTCTGGATGTTTCTATTTGTCAGTAAGTACCATCAGATGCCTCCATGAGCTCTGACTACAAAGTAATTACCATGATGCTTCACAACATTTTGCTAAATACTGTTTAATTTTTTATTTTTGTTCATGTAGTAAATTGTATTTTTTTATTGTCAATATGTGGTTGACAAGAAACCAAATGTATTTCTATGAATCTCCCTTTTCTACACATTTCATCAAAAAAGCGGTGGGCTGGAAGTAATCTATCCAGAACTGGACGTTGACAAATGCCTTATGATTCCAAAGAACCACAAATTCAGAGAGAAAATCAGCACTGTTTGGAAAGCCCCGCAGATCTACTTCTCTGGAGCAGAGAAGGTAAGGATTGTGTGAGTTTCCTAACAGGTTTGAAGAGCATCAAGAGTTGCTAAATTACCCTGGAAGACCTGGAACAGTGGTAGCTTGGGATTGAAAAAGTCCCAAAAATCTAAATATAAATTTGCGAAAGATGCTTAAAAAGAGTTTTGTGAATACAGGGTTGAAAATAGGAACATTATCACAAAGGTATGGTACTGATTTTGAGGAACAGAGGCTTGTATTTGGGCTGAGTTTGCTTTAAAAATAAGCTTTTTTTACTCAAAATGGCAATGACATTAATTATAATCACTTCATATACTTCTAATAGGACATGTTCACAGTCACAAAACATCAAGCATAATTGGGATATTCATTCCAGATCGTCCTGCGACAGACTGGCGACCTGTCCAGGGTGTACCCCGCCTCTCGCCCGGAACGTAGCTGGAGATGGGCACCAGCAACCCTCCCGACCCCATTAGGGACAAGGGTGAACAGAAAATGGATGGATGGATGGATTCCAGATCGTAGACAGAGACCAGATCCCGAGGACTCTGGTCGAAATCCCTGGTCTGACACCTGAATGAGGTGGTTGAAATACACCTCATTCATGACATTAGGTGTATTTGTAGGACATGGAACAATGTCCTACAACATTTTGGTTACCATCTAATTACTAAATTCAGGTGTGTTGACAAAAGTTGGAGAAGAGCAGCCCTCAAGGACAGGAATGGGAGACTTCTGATCAGGAGGAGTGTCAGACACTGGGTTTCCTTAGATAGATAAAAAATAAATTACCAATTTGAACAACAAACTTAAATGCACTGTTTAATATGCAGAAACATATTTTCATTCTGTCTGTCTGTTTGATTGGATTAAATTGAGGTATTTAGTTAATTCTATATATGAACGGGATGTTTTTTGTATCTTGCATTGAGACAACCTTTGTTGTGAATTAGTGTGATTTAAATAACCTGAATTAAATTGAAACTTATATTTAACGTGCAACGTTTTATCACATTTGCAATTATATATTTTAACCACTAGAGTGCAGCAATACATCAAATAAACAGTATCTCCCTCAGCCTCAGATCTACTGTTTGTAACCAAGTGGAAAAAAAAAACAATGTTTCCAATTACTTCCTAAACTGTAGACATGGAATAACATGTGCATCTTTTTAACATTTTAACTAGTCTTCCTGTTTGAACAGCTGATGTAATACAACCTTCTGCACTATGCTCTTATTGTTGACTGAGTATTGAACTGAATTAACCAGTGTTGACAGAAGGTGGCACTAGCAACTCTTTTTCAAGCTTCCACTGAACCTCGCCAGTTGAACAAAGGTTACGTTGCACACTTGTAGTTTCTACAGTGAAACATGTCATGTAACAGAGTTTAATGTTAGTTATTTACTTTGCATTATTTACTTTGATAGGACTAATTTTTTAATTGCAAAGTTAGATAAAAACAATATTAGTTCCCGCTAATGTTTACATTTATAAATGGAAGTACAGACGATAGATAATACCTCTGCTTGTGTTTGTGAATCCTTTTTGACATAGTTGCCTTAACAGGTTTGGAAAGTTTAGGAGTTATTTCTCCAAGCTTCTTTTACGGAGCTTGAAGAAAACATCTTGCGTCAATTAAAACAAATTAATGTGTTAGAATTAGGATCAAATTAATATTTAATTTTCTCAGTCCTGAGACGATGTAAAAGAAAGTCACTGTGTTATCTGCTGATTTTGTTTGTATTAAAAAACACGGGATTAACCATTCGTGCAGCTTATTTATCAAAATATTTTCATGGTTAGACATTCACTCATGAGATATATTCTTAGAAGTTTGGTAAAGTATATTTAGTACATTGATTTGACTGTTTTTTATTTTTTCCAATTTTAGCATATCTTCTACTGAGCTTTATTTTGGGTCCGCTGACTAAAAGAGACACTTCTACATTAACTGAAAGCATGCAGAAAATCCGACATCCCTCAAGTGGAAAAACTTCAATTGAAAGCCATTACGATTTAGGAGCTAGTTTTATGAATTCCAGAGCTAAGCAGTCTGGTCCGAACATGATCTATTGCCCTTCTCCTGCCCAAACTCCATTTGATCTATGGTCGTATTATCTATAATGCTGTCTTACAAGATTCTTTTTTAGAGCCAGAAACAGTGTCAGACAGCAAAACAGATTACATGTTAGATTTAATCAATACAAACTTTATTTACTGGCCTTTGAAATGTGATTCTCCATTTTCCCTGACACTTATGTAAAGGCGCACTATCTGAAGGTTTGGGTTGTTACTGGTCTTCTTGTCCACCACATTTTTCGTCTGCACAACATGCTGTTGGTTTCTTTCTGCCACTTAGACCTCGTACCCGGTAGCAGGATTCCAGAATAGTGGCCGCTTAAATCCACCCACTGTAACACCCACTTCATTACTGGGACAGGATGTGTGCCTGCTGAGTAATTGTAATAAAACACAGTGGGCAGCAGTCCCATAAAACTGCCTCTAAATATGGACATATGACCAAAAGCAAAGGGTTGCAGAAGCTGCAGATCTCTGAATCCAAACTTCACAACTGATGCTCAGCACAAGCACTTCTCTGTTTTAGAAGCCTGGTTTGAGCTTATGTAGCTGTTGTTTTTTATTTTCCTCAAACGCCTCAAAATTATCTACAGTTCAATGTGAGTGGGATACAACTTGGCTCATGAGACCAAACTACATAAGAATATGGCTTGATTACAGTTTCATAAGCAAAGGTACAATGTGTTAATAAATGGTGGAGACATGCTTGAGATTCGTTGCTAAGAGCTGAGAACATCTAATTTACTTTGATATTTTTGTAGTTATAGATGTGATTAGTTTAGTTTCTTTCTTTAAGAAAACTTATTCATTTTTTATTTTGTTTTTTTTTTCCCCCAACAACCGATTTTCAGCTGTGAGGTCTGACCTACAGATTCTGATTTAGAGGAATTCAGTCTTATTTTACCAAGCACTATTTCTTATTTCTCATTAAGAGAATCCATGTGCTGCAGGTTCTTTCATACAACTAGCAGTTTTGAATCCAGCAGAAAATTAAGGGACCCGCAAGATCCCCATTTCTTCTTTTCTGCTTTTGATTTTTAATAAACTCCCAAAAGTGCATCAGATAACTTGCTGTCATTTGATCTGTTCATAAACTGAAAGTTGTAGCAGTTCTTAGCTTGATGCATTTAATGAATGGAAGACAAAAATCTAATTCTCCGTATTTGACTTGCCGATGACTGACCAGTTCTAATCCCAGAAATATTTGCCAATTAAAATCTTTTCCCGATTGACATCACTTACTCTTAAATATTGCTTTCAAAGAAATACCTATTTGTGATTAGAAATATTCCTCACTCTTTTAGACTCATCATTTTCCATGTTTTACTACATTTTTTTCCCTCTATCTCATATTTTTTCATCCTAAGTTCTTTTTGGATATTTAGATTCACTAGAGAAAATAGACATGAGAGTTCATCATGTAACTAGAGGCTCTTTGGAGAGCAATCAAAGTTGGTTTGTGGACAGAAAAATCTTTAAAATAAAGTCGGGCTGCTGAAAAGAGAAAAGGAAACATGAAAGCAAAAAGCTCTTTTTAGAAAGTAACAAAATACATGTTTGTCGATGTCTTCCGGTGCCTATGTCTTAAGTCTTATGTTTTTAAATTATTGCTTCTGCAGTAATAGATGACAACTGTAAAATCCCTGATTGAATTTATTTGAGGTAAAATATATCACTCATTTACATTACAGGTTTAAATCATTTCTATAGCCCTTTGCTGCATATATAACTTGATTAAATTGTTCTAGAGGTCTAGCTGCAAGCGTTGGGTCGTGTATTTCACAGCTATTACTGTAGAGTAATATTAAGCAGGTATCTAAAATGACTTATTTCAATTTAAGTGTGTGCTTTTAATGGTCATCTTTTATTTATGTCGTTTGTGTAAATGACACAGACCGCAATCCACCTATCTTTGCCAGACTCCTCAAAATTAGAGACGTCTTTTGAGAGTTTTTTCTTTCTTTCTGAGGAAGAACTGTAGCCACGGGGCAAATTCTTAGACATGGGGATTTCAAAGCCTTGTTTTTGGGTAGACACTTTATGCATCTGGTGGATGGAATGAGGGTTTAAACCATTACTGCGATTAGAGCTGCCTCTCTATGATCTCTTGAGCTTGCTTACTGCTGTTAATAGCTGTTTCCTGTCTATTTCCTTCCATCTTTTTCTTTTTCACTTTCTCTCTCTTTCTCCCTCTCTCTCTCCGTGAATGATTTTTATGCTTTGCTAAAATATGTGGGGGCGTTGAGAGAGGATTTAAATGCAACGATCCCCCTCCTCTTTTTTTTTTTTTTTTTGGTGAATCTTAGTGCTCTTCTCTGCAAGCCTCTGATGACGACAGGGCAGCTTTAAGCCTGGCAGTGCCCACGGCAGGCTGCCGTCTCAGCGCTGCCCACTCTCCTCTGTGTTGGCATGCCGGAGAAAGCGAGGGTGGGGTTCCTCTCTAACAGACCCTGTCATGCCCAGGAAAGCCTACGTGTCCACCCATGCAGGATTCCTGACAGGTCCTCTTGTCGGGGATGTTGGAGCAATCAGGAAAAGGATTTCATTTCTAGCAGGTGGTAGCCCTCAATCAGCCCAGAGTCAATTTATCTCTGAAGGGCCTCCTTTCGCACCTTTTTGTGCCACCTTGGGTCAAAGAGTAAAAATATTTTCTATAATATCTGTCTAATTGCATATTCAGTGTCATCAAGTGGGTGTTTTTGGCTCTGATGGATTAAAGAGGCATGTTTGGCAGGAATTCAGAGAGTTTTTTTTTTTTTTCCCTTAGCTAATGTTGCCCCTTTGTCGCTATAACACAGTGTTAAGCTGACCCGTATCCTGCTCCATTCCATCCTGGCCCTGTTACTCTTTAATGCATGTGATTCATGGGAGCTTCTGAAGAGGAAAGAATTACAACCGGCTACCAGGAGCACTGGCTTGATTAAACATGTTCATCGTTATGAAGCAATAAACCTCCACCATATTCTCAGACAGGAAAACAATTATTTGCCTCTCGTGAAGCCTCCAAGTGACGCACAGAGGTTCTCACTCAGTCTGTCACAAATCCGATAAAAAATATATATGTGCAAGCGTTTTTTTTTTATTTATAACCAGTATTTTAAACATTCTTATTTTTCTCACCTTTTTCATGCTTTCTCTTTTTTTACCATACTAATGCTATTCTACAGTCACAATATATTTTATTTGGTGAGTTGTAACATAATATTCTTTCTTCTTACCTTTTGACAATAGAGTTTTGGCAGCTACACTTTCAGTTTGTTGGCAAAATTAAAAAATACAACTGAATATACAATTGAAACATTTTGTGTGAATGGGAGGATAAAGTGGGAAGGCTCAAGGAATGCTTTCTAAATCACACTAGTTAGTTTGATAACAACACTATGAAAATTAAAGATTGTGCACTTGCATGTTTATTGTTTAGTTGAACTAAGTTGTTACCATGCTCCCATTTTGTCTAGAAAAAGGGTTTAAAGTGAATACTTACCACTGCATCAAGAGAGAGTGAAATACGTGGGTCATTATTTCAGTTTTCTTATTATTGTTTTTCTTACTTCTTTATCTATAACCTCACTATCTGGGGAGTAATGAACAATTCCCTGTACAGACTGCCCCCTATTGATTAGATAAAAATAGATCAGCTAGTAGCATTAGCCACTCTGTGCGAGGTGATTCTTCATCAGTGCAGACAGAGCATCCGCATGTCATAGAATGATAATACTGATGTTATTGGTTCATTTCTTGAGCACTACTTGTGTTAATTTCATAGCTGTGGCACCTATGTGCAGTAAATATGGAAGCTCTGAGTTACTAAACTTTTTCCATGTCAATTTTTGACATATCTAAAACTCAGAGGCTCAAATTGATCAAACTCTGAATGCTGCTGTGTCAGAGGTGTAGAAAGATGCGAGTGTTATTCACAAAAAAACGGTATATTTTCATACACCAATTAATTACAAAGAAGTCAATTTTTTCTGCTATTAGTCATTTATTAAAAAAGCAATATTTTTGTGAAAGAAGCAATTCAATGGATGACAATCATACCATTCATCAATATGATTAAATCTACTTCCATGTGGAATTATAGACATGACGGTTCCTTTAATGAAAATATCACTTTAAGGTGTGCTTCTTGATTATTAGTCAGTATCCATGCAGACTCTCTCTTATCAGTTCATATACATTGACTGCATGAACTGTTTAAACAGAGATTCATAATCTGCATGAGAAGTGCTGCTCTGGATACTTAGACAAACACACAAGATTAAATTTCTATTTATATGAGCCACAGCATTCTTCGGTTTGGCAGAGAATCACTGTGAGATCTGGAGATGACTCTGTCGTACTTTGGCACAGCAAGAAGCCTGCACCTTTTCTTTAATGTTTTCAGCTTGGAGAAAGGAAAAATAGAAGTTTGCATTCAACTTTAAGGATTTTTGTTTGGTTTACTAGAAATTTGACAAATTTCTTGTCTTCAGATTATAAAACCTTAGATGCAAGATTTTCTACATTCACAGTGCCGTTGATAAACTATTTCTCTTGAACGTTTTCACAAAAATATGTCAGAACAATTTACACATTTCCACTGCAAACCCATGACTTAACACTTTGTATAGTCACCTTTCACTGCACTTTTTAACTGTCTTTCGGTGTATGTCTCTGCAACTCTATACTGAAATTTTTGCCCATTGTTCTTTGGACAATTGTCAAAGTGTAGTCAGAAAGGATGGACAGCAACTGTGGAGATCAGTTTTCTAGTCATATTTTTACGTTATATCTGTTGGTTTGTTTTCAGGGCTTTTGTCATCCTGGATGGCCAACCTGCATTACATTCCCTCGTCTATTTCAGCCTCTAAGACTTTTAGTTGCACAATGTCCTGCATTTATATAAACTCATCTGCCCCATCAAATCTGAGCAGTACTTCAACATTCCTACAGCATGATGCTGTCACCAATATGTTTCACACATATGCTCTATTCCTTCTTAATTTGCATATTAAGCAGCATCAGAAGGCCCATGGTTGTGTTTGATTTTTTTTTTTTTAGAGTGAATGAGATTGTTGATATTTTCATTTGTAAAACTTGTTGAAAATGCATAATTTTCTCCTACTTTGCATAAGTAAAAAGTTAAAAGGCTATTTTAGATTTCATACTGAACAAACTGCTTGTGTACTTATTTGATATCTATGTCTGCATTCTTGTTTATTAATGATTCATTACAAGTTTAGCGTTTGTATTTGAAGAGTATTTTTAACAATTCTCTGTTTGAGTCTGAGTTTCACTGTTTGGTTGTATTGGACTACATAACAATACAAAATATGCATTTCAGTATTTTTTTTTTTTACCCCTCCAGGGGGTCTTTTGTGGGCTCTAGTGTCCCTAATATAAAAGTAGGCTGACAGGAAAGGGGGAAGGAGAGAGGGGAAGACATGCGGCATATATTGTCGGGTCCGGGAGTCGAACCCGCGACGGCCGCGTCGAGGACTCAAGGCCTCCAAACATGGGTCGCGCTACACCCTACACCTCTATGGCAAGCCCATTTCAGTAGTTTTAAAGAGGTAAAATTCAACTTTATGTCTGTCTCATCCAAGGAACACCTTATTTTAAAATCAACACTGAAACTAAGAAATGCTTCTACATAAAAAACGTTTTTTTTTGTTTCTTTTAATTGTTGAGGTTTCATTTGTCCTAAATGGGAATCAAACTCTGCTGAAGTTTACTGACAGGATTACTGAGGCACTTATGCTGAAAGCTGAGGTAACTGACTTTGTTGTCAGTTTCTTTTGTTTTAAAACTAAGTAATCTCAAAGTTATAAGTGATCAAGTGAAGTTTTCTTAAGAACCAGATGCTTGGCTTAGTGGCATTTTGCCCAAAATGTTTTGTGCTTCTCATTTATGGTCCGGCACAGGGTTTAGTTCCAGTTTTGTCCCAATCCTCTGATTCACCTTCTCTAAGAACAGCTTCAGGGCTTCTCATAATGCTTAGCTCTCTATAATGCCATCCCCCTTCATCTTTATTGTCTTAACTCTGCATGAAGAGACAGAGTTTAAGAAAGAAAAAACTGGTTATTGCATGAAAGTAAAGCACATTTTAAATGACTTTAAATGTAGACCCTGTTGAGTATTTTTTGCATGTTTTTCACCTTGGATGAAAAAACTTATTCCTTTTTCAGTTTGTGTTATTTTGTTTTATTATGTTTGATAAATATATTCATATTAATAATAAGAGGCAGCTTATGGGAGAAGAGATCATCTCTATTGATGTGTTAATTGATCTGAGGGAAAGATAAAGCTCCTTTCTTTGTTAGTTTCCTGATGCTGTACTTTTGGAAATACCAAAAATGGTATGCAAATTATTTTTTAATCCCTTTACATTATTTGTTTCATTTCGCCCTGACGTTTCACACTCAATTTCTTGCACAGCAGGCTGACAGGCGGACACCCTCTGATTGCAAATTTTTAGATTAAAAAAAGTGGTCCTCATTTGAAGCTACTCTTCTTTTGAATTCTCAACATTTGATAGCTCAAAGTTTGTTTCTTCTTTCTTTGTCTATTATCAACCAGGCTTCAAACAGAAGATTAACAGCAAGGGAAAAACATTGACCTGTACACTTAAAGCTATAACATAAGCTAAAGCAGGATAAGACAGCTGAGTCTAAGCTGAGAGAGGAGATGAAATTGTGACCAGTGTTTTATGTTTTTTTTTTTTTTATTCTAGTTTTGTTGTCCCAAAGGTTGGTGTTTGAAATAATAAGGAAGAGGTGGGATGGTCTTAGATTCAAGAAGCTTAAAATGCAAAATCTCAAATAAGCCCAATTTTTTTGAGCCAATCACGTTGCGTTTTGGTGGGTTTGTGTTGATCGTCTCAACTGACTCACACTCCGCCCCTCCCCAAATAAAAACACTGAAGATTTACGTTCCTTTTCAAAAAAATGTATCTAGACATTTATCCAGCTTAATCTTCTTAACATATTAAAGTGATTTGCTTCACCCTGAAGTGGCTGAACTTGAGCGCTCAACGCCCCTCATGGCACTAAGACCTGAGAGGCATTGTGGACACCTTCAGCTCGTGAATATGGAAAAGGTGGGCTTCAGTCAACCTGCTACTTAGCTGTGGAGCTATTGCTGTCCTCGCTGTGTGTCCATTTTACTTTTTTTTGTTTTGTTATTAGTCCAACTGTTGCACTCAGTCAGGGTTCTTAGGCACATGGCTGTGCCAGCGCTGCCCACACTGTGGTGTGGAGGTTTGGAGCTCTCAGCTTTTGAGCTGAACTGAAAGAGCTCTCTCACAGAGTAGGTGTTGGCATGATGCTTTGTTTCTTTCTGTGAATGTCATGAAAGGTATGGATAATGAGAAAACTGAAGCACAGTGATAGCACGATTTATCTGGGTGCCAACTTTGTGCTCGACTTCAGAATTTGGCATTTTCAGATAGACGATGTGCTTAACCTTTTCCTCTGTCCTGAGACAAATCTGAGAATCAGTTGTGACAGCTACAATGTGGTTTTATTTAAAACATCACTTCGCAAGCCGGGCAGCTAAAAGGTCCTGGTCAAACTTGAGTGCTGCAAATGTCCCTATTTGGCATTATGCTCTATGAATTTACCCCGGGGCAATAGTTTTGCCTGGTTTCATCAGCAGAGCTGTAGATTTACAGATGGAGACATTCATTGTAGCTGCTGTTGGTCACCATTTATAATAATTAACGGTAGTTAGTTTAACATCTGTCAATTTACTTTGGAGCTGATGGCGTCATGCACTCTGGTGGAACCAGAGGCATACAGAACTTTACAGAACCATTTGACCTTTGTCACATTTTTTCATTTTACAGCCTCAAAATATAATGTATTTTTTCAGGATTTAATATGAACGACCAACAGAGACTACAACATCCATCCACCAAAATGGATGGATGTTGTATGGTATATTTTATTGCACAATGCTCCTGTTTTTATCTGTTTGGTTTTTCTATTACCACATGAAACAGTGTGCTTTAGCTGGCTCACCTCCAGCTATTTTTTTTTTTTACATTACATGTGGCCACATAACCAGGTGTGAACCTCACGCAGTTGAAATGTTTACAGATAATGAGTGCTCACACCTGTTTGGAGAAAAAATACTTGGTTTATGGTTAGTGATTTGTTTATGTCAATGCACTAAAGAAAGTAATTAAATTCATTGTCTCAAGTAATGATCTCTGTTAACATCCAGTCAACACATAGTAATTTACTGTGTTGCTTTTAAAATGGAAAAATAGTTCATTTCATTTGTCTCTGTTTTGCATGCACTGCAGCACATTTTATAACCATGTACTGTTCCTGTTAGTTCACATCATAAAATGATGTGTAAGTGCTCTGCGCTCTCTTCTCTTATACAAACTGGCAGCTACTTGACCTCTTGTTACTGGGACTGAATGTCTGACAGGTGTGATAATCATACGCGAAGGGAGTCCATACAAAATGCTGTTGAACCCAGCAGAACTCCACACAGTCGAGCACTTCAAACAAACTACGAGTGGTTGCTGCTTTTTATACCACACAGAATAGAAGAAATTGATTGGAACTGGGAGGCTTAGCTTTGGGTTTTCTGAAACATTTTTTTTCGTCAACAACTAGAGCTTAAATTTAGATCTTTTTTCCCCCCGTTTTTGTATTTTTTTATGTTTTTATTTGTTTGTCCAAATCCTATTGAGTGGTGCTCCAGGTTTTTCCTTGAGTAAATAGTTGATATTATTGTGAGCTTTTTTTTTTCTTGTGCACAGGAATGTAGATCCCCCCCCCCCACCCCATGAAATCCTAATTGTGCCTCGGAGGGCTGGTAGGGTATCTGTGCTCAGCTCTGCTCAACAGGATTTGTGTCTGTGTATGTTAGAGTATGTCTCTTAGCTTGAATACGGATATAACCCTTTCATCGCACAAGCTGCTGATTTTTCATATTTGCCAATAGGCTGATCCCGTGCATCTTTATGTGGAACACATTGAAAGTTTTTTTTTCTCCTTGAAATATTTGATATTTCTTCAGATTTAATAGAGTTGTCTGAAGGATGAGCCATATTTGAAAAATCTATCTCGCCAGACCAAGTTTAGTCGATATTAAGTGATCAGATGGAGAATTTATAACAGGTCAAAGCAGCATCTGTCCTTTCTCCTACTTGAATTATTGCTGTGCATTCATCTATGCAAATCCAGTATAAGATCCTCTCTGGCTGCAGCCGCATTGCCTCTGGCTTTGATCTGCACGAGTTATCCAGGTTGTTTGACCAAAAAAAGAAAAAAGAAAAGAATTGCAACAACATCTATATGGAGATTATTTCTGTAGTCATTAATTGCTACTTGAAAAGGGATTGAGGATTAGCAGTCCTTTACTCTACTGTCACCTGTCTCTCCTCTCTTTAGTTGTTTTTTCCTTATTTCAGTATGCGTGCAAGTTGGCAAAAAAAAAAAAAAATTAAAACAGGGTGATTTATTCAAATGAATCATCAACGCTGGAATTGATTCAATATGTGCCACATTCAGATGGGTGCTATATTATTCCCTAGGGGAGAGGCAAAGATGGAGCTGTGGAGCTGTTTTATTTGTGCTGTCTTGATCAGTGTGTCAGGCAGAGACGCTGAGCTTGTTCTCAATGAATGGACGAGCCCTTGAACCATAAACCTGTACCTCCTCTGATAACAGTTTTTGCATTGTGATGTAAGTGCCATTCTCTGTGATGTCCTCTCTGACAGCACTAAATATATCAACACGCACAAAATGATCTGTCAAAGGAATCATTTTATTTCATCGTGTTCTCCAAACTAAGGATTTTTTTTTTGAGCCGTGTTTGTATGCAATGCACCATACTGTGGATTTTGTTAAGGCTTCAAAGTAAAGCTCTGTATTGTGGATGTGTTTGTTCCTATTGTTCAGACTTATAGTTAAATGACTTTGCTGTGCTTTTGTCATTTATAACAACTATGAGCAATCCTCAAGAGCATGAGTCTCATAAAGAATCAATTCTAACTGGTTATTCAAGCTGTATAATATCAGGAAAATATTTAGTTGTGATCATATTGCTAAAAATAACACATTTCATCTGAAGGTGAATTGATGTTAAGTTTCCCTTGGATGATTGAGAATCTACAGCAGCCTGAACTTTTTCAGGAAGAAGAAAGCACTTGCCCCCAAACCCCTGCGAAATGTCAGTGTTCCTCTTTAGCAAGCTACTTAATCCAAAGTTTCCTGTGAAATGGTGTTTGAGCATTGTGACAGCAGATGGGCTCTTTTTTCTAGAAGAAAATGCTGAAACCCAAAACTTTGACAACAGTCTTGTTTAATTCTCAGATGTAAACCAGGAGATTATTTTCATGGTTGAAAAAACCAAGCGTAATTTTGCAGAAAGGTTTGGGTTACAAACCACAAGGAGGTCTGCCAGCATTTACATCATCATCCCCTCATGACAACAGGACAAAGTGCTGGTTAGGTCCAACCCCAACACTAGAATCAGCTGCTCATGGGATGTGCTGTACCTTCCCTTCTGTCACTTCGTCTTAGAGACATATCTGAACAGCACTGCTTCACTCGGGCCATGGTGGTCCCTGTCAGACAGACGGCCGACTCTCGTCCTCTAGGTTTAAAAGTCTGGAGGTTTCTTTGCTCTTGGTTCACACTCAAAAAGTGTTGCTACTAGAAGAATAGCGCACATTAATGATGAGTGAATAACAAATAAAGAGCATCTTGTTATGCTAACACAACATAGCTCACATTTCAAAAGTATACTGTATCCCAGAATTATAATGCTGCTAGATTTGATGGGATCCAGCATCTTTGTGGAATAACAGCTTTACGAGACTTTTGGGTACTTTCTCTTCAACCCAAGCCCTCTAACTGGGAACGATTAACCAATTAAAAGTGGACTTTTGGGTAAATTATAAGTTCCTTTATATTGACCAGCCAATGAGTAAAAGGGAGCATGAGGTTAGCCAATCACAAGAGTTCTTTCTTCTCTCCTCACAGATCTACAACTTCAGGAAATAATTTTCTTTTTAGACATAGACAGAGTTTATTTTCATTCAATTGTACATTTAAAAACATACAAATTGAAAAACAATTTGTTGCAAGGCTTCAATAATACTAAATAAATAAATAAATAAGTAATAGTAAAATTATTGATGTAAATATATATAATAGAAGAGTAAATTAATGGCAGTTTACTCCTCATGCTGCGTTTAAGACAGCATGAGGGATGAAGCTGTCTTAAACGTCAACAACTTAAGCACCGTCTGTCAAGAGTTGCTCTACACATGCATCTTTTTAACCACATTTAGTTTTCTTATTGGATAAAATCTTTTCCACTCTCATCATTTTGATGTAATGAACAATCAGTGATTAATTTTGATTTGTTTTAATTAAAAGAAAATGAAAAGTTAAAACCATCATGGTTCGTTGTCCAATGCTCAAACTCTGAGGTCGTATATCCTTTAGTTCGATTTCTGCTTTTGGGACGTCTGACGTCTAAAATCACCACATCTTCCTAATCGCTTCTTGAATTACTCAGAGCCCGTGATGACATGGCCCCGATTGTCAGACGGGTGGGCTGGTGACACTGGAACACAGACGGTGCTTGTCTGTTTGAAATATTCTTTTTCGAGCTTCCAAGCCCTGGGCTGTCCTCTCTCCCAGTCTCTCAACACCCAGCTTCGCCCACTGAAATAAGACTTCCATACTGGAAAATCCGGCCGTTCAACTGGCAGTCTGGACTAGGTTCAGCCCACACGACAGGGACCCACCACCATCGCCACCACTTCCCCCCCTTTAATAGGCACAAGAGTTTGCCACCCCATGTAGATGCCTTTTGGTCGGCTTCCATGGATGGCGTCAATAGCATCTTCCTACACAAAAGTGACTGAACGAAGGGCACACAAGAAAATGTGGGAATAATTTACACTTTCTCACTGTACTACCATCAGAAACCATAATTAATCATGATAGAAAAAAGGTGGAAGCCATCTTGGCTGGTGAAACACGCAGTGCCTGTGAACAGCCCTGACACCTTTAACAGCTCCATTGGCCAAATAGGAATGGGTGTCAGAGTGCTTACAACTAAGCTCCCTCCATGGCAGCATGTTTCCCTTCGTCTTCAGAATTGTGTCTGCTTCATGATGCTTTTCTGCGACAGCTCCGCAAAGTGCAACTGTCGCACTCCTTTATCTATTTTATCCGCACAATGTGAAATCATAGACAATCTGTCGAAATAAGACTGAACGTTTTTTTTTTCTGTCTTTCACTCTTCAGTAGCTGCCAAAATAAAATGTGACAAACACAACTAGATTCGTTTCGCAACACAAGTAATTTTTAATCATTTCCTATGTAAACTTGATGTCTTCAAATGCACATTTGCTGAACCGAGTGGATATTTATTGACTTTGCATGTATCTACTAAAAACCTCTTAGAAACTTGATTCCCAGATATGTTGCAGAAGGAGTGAGAATGTGCTCACACTTGAACTTTTACAGCCGTCTTGGTGGTAAAATAACAGAAAAATAGCAGATTTTTGACTCCTGGTGTGTGACATGGCTGACAGATTAATTATGGATATGATTCCAGAGCTGCAATTTGCCCTGTTTGACTTTGTTGTGTTCTCAGCAGTCAAACTATACGACAAAAATATTTCCCTTTTGCCTCATTTAGCACAGACGGAGGCTCACTTTTCCGGCACCTGGCCACTTGCTACTTCGGTGTACCTGTTAGTGGTAGTTACTGTGTCTGAGCATGTGCATTTTGCAGAAATGCTTTCACGGTAGTGAGTAGGTGTATGTGTGTAAAGCCACCACTAGAAAGTGTTGAAAGCCTCAGCTAGCAAGATCGCATCCAGGGTGACTAATAAGCTTAACATGAGCACGGCTGTGTTCGCAAACATGGTGCGCTGAAAGAAGTCTTCAATGTTGAGAGAAATGCAGAAACGATTCCTCAGGCTGCTACTAATTCCTTCACCCCCCTCAAGCTTCAATCAGACTGTGAACCATCTTTCTGTTAGCAGTGGATTTATTGCAGTTACAAACTACAGATCAGAAGTGCAAGACTTAAAAAACAAAGTTCAGGAGAGACTGCCTTTAACTGTTAAAGTTTATCGAGGAGCTGTGCTTTTTTTTTTGAAGGTTAGGGGCAAAATCGAATTTACTTTGAGTGGGAAAAATCGCAGTTGTACTGCAGGCCATGAAATGTATTCCATTGTCTCATCTTGCCTTCTGTCATGTGTTAATTTGATTAAAATACAGCATATTTGCATATTTCTATGATCAAAAAGAAAACAAGATTATGCTATTATGTAAACTTGCGTTTGTATTCTGCTCTGATTTCTCCTGAACTGCTGCCTCTTCATAGCTCACCTGCTCTTTCTGTTTGGCTACCAAGCAGAAATCTAGTAGCTGCGTGGCCCTAGAATACGCAGTTGTATCCACACGTGACTTTCCTCTGACCATGTGGCTCCTCAAAGTGTGGATTTATAAGCCACTTCACACTCCATCCCTGTGTGGGAGGACGCTGCGTTTAAAAATAGGCAGGTTTGGAGGTAGTGAGCAGCGCACACTACCATCTAAAGCACTTAATGCAAAACACTGAACTAATGGTACACTCTATATACTGTATGTCATTATTTTGTGTCTTGTTGATCATCAATGACTAATCAGGGTAATCAGTCATTGATGATCAATGACTGATCATCAATGACTAATCAGGGTCTGCAGCTGAGATTGACTGTTGTGAAATGTTTCCATTACCTTGCAAAAGTTTTCATACCCATTAAAGTTTGACCAATTTTGTCACTTTACAATCACAAACTTAATTTTTATTTTTGGGGGATTTATTCTGAAAAGTGTGGCATGCATTTATATTAACCACCCTGAGTCAGTTATACTCATATAACTGAATGTGCATATAACTGTATACGCTTATACAGTTATATGCGTATAACTTCATATATGCATATAATTGCGTAATTACAATGCAATTGTTTGGGGGCATGTCTCTACAGTGGTGGACATTTAGGGACTTAAATCTGTCTATTCTTTACAAAGTAGTTCAAGCTCATTCAGATTAGATAGACATCAATCTTTAGGTTGTGTGACAGATTCAGCTTCAATTTATGTCTGGAGATAAATAGGTCAATCCATTGTAACTAGTAAATTATCATCAATAATCTTATCACACTCTGATGTTCTATTAGAAAACTTGTGGAGTTTACTTTGACATGACAGCCAGCCTAAGTATTGTCCCTAAATAAATATGACACTTTAAATTACGCAGTGGTTGATCGGTGCATTCTAGGCTTCCTCCAATGCAGTTAAACATCATAAATGAGTTTTATATCACACTATTCATCGCATTGTCTGACAGTTGTATTTTCTTGGCGATACCATGTATTCACTCTGCATGTTAAAATGTAGAAAACTGAGGTATTATCAATACTGCTTGTACAGAGCAGCAATAAGGTTCCTAAGGTGCTACAGATGAGGTGTGGGGGATGTGCTGTTATTAATGGCAATCAGGACCTTCACACCTGGAAGGTTGGTGACCTCTAGCTGAGTGCCATAGCCTCCCTGGATTCGTCGCCTCATCTCTATAGTCCTTTACTCTCTTCTCTGGATTCAATTACTGCTACCAGGCTGACCTCTGACCCTCCTTTACCACATTTAACCTCATCTTCTGACTCTAACAGTGTTAACAGTAGTAAACTTCCTTTGTGGACATCCATTTTTGTTTCACTCTCATTTGTCTCCTGCTTCTAAATCAACACATTTTGTCAACAGTGTCTTGTTGGTTTATTTTGTATCATAGTTGAATAAGAAATTTAAAGTTACTGTAATACAGGTATATCTCAACTAATTAACTAATTTATTTTAGTTATTCAACTGAGTAAGCAAAACTCATTATACACTTTCACTGAGTAATGTACATAAAAGTGCTTTTTCTGTTAATTTAAATGATTTAAATGTAAATGAAGTTCCTTAGAAGGTTTGAAATTACATAAGACCAATTAAAGAGAAACTTACAGAAATGTTACTCTACTTAAAGGCATCAACAAATAGGCCAATTTTCTTGCTTAATTTATATATGAGTGACTATGTGAAAAAAATCTTTCAATTTTTGAATTGAATTACTTGCATAAATAGAATTTTCAATTATAGTTAAACTTTCTGTGATCAGACTGTTATCATACAAAAACAGAAACTGTTGCTTATATTATCCTTCCTCAGACAAATCTACTTCTTCAGCTTTTGCTTCAAAGCTCCCATTTTTCCGTATTTGCAGATTGAGCTTTCACCTCACTCTAAGCTGCAGTCGATGGTTGTTAAGCCATGGCCGTCTCTTAATCACAACACAGATACCTGTTAATTACCAAATGAGTTCAAGTATTTTTGCTACTTAAACAGGGATTTAGGATCAATGCATTGCTTTGCTCTGGTTTCAGCACTGAGAACAGTTGATCATCAAGTTGCACATGGTTTGCTCTGCATACTATGGCTAAAGCAGACACAGGGTAAAGCAATAGGCATATTAATGGACTTCTGCACAGATGACATAGTTTGGTGGTGGGTCTTGGATAAAGCATGAACTTGTAAACTCACAGAGGGGCCTCTTCCTTCTCCCTCCCTCTCACTAACTCACCCTCATCCTTCGTAGTGTCATCAGTTTGCAGATCTTCTCTACGAGAGCAGTGATTAGCCATCTCTCTCATTCTCATCCCCAGCAGAGTTCACACAGAGGTAATCAAGTAGATTTTCATCCTTGGGGGCTCTTGTTTCCCCATGCCTTTGTTCTTTGGTATTTCCTTTTTAACAAAAGTCCTATCAGTTTGATTATTTTGTCATGGAGTATTGTAAATACATTAGTGAAACATATTTTTTGATCAATTTCTTTCGGTCACATTTAAATTACTTCTTTAAGTGCTCTTAATGAAAGCAAGTCCTTTTTGTTCTTTCTACCACCAACCAGAGCCAGTGTTAGAGACTCCCAGTCTACTGCAGGGTTGAATTGAGCCGGTGGCGTCTGAGGTGTGGTCTTAGTGGACCGTTTTGCTGTGATCACAGCAGGCAGTGGGAGGTTAATCCCAAGAGAATGGAGGCTCAATCTTCCCCCGCCTCCAGTTTTTACCCAAGGCTCTTACATCCCCTGCTGTATAATGGCCCGGCAGAGTTCTGTGATACCTGAACAGATTTCTATTCTGCTTCAGATTCTCTCATTATTATGACATTTAGCCATTTGGGAGCTGACCTCTAGCCTTTCTGTAAACATGTGAATTAAATCTGGGATGTGCAGCAAAAACTTTGGATATTCAGTGTCTTGGAAAAGTCTTCACTCCCATTTGAAATTGTGCACAATTGGTCCATTACAAGCACAGATATTACTATGTTTTATGGAAATTTCATGTGATAGACTAACACAAAGTTATATCTAATTGTAAAGTAAAATGACTGAAGATTTGCAATGTTTGTTTTTTTAAACAAGTGTCATTCTGAGAAGTGTGGCATTCATTTATACACTGGCTCTTTTATTCTAATGTCCTTAAATAAAATTCAGTGCAGCCACTTGCCTTCAAAAGTCACCTAAATAGTAATTAGAGTAAACCTATGGGTAACTTAGAGCACAGCTGCTCTATGAAAGCCTTAGAGATTTGTTAGTGAGCATTAGTGAACAAGCAGCATCATGAATTGGACACATTTCTTATTATTGTACATTAGGCCTTAAAATGCTCATGAGCATTTAAAAATATGAAATCTGATCAAATAAATGAGGGTATCAATATATGGGTATATGCAATTAATGTATGTGTAGCATATGTGCTTATATGCAACTGTGAGGGAAGGAAAGAAATTTATTCTGATTTGGAAGAGGGCTGTAAGATAACAAACTTGACAAAAAGGAAGTGGTGTGAATACTTTTGGATTAACTTCATATATGCATATATTGATCATTGGTATTGATCATTTAAAAATAGAGTATAGGACTACTGGTAACTTACCAAAACATGGCTGTCCATCAAAACTGACAAGACAGGCAAGGGAACCACAAGACTGACATTTTTGGGAAAGTCTGAATAAAAGAGCCATTCAGTTTATATTTTGTCACAAATCATGTAGGGTCTACAAAAAACACTGCTTTGTATACAAAATATCATATGTTGAGGAAAAATAGCACTAGCCATCAGCATGAAAATACCTTCCCCACTGTGAAGCCTGGTAGTGGTAGCATAGTGCTGTGGGAATGCTTCAGTAAGGACAGAGAAGCTGGTCAGACAGATGATAAGATGGAATAAATATTTTGTGATCCTGGAAGAAATTAAAAGGTTTA
Organism: Xiphophorus couchianus; assembly: GCF_001444195.1. NCBI lineage: Eukaryota > Metazoa > Chordata > Actinopteri > Cyprinodontiformes > Poeciliidae > Xiphophorus > Xiphophorus couchianus. Next base: position 21,591,291 of record NC_040239.1, read on the forward strand.
ACAATAGCGCTGATGTTCACCTATCAACAATGGTTTTGATAAAAGTATATTTATATGTCAGAATGGCCCAGTCAAAGTCAAAACCTAAACCAGTGTTTTTGCAAAGTGTTAACTCATGGAGACTGAATCCAAAAGCATTTACAATATTTTATCTGGGGGGAAAAAACTATAATTTTCTTCCCACTTGTTTGTGGTTGTGTTCGGACAAAATGAGTTTAAGGGATATGAATACCTTTGCAAGATACTAAGTGTTTGGGTGACAACTAGAGTTAATCCTTAATACTAGATTTAAATAGCTCCAGCATAGGTTAATTTTACATAATCGTCAAGGTGAAAATCTTAATGAGTACCTTAATGATCCTGAGAGGAGCAAGACACCAAAACAAGCTCCACATTTTAAGGGAAATTGTGTCCCTTCCAGGATGGAGCATTTTGATATACATTTAGTTTGCTCTAGCCCTGAGAAATTATTTCAGATGGCAGAGTATGCATCTGTTTTTCCCTGGAGTCTTTCACACATATCTGTGTGTAATTAATGTGAATTTTGACAGATGGAGGGAAAAAAAAAATGTCCGCATAAGAGAGAAGGGTACATGCCACAATGTGTGAAGTGCAAGCTTGATGGGAGCTTCTTGTATTATATTCACTGTCCATGCCAGCTGGACGAGCAGCTAGAGAAATGTTACAGGTAGATTTCAAGCTTTAAATATATGCGGAAATCACAGAAATTCAACGGCCACCATAAATAGGTTGGCGTTTTTTTTTTCTCTTGTTACTGTTGGAAAGTAATGTGAAACGCTTTTAATGTACTAAATTTAACTTCATGAAAATCTAAACATATCCTATATCATGTATCTGCATGCAGGGTAATATTCATGAAACATACAAGAAAGTGCAATTTTGTTCAATAGTAATTGTGACTGGAGGTCATTTTTAAATTAAAAGCTTAATTTGCCTTTAAGGCTGTATGTGCGTGTGCTGTTGTTTGAAACCGTGCTATTTCTGAAAGCATCGGGGTCTGACTTAGATATTAGTATAACTACATTATCACACTTTTTTTTTTCCTGCCTGGTAGCAAACATGTAAAAATGAGGATTACAACTCTGGAGAAGGCAACAGGTCATGGTTGGTAAGCTGCCCGGGGGGGTCACTGATATAGAGTCACTTTTGACAGGCTGTGGAGGAGGCTCTATTGTTACTGGTGTGTCTGGATGTTACCTGCAGGCACTATCGCTGAGACTACAGTATTATCCTATTATTAGGCTTAGTTGTTTACGCATATTACTGCTTGTCAGGTAGGCAGAGAATCCTTCTGAAAATGAGCATCTGCAGAAAAAAATACATGACTTCTTTATCTCATTCAAGTACATCGGCTTAGGATAATTTTCTGAGGCCTGTAAGAATGTCTTCATAGGACAAAACAAACATAAATTTAAGATTTCTGTTTACAGGGAAGCATTTGATCCTTTGAAAATGTTTTACCACACCGCCAACAGTGTTATTTGGCAGTCGGCATTAGAACGTAAGAAAAGCTGCACCTGTTTTTTTATGTGTTCGTGCTGATATCATTATGGTCTTTGCTTCAATTGAAAGTGCATATACTGTAAGAGGGACACTGTGTCGCTGTTTGTAGAGGAAGTGAACAAAATAAAAAAAGCCCATCATATGGTCTGGCAGATTTTGGGCACCAAACCAGGGATGACAAATGTGCTCTTGCAATAATTCAATCTGCTCTCATAATTCTCTAACTTTTAGGGACAGACAGAATGAAGATTTTTTTTCTTCAGGCAATTAAGCCGCCAAATCATCGTCCAATAACTGTGATCAAGTGTTAGTTAAGATGCTTTTTCTCTCCATTGACAGATTGAGGGGTATAAAGATACTTGGTAAGTGGCAGAAAGTTACTGTGAATATGTTAACGAGACGATTCTGGTGTCGCTTCCAAAACGTTGTCATTTTGTTTATGTCACAGGAAGGATATTAAGTTTAAGTAATGACAGAAGGGATGGCGTTTGTTTGAGAAAAGAATAAGAAAATCAGCTGCAGTTGATATTCTGACATATTTCTCACTTTTAAAATAGTTTTTTCATGTTAAGCCAATATTTTAGGCTTGACAGTTACATTTGATAATGAAAGACAACAAAAGAAAAGTCCTAAATCTTACTTTGGGAGCTTGTTGGATGCCCTGATCAGATGCACTGATCTCGCTTTTCCTGGCTGATATCGATTCTGAGATTTTTCCCTCCATTAGGTGTTTATTGGCCTCAGAGAATAAATTTCTGCAGGTTTCTTGACAGAGGTGGCAGTTTTGAAGCGATAGGAAAATGAAGCAATTACGAGATTATTCACATTTGTGCCTCAAAACATTCATCACTAACCTTTCATTATAAAACTCATAAAAATAAATCAAAGTGCCTGCTTTCATAGACTAAAGATGGTGGAATTCCTTCATTTTGATGCATTATTATGAATCAGCACTTCTGCTTTGATTGATTGATTGATTGATTGGTGAATCTCGAACTTATTAAATAAAGTTATTGACACAGGAAGAAACTCAATCACTGAATCACAAAACTGAATCAAAGCATAACTGTATTAGGTTTTAAAGTAATAAAAAAGTAAACATTTTGAACAGCACACCTAAGCCATCTACTGGAACCGGTTTAGGAGTCAATGAAAACATGCCTGCCTGTGTTTAAAAAGTAATAATGTGTATATGTTTGACTGTTTACATGTAGAAAAAGACGTACGTCCTGGTGATGGTTGATCCTGATGCTCCCAGACGCTCCCAGAACCCTGCTTACTGGAGGCACTGGTTGCTTGTGAATATAAAGGTACATTAAGTCTCCCAGTACTTCTGCTCCTTCACCTCATTGGTTTTGCCGATGGTGATACAGGCAGCGCTTTTTATTGGATTAGAAAGTCATACAGTATCACTGAAATTTACAAAGTTGTGTTTGTTTGCTTTTTTTCTCAAGTGTGCATTTTCATAATCTCATGGTCTCGTTTGGCACATCTCATGTTTACATCTGCATCAGGGCCGATCGTAAAGCCGAAAAATTATGAATGGTTTTTTAAGCCGAACTTGGTTACAAAAAAAACGGTGCCAAGTTTGAAAATGTTAATTTTTCATATCATGTATCTTGTGCAATAAATGTCTGTGACAAAAGTGTGGGAGTAAGTCTTTCTAAATGGCTGTGAAAGTTTGCAAGGCCCTGTCAGCAGCAATTTCCCTCTGCTGCGCAGTGCCTGGGACGTGTCAATGCGAGCGTGTGAGACTGAGATTGGGGAGAGCAGCATGCGAGGCGCACACTTTTCCTCCCATAGTGCTCCAGTCCCTCAGCTCCCCCTTCAGTGGAGAGATCTTGGCAGAGTGTCCTCCCTTCATCTGTTCCCCCAGGCAGAGCAGCTCCCCCAATGATCCACACTTCTCCATATTTTACACCCCCGAAATGGGCACGGCTCCGATCCCCTTATTTCTCTTCGTATTTCACTCCTTTTTATCCATTCGCTTGTGTGTTTTCGTATTCTTGCATTCTAACGCCAAATGCATGTTGAGTTGTTGATTGCCTCAAATATTTTGAGGTTTGCAGACATTTTTTATAATCCCTTGGGAACTGGGAGATCAACCCAGTAGATTAGAAACTAGGGGTCTGAAAAGCAAGATCTCAAAGCTGCTTCAGAGATGTATCGCTGCTCCCTTTAAATTTTTTTAAAAAGACTTGGTTTTTAAACTGAGTGAGTGCCACATTGATTCAAAGATCCAAAAGTGTTGAATTTGCGAAGAGCTCACAACAGGTTTAAATTTTGCGTTTTTTGATTTGTAAAATTGCTCTTAGGAAATTATTTCTGCAGCCATGCTGGCAAGCGCATTAAAGATCCAGTGGTGTTTTTTTTCTCTCTCACTAACTTATGTATATTAACAATAAAATCCCAGGTAAGTATGGATTCCCAATATTTCACAAAAATATAAAGTTTTCAAAAAACACTGGAAGAAAATAAGATGCTATTTCTCCTTTTTTTAAATATGAGTTGATAATATCACAGGTGGCACTATTAAATACTATGGTGCATGAGCGTGTGTATTGACATAAAAAAGACGCATAACTCTCTTTCCTCACTGTCTGGTACATTAAATCAGATTAACCATTTTAGGGCAGTAAGTATTAACAAAGTAATTCCGATTTTATAAATGTAAGAATAATAAAGATAGTCTTTTTTATTTTTACTTTAATTAAATTTAGAACTTATTTTTTCTAACTTAGCTGGTAGAATTGCCTTCGACTTGGATCAAATATTTTGAGCATCCTTCTACAAACTATCAGAAATTTAATGTTGGCCCTTTCCCTCTGACAAAACTGGAGTCTCTGAGTAGGTCTCACGCCACACACCGTGTCAGCTCTGCTAATAAATTGTTGATAGTAACTCAGATTTCTGAACTTATTGTCCTGATGCCACATTGCAACAGACTGGGTTGTTTGCTTTGGGATACTGTTTATTTGGAAATCTCTTTTGAGCTAAAGTTAAGTGTGTGTCTCCAGATTGAGACCTGAGTCCATTATTACACCTAGATTTTGGGCCTGATCTCTTAGTTTGGAGTCACCTGGTGACATCGTAATGTATCACCTTCATAACTATGATAACTACTATTATTAATTGTTCTGACCTGGGCTATCTGGAACATGTAGATATTGCTTAAGAGATGTAACCTCGAGTGGGATTTTTGTCTGGTCCGATGAAAAGTTACAAAGAAGCATGGGTTCTTTATACAAGACTCAAATGAGTAAAGCACTTTACCTGAAAGTTCAACCCAGCTCTCCAGTTGCTTCAATATGTCATGGTCAATAGTGTCAAATGCTTCACTGATTCAACACAACCAACATTGTGGTTCTTTATTTATGTGGATGTCAATGAACACTTTGAGGAGGGCAGTCTCCATACTGTGGTGAGCACATTTATTTAGGCGTTGAAACACACCTTTTGCCATTATTTTGCTGATGAATGTAAGGTTGTAATTCTGTAAAAATAAATCTTATCAGTTAGTTCTTTCCTCGTGTGATTTCATCAGAGGCTGAGTTAGAAACACCTTTTTGTTGTTATTTTTAAAAGGTTCTTTCAATCTGACAAACAAGCCTCATTCATTAAATTTAAACTTGTATCTAAAGTTGGTTTGGTCCATGTTATGTAAACATAGTAGTTACTGCATTATTTACCAAATTTTAAGGACAGACTGGTATAGTGCTAAAAAAAGAAACATAATAATTTCTACTTCATGAAATTTCACCTTTAATTTTTATTCTCAAGCCTGTGAAGAAAGCCTGGTATATTCACCAGCTGTGAATAAACAAATATCTTTCAAGCCTTCAGATAGACGACGTTCTCTCAAGCAATTCAATTTCCTGTCACTTGCGTGGGTGTTGACCTGCTCTGCCCATGTTGGATTGGCCAATATGATGAGATGTTTTTTTGATTGTGACTGGTGGTTGGTCAGCAGGGTTAATGAGCCTTTTGAGTGAAGGCAGCTGTAGTGGGAGGTGTTTAATTGACCAGGGTGGCTAGGTGACACGATACAACCTCCATTTTGTTTCAAGTGTCAATCTGAATATGCTGGATTTTGTTTCAAGCTTAAGTCTTTTGAAATTGTGAATGAACACATACTTCAGCAAACTACTGAGTACTGATTAAAGAATAATTAGTTCCATCTTTTAAAGTGTAAAGAGTGCTGCGCAATAATATTCTTGGCATGTTTGTTGATTTTAACTCTGAGGTCATGGTTTCAAATGTCAAATAGATCTGTGTTTACTTTTTCACAAGTCAAATAATATGAGCTGCAGCAGCCATATTCTCTTCATATATATTCATGGGTCCAGGGTCATACAACCTTGCCCTGGTTTGCAGATGTATCCATAATTACTGTGGATTCTTTGGAGTTGTAAAGATAAAGATTTCCATAATTCAGCCGAAAGCGAGGTGAGGTCAGCCTGGACCGAGCAGCAAGCCGCAGCACATTTAAGCCGATTCCTCAGTTAAAGTCTCATTAGAGAAGAAAAAGAAACAACAAGGACATGCTGAAGTACCTCGTGTGTTGGTGCTTCGGTCGCTTCTGCTTCGAGTACGAACACAACACATGGCTCTTCACTTAACAAAGCAAGTGTTAAGGATCTCCTTGCTTTATGTGAGCCATGCCAGAACTCTCTGGAGAGCATGGCTTGTAATATTTGAATATTTCTTGCCAGGTTCTGTACTGCTTATCCACAGCATTATAGAAAATGTAGACATCAACATTGCTTCCTGATATAGGATGATTTAATGAGCAACTTTTAACCAAATAAGACCCATTGAAAGGGCTGTTTTCTATACAATATTCTTATTCAACAATTAGCTTTTTTATTTATGTCTTACAGAAGTTATAAAAATCTTTCCTGTCAGCTTTTATATTGGTCTGACAAAATGAGCAGGTCCATTGACATTGTGAGATGTCTTAATTTTATGTCCTATAAACTTATTGCATTTAAAGATGTAAAACAATATGTGTAAACCTGTTATTTTGGGGGATTTATGGGTAAAAGGTGGTGATCAACAAAACATTTAGCAATAATAAATCATATTATGCAAGCTATTTATTTCAATGGGAGGATTTTGTTTTAGAACAATTCTAAAACATTATTAAAGGTTTAACATTGAGCTACAATTATTTATAATTTTGGGCAGTACAAGTGTAGTAAGTATTTATTTTATTTTTTTTTACCAACATGCATCTTTGGACTGGACGTTATATTAATGGTGCATCCAGAGTCCTGAGTTGAATCTGGCAGAAACGGTGGAAACAGCTACAGATTGGGGTGATGGCAAAGAGATTTACCAAACTCAAGGACTTAATTATTTTTCTGGTAAATTCACCGAACAGTAAAACACCGTGAGTGTGAGGTGTTTGCAACATGCAGCTAGTCTGAAAACAATACTCTGCTCACCGAAACAAAAACAAAAATCAGCTATTTCTCACACATAAAAGAAAAAATAAGATGTAAATGTTAAACCTACACCTTGCTTTTTGCCATTTCTGCAGCTGTCTGCATCACTTGTTGTCTTGTCTCAGCTGCTTGTTGTAGGTCACAAATACCAGCATCAGCACATCTTTACAAGCATGCAGAATAACAATGCAGAAGTTATAAACAATAAACAATCATAATTTTATGTTTATATCAACTGTCAAGTCTTTTATCACATCTTTAGTTTGGTCTGCCAAGAACAATTTATTCCACCAATTAAGTGCAAACTGTGTGGCTGGATGTCTTGTCTTCTCTCACCAGCTGTCCACTTGCTTTTAGAATAACATTATTAGATGATGGATATGCATTTTCAATGCAGCTGCCTGTTATGATTGACCCTCTGAGCTACAAAAACAGTCATTTAGAATATTCTTCAACACGCACCCGCATTTTCACATGAATTATGGACAATTACCAAAATAAGCGCACAACAGATTGTTGTCTCGCTCTCTGAGTCAAATTCCAGATTGTGAGCCTCTCCCTCTTTCTCTCTGCTCTCCTGGAGTCTAAATCAATACAGATGTTCCAGTGCGGACTTGCAGTAATAATTACTGTAACAAGCAAATCATTTGGATCCGAATGGAGTCAGTTTATATAAACATAACACTAGGAAATACTTTTTCTCCTTAATGAAGTAAAATAGTAAAATAAAATTGTCGCTCATGCTCTTAAGAATAAAAAAGATGTTCATCGCTGCTACATAGTGTCAGGGTTTACTTGCGTGTAACCTAAGATGTCCCATGCTTAAAGGTGTGTCACTGCAAAAGTAATATTTCTTAGAATGTTTTCTTTGTGAACACAAAGTTGAATGTCAAAGGCTTTGCTTGTTGTTTATACAATTCAGTATCTCCTAATCAGTTCCAGATAAGGTCACTTTAAGTTCTGTTTACTCAGCATATTGTGTGATCTTTTGATCCCCCAATACAATCTATCAATGGGAAGCAATCATATGATTATTGAAAGCCAGATGGACATCTGATTATTATAGTGCACGGGGGGATATGCATGCTTTAACATCCTCTTCTATTGTTGCAGCTCCCAAAAGAGGAATGAGCCTGTGTTCTTCTGCAGCTCAAGCAAACACTAACAGTGGAGTATTGTGACGGTATTAGACCAGCTGGCTTTGTGTTTGTGAATTCTGCGGCCTGCAGAGATCATCTGCTCCACACCTCAACATGTCCTTTAACTGCTAACTATTAGACGTGTAACCTCTTTACAGCTTTTAATTTGGTGCTAAACTCTTGAAATGATAACACTTTGGTTGTTTTGTCTCTTATTTTTAATATACACCGTTTGGTGATGAGGACAAAAGCTCTCATCCATCCCAAAAAAACAACAATAAAACTCCACTTTTTTAGTGTGATTAATAATTCCAATGTGTCAGATTTTGCTTAGCACCAGAACTCTAGAACTGCATTTATTTTATTTATATAATGATTTATTTTATTTATTGTATGTTAAAAAATAAATAGGTAAAATGTGGCCATCATACACCTCTGAGCCTGGCATTTTCTTACACGCTGAAGACTATCACAAGTGACACTTTAAGATTTTTTTAAAAAGTCTATGTAACACATCATTACTATCTTAGGAGCATAAAATGATTAGATTACATTTTGGATGTTTGCAGAAGCCCTGGAGTTTGTTTTTGCGAAACAGCCCATACATATTTGCATTGTTCTTTTTTTCTGTAACCGTACCTACTGTTCATGTAATGATTTAAGTGTTAATTTTTCTGACAGACAGCTGCCCCCATATGGAAGCCAAAAACAGTCTCCCAGAGGCCAGTCGAACCATCGCTAGCTGCACTGTGAGAACAAAGAAGCAATAGTATTATTCATAATTAAACTCTTATTGTGTTCTCTGCTGAACATTTCCATTCTTCTGCCTCTCTCCTGCTCACTCTCGTTCCCCCTCTAAATACTTTGCACCTCGTGGTGGGAACATCTGTCTGGCGTCAGAGTGGAGCCGGCTGTGCAGATTGGAGCAGGTAGAGGAGCACATTGTAGCCCGGCTAATGATGAGAGTGTCTGCCCTCTCTCTTGGAGGAGACGCAAGCTGCTGCTTCACGCTCGCTCACTCCACTCATACGCCCAGGGAAACAGATTTCCAAACATATGCAGTATGTTTTTAATCCAGTTGAGCACTTCAATCCCCAGCAAACACAAATAACCTTACGGGACATCCATATCTTATGACAAGGGGGTGGGCGCAAAGCAAGTGAACAATTTTTCTTTTTAATGCGATTTTTTTTTTCTCCATCCCAAAGTTGCCAAACATGCTCTTAACCCAGGTTAACAGTCTGGTTGTTTATGGTTTCAGAAACTTTTACACAGAACTGTCTCCTTGCTTCAAATCATGTCATGCAACTTTATCAAATCTAAACTCCACTGACTGCACCTGTTGCTGTCCTTTGTTTAAATGTAAAGCTAGAGAATGAACATGTTTTACGAACAGATTGTTGTGATTAGCATACATGCAAATTAAATCTGTTTATCTGATTAGTGAAAAGTTTTTTTTAAATGTACAGTACTTTGCAAAAGTATTCATACCCCTTGACCTTTAAGTTTTGTCATATTACAACACCAAACTTCCCCAAAGTGTTTTTGCTGGATGTTATGTGATAAACCAACAAAAACTTTTTACTTTATAAAGTCAAAAGGAAACAGTAACTCACGGTTTTCCTTTCTTTTTACAAATAAGAATTGTAGCATACAGCTATAGTCAGCCCCCTTCACTTTAATACCCATAAATTAATCCAGTAAACCTAATTATCCACAGAGGATAGTAAAAAGTGTTGATCTGTACGTTGAGCTGTGTGCGATTAAATCTCAGTTTTGTAAAAGCGTCAAAATTTAATTACGAAACATTAGTGAACAAATGGCATCATGAAGAACAAGAACTACACCAGACAAGTTAGGGATAAAGCTGTGGAGAGGTTTAAATCAATGTTAGATTGTAAAATGTTTTCCTAAGTATTAGATATCTCATATTTAATTCATCATTTGAAAAATAGAAAGAATGAAGGTACAACTCCAAACTTACCAAGACATGGCCATTTAGCAAAAATGATAGACTTAGCAAGGAGAGTATTAAAAAATGAGTGGATGAAGGGGCTCTGGCCAGTATACCATACCTCCCACTATAAACTCTGGTGGTGGCAGCATCATGCCTTTCCCCTCAGCAGGAACAAGGACGTTGGTCAGAGTTGAAGATGGACGAAGCTAAATATGGGGCAGTAAAGGAAGAAGCCCTGTTGGCTATAAAAGACCAAATACTGTGGGGGAAGTTTCCCTTAAAGCAGGAGAACAGATCTAGATAAAATAGATCAAACCATATTCCATAACCATTATCCAGATGTAAATCCAACTAGCAATTATTAAATGAATTAACAGTTTATTGACAAATGAATTATGGATAAAAATATATATCAATCAGCAGAATATTATACTTACAGGTATAAAAGTTTATTCTACAAAGTCTTGACTATGGGGGCTGACTATAGATGCATACAATGCTTTTGGAAATATGTTTTAAAAACCTTTTAAAACCACAGATGAATTTGTTCCCATTTCATAAATATGATTTCATTTAGTTTTTCTCATAAGTCCCCTGAAAAATAGTCTGAAATCTGTGGATGTAACATGGCAAAATGCAAACTATGCACTTAAGGCACTGAGTTTGCAGCCCAAATGTTAAACTGTTAGCTTTCAAAGTGTAAAACTTTGATGTTATGGCCTATATCAAATTGGCTGTCACAAAATTTAAAAGCAAGTACTGTTTTTTGGGTTTTTTTAACAATCAGAACCCTCCCTTGTTACAAGTCAACAATGGTCCTTAACACTAAAGCACAGCTGGAGGTGCTTAACATTTGGAGCATGTGCTCATCCTGTCAACTGCAGCCAGATAAATGTCAGAGGTGGTGCTACATGGAGTTCAGCTTTGGGAAGTCATTCTTCACTAAACCTCATCAGATTTACTTCACAGCTGTTGATGTGCTTATGCTTGTTAGCTCGGGCCTTTTTTTAGTTGTACACATCTGTCTATGTTTGAATGTACTTGCATCTAAGTTTTGTTTTGTTTTTCTTTCATTTTTGAGATGACAGATCAGGGCTTTCTGGCGCTTCTTGTTACTTTCCGACATCTGGGCCCCTACCCTGGCCCACATCAACTCCGTGGACAAACCTCTTCTAATATTATCGCTCTATCGCCGCTTATTAACAAACAGGTTCTTCTTCAGTGTGGGCTGCTGCTCTCACTGTTCTCTGCCACCTAAAGGGAGAATTACATAAGAATCCTCCGCTCAGTTGTCAGCTCCATCCCCCGTCCATAAACTACAAACGCAAGCACCCGCACACACATTTACACACACGCACACACCGCGCTGTACAGTAGCTGATAACCTCCCAAGCCTTTTGCCATCTCGGTAAAAACTGACCTCCCCGCTTTGGCTGCTGTGGTGAGATGATTGAAGAGGTTTCACTGCACAGAGAACATGAGCTGCTGTGGTTTACAATTAAAATAGGGAATGCTGATCAGTTCTTTCTGGCAAAGAAACAATCACACATAAATTATAGTTTTTACATAAAGCCTGGTGGTGTGTTTGAGGAATCTATATTCCTGTTGATGCTCCTGTTTGATTTAAGACTTTTTCCTAAGGAAAAGCCTAGTTATTGCATTTAAAGATTTGGTTTACTGTGCGTCATTTATTTCTAGCCCAGGTATACAGAATAACAATTACATTCCAAGAAAACAAGGACAACCTGGAAAGCCCTCTCTGATCCAGTCTGTCACACTAAAGCCTAGTAGGGGGGGGGGGGAAAGCACATTGGACCTTATCCATGTAAAGAGCAGTTTAAAAAACTGCTTGCTCTGTAGACATAAAGGCACTTCTTTTAATATGTGCCCCCTTTCTTCACACCCACGGCCATTGTGTATAAAATCCTGTTTTTCCTGAAAAGATTTCTAGTCGCAGCCGCAGACAATGTTCCCCCACACAAGCTGTCGTCTTTGTCATACCCCCTCCCCTCCACTTCAGTCAGGAAAACAGGATCTTTGGCAGTCGGCCCCATGTGCAAATTTTTTGTGTGTTTGGAGGGTACAGGTGGAGGGGGCAGTGGGCTGGAAGGGGAAAGGAGGGGGATGTTGATGGAGTTAGCCTACCTGTTCCTCCTGTGAAGTGGTCAACTTTGAGTGATGTGCTGGAAGGTGTGGGCACAGGAACTGGAATGGGGTAGTAAGGGGCGGGTAAATGAACAAATGTCAGGGTTCGTGGGGGGCTGCCGGGGCTGCGGCTTTGGAATACGCTTCCTCTTCAGGGTGTCTCCTGATACGGTGCGGCGAAGGGGATTGTGTCATGCTGATAAAAACAACTCACTAACAATTATGCTCACCTAAAATAGCCCTTACTTAAGTATACAGCAAATCTTGCCAGTTAATTGTACACGAAACAAAGAGTTGACAAAAGACCTCCTGAAGCCAACATATTTTCCTGTATTTTGGCATGCTAATTTAGTTTGACAGCTATGAATGCAAAGTTGGCAGATATTATGGTGGCCTGTCTAACTTCATGTGCAGATTATGACTGGATTCTAAAACTATTACTAAAGTAGAGCAAGTACAAAAATGCAGCTGAGGCTAAGTTGCGTGTTTAGAAAATGCCTAAACAGCTCAGATTGTGTATAATGAAATAAAAAACACTCTCACATTAGGAACAATTGCTGCATTTATCTGCTAATGTAATTTGGTTCTGTGTGCATTGCTGTAAGAGTACCAAGGTTTTTGATATGGATACAAATCAAACAACAATGCTTGGCTTAGTGTTAGTATTATTAAATCATGTGCCCATTTCTTTGAATGCTACAAGTGTGTAACAATAACTCACACTGAACAATAGATGTTGCAATTCTTTGCACATTACAATCCGTATCTGCAAGGAATTTGGTGATAAAGTTCCTATTATTCCTTGGAACGGTTTGAAGTGACAAAACAAGCCCCTTTCACCATAAAGAAACCATCTCATCCATGTTAGGCTTTCATAATTTAAGTAAGATCGGAACATTTTGTCTAAATAATTCTCCGGATTTGTTCAACTTGTGCTTATTGATATGCTCTCGGACTAACAACCAAAAAAGAAAGGACCTCTGATCCTTGCTATTGACCATCATCATAGCCGAGAGGTTTGTTGCAATGCTGTATTTTTATGCTACACTTGGTGAGAAACCTGTTTACATTCCAGGGTGCTGTATAGTTCACTTCTCTCCACAGCTCAGTCAGATTCCAAAGCACTGTATAGATTTCTTTCAGCTGATGAAATTAAAAAGACAGTAGTTTGTGTGTGTGGTGTGCCTTCCAGCAACGTGATTTGCCTGCGAGTTCACGATACGGGTTGAGAGGGGAGTTCCTTTGGGGGGGATTAAATAGCTCCCTCTCTTCGTTCCCTCCTCCCCTGCCCTCCATACTTGCAGAACACAAACAGCTTGCAGGGCTGTGCAGTACTTGTACAACATGTTTGCCACAGTGCTGCTCACAGGTAACAATAAGCTGAGGTCAGAGGTTAAGAGGGATTGTGGAGCGCGGATTGTTGTGTGTTCCTGTGGCGAGCACGGCGCACACACAGGCATGGGAAGCAGTGCCCGACCATGTAGCTGGGACAAAGTGAGGGTGAGAGACTGGGAGCTGAGTTGTCTTTAAGGGGTTATCATCCAGAACAAGACCAACTCTGGTTACATGAAGATATGTTTTTGGTCTGTGCACTGTAATGCTTGACTTCTTTTCTCTGCAAGAATAGAGGGTTACATCAATGTCCTTGAAGAACTACAGGATTACCATTAATATACCTGGTCAATAATTTAATCAGCCCTCTGAAAAATGTGAAGTTTGTTAAAAAAAAATACTTGAATTTAACAGCTTTTTACTCCTACTGAACACACATCTCTTTTATCATATCAACACTTTTTATGCACAAGCTAAACATCAGCTGTGGTGTTTCTGATCTGCTGGTTTCAGGTACATAAAATTGAGGTCAAACTATCTTTTTTGTTGTTGTTGCTAATACCAATATATTTATAAATCTCAGCAGCCAAAATTCAACCAAAAATTGTTTTTATTTTACAAGGAGGATCATATCTGTTGAGACATTTCAGGAGACATGTATTATGTTCCCAGATTTTCTCTGCCTCACACACACCGAGATTAATTTCCAAATACAGCAGAATACATCAGAGTTTCTTGTTGCTAGACCGGCTGCTTGGCAGGATTCGTTTCTCCCTGAGCCACAGCCAATTAAAGGTTTTCTATTACAGTACCTAGCAGAAATTTGTATATCTCTTGGACTTTTTCACATTTAAGCATATTACCACAAAATACTCAAATGTGTTTTATTGGGATGTTATGTAATGGACCGACAGAAACGTAGCGCGTAATTATGAAGTCACAGGTAAAGGGATTTTAAAATGATGAAATGGTCAAAATACTTACTTGGCTAATGATTGTGCGCACAGCGTAACTCCCATTAGACGTTACTCAATATGTGCGAAATGCAATCTCAGTATAAACCCAGCTGTTCTGTGAAGGCCTCACAGGTTTGTTAAAAAACAGTAAGGAACAAAGAAGCTTTATGAAGACTTATTACCAAATCGGATAGGTCATGAATAATGTTATGGAGAACTTAAGGGAGGATCACAATATTAAAAAAAAAATTCCAATCTGTTCACTAACTGAGCAAAATGTCTCTGTTGGAGCAATAATGTATTTACTCTATTCACTATTCACTATTCACGTGGAGTGTTTTTCTGAGATCTTTTGAATCTGCCATTAAAAATAGAAATAGTATGGCACAGCTGCAAACCTGGAGGAACAGGGAAGCTGGTCACTGCTGATGGGAAGATGGATGGAGCTAAAATACAGAGCAATGCTGAGAGCAAACCTGTTAGACGCTGCAAACGACTGGAAACTGGGACTTGGAAGGAGTTTCACCTTCCAACTACAACCCCTGGCAAAAAGTATGGACTCACCAGTCTTGGATGAGCACTCATTCAGACATTTCATGCTGTAAAACAAACCCAGATCAAAAACATGATACAATATTAAGGTCGTTCCAAAGTGCAACTTGTTGGCCTTCAGGAACACTCAAAGAAATGAAGAGAAAACATTGTGGAAGTCAGTGAATGATACTTTAATTGACCAAACACAGGGAAATAAATATGGAATCACTCAATTCTGAGGAAAAAAGTATGGAATCATGAAAAACGCATAAACAAAAGACCATTCAAAATACATCACTAGTATTTAGTTGCACCACCTTTGGCTTTTATAACAGCTTTCAGTCTGTGAGGCATGGACTTGATGAGTGACAAACAGTATTCTGCATCAATTTGGTGCCAACTCTCTTTGATAGCAGTTGCCAGATCAGCTTTGCTGGTTGGACCCTTCTTGTGGACCATTTTTTTCAATCTCCACCACAGGTTTTCAATTGGGTTGAGATCTGGACTATTTGCAGGCCATGACATCGACTGAATGTGTCTTTCTTCAAGGAATGCCTTCACTGTTTTTGCCCGATGGCACGATGCATTGTCATCTTGGAAAATTATTTCATCATCACCAAACATCTGTTCAATTGAAGGGATGAGAAAACTGTCCAAAATGTCAATGTAAACTTGTGCATTGATAGAAGAATTAACCACAGTCATCTCCCCAGTGCCTTTGCCTGACATGCAGCCCCATATCATCAAGGACTGTGGAAATTTGGTTGTTTTCTTCAGGCAGGCCTCTTCATAAATCTCACTGGAACGGCACCAAACAAAGGTTCCAGCATCATCACCTTGTCCAATGCAGATTCTTGACTCATCACTGAAGACAACTTTCATCCAGTCATCCACAGTCCATGATTGCCTCTCCTTAGCCCATTGGAGTCTCGTTCTTTTATGTTTAGGTGTCAATGCTGGTTTTCGTTTAGCTTTCCTGTATTGAAATCCCATCTCCTTTAGGCGATTTCTTACGGTTCGGTCACATACATTGACTCCAACTTCCTCCCATTTATGCTTCATCTGTTTAGTTGTACTTTTTCGGTTTTCAAGACAAATGGCCTTAAGTTGTTTGTCTTGACGCTTTGATGTCTTTCTTGGTCTACCAGTACGCTTGGCTTTAACAACCAATCCATGCTGTTTGTATTTGGTCCATATCTTGGATACAGCTGACTGTGAACAGCCCACATCTTTAGCAACCATGCGTGAAGGGTTACCTTCCTCAAGGAGTTTCACAATCCTCTCTTTTGTTTCAAGGGACATTTCTCTTGTTGGAGCCATGGTTCTCACCACTCCACTTCGTCCAGCAGCCCTCCAAGGTGTCATGACTGCAGGTGTTTTGAACTGCACACTAACGGGCACATCTAATCTGGGGCAGGTGTCCATTTAGGGAACGGAAATAGACTGGGTGTGTCCTTTTTTTTCTACCTCCAATTTGAGTGATTCCACACTTTTTTCCTCAGACTTGAGTGATTCCATATTTATTTCCCTGTGCTTGGTCAATAACAGTATCATTCACTGACTCCCACAATAGTTTCTCTTCATTTCTTTGAGTGTTCCTGAAGGCCAACAAGTTGCACTTTGGAACGACCTTAATATTGTATCATGTTTTTGATCTGGGTTTGTTTTACAGCATGAAATGTCTGCATGAGTGCTCATCCAGGACTGGTGAGTCCATACTTTTTGCCAGGGGTTGTAGAAGACACTAAACATGTAGCCACAGCTACAATGGATCACATCATATTCTTATCTTAGTGACTTGACATGGAGAATCTGGAGCATAACTTAAAAATAAATGTGGTAAAAAGAATTGAAATTTTCATATAATTTTTAAATCTAAAAAATATTTTGCAGCATCATTAATGTAACTATAAGATACTAATTTAAATGGATTTTACTACAGTTTTTGTTACTCTATACAATCATTTATTTTACAAATATTTAGTCCTTGGGATAGACAGAAAGTCAGTGAAAGGTTGCCAAGATCAGGGTTACGTACTCACACTTTTTTTTTGTTCCAAAGAAAAGATGTACTGCTCTGTTCAGAACAATTAATGAGGAAGTGAGGAAATGCATTAATTGCATACCTGAACAGCTTGTCTAACATAAAGCACACCTGTATTTTTTTAAAATTTATTTCTTGTTTTCCAGCTGCAGCATTTATGCACAGGGGTCATAAAAATAATCAACTCTTTCATATTAAAACTGCAATAGCTGAATGATTACCTCATCTGGGGATGCATTCAAAAAATGATTAAAGGTTTGTTCCCTAGAAATTTGGAGGAGTAAATAAAAGACATTGTTGTAAACAGTCAGCTTCATGAAAGTTTCTGAGCCCAGATTTTTGCTTCTGTCATTTTGCACAATGTATATATGGGTGGTCAAGTCCCTGACACCTTGACTGAATGTACCACAGCCATGTTTCGCTTAGCTCAGTTTGTAAATGTGGAAACTGCTGACGGAGTTGCATGTAATTCACTCCAGCTGATAGTACTTAATGCATTTTATGACCTGTTAAAATGAAATCCAGACCAATGGTGCATAAATTGGGGAGCTAAAATATGTAGATTTTAAAGTAACGCTTTTTAAAACATCCAACATTCCTGCAAATGTATTCAGAACAAAAGCATATGTTTCATAACACAAATCAAGTTACTGTGCATTGCTGCACAGTATATGTTCCCTAAAAGTAGGAATTAATAATGAAGATGCTTTTTGGCCTGAAATTGCTATTCAAACAATTATGTACTTAGTTTCTTCCAACAAATGCATTCCACGTTATTGTTTTGCCTCATAGCAAAGCACCTAAAAGACTAAAACCTTTCATTCCAGCAAAGGCCGCTATTGGTCACCGTCAATAAAAGCATAAAAGCATTTATTTCCCACGTTTGTCAAATTAACAGCATACTCCATCTCCCATAGGACTTGTAAGGTTCATTAACCTTTCTGTGAAGTGGGACAGGTTTCCAGCAGTTACTATAACCTTTGTCTCCCTGCTGCCTCAATTATAATAGAAGAATTAAACATCCAACGATTCAAAACAGTAATTCTGCCTCTTAAATCCCTTTGTACCGGCTCTCAGTTGTTAATGACTAAAGACACTGAATGAACTATAGAGTTATCAGCAGATGTAACTGGACTGGAGCAAATCGAATAGCTACACTTAACAGCAGGGTTGGTGCCTGTGTGTGTGCAGTTTTTGTTTAAAGACCAAACTGGTTATTCTGTTATTTTTAGAAAATGTTGCTTTTGTTTTGGATGATTAACATACATCTACATCATACTGCCAAAAGTATTTTCTCACTTGCCTCCACACACGTGTAATTGTGTTTGAGTTGAGTGATTTCCCAAACTTAATCCAAAGGGTTGTGTGCGATATTGGTCCAATTATGCAGATTTACCAGATTGGACTCTTTTGGAAAAGATATCCACATTGTTTAGGAGTGCATTTAAGGCCATTTTTAGAAGCCCATTTGTGTGGCCAGACACTGATGCTGGAAGAGAAGGGCTGACTTTGTGTTATTTTGCAATGGAGCTATTTTGCTTTGTATAATGGTGTGCAGTCATGTTGGAATAGAAAAGAGTAATCCTAAATAGTTCCCACGGAGCATGAAGTAGTCTTAATTAAAACAAAATCTCAAGCACTTAACATCCCAGTAAGCACACTTCAAATCATCATCACAATAAGGAAAGAGTATTTCACCACTGCAAACCTTGTCAAGAACTTACCAGGCGAGCAAACAAAGCATGAAGCAGTCAAAGAGGCCCATGGTAAACTACTTGCATGATTCTGTTGACAGAAATGTAAGTTGTGTATTACACAAATCTGGCCTTACTGAAGAGTGGCAAGAAGAATACCACTTAAACTTTGCCACAGGCCATGCAAGGGACATAGCTAACATGTGGAAGAAAGTGCTCAGGTCAGACGAAGTCAAAACTGAACTTGCCTGTGGTAGTGGCACCATCACACTGAACCTTTTGGCCATGTGCAAAACGCTATTTAAAGAGAAAAAACAATACTGACACTTATAAGCAAACAACCCTGTGAGTCACATATGGTGGTGGCAGCATTATGTTGTGGGGCCTAGGTTCAACTACAGAGTCTATTGATGTGATGGAAAAGCTCAATAAAAAGACCAAATCCATGTAAAGTTGAACATCTTTGACAACACTTCAGAAATATTTTCACATGGGATGGAGCCTAAGCTATTTTGCAGAAAGAATGGGGAAATAATCATTGCACAGATTTATGAAGCTGGTAAAGTGATACTGCAAAATACTTGCAGCTGCAGTAGCAGTAGAAAGTGGTTCTACACATGTACGCCACACTTTGTAGATTTTTAAAATAAAAAGTCAAAAACCCATGTATCATACTATTTCACGTCACTTTGTGGGGGGTTTTTCACGTTGAATCTTGAACGCAGTCATTGAAGTCTGTGGTTGTAAGATGACAAAATGTGACAAAGTTATAAAAAAGGTTTGAATACTTTTGTGAGCCACTGTATTAAGTAAATATAGAGTGGTTCGTTAGTTAGTTCCAAAAGTCAGGATCTTTCACAAAAGGATTCGACAACACCACCATCCTTTCAAAGTCAAGGGAACAGACTCACCTTGAAACACTTAAGTGCTCAATTACACGCCTGTTGATTCCCTTTAATTTCTTAATAATTAGATTAATTGAGTAGGCAAAGAGTTCGTTCTCTTGTCCACCTACTCCTTCCACATCCTCCTCTCCTTCTCTCCTTCCTCTACGTCATGCACACACCCACAAGATATTGATGCTCATTTACTTTGTGTCAATGTTCACACCTCATATTATTTTAATTCTGTCACGACAGTTTAATAAGCTTAAACTTCCTCTCCTGCCCCCTCACATCTCTGCCATCCCTGTATGTGTTAATCAAAATCTAGCATGTGTTTGTACACACCATCTTACTTTCAATCTCTGGATTTCTCGTCTTGCAGGCAGAAACCTCTGTAGCCATGGTAAAGATGTGTGTGTGTGCGGGCGTGTGCGTGCGGGTGGGTGTGTGTGTTGCAACGACGACATACTCAGGCAGGGATTTTCCACTGCCACCCCCGTTAGTGGGAAGCCCTATTTGGGGACATGTCAGCGCCTTGTTTGCTTGTTGTGCTGATGAAGCTGGGGGTGGGGCGAGTGGGCAGCCTTGTTCAGGTTCCAGGATTCCCTTCAAATGAGTCAGCCAGCCCCCTCTCAAACAGACTGTTACCTTGGGAACTCAGGCTTGGGCTTCCCTCAACAGTACTAAAGTACAGACTCATCAGCACCCATACTCCCTTACACCCCTACACGCACACGCACACACTCTAAAAGGACCAGCACCGAAGTTAGATAAAAATTAGTTTAGTAGGTTGCTCTCACTTTGGTCGTTTCTCTGCCCTGTTGGGTCCAATCTGCTCTCTGAGAACGAGATGGCCAAACCAGTTCAAAGTCTTTGTTACGGTGTGTTGCATGAATGTAAATTAGTCTGAATATATGGTTGAGATAATGAGTCTGGTAGCTACTTTCTTACGTGAGTGATTCCAGTGATAGTGTCCCCTCCTGCTGATTAACACGACCAAAGGATTGTGGGTTTGGTGTGTCAAGTGATTTCAATGATGACTGGAGAGTTAATAACTAGACTGTTTATGTTTCCAACTTGGGTTCATTACCAAAGCCAAATGAGTTTCTGTTGTGAACCCATTAGTCCAGCAGGCTATTGTTAAGTAGGTTAATTTGTTGATCCATTGAAGCAAATCAAGGGTGACTTCCCCCACCGATTTTCTCTCTCTCCTGTTCAGACCATTTTACCGCGCCCCGCTGATCTCCCATAGAGTTCTCTATCCTACTCAGTTGGGTAGATCCTTTTGAGCCGTTTCAGGAATTTAAAAATGGATGAAGCTTGTGAGAAAAATCTAGGAGCGACGTACTATTCAAAATCCATTCAGAGTCATAGAATGCAGATTTATCAATAATCAGCTAATCTAAATAATAATTAGGATGCGCAAAGGCTTGACTTCAACCTGATAGAACACTTTTAGGTGCATTAGAGTTGAGGCATCATGTTTCACATAAAATATGTGATTTTCACATATTGACATAAATATTCACCCTCTTCAAGTCAACTAAAAGCACCAGGCTAATCTAAAGGCCTGTGAAGGAGGATTAGGCTGAAGTAAATTAGGAAGGTATCAAGGAGCAAAACTACTTAGGCATTTATAGGCTGACATTTTCAAAAGGAACCAATGAAGGGACAACAGGATTGGGAAGATGTGCTCATGTCTGTGTAGCAAGAAAGACAGGTAGCTTTGAAAGTTCTGCCTCCGTCTTTCCATTTTCAGACGTGCAATAGAACAGACCTCTGTGTGATGTTCAAAGCTTGGAATATTGTGTTAGAAACTAACCCTGCTGTAGATTTATACACAACTTTCTCCCTTACCTGCCTGCTGTGTTTCTTGGTCTTCATGATGCTGTTTGTAACTAATGTTCTCTAATGCCCCTTTCCACTGGCTCTACTTTGGCTGCTTTGCTCCGCTCTCCTTGGAATTTGTGTTTCCCCGAACCCTGTAACGCATGCAGCTGGGGAAGATGTGTGAAGCCACACCTCCACACATCTTACAGTAGGTGTTGCGCTTCATAACTGTGCAACATGAGTCGTCATTTTTCTGAGACCACAGAAGAAGAGAGAGCTGTGCTGTTGCTGTTTTTTAGCCTGGTTGGGATTATTCTGAGCTTTCAAATGCTGCGGATGCTGTGGATGTGGCAGGAAGAAGAACAGTATTTATTAATTTAGAAGATGGTGGTAGTTATTTACCATGGAGTACCTAATCAGCCCTACTCATAATACCTAAAAAAGTGGGTACTAAGCTAACAAAAACAGTAGTGGAAACACCTGCAAAGCAGCCCGAATAAAGTGGAGCCCAGCAGAGTACTTTACAAATTTGATTGATTGATTGAATGATTGATTGATTTTTTTCCAAGTATGACAGTGCACATTTATAAGTGTACAGTGTTGTCTTAAATATAGTGGATTTAGCAAAATGATCATTTCCATCTGTAGTCCCATAAAACAAACAGTACATTAAACATAAGAAAAACAATTAAAACAAATAAAAACTGTATATAAAGTCGGAAAATCCTACTCCGACTTCATACATGATATATGTTATGTTCGGCTTTCACAAAAATCCCTGTGGCAAACATTAAAGTTGTGATGAATTATGCGACAAGATGAGACAGAAAGTTCAAGGAGTAAGAATACTTTCACAAGTTACAATTATTTGCATGCAATCCATCAATTTATGGCACATGGAGTGTGATAGCCAACAATTATTGACGTTTCTGGGACTGCAACCCATAATACCCACAGACACGTGACCGTCTGAAAAGCTGTCAGGAACATCATACATACTCTTTGCAAGTACATACTAGCCGTCGACTTTGAAACTCCTTTAGTTGTTACCAGCTCTAATAATACCTGTTATAATATTACCCTTCTGTGACGCTACATCAGTGGATGAGCTGTACTTAAGAAATTGTGAACCTGGTGACGATTCTCATAACTGGGTAGTTTTCTGTAGCATTCTGTGTTTGTGGGCTTGAATTTAAGCAGAACCACAAGGATATCATCGAACACCTCTGAAATGCTGTTAAACGTGTGTGTAGATATCACAATGAGAAGCTGAAGAGATGAGACTAGAAAGTCATGTGCTCTAAGTGCACTCAGTTGTAACATGACAGAGAAATGACATTCAGTCATACGTTTTCAGTTGAAGAAGTTGTGAATATCTTTAGGCAGTTTCGACTAGCATGTTGTGTTTGTAAATTTATGATAATAAAACTTCACTTTGTCATTTTATCATTAAAAGAAAGTCCCACGATTTCTCTCTGTCATCATCAGTGTTTAACCCACATGCCCCGAGGTTTCTTCTCAGTACACAGACTATTAATTCACAATAACCCTGCAAATGAATGGGCTGATTGCAGCGAGGAAGAAGAGGAGGTAGTCATAAGCACTTGGCTTGAGCGGAATAGGCGATGGGGGGTGGGTAGTGGGGGGGTGGCTGTGGCAGTACAAGTCCAGCCTCAGAAATAGAGCTGTGAACACCATCTGTCATGCTCTCTCTCCCCGTCTGTTAGCCTGACTGCAAGTAAAAGGGAGAATGATGCTCTGAGAACTGCATTAGAAGAACGTGGGTGCTGATTGTCGTAGGTGTGGGTTTACAGGCTAAGCAAGGGAGGGAGAAGTGGTGGATATTCAAGGAGGTGCATGAGTAACTCTTGCTGACAAAGGGAAGCACGCACCCACACAAAGAAAGAGAAGGGTTCTTGGGCAAGTGGGTATTCCTGCTGAAATCGCACCCCTGCACCCACCCACCGCCTCTTCGTGGACTCCTACCTACTGGCTCGTGTCGGAGGATTCCTAACGGAAGTTATGTTGACACATTATACAAACACACCACTCATCCTCCGGCCTTGGATTGAGGCTTTTTACCAAGTCATGTAACATATTTAGTTTATTTTCATACAGGAAGAGACATTACCTTGCTAGCCACCCAAAGACTAGCTGTGCATGCCTCATAATTTACGCCTGTCATAAATTATGTTCCTAGAAATCTTACTCATTATATCTGATGTATTATAAGTATTGGTCCTGAAACCGCTCATGAATACAGTGTCAGGATGTTACGTGACCCACAAGAAAAGGCTTGCCATGTACTGTAGCTTTTTCTAGACTTTCAGCGTTATTCATTGCTCATATTGTGTAGGTTGTTTGAGATCTTTTACTTTTGTTCAAGTCAGAGTGTGAAACAGTCAGTAAGACATAAAAGCAAGCTTTGCCACAATGAGCAACAGAGGCAGGATGAAATGTGTGTAACACCACAGCTGGAGACACAACAGTGGTATATGAACAGGCTGCACCTACACGAAACAGAATATAGACTAAGAAATAGATCTTTTGGGAAAAGAAAATCTTTAAAATAACCCACGAAGCATAGATTCAATCTCTTTGTTTTTTTGTAATGCTCTCTTTCATATTTGACTCTATGGTACTGTTTTCCATGATTGCTCATCTCAAGCGGCTCAGAGGTCTGGGTCAGATGTACAACAGCTTGCAAGAGCTTTGTCATCTCGAAGGCAATTTCCAAATGAACATGCTTCCTGATGTAGTGTGTTGAGCCCCGCGTAACCGCTTTTTTAATGGTGAAAGTAGAGCAACTGGATCCCAGTTTTTCCAGTGGCGATGCAAACTTACAGTTTGTTAACCTAACCTCCTCTGATCACGTTTGATCACATGTTTAAAATCAGTGGCAAAACTCTGAGATGCCACATATACCGAATGTACATGCCAGTGCCAGAGAATCAGCAGCAAGCGCTATTAGTCGTTGCAGAAACAACCCAATTATAACATTATTTATTCTCTTGCCACATTAAGTAGACTCTCTGTTTGCAGTCAGTTCAGTGGATAAAAAGCTTGAGGTCCGCTGCAAGTCACAACAGTCCAACCTACATTTTGATCAATGTGGCTTTTAAACACTTGGATGCACTTGGAGTGTGTAAAATTGACAGAATTTTAATGTCGAGATCATTAAGGATAAAATCATAACAAATAAAACTAGGCTGTAACATTTTTGTAAATGTAATGTTCTCCACCCCTGTATTTTTGTACCCTTCATCCTGGGAGTGGAGTCTTGGCATCTGCAGGGGTTAGGGACCACAATCACCTGCGAAGAGCTGAGATCATGAAATACAGGAGACCCTCTCTATTTTAATAGGTGTAGCACATACTGTAATATGCATTAAGGCGGACTTTGAAACAACTGTATTGGCAGTATTGCAGAAGCTAACATCAACTTCCTTATCTCTGCTCCTGGGAGCACAGCCAATGAGCACTAAGACAAAAACAAATGGCACTCTTGGATTGGCTGCTTTCCAAACACCAGTCAATACAGTGTCAATTAGCATTGTGTCTGAGTATTTCAGTTTCTCAAGCTACATCTTCTTTAAATATTTTAGATATGCTGTACAAAACAAATCATAAATAGGTGAATTTGCTCTACATTTAAAACATGATTAAATCCATGTAAATGTTTTGAATTTATATAGCTCATTTCCCGTCCTACTGACCACTCAAATGTTTTACACTACATGCACATTCACCAATTTACATTCACAAATGCACAAATTTATACGCCAATACACAACTCAATAGGCAACCAGGGGCACATCAACATGTGACTGGAGGAAACTGAAATCATTTCTACAACCTTAAATTGTAAGACAATGTTCTCAGAAACATATTTGTGTCATGTGTTTGCCATATATTCATTTATTCACTCAAATCCCAGTGTTTTACAGTAAGTCGTATTGAACAGTTTACTGGTATAGCCCAATGTACAGAACATTGATGCTTTTGCTGCTTATCACATATTTTGGCAGCAGACTGCTCCGTGTAAAACAATGAATGTGAATATAAGACCTGAACCTGCCCTACAGTGTCCAAGGCCTGAGACACACTGCTTCACAACTTTTGTTTTCAACCCTTTTGAGATATTCCAGGATGGTGTTTTGGTTTTGGTACAAGTCCAGCGGTAGATATTCTTGAATCTCAAACAGGATCAATTTAACAGCCTGGCAGGAGTGAGTTTGGAAATAGATGTAGCTGCAAAAATTAAAAAAAATGTTGTGCAGGATTTGAAATTGAAAAGACTACTTTGCTTACTTTGTTTTTTTGGTATATATGAAATGAAACCTTTTCACTTTCAGCATTATTGTCAAATCAGATGTTGTCATGGGAAGACATGGTTTGCACATCATTTTAAAGTACAAATCATCTGGGGCATACTATGCATAGCAGATTTTTTTGTGTGCCAAAACAAAAAAAATGTCTGAACTAATAAATAAAATCTCTGAAACTGCAGAATATGATGAGTTGGCTTGGTGTTGGGCCAGAGGTCTTCCCTTCTGTTTTCCATAATTGCTTGCTTAGTTTTAGGGTTTGTTTTTTTGTTGTTGTTGTTTTTTTTACACAATAGACCCATAAAGATCACTTACAAAGATCATCTTCAACTTCCTCCAACTGGCAAAAAACCTCTGTTGTTCATTTTAGAGGAAAATTCCTCCCACCTCATTTATGTCTGGGTGTGTCTGGGTTTAACATGAAATAATCAAACAGTGAATACAATGAAAAGAAGATGGAGTGAGAATGTTTCAGCCAGTTTTTCTTTGTTTTTATTGACATGTAAAATTAAGGCATCTGTATTTATCTTTTCTGCCTTGTGACCTGGGTTATTTTAGTGCCCATTTGTTTGTTTTGCCTCTTTATTTTTTTAACATGTATAAAATCAGTTTTATTTAAGACAAAGAACACAACACATTTAATTAAAGTCGAATAGTCTGCATGACTGACAACTTAGGTAATCATTTTTTAAGTATGAATTTTAATTAATGGCCTTGCCCTACATTGATGCAGTTTGAGCCTAAAATTTATACACACACATTATATCGATATACCTGAGTCATGAATGAAAAATGAAAACATTTGTTTTAAATATAAACAACAAATCAGTAGATTTTTATCAGACTCTGGGAATATTACACCCCACAGCGAAGACCCCAGAGACCGTCGCCCATGAAATCACAATGTCTTACATAGTCCGTCACTCTCAAATCAAGCTTGGCTAAACATAAATAAAATCCAACATTTTCTGCAATTTGTTTTGAAGTCTTATGATTATCAGAATAAGTAAACATGTATTTCTGCTGCCTGCTATAGATTTGTCTTCTATTAATTGGCAGAAATTCAATGTTGTATTCATTTGCTGTTATTTAAACTCCGTGTTCTTTACTGAAATTAAAAGGCCAAGGGGTGCCAGGGAAAACGAGCGAGAGCTGAGCATTAAGATGTGGGAAAATGTTGACTACCTGTTGCTATGGCAATGGGTTTGGATCCTGCAGGCTGCAGGACTCTTGCTGTTTCTAAATAAAGCTATTTTTTTCGCACTGATCTGTGGATGAAGATACTCACAGCTGAAGCTAATCTTCTGAATTGTATCAGTTGGAGTAAACACTTAATACTTTCTGTGAAACATCCTCAACAGCCGTTATGGGATTATAGATAAGATGGAGCACAATGAGGGGCACATGCTTGAGTACTGATGAAATCCTCAGTAACACTTGCAGGCTGATTTGAGCTGCGCTGATGTTGATCAAAGTTATAAGGCCAACAGATTTGGAAGTAATTGAATTACAACTGTATGTTTCTTAATACAAGGTTTCAGCATGTGTCATGATGTGATGAGTATCTTCATATCTGCCAAAATCATATTTTTGTCTTCTGTACAAAATGTGATTAGAAATCATAAATACAAATTAATAAAATATAAATTTTCCATGTGAAATGTTTCAATTTGTGTATGTATTTATCTGTACAAATATGTAAAATAATTAATCCTAAAAAAAATTATAAATAAACATGGTTGCTCCATTACCAAAATGATCAAGTCAACTTTGCTGTTCCGTTTATACTGTAATATTAGTTTGTTTAGTCCATCTACTTTAAGAGAAGCTAAATATTTTTTCTGTTCTCAATATAAGCTATGTTCCATTTAATCTGAAGTCATCAAGTAAATCAAAATGTCAATTTAAATGGAAGAAAAATGAGGGAAACATTCCTCTATAGTCCATCTTTTGTCCCAGATTGCTGTCTAGTAACACACCACCTTGGTTCCCCTGTAGGGGGAGCCTGTGTGCAGAGAAACGAGGACACTAATAGGTGCTCAGACCACACACTCCTCGTTTGTGATGGGGACTTCCATTCTTGCTTCAAGTGGGTTTGGGGCCATTTCACAGACAACATATTTAGTCATTTTCCTCCCACTCAAGGATGCAGCCATCATGTAGTAAATACCCAAGTTTATTAAACAAACGTGTCTGTGTGTAATTTTTGCTGTGTGAACAGCCTTACTCTCTGTGTGTTTCCTGAGAAAAAAGGGAGTTCAACATGACATATAGATGGTAAAAAAAAAATCTAAAAGGCTTATGAAATTTACCTGATATGATTAGCTTCTGATATGGTAATAAGATGTCTGTTTCTAGGCAACAGGAGATTAATATACAATTAATAATATGGGAAATTGGAAATCCTCTCACTAGTTTAATGTGCTTGGAAACTGTCTTTTGTCTGCAGTTTGTTCCTTAATTTTTAGACATTGATTTAACAACATCTCTTGTGTGTTTCACTTAAATTAACCAAAAAAATTGTGACCCTATCCTGCAGAAGAGCTTCGAGTAAATAAATTTATAAATTCCAAACAACATTTAACACCATTTAGCAGCTAAGTATTAGTTTGTAGGAACACTTTTTGTTTGTGATTTACCTGACTGACTATGTAATTGCTTTACCAGGGCTACTCACTGGAGAAAGGAGAAATGCAAGGCATGACTCTTACTGGTAAGACTGGAAAAATGAATCTATTTCAGTTATTCAAGTAAAAAAAGGGAAACAGATTATCTAAAGCTTCTATGAATGAATTTTGTGGGTTACAGTTCATAAATACCCTAGATGAGATTCTAGTTCAGTTTCTGGTCTACACAATCACGGGGAAGACTGCTGACTTGACAGTCATTGACAACCTCTGCCTGAATGATGACCCTCAAGAAAAAAGCTGGCTATTCACAGAATTATATACCTAATGATATAAAAGGAAAGTTAAGTGGAAGAAAGAAGGCTTAGTGGAAATCAGTTCAAGACTATTTGTACATGTTTGAAAAGATGTAGCTTACCAAAGTTGTGTACAATAACCTTAACAAAAAATAAACAAGAATAACCATGAAACAGTAAACACGGCAATGCAAAATGACCAAAAATAAATTAATAATTGTTAAAAAGAAAAATGCCAAGAAGAACAAAAATCATATAAAAGCCAAGAAAAAAAATTGACAAGATTAACACAGGTAACCAATGCTTTGAAAGGTTTCAGAAGTGAAATTCTTTCAGGGGTTTGAGGGACATTCACAAAGTCCATCCATGTTGCTTGATGTCCAGTGTGACATTTCCACAGTGAGTGATAATTTGGCGTGGCATGGTATCTGCAGGTGTTCCACTGAGATTCCTGAGAGCATATTCTGAACAGAACATGGAATCAGCTTTCTGTAGGTTAACATATCTGAAGTAAAATTGTGTTTTCTATTCAATCAATTGTAATATTAACATTTTTAGTAAGCATATCTGGGGTTTTAATTGTAAAAGAAAAAAAAAACCCACTTAATTTGATTTACTTCAAACTGTTTTTTAAAAATAAAACAAGTGATCAGAAGGACAGAGAAAACATGTGCACACACAACCAAGGACAAAATAATTAGCTTACCACTCCCTTTCTGTTTGAAAAATATATCAATGTGTTTCATTGTGTCATTTCTTTTATATCAGTTAAAGTTTATTTTAACTAAATCAGAAAAATAAATTAAGTACACTTTTGAGCTGCAGCTCTAGCATTCCTGCAACTGTCTCTGTACGTATATGCAGCATTCATTACATCCTAATTATTTAAATTAAAGAAATAATTGCACAAGTTATGGGAATCATGTCTCCTTTTTTAATGCTTCTACATTATTTTTGAATGATAAACTGGTTGGTGATTTTATTTACAGGACGTTTGACAGTCATAAACTAACTATTATGATTTTTAAATACATTATGCTTAAGCTTTTTGCTGCTCCTTTTTTTTCTTAACCATTCTTTAAAGCAGATTTAGTTTCAACTTATTATTTTGTGTTTTAAAATAAATTAGTCAGGCAACATCTCTTAAATGCACGTACATGTATATGAGAATATTTACACAGCCATTAGCCAAAACACGAGTACGAGAAAATTGCACACAATTCAGGGTCAGAGTTTTATGGATATACGGCTGCTATTAGTGTAATGCCATCTAAAAAAAACAGCAATCCATGCCAGGGTTTTTAATGACTTATATTCGATACAGCAGCTCAGCATTGCCAGCTCTCATGATTCTGGTTCTTTGTTTTGCAGATTACCATCCACCGACGCCGCCGCAGAAGACTGGTTTCCACCGTTACCAGTTCATGTTATTTGAGCAGCCTCCTCACACAAAGATATCACTCACTGAAGAGGAGTCTTCCCGTGGTAATCACTCTGCATCTTTAGATCGCAGAAATGTGATCTACAACGATATCCTAAAACACTGTAAATTCTAACGTTTTGTTACTGAAGATTACAGCAAGACATTCAAACTCCTCATTTCCTCTCATAGTGACCACAACAAGTCTTTCTTTCCCTTGATGAAAGAAACGTTGTGGAACATCAGTGGACTTGTTTTGTCTGTTCTCACAATTGTAAGGTTTTGTTGCATCATTTGGAGTTATTTTTGGTGGGCAGTTTTTGTTCGAGTGCATGAACCCAACAAAGAAAATGTTAATGAGGTTAGTGAGCGAGTCTGCGGCTGTGCTAATGCCCACCAGGTCAAGACGAGTATTACTGGCTCCCACACACACCTGCATGAGTCCGCCTGGCTGTGTGTTGGTAAACCTGAAATCCCCAATCAGCGGTGTCAGTACACATGAACGAACGGTTCAATTTGAACATTAATTATTGTTGATATCATTACCATATCTTTGTTTGTTTGTCTCTCAGAAGTCAGTCTTGTTTGTGCTGCAGAGCTTTTGTTTTCGTTCTTGTTCTAAAATAACTTTTCCACTGTCTGAAGTCAGTGGGAAGGTGCGAAGCAGCACTCAGATGAACAGCACAGCAGCTCGCAGGAGGCGTGTCTCCCTGTCTGTTCTACTCGGGTCACAGTTGATGATTTGAGGGGAGATCGGGGCGGTTGGAGACTTTCAAGCGCGGCGCCGGTGAACAAGTGGAGCTGCCAGTCTCTGCTGTTTGAAGTTTTGACAGCTTTGTCAGCAAACAGTCCAAGCACATTAGGCTGAGGTGTGTTTGATGTTTAAAGTTTTGGGAAAAGAAATCTCAGAACAGATGAACTTTTTTTTGTATTTGTGCTACACCCAAGTCACATTTGGGTGATTTTCAGTAAACCTTCATCACATTGTTAAAACAGAATGTTTCAAATATAATGTTTGTAATAAAAGAAAAAAATACAAATAGTCTGACCCCCCCACCCCACTCCCCACCACCCCAATTTTGAAGCAATTGCAGTTAGCGGATCCACCCATCCTTAATCTGATGAGTTTAAGTCCCGTTGTCGCACTTCCTCTCTCCTGCAAAATCTATTCAAGGGAAATTTGATTAAGGAATTCACTCTTAGATAATCAAATGTTTCATTTGAAGGGTCAGTTCTTGGGAGAATAACTGCTCATATGAAGAGAGCGATGGGATTGAATGTTGAGAAATAAAGGTAACTCATGTTTTACACACACATCTCAGATCATTAAAAAGATACATTATTTTTAATGATTCAATTCAAAACCTGAAACTCATATAGGTTTATCATTTAATTATAGTGTTCTCTTAGTGAAATTCAAAAATTTAATTTGCCACAAAATTTTATTATTCAACACTTTTGAAAGAAAGACTTTTTTTAAATAACACAATCATAGCGGTGACCGCTTACTTGACATCTGTCCAGAAGAGAATCTTTATTATGCTTTGGAAAGCCAAAGACTGTCTTTTCAAAAGACGCTGGTTGTTCACAGAGTGTGGATAACAAACATATTACTGGAAAGCTGAGTGGAAGGAAAAGGTGCAAAGCTCAAATTTAAGGGTTTGTGGCAATTTCACCAGATATGGAGTGCAGCTGGAGTCTTTATTTTAAGCGCACCACCTCACGTATATCAAGAAAATGGACAACTACTGTGGCATTGCTTTTGTTAAATCACTCTAAACACATTGGGTACTTCTCGTTTAGCCAACTTGGACACCAGTTTCTGATGGGAAAATGGTGTTAAATGGAGAACTGAAGTTCAGCCTCACGTAGGAGTCCTTATTCTCTGTATGGGAGTGGGCCTTGTGGATCAGGATGGAGTCGGTGTGAATCAGTTCCATCTGTATACATAATATTGTGAGTCTTCAGCTGCATTGATGGTTTGCTTCCGATGTGTCATCGCCAGCCTTTTGGAGCACTTCTTAAAGACAGGAGTGAGTGTGGCTGGGCAGTAACCATTAAAACAAGATGTTACAGAACACTTTGGTACAGGGATGACTATGGATGTCTTGAGTCATGGTACAGACGGTAAAAAATGTCAGCCTACAAACTCATACATAGTTTCTTCTTAGATCAAATTTGCAGAAATAAACTTTTGAAATATATCCGTTTGATAATTGATAAATTACCCAAGTTTTACTTTTAGAATAAAGCTGCTGAAACAAATTAACTTTTCAATTATATCCTAACAAGATGCACCCGCTGGAGATGCACCCTTGTCCCTAGGCACCCCACTAGGGACAAGGGTGTACAGAAAATGGATGGAGGCACCTGTATTTGGTTTTGAATGTGTCTTTCTATTATTTTATCTGCTGTATTGTCATTGGCCTTCACGACCATGTGCGCAGTATGCACACTAAGACAAGAAGAACAGAGGGAATCCCATGTCTCCCACCTCCTCCGTTAAGTATGTTCACTTATTAGCATCTGTCCTCCCTCCATGTGGTATGACACACAGAGGATTCTTCATAACCGATGACATTAATTGACGTGATTTGTGAAGGAGAGCATTTAGCCGTGGGTGGAGGACTCCTAATGATCGTTTTCCACTTCCAGTAGTGGAGTCATTGACTCAATTTTATTTTTGATTTGCCGTCTCTCTTCTTTTCATCTCTGACCATCAGTTAAGTAATAAGCACTGGCCAGAGGGGACTGAACAATTAAGAGGTGGAGCAGGGGCTGTTGTGAGAAACCGTGGGAGTCTGCTTTGCCTCCAGGGTTAGGGTTATGAATGTGGGTCAGTGAACTGATGGAGACAGCTGGTTTGTTACATAAGGATCTACAGGGGGCTGCAATCTTGGCACTGGGCACAGGGGCGTTATCCTAGGGAATCCCCATTGCTCTGGCTCAGGAAGGCTGTCCCTGACTGGTGACTGCCCCTGTGCCAGGGAGGGGGGTGGAGATGGGGGCGCATGCATGGGCGCTTAAGCCCTCATGATACTTGTCAGTCACTTGGCAAGCCCTTATTATGTCCTGCTACTGTTCGGTGTCGACATGTCAGTTTGTCAGGGGAAACAGTGTTACAATGCCGGGAGGGAAAACCCAAGGCCTTGAGAGCGGCTGCCTAGTGTTGTTTCAGTTTACACGATACACTCCACATACACTGTTCACACATCCAGTCGGCCATCTCCTGACCTTAGCAGCCACTCTAAATGTGCAGATCTGCCAGCCTCAAAAACGGTCTGAGATTATTTGCTTGAAAAAAATAGAAACCTATAAATAATGCATTGCTTTGAATCCCACAGCCGCTTTTTCCTTCATTTATTTCTGATGGATTGTAAAAACAAGGGTGACGATCACGTTGTGTAAAAGAATGGATCAGAGAGGAGTTAGCTGCTGGATCCTACACGTTGCTCATCTTGCTTCCCAGAGCCTGTACTGCCAGCTCAGCACACTCCGCAGTAATTGAAGCCATTTGCAATGTTGTAGTGTGGTAATGGGCAGATCCATGTCTACCACCCACCCACAGCCTCTACCATTAATCAGAGCTGCGAGGAGTCAAGAGAGCCAGGATTTGGTTGCTATAGCAGGCCCAAGTTTTAGGCTGGAGTCAGCTGCTTTAAAGTGACATCTTGACATCTTGAAATTGACAGGTTTGGTTTAAAGGTTTTAAGTCTTTAAACTCAAGAGCTTTGATGTGAAACATTTATCAAAAGCATATAGAGTAATCCTTAGCTTTACGTTTTTAACACTTGCATTTAAGAGCAAGGACATACAGTAATTTCACTATAGCTGATCTGCACAAATATGTGCATCTCTATAAAACTTGATCAATTTAGGTCAGATCAGAACTTTCACTTCTTTTTCAAATGAGAAAGTAGCACACAAGATTAAATTACATGCACTAAAAACATGGGGAAGTAGGTTACAAGTTAAACTTAACTTTTTTAAAATACAATTTTGTGGCTTTTACGGTGCCCTGGAAGGCATTCTTTCTCATTGGATTTTTACAATCTTATTTTTCCTGGGATTTAATGAGATAGTTGAACAAGTAATGTGCAGTTGTGAAAAGGAAAGAAAATATTGCTTGTTCATTAATATTAGTGTTATTATTTTTGCAAATAAAAGTTTGACAACTGTGGCAAACATCTGTATTCAGTATCCCTACATGAACATTGTCCTGTAGTTTTTTTCAGTATGTCTGTGTGAGTCTGTGAATATACATTTTTAAGATTTGCAGTTGGATTTAGATCTGGGATTTGATTGGATCACTAGAACATGTGAATATCCTTCAATCAAAATTGCTTTGTTGTAGCTCAGGCTGCATCTTTGGTGACATCAAAACCTCACAGAATGTTTATCTCACTTCACAATGAGTGAATTGATCTTTTTTACTCTAGGAGGGCTCAAACATTTTTGGTGGATTTTTTTTTCCCCCATCAAAGACGACTTGGTTCTGAAAATTTGCCCCATAGCTCAGACATACAGTGCATGTTAGAGATTGTTGTCAAATGTTATGAACAGCCAGTCTTTGCCAGGAAGTCCTGCTGCTCTTTCAGTGCTGCCACAGCCCTCCTGGCAGCCTCGGCTCCGCATTTCCTATCAGTTTTGGAGGAACGTTGTGTTCCTAGTTCCATTTCTGGTGAGATGCACTTGTTGACAATTGCAAGTGTTGTACACAGATCTATTTAAATTTCCTGACTGACATCTTTCAGTGATGAGATCTGGTAAGGAAAGGCTTTCAAAGACAACCTGCAGTAGTTGGGAAAACCAGGAAAGACAACCTAACGTTTGTTTAAGAATTCAAAATTGGTATACCATCCACCGAACTTTATTTGACCAGGTTTGTCTCTTTTGCAAGCCCACTACAAGATCACAGATACCCAGTTACAATACAAAATCATGTACATGTAACTAATTTTCTAGTTCATTAATTGATAATTTATTGCATTTGAATTATGTCACAACGAGAAACTTAGGAAAATCGTAAATGTATATACAGTACTAAAAAATAAAACTTTTTTATTTCAGTTTTTACTTTTTAAACAATTGGTATGTTCAGTACTGTTGCCATTAATTGTACTAATGTCCTAAGTACTGTATTAAATACAATTTGATATAATGGAAAATGCATCCTTATTCGCTTAGATTTATGTTGAACAGTTGAATTTTGGAGTTTCTATGCTTGTTCATGTTGACCAGTTCGATGTTTTGGGTTTATTTTAATGTAAAAACAACTTTAGGTTTGGTGATTTGGGTATTCCCTGGAAAATTAGACTTGTTCACCTCGCAGATCTAACAATCTACAGCATTAAGCTTGCAACACATTGAAAGTTAAAATCAACAGGCATGTTGAGTTTTCCCTGGTTAATCCCTCTCCAGCGGTTTTCCACACATCCAGAGATATTGTCTTGTGGCTGAATCCCGGCAGCAACAAAGTTCCTCATCCTGAAAATAAACACTGCAATATTCCTGCATCTATTTTTATAAGAACCTCAGTCAGGCTTTTACTCTGATATGGCTCCTTTGACTTTACTGCGAGAAAAAAAGATTACTGGATTTTGAGTATATCTGAGACAGTGTAAGAGGTTTAACAGGGACACCGCCCACACCACTAAATGTAGCAGTTCTCTGTCACCTCGCAGCAGTCCTGATCTTCCTGCCATACCCAGGCAGAGAGATGCAAGGTGGAAACAAAAGGAGAGGCAGGAAGACGCTAACATCGCCCTCAGGTCCCACACTATCTGTCCTTTCCATGAGCGTGCAGATGGGAGAGGCGGAAACGTGTCTCTGCACTACAAACAAGCACCAGCCTATTTTAGGGTCACTTGTAAGTCTAGACATTTGCAAGGTACCAACCAGCGCGATAGCAGCGGATACTGAGAATTTACTTCTTTTGGAATGAGCCCCAATGATTGCACAGCTTTAGACAGGATTATGTGTGCAGAGTCTTACAATCGCTGCCTGACTTTGACTCCAGTACTTTTTAGAGAAAATGTTGCCTAACACCGCCGTAAGGCAAGAAAACAAAAACGCAGATGAAAAAGTATTTTTGCTTCATTGTCATAATAGTGAAATCTACAACATGACATGTCAGATATGTCCCAGTATTTTATGTAAAGTTCATCTCCAAGCTGTCTCCCCTTTTGCAGTAGCTGGAGGGTGAGCGACCTCGTCGTGGACATGCCATGGAGTTTGGGGATCTGCAGAGGCGGTGCATTATCTGAGACTGAAGCACAGACCCATAAGGGTCTGCTGAGGCCATGCCCTTTAATGCAGACAGGTCACTTGACTCCATTGCCCTCTCATGATTATTGGTGGCCTCCCTGCTGGCAGTCTTCATTCACAGAGATGACCTGCTGAGATTCAGGTACTCATCTGCTCATCTCCAAGTTATTATTCATCCTCTTTCCCCCAGCTGAGCTCAGAACCTGACCCGAACTCAAAGCCACATGGAAGTGTCAGGTTTTGAAACTAAAAAAGTGTGACGGGTTGGGGAAAAAATTGTTTAGGTATCGCTCCACAATGCAATTTCTGCTTACTTTTCAAAGATCTCTATAGGAACTAATGATTACATTAAAAAGATAACATGTAGAATATATTTAATATCAATTAAGTCTTCCGATTTGTGCCTTTGTTAATGGTGAGCTACATCAATCAGGCATAACATTATGACCAAATGAATAATAGTGTGCTATTACACTCTTTTCTGCTTAGACAACCCTGACCTGTGGAGGGATGTACTCCAGAAGGTCCTTGAATGTGTCGGGCAACAAGATGTCGGCAGAAGGTTTTTCTACCTATAGTGCAACTGGGTGTAACATGTTCCTCAGATAATGCACATGCACCCAACTATCAACATGATGTAAAAGTACACAACAATAGAAGTCACTAGATATATACATAAAAAATAAAATAAAGGACAAGTACCTCACTCTGACATTGTTACGGCTATTTTACTTCTACACTATCAGTTCAAGCTAAAGGTTCATGTAGAAATAGAAAAAAAATAACTCTTGCATGTTTCTTTCCCTTAAATGTTTTTTCTTTTCTTTTTATTTTGTATGTCCATGTTTCTTTTGCATGCCTACTGTGTATAATTTAATCATGTTCAATATTAATATTATTTAAAAGATGTTGCTTCAGTGAAGAACAAGGGGTCAGTAGGAGCATGCTTACTAATCTGGAGCTATGTAGCATCAAACTACAATGAATTGTGTATTGTGACACCTTTCCATCAGAACCAGTATTCACTTCTTTTTCAATAAGACCTAGCAACTCATCTGCTTTGCTCGCCACTTGCAATAGTGAGTCCATGACTCACAGCCGGTCTTCCTTTGAACCTCTTTTCACATATTCTGAGTAATGCAGACCAGAAACACAACAAGGTTGTTCTCCCATCCCACTTCTGTAAACCAGTGACTGTCTCAACAAGGAAAAATGAATATCATTAAATTTGAGAATGATACAGCCATTCTAAGCCTTCTAAATGGGGAAAAGCATTATCATGGGTCCATTGTGGTTGAGTCAGTATTCTGATGTGACTTTAGATCAACACCTTGAAAGCTCAAGGAGGGTCCCTGCTAAACCCTCACAGATGAATGGTGCTGGTGATGTAGATTGTAGTGCTTGAATTTTGTTTTATTCAGATATTGTTGCAACAATAAAAACAATATCTTTACTTCTGTTTCAAATCTCAGCTCAGATGATGGACCTTTTTTAAAGTTTTATTGGTTGGATGTTTTGTATCACTGCCTGGTTTGCTCATTTGTCCATAACCTGGATATTAGTTTTATTTGTGTCTGCTGTTGCTACTGTTCTGCTTAGCAAAACAAAAACTATAAGTTTTTCTGCTCTGGACTTTTTTGCCTGCTCAAAATTGGACTCGTTTTTTTTTTATTGTGTGTTTTTGTCTGACCAGTCTGCAAATCTATTTTCCAGTAGGAAGAGCTGCAGTTTTGAAGATGCTCTAATTCAGTCGTGTAGCCAGTAACACAGTCACACTTGTCAAATTTGCTCAAATCCTTGTTCTAACATTCTGCTTCTAACTCATCAACTTTGAGGAGTAACTGTACAGTTTCTGTTTAATATAGTTTAAACCTGATATTTCTCTACACACAAAAAGACTATCTTTTTCCCTTCAGAATTTCACATTAAATCAGACTGAATTTATACTATCTTAAGTCAGGAGTAACAAAATAATTTTAATTTGCTGTATTGAAATTATTGGATTGAATTGATGAGAGTGCCTACATACAGTGTAGACATGAGCTTTAGAGCCACTCAATGAGGAAGAAGCTATTTCTCTATAAACAAGACAAAAAGAAGCAAGATTAGTGTCTGCAAATACATAGAAGGGCAATTTTCATTGAGACATGTCCTGTGGTCTGATGAAACTAAAAACTGAATTGTTTATAAATAAAGATTATTGTTATATTTGGAAGAAAAAATAGGAAGTTTGCAAGCCTGAAAAAAGAATAACCCAAACTGTGAAGTAGGGGGTGGCTGAGTCATGAAGTGAAGCTGTTTTGGTACAGGAAAGTCACTTCACAAAAAGTAACGTGATGTAAAAGGAAAACCATGTGGAAATATTTCAGTAACATCTCTGAGCCTGGGCCAACTTTAAAACTTTCTTAAAAATTAGTGTTCCAAATAAATTATGTCCTCAATCAAATTGGCATAAGAACAACAAAGTCATCTTTTTTCTGTAGCAGTCACCACAGTTGAACGGTGTGTGTGAGAAAGGCAGCCTTCAAACCTGACTCAGTAACATCAGCTCTATCAGGAGGAATGAACCATAATGCCCAGCAAACTACTGGGAGAAACTTGTAGAAGGGTATCTAAAATCTTCAATACTCAACCCACTAACAGATTTTGGTATTAAAGATAATCAATGGCTCTCATTTCACCTGTCAGAGATGATAATCTTATGCTAGATCATTGTGTGTTTCTAATGCATGCTGCTGTCTGATGGCTGAAAAGTGACACCATATATATCAGATGAAGCAGGATGTTAAAGATGACTTTTGTTCTCTTTAATCCAGGCATATTGAGATTTGACCCCTGTCTGAGTCCATTCTCTCTATGGATTTGGACCATTTCAGAAGTTGGCTTTTTCAACTTCCCAAGGCAATCCTTGAACAGCTGTTAGTGTAATTACCACACACATGGAAATACCAGAATGTCCCCGATTCCCTGGATTACAGTACAAAGCATTAAAGCATTGTCTGATGCACATGCAGACATATGAAGATGCAGACATGCACTCTTTCTTTGTGGAATCTGTTGAAGTTTGCAAGTTTAAAGCACACAGGGTTTTCTTCTTGGAATCATAGTTGTGAATTTGTCCTCTTTTTTTTTTTTGTTAAGGGAGGGAAAACTGCAGGGAATCAGTGGTTGTCAAAATCTTAGAAGTGATATTGTCATACCAGCCGGATGGCCGTCTGGTGTTTGTTTAAAAGGGGAGGGAAGAGAAAAAAAACAGTCCAGGCGATTGAATCATATCTTCTTGCCAATACGTCCTTGCGTTCCCACCTCCATCATTACAGCAACATGTTTTATTTTCAGCAGAGCTGTTCTCAGTGACTCACATCCCAGAGCCATGTGTTGCTCAGTTAGGCCTCAGATCCCTTAAACACAGACCAAGTGGTCAGAAGAAATGCTCTCGTAATGCACCAGAGAGTGCACTCGGAGTACAGCTCATTTCTGGAGTGTTTTGCTGGACTGAAAGCAAACCTTAAGTTTTTTTTCTCTCAATTCTTTTGCTTAAATGCTAATGAAAATCTGTGTTTTGTGTCTTCTGCACCTCCAGGTAAATGGGATTTTCAGGCCTTCGTCGAAAGGTTTACGCTTGGGGAACCAGTGGCTGCCTTGCAGTTTCTCACCCAGAACTACAAGGACTAAAGGATGCTCAAATACTTCTATCAGAATAAGAATACAACAGTACAATTATACAAACTAAACTATTTCTTCATTTGTATTGTTTCCCTGCTTTCCATGCATTAAACTGTAGAAATTCTTCAAAGCTTGCACCACCTTCTATCTTATCGTTGAGTTCAAGAGATATTTCCTCTCTGTGTTGCTCTAGCTGAAGGGTTTTTGATGTCGCCCCGTATCTCTGGTCTCGTGGTTGGGAGCAAAGGATTTGGGAGATAGATTTCAACTTCACTGGGGATTTCTTAATAGTTTCCGAACACAGACGACAAGAGAAGGAAGACGGCCCTGATATCACAACTTAGTGTGGAAAGAGTTATT
The DNA here is from genome assembly GCF_001444195.1 of Xiphophorus couchianus. Taxonomy (NCBI): domain Eukaryota; kingdom Metazoa; phylum Chordata; class Actinopteri; order Cyprinodontiformes; family Poeciliidae; genus Xiphophorus; species Xiphophorus couchianus. The sequence goes on from NC_040239.1 coordinate 21,631,741, forward strand.
CTAATTCAGGGGCCGGAAACACGTCAGGGCCAAAAAAAAGGAAGTGGGAGGTGAAACTAAGACCGCAGCTCAGCCGGATGCTGCAGTGGAACTTGAACTAAAATACTCTAGAGTGACAGGACAAGGGGGAGGGGCTGTCAGGCCTGTCATGCACCAAGTTAAGGGAACTTGCTGTTTGTGTCATTGTTTATCATATTTCCATTGACCACTCTCACCCCGACTGGAAAAAATGAGCTGCTTTCAGGTATCTGGTTTATCTGAAGAAGCAGCTGCTGAGTTTTCGATGTGTCCTTCAGTATAACTTCAGGACAATGAACCCGTTTTGAACTTGAGAGAGTTGCATAAGAGCCTCACCTGGCAGGTCTGCAGAGGATGGTGTGGGTAAACTTTTCAACCCATCCACACTAAAATGCTCTACAGACTTTACAGGTCTTTGTAGAGGATGGGTCAGACTCCCGTCCCCCGCCCCCATGAAGAATATTGGTTTCTAACCAGCAACTCTCCTCCCGGGAGTGTTTGTATCAATACCCCAGATGTCTGAAAAAGGGTGGATTTACATGAGTGACTTTGATGTTCTGATGATCAATCTTTAGTTGGTGGTTTCATTGACCCTGGTTTGGTGTCTCATCAGTGGGATAGGCAGGAGCAGGTAAAGGAGGCTTTTGTGCCTTTGGTGGATAAGCCAGCCTTGGTAACCCCCAATGTGCCCTCTCCATGAACTCTGGAAGATCATTGATCAATTGTCCAGCATGTGCTTTGTTTGCCTCCCAGACTCAGCAGTCAAAGCACCCAAGTTCACAAACAAAACAACCAAAACAATACACACGGGCCCACAGTAAGCGAGAAAACCCACTGCTTTTGAACGCACAATAAGTACCCATCGGTTCGAGTGCTGCTCCTGACCTTGATTTGCTCGTCTTATTTGACTTATAAAATCACATTTCTAACAACTGGCAAGTGGAGGATAATTCCACACTCATTGTGAAGCATGCCAAGTAGGAGAGCATTCTTCCAAAAAACACCTACTTGAATCCATCAGTACAAGACTGAAATGCCAAGATGTGCACTTCCAAATGCACTGTGCATTTTTCCTTCTCCTTTATGTTTTAGAGATATCCTGCCAAACCAGCTGGGTTTTGCCATTCAGTTTCCTCGAACGTGTTTATTTTTACTCCAAATGTCAAGAGTTAAATCTTATGATTAATAAAAATTGACAGTTATAGTTCAGTGCTGGATAGTATATACGCTTCTCACTTTCCCTGATGATGTGAATAAGGCTTTCAAGATTTTCTTTACTGAAGTCAATATTACCGTAGTTTATCATTTTTATAATCAGATCAGTTGTCTCATTGGCAAAAAGTGGTCCAATATGCAAGATAATGCTAAGAATTATTTCACCAGAGAATTTCTGAGTTACTCCTTGTTGAGAGTTGTGCTAGAATGAATTTAAGAGGAACATCTGATCAGTTAATATTCATACAGTTTATATTTCCATATCTAACTGCACATGTTGGATGCAGTTTGAATTCCTCAGGAGATTTGAGTCCTGTCTCAGAGTGAAATTTTTCTTTCATTCATCCATGTTTCTGGGTAACTGAATCTTTTTTTTTTTTTTTTATCTAAGCACATATTTTCATCTCATCATATAAAACCCCATAAAGAAGGTGACCTTTAACATGTCTTCTGGTGAAACTATTGGAAAGTTGCAACAAATGTGTGGCCAAAAGCTTCTCTAATTTTATTTTCATTTGTTTTAGTTTTGTGCGAAAAGTACTTTGCTTCCTTTTGCATTCATTAAACTCTACTAGCATCTGTGGTTATACAAATCTATGATACATGTGGGTGACCTGCACCTGTACCGTTTCAGCACCTGATTCATACAGTTATTTGCAAATGTATTCCTACTTTTCCAATTTTTTTTCATGTCAGAACTACAAAGTTTAATGTTTGTCTGTGGAGTTTTAAAGAGGACGTAGTTTGTAACTTTTGAAGTGGAGGGAACATGATACAAGGTTTTCAAAATCCTTGTTGTGTAAAAATTGAAAACTGTTCATTTGTGTTCAGCCCCCCTGAGCCAATATATTGTAGGAACCTTTGTTGCAATCACAGCAGGAAGTCTTTTGGGATTTATCTCAACCAGCTTTCCATCTGTGAATGTTAAATGTTCTTTAATTATTATTATTTATTCCTCTAAAGCATTCAAAGATAGCTCTGTCTTCTTTTGGGTCATTGTCCTCCTGGAAGGTGAACCTTTTGAACTAGTCTCCGGTCTTTTGTAGCCTCTAACAGGTTTGCTTCCAGAATTTCCTGTTTCTCTTCCATCCATCTTCCTATCAACTCTGACCAGTTTCACTATTCCTGCTTAAGAAAAGCATCTTTATTGTATCATTATGGCCCATATGCCCTATTCCTTGGTCTTAATGATTCTGTTTGTTCAATAATGTTCTAGCTGATGAAGTAGGCTGTCAGCTGTGTTGAGACTAAACTTGAATTACAATCAAATTGACTCTATTTACTATATAAATGTGTTTTTGAGGTCATTGTTAATACTTTCATTTTATTTCGAGGAATCAGAATAGAGTGGGTGGAACACAGCAAAAAACCTGAATCATTGTCTATAACTATACACTTTTCTGTGATGTAAGAAAATGTGCAAGAGTTCAATGGGTATAATTACTGTTTCAAATCACTGTATACGTACATCTAAACAAATAAAATATCATGGAAAAAATGTCCTATTTTGTGCCATTCATTTCAGAAAGTGAAACTCAAGCAGTTTCATTGTTTGAAATATTTAGAATATTTTGTTTGAAATATTTTGAGCCCTTTATTACTTGTAGTCTTGGTGATTATGTCTTAGGATAATTAAAACCCAACATTCTGTGACTTAAATATTGGAAACTCATGTTTTCACACCAATTAACATCTGCAATGGTGACCTAGAAATGGTCTCTCATTCTGGGTCAGTCACTGATGTTTTGACGTGCAATATCGTCTGCTGGTGTTGGTTCACTGTGTTTTCTAGTCAACCGTAATATCTTAAAGCACTTCACGTTTTCTGCTGCTGACAAGATCTATGAAGATGCGGATTTCATTTTCCAGCAGGACTTGGCATCTGCCCACATTGCCAAGGTTCAATTACCATGGTGTAAATTTGCTTGACTGGTTAGCAAACTGGCCAGACCTGATAGAGAATCTATAGTGTTATCAAGAGGGAGGCAAGAGACAACAATACCAAGGCCGATGTCAAAGCTACTTGGACTTCCAATACACTTCAGCAGAACCACAGGATTGCCCCCATGCCACACTGATAAAGGAATTTATGCAAAAGAAGCCCCAACCAAGTATTCAGTATATAGAGACATACTGTACATACTCTTTAGAAGTCTAACATTCCTGTTTAAAATATTCTATTTTAGCGATCTTGTATAATAGTCACAATTTTGAGGCACTGAATTCTGTGTTTCCATTATATATACACCATAATCATCAAAATTACAAGTAATAAAGGCCTACAATATTTTACTCTATGTACAAATAATCTAAGTGAGTTTCACTTTCTGAAATGTGTGACAAAAATACTGAACTGTATGACATTAAGATTTTTTAGATGTAAGAGATTTTTTAGATGTACATTTATGTCAACATCTCTTACCATATGTGACCGCTATCATCTTTAAGTTTCCTTTATGTCTGATAAATTAATGAATTTATTTCATTAATTTATGAAAATTAAGGAGAAAATCCACAGTGTACAATCATTTAAGTATTTTTGAATGCATATTGTTCTCCATATTTTTATTACATTCTATGTTCTGAATAAAGTTGTAGATTATGCTGGTGGTCTGCATTTTAAGCAACTTATTGGTCGTGTTTAGTTTTAACTAGATAATAGCGGTGAACTTATTGCACTCAGTCAATATAAAATGAAACAGCATTTGCTCAGTTGTTTGTCCAGGTGGGTATGTTCATTTTTGTAGCTGTTTCACCAACAACATGGGATCATTTTAGCCATCTTGATTATATGTGGAAAGAAAAAACAAAACTAATTTGACTATACATCCATAGTGCCTTGGAGGTTTTCCACAGCACTTTAAAATGGGCCCCTGCTTCCATGGAATTCCCATATGCAAAAGAGCTGGGCGATGCGCTTTGAGCCAGGTTATGCCACAAGCCATTGACAAACAATACAGGCCCTCCCCCGTGTGACCCGTCTCACAGTCGAGGAAACAAGCCTGCAACAGGTAAGTGTTCCAGCCGGGGTGGCCAACTTTCCAACCGCAGAGATACACACACTCTCCCCCTCCCCAAGGTAAAACATCACAGTACAGAGTCCCAGGCCACACCTGGGGATTCTCTGATGGTTTGCATCCATAAACATGACAGGGGACACCGCTGTTTTTTTGAAAGTCTGTGTGACAGTACGGCTCAGGTAGCAATACTTATTCAAACAGAGTAACAGGAAGATGAGGCAGCAACTTTAAGGACCTAAAACACACACTGACACACGCAAGCCATGTGATTATTCTGCAAAGGTTTATATGGTCAAGCTCTTCTTTGTTGCTTTAACATTTTAAATACAGTTTTAATAAGGATCTTTGTTTCATGTTGGAGTATAATAAGTCAAATCCTTAGCCAAAATTCAATACTAAAAATATATTTATATGAAAATAGTAAGACCAGCCGGGCTTTAAATATGCAAACATTTTAGATTAAACTTATGAATGCAATTGCCCTTGAATGCAATTTGATTTTTCCCACATATAGAGGTAAAAATGCAAATTTTGATGGTTTCACTGTATTGAGAGCCATTACCTTTGATTAAAACTAAAAAAGTAACAAACAGTACAACTGCACCTCACACAAAATAATACAGATTATAGTTATCTGTAACATATATCAACAGTTATTGTTATTTTGACTCATAGATTCAAGCATATAAGAAAATATGACAGTAGCCTGCTAATTAGCCAAACTATTTGCAGTTCTAGCCAGCCTCTTTTGTATATATATCACTCATAGTTTGCCATCTGTACTTTTAAACAGTGTTACCTTAATACAACTGTTGTCTGGTGTATCTTGAGTTTTCAAAACATAAAAATCTGTGCTCTTTGTGACCAGAAATATTTACAGACATTCGGTAGCTGTTTCTCAGTCAGCTGATTGGTAGTACACAGAAATACTTACCAGATTTTAAACTGTAACTTTAAACTATGGAGTAACTATGGGATTGTTTTGAATTTAGATATTTTCGTGGTGGGCAATTAGGGATGGAAATGCATTTGAAAAAAAAAAACAGAATATTACAAAAAAAGATCGGGCTGTGTAAGAAAAAAAAAACTTTATTGTTGTCATTCTACTTTACCTACAGTGATCAGACCGTACTTAGCTACTACAAGAGGCAAGCTTGAGTGTAAAGACTTGCATTTGGTAATGAGACATGCAGGATCAGCGACTGCTCTGTTTGTGTAAGCCCCCCAAACACCAAGCATGATTCAGACTAATTCTCCCACACACTGTTTACACTTATGCTTCATTGAGTATTATTAATTTCTTAGGTCTGTGTATGCAAGCACTGACATGCCATTAAATATTTTCTGAAAATATTCCAAAGGCCTTTGTTTTGTTTGTCTTTTTTACAAGTTAACCACATATATAATATAAAATTAGAAAATATTAGATAATATCTTCACCTCAATTTAATAACCACTTCTCATGACTAAATAAAGTTGTTTTTTTCACATTGGTTATTTGTCCCAACAATTTTTGTTTATGTATTTATTTTTTGTGTGTGTGTGTAACCAACTAATTTATAGAGGGGGCTTTTGTCAAACTCACCAAGTATATGGTTTTGTTTGTTTTTTCACAGTTTGCATCCTGGTAAAAATGCGAACCATGACGTGTCATCCACTGTCATCTTTTTAAGCGCCTGTGGCTTCCGATCACTTTTCCACTACTACTACTACTACTTCACCCGGAACTCGCATGTCCAAATACAGACATGGATGGGCGGGGCCGGACACTGCCTTATTTGGAGTTTCCACTCTGCCTGTTACTTGGACTCCAAGTCAAAGCAAGCCTGTGCAAAGCTTTGCAATATTTACAAGCGATTAACTCCGTCAATTACTGTCTTTGTTTGACAATGATGCTGCTTGAAAAGGAGTTTGGACGCAGCTTTCTGCAACACAGTGCCACATAAAGTGTGTGCAAGTTCACAGGGAGAGGGGGAGAGAGAGAAGGAAAGAATGAGGTTGGGAAAATGGGAACACCATTATCCAAAGTTCTGTCTGAACTTTTCGGGGCAAGATGAGGCGTGATTGTAAAGTCAACAGAGCATGTTTTAATATCACGATATAATATATTGTGGGAAGACAGTCGTAAATGATGGATAAAGTTCATTGTGTGAGTGACATGCTTTATAGCCACAACACTCTACAGAAGGTACCACAAGAACTGAAAATAATCAAGATTATGTGCTGCCATTATTTTTACAAGGCCAGGGAAGGAATAAAAGAAGGACGCAGCTGGGTGCGCTATCTCGATTTTTGTAAACTTAGATATCTCTCTCGGAGTCTTTTGCCTCCACTATAGTTTCCACTGACTGACGCGCGGAGAGCCTGCTGATGGGCGCCCATGTCCATATATGGTCATCTACGTCACACAAATGTTCCATCCCCCTATTTAACACGGGTAGACTGGAGTCCCCTGTCCAGCTCCAATAGAGCACGCAGAGCGGCTCCTCTTGTTCAAGCAACACCACCATCATCTCCTCCTCCTCCTTCATTGATTCACAGACTTCAAATTCCCTCACAAGCAGCCTGTCAGCTTCCACAGTGATCAGATTAATAACAAGAGGCTGCGAGCGCTCAGAGAGGAGACAACCGGCGCCGCGCGTCCTCCGCGGGATACTTTGGATAGCTACAGCTCCGGGATCCATCCTGCGCCTGCCTCCTGCTTCACCTCGCCCGAGCAGCACCTGTGCGTTTCTCCGTGTGTCTACCTGGATACCTGCGCGCTGTCCTCTGTAAATGTCGGACTGAACATAACTGCTATGACAGGGAAACTAGCGGACAAGATCCCTCTTACCATGAGCAGTTTAATAAACACGATCCCCGACAGTCTCTACCCGGAGGAGGACATCCCCACCTCTATGAATATTTTCACCAGCACGGAGTCTATAAACCACTATTCACAGATGAACACAGGTAAGTTTTTTTCCCCCTCTTAATTTACAAGCTCTGTTAAAAATGAAGCTCAAAGTGCGATGAGCGGGGACGGCAACAGTTGTCTTCGGGCTTGGAGCACCTGTTTGCGCTCCCACTCTGTTGCGCACAAAGGCAGATTCCTTTACTAGCCCACACTTTAGAGAGGTCAGGTGTGTAAATCACTTAGTATACCAATTGAAACGTAGATATGGGTAGTGACTGTTTCTGATTTTATTTATTTATTGTTATTGTTTGAATGTTTTGAGTCAGTATTCCGTTGCCGAAGCGTCAGAATATGAATCACAGCGTGAAAACGCAAACGACCACAACTCATTTCGCAACTAAACACGCGGTGATTAATAATTCTAAATAATAATAGTAATAATAATAATAAATCTGGAAAAACTGTCGCGTTGTGATTTAATTTCTCAAAATCTGAGAAATGGTTGTTTTTTTTTCATGGAAAGGTTTTTGACGAAGATTACAGAAAATAGATTGATTCCTCTGAATGAAATCGGTAAGTGTGCCACTGTGGTTAGTTCATAGTGTCTCAGATTTGATATCTACTAGCAAAGGGGGGGTCAGCTACTTAAAACAATGACTTTCATTCACAACTCTATTAACACTGTTTCAGTAGGCGTGTGTGGGAGCATTCTCCTATGTGAAACACGCTCAAAGCGCATGGCCCATGCGCCACCTTATATTTAAGAAATTATAACAGCGGGCATTATTAATTGCATTCGCTTAGTTCAATATTTTTTAAAAGACGGGTTTTTTATACGTCTGTTTGTTTTAATTCTTTCTATTCTTTATGACGCGTATGATGATACAGGCTAATAATATTACAAGAAATCTAAGAGTTAAAGCTTAATCTTTAAAATGAGAGAATAATGCTGAGGAAAATACAAAATCTCTCATTTTCTACACGTTAATCTTTCACTTTAGCGACTTCCACTCGCGGGTTTATTAATCAGAAGTTCTCACCGCCATAAAATGATGAAAACACACGTAGTTTTATTTACCAAGACATAACCCTCCTTGATTTATCACAGAGGTGTGTTTGAATTAAGCATGCGCCAGGTGTTAAAAGAAACATACTAATTTTAGGCTTAATATCATTTAAATTCAAGTGAATCAGGTCACGCATGAAAGCCCTCTACATTTTTATTTATTCATGCCATAAAATATAATTATCTGCTTTATTATTGGCTGTAATTCAGCAAAGGATGGGACAGCTATCAGAGTGTTCCTGTTAAATTGTTGTTAAAGTTTACATCATACAGTGTTAAAATGACTACTTGTGAGTATTTATTTAGTGTAAATAGAGATTAAACACTAACTGTGATTTAAGAGGAAAAACCGGTGTGTCATTACGAAGAAAAGAGTACTGACCTTATTTTGTGCCTAAAATTTTATTTCATTTTCAGCACTGGTTAAAATTGAAAAAATGGGAAAAAAAAGAAAAAAAAAACCTATAAATTTAATGATAAAAAAAGTCTCTGAAGATTAACTTTTTTAATTTAAAATCCAAAAATAATAAAATGATCCCTGTGTTTTCACAGGTCAAATAATATTTTCTGAAAACATTTTTGTATTGCCTTATTGCTGCATGATTTTACTAGCCAAATTTCAGTGGCTTGTAATTGTTGAGAGCAAACATGTCTATATGGATCCCTGAAGATGGTAATAAGTATTCATTTTAAATTCTTATTGTGAAAGAATTATGGTTAAACTGCAATACATTTACCTTTGTGAGCACAACTGTGCCACAAATTCACGGCTATTGATAGGTGTGCAATTGTTTTTCATAGCATCTTTGATAAAGAAAAAAAAAGAAAAAGAAAGAAAATGAGCACGAGAGGGTGTGTGTGTGTGTGTGTGTGTGTGTGTGTAAATGCGATGTTATAACAATAATAGAAGAAAAATATATAGAGGAAACACTGAAATCTCCTTACAGATATTCCTTTTTTTTTTGCAAATGTGTCTCGAATTCCTGAGCATTGTGGATTTGGCGTCTGCCCTGATAATCCTCCCTGCTGTTAAGACATCAAATGTTGCCATTCCTCTTTGGCTGTCCTCCTAAGGGACACAATGACTGGATCACAGGGGGTGTTTAGGTCTTGATTTATGAGAGCTTGTGGGATCTGCAAGAGAGAGAGACACCACTCTCTCAGAGGCAGCACTCAAGTCACTTAACTTCCAGGTCTGACAGGGCTCACGTTTCTTCGTGAACTGTATGGGATTTTTTTGTGATTATTCTTTTAGCTTTTGTCACCTTTTGAAAAATATGCAACAAGGCTTTATTTTGGGACAAACCAGGAACTGCTAGAAAAAGTTCATTTGGCAAAATAATGTTAATTATCTAACCTTTTTTTTCTCTCAGCTTTCTTCTTAGATGATTGCATTTTAAATTCATGTTTTTAGAAACCAGGAGGATATTTTGCTCATCTTCTGTGTTGTGTTTTTTAATCCACTTTCATCTAGATAATATCATGGATCTAGGCATGGGAAGCGAGAAGACAAGCTCAGACATACAGTATGGATCCAGCTTCCAGTCCAACCGCAGTGGGCAGACTGTCACGTATCTGGGGAAGTTCGCCTTTGACACTCCTCCTTCAGGTGGCATCGGTGGCTCTGGCTGGTGCCCCGACAACAATATCATAAGCCTCGTCAGTGCGGGCATTTTGGGTGTCTCTCCATCACCCGGCACGGTAACGACGCAGACCCCGTCCTCTGCAGCAAACATGGGTGGACAATCGTCAGACATGGAGCAGGTATATGGTCCTCCGCTGCCTGCCTATTCCACGTGCAGTGACCTGTACCAGGATCAGGTCTCCTTCCACCACAGCCCCGCCACCAGCACGGCTCTCGCCTATCCTGGAAATGAATATCACTCAACGTCCAAAGCCCCCATGGATGGCAGCCTTTTTTCCATGATCCCTGACTACAACCTTTTTCATCATCAGGGAGAGGTTGGTGTCATGGAGCACAAACCCTTCCAGACCATGGACCCTATCAGAGTCAACCCTCCGCCAATCACACCGCTGGAGACCATCAGAGCATTCAAAGACAAGCAACAAATCCACCCGGGTTTCATTGGCGGTCAGCAGCACCCACCTCAGCACCATCCGCCGCCTCAGACTCTTACACTCAAACCCATCCGTCCTAGGAAGTACCCCAACCGTCCCAGCAAAACTCCTGTTCATGAACGGCCACACGCCTGTCCTGCGGAGAACTGTGACAGACGCTTCTCGCGCTCAGACGAGCTCACGCGTCACCTCCGCATCCACACGGGTCACAAGCCCTTCCAGTGCAGAATATGCATGAGGTCCTTCAGCCGGAGCGACCACCTCACCACACACATCCGCACGCACACGGGTGAGAAACCCTTCTCTTGCGAGTTTTGTGGACGAAAATTTGCCAGGAGTGACGAGCGAAAGAGACATGCAAAGGTTCACCTGAAACAGAAGGACAAGAAGCAGGCGGACAAGAACAGCGGGGCGGCCGGGAGCCACAGCACGCCGCCAGGCTCCTGCGGGGGGCCAGCGGTGGGAGCATCATGACCATCACTACATGCACCTGGACTAGACCCTAGCCAGAGATTATACAGAGACTTGGGAAGTACAGATCACATTCACTATGAAATAAATAGGTGATTCTCTTCTTCTTTGTTTACACTCTGGCTCTTTTCAGTTCCTTCTATTTTGAGATGGACGTCTTTAGTTTAAGTCAGAGGGGAAGGGCTGCTTTCCTCTTGTCTTTTAAAAGCAATTCAGAGCCTCAGCTACTGTAACATAGTGTAAACACAGATATGGGCACTTCAGCACATTCTGCCACAGAGGTCTTTGTGTATCACTAGGTTCTGAGGTGGATGTGTCATTTTTACAGAAACTGTTTTTATTGAAAGAAAGTCAGAATGCATGAGAGAGGCTGAAGAAAGGAGCTCAGTGAGAAGGTGTATTGTCTGGGATGTATGCATTAATATCATTAGGCTGTTTAAAAGTGCAATTGGTTATATTTGTGTATCGTCATGATTCTCTTAATGGTGGCCCGTGACTGTATTTTTTTGTTGTTATTTTTGTTCAAGTGTAGTGTGTTTTTTTTATATTTGAATGTTTCTTTTGTTTTGTTGTTTTATAATTATTATTTTTTTAAAGATTGTGCCAAATGTTTTGCAGTGATGCAGCCAATGTTGTTCCTTATATTTGTTCCTGATATTTGCCAAACCCAGGAGTGGCATCAGCTTAGCACAGCTGTGGAGACAATAGAAAGATCAGATTCCACACACCAGATTTAGATGAATCTGCACAATTTGTTTGAATCCAGGTTATTCCAGAATAGGTCACATGAAGCAAAACCCAATGTCTTGTCCTGTTACATGCAGAAACATGTCTGCAGCAACTGATGCCTTTGCCAATACTTATTTATTTTTAGTCACTGTGAGACACCCTGTGTGTTGTTTTTCTCCTTTTTAAAACGTGGTTTGACATTGTGTTACCAAATGTACTTTCTGTTGCTCTTTTTATTTTTTATAAATGCTCAATGATACTGTTTATTTTTCATGACTTCTGCAATATGCAATTGAGTACACAGACATATGCCACTCACACGCAAATTAAATCAACTAAGAGCACCGTTGTAGACAGACTGAACTATTTAATTAAAAAATAGTGGGTTGCCAATGAGACGTTATAGAGAAGATGAATATAGGCCGTGGCATGTCTTCTCATTTTGTAACGCTTAAACTACCAAAAGACGAGCAGAAAACGGTAAGAGACAAATAAAAAAAAAAGATCGATGTTTACATATTTTTAATTCAGAGACTGGACTGCAAATGTACGTATCCTTCTTTTTGTACAGTATACAAATATGTATGCAGGTAGCTAAAGTAGAAGTTTCACTTTTGTACTAAAATGTCAAATGCACCGCAGTTCAGTATTAAATTGTGCATAAAAGTGCATTCCTTCATGCACACTATGTAAATACAAACGTCTGCATTAACAAGAACTCTCAATTGACTGAATGCTTGTGCAGAAAGTGTCCTAAGACTTTCAGTAAAATATAATATTTTATTGTCAAAATGTTGTAGATCCCTGCAATATAGTGCCAGATATGTTGTCCTATCTTCCACTGGAAAAAAAAACCTCAGAAAGACAAAAAACAAAAGAATGGCACCATCTGTATGCTTAACAAGGGAGACCAGTTAAAAACAGCACTAATGTGTTCTTTGAATAAACTGCTTTTTTTATTTTGTGTATCTCCATTAAAGAAATATTGGTTATTTTAATTACCACAGCCTCTCAGCAGTATAAAAACACTGGTTATTTGTGAGACATTTTCCTAAATGACTGAACCTATTCATAAACAAAATACATTACGGATCATGCAAATAATTCTCACTAATGACTCCTCACTTACTTTACTCATTTTTAAACTGAAAGAAAAAGGTACTTCTTTTGTCTTTTAGCAAAACATTTTGTGTGAGCTATCAGTGACTTCACTAGGATCCAAGTGTTTCATTCCATTAATTATTACAACAAAAGCAGATTTGATTTGAGAAAATAAGTTAGTTTTACAGGAAAGACAGTTTGCCTTACTTTCACGGAGTTTAAACACTTAAAATTGTTTTACAGGCTTAGTGACAGAAATCAAAGGGCATATTTATGCACTTCAAAGATTGTTTTACACTAGTAATTGGTGGAAATCACTTTTAAAAATTGTTAAAACTATAAATAAGAAAGGTAGGAAATTCTGTGATACACACATTTGACAAGCAGCAAAGGAATCACGATAAAAGAAAAATTGGTAGGACTAACTTTGTCAAACAGGAAGCATGCTTCCTGACTTTTTTTTTTAAAGCCTGAATCTTAAACTATATTTTCAAATTTCAAAGAAAACAAGTCTTCTAATTTTTTTTATTCAACTGTTTTTGTTTTTTATTTACATATTTTATAATCTCATTTGTTGTACTTTTTCACAGAAGAAAACTGCTTAAAAAACAAACATTGTACCCATCAGCACACACAATGACTGGGCTAAAGGAGTTTAGGAACTGACTAATGCAAAGGTCAAAGGAAAAGTGCAGACAAACAGTACCACAGAGAACCCAGTGCATGCCGTAAAGAGCTCTGAAGGCCATCCTTTCTTTTTCCTGAAACAGTTTTCACTGCTCTGCTTCCTGGCAAGTATCCATTTATTTTCCAATTAATTTGGCCTCAGAGGGTTTTTTTTTTTCTAAATTCATCTACATGGTTAAATGAACAGTCCTCCTTGCACTTGTGTGAAAAGTTCAAAAGTTCGGACTGCCCACAGCTGTAAATCAATAGGTGTGTAGCATGGAAACCTATAGTTCCATTGCATTGGTTGGACATTGACAAAATAAAGTTTCTCCTTCAGCAATTGAAAAATAAAACCTGACAAACTAACACAAGTCTACAGCACCAAGTAGTTTGACAAGTATTTTTTCATAATAAAATTGTTATGGACCATGTTGTATCTGGCAACAAGCAATAACCACATAGGGATCAGAAGACAAAGAATGGACACAACATAAAAGACAATAAGAAAACAGAAGCCTTTCATTAATGCTAGTTATTCGATGTTATGAGTACAGACTGAAGATCATTTAGACCTTATTTTACTAAAAATCTTTCTATTATGTAAGAGAACATTATGTTTCTGTTGCTTTGTGTTGAAAAATGATGAAAAGATAGGTAGGGATAATAGCAAAAATATATCAACATCCAAATGAAGCCATGTAATTACAAGTCCAGAAACAATATTTAATCAACCCCACTGTGTCTGTTACACTTTTGTATGTGTTTTTGTAAATTTTGTAAAATTTATATTATCCCTCCACTACTTGCTTTCTCAATAGGTTGGCTATTATAACACAGGCTGCACAATTGTCTTCTGTATACCAATTATTGTAATATGAGGAGGCTATGAGTATTCATGAAATAACTCAAAACAAACTAATTTGAATGTAATTTCTTTCCACTAATAATTCATTATCTTATGTGCTTAATACCCTGCTGGCCAAAAGTAGGTGGCTGAAAGGTTTGCAGTTTGTGCCAACAGCATCAGCCATCATTGCGCTGAACTGGGTTGCAGGGTTGGCTGATCAAAAACAATAAATGACAACAACTCCAAAGGAGCAACAAATAAACGTAACCCCTGTCTGCTTGTAGCTGAAGGCAACTTTGTGCTAATATTTGTGCATTAATGTTTGATACAGATTTTGTGAAATTGGCCTTGTGCCAGGCACTGAGCTTTGCCTCACTTACAGCAAAAACTGAAAAAAACCAACAAAAACTAACATGATTTCAATAACATGTAGATAATATTATAGCAACTCATGTCATCTTATGGACTACAGGGTGGCGTCAGGGATTCAGCAGTGAAGCTGGTGTTAAAACAGAGTCGATGCTCACTGTTTTCTGTTGTGCTGTGTTTCCTTTCATTACCAAAATATCCTTAGGTTTGCATGTGCACGGAAAGTGCCACCCACACTTTCTGGTGGTGGCACTCCCTTTTTTTAAATTATGCATGAAAAAAGTCACATGGGTAAAAAGGAACAAACCTAGCAACAATGCAAGATGGATTACTGGAAACACATTGGGATAACTGTTCCGTTAGCTTTTTTGTTAAAGAAAAGGGGTCTTGTTCAAAGTGTTGTGGATGTCTTTTGCCTATTTAATGTTTTATTACCTTATAATAAGGTCATTTTACGAGGAGCTGAATATTTAAATTAATTTTACTATATCTTTGTGATAGGGAGATGTGCTCCCCTGTTTACCTGGCACTTCAGTTTGTTGTAATGCAAATGTTTTGTTATTTCTATGTAAGTACTTGAATAAAGAAATATATAACTTGCCTTGTGCTTTCCTGGTTTCCTGCAAACACACACACACAATTAAAAGAACGTCATAAACAAACCGTTTGACAACAAAACAACTATTTTATGAGTTAGTATATTCAATGCGCCACATCTATGACACTTGCTCAGCTGTGTTCAAAAACAACCTTAGAGGAAACTGAAGCGTGTCGGCTGAAGTAACTTCCTGTTGAACGCTCGCCAGTGAAGTGACGGGAGAGCGATGTTTCTGAGGAGATAACACTATTAACCAGGCCCAACGGAATAAAAGTCACTCAAAATGAACTGGTATGTATCCCTGCTACATTTTAGACGTGTTGCTTATGAATAAATTGTAAGTCAAGTGATTTTTTTCGCAATTCCCGAGGAGCGAATAATCGCCCGGGGCTCCGGCTATTTCCTGGAGATGCTAACCAAACTACACTAGCAACGGAGTTAGCTTTAGCATTTAAACTCCGTGACTCACAAATATAACCTTCCCTGGTGGGGTTTGTTCGTGTTAATTTGACCTAAGGTAGTCTAAAGCACATAAAACACTCGTTTATGATAGGGTAGTTTCTAGCAATATTTAGTATCGTCAACTTTGAGTGATTCTTTAATAAAGTGTACACCTAGCTATCATTACAGTGTTTCTTAGCTAACAGTTCCATACTGGCAACTTTGTTTTCGACAGCGAATCATATAAATATATAAACAATCTCCAACATACTAATAGCTGAAGGTGTGTCTGCTGGTACCTTCTAGTTTTCTGAATTCAAAGAAGTTCAGGTAGTGTTTCAAAGAGAACGGACATTTGTTGTATCTGGTGGTCAGGGCAGCAGGACCGGTGTTGTTATATTCTGGTTCTCGGGAACACACTGCTCTGTAAGTTTTACAGGTACTGGTTCAGCATACCTGAATTATATTAAGTAGCCAATAACAAACAGGTGCTGAAAGTAATGACACACAGATGAGATAATTAGAGCATTTGACTTAAGTTATCACCTTTATGCCAACTTAAATACCACATTAGAGTAAATACAGCGTTTCCCCCCCTTCCTGATTTACTATTGTTTTTGCATCTGTCATACTTAAGTGTTTCAGAACATCAAACCAATTTAAATTTTAGTCAAGGACAACACAAGTAACACCAAATACAGTTTTTAAATGGAGGTGTTTATTAAGAGGGTCAGGGGTGCAATCCATATCCCACACCACTGGTGTGAGTGACATGTCAAAATTATTTAATTTCTTTGCTGTATAATCACAGTAATTATTTTATCATGATTTCCCTACATACAATTTTAGCTCTTAAAGAAATTAAAAAAAATACTACACAGCATTTCTTATTATATTCTTATCAATTTGGGCAATTTTCCCAAATGTTGTCAAGCACTATAAAGATTTAAGAAAATCTTCTCATTCTTAGAGTATGTATTACAGTAGGAACATTTTATGCAGAGGTTATTATTTAACAATTCATTATAATTTTTTCACATCGGTGTTATCATGATTAGTTGTAGCTGTAATAGTACCAATATTTTTTATAATTTCATCAATCTGTGAACAGCACACTCTGAATGTCTTCCTATATTAAAGTATTATGTCAGGGATACATTACAGTCTAACTCCTTAACAAACAATTCACCCAAAATTGTGACTGTTATTTTATGACCAGAGAGCAAACTGTAATAGTGCTTATGCTATTTAAAGTTTAAAGTGCTTTATAGCTGGATAAGGTCGTTACTATGAAGTGTGCTGCATTGATGCTATGAATAGTGATGTATATAGTAGTTCTGTTGTAAACAAATATTTAAGTAATCGAGGAATTTATTGATTATTCTTACGATTAATCGAGTAATCGGATAAAATAAAAAGATAATATAAAACATTAGTAAATCTAACATAACAGCAGTGTTACTATCGGATATCAACATCAGTCCAATTTTTTTACGTTTGAGCTTCCCTAATAATAACTTTTCTGTAGTTTAGAAAATCAACTCGTAACAACAATAGCTCACTTTCTAAGTTAACCTGAAGAAAAATTATACGAAAATCTGAAATTCTATTCAATTTAATAATAAAAAGGCAGGCGTATAAAAAAATGTCTATACTCCAGCTTTTGGTTGAAGTATTCATCTTCAGTCAATTTAATAAATGAACTCTCACCTTGCCCAGACATTTATAGCTTTTGTGTTCATGTTAGCGACTGGATTTGACACCTTCGTTCATCACACACAGAAACATCTACCAGCTACGTTCCGTCACAATGAGCTCCGCCACCCATTTGTTGCGACTGAAATGATATAAAATAGATTTTCCGGTTTGTCCGTAAAGCTACACTTACGTTAATCATCTAAAGCGCAGCTGCCCGCCGTGTTCAGTCTATCCGCTCACTTGTTTAAATACACCTTCAGTGCTCTTCCCTGCTGTTCGCTTTGAACACCGGCCACCAGGAAGCAGCTCCGTGAGGAGAAAAGCTGTCATACTCAATGCATCGCGCCAGTCATTTTAGGGATGCCTATTGGTCTCCCAAAAAACCAATAGGCATTTGATCAATCTGGATACAAACCTGGATCAATCTATGAAATAGGATACCCTGGACCGAACTTGAAAATTGGACATTGTGCTGCTAACCCTTAGCATTCAACTACTCAACTACTCAAAAGCGGACGTGAGAGCGTTATGCAACACAAATATTTAACAAAGCTGCAAGGCAGATAATTTGCCTCAAGGAATTTTAATAATCAGGGTACTCAAATCATTTGAAGAATTGATACAGTTCTATTTGATACAACAGTGTAGTTTCTGTATAGGTCTATCTCTGCCAGTTCCTGATCGTATGGCCCACAGTGTGAATGTATTTTGCCTCCATACGTCTCTGAACTCGATCCATGTAAATAGAAATGGATCGTTAATAATAAAGATGAATTGAACAAATTGAGCTTGGGAATGTTACACTTCCTTTGGTTTGTGTTATTCACTCTTCATTATTCATGAATGCTGCACAAGAGGAAACAAAGAGAAACAAACCTTTTTCTATACAATTGTGACGCATATGCATAAGAACTAACTTTACAGTGTTGTACGCATTCTTGGTGTCATGCCGTCATTCAGTTCGGCCAAACAGTAATGACTGGCAACCAGGATTTTGCCATCATGTACTGCCAACCAGAAGGTCAAGAGTGGACAGCTCTGTCACTGAAAGGAGCTCTTTATTGTCACTGCTGACTGAAGCATTCCAGCATGGCCTGCACACTAGGGTTTATGACGTAAGAGGTTTGACTTTGGGGTCATCATCAAAACAATTCTACTTCCCAACATCTTCAACCAACCCTCTGTGCTCTATGGAATATCTAAGGTCAAATGATGCCGTATCTCTCTAATGGTGTACACTTGCAGTTTTAGTGAAAAGCCACTGGGTCTTCCCAATAATGTGTCCCCAATAAAGAAGACTGTTACGTCTTTGTTCTTGCCTACGTGCTTACGTGATGGTGGTGACGTATATCCTATCACAGCAGATATCAGATACCTCTTTAATTGCTTGTTGGTTAACTTGTTAATGGTTGAAAATGAATCAAACATTTATAGCCTCTTTTTTGTGCCTGGAAAAAAGCTCTACAAAATATTAACAGTAACATCGAATATTAGAGTTCTTAAGTTCTCATGATTGTTGAATATTTATTTCCATTTATTCTTGTTTATATTTACATAAAAAATGCTAACTGATGGTTGAGATTAAATGGCTACCTTTTTATAATTAGTTGACAGTTAAAACCCTGTTCATTTACCACAATGCTAATAAAAATTCTGGGCTTTTGATTTGTCAACAAACAGTGTCAGACATTACGATTAATAGATGTTGTTTGACATCTATTAATCGCAATTAATAGATGGGATTTTTATTTTTTACACAAATACAAAAAATTGTTGCAAATACGTAAGTACAGGGAAACTTAGATCTTTTTACTCAAGGTTGTCATACTCTGATAATCTTCCACTGAACCATGACTAAGCATGTTATCATAATTTAGAAACAATACATTCAGAATATTGCTGAGAGTGGATATGTGTCAGTTACAACAGCGATAATATCCTTTTTCAATAATTTCAATTAGTTATAATTTGCATACTTTCTAACACTGCTTTGAAAAACTGTGATAAGGATAGTGATGATAACTTTGATTATGAGCCAAAATACACCTCTGGCCAACAATTTGTTTAATTTAAAATTAGGTCTTCAGCATATTGCGAATATATCAGAAGTGCAATATCAGTATCATTATTACTCTTGGCTAATATATTCGAAGTGTTAGGAAGTTACATTTTTCATTCTAATGGACAGATTCTCACAGCTGAAGACACTGGACACAAACAACATTGTCCAAAATGCAAAAAGGTCAGAGAGTGTAGGAAGTAAAGTTGAGAAAATTGGTATATATTGCACTTGATATCGTCATTGCAGTTTTTACCAATATTATTGCTGTCGCAACATTTTCTGCTATTGGGCAGCCCTACGCAAAATTTTCCTGTGTTAAACTCTGCTGTGGCTTATTCTGTGTCAGTTGTTCTTGGTTCACAAGACCAGATTCACAAATGTTTCTCAATGTGGGAGGCCCGGCTGAAATATTGTTGTGTTAGTGAGCTTTAGAAATGGTCAGCAGAGTCTGCAATCCTTTTTTTATCACATTCTTTCTGTTTGTTCTTTTCATTTTCAAAGCACACTCCACTCTGTTTCTTTTCCACATCTCACAAACAGTTTGAGTTTCTTTCTTTTTTCTTTTTCTTTTTTTTAAGAATCTCTTACAATCTTAACCTACAACATTTTTAGATAAAACTGAAATTCCATGTTTTCTTTGTCATCAGACAAACACTAAAAGCAAGACATTTATTGTTTTACAGTGCATTGATAGAGAGCTTAAAGGGATGTTTGCAGTTTTCCTATTTAATTCTTCTAAACCGTTCAAATGCAGTTTTGGAGTTGGATTTTTGCAATAAGTACTTTTAGATACAAAACTCATCCAGCAGGAAAATATTTTAGTTCGTTTTTAAAAAAAAAGCATACAATTTCTTTCTTGATAGGTAAAATTATTATTGTTTCTTTATCAATTATTAATTTCTGTATTAGACATAGGATCTAGGAATAAAATTAATCTCTCTCATACATAGGTTATTGTTCCAAATATCTTCAAAATATAAAACACAAAAGCATTACTTTAATTCACTTTTGTCATATTTCGTGGCTATTACAAAGAGTTAAATATACCAGTAGATACTGACTGAATCTACAAGTCATTGTTTAAACTAAAAGGTCGACAAAGTTCTCATGATTCATGAAGATGTGACATACATGTGGTGAAACTGCCACTTGTAGGTACCTAAACTCATGAAGTACACTGGTTATTATTAGAATCTATATATTGCAATAGTTGAACTCAAACAATGGGATTCCCAAATGGCGGTTTAACTTCATCTCTTACGTTGGGAAAACTTATTGCAACATAGGAAGTGAACGTGGGAGGTTGATGTCATCACTAGTTTCGGGAGAACACCACTTGGTCCCCAGCCAGCGTTTACACTCAATCCCATCTCTGCCAAATTATGTTGCTGTTGTGTTCACGAATGCCCTACAAGTCTAACAGACGGCTACGCTAACATGACACTGTTGTATATCTTTCAGGTAATCAGAAAAAGGTGAGTCATATAAAATGTAGCTGACGAATTTCATGAGTTTTTTTTTCCACATTGGCTCACGCAAGGTAGAGTAACTGCAAGTGAACTCACTTTCCTTCAAATAAAAACAAAAACATGTTTATAGTGAAATGACTTATGTATTAGTTTAAATCGTAACTAAAAACAAGAAGAATACAGATAGAATCCAACGGGACTATAACATAAACAGTGCTTCCAAATAAAATAATGTCCTCATACTTGAAGCATTAGTGACATCAGCATGCTGTTTTGGCTGTATTAATTTTGCTATTGTTTCACCAAGTTGACCTCTATAATTTGACAAAAGCTGTCTTCAAAAAGCTCTTTCTGACACAGAAGCATATTCTGATTGCACAACGAGGCCTTACATCACACCCTCACTTTTCCACCTCATTAGTCTACACACCTTTCTTCTGACGCAGCTGCTGCCTCTCCCTGCCTGCCACCAGCTACTGGCCATCTTTTAGTGTAGGTGTTAGACCATTAGGCACATGATTGAAAGTGTGCAGACAACGATCTTTGTAAAATGTGTTTTTATTTTTCCGGTTTTTTTTGTGAATTTCAAGAACACTATGCTTGTCACCATCTCATTAAGGCAAAGGACAGATTTTTGAACTGTGGGTTAACAATAGCTTTTTGTTTTTTTTACCAAGAACAGTTTCGTTTCTTTTTCTTTTATCAAAAACAGTCCCAATAATCCTTTTGTGGTTCAGTACCAGTACATAAGATGTTTCCCTTTATTGTGAAAATTGCATGCTTGATACAGCTTGCGCAAAAACAGAACATTTTGTGCCGTTTCTTTGTGCTAATTGCTACTATCTTCTTGAATAGCAGCTCGTGGGTTCTTGCCTGACATTCAGGAGAAGGCATGATACCCAAATACACAATAAGCATCTGTGTTTGATTGCCAGCTGGGGTCATCATGCAGCGCAACCACACAGAGAAGAGGGTACAACCACTTCTGTTGAGTGATATCCTTTTGCTGTGGAAGCCAGATGTGATCAACGATGACATGAAGTTAATGTACATGGCACTGACTGCTTGTTTGAGAAGAACAGAGATTAACAGCCTCCTACTGTCTGCGTTAAGGAATCCTCAGACCAGTCCTGACCTCTGCTCAGACATCATGTTACTGATGACAATCTTAGCATTCAATGATCTCACCTTTTTGGTGGTCATTTTCCACTTGCTTGTGTCTGTCACCTCTCATTGCTTTTTTTTGGTGTCGTTCCAGGATGCCCTTCAAGATTGGACAGCCGAAAAAACAGATTGTCTCTAAAACTGTAAGTCTCTAAAGCAAACATTTTAACAGCTGAAGTGGTGTTATTTATTTGTTAGGTAGTTTTTTTAATTTTCACTAATATAAAAATATATCACACAGATATTGTCGATTTAGAGCTAGAGGAATTTTTGGAGAGCAATTTGTCAGAGCCATGTCAGGGGGACAGAGTTGATTACCTTGAAGTTGCACTGAGTGGGTGTTCCCCTTAGTAGCAAAACCACTTCCACTGTAATGGGTCTGTGGCCCAGCAGTCCTTGTAAGACTTGGTTTCCAGCTTCCTGTGCCATCCAAGGTAAAACCATGGAGTGGGTTACATGCAGCGCCGTCAGATGATCCACTTGTGACATTGTGTGAACCATTTCCTGTATTGTTTTTGCCCCCGTGTTTAAATTCAGAAACCCACAAAACCACAAGACAGGAAGTCATTATGGTTGTGTAACTTGTTTGACATGTTTCAAAGTGGCGATGGACAAGCCATTCAAATGCCTAATTAAGACCAATTTGTATTTCTGTGTAAGTCAACTCAGTTTGTCCACCTTCTTCAACAATGCTGTCTGGTTTTGGCATTCTGGTGTGACTAGAAATGAAAATGAAATCTACAATAGCAACTAGAAATTTTTCGGTTGACCATCTAAGTAGTATTTAAAGAGAAATTATTTTAAAAAAAAAAAAAATAATTAAACAGGTAACTGTCCTTTTTTAAATCTTAATTCACAGGTTTAATAGTGTTTGAGGGTAGATTCAATTGAGGTTGTCACCATTGCTAATGACATATTTTTAAAAAATGAAACTATCATTTTTTTAAAATATAAATCTAGATGCCTAATTTCCAATTAAGTTGTCTTTTCCCCGGGCGTGCCTAATGCTCCTGAATGTGGGGGAAAAAACAGCCACAATATATGTTTAAAATGAGTTGATAATCTAATCTAAATTGCAGTAACACCTTTTGACTGCCATACATTCTGCATTATTAATTGTTATACAATTTCTATAGGACAGTCATAGAGTCAGGGTACACCATACTGGGTTCCAGTATGCGTAGCATCTAGAGAATCCTCTAAACTTCTGCAACAACTATAGTGCAGAAGCTAAAAACAACTAGTATTATTATTAATGAAGGAGATGAGTGACTAAATGGACAAACTTTTTTTTATATTCAGACACATTAGTCCAAAATACGAATGCTGGTAAGGAAACATAAATGCAACTAATCCCAAAGAAAGTATTGATGATGTATTGCAAAGTAGCAAAATCTAAATTTTTAGCTGGTTGATGATTCAAACTATTTTTCCTTCTAACACAGTTAAAGTAGCTTGTAAACCATCAGTATGCGTAATATTAACTTTTTTCTTTCTTCTGTTCTGAAAATTCCTGACAAACTTCCTCCTATTGTATTATTTGGTGATTAAATGTAGCTGACTGGTAGACCTGTATATGTGAAAATTTGGCAACATTAATGTTTTTAGTGAACACGTTTGTATGAATATTTCTTTTTTTAAATTTCTTAAACCTTTTAACAATAGTTGCAGCTGTTTTTCTCCAAACCGCTGTAGGTGCAGAGAAGTCCCTGGCTGTAGTCTGCAGCACTACTAGTGTTTTTTTGTGTGTGCACGTAGGTGTGTGTGTGTGCGCGCGCGTGGGGATGCACGTGTGTTCTGTGTGTGTGTGTGTGCATACGCTGCATACCAGTTTGTCTTCAGTCATTGTTCCATTCAAAGCAACCAAGGCAGATAAAACGTTTGCCTCACTGTTAAATAAGCCGGGTTATATAAGCTTTCAAAAGTGGTTTTAAACTTTAATTTAGCTGGAAAAATAGCAGTTTGGACACTCTGTCTAGCTCTGTTGCAAACCACAATAACACAAGTACCATGCATGACCATATGATGAGATCACGCCTTAAGGGCCGCTGATGAGCAGACAGAAGTGACAATGAACTGTAGGTTTTTTAAAGCCGCTGAATGCCAGGGTCAGAATCGAATCTGGTATCCGTCCGCTACGTTCTCCAGTGGAAAAATGCTTCAGGTTTCAGTTTTAGTTTGCTTGATAAACATTCTGTCTGTATGTGTTAGTGTGCAGACTTTGCTCAGCTGACCACTTTGTTTTTAATTCCATTGGTTTTAATCAGTTATCCTTTTAATGTTAAATTTACATCTTAATAAATTAAACAAACTCTTAACCAATTTTTCCCATTTTAAGTTGACTGTCTGTTATTTCTTTTTTAGGTTGAAAGAGACTTTGAGCGTGAATATGAAAAGCTCCAGAAGTAAGTTTGCTTATACAAGCACTATCAATAGAGAACATTATTGATATTTTATGTGTAGCATTTTTATCCAGTTGATTTGTATCATTCTAGTATTACTTTTATTTGCAGTAATATATGCTTGTTTTATTAATCATTATGATAAAATTATTAAGGGCAAGTTTGTAAAACAATTTTTTTGTGCCATTGCTTTGGTGAAAGGTAGTTTCTTGCTCACCAAATCTGTCTTCTTTATATTTTTATTACTGTTAGTTTTCCTTTTTTCTGTCTGATATTTTTATTGGCTAAATATTTTCATTATAGTGTCAAGTTTGTAAGCATTTCAAGAGCATTGTTCAAATTTGACTGGTTTTGTGTTGTATACATGATGATGTACAAAGGTCTCTGATAATTTTACATAGTTTTAAAATTAGTTAATTTTTTAGTAGTCACTATTTCAGTGTGTTTATGAAACTAAAGAGACAGAAATATATAGCACTTAAAATCTCAAAATCACTGCAAGCAGAAACTCCCCGAGGGCCCTGAAAAATGAGTGGGAGCACAGCTTTCCACTCAGGTTTTGTTGAGTAGGAGGGCCCTTTATCAGGAAGGTGTGGTACCAATAAACCTTATAGATGAGTCAGAGCAGCGGGCATGTGCAGACATTTAGGTTCTCCACCCTAGAGATCCATATCAACACAGTACATCCATGGACTACAAGCAAAACACTTTCTGACATTTATCTTATCTGCATTTTGGCAAGCCATGCCTGCCTTGTGCAACTTTTGGAATGGTTATCAGATAACATTTTTTAGCTTTTTTAATAATTATATTATATTTTTTGATAAGTATATTTTATTGGTATTGGTATTTGTGTTATGATATTTTTAGTAATGTTATACTATAAGTTTGATGGAAATATAAATTTTATAATGATTTGCTGATAACAGAAAAATCAGCAAACAGCTTGTTGAGAACATATGTAGGCACATATAATTTATTTATACATTCATATATGAATGTATAAATCACATCTAGTCTGATGCAGCAGCAGGTTGTACCTTATTTCAGGAAATATTGACAGCAAGGCTTTAAACTAAAGGCCCTTGCTCATCATAAGGGGCTCCAAAGATAATATTCCTCTGTCCCAAGCTATGTTGAGTGATAGTTTAACTCCACCCACTGACTGACTAACAAATGATGACAGTAACCATCCAATCTTAAACAGAGCAATAGATCAGGATCCATGATGATGGCTTAAAATAAATCTGACATGCATTTCCAAATGTTCTGGAATCATCAGACGCCACCCAGGGCATTTGTGCTAAAAAAGGTTTTAAAAAAATGTGTTTGTGTGATTCCGGTCTTTTAATAAGTGCAGTTTCATAAAGATTGAGACTGCACAGGCCTACCATGGGCGCATTGGTGCAAAGAGTAGCAGCGTTACCAGTAGGTCACCCCATTAGCACCTTGTGGAAAGAGAGTCAAGGCTTTCACCTGGTAGTCATCCAGAAAGGCTCGCTCACTGTCACCAAGTAGAGAGGACAGCAGTATTGTGGAGACATTGTAATGGAGGAGGTGGTAGTAGAAGACAAAATTGTGAGTGTATGGACACTGGTCTTAAGCATTTCTGGCTTCTTTACACAACAAAATGGCTTTACCCATCATCCTGTAACTTCAACTTGAATTCCCTGGCCTCATATTTTGATCCTTTTGCATTGCAGGAATCTTTCAGGAACTCTCATAGATTTCTGTGCTAGTTTTTCTCCTGGCTACATTCCCACTGTAGGAACCCGACCAAAAGAAATACATCCCCAAAATGACCCTAAAAGGAAGGCAGGACTTTATGGACTCTTAACTAAAGTGAATCCTTGTGATGGGATGGTGCTAATTATGTTTAACTTTGATCCTGCACAGATCAGAATTGAATGTCCACAGCATTTAATCTCCTGGTTTTTTATAACTGCAGATCATATTCCCTGCTAATTTTCATTAGCGATATCTTGTATTTATATTTGCAAACAGCATTTAAACCCATCCAATCCATGCTGAATATCACAGAGACAGGTTACAGAGGTTGCATTCAAATATAAAGATACAATCTGACAACCTTAGTGAAAAGCTTTAATTAAAGGAGCCACGGACTTTTGCTTTCAGGGTAAATGCGTAAAAAAGAAGGTAACACTCTCAGTAAGGCATTTTCAGACTTTTAAAGTAAGAATATTTTTTAGCGTTTATGTTCTGAAATGCAGATTAAAGTGATCACAACTCACCAGGATTGTAGATTATTTACACATTTTAAGTGGAGCAAAAGTAGTATTACAAAATTTATTTTAGTTGGAAGTGATTTGAATTTGATGTCAGAGTGCAAACGCTATTGGGGTATAGAATAATGATTCTGTGACATTAACTTCAAGAATTCATAGTCAAAATGTGCCTTTTGCATTTCTGACCTCCTGTTGCTCTGTTTCCAGTTTAAAGAATAAATAAGTTTTATTTGATAAGATTTTTCTGTTTTTCCTCTTTGCATTCAATAGAGTTAGGTGCTTAAAGTTGTTGCATTTAAACAGATATATGAAGAAAGCAGTATTTCTTAATATTTATTGCAAAGTCAGTAGCAATTTTCTTCTAGCAAGTAGAACTCAAAATACATGTAAAATATTAGCTGCTTAGAAAAATTACCCTTGGTTTCTTGTTTTAATGCTGCTTGGTTGTACATTCAGATGTTCTCAACAGGTGGTTAATTCCAGTTAAATTTTCACACAGGGCTAGAGTCATTTGCTTTTTAAAATTTGTAATTTAATTCATTGTTTGTTTACTAAGGTTATTTTTCTCTGATGTGAAAACTTGTTTAATGATCTGAAAGGACTTAAGTGTGACAACAAAGCAAATATAGAAGAAAGCTATAATCAGTCAAATACCTTCACATAACACTGAAAATAAGTAAACATCTTAAATAAATAATTAACAAATTGTAATGATTTTATAAGTATTCTTTTAATCATTTATGATTATATTAAGCACCTGTTAATGTGTTGATTTGCCATTCTATGGAATTATCTGTCAGCTGCTGGATATTTGAAGCTCTAAAATGATTTCCTCCATTTTCGAGATCCAATTTCTCAAAGTTTTTGTATTTTTCTCTAGTTCTAACACCAGAAATCCAATGTTTTAAAGTAGCACTTATGGTGTTTTTCATTTTTATGATATAGTCCTATAAAAAGATGGAAGGACTGATGGGAGTGAGCCCTTACATCATTGCATTTTTTGTCAAATCAAGAGAAGTGATATGATAGCTGTCTCTTGGGAGATCCTAAACCCCCTTTTTGCCTTAATTGATGTAATGAATGGCATGTGTTTTCATACTCAGTAGTCTGGTAATTGCCTTTTTTAACAGCATCAGTGTAATATGTGGAGTGGAATGATTGAAGATGTTAATGTTTTAGAGCAGAAATGTACTTTACAGTGCTAAAAAGATTCCCTGTACTGGTAATTAGCCAACAGATTTTATGCGGAGGCAATGAAATGTTTAATTTTTTTCTTGAACTATATTTTGTTTTAAATTAGTTTCATTTTCTATGTTTCATCTGTTTTGATTTATACATGAACAAGTGAAAAATAACTTATTTTGTACATAGATTTTTTTTTCTGCACACTTGGTCCCAGATATATCATAATTTTTTATTGCATCATATAACTAGATGAGGAGTTATCTGATGAACGTTCTCCTTCTTGTCCAACAGGCTTGAGGATCAGACAAAGAAGCTTCACAAAGACATGAAGAAAAGCACAGAGGCTGATTTAGGTGTGTTCTTGTAAAATACTTGTCTTATCATTAGATTTTCCATTCAGATCCATCCACTTGTTAGCCAACGTACTGGATGTTACTTAGCAGGTTTTACCAGGATCCTAACATTCAAGTGGTTATTTTTTTTTCTTTTCTTTTTTTTCTGTGGTGTGTTAACGTGACAAATAAAACAAAAGGCGCTTCCGTGTAAATCCTCCTTTTCAAGCTCTTCTACAATCTTGTTGCCATTGTATTTCATCTTACATTTAGTGCACTGCTCAGTTATGGCTTTGATTTGTATATCGTCTTTGCAATCATTTGTTTTTGCACTTGTCTGCAACAGCAACCATGTTTACTCAACATGTATTTGCTTTTTTTGTTGGTTTTGGATTTGTGTGTTTGTGAAGTAGCAGTAGAAATGGCCTGTGGTAAGAAGTCGGTTGTGGGGGCGGTGGAGCAGGAACGGATAGAGGAGCAAGAACCTCCTTCATTTCCTCTCCTTTGTGCTCTGGAATATGGATGTTTGCATCATCAAAGTGTCATAGCTGTCAGGGCCTCATTATTGTTAATGGATTCCATGTGCTGCTCAGGTCCCATCTCCACCAACTGTTAACCCAGCAAAGAACCAGACCTGCCCTGAATGTCAGTGCTGTAATAAACAGATGACTGTTGGTTATGTTAGCCATCTTTGCTGTAGTCAAAGGTAGCGATAGTCTGATCACACATATATGATCAGGGGAAATGTTAGGGTTACATTTTGAAATTACAAAGGATTAGTAAAGCAGCAATGGTAAATTGAGTTTCAGAAGTACTCATACCATTCACATGTTCACATTTCGTCACATTGCCTCCTCAGACTTCAATAGTTGCTCTGATTAATGCTCTTCTTGCGTGGCCTTGTAACTCCAGTAAATTACATTGAAGTTTGTGATAGTAATCTGGCAGAGTTTGATCTGGCATGAGTCTTTGTGTAAACACCCTTTTTATTCCAATGAATCCCTGCCTGCAGCCTGGCAACCCGGTTATGGTGCAGGTCTGAGACCCCTACTTAATTTTCCATGGACAGACTCAAACTCTGCTGACCTGGTCTGCAGCCAGTAGTTCTTGTCACACGCAGCAACCTCTGTGAACTCTGACTACCATTGCCAACTGCAGTCCTAGGCGGTTGCGTCTGAGTCTGCCCATGGAGCAAGTGACTCAGTACAGAGATGGGTAAATAAACATGGAGGATTGCCAAAATGGAGACCTGGCCACCCAGCTAGAATGGAAAATCACAGGGCAGAGACAGCTGAGTGGATATGACTAAGTTTTAACAAAAAAATGTTTACATCAAGCACCCTGTGTGAACTGTTTCATTTTTCTCCATTCTGACATTTTATACATTAAAAAATACTAATAATTTACCCACCTTTTGAATTGACTCTTCTACAGTGACTGATTAGTTGGTGTTATCAGTGAATTATTCACAAATGGGACAGTAGTTATTATAATTGTCTCCGGGGGAAAATGCAACAAGCATAAAGTTAGTTTCAGTGCAGGTCTTCTTTTCACCTTGTAACCCCTGTGCACATGTATCATAACAGCACCAAACAGTCACCAAACCAGTTTTAGCATTTATTTGTATTATCTTCTCTATTTCCGAGCCAGAGGGAAAAAAACGCTTTTCTCAGCAGCAGTAAATGGCTTCATGGAGACAATCAACCAATGAAAACATTACAAATGCCATGTTTTACTCCTTGTTTCACTATTAATCTGTCTAATTTAGGATGAAAAATACAACACAAAGTTACGTTTATTAAAAAGTTGAATTAGCAGTGGATAACATAAGCTCGCCATCACTTTATCTCCCCACTATTTTGATAACACCCATCATGTAGGCTAATGCATTGAATCGCTGATATCGCAGATATTTTCCACCAAACCCATGCACAACAATTTCAGTATCAGTTCTTAAGCGCTACTGGTCTTTCATTATCACCAGAAGTTATCAAAACATCCAGCTTTATCGCTTAAATCAGACATTGGGATTAATAATTAATTGACACACTGCATGTTGTAAAAATCTGTCCTAATAAATTAAAATGGAGATATTAGGACACCTGTTTGCAGATATAATGAAATGGGATTTGTTTTTGTAAACTGTCTCCCTGCACTTTGATTTTCTCCAAAAACTGAAAATATGACAGTGGGAGGATGAAACATTTAGTCCAAGAGACATTTTTAGTGATGTGGTAATCTGGCTCCATGCTGGTTCTTTGGCTTCGGAAAATCAAACTGGTTATTTTTATACAACCAGCAAAGAACTGACTAAACAGTCCTGGTTTTTAGCCCTGGAGTGAGCCTCTTTTGGTAGAAAAGAGAAAAACCCTAAAAGAAGCCCTAATCTGCAATGTGCTCTGTGTCTTAACAAAGTGCCATGTGTGCAGATTAACAGTAAATTTTGCTGTGAAGAAACATGGCAAAGATTCTTGGTGAACTGGTGAATATTCAAAACGGCAGGCATCCCTGCCAACCTCTGATTTTTTTAAATTATTTTTTTACAATGGGGGGCAGCATTGTTGCCATCTTCCTTTTGCTTTCACTGAAGCCTTTAGATACCCTCCCACATACAGGATTCATGCACTGAAAAAAGCGCTTAAAGCCTTTTTGACACAGTTATTTGGCAATGTTTTAACAGTGTTCTCTGTCTTGTGTATGTATGGCTGTCAGCCATGTCTAAAGCAGCAGTGAAGATCTCTGCAGATCTGCTGAGCAACCCACTGTGTGAGCAGGACCAGGCCTTCCTCGACTCCATGACTGCTTTAGACACAGCCATGAAAAGGATGGATGCATTTAACCAGGAAAAGGTGAGATTTATTCCTACTAAATTTCACTGTTTTACAGTCTTTGTCGGCTTTGCCTTGGCATTCACCATTAAAATGACAGTTTTATCAGGTTTAGTATTATTGTTAGACATGCATAAGCGAAAACTGGACAGCATTCTGTTAAATTTGGATGTTTTTATATTTATCTATATTGTGTAGCCTGTGGGCTAAGACCTATTTCTCTGTGTTTCCTCCTTTTGTGTTTTTTTTTTTAAAGTATCTATTGTATTGTGCTTTAAAAGCTCAAGGTGCTGGTTATCAGCTGAGAGACTGATGTTTCTGACTCGCTGGTGTCCAAAATAACTCAACAACAATAGTGGGGCTTTGTCTAGGGAAGAAAACCTGCTACAAAACTCATAGGAGTTATTCACTGCCTATATGTTACTTCATATCTTCTTCATATTTATATATCATCAATTAAAAATAGTAGTGGGACTCGATTAAAATGATGAGCGAGTTAATTACAGAGTCTATAATTAATTGATTGCATTTTCATCAAAAATTGTTGGTAAAATAAGCAACATTTTCAATTGAAAACCCCCTTTTTACTACTAAATTGTTGAATAAATAGACATTGGAGATCACCAACAAAGATATCTGTTTTTAATCTATTATGGGTGCACAGAGCTATCATACCCATTCAGCTTCAAGTGTTTTTGGAACCAATGATCATTCATGGAAATTCTTTAAAAAAATTAAATACTTCTTTAGAAATGCGGACTATGAACTTTGACATCAACGTTGAGGACGTCTGTGCTTGTTGCAACACGTTGTGCGTTGAGTTGGTGTTTTTAGGCTTGAATAGCTTTGGTTACAGGCTAATAACTTATACATCAATAGTCTCTTCCAGCGTCCCATCATATTATTTTCTTTGAAGCAAATATTAAACCCCAAAGGGTCAAGAGAAGTGACTTTGTTGACCATCGCTGTTTGCGAACATCAAATTTGCAGTTTATACCACAATATCTTTGTTTTTAAACATTTTGTGTCCCCATGTGTAATATTCAAGTTTTCTGAGAAACTGAATTTTGAGTTTTCATTAGCTGTGAGCCATAATCTTAATAAAAATGTATAACCCTATATTTACAGAATTTGCAGATTTTTAATGTGTGTTCTTACCGTTTTCCATAGTTTCCTCACAGCTAATCTGAGATTGATAGATAACTTTCCACTGCATAGAGTAGTCTTGGTTGCCCTTCCACAGTTTTATTTCCATTGACCTTTTCTGTATATTTGCCCGGCGTTCTCCAGTTTGTGATTATAATCATTGCCACAGGTACTTATAATGTGAATCATTGTAGCAGTGCATGTGTGCATCCTTAAGGCAGTTCTCTCTGAAGGGTAGACACTTAAACAACAAACAATACAGGGCAGAGAAGGGGAGATCATGGAAAGGTATGTACTTTTTTTTTTTTAAAGCTTTGTTTCTTGACTCATTGCCCAGCCAGAAGGTGTTCAGGGCTTTTCACATTTGTTATCTTAAAATATTTCCTTTTGCTTCCATATTTTACTGTCAGCCAGAATGATTTCATACTGCAATGGTAAACCACATGGAGAAAATAATTATCTTTGCAAGTAGTAGATAATATAACTTTTGCTAGAAACCATCACGTAATATTACAAGAATCACATATGTCACCTGGAAATGTATATATTTGCTTTTGAGGGCATGGTATACTTTTGGTGTTTTTCCTTTTCCGTTTTGCTTCTGGAAAATCAAACCAATGATAACATATTAGAGGGAAACAAATCAGTACAACACAGCAGACACTTTTTTAGAGTTTGCTCTTGACATTAAAAGTCTTAAAAATGTGTGTATTAAATACTATTGGTTAAAAATGCCTTACAAATATCAACTTCATTTTTGTAGCACTTTGCGTAAAGTGCTACAAAAAACTCTTCTGCAACCATTTGCTGTGCAGCAGGGATTAGACACAACTAAGAGTAAAAAAGTAATGCGTCATCAAAAGAGTAAAACCACACTGTTAATTGGTAGGTTTAGATCAAACTTAGGATAAAACTGATTTGTAAAACTCTATAAGAGTTTTACAAAAAAGTTAAAAAAAAAAGAAGAAAGAAGGAAATATTAAATCAATATTAGCAAGGGCTCCATCACCTCCGTTTGGCTCTTTGAACATTTAAAAGCATCTTTTTGCTTGAGGTCACTGATCTAAACCAAACCTGTTTTGTATCAAAAGTGCTGTCTGGATTTTCAGATGAACTAGGTTGTGGTTCTGACTGAGGCATCAAGATGTTGTTATATTTTGATAATTCTAACAGATGTAGAGCAACAACAACATTGCAGGAAGGGATTTATCAGTACACATTGACTCCTCTGTGTGAACCAGCCAACGAAGCTGCCTTATAGTTATTTGTTGTACAACATTGCTCTTGTTATGTTAACCAGTACCATCTTTCATCTGTTATTTGTTGACAGAGTTGTATTTATTTTTCTTAAGACGGGTAAGTTAAATAAATTGCTATTTAAGTTAATAATTTCACATGGGCCTTAAAGGTAAATTTTAAAAAGCTGTTTTTAAGTCTACTGAAACCTTTCAGGTAGACTGAAAAGTCTACTAGACTTTTTTAAGTCTACTGTCGTAACCAGGAATTGCATCACAAAGTTAAGTAATGTGATTTAACTTTTTATATAATCCAATATTTTTGTTAAAATGTCAGGATTTTTTTTGTTGTTGTTTTTCTGGGTCCAAATAAATAGAAAGTGTCTTCAGTGTTGCAGTGGAATTTTTTTTATTTTATTTTATTTTTTTCTTTCGCCCACTGAATATAAAACTTGTAGAAATTAAGCTTGGCCACAAGCAAGAGGCTATTATTCTGAGGCTGTCACTTTTGTTCCCAACCTTGCTGCTTCAGCTTTACCATACCAGTCTTTCAGACAGCCCATAGTCACACTTCATCAAATTTTACTGGAGCCATTTTGAGTGACTAGACAAAATAAAATGTAGGTTGGACAGTGTGGTTTGTGATCTGGGGTGCGATCCCACTCGACTTGGTAGAGAGCCCTGCTTGGACCGTGTTCAAAACACAAAGCGTATTATTTTATTTTTCAACTAAAATAAGGAGAAGTGTCATTTTTTGTGCATTTCTTCTACCGTTAATTTGAAAATACAAACTGCAAACTGATGCTCACTTAATTTTTTTTCATGTTATTAAAACACACAGTGAAAAGCACTTTCAGCATCAGGACATTACGTACATGACACAGTTGTATTATTGTCTTTTTTGCTCTTTTAGTCCCAACAAGTGACAATCTATTAGGGTTCTGTTCCAGATTTGGACCCGAACTGCTCGTCTATCCTTTTAAATATTGTCTCGAACTGAGCTAAAGGCAAAATAGTGATTGTGAGAACTTTCTGGTCAGTCCAAGAGTGTGCATCACCTCTAGGTTTGCAAGGTGTTTATAATCCAGCGCCGCTCTGCAGAACACCACTCTGACTTCTCCCTTCAAGCTGGCGGTTGGTTCTGACGGCACAAACGGCAAACCTTGTTGCTCAAGCAAAACAGACACAAAAGCAATCCACCCTTTGCTCTTCTCCGCGTTGAGACGAGATGTTACGCCGCAGGGCTCGCGAGTGAGAAAGCCAGCAGATAAAACGTGCAGCGATAATGAAGGCAGCAGTGGCCCAGGTCTGTGTGTTTATTTCTGGGGCTGAGGAGGGCGCTCAGCCCCGGCGGCGCACTGCTACCAAAGCCGAGCCCCGGCGTAGATGGCGGCAGCGCGGTGGAGGATGCTCCGTTTGGAGGGATATTGATTTCCTCAGCGATCTGTGTGTATTTTTGGGAGGCCTGTGTGCCGGGATGGCCTCTGCCCCGTGACTCACTGATGGAGACTGCTGCTTGAGCATCAGGCCTCAGGCTTTGTGGGGCCTCCAAGGAATTGCTCTGCTCCCCACCCTCCCCCCATCACAGTGGGAAGGGGCAGAGGGTAGAGGGCATCAGCATGCTTAAGCAAATCTGTTGCTGTTATTCTCCCTCCTCACTGCGTGTTCTCACCTTAAAAGCAGCAGCGTAGCTCAAGTCGAGGAGGGGAGGGGATGGAGCTGGGGATGTGAATATGTAAAACAAAGAAAATGTGAATTCCCATGTACTTATTTGTTATTGGTTCTCTGTTTTCCCTCAAACCACCATCAACCATTTTGTAGTTGGAAATGTGCCTGTGTGAAGCAGTGAGTGTTGTGTTTTCTCAGAGATGGTCAGGGCACTTTCACAAAGCGCAGCTCTGATCTTGCTTCCTTGCTGCTGTGTGATTGACTGTCCTGCCAATAAAAGCGAACATATGATTACTGTAGCAGCTCATTGTTCTCATGCAGCTGTCGTTCCGTATTTCTCCCTTTAAACCCCTTTTCACTCTCATGCTCATCACTTCAGTTGATTGTCTTGCTGGCGCTGCGCCTTTATGCTGGCTTTTCTTGTAGTCGTTTTATGTCTGCAATGTAAATGACGCTAAAACTTCATTAATTGCGCACCAACTTCTGTTGATGAGACTTGGGTTTTCAGCTTGGAGGCCTCATAATGTGTTATTCGTTTACTTCCATTTAACACTCTCCTTCTCTCCCCTGTCGGTTCTGACAACCAGAAGGAGAATGCTTGAAAATATAAACTGTTATTGTTAAAATGTTTGTTTGTTAAGAACTTTCATCTTGTAAGGCAGCCCACCCTGCACAGGATTTCAAATCAGTTGGGCTTTGCTTTCATGTCCGTCCCCTGACAGTTCCATCCTTTTGTATCGCAGACTCGATGAATATTCAGGGATTTCTCCTCGGGGCTTGCGTACAATAAAAAGAGTCAACGTCATGAAAGTTTCTTTGCCAGCCCTCCTCCCCTTTTTCCCTTTTTTTCTGTTTGCTCATTTTGAGCTACACATAATTATTGGTGTTTGTGTTGTATTGTTACTTTGCCACTAATTAGAAAAAAGATGTAGAAGCTCTTTGGGTCTTTGGTTCAGGGTTCTTATGCGGCCTAAAAAGTCTGGAATTTAGTTTAAGTATTTTCTAGATCTGGATAGATATAGGGAAGCATAGGGTATAGAAAAAGATGGCTTTCTGGGATTCATTTATTTTCATCTTTTTGACCATTCATTCATTCATGCTTTCATAGCGTTTGCACATCATCTACCCATCCATTAATGGGTAGATGATGGAGTACCCCCATTCATCAATGGGGGTGCTCCATTGATGGACGGAGTACCCCCTCCATTCATCAATTTTCCCATCCATCATATTATCCATCAAGTTCCCACTCACAAATCCATTTATCAATCATCCATCTGTTTACCAGCTTTTAGACTATCCATTCATCTACTGTATACATTTTTTATACTCACACCTTTAAAATGAGTTAGAAAACACAGATAACTTTGGAAATGCGAGTCTGGAGTTTTTACATAAAAAATATCTTCTGATATAATGCAAATTGACAATGAATTATGTTTTATGCTTAGCGTGTTTAATCCTAATAGTGTCCTTTTTATTCCAGGTTAACCAGATTCAGAAGACCGTCATAGACCCTCTGAAAAAGTAAGGGTTACTCTTAATTTTTCTATTGTGTTTTTTCTTGTGTAAGTGCTTTCAGGTTTTCATTTTCTAGTTCAGGACCAAAAAGAGAATTTGTGTAACATTTGGTTTGAGTGGCTGAACAAAATGATTGTTTTACAAGATGTTATTAAAAAAGGGAGGTCGGGTTTCATTTTGTGGCTTATTTCTCATAACGTATTCACCACTGTGGGTCATTTAAGATGAGCGCCATAAACATTTTTAGTGTCTGGACCCTATTCTTCCAGGATTGAAAGTAATGCTGTTATGCAACATCACAGGAAGGTCTTCAGTCTAACTACACAGATTGTAAAAATGAGCAGAGCTGCTGTGGTCAGAATGTGTCTGGAAGAAAGTTTATTTGGTTCCCATTCCTAATATTCGCCCCCATTTGACATGCCGTGAGTGCTATTCCATCTCATAAAACTCCCTCTGCTTACTTTCACACATGTGCACACACAAATGCAAAGCAAAGTTGCTGAAAGGAGTGGCTGGGCTATCACACCCAACTTCCGGCCTGCTAGTTAAGGAATCGCTTCCTCCTGTTTGCTCCTCCCCTGATATTAAACATGTGCTAAGAGGACAAAAGCAGAATCTTTCTACATCAGTTTTTTTTGTTGACCTTTCTCCTCCCATAAAGCTGTCATTTTCAGAGTGGGGGGGGGTTCACCTATATGAAGTGAACACGCTGTGAAAACATGACAGGGTTAGGTCGGTGTCAGTGTGCGTTTATCCCTCTCTCCCTCATGTGCTCCGGCGGCGGAGCAATGACAGGATGGAATGGTTCTAATTTCCTCTTCCTGGTGGGCGGCAGGCGGACGTGTGGGTAGGCTCAGAATATGGCATAGGCCCAGCTTCCTGGGCCCAGAGCCGTGGATTGGTCGAGGAGGAGAACTGTCTCAGGACAGCACACACTCTCTCACACACAAGCACACAGACAGCAGCCCAGATTTTCGAGGGTGGGGGTGCTGAGGAACTTGTGCTTTAACATGATTCTAAAATAGAGCAGTGGAAGCAAGTTTTAGTTTCAGTGCCAAGCTGAGCTGACCTCCCCGTTTTAATTTTTAGCCTTCCTAAAAGACAGCATTTCTACTCATTAATTTATAATGGTGTTGTCCATAGAAGAAGCTAAGACACGAACCTTGTTGTGCGTTAAAGCTTCCATTAGGATTCCATTAGTGCTTTGTTAATTTTTTTGTTTACTTGTCTCTAAATATTCTTGCTTGTGATCTTGTGGCATTCTAAATACAACTGGTAAAATTCTGAAAGGACGATTGTAAAATTAATGGAAGACTCTCACTTAGTTGTGTGTGTGTGTGTGTGTGTGTGTGTGTGTGTGTGTGTGTGTGTGTGTGTTAGTTTACTCAACATTGTCCTTCTGTAACTGCTATTTAAGCTTTTGGCATCCATCCTTTAGTCTGGTGAAGTGCACAGAAAACAAATTTAAAAACAGCCCTCCTCCACCATCAGCTTCTCTCTTCTTTCCTTCGGAGCTGCTTGTGAGTTTCATCCGCTCAGTAGGGTCACTAAGTGACATCACTGTGTTTATGTGGGGGGGAAGGGAGTGCGTGGGCATGGAGGCATTTGTGTTATCTAGGGCTCCCTAACGTAGCCTTTTTGTTCTGTTGTTGTTTTGGGCGAGACAGAAGTCAGGCCTGTTTTGAGACCTTTGACCTGGGTTGAGCGTGGACTGAACAAAAAAAACCCTGCACCACCCGTCTCTATCAGAGGAAGAGCGCTCCTGATGCAGGTCTAAGGGCTAGATCCAAAGGGACTTCAAGGCCCTTGCGTGACAGCTGAGGGGCAGAGATTCAATTCTGGCTGGACTTGCTGAATTTTTATGACTGTAAATTTTATAATTTCCTTATTTATGAAGAACGTCACTGAACAGCGCTTTTTGTGAGTTTTCTAAGTTCAAGTGAACAAAATGTGAGAATAAGCAATGCAGATATTTTTTCTCTAAATGCAGTGCTTTGGATTATGTGAGTCTGGAACCACTTATGGTGCTTTTGATTCTCCACTTTAGCCTTTATATCTTTAATTCAATATTTCTAGATCTATAGCTTATAGAAATAGATGTGAAGATCTGTTCTAGAAATCTAACAGATTTCGCTACTGGTTTCAGATCTTTTTTTTTTTTTTTCCTTTTTTTTCTCCGAAGAGTTTTTGCGGCGCTAGTGGCTCGTATTTTTTTCTACAGTAGGCAGACAGGAAGGAGGGTGAGGAGAGGGGGGAAGACATGCGGTAAAGGTCGTCGGGACCGGGAGTCGAACCCGCGACGTCTGCGTCAAGGACTAAGGCCTCCAAACGTGGGGCGTGCTGTGGTGGTGCAGGGGGTTAGCAGGGGGTTAGCACTGGTTTCAGATCTTATCTGTTAGCTCTGTTGTTCTTTTAAAGGAAGCCATTAAAAGAGCCACCACAGCTGAAGTTGTCCCAAAAGGGTTCCTTTCCACTGTCGCCTCATGCTTGCACACTATGAGAGATTGTTTCACGGCTCGATGTCAGTGACTCAATGAAATCGGCCAACTGTCCTCAGATGAAAAAACTTTTTTCCCTGTTGGTATTATAAACTAAATTTGAGTATTGCGTAGTAGCTGGGATAAAATTAGTATGTATGTAATGACTTAAAATCTGTCCACATGTTTGGATTGATTTGATTAGATAGTTCTTGATGGAAATTGAATCTCTATTATGTAAAGCATTTTGCGCTGTGTAATTACTGTTTTGTGAAAAAGTGTTGTGCTTTACAGATTTCTTCTTTCTTAAATGTTTTCTCCAGTTGCGGACTATGGCTCTCACATTCTGGCATCCTTAAATCTCAGAAAGAGCTTTATAACATTTTTCCAGATGATGTGATGCTTTTTGAAATCTTTCAGGAAGATTATATTTAAATGTATGCATGCCAGGTAACAACCAGGCCAGAGTTTATCCTATGAAGCCGAGCTCAGCTTTCTAAAAAATGTAGTTTAATCAGATTTCATTCTTGATTTACCTTTTTCCAGAGAGCAAGGTTGGTTTGGATAGCTTTTTTCCCTTAAATAAAGAAGTTTTTAATTGAAAATTCTGAATTTTGTATTTAGGTAATCTTTATCCAATATTTTGTTTGATGGTGATTTAAAAAATGTAAATATGTAAAAAAAACATGAGAATTATTTAAGGGGGCAAACACTTTCACAATATTGTAATTTTCTCAACAAATGGACAATAATGTTTCAAGGAGTCCTTTTTATTGTAGCCTTTATTTTTGTTAATTAAACAGCAAACTATGCATTTTTCATAAATAAGGACATTTCTAGTGCAAAAGTCTTTGTTCTCTTTTTGCAAAGGTTTTTCTTTCTGAAAATAAAATATATCAATGAAACAAGCAACTAAATTATAGGAGCGAGAACGAAGTCAACCTATTTGGATTGTGAAGGCTGTGGACACCTCCCCATGGTTTATTGCTCTCAACATTGTTATATCATTTTCTGCCCAGTGACAGACATAGAAAGCAGCTATTTTATATTTTCAGCCGATTTCTGTGTCTTCTCTACGTTAGTAGAGTCGAGTTATGTGATGGTGAAAGTCAACAGGGACACCCGGCCTTCCAGACTGAGGGAGTCTAGACCAGACTTGGGCTTGGCTGACGCTTCAGACTGGCCTGCCTGTGGATTGGCAGCTGCTCATAAACACACTCTGGTCTATAAGCTATTTCCATTCAGCCTGTTCACCACAGCCTGACCTGTCACATGCATCGTGGCGTGCCCTTGGCCTCTGTGCAGCATCCAGCCCGAGAGCCATTGAGAAAGAATGCAAGGCTACTGGTTGACCAGTAGCTGCTCAGCCAAGACAGGGACATCGAGGGAAATGCTACATATCAAATTAGCTTGTTTTACAGTTAAAAAACATAATTTTTGATGGTTATACAAAAAATATTACCACAAAAGACTTTACCAAAAGAAAATTAAAATTGCTTTTGAATGGGGTGCTGTGGTGGCGCAGGGGCAAAGCATGACCCACATTGAGGCCTTAGTTGTTGTAGCGGTGGTCGTAGGTTCGATTCCCGGCCTGGCGACGTTTGCCGCATGTCTTCCCCCTCTCTGATTACCCTGTTTCCTGTCAAACTACTTTCAAATAAAGGCCACTAGAGCCAACAAAACCTTTTAAAAAAAAGAAAAATTGCTTTTGAATAAACATTTCTTCAATCGTGACAAAACAATTATACTTCCTAAAAGGTTTTTGTAATTCAGTTTATAAAGTGCTGATTCATTACATATGGGTTTCTTTGCCAAGAGTTTCTTTGTTTTATTTCTGTTTTTTTGCTTCACAATCTTCTCCAGCCTGCGTTTATCTCTGTTTTTCTGCTGCATTGTTTCCGTCCACTCAACTTTTCTTTATTGCACCTCAATACAGCCCTTTGTGAATGGTCCTCTTCTTTAGCAGAGACTTTTTGTGTCCTACCCTGCTTGTCTACCACATTAATCGCTATCTGCTGGACAGTTGTCAAGTCAGCATTCTTCCGCATATCACTTTTTGAATTGACTTACTGAGGTGAATTGATGCCCTAATTTATTGAGACACACCCATAAAGAACCATTTTTGGCTCTAGACCCCCGGGTTGAACACCCTGGTCTCTGTAAACACTTTTTCATTAGCATCTGGGATAGGAAGAAGAGGAATGGTTGAGTGATCATCTGCTTATAATTACATTTTTTTCTCATTTATGGTGACTTAGGCAGTGGTGATGTGAAGTTTCTGAGTGCTGTCAGCAGCACTGTCCCTTCCTAGGCTGCAAGCCTCAGCCTGTTTATGTTTGGCAGAAGAAAGGACACCAGGTGAGCTGCGCTGGGGGGATATTCTATTAGCCTTTGTGTCATGGAGAAGTTAGTGTGCTGCTGCGTTGTCATCAACCACAAGAACTACGTTGGAAAGCACTCGTGCCTTGAGGCCAGTTACATAATCCCCTGGCACTTGAAGTATGTGTACGCTGGAGCAGATAGTAGACTCGAGGATCGGCTTCCACCCCTGCCATAAACTGGGCCAAAGTGGGATTTTATAAATAGCGGTAGAGCGTGGGCTGTGGGGCTGGGCTGGGCTGCGTGATGTCACTCAAACACTACCAGACCACTCCTTGCTTCACTTCCTGTCGGAAACAATCCCTGCTTGTCTGGAAGAGATCCTCAGCGCCTTCCCCCTTTTAACCAGGCAGCCTACGTTAAGGCGCAGCACCAGACAGAGCTCTAATCTAGGATTTCACAATCCGTATGCACGGTCTCAGTGGTTCCCTGATCTGCCGCACATAGTAGGGCAAGGGTTGGCATGGAAAGCAACGTAAATCATGGAGCCCACACATTTTGCAGCTAATAACGCTACACCTAATGGCTGACGTTAAAAAAGCGACTGTAGTAGTGTGCCTACACAGCTGATGAAGCGCTTTAAATGACTCATTCAGAATAGGTTTATCTAAATTTTTCATTACGACTGTTTTTACTTCTGACTCATGTGTAATCAGCACGTAAGAGTAATCCTCCAGGCCTGCTTTGGAAAACTGTTTTCTCTGGTTTTTGTTTATTGCTCAGATTTTTTTGCCCTAATTTTAAATCATTTTCCACTTTGTTGTTGTTTAAGACTGCACTTAAATCTGGTTAAGTTATACCTTCTAAAGTAAAGACAATGCAAACAAAATGTTTTAAGTTTTAATTTTTGCATAAAATATTATCATACGTGATAATATATTTGTGTACAGTATTCCCGTCTCCCATTTAAAGCAGCCACAAAACCAGTGCAACAAGTCCCAGGATGAAGCTCAGACTCCTGTTGCTAAGTTACAGATGAATGTTTCCCTATTTTTAGTGCACAAGACCAGGATTCTTGTTGCAAGAATGTATTTTCATTTGAAATATGATAATTGTCACAAAATGAATTGTTTCAAGCCACCCTGAACTATAGTAATTAGATAATAGATGAGAGGAAGCTTAATGCTGAGCCGTCCTCTGGGGGATGGAGAGCACCTCTACAATAAGATGTTGAGTAGAGCCATTTTATTAAATCACAGCGGCTTTTACGATGCAGTACACTTTCACTGTTTTCAGTAAGTTCAGCTATCTTTTTTTTTTCCCCATCACAGTCTGAGAATTGTTTTTACTACGAGTATTGCTTCATGTGTCTGTCTGTGGGTGTTGTTTCAGGTACAGCGGCGTCTTCCCGAGCCTCAACATGGCAGTGAAACGCCGGGAGCAGGCTCTGCAGGACTACAAACGCCTGCAATCCAAAGTGGAGAAGTATGAGGAGAAAGAGAAAACGGGGCCAGCTATTGTCAAACTTTGTCAGGTACTTTGTTTGGTATTGCCGCACACATCGGCGCTCTAAAAGTATCACTCTAACTTCAGCAGCAGGAGGAGGAGGGTTCACCTGCTCTTGTTTGTTTATGTGTCCTGAGAACGGAGCATCATAGGTGTAAAAAAAAAACACAAATGCTGACTGGATATGATTAAAGTAGTTTAGCACATGCATACCGTACATGTGCACTCCTTCACCCACGCAAGCTGCCAGGCTCTCTCAAGTTGTGCCTTTTTGACAAAATGAAAAAAGGCACTGCTGCACATCTACGTAATTGAGAATTGTAGACACACACATGCACGCACCGCGAGGCCACTACAGAAGTGTGCACATTCACAGATAATGTTGCAGCCATGTCTATGCTATTGCCTCTAACGCATCCTCACATGGTGAGCCACCCACACACTCTGAGAAAAGCTCTGTCAGGGGAACAAAGCCTTGAAGAGGCCCAACATCCCTGCCCTTTGTATCCGTGCGCACTTAAAGAAATGATCCTCGCTCTACGTTTTGTTGGCCATTTCAGCGAACATATGTGGCGAAATAAAACCAGGGCGAGAGGTGCTTATCATAATGCTTGCACATAAACAATATGTTAGTGTATGATTATTGCAACTTCCCCCTATCCCCCTTAATAAAAATTCTCACCCTCTCACAATTATTCATTGTGCATTCCATAACTCTATGCCTACAGCAGACTACCCACTAATACATTCACACAGAGATCAGTGGTGCTGGAGTCCACTCACAGCCAAGTCTGCCCACATTACCCACTCCTCCTCACTGTGGTCGTGATTACAGCCTTTTTTGCACTGCATCTCCGTGGGAATTAGGCAAATATATTTCATAACAATAAGAAAAACATTCCTCATGGTGGCTCAAGTAATGGATTTACTCAAATCTAACTCTTGTCAGAGTGGGTTTTAGTTTTGGTTATCTGGAACTTGTATATATTTTCTTGAGAGAATAAATAATAACAATGTACCATTTTAAGTACATTGTACTTAATGTACTTAAGTACATTAAGTACAATGTACTTAAGTACATTGTACAATCTGGAAAACCCTGGAAATGCATTCATTCACTGACTCTTCTACACATCCATCCATTTTATAAAACGTT
Source organism: Xiphophorus couchianus (assembly GCF_001444195.1). Lineage (NCBI taxonomy): Eukaryota > Metazoa > Chordata > Actinopteri > Cyprinodontiformes > Poeciliidae > Xiphophorus > Xiphophorus couchianus. The sequence goes on from NC_040239.1 coordinate 21,675,674, forward strand.
TGGTGTTTCAGGCTCAATATATAAAACTTGGGTATTCTAGAAATATTTGCTTTTCATTCACAGTGAGCATTTTCATTTATAGAATAAAAATGAATGACTTACTACTAAATTACATTAAAGACCTGTTGGTGTTGTAACGACCTTTCAGACCACTCAGGTTCTTTGGTGCTGGTTTTCTCTGCATCCCCAGAACCAGAACCAAACATGGAGAAGCAGCATTCAGCTTCTATGCACCACAAATCTGGAACAAACTTCCAGAAAACAGCAAAACAGCTGAAACACTGAGTTCATTTACATCAAAACTGAAAACCCGGGTGTGCCGTGCTGGCGTAGGGGATAGCGTGACCCATGTTTGGAGGCCTTGAGTCCTCGACACGGCCAAATTCTGGTTTGACTCCCAGACCCGGCGACATTTGCCACATGTCTTCCCCCTTTCCTGTCAGCCTACTATCATATAAGGGACACTAGAGCCCACAAAGAAGACCCCCCTGGCCTGGTACACAAAATATATATTAAAAAACAACAACAAAAAACCCTAAAAACCCACCTGTTTAGAGCTGCCCTTGGTTAGCGAAACATTGATCAACATATTTGATGTGTGTTTGCTTGATGATGGCATTTGACAAGATGTAATGTTCACTGCTTATTTGATGATTGACTATATGATGTTTTTATTATGTGCTGAAATGTGCTATACAAATAAACCTGACTAAAATTTAAAAATAATAAATCAAGCAGGAAAGGACTTCAAACTCTGGGAGTTTGAGTCTGGAAAACATTTTTAAAAAAAGATGCGAGAACCCTGAGTTTTCTACATTTGAGGCAGGTTATATGTAACCTGTGCTTTTCTCTTTCTTCTTTTGGTTTTCTTCCACACTCCAGGCAAAAGATGAGCTGCGACCAGTCAAGGAGGACTTTGAGGCCAAGAACAAGCAGCTGCTGGACGAGATGCCCAAATTCTACCAGAGTCGCATCGACTACTTCCAGCCCAGCTTCGAGGCTCTTATCCGGGCGCAGGTTAGCAGACTTCCCCAGAATCGCAGCGTGATGAAGGCTCTCGCAGCTGCAGACACGCCCTGTCAGCAGGGAGCTGTTAACAGTGGATAAAGTGTCTGATGAAGGGTGTGTTTAACGCAGGCAGTCTGTCTCCCTCTCTGCGGTCCTAATGTGATTAACCCCCCAGTGACGGCCCACACTGCTGTGAGGAAGGCCTCGTCTGTCTGGCTCCGCTGCAGTCCTGCAGGCCTTCCTCCGACCTGGAGCTCGTCTTTAAGCAGCTGAGTGTCTGAAGTTAGCGCCACGTCCCCCCACCCCACCCCGCCCAGCTGACACAGACCTGCTTGGCCCATGTCATTTCCTCTTTGGGACAGTCACTGGCACACTCCTAATTAGCAGATTAGATTATCTGTGACTTATTGTCAATTAAGGAGTTTGCCGATGCACTTTGAACTTGCAAATGTAACATCAAACTGTGCCCAACAGAAATAGACATACAAGTGACTGAGATTAAATTCTAACATATTTACCTGCTGTTGTTATATATATATATATATATATATATATATATATATATATATATATTTAGTAAGAATCTGTTTGTGACTCTAGCTATGAAGTACAGCACTCTCCAGAGGATGATAAGCGGACTTGATCCTGAGCCATGCACTTCTCTTCCTCCCTGCTGTGTCAGATAAAGGCACAAAGGCTGCTTTTGTGAACATCAACTTCACTGTAACAAGTCTTATGCAGTGATTTTCACAGTAGGCACAGGCTGGTATGAGCTTCTCACAGGACAATAGCCTTGAGTAAAAATCAACTCATCTGGCTGATACAGGTTTCTGTTTATTGTTTTATGGTTTGACCTAAGGATTCTCGTTTACCAAATTCAGATTCTTTTTTCTATATTAAATACAGTATAACATTTAGGATTATTCTTTGTTTGATTTGTATTAAAATCAAAATAATTTAAAATATGTCCTGTTGGCTGATGCATTTAGAGACTGAAACTTGACAATCTTAGTTTTTATACATTTAATGCATAGAAGAGAAATACAATTTGATTTTTATTTCTTTTAAAATTGAGTTGTGATAATTATATGAAAAGGTTCACACACACCCTGACTTCACCCCCCCCCCCCCCCAAAAAAAAGTAATTTTTTCAGTTACCATTCCAATTAATTTATAATATTTTATTCTGCCATTTTGATTTCGCTACTTGGACTTATGTTAAAAAATAAAATAATTAGACTAAACACCTGTTAGGTTTAGCGGTTACTTTGACGTAAATATTCCTATTGCAGAATATTATAGCTGATTGTCATTCTGCTTTCTGAAACCAGGCTCATGTTAGTGATGTAATTCGGTCAGCCCAGCTGCTCAATACTTTACCAGCTGTAGCTTTTAAACAGCGTTACCTTATCAACAGAGCTGGGTGGTGCTCCTCCAGCTCCCTCAGAGAGTTTTGGCTGCAGGCTTTTTCTTTAAACAGCACAATGTGTTTTTATTGCAAGTATAAGTAAAGTGTAGTAACCTTGTTTCAGCCATCTGATTGGAAGTGTATATCAACAAGAGTGCTACTCTGTGATTTACACGGCTGGGACAAAACCAGAAAAAAAAGGTCACTCTTTTACTTTCTCTGGTGTCTCAGTAAGAGGACATTAAACTAGAAGAAACTGTATGTTTAGTGGTTTTGAAACCTTTAAAAACTTTATTAGCAGCAGCCAACGCAGCACAGTTTAGGAGCAGGTTTCCCAACCCTAGTCCTCAAAGCATACGGCCCTCCATGTTTTAGGTGTTTCCTTGTTCCAGACTAGCTGATTTCAATTGATGGATGATGAACAGGCGTTTGCTGACCTGCAGTCAGCTGAATCAGGCACATTAAAACAGGGAAACATCTGAGACATGCAGAGCAACAAAAGGTATTTTGTAATTCATCCTGGGCTACAAATCTATCATACAGCTGCATGCAGGTGGGAGTCCCACTAAAACATACATATCAGGCAGGGAAGCTGTGCTGCCAAATAGTTCACAGTAATTGTATTCAACAATTTTCTGAAATGTAAACAGCATTTATTGGAGCCATCAGGAAACCAGCTGTAGAAATAAAGTGCTAAGAGCAAAATTAACAACCTCAGTCATATTTCTGACTTTTGGGTTCCTTATTATGGCAGGATGGCAAATTTCTGGCCCAGTATTTTATTTTTCTCATTCACTATAAACTACATATCTCCCCGTCTCTATTGCATTTTTGGTTAATTTTCTCCTTTCCTCTTTGTTCATAAGTAGAGGCAGGTGTGTGTGGCCGTGCTTACTCCCAGCAGTGAAATAGTGGCTTTGGACACAGAGGGCACAGTGATCTGGTGTACATTATCATCACCGTTCTTCTGGACATTTCCGATGGCCCTTTCAACAAGTCACTTTTGGGGGAAAAAAGTGTATCCGTTTTACCCCTACAAACAGCAGTAACCCAATACTTAGAGCCCACTCATGTGGTTTAGGTGGCACATATTGGTCTAAACAGGCAATGTCTTTCAGACTGAGCACTTAAAAGAGCTTGTGTAAAGTGGTTGAGAGACCTGACATTATTGCTTCTGGCCTGAAATCCTTATTATACTTCTGACAAACTTCTGAGTCAACAAATAATTCAATTTAGTAAGTAAATCTGCCCCCTCCCCGTCTCATTATCTTAGTCGGTCCAGTTGTTTTATTCTGCAGCGGAAAATCTATGCTGTTCCACGGACACCTCGCGCGTCCCCTCAAGAGCGTGGCATTGTTTGCATTGCTGTTTGATTAAATATTGAGATATGCTTGTGGGTTTCAAGGGGGTTTCATTTCCCAGTACTTTTATTCTCTGCCTACTCTTCTTGGAGTCCTGTAATGTGATTAAAGTCTATTAATCATCAAAGCAACTCTCCAGGGAGCCTGACTCATGCACTAAGGGGAAGAAGCAGGGGTGGGAAGTGTCAAGAAAGCTTTCAGTGAACACTCTATCTCTTGTTCACATTGGGAGAGGAAAGCAGGGTCACTATCCACTCAAGTGCTGGCTTTTTGGGGGCTTTGTGAGAGTTGTTTGATTTCTACGGGCTCCCTCTTTTTCAAATCACTCCTCATTAGGAGAAGACTTAGAGACCAGCAGCTTCCGACGTGCGAGTCAAAGCATGATCAGACTGTGAGATTAACGGTGAACAAAGGTCTGCAGATTGACCCCTGAATACATTTGTTTCAGAGGAAAGATGGGGATTATGTTGTTTTTTTTTCTTGCCATGACACAATCTTTTCTTGTGTGTTTTCTGCCTGTCAGGTGGTCTACTTCACTGAAATGTACAACATCTTCAGCCAGTTAACGGACCAGATCGACGAAGCCGGGCTGACTGATGAGCAGAGGCAGAAGGAGACCGAGGCCAAACTCAACGAGCTGCGCTCTCTGTCCATCGTCGCCGACGACTGAGGGAGAAATGCCGGAGATCGGGATGTGCTCTTTTCATCCCTCCCTGAATGGATTTCATCCCCTCCAAGCTCCTCAGGAGTTCAGACGGACAGCAGTGGCTTGAAAATTATTGACAGTTCATTTCATTGCAGCCCCTCTTGTTTTGCACTACATCCTAATGTCTTTTTTCCCTCTTTGCAAAGACGCTGTAATACGGAGCAGCTGAACGCCACGTTAACTAAGCCATCAGCCAAGTGCAACTTTATAAGCCAATATGTTATATTGTTTTTTGTAGTAATGGAATCAGGATGTTTTAAAGCAAAGTATAAGGTTTTACTATGTTATTTTGGAGCGAGTTTGTTTTCTAATGTTACATTCAAAAAAATGTTTTATTGATCACTCGTGTTACTAAAAGTCTAAATTATTTTTTACTCCACAGGACTAAAACCCAAACGGCTTGTTTATTGTTAAAAAAAAAAAAACTGTTCTTTTATATCTTCTTGTGATATTTAAGTGACTTCTTTGCCATCGTGTGTGAGGGCTTTAAACGTTTCCAACCTCACCTCTGCATAATGCGTCTCCGCTGCCCTGCTGAAAGGTTATCCACTCAGACAGGAGAGAGGAACCATCTCCACCGAGAAAAATGCTTGTACTCCCTCTAGTGGGAATTGCTGCTCACAGCAACCGACTTTCCTTTTGTTCACAGCACCCATCCTTTGTTCTATTGTTGGTGAGAGTATGTGTTAGCGAAGAGCCTCACACATTGTTGGCATGCTAGAAAGTCCCTTCTCTTCACCCTCAACACCAGGGTTGGAAGCCAGTTTTTGTTTCTGGCCTCCTTTGATTTTGGAAGGAGTCGCACTGCTTTGTTTTCACTCTCTATTGAGATGAGCCTCGGTATGAAAGCTAAACTATACGGTTATGTACACATTGGTTTCTCAGTTGTGACTTTGTTTTTCTATCTTTCTTTCCTTTGTATGGTAACAAGTTGATTTGCTCCATTTTTACATTGCTTGGAGTTGACCTCTGCAACCTAAGTTGTTTATGTTGCACAGAAATAACTTTAAAAATGAAGGTGCTTTTCTTAATCGGTTAAATTATTTTTTAAGAGTTGATTTTTTTTTTTTTTTACAGAACTAATGGGATTCTTTGTCTTTAGTTATTGTATTGTGTTACTCTGTCTAATTAAGTAAATGAAGTTTGAAAAGAGGCACCAGCTGCTTTCTCGTTTGTATCTCAAAGTCTGAACATGAACAGTCTCAAAACTGCAGGTTTACCAGTTCATATTTTATTTATCATTGCAGATTGAAATGATTTTTTATTCTGATGAACTTAACTGAAGATATCCTCTGACAGGTCTTACCACTGAGCTGAGAAAACCCTCAAAGCATTCACACCCCTAAAACCTCTCACAATTACAACCACAAATATCAACGCATTTTATTGGGCTTTTTGATAGACCAACATGGAAGTCCATATTTGGAAAGAAGAAGTAAATTAGATTTAGTTTTTGCTATTATTTAAAACATAAAATTGCATGGTGTTCATATATATATTTAATGTATGACAAAATAACAAAATCCAGTGCAATGCAAAGATGGCATAATTAAAGTTATTGCTAAAAGAATGTATGCGTTAGCTCCTCGCTAACACATACTCATGTGTTACAGATGAATGCACTCATTCAACAATAAAAAAAATGTTTCAGCCCTTCATTAAGCTTCTAGATCTACTTCAGAGTTTTAAAATGAACCCAAAGTTGTTAAGATGGGTTTGGTTAAGATGCCAAAGAACTGAAACGATGGACTAAAATAAAGTTATGTCCATTAAATCTGACATAATCCAGTTCACATTTTATAGGTATTATTGATTTTGACTGATCAAAGTTTGTCTAGCTGGCAAAAGTGTTGCTTCATGATATTTAGGGTGAAAACATAAAACTCAACTATTTGGTACTATTCAAAAAATTGAATTTTACCAAGAAGGAATTTTACATGGACATTTTGTAGGCATCCTGCATTTTGTTGCTTTACTAAAATCCCAGTGAAATACATAATTCATGGCTGTAACATGACAAGACATATGAAAAGTTCAAGGGGTACAAATACTTTTACAAAGTATGCTTACACAATTTGTACGATACAGATCTACAAGTAATCTAGCTTTCATGAGCAAAATGTCCCTTCTACACCCAGACCCTTAACTCTCCTAGAAAGAAGTGCAGCATGATGAAGATGAAACTCTGCCTCTGTAGGTGACTTCCTAATCATATTTGTTATTTTGCTTTCTACAAATAACACAAAAGTCCAGTGAATAATAGGGAAGCATTAGAGTCAACTGTGAGGTCATGAATGCTTGGACGCATTGATCAGAAATGCAGTTACCACAAAACATCAGAGTGAAATTCAATCAAATATCAAGTGGAGTTAAAAGTGTTTGAAAAACAAAATATCACCACTAGTTATCTTCAGGTACCATGGACAATATTTCCCTTTGCAGACACTTAGGTGTTTTGGAGTTAAATCGGAGTCTTGTACATGTTCGCTAGCTGTTCCTGAAACACCCTACGGATGTCGGCTCGTCTGCTCTTTAGGGTGGGCGTGAGAAGGCCGTTGGCGATGCTAAACATCTCCGGATGTAAATAAAGTTCCTTCACCTGAGAAAACACAAAGAGAAACTCACCATAGTGTTCTTTGTTGCTGTTAAATTTGATCTGATATTAGTTTTGATGTCACAAACAAGTCACCTGTTCAAAGGACTTGAGCCCTGCTTCCTTCCCCACGGCCCTCATGTCTTCTAATACTGCGTTCTTTACATCCTGTCAGAGAAAAGGTTTGCTCGTTTTTTGTTTTTAAACCCTTTTCAAACTGTTAGAAGAAGAACATTTGAAGTAGCTTAATAGGAACTTACTGGGTTATGGCACAGTTCCTGGTAGGACCCCACAAAGGCCCGCTCCTTAGCCCATTCAACAAACACCTCTCGGTCAGGGACAACTATACCTACAACATAGGACTGCCGACATGAAACACAACAGAAAGTCAAAACATCTCACATTCTCTCTTGGTAGGGTTTTGCCTGCGGATTGACTGAAAACGACCTTATTAAGAGGCTTACCTGTAAACTGTCTCCATGCACAAACACCTGGAGGACGGGAACAGAACGCATGTAGACATTCTCTATCTTCTCTGGAGCGACGTACTCTCCCTGGCACAGCTTGAAGATGTGCTTCTTTCTGTCGATGATGCGCAGCGTGCCGTTCTGACACAAGCATTGGAGTTACATGAATATTTTCTCATTTAGACAAAAGACAGTTTGCATGTAAGCATTAATAACCGCTAAACCTATTCACGTTTTTTCGGCTTACATGTAGACCAACAGAATGAAGCAGAATTCTGACAGATTAGATTTTTTTTTCAGTCAATCGCATAACATAAACTACATTTTATAGAGACAAAACGTGAACAGTTCTCTCTTGATGGCCTCCATTATAGTCTGACTATGTCCCAATCTTACTGGAAGCCATTGGCCCACATCCCCAGTGTGGAGCCAGCCATCACTATCCAAGGCCTCCGCTGTCCTCTCCGGGTCCTTCAGATAACCCTTGAACACACTGGGGCCGCGGATGCAGATCTATCAAGACAAAGGACAGAAAACTATCTCCAGGCTCCAGGCTAGAGGAGAACATGCGACGCATCATAAAGTTCACCTCTCCTTCTCCATTCTTAGCAAAGTAGTTCATATCAGGGATGTCCACCACCTTCACCATAGCGCATGGCAAAGGAGCACCAACGTGACCTGAAAACAAAACAAAACAAAAGAAAAAAGACATTTACTTATCTGATGAGGACAGAAGGAGATATGCAGGCATTTTAAAAGAGCAATATCCAAACCTGTGCTGGAGTCTCCTATCAAAGAGAAAGTGCAGCCTCCAGTGCACTCTGTCTGTCCATAACCCTCACATATCATGCAGCCCATAGTGGCTCTGAGGAAGGATAACACCGTGCAGGAGATGGGAGCTGAGGCAGTCAAGGCAAACCGGAGATTACCTCCTAAACTGGCCTGAAATACAGAGTAAAACAAAATCAGCTTTTTAATAAAAAATGGCTAAAAGACAGCCGTGTCATGGATCTGAGCTCGTTTCTGTCTGAACTTTGTCACCCTTGGTCACAGTTTCCCATCTGAATTGATACAGCAAGCCAAACTCCTTCGGTTCTGCGTCGCATGTGTGAATGCCTCTTCAATGCACTCCCACAGGTCCAATATGCTGCTGGTGATTTTTGGCATCAGCTGCTGGAACAATTGTGCTTCTCTTGAAAAGCTTGGATTTGAATCTGGTGCGATTTGCGAGGCTGATTGTTCACAGGTAATATACGCACTAACGCCGTGCCATTTAAATTCAAGCGATGCACAGATGACTAAAACGGTAAAGATAAAACAGAACAGAAAAAATGTTTCCGTCCATAAAATAGAGTGGTATCTCAGAATAAAATGTGACATCATTAGTTTTAAATAAATGTAAAAAATGAAGGTAAAAAAGGCATTTTTTGTTTCTATTCTTAATATGACAGACTTTTACCTAAAACCAGAAGTACTATACTGTTTTATAAGAAAAAAAAGTGAAAACCCTGATATAAAAGCAACACTAGGAAACTGACTTGGGAGATGAGGCATTTGTGTTTTTCAGACTCTGACCTGAATTTTCTTGAACACCAGTTTATCCCACAGACTGTTGTTGCGCACAATCCCTCTGCAGAGCTCGGCCTGCTTTCTCCCGACAGCGTAGTGAAGCAGAGCCCCCTGAAGCGGAGAGGTCACAGAACCCAGGATCTTGGAGGAAATCATAGGAAAATGGACGAGATAAGAACCACCTTCTCTGGAGCCTTCTCACGGCTTAACTGAGCGCTTCACTGACCTTATCGTAGATGCGATTAAGAATGCGGGGCACAACGGGGAAGAGGGTCGGTTTGAGAGTTTTAATGTCGTCCATGAGAAGAGAAACGTCACCCTGGAAGAACCCCACTCGGGCTCCGTAGCAGTACATTGTGAGCTGTGACGGGAAGGGATTTATTTGGGGCAAACAGAGGAAAAAAGAAACAATGTTAAAAGATGTTAAACTACCTGGATCATCCTCTCGAACATGTGGGCAAGAGGCAGGTAAGAGATCGACACGTCCTCTTGCCGGATCACAAACGAACCCTGAGAGGGGACAGGAAGAGAGATGAGCGAAGCTCGGGGGACAGATTACGTTCAGGCAGCGGGATTACAGGCGAAGCCCCGCAGACAATCAAACACGTTTCTTTAGCAGCAGCTAGACAGCACAATCTTTAGACAGGGGCAATTAGTTAAAGTATCTCACAGCGACATGGGGCAATCAAACATCCAATTAATCATACCATTAGACACAGCAGGGAAGGGGGAACAGGTTTGAGATACAAGCAGATGGGAGTGCGACTCTAACTGCAAGGCTGTTCTCAATTACACAAGGAGGTGGAAATGTAGACAGACCTCCAGGATCTTAATGACAGAGGAAGTATTGGAGGCGATATTCCCGTGGGTGATCATGGCTCCCTTGGGCTTCCCTGGATAAATAAACAAGAAATTATTGCCGTGCCCTGCACAGCAAAAAAGGAACCTACAGCGGCACCGCAAAGAAGGCCTGTATGTGGGCACTGAGGGACGTTCCTCTAATGATGTTAGAGGGGTGTAATTACACAGAGACCTCTGAGATCAGGCGTACCTGTGGTTCCACTGGTGAAGCAAACCACGGCCAGATCCTGAGGTTGGGGCAGCTGCGGCAGACAGCGAAAAATATGAGAACGTGACTCAGGTTTAGAGAGGAGGAAGCCCTCGGTCTGGTTCATAAGTGAGTGTTAATGATATCTTGCTGGACAGGAGCAACGACAGAGCCGTCAGGCGGGCATTTAGGTCATGAATCAGTTTGATGTGGTGACGTCGCAGCCGAGAGACGACAAACTCACCACAGGATCTTTGAGGTTCTGCTTTCCCAGCTCCTACAATGTGTACAGTACACACAGTCACTGATGGGAACGACTAAAAAGCACGTGTGTTTGAAAAGAGTCTCCGCTGAGCGCTGGCACCCACTCACCATGAGCTGCTCCCGGTACAGAACGTCCACCTCGCACTTCTTCGCCCTCTCTCCAAACGCTTGGCTGAAGTCGTTGAACAGAACCAGACAGGAGACTTTGGGAGTCATGCCTTTCTCTTTGCACTCCAGCAACAACGCTGCCCTCTCCTCTCGGTCACAGACAACCAGGGACATCTCAGCTAAACAAACACACACACGCATACACACAAAGGTTTGCGTGTAACTTTCCAAAAGGTTTGTATGAATGTAACTTTTGGACATTCTGAACAGCTAAAAACCACAAAGCTGCATGTATTTTATTGGGATTTAATGTGGTAATTACTCACTGAGGGACAAAACATGTTATTTATATTCAAACCAACACAAAGCGGAAGGAAAAGTATATTTTTTTAGGAATTTTTTTTTTGTTTTGTTTTCACAAATAAAAATCTGAAAAGTCATGGATGTGTGTTCAGAGCCCTGAGAGGAACCAGCTTTCTCTTTCGGTGTATCCCTCTAACATTTTTCACATTTGGAGACTAAAGTTTTTGCCCTTGTTTGTTGCAAAGCATCTCAAGCTCAGTCAGGTGTAATGGAGAAACACAGCCATGAATATAATTTATCTGATCGTCAATGTTCAAGTCTTGCCACACATTTTCAGTTGGATGTATGCCCTTTACTTTGACTGAGCCATTCTAATGAATACATTTTTGATTTAAACGTTCCAATGTAGCTCTGTTGAATCTTTATGGTTACTCTTCCTGCTTGAAAGTTAAAATCCTCCTCAGTCTCAAGTCTTTTCCTACTTTGAAACAGTTTCCTTCTAGGACTATCCTGCATTTACATCTGTCCATCTTCAGCACTTCAAAGCTTAGAATATTATTTTATAATATAACTCTGGCTTAAACTTCTCCACAACTTTTATCTCTGACTTGTCTGCTGTATTTTTTGGTCTTTGTGATGCGGTTTGTTCACTTATGTTCTCAAAGAGGTCTTCACAGAAAAGCTGGGCTTCTTCATACTGACAATAGCGATTGTCAGTATGAAGGCGGCTGAATAGAAATGCACAACACACTTTTCAATTTGTTTTTAGTCATTTGAAAAAGATCCAAGGTTGCAAAGCACTGACTGTAGCTGCACTTGAAAAGTGCTTGATATTTACCTCAGTTAACTTCATGCTGTATCTCCTCTACTTCTTTTCTGATAGTTACTTTACAGGTTTAATGTAGAAACATGTTAAATGTTTGAAATCATGTCCCATTTTTAAAAGAATAGAGTTTAGTAGGAAGATCTTAATGGTTTTATACAACCACAACACCAAAGTCCCACCAAAGAACAGCTTATTTAAACATACAAAAAAAAATAAAAAATCTCAGATTGTTTTTGTCATAATTGACCTTAGAAGAAAGTTTAATGAACACTTTGTTCTTGTATATCTCTAAACATTTTCTCTATTGACTCTGACTTGTTTGTTCTGCCGAGGTCCTTCTTTCTTAATGAAGACTTTCAGGGACGTTTTCTCACCAAGGTTGAGGATGTGGACCATGGCCTCCGTCCCCAGCGTGTCGTACAGCGGAACCAGAGCCATGGAGTAGGTGTAGCAGGCCATCTCTGAGATGACCCACTGCCACCAGCAGAGGGAGACAAAGCAGCATGGTTAGACCAACTCGCACAGGCGTCACACACTGTTGAGCATTTAGGTAGATGATTACACACTACACGTTTAAATTAAGCATATTTACACACCCTAAAGACACATTTATTAGGTATAAGAAGAAAGTGCATGTGTGGAGTAATGCAATAAATAATCCCATCTTCTTTCAGTAATATTGATTTGACATTTCCTTGGCATATAACCAAAGTAAACAACAGCCAAAAGACATTTTATGTCTTTAGGTAAAATGCAGCATTATATGGGAAAAATCTATGTAATGTAAAAAAAAAATCAATCAATTAGTTCATTAGTATGAATTTCTCAGTCATTAAATAAAAGTTAATCTGATGACATACCTGTGTTTCTCACTGAAATAATGTGTTATATGTACATTTGCAACACATAAGATCAAACAATGTCTGATTTGAAGGAATGGTTTCTGTTTACAGCCATAGAAACCCATAATAACGACTCTCTCTGGGGAAGTCAAATGAAGCTGCTTAATTTTAACACGTCATCCTCTAACCACTCCTGCATAAATAACTTTATAATTAAAAAATGAGCTAATTTGTAAATGATTTGGCGATTTCAACGGCGCCAAGGAGGTAAACAGCTTGCCCTCCTAATGGACCGCAATTAAAGCACATTTTTATGATACTGAAGACCCAGAGTCGATGCTGAACTTACCCTTTCTGCACTAATCTAGCAGTAAATGTTCAAAGTACGATTAATGGAAGGTGATGTGTGGCTGAAAAAACAAGCTTAAATCATTGAAAAAAACGCAAAATCGTATCAAGTATTTTTCGTCTAGTTTGCAGTTACAGGTGAAATAATCCATCAGTAGAACCAGTACTTTTTCATCAACATCAATTAATTATTGACATATACCAAGCTCATATTTCTTCCTGAAAAGTTACTTGTAAGTTAGTTTTGTCTTATCTCAAGTGTCCAAAGATGTTTGCACTAGAAACTAGACAAAAAATATTTTGTGTTTTTGAAGCGAGTCCATGAGGTGTTTGAGTTGAAATAAAGGGTTTAGTTTGATCAGATATGGAGTAAAAATCTAGCGAAGTGTCCACATGCTACTTAACAAATGTAAGGCATGGCATTATTTACTTTTAAAGATAAAAGGTTTTTTTAGGCCTCCTTTTTTCATAATTTATCACTTTTTTATTTAAGATGCCAGCTGAGGCCTCTAGAGCCTTCAATGAAGTTTTAGGTTGTTTTTTTGGTTTTTTTTTTAGCACTGTCTGGCTTCTAGGTGAACCTGCTATTGGGGAAAATAGTTTTAAATATTTTTTGTTTGTGAATAGTTTCACTTGGTGCGCAGAGGAGCAATAACTGGCTCTCTGAGATTTTACTGGATTGACTCCTTTTGTTTTGTTAAAATCATTTCCCTCTGAGACCATTGTGTGTGCAGCTGCTCGTGAGCATAAAAGGTGAGCCACACACACAGTAGGTTTTGTCAAGCTGTCAGTGGAGAGGATTTAGGTTCCCTGGAGTCTAGGCTGAAAACATGAATTCCCACCTCTGGTCTGTTTGGAGAGTAAACCCCAACAAACTGCTGGCAACCTTTGGCAATCATCCCACTCCCCATCCACTGAGCCTGCTGAGCCACCTGGAAGATTGGAGAGCTTCAGTCAACACACAGTAAAGACTGACACATTACGCAGGAATGGTGCTGTGATGGACAGAGAGATCAAACTTTAGTGGTGTCAAACCTCAGAGTAGGAGATCCACTCGTAGGGCTGGCCTGGCTTCCTGTAGCCAAGACATGGACCGTCTCCTGCAGGCCACAAAAAGTTACGATTTATACAGCAGTAGTAGTTACTGCGTCTGAATGCGACAGCTCTGACTTTTAAAGCAGAAGGACAGCTTATTTCTTCCACCAGAGGTAAGAAACAAACTTCTTACACACATTTACAATTTGCTTTTGAGGTTTGATTGTTTTTGTCATTTACACCAGTTAAACTGTTTTTCATTTTGTCACATTACAAACACTAACCTCACTGCACTTAACTGGGATTTTATGTGACAGAGCAAGACAAAGTAGAGTATAACTCTGAAGTAAAAGGAGCTGACAGCCGCATTGTTATTCAATTCCCTTTAATCAGATGCATGTAAATAAAATCTACATGAGCAACTGCCTTCAGAAGTCAGGGAGTTTGGATTTATGAGAATATGCAGCAGAAGAAAAAAAATGCAGAGAGACAAAAATAAGAATTATATGGTGCACAAACAGGGCAGTTTTAGACCAAAAAATACTCTCTATAGACGGCTATTTGATGAGCCTAAACAAAAGTTTTTATGTGTAGATGTGGGAAGCTGGTGAAGACACGCCTTCAAAGACTCCGTGCTAATCGCATCAAAAGGTGGCAACACAATGTTGTTTTCATTATATTCTTCGTTTTAAATGCTTTTCTTTTGTTTTGTTTTTAAAAAGCAACGGTAATGTAAAGAGAAAACCACTGATTATATCCTTCTGTTGAGTATTTCCCACAAAGGATACTGAAGTGAAGCGTCGATGAAGGTTACTCATCGGTTACTTCTGGGCCTGAATGAAAATATCAAACGTTTCAGATATGAGGTGGTTTAAAAAAAAAACAAGTCATGTATTGTTTTCCTTCCACACTTAAGCACTACTCTGTGTGCCACTTCTCACACAAAAATCATAGCAAAATTACATTTAGCAAGGCATTGTGGGAAGAGAACCCTGCTTCATCCATCACCTGATATCCTCAGACCTCTCTGGAACATCTCATAGACCGTCCTGATGTCATCGTAGTAAAACTCCAGCAGATTGTCATCTTTAAGAAGAGCAGATCTCCTGCAGCTGGGGTCTCCCTGCGGACAGATCAAACATTTACCGGCGACTGAACGCTCTGCCATGACGATGACATTAACGCACAGCCAAAGGCTTAAATGCCGGTAGTGGGGCCACTCACGCCGACAGCTACGGACTGGGCTTGCAGATCACAGGGAGGACGAACGGGCTGGGGCCGGGTCAGCAGCCAGTACACGGTGAGGGATGCCAGGGCCCCTAACCCCAGCAGAGAGGAAGTCGACAGGGACGGCAAGAGACTCCACAGCTCCTCCGCTTCAGAGCCTTTGAGTCCTGCGTGGGAGCAAAGCGAACGCAACCACTCCTGGAGTTGCATAGCTGCGAGAAAGAAACGAAATGCCCAGAGAAATGCATGAAAATTACATGGTGCAGAAGCAAATGTTTAAGTCTGCACAAAAACAAACACACAGAGATGTAATTTATTCTGCTTCGCTACAGTTCTCTCGCTCTCTCTTTTTTTTAAACCTGATGCATGTTTCATCATGTTGCTTTGAGTTTGTTTGCAGGTATGGCACATGAAATGTTAGAAAATGGCTGAAAATTGATTTGTGGTTTGCATTTTCTTTTGCAAAATGTTACATTTTAACACCAAACAATTTATGAAAGATTTTTAGATTTATAGTTCGAACAAATGAACCCTCTAACAAAATTCCCAGACGTTAAAATCTTCCTAAACCTTGTTGGAGAAAGTGCTGTGAAAGGATGAAATAAAATTCTTTCTAAAGTTTTGGCAGCTACTTTCAAATATCACTGCACGTCACCGTGAGATCACCAAGCATGAGGGTGGCGGCGTCATGCTCTGGGGGTACTTCTAGGACCGAAGTGGGGTTTTGTTTCAATGCAGATAAAATTGTGAACAGTCCAGAATATCAGTCAGTTTTGGCCCAAATTAACATAACCTTCTACAGAGAGAGAGCATGCAGAGTTCTTCTGATTAATACAGATTTTATTGGGTGTCTGAGTGATAAAATCTGTCCACTTGCCTTAATTAAATAAAAACCACTGAAAATGTGAAAGCGTGGAATCTGGCTGTAAGTGTGGTCAGCGGCCCGAAGGCTTGGCACTACTTGGAGAGAGACAGAGAGAGAAGGAGGAGAAGAAAAGGCTTGGGCACACATAGGGAGGGCTGGTGGAGAGACATCAGGAAGTAGAAACGATTGGCTCAACAGAAACAGGCGCTGAGGTTACTCTCAGTCATGCTCTGCCACAGTTTCACCCGAAAGAGAGCGGAAACAAAACAAAACAAGAAAATGTGGGTGAGTACAGTAGCGAGGAGCTGACGGAGGAGGATCAACAAGGTTCAGCCTTAATGATTCATGGCCAGACTCCACTGCTCATAGCAAAGCTGAGAGTTTGATGGACTGAACACAAACAAACTCTATAACAGTGTTCACTCACAACAGGGAGCTAATGTCACCCTCTCTGGCAAAATGATTTCATCTTTCACCAGAAAAACAAATTCATGTCACTGAATAAATCCCTCCACTTCCCACTCTGACGCCCGTTCTTGAATACCCCTCAACCTCTCACCTACTTTCTCCCCCCAGCACCCGATCAGGAGTGGGAGAAGGGGGCGGGGGTAACAAGTGGCATCTCACATCCCTCCCTCCCCTCTCTTTTCTCACCAGGCTGACTCTACGTCGCTTCCCTTCCTATTCTTGGGTAAAGTGAAGTTGCACTCATCCTCAGAGGATTTCTAATCTTCGCCAAAGCAGCAATTTATGCGAGCTAAAGCCGTTTAGTGTCCACTTTACACCTGCTGAAGCAGCAATGCAGCCGGTGATCCCCTTGAGAGCTTTCATGAGGGTAAACAAATGGAAAACAAGAGGCTTGACAAAATGTGACATAAAAAAAAATGACGGTGTGCAGCAAAAAGAGCTTCCTGCAGCCCCCGTTCCTGTCTCTCCTCGACCCCCATCCATCCTTTCTTACTGGTTTCCATTGGAGCTCAGACAAGGACAATTGTACTCCCAGCCTTTTACTCCCCAAAGACAAGACAAAAGAGATGACAAGCACAAGTTAAATAAAAAAAGTGAGTCTGAGCGATTTCCTTTTTAAATTGTTACAGAATCCCTAAGTTCTCAAGAGAGCAGGAGCCATTTTTTTGTACAGAAGTGATTTTATCATCTTTCAACGTGAAACTAAAAGTTAGCCCTCATACAGAAAGCTGTAAGGGAGCAGAATGTATGGTCACCGCGAGAAGGCAGGTATGTAGCAGAAAGCCTGGAGCAGTTTGCATGTCCATGCACACGCCAGCAAGCAGAAACACAGCTGGTGAGAAACACAAGCAAGAAACATCATTTGCTAGAGGTGGGAAACCCAAAACCAGAAACAGGTTTTAAGAAAAACCTGGAATGCAGTCAACAACAGTATGAAAAGTAACGGTTACATGTTTTTCTTGTTTGTTTTTTTTTTGGGTGCCATAAAACACTCAAAGTGTATAATGTTCTTGCTATTCAGAAGAGTAATTAAATAGGGAACCCAGCTGGTCAATCCTTCTAGTTCCAGTTGAACCCAACAAGAACAAAACTGCTGGTGGCAAAACACATTTCCATTTACATCTGTAGTTTTACACGTCCATCCACGATTATCAACCACAGTAAGGATCCATCAATCCATTTTCTATGCCTACTTATCCTCGCAGGTTTGTGGTTGTCGTGCGAGATGAAGGGCACAGTGTGGAAATATCTCACCTTTAACACAAGTGCTATTTGTTCAGTGGGGAAAATTCTCATATTCTGTTGTTTTTACCTACATCACCGCTAACATTATCACACATCTAAATAATAAATCTAACTGAAGGATTTTTTTTTTCTTATTTTACTTTAGAATGTCAAGGTATTCTTGATCTGTAATCTAGGCTTTGCTGTTTCGAAGGGGTACAAATATAACATAAATATCCAAAATGAGAAAGACAAGTAAACACAAAGTTCACTTAAGGTGGATGTTTCTTAGTCGTCATAAGTTAGGAAATAAGTACAAGAAATTATCTCCATGCCTATACTGACCCATATGTACGGTCAGAGCAATAATTAGTTTAAAGCAATTGGATTTGTGAGAAAGCAGGATGGATGAGGATCCATAATTATCTAATTAAACCACACAGAGTCAAGAAGATGGCAAACTCTCAAAAGAGTGCATGAGTATGTTAGTTTGCTAAACCACTCTGAGACTCCTGGTGGATCAGGAATGTAAGAAAAGATGAAGTGTGACAGCTCTTCATGCCCACTGTTCAGTACAGCAGAGGATATGTGATGCTCTGCTGGGTGTTTCTTTACACAATCAGTACATATAATCTTAATACTGTAGATTCTACCAAAGAAAAAGAAAGGTCATAATTTTGTCTGTCAATATGATGATAATGATCCAAATCTTAAGGCCAAATCAACACTGAAATGGCTAAACAGAAGTAAAAACAACCTTCTTCTAACCACTCCAGTCCTCAGGCCTGAATCCTGTAGAAAACCCACAACTCTGGATAATCTAAAAAGATTGAATCTTCAAAGATCCCTCTCTCTGTTTACCCCAAGCTTGTGAAACAACCTCGACATCTTTTCCGCACACGAGGCTCACAATGCATCCAAAGTACACTCCAGTTTCCTGTCTACGGAAACATCGGCATGTGGACGGAGGAGGGTACAGATCGAAGTGCTCAAACGTCAAGTCTGTGTGAGTGATGACACTTCCTCCTGAGCCACAACCACCAATGTTGCAGAGAAGACGACACAATGACAGAAAGAGTACATAACAGCAGGCGGGCCACTTAGCTTGAGCCTTCAGAATGGGATGAATAGAAGCTGGACAAGAGCAAGTGGGACGTTAAGCCCTGAGCTGAAAGGCTCTGTGTTCAGGCAAGCTTGTGCGTGAAGTAATCAATAGTTTCTACTTGCCTATTTAAAATCTCCGCCACTTGAAGGCCGCTTTCTTGTAGCAGAGTGGATTTATTTAAATAATTTGAAGTTATTTTAAAACATCTTTTCAGGTTAAAAAGCTTTAAAAATAGAATATATATCAAAACGAAGGTCTTAGAGAGCACTTCAGATTGTTGTCATGGTAATCACATACAGTGCACAACATCATCCAATCAGCAGTGCCTAATCTAGGGCAGATTTTCTCATTTTCTGTACTTCAAAAAATGATAGCTGTGCACTTCGTATGAGTGACTGATTCGTTTCTGGCTTTACTTTTAGAACATGTCCTCTTCTCTGAAAAGAAATATGTATTTTGACTCATTAGTTCATTGAGTGAAAGCATGAATACTTGCAGAACTTTTATCTCATTAGCTTTCAAGCAATTCTTTGATCAAAAACAAATATTTCTTTAGAGTAGTGAATTAATGTTGGCCAACCTGATAATTTGGAGTTTGTTACTATAAGTCAACATGCAG
Organism: Xiphophorus couchianus; assembly: GCF_001444195.1. Lineage (NCBI taxonomy): Eukaryota > Metazoa > Chordata > Actinopteri > Cyprinodontiformes > Poeciliidae > Xiphophorus > Xiphophorus couchianus. Next base: position 21,695,068 of record NC_040239.1, read on the forward strand.
GTGCTAGCCTAGAATCTATAATCATTATTTTAGCAAGTTTTAGAGCTTTAGCTAATTTTAGCTTTCACATGTTTTTTTTCACACTACGTGGAGTATGTTACTGTAGGTCAAGATGTTAATCCTAACCTAGAGGCTATCATTTGTATTTCAATTAGCTTCTAAGCTAATTTTAGCTTATAAAGTTGTGACCTTAATTTAGCTTTGTAAACAGTGTTCTGCATGAATTTCTAATACTCTTTGGGTGCAATTTTTGCATTGACTTAAATTTCCTCTCTTCTACAGTTTTTCTCTTTGCGTTTTGCAGGCTTTTGCTTTATTTTGCTGCTTCTGGCTGTTTCTTACATTTCTGCATGTCTTCTGCAGTGAACTTCAAATGTTTCTGCAATTTTCACTAAAAATATTCAGCTTACAGCATTCCAGCTGCATTCTCGCAGGAAATGCACATTGTTCCAGCTAATGTAAAATTTAACCTTAGACATGTTTTGTAGAGTGATAATTATGGTCAGAAAACTCTGGAATGTATTATAGCAACATCTGCGACGCAGCTTGTAAAGCCAAACAGGAAAAAAAAGGGATGGTAAAAAAGGTGAAGAATTTTAATTAAAATTCCATCTTCCATTTAAAAGCGGCAGCTGTAAATTCTTTTCACGAGTTTTCTGTCAAATACTCAACGTGACTGTGGTAAAAATAAAACACTGAAGGAAGCGTTCTCTTCTTTTCTCTGGCAAGCAGCAACAAAATCTTTTTTATGATTGAAACAAACCTTTTGGTCATGATCATTACAAGAATGAAATGAAGTGTAAGTAAATGCTTTGTGCAGCGGCTAAGTAAGCTTCTGTGGTGATCTGAGCAACGGCAGGGAATGACCCAGAAAACTACAGGAGGTGACATGTGGAGGGGGAGGCTTTGTAGCAACACCACAGAACAGGCAGGAACCGTAGAACTGGACTCTGCACAGACTCCCTCAAATAAGTGGTTGGATTGTGCTTGTTGTGTAGATATAACCAAATTTGGGATAGGTACTTCATAATAATGCTATTTTTCTACTCCACGCGGTACGGTATAGGAAAATTAAATAAGGGACGGCTTTGTTTTTGCGACTTGACTTTCCAAAGGACAGAATAGCGTCTTTATGGGTCTCAAATTCACTCAAAACCATTCAGGTCTCAAACAATGAAGGCTTTGTCTGTCTTTTTTTCTTCTGAAGTATTAAATCTTCACTTTCATGCAACTAAGAAGAACTAGACTCTAACATGACATTGTACACTAAGGCTACATTCCATTTTCCAGGCATCACCTTCACATGTTTCCTACTTTAATTTAGTGCTACTTTGCAATAGAACAATTCCAGTAACTTATGTAAAAACAGGAAATATCAAAAACAATGATTAATATGTATTTTAAAATGTATTAATACAGCCAGAGAAAGAGGGGCATGAGAGACAGAGTCTAAATCAAAAACAAATCCAGAATATCACATTTAAGTAATTAAGAAGCATTTTACTGAATGAAATGTATTTGAAACACCTTTGTTTACAGTTACGGAGGTTAAATGTTTCCTAAAGTTTTTGAGTTGGTTTTGACACTACAAAAGGGATTTTGACAAACTCCTTCACACAGATCATCTCCAGATCTTGTAGGTTTTGGGGCTGTCGCTAGGCAATACAGACTTTCAGTTCCCTCCCAAAGATTTTCTATTTGGTTCAGGTCTGGAGACTGGCTGGGCCACTCCAGGACCTTGAAATGCTTCTTAAAGAGCCACTCCTTAGTTCCCCTGGTGGTATGCTTTGCTTTGGGTCACTGTCATACTGGAAGACCCAGTCACGACCAGTCTTCAATACTAGGCAGCTGTTGCCCAAAATCTCACGATGCAAGGCCTCGTCCATCCCCTGCTCAATACAGTGTAGTCGTTCTGACCTCTTTGCAGAAAAGCACCCAAAAGTATATTTCTGGGATGGTGTTCTTGGGATTATACTTATGTTTCTCCTTCCTCCAAACACGACAAATGGAGTTTACACCAAAAAGTTATATTTTGGTCTCATGTAACTTCATGACCTCGTCCCACGCCTCCTCTGAATCACCCAGATGGTTATTGGCAGACTTCAGGCGGGCCTGGACATGTGCTGGCTTGATCAGGGTTACCCTGCGTGTGCTGGAGGATGTTTAGTGCATGACTGTGTGCCATTACTATGGTAGCCTATGAGGCAGCCAGATGTTTGGGGTTTTTTTCCCAGCAATTGATACTGAGCTGATTTTCCAGTTGAACTGCTTGAATTTTTGCTATTCAATGTTGAAATCATTAGCTGATGAAAACTTGTAAGCTATAATCAATAGAATATAGCTGTAATCAACATTGTTAGAATAGATAATCGCAATATAGAGCAAGATTTGAGCCAGAGGCAAGGCCACAGTAAGTGCAGCCTTCCCATAAATAGAAGGAAATTAAAAATGTATCAAACCTAACCAGGTTTTTGGTGTATGTCAGAACATTCTGGATATTATAAACACTCAGATTTTCTCTACAGTAGAACTAACTGGGAGGCAATGCACCGGAAAAATCCTCCCCACCGACCAATGCCCCAGTCTACATTAAGACTGAACAACTATATATACAAGTAATGCAGCTGCAGCGAGGCCAGGAACTGAATTTCAATCACACAATGAATAAATCACATACAGTGTTGAAAGACTTCTACCTGGTCTGTAGCACGGAGCAGATCCAAGAAACGTGGAAAATTGAAAACCATTAGATGCCCACTCTCTCTAATGATACAAAGCTAAATGTCAGGTTAAAGATCAGGGGATATGGCAGTAATTATCCTGAATGGTAGAGTAATTTGTCACAACAATGTTCAGTGGACACAGAGCTGAAAATATACTTGAATGGCATAAAACTGATCTGAAGAGTCAGGAGAGGATAAATACCAAATTTGGGGCCTATGAGGGTGAGGGGTTGTTAATGCTTCAAACAACTTATGTCAAAAATACTTGAGGCGGTCCAACTAAATTCAAACTTGATTATTTTTTCCATTATTGACTTTCTTTTTGCTTATTTTCATATATTTTCTTTAAAAAGCCACAGTATGCTTCGTGTATTCTAAGGAACGACAAGCTAGAGCTGTTCATCCAAGTAATCAAATATCTGCCAAGTATTAAAAAACAAAACTTACTATGAAGAAATAAATTAAAATTATTTTTACTTAGATTTTTTTTTTTTTTTGGATGGGGAGATGATTCTGTTCTGTAAAAGAAAAAGTAGCATTTCTCAAATTTAAAACATGCAATAATGTCTAGTTGTTGAATAAAGTACTATTATCTATCATTTATTCACACACACACACACACACACAAATAACAAGTAGAAAGTAATCTACCATAAATTAAATGTTTCTGCGGGGTTTTAAATAACAACCAGTTTATTTTAAGCTAACCATTAAAATAGCCACCTAATATTACAGTTAGTATTGTGCAAATTGTTTCGTCTAAGAACTTCACCTTTGTTCATATTAAAATAGCTAAAGTGCGTTTATTTACACCTAGTACAACAGTTTAAGCACACTTTCATTCATCTCCTCTGAGATCTAAAAGCTGCAATAGGCTCTCAGCTCCGGAGTCTGGGAAAAGTCTTGACAGTCTGCTGCTGCTGCTGCAAAACTTTTCTGCTCGGAAAGATGAACCTCCAAAGAAATAATAATAATTTTTAAAAAACGTTGATTTTTCAAACTCAGAACAACCCAACAAGGTGCGCAGCTGCAGACGAAACTTACCTGGGCACGACGCAGACCTGAGAAAGGAACTTTGATTGCACCGCGAGTTTTAGTTTTCCTGCAGGAGATCCCGTCTGAATTTGTTCACGTGTCAAGTTAAGACACAAAAAGCATTTATTTCCGGCTAAACGTGTAGAGTAAAACTCATTCAGAATCTGCAGCGAGCCGTGGAATATAACATGGAATGGCTTGTTCTGTCAAATAAAAATGATAAATTAAGCTAAACGTATGCTTTTTATTGCTTCTTTAAAATATAAATACATATTTTCAGCACTTTCATGTCCAATTATTCATTGACAAATTAAGTAGTACAACAATAATAATGATAATAACAGTAATCATAAATTAATATGAATCATCATCATAATGAGAGTTGCTTTGTTTTTAAATTAAGCACCAGTGCGTGTGTTGGAAAATACGGTAGCACAAGCAACAAATACACACAGGCCAAATCAACCTTAGATTTGTGATTTCATTAACGCCTGCGCATGAGTTACTTTATTTTGAAGTTAGAACGCACACTTCCTTTTCCTCCATTTGGAGATTTTGTTTTGCAAGACTTGAACAGGAGCAAACGTCGGCCTTTGGCTCCACTTCTACTTTTTAGGAAGACACCGCCCCACAAGTCTCACTACAAGAAAGGACACTGGAGAGGGAGATAATCGTACAACATATTTGTTTATTGGTTTTCTTTGGACTGCAGCAAAAAAAATCACAGAATTCTTATGCGTGTAAATGTATAAAGGTTTTCTGCGTCTGAAACAGTCTAAGCTTTCGGGTGGAGGAGGGGGGTTAATGTCTCAAGCAGCATCTGCAGGTACTGCTGATGATTATTTTTTCTCGGTCTGAAATCTGTGATCAGAAATCCTCCCAGTTCGTGCAGAGCTCCACTGCCTCTGCAGAGTAAAGTGCGCATGTAGCGCTTTGCAGAGGAAGGTTGACCTGCAAGGCAATACAGCAGAGTAAATAAACAAACAAACGAAAAATGAATGACAAAACAGAAAATGAAGTGAGTCAAACTCATTATGTCATACTTTTGGAATAAGTGGAGGGGTTAATTTTCTTTTGCAGAGTCCATCCCAGTTGAATCCATCAAACCACCTGAAGAAAAACAGAGTACAATCATTGTCATCATCGGCAACACTGCGTTTCCAAGCAGAGCCCAGAATCTGTATTTAATGAAATCAATCCATGCTCTCACTTGTGCTTCTGAATGGCCTTGGCCCCGTTTCTCTGGCTGCCCAGTCTCTCTGAAGGGTTGCCCCTGGGCGATGAGAAGCAAAACAAAAACAAGCTATGAATTAATCACCCACTTCATGTCTTCAAGCGATGGAAGCAGGATACAGATGAAGAAACACTAAAATCCATCGAAATACAGGTTTTTGATTTTCTATTCTTATTAGAAAGTATTTATACCTGCAAAGCTTCTGTATGAAATCACAGGCGTCTTTGCGGAATGACTTTGGGAATTCGTTCTGATCGATACCATTAACAGTGGCGGTGAGAATCTTCAGCGGGTCAGAGCCATCGAATGGGAGCCTGGACAGAGAAAACACAATCCAGTCGGGAACCTTTGATCTACTGTGATTCGCAAAAAGTATGCACACCCCTTGATTTTTCCCACATTATGTATGGTTACAACCATAAACCTGAATGCATTTATATGGTTTCTTTTGGGACAGATAAAATAGAGGTGGATAGTTATAAGGTGGAAAGAAACCAATAAATGTTTTTTGAAATTTGTGTTTCAAAAACCATTATTCAAAGCCTTGCAGAACTATATTTTGCTTAAAATATAGCTTTAAGGGGCCATCTACCAGCTTTCACATCAAACCCTGTTTGACAAATATGGCAAAATTTCTTTGTCTTATTTCTTCTTGGCAAAACAACTCAAACTTAGTCAGACTGGATGGAGAGCATCTATGTGTAATTATCAAATCCAGGGATTTCAGATTTCCTTTATGCCTATTTAGATAATTCTAACACGTTAGTATATCGTTTTCAAAACCCCTCCATTGTGGCTCTGACTGTTTTCTACAAGTTATATAGTGTTTTACAAGTTCAGCTTTGGTCTCATGAGACTAAAGAATGTTCTTCCTCATGTTCCATAAGTTTTCTCTTTTGGATAACTAATGAACATCTTGATGAGATGTTCAAATCTCTGGATGACGATTCAGAGCACATTTCTACTTTAAGTGTCTCCATAACTTTAGAGAAATGTATCTGCTATATTCACAGGTCTTCACGATGCCTCTCCTTCACTAATGTTCTCTAATCTACCTTAAAAATGAACTCCGCCTTACTAATTTACCAATTCCTAATTCCCTAGAGTTTATTTACACTAATTAGAGTAAACGAGCTGATGGCAAATTCATAACGTTTCAGATTTTTCTTTGCATCACAATAAATCCCAATAAAGCCCATCATAGTTTGTGGTTGTAGTCTGAATGTGAAAACCCCTAAGATGTCAAATCTCTTGACAAGTCTCTTACTTTTTACTTTAACATCATCACCCCCAACAAACACTTTAACAAATAATGACTCCTCAAACGTTAAAAGCTTACCTACCGCTGAGAAGCTCAAACACAAAAACACCCAGAGACCAGAGATCTGCGGATGTATTGTGGCCTTTGCTCAGGATAATTTCAGGTGCCATGTAGCCCAGTGTGCCACAGAACGTCCACGTCTTCTTACCCACCTCAACCCTCTTCAGACATCTGGAGCCAATCTACGGTACACATCCATACGGTCAGCATTACCACGATTAAACATTGAGCTTGAATCAGTTTGTAGTTACCAGTTTGCCATAACCCTGCTCATCCAGAACAATGTTCTCAGGCTTGACATCTCTAAACACGACTCCTCGACAGTGAAGAAAACTCAAGGCCTCGACAACACAAGCTGTGTAGAACTTGGTGCTGCCGTCGTCAATGGATCCTCTGAAAAATAAAGACGTTATCAGTCTGAGAAAATCAATAAAAACAACTGTCATTGACCAAAGCATTACAACTAACAACATAACAACTAGCAACAAAAGGTGACATGACAAAAGCCAAAACAATCAGTGGCTTTTGTTTCATTGTAATAAAGTCTGAATGAAAACAGTGAGACTGGCATTGATTATTTTCAGTGCACATGATAAAACGTGACCTCGCTGTCAGTTTGCTGTAATTTCACATACTCACTTCTCTTTGAGTAGGCGAGACAAATTCCCACCCAGACAAGCTTCTGTCAAACTATAAAGATGGTCAGCATCTCTGAACGTCTTGTACAGTCTGTAATCAAAATATAAAGAAAATAGTTAAAGTCACCTTTCTACATGAATGCTTTCCCCTTTTTCATATTGTAACCATTTTAATTGACTTGTATTTAAAGTATTTAAGAGGAGTTTTATTTGGTAGACAAATAAAAGTAATGCATATCTATGAACCTGAAGGGAAATTATACTTTGTTTGTTGGCTTAGAGCATTATTTTAGTGTTAGACTTTGGCTTTTGGTTTAGTTTGATCCTTTTGTTTTCCCCTGAGTTCCCTTTGTGTTATTTTGTGTCAGTTAGTCACTTCCCCTCAGCTTGTTAGTTTGTTACTCACCCATCTACTCTTCATTCTCTCAATTAATCTCATAGTTATCTTGTCGCTGAATCATCTTCTTGTCATTTAAGGGTCAGTCCGTTGAATCACCTCCTTGTCAGATCTTTTTATTGTTGTGTGCATCCATGCTAACTCTCTTGTACTCCTGTTTCTTAATTGTTCCTGTGGAGACAAGTTTGTCTCCTTGTGCTTGTCTCTTGTTTTGTGAGTTTCATTCTAATAAATGATCATCTCCATTAATCTGACTGCCTTTTTCCTGTCTGTGCACAACTTCTATTTGTGCTTTGATCAGCTTCTCCAGAGTTACCAAGGCCTTTATAGCTGCTTCTCTTCTTGTACAGCCAGCCAGTTTGGGTGGGTGGTCAAGTCTTGGTAGGTATACGGTTGTCCCATACTCTTTTAACATTCAGGTGACAGAACAGTGCACCTGTCTGCTGTGTTCCTTGGTTTTTGTGATGCCTTTTGTGTAATATTGTTCTCTAACAAACAAAATTTGAGGCCTTCGAAATATTGATTTAAAAAACAAATGCCACACTGAGATTTTTATGCCTCAAAAAGCTTGAAAACCACTTCTTCAAATGTTGCTACAATCATGTGCTTTTTGTGTTGGTGTCTCCCAAAAAAAAAAAAGAAAAAAAATCCCAACAGATACAGATTAAGGTTTATGGTTGTGGCATAACAAAGTATGAAAACGTTTAAAGGGTGTAAATACTTTTGCAATTTTTTTTTTAAACGAGTTGCTGAATGAGTGATACCTGACAATGAATGGACAGCGGGCTTCCATCAGGATGCTGCGCTCTCTCAGAATGTGCTCACGCTGGCCGCTGTTGAGAATCAGCTTCTTCTTGAGGACCCTCATGGCAAAAACACACCTGGTGTTGCTCTTTAGTTGCACCTGAAAGCGATGGGGGTGGGGGGAATCAATACATAGCCTTGTGGAAAGAAAGAATCTCAATGAGGCAGGAGCTCTGGGATCGGTGCGATTGTGAGTGAGAGATCAAGCCTTTACCAAATCCACGTGACTAAACTCCCCGAGTCCCAGGGTACGAATAATCTGGAAATCGCTTAAGGTGGAAGCTGCCAGGGAGGCAGGATCCTCCTTTGGCCTGAGGAGGAAAATACAGATGAAATTGTGTTTTTCTATGGATGTAAAATAAGATACTACTGCATTGCTTCTCACTCGACTTTTGATTCATTGCTCTGTTGCAGCTGTGGAGGGCTGTCAGATCCTGAACCTTTTATAACATCTCTAAAGGTCCTGAAATGCAAGCAAGCAAGTAGTGAAAATTCCTAATTTTTCTGGACAAAAAGAATCACAGTATGTATGCAACATATAAGAGCATAGAAACTGAATCAGATACTCTCAAAATGCATGTTATTTAGTCTGCCCAGATTGTCACCTTACCTTCTGTCTATTACCAAGCATGTCACTTCTCCAATAGCCATTACATTTACAGGCTGGATGATTTCTCTGAGAGCAGAGATAAATAAAGAAAACCATATGAATATAATTAATAAATGAGAATCAGACATGCATTCATCAACTGTAGGAAAGTAATTCATTTTTAGGCTTCACAGTCATTTTTAAAACCAAGAATTGTTTGCAGAGATTAGAATTTATTCTTTATATTCTGCACAGACTCAAAGATTATAGAGAAACTCAAATATAAACACAAAGTCTACAATCAAGAAGCATTGATGGTTAGAGGATGTCTTTTCACTTGCCAAGGGCAGAGCTTTTTATTTTCCTATTAGTGGTTATGGCTGATAGCTGCAGGAAGTTTGTCTTCCAAGCAATAATGATCGGTTTGACAACAGTCACTGGATTGACCAATAGTCTAAACAACAGAAACATTCAGAAAGTCAGTAAAGAACCAAGAAAGAAAACTGTAAATTCACTAATATAGAAAATGCTGCTAGCATAGGAAATCTTCTGGAGATAGTACTGATCAATTGAAGATTCAAAGATCCTCGTTTTTTAACAAAGATACATAAGTAAAAATTATTCAGATGTGTTACCACAGCCTCAAAGATCCAGACTGTTCCACAAATGAAAGACAATTGTTTAGAATAATCAGGAACGATTTACAGACCAGGACTGCACAGTGGCGCAGTTAGTAGCACTGTTGCCTTGCAGCAAGAAGGTCCTGGGTTCAATTCCTGGCCTGGGGTCTTTCTGCGTGGAGTTTAGTTTGCATGTTCTCTCTGTACATGTGTGGGTTCTCTGGCTTCCTCCCCCAGTCCAAAAACATGACTGTCAAGTAAAATGGTCTCTCTAAATTCTCCCTAGTGTGTGTGCATGGTTGTTTGTCTTGTCTGTCTCTGTGTTTTTCAAAGAATCAAACAGGGAAACATGAAGTTTATGGAACTGAATCTTTGTGGACAATTTACACAATTTTCCACCATTAGGAGCCTGGTCCCTTAATGCAAGGTAGGATGGATCTGTGCTTTCACCTAATTTAAGCTCAATCCTGCTCCAACCATTTGAATGTTGCTGCTGAGATTGAGACCCAACAGACCAGACAACCTTTTGTCAACCTGTTGACCAGTTTTACTGAGCCTGTGAGATTTGTAACCCCAGTTTATTGCTTTTGTCTGATAGGTGTTGCCTCTCTATCATCTTGAACCAGTCTGCCCATTCTCATCTGAGCTCTAACATCAGCAGGGCATTTTTCTGTCCACATTACGGAAATATGCACAATAGTTTATATTTTTCTAACCACTATTTGTAAACCTGAGACATGGTTGTGCATGAAAGTCCCAGTCCCAGAAAGCCTCAGCAGTTTCTGCACTGCAAAAAACCTCAACCCTAACAATTACTTTCGGTCTAGTTTCTAGTGCAAATATCTTAGTACACAGAAGTAAGACAAAATTAACTTACAAGTAGCTTTTCAACAAGAAATAGGAGCTTGTTTTAAGTGAATAATTCTTTAATATTGATGACAAAGTCCTAGTTCCACTGGCAAATGATCTCACATGGAACATGGCAAAAATATCTTGTTATAAGTAAAATGGAACAAGTACTTTTTCATCAATATTAAGGAATTACTTACTTAAAACAACAATGGTAAGATTTTGTGTTTTTGAGGTGAAACATTAAGACTAACCTGCATGGCACAAACAGCAATGTACAAAGTTTCTTAAATTTCTTAAACCCTGATGCTCCGTTTGAACGTCAGCAAATGTTAGTCCCATGTGAGTGACAGATTTGTGTCAATAGGTTGTGTCATAGTAACAAAGTGGCACATGTGTGTATACATATTTAATTCTCTATATATAGTGATATCTTTGATGCTCACTAACTCTGTTTCTTACCCCCAAAGAGCTTTTTCTCCAAACCACTGTCTCTCTGAGAGCTCGGCCAAAACGATCTGCTCCTGACGGCCTGGCTTCTTCTCTGTCACACTCACCTAAAGGAAAAATGGTGATGAACACTGCAGAAAAGAGGCACAGTCTATTTTCCCTTTCATAAAATAATTACTATTGCTGCTCTGACATTTGGACTCAGTCTAAGCCCATTTCACTGAAAGTCTCTTTCTAGCTGAGCTGCTGTTAGAGAACATTTAACTTTACCTGGCCTTTGCTAATGATGTAGAAGGTGTCTCCGACAGCTCCCTGTCGAAAGACGTAGTCGCCATCTGAGTAATTTGTCTACAGCAGAAGGAATTTTAAAAAAGCAAGAAAAGAAAAGAACAGCCAATGTCTTCACTTTTCCACAGACGTGACACAAAGGAAGATTGAAGCTGAAAATGTTACCGAATTCTGTTAAAAAATAAATCAATCTGTACCTCTTGCACCTGATCAAACAGTTTACTGATGACATCGTCTGGCAACGACTGGAGAAAGGGAATGCTGCGCACAGACACAAAAAAGACATAATAAAAATTTTTTTTATAAAAAGAATTTTTTACTTTCATAAAAAAAAGGAAAAATCCTAATCTATATTTCAACGATTTCTTCAAACAAAATAACAACAGAGATCTGGGGAGAATAAATGGAAGCAGCAGACAATATTTAGAGTTTCGGGGGTCTGATGTTCACCTTCTCAGCAGGTCCACTGAATGAGAAAGACGGCTGAGGCCACACTGTGTGAGAACAGAGTGGTAACTCTTGCGGTCGATAGCCCACAGCTTGCTGTCTGTTTGTGCTGCAGATCAAAAGACAAAGGCAAGAGGAAATGATAAAGGTTGTGTCAGTGACACGGGCGCTCTGATATAAACACTATGGACAATAGCAAAGACTCACGCCGCCTGCAGCCCGTTGTGGCTGAAGAGCAAAGCTACAGCTATGCACTCAGACAGTTTAGGTCAAGGCTGCATTAAAAATGTCTCCCTTTTCCCTCTTACAGAGGACACTGAAGATAAATCTAATCTAATTCCCTCCACCATAAATACCCCCTTTCTTTATAATAGAGTTTGAAAGTGGTGTAAATTAATAATGACCCATATTGATTGGTTCATGGAAGCTTCCTGCAAACGGAAGTAGATGTCCTCGAGACGCTCTAATTACATCCAATGTCTAATCAGATGGTCCTGCCCTGATATCTTAATTTCCCCATTAGAATATTCTCTGTGTGCTCCTAATTTATCACCACATGACATCTCATTGTTGGCTACTGCTTTTTATTTTAAATCTACTTCATTCAAGTCATATGGGCCTTTCTCAAAGCACGTCTTTATGCTCTTGTCTCACACAGAAAGCTTTGCAGACATTTAAACCTCTAGCTTTTTCAAATTTTGTTGTAATGCAGCTACAAATTATAATATGTTATATTTTGTATGATAGACAAACACACATTAGCTCAGAATTGTAAAGTTTAAGATAAAAGAGACATGAATTTCACATTTTAAATGTTTTTTTACCAGTAAAAATCTGAAAAGAGATCAATTGTTTTCAATTCAGCTCCGGTCAGATAAATTTAAAGCTTCTTCCCATGGCACATTTAAGCGACCACCTTCTCCATTATTATGCTTGAAATTCAGCAAAAGGCAAGAATGAGAAAAAAAGATATTATAGGTTGATATCTACACGTAGAGCACTATGTATGGTGGAAAACTCGCACTCCACATCACCCTAAACAACCCATCCTCACTATGAAACATAGAGGTGGCAGCATCATGCAGTGGGGATGCTTTTCTTCAGTAGGGGAAGGGAAGTTGTTCGAAGTTGAGATGAAGATGGTGGAGATAAACACACAACAATCCTTAAAGAAGATCTGTTAGAGTCTGTAGAAAAGTTCCCACTGGGGCCGATTTTTAATGCAATTAATCACATTTGCATTTGAATTTCAACGTTTCTGGTCTGCTCATATATCTGACGCGCCAGGGACATCCCCAAGCAAAAGCAATGGGTGACAACGCTGCTTCTTTTGGCCCATAAGGGGTTCATTTTTACTTCAGACAACAACATGATGGAACACTGGAAAAAAACTATTGTTGTGTGCAAGTTGTGCTAAAAGGAGCCTATCACCAAAGCTATTCCAGCCTACAATACCATCTCAATGCACAACATGTTGCAGCAAGAACAGGCGTCCATATTTCTGAAGAACTATTTGTTCAAAGGTCCATGAATGATCATGGGTTCCTAAAACACCTGAAGCCTGAAAATTTATAATAGCAGTTTACACTGATCTGATAGTTGAATAACCTAAAAACTGATTAAAAATAATAAACATTTGTTGTTGAGCTCTTAAGAGTTTTTGAATTGAAAATTATGCTTATTTTGTCAATATGTAGTTTTTGATTAAAGTGCGATTAAATGCAGACCCTGCAATTAACTCGATTAAACATTTTAATCAAGTCCCACCAGTAATACTGTAATAATAATGAGCTGCCTGAGCAGGGTGTACTATGCACAGGTTTTCCCACTGTTTTGCATCTGTTACAGAAAATCCCAATACAATACTGTAAAGTTTCTGGTTGTAATGGTAATAAATAAATAAAAAATGTTTACCTGGCTCTAATACTATTGCACGTCATTGTATATCTGTATGACTTGGATCTGACAGATATCCTGTATCACCACACCAAAGCCTCACTGGCAGCGTCAAACACAAAGCGAAACTATTTTCAGGTCAGGAAGGAGATGAGCACGGTGGGCCCTGAGTGAATCTAAAGGGAAAGGATGACAATAATGGGCAGGGAACAAAGGAGGACAGGCTGTCACCGTGAGTTGAGGATTGTTACCAGGGAGCAGACAGATAGCTGAGAGCGGTAAATTGGAATGGCTGGCTGCTCTCAAGATAAAGAAAGCAGCTGAAAGAGAGAATTAGATGCTCAGTGATGGCAAATAAAGTGATGTTTCTTCATTTACACTGATCCCAGCCGCTTCCACAGCCTGTTTACCCACAGCTAATATTTATTTATTTGTGAAACCAGGCCAGATATCTGTGGTGACAGCTGAGAAAGTTTTTTCCCACAGGGCTGAGATCGGATGAGGGGAAGAAATGAAAGAGCAATGTTTGTGTTAAAAGGATTTGTCCACTTCTTTTTTTTTTTTAAATGTGGGAGCTAAGGGATATTTTCAGAGAGCATTTATTTTGTAAATGTTCTGACTAATGCATGCTTGTGGAGAGAAGACCGCTGGCTTATGCAGCAAAGCATTACATGTTTGAAATTCCCCACATCTCTGAAAAAGAAGAAAAAAAAAGAAACATGTGAATGCGCAGTGCTGTCTATGATTTCAAAAGCGTCTTTGATTTTAAATTCCATAGACGTCCTCCGTCTCACACCGCACCAGAGCTCTGTATTCTTGTGATCTTCACAATAATTATTTATTTTCCATCCAAGTCAAAATGAATCAAGAAGGGGCCCCCCATCAGTTTTCCCTGTGGCATTCCTCAAGTGATAATTGTACTTCGTTGTAAAAAGACGTCAACACAACGCCTACCTGAGACAGAGTAGGTGTGGGTGGAGTCGTAGAGGAGCGCCAACTCTCCAAACATGTCCTCCGGCTCAAAGGTGAGCACCTTCTGTCCATCTTTTGTCACGTCCAGTCTTCCTTCTGCCAAGAAAATAAATAAAAAATATTTACAACATTTAAACATCTACGTATCTTTTCATGATACCAAAACACAAAAGATATTATTATTGAGGTTTTTATATGACCAACATAAAGTAGTGCACGATTGTGAAGTAGAAGAGAAAGGATATGTAGTTTTCAAAATTATTTATCAATGAAAAAACTTAAAAGTTAATATTTGCTACAATTATGGCCATAAGGAAGTCATTTTGGATATGTCTCTACCAGAGCTGTACAGTCTGTAAAACAGCTTAAGCATGTGTAAAAATCAGTTTTAATGATTTTTACAAATTCTCAATTGAATTTGGGTCTAGACTTTGACTAGGCCATTCCTACACATGAGCATACTTTGATCTAAACTAAACAATCCCATTGTAGCACTGAGAGAATGTTTAATGCCATTGTCCTGCTGGAAGCTGAACTTTTGAACCACTCCACTTTCACAGATTGCTACTGGAGTTTAAGGGATATGAGTGTTATGTAAGGTGCAGACATTTAAATACTTGCCGTGTACATTTGTGTTGAATAATGTGGTGTGCTTGAGGATTCAGTGTAGACACAGCTCATGGTGTAAACGACTACAGAATAAAGCAGGGAGATGGCACCCACCAATAGCTGAGACCTTCCAAACACTTTCACCTCTTCAAGGAACCATTAGCCATTTTTCTGCTCCCTCCTTAGATTTCAACCCAGAATAACAGCATAGGTCCCTTTCATTTCCATAACTGTGCTTTAGAGTGGCATTCAATCTTGTCCAATCAAATCAACAGCCTGAGCCAGAACGCAACAGACTGCAAATGTTAAGAAAATAATGTAATCACATTTGCACTGGAGCACCTATAATCTAGGTTAAGTCCTGATAAACAACTTGAAGTAAGATGAATGTTGTTGATCTTAAGAAGAAAATTACTTACCTTCTAAAACAAAAGCCTGATCCCCAGAGGTCCCCTCCTGGAAAACAAAGCAGCCCTGATTGATGGTTGCTCGGTGCATGCAGGCAGTGACTGCCTTGATTTCTTCTTCATCAAGGTTCTTCAACAAGTCATTTTTCAAAAGCGCCGCCTGGATCAGCCTTCGAGATCTGAGGATATAAAGACATGACGCATATGTCACACTGTTGGTCATTTATCACCTTGAATGCAGTCTGGTGAAAGCTTGCAATAGGTCTTAAAGAGATACTTGTTGATTAGCAGTCAACGAGAGCAAGAGTTTTCACTCAGAGCTGGTGTGAACTGAGGGAACAGCGCGTGCTCTTACTCCTGGCTTTTGTCACAGCTTCTGTGCGAAACCACTGCGATTGTCATAGGGTCTGGACTGAAGGGTTCTGAAATGACTGTCTGCCTTTTTGCACTCCGGTTGTCCTCGATTTGAGCTGCAGAAGCTACAGTAGGAGAAAAACACACACACACGCACACACAACATGACAGGATTCTAGGTCAGGTTAAAGCTTGTGGCACTTGTTGCCCCTCCCAAGATATCACACATTAAAAGCATCAAATCATGTAAACCTGCAACAACTGCAGAGGGTCCAGGGAGTGAGAGGGCGGTTCTGTAGCGGTCTAGTTCTTCTTGCAGCCTACGGATGAGTTCGTCCTTTGTGTCCAACTCCAGCTCTAACTCATCTATTAATGTGTCCCTCTGACGGAGCTCCTCAATCTTGAGCTGCAGTGCAAACTGGAGGTCCCGAAGTGTACCCATCACCTGTGTTTAGATAGATAGATAGATAGATAGATAGATAGATAGATAGATAGATAGATAGATAGATAGATAGATAGATAGATAGATAGATAGATAGATAGATAGATAGATAGATAGATAGATAGATAGATGATAGATAGATAGATAGATAGATTTTGTTGGGTTTTTCTATCCTCGTATTTTACTCAAAGAAAATAGAAGACAACCAGAAATGAAATTGCAATGACTCTACAGACACTTGAACAAACATAACAAAATGCAGTAAATTCAATGCACATGCACGATTTCTGGCCAAAGACACAATCCGATCTCTTACCCTGTCGATGCAGGGGTGATTGTCTCACTTGCCTCCTGCGGGTCTGTGCATGTCTGTCAGCGGACAGTCCGTGCGACAGGTGCACATCTCTTCTGTAAGAAAGCGCCCAACTGAGGGATGCTCCGCTCCTCTCTCCCGCTGGCCGCGGCTGCACAGACGGCGCAGCCAGCCAATCACATGACCCACACGGTCCGGGGGAGGGAGGGGGAAATGACAAATGCATGGACTGGATCCGAACTGGGTCAATGGGTCCTTGGAGAGTGGTTGAAGAGCCCATGGGTGAATCCGCCAAACTGAGCGAAGAACATTAATCATTTCACTGGAAGAAAGAAAAGAAGAAGTGTGCGCCAGGTTTAGACTTTTTACTTCTTCTATCAGTGTTTGTTCTGAGCGTTTTATATACGATCTTTTACTTTTTCTGTGAAATTGTGTGTTCCGTGACTTTCAGTAATTTAACTAATCATGAAAGCCATGATTAACAGAATGCTCTCGATAAATAGCACCCTAACACCTGATAAAGCCCCTTCTAGAAGAAAACCTTTTTGGTGTTGCATTTTGTTCTATGAGAAACTCCAGAAGCAGATAGATAGATAGATAGATAGATAGATAGATAGATAGATAGATAGATAGATAGATAGATAGATAGATAGATAGATAGATAGATATAGATAGATAGATAGATAGATAGATAGATAGATAGATAGATAGATAGATAGATAGATAGATAGATAGATTTTTTAAAATTTATACTACAGTATAAATCGTAAAAACCGTGTCCACTGCTCTATAAAAATACCATGCATCAGGTTTAAAAATGGTAACTTATAACAGATTGTTATCCTACTGTAAGACTTACACGACAAATTTATGCTTAAATGTTGTGGAGGTTGAGACTATTCAACAGAGACCCATATTACATGTTGATAAACATTGCATTTGTAATTGAAAATGTAGAGAATTGTACAAAATCACTTGAATGGATGTAAAACATTTGCCACTTTCTCAAAGGAATGAGAAACTGCTTTTTATGTGCACGAGTGACACAGTGATTTGAAGATGAACAAGCAGTTTAAATCATTTCAATTCTGCTCTGAGAAGTGCACCAAAGCGACCGAGAAAAACTGCGGTACAGTATACTGGGGATATCTATTCAGAGAATGACTAGGTTTAACCAGAAGGTGGCGCTAGTGTCCGCCTAGAGCTGCTGATGCTGGAGAAGAAGATGGGCCACCGTTAAAGGGAGCAGCAGTTTTGTTACGAACTATCAAAAACCTTACTAAGAACGTTTTAATATTTAAACTTTCAACATATTTCTGCTGTGTTTCATTTGTTCGAGGTGTTAGAAAATGATCCTCACCGTGAAACCGCTTCAAGGAAAGGAGTGCAGTGTTCAGGTAACTTACACGCAGCTAATGCACACAATTGGCTAACCAGGTGAGCTAACTGCGGTGGCTCACTAACAGGCTGATGTTAATCCTACTGATGTAAACCATAGATACGTTTTCAGTGAAATTTGCCTAAAATGCACTGCTTGGTGCAGGTAAACTCGCTTGGTGGCTAAATAAAAAGTCTCTCATGGTTAGCATGATAGCTAACCCGTTAGCAGCTTGTAACATACTTTCTAAAAGCCTTTCTCTACAGGCCAATAGAGAAGATAAGGGGATACACTGCACTCTTGAATACTTTTTTAAATTAAAGAACAGTTTCTGAGTCTATCTGTAAATAGTTTAGTTTTCTTGCCACGATATAAGTAACACCTAACAGCAAGACACCAGCATCTTAAAAAGTTAGATTAACACAGACTGATTACTCAAGATTGCACATAGATGTTGTCTTTTTCCTCTCATATTTTAGGCGGATAATGCTGGAAATTAATGCACAACCAAGAAATGGACTAAATAACGAAATACTGCTGTTGTTTTCAGTACCACCAGGGCTAAGATTTTTGGAGAAGTCTTGGATATGTCACCAAAAAAAAAAAAATAGTCAGATAGGAACAATTAATATCTCAATAAAATAATTTGTTTAGGTTGAAAGTAGGACAGTTACAACTTGTGGGGAATGTTAGTGTTCTTTAATTGACATTAAACCTTTGTAAGAAACATTAACAACAGCCTAATTAAAAAATGTGAGTGGACAATTGTAGTTCAAAAAGCCATCTTGAAGTGTTCTGCTATTTTAATGTTAAGAATTGGTATCCCTTTATTAAGTCCAAAGCACAGGGTACTTCCTCAAAAGTAAAAAAAGCTTGAAAATGACCTGTAAATTATGTCAACGTTGGAACATAATTTAAACTTTTCATAGGCTAATAAGGCATCCACTCATTTGAACTTCTATTTATTTGCCTACAGACACTTTAAAATATTAACAGTGGGTGATGTAAAATTATTTACTTATCTTCTGGTAAATCAAACAATTTTGTTGGACTAAAAACTTTAGAAATAAGTTCCAACCATGTGGCTGACTGAAGGTTGAACATTTAAAATATCTGTCAAAGAATATTATTTGTAAATTTCTTTTACACTATCACCAGGAATTTTCAAAACTGCAACCAGCAACAGTGAAAGAAAAGCTCTTTGTTTTTAGCACTACAGCATAGACAATGGCATCATCACCAATCAAGAGATTGGAGCACAAATTAGAGTTGATAACATTTTTAACATCTTCCAATCGAATGATATGGATGCAGTGTTTTTGTTTTTGTTCTACCTAGAATAAATGTCTCACAAATGTGCAACTACATTTAATAAGCCAGGAATTAGTTGATAGTATAAGCTCCCAAAAAGAGATCGCAGAACTTTGAACTGCACTAATTGTGAAAAGAGCAGAGATGTACGACTCAATCAACCAGTGGTTAGAATCGTCCAATTTTCTTTTAATTTGCTCTGTTCAGAGAATTATTTCACTAAGATAAAAAAAAAACAACAACTCAATTTCCAGTCTTTAAATGCATCAAGCGAGATACTTTGAACTTTTATTTTAGTTGAAGTAAATCTGCTAAAAGTTACTTACATGGACTTTAATTGGGGATAATTTTGTAATAACATTTTCTGTTTTACTCAAAGCTATTACCTCTGTTAGAATTGACAAACATTTTTCTATTTTTCTTTTTGAAAATCAGATTTGGAAGGTCATATGTCAAACAACATCGTGACTCTGTGTTGACCCTAGATGACCTGAGCAGAACAGCTCAAGCAAAGATGATTTTTGAGGAACAGAAGCTCTTCGGAGCAGAATATCTTCTGGTTGTCATTAAACATTTGACAACTGATTAGTGTATGCACATCAGACTTTCTAATTACTAACTTCAGAAGGTTGCCATATGCCGTCTTTCACGAAGGAATTTATTTGGCGTATTGTTTGCTCCAAGCTGACGTAACTGCAGCCAGAATCAGTTCCAGATGTCACATTTGTCTTGAGTTCACAGCAGCAGTTATTTCTGAAAAATGTGCAAAGGCTGTAAATCAGCCTTGTGAACATTTTTGTGTAATGTTATAATTATACCAGTGATTTTTTTTTTTAACAAAACAAGTCAGAATCACAAACACTGTCAAAAGCAGATGGCTGTCACTTACATTTTCACAAACCAACACTGCTTTAATTTCATGTTGCTAGTTTAATCTATGATCTCATAAAAAAGGGCAAAATATGAATTTTGTTAAAGAAGTCTATTACTAGTTAATGATTCCCATTAATGTTTTTGTTAGGTGTCCAGTTTGCACAAAGACTTTGGCTATAAGCTACAAGATGTTGTGACTGAAGGTTATTATTTATCTATTAACAAATGTTACTTTTATAAAGAAAAATATCAAGATTTTCTACATCAGAGCCATAAATTCAGACTTATTTATTTTCATACAGCCAAATTGCTTGCATGACAAAATACAGTAGAATACTGTATTTGACACCCTCTCAATTTGTATCATTTCGTAGTTATCTCACTGCTGAGTTGCTTGATGTTTTCTTTCATCCTTTCTCACCGTCGTCTTCTATGCTTTCAGCCTTTGCCTCCAAGTAGTGGCTCCTCCACAAAAACTTGGTGTTAAAAATCAGTGGCAATGAAAGCATTCCCGTCTCCTCACATTTGCAAAATTGCTCTTGAACACACTGCAGAAAAGACACCCAACTGTAAAATTGCCTGCAGACGAGATCATAACTTTCCAGTGATGCGTTTCTCAGTGAGATGGGAAGTAGGAAAAGCCCGTTTCTGATGCATCACATCATTTGGATGTTTGGTGCGTCTGTGCGGCTCGTTCTGCATGTTTTGGAGTAATGCAGCTTTAGTCGCATGACGTTTTGGTGGATGGTAGGCCTCGGTCTTTCCTCGATGAAATTTAATTTGAAGACGTAAAAAAGATCCAGAGAGGTAAAAAAAAAAATACAGTAGTAAGAATTAATTTGAATAAGATTCCAGAAATAAACATTAAAAATTAAACATTACATTGTAATCCTTTATTTTGTGATAGCAATTCACCATTGTCAAAACAGAAGTGTGGTATTAATCATATTTGAACTTTTTTTTTTTTAATCAGATGATAATCATACTGTTATTATGCTGCATGTCCAGATAAATGAAATGCTTGTGTATTCTTTCCCAAGCAAAGATTTTCATTCACTTGTGAATCAGATAAATTTCAGCTATTTAGCTGTCGCTCAATTGTTTGCCATGAGATCAGTATCTGGGTAACCGTCTGCAATATGGCGGACAAATAAGATATGATGGATCCAAAAGGGAATCGTGCGAAGCTGCGACTAAATCATTGCGCTGTTGATCCTGTAGGTCACCGAAGATGAGAAAGTGTCGACGGTGAAGGAGCTTGTGTCTGAACGACTGAACATCCCTGCAAACCAGCAGCGGTTACTCTACAAAGGGAAAGCGCTTGCAGGTAGATTTACCCACAAGCATCTCACAATTGATATATATCCAACCGTCCTTTTGTTTGAGGTTTTGGTAATGGATTGTCACATTTCTTTCAGACGAGCACAGACTGAGCGATTACTCCATTGGGCCTGAGGCTAAATTGAATCTTGTCATTCGTCCCGTGGGGGAGAGGGCTGCAGCTCCGGGGATGGCAGGCGGCAGCAGCAGCAACCCGCAGGGAGGAGTGTGGCAGATTGTATCCACTATACTAGCCAGACACTTCAGTCCAGCAGATGCAGCTAAAGTTCACGAACAGCTTATGAAGGTAATAATATGAATCATGTAAAAATCCACTTTTAAAAGCTGTGCCCCTTCAGCTCCTCTGCAAGTACCAGAAAATAATCTCGAATTTTAATTGATCATGGTCATAACTTTAGCTTCATTTGCAGAATGTAAATTCAATATAAAGAAGATAAATGCTTTTCAAAACTTTAACTTACAATTCCATCTTACGTGGAAGTGCAAGATTAATATTTATAGAAAAATGATCATTAAACGTTGGTGTGTTTTTTTGTGTGGACTGAAAGGGGTTCCAAATGAGGAAAATGTTTATTTTAAATTATGTACTTTTATCAACATAAAAAAATATATACACTGCTCAAAAAAATAAAGGGAACACTTTAAGTGTTAAACACCTGTTTAAGTGTTCCCTTTATTTTTTTGAGCAGTGTGTATATATATATATATATATATATATATATATATATATATATATATATATATAAATATTCCATTTTAAAAATATTTACCAAATCTTTTTTCCCCACACTTTTATCAACTACATTCTTGCTCAAAATTATTCATACTCAGGTTAGATTTAGGTTTAAAATTATTTTTATTCCACCAAGAAAATATTTCTGTTTTACGGATGACAATAAAGCGATGCTAAGTCATATATTTTAAAATAAAATCTTGAAGAGCCATATGCATAGGCTACAGTCTCTGGTTCGATTTCCAGTCAGAGGCCGTTTCCAGCATGTCTTCCCCTTCTCTCTCTGCCCTTCTTCCTGTCCAGCTGCTAATGAATAAAGTTCCAGAAAACCTTTTAAAAAATGATTTATAAATTAATAAAATAATGGCATGTTGAATATTTAGACCGTTCTTAGTAATCAATGAGAATTCTTTAGGATTGCTGATAATTTTAAATGTCTACTCAATTTTTACCATTTTTCTTTTGTGATGATTTCCAAGCCTATTAGGTTGGAAAGCCTCCATCCCATCACTCTAATCTGAAGCTCCCTCCTAAGATGTTTTTTTTAATGACATTTTCAATATCTACAGGTACTGTATGTTATCATGTTGTCTTCTGTTTCTCACCGTTACCTTTTTTTTGTCCCTCTTCTATTCCCTTAAGGATTATGAACGTTCACTTCGACAGCTCAGCCTCGATGATATTGAGCGCTTGGCGGGGAGACTCCTTCACCCTGAAGGCGAGAGCATGGACACCTCTTACATGGACTAACCATTCATAACTGAATTCTTCTGATGTTTTTCTGTTGAGTTATTTTCAGTGCTTGAAGATACCGTGTTTAGACGGGGAGAAAGGATCAGTTGAATTTCAGGGATATCCTGGCGTTTGCCTGATCTCCGGCTGAGTGACCACATGGACAGCTGAATATCTCGGCTTTTTTCCTGTTTTTTTTAGCCGCCCAGATAAAAAGGACTTGGATATGAGAAGATGTGGCCCTTTTTTCCTCTGGCCTTCATCATTGTTGGGTGTTAATGACTCACAGCCTGATCACACAAGATCTGAATACAATGGAATAATTTATGCTGTTATTTTCACATGATCTCTGGCTGCTACATTTCCTCGGGCATACTAACTTCTACAGGAGGGTATTTATTATTGTCTTGAGTGATAACTTTTATCTTTTTCCAAGAATTGTGGGCAACATGTCTTATCCCATAATATACTGTTCACCATTGTATGATTTGTAAATATATTTGTTTATATATGTGTTTGCAAACATTAAAACTGAAAAAATCACTTTCATTGTTTATTTATTTATTTATTTTATTATTTTAAGACTCTTAGAAGAAGTCATAATAGGGGACAACTATGTGGAATAATTTTTATTTTCAAAAAAATTTATAAATGTTAGATCCTTTTTTTAGAGAAGGATTTCAAAAGATGGCACCTAGCGGTTGAATTTTCTTCCAACCAATCCCACGTCAGGAGAACTCGTGATGTCAGTTTTCTGACCAATCATATTTATGAATAGTTCTATGGTACCGCCTCTGACGTTGAGGGACAGTTTGTTCATTTCACTGCTAATTGTGGATGTCGGTCCGAAGAAAAATGTTTCTTTTTTGACACTCGGCTCTTTATATTAAGCATGAGAACCCGACAAGTTGGATAAATTAAGAATATTTATTAAACTACAGGAAGGTAAGCGGTAACAACGGTTGTTTTGACGGCTAAACTAGCATTAGCAAATCGCTCATCATACACTTCCTGCCTTTAGCCAGCTGGGGTTAGCGTAATATCGACTCCCTCGGCCAGTGTTGCGACCATTTGTTGCAGTGTAATAATACCGAGGGTACGTTATGCTACCTACAACATGTAGTCCGATTTTATATTTGTAAATCAAGGCTTAGGTTGTGTGTAACGTGAGAGGATTGCTGTCGGTTTGGGATTGGGGCGTTTCTCCCCTATCATCAGGACCACTTCTTCCTGGAGCGAAGCAAACCGTTCCTTTCACTTTATTCAAAATGTATTTTGCCATTTTGTATTGATGGCAAAATACAGCTTTTGCTGTACATATAGATTATAAAAATCACTGACATTTGCACTTATGATACAGGTGGACTTTCTATTATTTCTAACACGGTTTTCTCAAATTAGGAAGAGTTCCCAGTCCTTTTGAAGGATGGAGACTCTGATTCCCACTATCAACCGGCTGCAGGAGGTCTTCCTGACCGTGGGGGCAGAAATCATACAGCTTCCTCAAATAGTTGTGGTTGGATCTCAGGTTAGTCAATAAAATGGGTAATCAGAAACTAAAGTGTCCTTTTCAGTGTATTCTGCAGGGCAGGTAGCTGGAGAAAAAACAACCTTGGACTCTAAAGTGCATTTGAGAAGTTTTGATTCATCTTGAATTTCTCACAAGTCTGTGTGTATTATTGGAATTTAAAATGGTAGACCGATTGATTGAACAGGGTTCTGTGGCTTGTTCATAGCTATGGATCTTGTTTTATATGCTAACTCTGCTACAGACCTGTCCAGAACTTTATTCATAGCCTTTCTGGTATACTCCTTTGTCTTTTTCATGCTGTTTGTTCACTAATGTCCCCCCCAAAAAATGTTTGAGGCCTTTACAGAACAGCTATTTTTATCCTGAGATTAATACACAGGTAAATTGTACTTTTTAGTTTACTTCCAAAGGCAAGGAGTTACACATTAATTTAGGCGTATCAGTGTATGTGGATGTATTTACACTCATTTTTTCCCTACAACAGAGCAGTGGGAAAAGCTCAGTGTTGGAGAGCCTGGTTGGACGAGATTTCTTGCCTCGAGGATCAGGAATAGTCACAAGACGTCCCCTTGTCTTGCAGCTGGTTAATGTCCCTCCTCTGAAGGAAAGACTAAAATCTGAGAATGGTACCTAAGCATTAATCTTCCTTATTTTATGTCAGTAAAATTGTTTTCAGTTTAAATGCCTGAACTGAACTACCGTAATAGCCTGAAGCTATTAGTAGCTTGAAGAGATACGGCTGACATTTCTGTGAAGTTATGGAGACGGCTTAAACTTGCTTATGTGTGCTTCTTTCTTTAACGTATTGTTTGAACTTCTGCTTATATCATCTGCGTCTTCAGTTTCACTTTTCTAACAGAAAGCCTTTTTTTCCTCTTCTTCTTCACCACTTTTTTAGGAAATGGGATTAAGCAAAATGCTCAAAACAGCTACCCAGGTCTCTGTATATTTAATCCGCATGGGCTTGTCTGTATTCAGCTTCATTCAATGTTTTATTACATCTTTCACTCATTGTGCAGTATTCAACTCAAACAGCGCATTGATGTTATTTTTTAAAATACTTTTACCTACGCTTTGTCTTATTTGCATTCTGTTAAAAGAACCTCATTTTTTGTTCAGGGATTAAAGCTGAAGAGTGGGGTACTTTCTTGCACTCCAAGAATCAGGTATGCTTTTCTTTGCAGTCAGGTAAGCGTTTCCTTGGTTATGTGTCATAAGTTAAGTTAAATGCATAACACATGTTTTTCTGGCATACATTTCGCAGATCTTTACAGATTTTCAGGAAATCCGTAAGGAGATTGAATCAGAGACAAACCGAGGCACGGGTGATAATAAGGTATAAAATTTCTTGAAATTGGATCAGAAAGTAATATTTGCTTTTTCTGTTTTGTTATTGTTTGATACACATTCCTTGTTTTCCAGGGAATCAGTCCTGAAGCCATAAATCTGAAGATTTTTTCCCCCAATGTTCTTAATTTGACTCTGGTTGACTTACCAGGAATCACCAAGGTAAACTCAGCCGCCATTTGTTTTTCCTTAATAAAATGCACATAGTGAAGTCAGAAACTCTCCTCACTTTGACTTGTGTGCTTTGAATATTTTAACATATGTCAACTCTCTATTGTGGCCACTCCAGGTTCCTGTTGGGGACCAACCTGAAGACATTGAAGCTCAAGTCCAAGAAATGATCCTGTCCTTCATCTCCAATCCAAACTCCCTTATTCTTGCAGTGTCCCCGGCTAACTCAGACTTGGCCACCTCCGATGCGCTGAAACTGGCTCGTGAGGTTGATCCAGATGGTAAGACATCTTGTTTTCTTTCTCATGGCTCATACTATCCGCAAGTAATCAGGATTGAGTGCATTTTAAATGATTAACTACGCTAGAAGATTTCAGTTTTTAAGGTGGTTAGTGTGTACAGTTGTCAACGTTCAGGCCTTCAGCAATTACTTTAAAAGGAAGTGTTGCCCTCAGTGCATTTTGAAGAGTTGATGGATCAGTAGATGTTGTGCATATATATGTCTTCTCAGAGGCTATTAGATTGTTCTTGGAATCTGCAGTTATTGGAAATCAGGCTATCTATCAGTTTAAATGTTCTATTTTATTATATACATTGTAGTCTTGATATGTTCTGTACTACTCTGCCTGTGAGCTGTGATATTGACTTCTGTTGTTTGTTTTTTTTGTTTTTTTATCTGTCAGGTCGTCGGACACTGCTTGTTGTTAGCAAACTGGACCTGATGGACGCTGGAACCGATGCTCTAGAAGTCCTTCTGGGTCGAGTCATTCCCATCCGGCTTGGGATTATCGGGGTGGTAAACAGGTTTGGAATTTAATTAATTTAAGTTTGATAGTGTTGTTTTGTTTTCATTCTCTCTAAAACCAGGAAGATAGAGCACATCACTACAGTTTTAAAGTCTTTACATTTGCTCCCTGTAGCTCAGAGAATAGACATTAGAATACCTCTGTTAGCTTATAAATCACTGAATGGTTAAGTATCAAAATGCGTTAAAGATGTGTGATTCTGATCACAGATTTTTCCAGACCACTCATGTAATCTTTTGGTTATGGAGAAGCAGCATTCAGTTTCTATCATTCATTAATCTGGAACAGATTTCCAGAAAACTCCTGAAAATTGAGTTTTTTTTACATCAAGACCTGCTTAGAGTGTGTTTGACTCATAATAACTTGAACATTGATCAATAAATTTGATGGATATTTGTTTGTTGATCTTTATGTTGGCATTTGACAAAATGTCAAATGTGCTACACAAATAAACTTGACTTAGTCAGTGATGTCCCTCCTTACTCCTTCTAGGAGCCAGCATGACATCAACACCCAGAAGAGCCTGCAGGACTCGATGAAAGACGAACAGGCTTTCCTGCAGCGCCACTACCCCTCGCTCGCCTCGCGGGCCGGCTCACGCTATCTGGCCAAAACTCTCAGCAGGCTGCTCATGCACCACATCCGGGACTGCCTGCCAGACCTCAAAACCAGGGTGACGGTGCTGAGTTCCCAGTACCAAGCACAGCTCAACAGCTACGGTCAGCCGGTGGAGGATCACAGCGCCACTTTGCTGCAAATTGTCACCAAGTTTGCCAGTGATTATTGCAACACCATCGAGGGAACAGCCAGGCACATCCAAACGTCCGAGCTGTGAGTACCTCCTCTCTCTTTCAGCTTCCACACCAAAGAAAATGTTTTGATCAGAATCAAAACATCTGCATGAATTTTACAGAATCGACTTTCTCAAGCTATTCTTGCAGTTAAAAAAATCAACAAAAAAAGTATGCGTTGAAGACTTACTTTTTAAAAATCATTTACATTAAACACGTTTTAAACCTTTTTTTTATAATGTGCTTATTTTTATCTAAACACCACAGTTTTTAAAAAAGAAAATGTGCATATGGGGGTAACCTCAAGTTAGTATGTAATATTCTACATTCATGGTTCCCTGTTTAAAATTTTAACAAAATTTAATGTAGTTCAGTTAATGGGGCTAAGGTGTAACTAGCTGAGGTGTAACAGAAAATTGGATCGATGGCATTTGAGGAGAAGGCAGAGCTCGTTCATGAACCTGACTCACTGAAGAGTAGATTCAGTTCACTGGCTCTGTCCAGACCTATATCATTCTAATTCTCCTTCAGCTTGAAACCTGCTTTTCTTCTTGATCCCTGATCACATCTCTTACATTGTTTGCTGAAGCTTGCCCCTGGGCATTTACCCGAATACCTCCTTGCTTGTCTAATCTGGACTTTTGGTTGTTTTTGTGCACTTCTCAGTAATTTCCTGCCTCTCTTCCTGAAACCTCATTTTATCTTAAGCAGTTCCTTCACTGGTGATCCAGGGTTTGTTATTGTTGAGGCGCCTCACTGATCCGGTGGGGATAGTTTTTCCTACACAAACCTTTGACTTTAATAAACAAGCCATCTGTGTCAGTGGTGCATTTAAAATGTCAAGGAAAAGACTGGATTTGAGCAGTGAAAACTCCAACAAAGAGAAAAATAGTATGCTTAAAAAACTCTGTTTTTTCACATTCAGACTAGCTGAATAACTTAATTAATAAAATAGTTGTCAAAATTATTCATGAGTTCTTGATGGGGGTGAACATAACTATACAGACAAGGTGATTGCTGCACGATACAAGGGTTGAAAAAAAAGGTTTAATTGTGAGTAGGCATTTATTGAAATAATCGCTAACTAATGTAATTGATTAATCATTAACTGGAGTAAACACATTCAAAAATGTTGTTTGCTTAAAATAAACACATTCAGATCAGTGTAGACTGTACAATATACTGTGTATATACAGTACAGACCAAAGGTTTTGACACACCTTTTAATTCAATGAGTTTCCTTTATTTTCATGACTATTGACATTGTAGATTCACACTGAAGGCATCAAAACTATGAATAACACATGTGGAAATATGCACTAAACAAAAAAGTGTAAAACAACTGAAAATACCCCTTATATTCTAGTTTCTTCAAAGTAGCAACCTTTTGCTGTGATTACTGCTTTGCACACACTCTGCATTTTATTGATGAGCTTCAAGAGGTCGTCACCTGAAATGGTTTTCACTTCATAAGTGTGCCCTGTCAGGTTAATAAGTGGGATTTCTTGCCTTATAAAGAGTCATGAAAACACAGAAAACCCATTGAATTAGAAAGGTGTGTACAAACTTTTGGTCTGTACTGTATATATATATAGACCAAAAGTTTGGACACTCCTTCTCATTGAATTCAATGAGAAGGTGTGTCCAAACCTTTGGTCTGTACTATATATATATATATATATATATATATATATATATATATATATATATATATATATATATAGAATTTAAGATAAAAACACTTTTGTCTGAAAATATGTTTCACCCAAAACTCCTCAAGAGGCAGTTTTAGCTTCACATGGTTCTAGTACACTAAAGGAAAACTATATGATTGCATTTTAGGCAATACAATGTTTATTTTGTGAATTAAATAATTTTTTTTATTTAAAAAATCAAGCTAATTACTGTATATGTTTATCTGCCTCTTTTCATGTATTTCTAGTGTTGCATTAAAAGTCCAAGATATTTAATGAAGTGAATGCAGAATTGTCAGAATAATCAGTTACTAAAAAAAATTATTAATTGCAATGCTACATGATTCACATGTCCTGAATGTGAATCTTAATATAGGAGGCCTTTTTTATTTTTTAAGGAGAATGGTGTCAACTAAACTCTGCAAATATTAGAGCAGTACGAGATTAAATAAACGAGAAATGTATCAACATGAGAGCTTATTTTAACCACTCATTGATAAAATGATTGACATGCATTAAAAGGAGAGGTTTTTAGCAGTTTTTGCAGAAGTTAGCAGGCCGGTCCCTGGATTGCGATCTTACGCCTTCAGAGTGTATCAGAGTGTAAACTGAAGAGTTTTAAGCTTCTTCTTTTGGGACTGTCCAGCTCTTCAGCTCTCTCACCAGCAGGCGATTAATGCACTTGAACGTGTCGAGAGCAAATATTGACCTTCATTTTTTGGGTTGACTGCATCTAATTTGGGCTCAATTATCACAGCTAACTCACACTCACAGCTGAACCCATCTCCCCTGCAGCTGCGGTGGAGCTCGGATCTGTTACATATTCCACGAGACTTTCGGCCGCACCCTGCAGTCCATCGACCCGCTGGGAGGACTGACCGATCTGGATATCCTCACCGCCATCCGCAACGCTACGGTGAGCGTCTGTGGCTGTTCATTCTTTTCGTTTCGGGGCGGAGAGCAGATAAATAATTGTACTGCTGTTACCCTGCAGGGTCCAAGACCTGCACTTTTTGTGCCTGAGGTGTCCTTCGAGTTGCTGGTAAAGAGGCAAATTAAGCGTCTGGAGGAGCCCAGCCTGCGCTGCGTCGAGCTGGTTCATGAAGAGCTGCAGAGGATCATCCAGCACTGCTCCTCCTTTAGCACTCAGGTTAGTCAAGAGAATGTTATCCACTTCAACTTTCATGCATCAGTGGTTTATTTAATTAGAGTGTGCCTCTGTGTGTATTAAAGGAGCTTCTACGATTTCCCAAACTGCATGATTCCATTGTGGAAGTTGTGACTGGATTATTGAGGAAGCGCTTGCCAATCACGAATGAAATGGTAATCCGCAGCTTCACTGTTATAATTCTGGGTTAACTGCTGGCAACAAAAAGCTTTTTTTTTTTTGGCTGAGATCAGTTTCCAGTTGTCTTTTTGACCTACCAATTCCAGGTTTCTTTCTCTAAGAACAATAAAACAGGAGGAGAAATCAGTATGCTGCCAGTCTATGACCAAAGTTGTGGTTTTAAGTTGAAAATGCAAGTACAATATGCTCGGAATTTATGGAACTAAACATTTGTACCTAATTTATATCAGATTTTTTCTCTTGTTTGACCTTTATTTACATAGTTACATACTCATTGAGATCCAAGGTCTCATTTACAAAATATATTGCAAAAATTATTCTGAATTCTCTGTATTTGATCTGCTGATCAGGAGGAAAATTGCCAGAATCTGATCTCAGTCTGATTGATTAGTGGACTTCTATTAATTATAGGAAAGAACAAAATCTTACAGACATTTTGAGCCATTTTGTTCTGTTTTTGTGTGTCAGGTGCACAATTTAGTGGCCATAGAGCTCGCTTATATCAACACAAAGCATCCGGACTTTACAGATGCAGCGCAGGTCTCGGCATCCGTCAACAGTCAGCAGGTACAATTTGTTTGTTTGTGTCCTACAGCAAACCTTCACGTCTCTCACTCATCCTGACAAATCAAACAGCAGGCGCTGCGCTCGACGAAGCCACAATCTGTATGTTTCACATCCAAGTGTTATACGATGTGAGATTCACACTCGGTGAAATTGCTTTTTTTGCCCATTGCCTTTGTTGCATTCCTGCTCTCAGGCTGACGCCACTGATGGAGGGAAGCGGTGGAAGAACGAGAAGGTTAGTGAGGAGAGAACTCCAGCCGTGGGGTTTGGCAGTCCGAGTAAAAGCCAAGCAATTAACCTCCTTGACACGGTGAGTGATGGGATCATTAGAAGCGCGAAACGTTTAGGATTTAATTGATCGCGCACGGCATAAAGTTTCACGTCGCGTCCTATCTGCCAGGCAATGCCCGCATCCCGCAAACTGAGCGCGAAGGAGCAGCGGGACTGCGAGGTCATCCAGCGACTCATCAAGTGCTACTTCCTGATTGTTCGAAAAGGCATCCAAGACAGGTTCGATTTGACTGGGACACACCCAGAACGCCAGAGGGCTCCCACTGTCCCTCTGAGTCGGTCGCTGCTTTCTGCTGTTGTTGATTGTCACTCTCTAACTTTTGAAACTTTCTTGGCTCTGTGTGTGGGGGGGTGTGTGCGTTTGCAGCGTGCCCAAGACAGTGATGCATTTCCTGGTGAATCATGTGAAGGAGCATCTGCAGAGCGAGCTGGTGGGTCAGCTCTATAAGCAGCCGCTGCTGCAGGAGCTGCTCATCGAGTCGCAGGAAACCGCGCAGCAGCGCACCGAGGTCGCTCAGATGCTCGAGGTAAAACTGAAGGATGCTGCTTTTGAATAAATAACAAACACCAAATACTTTTTTTTAGGTCAGCAATTTAACCATCTTCTTTCGCCTGTTTTGTTTATTTTCCCCTCAGGCGCTTAAAAAAGCTAATACCATCATCTCAGAGATTCGGGAGACGCATCTGTGGTAGCCAGAAGAAATTGGGTTGCTTGATCAGCGGGTAGCTTTGAGTGTATGTGAGTTTACTGTAGACCGAGTCTGTGGAGCAGGAACACCTAAAGCACATTAAGATCAGCTTTATTTCCCCCATTGGCTTTGTTGTTGAGCACACTGAGGCTGTGTTTAACTGTGAATGTTAGGTACAGAGGACCATTATTTATCCACTCAGGCCAAAAGTCTTCTTATTTAAGTAATGCATGTGGAAAAACAGCCAGGAACAAAATCTGTTTTCTTTTGGATTGTTTTTTTTTTTTTCTTGCTTCAGGACAACGTGTTTGTTTTAATTTAGAGGATTCTGCTATAATTGTAAAGGTATTGTAAATGATATGTGAATTATTTATGCTTCTATTTTGTTATCAAACGGTGTTAACCCTTTGCAGTTATCAGATGCTAAAGAAGTGTTAGATCCAGAACTCTTAACTTTTTATTTCAGCTTCAGTTTGTCCATCACACTGTTCCTGCAGATTAAAGTCCTTCTCAGAAAGCCAAAGAAAATGGTGGAGTAACCAAACGGTTTCCATGACTGTATGAAACATAGAATAATGCAGCGCTGCTGCCCTTCCTCCACCTGTAGCTGTGCACTGCCATCAGCTGGCTGAAAGAAGGATATTAAACTTTTCCCTCATTTACAAAAAGGCAAATTCGGGTGGTTGGAAATATCTCTGGTTTTGCCAAATCCAGGCCCTGATGGTGTGTGAATTAAAACAGCTTCACCCAACATTGTTACTAATGTAACGCTGTTCTAAAGTTGCTGTAAGCAATCCATTAGCGACAGTAAGATATAAAACCAATTGGATTGTGCTGCACATTATAACTTTTATGTAAAAACTGTGATGCCATGAACCTATAGTCATATTTTCATGCCGGCCGTTTTCCCCTTTGCTCAGGAGATTCGGTAGTAAATTCAAAAACCTAACACAACATCGATCGTAACACTGCAACGCAACAGTGAAGACACACACTGCAGTCAATTTCCTAAAAATGATTCTGTGACTAGATGTTGCTTTTTCAGCTCTGTACCTCTGGTAAACATCAACATTTAATGCTGAGTCACATTTACATATCAGCTCATTTGTATTGTAGCAGCTTTTGTGTGTTGTCATTAAGGAAAGCTTTCCCACCATTCATTTCCATGTTTGGTTTAGATATAGAGAAGGAACATGCTGATTACTGAAATGCCTGTCAAATGATGGAAATACAGAAGTACAACTGTTTGACTTCATATCCAAATAGTGACTTTGTTACATTTTCCCAGATCAACTCCTAATTTCTTACCTGCACTCATGTTCTTTGGAAATGCCCTTAAAATGAATAACTCAGGATTCAGCTATTTTCCTGTATTTTTTTTTCCTTTCACTGATGTAAACATGGACCCAACGTTACCCAGATCCGCCTCCATTCTGACCTTTTCTCTAAATATTTTAGAAGATGTTTCATCTGTTGCTTGTTCTCAAGTTTCATAGTAGTGTGCAATCCTCCTTAAGTTTAGATCTCTTTAAAAATGAGCAGGGTTCCTACTCGGTCTGGGAAAACATTCCTTATAATTTTTCGATCCATTCATCCTAAATGCGATGGGTACTACTGGGAATATGAGTTTTTATGTAACCATCAGACAGTAGCGCCATAGTCCTGTCCTAAAGTCACACCTTATGAAACCCCCCGTTTACCTCCGCATGTATGTGCTCAGTGTGCATGTGCAGACGTGTGAATGAACGTGCGTTTTGTATTATTTAAATGTATATTGTATCGGCTGCTGCCTCCGAGTTCATGCCTGCCAATATTTGTGATACGTGTCTGTTGAAATGAAGTCCAAAAGGCTCATTAAACTTTAAACAATGGAGACTTTATGAGTAGGAGTTTGTTTTTCTACATCAGATATGTTATAACTCTTATCACACACGTTTGTGATCGTGTGCACCACCGAACCTGCTTTGTTTGTGGTTGTGAAGTCTCACTTCAGAGCGACCGCCCCGATTCTCCTTTGCTTGATAAATTATTACCTTGTGATCAATCCGGCTTGCACATGAACAAAGGGGGTTTGATGGATGTTGGAGAAAACCTGGAGAGCTCCTTGTTCCTGTTAGACGAGAGCAGGTGGAGTGAGGACGCCACAGTGAGAAATAGGATATTTTTTGGCGTTTTTAAACATGACAACTCCAATCACTGCTCTCTTTAAAGCCTGTTACAGGTGCTGAACGCAACCTGAGAAGCAGATGGAAGTGATTTGTCTTCTCTGAAAAATGAACTTGTGGGCTAATAAACCCTGATCAGTTGGTAATTTTAATCTGCCCCTCACTGTAGCCAGTTATTCTGATCACCCTCTTATAGCACACCCCACCAACTGAGTCTGGACCAGACCATACCAACTCCAGCATGATGAGAGGGGGCTCTGCTGCTGCATCAAGGCAGCTCTTGTAACATGATCCTCTCTACCCGATCAAATAAGCACTCATTCCCTGAAAGTGACACTTCTGTCGAGGTAAAAACACCCTGCTTGGCTTCTTTTTTTTTTTTCTTTTTTTTTTGCCTTTCAGCATCATCGTGTGTGGGGGTTTCTGAGCCGCGTTTCTCTCACTATTGGGCCAACCAGCAGAGCGTGCTGAACAAAGCCACGAGAAAGGAGAGGGAGAGAAAGAGAGAGAGTGAGGGGAGCTTCTGGGGAAGAAATGTCTCTCGCTGACTCTGTCGCCTCGACAACCGGGTAAGAAAAGGAGGGGAGGGAAGCACCAGAACAGGAGGAAAAGGACTTGGGCGCATTGAAGGAGAATAAGAGCTGGGTGTTTGAATCAGGAGATTCCAGCCGAGTGAGGGAGGAAAGTGGATTTATTTTTGTGTGTGTGGCATTTTCTTATAAGGGCTCATTGGGTGGATCTATTTCTATTACCTTGTGAGTTATTAACTATGTCAAAAAAAAGCAGTTTAATCTTTTTTTTTTTTTCTCACGTTCAGATATCGGCGCATGGAGCAGATGAAGCTGCAGAGGTCAAGTTCAGCTTTATAAAAGTGGACCAGGCAGGCCTGAACGCTCCACCTGTGATTCCTGTGTGATCAGCCTCAGGTAAGTCTTCCTTCGCCATTCAAGGCATTTGCTTTTTACTTATTCTGGAAATGCAAATAAGCTGACTTCTGGGTGCACTCACCTGCTAAACAATTGTGAGCTAATTGGTTTCATAAATCACTAAAAGTTTGGGTTAATAAGTGTCACTGTGTGTTTTAATTTGCAAATTATGCAGCCGATAAAGAAACACTGAAACAAATTTAGGGCTTACTTACTCAGTTTTTTGTTTATTCAGACTGTAAGGACGGGGAAACGCATAAATGTTTCATCTCCACCATGCTTCACTCACCTTGCATGCTGCTTCTGCTCCTCCAGCAGCGTGAGCAGCAATTCATCAACAATGAGAGAAATGAGCACCTCTGTTCGCCCAAATTGGATCTTGAGAGTTTGAGTCGAAGCATAACACTCAGGCCGTGGTGGAGAATAGAAAGCACGCCGAATATAAACATCATTCTGGGCGCTCATGCATAAGAAATGTATTCATAGAGCACCGGTGGGGGAAATCAATGCCTCTTTAAATTGGGTGCGATTCCAGCTGACTTTACATCGGCCTGAGTGTGTATGCCTGTGGGCGTGCGTGTGTGTGTATGGAGGGCAAGAGAGGTAGCATGTGGTGTCCGTATCAGATAAGATGGAGAGGAGATAAACTGAA
The DNA here is from genome assembly GCF_001444195.1 of Xiphophorus couchianus. Classification (NCBI taxonomy): domain Eukaryota; kingdom Metazoa; phylum Chordata; class Actinopteri; order Cyprinodontiformes; family Poeciliidae; genus Xiphophorus; species Xiphophorus couchianus. Next base: position 21,730,802 of record NC_040239.1, read on the forward strand.
GAAGGTAGAGGTGGGAGGGAGGTTTAAAGCTGTCGTCAGAGGCAAGGTTAAAAATCTCTCACCTCCGAGGGGAAGACGCAGAGAAAAAGCAGAAAGATTGAAGGGTGGAGAAGAGCAGCAGAGTGAAAGGCAGAAAGTGAATCTAGTGCTCAGGGAGGCCGAGAAAAATAGGGATAGTTGAAAGATTCAAGAGGCTGGCACTGCTACAAGCTCCTGCTTCATCCCCATGACACCGACTTTTAAGATTTAAAGACAAGTAATTATTCCTGTCTGAGTTTCTGTGGGGTTGGTTTTTAGGCCTTTTGTTTTTTTTTATGTCCCACATCATTGAAATATCCATTCAAGAGGAACTTGAATATGATTAATTAGTTAGTTGTAACTGATCTCACACGGGTTTGTAACAACAAGTCATTAATCGGGTCTAAAAAAAACACCACACCCTGCAATTGGTTAATTACACCTTGTTGTTGCTGCTTCACTAAGTGCTTAGTCACTAACAAGATTCTGGTGGAGATCCTGATGGATTTTTGATCAGGCTTTCTTTGATTTAGATTTGTTGTTTGACATACAAGTAAATAGGTTTTATTTGCTTTGCTAAAACTGATCTCCAATCACTGGGAAGAGGCAGAAATCCGATCTGCCTCATTCTTCTCATGGCACACCTGGTTGGTTTAAGATCTGGAGATCGGCTCTTTCTTTTTGTTTTGTTTTTGCAAAACCCCACATTATGATTCCACCACCAACATGCTTTCCATATGGCACAGCATTCTTTGAGTTTAGTGTTCCACTTCTACTGTACTTCTCCCAGTTTAAAGTGTACATCTGGATACGCACTGTGACCACAAGACAACATCCTTATCTTATCCGAACACACCACTTTACTGCAGATGACCCTTTACCTTGTCTGTGTGGTCAGCCGTCATTAAAAGATACTTGCGTTTAGACTTGTTTATCGAGCAGCTAGTTCTCGTAACAACAAATGTTCTTGACTGAAAACTTGCGATGCCAGCTTCTACATCGTCTCTGTGCCTCGATGATTCCTGGCTCGTTCCTGACCATGCTGACCAAATTTATGTCAGCTGTACATGATAGTTTAGGTTCTGGTTAAAATATTGTTACAGATAATAATCTATGCTTACATACAGTTATTTAATCTATTAATCTCTGTAACTCTACACATCTGGATGGATTTCCTAACTTCTTTCTTGATGTCCTGTCCTTTGATGAATACCATCCTTTTTTCAGATTGTTTAAAAGAACCAAAAACATGCACAGGGACGCTACCAGTGTACATACTGCAAGCATTTCATTTTGTTATTTTTCATAATTATGGGTTACATGCTAGTGTAGATCTAACATTCAGTTTCTAAAAACCAAATAGAAAGCATTTTTAATACAGAAATACTGTGTTGTGAACAACAAAAATGTGGGAAGAAATGAGTTGGTAGTCGTATTGCAGACCATCATTGGTGTCATACGCAAGCATACTAAGCAACACGACTTCATTACTAAAGAAACTGCTTTCTCGGAGTGCTGCAAAATATATTAATGCAAAGTTTAAAAAAATTCTGTTAGGAAAATATGCATGAGCAATGGGAATAACCACAGACTTGAAGGGATTTTAAAGCAAATCCAAGAGTTTGGAACGCAAGTAAAATCTTAAATGGCCTCAAGTTATTCACAGATGTATGTAGAACATGGACTCCACCTGTCGTATTCCTGGTGTTAAGACTCTCAGGAACCAGAGACAAGTCCACAACTTCCTTACCGCCTTCAAGGAGAAAACGACTACAGGGTGTCGGAAGGAAGATGAGAGACACCAGACCCAACAGCGGAGACAAACTGATGGATGCTCTTAAAGCGACATCTGGTTTCCTCTATGCCACACTGATTTGATACAGTAATTCATTCAAAAGCAGCCATGACCAAGTACTGAGTGTAATATGGAAATATCCATGGAGACATGCATATTTCTGTATTAAAAATCCTTCCTTATTATGTAATATTCATAATTTTGGGTTTTCTCAAGCTGTAAGCCAGAATTATCTAAATTAACAGAAATTAGTTCCTGAAATGTCTTGTTCTTTTTTTAAAATTAAATTAATCAATATGACGTTCAGTTATTGAGCAAAATTGATGAACTCTGATATTCTTGTTTGTTGAGATGCATCTGTGACTTTGATGCCAAGTTGATTTCAGCAAACCCACAAGCATCAAATATGCAGATTTAAAGACACGTTGTACTGCTTTTGCTGCCCGGGAAAATGAGGAGAAAAATTGCTGCCTAGTTTTCATGGTGTCTACACGCCTAAAAGATTAAATATTTAAAATTTATGATTTTCTTTTTCGCTCATCGGCGCCTTCATTCCTACGCTGCACAAAGAGCCTCCTCACATGCAGCTCATGAACACCTGAGCTACAAAACTTTGGAGAAAAAAAAAATATATATATATATTTAAAGCTCCAGAATAAGTTCCCAAGTGAGTCCAACATGAGGGCGCGCAAGATCATCCAGTAATACACCATACATTATACAAGAGGATGTTCATTCCTCTCAGAACATGCACAGAGATTCACTTCGTTCTGCTTCATGCATTTATCAGTTCTATTTTAGATCCAGGTGCCGCATTTTAAGGAAAAACACAAAACGGTGATTCACTAATGACAAAATAGCTTTAATAATCCAGGCGTTATCTGGGAGGCAGCTCCTTTTTTATCCCAACAAACAATGCGGGAAGTCAAATTGCAGTCTAGCTTTAATCCTCACCTGCATGAGGATTTAAATCCACCGTGTTCTCTTAATCTTTGCAGAAAAACAGCAATGTTGAACAAATCCGGCGGCTTGTAAACACATTAGTTATACCACGGCTCCGCAGCGCTTGCAGTGCTTTACATCTGTGCATTGCTCATAACTATTGTGCACGAGGCTTGATTTTCTTGAATGCGAAGAAGCATCAGACAGGGAGAACGGATGCGTCCCTCAGGCCATGCATCACTCTCATTAGCTCTGCTCCCCTTCACTGGCAGGTGTCGGTAGACTCACAGAGACAGATGAAGGGTAGCGCCAAGCTTTGCGTAACGACTGACATGCACTTACGACTCTCAGAAACTCCGCAATGGCTCCAGGAAATCAGCACATCAAATTGGATGTGGATGTGGAAAGAAATGGAGCTGTGGAAATGTAACTGTACACTTCTAATCCAGTTTGTTCTCCGTTATTAATATCTTTGCTATTGAACAGCTGATAAGTGCAGGATTGTGTACTTTAGTGGTCATTAGCCAAGCTGTTCTCTCCTCTCCACTTTCTGTTCCACTCCTCTCATTATGTCGCTGCGCTAGTCCTGGAGCCTTCTGTTCTCTCCTGTCGACTCAAGAAGTAGAAGTGGCATTATTAAAACAAGGCAGAGAGACAGAAATGAAACATAACAGGATTAGGAGAATCTAATCATCAAACTCCACCAGCTGTAGTCAGTTTCATTGGCAGGCAATAAAGAATTATAAGACACGTATTTGTCTTGGAAATATCACATAACTGATCTTCTCTGTCGAGGTACCTTGCATATTGCAGTACATAAAACATTTGTCAGCAATGGTTTTTGCTGATTGCAGATAACGGATCATTCTACCTTCAGACCGCCGCCAAGGACAGAAAATTATACAGCAACTTGTAAAGGTAATTATACCTATTGAAATTTTTCATAATTTGCCATTTTCCAACCACAGACAATAAGTGTTTATTGGGATTTTATGTGCTGGACCAGCAGAACAAAGTGGCTCATTATAGTGAAGTGGGGGAAAAATAATTGATACTTGATTTTCAAAGGTTTGCCCAAATAAAAGAGCTGAAAATTAATGTTCACAGATTTTCCCCAATCGGATTGAAGAAAGAAAACCTTCAGTCCCTCGAAAGTAGAAACCAAAAAGACCCGCAGCTGCAGAAAAGGTGGTTTGACAAAGTGTTGACTAAATGGAAAGGCTGAAGAGGTACAAGCTCTTTTATCCTTGTTAATTCAGAATTAGAAGCTGTGTAATCAAGTAGCAGCTGAAAAACAATTTAGCTGAATAACTTAATAATTGCAGTTGTACTTTAATCATAAATAAATTTGTTCCCTTAAAAGTTCAAAAAGTTCACATTAACGCTGTCCCTCCCCTTTTTAAAAGTCCACGTTCTCTTAATTTAAAAAAAAAATTAAACAGATGAACCACGGTCGTGGTTGAAAATAGCTGAAAATTGGTGTCCTTTATAGAATATTGGATTCAGTGTGAAGCTCTCAATTTTCATTTCTAAAGGCTTTATTATCTATTACATAAAAGGAGAAAATGTGGCATAAAACCGCATTAGCCCATCTGAGTCGTGTGGACATTTGATATTAAAAGCTTTCTGAAAGTGAAGAGCAAAAACTTTTAATGATGGGCTCATTACAGATGTCCGTGAGCCGCCGCATTATCAGTGAACTGCAGTCTGACTTTGTCCCACTGTGGGAGATTTTTCTCCACTGGAAACATGAATACATTGTCTGCTTTAACTGCAGTGTGAAATATGAATGGGTTGGTATGAGTCTCCTGGTAATGGTAACCTTGAGTGAAACTGTTTCGGTGGCCTGTAGTCATAAGATATCACTGCATTTGTACAAGCATAGACTTTAAATATGTATAGCAGAATGTAATTCTTTTTATTTGAAGTAGAGAAACAAAAATATACTTTCTGCTGCTGAAATACTGAGACATATTTTAATAAACTGATACACAAAATTAATAATATCAGAGCCTGCTAGAATCGGGGTCCCCAAGAAAAGTTGAATTGAACAAAAAGACCAGCTTTAAACAAATTGAGGAAAATATTTTCTAGTTTAAATGTTACTATTGCAATTTCAATTGAGTAATCATTTAAGGATAATTTGACACAACTTTCCATGTCAGACCTGGGTAAACATGTCCTGTACACTATGACTTTTGCAAACACTTTAGCAGTTAATGGCCTTCTTCCATGTTTATTTGTAAATACAGGATCAAATACAGAATTGCCCTTATTGCCTGTTTGCAACACGTACCTGCTGAAGAGCAAATGTAATAATTGGTATTGGTGAGGGCTGAACATCTTGGAGGACAAAGTTCCACAAAGAGCAGATTTTGGATCTGGTTGCAGGATCTCATCTTGCTACGTTGGAGCTTGATTTTATTTTTAAACAGATTTTCTCTTATGATGTCACAACATAGTGACAATATTAAGAAATGTATCAAAAACCTTTTTGTGAATACAAGTTACATACTAAAGCTTTGATTATCTTTAATGCATCTAGACTTAATCAAAAACATGGTTTAAATCATCTCTACATCATAACTGTTGGTTATGATGTTACATTTCCAAATTGCCTCATTAGTCCTTCTGGGTGAGAGAAAAGTGTTGCAGCTTTTTTTTTTCTCTAAATCTGTCACCTTCTCTCGCATCTCATTTTAAAGGGCAATATATTGGTGGTTTTTATGTCTTGACGTTTTTAAGACCTTGTTACACTTTGAGTAACCGAACACGGTCCCAGTGTGAACTTCAGTCCTGCTTCAGAGCACAAAATAAAAGTCCCTAAATCGGCTGACCTTTTATTTTCTATTCATTTCATTATGAATTCAAGGTTTGTCTGTGAAGAGACCTTTGTCTCCGCTTTCTTCATCATTTGTGGTATTTCTCGAGCAATACAAACAGCTAATTCCTTTTTATGATGGATTTCACTTCAGCTGCAGGGCTCAGCTATTGTTCACACTTAATTGTGATTCAGTGCCTCACCTGACTGACCTTAGAGTGCGGCCTTAAAGAGTGCAGATGAATTGCCGCAGTTGGAGAACGCTCGCTGCCATCAGAATGCAAACCATCTGCAGCAGCATATCATGAGCACCAGAGTCTAAATAAGAGGCACCCATTGACACCATTTGGCAAGACCTGTCCATCACAGGAGATAAGCCAGCAACTGTTTCTAATACCCCGCTTGCTCTTTCTGTCAGTAATTAGACAGGTGAGATTATTTAATTTTCTACACACACACACACACACACCTTGACAGCCACTGGTGGACTCTCTCCAGGTGATAAGGGCTGACAGGGAGAGGAAGAAAATCGCAGCTTTTACCCTGACTCACCCCCAAGCTCTTGTGAGCAGCATCTCAAAGCAGAAAGCTGCCAACATTTTTCTTTCTTTTCTTTTCTAAGCCCTTGAACCCCATTTCCACCTCACCCCCTCCTTTAATTTTCTGCTAATGAGCTCAGTAGTGGAGGACCTTGGCTCACAGCAGCTCTAGAACAAACTTAATTCCCTCACACCCTTGCTTGCTCAGGACAGATTTGGAGGTTCCCCTGTCCTTCATTTTGCCTAATACTTGTGTCAACAGTTCGTAGTTCAAACATCTATTTCACCCTCGCGTTCACTGCAAGAGCTACGAGCGAGTAATAATGAGGTGGTGTAATGTGTCGCTCACAGGTGCAAGCATGGATGTGGAGGACGAGGCGCTGCTGTTTCGCACCAGCTGGGGTGATGATGAGGAGGAAGAGGAGGAGGAGGACGACGGGGTGGCGCACGCTGCGGGGCATGGCTGCTTCTCGGGGACTGTAGGGGTTTGTGGGCTGTGGAGGGGAGTGGGGTGGGTCTACACACAACCCTGGGCCAGCGGGGTGGTCTTAGGGGTGGCCTTCCTCATGCCCTGCGCCCTGTTTGCCTACATGCTGCTCTACTGCCCTCCTCTGGACATAGACCTCTCCTACAGTGCCTTTGAGGTTCACAGTCACTTCTCAGCTGAACGCTTTGATGCTCTCACCATCGCTGTGAAGTCTCAGCTGGGGTCCTGGGACAGGCGCAGGCGGGACGTCGATGACATGGAGTCTGAGGAACTCAAGGAGCTTATCCTGGAGAAGCTGGCGGAGAGGGGAGTTTTCAACTGGACAGAGGGGAAGAAAGTGAAATCCTCCTTTCAAACAGGCAGCACTCTAAAAACAGAAGAAGCCAGAGAAACAAGAACTGAGGCCGACTCAAGTCAGGAGGGGGTGAGGAGGGACAAGAGTCCTGGAGGTGAAGAGGAGCAGGGATTATGGGACGGAAACTCCTCCCTTCCACTCATTAGGAAGCGCAGATTTGCTCCTAATTACTACATGCAGAGCCAGGCTCTGTGGAGGATTGAGCTGGTGTTTGTGGCTCAGGGGAAAGGGGAGCGCAACATCTTCACTCCGGAGCGCCTGGAGACGATCCACCATGTAGAACGTCTCCTCATGCAGCATTCGCAGTTTCATCAGTTCTGCTGGAAACCTATGGAGATTTTAAGGGATCTGCCTCTGGGGCCGTCCTATTGCTCCCCACCCAGCTCTCTTCTGTCTTACCTCTACCCCAGTGAGAGAGCGGGGAAGATATACTACGATGGCATGGGCCCAGATCTGGCTGATATTCAAGGTGAGTCAGCGTGAAGGTCCCAGTTCATTACCTTGCAAAAGCTCAGATGCCCACGGAGCTTTTTCCACGTGATTTTATGTTGAAACCACAGACTTTTGTATTCTTTATTAGGGTTTTATGTCATGGAGCGACACAAAAAGTGTAGAACTTCTAAAAAAGTGAAAATTATAAATAGATGTTAAACCTTCTCTACAAAAAAAATGCAATTTTATTAATGCACACCATTAATAATTGCAGTTGTGCTTGTGATGACAAGCTATAGGCTATGAGGGCATTAAACAAGATACAGACCCAAGGAAGCTCTGGAGGAGCTGCAGAGATCTTCAGTTCAGGTATGACAATCTGTTGTGAACTCTACCAAGAAAAAAAACCATAAGGTGGAAGAAGACGCACATGTAGGACTTGAACCAAAATTATGTCTTTCCCTGCATGCAAAATACTATATGTGGTGGAAAACTGACTCTTCAAAACACAATTAAGCATAGTAGTGGCTGCATCATGCTGTGAGGGTTAGGATTAGGGTTAGGGCTCCATCAGAAAAACCACAACCCTTATCACAGAACGAAAGTTACCGTGGATAGATTTAGATGACAAGTTGTGGTTTGAAACGGTCCACTCAAAGCCCAGAGCACAATCCAATTAACCATCTATGACAACACTTGAGAACTGCTGTGCAATCTGTCAATCTGGGATATTTACAAGCACAAAAGACACAGCATTTCAATCCATATATGGAAATCTGGTAGAGTCATACCGCTGAAGACTTGAAACTGTATTTGCAGAGATGTGATTCTACCAAGTATTCATTCAATGGGTTGAGCATGACTGCATGCCACATTTTAAGAGTATTATTTATATAAAAGAAATATATTTTAAAAGCTACATGGGCTTTTATTTTCTCTCTATAGTTATTTGTGATATTTTGTGTTGGTCTCGCAAGTCCCCAGTGAAATACATTGAAGGTTGTGGTTACCATCTGACAAAATGTCAGAGTTCAAGGAGTAGGAAATCTTTTGTGTCATCAAAGACTTCCTGAAACGAGCTAACCTATCACCTGCTTTCATCTCTTGGTGCTTTGTTGTAGGTTCCTTAAGTCTGGCCATCACCCACCCACAGTTCTACTGGTACGTGGATGAAAGTCTTTCCCCCGAGCGTCTCTCCTCGGCTCTCCTGCGCAGTGAGATCCACTTTGGGGCTCCCCTGCCATCTTACTACTCCCTGCAGGACCGAGGAGACGAGCAGAGAGCTCGCTTCAAAAATTTTGTGGTTCAGTATGCAGGCATGCTGGCCAAGCAGTCTACCAGGTCAGAGACAAAGGTGTTTGGAGCACTAAAAGCCTCGCAGTACATATTACCACTGCAGATTGTTTACTTTGCATCTCCTTTTACAGTGAAGTGAAGGTGCTGTATGGAGGGACGGAGCTGTTTGATGATGAAGTCAGACACACCTTTTACAATGATATGATGTTGGCTGTCATCAGCGGAGTCTGCATCACCGTGCTCGTCTATATCCTCACCTCGTTTTCTGGTACAGTAGGAGCAGTTTCCCATTTTATTTTTCTTTGTACTCATACAGTAGCTTGGAATATTAACCAGCTCAAGTTCTGCTCTCTTTGAAGTCTTTCTGACGTTCTTTGGACTCGCCGCCATTGGGCTGAGCTGCTTGATGGCTCTGTTTTTATACCACGTTGTCTTCGGGGTGAGGTACCTCGGCATTCTCAATGGAGTCGCAGCATTTGTTATCATTGGGATTGGTAAGTTATTAGGATCTTGTTGAAAGTATGTTTTTGCTTATTTTTTTATTGTGGAGAAATTATTCTACAAACAGCTCTGTTCAGCAGATGTAAGCCTTTAATTAGATTAGCATAAGAGCAAAAATAAGGCAAAACAGGCAAAAATCTTTCCAATGGGTCAAACTTTTTCTGCCTAATAACTTCTTAAAAGTAGGAAAAAGTCTCAGCTATATTCTTTATTAAAGCAATGTTTGACCATGTACTGAGAGCATAAGATAACATGATTATTTAGGGAACTTTAAATGTGAAGTCAATCAGGGCCTCAAGCTGTAAAACTGGCTCAAATGTAGAGAACTTAATTAGAGTACATCAAACGGTGCTGAGATTTGGTTTTGGTTATTATTTGCTGATAAAAAGCGACTCCAGTAGAAAATCATAGCAGAACTACTTAGGGAAGCAGAACACTTTTAGTTTTGCTTGTTAGTGTTGACATACACTTGTTCTCTGGGCTTCTGCTCAGCTTGGTGGGTTTCTTTTCCAGAAGTGATAGTCACTGTCATGTTCCAAAACACACAAGAGATTAAAGATTTTTCTCTTTTGAGTGGAAAAAGGATGTTCAATAAGCTAACTTGATCAAATTGTTACCACATAGATCTGGACTATGTATACTTTGTTGAAGCTGATTGAGCTGAAGCTGCAAATGCTCTTTTATAGCAATTATAATGAACCAACGACAGTGAAAACTATTGTCCAGCAGCCGACTGAATGTAAAGATTATATGATCAGCACACTGGGTTTCAGCTGTTCTCAAAATGTTTGAGTGACATTTTTCAGCTAAAGTTAACATTCTTTTAGCTCCTTACAAAAATCTATATAATTTAATCAATAAAGCTGTCAAAAAAAATTAAATCAAACATCAAAGATTCAAGTTCCTCTGAGATGCATCAGATGTCTCGTACAGTGCCTTGTTAACGCTCTTAATTTTTTTCCTATTTTGTGTCGCTTCAATCACAAACGTCACTGTAGTTTATTGGGAATTGATGTGACCAACACAAAATAGTGCACATGTGTGACAAAAATACCTTCATGAATACACCATCCTTACAGTGAAAGGTGGTGATGGCAGCGACATGCTGTGGGGATGCTCTTTTTCGCAGCAGGACATTGGAAGCTGGTTTGGTTGATGGGAAGATGGATGAAGCTGAATACAGCACAAACTGGGATTGAATAGTTCAGACAGAAATCCATTAGACTGAGCTGGGGCTATAAAAAAAATATTTTAAAATATCTCAGTCTGGTAAAAAGATACACCAAAAGACTTGCATCTGTAATTTTAGCCAAATGTGGTTCTAGGGAGAGCTAAATAAAAATACATGCCACACTAGAAATTTTGGTTTGCGATTTCCATTACATGCATGCCTTTTCCTTCCACTGTACAATTACGTACGACTTTGTTTTTGTCTGTTGCATTAAATCTGAATGAAATGTAGTTAAAGTTAAAGTTTGCGTTTGTAATGTGACCAAATGTCATAATTCCTTCTTAAGATGGAAAAGGTTTTACATATTTTTGCCACATTTAATGTTTTTGCATATAATATTTCACAATTGTAACTTTTTTGCCGTTATCTGTGTTTACTAAATGTTAACAAATTGGAATCAGCTGTGCGTTGTTTGTTTTGCACACTTGGCAAAACTAGTTAAATAATCTCAGTACCTAGTAAAGGCCAGACCAAATGCAGATTATAACTGCACGGTTGAGATGGAATATACTTTCTTTTTTTACCACAACAGTAAAAACGATTACTACTTCTTGGATTTTGGATCTTCCTAGCAGCTGCACATATCTGAGTTAACTGTTTAAGACGTGAAATTGTTCCACCAGACCAAAATGTGCAACAACTAAACCCAAATTAAATTACCTCTTTGAAAAATTTATCATGTCCCATATTTTCTAGTCTTTTTTATTTCAACATATGTTTGCAGGGATGCAGTTTTGATTTGCATTCCACTTTCCAGATGAATGAAAACATTCAAGGGTTTTGTAATATTAACAAAACAAACTGCACCGTTCCACAGATAATAACTCATGTGTTTCTGCTCTCCACCTCTCAGGGGTGGATGATGTGTTTGTGTTCATCAGCACCTTCAGACAGGCATCCCATCTCCGTCGGCCCCGGGAGCGAATGATCTACACAATAAAGACGGCCGGCCGGGCGACGTTCCTCACCTCCTTCACGACCGCGGCCGCCTACGCCGCGAACACCTTCTCTCAGGTAATCGGGCGAAGAGAAACGCGGCGTTTTAACTGAATGTCTGCTTGAAGTCTAAATGACTCCTCTGCAGAGGATGAATAGAAGTGCTGCTCTCAGCAGACAGCCATTTTCACTCGATAAGCACAAATTGAATGTTTGAAGGTTCTTTACACTGTGCTGCGTTTACTGACACTCAGATCCCAGCCGTGCATGACTTTGGCCTATTCATGGCCCTCATTGTCAGCTGCGCCTGGCTTTGGGTGTCTGTCCTGATGCCAGCAGCCCTGTGTATCTGGACCCGGCATGTGGAGCCTCACGAACACGACTGGATGAACTGGTGAGCTCCTATTTCCTTACTTTGTTGGAAGGTGTTATTTGTGGTGGCTGCGCTCAGCTTTGCTGCACTCAAACCAGCTGCCTCTGACCCTAAACTGTCCTCTCCCTGAAGCGTGAAGCTGCTTTTGGGCTTGTCAGCGAGCTACAGCCCTCTGTCAGATGAAGATGATGATGTGGCACTTCTGTCGGTGGACATGGAGCCAGGTGAGATTATTATCTCCTTTACAATGAAGGGATGGCATGGTGGAGGAGAAACAGGACAGGGAACGATTCCAGGTTGTAAAACGCAGCTGCTCTTGCATCGCTGAGGTCATTCTCCTTTTTGTCAGGCTCCTGTGACACAGACAGCGACGGAGCCATTCTTTCCCTGACAGTGGATACACCATTATCCCCCGCAGGACAGCATCAGATGGGTGTGGTGAGCACAAACCTCCAGTGGTGCCTGAAGCACTTAGTGGCTGAGCCGGCTGTGAAGCATCGAAAAGCAGTTTTAGGTGAGACATGACATGAATTCACTCTGCTGCAGCCATGAGAGTGATGCCGCTTGATTAAAATACTCAGTGCACATAGAAACACAGGCACGTTTGTCTGTGCCCCTGGTAAAGATGTAACAGTCATAAAAAATCAATGAATAAATCAATATTTTATTGCAGGAAATTAATCTCACACTAAACATGGTAGAAAACACAACTTTAAAATTGAAAGCATTTATTTAGCAGGAAGAAACACTAATATTGATGTTTATTTTTTCTTTTTCGTTATAGGGATGATAGTACTATTGGTGTTAGTACTTTGTACAACTCCCCCTGTTGCCAACAGGACAGCACTGACTCTTCTATAAGCCTTCTCAAGGCTGGAGCATAAACCATATAAAGAGGCAGAGAAGGCCACAGTCATGGATCTATTGCTCTAGTTTGTAGTTTGCCTTTGAGCAATTACTGGGTTAATTTGGCCATAACATGCAGAAGAACCTGTTGAAATTCCCATTGATGGCCAATTTTCAGTTTTGTGAAAAACAGTATCACATGTCCTCCATTGTTTAACAATGACTCTGAGGCGCATTTCCTTTGTTTCATACCAAAAACCACCTGGAAAGTCTTCAGCCAAACGCAATTTCACCTCTTATTATTATATTTTTGTCTCTCACAACACTTACATTTTTACAGAGCTGTTAATGTTTCCATGGTAGAGATCAGAGAGAACTGAAAATGCATCAGGTTAATGAACAAGTGCCCCGTTTCTCCTTGGAATAGTTCAACCTCTAAGTGGGCTTAAAAGAACGAGGGCATTTTTACGCATCCTCACCATGGCAACCATTAAATCTGCCCACATCTGCATCTGTTTTGTTTCAACCGGTGAGATTAAAACTGTGAAATGAAATGCATCTTTCAGTAAACATTCTGTATCGTTGTTCCTGAGGAGTTTCTTTATGTTGCTCAATCAGACCCTCCTCTCTAGCTGCCGCTGTTTGTCCCTGTCTTGGTTCCCATCCAGGTGTCTTTCTCCTGGTTCTGGTTTTCTCTGCGGGCTGCTGCTGCCTCCTGAGGCCGGCCACCCACGCCCCCCTCCTATTCCGACAGGAAACAAACCTTCAGACGCTGCTGGCTCTGCGCAGCAACCTGAGTGGTCAGGGCATCTCCTGCCCCACCTGCTCAGGTGAGGCCACAGCAGCTAAAGAGGCTCTGTTGAAAAGGTTTTAAAGCAGGTAACATCCTACCAGCAGTACATAATTGATGTCTTCATTAAGTATAAATCCAGGTTTGTCATTTAAAATCTAGAATATTAATGAAGTACAAATAAACTGTCTAGTTTAAACAATAATGTGGTGTAAATGAGTTTTGAAAATCTCTACGTCCTATTGTGTGAGTGTTTTATGATATCAAAAACATTTACTGATGTAAACACTGTAGTAACCCTCACACAGAGAGATTATGAAGTATTGCGTACTGGACAGAATTAACTTGATGCAAACTATCAGAAGAGAAAATAAACTGTCTCATATTTTTTTATATGCAAGGCAGCCATGTTGAATTTTGCTGCAGAACTTTCCCACTTAAAATTCAGACTTCAGAGAAGTAAATCTGTTAATATTTTTTAACCTGAAGTTGACCTCACAGCCTCTGAGGGAAAGGATGTGCATAATTAAATCACATCCTTGTATTTAGGATGTGGCAGTGCAGTCATACAATTGCAGTTCCTGTGGTTAAAAACCTTTATGTGTCATTTTCCGGGTCCCTTTTGTGAGCCTAAAACAGCTTTAAACGGTTTCAGTATGTTTGTACATGGAAACTTATTTCCAGCTGTGGTGCTTGTTACAAACAGTTTGAGACGTACTGCCCTAAAGGCACGTTTTATCACGTTAGGGGTGTTCATGGAAAAACCACATCTGCTGTACACGCATACTTCCTCGTCAGGATTGAGGTTTTCCACGCATCAGCAAAGTCAAAGCACGACAGCTTCGACTGTCTCCCAGACATCCATGAAAACAAGCCCAAGCACCAACAACACAGGTAGGTAGGGTAAAAACGATCCTCCATATGCAAGAGCGCTGGTCTTGATGTCTTCATGTGCTTCTTAGTGTCAGACTCCTTGCTGACTGTGTATGTGTCGAAGCTGGCCCAAGGAGGCTCCACAACAATCTACAGGTTCTCGCTCAACACCAGCATCCGGTCGCCGTGGAAAGTGTGCAGCACGGAGCGTGACGAGGTGTCGTCGTTCCAGGTTTGGGAGCAAACGAAGCCGTCTCTGCGATCCGTTCGTGGCACGTGCCGCCATTACAATCTTTTACTTTTGTCTGAACAGGCCTTTAGTCGTCCCCAGAGAAATTACACCAGCAGAATGACGGTGTGCGTTTCCCGAGAGTATCGCCCCTACCCCAGCTGGATGATCACGTCCGGCTTGTGCGATCACCGCCACGGCTGGACCCAAGAGTTTTCCTTCTACGTTGCAGCGTCCCCGCAGCAGAATAGCAGGTGGAATAACAAATCCTCTGCTCAAGTACAGACTCTCTGGAGGCTTTAGCAGCATATCTGTCAAATTAAATCTGCCTTCTGCCTTCAGGAGGCTGTATTTTGCTCAGTGCCATCAGAGACCTCATCCCAGCAGGCTGTGTGTCAAAACACCTGGTTGTGGCTTCAGTTCTGGGCCTGACGGACCTTTAAAAGGATCTTTTTATATCCCCCTCCCCATCGGTATGCAAGCATCTTTGTCTGAGATCATTGTCAACATAAAAGTGATTATTCAGTTCATTAGGAAAACACTGCATGAGTCTCTCTACCTTGTCATGTCTTTGTCATTTACTCCCACATCGTGAGTGTTATGACTCGAGAAAATGTTGTGATATGACAGCTTCTTGAAATGCAGCTTCTTGAAGTGGCACTCTGTAAATTCACTGGAGGATTTTTTTTTAGTTGTGTGTTTTTTTTTGTTTCCCACAGCACTCTGGTCGGGAAGCTATTTTTACACTGAATAAACAAACACAGTTGAAAGATTTTCCTTTTGTTCTATTTTCAAAGATTCCTCATCCGCTGCCAAGACAAAGGCATCGAAGACGTCTGGCTTTAACCCGTGCAGCGGCGGCGCTTGTGGTCGCCCAGCTGTGCGTCCCCTGGTTGACACCGGGGCCATGGTTTTCGTCGTGTTCGGGATCCTGGGAGTCAATCGAAGCGAGAACAGGGAAAACCATGTAATTGGAGACATGGTGAGGGTCACTGCATGATGCTGATCTCCATGTTGTCCCCAGTGTGTAAATGACAGTTGCCTAAATTGTATTTGCAAGTCCATATTGCAAGACATTTAGTAAAACCTTGCAGCATCAGTGTTTCTCTTACATTATTTCATTTTTTTTTTCTAAAGGGCAGCGTTATCCTGGATCCAGACTTTGATATTTTCAAGGAAATGGGCCATCTCTGCACAATCTGCAAAGCTGTCGGTGCAAACAGAAAACTCGTGAAGCCGGGAGGAGCTCAGTGTTTGCCTTCAGGTAAAACTCACACAGTCGTAACGCTGGTGCACTTTTTTTATCCCAAAGATGTTTACTGGCTAAATGTGCAGTAAGGCAAATCGTTGCGTGCCTCACGGCAATCAATTAAATATTGAATGTACAGTACAGACCAAAAGTTTGGACACACCTTCTCATTGAATTCAATGAGAAAGTACAGACTCAACACAGAGTACAGACCAAAAGTTTGGACACACAGTTGTGTCCAAACTTTTGGTCTGTACTGTATGTTCAACACTGTGATTTTCTGAGTGCCTTTGTGTGTGATCTTAGAATCACATTAAATTAACAGGAAAAGATAATCATAAAATGTGTGAAAAAATAAAATGTTGGAAAAGAAATACAAAGTGCTTTGTAAATCAGCGCTTATTATTTAAAAATGCACATTTTATTGAATTGTATACCACAGACCAACACAAAGTAGTGTATAAATGAAAGTTAAAAGAAAGTAAAGTATTTGTATGTTTGTATGTATTTTTATTTTACTAATAATAACCTTAACATTGCAGAATGTCTAATTAGCTGTAGCCTCTAGCAAGTTTTCCTCAGCTTTACTCTGTATTCAGCTGCATCTATCATCCCCTTTGACTCAGACTTAGCCTTCATGTACCTGCTAAAGAAATGCATCCCCATAACATAATGCTGCCACCCCCAGCACCATGCATGCTTTCTGGTGCGTTCAGGATGATGGACAGTGTTGGTTTTCTCACCTGTCACACAAATTACACTGAAGTGACAAAATGTGGAAATGTTCTAAAGGTCATGAATATGTGTGAAGGGTAAAAGACGAGGGGGAGGATGATGGTGTTTCTTCTGCTCCCGGCAGGCAACAAACTCTCCTCAGTTCTTCCTCTGCTCCATCCTGAGTGCCACTCCCTCCCCGAACCCAATCTCCTCCCGGGCCAGCTCTCCCACGGCGCAGTGGGAATGCACGGCGGCAAGGTCCGCTGGTTGTCCATGGCCTTTGAATCTGTAAGTCCTTTAATCTTGCAGCTTTCCCTCCGCATGTGTAATAAAAAAAAGCTGTCTGACCGGCCATACCTACCCCGTCTCCTCTCCAAAGACCACATACAAGGGGAAATCGTCCTTTCAGACCTACTCAGACTTCCTCCAGTGGGAGAACTTCATCCAGGAGCAGCTTGCCAGCCTCCCACAGACTTCGGCTCTCCAACGTGGTTTCCAGACATGTGAGCACTGGAAGCAGATCTTTATGGAAATTATAGGTAGGTGTTTGATTCGGCTCAGTGTTTTATCTCTGCTAACTGATTAGAGAAGTGTGTGTATAAATGTAATGAGGTCTGATGTGTTTAGGTGTGGAGAGTGCCCTCTGGAGTCTCCTGCTCTCTCTAGCGATCTGTGTGGCCGCCGTGTCTGTGTTTACAGCGCATCCTCTGCTGCTGCTGCCGGTGCTCATAACAATTATAGGTAAGAGACGAAGCAGCTCATGTACGTGCTTGGAAGCCTTTTGCGTGGATGTATCGAGGTCCAGGTTGTTCGTTGTTTTGTTTTTTTCCCCCCCCCTCAGGAGTGATCTGTCTGGTTGTGGCTGTCATGTATTGGCTGGGTTGGGAGATGGGAGCAGTGGAAGCGATTTCTCTGTCAATACTTGTCGGATCTTCAGTGGATTACTGTCTGCACCTGGTGGAGGGGTACCTGCTGGCTGGCGAGACGGCTTCCCTACTGCCTGGACACAACTCTGTAAGGGAAAGCAGATTTCTCTCATAGTCACAGCTCTGACCAATCACACGGTGTATGTGATCAAATCTAAACCCTGTCAGATTTGATCACATTCTTGTGTCAGATAATGGTTTAAAATTTTCCGTAAGATATTCAAAATCTTGCATAATTTTTAATGATCTAATCCTGCTTTAAACTTGAAACTCAATTCTCTCTCTCTCTTATGAACAAAAGTCCTTCACACAACAGCTGGATTTATACTGAGATTAAATCACACACTGGTGCTCACAATCTAGTGAAAAAATATGATTGCATTAAATTTTATTTTGGGAAAATGTGTTGAGAACCATGTATCATTTCCTTCCACTTCACAACTGTGTTCTACTTTCTGTTGGTCTCTCACCCACTTCAGTACATTGAAGTTTCTGGTTGTTAAAATAACCCAATATGAAAAGGTTCAAGGGGTATGAAAGACACTGTAAGTTTTATAATAATTTATTTGAGCTTTTTAATTAAAAAGGTTTAAAAAAAACCCCCACACCTTTATGTCTCATGAACAAAAGAGACTCGCCGTGCTGAAAGAACATGCTTTTAAATCAACCCTTTATTCTGTGTGATTTGCTTACAGGAGCCTTCAGCCGAGAGGCAGAGGCGAACTTTGGAGGCAGTGAACCATGTGGGCGTTGCCATAGTGTCCAGCGCCGTCACCACAGCAATCTCCACCGTCCCTCTTTTCTTCTGCGTCATTGTGCCTTTCGCCAAGTTCGGTCAGATCGTGGCCATCAACACGGCCGTCTCCATTTTCTTCACCTTGTCTGTGACTTCTGCCTTGCTGGCCTGCATGGCCCCGGCCCGCTTCAGCAGACACCCCGGCGCTGTGCTGAAGGCCAGCCTGGCTGTGACAGCAGCGGCGGCCTTGGTGGGGGCTCTGTGCTGGACGGGCCAGCAGCTGGGGGCATCGGCCTGGCGGTCCCTCAGCACATGAACACACTGTTGTCCTCGACTCACACTGATGTCAGACAAGAGTAATGTATTTTCCTTTACCTTCAGGAGAAATATCAGATCAGTAAGTGATCTTTAAAGCACAAAGATGTCAACACTGTCTCAGTAATTGAAAACTATTTGTTTTCTAAGAACAGATTTATTTTACTTGTAATAGTCAGTGAGTTTGACATACAGGGGGACAATCCTTCACCTGCTGAGTATCTTCTTGTAACTACGTGACTCAGTTCTGTTCTGCCTGTGAGTTGACATGATAACTAGGTTAAGGTATTGTGCTTTTTTTGTTTTCACAACCACATACTTCAGTGTAACTTAGTGGGATTTTATATGACTGACCGACACAAAGTCGCACATAATTGTGCTGTGGAAGAAAAACTATACATGCTTTGCAAATCTAAACCTGGTTATGTCTCATTCAGGTTAGATGGAGAAGTAAAACTAAAATAATCTGAATCTTTTTAGTTTGTGCAACTAATAAGAATCCTCTCAGCATATTCTCCCACCTGAGCTGTAGACCTCAGCAGCAGTTACCACAGGCCTCTCAGGTGCTTTGCCCATTGTTGGTCCTCTGACTGGACCTGTTGGTTTGCAGTAAAGACATACTCTTAATTTTTATGGAAGATGTTAAAATATATGTAGATATGTTACTTCTTTTAAAATTACACACCAGTGAACTCTTACTAATTTGGATGCTCTATATTCTACTTAGAGGTGTTAAACAAAATTAGGCTGACCCCCCTTTGTAGGCGACACTGTTCAGGTTTGCATTCATTAAAATATTGAAAAACCACTTCAAAACCATGTACTGCTTTGTATTGATCTCCATCCATCCATCCATCTTCTTCCGCTTATCCGAGGTCGGGTCGCGGGGGTAGCAGCTTCAGAAGGGAGGCCCAGACTTCCCTCTCCCCGGCCACTTCTTCCAGCTCTTCCGGGGGAATCCCGAGGCGTTCCCAGGCCAGCCGAGAGACATAGTCCCTCCAGCGTGTCCTGGGTCTTCCCCGGGGCCTCCTCCCGGTGGGACGTGCCCGGAACACCTCACCAGGGAGGCGTCCAGGAGGCATCCTGACCAGATGCCCAAGCCACCTCAACTGGCTCCTCTCGATGTGAAGGAGCAGCGGCTCTACTCTGAGTCCCTCCCGGATGACTGAGCTTCTCACCCTATCTCTAAGGGAGAGCCCAGCCACCCTACGGAGAAAACCCATTTCGGCCGCTTGTATCCGCGATCTCGTTCTTTCGGTCATGACCCAAAGCTCATGACCATAGATGAGGGTGGGAACGTAGATCGACCGGTAAATCGAGAGCTTCGCTTTTTGGCTCAGCTCTCTCTTCACCACGACGGACCGGTACAGCGCCCGCTTGACAGCAGACGCTGCGCCAATCCGCCTGTCGATCTCCCGCTCCCTTCTTCCCCCATTCGTGAACAAGATCCCGAGATACTTAAACTCCTCCACTTGGGGCAGGACACCCCCCCTGACCCGGAGAAGGCACTCTACCCTTTTCCGGCTCAAGACCATGGCCTCGGATTTGGAGGCACTGATCCCCATCCCGGCCGCTTCACACTCGGCTGCGAACCGATCCAGCGAGAGCTGCAGATCACGATCTGATGAAGCCAAAAGGACCACATCGTCTGCGAAAAGCAGAGATGAGATCCTGAGGCCACCAAATCGGATCCCCTCAACACCTTGGCTGCGCCTAGAAATTCTGTCCATGAAAGTGATGAACAGAATCGGTGACAAAGGGCAGCCCTGGCGGAGTCCAACTCTCACCGGAAACGAGCCCGACTTACTGCCGGCAATGCGGACCAGACTCTGACACCGGTCATACAGGGACCTGACAGCCCGTATCAAAGGGCCCGGTACCCCATACTCCCGGAGAACCCCCCACAGGGCTCCCCGAGGGACACGGTCGAACGCCTTCTCCAAGTCCACAAAACACATGTAGACTGGTTGGGCGAACTCCCATGCACCCTCCAGGACCCTGCTGAGGGTGTAGAGCTGGTCCAGTGTTCCACGACCAGGACGAAAACCACACTGCTCTTCCTGAATCCGAGGTTCGACTATCCGACGGACCCTCCTCTCCAGGACCCCTGAATAGACCTTGCCAGGGAGGCTTAAGAGTGTGACCCCTCTATAATTGGAGCACACCCTCCGGTCCCCCTTTTTGAACAGGGGGACCACCACCCCAGTCTGCCAATCCAGGGGAACTGCCCCCGATGTCCATGCGATATTGCAGAGTCGCGTCAACCAACACAACCCTACAACATCCAGAGCCTTAAGGAACTCCGGGCGGATCTCATCCACCCCCGGGGCCTTGCCACCGCGGAGCTTTTTAACCACCTCGGCGACCTCGCCCCCAGAGATTGGAGAGCCCAACCCAGAGTCCCCAGGCTCCGCTTCCTCAGTGGAAGGCATGTTGGTGGGATTGAGGAGGTCTTCGAAGTACTCTGCCCACCGGCCCACAACGTCCCGAGTAGAGGTCAGCAGCACACCATCCCCACTATAAACAGTGTTGGTGCTGCACCGCTTCCCCCCCCTGAGACGCCGGATGGTGGACCAGAATCGCCTCGAAGCCGTGCGGAAGTCTTTCTCCATGGCCTCTCCAAACTCCTCCCACACCCGAGTTTTTGCCTCAGCAACCGCCCGAGCCGCATGCCGCTTCGCCCGCCGGTACCCATCAGCTGCTTCCGGAGTCCCACAGGCCAAAAAGGCTCGATAGGACTCCTTCTTCAGCCTGACGGCATCCCTCACCGAAGGTGTCCACCAACGGGTTCGAGGGTTGCCGCCGCGACAGGCACCGACAACCTTGCAGCCACAGCTCCGATCGGCCGCCTCGACAATGGAGGCACGGAACACGGTCCACTCAGACTCCATGTCCCCCACCTCCCCCGGGACGTGTTCGAAGTTTTGCCGGAGATGGGAGTTAAAGCTCCGTCTCACAGGGGATTCCGCCAGACGTTCCCAGCAGACCCTCACAACACGTTTGGGCCTGCCAGGTCTGACCGGCTTTCGCCCCCGCCACCGGAGCCAACTCACCACCAGGTAGTGGTCAGTGGACAGCTCCGCACCTCTCTTCACCCGAGTGTCCAAGACATACGGCCGCAGATCCGATGAAACGATGACAAAGTCGATCATCGAACTGCGGCTTAGGGTGTCCTGGTGCCAAGTGCACATATGGACACCCTTATGCTTGAACATGGTGTTCGTTATGGACAATCCATGGCGAGCACAGAAGTCCAGCAACAGAACACCACTCGAGTTCAGGTCGGGTGGGCCGTTCCTCCCAACCACGCCCCTCCAGGTCTCACTGTCGTTGCCCACGTGAGCGTTGAAGTCCCCCAGCAGAACAAGGGAGTCCCCAGGAGGAGCACTCTCCAGTACCCCCTCTAAGGACTCCAAAAAGGGTGGGTAATCTGAACTGTCGTTCGGCCCGTAAGCACAAACGACAGTCAGAACCCGTCCCCCCACCCGTAGGCGGAGGGATCCTACCCTCTCGTTCACCGGGGTAAACCCCAACGTACAGGCGCCGAGATGGGGAGCAACAAGTATGCCCACTCCTGCCCGACGTCTCTCTCCCTGGGCAACTCCAGAGTGGAAGTATGTCCAGCCCCTCTCAAGGAGACTGGTTCCAGAACCAGAGCCATGCGTCGAGGTGAGACCGACTATTTCTAGCCGGAACCTCTCGACCTCACGCACTAGCTCCGGCTCCTTCCCCACCAGAGAGGTGACATTCCACGTCCCAAGAGCCAGTTTCTGCAACCGAGGATCGGACCGCCAGGGTCCCCTCCCTTGGCCGCCACCCATCACACAGTGCACCCGACCCCTTTGGCCCCTCCCACGGGTGGTGGGCCCATGGGAGGGGGGGCCCATGTTTCCTCTTCGGGCTGAGCCCGGCCGGGCTCCATGGGTAAAAGCCCGGCCACCAGACGCTCGCCATCGTGCCCCCCCTCCAGGCCTGGCTCCAGAGTGGGGCCCCGGTGACCCGCGTCCGGGCGAGGGAACACCAAGTCCAAGGTTTTCCTTCATCATTGGGGTCTTCGGGCTGCACTTTGTCTGGTCCCTCACCTAGGACCTGTCTGCCTTGGGTGACCCTACCAGGGGCATGAAGCCCCAGACAGCATAGCTCCTAGGATCATTGGGGCACTCAAACCCCTCCACCACGATAAGGTGGCAGCCCATGGAGGAGCTTTGTATTGATCTATTATATAAAATCCCAATAAAACACACTGGAGTGGTTTGTGTTTGTAACAAAGTGCAGGGAAGTTTAAGAGGTTGGATTATGTTTGCAAGACACAATGTTTCGTTCCGTTTTATCTTCGGCTTTGAGTAATTCCTGGAAAATGTTCTTGCTTTACGTTGCTGAGTCGTAAAAAGTTGCCGATGGGTTTAATAACACAGCGTCTGACTGTGGTGTTGGCGGTTTACATTACTTTATGGTCTTCTGTGAAACTTCCTGATTTTTGTTTAATGCCGCGTCTTCTCGGAAAGCTTTTACTATGTCCATCTGCAGCTGGACAAACAGATGTATTAACAGAATTTATACTGTTTGGTAAAACGTGTTGTGTGATGTAAATGTTGTTCTGAACTGAACCTTTGGAAGCTGCCAGCACACATGTGCTTGTGAATACTGTTGCGTTATTTTTATGTGATCAGATCTTTAACTGCTTTAAGGTTTTTGTAACAACAACAAAAAAAAAACAACAAATGGAAAGAATCCTCTCTTCCCGTCCTCAGGTGTACACTCCATCACATTTTAAAAGCACTCAGTGTAAAAGTCTCCTGTCCTCGCAGCAAAGAGCACCACTCGAACACCAATCAGCTGCAGCAACGCGCTGCCCTGCAGTGAAGGTGAGGACCATTTGTCAAACCATATAACATGATAATGGCTAGGGAGAGGAACCCACTCAGTCATGGCAAGAGTGGTACGTTTCTGGGATTTTTTTTGTGTGTGTGTTACACTTGTGAATGTCAAATAAAGCAGGTGCAGAAAGCCATTTGTGTTCTCATTAGTGAAAGGTCAGTGCTGCGTCCTTCTGCTTAGTTGTATAACGGAGGAGGATGGAGAGGCGTCACTGATTGCTTACAGTCACATACTTACAGTAGGAGCTCCAGCGTCACATTGCTAGGCTATTAATCATCCACACGAAACAACTTGGACTCCGTAAACAGGAGAGCGGTTTATTCTTATGCTGAAAAGTAAAAGGAGAATGATGTTTTGGTGTCGTTCTGTCATGTAGTTCATGATTGATAGTCAGAAAGGCCTTGGTGTATTGTTATGAAATGAAATATGTTGCAGCAGAAAAAGAGATATGGATTATCTGAATGTCAGTGAAGGTATTTGACCAACTCTGAATTTATTTTTTTTGCTACATAATTTAAGAGATAATTTTCTGCACTATGTGTAGCTGGTATTGTGTCACAGAGAGACCTGTAATAGGATGGTTTTATACCCGAGAAACAGTTTTTCTTTGTTGAAATATGTGTAATGGGCCCATTGAGGTAAAATTCACACCAGATGTCCACAATAACCCAAGTAATCTTCACATACTAAACAATACATGCAAATCAGTCAACAAATGAAGTTAGAAGTAAAAAGTTAAAATGTTGCAGGGAATAAGTATTGAAAGTATTGTGAGAAGGGTTAGCACAAAAAGGCACAGAAAGCAAAGAAAGCAGCTAAAATGTGTTTAGACAGCACTCCAGCTGGTATGTGCAAATGAAAATCAGCACGCTTAATATTAACCGTGTCACAGTGGTGCGATTGATGAAAGCAAAAAGACTGATACAAAAGATTTAAGTTGCAGAACATACTAATGGAAATTTGTTACAGCTGTATTTCTAAACTTCTGAATGATACTGTAAGCCTCATTGCAACTACACTCAAAGTGGAAAGAAAATGATTTTACCATAAACAAGGTGTCCTTAAGATTTCTGACAGAGTGAAAATAAGAGTTGTCCAAAGGCTATGGAGCAACAAAAGACATGAAAATAGCAGGTGCAGTTATTCACATCAAAACAATATGTAATGCTCTCAATCTCAATGGCTCATCTGCACACTTGCTGTGCAATACTCCACTGCTGAAGAAATTATTGTTGCAAATTATTTGGACCGGTCAGTAAGAACTGTGAGCATACAGCCTGGTCAGAAGAGAGCAATTTTAAAATCAATGTCCATAACATGTTTGGAGGAAGAATAGTTCTGGACTTGCAAAGATTCATATGGAGTTAAAAGTTCAAAGGTATATACAAAGTCTGCGTGCCACCAAAAAGTCAAATAAGTATTCAGAGGTGATTGAATCTGAATCGTTGCTGACCGAGCTTCTGAACAATGAGATTAAATAACATCAGAACTTCATAATTTGGTCCTTCATATGAAATTTATGTAAACATTGTAACAGTAGCTTCCAAGTGAGGTGCAAATTTCATTAAAATAATTTGTGAAAATCAAGTTTTCACGTATCATTGAAATAATTACTTCTGCACTCAAGTGATCAAATAATTATTGAAATCTTGAAATAAATTTTCACCCCGTCTTTCAGACCCACTTTAAGCATTTGGGTGTGAAGTCGATCTTCATCAGTGAAGACTGAGCATCTGCATAGAATAGCATGCGATTGAAGTTTCAGGTCGTTGCTATGACTTGTACTGAATTTAGGCAAATTTTGTTGAACTAAGACGTAGGTAAAAAAATAAAAATTAAAATTGCTGCAGGGAGTTTGTTATAACACAAGATGAAATATTTTGGATAACAAATGGTGGTTTTGAACTTCATTAAAATGCAAGGCAGATACATGATGGTGTCACAGTACTTTTCTAATTTCTGTGAAGTGACACCCTCTATCTAAAAATAGCAAATCCAAGAGATATTAATACTTCAGAGGCGCTGTGTGTGTTTGTTGGGGGTTAAGTTCTCATTTAAGTTTTGTTACCTTCTCACACATCTCTGACTGAATACTTTCACAGCAGGTTGGTTCAATCTTTGTATACTCTAAATTGGTCCAAACTATTCCTGTGGAAAAAAGCGCGTCAGACAGAAAACAAAAGAACAGCTGTGCGTTCTTTAAACATGGAGCCGAATGACAGAGAAAGTTAGTGAGCAACAACATAGATTAAACAAACACAAGTGACTATACATTAGAAGGCTTTTATAGGATCCTTCCCACCTTTACATTATATGTGTAATAATAAATACCACGGCTCATTTGGTCATCGAGAAATGTTTCATTGTACCAAAGAAAAGGCAAGTTGCTCTCGAGAGAATGTACTTTACATCAGAACTGCAAAACAACAGTTATACTGAAACATAAAGTCATATCTTTATTTCACCCCATGTTACAGGGCACACACAATGTTCAAGTATGCCTGAGGAACTAGAAGGAGCAATAAAAAAAACAAAGAAGAGATAAAATGCATTTTAAAATAAGTGAACTGGCATTGCATTTCACAAAGTTTTAGAAGCTCATGATTTTGGAACAATTCACTGTAAAGTGCTAACTGGTTCGAGCTGAAAAAAAGCACACGTTCCCTTAGAAAAAAAATTAAAATCAAACATTACTCTATACATGGAGGTACAGAAATAGCCAGTCATCAGGGAAGTAAGTACCAACCAGAAGACATGGACAACATTTCATTTATTAGTCCTTTAATAAGGTAACTGCTTCCCTAATTTCCTTGTTAATGGTAAGAACAAGAATCTTGTCACTGGCTGCCAGGACAATGCCAAGTACAAATGCTGGTGTTGCCACTGTACAGCTTTCCTTCACTCCTTGTAATTACATGCAATTGGCTGACATACAGTTTCAAAAAATCTCAAGTGAAGTCCTTTTAATCCTCTTATGGACAGGAATCCATGCACCGTAGGCATGAGAGAGTGAGAGTGAGAGGAGAGGAGAGCAATAACCGAAGAGTGCAGGAGATGTTCCCATACTCCTCCTCTTCCTCTTCACCCCTTCCCCCCTTCTCCCCCGCCATGTGGTGGGCTGGCCTGACAAAAGCAGAGATCTGTCCAGCTGATGCCTGCCTTCCTACAGGTCCTGAGAATCCACTGTTTTCCTTTTTGCCTCCGAGTAGGAGGCATATTAAAAAAAAAAAGAATAAAAAAAAAACAAAAACATTGTTTTGGAGGGGAGTGGGTCAATACATTTTCCCCTACTGTCTGCCTAAAGTAGCTGTTCGTCCTCTCACCCCAACCCTAACCCTACAAAGGTAAAAACAAGGTGCAGAATGGCTTTACTCCTCACAGTCTGTGGGGGGAGCTAGAGCCCCTGGGTGTCGAGGTGCGGTTGGTGGTCTTGCGGCTGTTCTGTCGAGTCTGATTCGTCTTGGTGGCCGAAGGTTTCCGAGCGACAGGCTGGCGCCTCCCCCGGGGGCCCTTCCTTTTGCCCCTTTGCCCTGCACGGCCCCTTCCGGCCCCCGCTGGTCACTTGCGTGAGTGCAGTGTGTCCTGGAACTTGGTGCTGGTGTAGCGGACATGAAAACCTTTCTTGTTGATTGTGTCGTCAGAGTGGAACTTGATGACAATGGAGTCGCCGGCCGAGTAGATCTCCTCTGGGGGCTGCCAGGAAGGAGGAAACAACAGAGTCACAGGTGGCTTTCTGCTAGTTTGCTCCAATTAAAACTCAAGAGTTCTGTCACACTGGAGCTGAGGTCAAATGGACGCCTGGACATTCTGTCTGAACACAGTTCCCCAGGCTGCAACCACGACTTTTATGCTATGTGATGGACCAACACGAATAAGTGCACAATTGTGAATTGAAATACTTGGTTTTCAAAGTGTTGACAAAAAACGAGAAATATGGGATGCATATTCGGTACAAATTGCCTTTACAAGTCACCTAATAAATACTTAAAATTTAATAAATCAACTCCATCTGTGGATGATTTTATCTCTGAAGGTCTGTTTAATCCAACCAGGCTGATCAGTGTTGATGGCAAAATAGACTGAGCTCAATATAGTGAATTACTGGAAGAAAACCTGTAGAAGCACCAAAAGACTTGAGCCTGAAGTAAAGGTTCCCATTCAAGCAGGACAACTTTCTGAACATACAGCTGCAGTGACAGTGGAATGGCTCAGATGAACGCATGTTCATGTGTAAGAATGGCCCGGTCAGAGGTCCGATCTAAATCCAATTGAGGATCTGTGGAAAGTCTTGAAAACTAAGGTTTCCAGATGATCTGCATCAGTTATTTAGCAAAGAAGAACGGGCCAAAGTCTCAGTCTCTCAATGGTAGAGATGGTAGAGATATACCGCAAAACAGTTACAGCTGAAATCACAGCAAAAGGCAGATCTACAAAGCTCTGAGTCGGTGGACTGAATACATATGGACACCATACTGTTCAGATATTTTACTTTTACTTTTCAAAACCTTGTATCCTTTTTCTTTCACTTCACAATTCCTTTCTATTTTGTGTTGATCCGGAACATAAAATCCCAATAAAGTAGACTGAAGTCTCTGATTGTAAGGGGACAAAGTGTAAGAATTTCAAGGACTATAAACCTTTCTCCATTGAACTGTAATAACTCCTGAGTCCGATATTGATTATATCCAGGTGCACAGCTCTGCAAAACTGTAAGCCAAACTATGCAACACACACACACACACACACACCCACACATCACTTCATATGTTTCAACACTTTTTTGCAGGATTACGTCTGCCAAATAGTTCCTAGAAGAGCAGAAAGACAATTAACTGCTTTATGTGAGCACAAAAATATTCAGAGTGAATTTTATCTAAAAAAATGTTTAATTATAATTAAAAGCAAACATCACTTTGAAAAATAATTAGGTCTGTCAAGCGCTGCAGCTGAAGCTTCTGCAGACAGATGTAAGAACACCAGGCTGCGATTAAAGCTGCCAGTCAACATGAATAACGCTTTGTATCTACAATGGTCCAGAAAAGAAGTTTGATTGAGGACCCAGAAACTTTGTTAAATTACTGAGAAAAGCCTTTGGCTAAAAGAATGCCTCCTGTAATCATAATGAGTTTTCACCGTACTCCTGACGGAATGGTGTCATTTCATTTCTACCTGTTTTATAAAAGGAAACTTGATTGAGAATCTGTTCCCCAGTGTACTGATGGAGTGATGCCCCCCTCAGAGGATGATTCATACGAACAAGCCTGAGTAAGAGGCCAGCTTTTATTGTAAAAGCATGTAAATTAAATCAAGCTGTTCTTTGGGACGAGGAAATTTGTGTTTCTTTTCCCTACTGGTTTCATTGCTCCAGTCTCCAGCTGCGATATCTGCTTTAGCTTATTGTTTTGTATTTACAATCCTGCACCAGAGACCATGATGCTCTGTCAACACCAGAGGAGTTGGCGCTTGTGGCGACAGACAGTGCCTTGCAAAAGCATTTAAACCCGCTGAACCTTTTCCGTCTTGTCACATTGCGACATTGATGCATTTCTTTTTTGATTCAGTGTGAAAGAACAATGCAAATTAGCACAAAAAAGTCAAGTGGAAGGAAAAGTATGCAAAGTTTTTATGATCTTTTACAAAAGAAAATCTGAAATGTGTGTCATGGCTTTGTATTCGGCCCCCTTTAATTTGATACCATAAAATAAGATCCAGTGCAGCCAGCTAGCTTCAGAAGTCTCCTAATTAGTGAACCAAATTCACATTTATGTAATTTAATCTCAGTATACCTCTTAAAGCCAGGAATAACCCTAAAATACAGCTGGATCTACAATGGAAGGGTTTAGATCATAGTTTACTGAGGTGTTAGAATGGCCTAGTTAAAGCCCAGGCTGAGAGAGTCTGCGGCAAGATTTTAAAAAATGTGATTCGCTATGATATTGACTGAGCTTTGTCTGTTTTATAAAAAAAGACTGGTAAAAAAGATACTGTTACTAGATGTGACTTGTGAAACAGCTGGCAGAGACATTCCCCAAACGACTTGCTGCCTTAATTACAAAAGAAAGTGGCTGAATACAAAATGTACTACACACTTTTCAGATTTTTAATTGTGAAAGATTACGTAAACTCTGCATTATTTTTCTTTGGCTTCACAGATATGCACTCCTACTTGTTGGTCTATCACGATATTAAGATTCAAGTTTGTAATTGTAAATTGACAAAAGTATATTAGTACCTTGTAAAATTGCATATGTATTATACTGATTAGTCAAACTGTTTATTGAATACTGGGTGATAGTGAGCTGTTTTTACCCCTGAGCCGCAGTAGCGTCCGAGTCGAGGAGACTTGATGTCCGCTCCATCAAAGAGCTCCATGTAGTCGTAGCCGCAGTCGGCCTCCTCCTCTATCTCAAAAGTCTGGAAGATGAGCTCCACACCGTATCCCTTCTCTGCTGAAATCACCCACTGACAGTCAGAGGCTCCGGGATAGTTATTGTCTCCAAACTGGGCGTGGGAAAACAGGTCTTTGGTTTTAACCTCAGCCTTTAGACGACCTCCACACTCTGGACAGAAAAGTGGAGAGAGGTTAAAGGTTAAATCAAACAAAAAGAGAGAAGATCTGTTGATGTATACACAACTAAGGATTCCTCAGCTTTACATTTACCTGCAGTATGAGACGCCTCAAAGCCTTTTTTCTGCACCGAGTTATCAGAGAAGAAACGGATGAACAGCTTGTTGCCACTGGAGATGATGGGAGGGGGTTTCTTGGAGCCACAGAAGCGACCTAAAGAGGAGGCTTTTGCGTCTCGCCCGTCGTAGATCTCGATGTGGTCATACGCACATTCTAGGTGAGCCTCCATGTCGATCTCATTAAAGGCCTGTTACAAAACACAACAAGTGAGATTAGATCAAATGGATGGGGAGTAGAACTTACAATGATTATGTAAATATAACATAGCATTGACCCCCGCTGCTGACATTTTTTCCCAATTTTTTTAACCTTCCAGATTTGACAATTTTTATAATCTGGATAGTAGCTAGAACTTCCATGATGTTAAAGTTTTAAAATATTATTTTTTTCCAAACATTTTTCCAATAGAAATAAACGGGAAAGATTTTAAATCACATGAATCACATTAAATAAATTCCTCGATGTCATCTGGCCCGTAGTCTGGATGACAATTTCCTGCTTCTATGTTGTCTGCTAATTGGAAAATCTCTCCAATGATCTCACAGAAAAGCTCATGAAAATCCTTCATTAAAGCGCTGCCATGATTTTCAAAGAATGAAGCTAATCTAGAGTTCAACAGATCAGTGTTAGAGCTGCCCCTCAACTCTAATGAGCGAGTTTGATAATTAACATTATTTCATGGCTGCAGGAATAGGAACCATTAAATAATTAAATACAAGTTTAATTAATTATCTGCATTGGCTATTATAAGTTTGCATTTTAATGATTTAATGACATATTTAATCATTAAAATTCCATTACATACATTATTTAAACATTAAAATAAATGCTTATTTAATTCGGGTACATTAAATTAATGACAATTAATGACAATGATATTTATTTCATCCTGTCCCTTTTGACCCTCGCTAAAATGAGCAAATGGCTAAAGCTAGCAGATAGGATGTGTTTTGCACAGCAGCTAGTGTTAGCTAATCTCATCTAACATGTCGATCTTATATTAATGTTGCTAATAGGTTAATGCTAGCACAATAATGCTATGTTTTCAATAATTTCAAAGACTTCAGAGATTTCAAAATTGTGAACTTATTTTCTTTTACATATTTCTTCAAAAACGTTTTCTTTTACAAAAATTTCAGCAAATGTGTACCATCAACCATCAGTTCAACTTCGTCCACAGAAAAAATCCTCGTCTTATTGGCTTACATTCACACAGCATTTATGAAATAAGTTGTTTTTTTTCCCCCAGGTTTTAAATTACTGTAGTGGGAATGTCATGTTCTCTGCCAAAAAAAACTGGTATCAACTTTGACTTGATTTTTATTTTGTTTCTTGTGTTTTTAGGAAAATTATACATTAATTGCATTGTTAATATATTAAAAAAGATTTTGAAGTGTATGCTCAGTATATGCGGCACAAGAAAAAACAAAAATGTAGAAAATGTCAGAAGGGGGAGCCACACATCACCAGTAGAAATACCAGAACAGATTCTAAAAGGAGCACAGTAAACACAGATGTCCTTGGTTATATTAAGCAGCTCGATTACACACACAAGTAGTGCACAAATAAACACACAAACAATGAGCGATGGAATTAGGCTGAGAGCAGGAGGAAGCGGCTCATACTATTTTGATGCGGTGGCCTGGAGTGGTGGTGAGTGCCCAGGTGCACGCTTTCTTGCTGGGGTATTTATCTGGCCAGTTAGGGCTGGTAATAACACCGCTAACACTATTCACAGTGTGGTCACAACCGGCTGTTAAAAAAAAAAAGAAGTGAGAATTCATGTGATTATGCTTTTAATACAAGACGATGTGTATGCTCTCTGAGCCACAAAATACAGGAGGCAATAGTCTGAGGTGGAATACCTTCTTTGCAGTCGTGTTTGTTCTCGTGCAGCACAAAGCCGCTCCTACACTGACAGCTGTAGCTTCCAAAGGTGTTGACACACTCATGCTGGCAGCCGCCATTCTCCTTAGAGCACTCATCTTTGTCTGCAGCAAATGAAAAAAAAAACGGCACACTTGAACTCTTTTTGCTGAATACCAGCAGATCACAATTACCAATGGCAGATAGAAAACAAATGGATTTTGAGAGGACTTACCTGAAAAAAATTGGGCTTTGAAGCCCTTTTTGGAGACTGTGTTGTCTGATTTGAACTCCATGCGCATGTTATTGTACTGAGAGGTTATAGCTTCTGGTTTTTCTGCTCCACAGAACTTCCCGTGCAGCCTGGAGTCTGCTGAGAGCCCGCTGCGTACCTCTACGTAGTCGTACTTACAAACCTGAGCAGAGAAACAAAGCATACAATAAGCTACGGCAAGGTTTGATTGGTTTCAATAGAGGTTGTGCTCAAGACAACAGCAGTCCAACATCATCGATCATTGTTTTTGATAGAAAGCATATTTCTACCTGGCAAATAAATTAGTAGTAGGTGTAGTGGAGGAAGAAAAAACCAATAAAGAATGCTATGAGGAAACCAAGAAATGAGGAGGAATTCTTCGATGTTGTGCAATGGTTTGGGCTGGAATACCCGATCAGAGGTGCCAGAAATTAGTCACCAATTCTACGCAGATGTAAATATTGGTTCAGGAATTCACTGTGAATTTAAAAAAAAATTTATACAGTAAAATGCAGATCGCTACATTTTTGAACACCCTATGATTCCTTTGTCCTTACCTTCACTAGCAACATAATAATTTAGATTTTCTTTTGTTTACGTCTTGATTGGAAAAAGAACAGGCCGTGTTCTCAATCCCTTTTTGCGTATTGAACTGAAAGCTATTGTATGGATTTTGAACTTTACCCACAAATGTAAACACATTGCTGTTATTTTGAGCAGAACTGCATAAAATAACAGGCAGAAGAAGAGGAAGATTATCTGCCGTAATGTTAGAGCGGACAGATGACCGAGCACAGAACAAACCCGCCCCGTATCGACTGATAAAAACCCCAGTTCTCACGTCATTGCCCTCAGTCTCGAAGACGTCAAAGAGCAGAGTGATGCGGTACTGCGTGGGGGCGACCAGCTGCCAGATGCAGTTCTTGTTGGGAGGGTACTCTCTGGGCCACCCTGGGCTGGTGATTGAGCCGTTCAGCTTGGTAATGAAGCCACCGCAGGCAGCTGGACACAACACAACATGGGAGGAGGCACAGACAAACTGTAAGACTCAGAAACAGTTGCGTAGAAGAAAGAAAAAAATATATTTCAACTTGTCCCCTGAAATATATTTTCAGCATTTCGAAAGAAGAAAAACCCCAAAACTTTACGATCTTCCTATAAAGATCCTAGCAGCTTTCTGTCAGCTCCATGACGCACAATGTTAAAAACTGTGGCACAGAAGCCCTCACCTGACAATTCCTGGCAGAAATTAATGTGCAGTGTTGATCCTTAGCAACTGCAGCAAAGGCTGTGTTGACACATGGAGTTATTAGATGTGGGGAACGTTAGAGTCATAAAAGCAACACTACGAAGCTATTTTTACCAGACTATGCAGACACTAGATTCTGACTCACTTTAGGTTTTCAATTCATGTAAGAAAAAGACTAAATATAAAATATTATTTTATGAGGTAGTGAGCAGTATTTCTACTGCTAACACATTTGTCTACTGAAGTAGTTAATGGGGATTTAGCAATGCATTTAAAATACATCAACACTGAAAGTATTAATACTGAAACATTTTTCAAAGTTCAATAAATTTTACAGTAAATCTATGTGATAAACAAACACAAATAGCCCATGTTTGTGAAGCAGAGCTGTAACTGAAACCAGATGCAGTTTTGCAGTTCTGACTCAAGGCCTAAATATAAATGCTTGACTTTTTACCTGTAATACATTCTGAAAACATTGCTTCATTTTGCACTACTTGTGAATAATTGTTGGTCTATCAGAAAAAATCCCATTATATATGTCGAAGGGTGCGATTATAATATGGGGAAACGGGGTATGAATATTTTATCGAGGCACAGTTTATTAGTACCACAGAGAATACCATGGATGTCCACATTTTATCTCTGCCTCTTATTTAAACATCCAAGATGGAGTGACACCTGTCTTCCTCCAGGGGCAGGAATGAAATAAGTGCTTAGACGGCGCTTCTTGCAAACTAGCATTTAGCTCCCAAAGACAACCTATAATTTAAGACAGAAATAAAGCTTGAGTTGTTCTGACACAAATCCCTAAAATCGCAGCGCCCCCACCGACGCAGTCCACTCTGCTGGGATCTTTTTAGGTGTTTACGAATGACTGTACTTATTGCATTTGGGTAGCTAAGTGTGTGAAGAGCTTTAGGATGTAAATGACATGGTGAGCGGGGCTGCTGGCTGTCCTCCCCTGTACTTACCCTCACAGCTGCGCTTGTCAGCCGCCAGCTCATAGCCCGGGTCACAGGCACACTTGTAGCTGCCCAGCGTGTTGACACAGCGTTGCTCACAGCGACCGTTGTCCGGTTTGGAGCACTCATCCGTCTCTGGAAACACAAAGACATGTTAGCGACCTTTAGGCTGGGGCCCCATCGGTTCAGTGGAGAAATCGTCCAAAACAACACGAGTCGGTCAAAGCTGGTCACACGGAGCAAGCAGGACACATATGAGCGATGAACGATTCCTGGAATATGTTGGGGTTTTTTTCCTGGAACAGATAGGATATAGGCCCTCTCTGACCCTTTACCTTTGAAGAAATTGGCAGCGAAGCCTGCTTTGTTGACGGAACCATCTGAAACAAATTTCATCCACAGATGGTTGGAGCTTGTTTTAATGTCATCTGGCTTGTCGTATCCACAGAAGCGGCCCAGCAATGGACTGGTTTCAGAGAGCCCGTCACGAACCTCTAAGTAGTCATAAGCACAGCTGTCATGTCTTTCAATCTACGGATAGAAGTGGAGTTTGGAGTTAAGGAAAGGGCAGATTACAGGTAAAATAATACTCAAGTAAAATGAAGAAAACAGGAGAGCATACCTCAAACGACTGGAAGGTTAGACCTACGTGGAAGCCCTGAGCAACAGAAATCTTCCATATGCACACTTTGTTGGGCCGGTAGTCGTCAGGGTAGTTCGGGGACTGAATCTGACCATTGTCCCTCTTCACTTCACCACCACAGATGGCTGCACAAAAAAACATTTAAAAAAAGGTCTCTTAACAGCAGTATGGTTTAAAAAGGCAGCAGAAAGTTAAGAGTCCTTATTGAAGATCAATTTGCAGTACAAGAAAAATAAACACACATGCAAAATGTGGAAATAGTGAAGCTGAATGTGACGCCAAAATCTGATCAGTGCAACATAATGTTCTTGACACATCAGCGTCAGAGAGGCCAGAGGAAGGTGGAGAACGTTGCTGCAGCAGCTTTCGGCCACATTTTTAAAACGTGGAACATCCGACAACCAGGCACAGGAAAATAATGGTTGCTAACCCTCGTAGACGGCGGAGAAGCCTTTCCCGACCCAGTTGCTGCTGCTGCGGAACTCGATCCACAGTCGGCTGTCGGTGGAGATAATCGGCTCGGGCAGCTTGTCGCCACAGAATCGACCTGGGTAAAAGTTTAATGCGCAAAAATTCTGCTGGACATTAGACTGTCAGGAATCATATAAGTTTTACTCAATTAATTTAATTAAAGAAATCTGTTATGTTGATGAAACTGTAATCTATTGACTTGTGTTTTTATGGTAGTTTTGGTTTGTTGTATCTCAGAAACTGGAGATGCATCAATCAGAGTCGTTTTTCCTAATATGGTCAATGCCTATTTTATGTTTTCTTTGAGGTCTGATCTCCCAAACCAATCTTTATTGATTGCCTCAACACAAATAATGCCAAGTCTGACAGCAGCTGCACAAAAGGCAGTTTCCAAGTTGTTAAAAGCTAACTCTGAAACAGAAGAATTTTTTTTTTCTATTGATAAGTGTCTTTTGGATTGAATTTTGGACTGCTGGTCAACAATGTCTTCCCAGTTTCATAATCTACAAACAGAACTGACCTTTGAGAGGTGCCTTCCTCCAGTATCCATCGCGAATCTCCACATGGTCGTACCAACATAGGTGACTCCTGTACAGATCCATGGAGGTGAAGTTCAAGATGATCTTCAAAACATAGAAAGCACAGTTACTAATGTGGATTGGATTTGACTGGACCATTCTAAAGCACGAACGTGCTTTGATCTAAATTATTCTGCTAAATCTTTAAAAGCAAACCTTTCCAAACCTAAAATGTGAACTAATAATAATATTTGTAAGTAGTATTACTACTTACAAATACTAATTATTTTCCTAAGGAAATAATTAGGAAAGCAATTCATCAATGACTTTCTCCTTTGCCATCATGCACTACTTTGTGCATAATTTCATATATACATAAAACACATAACAAAATGTGTAAAACTTTCAGAGGCATGAGTATTTTCCTCAATCGTAAATTGTTGATACCCTGAAGTTTGACTCCTATGGTGGAGTATTAGGGCCAGACTAAGATAGTTTTTTTTTTTCCAAGTTATGAAAATAGTCCTGATATTATGACAAAGTCACAATACCACCAGAAGAAAGTCATAATACTAGAAAAAAGTTATTTTAATGAAGGTAAAGCTTCAATAGTTATCAGCACTTGGCGTGACCAACTTGTCTAGTGTGTGGCTCTTTCTTCAAAACAGACAGTTGTTTGTACAATATCGCCACGGTGAGCCAAGTCCAACTTAAACACCTCACAGTTGTTGGGGGTGCTGTCTGTATGCTGATACCTTTTCCCCCGGTGTGACTGATATTCTCCAGATGCAGTGCATGTAAGCCGAGTATCCATTAGGGAAGCCAGGGGAGGAGAAGTTCCCGCTGCTGTCCTGCAGACTGTCCCCACATTCTGTGCAAAGACACACAGAAAGAGCTGAAGGTCAAGGCCAGCCGACAACCCAACTGCAAACTGGCTGTTCCGAGGTGACCCCGTCCTTCCGCAAACACACACACTAAAACTTTTCTTCAGAGACAGATGCTGGATTAGATCACTGGATGTGACACAAAGAGCATCGCTTTAATGTTTATAGGCACATCTGCTGATGATATTATCCTCATCCTCGCTTCCTCCTCCCCCCCCCCATCCACTCCAGATGATGATTACACAAAATAGAAGAGTGTGTGTAAAACACTGTTTATGAGCATCTTCTGAAAATAAACCTGCTGCTCTATAAATAATTCAGTCCCCTGGGGGAGGTGATGCATTATGTACATGTTGCCAGTGGCAAAAAAAAAGACAAGCAAACAAAATAAAATAATAAAAAGAAACAGCCTTTAGTTTGACTGGAAACATAAGCATTCGAGTGGGTATGGTTTTATTCCAAGCATCGTCCACAGACCCACAGAGAATCTTGCCAAGTCGAGGAAAAATGTGTTTATTTAAGTCACAAAGAAACACACAACGAGTAGTTGGCTGTCTCCAGCTGTCCATCTCAACAAGCGTTAATGAATTCACAGCTAACTCCGTCTTATTTTACCTTAATACCAGCTAGGAAAACATCTTTTCCTCTTGGGCATTGTGTGTAAGCTATAAAGCTACCAGCTGAGCTTCCAGCAGAGTGTGATCATGCTTGGCAGAGGTCTGCCAGTATTAAACCAATAACCAGGGATGACAAAAACTCTGAGGAATGCTTCGTGAATGGGAGATGTGGGTCTCTTTACGAATTTTTTTCCCTAACAACACATGGAGAGACTCAATCACTACCTTATCCTCCTCGATGTGCGCCACATCATTCACTCATCCTCAGGAGGCTGAGTCAGTCGGGAGTAATAGGGCTAAACGCTTGCTCTAAAACTTCCCCTTTGTCCTGGTAAGTATCAGATGAGCTGGTCCATCTGTGGCAACCCAGCTCCAGGTTTATGTCTTGTGATTTAAGGAAAGATTGAACACATACAAAAAAACGTTTTTTCCCATGTTTTGTGGGAAAATGTAACTGGAATATCTTAAGGCTTTTAAAGGTCATTGTCATAAAGGCCATCATTCATGAATTACATGAATGATGGGTGTCCATTCAGCAGATCCTCCTACCTGAGCTGAGGATCTCTGCAGCTCCTCCAGAATAACTTGGCTGCTAATTAATGCTCTCTGTGACCATCTTGCCAGTTTATTCGGACAGTCATATCTTTGTACGTTTATTTGGGATATTGTTTATTAATCTAACCTTTGACAGAACACCAGAAGGTACACTGAGAATAAATGGAGTTAAGTTCGATTCCAGCAAATGGTTGCAAGTGAATCTATTTAAGGGTATCAGAGTAAAGAGGGTAAATTCATGCCACGTTTTCAGATTTTCATTTGTAAAATTAAATTCATTATTTAAGTCAACATTTTACTTCAAATACACAATTATAGGGCTAAGTGTCTATTACATAAACCCCAATAAGGAGCAAGGAAGTCTAAAGTTGTAAAGTTAAAGTGAGTGAGTATGTTTGCCAGGCTGTGTACATCAGTTAAAGGCGTAAAATCTCTTTAACTCGGCAGTATTGAACTCCCTCTTTCTCATCTCTGGAGGTACAAACATGTTGTTTGGCCAGGGGAAAAAGGGCAGGCTTAGTGAGCAGCTGCACTTTATACACTGTACAAACAGTGATTTACAGACAAGTTTCTGTCTCCAAAAAAGAAGACAAAGTTGTTCTTTTTCATCTGTTTCAGGGAGAGTTTTAACCTCCCCCTCTTCTCATGGTTGTGTTTACACTCCTTCCATGCTGGGAGACTTATACAGTGTAGCCAAGGAGACACATCCTTTAACAGTAGATGTGCACAGAGTTAGCAGCATCAAGGGAAAGCTAGGGAAAGTCACTCTCAGGTTATAAGGTGTAAGCATGCAAAATAAAATAAAGGCACACAGGAGGCAGGATCTGTTATTTTGACCTTACTCGAGCATTTGTAGAGTTTGCGTGCCTGTGCAATATCGCCCTTGCTAAGTCGGGTTCTCTGGCCGATGGGTGGCCGCACTCCGTTCACATCGTAGCGTGGCAGGATGGTGTCCAGGAAGATGCCTCTGTTGTTTGGGGAAAAACAGAATGATGCAAAGAGATGCTTTTAACTTCATTCCAGTATAAATGCACAAAACAAAAACACTAGCACTCAAGATAGCATGATTTATCTATAAAAATCATAACAATTATATTAATAATAATAATAATAATAATAGTCAAATTAAAGGTGCCATTCAAAACTCATGAATTAAAAAAATTTAAATCACAGAATGCAGAAAATGGCTACAAAAAGGCACTAAAAATGTAGAAGCTATACAGTACTTAATCTGAAATGTACAGAAAGTAGAGCATGTTTAAGATTAGCATAATTTTTACCATTATTATAAGCAAATGAGCATAACTCACTAACAATAACGATGTAAACAGGTAGAGCTGGGGATCCCCAGCATGAAAAAAAAAAAGAAGGTGAAGGGGCCTTAAGACACAGATCTGGAGGACACCATTGACAGCTGGTGAAGAAAAAAATTAAACCAGGCTTGTAAAGAATCAATCACACTTCATACATTGTGCAAATTATGAATTTTGCATATGAAAAATATGGCTCTGAGACAAGATTCACATGTTGGTATTCCATCTGAGTTATCATTTTAGAGCTAAAAAACACTTTGTGCTTCTATAAAATATCCAATATTGTTTTACAAAAGCTTTCTGATATAAATCTACCAAAGTCAATCTGTTTCCAGGCAAAGAGCATAAATGTTTGTATGAACCTGGCAGTAGTTCAAAGGAATCATAGTAGCAAAACCACCTGTGGACGACTGCGCTCATCAACGCTAGTCTGGACAAAAAGGTGTTACTAATACAGGCCCCAGCTGCCACCAG
The DNA here is from genome assembly GCF_001444195.1 of Xiphophorus couchianus. Lineage (NCBI taxonomy): Eukaryota > Metazoa > Chordata > Actinopteri > Cyprinodontiformes > Poeciliidae > Xiphophorus > Xiphophorus couchianus. The sequence continues at coordinate 21,770,583 of NC_040239.1, forward strand.
CAACTAGTCTCTACTGTCATCCCACTTTTCAGCATCACCTCATCTCTTATTTTCAGTAAAGGTTAAAGTGAAAAAGTTTAATGTGTGCACAAGTGTAATCTGGACATTCTCAGAGTTTTTTATTATCATTATTAAATGTCTGATTCATGTGTTTTTCTGATCTACAAAATTTTGCTGGAAGACAAAGCAGGGTTTCTAGGAGTTTTCAAACTTTCCTACTTTTTCAGACGTATCAGTCGATTTCTGAGTATTTAAATTTCAGCCTTAGAGACAAAATTTCACATTATTTCACAGTGGTAAGGCTGCAAGTATGGAAAGTACAAAAGATCACAGACCATAAGGAAAGACCAATGAATGAACGGAAGAACTGATGGCTGAAGAGATGGAAGAATTGATGGACGGATGGACAAAAAGAATGATACAAAATTCCATGTGCATCTTTTTAAATGAATTTTCTTTATCTAGTTTATAACAGATTAGTTGGAGTAGCTTTGTGTATACAAACATCTATCTCGTGGCGAATGACAGAGGGAGTAAAGACTGGAATAGAAATATTTTCTGGTACTCTTACTCTTTTCCACACTTATCAAGAGTAGAAGAGGGATTAAGCTGTTTGTCACAGAGATTAAAAAAAAGACCTAGATTGTTCCAAATGCACGTCTGGGCCTACACCAAGAACTTCTTCAGTTACTGAATGACCGTACAGAACTACATGAGCTTTGGGCACAATTCACCGTCTTCCTTAAAATGCAGACCATAAAACTGATCTATTTGGGTGTCTGTTAGCTTAAAAAATGTATACTAGAACAGTTTGTGCGGGAAATAAACACTCTTAGATTCAATTGCTGTAACTTGACAGTTTGATAGTTTATCATCTTAATTTTTCCAAGTTTTGGCCAGGAGAGGCTTAGCTCGCAGACCGTTCCCATGGCGACATGCCTACCAACGCCAGGCATGTGCAAACAGAGCAGCCTGAGCGAACACTTTGGACTCTGCCTGCCTGACTGTCTGTGAGCCTCCAGAAGCCTGTTAGCTGGCTACTGATAAAAAAAAAAGAGAAAGAGGACGCCACTCAACCAGTGTCAGAACAAATAATGGGAGCACTGGCTGATCTCTATTTGAGTTGGCACTGGTCCATCCTCCTGTCCTGGAAAAAAAAAATCGGATGGGGGAGCACAGGGGCTATGGGTCGGAGACTAGAGGGTAGACAAAACGCGTGAGATCAGCCCTGATCGTCCCCAGGAGACAAGGCAAAACATCAAGACGAGCCATGAAATCTTCCGAACAACACCCACAGGCAGAAACTCCGGCTTCCCACGGTGATTTACTGTAAAACACCGTGCAAACACGCCGGCTAACAATAAGGCAGCACAGAATGACACTGGCACAGGTAAATCAGCCAATCAGCACTTAAGAAAAAGTGCCTGGAATGACTTGAGTAAAGCCAACAGGAGCCTCTTCTCTGCTATTACAGCGGTGTGAAACATTCCCTAACAGAGGCAACCATTCTCCGATTCCTAAGCGCTCTTATTGATCGGCACGGCCCCATGAATTAGAACGGGAATGAAGTTACACTGGAAATGGAGCAGGGACGGATTACCTCAGAAAAGCAACTGATTGGCTCTGTTTAGCAGAAAGCTGGAGGGTATTCTGCAAATCTGAAAGATTAAGAGGTTAAATCCAGATCTTGACCCACGAGTGACAACAGCTTATAGTGCAGAGAGTGAATCAAATCTTTCACCAAATACCGCCTGTCACAAAAGTTGCTATAAAATTGAGCGGTTTCCCCCTATTTTACTACCAAGCATTCAAATTAACAACAAAAAAAAATACAATTTCTCAAAACAATATCCATATTTCACTTCTAATCTGCATGAACTACATACTTAACCTGAACGTTGAGGCACGGGGGCCAGACAGGAATTTCTATACATTGGCCTGCATTCAGCCTCAGCGGCTGTTTAGACAAAGATTCCCTCTCTGCTTCCCAGAATCCATTTGCCACAAGAGCACAGCAGTAGATGTGGGAAGAGGCCACAACAGCGAAAGGGTAAACCCAGAGAGGCTGTAATGTGGAATATATGTACAGCTGACAGCGAGGGCCAAGTAGGTACAGCCAACAGCTGCTTCTTATATCAGACGGAGGAAGCACTGATCATCGTCTGGGCTGCGTCTTGTTGCTTTGCTGTCGTTCTTGCTTGAAGTTTCGAGATCAGATTAGAAATGCTATGATGATCAGAGATGCTGGCACTTTTCTGAAATCGTCGGTGTTTACTGAAGAAGCACAGTTTAAGCCCCAGACCTTCATTTGAAGTTAAAATATCACAGCTTGTACATGGCAATGCTGCAAGAAGTCGTTCCGCAAAGGGTGTGTTTATAATTACATTAATGAATCAGCGGTTGAGCGAGAGCCAGTCTCTCTACAGAGGTCCGGTTTGGCTTTGCCGTCACCCAGCTGGTAAGTTAAGATGTGTGAAAAGCCTTAAAATAAATTAATCTTTTATGGCGGCAGCTTAACCTCTTGATGAAAAACTTTTAGGAAAAACTTAACTTTTAATTTGAAACCTTTAGGAAGTGAGGAGTGGAGGAGAGGAATCATGAGTAAGGAATGATTTATTTTATTAAAATAAGCTATTTAACACTTCATAGCACCCTTTATTGAATATTTTGTCCACTCTCTTTTTGGAGAGGACTTGGATTTCTATAAATTTCAAAAGGTTGTGGCAGGCAGACAAAGACAGATAAGCAATCTCTCTCTCTCTGTCTCTCTCTCTCTCTCTCTTTCTCTCTCTCTCTCTCTGTATTTGTCTGGCAAACCATGTTTGCGCTAATTTCTGTGTTTGTTTTGGGTAATTATTTTTGCTGAAAGACCAAATGCTGAACCAGTTCCAGTTTTTCTTGGGCAGAGCCACCAGAAAGGAATTGTGTGCCAAAGGGTTCATGGTGCTAAACACCATAACAGGGATGCCATTAACAACAGAGGTGAAAGCCACCCACAGCATCAGAAATCCTCTACCGTACTTAATAATGAACATGAGGGAGTTGCCCACATATTTATCCATTACTTCCTATAAACAAACCAAGAGTGTTTCTAAGAAGTAAGGAGGTAATTCAGGCCTCTGATTCATCCGTGTTGCAACAGGAACAAATCTGCACCAGGGAACTAGTGCACCATCGGTCTGGTGGTTGTAATGGAGATTGGGTGAACCAAGGTGCCTCTCTTTGCTGTAGTTCTCCAACAACCAATCTTTGTAGATTTGCTTTCCTCCCTTACCATCCTTCTGACTGTCTGTGGTGGCAGGATAAACATGACTCCTTGTCTGTTCCTGTCTGTCATGGCTCTAGTTGTTTCAGTCTTTTTAATTATTGCTCTGGTTGTATATATGAACACGTTTAGGAGGGTAGCCTGTTCCCGACTTATGATGGCTGACACAAAACTTCATCTTTTTCAATTGAGTTGCTAAAAGAAGCATATTTATAACACAGGAAAACATGAAGTCATGACTAGCTAATTCAGATTTTACACAATCCCATTAATTTAAAAAGGAAAAGTATAAACTGCAAAAAGTTTATTGTAAAGGAATTGTTAGGAGAGCTAAGGGACAAAAAAAAAACAAAAACAAAAACCAAATCCTCCAGCATCTCCAAAAAACCATTTCTTAATTTTTTACCCTCCAAAACATTTAGTGCAATGATGCTGCTTTGAAGACTTTTTACACTCTTGCCAAAGATTTCTGTAACAACCTGCACACTCTGCTGAGAAATGACAGCAGAACATTGTGCTCAGTTGTAGGTTTCAACAGAGAGCCAGGAATGAGGTTAATGAGGAGTAACACTCCTCCAGAACCTAGCTGATGTATTATAACTATTTTGTGAAATTATCAATTGTAATCCACGATACACACATTTAGAACCAGGTGGAAGCAACTTTAGCCAAGAAACTTCATTGAACTTCCTCCACTTCTGCAGATGAATGTGTTTGGTTTAATAACTTGCACCCTGTCTGCTTTTGATATGTTTCCCTTATAACACCTGAGTGTTTCAAAGGTGCAGAAGTGCCTTGCAGCAGATGCTGCTGAAATTAGTTCCTATGCAACCATCCAATTCATCATGAAGGCCTCTTTAAAGAGCTTCCAGGACCATAAAGAGGTGTTTTATGGGACAGGAGCACAGCTTTAACAAGAATCTTCATACCACCATGAAAGAGGTGTAAAGACATGTTGGGGTGATGAAACAGCAGCAGCTGCTGCTGCTCACCCGAATCAGCCATCAAGAACAGAACAGCAGAAAATCCTGATTTTCCCAAAATTAATTTTTAAAAACATAGAATTAGAATGATCAAAAAACTGATTTATCACCCAGCTCTACCAGCTCTAGGACATGCACTACACAAATCCTTCTGACCAATATGGAAAATTAGTCAGATTAAAGCCAAGAGACGTTTGCAGTTTTCAACAAGCCTTAAAGGTGAGAGAGCAAGTTTAAAGAAGAAGATGACCTAAATTTAAAACACGCCATCCTCACTGTGAAAACACTGTAGTGGCAGCAACATGCAGCGAGATATTTTTTAGAAGCTGCTCAGAGTTGATTTGAAGGTGATTGTAAAAAGTTTGAGATTGGAATGGAGCTTCACGTTCCGGGAGTTGTAACGTTGTAAAGCATAAAAAACGTTCAAGGGTGTGAAAACGTTTGTAAAGCACTGAGGAGTTGAAAACAGGGAAATGGTAAATGGATCCAGACAAATCCAATTGCTCATTAAATTTCACTTTAACCTATGTGTTTGTAATTCCAAACACATATGTAACTTGAGTTTGTCATTAGTGTTCTCCCATAGAGACTGCAGCGTAAGGAAAAAAGGTCAAAAGATGGATTCAGAAACAGAGTGGGATCCTTGTTTCACATTGAAAGTTTTGTAAAATTCTCTACTTAGATTCAAAGATTTTTTTTTCTTCCCACGTTTATTACAGGAAGTAAGGCAGAGAAGCAAACACTCAGATCCAAACTGACTTTAAAGAAACAAAAAGGGCATTTTTGAAAAAGCAGGATTACCTCAAAAAATTTGTTTTGCTCATGATTTATTACTGGAGAAGAACTGAGAGTTTAATTATTCCCTTTTCCCAAGATTTGGGAATTTTGCCAGATTACTCAGCAGTAGCCTGTAGATACAGAACTGGTGGGTTACAGATCGAGACAAGTCTTTGAGCGACATGAGCTGAAATGGAAAACAGGGCACTGGGCTAAAAGCATAGAGCAGAGTGGAGAAACAGCTCAGTCTGACTTTATCTGAGACTAATATTCGTGCTTGAGACATAAGGGGACGGACTTTGCCTGGCGCCTACCTGGAGAATGTGTTCCTAGCGTAATGCATGATGCTATCAAAGTCATAGACTTCTCCCAAAGAATCCACCTCCCCTGGCTCCATCTTCAGGAAGTTATACTCCTGCCCTGAGGGAGAGAAAACAAGAGTTATGAAACAGAGTCAGACTGTAAATCACTAAGTGTGTCAAAGGTGAGATCACTTTTATATGTGCCAAAGCAGATCTAAGAACACATATGTAAAGATGTAAAACTCCTGAAAATCTCTTTGGGTTTTTTCTTCTGCTGTTTTGCAACTTAGTTCACTCTCTCTACGTATGAAAAATAGGAGATGGGGATTTTGTACGAGACTGTGGGAACATTCCTAGGCGAGGTCTGTACTCCTCTACCTGGCTGGATGTTGTCCCTGATGATGCTGACGTGTTCATCTCTATCAGGCCGCGTGTGTTCGTGCCAGAAGCCGATCACATGTCCCAGCTCGTGCACCACAATGCCAAATTTGTCACAGTTTTTACCAATGGATATGGCCTGGGGGCCTCCTCCTCGGCGACCCACGTAGGAGCAGCATCTATGAATCATCACACATACACACACACACATACACAAGCCAAGACAAACATTAAAATACCAGACTCTATGCTTCAGGAATAAAATAATTATTAATGAGTTGAATGGATACCAGGAGAAACAAAAGGATTGTGTCTCTAACAGCTCGGACGTTTGTTACTTCTGTTCATAACTATGCAAATGGATGAAATTCTCCATACTTTCTTTCCAAGCAAAATGAGAAACTGTCATTGTAAAACGCCTTGAAGCAAATACATATCAGTTTCATGTTTCGACTCCTCTGGGAAAGCTTCCGAGTGAGCTTTTCTTAATGTCTTACCATTGTTTCTGGGGCCCATTTCATTTCTGAGGTCAGACACTGATGTTGGACAAGATTGCCAGTTCCCAATCCAATTCATCCCAAAGGTATTCTATTGAGGTAGGGGCTCAGTCAAGTTCCTCCACACTGAACCCATTCTTTCATTACTTTATAGACCTTGCTTTGTGCAGCGGAGCGCAGCAATCATGTTGGAGCAGGAAGAGGTCAACCTCAAATTGTTCCCACAAAGTCAGGTGCATAAAATTGTTCAAAATGTGCCACTGCATCCAATGCTCTGTGTTGCATTTGCCAATGTAAGGCTTGGATGCCTCTGCTCTCATTATATGAAGCCCTCTATGAAGATGGTCCTTGGGCTAATCTTAAAGCCAAAAGAAGTTCGGCGATCTGCAGCTTTTAAGTCACCAGAAAGTTGCTGCCCGCAAGCATCCGCAAGCCCTGTGATTTTATATGACTTTCCACTTCATGGTTGAGTTGCTGTCTTACATGTTGCTATAATACCACTAATAGTTGACTGTGGAATATTTAGTAGAGAGGAAATTTCAATTCTGGATCTGAAAGCTCCAGAAAGTCTGAAGAATTACTGCTCAGGCCCAATTTAGAAGATTACCAGGCAGTCTGGCTGCTTAGAAGCAAAGTATAAACAAATGAAAGATAACACAAGACAATTACTCTGTAATGACGCCAAGGAAAGTTGATTATGAATAGCTCAACAACCTCCGGGTAGGTGACCCATCATGTGTTCACACAGGTGTGACACTCATTCATCTGCCTGAGAAATAAAAATAAAAAATTGGAGCATGGCACCAGAACCTTGCTGCCTTTTAGCTCTCCACCTCACCGTGACATGAAAGGTTCACTGTGGGAGTCTGCAGGACAGGCACACATATAGTGGCTCAGAGGGCCAGACAGCCGCTCTCTAATTACTGCAAGCCAGCCCGGGCTCTCTTGAGACACGCCTTGAACTTTGCACAGGACAGATGGGGGCCTGCTGAATATGCAGCAGAGTCGAGTTTTCCCACTGCTAACCGCTGCTGCCTGCGGATAATGTCATCATTGTTGCTTAAAAGGCCAGCTAGCAGGCTAAAAATGGCAACTCGCAGTCAGCTGGTAAAGTTCAGTTTCAGGAGCTGCATTTGCTCTTATTTGGACTGTTGGTGTTGAATGATAAAAATCAGTCCAAAGAGGCGAATGGCTTAATGGCTTGTGGGTTGAGGTTGCCTTGAGCCTCTTTTGCTAAAAATATAGTATGTTTTAAAAATTTAATGAGAAAATAATCATCAGGAAACCAAAAAAACCCAAAACATCCCTTGCAAGTCTAAACAGATCGACAGCAGTCGCATAGCAACAACACAATAAGCACTTCCCCTGAGAAAAGGAAAAACGCTGACAGGACATGTCCTCCTCCTGCTCTGTCCTGTACGCCATGAATGACACAGAGACACTCAGCAAGTCCTGAAGTTCAATGAAGAGGCACCGGAAATTCCTGCTCACTGAAAGGATCGTCACTTTCAGAGCTGTCAGTGGGCTAAACAGCACCTCCCCGACTGCAGAGAGGCTGCAGACAGAGGGAACCAACGAGGCTGCTGAGCAGGAGACAAGGAGGAGTACTCACGCACAAAAATAATTAGCTGTGCATACCGAATGCTCATAGCATGAGCAATGTTAAGTTCCTACATGAGCAAGATGAAAACCACACTGACTCACCCGCATGGACGGTAAGTGAAAACAATATAGCTCTCCTCCTGGGTCCTCTCTATAAAGGTCACACAGGTGTGCTTCTCCCAGTGCCGCATGGCTTGGCGGAAAATAGCCCGCTGGCTGCCTGAAAAGGACCACAGAGGAGGTGAGAAAACACAGCTGGACGAATAAAGACTGTTTTCAACTAAGAAACCGTTGACTAATATTGGTAAGCACTCTTCAGTGTGGATGCTGCTACTGAATGAAGACTCAAAAGTATCTACTTTTAGCATCAATGACATGTTTAAGTGAAGTCAAAGGCTTTAAGAAAGCAGAGGGAGAGAGCAAGACTTTCAGTCAATAACAGGAGGGTTAAAAAGAGTGCTCTGTTAAATCGGTTTGTGTTTCAACCTCTGTTGAAATGTTCTCAGTCTTTCTAAAATACACACTAAGATTGTGTTTTTTGTTTTCCTAGCAGCACTAACCATACTGAACACTTCAAAATTAGAACTTTTTATAAATTCTTAAACAGAAATACAAATTTGACAATATCTTTATGAGCAGGTCAAAGCCTCAATACAAGCCACACATTTCTCCCTTTGGTTTGCAACAGCTACTGATAATCATATGGCAAATTTACCTCTCATGTATTACCAATGATCACTAAAAGCATAATAAGACTGTTTTTCTGAAAAAAATAAATTAGGTCGGTGTTACTTAAACAACAAATACTTCTCAAATGGAACCATAGTGATGACTAGAAGAGCTATTTATCTTCACTTTTACTGTAATCCCAAATATTATTTTCAGGGGTTTTTTTGTTATGAAGCAATATTTTAAACAGATACAGAACATAACAAGTCAGTTGTTGCTGCCTACCACTAAAGTTGCCACTGATGACATAGGGTATGACCCCCTCAGGCCAAACACGCTCAGGTCTGGAGGTGGCAGCCCGTTTCCTGCGCTGTGCACCCTGTCTGTTTGGATCAGTGCTACTGACTGAATCTGTGGATTTAAGCAAAACAAGACAACAAAACAATCCTTTGATTAATTAAAACAGCAAAAACTAACCAACATTTTCTGTAGAGACAATAGTGAAAGTTTATTGAGCATTTATTCAAAGAGACTCTTTAAAGCCTTGATGCTTTCAAGCTCCATAATTAGTTTTCATTTTAAATTCTGACTTTTATTTAATTAAAGAGGCATGTTCTTCCCACAGCATTGTTCTTCCCTTCGCCTGCACCCTCCATCATGTTAATATGAGAGGAGGCAGACATTTCGGGCAAATTAATTTCACTATTTTAATGTCACTCAACCTGAGATGAACGTTACCGTGGAGACCGAGCCCCAACCTAAAAACGAAGATTAACAAAAGAAACATTTCTTTTCTGATTCGATCTGCGTATAAGGTCTATCCAGAAAATATTCACAGCGCTTCACAATTTCCACATTTTGTTATGTTGCAGCCTTATGCCAAATTGTGCTACATTCATCTCTTTCCATCTAATTTACATAAGTATTCACAGCGTTATACTTTGATCCAACTTTGGCAGCAATTTCAGCCTCAAGTTTTTTTTTAATAGCATCCACTAAGCTTAGCACACCTGTCTTTAGCAATTTCACCTTTTCTTCTCCAGCGTCATGAGGATGGATGGGGAAACTCCCTTGCATAACTAAGCTTAGAGTAATAATTTATTATTGACTACATGTTTCATCTGATTGGAAGTAATATTCATGTTCTGAAGTGACCCACTTCACTTGAATCTTAGAGAAACTGTGAAGGGAGCTAAAGATTAGGGTGATGGAAAAGAGGCCTCCCAACCTCAAAGACTTTGAGCTTAAAACTAACATTTTCAAAACATCACCAAAAAAAATAAAAATTGTCCTGCAGTTGTGAAAAATAAAAAATAACCAACTTAAACAATTTTTAAGGTGTTGTTTGTTTGTTTGTTTTTTTTACATAAAAATGCTAAACAAAAAACAAGACACTTTCTTTTTCAAAGTAATGTTTCTTTTGCATTGTTGTAAGGAGTATCAAGAGCAGAGATTTGTTTCCAGAAACAAACTTCTTGGTTGAATTAAAATAAGCCAAGATTATGATGGAATAGATTAGGTCCAAGCATAGTTATGGCACTGGCCTAGTCAAACTCCAGACCTTAGAGCTAACAAGTTTGCAAAGGAAAAGGGAACAATTTCCAGTCTGTAAATTACCTAATCTAGTAGAGACATCCTCCAAAAGATTTTATTGTAGCAGAAACCAATACCTTACATTTATTAGAAAGAAAATCTTTAAAAACCTTCAATCATTTCTGCTACATTTCACAATTAAGCATTACTTTGTGTTTATCTGTCACATAAAATCCCAGCGTAATGGATTGAAGATGTGGTCGTAACGTGGAACAATTGAAGACAATGTGTAATTATGTTTGGTTTTTAGTCCTGAGACAGCAAATTTAAAAAAAATATTTTAGAAGTTCACTCTGAATAACATAGCCTTCATGAGAAAACAACTCATTGTTGAAACAGAAGAAATAAAAAAAAGAAGCAGTAAATCTGTGTAGGAGGGGAAACTGATGGGAGTCTGATGAGCAAGACTGAAAAACTGCTGAGAAAGCCAATTGCATCGTTTCTTCCCATCATAGAGTTGTTGATAAAAAGGGATCATTTTAACAAGTAACACAAACGCCCCTTTGTCTCTTATTTTTTCTCATCCACCACAAAATCAAAACCATCATTGTTGACTTGAATCTCCACCAAGGGCTGGGTCATCCCTCATGAGAATGTTCATTTGTAGCAGCAGCTTTAGAAGCACTATGAAACTCCTGATTTCCTTTCAATTTGATGCACAATGTGCAAAGGAAAAATCTATTCTGCTGCAGCTCAGTCTGCAGAAATTCATGCTGGCTGCCTGGTGAGAACAATTAGCACGTTCACTTGTGCACACGTTGTGGAAAACAACAGGCAAATCATCTCAGTTCACTGATAAAACATGCAGAGACAAAGCATGCACAAAAAACAATTGTAATAGCTGTTTTTTTGTTATTATTATTATTATTATTATTATTATTATTATTATTAATACTAGTATTATATACAACTGATGAAGCATGAAATCTATTTTGTACATATCATGCATTTGGTGTCAAAAACACAGAAAATTGTTCTCCAAACTTCACTTACTGTCTTACAAAATAATTCAAGCTGCTTGAACTTGTTTACATTCTGCTACATTACAACCACATACATTTTAAAATGTCAACACATGGTGGGCTTTCTTATTCTGTCAATTATACATTAGAAAATTAGGGCCACTGGAAAAATAAAATAAAATTCTGCTTTTTTTTCCTCTCAGAATTCAGATTTTTGACATCAGAAAACTCTGAGATTATAACCATCATTCTGAGTTTAAAGTGACTCCAATTCTCTTCTGTACAATTTAGATGGACAATCCTGGATTTTATTTAAGGGGCTAAACTCCAATGCACATCACACTTTCTGCATTAATAAATAACCTGAACACAGCCCTTTCCTTCCATTTCAGAGTGATGCAGTAGTGTATGTTGGTCTGTTGCATGACATTCCACTTTAAAATATGGAGAAGTTCTAGGGGCAATAGTACTGTAGACAGTAAAATGACTAAAGCTAACAGCGACCCAAGGAACATTACTATTACGAAATGTTGCTTCCAGATTTTGATGTATTTTATGGAACACTGCAACTGATAGGTGATCATTCTGAAAATTATTGTAGCTATTCACTACATAAAAACGAAATGTGCTGTGACTAACCAGTTCCATTGCGTACGGACAGTTTGTCTCTGCTCCAGTTCTGTGACTGAGGGATTCCCATTCACGCCACAAATCAACCCTCAAGGTAATATTTTAAGATGTTGCAATATATTCTTAATCTTTCAATGAGTCTCTCTCGCTCTACATGCCTGTTAGTAAAATCAAAAGAGCAGCAAACTAGCCCTGTTCAAACACAGACGCCAACTTGGACACACTTGTTGGTTCCTGTTCGCCTGGATCCTACAGAGCAGGAAAGCCTCTGGTCTGCTTTGACTCACAGCTGTTATTTTTTATTCAGCTCCACAAAGCCATGCAATTATTATAAAACTTAATCTTAGAGGTGTAGCAATGTGTGCCGATAACCCGTCTTTAGGCACATTTAAAGAGGGCTTAATACACACACACAAACGCGTACATGGCTGCAGGGTGGAGAGGATCTGAGTGGCTTGACAGAATGCAGCATGATGTTCTCAGACAACACAATGCCACAGGCATACACCAGCAATGCAGCAATTATGGTTATTTCACCCAATTTGATTTAGAGCAAAGATCCCAAACATTGTTGCTATTTTGTCTCTTTAGTCCAGTGGGTTCTTATTGTCATTACCTGTATCTGTGTGATTTATGGTCTGAACGGTTCTCTGAGCCAAATTGATGATTCGGTCCACCTTAAAAGATTTCAAGTCCTCTTCATCCAAAGCAATGTCTCCCAGAAAGGCAGCTGAAACAGACAAGCAGAATCGGGATTAACACAGAGTGAAGCATCATTCAGTCCCTTCAGATCGAGCAGGTTGCACACAGTCGAGGCACACAGATGGGAATATACACTTTTCTTTATTTGACTCAGTTCTGTTTACGTTTCCTTGCAGAGAAGTAAAATTAGAGCTGCGGGTCAGCAGTGTGTTGCTTTGGTTTCCAGGGCAGTCGTATCTCAGTTCAGCTACAGGAAAAAAAGAGAGCAACATTTTACACGCCATGTGAATTGCATTGCTTTCTGCAACACTGGTGCTGAAACTCAGCTTAGATGTTAACCAGCAAACAAGTAACTTTATATCCTCAAACACCTTAACTTGTCGTAGAAGACTCATCAAGTACAGTCTGATATTTTGGACAAACTTAAATGTTTTAGATGATCAAGCAAATATTAATAATCAGACAGAGACAACCTCTTATCGTTCTTGAATTTATTTAACACAAATTTTTCTTGAAACTCCACAGAAAGTGTGTTTAAAATATTTTATCCTAATTCATGCTTCAGGAATTCTACTTAAGTGACTTAATGATTCAACAGATTTGATTTAATGATCAGATTTGATTTACTGTGCTAATTAAACTGCACAGTAAAGTGGTTCCTTACAGTAAGATCAAGATTTAACAAAAGGAGGTTTGATCATCTGACGCATTTTCTAAGGAAAAACAACCCCAAAAATATCTGTAAGTGGGTAAATAATTTTTCTCAGCACTTTATGAAACAATGACATGCTGACACTGCCTCCTTGGAAGAATATGGGGCACCTTGAACGAGTAGAAGCTCTTTAATTAGGCCAAGGAGGTGGAAAATAACCAAACAGTCCCACTTTATGAGGAATGTGCGCTATTAGATTCCTACTAAGCGCTCCTTTGCTAGAAGCCTTCGCCACAGAGACGGGGTGCTCAAGTTTACAGGCTTTTAACAGCAGCGTGTTTTCAGGATTTATGGCTCAGTTTGTACGCAGGAGTTTGAGAAGGTGGGGGAGTTTTCTCTAGGAACTTGGAAAGGGGAGGAAGGGCGGGGGCAGACGATTCATTTCTGAAAAGATGACATCTAGAAGGGAAGAAATTAGTGGAAAGGGACACATCCCCTGTGCCCACAGCACGGTTCTGAATAGGAAAGGCAGATGTGCAGCAAAGTGGAAAATGACAGGCCTCTGCATGCCTGTTTGGCTGGTCAGCTTGGTGGAAAGCCAGAAAAACCCAGGGGTGCAATTAAATTTGTGTTAATGAGGTGCTCTTTGGTAGTTGTTCTAATCATAATGTCGCCCTCACACAAGCTTTCTCCACTGCTTGTGGACAACACACATGTGGACAATTTATTGTTTTTGGTTAAGTTTTAGTAGAGATACTGCTATGAAGTTTTAGTTTTATGTAATATCTTGCCTCACAGTTTAGATGCTACCTCTTCTAACAGTAAAAGAGTCCTGAATCAAACTGAAAATGAATCGATTACAAAATCATTCCCATTTAAACATCAAAGAATTTGTCCCCAACTTTTTCCTTTTTTTAATTTTACATAAAAAACATGCATTGGAATACAGTTGGTTGTTGGATTTACTGACTGAAAATTGTAGGAATTTTGATGCATTTAGTGAATAGACAAAAACTAAAATAGAAATCCAGACCTACCGCTCATCAATCAACCGATTTGAGGAAAATTGGCCAATTCCAAACCCTGGCTGATTAATTAATTCCTTAGAATCCATGCATTTGCGAACCAACTCATGCTCGATTATCTGCACATGGAGACACAGATGGTCCACGTCAAGAGAGGAAGAATGAAATAGAGAGAAAAATCTGGCTGAAGTCCCTTTAAACCAAAGAAGTGTGATTAAAACTTTCTGGAATCAACTTTGTTCAATGCAAACGACTTCCAGCCACCCTGCAAGCGATAGAGGATGTAGCGCATAACGAAAGGATAAAAGGTTAATGACAGCAATAAGAAAAGGCGCAAGACAGGGCATGTCTTGCCTTGTCTTGCGCACGACGGGTCTGAATTCCAGAGGTCCAGTGGTTCAAAGAACAGTAAATGGCCAAATCTGAGACAAACCTGACTGCAGGCAGCCAGCTCTCATAGAGAGCCATCTACAAAAAAAAAAACGGTGAAATGGAGAAGCTACCAGATGTTATTCTACAAAGGACGGAAGAGGTCCCTGCAGAATAAAATTTCCTTTTATAGCTTAACATCCTTTATTTGATTCCAAGAAAAGCTGAAATGAACAGAGAGTACCGGAGCTGCACGTGCAGAGAAGAAGTTTGAAATATTGTTGAACAGTATTCAATGAAGTGATTAAAATAAGGGACCATATGGGTTTTTTTTTTCCTAAGAGATTGTATTGTCACACATTATTCGACAGATTAATTATTCAATAGCATTTATATCTGCAAGTATTTGCTACCAGCTTCGCACACTCAGAGCCAGAACTGTTTGTCATTTCTTTGAAAAAGCTCAGTCAGACCGGAAGGAGAGCATCTGTGAACAGCAATCCTCAAGTCTTGCAACAGATTCCCAATTGGATTTAGGTCTGGACTTTGACTGAGCCACTGAGCTTTTCTCACAGAACTGCCCTTCATTCAGCTTTATTCATCTTCCCATCAACAATTACCCACTTTTCTGTCGCTGCTGAAGGAAAACATCCCCACAGCATGATGCTGCCACCACCATGTCTCACTGTACTAAGGGCATTTGGAGTGTTTGCTTCTACATAGCATTTTGAGTGAAGCCTAAAAATTTAAGTTTGGCCTCATCTGAACTGATCAAATTCCTCACCATGTTAGCTCTGTCCCCTGCTTGGCTCAGTCCAGTCTGCCTTTAAAAACTGGGATGATATATTTACTAAGAGTAGCCTATGTGTGACATTCAAGCCAATTGGTGAATTTTCCATCTCTAGTCGCCCTGGCACTCTGATGTCCAAAACAAAAATTATAAACAACAACAATCAAAATAACAAAAGCTTACAAAATGTATAAGAGTACATCTTTAATGTAGTTATGTTGACATCTCTGGCTTCCAGGTTGTCATATTTTAATTTTCAAAAGAAATTAAGTTATTCAGAATTGTATTCCAAGTATGAAATGCAAGATGAGAAAACTTAGTTTGACTAAAAGCAAAAGGGGGTGGATTTTATTGTAATCCATAGGGGGGCCCAGAAAATCTTTGAGAACCACTGGTTTAACACATGAGACTCCCCCCCACAAAATACAGTAATATAACATAATGAGATTTGAAATTGAAGGGATATATAAAAGGGACATATATAAAATACTTTTTCAAGCTCTGTCCAAATAAAGCACAATCTTTCTCCGCAAGGTGAATGGTTCTACTGGTGATGTTGAGACTGAAGTGAGTGCAAACTTAAACAGGAAAGTGTGATAATGTACAGCCCAGTTAACACTGAGGGCCCATTTCCCCCTGGGTGCAGTGGTCGTCGTAGAGACGGTGCAGCAGGTTTATGGGAAAAAAAAAACAAAAAAAACTCATGGGGATTATGAATTAATCCCCTTGTCTCCTGGCTTTAATTATCCACAGACACACGGTTTCAGGAATCTTTTTGTTCTCGGTGCAGGGCTGGGATTGAGGCCAGGCTGTGGAGAAATGCGATAAACTAGATACAGGGGCTGTGTAATAACGTGAAACGCAAACACAATGACACTGCTGTGTCGCACCGTAGATTATAGCCAAGCTAATGTGGCAGATGGCAAGTGATCACAGGAGAGTGCAGAGCTGGATCCCTTTCCAAACATTATTCATCATGTAGATGTCACCAGCTGCGGATATAAAAATGATAATATGTATACACTGTAATTAGAAAACAGCAGAAGGGTGGAAGTTCTTCTTTAGAGAAGGGAATTTAGATTATGCAAAACCAAAGTCCACCAATGTTTTTATTTATTTTATTTTTGTTCATCTAAACCACCATAATCCAGCTCATCTCCGTCTGCTTCACCACAGCCAGAAGGATTACCCATCAGAACTCAATCATATTAATCCCATTGATTTGTGTAACGCCCTTTCCGTCAGACGCTCCAGGACCGTTCCCATAAATCTCTATCAGGGGAATCACGCACCAGGACATCTGCTGCGGAAACCTGCACCAACATCAATACTAAGCCGCTATGGAGACTAAATATCGGCCTATATTTGGTGGAAGAGCAGCTCCTTTGGGAGGCAGGGCTTACGGGGCCGGAGGGGGACAGTTGGATGGTCATTTCCCAGAACCGACGGAAACCCTAAATGCATCACAATGCAATGGCGCCCCCTTTCACGGCTCCTGTTTGGAAACAAACGCAGCAATTTGAATTCCTATAGATGCCGACAGCGTATTGCGTTAGGGTGATTACCATCTGATGACAGGGTGAGTATCACTCATTTGGTCTTAAGGGGTTCACCAGGAGGTCTGTGTTTGCCGTTTACCTGAAAATTTTGTGAACTTTTCACGCTACAAAACTTGCAAAGCATAACTTTCACGGCAAACTTTCTCAGAAGCAACGCAACTCTAACTCGGATATGATGAATTGCTTCATGCAGGGCTGCTGTCGTGTTAAGCCAGTACCTCTCTCCTCTGTAAAAACACCAGCTGTTATCTCTACAAAGAATGCTTACCTTGACATTTCCTAATACCACAATTTGAGCTTGAGGAGGGAAAGCAAAAGAAAAAAAAGAAAATCTGTGTAACCACACAGCTCATTTTTAAAAGGTAGCTGTGGCATAATTAGAAGAGAGCGGCTCCAGCAAAGTCACAGACATCAGCTGGAGAGTGAAGTAATTATTCTCTAATAAAGCCAGACGCCTCAGCAACCACAGCTGGAGCTACTGTCACCGCATGGCAGCTTCCATCTGACAAAATAAAGAGCGGCTTCAGTTAAAAGGGCGCACAGCAAGAAGCTGCCTCACCTTTAACACTTCACACTCCATCAAGCCCATTAGCAGATTGGATTCCCCAGCTTATTGTCACCGCCGCTGCTGATTGCTGATACACTCCACTGCCGGTCGAACTCCCTCCACTGATTCATCAGCCTGCCAATCATTTGCCCTTCAATTTCAATCATTCATCTGCAGGGATGAATAATTCAACATAACCTTTTTAGAGATTTTCCCCTAAACCTGGTTATGAACAAGTGCATATTTGCAAAGCATTAAGAGAGAAGAGAGCAAATAAAGTAAAATTTTAATCTAGTCTTTGAATCAAGCACCACACTGAACAGGCATCCTCAAAGCCCCTCAATTAGCACACCCAAAGCTGTTGTTACTACTTCGGCTCCACACCCAGACTTGGTATTAGCGTTATGCAAGATTAGTTATTACTTAGCTCTGACGACAAACATATTGTTCTAACTAATGCACTGAGACCGTGCCAACGGATCAGCTCCCTAATCACCCGAACCCTGCAGAGAGGGAAGAGGCAGGGGTCCCGTCATGTAAAGAAAAAAAAAAAAACTCAACACTCAGCTTGGGCTCAGCTACAGAGTCTGCATTCCATGATAAAAGAAAAGCATCTGCTTAAGTGTTGCTTAAAGGCCCAATCCTGCAGCAGCAGTCCAGCAGAACAGAGACCCGTCACCCTGCCAGAGCGTGACAGGGTGGAAGGAGCTGGATAAGGAGCAGCATCTGTCTCCAGCTGCCATTTTTTCCCCAAAGATCTAAATAAGGACATAGGACATAAAGCTTTTGGGGAACAGAATGCGGGGTATTTGGACATCACCAACTTGTCTATCTCTGGACGCATAAGATAGACGATCATCAGTACAGAAAGAAAATATTGTAACGTTTTTCACTAAACACCAGTTTCTATGTTTTAGTTGTCACATACTTTTCGAAACATAAAATTTCAGTTGAAGTAAGTAAGATTGTTTTTTGTTGTCCTGACACTGGTGAGGCTTCATCATGTTAATACCACCAGAGGTCTGCAGCAACTTTTGGATGAATCTCCGCTCCAGCACATCTGAGTGGAATGAACATTTAATGACCAGGTCTTTACAAAACTAGCTGACATGTCATGGAGGTAATTCTGTCTTTTGACTCATACCGTCTATTAGGCCATTAAAAGCTCCAACCTATTCATAAACTCCCTTTAACCTTAATCTGAAAGGTATTCTGCTCTTCTCAGCAATATGTGTTTGTGAATTTGGATGACTTTCTGTCTTGAGTATAGGGACACAGTTATTTATTTATTTATTTGTGACTTCTTTTCTGCTTGTTTGTTTTTTTTTAAGAGATGCACCAAAATATTAGCTATGTATCGGAATCGAACAATTTTATGCTCAACTAGACCTGATCGGTGATTGGCCAACATAGAGGCCCATGCTTTCTCTGGTGATTGTGCAAAATGCTAATGTAAGTTTCTATAGACAGTTGAAGTTATTAACAGTGTGAATAGTGAATAATTAATAACGAATTACAATAGAAAGGTTAAGGCTCTTCTGTATTCTCAATAAATGAATTTAACAATCTAACATGTAACCCTAGATCAGAGCTTTTCTTGTCTCAAATGTTAGCTTGGACCCAGCTGTTTCATATTTTGAAGTAATTATGTAGAAAACATTTCAAGTTGCACAAAAAAAGCTATAACTTGTCAAACAAAAAGAGCAAAGAATGTGTTTGAAAATGCTTCTCAGATGGCTTTAATTTGCACAGATACCTTTGTCCCACAACCTGCAGGATTTTGCGTTGTTTGCAGATTTCCATCAATGGAGATATCTATAACTTTGGCTAGTTTTTGAAAACAATATTTTATCTTACTATAGAAATTTGAGCTTTATAATAGATTAAATCACAGCTGTCACTGCAATACACCAGTGGCTGCTTGGATGGAATACTGGATAGGTTAATGCATTTCAAGTGCTTGAACAAGTAATTGTTCAAGCACTGCAGGTTAACAATAGATTTGACCATTTGGATGGACCCCGAGTGCCCTTCATACCAAATCCTCAGGTCTATTTTAATACCTGTGATGATTAAGCTCATGTTACTGTGATGCAGGAGAAAAGAAAAGTCAGGAAAATGCAGGTTAATTGTAACTTTTAACATTATGCAATATTCTGCATGAACATCACAGATGTCTAATATCGTGCAGTCGTAATAAAAATGTTATTAAAACAGTAATGTTATTGCTAATTTTTAAATATGAAAGGAAAAAAAATATTGTTTTGTTGTAATTTACTGTTCTATGGGAAAAACTGCAAAAAGTTTTACTGCCGTGTGAGATTAAAATATATTTTTTAAATGAATGATTTGTAATTGGTCACAACACCACTCCACTGATCCTGCATCTTCATCCTTTTGAATTTCTTCAAATTTATTGGGACTCAAAAGAGGAAAGCAAACACTTTGCCGTATTTTAAGCCTAAAGCAGGCATCCAGGGTCTGTGTATGTGCAGTTCCCCTGTATTAGCCATGCTATTTAAACAATCATCAAAGCTTTCCACAGATAACAAAATTTATCGTTTATGACCAGCAGTGAATGGTGTTAGGAATGACATAAGCTCTGTCTGAAAGGAAAGGCTTGAACCTGCCAGAATCCCTCATGAATGGCGTATACTCACCTCACCTGAGCTGGCATGGCAGAGTGTGGCTGGCCTTGCAAGTCCTTGGCACAAGGTGAATGACTCCGTCTGTGTGAAGTGCTTTAGCCAATCAGAGAAAAGAGCTTGAGGCTTGCGGAAAAAAATAAAATAAAATCACTTGCACGAGCAAGGGATGGGATTGTGAGGTTGACCTGTCTGTGGCTCCAGCCACGGCGGCACAGAGGCTCCGATGCACAGGCTCAGCCAGCCCCATCACAGGAACCTTAAGTATATTACGATGTCTGCGCTTTGAATCGAGACATAAGTCAAACCAGCGAGACCCGTCCGATTATCATCTGAGCAGAAAAACACAACGAGCATGTCTGCTTCTCATCCATTTTTAATTGTGAAAGTGAGTGGGTCTAATATTAGAGGCTTGTTAGAGTCTTCACTGACTTCCTGGGACACTGCCAAGTTGTGAATTCAGCAGAAACAATGAATTTTCCACTAGTTTAGACCTACATTGATTCAATTAGTTTACTCTTAATGGTCCAAACCTGATTTCTAAGTCTGAAGATCCCAACATTCAAGACAGAATAGCTCTAATCCATAGTCTGACAAAAGCAGGATTAACTATCCACAACACATGTATGGATGTTTTAAATCTCAGTCTCAAAATTGCAAAACGTTTCTATTAAGTGCCAGGCTGAACTGTATTTTTTTCTGGATGTGTAGAATAACGCAGCACTGTCCCTCCCCAAGGGTTACTGTACACTGATGGTCAGCTGGATGAAAGAAGGCTACAACACTTTAATAGCTGTTTGAGAAAATTCCTACTCTTGAAAAACCAGGACGGCCAAGAACCAGAAGGAGAATTATTCATCACTATTATTAAGGTAATGCTTAAAAGCTACTGGTTGTATGTAAAGTAACCAACTGCTGGCTGAATAGAAAGACTATTTAACCAGCTAATGTCATCCCTGTATATTTGTGTTAGTCTCTAAAGAGCAAAATGCCAAAAGGTTATAATATTCAGAAAAAATAAGTACTTGAAAACTGCTACCCTATATTTTTTTATTAAAGTTTGTGCAATTAAATCAAAATAATACATAAACAGAATTCATAACCTGAAGTTCATTATGTAACCTTTTTTTGGTTGCATTTTTGGTTTTCTTTCTTTTAAATAAAAGCATTAGATTTTGTCTTACTCAAGGTTCTCATCTCCTCCTAGTTGTGTCTTACTTTAGGTAAATAGCCACTGCAAAAAAATAAAAATATTCCAAGAGCAAACTTGAATCCTTCTGCATCATCTAATTTACACAACAATTAGTGAAAAGCTGGATATCCGTAAAGCAGTCTTAAGACAGGGTCTCCCACCTCCCCTCACAAGGTCACTGCTGAATGTAGCATTTCCCTAAGTGGGAGGACTGCAACATGAAATGCTGACCCCTAGTCACAGAGAGCGATCAAACAGACCGAGTACAGCGAGGTGAGACAAATGGGAAAAATAGAAGAGGGGAAAAAAAATCAATAATCCAAGAATGGCCACCTTGCACACGCTGTTCTGGATGAGTGCTGGAAAATAGACTGTCTGAGGCAGGAGGAGCTTAGGTCAAGGGTGGGAAGAGATGGACGGATGAAGTTTATATGGGTGACCATCTTCCAACCACCTGCCTGCAGGCGCGCCCTGAGTCAGACCGTGAAAAACAACTGCAGTATGGAGAAATGACAGCCTGGACAAACTGAGCTGTAATTGATGATAACGTCCTTGCCAAGATAAACAGCAGTCATGTCTAGTATAGTGGGAATGTCCCTGCTGAGACACAGAGCTGCAACATCAACAATTAGTTCTAAACTAAATCAGAAAAAAAACCCACTTATCACAGAGAGCATCAAGTGCAAGTGTCCGATGAATCTGATATTCGAATGACTCAACGTAAACAAAGTAAACGCAGGAAACAACAACTTAATGACTTGAACATGACACACCGATCAACTGGAGTCTGACCTTTGTCGTGTTTACATACGGTTGCAATCGTTCCAAAAAGTTTAACGTCCAGCGTATGTTCTTGGACAGATGAGGAACGATTTTAAAAAAGAAGAGAAAAAAAAAAAGACAGTTGGGTAACTGGGTTGGCAGCGTGAAATGTGCTCTGCACTGAGCTGACACATCAAAAAAAATAAAAAATTTAATTCCCAACTGGGAAGTACTTCCAGGACATCAGAGGTCATTTACGACTGAAGCCAGCTCTCTGTATCCGTAACCTGAATACTTTTACCAGATGGAAAACACAATCTGCTCAAACTCCCCCTAAAGGGATTTGGCAAGACAGTGAGTTCAGATTACAAAAAAAGGAGAGAAAAAAGCTCACAATGGCATCTCGGGTATCTTTAGGACAATTCAATGGTCTGTCTGCTGGAAGTAGAAGACAAACATGTTTATACTGTGGTGTGCGAGTTAAGAGAATTATGTGTGCATAATATTTAAGCTCCACTGTACTCTGTTTTTTCCCCTCCTCCACTTTTTTTAGAGGCTGTGTGAACAGACGGTGGGGAAAAAAGACTATTTGTCCAGAAGGGGGTGGGGGGCTGAAAGGGAGATGAAGTTTTAATATAAAAATCCAGAAATCAACAGATTTTTAAACAGATCAAAAACCATAAACTGTAAAATCTAGAAGATCTTGACATTTCTGAGCGACAAGGCAGCAACTTTTCAACTAGCACTGAAAACAAAAACTTTTCATGCCTCTGCAAATGAAATCTGAACTCTTTTCAGAAAAATAAAAAAGTGTTTTCATCCTTCCAGATGGTTTCATCTGACTTGTTTCAAATGTTTCAAAGTGCAGAAACTATGCCATTCACAAAACAATTGCACACAATGTTCTCAAGATCCTGCTAAAAACTACATCCACTGCTGTCATCTCCACTAAAAGCGTTTTCCTGCTCGATCTGTGCGAGCTGCATGTTTCTACCTCCTCTCAAATGAGAAAAATCTCGCCAGAAACGTACAACACCAAACAGAGGGGGGCACGAAATCTCACCAGCTTTACAGGGATCCTTGTAGTCGATCGCCTCTGATGTGGCACTGGGCTCCACATAGTAGCCCGGATCAATCGCCTCCAAATCGATCGCCAATATCACGCCGAGACATGATAGAAGAAACAAACACCTCGCCGAGAGATCCATGTTTGTGGTGGGGGAGATGGCGAAAGGCGAGGGATAAAGGTAGAGGAAGAG
The DNA here is from genome assembly GCF_001444195.1 of Xiphophorus couchianus. Taxonomy (NCBI): domain Eukaryota; kingdom Metazoa; phylum Chordata; class Actinopteri; order Cyprinodontiformes; family Poeciliidae; genus Xiphophorus; species Xiphophorus couchianus. Next base: position 21,793,743 of record NC_040239.1, read on the forward strand.
AGAGGGACAGAGGGAAAGACAGAGAGACAAGAGTGAGTGAGAAGCAGACACAGTGAGAGAGAAAAATGGGAGGTTTTTTTTTTTTCTTCCTCTTTTTTTTTTCAGGGGGGGACGAAATCCCGCCGGGGGGCGGGTTTTAAATCCAGCCCTCTCTCTGGTGTCTTCTTGGCTCTGGGGGCAGTGATTTCTCTCCTCCAGCTGGAGCTGCGGGTTACCGCCTGAGAAACTTTGATGATATGGCAGCAGCTCCACCGGGGCAATGAAAATGCCCCGTCAGTCGGTGATGCCCGGCTGCATTTTTATTGCTACTTTCTTGGTCCATCTGGGAACCTTGACGAGCGTATAACGGCGGCACACTTCATTTTTATAACTATCAACAGCAGTTGCCGCAGAAAACCTTTAATTTAGGTCAATAGAAACAAACTGAAGTAAATTATATGTAGCTAATGAATGATTTATGGGCTTTGCTCTGATGGCATTTGGTTTTTAAAAGTGTCAAATATCTCAGAGTTGCAATTCCATGGTCTCGCGTACTTGAATTAAAGTTTTGGTTATAGTTATATTTTGGTTTTGGTTATACTCAGCTCCGTCTGCCTTGTTTACTTCCGCACACGATGCGCACTCGGTCGGTTCATCCTCGCACGTGCGCCCCTCACGCTGCCTCACGCACGCGCTCAGACTGCGTGACCTTTCGAGCATTTTGCGCCAAGAATGCAATTAGCGCGCCACCTGTCGGTGTTTCATTAAAACAAATAAAAGACGGATTAAGAAAATTTAACAAAATAAGGTCTGCTGTTAATTTGTGCAACTTTAATGCCAACTACGATTATTTTTGGTGTTTCTTTTATGACATAGCAAATACTACACACGTAAATAAATATTTATTTATTTATTTAACTCACTGAGAAGTTGTAAAAACCTTGGCCTGTTACACTAACCTGGTTATATTCTGTGCTAATGAAGCTCGCATGTTTTCCACCTTCATGCATGTTTTTCCACTTCCTCCCGCAGTCCGAAAAGGTTAATTGGTTTATCTAAATTACTATCTGGTTAATTGGTCTGTCGAAATTGCTCTTGATAAGATAAGATAAGATAAATCTTTATTGTCATTGTCACAAGGACAACGAAATTCAAAGGGTGCCATCAGTCGGTGCACATGCCCAAAAACAAAAAATAACTGTCTCACAATTCACACACAATGCAAGAATCAACAACAACTGGCAACTTGGTTGTCTGTCCTGTGTGTCTTTGTAATGGACTGGCAACCTGTCCATGGTTTACCCCCAAAAGATAGATGGTGCATATAAGGAATGTTTTTGCTTCTTTTTATGAGTAGCTAATTGTAATACTTATTACTATTACACTCTTCTTCCTACATAGCTTTCCTTCCATTCCATGCTACTTATCAGACAAAATCCCAGCAAAATACATTGAAGCTTGTGGTTGCAACTTGGCAAAAGGTGAAAACACTTTTGCAACGCACTGCATCTAAATGGATCCTCAAACACATAAAAATTACTTCTGAGAAGTTCATATATCAACATGTTGGATCCCTAAGAAACCACTATCAGTTACTGGAGTTGATAGCAAAAGTAAACAACGTTTGTTTTACTGTCTGGCACCAGTTTCCTGTACATTTTAGCAAATTCTGAGGCTTACATAAAAAGGACGAGACATATTCTTATCTCTATCTTATCTGATTGCTGTTGCTGAGTGGAATTGAAGACAGGAAGTCTTCTGCAATGAGTGCGCTGTATTTATACAGTATCTGTAAACACAAAATGGTATCCATCCCTCAAAATGTAACACCAGAGTCTCTTTACTTGTTAAACACACAGGAAAAAGTGTTTAGATTGGTCGAGCAAAGCAAATGTTCTCAGAGGGAAGAAACCAGTTCAGTGCAAACAAGAAGGCCAAATAAAATGTAAGCAGTGAAACAGTACAAACTAAATACACTTAAATAGAACAAAGTTTATTGTGAGAGTTGAACATGTTTAACAACTTTATTTGCGATTCTGAACAAATAATGACATTTGAAATTAGTTTAGCGCAAAGAAGATATATCAGAGAAATATAACACAGTCAAAAAATGAATTCTGATATGATGTACAGTGGCTTGCCTTAATATTCCTACCCCTATAACTATTCTATTAATTGTCACATTATGACTGCACAGTTGGATGCATTTTACTTTGATTTAATGAGAATTAATGACCAAAACAGCATAAGCCAGCAAAGTGTAAGGAAAATTATATTTTCATAATTTCTTAAATAAAATTGGGAAAATCACATGAATAGACTATTTTAATGTAGGTGACCCCCGAAGGAAACTGGATGCACCAAATTTTATTCAGCGATAATAGTGTAAAGGAGACTGAATAAAAATTCATGCCACGATTATACATTTATATTTGTAGCAATCTTTCAAAAACTTCACAACTATTCTGGATTGGTTTAACATGTAAAATCTCAATACGATATATCAACGTTTGTGAATCACATAACCAATGCTAAATAGTTGAAGGGGTATAAATATTTTTGCAAGGCTCCACAGCCAGCGGGAAGAACATTATGCTTTAAGGAATAATGCCGAAATTTAACCAACTTTATCAAACAAAAATGTTAAAAACTTTCTAACTGTGACATTCAAACCATCTACAACAAGCTGTGAGAGAACAATAATCCAGGGTTCGGCAAATTGAGAAGTGCATAAAAACATTTTAGTTTATTTTTATTTGACAATTGCCTTTGTCAGAGCTAATTTACCACAATGCAGGTAGCTTTGTGGCTTACACTCACAATATAATTTTCTCCAGAGACAATAACATGTGATCAAGTCGTATATATGGCTGTCAAAATGCCCTACTTAAAAGTACAATGAGAAGATCTTGCGCTGTAGCTTGAATCCCTCTACAAACACAGCAATCATGACTTCCAAGCTTCTCCTCCCACCTCTACGGGACACCCCTCTGGAGGACACAAGGCAGCTGTTTTTTCTGCACGACGTGGGGTTTTGTGTCCATCACTGCAGGCAGGGAACAGTCGCCGATGCGGCATCATCTTACACAGTGAGCGGAGAGGTTCATTGCTGTGAGAAGGGCACAGTGAAACCCAATGACAAAACTATTCTGTTCAATCTGCAGGGAGCAATCAGTTCACTTCCCTATTTTGCCTTTAAGTGCTTGATGTAATTATGTGAGCCAACAGATTCTCACCAAATGTTGGTTAAAAATATTGGTTTCACAATAATAAAAAAAATTAAAAAATGAAATGAAAATTTCATATCAGCCAATTCTTTATATTTCAAAATAATCAGAAAACAACAGAATCTTTATAAAACTAACATTTGTTGTGATTCCGACACAAACTGAAGCAAATCTACACTAAAAATACACTAAATTCAGCAGCAGTTTTTAAGTACTTTTTGTGCAGAATATGTTTTTGCTCCTTAAGGAGTAAAGAACAGTTTTCACTCTGAGCAAGAGTGATGAGTGGCACTATATTAGCGTTTTTGTGACCGGACATGATTCAAACATCCCGATTTCTGTCTGTTGGAAGCAAGGAAACACTTTTTCTGCCAGTTCACCAGCAGCTGCAGGAAAAAGTGAGCAAAGTCAGCTGCGTGTCAATTTAATGCAATATGTTGCAACAACCCAAGTTAAGATTTTATAGGTAGACGTTTTGTCTTGCCCTGCGTTCAGTCACCTGTTTCCAAGAGCAAGTCGTTATTCACCTTAATACACTTTTGCACCCCTATTTAAAGGCAGACGTATGTTCATAAATTAGTTTGTACGTGCTGATGCACAGGACAAGATAAAGCCAAGCTGTGTTCAGAGGAACTAAAAAGCTTCACCGGGCTCCAGTGACGCACCTTGGGCTCAGCTGATTGAGCTGCCGTCACAGTTTCACCTGCTTGGCTGAAAGGTGCTGCGCTACTCGGCCGTGCTCCACGGAGGGTCACCGTTATAGAAGCCGGGGCTTTCTGCCCTCCTAACAACACACAGATAAAAACCCTGTAACAATAACAACCTAGACATGCTAGTACTCCATAGAGAACAAAATTGTGCTTTTCACCCAATGGTTAGACAGGAAAACCAAAATAAAAAGAAACGATGGACAGATGAGTTTGATTTCAGTCTTTATTGCAACAGGCACGGGAACTGAATAATACCATGTGTTAATGTTATTTAACTCAGGTGATTGAAAATAACAATTCACAGCATGTTACGAGATAATGAGACAAACAAAAGAAACATGCAATGATAATTATAACAAATGACTGACAATGGCAGCAGGCTGGATTGAATGTTTTAATAAATTTAGCAAACGTATCCAACATAATTTTATATTCAATTCTTCAGAATCAAATAATTAAGCAATTTTTCCATAAACATGAGTCCAAATGTTCTACTGATGCAGAGTCAGCTGAACGTGCAACTCTGCAAACTTTCCACCAGTCGGCTCCTTCCGAGTAAACCCGTCTTCACACTCATCCACAGATCTGTCCTCTATGTCTCTGCAATGCCGTAATCCTCTCTGGTCTAAAAATGTCCTGAACTACCGTTTCCAAAACAAAGAGTGAATGAACCCCCGGGCATTCAACGTGGCCGTCGCGTTTTGGCAGTTCGACACATACCAGCGGTCTGATTGGTGATGTGCGCCAAGCCGGGCAAGCTGCTGGCCAGTTTGGCCAGTCCGCCGTTGGTGAGCAGCTGATGGATGGCGGTGGTTTTTGAGATGCTTCCTGAGGTGACCACGGGTACTGCCCGGAGCAGAGTGCTGCCACTGGTACTGACCGAGCTCAAGCTCGCCTCCTGGGATTTTCCACAAACTGCCTGAGAGAAGAAGAAAAAAAACAAAACTTGAGAGATTTTCTTTATTTATTCTCATCAATCCAGCTTCATAGAATCAATTTAGTATTAAAATTTCATATCTTATTAGGGGACTGAAAAACAAAAAAATCTGTGAAATAGGACTTGTCTTTTCAGACATTTTGTAAGAGATTAGCTTGATGGAAAGGTTTGAGCCTTCCAGCTTCAAAGACTCATCACCAAAGATGAATTTTAGCTTTTTATGTTTTGGGATCCTTAGATCAGTCATGTTACCTAGACTTTACTCCTTAGATTAAAGGAAATTATTGGTTTCAAATTAACTTGAGAAAACTGTACCATCTGTAAAGCCCGGTAGTGGCTTTACAGCATCATATGCTTTTGTTGCCAGTGCTAACTGTGGATTTCCCAAAGTTGGTGAAGAACTACCTCCAAATTCACCTCAAATCCACAGCTAAACACAATTAGACACTGATCTCAACCCAAACTAAATGTGGTTTTACAATAGATTACGGCTGAAACAATTAATCGTATTAATCATGATAAATCAATTAGTAATAATGGTCAACTAATTTAATAATCGATTAATTGTTAACTGGAGTATACAGACTGAAAAAAGGCCCTTTACTGAGAGAACATATTCATGGAGGTAACTAAGCCCAAATTGTGCAAAAGAAAACCCGTATTTTGCGTTGAAGGATGTCTCTTGTAGACCCTAAAAACTGTTTACATGCATCTTTGAAAGCCAGAAATAAATACAACAGTCATGTTAATGAGTGTAAGCAAACTTCTGATAGCAACTGCAGTGGTTTTATTCCAATACTCTTGTTTGTTATCATAATTTGTACAAAACATAAAGTTCTTTCCTTGTTTACCTGAGTACTGCCTGTGCTTGTTGCTGTGGAGGGAAGGTTAGGAGCTTTGGTAACGATCTCCTGCAGACTGAAACTTAGACCTTGCAGAAGACTGCTGGCGGAAGCCGGTGCTGCAGAGGAAAGCATAAACAGCAAATATGCAAGTTAAATACATTTTTTTAAAAGTATCCTGAGCAGATATTAAGACCAAATTAATACTTTTAGAAACCAAAAGGTTAAACACATGGACACACACACAAGCACAAACGAGGACAATCACGTCCAAAACAGGGGGAAAGGTTTGGATCAGTGACGAGCAGCAATGGCGCAAGAGGTGATCAATGATGATGTTTGCTAAAGTATGTTGCCCTCACACACTGTCCTCATCCAGTGTTCAGAACTGCAATCTGACTCAGGCCAACAGATTACGGTGTGTGTGTTGGAGGTGCCGTGCTGCGTTTTCTTTGCACAGCTGCGTGCAACTGAGCGTGCGAAGCGGGACAAGACAGAGATACCTTGGGCAGTGGCTGGAGCTTGCACCTGGGCTGGTGTGGAGGACACTGACACCATGCAAGGCTGCCCGCTGCTGAATGAGCCTGAGCCTGGGGACAGGGCACCAGACACCTCTGAGAGACTACCAGACCTGCAGTGACACACACACCACCAGTCTGCTCAGGAGCTACACCAGCAAAGGCTGCTTGGCCGTCATTCAGCTCTCAAAATTCTGAGTACCACCTCTCATCGATCCCCTCTGCACCAGACACATTGTCGTCCAACAGGGGGAGGCGTGGACGTGGGTGTAGGTACGCTTAGGGTTTTAGGAGCTCTATGTTGTGCCTGTGAGAGTGGGCAAGCTTACCGCTGGCCTGTGAGGAGTCCAGAAAGCTCCTTGGCACCCGGCACGGTCTGTCCCACTGCCACAGTTAGAGGCTTGCCAGAGACGCCCCCTGGGAGAAGAGAAACAGAGCCCAAGATCAGGACAGGCAGCTACAGATAGATTTAGGAAGACAGTAGATTGACTTTCTGTGATTTACATAACACCCTCGTGTTGATAAAGCACTCTACTCCGCTTCTGTAATATTGCAATACCAAAGAACAACAACAAAAGAGCTTTGGATCGTGTCATTTTGTCTTGAAATCTGAATGTTAGTCAGTTGCTGGGATTTCTGGTGATTTTATCATTGAATTCCCAAACAACTTCCGAGCCAAGATAAAAAAACCCAAAAAACATCTATAGTTTGGATGTTCTGAATGAATTATCCAAACTATAGATATCAGGAGAAGAATCAGCAAATTAAAGATAAAATCTTGCTTTTTATTTATAGAAAAATAAGTACACAAGCTATCAAAAATAAAGATGATAGAGCACCAGAGCAATATCATCATAATCTGAAATGATGAGGGCGAGGGGTGATTAAAAACCTAAATGAAAAAGGTTTTATAAAGGGTTTTTTTAATGGCGATATTGATCCGGACAACGTGAAACATTTAATGGCACATTTCTCAACTGGTAGCTATGGCTGCTATTACTGCAGGACGTGACGAATCCAGGCTTCAAACTCAGAATAAACGTTAATGGATCCAAGCATTATCCTAAAGATATTGTCATTTAAATGGCGCAGACGTAAAGATCATGTGAAAAACTGCTCATTTTCAACTTTGTGTCTACTTGCATGCTGGACTGGTACCCATCACTAACACGCGTTAATATGATGTGAGGAAATGAGATGCTCTTCAAAATGACTGTTGGCTGTACTTTAGAGGTCTTAAAAAACTCAGATAAACAAAATGTTCCACAACTCCTTTTAAAATACCTAAACTTTTCTTTTCTCCTGGACAAAAACGTGTCGTGTTTCAGCGAAAGACACGACTCGAATGGCTGCATTTTATTTTTCTGAACAGGTTTCTGGAGATCTTTTAAGGATGTCGAGTAAAAAACAGAGAAAAAAAATCGGGATCACAGGTTCACTCTGTTCACTGTCAGAAGTCTCACATGGATTCAAAATGTATAAAAAAGGCACATTTTCTCATAATACTGAACTCTATGAAAACCCTGCTATGATAAATAGAATAGCCCCTCATTCTTGCTATTTCACTGTTTTCTCTTTTTTGTCTAAAAACCTGATGGTGTGCTGCCTATACTGAGAGTGCACTTGCCATTTTGCTACAAAGCACCCAGAATGCACTGCGGTGCAACATCTGTGGTCATTCCCTATTATTATATTTCCAAAAAATAGAAACACTGCAATATATATATTTATTTATTTATAAACACGAAAACTTGCCATTTGAACGTGTCCACAAATTTTATGCCAAATTTCATTTCATTTCAGGGCTTAAAGTGTGAAATAAATAAATACGCAAATTACCCATTTATGAATCAAAGTTGATGATTTCAAACTAAGATAGGCCTGTCACAATAGCAAATTTTGCTGAGCGATTAATTGTCTCAAAAATTATTGCGATAAACGATAATGTTGTTTGAAGATCTTTTTACACTGATTTAATGGAAATGATGTAATAATGCATGCGATTTCCTGCCAAAGATAGATACACTTTATTTTCAAAAGAATATTTAACACTGGAACTGATAAACAAAATAAACAAAACAACCAAAAACAAAAATAAAATGGATTCTCAGTCTCCATTAACAAAAAACTCACTTGGAAAAAAAAACTAAACATAAAGCCAAAGTGAAAATAAATACTGCATTCAACCAAAAGAGTGCAGATTATGAAGTCTGTATATTATGTTGCCCTTCAGTAATAATTAGATTTAAATAGAGAAAATGGGCACATCGACTACCTGATGCAATAGTTCACACTACATGATTTTTTGCTCCTATTTTTCCCCATACAACAATCTTAGAACGTTGGTCTTTCTAAGATTGTGTGGTGTGTTACGGTAGATCGTCATTGCCCTCCGATCTAAATCAGGGGTTTTCACCGACTGGGCTCTTAACTCAGCCTGTTGAATGTGACAGGTAGCCAATCAGAAAGCGTGGATTCTCCTCCTGCTTTCTGAGGGGAAATTACGTCGGGGAATCCCAAACAGCTGACATGGCGCAACCCGAAGTCCAGTGGACATTGGGGATGATATGTGGAAACAACATTAATGTTTATTCAACATGCAAAGAATATAGAAATGACAAGGGGAGGAGTTGGAGCGAAATTGCTACCGCAGTTGATAAACCCGGTAACTTTTCAGCTGTTCTTCGTTAACGTGACGTAAATAGGTTCTAATGATTTTCATTCGGTCAGGACTGACACTAGCCACATGCATTGCAGGTAGATTGTAGTAAAGCATTGATTAATGTCTGGTTTTAAAATTAGTTCACTGAACTTGTAGCCATTATTTTGTGGCCATTGTTGGACACCACATGGCAGGAACAAACCCGATCGAACCGTTTTACCTAGGATTTCTGTCGGCTAATGTTTGGTCTCTCAGGTTTTGAAAATGAGCCGACAATCGGCCGACAGCTCTAAGATCGTGCAGTGTGCGCTGGGCTTTACACTAAGGAAATGAGGAAGGGAGGCACCGGAGTTGAGCCTTTTTTCATTCAGTCTCATTAGCTGAAAGAGAAAAAGGTCGGAAGAGACGATAGTGCCGATAATTAAAATGACGTCGATAGTTTTAATTTATCGTACGATTAATCGATTTATCATTTATCACGACAGGCCTAAACTAAGATATTCCTAAGTGAAGCTAAACATATTCTGGGAGTGGCACATGTCACCCGAGATGAATCATTTTCATTACTAAACACACAAAAGTTGGCACTTTTGCTACAACAGGAAAGCACAAACCAAAACACTACATTATGTGGAAATATAGAAGTTATCCAGATTTTCTACCTTCAGCAGGGCTGATGGCGCCTCCTGCTGACTCGCTTTGGGAAACAATGGTAACTTTAATCTTTGCTCTCTTGGAGGCCTTGCTGGGCGTGGGACTGGGTGTCTGCCTCCTCTTGCCGTGAGGACGTAGTTCATCTCTGTCCAGGCCTTCCAGCTGATCACTGGTCACTGGAACTGCATGGGCAAAGAAGCATCAACACACAATGACAGAAGCACTGAGGCAACCTGGGTTAATAAGGGTTTAATTCCTTTGCCAGGGAAAATAAGATCATTTTTACTATAATACAACATTTCTATATATTTTTGTACTTCTAAACTGGTACTTTATTTGAATTTACATGAAGAACTAAGTGGAAGAGAAAAGACCAGAAGACAGAAAAGAGAAGGAGAGACAGATAGACAGATACTTACCAAAAATACAAGGAGGGGTGCCAGGAGGAAGATTTTTCCTCACAAGCATGTTTTGTTTCATAAAAGCAGCAAACTGAGCTGGAACGAATCGGAAAAAAGCCAGAAAGGAAAGTTGCAGAAGGAGAGGAGACAAGAGGATGAGAGGAAAGCATTTCAGTCACGTTCCATCTGACCCCGTCGGATGTCGTGACACGAGAAAACACGCTGCAATCGTTTTCACATCTCGCATACCACGGCGTCTGCTTGTGCAAAGTTCAGCCAAAGTTGAGGCGATTAACTTCCAAAAATATTTAAACAAAGGGAGGGTTGTTTATGCTCAGGTACCAGGAATGTGAAAGCTTACAGAGTGTTTTAAAGCATCCAGAGTTGGGAGATTAACTAACCTTGAGCCTGCTTGTGAGTGAGCACGGTGCCAGAGCGCTGCATGTGCGTCTTGAGGAGCTGCGTGGCTGTGATCAGGCTGGACTTTTGTGCTGGAGACAGACCAGAAGTCTTCGGTTTGGGGCTGGAGGTGGGGCTGCTGCAGACGCTGGACAAATCCTGAGAGAACAGAAGACATACGCCACAACTCTGAGTCAACTGAAATATCCAGGATTTATTTTATATAGAAGAAAACTGAAGCTAATTATCAATTTTTACACTCTTCTCTTGCAGGAGAATAGGGTCACCAACAACAGTGCTCCCAAGTTTAACTGTAAATTATTTATCTTGGCTTCTGTGTCTGGTGGATCTGTTGCATTCTATTGTTTGAAAGAAAAAAAAACATTTTTACTTTAAGAAACAAAAATAGATGTTCACTTCACTTCATCTGAATAAATCTAAACAGAATATTGGGTAAAATTTTGACAATTGGCTTTGAAAAGAAAAAAAAACATTTTAAGAAAAAATCGTTAATGTTTTGGTATAAGGAAACATTTATGTTTAACCAAAACTTATTCTCACCACACCTCTAAACATAACTAGCATAGCTCAGTACTACTGAAAAAAGTGAGGAGCAGGAAAATGTCCTCACATTCCACAAATGACCTCTGTGGTGAAAATGGTGATAATTGTCATGTGTATGTAATTTATACAAAAAACACAGACCAAAACACTAAACCCCCATGCACAGAAATCCTATTTGTAAACTGTAATTGACTGTTTCAATTACAAATGTGGGCAAAACTTTGGCGATATTCCGCTAATTTCAAAAACCCCACAATCTGCAGTTGCTGTGTTTCTATTAAATAAGAGACACAAATCAGTTTTGCAAAATACACAAATTATGAGACGACCAAAAAAAATAATCACCTCATCGTAGCGCAAAAACTTTTTTTTCCAAAAACTTAACTTGTTTATTGTTTCCCAAAATTGTTCAAAATGTTTCCATTAAACAAATTTATTTCTGCAATTCCAGTTTGTGAAATTTTATGATCAATGGAAGCACAGCTACTGTACAAATACAGGATTGTAACAAACCTCTGAACCTGAGGGTGAAATGGGAACTCTAAGAGCCGGAGACGAAGGTCGACCTCTCTCCACGTCAAAGGGAAGCTCCCGTCGAGGCCGCTTCTTCTTCTCCGTGTCTAGGTCTCTCATCTCTCCGGAGCCGTGACTGTGGCCCTCTGCCCGGGCCAGAACCCCTGACAGAAAGTCAGCTATCTCATCCTGAATGCAGCGGTCCACCATCGTCTGCGTCAAACCTTCCGACTTCATCTTAGCCGAATTGATTCTGTGGAGAAATTCATGGATTTTTTTCAAAAACAGAAAGTGATGTCCAAGGTGCAGCCACTTTAACTCCTTACAGTCTCTTTGCCTCACATAAAGTACAATTTTTTTTTTTAAGAAAAAATACATTTATTTAGTGAAGAAAAGTTTGATAACTTGCATAAATCTGCAATGTGAGGCTTACTTAATCTCTTTTCAGACATCAGCTGTGACTTCTCAGCAAGAGAAAAATAAACCCAAACTATTCTGTCGCCTCTGTTCTCTTTGGCGATTCATCCACAGACCAAACTGAGCCAGCTTTGTGCTGCTTACATGCAAAAATGTTGCCGTCGTAGAGCAACTGAGTCACTGCAACATCAGGAGAAGCCCGTTCCAATAATACACAGAGACAGTGTACAAACCAGCACATTAACGCCCCCAATGAAGCAGCAGCGAAACTCAATGACTGGAACGCTGCTGCTTCAGCTGAGCAAAAATTTGAACTAAAAACTGCAAGTGTCAAGAGAAGTGGAGTTTTGATGACTACACCGAGCCCTCTGTGAAAACTGAGGATGAAGAATCTGCATCTTCACATCCCAGACGAACTTCTTCTCTTTCTAGGGGATGAGGACGGCGAACTGCAGGAGGGTGATGGACTCCCAGCATGTGAAAGGTCTGACCTCGTGGAGGGGGTGTCAAGAAAATCCGAGCTCATCCCACTTCCCCATGCTGGAGATTTTAGTTTAACAGTAATAATAAATAAAGTTATCTTTAAAATGAATCACTCAAGTGACATCAAGGCCCAGCAGTAGACTTAAGTGTCAATAAAGTTAGTTTAACAGTAATAATAAATAAAGTTATCTTTAAAATGAATCACTCAAGTGATATCAAGGCCCAACAGTAGACTTAAGTGTCAATAAAATAAATCTAGTTGTGTGTGTTGTTTTTGTCTCATGCAAACTTTGCTTTAATTCTACTTTTTTCTATCTAATCATAAGAAATCATAGTCAGTCAGAGAGATTCATGAAACAGGAAAAGCAGGTTTCCTGGAAAAAGAGGAAGTTTCCAGCCTGCAGATTTATAAAAATAGCTGAGACTATTTTAAAGCATGAAAGTTTTAAAAAATTAAATCTAAACATTTTGAGTAATTTGATAAGATTCAAAGTAAAATACTTATATTAATATTGATTTACTTGTAATAATACTTACACTTATATTTGTGAGAACACTTATAAGAAAAACAAGCAAATGTAACTTTGGTATCAAATAATTAGAATAATAGATTATTCTTGGTTTCTTTTCAGAAAACATCTGTAATAACTCACATTAAGATTATAATAAGAGTAACTAATAAGTTATGGTTATAAAATCATAAATGAATGCTAAATCAGAGAAGCTAAAGAAAATAAATGTGATATAAGTTATGGTTATAAAATTATAAATGAATGCTAAATCAGAGAAGCTAAAGAAAATAAATGTGATATAAATGTGATTTTGACATTGAACTTGAAATGGTGTAAAAGGTTGTAAAACTGCAATTAAACATCACTGATATGTTGGAGGTAGATGGTAGGTGAAAGGTGACAGGAAGGGAAAAAGGGGAACTAACAGGAGAGCAGAGATGATCAGCACCTTATATGGAAACAGGAGGTTGAGCAGCCCTGAGACATTGGCACAGACATCATGACATGATGTCTCTTAAGACAGTGACGGATATGAGATCATCTGTCTAAGCAGACAGATGAACCCTATATAAGGTGGGTGCAAAAGAGGAACCGTTCGTTGGATCCTCCGGGCAGCTTCGAGCCAAGATCGAGATGGACAAAGAACTCTGCAGCTGAAGAAGAGCCAGGGCCACGGAGCCGGAGACTGTCCTGCACACGGAGACCAACCCGTCAGGCCCACAATCTGTGGCTTCGAATCGCACTTCTCTCATCGGCTGGGTTCTGACCCCAAAGACAAAGATGAAGACAAAGACAAGGAAGAAGAACTGGTGCCTTTTTTCCTGCCAGCACCAAGTCCTGTGTGACCTCAGCATCCATGCGGGGAAGAAGTTCATCGGACCTACAGAGATCCCTGCCTTCGTCGATCAACTTCCTCCTCCTGCTGCCGCACCTTCTTCGTCGTCGTGCCAGGTCTGGGGTTCGAGGCGCCAAACTCCGTCCGTCTCGCTCTAAGGTTCCTTTTTTAGTTCTCAGTGTCAGCAGTAGGGAAAGATAGACTAGATGATTGATTTTACTTATTTGATTATTTCTGCTACTGAATTAAGCTGTACTGACCCTTGCAAAAATGCCTTACTAATAAAATATTTAGCATAAAGAAAATCTAAAGATGTTGTGGACATTCAGTTAATGAGTCACCTTAAAGTTCTTTGATGGTTGTAAAATAGCTGTGATGTTTGATTCTGGAGAGGAAAAAGTGGAAAATGTTTTTAGGTTGCTGGTAGCCCATATGTAAAACAACATCCTTGGGACTCGACCGAGTCACTAAAACCTACCTGGTTCAATAACAAATGCAAGTTGCAAAATAGAGAACGAGCGACCGTTAACAGGTGTGCTCTGTGAAACTAGTTGGCTGTAGGCTGCTCAGTCTGGCTAATTCACAGGGGGAAGAAGGGTGGGACACCTGGATGTAGGCCGTCAGATAACCAGGCGAATCGTTTCTCGAAACCAGCTTAAACAGAGTTTACTTCAGTTCTGGACAGGGTAAATCCCAGCAGATTTAGGAAACTCAACGTACCCGTTAGACGGAGAGCTGGTAGCACATCTCCCCTCTCAGAAGAGGAAGTACGAGAGTGAGAGAGTAGAGACAGAAAGGAGGGGGGGGGTGTTGCGCAACAACGAGCACCTCGCCTTCACGGACACACAGAGGTTCAAACGGATCTTTGTTTCACCTTTACAGCGCTACCTGTCCTGATCCCAGATCAGATATTTGGGATTATAAAGCATTCACCCGGATTAATAAAAATGTTTCAGTTTAAAATGAATTGGGCCCAGTTTAAAATCCTATAGAAGTGAAATGATCTCTTCTAATCCCCATTTTTCAATATACGTGTTTATCTGTTAGTAACTGAGAAAACAATACAATCAGTGAGTTAGGCAAAATCTGATGAGTTGTAATGAGTAAACCGCAGATAAAAAGATGATCAGCTAAATGTAAATCAATGCTAAAGCCCCACTCTTCACAAAATAAAGGTCAGAGTAAAATATCTCTTAGAAAATTTAATGTGAAACTCTGGGAACTCTAAACTTTCATTTTCTGACTTTTCAAGATTACATAGATTATTAAATATCATGTTGTTCTTGACAGATGGTGATAAAAGACCATGTACTTTCAATAACAACGGGATAAATAACAGATAAACAGCAGATAAAATGTAGAACTGCAAAAAATATTGCAACAACAACATCAGTATGTGCAATATTAATATCGCAGCGGTGTGGGCCAATATATTCCAGGTGTGTATGTTGATGCAATATGCAGTTTCACAGCAGTAGATGCCCACATTTAACAAAAATGACAGAAAGTTATTTTTGGCATTAGACAGTTAAAAATAAAAATCTCTTGATGCTGGTATATCTTCACATCAACTGCTGCATGTTTTTTCAAAAAGTCATGCACTGATACCACAGTCTCCCCGCATTGTGATTCTCTAAGCTCAATATAACAGAGAAAGAATTTTAAGTTAGCTAACGAAGAGGCGTCAAGCTGCCTCTCTAGGTGTAACAGAACCAGTAAGCTTTAAACCGGCTCTTGCACCAGTTTAAACATAGAGCAGGACGGTGACCAACCTGAGGTTGTCGTCTGCTCCTCCGACCACCACCAAGCTGTTGTCTGCCCTCAGCTTCTCTCTGAACTCCTCCATGCCATCTGTGGTGCACTGCAGCGCATTCTGCCCAACCACAAACAACACGGGGGTCTTCATGTCCAGCAGCGGGTCGTCCACGTCCTGCAGACCAGCAACACACCAGCAGCTCATCACAGACCTGAATTCAAGCTGACGTTTGCATACTTTTTAACGGTGAGTACGAGGATAGTTGAGGTCTCACCCCTCTTGGTCCGTTGACTGTTAGGAGCGGAAAGCCGAGACACACGACAGCCGTCAGATACTCCATGAGGGATACCTGGCAGAAAACAACAAAAAAACATAAATTTACACATCATGATGCATGACTGTGGTACAATTCTTCAACTCTTACATGACAAGCAATAAGCGCGCCAGCGTTCCAGCCGACCAGGATGATGGGCTTGTGTGGGAAGTGACTGTGAACCTGTTGGACAAAGTTTACGGAATAATATCATTAAAAACATTTTATAGCATATGTGGATCTGCACACGTGGTGAACTGGCAAATCATTCTTATCCTGGTTTTAGAGCCGTAGATTTTATCGATAAAAACAAGGATTTTGTTAGGCTAGTCATAATATTTACAAACAAAAAGCAACTTCTTAATATGATATTTTGATGGGTACAATTATTTTTAATGTACATCTTAAAAACACCGATAGGAAGCAACCACACAGTGATAAACACATATATAAAGACACACCTCCATGACTTTGGCTCTGACCGTTCCCAGCATGTGCTCCAAACACTGTGTGATTCCAATATTGGCCCCACTGTTCACATGAGTGTGCACCGGGATGACCTGCAGTAAAAACAGCACTCATTAAAACATTTATCTGCAAGGAAAACAAAATGACTTCCATTCCAAATGGAAAACTAGAACAGAGAGAGATTTTCGACCTTTCCCAGGCAGGAGAGCTGCGACTGCCAAAACCTCATTCTCCGTGAGGTGGAGAGAGACGGATTTGTTGGGCTAGACGGCGCGATGAGGATCAGAGGAGACCCAGGAAGCTTGCACTGCAACATACAGATGGATGGAGAGTGGATCAAGTCACATCTATCTGAGCAACATGCTGCATCTCGCAGTATTAGTCAAACATTAGTTTTTTTCATACAAAATTGTAGTAAAACACATTTAAGTTAAAACTATGGCTGTGTGATGTAGGGGAAATATGCAATAACAAATAAATGGTTTTATACCAACTACAGACCCAGATAAGTCGCTGCTAGAGGATTTCTGACTCAACAAGCATAGGAAAAACTTTGTTGTAATTTATTCAAGACTTGACCACTACTTACACTGAAGAAAAAAAAACACATCCAATAAATACTTCCTTTCTCATTAGTCATGGATTTTACCGGTTTGTTCTGCGAAAGAACTCCAACAGCAGGATCCCAGGGACGCTTCAGCAGCAGAGACAAAGCCTCCGCACTCGGAGCTCCAGTCTTTGCAGACGGCAGTAGCATTCTGTCGATGAGCGTCGGCAGCTTCGCGTAAACAGAAAAATCAAAATTTAGCTCTCTGATCAAGCAAGTAATGAAATATTACATACACCAGCTCAGATCTTGGTGTATTATATACACCAAGAGCTGGTGACCAAGGGGTGACTAAATCATACCTTGCTTTTTAAAGTTTGCAGCACATCCAAGTAAGCAGCAAGCATGGGGAGACTCAACGACTCGATCAGCATGGTGTGCAGCCATTGCGTCAGCTTGGTTTCCCAGTTCACGCTGGCGAGCGCGTGTCGCACCTTCCTGGCACACTTGTCTACAGCTATCCTCCGCAGAATGGGCTCGTTGGAAGCCTAAAATGTACCAATGAAGAAAAAATGTGTCATTACTGATCAAGTGCAGCATTTCGGGGTCTTTCGTCTAAATACCGAATCCAGAAAATCGCAACAACTTTTACTCACACAAAAACTGAAGTTTAAGGCGATTATAATATTCAAGCACAGAAAGAAAAAAAACATTTTGATGCGTTCCACACAAATTAACAGTCTAAAGTTGAAAACTAATACAGAAACAACAGCGAAGAAAAAAAAGGTTACATTTTCATTGGCCAGTCGTGCCAGTCTTTCTCCCTGAAGAGCTTTAAGGACTTTATTGAACAACTTGTTCTGGGTCACTGACCAGCCCGTCCTGAAAAAGAACAATGATCTCAAAACACTGACCTGCTGATCGGTGTGTTAGACTTATAAGCTTCAAATATGGCAGTAGAAGTGATCAATAAGCAAGTCTGATTACTTGTTTATATGTTCCTCCCAGTCATCTGGAGGTGGGGGGCCATCGGCGGCTGTTCGAGCAAACAGGACATGTCTCTCACACTCCTTCATCACACTCTGAGCCTTCTGGTTGTCATACAGGGGAACAGGTGTTGGTGTGATCGTTTCCACATCTATTAGGGAATCCGAGTCTCTGTACGGAAGAAAACAACAAAGGAATCGTACGAGGAACTGTTTAGAAATGATTCACCCTTTAGAGTAAACAACAAAGTAGCCACGTGTCTATTTCCTTAGAACGCTTAAAACTTTTTTTATACTCACAATAAAGTCTCAGGTTGACGGCGCGGAGTGACAAACAGCGTTCTTGTGGGCCGAGCGCTGCTGGCATCTGGGTGAGCGTTCCATGGTTTGGCGTAGCTGTGGTCCAGAAACACCAGGTCCAGCTCGCGTTCGTAGGCCGACAGCTGGAAAAGCAAGGACGTCCCCATCTTGCGTGCAGATGACTGTAAGTCCTTATCCCCGCGGTGCATCTTCTTCCTGAGCCACGCCTGGCCCAAAACAGACCCCAGCCACTGGTGGGGTGTTTAGATGAATCTGGAAAAGGAGGAACAGGAGAGCGTTTAGAGATGCTTGAAGAAATAAGAAAATAACTTTTCTCTTGTTTTACTGCCTACTGAGGAATCAATGTCAAACTTTGTGTTTTGCAAAGTTATGTAGACCACTATTATCCTCGCTGCGATGGCTTCTGAGGGAGAAATCCTCTGTGACTTTTCAGAGACTAGTCAACAATCTTATTCTACCCAACCCAGCACTACTGCTCTTCTCGCCGAAAGACAGACGTTGCACATCCAGCTTCTTGTTTACAAATTTCACTTCTTATGTCGGTCGATTTATCCCAACTGTGTTCAATGTGACGCATTAAGCACACACTGAAAAGCACATTAATACAAAATAAATGACGATAAACTGAAACCACAAATAAAAAGTATCTTACAAAAGTAAGAGACCTCATCGTATTGGAGGTGAAACAAAGAAAATAGAGATGACTATCAAAGCATTAGACAGTACAGATTTAGATCATATTATAATAATCTGAACGAACTAAATTGGAGATTGTCCCACTAATAGATAACAGAAGGTCAGTTACTATTAGCAACTTTCCAGACACTTTATTGGTAACTATGTCAAATAACAATATGTAGTGTAAAACTGAAGTTTCTATTCAACAAAACTACATTTGATTTTTCCAAAGCTTGAAAAAAAATGTTAATAAAATAAATATTCAACTCCATAGGTCTAAATGTAAATTGAGAAACGTAAACAAAACAAAACACAAATAAATCCAGATGTTCTGCCTTTAAGATGCAGTCGCTGTTCTAGTTCTGAACCTGTACACCTGATATTGGTGTCATTTTAAACGTAATACATACACACGCACGTCGTACTTATAAAAAGTTATATAATAAAGTTATATGAATATTAGGTTATGACCTTAGATGTGATTTTCTTTAAACTACCATGCTGTCAAGCCTACATTTGTATCCACAGCTTCAAACATTATACATGGAATCTTGTCAACCCAGAAAATGATTTACTATTCATGCTGTGTTAATATTCTGGCACACGTAAATCATAAACAAATGCTCAAATTAGGAAAATGTTCAGTCACTATGTGTGTCTGAGAATGCTTCGGCCGTCTTAGAAGCAGTAAGTGGAATTAAGAGAATAATTTTTAAAAAAGCCAAAAAGGCTAAAGTAATAAGCCAAAACACAAATTGAAAAAATTGTCATAATAAACAGCTTCAGTCACTGCACGTAAACGTATTTGCGTTCTTTGTAAGATTAAGTAAATCATGATAACCCCCACCGAACAGTATCGCACTTTTAGTTTAAGTAGATATTTAAAAATACAAAACATTATTAGCTTGAACAGGCTAAAGGGCTCGAGTGGGTTGGCCTAGCAGAAGGATGTTAGCATAGCAAGCTAAAAGCAAATACGTAAGACGTCGTTACAGCTTCCAGTGAAATATACCTCCTCATCTGATTAGATCATCTTTGTCGGTATGACTTCCGAGCCGAGTAAGTAAAAAAGAGGTTTGTATTAAACAATATGATGAAAATGTTGCAAGCAACATAAAACCACTCTGCGTAAAGCCCTTACTTTCTTTTGTTGTCTGGTTTGTTGCCTTGTCGCGCTACAATTCTCCCCCTTTTCCTCGCATTGATAACAGGCAGGACAGTAGAAGCTGAAATGTACCCATTATGGCAACCCAGTTTGTGGCGCCTCAGAGAGTGACGCAAAACATGGACTGGATCACTGCAGTGGATCATAAAGCTGGAAACTGGTCAAAAATACAAAAAAGTAATACAAATTAAACTGACTGTGTTTTTTTGGTGTGACAAGCATAAAGATTGGTGAGGCTATTTATACATTATTAATAATAATAATTGTCTTAATTTCTTTGTTCAACAGAATAACGGTATGACTTTTCACTTTAATTCATATCATCAGCAACATGTCTCTAAAATCATAAAAAGATTTAGAACAGGGTAATTCGAGGGCTCAAGCAGTTAACAGAACAACCCTCCCAAAAACTGTCTATTTTGCACATTTTATATATATATATATATATATATATATATATATATATATTTATTTTTTTTTTCCCCCAATGTGCTATGACCCCTTCCAGTAAATGAAGTAAACACTCCTATATTGATGTTTGATTCCAAAGGTCCGTGCAAAAAGCAGTATTTAAGAGACACAGTCCTCAAAGGAGATTTCAGCATGTATTTCTTTACCCGGACAGAGTCAAAACTGACAAATCACAGAGCCACAATGGTAAGTTTTATTTAACTATTTCCATTGAAAGTTCCTTGTGAGGGTTTCTAAAACTCTTGTTATATTTTTTATGAATTGTTTGCTTGAACTCTAAAAGAGCATTCATACATAAAAGGATTGATTATATTTACATAAAAATTGTATTCAGTTGTTTATTAAAGTGCACTGTGTGTTCTTAAATCTAAAGAAATATTTGGCGCTGGCTATGCTGTTCTGTGTCTTGATGTCGCTGTCAGACTGTCAGTGTATTTTCAAACTTAGGACACCCGGTAAAACGAAACATTCACATAATACTTATGGTTCTTATGATAAGGTTTCTATGCTTTAAATATTCAAACGCATATATTGGTTTTGTTTCTGCCAGAAGGAGAAAATCAGACCCATTGCCAGGATGGTGTGGATTTGACATGGCATCCTAAAGATACAAAATGGAGGAACAGTGAATGTCAAAATTGTACTTGTGATCAATGCTGCTATGGGTACGTGCAAATAAAATCCTTTATGAATATAAAAGAAGAGTTAGATTTACATGCATTTCATTGTTTCTTCTGCTTGCTGTCTGATTTCAGGTATGCAACTCCAACAAGATTCCCTGAAGATTGTGTTTCTGTGTTTGACCCGAAGGCATGCCAATATGTTGTCCACAAGAAAGACAACTCATCCGAGCTCTGTCCCATTTTTGCTGCTGTAGGAAAATAATGCAATTATTGATTCAGTTTATCTGAACATCCTAATGATGGTTTTATGAAATACTAAGAAGATCCTTTAATCTAACTTTGTAAAGGACCTTCACATGACTACTGAAAAAAATTAATACAAAAAATGTACTTGTGACAATTTACACATTTCAGCTCAGCATGGTTGTTATGTGTTTGCACAAATAAAAGATGTTTGACCTTCTGAAATCTAACTATTGATTCAAATATTTACTCAAGGCTGACAGTTTCATCTCCAAAAGGCACAGTGACATAGAAGGCCAAGGGATTAAACCTCTGATGTCCAAAACTTTTGCTAGGAGTGCCATAAATATCAAGTTGAAAGTGATCATTGGCCAAAAACATTAGATACAAAAAACAATTTTACTGTAAATTATTATTTTTTTAACCAAACAGTAAGCTAAATGTGCCATATATTAATGAAACAAAGTAATTTGACTAAAGTATAATAACTGTAGATCCACAATAGTGTAATTTTATTTGTCTTAATTGTCTTCTCTCTTGGTTTAAAAAACTTTAGTTTATGCCCAGCAACAAAAACGGGACATTGAGAATTTTTTGTCCAATGATAACTGTGTTTAGACAAGTAGGTGCTTATGTCTGCTTTGCTGAATGTTTGTGGTCCTTTATAAAAAAAAAACTAAGAAAGGAAAACAACAGTTTCAGTTTCAGTAAATCATTGATTAGCAGTGGCAGCCAGATCAAGGCTGAAAGGACACGGCAAAGACATTCATCTCTGTGGATCTAATACTGTATGTTTTTCATTCCTAATAAACAGGGAGCACCATATACTGTATTTCTTTCAATGTAAGCATTTGCATTGAAAGAACGCAAATGCATTTGCAGTGAATAAGTAAGTTGTTCTGTGAATTAGTTAGACATGAATAAAAAACGTATTTAGGAGAATTTAATTAAACCTCATAGTAATGAAAGTGGGAACAAATATCCACAGATACTATGGGCCATTTTCTGTAGATTCAGTGTTTTTCACAGTAAAAAAGAAAATACAGAAATGTGCTGGAGTGCCAGCTGCTAAAACTAGGTAATCTAGAAATTGCGTCACTTATTTGAAAGGAAGGAAGGAAAAAAGAAATTGTATAAATTCATACCACAGACACCAATGTTGATCATGCAACTGATACAAACATGCTATATTTTGCGATTTACAAGAAAACCTATGAAAGAAAGCAAAATATATATATTTTTAGTTTACACAAGCAGTAAAAAAGCCACAGTATGTGCAGTTGAAACCAGACGTTTACATAAACAGAATAAAAACATGCATTTCTTCTTTTCCTCAATGTCTGAAGTTAAATCAGGCCAAACTAATCTTATTTCATTCAGAATTTTTTTTTTTTAGTTTTTTAAATTAACGTTAAAATGTAGAAGTTTATATACATATGAACTTCATTATGACTGAAGTTCAAACTGTCAGTTCGACATTTATTATTAATGTTTTAGTCATTTCCTAGTCAGTGTGTTTCAGCATTGAATATCCACATCCTGTAACGTTTAAGTAAATGAGGCAGAACTCAACATGCAGTCAAGACAAGGGGATGGTTACCAAAAGGTTTATTAGACACTAAGTGATGATGTTGAAGTGGTCCTGTTAGATGTGGTTGTACTGGCGCGTCTGGAACACAAAAACAGAGATGAGTGTCGTGACTGGATGAAAATCAGGGAAAAACAAAAAGAGAGATTTACCAGGAGACAGTCAAGGTCAAAAACCAGAAACTCTTTGAATATTGGTGTCCGCCTCCAGCCGTTAACAGGTTCACTATGGACTGGTCCTTTTTTTTTTTATTTGCTAGCTCATATCTGGCCACTAAATACAGAAAGTATTTTTGATCCATATCATAAAGTTTGTACAAATGCTCTTTTTTCTTCATGAACTGTTTCTTTATAGGAAGAACACTTTGTTTTTTCCATCATTTCTGAACTGTGAGGATGTTATGGGGTAATAATCCAGAATAGATGATGTAAAACCAAAGAAAAAAAAAAAAAACCCTTTAAAGTTGTTCAGAGCACAAGACTCAAAGACTCTCACACGCTTGGGTTAATACCCTTTATAGGGGCGACTGTGGCTCTATGGTAGAGTAGTTGTCTTGCGATCGGAAGGTTGTAGGTTCGAGTCCAGCTTCCTCCTGTCGATGTGCCTCTGGGCAAGGCACTTAACTGATCTGCGTATTGGTGTATAAATGTGTGACATGTTTGTGAGTGAGACTGGGTGAATGTGACTCTAGTGTAAAGCGCTTTGAGTGGTCAATATGACTGGAAAAGCACTATATAAGTTCAGTCCATTTACCATATAACAAGCAATGAAAAAGAGAAAAAGTCATGTAACTTCTGAAATATATTTTACAAATAAGAAAATCAAGCAGCTAAAATATATTTCCCACTTCACTTACATGTTCACACATGATTTCAAACTCCTTCCAGGTGTTTCTTTTCTCCAGCTTGGTGATATTTAAATGAAATGTTGCAGAAAGCATTGACGTGTTGGGTGTTCTTTGTTTACACAATGGCAGGGCTGCAATTAGATAATTGGCATAGGGTAAGTGCTTAAGTGCCAAATCACACAGTGTTTGGTGGGGTCACTGCTGTCCACTAGGTGGCAGGAGTAGTCAGAAGATTATGGTGCTTTCACAACATTGTCCTCATCACTCTTCCCACTAAGATCCAGGAAAAAAGAGAGAAACACATGGAAAGTTTTTGCAAACACATCCAGGGTTGGAGGGTTTTTCTGTCTACATGGCACAAACAAAAGAGCAGCTTCAGATGTAGTTTGAGGAGCTTCTCTTATCCATGTGCCTGCTGCCTTGACCCTGCAGATGAGAGGGGGCCACCAGCCCCTCTGCTTTGTCTCAGTCTTCCTCTTCAAACACTGAACAAAACTCACAGCTTTCTCCTTGGATTACTGCATCTGAAAACATCAATGGAGGATTGACAGAAGATTCTGCAAAAAGGATTAATCCTTTCTCCTTTTTTTTGTCTGATTGTTATGAGATTTTCTCTAAGTGGAATGATGTCTCAGCGCTGGAGCAGGAGGCTCTGGTTCCCATTTGTGTTTGGTGCCACGCTGGTTCTGCTCACTGCTGTGGATGCTGGACCAAACCAGGACAGGAGGCAGGCTCAGCAGTCCTCATGCTTCGGAAGTTTTGACCTCTACTTTGTTCTGGACATGTAAGTTAGCCAACACTTCACCTGGCACTTTTACAGGGGGAGCAAATGGTTTCTGTTTACACATGTCGACTGATCCAGCTCAAATTGACAAGAATGGTAAATAATGTAACATAAATTTATCTCCAGTGACATTGCATGCAAGTCTTACTGCCAGTTACCCACAGCTCATATTTTCTCAAAGTATGTTACCTAGTTATACTCTCCATGGCAGCAAAGTGCAGAGTACATCAGCCTTTAACATTAATGATTTGTGATGTTTAACCAGTTGTGTTTTGTGCTCTAAGTGTAACATGTCAGTTTCGCTGCAGTAAATTTTCAAATGCTCTTTAATCACCAGGGAGCTACAATAACTAGCTTGTTAAGTTTTGACATGCAGACATCTGTGTTTGTCTAACTTGGACTTGACTCATCATTTTGTGTGTATGCATGTGTGTGTGTTTTGGTAATTCGCACCATGTAAGGCCCATTTTACCAACAAATAATTCAGAGGACCCACTGTTCCTTATGGGGTCCAAAGCCCAGAGACCATAAGAAGAAATGCTGTTGTAGGGTTAAGGGTTAGGTTTAGGACAGAGGTGTGAATTGAATTTAGGTTAGGTTTCAGGGTAGGCATGCACTGACAATGGTTGCATTTCCTGTAAGGGTCAGGGTGAGGTTATGGACATAAATAGAAAATGAATGGAAGTCAATGTAAAGTTCTTGAAAGACCCATGCATGTGTGTTTCAGCAATTTCAGTTCATGCTCAAATGTAGGTCACAACCTTTTCAGCAGCATTTACCATCTCCAAAGACATAGCAAACAGTCGCGGTAGATGAGCCATGCTAAATACAGCATTTTCTCATTTGTCAACAATTTGCCTACTGCTTTAATGCTTTTCACATGTTGTGATTTTACATTCACAAATCTCAAAATTGCAGTTTTATGTTATAGACCAACACTGAATAGTACTTAATTCTAAGGCTGAAGGGAAATGAGGGATGGTTTTTAGAGGTTTTTAAAAGTAAATTCTAAAATCTTCATTGATGCAGTGATGATTTTTCACACGTTTTACAAGTAAAAATCTAAACCGTGAAGAATTTATGAAAGAAGTGACTCAACCCCCTGAGTCTTTACTTCTTTTTGTTGAGTTTCCATGTCTTTTGAAGTGTGTTCTTGCTAACTTTGCAGCTTTAGAGAC
Organism: Xiphophorus couchianus; assembly: GCF_001444195.1. Classification (NCBI taxonomy): domain Eukaryota; kingdom Metazoa; phylum Chordata; class Actinopteri; order Cyprinodontiformes; family Poeciliidae; genus Xiphophorus; species Xiphophorus couchianus. The sequence continues at coordinate 21,819,364 of NC_040239.1, forward strand.
TTTTATATTTGGTCCTGTTTTCTTTGTAATGTAACACAAGCTCAGTCAGATGGAATGCAGAACGTCTTTGGACATTAATTTTCAAGGAATGCCCCAGATTCTCAACTGGATTAAACTCTGGACTTTGACTTGGCCATTTTAACTCATGTAAATTTTTTGATCTTAGTTGTCTCGATGCACATCTGGTGGGCTACGCAGCGGCACAGTTGATAGCACCGCAGGAAGGTCTTGGCAGGAGGTCTTTCTGTATCGAGTTTGCATGTTCTCCATGTTTATGCATGGGTTCCCTCCAACTCCCTCCTTCCTGCGTGTCTCTTTGTTGTTGATTTAACAAAAATCGTTGGCTTACACCAACAATTTAGTTGGGCATTAGTTCTCTAAAAACACTCCTCCTCTTCCTGTATTTCAACATATTGTTTCTCCAAATGAACCTTTCTCTGATGTCCTTCATCTGCCCCCAATGACTTCTTCATCCTGGACACTACTTCTTACTCTCTGTCAGCTCTGCCTTTCTCCATTTTATCCAGATGTTGAGCCTCTTGGCACAGCTGCTCGAGCTGGGACTTGTGTCATGGTAACGCTGGAAAAATATGTATTGGGAAAACTCAAGGCCTTATGGTTTAAATGAAAGGCCGTTCGATAAGAATCAGCAGTGACAAGAACGCAAATGCCATAGGAACCTTCCCAAATGGTACTTTTCTTCCAGCAGAACAGGAAACAGCAGCCTTTGTCATGATCACAGTGCAAGGGAATGAAACCCTCAAGTTACAATATGACAGTGAAAAGGTCAGATGTGAGATTATTTAATTGGGGAGAAGACCGCTGCCATCAGTCTGACAAGGAAGTGATTACACAGTAACTAGAAAATGTTTCAGTTGCTTTTAAAGGATTTCTACAGAAACTGATACCTAAGTAAGTATGGAATCATTGATTCATCTTAAGGTAAAGCAGGTCTGAACAATTTAATGGATTCAGCTCCTTTTTCTGTATTTTACTAAGCACTGCAAAGAGAAATAAAAGTAAAAGAAGATTTCAACAAAACATGATAGGTAATCAGAATGCCTAACAAAAACATAAATGCATCATCCAATGGGATGCTTCTCTTCAACTTTGACAAGGAAACTGAACAGAGCTAATGGCAAGACGGATGGATGAAAACAATGTAATTATGCAAGAAAACCTAATAGACTCTACTAAAACTTGATACAGAGCATCTCTTTCCAGCAAGTCAGTAAATATACGTACAGCCAGAGCTACGATTGATTTTTTTAGAGCGAGAAATATTTATGCGTTCAAATGTCTCGATTGAGGTCCAGTCAATTAAACTGAGAATCATTGGCAAGAGTTAAAAAAGCGGATCACTTTTCATTCAATCGGTCTGAGCTTGAGAACAGTGAACAGCTATTTGGATCCGAAGATGAAAATAGCTGATAAAGACATAGGAAAAACACTTGTAGCTGTATTTGTAGTGAAGATTTGTTTTTCAAAGTGTTCATTCAGGGACATGGATCACATGTTTTAAAATGTTTTTGTTTAATCTAAAAAGCATGCATACTTTTTCTCCCTCTTCAGAATTATGCAAAACTTTGCAATGATAAAAAAAAAAGTAAAATCCCAATAAAAACAGGTAACATAAGGAAATACATCAAGGTCTATTTAATCCTTTTTGAAGGCACTGCATACTATCCTCTATCACTGTCAACTCCTTAGATGCTCAAACAGAGGCTGAAGCATATTCTGCTCATGTTAAGTTGTCTGCTCTCTTCTCAGATCTGGAAGTGTGCAGAATCACTGGAATGAAATCTACAGTTTTGTTGAACACCTGGCACATAAATTCATAAGGTAATAGCCCAGTGTCAGTGAGAAAGTGGCTGGTAAGACCTAATTACTGATTATTTTCCTGCTCTTCTCACCTCAGCCCACAGTTGCGGATGTCCTTCATTGTGTTCTCCAACGAGGGACGGATCTTGATGAGGCTGACAGAAGACAGGTGGGAGGAGATGTCCCGAACTTGCTGATAATCCTTTGCTTCTCTGCCATACAGCTAAAGGAAACAGTAAAGCTGCAGATTTGGACAGATGTGATATTTATGACACACAATTTTTATGACCGAGCAGAGAATCCAGACAGATACTTTCTCTTGCTCTGATAGTTTTGTCAGTCGGGGCACGTAATTTATCATTTGATTTTGACATATTGTGAACAGTTCATGAAGTTATATTTCCTGAGCATTCAGACCATCTTCTCGAAGGTTTAATGCTTCCGTCATAACTAATGTTGGTAGACAAACACGCTGCAAGAAACACAAAATGGTGACTATCTGTAAAGTGGAAGAAAACGTATCCAAGTGTTTTTAAATACCTTTACAAAGAAAAATGTGAAAAGTGTACTTTACGTATACCTTCAGCCTCCTTTGCCCTTATGCTACTATATAAAATTAGTAGTAAATAGCATATCTCTGGAGGATTTACAGAGATTCATATATCAAATGGAAGAATCTGGACAGCCACTCATTGTGAACTTGGCATATTTGGTCGTTATGGAGGAGTAGCAAGACAAAATCCATTGGTGAAAGAAAGTCATAAGAAGTCCTGCTTTGAGTTTTTTGAGGAGCCACGTAGAGATACAGAGAATCATTTAAGAAAGCAACATGAACAATTTACCTCCTGCATGCTGCATTTTAAGTCTAATTTTATCTAGTCGCTGTTTTTTGTCCAGTTTTCTTGCTTGACTGGGTCTGGTTTTGTTAATAATAATATCTGTCTGTTGATTATTGTCTTGTTTATTTTTTCTCTTCTTAATCTTTGCTTCTTTTAGTCTCTTTTCTTCACTCTGTATTTCTTGTCCCATTCATCTGCTCAGGACTATAAATGGAAATGACATCAATGGCTAAATTCTGCACCTTTAGTAATTTTAGTCCTGTTTGTTAATGCTATAGTGTCCCATTTTCAATAAATAAAATAAAATGGAATTAAAAAAAATCATGCAATAAATGCTATGCTTCCATCCCCTCCATCAACATGGTGTTGGGAGCATCATGCTTTTGTGATGCCTTTCTATCAGCAGGGACATAAAGCTGGTCAGATTTGATGGAAAGATGAATGCAGCTAGTTAAAGCACAGTCCTGGAAGAAAATCTGTTGGATGCTGTAAAAGACGTGAGACTTGGGATGAGGCTCAGTTTCCAACAGGATAGCAAGCATAAACATTCAATGCTACTTACACTGGAATGGTTTAGATCACAGGTGTTAAACTCCAGTCCTCGAGGGCCGCAGTCCTGCAACTTTTAGATGTGCCTCTGCTGCACCACACCTGAATAGAATAATTAGGTCATTAAGGCTCTGGAGAACTGATCTACACAAGGAGGAGGTAATTAAACCATTTCATTCCAGTGTTTTGACCCTGTGGCACATCTAAAAACTGCAGGACAGCAGCCCTTGAGGACTGGAGTTTGACACCCCTGGTTTAGGTCAAAGCACAGGAATCTGTTAGAATGGCCTAGTCCAAGTCCATATTTAATTCAAAATTTCACTGACTCTTTTCATCCAGCCTGACTTGAACTATTTGTAAAGACAGGTAGACACAACTATCAGTTGGTGGATGTTCTTTCACCACACAATCATGCAGTAATTTGGTTCAGATTTTTAAGTACAATGCAAATAAAATAGTCTGTAGTCTAAATGTGACAAAATGTGTCAAATGTTTGACCTTTACTGCTAGTTTTGCAAAACCTCATATGTACTGATTGGATTGTACACATCTGCTACACATTGCTTGTATTTTCTCAAAGGACTGCTTTCATGGAAACTATAATTCTGTGACCAAACTTAAGTGTGTCTGGCTTCAGTGTGGAGATAAATCAACAAATGAATCTGACAGAATAAATATTTCTGATCATATAGCATTATCTGTTCCTCTGGGTTTCTGCACAGGGAACGTATCCGTAAAGGTCTGGAGGAGCTCCAGGCAGTTCTACCAGGAGGAGACACTTATATGCATGAGGGCATCCAGCGGGTAAGTGAACAGCATCCAGCTCAGAGATAACTCAGGTCTTACCGCTACGACGGCTCCAGAAACAGGAACCACACAGTGCAGAGCTCCTGCATGGTTCCTGTGTAAGAGCAGGAAGGGGCTTCACTTTATTCACTGCTTGTTTCACTGTTTCATGCAGAATTGTCTTTTATTTTTACAGGCCAGTGAGCAGATTTACCATGGAAACACAGAAGGTGGGTTTTATCTGTAGCTAACAGAAGCACAACTCGGCTCCAAGAGGCAGCTGAGCTGAGGAAGGATGTTTTGCTGTCAGATTTTTATTTTTACAAAGCTTCAAAGTTGGAAAATATTTCGCCTCTACTTTCTGCAAATTATTTTGATTTGTCTTTTAAAATGTCCCATGTGGAAACAAAGTCCTGGCTGAAGTGATGGTAAATAGTTTTTACTCTCTTTCTTGGATTAGCCTTCAGGATAACTTCAAGTTTTGGCCACAGCTGTAATTCATAATTCAGTCTGTACAAGTAGGCCTGAAACCTTTTCTATTTTTATGAAACACAAAGCTTACTACACTGTGAGGGATTCACATAGCACTTTTATCATTTTTGTGCATTGCTGTTTGTACCAGGGACATTAGGGAAACAGCATGAATTATGATCCTTTGTGTCAGAATTTTTTTTCCATTAAAAAAAAAAAATTTCTTAAGGCATAAAAAAAGGTAGGAACATTTTTTTGTAAAAAAATTTTTTTTTTTTTTTTTTATTGTTATGTGATCAATTGTAATTTTGTCCAAATACAAAGTTGTTATTTGAAAAATACATCAGTAGTATTGTTCCTTAGGGGTTATCTGATGTCACAATATTTTTTTTACTTGCAAGAGTCGTCTACAGTAGGAGGGACCGGGTCGGTTCTCATGCTTTTTTGTCTGTCGGCCATATTGTATTTAACAAAAATAATTTCTTGCATTTGCAGCTGATGGCCAGTAGTTGATGGTATATTTTATGATGCATTAGTGTCCACTTCAGTGGTCTGTGTGCATTTATAACATAAAAATCCACAGGAAGCACAAGAAAATGGCTTTTAGATAGCTGTCCACTGTAGTGACCACTATGCATGAAAGGGTTAAACTCTGTGTATGTCTTGACAGTTTTGACAATAAAGTGGAATTGAATTAGATTTTCTAAAATAGGAAATATACACCAAATATACATGCACACAATACATGATTAATTGTCCCATACATTGTGCTGTATCATACAATTTTGTAATAATTCTCAAACGTCTGTTTCGGTGTGAGTTTTCTATCACTCTTGGAACATCCAGCTGTGTCCACATTTCAGCAATTCAGGTGTTGATTTAAGATCAAAGTAAAGAATAATTCGGAAGTCCTCCTGCGTTATTTCATCCTCTATGTGCTACATGCTAGAGCATCTGGCAGTGAAACACTCCCTTTGCATGATGCTGCCACCACCGTGCTTACCTATAGATTGTTCATATGTAATTTTGAATACGTTTATTAGAGTTGGTACTCCCTCAGTCGTGGGTGATGATAAGATTCTGCATGGACTGAAACATCATTATCGTTCCAGCGTCTCCTAGATTATGATCAACCTGAGGGTTGGCTGTCTTTGGGTTGTTTTGAAACTTCCAATCCAACTGACCTGCATTTGTTCTCCTATAATATTAAGAATAAGATGAGCCATGATAATAACACATCTTTTTGATTGCTTCTGTGTGCAGGTTACCGCACTGCCAGCGTCATCATAGCTCTGACTGATGGAGAGCTTCTCGAGGACTTTTTCTTCTATGCAGAGAGGGAGGTGAGGCAGTGAAAACAGAGAATATGACAAACTTTAGCATGTGACCGACACACTAAATGAGCCAGATGAAAGTCTGCCATGACATATATCATCTTTCGTTCTCCCTGCTATCTGGGATCTAATGGTTTATCTGCTCCTTAGACCTTGCAGGCACTCCGCATGCAGCAGTCCCTCCATTCTTTGCTTTTATTGCTTCAGATACATGTTGACTAGCCAGGCTGATCTGAGATTCCCGTTAGCTGGAAATTAGCTTCTTGGAAATTACGGGGTGGGGGGTCTTAATGTCAGTAACTGTCAACTGCAAACTCCAGGGTAATAATTTTCTGTAAAATGAAGAATCAGACCTGCATATTTTGCCTGGCAGTCAGATAATAACAGTGTAACATTTATGTTATTAGGCTTTTGAGTGTTGTTATGCAGTAAAACAGTATTGCTTAACTGCTTGTCAGAGGCAAAAATCAATTTTAGAGATATGTTTTGGGTGATGCTGTGAAAGGCGGAGGTGTAATTGAAGCCAGGCATCGAGCTTCTTCCTGTTTCCACTGTGATTCTGTGTACATTCCTGACAGGCAAACCGCTCCAGAAGTCTGGGTGCCACAGTTTACTGCGTTGGAGTCAAGGACTTCAATGAGACACAGGTGTGTGGTTTTGAAGGGGTTTTTTGCCCCATGACATCAAAGCGTCGCCTTAAGTGAGTTGTAACTTCCAATGTCAGCGAAAAACAAACGTGTGAGCTTTGGAAATCCAAATTAAGCGATTTTATTTCTGCAAAGAATAAATAATTGCTCATTCAGGATTTGATGCTTGTTAGTTCGATTAATGTGTTGTGTCAAGGCAATAAGTCTTTTTTTTTACAACAATGTTGCATATTTTTCAATTTCTTTCAGCACGCTGGTTTTGTATTTTTATTAACACCAAGATTTTTTCCCCATTTTGTCCCATTGTAATAACAAGCATCAATTTATTTTATTGGGATTTCGTGTATTAGACCTACACGAAGTAGCTCATAACTGTCAGGTCAAAGGTAAGCAATGCATGGGTTTCTTTTTGACGCATATAAATCTGAAAAGTGTGGCATGCATTTATATTCCCTTCCTCTCAGTCAATAGTTTGTTCTGTTGCAGGGACTACAGGATCATGTTTTTTTGCGGTATGTCTCTTTCAGCTTTGCATATTTAGAGAATAATATTTTTGGTCCAACTTCTTTGGAAAATGACATATGCTCAGTTTGGATGTTTATTAAATCCTTCAACAATTAAACATACAGTGAAACCGATGTTGACAATATTAGTACTGTAAAGTATGCAACATTAAGTAGTTATACAGGGAAGGACTTGAGTTTTTAACATTTTCCCCCCTGAACCCATCCCGATCCTCCCCCCACCCTAGCCAGCAGAAGGAGCTAAAGCAAAAGAAAATATAGTAAAATAAAAATAAAATAATGTAAATAAAAAGTTCACACACACTGTATCTTTTATTTTTTTAAATAAATATATATTTTTGATTTTTGTTTTCCATTTTGGACCAATAGTATTTCAGCCTTTCCTCTCTGGTTTTAAGAACGGTTCCCACGTACTCTGATACGCCTCAATCTGACCGTTTATCTTGTGGATGAGTCGTTCGTAAGAGGCGGTCTCTGAAAGTGCCGCATACCATTCTGTATAGGTAGGGATATTTTGACCATTCCAGTGTCTTAATATAACTCGTCTTGCCGTGGTGAGGGCTATTTTTAACCATTGTGCCTTTTTTGTTCCTCTTTTGACCTTATAATCTAAGATGTTAAGAAGTTCCAATGTAGGTGTCAAGAGTAAGTTGGAGTTAAGGGTGCTGTTAATTTTTCCCATAACCTCCTGCCAATAAGAAATGAGGTTCGGACACATGAGGAACATATGAAGCATGTCTCCTGGACTTTGTTTACATCGCCAACAAATATCAGAGTTACTTATTTTAGCTCTAAATAGCTAACGGAACATTTTAATCTTTAGTCGATTTTCAGTGGGCTCAAAGAATGAACTTTGACTGGGCCATTCTAATCCATGAGTATACCTTGATCTTAATCATTTCATCCAGCAGAATAATTAGCCTTTTGCAGCCTCTGATAGGTTTCCTCCAGGACTGCAATGACTGTAGATCCATTCATCTCGTTATTAACTCTACCTAGAGTTAATAATGTTAATAAAAACATCTCAGTAGCATAATGCTGCCACCGCCATGCTTTATCAGAGGAAGGAGACTTAATTATGTTAAGATTAAACTGATAACCTCGAATGGGGGAGATTTTTTTCCACAAATTCTCACAACATATTTGGTTCAAAATATATTCCAGAGAAGTTATTTTTGTTTTGTTTTTATAACCCAACGGATTTTAATGTACGCCAAACAGCTCATATGACCAGAGCTCCTTCTCCCACATGTTCTTCTACATGTTATTGTGTCTCTTATATGGATTGTGTAAAGTGCAAGCAAAACTTCTTATAGCTTTATTTTTGTCACAGGCCAGATTTGTTGAGTGCAATTTCCCTGTCAATATACTCTTGCATAGCGAGTCTCTGCAGCTCCTCCAGAGCTACCATGGGCCTTTTGTCTAGTTCTCTATGAACTCCTTTCTTGGTTTGTCAGTTTTGGTAGACAGACATAACTTGGCAGGTTTGCAGTTGTCCCATAATCTACTTTCAGATGATTTATTAAACAATGTTTTGTGATCATGTTCAAATCATAAGATAATTATTTTAGTAGCCTGTCTGTTTTCATCATCTTCAAAGTTTTACCTCAGGTGTGTTGGTCTTCATGATGCTGTTTGGTCACTAATGCGCTTTAACAAACCCCAGAATCCCTCACATAACAACTGGATTCATATTCCACCTCTTTGTGTTAGTCTGTCACGAAATCCCAATGAAATACATTGAAGTTTGTGGTTGTAAATGAAAAATATTCACAGGGTATGAATACTTTTGGAAGGCAACTAAATTCTGACAGAGCAAAATCTTTAGTTAAGTAGAAGAAGAAGAAGAAGAATTACTTTATTTAGTAAGCAAATGTGCTAAAGCTGCAACCAGACCATCTACCCCCTGTCATTTGGAGCTGTAATGATTTGTTTCATTTCTAGTTGGCGAAGATTGCTGACAGTAAAGACCACGTCTTTCCTGTAAATGGTGGATTTGAGGCTTTGCAAGGAGTTATAGATTCGGTAAGCATTTCTCTGTTGCCACACTCACATTTACACAAAAAGCAGATTTTAATACCAAGAAAACAAAATGATTTTACTTAATTGGTCTTCTCATATTAGCCTCATATTTAGTTCCCCATTATTCCTTGAAACTATCATACGTCAGAACATGCATAACAAAGTGGAAAAGTTTTTTTTCTTTTCTTTTGAGAAACAGTAAAGGTCAGACAGCTGCAGACATCTGGATCAAATTAAGAGCAAACTGAAAGCTGCAGCTTCTTACCGGGATGTGTGTGTGTGTGTGTGTGTGTGTGCGTGCGTGCGTGCGTGCGTGTGTGTGTGTGTGTGTGTGTGTGTGCCACTGGGTTATGAATCAACCCTCCTCCTCTTTAGGGGTCACAGCGTACATGTTTCTAGATAAATGTGGGCCAGTCCTTTACAGCAGTTACTACACATGAACCTCAAAATGCCCCATGGTTCAAACTGGTTTACAGTGTGAAAAAAACAAACTCTAGTATTGCTGAAAGACGCAAATTGTGTTCGTTTTCTGTTTTTTCCCTCAGATTTTGAAGAAGTCCTGCATTGAGATTCTGGCAGCAGAGCCTTCCAGCATATGTGCAGGAGGTAGGACGGAAAAGACGAGGCTTTTCTTTAACTTCCTCTGTCTGTTTAATAACTCCCCATTCAAGAATGCTTTCATACCCCACAGCTTGACAAAGTCTGACCTTTTTCTGACATTTAAATGAAAACAAGGTATAATGGAGCCCATCATAAAGTTTAGTTTTATCTTTGTTTGTTTTTTGAAGGCGACAAAACACAAATCTGACAATAAATTATTCTCACTGCAACAAGTAAGAAAATAAAGAATGATTTTAATATCATATATTACTAAAGAAGAAGCAAATTAAGCTGAATTATATTTAACAACATCTGTTAACTTGACAGCCACATAATATCATTGTCACACTTATCATTATTTTTACAACTTTTCCTGCTTGGCTGTGTTCAGGATAGTAGCTGATTATATTTATCTCCATATCTAAAATTGAGAAATATGTAAAAAAAAAAAAAAAAAAAGTAATTGAAAGAAAGCGTGATAACAAAGTCTCCACCTCAAATGTGAGTTCATAAGGCTTATGAGACAAGAAGGGAAAAATATGTAAGACAGAGGTTTGTAGGCCTAATCCAGGCTGCTACCCAAAATCTCTCTTTGGCAACTTCAGTTTTCTTTAATTCCCCACAATTATGCAAACAGCCACTAGTGACAAAAATTGTAAACCAAAAATTACAGTCTATTGTATTGAGGTCCACAGATGTCAACAATTGTTTTGTTTTATTAGGGTGCAATGCAGTGGCAGTGGTCTACAGTAATGGAGCTATCAGGATGTTATTTAAAATTTTAAATCTATGTCACTCAAGCTCAAGACGTCAACCTGCACTCATTCATTTTTTTGCTTGCTCTAAAAGGTCCCTTCAAGCTATTTACTCATGTGTAGGTTAGAAGCAAGGTTAAAATGCTGTTATACAAGTTACCGTTTATTAGGTTACAACACTGACAAAAAGATAATGTTTTGCTGCAGCTGGTCATTGTAGGTAAACCTGTAGAATGAACATGAAAATAGTTTATTTAATGGAGTTAATTTAATAAATCAGTTCATACACATCAGTATGCATACTGACAGAAGACACGTAAGGTGTAAAAGCCATGATAAAACATCAAAATGTTTGACAACTTGAGAAACTTTGTGCTCACAAACAATGGCTGCGGTTGCCTTACTGGTCTGACTGATGACTGCACTGAAGCTATCTGCACACAGTGGCATGAAATGTGCTTTGTTCTCATTGCTTAGCTTTTGAGGTGTTCTGAATGTTAGGGAGAAAAGTATTTCCAGTGGGGAAACTGTTTTTGGTGGGCAACAATTCCTACTGTCCTATTGACTTTCCCTGGCCTTTGTTTCACAAGGGATTTTTGGGCAAAGAGTGCTCACTTCATTCTTTTCTATGGCACCAATAAATGGCTACACATCCACTCAATGTACTTTATACCTGTTTGATTTTTTTTAAATCAACAAAACAATTTGTTTTCTGTTTAAATCAGTTAGTTGTGCTCCAATGTTACATGCATTCATACAAGGTAACGGTCAATTTGTTACAGAAACAGGTTTTAAAACAACCTGTTTGTTTGGAAAAATAGTAGAAAGTCAACTGTGCTCTATTAAAATGTCATACTTTTAAGACTTGTAGATTTTTGGATGCTAAAATATGATTACATTTGTCCATTATCGACGCTGTTGAATTGACGTACTGGACGTTTCTCCAACCAGAGTCATTCCAGGTTGTGGTAACAGGAAATGGGTTCCTCCATGCTAGAAACGTCGACAAAGTTTTGTGCAGCTTCCGGATCAACGACACTGTGACCAAGAGTAAGTCAACCATCACCAACCAAAATGTTTCGTACACACACCACACACTCTGAGTGACCTGGAGCTACAGAGCTGGTAACTCAGTTGTTTTGCAGTGGAATCAGCTGGAACAACAAGTATCGAGGAGTCATCTGAACAGCTGGAATCATTCCCGATCAAACAAGTAGCTTTACTGTTGCTACTGGCATTATTGCCTTTTTAAGGCGACATTTTGGGCTGTTTTATAGGCCGATGAAAGGGGGGGAGCAGGAGATAAAAGAACGGCTGCACCACACACAGGGCAAACAGAGATAAAAGGTCTGCATGGATCCAAACAGATCCCCCCCTGGTATTTACAAGCGGCTTACTGTAATGGCAGTAAAAGCAGCCGTCCTGCTACGCTTGCTGCATTAGGAGCAAAGAAAACTGTTTACCATCAGCGGAGTTCAAACATGTCTGCTTTTCTAGTTAAACTTACAAAGGATTGTAAACTTTTTAACCTGATCCTAGGAAATTATTTTGCTATCTTTATGGTTGCTTTTGTCAGGTTGTGTTTTCTTGTTGATATAATTGGTCAGTATTTTTCAAATATGCTCATTTTCTCTTTTGTATGTTTGGTGACTGATTATATTATTGCAAGCTTCCTGCAAAGCAGCTATCTCCTTATGTCCGCCCCGCTATCTTTCCTCAGGGCAATTCGCTTCTTGAGAATGTTTGCACACAATCTTTCTGGAACTTATTTCCCCTAATAGGTAAACTTTAAAAGAGGATGATTGGGTCATGGTTGGGTCTCCCAGAGATGAAAGCTTTTTTTCCTTTGCTGATGTGTTTGTCCTTAACCTCCTGCACACGACGCAGATCTCGTCAAAGTGGTACAAAAGGAAAGCAGCGCTGTGCCACGACATGTGTTAAACAGATGAATTGATGTTTGAGTTTGTGTCTCCAGGAAAAAAGTAGCAGCAAAAACAGTCAGGCCCGCGGGGAGTTGGCAGGTCTTGTCCTGAGCTGTTCGGTGACAGATGTTTCAGTGGAGCAGTGGGCGATTACTGCAAAACATGGGAAAATTCTGGAATTCTTTCTTTCATTTTGAGTGCGAAATGAAGCTATGTAAACAATCTTCACCTCTGATACTTTAAAAAAACAGATAATAATTTCCATGTTTGTTTTTTTTCAGTTGGACAAAGTATGAAACAGACAAGTTTATCTTTGGCTCAAGGATGTTAGCATTTATCACATTTATAACACACTGTTCTTCCAGTTCTATGGTTGCTTGCAAAAGTGCTCATACCCTTTGGTTTTTTTCCACTCTTTTAGGTGAATATGTCTCATACTCAGATTGGAAGAAGCGCATCTGTTCATGCCAATTTTCAAGTCTTCCCACAGATAGCATTTATGTCTTGACCATTCTGACAAACAGATATGATTATATTCAAACAATCCGATAATTGTTCTGGTTGCATGTTTCAGATTGTTTTCCTGCTGAAGGTGAACTGCCAACCCAGTCTGAAGTCTTTTGCAGGCATTAACATGATGCTTCTTATACATTGTGCAGACAGTGTGATATGAAAATCACCCATAATTTTCATTTCACTTAGAAAATCTGCACTACATTATCCTTTTGTAGTTATGATGTCAGAACAATATGGAGAAATACATTCATCTGCAGGACAATAATTCAACCAAAGGTCAGAACTGTTTCCTGTTTCTGTCAAATCTACTTTTTGTTGCTAAAATCTTAGCAAGAAAATTTGACAAATGTTCAATTCAAAGCCAATTCTCCAGCTTTTCAAACATACAACTTTCTCCTCAGAATCTGCTGCCAGCATCATTCCAATGTTTATATATTTGTCTTCTTCCAAAGTTTATCCTTTTTCTTCTAAACTCTGGGCACTTGTCCGCACCTCACAGCAAAACACGACCTCTCCCGGAGCAACCAGTCGAATAAAACATTGTGACGCAGACTGAGGATGCTGAGCCAAAACCCTTCTCCTCAAGGGTTCTCTGGAAAATGTGCAGACGACAGCAAATCACTTCCCATCGACTCTTGAACTGGGATTTCCTCCTATACAGTTTTGTTTTTTGCTTTAAATGGATCATTTGAGTCCATGAACATGCTTGGCCTCATTTGTCGTGACGTGGAGTCATTTCTGGCAGTAACTGGCCACCTCCACCCCTGTTACTCCTCCTCTGTTTTGCTCTTTGTATCTGTAGCAAAAACAAAACAGCTTCTTATGTTGATAGGGTCAGTTCCTGGGTTTGCTGTCCCCTTGTTAGGACAAGCATGAGGCTCAGGTGACAGTGCTTGTTAGAGAAACCTTTAGAACAATTATTTGATCAACAGGTGGACTTCCAGTGCCTTGCAAAAGTAATCACATCCCTTAAGCATGTTCAGCTTTTATCAAACTTCATGTATCTTTTGGTGGTTGATGTTGGAGAGCAACACTAAGTAGTGCTTAGCTGTGAAGTGGAAATAAAAGGTCATTTCAATCTTTTTAGAAATAAAAATCTCTGGATTTGTTCTCCTCCCCTTTACTCACATACTCCTACATAAAGTTTTAGTGAAGCAAATTGTGGATGTGTCATGCTGGGGCATGGTTTTCTATAAGCCATGCCCCATAATAATGGGGCAGTTAATAATAGATTATGAGAGGATGAATGGAACAGGATCTTTTAGAGTCAAGTTAAAATCCAGACCTGAATCTAACTGAGAATCCATTTTAAGAGTTGAAAAATAGTTACTACAGACGTTCTCCATCAAATCTGACAAATGGTGAAACGATGGATTGTGTTTCCTTCCATTTCATAATTGTCAACTACCATATATTGATTTAACTCCTAAAATTTCAACAATAATTGACAAGATTCATGTTAGGAGAGTTTAGTGGCCTATCAGGCGCAGTAACACCAAGGTCACTGAACCAGCTGCTGGAAAATAAAATCAACAAAGCTTGCCAACAGAAGTAAGCACGAAGTGCTCTGAAATTTCCTGGTGGATTTCTGTGTTGACTGTGGACTTCAGAAAACACAGTGGGCCAACACTAGCAGATGACATGGAGCTCAAAATCATCACCAACTGAGGAAACGTCACTGGACTTCTCCACTCTCTCTTTGGACTCTGAGGGCTTCATTTCCAAATGAAATTCAAACTTTGCTTTCATCTGAGAGGAGAAATGTGGACCACTGAGCAACAGTTCATTTCTTTCTCTGTTCTTGAAAGGAATTTGTTTGACAATCCTCCCAGTCCTGCAGCTATCCCTACTGCTGGTACATATTTTCCTACCACTCGTTTTTTCCTTTTAAGAACCTTTCTGTGAATATATATCGCTATAGTTCTCAATTGTCTGAGATGCTTAATTTGGGGTTTTTATTAGCTGTAACCCACAGTAATCAAAATTGCAAAAATAAAGGCTTCACTCAGAGTAATGAATCTACATAATACATGAGTTTCACTCCAAATGTTGGACTTTTTTCACAATATTCTAATTTTATTTAGATGTACCCGTAGTATATTTTTCTCATCTCTTGACTAACTTTACCACGGTTAGTAAAGAGACTAACCAACCATGGCTGCTTCTGTCAACACGATCATCTAGTTTGTGATCTGGGTGGTTGAAGGCTTCAGCGATTTTCATCATCTTCTTTTTTTTCTAAATGTTTTTCTCCAGTGATGAAGCCCCTGACTGTTGAGGACACATATCTCCTCTGCCCCGCCCCAGTCCTTCAGGAGGAGGGAATGTAAGCCCTTCAGCTCATTTAAACAAATGAAGGGGTTCTTATGAAACCTGTTTATTGCTTTTCTAAGGAAAAAGCAATGACTGTAAATGACAGCTGAGATGTTTTTTTCTTTTCCTCTCCAGGGCAGCGAATCTGGATGTCAGTATGAACGAGGGCCTCAGTTTTATCTCCAGTTCAGTCACCATTACCACTGTGAAATGTGTGAGTATAGTTCTCTGAAGCAGCAGGAGAATGGTAACATGGTGTGCTTTTAAAAAATAACTTAGAACAATGGGTTTAAATGAAATATAGGTCCATGTCTAAAGAATCCAGTCGCAAATTAAACCAAGCACTGCTTGTGCAGCAGTAAAGCCTTGAAATCTGATCTCTGTGATAGATAAAACCAAAAGAGCTTCTTCAGTGCAAAGCAGTCAGCCAAAAGCTTTGGCTTTCTTTTAGCACTCAATGTTTTACGACGCCATTTTGATGATTCTGTCTCTGCTACAGTCTGACGGGACCATCCTGGCCATAGCTCTGCTTATCCTCATGCTGCTCCTAGTTCTGGCTCTCCTCTGGTGGTTCTGGCCTCTCTGCTGCACCGTGGTGAGTTATCCATAAGGCTTCTACGTGTCTTTCATGCAACTTGTCAGGTTGCAGCAGGTTAAATTTTTTTTACATTTTACATGCGGTTGTAAAAGTGCTTCTACCTCATGAAGATTTTCACATATTGTCATGGAATAATCACAAGCTTTGATGCAGCTTATTGGAATTTTATGCGATAGTCCATGACAAACTAATACGTTATTGTGAAGTGAAAGGAAAAATGTTGACTTTCTAGATCCACCTTTTGCTGCGACAGCATCTTTTGGGGTATGTGGACATCTAAAAGGGTGTAATTTTGTAAAATAGCTCAAGTTTGATCAGAACATCAATTTTGAATTCTTACCACAGACTCTAGACTGGACTTCAGTCTGGACCTTGACTGGGTCATTCTAACACATCTAAACCATTTCACTGTGGCTCTGGCTGCATTTTTAGTGTGTTGTTGTCCTGCTGGAAGGCGAATATCAACTCCAGTAACAAATGCATTATTGTCTCTAACATATTGTTTCCAGTATTGTCCTAAATTCAGCTATATCCAACTCAATAAAAAATTTGAACCAAGTTAATTGCAGAGTTTGTAATTAATTAACTGCAATTATTTGCATTTTAATCAAAAACTCTATGTTGACAAAATAAGCATTTTCAATTTCTTTTTTTGCTGCTGCTGATAGTAATATGAATCAAGTAACAAAGATATTTGTTGTTCTTGATATGTTATTTAGGTTATTCAAGCATCAGATTGGTGCATCGTGCTATTATTGGCCAATCGGCCTTTAAGTGTTCCAAGAATCCTTAATCATCCATGTAACTCCTTGGAAAAAATACTACTTTATAAATGTGGATCCTGCTGTTTGCTGCAACAAGTTTTATATGGGGATTGTACTTTAGGCTTGAATAGCTTTGGCTACAGGCTAACTCTTTTTTCTACCACTTGCAAACAACAAAACTTTTTCCAGTCACATCAAATCATTTTTAGAAGCAAACATTTACTTGCAGTGGGCCAAGAGAAGCGGCTTTGTCATCCATTGCTGTTGTTTGCCAACGTCACAATTTGAGGGCCAACCAGAAACCCACAAATACTTAGGTACCGCCTGGAATATTTAAACACACTGAAGTGTTTAATGTGAAAGTATGTGGGGAAGATCGATACATGTGCAAGGTAAATGCATTCTTTCAGAATATCCAAATATTGTTTGTGAACTTTCAGGTCCTTTTATCAGCCCAAAGACTAATGCTGGCAGGAATGTTAATGTTTTTGTCTCTTTGTGAATCCTTGGAGGTGAATTTAGTCTTCAGAAGAGGTGAAGTAATACATGAATAAGCAATTATTGTGCTGTTGATATAACGTATGGTTCCAAAAGGCCACAGGAGGTGACCTGTGAGCTCTCCTCCCTACTATACATTCACTGAAAGAAGGTAAAATGGGTCCACTCTCAACAGCCCAGAATAATTTCAGTTTCCAATTAGTACTGTGGGAAAAAAAACACTTTGTGCTCATGACTTTTTTTGTAGGATAATGTCTTTTTTACCGTGAGAAAAACACAATGTACTAGAAGTTTTAAAAAAAACCCCACCTGATCTGGATGCAGTCAAATATAGGGATTACTTATAAATAAAACTTAGATGTTATTTAGAAAGAAGAGAAGTTACCAGCAGTGGAATTAAATACATTCGTTACCACCAGTTGAATGTCAGCCTCTCCTCCAGAGTCTCCAGTGCTGGAACCTAGAAAGCTGGGCATTGCCAGTGAGAAATATGAGCTTTTACGGCGTGCCTTTCACTCTGTGCAGTTTTCCTGTCCTTGTTCATTTAGCGAGTCTGATCAGCGAGAGAATGTTTTGGAAAAATGTTGCAAGGTTACCATGGGGAATCCCAGGCTGTTCCAAGATCTCAAGGGGCAGGGATAAAAACCTACAAAAAAACTTAAGGTATTTAAAAATATGAAAGGTTGCTTTTATTAAAAATATGAATGTTTGTGTTTATTACAGACCGCATAAAAACTGATTTTACACAGTAAAAAAAAAATAGAGCTAATCAAATTGTTTGGATCAAATAATTAGGAAAGTCTTCAAGTAAAAATAGCAAGTAAGTAATGCTTTAGATTTGTTTCATAAACAAAATTGGTGCATAACAATAACCACATTTACGACCCGGTTACTCTTCGTTCTTGCTAATCAATGAGCTCAGGCCAAAGGAATCTGGAGAGCAGGTTTTTAGGTTAGCACACTGAACTTGTAAATAGTGGAGACTGAAATAAAAAAAAACAACAGTTCCTCGTTGTTGTGTAACTATCTTGTTGCAAACAGAGGACGCATTGCTGTGCGTACTTTTTAAAAACCATTTTGATAAATCTGTTGTTGACCTTCAACTTGTGCTAACATTTTGCTTCTTGTCCCACAGATCATCCACGAACCGCCACCACCACCTGTGGAGGAAAGCTCGGTAGGGACAGCCAAATCCAAGTCTGTTTCTTACGACCAAACAAAAGAGAAAGACTGCTCGTGATTTACGAGTTCGCAAGCTGCCAGTGTTTAAGTTGTGTAATTGCCCTTTAACTGCTGACTTTGTCAGCTTAAACCTCGATGACCAGGCTGCATCATTCATCCACGCTCTGGCTCACAACTCCTGTACCTCATTTTGATTATTCATTAAATGTTATGTGAGTTACTTAACGCCCTGATGGGAGAAGAGGAAAAATTGCCTTATGCTCTATTTGACAGTGTCTGTCTTTTAAATCACAGCTCCTGGGACTTTAGGCAAATAACATGCAAGTTTTGCAATTCATCTCGTCGCTTGACATGGATATGAAGAAATTCATCGAATCTGATGACCAAACTCATGTCTTTCAGACAAAAGAAAATCCCCTATAAAACACCCAAACATAAGTTAATACTGGGGGTACACTGTGCTGCATTTAAATTCTCCAAAAGGCTTGTTCTATATTTGTGACCTTTTTGTGCCATGCGACCGCTTGGCAGATCATGAGTCAGACAAGCTGCAAAAAAAAGAGCAAAAACTTCAGAGGTTTTATCAGAGGAGTCAGCGCAAGAGCCCAGAGTTTGAATGAGGAGGGCAAGAAATAAAGAAAGTTTAAATCAAGACACAGACACAATATAAAAACAGATAAATCTGATAAAACCTATTTTTTGTTTTAGGTTGGTAAGGCCTGCTAAGGTAATTTCGCTAAATATAAGAGCTTTGAGAAGGATTTTTTTTGTTGTATTTATTTATAAGAATCTTCTTACTTTTTCATTTTTTTCTTATCTATTTTCTTCAAACAAAATCATTTCACCACTAACTCGCAGTTTGCTGGATTTTTGGTCTATTCCGCCTGGCCAAATTATAGCCTTTTAGCCAGGTTTAGCTAATTTGGTGGAGTGCTTAGGGTAATTGTTCATTTGGACAAACCATTTTTGTCAAGAGCTTTAGTTCCCAGCTGAAGTTAAGAGATTGCTTTAGTTCCCCCCCCTTTACAATCCATTACTTTCTGTTTCTCAGTTGTACAACTAAATTATGTGACAAGGAGAGACGTTTCTCTTTGCCACCCCGCATAAAAAGGTAGACAGGAAAACATGCCAATAAAATAAGGCAACCATGTCTCTATTAAAAGCTAAAGTTATGCAGCTTCTTGGCGGTAAGAGCAATAGCTAAAGGGCTTAAGAGCTGGAGCTGGAACAAGCTGAACTGAACACCATGGACAACGACGATGTTGAGACAGAGAGCAGAAAACTGCAATTAAAGATTAAACTACTTTAAGACTTTTTATACCTTTTTGTTCAGGTGCCAAGAAATGTGGAAGGAGGCGCTGAATGTCAATTAGCTTTATCATTGGTCTGAATAAAGGGTTCCTTTTAAGACAACATAGAAAAATAATGTTGTACTAATCAATGTTTATCATCCGCTTCATGTTGCTCTCTTACAGGATGATGAGGACTTTGACACTCCAAAGAAAAAATGGCCAACTGTAGATGCCTCCTACTATGGAGGAAGAGGAGTGGGGGGAATCAAAAGGATGGAGGTAAAATACATGCAAATCTGACGCTGTTCAAAAGGTCTGAGTGAGGACCTCAGAGACACGGGGTGTCAAACATAAAAGATGCTGAATGCAGTAAGTCACTGATTAAAGTTTGCCACCAGGTCCGCTGGGGAGAGAGAGGCTCCACGGAAGAAGGAGCGAAGCTGGAGAAAGCCAAAAATGCCAAAGTGAAGATGCCAGAGCAGGAGTACGAGCTGCCGGCCGCTCGGGTTCTCAACAATGGCATGCAGAAACCTCCGCCACCACACAAGTGGTACTCACCCATTAAGGTGACAACAGCAGTTTGCAGCAAATTCAACAAACCTTCCCATGAACTGTTGATGACTAAAAAACTGAATTACTCAGGGTTTCCAAACCTCGCTTGTTTGAAGTGAGATTAAAGCTTTTCCTCCATGTCTCCTACTCCGGCAGACAGCTCTCACTCAAAACAACCCTGAAAAGTTGCAGATCTTAACTGGTCATTATAACCAAAGATGTATGATCTGTGAAGTGCTTGCTAAACAAATCTTGAGTTTGTCTCAGCAAACATCTGATTTACTAAAACATTCAGAACTGTTTCATAGCTCTGCAGGGACAAAGCGCCTTTCTCAGCTGTGAGCATGTGTTGAATATAACGTACAACAGCTGCTGAAAATCATTTCATGCTAGTCAGGATGAGGATAATCAGGTATTACCGTACTGTCGCATTGAAAAAGCTTCGAGATGCATGACGGCAATAATGTCTGGTGACTGCTGGGATGCAGCGCCTTCCTTGAAGGCCAGCACGGGGTTAATGGAGTGAAGCGTTTCCAGTCAGCGGGGGGGACTGCTAATAGAAGCCAGAGCGTTGTTGGACTGACCTCTAGGGAGGAGAACTGCAAAGCCAGCAGTTTGGGAGGGAAAACAGCTGTGTTTTCTGCCCACATCCCTGAAATATTTACCGTTTTTAAAAACTGAGAGGACTCTTTGCACCAAATCCATTTAAAAACATGTAAAAATTAGTTTTAAATTTCTACCATAAAAGAAGACTTCATCTGTTGTGTGTAACATTACAGTTTCCTGTTAAGGTAAAGTTTGATCTCTGATTCTCTGCAGAGCAAACTCGACGCCCTGTGGGTTCTGCTGAAAAAAGGCTACGACCGAGTGTCTGTAATGAGACCTCATCCAGGAGACAAGGTAAAAAACCTCAACGCGGATCATACGTCTTGGTTCTTGGGCCGACCTGACTTGAGCCTTTAACTAAAGACGATGAGAATTAGGAATGAGTCTGTTGCATCCGAAAACATATTTAAAAAGACAGACCAGCTGTCTGCAGTGAAGTGTGAGCTAAAAAGCCTCATGGGAAAACGCTTAGTGAGTTAAGATTCTGAGCACAACATTTGGCTAGAGAGTTCTGCAATGCAAGGCTGTCTGGTGAAGTCATTACGAAGAGGCCAGAGTAATTGCTGCAAGGCCAGCTGCAATGGGACGGTAACAATGTGATGACGTCAAAAGTTGGCAGCTGAGATGTGAAAAAAAAAAAGGGAATTTTGTTTGCGATAGTCCTTTACCACAAGAGTTTATGTAATGCTTCACATTGGATACGTCAGACGGCAAACTCTGTGAAGAAGCTCAAGGCGACCACAGTCTGAGGCATCTTCAGATCCTTTCCTCTCATTTCCCAGTTGCACATTTTTACAGCAGTCTGACATAATCCTTACATAAATTATCTTGACCTTTTTGCTTATTCTCCAAAGTATGATATTAAACAGTTTTAGCTATATTAAACAACAACCCATGGTCACTCACCTTTGTATAGTCTGGGCCTGATTTGGTCCTATTGTTATTGAGGGTGGCAGACAACTGTGTGGATGGTTCAATTCACCACAGAACGTACAGCTGACTTTACATGAAATAAAATCCATGTGAGCACGACTCAGACCTGACGTCATGTTAAGTGGAAGAAACATTAGGAGCTGTGTTTCAAACTGAAGTTTTACCTACACTATGCCAAGCAGATACGGTGGAAATGTATATTAGGTCCTGCAAAAATGGCAGCAAATTTTTTCCATCTGATGTGACTAAGCAGCAAAAAATATATAATCACACAGGTGATGTCTGACTGACAGGAGCTGAGCATTTTTACTGGGCTCATTTTAAAGGTTTGACGGGTTTTACATACCATTTTATTGCGTGTTTGAATTTCTCAACAGTATGGCAAACTTTAGCAAATAATAAAACAAGGTATCCTTCAAAATTCTTCATGCTACATTTTCACATGTCACGTTACAAGTTATGACCACAAATTAATTATCTGCTTGGAATTTTGCGTGATCTATCAGAGAATGTAAAATTGCTTTTACATGTGTGTCGTCTCAACATAAATCCAGCAGATCTTTCCTTTTCTAAGGGAAAATGGACTCCAAACTAGCACTGTCTTATTCTGTATCTGTTTTCTTTCTCTTGTCTTCCTGTAAGTTATTATGTTGTCTTGTTACAATTCGGTTTTATTAGTTTTGTCATTTCATTGTATTTGAACACAAAATGAACAATGTCCTAATTCTCTGGGAGAATTAGGAAATTGCTCCCTACACAGTGGGAGCACTGTGTAGGATCACAACACTCAAAAAACAGACTGCTGGTCATTTAAAAGTTGTGAGCTTCACATGTTTTTTTTGTTGTTGTTTTCTTTTTAAAATTTTCAGAGATTTTCCACTTATCTAAATCCAGAGTTTAGCTGCCCAAAAACGGCAGGCAACCATTATGATAAAGGCTGCCATTTTTACAACTCATTAAACTTGTAACGATAAAACATGCAGTGAACTTACGCATCACCTACCACCACTCTCTCCAAAACTATTTAGAGCTTATTGGGTTCCCATGATGCAAAGGCAGCTGAAAGGGGCAAAGACTACCAGGTAGTCTGGCACTGTGGACACCTGGCTGCAATCCCATTAAATGTAGAACAAAAGCTAATTTTATTTTCATTATTTTACAGGTTTTGGTTAATCCTACTTGAAAGTACAGCTTTACATCAGTCAATGTCCAACATGCTTTTTGAAATCGAAGTTTAGAGGACAATGTTTCTGGTTCTTCTCCAGAGTTCACCAACAACTCTTTAATTATATAAAACTAGGAAAACTTCCTTCATATAAAAACTTTAAAGAAGAACAGTTGAGCCTACAGTAATTTCCTTAAGAAGTTAAGAACCTGGTTCTTATTGCAATTAGAAATCTCATGTCAAGCCCTAAACTTTATGACTTAACCAAAATGAGTTCAGTGGTTGGAGGGTGGAAACCTGTTTCTTTTCCTGCTGACGGCCAAAGGAGAACTGAAGTCGGCGCTCTGTATGTATTCATTTACAAGATTTTTGTATAATTTTAGTGGGCTTCATATAAGTTATTATTTTGTCCTGTTACAGTTCGGTTTAATTAAATATGGATATATTGATGTGACCCTTTTAAAACACAAATGCAACTTATAACATTCATTAAACATCGAGTAATCAAAAACTATAGTTAGAATCATCACAATGAAACAACACTTAAAACAAAATCAAAAAGGACATTTTATTCATATGACCACATTTGCATACGACTAATAAGATTAATTTGTTATGACATGAAACAAGCTGGTGGTAAGTAAGATTTTACTTTTTTCATTTATTCCCTCAAGATACTGAATAGTTGAAAACGATGTAACTGACTTGATTAATGTGTCCTGGTAAAAATGACATAACTATTTTTGACCAAATGCCAATGAGACGGCATGAAGGGAAACTACCAGACCTGATGGAAGCTCTGACTTTCTGTAGGGGCTACAGATGACAACTTCATTGGGTTTTTTCTTAAATGTAATAAAAGTACAAGTCATCCAGGTCTTCACGTGTGGTTTATATTCGTATGGACTCAGTGTAGCAATGGAAGTAAAACGGTGCATCCTGATTGTCTAAATAAAGCATGGCCGTATGTAGAGAACAGAACTGGACCCTGAGGGACACCAGAATTAACATCATAAAGGGATACACACGTGTTAAAAATGACTTCTTTACTATTTTAAAATTTAGTTAGAAAGAAAACAACAGACACTAAAAAAGCTGTTATATTCAGTCTCCATCAGGATTTAAATAAAATGTTAAGTTTCTGCTCCTGTGCTTACATGACCTGATATGTTTTATCCCAGATGTTTTTTTTATTTATTTATTTACCTCATTTTAAAGTCAAAACTAGCTGCAGAATCCACCTTCAGCCAAGTAGTTGTATGGTTACTTATGTCACAGTTACCCATGGTTAAAATGTTTTTTATTGCAAAAACAAAACAAAAAAATTGTCTGTATCCTGTTTATAGTAATGGTGCAGTCCTTACATGAGTATGAGTCCCGGCATTATTTAAAGCAGTCCTAAAATTTATAATAGAAAACAGCAAATGACTCATTTGCAAACAGTCTTTGGTGGAAGAAGGATATTTCCTCCTAACCTTAATAAAAACTTAAATGTTAACACTCGTGATTAAAGCAAATGACCAACACTACCAACAAATGACCAACATTACCAACACTGATCATAAAAGCCTGTAAAAGGGACAGTTCTGAAATTTTTTTGTCTCATGTTTTCATTTAATTTAAATCAAGATTAGTTTGTCCTGGAGGCTGACAACCGGTTAGAATGGGACCAAGATAAAAGCAAATCCTAAAACAATCTCAAACTTCTATGAACAATGTTTTATAAACTTTTAAATCACCATCACATTTAAAAAAAAACCTTAGGATGAGTCACATGGAAAATATAGACAGGAGGCTTTGCGTCAACCGTGATCATCAAATGTAAAAGACTAGCAAGAACAATTAAAGTATTTCTGAGTAAATCGTCAATCAAAAGTAAAACAGTGAGTGTAAAAAGAACAAATTTGCAGTGGTTAAAATGAACATTGTTTTAACGACTGTCTTGGCTACCTATGAGGTGGCTTCTCTCTTCTCTGACTAGAAAAGTTTTATATGTTCAGCTCTCACAACATGTTTGATCAATGGTGGCTTACCGACTCCTACAGTACCTGAGTAAATACAAGCTAAATACAGCTAAAAGCTAAATACAAACATGAAAATAAAGAAAGGTTATAAACTGTCACTATAGCTATATCACTATAGCATAACCTGCTATCATATTTTAGAGACTGCTGTAGTTGTTTTAAGGAAGGAAAAGTTCACTTTGGTCTTAGCTAGTCTGGATTTACACTGAATGAAGAAACCAAGTGAAATATCTTTTGCAGGTAAAAAAAAAAAGTTAACTGCTTATAATGTTTTAACAAAACCTTACTTTAAACATATATCTGTAGGTAAATATATATATATAAAGGTTGTTCAACCCTCCTGCAGTCTTAAGAGATGGGATCTTTTGGACCCCATGAGTATTTTTTTACTCTGCACGGTTTGGTGGGGTCGCATTGACCCCAAGCCCACTTTGCAAAGTTTTATTTTGTGTGGTTTAGGGAACTGACAGTCTGATGGGACAACTCCACCCTCCTGTAGCTCAACAGTGACATTTGTGGGGGGGTTAAAAGTTAATTCTGCATTCCTTCTAACGGCCAGTAGGGGGCAAAATCTGTGTTTTCCAAAAGGGCGTTTTATATCGAGCTATGCAAGCTTCTTTTTTTTTTTTTTTGATGAACGTGCATTTATTTATTCTAATAGAATACTTTCTGTCTTATATTTTTAGGGAAGATGTATGAACTTCACCCGCATAAAAGCACAGCCTCCTCGCTACCCCAACTTTAACTACCACCCCTCACCCATCTGCAGCCCCCCCAGCAGAAGTCCTCCTCCACCACAGGGCTCCCTGCCGCCGACTCCTGGCAGCCCTCAGTCATTTTCCTTTTCCCCGCTTCCATCACCGCCTTCAACTCCTCCTGTCTCCCCCACTCCCTCACCACCCCTCACGCCGCCTCCCAAACGAGCTCTTCCTCCAACAACCATGTACATACCCGCTCCACCAGCGTCCCCACCCACCCCTCCGCCCTGTGCGCCTCCGGCCGGCCCGCTACCTCCTCCTCCACAGGGACCTCCCCCCGGGCGAGCCCCGCCACCCGCCCGTCCGCCGCCTCGTCCCGGCCTGTAGGGCTGTGGCATCACACAGCACAGAGACAAAACTGAAGGACCGCAGCGATCAGTTTGCAGAATGTTTCCTGTGCTTTGAAGCAAGGACATGAGAGTCTTCTGCCTTGTGGAGAGAGGCCAGAAACACTTCTATCCAGCTATTTGTCTACACTGACCTTTGTACACATCTAGCAGAACAGTGCAATTACTCAGATGCTTGAATTACACTCTACAGTCCATACAAATGAGTTCATGCAGACCGGCTCCAGAGCATTTGTGCAGATGATGCTCAGAGGTGCCACAGAAAACCTCATAAGTTTGGATGAATCCTCAGGAGCCTCACGGACTAAAATGTCTGCATTGTCGGCCCTCCATAAGAAGCCAACCTGTACTGGTCATGACATTCAAATGCATGCTTGTCAGTTGTAATATTTCTGATTAGAGATGAAACTCAGGCTTCTAATGTTTTTCCGTTTTATGGTTTCCAGCAGATTTACAGGAATCTGAAACTCCTTGACATTTGTTTTAGGTTTCAGCCAATGCATGCAAAGAAAGCTCCTGTGAGCGTTGTGGTTTTACTTTTAATAAGATTTTCATTACATTTTTTTAAAATAATGTATATCTAAAGAATTGTCTTTTTTTATATAGAAAAACTAAACAAAGATGAAACAGACAATGGTTTGCAAATCATTTTACCTTTGTACCCAGTTGAAAGTAGCACAAGGACAAATACATAATGCAAAACTACATTCGTGTACATTTACCACTAGGTTTCACTATCAAGGTTTGGAAGCTTAAGACAACAGCTGTTGTAATAAAAAGTGGAATATTTGCTTGATATAGAAATGCTTCAGCAGATCTGTTTATTTTTTGTATGTTTTTTCTATTCAAAATATGCCACATATTGAGTTTTGTCTTATCCCTTAATACCTTAAATCCGTCCATCTATTGTCTCTGTATCCACTTACTGTTTATTGCAGGGTCACTGAGGATCTGGTATTTTTATATGCCCTTTATTTTGCAATATTTTATGATAAGACCAGAATGTGTGCACTCCTGATTAACTCTACAACTCTTCTATTGTCTTTCTTTTACCAGCAGCAGCAACATAGAGAGCTGATATTGTCTCTAGGATCTCACAGTCAAGAGGGAGTGAGTGCAGAGAAGCACAGAAGACCTCAATTACTCCCTGTGAAAGCATATGCAGGGCATGGCTAACACATTCCAGATGTCAATATGTTGCATTAATGTCGCATGCTGGAACGGTGTGATCTGCCCTGGAAAATATTAGACTCCATTTAATCTCCAGGAAATGTGGACAAACTGCAGGAAAAAAAAGGCACTTGTCTTTTTGGGTTTGAAGCTGGGCTTTCTTCTGCTTATCTCCTCTATGCAACACTGGATTTATGTAGTAGTGATTCATGCAAAAGGACCCCCAAACATTTATTGAGAGCATATGCTGTGCAGTACTTAAATACATTTTGCTGTAGGCTGAAATTCCGTGTTAAAGTCATTTGTAATATTAAAATTTCCATTAGCTGTAGATGCAATCATCAAAATGAACTGAAATAAGCTCTAAGCTACATCCTTGTTGTGTATCTCGTCAATATGAGCGTCACTTTTTGAATTGAATTAATTCAAAGGTCTGTTTTTCACTGCTGTGATTTACTGAGATGCAGCTGTAGCCTGGATAAGTTAAGGTAAGGACGATTCAACACCACCTGTGTTCATTTACTCGGTTAATTGCTGTGCCGCTTTATCCTCTGGCTGGTGAAGGAGGGCCTGCACACCGAGCTGCTTCACACAATGATATTTTTCCGTGAGAAATTACCCGTTGTCGGAGAACTGGGACCATTTCTGCTTAGACTCATGGCTGACTTCTACAACTGCTCTGCGGCCGCATGTGAAACCATTATGATACTGAGCATGTGCAGTGAAATCTTCCTGAAAACTGCGCTTGTCGTCACCAACAGCTTGGCCTTTCACCTGAGAGTCATGCTGAAGCTGAACGCATTCCTCCAGCTGGCGCTGGCCGGGGAACTTTTACCTCCACGGCACCTGGACCGAAGCGGGCGCCCGAGAGAGTCCGCCCGGCTTTCCTCCATCAGCATCTGGGACGACAGCGCCTCTCTGGTCTGCGGCGAAGAAAGGAGACCTGCGCAGTGGTTCAAGTCGGTCCATGCGGTGCTGCGTGTACTGCCTACAATCTACCGCCGTTCATTGTGTGCTTCTGCGACCCTCCTGGGCCTCGTCCACATGATACTGCCGGCCCCCTCAGCTGGGCTCAGATCCCTCTGGCCCTTCCGTCTCCACCGTTACAGCGTCTTGGACCTTTACGAGACCACTGGGGACAATATTTCAAATGCTTGGTGGCTGCAGTCTGTGGTCCATCTGAGGTGATGGGGGTTCATGTACTTGAATTTTGTATATATTGTCCAAATATAGAAGGGGGAAAAAAGTGTCAGCTTTTAACGCTTGTAAAATCTCTTAACTGTATTTTGAATGTTTTTAATTGTAATAAATTAGATCAGAAGCCTCTTATAGCCTCAAGCAAGATATTTCTGTGAAATCAAGACAGCCTTCAGTTCTTCAATCTACATTCATGTGCACCCCCATCTCAGCCCTCCTTTTCATTTTTTTTTTTTTTTTTTAGAAAGCTACTTTCTCTTCAGCTATGTTTTATTTTACTTGGCAGAAGCAGCTAAACATTTAAGCCATACATGGAAAAAACTGCATGGATTTCAGGAAACTGCATAAAATTTATGGAAGTGGTTTCTTAGACTAGAGGACCAGGGCAGACTGATTTATCAAAGCTCCTCATTGATTATTTTGAGCCTAGTCAAAAAAGTTTTTATGATTTAATTCCATGTTTTTTTGCAGAACTGTTGCTTCAGGAAAAAAAAAGCTTGCCACACAAACAAATCTCTAATTAATAGTTTTCCATTCTTGACCATAAATCATCTTGTATTTTAGAAACTCAGCAAGTTATTCTTCTCCCAAAAGATCATTAAGGTGTAAATATGGTACTAGGTAAATTTTTATTGTAGCAGAAACAAGGACATGAGTAGTTTTTAATTTTGTAAAGGTTGCTGAACCCAGGTGTATTTAGCACCACCAGAGGGAGGACAAATTTCAATCGCTTTGTAATCAGAAAAGTTAACTAAAGTAGTATGAGGTCAGACTACTAAGTCAGGTGATACAAGCAGAATATGGCATTTATTCATTCTAAGAGGGCAGATGCGCACAAAAAACAATAAGATGGAACACAATTGACTTATACCAGTTATACTTCTAAAAATAATCATCAGCCTATCCTTCAGCTTTGCCATGGATACTAGCATCCGTCATGGCTCGGGTCATTCAGTTTAACTCTACATTTATTCGGAGACATAAATGTCTCAGAAATTGGTTCATTCACATCGAGTTTATAAACGTCGATTTATCAGCTTAAACCTCCTGCTTGTCAGTTTACATTTCATAAAATAAAATTGCACCACTGGATTGCATCTTTAAACCAAATAAATTCAGACACTTTATTGCATCAGCTCTGATAGCGTCCCTGTGGTCATTTCATCTCGCAAAAAGAGGGGAAAAAAAAGATAAGGGTTATAAAATTACCTGCAACAATATAATCCAGTTTTCTATCCCCTTTTTTTCCTGGCTCAGGACCCGTTAAGGCTTGATTGTAAAGGTGATAATATCTTCAAACCTGAAGTTTGCATTTCTACTTCATTGCTTGTTGGAACTGTGCGAGTGTCGTTATTTCCCAGGCATTTGAAGGAAAAAAAAAAAAAAGAACAAAAACACCAAGGCTCACAAACACATAAAGCATGTATGACGTTCTGCATCAGTAAACACAACATGATGATTGCGCTACGTAAACTGTCTTCATTACAGGCCTAAACATGTCTTCATACATTAAAACCCAGCTTTGCTACAAAACACAGTGGCTGAGCATAAAATATACATGTTTTGGTTTGTGATCATCAAAGCCGTTACACAGATTTTTGGTTTGATATTTGAATCAGTAACATTCTCTTTATAAAATAAAGTACCCTGCATTTTAACAATAAAACAAAATCACTTAAAAAGGAGAAAAGAAAAAAAATGGTCCCCGTAAGCAATGGCCACTGTCATGGTGGCAGGAGAGCTTCAACTTCAGATAAGCCACGTTTTCATCACTTCATTTAGTTGCAATTAAAAACAAAAGTCAGTAACAAGATCTCAGTAAGGCAACAGAAAGGAAAATATTATTGTATCCACACTATTACATAATGAGAATCTGTAACATACAAAAGGAGGGGAGAGGGGGAAAAAAAGCATTTTTCTACAGTTCAACTCGCGGTGCTACTCCCACATCCTCAGAAGAAGAAGAAAAGTCCGAGATGGGAAACGGACACAAAACAGAGCTGCAATTATGAAGCGATGACCTACGGCTTGGAATGATTCCAGTCTATGGTTTACTTCAGCAATCGAGTAAAGAGCTTTAAATCATTAGCTGCCAAGGAAAGTTATCCCAACTAACCTACAAATCATTGCACTAAAAAGAGAAAATGAGCCAGGAAGCTCTTTAAAGTAACTACTCGGAGTCAACAGCTTGAAAGATCAGCTCCCGCAGAGACCAATTGGCAACAAAACTTGCTCACAACTTTCTAAACACAACCGTAACCATTTGCTCACCAATGACCGATATCTAAAATCTAAAAAAACGACACAATATGACGAAGATGCCAGCCCAGACAAATCTTCACTGACAGTAATTTGACAAGGATGCCCAAAGAATCTAAGGAATCAAAAATAAAATGAGACAGTGATATTCACAAGGCTCGCCTAAAATGTTGCATTAAAAAAAAAAAAAGCATAAAAAAAAGTGACAACCCAAACAAGATGTAGTTTTCTCTTTTCTATACGGATGCTCCCTTGATGTCAGTGTTTGAACGTGTGTCTGCCAGGTTTCTGTCATCAGGTGATGGAGGGGGGCCGTTACTCTACAGTCACCGACTTGGCCAGGTTTCGTGGACAGTCCACCTGAATTCAAGCAGGAAAATTGAACTGATGAATATTTAATAACATAGTAGCAAATACAACAGGACTTCACATTGCCTTTTGTTGCTGGTCTTAATAAGGATAATAGGCTAACAAGATGTTCACTGATGACTAAATGCTGCTGGTAAACTATAAAAGACAATTTAGCTAAATCTGGGGAAGGAGGGAAGAAAAAAAAAACAACTTAATTTTATTGGGATTTTATGCGAGAGCTAGTTCAGAACTGTGAAGTTGAAGGAAAATGGTACAATGGCTTTTAAGGTTTTTTTCTCTCTTTATAAATAAAATCTTTAACAGCTGCATTCACGGCCCTTCTGAGGATTCGCTGCAGTTAAAGCAGCGAATCCTCCTTTCGCTGCAGTTCCAGCT
Source organism: Xiphophorus couchianus (assembly GCF_001444195.1). Lineage (NCBI taxonomy): Eukaryota > Metazoa > Chordata > Actinopteri > Cyprinodontiformes > Poeciliidae > Xiphophorus > Xiphophorus couchianus. The sequence goes on from NC_040239.1 coordinate 21,850,555, forward strand.
GCAAGTCTTCTAGGGTTCGTCTCCATCAGCTTTGCACTTTTAGGAACTGAAAATTTTGCCCCTTCTTCAAAAACGTCTGGGCTTCGACTGGGCCACCCTTTGATACAAAGCATTGCTGCACATTTGGCTGAATGTTTAGGCTCTAGGGACCAATGCCCTGCATGTTTTAGATGGTTCCCTTCTGTCACACACCTGACTTGAATAAGTGGGTGATTAGGAAGTTTCTGCAGCACTTGATGCATTGCATGCGGAGCAAGTCATGCAATCTTTTGAAACAGGTGTACTGGAACAGATACATATTATTATTATTATCTAAATAATGCAAGGAAGGTTCCTGAGAACTGAAGTTCAGATTCGCTGCTCTAAAGGGTTAACCTTCATCCCAGGCTCAATTTCTTTGCTGCCATCAGGTTTTCTTTCACAGCTCCCGTCTGTTTCGCTCCAACTCTGCTGAAGAAAAGCATAAAGCATACCCGCAGCAAGGCCAAGTATTCGTGGGCTTGCTTACAACTGCAAGGTGAGTAAAGGCGGCTAAATCTAATGCCTGACATACTTTTTTTCTTTTTGCAAAGGAACACATCATTTTCAATAACCACCTTGTGTTGGTCTGTCACAATAAAATCCTTTCACGTTTGTGGCCGTCAGCACTATAGTTATAGAACTGCTTCAATATATTTTTCATTCCCTTGCAAAACTGTAATTAACAATAATACAACAAATTATGCTTCGGCAAGGCTGTGTAATGACGATGTCGCTCTTGACCTTTAATAAAAAGTCATCTTATCTTGCAAGTTTCTGTCATTAAATAAAAAACTTGTTTTACTTTTTAAAACAATTTCCACTTATATAGATAAGTGGAAACACTTATCTGTACAAGTGTTTCCAACACTGTTTATTTCTGGCGATGGAGCTCTGCTATGTTTGCCTACAAAGCAGGGAATTTACAAAGAAACTTCTTTGGAGTGTATTGCTGAACAGTTTTTCTGGCGATAACTTTACCAAAGATATTGAAAGTAGGAAGCTTTGGGGATCAGTTTGCGCAGGTACATTTCAAGTCGGTGGTGACTGAAGTCACGTTCTGGGACAGCACTTACGTCAAATCCTCTGAGGACAGCCAGGTGGAAGGACAGCAGCTGCAGAGGGATAACGCTCAGGACGCCCTGCAGGCAGTCCACACAGTGAGGCACTTTGATGGTGCGGGAAGAGTTTTTGATGGTTTCGTGATCGTCTTTGTCACAGATCAAAATGGGGCGACCCTGGAAATCAAGAGAGGTAGGAAAACAAATCAAAATTAACAAACAAAAAAAAAACTGAATATGAGCAACAAAAAGAGACGTCCTCGCTCAGATTACCGTCGTCTTTCTTTTAAAGCTACATGTGCTACATATTACCACGGGAACTGATGTCATGTTATAACTGCGCCTCCCCTGTATGGACTGAGGTGAAGAATCACAGGTGTGGCTCAAAAAGGGATTAAATGAGTGACCTCATGGTCACATCAGGCTGAGGAACGTTTGATTGTGTGGCAGAGCTGCACAATCACGGTTGTCATTGCAATATCAGTGCGTGCAATATTGCAACTGCAAATGACTACTTGGATGCAATATTGCATGAATATTTTGCATGTAAATAATAGCCTTTCAATGCCATATGATTGGCCTTGATAGTGTTGAGCCAAAGAGACATGATATGTTCAGCAATAGTTGAACATATCGGGGTTGTTCAGCAATAGTTGTGATATTCAACTATTGCTGACCATCACAATGTTCAGCAATAGTTACATGTTTTCCCGGTTTTGTGCAGCCCTGACATATACAAAGAAAAGGGACGCTGTATTACAAACTTCATTGTAAATTTTGTCAGTTTCCAAAGAAGTGTATACACCTATTTAAACCAAGACCACTTCGTTTCACACAACGGTGCCATTTGTAATATTTTTTGTAAATATTTTCAACAAACATTTAGTTTAGATAGCCCTTACCTGACGTGCGACGACTTGCTGCAGGGCGTTCTGGCATTTGGTGTAGGTGTGGTCTCTCATGATGATCATGATAACGGGCATGAGTTTGTCTACTAGAGCCAATGGACCGTGCTTCAGCTCTCCTGCCAGGATACCCTCCGAATGCATGTAGGTAATTTCCTTGATTTTCTGCAAAACAGACACAGATTAAACAAAGATGAAGCTTAAATTGTTGTAAACCAGACCCACAGATCTACCTTAACACTTCTTCCCAAGGAGAAGACTACATAAGACTCATCAGTCCTATGAAGAGTTTGATGCAAGAATTATTCAAGACTGAATTTTTTTTCCACATAATGCGCAGACATTAAATCTAGATGGCTCCCCTGACACCGGATTTATTTCTAAACCAAATCGCATGTTGCATAAATTAAACACAACATTAAAAGGCTGAAATAAAAATGGGGGAAGAAAATGAAAGAAGGTTCTGATAAAGCTTGTAAGAATTAAGTTGAAATTGCTTACCAGTGCTCCTTCCAAGCATGTTGCATAATGGTAGCCTCTGCCCATGATCAGCACGCTCTTCTGCTGGTACAGCTCGGTCGCCAACTTCTGGATCTCATCATCCAAACTGAGAACCTCCTTTATCAGATCTAACAAAAAAAAAAAGCAAGTTTTTTGTTCTTTTCTGCTGAGAAAAGGCTGATTAAGAGCAAAGGCACTTTGATAATGATCCACATAATCTCCATAGAAGTGTATAATATTTGAGTAGATTTAGATATTAACATGCTACAAGAACAAATATCTACCATCATCAGTTGGGAAAACATGGTTAAAGTAACATTTAAGTCTCATCTATGAAATTATTCTTGGTTTATCACCCCATTTTATGACTGATAAATCTTTAATGTAAATATGTCATTTTAAGGTGATTTTGACCATGTGTGCAGCTAGAAATACTCATCTGGACTACACAAGTTCAGTCTGTTGACCATTTATTACAGTCATGTGCTACAATATGTGCTTCAGGTCCAGGAAGCAACAACAAGCCAAAACCCAGTTGTCTGCCTTCCCCTCCTCCTCCTCCTTTTTGTTCCATTCTTGTCTCTTTTAGTTTTCTCGTCCAAGCGTCTTAGTTGCTTTAATAAGTAACAGGCTCTGAAAATTCTTTCGTTTTTGTTCTGACAGCTGGGTTTCTAGCCTTTTCTTCTTGCATTTCATCCTTGTACGGGTTTAGGCCTTCCATGGCTGAACTATATAGAGTGTTTGTGTCTGAATCTACCTGGAAGAATTCTCAGGCCCTGGATTATTTCACGGCGTCTGGGCTGCATGGAAATTCTGTCATCGCACATCAACAGCGCGAACATGATCAGAGCCACAAACTGGCTGGTGTAGGCCTGCAGAGAGAAAAGGGAAAAAGATAACAAAAGACTGCAAAACATTTTATATTTACTCATTATATGTAGTCTTCTTAATAATTTTACTTATGAAGATGACTACAACAGGATAATGGAATACCGTTGCCAGATTACTAAACACATGGTAGTTTTCTTATTTTTCATCAGCATGCTGAACCTGAAGAACTGAGCCTTTTGTGAAGCTCATTGTCTTCCTGTTTTTAATGGGACTGATGCTAATGTAGCCCAGATGGGGAAGGAAAGGAGAAGCGGGCTTCGGCTTCAAACTGCTCATCCTGGAAAACCTGATGAGTTCGTAAAATTAGGTTTAAAATACCACTCTGTTCATTCTAGAAATCCCACAGAATCAACCCCTCACACATCTGAGCCTCCAAGTCTTTCGTCATAGCCCCCCTCCCCTCCCTCGGGGCGTGTTTGGAGACTTTCCATGCCTACTAGTTAGATTTAAGAGAAGCCAAGTTGATTCACAAGACCCACTGGGCTAAGAAAAACGCCAGTATGTAGGACCAAAACAAACAACAGTAAAAACTGTTTTTTCCCCTGATACCACATTAGCTACAAACCCTCAGAAATCTGATCATCATTGTTGTCTGAAGTGATGTAACCATATATTTTACATTTTACTACGTTTTTAGGGTTTTTAAAGCATCGCATGACAACTGTTCTCTTCAGATATGATAACAAAACAACCCTCCTTCTTACTGTAACTTGAAGACAAACTTTGCAACCCTCCAAGATCCCAATAACTGCTGTTATGTAATTCATAAAGTGGACATCTTCCAAGCTCCGTCATCAGATCGGACAAAAGGATTTGCATCAAAGCCTTTAGTCTTTATTCTGCACTTTTTCCATGAATCTTGAAAAGAACGATTGGAAAAAAAAGAAAAGAAATAAAAGTAAAAACTGAGTTAGATGTTCCTTGAGGATCAGATGAGCTGGGATGTAAAATGTTTGGTGAAGGTGGGTCTATGGCTCAGCTCACGCAGTCATAAAAGATGGCGTCTCTGAGGTGTGCTCTCGGGCTTTGGAGCAGCAAGAGAATCCCTGAGCCAAGATGAAAATCTGGACCAGGAAAAGACCTGCTTCACTCTCTCTCTCTCTCTCTCTTTTCTTTCTGCACACAAACTTGACTGAGGCTTTCAGTCTTGTTTTTTTTGCTCTCAGTCCCAGCTGGAAAATCCTTGTGGTTATGAAAGTGAGAAGGGGGAGAGGCATAAATACCAGTGGAACAGAATTCACATGAGACAAGTTGATAATGCTGGGGTTCTTCACCCTACTCTGCTGCATTAGAGACAATGTTAAGCTCCAAAAGGCGGGAATAGATTGGCGATGTCCTGGATTTCAAATAGTAGTGATCGGATTCTGTGAGATGAGCCAAAAAGAGCAAGTCACCAGCTAGCCCAGGGGTGGGCAACTCCAGGCCTTGAGGGCCGGTCTCCTGCAACTTTTAGATGGGTCTCTACTTCAACACACTTGAGTCAAATAATGAGGTCATTAGCAGGACTCTGGAGAACCTGACTGCATTTAGGAGGTGATTCAGCTATTGGATTCAAGTGTGCTGGACCAGGGAGACATCTAAGAGTTGCAGGACACCGGCCCTCGAGGACCAGGAGTGCCCACCCCTGAGCTAGCCCAAGCTCAGTATTAAAGGGTCAGTTAGCTCATAATGAGAAGGCAGAAGAAGACGGTTGGTTTGTGGCTATGCAGCCATTTCTTTGTTAACTTGGATGATTATTTTCACCAGTAATGACCCGTCTTCAGTTTTCAAGAGGTCACCAGACTTCCCAGTAGAGTTCATGATGTAATCACAGATTCTACACCATACACAACAGTGTCCATGAGTTGCTCCATTCATCCCCTGGTTTGTGTCCAAACCCACCTGAAGTGTTTGCTGCAGTAGTTAATTAGTTACACTAATCTGACAACAGCACATATTTTCCATTGAAGTCAGTAGTTCTATCAGTAGTCAGTAGTTTGTAAAGCTCAACAGATTTATGTTAGTGATGATAGGACAGGAATTGTATTCTCCTAGTATGTCTTCCCCAACAGGGACTGGCATCCAGATAGGCTCTAATGGTTTTTCTACAGACTTGGCAACTCAAATATTCCACATTATGCAGCAGATTTTAATGTGCAATAAGCTTTGGAGATTTATTAACAAACCTCCACACTGTGCCTGGTGGTATGATAAACCCAGCTGCTTGTCTTTTCTATCACCGTTTTGGTTGTTTAAAGATTTTAAATAATTGCACCGACTGTAGATGCGAGGATGTTCAGGCCAGTAGCATTTTTTTAAATATGTCCTGATTTATGAAAACCAACGCATTAGCTTTGCTTGAATGTTATATTCCCTTTTCTTTCCTATTTTACAAAGTGGTGCCATACTGTGGCTGTTAAAGATTATGTGTGTTTTTAGCCACATAATCACTAAGGAGATGCACAATTAAATGAGACAATAAATCAATGAATAGATCTCTGAAAAGTTCCTCCTCTCTTCTGAGATCATGGTTACTCCCTTGTATATGTGTTACATCATATTTATACCCCTGGGAAACAAGTAGTCATGGATCTAATCAACTTAAAAAATAAACTATAAATTATTATTTTTTTTTTTTTTTACAAGAATTGCTTGTAGTGTCAATTTCAGTGTCAATTTTAGAATTAGAATCTGTTATCTTGTAAAAAAAAAAACTATTCGTAATTATTTTTTACTCTACGTAGATCTACTCAAATTAAAGTTTGGATTTTTCCGTATAAAAGATTGATTATTATTTATTTATTTTTTGGTCAACTAACCTTTCACCAACATTTGTGAAAAGCAGTGTCCTAGAATCAAGTCCCAGAAAGTCATGGAGAAACAACCTATTGATTTGGATCCATTTAATACTATGAGCTCTCTTTCACTCTTTGCCTGTTAAAAACGGTAACGCGTCCGTGAATGTGGTGGTAATACAGTCTGAAGGAGCAGCTCTAGCTGTCCTGCTTTACCTTGGTGCTGGCTACTCCAATCTCTGGGCCAGCATTAATGTGGACTCCACAGTCTGTCTCCCTGGAGATGGAGCTCCCCACCGTGTTGGTGACGCCAACAGTCAGCGCGCCTCTCTCCTTACAGTAGCGCAGAGCCAAGAGGCTGTCGGCGGTCTCCCCTGCAGGGTTGGGAGAAATGCCCTGTTTGTTAGGGAACTGATTCAGCCAGAAGCAGGACTCTGAGTAAAGAAAGCTTCATATGAAAGACCACAAGGCCCACCATAGAAATGTTACACACTCAGGTAAAAATAAACTCATCAATCCTCCAGAGCACAGTGGACAGACAGCTCCTCTACAGGGAGAGCAGAGTACAGATGGGGAATGTGGAGTTAATCAGGTTCAGACAGCACTCAGATCCACACCTGACTGGCTGATAAAAAAGCAGACATCGTCTCGGAAGACCGGGGTGTTTCTGTCCAAGAAATCGCTTGCCAGTTCTACCATGACGGGCAGCTCGGTAAGCTCCTCCAGAACCTGGCGGGTCTGAAAAAGGGATAGAAAACAAGACAGTGTCGTTCTGTTAAAACGAGCCAATCAAACTCAAAGCAGGGGAATGTGGTCAGACGTAAACCTACAGCCTGCATCCACAAAGCACACAAAGTAATTATGAGAAGAAGTAACTGGTGACCAAAAATTGTGACATGCGGGGGGAGGTTGTACTTACAGCTACTCCAGCATGGTAGCTGGTGCCACAAGCAATAAGGATTAGTCGCCGACATCTTTGGATTTCTTTGATGTGATCCTTCAGTCCACCCAGTATAACTAAAAGCCAAATAAGACCAATCATCAGAGGAATCCCTGGCAGGAACTGAAATGACGCATTAAGAACTGCATGCAACAGCTACGCAAATATATCCATGTCCAGTCAGGAAATTAAGATTTATTTCAATATAGTGTGACGGAAATAATAATAAAAAAAAAAACCTTTCTTGCGTTGCAAAAGTGTTCATATCTATTCAGCTTTGCAACATTTTATAACATTACACATTTCAGTGTGACCAAAAGTAGTACATAGTAGTGAAGTGGGTAAAAAATACATGGTGCTACAAATATTTCACACACACACAAAAAAAATCTTAAAAGTGAGGCCTGCATTTGTAGTCAGCCCACTTTATTTTCATATTATTAAATATAACGCAGCTCAACAAATTGTCTTCAACTCATTAATAAACCAAGTTTACCTTTGAGTAGCTTAAGAGCATTAATCTGCACAAATCTGGCTCTGGTAGCTGAGTGGAAATAATAATGGGATTAATACATGACCAGTAGCCATTTAATGTTAGCCATCAGCAATGTCTGGTGGAAGAAAGTCCTCTAGTCAGAAGAGACTAAATTCAACTTCTTGACCTACATGCAAAGAACTGTGGGAAACATCAAACAAAAACACTACATAATGTCCTGAACAATCCATTCCCATTGTGAAACATAGTGCTGAGAGCATCATGCTTTGGGAATGCTCATTTCCCAGCCTGGACAGGGAAGCTGGTTAGAGTTGACAAAAGAATGATTGGAGACAATCGTGAATAAAACCTGTTTGAAGATGCGAAATATTCGAGAATAGCAAGCAAGTTCATCTTGTGGTAGAACAATAATGCTAAACATACAGCAAGAGCTACACTGGAGTGACTTGCTAATGTTGTTTGCAAAACAAGTGGACAAAATGTTTGGTCTCTACATTTGCAAAGCATAGACCAAAGCAGGCTGAATACAATCAGTGCTGCAATAAAGTATAATTTTCTTCACTTCATAACATTGCCCTGTGCTGTGTTGGTCCATCATAAAAAAAGTCCCAATAAAATTAATCGAGGTTTATAAAAAAAAAGTTAATAGAGTGCAAGTACTTTTTGACTGATCTTGATAACTGAAAGTTAAAACATTTAAAATGAGATATATCATCTGTGCACTTCATCAAAGGCTAATTTAACCAAATCTCTAACCTGTGTTGTTGTCAAAGTTGATTCTTCCTCTCATGGTATTCACCACAGACTCCGGCTGCTCAAAGATCTCCTTCTGCATGAAGGAGCTGTAGTTGCCTGAGAAATGAGGAACAGAAAATGGGAAAAAATTTACTACACCACCACAAAAAATAAGCTGTGATATCTTTAGAACATAGTTGATCTTATGGAGAAATCACTCTGACATTCTAAGATGTTGCAAACACTTTTGCATTTTGGATCCGACAACATTGTTTTCACAGCGTTTCACTAATTGTTCTGGCTTCCTAGAACTGCAGGAAGGTATCTCCTTCCACTCTAACGTATGTTCAGAATTAAGATTAATTATGCAACTTTAAGGAAAAATCTAAAATAAAAACAAAGAGGCTTAAAGCAGATGTTTTTGTCTCAACATTAAAAAAACCATGACAGTCTGAAACTGTTTTTTTAGCCTCTCTTCAACAGCAATGTGGGTCACGCAAAGTAGGTTATTCAGCAGAAAAACTCCAGAGAAGAGACAGAGGAGAGAGAGGCTGAGTAATGACAGGACCATAAAGGAATGTGAAGTGGAACCAACATCAGTTCTGCCACTGCCTCCTGCTGGACTATTTTGGAAAAGCAAGGTGGAAACAAAAGCAAACAAGGTAGTTTAACCTGAAATTATTGCTATGGTGAGTTCGCTTGAATTAAGATGAGAATGTACTGCTGCACACTGAACCGGCAGGAACTAGAGACGATGAAGTTCAAGAGGGTTCACCTTTATATTATGCAACTTGTACATTATTATTTCAAAACATTTTTATATGTAAAAGCAACAAAGGAGAAGAAAAGAAATGTGATTTTTTTAGATGATTTGCCCACTTATAATTGATATTTCTGCAGTTTGATGAATGATACTGAATTAACTTGTTAAATTTCTAAAATGAAGAAATATTCACTTACTGGGCTTAGTAAAAAAAAAAAGCATATTATTTGCACATGAAACTCAGATAGAGTGCAACAGAGTCATAAAATCATTTAACAACAATGCAACTTCTGAGGAATGCAGCTAGTGTAGAAATGCGTCAACTGTTTGACTGACAATACAGTTCAGCTAAAGGTAAATTGTTTAGGCAGCTGAGCTTCAGCGGCAACAAATATGCTGTACAACAAGATTTTAGGGAAAATTGCAAGGCAGTGTGCAGATGATTTATTTGAAAAGGATCAGTAACTTAAAGGAGAGAAAATACAAAACACAAAAAGTTGACCCTCCACTCACCCTTCATAATCTGCTGTAGCTCCATCTGCAGAGTCTGGATGGCGCGGGCCGGGTAGTCCCCCACCCTGCGCTTTATCCTGTGGATGGACAGTCGGCCTTCCATCACGGCAGCAACATCGTCATCCTCCAAGAAGATCACCCGGTTTGTGTGCTCAATTACAGCGCTGACGTTACAAGAGATGAACCAAAATCTAAATTAAACATTAATTCTAGGTACATTTATAAATTCATTTAAAGGTTTTTTGGCACTAGTTGCCTATATTCATTAACAATATTCCTGGAAGAAAAGCAGAGAGAGAAAGGAGCTCTAACTGGTTAGAGGAAACTCTAACCAGATTTCCTGGTCTTGTTTAGCATGATACTTCCTCTACCATGGAGATGGTGTGGGAGTGTTAGTCTTCTACGTAATCGGGGCGCCTTGTTCCACCTGTTTGCTGTGTCCACTACAGGGCTTGTGGCCAATTGTGGAGGGAATTTGTTGACCATTTCTCTGACCTTCCTTCTGTGTTCCCGGGGTCTTCAATATGCACATATTTTTTTACTAGCGTTTTCTAAAAGACCTCTGGAGCTTTCATAGAAAAGCAGGATTAAATTACAAATATGTGTACTTACTTTACAAATTAGTTTACTTCTGAGACCAAAATGCGCCACAAAGTTTTGTTCATGGATTTCAGACTACATATTGCACCACAAATTTTAAGATTTTTACTGATAACACAGTAAAAATCTGTTAAATATATTGTTTTAAAAGTATACATCATTTTAGTTCCACTACACAATCATTCACAACTGGAGTTGATCTGTCAAATGGAATCCTAATGCATTCCCATTTGTGGTTCTAATGTTAAAATTTGAAAAGTTTAATGAGAATACTTGCAAAGTACTATCAGCAGAGGAAAGGGGAAGACTGCCCAGAGTGAAGCAGCAACACAGGTGTCTTCTTACCTTGCGTCAGATGCAAAGTAGTACTCCACAGCTTTCTCATCCAATGGGAACAGGCAAGTGTCCTGGTCTGTCCTCGGCATGGAACTGCAGCTCTTTTTCTCTTTTCCAGCTGTCGAAATAAAACAATTAGGGTTCAGGTTCCAAACCTTCCTATCAAATTTCACTTATTCAGACTAGAAAGAGACAAGAATACTTACAGGAGCGGTAGAGCACTGGAATATGATCGGTGGACAGCTTGTGATCACTGCGCACTCCCATCAGGAGAGGACTTCCCCTCCTGCACATAAACCATGTTACACCTTACCTAAGTGAGAATTTTACACTATGTAGGTCCCTAACTTAAGCAAAGAAGTAGAGATGTTATATCGTCATGATTAAAATAAAGAAGTCTTTATTGTCATATTTTCCTTGCATCAGTACCTTGTGCCAACTGCCTCTCCGGGGTAATGGACACTCTTGAAAACCAGGGCAAAAGCTCCTTCCTGCCAGGTAAAACCCAGATCAACGTGTTAAGGAAAGCATTGTATCTCTAGAACAGATACAATGTTCTAAAATACAAAATATGCGCCTCTGAGACACATATTTTTAGTAGCTTTTCCGTACCAGCTGCTGGATCACACGCTCTACCAGTGTGGCAAAGTTGATGTCATCACTTTCCCGATTGTCATACATGTACTTCACCAGCTTGGCAATGGTCTCAGTGTCTGTCTCTGACTCAAATTCATAGCCTTTGCTCTCCTGTGGAATTAATGTGAGTGGATGAGTCGTTTTTATGAGACAAATAAAATCATATTGACTTTTGTCTATTTTACAACGAAATAAACATCTGCTCACCAGAAACTTCTTCAGGTCCTTGTAGTTGGTAATAATCCCATTGTGAATCACAATGAACTCTGCAAACCAGAGAGAATATTGTAATGTTTCTAAATCCACGACAGCTGCACACAGTTCAAACGATCTGAGCTGTTTAGTTTGGCCTTTATGAAACAACTGACCATTGTTCTTGTCTGATCTTTGTGGATGACTGTTGACAGGGCTGGGAACGCCGTGTGTTGCCCAGCGGGTGTGAGCGATGCCAATGTGAACATCAATTTCCACATCCAGGTCAAGATCTTGCTGCTCTAGAGGTCAAACAGAACAAAACAACAACACATTTACAATGCCGATCGTTCCATGACTGACTGTTTCGGAAAAAGCTTAATCTCAGCTTACTGTGAATCTCCTCATCGAGTGCCTTAACTTTTCCACGCTGCTTGATCAGCTTGATAGTCTTGGCATTTGTCTCCCAGTCCTTGCTGTCGTCTCCATCGATGCCGACACCTGGCAATAAGAAAAAAACAAAGTTCGCAATTAAATACCCAATAAAGTACCTTAACAAATTACATCTAGACTCTGTGGTTAAAGATTCATCTGGAATAACTGCAGCTCAATATCCAAACAGTGTTTGCCACAATAAACAAATTAAATTTGAATTTGTTTATTGTTTATTATTCTGCTTTGTTGCGCAGACTTTGGTTTAAAACAAAAGCCATGCTAAAGCCAGTGCCTGGAATCAATATCTAATCATCATTAAAACTGGCCTAAATGGGGCATGGCGGTGGCACAAGAGTAAAATCATGTGACCCATATGTGGAGGCCTAAGTTCTAAACGTGGCTGTCATGAGTTTGAGTCCTTTGCTGCATGTCTTCCCCTCTCACAACCTGCTTTCCTGTCTGATAATTATCAAATAAAATACCACTAGAGTCAAGAAAACCTTCTTTATTAAATGGTCTAAATGATCACAGCTGGCTATTACAACAGCGTTCTTATTTTTAAAATTCACTTAAGATGTGTGTTGCATCATCATTCCACCTTGACATACAGAACAATTTAAATGTGTTACTAAAAGCCATAAATGGATAGCTGAATGAGTACTTCAGTCAATAGAAGTGGCTTTAAGTCTTGCTGAAAGCTTGAAGCCCTGAACATTATGTGCAATCTTCTCTCATATACACAATGTGTATGGTGTACTTCTTATATCCAGAGTGCACTTGTCTTTTACACACTCCCCAATACACTAGTAGATCTCAGACTCTGAGTACTTTGACATATGAAAAACAAAAACATTTTAAACAAATTCTGTTCTAAACTAGCAGCCACACCAGCCTAAGACCTACTTTCCCATATTTCAAACATTATATTAAATTTGATTGTTTGAAAGTTTCAAACAATGAGACAATTGTCTGAAATGGAAAAAACAAAGTTGTGGTTATCATGTCCTTCCACCATCTTTTTACCTGCCGAGTCGTAGCCTCTGTATTCCAGGCGTCTAAGACCTTTAAGGAGGATCTCAAGGATGTCTCGGCGTGTCCTTGGCACATGGTAGTTGAGATAAGCAAATATTCCTGAAAAACAGAAAAGAAAACAAAGATTAATTAAGCAAAATGTTTGCTAGGCTAAAATACCTACATCAATGATAGTGGCAGTGATAGTGGTTATTCAACAGTTGGTACAATGCTTTTAGTTCAGTGATGTATAATACATATAGAGCCAAATTACAACAAAACAGATCCAATTCATATTCACAATGTAAATTCAATTCAAATACAGTATATTTAACAAAACAGAGAGGAAACATGTCGGGTATTCTCTCTGACAACAAACATTAATATTTATCAAACAAAAATTGTCAATACATGACCATTACATTTGGGAAAACTCAGACTGGTAAGTTCTAAAATTGTAAGTACACAAATTTTATTCCGTTTTTGGCGAGTACTTGGGAGTGAAATATTTGAAATTCAACAATTTGTCAACGTCAATAGGCATGTGAATAAACCACAAGAGACCAGTCTTACAGGAATCTAAAAACAGACATTGCTATTTGTCCTTGTTTGCCTTTACAGAACAGGACGCAGAAGGTGGGTCAGTGGAGAAGGTATTTTAACAGTGGCATGGGGAAAAATCTTAGTCCGAGACATTTTGATTTTAAGTCATTTAGTATCAGAGCAATAGGTTAATAAAGATTTCACCCTGATCCCATCTACATTTCAGTTCAACAACTACCAGAAGCAAGGACACAACTCATGGCCTGAGTTGACTATGAAATTACTGAGTTTCTCAGCTATGCAGGCACAGATGAATGCAAATCTTGAACTTGGAAAAAAAGCTTGAAAACAGAGACCTCATTCAGTATAGCAAGAGATAGACGGAGGAGGTGAGGGGCAGGGAAAAATACTAAGTGACTCACAGGAACAATATTTGACGAAGCATTGAGGCTGAAAAAAGTAAAAGGTTAATCGAGCAAAGTGGTGGCAGGTGTCAATAGACAAAATAGAAACGAGTTTATCAGGTCCTGTTAGTCTGCTCAGATTGTAAAGACAGTGATGGGACACAGAGACGTGAGCCATCAGTCACAAATGAAAGCGAAGAAACAGACCAACAAACATATTAAATACTTTTCTTACAAACGAGTTATAAACAAAAACATTACATGTATGCAAATATGTTTCTCTATAACATAATGCAAACAGAGCAACCAGTTAAGTTTCAGTTTCAGGACAAAAGCTATTTTTAGATTAGATATAAACAAAAAAAGGTATTCTCAATTATTTTAATCAATACGCAACGATAATAAGAAAATAGCAAGTGGAAAAATTAGTACGTGTCATCGCAAGCCCCATTAGCTGTTTGACTTTAGACGGAAGAAAGCAGGAATTGTACTTACATTAGTCTTACTCGCGAATACACATACACAAAGACAGCTTTCATGTCAAAAACGGAGTGAAAAGCAGCAAAGAAATGAGACCGTTTTATATTTAGCTGACGAGCAGCATCAGTAACACCAGCTCATGTTCGCTAACTGGAAAGAGGTTAGCCACCCAGCTAGCAGCTTTCTCGCTAGACACACAGTCGATACCGTTTTATTTTTGTCTGCTTTCAAGCCCATAAAAGAGATGATAGCATAACATTCTAAACGAATGATACACGAGTAGAATAAGCACTCACCACACATGACTGCAGCGCTGTTGTGAGATTCAGCTACTCAGGTCTAAGGAAGCTGGGGACGCCTGTCAGTTAGCCTCGCCCCCTGAGCTCGAACCGCCTCCTTCAGTGACCGTTTTGATTGGTCGACGCGACTGCTAAGGCCAACCTCCTTCTTCAACAGCAGCATCTCATTGGTCAAGCGTCGCGTCAGTCGGGTTGCGCCTACAAACACGTCTATAATAATGACGTGGCATGAGGATGAGAAATTGACATCACCAGTAATGGGATAACTGGACTTCCTGCCGGCTTCCAGCGACGGTGAAACAAATTAGTAAATCATTAGTGCAATTAATTGTAATGCGCAAATTTCTAGACTAACAAAGCGAAAGACATTAAACCCATTCGAATTTGAACCATCGCCACTCAGAGCATTTCTATTTATTTCAGTGATTTTACAAATCATATCATTTTTATTTTAGATAGTAGCCATATTTACAAAGTAGTAGTAGTATTTATTCTTTTACATAGACTTAGTATATCGTGACACATACTTGAAATTTGGCTACATTACATTATCTCTGTCTATCTCATATTTTAGGCCCTCCCACCCCAACATCTACACCCACAAACATACAGCAAAACACTCAAACACAATTATATTATACACATATGCAACTATTCAACCACACACCTACATTGTACACGCTGATTTTAGTATGATTAGCACTACAATATTGAATGATATGAATATTTTCAGACAATCTCACACCTAAGTGTTTTTCCAAGACAATGGACTAAACACACTGAAACTAAAGATTAAGCAATCACTACAGTCCTAATGGTTGGTGTTTTGGTTGTTTGTAATGTCCTCCCCTTTCTACAATATAATAGTCTTGCACCGCATTAAGTTTTGGCAATTCTTACAAAGTAATAAAAAAAAAAGAATTATTAAATAATATTTAAAGAAAACATTAGGTCTTCAGTTCAAAGTCATACAACGAAGTTACCCATAAAGACTAGAAAACAGCAATAAAATGTAAAAGTATGTTTCAGCAGGGCTCCAATCCCTCTATGCTGTTGAATTTATAGCAAGCCTTCCAGCTTGGTGAAGATAGGTTCAGGCTAGCAGGTCTGAGAGAAAAATGAATCACAAGCAGCAAATAGCTGTTCTACCAAATGGTTGCTTTATGAAAATAACTGACAGTATCAATTTTTGATATCTTTGTACATTTGTAACTGAAGCATGACTACAATAATTATCAGTTTTTACTCTCACAGACGAAAGGAAGGTTAAACTAAACCCTGAACATGTAAGTATAAGCCGTAGACACCGTAACACATATTTTAGCAATGTTTATTTATATAGACACAGCATACATTCTGTAAAGATAAAGTATCCCATATGAATTTTCAGCTTATAGGCAGCATTGACTGTTGACTGATTCAGAAGTCGTGTAACACTATGAAAGAATAAATACAAATTATTTCAACTGTACAATCTGTTTCTATGAATTGTGTCCAACGTATCTTTCAATTCCTCAAACCAGAACTATAAAACGAAATGAAAATATTTGGATCAATATTGAGAATGAGTTCTTATCATCAGAACAGGGCTAAGTACTTTTATTGCATCTATGGCTTTGATAGAAGGAGGTGGATTGTATAGAGAGGAATGTTGACACGTCTCTGGTTTCAGTAGTTTAAACTTGAGCCGCCTCCTCATCCTCTTTTACCTGTAAGAAAAAAAAAAATATATATATATATATATATATATATATCTTTAGGCAAAAAATTTAAAATAGTTTCTTCATTTACGGCATTTAATATTTTGTCTCCTGTACTTTATCTATAATAAATCTCAGTAAATGTTTGCTATGAGGTTTTTTTTAACAAAACGTTTGCTCAAATAATACATTATTTGACACACAAGGGATCTGAACAAAATTTGCCTTTTTTTCTGATTATTTATTTAAAAGGAAAGCCATTATTCCCCTGCTAAAATGTCACCTGGATCTCTGGATCATGACTTCATCCATTTCCATGCATCACCAGATGTTGTTTTTTTTTTTACTTGGTAATAAGGATTTCATTATTAGCGGTCTATTTGCTCATATCAACAAAGACAGCTCAATACTAGTCTTGATACTTTTTTAGGGAGAAGAAATTACGCAGAAGGGCAAACTGAGTTTTTCATCCCCCTCACCCCCCCAAAAAAAGTATCATTCTTAAAAGACCCACTGGAGTAACTAGATGAAACACAGTAATTTCAGTAATTTTAACAAAACAGTTGTCAGAAGAAAAAACAAAACCAAAACCAAAAATAGAAGTACCAAAAACATGCAAACCTCTTCAACTGCTTCAACCTCAGGTATATAAAACTGCAGCATGTTTTGGATTCCATTCTTCAGAGTAACAATAGAACTGGGACAACTGGTACAGGCGCCCTGCAGCTTCAGTTTAACGATGCCATCGTCAAATCCCCGATACAGAACGTCGCCTCCGTCCTCCTGCACTGTTGGCCTGCAAGGTGAGAGCATCCACATACGTGAGACAGCGACAAACCACAGAAACAGACAGCCTGAAAGCATCTTTAGAACCCACTACCTTATTCGTGTATCCAGCAGCTCTTTGATCATAGCAACTACTTCATCATCATCCTCTGATGGCGCTGGAAAAGAGCAGAAACAATGATCATTTGCCACTTGAAAGAAACCCCCATCTCATCCTACAGGTTGGGCAGACTGCTGAAATCCAGACCTGTGTCTGCACTTGGCTTGCTGCCTTCATTCACAACTGGAAGCCCAGAAGTATAGAAGTCCATGATAGCCGCATAAACGTCAGGTTTAATTACTTTCCATTCCACTGTTTCATTGGACTAAGCAAAGAAATTGAGAAAGAGAAATCAAGTTATTTAAGGCAATGGTGTTACATTGTTCTACAATAAATTATTCAAATACAACCAGGAGCGTAAGTAGACCCATCATAAGTATGACTGTTGTATAAATCGGGGCTTTTCATGTCTTTAAGTTTCACCTCCTCCTAATGCTTTTTTTTTATAACTTTCAACTACCAACTTACATAAGTATGGTTTGTTATTTTAACCACACGTCTTATTTAAAAAGGCTAAGTTGGTGAAAAAAAAGAGGGTTAGTTTTCTGGTACTGACCCAAACTACTGCTTTTTTAAAATGAAAAATAGGTTCTGGCAATTTCAGAAGCTTAATGTTAACCTGCTTTACACATTCCTCAACCAGTTTGGAATTATATAATTATATACATTGGAATTATAGTGCATGACATTATTAGCCATGATACATGTATTTAAAGTTTGGACAGGTGCTGAATGTTGAACTGAAATTTACCTTTGTGATGGTGATAAAATCAGGGCCCAGGAACACACTCTTGACTCCATCGATCCTAAACAACTGTCTGAAGAAAACAAGTATTTGAGAAGTATAAATATATAACACAAGTTCATATATATATATATTTATGCATACAACAATCATGCAGCCATCCATCATTTCGAAAGAGATTTCTATTCATGTTCTTTGGAATAAAAGCAGTACAATTAAATCAAACTTAAAGGGAACAGTCAGCTGCAACATCAAGGACATCTTGAGGTTTATGGAGAAGCCAAAAGAATCTGAGGTCTTTTTTAAAAAAAACTTTTTTTAGAACGGAGGTTTTTGGTTCCCCCTCGATATGAAGGGGGGGAAGCACATGTAGGTTTTTAAAATATAAATCTATCTAATAAATAAAGTGGAGGCTTTATTCTATCAAGTGTGCTTACAGTACCATTTGTGCTTCAGTAAACAATTTTCTGAGGACATTTTATGAAGAAGTTCTAAACCTGGCTAACGGTGAGCAGAATGCATCGTGGGGGTGAGCAAAATTCATGGTCCCCTCCTCTAAAACTGTCCGCCCAGGCAGAAACTTCAGACTGTTTGGATTTGGTGTGTCCTGTGTCTGCACAAACATGGTCCTTCCTGAAAAGAGACAAAACACAAAGAGCAGAAATGTAGCTTGAGATGTGAAACATTTATAGTGATGTGTCTATGTGACTGCCTTCTATGTACACATATAAGATTTTCTCACAGTACGTGAGCAGCTGCTACAACACACCAACATTCAAAACAATCAATATTGTATCAGCATCCAGGTTAAATGAACAACAGAAAAAAAAGAGAAGGAACACAAACCAGGAACCAGCCAGACTGCGTTTTGTGGCCATCTGTTGGAGACTCTAGTGGCTTTTGAGGGCCAATAGGTTCTACTGCTCTGACAGCCACTGCTGGCCAGTCTGAAATTTTAGATAAACACATTAAGACACACATGTGAGCATATAAACCCTAATATTAAACATTAATGTATTCCAGGTTGGGAATGTGAACAGTGAAGGTAGAATTTGAGAATGTGATATCGTAAATTACAGCTAACAGACTGAGATCCGGACTCAAGATTGAAATTTAGGGACAAATTCAAATTGATTTTGAAGAAAATGTCTCTTGCTAAAAAAAAAAAAATACTCCATGCCTAACCGCACGTGTCTTAAGAATGTGATTATAATTCATTCCCAGATTGAAATGAGATCGGATTTGATAAGATATTATCGCTGGATAATCGATCCATCCATTTTCTTACACGCTTGTCCCTAGTGAGATCGCCAGGGGTGCTGGTGCCAACAGGCGGGGTACACCCTGGATAAATCGCCAGTCCATCGCAGGACCGCTGGATATTTTATCATTATTAATGATGGTACTCAATGATCATTTTTAAGTTGTGGCCACAAGTTATTAAGCCGTGCCCACGAATTAAACAAGTGGTTCCCACGAGTTATTAGGTCGTGGCCATGAGTTCTTGAAGCGTGTCCACGAATTAAACAAGTCGTGGTCAATATTTTTATTTTTTTTCTCCGATGTCACCAGACGTTCTCCGTAGACTATGAATAAAGCAATTAAAAAAAAAACAAAATTATTATCCTTATGGTGAAACATCCACGTCTTTCTTTTGGTGTATCTACTAGAGGCGTCTGCGTCACTCCATGTTTAACCAGCAAGTTGCCCTCAGCGCTTCTTTACACGCCGAAAAAAGAAACTTTTAACAGACAACATGAGCGAGCAGCGCCTGCTTCCAGTTCACCCACAAACATACTCACGGTCGCAAAAATCTTGCTGAAACGCCCAACAACCTCCCGACCTGTGTATAAGTCGCCATGTTTGTTTTCATTAACTAAGGAGGACGGAAGTAGTAGTCCTACGGGGGGAGGGGGGAAGTGACGTATTATTATTGTGCGTGTGCTAAATCCCTCCCCCAGATACAACCGAGAGCTTGGTAATTGAAAGCGCAGTTTTACTGGAGGTTCAAAAATAATACTCAGACAGCGTGAAAATGCCGTGTGGCAAAAATTTCAGACGGAGAAGGGATTCGTCCGACGACGAGGACGAAGATAATGGGACTACACAAGAAGTCAGGTAAGTGCTTTAAAGGCAGATTAAAATACAGTTGAAGCTAACGCTGTGTTAGCTAACATCACAGTTAGCACAGCTAATGCATTGGCAATTGTATTATATATTTTCAGATCGAAAGTAGAAGAGGCAAAAGAGCTACAGAGCTTGAGGAAACGACAGAGCGGAGTCAGGTAATGTGATTTTATCTGAAAAGAAGACTCCGAAACTTTAAGGAACAGTGCAGTCCTTTTTGTCCTCATCTCGGGTAAGATGCTGTGGGGTGGCTCTTGAAGCACTCACTTCAACCAGAGTTCATGTCATGTGAATCTCAGCAAAACTTTTGAAGGGGTGTTTTTCTCAAAACTGGAGTTACTTACCCCGGTTGCTTGTGCAATTTTTTTCTTCCACTCAGCTTTCCATTATTACACTTTATATAGCACTCTGTGAACAGCCAGCTTCTTTGGCCATGATCATTTGTGGCTTATCCTCCTTGTAGAAGATGCCTCTGTCTGCTGGACAACTGTCATGTCAGCAGTCTTTCTTATAATTGAACTCTTAAAATATATCAATATGTGTCTAATAAATCTTCGTTTGAGTTTTGAACTGGTTTATTTATAAACTTTGGGAATATATTGAGGAAAGACATGCATGTAAAAATTATTATAGATAAATAACTTTACATTTTTATAATTTTTACAGTATAACTGCCTTATTGGTTGGAGAGAAACTCCCACCAGAAGCTGAAATAGATGTAAGTCATGTCAATAAACCCTTATCTTTGTGTTAATGGAGAGCTCGCTTTAACTTCTGTTTGCTAAACTGAACATTTCTGACAGAATGATCCATTCAAACTGAAGACTGGAGGGGTTGTAGACATGAAGAAAGTGAAAGACAGGAACAGAGACATGTAAGTGAATGGAGGTTGGTGCTGTGTATATAAAGTGGTTTGATTTCATAGTTAAGCACGCCATCTGTTCAATAATGTGACCGATCCAATTACAGGACAGAAGATGAGACAGACCTGAACCTTGGCACATCATTCTCAGCGGAAACTAACAGAAGAGATGAGGATGCAGACATGTACGTGTGCTTCCTGTGCTTATTAGAATTAATTTATACACATAAATAAAGGCTTACATTATTCAGTATTCAAAAAGCAAACAATGGAGCGGTTCAAAACACGATGAATTAAAATTACAATATTTTAAAGTTTAATCCTTATTTTCTAGGATTAAACTTTGAGTCAATTTCCAAATCATTTAGAATATCTGTAGATGTCAGTGGATCTGATGAATAGATACTTGAATGTGTTTGATACAGTCAGATCAGATGCAACCAAAGAGCATTTCTCTGGGGGGGTCACAAACAATTTGTAGGTATGATATTAAATGTGGCATATCACTGATCAAGCAAGGCATTGGCTTCATGTATTTGTCTTTCATAGGATGAAATATATCGAGACTGAGTTAAAAAAGAAGAAGGGCTTGGTGGAGGCTGAGGAGCAGAAAGTAAAGGTGAAAAATGCGGAGGACCACCTGTACGAGCTGCCAGAGAGTATCAGGGTCAACTCTGCCAAGAAGACGGAAGAGATGTTGTCCAATCAGATGCTGAGCGGGATCCCTGAAGTTGATCTTGGCATTGAGTACGTTGAGACCATTCGTTAATAACACTGCTCAGGCTGTGTCAGAACCTTTTACGAACATCTTGCAGTTAGTCACTTCCTTTTAACGCTACAATCTTCTTTAAATTTCTTTCTCAGTGCAAAGATAAAAAACATCATCCAGACAGAAGACGCAAAAGCCAAACTGTTGGCAGAACAAAGGAACAAAAAGAAAGACCAGGGCACTTCTTTTGTCCCCACAAACATTGCTGTAAATTACGTCCAACACAACCGCTGTGAGTTTGTTTCCACGTGCTGTGGTGTTAAAAACCCAGGTGATTAGCTTGTGTAGGAACTGAACGGTTTTATTTATTTCCTCTCAGTCTACCATGAGGATGTGAATGCACCACAGAGGCATCACAGGCACAAAGAAGAGCCCAAAGCCAGACCGCTGCGGGTCGGAGATACAGAGAAACCTGGTCCAGAAGGTATGAGACATCGGCCACATCCTGTTAAACCCACTGCTGTGTAGCAGGAAACTGTAATAGTCTAAATGAATCTTTCTCTGTTGATCCATAGCTCCATCACCACCCAACCACCGCAAACGTCCAAACAACGAAAAAGCCACAGATGACTACCACTATGAGAAGTTTAAGAAGATGAATCGAAGATATTAGCATGGAAATACTCAACATGTCGTCTTTCCTAGACACTGAGGCATAATGACGGCTCCTGGATTTGGTTACCTACAGAGTAACGATGGCTGTACATTGACAGTGTGTTACCTTAATTATTGTAAAAAGCATAAGTGGTCTGTTAGGCATGTAATGTTCTGTGCCATCCCATTAATTTAGGCTCTTCACAGATTTAAAAACAATTTCAATACTTTTTAATAAAAATGCTCAAATAATATCTCACGGTTTTAACTTTAAAAATATTTGGTTGTTTTTGAAGTAAATAAAACCATAATGTTTGCAGCATTAAAAGTGTAATCTACTTGCTCTGATGCAATATTTGTTTGAATACATTTCCACCCAGTGTCATGGATTTCTATTCATTCTTTCTGATTTGGCTGGTTGGACGCTTTTCAGCGGACCTTGATAAACACCATGTACATATTTACAGTGGCTGTGACGATGAAGCAGAACGTGGGGGAACATCTGTAATGTTAAAGGCAACATTAGAACTGCAATTGTGTTTTATTTATATGCATTCCTAATTTTTAATTTTCCTTTTAGGTAGTTCTGTGGATTAGGCTGTGCCATTTTAAACAATGAAACTATTTTTATGCATTGTGTTGTTTGCTAATATTGATAAACATTGGTGCTTTTATTTACTGGTGAAAAATTACATCTATCAGATGTAAATCTGATGCATTGGATCCCATTTGCTGCACCCAAGCACTTTTAATGTTGGTGTCAGCGGCAGAGTAGATTATCCATTGCTGTGTTACTCTGCCAAATCCTAACAGTTTCAGCTTATTTATTTTCTACTATTCACTTTTAGCATTAAATTTCAGTTATGACTCTCCCTATGAAAATATACAGGTAAAAAATAAAAACAGAAACAGCATGTTCTTTAATGTGATCCGATTAGTTTCAACAGAGGAAAAAAGTTTCACAATCTAAATCCAGGGATAAATGCATTTAGAATATTAATTAAAAATGTGATGCACCAATCAGCTAATAGAATTTGCCACATTTTCCTTGTATCAGATTATCAAAAACATCTTTCCTTTCCTGATTTATGCATCAATAATACAAAAAAAAAAAAACTATATACATATAAACAGCTTAGAGGTGTTTATATTTTTGGGCCAGATAGATCCTCTCCAGTTGGGCGTATCTGGTGAGGCCCAACTTCAAGGATCTGTGCAATACATTCCATTTAGTTCAGTGTAATTTTCAGTAATGTCTGAAGTAATCGTTTCACATAAAAACTGAACCGATATCAGGAGGAATGTTGCTCTCAAAACTCACATTTTTGGATAACTGGACCTCCCAGATTATTTTGTTCAGTGCACTGTATTTCCCTGTGCCTTTTCAGTAAATAGTAAATTGAATTCCATAAAACAAAACTAAACACTATTTTCTATAGTTATATTGGCAACATCTAAACCACTAGTGCCCAGATTTAGCAGAAATATCCCTGCTTTCCCCTCATGGTTTCTCCGTGGCGGTCGTCCCGTGTCCGTTGACGTGATGTTGGGCGTTTGCCTCCTGCGACGGCGTCCTGGCGGCCTCCTCTCTGTCGTCTTGGGTGGAGCTGGAGCTGCTGTCTGGAGAGGCCCAACTGTCCCGCCGGCGGTAGGCCTCGCACAGAGGCAGGTCAGTGCTGTTCCACTGACTGTAGCTTTGCAGCAGAGCAGAAACCCGTATTTGGAGGCAAAGAGTCAGCGCAGCGCAGAAAGAGAGGAGCAGACGAGAGCAGCAGGTCAGAATAAACACACCCATAGCAGAGCAACATGAAAGCACAGAATCGTTAGAAGCAAAAGCACAGAAAAAACCCCCAAATTGAATAGCTTTTGATTGGATTTACAACTTGATTTAAGATGAGCAAAAGGATGAAATTAGTTGCTATTTAAGACAGCAGTGCAAGGACAGCAAGAAAGTTAGGTCCACATCAACCATGCTCCAGAGATACTTTTTTGCACTTTTCAAAAAGGAAAAACAAAATAAGAAACAAAGAAACTGCTTCAGCGTTTTATCTCCGCTTTATTTCTCAATCATTTTACGTCCTGTGAACCGCTTACATGGTTACAGACTGATTGGATGGACACTACAAACGTTGGCGCTTAATTGTCTTTATCAAAACACATCTACATCAAAACACTAGGGGTAGATTCCACCTAATTGTTTAAGTTAAAACCAGTCTGGGTTCAACAGTACAAAATAATTAATCAATTATAGCACAGACTATTTTTCATTTGTTTCAAGAAAAATATTCTTATATTGCTTTAGTTCTTCTAATATCTTTTCCAACTTCATATAAAACTTTGTGTTGTTTCCAACAACTCAGTGAGTAAAACAGATTTAATTTAGATTTTTTTTTTTTTTTACAATTTCAATTCTCATCTCTGCCATGAAAGTTAAAATGTCTCATAAATCCATTGGATCTTGAGTTCTAAGTTCGAACAAAAATAAAAACAGCAGTAAATACAGTGGCTTGCAAAGCTATTCATGACCCTAGCACATTTCAATGTTGCAACCACAAAAATGGCACATTTCATTTAAGGTTTTATGTGATAAAGTAGTGAAGGGAAGGAAAAGTGAGGCATGATATAGCTAAATAAAATAAAGTGCCACCAACCGCCTAACCTGTTTTAGTTCAATCCACCAGCCCAAAACAGGAAAAAAAAAATACCCCAACATTTTTTCTCCAAATGGTAAAACTGTGTGAGCCAGGCAACTCACAAACCGTCTACATTGTGAAATATGGTGTTGGCAGCATTATGCTTTGGGGGTGATTGTCTTCTGCAGGGCTGTAGAAGCTGCTCATAGTTGAAAGGAAGTGGAATGGAGCTAAATAAAGGGCAATGGTTGAAAAAAACATGTCAGCACCTGCAAAAGACTGTAGGCTCAAGTAGAGGTTCACCTTTCAGCAGGACAACAACCCTCAACATAAATCCACGGCTACAATGCAATTGTTCAGATCAAAACATCCTAAGACGTTATAATAGCTCTGTCCAGCTAACTTCCATCAACCTCCAATAAGAGTTCAGAGTATCATACCAACAGTTAAATTGAAAATTGATCCTCAGACGCTGTTTCAAAATGCATGGCATAATGTCCAGATTTTTATTTACAAAATATTATTAAAGACATGCATAATTTTTCCTCCACTTATTTTCATTTTGTCAGGCTTTAAGTTGGTTGATCACACAAAATCACAATAAATTAAAAGAGATTTTTGGTTCCAATGTGACAAAATGTGACAATATTTGCGGAGTATGAATATTTTAGCAAAGCATTTTGACATCAATCTCTTTGGTTTATAGAAGGTACCACCAGAAGAATGCGTGATGAACATTAAACAGATGTGTGTCACAAACATGTTGACCAGCAGACTGAGAACTGGATATGTGGGTAAAGTTGATATGTAGTGTTTGCCCCTTTAAGATCCTTACTTTGGGAAAAAACAAAACAAAACACAAGGCACTTGATTAACAGTAACATCGTGAAGACACTAGAGAAAATGTAAATATGACCTTTAGCTGAGATGTGTGTGGATGTTGTGGATGATCTGTCTGGATCAATAAATAGATCTGACCGAGACCCTTTAAACCGGGTTCAAAGCTGAGACAGTACGCAATGGGACGACACAGGAGCGGCAGGATGGGGCGGATCTGAGCCTATTTGTACCTGGAGGAGTAATACTCTTCCTCTAGCTCATAGAGGTCGACAGCGATCTCATCTCGGAGCGATGTCAGCTTCTTGTCACACTCGTCTTGCAGTGCACGGAGCTGCTGGTTCTGCTGACTGATGGCATCGTTCACCGAGGGAAAGTCATTCAGGATCAGGAACTGTTTCAGATCGGACACCAGTTTCATCAGGGACTCGCCGGCACGAACCTGGTGCAGCAAAACAGAATGAAAACGGTCTTAAAAAAAACAAAAAAAACCCCTACATAGCCAATCCTTTAAGGTTTATTTTTTAAGTTTTCTGTACATGTATTGGTTGTGGATTTGTAAATTCACATCATAACCAACTATTCTTCGTTTCAGAAAAGAAAATTTTGACCTGCTTAGTATTTTCCTTGTATGCTTTCTGTGTCTAAAATGTTATTTTTGAAATGTTACATGTAATGAATGTTGCTGTGTTTTCTATGTGGAGCCTTTTGGGAAATGAAGTGTTCCTTCAGCCAGCGAACTGGATGAAATTGGTGAATTTCTTTCCATTAACTTCTTTTGCATTTACTAGCAACTTGTGATAAAGTGTCCTGCAAAGGTATGAACACCTTTGGAACTTTTTTTCCACGTTTAATTCTTCTAGTTTATACAGGAAGCAGAATGTTTAGTGTCAATGACGCTTTGCGTCTCACTTACGATGTTTGCAGCTCTGACGTGCATCTCATAGTGGTCTTGCTCTGCTTGAGTGGGTCGCGATACCTGAGTCTCATCCTCTATCTGGACAAAAATAAAAGAAGGAGATGGGAACTGTGAGAGAGATGCTGTGAACTCTGGGCAGATTTTACTGCTGGGGGGAAAACATGCTAGAGTGAGAAACCAGAGAGCTGCCTTTGCAGTTTTGACGATTTCCGTGAAGTTGTCCATGATGGACTTGATGTCGTCTTTGAGCCTCTTGTTGTAGTTCTGCAGCAGAGTCTCCTTGCTCTGAGGGAGCACTCTCTGGTTAGCCATGATGCTCAGCAGGACCAGCTCTGCCTGTTTACGTTCAAACGCAGAGAAACAACTCAGTGGAACAAATATAGAACGAGAGCTTTCAGCCTCGAACAGAAAAGGCGCGTTTTCATTAAACAAAACCACATGACGACATTAACACAGTTTTTTGTTTTATACGATTCAGAACGAATATTTATTTATACGAGAGCCAACTGCAGATATTACTTACTTCTTTAATGCATTCTCAGAAGAAGCATTGTTTCATTGAAAATCCCGTTTGTGGCTCCCCGTCTTCTTCTTGAGGCTGTTGGCAATTCACATCCGGTATGTTTATGTATATTAGCGCCCTCTAGATGACGTCAGACGAAGTGCTAGAAAGTGTCTAGTTTGTATAAGTTGTAGTTTGCTTAAAATTAAAGCGCATTATAAGTAGGACCAAACTGCCTGACGTCATTAAAGTCTTCTTTTAACCAAACCAAATATTGCTAAAGTATTGAGACACCTTTAAATAATCCAATGGCAAAAGTGCCAAAGTTCAATAAATAAATTGGTCAACAAATAATTTTACATGCAATAATATAACTAAATTTGTAACTATGTGTATTAAATAAAATCTATAATACTTTAAATATTGCACTGATATACAAGTACACACAACACAACTATAAATTCAATTGAAAATTTATTTAAAAACATAGATACTTCCTTAAACTATTTAAAATAAATTTAATTGCCCTGGAGCACTGCAAGGTGTGAAGGTGCAGTGCTGTTTGAGATTTTATGTTACCATCTTCCTTTAGGTGCACGGCCATGTTTTGGTTGGTTTATAGCTGTGCTATAGATAAACTCAGTGCTTTGAAATATTCAAAGCTTGGATTATTGTTTTTAAACAATCTTCTCCACATCTCGTGCCTATCTGGTGTGTTCAATGGTCTTCACAATGTTTAGTTACAGACCTTCATTAAATCCAGTTTATTTATACGGAGAGTTTTTGGCATGAAGTTGGACTGTCTTGATTGATCAGTTGGCCTTTGGAAGTGACAACTGACTAATTTTAACTAAAGTGTTAGAACACAAATACTTGACAGCAGGCATAAAACATAGAAAGAAAAGCAACATGTGCAGAATTTCATTTACATTCATTTAATATTTTTGTTTATGACATTTTTAAAGGCATACTGTGCAGCATAACAAGTATTCTGAGTGCTTTTTTTTTATTGTCCCAAGAGGATTTTCTGCTCGTCCTTCAGAGGTTAGGTGTACAACAACACTCACAACTCATTTTACAGCTGACAGAACACATTCTTACAGAACCCTATCTCCGTATCAGTTACTTTGTGCAATCTTCATGTGTTTAGGCTGGGTGAGACTGTATGGGGAGAACTTCAAACAGAGAAACACAAGTTAACCTTTGGGTTGAAACAGTGTGGATTCCCTCTCCAAAAAAGTGCCGTGGTGGGAAACAATTAGTGTAAAAGATTGTATAAACTAGAAAAACCACAAAATATTTTCAAACAGTGAATGATATAAATTAAATGACACGTCATCAATCAGGCACTATTCAAGCTCTCGCACAACACTTATTACAATCCCTGGCTGGAATTACAAAGATTAAGTGCTGAAGACAGTCAAACATTTTCACGTCAGTTTTACAGACTTGCATGTGTCAGTTTGTGCACATTTTGGAAGTAATAGGTTTCATACAGTGTTGCATTATGATGTTATGCACCAAAGACAGTAGTAGCATTTGGTGCTGAAAGCAAGTGCAATCAAATGTGAAAGCAGCTTTAAGATGGGTAAAACATGTTTCATGCAGCAGGTGGATCTACACGAATAATATGTTGAAAATGTTTTGTTTTTTGGGGGGGGACCTACAGAAAGATTCTTGTGATCTGCTTCATTGAATTATCCTGCATTACATCAAGTGATTTTATGTCAAAACACAATAATGGAAATGTCTGTTTTAACTATTTCCAGCATCTATTTAATTAACAAGTCAAGTAAGATTAAAAAGGTCCTCGAAACAGACATTTAGATGGTTTGAACATTCTCTAATCTGTTTTTAACTACCTGTTAAGCTTCTGTGAAATTATGATGCTGAATAGTTTCCCTCTGATAACCACTGTATGGGGTGCTAACAGATCACAGTTTTACAGTCGATCTTAAATGTGCAGAAAAGAATTTTGCAAAAGCTCCTGCACAAACTCCCTCACAACCTGAGGTAGACAGGAAAACAATCAAATGGTTGACCCAACATTGTTTTTAAGTGTAGATGCACACTGGGATGGAAGGGACGGGGAAGGAAAACTCGCACTACCTGATCTCATTTTAGCAAGTTGAGGATGAGATCTGTTCAAGGCCTGCAGTCCAGCTGCAGCGCTGGTGACAGCATGCAGTAAAGCCAGTTGCAGTTTGCATAATTAATGGGTGCAAATCTCTGCTACATTGCTATCTCAATGTAGCAATGTTTGCAATGTACATTGCAATGTTGTCAATGTTAGCAATGTAGCAAAAAATGTTCAGGGCTTTTCCTGCGGTGCTTTGAGGTGAAAGGGTGCAGATACGAACGGGTCTACAGCATTAACTTCTGACGTCCATGATTGAAGCGGTCCGACAGCTTGCCTGCTCAAACTGGGAGCTGCTACCGGCTGCTCAGCTGCGGATCCTTCGAAGTGTCGGGAATATTTGGCCAGAGCTTGAGGGCGGAACGGTTGTTGAGCTACCTGTCCCAGCACTCCTTGATCAGAGGTTAAAGTCTGACCCCCAGCTGCTTGGGGGTACGAGGTCTTTGGCAGCGCAGCCAAGACCTCCTTTCTTTTTCCAAAGGGAGCCTGAGAGAACACATCGAGCTGATGCTGAGCTACAAAAGGGGAACGTGGAAATGGAGCATTGGCAAAAACATCAGCGGAGTCCTCTTGCGAAGTCGGGAAGGGGGCTTTGGAGAAGACATCTGGAGTGACACCCGTCTCTGCTACATTCCAGGAATTATTCTGAGCAAAGGCGCTTGACCTCAATTGACAGAAGGCGGCAGGTGGTTGTGCTGGTACTGTGTTGGGGGGCAGGGATGAATGGGGAGCTACCAGTGGTCCAGGCTCTTCTTCATCTTCAGAGTCCATCAGTAGAGGTCTAGAGCCACTGCAGTCTTGAACAGCAACGATGCTCTCGACTGTTCTCCCCTCCTGCTCCTCTTTAAGTTCTGCCTTCTCCACATCTTCATCGCTGGAGTGCTCACAGCCCTCATTATTTGGATCATTTTCTTCAACCTCTTCAGCCTCCTGTCCCTCTTCTAGCATAGTGTAGCCATTACTCTCCACTTGTACGTCTACACAACAAAGACACAAAAAAAGAAAAAAAAACATTACATATTACAAACACCACCAGAAAGTAGCAAGCCCAACATTTTGTCAACCACACAATCAGCCTTCAGAGTTACTTCACACCTGTGACCAACAAACCCTCTCTACACATCTGTCAACTGCGGATCAAAAGGACGGAACGATGACGAACCAGCACAAGACTACAAAATAAACTCTACTGTGAGGAACAAGCCACTTAGGACAGACACGTTTAGCAACTATGCTATCAAAAGTCATGTTTCCACAATTTAGCTGCAGGTGTCTCAATCTAACCCTTCTAAACCATGTCAGGGATAAAGCAGTATTTTGAAATTTTAGTAAGAATTATTTAAAATGTGAGTTTAGATGGAGTTAGCAAATCTGTGGAAACAAGTGAGGAAAATCGTCACAGATAAGCTGAAAATAGGGACAGACAGGTTAGAACAGATTAGAGGAGCGAGGAGAGTCTTACCTCAGAGGTGTTGGCAGAAGGTGTTAGCTGGTAGTTCTTGCAGAGATGTTAGTTGAAGCCATTAAAAGTCAAGCACCTGTTTTGGTATTTTCTTTACTAGTCAGTGCTCTATTTTATAATGCTCCCAATACGTTCTAATGCAACACATTTGTACTGATCACAGCCCAAGTTATTGAGCTGTAATAAATAACACAGCCCAAT
Source organism: Xiphophorus couchianus (assembly GCF_001444195.1). Classification (NCBI taxonomy): domain Eukaryota; kingdom Metazoa; phylum Chordata; class Actinopteri; order Cyprinodontiformes; family Poeciliidae; genus Xiphophorus; species Xiphophorus couchianus. The sequence continues at coordinate 21,881,462 of NC_040239.1, forward strand.
GATGCCATTTGTTTTTTTAATTGTTATTATTAAAGACCCCATAAATTTTGGGACTTTTTTTCTGGACAACAATTTACTACACATGTAATATTTTGGCAAAATAAAGTAATTTTTGAGGGAAACGATTTTTACATTTGCAATATTGAAAGAAATGGATACAGTTTATTTTTTTTATTTTGACAGGTTTTTATTTTTCTTAAATACACTTAACAAATGTAGATTTGGGTGCAGTCAGGTCTGCTTTTGAGAACAAGCCGTTAGGTATTTCTGGTCCTATTTACTATGAAATTAAAAAGGAATCAAAAGGCATTAATTTTGAAGAATGTATACTTTGTATTGTTCATCATTTCTATTTTCAGATTTCAATATGTTCAGCAGTTTCTTTCTCCATTTACAAATAATAACAGTCTTTGGAGATTTAGTGGCAGGCTACATTTTTAACATTCTTAAATTGTAGTCAGGGTCCACACATAATCAGTGCTCGGGCCACAAATTTCCCCTGGACACCTCTGTTTTAAAGCATTCTGCGGCACCAGGAAAAGATATTTTAGTATTTTGAAAAAGATTCACTATAAACACTCATATGATATAGCTACCATGTGATGAAAAAAAACATCGACAGATTTGTAGCAACTAATGTAATAATGGCCAAGGACAATAATTTTGCCCATTTTATAGAAAATATGTTATGGTAGTAACTTTCCAAAAATATGTTACTAATAATGACTTTTTAACCAGGCTGTAGTCCTTTTCAACATGGAGAGTAAATGAACAACACATTATTCAATTCTTTGTTCCTTTTTCATCTAATCCTGAACAAACACGCAATCATTTTTCTGAATTCCGGCACACTCCACCAAGTAATGCAACTACAACATATAGTAATATTTTTATATATAAAATATGAATTAAAAGTATATAAGCAATATTGCAGATTAAGATTTTGTACAACAAATAAATCTTAAATCAGCTTTTACAAAATCAATGATAGAGAGGAGAGTACTTTATATTACATACCTTTAGTGACTGAATATGCTACATAAAAATTACAATACCCATTTATGATGTACAAAAACTGCAGAAAGTGTTATTTTTAAGACATGAGGCCTTACTTATGTATTATTACATTACTGGCTAAAGTGGTTACATTTACAGAGGATTTTTTAAATACTACTGATTGGTGATAATAAAAATGATGCCATAACTTCTTAAAATGATTGATAATGTTATTTGCTTTATTACATTTCCAATAGCTCAGTTTATTATTTAGCATTATCATAATTACCTGTTTAGGTACTGGTTGCTACGACGTCAAAGTTTTACAAAAACTGGAAATCAGAAATCTCAAAATTCTGATGAGTGCATCTCTAGGTATTATAGAAATGCATCAATCAAAAATGATTGAATAATACAATTCCAAAGGGTGTTAAATTACCACTGCTGATTCTTAACCATGTGACTTTCAGTGAATGAAAGGAATTAAACTTGATTTCTTAAAGAGATTTATGCATAAACCATTAACTGTAGCAGTGATGGCAAAACAGAAGGAAATGTGCAGTTCAAGGTTAAATGCAAGGTCAAACTACACTTAAAAATAAGCTTACAATGTACAATGCAGTTAAACTTCCTTCACAAAATAAAAGCCATAATTCAAAGTAGAAGTTGGTGGAATCTTTACATATAACAACATAAACTGCAATGATTGTCAGTAAATGTAATGCATTTTTTGTACAACTGCCATTCACCTCTCTCTCATTATTTGATAAATAAAACCAGGCAGTCATGAGGAACCAAAGGTGCTCCAGAGACATCAGGAAGAATACTCCGTCATAACATCTCTTATAACACAACACAACAATCTGCCGTCACTATAACAGTAACATATCAGTGGTACAATGGGAACAAAGTGCTAAAAATATGATCTGGGCAGACAACTCAGAAGCACACCATTTCATGTATTGAGTGCATCAACATCAAAAGCTCTGGCTGAATGATCGACATGAATGGAGAGAAATAAATAACGGAAAATTGAACAGGCTGGGTCATCATTTACACTTCTAAATACACTGTAATTAATGTGTGTTTAATCTAAATAAATTGTTCAACATGTTAAATGATGGGACCGCTCATACATGTTTTACTAAATCCCTATGAATATTATTCACACTATGACAGATAAAATGCCTTTAAATAATATACAATAAAACTATCTAAAATCAAAAGGGCTAAAAATAGTGAAATTGAGCAGTAGGATATTTTTGCACTGAAGTTAGTCATATAAATATGAGTAAGGAAGAGGGAATTGACTAAGAGCATGGTAGGTCATTGTTGTTAAGATGGTTGTCCCACAGAAAACAAACACTTGATGGTATCTACACTAAACCTCCTTCAGTGTCAGGATGATTACTGAAAAAGTCTGCTCACTCATACTGACCCTGAGAGCAGAACGTTAAATCGCTAACAGCAGGATGACAAAATCTCATTTCACTTTGGTTCTTGTCTGTTCACATTAGTGTTAGAGTTGGAAAAATGTAAAAATACAAATGAAAATGCACCAGTTTGATTAATACACACGTGGTGTTATGAAAAAGGCTGATCAGGAGAACATCTTTGTGTCAAACTAGTCAGCCAAAGTTCAAGCATTTCATGTTTTAAAAAGCCAAAGAGCACAACCGTTATTGTTGTAGTTTTAACATTTGTAACATCCTTCATGTTATTCAGAAAAAGAAATCTGCATACAGCTACTTATACAGTGTATTGGAAAAGCATTTATACCACATTCTGACATGCTAAAACCATAAATATCTATGTATTGTGTTGGGATTTTATGTGATAAACCAGCACAAAGTAGTGAACAAACATAAAGGTTCAAGTCAAATAAATCAATTTTTAAAATTCTCAACTCAACATTTTAGTCCTTCACAGGATATCTATGACTCAATTTTACAGCTAAGTTATTTCTGATGCTAAGTGCCTCAATTCTTAGTCAAATAATTTTAAATTTAATTTTAAATTTACGTCAATAATTATACAACTTTATACTGATGTATAATATAAAATCCCCCTTAAAATACACTGAAAGTTGTTTTGCTATGTAAGCAAAACATTGACATATTCAAGGTATAGAAATACTTTTGCAAGGCACTATAATCTACCTCAATGTGAAAGATGCACATGGGAACAGCAGAATAGGACTGAATGGATATAAATTCCTAAGGCTATATGCTCTGTAATCCTATTGAAGCTGTTTGAACACAATGGGTTAAATTAACTAAAACAAATTCCCTTTTGCATTGCTCAAAAAAACTTGTTCAATGCAGCAGTAAATGATTGAGTGGTTCCTTAATGTCCCATCTTGTTTGATCCAGTCCAAATCATTAAAAAAAGACTCCATCACAGTATTCATAAGGTCTACATCCTTCTCAATTTCACTTCTTCAACAACCTCTTGACATGCAGGAACGTTCCTGACAGTCCTTTCAAGATTCAACCATGATAACGAACAAAAAACACCAGGGACCAAGCAGTGCACGCTATGACAGTCAATCACTATGGGTGTAAAAAAAAATCAATGATTGACATTATTGCAAGAACAAGGAAGCATGAAAAAACAAAAAACAAAAAAAGACCATGGTGAAGCCAGGACAGAAGCAGACGATATGCTCAGCCATTAACAGAAAAGGAAAAACAAAATTACCAGCGTAGAAATGTCAACGGCCAGCAGAGATGCATGAAACCAGCTTATCACGCTGCTAGAGATGGAGTTGAGGCCAAGGAGGCACATAAACAGAATGGCTCTACTGAACCAATCCATGCTGGCTTTTCCTCACTTCAAAAGGTTTATACAGTAAGTGCCTGTCTCTCCAACACGCTTTTTATTTGTTTCATTTAGTTTTTAGGATTGCATTCGGCCCCTTCGACCTCTCCCACCCCTCTAGAGGTCGATGAGCTGATCCACCAGCAGAAGGGAGCGCGCCAAGTTGGGGATGCTGGACTCTGAACTGCCACTGTTGCTGTGAGTGTGACCACCTGAAAAAATGTGCCAGAAAGAAAGAGGAGACAGAGATGGACATGGAGGAGCCCAGGGAGGTTTTGAAAGACAAGCAAAAGAAAGAGTCAATAAAAGGGGATCGTATGAAGAAAATTATGAGTAAGGACATGAGGATGAGGATTAAGGAAATGATGGCAGAGCAGAAAGGGAAAAAAAGTATGAACAGAGGCAGAGAGAGAAAGAAGCAAAGAATAAGCTGGGGTCATGTTTATACAGCTGCATCATCATAGGTGAGTGTAAGGACTTTCCGCTCTAATATGAAGCGAGTCTCAAGATGAATTATACATAGCCAATACACCTTCAAATCGGGAAACAATGGCAGTTTAACATTCGGGATGAAGGAAAGAAAAGAGGTAAGGTGAGAGTTTGATGAGCGGTGGGTTGGGGGCCTTGATGTGACACTATTACAAGCTGGAGTGAGTTAACTAGGGATCAGCTCATTCATCTTTGTGGTCTTACCAGGTGTGAGTGAAATCCCTGAATTTCTTTACAACTTACCTTGATTTGAGTTTTTGGGAATGAGCACAGGAATGGGGTCAAACTCTTCATCATTGCCCTTTTTCCCACCAGACAAGAGGAAAGAGTCTGTGGCGAAGGAAGAACAAGTGAGGTAGAAACGGAAGGAGGAAATGGTTAATTCAGAGAGGGAAGACAAGCCAGGAATAAAGTAGTGTGTGTGTGGAAATAAAAAAGAGACAGATGATGTAGAAGTCAGTGTTAGGATCAAAGTTTCACAGCTTAGAGAGTGTGAACAAAGAAGCCAAGGTTCCTGAGGTTGTTATCCACTCTGTTATCTATGACACATACCTAAGGTACTGCTTTCTGAGGTACTTAAGTGACAGGCTCACATACCCAGCACACACTCAGGTGCAAAACTAAGGGCTTACCTGCAGCCTGACTGGGTTGCAGATCCTCCAGACAGGATCCGGAGCCACAGCCAGGAGGGCCAGAGGAGAAGGAGGAAGGGAGTGCTGAAACAGGCTGGCTTCCAGCAGAAGTATGAGTTAGCAAATCACAGCCCAGCAGAGATGCCTCCCCAGTGAAAGAATCTGAAGCGTAGCCAAAGGACCACAGGAAAATAAACATGTTAGAATAGCAAAGGAAGATGCAGTCTGTTAGTAAAGCAAGCTCACATAACAAAATAGAGAGCAACACAGCAGAAATTAGTTCCAAAAAATATTAATGTTTGCTTTGACTAAATATTGAATGCTGAATTTTTTAGATTTGAGGAACAAGGTATAAATAACTCAAAAGTAAAGATGAACAAATCAGGTTGATTTTTGATCCTCGTTTTAGTGATTTTTGCAGATTAAATTGTTCTTTAAGGACAATTTGAAAACATTATTCAAACATGTTTTAGCCTTCCTGTAGTCACTGATGATTTAATAGCTACAAGTGATAGCTACAAGCAGCTGAAGTGATTTAGCATCTTCTATTAGGTATTAGCATGGTTAGCAAGGCTAGGAATTCCCAAAAAAGCAGTCTGTGTTTATCCCAAGAGAAAACAGGTCCTTAGCTCAACTCTGGATATGTTCCAAAAGGCCATCATCATTTTCTAAAACTTCAGTCCGCAACAGAAGTAGACTAATCCAAACAATAAAACAGAGTAACTTTGCAGTCTTCCTGTAATCTGCTACATGACCAGTCAGCATTCGTCAGCAAAAAAAAAATAGCTTCTTCGATTTTGTTTCTTTTAACTTCACTTTTAAGGATCTCCCTCATACTGAAGATAGCAAACCCAGTAACAACTTCCACACTAAAAATGTTGCTGTCAGCAAGACCTATTTGTACTTGCATATGATGTGTTCTATGCTCAGAAAAATATTGTTTTTTTGAGTCTCTGACTCACTGATCAGGCTAAAGAGGCAGATTTTCATCATCAGCCAATATCTCAGTGTATCTCTACCAAAAACAGCGTTACAAGAAATTTAAAGATTCACACTTAAAATTTTTATCCATGTCATAACGCCACACTAAAGCACCCATCCTGTCCAAAGCCCAGAGCCAAACATCACTGCTAACAACATTTTTCCCCAACAGATTCCTAATCTTCTATTCTGACTAAAAATCAGCCTTGGATAATTCAGTCTCACAAGTTATAGTTATTTTTTTTTATCTGTGGTCCAGAATGCTGACCTGGCATGCTGGCAGCAATATGTTCTGGCTGACCTGAATTTCGCTGAGGCTGAGGAGCTTCCAAACCAGGAATCAAGGAATCCACACACACCTCAGCCTTTGCTACACCAACACAGAAAAAATATGGTTGTTAGTAACAGACATGAAAACATAAATGTAGTTGGGTACAAACTGTTGGCCTTATTTACTTTGAAACTCATAGTGGAAGCTAAGAACACATTCAAATGTGTTTCAGTAGCCTAAGATGTGAAATTTGGAGGAAATGCATGGAGACAGTAGCAGGCCATAACATTTTTTGCAAAAGTACTAAAGAAAAGGGTAAAATGTCAGGAAGTAGCAAAGAAAACTCAGTGGACTTCAGTCTCTGTAACATTCTCTAAATGAGTGAGAAACAGAAAATAGTGAGGGAGCAGAGACAGCTGTAAAGACAGAAAAGGTTATGGCTGGGTGGGGAATTTCCAGTAAGTTCAAAACCAGTTGGAAAGTTAATGCAACATGATATATGTATGGGCCTGTTACCAGTTATGATGCATATTGGAGTTGTAAATATTTCCCATTATAATGTTACATTGCTTTAGACTTTGATAAAGTAATGCCAAACTGAAGACACTACACATCTATAGATAACTAAGAGATGACAAGCAATAAAATATTTTTACATTTTCAACTCCGAGACAAAACTAAAGTTACAGCAATCTCAACACATTGTGTAGAGTCAGCCACAAAACCAGTTAGTCCTTTTAATCACTGAAGCATAAGCTTATCCTGAAACGTCTCCAGAAAATGACAAGAAAGAAAAGCTTACCAAAATGATTGGCAAACTTAAAAATCCAAATGTAAGCAAAGCATTTTCACTTTTATGCTTCACTTTTTCAAGAGGATCTCAGTGTCTAATTACTTTTCAATTAGTTGTCCAGTATTTCCTGTTTCCCTGGAGTATTAGTATGACAAAAGCCCACCTCTTTTTAGCTTCTTCTGTCAAAGCGAGGAGAAGATGGCAATCCACTAAATACATACGAGATGATCTGCAAATGACTGAGTAATAGCAGTCCTACAAAACATGTTTGTAACTACAGTCAGAACAAAATCTAAACAGCTAAAGTCCAGTGGCACCGACTTAGTCCTTGGGCAGAAGGTGGCTCCGAGATGCTGTTAGAGGGAGCTGGCTGACTGGATCAGGACCTGCTTTATGGGAAGAAAGTCCTCCTCAGCCAGTTTTATCAAATTCGAATCCAAAACAGCTGAACATTAAAGTACAGTTTGCAGAAAGAGAGTTTTTTTCTGATTTAACTGAAGCGCTCAGCTGTGCTCATATGGCTAATATAACACTTAATGCAAATAGGAAGCATTTCATCCATGTCTCCATATTTGACAGTCACAGCATGTCCCGGCATGGCTCTTTATTCTAACAAACAGCATGGCTGAGAACAAACGATCAGCTGGCTCTGTATGGGACGGGTGCATTCTTGGTGAGTAAATTCATTTAAATGTTAGTACAGAGGGCCACAAAATTTGGATTTTCAAAAAGTCTGAATAATATTTGAGACATCCATTAGTCTTAATTCAAAACGTTTTTAGTCCGCAGGGGAAACATTAGTGCACAGTAGTAAAAAATACATTTTTTTTTTTTTACATGGTCTCTTAATTGATTTAGTTCAACTCAACACTGCCACACATTACACAACAAAGTTAGTAGTGCTGTCCATTCAAATGGCTAAGTAATGCTGTGCTGAAAAAATTAGGGCACAAATCTCTTTCTCCAAACCTTGTAAGAACATGTTTTAGCACGATTCCTTTATATTAAAAATGTAATCCTAGTAATGACACTTCATTACAAGAACCTACAGTAAAATTTGTTACGATAGCTTTCCATGTCACACACAATGATTTTAAATCGAGTGAAACATCTGTTATCAGGACAACACAAACCGAAGTGGGGTGCAATCCATGCACAAAACCACCGATCGGTGGCCGCTGCTCATACTTACAAGTAAAGTGCTATGAGTCAAAATGGGGTGTGGAAGAGACCTTAACACAAGGAATGTGTTGACTCAGGAAATGACACAGCAGATGTGACCTTTTTCTGCCCTGACTACGAGGAAAAAAGGCCAAAATGTATCAAAAGGTTTACACAAATCTTTGATTTGTAAAAAATAAAGGTGCTGGAAATTATGCGACAATAAAAAGTTTTTTTCTATTTTTTGTATATTAACAAGTGCTCCATAAAACTACCGGTACTCAGAGAATTTCTGCCTCATCAGCAAATGTTAAGACTGTGACTGGTGTCTGAGTAAACATTAGTGTGAATCTAACGGATGAGTCATGGAAGGTGTGAAAGATTAAACGCATCCTCTTTACATAGAACAAAATTACTTTGAACGGCACTTGCACAAAGTAGTTTAAACATACAAAAATGATTACTGCTCAAAGGTTAATCTAAGGAGAGCCTCACATACTGGATCACCACTTTAACATGACGGTATAATTAACTTTCAATTGTTCTTCGTGGCTCTGGTAAGCCCTCTTGCTGCAGTAAAGCAATCCAATTAACAAAAGGGAATTTGTCCTGCGCGTTGCCATGCAACAGTGAAAGCGCAGAGCTGCATGTGAGATGCCATCTAGCTGTATCTAAGGTGTCTATTCATGGACAAGGACAAGAAGCCACTGTGAGGCTGTGAGCTACGTCAACATGATAGCACGGTGTGCAAACTTCACTGCTCCTGTTTTGGTGAGGGCAGTTTGCGTTAGTTTATCTTGTAAAGTAGAATGATTAGATGAAACAAAAACATAATTAAAATTAATTTAATAAGGGAAAAAAAATTTTGCATTACGTTTTATTTAGGGCTGGTATAAAATGACCTGGTAGGATAATTTCAACCACTTTATAATTAGCTTCAGGGAAAGATTTAAAACAGACAGAGAAGCTAATAATGCTAATTCCACAGCTAATATATATACTGTCATTCTGATGGAATAAGAGCAGCAGAATAATTTTCTTTAACAGGGAGTGGTGCATTAGGTCATTATTTACCTCCAAGGAAAATACATAAATATACATAAAATGGACATTACAGGCAAGGATGCTCCTGCTAATAAAAACAACCAAATCTGCAAATTTGTCAAATCACCCAGAACTTAAAATAAAGCTTCAGAGCCCCTAATAGAGTTCATCTCCTAAAAAATATTCAACTAAGATTGTTTAGCCACCAAAGCTTGTCAAGAAATGGCAGCAAGGAGGTTTAAGTGTTTCGGCAAATACAGTGAAGAGGAAACTTTTATAATATGCTGGAATGTTATGAAGAACCAGGAAGAACCAGGATTGGCCATCGTCTTCTCTAATTAAGCTCCATGCAGAACGTTTTAAGAGTCTCTCACAACTTTGAATAAAAAATGCCATAAATAAAAAGTGGAATCCAAACATACTCTAAGAGCAACTTTATACAATAACCCCAATTTGGTGATGGATAAAGGTGTTTCCAGCATGGAACACAGCGTCACAAGGCAAAGGTGATCACCAAGTACCTCAGGATTTATAATATTGACATCTGGGTCAATATTCCAAGGAACTCCCCAAGCCTTAATTCCATTAAAAACCTGTTCAGTTTTCAAAAATGTAGTGCATTTCTAGATAAAAGCATTTGAAGTCCACATATTAATTCATTTTGAATAAAAAACAACAATCCAACATTGGAGTAACAGTAAAGTCTGTGAAAAACAATGTTTCTGGCGGTCTTAAAACTTTACACCACACTGTACAATATTTACGTCTAAAAGTGGGAGGGAATCAAAGACCTGACCAAACAGTACAGTGAGCAGAACTAGAACCTTATATTAAAAACATGAGTAAATAAAACTGGGAGAACAAATGACTGAAAGATGCAACTAAATGAGTATATATCAAAATGTCATAAAAAACAACAGAGCATATAAACAACAAAATTACTACCCATCACCTCTGGCAACGCCACTTAATACTGCTGGACACAGACCCATTCACAGTAAAATCTCAAAGAAAACATTTGGGTAATATAATAAAGTAATTGGATAGCTTAGAGAAGAATACTGTAACGTTTTACCTGGAAAAGCCCCAAGCTCTGGAATGAGACTTTCACTGGAGGTGAGGTCTATTTCACCAGGCTGAGCAGCTGTGCAGAAACAATACAGTGTTTTAGATCAATGACAACCAGTAGATGTACTTGCTGCAGTACAAAACTTACACTCCGATAGCTTTGCAAAGTCTTTGTTGAGTAGCTCCTCTGCAGTTAGCTTGGAGAAGTTATCATCTCCAAAGGGGTTCCAGCCAGGCTGAGCATTTGGCGCAGCGAGCGCTGATGGAGCATCACCACCTGGATGATACACATTCTGCTGGGACGAGCAGGGGGAGCCAGAAGGAGTGGTGCTGGCTGATCTGGAACACAAACATGTTTAAATACATGAGGCTAAACAAGCAAAGTGAAACTGAATAGAAGGTGTAGAGTGTTTGTGTGTGCCACTCACTAAGCGAGCTTAAAGACTGAATTAACTGGTGCTACTACAGCCCGATTCTTCTGGATGTAAAAAGGGACATTTATCTTACTGTTGCGTTCTGCCGTATAAATGAACTCCCTCTGGCCTCCCAGACTCGCTCTACGCTATGAAAAGAACTCTTTATTCCTGGGTTGCTGAAAAGAGTTTATTCTGCTTACTTGGACTTGTTGAGGCTGGCCTCAGCTGCGGCTGCCTGGAGCAGCTGGGTGGATTTGCTGACTGGGACTCCAAAGATGGCACTGTGGGTGACATCGCTCAGGATTCGTCTGTGGCCGCTTTTTGGGGCCATCTTTGGTGATGAAGGAGGTGTCAAAGAGCCAGCTTTGTGCATCTCTCTGCCTGGAGTCTGCAATGAGAAGCAAATGACACAGAAGGTCAGGTTCAAAAAGGCAACACAAAATTTTCTATCAACTTGGAAAGCAAAACAGAATCTAACCCCAAACATAAAACAAAGTTAGAGGAAAAATAAGGCAAGTATCATTGGAGGAAATAAATCAAATCAAAGAAACCGTGCTGTGAAATTAAATCACTTCTGGGGAGAAGAAGAAGTTGCTTACTTTCAGTTAAATAAATGAACAAATAAAGACAAAAAAAGCCACGTGTCAGAAAATAATTCTGTTTTTCAAACTTTTGTACATTTTACTTTAATTTGTTTTTCTTCCAATTTATCGTCACTGCACCCTTTCTTTTCTCAGTTTTTCAGCTGTAAATGCATTACAAAAAACTGATCAGAAAAACAAATTGCATTTATGAATTGAAAAACAAGGTATAATATTGTAAAAAAATAAGTGAAAAAAGTTAACTGAAAGTAAACTCAGGAGAACTTATGATTTATAGACATCCATGTTGAGAAAAACACTAGAAAAGAAAGCATACAATTTCTCCATGACTTAAACACACTAATTGACACTCAATTTCTGTACATTCACTGCCCAAGACGAGGAAGAAAACAGAAGAAAAAAAATCGTGATGTGATTCGTTAGAGATGACCTCATAATAACAATAATAATCAGCCCCGACCCGAAGAGCTGCAAACAGCAGCAGGAGTTCGATGTTACCACAACCTCTGGGGCAGCTGTAGGAGCAATGACTGCAGACTCGGGAATGGGAGCAAGATGAGTTGCGGCTGGTTCGTGGACTACATGCTGCTGCTGAAGTTGCAGAGCGCAAACTGGGGAAACAGGTTTAGCTTTGGACTGCAGCAGAGCAGATGCATGGGAGGGTGTTTGTTGTTGGTGCTGCAGGTTCTGTGGTCGATTGGAATAACCACACAACCAATTATGAGAAATGCTTAATGTCATACCATTGTTCATCACTTGTGAAAAAACAAAGGGAAATTCCAGTTTTACATCGTGAAAGGTTTTAATAACTAACTAACATCACACTGAAATATAAATGGACCACTCTGTTTCCATGGGTTTAAATATTAAGTGTAATTTTAAAAAGTTTCATTCGAGCCATGATGCCATAACTGGTAGAACTAATTTTAATCACCAATAACTTTGAGTGATCCTCTCTGTATAACATTATTAATTTAATATTATAAAGGCTTACACTATTTGTTTTTGACAGTATCTTATTCCGTGCGGCTGCACGATATCAGTAAAATGTCATAAATGTTATAATAGCGATATGAGTTGGGATAAGCACATAAATACAAAACTAAACGATGCTAATGTCTTTCTAATTAGGGTTCCTGCAAATATGGACACAGCAAATTACAGCTACTGGAAAAAAAAAATGCATCTATGATTTACATTTTACCAAAGAAGGTTTTGAATAAGCTGTATCTCTCTATATTCATATTTGGCAACGAAACATCTTATTTCCCTTGTGAAACATTTTCTGCTGCAATAAACCACAAGCACTACCAAAGGTACCGCTGTCATGGTAACATTTAATTAGCTACCATTTATTTCAGTTCAAGCAGCTCTTTGCAATTCTAATATTGCATATATTGATATTGTGATAACACTTTATTTTAGCTGGTAATTATTTATATATTATATAATGTGTCATATTTACACAGTTGTGATTAAAAGTTGTTCCGGGGGATACAAGGCAGTCAAACTGAATTTCCATTCAGGCAGTGGGAGGATTCCTACCTGCTGGTTATTGTGAGGGATTAGGAAGGGTGAGGCCTGCTGTGTCTTCATGAGGACCTGCTGATGTGCCGTAGGCTGTGGCTGCTTGTTGCTCGTCTGCGTTAGTTGATGAGCAGCCTGTACAGCTGAAGCTTGCTGTGCAGGTTGAACAGCAGCCGCGGCATTGATTCCTGCCGCTCGTATGGACAAAAATAATAATAATAATAATAATAATAAAAAGCAACTAGGTCATTTATCTTGACTTGAGACATTTTGCACAACTACTTAAACTTCCTGTGTGTGTTTATTAGCAGGCGGTGCCCCCAAAAACTCTTTAAATAGTCTTTATATTTTTCTCAATGTTGAAAAAACTGATGACAAAAAGAGCTATTTTAAGTAAGAATACAATTGTCTAAACTTAATATCTTTAATACATCACATCCAACAAAGTTAGATGCATTTTGAACTAACACTGCTAAATAGTAGTCTAACCAACAATACAACAAAGCAGATTGTACCAAAAGCAGGCGGTGTTCCTGTCGCCACATTAGGCCTCTTGCGTGGGGTGAGAGCTGGTTGGATTGGAAGAATGCCTGATAAAGGCTGCGACTGTGGCTGGCCAGCTTTGGGTCGCTGTCGAGGTGCAATAGAGGTTTCTGTAGTTGGAACTGGGTCTGTTAGCCTAGGAGAAAAAATAAAAAAAGAGGGAACATAGTGAGAAAATTTCTTATTCCTTATCCTTTTTCTCAGTTGCATGGTGTTGATTTGAACACCTTGTGATATGCTTCACGGTACATGTCGAACAAAAACATAATGAGCTCAACTCTTGCCTTACAGAAAAGTAGAAGAGATGTGCTGCAAATCTTTTCAGTTTTAGTTGTTACTAAACTCATCCAGAGAGAGTGACAAGTAAAATAAAAATCAAGTATCAGCAGGGCTATCAAATCTATGATTCTTCTTTAGAATAATCACACCGTACAGCTTCAAATAAAAGTATTTGTAAAAGCCTGTCAGTGTGCTGCTCACAGACACAGCTGAGTGTGTCAACTGTATCACCACAGCTCAACAAAAGCTGAAATGTAAACAGATTAATCAATGACAAGTGGATCACATCTGCTGTGAGAATTCAAGTAAGGAAGACACATGTTAGAAAAAAAGTACATGTAGCTCCAAAAGGTTCACCACAATAATTCAAAGTATTTTATTTTGTCTCCCACTCACCTGGCTTTGGTTTGACTCTTTTTGGCCACTGCTTCACTGGCTCGGATAGGCTCAGGAAGTTTTGAAGGAATTGAGGAATTCTGTAAAAGAAAGACGATAAAAGACAATTAAAGCCAACATCACCACCAGAAAACTACCAGAAAAACTGGGTTATGATATGGCTGTGTGTTATTTATTATTACTGGCCAGGCTCAATCAATACTGTTCATTATTTGAGCTTAATAAAAATTATTAGAGAAAAATAAGCAAAGTTATAAAGCGATTTATCTGTCATACTCCTGTCATGCTGACTTACGTGCAGATTTGGGACAGGACACTCCTGCCGGGCCAGTTTGAAGGCAAAGTAGGACACTTGGTAAATATCTGGTCTCTTGTCAGGATCAGGTTCCAGCATGTATCCTGAGAAGTTCACAAACAAGGGACGCAAATTTTTAGTAAAGCATATGAACAGTCTGGCTTATACACATTTGAGGAGTTTTGGACATAACTTATCAGGGTGAAACATGAGGCTACTTACTGATAAGACAATGCATTTCCTGGGAGTAACGAGAATTGTCTGGGATAGTGAAGGTACCATCACAGATAGCCACTTGGCTCTCACCAAAAGGAAGCGTAAAGAAGCAGAGCTTATAGAGCAGACAACCCAAAGCCTAAAAAAACAAGACATTTTACTAGAAAGGCAGTAACATTCAACTTAACTTATTCAACTTTTTTCTCTTATTTATTTAATGCATCAAAACTAATAACTCCTCCAACTTGGGGTCTTTAACAGCATCAACCGATAACAAAAAATTTGAGAAAGTATAGGGATGTTTATTTTTGAAAGATTGTTCAGGACAATTTTGTATCAATTAGTTTTCTGTTTGATTCATAACCTCTATCTCAATCAAAAATATATATAAAAAAAGTCTGACTTTTAGGTATTAAAGTTTTTACAATAATAAAGAAGAAATTGTCAAAATTGTTAGGTCAGTACTAAGAAAAAAACTGATTATTAATATTGGCCAGACATATTTTTATGGCGTCTACTGAAAAGAAAAACAAGCTTGCAGTTAATTTCCTTCAAAATAATAATAATTTAAAAAGTACTCAGTTCTTACCCAAATATCTGCTTTTGTTGTGATGACTTTTCCACTATAAAGGTTGACCATCTCTGGAGCACGGTATGACAGGGTGGTGTATCTAAGGGGGAAAAAAAAACACAAAAAATAGCTTTTGGACTCCGGTAAAACAGACAGAAGGTATTTCTTGAACTTTGAAAGATAGATACTTTTTAATTTCCTCTTCTATGACTGCAACCCCTTCAGTCTGTGGGTTTTGGAAATGATTTGTGGCACTTCCAAAATCACAGAGCACATAGTGCCCCTGATCATGCAGGAGAATATTTTCCACCTACATGTGGAAAAAAAAAGACAATGAAATTATTTTAAAAATGTAAAATGTGAAAGAACTTTATTAAGCAATTAGTGCAGCTAACAAACAGCTAGCAGCAAGTAGCAAAGGCATATAAACAAATTAGTCAAACTTGCCTTGAGGTCTCGATGGATGATGGGAGTTTTGCACTGATGAAGCCGAGCGACGGCCTCACATGTGTCACAAAAGATCCTCAACACCTCAGCTTCACTGAAGCCGGTCTGTAATCGCTGGTTCATCAGGTTAACCACCTGCCCGCCTACAAAAGAAACAGGCCAATAAGAGCTTTGCTACATAAATGGAAATAAACACACACATTATCTTTCTGGTCACTATAAATACACATCTTATGAAATAGCTTACATTTCTCACTTTGTCACATCTTCGAAGTTTGTAATAACTTTTTGTTCAAATGTAGGGGCAAATCTTTTCATTATTTATTACACTAACTTTGTTCTACAACTTCTGCAACAGATAGTAAATCTTTGTTGAATAAATAAAAAAGAAAACTCTAAACTGTGATCCTCTGTGTTTTAAAAACCACAGGTAAATATCTAAATTGTTTTATGAAAAACAGCACAGTTAAGCACTGAATGAATGTAAAGCGCTATTGACATGGCTGCTATCAGATACCATGAGCCCCTGAAGGAAATTGACAATTCAGTTAAACAGAAGCAGAAAGTGATGCAGGTTGGGCAGATTTACCTCGGCAGAAGTCCATTAAGATTAAGACTTCCCACACATCTCCAGCTCCCACAGCGGCTATACTGGAGTCCAGGAAACCAACTATGTTTTTGTTGCCTACCAAGTCTCTCTGTGGGTGAAAAAAAGCACATGCACACAAAAAACAAAAATGACAAATATACTTTTAATAGCCTTTATAATATGCATCTAAATAGCTCATTTAGCTGTTTAAAAACCAGAAATAATCCTGATAACCATCCACCGTTAGTCATGCTGGGTGTGGCTGCAGGAACTGCGTATTTTCCCCAAGTGGCAAAGGCCTCCAAGTTTGGTACTGGACAAACAGATAAGCTTAGAAATCAAACGTTTGGTGTACATTTTGTGTACTGAGCAATTCAGATGTAGGGTGCTCCTCCAATTACGTCTATGCAACAACTGTAACCTGTTTCAAAAACTCGGTGAAGCCAAATCCTGAAAGCAGCCTAATTCCTTTCGAAGTTGCTTGTTTTTACTCACCATAATTTGTATCTCAAGTTTGCAGATCCTGAGATCATGTTCATTGTTGACATACATTCTTTTTAGAGCACAACGTTGCCCTTGGTGAGTTCGCACCAAAAACACAATCGCAAAACCTCCTGCAAAAAAGAAAAGGAAGAAGATTAAAATGCAACCGACGTCTTTGGTTTTCATGTCAGTCATGATGCAAATTGGGTTAGCAGGTAAGATAGTTGATTCAGAGACACATTTGTGACCGTAGCTTGTTGACTCTCACTGATCAAAAACAAGTGAAGACTTGGGCACAAAAAGTTCCACATCTGATTTATGAAACCCATGTGAATACCGGTAAATTCCAGTGTAGCAACAAAAGTTTGCGATAAATGCTGCTGCTGGAAACAATCGTAAATTAAAAGCCAAAGAAATATTTGATCAATGTGTGATAGGCCTCACATAGCAAAAAAAAAACAAAAAACCCCCTAAAATGTAGCCTCTCACAATATTAGTTTGTAACAAATCTGCAAGTAAAGTGCACTTCAGTCACATTTTGGATATTCCTCAAAGCAGGTCTTGATTTTGCAGTCGGGCAATTAAATGTTCTGTGCAAGTTGTCAGTATGTCATTAAACTCAAGAACAGCAGCCATCCTTCTGAGAAATCCTGAGCTCAGACACAGCTTTCTAAATACATTATTTTAGAAGCCAAGTCTTCATTTGTAAAGAGTCAGCATCTGCAATCTCTAAAGTAAATGGATGAATAAACAAACAAACATATTCCTTGAAGTTTTGCACAGCTAACCACTGAAAGCCAGTCAGAGCAAACAGCAAACGCAAAAAACAAGAAAAGACAAATCTGGCATAGCATTATGACTCTTTTTGCTGCTAAAACAGTCCTGACCCATTGAGACTCCTGGGTCTCAATCGGTCCCTTCCAGTTGGTCCTACAATGTTAGCAGCAGCAGGCCCTCATGTAGAAAACCTTTACGAAATCCGGCTGGTGACAGAAATTCATCCTTGACAAGGGCTCCATCAACAAACATTCTCACAGAATTACAACCCTCAACAAATACAGATAAAAGTGCATAAAAGAGCATGAAAGAAAGCACATAAACCACTGTAAAGCAGAAGTGGATCAGAAGTGTTTGTTCAGTCCGTCTAACAGATGCTCGATTTAAAGGGCGTCCAGGTTATTGCAATGATGAAAAGATAATTGCTGTTTTTCACTTCATCTGCCAGTGGTCTTTATGTTATGCCTGATTGGTGTCATTTATATTATTGAAGTCTTCAGCTTTCACTCAAGTACGGGTATTTTAGCTCACCAGTTCAATCTTAGACTATGCAATTCAAGTCTTAGACAGCACAGCAGCATTAATGATAAATTGTATATATTTGTTGTAACTTCAGAGCTTCAGAACAATTTTTCCTTCACACAGTTTGTGGTAGAGCCATGCCCAACACTGACTCATTCATCTGGCATCACAAAGCCAAAGACTCTTCCACGTGACCAGGCGGCCTCATGTTTCATTAGCACAGCGTGAAGCTACATTTCAGCCATCTGTACTTTTACAGAAATTGGGGTAGTGGGAAGCAAGAACAATTTTAACAACCTTTTAATAGGTTAACCACTTTGCATGGTTTAATTTGGAGGAACAACCTGACTGTGATTGGTCTGATTTCAGTGACTGGAAATTTAACAAAAAGATGCAGAAAATTTACACAGAGTAGCAACATCAAAAAGGGAAATTATTGTTAACTGGGAACAATAAACGTGTATGCAGATAGCATTATAACCTTATAATGCAGATACCACTATCTGCATTATAAGGTTATTTTGGTTATTTTACCATTATTTTGATTTTATTCAGACTTCAAATTAATTAGTTTCACAAATTAGTTGGGTTATCTGTCCTAACAGGTAACCTACAATCATAGGCATGGTGCTCACAGCACAAATAAGTATTATTTTTTGTCATTTTCCCTAGCAAATGAAAAGTGTAGGATACTTCTTTCAACCAGCTCACTGGCAGTGTGCAGATGGGGAGAGGGTACCCTCTAAATTCCCTGTAGCCTGACAAAACTCTGGTGTCTCATTAGGAAAACTTTAAACCATAGAAATGACAGAAAATAATATCTTAGAGGCCTTAAAAGTGAAACTTAGTGTCCATCATCATTTGACACTGACTTTATTTGGTAAAGAAATTATGACAGTATCACTTTCAGTAAATGTACATTTCTCTTCTGTCTCTCTTTTGTGCTTCCAACACTTTTATGACTCACTATCTCGGACACTATTATCTGTAGACCTGCACAGTTGTGAGAATATCCAAAATAATAACGAAAAAACATTTGCATGCAAAGTATGAGCTCATGAAACCATTAATGAATTTCAAATAATCCCTTGCGACATTAATAAAGACTGATAATGTGATGTTAATCTACTTGCACTATTTTGTGCAGCTCTAGTATTTACTGACGACGTGTGAGAGAGGTTAAGAGTAATGACAGCGTAACCCCTGCTGTCTTGGCTGTCCAATCTGAGGTGCATGTTGGAAATTAGAAGGATTGCAAAGCCCTCTTAAGCAACATGTAGCAAAGGTCTATGTTTACAGTAGACTGTGTGACTAAATGAATAAGTACATCTACAAATAGCCACTGCCTCCTGACGTAACCGACTGTCAGGATAATACCATTCAATCTCCTGCACAGGTGCGGCAGCAAATCCATGTAAATGTGTAAAAAGAACAACTAATCTAGACAACAATTATGTATCTGTAACTGTAAAGTTTTTCAAGGCCCTGAATACACATCTCGAAGTTATGAATAAAATGTTGTCACTAATAGTATGGCATTCCAGTGACTACAGTCTGGGGTTTGGGATGATGCATATCACATGGCCCTTCAATTACTATACAGTTTACAAACAACATGACACAAAGAAATGCCAAAAACGGCCCCATAGATCAACTGAGCGTGAACAACTGTACTGTCTTGAAACACTAACAAGTGGATGCAGGTTTATTAATGTTACCATGTGTAACAGATTTAACAGAAATGAATGAGTAAAAGGGCAAAATTCTGTGACTGAAAAATATTGAGTTAATACAAAGAAGAATCTAGAAAAGCATACTACACACTGTCTGTTAAAAGGAAAGGTTATAAAACCAAACGATGTCCAAACAGATGGGGCCTTTCTACAGGAGAGCACTGATAAATTAATCAGTCTTTTTTCATGTATTATTTAGTCACAGGCCCTCTTAGCTAACAAAGCATCGTAGATTCTCATTGCAAAGACAAGCAACCATGGAACAACATGGCATAACTTTCAAAGATTTGTTAACTTTCCCATGCTTAAGACTATCAAGAAGTTGCAAATATTTTTTTTTTCCATTATTCACTTAGAAATAGTAGATCTCAGCTGTTCAACAGTGGTTCCCAGTGATGTTTTAGTACACAGACAATGTTAGAGTGACTATGGTTCCCTAAATCTGAGCATCAAGAAAGTGAATTTGTAAATATCACAAAGAAACTTGGATATATATTTTAGAACCTCGCTGAAAATTCACTTAGGTCCTGTTTCTCTCAGTTCAATTTGGAAAATTATCTAGGCCACAACAATTTAAATGATTGTTACTGTTTCACATGCAAGTATGGCTATTCAGGCAAATGTACCTGAGTCAAGTTTTGACCTTTAAACAAAAAAAGAGCAGGATTGCAACCAAATCAATTTCCGAAAGATAAAGATGTCTTGTGCCAATACCTCACTTTCATATTTTAGATAATGAATCAAGAGTAGCTAAGTGACACGTAGTTCACCTTCTGCAACAATTTCCTCGACAGTCACTTGATATCTTCCGATGCTGAAGACCCGTCCAATAAAGCTCCCGCCGCCGCCAGAACCAGTGCCTCCTCCACCAGCTCCCGAACCAGGCCCAGAGCCCGCAAAGTCCCGACGAGAGTCAAAAAATTTCTTCATTTCACCCAGATGCTATCGAGAGTAGGCCAAAGTCCAAAAAAATAGTTCAGAATCGAAACAACGCCGACAGCAAGTCCCAATCCACGGAGGAACCGGTGTTTTCCTCCTGCAGTAGCTTTTTAATAACTGATGATAGCAGTAAGCTACCTTGAAGCTAGAAAATAGCTGAACTAGCTTGAAATAATGCCAAATACTGTTGTCTGAAGAGCCTCTGCTAACTCATGGTTTGACCAACAGGCGGAGTCAAATGTTCAAGAAGTCATTGTTTTCTGTCTGGAGCGACACCAACACCGGCTGACTATACTAGCCTGGCTGAGAGCCTAAAAAAAATCCCCAGTTAGCCGTTAGCTCACCTAGCTAGCTCCCGAGCTAAGCAGCTAGGTGACAGCTGTCAGTCGGTAGACTGGGCAGCCAGGTAGGTCCTTGGTGGCCAGTGTAGCCTATAAAACATCTCTACTTGTGTCTTCAGCACATAGTGTTAGCCAGTTCATTAGCGGGTTTGTCTCATGCTAAAAAAACCAACAACAAAACACTGCCTATACGCGTCCGCAGCAAGTTGTGGATGGCTGACCAGCTCCAGGTTAGTGACTGGGCTAACGTGGCTACAGGCTGCTGGGGAAGCGCACCTTCTTTCCAGCTCCGGTCTTTCCCTCTGATTGGTCAAAACATCAATAACTTCCTGTTGGGCTGTTCAAGTCGTCGACTTACTGGTGACATGGTACAATAAAAATAAAAATCATAAGTCGTTGCCGCGACTTAATAATGTCATTAGTTATTATTATCATTGATAGTGATAGTAATGGACAAAACCGATCTCATTTCGCTTCATTTCAGTCTAGGAAAGAATTATAGTCACATTATCACCAAAAGCTGGAGCTTTAAAGCTGACCTCGGGGAAGCTGTACATTTCATCAAGCAGCAGCTGGAAGGACCAGGTAGATTACATGGGTATAGGTGGATGTACAGAACAAATGCTTGAAAATGTTCTGCTTGCAAAAAGGTTCGTTTTATTCTTGCAGCAGTAAACCTTAACGCAACTAATCTAATCTAACACATGCATGATGCAGACTGCAAACAACATTGTAGTAAGTAGGATAATCTCACCTCTGACCTAGACATTTATTGATGTTCTGCAACACAGGCTTATGACATATTAAACACAAACTGAAATAATTATGTAAACTGTTAGACCCTGTGCACCCAGTTGTCACATCATGCACTATCATGTTTCTATGTGTTCACATCCCAGGGTTTCCCCCAGTGTATTATAAGCCTGGCGGCCTGCCATGCTTTACTAGAAGCACTTTTTTTTATTTGGATTTTAAAAAGTGCAAATAATTGATATTCATTTTAATTGTATTTTTTTATTTGTTGTTTTTAAGACTAGTTGTGGGTTTAGATAGCGTTTCACTGGCGATGTTTTCCCGTAACATATATTTTATCCTGCAATAGTTTTACTTTTCCTGTCAACTTAACATCTTTTAATACAAAAACATGGTGGACCGCCGGTGGGCCGCCTTGGTTCCCCGACCACCGGGCTTAGCAAGTTTTCTGGGGGAAACCCTGCATCCTGTACGTGTCCATTTTTTCCGCATCAAGTTGACAAACAGAAATGTTGCAATTGAAACATACACACACGTAGAAAAACATGATTCTGATTCTTTTATATATTTTTTTGCAGATTGTCAAAACTTAAATAATTTTATAGCTAGTTAGTATATATTTTTAATATAAATTAAGCTTTAATATACAGTCACAGTAAAACATATTGAACTTTGTGGGTATAACATGTCAAAATGTGAAGCGTTAAACAATGTTAAATAGTTTAATCTTTTTATTTTTTTCACAGAACCAGAATATATCATGCAGGGTCTGTTATATAGTTATTTATTTTTATTGTCAATTTTTCATCTTTACTTCTTCTTTTCTTTTAGCTTTTTCCTGGAGCGGTTTCCACTCATTCTCATGAATTATTTTCATCCATTTAATCCTATTCTCAGCATTCTTTACCCTCACACTAACTAACTTCAGATACTCATTCACTACATCCGCACAAATCTCCTCTTTGGTCTTTCAACTGCATGGTGGCTCCAGCCTGTGCATCCTTCTGCCGATATATTCATTGTCTCTCTTCTGAAAGTGTTTGAACCCACTCAATCTGCCCTCTAACCTTATCTCTAAAACACCTGACATGAACTGTCCCTCTCATGTACTTATTTCTGATCCTGTCCATCTTCGTCACTCCCAAAGAGAACCGTAGCATCCTGAGCTCTGCAACCTCCAGTTCTGCCTTCTGTCATGGAGAAAACATGTAAACTCTATGAAGAAAGACTCCAGGCCAGAATTCGATTGTGCTACTGTGCAGCCATTTTGTGAAATTATGCATTATAAATCTATACTTCAGTTGTTGTATTATTCTTGTCAGTGTTCATTTGTGGGTGAATAAAAGAAACACTATTGGACACCATCTTTAAAATTATTCAAGCTTGTTTCTGAATGTTTCTCCACCAGAGGACACTGTTCCATCATAAATTAAATATGATGGCGCTTCGCCTGTATTTTTCTTCTTAAACCATTAATCGGCTTCATACCTGATGTTACTGGGACGGTATAAAACATTTTTTTCTGTCCTTAAGCGATTTAAAAAGCAGATTTGATTTGAGTCTTTGTCTGCTTTTTTATTATTATTATTATTTTTTAGCTTATGTCAGTCTTACTGAAGACTCAATTTATATCATTTTTCAGATTAAACAAAAGCCACTTTTCTTATTTTTGTAATGTAACACCAATTCATGCTCATGTTTTCTTTTTCTGAACTGCTTAAATGTTAATGATTTTTGAAATGACTTAATAAAGAAAAATGCCTTTCATTTCAGACTTTATTCTCAAATCTGTTATGGATACAGTGAACGCATGTATGCATTATTTGCTTACAGTGTACAGAACATTCCTTCCAACACAGCCAATGCTTTGGATTCAATCCAACTATACTGTGAAACATAATTGAACAACTGAATATTTGAACCATTAAACATTTAAGCTGCAGAGTTGTTAGAGCGCTTGTGATAAATCACAATGCTCTGATGTGTTCTTTCCTCTCTGATCGTTTATAATATACTGGATCTCCTCTGACCAGGAACCCTAAGGTAAACACACTCTGTTCTCATTTGTCTGTGCTCCCCTGAGAACCAAAACATCCTTACCATTCGGCATCAGGGCTTCAGATAATCCAGAGAGGCAATGTTGAAAAGAAAAAAGAAAAAGTAAGCGTTATGTAAGCACATATCAACAACAGTGTTTCATGGTGTCTGGGAGCCGAGCTGAGTGGGAGTTGCATCATTAAAGGATGTGAATTTTACTTTGTTGAAGAGGATATCATTATCTTTGTTATGAAGCAATTTCCATGTGTCTTGATTTGACTCCACAAATTTACTCCAAAACAATAAATTTAACAGATTTTCAAAGGTGAAAGTGTTGCTTACACCACGTGTAATACCATGCACTACCAACTTTTTTTTTTTTTATCAGAGAGATTCAAGCAAGCATCACACAGATAAATATAAGAGAATATATTAATGCAAACATTTTTTTAAATAGTTTTGCTCAAAATCATCCCTTTGGTCTTCTGGTTTGTGGTTAGATGAAACTAAAGTTTTATTGATTGACCGCAATGATGTAGTGTTGAATTAGTGTAAAGACAAAAAAGGAGCAACACTCAACCTCAAGACGACCATATCCACAGTCAAGCACAGTGCTGGGAGCAAATGCTTTGGGGATGTTTTCCAAACAGTGGAAGAGCATTTTTTTAATCAAAGTAAATGGAATCAAATAAATAAAAAAAGATTTGGAAGATTCTCTGCATGAACATCAGGAAAATGTTGGTAGATGTAGGAAGATGAATAGCAACATATACCAGAGGAGGCATTCAAAAAGCTTGACATCAATTAAATGTATGGTTGCTATAAAAACTAATAAAGATTTTTCATTAATAATTGAAAAGCAAAAATAAATATAAATGAAGAGCAATTTGTTTAACTATTTGAACTACAATTTTTACACATCAATCTCCTCTTATTTTGTCTCTTTGTGGAAATGCCTATGTCGTTAGTTATTAGTTAAATGAAACTAACTCGAAAACTAAATTTGCCAAGCCAATCAATAATCCTGGTCTTAACTGTCTATTTTCTAATTTAATTCTCAAATGCTGTAAATTACTAACTGCTCCTTACCAAACTCTCAACCAAAATGAAGCCTCTTGCTTTTACATATCCCAACCTTTGTTACTCCTTGAAGCCAGGAAGTTGCTCTCGTTGATGTGACCTTTCTTGCCATGAAATGACCTTTTGTTATCTTCTCAGTGGTCTTTTAGTAAAGCGATGACAGATACTGTTTGTTTGTAAGTCACATCTGTTAACAGATGTGACTTATATTTATAATTGTTGAGAGATTTGTGTTATATTTAGACTAATGCAAATGCCAGAAAATATTAAACAAAAAATCAGCAGCTCTGACTGATCCTTTGATCAAAGTTTTCATATTTTCTGCTTATAAACCTAGAACTGACACAATACAGAATTAATAACTTGTCCATAATATGACAGGTAAGCTAACAAACATTCATATTATGATTAAATATTCCAGATCTCATTTTAAAGCAAGGCACTGTAGACACGCAGAGGAGTCAGTTCAAATCAGATTCTAATGAAACAGCAAATCCTGACATGTGAAAGTTTATTTTCGAAACATAGATTTTATGTGGCAGCATGAAAACGTTCTGTGAGATTCCCTTCTGTCTGGTGGCTAGCTTTGGCCTCCAGTGCTATTTCAGATAATCTGATTATTAGAATTCTGCAGTATTTTTTGGGGGAAACAAAAAAACAAAAAACTCACAGGTGAAAGTACCCACTTTCACTCTGCCAGCAAAAGCACTACATGTCTGAGTCTCATCCCACTGTAAGAGAAGCAAATCATGACATACTTGAACAAACACTCTTGACTTTATTGAAGTCCAACCATAAGGAGGCAGAGGCCAGAGGTGCAATGATTTCCATAAATATTCCAAACATGGATATTATAAAGACAGTCTGGACCTGTTCATTCATGCTTGAATATTTTGAAAGGATTCTGGTTCTATCAAAATGATTCACCAATAAAGTTGCATCTGAGAACAACACTTAAAATCTTCAAAAATATCTAATTTCATCTGGTAATTCATCTTGCGTCATAGTTTGAGTTATTGCTCATTTCATGGATTTGTGCCCACACACTTTGTCAATCAGTCTTTATTGTACTTTAACTAGCAGTAATATTTTCTGGCTGTGCATAGCAGTTTAGGGTCTATTTTTGACTTTGTATTGATACTTTATGTTGTTTAAAAGCATCATGTTGTGAATTCTGCTGCTGTTTTCTTCTCTGAATTGATTTTAGAAAAGCGAAAAAGTAATCAGAGAAAGGGATGAATGCATTTTTTCTTGTATACTGGCAGATGCTTATTAAGGATTCCTGACAGAGAGTACAAAAAAATTGTACTCAGTCCCTTCAATCTGCTTCTTTACTTACAGATAAAAGCTTGTCATTTATATTTAAAAAAATCTAGACTTCAAAATGTTGAGTGTAAAGTCTGTTTCAACCTGCCAACCAGTCAATCTACAGTTCACATCTATGTTTAATCAAATTTGTATAATAGGTGGACATTCAGCATCATACACTGTGGGTTAAAAAAAAATCTTATATTTCTTCCATGCATCAAATGAGACACCATTTCTGTGAAATTCACAACAGATTACAGTGAAAAACATCTCAATCAATAATTAAAAACATGAATAGTTAAAACTACCATGTTCTCATGGTGCTCATCCAATAATGAGACTACTGGTACCAGATACTGGTACTGGTACTAGTTCCGTAAAAGCAGTCTCGTGTATTTTCTACATGTCCGGATAGGGCTGAAAGACAGAAGCCTTTTCTTTCAAATAAAATATCCAGATCTGGCTAAAATCTCCCCAAACTTTGTGGAAGATTGGTCTTATAAGCCAAACTGTTCAGGAGTTACATGAACTTGACTATTTGTCAAGTTGGATGATACCGTGGTGAGTTCTAGATACAAGTACGGTTTGACCAAAACCTTTCAGGTGTCCACTATAGGCTAAAGATGTAAAGGGATTTTATTTTACAGCACTACTGTATGTCCAGATGTGCTCTCAACCAACAAAAGAGTGGAGTCATTTGAAAAGAAAAGAAAGTTTTGAATGGTCCAGCCAGAGTCCAGAACTAAATAAGAAGGTTGTGGAAAGGAAATGTCCTGACTGAAAGTCAGATGTGCAGAATCTTTTGAAATGTAAATGTTGTAGCAAGATTCAAACCTGAAATTGATTCAGGTGTTATGACAAACTATTAGTATAAGGGTTCCTCAATGTTGGATCTTTTTACTTTTTTATTGAACACATTTATTCCTTTTTCAGAATAAGTGTCAATATTAGAGGTCACATTAAAGTCAGAAAAAGATTTGAAATGGCTTCAACTGTTTTCTTTTCCAACATCATGAAACCCTGATATCTTAATAGGGATGTGTAGACGTTTTATATCCACTAAACTGAGATAATACCATGTCTCATACATAACAACCCATTTACATGGACTTATATTCAGGGAAAATTCATGCAGACACTTTGTTTTTGGGAATAGAAGGCAATGCTTGCACCTTTTTACTATGAAGCCTCGGTATCACCTGCTCATACTCAGAGTAACGACAGTGTTTGCAGCACAGGGACTTACTTCTTTCAACAGGATATGATGACAGACAGCTATTCTGTCAGCCATTGATGGCAAAGTGGCTGCTTTCGGATTGGACTTTAGATTGGAGTGGCAGCAGGTGTGCTGGCTGGGAGTGGAGGGTGTTGATAGCGATGGTGGCAAACGGCAGCTCTGCCTGGAACAACCATGTAATCTGATGATACTCGTTGCAGCTGCAAAAACAACTAAAGGAAAGAATGAAATCTGATGCTCTAGAATCTAAGTGTATGGCATCAAAACATAAAGTTTCAAATATGCTTTGTTATAACCTATACAGTGTCTTGCAAAAGTATAGTTTTCATATCACATTCATGTCGCATTATTCAATCTCTTTGCCACAAACATAATGTATTTTGCTTGGATTTAATTTAATTTAACACATAAAATCCCCACAAAATAGATTGAAATTCTTGATTGAAACTTGATAAAATATGAATAGGTAAAGGGGATATCAATACCTTTACCAGGCACTGTAAATTAAATGCTTAGTATTTGAGACCTATATGAAAACATCTGGTAATAGAAGAAGGCTGAGCATCTCCTCTTCTCATTAGCATCTCTTATCGGCCCACCCAGCCAACCCGCAATCAGTGAAGATCAGCGAAGGCAGGAAGACCGAGGGATGAGGGGAAGAGGCAACGGGTAAACTTCCTGTGGAATGTGGCTCCTACTCTCGCAAAGGGTGGAGTGCTTCTTACCGACAGAAGAGACGTAGCATTTAACCCCATTTCTTCTCTTTAATTGTTTTTGGTCAAAGAACACTAGGAAAGAATACTTCCTTGTGTTAGTAAACAGAGACAGTCATTTGTAAAGATAAGACATTTGTTCAGGAATGAGGAAATGACAGGAATGATGAAGTTCTCAGTGAATCGGTAAAAGAAAAAAAACGTCTTTTAGTGACTGTCATGCTAAAAGTCCTTTTGGGCACATTAGAAGTTTGAATGTCATTGAAATTTAAATTTTTTTTCAGTATTGCAGTTCAAAATTAAAACACACATCTTATATAAATGCACAAACCAAAATTTTTGAATGTTTGTTTCCTTTCTGACAATATATGAGCTGGGTGTGTTCTACGCTACAGCCAAGAAAACATTTGAGGAACAGTCTAGAATCATTACTTTTGAAGTTGTCCCTAGCTCAGATGTGCCTGAATGTCCTGTCAACACTGCTCAGTCAGAAACAACCAATCAGAGCTAGGAGGAGGGTCTTAGCACAGCCAATCATGCTTCTGTACATGCTGTTTACACCCTGACCCTTGCTCTCTGCTACACTACAGCTAGTTCCCCATAAAAGAGCCTGCCATGAATGCTAAGGCTAGTAAGCATGGCCACCAATGACAGCGGATAAACAGTTTTCCTGTAACAATAAGTTATTCCTCTGCCAGGGACGTGGGTTTGTAAGGTATTACAAAATTACAAACATATGGGGGGCTGGTTAGTGGATGCATGTTAAAGATGAATGCATGGACTGTTATGCTACAAATGATGCTACAAATGCTACAAATTGAGATGAATAAAGTAGAGAGAATCAGAAAATTTGTAAGACATGTACTAAAATTTACACTGACATAAGGTCTTAGTGTAATGTCCTGTGTTGTTTAGAGTTGTTTTTGAGGTTTGATTATTCTGTTTATTAGTCTCTTTCTTCTATTAGATCAGTCTTGTTTCTGTTTTACATTAGTTCAGTCCTTCCTAGTTTGTTTCTTGTCTCTAGTTATTCTGTGTTTCTCTAGTTTAATTATGTTTATTAGATCTAGTGATTTTTTAGTGTTAAATTCATTTCCTCATCCCCTGTGTACTCTCTCTCGCCCCCTGTGCCACTTTCTCTCGCGCTCTCCTCAGCATGCCTTCTGCTTTCTCCCCTCACACCTGCAACCCGTTTCTGATCAATCATCTCTTCCTTGTTCAATAATCAACCTCCCCAGTATATATAAAACTCATTCTCAGTTCCTCATTGTTGGTTCCTCATCTACTCCTACTGTCACTTTTCCCTGGTTCCCTGTTTTTGTTTTGGATCTGGCTCCCTGTGTCCCCTGTGGTTTTGTTTGTAAGGTTTTTCAGTTTTATCATTAAAGATCGCTCACCATGACCGATGCTTCCAGCTCTTGTCTGCATTTAGAGTCCTTCAACAAAAACGTCATGACACCAAGGATGTGCAAAAATACGTATGTTTTGTATTTTATAACTTTTTTTAATGTTATTAAAAATGTCAGTCAAATGTTAGGCACAAACATTTTGTACCTTCTACAAAAGTAGGTGTAAAGTGGC
The DNA here is from genome assembly GCF_001444195.1 of Xiphophorus couchianus. Lineage (NCBI taxonomy): Eukaryota > Metazoa > Chordata > Actinopteri > Cyprinodontiformes > Poeciliidae > Xiphophorus > Xiphophorus couchianus. The sequence continues at coordinate 21,911,102 of NC_040239.1, forward strand.
TCTCAGCAACAACTCATTTCAGTGATTAGGAAATATTTTAAGGACAACACATGCAAAAGATTTCTTGGCACTCGTCCAGCAGCTTGTACCTGTCGGAGTTAGCCTTCAGCATCCTGTAACAAGAAAAACAAAAAATACAGGCAGGCTGTCAGAATCAATACATCAAGCATTTCATTTGCTGCCAGGGGCCTGCAAGCCTATGATGGGTATTAGTGGTTTCTTTTTTTTTTTTTTTAATTGTGAGTGAGGGATATAATAAAGTTTTGGAGATTATTTGTGTACACGCATGTGTGTGTGAGAGTATGTGGGCAATAAAGGTGCCACAGCTACTTTAAAGTGACAAGTAGAAAAGGGGTGAGGACCAATGCTTTGATGGAATGTTCTGTGCTACAAACAAAATGACATGTAAAAATATTTGACTGTGTGTTTATGAGAAATGACAAAGCCAATCATGATGAAAACACATTTTGTCACCCACAAGGCCATGTTGCTATAAAAGGAAGAAACACTACATAAGAGAAACCTGATTTCTGCCTTTGACATGAGAAATGAGAACGACAAGTTTGCTGAATCTAAACAAGCATTTGAGAAATGACCCCCTTTTTGACCCAGACTGATATTTTTTGTATACATGTATAGTGAAAGATTTTACTCAATGATTTATTGCCCCTTTTCCTCATATTTCCATTTACGGCCCTTATTAATTTTGGCAAGCTATTTGAATTTTAGCATTAATGCACCACAAAAATGTGACTTCATAAATGCCACTTGGTAATATTAGCTATGTGTTTTTCTCTTGAAAAACAGGAATCTGCATCTGTTTCAACATCATTATTGTTCCTTGTAAATGATAACCCATGTAATTAAATTACTTTAGTGTACACAGCCAATTCTCCAGGAGAAAGTTTTGAAGATATTTCCTGATTATCATTAACTAGATTATTGTTAGATTTTATCATAATAATTTGGTCTCATAAAAGAGTCCAGAAGCCAAAAGCGCAAAAGCTAATAAGACAAAAGTGAGGAGGCTTTCTTTTCTTCTTCTTTTCTTTGAAAGACAGAGTACGATTTTAAGCTGATTTTACAATTTCAGCTGTCCTAACAACTCACCTGAAATTCCAGATATAGGTGGGGATTTTTAGGGCTGAAACGATTCCTCGAGTGATTCGAGTATCTCGATTATTAAAATTCCTCGAGGAAAATGTATCTGCCTCGAAGCTTGCGCTGCGCAGAGCTCTCACTTTCGCCTGAGTTGTTCACGAAAGCTAAGTGTTAGCAGCATAACGTCCAATTTTTAAGTTCTGCCTGGGAGGATTTTATTGATTCATGATAATGTCCGGATTTTTGTTGTTTTTCGGGGACCAATAAGCATCCCTAAAACTCCCTATGCTTGGAGTAGAGCAGCTTTTCTCCTCCTGGAGCTGATGGTTCAGAGCGAACGGTGTATTTATAGGTGAGCAGATAAACCGAACACTGTGGGCGGCTGTGCTTTAATTGCGTAGCTTTACTGACTAACCGGAAAATAAATTTCATATCTTATCCGGTTGCAACAAATGGGTGGCGAAACGCATCGTGTCGTTACATACCTGGTAGATGAGTTTCTGTGTGTGATGAACGAAGGTGTCAAATCCTGTCGCTAACATGAACACAAAGCTATAAATGTTTGGGCAAGGTGAGAGTTCATCTATTAAATTGACTGAAGATGAATGCATAAACCAAAAGCTGGAGTATAGACATATTTTTATAAGCGTATTTGTGGGCCTGCCCGTTTATTATTAAATTGAATCTAACTTCAGATTTTTGTATAATTTTTCTTCAGGTTAACTTACAAGGTAAGATATTATTATTAAAAGTAAATTTTCTAAACTACCGGTACATAAAAGTTATTATTAGGGAAGCTCAAATGTAAAAAATTAGACTGATGTTGATATCCTATAGTAACACTGCTGTTATGTTTGATTTACCAATGTTTTATTTGATTTTCTTTTATCCAATTACTCGATTAATCGATTCTTACTCGATTAAGAATAATCGATAGATTGCTCAATTACTAAAATATCCATTTACAACAGCCCTATTTTACATCACCTTTATTCTGCAACACATAATATTGGTTTGACTTTGCAGAGCAATATTGGCATAAATATAAGATGAACACACAGTATAGTCTCAGACCACACAGTGTCATCTACCAGAAACTAATAGCACCACAAAGATATGGTTTCATTTGGGGAGCTCCAGTGTTGCATCCACAAAAACCACAAAGAGCATTATTTTGTAAAAAAAAAAAAAAAAAAAAGACTTCACATTTTATACTGTGACCAAAAGGAGTATCTCCTTCTTTCAAATGAGGTACCTGAGATAAAACATCTAGGGGAAATGTTAAGCTTGGTGAGGCAAATCAGCTCATCTTTTATTAAAAGAAATCAACACAGTAAAACATGAAAAACATGTGTTGCTATGCCTCTGGGTTGGATCATTTGGCCACTTTTAGCAAATAAAACTTGCTTAAAGTCCCAAATGCTATGTAATCGTTTGAAATTTTTGGAAATGTGGATGTCATTGTTAAAGACCTACTATTATTTTTCAAATTTTATGTTTTAAAATAAAGCTTTTCAAATATCCATGGGATGTTGATTTTTGTGAAAAATGATGTAGAAAAACCCCCTACAGTTTCCAAAGACTTGGCAACATGATTCAAAGCATATCAGTAAAACCACCAATGACTGAGATTTAAGAAATGGAAAGTACTGGGCCAATGTGTCCTTTTGAGACGCCGTGTGGTGTTTTGAAACTGCGATACACCCCAGACATTTCACAGCTGAAATTGAAGAATAGGGCAAAGTTTTCTGAGACTGACTTCAGAGACTGGTAGATGGAGATAACTCTAGTTGGTACAGAATAAGGTGCGCCGGACTCCTCAATTAGAAAATGCGTTTCTGTAGCTATCTTTTCTTTAATGAGTGAAGCATGATACATTTTTGGCATTTGAGTGCAAATAGATCCCTGTCTTATCCTGAGATAGAAAATCAGACATTGTAATATCAGCATTTCTTATTACAGAAAATGTCACTCATGGTTTCACTCGACACTTCTCAAAACCTCTTAAAACTTATCCTCACTGTAAATGTGTTGTATCAATCATAATTCTCTCAGCTTCAAAATGACTACAATTATAAATCAACCCTTTTTCAATATGCATACATGTGCAATTTGCTGTTTCTATCTATATTTATTCCTGTCTCAATATGCATAGCCAGGCTGAAGCGTCATCATATTTAATCAACATCAACTTCACTCAAAACTTTAAAACTGCATATTTTACTCATGGATGTTCTCATGAACATTAAATATAGATTCAAATGGATGGGGTATTCAGAAATAGCGGGTTCTTAGTGTTAAAAAGTCAAAGACCAGTTTGAGTTCATCACCAAACATTCATTGCATACGTGCAGAACCCAGGTCGTCTCAGTCAAAGCTTACTTCATGCTTGGCTGGGGAAACAGGTTGACAAACACAAGACAAATGACCAGTCACTGTAAAATGAGATGAATGGTGTGAAGTGGAGCAAGCTTTAAAAGGGGTTGTCACACGCATCGACAATGTTTCCTGAATCTGACTTCTCATCTCTGGTCAGCAAAATAACATTTTGTCTGGCAAAGTGCTTCAGAGTGAAATCACCACCGAGTTTGTCGTGGGAGGATAATGCTTTCTCCTGCTCTGAGCCTATTTTCAAAGACCCTTCAGATGTTCCTGCACATTATTGAGGAAAATCACTGTAAATGAAAAAAACAGAAGTCATGCCGTTAGACTGATTATTCAGAAAAAAAGAAGAAAGAAAGAAAATGCAGTCCGTAAGCAAATGTTTTTATATCCATGCTGTTTATTATTGTAGCAGTAGATAATTTTTTAAACAAAGAGTAGAAGCTGGACAGAATGGTGGATTATTATTTATTTTTACATGTATCTATATATAAGCTATATATAAGCAATTATTTAAGGCCAAGAAAAAAAGAAAACATCACATAAGTTAGCAGTGGCACATTGCAGTAGGGGGTCGTATAATGATCTGTTCTGCATTAACATGGACAGTCAGATTGTTCATACTCCTACACATCTCTGATAAAGACGATGTGTTGAAAATGCTATAAATACATAATATATACACAAATAAGGTTACTTACATTGCTTTTGCAGGATTTATTTCAGTGAACAGTATGAATGGGGTGTTGTAATTTCTAAAACAAGGTCAGGCAATCCAAATGAATTAAGCATTTTTAAAAAATGTAAATTGCTGTAGACAAGAGCTCATGTCTGGCATGATTATTTGAATATAATAACCTAAATAAGTGAAATTACATAACTTCACGATTTAAATACGAACCATATTTATGTTATTGGCCAGACATAGCTGTTTAGCAGTTAATAGACACTACATTTTAATGATTTATGTCATCTCTTACTTTAATTATTTCATTCATCAAACTCATTAATTATTTGAAATCTTGCTAATACTCTCAATATAACAGACAAACACCACCAATCAGTTGGAGACACACTGAAGAAAAACAATGTAGAATTTTTGTGGCTCTGCTCTTTATTGCACAAGTATAACAAACAAATATTAATTAATGAGTCAGCCTAATTATGTATCCAGCATGCAGTTGGACATGCTTCTCTTACCAACTGTAGTTTAAAAATGAAAATAAATAAATAAATAAATAAAAACATTACGTTAATAAGATTCCGTATACGACTTCTTTAATTTCTGCACAATAACATGTCTAAGTTTGAATATATTTCCAGACAGCAACATCTGTCTATGATAACAGAAAGAATGTAATCTTCTTTCTTCCAGCTGACTGGCAGTGTGGAGCAACAGCTTTAGTACTGGCAATACTATTCTACTCTATGCTCCACACAGACAACAAAAACTCCAGTCACACTCTGACTTTCTCACACCTCTAAAAAGACTTGAAATCTTGGTAATATTATGATGGACAGTTTTTGCATTTTTGACCCAATATCTTTTAAAAACCTTTTTTATTCACCTTAGTCAGCTTCCTTACTAAGCTGCTGGAGAATTAATTATGTTAGTAACTTCCATTACAACAAAATCTACTGCAGCAGTTTGGTACGTAGTTAGTTGTGGCTTTTTGTAGAAGTTTAAGACATTTGCCTTTTATCAGACATAGTGGATTCTGCTGTATGTTAAAAATAGATTGCTGTGATCAACGGATTATTTCTCACTGCTTACCAAGAGAGGAAGAATAAAAAAACAACAAATATGCCCGAAGAGTCTAAATCTAAAGCAACAACTGAAAGCCACCCAAGTGCATTCTTTTTATTTGTGAACTGAAGCCCACATAAAAAAGGAAAAATATTTACTCTATTGCTTGCACTATAACTGAACATTAGAGAAGAAATGTTGGCCTCTGAGTAGGATTAACAACACTGCTGAGAGCAGATCTGTGATGATGTTAGAGTTCAGAAATAATAAGTAACATTGTTACATTGTCTTTTAATGGTTGATCAATATAAATTAGTGCATGACATTACCGTCTGACCTTTCCTGACTCAACCTGCAAGAGAAAATTACCCCTAAAAATAGTTAAATACACAGCTGATATACTCTTAGTCATTTAGAAGGATAGAAAACAGCAAATCAGCTTTAATTACATTCTTACCTTAGTTTGTCTCCAAAGCAGAGGTGTTGATAACGTAGATCAATATGATGGTTTATGTAGTAAGTCCATGTCTTCAGGTCACCCCCCGGTCCCTCCATTTTGGAAAAATGAAGGGTCATGTATGATTACATTGTACTGTTTGAGATGTAAAAGTTAATTTTCATGCTCGTGTTGTTTACCCAAATTTGCAACATACTCATAGATGTAAAAGTGTCAAATTGCAAACTGTGAAGAGAATTAAAGCAACTTATAACATGAACTAATAAGGTGGTAATGCCCTGATCTTTAATGCAGTCAGTCAATAAAAATGAACATACAGTTCCCTCCCCATTTGTTGGGGCCCCAGGTAATCAATAAATGTGTCAGAAGGTGTGTGTGTGTCATTGTTTGCTACCGTTCCCACAGTAATTTTTTTTCTTTTGTAATTTTGAATTAACTTCGACCTTTGTTCAACCGTTTTTGTCCCTTTTTCAGGAGTTTTACACAACAGACAGGGAATATGTGTAAACTTAAATGAGTGACTGCTTTTTCCAGCCTTTTCCTGAATTCTGATCATCAACACACATCCTCACTTTATCTGAATATGTTCTCTTCTCTTTCCCATTTCAAATAGTGGCTAAGAGAATGGGCTTCTGTGTTAAGTCATATCTTTATCCCAGAAAAACAAAAAGTCACATATTACTATTTCAAAGTTCACACTCTGTTCACCATTCACAAAAAGGGAACTGTGCAAAAACATATTGTAAATGTATTTATTTAATAGAAATTCTTATGATGTGAACAGAGATTTGTAATAACATTCATTTCTTTAAATTTCTCCACAATTTTCTTGGATTAAAAATGAGATTTTCTTCAATTTTAAGTGCCCAATTATGCAACCACTATTAAAAATGTACTTTTATGGCTCATTGCACATCTTCACCAGAGGTGCCAATAATTGTTAAGGGAGCTGCATAAAGACTACATTGTGAGAGCTCAAACCCAACAATAACTGTTTTTTCTTCTGTGTAAACCTGAAATCCTAAAAGCCATTATTTGTCTAAGCCATTTACATCAGTGGGACAGATAAGACCGATCTAGAGGGGAGTATGAAAGAAAAATCGGTCCTTCATCGGTTATTGAGAAGCCAAGGGATTTTCTTTCCATATCTGCTAATTCAATTTTGTCTCCAGCCGCAAAACCACTGTGAGGATCAACCTATTTCTCTCCCTTGAAGTCAATGGATATTTTCTGACCACACAGAAACAGTTTCCTAGTGTTTTCCTCAGCTGTGGTAAGTTATAAATCACAGTACCAGATTGGTGGGTAAAGTGATGATAATGTGAAATATCCTCTGTTCCCACAAATCACTGGTTTGTGTCAGCATCAGGCTGGGAAAAGATTGATGAAGTATGAGTTTGGGCTCAGTGCCCTGTGCCAAGTGGGAATGCAGCAAGAAGAAAAACACCAGACAGATTTCGTTACCTGAAAGGTTTCAACCCATTTCCTACTGCGTTAGTTGCTGAATTCTGACCTCCGTAGATCAACGCAACACGTTATCATGTCATTAATGTTACTTACCAGACTTATGAGCCAGAAAAGAGCCAACTTTTGTTGCTGCAAAAGCATAAAGTACAGCGTGAGCATTTCAACTTTTTTTAAAAGTTTGAATTGATAAACTAAACAAGGCCATTTTTATCTTCAAAGCAACGTTTCCTAATCTAATCAGGGATGTCTAATGTGCCCCATAATCAAGCCAGTTATCATAAGAGAAACATTTAAGATGAGCTGCACTTTGCTTGTGTGCCAGTAAGTCACAGCTGATAAAATTACGGCCGTTAATGTGATACGCTGTACGGGGCAATCAGCTTCTCAGCAGAGAGTTGATCGGTCTTGAATAACCCACCTCCGCAGATCCCAAAGAATGATCAGTGACAACATCACGCGGTTGTGCAAGACTGTGATTAATTCTTAGATTATAAGCCTTTTCTTGGTGTTGTTTTCCGGATATTTGTTTCAATTTAAACAGAAACACCATCATGAAGTAATGAATTCATAAAAACATATTTCTTTTGACAACACTTTGTACACACTAAATAACAGACATTAACAAGGTACTCCAATCTTTTCCATTTTTAGCAACATTAATGAATTATTGTAACCACAGAAAAGCACAAATTAAGTGTGTATTCATGTGGAATAAGCAGTTTGTATGTCTAACCTGCCATTGCTAGGAAACTGTGGGTGTTATGTGGCTTTACTGATGATGAAAGACTACACAAGAACAGCTGGAGTCAGTTCATTAACATGCTTCTATTTAATTTATAAATTCCCAGCATAGTTCAAGTAGAATCGTGGCAGAACTCTGTGTGGACCAAAATTGCATATTTATTTCTGTTGGAGTCATGTCTATTTGCTGTTCAGCAATAATTTGCACACTTGAAGGAAAAATACAATTAGTGATGTGCAACTAAATGTAAAAGAAGCCAGTCAGTATCTTTACCTATAGTTCAAATTGCACTTTAAAAATATGCATCCAAATTGCCCTGAAATGGTGTTTTCTGCTGAGGACACGGTGGTTTCTCCCTCATACCAGACACACAAGGAGACATCCTGGCTGTTTCTTTTAGCCACAATGTTGGTTTTATGCTGCTGGGACAGAGGTTAGGTTAGGTTAGGGTATTTTTAAATGAAACAATGTGGAGTAAAGAAGAGACTAGAAGCAACCGCACTATTCTTCAGTGGCCCATTTCTTAATCTGTAAAACAACTTGATCAAAAATAAGAGAAATGGTAAGATTGCAGTGGTGGGCCGTCAGGGCCTGCAAGGCCTTCTCTGCTGGCCTAAAAATATCTGAATCACAGACTGATGTTAATTATATTTTGTCCATGAATACGTATTAAATAAATCCAAATGGTCTGTCCGCTTCCTTTCACTGTTAGCCCCCTGGTTGCGCTGCTTCCAGACGTGTATTTTCATATTTAAGCATTTAACCAATCACATTTCAGCCACTATTTGTTACCAGGGTAAAGAAATCTGCCTGGAGGTCTTCACAATCAGTTCTGCGGGCCCTGTAGCATAAAATAAATGTCAATCAAACTGTTGCTTCAACCAATCAGATTTTGAGTTGGCGACACCAAGGCCCTTTAGCAGGCGTACGGAAACGTCAGCGTATTCACACGCTCTGATTGGCTAGTCAAAGCGTGTACTAGCCAGAGCTAGCAAACTGCATCTGTGGCGAGCTGCACAAGCAAAGATATTGTTGTGTTGATTTAATAGCTGGTTTGTCAACCCGCAATGGATGAAGGAGGAGAAGAAATGGATTTGGTTGGAGATTTACTGTCAAAGCCATTTTCAAGACGGACTTTTCAAGAAAAGCTGGACATTATTAAGCAAAGTTTAACAACCGAAGCTAGCAAGCCTGTCACAACCGGGAAAAGGATTTGTCCGCCACTTTCAGTCTACTAACTAAAACTTATGCCAGAAATACGACAGTTCAGGCTCGACTTTCAGCATTAGCTTCGATGGCGATAGAAAAGGACTTCTTCATGGAACTGAAACGCACGGATAATCTGCACAACAGAGTAATTGAAATCTTGAGGAAGGAAAGGAGGATGGATTTTGTGTACAAATAAGCAGAATTTTTGGTGAGTAAAATGTTGCTATATTCCTAAATGATATTGCAATTTTATCAGGTTATTTTTGATGCTTTTTTTATGTGTGTCGCAGCTGTAGAAGTTTTATAGCCATAAAATAGTTATTGAGGTTTGGATTGATTCAGATGGAGCACTACTGAAGGCCTAGGTGTGAAATGCACTGCCCGATTGTAAAGTGATGATATAAAAAATAAAAAATGTCAGGGGGTTGTGTGAATGGCTTTAGTTGGTTCATATCAGTTCGTACCAGAAAGTGCGTTTATTCACTCCAATTAAAGTTGAATTTGACTGAAGTGTAATTTGTATGTACATATGCTTGATAATTAGTACTTCCTGGAGTACTAACAGCATAGTTTATCGCTGTATTCTCCTTTCTGAATATTTATATTATTTCCTTTAGGTTATTCCTGTCATGATCTACAATGTTTTTATTTCAGTTCAAGTCTTGGCATAATCTGTTCCCTGTATTAATTGTTGATTAAAAAGTCTTGCCATATCAGTTTATTTCTTTATATTTGATTTCTCAGTTTATTCTTACATTTTGTCATTTGAATGTTTCCTTAGATTAATATTAAGTCTTCCATCATTTGGTTATTGTGTATGTCCTCCTCAGATTCTCAGCAAGCAAATATAAGCATGCAAAATGAGCTCCACAAGTTTAAATATGTTTGTGTCAAAAACCTAATTATATGATTTTATTTTGTGGGTATGGCTGCTGTAAGAGTGTCTCCATTTAATGAGCAGCTATCATTGAAGTAAACAAACAAAAAAAGAGACTGACTTCAGTTGTGGCTGCGCTGCAGCAGGGGTGACCCAAGGGATGACCATGCCGAGACCAGTATGAGGGCCTGAGAACGAGAGGAATGTCAATGTACCAATTCACAACTAACTGTGAAGTGCCGTGGAGGGGCCTGAAACGAATCCCTGAGGCTCTGCAAATAAATATATAGGTTCGTGCTGCTAATTCTTCTTTTCCTGTTTTGAACATATACCTTGCATCTCAAGGGAGCATGCTTTTGAAGACTGTAACATTACCAAGGATTCTCATTGGTCTCGGCAAAATTCCCACAGCTTCCATTGGCTGAGATCCAGTGTGTGTGTGTGTGTGTGGGGGGGCGTGGGGGTGCGTGTGTGGGAGATTAGTGCGGGTGTAAAGTAACCCAGACATTTCTAAGATCACTATGTCCACCCAGCCTTAAGCCCCTCCATTTCCACCCTTAGCTTTCATTTCCCATTGTCTCCTCCAGTAAAAACACTGAATGTTATCTGCTGGATTGCTGATAACTCTTGTCTTACAAATGCAGTGCTGTTTTTTCACCTATTATGTTCTTAATTCGCCAGAAAAACTTATACTGCTGCCACTATCAAAATGAAGCCTACAATTTACATGTAAAAACAGAGCTATTCTCCCAGAAACTGTCTAGGCCATCTGTGGTAAGTGGGACAGAGTTTCCTTTAATTTTTGCCTTGTATTCACAATTACATAACTTATTTACTGATTAGCATTTCCCAAGTGACGCTCTACAGTGTCTCACATTGTCTAATCAGCTAAGAGCATCACTAATGGCGTGGCATTTCTATCCTTCAGGCTGCAGGTGGCTGTGAGCTCAAGGCCAGAGGGCAAAAGGTGAAAGGCAGATTTATTTAAGCTGGAATGAAAACTAGAAGGAATCTTCTAGGTGACGTAACATGTCTGGATTTAAATGAAACTGCATGCCATCTCACTGGTGAGGTCACTCCTCAAAGAAGGAAAGGATGGTGCAGTAAAGGAAATCACATTACAGCTGTTGGTGATGAAAGGCTGCTTCTTAGACCAGACACTGACTACTACATTTTTTTTGTGTATTATTTAATCAAAGAGAAGCTATTCGTGATTCTCGAAAATGAGGAATGGAATAGCTGTTTTATTAAACACTGGTTAACATGGGTTGATGGAGAGTTTGACACCATCTAAGATTTTTTTCTGCATTGCTTTCAAGGTTTCCAGTCACTTACAAATCACTGCTCATGTCTTAATGTCGTGTAGCAGCCATTGAACAACTTGCCCACTTAATCAGGCATCTCCTCTCTTATCCATTTGCCAAAACAAAAATATGCTAGGCTAGCCAATTTCCTTCTATTAATATGGATTTTGCCCATATACAATGAAACTGTTTGTTGATGTTTTTTCCCTCCGAATTTGTTGCTCATTATTTCGAGAAGCGCCAGAGACAAAACATGGTCCTTTGCAATCGTGCCATCTGGGCTTTACCTGCTTTGCAGGAAAACACAGATGGAGGTCGAGTTTACACAGCACACATGGCAACGCCGTTCATTCAACACGCTGACACGAGGAGCTGGAAATTTCCTTTGTGCCGTGATCGAAGTTTTATAAAAGGCACAGTGGGAAAACTTGATTCACTGATCTGGAAATTTTCAAATTCAGGAGAATATGCACCTGCTGTGAATCAAGAGGGAGCTTTTAGGTACTGAGTGTGATGGGAATGCCCAGTTATTAGCAAGATGATTTTATTTCTTCATTTTGAAAGCAACTAACTTCAAGAATATAGAAATAAATTAGTGGTGCAATATTACACATGTGGACAAAATTGTTAGTACCCCTCTGTTATGAGGAGTACTAACACAACAATTAGTTATGTTAGCGCACAGTGGTCATTGAAATGACTTGAAACTGACAATAATGATGATAAATAAAAATGTGACATTGCTTTTGAAATAAGGTTTAAAAGAATCATTAAATTCCAGACAAAAATGACAGTACTGCTAAAATATATTGAAAATAATTTGACCATAAGGACATGTTTAATTAACATCACAGATGCCTTCAAACTTGCAGTCAGTCAGTTTGTATTTTGAGAGGGTGCCAAGTAGTCACAGTGTTTATGGCATAGCATGAACATGGAGTGCATGAACTGTCAAGACAGTATGGGGAAAAAAGTGCTATCAAGTGTCAGATAGCTTGTTCTCAGTCTCCAGTCATGGCTCTTCCATCAGGATAAAGACCCAAAGCCCATAGCTAAAAACACCCAAGAATGACTAAGAGGAAAACATTGGACTATTCTGAACTGGCCTTCTATGAGCACTGATCTAAATCCTATTGAACATCTGATGAAGAAGCTGAAACATGCTGTCTGGAGAAATTATAGAACAGTTACAGAAATTGTTAGACTGCAGTAATTACCTCAAAAGGTAATCAACAAAATATTAAGTTACAGATACCATAATCTTTTTCAAGGTCAGCTTTATTGGTTCGTTTTTATAAAATGATTCTGTTGAACCACTATAATTTTCCCTGGCTAATTTTTATAAAATTGTTTTTTATTATAACTTCTGTCAGTTTCAAGGTATTTTCAGTGACTGTCGTGCACTTTGGTCTTTTAAAGATGTACCAACAATTTTGTCAATGTGTACATTTAGTGATTGAGACAGCAAATAGCAAAAAAAAAACAAAAGGTAATTGAAAAGACGTTTGGGGGTTTTTAAATGAAGAAATGTCAAAAAGTTAAAGATGTATGAATACTTTTTGAGGCACTGCACAAGTGGCTTTGTATTGCAATGTAGCATGATGAAAACATATTCCACTAACAATCCACATAATATGTAGAGAAAAATCTGTTATTTTGTTGCTAATGATTGTAATTTGTGTACCAAACCAGAATATTTTCGAGCCACTAATTTTTTTCTCAGACATAAAGTCTCCTTCTGCTTAAGTCTGGACCTACCTTACTGACATCAGGGATCCGTTACAATGGGCAGTTGGTTTTCCAAATCTGCATGAAAAATCACTTTTAAACTTTTTATTCAAAGCTTTTTTTGTTATGAACTCTTCTTTTCTTGAATGCTTTTTTGAATAAAAACATCAGAGTGAACAGGGTTTTTCACCCCATATCAAGGCAAAAAAAAAAAAGCCATAGCAACAGAGAGGAAAATAAAAACTCTTTATTTGTTTTTAACCACTACAGACTAAGAAGTAACTTTGTGCAAAATCACAAAGTCACCTTGAGGTCTAGTAGCCCCAAGGTACATGTATATCTTCTGATTCGTCACTTAGAAAACTCGCCAATATTTTCACACAGTGTGGAAACTAGATCAAATATTTGTTTTCACTTTAGCGGCTTGAGTCCCTGGTTTTGCCTGGAAGTGAACTGTCGTCATAAAATGCGGTAGGCTTTCCACCCCCACACCCTTGCGCACACACAAAGAATTCGAACAAACAGGCACACGTGCAGAATGCATGAAGTGATGGATGAAACTTCTGTGCATGGATGCTCATGGAACATGTTCAGCCACTCAGCTAAATATTTGACCAGGGGACACAAAGATGCATTTACCTGCATGCTCAAATCTCCTGGGTAGGAATTCTAGGACAGAAGCAAGAAACCACTTAAATTAGACAAGCTAATCAGTTTTGATGTTATTACATTTTAATATGTTGCAATTGAAAACACATTTCAAGGAAGAAGCTTGTAAAGATATGGCATCATGTTATGTGAGTGTTTAACTGCAGGACGGATGGGTGCTCTTCAAAAAATAGATGGAGGCTTGGTGCAGAGCTGCTAGTTATGTTAGAAAATTACACCACTTCTTGTTCTGCTAATGCTGACTCTATGGATAACTGGATGGATTATTTTATACCTATAAGTACACATGCACAGTGTAAACTAACATCCAAGAAACCGTAGACTTCTAAGACCCAAAAGAGAAGCTGGCTACCTTAGATATGGAGTTTCTGTCGCTCTGATTTCTTTTCTATTCTGCATCGGTAAGTCTACCTGCTGCTTTGGTTTTAATTGTTGTGGCTGGAAGGTTCTACTTTATGGACATCGTCTGGATGTTGCTTTGTCACCTGTTACTTTTTGCGGCAGAACATATAATTTCAAGACACTTGAAGATTTTCTTTCTGTTATGCTGAGAGGTGTGGTGTGGAAATAGCAGTCAGTCAAATTTGGCTGTACAGCAAAAAAAGTTGGTTTATTATATCTGTTTCAAAACAGCAGATTTAAAAAATGGCAGCCCTTCCATCAATCCCCCTGCTACATCCAGGAGTCCCCGCCTCTCAATTTACATCGGCCAATCACCTCAGCCTTCCAGAGTGAGGGTTAAAAAGAAAAAAAAAAGTTAACTTTCACATACATTGTAAATACTAGCAATTATTTATCAACACATCAGGCAAACATTTATATATGCAAATGCAGAATTTACAAATTGTTAAAATCTTTTTAAGTACTTTAAGCTTCAGCCAATGAAACACCAGCTTTTATCACAGCTCTTTTAATTAAAGAGCTGGATCTGAGGCCGGCCTCCTCTTTAGCAGGATACCAAGATGGCTGCCACAAACGACACACCCACAAGGTAACAAACATTTCAAGCATGCAGACACAGATGGTTCATTTACACATTCTGGAACTCAAAAGTTTGAAGAAAAACATATTACTTCGCAACACCTTCCTAAGCTTTGTCCACTGTGAAATCTCAAGTTCCACCTAATGACGGGCATCTATAAACACCAACCTTTTTTTGTCTGACTGCCATCTTATCTAGAGCTAATTTAAAAGGTGTGAACATACGTCCAATAAATGATCTTGGTAGCCATTTCCAGAGAGCAAAGGCGCCTACTTAGAGGACATTTTGAGTGATCACGTTTCTGCTTATTGCCTGATTCAGTGTCATTCGTTATTATCCGTCACTACCCAACCACAAATTGGGGCCTTGAGGTTAGCTGCCCACCTGATTGCATCCATATAACTCTGTTGCTGATAGGTTGGTAATTACAGGAGCAATCAAAGTCTCAGTGACATATAATCCTGTTAGTAAACTGACCTACTCGTGTAAACTGTAATGAACACTGCGTAATCACAGTAGAGCTTCCCACTTCTTTACCCTCCGTCTGACCTAAGCACCAGTACTTCTTACAAACTTGACTGACTGGAAATAAGGTAATAAAATGAGCTCAAAAACAGCTGGAAATCTGCAGAGAAGAAAGCGCAGGGAAATCCAGGAGGATGAAGTCTAAAATGATCATGACATTCAAGTCTTTGAGATGTTGTTTTGGTTTAAAGGGTAGCCAGCCGAAGTTGAGCATTTTATATAAGTGCGTCTTAAAAATGTGCCTATTATTCTGTCTCAGTGGGGAGGCAGTACCTTTAATGGCTTCGGGAAAACAAGACTTGTTTCTCAAACCATGTTTTTTTTCCCACATAATGAGGATTGGTTTCCTCTAAGCAACAAGATGTCCTGTTTGCATTTTTAGGCTGCTAGAGTGGCCTTGTTGCAAAGGAAAAGCCAAACACAGGGGCTGGCTGTTCTATTTAAAAGTCAGCAGAACAGGTTTAAGCTTGTCAACTGCCTACATATACCATTAGCAATGTGAGCAATGTTCCAAAGCAAAAAGGAAGCTGACTGAAAAGATGCTATCACTGGGTCCATGTTTTCATACCGTTCGTATCCTACAGCTGTCTCAATCTGCTGCCTAAAACTGTGCCCTGCTATCTTCTCCTTCAACCTTATCCCTCCTTCTCGCATGCAATCTGACGTACGCATCTATCATTTTACTTGTTCTGTGACTCCGTCTCCCCACTGCAAATCAAGCATTAACGGGCCAGTCTGAATTCTTGCACACATACAAGTAATCAGGACTTCTTACTTTAGAAAACTGCGCTAAGGTGTGTCTTTCTAATCTTAGCCCAACCGACGCTGAAGAGGTGAACATGTCAGGGGAATTGCGTGCAGCGCAGGAATTTTATAACAAAGGAAGGCAGATGCCGCCTTCCCCCAACTGTTTGCTTGTCCCTTTATCTATCAAGTCCCCTGGGATAACCCACAGAGCAATTCCCGAATGACGCTTGCACCTAGTACAAACACAGACTATGGATTGATTTTATGACGCATAGTCTATCAAAATAAAGTCACATTAGTACATGTTGTTCTTGTCAATGAGGGATCATTCAGTGCTAAATTACACATCCCAGTTCCCCTTCCTCTACATTTCCTTTTCTCAGCTTTATCTTCCATCAGCATGTTAAGCCTTATTACAATATGCTTCAAATGGCGCCAGGGGTTGAGCCCTCTGGCAGAATCTTAAAGCTGCAGTCGTTCTGGGAACCAAGTTTTTTTTTTTTGTTTTTCTAATTCTTTAATAAGTCTGTTCCCCATTTAAGATTTAAATGTCATAAAGAAAAACTGTTATTTTAATGATAATTTGCAGCCTTAAGTTATTAAAAGATGTGCTGTCAATAACATGAGGACTACAGGAAACCTCAATGAAATGTTCCAGTGAGATGTAGCTCCTGTTCTATCCCTCTCAAATGGGTTTTATAATTAAATGCAAGAAGAAGGAAAACAAAAACACAGCAAAGTAAAATTAATTTCAACATGCCAGACAAAAGAAATGTGATAAAACTATTTAAAAAAATTTTTGAATGTAGATTTGTTTACATGAAAAAAATTATATATTCAGATGGACTATTTTAGATATATTTCCAAGGCAGCAATAGTGTTAAGTATCAGTCCAAAATACATTTGAAACATAAAAGCTTAACGGGAGCTGACAAATCATCATGCATAAAAAATTTGATTGTCATATAAACAGATTCCTGTGAGTCTCCACATATTAGCACAGTCAGATGTAAATCCATTAATCTTAATTATTATTTTTCTTTTTTACATAATGAAGCCTAGGCGCAAATTCAAACTGGAAGACTCTTTTATCCCCACCGGGACCCGTTAATTGAAGCGACCTGCCCACAATCGTCGACCTATCAACACCGGACCAAGCCACGTCACGTCCAATCATCGACCAAGTCCCAGCTGATAAGGACCTTCATTCATGGCGTCCTTCACTCTCCAGCCGAGCTCAACCCACCACCACCCCTTCTCCTCCATTCGCCCGGTCCTGAGGCCCGCACCCTTCTTCAACCTCCACCACCAGTGCCGGGCCCTGGGGGATGACGTTCCTAACAGCATCGGGGATGCTCATCTGAAGCCTATCGCTAACGCTGCGATAACCGTTATCCCCAGCCGGGGCCCGAGCGCCAAAGACTTTAAATTCTGTTTGTCAATAAACTCTTCTAATTGTCTTCTCATCTCCGTCTGAGTCTCTCCAGATTGAATTATATAATTATCAAAACAGCCAGGCAAGGACAAGGCATTAAGAATAGATATGTAAGGTTATTTACCAAGACTAAATTTAGACAGTTGATATCCAAAATTAAAGAAAATACAGTAAAATAAAAAAAATCTAAGATATTTATTCATAATCGTCAATCAAATATGTTATTAATTGTCATCATGTTTACTTGGCACATATTTAATCAATTTAAGCCTAAAATCACTTTGCCTATAATAGATGTCCACATGTTGATATGAACGACAGATCATAAAGAGATTCATTGTGAGGTCAAAAGTCTTACATTTTTAAGGATGAATACAAAAAGTCCAGTATCTGCATTCCTTGTTTTTCTGGAAAATTTCTTCCAATCGTCATTATCTACTTTTTATTTTAGAGTCATGTTTTGGTGAGGAAATAAACTTGAGTCCAGTATGCACAGTAACGTACTGTTCTTCAGCAGGGCTGAGGAGCTGTGAAAACACTAGCATGCCTGCTTCTTCTCTTGAGCTGAAGAGTCCAGTGTGTTTCACTGCCTCATCAATCATTTGCAATTTCCTGCAACTGCCACAAAAAAATATAACTGCGCTGTTTTAACCGTAGTATGCAAAACAAAACTGAAACCTGTAACCTTCAGACTTAAGTTTTTAAAATGGAGGCTAAAGCAAGAATGAACATGTAAGCTGAAAGCACTTCTACACTAATGCAATGTAGCTTTCACTGATCTGAATTGAAACATTTGTAATTTATAAGGATCTGTAAATATTGTCAGTCAATAAGGGTAAGTGGGATGTATGCATCCTGTACGTGGCAGAAATCTTTTGATGCTTTTTTTGATGAATGACTGACAGGTAGAGGTTAGAAGATATCTGACTCGAACTTAAATGGCCTTAAAAGGACATGTGTGAGGGCCCTGCATAAAAATATGAAGACAAGTTTGGAACTGGGGCTGCACAGTGGCGCAGTTGGTAGCACTGTTGCCTTGCAGCAAGAAGGTCCTGGGTTCGATTCCCGGCCGGGGTCTTTCTGCATGGAGTTTGCATGTTCTCCCTGTGCATGCGTGGGTTCTCTCCGGGTACTCCGGCTTCCTCCCACAGTCCAAAAACATGACTGTTAGGTTAATTGGTCTATCTAAATTCTCCCTAGGTGTGTGTTTGTGTGTGAATGGTTGTTT
The DNA here is from genome assembly GCF_001444195.1 of Xiphophorus couchianus. NCBI lineage: Eukaryota > Metazoa > Chordata > Actinopteri > Cyprinodontiformes > Poeciliidae > Xiphophorus > Xiphophorus couchianus. The sequence continues at coordinate 21,929,702 of NC_040239.1, forward strand.
GTCCTGTATGTCTTTGTGTTGCCCTGCGACAGACTGGCGACCTGTCCAGGGTGTACCCCGCCTCCCGCCTGGAACGTAGCTGGAGATAGGCACCAGCAACCCTCCCGACCCCATTAGGGACAAGGGTGCACAGAAGATGGATGGAAGTTTGGAACTGTAAGTTAACAAAAAGCAAACAAACAAAATCACAGCATTCATCATGGAGGAATGCCTTAGAAAAACTCTTCGACTTCATTATGTAAACTTTGTATTTAACATGAAACTCGTATCTAAATTTCAAGAAATTGTCACGTCTATATAAAAAGTGTTTGCGCCTTACACACCTCTATTTTTGTTCTTTGTGAGATTTAGCAGTTTTACATTATCATATAAATTTAAATGTGAGACATACGTACATATTTTGAATAAATACAAAAACTAGTTGTCAAATTATAATTAAATGTAATTTAATAAAAAAGGAAAAGCCAATCAAAACAACTTGGCCTTATGTAAAAAGTATAATTGCCCACTTGTAAAGCTTACTAAACCCCTAACTGATTAATTAGTTATAAATAACCACATATTCTTGCTCAGTTTCACTAGACAGGCCAAACATCATTTCTGCCTGATCTGCTGTAGAAACAAAAAAAATCTGAATAGACCATGTTTGACAAGATAAAGAAGGCTAAAACAGTAACACATTATGCGGCAATATGAAGACATTTAAGCACACAAGGAAAACGAAGTCACTGACATCTAACAAGCTTAAATCGTAGAAAGCTATTTATAAGGCCCTGTTGCCACAAAGAAAACCATTATCCACTGGAAAAACTTGGAACAGAGGTGAACATGTCCAGGTGTGGTTCACCTGCCAAAATTGTTCTAAGAGCACTTTGACAACTCAGTCAGGAGGGGGAGAATCAATTCCCCTTAAGTGTGTGTTCCCCATACTGCTCTGCATTGTCCAGGCAACAAAAAAAAGTGCTTGCTGGCTGCAAGCTCGCTCCAGGCCGTAATGCTCTGCTGGCACACTGGGGATGCAGAAAGTGCTTCAGAGGAATTGCTTTAACTCACATGTGGTGGGATCTCAGGAGTAGTGTGCACATGACGTGGACTTTAGCGTGGGTGTCTCCTGTGCGTGCGCTGCCTGTCCTGAGACCGCATGGCGGGATGTGCAGTGTTATTGTTTTGGAAATGAACCAGAGAGTTTTGTAAACTACAGCTAAGTGCAATGCAAAAATAAAACCCAATCACTTCAGTACCCCTAGGCTTCCAGTGTTTTAGTGTGTGCCACCACCATTAGTGGCGGTGTGAAATAATATTACTAAAGTTGCATGGCTCTGTTGAGGTTGGGCCTAATGCAGAGAAGAGATGTATTATACAAATGGAAGCCTTAAGATTATTGAAGTCTTGACTCTCAAAGGGATTTATAATTTCTTTATGTTTTAACAACCTTTATTTCACATTTGTATTTTTTCATGCCACTTCTCATGTTCACTTAATGTTATGAGGCCATGACACTTTGAATTTGGATCATGCGGATTTGATTTAGAACCAGCTTTGTTCTTCTTTTTTATAATTTCTGTACAATTAAACTATAGATGTATAGCTCAATGAACATATATAAAAATATCATGTATTTCTGTCACATAATTGTAAGGAATCAAGAGGAGTACCGGTGCTTATTTCTTTCCCACTTAAGGTACTGACAAGTACAAATTGCTTTCTGGTCAGTATGTGTCATACCTCACAAGAACCCGAGTGCAAAACTCCTGGGAAGTCTTCAAAGGTCCCGTCTTTGCTGCATTTTTCAGCTTAGTAGCCACACCCTCTTCAAATTTATGACCAATCACAAAATGTTTGTTGGACGCTACACAAGAAAAAGGTGTTCTTGGAATGCATATCATGAAGAAGCAGAAGGAAAAAAATGCTGTGGTTCAGTACCTGCAGCCACAGGAGGGATGATTTTTTTCTGTTCTTGTGAGGTACATTCAGGCCTTAATACAACACTTCAGAAACAGAACATATGCTGACTGTCAAACATTGCAGACTGTTGCTTTCCTGATTCTGGACCTGTATAAATTGCTGTTATTGATGGAACCATGAATTCTGCTCTTTAATAGAAACTCTTGGTGGAGAAAGTCTGGTCATCAGTTTGTGAACTTAAGCTCAAGTGCACTTGGGTTTTGCAGCTGGACAATAAGCAGAAGCACACCAGCAAGTCTACCCTTTATAAAAATAAATAAATAAATAAATAATCTGCAAAGAGAATGGAGCTAAATTTGCTTTACAGTGAAGTAAAAGACTCATTGTAAGATATTGGAAACATTTGCCAGTTGTTAGATTTAGGGGCTGATTATTTATTTCTGCAGTGCTGAGTTTGTTTGCAGATCTATTTTTTTGTATATTTGTATTTTATATGAAATATAATATATCTTTTGTCTGATATAAAAAAAATGCTTCATGACTCCCCCCGCCCCCCAAAAAAATCAAAAACAACAAAATCAAAAGAAATCTGCAAGGAGTAAACATGTTTTTATGCCACAGTAAATATGAAGAAAGACGTCAGTGTGCTATATACTTTTTTATTTTACAAAAATGTAAACAATCATGAAGTTTTACGGCAAAAGTCATTTTAATTAGCTAATACATGTGAGATAAGTGCTACAAAGACCCCCATCAATCCCACAGGAGCTATAATCCGGTACAGAGAAAATCATAACAGCAGATGCAAGTCAGTAAGAACTAGAAAACATTTTTGACATATGAACCTCATAGAAACCTAAATGAATTAGGAGTGCTTTTATTTTCAAACAAGAAAAAAAAAAAGCCTTAATATATAATTACAGTGTGGAATTTTGTGCTTTTAGTAATACAGATTGAGCCTTGGATTAAGTTGGTGTTTTAAAACAAAAGATATGTGCAAAAGTGTAATTAATGGGAAATGCAGACAAATTACTTCACTTCTGACTTTTATTAATTTAGGTAAATTTATTTCAGTTTTTGAGAATTAGTGCAAGGTTGTTACAACGCAGGACCATTTGCAGAGAGTTTAGGAGTTAATCTGAAGTAACTGCAAGCATTTATGTGCTCTGATCCACTTTATTGGAAGCACAACACTACACACATAAAACCTGCACGTGGGGCTGCATGATTATTTATTTATTTACTTGCTAACAATACGTTTGTTAATTATCACCTGTCTCATAAAGACTCTAAAACTGACAATAACAAGAGAAGGAGAAAAATACACATTTTATCAACTGAGCAATATTCATATTTGTGGCAATGTATGTCTTGAATTTAAGACTATGTGTTTGCCTTAAATTTGTGTTAGGCTATGTTTTTCCATCCTGGAACAATGTGAACTGGTTCGGCAAAAGGAGAGTCATTTTTCACAAATGAGATCAATTTTGATAAACATTTATATGTTTTGCATATTTTGTCCTCCTTATCTCTAACCCTAACCTGGAACACTTTGAATTTAGCTGTAAAGAGACCAAACAAACTATATGTTTTTTGTTGTTGCTGCTGCTGTTAACAACCTCTGTAATGTTTTGTTTTATTGCCTTTAAAGTCTATTTCTAACGTTTTTTCATAATTAGCTGGCAGAAAAATCAGTAGATTAAACGCGATCAATCTTCTTCTCAGGCTGTCAACTTAGGATACAAAAAAAAGAAATTGTGGCATAACATATACGGCTCTATCAGTCTCAGAGGGATATTTTTGAGAACCGACGACATGGCACACTGCTGCATCGATGCCAAAACCACTTCTATTGGGTTGTTTTGTTAAATTGACTCGATAACATCTTGATGCATATTGTTCTTGTGTCAACATTGCTGATGACTGGTGGGGTACTCTAAATCAGCCTGAATTTAGCTTGTTTAAAAGGCATAAAGGCGACTTGCCAGCGCTGTGAAAACACTGCGCAGCTCAGTTTTTGCACAGCTGTATTTATTTTCCAGTACACTGGCTCCGATGATCTGTAAAATAGTATGGCAAGAAATATTACAGGCGTGATGTTGTTGGTTTATTTTCACTGAATTGCTTAGCCAACACCCTTACTGAACATCTTGTGACACATGTAGTCCTTGTCAGGTTCTGTGTTTTTCTGTGTTTATTTAGAGTTTTCTGTGTCCTTGAGTCTCTTCGTTGTCCTGTCCTCCCCTTGATTGTTCCCAGGTGTGTCTCGTTTCTGTGATTACCCGCCCATGTATTTAACTCCACCTGTGTTCCTTGTTCCTCGTCGGGTCCTTGTCGTCGTCAATGTCGAGTCTAGTTGTCGTCAGTGTTTCCATGTGCCTGCTGTTCGTTGTTTGGACTGAGTTTCACCATTAAAATCACCATATTCATCATACCTGGGTCCGCTGCGTCTGCCTCACCACCAACACCGCACCGGACTTCATGACAGTCCCAGCGATAGGTTGTAAGTCTATTTAACAAAAACAAGGTATTAAAAAACATTAGATTTTTGATACTTAATCCAGTGAGTTAGAAAATTGAGAAAGTAGTTACTGCTTACAGCAGTACTTTATCTGGTGAGGAAATCATGAGCTGATATGACTGTGGCCCCAAGATATGAAGGTCTCTAGTTTAAGCTCGACACCCAGTTGTATCTATAGTTGAAGCCATTTATTTGCATTCACTATTTAGAAAGATGTAGAACCCTTTATCCTTGTTGTCTGGCATTAAATCAAACTACACCTTTCCTGTTTTAGGTCGGCGAGGATTCCAACAATTAAGCGAAATGCCAGAATAATTTCTCCTTAGAGAGCTGGTGAAACTGAGTCAGGATTGTTGGCTGTCTCTGCTTTCAGAGATCCTGTCTTCTGATGATCCCTCAGTTTACCATCTTTATCTGTCTCAAAGATCCATTTATGCTTAAGGTTTACTTTCTTGACTCACTTTCTTAAAATTTTGGTTGGATTTTTTTTTCTTATGTTGTCCAAAACCAAAAAAAAAACAAAAAAACAAACAACAACAAAAAAACGCTCATGCACCAATTGGGATGGTGTTCTCAACCTTGCCAGATTCACTTTTCCCCCTCCAAATGTAATCATGGTCATTAAGGCAAATACTTGTTTGTACACTGTAATGAGGTTTTTTGTGTTGCTTTTAGAGTAATGGCTTCTTCTATATGAATGACCTTTTATACTATGTGGACATTGGACTAATGTCACTGTTGATAATGACTCTCACTTATCAGCTTTAGCTAGTACTTTCACAAGGTCTCTTGCTTTGGTAACTTCAAACCATCGCATGTTAATCTCTGGGAAACAGTACCTGAATAGGATGCCATGTTGTACCTTGATAATGTTTCCATTGAAGCGCTCCATCCAGTTTAATTTGACTTGAGGTGTATAATGAAATATAATAGGACAACATTTAAAACTCTGGTTGTGCAAAACACTTAAAGATAAATCCCGTAATACTACAGTAACATACCACACTCTCCTCATATTTCGTAAAAATCTTTCACTTCACACTAATGTGGTATTGGCACCTCATTGTTTTTATATATTTTTTTAAGATCATATTCTTGTGCAAGGTTTAGAAGATAACAAAACAGCCCCAGTTTCCACTTTCCTTCCAGATCATTTCTTACCGTCTTTCCACGGAGGTTTCTAATATTCTCAGTAGCCAAGCGTGAAAGCTGGGCCTATGTGTGTAAACATATTTGAGGATGTCAAGCTTTTGAATTCAGACAGGATGAATAGAATCACAGATATACAATCCATAGGGGCTCACTGTAGGAAAGTGTTCAAGTTAAGTGATTTGGGTTCAGACTCAGGTTAGATTCTGAGATAAGGGAATAAATAGAAGTGAGTGTAATACCCGCATAAATCTGTACACAAATGGGGGAGGGAGTATGGGTGTGTTTTTTATTTTAATTTACACTTATCAGCCATCTCTCCACATATTAAGTGTCGGAATTATCTGCGGCTTGTCCAGATACACCACAGCTACATGGAAAAGCAGTGTTTTAGAACAAAAAATAAGGGAGTCTTCCTTCAAACCCTTTAAATTGTAATCAAGAAATTGATGTGTGGTAAGAACATTTAATGTGGGGGTGTGGTGGCATTCGAAATACAACATCTCTTCTTTGAAACCCTGTCACTAAAGTACTGCACACTACAAGCTGTGTGGAACATTTGGTCAGTGGAGTAAATGATCTCAAATTAGGGCTGTTTAGGGTCCTTTTACCAAAAAAGGCTGATTGAGTTCCAGCTTACAAGTTACAACTTATCAAATACAGACTTCAGGCAGCTGGGGAATGTGGCTGGCACATGGTGTTTATTAGGCAAAGCCCAAAGGACCCCAATCCCATAGGGTTGGAATTTACATTATTCTTGAAAATGAGTAAATACATTCACATCATTCACTGTGAATGTACATACTCAAATCTTCCATTAGTGTAGCTTGGGAACATTTCTGGGGCTTATTTTAGCTTTGTTTTAGAAATCAGTGCAGAAGAGTCTGATGCCATTGGCAGAATATCTGCTTGACCATCAAACACTTATTTGATGGTCATGTAAATGTCATGACCAAACAGGTCATGTAAATGTGCCACACACACAGAGAATATAGCAGGTTTGTATTTCAATGGGTTGAACAACATGAGCGTATCTATCTGAATCTGGAGAAATCATATGGAGGATAAGAATGACTAGTCTCTGAGCTTATTCCTAGAACTCCTGGTATCTTTCAATCTCAAACATGATGAGAATGAGTTTTAATCTGTTCAAACCTGTCTGTCTTCACACAGGTCAACCAAAAGAAAAAAAAATTGGTGCCCTGCAGTCTAGGGCACAACCTTTTGTAATTGTGCCATCATGCATTGTTTTGAAGGGAGTTCTTTACTCACAATTTTCTTTGAGTTCTTGACTTTGTCTTTTTTAAATTCAAATGTCGTATAATAGTGTAAGAAGTACTTGAACCCATCTATCGCCTTTGTAGACTGATTCATCACATAAAATAAACCTAGATATTTAAAATTGCTAGATTATTTTCACTACAGGAACCTAAAACAAACAGGCTTCACCACATTAGTAATGTTTGCATTAGGGTTGTTAGTTTTCGGAAAAAAGGAAAACCTGCAAGGTTCAGTATGGTTTTTCCTCAACCTCCTTTACACTGATACCGAATAACTAAACCCAGTGCAACCAGCTGTCTTTAGAAGTCACTTATTAAATTAGTAAATCTTGTCGACTCTGTGTAATTCATACCGCAAATCCAACTGGATTAGGTTATTGAATGATTTCCCCAGATTTAATCATCTGACTTAGCATTCACCATCTGAAAAGGAAAGAGATGGGTCCAACTGCAAACCCAGCAAAATATGACTGGATTTGCAAGTATGACTGTCCACTAAAACTGACAGACTGGGCAAATAGAGAAATTAAAAAGCTCTAGGGTAACTGTGGAGGAGCTGCAGAAATTGTAAGTTCAAGTGGGCGAAACTGACGAAAGAACAATAGAAAGACATTTTGTAAGAAAGTCATAGTAAGTCTTGATAAAAATTTGCCAGAAGCCGTGTAGCAAAACATCTGGAAGGTCAGATGAGACAAGCTGTTCTTTTTGGCCTACATGTAACATGTAATGTGTGATGAAAGCCTGGTGAGAACATTGTCCCTAAACGGTGAATGTGATGATGGCAGTGTTATGCAGTGGAAATGCATGACATTTTCACTGCATTTCCATGCAGTGGACCTGCCTTTAATGGTCATAAATACAGGGAAATTCTGAAAGAAAAATGTCAGAGGCTGTGAAAGACTTGAGACTGGTGCAGAGTTTTACTTTTCGGATGAGAAGTGAACCTAAACTGACAGAAGAACTATGAAATGGTTAAGATAAAAACTTATTTATGATTTAGCATCACCCTGTCAAGATCTACAAACTCTATTGGCCATATAACTATGGCAGAATTTAAATAACAAAGGTAAACATAGATTTTCTGTCCAATCTGACTGAACTTGAGCTATTTTCAAAGACGAATGGGACGTCTCTTCTTGCTCATATTTAGTAGAAATGTATCCCAAAGCATTGGATGGGGTGGTTGAGCAAACACAAGAAATTAGAATGATAATGAGGTCTGAATACTTTTACAAGACAATGTATTCTTGAAGATATGGCATAATGTGAGGACCCTTAAAATGTCTGCCGATATCAAAGCAAAATCCCATACAGCTGCAATTAACTTAGCTGAGGCTGCAGCTTGATGTTTTGTGATTATAGTTTTTTTCTCTCTCTCTTTTTGCTCTTGCTGCCTTTCGTGTGCCCTTATTGCACTCTCTCATGCTCAATTAACTGTCGGCTGTTTGGTCTCACATTCTTCTTGCACAGACAAGACCGGCATTGGTTTGAACATCAAGATTTCTCATGTGGCTAATTTTTATCTGGCATGTGTACCTGTCAGATGTAAACTCGCCCAGCGTGGGATGTCACCAGGACATGAATCAATGATGCAGTGAGACCACAGGAAGTAGACAGTAATCATCGTGATAAATGTCAACTAAATTCTGGCTGGCTTCAGATGGCCAGCATGCAGCTGACACTGGATGCAGTCCATGACTGGTGCAGAACCAGTAGGGACCTAAAACAGTTTTTTTCTGTCTGAGTGTTCCGGCGCCAGCTCCGTACACCCCTGCCTTTCTTTCCTTGTCCCTGATTCAGATTCAGATGAGGCAAACCACTTCTTTTATTAAGAGTTAGGGTCACTGTCAGATGTTTGCTTTAATTCATTGATTCCCTTTAAGAAATATGGCAGACCTTGTGACTTTGAATCTCTCTAATTGCATCTTTTAATGGCTAACGGCAACAGCGTCAGAGATTTACAGCAATGCATCGACGTGATTCCTCCAAAAAAAAAAAAAATCTTGTGATTTGATCACATGCAAAATGCAAAAGTCACATTTATCTTAGCTCTCTTGTTTACTGAAAGAAAATGGCAGCATGGTTTTTGTTCTTGATGTGTTGTGACAGGTTCTTCAACTAACAAAGCAAGATGCCTAATTAAATAGTCTGCGGCAAGTGGCTTTGTACCAAAGGTACTTTTCGTACTTTTGGTATAAAGAAAGCAAAAAAAGCAAGACTCCATTATGCAAAATGGACACCTACATTACAGGCTGCTTGGGAAGGACACTTTAAGAAGAAGAAAAATTAAACCAGTGTGATGCAGCAATTAAACCTTACAGAATAGACAGATGCAATGCTAAATAGGATAAGTGTCCTGATGAGGCACACACACATAAATAAAATACTGACACAACTGCTATGATTAAGTTAAGAAATGAAGCATCACGATCACTTTCCAGAGACCCCCCACAACCCTGAACAGGATGAGTGATTCGAAGAGGAAACAGGTGGATGCACTTCATGGAGCCTGAACAGTACAACTGGGACAAATATAATCCAGCGTTGGATAGTGGTGTCATTGTAGTAAAGAGGAGGAAGTTTTGAGGCTGAGAAAGTGTGTTAATTCTCAGAAACGCTGAACAAATGAGGCATTAAACTAGAAGTTATCTCGAGTTTCTGCAAAGCAAATGAATATTTTAGAGATAAAGGATGTGATCAATTGATTTAAGTCATTTTTAATACTAAAACTTGCATACATTTATCATATTTCTACTCTAATATAAATACATAGAAAAAGTATCCATACTCTTTCAACTTTTTCCTCATTTTTCCACATTACAACCTCAACATTTCATGAAGTATTTTGATGGCGTTTAAAAGTTAAGTCCAAAATTCATACTCCTGGCAGATTTAGCTTCAAAGCAATCGTTTCAATTAACCAACTTGTTTCTTCAGACTGGAAGCAACACAAACATTTTGGAGTAGCCTGGAGTCCAGACTTGAATCTGATAGAGAATCTGATGAAGATTAGGATAATGCAAATGAGGCTCACCAACCTCAAAGACTTGGATGTCGTCACCGGAGATAAATCATCAAAACATCAGAAGAAATATGTGAAAGCTCATCAAAAATTGTGTGAATGAGGACATATTTTGCATCTTGGGTTCCCCTCTTCCTTTAATGTGTTGTATAGCTTTTCTTTTTAAGCATCTGAGGTTGACCCTGACGTGACAACAAAAAGAGTTATCTTCTCCCACAGAAGGGTAAGTTCCCAAACAGCTTGAAGTGTTTTGTTTATTTACAATACTTCCTCTGTTACTTATCTACGTCACTATTTGCATGAGATGCCTACCTAGCAGCTAGCTTGGCATAAATGGCTGCCATGCACTACAACACTCTGGACCAATGTTTGAAGCATGAGACAAACAGAAACCTATAGAGGTCAAAGGAAAAAGGACATGATATATTGCATTTCAGGCAGAAGATTACATGAATTGTTTAATATAGCTTGATGAAAAAAAAAACAAAACATTTTGCTACTTTAAAACATGTAACTGTTTTGTCTCAAATGTCAGTAAACAAGAAGTTTACTTCTTGTTTACTGACAAGAAAAAAAATTATATTTTTTTATTTCTCTATTTAAATTTATGACCAAGTAGCTAGAAAAAGAAAGAAATTATCAAAGCTAATTGCACAGAATATGAAAGAATGGCTCAATAAATTTTATTTTAAAAGTTGAACAGTATCACTTTGACAAAGCCAGCACTCAATTTGTTTTTATCAGGAACATGTGTTTGACATTGGAAAAACATGTTTGTGTTCATGGAGAGTTGTCAAGATGAAATGCTTAGGATGGCCTCCAAGACCAAAGCTGATCTGGGACATCTCTCCTGAGAGTCCTGTGTATGAGAGGGCCGAGGCAGTGGATGCCCTTATACCCCTCAGAATTCCCTGTGAAGATCCCCAGAAACCCTCAGCATGTGGTTCCACTTAGAAAATAATGAGGGCGAGTTACCCACGGCATGAAAGCTGTGGAAGTCCGAAGATCTCGGCCTTCTCTCACCTCAACCCACCACTCCATGTTGCACATGTGGTGGAAGAGGAGATGATCTTTGGGCTTCGGCTCCCACAGGATGCAAACAGTTAGAGAGAAATGTTCTCAAGTCAAAAACATTCTTTTCATTCATACGCAGCCCACATTTTCCTTTTTTTTCAGAATCTATTATGTATATTAGTGTAATGAACAGGGATGTACCAGGCTTATTTAGCCTAATGGAGAACGTCCTGTTCAAAGGAATAGAAAAATCTAGCAAACAAACAAATACATAATAATGCAAACAAACAAATACATAATAATGCCAGTGTTTTGAAAAGTATTTCTGCCCCTTAAGTTGTTTCACACTATGTCACTTTGCAACCTTAAACTTTAATGTATTTAATAAAACTTTTTTGCGATTAATTAACACAAAATTGTGCATAAATGTAAAGCAGAAGGAAATGAAGTTGTATGGTTTTTTTTTTAAAAAAAGTTCCAATTAAACTGTGAATTCACCCTTCATTAGTGAAGAAACAGTGAACAAACAGCCTGATGAAGATACAGTACATCACTCACTTGACCTGAAATGAAGTAACTTAAATCTGTCCCTGTCTTTTTTTGCTAAATCATAGGAGCACCACAGCAGATCCAAACAATTTGAGGAGGCAAATCACCTGCAGTCTGCACAGCTGAACATTATGTTGACACCAGCATTTGCCACTTAACATAAGAGAATGATTGCATGCACAGTCTCTTCCAGTCGTGGGAGTGTTGGCAGAAATCAGATGGATTGCTCCATGAAGTGAAATCTGGGTCCAGATGGCCACAAAGAAGCAGAGCTATGTTATTTGTATTGACAAAGAAATAACATATGTTTCTTTTTTTATCACATCTTTTTGTACGTTTCCATGGAGAGGAAGAAAAACATTCCCAGCATAAGGAACGGGCTTTAGGAAGATGTGTGAATGCTTGGATGACTTGCAGCTGCCCGTCATGAATTGAGCAAACTCTGGACTCTTCAAAAATCAAGTTTTAGAGATGATAAACCCTTGCTGCCATTTCTGAGATCAAAATCCCAAAGCACACTAAGAAACAATGTAAAAAAAATATTTTCTCACATTAGATTATTTAATGTACCCGAAGCATTTACTGTAGCTGTACATAGAACATGATGGAAAATTCTTTGAATGGTTTATTTATCAGCATATAATAAAAAAAACTCAGCCTTTCAAAGTGAAAGTAATATGGTAACCTCGGCCAATGACAGGATTATGGAGAATATAATACTGATGTTACCGTTGCAGGCCTGTATGTGCACTGGTGAGAAAGCTGTCACGCCTGAATTCACTATCAACTACTCCGCTTGTGGCAGCTGCCTTGCTTGACTGGACAAGAACCAGGTCCAGATTCACCAACAGCATCTTCTCACGCAAAGACAAATGAGCAGCTGCCAAGCTGTCAGCTCCCAAGCAGTGACCTTTGTCTGAAGAAATGCTCTCTGGTGGGGCTCCTTGGTCATCAAACTTAGAAATGCACCAGTGTTTTGCTTCTGCCCACTTGTCCCCTTTAGTGCATACATTTAAATCTCACAGCTTCCTCTGACGAGTGACAAAGTGACCCAGACAAAGGAAAGAAAAACGAGGCATTCAAACTTCAACAGAGATGAAGGGAGGGGACGATATAGATGTAAAAATAAAGAAAAAAAAGAGGCATATCTTCACAATTATTAATGCATCTGGGCTCCTTCTCAGGTTTGGATTTCAAAAATGACTTTAATTAAGATTAGTCACTCAGAAAAACTCTAAAAGAACAGGTCTGGCATAGATAAATGTGTTTGCTTGCTTACTTTTCGCCAAGAGTTAGATAAGAAAACTGACACCCATCGAATGTCACTATGTTAAACAGGAAACTGGTGCCTGCAGCTGGTTAGCTTAGCTTGGTGAGAGTGGAAACAAAGGAAATTGTTACTTTTCCTAAAGTTAGCCATTTTTCATCACATATCTTGTTTGTTCAATCTGTGCATAAACAAAAGAAACAAAAAAAGGTTGGAGTTTTTCTTCTTTTTTTTACATAAGATTTTTTTTTGCAGAAATAAATAGAAAGTTCTTTACATATCTTAGTGACAACATCTTCTGCACACTTGTTTTCAGTAAAGGTTCAGAAGATATTAGTCCACATGCTTTCTTCTTCATTTTCTGGTTTAGTAAAGTTGAGCAGCACAATCTGTCATGGCTTCTGTCGTCCTGTTGCTCAGAGGCTGTTTTGGCACATGGCTTTGGTTCAGTGACCGACTGTGTGAGGTGTTGTTAAGGTCCTCCTGAGAGGAAAGTTTTCTCCTTGCCTTTTCACTTGCATGCTCAAGGTGGTGGGATTTAACATAGCATTTGACGCAACTTTCGAATAGTCTTGTCTAAAAACTTCCACCATATCTGATTTCAAATTGAAACTGAACTGCACAAAACAAGGGCACTGTTAATGCCGCAACAATAGTTTCTATCTACATGAATAAAGCTTCATTTTATAAATTGAACTCACAAATTAATCCTGAATTATAATGTGGACAGTTGTTTCTCAGATATTTAGTCGTCCGTGAACTGTCCACATTTATCCTAAGGAGAGTGTGTTACATGTTTGGTGAGAGGCGAGTACAAAGATGTTTGGTGAACTTCCTCTCTGGAGTCGTCCGTCTTCCATTCACCCCAAACTTTATGTACCACTGGCGAAAGTGTGAGTTAAAGCTACAAATATTCATAAGTCCTGCAGATATAAAACTCAACGTGGGAGTAGGCACAGAGGACTTACAGCTGAAGACATAGAGGCATTCAAACCAAAGAAGGAACTGCTTAGTGACAAAACAGCTCAGCAGAAGAGCACAGTGTTGGTTATCTTAAGAGAATCGCATGTAAGGTATTTGCCTGGTTGTTCTTCCTCGGCACACTGGATTGTGCAACAGCGAGATAGCGATCTATTATTTTCTTTACAGCTGTGAGTCAAACTGAGGGCACTTATTTCCCTTTCTTTGCGGTTTGGTAACAAACGCCTTGTGGTCTGAAGTGCTGACCACAAACTGCATCTGCAGAATTCATTTGGAGGTTTAGAGATAAACAATCAAAATAACAATTAAGCAATTCAACTTTTGGATTGATAAGTGCATAATGTTTTCTTACGTAGTTGCCCTTAAGTAATTTAGCAGTTCGTAAAGTAAGCAGCTTATGATTGTAATTTCCTTTGAGTGTAAATCTTGTCCTCTTGGAGTCTAAGAACATTTATTTTTGTTTTTAGAGTGATTGCTGACATTAATGTGAGAGAATGATTGGGTCTCTGCAACATACTGGCAGACTGACCAGGGTGTGCCCCTCTTTAACATGATGGCAGCTGAGATACTGTGACTATTTATAGAATTCCGATTATATAATTCTACTTAGCAAACCTGCATTATTTTACACAGGGTAAATAAAACAGGGGAGTAATGGAAAAGACACAACACATGATTGACGACCCACACAAGTTGTAATTACAAAAACATTCACTTAAATATTTATCCATCAGCTCGTTTTCTGTGACTGCTTACTTGTGTGTAAAAAGTTAGGGGAGTTCATCAAAACACATATAGGAAAGAGAAGCTGCTGGTTACAAATCATAGAAAAAAAGAATGAATCATATTTGTGAAGGTCCATAATTCTTTTCCTTATATCTTCACCAACTTCTATTAGTTTTCCCATTACATCACACACTAAATCAATGTGTTTGATGTGCTTTATTAAATGACATTCCCAGGTGTGCTTCCATTTTACTCAAATTTTGTAAATTTAATTATCAAAAGGGTATAAGGCCATGATAGAGCCTTTTAGGTATTGCATTGAAATTGTTAAAAAAATAATAGTTTTAGAGAATGTAAACCTTTCCCTTTGAAGACAGTAGGAAAAAAAAAATCTCTTCCACAGTATTCTGGTATTGAGCAAAAATGAATAATTTTAATAAAATAAAATAATTTAAAATAAGGTTTTTGCTGATTTAATGTCAGAGAAAATTAGGTACTTGTATGTTTAGGTAATTTATATGTATATATATATATATATATACTGTATATATATATATATATATATATATATACATATATATATATATATAGATACTGTATAGATATTTGGTTTTCACTGTACATGAACCAAAGTTTCTCTGTGTGACTATTCACATATGCACAGCTCTATCAGGGTGCTGATCCTTGTACTGCTTACACACGCACATGTGCACGCCCCCCCCCCCTCCCCCCCCCTCCCACACACACACACACACGCACACGCCGTTAGGCTCCTCCTCTCTGTCTCCAGTCAGTGTGTGAGTACCACCAATACAATCTTATGGAACCTGCACAGAATGAGAGAGAGGAAGAGAGAGGGAGAGGGAGAGAGAGAGACAGCAACAGAAGAGTTTGAAGTCACTCTAGTTGTTCTTGAAAAGGCGTCAGTGTTTGCTTGATCTCCACATAGTTCAACTATTGCATTGTAGTCAGAACAAGATTCTTCAGAAAACTGCACTCAGTGGACATATTTAAATGGTCAAAGCGAAACTTTTTATACTCCAAAACTTTTTTTACTTGATACTTTTAAACTTTTCCTGGATTCATGAACTTGATGGAACTGTTTTAGTTCTGTGGACAGTTTGGATTCATCGCTTGGGAGAATATGTTGCTTATTTTGGAAAGATGGAGAACCACCACTCCCATTTGAGGGCTGCCAGAGCAGAACTCCCAAGGTGCGACATGTGAGCGTTCTGTGCAAGGAAGAGAAATAATTTGCAGGGGAAAAACTGCAAACTCTCAGTGTTGAGCAGATTTATGTGTGTGGTTTTTTGAGTCAAATCTGTCTTATTGATGATTTTTGAACATCTTCAACTTGTGGTGAGTTGAGCCAATGAAAGATGAATTGCTCAAACGACACATTAGAAATCAAAACATACCTTAATCCGCCAGGAGACTGGTTCTCCGTCATGGCGGTCATCATCATCCTGGTCACCGTTGTTGGAAACCTGCTGGTCATCATCGCTGTGGCACGCACTCCACAATTGCAGACTTCAACAAACATCTTAATCATGTCCTTAGCATGTGCGGACCTCATCATGGGGGTCCTCGTGGTCCCATTTGGGGCCAGTTATGTCTTGATAGGAAACTGGCGGCTTGGCAGGACATTCTGTAACCTCTGGACTTCAATCGATATTCTGTGTGTGACGGCAAGCATTGAAACTCTTTGTGTCATCGCTGTGGATCGGTATGTAGCCATTACAAGACCACTGCGATACACTGTTCTACTCTGTAAATTTCGTGCAAGAGTGATAGTCTGTTTAGTCTGGGGTGTGTCTACTTTAATTTCGTTTGTACCAATTATGATGATAGATTGGTTGTGGAAAAAAAACGAGAGCAGTTGTTATGAAAATACTAACTGCTGTGACTTTGTGGTTAACAAAGAATATGCCATTTCATCCTCGTTAGTCTCTTTTTATATCCCACTAGTAATAATGATAGCTGTGTACGCACAAGTCTTTGTTATTGCTGCACGACAGGTCAAGCTCATAAAGAAAGCTCGGCCGCGTTTGCAGAACGAAGGCCTTGCACAGATTCAAAGTGGCTCCAACGTGAACAATCTCCTGCCTCCAGCATGCATGGGCTCCAACAGCTTCAACAACGTGGCCAGGAGAAAGAGCGCCAAGAGGAGACCATCACGACTGCTGATTGGTGAGCTCAGAGCCATCAAGACTTTGGGCATCATCATGGGGACCTTCACGATATGCTGGCTGCCGTTCTTTGTTGCCAACATTATCCAAGCCTTTAATGAAACACAATTGAACAATCGGCTGTTCTTGTATTTGAACTGGCTGGGTTACATCAACTCTGGTCTGAATCCCATCATCTACTGCAGGAGCCCGGAGTTTCGAACTGCTTTCAAGAACCTAATCGGCTGCCCGTGGCTGTCCACGGTGTGGTTAAACTCTTTTTATAAGGAACTGCGGACTCGCTGCTCCTGTTTTCTGTGGCAAACCGAGTCGGGCACTGTGGGGTCTTTCCAAAAGTCTCCAGACAGTAGGACTGACGGCAGTGGCAGCCTGGGCAGCAGAAGTGAGGAGATGTCTATTGGTTTTTCGCAGTCCAATGGCAGCACACAGTTCACCGACTGTTTGGAACCAGAATCCCAAATGTAAGTTTCTCTTTTTTTTCTGTCTCCCATTCTTTTATTCATTCCAGCCGTACAGGTATAACTCATTAAGCTCCAACAGTTTATTCAACGTCTGAAGATGCTAACATTATGTCTTCTACACTTTCCATTAGGCAGGAACTGAGCTAGTTGGAAGAGACTGTAATTCGACAAATTTCTCTTGATCAGCTCTGATCAGTAATCAGCAGGCCAAACAATGAACGTTTTCAGTCTTGAAGTGCATCAACCAACAGCATGCATCCTGACGCACGTAAATTGACATGAAATTACTTGCTGTCAGTACGCAAATGAGTGCAACTTTAAAACCACTGTCAATTATTGTCACTGTGGATATAAATATGTAAAAAAAAAAAAAACACAACATAAAAATATTTTAAAAAAGAGCTTATTTTCATAAACTTTTACATACAAGTGAGGATAATTTTGTAACTTCACTCTATTTTGGATTCAAGTTAAATTAAAATGTTACATTTTAAGGTGAGACTATTAATTGGTTTTTTTGGGGATCGACTGAAAGAGCAGTGAGGTTATTGAAAGAGCTTTGCAAATATCTTTATTGTAGACGCTGTTGTTTTGTTCCTCCATGTGTCCAACACGTGATGCGTAAGAGAATCTCCAAAATGTTGATGCAGCTTTGGGAAAATGTACAGCTCAGAATCAATTTCTCAGGGAATCAGTGTCATTTTCATGTTTTAGATAAACATATACACAGATCAGCATCTAGCATATTTGATTTGGTTTCTCACTGGAATCCTGAAGTTATTTTTACAATAAATATCTACATAAGGATTTTACCTCAGTTAGTGATCTGAAAATGTTGAACTTTTCAGAATTTAAAGTTTGAATAAACCTCTTTCTCCCCATTTTCTCACAAAAAGTCAAGATATAATTGATTTAGTTTGATCATCTCTAAACTTTTAACATGCATCTTATGTTTCTACATTTGATAAAATACTTGCTTTTGCTCAGAAACTAATTTTGTGTTGAAATTCCCAAGTTTAAGAACATAAAACATCCTTAAAGCAATAATGATACTTTTCTATATTTGAACACTCTTGAAATTTGCTTTACTATGGCTGAAGAGTGAAACATACTGAGCAGCACAGTAGAAGAAAATCTATTCTGAAGAAGTTTATATTTTGATTCCTAAATCTTCCTCTCAGCATTAAATATATTACACTTGCACATATAAAAATAAATAAAAAAGTATAGGTGATTTAGATAGAAAAAAATTAACTAAACAATTAATAGGTGGGTTATTTTAAAATTAATTTACTGATGCATGTGATAAATCTAAAAGTGCATTGAGCATTGGCATTACAGCAGATGGTTGAAAAGATATATACATAAATAATTTATCCATTTAATCAGCTGCTGAAGGCTGATTTGTCTGATCACATGGTGCACAGGGGTTGACATCTAAATGTTGTGGGTTTCAGCCTGTCGGTGGGCCTCAGCGTGCCCTGCCCAACACTCCCTGCAACAGATAAATCTTTATCTCTAATGCACAACACTTCCCCCTCATAACTGGACAGCCTGTTTACAAGACTGACAGCCAATGAGCTCATCCTTGTTGGGCTGAGGCAGCTGGGGTTGGGGAGCTCCGTATTTGATTCATAGCTGATCTATTACTCTAGCTGTCAGTAGACTGACTGTACACAGTGTAGCAGCAGTCATATGTCATGTCACAGTATTTGTAAATAGAATGAAAATGGAATACAAGAGCTATAATAAATCACGTAATAATTTGAAAATGAAATGAAATTCTTTTCTAATTTGTGTTCATCTTTAGATCAGAAAAACTATATTTTGTTATCAGAATTTATCATATTTCTGATGCAGTTATCTAAACCTAATCAGTTCTGAACCTCTTAATGAATTATTTGTTTTTATTTTATACAACCACTGCCATTTCTCTCATAAAACGACCGCATGTCGGTAATATCTGGGCAGGGAATGTGTCATAAAATTATTATTAAATATTTACTCTACACACTACGTGTAATTTGTGACGACACCTCAGCCATAAATTAAAGACATCCGTGGGCACATAATACAAAGGATATTTAGGGCTTTATAAAAGTCTTCCATAAAAGGAGCTCGGTGTGTTCTGCAGTAAATCAGCCCAAGGGAAGGCTCAGCCGACTCACCCTACGCTCCGAGCAGGATTACAAACGTAAGCGGGAGCAGTCGCTCAAATATGAGGCTGACGAGTGAAAGACCTAAAGATGGGCTTTAATAAAGGAAATCATAATCTTTCCCAAATACACACTAATCTCCAAAAAGAGAAAAAAAAGATGCTTTGGAGAGCTAATACTGTCATCCTGGGCATTTTTTCAAAGAAGCAGTCCATTTCAGCATTTTAACCCAGTCCACGTCAAAAATAAAAGCACAACTGGGCAGCACAGTTCCTGTAAAACTGTGACAACTTCAGTAACAATTAAAGCATGAGGCGGCGTAATGCAGGCAGATTAGCGACAGAGATACAACCTCAGAGATGAGAAGCCACCGGGCTGGAAAGGCCGCTCTGCATGGAGACATTATCAATAGTTGCTTTTTTTTTTCATAGAGTACATGCTGGCACATCAGCACTGCCCTCATCAACATTTAGAGCAAACTTTTGGCTTGTGTCACGCACATGTTACATGGCAAACGCAATTCTCTGAAGATTTGCTCCATGACTTCTAAAACTGAAGTACCATCCCTATGCTACAGTTTGTTGTTGTTTTTTCTGCATAAAGACATTGCAGAAAGAAAAAAAGAACTGCAATAAATGTTTAGTTGAAGGATGTGGCATCATTCTGTATGGTCCTTTGCCACAGGTGTTGAGATTTAAAGTGTTATGTTGGAATATACAAAAGACTTCCATTAAAGTCTCATTTTACAGAAACTTCCAAATTTCTTTCCAACCCTGACTACAAACTCTAACATGGCTGTTGTGCATTTAAAAACACACTATGTAATAAAATCTAGTTGAATCGTCCCCACTGTGTGACTAAATTTTCACTTTAACTTAGTCAACATCTGTGTAAGAATAAGAAGTATGAAGCTAAATGAATGAGTATGTTAAGGAGAGTCATGGTTATGCAAGCAGGGCCTGACCTGGGTTAAATCGGGCAGTCCAAAAGTGTGGTTCTCTATTTGAGTGTATGGAAATTACAAAGAAATTACAAACAAATAGCCCTATGGACTTCTAGAAAGAAATTAAAAGAATGAGTTACAAAAACAAAAGTCCTTACCAGTGCATATTGATGATAGGAGCAGGGTAGAGCAGATTACAAAGTTGTGGCATAAACGTTTTTTATGACATTTTTAATACTGTTAAAATAAATTAATTTATTGTTGGTAGTATTGATAAAAATGAAAATGGGGCTTTGTATCCGCAAGAAGTCTATGAGGTTGTGATGAAGCTGGACAACAACAAGGCATGTGGGACAGACAAGGAATCTGCTGATCATTTGAAATATGCGAGCAGGAAACTGTGCTCTCTCATGGAGTGTTACCTGATACATTATTGTCTGTCTTTTCAGTTCCAATTGTGAAAGATAAAGCTGGTAAAATGAAATAACTACAGTCTCTTCTCCATGGTCAAGTTTTCCTCCAACCAGTTAATGTCTGGTTCGGTTCTACTCCAGTTTGGGGCATCTGCAAAATCTCTGTTCCTCGCTACTGTGGGCATTAGAATGGGCGGGGCATGTGGTCGGCTCTCCAATTATGTTTGCAGCGACACTCAGCAATGGAGAACTTCAAGGTTGTGTTTTAGATGGACTGAGATGAAACCAGACATTTAATTTTGTCTTAAATTCATTGCTGACCCAAAGATAATGAAAACAGTCAAAATTATTAGTATTTTTACACCGGTCGGCGCAAAACTATAACTCCAAACTGCACAGTTTCTGACTTTTTCATCGCATCCCAGTTCTTCAGACAGACTTGCTGCTTGGGGGGGGCTGCTAAATCACAGCAATTCAGCTTTAACAGTTGACCCATGTGTTCCTGGCACTGCTCAAGATTCAAAATTTCACTCTTTCTGACTGTGCAGCTCTCTGATAGCAGCATGTCTTCTGCTTTACTGCAGTGGTTGAATAGCTATAGATTAATGTAGATTAATCTACATTCATTGATTAATCACTGGCCAATTAACGGATGTAGTCCGCTGTCGATCAAACATGAAATGGATGTGTATATTTTTGCTCATACAGAAACTTTAGATCTATACAGCAGATACAACAATACCATTTTCACATGTTTAATTGATGCCAACAAGTTATTTCAAAAGTTGTATAATGTCTGGTCAAAATTTCTACTTTTTGCTGTGTTTATCAGTCAATGTACATAAAATGGGGAAGCTCTGTATCAGTTCCTTTCGGGGTCTCAGATGGTGTAAGACAGGATAGCATCCAATGTGAACATCAATTTGTCAATGCTTTTAAATTAGTGTTGGTAACAAGATCATCAACCATTTAATATATGCTGATGATTTAGTAATCTTTTGTTCTTACTGTATATTGCTGGCCTACAAAGAGCTGCTGCAGGTGTGTTCGGATAGGAAAGAAATTTTGATATAAAATATGATCCTAAGCAAAGCTCCACCTAGACTGTGCTGAGCAGAGCAGACTCCAATGCTGTCCTGTGACTAACTGTGGCATTTATTGATGGTACATGAATGCTGCTGAGGGTAGTGTGAGCCAAATGTTTGTATACTCAGATATGCCTATCTACCCTGTGTTACTGTGTAACCTCATGTACAGATGCATGTGTAGGCTGTGCAGCAAACTGCATGATGGCTACACTGACCAGCCCTTTTACTTTTGTACTTTGTGGACTCAGTAGTACTGGAGCCTCAATAGACTTTTTTTTTTTTTTTTAACTATGTGTTGTTTTACATTTCTATATGTCCAAAATAAAGTAAAATTAATGAATGAATAATGAAATATTTGTTGCACATTTGACAGATACATGACAACCACTGTTAGTAAACATGATCCTTTTATTGTTTGAATGTATAAAGTTTAAGGAACTACATTACTATTAGCGGGTAATGCCAACAGAACTTACCTTGTTACTGAGCCTGACTGTTAGCATACCAAAAGTCAACAAACCAGTTCATTTTTGTTGACTTGAGTTTGGAAAAGGCTTATGTTCATTTGATGCAATTTCCAGATTAAAGTTCTGATTACAGGAGCAGATAGATGCAAAAAGAAGAAAATGAAAAAAATATTTCCTCAGTGGAACATTTAATATTTATAAAAAAAAGGAAGGAACAGGCTGTAGAAATTTTATGCAGATGTTTCTTGAAATGATATGGGAAATCTGCCAACATTTCCCTTTTTATTATTCAAAAACGGCGCTAAGTTCTGCCCCTCTTTGGGAATTTAAGATGGAACAGTCTTTAGTTAATTACAAAATATACTGAAAATGTAACTTTTTTAGGTCCCAACAAAGGTCCAATTGAGAGCTGGTTGAGGAAGCCCAACCAGCTCCAAATGATATTCAGACATCAATAAACATATTTCTCATAGACCCATTGCAACTAGATGCCACAAGCACCTGTTCTCTCCCTCTGTCTTTCATTTCATTGCTGTCTTCCTGCGTAATGTCTGCTCGATATCAATAGTGCCCATTATGCAACATCCAGTGGGCCTCTTCCTGCCTGCCCACCTAAGCTGCTGTATGAAGCAGCTATGTGATATTAACTAGGTGGAAAGTAAATAAAATACCTGCACAGATCAACTTTGTGATTACACAAAAAGATATAGTCCCATTAGCTTTATGAGCCAAATAAATCGCTTCAGCTGTGTGAGCCTATGTTTTCCTTCTGTTTGAGTGTAGTGGCAATGTTAAAAACTTTGTTATATGCCATTCATCAAGGATTTCAATAACTCTGCAATAATCTCTGCTCTTCTGCTTTTCAGTTTTAAGAGGATCTGATTACAAAAACCAGTAATCTTAGTAAGACAGGTCCCGGTTTACAAGTGGCTCCTCTGTCCTCTGCAGGCTAGAGGGCCTAAGGAATTATAAATAGCTTCTGCGCCTCTGCTGTAGACTTCAAATAAGTCTGATTGGATAGTAGAATTAAAACATTGCTAGGAGATTATTAATTTTAGTTGCAGGACTAAAATATAATCAAAGTGCAAAGCATATAGATTTTTCCTTTATTTAGATTTTTTTATGCAGGGAGCTAGAAACAAAGCCAAACATGTCAGAAGAACTAAGATGACATGAGAGAAAATACAGACTGATTACACCCGTAGGTCTCACGACTCTGATTCTGAAAATATCATGTAAGTTGACGGCTCATGAGAAGGAAGATAGATATTTATAAGTAACATAAGTCTGCACTGTAAATAACCACAGCACTGTGTTATTAAAACCAATCGTGCCATAGAGTTGGCTGGATTAGTGGAAATAATTGGAAATTTATCTTATGGTTGCTGTTTAGAAAAAAACCTGAGGGAAAACCAATGAAAAGCATTCAAAGGTTTTTCTACTTTGTCACACAATGTGTAGGTTAATTGTTGTTCTTTTTTTTTTTTTTTGAAGCTGATAAAGTGTGTTGTCTTCAAGGACCATGTGAAATGACCCAGCATTAAGAGGGGTTCTGCATAGAGCACATATAATCAGGCATGCATTGGAGCAACTTTCCATTTCGAAAGTGTTATAGTAGGGGCCTTGCAGACTCCTGAGTTATGAACTCTATCATTTTGGGATTTTCTCCTCAGCATGCTAATTGTACTTCCTATCCAACTTCACACAGTACCTTGTCCGCTGTGCATTTAGTTAGCTTAGAGTGAAATCAGGCCCAAGAGAGCATGAAACAAGAAGCAGGATAAAGGAAAAATGGAGCTGTTGACCTGTGGGTAACACTGCCTTTGATGCCTTTATGATATCTGCACCAATCACACATCATCAGACGCTTTTTAAAGAAGCATACAAGAGTTTGGCAACTCTCCAAGAATACAAAGAAAACTTTTGGGTTTTTAGATTTGGTGCAAACTGTAAGATTAAATGGCTTTGTTTACCATTACAACGGTAGCTAAAGTGAATGCTATATACACACTTTCAGGAAAAATCATTTTGTTTCCGTTTACAGCTCACAGTAGTTACTTTAATTTCTGTGTCCAGCTCCAATACTGAAGACTTTGTTGGTGATTTATCCTACAAGGAAGAGAAAGTCAGGACAATTGCTGACCTTGATCCACCTGCACGGACACCAAACGGACGAACAGCCCACCAGTTTGAACCTGTCCAACCAGATGGTTCTGCTGGGGCTGATGTGGAGGCTGCCAATGGTGATGGGCCAAACCGAGCAGGAACTGTTAACTGGTATATATTTCTGGTTTCTTTTACCTCAGTGATACTTTTTGAATTTGGTGCTGCGCACAAACATAATGGACTCGTTCATCCCTCAGCCTCATGTTGTGTGTCATGTTGTCATAAATTGATGCTACCTTGGTTAAAGACTTGTTCCATTGTGTTTTAGCAGGTCAGATACTCTATCCCCTTTAAGCTCACAGTTTCACAATAAACCCATAACCATAAAAACCCTATATACATATATATATGTATACATATATATATGTATATACACTGCTCAAAAAAATAAAGGGAACACTTAAACAGGTGTTTAACACTTAAAGTGTTCCCTTTATTTTTTTGAGCAGTATATTATCATCACATCATCCAAGTCAATCAATGGAGATCACACTGTTGGGATTACAGAAGCCAATTGCTTCCAACTTGTGGCGTTCACTCGAAGAATATGCATAATATCCTCTGCCTATTATTGTGAGGGCTGTGAGCTCTGTGATGTGGTCCCCTTGCAGGCTGTTCAAATACAAGCTAATTTGTTGCTCACTATCCTCAACATCCTGTCTGTATCCAAAATTGGGCATATATAATCTCCTTTAGGACAATAGAAAAATGTTTCCTTAGTTTTCTCTTAGTTTAGACAGACGGTGTAAGATCTTTGTCACACTAATTCTGCTATCCACTATTTCCCCTTGTACTTTATAGTGATTATGGGTTTGTGGCTACCTCCTGAGGCGGGTTGGGGTTGTGATATTGGCGGGTTTTGTGTTTGGATCTTTTGCTTCTCTATGCCATACAAGTCAATCCTAGTGTATTGAACGTGGAGATTGCAGAAGAAAAATATTGTCTGAAAAGAGTTTCAGTTTTAGGTGGTTAAGGAGAAGCCTGTTTTTTCAATTCAATGATTCTCATCCAGTTTTTATCACACAGCAGGTAGTTCAGTAAAGTATAGATGCTCATAACATCCTTTGATGTCTCATGGCAATAAGCGCCTAAACATCTATGAGGTACATGATAAAAATTGCATTATTTTATCAATAAGTCCAACAGTAGTCCATGAAACACAGCAGAATCAGATGAGATGCAAACTTCCATACACTCTACTTGCATTTTATTTGTTCTTTTTTTTTTTTTTTTGAGAATTTTGGCTAAAAATTCCTGATAACTTGAAAATCTGACAATAGAATATGTAATGATTCAGCTAAGTATCATATTTTATTATTTATAGGTTTAATGACTATAATAATATTCTGATAGTTTCCATTTTGATGCCTGTCTTTACATATTATGCAACTAACAATATTGAATGTATGAAGGATTCTGAAGTGTAGTTTAGATTTTTCCAATCTTCTTTACTTCTTGGTTGTTTGTGGCTTCTGAGTACAAATGCAAAATATAACAGTCTATAAAGGCTATTTAAATTTGTAATTATATATGGATTTTAAATATTTCTAAAAGAATAGTTTTCTGTCTATTTTGCACAGTTTTGACACAGTAAATGCTTTGAATCAATAACAAAATGTAGCCCATACAAAAAAAAAAACAACACATAACTAAAATATGGGTAAAAATTTATCTTATTTACTTTATGATCTGGTCTGAAGAAGAAACAAGATTTGTTTTATAGGTTGGAGGCAGGACAAAACTTCAGACAGGTCCTCGGGACGACCACCATTATATTTAATGAAATGACTTGAAGACACAAAAATCACAGGCTTACGAGAACACACAAAAGAACGAATCAAAAACGAGCGATTGTGACGAAGCCACATTGTAAACTGTTTCAGACACATTTGCTCTTCTGTGAAGCTTACAGTTTGAGTTAGTTTATGTCTTCCTGTAAGGGCACGCACTGTGGAGCCGATAGCATCACACTGCGTGTCTTGTTGGGAGGCAGGAGGGAAGCAAACACAGAAGAGAGAAGATGAGGGAACATTCTGTAATTAGCCAGAAAAATAAATAACAGGAAAGAGGTTCAATGCTGCTTTTCATAAGAAAACCAGAAGTAGAATCAGATATATTTTTTTCTGATAGAAGCTGAAATACTGTACAGGGCGTTTCTTGAACAGACCAACACGACAAACACAGCTGCACTGAAGATAGGAAACTGACCAGTTTGAAAAATACTTTATTCTGGACTCCCCCGAGTTTAACTCTACAGAGCTGTAGCAAATATATAGAAAGTAGTAAGTAAACAATACAATATGTGACAAACATACACAAAACACATGTACTGTTGAGATACCAGTGGACATCGTTTGTTATTTATTGCTCAAAGTTTGGTCATGGTTCTTTATGACCTTACCTACATATCTGAGTATTTTTGGAAAATTTCTTAGTCATGAATGATAAAATCATGTTTTCTAAACTCTGTCCACAGACAGTCACACATAAATATCTGCAAAAGAACAGAAAACATCTGCTTTGGCCCAAACACGCCCTGGAAGGCTTGAAAACAGAACTGGCGTTGCTATTTCTCTGTTAGAAAATAACAGAGAAATGTCTCCTAAGACTCAAAGCCATTTAAATTACTTGGATAGAAGCAATTTAGAGTTGAGCACAAAAATGAAAAAAAAAAAAAGTTAAACTTAAATTTTTAATTTTTACAACATGATGTTGAATCTCCTTTTTATCCACCCTAGGATTTTTTTTTAATTACTTTTTGAAAGAATTATACTTTGGACAAAGTAGTATTGCATTTTTTTTCTTTTATGTGATTTTAGCAAATCTGTATTTCAGAGAAAAATGTGACATCTTCAGAATTGTACATCTGGTTAGTGACATCTGAAATGAAGAGAATTTGGAAAAAGCGACTCAATGCTACTCATCACCAAACAGTAGGAATAGAAAAGTCCAGGCTTTATTCTGGGCACGTAACAAACCAGTTCTGTATCCATGAATTTAATAGCATTGAAATGAATGCTTGTGACAAAACACTAAAACTCTGGCAGCATTTGAGTAAATGTGTTTACTTCTGATGCATTTCTGACCAGTGTACTTTCTCTGCTACGCGTTGGCATCAGCACTCCCTTATCTCTTGAAAGCTGTGTATGAAATATTTTACAGTGAGCCTTACTGTCAATGTTTTCTTGTACATTTTTATCCATGCTACAGTAATGCTGCTGAACAAAACATTGTTTTGAGAACACCATCTGTCATGCCACTCAAACTCTGTATAAGCGCATCTCGAGTCAGTTTTCTCACACTCACAGCAGCAAGTCCTTTGGCCCTAAAAAGTCACTTTATGCTTCCATGTTTGAAGGGAAGAAGAGAAGTTAAAACGTGCAATTTCATTTGGCTCAGACATTGAGAAAACGTTTCTGAGCAACAAAGGGGCTGTTTTTGGTGGATGAAGGGACATCTACCCTCTTAATATCTGCCAAACCCCTCAGTGTTTACTGGAAATGTACAAGCACACACTCCATACAGTTCTACATTCATTCAGTATTGAATTATATATTCCTTTATTGTTGTCTTCATTGAAAATGCGTTACAATTTTTTTTAGTCGTGGCAAACACTAAATATTAACATGTGCATCTCTTTACAGCAGCACATCACAATAAAAGGATGGCTGAACTGATAAATGTTGATCTACTGAAGCAAACTGTTACTGTGACTCCTGCGGCGTCCGAGACCAATCAGCCTTGAAGACAAGTTAAAGTACAACAACAGCTGAATGAAGCTTTCCCCAACAAGACGAACGGACTGGCGAAAAGCAGCAGCTTTGGCTCGGAAAGGACTGCTACAACTTTTTTGATTTTTTTTTTTTCTTAAGGCAGGACATCGACTGCTGTTGCGTGCTGCTCCACAGACATTTGTTGACACCAGATGTACTTTCTGCTGCCGTCCACATGTTGACATATTGTTTACAAAGAATGTTCATGAATAAGACAAATGCACATTCTAAATGCCTTGCTAATCTTTCAAACACAGCGTACAATATGAGCCCTGTGGTCACAGAAATGTCAACTTCAACTAATTATTTACAGTGCATTAAGTGGTAAGTTATGTATTTATGATCCACTGAATGTGTAGCAAAATGACCAGTTCTTTCGAGGCTGGCGTCACCGTAAAGACACTTTCATCACACAAACCTTTCCATACCAACAAGCTGTGCAGTGAAATATTCAACTCTGTCCCAACCTGTTTTTGTTCTGAGCTTTGGCTCTTTCTTCGCACAAATTTCCCTCGACTCCCTTTTTTGTTGTTGTTGTTGTTGTTGTTTTTTACTTTGTTATAACGTGAAAGTATTTGTTATAACACCTTCAATATGATTCTGATTCGTACATGTTTTTGTGCAAGCAAGGTACAGTATTATAAACTACAGGTAAATATGTATATCAAGTAAATTTACTATATGCTGTGTTGCTTACAAGGTCTATGCCAATATAAGCTCAGTAATGCACTACATATAAAGAGAAAAATGGATTTGCAAAAGGGAACTTTGCTTGCACATTCTCAGTTATTACACAGTTGTACACAATAACAATTTGGGGTAATAATATAGTGAAAACAAATGAGCTTTTTTGAATGAGTTGCCTGGGATGTAGACTAGTAAAGACACAACAGGTCAATGCAAAGGAAAACAGTTTTCAGAGAAACTATGAGGGAAAAGTTCTGATGTAAGGTACAATTCAAGTTCACAAAATAGGGAAAATTTTATTTCTTTGTGTAAACAATCACAAGGCCCGTCTTTGTTAAGAGCCATTACATTATAGACAGCTTAGTACGGACACGGTTTGGTAAGAAATATGTCCTGTTTTCAAGTGCACGCAAGCATATCTACAGCAACAGTCCTGAATTGTTCATTGCAATGTAGCTGCTTGTGCACATCCTGGTTTTGTCCTTTCAGCCTTTTCAATATTTTAGTTTTGAGAAATGTTCTTTCTAAATGCAAAACATTTTCCTTTTTTTCTAAATTAGCTGCACAGTAGCTGAACTTCAACACCATGTAGAGTAACAATGAGGCATTAGATAAGGTTAATCTCCTGAATAAATCCCACTACGAGGCTGCAGGATAATGGATCACATCCCAATTGAATTATGCAATCAACCCATGATAAACATCTTGGTAACATTAATTCATTTTAAACACAGTTGGGTTTTGATGTGCATTAATAACCTCTTAAAATAGCAACTTAAAGCAGTTGCAAAGAAGTCAACTGCAGTGAATATTGCTGTAAAAATAATTACAATTGGCCATTTATTTATGCTAGACTGTACAGATGTTTATTAAAGTCAGCATTAGATTTATGTATGATGGCTTAACTTGTTACTTTTTATCATTATAAGTATGGATCTTTAAAGTATTGATGATTTCTGCATTTTTTGTTGCAATGTAAAATAAAACTAGGACATCACACAATTTACTTCTAGGAAAATAAGATAAGTTGAATTTTTTAATATATAAAAAAAATTGTTTTTTTATTGGTTTTTGCGGCCTTAAATTTCTTTTATTAATTCAGAACTATTTAAAACATTTCCCTTTGATGGACTGGCAAACTTATCAGATGGATAGATATTAGTAATACATAATAATAGACCATAATTT
Organism: Xiphophorus couchianus; assembly: GCF_001444195.1. NCBI lineage: Eukaryota > Metazoa > Chordata > Actinopteri > Cyprinodontiformes > Poeciliidae > Xiphophorus > Xiphophorus couchianus. Next base: position 21,959,647 of record NC_040239.1, read on the forward strand.
CAAAATATATGTGGAGAACTTAATTTTTATTTCACTGATTACGTTTCAGAGTTAAACAACCTGTACGCTATTTGGTTTGTCTCTATAAGTCTAACTGTGTTAAACTTCGAATTATGCTCAACATTTGCAGACAGGATTTTTATCATTGTTAATTTACATTATTATTGTAATTATTATTAATTTGTTGTTATTATTACAATCAAATAGTTGAACAATTAAATATTGCTCCTATTTGGACATTTGCATTCCTGTAGCAGTTGGTACTAAACTGCCAAATTGTTCCACTATCAAGCAGAAAATGTTGTTTATTTAAGTCGCATTTATTATTATAATAAGGTTTTTAAAATGTCTAAAATAACACATCCGTTGTTATGATTCTGTTACACCAGAAGGGAAAGGAAGAGAATAGCAACTCAGGACAAAATAAAGATGATTTTGTGTACGATGACATAATGTTTTCATTCCTTTCTCTTCTCCCTAATCAGTTCAGATTTATCTCAGGAGGCTCTCAGGGGTCCCGACCTCCACACTGGGAACCACTGTTCCACCACACTGAGCACTGGAAAATTAATGTTGCAATGAGCTCCAGACCCGCAACAACTTTCTTCCCCCCCCCCGTGTTATTTCTGGTAATCATCCACGCAGCAAACCTGCTACTGTCCTGTTGCCTTGTGTTGTGCAGCGAGGGTCATCTACTGTTAATGAGAGGAATTCAAATAATTTGGGACCTCTAAAAAATAAACTAACTGCAGATCGCAAGATTTTGAAAAAACAAACTGTGTGCAGCCTGCAGCTGCTCCAGATGTTCTCTCTGACTGCAGAATTATCAGAAGCCGCAACAAGTCAGAAGTGGAAACAATTGTCCCGTCTGAAGTTTAGCCTCACTCCAATCAGCTGATTTCTGTTACGATGTTTTCCAATCAGGTACAAATCAATGGTAGACATTTGTTTAGGGGGAAAAAACAACCAAAAAGACAGTGGTTTGATTTGTAAATACAAATTGTTTATTTTTTGTAATTAAATTTACAAACAAACAAAACAGCAGTGTTTGGAATATGTAACAAAATCATATGCTTTGACATCACTACAAGGCAGATATGTATGTTGGTTACACTTTATATTACACATATCATGAGGGACATACAAAAAACATGTCAATAATTTAAAATAAAATTTAAGAAGTAATCCAAAACATAACGTCTTGTGAAGTCCTGTTTCCCACCTGATGACACATAGCTGTACATCGGTCTTTCACCAGGAGATTACAGTTGGGTTCAAACACTCATTAAATGTATTGAGCAGATTAATGTCTGGATGTGCCAAATTTTTTTCCAATTAAATAAAAACAAAACCAAAGTATTAGTGTTTGGACCGTAAGAGTATAGATAAAAAATGATCACCCACCTCCAATCTGTTGGTTTAAAATGCTCTGACAAAGCCAAGAATCTGGGGGTAACGTTGGATCCTGATCTGAACTTTTATAACCACATCAAATCTATCATAAAACTGCATATTATCACCTAAAAAGTATTTCTAACATTAAATAACTTATGTCCCCACAAGATTCTGAGAAATTAGTTCTTGCCTTTGTTTTTAGTAGACTTGATTACTGCAATGGATACTGGATTATTAAAAAAAGCAACAAGACAGCTCCAGCTTCTCCAGAGTCCTTACTAAAACAAAAAGAGATCAGCATATCAGTCCAGTTCTGAGATCCTTGCACTGGCTGCCTGTTGCTCAAAGAACATAATTTAAAATCCCCTTAATGTTTTATAAAGAACTTCCTAATAGAATCCTAGACTACATTTTTGATCTTCTTCAACTCTACATACCACTCAGACCTTAAAGATCATGGGAATCAAACCTACTAATTATTTTGAGAGTCAGAACTAAACATGGTGAAGCAGCTTTCAGTTTTTATGCTCCAACACTCTGGAATAAGCTTCCTGCTCACTGTCAGACTGCTCTTACCTTGAGTTTACTTAAAACAGGGTTAAAAACCTTTTTATTGGTAGTTGCCTATTCTTAAAATTTGTAATTCTATTCACTCAATATTATATTTAAAACTTTTAATATTTACTCTGTATATTTTTATCTGCTTGATGTGTTTTTTTTATCTTCTTGTAGTTGTTTTTAACTTTTTTTGTACAAGCACTTTGAATTATCTCTGGCTGAAAGGTGCTATTTAAATAAAGTTGCCTTGCGTTGCCTTACCTGGAACTTAATTAAACATCAAGATTTTTGGTGATTTGTTGACACTTATTGGCTTTTCCCCCGTTGTTTTTTACTTACATTGGATAAAATCATGATTGATTAATTGGCGAAGCCTTATATCGTCCACAAAATGTGCAAACGAGAACACACAGGTGAAATCAAACTGATACACGTTTTTTTGTAGACAAAATCCAATAGATGTGGAGTACATGCATTTTTTTCTTTAGTAGTTTGTACCTCCATCAGTTCAGTCACATCATGAAGTCTACAAAGCTAAATCTGTACCACTTTTTTGAATATGTAGATTAAAATTGTTGCCAGATATTTATTTCAAGATAGCTTAAGCTCAGGCAGATTGGATGGAAACCATCTGGACTGCTATTGTCAAGTCTTGCCAATTAGACTCTATTACATTTAGATTTGGGTCGTTGTAGCATATAAATATACTTTGATCTTAAACATTCCCCCGTGATGCTGGCTGTATGTTTAAGGATGTTATTCCACTGACACAGTTTCAGGTCTATTGCTACTTCTTATACATGGTTTTATTTAGCAGAATCAGAGTAAAGGGATCCAGTAGATATGAACAATATTGAGATATTTATCATAAAATTTCACAATCATGCACTACTTTGTGCTAATCTATAACTATGAATTTTAGCAAAACACGTTAAAGTTGGAGTGCTATGTAATTAAACATGAAAAGGTTCAATGGGTTTTACAATCAGTTTGAAATGTAAACTTTATGCTTCCATGCAAGGCGCAGTTAGGTTGAGAAAATACACAAAAATGAAGCAAAGGAATATTTACCATAATATCACTAATTAGGCAGCAAATGAATTCCTGTACAGTGGATTCCAAACAGGTGATATATTACTGGTCTTTTTAAGTAACATGACTACTTGTTAGTGAAAACAAGAGGACGGTTCTAATTCATGCATTACATCCTTATCCATCATCATTTAGCTCAGTCTAAATAAAGTGTACAATTTCTTTCCTTGCTCCTTGGTTCTGTGCACAGAATTTGAAACAGGACTCCAGAGTCAAACAGCTGAATTAAATAGTTAATGTGTGTCTCCTGGCTTTAAGTCTTCAATCTTGATTACTGCATGCACATCCAACACTCTAACTATGCAGAAATCCTTTCAGCAGAAATTTTCCGTCGCTCCCGGCTTCAGCTGAGCCAGCAGCGACGCAGCCAGGTGTTACAGCTCACTTTCCTAACGGGACACACAAATATTTCCAGGATTTGCTTTGCTAGGAGAAAAGACAACAACTCTTTGACACCAGTGTTAGACTTCAGAGGTCCTCAGGTCAGATGCTGGAAAAGCCAGTCATCTTCCACATTATTAGATAAAGGATTGTAGATTTAACCCGCTGACTGAGGCACGTACCAGCAGGTTTATTTTTAAACCTTTGCCATGACATCATCTTTCCTATAATACTCCCATGATTTGACAGTAGATTAAAGTCGTCCGAGTTCAACAGAGAGGATTTTATTTTGCACGACGCCACATCAACAACTATTTTTCTTTTTGTTCCTGCATGAAATTTCAATTCTTCAAGTGAGTTACAACCTAAGAAACTTAGTACTTTTACAAATTTCAGTCTTAACCTTGCCCGACCATGAGGGTACATAATGTAGAAACATGTAGGTGTGAATTTCCCATCATTAATTAATATGATGGAGCCTTAGCTACTATTTAGCTAGAGATATAATCTCCACCATCCAAGTTAGAATGCCTAATATTTTCTAAGAGGTTTTACTCTAAGATTGTTGAAGTCAAGCGGAGAAGACAGTAGGACGAGATGCATCTCGCTGATGTCCTGCTCTTAAGGCAGTCCTGTTCAGATAATTGAAAAACAAAGTGCCTGGTTTGCCATCTACTGCCCTCTAGTGCAGTGTTTTCTGACGTTCAGCTCCCCATAGTGAAGTGCAAAGTGTGGCCTGGTTATATATCTGCTCTGTAAGCTACAAGGTGTTGATTCTGAGTTTGAATTTTTGCTCTGGTCTGATGTAGAATCATCATTATAACTTGAGAAGCTTGTCAAAGTAGGCTGAACATGCGATATTTATTTTTAATTCAAAATATATTTTTATCTGTAAGAAAGAGAAAAAAGTTCAATTCAGTTCAGTTTAGGTATATAGCCTTTACGCCCATAAATAAAAATTTATTTCAATTCAGTCTTAAATACTAATTGATCCTACTAATCAAACAGTGCAATAAGCTCAGTTTATTATTAAAATTAAATTAAAAAGTTTCTAACTAAGGAAACCCAGGAGACTACATCGAGTCATTGACTTGCTGTATTCATAAGTTATATGATAAGTTACCTGCAGTAAGTAATTCTTCTGGTGTCTTTATTTTATGTAAATACAGATTAGTTAGTCTCACAGGCTAAACTAAGGAGCAAAGTGGACTTCTACTGTTTTTGAACTACTCCAGTCTCAAAAATAACAGTGATTATTGAGAAATCACTGTGGTATTATGGTTCATAAAACACTTGTATTTGTTATATATCACAATAAAAAGAATATTTTTAAAAAAATCATGAAACAGCATTGTTTTGTGGAAGCTTCTTGTAAACAAATATGAACAGTGTTCATCAGTAGCACCAACCATATGTGGAGCTCCTCAAGGTTTCATCCTTGGACCTGGTTTGTTTTCATTGTACATGTTGCCTTTGCAATGCTTTGCTACTGATATCTGAATTGATGTTTGCAATGACATGGAAGTAAACAGTTTCAACAATGGACTGTTCTGCAAGTGTGAAGTTAGATTTTCAATAAAAAAAAAAATAAAACAGAATTATTATATTTGAGCATTATTTGTGTAGAGATTTTCACATAGTACAATTACACCCTAGTTAGGAATTTCGGCATGCTGTTCGCCAAATCCTTTATGCCCATACAATAAATTGGTTCAACTGTAAAGACGAACTTTATTTCTCTTATGACTTCTCACACAGGTCATTTTCTTCCTAAAGGTTTTGAAAGACTGATCTGTGTTTTAATATATTCACATTTGGTTCACTGTTGTTCACTTAGACCAGTCATCACAACAGGTGGTACAAAATGCTGCAGGCATGTCTACTAACAGAAACTAGAAATCAAGATCATAAAACTAAACTTCATCATAAGCCTCAGGAACTAAATAATTTGGATTAATGCCACATGATAAAACTAAGAGAGTTAGCAGCAGGAAATGTTTTAATTAAAACTTTTTGCAAAAATTCTCAACTATGCCTTCAAAGGTTTATTTATTCTCTAAAATAAAGGCAGTGTCTCTAAAACTCAAACTGGGTCACTTGAAACTCTGGGACCATAGATTTTGTAAAAATAAAGTAAATCACCTGGTGGTTTCAAAAAAGGTAAGCAGATTCATGAGATGCCAGCAGCAGCAACAACTGAAGAATACCCATGTAAAAAACCTTGATGAGGTCATGAAAGTTGCCTTTTTAAGTTGTCAGTTCTCTAAGACCAAAAAAAAAAAAGGCTCAGCTTCTTCTTAGTAAAACTGCTAAATGATCACTTTTAACTCCAGTCTGTTTGATGGGAGCTCAATGTGAAGGCAAAGGTAAACGCACCAGACCCACAAATTAGGCAGTCACAAACTCATCCATCACTGTTGCCTGGGTGACATTCTCCAAATACGTGCTGCAGCTTAGCAACAGCACCCAAACAGGAGTCTGGGCGCTCGCATGCTGCAGGTTCTGGCTGGGTTCCTGATGAACTGACCCAACAATAGTGATGATGAAAAAGAGATGAAGAGGGCGGTCGACCATGATGGGAGACCCAGGAAGTCATCTGTCCATGTTTACAAGTCAACCTCTGCAGAGTCGATTCCAGAAATAAGGCAAGGCTGAGCCTGTGGGCAGGAAGAGATGAGCAGCATGCTGTTTCTTTGGGAAGTTTTATTAAAACTTTATTTTGTCTTGGAAAAGAACCTACCTGACTATTGGTTTTAGTAAAAATAGCACAATATGTCTTTACCCATTCAGTATCTCAGAGACAAAGTGTACATGTCATTGCACTACAGCTTAAGCTGTTATCTACTGATTTCATTATGTCAAAGCTGCGAATTTCTCAAACCATAATCAGACTTTTGGAGTTTAATACTTAAGGAATGGTGAAGGTTCTGTACTTCTGGATAGTCTAAAAAAAAGTCAAAACCCTCCAAATTACTATGACATTCAAATCCACAATAAGCTTATGTAAACTTTTAGCCAACTCTATTTAAGTCAAGGTACATTTTGAAGTTACCTAAAAGAAACAAATGGGTGTGATGAGATTTAAATTACTTTATTGCACAATGCAGAACAATCTGTATTTATCACATAACAATAAATTATGAGGATCAACTCTTGATTATACCTGCACTTGTGGACTTTTAATCCTTTTCCAGTTTCTGGAAATCCAGTCTCTTTGATTCCTGATGACTCATTTGATTTTCAAATGATGGATCCACAAAAAAACAAAACAAAAAACCCCCCAAAAGAAACAGAAAACATTGATTTGCTGTCAACATCATTCTCATTTCTTACAATTGGAAGGACACATTTTAAAGATAGACAAAACTGTTTAAATGTTGATGAATTGATGACAGCTGTTCATTACTATTCTGGAGATGAAGTCATACATTTTCTGAGAAAAATCCTTATAGAAAATCCATGTGAGTTTGACAGGCTGAATGTGCTATAGAAAATTAAAGGATGAAAGATTTTCGTGATGTAAAAGAAAAGGCATGCAAACACGTCAGATATCGCTAAAAAATTGCTCTATATGTTGTATGCAAAACCTTGTCATTTTCACTGAAATCAGTGAAATGCTTGGAATTTAATAGCCTTAACTCTCCCCAAAGTTACTTGTGCTTGAAAATGCTAAATCTATTTGATGTTACGGTTCCAGCAGCTGAAAACTACAAGCTCAGAAATGCTGCTTCTACCCAAAGGACAAAAGATAATAAAGACTTTAACGCCATTTACCCTATTGTAATTACATGCTGGGGGATCCAGATTTGCTTTAGGTATTTAATAAAATACTGCCTTGATCCTCCCTGCAGATTCTCTCAGTGTTCCAGGCAGCAGAGATCCAAAGAAAACCCACAGCTATTGTTACTGGGATGTAATCAGAGGGTCGCCGGTTTGGAGAAGCTTCTGGAGGATGAGGAGAGACTTTCAGGGTGAAGTATTGGTTTTCCAGTCTGCCCACAGTCAAACCGAGGCAGACCTCTATCAAAATTAAGGTTTTCAAGGTGAGTGATGATCTGTGCAATCAACCTTATAAAAGAGGCTGTGATAATATTTTCTTTATCAGACAAATAGTTGCTTATTCCAGCTTAAATCATCATTGCTTTCTTGGTTGTGTTTTTTTTTCCACAGGCAGAGACTTTTTCTTTTCTTCCTAGTTTCTTGGCAGACGTTGTTATGGAAATTAGGAGCAAGATGTTGGCCGGTGCAGTAATAGAAATGAGCTCTACTCCATCATTTTCCCATTGCTCTGTGCTATACAGCGAGACAGCAGTGCAAAAAAGTAGGAAACAACTGCATTACAAAGTCATTTGTGGTGTGAAATTGATTTACTATACAGGTCTGGTTCTCTTCTGCTTTCATAAAAGAATGCAAAAGGTCCCTTTAATTTTCTTGTTCCTCTTGTTATTGTTAATGTTGGCGCCACACAAAACAGCTTTAATTAATACTTTTCCTGAGTGTTTGTCACCAAAGATACATGTACCCTCAGTTATTCAAAGTGCAGCTTAATAAATCATTAATACAATGGAAAAGTTAATTTATTTCAGTCATTCAATTCAAGGTTTGAAACTCACATTTAAATTCATTGCACGCATTATGTTAGTTATAATGATCATGGTTTTCAGCCTACAAAAGCACAGAACTTCATTTCTCAAATTTCAACAATCCATAGAGTAAGACCAATAAAAAATATTTTCTTTTACAGAAATGTTATGTCTTGTCTGTATTACGGTCTGCACAATCAAATGAAAGGCTGGTGACTCAACAGTTGTTCAGTAGATAGTCAGTGATTGCCTCCGAGACAAGGGTAAGAGACAAAAGGAAATAGCTAAAAAAGTTGCCTGTGTTGAATCTAGATATAAAAATGGAAAGTTAAGCAGAAAGAAAAGGTTTGGAAGAAAAAATGCACAAGCAATAAAGATAAGCAGAGGAAGTAAATGTTACATTTAACTTGGAAATTAAGGTTACAGAGTCCAGAGGAAGAGAGTGGGGCCATGTTAAGATTTTGTGACAATAGTTTGTGCGATGTTGACTATTTATGGTCAGAGTGAAATTTGTCTCGTGAAGAGCTATTCAGGGGCTGTCAGCATGTGATGTTTTCAAAGCATAAGCCGCTGTTGTGAGAAGAGTGTGAGAAACCCTGAGCAGTTTTTAAATCATTTATGTGGAAACATTTTGGGTGTGAAAAATCATGATTTGCTTGTGGTGAAAGTTGGTGGAAAATTAACTGTCTCAGGATTGCACATAATTCTTCCTTTTTAAAAGTAAATCCTGATCCATTGTTAGGATTTACATGCTGCTTACACCACAGTAACAAAAGGGAAAACAAAAACAGATAAATATAGGTCTGCCATATCTCCTACTCCTCCATTTCTCTGCCCCTTCAGCTGATTGCTTCCACCTGTCATGCTGCCCATATAAACACCTGCGCCACACTGAGTCAGTGCACTGTCATCCTCGTCCAGGTATTTTATTTTATCCCTGATCAGTTTTCCTGACCATTATCTTTGCCTGCTACCCATTTGTACAGTCTGTGACTCTCAACCCCACTTCATGCACCTGGATCCTGATTATTGCCTCAGGGATTCTTGATCTGTTCTGCTGTGTCTGCCTGTGTTGTTGCAAACTTGGAACGATTCCCTGACCGTTAAGCGTTGTCTTCCATGGCGTTCCCAGTGAAGAGGATTGGAGTGTGCACACTGGCATTCCCCACCTTAATTTGATATATCTACTGGTTTGCACTGGTCATTCCGACTGCACTGATTTTCTGTGAGGGAAACAGTCTTCCGGTAAGCAGACCATGGAGAACCAATCTTGCCTTAATTAAGAATGAAAATAAATAAATGCTCCATAAATAAATAAGCATATTATTATGGAGCAAAATACAGTGAATAAATGAACATTGGCAGTAATTTAATTATACATTAATTAAATGTCTTTATAAATGTCTAATCAAGAACATTACCACAAATAACTTTTGTACTGAATAGATCCCTTTATCTGAAATTAATCTAGATAACACATGAGCTTCACATTTTGAAACATTTAAATCCATTAACTTTTTAACAGTGTGTGAATGTGTGCCATCTGGATGTGACTGTGGAGTTTTTCCTTGTTTCTGAATGATGTCCTGTACAACCTCCTACTCAGAACTGACAGATATTTTTATTTCTTTCTAATATCAGATGGAAAGCATCACTTCCCTGCCATTCACCTGGTGAGGCTCTAGTCCTTTGTGTGTGTGGGCGTGTGTGTGTGTGTGGGTGTGTGTGTGTGTGTGTGTGTGTGTGTGTGTGTGTGTGTGTGTGCGTGTGTGTGTGTGTGTGTGGGTGTGTGTGTGTGTGTGTGTTAAAGCAGAAATCCAACTTGTTAAACTGCAAGAACTGTATGGCTGTTTGTGGGGTCAGAGTGTGTGACGACCACATGGCTCAGTAACTCAGGGCAATGAGCTGATGACAGAGACATGCTTGTTAATAAAAGATTGTGAGTGCTTGAAAATAATCTTAGCTGCTTCATGAGAAGATGACTCATGACACACAAGATCTACGTGTTTTTACTCCTACTGAGACAGTTTAAAATGCTATATCTCATCAGAATCTGTTCGAAACAAAACTGGTTTCGTTCTCCAGGACGATTTATTGAGCATCTTTTAATTCTGTACAGATATTAAACTATAACCTTTTTTTCTAAATAGAGTAATGGAGATCTTCAAAGCAGGGTTAGTTTCTAAAATATAACCCTGTGTGTCATCAGAAGACCAGGACATGGAAACTATGGATAGGATTTTGTTAAAAGAAAATCATAAGAAGGTAAAGTATGTTGGCACCATCAAGATGGTGAAACATGGTGGTGGCAACATCATGCTAAGTAGAGACACGTCCCCAACAAAAAACTATGTTGATGTAATTGCAGCAAAATTAGGTTTTACAAAGTACTGACCCGGCAGGCTTGAATAAAAATAAGCACTACATTTCTCTGATTTTTATTCTAAAATGAAAGCTGAGAATATCATATTTGAATTCCTTTCCTCTTTACAATTGTGAATTTCTTTATGTCTTCCATAACATAAAATATCTCCCAGAAAATGTGTACAAAGGAAGTGGAAGTCTCAATGTGACAACATTAGAAAAACGTTTAAATGGCATGAATACTTTTCCTGCCATCTTAAATTGGCCAGAGCCTCATGCTTTGAAAAATGTAGACAGCTTAGAGACGTTACAGCTGAATTTTATCCAGCATAGACAAAAAATAAATAAAACCAAACAGATTTGAATTATTCAATGCACAAGGCTCTTCAAGAACAAAATCACATGTAGCTATATTAATATTTAGTTTTCCTGCTTTTCCTTCCTTTGTAGTAGTGAGTAACCCTTTGCAGCACAATTTTTGCATATCAATGAATCTTTACAATTTTGAGCTTTATGCAAGTTTTGAAATGCATTTAGCTCATTATATACTGAAGCAGTCATAGGTCTCAGCCTTAATCAAATCATTCAGACCACTTTTCCGATCACTCATTACATAAACAGGAGTAAAAACCCTGCAATGCTCTTCTGACCTTCATCAGTATTAATTAAGTTATTATTCAGAATGCAAAATAGGATTGCATAATTGCAGAAGATTTGATTACTTCTTGTTTTTCTCAACAAAACATTCTCACCATTTTTATCTATCTTCTTTTCCCTGTTCACCAGCTGAAGTGTGCACTGCCCACTGTTCCCCTCATCCTGAGCACAATCAGAGACCATAACCTGGACAGTACGATCGGATCAGTCCTTCTAGCTCAGAGCACCTCCTGCTGATCCTGTGCCTTTTGATCAAGACCCTAAAATCTTTCTGACCAGAGCTTTTCAGCCCCAGCAGAGCACCGCAAACGCAAGAACCCAAACGTTAAAATGTGCCATTTCTGGTTCACCCGGTTCACTGCTGCAGGTTCAGCTATTGCTTTGTAAATGCCACAATGCTGTTAAAGCTCCAGGAATATAGAGCACATGATACTAAAGCTAATTTAGTTTTTACAGCAGAGGTATATGTAACATTTAATGTATCAGAGAGCAAGCTGTGAAGGTAATGAGCAGCATGGATTCATGCTTCATGGGTATAAATGCAGTGTAAACAAGAGAGATCAGTTATAATGAAAACCTTTGAAGCACAGCTGTGGAGGGATTTTCTCATAAAACATTAAGTTCTAATATCTGACTCTTTCTGTCTTCACTTTATGGAACTGAAGACGTGACTAAAATGTATACTTTTATAATTGAACTGAGTAATCTCCAAATAGGCAATGCTCTGCCTAGTATCACTCTGTGGTTTAATTGAGGAAAATGCGCGACTGTTGTGAAGACTGAGCAAAAAAGTTCTTGCATGGTTTTCTTCAGGTTAATGGCAATTTAAAGAGCTCTTTGGCTGATTTGTACAATTTGCTTTTTTAAAAAATGAAGTAAACTCAAAAAGCAAGGAAGAAAGCAAGAGAAAAAAGGAGATCAATAAAACAAAACACACAAAAACTGAAGGTCAAACACAGTAACAGGTGAAGCAGAGGCTAATAATAAGAAAACTTGGCAGTGACTGAATGACCTTGAGAGGACAAAAAAGACAAGGAAACTGAAGGAAAACTAATTAGAGGTCATGGCTGAGCACAGAGACAAACCATTGAGGGATACTGGGACATGGAGCAACAACTAAACAAAACATGAAACTACATGATCTTCTAAAAGATCAAACAGAAAACAAAACCCATTGTATCAGTACCAAAGTTCTATACATCATGATATTTTTCCCATACATCATTTTCTTAAAGAAAAGATAATTGCCGATGAAGATCCAGTCACTGAAACGCTCCAGCTATCTTTTTTTTTTTTTTTTTTTTGCTTCAGGAAGCAAGGAATCATGCAGCTTGTCAATCATTATTTCGTCCTCCTTCAAACTTGTGACCTCGTTCGTAATAGTTGTTCTTCTTTGCCATGATAGCTGTGTTCCTAGACTGGTACGCAGCTGCACATACGTCCAAACACATACTGTACATAAAGTATGTGTGCAAAAACCAACGTCCCTCAACCACATGACCACTCGCCGACTGTTGGAATTGAAAAAAAGAAACGTTATATCCTGCTTAAGATCAGAGCATTTTATTATCTCCAGATATTGAAAGAGGATGTACCTTGTTTTAACCACCATTGTAGTTTCGGAGCCAAAAATGTAATTAACAACAATCCTCAAAGAGCTCACTCTTGTTTGACCGATGCAGACAAAAATGAGAGGATGGGGATTTCTTCAGGGTATTTAACACAACACAATTCACTGTGAGAACATCCAGGAAGGCCCCGGATGGCTCCAACATCTCCTGCAATATTGACTGCCTGGTAAACAGATCACACTTTGTGTGAAGGAAGGATAACTTGATAAGGCGGGTGGGTGGTCTGCAGTGCAGGAGCCCTGCAGGAGCCTTTTCTCCTTGTTTTTCTGTAATTTATACACCTACACTTCCAGTCCAACTCAGAGCTCTGTCATCCTGCAGAAATGCTCAGATGACTCTGCAATTTAATTTAGTTCTTTTTTTTTTTTTTGCCGTGGACGGTCGTAAACCAGTTCACATTATTTAAATCCTCTCAGTCACTGTGACAAATGTATTTCCTGCCTTAAAGAAGTTTTCCCTGGAGATTATTAGTTTTGTTTTTATGTGGCGGGAAAGTTATAATAGTGAATTTTAAGAAGGAAAGTAGATGAATATGAAGTTAAGCAAAGTAAGAGTTAACCATAAATTTATTTGTAAATGGGATTACAAAGAAATGTTGCAGCTGGAAAATATAATAAACAGCACCGCCCAGGTTTCAAACAAAACACAAATTGGGCAATACTGTGTTAGCAGTCATAAACCTTTCCTAAATTAGAGCTTAGTGCATGAAATTGTTCTATTACAGACCTTTAATAGTCTAATATAATGACTACTTTTAATGATGTCTATTTGGTCCTGTTTGGTGTTTCCTTGTGACTGATTATATCCATTTAATTTTCTTTCTGTGTGATTTCATTTTGTCTTTATTTGGTCTTTAGTCATGCTGAAATAGTGAACAAACACATTTTAATTTCTAGGGTTTAGTATTTTGATTGCATCTATTCAAGATGCATACATGTGGGCTCTCTAATTACGTGGCCGGAAAGTTTTTCTTACATCTTTATGAACAGTTCTTTTCTTCCATTAAGTTATTGCATATGGAATCTACAATGGTTCCATATGCAACCACTGAAGGGGCATAGCCCACCTACATCACCTTATAGCGCATTTGACAAGGAAGCGGATTTAGATCACCAAATCACGTCAGTTTGCCACAAATTTTCCAGGACATGTTAAAAAAAATCTTTCTTTCCTATCACTAGTATTATAGTAAAAACCAGCTCCTTGTTCTACGCTTTGCTTCGTAAAGAGAGTCTGAGCCCTCAGCTGTTGAGAAACGATTGTTTCCTGGAAGCATGGTCTCTGTTTGACTTTGGATCTGATTTCACCCAATTGCTAATGTTTGGTCGTGACTTGCGTAATGAACCAGCTCTAACATGAATGGAGCAACACAATTAAGCTGAAAGGAAAATTGGGCGAGCTGTAAACAGCCATCCCTTCACTACTAAGAGAGAAATGCCGAGCAGAACAAGATGGCAAACTTTGCAATTCACAAACAGTGCAAATATTCAACGTTATTAACTTCTTCTGTTCTCTGATTGGCCAGGATTAAATGCAACCTAAGAAGTTGAGCTCAATGGGACAAATCCAAGATGGAGGACTGAAGGTACATGAGAATTGAGCGGAATGAGCGCAGTAGCCAAGCTAATGTGGCGTACTACAAGGTCTGGTTTTGGGCTCTTGTAGTTCTTTTCATATCCATTTTCTCTTTAGCATGTTTTATTTCTTGTCACTGCTTTATAGACTATGTTCAGCTATATATCTCTAACACAGAAGACCTAAATTGCTTTTTACATACTTGCTTTTGGTTAGTTAGTTGTTTTACTGGTCTCTTGCAGTATTTTTGTCTTGTTGTTAAGCACTTTGTAATATTTATTCTGAAAGTTAGGTAAGCCACATCATTATTTAAATTAAATCTGGTAAGCTATCCAAATTTTAGATCTTTCAAATCCAAAATTTGAAAGATTTTAATTCATTTTGGATTATTTAGGAATTTAAATATTTTATATTTTCTCTTGTGTTTTTCACTCACATAAGAATCATTTAAAAAAAATTGCACCTGAATCACATAGCAGATGACTGTTCATCTGGAAGCATCAGTGAGCGATGCTCTCCTCACAGTAATTCTCTAATGCTGCAAAAGAAATATCACATAATTTCGGAAAACACATCGCTTTCATCTAACTAACTTTCCATCCCTGGCAGTCCTGTTCTCCTTTGAGAGATGCAGCATTGTTGTCGCTGGTCACTGTTTAGCTCTATGAAACAGGTTGGAACACGATATTTAATGGAGGCAGAGTGCTCAGTCTTTTCATTTCAGTGACCCAAAGTGATGAACCACGATAATCAGCATACACCACCATAAACAGTCTGAGGCACTAACATCTATCCAGACCCCCTTTGATTTAAATCTTAACATACCTGCAGGCCGTGAGTGTAGGCTGCAGGATTTCTTTTTGAGAAAACTTGTTTACATTTTTACCTACATGAATAAATGTTTATCTTCTGCTTGTAGAAATAAAGGGCACTGCAAGGTAAGTAAATGACATGTGAAACCTTGAGTATTCAGGAACCTTTGCATTTTGTAAAGATAAGTTTTGACCATATGATTTGATATACAGACTTTCAGTGATTCAAGTCCAGTTTGAATGAATGGCTGAATGATTGAATGAATAAATGAACGAACGAATGAATGAATGAACAAACTCTATTGAATGTAACGAATGAACAAACTGTGCATCGCATAGCAAATCCACTGTCGGTTAATCATAAAACCAAATTTGTTTTTGCAGTCTGATTTTAGACAGGTTTTCTTTTTATTAATGTTTTTAGTGATTTAGAAAGTAACAGCTAATGCACTGTAGTCCTCATTAAGCTCAATTAGGCTCAGTATTCATGATGCAATAATAAGAAAGAAACTGACACAAAAAAAATTTCACGGCAAACTCACACACACACTGACGCCCACACACACGCCGAGGGACCGGTCTCATATGCGCCAAAGAAAAGCATCTTGATTTTCCCCAACATTTCAAGGAAACTATTTTGTGAACCAGGGAGACAAAACTGACACGAAGGAGTAGACTACACCAGGATTTATTCCTGATATACACAGATTTTACTAATGCACACAGAAAATTCTAATTAACTGTACTTTTGCCATTTTTTGCTTGAAGATAGGTGTAGAATGTAACAATGAACAAAATACAATAAGATCAAATAATAAGCTTTGGCTGATGAAATAACTAAGGACAGGTACATTAAAGTGATTGACAGGAACCCATTAATCCCTTTAGTGAAGATATGGACGGCAAACATTGTTATCCCTGACGGGCAGAAGAATCAGGATTAAATGGAGAATAAAAGATAGTGAAAAGATGAAGGTACGGTACTTGTTAGCTTAGTGGGATTGATTGGTGGAAGTGCAACACGTTTGTTAAACGTTTTTATCAAGTAATTATTATTAGCTCAGCTAGATTCTAGTTAGCGGGCTAGATTTTTATTCACACACACCTAGCATTTGCTCAAGTTCATGTCAAATCCATTTAGTCATGTTATAGAAGGGAGGGGGGTCATTGTTGCCATCCAAAGAGAGTTGTTTCTCACATATTTAGCACTTAATATTACTTTAGGATTTCTTCTGATTAATTTATTAGGTTTTGTGCACATCCTATTTGCCTCTAATTAGTTTCATCCATCCATCCATCCATTTTCTGTTCACCCTTGTCCCTAATGGGGTCGGGAGGGTTGCTGGTGCCTATCTCCAGCTACGTTCCAGGCGGGAGGCGGGGTACACCCTGGACAGGTCGCCAGTCTGTCGCAGGGCAACACAGAGACATACAGGACAAACAACCATTCACACACAACACACACACCTAGGGAGAATTTAGATAGACCAATTAACCTAACAGTCATGTTTTTGGACTGTGGGAGGAAGCCGGAGTACCCGGAGAGAACCCACGCATGCACAGGGAGAACATGCAAACTCCATGCAGAAAGACCCCGGCCGGGAATCGAACCCAGGACCTTCTTGCTGCAAGGCAACAGTGCTACCAACTGCGCCACTGTGCAGCCCTAATTAGTTTCAGTCAGGAATAATATTGCATATTTATTAGAGTATCTATTTTGACCATTGTGTGTCCCTGTCGCTTTTGTAAATGAGTACCGATTAATTGTTGTGCTTTCGCCTTGCAGTTGATTGGCTGGAAGGGATTTAAAAGGATCAAGCCCCACCCACCAGGCGAGAGAGGGAGTTTGGATGAGCACCTGCGTGTTCATGTCACTCTGAACCTCCTGTTTTAATAGATGCCACTTTCTGTTCATAAACCACCTATATCTGTTAAGTTGTTTGGTCTGGGAATCGTAAAAATAGATCATGAATATCTGTGTTAGAGCAATATTGCTGCAATTATTGTACATGCTGATGATTTATTTAGCCTGTTTAGCCAAGGAGTTCTGCCTTTGCAGGATCAATCCTAAATTACTGTAGAGCTCCGGGCGCGTGAAGCATCAGTGTGTTCAGAACTTCCTGAGACCACGTTCATAAATTTTGCAGCTGTTGTCTCAGCAAAGGAGATATTCTCAAAACTGAAGCTGATCCAGAACTACCTGAGTGATCTATGGGAGCGGATCACCTTGCCTCTCCTGCCGCAGTTTGAGTGATGAGGCGGGTAAGCAGCTTTCCTGTGAGAACGTTATCAGTGAGTTTGCATCTGGGTAAGCATGAAAGCAGACATTTTGAGAAGAATAATAAACTAAATTAACTGCAGACTGGTATTTTTAAGTGAGTGGGTTTGTTTTGTTGCTAAAAGAAATTCAAGTTTATTGCATTTTTATTATTATCCCAGGAAACAACCTGTGTTGATTTCTACAGTCGAGTTATGTTTTGAAGCACACTAGCAAGTCTGAGTGGTATGTCTTAAAAAGGTTTTGGCTTGGCCTAATCAAAAAGTTTGGACTAAAAATTGATTGATGATTGATGAGGACATCCATAGATGAGGACATTGTTGTTACAAAAAAATTGTGACTGATTTTAACAAGCCTGCAAAGATAAATAGCCCATAATTCCTACATTGCTGATGTAAAAGACACAATGGCAGTTGTTTTCTCCAAGGGCGACAACAAGCAAATGCTTTTCCAACATTATCAGGCTTGTTTGGACAGACTAGCAAAGACTTTTATTTATAGCGTCTGAACTACATTTATATGGAAATCCTGTGCCCACATTTGGCTTTTACTCTATCAATATGCTGACTTTGAAAGTCAGAAACCAAGTACATTAGGCAGTTCGGTATTTTAACTAACTAGAATCACCAGAATGAGTGAAAACGCCAGTCATACACATTTTTGCAGTCTTTTACATCCTGCTTTGAAAGAATTATTTAAACACTTGAAAACAATCATAAGAACCCTCAATAACAATGGAAACTATTTTTTTTAAAACCAGGGTTAGATGAGAGGGACGTTCAGGAAGTAACATGTCAATTGTGACCCTTTTGTTGCAATTTTAACCTAACTGAAGTCATAAAATCAAGATAACAATGCATGGAATCCATACTGTCTTACCTGGAGCTGTGAATCTTTGATTGAGCTCAAAGTGTTATCACAGCAGGAAAAAAACCCCAAGTGCTTTTATCCTTGGTCATCCGCTGTTCTGCTCAGCGCACACATCCAAACACACACTGATGTCAGTCGATACAGCAGGGCAGGCGCCTGCCATGTTGTAAATGTATAAATAACTGTCCATTGAACCTTTTGTTGTTTCAGAGTAGACCTTTCATTTGTCTCAGAAAGAAGCAGACTAGGCAGTAATTTGAGGTGCCTCAAACTGAAGGCACACTAGGCTTCACTTGCTAGCAGACTTCAGAGGCTCCTGCACTTTCGCTATGAAAGGGATGGGCTAGTTGGCTGAGATCAGTAATTAACTATGACTCAAACTGAGCATTGAGAAAATGCTACTAACAAAGAGGAGACCGTTGTACAATCTAAGTGGCAATTATCGCAAATTGTCTGGCAACACAATTGCCTCATTGTTTCAAGTAGATTATGAATAGAAGTGATATTCTCTATGACTCCCTCCAGATGTAGCATTTTAAATTTCTGTCTTTTAACGAAGGTTTAAAGTCTTAACAGCCTTTTTACACTGAGATGCGTGACTCGTTGTCAAAACCTTTATCAAGCCTGAGTGATATCCGAGTTCACCAACCGTTGCCTTCAGGCAATGAGTAAGAATTGGAAGACTTTTTAAATGGCAGACTTTAGAAGAGGAAATACGCGCCATGCAGGCATCCTATTAGGAAACCAGGCAATTAGATGAAAATCTGACAAAAATGAAAAGGTCATTTTGGAGAAAAAAAAAAAAAAAGCTGGTGTAGACTGTTGTAAGAACAGATGAGGGGAAAATGATCTGGGTCACTGCTGCAGGCATCCTGAGGGTGACCGTCACGGAAAGCCATAAAAATATATGTGCTTAATGGCAAGGGCGGAGTGGAAGCCTCGGTTTTTGGAAGGAGGCTCTGAAAATGTAAGAACATCGCAGGGTAATCATGAATCAAAGGAGCACTCTGTTACACTGATGAAGTGGATAACTGTGATGCTTTTAGCAAGTTGTTAGACATGTTTTCACAGATTTGCTATAAAGCATTCCAGAGTGTACTAAAAAGCATTGTCATTAAAGATTGCAGCCCGATATCAGCTGCGAAGAGGCTTAAACACATCCGTATCGTTGGGCTTTCATGCAAAAAATAATAAACTCTTCTTGATGGAGAGGCTTCAGAGCATTTTTCATTGTGTTAAATGGGCTAAATGTCAGTTAGCACATCAGGGATAAGTTTCCTACTTTACTGAAAGCCAAAGTGACCATTAGGTAGCCTACCTGCGCTCTCATTTCCCCTCTGAGGCTACCATGAGGCTATTAGCTTCTGGTCAAAGCACTGAAATTTGAACCAGTGCCTCAGTCTTGCAGCTGCAGTCTATCTTTGTTTTTTATCCTGGTGATGCTCTATGTAGACAGGGGAGTGTACTTTAAATGTATGACTCTTGGCAGATGCACAAAATGAAAAAGAAAATGACATTTAGGTGAACACTGTGGATGCACCCAGCAAGGTGAAGGAAGCAACTGAAGGCAAGTCACATTGTAGAAAATCCTGTTAGAGCAAGAAAAAAAGAAACAAATTCAAAACAACACTGCAGAAAAAGTATGGAATGGGTTGCAGGGCATCAAGGTCGTCTTTGCAAAAGTCGTAGAAACTGAACATTTCAATCAAATGCGATTTTTCAGCTCCAAGTGAAACAACAAGTTCACATTTACCTTGTGTGTTTTCTCTCAGCAATTCCTAACAGGTGTTCAGTGAAAAGACTTGCATATTTATGTATAACAAATTTATCATGTTTACAATCTTAACTGCAAATTCACAGCATCAGACAGGACTGAGCAATAATGTTTGATTTGGATCTATTAGAAAGCTGGTTATTATCCTGAGGGGGAATTTAGAGATTCTCACAAGCCAAATTCAAGCACATTAAATTGTCCATGTTGGTCCACGGAGTGGGAAACGTGTTTTCTGGCAGTAAAGCTGTTTGCAGGCTGCAGAATGACACCACATTTTGAATCATTGTTTCTCCATCCTCTTTCCAGTCCCAAGTTTCCTTGGTGTTTTTCCTCAGAGACTAGTGATCTATAAATGTGGAGCGCTTGAGTGGCTCACAACATGCTGAGCCTTATTAAATGGTGCTGGGAGCTGTTATTGAGCTCAACCAGCCAAGTGTTTGTTGCTAAAAACAGAAAATTCAACTGAAATTGCATTATTTTGTAATTTTCCTGTCAAAAATGAATAATAAAAAATAAACACCAAGGGGTGAACTGCAGCTTGTGTTGTTTGAAAATACAAAAACTCAAGCACTTACTTGAAAGTGTTATTATTTTGGATGATAAATGTCATAACAAATGGTAATCAGCAGCGCCTATGCCTAAACCAAAGGGTCTTTTGTTAGTAAAAACATCAACAACAACAAAAAATTCTGCAACTCTTAAGTTTTCCTTGAATATTTAAAGGACATCTTAAGCAGTTCTTTTAATTTTCCATCATGTTGTTTATTCAATATTTGGAAAAAAATAAAAACATTTTGTAACAAATATGATTTCATTTACAAAGATATTTAAAGGTTAAATATCTTTAAAAAAGTCAAAAATCATTGGAACTCAAATTGAAAGACAAAATGTTTACTTGCTGTTCAATCAGAGGCGATTCTGTTTGCCTCTTCGGCGCCCCGGGCAAAACAACCCCACGGGCATATGAATTTTTTATATTCATGAAACGACAAGGACATTTTTTTATGGGGAGCATACAAGGAGGAAAGGAACTTCTACTCTCTAGGAGAATCATAAGGTCTAGTGGACGGTGACAAAAGGCATGTTTGGTTTAAACCAAACATATCAATTCAGGAAAAGAACCTCATGCAAAACTGTGAAGCAAGGACGTGTCATGGTTGGGGGATCCTTTGTTTGAATTGAACCCTTCAACATGACAATGAGACAAAATATATTTACTTGACAGTTAGTCACTGACCCCCCCCCCCCCCCCCCCCCCCCCCCACACACACACACACACACACACACACACACACAATGAGGGAAACCATTTACTACTAAAGAAATGACCTGTTCACAGAAAGTCAAGTGGAAGGAAAATGTGTGGCATAAAAACAAATGCAAAAGTAACAGGGACAGCTTCAACATTTGGAGGAATGTGAACTGAAGCTCATCCTAAAACTGTAGGGGGATTCATAAGGAGCGTAATACAACTGGAGTCAGTTCTTCAAGATACATGGACATTTCCTGGACAACTGTCATGTTCCTCTTGTTAAGGCATTTCTGCACCTGAGACAATGTCGGAAATGCCTGGGCATGATTTCATTGCTTTAATGAAGTATGTAAGTTTTATAAAGAATACGTTTTTACATGTTTGTTAAAACTGTCATGTTGTAGTGACAGTGTAATATGAGACAGATAATCTGTGAAAAGATTGATCTCCTCCACCTCCTCCTTATTAATGTCTGAAGAAATGCATGAGCCCGACCAGCAACAACCAATCAGAACCAGGAGGAGGGTCTGAGCAGTTAAATGAGCTAATGGCAGAGAAACAACTTACAGTCCAGAAAAACTGTTTATCAGCAGCTATGCTAGCTAGCCTTAGCATTCAAAACTGGATAAAAGATGTAGTGGCAGCAGAGAGGAAGGGGGAAAGAGGAGAGTTTGAGCGGTGCCACACGTGATTGTGATTGACAAGCGCTAAGACCTGCGTCCAGGCTCTGATTGGTTGATTCTAGATAGCACTGGGAGCACTGGGAGAAGGCAGAGGAGCTTGATTTTCGGTAGAGATTATCTCTCATAACATAATCTCACAACATGGTGCCAGCTTCAACAAATATGTAAAAAAAAAAAAAATTCTATAAAAAGTTACATGCAGCTTTAATTGCCGTATATTGACCTTTAAATATTGATCAATGACAATTTGATAAATTGGATTTATGTCTCCAAATGAATTTCTGCTAAATGCCACAGCCAACTCTGCATACATAAATAAATAAAAGAGTATAACCTTCCATATGAAAAGCACTGGTTGTGGTGCTTCATCATATTTCCAGAACAACTGATTGCAGGTTTTTATCAAGTGACCTTTCGTTCACAACAAAGGGTGGGAATTTTCTTGCGGACAGACTGGACATAAGCAGCCTTACTTGTTCTCACCATCTCAAGTAGAATCTGGTAATCAGGAGCTCCAGCAGGTAAGAGGTTTTGTACTTTTACCAACCGGCACCACCACTGATTACATCTGTCTTTATAGGAGCGTGCCTACACCTTAGAAACACTAGATAAAACTCCTGTTGTGAGCAGAATCCCATAAGGATCTGGACCATGTCTGGCCATAGCTTCACACAATGATGGGGATTCAGGATCGGCCCATCCCCTGACAGGTGCAACCTTTTCCTCTGCTGCAAACTGGCTTGCTTTAGAGAGGAGGGAAAAAAACAACAACTGAGATTTCATTTACATAAATCAGCCTCTGCTCTGAATGTACAGCTCAAAAAATGCCACTTAATATTCACATTACATCACAGCCTTGTCAGCCTGTCCCTTTGCCCTTTTTACAAATATCTATGCATAGAAGGATACAATTCAGACCCTGCAGTGATGTGAACAATAACAAAAAGGAGTCATTTTGCCCATGAAGAAAACTTATTTTTTACAAAAATCAACCAGTCGTGACTCACATTAGCAATCAGAAAGCAGCTATTTCACGTCTCCTTTCGCCTTATCAAAAACATTTATCAAAAGCTGGTCCAATTTTTTTTTTAACATTCCCCGGAGTGAGGGATTACTATAAGATCACAAATGGAGCTGTAAATCTCTCCAATATTACATCCTGCCTTTTCTCGGGGTGAGGACGTTTGAGATTTTCTGCTGGATTTGAGGGCTTCACCACCTCACAAACTCCTTCAGTCGGCCGAGCCGTCAGTCAATTTGGAGGTAACTACTAAAGCGATCCGTCTCCGAGAACCGAACTTGTTGATTTTCCTGCAGCACACAAACCCCGAGCGCTTATCTGAGTCTGACACATGAGCAATAAAAGCGCACATCTGCTGCAGCCTTCATCTGTGAGAGGAGCGCGCAACACAACAACTCCTGAGAGGAGGCGCACAGTCTGTCGAAGTACTACCCTGCCACTAAAATCTGGGAAATTGAGCATAAGGTAAGAGGATTTCATCGTCTTTGAAACAAAATGTGTCGGTTTTTTTGTTTGTTTTGTTTTGTAACCCCAAAGATAATTTAGCCTGAGCACAAGTGAGGACTTGATAAATAGGACAAAAGGAGAAATTACGCGTGAGAACGCTTGTAATTTAAGGGAATAAGTAAAGTTCTTCAAGTATGTTTGTAAATCATTCCATCGGTCTTTAGCCAATTATGTCCAGATGTCTTGCCCGACGTTTTTTTTTTCTGCATCCAATTGAGACAGTGGAGATAAATAAACACTTTGAATTTCAGATAAAAGCCAATATGAGAATCAACAAATATCAATCGGCACTACTATCTGCATTTTAAAAATGTATTCCAAACACAAATCGGCATTTTGAGGAGAAATGCGTTCCTTTAACCTGAAATCCCACATGTTGAACCGTTCATTTCAAGCGTCCTATTGTTCAAACTGAAAATCTTAAGAAACAAGTCATACTTTTTAAATGCCGCCTGCACAACTGGGAACATCACCACATCCATACCGGGTGCAGCCCGCGCTGACCGGCAAGCGGCAATTAAATACCGTTTAACAGCTGATTAGAAGAAACAACTACACACATTTAACGATAACTATTGAATTACCTCGTCTTATAATCAAATATTTATTTTCTGTTTGATTTTTTTTTATATCCGTGTTTATATGCACTGATTAGAAAAATAATTGCATCACGATTTGAATAGCTTTGTCCTCATCGTGCATCTTAACAGATATTAGTTCATCTTGTAATTCATCACCATCCACTTCATTTAAACTGCCTGAATACAAATTGTGAAAATGCAAGTTTTTTTCATCAATTTGTTTCCCACCTAGCTGAGTCAATTCAATATCCCAAATCCTACCCGTGCCCTTGCTAGGCGCTGCTGCGCATTTCAGACCGCATGTGTATCCTTCAAATATCCTTACATGAGCTAAATATAGTGCACCCAGAGCCACCACCTCTGGGGTTGTGCACATGAAGCTGCGCAGAGCATGGACAGCAGTTTGTCCACAGCAGGTGAGTCACGCAGCAGAATTTGCTTTATTATTCAGTGTTTGAGCTGAAGGTCTGCTGAAGCTATAGATAAGCTGAAGAGAGCTTGTCTACTGCATACTTGATGTCAGAATTACACTGCAGCTGCAACTTTCATTCATATCTTTGTAGTCTCTAAATATGGCAGTGAAATGGTTCCATTTAAATGTGTCACTTGAATCATTTAGTCAGGGATTCTCATTGTTCACACAAAGTTCTGAGATACATTAAGAGGAAAAACAAAAGTACGGAGATCGCCCTGTCTTAACACCACCACTACTGTTGACATACAACTAAGCCCACTTACAGCAACAGGTTTTCTACTACAGCTCTTATAGAAAGATTTAAAGGGGTATTATTTAAATTGAACTTCATATCATGTTACATTGTTATTCCCTCGTCCAAAACATACCTGGGTTGTTGCTTTAATCTCCTGTGGCAGCAATTCAGGAGAATCTCTGCCACACAGAACATCCCAACACAGCTCCTCCAGACTAGCGTCAGCAACTGTCAGCAAACACCTGGTGAAACTTTGCGTCTGTTGAGCTCAACATACGAACAACTTCTCAGTCCGAGGGTCCTAACAGTATTTATAGACTGCATATTGAAAAGCACTGTTGCGGGCATGTCGCAAAGGGTGGGAGCTCGTAAAAGAGACAAAGGTCCAATTTTCAAGGTGTTCAATTACAAAGTAAAATTTCTTTTAAATTATGTTTTTTATATACTAATATATAGTATTTCTATAACAACATAATGGAATATTTTATTTGATTTTCTGAAATGTATGTTATTTTTGGAATGAGTGAGAAGCTAGGCATCATCTTCATAATTCAAAATAAATAATACAAAGAAACATAGTCACTTAATTCTGCTATATAAGCACCACATGCGCCTGGAAAATACACTTTAAAAAGTAAAAAAAAAGAATTCTGTTTTATCACATACAGTGGAGATTTCACAACTCACTAACTCTATTCTAAAACATCTATTTTCAGTAATGCCTCAACATATGGTGTCTCTATTAACAAGAAGGCCTTGAAAATGTTTTGCGTGTGCGTGGGTTATTCACAACAAATAAAGGTACCATAAACATTAAATTAAAAGAGCCAATTATATGTGCAGACTTAATCAGTCAAGATCCAACCACTATAAATACTGCATGTAAGATTTTGAACCAGTAGTGACGTAATGCAGTACACCTGAAAAACTGTGAATTTCGCTGTTTAATTAGCAGCTATTTCAGCCACTTGTCTCCACAAGTGGTGTGTAAAGCTTTTTTATACACCACAGGGTGTGGTGTATAATCCTGTTGAATAGAAAGACAAATAAGGAATATTAAAAAAAAAAAAAACTTGATCAAGTTCTATGACGGATAACTTTTGTTTTTTACTTCTTTTGATCCCTTTTTGGCCAGAGGGCCCACTTCAATAACTCCACCGTGAATGTTGCATGACTACACACTGCACATGATGGTAAACATTACTTCCTCCCTTCAGGTCCACACCGTCCTCTCTGGATGGAGGGCACAGGCAACAGCTGGACAGCCGAGCACAGCGCCACATACATGGAGCGCGGCGACGGCGGGAACGACACGGCTCCGGTGTTTGAGGTGGTGCTGCAGAACAGCTCCTCCACGCGCATCCCTCAGTTTGCTGGTGTGGAGCTACTTCAGTCATTCAAGCTGCTTATAATACCCTGCTACACCCTTGTGGCCATCGTAGGCATCTTTGGCAATTACCTCCTCCTCTATGTGATATGCCGCACGCGCAAGATGCACAACGTCATCAACTTCTTCATTGGAAATCTGGCTTTCTCTGACATGCTGATGTGCGCCACGTGCGTCCCCTTCACTCTGGCCTACGCTTTCAACCCTCATGGCTGGGTGTTCGGCCGGTTCATGTGCTACCTGGTGTACCTCATCCAGCCGGTGACGGTTTACGTGTCGGTGTTCACGCTTACTGCCATCGGCGTGGACAGGTAAGTTTGTCAACTTGCGGAAACCTCAAACACAGACATTTTAGCAGCGACATTTTTATTTCTGGTGAAAGTGCTCACTGTTTGCTGCAATGCGATAAGTGACAGTGCGTCAATATGACAGATTATATGAAATAAGAGGAAAAAAATGACAGAATTTCAAAATTTATTACCAAACCCCCCCCCCCCCCGCCCCTGAAAAATATGGCATGGATTTTTGTATCCACTTCTCTTTACGCTCATACTCCTAAAAAACAAACAAACAAAATAATCCAATTGTCTTCAGAAGTTATCAAATGTAATTAGAGTCCACCTGTTTGTTCCCGTTTGCTTAAAGCATAATTTAGAATAAAACAACATCCGACATGGCTTTCCTCCTAAACTGAGAGCATTAATTAGGGAAGTAGTTAATAAACTCATAGTAGGGCTGCAGGGATCCATATTGCAGGAGGGAGAATCTGTAAATAGGGCAACTATTAGATTCCAGTACAGGAATTATGAAAGAGTCACAATATGCAAGCTAATATTTAAATTAAGTCAGAGCTTCAAGCTTACCAAAAGTTATTTAGAGGACACAGCATGCATGTGGAAAAAGATAAAATGCACTGAGTCAGAAAAATTAGGGTTCCACCACGTTGCATGGACACAGTACTTCAACAGCGAAGCATGGTAGAGGCAGGATCATGCTGCGGGGATCCTTTTTCTCAGAGTTTACTGAGAAGATTAACCAAAGATAAAAGGAGAAACTGAGACTTGAGACTGTGGAAAAGGTTCACCCAACAAACCTTCACTGAAAGAACTACGATGGAATGGTTTAGGTCAGAGGACGTTTGTGTTGGAATGGCCCTGTCAAAGTACAGACCTAAAGTCATTGGTTTCTACTCAACTTGACTGAACTTGAGCTATTTCACTAAGGAGAATGGGCGAAACCTTTAGATGGGCAGCTGCAATAGCTGAGAAATGCGGTTCTAAGAGATATCGACTCTGGGAAGTGCATAAGAATGTGGTTCCCAGAATGTAGTTTCAGATTTATGAATGTGTAAAGACACATTCATACCTGCGTTTTTCCTGCATTTATCACATTAAATTCAAATAACACACATTGAAGTTTGTGGTTGTTATTGCAACAAAATGTGAAAATGAAGAGTTGTGAGTACTTTAGTTTGCTACACTGATTTAATCAGATTTAAGGCCCTTCCATATGTCCTGAACTGTACCCTGTTAATAAAGGGATATGCATGAGAGGATTAGAAATCTTCAGGCCGTTTTCTATGTGCACAGCAGGGCTTTTCATGAAGATTTCTTGTCATCATAAAAGTGTTTTTTCAATTCTTTCTCACAGTGTTCTTTGGCTCTGAACACATATTATCCATTAACCTCATTTGTTTGGTTTATTCAGATGTAAATCTGCCTGAATGAAGGACAAGCAGGATGAAGGATTATTTGTCATATTGTAATACATTTTCACTCTTGCTGTGTTGCACAAAGTCTACCCTATCTGACCCGAATATTTTTGAGGCCAGAACAAAGTCGTATTTTCCTGGTTTAAAAAGTACACATTTCACTTCCAACAAGTCCTGAACAGGTTTAATTTGCAGTGCTTCAAAGCTTACAATAATATGTTAATTCCTAATTGCAAGCATTGACTGAAGTTGCTCATCTTACACCCCTGCATTGAGTCATGTATGATGACATTTTCCCCATCCGTCTTTTGTAACTTTCCTTCTGCTTCCTCTCAGATATTATGCCACCGTTCACCCGCTGAAGAAGCGAATCTCAGTGTTGGCGTGCACCTACCTTCTGTCTGGGATCTGGCTGCTGTCCTGTGGCCTCGTGGCTCCTGCTGTGGCTCACACCTACCACGTGGAGTTCAAGAACGAGGGCTTCACCATCTGCGAGGAATTCTGGATGGGTCAGGAGAGAGAGCGGCTGGCTTACGCCTACAGCACTCTCCTCATCACTTACGTCCTGCCTCTGTCGGCGCTCTGCATCTCCTACCTGTGCATCTCGGTCAAGCTGAGGAACTGCGTCGTACCGGGCCACCACACCCAGAGCCAGGCGGAGGCTCAGCGCCTGCGCAAGCGCAAGACATTTCGCCTTGTGAGTCTCGTGGTTGCAGCTTTTGGCATCTGCTGGATGCCCATTAGCGTGTTCAACGTCCTGCGTGACATTGACATTGATCTTATTGATAAGCACTACTTTCTGCTCATTCAGCTGCTCTGCCATCTGTGCGCAATGAGCTCGTCTTGTTGTAACCCTTTCCTCTACGCATGGCTGCACGACCGCTTTCGCGCCGAGCTTCGCAAAATGTTCACATGCCGCCGGCGGATTGGCATCTCTGCCAACAACTGCGCCACAGCCAGCGTGGTTTTGTGAAGTTCTTCTGCTTTGTGCCACAGTCAAGTAGAGTCATCTCATTCTGATAACTGTCTAAGGTAGATCTGTTCAAGTGCAGAGGAGATCTTGCACTTGAACAGATCTCACTTTGCCTTTTAAAAAAAAACAGACCCTTGTTCTACACTTTGCTTTGCACAACTAGGCAATTTTTGTACTACGGAGAAACAAATGATTGCTTCCTGTAGGCGTGGATTGTTTGAGGTTTTAAATTTCATCCAGTCGCTAACATTTGGCCATGACGTATCTATGAAGCTTATTGGAAATTGCCTGCACTGTGAACAACTATCCTCCACTGTGAACAGAGAAGTGCCGAGCAGAACGAGGCTGCTGTTGATGTTAATTCAATATTTGAAAACGTGACCAACATAGACTGAACGGCTGCGTTCATGTCCTGCGCTGAAGTTACTAAAACTACTGGCAGTCTACGATTCTAAAACAGTGCAGAAAATCTACATTATCATTCACAACTTCTCCTTCTGTTCGCTGATTGGCCAGGATGAATTTCAACCAGAGAAATTGAGATCAATGGAAGAAAGCCCAGACAGAGCACAAAATGGAGATTAGAAACTATCGCATTTGCGTAGAAAGACAATAGCCAGGCTAGCTCCAAACTCAGTGTAGCCATATAATATAAAAATGTAAAGTGTCCCATTTTGTCAAGTGTTTTTTTACTTACAAGCTGAACTGAAAATAAAATCTATTAAATGTATATTGCTGGGATGTCAAATTTGATTGCTTTCTTTTTTATTTATTTATGTTAATATGTTAAACAAATAGTTATGTATAGTTTAAGCCTAGGTTTCTGTTAACTTTCATAATTATGGCTCACAGCTTTAATCCAAACCTGAAATTCAGTTTCCCCAGACAATTCTTACTGTTATGCTTTGTCCTACATGATTATGGAGGGAGATTAATGACTTACAGATTATCTGGAAGACAGTCTCCACATGTAGCGTAAGCCACAAAAGGTCATTTCTAAACAAGCTGGCTGTTCAGCGAAAGCTTAATCAAGCAAACTATTGGGAAGTTGATTGGAAGGCAAAGGTACAGTAAAAAACAATGCTTGAGCAATGTTTTTCAAATCAACAATCCTTTCAAGATTGTTGTAAAATCAACAATCTTGAAAGGATTGCAAAGCAAAGTCCATTCAAGAGTTTGGTGGAAATTCACAAGACATGGAATGTGGGTGGAATCAGTGCTTCAAGAGCCACCACACACAGGCGTATCCATCTGTCACATTCCTTGTGTTAGTCCACCTGTAAAACCAGACACAATGTCAGAAGAGCCTCACCCGGGCAAAAAGTTTTTCTACATGGTTTAACTGATGTAGATATGTTTTTTTCTAAACATATTACTGGCCATTTAAAGATTTGCCTTCTCTTTTCACACTATAACAATTACAATGTTGCTTTGTGATACTGTATGAGTGTTGCTAATTGGTTGAAGAAGCAGCTTGATATTTCATCAGGGGCGTTCATAACAGAGACATCCTATGGTTGATCACATGCAGCAGCCACTTACTGGCAATAAAAGACAGAAAGATTAAATGTGAGCGCGCTGTGGTGTGATGGTGCAGCGCCGCATCACACCATCACTTGTGGGTCTAAAAGCATGAATGCTGGGTTAATTTTAGACCTGTAATTGTAGGCCTGAGTGTGTTTGTATATGGTTGTTTTCTGATGGATGAGCAATGTGTTCAGAGTTCGTCCCACCGTAAACACAACTATGAGCAAAGTGAGTACAGAAAATGATTGAGTTAAGAATTGTTGGTGCCAAAAAACTTGCATTGATTATTACAGGTGATCGTGAGTGTTATTTAAAGTTATCCTCCAGTAGTGTGTTTTATTTCCACTAAATGTATTCTGACTTTAAAAAAAAGTATAGATTCCACACCCCAAAACACCCTAAATAAATAAATGCCAATTCCTCTTTGTGTATTTTATGACATCACAAGAGGCATGTGAATTGAGCTGCACTATGGCAGATGAGCAACGTTTAGAATGTTATAAAAAATATATTTGTATAATACAGTATTTTCCAGTGTTGCTGGATGTTTCAACATTACAGGCTTGTACCATGAACTGTGAATATGTTCAGCTTCAATGAATTGTGAGTACACCAGCACTGATGCCTGTCTGATACTTCAGCTTATTCTAACAGTTTCTTGGTTTCTGAGCACCAAGAAGTGGGAGTTTTGTCTCCCGTCTTTCCTTTACTGTTGATTAGACTGATGACATCAAAGGCCTTCTTCCTTTTTGCTTGTCTAAACCATGGCTGAAAGGTTCTTCTTATTTTACAATAATGACCTGCAAGTAAACATGAAAAAATAATGATTAAAGTACAGGCTTTCCTTCCTTTAAAAAGTGTTTTCAACATGAAAGTTTTCAAAAGTTGTGTGTTGCCAGGTAGCTTCTATCACATCGAAGTGTTTGTCTTATAGGTGAGTATGAGACAGAGGCATGTGCTTTTCTGAAATAACCCGTTTGGTCCAAATAAAAATATTTATCAATCTTTGAAGGCAAATTTTAGACTGGTAGCACTGGTGATTTGTTTTTTTTAAAGAAATACCTTTAAATACATTTCTGGAGTTCCTCTTTTTACCTGAACATTAAACATGATTGTTGACCATCTGCACCTTGCAGGATGTTTAATCTCTTAGACAAGTCAACATTTAACTATTTTTCACCATCATTCTCATACCCAGATAAGAACAGGATTTAAAAACGGAAAAAAAACAAAACAAACTTGGATTGTTTGATTTAGTACAAGCTGTTGCAATAGGTCATGTCATTACATGTTTCCATGGAAACACCTTGGATCGTATCTTGTTGGTTATGACAATAGGCAACATTCTTTTCTTCTTAGTGTAATTCAAAACTGGCACAAGTGGGAAAACCCAGCACCTTGCTTTGAAACCAATTAAAGATTGTAGCTATAAATGGCACAAATCTTTTGTTTTGGTACCAAATTCCATATTATAGTTTCTTTAGACAAAATATAAAATAGATCTTCTTGATACTGTTGAACAGAAAACATCTCAGACAAATAATCTGGTAATATTTAAGTGTCTTTATTCCAAATAAAGCAAAATTACAGATTTTTTATGTACCAATATGTTGGATAAATACTTTATCAAGCTATGCATTCCAGAGATGAAAAGGAGATGTTGTCCATCAAATCTTTGGGGAAAAAAAAGGCTTGAAGGCAGTTGTCTACATACTGTATGTAAATATTTCTGCAAAGGCTTTAATTACTATGACATAGGCAAGGTTGCATTAGTGTTATCTCTGGTTAACATTAAACGCATAGGAAGACAATCACAGTGATCAATACATTTATCAATTATAGAAAGGCAGGTTTCAGTACTATTGCTTTTTCATATCCTAAACTGTGTGTACTCTGCTAAAAAAACAAAATCAT
The DNA here is from genome assembly GCF_001444195.1 of Xiphophorus couchianus. Lineage (NCBI taxonomy): Eukaryota > Metazoa > Chordata > Actinopteri > Cyprinodontiformes > Poeciliidae > Xiphophorus > Xiphophorus couchianus. Next base: position 21,991,883 of record NC_040239.1, read on the forward strand.
ACAACATACATTATGAAGTAGCTGCTTGCTTTGAGCCACCAGTTTCCTAAATAACAGCTCCATGTAGCAGCAAAGGGCACAAAATGCCTGAAAAGATTAAAAGGACAGTGTGATATTCCACAGTGTTCGCTACAAAGTGATGGATGTCAACAGGTTACAAAACAGATGCTTTCAAAAATAATAAAATCTAGAATACAATAATTAAGACTTCAGCGTTGGGAGGAAAGATAAGTGAGTGAAAAGGGATGGGTATGGGATGAATCATCAGGAAGCAGTAAATTACACAGAGCACCAGAGTAAAGAGATCAAAGAGGTAAAGGATAGTCTCTGACCTTTGAGTTTACTACATAAAGTTCATTAGGTAAGGTTTTAAAACAACCCAATCAAACGGCAGTACCTTAGAGTTAAATATTGTCTTTTATGTCAATTATAAAGCTTTGTTGCTTGTTAGTGATGCTAAAATTCTCTGAAAACTTTTTCCCTCTAAAACTAATAAAAGTGCATGTATTTAAAAGACATTCATAGTGCATCTACCTCTTTGAACAACAGCAGTACAAACACATTTCTGAAACATAAAGAGTTCATAAGCCAGGCTCACTCTGATCCCTCACACTGGCTTGGCAATGTCGAGCGCCTGCAAGATGGTGGGCTTCTCCTCTATGACCCGAACCAGGAGGTTGTCGATGTACTCCTCCAGCTCTGTGATCTTGGCGGCTTTCTTGGACAGGTCAGTCTGCTGTTTGACCACCAGCTTGACCAGCTCCTCGGTTGTCAGCTCGCTGTAAGGGCCGCTTTCCCCGGACTCTTCGAACTGACAGAAACAAAGACAGGGAAATCCTTTGATTCTATTGCTGGAGAAAAATGCTTGAATACTTATTACAAGAGACAGGTTTACATTTACAACATGTCACAGTGAGAAAACAAATGCTTGCTATATCAGTTCTCAACCTGAATTTTCTTAGGCCTTTCAGTGACATACAGTACCTTGCAAAAACAAACATTCATTTTTTCACACTACAATAATTTGTGTAGTTGACTGGGATTTTAAGTGATACAGAAACCCAATATAGTGCATAATTGTGAAGCAGAATGATGTGTTTTCAAAATGTTTTACAAATACAAATTTGAAAGTGAGGCAGTGGCAGTTTTTGTCCTTTTAGGCAGAAACCTAAAAAGAAGAATTTAACTTTGTTTTTTTTTTGTAGAATGAATTACAAATGAGACTTTTGTTGTGTGAATGCGTGCACCTGTGGAGAGTAAACCTGGACAAACTGACTTCATAGACATGAGCAAATTTCCCTGGTAAGAAAAAAAAATCTGTAATAAATTAATATAAGTGGATTAAATCCAAATTCTTAGGACAGGATTTTGAGGGGGGATAACATCATATAACATTATATAAAGCTCAAAAAGTACATTTTACATGATACTGCCCCTTTAATAAAATCTCCATCCATCCATCCATTTTCTATACACCCTTGTCCCTAGTGCGGTCAGGAGGGCTGCTGGTGCCTATCTCCAGCTAACGTTCCGGGCGAGAGGAGGGGTCACCCTGGACAGGTCGCCAGTCTATCGCAGGGCAGGAGAGACAGGACAAACAACCATGCACACACACACACACACACACACACACCTAGGGAGAATTTAGAGAGACCAATTAACCTGACAGTCATGTTTTTGGACTGTGGGCGGAAACCGGAGTACCCGGAGAGAACCCACGCATGCACAGGGAGAACATGCAAACTCTGTGCAGAAAGACCCCGGGCCAGAAATCAGCTGTGATTTTTAATAAAATCACAGCCGATCGGCTGTGCAGCCCTTTAATAAAATCTGTTGCAATAAATTTCTTCCAGAAATTACTGAATAATTCATTTGTATTTTAATATCAACTCCAAAGACCAACATCATAAGTAGTAGTTGTTGTAATTAAAAAAATGTTCTTCCAAAATACATAAAGGCATTAAATCCTGAGTTGTTAATGGACAGTTGAAATGGTAAATTAACAGAAAAACAAACTACATATTTGCACTTGAAGGTGTTGAAAATCTTTGAGGTTTTTAAATTCCCCCCCCCCTCTGTAACATGTGTAATTATGGTTTACCTTAGTTTTTCCAGGGGTGGTGTCCCAAACTCTGTTCTCTCTTACAGCAGAAGAGCTGGTGGATTGGTTCTCAGCTGAATTCAAGGGCTTCACTGGATGTGGCCTGTTGAAGAAGAAAAAATTAAGTTTAGGTTACTATAAAGTCCACATAGGAGCTAAAGTGGGTAGTAATATTGTTAACATATTGTTCAAAATGTTAACAATAGATTATAAACAGATGTTAAAACCAATTAATGTAAAATTAAAGATCACATGTTATGCTTTGGAGGTTTCTAAAGCATTATTGTTGTTAGTCTGTTTTTCCATGCCTTGGACACATTTCTACCAAAGAGCTGCCTCAGTGCTGGATGGAGCAAGAAGAAGAGATGTTAAAGAGCAGAAGCTAAAAGAGTGTTTCGCAAGTAGAAGATAAAAGTTTAAATGGACCCCTTAGCCGTTCCCAAATGAAATTGTAATCTGTAAATAAGCATAATAAGGACTCCTGAAGAATCATCCACCGCAAAGTGATTCCAGACAAAAAAAAAGGAAAAAATAAAATAAAATCAGAATGAGGACAGTTTCCAAGAGCCAGGGTCAACATGACACCCAAGATCCATATGAGAAACCTCGCCTCCTGCCTCTGAATGCACCATGTTGGAAACAGTTTGATCACAAGTGAATCAGAACAAAAAATTCCCAAATACAAACTCAGAAATCAGCCTGTTCGATCTCACCTGCGTGGACTCAATCCTTGTCCACTATTGACAGGCTGAGCTTCAGAGGGGGATACCCACGCTTTCAAGAGCGGTTTTCCCCCTGACACATTTTCTGCCTGTGTTGCTGGTTCCTCCAAAAGAATAGAGAGGGGCTGCGAGGAAGAAAAAGCTGAAGTCGCAGTAAAAGATTCATCTGGTGATTGATCCTCCTCCCCATGAATTTCAGGCTGCGGTGGGACAGATGAATTGGACAGACCTCTTGCAGAGACCACCTGATTATCTGTGGGTAAGGCTGTCGCCTCTTTAGGTCCCGGTTCTTGCTTTGGCATAAAAATGTTCTCGGAGCGAATTGAGGACGGGAGAATCTTTCTTCTCGATGAATTCCTCCTTTGGAAGGCGGGACTGCCCGGGTTTGATTGCTCATCGTTTTTGCTGCTCTCACCTTGTTTAACTGATTCAAAGCCATTTACATCAGCAGATGGTTTGTACTGATTTAAGGCGTTATCAGAATTACCTGGAATCCCTCCTGTCTTTTTAGGTTTCTGTTCTCTTTGCACATTGCCTGAAACAATATCCACTTCCTGATCATGCTTCAGCTGTGCCATTGAGTCTTGAGGTAGGCGTTCAGAGCTGGACAACTGATTAGACTGTGTAAAGTTCTCCTTTTCTTTCTTGTTCATGCCGCTCATGTTTAAACTGGACAATGCTTGGATGTTCGCCTTCGCAGCAGGTTCCTCTTCATTTGCTGGCTTCGCGCCACTAGCCCTTTGTCTTGGTTTAGCTGTTGGTGCTTCTTTGTTCAAGGCGACTTTTCTTTGATCATCTGCTGGGGTTGTATCAGCAGCAGTCAATCGACTGGGTGTAGGTGAAGCCACAGATGAGGAATACGGCACTTTCCTTTCTCCATCTTTTGACTTTTCGGTGCTTGTGGAAGACGCTTTTACAGATAATGGGACCGGAGGTGAGCTGGACCTCAGCAGAGATTGAGGAGTGATCTTCTGACCGTGTCTCTGACTGGAGTCCACCACTGCAGGAGGGACCCTAGAGGCCGTGTGCTGAGGCGGAGCAGGGGCTGCCACCTTTTTTGATGACACAGGTCTGGTCTCCTGATGTTTCTTAATATCAGGAGTCTCCTGTGTTACTTGCAACTGAGGACTTGGTCCCTTTACTGGTCCATCCACACTCATCTCGGGACCCATAAGTTCAGGTGTACCGTCTCTATGCTTCAGACTGAACTCAGAGACCAGATGGTCCCATTGAGTTTGGCCTTTCACACCGTGTCTCTTCTGGGGATAGAGCATGTTGTAATCCGGAGGAGGCAGAGAAACCTTCTTTAGCAGTGATCCATCATCCTCTACATACGCAGGGTTCTTGAACTCTCTGACAGGAACCTGACTTTCTTCAGGGTGGGTTCTGCGTGCAGAATACGACGGTGGTTGGGTTGATCTCCTGTGATCCGCCATGGGTTGTGAAGATCCTTTGTATCCGACAAAGGATAAATCTTCTGTGCTGCCGCGAGGAGAACCAGATGGGCTTACGTTAGGTGGAGCCAATGATGAGTGCAAGCTGCAGAAGGTATTGGGGGAATCTGGTGGAACGCTAGAAAGGGTAGACTCAAATTGGGCTGGGGAAGGACATGGCTGACTGAGGCTTTGGTAGTCAGCTGGTTCAGACTCCAAAATCTGAGGCAATCTGCCAGGGAATGAAAACAAAGGCCTACAAGTCAGTGTGACCAAAGTCGCTTTTAGCAACGTACAACCCGCCACCAGTTAAACCAGGGCATCACATGTCAAATTTTGAGAAAGGGCTTTATAACTTTGACAAAGAAAGTATAGAGATGGACCAATCAATTCTCAAGATTGACATGGAATAACAATAACCAGGTCAAATACTGAAAAAAAAATCTGACATCTCCTCTGTTCACAAGAAAGACATCAAGTCAAAATCTGTGGTGTTTTTTGGTCTTTACACCCATCTACGAACAAAATTTACTTTCAGATGGGATTTATTTTTTGAGGTTACAAAAATCCCATAAAGTTGGGTATATACATATAAAATCCTAATTGTGGATATCCTCTAATATTCTTTTGAACTCAAACTACTACTTCTATTAGAGAACCTGCAGCTTAGGCTTTTTTTTTGTTTTATATCTGATGTTATATTTAAATTTGAAAAAAAAAATTAAATTAAAACTATAAGTGTGTCATATTTCAAAGACAAGTATTTAGTATTGGGTGGGAAAAGAGTAATTGGTGCATTCCTAATCAAAATAATGCTTCACACATAAAAAAAAAATATATTAATAATAATAATAACAATTAGCAATTGTTGATCATAAAGGCCAACAACTAGACATTCTCGAGTGTAGCGCATCATGTTTCTATTTTTATAGAATGACTGTACAGAGATCATCACATATCAGATATAATAAGCAAAACAACAGCTTGACAAAATGTGAAGAAACTGAATGACATTTAATATGACCTTGAAAGGACACAACCTTGTCCTGTTTATACACTGTAACCACTTAAACCTTTTAGAAATCAAGTTTGAGTGTAAAACAAAAAGGGGAACAACAAAAACAATCTTACCATTTTGACCAAAAAGCCTCCAGATCAGTCCAAAAGACAAGCAAAGAAACAAAAAGAAAAGCTAAAAATCAGCTGTAGTCTAGAGTTGCACAAAGAGAGAGATAGACGCCACGGCTTAGTGACTGCTTATGAGCTCTGGTCAGTCCACAACCTGTTCAGCAGCATCTTTCCTAACAAAAGCCACGCCTACATTGAGCAGCGAGACAAAACTAGTTTAACAGGTCTGTCAACCACTGGCTGGCATTGTGAGCTGAGATAATGCAATTCGGCTAAAAAGGCAGAGTCACAGTGAATATGAACAGGATGAAAACTTGTGGAAGGACCCAGTTTCAGTGTTTTGCAGGGATGATAAATAGAAAAAGTGTAAGAGTTTCTGACTATATGTTTCTAACATATCTGTGAATATTGCTCCAGTATATGTGTCAGTTTATGCAGTGCACTGCTTAGGTAAAAAAACAAAAGTATATGGCAGGGTATTTATATTTCAGTCAAGCAAGACTACAAGGAAAAGGCTCAGGGTCACAACGTTGCAGTGAATGGAATGACATAACTGGTGCAGTTTGGTGTAATCAGTGCAACACCTACCTGGGTTTGACTGCAGACACTTTGGCAGTACGGTTGAGGAAGACAGTGGCAGAAGGTGTTTGCTGGTTGCGGCTGAATTTCTGGGGGTCAGAAGGACTTTCGTTGCCGACAGGTGGAGGATCTGAGTGAAGAGGGATGTTGTCAAATGGATCAGTGGAGTGGTGGGAGACGGGGAGGTCAGGGCTCTTGGACTCTGGTGCTGCAGGAGGCTGCTCATCTTTGCTTTGCCGCTGCACCTCGTCCTTCTTGTCCTCCTTCTTTCTGATCATCCCAAACAGAGATGACAGCCTTTCACTCATGGAGGCCTCTTCCTGGCGTTTCTGCTCTTCTGCTTTCCGGCGCTCCTCTTCAAGCTTCTGGTTCTCAGCTGCTTCCAGCCTCCTGCGCTCTTCTTCATTCCTCTTTTCCTCCTCTTCCTGTTTTCTCCTCTTTGCTTCATCCTCTAGATAGCGCCTTCTCCTCTCCTGCTCTTCCTGCTGCCTGCGCTGCTCTTCCTCCTGCAATCTCTTGGCCTCTGCCCTGTATTTCTCCTCTTCCTCCAACCTCTTGGCCTCTGCGATGCGCTTTTCCTCAGCCTGCCTTCTATTCTCCTCCTCTTGATGGCGCCGTTGCTCCAGTAGTTCTTTATCTGCAGCATCATGACTGTATGAAGGCACAGCTACACTTTTACTGTCATCTGCAGAGACAGACGTGCGTTTGTGGACGTCCTCCACAGAACCCAGGCCTGAGCTGTTCAGACTGACAGTAGATCCGGTTTTAGCTTCGGCCTCCTCTGTGTACACGTGGCTGCCGTTGATGCACAGGTTGTTCTGCTCGCTGTTGCTGTGCTTGGAGCGGCCCAGTAAGGAGAACGCACCCACAGAAACCTTGCTGTCAGAGCTTCCTGTTCGCTTGTGCCCCAGGAGTTTGAATTTCTTTTTTCCTGCAGGAGGAAGGGAAGCATGATGTCACTGTAGAGATGCAAAACACCACATTTAAATAGCACTGCACAGCAGAAGGAAGCCAGAAATGTCAACACAAACAGAGCACGCAGCATGCAGGGAGGTCAAATTACCTTCAGAGGAATCCACATTGAGGCCAGAGGAGCGGCTGGCAGAGAGCGATGAGTTCTTTTCGGGGAGCGTCCCGAGTGTGGACAACGACAGGGATTTGTTATGGTGCAAGTTTGATTTGGAGGCAAAGGGATTCTTGATTTTTGACTTCTTCTTTAGACCGGGAGACTGATTCAGCGACTGCGCATCAGCTTCCCCCTCACTGTCTGTGAGCACTTGGCTGACAGGGGGGACGATAGCTGAGACAGAGTCTGAGGGACCCTCCTTCTTTTTTCCCTTCACTTTGTCCTTCAGCTTAGAGAGGCGAGAGCGTGGCTTGTCCTGCATCGAAAGGTCGAACATGCTAGCTGACATGTTGTTTCTCATGAACTGGATATCTAGGAGCACCTCCCCTCGCACCTTGTCCTCCTTTCCAGTCTTGTCCACCAGTTTGTACCAGCTGTAATAAGAGCAGAATGTGACACATGAAATGACACCATTTTGTTTTATGACAAACATCTTCAAACGAGCTTTAATATGCACAGATTTCCCCCTGCAGCAAACTGTCCCCTTAATATGACACCGCAAATCAAACTGTGGCCTGAGACATTTATTAATAAAATCTGATTTAGATGTTAACATTGCGTCAGTACATACAGTTGATTTGTACAGAATACAGGAGGAATAATACTAGCTGAACATTTTTGGGACTGATTTTTATATGTGACTAAGAAAAAAAAAACCTAAACATTTCAAGAAAAATATTTTATAATAAGCAAAGTGGACATGAAATCTAAAATTTCACCATTTTTACCAACATGAACTCTGCTTCTCCATTCAAAATGCCCGAGGCTGATTTGTGGTCTATTCAAAACAACTCCATCCAACACAGGGCGCTCCCAAGGTCTGAAAACGTAAGAAGCTTATGACCTCATCAGCTGAAACGCTGAGAAAAAGGATTCGCTCGAATGCCTGTTAATTAAGAGATCCAGCAAGCTTTGAAATAAGTCATAATTAGTGGCTACCTTAGTTTGTCTTATAATTTATAGGTATAATCTTTGACGCTTTTAATACAGAAGTTCTACACAAATCTTAATCCTGGTAAAAATATTGAGAAAACTTTAAATTAAATACCAAATAAAAAAAGGCATTTTGTAAAAACATTTTGTTCTCTAGATGTCTTTTTACCAAAATTACTAAAATAACATTCGTTGAGAGATAGAGAGTTGTTGTAAAGGTTAAAATTGAATTTATTTTTTTTATGTTTTGTGACTAACAGCAGAAGAGCTCAGAGATGGTGTGTTTACTTAAGCCTGCCACTTTAGCTTTTCAGATTTCTCAAACTGTTTGCACCCTGAAATATTTTGGCATATTAATTTGTTGCATTTCTTCAAGGTTCCTGTCAACGTGTCAGTTTGTGCACTACAAACTCATTCTAACAAATATAACAGCTGCAAAGTTTTCTGTCTTCGTTTTGTCTTGCTTTTGCATCTTTTTTTTTTTGATACATTAACACCCTAGTTACCAATATAAATTACTTTTGGAAAAATGAGACCAAATGAGTTTCGAAAACATCAACACAATAGCCTCAAAACAATTGCCATAGCTGAGGGTGGGGTAAGAATTTGGAGCAGCTACATGACCTGAGCGCCTCGCAGGCATGAAGCTGATTAGAAACCCAATACTCCAACCATCGGATTGTGTAGTGAAATGTGGGGCACAAATAATAAGAAAATTATCCCCTACAGACAGAGGCTTAAAAAAAACAAAATCAAAGTATTAAAGGAACTATCAAAATTTGAGCCTAAGGACACATGAAATGTTGTGGAAAGACGCCCAGGAGAGCTTTGCTTGACAAAATACCAGCGAACACAATCAGCTGAAGGTATGCTGTAAAGACAAGAGAACCCAAATTCCTCATTGATGAGAGCAGAAAGGTCACCCCAACCTGAAATACTTAAAGATAACGCTCTTAAACTAGCTTTACAAGGGTTTCAACCCAAGCTTGTTGGTTTCTTAATTTTCTCCACATGCACACTGCCTCTGTATTTTGACCTATAGTCTGTAAATAATAACACTGTGGGACCAGATAATATGTATATAATCTCATGTCCTGAAATATGAATCTCAAATCAATTAAATGTTTAATTTTAACTGCAAAAAGTGTTTTCAAACAGACCTGAAATGTTAGCAAGACAATGCTAACATTGTCTACTTCAGGTAAATACAAGTTAGGTTATATGAACAAAATAAAATGCTTAGTTTTATTTGGGGACATGTTCAAGTGGAAACAGTTATTAATGGCGTTAAGATACATTTTGAAGATAGAATCTAACAAGCTTGTTTTTAACCAGAGAAATTAGAACAGTGTGCATGTTATTAATTTGTGTCAAAATTAAACTTTTTTTTTTTTTTACTGTGAATAGACCAGATACTGCCAACCTTAGAAGTTGTCTGCTGTATGTAAGCAATGCAGTCAGACTGTTATACATACATTGTTAGACAATTATGGAGTAAATTATTGTTAGTGGGCAAAAAAAGTTTAAGATAAGAATTGTGATTTAGTATGAAGATGAACCCAAATGGAACTGATTCAAATTCAACTCATTCCCACACCCACTTTTAGCACCATAAGAGCATCAATAAATGTCAATATATTGGAAAATATGATTAAATGGAATTACTGCACAATGTTTATTTGCAAAACTTTACTCCTTAATGCATTCAATGTACCAAGCTGATGTTTCACCAAAATAATATGTTATCTTATTGAACTTAAAGGAATGTTTCTTACTTTTAAAGTGACTACAGTTTAAATGATTTATGTTGGTGACAAGGTCAGTATTTTATGCTTTCTGGCAACAATAATGTAAGTAGGGTTGTTGGAAATCTACCATTTTAAATTACAGTTATTGTGAACAAAGAATCACAGAAATGTAAAATGATGCAAGTAAACTCGCAGAGACCAGACATTAAAGGTGATGTGACGACAATTTGAAAGAAAACTGAAGTTTGATCCAGCTTATCAATTTTTAGCAATGTTTGGAAAAACGACTTCTTCATTTAAAAAAAAACAAGAATGAACATAAATTGTTGTTGTGGTTGTGATTTTGGATAAGAACTTTCTTGTGGGGATTTGTGCAGCTTCGTAGGTAATCTGTGTGAACCGACCTTTGAGCTAGCTCTTGTGAAAAGTGAACTTGGACAATACATTTGCTGTACAAAAATCTCACAAAGCTGGATTCGTTCTAATAACTTCCACTTCAAATACTTCAGGAATGAAATTAAACAACTGTCTTGGCGGATTGGCATCATCAAGCTTTGCACAGTTTGTTCCAGGTGATTTTGCAATGCTAGAATAGGTGCAAACAAAGCCGGACAATTGCAGCTTTGTTCAGGCAACCCAGTCCACACCCCAGTCTTTTTGTTGTGCAGCATCACCACTTATTGTCAGTAAGGGCAGGTAAGAGTGTTCTGGACAGCCCTTTTTAAAATGCAAACCAAAAACAAACAAAGTAATGAGGCTGGTAATTTCTGCTTTAATCACTCAAATTTGACAGTCATAGATATACTAATACTGTGGCAGAATGGCCAATATTTTCACTTTAATAGCTTTTCACTTTGAAGGGAGAGTCCTACAGCTCTCTGACTTTAAGTACAAATTCATGAATCAATGTTTTTCTTAATCAAACTCCTGAATGTGCTAATCTTATCCATATATTATTTGAGGAGATTAAGAGGTCTGCTTCAGACATGAATCAGTGCATAAAGGCTTGTCTGGAATGAACAAGTTGGTTATCTGCAGTCCATGTGGGATTGCTTCACTGAGTTTTCCTGTTGTAGCACACATCTAGACACCCTCTTGTGGGAATAACAGCCAGGAAACAAGTTTGGGAGTGAACCAACATTCCTCATGCACTTTCAAGCCTGCAGAGAGGATCTGTACAGCAATCAGCTGGAGTTACAAAGAGTCTAATTCAAATATTTCACATCCTCCCTAAACTGAAAAGGCTGAGTCAAACAATCCCTAATGAACCACAAGGAGAGGCCAATAACACTCTCCCAAGTCAGGCGAGAAATGGTTTGTTGCTGTTGTTCATAGCAATTACAGGAGGGCGGGCATCTAAAGTAAAAACGTTGATATGGTTATTAAAGGGATGTCAGTGTGTTTTCAAGTTCTGCTTGTTTGCATATAATAGAGCTTTAGCCCTGACGTTATGTGCTTACTGGTCCTGCTGGACAGGTTTCCTCTGTTAACTGTTAAAAGCACTTCTGTTTTAAATGTAAATGATTAACCTGAGACTGAGGTCAGAATGAGCAGGAACAAGCTAATCAAAGGAGCCTCACAAAAAAAAGATAGAAAATCTCTCTAATATTATGTCTTCACTGTCAAAATTCACTAATATTAAATTGTTAGGAGAAGCTTTCATAATAAATAAAAATAATTTTAAGGGCACTACAAGAAAGAAGTGTTCAGCTATAATTAAGTTCAGTGTTACTGCTGGGTGAGTTTGTTAGCTTTGGTCATACGTCAAGACAAGAAACTTTGAATGTAATTGCTATGCTCTGTGTTTACAAGAAAACACAGAGGCTCAAGTGTCTGGACACCCGACACTATAGGGAACCACGTCTGCAAGACCTGTAACTTCCCCCATGATGACCTCAGTAAACTGGTATCTAGGAAAAAACATCCCAAGGCACTTTGCAAAGAATTATTGGCACAGTAGAATTTGGGTCAATCAAATTCACCCACCACCTCATTAATGTACAGTGGTGGGGCCTATTTTCCATCTTTTGCCTTCTCACCGAGATGTTGAGCTAAACTGTGGGTTTTGGGCAACATTTTATAAACTACTGATGCTCCATTTTATCAGCCAGTCACTGAAATTACCCATAAGTCACACATTGCTCAATGGCGCTGTCTTCTGAGTATAGAAAAGAAATGTTATCAGATTTTATTATTATTATTATCAATAGTCATAGAGGTGTGAAAATCAGGTTTAGTCTAAGATTCTGGTTTTCTGCCAGTATTTCATCTGACAGCTGGAGATTTTTTTAAATGACTAAATGAAGAAAAAAAAGTAAAGAAAATTGGTGAGAGTTTCACAGACAAATCCCACAGAAAAAAATATAATCATTTGCATTTATCTTTGAGCCAAATGCTTTGAGTATTTGGCTCAAAGTATTTTAAATTCAAAAATACTGATGCATTTGTAAAGAGAAATAGTGGACATTCTTAATTTTAATGTATGTATTGATAAAGAAAAAAATAAATCTGATTGGTCAGTATTTGAATTATTGACCTCCAATTGGTACCAAACTTGTTTAAGTTAGCCGATAGGTGCATATCTACAACATTTAATTGTTTAATTACATTAAAGTTGACAGAAATGTATGTCTAAGCGTTACGATTCTAAAGAAGATAACCAAAGATGTCAACCTATGCTTCATAAATATGTTTAGAAGGATAATACATTTTTTTTATATATTCTAAAGATATTATTTACTACGGAAGTGCATATGGCATCCCAACACCAATAAAAGAAAATAATTCCTACTTGCAGTAACAAAATGTAAAAAAAAAAGATTCAACAGCATATCTCAACTTTTGTATAAGAAAGAACAGAAAAAAGGCTCCCTTTCAGGTAGAAAACAAAGACTTCAATGTCACACACTGTCTCAGCACAACAGGGAGGAAGGACAGTAATCTAACACCACACACTTCAAGAAAAAAGCAGAGCATCCAATTCCTGTCTACACACTAAACCTTGTGGGAGTCTGAGTGAGCAATGTGGGTAGGGAGAATGAAGGAGAAGGAAACAGCAAGATCTGAACTTCGACACTGAGCTATAAAAACAACCTGAGCAAACATTAGATATCATAACCAATGAGGTCATTTCAGAGCAATATCTAGGGATCTCCTGAATGTGTGGTTACAAAAAACTTTCAGTCTCAACTCAGTTTTTCAAAAAGGTCATTTTAAAAATAAAGGCAAATCATGAAAACACATCAAGAGTGACGAAAACACAGAGTCCAAATTAGGCTTCTTTTATTTGTACATTTTCTAACAAAAGAGGGTGTAAGCCTTCCAATTCAACAATCGGGAAGTGTTATTTTTACCGTGGCTACACTCACACCGTACGTCAAACCACGAATGTCATCCTGCTTTATGTAATGCACATCTGGGTGTGGACACATGCAGTGTACACATCTAAATGCGTATGAGTGAGATTAGCATGGTGTGAGGATGACTCGTAGAAAGGCCTCTGTCATCAAGTCGGATGACTTTGGCTTCAGACCAATTTAACAAGTAAAAGTTCCAGACAAATATTTGGAACTGGTCTAATGATGACACATAAAGCAGTGAAATGTTTTCAATTTTTTTCTAAACTAAAACTAATAACAGGGGACCCTATATAAGACGTTCTATTAAACCTCAACTATGAGACATGCAGGAAAGAACAGTTAAAACATTTTCATTAAAAAAAAACCCATAAATACATTCCTGCTTCTTTTAATTTTAATACAGTTCACACTTTCATACGGCTTAATTATTATACGCCTTCCCTAAGCAGGCCTAAAACCCATTACCTGCTCAACCATGATGGAGCTGGCAGGTATCTAAAATATTAATTCAAAAGATAAACCCTTGAGGACTGGAAAAGGACACTGCTGGCCTCAATAACACTCAGTATCTGAGATATTATTCTAAAGGTGCATGAAAGTTCAACCCAGATCAGGTTCCTCTTTTAAAAAAAACACAAAAAAAAACTGGTTTCAGTGGAGCAGGTAGGTAAAGTAAAAAGGACATATTGATAAAAAGTACTAAAGTCATCTTTAGAAGAGCTGTTTCACTAAATAAAATGACTTGGAATTAAAGTTAGTTTTAAATTATCATTGTTTTGCTTAATTTATTTAACATTTTAATATTCACATGTTAATTTAATTTGATATTTATTCTACATGTTTTTTACTGTATAGTGCAATTATTTCAGATATAAAGTTATTTGAATGGGACATTTTCTGAGTTTCTTTTTTACATTTTAAATATTAGGTTTAGAATGAAAGTTATTGTTGCTTTTTTTGTTTTTGTAAAATTTTACTGTTTTGAAATTTGGAAATAAATGTATTGTGATGGGTCTATCTTTGTAAAAATGTACTTTTAGTGTACTAAAGTTACTCTGGTTGGTCATTTTTTTCCCTTTGTAAAGTATAATTGTTAATGTAACAAAGTATAGTTTTAAAAAAGAGAAGGTATAGCTACTAGCTGTGTATCTATGTGTTTTAGGATGAATCTTATTAATCATAATCAAAACTGGACTTAAGGAAATAATAAAAATGTTTGACCCAATTTGAAGAAAACGTCTCTGAAGCCACTTACTCCGTCTTCGTGCGGGACTTGTTTGCATGATGGTCCGTCAGGTTGATGACGGCCTGGCCCAGGAACTTGTCCAGTCCCACCTGGGCCCGGTGCATCACTATAACGTACAGTGTGCAGCGCTCGGCATTTCCCGGGTGGAAGAGCGGGAGGTCAAACGACGCCTCCTCTTTCCACACCGGAGCGACACACTTCTCCGCCACCGAAGTGGAGAACTTGTCTTTGGCCACCTGGATGATGGCGTAGGCGTCGTTGGTGCCATTCTTGCCCTTGGTCCGCAGGTTCCGAGCCTGGTGCACCGTTACCACAACACTCGTTGGGAACAACTGCTGGCTCTGGTCGAGCAGAGACATCTCTAAAAGTCCGGCAAGTTTGACTAAAAGTTGACTCGAGTTGTGTAGTAACAACAACTTAAAACGTTCAAGTGCTGGTCAACCTTATCGTGAACTTTTAGTTCTTCACCTTCGCCGTCCTCCGTTGTTGTAGGTGGCCGATTACCTCAGCGTTTGTTCGGTTCAGGAAGCTCGGTGTCGTAAAAGTCCACCTTCCTACTTCACCCTTACAGACCGTTTTATTAACTTCTGGTGAACATGGCGCTGAGCTAGCCAAGATAATACATCTTTTACTGAGTGGCTTTCTGTAGAGAGACTTATAAACACAACTCCCTCTTTAAAACTCCGCCAAGTTTCACAGCTCACTTCCCTGATGCCATCAAGTCCCCACCCACAGGTTTGCATACGGCCCTCTGATTGGCTGAAATAAGAGTCAGTTCTTTAAAGTCTGACTATGATTGGACAGAGAAAATGTTGTGAGTACCGTTAATTTGTTTGTCCCACTGCTGTGGACAAAATAGGAAATTAGACGGTATATGACAAACCACAATATATTTATGCACATTTTCTTTTTCAAACACAAAACAAGTTAAATATACAGTACAGACCAAAAGTTTTGACACACCTTTTAATTCAATGAGTTTCCTTTATTTTCATGACTATTGACATTGTAGATTCACACTGAAGGCATCAAAACTATGAATAACAGATGTGGAAATATGCACTAAACAAAAAAGTGTAAAACAACTGAAAATACCCCTTATATTCTAGTTTCTTCAAAGTAGCAACCTTTTGCTGTGATTACTGCTTTGCACACACTCTGCATTTTCTTGATGAGCTTCAAGAGGTAGTCACCTGAAATGGTTTTCACTTCATAAGTGTGCCCTGTCAGGTTAATAAGTGGGATTTCTTGCCTTATAAATAGTCATGAAAATAAAGAAAACCCATTGAATTAGAAGGTGTGTCCAAACTTTTGGTCTGTACTGTATTTGTCTGTTTATACGTAAAAATTAAATGCCACATTTTTGGTGAGTCAGGGAGATATTTATCTCACGCCCAGTTGTCAGCATGAAAGCAAGCAGCCTTTTATGAAAAGAGTTTTAATGCGTCTTGGGATTATTGCGGTGTTGGAACATCCAAGATTCGGAAATCGGACCCTCACTGTCTGAACGCTACCAATGTCAAGTACATTATAATTAGATAAAGCAGAAACACTAGGGACACTGTCCACAGTCAAGATAGTTCAAGGTTATCTTGGAGCGAGAGAGTGCCAACTAGAAACTCCAAAATTCTCATATCAACTTAACTAAAATTTGGATCAGAACTCTCCTAAGCCAAGTTTCTCTAAATTAATTTTTTTCAATCCCAAGACTTAGTTGCAAGAATTATTTTTAAATAACTCAAGTTGAGACTTCAAATCTGAAAACACTGTACCAACCAGGCACAGTAGTGTAGAATCATGCTGAGGCTCTGCTTTGCTGAAAGTGATGCTAGTGCATTACAAAAAGAAAGGGAAGTAGGAAAGATCTAACTTCACATCCAATCATTTGTTATACGGTTAATAGATGGACACAATTGTGAGCTCCAGCAGGACAGTAAAACAAACTGGTAAAAAGTCAGATCTGTACCACGAAAAAAAGAAACTTAAAGGAGTTCTACCATTTCTGATTAAAAAGAGTAGTAGAATCTTGTCAGGACCTTGTTGATGGTTACAAAAAGTGTATTCTAACTTGCAAAAGGACATTTGTTCCAATGCATGTGTGGTTATGTCTAAAATTCACCCTGAATGTATAATTTTGTCACTCTATGGATTAGAGAAAATCTACAATATATTCAAATGTGCAAACTCAATTCTCGTTCTTAAAATCAATTGAAAAATGTTTCATTACCAACCTTATCTTTAAATGCATTGCTAAAAGCACACAATGAATGTGATCATAATGTTGAGCAGTGTACTGTATGCAAACTTCTGACTGGAACTTAAACTTGTTTTGAAGACACCCAGCTGTCATTTAAATATTCATAAGGTGGCAACTATTAAACCTACAGGACAACTTAATTCAAATAGACATGTGAGTAGAATGGATCTATTTAGGAGTTTAAAATAGCCACGAGAGATATGACTCACAGTCACATCCTGGTTTGGACTGACGTAATTTTACCCACAAATTATTCATCACCAGGAGCATGTTGAAAAACCCAAGATTAGCAAACTGTAAGACCTTACCCATAGAACAATGGAAAACTTTACAGTGTTGTGGGCAGACGTGCTTTTTCCTGTTTGGGTTATTTCCTAAACATACTAAAAATAGAAGTACGCCTGTGTTTGTTGTGCATATACTTAGATGGACAGGTATTTTGTGAAAACTAATTGAAAAGGACTTCATCATCTGTATAGTAACAACAAATGTATGTATGTGAAATAAAGTTAGATTTTTGTGTTTGGAAGATTTTCAGTCTAAATATTTTGCTGCTATCAGAGCAGTGAATCCAACATAGTTGGGGGGAAAAAGTCTTTGTCAAAAGTAAAAGTTGTCAATACATTTGAGAATAACTCTTTCTTCCCTCATAGAGTGGCTTGTATATTCTTGAACATTTCACATTTTGTCATGTCGCAAGCACAAACATCAATTTAATTGCCATTTTATCTGACAGAACAACACAAATTAAATGGAAGAAACACAGTCTCATTGGACATTAAATCTACAACACTGATCTTTTAGTATATATACTAAAAAAAAAATATATATATATATATATGAAATTTCTTCAAATTTTCCTTCATAAATATTATCTGCCAATGTGAAGGCTTGGTGAAGCAAGCCAAAGTAATCAGCACTAGATCAAATCCTGTAGCTTTTAGCCAATCAAATTACACTCCTTTGATCACATGTCACACAGTAAGCTAGTTAGCATGTCTATCACATACAAATGTGAATAAAATACACCTTTGTATTTTTCCTATTCATTCCCACAGAATAAAACACACCCTTGTATTTTATTCAGTGTGACAAAAACTGAAAATATTTATGTGGAATACATTTGTAAGGCACTGTATATTGTTTTCTTCTCAAATCATAAATAATTTAATGTAATCAGAAAACAGGTAACTTCTACTATTGTCAAATATCCCACATTTTTAATTCACTCTGAGATTGTACAACATCCATACACAGCTCTCTTTATGTGTGCGCACACGCCCACACACAAACACACCACACACTTACACACAACCACTGCAAACATACAAGTGCATACATGAGCACATACATTAACATAAGTGTCAAAGGTTTTCTTCAGATTAAATGCATATACATGTGCTTTGGAAACAGACGGCTTGCACTCCATTTTATGCTATAGTTCAAATGCATAGAAAATGTACAACTAAAACAATAAAGCTTTCATGAGGCATCCAAATACAACATCAAATGCCAAATTAAAATATCTTCTACACATTCTTTTGTAAAGTGATTAAAATAAATGTGTACGCTTGAACATGTCAATAACAGAAACTGCCTTAATATTTCACATCAAACTTACAAAGCTACAGAGGCAAACGTACCAGTTTAGGGTCCTGGATGCCTTCATGATATTATATCTTAAATTATATAATTGTTAAGTGGACATTAAAACACAACCCAGTCATTTCATTAAGGTCATGCATACAAGTTCACCCAAACTTTATACTGTGGTTTCACTTTTCCACAAACCAGTTTTCATTCCAACAGAACTCTGGGATTGGTCCGTGCCACTCATGTCCTGCTCGAGCTCGAGCACTGAGGTTTTCAGGGTGCCATTTGGGGCAGCAGCCCCGGACACGGTGTTGGCGACACAGTTCAAAGGATATGAGCAGCGCTTAGTTTCTCGCTCTGCAGATGCTGCCACTTTCAAGTTGTCTCTGCTGGAGCATCGTCTTTGATTGCTGTGCATGGCCACTCTGCTGGCAGCAGAGGGCGGCAGAGGGAAGGGTTTGCGGCTCCCGCTGCTTCCCCCGTCGCTCCCCTCAGAGGGGCTGGTGGCTACCGACTCCTCCACTCGCTTCCCGTTGGTCAGCAGGGTGGCCTGGTTCTCTGAGAGACTATGATGGATGCTGCCATTCTCACTTGTGGCTTGCTTGTAAAAAGCATGCGAGGAATTGAGGTGCTCCGAACCTGTCGGCCCTAAAGCGCCAAGACTGCCCCCTCCAGCAGTCCTCAGAGCTTTCAGGCGGTAGTGGCCTCTGCCCTCACCTCGATGATAATGTTGACTACTCCCTTGTTTAGTTCTGCTACTCACTTTTTTTCTCTGGGGGTGTACTGGGGCCGAAGAGTTTATGGAGGGAAGAACATTGTTTGTTGGCTTTGTGATGTTGTCTGTACTGGTGCTCGTGTTGTTGCCTGTAGGGACTCTTGAAGTATTGCTGGGATTGTCCTGTGCCACCTGCAACAGGTTTGTGAGTTTGCACGGCCCAGGTCCGACGCTGCTGATCCCACTTGGTGTGGACGATGACCTGGCTGAGGACGAATTGTGAGAGTCAGCGGGTGGATGGCAGTTGATGAAGAGCTGGGATCCTTGCTCCGATGTCTGCACTCCACTCACAGTGGTGCAAGTGTTCGTGTAAGTGGACATAGGATGGGAGCGACGATAACCTGGGCAACAGCCCAGCCACGACGTCTGCACATCACGGCGTCGAAAGCAGTGGTGCACCACCAGAAACACCCCTAAAACTGTGGCGACTATCCCATAGAGACAGCTGAACAGCAAGCTAGTGCGCTCTGTTAGCCACACTGCCATGGCTCCACAACACCAAAGAGTTGCGAACAGGCAGTGGGTGGCTACCAGTATAGAAAACTGTGTCTTCAGCGAGTACTGATCCTCTGGAGGGGTGGCTGGGGTTATAGGTCTCCCCGCTGAGTCTGTGGAGAGCAGGCTGGTGCTTCCTGCCAGAGCAGGATGGCCCTCTGTCCCAGGAGAAGACAGAGTGGTTCCTGTGCATTCTTTGGACACACGATGCCTCAGGCGAAGCACAGTGCACAGGAAATAAATCCAGGTCACCAACACCACTAAACCAGCAGGGACAAAGAAAGATCCTAGACTTGAGCGCCAGATCAGCCAGCAGCTGAAAAAAAAGAGGAAAGGATGGTCAATGCAAAACAAGGATTTCTTTGTGTATTTAACGTTGAATAAGTCAAAGCTGCACCAAGCAAAACAAAACAAAGTCAAAAGATCACATTTCTAGAGGATAAAACAGCAATGGACATACTAAGGGCTATTGTCTCCATAGTTGTTGACGTTGACAGCTGCAGTGATTCCACAAATGATGAGAGGAACTCCATCGGCTATTAAATAGAACCTGAAAATACAAAGAGAAATGTGAGCACAGTTTCTGAACTCTAATAAACCAAGACAATCTATTCCAAAAGAAGCAGTGGGAACATTGCATCAATGTTGACTCTGAAAGAGCTCTTCCCTTTTGACTCTTCATATAAATGAAGATATACATAAACAGAATCTTGTGAATCTGAAATTGTGATCTAATAAATCCTGTTCAGAAAATAATAAACCAGTGTAAGTACTTTACATTTTTAATTAGATTACCACATGCAGTCCATTGTTTTTCAAAACATTGAAATAGCCTTTCAACTCAGTCTTTGTTAATAAAAGACCTTCTCCAGTGTCATTCAGGGCGTCCTGAGTGGGCGAAACTAGCACCACTTATTGGGACTAAGTGGTATACGTTCACCTAAAATATTGATAATGTTCATTTTTGAGTTTTTGAGCTACACTATTACCAAACAGACAGTCAAAAGGGAAAAGTGTCAGAGCGCATGCCAGAAGTCATTGATTTATCACCTCCTGACCCATTTGGTTCTGTGGACAACAAAGGCACTGACTGGAGATCCAATGAGGTCAGGGGCACAGTGCACAACTGCAGTTTTAAGATCACAGGCAAAGGAAAAAAAGGGTTGGGGAACAGAGGGAAATTGTGATGAAGACAGTGCAGTCCTTGAATCACCCAACTTCAATTTATGACAACTCCCACAGTTTCTGTTCTGTTGGTGTCACAAATTCTTCCTGCCCACATCTCTAAAATGATCCGGTAGCATGTCTTTTTCTTGCCTCACAGCTGTACTCGGTCAGTTCCCCTCCTCCCTTTCTAAATCAGTAGGACTATGGTTATCGGACACAATGACCGCCTTCATGGGATGGCAATTTGGGTGGCCAAGCATGGGAACTTCTGCAACTGTCTAAAGTAAAAAACATATGGACGGCACACAATACTGTCATGGTGCAGAAGGTGAGTATGGGATCATGGTGGCTTGCTCACTGACCTGAGCATAGGTCGCTGAGTAGGTGGAGGGGAAGACTCTCCTTCCGTCTGCCGGGGTGTTCTCCACACAGCCTCTTTGTAAATGACCCTGGCGCTGACCCCAATCCACAGCAGTGTTGACAGAGAGGAGTAGTGAAGAGCGATACCCACCTGTCACATACAGCAGCAATGTGACTGGATGTGAAGCATAACATACAAGTAGTTAAAAATAGCACCGTAAGGTAAAACATACTGCCTGACAGACAAGAGGATAGCTGGTTAGGCTTATGCCTCCTGCATAGATAGCTGATGTCATGGCGATGTGGAAACAGGTATTCAGCAGAGTGTGCCAACTTTTTCTTGATATCTGTATGGAACTGTAGAAAACATACAGAAGAGAAAATTGTTAGAAAGAAGCAGCCAATGGCCAGCGCTAGCAGGACGTTTGACCAACACACTACCTGTGGTGTAGTATGTGCGTAATGATGATGGTGAAGAGGCAGAGAAGCAGCACTGCAGTGCATGCGTAGACCACAGGGTGGAGCACCCTCACAGGGACTAAGCTGGAGTTCGGGAAGGTGGGAACTTCCTAGAGAGAAATTGAACATGAACTGGATGAAGTTTTCATCAACAATCTATCACAGTCATCGGGATTTAACTGAATACGCGTCTGTTACCTGCAGCACTGCATAGTTGCCGAGCACAGAGCAGCGCATCAATGAAGTGCTGCTGTCAGTGTGAACAAGCTGGCAGCCTTGCTGGCTCCAGCCTCCCTGCTTCCCTGGTTCTGTGTGGCTCCACTGGGCTGCCACTGCATCTGTGCCCGGGGTCAAGTGGCGCAGGGACACCCAGATGTGATCAGAATAGTTCCACATGGTGCAGCCATCTGTCACAGAGTGGGAGATATTTGTCAACATAAAACTACACAAATTGTTCTCTGTTCTTAAGTATAAAAATTGCCTGCAAAGAGTTAAAACAAAGGCTCAGATTGCCAGAAAAAGGCAAGGGTTCATGCACTTTTGCCCAGATCTGAAGTTATTTATATAATTTTGTTTTTGCAACAGAAGTGTTTAAGTATCAAGTCTGTAAGATGCAACAAGTGCAACATTGATTAGTAGCACTTGGTGCAATTTGTGAGAGCTAAACATGAATATGTTAAATATCTGATTATCAGATTTTTGGCATTTGAAAACACAAACTTCTTGACTACTAGGTTGTTTAGTCCTTATGAGGATTAATGTTCTCTTTGACTACAGATCAAAAAGAGCTTTAAGATATTTTGTCATAGCAAAATTAAAATAAATTGTTTTTTTTTTGGTTTATTACCAAGGCCTACAAAGATGACAGGAGTGTTGACACTTCGTCTGCGAGATTGTTCAACAGCGTTGCTTGAGTTTGGCAGTAGAGGAAAAAAGCTTCCCGTTCGGAAAGCCACAAACTGCAGCTTGCAGTCCGCAGCAGCATCCGGGGCAAACAAAGTGGCTGGAACAGTCACAGAAGCGAGGGCTACAGAATTCTGAAGAAAAGAACAAAAAAGCAAGCAGATCATAGTAAATGAAGTCCATGATTATGGCTTCACACAAAGAGATACGTTTGGTTGCTAATGGAGCAGCAGAAGGAAAAGCCTCACCTTCAAGGGGAAGTTGGTGAGGGAGATGTTATGGGAGCCAGTGCTGCAACGGAAATGAAGGAGTTGTTGAGGTGCAGACTCTGACGTCTCCACTCCTGGCCGTCCTGTTGGCAACTCGCGGCGGTAATATGCGGTGCAGGTTATACCGGTGAAGTGTGCAGGTCGGATCAGGTGAGCTTCCATTACTATGTTTTTAGACACCTTCAAAAATCAATTTGAATATTAGTGAAAAGAAACACTCCACATATGTTACATACGTTGAAATGAGACGATTTACAACAACCACTCCAAAGCTTTGTTTTATCACACAGGCAAAATAGATTACCAATAATAATTTCATATCCTCACGAGTGCCCTACAATGTTGCTATCACAGAAGTACAAGAAATATGTGTGTCACGAAAACAGATAAAACTTTAGATCAAAATTCTTACGTACCACAGAGAAGTCTTGTGCTCGACCGTGTAACTGAGGCCAGGCTAAAGTTTCCAGAGAGTAGACGATGGAGCTACATGCTCGTTTCTCTCTCTGAGAAAGAGCAAGGATCTGGTCGTCCACCTGCATCAGGTTGCTGCCCATATCAACAATCACCTCCGACAACTACAACAAACACAATTTGTTATTCGTCATCTATAAGGATAAAATCATTAGCGTTAAAAAAAATTCTTATACATAAAAATCTCACTTTATGGTGCAGCAGTTTAAAGGGATGCTTAGTTTTAAAAGCTGTACACAGGTAATGTGTTTGCATAAATTTGTATTCACTGTTAGTATTGATTTCAATTGGATCTTGTTCAGAAAATTGTATAGTTTGGGATAAAAAAAGGGAATTGGAGAATTATAACTTTGTTTAGCTCTTAAAGAAAGATCCAATCAGAAATTGTATCTCAAAACAATATGAGTGCATCTCTAAAGAGAGTGAACTTTGAAAATGTTCTCACCTTTCGCTCCTGCCTGGCATATTTCATAAATCTTTCCATTATCTGGGCAATGTACAGCATTTCTACAGAGTCAGTGAAGCCAGCTACTTCAAGCGTGTATGTCCGCACTTGATAGGCCACGGTGAGGGCGTTGGACGCGTTTATGGGTGTCTAAAATGGAGAAGTAAAACAGGGTGAGTTTTGTTGCCAGGCCTTGAATCAATGTAAGGTGGCATCAGCAGTGTTACCGACCAAAAGGAAGGTATGCAAGACACGAGTGATGTCGTTGGTGTACTGGCAGTTGGAGTAGTCGCCCTCGTGCCACTTTCCAGATCGGTCACAGTATCGGGAGGCTTTTTTCTGCTCCGTTACCCCCTCCACAGACAAGGAGGGGTAACGAAGCTTCAGACAGTACTGATGGGAGGTGATGCCTGCCAGAGTTCTTGGCCACCTGAGGAATAATAAAACACAAAGCTTTCAGTGAAATGCTAAAACTCAAATCTACTCAAAGCAAATCACTGTCATGACAACTAACCGGAACTCCCCACGGTTGTTTATAACTTTATCTTCTGGGCAGAAGGAGGCGCTGTTCTCCAGCACTACGATTTCAACAGTGCGCGAGGCATTGCCCCGCCCAGTAGTGACCACACACTCCCATTCTCCACTTGCCTCCATGTGAACGTCGGATAATATAAGCTCGCTGAATGCAAACAGATTGTTTTAAAAGACTGGCACGTTTTCTACTTGGACAATACATCATAAACAGGTTCTCAAAGAGCAGTAGATACTGTACCTGGTGATGAAGGTGCAATCATGCACCACACTATCCTCCAGCTGGATGCCTCTGTCACGGTCAGATGTCACTACTTGACCATTGTGACGCCAGTGTATGCTGGTGATCTTGTCCATCAAGGCAGCAGTGCAGTGGAATGGCAGCCGGTCGTATCTGAAGACCACCTGACGCTGGGACGGCAGCAGTGAGAGGGTGTGCAGCTCCAGTGGACCGTCTGAGCAGCAAAGTGTTAAAAAACACATGTTTAGCTCTTACAGAGTAAAAACAAACAACATATTTTTAGCCTTTGGACTTTTCCATATTTTGTGACTAAACAACCAAAGCTTTATTGTATCCTCTTGAAATTTTAGGTGATAGAACAATACAATGCAGTGCGTAGTTGTGAGGTGGAAAGAAAAAGATCTTAAAAACACCATATCAGATGAAGCTCTGAACTTTGACTAGGTCATTCAAACACAAGAGAATGCCCTGATCTGAATCATTCCTAAACATTTCAATTGCAGCTCTGCCTGTACGTTTAGGATTCATCTGTTCACCAATTCTGCAGGTTGCAGAATAGGTGATTGTGTAGATTTAGTTTATTTGCTGTGCAAATAAACTAAATCATAGGTTATTTTTGTTGGCAATAAAGGGGGTGAGGGGCAAAAAAAATCCCAGCCATACCTTTCAGATTGTTTTTTTTTAACCCTCCCGCAACTTTATTGTTCAAATTGACCTGTGTAATTTTTCTTTCATGTCTCAGTTCTAGACTACTTTGTGTAAGTCTACTACTTAAATCAGAATAAATTGCAATGAAGTTTGTGATTGCCATGTGACAAAAATTTGCAAAAGTTCTAGCGGTATGAATACTACTGCAAAGAATTGTGCTATGAATTTGCTTTTCAGCCGCAGCCAACTGGACGCAGACAGCAGCAGACAGTTAAAGTAACCCACAGGGATGGATGCCAACATAACATTGCTGAAACTTGTGAAAAGATGGTCTTGAGCTTCATTACAGAGTGACAGTCATTTGCATGGTAATGCTCTCTGAAGTAAAGCGGTAACCCGCCTCATTCCTGCGCCTCAGCGAAGCCAGGAACTCACCACAGCTTAGCTGACTTTCTCTCAGGCCTCGCAGGGGCTTTCCCCTCAAGGTCCTCGGGAAGGCACACAGGGTATCTTCTCCCACACGCACCGAGCTGCTGCGGAGGAAGCTCGGCATCCAATGCAGCCCACAGTCACAGGACAAGTAGTCTGACTCAAAGTTTCTGCGGAGGGAATGATCATTCATTTAAAAAAAGAAAAAGAGTCACGTGAATTCTACCTCTGGTTAAACTCATGGAAAAGCATGGAAATGAAATGAAACAAATGCATGTTGTAGCTGATAAAAACTATAAACTGTCTTAGATTTTCTGCAGTCCTTAGCAGAAGTATTTATTTTTTACAGACTTTTTCACTTTTTGCAACATTATAACCAAAAGTCTCTGCATTATTTTTCCCAGGACTTGTTTTATTCTAATTCTAGAAAATAACAATTCTGTGCAACTAACCATGTTCATGTATTAGAATTGCCTAGTTAAAGTCCAGACCAAAGTTCAACCAAATATCTATTTCAAGCCTTGAATGTTGCTATTCCCATTTGTTCTCCATTTATTTGTAAAGAACAATGAACCATTGTGAGTGAATTGTAGGGACAAATAGTAGCGTATACATGCTACACTTTACATGGTACACTGTAAAAAATTTTGAACATGTAAAAAGTGTACACTTTTCCTTCCAATTCACAATTATACACTACTTTATGTGCTCTTTCACATCCAATCCTAAGAAAACATATCAAATTTTGTGGTTGTAACATGCAAAAAGTGGAAAAGTTTGACTGCCCTACTGAGGAATTGAGTGTAATTGAGCCATAGATTTGAGTCACTTTTTTTTTTTTGCTCACACTAGTTTCAGGGAAGGCAGCTCCTCAAACACTCCTGGATCCAGGGTTGAGATGATGTTGCCAGATAGGTTTCTGTAAAAACATAAATTAGGCATAAACAAGTTCTCTCAGTACCTCAACAGCAAGCCAGAGTTTAACACATTTCAATGTAAGTGATGGGTCTTACAGCCTGGTGAGGTTGGTCAGTCCTAGGAACATGTCTGCGGTCAGGCAGCCAATGCGGTTGTTGGACAGGTCGCTAAGTGTGTGAAAGAACAAAGGAATGTGTTAGCTATTATCAAATGAATATCTCCTTGGCAACAGATTGTTGTGTCTTGACTCATTCATTGCCCTCAGATGCTATATTACGTGTCCATTTGACATGCAGCTGAACTGGGCAGGCCCTCTTCTGTGTCTGCTCAGACCACAGCAGAATGCAAACTTAATTTCAGAATCATAGACGGCTCACATCTAAAAACTCTCCCCGAAGGACCCGGCCAAAGCTTTATCATCGGCAGGGTAAAGCAGGGCCCCTGTTCTACAGTCAACCCCTGAGTGTGATGTATAGCTGAAGCCAGAGAGGGATCTGCTCTGCTGCACCTCTGACACTACCCAGCAGAGAGCTGTCCAGAGCATGTGTTTATCTCCCCCTGTTTGTTTTGAGAAGCCCCAGACCTTGCAGGGAAAATACAAGAAGAAAGAGGAGGGACGAGGACTCACGCGGCGTAGCGCAGACAAACACTTTCGACCCACGCTACAACCAAGCATCGGAGTACAGAGATACAAGACGTGAGCAGCAAGCTGCCGCACAAGGTTGGCTTGTCACATTCGTGCCTTGTGAGGAGACTTGGAGCAGCCCTGATGTTTTCCACATCATGCCACAGGGATGACATCTGATGGTTTCTACTGATGTCAGATGAAAAATTTGAAAACCTCAGGTTTAAACTGAACATAGCAGTTGTTTTATAACATATGTAGCTGCCAAAACAATTAATATCTGTTTAACTCAGCTACTGACTTCTGGATAGAAAAGGGGTTTTCATTAATTTACATTTGCATGTTTGTTGCTCTGTACATAATCACACTTTGAGAGATGTTACTACGTCTACTCACAGCTTCCGAAGCTCAGACAGGCCTTGGAAGGCTCCAGGCATGATGGTGCTGATTAGGTTGTGCTTCAGATCCCTGGAAACAGAAAAAGAGAAATGTTGGTGTATGCATGCAGAGATAATAATCACAAAGATTCTCTGTTTTGCTTTTTATCTGCGTGCAAAATGTTCAGGTTTTATTGTATGTCTGAGCACCATTTCTAGAGAGCAGTCAGTTCACACACCTTGGGTTAAAATGTTGAACATGCAGGTAAAGGATTACATGAAGCCCATTTATGGTACAAATATTTCCTCATTAACAGAAAGCAGAAAACTCTCATTCCAAGTCCAAATGTTGAAAACACAAGTTGAGCTGAAGAGGTCACAGTTTACTGGTTTAAAGTGAAATAAGATAAGATAAGATAAGATAAGATAAATCTTTATTGTCATTGTCACAAGGACAACGAAATTCAAAGGGTGCCATCAGTCGGTGCACATGCCCCAAAACAAAAAATAACTGTCTCACAATTCACACGCAACGCAAGAATCAACAAACTGGCAAAAAAAAAAAAAAAAGTAAGAACAGCCACATTCTCACATACATCATTTATGATGATTAATGGTTGTTTTTGATTGTATTTAGTTTTGTTATTGCCATCGGGTAGAAACTGTCTCTGAGACGATTGGTTCTTGTTCTGGTTGCTCTGTATCAAAATGGAGCAAATGATTGAAGTGATGTTTGTGGACAGTGTGTACACGCCACCGTACACTGTGAAGCATGATGGCTCAGGCATCGTGATGTTGGACCTGATGCATATTAGGCACCAGTGATCAGTTTAATACAGGATATATTGTCTTTTGCTGAACAAAATAAAGGCCATAGAAAGCACTTTTCTGAAACAGTGGCTACACAGCTAAATATTAGTTAAGTAGGGTTACTAGAAAGCTAACTCATCGAGCAATTTGACGAGTTAGCATTTGTAAATGTAGAATTTGTAGCTACATTTGTAGCATACAAATGGGTCTGTGTAGCATACGAATTTACAAAATTTGTAAAGAAAAATGCTACATTTTGAACATCCTAATATTTATTTTTTCTCACTATTATAAATAGATTGTTTGAAGAAATAGATTTTTTTTTTCTTCATGTTTTGACTGAAGCAGCCAGTGCAATGTTCGCAAATCATTCATGTGTTTGGGAGTAAAAGCTATCGTTAGGCTTTGGAGGTTTAATCACCTTTTTAAACATGTTGCTGTTATTTTGAACATAACTGTAAATACATATAAATGTTTGCTGTATGAATTATTACTATCATTTCTGATGCCCACTGTGTTCTGCATTGAAACAGAGGAGATAATACCTTTATCCCTTTCTGGATGTTTCATTTTGTGTTATCTGCTGCTATTATCTCCACCCTTCTCTCGTTTCACTTTCCAAACTATTTGTCAATCTACTCAGCCAGATGTTACCAACCAACCTGCATATGTTTGGAACCAAAGACTTTAATAGCTCAGTGGAAGCAACAGAGCTGAATTATGGAGATGGACAGGTCATGAAAGTTTCTGCTGGAGCTGATATAGAAGTTATTTTTGGCAAAAAAAAAAAAAAAAAAAGATCTGTAATGTTGTTGCTGTTTTTTTTAACCACAATAGCTCAGTAGTATGGAAGTCCTCATGGGACTTTTAGGGCACATTTTCAACAATGATTGTCTGTGATTGCTGCTCTTGACCACACTGCCTCATGCAGTTCAAACCCTCAGGCATCTCCTAACCGCTGCTCGGTCCATTTTCCAGGAGATGGGCTTTTTTTGGACAAACTAGGGTAGGGGAAATTGTTTTAGAAAATGGCTTCCAGCAAAAAAAACAAAAACAAAAAAAAAACTACAACATGCGGTGTGATGGGGCTCCGCTCAACAGATTATTGGTTTTGTCCTGGTCCAAGATCTTTCTAAGCCCTTGCTCATATGATTACAGACGGAAGAGAGGTTCTAATGATGGGGCAGAAGCTTTCTGGCCTCAAACCAAGGCATTGTGTTGGAGAGCACAGCCAAGCTCTGTAAGTGTAAGGCACCGTCTCAGACAGGATGTGAGGAAATGATTATTTTCATAAAGGCTGACACATATTCACTTTTTACCCTCAAGTTAAAACAGATGTATCCAATAATTTACAAAAAAAATAGTGAAGATAAATATAAATACTTTATATTTCTGCATTTGTCAAGTGTTTATGGCTTTGTGGATCTGTTACAGTTTATGTGCTAATTGTCTTACTCTGAATATACTTAGTTTTTTCTGTGTGTCAGTTGGATTTGTTGACCTGGACAGCAGGAGAACAAAGCTCCAGCTTCCTGTTTGTGTGTCGCTGGACTCATTAGCGTGGCGTTGAAAGATGAGGCACTGCTCGCCTTTTCCTCTCCCTGAGGTGTCTCTCTCTCTAACTCTCTCTCTCTCTCTGTCTGTCCCTTTCACAGACATACTAAAGTAAGCGTTTGCTGTGTTAATGCTGACCTCCATGCATTTCAGTCCAAGTTTCCCATTTGGTGATAACGATGCTACAACTATAACCGTGTATGTCGAAAACCAGCTCAGATTTAGTGAGGAAATTGATATTTTGCTTTCAACAAGATAAACAATTAAAATGTTCATATTCTTTTAATAAACCATGTTTGCACTACTGCTGCTGCCATCCTGAAACTATAGTTAGCATAAATTAATTTGCTTTCATTTGGTTATAAGGGGATTATTTTATTAGCCTATTCTGTATTAGTTGATTCTATCTTGCATTGTGTTTCTGTGTTTTTATGATGTAGAGCACTTTGAAATGCCTTGCTGCTAAATGTGCTATACAAATAAAATTTGATTGATTGATTGATAGTGTAATGCCACTTGATTATTTATTTCATGTAGATTTTTGGTCAATGTTCTAACTAATGAGAAAACTTGGGACTCTGTGCAGAGCAAAAAGGAAAAGAGAATTAGTTTATTTTAAATAATAAGTTAGGATGAATATATTAAAATTTCATCCATCAAGTTTCTAAACTTTCTTAGTCCTTCAGCTAACATGTATGTTTTTGGACAGTGTTAAAATGCTTAAATCCACATTACGAATCCAAAATGCTATTTTAAAAAATTGTTTTTGCTTTCAAACTGGTTTAAATTTGGAAGTTTTATCATTGTAACAAATTTGTCATTTGACATTTTAGTGCATAAAAGTCAAAAGACAAAGATGAAGGTTTTGCTAAAAATAGTGTGGCCTAACAAGAACACACAGCAAAGTGAGTATGTTTTGCTGTAAATTGGGGATTTACTGACGTAGACCTGTGTATCCATCTAAGCTGCTGGTTTTAGCCTGAGGTCTCTTTCTTTATTTGTCAAAAGATATTTCTGCTTTCTGAGGAGAATTCAAATCTTCGGTTTACAAGATCACAGCACGGGGTTTCCTTTCATCCCTGCCCATCTGAAGAAACTTGGACAGCTTGTACAAGATGGAATGAGGGAGCGATAGATTATGCTGCACCACAATGAAACATCAGAATATTGGAGGTTGAAAGACAATGCTCAAATTATCCCATCATCTCTTAAACATGTACGCACAATGTTGAAGTAAGCCAGTCTGGTTCTGTTATGTTGAGAGAAGTCTTTTTTTAATCACAAATCATTTTGCAGGGTCATTGTTGTGTGTAGAAACTCAAACGTGGCTTCAGCATCTAACAGGCCACAACAAAATGGCATCTAAAACACAATCAGGTTATAGCAGATCTGTAGAAATCAGGAATGTACTAAGCAACACGATGTTACCAGCTGTCTATCAGTCACACAGCAAGTTTTTGAAGGTGAACCTTTTAACACAATCTAGTGGTGATGCATTAAAAAATGAACTCATGAGTAGAATTGGTCAATTTTCTGCTTGACTGGGAGATGACCTGTGACCAGTCAGAAACCACAGCGTCCAAGCTTTTATTCAATCAATAAATGCATCATACCAAGTGCCGTCTGGTTGCAGTATCAACAACACGATCGCTGTGAGAATTCAACTTAAAGTTATTTACTTTTAGCATCAGTGAGGTGTTCAAAATGGCTTCCAACACAAAATGTGTCATGTCTGTATGGGTTTCTTCAGGCTGTGAGAAGGTGAGAGAGAGCAAGACTTTCAGTACATAACAGAAAGACTTAACTGAGCAGTAGTGCAGTAGTGCAGTAGTGCTCTGTTTGCTTATTTGCAAAGTGTCTATAGAAAGGTTGGCAGACTTTTTTTAAATCACAGAATTAAACACTCTCATACAGGGACTGCCATTTAGGTAATGCTAGCTTTACTTGCTAACATAAGATTGTAAAGCCAGAATAAACTGTCAGATATTGAATAACTGGCTTTGTCTTAAAATGTTAGTGAAACAACTATGAAGTTGTATGATAAGTCATGATGTTGCCTCTGCTGCTAATGTAGCTCATTATTAACTGGCCAGGCTAGATGGAAAATATTTTAAGAGCTCTTAATTATAGGTCTTTGGGAGAAACCTGCTAAAATTTGTATTGGCAAGACAAAGCTTTACAAAAGTAAAGGTCAGGAAAGTTCTGGTTGGTGTATCTCCCCTTAGGATTTGGGTGAAGACATATAAACACATCCCAGATATGTATTTCCTGTCTGAATAAATGGGTGAAAATTTGTTTGTCCATGGATCTACTGGGTAACAATAGCTAACCAACTCTCATTCATCGCGCTCTCTTATCACCAAGCTGGGGAATGTGGAGGAGCTCCCACCGAGCCAGGATGTGAGGCTCATGTGTCGGCCCTTAACACCATCTCAGTCCACCCAGAGCCTCAGGGATTGAGCCTTAGCCATTAACTGTACACTTCTGATATATTTCCAGCCTTATTTTTAACCTACAGTAGCTTTAGCTCCAGGTTTCACCTCAAACTGAGGCGATGACTTGTGTCTACTCCCTCTAGAGTTGGCTTTCGCTCTCCCTGACAACAACTTCAAAGCTCAGCGGTCTTGACACTGATGACAACAGTTGTCACAGAGGGAGAGGACAAATGCAGAGAGAAGAGATACTTTGAAGCCTCATTATTGCTGACAGTGAATATATATTTGTCTAAGATCCTAGAAATAAATGTAGCTTTATTCTTCTTCTTCTACTGTGCTCCTCAGAAGCAGCATTTTTCAAAAAGCAGCATTGCTGTTGTTGAATCACGACTGTGAGCGGTTCGTCTTCTTAAGTTTCAGATTATGGACTCCAAAGTGCAGTGCGCTATCCAATTCTCTAAATGTGGCCTGTATCACTTGACTGTGACAGACTCAAGCTCCCTCCCTGCCAAAAAAAGAGTCATTGTCTGACATCTGAGGCTGCAATTAAGAATGTCCTCTTTTTTCTCTTCATTCCTCATAAACTCCCCCTGATCAATGGAGCTGTTCCTCCGGCTGTTCTGAAGAGTCACCCTCTGCGGGTGTGCAGGCGATGAGCACCTGGGCCCCATGCAGTCCTACAGAGGAGCCGTGTGCTCCTACGGCAGCGGGAGGGTTTTAATGGAGACGTGGAGTGCTCTATTATCAGCAGGCCAGCAGCAGGGCCTGGAGAGCGGACATTGTTTGAGCCTTTGGGCCAGGAGGGAGCTGGAAAAAGCACAGGAACTAAGCAGTGGCCGCTCATTATCGCCAGACTCTCTGTGGTCCACATCGTGAATGGACCAGTTTTCAGACTTCTCACCTGGTTAAATAAAGATTAAATATTAAACAAGGAGTGGAATCAAGAATTTCCTGCTGATAATTATTCAAGAAAAAGAAATACCAATTAGGAGATCAAATCTTTACTTTAAATGCACCTTTCCCTTGATTTCAGACCAGTTTGTTTCTAATAAGTACCTGGTATTAACTTGCACCTTGGCTGCTGACAGAGATCACTGGAGACCATTCCTATGCCGCGTGTCATTTCCTGTCTGGTTGGCGTCTCTCGCTGAGGCCCTCACTCGTTTATTTTTACAGTTTCCTTTTTCTGCTTTTTTTACTAGCTAGCTTTCCCTCAGGGGGAGGGGTAGGTGGGTTAGAGGATTCAAAACTGAGCAAAAATTGCCCCTGCGTTTGGCCCTGTGGAGCCCACCTCCCTACTCAACAACACACTTGCTCACAATGGGGTCTCTGTAATGCAGGGCCCAAACGAGCTCCTGCCTTCCCCCAAAACAGGAAACCAGGATTTGCAGAGCTCTTGTTTTTTATACTAATTTCCTGCTATGCTGCTCCTTCCCCAGATTATTTTCTTTCTTTTTTTTCTGGTTCCTCTCAGATTGGACACACCTGATTGACTTTAGGGTTGGAAGTAACTGCTGTGCCAGGAAACATCAAGAAACAAAAGGTACAATTACTTTCATAAATCTGGTGTTATGCCAGCTGGAATGTGCTCGAAATACGTATGTCTCTACAAGCATATAAAATTTTTCATTGATCATTATGTGCAGATTGCACGCACGATAGACGTGGACATAAACTCTGCATGGCAATCAGCAGTCTGAACGGGCATGTTTTTAAAAGCATACTTTTATTTGAATTCTCATATTACCTTAGTTGATTATATGTTTCTATAATCTGTAGCACAAAGAGATGAAGACCGTCCCTGCCAAGAGAAACACTGTAACCATTACTGACTCCAGCTGAGGCTTGTTGAGAGGCCAAACTCAGTGGTTTTTAAGAGACCTACAACCAATCAAAGTATCCAAAAACAGACATTTCAGTTATGGGTTTGATGGCAGAGTACCTTGCAAAAGTTTTAAACCTCCTTGAACCTTTTCGTATTTTATGACAGTAAAACTTCAATGTGCAGTTTATTTGAAATGTATGCTATCAATCAACGCAAGGTAGTGCGTAATAGTGGAGCATAAAAGGTTTTCAATATATTTTAGAAACAGAAATCTAGAACGTATGGTGTGCATTTGTGTTCATTCTGCACTGAAAGGCCTTTAACACTTATCAGTTCCATGTTTGCACATCTTTTAATCCACTCTTATGTGCAAAGTAGCTCAAACTCAGACAGATCAGATGGATCATGACAGGGAACAGCAATTTTCAAGTCTTGCTGTAAATCCTCAGTTTGGACTTTGACTGGACCATTCTAATACCTAAATATGTTTCGATCTGAACAGTTTTAGAATAGATCAGGCTGTTTGCTTAGCTGCTTCATTTTAACCAGTTTCCCTAACCATGTTCAACATGGTGTCGGTGCACTGAAGTCGCGTTTGACATCAGTTTCTCAGTAAATTTATTCCTCCAACAAAAGTTTTAAAGACAGCTTTTCACTTTTTTTTTCATCAAACTGAAGTCAATATTACTAATTGACTTCTCATTGAAAAGGAATGTTTTTTCCAGTAGGTGGATCACAGCCTGCAGAGAGCCTAAAATGGAAGGAATGACCAGAGAGCCAAAGAGCTGACATGTAGAAAAAGAGGAAAAGGAGCAGAAACGGAAGTGAAGGAAGCAAGTCCAGAGACTGCTTGAGTGCCTCCAGAGGAAAAAATGCCAACATGTTTGCAGAAAGAGTATGTGACAAAGCAAGGGGGATATGAAGCATACAATTTAGTAATGGACTTATGAGACGACTTGCTCGCTGTTTGAATAAACCCCCAGAGCCTTGACTGAGCTAGGCTTGCAATACAAACACACCCCTTTCCTACAGTTTATCTGAAAGACACATCTGGAGTCTATCAACTCCAGCAGCACCCCCTTTTCTGTTTCCACTCTCGAGTACGCTTAACCCCTTCCTCACCCACTCCACCCCTTAATGTCATACAGTCTTATTAGGTAACTTCTGCCTAACAAGCAGCGACTCACTGTTGTGTGGGTGAAAACAGACTTACGCAAATGTGCATTTTGTTGTTAAGTGGAAACAAGATTCCTGTCTGTAACCTCCACTGCTGTCCTTTGTTTCCTTTGGAGTGGTGGGTTGCTGCAATCTGACCCTCGTCTTACTGAGCCTATTCAAGACTGAGAGGCTTCTCGCCATTTCTGAAAACGATCCACTGTTTTTAACCCACTATACTGCTTCCCACTTTTGATATATCATGAATATAATTTCCTAAGCCTAGGCAGATGTAAAGTTAATCTCTGTTAATATAAGACAAACTGTAGTCGTACATTTTTGTCTTTCTAACCCTTCATCTTCCTCTTCACGATCCTCTCTGTTCAACCACTAGCGTACCATGTTTAGCCAGCTTGGCTCCACTTCCCTTGTATCAGATGGTAAAGTTGTTTAAGTTGGACCTCTTCCTAACCCCAGCTACACAGAATGGCAGAGGTAATTTTGCAGTTCGCTCAAGAGAGACCCAGTCACTGTGACCAAATGCAACCTTCTTGTAAAAGCAGGCAATATCGTTTCCAAAGGTTATGAGTTGGGTTTGACTAAGCATGAGGTAGTAAAGAATGTCAAGGTTTTAAAATGGTTTATGGTTCAAAACCACAAAAATTTTCCATCCAACTGTTGCTCCAGTTCAGGGTCCTTTTTATGAGACATCAGAGAAAGTGTCGGAGTGACCCGGGTTTTCTCCAGCTGCATGGGCACAGCACTGACCCTCCCACATCTGTTGCTGCACCCTGCCAGTCAGCTGGCTGAAGGAAATCACTACCACTTTCCCTGGTGTGGAATCTTAAGGATCATCATCCATCACATTTATTATGTGTGGCAATAACTCTCACACTTCTGAATCTCCGTCTTATGCTGAAGAAGGAGGCTGCCTGTAAGTGTAGTGATATAGTAACAGCACAAAAGCTGATGGGTTAATTAATCACCACATTGATTAAAGGAGTAATTAGTAGCATCATCCAGAAAATTGTAGATTAAATTAGATACAGGTTGTAATATCTATTTTGGTTTGAGGCAGTCTGAAATTGGGACATATTACATTATTAATTAATGATAAATGATAACCTGGAGGGCAGAGAGTCGTTTGTTAAGATCAAATCCAGGAGGTGGGTTGATTGAGGCTGCGAGAAGCAGACACTTCTGACACTCTGTTGGTCACTAGTCTTCACTTACAGGGTCTTGTTTGTCATATTAAAAGTACATTTTGAAAATAACTTTAAGCAGGTATTAAACTAAATCCACATTTCAGTTTTCACAAATATATATAAATATATATTTTGGTCTGATGTAATATTCTAATTTTAAATGTCATGTTTTCATTAACTATACTTACCAAAAATGCAAGCTTTCAAGTAGCCATCTGTGTGTAGCTAATCTATAATGTGTTTCACTTTGTGATAAATTCACTTTTTACATTTATTGAATGAAAATAATACTCTTTCTACACTCTTAGCATCATAGCATGCATCGTTTCGTGTATGTGTCAGATTAGTTTGCACACATTATATGTGCATCACCATAACAACATTTACACGATTGCTTATCAAATATCGCAGCAATAACTCAATAGAACCATCACTTCATCTCGTGAAAACACTTTAGTCGAATTGATGAAGATTCATTACATCAGCATGCCGAATGCTTGAAATCAAAAGCCAAACTGATAGTGTGACAATATATTCAATTAAATTGGCTAATATTTATCTGACCACTAGGAGGCTTTCATAAGCATTAAATTACATTACTAAATGTTCTATTGATTCTCAAATATTGAAAAAATATTAATTTAAAATACAGTGTTAATTTCAATAAATATGTACAGTTTAAATTGGGAGACATCAAAAGTGACACACGGACTCTAAAAACTTGACACGGCTCCACATCACTTTTTCACAGTTATTGTTTTGACTGCAGTAGCAGTAATAGTTGCTTTAGTTTCAAATTAAAATAACTAGATCCTGCTATTTTGTTTAAAACTATTGTGTACATAAAATAATATCATGAAACTGTTTTCTAAGCATATCATCTTATTCTCTTGTTTTACATGTGTAAATCAAAACTAACCCTAAATTTCCTGCTGTTGAAGAAAGCGAATATGAAATCCGCCTAATATTTTGTGTGCATTCTTCTCTAAAATGCAGCAGGCACAGCAATATTTTTACTGTACCTACTGTGTTGGTCACTTCAGACTCTTTTGGTGACATATCCCATCATGCTGCCAACACCTCAAACCATCAAATACTCCCAACCACAAGCCTGGCTCCTGCCTCTCAGAGCTGTCCACTTCAAACACCCTGCTGATGCCTCATCCATCATCAGTGCTGGCCTCTGCACCCCTCCTCTCTGCACCCTCTCTCCATGTTGGGTGAACAGACCTGGTAATGAGGGCCCCTTGTGCCCTGTCTGCCTGTCCCGTGTCCCATGGTGCAGTGGGGCCTAGTTGGACAGTAGCCAAACTGCCTGGGCTCTCTTTACTCATTATTCTCATTACCTTACCTCAAATCAGCACAGGACAGGCTGCTGGGATCTGTCCACAACTCATAAAGTTCTTGGCTCTTTAGTGCAGCTGCCAGTGAGAGCTTCTGTCATTAAGGGTTTGCACTGAGGTGGAGAAACTCAAATAAGTACAGAAGAAGAGGACTCATGGTGGATCTTAAAGGGACTTTTGAAGTAAGGCTCTGTTAAGGTTGCAAGCAGGTAATATATTACCTGCAGATAAATTGTCTTGTAGGAGTCATGTTAACTTTGAATACACAAATACCATGGCTTTACGGTACTGACACAAATATTTAATATGCATACATAACACATAAAGCCCATATCACCGCAGCTAGCTACTGAAAATAGATGAAGTTCATGGGTCCTGATCCATCCCAGAGTAACTTTTAGATTTGTCTCTAGGTCAAACTAATGAACTTAAAACCACTTAACCAGACCTCACTTTAAAAATCCAGAACTATCTTGTAAAGGTAAATTATTGTGCATGCAAAGAGCATGGACTGCCCCAGGATCCAGATATGATTAATGGTTGTGTTCAGCCTTATAGTGGTGGAACGACACAAGGTATTCCAAGATTCAAATGTAGCTGTTGGATGGAAAGTCAGTTTAAAAGAGTTACAAAAACACAGCAGTCCAGTAAAAGGGCAAAACCAAACAAGCCTAAATTGCTCCTCGGTACTTGGGTGGTTTGGCAGATTTTGAAGGCAACAGTGGCTTTGAGGCGTTTTGTCCCAATGAAAGAGCTAACTGTGTGGACTGCTGCGCTGTCTGGCCCCAGCCTGAAGGAGGGTGGCCTGCCCACGAGCTGGATTCTCCCAACACCAGCAGATCAGTCTGCTTTCAGCACTGAATAGATGATGGTGAGAGCAGAGTGTAGGGGTGAATGTGTGTGTGTCTACCAGAAGAATTACCAGACACTTTTAAAAATAACAGTCTATACGTTAAGCTTTCCATATTAGGAAGTAAAGAAGTCGATGTTGGAGTCACACCAGAAATAGACCAAAACTGTGTGTGTGGGTGTGTGTGTGTGTGTGTGTGTGTGTGTAGTTAAGGGAGCAGGCTTTGTTTATCCTTGTCACTTTGGGGCAGAGATGCAGTGTAATTCCCTGATGTGTGTTTACTCAGCCCCAGTGGGCTGGCCTTTGATTACAGCACTGACCACATAATATGAGTAAGTGTTCACAACTACTGCAAATGACAAGCACATGTAGACGCCAAACTGGAAACAATGAGAGGACCTGAGGAGTCACTGTGGGGCGAGGAGACAAAACAAAAACTGTAATCTCGCAGTATGACGAAAACTAACAGTGAAACCTTTGCTGTAAGCTCACATCCCAGTCGATCCCATCAAACCCTTCCAAGGCTACAACTGTAAATTTCAATGGGCGTTTTTTTATTTTTATTTTATTTTATTTCTTTTACAACAGACGGTGATTTTCCTATGAGCTCAAGTGTAATTACAAGCTACGTTGAGTACTCAATTAAAAGTTGGAGACGTATGAGTGAGCGGTAGACCTCCACTGCTTTGCCTTAGAGAGGAGGCCGAGGCTGCGGCGGAGGAGTGAAATGCGGTCCGCATGATTTATGTTATCTCTTCACAAGCTTGCATCTCCCACTGTGGACCATAAGCGACTGTCTGTGTTAGTTGAACTCCATGTTGTAGTGAATACAAACACATATATCTGACCTTTCCTTCTGCAGGTCATTTTCAAATCTTGTTGATTTCAAAGTGTCCTCCAGGAAGAGGGCCACCATCAAATCTCATTGTTGGACATTGAGATTTGACAACATTTCTCCCGCAAATGTCGTCAGAGGTTCTGACATGTGAAAAAAAGTATTATTTGAATTTTTATAAGCACTTTAATGCCTGAATTTATGTATAATTATAAATACTTTTAATTCAATCTGTATCTACAAATAAAACATATGAATCTTGATATTTAGTATGCAAATGAGCTAAGTTAGGCTTAACTCTTACTGTTGTTTCCAGAGCAATCTTTCATATGAGTAGAATATGTATTTGAAGGCATTAGTGTACATTTACCACCTTGGCTGTGTAAGTAGTTTGAAGCAAATTCATACATAAATAGCTTGCAATGAGTTTATTTACATATAAATGATCTAAATCAGAACTTCAGAAAGGTTTAATTAGTAAATAACTAATGCACGATGAGTCATGACTTTAAACATTGGTTAACATACAAAACCATGACGCAGGTAAATATTCTGTGCTGCTTATGTTACATCTGACTTCAACTTTTCATACTGTTGGCCATCCGACCCTGTTAAATGGGCCAAAAAAGGTGTTGGGTTAGTATATCAGGTTCTGTTTTGAAGTGGTTGTCCTCATTCTTATCCAGTAAATTAGTCTTCTTGTTCAGTTTGGTGTTACACAGGGTACTGTTTTAGGCCCATAGTTGTTTTTGCTCTCTCTGCTCCCTCTTGGTTCCATACTGTCATATTTTATTAATATCTCTGGTCATTGCTATGCAGATGATATCCGGCTGTACATTTCTTTTCCTCCTAACGAGGTTTCCAAACTGCACAATTTGATAAAAGGCCTACATTCAATAAAAAAGCTGGATGTCTAACTGTTTTCTGAAATTAGATGAAGAAAAATAATAATCTTTGCACCAGATAAATTAACTGTAAAGTTAAAGGAAATCCTTGGTTTTTCTTGGTATTTTAGCAAAAATCTAACACTAGAAACCTTGGTGTAGCCACTGACTCAGTTTTTATGTTTTTCATCATTTTAGAAATGATAAAAATGGAGCTCAGCCAAACTGAGCTCCATAATGTCTCATCATGAAATGGAAATCTTAATCCATGCTTTTGCTTCATCTCGTCTGGATTACTGTAATGCGCTCTACACAAGTCTAACCAAATCTTCCCTACAAGATTTGCAGTCTGTACACAATGCTGCTGCTGCCAGGCTTCTGACTAAATCTTCAAAATTTTCTCATGCAACTCCACTGCTAATGTAGCAAATGCTTTGTGCTTCCAGTGCATGTTGAGGTGCATTTCAACATCCTGGTTTTGACTTGGAGAGCTCTTCATGGGAAGTAACCAGTTTATATCAGCAGACTTCTGCATCCCGACACCCCCACCAGGTCCTTGAGGTTCTGTGATCAGAGCCAGCTTACAAAACTAAAGGAGACTATGGAATGCTCTACCTCAGTCACTGAGATCAGCGGACCTTTAAAAGTCAACAAAAGACATACTTTTTAAAATCTGCTTTTATTTAACGCACCTTTTATTTTTACTCTTTGTTGAAGCACTTTCTGATTTTTTTTCTCTTGAAAGATGCCATATTAACAAAGTTTTCATTACTTCCATTGCTATTAAGTTTCTGTGTTGCTTGTCCTTCATATCACTTGCTTCTGAACCCGACGTAAGAACTCACAAAGACAACCAATGAAGTGACCCTGTCTCTGAGCACAGCTGTTGTGTCAAGCAGAATGAAGCTACTATGGGAGCCGCTCCCTTGGAGTGATCCAGTCAGCTCTGTAAGTTAGCTAACACCTCTATTTCCAGGCAACAGCAGGCGCTCTTTTTCTGTCCTGTCAACTGGTGTTCTGGTTTGGGAAGCTGGCACGTCAAAGGTTGTTTTGAAACTTTGAATTTGTCCTCCCTTTTCATTTTTCCTCAAAATTAAAGTTCAACATTTCAGAATACTCATCCGTAAATTCCCTTTACTTCCATTTCTGAGACTCTGTAAGTTAGATAAACTTTCTAAAAGTTATTGTTTAAGCAGCTTAGATAATATTTTGAGTATATTATCTTAAGTGTTTATTTTACAACCCAATTGCATGTCATTAGTTTTATCCCTGCATCAGGTATACAGCTCTGTTTGTGAGCAGGCTCAGGTTACCTAACCTATTGACCCTGCAACACCATAAGGAGCTCTGTTAACAAAAACAAACAACTTGGGTTCATTTCACATGACCTCCTTTCAGCTACCATCCTCTTTTGTTTTTAATTTAATATCCATGACCATCCAAATTGCATTATCACATTTTTGTCTTGTGATGTCGTTCTTCCCACAGATCGATTGAGTCCATGGTGCAGCACTGTTGAGGCAAGAACCAACAACTCTGGTGTTCTCTGCATATTTTGCTCGCTGTTCTTTACTAGTACGTCTGATGTGAGCTCCAGTAGGTAGGCACTAACAAGTCAACAACTGCGGGCAAATTGCCGTATTTTTCTTTCTCTCCATGTTTTTTTAGAAGCTCGTTAGCTTCATGGGTGGCATCTCCGACTGGCATGTGGTAGTAATATTCTGTCAACATAACCACAAACCTCCCCAGCAAAATAAGCGTTTCTGCCAATCTGCAGGAACCAAACTGGAGCTGCACATGTTTATTGTTCCCATTAAGATTTACTGGGAAGTAGACAAGACATGCTGTTACATCTCAGAGTACATAAAAGCACCAGTTTGCTATAAGCACCGACATACTGACCTTTAAAAACTTGATTACTATGAATTTCCTTTAATACATACAGGATCCTGTTTATATATATATACTGTACTGTATATGCAAATGTATACATGCACCACAACGATGTCTGGATAAATGCCCAGCTGCAGAAAAACTGCAAACAGTTTGTGGCCAATAGCAATTTCCTAGTATAAGACTAAGTCAATATAAATGAATTTGAGGGCATTGTTCTGTGTTAATGTCCAACTGTGTGTAAGATTAAACCTTCTGATCTGAATTGTCATCTTCAGATGAAAGAAAACTTCTAAGGATGTTGAGCAACAACTGGAGGATTAAGCATATCATAAAAAAATATTCATGGAAACTGTTGTAAAACAAGTATCTGTGTCCTCAGAGGGGTTATTAGACTTAAAGGACCAAAAAAAAAGAGGCAACAAATATAAAGTCAATTCCTTCCAGCTGCACAAGCAAAGCATTTCAGAAGATAATTTCTGGAGTCAGACGAGATGAAGATTGAGCTATTTTCCACAAACATGAAGCAAGTTTGGGGGTACAGTGGCACAATATATTGAATAGCTGTCATCATTGCAATACTGAAATATTGCTGTTGCCATGCAAAAAAAAAACAAAACTCTGATATCCAAAAATATATTTACACACTTTAGTGACCAAAATCAAAAGCTCAATAAGAGTTGAGACGGATTGTGAAGAGGTAACAGAAAGAGCGTAAACAGGACAGTGTTGTTTAGTGTTTGTCTCTATCATCCCCAAAAGCCAAAAAAATGATTCAGGACAATCTTTTATTTTAAACACTTTAACACGATCCTTCAGACTTCTTCCCATCTTATCTGTTGTGTGTTTATGGCTGCTGCATTGTCAAAGAAAGCTCCATGACCGTCACCAGAAGCCCCGAGAATTGTCAGATTCGTCCCCAAAGTAATCGTGTCCATCCCTTGTCTCACACTCCATTAAGATTAAGGGAGATTATGAGTCTGTGAAGGAGGGCCAGACTGTTTGAAAGCTGCAGGTAGAACTGCCAACACAATCCTCTTGCCAGAGATCTCTCTTATCTTGTCTTCTTGAGTGGAGTTTATCAAATAATGAAGGGCTGAAGTGTAATTATGTGAGGTTTTCAACATAACTCTGCGATAGCCAGTCTGAGTGTATCATCCTCCCTGCTGGAATCAAGCCCGTCTTAGGGGAAATGCACACAAAGCTGCTCAGATTTTCTCTGATGCCATTCATCTCTGGAAGGGCAAGTCCAGAGCCAAGCAAAAAAGAGGCATCACATAAATCTATAAGATAGGTTACCGCTGATGCAGAAGTAATGCCCACTAAAATCGGGGGGGAGCTATTCTAAAATGCCAAGTGTACAACTGAGGCTGTCAGTCGTTTAGGGTTTTGTCAAAAAATGTAAGCTTAATACTCACAGCTTTTCCAAGGAGTTAAGTCCAATGAAGGATCCATTTTTCAGAACTCGGATTTTGTTGTGGCTCAGTATTCTGCGAATTAGGAAAAAAAAAAGTTACAGATCATCTATTTTGGCCCATTAGGAATGCAAAACTAGCCTATAACATCTATTTCACAGCCCATAGAGATTTAATTACATGTGAAATGAAGAACAAAGTCAAACAATAAAAACAAGAAAAAAAAATTCACTTGCTGCAGTCACATGAGAGATTAGCCTGACCAAAGACATTAGCTAAAGATGGTTCCTATTAAAGTTAAGACAGCAAAGAACTGGAGAGACGTTGTGATCTTGATAATCATTCAGAATAGTTTTTTTTAACATCAAAAGAATGTCTTTACAAATGTGACGCAGGGCTTGTTTATTACTTCTTTCTCTACCAGCAAGTCAGGCCTGGTAGAGAAGTCTTGTCAGGCCAGAGGTCAGGGCATTGCAGCAAAGAGGAATCATGGCTAGGAGCACTTTGTCTAACATGGAAAATGGAACCATCAACAAACCTCTGACTATTTACAAG
This sequence comes from Xiphophorus couchianus, assembly GCF_001444195.1. NCBI lineage: Eukaryota > Metazoa > Chordata > Actinopteri > Cyprinodontiformes > Poeciliidae > Xiphophorus > Xiphophorus couchianus. The sequence continues at coordinate 22,035,983 of NC_040239.1, forward strand.
TCATTGTACATTAATGGCATAGTTCTGGGCTGCACAGTGGCACAGAACTGTTGGTAGAACTGTTGCATTGCTTTCTGCATGGAGTCTGCATGTTCTCCTCATGCTCTCTCAGGGTACTTCTGATTCCTCTTTCAGTCCAAAAACATGAATGTTGGATGAGTTGGTCTCTCCAAATTGTACTGCAAACGTGTGAGTCCCTCAAGCCCAAAACTCATTTTAACTCCAGTCTAGTTACAGCTGGGAAAACATCAGGATTTATCAGTAGCTTCCCTCATAATAACTATTAGCACATAATAACAAAGCATGTTTCTGCATCTTCAAAAGTCAAACTTCAAATGAACACTTTGACAAACAGATTGTAGTACCTGCTTGCATGAGTGCATGTAAACATTTTCATGAGACACAAGATGGCAAAAGTTTAATAAACTGTTAAAATAAACTATTACTGGAGTTTTTTAAGTTTTAAACACACGGTGGACATATGGTATTTTGAGGTCTGGGTTTTATTTGTCCAATTTATAGGCTGGAAGTTTTCCATTCAAGACTGCAGTGCAAACTGAGATTTTCTTTTTAAAGTTAGTTTCTTTTGTGTGATAAAATACAACAAATGGAAAAAGACAAAATCCAGTTGCATTACTTTTTGCATGTGCAGAATTTAGTGGGGTGGAACTTGCTCTGACACCACACCATAAATAAGTATTTATAAAATAAATATTACCGCTTATAAACCAGAAAAGTCAGTGCTGGTTTTTTTCAATATTAAAACTTAACCAACATCTGTGACCTCGCCAGTTTAATTTTAAGGAAGCAGACTTCTGCACGCTTGCCTCAACTCTGTCTGGATCCACAGACCTGCCTCGGCCTCGCCCTGGCAACCGGCAGCGATCATTAACACACCCTTCAGTTTCACATCGTCTCTGCTCCTACCACATGGTGCTTAATGGGCTGTTTGTGATGGGCATTAAGTGCGTTCTTAATCGAGAGAGGGAAACTGTGTGTGTGTGTCCCTTTAAAAGTGGGAGCTGACTGTGAACAGTCTGTGAGATTTACAGATTCAGCAGCAGCCGTCAGCCCCTTCTGCTCTCCCCCCCGTTTCCTGCCACATCAATAAAAACGCTGCCTTTAGCGCCGCGCCTTGCAGCTCAAGTTAATGACCACATTTAATCGTCCAGTCTTGGTAATATGGGGATAAACTGGACTGACTCACCTCTTTACTTTAGTCTTCCACAACCACCCACGACATCAGAACAGTTTGAAAACAAAAGCCGGCGCATGAAGCAAATACATTTCTGATCCAGTTACCGTGGAAATGTTGATCGATATTGTCAGGAAGTAGCATTTTCCATAATTACGTTGTTTAAAATCAAAAGTCTGACACCTCCCCACTAAAAATTACTGTAAATTTGTTTTACTAAGCTTTTAAGACAAAAATGATTGTAATATATTTAATACAGTTGCCTAGTATGTTCCTTATCAGAGTTATGTTTCTAAAAAAAATTAAAATAAATAAATAAAAAAGAGGTGATGTTTATAAACCCATATAGAGCCACTTGTTAGAGAAGAACAGCCTTTTCACAGCATAGCCTGAATTTGAACCCATGACTCCTGAGCCTTAAGGTCTTTCACTCAACTTTGGGCACAGAATCTATTCTGTAAATAGATGCAGACTGAAGCTGAAAACTGCAGAAGACCCGGAAGTGGCTGAATAATTCAAGACAGATAGGAGAAAGTCACATCTGGGAAAGACACAAAGCATTTAACTCAAAGCAGACAGTTCAGATATAGATAGTTCCTTTTTGGCTGAGCTTATTATGCTGAACAATGATTATTTGACGGGGGTAGGACACTTGTTGGCTTTGGTTGTGCTAGGATGCCCACATGTGTGTCTGTTCACAGGGACAACATATTTCTTTTCAAGTGTTCACACTACAACCATTGACAGAGGTGCATATTGATGTGACTTGTAAGATGTAAGTCACAATTTGTCATCATAATTCTCAAATTAACACATTAGAGCAATCTAAAATATACATTTCTCCAACAGACCATGAAAATCAGATGCCTACAAGAGCCAAGATGAGCTGCAAAACCTGGATCTTACTGCATGGACCCCAAAGCCTGAAGTTTGAAGTGTAGCTATAGCAAAACACATTGTTCTTTCATAAACAATGCAGGGAGCACAACTCCGAGAAAGAGGGCCAGGCACAACTCTGTAAACAGACAGAAATAGTCAAGCATTCCCATCAGGCTAAACAGGAAACCCAGCCAATTAGCTGTTTATTCGGAAACCGGTTTCAGAGGTCAGGGGTTGTGGAGAGAGCACTTCCTGGACAGCCATCAGACAGACAGAACAGTGTCCGGAAGCAGGTGACAGCCGAGGCAAAGCAGAGTGCATCTTTTCATCCCCGAAAGAAAGTGAGGCAGCGACTCCATCCTGCAAGTCCACATAGTGCAGCACTGGCTGAATCACTCCTGAGGTTTTGGTTTACCTGGGTTGCTTGTTTCTGCACGCCATGAGACACTGATCAGAGGCCAAATTGGCCCAATCTGCCTTCAAGACCTATCAGACGTACAACAGCACACGCTGCTAATTTAGCTCAGACTACACCATGGATGCTATCTTCAAACCGTTTTTATCATCTCTTATTCACTTAACCCCTTCAGAGCACAAAGGGGTTTTAAGAAACCAGATGAGCTAATTCAATTTATCCAATCATGCAAAAAAAAAAAAAAAAAAGAGAGCGGCCACATGTCAGGCTTCAGGATCTTCTTCAGCCATTTTATTTAATTTAGTTATGCAAAGATCAAAAAGCTTAAAAGGTCATATGAAGAGGGTAAGGTCAAAAGGAAGAACAGCTGCGAAATTGTCTTCTACTTTTCTCTCAATCTGCGCCATGGTTAAGCTTATGGCAAGAAGAAAACTAATTTGATCAATAAATCAATCTGCACAAAAAAGAGATGAAGAGGTTTTTTTTAGGTTTCTTGAAATAATAAAATGCATGATATTTCTCATATAAAAGACATATTTCACAAAGTACTACCCAGTGACTTTCTCAGGTGAAATAAGTTTAAACTGTTATGATGAACCTCAAACATGAAAGTGTGCCCTTAAGGCTTGGCATGACGTTGTACCGTATAATTGACTCTTATTTTGAAGTAAAAAGGAAGGACGTCTTTTTCTTCATTTGTCCTGTTGTGTCAGACTCAAATGGTTAAAGCTTCAGTTAAATTGGCACAGAAGAAGAATCCACGTCTCCAAAAAAACAAATAATGACAGACAACCAATCACAATGAGAATATTAAGCCTGGCTAATCGTTAGCTGCTAATGATGCTAAAGTTAGCTGCCGCTTCAGAGGCTGATCATGAAAACTAAAAGCATGTTTCACTGTTAATTATTGATCACTTCTTGTTCAGAATCAAATATAAGCAGAAGGAACAAAAGTGGATTTTCTGCGCTTTTTCACCACTTTAGAGTGTGATTATTGATTATTTATATCAGAATATTACTCTGTACTGATGGCACAGTTGTTTATTTACAGGCAAGTATGGTTGCAATAGTACGTCAGTCACAATTGTTTAACAACAAATTGATTTCAAATGCTGAAAAAGATGAGAGGTGTTTTCAAATGAAAATAAAATCCCTACAGTTTTCCTATTAATCGTATTGGGAAAGAAATAAATCCACGTAAAAGCCAGAATGCTGTAAATCCAAACACAACAGGATGTCCTGTGAGTTGGTCCTTCACACTGTGAGTTCGGTGTCTGTATGCTTTCACTCTTCATCCTGCTTCTCTGCCAGACAAACTTCAAAGTTATCTTTTTTTTTTTGTTTTTTTGAAAGCATTTACAGGAAATACTCCAGCGTGGTTTGGCATTTAGCGTGGGATATTGATGAGAAACACTTGAGTAAAAAGCACTGATTTCAAATGGTCTTTGTTGCCCAGTAAATATTTAGCTGGACTCTAACGGAGAGCTCTGCCTACCCCGATGGTTCCACAGCAAACAAACAGAAAAAAGGGTCACAGAAAAGATGTACGTACTAAAGATTCATTAATTGAGTCCACTCTTTCTTCGTTCTCCTTTTTTTCAAAATGTGCTGAAACTCCAGCAAAATTGTTTGCACTCCATCATGATCAATGCAAGTGTTAAAGCCACCACTATATGCACTAGCTTCTCTCCAATATGGTATTACTGTTTCAACAACAAGTTACCCTTATTGACTAGTTAGTGAGTAGCGTTCCTAAATAAATGACCTGGAGATAGCCAAACCCAAACCAAAGACGGCCAAAGTCTGAGACAAACATCATTTGTGGCTTCCTTGCAATCATGAGAGTGAAGAAGACTACTATAACACCAAATCTGAATATCAGGAGGATTTATACTCAGAACTGAGGTTAATAGTGCGCTGAAGATTTTATATAAATACTCAAGAGGAGTCAAGGGTCAAGTGTTCAGAAAGTTCACACATTTACAAAAATCTGGAGGTTTATTTTCACTACCGTGCACTACCACAGGTTTTTTTGTTTAAATAGACAGAGTAACTTGTCTTGAGACACTTTATGGGTGTCGTCTCGTAATCAGGAAGAAGCCTCAGGGACACCTGCTGAAGAGCCAGTCCGCTGACAGAACTACCATGTGCATGACTGAATCAACAGCATATAAAACAGGTCTACCGTTACTGCCTTTCTCTACTTATTTTAGTCCCTTGGATCGTGAACAGCTGCAAGTACTTTTGGACACTTGAAGATTAGTCAAGGTTGTGCTTTTGTTTTTGACTGGCTGTACAGCCGGAGTGAAGAACTACATTTTATGGAAGTTACTATCCCTTCTCCAACTCAACTGAATTACCTCATCAGCATAATTCAGATCCGCAGAGGTCTCGTAAAGATCAATTCATTCGATTCAGGTGTGTTAGAGCGGGGACACGTCTAAAAGTTGTGGGATGATAGCAGTCGGGAACTGGAGTTGGCATCCCCTTTGGTCTCTGGCATTGTGTCTCTTTTGCATTTAGCAAAGAGACACAATGACCAGCATCTCCTTGCAAAGAGGCAAACATTGTTTTTGTAAAGTATCAACACATAGATAATTCTAAATATTTATTTGCTTTTACGCTTCCATTTCTTTTGCGGAGAAAATAAAATTATGCAGGATTGCTCCAACAAGCAATCTCTTGGCCACTTAAACACTGATCTAACTCTTTGAGAGTAAAAGACTGAAGCAGCTCAGGTTTTGGTGTGACAGCGGGAAAAGGGAGCCCGTTGGGCTGGTGTGTAAACATCAATTTAACTCTGAAATGGTCCCTTACCCTCAAGGACCTCACGCAAAGGGAAAGACAAGAGATCCTTAAAAGAGTTGGTAACATGGCAAAAATCCAGTCCTGGTTTGGAGACCAATGGGAGCCACATAATGAGAGTGATTTCAAATAAGGGTCTCAAAGAGTCATTACTGAGTTAAGCTGGGCTTAATTGGCATGCTGATTTGATAATACACATGCTGGCTTGTGCCATGGCAGTGCTTAAGTTAATGTAAAATATAATAGAAAACCATTGAGCCCTGAGGGGACAGATTCTGCTGAAAGCAATTTGATTTGGTCCTTGAACACTAACAACTCTGCATTGTTTGTATTATAACAAAAAAAAATGTACAGTCGGTTTTTGTCCAATTTTCCTCTTTGGGATTTTCCATTTTAGCAGCGAGGCAGGACTAAGTGGATACGTCACTATTTAAGAATATAAACACATGACTCAAAGAGATGAGGAGAGGAGAGAGAATCAGAATTTTCATTGAAACAAAAAGAATGTAATGTTTGTCATCTGTTAACTATCAGCTTAATGGATTTGCTGCTAAGACGTTTCATGTCTCATTTTAAATAAGATCAACGAACTGAAACTGGGGAAACTACACAGCAACATATCATCATCATATACATTAGAAATAATTCATGTTGCAGCAACAGGCAGTATCTCTGTTGGTGTCTTACAAATGTACATTAGATGAGAATTTCTAATCATTTATTTATGAAAAACACAATGTTTGCATTAGATTTAGTTATCAAGTGACTTCAAAGCTCTAAGCATACAGAAGTTATATTATAACGTTTCATGCTAATTTTCATTAACGCAAGCCTGGATATATTATTCTCTCGTGTAATAAAGTAGATTAATAAAATAAAATGAATTATTCTGCATTATTGTATTGCCATTAATATGGTAGCGTATTGTCGTTATGCCAATGGAATAAAATACTCTTTAGAAATAACACTATATGCCAACTGGCAACTGAATATTATAATCATGGATAATTGATGTGTAAAAGTAAATTGTTCTTCATGCAAAGTGGAAAACACATTGAAAATAGGAAGGAAAATGAAACCTATACTAACAATGAATCTTTTTTAACTTATAAAAGTCCAGTTCCCTGTTTCACCAAAGTCCCTGTTAGTACAAACGCGGTTGTTAGAAGTTGTTTTGCTGCAAATTTCCTGTCAAGCTTTTATGTTGTCATCAAATGAAAACAAATGGGATGAAATTACTGGATTTGACTGCTTTCTTGGTCTGAAGCTGTCTGTGTCCTGATTTATGGGGGTTCATTTTTATTTCTGCAGTATTTTTGTCTTTGGCAGCTTCTGCATATCATCTGAAAGGGGGGGGGGGAAATAATGTCGCTTCATTTAGATGGAAGATAATATGTTATGAATAAAATGTTTCATTTTGTCTCTGATGACTGAGGTTTTGGCTCAACTCGGTGTGGCTTTTGCGTCCTCGTATAGTTTCGGGAAAGTAAATTGAGATTTTACAAAAATGGCTGTCTGCAGACTTTGAAGGAAAAACTGTGAGAAAAAAAAAATCATGATGGCGGGTCACTTAGAGCCAGCCCAGTATAAAAATAATCTGCTGCAGATGCAGAATATTATCTTATTTTGTTTGGGTGAACTATTGTAGAGTGGCTACTGCTTTGGTTACGTATAATGTTTTTTTTCATTGCACTATAAATTCTAAAAACTGTTTTATGGACTAAACATCCAGTTCACTCATGTGAAATGAACTTGTAAAATCTATGGCGCCTTGTGAAAAGTGGTTTGCATTTGTATTCAATCCCTCTGAGTAAATGCATTGTGGAACCAATTTTCTATTAACCAGCTTGGTGTTTCTCAACAATTATTCCCTCCCGTCTCAGAAATTCATAACAACGTTTTTTCTCAGACACCTATAACAAAAAATGCTGATAATCAAGAACCATGCCAAAACTTCACAATTTTATCACAGTTTATCAAACAACATCCTAATAAAAATCATTTGACGTTTGTGATACTCCTGCTACTAACGTTTGCAACGGTCCATATAAAACATGCATTCTTGTCTTTCATTGTTGCTAGTGGACACATTTGAAGAGGGAGGCACACAGAAGAGAGATATGGAAGTGCATGAGCTGAGAAATCTCTCAGGCTGGGAGGTGGTTGTGTCATCTTTGCTACAATGAGTACTTTATAAGAGGCCTCCAGACTATGGAGGGCCATTCAGCGCATTGGTGCATCCAGAAAGCTTAACCCTTTCGTTGTTAGAAAGACAGAGCTCTACCTATAGCCTGTGGTCCTGGGAGCCCTTTGCACCCTGAGCCTTTCCTCGGAGAGTCACGACACCGAGCGCAGCAGAGAGACTAAATGCCCTTGAGCACAACAGGCACTTTAGCAGCAAACACATGTCAAGATGTGAATGTGCCCATTGTGCCTGACCCACCAGAGGGCTTGTAGCAGCAATAAGGGAACACTGCCAAGCTGAAACTCCCATTTACCGCCTGTCATGAAAAGGAGCATCCATGTAATTGAATGCCAAATATTTTTTATGAAATCATTCTGCATAGCCTAAGTGATTCAGTTATTAAACAAGGTTTCAACATGCATGAAGGAGGAAAATATTAAACGTGTTTAAGACAAAATCTTGATATCCTTGGTTATATGAACTTCTCATGACTCATAAACCCTTTTACATTCTGTCGCACAACAAAAAGTCAAACGCTGATTGAATTTGATTAGCATTTTTGCTAGACAAATCTATACCAAGCACCATAAAAATTTTCTAAAAGAAAATTGAGACACTTTTCATTTTTATTAATGAATAATTTGTTATTGTTTATATTCAGCCACCATTACTCTTATACTCTCAGTAAAACCTGCTGCAGTCAGAAGAGACAACCTCAGTATGACTCCAGGTGTTCTTGTGAAGGACTCAAAGGTGTGTTTGAAGCCTTAGAGAAAAAGCTGCATCACAACACCAAACAAAACAGCAGACAGGACATAGATAAAGTTGTGGAGATGTTAAAAGCAGGGATGGGTTATAACCAGCTAGAGTGAGTTTTGAACATCTCACTAAGAATTGTTCAAGAAGCTGCAGAAAACAACAAGTGGAGTTTGATTTTAAAGAGTAATGCACAATTAAGACATAGCTATCCACCTAACCATTCAAGCTGGGTAAGGAGAGCATCAGTCATAGAAGCAGCCAAGAAGCCCTTGGTAACTCTGGAGGAGTTGCAGAGAGCCAAAGCTCAGGTGGAACAACCTGGATAACTATTAGTGTTATGAGATACAGCTAATGCTTGTCCGAGTTTATTTGACCCACTTTCAGGACAAACATGCAGGAGGTAACAGATGACTGGACACTGGGCCAGAGGCTCATATTCCAGCAGGACAATGACACTGAACAAATATCCAGAACAGAATAGTGTACATTAATGGCACAACTAAAGTCCAGACTTAAATAATTTTTTGAATCAGTGGCAAGACTTGAAATTTATTTGTCTAATCTGCAGCTGCATGTGTCTGCAAGGTCAGGGATGCTGAATCCAAATGCCTGTCGAGTTTTTCAGAATTTTATTTTTCAAACATTTGAATACTACGCAAAATATTCTTCCCACTTTACAGTTGTGCACTGCTTTGTGTTAGCCTATCCAAAACAATACAGAGAAGTGTATGGCTATAGAAACACAAAAATGTGAAAAAGGTTCAGTGGGTACAAATGGTTTTGCGAAGCGCTGTAGTTCCCTGTCCTGATGCTCAGCATAGTGAGCGTGCCTCTGCATCTGATATGTCCAACCACTTATTACAGAGTGCGCTGCATTGTGCCTGGGTTAGCAGGCCGGGCCAGGGAGTTTGGCGTTGTGGTTGCAGGGTGTGCGTGCGGATTTAAGATGCACAAGTGTGTGACCTATCAGTTATTTTTATGGAAAGTGTGTATTTAACTCTGTGTGTATGAGCAAGTGGCCCAAAAGCTGCCAGTCTAAAATTAAAATCCGGGTTTTCAAAATGTCTCTAATTAGAGAGGGGAGCACTGGGGTCTATTTTGAGAGCTGTGGCGGTGCACGCCCTTCCCACATGTGTGTGCACACGCCAACTAACACACATCCACATTTCCCCTGCTCGCAGTAAGTCTTATTAGACAATCCATTACGTCCTGCAAACAGAATGTGTCCATGGAATGTGTTTCTATACACAATTTATTACAACAGTACAACCAGTGGCCTTCAAAGACATAAACAAGTAGCTGCCACACAATATTAACAAAAGCTGAATCACAGCTGCTTTACTGTAAAGCTTCAAGAAGTTATTGCAAAATGTAAAGTCCTAGATTCATCAAAACAGCCCAAACTGGAAGGCTTATGGCTGCAGAGCAGGAACACAAAGGCCAGTTTAATCACTGTCTAAAGTGTTTTTACAATTTTAATGAGGCAATTTAGTGCATTTAGCTGTTTGAGAGAGAGACAGAGAGAGAGAGGAAGGAATGTGGTGTATGCCTGGCTAACATTGTCTCATTGTTCTGTGTCATAACAAGGCTCTGTTTTCTGCTCCTGAGCAAAGGTGGCTGGGAAATATGGCTGCTAATTTCTATAATTGTTTTTCAAAAGGTTGTCTAAACACATTTCTGATCATTGTTCCTTTCCTAAAATGTATCTAATGAGGAACAAAACACTTTGTTTGTAGCCATTTTTCCTAAATCACAATGACCCTGTTTGCTACCCGGCAACGAGTTTCAACATCCAGCGCGTACCGCAAACTATTAAACAACCAAGATAGATGTTACAAGAATATGGTAGACCAGCATGCTTTCCAGTGACTGATGTGATTACGTATTGAGGAATATGGGATTACATTATATCTACAAACAGTGGGTTATTGCATCCGCAGAGATTTTAATAAATGGCCAATGTTTCATTTCACAACTGGCTCTGCCCCTCTGATTGGTGCAATAAACCAAAACAGATAAAAGTGAATGTGGCAAAGGACTTTAAAATTTTGCAATCTCTTGCCATCTTCATAAAATCACAACTAAGGACACACATTTATATGCAACACATTATTTATTGCATATCTTGCTGAATTCATTAATAACATTACCTTAAAAATCCTAACAAGTTCTATAGTACATCAAGTAGTTATTCTTCAGCCATTAAATGGACAAAACTAGTTAATTTCTCACCTTACTAAAATAATGGCCTAAGTCTTTTTTTGTTTTTTTGCCAAAAGTTTTTTTTTTCTTTTACTTTTTTTTTTTCAAAAATCACTTTAGGCAAAAAATAACAATAATAATAAAATGTATTTGTATTATAAATGAGTTTGTATATTTGTATTGGTATATAATACATGTTATTATAAGTTTGGATTTAAAACACTGTATTTAGATCATAACGGCGCCTTCATAAAATGAAGTTACTACACTGTAACAATTGCTAAAGAATGCTCATATCAGAAAGAAGCCCACACAATGCAGCCGCAGGCCTCCCCAGAACAGACATTATCTCAGCCTGTATTCCTGTGTTGTTGACCCCGAGCAGGAACTTTACGGGCCGCTGTGGTCAGACACAGGGAGAGGGAAGTTAGCGCTGGCAAAGAAACGCCGAAGTCAGGCATTTTTGGAGTAAGATAAGAAGAGAGCGGTGAGAAAGGAAAAACTAAAATAACACAAAGCCACTTGGGGGGGATGAAATTACTATGACAACACGCAGCTGTTTTTGCCAAGTTTTGAAATATGTCAGCCGCCCAATCAACAAACACAACAAGGTGATAAGTGAAATATGCTTTCGGCATCCAAATATGCAGGAAGCTCCGGTGCTGGGGACTGGGGGCGTGCGCTGGTGTCCCACTGTCTGTGGTCTTCCTCCAATGACCTGCATTGGCATAATAAAGTCCAGGGTTTGTGTGGCACTGGCAGGTGCTGCTCCAAGTATCCAGTGTCAGGCCTTTGTTTGCTTTTTTGATTTATTGCTCACCACTGATCTGCCTAACATGTGCAGAGGAGAGCCTGCTGCCCCTTCCTCTCAACACCTTTCCACACAAAAATAAACCTGATCGCTGCAGGAGTTCCAGCTTTCTGCCCACTATTGGAATTCTCTCCGCTGATAAGAAGAAGGCCTGGGACATTTTGTCAACATCTCAACACGTATGAACCAAGGATAAACCTTGAGAGCAGATGCAGGCTCCTCAGTGGCACAGCTGAGAGAGTGGCGATGTGACTCAGAAGATAAAATGGTTTTGAAATACACACAGAGATGTGCTGTAGCTTTTAAATCACACTGTGGTAATAGGGAGGGGGGCTTTGAAGTGACACAAATGCAGAGGAGTCACCAGACGCAGAACCAGAAAATGAAAACATTAGGGTCAACCACAGGGAGAAAAAAGGAAAACAGACATATGTGATTAGATTAGATTTATAGTGCCTTGTAAAATTATTCAGGTCCCTTAAACTTTAATGTGAACAAAGAACCAATTTCAAGCTATTTTATTAGGATTTTATGTGGCAGAAAGTACAGTGGAAATGTGGTCAGACAATGCTATTCATGGATTTATCTTTCATTTTATTTGATGAGAACCTACACTTATTCACACAATTTTTTATATGAGTATATCTAAAATGTTACAAAGAAAATGCAGCTGGAAGCTACAGTACCTGGATACAATGACACATGGCGTGCTATTAGCAGGCATCTGCAATTTTCTTTGGCGCTGACTGACTGTGAGTGGAGATAAGGAAGATTGTAGGTGGCAGATTTTGCATTAATACTATGACAATTTCCACTGTGCACATTACTGCGTGTTAAAATATGTTTGGCGTTTGAACAATTAGTTCCAAGCATTTTTAGAGGGTTCTGAAGTAGGGCTTAATGAAGAAGTCGAAGAAATATAATATGTGGTTTTTAAAATCTTCCACAAATAAAATCTAAAAAGTGTGATTGTTGGGAGGTGAACATCCTCGCTTTTCTACAGCGACCTCTAACATACTTTCTTTCTAGATTGCCCTGTGTTTATTTCCATCCATCTTCCCATCAGGTCTGACCAATTCTCCTATTCCTAAAACATTTGGGGTTGTAATGTAATAAAATATCGAAGCGTTAAGGTGGCATGAATAGTTTCACAAGGCACCACATAAACAAAGCTCCACACACTGTCATAGCCTTCATTCTCTGTTGCTTAAACTTTTAGATACTTTCTGCTGTAATAATATGTCATAATAACTTGCTATCCAAACATTGGCCACATTTTGTTTCAATATTTCCTTGGGGAATCTGACTGAAAGTTAGTAGTCGTGGAAGCTGTGGTGTTTAGCCGCGACAGAGATAGTGGAGTGTAAAATGTCGACATTCTGGAGAGACTGAACTGAAAAAAAGCCAGCTTAACCCGAGTTTTAAAAATGACACCCATCCACAAACACCCTCTGGTTTTCATAACTTATATGTGGTTAAAATCAGTCAGTGAAAACTGAAGACAGGGCAAACATATTAAACATTTCTAAAAGAAAAGAATCCTGCAAAATGCAAATGTTTATCTATGTTTCCGTTTGTTCTGCCTCTTATTACAACATATTGTTTTAGTGATGCTGTTTAAAGTAGCAGGAGGACTTGACTTACAATCATAGGCGTAAATCCCGGAGAGGGGCAATCTTGGAAAAGTTTAGAATTGTCCCCCCCCAAAAAAACAATTTATAATTGAAGAAACCTTTGCATTTAAATGCAATAATATTAAATAATAAATAATATCAATATGAAAAGCCAAAGGAAACAAAGAACGAAATAAATCTGCCATTTATCTCAGAAAAAAAATAAGAATTAATTTTTAGGTCCCCCCTACCATTATTAGAACAATGGTTCAGTCCAAAGTGTGGGCGGAGCAACAGCAGCTGCCAACAGCACAGGCTCCTTAGAGCCACTGGAGTGAGGAGCTAGCTGTTAGCTGCTAGCTGTGGCTCTGCAGCACAAACATAAAACCCTACAGAAAGTAAATACTTAAAGCAAAAGACATGTAACACCTTTTATTTACTTTCCCTGCTCAGTGGGAAGAAACACATTAACAATGTGCAGTTCGTTATTTTCTTACTTTGACTAAATAACGATAAGCTGCCTTATTAGCAAAACTGCTACACTGCTTTCATAGACTTCAGCTTTTTTTGTCAAAGGTAGCAAATATCTCATTCATATTTAACTTTTTAACTTTTAGTTAATTAGAAGAGTTTGAAACTGGAGGGAGGAGCTGAGCAAGTGGACCCGGAGCCGAGAACAGAAGAGAGGACAGATGGAAAAGAAAGAAAACTGCCTTTATTTCTCACTGTCTTCAAGGTAGAGCCTTTAAAACCATCATCCATCCATCCATTTTCTAACACCCTTATCTCTAGTGGGGTCGGGAGCCTTTAAAACCACAAAATAAAATCTGAATATTTTTCTATATAATCCCTGGTGCTTTAAATGTTATGTTTAAATTATAATACACCCCAGATATTCATTTCTATCTACTTGTTGGTTCTCCGTCACCAAGGACATGGCAAAACTAAAAATGGCTTAAAAGTAAAGCAACTTAAGTTATAATTTAAATAGCCCATAACTTGGATTGGGAGCCATTTCAATAAATCTATGTCTATGAGGAATTTTATTAAGAGGAAACTTGTTTTTGTGTAGAACCTTAAATTGTTTGTAAAGGTGTAGCAGAGATTAGATCAGTGAGACTGAACGAAACTCGTATAGAAGCAACATTTGAATTTTAGTTTTATTTCTCAATAATTTGCTTACTGAGAATAAAACATGTTTGATGTGCCTTACCAGTCATTTTTGGTCCTGCAGCTTGAATGAACTTTTTAAACCACATTTTCCGTTACGTTTCACTGTAATTTTGCCGACACCCCAAAATTGGTCTGAAGAAATTTTCCTGCTTATGGTCCCCACCAATAATGAGATGGGATTTACGCCCTTGGGTACAATCTGGACAGGTTATCACTAACAACACTGACACAAATGAGATAAAACAAATAAAAAAATAAAACACAAAAAACCATGCACAGTGCTGCTGAAGATCAATTTCAAATAACCACTTAACCTGCAGGAAGATCCTAGACTATAAGAGGAACGCAAGATTAAAAACTGGCAAGATAAAAAACAAAAAAGTAATCATGAAAGGACTGCTTAGTACAGTTCAAGTAGGTTGATCAATAATTATTTCATAATTGAATAGCAGTTAAGTCATTTTATCTGTGTTCTCTACTGCAAATTAAAAAAAAAGAAAGTATATGTCAAAAATTTGGGTTATCTGCAACCATTTTTCAGTCAGTTCCCTGTCTGGGGAAAACTGCAACTGGGATTGCTCTCTGGTTTTTTTTTTTTGTTTGTTTTTTTCTTGCCACTGTTCCATAAAAGCATTGTGTGAAATGAACAATTAGCAGTTGTCCAGTCGCCAGGTTCTCATACCTGACCTCAGGATCCCTGCAGCTCCTTTAGGGGTCAGAGCAACAGAATAAAGGGTATTGAATAAAAATACATGAAACATTTTTTTTATACTTGTATTTGTAAAAATAAATAAACACAATTTCCCTTCCACTTTACAGTTCCTACATTTCATTTACTATGTCCGCCACACAAAATCCCCATATAATTAATTGATTTTGTGTACAATAGCATCAGAAAATGTGAAGGAAGTTAAAGTGTCACCAGTACTTTTGCAGGGCAACATAACAGCCAGAAGTGTGATGTACAACTGTTCTTTTGCAGCCTCAGTGGTTGACGGTAAAAATATATCTGCGCTGCCAGGATATTTTCGCCTCAATCCCATAGAGGCAGACAACACTCATGTTCATTCAGGGCTTCACTGCAGCTGTCTTGAATGAACAGGGCACGGTGACCCCCCACCCTGAGCATTTGTGCCCACTCATTTGGGTTGGCACCCACCGGGGCCAAAGCTATCAGTCACTGGCGACAATGACAACTGAAGTATGCACGGGGAGGAGTTCGGTTATGACTTTGGTAAAAGCCACAGGAAGAAGCACAAGCCCATTCACACATGAGCTGCCACTGTACATTCTCTCCATTTGTCTGTTATCCATTAAAACATTAAAACAGACACAGCTGCTACCATGGGGCACTGAGAGAGTCTGTTTCCACTGTGATTTCTAAGTAATGGCTCTAATGCATCAAACCCCTATTTATCTCTAGACAAACATATTTTTATGATTAAATTAGCACAGTGCCTTTGCCTTATAAAGTATTCTTACACCTTGTGGTTTATGTAACAGAGCAATAGAAGATAGTCCAAGAGTTTCTGCTAAAAAAGAAAATTGCCCTTGGTTTAAACAGCAGAAGACATCGAGTCTTTGAGGTTTCTATAAACTGAAAGACGAGAATCAGCTGAGAGACCTTTGGGAACTCTAGGGGAGCTGCAGCGATTTACAGCTCAGGTGAGAGAATCTGTTGAGAGGACAATAATTAGCTGGGCATTCCAGCAAAAAAATTGGCTTTGTGGCAATGAGAAAGGTGCTGTTCAAAGAAAGCCTCAAGACGTTTGCCACAAGCCGTGGTGGAGACACAACAAACGTGGAAGAATGTGCCACAGTCAGATCAGAGCCAAATTTGAACTGTTTGGCCTAAATGTGAAATGCTAAGTGTGGCAGAAAGTTAACACTGCACATCAATCCAAAGAAACCGCAGCGGTGGTGAAACCCGGCGGTTGCAGCATCATTCCGGGGGGTCGTTTTTCTCCTCTGGGGACGGGGGAGCTGGTCAGAGTTGATAGGAAGATAGACGGAGGTAAATACAGGGCAGTCCAGGAAGAAAACCACTTCACATTCAGTCCAAAGTGCTACTTTGCATCGGTTTATCGAGTAAAATTCCAACAAAATGCATCGAAATTTGTGGCGGCAATCCGAGAAAATGTGTTGGAGTTCATGGGGTATGATTACTTTTACAAGTCGCTGTGATTGCTGTTCCTTCACTTTCCTCAAAAGACAAATAATAATTTGGATGTGAAGCGGCGCTTTGGAGGCAAAGTTATGTTGCTTCTAGAGGCGCCTTGCCTCCTCCTCTCCTCTTTCACCCCAGTGCTGCAGATCTGTTAGTCAGGGGCCGGGGAGTTTTCAGTCTCCAGGGGCACATCCCTCTGAACCGCCTGCCAAGCTTCTCCCCGCCATCCCTCCATCCTCTTTTTTTTTTTTGGACTCCCCTCCTTTTTACTTCTTTCCCACTTCTCCTACCCCTCACGTTGAACTTTCTCCTCCTCCTCGACCTCTTATCAACCTCTAGCTTTTTTTCATTTTTTCCACTTTCACCCCAGAACATTTCTCTTCACTCTCACCCTTATATCTGCTCTTCCCTTTCCTTCTCTCTTCCCTCCCGTCCCCTTTTCCCGATGCAGCGATCTGGCTCCTTTGCAGCCGTGCATAATTAGGCCTAAACACAAGCCTGCAGAGGCTCACATCTGGAAGAAGTTTGGACATGGCAGTTTCCTACCAAGTGGACTAAATATTTAGGTTGAGAGTTACTGCATGTGGATGAACTCATGATAGAAGGAGTGGGAAAAGTAGAGGAGCTGGGGAGCTGCAGATAAAGGAAAATTGGGGACAGTAGGAGCTCATGAGAGAATGTAGAGGCGACATTCTGTATTCTCAAAGAGGAATAAGTATTACTTTGCAAAACAACAACAACAAACAAGAAGCAGTTTTAGTAAAAGTGCAGTTCAGGCTCTGTAAAGTAGGAGGTGATAAAACTGGGTTGCTCCTTTTTGGCTGGCAGGAACAACAAACAGCTAGCTAATAGTTTTAATAAACAAATCCCCTGTGGGATTTCCCATGATGCTGAGGGGCCTCAGCTGGAATGTTCACAGGGGCCAGCTGTTGTGCATTATACGAAGCAGCCGGCCCCGGAAGCCGAGGACCGGGTGTCCTTCGGTCCTCGCCTCCTCCACTTGGAAAGAGAGCGTATCTCCAGGAGAGAGAGGCATTCGTCGAACCGGGGCAGCGGAGAGCGCTCCCCTGCCGCACCTGGGATACTGTCTGCAGGCTCTGAGCAGCCTGAGGAATGTCAGGAATAACACGAACATCAACAAGAGTTCCCAGCATTCCACATCTGGAGCTAATGTCTGAATGCATCGGGAAAAACAAAACTTTCCAGACGCCGCAATTCTCGGGCAAGGTAACAAAAGTGGCGCCCCGGATTGTTTGCGCCGTGTAAACGTGCCACAGATCGCCAAGTGGCTGCACAAAAACAACCCGAGCAAAATTAGTAGGTGCGGGAACAGAAGATTATCTTCAATCACCTCTACCACTGCCAACCGAGCCATTTCGGCCTCCACTTTTCAGCAATGTGTTCTGCAGATGTTTGTCTTGCCTTTATTACGCAAAATCACAAGGCCCTATAAATGGCCTGGTGGCTGGCTCATCGCCTTCATTCTTTACCTCATATGCTTGCTGCAGTGAAATGTAATTAACTCTCTCGTGGATTTCTTCTGCGTTTTTTTTTTTTCTCTTTCTATTTTGTCACAGATGAATGCTTCCGATCATCACACGAATGTTCATATCAAGGATAAAACGAATATCAAAACACGCAACATCTCAAACACTGAAATCATAAATTGTCTAACAGCATGAAGTAGGCTAAAAGATCCCAAATAAGTAAAAAAAATACTTTCTCAGAGAGAAAAAAAAAAATCAAACGAATGTGACACAGTTGTTCATATTTATCGGTTTAGAAAGAGTTAAGCAGTTATTTCTAAGACTTTGGGATGCAAGCGAACCACAGCGGGAGCCATTACATACACTGGAAAAAACATGGAACAGGTGGTGAACCTTCCCAGGAGGTAATGGCTCACCAAAATTACTCCAAGAACAACTTCTTAAGGAACAAAGACATTACTTGCCTCAGTTAAGATCAATGTACCTGACTCAACAATAAAAAATAAGTAGAAATTGCATCCATGGGACTTTCCACGCTGAAACTATTGGTGACCAAAAACAACACAAAGGTGCGTCTCATCTTTGCCACAAAAAAATATATATATTGTTGAAATTTTCTGTGGATTGACTAAGCAAAAGATGGGCTTTTCGGAAGGTGTGCCTACCGTTCCATAGGTACAGTAGGTATAGCGCTATGGCGCTGACACAGACTTTCAGAGAAAAACAAAACAAAAACATGTTGCCAACATTGAGACATGGTGATGGTGAGGTAGAAAGCGCAAATAATGTGGGAATGAGCTACTTTTGAAGAAACTCTGAGCAGCTGTGAAGAAAGTTCTGCATTGCAACGGACCAAACCCCCCCAAATCAGACCAGCAATCTATCAAGAATGATTGTGTGTTTTGGCCCGTGTTGAGGCGCTTTTAAGTTTGCTCCAAAAGAGACCACACAATGAAGCGCCTCGTAATTAAAAATATCGAACTAGGACCAGCGCCGTTCTCGCTCTCAGAAGGAGACGGAGAGGCAGGGTGTGTTGCTGTCTTCGACGTGAGAGCCGGGTCACTGGTTCAACCGCAGACTCTGATATAAAACACTCTGAATGTGTTTCTGTTTATTCATGTTTTTTGCAGCGAAGAGTCAGCTGGACCATGTTGTGGAGGTGGAGGGCTGAAGGCAGAGGGCCTGGCTGGGGCAAATTTAAAGTGACAGAGTTGTGTCAAAGAGGCTGGACTTGATGATGATCACAGAGCTTCTTAATGCTTCACAGAGACGCATCCCTTCACGTCAACGTGAGAGTGGTTCAAGATGGAAACGTCTGACCTTACAAGTTCAGCAGCAGCTGCAGGTTCTCAGTGCAGTGCAAACTAAACGTGGAGGTGATCCAAGTGCAGTGCCTTGCAAAAGTATTCGTACTTCTTGAAAATTTTCTTTTTCTTTTTTTTTTTTTAAGTTGCAACCTCAAACGTCAGCACGTTTTATTGCCATTATATGTAGAGCGACACAAAGAAACACTTGATTGTGAAGTAAAAGGAAAATATTCTCTAAGAATTTTCACAAAGTCACCATTGGATTTAGGTCTGAACATTGGACGGATTGTGCTTTGATGTAAATTCTTCCATCGTAGCTCTGATTGTATGTTTTCCTGGCTTGTTGGAGGTGAATCTCTACCCAAGTTTCAGGTTTTTTGGATCCTCCAAAAGATTTCCTTCCAGGAATGTCCTGTATTTATTGTTGTTTATTTATTTTTAAAAAAAGACAATGCACATTATATAATCTGCCCTAGTTAACCATAAAGGCTAGTTTTCATCTGTAGTCCCTAAAGTAGTATGTAGCTCCATCTAGCTTCAGGTAACTAGCAAAACCTTTGAGCAGCTTTCCTGTCCCTGCTAAACAAAAGCATGATGCTGCCACCACCATGTTTCACAGGGCTGGAGGGTGTGTTCAGGTTGATAAGCAGTGCCAGTTTTCTGCTACTCATAGTGTTTTGCATGCAGGCCAAACAAGTTACATTTGACTCTCATCAGGACCCTCTGCTATGTTTACTGTGCCCTACATGGCTTGTAGCAAACTGTCTTTCAACAATGGCTTCCTTCTGCTTTCATTGAGGTCCAGTTTGTGGAGTGCATGACCTGCAGCCCTCTCAGAGCCACCTTCTCGGATTAATGCTCTCCTTGTCCTGCCTGCCAGTTTTGATGGGCAACCATGTTCTAGTAGTTTTACGGTTTTGCCATTTTCTTCACATTAATCAGAGGATGGATTGAGCCATATTGCTCTATCGGAGAAATTTACTAGCCTGGCTCCTGAATGTTGCACTGGGTTGCTTTTGGGGGTATCTGAGTAAAGGGGGGGAGGGTGTTTTAACAAAAAAAGAAACTGATCAATTTTGCGGAGAAATAATTTTGAAAGGGAACTGTAAGTCTGCGCATGGGAACTTTTAAGTCAATAGTGGCAATCGTTGAAAACACAGTTTTCGCCGGAGACGTGCTTGACACACTTTGCTCAAGTAAGAGGACGCAGTCTGAAAGGAAGGAACCTGGATGCACATGAGTGTGTTCAGAAGTTAATGTTTCTACTTACAGAGTGACGGTCCTGTTGGGGAACAAACTGAAGTCCGGAAGTTCAACCAGCTCCTCCTTGCTGCAGCTCACCCTCCTGCCCACAGATTGAGGGCTGTGCGCCTTGAGGCGATCCTCCGTGCAGCTGCAGCCGCTGGTGGAGGCGAGTGGCCCAGGGCAAACCTGGACGAGTCCCGCTCCGGAGGCGGACAGCAGGAGCAGCATCAGTACCAGACGCCCCGGCAGCAGAGGGATGCCAGCTGCGGGCGCAACCATTGTCCTTCGCCTGGGTCTCACCTCAGCTGCACCCCCGCCTCCAGTCATCCCATATCTCCACCATGAGGATCTCGGTTGGAGTTTATGAAAAGGAAGAATGAAGAAGCACGCTGAGCTCCAGTTAAACAAATGAATGAAGGGTGAAAGTCTTTCGCTCAGCAGTGAACTCCCATCTCATCCGGTCATTCCAAAAACATCAGAGGCGCTGATTTTCCAAATGTCCCGTTATGTCATGGCAGCCTGGGCGCACGGCTCCCCTTTGCTCCAAAAGGTTATTAAATCCAAAGGACAAGAGTCCATCCGGTGGTTTACAGCAGTTATACCAGCGATGGCTTTCTGGGTCCTGGAAAACTTGGTTGTGATTAAGGCAAAAAAATGGATTTACACTTTTTTTCAGGACTCACGGGAGTGTCCAAATTACCGTTATCTTGCCCTTTGAAAGTCAATCCACGCGCTGCTGAGATTTACCGCAGGACCCACGCACATTCATTCCGAGACGCAACTATTTCTACAGAATAGATGAATAAATAAATTTTACTGTCTTGTTCCGATGATTCTTTTCAAAGTTTTCCTCGGCTTTTTCCTCGATTCCCGGGAGGTCCCCGCACTCTCACGCACAGTTTAAACTGAATTTAATCGGGAGGGAGGGAGGGAGTGAGGGGGGGACGGGGGACGGAATGAAGTCGGACGAGAAAGGAGTTTGTTCCTCATCTGCTCCCGTCTGATTCCTCAAAATAAAACGGGGTTTTTGCCTGTATGCCTCTGTCAGTCTCCACTCAGTTGAGGGTATACTACCCAAAGTGCGCCCATTCCTTCCCCGTCTGCGCTCTTTTCCCCGCGGTCCTAGCGCATCCGGATCAGGGTCATCCCACCAGAAATCACTTCATACAGTCCCAGATCCGACCCAACACTGAATGAGGCCCTGATTGGATGATTATGTTAGGGGACAACTTCCTATAACACCTCAGACAATTATTATTATTATTATTTTTATTTTATTTTGTGTTTTTGCGCTCCACAGTAATTACATAAAGGTGTTCTGTGCTCTGCCTCCCCACAGTTACAATACATGATACGGCTGCTTGAAAAACAAACAGTTGAACTCATATTACAGAAATATACTACCACAGTCTATTACGGTTAATTTACGGAGTTACGGGTAATGAAAGCCCAGAATGTATTTTCAGAAAATTACAATATTACATAAGAGCAATGAAAATCCTTTCTAATTCAAAACTGTTGTGTTTTGATGTTGTAGGCTTGGAATAGTCCTGTCTAATCCCAAAGAAAACTACCAACTGACCAATCCAGAAGACACTGACACCCTCACAAAAGTTGCTTCCCTAAGAAGCTGACTGTTCACAGAGAGCCACATCCGAGCGGAAAGTCGAGTGGATGGACAAAAATGTGGTAGGAAATGTTGCACAAGCAAACAGCTATAACCACGGCCTGGAAAGGAGTTTTGAAGTAAAGATTGTGCAAGTGTTTGAGGAGACACAAAAGGTGGACTGCAGCTGGAGTCAATTCTTCAAGAGCTGAACGCACCAACGCATCAATGACATGGGCTTCACTTTTTACATTTATGGTTCTCTGTCATTCCTGAACCAAATGTCTTATCAAGGATGATTGATAAGATTAAAGTAAATTTCACATTTTACTTCCAAATCAAAATTCCAGAGTCTGGAGGAAAACTGGAGAGGAACGGAGTTTACACTTATTGAGTTTCCACAGGCAGAGATGATTTGGGGTGGCATGTCATTTACTGCTGCTGGTCCACTGTATTTTACCAAGTCCAAACTCAGTGCAGTCACAACATTTCAGACCATTTCCTCCTTCCTTATACCAAGAATCTTTTTAGAGATGCTGATTTTGTTTTCCTTCAAGAGTTGACACCTCTCCGTACTGCCAGGAATGCCGATACTTACTTTAAAACCACAGGCTGATCTCCTGGTGTACAAGCAACCATGGTAACGTCTTGAGTAAATGTGCAGTACAGTACAATCACTACATGCTCTCGGCCAGGTTGAACTTTTTTATTAGTCTTATGAATAGTCAAATCTTCTGAGAAGGTGCTAGAAATAATAAAATTACTAGAAATAAGAGTAAAATTATATCACCTAGTGTGTAATTAGTTTAAAGTATAGATAGCATATTTAACTTTTATTGAATTATTGAAAGGTATTGTCCTAAAGATAAGCAAATATATTGAGCCTTTAATAGTTTAAATAACTATATCATAAATAAAATAAACTAGCTAATGGGCAGAAGGAAGAAAACTGAGTGTCTCATCAGTTTTTCTTTACTTCAAGATAACTAAATAAAGTATAAGCTAAACCATGATGTCACGCAGGGAAACTAATATAACAACAAGTAGCTTTCGGAAAAAGCAAAATTTCCGCAATAAAGAACAGGGACAAGAACATTGTTTTGAATTAGCTGCCTCCATCTACAACACAGGAAGCTCTTGCTTTCAATGTGTGTCTGGGCTGGAGGAGCAAAGTAAAGTTATGAATGAATGCTGAAAGCCTCTGGTGCATTGTGTGCCTGAGCAGATCAAAGACTGTCCATTCAATCGGCGGGAACGAGAGGAAGCAAAGACTTTTATAGATAGGGTGCACTTCACTAAATTCTGTATTGTTCCTGGAAAAAGACTTATGATCAAATAGAGCACTGTAAGCGTGAAAACGAACAAAGACGGAGCTGTAATAATGCTGGTGATAAGTGTTTGTTGGCAAGGCTGTTCATTTTACAGTGTTGGAGCACACAAGACAGCAAACTACACTGCTCAAAAAAATAAAGGGAACACTTAAACAGGTGTTTAACACTTAAAGTGTTCCCTTTATTTTTTTGAGCAGTATATTTTATTTTCCACAGTGTCTCCAGATCGTCCACTTCTCAGGTCTCCCCTGCTCACTTCTGTCCACTTCACTCTACGAGTTTCTAATGGGGTTTGATTTTGATTTGATTTGAGGTCATTTTTCCTAGACTGTCTGGTGCTACCACTCATGTAGCAAAACCCCCAAAAAAACCTGACTTTGCATGTTCACCTTGTGCTTGCGTTGGTTCTCCAACTTCCTGCCACAGTCCAAAAACTTGCATCCATCCATCCATCCATTGTCTGTTCACCCTTGTCCCTAATGGGGTCGGGAGGGTTGCTGGTGCCCATCTCCAGCTACGTTCCAGGCGGGAGGCGGGGTACACCCTGGACAGGTCGCCAGCCTGTCGCAGGGCAACACAAAGACATACAGGACAAACAACCATTCACACACACACACACACCTAGGGAGAATTTAGATAGACCAATTAACCTAACAGTCATGTTTTTGGACTGTGGGAGGAAGCCGGAGTACCCGGAGAGAACCCACGCATGCACAGGGAGAACATGCAAACTCCATGCAGAAAGACCCCGGCCGGGAATCGAACCCAGGACCTTCTTGCTGCAAGGCAACAGTACTACCAACTGCGCCACTGTGCAGCCACCAAAAACTTGCATGTTAGATTAATTGGTTGGAGCCTTTGTGCATGTTGTTTGTCCTGTGTATCTGTGATGGACTGGTGGTCTGACCACGGTGTACCCCGCCTCTCACCCAGTGACCAGTCGAGGTATGCTGCAGCCCCTCGTTCAATTTAAGTATTTTGACAAAGTACAAAATTTAGTTTAAAACCACCGTATTAAAGACATCATGCAGCCTAAAAAGGTTCATATCACCTTGTTGGGGGGAGGAGAATGTACAAAAAACTGTTGCATTTCAAGTCTACTTCAACTAAGTAGAGTTTTATGTTTGACAAAACTAAGTGCAATGTTAATGGGTGAAAAGCTCAACCTTAATCTCTTCTGTCCGGGTTTCTGATAAAGCCTCAATAGAGTTGAACAAATTCAAAGTTACAGATTTACAGTTGTAATGGTCGGACAGAACAGGATTTATTTTGCCGTCACTCTAAGACAATCGGTCGGTATGAATATACCCAAACGGTTGCCAATGACACATAATGACCCCAAGATGTTACACCTGTCCATCTTGCTTTGTAGATGTTTTTCTTCATCCCTGCATGTGTTGGTAAAATAAACCTGAGTATTTGTCCAGCCTCGTTTGCCTTAGCTCTAGTTGTTTTAAACTTTGGTGTAGTTAACCTGATTCTCACCAAAGGCCAGTTTGGTTCAGTAAATATTTTCTTGTTGCCTATTTCTGATTTTTGAAGATCAGACATTTGCCTTACAGTAAGTGACATGTTGTTTTGTCTTTCCCATTTTGAAGAGTGGGACCTACGATGGATTATATTTATACCCAGGTGAAAGAGGAAGACGCATATTTTATCTTTTCTTCCACCAAAGCCCACTTAGAATGTTTTCTAGGAAACTTATCTTTATTCCCTTAATGCTTTGCTTCTTACTGGATGTCATAGACAACAGTAAGCTCATCATAGTAATAATGCCGGCCTGTTTTGTAGCAATCTCCACAACAAAAAGCTAATGCAGTGAAACCCTGCTGGCTCTGAATACAAATGGGTTTTTGTCCACTTCAAACATGTCAAGCTGTAACTAAACATAAATGTTTCAAAGTTGACTGAGATTGAGAGTGTTGCTCTTTGCATACCATGTTGTTGATGTTGTAAGAGTAGTGAAATATATGGACTTCCAGATCTTCCGAATGTGTTTGCACAAACGAATACTTTGATTTAATCCCGGGTCTACTCTGAAAGAAAAAATAATATTCCCAAACCTCAATCTTTTTTTTTTTTTTTCAAATTGAGCTCCACTTACTTTATCTTTCACTTTGGTCTGCGGTTCAGTTTTATTTTTTTTAGCTGTGTGCACAAAAAGTTCCGAAAATACAGAAGATTACTTCTGTTTTAAAAATACTTTTTGATATACGAGAGGCCTGGGAGGACAGAGGCTGTGGTGATTCAAATCTGGAGAGCGTTTCAAAATACAAGGCGGTGCAGGAGGAAAGCTTTTGAAAAGGTTACTTCTTGCAATTGGGCTTGACATGTGTTCACTAACACATTCAAACTACAGGTTCCCCAGTCATGCAAGCAGCCTGGCAGTATATAATAGTGCACTGTGCTCTGACCCCTGCAGCAGACCCCCGGTTTGTTATTCCTGTATGTGATACTGTACTCTGGAGCAGGCTCAGACAGCCAGCATGGTTACTAAAAGAAAGCACAAGGAGTAGATGGGCGCCTGTTCTGTAATGAAACAGAGGGGTGTTTATCCAAGCTGTTAAATAAGGCTTCAAGTGCAACACCCCCCTCCAGCCTCACAAGGCCCAAATCTCTCTCATCTGGAGAGCACAGTTTCCATTTTAAACATTGCGTCCCAAACTGCACATTACATCAAATTGTACTTAATGGTATCCAGACAAACTTTAATGTCGTTCCAACATTTTCTCTGCAGCCCCCAACCCCCTTCGCCCTGTATAGCTAAGCAAGCAATCTCTCCTTTCTCTGTTCCACATCTGGACTCCATCCCAGGTGAAGAATGGAGAAAGCAGAGAACACTGGAAGAGAGAGAGAGAGAGAGAGAGAGAGGTGAAACGTAGCAAGGCTTGGAAGTGCAAAAAGACAAACTATGCTAATGTTTGATTTGGGTGACAAATATTAAGAGATAGCAGTTCAAAAGAGGTATGAGCAGTGATTCCTCCAGAGGGACAGGATTTTCCTATTGTCCCACAGATGGTTGAGAGGAAATAATCAAAACATAGGAAACTTTTCTCTGCACAATTAAGAGCAACAGACCAAGTGACTGTTGAGATGAGGTATAGTACAGTATTGTGTTTCTTCCACTTCCAGCCAGGAAACTTTGTGTTTAATAACACAGTTACACCTAGTGGCATTAAATAGAAAATGGCAACAGAGACTCCCAGTAGTTCAGCTCTTGCTACTCTGTAAAAGGTTGGTTGGGGGGCTTATGTAAAATCGACTTTTTGAATCAGTAATGTTTGTGTTTTCTTGCTCATTAAATATCAGCTTCTAGCTTGAATTCTGAAAGCTCAAAATAATTTATAGTTTGTCCATCCGCTATATACTCTTGAATAACTTCTCTATCACTTTTGGCTTGTAAAGCAGTTGACCTGAAAGATGCTCTAAAAATTACACAAGGATCAAAAATGTTACATTGAAGGACAAACACAGGACATATGAAAGCTCTAATCTCTTAAGAAAAAAAGATGGTGGAGCACCATCATTTAAAAACAAGTTGAATTGTCACCATAAAACAAAAGCTTGCTGAAAAGTTTGCAAAATGCAACATTTGTTACTACTACACATTTTGACCAGGGTTAAATAGCTTACCGAGTCTACACACAGTTTCCCCAAATCCACATGGATAAAATAATTTTTTAAAAACTGTAGAAATAGCACCATCTTGTGGTAGATAATAGAATTGTGTAACCATTTATTGAAAGTGTAATATTTTACATTAAAATTCAGTGTTACGAGATGAACTAAGGTCAGTACTAATTATAACCTGTCCTAACCCACTACTGTAAACTTTACATTAATCACACTAATAAAACCTTAATGCTGCCAGACGTTATTGAGTTTGAATAAATATTTTGATTTCTCGATGTAAGGGCCTTCAGTGGAGCTTAACCTGTATGGTTGGAGTAACAAATGAACATAAGGTCAAACGCAATTTTAAAAAAACCCCAACTGTTTTAAACATTTAACTGGTTAGCTGTAACAAAAGAAAAAAATATATATATATATATATTAAAATCCCATGAGTTGCATTGACACAATTGTTGCAGTTGTGAACTGAAGAAGGCATAAGATAAATTAACCAACATAACTCCAATAAAAATGACAAGGCAGGAAATTAGTCACACATTAAACAGACCTTCAAAGTCCTCCCAGGAGAGACTTCAGGTTGTGCAACTTTATTATATTCCACAAAAAATGTGAAGATTAAAGTCCATCTCCGAGTACTTCTGGAACTGGACATGTGCTGCAGTATAACTTTGTATCACATCAACTGTCCCATGCTTACAATATGCATTTTAAATGATCTACATTATAATATCATCATCAAAAGAATATCAAAAATATTTATATATTGAAAAGATATTTTGTCCCTCTAAATTAGCAAAAGAGCCAAAAAACAAGCAGAGCCCTGCGCCCCTTGCTTTACCGATTCTTATCATTTCATTTTACAAATAAGTACAGATAAATTCAAGAAGCATTTTGCCCTGAATCAGCCATTCTCCACAACTCTACAATAACTTGGCAACCATCTTTTTTTCTAGACTTTGTCATGTGGAAACACACACAACCATTCACACACACACAAAATGAAGCAATGCTTAACCAGTGTTTGCATGAGAAAGCATGCAATCACACACACTCGCACACTTGCACAGCACCATCTGAACAACTTTAAGGCAGCATTCAGAGTTGATTAGTTATTGGTCCCTTTTTTTATTCAATCAGAAAATTCTCATCCTCTGTTCTACTCATTTTTTTTTAAACATTTTTTATACATGTTTTTTTTTAAAGCATCTGTGTTCTTAAATCTGGCCTGAGAATTATGTGGGCAAAGAATGACAGAGACCATGAAGGATGAACCATATTGGGGAAAAAAGTTCTCATAAAGCAAAAAGTAAGGCAATAAAGTGTATATTATACATTGCATTATTTGATTAAAGATTAAAGATCAGAAATTAATGTAATGTCAACCCCACAAAAAATATTTCCAAGGCGTATCGGTGAGTCAGATGAGGTGGTGCTTCATTGAGGCAAGCAGCACTCTGCGCAGAGTGGAGCAGGCGTGCAGGGGCCAACTCATTGGCGGGGGGACACAGTGGTCTGAATGGAGTTGCCTGGGCCCTGATACCTCTCTTTGGCATGCTTCTCACAATACATTACATCTCCAACCCAAAAGTGACCTCTCATCTTCAGGTTAAGCCCGCAATCTGTGCAGGTGTAGCACTCCGGATGACGGAAGGAGCTGTCCGTGATGCGCACTGCCTGTGTCCTGTGGAGTTGAATAGAGAAGTAAACATGTCAGATATTTGAAAAGCATCTTATTTTCTGTCTTCTCTGATTCGCTCTGCCGGATAAATGCAGTCTGTTCCACTTTTTTTATTCAAAGGTTCGTCCTTTTTCCAGTTCTTACTAAATTTCTTTCTGTAAGTACAATATGTTTATCAATTTCAGATGGTGCTTCTGTAAGCACCCCCTTAATGTATATTTAATATTAAATTCACAAAAAACCATACAAAAGATAGATACATAAAACAAAACCTTTGGTTCATAAATACGAATGTTCCACTGCCTCAGCAATGTGGAAAATCTCAAAAAGCCTAATTTGAGGAGCTTACATATTCTTATTTGGCATAAATGTAACTAATTCTGAGCTTTCAATGATCCATATAAATGTATTTTTCCAATTTGGAATCATGCAACTAATGACTGCAAAGAACTTGGAAAGACAAGAACTGGGTGCCCAAGTTTGAGTTTGTGGATTTTTTGTTCCACAGGCTGGTCCCCACAAGGGAAAACGCTGTTTTTGGGTCAGAGGTTAGATTTAGGACTAAGGTGTGAATTGAGTTTTGGTTAGGATTAGGTATGTAATGGTTAGGGTTAGGTTAAGGATAAGGTTTAGGCTGTAGAAATAAATGGAAGGCAATGGAAAGTCCCCACAAAGATAGCCACGCAAACATATGTGTGTGTGTATCTACATGTGTGTGTTTGGGATCATTGACCTTTCCAAACATCCAACTGTATGTATAGTCCATCAAAGCTCAAACCTGTGTCACTCACAACAGGAAAACAGTTTTCAGATTGTAGATGTAGAAAGAAATCTCTGTTTTAAAATCCGTACATTGAACCTGTTTAAAAACTACAGGTCAGAGATGACAGACATTTTTAATTTACAGGAACCACCAAGGCTCAGACTTGGCATTAAGTGGAAGCTGCTGGGACATCAGCATCATGGTCAAGTGTCTTATGGATCATAAAGATGACAAGAAAGAAGTACCTGCACAAAAACTGTGATGAAAGATTGACTGAAAACTGCAGCTGCCCAAATGGAGAAGTCAAATGTATTTGGGGAAAAATCTTTATTATCTAGCTGAAAATGATTAAGCAGTAGGAATGTTTCAACTCCAGGAGAACATTTGAACAGGAACTAAAAAGCATAGCGGAGGCAGCATCATGCTGAGGGTTTGTTTTACTGGCACTAGTGCACAGGACAAATATGAGAGCTTATCTAAAAACAACAGCTTGATGGTTCAAGCTTCCAATGATCCCAAATCAAAAGCTGATAAAGCAGGCTAACATTAAGTTCATTGAATGGTCTTGATTCCATTGAAAGTTTATGGAATATGCTAAAAAAGTTTAGCCTGTGCCAGAAAACCCACCAACATAAATGACCTCTACAATTTATGGACGGATTTATGGTCAAATATGCAGCCAGAATTAAAAAAAAGAATGTCTATATCTCCAAAAAGACTGGCTTAGCAACTTGCTAAAGGACATGTATCCATCCATATCAATGGGGATGTGTGAGTGTTTCTTTAGTTTTGACCTCATCTGGATTAGAGAAAAAATACAAAACAAACTCAAACTTATGCATCCACATCTTGTTTATAAAGTTAGTTGATTTTTTAATGTTGTATACTCCTTTAACCCTTGATAAATAACTGTTCAAATGCATTATTAAAAGTTCAACGCAACATTAAGATTGGTGTGTGAACATAACCTCTGATGGAAACCATACACTACCTCAGTGGTAATAAAACTACAGGAGGACTTACACAATGCTTGTGCCACACTTCTCACAGGTGTGGTGTTTGCTGGCTCCTGTAACAGATGTGCTCTGTTTCGGTGGGTTGGGGGAAAGCTTCCCCGGAAACCGCAGGGCTGCCTCTGAAGACAAACATAGATATAGACAAACCTGCTGATAAAGACTTTCTGACAACATGCTTTTCCAACTTTTTTTCCCCCCCTTTCAAATTTAGAAAAAAACAAAACAATTCTCCTGACTGATGTCAATCCCCCACAGAGTTGCAAATCCGCATGCTTCTAACCTTTCTCATCAGCCTCCAGCACTTCTTGCAGCATTTTAAAGGTGTTGGACTGACGAGGTGGCGTGCGTGACTCCTTGTTCTCCTGGATCATCTTGTACACCTCCGAGTTCCTGTCAAACCTTTGCATGGCAAAGTCAGAACTGGAACTACTGCAGAGGGAAAGCAGAATATCATAGACAACAGTTTAGCAAACACTAGAAACCCAAGGTCAAACTAGTTTCCACCCAAACATGACATAATCAACATTAATCCTTTGGCCTTATAATCCTGTATAAGATTTTCAAAATAGTGATCATACTGGTTTCATGCTTCTACTCAAGCAACTGAACTTTGAACTAAGATACTATTAAAATTAGGACAAAGAAATAAAATAATGTTTGTCCCTCCCACTGGTTCCACATATCAAAAGCTATCGGTAGATGTGAGTGTTTGCCGTTGGCAGGAACTGGTTGGGCAGGTATTCTCCAGTAAGGCCAGGTGTTTGGTGCCTTGCGCCTGTTGACAACTCGTCGCTCAGAATCAGTCAGCGAAACCTGACAGGCTGTCCAACCTGTTGCCACTCAGCAAAATACTTGGAGAGTTAGCCATCAACACACACGTGTTGCAGGAAGAATCTTCAACAATTCAATGAGCTCACCCTCAAAACAGCAACCAGCTTGGTTGCAGCTCAAGCTGGTCAATGTAATATCAGCAAAGGGTCAATGAAGGACCTCGTTTCGAATGCTGAATTTGTGTTTCATTATTTTTTAGAAGCATATCAGTAACAAACTTAATAAAAAAATAGATTTCCATTTAGGAGTACATGTTAAAATATTTTGACACTTATTTCTTCACAAATATCCAAATTCCCTTCTTTCAGACAATTTCTATATATTTCTATATATAAAAAGCTAATATATATATAAAGGTGTGATTACAATCAGCAATTACAAAACCTGAATATTTCATAAAACTGATGTTATGGTTTCACCAATAAATGGACACACCAAAAAAAAAAAAAAAACATAAAACAAGGTAATGTAAAATACTGACTAGATGTTAGAATTTTAATTAAATAAAGATAATTTAAAATCTTTGATATCCGTGTTTTAATAAATCGACATACATGTCGTGCACAGCTGAAATGATAAATGGAGAGGAATCTTTATTCATCTTACAATTTTGTATTTAGGCTTTCAAACTAGTTTGATTGAATTGATAAACATAAGAAAAAAAAGTTGTTGTTTTTTAACCAAGTAGGACTTTTGTACAAAAGCTTATAAGCTTAGGTTTTCTGAGTTAAACTTTTATTTCTTTTTTGTATGCTTGCTTGTCTGAATTGTATCAGCTTCAGACAGGACTCTGTATCAACATGATTTCAACAGGACACAAAAAACAAACATGCTTTGGGCCTTTCCTCTGCATCAATGAGCAGAGGTCCAGATTGGAAACAGACCTCTGAAGCACGACCTCCAAGTTTTCCACATGCAGAGCTCCACCCAAAGCTACCCATTTCCCCCTTTTCCTCTCACATTATTCTAACAAACAGTCATAAAACAGCTGAAAAACAGGAACAGACAACAAACCCACATTAACAAGCAGTCACATACACTGACAGGTGATTTAAAAACGTACAGATTTAATACATCCAAATGCACCGATACGTCCTAAACACTGAGTGGCGTTAAATATTATCACATCTGCAACAAGCACTTGCATAGATTATCTATGACACAAAGATAGTGCCCGCTGACACAAAGTTGCAGCAGGCCAAGAGAAGTAATGATAATCTAGTACAAAACCAAAACAGAGTTCAGACCGCTAAATATCTGGACCTAACTTCCTGCTGGCAGAAAGAAAACAAATCCAACTTTTGTGCTGAATTAATATCTAAATGACAACTCAATGACTCACCCCAGAAAGAAGAAAAAGTCACAGGAAAAGCACAAGTCTGCAAAAAAGCCCCTGTAATTTCTAAGTCTGTGAAACAACTCAGAACATGGAAAAATAAAAAACTAATATTATCAAAGACTTCACTCTGAACCAGACGAGACAGAAAAACAAGATTGTGAGTGAAAGGTGTGCCCCGGGCTGAAATTCATTGGCCACGCGGCATGAAGGAGGCGTCACTGCTTCTCTGATTGGCTGCAGACAAGCGGGGAGAGGCTTATTGTGCTGGCTGGGGGCTACAGACAGGGGGCCAATCAGGGGGAGAAATAATTGCTCTTTTTTGGGGAATATCAAGTTCTTGGACAGGACTTGCAGCTGCAGACATGACCTGTGGGTAGCCTGAGTTAACCAGCAGGGAACCAGGGCCAAAGCAAACTGTCCTGCGCGGTCAAAACACAGACACCAGCTTCTGCAGCAGAATGTCTGGACGAAAGGATTAGAAAAGGAACTACAAGAAACTTTTTTTTTACATTAACAAAATACATTCCAAACAAAGGTCAGGAGGCAGCATTTGAACACTGGAAAATGAGTCAAATTACAGCTCCATCAACGCCAAGGGTGCGGCTCCGAAACTCTGCAGAGTGAAACTGTACAGAGCTTCCCGAAGGCTGAACATTTTATCACTATTCATTAGTTCAGTCAGATGTTTCTACATGCTTGCATGCAAAAACATGGAAGCTGCTAGAATGCTCCAGGATGCTCATAATGAGAATAAACAGTCAGCTGCATAGCTGAAAAACAAAATCATTAAAATACATGATTCACACTGAAATTAATTCCAGTTTTAAACCATTTTCCACACAGGCCTTTCAGAGAAAGATTAGCTAAGAGTAGGAGAAAATCTCTCCAGAAAATATATTTTTAATCAAAGAGAAAAAAAAGTTAAACACAAAGACTTAAATTCCATTTTTAAAACCATATATATCTGGGCAAACAACATCATAAAGAGTGTGTTATTCTAAGTGGCTTTCACACCTGAATTTTGCAGGCATTTTCTTGACAAACACCATGAGAGATGATGAATGATCACCATCAGATGGTGTATAGTAAACTCTCAACCTTATGATAAAAATACAGAAGTAACATCCTACGATTTCAGTTTTGGCCAGGATGCCATTTATATTTTCTCATGGACTGACTGGAAATACAAGGAATCAACAATTTCTCTGCTGTTCTCACAAAACAATATTCCTCATACAGCTGGCAATGTAAAAAAAAAATCAACAATAATTATATTTTTTATTATTTAGGTTTACTCACATGTCACTTGAAAAATGGCACTGTTTTGTTTTTAATTAAATATCAAGACATTTATTTGTAATCATTCATTTATTCTGGTGTAAAAAGTATATTTTCAATACATTTAAAAAAAATAGTGCACATGGTGTTCTTTAGTTTTTTTTAACCTCATCTAAAGTTAATATGTAGCTAAACTGAGAAGCTGAAGTCAAGTTTCTTGTTTATGCACATAAAATTGGTCATTAAAGCCAATTCTAAATGATTGCTTGACTTAAGATTTGTTGAAAAATTATTTTTATTTTCCTAACAATTTTCTTCAAGCTGTTCAAATTCGTACTTCTAATTAAAAGCAACTTTTTGAATTAAATATTTATTACACTTCAAACATTTATCCCATGCAAGGCATCTCAAAGAAAGCATATTTAGAATTTTATTTATTATTTCATTAATATTTAAAAATCCAATGCTTTTTGAGAAATCGTTATATAAAACTACATACAGCCTTGTTGATCTGAAAAATGACAAGGAGTTAGAGTAATTTTCAATTGTAATTATAGAAACTTTTTAATATAAAATATAAGAACAAACATTTGGTCACAAAATGGGGAGTAAATAAAAACTAAGTGACAATATGAGGAGTGTTAACCTGCGCCTGGGGGACATGGGAACATCGCGGTCAATGGGGCTGTGAGGTGAGTAGCGTCCTGGTGGGGTTGGTGTCCTGCTGGACCCAGAGGGGTGTCTGAAGTCAGAAGGAAAAAACTCCTAGAAGAATAACAAAAAAATAAATAAAAAGGTACAATGATACAAAAGCAAGTATCACAGATTAAAGACTACACATAGACTGTGAAAACATAGAAATTTGTTTTCTCTTACACAGGTGTAAGAGCAAAATGACATTTCTCTTCTCGCAGCTTATCAGCGCATTAACTCATTTCTTCTGCGATGCCTGACAAATTTGTGATTTGTCAGAAATTAGAATTGGACGTAGATACTATACTAACAAATACTGAAGAAAGAGTGGCCTATGAGCACATAAGTGCTGTGCACTTGAGTGTCTTGTAAAGTATGAAACGTCCTGGGAAGAACAAACTTTGTTCATGCCAGCTGAAGAAAAATTATTTTTTCATCTGTTCGTGTGGAGGATGTAGAACCATAAAGAAGGGGGAGCGGTTCTGTTACGCTCATACAGAAAGCAAAATCCTGATTCTATCAGGCTCTAAACCTCAGATGACATCAGTTATAGCCTAAAAACACAGCTACATGATCCAAAAATCAAAAACAATGATAACCCAAGTACTGCATACAAAACAATAGAGGTTACACATCATCACATGTGAATGAAACATATGTTACAGTTTCATCCAGCAAAAACAATACATCATCTGACTTTGTATTTGATATCCTGAGTTTCTATTAACAACCAACATCCATCTCTGCTGTGCTGATGAGTATCAGCAGCCTGCATCAACATTTTAAACCCAGATCACCTTTTATAGCAAGAAACTTGCTTCATTCCATCATTTAGTTTTAACCACTCCAAATGTTCTGTGTTAATAGCAGTGTTGGTTTTATAAATATGCTTTTAAACCCTTTAATAGTTTTCATCATGCGTTTTACATCAGCACCAATCAGGAGAGAATGTTGATTCATTACATGAATTACGTTCTTCTACCAGAAGAGGGCGCCACATACCAAGTGAATACCATCAACTAAAGAACAATGTATCTCAACAGATGCGAATTGATGTGTCAGCTACTTGGATAAAAAGACACCTAAGCATATACTTGCATTAAGAGCAATGGTGGATTTGTTCAACTTAAATTATATCAGTATTAGAAGGTTATGTTAAAATGATAAACTACATGTGTGTACACTGAACCCCAGGACAAAGGCTCAGTACATCATTCAGGACACTTTTATTGTCAGGAATTTTACTACTATGAGGCCGTCTCCTTTCTAACTATGTCCACCTGTAAAGCTGACCAGCCATAAAAGCATTTTTAACAGACAAGGTTAATCAAATGCAAAACACATTCAAACTTCAGCTTAGAAATTGTTTGAGTAATAGTCCCTAAAAAGTAATGAAAACTCAAGAAAACATCTTGCACAATAAAGCTCAGTGAGTTTTCCTGCCTGTACAGTCACCAGCTGGCATCAGTGCTGCACAGGCTCCATCCAAGAGAGAAAATGACTCCACCCAACTTTTCAAGCAGTGCGAGACTAAAGTCGGAGCTGATGGTGGAACTCCACAGAAACGCAGTGGCACGGATGAAATGGATGATTTTTGTGGTTGATGCCAGCACCCGCTTCCAATTCAGCATGTCTTTGAACAATAGCTCTGTTCTCAATTGAGTCCAATTTTCCTCCTTTTTTTTTTCTTTCCAGAGTGGGCAGATTAGTGGTGGATGCCAGGAAGCTTTTACCAGAAACGATGATTGGGACGGCTTCCTTCAAATTTTTTCCCCCTATATAAACCCAGTAATATGACTCGGGACTCAGACAATCCATCAGACTACAAAACTACTCATTCGTTTGCTCTCCTGC
Organism: Xiphophorus couchianus; assembly: GCF_001444195.1. Taxonomy (NCBI): domain Eukaryota; kingdom Metazoa; phylum Chordata; class Actinopteri; order Cyprinodontiformes; family Poeciliidae; genus Xiphophorus; species Xiphophorus couchianus. The sequence continues at coordinate 22,072,248 of NC_040239.1, forward strand.
TGCAAAGCAATCTAAAGTTCATATACCTGATGGACACACATGCTTTAGAGACTTTTTTGAGATAGACCAACTAAAGTCCAACAGCATGTGGATATAAATCCCTGCTAATGCAAACAAGGTGAATCTTACATAACCGTGGATCTTCAAGATCTACCGTCTAAAAATGTAATATATACGAGTAAAGAGAAATGCAATGAACGCAACAATAGAAAAGCTGAAGAGTGAAAAACCAGCCACTTTAAAGGCACATATCTGTTCAATTACTTAACACAAACAGTGAAAATTGCTTCCAACTCAATGTATTTATGCATCTAGATGTGGTGAATGAAACTTGAAGTTCAGCATAAGCCCAACAATGTGGATAAAGAAGGGGATTTAAGAGACTTTGAACACTGAATGGTTGATAATTCCAGACAGATTGGTCTCAGTACTTCAGAGATCGCTGATCTACTGGGATTTTCCCCTCACAACTATTGCTTAGGTTCACAGAAAACAGACTGCCAAATTTCCAGTTGTAAGGATGAAAATGCCATGCTTATAGTAGAATGGGTAGGCTGGCTTGAGATGAAAAAAGGCAACAGTGCCTTAAATCATCAATCATAACAACCAAAGAATGCAGAAAACCATCTCTGAATGCACAACCTGTTGAACCTTGAAGCAGAAGAGATTTAGTGGCAGAAGACCACAACAGGTGTCAGCAGAACAGATAAGCTACAATTTGCACAGGTTCACCAACATTTGACAAAAGATTGAGAAAATATTGACTCATCTGATGAATCTTGACTTCAGTTGCAACTGACTTTAGCATAATCGGCATAAAAACATGGATCCATCCTTGCCTCATTCACACACTGGATAATATTAATTGTATTATTCTTTAGGGGATCTTTTTTGCATCCTTTGTGTGCATTGACACAAATTAAATCTAGTTAAACAGGCAGTGGCCTATCGAAATATTGTTTACCTTTTTCTTTGTTTTATCATCACTTTGTTACCCATCGTCTGATGACTACTCCCAACAAGATAATGCACCATGTCACAAAGGTCAAACCATTAAAAAACAAATTATTGAACATGAAAATGACTTCACATGTTCACTGTGCTTGAGTGGTGTTCCCAGTAAAGTACTATTGAGATGTGGTGGAATGGGAGTTTTGCATCACCAACATGCAGCAGCAAAATCTGCTTCAACTACCAGATATGTCAATTTGGACTGAATTCATTGAATGTTTCCAACACACTGCTAAAAATCTTAAGACTCATCTGAGATCAAAACAGGTGTTTGGGGATACAACGATGATGGATTCTAGGCTACAAACGTACTGGCCAGATTTTATTTCTCATTTTCTGTCAGAAAAACACTTATGATTGAATAAAAAATTTCAATTAAAACCTTCCCTGGGCAAGGATAATTTTGGGCAATATGATGGTACCGCCTTTACAACCAAACCTCAGTCTGATGTTTATCAAACCTTCTACATTTGAGCTACATTTTTGTAAGGAAAAATGTTCATTGGACTTGATGAAGAAGCTTCAGAATCCATGTCAGTATCTGTCCAAAGTCACTCGTCCAGTAAAGCGTTCAGTAAAAATCAACAAATTACACACAATTTTGTTTTTTTGTGTCTTTCCTACAATCCTGTGTTCCCATTAAGGGCCTGAATGTTCCTGACAAGAAAACAATAAAAAAATTTTGGCCATGATTTTTTTTAAAGTTTTTTTTTTTCCCTGATGGTTCCCTTTAGTATAATTGTAGTTTTGGAAAGAAAAATGCATGTTTTCCCACTTACTTTGAATAAAAACTAAAAGTTGCACAACCAAAGCAGGAACCTCATTATCATTAACTATTTTGCAGAATCCATCACTAGAATATGAGCCCAGTAACAGTGGCATAGCTGACTTACTGTACCTTTAAACTGTAGGAACCTTCATTACAACTACAAACATTATTGCTCCATTCAAATGTATTACTCATGGTGGATTTAAAGCTGCAATGCCTTTGAAAACTCCAACCTTGGCACTGCCTACAATGTCCCTTTGTTTATCTAGCCGCAGACCTGGGAAGGGATCCTGGCTAAAGTAGGGAAGCCTGTTTGTTTTGTTGCTTTTTTGGTCTTGGATAGCAACATGGCCGTAGATGGGAGAGAACGCAGAGGAATATCAGCCAGTTTTCAGCGGTTCCTGTGGCTGCCAAGAGGAGGAAGCTTTGATTAAAGCTGTACAGAACTGTAATCAAAAGTTCATAGTCAACAAACCCAAGATCATTAGGGCAAGTCTCTGGTATGCTGCCCTCGCTTCAAGTTGCACATCCAATAACACATACCGCTTTTTCACTTTACAACCCATGAGCATTTAGAGGAATGAGAGCACTTACATTAAAAAACACAAGTATGCTTTTATAATATGATAAGGTCTTTTACAAACAGCATTACTAAAATTAGAGGTCTCATCAGTCACATCTTTATTTTGACAGTCAGTTTTTGATGAGAAAAGAAGACGGTGACTTTGGGGAAAGGTGGAATCACATTTTCCAGTTCGTTCTGAATAAACAGATCTCAAAATGAGACAATCATGAATTCCTTTATATTCACGGTTGTAAAGAACAATTTTTAAAATAAATGGATATTTTTTTAATTTCTGTGTGTGGAGTTTGGCCCAAGAAAAAAAGACAAAAAACTTGAAGCAACTTTTTGTTTTTCAATCTCCAAAACGTTTCCATAAATTGTGGTTGGTGCTGCAAAGACAGCTGCAGAAAAGATGTTTCCTCTGTCCAATATTTATTTGAATAATCCCTTTATTTAATTAATACTCTACTCATCCATGAAAAGGGAACATGTTTGAAAAAACCAAACAGTTTCTTTCAGAAAACTATTTCAAGCTGGAATCTTGCAGTCCCCCAAATCAATAACGATGCCAGTTTGTGTGTTGCAGACTACTCAAAAGTTGTATATAGAAAATACAAGCGCCAAACACAGAGAAAATGATAAACTGTAGTAAAAGGGTGGCTGTCTGAGGCCAATGGGAGACACAGAGGACGGTGCCAGCAGATGAAACTTCAGTCTGGCTCCAAGCAAACCACTTTGCATCATCATTACCACCCTGCAGCTTCAATTACAGGGCATTGGCTGCAGCATAGGAGTGATGCCTAGAGCAGTTCGTATTTTGGGAAGTCTAGCGCTGCTGTGAGAGGGTGCGATAACTGATGATTTTGTATTCTCCACAGAAATGAGTCCAGCAGTACAGCAGGTTCTGTAGTAAATTGGAGCAGTGCATACCGTTTCCCATCAGTCTACGTTTGGTAAAGGTCTAGAATTAAGATTACGACCAAATAACCTTTACTTCATCCATTGTTACTGAGAGACTTCGTGTGAAAACTGAACCCGGGCAATGGTTGCCATTTTCAAACCTGGTTATAAGAAAAACATAATGGCTATAAAAGGCAAATCTTCACTTCAAACAACATTAACTTTTGAAATGTTACATCCTACCGCTGTATCTTTACAAGAGCCATAAAGTCCATTGCAAATATGAAACTACTAGAGCAGTGAAGTCTTGTGCACATAATAACACTATCAGATCCATCTACCCAGCACCTGATGGTAATACCAGATTATTCTGCTGGTCTTATAAACAGCAGAATGATCTGGCTGCACCCATCATCATTTCTGTTGGAGTGGAGGAACAAAGCTTAATGTATGCAAACCTTTTTTTCAGAAAATATTAGAAGGGCCTACGAAGGGCCTCGTTATAACACTAAACAAACCATGACCATTGTTGTTTGTTGGGCAGAAGGTGATAATATTAAAGGGAACCCTGATAAACACAGATAGCAGGAAGAAGATAATACTGCATAACATACAGTCCCAGTAGCTTAGACCAGCAATTACCTTCCACTGAGTTAGATTAGGTAGATGCCAAAGAGCTCAGATAAAAGCTACTTGAAACAACAAGTCAGCCCAACATACAGGGGGAAAAAAACTGCTTTAAAATATTACATTTTCTCATGAACTATTATTTTATTTCCTATCAAACGTATCCATCATAACCTCACTGCAGTGTCCAACTATTACAGCAATAAGTTCTGTTTTAAAAGCACAACAAAGTCTTTTCAAATCCTCTAAAGTATTCCACATATGAACTCTGGGAAAAGGATGACAGTTCACTTTTCAATAACAAGGAATAAAGTGTTGCAGATTTTGGGCTAAAAAGGCTAATACATCCATCTCACCCCATTCATTCACAACAACCATGCACCATCTGACTGCTGCAGATATAAAACACGTGTGTAAACTCAGAGGGCATATGAACAGTGGAAGGAACATAACATGATCACTCTACACTATGCATAAGACATAATGTAAAGTAATACGTGCCATTTCACACCTCTCTACAATTTAAATTATACAGCAACAATAATCAACCAGATACCTCTATGAATACTTAGGTCTGAGGACAAAAATCTGATAATTTCTCTGAAGACGATTGCTGAATGCTGCATCATCTCCAACAACATTGTTGTGCAAATATGTTGTGGCACAATAAGAAAATTAGGACTGTGAAGAGGAGAGACCTGAGGACAGCAACTTAAGGTTTTTCATCGTAAGTGAGTAAATAAAGATGACAAAGTCCTTCTTCTAAAAGCACAATTGAAGCATTGACTGTGCAATTTGCAAATCTGTTTTAAAGACAAAGGTTAATTTAAATAGTTTTAGCAGTGAGTCTAATACTTTGAATTTTGTTACTCATTTATGCACCATATATGATTCTTGAAGCTTAGAACAATAAATAAGTTTTGAAGTAATGTAGGTGGTCTGAGTCAGCCTCTACCACACATTACCATTAAAAATCTGAGGGATAAAATGTGTGTTTATTTACACATTTTTGGTCCCATGGGAAACAATTTCTCCAGACTTCAATGAATTTTCCCCAAACGGCTTCAGTGGATATGAAGCTCATTACACATCTGTAGCTCATTATGGACAATAAACGGTCACACAAATCTCCTTACTTTTATCAAAGAGAATCACAACATGTTCACTGTAAGAAAAAAAAGAAAGAAGAAAATCACAATAAAAATCACAATGTAAGAGACCCATGCCTTTTACTACCCTGCAAAAAAAATAAATAAATAAATTTTAAAAAATCTGAATTTGGGATATGCATGCATAAGTAAATGCTTACAACAGGTTTGATTCAAGCATGCAGCCAGCAGTGGGTTATAAATGGAAATCTCTGTGTGGAACTCAAGATAGGGGAAAGGAAAGCATAAAATTTTTAAGTAAACAAATATTAAAGAGACATACATTTCAAAGTCACTAAAAACAACTTAATCCCATCTTTAAAACTTTAAATTTTAGATTTGCATAGTACCAAAAAACAAGTTAAACCATACACTAAAAAACATGAGCAATTAAAGCTGCTGCAGATCAGTGATTAGTACGACTGACTTTGTGCTTCTTATCATGCCTTCGTAAACATGGGCAGCCTGAAACCACAAACCTTCACCCAGTCTCTAAATGAAACATCTATATTTTAGCCAGATGTATACAGCCTACAATTTTATCTGAAGCTAAAGACACACTAACAGCTTTTCTGTCATAATTTATGCATGATTCCAGACAAGTCAAGTCTGAAGTAACTGGGAAGAGATGGCAAGGCCTGTTGGCATAAAAATCTGTTAGAAAAATTAAAAAAAAAACCTCTAAAATGTACATTCAAAGTCTCAGTTGCAGTTAAACAGGTTTGTATATTTTAAACCAAATCTGGATGCAGACCCACAGAGTGAGCTGATTACAGATCTTACAGCATCCACGAATGATAAAAAGACTAGGTGAGACACAGGAAATGGTTTCATAAACAACGTGCTAGCTTCTTAGAAAGACTCTAAACATGAGCAATGTTTATTAGGCCCGAGCAGCAAAGCGCTGCGAAGGCCTATTGTATCTGTATTGTTTCTTATTATTACGATTCTGCCCCCCCAAAGAGGCGCCTTTTTGGGGGCTTTATCATATTCAAAAACTCACCAAACTTGGCGGTCGCGACTAGAAAATTTAAAAATTTTGAATTTTAAGGTTGTCGCAAAAATCGCAAAAAAAATTGCTCAACGGCGGCAACTAGCAATTTTCTGTTGACACAATGGTATGAACGTACTTCATCGTAGAGACATGAAATTTGGTACACTTGTAGAGCTCACCAAAAGACTCAGAACTTACATTTGATGTTATAAGCTAACTATCACAGGAAGTCGGCCATTTTGGATTGAAGGTCCCATTTTGACCCCGATTTTGACGTTTACAGCCTTTGCATTTGATCGAACTCCTCCTAGGGATTTTGATTGATCGGCTTCAAACTCGGTCAGTCTGATCATAAGGCATGTCTGATTTAAAGTTATCAAATTGGTGAGTTTTGGAGCATGGTGAAGGGGGGTTACCAGGGGTCAAAGTTCACCTACTCGCCATGAAACACAAAACTCTTATATTTCCTATACAAAAACACATAGAGGGACCAAACTTTCAGTGATTGATCGTCATCGGGTGCCCTACAATACCCTATGGTCAAATGATGACATCACTTAGGCCACGCCCCCTGAGAACAGGAAGTGTCATGTTTTACTGTGAACGGTCGTTATCTTAGCCCTTTGACCTAATCAACATGAAACTGTGTCCAGAGACAGAAGACATGTTGGTGTGTTGTGGATTCCAACCCCGACCGGCTTTGACATAGCAGGTGGGTGTGGCGGCGTGGCGAAGTGACCTGTAACGCCGTTTGGCTCTGAATTCCACAATTTCGGGCCCAGCTGCTCCAAACTCACTAGGATGGATCCGTATCCACCCACCGACAGGAATTCATAACAAAATTTGGTGGGCGTGGCCTAATTTCTCTATAGCGACCCCTAGGAGATTTTAAATGATCAGCCCCAAGCCATGTTTTAACCTAGAATTACGAAACTTGGTACACATGTGTATCTTGGCAGGACGTACAAAAAAGTCTCTTAGAGCCATGGTCGAAACCCAACAGGAAGTCGGTCATTTTGGATTGAAGTTCAGATTTTGACCGCGATTTTGACGTTTACAGCCTTCGTATTTGATCGAACTCCTCCTAGGGATTTCGATTGATCGGCTTCAAACTCGGTCAGTCTGATCATAACGCATGTTTGATTTAAAGTTATCAAATTGGTGACTGTATGAGCTTGTTGAAGGGGGGTTACCAGGGGTCAAAGTTCACCTACTCGCCATGAAACACGAAACTCTTATATATCCTGCACAGAAACTCACAGACACCCCAAACCTTCAGTTATTGATCATCATTAGGTGTCCTAAAAGATCCTGTGGGGAAATTATGACATCGCTTAGGCCACGCCCCCTGAGAACAGGAAGTGTCATGTTTTACTGTGAACGGTCGCTATCTTAGCCCTTTGACCTAATCAACATGAAACTGTGTCCAGAGACAGAAGACATGTTGGTGTGTTGTGGATTCAAGCCCTGACCGGCTGCGATGAAGCAGTTGGGTGTGGCGGCATGGCGAAGTGACCTGTAACGCCGATGCCATAAGTTTGCTTCTAGATTCCACATGTTTCGACCGAGCTGCACCAAACTTGGCCTGAGTGATCCTGATGTGATGCCTGAAAATTCTATGTCATCATAGTATGACGTGATCTAAGCCCCGCCCCCTCAGAACGAATGAGAGAGATCTTCTGTGTTAAACAGAATAAACAGTCCATGTTCGTCATTTGTAGGGCAATGCAGCCCTCTGGTGTCGAATTACTAAAATAATTAAACGTTTTCAGTAATTCGACACCAGAGGGCAGCATTGCCCTGCAAATGAAATACTTCGATTTTGTAATACACAGGAAAAAAGGAAAAATTTGTATTTCTAACACAAAAACTCACAGAGACACCAAACTTTCAGTTATTGATCATCATCTGGTGTCCAATAATATCCTATGGTCAAATGATCACAGCACTTAGGCCACGCCCCCTGAGAACAGGAAGTGTCATGTTTTACTGTGAACGGTCGCTATCTTAGCCCTTTGACCTAATCAACATGAAACTGTGTCCAGAGACAGAAGACATGTTGGTGTGTTGTGGATTCAAGCCCTGACCGGCTGCGATGAAGCAGTTGGGTGTGGCGGCATGGCGAAGTGACCTGTAACGCCGATGCCATAAGTTTGCTTCTAGATTCCACATGTTTCGACCGAGCTGCACCAAACTTGGCCTGAGTGATCCTGATGTGATGCCTGAAAATTCTATGTCATCATAGTATGACGTGATCTAAGCCCCGCCCCCTCAGAACGAATGAGAGAGATCTTCTGTGTTAAACAGAATAAACAGTCCATGTTCGTCATTTGTAGGGCAATGCAGCCCTCTGGTGTCGAATTACTAAAATAATTAAACGTTTTCAGTAATTCGACACCAGAGGGCAGCATTGCCCTGCAAATGAAATACTTCGATTTTGTAATACACAGGAAAAAAGGAAAAATTTGTATTTCTAACACAAAAACTCACAGAGACACCAAACTTTCAGTTATTGATCATCATCTGGTGTCCAATAATATCCTATAGTCAAATGATCACAGCACTTAGGCCACGCCCCCTGACAACAGGAAGTCTCATATTTTACTGTGAACGGTTGATAGCTTCTGCACCAAACTTGGCATGAGTGATCCTGGTGGGATGCCTGAAAATTCTATGTCATCATATTATGACGTCATCTAAGCCCCGCCCCCTCAGAACAGGAAGTGCTATTTTTTGAACTTGTAAAGTTCCATCTATGGCTCTCTTGACCTAATCAAAGTGATTCTGTGTTGGATGACAGACAGGAAGTTGGTCTCACTTGCTTTAAATTGCCAAGAGTTTTCAATGGCTGCAACGCCGTTGGTATACGTTTGCCTCTGGATTCCACGTTTTTTGACCGAGCTGCACCAAAATTGGCCTGAGTGTTCCTGGTGGGATGCCGGACGATCCTACGTCATCATATTATGACGTCATCTAAGCCCCGCCCCCTCAGAACAGGAAGTGCCGTATTTTTCCTTGGAAAGCTCCGTTTCTGGCTCTCTTGACCTAATGCAGATGATTCGGATGATGAGCTCTGTCAATGCTCGCTGCTGGCTGAACCGTGTGGGCGTGGCCAAATGGCGAATATCAGTCCCTCGCCATATTCATACGTTTGGCTCTAATTCACACATGGATCATCCGATTGGCGCCAAACTGGATATGTATGACCTTTGTTCACCTCTAAAGAGCCCAACGGGTTTGAGATGTAATTTGAATCCACTGCGCCCCCTAAGTTGATACATCGGCTATATCTCCTCGATGCATCGACCAATCTTCACCAGATGTTTTGACAGTCGTCGGGGAGCGCCGCCGAACGCATTCACGCATGTTGCCCGGTGGACGGGCGGGGAAAATGCGCGACAGCTTCTGCGGTGGCTGGCGGGCGGCGGTGCTGGAAACTGCGGCAGAGCTTCTGCGGTGGCGAGCGGGTTGCGGCTCTGGGAACCGTGCGAGAGCTTCTGCGATGGCTGGAAACCCCGCGGTGGCCAATAGGCCGGAGCGGCGCTTGCTGCGAGGGCCGCCCGAGGCTGCTTGCAGCTTTAATTTATTTTTATAATAGCCAAAGAGGAAAAATTAAAAAGTGAGGACAGTTTATCAGTCATGTTAGTTTACTTCCTTCTCACGTTCTTGCTCATAAAACTCAACAAATTGCCTCATTATAGCCATCACCTGGTATGTTAAATCATATTATTCATGACAGTTTGTGTATTTTTATGCATCAAGTTGGTCTGAATTGGTTTAACCAATCAGATCTGATGTTCCACATCAGGCATAGGTGTTGAGTATGATAAATAATTTTAAAGTTTTTTGACCAGAAATCTGCAGAAATCAGTCTGTTTGCATTTACTTTAAGTCTCATAAAATCTATAAATATGTAAAAGGGGTGTAGTGTACACCACTGTATTTATCTGCATCAAAATGTACCAAGTTATTCTGCTCAAGCTCAAATGCTTCACTAACTTTAATTAAAGACAACTATGGGTAAGTTTCAAATCCAAAATTTTAATGAAAATTTTCACAAATGACTTAACTAAGATACGCATCAAATTTTGTCCAGTTTAAAGTGCAAGTGTCTTCCAACTATAGCAACGATTTATGACCAACAAATGAAAACCATTGTTCTAAAATATAGGTGTTCTCTACTATAAAACTACAGGACATAAAGTCCTATTTCTGTTGGAATGAATACATTGAGGATTCCTTATTAATGCTGTTGCCTCGAGAACAGCTTGTGGAATGATGAATCGCCCCTCAGCCACCTTCGTAAAAGGCACCAACTCACAAAAAGAGCCCTCTCCTTCCCACCAACAGCTACAAATAAAATGCAAAAGGCCAGCTATTCCTCATGTGCATACCCGGAGGGCTGGAAAGCTCAGGCAACCAAACAGGGACCCAGTTTGCTCTTCCACTCCAGGGGAAAGAAAAACAGACAGGCTCATCAGTCAGTGGGGATGAGGAGAGGCATGCTGCCCATGGAGTGGCCACAATAGGCCCAGGCTTAACGGCTTGCAGCCCACGTGAAAAGGCCTCACTGGCCAGTCACAGAGGTCACTGTGCAGAGGAGAAAAAAACATCCATCCACTAAAACCACAGCCAGTAGCATTCCCTGGACACTGGCTTGGCTTACCCCCTCAACAACATGCCAAACCAAACAGGAAGAGCAGACCTGAAATAGTAGATCATTCAAAACCATCATCGTCAAGTAAAACATGTGCATTTGTGTACTTTGTGACAAACGAGAAACTCCAATAAAGTGCATTTATCTCAGGTTTCCTCAAGTATCAGCAAACATTTTCTTCCACAGTCAACAAGGTTTTTATTTTTCCACAGATAAACTTTTTTCTATGTCTGAATCTTTTCAAAGATTTGTTTCAAAGCAAAGACCACACAGCTTTGTAACACCATAACTTTGAAAATGGACCAACACAAAACCTTATGCTGCTATGCCTGCTAATACTCTCTGGACATGTTCGCGACATGATTTATGGAGAGGCTGACCCCATCTTTGGACAAAGTGCTTTGTGGTGATACATTTCAATGCCCGGAGAAATAAGTTGAATTTAGCAAAGAGGAAATGTTTGGTCTACAATTATCTAAAAGTGTGTGTCACCCTGACATATTTGGCCGTGTTGTGCTTGAAGGAATATTTATACAGCAACTGTTGTGTCACAGCGCAGCATCAGGCGAGCCACAAAGGGCAAGCCTTCCTAACCTCAAAATGGATCCTTAAAAACACAGACCGGGAGCTCAGACATAATGACCGAGTTATGGTTCATGTCTCATGAGAAGTCGTTTTGTTTTGGCCCTGTTCAGTGCAATCAAGATCTCATTGTGGCCACTTCTTGATGATATAAACAAATGCTCTGAATCATGACAGTCACCAAATGCCTCAGATATAATCTCAGTTTACAGAAATCTAGGAAATATTTACCTTTTGACTCAGTGATGAGCTAGCAGATATTAAAGTCTGCAAACAAAACAACAAGTCAAGCACATCCTGGCATGACAAGACAAACACCACATATGTCAAAAACCATCAATATTGGACTGAAATTGAAACTTTTTCCCCACATAGACACTTCCTTTAATATTATGCAACACATCCAAATCTATGAGGTTTGTAAGGGTTTTGTATTAAGGGTGCAGAGTTTGGTTGATTCAGGACACTTTAGCAGATCTGATACTTTCAATACTGAAGAACATACTGTGCCTTGCAAAGGTATTTATACCCTTTGAACTTCCACATTTTGATTACAATCTTCATTGTATATAGGAAGATTGTGTGTGACAGACAAATGGAAACTACTGCATTGAAAACCAGTTGTGGTTCTCCTCAAATTCACATTTTTTAAATCTAAAATTGGGGTGTGCATTGTAATCAGCCTGTTTGTTATATACAAAATGTATACAACATTTTGTATACATTTGTATACAACATTTTGTATACATACAAAATATTGTATGTATAAAAAATGTATACAAAATTTTGTATACATACAAAATATTGTATATATACAACATTTTTCTGCAGTTAGAACTGCAAGGCTTTTGGTGTAGTCTGAAAAAGTCTCGCACATCTAGATGCTGTGCTGCTAAGTTGAATGAGCAAAACATGCTTCATGGTTTGTGACAACAGAAAGTCAAAAGTAGCATGGCTATCTTTTTGTGGTTGCACATTGGTAAAAGAGGAAAAGTTGGAACATAAATACCTTTGCAAAGCACTAGATACTTTACAATATATATAAAATACATTAAGAAGTCAAGACCCGGGTCTTAAAATGCAGTACTAGTTTTAGGAAAGAAATCTTAAGCCATTCAGGTTACTATGCACATGTTCTGTGTAATGCTGCAGGCACAGTTAAATCCAAATTAGGAACATTTCACATTAAGGACAGCTTGGGAATGTCAGGAGGCTCCCTGGTGTCCATTCTGCTCCACCTCGACCCCCTCCAGTCGCCTCCCCTTTCTCTGTTCATCACACAACAACAAGCCTTGTGACACAAGGGAAAAGCAGCACCAGGCTTCCACAGCCATCACAGCCACTATTGTCAAAGGGCTTTTTCTCAAGCTATCCAACACCATGAAAATCAGGGGATCTTGTTGCGCATCCTACTCTCTCTGCTCAGGAAGCCAAGTGAAGGGTGGAAAAACCTTTTAGGGGCTTTTTCAGTGAGCTTGATCACCTGATACAGCAGGGCTCTGCACCTTTCACGCAGGACAGAAGGCCTTGTCATGGACTCACCACATCTCCACACTCATTGGGCTGCAGTGTTTCTGCCAGCCTGAGCAGCATAATGCACAATGAAGCCATGGTAGGAATCTTCCCAGCCATTTTCCCCCAAACAAGCTGCATGAAAGAAATCTACTCTTATAGAGCTGGAGTAGGAGGTTCACCGTCACAACAAGGTAGTGATCAATCATACCACCGAGTCAGGTAAAACAAAATCTCAATATATATTAAATTACAATAAATAAAATACTTGGCAACACATTAATAGATGGAATAAAGTTGGTGGCAAGGACAAAGGACCATAAGGATTCCGATGCAGGAAAAGCTAAAGACATACAAACAGATTAAATAGAAACTCCATTAATATCAAAAACATGCTAGCTTGTTTGAAAAGCATTTGTCCTCCCAAAAAGCTTTCTGATGACTCCTTCCACCAAAACGTAGCTCGTAATGTACCCTTAAGATGGCTGACTCCCAGTTCTCTCCTCCAGGATTTGCAGAAAGCCACATCAAGCTGAACCCCACTGTGGGTTTTTGAATGTGGTTTTAAATGCCAAAAAGCCTACTCTAATATTTCAGTGGGTTACTTAAGGCTTTAGTTAGAGAAGGCACCATTTCAAGCCTGACGGTAAGTCAAGCCACAATTTGCACAATTGTGCTTAAAAAGAAGATGTAGCAAACCAGCTGCTGGCAAATACTTTTTCAGCAACTAAACAAACCAATATCCCCTGGCCTAGAGTCAGAATGCTGCATGGAAAATTCCTACAGTTCCCTAAATGCACCACAATGTTTTTGTTAGATCATTCCTAGTGAAACAGAGACAGTTCACTGAAATCAATAAATCACTTCTCAAAAAGATGAGTTGTGCTTTTAAGTCGCTGAACTTTCAAATGTAAAGTCTCAATTTTAAAAAATTGATTGTCAGAATATTTAATTTAAAAAAAATTAAATAACCACTTTGATTTAAAAAAAAACTTTTCTAAGATATAAAAAGGGAAATGAGTTTATCAAAACAACTTAATTCAATTGTTGCAACATTTATCAAGCAAATTTTATCTCAGACTGTGACAAAGGGATCTGTTGTTTAAGTTATACTGACCTAAAATCACCCAGCTGAGTAAATGGCTGGCTTTTGAATCACAAGAGATAAGGAAAGACTGTTTAAATAGTGTGAACTCATTTTGACTTCAGAGCTTAAGTATAAAAGCTGTAAAAGCTGGTCTATAGCAGCTCATAATTGCCCAAAAACTATTGCTTTCATTGAGAAACATTGCAGTTACTATCAGATAACTGGAAAACACAACACAAGGGATTAATAATACTCAAATACACTGCTTTTCTTCATGTAAAAAAGCCCTCCAAAACTAAACTATCCTTATAAATTGAGCAGAAAAACCTGAAGGCACCAGGTCCTTAAAGTGAGATTCCACACTATTAGGAACTATTCATGATATATATATAACAAACTATAATGATCACCAGACTTTTCCAATTCTGCATCATTTTCTTTCCACTTTGATGGCCAGCACTGTTGTGTGCTTTGCACAAAAGGCATCTGGAAAGAATGCCTGGCAATAGTTTACTCTAGCGCAGAACAATGGTCTCATCTCTTGCTGCAAAAGATGTTTTCTGCACTCCTGGCAGGTCTCACATGAGCAGGGAGCCAGTTTTAACACATGCAAAAGTTCAAACCGAAATCCTCAACTTCTGTTATTATCGGACAAATTTTCAAGAAAACTGAAAACACCTCAATATCCTCAAGATCCACTTGCACCCACTGGACCCAAGTTCCAGCACAGTCTCAGAAAATCATTATAGGCATGGATTCAACAAGCAAGTAATCCATGTTCTCTTCATGGTCTCATGAACTGGACCTTCTCAGCCAGCTGCCTTCTAAAAAGAACGCTTGATTGTTTTTAAGTTCAAACCTCTGAGTATTTATCTAACTTTATGCCTTATCTCAAGTTATAAAAAAAAATGTCTGGAATTTTTTGAGCCACCACAAAGGTCGTGAATGTTTTTTCCCCCCCCCCTGTTGTCATTTCACATGTTTTGTCATCTACTGGGACCAAATGTATGAGATCAAGTATGTAAGCATAACTGAAATAGCTCGTGATGAACTTTCCCACAACATTTTTTTCTTTAATTCAATGAAGTCTTTCCAGATGCCCTGGTCTCTCTCTCTTTTTTGTTGGAAGGATAACTAGACACAGCATAGATTACAAGAACTCTTAGAACCCCAAGTCTGTATTTTACTTCTCGTTTGCCATGCTTGGAGAACAATGCGTCTCCTTTCAGACAGTCAAAGGTTAAGCATTGTTCTGACACAATGCCATAATTTTTTGTGGAAATGATCTCTAAATGGCTCCAAACTGCTGTAAAGCATAATGCCAAATATTTTTAAAGGCTGACCTTTGAAGCCTATACACTCCCTGCTATAAAAATGTCAAAGCTCCCTGTTCCCTGCCTTTCCTGTCGCATGTATCAGGCCGTCCACAAACCCTTTTTAGGGCACCTTCTGTGGCATCAGAGACCAACAACCCAATAGGAAAGGCAAAGAATTATTTTTTTTTAATTCTTGCAAACTGGGCCATTGCAGTTAAAATAAATATGGAAAGGAGGGTAAAAAAGAAACATGTT
Organism: Xiphophorus couchianus; assembly: GCF_001444195.1. NCBI lineage: Eukaryota > Metazoa > Chordata > Actinopteri > Cyprinodontiformes > Poeciliidae > Xiphophorus > Xiphophorus couchianus. Next base: position 22,087,671 of record NC_040239.1, read on the forward strand.
TCTCAGTGAACACGAGTCCAAAACTCCAGCTACATATGCGTGACAGATTTATTTTCAAGGAGCCAGTATAGGCTGCATGTACCCAGGCAATAATTCTGGTGCTTATATTCAATTTAGAAAGAGTGAAAAAACTGATTCAACCAAAAACCGCAGCAAACTGGAAACAGTTAAGACATAAAAAAATATTTATATACACTTTATTCCTCCTAATTCTAATTAAACGCATTTTACAGTACAAGAACATCTACACTGTTACAGAATAGACATAAATTAGCAACTGAAATGGTGGACAAGTCACAAACAAGTAAAAATCTGCTCTGATGGCAATATTTACAAGAAAATCCAAGAAGAGTTTGGCTGAAACCAACCTGAGAGTGCGGCCTGGACAGACTGTTGTTTTTGTCCTCTGGTGACCAAGAGCGCAGCTGCACACTGTAAAATATGGACAAAAATAAATCACTGATGAATAACAATTCCTAAGTCAGCCAGCATACAGTGTCTTGCGACTTTACGAACCCCCATTAAACTTTTTCCTCATTTCGCCACATTGGTACTATATACTTCAGCGTAACACAACAAACATAAAGTAGAGTAAGTGGAGAGAACAGTACTGTAGACATGATTTTGGTGCCAGCATCATGCTGTGGGAATGCTTTCCTTCAGCAGAGATAAGGACGCTGGTCAGAGTTCATGGTAAAAATATATAGCAAGGCCGCAAAAGACTTTTAAACTGGGACATAGGGTAGCTTTCCTGTACACTGAGTTACAGCGCAACAGTTTATGTCAAAGCAAATTAATGTCTTTGAATGTCCATATCTCAATTTTGAAGAGTATTTTGCAAAAGCGATGTTTGCAAATACAAAGACAAAGAAATGGAAAAATAAAAAAAGCTGTAAGAAAGACAGCTTTGTCTTTCTCACAGCTTTAACTGCAGCAAAAGGTTGTTTTTCAGAATACTGACTGATGCAGGCTGAAGAAAAATGTATGTCAGATATTTTGTGCAAGATCTTGAAAACCCTTCTAATGTCACGTCATCTTGACAAAATGAGAAATTTTTTCCTATTTAAAAGATTAAATAGGAACAGTGAGCAAGATGTTTTCTTGTAATTTTTTTTTGTTTGTCCTGCAGTAGCTTTTGGGAATTTAAGAACATATTATGCCCCAGAAAATGTCCTAACCATCATGCCTTAGTCTGATTTCACATCCTTACAAAGCAAGAACAATTTGAATCTACTGATGATCTACAGTAGTTCAGCAGCAGATTCTTATTTATTATTTTAAAACTGATGACAAAACACTGCTGGGCTGGAACATTTATGAGTCCAGACAAAAGCAACAAACTGTTTCCAATAAAAATTGTCCAGGAGAGCGAGCAACTGCACCACACACACAGAAACTATGGTGAACATTCCCCATTCTGCCTTTTGTTGAACTCAATGCAAAAGAAGGAATGTGATATCCTGTGCATATCTTTTGTTACAACAGTACAACCCCATGGCTCCACCTTCTGTGTGTCACTCGCATACCTATTGACTTGCCTGTTGTGGAGTCAAGAGAGCACTTGGTGGTGTCTTTTGTAAAAACACAGCTCTGTTTCTGCTCTGAATACCTGGGCTTCTGAAAGACGCTCAACTGTGTTTATGGTCTTTTTAGAACAGGTTGAAGTTCTTTTGATATCTGTTTGTTCACTTATTGCACATACTCTTTTCTGAGCAACATTAGCAGGAGTTTGGAGTTTCTGAAATGTTATACGCTGCTTTATTTGTAACAGTGAAAGGATTCCTAAACTAGTTGTTTGTCCCCACCTTCTTGGTTCAGGGTTTCCTCCAGTGTATTAAAAGCATGGCATTCCTCCAAAGTTTACTTTCCCCACTGCCAGGCTAGATACACCAGTAACGGTGATGGCAACATAGGTTTTATAGTTGACGCAGCAAAGAAGGTGCTAGGCTGAGGGGTGAGCATCACTTGCGCCGTTCACATCCTGTGTTCGCATACTCAGCTCAGAACAAAAAACCTGGTCATTTTACTCTTCAAAATTTTGTTACTCGGCATGGACCACACACACCACCTTTCACTCAAACTGGTCTATTTAGAAGAGACTCTTGCAGAGCAGATTTGTCTATACCAGCATTAATATGATCTATGAAGGTGCTCAGTAGAATGATGCATTGTATGTGCATTTATATCTCACACATTGTCGCTCAGTACGCGTTCTGTCACGCACTTGGCTCTATGTGATTGCCTGCAACTTGATGAAGTTAATGTAAATGAACCACACCAGCAGTAAATAACAGACTGATGTTTATTTTTATCAAAGTATTTATTCGCTTAGATAAATAACTAATCATAATCAGCAAATCAAAACACTGCATCAAGTCACAGACATTACTAAAGATACTCAACATCTTAATACAAGAAATAGATGAATGTTATACCTAAGAATATTTAGTTTATTTATACCTAAAATGGACAGTAGATATTGGTAATATTTATTTAATCCTTGGGGCTGGCCCAAGGTAAAATGGGGCCTGAAGCAGGATATAATTCAGGGACGCTCTCTTTCTACTGAGAACATTATCATGACTAACAGCGTTTCAATACAGATTTGGTGGGATCTGAGAGAGGAGGACATGTTTAATAGGCCAAGATTAAAAACAACCAGTGAAATTTGGTTCTTTTTTTCTAAGCTGTATTTGTGAACAAACGGAGCTCAAAACAACTTTAGAAAATGTTAACACAAAAACATGGTGGGCCGCTGGTGGTCACCTACCACCTACCACCAAGCTTAGCATGTTTTCTGGTGGAAACTATGTGGCTATACCTTTTAGGAACAGAATCTATTTGAATCTGCATGCTTGAACACGGTGTACACTGATATTTACAGTATTGCGCAACAATAGCTACCTCTTGTTGATGGTTGGTGTCAGTCTTTCCCCTCTTCTTTCAGGGCTGACAGGAGAATATGATGAATAGGGTCCTGGGGACTGTGACGTAGGACTGGAGATTTTATACTCACTGTAGTTCTGGTTCTCGTCTCGACTCACTATGACTACCTCCTTCACAAAGAAAGAGGAAAGGAAAGAAAAATTACACGATTTCCTGTCTCTTTAATGTAACTTGATTGGACCCACGCCACACAAAAACATGTAATGTAACCATAACAGTTTAAGAAAACTGCATAAAGGCCACTGAAATCTCACTGATAAAAAAGAACAATGACTAAATCCCTATTGTGTGTTTCGCTGTTTTCCTCTTGAGGACAGTAAAGAACAACATGCAATAAACAGGTGTGCGATGTATGCACGAGTATAAGTGCAGCAAAAACTGCTGTAGTTATAATAAGGCATATATTAATATGTATTTGATAGCTTTTCATGGTATTAAAATTATGGTACACTTGAGGGTTTATAAACTACACCTGATGTTTGACTTCAAGTCATCAGACCAAATAAAACATGAAAAGTCCCTCAGAGGTCCAGCACTGACCTGGAAGCGTCCAGTGAGCTGTTCAGGGCTGCTGATGCCGTTGGTCTCTGTAGAGCTGGGAGTCTCGGGTCTTAAAAAGAAGAAAACCACAGAATTCAGATGGATTTTAAAGTCAATACCTTACAACCCAGAGTTTCATTTCACAGCTCTGCACCTGGGTTAAGGTCTGATCCAATTACAGCTGAATTAAAAGGAATGTTAGGCAGACAGAAACTTAAGGCAATATAAATATTCTGAGCATGTAAATCTGGTCTAAATGGAATTATGAAGATGCTGATGTATTCCTGATTATGCTGAAAAGGGGAAAGTAAAGATTTTCAAAAGAACACCAGGTATTTGTGAAATGTTTATTTTGCATATATTCTAATCCAATGTGCATCTTAATTTTTTAGACTTCACTACTATTCTAAACATGAGCATTATAGGCCCTGACACAAACATGTCAGCTGAAGAGCCGTAAATAGTCAGCTTCTTGGTTGATCCAATGTGGAGAGGCACACAGCAAGGCTGGGATGCTTGTGGTAAATTGCCATGAAGGAATCCTTCTAGTGGCCTTATGTCCACACATTGCATTCAGAGGAGAGATTGTAGGAATTTGACTGCTAATGCACCATCTGTTTGCCATTTCTCACTGATGACCTGCTGTAGGTAAGAAAAACTAGATTTGAAGACTTCCACAGCTGCAAATGCCCCCAACTACATGGGTATTTACTGGAATCAAGGTAAATTCAAGAATTAAAAAAAGAAAAAAAGAGAGAGCGAAAGAGCAATTGGGCATTAATTAAATCCATATGAGGGATCTAAGGCAAAAACCACTGCTAATCAACAAGAACAAGGACACATCTGCAGAAAATAAAAACACGTTGAGGAAAATATTCAGTGGACTGTTGACATAAAAGTGGAACTATTTGGAAGGTGTGTGCCTCGTTAAATCTGTCTTAAACTAACAGTATTTGAGAAAAACAGTCTACCAGTCAAAAATGGTGGAGGCTGTGTGATGACCTTTGGCTGGGCTGCAAACTCAAGCATACTTGACTGTTGTCCTCTAAAACAAAAAGAGACTAAAGACTAAAACCTTCATTGTGCTTGATATAAAACAAATCTACATAGAAGAGTAGGCCACAATTCCCCCCAAAAATAGTTTAAAGTTTTTTCCGTGAGTTGGCAGAGTAGGTGCTGAAGTGACCAGAGTTTTCTCATGTCGATCATAAAGTAATTCATCTCCAAATGTGTTTGTGGGCATTTCTGGTCAGCAGGCTACTAAGCTTTTCTTTTGCTTACACGGGAGACAAATTCAAATGTTTGGAAATATTTCTGGTTTGTGAAACTTCATGGTGTTTGAATATGACAAACAACATCGTTTGTCATGCATTATTATTATAGATGGCAAGATATGAGAGTCATGAAGGTAAGCAGTTCTGTCTGAGCCGGCAGCCTGACTACTTAACTCACTGACATCAGGGGTGATGAAGTCCTGGTAATAAAGTGTCATTCTTAATAAACCCATGTGAGAACTGCTGCATCATTTATCAAACTACAACCTCTGCAAACTACCACCTACTCAACCCCACATGAAATTATTTAGTAGTCTAGACTTACAAGAACCACTTTTAACTCGTCTGTCAATACTCCTCCCAAATGTCCGAGTTTCTGTATTCTTACAAAAAAAAATCAATTTAATCAGCAAAGTTGTGTGGTAAAGTACAACTTAGGTTGTACAATTAAGATGAGAAGTACTCAGTCAGCATGACATAAAATATTGCAAAAACTGAGAAGCCACGTTAAAAAAGAAAAGCTACAAAGATTTAAGAGATTAGAAGAAGGCTATATAGATTTTCTAACTTGGATGCTACTTTCCGTTAGATATCCCAAATAAGGTTTTGCCATCAGTACAAAAACAGCCAAAACCTGGTTATATAATTCCAGCTTCTTTAGGAAGCTGGAACTACAGTAATAGCTTGTGAAATAGTTCACAGACTACTTCTCTTTTGAAACCAAGCAGCTGCTAGCCATGAAATAAAGAAAACTAAGCCCAATAAATCAAAAGGTAATTGGTGCAAATCTATCTTAAATTCACACCATAGAGTCTGTATATAACTCAAAAGGCCGACTGGTTTGAGCAACCACACTAAAGAAGGCTGTGAGGTGAGTTTTAGGTGCTGAAAACCCCCTGAGGGTTTGTGTGATCAACAACAGGGCGGAGGCTGCACAGTGGCATTGTACCGGGCAGCCAAGGAGTAATGGTGTTTTTGGCTTGACTGTAGACATGAGGTCAGGAGGGAAAATTTCACTCACATGGACGTAGGACATCCGAGAAGGAAATCTGTGGAAACGTGTGCAAGTGTGTCTCAGTGGATGTTTGCATGCCATAAGAGAACAAGACAAACAGATCAACCCAGACCACAGCAGAATTTAGGGAGGATCTCCAATCAAAATGCCAGCCGACAGAAGCACAGGCTCATAGGAAAAGTTTTCAGTAGCATTCAAACAGGGTTTCTGCAAATCTTACAAGGCCTATTAGGAGGGAGCGGGGAAAGGAACAGAGTGGCTCTCATACATCCTGGCATTTCCCCTGATTACAATCACTTGTTTTGTTTGTACAGTGCTTGCTTGGTGGAGGTGAACACAGCGCAAAGATTGTGGCTTTGGAACAAACAAACCATTGGAACAAACAAACCATTTGGGATGTAGAAGATATTTGTGATGTTCAAGCATGTCCAAAGCATTTGTTTTGTTTATATATCCAACATATAAATATCTGCAAAACTAAGTCTACAGTTACTGTAAAAGAAGATCAGTGTTTTTTTGTACCTCTCCACCAAAAGCTGCAGATGGGTCTTTGAGTTCTTGATTTTGTTCTGGGCCTCCACATTCAGCATGTCAGCTGTGTTTTCACCGTTGATTTCCAGGATGATATCACCAGCATGCAGGTCTGCTTTCTCTGCCTTGCTGCCTCCATTGACCTGTTAAGAAAAATAAGGTCCAGTTACTGCCGTACGTCCTAAACATAACCTCCAATTGAAGTCAGTGGGCAAGCCACACAATGAGTGATAAATAGGAAAAATGTGCAGAGGAAATGAAGTGCTCGTTAAATTCTTTACAGAGAAAAACATGCACATAGGACTGGCTGTGCTGTGCTGATTAACAGTGGAAGTATTTGTGACACTCTTGTGAAGAAATCCTTATTGTGACATTTCTTCATAACTTGACAGGCTCTGACCTCTACTACAAGCGTCACCACACGTCAAACTCAGTACTGCACCACCACAAAGGGATTTTCAGATTAACGAGCCAAAACATCGCATCAGTTACTCCCCTTCTACAGTGGCTGGGAGGGGTTTTCAAACCATTTTTTTAACCTTTCGCCATTTTGTTAGGTACTAACAGGGCTGCCTCATCCATCACAAATTCATAATTCTAGCAATATCCCTGAATGCAATAGAATAGAATAGAAATATGCTTTATTGTCCCACAGTGAGGGAAATTCAATATGCACATTGCTACTGCAGTAAAGCCCTAATTACAAATGCAAACAAAAACAATGATGAACAGGATTGAGAGTTATGAGCAATTTAGCTTTGTTTAATTGATTATGTAAGATCCAAATAAATACATTGAAGTTTGTGGTTCCAATATGGGGTAGCAATACTTCTGTAAAGCACCATAACATCCGCAAACATGCATAGGAAAAAAATATGACAATAATGCTGTATCTTTAGACATAAGGATGATATTTGCCTGTGTTTTACTGACAAGTTAAAAAACAGGCAAAGGAGCAAAGAAAAGTCTAAACATGAGTAAAAAGCCAATCATAAAAATTGGAGCAATGAAAAGGAGTCCAAACAGAAGGCCATTCAGCATCCAGTTCGCCATTCAGCTTAGAGAAGTATGAGGCCAGAGGTGCAATGTCAGTAGGCAGACTTGGAGGCAAACAGGAGTTGCTGTGGTGACCTACAACAGTGCATGTCTTCTCTGATCAGAGCAAGCTTGATTTCACAAACACAAAGATCAGCTAGAGCTTCTTCTACGAAGTTTAGACTCCAAGACAAACAGAGGTAAGCCATATTTCAGGTCAACAGAATAAAGAAGTCAGGCACGTCAACACTGAGCCGTTGCCAAAAGCTTAAACTTCTCCAAACATATCGCTACAAAATCAATCCTGTTAAAAAGCCTCAGTATTTCCCATGACAGTTTTTCAAAACAGTTTCTGACATCCCCATTATTTACAAGTGCAGGCATTTTCTTTTGGCATTTGCCATTACTTATAGGGCCAAATACTAAATGTGCTTTAAACTTCAGGCCATTGAGGCATAATATATCCTCAATGGTATCAGGAACTACTGAAGAAGGGTGTTGCTGCAAAAGGGAAAAAATAAACTGTTGTGAAGGACCAGGATGTGCAGCGAGCAGGTCAGGGTGCCTCAGTTATGCAGAAGTCAGTCTGAGCAAGGTTTCCGGATTTTGTTTATTTCACTCCACATGATTACTGCTTCTTCTTTTCATGTTGCACCTTTTGTATGAACTGGAACATATCTTGAGTAAAAAACATGAAAATGGTTCATTTAAGGTGCAATGGATGCACCTGCTGATGCACAAGGGATGAACAGAATCTGATCCCCACACATTGCCCTGTTCAGACCAGACATCCTTCACCTCCCACCTCAACTTCCACTGCAACTGTAATCAGTGGCTTCCTTCCAATACCGTCCACATCCACTTTATTCTAACACATCCAGTATTAGAATACTAGGAGTAGTCAAGGAAATGGGCATGACACAGCAACAGACATAAACAAAGACAAGAAGAGAGATGAAATGAGGAAGTTTGCTTTCTATGACATACCATTACAACGTGCATTTTGTGAGGAAACAGAGGATACAGCCTTTTACCTAAGATAAGTTTGAGTAAAATGAATAAGTACCTTTGATACGGTAATGGCCTTCTTGAAGTCCCTTCCTCCATATATTCTGAAGCCCCATGGAGAGGGGCCGATCAGGTTCAGTGTTAGTGCCATTGAATGATCAGATGAACACAGGCTCAAGTTCAACCCTGAAAAAAAAAAACAAGGACACTGTAAACATGACATTAGATGCAAGTGATGTGCCAAACCGCAGCTTATGTGCAGCTCAACGCTTTCATCAGCCGTACATTTCTTTCAGCCAGACTTAGCATTAGATAAAATTGTGAAGACAGTCAACATTTCAGTGAGCTTCCTTTCATCTTCATGTTGACTGGTTTAAGTCCCCTTGACATGGATTGTGCAACCACATCAAATAGGAATGGGAAGAATCTCAAACCAAAGACATCTGACTAAAATTGCTCAAGAGCCTGCAGAGCCAAAGACTCATTAAATCCAACTGCTTCTTCTAGACAACGAAAATAAATAAACTAAATCCTCCAGACAGAGTGAACAAGAAGCGAAACATTTTATCAGGGCTCACTGCACCCATTTACACATAATGTGTGTTTATCCAATATACAGCAGTGTATAAGGATCTGGCATGTTTGACATATGGTAGCGCTTTAAGACATGAAACACTCACATTACAGAAACAAAAGTAATTTGTTTAACAATTTCAATGGTCAGGATTTGCATGATCATTTACAGATTCTGTAATATTCTATTCGTCTATGTTTCTAAATCTATTGCTTACAGTAATGTTAGAAATTCCAGCATTTAAAGGGAATACACCCTTTAAACCTAAAAATTTAGCATTCATTTCCCTTAGTATTCAAGTCTGCATAATTTATCCTCAAAGTTCTTTGACAAAGCTTGAAATAAAATACAATTTGGTTAAATTTAAACCACATAGGTTTTTTTTTTTCTTAAATTAGTACTGAATTCACATTGTGTCTAAAGATTTTCATGTGGCTAAATGAACTTGCTAACTATTAGACACAGAGGCTGAAAAATAATGCGGAGATTTTTCCAAGCTAGTATTTGGTAAACGTAGGTGAAACCAAGACCCAAAGGTGTGCCAAGTACCAACTTCAGCCCAACATAGCACAGGTACACAAACCTACAGTTTAATTATTCCCTTCTGTTTCAATTTATTCATTTTGCACAAATCATTAAAAAAAATTACCTTTATTTTTGTTAAAGGGTCAGCACTATTGTGCTTTGTGAAGTGTCTAGAGATTTGGTTATGCATAATCTGATTCAATTTATAAAGCAGAAGTAACACTAAATAAAAACAGATGAAAAAAAGGCTTTTCAGATGCAGTTTTAAATACTGAAAAATGATTTTTTTTTTTTTTAAATGCATGTTGAAATGCTGATTGGTGAACTGGACCGAATCATTTTTGGCAGTCATGCTCCTTGTGAGCATCAGAAATCTTTCAACAGGTTGTACAAGACAATATTAGCAAATGTTAGGCTTGTTTGTTTCATGAAAATTCGTTTTCCCCCCATTTATTCCCATGTTCTCTGACAACATTATAAAGATGATGTCAACAAGGTACAAAAGGGTAATTAGATAAGAAACTACAGCATTGATATCCTTTACAGGAAGCCTAAGAATGGCTAAAGGGTAAAGGACACATTCCTTACAAGCTGTTACGTAGTTTATGCAAATCAAGCCTTATTAATTTATATAAAATTCAGATTTTTTTTGTCCCAAATGAGCTCAAACTGCTGCTCTTTGACCAAGCTATAACTTGTAATTAGCTTCAGCTTACCCTGTTAATTGCTGTGTATTAAGTTTGCCTGTTATTGAACTGCCTACACAAACATATTTGTAGCAATACAATGTGATGATGGGATAACTACTGCATGTACATACATACATTTGAACTATAAACATACATGCAGAGCTGTTGTGACTGGGATGGATAAAAAAAAAAGAAAAAAGTAAATGTGTAGGTGGATACGTAGATGATCCTGTAAGTCATTTTATTATATACACTCTACTGAATGCAAAAAAACCAAAAATAAATCACCTGATATCTAATTTTTTATTCAAATAAATAAACAACCTAAAGGAAACAATTCTATAAAATTACAGCAGGAACCTCTTAGTTTTAAAGGTTAAAATAACCCAGTAATAATGGAAGAAATCATTAAAATAAAAAAATGATTAAACGAACAGGATGTAGGAATAAAAGTACAAGTGGTTTTTTTCATATGTATAGGTTATAATGTGTAGCTTTATCAGCTAACAACTAGCAGATAATATGGTTATAAAGTCATTCTCAAACTACTGTGCTTAAAGATATGTCAATTTTATTCTACTGAAAGTAAATGACTTAAAAAGCAATAAAATTCCCGCCAATTATTTTATAATGGCAAAACAGATCGATTGGAGATCCGAGTCACTGATGGCGTTTCTTCCCTCTCCACATTATAAATCAACAGATGTCACATGCTTAAATAAACTGCACACTTAAGATTTCAAAATAATTAAAAAGTTTTATAACTGCAGAATAGTGAAAATGAACTGGGAAATGTGACCAACAAGTCTCCCAATGCTTTTAGCATCCAGAGCTAATATGGAGACTAAAACTGATACAAGTCAACTTATAGCAGAAAGGAAACATAAAATATGAAGATTAGAAAAACATTGCAGGCTCGAGTAGATCTAGGACAGCAGTCACACTCCTCCCCTCCCGCCCCCCACGCCCATTTCATTGTCTGGACATTCCACAAGTGTTTAGGACAAACGGTGCATACCTAGTTTCTCATTAAAACTCTTGGCCAATTAACAGGGTTACTGGGCTCACCATCATTAGGGTCTCTTAATTACTGTGGCCTGCAAAAATAGGCACAGTAGTGCTAATGACAGGGAGCAACCGCCCCAAACTTTCCCAGCCTCTGGGGGAGTCTTTTAGCTGTAGGAGTGTCTGCAGCCGTTCCTATAAAGTGACCAGAACCACCCCAGCACCCTGCCAATTTTGTGAGTCCTTACTGCTGGCATCACACAAATAAAAAGAGGGTGACAGCTGTGGCTGGGCTCAGAGGCTGGAGAAGAGGCTAGAGAAAAATACAGCAGCAGTAAGAATCAGTAGTGAAGTTATGTATGATGTACAACTGGAGAGATTACAAAGTGAAAGCTGTTTGAGAAAGCTTTCCTTTCCCACAGTCGCTGTCTAGCAGTTGCCAGCACACAAAAAATGCTTTGCTCACTTCTTGTTGCCACAAAAAGTAGTAAATGACTCAGTCACATAATTAATGTGGAGCATTAATTAATTAGATCATTTTGTCTGGTTCTGCATCGGCTGTAAAGCAGGACACCATCCTGATGAGAAATCGCTTTAAGCTGTGGAAAACCCACTTCTGACGACAGACAGTTTTATGACTTCGCCATAATCTGCTTGCCAACGAATTAATGTGTGACATTTGACACACAACGAGACATGGCATACTGAAACAAGTCTGGATCACATTCTTCAATATTGTATTACTAAAAAAAAAAAAAAAAAAAAAAAAGATTTTTAGCAAAGGGATAAGTTGGGACACTCTATGCCCTAATAGTCTACTACAGTATGTTATTTCATACAAAGAATACCAATGAGTCCAAGTTCTAGGTTTTGACTAGGCCCCTGTTTTACATTTCAGAGTTTTAAGTGAGTCTATGGTAGATTTACCGGTACATTTTGGATCATTGTCATGTTTCAGGATCCAGATTTGCTTCAGCTTTAACCTTTGTACAAATTACCTCACATTTCCCTCAAGCTCCCTCCCTCTGACACACAGTAGGATTCATGGTGGATTCAATGGTGATGAGCTGATCAAGTCCTGCTGCAGCAAAGCATCTAAAATCATGATACTACCACCTCCATGCATCATTGCCGAGGAGGTGGTCTCCACATGTGTACAATCTCACTTCAACAGAATCTGAAGTCAGATTCCTTGTTTGTTCACACAATCCTGGCCAATAAAGCTGATTCTCATTCTGTAGAAAATATAATTAAGTTTCAAGATAGAAACTGACATTTTTTACAAATAAGATTAAAAAATTAGTGCAACTTTACTTTATCCGCCTTTTTTCAGTCTGTTCATTTTCACAGAGAGATTCTTCTTTGGGTAAAGTTCAAGCATGTCATGTTCATACGCAATATGTTAAAGACTCTTTGGCACTTTGCATGTCTAAGAGCTTATCCCTACAGGCACAAACAGAAATCCGATATGACAAGACAGCATTGCATTCAACTCAATACTCACCACTATGATTTTCAGAAAATCTTGACAGTTCAGCCAAAAAATAAAAACAAACAAAAAAACCACTTTTGTGTCCCACATTTAATAAAATGATTTGTAAAAAATAAACAGCTTTTATTTTGTGAAGCAATATGTACTTTGAAATGAAGAAAATTAAAATCTCCATAGACTGAAGCACATTTCTGTAGATATCTTTTTCTTGTAACAAAAGGCGCATGCAACCATTACCACACAGACATATAATATCTAGCATGCAATCATCAACATTTAACCTCTGTACTTATGGGTTATTCAAGCTGAATAATTGATGCCTGTGCATACAAGTCTGAAACTGTGCATGTAGCTGACTGGAGTGAGGTAAAATGACTAGCCTTTGATGAATCAGTAACTTTGTTTAGCATGGCAACCATTCCTTATGTTTACAGGTAAATTTGTGTGGAAAGAATGAGCTTAAGCAGAGAATTATTGCAAAAAGTCGGATCGTTAATATAATAGTAAACATCACGGGAAACAATTAAAATCATTGCATTTAACAATGCCAACTTGCTAGATTAGCACCTAATTTTTAAACAGGAATGAAATTTGGAAAAATAAGTTGCTTCCAAATGCGCTTTAACTGGAACTTTCGTACTCTGATAAAATGTTAATTAGATCAATAAAACTCCTGGCCACCTGACCACCATTTCTTTTGCTTAACTAAAACTTTCCTCCCCTGTCCTTAAAGGAATGTGTTAGAATTTTAGAAGATAGGTTCTACTGAAAATGTTTTGGGAAATTAACAGCTTACCTGCAGTGAGGAACTCAATTTTCTTCCTTATTTAGTCTAAATCCACATTCATCGGTCCCTTTTGCCTGAGCCAACAGTGGTCCCATGGGAGGAGGAGACCATAGCAGACTTATAACAAATCCAGAATCAATTATGTTAGTGGTTTATGCAAGCATTATTTTTATGCCATAGAGTTTTTATGATTAAATTGGCAAGCTCATTATTATTTACATTTTCAGCTTTTATGTCAGACAGTTTCCGACAGCAACATGTTTCTATGTTCAGTTCTCTGGATCACTGGTTGTGTAAAACCTCCCACATTCAGTTGATCCATAAGTAATCATCAACCTCTGAGTAAATAACTGCACAACTAATGTTCAAAGGTTTTCAAAATATCATTCACATAAATAAGACATTTTGGAGTTTGTTGTTGTAAGACGATAGAAATCTGGTATGATCCAACTAGCTGTTATCTTGATCTTCTACCTACTTTCACTCTGGGATTATGAAATTATTTAATTGACCAACTAATCTGGATTTATAAAAAACAAAATACCAAGAGAGTCATTCACAGCACGTAGGACATTACTCAGTCACACAACATCAAGCTAAAGAGATTGAACATTATAGTAGATATATGAGAATTTTTTTATAAAAATAAAAATCTTATTTTTGTTAGTGGTAAAGTTTAGCACCAATATCAAGCTCTGGATCAGATGCTAACATTAGCATCTTATAAAAGTTATTGTCACAATGCTTGTAAACGGGTATCTTGAATGATGAAAGTAACTAATATAAAAGGGGAAGCAAAGTTTCATAGCAATTTAAAGGAAGATATCAATTAGCCAATAGCTTCAGCCTCCAGGACCAATGAATTTGGACTTATACTAAATTAAGATACCCAAGATGTTATCGACTAACTATCGATAGTTGATGTTATCGACTACTTTTTGCTAAGCCTCATTTTAAAATAATCTCAACCTATCCCTTTAAAGTTTGGGTTAAAATATACTTAACTGTCTTCCCAAAACTGAAATAGCATCAGTTGAACAGAGGAGACAAATGTAACTTAGAGCTCTGTTGTGGAGTAACATGTAGATGAAACACTGTAGCTTCAGGGGAAATATTCCCAACATGAATCACAGACACTTGTTTAGCCTCTCTCTGTTTGCCTTTCACAAAATGTGAAGCTTCCACAACCCACTTTAGCAATGACATCATATGCCGACTCTAACTTGGGTGTTGTGCACCGCACCGACAGCTCAACCAACTATACCTGAACTCACACCCTGTGAACAAAAAGGAGAGGAATGCAGCAGCATAGCCTCTTCCTGGGCAGAGAAGAGGGAAAAAAACTTCCCGTATATTCACCAAATCACACCCATTTGGTCAGATATAGCTGCAGTCCCCAAGGAGATGAGAAAACATCAAACAACAACAAGGTTTGTGATGTCAAAAAGGGGTGTATGTTCATTATCCTTTGTGTCTAATGTCGCCATATTTAATTGCTTATGTGTCAGCACATTAATAATAAGCTGAAACATACCTGTAATTTTTGTGGGTTACTCCCTTTTCGAAGGAGAAAACTTCAAGGGTGGAGGCTCATCTTTAGCATTCTGGTCTACAAAAGCATTACATGAAGCACCACAACAGTGGACTGGAATGAAACTTTGAAGCAGTACTTGATAAAGACAAAAAGATGCTTTTTACTCAAAACTCCTTGTATCGCATTTGATACCACTGTTCTTGCTAAGGAAATCAGACAACAGCCTTGACTGTTTCATAATTGGAGGAGCTCACCACATCCTCAACACACACTGTTGCATTTTTAGTAAGAAGAACTTTGTTCATTTCACTGCACCCTCAAAATACACAGCTACAACGTTATGTTTCCAGATTCATTGCCAATGTTCGCTGAGCATCCGTTTTTCATTTTTGTGCTAAGTTTGACTCTGAAACTTTGCACAAAACTTGAAATGAAAGCAAGAGTCAAAACCCGTCTGCTGAAACTAAAACACAGACTTCCTGCTGACAAGAAACATGCAGACCTTTCTTTTGCGGCATATGTGTTACGGAACACAACACAAGAAAATGCTCATCTAAAAACGTCTTCAAATATTTACTTCGCTTTAGGGGACCACAACTGAAAAACAAAAAGACATCTTTTCATCAACTTCTACTTGTTTTCTTGAAAAGCCTCTGTTTGTTTCTACCCAAAATTATAGTGCGACTGTCTTTGGTTTTGGATGACTTTAACCAGTTTTCATCTAGCAAGCGTAGCACCAAACTGTCAGTACAAGAGCAAGAGGAGGGTAGGTAAAACACAGAGATGAAAGACTGCCAGACACAATGGAAAACATATTCAAATTGCAATCACAGGAGTATTGAGAACAAGGCTGAATTACTGTGACTGTTCAGGGCTGTGCTCTGAAACCCCTCAAGTAGTTTTCCATCTGCTGAGCTCGCAGTCAGGTCCAGTTATTTCTAAAGACCTTCTGTGAAGTGCAGCAGGAGAGGAGCATGCCTATCCAGACTTTTTTTTTTTTAAAAAAAGGGAAGAAATGCAGCACTAAACGGCTGACTTTTCAAATATGAAGCATGAAAGCACATCATTACCGTTCAACAGGCAACTCTAAAGGTTAGGAGGGTAACAGAAACAGCTGCTGGACTGATGTAATGTGTCTGGGAGCTTCAGAGGCTTGCACCTGGTTCAGTGCCATCACAAATCAAACTGAATACCTAATGAAAGAAACCTTCGGAACAGAAACAGGGAAGGCATCAACACATGTCAGTTTCTTAAAATCTCACCACTGACGACCTTTCTTCTTTTTTTTCTCATTGATTTGCAAGCTTTTAAAGTTTTAAAACATCAGGCCACATCATATTTACATGACCTCCTCTACACCAACACACACCTTTGAGAGCACTTTGCTCAATCAGCTGTTTTCCTTTTGATGCAATGCTTAGTGCAACATCCATCCATCCATTTTCTGTTCACCCTTGTCCCTAATGGGGTCGGGAGGGTTGCTGGTGCCTATCTCCAGCTACGTTCCGGGCGAGAGGCGGGGTACACCCTGGACAGGTCGCCAGTCTGTCGCAGGGCTTAGTGCAACATGAAAGTGTCAATTTAATGTTCAAATTTACCTGCCCTTTGACCTGAGTATGCACAATACCTTAAGTAGCCATGAGTAGTCCAATGAAACTTGCTCATGGGCCAGGCATTATGTCAGATTAAACACAACGGTAAATGGTCAGACAAGACAGAGTTGGGAGCTACCATATGTCAGCACAAGATCAAGAGTATGGTGGCAAAAGTAAGTGGAGAAGTGAACATTTTGGGTAAAGCCTCTTGAGTTCAAGGTCGTATGTTCAGGCTATTGGAGACATTTCAAGGACTGAGACTTTTCAAGGTAAATGTTTTGCTTGTTAGAGGAAGACCCACTAAAAATTATAGACTTCAAAAGACTTTCCTCATATGCCCATCAAAGAAGTTGAATGGTCTTTATCAGATGATTTTATTTCAAAATACTGTTGATTGTTTATAGCTCATAAATGGTTTGAGTACTTATATTTTTTTGTTTTAATTCTATTGTTTAACCAAACTGAATAGCTCTTTTGTCAACCTTCAATGTTTTAAATCAGATGTAGAAATAATTTTGTAAAATTGTAAAATTTTTTGTCATTTATTACTTCAGTTATTGTGAAGCCACAGTTGTGAATTGTAACTTTAACAAGCCCCGAAGGCTTCAATATAAAAATAAATCTAGGTATCCTGCTTATTAAATTAAACCCACGCTACTTGTTATACAAAGCTGTATGCTGTATGGTGAACTCCCACAAGTGAGCTCTGTCAAACAAAATGTATAAAGATGGGAAATAGCGGAGCTACTTACCAAGTTAAATGCGGTGCAATTAAATCTGTCTTCTCCTCCACCTGTGAAATGGTATTTCTCAACTACAAAAAACCTTCTGCAGCCAGCAGTCAGCACGGTTAGTCGCTGCAGTCTGGCAGACACTGTCACCAAAACAGTTATTTTAAAAAAAAGAGAATAAGGGCAGCTTTTAAAACACCGGAAAGCCGCTGCTGCTGCTTCTCAGCCAGTCGTGTGGAAGGTTCAGAAGGCACGCGAGAATGCCAGCTGTGAGCGCGCGCACTGTGGTATAACCAGGATAAGCTCGCGATGCCATGTGCCGTTACCAAAATAAAAAAAGGTTGACACAAGCTGAAAGTAAGGGGGCGTGTCTTACCGCAGAGCAGAGCAGGGAGCAGCAGATAATCGAGCTATTGATCCAAAACCAACTGAGCTTTGTGTCCATGCGCCTCCTACTGACAGCAAGTGGGACGTGCAACAGGAGACAGGTTAATTGAGGAGTTTGAGCAGCTCTATGAGAAAGCTGAGTTTAAAATGTGAAATAAAAAGACTTGAAATACCAAGACACTCCCATGTTGGTGATTTAAAGGTCATTGCAAATAATCAATCAATCAATCAATCTTTATTTCAGACACAAAAGAGGTCCATAGTAAAACAAAAAGAATAAAAAAACAAAAAGAAACATGACAGTCACTGAGCCACAAATAAATGATGACGCCAATGTTTCCACAATCTTGAGAAAAATCTCGCTGTACTAAAAACAGGGTTTACTAAAATTGCTATTATATTATTGTATGACACGGGTAATCTACACATACATTTATACATGAGATTCCTGAGCGCAGCTGCACATGTGGGAACAGCGTTATGTGCAAACATGTGGCTGGCACTGCTCCATCTAGGCACTTTGAGTAGGAGCCTCAGGCCATCATTGTATGCCACATAAAGTTTGTGCAGGCTACTTTTTTTATATCTTCGCCATAGATGGGCTGTGTAAAATGAAATAAAAAGCACTGATAAAAGCTGATGACACCTTGATCAAAGGTGCCTTAATGTTGATTCATGGTTGGGTTGTGTGATCACTCCACAGCCAAACCTATTCAAACTTGTGACCTTAAATTGCACAATATTGTTGTAATGTTCCTATAATCTATAGGAACCATGTTATGTAATCTTAGAGTGAATCACAGAGGAAACCAATAAAAATCCCACAGCTGAATGACTTTCATAAAACGACAGCATGATCTTGAAAAGAATTTAATCTACTAAATTGTTTGTATGCTTTTCTAAGTAAATGTGTTGCTCCATGAACTTCTGATGCAGTTTTATTTTGATTTAAATCAAAATTTTATTGTCCAAGAATAAAGAATAAGAAATCAGCTTTGAACTTTCATTGATCTTCTGTCTATAACAAACGATCAACGATATTACTGAAACATACAACAAAATGAATAACTGGACACCAGTCGCTTTTTATCACTGTGATATTTAATCAACTTTAATATAAATTGCGTACCATAGATATGCAATACACTGTTCTTTTTAAGCAAATATATATTATCCTTTCAGTTTTACAACTGTTGCAATCTGTACAATCATCTCAGGTGGCTAGTAAATGAAAATCATTTTTTACAGTGAAACTTTCACTTAAAGTTGAGTCTATTTTTAGATAAAGTCTTATTAACTTATCAAGTTACACTTGAACCAAAAACAGATGATTTTCTTGAATACTGCTTTCAAATAACAATGTAAAAACATCAAAGAAAAATATCACAAAAGCAGCTGTTGCAAACATAGCAGACAGTGAGCTGGGAATGTTTCACGGACATTTGAACAGACGCATGTCGTCCTCAGCTACTTTTGGCACATCACATACAGCATTAAATTTAGCACTTCAAAGGATAATTTAACCATCAGAGTATTCTTGATCCAACCTCTTTAACACAGCTGCAGCTGTAGCATACATGACAATTTATTTGAAAGCAGAGACTATGATGGAGATATTTACTTTTCACTATCAGGCAGAAAACAACAGCCTAGCACTTTGCTGTAATCAAATAAACTAGTGCATGAATTACACCATAGACTTGGTGTGATTTATTCACGGGCAGTAAACAGAGGACGGTATGTCAAAGCCCTTACTGTCCTAAAGTCGATTGTGATGTTTCTTCAAAAACTGCTGCAGTTATTTCAGACATCTGAAAGAAAATCTGGGGGAAAATATGCGAAAGAAATATTAATAACTCAGGAAAACGCTACAAAACTCTTTATCTTACATCCCAGTCGTGGTTTGTGTAGGCACTGTGGTGACAAAAGGCTGAGTGCAGCAGTGTGCTGTTTAAGGACCTCGGAAGGAATAGTGCTGTTCAGTGGGAAGGGATGCAGATTTTCTGCATCTGCAAAACGTTGTGGAATAAGGAAAAACTAAAATGTTCGTTTTGTGCATAAGAATCAGTCACATCAGTGTCGATCTAAAGTGTATAAAAAAACGCTCCTGAAGTCACTGTGCAACACACGCTCGCATTCAGTATGTGCTCACACATGCAGGACAGTGAGGAGAGAAACCACACAGTGTCCCTCCCTTCTCTTCTGGAAAACAGAGTCCACATGCAAACTCCACAAAACATAAGCAATAAAAGGGACAAGGAAATGTTCATTAGCTACGCTCATCAGTCCCACTGAATATTGGCAAGCAGCGAGTGAGGAAGTCAGACTGGTGTCACGTAATTCCCAGGAAAAGTCCCAAAAGTATGAGTCCGTTCTGACGTACCTGCAGACAGTACAGTGCATACACAAGGTCACAACACAGAAACAAAGAAGGATTATTGATACATTAGAAATTTATAACAAAGAAACATGTAATGTCTTGTTATGTCCAGAAGAGGGGGCTCTCACATAGAAGCACTTCACTTTTGTTGTTTAATGTTCTGTCAATTGTGTCTTTTTAAAGTTACTTCTTGCAAATTGACACTGGTAAAAAATGTGAAATGTAATTGAAAATATAGCAATGATTCTGCAGACAAGTGCTTACTGACTAGTAAATAATGTTGCCATAAGGATGCATGAACATGGACATCCCTGCTCTTCTGCGCTTCATAAAGATAACTCTCCACTGTCTGTAGGTATTGGTTCATCTAGATGAATATATATCTGAGTTCAATAAAAACTCTTGTAATATTTTTCAGAAAAAAAATATTATCAAGAAAGAAATGTTAAATCAAGAAAAATAATTGCTCTCCTGTTTTTGGTCAGACTATTCACTAACTATGTTTCTACATCTTTAATCAGTTGGAGTATTTCTGATGACGTTTATCCTGTCTACAATATATAAAATGGCTTTTCTGGTAATAAAATTTCTCTTTTTAGCATTTTCACATATGAATGAATGTACAAATCTTATATTGTGCTTCAAAAGGCTGTGTTCAGGGTAGAATAAACCAGTTCAGGTATGATTCATAATATAGATTATAAACTAGAACTGATCAAATGCAGCCTGGAATCGTGAAACAGCCCTTGAATTCAGTGCTAAATTAGAACCTTTGATCAGATAGCAACTTCATCATCATTAGGCTGCACAGGAAGAAAATGGTCATATTTTAGTGCTGAATCCATTCAGCACTAATTGAACATGTCAACCAGGCAATAAAAACTATTACAGGTATAAGAGACTAAAAAATAATAACCCATGGCTGCCCTGGTTAAAGAGCCAAATGACACATTTCAAGAACTGCTAATGATGAGGATCCACAGCGACATGTTTTGTAACATGCAATCTCAGTGCTCTGGAAATGTTCTCTAGATTCCCGCAGCATTGAGTAAACTCATGATTTCATGACATAAAATGGACAGCAGCTTAGTCAGCCACTGTGACTTCCTTTTTTAAGCAAGGAGTAAAATAAGTACAATTTAAAGTGTAGTCTTTAGTAACTTGTTGAAGATTAAACTATTTGGTGAACAATTTATAAAAATATATGCAAGGAAAAGTTTAATCTTTATTCTGGAATTTAGCCTTTTAAAACACAGAGCAAAAGAATCTAAGAGGCACTCTCAATGTAACAAATGTGTCACATTAAAGGACTCGGACACTAGATGGTGCAATTGAGATCTATTTCTTTTTCTCCAGAAAATTGATATTTGTGCTTCATTTGGTCTGACCTATGTGCATTATATACTACATAAATTCAAGGACAAGTGTGCCTGGGTTCCCATGGGTTAGTTAGTTCGCAGTAAGATTTGCCTCATTTAAAGTGATGATAAAAACAGAAATCCATTACCTACAAACCAGCCGTCATCACATTTTTCCATCACTTGCACAATGTCCCCTTCTCTGAGCTCCAGCTCATCTGCATTCTGGGGTTTGTAGTTGTAAACAGCTTTATACCTACGGTTCAAAAGACAGACAAATTAATGCAAATGGTTTCACATAATCCATCTGTTCTGCAGCAAAGCTAAAAAATAGACGTACGGTTGACGTTGCCCCTCTATTGAACAAGGATTGCTCTGTGAGTTGACATGCGCATTCAAGGGAGTGTACGGGCTTGGTATTGCACCCTGGGGGGGGAAACAATTTTCACATCAGTTAAAGTGACATCATAAATATGGCTGTATCGACACAAACAAGGAAAACACAGGTGTGGGCATGCTGTGATGTTTGAGGGCGGTGGTGAGAGCAGACCTGTGAGGGACCAGTGTATCTGGGAGTGCTCACTGAAAGAGCTGCCGCTCTGTGCACAGATGCTGAAGACTGAGAAGAAGGTGAAGCTGCTCTAAATGTGGAGTGTGCTGCGACCAGGTTGCTGTTCTGGTTGGTGGGAGAAGCCGCACTGGGGGTGCCATGGGGAAGTCGATGGTGTGACAGTGTCTGGTTGGGGGAGCGTGACTGTGAGCCCGGGCCGCCATACGGGACAGGTGAAGATGGTTTCAGAGGGGAGTGCTCAAGTTTGGGGCTGAGGGAAGGTGGTGTGAAAGGGATCAGTGGTGATCGCGGGGACGGGGAGTGGAGTGGACGCCCCGGACTCTGCGGTCCAGGAGACATGGGGCCCGCTGAGTAGTCATCCGTGGAGTATTTGGTGCGGGGCATCTTGTTGACCTGGACGTAACTGGCCGGGAAGATGCCGCTACGGTTCGTTCCAGAGATCCTGCCCTCCAACCACTTATCGTCAACTTGCCTGGTTATGCAGATCACTTCGCCCTGTCGGGGAAAGGAAACAAAATTAGGAAATGTTGCTTCATATATAATGTTTTGGTCATTCTGAGAGGCAGAACTTAAAGTGTTGTTTTCTGCTTAATGAGCTCTCTGCTATAAACCCATCCAAAGAAACAAGGATACGCTGCTTTTTTAAAATTGTTTTGTACTGAGATTTTATATTTAAACAAGTAAAGTAAGATAAGTTTATTTAGTAAAATCTAAAAGTACATAGAAGAAAAAAATCTATTAAAATTAAGTGACATAATGCCAAAAAAGGTAAAATAATACGATAAAAATAAACAGGCAGTTAAAATATGAGTAAAAGTATTATTAATATTTTGAAGCATGTAGAGTTCCTCGTTATTGTGTTTTTTGGACTTATTTATTTATTTACTACGCAGTTTCTCTGAACAAAGTCTGAGATTTGATTGAATTTACATTGGCATTCTGTCCTTGGAGAACTGGCAACTGGGTTAAAGATTTCCCCTTGTGAGCAATCTATCTCACTCTAGAATTGACTTAAAATTATTTGACAATTTGTTGATTAACTTTCCCAAATTTATTGGCAGCAATAATTGCTTCTACAAAAATAAAGCATTACTCAATCTTCCTAACTTGATCATGTATTTTACATATCTGATCAAATATATGTTTATATTTTAGATGGAATTTCCAGCAGAATGTTTGATCTGCTATCAAACACAGAATTTCATTTTTAAAAACTTATTTACTACATTTCCCATCAAATCTACCCAATATTTACTTCAATATTTTGACTGATTGAGGCCTTTATGCTCAAATTTCATCTCAGTATTTTTCTCCTCTGTGAGTACAGTTTATTGTATAAGGCAGAAAGAACAACTTATTCTGTCATTAAGATAAGTTTTGATGGGATTTTTTAACAAGAATACTGAAATATCTTATGAGCATAAAAAAGGAGCTTGTCTGGGAGTCATTTAGCTCAAGTCCAAATTGCTTCTGGGTCTCTGCCAAGAAAAAGACTGGCCCAGTGCAATCACAAGTTGTTATGATACCCCCCACTTTGTCATGGATTAAACAAACACCTGACCTTATAATGAGTTTGAGCAGTGCTGATGGGTGGATCTTATTGCAAAGTCAGGTTAGCTGATTATTCATTTTTTGAGGTACAAAGCTAACAAACTCTTCCAAAAGTCTTTAAAAAGTGTTTATATATATAACAGCAAAACTGTCAGTCTGCTTAGTCCTACTTTAAAGTCTTTTGTTTTGACGTCTTTTTTCTACAGTAATGAAAATTGTCAAGGTGAGCCACTCACTTTGCGAAAGGAAAGCTCAACAGGAAGGTCAGCATTGAAGTTATATAGAGCTAGAGCTTCTCCATACTCCAACACCTGGAGAGTAGGAGACTTGATTGGTGTCGGTTTCTCTGTGGGAGGTAGAACCTGAAATAAAAGACAGAGTTAAATATAAAATTTACAATTACATTACTTTACAAAAGTATTCACTCCTCCATGGGCTGCCACCTTATCGTGGTGGAGGGGTTTGAGTGCCCCAATGATCCTAGGAGCTATGCTGTCTGGGGCTTCATGCCCCTGGTAGGGTCACCCAAGGCAGACAGGTCCTAGGTGAGGGACCAGACAAAGTGCAGCCCGAAGACCCCAATGATGAAGGAAAACCTTGGACTTGGTGTTCCCTCGCCCGGACGCGGGTCACCGGGGCCCCACTCTGGAGCCAGGCCTGGAGGGGGGGCACGATGGCGAGCGTCTGGTGGCCGGGCTTTTACCCATGGAGCCCGGCCGGGCTCAGCCCGAAGAGGAAACATGGGCCCCCCCTCCCATGGGCCCACCACCCGTGGGAGGGGCCAAAGGGGTCGGGTGCACTGTGTGATGGGTGGCGGCCAAGGGAGGGGACCCTGGCGGTCCGATCCTCGGTTGCAGAAACTGGCTCTTGGGACGTGGAATGTCACCTCTCTGGTGGGGAAGGAGCCGGAGCTAGTGCGTGAGGTCGAGAGGTTCCGGCTAGAAATAGTCGGTCTCACCTCGACGCATGGCTCTGGTTCTGGAACCAGTCTCCTTGAGAGGGGCTGGACATACTTCCACTCTGGAGTTGCCCAGGGAGAGAGACGTCGGGCAGGAGTGGGCATACTTGTTGCTCCCCATCTCGGCGCCTGTACGTTGGGGTTTACCCCGGTGAACGAGAGGGTAGCATCCCTCCGCATACGGGTGGGGGGACGGGTTCTGACTGTCGTTTGTGCTTACGGGCCGAACGACAGTTCAGATTACCCACCCTTTTTGGAGTCCTTAGAGGGGGTACTGGAGAGTGCTCCTCCTGGGGACTCCCTTGTTCTGCTGGGGGACTTCAACGCTCACGTGGGCAACGACAGTGAGACCTGGAGGGGCGTGGTTGGGAGGAACGGCCCACCCGACCTGAACTCGAGCGGTGTTCTGTTGCTGGACTTCTGTGCTCGCCATGGATTGTCCATAACGAACACCATGTTCAAGCATAAGGGTGTCCATATGTGCACTTGGCACCAGGACACCCTAGGCCGCAGTTCGATGATCGACTTTGTCATCGTTTCATCGGATCTGCGGCCGTATGTCTTGGACACTCGGGTGAAGAGAGGTGCGGAGCTGTCCACTGACCACTACCTGGTGGTGAGTTGGCTCCGGTGGTGGGGGCGAAAGCCGGTCAGACCTGGCAGGCCCAAACGTGTTGTGAGGGTCTGCTGGGAACGTCTGGCGGAATCCCCTGTGAGACGGAGCTTTAACTCCCATCTCCGGCAAAACTTCGAACACGTCCCGGGGGAGGTGGGGGACATGGAGTCTGAGTGGACCGTGTTCCGTGCCTCCATTGTCGAGGCGGCCGATCGGAGCTGTGGCCGCAAGGTTGTCGGTGCCTGTCGCGGCGGCAACCCTCGAACCCGTTGGTGGACACCTCCGGTGAGGGATGCCGTCAGGCTGAAGAAGGAGTCCTATCGGGCCTTTTTGGCCTGTGGGACTCCGGAAGCAGCTGATGGGTACCGGCGGGCGAAGCGGCATGCGGCTCGGGCGGTTGCAGAGGCAAAAACTCGGGCGTGGGAGGAGTTTGGAGAGGCCATGGAGAAAGACTTCCGCACGGCTTCGAGGCGATTCTGGTCCACCATCCGGCGTCTCAGGGGGGGGAAGCGGTGCAGCACCAACACTGTTTATAGTGGGGATGGTGTGCTGCTGACCTCTACTCGGGACGTTGTGGGCCGGTGGGCAGAGTACTTCGAAGACCTCCTCAATCCCACCAACATGCCTTCCACTGAGGAAGCAGAGCCTGGGGACTCTGGGTTGGGCTCTCCAATCTCTGGGGGCGAGGTCGCCGAGGTGGTTAAAAAGCTCCTCGGTGGCAAGGCCCCGGGGGTGGATGAGATCCGCCCGGAGTTCCTTAAGGCTCTGGATGTTGTAGGGTTGTGTTGGTTGACGCGACTCTGCAATATCGCATGGACATCGGGGGCAGTTCCCCTGGATTGGCAGACTGGGGTGGTGGTCCCCCTGTTCAAAAAGGGGGACCGGAGGGTGTGCGCCAATTATAGAGGGGTCACACTCTTAAGCCTCCCTGGCAAGGTCTATTCAGGGGTCCTGGAGAGGAGGGTCCGTCGGATAGTCGAACCTCGGATTCAGGAAGAGCAGTGTGGTTTTCGTCCTGGTCGTGGAACACTGGACCAGCTCTACACCCTCAGCAGGGTCCTGGAGGGTGCATGGGAGTTCGCCCAACCAGTCTACATGTGTTTTGTGGACTTGGAGAAGGCGTTCGACCGTGTCCCTCGGGGAGCCCTGTGGGGGGTTCTCCGGGAGTATGGGGTACCGGGCCCTTTGATACGGGCTGTCAGGTCCCTGTATGACCGGTGTCAGAGTCTGGTCCGCATTGCCGGCAGTAAGTCGGGCTCGTTTCCGGTGAGAGTTGGACTCCGCCAGGGCTGCCCTTTGTCACCGATTCTGTTCATCACTTTCATGGACAGAATTTCTAGGCGCAGCCAAGGTGTTGAGGGGATCCGATTTGGTGGCCTTAGGATATCATCTCTGCTTTTCGCAGACGATGTGGTCCTTTTGGCTTCATCAGATCGTGATCTGCAGCTCTCGCTGGATCGGTTCGCAGCCGAGTGTGAAGCGGCCGGGATGGGGATCAGTGCCTCCAAATCCGAGGCCATGGTCTTGAGCCGGAAAAGGGTAGAGTGCCTTCTCCGGGTCAGGGGGGGTGTCCTGCCCCAAGTGGAGGAGTTTAAGTATCTCGGGATCTTGTTCACGAATGGGGGAAGAAGGGAGCGGGAGATCGACAGGCGGATTGGCGCAGCGTCTGCTGTCAAGCGGGCGCTGTACCGGTCCGTCGTGGTGAAGAGAGAGCTGAGCCAAAAAGCGAAGCTCTCGATTTACCGGTCGATCTACGTTCCCACCCTCATCTATGGTCATGAGCTTTGGGTCATGACCGAAAGAACGAGATCGCGGATACAAGCGGCCGAAATGGGTTTTCTCCGTAGGGTGGCTGGGCTCTCCCTTAGAGATAGGGTGAGAAGCTCAGTCATCCGGGAGGGACTCAGAGTAGAGCCGCTGCTCCTTCACATCGAGAGGAGCCAGTTGAGGTGGCTTGGGCATCTGGTCAGGATGCCTCCTGGACGCCTCCCTGGTGAGGTGTTCCGGGCACGTCCCACCGGGAGGAGGCCCCGGGGAAGACCCAGGACACGCTGGAGGGACTATGTCTCTCGGCTGGCCTGGGAACGCCTCGGGATTCCCCCGGAGGAGCTAGAAGAAGTGGCTGGGGAGAGGGAAGTCTGGGCCTCCCTTCTGAAGCTGCTACCCCCGCGACCCGACCTCGGATAAGCGGAAGAAGATGGATGGATGGATGGATGGATGGACAAAAGTATTCATATATCCCTTAAAGTTTTTTCATATTTTGTTAAACTTCAGAGTGCCTTATTCGTATTTTATGTGATGGATCAATACAACAGAATGTGTATTTGTAAAGTTGAAGGAATAATATGCAGAGTTTTATTTATTTTTGCGCTTTAAATATTGTGATCTGAAAGATTTGGCATGCATATGTGTTCAGCCCCTTTACTCTACATAAACTCCAAGGTAATAAATTGCATTTTGGATGGGTGGAATCCAAAAAGTTTCCACCAATCCACCAGTTGGTTTCCAGTAAGTCCAGTAAGATTAAATTAATGTTATTAAATTAATGACCATAATTTAATCTTATGGTCCAGTCAAAGTCCAGACCTAAATCCAGATGAGAATTTGTGGCAAAGTTTGAAAAATAACACGCCTCCAGTCAGATTAAGCTTCCGCTATATTACCAGTAAGATAGGCTAAACCTTTCAGCCTCAAGATGTGTAAAACTAGCGATGTGGTCCAAAGGACTTGCACTTACCTGTAGCAAAAGGCTGTTGACACAAGGAAACTTCCTTCACATCACATAAAATACATGTGCAACACCCTTTGAATTTATCAGAGAAGTAAAAGACAGTAGGCAGAAATTCACCTCCACATAAGAAGTCGGGAAAATGCCAGCTCTCCCATGATGCTCCCCTTCAAGCCAATTGGCATCTACCTGCCTGTGGATGTAAACAATGTCGCCTTTCTGCAGTGTGAGCTCCCTGAACACAGCACAACACAAGAAGAAGGTCATTTTATGAAATGCAACACAAAAGGTTGAACAATTATTACAAATTGGTATTGTGAAAAAAAATGTGACCGCAAATTTGACCCCTAAGTTTACATGTAAAATTTACGAGATCACATTGAAAGGAGAAGTTTACTCTGATTTATCTAGGTACATATTTTACCTGGGTGACTGAGCCTGGAAATCAAACTTGACTCTTGCAGCTTTCATCTACAAATGCAAAAAGAAATCTGTTAAAAGATTTTCTTTTACCATGTTAGCATTTAAAATTTTGCACTGGCTTTGACAATTCAGGTTTTTTAGATCAATAGAGAATAATAAAAACACACCTTTTTCTCCTCTTTTTTTGATGAAGGCTCCATACTTTCATTTGCAGAGGAGAGACGTCCTACTGGGAAACACAAACAGGCATAATGATATCAGAGAATATGTATGGTGGTTTGTTAGGCTTGCTTATTTTTAAATGCTCGGCTATCTAAAGGCCACTGCAGCCTTAACAAAGGCTAAAGTTCAAAAGGGTACTTGAACTTCCCAGGAAAAAAAAAATCCTTGATAATGCTAATCTGTAATCAGGTCTTCTGAGTTTTCACTTCCTATTTTTGTGAGCTTCCTCCCCACCCATTAACAGCTGTTTCTAAAAGGAAAGAAAAAACAGCTAAGACTTCCCACAACCTCACTATCGTCTTCTCATGAAAGCAATGGCAAGAACAGAACATGAGCAACAAAGTAGAACCATGAGACCATCAGGATATATTAGATTACTTTAAGCTTTCATCAAATTTACTGGATGAATGGTCTGCTTTCTAAATATGTCAATAAAAGGCCAGTTATTCACAAGAGAGAAAAAGTCCGACAACTTGTTAACAATGCATTATTGTTCTTGAAATCCACCTCTTTTCTCATGTTTGTCTCTGAGGAAAAATAGGTTTAAATACATGTTTTTATTTTTATTTTTTTACCATGTGCAGGAACAGAAGTTGATGGTAAGAAACCAGAGCGCTGGATGGGTTGCTTAGATGCTAACAGATTGCTGGAAAAGAGAAGAAAGTCTGAGTCTTTATTGATAAATCTTAACAAACAGTAACAACAAAAATCAGAAACATAATTATTCTCTACGAATGGGGCAGATAACATCAATGAGCTTTATTAGAGTTACGATATGAAAACCACAATAATTTTCTGCCACACCATTCCTTCCAACAAGAGTTCATAAAAACTCTTGTTGCCCTTTACACACATGTTGCTTCCCACTGATGGTCAGCTGGCTGAAAGAAGATTGCTACCCTTTTCTCTCAATTTCTGATAAGAAAAATGTGTTTTTTTTAAGTATTTCTAGTATCAACAAACACAAAGTCATGAGTTTGTAAACTAAAGGTTCACAGCATTGTGAACAAGAAATGTAGTGCATTATTTTTCCAAACTTACAATGAACACTCGTTTGAAATAATCACGACTTATTAGTGGTTATTGCCCTAAATAACCACTAATATAATCTCTACATAAACAAACAGCTCTAAGTCGATCTACCAAACCCTTTTATTAGACTGTTATTTAAACGTATAAATACCCATGTATTTAAATGTATCTATACATTTAAATACATATTTAAATGTATAAATCAAAACAGGCATTTTGATTTTACCTATTTCCTGTTTGTGTTTGTTTCTTCCTCCACAAAAAAACAAGACAACTTCAGAATTGGTATCTGTTCTATGTTTCTGCTAAAGTGTTTGTGTCAAAAGCAGAATAACAATAAGTAAATGTTTAAGATCACAAAACTATCTTAGAACCAGTAGGAATAACTATTTTGTTTCATTTTAAATAAATACAATTAGATAATTTTATACATTGGTCTTTTAATTCTTCATTATATAAGTGCTTTTATGGCATAATAAGAGTGTTTTTACTAAAGGATTGTCATAGAAATTACCAATAATGTAAATAAGCTTTGAAAATTCTGACACTGAATGTCAAACATTGAGTCAGAATTATTTGGACTCAGCCAAATACTTTCCTGTGCATCTGTCTGCAGCTGGCTATAATACCCTGAATTAGGAAAAAAATTTTAAAAAACATACTAATAACACTTAAAGAGCCATAATCGGACCTGAAGTTGAAAAAGATGCATAAAGACAATTACAAAGCTGGCCTTCTAACACTTGAAGAATATTCACAGGATTAAAGGACTAATGTCCCAACAAGATCTCGAGAAACTCATCCATGCGTTTATCCTTATTAAATTGATTTCTGCAACAGCGTTTTCACAGGTCTGCCTAAAAAGTCAGTCAAGACAGCTGCAGCTGATCCAGAACGCCGCTGCTGGCATTCTGACTAAAACCAGGAACATAGAGCACATCACCCCAGTTCTAAAAGTCTCTACACTGGCTCCTTGTAGCTCAGAGAATAGACTTCAAAATACAGTTGTTAGTTTATAAATCACTGAATGGCTTAGCACCAAAATACATTAAAGATCTGTTGTTGTTGTCTCAACTTCCCAGACCACTCAGGTCTTCTGGTTCAAGTTTGCTTTGTGTCCCCAGAATAAACATGGATAATCAACATTTAAATTTTATGCAGAAACTAACTTCCAGAAAACAGCTAAAATGCTGAAACTCAGAGTTTCTTTAAATCGTGGTTAAAGTCACATTTGTTTAGCTGCCTGACTGATAACTGGAACATTGTAAAGCATAGTCTGTGTTTTAACCTGTCATTGTTTGTCTTATTTTTGCCACTGCAATGCCATCATTTTTGCTTGTTTATTGTTGCTATTTTTCTTCTAAACACGTAACAAACTTTGAATTTCCTTGTTGCTGAAAATCTGCTATGCATATAAAATTGCCTTGCAGTTCTAATGCTAGCCATGATCAGAATAATGACTCAGTGTATTTCTGTGATAGGAATTGACTTATAACTACAAAAATGTCCACCTTGCTTGACTCTTTTTCTTTTTTTAACTCATTTGCATGGTTTGAGGCAGTGCATCTGTGTGTTGTGTTTGCAGCTGGACACCAATAGCTGAGAAAAATCCAAAACGCTGTTTGTTTTACATTTACAAATCCAAAGAAAAATTCCCAGAGGACTGGAAGAGGTTCACAGTGCATGAGCTCAATTTAGCAAACAACAGCCAAGAATCATCCAGGAATGCATCGCACGCAACGTAGGAAATGTGGAATGCTGTACTGTTCTGTCAAGGAACAGATACTGAAATGAAACCTGGCTAACATGACAGCTTTACAACACTTACTTGGAAAGCATAAATATTTATCTAGCCGATGCCCAGCTAGTTGTTACGGTGTTGTTCTGTAGAGATGCAGTTCTGGGATTCCTGAAACAGCAGGAGGACTTCAGGAAGGCAATGACGTAATATCAAAGATTAGGAGGAGGGAAGTTACGTACAGAGGCAAACATTTATTTGGGGGATTTTCTATGAGATGTTCCTATCTTATGCCTAAATGATCTAATCCAAATAATGTCAAGGATAGGCAGGTTTATTTATGTAGTGCCTTTATTGCACAAGGCAATCCAAGCTGCTTTACAGAACATAAAAGTAAAGATAAGAATGGAAATTTGTAGTAGTTTAGGATTTAATTAAAATAATGCTTAATATATCAAACATATCAAAACATGTAGAACAGATTTAAGAGTCAAATTTTAATACAAAATTGTCACACTTTAAAATGGGGAATTAGCTAATTGGTCAGATTCCTTGACCAGAAGCTGCAGTCCTTTAAAGGAATCAACAATACATCACATCACAGTTTTTTAGGGAGTTTGCTTCAGAGCTGAGAAGAGTAGACACTATGCTATGCTTAGTTCTGGTCCTGCAATCAGAGCCAGTGATTTAGAGAACATTAGCAGAATTTTAAAATCCATTCTTTGACAGAGAGCCAGTGGAATGATTTAAGATATGATCCATGTTCCTGTTGTTGACGAGGACGCTACAGAGACCAGAAAAGACAATCTTGCAGTAATGTAAACTCCTGAAAATAAAGACATGCACCAGCTTTTCTGTGTCCTGTTTCAACAGAAGTCTCTTTATTTTACTCTGTGAAAGTCTTTCAAATGCTCATTTAAATGGTTGTAGGAATTAATAATAACACCAGCTCATGAAGTGACTCGAAGATATGAAGCTGTGTGTTGTCAGCATACATACAATATGGCAAGAGATGCTGGAGTACTATATGTTCTGCACTAGGGAGTTTATTTAGGGGCTCAATAAAAGAGGTCAAACACTAACCCTTTAAGGAGCCACACAATTCATTTCTTCACCCAGATTTATAATTTCCACATGACACAAAGTGTTCCTTGTTTGCCAGATAAGATCCGAACCAGCTTAGCACAGTACCCAACAATCCCACTCATTCTTCTGGTCTGTTAAGATTAACTGTTTTAAATGCAGCACTTAGATTAAGTAACACCAAGGCAGAAGGTCTAGATCCATCACTTTCAAGATGTATGTCATTCAAAACTTTTGCCAATGCAGTCCTATGTGGTGTAGAGTAATCTACAGCCTGACCAGAAAATAACAAAAATAATTTCACTTCTCAAACTACTCCTTATCAAGCTTATCAGTTTCTCAAGCTACCTTATTTCATAAAACTGTTGTTTACTTTTCCACTAAATGGTGAGAAGAATGCATTATTGTAACATTAACATGGACAAAACGGGACACATTTGTTACCCTTTATGTGCTTCAACCCCATAATGCAAAGCATTGTTGGTGGTTAATGTCTGTGCATCATTTACGATGCGAAGAAAATTTGTAATAAATCAGGTGATGCTTTTTGTAAAAGTCAGAATATGTGACTCTGACTTTAATATGGTATTTTAAGGAGACTTTTAAAGTTGCACATTAGTCAAATCTAAGTTTGTTTAAATATCCCATGAGAGAATGAAACTACAGCATATCACATCTATAGAACAGAACATAAGCATCAAAACTCACGCCAACATACCAAAAAACTTTTAAAGCTGCCACTGAAGAAAATCAGATGTGACATTTCTTGTATTATTCACCTGTTTTTTATCAAATGATTATATTTCTGTGCTGTCTTTGGACTAACCTGTGGTTGGTGGTGCTAGCCTTTGGAGCCAGTGGATCCCTGCCTGTGGCCTCCTGCAGGCACAGGGAACAGTGTGTGAACACGCAGTTTGTTCTCTGCAGAGGCTCTCAGGCTTCTGTATGTTCTCACAGCTCAGAGGAAATCTCACAACAACTCAGACAAAGTAGAGGTGCTGACCACTCCCAGCTTAGCACAGGAATCCCCTGGGTCCTATCCTCCTCGGCTACAAACAACAGCCCTGCTCTCGGTTTGTCTGGGCTGTCTGTGAGTTCTCCTTTGATTCAATTACGCAAAAAGGAAACAAAGCACTCGGCTAGGAATTTTTTCTACAAGTTGCTGTGAAGTAGAAAAGAGAAAATGCCAAATAACGTGATCAAAAGGATTTATTTTGGTTTTGTTTTATTCTGAAAGGTCTTCATTTGCTGTGGACTAGTGGCAAGCAAGTGAATCAGAAAGCAAATCAGTCTGAGTGCAGTTCAGGCAGGCAGTTCTCAGGCAG
The DNA here is from genome assembly GCF_001444195.1 of Xiphophorus couchianus. Lineage (NCBI taxonomy): Eukaryota > Metazoa > Chordata > Actinopteri > Cyprinodontiformes > Poeciliidae > Xiphophorus > Xiphophorus couchianus. The sequence continues at coordinate 22,121,324 of NC_040239.1, forward strand.
TCATCCAGATCAGAGAGAAAAAGAATGTTCATATTCACAGTTTGCAAGCAAAGGGTCCACACAGTTTTCATTGAGGACGTGGGGAGGGAAGGTGTGCTGGGATTTTTGCTAAATCACAGAGAAGCAGGGTGGGGGAGTGGTTCGTAGCAAAGATATTCAGTAGGGGGGCTCAGTACCTCACCCCGGCCTCGACGCTGCTTCTTCTGAGAAAGTGTCCTCTCCAGACCCTGAATCTCCGAGTCCAGCTCAGCTTCGAACTGGCTCAGCTCAGACTGCAGACTGGCCTGAGCCCCAGCAATTATAGTGTTGGAATGCAAGAATAAAATACTACCTCAGAGTCTGATATTTGTAGCTTGTAATTTCCTCTCTAAGCTCAAAAAAAAAGTGAAATATTTTTAGCATAAATTAGTAAAGGCTACATGTAGTTTATGTTGTAGATGCTCACCTCAATGGAAAGGGATGCTGGTTTCTCAGGCTGTCTCTTCTGGGACAAATGAACCTAGAGAGGGTATAAAACCACACTGCAGTTGATTTTTGGCCTCATGTTGGAGTTGAACTTGCTCATAATAACCTACCACAATATGGTGTACCATAAGTACTTTTTACAGGAATTTAACCCTAAATAACAGCTATGTAAAATTCAAATTAAACTAGAATAAATTATCCTTAAGGCATAAACCGTATAAAGCTGTATTTAATCTAAAATTAGCATGAAAATGTTACAGAAAGAAAATTACATCCTATCATTATGCATCATGGCACGATTGTGATGATCATTTGGAGTGTCTTTTGGGACAAGTTTTTAAATTTATCATGCATTTTATACCTGCCTGCATATCACTATTTTTGGTAGAATTGGCAGAATTTATTTAAATTGGTTGTTCCTTAATTAGTTTTTAAGCAAAGTCCACAATTTTTTGGTGGGATTTAGGTTAGAATCATCCTGTAAGTTTAAGATACTCTTTCTGAAACCAGTTTTGATGTATTTGTAGATTATTGTCCTGTCGGGCTTCACAGCTCAGGATTTAACCATAATAACTAAGCTGTTATTTAGCTTATTATTTTTCCTTTGAACTATTATTTAGCTCACAGGAAATCTCTTATGATCTTCAGAAACACCCCGAAAGCTATTCTATAATGAAAGCTACTAAAAATCGGTGTGTATGATCAAAAGCAGGGTCCATGCAAGGGAAATTCAACCAAGTAAAATATACTCCACCATTAGAGATAATAGGAGCAGTTAAATATCCTACCAGAGTCGGAAAACTATTATCTTCAGCTAAGAAACACAGCTTACATACATAATGAAAAACCCCAAAAGCATCTATCCCAACTGCAAGTGCGTGTGAACTTTTAAAATGTCAGAGTATTTAAAGTAAAATATACTTTACAGAAGCTGAGTGTATGTCTTACTACCCTGGTCCTTTCTGTAAACTTTGGTTAGTAAAACGCTGCTTTATCTGATTTGGCACAAATTTGTGGACGTCTAATAAATTCAATAAATCATCAAAATCATTTTAACCCAATAATAAAAAGGTCAAATTCCAAAACGCAGACATCAAAGTAACATATTTAGAACTTCCCAGAGCATATGTTGGACTCCAAATTACAAACCAACACATTTTGTTACTTTTACTAGCTGAACAATATTCCTTTTAGCTGGTTCTGTCAAACATGTCTATAAAAGGCACTGAAACCCAGAACCGCAAACCACTTGTCCCATTTTTTTGTAAAACCTTGGCTGAATTCTTCTCTCTGGATGCCAGACATATTGTAGTCATCCCGTCTACAATGTCGCATGGAAGCAGCGCAGCACCTGATATGGTCCATGAGCTGCTTTTCTAAGCACCATCCAGGGGATACAATATTGTTCATAGAGACAAAATGAAATAAGTCCCCATGCTGCGAGCCATTATGCACTAGAAGAGGTTAACACCATAATACAGATCACAAGACCCATCAGCTCCCACAGGGGAGTGGAAACAAAGATTTCTTTTCTTCACAAGACCTAACTTACAATGTGCTCACCAGATCTGGAGCAGTGTTTCAGTGTTAAAAAAAACAACAACTTTGAAGCGCCACACCTCCGCAGGGAGAGAGGGTTTAAACCCAAACAATAAAAGAGATGGTGCAGAATAAACAGCACTAAATCACAGCAATCTGACACTATGAGATTAGTAGATTAAAACGTTTAAAAAATGTTTACAAGACTCCACTCTGCAGAAAATCTGATAACAACTACAGATCATGCCTTTTCTTGCCTGAAGTTATCTTTAAAATCTGTTGAACTCACTAACTAAAATAACTGAGCTCATCTTGTAGGACTGAACACTGGAAAAGGGGAGTATTTACTGGCTGCCTTGCATGAGAAGATGTAATCTGAGGAGTTAGACAATAATCCTTCAAGAAAAGGTGACCAATCTGCTTATGAGCTCCTCACTGGGAAAACGCCAAACAATTACAGCTATAGAGCCAACAACAGCTCTAGATCCATTTAAAGGCTGAAGAATTAGACGTGGGCTTTGAGTTGGAATCAGAGTTGGAATCGGAGTCTATATTTAAAATGTGACAGCATGGGGGGTCCATACCTGGCTGTTACTCACTGAAGCGGAGCTCCTGTCAGGCTCAAAGTCAAATATGCTCTTGGGTTGAGGTTGTTGCTTTCCAGGGTCAGACAGCTTATCTACATCTTCGCTCCTAAAACGTAACACCCCAACACAAACACAAACACAAACACAAACACACAACAACTTAAACATGGCGTCATTGTAGGTGCCTGTGACAACAAATCCAAACTCGCCTCTGCAGCACGTTTTCTCTGAAAAGGAACTGGCACAATGTTTTGGGTTGGTAATCAGAAGCAGTCAGCTGCAGTCTGTATGATGTAAAAATAACTCATCACTGATGTGTTATGTGCTTGGGTTCTAGGTGCTGAAAAATGTCAACACATGAACTTTAGCACAAGCATCAATTTAATTCCAACAGGCCTGACTGACTAACAGTGTAATATTTCTTGCTTCAGATGAGGAAATTAATTTTTTCTACAATTTCTTTTATTTGTAGATCTTTCACTTTTCCTTCTGTTGGTCACAATACATTCTGACTCAGTCACCTGTGTACCTCCACATTACACTTGCACTTGGCTCAGCATAGTGCAATATCCTCACTTTACGGCATATGCAATACAAGTAAATTGATTTCAGAGCTCAACATAGCTTTCGTACATCATGACCGAAGGTGAGGTGATAGACACACCTTCTTTCTGGGTAAGACCATAAAGTAAAACTGGAGGAAATTTAAAGTATAAACAGAACTTTAACCAGAGCTAAGTAATGTGGTCTGAACCACAATATCACTCCACTTTATCAGGTTGCATGATGCATACAGCAACATTTCAAATTTGTGGCTTATCTCTAAAGATGTTTCACAGATTTGCAGCTGGGAGAAGTAAGTCAGGCTCTATCCCTTCTTTCAACAGGAGGAGAAAGACAACAAATTTAGCAGTTTTCTTAACCATTTCATTTTCAATACAAAGCTCCAGTTTGGCTGCACTGAAAAAACAAAACACTTGCAGAATTATGTGCAAGTGTTTGCATTGTGCTTATACATCATAAGGTACACGCTGTAACTTATGATCTAAGATAGCTATGACTTCTTTTGACCAAAAATCATATCACACAGGTGCTGAACAAAAATAGCGCAAAATGCAACAAAATTATCAGAAAAACATGCATAGAGCAGAGCATCAAATCGTCACATCAGCATCCAGCAGTGACCGATGATTGGAGATTAAGAAAAACATCTTCCTTCTGCAGCCATGAAAGAGCAACATGTATAAGATCTATATAAAGTGTTTAATTAGATCTAATTAGATCTAAAATCTGTACATCAAAATGACACTATATGTTACAGGATGAAAGAATTAATTTAAATTTTAAGTAAAATTCTGTGTTTCCAAAAATATAAAACTCACTGCACAATAGGTGAGTTTTACCTATTCTCATTTGTTTGATTTGACTGCAGGGCACTGGCTTCAATTTTCCAACCACAGTGAAAACTAAACATTTAAGTTGTAATGAAAATGCATAAAGGCATGACGTGAGTGACAGCCTATCTCAGATTGTTATTTTTTTAGCCCGTCTTCTTGAATGCAGAATAATTAAAAACTGTCCAGCAAACTGGAAAAAATCACATCAGATCCAATAAACTCACCAATCGGGCAGGGATCCGTAAGGCGTCAGTCTAAAGAGATTCTTGTCTTCTTCTATGATTTTTCCTCTCTCTGCAGATGACTGGAGCCCTGCGGATTAGTGAATCATGAAGGAAGAGTCCAAAGAAAAAATGCAATGATAATAAGCAGTATGTTGGGTCCACTCACGTTCTGGTGACCAGCGCTCTGAGTCCTCTAGTTCTGGTTGAAGTAAACAAAGAGACTCATTTGAAACTTTTCACAACTGTAAAACGTGGCAGTAAAAGTCAGATATGATTTTTAGCACATCCACAGGATAAGTAAAGTAAAAGATGTCAAACTGGAAATTCTCTCTATTTGCACAATCTTGAATGACTTCTTTGCAGTACACTGGGTATTAATCATTTTCATAAGCGTGCTAGCACTAATGTGTTAAATTAAAACAGATAGAACTGGTTAGAGGTACTTTGTTCAGTACTTCTTATAAATTCACCTGTTAAAAGTTGTCGACAATTTTTGAGTGGGGTAAATTATACCAATACTTCTTTTAACTGGGACGTATTTATAGTGTTTCATATTGCACTATGATTTGTTTTAATTTTTAGTCACTAATAAAATCCTGATTTAGTTGCCAGAAAGGTGAGAGTCGGCTGCATTTTGTCTCAAGGCACCAGTTCATAAGATAAGACAAACATCCAAAAAATCTCTTTAAGACAACAACACCCAAATTCCTGCTAAAATAGCAGTGAAAAAAATTGTTTTTCACGGCACATGAAAGAGAAGAATGATTAAGGCTTAGGAGGGGCTGAGAAAAGAACCTGGATTACTGTCAGACCTCGTGAACAGAAATGCCAGAAGACGTTTATGCTCTTTTTTTTTGTGTCAGTAATAAATTGTTTGAGCGATGATCTCATTAGAGGCTGACATATTGACACGGTGGGATTTATTCCACATTTGCATTTGTTAAAAAAAAGTCGAGTAAGAGTTTCTCACCCTCAGGCTTCTTGTGAATCTGTCTGAACATGCTCCTGTACCAGTCTCTGGGCTTGTTCACGCTCTGATGCATGCGGGGAGGAGAACAGACAAGAGAAATCAACCTGACCATGTTGTTGGATCGCACTGGTTTTAGAAGTTCTGGTTATTTGTATTTTACCGATCTCGACGCAATGGGCATCCCGGTCTCATCCACTGGACCGATTCCTGAGAACTTAATAAGCTTCCCCTCGTTATTTGGTACCCAGCTCTGCGGCAAAGTGGAAGAGCCCTGGACTCCATTGGACAGTTCACCTGATACAGACAGCCATGAAAAAAATCACATTATTTTTCTGATTTATTACTGAGTGACAGGGTCCAACGAAAACATACAAAATCAGATTTTAAAGGTTAAGTTGATTTTTCTGATTGGGAAATCGGAACTTCACTGTTCTGATTACAACTGGAAAGTAAAAATGCTTTCCAGTTGTGGAAATTTTAAACTTTTTAAATTTGAAATGTTGTAAATTTACCTTGCGACTGTGAAGGTCCATAGTACGATCCATAACTCGGAGTCACTGGACCTCCTCCATTAAGCTCTGGCTCCTTGAATAAACAGAAATATCTAAATAAGGCCTGCAGTTCATATAGACAGTAGATTTCTGGTTGTAAATGGTGTCAATAACTGTGCCACAGGTGACTTTGTTAAAAAGATATTTATTGATTTGAAATTGTTCTCCAAATTGAATTTAATTCAAATTAATGGTTGAATGAAAAATAAATGAAACATGGAGATGTTTTAAGTCTTTTTTACACAGTCAGTAAATCTGACCTCTCACATGCATGCCTGAGTATAAAGCATGTAGTTCAGTCTTTTTCCACAGGGAGGAGCACTTGTTTACTATTATCACAGCCATCACACTAATACAGCCTGCAGGGCTTGGTATACCTTCACAGCGCCAGATGTCAGTCCTGTGGAGCGAAACGGACTCAGCGGAGGAGAAGGGAGTCCAGGGGAGATGACCACCACATGCTCTGGAGAAGTCAGGATGTGCTGGCTTGAAGAAATGTCAAGCTTCCCAGAAAGATAACTCTGGGAGCCATTTGGATGGCCCGCTACTTCCGCACTTTGCTGCACACAGAGGAAATTATAAAAATATGGATGAACCAAAACAATGCGTGAACTCTGCTTTATCGTGTCTTCCTGTGGACCCTGGATAAATAATGCTCTGTGGAAAGGTCATGTGAACTTGTTAGCAGTTCTGCTATTCTCCAGGGAATAACTGTCCTCTCCGAGGGAAGCCTGTGATGAAAAGATCCTCCAATTTATTTAAAGCACAAGCAGTGGGAAGTGGTGTTTCACCATTTTCATCATTTTTCTCACAAGAGCTGCAGAAAGGCTTCATCGAAGAATTAAAGTTGATGAGAAGGACTAAACGAGCATTGGAGTGTTTAATGAGCTCATTAAGCGTTCACAAGTCAGAGGGTGGAGCAAGACATCAGGATGAGGATAAAAATGTCAACTGAGAAGTCCAGTGGTCTCCTTGGTGATTCTTGTCCTTCTCAGCCACCTCATGATTGAGAGTTTAAGCCCACCATTGAAACACTCTGTGTTTGAATCAAGTGCTTTGGTCTTTTCTGTGTGGTTGTCAGGGGACATGGGGAAATACCTGTCTCTAAGTAACAGCAAACCAAAGATATGTTGTTGTGACGCAGACAGTACTGACTTGATCAATAGCAGGGCTGTTTGTCACTTTTACTACTACATGATTTAATACTAACTTGCTTTTTCTAGTTTCCATATGTCTCAAATGTTTGTCACAGTGAATAATGCTACCAGGGGTTTCCTTATCTGGTCACACCATTAAAAAAAAAAAAAAAATACTGTCAGTTCCTGATACCTGCAGTTAGTCTGCTGTCTTAGATTTTATGCTAGCTGCACTCTATTAATTATTTTATATAATACAATTAGGATCTGCTTGTGTGTACAGCTTGTAGTGACAAAGAGACTGTATTGGCTCCTGCAGCTTCATGCTTGTCTGAGTCTTGTGACCTGCCCTGCACGCTGCACTGTGCTGCACAGAGAGATGTTGAAACGCCAGTCATTAACTTTTTCAAATCAAAGTGCTCAGTTTCTGAAGCAGGAGAGCAACATTTTGTCCACAAACTATTAACTGTAACTGCTGTAAAATATGTTGCTAAAATTAGCCTAACATTTTAGTTAACTGGTCCACATAAAAACATGGTCAACTGGAGAAGGGTAAAAGTTTATTGAAGGCTGTAGCTGCATGCAGATTCACATATATCTTTATAAACAAATAATAAAGCTATGTCATTCTGCACAGTAACTGTCTTAACCAAGTTAAGCCATATTGCAGCATTTTATTGAAGCCATCCTTGTGGAAACTCTGATTGGGGAAAATCAGCTGATGCCAACAAAAAAAAAAGAACAGATCCTGCAGAGTCCTTAATGATGTTGGTGAGTGAGACACAATAACAATGCTCAGTGGTGTTTTTTTAAAATTGGCCATAAATGCATTTGGTGAAGGTTTCATTAGAAAGAGAGTTGCATGAGTGCCAGTTTAAAAAAACCACCCGCAATTTATTTGTCACTTGTGGCCAAAGCAAATCTTCTATTGGTTTTATGTCTGAGCTGAACTGGTAATCCTTTGATTACTGCTGAGAATAGCATTATGCACTTTGTTCATTCCCAAAATCTCAGATAATTTATAATATTTTAATTGGTTGGGGTGGATAGCAGAAGAAGGGCACCATACATGGGAGGGCCACAAGTTACAATACTCTTGTAGACTATGTAGTAAATGTAGTGTGTTATTTTACTCCAGGTCATAGCTTCTACTCTTCTGAGCATTGATTTGAATGTAGGATTACACTGGAACATGGAAGAAAAAAAACACATTCCCACTGATAAATAATTCTGACTGCTAACTGAGGCAGAGGATTCTGATCAGGACATTTAATAAAGGAAATGCTTTACCTGAGTCTGCATATGATCAGTTATGGTTCCTCTGTGGCAGAGATCAATATTTTGCTCTCAGCATGAAGGATCTGCAAAGACACATAGTGAATATATCAGGTTTGTTTGTGGATTTAATTCCATATGAAACACATCCCACACAGTTTATATTCATTTACTTATGTTTAGTTCATTTATTGTGTGTGTGAGTGTGTCTGTGAATATTACTCTTTTTTAGAGCAAGTCATATATTTGCCTTCTGCAAATATTACTAAGCTGGAGTGAAGAAATGCATTCAAATCCCAAGTCTTATTTATTGTAAACTCTTTAAGAAACTTCAGAAATTCCAGCTCAAAGCGCTGAACAAAACATAATCTTATCAAAATAATGTGAAACCATTTAACAAAGTTTGCAAAGGAAAACAACATTTGTGCTGTCAGCTGAAACTTAAATACTTTGCATAAGCTATAAACTGAATGACAGAGATTTGCTCACTGTCTTTTATTCAAACTATCTAATTCATATTAATAGATGCCTCTCTAAACGCTTTAAGACTTTGTCTTATCTATTTTTATTCATATGTGTTTTTAAACCCAAGTAGTTAATATTCATGAGTGATTCCTGCAGGCCTCTCTGTCATAAATGTGCTTTTTTCTCCCAGACGGATTCGACAACTGTTCCATTATCCCATCCAAGACGTTTCCCAGTGAGGGAAAGTCAACGTCACCCACATTTCCCTGCAAACCCATCCAAAACAATGAGAGTGACTCACATGCCCCCCTCATTTTTCCCAGTAATACAATTCTGTAATGACCCTGATTTTTGGATTGGATGACGGAGAAGAACAACTACTGAAAGTTATACATCAGTTATACCTGCTGTTTCAACATCAAAGACATTGTGGATGGCGAGGAGGGTGCGGGGAGCTCTTTCCCACTCTGAATGAGGCGGGAGTCTGTAGAAACTAAATAGTCCATAATGACTTTGCAGGGACGAAAAAAAACCACAGCTTCTACACTGCTTCAAATCCCTAAAGCCCTACTGAAGAGCGGCAAAGTTTTTGCATTCTTATGTTGCCATCAAAACTGTGTTCCCATAGGAACGCTAACTGAGATGAATAAAGTTGGAGAGTTAGTATAAGGTTTAGACTCTGTTCTCCACTGAAAGCTACTGCTTTGCAGCTTGACGTTGAAGTCTGGACTAAGTGTTGGCCAGACTCCTACAGCCTGGAAGCTGCCTGACACAGTTTGCACTAATGTGTTTTCCATGTGGCATTTGCAGCTGACTATCAGAGTCCATAATCACTGTTGTCAAGAGAAGAGCATGAAGACTAGAAACTCTCAGTCTCGCTGTTCAGTTCACTCAATGACTGAATCTATGTTCCAGTTGACTGACAACAGCGTCGCTCATTTGGATCGTCATCTTCCAATGAATTGCGTTACATAACAGGAAGAAAACAGATTGGGAGATTGTGACAATAACAACGGCGTTAATGCTCAGGCATGCCAATTGATTCATCATCCCTAGTCAGAGTTGTTGGATTATTCAACCAACTGTGCAAACAGCAACGTTACAAATAACGGCTTAAGCTTACTGCCTGTGTGTTTTTACAAGCTGCTCTCTGTTCATACCTGATCACTGTAATAGGTCTATTGAATTTATGCACAAACGGCAGAATGAATCATTTTCAAATTCTTTTCATGAGGAGTCTGAACACATGTTTTCTCATTCAGTCTCAAAACACAGGTCCAAACAGAACCTAGTGTCTTACATAAGTGTTTACATTCAACCATGTTATAAGACAAACTTCAGTGTGTTTCTTTTTGTGTGATAGAGTGACATACAGTAGTATATAAATGTAAAGATTATGTAAAAGGATACATGGTTTTCACTATTTCTTCAAAATAAAGATCTCTGGGTGTGCCTTGGTGGCGTAGGGTGTAGCGCGACCCGTATTTGGAGGCCTTGAGTCCTTGACGCGGCAGTCGCGGGTTCGACTCCCGGACCCGACGACATTTGCCGCATGTCTTCCCCCCCTTTCCTTCCCTGTTTCCTGTCAGCCCACTGTCATATAAGGGACACTAGAGCCCACAAAAGACCCCCTGGAGGGGTAAAAAATAAATAAAGATCTCTACAAATCTTAATTTGTCATTTATAGGTCCCATAGATAGCACATGTTAAACTGCAAATATGACTGTCTTTAAAAAATGACTTTTTCTTGCATGAATCAAAACCTCATAAAAATCTGAAAAACCTAGAAAAATCTGCAGTCAACAGATTTTTCTACCTCTGCTGTGAATCTCTGCAGCTCCTCCAGAGTCACTGTGCTCCATCAAAAGTTCAGCTTGCAGCTTGACATTGAATGATCTTTTCATGATTGATTGAAAACAGACAAAGGTACAATTTCCATGTATTTGACTGTAAAATATTTTAAAATCTTGTTCCATTTTTCCATTTAATAATTATGCAACATCTGTCTTGATAAAATCCCAATAAATCACAGTTCAAATTCAAGGCTTATGAATATCTTTCATAAGCCTTGAATAAAAGATCGACAGAGAACCTTTGCTGCACTCAAAGAAACATTTACACCAGAAAAAAAAAAGAGACATTTTTGCAATTTACTTAAGTTACCGACACTGTGGTATTCTGTTCAATGATCAAATATCAGGTGAAATATCTCTTTCAAATGTAACATAGATTATGTGCAGCACAAGTTATTTGAAGTCTAAGTTCCAGCACTTGACTCATCGTTTGTGCCTGTTTTTTATTCTTTTTCAAAGAAGTAGCAGATCTGTTTTATCTCACATGGTAATGTAAAAACTTGTGTCATAACAGTGGCTTTGTCTGGGTTTTCTTGGAGGCACAAAAAAGAAAATCCATCCCAGGACTGCTTCAGTCCCTCACGCATTCCCCGGCTCTGAAAGCGCCAAACACGACCCTACCTAATAAGGAAAATTCAGAGATGATATCAAGCGAGAAAAACCTGATTCAGAAGTCTGACTCCTTGAGTTTCTTTCTGAATGCTCGGAGCATTCTTACGTAATTACAGAAACTCAAGCTCAAGACGCAGTTTCGAGCTAATGCATGAAGACCAGGTTTTAGGACCTTGATGCAATCCCTGTGAAACGTGAACGTCATACTTCACATATTTACAAGGCTGGACCCCCCGCAAGGTGAGAGGTCCATTATCACCACCGGATCAGAATAAGAGGGGAAGAAAAACAGAACCATAAAAGGCCCCATGTCTACCTCGGAGAAGGAGATGATGTTCTGTTTCAGACATGCTTTCAGTCTAACTGGATTTTATGTTTCCAGCTCGTTTCATATCTGCTAAGGTTTCACATGCAGCTCAGCTCAACGCAGCCGAGAACCTGGGAAATGAGAATCAGAAGACTTTGACTTGAAGGTCTCTGCATCTGTTCCCAGGAAATTTAAACAGATTGTTCGCGAACTGAACCAGATGTTTCTCTGAATCTGAAGCAAACAAAACTGCACAGAATAAACAAAATGTACTCAAGTTACTTTGGTCAGGCATGTTTTTTTTGTCTTTCCCCTTTTCCCTTTTTTTCTTTTTTTACAATAAATTATTATCTGAAGTTCTTGAGCCAAAGTTGAGCAACTCAGCAGCTCCAAGGTCAGTGAACTTAACCACACCCATGCAGTTCCTGTGAACCACAATAGGAGGTCACACACACCTCTGATATTAACAGTAGCACAACAGCAGTGCAACAGGAACTAATTTTCCTAACTCCTGATAGAAAAACATACAAACAGGCATAAATCACACATCAAATAGCTTTTATCTGACACCAGAACAGAAAAGACTATCACTGAACATGCAAAAATCAGCAAATCTTTCTCTTTTCCAGCAGAAAAGAGAAAGATTGGGCCCCAGTGAGAAGGACCAGATGGATCATCTCCTCTGTTTCACACCCTGTGGAAGGAACTGTTGTTTTTCTACCCACCAACATAGTTGTCAAGTTGACAGTCCCGCTTAACAGAAACAGTGGTGAGGCTGACCCCTGGGACCGCTCTGATCAATACCAGCTAAGACATGATTTGTGGTCAGAGGCTGAATCGTCCTGTCATTAAGTCAGGGACAAAGAGCTCTAATGAAACTGACCTGCATTCATTAACACATGCTTAGTCGTCTGCACACAGGGCGGTGAGCAGAGTTAATCATTGACTTCAACGGGTGGGGGCGGTTCAAGTTGTGCTTACATCCACGACAGTCCGTGTTCAGCCGAACACTGATGGCCTTGTAAAGTAACTACAGCCTTTGAACTTTTCCACATTTTATCATGTTACAACTATGAACCTCAATGTGTTTTATCGAGATATTAAGTGACAGACTAACAAAAAGTAGATAATTGACAGAAAATAGCACGTGGTTTTCACATTTAAAATAAAATAAAAATCTGAGAAGTGTGGTGTGCATTTAGCTTTTTTTACTCCGTGGATAAAATTAACATCACCTGATCAACGAACAGGGTTTCCTGAGCATGAATTCAGCTGTTCTGTGAAAGTCACAGATGTTATTTAGGGAACATTAAAGAGTCAGCATCATGAAGACAAGAGAACACAGCAGGGAGAAAGCTGTAGAAAAATTTTAAACAGGTCTGGGTTATGAAAGGTTGAACTTCACAAAGCATAGTTATATGATAAAAGAAAGAATGAGCTACAACCGCAAACTTACCAAGGTGTGGCTGTCCATTTAAACTGACAGAAGAACAGCGCTAATCAAAGAAGCAGCTGAGAGGAGCTGCAGAAATCAGCACATCAAATTAGACAATATATTATAATTAGCCTTTCATCATTCTCTCCATGATTGTGGCCCTTATGGCACAGTGCTACGAAAATGTTGGGGACACAACAAACATGTCAAAGAATGGTCTCTGGTAAGAAGAAACAAAAATTGTAGCTTTTGGCAGACATTGAAAATGACATGTGCGGTTGGAAAACAAACACTCAACTTTATCCTGAAACTACCACACACAATGTAAAACATGGTGGGGGCAGCAGCATGCTGTGGGGTGCTTTTCTGCAGGAGACACAGGCTATCTGTTCAGAGTTGATAGGAAGATGGATGGAGCTGAATACAGGGCAATCCTAGAAGAAATGATGTGAACTGATGCAGAAGATTGAGTCAGAGCTGCAAGTGGTTCAAAGCATGTTCAGCACGAGACCTTTTCAAAGTCAAATTAACAATCTGAATTAAAGCTGATTATCTCATCTCTGTCTAAGTTCAAGCTGTTTTAGGGTGAAGAAAGGTCAAACCTACGCAAAATTTGTAAAGAAATTCCCGTAAAGAATTGCAGCTACAATTACAGCAAAAGGTGTACTGCATCCCACACTTTTCAGATTTATATTTATGTACCACTTTCCTTCCAGGTCACAACAAAGCAGTTTTGTAGAAAGCTACAACAGACAGTCACATTTTAGACAATATTAAATTTGTGAGTATAATCTGATAACATGTGAAAAGGTTTGATGGGTTTGTATGCTGCTGTCACGTAAAACATGTAAAAAATAAAAAAAATTATAAAAAAAAGCAAAATCTTATCACACTCGCAAGAACATAGATTTGCTTCTCTTCGACAAGTTATATAAGAGGGTCATAAAACCCGTTAGCCCTGGTCCTGGAAAGTGATGAGAGTGCTAATTACAAGCACATCACTGGATAAATAAATGGACGTTTTATAGACACAATAAATGAGTCACGGTTCAGCTACGCGAGAGGTCAGAGCCGTGAGGCTGATCACACAACCGCGCTGCCCTTTTGCAGCTCTGCAGATGTTCAGACCCATACAAGGTCCTGCAGCTGTGAGTTTATTATATGTAGTTGTAGCTGCAGATACACAAATTCATCAGGGGAGAAGTGTTTCACCTCCATGTATGGTGCTCCTCTGGCCACAGCAACAGGAGGGTCTGCGTGCTTCTTGTGAATAGAGAGGCAATGCGTTCCCAGAAGAAGCTCCGGGCTCATAAATCAGAACCTCTCTCAACAAGAAGAGCCCTTTCCAAGTAGATACAGTGCTGTGAAGAAAGTATCCCCGCCCCCACCTTACATATCATACATATTATTTTTGTTTGTTTTTTTTAAATCAGATTTGAGAGTTTCAGGTCATCAAACAAAGGTTAATATCAGACAGAGGCCAACCTGGGTGATTACAGTTAGACGTGTTAATTACATTGAATGCATTTCTTACTCAAAAGAGTAATTTTCACCTAAACCATTCGAGGCTTTACAGTATCTGGCTTTGATTCTTTCACACCACTGTCAGGAATTTTACAGCAAAGATGTTTTTGTGCAGAAATGTCTTCACTCAGTCACAACGGAGCGATATTATGGTCTGTTTAAGGTAATGTCACAGCAGCTCAACTGGATTCAAACATGAGCTTTGAATAGACCAATCCAATATATATATATTTTTTAATTTATTGTCAATCAGAGGTGGACTTGTGAGTGCTTTTTTTGGATCATTGTACTGCTATATGACACAAGTGGGCTTTAGCTTTCTCATGTTTTTCTGTTAGAGAGCTCTAATTGATGGCAGCATCAATTACAGTCAGTCCTTCAGGTCCTGAAGGGTGCAAATGCTTTTTCAAAGCACTGTAAACCCATTCTGATTTGGTTCTATAAAAATAATATAATTTGAGACCATTCCTCAGTGAAGTCTCAAAGTCAGGGACACACAATGCAGAAACAAAGTCCAAAATCCTCATGCCTGTCACTTTGCATCCTCAAAGCTTAGTGCAGTCTGTGGATATGAGCTTCGGCAGCTGGACAAAATGTAATGTGACAAAAAAAAAAGAGAGTCACACAGCAGGGTCAGCTGTGAAATTCACCCCGACAATCTGGGGCCCATTAGGCTTAAAATCTCCTGCAGGATGGGAAAAGGAGGGAATATATTTCCGTTCTCGAAAGCTTCCCTGCTCTACCCAGTTCAACTGCGGCTACTGTAAATACCTATGATGGATGGCATATCTGCAGACAATATCCACCAACTTTTTGCACGTGCGTCCTCTCTCCTTACCCAAAGGTGCTTTTGTTTGTACACGCAGTGGCAAAAGACACCAGACACCACGGAACCTGCCTTTAATCCCCGAACAGTCAAACAGGTTACTCCGCACTCTCCAGAAACACCAAACACATCTCTCTATTCGCCCACGCAGTTACCACCTGTTGCTTTTAAATTCAGTGCTTCAACTCACCGCCCCCGGTTGGCGTCGACCTGTGAACTCGCGCGTCTTTCTCTCCGCCTCAGCAGCGCACCGACGCCTCGACGCAGGCCATCTCTGCGCTTTCTCTCACTCTCTCTGACTCCTGAAACTGGCCAGGACACACAATCTCTCTCACACTCCTAGCCCTTGTTCCGCCTGCCTCCGCGCGGAGGACTTCCCGGTTGACAGCCATTGTCATGGCAACCCACATTTCAGCACTACGTTCAAAAGCCACCACCCCCCAGCTCCTCCTGGCCTGTCAGTTTCTACGGACGCCTCCTTCTCACATTGTTGTGATGAGGTGATATATTTGCAGGCGGGGGGGGTTTAGCCGAAGGGAAAGGCAAATAGTTCATCACCTTCACCTCCCCAAACGCTGCTCCGTGACTCCCTCATGTCCTGTCCTAACTTTATCTCCCTCATGCCTCGCTCTCCTTTTGTAGACATGGCTGTGTGTGTAGGGGTGTGTGTGTCGAGGTGTGTGTGTGTGTGCGTGTGTGTGTGTGTGTGTGTGCGTGAGTGGGCAACGACCAGATCCCTGCCTGGCCAAAGGCTTGATAGGAGGGAAAAGAGCCTCTTCTGTTCCTGATGCAGCCCTCGGAGTGCTTCAAGGTGATTACTCTATCCCACATAGTCAAGCACTGACAGCACAAGTCCTACAGAGTGGTTTCCCATGATCACACACACGCACACACACATGCACACACACAGCTGTAATTTTGTATGCCAATGTTGAGAAAATAGCTCGGAGCCTGATGATAGGTGTTTACCCTGGTGAAGGCAAATTATTCAAATCAAGAGATGTGTTCTGTTCACAGATAAGTCAGTCAAATTTCAGGGCTGATCACCGATTGTCACAGCCAACAACAGCCAAAAAGGAGCACAAGCTGCTGCTTTTGCACGTAGTTCCTGGACAATTGAAAAACTAGGATTTCCAGTTTGCCCACGGCTCCTGCCAATGAAGACAAAGCTCAAAATCTAACTTTTTGACTTGCCTCGGCCCTGTCTCTGCAGCCGGCTGTGCAATACATCCTCACCCTTAATCAGGTAAGATTGTGAGCATTTGAAAAGGGAGATGAACCTTTAACAATTAGTGGTGTCAATGTATTTACTACACGGAAATGTTGAAAACTACTACCCAGTCACAATTTTTCTTTTTTTTTTTTAGTTATAAATGCAAAAAATATTTCACTGTGAATTTTTAGCTGTAAACTATCCATGGTATGTTTTACTGAAAATATTCAGATTTTGTTGAAAAGAAAAAAGAGTTTTTGGTCAACCCAAATCATGAGGGGAGGGGTTTAGATTCTCATTCCACAAAAAGAAATACATGCCCTGATTTTTTGGGGGGTGGGGGGTCAATTGGTTTCTATTTTCTTGGTCTAGAAATACCTTTTTATTTGTCTATTCTAAGCAACCCGAATGAGATTTGGGTCAGTCTTTCTTGGAAAACTGTTATTGTTTTTCAAGAAAGTGCTATTAATCAGATTTCATCGATGTGTCCCTGAGTTTGTTATTGAGTAAAGGTTACTGGATCTTTGTTCTCCTTCTTACTATGAAATAAAAATGAAAGAAAAATAATGTAGCTATTAAATCACTCTTTGGTTTGTACCTAAAACTTTGCATTTGACAAAATTTGGCCCTGAAAAATGATTAAGAAGCCATCTGCAACAACTGCCTGTTCTGGCAGGCCGAAATCCTTTGGAGAATCTATCATAGTGTTGACATCCCCGGCTTAACGCCACCTGCTAAACGTGAGATCATTTCATGGACTTCCAGGTATTTTGGTATTAATAAAACAGGTGATGGCTATTTGGGAAAGGTACATGATTGGAATAAAATAATCAGACTTCGTCATCGGAGATCTTCAGTAATAACTTTGAGCCCCCATTCTTTTTACAGCTTACACACCATCAGAAAAGAAATCCCGTCACTGTGCAGTCAAAAAGACAGAAGTTGCTTGAGCTAAAGTTGCATGAGATCAGACTGAAGTCAGCGGCACAGAAAAAGGAAAAAAAGTGCCGTATTATGTGACATCCTGCTGAGGGAATTTATGCTTTACTCCCAAAGTGTGTTTGTATTGTCGGTGGAACACAATACACCTGAAGATAACATATTTAATGAGTAATCTATTTGTTTTGCCATCATTATGCTGCCTGGCTTTATGCTGAAACCAAAGCACTCAGCCCTTTCAATAATTTAGTGCTGTGGCTCGGCTGAGCGAAGCCTGGGGGCCGATATCCATTTACCAGGCCTGTCGCCTCATGGGGTTGTTTTTGCCAAACACTTTAGCTCGGGAACATGATGGGCATGCTGGGTAATGAAGGCTCCCAGGAGGTGAGCTCACTTCATAATGTGCGTCCTGCTGGAGCAGACTTTCACCCCGCAGTCATCACATCTGACAACCTGTCACTCTACAGCTAAATGAGGCAATCACGCAGGAGGACACCGGGAGATTTGGCTCATTCACACATTCGGTTCGCAAAACAAATACAAAAAAGAGATCCTCTTTTCCAGCTCTGTTTTTTTTTTCTTTTTTACTCTGAAAACACAACAGCAACTGAGACGGGAAGGAACTCGGCGCTGAATCTGGCGCTTCATGGCGAATGATGGATTCCTGCAGACCATTGCTGCACCGTAAAGACCAACTGCTGCTCCCATAACACACAGTGCCAGCAGCTTCACTCCTGCCGAGCCTCATTAAAAGGATAACGGCCAGATTCCAGTGAGCAAACAAACCATGACATAAACTGGTTATGTCATCAAAACCTACATCCATTGCTGATTATGTCCCAGGGCTTTTTTGTTTTGTTTTGTTTTTTGTTTCTTATTATTTGTACCACCAGGTTCCCTGAGACAAGAGACAGCAAGTCTACAGAAATCACTGGATGACAATATCACCAAATGCAGATATGTCTACGTAGAGACGTGTACAGGTAGATTGAAATCAAAATGTAAAGAAAAGATAGGAACCTGTTGCTATCATGCAAACCTCTAAACACTGATGGTTTGGTTTTTGGCAGCAGATAGCAGTTTTGGATCATAATTATAAAAAAAATTACAAATTCCTCTGTGTTGATGCTTGTTGTTTTGTTGGGTTTTTTTCCCCAGATTGTATGAAACTGTAACTTGGACACATTTATAACAAGTCCAACCTAAAATAGGAGGCAGTATTCAGATAAAGATCTGGTGATAACCTGTTTCTGAACTGAAGGTGTTAATGTGGCAATATCTACCTCATGTTACACATGGTTGCTAAAATGTTTCCCAACAACATTGTGAAGATAACTGAGAAAACATCTCAACAACAACAACCCAACAGTAGCCATGCAATGGACTATTTTTTCAATCAGAAATGACATCAGCGAAAAGGATTTCAAATCAGGTTTCGGTGATCAAATAAAAAGGTATGAAAATCAGAACCTCCATGTGATTTTCTATTTACCTCCCTGTCAGCCTGATCTTGTTAGGAGTTGTACGGTACTTACAGACGAGTGCCGGCTGCACAGCGATGTCCCCACAGCTCTGCAGACGAGAGGAAGTGAATGAAAAGGAAGGAGTGAACCTCACATCCACCACTCCTCTCTCCCTTCTTTCCCCCTCCCTCTTGTTCTTTTTTTTTTTCTTTTTGAGGACAACAGGGTGGCTTTTATCTGTGCTGAATGATTCAGTCCAGGCTCTGAATGTCTGAATTTTTGACTGGCTGTCCGTGGGCATGCACATATACGTTGAACACGGGTCTGTGTTTATCGTGTGTGAGCTTGTACTTTAAAGCTCATCAGGGAGAAGCTGCTCAGTAATAGTTTCCATCCACAGCTGGAAATAATAGAGATTCCCATCCAGGCACGGGCTGCACTGGAACCACCCTCCGGTGTTTCACATGCTGCTGAGAGAGGGAGTCCGTTTCGATAGCCATCCTAATAAATGGGACTAAATGACACACACGTTACTGAATGTTAGTCAGTGACTCCTTTATATCAAAGGCAAAGTACATGAAATAATCTGCCAGTGAAACAGAACATTTTCCCATATTGAAAGTTATAATATGGAAATATGTCTTGTTCCACTGGAAGACTACTTCACTTATAACTCGTACTTTGTCATCAATATTAAGGAATCATTGACTTAAAAGAACCTCCTACACCAAGTTACTTGCAAGTTAATTTGGTCTTTTTTCAAGTTTAGTAAGATATTTGTAGCGATGTCTAGCACTGAAAACTAGACCAAAAATAATTGGCAGGATTTTATGTTTTTGCAGTGTAGAACAAATTGCTATGGGTATTTATTTCAGGAAGACCAGCTGACTGCATCCAATCATTGATTTTGCACCACTCCCTCTTCCTGATGAAGAATGTGGAGAGTGGAGTCAATCAATCAATCAATCAATCAATCAATCAATCAAATTTTATTTGTAAGGCACCTTTCAGCAACAAGGCATTTCAAAGTGCTTCACGTCATATAAGCACAAAATTACCAAGTCATAGAACACACAGTCAACAACATTACATTTTGCACATCAGATTTTTGATTAATGTTTCATGATTAGGTTTCAAAAGCAACTCTAAACAGGTGGGTTTTTAGTCTAGATTTAAAGGAACTCAGTGTTTCAGCTGTTTTGCAGTTTTCTGGAAGTTTGTTCCAGATTTGTGGTGCATAGAAGCCGAATGCTGCATCTCCATGTTTGGTTCTGGTTCTTGGGATGCAGAGCATAATCAGAACCAGAAGGTTGATACAACAGCAGATCTTTAATGTATTGTAGTGCTTAACGGTTCAGTAATTTATAACCTAACAACAGTATTTTAAAGTCTAGGAACCCTTTTAACAGAAGAAGACTCCAACAGAACGAGGTACAGTATGATGGGATATTCCCTGGGCATCGGGAGGAAGCACTGGTCCATGAGTATTTTCCATGTGGTAAAAACTCTTAGGACATGGCAGGACTAAAGACAGCACAAACGCTACTGCTGTTTCATAAGGCATATTTTGAGAATCCCGATTCTAGAAGAAATCTGATGGTAAATTCACTTATTTTTTATTCCTCTGCAGGGCTGTAAAACTATTCCTGACTAAGCTCTGAAATGTAGATGTTAGGAAGCCCACATATTCATAAAATCGCATACACATCCTGTTTCAGCGCAAGTCACTACTTACCCTCTCAGTGAGAAGAAAACAGAACAGTCAAGTCAAAAAGGTAGTGTGAGAAATGTCTTCTTACGTGTTATCAAGTGATTTGGCTGTTTATCTGTGGAAATGTGAAGTGTCTGTTCAATGTCTGAGTAGTTTATCTGGTAATTCCCACTCCAAGGATTCCTTCACAAGGAGATCAGAGGCAGCTCCACTCAGCAATCCAAGATAAATATTTAACAGGTAGACTGTGTGATCAGAGACCAAAGGTCACGCCTCTGTCCATTCCTCTGGAGCTTATCCACACGTCCAACTACTCCACTCTGAACATAATCTGTTCTGACTGGACTGTTCAGATAAGTAGTAAACTCTCATGGAGGAAAGAAAATTCAATTTTCTGGATACTTCATTCTTATAAAGCTGAACGAAACTTACATTGAAATCCTCGATTCTGGGGAAAAAATAACAGAATGCCTTCTCTGTAACAGGCAGCAGTTTCTAAAAAAAAAAAAAAACATGGAAACACAATGCATTTTGCCAAAAATATCACAACTACTGAGTCTTTTAAGGAGATGCTCACACTGCCTCTCAGTGGTTTCAAAATGAATTGCAGGTCCCAGAGGCTTTTACTGTAGAATTGATGAATGACTGAATGTAGTGTGAAGCACTTTGCGGTCCTCTGGGCTTAATAAAACTCTACTTAAGTACTGGTCTTTAATCATTTTTGCCATAGATAAAAAAAGATTAAGATATACAGCAAACCAGCAGACAGGACAAACTAGAAGTGCTAATATCCATAATGGTGTACCTTGGATTCAGAAGCTTAATAATTTAACTCAACCCAGTTTATTTATATAGTATTTATATAATTTATATATATACAATAATTTATTGGAAAACAGACAACATAGTTATCTGGGAACTGATCCATCAATATGTTACCATGGTTCCTGCAGTTTCACTCAACTTTTGCCAGATTTAGGCTGGAAGGATTGGCTCTTTTCATTTTAAAATAAAATTAAAAATAAATTAATACTGTTTGCCTCCCTTCTGAAGCTGCTACGCCCGTGACCCGACCCCGGATAAGCGGAAGAAGATGGATGGATGGATGGATGTTTGCTAATGTTGACTTGAGCATTATGTATTAAGTTTTCTTGTTTGCGTTTCCAATGTACTAATGTGCAGAGGATTAATGGAATGGGGTTATCAGCAAGTTGCAGATCCACTACTTCAAAGATGTAGACGGAGACTTACTGGCCTTTTAAGACTTTGCATTAAGGAAATCAACACCCATTTCATATTGGGTTTTTTTTAATACAACATGAAAATATATATATATATATATATATATATATATATATATATATATATATATATATATATATATATATATATATATATATATGTATTTATTTATAAATAAAAAATTAATACACAATAAAAAAACATCAGAATCTCGGAATTTTTCATCCTGTGTAATATCCATGTTTAAATATTATTTATAAAAAAGCTTTCTGGATTTTTTTTTTTGCATCTTCATATGTTCTGTTCTCTTGAACTTGGCTACTCCTCAGTCAAAAGGTGAAGTTCATAATGTTTTCTTGGTTGCAGTCAAAATACAGTCTTACAGTAGTTTCAGTTTGATGCTAGCTGTGTCCAGTTTTGGAGATCATGCTGCCTTTAAACGTCACTCCAGTGTCAATCTTCACTCGACACAGTGGACAGGTGCCAAACTGCACCAGGACTCTGGAGGTGCAGCCGAGGCAGAGACAGCGGTGAGCACAGGGCAGCGTGATGTCAGCCTCTCGCGTCATACACACCACACAGCGGTTGTCTGCCGACAGAGGAGAGGCGTTAAAGTTAAAACATGTCAGAATTTCTCCATCCTTACCTTTCATGAGTTAAACAAAATTCAAAACCTGCTGGGATTTCTTTGGTTCGGCAGGAGATACAGTCATCAGATTTTTCCCTATGTGTCGTAGAATCAGGTTTGAGACTGGAGGGTCGTCTGATCAGAGGTTCAAGTGCAGGACAAGATGTTCTTTTGAAAAGCAAATCCTTTTTCTCTGAGCCTGCGGCAGGGAATCATTCAGATATTTTTAGCATATGCTGAAGGCTTTGTCAGCAAAGAACAAGAAGATCAGGCTGTTAGTCAAACAAAACCTGGGTGTGTTACAGTTACCTAGAAGGAAGATGGAGCACGTCTGACCGTAGACATCAATCATGGCCCAGAGAGGCTTTCTGACGTCCACATCCACTGGTAGCTTTTGTTTATTGCCATTGTTCTTATAATATATGTATCCATCATCAGAGACCCAGAATTCCAGCACTGAACCTTCCTGACAGTAGGACTCATGCACAGGAGCAGCCCAGTGGCCCGAGGTTTGGGTGAGGTTGGGCATAGAAAACGGGGGCAGAGGCAAAGATCTGGGTAATGGAGGAACGTTGGTGAAGCCCACACGCATGGCTCCTTGCCAGTGTAACATGTGCTTCTCCACCAGCACCCGGATCTTCTCGTGGGTCCTCACAGGCCGGCTGGTGAAAACCACACCACCTTTGAAAGTGTCTTCAGCTCTCTGGGCACGCCGACCGCCCTCGCTCAGACGGATCTTGTGTCCCACAGTCTTAGGATGGAAGGTCATGGGGCCGAGGCATTGCAGGTCGCAGCTGTGGGTCATGTTTGGATCTGCAGGGGAAGTAAAGCACCTTTACACCTTCAAGGAAGTTACACCATGAGATAATCTCCACCACAAACATGTAGGGATTTTTATTAAAATTTGGGGCGATTACATTTCTTTTATTGAGATCTTCATCAAGTTTGATACTTAAGTCAAAAGATTAATGTTGTCTGATGTTATTTTTGTTAATTTTGTAATGATTTTTTTCATGCTTTCATCAACTTTGATTCCCTTTTTATGACCTTCCAGTTTTATTGCCACTATTTAAGTCCTGATTGTATGAAAATCTTTTTCATAAAGCATTTAGTAGGAGCTGAATTCATAAATATTTCTTAATAAGCCGCCAATATATATTTAAGGAACTAGGTTTTTTGTCTGTGAAAAAAAGAATACCTTGGCAAAATCTAGCATAATTTGCATATTAATGAAGCATTATATTAGCAAATACATCAAAACTATATGCTACTTTGCTGCTTTAAAAACCCCCCAAAAACCTCTGAAGGCATTTTTATTGCAAAAATGTTTTTTAAAATAAAAATGCTTTAAAAACTACATTTGATATTTGTTTTTGTTTTTAGTTTCGGGTTTTTCTCACATTGTACTGAACTTGACATCCGTACCAAATTTCCCATCAAGATAAGTTGTAGTTATCCTACTCAGTCTCTTATTGTTATCGTCTTCCATCATCTTCCGGCTGTGCAATCATCCGTCTCTCGCGTCTAGCTTTAAGACAGGACACACAAAACAGGGGCGTGTTTTTGTAAATAGCCATTTTAGCAATACATTGTTTTTACCACCTTTCACTGGAATTACAGCTGCAAGCCTCTTGGGCGAACTATAAGAGTCTGCTGCTTCTTTTCCTTTTCAAAATGGTGTCTGTGAATGTTATTTTTCAACAGATTCCCAGTTTTCTTCAGGTCAGGACATTGTCAGGTCCTGGAGCTTCTTTTGATGCTGAAACAGCCAATTTACATTTATTGTTTCCATTTTGTTGTGTTTCATTATATATATATATAAAAAAGAACAAAATACATGTTTCTATTCACTACATTGTGAAATTTTGTCAAAAATCTGAACTCTGAGAAAATATTTCCTTTTCCCCAATTCAGATCTCAAAGTCTAATATAGCAGCAACATGCTTCCTGGTTCACAGTCGTCCACTCCCAGTGATTAAAATGTTTTACTCTGCACTTGCACTGTTCCAAAGGTCAGTATGCTTGAAAAATGAATCTCTTTTGCTTATTAGCATTTACATTATGGTTCAACTTACAGTGGAATCTTTACTCTGTTTACATCGTAAATGGTAGCAGCAAAATTTCTCCTCAGTACCTGTCAAGGCTGCCAAAGTAAAAGTAGTCACACTTGTACCTCAGTTTGAGATCCATGGTTCTAGAAGAGTCAGATTGCTCAGTTTGACCGACAACCTGTCATCCTGTACTTTCCCTTAGAAGCCCTATAAAAGCCGTTTCAGTATTTCCAGGGCTTGCTCTGGTACAGGTTCTTATACGTACCCTCTCAATGAAAGGAAACCACAACAGCTGAGTCAATGTAGTAGAAGAAAGGCTTCTTCAAAAATGTGTAGTCCAGTAAAATATTTTTATATAACAGTAAAATGTCTGCATAGCTTTTCTGTGAATTCCCGTTTAGAGGATTCCTTCTTGATTCGGCTCAACTCTGCAATCCAATGTAAATTTTTAACAGACTTTGTGATCAGAGACCAAAGGTGACATCTGCTCTCGAGCACATCCACACGTCCGATAACGCTACTAGCGTGAGTACTAGACGGTTCACGAATGCAATAAATGCTTACAGAGAAAAAAATATATAAATTACCATTAAATTAGTTAGATGTTAGACCAAAAATATAGACAGCAGGGGAGTTTCTATGAGTGGTCTTGAATTACACAGCCCATTGCTGCTTGGAAAGATTTTTCAAACACCAGAAAGAAATCTCTGCAGCAGTCATCAGTTACTAAAAAAACATGGAACTAAATGCATTCTACCCAAAACATCAGAATTAATTTAGCTTCACAGTTTTTGCGATGGACATTCAGATCTTTAGTGGCACCACACTGCCCCTCAGTGGTTTCTAAGTTAATTGCATAAATCACAGTTATTTTTTCAGTACGGCAGGTGTCGCTAGAGGTGAGGCTTTACGACAAATCTGTGGCAAAAATGTGTCGGAATAAACTAAGTTTAGGAAGGAGACGGGTTTTCTGAACGTGTTTTGGCCCAAAATGTGCAGATTGAAACCAGAACAAACGCCAAAGACCTTGTAAAGATGCTGGCTGACGTTGATAAGACAGTGTCATTATCCACAGTGAAACGTTTCCTATAACAACATGGGCCGGAACCTTTCAGCAAGGAAGAAACTTTTACTTCAAAAGTAACATAAAAAGCCAGATTGCAGCTTGCAATTGCACGCAGGCACAAAGACCTCCAAACTTTCTTCTAAATCGGCAATAGTGCTAAGCGTACAACCAAAGTGGTTATAAAGTGGCTTAAGGTCAACAAAAGTCAATGTTTTGGCGTGACCGTCGCAAAGCTTTGATCTCAATCATGTTGAAAAGTTGTGGGTAGATCTGAAAAGGCATGTGCAACTGAGGCGGCCAGAAAATCTGACTCAGCTACACCAGTTCTGTCAGGAGGAAGGAGTCAGAACTCCACAACACTATTGTGAGAAACTTGAAGAAAGAAACCTGGGAAGTTTCACCTAAGTCACACATTTTAAAAGGCAATTAACCCTAAAACTGAATAAGTGCATGTAAACTTCTGAATTCAAAGAAAGCTGCAAAAATAAATAAATATTTATTTATAATCTCTAAAAACGTTCTTGCTAATTTTTCTGGTATTTAGCAAATAGAAATAATGTTGGTATTTATAGGTAATCTAAGACAAGTGAAATTTGGTCTGACTTAACTTCAGGCAGTGAGATAAAAAAAAGCACCTATATTTTTTATTCAGTGTTCAACTATATATAATTTCACATAAAATGTGAGAGAATATACTTGTTTTTGAAATTGAAAGAAAGGAAAAGCTTTTGTAAGGATTTGGTTTTTCTGTGTCAATTTAGTTCCTGTGTTTCTTCCCTTGATTGCTCCCAGCTGTGTCTCGTGTTCCCTTCTTGTATTACCGCCATCAGCTGGACGGAGATGTAATTCAGAAATTAATTTTTCCTATATATCTTCAAATCTTAAAATAACTAAATTATATACATACTTATACACTCACACACACACACACATACTAAATCCTCTCAGGTAATTTTGTATCTTTTACGTATTTAATAAGTTCTTGAAAGATATCATGTGATTGATGCTTCTTGTGTTCCTCGTGTGTTTAATCCCACCTGTGTTCCCTGCTCCTTGTTGTACATCATTTGTCTACACCTTGTCTCAGTTCTACTTGGATTATTTTGGTGCTAGTTGCTACCTGTGTTAGAGTATGTTGCCTTTAATGCAGCAAAGGTGAATTCAAACCTTCATCATCATTAAATCTGAATTTTCTCACTACAACCTGGATCCACCACGTCTACCTCACCACCTTCACTCATAAATGATATACTGTAAACGTATATCATAAATGATATACTGTAAACGTGACAGCTGCTGTCACGTTTACAGTATATCATTTATGACAAAAAGATACTGTATACATACTGTATAAATGATACAGTATATCATTTATCATTTACAGTATATCATTTCCTCTGATATGAGTGATCAGAGGAATTTATGATGGGAATGTTGAAGGGCTCTTATCTTGTCACTTTTTGAGAAATATACAGTAAACCAATTCCAGGCTCATCCAGTCACAGATTGCTTTCGATGATATAACTTCTGTGACTCTAATCAAATTTAAAAAGATAATCTAAGACAGTTTATAGCCCCAGCAGAGAATTAGCTATGGAAGAAAGCCCTGCTAAATATCACAAACACTTCCTTACAGATGCCTGTGCAATAAACACCAAATTTGTCAACAAGGAGTGTCAAACAGAAAGTGAATTCAGCTTCTTTCTTAGAACGGTGAATCTGTAACCAGTCAATCTTTGATGAATTATTAAGCTCTGGGTTAAATATGATTCTTGCTGACACCTTTAGATGCTGATGCAGGTAATTTCCTGTAGCATCAGCAGCATTTCTGTGTCAAGCTCCAACGCCTCGTCTGCGTTTTTTGGTTAATCTAAATCCATCTTGTTAATCGTTGACTTTTCAGGAATGATAACACAAGTTTGATAATGTATCAAATATGAAAAACAAGACCGTAAATAAGTCAGAATGAAACTGGCCGATGGATGCGGCCTGCTTTCAAAACTGACAAAGGAATCAGGACAGACACAGAGCAGAAGAACATTGACAGGGACTTTGCTAAACCCGTACGTTTGGTCCAAGACAGTAAAACCTCAACTTCATTTTTTTTGAAAATACTCTTTTAAATACAAAAATAAAAAATACTGTAATCTATATTCTTATTTTCCAATCTGACTAAAGAATTAAATCTAATCTGCACTAACTTCATAGTGCATAATTCTTTAGTCTTTCAAAACCAACTTTTGAGGAGCTTTTCTATTAGCAGGCTGGTGGAGGAACATTTTGTGTTATGTGATGAGGAAAGCGGCTGGAAGTGACTTTAAAAAGAAGAAGAAGAAACAGAAAAGCCTCAAAAGACTTTCACTGTGATTACACTATTACAGGAAAGTCTAACACATAATCCTAATTTTTCTTTAGTTATCTTTTGTGCATTTAGCAGATTTTCTGTTAAGGTTTTCTTGTCTTTCTTTCTATACCTATTCATCTTGTTATACTTATTGCAGCAGCTGAAATAAATTTGGGTTTAATTGATTTATTTGTTTTTATGATTTCAATTCATTATTTTGTTATCTGTTTTATTGTTCGCTATCTCTGCTTTAATGTTCTTATCACGATTTGTCTTGCTATTCTTGTTAGATATTTTATGTCAAAGTTCAGTCTCGCCATTATAGTCATTAATGCATGTTTTTCGGACAAACATCAGCTCTGTTAGAAACACATTTCTGTACGTTTTTCTAGTTTCTGTGCTTAGTCTTCGTAAGCTCTTTCTTGTTCTCTGCTGTTGTGTGTTGAGTGTTAACAGATTTTTATTTTCCCAGGCTTTTATCTCTTGATTTTACATTGTTTCTTATGTTGCTTTTGTGGTTTGTATGGTTTTAAGGTTGATTTCTACTGTACAGTGCTTTGTGATTTTATGTCTGCGAGAAGCGCTTTATAAATAAACCTTACTTATCAGTTTCGGCTCCTTCAGCCCGTATTATGTCACATGACAAACATTTCTGCAACGAGTTTCTGTGTTAAAATCTGCTGTCACCTCTCCCATATCAGAGTGCTTCAACTCCATTTTGATGCAGGTTTTCTTTAATATTTAAAGGACTTTATGGAAATCAAACAGGTTTAAATCTTTACTGTTGTCAGACATTTCATTGAAACAAGAATCCCGTCGTATAAATTTGTGGAATGTATCGTGGTTTATTTTCATGTCCACAGTTGATAATACAAAAAAATCATCCTGTATTATATACACTTTGTCCCTGAAAAATAATTTCAAAGTAAATATTATATTTACCATATAAATAATGAGTCCAAATAAGACTTTACAAATAACAAAAGAAAGTGCTTTTAGAAAAATTAAAAAAACACATTTACTTTTTTAAAAACAATCATAAGCAACAATAACAAGTGTCTTCACATCTCAGCATCTGAGAACCTTTACTCTTGTACGAGTTTCAGGTTTATTCATTTTAAAATCCTGGTTTTACTTCACCCAGGGGATTTTTTTTTTTTCCTTCAGAAATCCCCCAATTATTGGTTTCTGTACCAGGACACATTCAGTGGTTGCTGTCTCTAGTGTTACAGTCTGTCAGTAGTTTGCGTTTGATGCTTTCTGCAGCAGGTTTAGCGATCTGCCAGCTCCAAAGGGTCACGTCCACATCACCGGTGGAGGGCTGATCACCAGTCGACACAGCGGACAGGTACCAAACTGCGCCAGGACTCTGGGGGTGCAGTGATTGCAGAGGCAGCGGTGACCACAGGGCAGCGTGATGTCGTTCTGCCGCACCATGCACACCACGCAGTAGCCATCTGTGAGCGGAAGAGAGAAAAAAAATACAATTATGAGACATCCGAGTGACTCCAGCGTTCACTTTAATGGGTAAAACAAAAAGTCAAATGACACTGGCAGAAAACATACCTGCTGGGATTTCCATGTTCAGGCAGGACGTCCTGTCGTCAGAGCTTTCGCTCAGCGTTGTATTTTCAAGACTGAAAGTGGAGGGCCGTCTGATGGGAGGTTCAGGGCCAGGGCAAGATGTTTTCTTGAAAAGAAAACCCTTTGTCTTTGAGCCTGCAGGAGGGAATGATTCAGAGAATTATTTATATTTTTAGTGTATGCAAAATTCTTTGCTAAGAACAAGAAGTTCAGGCTGTTAGACAAACAAAATGTGGGTGTGTTAAAATTACCTAGAAGGAGGACGGAGCACGTCTGGCCGTAGACATCAATCATGGCCCAGAGAGGCTTTCTGACGTCCACATTTGCGACTAGCCTTTGCTTCCCAGAGTTTTGAAATTTCACACATATGTTGCCGCTGTATGTGACCCAGAATTCCAGCACCGATGTTTCCTGACAGTAAGACTCGTGCACAGGCATGGCCCAGTGACCCGAGGTTTGGGTGAGGTTGGGCATAGAAAACGGGGGCAGAGGCAAAGATCTGGCCGATGGATTAACGTTGGTGAAGCCCACGCGCATGGCTCCTTGCCAGTGTGGCACGTGCTTCTCCACCAGCAACCGGATCTTCTCGTAGGTCCTCACAGGGCGGCTGGTGAAAACAACACCACCTTTGAAAGTATCTTCAATCCTCTCGGCACGTCGACCGCCCTCGCTCAGGCAGATCATGTCTCCCACAGCCCTAGGATGGAAGGTCATGGGGCCAAGGCAAGAGGAACCGCATTTGCAGGTCGCCTTTGGATCTGTGGGGGAAGAAAATCACCATTACAGCTTTATGACAAACATCAACAGGTTATGTTTATGACATTTACACAAAAACATGAGCTGCACTATAAAACCAGGACATGTAGTTTTACACAACATCCTGACAGGTAGACAGTAAAAGCATCAACATATAAATGTCTCCAGATGCTGATGGATTGCAAATTTGCAGCAAGGATAGTCAACTGAACTCTACTAGTTTAACCGCAAATACATTTGTAAATACGTTATGCAATAGGAGTGATGCATGGTTACACTTTGAGAAGTCTGTCAGGGTTTGGCATTCCCATTTAATAACTGCTATTAGTTTACAGTAAGTGCAAGAAAATGACTTGAGACAACTGATCTTCAAAAACCAGAAGTTCAATTCAGAACAATCCCATTTACTTCATATTCCTGTTTTCTATTTTTGTTGTTGCTCTTTTTGCTCACTGTTGCTTCAGACTTTGTCAGCAAAGAACAAGATCAGGAGTAAATCTACCTAGAGGTGATCTGCAAACTAAATAAAATGGGTTAATCTGTGTTTCTACTCGTTTCTCTCCAACAGGATTCTAGGAACATCCCGACATAATCTTGACCTCAAGTGTTTTTGTTTACTTTCATTTTCTTATCACATTACCACCAGAGGAAACAGCGGCCAGATTGCACACTTTTGCTTTGAAAGCATGGACAGTGCTGGTGTGCAGAGTAACCTGCTGGAGTCCATGCATGTCAGGACATGTCTTATAGTTGAAGGCAGGTTAGACTCTCCCTTCTGTTCTCGAAAACATTTACCGCGTCTTTTTACAACGCTTCAAGATCTTACAGTGAGTCATCCACAAATCCCCCGGTGTAGATCCTAACTCACTGCTTACTGGTCAAAAAACTTTCCTATCTAACATCATGTTTAAAGTTTCTAGCTATATATGGTTTATTACTCCAGGAGTTACATTATGAATGGACATAGTTGTTTGAAGTCTCTCTTATCACCTGTTTTACAACCAACTTATGTTGCTTCTGCTTAGTTTCCCTGCCATTCTTATTTTTCTGTAACTTTAAGAGTTTAAGTTACAGGATTTTTTTTATTTTTTATGAAACGCATTATTTTTTTCTGACTTGTAATTTTAGCTTTTTTCCTACTTTCATAAACAAAGAGCGTCTTACATCCTTAAATATTTGTTTAAAACCTGAAAGAGGCATTTTCAATTCAAATATAAAATGAAGACAAGTTGTAGAAATCTTACCGGTCTTCTTATTGTGGTCCGCTCTCCCCATCTTGGAGCAGAAGTAATCTTTCGTACTTCGACACGGGAACTGTGCTCTCTTGTCTGTGTTGCGGTTTTGTTATGATCAGGTGGGAGTGTTCCGACCTGATTTAAAGTGAAACGCACGTGTGGTGTGGAAATCAAAAACATCCCACTGGGTGAATGAATGAAAAGAGGAAAGGGGGGTGGGACAGAGGGAGGGCAGAATCAAGCTGGAATTTTACCAAACACTTTCTCATGTGACTTCTTTTAGGACGTTTGAAAAATAAAACAAAATGTTTTCCAATTTACGTTTTACTCATTACTTCTTTTTTTTTTTTTTATTAGTAATTCCTATTATGTTTAACTATTGTTTTCCATTTGCTTCTAACTTATGTTGAAGACAATTTTAAATTTGTTCACAGATGCAGAAATCCCCTTTCAGCTGAAACTATGACTTCTGACTAGGCTGGCAATTCCCCTCATAAAATAAAATAATGCAATACAATGCAATACAATACAATATAACACAATATACAATGTTTTGCTTTTTTCACCCCCCTTTTAACCTACTTCATATCACTAAACAGGTTTTATCAAGATTTTTTTTGTGCTTTTCTTAGAACAATCGGGTCTCAGTGAAATTAAAGTAATATTCCCCACCAAAAAAGATTTTAAGTTACATTTAAAACTAGATTTCTTTAATTTATTCAGGTAACTTATGACTCATACAAATGTTTCAGATCATCTGATGATGTGACTTATTTTGGTGAGAAAAAGAAAAGGCAAAAACTAAATAGAATAGAATAGAATAGAAGCAGATATCAGAGAATCTCTCATGTCGGAAAATTCCCACAAAACATTGGGGATTTGTGTGTGAGCTCTGACACACTCCGCACAGTTGTGTCATAATTTTAGCTTTGAACTGTGTATGTAATTTTCTTTTTCCTCAGAAAGCGGTTGAGATCTATTGGCCAAGACTGAATATGCAGGATTGGTTCTGATAGGCCATGTGCGGTTTGTCTGGTACAGGAAATGCTGTGTGAGAGAACCACTGGAAATTTACTGTGTCTGCGCCTCTGGTTAAGAGCCATATTTATCTGACTTATCTTGTCTCACTGTACAAATTGCAGACTGCTTCACGCGTTGCAGCTGTTTTTCTGTCAGAATTTGCATTACAGGTAACTGGGAATCACAGGAAAAGAGATCAAATGAGCTTTATGGTCACCAGTCATTATGAAACTGAAAGCTCCTGGAAATCACGGGCCATAAAGCAACGAAATCATTTCCTACAAACAAACTACGCAATCTGTTCGGTGGGTTACTTACATTTTGTAATTAGCGCGGGGAGTTACTAAATCTTTATCAGTAAAATGAAACAAATGCTTGTTCTGCGTAGCTTTTTCCTTTCATCCCCTGCGTGAACATTAAGCATTCATACTGTTGCAAGAAAGACAAATAGTGCTTATTGTTAATGTTTAAGCTGCTCTACAAATACAAGATATTTTTTTTTTAGACAGAGTGGCCTCTGAAAACAGAAATTTGCTTTTGTTTTGGACTCAACCTCTAAAGTATCGCCTCCAAATCAACTCTATCAAATCTTTATCTCTGTTTCTCTGCGCATTTTGACATTTTTGTGTATGTTTGTTTAGCTTGGCAATATTTTTACCTAAAATATGCTGCACTCCTTCGGTCGAACGGAGCCTATTGACTGCTGTGGTACCGCTTGGTACTGCTTCCTCACAGCCCGGCGTCCCGGTATGAAACCGCCTCATCAGACCCGGTGGCGATTCAGGATTTGGAATAACAAGCTGAGCATGACCATCTTTGCAATTGTGTGATTCATTTGCGACGTGGACAAGCGTGGAAAGGGAAAGGGACAACAGCGCTTCTTCCATCCCCACTCACCACCTCCACTCACCCCCACGTTCAGATGTGTCTATAGGCTCCGCCCACTTTGGTGGGATTTTTCCAAATTTCCAACTTTGAACAATTTTAAATCTGGTGTGGTTTCGCTTTCAGAGGGGTCTTCCACAACTTTTTATGTAACATTCAGGACTTGCTACATTTTCATTTTCCAACATGTCTGTACGGTGCGGCCCCAGTGGGGGCGTTTTTTGTTTTTTTCTTTTAAGATGTTGCAAGTTATTCTGGGCACTCAACTGGCTTCTCGGGAAAAAAACCATTTATTGTTTATTTTTATTGCCTTTGTTTTATCGGTTTTGGACTTCGTTACTTTAATACATAACCTTACCTCTCAAACTCATGCCACTCAGACCCAATCTGATTTATTCTGGTAGCAACACAGAAACTTGCTCAAGTCTACATCGTGTTACAAATTATTATGCAAGTGATATTTTCTCAGACTTTCTTAAATGGTCAATGCAAATGATGGTCAGTATAATTTTCAAGTCATGAACTATTACAGTATAAATCAAATTTTACTGAACAAAGCTCCCAATGAGAACAGTATTTTTTTCAAAAATAAAAACTCAAAATGCACTGTTCCAAATTATTATGCACAGCAAATTTTCTAAACATTTAATGGATTATAAAGATCTGCAAACGGTCATTCTTTGAATGTGCAGCATTAAGTGGTCACATGTACTAAAATCAAAAGCTATTTCAATCAAAAACATCTTTACAGACCGAGTTACATGTTAACATAGGACCTTCTTTGATATCACAGCACAATTATTGATCCATTGAACTTGTGAGTTTGCGGAAAGTTTCTGCTTGAATTTCTTTGCAGGATGTCAGAAAATCTTCCCAGAGCTGCTGGTTTGATATGAACCTCATTCAGATCTTCTGCTTGAGGAAACTCCAAAGGTTCTCAATAGGGTTGAGGTCAGAAGTCAGAGGAGGATGGTGACCACACCATGAGTTTCTCCCCTTTTATGCCCATAGCAGCCAATGACACAGTGGTATTCCTTGCAGCATGAGATGGTGCATTGTCATGCATGAAGATGATTTTGCTACTGAAGGTCTGGCTCTTCTTTTTGAACCATGAAAGAAAGTGATCAGTCAGAAAGTCCATATACTTTGCTGAGGTCATTTTCACACCTTCAGGGACTCTGAAGGGTTCGACCAATGATTCTCTCCACATGATTTCAGCCCAAAGCATGACTCCACCACCTCCTTGCTGACGTCACAGCCGTGTTGGGACGTGGTAGCCATCCACCACCAATCCACTACTGCGTCCATCTGGACCATCCAGGGTTGCACAGGGTTGTTCATCAGTGAACAAGTCTGTTTGAAAATTAATCTTCATGTCCAGCTGGGCCCACTGCAACCGTTTCTGCTTGTGAGTTCTGGTTAGGGGCCCAATAGTAGGTTTATGCACCTCAAGCCTCTGGAGGATCCTCCACCTTGAAGTTCCAGAGGCTCCAGCAGCTTCAAATAACTGTTTGCTGCTTTGTAAGGGCATTTTAACAGCTGCTCTCTTAATCCGATAAATTTGTCTAACAGAAACCTTCCTCATTATGTCTTTATCTGTACAAACCCATCTTTGTTCTGAATCAGCCACAAATCTCTTCACAGTACAATGATAACGCTTCAAATTTTCATTAAATATTTAATGTTTTCATATCTTGTCATACGGCACTACACTATCTGATGATTTTCTTCAGCAGAGAGATCCTTTCTCTTTCACATATTGCTTGAAACTTGTGGCCTGCTTAATAATGTGGAACATCCTTCTTAAGTAGATTTCCTTTAATTGAGCTCACCAGACAAACTAATCAACCCAGCTCTCTGAAATTAATCATAGTGATTCAAAGAGCCCTGACAGACAATACCATCTATAAATTTAATAGCACAACTAAAAAATGTATCTTTATGATGCTTAAATACAATTTGCATAATAATTTGGAACACGGTGTAATATAAACTGCTAGAAAACCAGCGTCAACATCCACAGTAATGCCAGTTTTACATCTACATGGACTGAGAATGAGCCAACGGAGAAGAAACCATGTTAACATTAGCACCTGCAATGGCTTAATGTTAATAGATTTTCAACAAAATATGTTTTGGGGGGGTGAATTTAAGAACATGTTTGAGTTGATATGCAAAATTTTAAACCTGTGTGGATTGGAGAAAATCCACAATAAATTCAAACTCCAGGAGTTACATTATGAATGGACATAGTCGACTCAATTCTTGTTTTTAAAACCATTTGAAGTTGTTTCATAACCCTTTTCCCCTCAAAAAACATAAGTTCAAATGCATCATTAAAAGCCCAACTTAATATGACATTCATACTGAATGTATGTAATCTACTGAAAAGAGTTGTACATCTATCATTACATTTTTTATGTATATGATTTCATATTTTCATTCAAACCAGGAGAGGACCCTTCCTCCTTCTCCTCCCCCTCCTCTGCTTGCTCTCGCAGCAACACACTTGATCAGACATGGCAGGCCATCAAAAAATCTACTTGTTCCCACTCCATCTGTTCAAAAAACTATTAATCTGCTGCCGTCCAATAAAATGTTCGGCCCTCACCGTGGAGCCAATGGAAGGGCATTAATGCTGCGAGACCCAGGCCAATCCCCGGCTGCATTCTAATGCGGGCCATCTTTATCAAGGAACCACTCCATTTCCACATTCTGCGTATTTATGATTTCTGAAGAGAGGGGCAGCAGGAGGCACACATCTGTAGGGCATAGCTGAGGTCTGTTTCCAGAGTGCTCAGATATGGAGCTATCCCATGCAAAACTGAGGATGGGCACTGCATGGTGCATTCTCAGGCGACTTTGAAAGAGTTCACGTTAAGACTGCTGCTTTTGGACTAAATCTTTAAGAAGCTAGCTGTGCTCCAGAATCTCGACTCCGCTTGCAGCTGTCACCGTTTTCCTCGGGGGGCCACCAGAGGCCTCTCCCCAGCTTGGATCTTACTGGATGTTTTCCTGACAGTGGGGGGGGCGGAAAAAAGATTTGGAGAACTTCCCATGGATCCGAACGTCCAGGGGTCTTTTCTCTTCAACAACAGCCTGAACCAGTTCCCCTCAGACCTCAAGGCACCGGTGTGCCAGTACTCGGTCCCCAACTCTTTCTACAAACTCAACCCGGGCCTTAACACCCAGCTGCAGCCGGGGACTCCCCACGGCATCAGTGACATCCTCAGCCGATCCATGGTGGGGGTTGGCTCCACCGGCACCACCACGCTGCTGTCTGGGTACTCCCCCATGGGGGGGTTCGGTCCCTCCGTAACCACTACGTCCATGTACTACAACCGAGATTACAACCCCTCGCTGGGCTTCTCCAAAAGCACCGCGGAGTGCCCCATGAAGGGTCGTAGTATGAGCTGCTGGGCAGAGAGCAGCTGTGACTGGAGAGGAGGGCGACAGCAGTGCACCAGCGGTGAGTCTGCAGAGGGTTTCAGGATCGACCTCATCAGCGCACAGAAACTTGCTTCAACTTGCCAGGTCTCAACAAGAGCAGGCTCATGCTGGCAGGATCAGTCAGATTCAAGAGAAACGCGATACTGCTTCACTTGAATTTCATTTTAAATGGGACGTTCAGTTGTAACGTCACTGTTTTAACAAAACATCTGGAAAGAAAGATAACTACCTTGCACTTTTACATTACGTTAGAACTTAAATTCAGCATTTTTCTGTCACATCAGGGAATGAATTGTGATGTGAATTATAACATTAGAAATCCCCGATATGTAATCACGGCAGTCAGTTTTAACATTCAAAATTGTTAAATCATTTGTTTTCATTCAAAATTGGGTACAAAAAAACAAACAAATTTTGTCCAAATTATTGAAACAATAACCCAAACCTGCACTGCTTTTTTGTTTTGTTTTCTCTTTTTGCTTTATACTTTTTTAGGCAGTGGTCCACTTGGGGAAATGCCCAACAGGAAGAAACACACCAGACCAACATTTAGCGGACATCAGATATTTGCTCTGGAGAAAACCTTCGAGCAAACTAAGTACTTAGCCGGGCCAGAAAGGGCAAGACTGGCTTATTCTCTGGGAATGACTGAGTCACAAGTTAAGGTGAGTTTCACCACATGTTATAATTACAGCCAGCTTTTGACTGAGATCCTCATTTTTACTCCGTTTAAAAATGTCTTGTATTTTTTTGTATTTACTGATCAGTGATGGGTTTGGATATGGGCGCTATGGCTCACTGCCCAGGGAGCTATTCTATCAAGGGGCTACAGTAGAGAGAAAAACAAAGTTGTGGCTATTGTGCCTCAAACAAGTTTTCTGCTGCTTGGTGTCATGCCGGCTGGTCAGCAGAACGTTGATAGAGGACTGAATCTCTAATAGAATTTGTGATTGCAAAGTTTTTATTTTGTGGAACTTATTTGTGAAAATCCCAAATATAGCTCTGGAAACTCACAAATGTTTCATATTTTATTTGCAGTTTATGTGTAGTTAAGTTCCAAGTTATTAATATCCACAGGCTGACTTAGATTAAATGTATTTCATTCGTCTAAGTTTGTTTAAATGAGACTTGTACTTCTCAAAAGAGGTATAAGTGGCATTTTACATTTGAATAAAATGCCACTAAACTCAGTTTTAGAATTACAGCATCCAAACCCTTCTTTTTCCAATGAACTATAAGACTTTAGGCTGAAAGGCCTTTTTGTCATCACCTTACTGTTTAGAGTATTTAATTATAAATCTTGCGGGAATGAGTTTTGCAACACGGAAATAATGAAAAATAATTTTTTAAAAAGGCCTCATAAGTGAATTCCGTTGCTTTGCGGCGCTCTAATTCCTTTGAATGCGCATGTTGAGCATCTCTTCGGTCGCGATTCGTTTCGACTCGCACCCGTGGAGCTCTCGGTGAAACAAGGAGAGACGGCAGTGGCAGCCCGTGGCACTTTACGGCAGCTGTCGGAAGTGCCGCCAATACCTGCCACTGCCACAATATGAGCCAGGTGTTGTTCTGCTGAAAACAGGGCTGTGTGTGTGCGCCAGGTGTGGTTCCAGAACCGACGCACTAAGTGGAGGAAGAAGAGTGCCTCGGAGCCCAGCTCCACGCAGGCCACGCACGCCGGACAGGGCGGGGAGGCCTCGGAGAACGAGGTGGAGGACGAGGAGTACAATAAGCCCCTGGACCCCGACTCAGACGACGATAAGATCCGACTGCTGCTGCGCAAACACCGCAGGGCTTTTTCTGTGCTGAGACTGGGGCCGCACCCTGTCTAAACACGCACACACACACACACACGCACCCCACTCAACAGACCTGCATGCTGTGATTAATAAAGTAAACATTTGTTTAAAGTTGGGGGAGAAGGGAACGGACTGAGCATGTGCAGATGATGTTCCACAGAGGAGAATTGAAAAGTCAAGAGATTAGAATTCAAATGACATGAGACTTCCGGCCTGCTGTTATTGCCATTATTCCTTACATATAATTGTTCAAAAACAAATAAAAAAATTGTACATTAAAAACAAACAACAATAATTGAAATCTACTTGTAAAAATACCAAATCTTTTATCTCTCTAGGCCTTCCAGCAGTGTCTAAGAAATATATTATTTGAATTAAAGTGTAAAAATAAAAAATAAAAACGTGAAACAATCAGGATCTAGTGAATTGAATCAAAATTAGAAATTTTAATATCTCGATCAATTTTCTGCGTATACATGTCTGATGCTTTTAAGTTACTGAACACCCTGTAAAAATGTCCAGCTAAACAATGTAAAATGAACACACTTGAAAATGTGTGCAATAAAAGATTATGGGTTTGTTATCCGACTTTGTGATTCTGATCTTTTTCTCAATAATTAAGCGGAGATCTGATTCCTTCTCTTCATTTCTTTGTATTTGCTGTCAGGTGGCAGTTAAAAAGGCAAAGCACAAGGTGCTTAGAAGAAGGTCATAGGTCAAATCTTGTGTGATTTATTCTGTTGGGAGGGGGGGGGGGGGTGTTAATTGAAGACAATGGTGCCTGCAACCCAAGCTCAATTGAAAATCAATGCCAGCAATAAATGTTTGTTCACCACTTAGACGTTGCGTGTTTGTCCTCCATATGCAACGTGCAGCAGACTGCAGACGATGCCACACTTGATGAAAGGCTGAGGAATGCTGCAGGGACAGTTCTGAAGAACATCGTCCACGACTAAAGCATAAACAAAGTACGCTGGACTAGGAATAGGGCAACATATTCTTAAAGCCATAAACACAAATTCTGCAAGTATTTTAATAGACATTGCGGCCATTTTCAAAATCTCATCCAAAGCTCGTGTTTTAAATTTTTTATATACTGGTAATCTAAGTCAAGAAATCCAATGAACAGAGCAGTAAGTAAGCAGCAAAGTTTGGATTTAGACGTGAAGTTACCAGATTTTCTAACTTTCCACCTGAAAGTTTACCGATCTGAGTAGCAGCCTGTCCTCAACAGTAATCTCTAACCACTTTCGGAGAACTATTTTAACCTCTCAAGTAGCAAATAAAGAAACACAATGCATGCAGCCAAAGGCTTTGAATGAAAATATGCAAACTGGACTGACAACATATTGCCAAACATCAACTCATATGGGAACCTACAGTAGGATCAGCTTTTAGTTCACTTTTACTTTGCTTTATGTGTCCTAAATTTGACCCATTGAGGTTTTGACATCATTGAATAGATGAATTATATGAAACTACAAGAGTGCCATTGAATAAGTACAACAATGTTTTTCTATAAGTGATTTTGTATATGATTGGAATACTTTATCCTCACAATTAGCATTTGGCTTTCTTTTAAAATTACTAATAATTTTAACATTCTCCTTTTGCATATGCAATAAATAAATAAATAGTAATGGACATGGGATGATTAAGATAACAGTTTGAATTTTGATTTTAAATAAGTAAAATTTAGTCAGTGAACGTTATCACTAAAGGGTGGTGTTAAAATACAAATGGTTCTTATAAAATTTATATGAACCCTTTTATTACCATGAATCCAGCACAATCAGTGTGTGTCATGCACAGTGATGTAATCAGAAAATAAAAACAATCTAAAAGTCATGACAAAGTCATTCTGAAAATGGATTAGCCATGAAAAAGCAAATACCTTTGGGTACTACACTGTTTATTCAGACATAGAAATACTAATTCCTAAATAATTAATGAAAAACATTTAAATACAAATACGATGTTATATCTTCACATATATTTTCTTGTACTCAAGTCTCTACATTTTCACCAAAGATGCTTTTTGAAGTGTTTTCTTATTAACAGGAATCCTGCCATTATCCAGGAAATGAAGAGATTCTTGGTGTGAATCTTTCACAATCAAAGATCCAAACACAGCAGGAGGAGACGACTCAAATAACAGAACCACTTTGTATTGCATGCTTTATTTCCAAAAGACAAAAGTAAAACATGTAGTGTCTGACTAGAGTTAACTAAAGGTAATACTGGTCCTTCCAACCAACCACTCCTGTCACAACATTACATTATATCACACACTGGTTCAGACAAAGGAGACTTGATCATCACTGCGTCTTGCTATGGTGAAGCAACAGGCCAACTGTACAAACAAGACATCCAAAACTTCACTTCCACTAATATTTGGAATAAATAGAGAGTGTACAGGTCCCTCATCACTTACCACAAAAATAAGCAAAAAACACAGTAAGAAGCGGCTTCTATCATTAAAACCAGGTTAAAACATGAACTGGTACCATACACATTAAAAAGATGCTACTGCACTGGAGTTACAGTTTAACAACGTGCATCATAAAAATCACTCAAGAAAGAAAACTTAAACAGTGCCTCACGCTTTATAAGTGTGTGTGTGTGTGTGTGTGTGTGTATGCTGCACATACGCAGCATCCTGCGAGGTTTCAATTAAGTCAGGGAATAAAACAGAAACCACATTCCGTATTTCAGT
This sequence comes from Xiphophorus couchianus, assembly GCF_001444195.1. NCBI lineage: Eukaryota > Metazoa > Chordata > Actinopteri > Cyprinodontiformes > Poeciliidae > Xiphophorus > Xiphophorus couchianus. The sequence continues at coordinate 22,162,589 of NC_040239.1, forward strand.
TAGAAGTAAACATAAGAGGACAGCATGATGACTCTTGTTTTTGGCAGTAAAAGAAGATGCATTTGAAAAAGAGTGAGAAGAGACATTCCAGTGGAGGAATGCTGCGCGGCACGGAAGTAATGATGAAAGGACAGACTGAGAACAGCTGAGATGTTTTGGGAGATAAAGCACTTGGTATTATGTACAGTAAGTACATAGAAAGCCCGTCATCGTCACACGGTGGAGAATGGGATTTAATTCTTCACGGATCATTTCCCCTTCCCCCCTTTTTTTGTCCCATTGAAATGTTTCAGATCACTGAACAAACCTTAACGTAACCCAGGGACGTACAAAATCACATTTCTAACTTCACTTAAAACCAACTTGTTGTTGAAAAAGCAATCGCATCTAATGCTGAATCAACAACATTTTTGTGAAATCTTAGTTGTCAGTCAACTTTTTTTTAAAAAAAGAAAGAAAAAAAACAGAAATCATAAAGGGGGCAAATATTTTTTCATGACAATCTAATTTCTTTTATAGCAGATAAAGACCGCTAGATACTTTTGCTGCTGCTCTAAAATTTCAGAGCCTTCCGGCCATCAAGTGTTATGTTTCAGTAATGTCAAACTTCAACTCCAAAGCCTTTTTTAAAGGTAGATTTGAGGAGAACATTGGTTGAAACATGACAATAGGAAGGTGAATAAGAAGCAGCAATCCTGTTTTTAAAATGCCATAGTGGCAGAAAACAACAAATGCCTAAAGTATAGAGAGCGTGGCAGCCGACGCATCTAATCTACAGGGCTAACGTTCAGTTCTTGATAAGATACAATCTGTTTCGAAGTCAACAGCACGTGCACGAGGGTTAAGAGTTCTGAATGTTGAAACAACAACAAAAAAAATGAACTCGTAGCTCATAGCTTTACAATATATATACACAATGTTTAGAAACCGTTTTACAATAATGAGGGTTTACATTAAAATGTTGAGAACTAGTAAGGATTAAAGGATCTGCCCACATGGCTGCAAGCAGGAACTCCATGTCGAATAAAATCAGCATGGAGAAAGCTGCAGCTCAGAGATCGGATAACATATGAAAGCAGACGGTTTTATGAGTCCTGCAGGTGGAAGAGAATAATGCTGGCGTCCAGGGTGGCTGAGTTGTGGGGCTGCAGCTGAACACCTGGAACAGACACAGAGTGAGTCAAAACAAATGCACAGTATGGTTTTAAACTTCCTGTCTCCTCTGGAAGGATAGCTCAGTAGCTTTTCATTCAAAAATATTAACTCCAAAGGTATTTAAACTCCATTAATCTTTCTACAAACCCCAGGGTTTCATTGGGATGTTTTTGTGACAGACCAACGTAAAATGTACAGAACTGTGACGTGGAAAGTAACTGATACATAGTTTTAAATGTGTTTAAAAAATCTGAAAAGTGTAAAGTACCCGGTCCCTGTTGAAGAAAACGGTCTCCACAACTCATCTCTTGAAAGAAAGATGTTTTTAATTTCAATGTGATCTTCCTAGTTAAATAAAACGAAACATCCTGTTTCACCTTTGGCACAGTGTGTTCAAGGTGCAGTGATGGATTCCTCCACACAGTGCTCTGTGCAGAGGTCAGACTGCAACAACAAGTCTTGAACATTGGGATTATATTGACCCCTCAAAATGTAAAAATCAAAAAGAAACAACGGATCTTTGTGGGATGTTCATCCCTGAGAGGAATTCATTATTTGACCCCCCTCTCACACACACACACACACACACAGAAAGACCATCATGATAAAGCAGTCCATCCTTAAACAAATCAATTTAAACAGCAGCAAAACAAAATCATGGCCGTAAAAATGCCAATATCCTGCCGGGGTGGGATGAATGCCTCTCCAGCCGGCCATCCAGATTGTAATTAATGAAAAGAAGTCGTGCAATGCACTTAATGTGTAGCCGCAGCGAGAGACCAGAGGATTCAATAGACATAGATCAGTGGAAGGTGCTGATCGCCTGTGCTTCAACTACACCGGACACAAAAGGAGCACTCGTGTCCCGCAGGTTCTTCATCTTAGTTCATATTCTGACTCCACTGGGCTGGCTTGGTTATGGCTCTCCAGGGAGAAGAACAGGATTACCACAATCTCTTTCTAAATCTGCCCTCTGGAAGCACTGCATTCTCACATATGGCGCTTTACTTATAGATATTCTTACCATTGAGAAGGATCGGAGTCAATGGTTATTCGTCTTCAGCGAGAAGGACAGGAATACGGGCTGCAGGGCACCAAAAAACACCAAAGAGTCACTCTGCGGCTGATTTATTGCCTGACCAGAATAGATGGTTTGTTAAAAGCTTACCTTATGGTCTCCCATGCAGACATTAGGACCAATTGTGTTGTAAAAAACACCCTCCCCATCATAATCTCTCTGAGACAAACAGAAAATGAACACAATCTAATATTTGCCAATTAAGAGTCTCCTGGGTAAAAATGAAATGTGCAGACAGTTCAGTCTGACCCTGTTGATGAAATCGTTGGCAGTGGGAGACATGAGGATGCGGTCACACCAGGCGGGACAGCGCGTGTTCATGTACTGCCTCGGCTTATGGTGGTCCTCACTGTAGGGGTAGCTACAGGAGACGACAAAATCATATTTCGATTGTCAGGTAGATCAGGAGAGGCTTTTGTAGATTATCGTTTACTGTTAGGGTAAATTTATTCTCACCTGGGTGGAAATGTGATGTCCTCTTCCCTGACAGCATCAAGAAAGGGTGTAACCTCTTTGTCGTACTTTAAAAGCTGAGCGGCAAATAAAAACAGTAAATGTGTCTATCTTTAAAATTCCAGGTAAACCCTAGTGAGCCATCTTTTAAGTTTTGGTTTTGGTGTGTATGGGTTTATGTGTTTTGTAATCTGAAATCTTTGAGAACAGAGCCGACTGGAGCGCAACAACCTGAGTTTCTTGTTTTTATGGAGCAAAAGTCTGGAATGTGACCCTACCGCTCTGCCATTGTCCTCTCGGAAAACCGCCTGGTGCACGTACTCAAACAGCTTCTCCTCGATCTGCAGCAGCATCTGAAGGGAAGGGCGGGGCGGACAACATGAACGCCAGTCTGGGTCAAATCCGCCGACGACTTTTTTGCTTTCTGGCTGCTGTAATTACCTGGCGGTCGTTGTCTCTTTCTTCAAATGTGATTCTCTCCACTTCGTAATTGCTGTCTTTCACATCTTTTACAACATCTGCTTCGATGGTCAGGAACTGGCCACAGGAACACAAGCAGAAATAAGAGGGAGTGGGCGGGAGTCAGTGTTCAAATATGAAGCTGCTGCACACACACACACACACATATATATCTATATATATATATATATATATATAGTCCAACATACCTGGACTAATGTACGCGTGTCCAAACGGAAGTTAAAATCTCCGAACAGGAAGAAGGGCATAGCAGTGTAGCGGCTGTCTAATAACCTAGAAAAGGCAAACAATGACTTCATTTGTTTAACACAAAAGGTTATGGTTTATTTTATATATTCTTTAAATATTCTGGTTTTTAAATTGGAACAAATTAATACAGTTGCCTGGAACGATTCTATGCTGTTTTCATCTTGCAAGGTCATATGACAAAGTATTTTATTTGGATTTCATGGGATAGATCAACTCAAAGTATTGCGTGACAGAGAGGTACAATGCTGCTTTATCCTCAACATTTATTACAATGAAACATTTTAAAAGTGTGTCTCATTCCTTTGTGTTCAGTCCTCTTTAATCTTATATCCCTAAATAAAATCCAGTGTCACCAAGTACTTTAGGAAACTGGTAAATACAGTTAACAAATCTGTAATAATCCAGGTGTTCTGCATATCAATATGTTCAGGTGGCCCATTCAAATTGTACAGTTGCTGATCCCACCTGTTGATGACGTATTTGAGAGCGTTCTTGCGGTTGGCTGAATAAATGGAGGGACTGGAGTTGAGGGCAATAAGGTTTGAGGCATCGTGGAACAGGTGGATGTTGACCAGGTCGAGACCCCTGCGGGCAACACAGGCGTTGGCAAAAAACAAAGGAAAAGAAACAGTTTGATATCAGTTAAGACGACACGTGTGTGAGCAACAATGAAATTGTGAATGTACGATAGCGCAACTTTCCTATCAGTGTGTAGACTGCTGAAAGCTCAGATGTTTGTCCCTCTTGTGCCAGGAATTATGCATCCAAGTGATAACTATTGCATCATATTGTAAAAACATAACTGAAACTTTTTTTGTTTTTATCTAGCAGAGGGGATGTCCATGCGTAGTGGCAGATGATTAACCTGGTTCAATAAAAGGACCAGGTTTATACAATCTTCAGTTAATAAGTGTAATTGCAGGAAATGTTCAAGGTTTAAATTTGAAGATGGCAAATTTATGAAAATGTGCCATGTTTCATAACCTCGTGAAAACAACACAAACACTAAAAAAGGAGTGATGAAAATATGATTTTGTTGATAAGTTGTTACTGAGCTACGATTAATAAGACAAATGATTAATGACAAAGCATTCTGTTTGAATTTCCAAACAGCAACAACTAATAAATGTTTGATAATGATAATGCATTAACAAGCATTAACATTTTTTTTGTCTTCAAGTAGCATCACTGTTCAACAGTTAAAGTCAACTTTATTTGTTATGTGGTAAAAAAAAAAAAAAGTATGAGATTGCAGAGTAATCTACATGGAACCAAGTTGAATTCCAGGTTAAGGGGAATAATTATATTTATAAATTAATTAATTTATAAACATCTCAAAATGTGAAAAATATTCTTTACCACTCATTTCAAAAATGGAAACTCAGATTTATTACATTCAAGTGGAATATTTCAAGACTTTTTTTCAAAATGGTTGGCCATCCAGTGTAGAACAAATTCACTAAGTGGTACGAAAAACAAGCCGTATGACTGGCTGACAAAATCTCTATAGATTAAGAGCAGTAAACTGTAGAGCAGTAAACTTGAACTTTTGCCTTCAGAGATGATTCAGGGCGCCATGATGCAGAAGGAACAGGTACAAGAACTCCTTTGTGCCTTATTTCATCAAACTCCAAAATCCAGAGGAAACATAAACACACTATTGCAGATTATATTTTATTTATATTTTAGTTTCATTTTTACAATTACCATGATAAATGTTTATGATGCAGTTATGGGGAGCATCTGGCAGATTATTTAAACCAAATTTCCATTTTTATAAGCAATAAAGATTTCATCTCATCTTAATCTAGATCAGCTGCTCTTCAATCTGTAACTCATAAGTCTTTCAAAACTAGTTTACTGAAAGCTTTGATTATCTGGCATTCAACAAGACCTAGTTTAAGAGCTTGATCCAAGAGGCCAACAAGCTGTGAATTTGCCCCATTTCACATTTTGAAGTTGTTGATCTTCGTATGTTTTATATTTTATCTGTGGGTTTCCCGTCAGTGACTAAAAAAATCTTACTGTTGAAGTCAATTAAATATAACATCAGTGAAAAAAACTTTTTTAAGTTTCAGAATTTCACAATTGTGTCTTTTAAATTCTAGGCTGTATAGTAAATTACTTTTACATAGTTAATTCCATAGCTGAATTTTTTTTTCCAAACTTGAAAAATAAATAAGATCAAATAAAACGCAACACTTTTGCAGACTTTTAAAGACTGTGTGGAAACTCACTTAGCAACAACACTCTTCAGTCTGAAGTTATTACTGAAAAAGATTCTTTTATCAGTCAGAATCAGTGATTTTTTATTTTTTTTACACAAAGCCATATTGTGGAAAGCTCTTCAACTCTGTTGTATATATAAAAAAAAATCACTTTGCTTCCTAAATGTTTCTTTGTGAAGACAATTACATGTTCTGTTCAACCCAAAAACTGAGACAGGGTTATATAAACGCTGATCATTGAATTTCTGCTTTCAATCCTGTCTCTTCTATGAGTGTATCAAACACTGGCCTACATGTTAATCCAGAAAGATCACAAAAAGGTCAGTTTTACTCTAAATACAAGTGTTATTAAAACTCTCTTAACAACGTGACAATATAATTTATCAAAAAATAAAGTGTTTCACTGTTTCTCAGGGTTACGTACTGGTTGTGTATGAGCCAGCGGGTCCTCATGTAGCCCTTTCTGGACCACTTGAACTGCAACAGAGACAAATGAGAGAGAATCGCTAAACACCAGGGAGCCATGTCTTTAAAGCACCAAACTGATAATTATTGATTCTTGCAGATAATTTGTCTCATCTCTGTGTCAGCAGCCCCAGTGGACTCATTTTTCCCAGCTTCTCCCTTCGTCCCGTTAGCATCCCCTTCGTCGTAGCGCTCCCCACACTCCTGCATACAGACTTACATCGGGCCAGAAATTCTTTGGGAATTTTTCTTTCTCCACGGTGGCGACGCCGTCCAGCGAGCCCACGTACTTGGTCTGTCCCACCACGGCTTTAAAATCCTTAACTGGGAGCAGCGGGGGGGGGGGGAAGGCAGAGCGAGGGCGGTGACATGGAAAAGAGTGAGAAAACATGCAAACAGCGATCAATAAACTGGTGTTAACCTCATCAGAGCGGCATACGTGATGAGGGAATCTATAAGCGGGAGCCATTAGACTCCGTTTGGCCAACTACGATCGGTTCGGGCCACACAGCGAGTGGCAGCTCCGGGATGTTTATGGCTCTTCCATAAGCTTTTCTGCCAAGCTTTTTCACACCTAACGTGACTGGACTATACAGCAGCCGAAATAACAGCTCCACTTTAAATTTGAGTACTTTGCAAATACCTGCCTAGGCAGTAGAGCCATCAAACTCTCATTACACAGAAACATCTTAAAATATCCTATGAAAAATGACAGGGATTTTGCCAATCATATGCAACAGCAACCCGGTCCCTCACGGGGCAATTGATCAAAGCAGAGGGCTACACTGCTTTCAGTTGGATTTTAATCATTTATTTTAAAAAACAAATGTATCGTGAAAAAGCAAAAACATTGAAATATTCATCACAACTTGATTCATTATAAACCAATAAAAATGAATGCAATTTTCACACTTTAAGGATTTCTTACCATTAAAGTCATAATGATAGATATTTTTCAGTGTCTTGTGGATGAAGTACATGCTGCCCAAAGCCTGTGAAGAAAATAAAACAGATGGTGTTCAATACCCGATAAAGTAATCACAAACTGATTAAGTAAAAGAAAAAAATTAGAAACAAAAATGTTTAATTTCTTTTTAAAAAATACAACAAAAAAAATAATTTTGTTGTATAATTTGTTAGTTGCCTATTTTAGTATTTAAGGCAAGCATGCGTAAAGTAATGAAATTTTTTTTTTATCATTTAACATTTTTGCAACTGACCTCTGCAATGACTAATTCAAAATGTAGCAATACATCATGTTTGACACTAATTATTGTTAGATGTGATTAAAAACATTATCAAACATTTGTTCATTTAAAACATTTACCATACCAATAACTATTACAGTGTGTAGTTAAATGCATGACATTGGTTTTCAACCCAAAAAGCTAAAAAGAGATTAAAGCAGAGTAGTATCTCTTTAAAATAAGCATAATAAGAACAAAAACAGGAAATACACTCTTGGAGTACAGCGTAGTGTATTCTAATTTGTATTACCATAGTGAAAAGTGAAAAGAACATCATTTTGACACATTTCAGTATATCTGCAGTCAGACTAGTTATTGGTGTACTACAAATATACTTTTGACGTCTGATATTTTGGGGCAAATTTGTTAGTCTTTCTTAGCATACTGGCAACAAAAAAATAAAAAAATTGAATATATTAAAATAGTTTTATTTTTAAATAGAGACTGCTGGGTCTAACATTTCTTGATTTTACTTACAAGCAGCATGGATAACTTCTAACAACACACCAGGGCATATTTGTTTCCAAAATAATAATAATAATAATAATAATTTAAAAAAAAACACAGTAGTAGCTGAAAAAGGTTTTTTAGGGGAATATTTTAACTACTTCCTAACATAAGTGTCACGGGATGAAAAGGGTAGCAGGATGGGCTGGGTAGATGTAAACATGAAAAAGAGTCATCACTAGCTCCATCAGCAGGAACCAAAACATTACCATCCATGTCCCTAGACCGGGGGTGCCCAAGTCCATCCTGCAACTTTTAGACGTATCCCTGCTCCAACACACCTGAATAAAATGGCTCATCAGCATCCATTGTCTCTGCAGAGGTCTGGTTTCATTTAAAGCAGGTGTGTAGAAGAACTGACTTGGGAACCCCGGGCCCAGACCAAGTTCCTAAATCAAAACCTTACAGAAAACCTAAAGGGTAAAATGAAGAGAGTATAAAAGTTGACACATGGTTTTGGATGATTGGAGAGATAGTTTAATGGTCAAAGATGGCTCTATCTATGGTTCAACATTGTGAAGCATTATAGTAGACAAAGTTTTGTACTGTCTCCAAATGAAGGTTGTCCAAGTATTGACAGTTCGGGTGTTAACAATTGTACACCTTGTGATTTTGTTAAAAACATTTTTTTTCTTATTGGGACATATTTTATGTCCATTGAAAAGATTAATTAAATTAACAGTTGGAATTTTCTATGAGTTTCAGTGTGAGATTATGCTACTGCAACACCAGACGCAACTCTTTGACAAATTTATCCACACCAGTGCACTTTAGTTTTATATATCTGTTGCAGATATCCTGACACTGCAGTCTGCAAATCATAGCACACACAACTGTGCACAAACATGTGCCTAACCCTTTATCTTCAGGTCTGCATTTCAGAGAAATCATAAGCCATTCCTCAAAACGAAACTAAAACTAAATGTAGACACAAACACATGGCTAGTCTCAAGGACCAACTGTTTATTTTAGATAATAAAAGCCTTATCTTCCAGTTAGTCACTAAGTTTTGTGCAAATCAAAAGCCACGTGAAACTTTTAACAATAAAAACATTCAGCTGAGCCATTTTCTGTGTGCACACTTCAGCGCCCAATCATCCCTGACATGGAGCTGACAATTTTTAATGTACTAACTGCCTGCTCCACTGATCTGATTAATCATGGCCTGTGAAATCAATAAAGACAGAAAATTAAAACCATTTAAAAGGTATTAAGCAGTAGGCTTGCTGTCTGAAAACGCTGGCGCTCTAAGAGGGGGCCGAGATAAAAATAAGTGAGCGTACGGAGGGGGGTAAGGGGGTTAGGTTGTGACGGAGAGCTGGGCTACGCACACATACACACAGACGATCAGTCAGAGCATGAGAGATCTCTCCCTGAAGACATCGTTTATCTTCGGTGCCACAGTCATCCTCGTTTATTAAAATAGAGGTGTCTCCATTGACGGCTTCAGTGAACAACAGTTAGTGACCGACTTGTCTGACATAGAGCGACGGAGGAAATTACTGGAACAGATCTGCAGGAGTTGGAATGTTTCTACGAAGGAAAAAAAAAAAGTTCCACTGTCAGGTAAAGTTCCTCTCCAGAGATTCCTGAAGGGAAGCCTAATTCATGTGCGATTAGTAGCAGTGTTACGCACAGTTAGGCACACACACACACACACACACATTCACATAGTTGGCCAAACACCCATCTTCATCAATCAGGTTTGTGCACAGTTTAATAAAAAAATATTGACTTTCAAGTGATTTTTTATCAAAACACCATTTGTACTGGGGATGCATGCCCCTCTACGTCTGCAGCCCCTGAGAAAAGAGAGCCCCGCCACCCCCACTAAGCTCTCTCTCTTGGCTTTATAAGTGATGATCCGTAGCCAGGGGGAAACAAATTGAAAATCAATGCGGGTGGCACCAACGAAATGAGAATGAGGCATTACGTGGGGCGGTGGTCGGGGAGAGGGGCTGCAACCCTCTCAGGGCAAACAGAGAAGGGTGCAAACACTCGAGTCCAGAGGAAAACTTAGTCCCAGCTGTCCACCGCCACCCCCCCCGACGCTTAATTTATCGTGTACAGATAGCCTGGGATCAATAATTTTAATCTAGAGTTAAATGTATTGACTTTGGCCCGTCTCTCTCTCGCACCTGGTCATTGACTTTCCCCCCTTTTGGCTTCACGCACCTTCAGTCTACAGATGCAGACATTGACCCCTACTGTCAGCCGCGCTGTGAGGGTTTCACCTGGGAGGAGGAAGGGTTAATAGTTGAAGAAAAACGCAGATACTTTTCTGTAAAGGAGAAGTGTTTCTCCCTGCCAGGACTGAAACTTTGACAAACCCCATTACAGCCAACTGCAAGCACAGTTTAAACCCAAGGAAGCTGATTGGTGAAACATGAGGTTAAGAAAAAGGGTGGATACAAGACATGACCTGCATGACCAGTGTGGAGACTAAGGCTGATGTTCTATGACCTGAACATCAACCGCACAGCAAGGAGTGATGTTCGCATGGTATAACAATCTGGAGAACATAATATAGGTAAAAGCCAGTAAATTAGAATATTTTGAAAAACTTGATTTATTTCAGTAATTGCATTCAAAAGGTGTAACTTGTACATCATATTTATTCATTGCACACAGACTGATGCATTCAAATGTTTATTTCATTTAATTTTGATGATTTGAAGTGGCAACAAATGAAAATCCAAAATTCCGTGTGTCACAAAATTAGAATATTGTGTAAGGGTTAAATTTTGAAGACACCTGGTGCCACAAACTAATCAGCTGATTAACTCAAAACACCTACAAAGGGCTTTAAATGGTCTCTCAGTCCAGTTCTGAAGCCTACACAAACATGGGGAAGACTTCAGATTTGACAGCTGTCCAAAAGGCGACCATCGACACATTGCACAAGGAGGGAAAGAGACAAAAGGTTATTGCTGAAGAGGCTGGCTGTTCTCAGAGCTCTGTGTCCAAACACATTAATAGAGAGGCAAAGGGAAGGAAAAACTGTGGTCAGAAAAAGTGTACAAGGGATAGGGATCACCGCGCCCTAGTCAAGATTGTGAAAAAAAACCCATTCAAAAATGTGGGGGAGATTCACAAGGAGTGGACAGCTGCTGGAGTCAGTGCTTCAAGATCCACCACCAAGAGACGCTTGAAAGACATGGGTTTCAACTGCCGCATACCTTGTGTCAAGCCACTGTTGACCAAGAAACAGCGCGAAAAGCGTCTCACCTGGGCTAAGGAAAAAAAGAGCTGGACCAAAGTCATGTTTTCTGACGAAAGCAAATTTTGCATTTCCTTTGGAAATCGAGGTCCCAGAGTCTGGAGGAAGACAGGAGAGGCACAGGATCCACGTTGCCTGAAGTCTAGTGTAAAGTTTCCACCATCAGTGATGGTTTGGGGTGCCATGTCATCTGCTGGTGTCGGTCCACTCTGTTTCCTGAGATCCAGGGTCAACGCAGCCGTCTACCAGCAAGTTTTAGAGCACTTCATGCTTCCTGCTGCTGACCTGCTCTATGGAGATGGAGATTTCAGGTTCCAACAGGACTTGGCGCCTGCACACAGCGCAAAATCTACCCGTGCCTGGTTTACGGACCATGGTATTTCTGTTCTAAATTGGCCAGCCAACTCCCCTGACCTTAGCCCCATAGAAAATCTGTGGGGTATTGTGAAAAGGAAGATGCAGAATGCCAGACCCAAAAACGCAGAAGAGTTGAAGGCCACTATCAGAGCAACCTGGGCTCTCATAACACCTGAGCAGTGCCAGAAACTCATCGACTCCATGCCACGCCGCATTAATGCAGTAATTGAGGCAAAAGGAGCTCCAACCAAGTATTGAGTATTGTACATGCTCATATTTTTCATTTTCATACTTTTCAGTTAGCCAACATTTCTAAAAAATCCCTTTTTTGTATTAGCCTTAAGTAATATTCTAATTTTGTGACACACGGAATTTTGGATTTTCATTTGTTGCCACTTCAAATCATCGAAATTAAATGAAATAAACATTTGAATGCATTAGTCTGTGTGCAATGAATAAATATAATGTACAAGTTACACCTTTTGAATGCAATTACTGTAATAAATCAAGTTTTTCAAAATATTCTAATTTACTGGCTTTTACCTGTAGTACAGTAATATGGCATCTCTGAATTTACAGAAATATTTTTCAGCAAAAATGTATAACAGGAATTATTTTACGTGCTGTTAAAATAAAACGAATCATAAGAGTTCTTATAATGTAATCTACAACATCTATTTGTGGACATTTTAACTCTAATACACAGACTGAGGCAAAATGCTCTATAAAACACTGGTGAACTTAGTACTTTGATAATTTAATTCTTTATATGTTGACACAAGTATAGAAAACTAATATAAGCTCATTCGTTAGTCTGGCCAATTGTTTCATTGTTTTAATGTTATCGGAAGGGAAAAAAAGATTACAGATCATTTTCTCCAATTACAAGGATAATTTCTGATGAATGAAGTTTGCAAACCCCGAAAACTAACAGAAGAACAGAACTTTTTACTTTTACTGTTCAAAGAATCATCATTAGTGCCGTAAATATCCCAAAATATAACAAAATTACTTTAGGTTCATGCCATCCATTCGTAGCAGATAGTCTGCAGTAGATTTAAAATTGACCAACTGGATTAACGTATTTAAAACTGATGATATATATTTGGGTGATTAGATCCTTAATCCTCACCCCAGATGTATATCTTTAGTAATTGAGATGCTAAAGCTCACAGAGAGCAGTGGGAGCACTGAAATGGTGAAAAACAAAAGTGTTGGGGAAAGGAGGGTTAATCATAACCAGTACAGTCATTGCAATTTTCATCGATAGGATTACTGTTAAGTATTTTCCGGATATCGCACAGCTCTGTTTAAAACCGTGGTGTAAAAATGATGCAGGTGTCTGGCCCATCACTAGAACTGAATGATATTTGGAGCTGTTCAAAGTTTCATTCACCATGGCAAACACTCCAGTTATATCTTAAGAAAGGCAACATCAGATTACATTCTGCAGTCACCACCATATTTCATGGTGGTCATGTGTAATCAACAAGAATATTGCAGCTAAAGATTTTTAGAGTTTTGAAAGTATAACCTTGCATGAACTATGGCTTGATTGCACTAACCGGCTCAAACCTGCTCACAGCTCCATAACACCACTGCAGACGGCAGCTATGGACAGAAATTCTCGGTCCAGTTACTGAAAGCATCACGGCTGACCAAACAAATCTGTCTTTGAGGGCCTCTCATCTCTCTGTGCCTGCACCGCGTTACAGCTCCAACATTGTTTTATACTATATCTAGAAGATCCATGTCCCATACAAAGGGCTGGGATTTTGAACACAGAGTGCTCATATTGCACGGAAGCTTTGATGTATGAAGTTCTGCCGAAGGAATAAAGGAGAGCAAACAGAAAGAATGTATAAGAAAGCGGATTTCCTAAAGAGGGCGCACCTGCAATATGTCATTAAAGGTTGTGAACCGCAGAAGTTCATTATTGCGCTTGATGAATTCATACTGTTAGACAATCTATATTTATTGAAATAGCTAAAAAGCAACAAACAAAGCATGCTTTCAAGGTTTTTAAAAAATGCCCTCCTAACATTGTCTGACATGACCTTATTACACAGTCAAATGGTTGCATTTACATTAATATCAGCAAACATCTGCTGCAGATTCCTATCGAGCATCAGAGTGCCTCTGAGGCCACCTTTATGTGGAGGAGAGCGCCATCTTGTGGAAGAATATTGGAATATCTCCAATAGGTTTCCTACCGTAAAGCTGTCTTCCGCTTGGAACTGGGTGTCCACATAAATGCAAGTCCTGTCAAACTCCTTCATTTCCTCACTGGACTCTATGTTGCTAGGAAGAGGAAGGGGAATTAATTTGTCAGATGTAGTGCACTGTAACTACATGGTCATTGTGGTTACTTTTTGGTAGAGTTTTTACCAAAAGAAGCTTTCTGCCTTGTCCATGTTGACCATGTAGTCCTTTCCTCCCACCTCCTGGAAGTGCAGGGCGATGAACTGCGGCTTGTACTTCCGGACTGTCTGTTTCAAAACCAATAAAGTCTAATGTTCAAGCTCACATTACAGAGTGCTTTAAGGCTGACCATTACAGCTCATCAGAGGTCTTACAGTTTTTTTTCCATATTTGGAAGAGCGACAAAAGTGGGAAAGAATTAGCAAAGATTATATTTCCTTTAGCTGCAAGAAATCGCCCACATAAAAATTTTATATGTTAGAACAGAGAGATCACTACTAATGCGAATATAAAATGTTCAAACTTACCTTATACAGTTCTTCTAACCATCCACTTTGGATTTCATCCACCTTCGAAATGAAAAAAAAAAAAGTAAAATTATTTGACTAATAATCGGTCACTTATTCAATAGTTTCAATCAATGTAAAATAAAAACTATATGCCTCATATTCTGACCACATTCCCTTAAGAAGCTAATTAAAACAATCACACTTTTAGCCTTTCATACATGATCCTAAATATCCAAATCTTCTGTTTGTGTTACAGAAAGAAATCACAACATAGCTTACTTAAAGAAGCAAAGAAAACAAATAACAAAAACTGAATTAAATAGAACAATATTCTTTCATGTTCTTTTTAAATACATCATCAAATAATTGACCAAAATCAACACTGGCATTCCATCATAAAACACATAGCATACATGGTTTGAAACCATGTGTAGTATGACTTGAATTGTGTCCAATAATCATTTGGGTAATACAACCATAATATCATATGCATAATAAGCAGTGAATCCAGACTTTGTGTGGTTTTTATCTGTGGTTAATTGTTTTTAAACAAAACCAAAATGCAGAATCACAACCTATGACTCAATGGATTATAAAAGCAGCTCCAGCAGCAACAACTAGCAGTTTCTGTCTTCTTCATGGCTGTTTCAGGGGAAACTCTTGCTAACATGTCGCTTCAGTTTTACTGACCCAAGAATACTTTAATATAGAGGAGCTGATGGTGTACTTAGTGAGAATAAGTACACCAAATCATCGAGTTTCCACTACTGCGCTTGATAGTTATGATAGTAACTAGTGATGATTTCCACCAAAATATCCTCTGTGCATTAGAGATAAATATCTCTACTTTCCTCAAAAATTTTTATTCTGGATGTGCTAAACACTTTTCATATGCAGCTTTCCAGAGTTAAATTTAACATTACATTTCATCATTTGAAACAGTTTCCATAATTGTTTCAAATTATGGATGGCCATTTCAAGTAAAGATGCTCCTAAAAAATAAACTCAGTGAAATCATTTGACTATTGTTTATAAATTGGATTCTGTGAATACACAATTTTAAATTGAGCACTTTAATCGTTAAAATCTTCAGAAATCGGTGTCCAGTTTGTTGTGCACTCAGCGTTTCCTTTTTGTGTGTTTTTCAAATCATAGTGTTGTGAACTTTTGCTCTTCAAACGCTAAATGAAACATTTTACATTTGAGATGTATGGTCGTTCTGCACAGCCTAATCTGACTCACGGAAGCTAGCTGGGGAACCTATTCCAGGAAATATTAGCAGCTGTTTTGAATGTTTTTCAGTTGTGAATGAATCTTTGTTTGTGTCACTGCAGGCTGTTTGGTAATACCTGCCATTGCACTGCTTCAATGAGTTGTTTAAGGATCTGTTTTCTCAATAATATTGTATCGAAACACACTTTCATTGCAACGGACCAATAAACTGATAAACTGCTCATTTAATACAGGCTGCATCACATGTTAGTGATGAATCTTAGCCCCAGGCTGCTGTTATGTTTCCCTTTTAGGTTTTGCTAAACAAATAATGTTTTGTATTAAACTTTTCTTGGTCAGGTCCAGGTGATACGGCTGCTTGTGAAAAAACAAACAAACTTTTGTCCCTAAAAATAATAAATGCATTTGTAGCTAAAGAAAAGCACATGTTAAGTTTTCAGTGTCAATGAATTTCTGGCAAAACTAATTTATTATTCAAAACTCTATGATTAAAATCTTAGAAGCTCCCAACATATCCACTTGTGGATTGTTATACTATGGCCTTAAAAAAGCACAGACCCCTGGTCAAACAGCAGGTCATTGTGTAATTTGACTCAGCAAACATAATTTCACTCTTCCAAATTAATTTGAGGTTTTCCTGTTCAAGTAAAACATGAATTAAAAAAAAACATATGCATTTCAAAACTCGACTACAAAAAAGGTAACACAATTCTTTCTTTTCTTTACAGAATTAAGAAAGTCAGAGTGATATGAAGACTGTGTGATTGACAGATTATAGAAGCGTGACACCACTTTGCACATCTACAGATAACATCGGCAGCTATAAGTCTGCAGCCTGTTGTGTACCCTGCTCAGCAGATTCATCTCTAACTAAAGCAACGTTATGAGTTGAAATTACTGCAATGTTAACAAACTTGTATAGTTCTGTTCCATTTATGTATTTCTTAGATGAAATTGAACCATTATGCATTTTTTGTTGAAAAATGATGGCAGATGTTTACCCAAGACCCAAAAAAAAGGTTGCAGTTGATTCATAAGGTGTTTCAATAGTGAAGTGTTTTTTATTTCATTTTTCTTTCCATCATTCATTTGTGAAGATGTGATTGATATTTCTAGAAATCAAAGAGGGTTCAGCGAAACAAAACGTCAAGACGTAGGTGGGAAAATTACCATTAGATTCTGTTAAAGAAAGACTTTCCATCAACGGCTGCAAAAATGCAGGAGGGATTCTCCCTTTAAAGTCGTTTTTTTTTTTTTTAGGCTAGTAAAATTCTGTTTAAACTTTTGGCATAAAAACAAAGCTGCATTTTTTAAATAGTGTATTTCAGTAAAATATCTCTGAGGAAAAAAGGTCCACTTGGAGCCTGGCTTTTCTTACACAGATGCTGCAAAATGTATATTTTGGTGTGTCAGAGGTCAGTGAAATAAATATATCTAAATGTCATGACTGCAGAACTGGCTTTGCATAGTGCATTTGCATGACAGGGATGACAGAGGCCCAGCGCAGGTGAAAGGTAGGAGACCTCACAGCACTCTGCCTGCAACCACAGCCATGTTTGCACACTAATGAAGATAAACACTTGACAACTAGATTTGTCTCCAAATCTTTATTATTAAAAAAAGTAAAGCCCCTGAGCAGATGAACACTGCAGTCCAGAATTAGACACGCTAGTTCTGTTTCAACAGGAGCAGCAAAGTCCGTTTTTCAGTGTTACTGAAGCAGCTAGTGTGTCTGATCCTAAAGTCCATTTCTGTGGAGCATTAGGATTTAATCTGCGGTCTGCTTAACATCCTTCTCTCACCCTGAGTCAACGTTTCAGAGTGTTTGTTTATAAGAATAGAAGGGGCCCTGCGTTAAGTAGAAAGGCTCGACTCCCCTAGGGAGAGTAGATATTCATCTGTTTATGCATTTCCCACTGTGGGATCTCACATGGAATCGTTGGACCGAAATTTGCTCAACGGAAATATGGTCCTGAGCCAAATTTCCATGACTGCAAGCGCCCTCCTTCCTGCTAAGTCTGAACGTTTCACCCAGCCAGCCCAGGCTGAAACAAGGGAGAGTAATGGATATTTACATACGTTTTATAATAGACTGGAGCCTCGAAGTTGCTCTAAATGTGGCAACTTGCACAACTATTTAGGAACATAAATAATGTTGTGTGAGAGACCAAGTACAAAATGACAAAGTTTTCTAAGATCTGGGTTTTGGGCTGGTCACTCCCTCGTGTTAATCATGTCTGTCTGGCACCTTGATGTTTCTGACTTATTGGAGTTTCTGTCTTGTTCAGTAGCATCTCATGTTCAGCATAAGGCAACATGACTTCTACAAGCTGACCCATAATCCCTGGAATGAGATCCCTGATATGAGATAAATGTGCCCAAAAACATAGTATAATATATATTCCCAAAACATGATGCTCAAGCGGCCACAAAATACTGTGGCTTGAACTCACAGGATCAGTGTTGACCTTCACTGATCTCTCTGACTTAAAACTACTGAAGACACATGCGTCATTAAATAATAAACTGTTCTTTTAAGTAGCTGCAATCACAAAGGACTGCTAGGATGTAGTTTTTGGTGTGGATTTTTTTTTTTATTTCAAGCATATAAATTGCATTAAATTGTCAATAATTTGCATATTTGGCTAGCTAGATGGTCTTTCACTGTTTTTTATGCTCACACCTGATATATACCAAGACGGTAAAGTTCAGGGAGAGTGCTTGGGACATACAGTAGTAATGATGGAAAAGAATGAGAAAAGTGAGAAAACTGGGTCCTTTCAGATCACAATTTTCAGTGTTTTCAGTGTCACAATGGCAAAATATTTTGTCTTGCAAATATTGTGCAGCCCTATTCCATGTACACAAATCTCTAAGCATAGTCCAATATTAAAATAAAGTAAACTTTGTGTATTTAAAGAATGTCATGACCTTTACTTAACCACAGCGCTGATTCTGGTTGAGCTACATTTCCATCTCAATAAATTAGAACATCCTGGAATAAGAATATATTCCAGGAATTCAATTCAAAAAGTAAAACTCATACAATAGAAAGATTCAAACAGTAATATATTTCAAGTGTTTATTTCTGTTAACGCAGATGAATATGCCTACACCCACCATAAGCAAGGCAAGCCACAAAAGGTTATGTTTGAAGCAGCTGGCTGCTGCTTTATCCAACCATACTAATGGAAAGTTGAGTGAAAGGAAACAGTTGTATGAGCAACAAGGATAAACTGTGAAACCATACAAGACAATTTAAGAGCCATCTTGCACAAACATATCACGAACACGGGCTATAGCTGTTGCTTTATTTTTATGTGAACTTGAACTAGATACAACAAAAGTAGCGTCATACTTGCATTGGAGGAAAAGAACTGAACTCACTGGACTGTTGCTAAGTGGTCCAAAGTCCTCTCTTTAGTAGAACATGAATTTTGTGTTACATTTAGAAATCAAGTTAAAGTGAAGAGGAAGAGAATCCCCAAATGTTTGAGGTACAGTGTGAAGTTTCTACATTCAGTGCCGACTTGGGGAGCTGGGCCCAAAGCTCCAGACTAACGTTTTACACTGTTTGCCATGTCTGACGTTGTTTCTGTCTGTGTAAAGAGGACAGCAGAGCTGAGCCAAGCCCTTCTTAACCAGTTAAAACATGTCTGAGAGTTGCAGCGGCTGAAAGCCCACAGAAACCCACTTATTGTGAGAATGAAATGGAAATCTCTTTCCATTTTGCCTGTTGAATTTCAAGATTCAACAAGCTTGTTGCTGCGTTTTCTGCATTGTGGAAATCATAGGGTTCTGCATTTTCTTTTTCCTGGAGCAAGTGGTTGCACTGGTGCAAACTCAGATTTGTCTTTTTAGACAAACCACTCACAAATTAGGTCTCATGTGCAACCAGTTTGACATGGTTGCACAAGACCTGAGTAATGGTATTATTTTCAACAAAGGTTCCACAAAGCAAGTTTGACACAATTCACTGACTGGGTTCAGCCGCATCATACACGTGAAATAAACAACGTAACAACAAGATAAACAGAGTGCACTCTGTAACCTTGAGACAAATTACTAGTGTTGGTCCACTGTTGCTTCTCAAGTCCAAAGGCAACATAGCCGTCTGCTGCTTTCATTGTATTGTAGGACTTTGAACCTCCTACAGAAGGTAGAAATACTGATACTTTTTTTAAAGTATTGGTACATGTAAAAAGTACCAATACCAATTTAATGACAACAATATTACTCTGCTTGATAGGGCATCAAACTGGCCTACAGACAGTCTATACTATGTGTCAGGAAGAAGATCTGTACACACTGATAAATTTTTATTTATCTGAATCAGAGATGATGAAAGGTCAGCCCTCCTTCAGTCAAAACTTGGTCCTGCTGTAACCTGAATGGAGGGCTAAACAACATATCACCTCTCCAATGATGATCACAGCCAAGCGGGGGTCTCCTCTCACCATACAGCAGTAATCACCTCAACAAACCTTAGAGCACTTTTAAACAAACTGAAGTTGACTAACTTGCAAAGTGATGGTGTTATTTTCAACAAAGGTTCCACAAAGCAAAGCTGCCATAGCAATTGGAGCTCTACTGCTCCAAGTAAACTCATCCATAGTACACATTCTCTGCTCTGTCAAGAGGAAGATGAGAGATACCAGATCCAACACTACAGACCAGCAGAAGGCTGTTAGGAAAGCATCCTGGACTTAGAAATACTTTTCAGGAAAACAATTTCCTGTTTTTTGCTTGTTTGTTTGTTTTTTGGGCACGTGTAATATTTAGAGTTTCAGAACAGAGGCTAGCTATAATAGTTTTGTTAGCTCTAAGACATAATAATTAAAACTAATAGAAATAGAAGGTTGAAACTTTTTTTTTTAACCGAATCACTGAAATTAACTCTTCAATTACATATTAATGTGTTGAGATGCACCTTTAAGTGTGGACAGCAACATAAACAGCAGTAGGTTCACGAGTTTGATTTCAATAAATCTTTTTACATTTATCCAAACTTATAAAGGTATATTAAGGTTTTACTTGGATCCTGACACTAGGTTTTGAACCCGTTTGATCGGGTCACGTGACTCGTCGACAGGTAAAGTTTGCTTATATACGCTACTCAAGAAAGCGGAAGGACACAGCTGAGCGCGGCTGTGATAAACACGATTCACCGACTGGGCTCAGCCGCATCATACACGTGAAATAAGCAACGTAACAACGAGACAAAACAATGTATCACCTGTAGGAACCTTACCCAACATGTATGTCAACATTAGAGACCTTACAGTAGCCTGCCCGTAACTTGCTGCAACTCGTTTCAGCGTGAGCCCTAATCTAATCCTCCGCTGTTGCTACCGTGGTGGGTGTTGTGTGCCTGTTACGGCAGTTTTATCTTTCTGCGGGACACTTACGTTGTTGAAGAGCGAGCCGACGTTTGCGGTGACGAGCAGCACGTTGGTGAACGTCTCCATGTTTAACCGACCACTTTCACAAAACCGTCCCGGTGGTTAAAAAAAAAAAAAAAACTTCCGACCCGTCGGTAGCGCCTCTGTTGGAGCTTAAACGGGCTTACCGTGCGAGCCAAAAAAAAAAAAAAAACAACCCAAGTTTATACCAGCTGTGGTTGGAAGTAGGCCACCATCATCTCAGTATGTGAGCGCCGCTCGCGGTCCAACTCGGTTGCTGCTGATGGCGGGCAGTCGGTTCAGGTCGTCATCATACACCTCGGTAGGGCTCATACTCATCGCCGAGTCTCCGGGAGCGGAGAGTTGAGCTGCGTGGATTCCCTCCCCCCCTGCGAGTTAATTGGACTAGTAGCTTCTTAAGGGACTAAAAACGAGTCGCTGCCGCTGCCTTCAAAAGTGTTCAAACAAGCCGGAGGAAGCCCACAGGTTGTTTTGACAGCCGCTCCGCCCTCGCGCAAGTAGGACGTACTAGTTTGAAATTTAAAAAATACTTGACGTGACAAAAATGCTCGTGCCGTATTCCACCGCCACGCACGCGTCATTGTGTTTCAACCAGCCCCGCTCACGTTACTCTAGCCAAATCCCCAAAGGAGCGAAATACTGTTTGCGTTAAAAGTATTTTTTTTGTTTGTGTGTCACCGTGATTTTAAACATCTCAAAATATATAAACTCATTGAGACTATACGGAGCCCTCTTCCGTAAGACTGAAACCATTCTGTAGCATCATAATACTAACTTTAACGGATTTGTTGACGGGACAAACATTCATGGTGCACTCCACAAATATGCCACACAAAGTCGTAAAATGTCAGGTTGAAAAGTTTTCCACAAGCCATGACACAGCAAACATTTGAACGAAGGTGCTCTGGTAAGACATGTCCATGCTTTCGCCACCCCCTGCATCTAAAATCCTTTGTATGGCTGAAAACTGACACTCTGAACATGCTCTCTTGATTTGGTGAACCTAAACGTAGCCACAGCTCTTATCGAATGATTTAACTCAAAAAAATATTTATGTATTTGCATTGCCCACACTTAATCCGTGTAGATACCTGAAAATATATGTTCAGCCACTCTGTGGATAGTGATGGACCTATTTTTGCAAAGAAGAATGTGTAACACTTGCGATGTAGGTCAAAATACTTGCAGCTGTCGTTGCAATAAAAGGTGATTCTGCAAAATGCAAAATATTGACTAGTAAGATTTTGTTTTGCAAAGAAATTGCTTCATCTTATATTGCAGAATATCTGAATGGCGCTTATGGAAAATTCTGTTACTGTAAGAAGCACAAATCAATTTACTGCAAAAACTAAAATCATGATTCTTCTACCACCATGCATTTTGTTAAAACATTCTACTCTGAATGATTATGGAATGCACTGTGGGGACATTTGAGTGTAAAGGAGATAGAAATCGTGTGGTTTGACATGAAACTTGAATGTTGTTTTTTTTTTTTCATTTAAATGCTCTAACCCACAAAGTACTAAGAAAGGGTAACAGGTTTTGTTCTACCACCATCGAAAACCTCCATAAATTGCCTTCTTGACCAAACAAGAAGTAATTTTACTTTGCTATTTTTTGAGCCACTTACATAAATCATTACAACAAAGAGGATCTAAAAACACTTTAATGCATTCTAAACTGGTTTCTCTACATACCACACACTCATAATGTGACTGCCAGTAAACTGGAAACCATTTTTGAGCTCTGTTATCTCTGTACAACAAAAAAACATTTCAAATAATTTACATAACAAGAAGTTTATATTTGATTGGGCCATGGAGAACAATTTTTTTTTTCCAATTTACCCAATTATTTTTCTGTGAACTATGTGATGGTAAGATGCATGTTTTTCAAGAAACGGCCTCAGATAGTCGCATCGTTTTCCGCAGCACCATCCGTTGGAGTCAGTAGAGCTATAAAACCCTGTGAAGTAAATGGATCTGTGCCATCCAGTGGTTCAGAGTAAAAGGCCATAAAGCAAAGGCTGCTGGGTGGCTGACTCTGTTTCTCTATGGTGCTGTTACTGAGCCATAAACCATGGCAGGAGCTACACAGCCAAACTTTTGAGCGCCTATTCCTGCTTCCGCTCAGTCCTCCTCCCAACACAGTGTGCTTTAATTCATCAACATCAACAGATCCGTTTGAAACTGTTGCAAAAGACATGGCAGAACAATACTGCCGTGTGTACAGTACCGGTATGGGATGTCCAGCTAAAGGTGGATGATAGGCCTGGATGCCGGATGAACTACATGCCCATATAAGGAGATTTTATTCAGAAAAATGTACAACAGAATCACAACCAACCTGTCAGTGTGTGAAGAATCGTATTGCGACAACGCCATAAGGTAGAAATGCTTAAAAGGGTGGCGACGAAAAGAAATAGAACATAAGGAGATCATAAAAAATATTGCATTAAGTAAATGCAGTTCTGGTAACTTTAAACCATTTTCTTCTGGTGGATTTTTATTTATTTATTTTTTTACTTTAATGCTTAATAAGTGCAGATTTCGATGCATTAATTCAAATAAAACTTTAAAATGTATAGAATTTCTGGATACTGTAACCTAGATATTTATATATTTAATTATGTAATTATTGAGTACAGCTGGTGAAAATGAAAAATATAGTTTTTCAGGTGGTTAGAATGTTACAGTGAACCAGCTAAACATTCTTCCATTTTTAAAGACAGAAATGGCCGACACAGTCACGGGGAAAAGTGCTGACTTGACAAACAGTGACCGTCCACCAGGAGGGCTGCCAACAAAACGTCATCGCTAAATAAGCTGGTTGCTTACAGAACAGCTGTATCCAAAGCTGTAACTATCCAAAAAGTTGAGTGGAAGGGGAAAAAAAACATGATAGAATAATTTGCCTAAGTAATATGAAAATTGGATTCATGAGAGTTAAACCTTCAAAGAGCCGTCATTCACTGAACCATCTGAGATGGATGGCAACTGCTTTAAAGCCACTCCTGAACCACAGATGTCAGAAAAGGGAATGGGCTGCTTCTCAGTGCTCTCTTTTTTATGTTCTGTACTAGATATTTCTGCTTCAAAAATCCTTTATATTAGTCTTATGTAACACTGTAATTTCCAGAGGAACTGAATTTTGAGTTTCAATTGCCTGTAAGCCATGACCACATAATAAATACTTGAAAAATATCGTTGTGTGAGGAAGTGATGGAAAATACGAGCCTCACCTTTTGAAATGAGTAAACATAAATTAGCTGTTCAGTTATATTCAAAAATTATATTCAAAATCCAGTTTGGATGCATGTCAGTGCAAGTCACATAACGGTCTTAACAGGAAATTATTTATCTGCCAAAACTCTGGGCTACTGAATGACTTTCTGTTTCCTTTGTGGTAGTAAGACTGCTCCAGACGGTCATATTCTTATCAGTTTTGATATGGAGTTCTTTCTGTCTGAGGAAGTAAACAAAAAAAGTGTTGAAAGAAGGGCATCAATTGTATTTTGACTTTATTTTTGATGACAGGTTCTGAAAACGTGGCCAACCATTCCACCCCAGTCCACGCCCAAGGACACAGCGATGGCGCAACGTCTGTGTGTTCCTCATGCCGAGTCAGTGTAAAAATGTAAAACATGGGAACTGAAACACACAAACAGGAAACTGTGCCCAATCAGAACTTGGATCAGCTTTGTTTAAATTGGATTTTCTTGTTTCAGTCACTGTAAAGTTCTTTTACTGTGTTGCTTTAGTTCTTAGGAACGTAAAATGTCAGCTGGCACGACTCGACCTCCAGCAGCTTTTATAGGCTCAGGGTGTCGCCTCTGGCTGGATGACAGCCAAGAGTAAGAGAGAAGACTTGTTGGGCTTTAGACAGTGAAGAGTATTTTACCCGACTAGACGTACTATCAGTCCATTTTCTGGAATCAGAAGCTGCTGGGAAGCATCAGCTGGAGAAAATCGGAATGTTAACTTTAAATTCCCCTCCGAATCTCCTTTTAATTTTACGTTTGTCTTTTTTTAAAATTAAATAAGTGAAATACAAATTCGATTACTAATAGGTTGAATGTTTAATTATTTGAGACTGAACCCTATATAAAACTCATGTTAATGTGATCTGAGAAGAAATATGTTCTCAAAACCTTTTTTGAATCTTATACTACATGTCCAATTTAGACTGAGAATTTATGTTTTCAGGAAGAAAGATTTCTGAAACTTGAGATTGTTAAAAAAAAAAAAAATTTTAATACGCAACTTTTAAGTAGCTTAACGGTTAATGGTCCATCTCTTACGACACATTATAACATTGAGAATGCACGCGTCATCCCTTACATCAGTGCCTCAGCTAATAGTAAACCTTACTTTTCCAAGTATTCATGGTTTAGAGGTTTATTTTTATGACTTTATGATCATAAAAAATACAACACATTTTATGATGTTTAACAGCCCTTTGTGGCAAGATCAGATGCAACAAACCACACGTCAAGACTTGACTCCCGTTCTTAAATATTTAGTTCAATGAACTGATTTGACCGGATCTAAATGACTGTCCCTGTTGACAACAAACCGAGCAGCTCAATGTTTCAGGGAGAAACTTGTAAAAAAGAGGCTGTTCCCACAATGCTACCTCCCAGCCTAAAACCTCAACTACAGCTTGAGGTTTTAGGCTGGGACCTCTCTTCTAGAGACCTCATTGAGATTGCACAGTACGGAGAAGAAGAAAAAAAACAACAAAACAAACATCTTCATTGAAAGGAAAAATATAGACAAAAGCTTCTAGCTTTTTATTGAAATGAGGTAATACAGAAACTGCACAAAACCAAGCCTGGTTGGATGTAACCTAAATATGAACCTGCCGATTGTTACTTACAGCTATTGTTTCTGTCATTGGTATTTATTCTATGCAGTTACCTTGGTGCCGTGAGCCTTTAAGGCACAACTATAGAAACAAATGATTTATGAAAAGACTGTGCGCTCCTTTACTGCGTGTTGCTGCATTGACTTGAAGAGGAGTAACTGCTTAAAAATCAATATGCCTGCATAATCGTAGCTGTAGGTGGACAGTTTCCACTTCATATTGTGAGCTCTCTCACATTCCATGGAAAACACACAAACGGGAAGCTTTCCTGCTCTGACACGAAACAACATGTTGATGTATGTCATAATGTAAAATAGAAATCTTCTCATACAAGATTTGTTT
This sequence comes from Xiphophorus couchianus, assembly GCF_001444195.1. NCBI lineage: Eukaryota > Metazoa > Chordata > Actinopteri > Cyprinodontiformes > Poeciliidae > Xiphophorus > Xiphophorus couchianus. The sequence continues at coordinate 22,188,603 of NC_040239.1, forward strand.
TGCTTTCCTCCTGGACAAAAAGCACATAAAAATATCTAGAATGTAACAAAGTTTTGCCCTGTAGTGTAGGCGCCCGCCATTTAACAAGTCATCCTCAGGTTATCAGATTAGAACACGCTAGATTCCATCTACATTATCGCTCTTCTACATTCCAGGTACAACACCTCCTGAAACTTCAACGCAAGGTGACACAATAAAGCTTTTTAAAAGCAAGTTGTAACAAAACAAAAACAGAAGTCAAATATAGATGACTATTTGTTTCCTCCTCGAAAGAAAAAAAAGACACAAGAGGAAGTCTTTCTCTTCACGCCGGGCCTTCCTTTTCTACAGCTAGCAAGGCTTTTATCGAGCTATTCCAACGTGGCGGCGAAGGGGTGGGGTGGGCTGGGCGAATATCCCACAACAGTGATGCAACTTTACATGCCAGGCTGAGGCAGTGACTGGAGAAGCCAGATGGAGTATCGTTGACATCAAGGAGAGGACAATCTGGTGCAGCGGCTCCACCTGACGGGTCACCGCTGTCTGCCTGCTCAGCCAGCGGCGTCCAGAGCGGTCTCTGAGTCAGTCCACCTGCTGGGAGTACCCTCAGGAACGGCTGCGGTCCTCTTGGGTGCCTACGAGCATTTTGCTGTACAGCTTTTGCTGCTCTTCTTTAAAGGTATCTTTTACCTTTTCGCGCTTTAAACCTCCGTCCCTGCACAAACAATCAGGAGTGCAATTTCAGAGAGAAAATAAATTCTGTCGATAGGATCAGACGTATTTGAATGACATGAAAGAGGAGCTAAAACCGATCATAAGGTCCTTTTCTAGACCTGAACCTGCAAACTTTAATTTGTCAAGGAATGAAATAATCTCATCGAGGAAAAAAATATCGTTAAGCTGTTCGGTTTAATGACGTTTTCCAAAAGGTAGAGCAGTGATCTCAGCGCATGTCTTTTCTTTGCTCTCATTTCAAAAAAGGAAAGTGATGACATCCATAACTAAAAACTCATTTTTCCACCATTTCTTTTTGGCTTTAAAGCCTCTTCAACTATCAGGATTATCACATTTGTGCCCCTTATAAAATTGAAGAAAAAAAGCGTGAAAAACCAAACATTTTTAATTACAAAATTTAGTTTCTTAAGTTTTTGTCTGGGTGTATGCAGTGTGAAGTAGCACAGTCCTGCCCCTCTCCTGCCTGTTGCTGTGCATTGCCAGTAAGCTGGCTGGGGAAAAAAAAAGCCTACTATACTGTCAAGACAGACAGTCAAGACAAGTTTGACTTGAAATATTTTTGATTAGCACCCATCACTCCTATTAAAAAGGTAACGACTTTGAAACTACCACTGGCTGTTAACCAGCCAACTGCAGACTAGCTACTTGAGATGTAGCCCAACTAATTAGCCAGCTGATAGCAACGTGTTACTTTTTAAAGAGTAGAATTTTAAAAAATGCTTTTTTACAATAAGCACATGTAATAGTATGAAAATACTATGCATCAAGGTACAAATAAAAAAGTTACAGATATTATTAACCGTAGTACTCAATATTCATCAATACTTGAGGAGGCTACACTTTTCGGTTTAAAATATAAGCAATTAGTTGGCATTTTACTTTTATGTTTTTCATTTTTGCTCAAAATGATAATTCTGCTAGACATATACTGGCCCATGCCTACATGTGACTGTGGAGTTATATCAAGGAGACGCTTTAAATACTCTGCAAGTACTTGGACTCTGTTGGTATTTCCATGTTAAACATCTTATTAACTTGTATTAAATGATGCTTTATTAAGTCAGACAACAGTCTTCAGAGCAAAATGGTTCTCATATAATTAATTATCATTTTCCTCTAAAGAACTGACTTCTCTAGATGTGTGTGAAAATGGCGTCTTACCACAGGAGGTCAACCAGTCCACCCTTCCTGGCTATGGCCGATTTTACACGATTGGCAAACTGAACGGCGTCTTCTCCTTCCTGTGGAAAAGCACAAATATAAATACAGTAACGTTATACTGTAGAGGCAATGAATCTGTTCAAACACAAAGCTACTTTAGCGAAGCTCAATAAAAAAAATGTAAAAAAAACAACAACATTTGAATTCAATAAAATCATAGGAGTTATTTGTGGTACACAGTCACTGTGATAACTAGGATAAATCATATTGTTTGAGATTAATTCAATGATGTATGTTTATTGCAATGACAACTACATTTGTTGAAAATCAGTAGGTAATCTGTTCAGTCTAACCTCTCTTGACATGGGAGGAAGGTACCACACGCTGCAGACGATGGCCCAGCTGCTCATCATACGTAAAAGGTAGCTGACCATTCCAAACTTGCTGCTATTCCAGAAGGCATCTCCAAACCGAGGATCATACTGCAGGGAACACATCAGGTTATTCAACACTTTTCTTTAAAATACAAAAAGAAAAGCTTATTGATATATTAAAAAACAAGAAGAAAAAGTGGTACCTTAATAGCCACAGGATAGACTGTGGCACCGATATCAAAACTTCCCTTCTTAAACATCATAACTGATGTATTGTTTATGCAGGTCCCTGTGAATTTAAGATGAAGACCAATCAAGAGACTACAGATGAAACCTACAACTGTTGCAAGGTTCATTCACTGAAAAGCTCACCTTCTGGGAAAATGAGGATCGGCAGTTTAGATTTATCTTGTATGTGATTGCTCAGCCTGCAACACAAAAGCAATGAAGCTTATTGCCAGACTGACTGGGATCAATTCAGATTTTTCACGTCTGGAAAACAGAAACAGTAGAGACACAGGCGGAAGTACTACCGTTTGGCCACTAGGTGTCTGTCTTTGACTTCTGAGCGCTCGAACCAAATGTGAGGGCAGGCCTTGACCATGGCTCGCTGAATAAGCCCCATCAGTCCACCGTGAATCTGGCCAACCTGACAACACAAACAAATAGTAGCATCTATTTCTGGAAGTGCTGTGACTTTCTGCTGTCAACCGCAGTTAAAACAGAGATAATCAAGGTATTTTTTTATCCTTCCAGACTTCCTGTAATTACCATTGCGTAGCAGCCGTCGCTGGCCAGGATGATAACATCAATGGGTGAAGTGTGGTTAGCGACACAGATGCCTCCATTTTTGGGTTTATTCTCACTAGAGAAGTACAAAATATGTCTTTAAAAACACTGCATTAAGACAGATCGTCACAGTTAAGCATCACAGAGAATGTGAAACTACTCCATAAAGGAAAAAACAGGACAGAACAAGAGTAGGGCTCGTCTTGCGTGACACAAAGCAGCCTATGTCGTCCACGCAGTACTTGAACATACCGAGTCGACATTCCGGAGATAAAGTTACAATCGTAAATAGAGCGACACCTCCTATGTCAGCTGATTATTTTTAGCACCCCCCCCCCCATGGAGGAACCAAATTCAAACTGAGACTGAAGGAACTTAGAAGAGTCACGAGAAACTGAACAGATTCGCATAATTCATCACAAAATCTCAGTTTCAGTAGTTAAATTTAATTACTAATGGAACAATAAGGGAGATTATTATTAAAGTCTTGACTTTGACAGTGAAATCTCTAAAACCTTCAGTCAAGCCTGAAACGTCCTTAACAAAAACAGACCAGATGTTGTCAGCTTCATCAACAAGCACACAAACCACCAGCTTCCTCCTCCACATCCTGTTACATGTGCCATCATGTAAACAAACTTCTTCCTTTTTGCTTCACATTCCCCTCAGATGATCACACTTGCAGTTTACGTACAATGTGTTCCTCAACAACCCCTGCACATAATCTCAGTAAAGCAGGATTGCAGCTGCCCCTGTGTCTGAATTAACTTTTTATTTGCGTTAGAGAACTCTGCCGTGTTTTCGTGCTTCGTCTGGGTCCTAAAATGGCTCTCGCTGTGAATAAGGCTGTCGACAGCTTGAGCAGAGCTTCAGGCACCTCTGCATTCCTTCTTATACACGAGGGGATCGCATTTCTCTAGGCACGGCTCGTCGGAAATGACGTAATGGCAGAGGTCTGCTGTGGCTCAAATTTGAGGGGGAAAAAAACAACAAAAAAAAAGAGGTAACTTGGCAGGTGAATTTCAACCAACAACACTTTTTTTTTTTGGTTAAATCTAGCACTATTTGGAAATAATGCCATTGAAGAGTATTTGCCCGCTTACAGATTTCTTGTGTTTTAGCTTTCTTACACAATGTGCCTTTTCTTTCAAATAATAATTTCATTCATTAAAGGAAAGGAGATTTTCTGACCAACCTGATCCCATGTGAAAATGTAATTGCTCACACCATTTCTGATACCAGTTAATCGCTGTGGAGTCGTTCTGGCCAACTCTTTTTGCACAATTTATGTAATTTAATTTTGAGCATGAAGAGCCTGTTTGAGATCACAGTCCAGACTTTGACTGAGCCACTCCAACTGGAGGTGGGTGTGCTTTGGATTGCATCTTGCAGAAAGTCTCATTGTTGATTGTTGCTTGTGTTTTTTGTACAGCAGTCGTATTTATTTTGGAACTCCAACCGTGATAGCGGATGCCATTTGATTGTATTATTATTGAATTATAAACACTGCCATTCATTAAAACAAATGAGACTTGAAAAGGGTTTTAAAGGATCCCCTGGGTTCTTTTGCAAAGTTTTTGAATGTGTTGCTGAGTCACAAGGAGTGATGTGAAAAACAGTGGTTAATCAATCAAATCAATCAATCAAATTTTATTTGTATAGCACATTTCAGCAGCAAGGCATTTCAAAGTGCTTTACATCACATCAAACACAGAAACACAAAGTCATCAAGTGGGGAGTTCTTGCTTTTTAATCCATAAAAGGTTTACCTGTTACACTCCTACTGTGTTATATGGAACGAAATACTTATTGGTATTTTTATTCCCACTCACGCTCACAAACAGCCTTTCAACGAGCTTCCGGCACGAGGCTCAGTACACCTCTTTCACGGAATTTTGCTCTGGGACTCCGTCGTCCCTCACGGATTTTTGTGCAATTGCAACATAGAATCAACAATCAAAACATGACATTAAGTCAAGTTCCATCATTAAATTTGTAAGAAAGAAAATTTTTTAATTACGAAGAAAGTAAAAAAAAAAAAAAGAAATACGGCGCTACTACTGTTTCACAGAGCTGTGAAGCTGCTTATTTGAAAAAGAGAAGAGGAAGACTCAAGCATAAGAGAAAAACCTGGTTGAGCATTAAGCGGTAAATCTATTAAATCTGGACAGGATACAAGTAGAACAGTAAAGGAGTGCCAATTAGGCTGCTCTGATAGCATTTGGTAGCCTAGTTCCAGTCATGGCACCACAGATTACAGCTCTGGACTGAGATCACCTTATGCACAAGGTTAGCAGTACAAGGGAAGTTACTACAAGCGGTTTAGAGCTGCTGCTTCAGTCTTGCTGAGTGAAGACAGATGTAGTTTGCTTCTAACTGGGGGGTTTTTCTTACATGGGACTTGCTTATTATTGAGGTTTTAATAAATAACAGAAGGAAATATTATTTTTGACTACGGTAACTGTGACATGTAACTATGCTGTGGAAGAATCAATGACTATGAAGAAGTGAGAAAAGAGAAAAAGAAAAGCATAAATTGACGCTGCTTTTAAAATGTGCAAATGACCAAAAGTAAAGCTAGATGTAGTTTCTTATCAAGTAAATGCACATTTCAAAGTCTTTGATGTAATCTCAAATGCATTAATGCATTCAGACAATAAATCTAAAATGAGCAAGTTGCTACAAAACACTCAATCTTTAGCACTAAACTTGCAGAGCAGGTTAAATTTTCCTAAAACCAAACCAGTGAATATGCTTGAATGTGTTATGGTCCAATGAAACAATCATTTAATTCGGTAAGTTTGAACCAAAACACAGAGTATCACCTTAAAAGCCTACAGTGAAGTAAGACAATAAGACCTGAGCTCACAAGGTCTGTACAATCTGATAAATTTGAGGAACCTTTGTCAATATTACCAAGTCAACCTATGGAATACTAACAGATTCCTACCAAAAGTAAAGACAAAATTATTTAATTAAATCAATATGTGCTTAAGCCATATATTACACATTTTCTCATTTTCCCCCTATCAGATTCATTTGTTTTTCAGTGGAACTGAACAATATACGTATAATTCCCATGGTCTATTAGAAAAGGGTTTGAAATGATTTGTCTCATTTGCTACATCACATCAAACTGGCATTTTCACAGTGTGAAGTGCTGTTCACACTTTTGAGAACCAGTGTGTTTGGGAAAAAAAAAAAAAAAACGTTCCTCTACCTGTCATGATAGGTTATAATGGCAGTGAGAGCTCTGACACATATTCTGTAGCACATCAGATGGACTTTCTCACTGAGGACGTTTTTCATTCTGTAGAGAAAACACACACACACACACACACACACACACACAGCATGACGATACCCAGAGCTAATCAATTCATGAATTTAAACAGAAGAGATGTGATCCATCTCACCTTCCATTTTGCAGGAGTCCAATTAGAGAGGTGAGGAACACCAGCAGGCTTACACCAGTGAAGGCAAGCGTTACCCTGGAGGAGAGACAGACCCATGAACATCAGTCTTTAAAAAAATAAGTAAATAAAAAATCAAAAAATCACAGGACTAAGCTGCTGCTTTTATATTCTAAACATTCGATTAGGACGTCTAGTGTTAATCTCCTGAGAACAGGCTACACGTGATGAGCTCTCATGCAGTCTCTACCACCGTAATTAACCACAGAGCCACCAGGAATGATTCTAATGATTAAAGGTCAACTAAATCTGGATGAATCAATCACCCAGGTTTGGAGAGGGTTCTGATTGAAGAGAGGGGGGGATTAAACACATTCAGAAATGCAAGGTTCCCAACACTTGACAGCGCAGCCAAGATTTCACTGGACAAGGCCTGAAAGAGAGAATCTATTATAGCCACGGAGAAGACTGGAATGACGTTCGTCTGTGCAGCAGTGGCCTGATTCGTCTCCCCACTGACAGCTGGAAATGAGCCAACCACGCCGAGTCCTGAGTGGCTGTCACTGTGAATCTCTAACACAACCCCGATATCTTTAACTCGCACTGGGGACGTGTTTACAGCCACTTCAGAGTCTCCAAGCACTGTCAGCACAGATGATATGTCATTACTAAATCGTTTAATTCATTAATGAAAAATGATGCCTTCCCCAATGAAATCACATATTTGACCTAACATGGGAATCAGAGTTAGCAAAAATAGTCTAAATGTAAGCTTCACATGGACGACAAAAAATTATCCAGAGGGCTGAGTCACAAGGACAAATTGTCCTTTGAATAACATCTCAAATACTGGAAGTCATTATTTGTTAATCCTGCACAATAGATGAATCGGAACAATTTTTGTTCCACGAATGGATCAACCAACAACATAAACATTGATGCACCTTTCAAATAAAAAGTTGTAATAGGTTCCAACATATCCTATGATGAATAAATAGGAATTCCTTCATTTGATTCAGAACTCTAACAGAGAATATGCAGCATATTTTCTTTGTCTTACAGTCATTAGAAACACAAATCTTATCCTCTGAAAACTGGAGTAGGCAGGTTAGACCTCAAAGGAAACCAGAAATTGGTGCTGGCCTATTGAAGCCTGATAAGTGCATCAGTAATGTTTATGTGCCTCATGTTGTTTCCAGTCTTTTTAGAAAAAATGTTTGTTTTTGCTGTGAATTAAAAGTTTCTGAACACCGAATTTCAAGAAAACGGGTCTTTTCAAACAAAGCAGCCATGCTCTCTGATTATGGTTTTACTAGATACCAGACAGTGAAGCAGGGTCACTACAGTAAAGGTTTGGGCTGTCAGTGGCTAAACTTCTGCTCACACCTGTGATTCTGTTAGTGATACAGTCAAATATTAATTTCTTGTTTACTATCAGTTTTACACGGGCATTTTCAGTGTATTAAATATTTGATAAATGACATCACTAGATCTGGGGCTTAACGTGTTGTGTATATATATATACATATATATATATATATATATATATATATATATATATATATGTGTGTGTGTGTATATTAGAATTGAGTCCTGTACCTGAGAGGCAGCAGGATCCCGTAGCGGATCAGGAGGCCCAGCCCCCACAGGACGGTCAGCCTCAGGCTGATGTAGTGAAAGTTGTTGTTGCTGCGAGTCAGCAGGTTCCAGGACTCCAGCTCCTCAGCAGAAAAGCGCTTGGTCACCTCATCGTCCATGATGCTCTCCACGCCTCGCCGAGCGAAGTAGAAGATGTCGGACATCTCGAACTCCGAGGCAGAGTCCAGGTCTTTGTTGCTGCCGCTCCGCCGGATCTCCTTGATCTCCTCCTCCAAGGAGGTGGGCTCCTTAGCGATTATAGCTACAGCGAGACAGGCAGGCAGGCCACACGTCAACATTACCGCTGGAGCAGACACGGCCGCTGAAAACGTGTCTGCTGAAAACGTTTCCAAAACAAACCAAATTAAAACAAGGCAACCACAATCGTATCTTACCGTTGGAGTAAGGTTTGTACAGGTGATGATTTTTCTCTTTGGCTCCCCTCTCTATCCTAAGTGTGGCCCACTAGAAATGTAGAGCACAGGTTACATCAAACTTTAGATGACACAAGAACATTTGCATTTAGATCAAAAGACAGTACAGGCACAGAGAATTTAAAGTAAATACAAAAAGTACTGAAACAGTGTTTGTTTTACTGTGCTGATTCATTTCCCTGTACAGTTGGCACTAGATGAATATATGAGATTAGCTGGACTGGAAAGCAGGCAATATTTTATTTTTACTTGATCTTTATTTAACCAGGGAATATTTCAGTGAAATTAAAAATCTCTTTTCTAATTCAGACCCGGTGAAGGAATGCAGCATAACAGGAAACAAAATGTTTTGCAGTCGGCTGACCTGAAATTTTTATAATGCATCTCTCCCTCAGCACACCCGATTTAAATAATTAGGTCATCAGCAGCACTCTGTAGAAACTGATTGCTTGCTGAGGCAATTTGATTCAGGTGTGTTGCACCACAGGGATATCATCTCTATTGCAACAGTCTTCAGTCAGGGGCCTCTTCAGATTCGTTGCAAGACTGACTGCTACCAGAGATTCTTCCTGCCCACAGCAACACCATCCATAACGACTATTTGAAGATACTTGATATGAGTTATGACATTTCATTTTCATGAATATTTTTTTATTTAACTTCATGCCTGAATTTTAGAGAAATAAAAAACAAACACTGCTTTTATTTTGAAAAATTGAATTTTAATTCGTATACTGACTTCTACATGAGGACTGCTCAATTTTGTTGCTAAGTAAGTGTGCCAATTAATTAACCTAAAAATGAATGAGTGTTATTTGTTGGTCATGAAAATACATCTTGCATACTATGAAGATATTAAGAACATAAACATTTAATTTTTTGACGCTTTGTTTCCTGGAAAATAAATGTTTACAGTAAAATAAAGTTGCAGTAGTTAGTATGACATGTCGCATTTTATGGTTTCTTGGTGTATTACAAAGCAGCTGATGAAAAAGTCATTTTGAGGTTGTTGTTTTTTGTGTGTGTGTGTGTGTGTGTGTGTGTGTGTGTAACTATAAAGATTTCAGCCAGTAATCTGGCCATCAGAAAAAAAACAGTTTAATTATACTAAACAGCTTGAGAAAAACTGTACAAATCATTGTTATGGCAATAAGCTACAGAAAACCTGATTTAAAATATTAGGTCCTGGTTTCAATCCCATCTCTAACCACAAGATAATGAATTAACACCAAAGAAGAACTGGAAAAAACCGCCCGTTCCAATACACGTCAAATCAAACAAAATGCATGACGAGAAGAGAACAGGGTGTTCCCAAAGCCAGCAGGGAAGTAGGAAAGGATCAGGAAGTATGGACCGGGATACGCTGTCTGAGTCTTATTTAGCCAACAATCCAACATGACACTGACACGGCACATGATAAGTTCAAAGTATGTCGGCTGGAGTCAAAGATAGTCAAAAACATGGTACTGCATGGAAGCTGCCTGTGTCCAAACACTTTACATACTAACGCTGGGATCTGGAGTTTGTTTGTCAAACACAGGAAATTCAAAGAAAGTTGAACTTCTTTCGTCTCTTTATGTAAAATAATAACAATAAACAACATATACTGACATTTTTAAATCATTTTGGGAAAAAAAACAAAAACCAAAAACTTAATTTGAGGTTTTCCATGTGCAAGAACCAGTTATCCAGACAGCATTGGCCAATGAAGCGTACCCATTGCAGTCTGTCAGAGCAACCTTTAAAATGTGTTGTAACAAGCTGTGGTACTGATTCATCCTTTAAAAATGCAGCTACAGGGATTCTTAGAGTGAGCAGAAACAGAAATGTCTTTCTAGTAACAGTGGAAACGGCTTAATGAATCCACTGTGACCTGTGGCAGCAAAAACTGCATGTGAACAAAGGAAACGCTGAGCTCTTTAAAACCTGCTAAACATCAAGTTTGTCCTCACACGTTGAATCTTAAAATAGATAACTAATGTCATTTTTAAGAAATTTAGAAGTTTTTTTATTAAGTTAAACACAAACTTCCGAACCTTTTACACGGCATTTGTTTTTTGACCATTTTTTCCATGAAGGTATCTCAGTACTTGTGAGTCATTTCTTTCCGCTCTACAGGTGATGCTACAACAGAGTAGAGAATAAATGAAACACTGTTTTTGTCAAATCGTACGATAAACTGGGAAAAATAAGAAAGCATTGGAGCCACATCAGTTAAGGATTTAGGTCTGCAGCACAATTTCCCGCTGGTTACATAAAAGCGGAAGGACACTTAGTAGGCTGCTGTTAATCTGCATCAGCCAGTTAATGCAACACCCACTGGTTGGACACTAAACGCAACCCTAAAACAGCTTGAGCTGAACACACGTTAGATTGGATTCCCTGAAAAATGCTTAATAAAATGTGCAACGATGGGACTAAATGTATATGTTTACTAGAGGCGAATAAAGAAACCAGCTAGATTGTTTTTCGACAGTCAGTGAACGCATCATAGCTACTTGTTAATGGGTTGTGCTGACACTATTCGAGTGTGGAAGTTTAATTTTTTCACATTCTTGTCCAGACATGGATTATGATCAAATAAAATGCCAAAATTTTTCACACTGCAAAGTAATCCTTAACACAAGATGCTAAGTTTAAAACTTGTAATCATTTTATATTTTATTTGAAATGACAGTGGAGGTGTGTCACTGCAGAGCTGTGTAACATCCACTGCTCTCTCACTTCTTAACGCTCCTGCAGCGTTTTTAATAAATGCGCTACTGATTTAACAAAGATCTCTCCAATATTGATATACAAAGAGAAAATATGAAGCAATGAAATTTTATATTTTCAGATATGGTTTGATAATCGGTCTTGTAAAGGAGTGATCTGAAAATGTTTTCTGTATTTCTTGAAATAAGAGAAATGTATTTAGCTCTTAAAGAGAAACCATGCTTAAAGTAAGAACTTAATATCTATATTCAGACAAAAACAAATAAATAATTGGCAGATGGAACAAACGCAGCATAACTCCAGGTTACAAAGCCTCGATGCCGATGAGTTTTGTGTGCGTTGTGGTCAGCTTATCTTTATTTATGACTGCTGCGTCATGTTCAACTAAACACTTAATTCATTGACAAGCAAAGAAAAGTAGATCGAAAGGCAGCGAGCTCTTACCTCAAAGATCTTCAACAAAGTCTTCATATAAAGCCGCCTGATGCCAAATGACACCCCAAAAATGGCCGGAACAATAATGAATACCAGAAGCAGGGTGACCCATACAGTGAAGGAGATGCCCAGCAGAATGCACAGCAAATTATCAAAAGGGTTGAAGAAGAGCTCCATCCTGACGTAAGAAGGGGCTATTATTTATATTTACATATATATTTTTTTTAAGTTAGAGATTAGAGTTCCTGTAAGTACAGGTCTCCACAGTCTGGACCCAAGTGGCCCCGGTGGGGATTTGTCACGAAAATGCCCTCATTGATATCATCAGAGAACAGGGCTTCTCCAGACATTTACTGGAAAATCAATCCAAAAGCAACCAGACATCTTCACCCTGCCCCTTAGGGCATTTTCCTCAGATTTCATTGGTCTACTGAAAACTGGGATGAGTTCAAAGTCTAATAAAAAGAAGAGAACGAGAGAGGGAGGAAAAGAAATATCCGTGTCCTGTCCTTGCCGCAGATGTCCTTTTGGTATTTCAGAGAATGAATTCCCGCTGACGGCAGAGATGCAAACAATGTAACAAAAACAACCGGGCTCTGCAGGTGTTTCCCTCGTCTGTTGAAGATCCGGGGTCTCCGCTGCTGGGTGTCAACCTGCAAAGACGTGCAAACAAACCATCAGGTCCATCTGTGCAACAGTGTTAAGTCCCTTTCCGCCCGAATGCTGACGAGTAACGTAATAATGCAACACAGACAGCGTGTCCTTGTGTACACTTCTGTAATACCGGTGTTCAGTCCTCATGCCAGCTTCCGGTTTTTCTTAAAAGACACTTACTTTACTGCAGTGCTTTTGCGTAATATTTACAACCATGTATGTCTTTTCTGCAATGGACCCGATAACATAAACAGATGTTCGCTGTGTGAGGTTGGCTGCGGTGAGGAGATAATGTTAGCTGTAGGGAGGCCCCCTATCATCGTGAATTCATAATACAGCAGGACGGGTAACAGGAGGGTCCATACCGACCCACAACCGCTGTCTCTTTAAATTCACTCTGGAGCTCTACACATATATCCATATCCCTTCGTTTAATAAGGATATACATCTGTGTTAATGCGTTAATATAACCCCCGGAAGCCGGTCAAAAATGGTCCCCGATGCTGAAGTAAGCTGTTTGCCAGAGCGCTAACAGTTAGCCCGCTCTCATCCCTCAGCAGAGAGGTTTGAGAGGACTAAACATGCTGAGCCAACCTTTCACGGGATTTAACACAACTACATGGCGCTCCGTGTATTAATAACTCTCAGCTGTGAAATACACGGGTGAGGCTGAAAGGTGCTTACATCTGACCAACCTTCAGTCACCGTGCATCCAGGGCCGACACGGCACCGCTTCCCCCGTCCATCCCTCTCTGCCTTTGTCTCGCCGACTGCGGCCAAACTCCACCCGCCGGACACCACGAGCGATCAGCGGGCGACCAGAGCAGAGGCAACAGCAGAAGAGCTTCGAGCAAATATCTAACGGGAAAATCTACATCGACACCTGGTGGCCGACGTGAGCTATTGCAGCAAACCTTTAGAAAAAGTAAAAACTTGTAAAATTAGGGCAGCGTTTCTGGAGGTCCAAAAGTGGGACAATAAAAAAAAAAAAAAATACGCCAAATTGGACAAAAATCTATATAGCGTGGTAATAAATTAGAGTGTAATTGAAACGTTAATTTATGCCACTAGATCAATGCAAAAAATTAAATTTGTGTCAAAGTCTTAACTCTAAATTTAAATTCATTTCATGTCAAGTACAGTGATACCATGGTCACTAAAAAAGGTTTGGGTATTTTTGGCAGTGTAGGTAAACGCCAAGTTCTAGGAAATTAAAATACCTTCTCCATAATGCTGGTCAGCAGAAGTTAGCATGAAGGCTGAAAAATAAAATATATTGCTGGATTGACTTTTGACTTGATAAAACAATGGGCCAACAACACTAGCATCTAACATGGCTCTCCAAATCACGGTGGGAATTTCTCACAAGATACAGTACATCTGTTTGGTATCTCTTGAAGCATCGACTCCAGCTGGAGCTCACACTGAAACTCTTGAATGTGGTTTGCTCCAATCCTCTCAAAGGATATGGTTATCCCTGTGCTGTACATTTTTTTTTAACCAAACGTTCTCTCCTCACTCAACTTCACAATAATATGCCTGAATGCGACACTCTGTGAAAAGACAGAAGACTGTTTGTTGCTTATCCTCATTGTTTAGTCTGCTGGACAACTGTCAATGCCATGACATTTCCACAGTAAAACGCTGTATTCAAATCTTTTTTTTCTTTTTTCATTGGTGTTATGCAAGACACATGAAGACATTTTCTACTCATAAAAGCAAACAGAAAAAAAAAATGCAGAAAACAGTGCAATTGATCTAAATATGCATTTCACTTTATTATGGAATTACCAAACACGTTTTGCAGCAGAGGACATTCTCTACACAATGTAAACATTTTTCCTACAGTTGTTTTACGTCTTCAGAGAGCATGAATCTATATTGCATAATTGGCAACTTGAAATTTTTCATCTTAAATAGGTGAAGGAAAAAAAATTATGAAAACAAATATACTGCAAGTAATTCTGTAGTCTGGGTGAACCAGTCTTAAAAAATGATTTACTGGAGTACGAATACTCTGTTTTTATTCACACATTTATATCCATGTGCAATTTTGTCAACTCATTTTACACAAACGGCAACAAAACTTGGCACTCAAGCCTCAAACCACCACCCATCATATTCATAATGGCAAAAAAACCCTATAATATGCATAATTGATATATATATATATATCAAAGCAATTTTAGCAGCTCTGAAAACACAAAAGGCAATCAGTCATCAGCATAGTTTATTTAGAGATGGGGGTCGTAGTTTTTGTTTTATTAAATACAAGTGCGTCTAACGCATCAGAGGTAACTGGGAGCCCCTCTGCCTGGGCGAGCATCATGTCTTGCTCTCCAGCAGAGACTCAAAGTCTGGAGAGCAGACCATTTTGTTTCTGACATTCCCCAACACTGTCAGGTTTCCCGTTTTTTCTGCTGTTTGAACAGAAACCAGCTCCTGAGAAGAGAAGCAGCAGAGAAGACAGTATTTAGGATTGATTTAATAGCACAACTCTCAAATTAGATTAATGATGACAAAGTATCACACCTGAAGGAAAGAGCACGATGTCCCTAGAGACACGTCCAGGGTGACTTGTCCCAGTATGAGCTGCACCCGGCCAGACTTCCGGACCAGCATCTTCCCAACAACGCCCTCCCTCAGATCCTTCAGGTTACAGTTGTTGTCTTCAGCTTCCTCGTCCTGTAACAAAACAAATTATTACAAAGTTATTACATGCCTCAAATGCATCCTCACTGATTGAAATGTCACCACCTGCTTCGTCTACCTGTGGCTCAGTCTTCAGAAGCACGGACTGCCCGTCCTCCGACTGCACCTC
The DNA here is from genome assembly GCF_001444195.1 of Xiphophorus couchianus. Taxonomy (NCBI): domain Eukaryota; kingdom Metazoa; phylum Chordata; class Actinopteri; order Cyprinodontiformes; family Poeciliidae; genus Xiphophorus; species Xiphophorus couchianus. Next base: position 22,203,751 of record NC_040239.1, read on the forward strand.
GGTTTTTACCGTCTTGTGCTCCTTGGTGGGAGGCTGGCCGGGCAGCGAGTCGGGCAGCTGGATGAAGAACAGCTCCTCCGCTTTGCTCAGGCTCCATCTGTGCAGCAGGTCAGGGAGAACTTCAGGCTCAGGGAGAGGAGGACGTTTGAAAGTGGCTTCAGCCTTTTTTATCTCCACTTCCTCTGGCTCTTGTTTCACTGTAGACGTGTTAAGACAGAATCTTTATGGCGTACAGAAACAAGGCTTACATGTGATTTATCGCAGAGTTAGGAGTTAGAAAAGCTACTGGACATGGATGCTGGCACATAATTTAGAGCATATGTTTTCATCCCCATTTAGTCAATAATATATTGAACCACCTTTCAGTGAAATTACAACTCTTAAGATGTTTCCAGAGACTGAAATTTTTGTTCATTTGTCTTTTAAAAATAGCTCAAGCTTCTGGGGATGATGTGTTCAGGATGAAATGCAGCGTTACTTGTACACCAAACACAATGGTTTGTGAGGAGGCTCAAAAGCTTTTGGGCTCGTCTCCACACTGTAGGTGGGGGAAAATAATACATATACTTTAGGAATATTTTGTTTTTATTTTACTCTGACTTCACAATTATGCACTACCTTTGTCGGTCTGTCAATTCAAAATGGTGTGAGTGCTTTTTCAAGGCAACGTTATTCGGAAACTACCTTCAACTGAAGACTCCATGGGCTCATCCGGGTCGGTCTTTTCTACTTTAACGGCTGCAATGTTAAGCTCCTCCTTGAATCCCCACCCTGACACAGCCAGGGGAAGCTGGACGGGGCAGCTCCTCTGCTCGCTGCTCAGGAATGGGTCATCTATGAACTTAATTAAAGGAAATAAATCAGTAAGCAAACATTCACACAGCATGTAAACCAAAAACGCACAAGCAGGTGTCTGACGGCCAACGGACGCACGTTTTCTCGCTCCAATTTGCGCAGGATCTCTTTGGTTTCCTCTTCGGTCTCCCTCTTCTCCTTTTTGATATTGATGATGGGCGAGGGTCCCATGCTCGGAGCGTCTCTTTCACTCTCGTAGCCCCCTGTGTGTGCGATAGGGTTTATATGCATGGATGTGAAACACTGAGGCGTGAATTCATGAGCAGCCGCTTCTCTAGCTCGAGGCCCACCTCTTCTTTTCATCATCGTCTCTCCAGGCCCCTGCTCAAAGATGGAGTGAGACTGGATGAGCTCGCCGCGACCTCGGCCCCTGCCTCTTTCCCCGCGGCCCCTGCCCCGACCTCGATCTCCATCCCTCCTCTCTCGCCTCAGCACACCTTCGACCTTTGGTCTGTCGCATTAGAAACAGAGATTATCACCAAGCAGTCCCAGAAAAAAAATAAATAAATCATAGACGTGCTCAAATATTTTTTTTTGTTTTAAAAGCTCCCATGAACTCACTCTTCTTTAACTTTTCGGCCAATGATGTTGGGAGTAAAGGTTTTCTAAAGAAGGAGGAAAACAAAGAAATGTGTTATAGAGCTGGCACTCATAAATATGTTGTCAATCACTATTATTAGCAATCTTTCATTAGCAATATTAGCAATATTCAGATTACAGGTAAATTACAATTATGTCACTAAATAGAAAATTCCCAGCTTTAGTTTCACAACCAAACTGGAGGGAAAGTGATAAATAAGCAGTGTTTTTTTTTCTAGAAATTATACTATAACAGTATAATTGACAAATAGAAGAAAAAGAATGTAGACGTGTTTTCTTTTTTTTTTAACTCATGTAATGCCTCTACTAAATAAGATGTTGTAAAGTGCTGCAGCGTCTTCACTGGACTAGTTAGACTTTCAGCTACTTCCATCCACTATCACCGGTATGTCAATAGAGACCCTGCATGCTCATAGCCCACTACGTTTCCTTATGTTATAGAGACTGTAATAAGGGTAAAAGACATCTTTTCACTCGGATAACAGGTAGAAAGAACAAATACTGAGCCAATTAAAATATTACTGCATCTTTTTTTTTTATATTCCAATATAAGGCAAAACTTATTTTGCTCACATTATAGAGAAATCATCTGGTTAACAGAATCTGAAATATTTTCAATTTGATCGTCTCCAACTGCTAATCAGCCAGTTTAGAAACTCAAAAATCTGATCCTTTGTGATCACTGAATGCCCCAAGTCTATGTGCTACCAGGTTGTGTGACTGGAGCAGTCTTCAGTGTGCCAGTTGTTGTTGAGTTAAGCAAACTCAAAGTTAGATATTTTTAGTATCAGTGAGAAGTGATTTAAAAGATAACAGTGCTTTCTGACAGGTCAGGCTGCAAGAGAGGTCAAGATTTTCAGCAGGTTTCCTCCCATTTGTCCAATTAGAAATGAAAAAGAAAGACTACCTTCTTTACTCCTCCTAGTGTTAGGTCTCTGGGTCGCACCGATGGCAGGCGTCCAGGAGAGATGCCAGCTGCTGGTCGGCGACCCATCAGAGGTCCTACGCTCTCCCTGCCTCCAGGGCCTGGAGCCTGCTGACCGCTGTGGTCACCTGAGTCTGCCATCCTGATCTGCAGAAAGATCTAACACATAAACACCCTCTATGTGTGGAACTAACAGCTATAAAACACAAACATATGACATTTATTTACAATTTGTACTTGTAATTGTTGTTGGTACTATCTGAAGAGTAACATGAGCTGGAACCCACAAAATTCTGCCCTGAAAAGGTGCAGCTTCCTTAATACTTCACGCTAAGGGCACAGCTAGGCTATGTTAAGGGCTATGTTGAAAAATGAAACAGGGAGCCAACACCCAGTTCAGTTTAGTTTTCTTTCAAGTGTGACCAGTTTTAACTCCACATAGCTGGTTTTAAATGCCATGGGATTAAGTTTTAATTCCGAAAGGTGTACTTCTCCCAAACTGATTTTAGGTGACTCTTTTAAACACTTATCTTTCATGTAATTTTAGGGTCCAATAAATTGTAGATGTAAACTTTATCCATGGATGTTATAAGTTAGGCACTTTTATAAGAGCTTAGATCAAAGCTCACACCATAATTATCTATGAAGATGTTTGAAAAGTAAATAGTAGATCATACTAGATTCAAGTAACCATGAACCTTGAATGTTAAGTCAGAATTATTCACATTGAATAAGATGCATTAGTTAAGTATACATTTTTGACAGTTTTTTTTCTTTAACGTTAGACACTTCACTACAAATAATTAAATGTAATAAAAATCACAATAAAAATCCCTAACACGTGGCCACATTACAACATGAGCTCAGCTCACTATAGTTTACTAGAAGTCCCAAATCAGAATAACAACACTTGTTCCGGTTCCGTTCGGCTACTTGCTTTGTTATCCCTCCAAGGCTCTTACTGGGTATTAATTCACAGCCAGAAATCCATCCCAGATTGTTGAATGGCAACTAGAGCTGTTTGTTACCGAGCTCTGACATCACGCACGGCGCCATGACACCGCTGCGTTGTTGTTCCGGTCTGACATCACGGGGCTCAGAGCTGCGCACAAAAACCCGCATGGTGACTTCATTATTGCGTAAACTTTAGCGCAGATAGGATCTTAACGGACGAACCCGTGAGGCAATTCTGCAACACATTTTCTAATAAAAACAGATTGACTGAGATTTTTTTTTTCAATTTAGAACATTTTAAAGTTTTAAAATACGCTCAAAATAAATAAGTTAAATTTGTTAAGTATAGTATTTGAGTATAGGATCAAACTTACGACATGTTTATGAAGCCATAAGGACCCCTTGCAGAGTGACGTCACGCCCCCATCTCCCTGCTGGAGGGCAAAACAGCTGCTGACGGTAACGACCATTATTTTTTTAGTTGTTAAATAAACAGTATAAAGGCTAAATCATATATGTAGGCCTGCTATATAAGGGACGCAGTGCTTTGCTACTAATTGTCAACACTACAAAAACTTGTTAATAAGGTCAGGAAAACGTTTTAATTAAGGACAAAATGGCGAGGAAGAGGAAAGTAGTTTTGTTATTTTTGCTTGACTTTGACAGCCTTAACATAAAAATGTGATATTGAATTTGGTGTGTCTCAGTAAAATAAAGTTAAAAATTAAAAAACAGGCCAACCGCACACCAACTCTGACAGATTATCAGTAGAGCAGGTGTTTAAATGAGCTAATCGCCCTCAGCAGTGTTAGATTAGCTAATGGCAGCGATTAATCTGGTTAATCTATCACAGCTGTCACTTATGAGTTATTGCAAAAATAAACATCAAACCTGAATACAAAAAAACTGTAAGGGACCAAAGGTTTTGTTGTTTGTGTGGGAAATGTGTGAATGTTTTTTGGTGTTGCTGAATCCTGAAGCATATAGTGGAGTTGTTGTCAGTTCCTATTTCAACGAGTCTGTAACATAGCCGAAATAAAGAGCGAGAAAATAGTGGTTTTGAGTTATTCTTCAAAGGTTTTTCTGCGTTATTTTTTTACCTTTGCTGTGGCACAGTGCACTAAATTAATACTACATCTCCAGGTTTCATTTAGTTGACGGAATTGTTCTACCGGTGGCAGCAGAGCTTCGGATGGCAAGTAAAAGAATCGTTCTTTCCCTCCAGCGTTGTGCGCATGCGCGAAATATAGTATAAACGTCCGACATTTTAGTTTCAGCAACAAAGATTATAGATACTGGAAATACTTTACACGTCTTCCCGTGACTTTCTGTGTTATAAGATTTATACCACTTGAAACATGTCCACAGATGCAGATAAATTGTACACAACGTTTTACATCCTAAAAAAAAGGATGTAAAAAAACCATCATTTTAATGTGTACAAAGCATTAAAATAAATCATCTTTTTTTTGCAATAGCCATATGAACATAAATAAAACCTCTAACATTAAACTACATTTATGAAAAAAAATCCCAGGATAGGAATCAGATTTCTATAGTCATACACTCTAAAAAGAAAATAGTTGATCCAACTTAATTGAATTGCTTCAATTGGTAACAAGTAATTCAATTAATTTTATCCAACCTAATTTATTAAGTTTGGTTAACTTGACAAATTTAAGTCAGTCTTAATCAATTAATTTACTTTATTCCAAATAAAAAATTTAAATCCATCTTACTTAATTTTATAGAAAGTCAACTCAAAATTTTAAGTTGTTCCAACTTAAAAAACTAACTACCCCAAATTAAATTATCACTCACATTTTACTTAAAATATAGCTTGCATTTAAATCATTTTAAAAGTTTTTTTTAGCATGTTATTTTAGTTTTTAAAATAGGAGTAAAATACCTTCATGCTACTCAGAAATTCCACTCGGTTAAAATAATAAATCTACACAAATGGAACATTTTAAATTTTATTGTGAAAGCATCACAAACTTACAGGTTTTTCACAAAATATTATGCATTAAACATGCTACACAAATCTTTTGAAACTTCATAAGGGATATTACATTTCAGCGACATGCTAGATCAGAGGTGCCCAAGTCCAGTTGTGGAGAGCCATCATCTTGCAACTTTCAGATGCATCCCATCTCCAATACATCTGAATCAAATGAACTGCTCATTACAACGCCTCTGCTGAGCTGAATGTCTGCTGGTGTGTGAATTCAGAAATTAGCTTCAGGTGGTATTGAAATAGGGTCCATCTGAAAGTTGCACAATGGTAGCTCTCCTGGACAAGACTTGGACACCCCTGTGTGAGGTTGTAGAATCCACAAGTATTCCTCAGGAAAAAATTTTGCTTTTTTAGATTTAACACAAGTCCTCCTAAAAAAGAAAATCCACACTCTTAAACCATAACATTTGCTGAGAACATGTTTTTGACATAAAATATGATGACACTGGTGACTATTTTTACACTGAAAATAAGAGCAATACCCAAAAAATATTTAGGCAAGTTTTCAAACAAAGATGTGGTGTAATAGCTGCCTAGTTTAAACCAAGTCCGTTAATTTAACTGACACCAGAAAAGAACAGAATAGTAAACATTATGATCTAGATCCATTCAACCTCCTTCAAAAAACACTGAACAAATCTGTTGATTCAAATTTTTAAAAAAAATGCAAAAAGAAAATTCTGTGAAAATGTCCACAAACTGCAGCAGCCTACTACTTTCCTACTTTAATTTTTCACTAGAAAGGGAGCCTTTATCTCCTATTGCTTTGTTTACAGGGTTTGTTTCACAGAGGGCCCTGGCAAGTTTTTCAATAACTGACTGGTCAAACTGGCAAAGATGATCATGTAGTATTTGGGTTACAGTTCTGCATGTAACTGGCAGGGACAAAGAACCAATTAAATAGTTTAACTCCTGCAATAGTTCATCAATAGCTGCATTTGACACAAGAAAACTGCTTTCTAACTTTAGAAGAACTGATGCAAGTTTAAGTTCAATATCTCTCTGTACGTTTTCAGAATCAGTCTCATTAAATGTGTGATCTTGATTAGCTTGTGCAGTACTGTCTTGATCAAAAATATCAGTACCAGAACTAACACACAATTCTTCACCACAGTCTAATTGTTTTTTTCAGTAATCCCAGTCTTAAATGTATTGCTAATGTCAGAATGTTTTCTGTATTTATGACTTTTGTAGTTCTCGTAAATATTTGTTTGATAAACACAGTCCTGAAACACACACGTGACAGTTTCCTTGTTCTTGAGATGTTGAAAAAAATCTCTCTCAGTGGAAAGTTGATTAAAATCACAAATGGGGCATTTGAATCTGGTTAAGTCTTTGGTAACTGTTTGTTTGACTGGATGATTTCTTGATAAATGGCTCAGTAAAGCATTCCAGGTCTTGAATCTACATGCACAACTTAAATATGAGCATGGATACGAATAACCCCGTCCATAATGCCTGTGGTCTAGTTTGTAGTGCTTGAGCAATTCAGATCTTCTGGAAAACACCCCCTTGCAGTCTTTGCATCTCCACATTAAGTGCAACACTAGAAGGACAAGAGAGGAACTTTGTTACCTATATGTTGCCAAATCTGAAGGCAAGGAAGATGAAACAAATATGGAGGCAAGAGTCAATTTTGAATACTGTGACAACCCTAGCCCCATGCAATACTTTAGATGATTGTTTTACTGCTTGGTAAAATATAGATTCAGAATGGATTTGTTACCATAACTATTTCACTGTTTTTAATACCATACTGAAAACACTCTATATTAATCAATGTCATATTGTTAGTATTGCAAGGAATTTTTTTAATGCACAAATACACATTTCTTAAATTGCCCTTCTCAGTTGCATATTCCTTAGGATGGGAGTAAGCTTTTTTTAATGACTCCACAGTATTTTTAGGTTGTAATTTTACATTTTTTGTGTGCATATATATCCACAAATATATATGCATGTCTGTTTGTGTGAATAAATTGCCTGTCACTTTCTGCTGTTGCACTGGAAATTTCCCACTGAAGGACAATAAATGTCATTTCTATTCTTATTTTATATCTGTCCACTATTTAGTGTTAAAAATTACAGTAACTTTAGATATTGGTGGGAAAAAATGCTTATTTGACTATAATCAGTTCTCCACTGCAAGGGCAGCTTCCCTCTCCCCAGCCACCTCCCCACTTGTGTGAATCCTGAAGACTTTGCATTTTAGAGCACACATATTTCATATTATCAAAATAGCATATTCATTTTGCATTTAACTTTTTTTTCTAAAATTAGAAGCTTGATGATATTACATAAATCCTTTATGAAGAAAATATGGCTCACCTTATGTGGTTTGATGATTCTTGGTTCTAGGCCTGGAAAGAGAAGTGGGTAAAAGAAGTTAATACAACAGGGTTCTAGCCAGAAATGCTAATGCCTGAAATTTTCATTTGATCTTAATTTTTCTTCTTTCTTTTCCTGGCGTTCATGCCGGTTGTCATTTCGATTTCTGTAGCCGGTGAAATCAAGGGCGCGGACGACCATAGGGAGATCAAACATGCATATTGTGAACTGTCCGTGCGCTGTGGTAGATTGCAAATTGCAGAGAAATAATACAGGGCAAGAAGCGATCTAGCCGGGGCGGAGTTTGTGGGGCAGGCTACTAAATGCAGAGCTCCGAAAGTGAAGTTGTGAAATCCTCAGCCCAGCCCGAGGGCGTCTAAGCCCGGCCCAGTGCCTGGGGATCAACGGCTAGCTAGAACACTGCGCAATGTTCCTACAGACACAATTTGCTTTTTTAAGAGAAATGACACCTGATGGATTCTTAGCGCTGTCAGGATATTATGCGTTTTATATTATGTCGCCAGTAAGCAGCATGAGAAAACTGGAAAAAATGGCTTCACCGGCTGCAGCTAACAGTGATTAGCACAGTGGAGTTGCATCACATTAAATTAGTTTTGCACAGAACACCCCCACCTCTGTAATTTCAAGTTAGGTTTTTTAGCGTAAAAATACACATAAAAAATAAACATTCAGTCTGACTCAGAGTAGTTATGTTAAAACATGTTGAGATTTGAACCGCCGAACAGCGCGGCTAATTACAATTAGCAAATGTGTGAAGAGCAAATAACTGATGACACTTCGACGTTAAACACAGTTCAATGTTTCAAATTTAAGGTAGAAAAAGTTTTAAATATTTTTACACCGTTTATTTAATGTTTGGTTATGGTGGGGCAGCATACTTACTGTTTTATCTGAATCTCGTCGACAGTCAATGCTCAGAAGAAATGGCGGTCGGTACCAGAGATGCAGGATCTGTCCCGGGCGGAGCTTACGTAATGACGTCAGACGTAAAGCTGCATTAAACTTAATTGTTTCACTTCGACTCAAATTAAAAAGTTCGTTTGAGATAAAATGCGTGACTGTTAAGTTAATTGAACTCATGAAAGCAAGTTGTCATAACTAAAGTAAAAGAATTAAGTCAGGTTAATGTAAATAAGTCCATAACATGAACTACAGCCCAAATACACTTTTTAGAGTGTACCACAATTTTATTTTTAGCTCCCCTGTTTGTACAGTCCCATTTGCAAACAACACTAATTTGCTATGGTTGGTGGGATGTTTGATGATTCCTCTTTGCACAAAGAGTTTGTGGTTCTCTCTTAGGCTCTCTTTGTGCATTTTCGCTATGCGCATTCTTTAATCAGTTAACTTATAAATGCCCTTGATTATCTTTCAATCACAAAGAAACAAGCACAGATATTGAGCTCTAATAAATTCACATTGACTTTTATGTCTCTTTTCCTATACATTAAAGCAGAGTATATACTTTCACCTTTTTTTTTCCTGTCTCAAAACATTTCAACAGACCTCAACCAAGGTCGCCGCTTAACCTCTTTTTCAAAATACAAATGAAGTTCAACCATTTCACATTCTAAAAGATAACAATGTGGACGGATATTTTCATGTAGGATCATTAATAACTTAATTGATCCGTCGATGTGGAATGACGTATTTCTACAACCCTATTTGTTAAAGCTAAAATTTGTGTGCTTCATAAAACTATAATGCTAACAATCCCATATGAAATCAGAATGGAAAACTAAGCAAATGGCAATATACAATTCTATAGCACATTTTTAAAAAATGGAGTAGCCAAAGTGTTGTACATTAAAACAGAAATATGTATAAAAAAACAAAAACATACAAACATACAAAAGGTGAACATATAACGTAAACGGCAGGTGCATTTTAAGATGCCGTACAAGACAAGACAAGATCACAGTGTGTTGAAAGCCAATGAATAAAAGTGTACTTGTAAAAGAGATTTAAAAACAGGAAGAAGAAAAAACACATCAAATTACAGTATTTTTAAATTATGGTCACTGATATTTTCAGTTTAAAAATAATTTACAAACATTTGAATGTCATCTCATGTGAATAGTTACTTGAAACACAAACCTGAGATTCTGTTCTTTCTTTTGTTTCCCCTCTTTTTTTGTGGTTTTTGTGTCCCACCTTGACACTCCATGCAGCCAAACCTAAACTACATAAATATCACCAATAATAACAATAAACTAAACACTAAACACCACAAAGACAAAACCAGTGAGGACAGTAAGCACCGTCCCACATTTATCACTGTAAATCCATCCATCCATCCATCCATCCATCCCTGGTGGGATCAGGAGGGCTGCTGGCTAACAGTCTAGCTAACAGTCCGGGCGAGAGGCGGGGTCACCCTGGACAGGTCGCCAGTCTGTCACAGCACTGTAAATTGTTTTTGTGAAATAGTAAAACATCAATAGGCGTTGAGAAAATGTCAATGACAAAAAATTATTCTAACATCCCTATGAAGGAGATAAACCGTTTGCTCTTGCACCACAGAGGGGTTTTTGTCATGCCGTGACTAATGATGGATGACTGCTGCTTAATTACACTGTGAGCCTATCCGTTATCTCTGCTTGCCTGATAATAAATGACGCTTCTCAATACTCATAGTGTGTGAAATAACAATAATACATCATGGTCACTTTGAAAATTACAACTATGATGTGACTTTGGGAGGATTGCTCCCTCACTGTGAGTCTGGCCTATATTGTCATATTGTCTTTATCCTGTGTTTGTGTCCATTGTTTCCGCAGCAGATTATCATATTAATCTGAGGAAGATTTCTTTAATCTCTAATGGCATCCAAAATGAAGGAAACATAATAACTCTGTTTTCTCTGAAAAATAATGCCAGAGGAAATCTGCTTACTTTGGACTTATACGGTGGCATCCCTCGCCCCAGGATAGTATGGGACGGGATGTGGGGGTAGAAGCCCTGTGGAGTTTGTCCATATGGCACAACAGTTGGCACATGTATATTTTTTAGGTCTGGTTGGCTCTCTGTGTAATCTACTGGGATGGAAATCAGAGCTTAATCTCTTCTGATTTTGCTAACAGAGCATGTCAAACACGACTTCTTCTCGTTTACACTTCCAGTGCCCATAATGTCACCATATTTGAGAGTTGACATTTAGTCAAGGAGCCAATTGTGCAGCCTACATTGGAAGGAGAGTGTGTGTGGCTTCTGCACCTCCGGATAGATTTACTCCCGACTGACGTTTTGTGTACGGTTGGCTGGTGAAGCCGTGAAGCTGACGAGATCGACGCCGCATGCCCTCCTACCCCCCCCCACTGTGGTCGCATTTCAGTTTACAGATTTCTGCCTTTGTACGGGAGCTTGAGGGAAACAATGTGGTGGTGGGGGGGTGGGGGGGGGGGGTATCCTTTTATGCATCCTGTATCTGTGCAACTGCACGGGAGTCAAAGTAAACACCATGCAGAGATCAGAGGAGAAATGAGACTGGGAGGAGGGGATGGAGGGAAGGACGGAGGGAGGGAGAGAAGGTGATGGTGGGGGTTAGGCTGTTTGTGTGACACTGTGAGAGAAACAGTCGGAAGGAGAAGGAGGAAGAAGAAAAAGAAGAAGAAAGAATCCTGTGTGTGCGTTTGTTTCACCTCCTAATCAGTTTTCCTTGGGGACCCATCAGCAGCAGCATCAGTGGAGGAAAGTAAGGAGGAAAAGAAACGTCTCCCATCATAAATCTGAACCTCAGACAAGTAAGAAATGCTCTAAAACTATTCTGCTTATTGATCATTGTAAATGCCGAGAAATGAAATCTGCAGAATTGTTCTATTTACGTTATTATGAACTTGATTATTCCATCTCTACTTCCTGTCTATGTGCCTCTTTAGAAATATTTGACGTGAAATGGCTAGTGGATAGTGTTTCATATCAGTAACACACTTAGTGAAATCATTAATGCTGTTACAGGACAGGGAATGGGTTTTATGGAGTTGCATCGATTATTTATTGGAATAGGGCTATTATCATTCTCATATATCGCTTAAATTGTGCAGATGAACCATAAGTTTTATGTTTTTGTCACATAAGATATCATTCAGCGGCTTTAATCTACTAGAAAGACTGGATTTCAACCTCAGCGATGCTATATTTGGTTCTGATGAAAAATACTACACTTGTTTTCTTCTTCTCTTTTACATCAAAATGCGATTCAGTTCTACCTCGAAGTCCTGGGAAGCATTAAGTTCAACTCAGAAAATTGCTTAATGCACCTTTCTGTTTCAATGTGCAGGATTGCTGCATCTCACATCTGTGTGTCGTGTGATAGGAACACGAATGAGCAACCCAACGTATGCATGTGTGGACAAATCAGGATTCATGATGTGGAAACTCATTGTAATTATCAGCCAGAGCCAGCTGTCTTGTTCGAAGCAGCTGTCTATTAAAGTAGAGATAACTGACTCTGATTTCTCATCGAAACGCCAGTTTACAAATGAGGTCATGCAGTGGAAGCCTGTGAATGATATTAAGACCTTTGTCTGAACTGCGTTCACACATTTTTGATCTGAAAGTAGCGCACGAGGAGAGGCGTAGGGCTTTTTGATGACCGGTCCTGTGAGAATCTGTCTCTCCCTGTCCCAGATTCTGTCTCTGAAAAGGCTCCATGGTTAGAAAAGGGAGCAGGCAGCTGGAAAGCAGACGCATGGAGACACACGTGATGCATCCCCTCTCTCTGCACTGTCGCCGCGTGAACGAGCTACCTTACAAATTTCACAGTTCAAAGGCTTTAATGAGCTGCTGCAGCCTGTCCATCATCCTGGACTGGGAGAGCACCTTAGCGAACCCAGCGGTCAAAAATGATGGCTCCTCTACACGCTTGGCTTTCATCGCATCACACAGACAACAAAAGGAGAATGTTATTTTTAGCAGCATCTTTGAATTAGCATATGTTCAGTGTGAGCGTGCGCTTAACAAGAGAAAAAAAACAAACAAACAAAGTTACGTTGTAGGAGACGCTGGAATTTTACAGTGCTTTGCAAAAGCAGTCAGCCACAAGATTCGGTGAATTTTGGTGTGATTTTATCTAACAGACCAATTCAAAGCGGTGCTTAATTATGAAGAAGAAGAAAAAAGGAGGCTTGGTTACATTTTTTTTTTTTTTTTACAAATAAAAATTTGACATTTGCTCTGTTAATCTAACGTCCCTAAGGAAAACCCAGAAGTTACATAATATAAAGTCATCGATTTAATCTCCGTATAAATCCAGCTGTTCTGTGAAGGCCTCAGGTCTTTATCAGAGAACATTAACGAACAGACAACATCAAGACCAACAAACACAGCACACAAAGAAGTTTAAAGCAGGGTTAAGGTATAAAATAACATCAGAAAAGCTTTAAACATCTCAAAGAGCTCTGGTAAATCCATAAAGATGATGGCACACCTGCTGCCCTACAAAACATGACCCTCCACCTGAAGTGGTTCACTTAGCAATGAGAGAGAAGCAGCCTAGAGATGCTTGGCAACACCTGAGCTGCTTCATTATTCTGTACTCCATACATCTGTCCTTCATGCAAGAAGAGGCATGAAAACTGCCACTGTCATGAGAAGCCAGCATGTCAGGGTCAAAGTAAAGGTCATGGCCAACATTTACAGAAGGTTCTCTGATCAGACAAAAGCAAAGCTGTTTTTTTTTTTTTCATGTACGTCAGAATATTTTTTACACTGTGTGACCCAGGTCTCACCTTCTTCTTGGTGAAACATTGTGGCGGCTGCATCAAGGTGTGGGGATGTTCACCTTCAGGTCAGACATGAAAACTTTTCAGAGTTGATGGACATATGGGTGGAGTTAAACACAAGGTAATCCTGGACTGAAAAAAAAAAGAAAACTTTTTTTGCTACAAAAGATTTAGACTGAGTGTTAAGATTTACCCTCAGAGGAAAATACCAATGTGCGTCTCTCACTCTTTTTTTTTTTTAACTTCAGTGAATCATAAATATTTGTCTTCCACTTGACATTTTTATACTATCTGTTTTGTGATACGTCACATGTAGATTAAAATACATAAGGTAAGGCACTGCGGTCAGCTATATTGTGAAAGAAGATTGCAAAGTTCCAGATGGATGATTATTACTGGAAAACTACAGAGGAGTGGATGCCTCAGGGGGGAAACTCAGCCAAAGTGCATCCACTGAGGAGTCTTCCCATCAGTTAAGCGAGAAGGCAGGAGCTAATGAAACAAACACTTACTGACCAGCAGATTGCGCCCGGTTTAATGCTCTGGGCTGTGTGCAGCCGCCTGAATCAAGTTGGCAGCGACGAAGATATGACCATACATCACTTGCTGCTGATGAGGGTGTAAACCTCCCCAATTTTGGCAATACGAAGCCGCTTTTCTTTTGCTTGTTCAGCCGTTTTGTGCAAATTCCTGCAGGGAGGGGAGGTAGAAATGTTTAATAAGTTTCCTATAGTTTTAACTCCTGCTGACACGTGCAGAAAAGGGGCTTGTTTGTGACCCTCTTCCCTGAGAATCACAGGAGAAGACTGAGGGAGGCTGCTGATGAGTGGTTGCTTGGAGACTGCTGTAGGTGGATTATGAAATGCACAGGCAAAACAGAGGCTACTCACTCCGCTGGGAGCGTATTGAGTTGTGTAATAACTGGAAATGTCAGTTGAGGGCAAGAAGAGGGAGGTGGAGTAGAAAAACGTTCGGAGAGTGAATAAAAAAGCAGCCACACAAATCCCTAAATGAGTCTAATTAAATTCTGTCTGAAAATGTCTTCATGCGTGATGTTTTCCGCTGCTGCTCAGACCCGACTCCAGTGACACTGTCTAAGGAGATTCTGCACAGATCAAGGCATTGCTATCACAGCCTGTGTTTAGACCAGCCTAACTGTGCATGTTTATCTCCTAATCTAACGGCAGATGACAGAAATGGACGCCCCTCTCGCCACTCCGTGCAACATCCAGATCTGTGAGGTGACCTGTGACTCTTTCCGCATCATGTGGGATATGCCTCCAGAGGACACAGCGAGAGCGACGCATTTCTTCATCGACCTGAGCCGCAAAGAGAACAGGGATCCGAACCGCTTCAAACACAGGGTCTGAAACTGCTGCGTTACTTCATCCTCTACCTGCAGGGCAGCTGCTCTGTCTCCATTAACATCTTTTCCCCATATTCAAATCGGCCGAAATCGAAATTCTCCACAAACACTAAGCCCAGTTTGGTTAGTGTAATGGGTCTCATTTCATCTTGGTATTCTGCATTTGTTGGGATATCAGATTTAACACAGAGTGGTTGTGCCCTTTCAGTCGCTTCCAATACAGGCAAAACGGAAAAGGGATGCAGTCAACAGCTGCAGGCTTGTGACTCAGTTGTGAATTGTTTCCCTTTAAAGTGAACTAAAGCTGACAAATTCAGCTGCAGCAGTGAGCCGTTTGAGACCAAATTACATCTAGTGCACTTTGAAACTGCTTAATAATAAAATAATAATAAGAATTTTTTTTGTCAGGGTATATACAGTAAATATCAAGTGTATAATGTGGTATGTCTTATTAAGCTAATAGCACCTACCAGCTTCAGTCTCTGGAGCTGTGCATCTGTCTGCACACCTTTCACAACAGATTTATTTCAAATATTTTACTAATTAACACAGATGCGTTCATATTAAGCAGAACCTCAGGCTGTTTTAGACTTGTTCACATTGGTACTGTAAGAACTATAGGCTCATAGATACAATGACTAATGATGAGATTTTTTTGTGTTCTGGTTCCCAGTTCACAATTTGGTGCTAGATTAAAGAACTACTTCGGCGTTCTGTTTGAAATCTGGACAGCTTTTGGTCATCTCTTTAAATTATAAAATACTAAGTCGTCGCACACTGGAGAGGGATTCTTTAAAACACAAATTGAGATTAAAAAATATATATAGTTCTCTTTGTGAAAAAACAAAAAAAGGAGCTGAGGAGAAGTGGAGTTGGAGAAGCAAAGACCTTTCAATCAACTGCCTGTCTGACACTTTGCTACGCTTTTCTTGCATTTCTACACCCAGTTTCATTTTGATGTCAACACTTTCACTCAAATGATATCCACATGCACATAACATGTGGATGGTAAAAAAAATCCCAGTCTCTTTTCCTTGCAGCTGTAAATCTCTGATAGTGATTATGGCTTATTGCTTCAACCTGCATCCTGTCATTGAAAAAAAAAAGAGGAATCAAAGCAGGGATGGGAATTAGAGAGATGTTTCAGGATCGAGGTTATTTTTCCTCTCAGGCAGCAATCGACAAAGCGGCATAAACAAACTTTTGCATCAGAGATGTTTCCATGGATATGTGAGTCGCTGAGCCGGTAATTAGCTGTGCTGCTTAGCGGCCTTGGCCAAAACAAAGCTGCTGATTTGATTAGATGTGTCCTAGTTGCAGCAGCTCTGGCTTGAGAAGGAACATAATGCTAATAACGGAGCGTTTATGCTGAAAAAAAATAATGATTTCACAATTTTAAGTATAATTTACTTCCTTATAAGTCCATTAAACAATCATCCCCTCTCTGGTCCTCAGGATGTCCCAACCAAGCTGGTGGCCAAGGCTGTCCCACTGCCCATGGCGGTGAGAGGACACTGGTTCCTCAGCCCGCGGACAGAGTACTGCGTCGCCGTCCAAACAGCCGTCAGGCAGTCGGACGGCGACTACCTAGTGTCAGAGTGGAGTCCGGTGGTGGAGTTCTGCACTGGAGGTAAAACTCATCAACTCATACAAGATAAATACGCTTTAGTATTTTGAAGATAAGAGAAAAGTATTCACACCCCTTGAATGTTTTCACCATCCATCCACAAGGATGAGTGAAATTTATTTGGGTTGTATTGGATCGGCCAACACAAAGGTTTTTTTTGTCTTTGTTTTTTACAAAGATACATTTGAAAATTGTGTTATGCATTTGTTATTCAGTATGATTGTAGCAATAGTTTTACTGTTTATTCTTTTGGAATCTAATAACTACGTTTAATTTTGTCGAATGGATTAGGAGCACGTGTGAAAATCACTTTTCAAGCTTTGCCAGATAATCCCAGTTTTTTTGCAACATTGTCTGTAGCCTTGCTGAATAGTAAACCTCCACCCTATTGGCTATTCGTAAGTCTTTTGTGGCCTCTGATTGGTTTTTTCCCAGGATCACTGCATTTAGCTCGATCTACTGTATCTTTCCATCAAGTCTGATCAATTTACCTTGTCTTACTGAAATGAACATCCCAAGGATATGATGCTTCCACACTAGATTTCAGCACCAATTTTATTCAGGACACCAATGTTCACATCTAGGTGTAAAGAGGACTGAATGCAAAAGAACATGACAATGGTTTATGTAAAAAATCTTAAAAACTATGCATCATTAATTTTTCTTAACAGATTGGGTTGTTTAGCGCATAAAATGCATTGAAGTTTGTAGATGCAACCTGGTTCAAAGGGTGTGAATACTTTTGGGGGACCATATATTCTAAGCATCTGTCGAGGAGACATGATTTTTTTATAACATTTTTGCAGACTATGCAATGGAACACCTTCAGCAGCTCCTTGACAAGGCCAGTGGTCCTGCAGGACGATTGCTGAGATTCTCTGTGTTCTATCGCAACCAGCACCCAGAATACTTTGACTATGTCAGGTTGGAGCTGTTATCCTTCTCTTTGATCTGATTGGTCACACCAATCAAAAGAAATCCTCATTTTCTTTCTGTGTCTTGCATTAGGAGGGAATGTGGGGGACTGATGCGTCCGGCCCTGAAAGACACTAGCGGGAGTCATGGATCTCCAATCAACGGCAATCTCCAAGGAGTCTTCTTCAGCTGCAACACAGAGTTTGACACGGGGCTCCCTCCCAAAGACTCTCCGTACGGCCCCCTCAGATTCCAGATTCCAGCCGGAGTCCTGCTGAACCCAAACATCTGCCTGTACTTCGCAGACTTTTACTGCATGTACACGGCATATCATTACGTGGTGCTGGTGCTTGCGCCTGTTGGCACAGAGGGAGACAACTTCTGTCACACCCGCCTGCCGAGGCTGGACTTGGCCTCCAACCCCTTTCTGACCTACACTGCCCCCCAGAGGCAGGGGGAGGAGCCTGTGTACTGCCACGCCAGTGACGTGATCCTGGAGGTGCTTTTCACGGAGCCGGTTCACGTGGATCAGGGCAGTGTGGAGCAGATCAGTGGGCACCACCAGCTTATGAGTCTGACCACAACAAATGCCAAGAAAGATCCAAGCTGCAAAGTGTGCAACATCAGCGTGGGGCGCTGAGGGAAACCCTGATAAGTTGATTTTGAGTCGACAGTTTGAAAAGACCCAGAATTGGACAAAACAGCTGAGGAAATTATGGACTAGTCAGAGCATGGTAGAGAAATACATCTCTTGAACTGTGTTAAAGCTGCTTCCCACCCCACCTCCACCCTGAAGTGGAGTTTTTTATATTGACCCCTTGGATAATATATATTACAGAGCTCTATACCTACTCTCCAGGTGTCTTCATGTGTTCTCCTGCATCCACAATGTTTCTGTTTCGTCATTTCTTCCACCGTGAATTTGATGTTACTGCCTTTCAGAAAAAAAGAACACAGCACAGATTTTTTTGTTGACTTCTCGGGATTCCCTCTCTGCCAGGATTTCTGCCACCTATAACCTAAAGATACAGACTAATGTGCTGCCCCCTTGCTAAAGATGCGCAAATAGCCTTAAAATCAATTCTTCTGCTCATTGAAGTTTTTCTTTTCCTTTTAGAAAAATCCTATGACTTTAATTTGCGGACATTTATTCAGTGGGGGAAAACACAATGTTAAAATAGAACTGCTTTTCACATATTCATTGGTGGCACAATCACTGGTAACCCTGCTGTCAAATACTTTGTACAACCTTCCTCTGCAAAAAGGACAGTACTCAGTCTCTCCTAGAACATTTCTGATAGTGGGATAGCATACACATAGTGAGAGAGACACTTGACCACTGCCTTTTGCATAATGTCCATGGAAGAAGGTTGGTTTTGTTTGTGATAGATAACCCTTTTTTATTCCCAGTAACAATCCATTTTAGTTGGATTTCCTGCCGTTTCAAATTGTTGATGATGCCATGTACTCTAACAAGGTTTCATAGCGAATGCACATGCATGCATACACATGCACATTGCACATAGTGAATGGATCTGGATAATGTGTCGGTAAGCTTACAATGCACAGGCAGTAACGGCATGTGAAAAGTTGTAGGCCTCATATACAGTGGATTGACTATGCAGTTATATTTATATATTTAAAAAATCATATCACTCTCATTAAATTATATTTATATCAATTGCATATATGTCAAAAACCTGTCTGTCTGGAGGGTAAATTCTCTCTGTGTGCTGCACACTTCAAGAAATGAATGAGAGGAAAATGTTACAAAAATACACTGTAGTTATTCTTACATCACAATACCAACATTTTAATTTAAAATTAAAATGTTAATATTAATTTCCAGTCACTAAAAAAATATCATTAAACTATTACGTTATTGTTACTAATACTAAAATAATGCAACTATTTATTTACAAAGAAACAAGAAACATATCTTAAAGGGAAATTCTGAGGTTAATTTAGAACGAGTGTATTTTTTTTTTCGCTGATTCGTGATTTGATTTCTTTAACTCTGAATTTTGATTTTCTAAATGCCTGCTTTATCTTTAAGGAGACTTTTGGGGAAAGAAATAGAGGAATGAACTGTAATTGTGCCACATTTGGTCGTTCATCTCTGGTCACCCTTCAGTAAAAAGAAGCATCCTGGTTCGGTCTGTCAGACTGAGCTGTCACCTCTCTCTGAGAATGGAGTTAGAGGAAGCAGCAGAGGAAGCAGTTCCCATACTGTCATCTTTCTGAAGCTGTCAGTAATATCTTACCACACGGCTGTACGGTAGAGAGGGTCACACTGGCTGGGGGTCTCTCTTCTGGTGCTCACCTCAGAGTATCTGGTCTCTTGACTTCTGGACTGAATTGTAACCAATTAGAAAAAGTGTCTTGCTGGAATGTTGAAGGATATTAATATCAATAAAAATAAAGTTATCAAAATTTGACCAGGTTGATCCACGCTTGGTTAATACAACTGAGTAGAATTTCTTGACTTTGGGTTTCTCTTAGTTCATCGTTGTGTGTTTCAGTGACCGGTTCCAGCACCGGCTAAAAATCAAAGGATACAAATTCTTCTTTCAAACCGTTTTTAATGAGTTTTATAACATTTCAGTGTTTTTCCAAATGTTTCTGTTTACGTCTTTCAAAGGGAGAGTAGATCGTTCTCATGGTAATGTGACAAAAAGCATGAATTATTAGAAAGTCTAGACAACTTAGAATAAATAAAAATATACTTTAACGGTAGGTGTCACATCACTGATTTGGCTAAAAACTATGATTCCTCATGAAATGTTTCTCCCCCCGCTGAATAAATGTGCACAAAATAACTTCAACTTGACTTCGCCGAGAATTATATTGTGCGATGATTCTACATTGTTTATAATGAATTTTAAGGCTTTTCCACAACTTTACCAACATCTGTACTTGTTGAAACTCTCTTTGAATACCTTCATGTTGTTGTTTCTCCCCTTTATGATATTGCTGTTTTCGTCATTTGCTGCAGTTTGATGTTCCTGTTTGTCAGAGACTCAAGTTTCAGTCAAAAATGTAAAGAAAGACTTACATAAATTATCTTTACATGACTTCTAGAGACTCCTGGTGCTCTATAAACGTGCTGCAGAGGCTTCTGCTTCGAAACCATCAATAACATTTCAAAAAGTCAAATCATCTTTCACACCTGTGATGCTAAATCCAGTTTTCTGATAGCATAAGTTAGAACTGGGTTGTTGCTCATAAAATAAAGGAAGGTGACAGGATTCTTGTCAGACTATAAACAGAGCTCAGCTACGATTGGCTTGAGGCTTCTGGGTGTGTGTGACGTCCCAGTCATCTTTGACCTATGTGGGAATGCTGGTGATGCCTGCAGTGCAAAGGATCCCTCTGCTATTGCGCAACAGTATGAGATGAGAGGCCAAAGAGTGGGTCAGGACACAAGAATGTGGAGTGAAAGGAAATGGCACGTGAGAGATGGAAGAACGAAGATTTATTTGAACAAAGCACAAAAACAAACACTTTTAAGCTAGAAAAGTTATATGAAGAATCAAATAGCGACGGCATATTCAGCTACTTCTCATGCCCTTTCACTTTTCTCATGGCAGAGATGTGAATTCACACACACCAAAATGCAGTAGTTCTGCCCATTGTTGTTGTCCCAAAATGGCTCACTGTGCCCTGCGGGCAGATACATTAGGCAAAACTCTATCTTCCTCTTGGCGTCCAACACTTTAGGAATCGCTATATCAAATTCAAAGATGTCGGTCTGGGGTCCTCCGAAGCGTTTCTGCAGGAATGTGCAGGGGACGTCCCTGTAGCTGTACCAGGAGTCAAAGGTGATGCGCACGCGCACGTCCTTCTGGAAGCTGAGGTTTCTGACTCGCGCGCTGCCTTGCAGGGCCTGTTCGGTGACGGCGCAGTTTTCCAGGGTGACCATGCTCTCGGCGAGCTTGGCTCGGAAGGACTGGAAGTCCAGCGAGGGCTGGGGGAAGCCCAGCTTGAGCTGCGTCCCTGGGCAGCAGGTGCTGACGGTGCAGCTGTATCCGTCCCCCGTCATGCTCCCCAAACCCTGCAGGGAGGGCAGTGGGCCGAGGTCACGCTGATCCTCCTCGTGGGAAAACACACGCACGGCAGTCAGGGAGAAACCCAGCTTGTCTGCAAATACCACACGTCTGTTCTTGACCGGTATCAAAATGTCGCCATCATCATCATCTTCCAGGTCACTCAAGAAAGGTGAGAAGGGATGACTCGGATGGTTGGCGACGTAGACGGGGAGCTGATCTGTTGCCGGGGGTCGAATGCAGGGCCGCTGAGGCTTCAGGATGGGAACCCACACGTGGGGACACAAGTGTTCACGCTGGTTCAAGTACAGTCGCACTGCTATCTCCACAAGTCCCGCCGAGTGAGCCATGGAGCCCAGGCCAACCATCGGCAGAACACTTGCAAGGAGTAAACAAGGAAGTTTAATAAAGACTGCTGCACTAGAGGTGGGATTAAATTTGCAGTACAGTTTGGTCATAAGATGAATGAAAGAGCACATCTCAAGATCAAAGGGAATGTAAACATTTTATTTCATCCTCATTGAAGAAGTAAAGCCAGACATAAGATCCCGCAGCTGCAGGACAACATACTTACGCTGGACTGGACATCTCCATGCTGGCGGAGAGATGGTGATGTTTACCTCAGTGGGTAAGCCTGTGTTTGAGACAAATGATGAAGCATGTCAGCATTACTACAAACCTTCTGTTTAGTTTTTGTTTGCCTAGATAAAGAAGAAAATACAAAAATGTGTTTCAAAGCTCCCACTTACTAACTCTCAAGCTCAGGAGGCTGGGCTACAGGCTGCGTTATCCCTCTGTCTGCAGGACCAGCTGAGACTGACTCCTATTTTTACCAGCTCATTCATTACAGCAGAGAAGGCTCTGCCCAGTTCAGTATCCTGACCAATCAGGACCAACAAAGAGATACGTTTGTGTTTCTTTGCTCTTACAATATGTACACAGATCCAGTGTAACATTATGACCACCCAACTAATAATAGTGCGTTGGTCCTGGACACCACTAGACTCCTGAAGGATTGTTGTGGTATCTGACACCAAGATGTTTGCAGCAGATCCTTTAAGTGCTGTAAGCTGTGAGGTGGTAGGACCTGTGCGATCCATAGAGTTCAAAAGTTGGGGTTATATGGAGCATCAAAGAATTCATGTGTTTTGGTCTGAAATGTGCAAACCGACATCTGAACAAAAGCCAAAAACGTTGCGAAGACGTTGGCTGACGCTGGTCGGACAGTGTCATTATCCGCAGCAAAACGTGGCCTGTACCGAGATGGGCTGGAAGGCCACTCAGCGAGTAGGAAGCCATTACTCCTGAAGAAACATAAGAAGTTTGCAAATTTCTTCATCTAATGGTGAACTTGTTTTTTTTGGATGCTTTCAACAAAACAAAACAAACAAACAAAAAAAAGGATTTTGTGTTTTAAGATGAAACAAACTATGAGAAAATGTGATTTAGCTGATCTCCACATGATCTCTTCAGCCGTAAGCATTCCAGCGTCTGTATGGCACTTGTTAAGCTCTGCTGCACGTGATTTTATTCTGCTTTACGGAAACTATCCCAGTCATGCTGGGCTCTATTCTCAGACACGTCAGTCGACACCACTCTCCACAGAGGTCTGAGCTTTGAGTCAACCCTCTCCCTAGTTGGCACCTGGCTTGTCTCGCAAAAGCATGTGTGACATGGAGGAAGGCCAAGTTACCAACGAGTCCCAGCGAGCAACACTTTTATGATCCACGTCCCACACGTAGAGCAACAGAGATGCACTTGGCAGTGGCAAACAGATTTGATGCCACTTTGAGCATTTGATATGACCTCAAAAATTTTGTACGACACACATATAAACCTGTTTTAGTTCCGATTACATTAACAAAACAAAACACTCTTAAAACCAGCCAGTTGTTGCAACAGTTTAGGATTTATTAAAAACAAAATTGCTACTCAAGATCATCAAGATTCTAGATTGGATTTACGATTGGACTTTGTGTCACACCAACATTTGGATGTGCTTTAATCAGAACCAGTGGTACCCAAAGTTCTTTCTCTGGTTCAGCTGATGTGAATCAAGCAAATGGTGATACTTGATTCAGGTTTCTTAGAGACAGGAGACACCAAAATATGTAGGACTTGTGTCCTTGAGGACTGGATTTAGACACCTCTAATTCTAAACCATTGCACAGCTGCTCTTGGTATCATTTCTTAGTTATTGTTTTGTGATAATATTCTACATAGCTAAGACAAAGAAAACTATGATATATTGAAAACATTTCCTAAACAACCGATTGGAGCAAAACAAAAATTTTACAAAAAGAATCCCCAATTTTAATAACTTTAGTAAAATATACCACTTTTATTTCAGTTATATAACTGATTGAACAATTAGAAATTATATTCATTCATTAATTTGGCAAATTACCATCCTGCTCAAATAAAACACTTAAACACAATTTAGTTGTGTAATGAGTCATCTCCTGAAATTAGTTTTATTATAAAACTGTGCAGATTGAATATCAAGCACTTTCAAGGACATTGCACAGGTATCAAGTACTTTATAAACCTTGAAAACACCTTATTGAAATTCAAGCATTTTCAAGCACCGGTACAAACCCTCTAAATGGTTTAATTTAAGATAATTAGTTGTGCTGGATTGTACTTAGAGCAGGGGTCTCAAACTCCAGTCCTCGAGGGCCGCAGACCTACAGTTTTTAGATGTGCCACAGGTACAAAACGCTGGAATGAAATGACTTGATTACCTCCTCCTTGTGTAGATCAGTTCTCCAGAGCCTTGCTAATGACCTAATTATTCTATTCAGGTGTGGTGCAGCAGAGGCACATCTAAAAGTTGCAGGACTGCGGCCCTTGAAGACTGGAGTTTGAGACTTTACCATAAGGAAGGGTTGACAACAAAAGCACACCACACTGTTCACATTTATTCGTAAAAAGCTTTAATAACAACGTCGAGTTTAGAGCTGCAGCAGTCGCATGAGAAGAGTGCAGGTCAATGTGACGGCACTTCTAAACACGGTCGCTTGCTCTCTCTGTTCTTTATCACTTCCAACTGCAGAGCAATTACAGTGAGGCCAAACAATAAGCACTGATTGCGCACCCTCAGGCATGCTTACGTAACAATGCTGCTTCAATAATTACAGCTCACAGTAGACAATGTTTATTCGGCTGAAGATGAAATGCGTCGAATGTACAAATGTATATTTACAAGGGGAAGTTAGTACACGGCGTACGAACGTTTGCTGAATTTCAATTAACTTAGGAACACACAGACGCACGAGTTCATGTCGATCGAACGTCGCCTCTTAAGAAACAACCGTTTTCCCACACAAACGAGGGCACAGGAAGGCAGGAGCTGTGGTGCCAAGCGAACTGAAAATTACTTCCCCTTCAGGTCATGGAAGGCATCCTGTTATCGAGCGGCGGAAAAAAGGTCCAATAACGATGATGAGTCATACTGATTCAGTGATGCAGAAAGAATCTGGGAACATGGCAGGTCATATTCTGGTGCGCGTAAGGCAACGATCTGAAAACTTAAGCACACTTCAGTTCTGGTGATTATAATGATCCAAAAATAACAGCACAGCCCTGCAGAAGCGGGATTCTTCTACGCCGTGTGTCAAGGCGGTGGTGTCACAAACACATCTGGATCTGTGTGACAGGAGTCGCTCCTCTCTGAGGAGCAGCTCTCCTGATGTGATAAATGTTGATGCAGCTGTCCTTTCTGTTTCACAGGGCGAAGACCTAAAACGTAAAATTGTGTCTGAATTGGCATTTAAAAAGAAACTGTGATTCAGAAAAAGATTCATATGCAGTGCCTTGCAAGAAATCTAGTCCCTAAAACTTTTCATACTTAATCACGTTGCAGTAATTTAACTTCAGTGTATTTTATTGTGACTTTGTCATAAATTAACACAAAGTAGAGAAATTGTAGTAATTGCCAAATAGGCTATAAGAATACTTTTGTAAGTGTTACAGTGTAAACAAAGACATTGTTAATTGGTTCTAAAAAAAATAAAAACATAATAAATCCAAATTTCACCCATAATATAAAAGCTACAGAAAATGAATGATCACAAAAAGGCTTAAGGTTCATTATTGTTGATTGCCCTCATGCATCCTTACTTACCCAGACGTGTTCAAATTAACTGCACAGCTCCACTTGAGACCAGAGGCGCTACAATGCGATACCGCATCAGGTGCTGGGAGCCCTCTTCAAGATCCACAACAAAGTCTCTGATATAAACAAAAGAAGGCTTTTCTAGATTGTCAATGCCAGGCAAATATTACATCACAAAGAGAGGAGGTGGCTACACTCCCCCCTGCTGGAAACTTAGCCGAATGACAACACATGAAGAGAACCTTAAAAGATAAAACAAGCACCTCTGTTCATCCGTTTCAGGCTCGATCAGAATATTTTCTTGCCGCTCCTTCACCCGCAGAAACACAAAAGAGTCCAGGGAGGGCTCCGGCACTGGGGTTACAGTAAAACAAAGGGTTAAGGATGCTGGTCAGAGATCATTGAAGGCACAGAAAAAAGACGGATATTGTCATTTTACCTGCTTTGAGCATGTCCACCGCCTGCAGGTTTGGAGGCATGCGTTTCAGCGCTACAGCCTTCAGGTAGGTTTCTGTGTTGTCATAATACCTGGAGGAAAAGTTAGTTTTTTAAAATGATGAATCTTGTAACACAATGCGGGCCACATTTGCTGCACTCACTCTTTGGCAAAGGCAAACTCCTCCGGAGAAAGCAGAGACGGCTGACCCTCGACTAGAGACTTTTCTCTCTCCAGGACGTGGGGGAAGTACTTCTCAATCTGGGTGCGGAAAGCGCAAACGTCAAGACACCGGCAGAGATGGCGGCGGCGTTTTCATACGCATTTTAACGGACCTTCTGAAGGCGGGATCGCAGGTAGCTGCTGAGGACATAGCGGATCCTGTCTATCTCCATCCGATGGAAGCCGGCCTTGGCGTCGCCCTTCTTCACTCGCTGCAGGTTAGCTTCCTGTTGGAGGAAAAGTCAGTCAACGGATTAGGGGAAGAAAAAACAAATGTTTTAGTTCAATTCTAAAATACTTTAGCAGAAAAGTAATCAAAATTTTGTTGTAACTCATATCGTCCAAGTGTCTTCAACGAGTAGAAAGATGCAGGAGTCGACGACATGGCTTGCCAATTATGACTTGACGGGAGAAATGGTTTAAACTTACTCCTTCTTCTCCCCGCATCCACGAATCCTCCTTTTCAACTGCTCTGAGATTTGGGGCCGCAGTTCAAGTATTACTTGAGAATTTGAAATGCTAATCGTCTGCTCCCGGTAGTAAAACAACCACTTTCTACCGCAGTTACACATTATAACAAAGTGAAAAGAGAAGAGCTAAAAACCCTTCCAGCTGCACAGCATCCGAAACCAGCAGGAGCGATTGTTCAAACGTGCAACACCTCAACCCAGAAAAAAAAAAGAACAAAAGTCGACAAAAAGAACAAACCAAAATGTAACAAAGATACTCCAACATGCTGCAACCATTCGCAGCGCAATTCTAGAGTCTAAACAAATAACGCTGCGTGAGAGTAAGACGGGCAAAAATCTAAACATCTATTTAGAGCTGATAATATCACAGTTTGTGGTTCAGTAGTGAACGGTAGTTGTAGATGAACCTGAAGCATAAAGACACATGACATACACAAACATGTTTATGAAGTGTCTGCGGTTTAGATCATACCTCACAAATGCTAGTAAAGACTTCTAGTGCTCACTGGTTTTATCCATGATGTGCTACCAGACTCAATGTTGTGTATTCTGCATATTTTAGTTATAAAGGATGTTTTTAGAGCCTCACTCTTAACTAAAGATGCAACTCAAATGATGAAGCAGTACTTCTGACACTTGTTGGTGTTAACAACAGTGACATCTGTCACCACTTTTATTTGATTTAAAAACTAGCTTATAAACTGTCCTGAAAGAAAATCGTATTACTGAGCAAATGAATGATGATTATTCCACATACGGACAAAGTAGCAAGTTCAGCTATACAGTAGCTCAATTGGAGAAAATGTGAATTTGTTTGCATTTACTGCCCAACTCTGATCATCTCACAAACAACTTAGCATGTAGAAGTGTGAATGTAGCATACAACAATACTCCTTAACATAGTTTTGGTTTCCTATGACACCCAGTATTTCTCCTACTTTAGCCTGTAGAGTAGCACAAGCTGTAACTCAGAGGTATTCCCCCGGTACTTACCATATGAGTCAGCTGCTCCAT
This sequence comes from Xiphophorus couchianus, assembly GCF_001444195.1. Taxonomy (NCBI): domain Eukaryota; kingdom Metazoa; phylum Chordata; class Actinopteri; order Cyprinodontiformes; family Poeciliidae; genus Xiphophorus; species Xiphophorus couchianus. Next base: position 22,231,387 of record NC_040239.1, read on the forward strand.
CACACACTCCACCACCTCTGACCTGTTCTCCAGCAGCTCCGGGGAAAACTTCTCATTCAGCCAGGCCTGAGAGGCAGACACAGGTAGCGACGCTGTGAGTGTAGAGCTAGTTGTGTCTGCAGAAAGGCCTTAAAAGACCCGTATGTGACCGCAAACGGTGTCATTTTCCGAGTCAGTGGCTCACCTGTTCCAGCTTATCGATCAGCTCCGCCGGAGTCATGACGTCCTCCTGGCTGTCATCTTGGTTGATGTCGCTGCCGTCCAACGCGTCCGACATTGTTCTGCTGTAAAAAGCCCGCTGCCTAAAAGTTAATCACTTAAAAATATGTCGTGTAGATTCTTACACTATTTTTTTTTTTTTTTTTAAAGATTTGGGAAAACCCACCTGGACAAATAAGTCTGAGGTGAGGACGGCTAGTTATACGACGGCAGGAAAAACCTTCTTGTTTATTCGCGCCACTGAGACTCTTCTCGCGGGAGTTGGGTTTGTTTTTAAACCCCGAGTTATGTCTGTCAGGCAAGCCTTCTCGCAAACCTAGTTTAATATGTACACCTGCCAAGCTGGATACTTTACTAAAATCCTTTAGTTTCTTAACACAGTGTCAAGATTTTGTAATTTTTTGCACTACCTATATGAATTTATACTACTATAGAACTCATATTAAAATATAATTAGAAACAAGTCCACCTGAAGTACATAACTCGGGGACTATAATTGCTCTACTAAGGCTCTTCTTCATGCTCCTTAAACTTTTTTAAATGTGTTATTAGGATGCACGTATTTTGTTTGGATTTCACGAAATAGACCAACACAAACTGGAGCATACGGAGCCCTCTAGGGGACATGGGGAATTTTTTTTCTTTTGCGTTCCCTCGCAAAACATTTGCGTTACCTCGCAATACTTTTGCGTTACCTCGCAAAACTTTTGCGTTCCCTCGCAAAACTGTACTGGTCAGTTATGCAGCATAATTGAATACTGCCAGCCTTTCTTACGGTGGGCGCCGTACTTTATGCTTTAATATAAGGTTATGTGAGGTTTTTCCATGAATGTTAGTATCTTTTTGTGAAATATCTGAAGTTTTATATCTTTCTTTAGGATAGAAAGGCACCACAAACCTACGATATAAACAGAAACCTTCCGTAAGTAGGAAAGAAATAAAAATACATTATAATTTGGACTATTTCTGAGTTATTATCGCGGGTAATAAATCATCTGACAGTTTTGATTGTGTCTCTGTTGTGCTCTAGTCTGAATGGTTTAAAGAGCTGCTTTCAGTGCCGCTCCATCTTCGCCTTAACAGACATAAACATGCAGGAAAAAATCGATTTTCAATCAGTGTTTTGCACCAAACAGTTTTTACTGTTAACAAGTTTTTATTATTAAAAACACGACAAACTAATGATGGTAAAGGACCGCACTGGGTTAACTCTGGGAATCTCATCTGTCCGTTTATCAATCAACTCCAAACCTTTTCTTTATTCTGTCACAATTATCGATTTATTCCATTTTGATGATCAGGTTCCAAACTTTGCAAGGACTGACCGCCCCGCTCATCTGCTTCCTAATACACACAAAGCCAGTATCCTTCCCATTCATACCTGGTGACGTCACGCCCACATCGACACACCCACCACACAAGTGTCAAAGCCGCTGCTCCTGTCATATCAATAATTACTTATTTCATTCATATGGCTCTTACAGAGCCTCAGTGAAAACTTGTTTATTATTATTAACTGTTTGGTGCAAAACACTGATTGAAAATCGATTTATTTTTTCCTGCATGTTTATGTCTGTTAAGGCTGAGATGGAGCGGCACTGAAAGCAGCTCTTTAAACCATTCAGACTACGAACACAACAGAGACACAATCAAAACTGTCAGATGATTTATTACCCGCGATAATAACTCAGAAATAGTCCAAATTATAATGTATTTTTATTTCTTTCCTACTTACGGAAGGTTTCTGTTTATATCGTAGGTTTGTGGTGCCTTTCTATCCTAAAGAAAGATATAAAACTTCAGATATTTCACAAAAAGATACTAACATTCATGGAAAAACCTCACATAACCTTATATTAAAGCAAAAAGTACGGCGCCCACCGTAAGAAAGGCTTGCAGTATTCAATTATGCTGCATAACTGACCAGTACAGTTTTGCGAGGTAACGCAAAAGTTTTGCGAGGTAACGCAAAAGGTTTTGCGAGGTAACGCAAAAGTTTTGCGAGGTAACGCAAAAGTATTGCGAGGTAACGCAAAAGTTTTGCGAGGTAACGCAAAAGAAAAAAAATTCCCCATGTCCCCTAGAGGGCTCCGTAGGAGCACATATATAAAGCGGAAGGTAAGGATACTAATAAAAATCTACAAAACCTGGTATTTGGCTTCTTCTCATTTGATGACACCCTTCAAAATAATCCAGTGTAACCACAGAGGTTAGGGTTAGGTGATCAAAAAAAATTTTTTTTGTAATATTTTATTCATCATCCAAAATCAAAAAGAGTGTGACACAATTGCAAATTCATAAAGATGCTGGGAAAGCAGAGAATTAGAGGGGAAAACAGAAACAGCTCAAATGGCTGTGGTAACTCTAGAGCAGGGATGTCAAACTCATTTTCATTTTGGGCCAAAAATCTGAATGCTCTTAAAGGGCCGGTTGTGCCAGGATACATTGATAAAACCACTTAAACTGTTAAAATAGCAATAAATAGCTGTTCCTCCAGACTTCTGTGGGGTTTTTTGCAGTCAAAATGACAAGATTTTGTGCCAGTTTAGAAATGTTTGTAAGGATTTTTTATATTTTTCTAATACGTGATGTTAAATGTGACTTTTTATTATGGACTATAACTTGACATCAAGTAAGGTTGAGGCAGCAGTCATTTAAACTTAATGTTTTTGACTCGTTTTGAAAAAAATTGCTATAAAATCAGAAAAAAGATTTGGAGATTTGTTGATTTTGTGTGAATTTTGCAGATTTGTGAAAAACTGGAAGTACTTACTGATGTAATTTGGAGTTTAAATGGCCACCAAAAAAAGCTACGGCCTTGAGTTTGACACATGTGCTCTAGAGGAACTCCATAGATCTAAAGCTTAGATGACAGGAGGACAACTACCTGTCAAACACCTGCATGGGAAAAGTGGCAAGAGAAAGGTTATTGTTGAAAGAAATAAGTTGTCCAATTTAGAGTTTGCAACAAGAAATGTGAGGCACACTGCAAATACGTGACAGAGATGAGACTGAAATGAACAGAAAACTAATACTGCACATCACTTTGAACTCACCAGCCACATTGTGGTGGCAGCATTATGGCGTGGGAATGGCTTTCTTCAGCAGGGACAAGGAAGCTGGGTTGCGTTCAAGAGGTGATGTTGAGCTAAAATGCCGAGCAGTGAAGACAATCTGTTGTAGATCGCCACAAAATCACGTATTAGAACGACTTGATCCAATTGATAATCTGCAGCAACACTTAAAAATTGATTTTCACAGCTTCGCATTCAGTGTTGACTCTGCTTGAGAAATTTATCACTTAAAATATACTGAGGTTTACAAAACAGAATATGAAATAGTCTATTTGTCTATGCCGGCATCTCCTTGCTGGGTCCCGTTGGGGATATGAGGGGATTTGGGTGTGATCAGAAGGCAGGGTAAATCCTGTACAGGTTGCCAGTCCATCACAAGGCAATGCGTTATAGAACGATGTTTTTCTTAGGATGAAAACAAATTTCACATGGGAATTCAGAGCTCTGTGATAGGAATGTATGGTTTGTGGAGTTGGCTTACAAAATAGTTTCTAAAAAACTAATTGTCCTTTACATATTATTCACTGCATAGTAGTAGGTACAAAATTCAAAGGAACTTCAAAACCGTAGTTATAAATCTTGGTAACATGCATTTATACTCTGAATGCCAGCCTTGTCATTGGAAAATCATTTGGACTCCTAACGTTACTGCCCTTGATTATCACACCCATATTCGACAGTAAAGGCAGAAGTAAATAGACAAGAGTCTTAGAGATAGAAAGGAAAGGCAAAACTATGGTATTTTTTCTCCCTATTGGTCATATTTCTTGACAATATTTAACTATGACATCACATTTCACTCATTTTCTAGCATTCTGAACTCCTGCAACGCAGTCACTGGAACTGAAAATGAATTTGAATCCTCAGTGCGAAAATATTACATTTCCGCAAATACTTCCTGGGCCTAAACGTGACGTTGTTGTTTTTCTTTCTTCTTCGCAGTTTTACTTTACATTTACAAGAATTTCTGTTATCCGCTCCACTACTTCCAGCTGTTTTAGACCACATTGTGGCTTGCAGCATAATCTCATTTGTGTGATTTCCTCTTTCTATTTCCTCCTCAATGCTCTTGCCTAAGAATTCTTTGTTATTTTCACCACCGATGAACTTACTTCCACCCTGCCCATGCCACAGCAGTGACGCTCAGCATCACAGACCACAGCGGCGCGTCGTAAGCTCTGCACTGCAGGGTGTCTTTGTTCAACAGACAGAGTTCAAAACTCAGAGTAAAAATGTGTTAGCAAAGACAAAATCTATAACAGCAAGAACAAATAAATCGGCCCTGTTAAATTTTTTTTTTTACCATGAATCAACAAATAATTTTCCCCCAAAAAAGAGAAGAAAACAGTTTTTCTATAGATCTTTGTTTATTTCTTTCTTTTCATTGTCTTTTTAAATACATATTAACAACGGCAAATTCTGGCAAAGACCTTTTTTTTTAAACAAAATATTTAACACTGATAAAAGGTAAAAAAACCAGCAAAAACAAAGAGAGCGACCACATTGTTTGCTGTTCTGACTTTACAATACAGTACTAAAAACAACAGCGGAGTTGCTTTTTTTAAAATTTAAGATGAAGAACTGAAACAGTGCAATCAACCGTTAATGAGGTAAGGCTGAGGTTGTGGAAAAACTAACTCCTTTAAATTCTAAACCTTTCCGGATGCGTGAATTGGCTGAAAAACCTGACTTTTATTTTAAAGCAGAACTTTGTAAACACAAAGACAGGATGAAAATAACGCATTTTCAACATTTACATGATCCAGATTCAACTGGCCTCAGTCTTAGCAGCTGTGGAGAATTGTTGTATTTCTACTGGTTTTGTTTGACTAATAATACTGCCCTGATTTCCTCTAGTTTGAAAGCTATTCTAACATGTTCAATTGTCCTCCTCAAAGCTTGTGAGGATAAACTGAACTCATGGCAGGTAGCGGGTATCCGACTTGTGGACTTAGCAGAGGAATGGAGTAAGGGAACGGGTAAACGGCCGGACCAATGAGAGCCGAGTGATTTGGACCGACTGGCATAGAATGGTACATTAGCTGGGAGTGAGGGAATCTCATTCTGTGGGGAAGGAGCGCCGGGTGTAACGGCTGAGGTTGCCGGGAGTCTCTCGCCGATTTGTCGTAATTGGACAGGACGCACGACGCCGGCAGGGGGGTGGCGGACTGAGACAAACCCTGCTGACTAGGAGGAACTTTCTGGTGCATCATTCTTGACCTGTCCCTCTTCTCTGTCAAGTACCACGGGGTCACGCCACCCGGCTTCTTGGGGAAAGGAAGAGAGTTGTCCGTCTGGAGGAGCCTGCTGTGGAGAAGTTTGTAACCTGGCCGAACGGGAGAAGGCCGCACCAGCTGCACGGATTTGGGAGTGACTTTGGTGAAGCTAGAGGTAGGATGCGAGAAGGAAGGCGATGAGTGGAAAGGGTTTACAAAATATTTGCTGGGTACTTTGTGGTAAAGGTTGCAGGCTGAGTCTTTTCTTTGGCTTTTTACAGAGTCAGTAGTCAGCATTTGGGAGTTGACAAGAGGCGTGTCTTTCTTCTGCGCTGACGTGCTTGTAGGCGTCTGACCACAGCTCACGGGTTTGTTGTCCTCTTGCAATTTGGCCGCCATCGAACAGTTCTCGGCCGACGTTGAACTGGGTCTGGGTTTGTCCCCACTCCCTGCTGGAGATTCTTCTGAAGAAACGGAAAGGGGGGAAGAACTGCGCGAAGAGGAGGAGGATAAGGGCAACGGAGAGCCTTCAGAGGAATTGCAGTTCCTGCTGGAAGAAGCCCTGGCTGGAGACTGGGAGCAGTGGATGACCGAAGGCCTCTCCTTATCCTCTCTCTGGGAGCTCAGCGGCACACTGAGGCTGGCCTGAGCCATTCGCTTCTTCTTCTCCAGAGGAGAGATGACCTCTCCAGTTACAGAGGGAAGATGAGGAATCCAGTTGTTAGGAGCCTGCAGGATGTGGCCGTTTACAGGGGGGCAGAAATCTTCAGCGGTTCTGCTAGGTTGAGATCGCTCTGGGTGGCGTCTGTCAGAGCTGGAAGGCCAGAGGGCGAAGTGAGGACTCATCATTGATTCACCTTGGCGCACCACATCTTGGCTTCTTTGGGGTAACTTCAAAATAAGGTAGGGAACATTTTGTTACTCACATGTAGATATGAAAATTTTTATTTTTAGATTTTAAACCACGCTGTCCGCTGTTACCTCAGAATCCATTTCTCTCTCAGAATTACTCCTCTTCCTCTTTCCGTCAATCTTGTTCACTTTACTCTCCTGGTTCCTCTTGTATGGCTTCCGTGGTTTGCTCGGAGGTAGAGGTTTGTCGTCCTCCCCTTTAATGTGTCTCTCAAACGGCAGCACCAACCTGTCGTACGGACATCAGATGTCAGGTTTACAAAGGTCTTTTTTGTATTATTAATTTTGTAATTTATTGACCACCTACATGAATCCTCCTCACCTCTCGTAGTGTCTCCGAGTGCAAGTAGCAGCACTGGTGCTACCTGGGCTTCCTCCAAGCTCATCGTAGACTTTCTTCCAAAGGCGTCCAGTTGTCACCTGTTGATCAGCACAACGGGGAAGATGAAGTCTTTGATCATAGACAAACATATTCTTAATTTATGCATGTGGTCTCAAAAGTCTAACATTTATTGATGCTAGCTCTATTTTAGGGGCTTTTAAAGCATCATTTTGCTCGGCGGTAGGAGGCGGTGCACCGTAGCTCATATTCCTGTCTGAAACACTTACTGGGAGCGGTACAGCTAAAAGTTTTGATCAGCTTAATGAAAAGTAAGGCAGTATATGAAAAAAAATAACAATGTTAACCTGAAGTGCAAAAATATACACCGCTTTATATCGGACAATTACTCTATATAAACCTGTTCTGTACAACCTTCTTCTATTATTTCTTGTGTTATAACCATAACACCAAAGAAGTACCTTTTTATGAAGAGAGCTGTTTTAAGATGGCAGAAATTTGCTTTCGTCTCAATTACTCTTGGAACGGCTTTAAGTTTCAGCCTGCTGGGACAATCTAATCTGGATTTCTGTCCATGAACACGCCAGGGGAGTTATAGAGTCCAGGTAAGATGATAACCGCTTTCTAACTCTGTTATCGGAATCCTGAACTATCATTTAAAGAGATGCATTCATTTAGAGCAAACAATAGCCTTGCCATCAAATTTATGTTTGCGATCATTTCCAACTGTACCGGCATTTCTTAAAGTAGTAATTCAACTGTGCATCCTGTGTTTGAGCGTTGGTATACGTGCTTGCTTTCAGAGCTATTTTAAAAACGTCTGACAGGAAGGTGGTGGCTGGCCATTCTTCAAAAGCCACGTCAGTTGGTTCACTTTCCTGAAAGAACACTTTTATTTTTTCAGATTGAGCAAATGTGAGTGGCCTCCGTTGTTGTGTTTACACCCCTGGAGCAAAGCGTCGGTGGTCAACTTTAGCCCAGTTTGGTTCCACGTACATGCAAGTTTCACTCTCGGTATTCACCCGAATGCGGCGACACCAAAAAGAACATAATATTCTGAGAGCTTAGACAGATATATTGTCCCAGCCCCCCATTGTGGCACCTTCGTGACCATGTTTTAGCATCATAGCTTAACCAATTAGGTGTTTTCCAACACAAACCAGTGAACACTGAGCCCCTACAAAACAAATAAGTAACATATTACTCACTGATTCATATCCCCCGAGCTTCTCAACAGCTTTGTAGATCATCCAGAGATCAACTAAAAATGAAAAAAAAAAAAAAGAATCAGAACCAACATATTTTAATGCAAACTTCATGTGAATAATGGATCTTGATAATTAAGATCTACTTACTCTGTTTAAAGCCAAGATGGGGAATCCTTTCTATGGGTGTGCCCTTATCTTTCATAAAACAGTGCAAACTTGCTACAAATGCTTTCTCCTCCATCGGCACCTTACTGGGCCCCGTTTCTTCCTCGCATTCAGTCGTAGAGTCGTGAATTTCAATAACGCAGGGAGAAGCCTGATGGGGGGGCAAACAAAAATCATAAGTTTATAGAGCTTGGCACCCAAGACTGAGCGGTGCATTGTGTAGGACCTTAATTTACAGTTGAATGCATCATATTATAGATGAGAAAGAGTAGTCATCTCAAAACACACAAATGTTGAAATGAAACATCAAAATCAGAGAGTAGGGTTTTACCGCTACTTTCAATAGATAACCGCTACACATCCTGTCTGGAGAGAAAGCTGCAGACTTGTGGGGTTTTTGGTCTAGAGTTGTCAGTCAACGGTAACACGGATGGCACTTTGAAAAACAAGCTGTTGCCAAAAGACTATAAGTGGTGGAAAATAAACTTTACTTATTGTAGGCCAGATGTTAAACAAAGACTGAATGAGGTTTTGTCACATCAATCACATTTGGGCTTGTTGTTGTGTTTAGTTATGCTTTCTTTTAGTTGGGGTATTGTTATGACAACTGTAAGCCACCAAACATTTTTTCCTAAAATATACAACAATTGACAAACACAAAATTTTAAATATATATATATATATACCTTCATGCTATTTTAACGACTAACTGTAGAAACAGATTTTGTTAGTTTAAAAATTTGAGGACTTATAAGAAGTTCATTGCTCTGCAGCCTTTTTTCTGAAAGTTGAATCTATTTTTTTTTTAATAAATGCTCTTTGTGTTTCTTAGCATGATAAAGATATTACACCATGATATAGAAGATCAAAACACTTTTTTAAAAAAAGAAATTCCAACCACGTATGACTAACATTTGGTTTACGTGGCTAATCACATACACGTCGTTCCTGCTGTGAGAGAAGCGCCAGGGCGAGCAGCCGCTGACATGAAACAATAATTAGAGCAAACTCGATTGCAAAAAATTCCAACGGACTCTCTAAATTCTGCTCCTGCGTACGGTAAAGTCAGCTTGATTGGTTTGGCTCTTCTCCTTTTGAGGTTTAGCTTCTTGTCAGCAACCACCAAGCCACCCACTCTTGAGCGATTTCTCCACACAGCCTTGCATGTTTTTCTCTAAGCCTCTTTAAATGAAGACGCATGATTTGCCTCATTGGTGACATTTTGAAAAACAATCACTTTTTAAATTAGATATTGGAGAGTATCTAACGAAGAACAACACTATGAGAAATGTGATTCAAGAGCTTCAGCACTACGGGCGGAACCACTTCATAATCAGTTTGTGTTGTTTTTTTTTGGTCACCACCTTGTTAAAAAAAACAAAAAACAGCAGTTTCACAGTATTGTTTCAGTTTACAACAAAAATATGTGACATGATCTAATTGCTTTGCATTAAACAACAATAATAAAAAAGAAAAACAGCAGCTGTTTCTACTGCTGGAAAAGCAACATCCTACAGTGTTCTGCTGCAACAGGACCACATGTGTGCTGTGAGAGCGCATCAAGTCTCTTTCCACATCTACAACTGGACACTTTAGTTAGTGTTGGATGGGATTAAGCTTAATCTTGTAGTCTATATGCGGTATTTTAGTAACGGTTGTGGGAAATTGCTGTAACATTGGCGGACATGCTGCAGGACGCTTCGACGTGCCCAAAACGCAAGTGACAACTTGGAATGGCTGGCCAAATGTTGTGTGCTTTGGCGTTAATAGCACAGGAAGGCAGCGTGTCTTCCTACAACACCGAAACTCGAGGCAAATATGCAGCAGGAAGACTGAGGTTTGTTTGGTTTCATGCCATCACCGTTTGTCGTTTTCTCAACCTAAGATATTTCTAAAAGGAAGAATTCGTGGTGGATTGTAAGTTTGGGAAGTAATGTTTCTGTTTTCTTTTGGTCAGGTAGTAACAAATAGGGGTCATGGGAGACACTACAATACTCCAGTTCTGGTGTCCTGCAACTCTTGAGATGTCTTTTCTTCAACACACCTGACTCAAACAATCAGCAGGACTCTGGAGAGTTGTTATTTTATTTTATTTATTTATTTTTTTTGCAATTTCGAAATGATAACCCCACACCAGAATCCCCAGCTACAAATAAACCCGCTGAGATATTTTCACCGTCTTTTCACTCTCGGCACATAAAACAGATTCGATGACTTCTGCTTGCCCCGCATCCACAAAATACTGTCCCTGAAGTGAAATCAAAAGATTTGAAAAATTCACACTTCACATTCAAATGTAAACTCTCACATCGCCTCCTCCCCGATCAAATTTCGCCAGATTGGATTGTCAATATTTTACGTTTGACTCATCAGGGCCCAGAAGCTGCTATTTCTGCGGCGCTCATTGTACAACAAAACAGCGAGAGGCGGTTTCATATTGAATCAAGTTCCTCTATGTGGTTCCTGGTTCCGAGAAGCAAACCTCTAGAATGAGTAATAGTGAAGGTGCAGAGCTCTAACTAAGACAGTCCCGACTGAGTCACAGTGCCGACTGTCGTTTGGTGTTCCCAGCCAAACGGGGAGCAGCTCTGACTTTTCCACTGTTGTTGTGAAAAGGTTTGTGATCAGATTTCACTCCATACCGGTTGTGAAAACAGAAAGAGGAGACTTTACAAACCACCTTAGGGTTTAGCTGAAGCTTTCAGGACACTGATTCCTGAGAGTTAAAAAAAAAAAAGAAAAGAGAATACTTTTTTTTCCGGCACAAACAAAGAATCTGATTAGAAACCTGCATGAAATTCACCTATACTCACAAAGGGGCCTGCTTTACTTTCAACCATTGTTTTCTCGATCTGATTCACAAAAGTTTCGGGTTTATGCATCGACGGTTGCCTACAGGAAATGTCTGCTCTAGGAGCCACATACTGTAGCCCCCCCACCTTTTTTTTTTCTCGTCTTCTTCTGTTCTTCTTGCAGCTCTCGGTCCACACCGCAGAGAAAGAATATCATTGTGAAACGCTCGTTTGATTTTCACTGCAGAAAATTTTTTGGAAAACTGTGTGGGTGATGATGTCAGTGAGTTGTGTTTGCGATTCTCACGATGACTGTGATCGGCGCTCTGGATCGATGCTATCTGGAGGGCAGAAGTCACCACAGAAACCGCCGGGCTTTCAACTCAACTTGGCCTTGGAAATTTGATGAGCTAATTTATGCTTCTCATATTGTACCTCTCACTTCAGTTACCAGAACAGCGGCGTTGAGTTTCTTTATGCGCAATAAAATATTGCAAGTGTGTGTGTGTGTTTTTTTTCTCCCTCTCTCTTTCTGTCTCTCTCCCTCGCTTTCTTTTTTGTTGATTCTTCTTAGAATACAAAGCAGAAGCATGTTCCTTGTACTCATTTCACAATCAGTCAACAAAAAAAAAAACATGAAACAACTGTACACACACACAATCAGTCCATCAAACTGCTACTTAAATCGAGCAAAAAGGGGAAATGAAAACACAACAGATAACAGATTCTGAGCAGTCATGTCTGTAGTGACAAATTAACTGTAACTGCAGGAAACTGCCCAGAGGACCAACTGACAGGGGCTTTTTTTTTTTTTGAATTTTATTTCTGGTACCTGTTTCGCTCTCGCCTCGTCTTCATCGCTCCCAGCTGTTTGTTGTGATGCCTCGCTCTCGTCCTCTTCTCCTACACACACACACACACACACACACACACACACACACAAACACAAACACAAAGGAAGGAGAAGTCACCTAACTGTGTGAATCTGAATTCAAAGAAGCGAGCACTTCTTCATTTCGAGAAGGTTTCTAATTAAGAAAAGATTCTAAATCAACGTGCGCATTGTGTGCGCGTCAATGGTCAGGTGACTGATCCACATACGCATACACAAGAAGTAATCTGTAGAGCATATTGTTGACAGAGTGTGATATAAAACCACAGGTTGCAAAACCACTTCCTGCTCAAGAACACCACCGCTTCAATGCTGCACTGTATGGTATTGTAACTAAGAACAATAGCAATCTGGAAATGGAGAAATCCAAAAATACATTAATGTTTGGTCATTATCTTCAGCCTATGGGCTCTATTTTGGTCCCAAGAGAAGAGACATGAACAATGTGGTAAGTTATCTGTGATATAAAACCATTTTATTGTCCCAAAGTTAGATCCTTGTCTTTGAGAATGCGCTTGCTCCCGTCGGAAGAATACAGCGTCGCTAACATTTTGGGGGGGGAAAAATGAAACACAAACTCTTAAAGAGGAGAAATCAAAAGCCTGGGAGCGAGAGACAGTTCTGAGAAAGAGATGCCTTTCTTCACCAGCCATCACCTCGACACCCTGTGAGCCCTTCACCCACAGTGATATCATTTTTGTTTTTTTTCTTCAAGGCAAAACCAATATGCTTCTCTTTTGAGATCACTTGTTTCCTGTGCTTGTGGCTTAAACCTTTAATTCTGCTTTCAGTAGCCTCTTACTTCTCCATTTTAGGTGATGAAGAAATATTCTTAATTCAACATTTCACAACTCGCCGAATTAAATGATTAACTTGAAGTCTGACTTTTTACTGGTTTGAATCATTGTAATCAGACAACTTTTACATTTTATATTCACGTTATAATAAATAGGGAATTTATAATTTTTTTTTTAAAGTCAACATTATAGAAAATGAGTGAAGTGTGAAAGTATAAAATCAGCTCTATGTATGTCTTTTTTTATATATTGTTCAGTTTGCATATACACACACACACATATATATACATACACAATACTTGTACTAGTTATCAAATTTGCTATCACACACTACTGTACTAATCTACCTCTATCTAACATTTAAAATGATTTACACATACAAATGACGTGCGTGCTGTAAAGTAAATAATAATCAAGTCACTACTCACCCATTTCCAGAAGCCGTCCTCAACTCTTTGACTCGCTGTGTTTTGTGACAGTAATTCATGCGACAGCCTCTTCAACTTCACACCACGAAATAGGAAGATGTCTCTGCGGGCCAGTTTCATTGGTTGACTGATGATGCCATGACAGCGAATGAGGCTGGGAAACTGAGTTTTTTTTCTTTTTCTTTTCTTTTTTCATGCCAGGTCTCACAGTATTAGTTCTCACCATGTGTGTCATCGTCTGATATTCAGATTGGGAGAAAAAAAAAAAAAAAAAAGAGCTGCTGTATTAAATTATTAAACAGCAGATTAGTGTCAGATTTGAACTATTAATGGTATTAATGGCATGAAATGTTATGAAAGCAATTGTGTTTTTTCAGCTTTTGAAGGGATATCAAACTATTAATTTGTGTCTTTGGGGGTGATCACGAGGCTGCACAGTGGCACAGTTGGTAGCACTGTTACTTTGCAGCAAGAAGGTCCTGGGTTCGATTCCCAGCCTGGGGTCTTTCTGCATGGAGTTTGCGTGTTCTCTCTGGGTACTCCGGCTTTGTCAGGTTATTTATTATTAATAAATAGTGTGTGTGTACATGGTTGTTTGTCCTGTCTGTCTCTGTGTTGCCCTGTGACAGACTGGCCTGTCCAAGGTGAACCCCCCTCTCGCCCGAAACGTTAGCTGGAGATAGGCACCAGCACCCCCTCCTGACCCCACTAGGGACAAGGGTGTAAGACAATAGGGTGATCATGACACACACATTATTGTACATTATAGTTTTAACAAATGTAAACGAGTAATTTAGAAGATTTCTTTCACATCAAAAAGAACAGAAGTTTGCAAACCTGTCATAAAAAGCCAAACAACCACATGGTTATCTTGAAACTGATTCTTCTCAATTGAAGCAAAACCAGACCTATTATTATAAGCACACACAGCCCTGACTCAAATTCAGCAAAATTGTCTGAATTTGAGGAAGTGAAAGCGCCACTCAACCGATGTCCAAATAAAGGTCTGCAGACTTCTGAATGTCAGTGTTACATTTCCTGGATATCTATTAAAACAAGCATCTATTTCTACATTTATTCTTCAAATAAAGGAAGCCGGGGCGCACCGCAGTTTCTGTCGCAGCAAATAATCACACATGGGCTGAGTTTAATGTTAAATAAAGTGCAGGAAGGCAAAGGTTCGTGTTTTCACTCTAGGTCGAATATGAGGAATAAAACGGGGTGAAATGTACATCCTGCTTCCTTAGTAGCCAATAAAACGGTCAAATTCTGTTTGAACTTAGCTCACCTTTTCTGACGACATAGGAAATGCAAGCATTTGGATCTTATGCTTTAGGTGCAAGCATGGAGTTTCTCAGTAATTACACCCAACATGCAGGATAATAAAAGTTGTGAGACTTGCTGAGCAGAGGCTGCATGCATTGAAGTCTTCACATTTTTAAGGAAGAGAGATGTTTCTACTTCTTCAAAACACTTTCTACTGATTGTTGCCCGTTGATATTGGTTAAAAATAAAATGCCAAGATAATGCAGAAGCAGCTTTTTTTTTCTTTCCACGAGATGAGCAGAAAATGTTTTTAAGTGCTGCCAAATATATATAAACAGGGTGTTGTCTTCAGAGTATAAGCTGATGGAAAGCATAACGTTAAAATGCAAAGCTGATGCTTCCAAGCAGAGGACAGGCGTTGGACAAACATTTTAAAAAGAATTAAATATTTTTTATTTATATATAGTTGTATTTTCCCTCTGGCCGCCTCCAACTCTGCAGATCTTTCGATTGAGAAGCGTCGACAAGACAACACCCGGCTCCATCCACGTTTCCTCCGCATGTTTTTGATCTCTTCGAAAAGGGGGATGCCCTGCTCTTCCATCTGCTGCGGATAGAGATTGACATTTCGAAAAAAAAATTAACATCTAAAATGTCAAAATAAGCAAAATGATCCGCAAATGTTCTAATGCTCAGAGCAGAGGGGGGGAAATGTTTTCACGCAAGAAAAAAAAATTATTTTGATTGCAAATTGTTCTTCTACTGATACAAAAGCTCCACTAAATCAGCTTAAAACCACCTGAGATCAGGTGATAGATTAAAAAAATAAATAAATAAACATAATCTAAATGCACTCAAGTTCAAAACAACTTGGAGTCATTAAGTAGGCCGTTACCTAAAAGTACAACGTATGATTTAGCTGTGATTATTTTTTCCCTTAAGTCACATGCGAGCCGTTCAAAAACTTAATTCCTTGTAATTGTGTCAATGTTTTTGAAGAACTCGTGAGAAATTCTCTCTCTCTCTCTCTCTCGCTGTTCTTCAGCCGACAACAAATGTTAAGCTGATGAGCAAAACAGAGGCTGCAAGACCGAGAAAATCCCCAGGCCATTCATTTCAGACTTTCAGTAGCATAAAACATATGAGGTTGAGGCGAGGACAGAGAGCTCTAAATGAGAGCATGAGGACTGAATATTGTGATTTTAAAGATGCACAGCATGTTTCCAACCTGAAGTTGACTCAGTTTACTGGGAACGACCTGCAAAAAAAAAAAAGAAAAAAAAAGAAGAGGGTTTTAACTAGGACATGAGTCTTCCAGTCTTGGGTCGTGAACAGGGTTAAAAGATTACATCTTCAGAATTTGGCATCTGTGGATAATTTAACGCAGACAAGAACACAGCAGTGGGAGGTGATGTTTCTGTTTGTTCGTTTCTAAATCATGTAGGTGCGCTCTTGAGTGGAATTTTATTCTGAAACTACACCAAGCCGATTTATTTCGGGCCAACAGAAATACACTGGCGGAAAAGATTCAGGCTGGAAGCTTGAGATTAACGACGACCTTCAAGGGTCACGGACGGAAAACGAAAAGAAGCGGGACGTGAGCGGGAGCCGTCTTGGTGGACATAACATGGCAAATTGTTGCTCCTTAGCTGTATATTTGATTTCCTTATCTGCACTATTTAACTGGCAGATGCAAAAGCAGATAGGTAGAATCTTACTTTCACGTGAAATTGAAACCTAAGCGTTTAGAGGTAAATTCCCCAAGTGTTACCTCATTCCAGGAAACGGACGGTAGAAAAAATACTCAGACTGTGCATACATCTGAGTTCCTGTTAAACCTCTGAAAATCCCTTTAGCTTTCTATATTTCAACCCCCCACCCTTTTTTTTAAACCTGATCTAGATTGTATAAATACAAACAAACAAAAGTAGCAGAATTTGGTTACTTCTTTTATTATTAAGAATCTCTGCATTACAGTAGACAGTGGGAAAAAAAAAACATGAATAAAGCATCAACACAATGCCCTTTTCTATGTATGATCAATTGATTTTTTTTTTTGCATGATTAATAACAAAATGAATTTGCATAAAGTCTGCTGTAAAGCCCGATGAAATGATTAAAAGGACGCCAACCATTGCACTTTCAACCCTTTATTATGGCACACTACTATCTGTTGTGCACTCAAATTCATCTTCAGCCCATTGAGGATCCATTAAAACAAAAATAAACGCCGACTTTTATGTTCTTCTCCAGCTTTTCCCTGAAAAATTACACATGCTGAAATTAATGCGGCCAAAAATGAGGAAGGACTTGAAATGAAAACTGCCGTTTACTCACAGTTTAAAGTCAGGAACTTGACCGTGTTATGCACAGCCCCAAATGAAAACAACCCAAAGCACAGCAAGAATCACCTGTTGGTTTAAATATTCACTTCCACCACTGTTAGAATAACAATTAACCCCCCAAAAAACACAGGATAGAGGTTCAATCACGTAAAAAAAAAGAGAAAAAAGACAAGGATATAATTCAGTCTGCCGGTATAAGAAGGCAAAACACAAGGCGAAAATAATTAGGCCGTTTGTGGTACCGTCATCTTTTCTCCTGAAATGGGAAGGAACATTTGCTACAAATACTTCAAATATACCTGAAATCAAAACGAAGCCACTTTTTAAGGAATGTGAACTGGAAGTGGTGTTGTTGATGCTCACAGCTAAAATTAAGACTCATGTACTGCATCACACTGATAAATAAATACACTTCTTTTCTCAGGGGGCAGAGAAGGGACGAGGAGGCTTCGGGTTGGGTCTATGGGTCTTCACAAATCCATAAACTACGCCATCAGCTGCTTACAGTATCACCAATTTAAATGGAACTGCGCTCTAAGATAAAAAAAAAAAGCAAACAAAAAAAAAAACTGGCCCACAGTTACCATGCTCATTGGTCCGGGGATGCGGAAACTCGCTTTGTTCGTTTTCAGCCTGATCTAGAGCCTGTGAGAACTGACTTTACCGTATGACGTGTTTTTTGTTGTTGTTGTTGTTTTGTTTTGTCCTTTTTAAACTGCAAAAGTCCTCAGAAGAGACCGACGCCGACGATCCGCCGGGCTACATGAGCTCCACGTAATTGGCCGGGAACATCCCGAAGTGGCCGTCCGGACCATATCCCCGCCACCAGCCCTCGTCGATCATTTCGATGCCGGTGATGATTTCGTCCGGGTCGAACGAGATCTCGGTGTCGTCGGCTGAAAGAGCAGAGGAACGGCGCGTCAGCATGAGCAGACGTAAAGCTGTGGTTTTACGGGCCTCATGTGCTGCGTGTAATCAGCAGAGATCAGAGAGCAGCGCCTCTGACGATATGGGGGACATTAGTAAGCACATGGTATGAGTCACCAGCACCCACATTACAAGCTGCATTCGTGCTGGACAATAACTATGGGGCTTGGTGCAAAACATGCTGCTCAACAACATCGCCAACTAAAAGAAAAAGGAAAAAAATCAACTTGTTTTTAGCCCTCTAGTAACATGCAGCTATTGTCTCTTCACCTCCCAGATACCTAGAACATGCAACTGAAAGAAGAAGTGATGAAACGGCGTGGTCACCCAGTCTTTGAGAATATAAACGTGCCCTTCACTTCTCAGAAACACGTTTACATTAAAATCAGCTAAATGTGTTTGTAATAAAAGCTGCTGTCCTTCCCAGCAGTTTCCCACATCAGCCTCTGTTTGCAAAAGATGAAGCAGTAAAACATAATGGAGTCACTGGTAAATATCGTACTCTAAAAATCAGACAGGAAAAAAATGGTTGGTAGACTTTTAAGGTAATATTGTGAAGTACAGTAGAGACCAGAGTTTTTTTCCTGGCTGTGTTAAGCATCTTATACAGTAACAGTCCATTAATTGCAAGCAAACATTGTAGAAATTTTTTTTTTTTCTGGAATTAAAAGTCAGTTTAGCAGCACTGAGGATGATTTCTTCTTTTACATTAAAGAGATTAGATAATCTTCTACCTTTTTCTTTCCTTTTTTTTTTTTTTGCTCTAAATGCCATTTAAAACTGAACTTGTTGTTTTTCCCCTCAAGATTATCCTCAGATTGAGAATCACACACACTAATGCAGAGGCTGAATGGAAACCTTAGGAGGGCGCTCAAGATAAAATTGTGAAATGAATCAGAGCAATTCATACCAAAGATTTGGTCTGTAATTTACGTTCTCCGTTCCTAACAAATGTCGACCGCAAAATACAATTTAAATAAATAAATTGGCACATAAATTGTTGATTCTTAAGCTGTGGTGAGAGAATGAAGTTCTGGGTAAATAGAGAGCCTGTTAGTCACCATGCACTCAATAACCATTAGTGACTCACATTCATTTTCTAACATCTGACAGCATTTAAATAGTTATCAGTTCTCCTCTGGTTTACCAGCCCCATCACTGATAACCAGCCACAAATAAATCACATTTATTTATTCTAAATGGTACTTGGTCTTAAACACATAATTGGCCAGGTTATTTCCCCACACCTTTTTTCTTTAAGCCGAGCTACTGTGCGCTTACATTAATGGTTTTCCATCACATTTTGAAGCACAAAGGTAACACGTGCTGAAGACCTCAAAGACTAGTTGAAACGATGCTTCAAACAGCAAAAGTAACTATCTCCGTCACACTATGTGGAGGTTTGCAAATGTAAGCATTTTCATGTTATTGTTAATCATTGTCACGATAATTTAGTTCTTTCTACATACAGTAAACGCTACCATGTTTCTCTTTTTGAGAAAGGGCGCAGCTCAGCATTCAGCAGCATTTATCAACAAGTGTCTAAACTTTGGGATTTTGCTCCACTTGGCAGAGTTCGAACACAACTGGCCTAAGTTATACTTTTGCAGTTTACATGAAGTATATATGCACAGCTTCATGATATCACACGACTATTACCTAGCTTTTTTCACAGCCATTAATTGGTAAAGGAGTCTTAAAATAGAGCAGCAGAGTGTGGTAAAGACTTGATACAAAGAGCTTCATATAAAGTCAGTGGAAACATCCTTTTTGGGAAAGGGTCTGACGTTTAAGAACTGAAGTTCTGTGGTTAAACCACTATGAGTATCATTTCTTTCTTTTCGTTTTTTAGGTTTAGTTCTGCATATTCCTTTTATATGTAAATGCAAAAGATATACAATTATTGTTATGAGTGTCACAGTTCTTTAAAGATTGGCTGTAACCAAAATTTCTAAACATTTTTAAGCTCTTTTAAAATCGCAGGCCTTAGAAATATGAATAAACACATTAGTTGGCAAGAAAAACTAGCCCAGTGGCATTTCTGAGTTTGTTGCACGACTTCTGCAGCTTGACCTGAGAGTGGAGATCAGAGTAATAGTTCCCCAACCTAAATAACCACCAGCTTATAAACAACACTGTAGCTGCTAAAAGGAGAACATTAATAGGCAAATTAGAAGTGACTAAGTTGACACTGTAGTTTTTCTGCATGTATGCCCAGCACCCCAGCAGTACTTGTTTTAACTCGGAGGACGTATCCTTGCATCTCGTCTATGTTTGTATTAAATTACATTTGAGTGTGGTGCAAACGGTAGCAAACTGATGCAACAAGAGGCTTGTGGCTAAAAATCTTTGAATGCGGTTTACTAAAACTGCTGATATATTTAGGTTGAGAGAGAAAATTAAAGATTATTTTATATTTAACTAAACTAAAAAGGCATCATTAAACATTACTAAGGAAACACCGTTTTAAATGTCAACTTAGTAAACTACAAACATTGTCTGTAATGATGAGAAGACAATAAGCTGAACCGAACAGTGCTAGCTAGCTAGCTAATGTCAGCCTATTTTACTTCTATGACTCTATAAAACAGAAGAATAAAAAAATAACATACTTTACTTGAAAACTACAATTATATTTAGCAAGTTTATTTCATATCCTTGCAAAAAATATATATCGATATTAGAGATAACATTATTATTACTGTAATAATCAATGTCATATTACTTTAGTAGCAGGAGGAATACATGTTGCTTTTCTGTTTTAAATGAGAGCATTTACTTTTACATTTTTTTTGTAAATATCTTAGACCATCGTACTTAAAAAATGTTGTGAAAGTTGCTCTTTTATTTCCACCCTAACAGGCTGTTTAAATGACAGTCCACAGTCACTAGTGACCCAGCACAGACATAATCCATCCTTTTATATTGCATTGTGACAACTCACCAGCCTGATAATCATATAATGCTCTGGCACAGATTCCTTTGTCTGACGTTTCCTCTACAGTCATTTCATAAGAGTTACTCTCATCCACCTGCAAGAGAGACGACATTAACTCATGGAGCAGATTCAGGTATGTCTTATGGTAGAAGTGTCTTTCTACAGAGATGAGAACACCAACCTGGGCAGGCTCTTCATAAGGTGTTTCTTCAACATACGTGTTAGCAGCTGGTGCCTCCTCTGGAAAAAAATACAAAAACATAATAAATGAGGTACTGTGAGTATGACTGTACGATTAGGGACTGTCACCTGCCAGCAGGTGGCAGCACAAACAACCAAACAGAAAAAAAAAGCTGTTCAAAGTAAACAAAAATATATATATATTTTTTGCTCGTTTAAATAAATGGCAGTGCTGGTAAAACTGATCAATGATGGCTTAAGGTGATGAGAAATGAAATGAACCCCACCTTTCCTCTGTTCCTGGGGAGGAGTCTCCTGCTCATGCTCATCTTTCTCAAATGTGGCTTGCTCATCATTCAAATCCGGCTCTTTAGCACCCAAAACACAAGCACAGACATGCATGTAGACAATGGAGCACATTCACAAGTCCACACAGGTTCAACGCCGCCACCGGACCCACTTAGAGCGTTCTTTACGTTTTTTGTTGTGAAAAGACAATTAGTTAACAAAAAAAGACATAGGGAGTCCACAGGCTGAGCTGAGCATAAAGCATGACGAAGAATGAAAATTACCATCATGAGAAATGTGGAGAAGATGACAAATATGACGAATGAAACACAGAGCGTTTTGTCTATAAAAGCCAGAACATGCGTTAAAACCAGTCATTTGCCACTTTAAGCTGTTACACTGTCTTATTTTCAACACTGACGTGTCAAAGCAGCACATTCTCATATCAAGAAGAATCTTTGAAAAAATCTGAAAGGTGTGGTGTGCTGCTGTATTCAGCCCATCTGACTCAATACTTTGCAGAATCGCATTTCACTGTAATAACAGCTCTCAGAGTATGTCTAATAGATTTGCACATCTGGTGGAAATATTTCTTCTCATTCTTTGTAGAAATCTCAAGTTCTGACAGACTGAATGGAGAGCAGTCTTGCTGCAGATTGGGGCCTGGGCCTTTTACACCAGAGTTGCCATGGAAATCCTGACTGCTTCTCTGAATAATGTCGTCCTTGCCTCACCTGTCAGCTTAGGTTGAGAGCCACGTCCATTTGCATTTTCAGAAGATGGACTGAACAAAGCTCTAACATGTATTGATTTACACCGTTAAATTTCCCCACATCTCTGGACTGTAGGTGAACTGTCTTTACTAATATGGTGACTTATGAATTTACTGGTTGCCCTGGATGTTATTTTGTGTCATCAGAATAAAGGGGGCTGAATACAAATCCCACACTTTCACATTTTTATGTGTGAATCAGCCAAGTGTTATTTTTGATGAAAGGCATTTATTGGAAATATTTTACTCAGGAAGCTGATTCTAAGTAATAAATCAAACAGAAGTGGTGGGTGTGAGTAACATCTCAGACTTCCTATAACTTTTTGTTTTGCTACAATTATTTTTGATATGACTTGGGTTTTGATACTGGTGTGTTTCAGTCTTCCTGTCAATATGTGTATGTTGGGGTGTGTGTGTGTGTGTTAAGCTCAGACCTGTGGCACGGACAACAGCAGCTGGCACAGGAGAAGGAGAAGGTTGGCGCGGAGGTGAGCTGGCTCGCTCAGATTCGTACGCTTGCTTAGACAGAAAAGGGCTTCGAAGTCGCCCTGAGCAGACGAAACAAACACACCCCCAAACACGGGTCCACAAATGGATGAGAGAGAAGACAAAGAGGAGGCAGACTCAGCGGAGGAAGAGACACGGTTAAGGAGACAGAGTTAAGTATGATCATGAGGCAACTAGACACTCTGATGAAAACCTTTGAGTATGTATAGAGCCGGCGATTACAGTCGCACCTACCACTCCCCGACAGCAAGTCAAGAAAGTGTTACGCTGATGCAAGGTTGGCTGGAGCAAATAAAGCAAGCTGTTACTGCTTCTGCTGGGGCAATACCTGGCTGAGGGCTGTCAGGGGCAGCAGAGGGAGCGTCTGAGTCGCTGGGAGTCATTCCTCGCTCCCGCTGCTTGAACATTTCCCTGGGGTTCACGGCACGCTGAGAGATCAGAGAAGCCGCCTCCTATAGAGGGAAAAAAAAAAGAAATAAAAAAACAGAAGCATACGACAAAACACCTAAAATAAAGATTCATCTGTAGGCGATAAAGAAAAGGTTATTAGTAAAGATTTTTTTTAGAAATTTGTGCTGCAGATCTAAACTGGAAAAAGGAAAGAGCTTTAAAGATGAGAAGCTTAAAGAGAGTAGGATCGGAGAGAAAAGGTGCTTCAGGAGAGAAGGATTTTTTTTTGGGAAGGAAAACTCACGTTGGCTTTCTCCACAGAGTCACCTCTCCTGACTGCTTTCCTTTGAGCTGCATCGTTCTGCTGCTGCTGCTCCTCCTCCTGATGGTGTCGATATTAAATTTGGCACGACTTTCACAAGATGTGCGCACTACATCTCTGGGTCATTCCGCCCCTTCGCCAAATCACACCACCACATTTGACCCACAATTACCTTTTCGCATCCATTGATTATTTAGCAATCCACACGCTTAAAATGGTATCACTTTTCCTTTTTGTAGAAATAAATAAATATGATAATTGGTGAAGCATGGATCAGAAATTTCTTGGGCGATACAGATGTTCTGAAGAAAGCTGGGGTTTGTGACAGAGGTTGCTGCACGAGACAATGCCGAGATTATTCCCGTCTATGGATCAAAGTTTTCACTGGGTTTTTATTAAGCTAAAAAAATGTTTTGATGCATTTAACAAATTGTACTTTTTAAAAGATTAACCTAAAAATCAACAGAGTACGTCAAATGGTTCAAACCAGTTCTAATTTTTAATTACAAAATAAAATAAAAAAAAGGTAAAAAAAAAAATATTAAGATAATTTTCAGAATACTTGGTATCACACAGCTTCTCCACTACTTTTGGCTTTGATCCCTATTTATTGGAGTCACACAAACACATGTTTGATAGCAGATTACCAGTAAAACATCGTAAATTGTTTTAATCGGAAACTGCTCAGCTATGTAAATCATTGACTAAAAGTGTGTGTCAGTGATCAAGTCTGTATGTTTTTGTCTGTGCAGTGTGACTAGAAGTCACTTGTAGTTTTATTTTCTTCTCTTTTATTGGATTGCATATCCATTTTTTGCAACCTGCCAAGAGACTGTAGATGACACAATTAGCTTATGCCATAATCCATCAAATGGTGACATTTATGTTTGAGCTGCATATAGTCCCTTTTTAAAGAAAGTTTACTTTCATTACTAAATGATTTATTGTCAAAGCAAGGGCAAAAATTTCCACTGTCAATGTCCAAAACATCCTGCAGGAGGCAGTGCTATTTTTTACTGAACAACCCAAACCAAAACAACACAGGTATGAAATGGCGAAGCAGGAAAATGCCCAGCACTCTTCAGCTACCAAAACAGTGTTTTATAGTAAACCATCTCCACTTAAATAAGAATCTGTTGTTCATCCCAGTCAGCAGACTGAAGAGCTGAAAAGCATTTGGTTGGCTGTCAGAGTCAGACACTCACCCAGCGTTGCTTTTCCTGCTCTTTGCTCTCGGCTTCCAGCTGCTGCTGATACTTCCTGCCATGAAAAAAAAAGAGGAGGATCCTGTTAAAAGATGCTGTTATGAACAAGTCAGAACCAGAGCACACGCTACCTACTTTTGTTGATCGATTTGAGAAGATCTCTCCTTGTCCCTTTTATCCCTCTGCACTGCCTCTTTGGTCTCTCGGTCTTTCCTCTCCCTCTCCAGCTTTTGACGCTCCTCCTCAGCCTTACGACGGTCCTCCTGGCGACGTTTCTCCTCTTCTTTCTAAAAAGCCAACAGATCAGAATTTGTTTGAAATTTTACATCATTAAAACCAGAGAGTCTTATCACTACCATAAACAACTTTTCTTTTTTCTCCCCTCCAGGAGGTCTTTTGTGGGCTCTAGTGTCCCTTATATGAAAGTAGGCTGACAGGAAAGGGGGAAGGAGAGGGAGAAAGACATGGGGCAAATATCGCCGGGTCCGGGAATCGAACCCGCGATGGCCGCGTCGAGGACTCAAGGCCTCCAAACATGGGTCGCTCTATCCCCTACGCCACCACAGCACGTCCTACCATAAATAACTTCAACCTCAAAAACCTATAGAAGTTTCAATATAGTTCAAAATATTTAGCACTTCCTTTTAACCCAATATAGGAACTTAGACTTTTCTTTTTTTCTCTACACAAAATGTTTCCATGGTGCCAACCAAGCAGATTCAGTGTGCAAGCAGAATCTGCACAAGACTGATGTTCAGTTGATGAGTGAACCTCCACAGATCTCCATGGAAACTGTTGTACCTCTGCCTGTGCCCAGAAGTTGTCTTTATTGGTCTTCCTTATTTCTGACATGGCATTGGTTTTCTGGTACACTGAACCCTGAGGGGAGACATAAGCATGCACAAAAACCTTGTAAGCATAAAACGGATACATAAAATCCATAGTGATGCAAAGTGTTAGTTAAACCAGACACCAAAGCACCTTACCTCTCTGTTTTAGCTCTTTTAGATCCATTAAAGCTGCAGTATGTAACTTTTATAAAAGCATGTTTTTTTACATATTTGTTAAAACTGTCACTATTTTATGATAGTATGAGGAAGATAATATGTGAAAAAATAAATAAAAATATCAAGCTCCTCCAAATCCTCTTAGTGCCAAAGACAACCAATCTGAGCCAGGAGGAATGCATTAGTGCCGTCTGTCACTTTTGTGTACGCGCTGCTAAATGTGCACAATTTACTGCTCCAGAAAAACTGCTCATCTGCCGTCATCGGTGGCTATGCTAACTAGCCTGAGCATTCGTGACAGGCTCCATTATGGACAGAGAGCAAACAGAGGGTGTGAGCAGTGCGTACACAAGTATGACTGACAGCACTGAGACCCTCCTGGCTCTGATCGGTTGTTTCTGACCGATCTGTATTTCTGCTGATTTTGTCTCAGATTATCTGTCTCATCGTATACTTTCACAACATAGCAACATATTAGATATGTTAAAAAAAACAAAACATATTTTATCAAATTTACATACTGCAACTTTAAAGTAAAATATACAGATATAGTTTACCATAAGAACTGATTCTATGTCTACAGCATGTAATGATAAAAATGTCCAAGTGCTAAAATCTCTGTAAGACAGAGACTGTTGGGGAGGGAGCATACCACGGGCCCCTGAGGGCCGCTGTCCTGGAAGCGGTTGGAGGCTTCTTTGTGGAAGCTGTAGTTGGCTCCTGAAGCTTTGGCCACCTTCTGCATGATCGCCTCAGGCTCCACATCCTCATCTGCTCTGGCATTGATGGTGACATGGGCCCCCTGAAACCGCAGGAAAGAAAAAGATAATTCTCTTTCAGCACACAACCACATTTTAAATGTACCACCCAGTGAAAATGTTGCTACAAACAGCCGCCAGGTGAGTCAAACAGAAAGTAGTCACTTTCAGAAAGACCAAGGCTAACCAGTTCAATCCAACTGAGAATCTGTGGCAAGACATGATGATGAGATTGAGACATTAGGGTGGGGTGCACCGATTGCAGCTTTCTGGCCGATCACTGATCATTAAAAAGCCTGACCAATTTCAATTTTGACCAATACCGATTTTCAGTACCGATTGATCGGTGCATCTCTTTTGCATAGAAAAACAGGCAAACATTTCTGTCTCCAGACGTACCTCAAAAGATTTATAAAAATATTTTGAAAACCATGAATCATTTCCTTGAACTTCAGAAAGTGTGTGTTACTTTGTGTTGATCTATTGCTTAAAGTATATTAAGATTTATAGTTAGGTTACTGTGAAAATGTTCTAGGGCTTTTCCAAAGCCCCAAATTGTTTACTACCATAATCTTTTCAGAAACTACAACTTCCAGTAGCAGAACTACAAATTAAATAGCACTAATATTGCATAACCTTGAGGCTAACTCACTTCCACCATAAGAACTGTCTGCAGTGATAGGAAGGAGGACAATGTTGCCCTTTTTATTTAGTGTCATTAGGTAGAATCATAATCATAATTTCAGGTTGACTACAGCTTTACACAGCTAAAGACATGTGATTACTAAATACCCAGATGTTAAGAACTTTCTATAAACAATTAAGATTCAAAAGAGTTTTTGCCAATCCTGTGATGGCAATTTTCTCATCAACTGTGCTGACAGGAAATTATTCAGGATAAAACTAGATGCCTTGCTGACATTTTGCAGTAAAAAAAAACAAAACAGAAAAAGATGCATATTTCACGTAGCCTCAAACATTCACGATTACCTTAAGGAAATTGGCCACAGAGCTGACGTGGTTTGCACATATTCCCTTCCTGGCATCTTTTACACCCTCTCCAGTCTGAAACGTAAACCATTATTGAAGCGTTTAACAACGCTTCAATACGTCGCGTGTCATTAAATGCAGGACAGAACCATGCAGCACTCACCCAGTTGATGAGGACATATTTAGGCAGACCGGAATTGGGATCCTGGACCCGGCAGAAAGCGTACATCACTTTTCCACTGTTGAGCTCCTCAACCAGCTCCTCCAGGCCTCCATCTGATACACAAACATTGTGGAAAAATTCAATGGCTTCTTGTGGTTTGTTGTGCAACTGTGGACATATTTTCCTCCCTCTTGGAAATGTTGGGCTTTAGAAAGCAAAGGCCAGCAGTTCTTTTGTGCTCAGATTCAAGCACCACGACTGCATGCTGACAGAGACATTCCTGCATGCATTTGATAACAACAACAACAACAACTGGGTAACTTACCTCCTTTTTCTACCAGGCGAATGTCATTGCTGTTTCCCTCGTACGTGAACAAGGCCCTGTGGAAAACACAAGGACATACAGTGTTTTATCACTCATTAACCCATTTTAAGCATTCATGACACTTAAGCCCCTCTTCACACAAGATCTTTTAGGGAAGTAGAGTTCTGTAAATACGGCTGCTGCAGTTTTAATCCTCTTTAGAAACAGACATGTTAGTAATCTGTCTAGGCTGCTGGCCTTTGTCTTAATTAAAGGTTTCATATCATTTTATTTGCTTGGCGAATCTAACTACTCTTGAGCTCTTTGCGTGTTTTACATGTTGCAGAAAAATGAAAAGCAGATGATAGAAGTATCTGCCAGGTTTTAACTAGAGATGCATCAATGACACAGATTGGGTCACTGAAAGTATTCAAACAATATCAGTTTAACTAGTTTTCATAAATATGAATCAACACTAAAATCTTCCACTAAATGTATATGTGCATCAACCAACAGTTTGGTACTACACTAAAGTATAAACTAAGTAGCTGTTCCAATGGAATAATCTTATAAATTGATTCTTTTCTGTTGGATTTAAAATTTTTATCAAAGCAAATGGGTTAAGTGACATAGTTCATAAGGGGGGGGAAAGTGGAAGGGTCAAAGAAAATCAGAAATCGGTATCGGACAGGGGAAGCCAGATCAGTGACGTTTCTAGTTTTAACCAAAGACAAACACTGAAAATACACTTCCTTCCTATTCGCAAATTGCAAGATACTTCTTCTTAGAATCAGAAACCAGCTCTCTCCGAAAGTCAGATCCCTATTCTCCTTTTATTTTACACCGTCTGCAAAACATCACGGGAAGAAAAAAAAACACAACTAGTCACTGAATAAGTGAAAGAGGGCTGCAAAGAGATCCAAAAAAAATGAACACAAGGAAACATTCAGAACATATATTTAGAGGGAGGACCGAGCTATAAAGGATTCCTTGAGCAATTTCCCCTTTGGATTAAGTAATTCAGGTCGGTGTTAAACACTGCAGCGGTCATCAACAGGTTTCTATCTGGAGGCAGAGTCAGCGCTGTGAGGTTTGTTATCTGAAAGAGGAAGTCTCTGAATTTGCCTCTCACTTATTCAGTCATGTTTAGCGTCTATCTCGCCAGGAAGTGGGTGAAACAGGTGAAAGTCTTACCTCATATACTTCATTAGATCATTTAACAAGTGGTATAAATATACATGAAATAACATCTCACCAAAATTACCTACATCCCTGATTACCAGGTTTTAGGTTAGCATATTCCAAACCTTAAACATTACTGCCAATCAGTTATCCGCATGATTATTCTTCCCATGAGAAGAACTCTTAATTTATATTGAGGTTATTATTATCATCATAAACTCCAGCAGGCAAATACTAATAGAAATCAAGTTACCATGTAAGTTAATCAAATTCAATGCAACTTATTTGACGACACGCTCAAAGCTAGCAAACATTGTAAGCTAACCCGCCCTCTTGTGAGGCCCCAGCGCCGCTTTAAAGGTGGTGGCCCTTACCAGTTCGTGTCGGATTTTTCATCCACTACTTCTTTATAGGCAGCTGTTAACGCAGGGCCATTTTTACTGAGGTTAACAGCCATCGTTTTTGCCGAGTACAGCTAGGCAGCTAGCTCTCTGCGGGCTGCGCCCTTCCTACAGGAGGAGTGGCAGCGGTGCTGGCTTTCAGCTACATTCGCCCAGGGTGTGCTCCATATTATGCGCCGCGACTCCCGGATGGCGGGGCTCTTCAACATGTTTACGCTTGATAATATACGACTGTAATTTTGTGTCCTGTCCGAATCATTTCTAAGAAGCATCGCTTTGTTTCTCAAGAGATTTGGTTTATAGACGAATATTTCTCCCTTTTTAAAATAATGTGTAGTTCTGCCCCCGTAAAAGCCGCGCATGCGAATTTGTTAATCAAATGTACCCCAGTGTGCGTCGGTAAAAGGTAACCAGTGGCCCTGTAGAAACAGATGCCCCCTGGGCAAGAAGCGTTTTAAAGCCCCCCGAGTTACAAAAACTACAAGACACTTCAAATAAAGGTTCGTGCGAGATCTGCAAAAGTATTCACTATATTTTTTCCAACTACAAACTTCAATGGGTTTTATGCGTTAAAACAACACAAGCAGCACAACTGCACAAATAAAAACATTAAAAATATAGTCAGCTATGTGACCTATATTGTAATTAGGATTTTTCCCAATTTTCCTTGGAGAAATTTGTGTTTCAAAATAGAGCTCAGACTGGCTGAGGTCTCGCCATTGGTTCTCAACTGGATTTCAGTGAGGACTTTGATTAGGCCCTTCTGACATATAAATAGACTTAGACTTAGACTGACTTTATTGTCATTTTGCATGCACAGGGTGTATACAGAACGAAATTTCGTTGCATATGGCTCAGGACAATGTTTTGAGCTTTCAATGTTGTGAGGTTACTCCAGAATAAAATAAAATACAGTATAAAATATGAATATAAATATAAATATAGAATATAAAGTGCAGGAATGACAGTAAAATAGAAGGTATTTAGCTCTGTACATGTGCAAGGTATAAAGTGGAGACCAGTTTTTGAGTGCAGTCCAGTTAAGAGCTCAGCAGTCTGATGGCAAGTGGGAAAAAGCTGTTTCGGAACCTGGTGGACCTGCACCGGATGCTGCGGAACCTCTTTCCAGAGGGCAGCAGGGAGAACAGTCCATGGTGGGGGTGTGAGGGGTCACTGATGATGTTTCGGCCTCGGGACACGCAGCGCTGGGATGAAATGTCCTGAATGGAGGGAAGGGGGGCCCCGATGATCCTCTCTGCTGTCCGCACCACTCTCCTCACGTTCTTCCAGTCGGAGGCGCTGCAGCTTCCACACCACACAGAGAGGCAGCTGGTCAGAATGCTCTCTATGGTGCTTCTGTAGAACGTCTTGAGGATGGGCGGGGGCAGGTGGGCTCTTCTCATCCTCCGCAGGAAATACAAACGTTTCTGTGCCCTCTTGACCAGAGACGTGGTGTTCACAGTCCAGGTGAGGTCGTTAGTGATGTGCACCCCCAGGAATTTGGTGCTGCTGACCACCTCCACAGCCGAGCTGTTGATGAGCAGTGGAGCGTGGCTCAATATGCCTTGATCTGGCCAGGGGATGATAATCTTTACTTTATGGTAAAGCTTAAGAACCACAACGGCATTTCTTTTATTAGGTAGCAAAGCAAACATTTAAAATGAGAAGTACACTTTGTTGAGCAAAAAAAAAAAAGAAGAAACAAAATATTTAAATAATTTCAGTTCCATATTAGCCAAAGTTATCGGGAACTTCGGTGGAGAACCTTGAGTTGAAGATTTTATTTAGACGTCATCACTGAAGTGCACAAGGAAATTATTGCATGTTTAGTGTCATCCTCCCACAGAGAGATGAAATTCTGCACCAGTCCCAAGTATTTTGCAGGCGCTAACAGTATTCCTTCCAGGACTGCGCTTCATTTAGCTTGCATCATGTTGCCACCACCGTGTGTCACCAAGGTGTTGATGTTCCGTCACCCAAAGTGTTTTGCATGTAGGTCAAACAAAACAACTTGGGTCTTCGTTCACATGTCTGACCTTCCCTCTCTGGGTTTTAGCAAATTGCACACAGGACTTTTTCATCACAACAGTTTTATACAGGCCACATTTGTGCACGCATGACTAACAGCTCTCAGGTTTCCTTAATACCTTCAATTTATGTCAAATGTTTTTAATGTGAAATATTTATGCCTCTTTCGACACCATCATTGGCCCGGTAAAGCTCATCATATAAACACACAAACACCAAAACAGACAGTAGTAAACCAAGATGGACTTTATTTTCATGTTATAACAATGTCATTAGTTATCTTGTTTCTATCTGTGCAGACATGTAGGTTCACGGTGGCAGTTGAAGTATAATTTACTCCAAATTTTCAGATGCGTGAAGGCAGGTTCTGCATTCCGACAAAGCCATGACATTAGTACTGTTCAAGCAGGTTCCCGTGTCTTTTAACGGGACGAGCGACCCAATTTGGGGCTAAAGTCTTGACAGCTAATTTACAGTTAATGACATCCTCCCGTTATATAAAAATGAGGGTTAAGGCTAAAAAAATGTTTTAGTTTGAGGTGTTAGGCAGATGAAATGTAACAAAATCCCTGATATCTGGCAAATGGCTGCGAGAAGGTTCTCCAGAGTGCAAAGCATGCCAAAGCTGCCTATAAAAATTCTACGGAGCACGCTGGACAGAGAAATTAAATGTGGCATCGCTCGTATTTATACTTGAGGGCGAATTGAGCTGCACAGCTGGAACATGTAAATAGATGACTGCACTTGAACTGAATTTATAGAGCAACTGGATCATGCAGCTAAGCCTTTCACTGCATATAGAGAATATACTTTTAACACTTTAGAATGCATCGTTTTTCTAGGACTTGTTTTTAACTGGCTTCTATAACAATAGCTAATAAAAATCTGTGTTATGTGTCTAATTCAGTGTTAATTCTACAAAGCTTCTACAATCAGTCATGCTTAACTATGCACCTTCCTTGTGTTAAACCTATTCAATAATGCCTCAATAGCAGAAAGAAACATTTCCCTTTATATTGGCAGCACCAGCATAATGAGACACAATCACAACTTTTCTTATCTGCCTTGTCCAGCAGTGGAGTATATTAAAAATATGACATCATGACACTTCACAATCACGTTCAGTTTTTGTGACATAAAGAAAAAAAGAAAAAAAAAGCCTAAAACTAAAAGCTTTCAAAAATACAGTCACATATGTATAACCCAGACAAAATGTGTAACTACTGTCAGTTAATTCCAAAATAAAACTTTGAGGACCCCTCATGAACATGACAAAGAAAAAAAAAAAAAGCTTCATATCATCTGTTTAAAGCAATTTATAGTGTCATCATATTTAACGTGTCAACTAAATGCTCACGACTTATAATGGCAAAGTTTTGCACAGACTCCTCTCCAACAAGGGACACCACCATAAACTAGAGGGCCCTTTTATTACAGTAAAACAGTAGCGTGTAAGTCTCATTATGACATCTGAAAGCTCATAAAATCCTGGTGTTCTTTGATGAATATCAAAAGTCCTGCAGAGAGATAGCGAGGATGACAGTACTTCTTACACAGCATTTATTTGTGTGCAACACATTGCCTCTTCATGAAAAATTGGCTTCTTCTTTTTTTTTTTTTCTCTAAGGTGAATAGAGATGAGCACTGTACATAAAGGGAAGATAATATAATGGGTCGATGCTCGTCAAGTCTGATAACTTGGTTAGATACCTGAGTAACTGTACCAACGGGGTGGAGCACAGAGAAGCATTAAGTGGAGGACTAGCCGTGTTTGTAGCTACATAACACAAAATGACAGTAGTATTGTTTTTTGCACAATGAAAAGATCAGTGACCGGTGGTTATTTCTATAGTATACAAGTGCAATGACAATGTGTGTGAAAGGAGGGGAATGGAAATCTAGCCCATGGGGTCCCAGAACACTGACTGTAAAACAGTAGCTCTCCAGTGTCTTAAAAATCTGTAAAATTATTTTTGAGTTTCAATTACTGAGGACAACTGAGACAATTGTTTGTTTTTTTTTGATTTCACATTATTTTGGGGTAGAGACAGTTACTGCCAACAGATAATCAATCTGCTGTGCCCTTTTGTGTTCACCAAGAAGCATTCTGTCTCAATTGCACATCTACTAAACAGTCTAACACAGAAAGGCCACTAAATACATGAAAGTACAGAAAAAAGAAGAAATCCAGTAGGGTGCATGAAGTACCTCTGAAATGAAGGAAAAGCCACTCTCCTAGATCGAAGAGTTTGCATCTCTGCTGAACAATAGCATGACGAGGAGAATGAAGCGTTTGAATAACAACGGTGATAATCATAACAGAATGACTACCAGTTTACAGTCAGAGTGTGGCGTCAGAGACTGTAAAGAAATTCCAGTATTCCATATGGGAGTGCTTTAAGTAGGCCGCCGGGTCCTGCTGTGCAGATCTATACCAGTAATGAAGGACAGCACATTGTAGCAGCTCAGCACACCAAAAGCCAAGAGGCACCGTACCACATTGTATCGCTTCCTTCTCAAAATGTGGGCTGTTTTGTTTTTAACTTTTTGTTTCCCTCATCTCCGTTGTTCATTTGTATCAAGTAACAAATCCTTTGTGGGTTCTTTTGTTCTCACTTGTATTTTGATCTCCCTGGTGTTCTCACATAGCATACTTCTGTGTCCATTCTCTTGCTAGTTTGTTGTATCTGGAAAAGCAAGCAACAGTTTAGATTGGTTTCAAGTTGGGATACTGTACTCTTTAAATCAGTGGTGTCCAAAAACCTCAAGTTAAAAGCACTTGCAGGTCCCAATAATGTCATTAAATTTTGTTTTGTTTTTTTAAATCGGGAAACGATTTTACAGTGAAATTTTTAATTGTTCCAACAATAAGCTGGAAATGCCATATTTTGTTGAAATGTTCAAAGTAGACTATTGAAAGCAATGGATACATTGTGGAGGCAAAGCATAAAATAGGTATCTTATATTTGCCTAATTAATTAATAAAATTTTTTTTAGAAAATTTCTTAGATGAATAGATCTGATCTAGAATTTATTTCTAAACGGTTTTCGACAAGAACAGAAAGCAGGTCACACTCTTTGCAAACACTCGCTGCATTTAGCCAGGTTTAATCCCTGGGTGCACCAAAGGCGTCATTTAAGTAAAACCAGCTAAGTAGTTATTGAACATATTAAATGAGAATGTGTCCAAGTGGTCAAAAGCCTCACAAAATTATTTCAAGGGCAGTAAATGACCCTTAGGACATACTTTGGACACAGCTGATTTAAAGTTTATTTCTCTAAAAACAAACAAAAAAAATCAATAAATCAGAATGCACTCACTTTTCCCTGTCAGCTTTGTATGTATGAGCAATCTCGGGAACCAGAGGGTCGTCTGGATTTGGATCACAAAGAAGGGAGCAGATAGACAATAACACTGTGGAGAAATAAATGAAAAGCTTAAAAGTTAGACAATGAATTTAATGACTGTCAACCTGCGAAAAAAGTCAATATTTAAAAAACACATCTATTCCAAAAATCACAACGTACAGAAGTCTAATCAGATTTTAGGCGTTAGCAGTCTACATGCAGACATGATGTTGATGCTAGCTTTCTTCCAGCCTCTCCATTGTGGTTGCTGCTTTAACTCAAATTGCTATAAATTTTTAGATAAGTATGCAGATGACCAGAGTCGACCTCCCTAGGTTGATCTTCTGAGATGAGATCTTCCTAGTACTAATTAAGCACAACCTTTAATGTAAATTTCCACCTCGAAATTATTTTCCCATAATCTTCTACTTTACACCATTAGTCAGCTGTTTTCGCTGTGAAGTCCACAAATGAGGTTTTTGCATAAATTACATTCACTGACATCAAAAGGTTCCTCCTCCGCCAGGACTGTAGCTGCTTTAGCTTCTGCGAACTGAGGGTGCAGATCGCAGCCGGCAAAACGGCAAACTACAGAATACGATTAAGAACTGTGAAATCAGAACAATGCAGCAATAACACCAGACTGTTCATGGCAGTTTTGACAACAGCCATAACTTTCACAGCCATTACTTGTGATTATTTCACATCGGCTGCATTCTAAAACTAAATTAAAACCACCGGAGGAGCTTTGTAATCACCGATTTTACAAAGACTAAAGGCTGAGTGGTGTCTCTGAGTCTCAGAGGAGCATTAACCAGCCAGACATGCAGCAGCAAATTCAGCTAATAAGACATAATCCTTGGGGTTGTGATAGTTTTATTATGTTAATATACAGTACTTTGGGTATATCATAAAATTAAAATATAACATTAACAGTTCAAACTGTTGAAAATATGGCTTCGATGAGAGCATTCATTTGTCCTGCTCCAGAAATACTTCTAGTGAACTTTACACTTCATTAATAACCATTTCTGTTTTGACAGCTGACTGCATTAATGTTTTAAATGTCATTAAGGGCTACATGACCTTAGACAAAGATAATATACGAGATAATTTTGGTGAATATTGTGATAATTTGGACTAGTTTGGTCCTGGTGCCTGTACTTTACAGAGATTAAAATATTCGGCTTATAAAACTACACTGCTTCCTGAAAATGGTTCCTCCAATGGAAAAGCATCTCTGAAAGAAAACTCATGTGTTGAAGCTGTTCAACAGTAATAGTATGAGGCCCAGACTGCTACTATCCTCTCTCACACACATCACTGCACATTACAGTAACTAAAGAGACACATAGACCTCCAGTCCAAATTTAATGGAGTTTCTTTTAGCAAAATGAAGATGTCAGAAATATCTACAAAGTTAAATGCATTTTGAATCCTACGTTTGAAGCAATAATTTGACCAAAAATCCATAATCTGTACACTTCAGCCAATTTAAAATTTCTATTTTGTCCAGCAAAAAGCTAGAAAAAAAGGTGGTCAAACTTTTCTGCCTCAAATATCCTCTTCGTCAATATATTGTCAAATATAGAAGTGACTTTGTAATATTCTACGTCCTCAATAGAACAGGTTAGAAATTTAGAAATTTGGCTTGTGAAAAGTAGAAATACAAAACACCTTGCAAAAACCTATACAATCACATTCTGTGACTGTAAAAAGTCAAAGTTATATTTGCAGGGAGAAAATAAAAAATATATAATTTTTTTACTAGCTTGCTACATAAAATACTTGGTGGTCTTTGTTGGTTTAAATATCCTATTTGCTACAAAACGTCAGAGAAAATGCATCAATCTCATCAATATTTTCAATTACTATATCACCCACTGCTACTTTTATCAGTAATAGTGATTCCTTTAGCAATTAACTGGTATTTACCTTTTGAGACTGTGAGTGCAGGTGACCACTGTGACCTCAGGATGTCCAGACAAATACTTCCATTGCTGTTGATATTAGGGTGGTATATTTTTGTTGTGAACGCAACCTGTGTCAAAACATGAGATATGAAAGCAGTCAATAACCATCTGCGTTCTACTAGTATTAATGAGTTAATCGTGCCAAACTGAAGTGTAAGACCTATGAAACAACTCTTACTTTTGGTGGTTTGAAGGGATAATCTGTTGGAAAGTGAATGGTGAGGAAAAAGACTCCACTCTGGTATGGACTGTCACTCTGGTGGCATAGAAACAGAAACAAAGTCAATAATAGCACTTCATATTTTAGCTGAAAGTTGGAAACAGAGGTACTTACTGGACCCATTATTGTTGCCTGCCAATGAAACACTATTTAGGAAAAAAAAATGATATAAATTAGATATAGTGATATAAAATTCAAAATACACAACAGAAAATATTTATTTTGTGCAACAAGGAATATGTAATTGAGACAATATCTTTTTAGCCAGGGAGTCCTGGTATTGGTATTATTATTATTACGCTTACCCATACGTCCATAACACAATACTTACAGTCATCACCGACCGGTCCAGCAGAACACTGGGCAGGAGGGTCCCTCTGCAGGTCGGACAGTTCCTTGAAGAAAGACAGTCACACATCTATTTAGCCTTGAATGTGTGAAACCATTTAAATGCATTTTATACAGGCTTCACAAACAAACTTGCAGTTTTATTAAACAACCTTTTACAGCTAATGATTCAACTATTATTACCGTAACATAAATGTACAATAAAAAAAAACAACAGTATTTTCTGTTTATTTTAAACCAGTCCATGTTTTAAGCTCACACTACATAGGAACAGTTTTTACAATGAGTGCAAACTTGCAGATATCGCCAACTTATCTCCATGACTGACGGTTCAAACTTAAGTACTTTTTAAGTAATTTGACTAACTGAGATTAGTCAGAACTTCTCTGTAGCATAAGTGGCAAAAGAAGTTGCAGCTGGACAATCTCAATATGAATGCAGCAGAAAAATATTTGTAAAAATGTTTAATATTGAAATATTATATAAGACAGTTGTTACAGCGCTTCCTTCATTCAACACCAACACTGAATTAGACATCTAATGTCTAATTAATAAATTAAAATGTATTAATTTTAAAACAACTACAACAAAGACCAAAGTGAGTTTTAGAATTGTTCAAATTTGTTTCCTAATACAGCTTAAAACTGTAGTTTTTTTGTTGTTGTTTTTCTTATCTAAGCTGCAGAACCTGGAAGGAATTTGTTAATAAGCACATTAGTATATTTAACAGTAAAAATGTGACCTTCTGGCTAAGGTTATTACAAGTCAATTCCCTAAGACTTATTCCAATTGTTTTTTTAAAAAAAGGCAAAACCCATCTTTTGGTTTTGATATAGAAGTCAAACTTATGCAACATCTTCCTTATGAAACATGGCAATCAGTTTAACACCTAAAAGTGTTGTTTGTAAGTAGTTCAAATTATCCAATGTGTCTCAAGTATAAGTAATACAAAACTTAATCAAAAACGTTTTTTTAAAAAAAAAATAAAAATAAAATCTCCTATCAGTAGAGAAATAAAACTATTAACCACAAATCCAACCCAACAAATAAACATATTAACACAATCAACACAGACAGCAAAACACTAGACTCTTAAGTAGAAATCAATCCTGTTATTTAACGTCACTTGAAAGGAAGCCTATTATAAAAATACACACCATAGCCTGCTCCAGTGGCCCATTTGCCATTCCATATATGGCAACACTGACTGTAGGGTTCAAATTTGGCAACCACAGTGCAGCTGTCATTCAGCGTGTAAATACACCATCCGCTGCAGCGTTAGAGAGAAACTAACAGGATTCTGACGCCTGAAAAGCGAGGAAATTATCCGGAAATCTTTGCCATGGCAACCAGTCAATCCAACGTCCCCACTTTATAAACGTGCCGATAAAAGCTAGCCAAACGTTAATCTGTGAACTGACTTCTGAACTACTTTTATTCCAACAGAAGGACAGGACACATTACAAAGTTTTAAAAAAAAAGAAAAGAAAAGAAAAGAAAACATTTCACACAAATAAGCAACAACATTTAAAAAGCGGTTCACGGATTCTTGTGGGCCAACATCACTGTAGCAATGCACCAACTGGGCCGGCGGTGGTCAACTCGCCTTTGTCTTTGAATTATTTTTTGAAAAACAGCCCAAAGAAACACAGCGTTGAGGCCAAATTTAACCGTAGAAATGTAACACCAAGATACCATATTTAAACAGCGAGCCATTTTAAAAAGAGAAACATCCACGACAATGTTTGACCGGTTATGAAAGCAAAACAAAATATACACTCACCTTCTGAATTCTTTTCAACGCCATTGCTCCAGTGGCTGGCTATGCTAGGTAGCCTGTCAGCTAACAGTTAGCACCTCAGACATACAATTAGGATTCTGTGGCCGCGTACTGATGAATTCAGCTCTGCCTTCAGTCAACAAATCACGTCTGAGATGCGGGGAGTATGTTCGTTTGGGCTAGAGCACAACTAGTGCGATAAACCGTGTGTCTTTTTTGTCGCTCTTACTTAAGACAGCAACAAAACATCCGGAGATATTTTAGCTGTGTGTGTCTGACTCCTCTTCGTGCTAAGCGAACAGTTGATATCGCGAGACCTATGTAACAAGGGTTCAAAGCAGTTTATATATATATATATATATATATATATATATATATATATCCTACAACTGTTAGGGTGTAATGTATAACAACAACAATAATAATAATAAAGCAATAAGCTAATTCTTTAAATAAAAAAGATTGAAGATTGAAGAAGTGAAAAAAAAGCTGATTGCATAAGTGTGCACATCCATTTCAACATTCAGTCTTCTTAGGACTCTGTTAGCATTCAATATCTTGACTTGGCAGTGTTTGCCTACTTCACCTTGTAAAAGATCTGTCTTAGTGTAAGGACGTCTCTTGTTTACAACCAACCTCAGGTGACCCCACAAATATTCTGCAATATTTAGTTTCGAATTAAGGGTACGCCAATTCAAAATCTTACTTTGCTGTGCTCAAGCTATTCTAAAAAAAGTGACTAAAAGTGATTGGCATTTGGAGGCGGTCATAATTTCACCCACCTTGACAAAGGTTTGTGATTATGGCCCAAAAGTTCCAGTTCAGGTTGGTCCACTATGGCAGACCATAACACATTCGCTCACAATTTTTTTTTTTAGGAGATTCTAGCAATACATGTTTTTTGTTTATCCTTTGGTAGAAAAGGCTTCTTTCTCTAAACCCTACTCTGAAGACCAGGTAAAGAGAAACAGATTGTTGCCACATGTAAACCAAAACAAGTTCACCTTGGAAATGTTCCTTCAGTGTATCTGCTCGTGTCTGGAGAGCTTGCCTGACCATTGTCTGTGTTGCGTTTCCTTCAATTTTGCAAAATGTTCAAATTTTTACACCACTCCTCATTTTCAGCTGTAAGATGTTTGAAGGTCACATCTGAAAAGAATAATTAATATTAAAATAAATAAAATAAAACAGACTTTTTAATTAGTCAGGTTATCTAATTTGTCCAATATTAAAATTTGTTGTTATTTTATCTCAATAATTTATGTGTGGGGGTAAAAAAAGGGAAAACTTGTTAGGAAATGTCAGAAAAACTTTGCTGGTACAGCTGAACTTTTTCTCAGGTCTGTAGTAGTCTAGAACTGATTAAGTGATTTGATAAATGTTTCATGGCAATAGCTAAACAAGATTCAAAACTATTTCTTTTACTTTTTGGTTAAAAAAAAAGAAAAATCAAGGTTTCAGTGTTGATTTGGTAATATTTATTACTGCATAATTTAAACTTTTAAAACTGTGCGGCTCTCGCATTGTTTCATGTAAGCACATGTATAATTTAAAAATAATTTCGCAGTTCTCTCAGACAATACTTTTCATGGGAGAGGTTTTCGTTTGCTTAAGACATTATGTATTCGGTGACTCCAGGTGTCCACAAGGTGTCACTATTTGAAAAGAACAAAAGTACAGAAATCACTCAACAAGCTTGAAGTATCATGAAGCTTTCACTTAAAAATATTTTTGCAAAGTTTATTTTTATTTTACTTTTAAACTGAAAACTCCTCGTCTCATTAGTGGGGAAAATTTGTGTTTTCAGATAATCTTTTTTTTTTTTTTTTTTTTTAAGTGGAGATGTGCATAACAATGGATCAGAGGCAATGAAAGTCAAACGGGTATATTATTTTCATGTATATAAAGAAAACAGGGGGTGGGGGGGAAGTCTTTGGAATTGTTCATTCAACACCCAATCACTGTAAAGGCATATTCATCTGAGTCAGCTGCATGCTCCAGTTTCTGCACGGCCTTGTCTCACAGAACCGCATGAGCTCCCCTTTATATGTTTTAAACAAGGGTGAAAAAAGACCTCTCATTATTTTAGAGAGTGTGCATGAATGGGACGTAGTGTTCATTCTTCTTAAATGGCTGATTCAGTGTCAGGTTGACGATCCTATCGTCAATGTGACACTGAGAGGGACCATTTTCCTTTGGAAAACTGAAGATTCCTTCGGATAATATCTTATTGTTTGCTCATCTCAGTGCTCTCAATGACCTGCCTGTCCTCGGGGCCTGCCAGTAATCAGATTCAGTGAGCAGCAGAGGTAGCAGTTTTGGTCTTGTGCAGCAGGGGCCTTGTGTTCTCAGTTTGTCTACTTGGAGAGGCCATTTATCAGCATGCGGTTTTCAGACAAAGTCAAGCCCACGCGTTGTTGTCTTTAAGCCTCAGTACACAAAGCCTCCCAGGGTTGCCCTACTGTAGCTCCCTCTGCAATCCCAAATTATGGCTCTTTGCTTTCCATTGCTTGTTTTAAACCAGCAGGGCTTGTAGCTGCCAGAAACAGCAGGGAAACAGCAGTGGAGATTAAAATGCTGCCTTGTAACATTTCAAGGAAATGTGTAATATTGTTTGTGTCTTTATGACTAAACATCTCTGAAATAGAGCGGGATTTCCCACCGTTGCCTAGTTGGTTTTAGTTTTAGTCGCAAAAATCTCGTATTATCCGAGGTTTAAATGTGTCAGAAAGAGCGACTATGTGAGGTTAGATGTTTTCTAAGGATTATAGTGGTGTAGTATTATCTGAAAGCACAGACTCAGCAGATTCCCGTGATCTGTCCTTTTGGTCACATGAAAGTTCAACTGTAAACGTTCCACTCACTGTGGAAATCATGCTAACACTGTGTCTGCGCCTCTGCACATTCACTTTAATAGCACTTCTTTTTTTTCTTTTTTTGCATAGTTGCCATGACAAAGCACATATGCTTGCTGTCATTTTCAAAATTAACTTAAATGGCTCCTGCTAATGTCTAAATTATCCAATAAAAGCACTGCCAATTAATGGCATGCACAAGCCTGGGCTCACAGTCCCCCCGAGGTGTCCTACCTTCGGTCAGTCTATTAGCTTTCTGAGGGCTCTCTTATGGAACAAAGATCCATTGTTCCGGTGTACTAAGAGATATTTGTTCACTCCTTGTATCAGTGGTCTTGATTTGATTATACACACAGGCAATATGTGCAAGCAGTGCTCATGTTTGCAGTGAAGTCAGCACTCTGCACAATCAAATAATTCTTGAGCTGAGCAACTGGAAAAAAGGGTCATTATGTATG
This sequence comes from Xiphophorus couchianus, assembly GCF_001444195.1. Classification (NCBI taxonomy): domain Eukaryota; kingdom Metazoa; phylum Chordata; class Actinopteri; order Cyprinodontiformes; family Poeciliidae; genus Xiphophorus; species Xiphophorus couchianus. The sequence continues at coordinate 22,273,385 of NC_040239.1, forward strand.
GAGCAATCAGAAGTTCATGGCTCATTTCCTTAGCTGTGATTTGATTTTGCTTGTCAGTGTTAAGGTGGCCTCTGACCTGGAAAGTTTCTGAGTTTTCGTTTTCCCTCAAGTGTTTATCTGTGCTTTCGTAACTTTCGTTGCAGGTAAGTTTAAAAGTCAAATCAAATATTAAAAGCAAATACTAGAGAGTTTGTCCATACGTCTGTGGCTTTCTCTAAGGCATCTAGACAAGTCAGCACACGAGTGAGAGCTTTTCTTATTTTGTTATAGTTTTTTTGGCTTGCAGGGCCAGTGTGATGTAATCATATAAACATTTATAGATTCAAGGATGTGCTTATTAAACGGTTTTAACAAGCATGCAAGGGATTTAGTTTTAATTACAAGAATAGGTTCTCACACTAAGACAAGCCTTTAAGCAACATTTTGCAACATCTTAGCTTGCTAGACAGACCGATAGATAGATAGATAGATAGATAGATAGATAGATAGATAGATAGATAGATAGATAGATAGATAGATAGATAGATGATAGAAATTTTCACAATTTGTCACTTAAAAAACATAAAGTAGATTTTTTAAAAATCTTTTGGATGATACAAAGAAGTGTGTTTTTTTACTGAATGTTTTACAAATGCAAAAAATATGATGTATATGCAAATTCTATGCGGGTTTGGAAAATGCACATTGGTCTAAACACAATACACCTACTATGAAACACGGTGGTGACAGGGTCATGCTGAGAGGACTCTGAAAGTTAACAATCTGTTTGGAGGCAAAAACAAAAATAATTTATACATTTCATGTAATGCAGGAAATTAAGGTAGCAAGGAGTTAAATACACACCCGTAGCTAAAGTGGAACCGTTTGAATTTAACCCCTTTGATGTTAGAATGGCCCAAAGTTCAGAGATAAAACTGGTTCAGAATTTTTGTCAAGACTTAAGCAAATTAGTTTTACAGACTCTCTCCATTCAATCTGACTTTCAAGTTTGTGTGCAAAAAGATATGAAAAACAAAAAACAAAATAAAAATTATAACATAATGTATTTTTCTGCAATTCTCTAACTGTGAGCCTGGTTTGTTTCATTTTTATTTTTTACTTCCCTTACTGTTCTCCTCCATATTGCCCATGCATGGCTCCATGTTGTCCAGCCTAGTTTCTCACTGCTCCGGTTGATTTAAACTTCAAATTATTGTCTAAAGATATTTACGAGTTTGGTTAGTGGCTATTTTCTAGAGTAGATATTTTCTTACAAGAGTGGCTAAGAGAAACGGACACTTCATATTTGAATCCCAGAGTATCAGGAAGCTGTAGATTGCTACGTGTCATGATATTCTCATATTCTGTTATTTGAATTTATTTGATGGTTAGAAGAACCAGTATTTTGTTTAGTAATAATTTTTTTAAACATGCTTTTTTTTATTAACTGAATACATGTTATTTTAAAATCTCAAGTCAAAACGTTTTGGTAAAAGCTGCATAGTTGTATCCTTGTACATAAACTGTTGAGTGTAACTAATGTACTTGCTTTTTCCATAAGAACGTCATCTTCCTGACACTTGAGAGTCAGTAATCTCAGTTATGGATTCTTTCTCTTAATTACATTTTCTTTTATTAATGATTGATTATTTTATTTCATGAAGGCTGAATAAATAATAATTAAAAAAAAGAGTCTGAAATCAGATCCAGCCTCCTTGCTCCAATCCCATCAGATCCACCCTCATCAGATGCACATCATGTGGAGCACAGGCATAACCACACATAGAGTCAGAAAGCAGCAGTAATCCATCTGGGGTTAAGCACTTATAGAGAAATCCCTGGGGCCCTCTGTGTCTCTGGGTTGCACCACACTTCTGGCAAGGTGATTGACAGCTCTGGAAACTGTTTTACTGTGCTGTTCTTGCACTGAGCAGTCTCCAGAGCGTAGGTAATAACTAGTGTGAAATGTTGACTAATACATTTTGCGGTGACTCTCCCTAATCAAATGTTTTCCAGCTGTTTGTGCTCTGATGATAAATTCAGGTTTTCCTAGTTTGCCGAGCTTCCTTGGGAGACAAAGGAGGGATTTCCTCTGAAACAGACAGGCAGTGGCAGCACCAACAAATGACTGGGTAAAGCCTTTTTTCTTTTTTTTTGTTTAATTTAAGGTTTTTACTAAATTTCAGTTCATGATTTACTCCAAACAAAATGTTTTTTTAAAAAAGGAAGAAGCGTGTGATAGCTGGGACAGCATGTACGCAGCGATAGAAAGAGTACAACTCAAAGCTAAATGATGCAAAAAAGTGTCAGTGTGGGTGTTAGGTGAAAGCAGAATATCCTTGTTATCTTTCTGCAAGTACTTGTGTTACAGCCAGAAACAAGCCCTCACACATGCACTTACTTCCATAAGAAAATATGAGACATTTGAGCACGTCTGCTGCAACAGAGTTCAGGTTTTAGAGCTGCCACCTGTCGTTTGACAGGATTTTACTGTGGAGAGGTGTGTGGTTAGTGTCTCTGATTGTGTGAGAAAGTAAGTGACTGGGGCATGGGGGGCAGGAGGGGCTGTCCATCCTGCTGCACAATAAACAGTTTGTTTCCCAGGAGCACCCCTCATGTTCCTGTTGTTGGCTCCATCAGCGCTCACTGGGAAACGTCCTGGCCTCTATTGTCCAAGAGGTCAGAGGTCACAGGATGCTCCTAAAGGCCCAAAAGGGGAGGTAAGAGGTTGGATAGTGAGGTCTGATAAAGAATGACACACTCACACACACACGCATAGTACGTTTCTCTATCTTTACTGGGATTTTGCATTGACTTCCATTCATTTTTCATTCATTTCTATAAGACATACCCTAAAACTAACCTAGACTCAATTCACACTTTAGTCCTAAACTTAACCCTTAACCAAAAAACAGCACCTCTCCTTTTGGGGCCCAGGCTCTAGGCCCCATAAGGAGCAGTCGGTCCTCACAATGTAGTATTTGTTGGAAAAATGATCCTTAGACTGTAGCAAAAACGAGGCCACACACTAACACACACACACCCACGCGCACATTTGCGCATATATGCACACTCACAAGCGCCAATTAAATCAAAACGCTGAAACAGCATCTTGTCACATCGCCTTTCATTACAAGTCCAAGTCATTATCAAGATTTTCAGGAAATGAATGAGAACAAAGCTCAGACTGACTGTTTCATACTAAACATCCTGACATTCCTCCGTTCATGTTTGGAGCTCTGCTCCTTATTTGCGTTCTCTGAATATCTTCGCAGGATGGCCTGCATGCTTTCCTGCAGAAAGCAAGCAAATCTTACCTAAGAGCCGAAGTGGCGAAATTGCACACATACTGTAACGTGCTTTTAACCACAGGTGGATTTGAAAATGTATTATTTATATGACATGGAAAGGTTGTTGAGGAGCTTTAGTAGAAGGTTTAAATTGTCCCATGTCTTATTGTGCAGAAAGAACAGGATGAGTAGATTCCTGTATTCCCTGGATAATCAAAGACATTTATCTGTTTAACAGAGCAAAGCGGAGCTTTCAGTAGAAATCCAGATGAGTCTTGCGTTGCAGCTTTGGTACTTATTTTTGCCATATCTTACAAACTACATCATCTCAGCAACAATGCTCTTCTTGGTCATGTTTGTACTTTTTTGTCTGATTTTATGTATTTTACATCAGGTAACGTTTTTCTTTTTTCTTTTTCCAGGAAATGCATAAGTGAAACTTAAGTTGGCCTTTTAGAGAAAGCGCACAAACGACATCATTTAAAAATTTAATAAATCTTTATTTGCATTTGCAAAAAGAATCAAATACATGTTTGCACCAAACTAGACCATCAATCTGACATGATTATTTCATTGGCCCGTAACATTGATTTGAATCCATTCAGCAACCCTTTGTTCCTTCAAACCAACAATAATTCAGATTCTGGAGGCATTTTAAAGCGTTTTATTAATTCTTTTGCAATTCTTTGCAATTTTGTCGACGATCAACAGATACAAGATTTATAACCAGCAGTAAGCCCTGTAGCAGCCTTCCCAGAATGTGGTGTAACTCTTTGACACGTCACCCAACTAGGATTTTAGAAAGCAGAAATTAAGTTATGAAGTTGAAAATATGTTGCAAGAATCTTAGTGACACAGAAAGAAATACTGTTAGTTAGTTAGTTAATCTGCCTAGTAACCAAGTAGGTTAGCACAAAGTAAGCTTGAAACAAGTTAGTTAATTACTTAGAGAAAAATAGGCTAGCATATAACAGAAAATGAAAGTACAAATAAACTTAGTGAGTCTGAAAGTTTGTTAGTCAAAAAAAAAAAGGAAGTTTGTGATTTACTGACCTGTTAATTAAGGTAGTAATTAAGTGACAATGAATATAAGAAACCAAGGTGGCAAGTAAGGGAGCAGGTTGTTCAAAGATATGTCAGCCATTTTGCTAGTGACTCTAACTTTGAAGGTGAAGAAAAAGTAAGTTTGTAAGTGAGACAGTATATAAGCCTGCAATTTAGTAATTCAGTTACCAGCTTAATGGGTAAGCAATACAATACATGAGTAATACAGTTATAAAGTAAAAATTAGGTTTTTCAGTAAGCCATGAAGTCTATGAGTAAACAAGTAAGTAATAAAGTTAGTTAGTTTTTAGTTAGGTATTTCTCAAAGGTCAATATTACAGAGATTCTTGTGCACCCAGCTGATAACCGGATGAAGGATAACTGAGGCCAAGGTTTCTTGTCTTGTGTGTAGGTAATTGTCTGAACAACACATGTGAAAAATGGTTTCTAAATATTAAATTACAGTCAGAAAAAAAATTCCTTTTGTTATTAATAAAGTCTAGATGTTTTCCTCAGCTTTTTCTGCAAACACAAACCAGGAAGCTTTCAGTGTCAAAAGCCCTTGTCCCTTGCCAGCCGACTGTGCAGATTCACCCACAGAATTTGTGTTTTGGGCATTACCTTTGACAACAGGAGCGCTCTGTGAGGACGTGTTGCACATCAGAGAGGTTTGCCTTCAGGGCTTCCTGCCAGGAAGTTTCTCCAGCATGACGTTTGCATTTTGAAAGCACCTAATTTAACTAGAGGTTTTGTCCAAAAAAAAAAAAAACCCCAAAAACACACAAGTAGTTTTATTACCTAAGTGTAAGCAAGCACTGAAATAAAACAGGTTTACAGCAGAACTAAATCCAGATGGTACGCTAATGTCACTGATATGCATTATCTCGACCCATCGCCAACTGGAGCCTATTTGCCAGGCGGACTGTGTCACTAAATATCCCGCCTCGCCTGACTCAAAAGCTCTTTCTGGGGGTTAAATTAGCAAAACAGTGAAAAGGCTCTGCCACTTTATGTTCCTTTAGAACTAGGGAGAACCAACGATGCATAGATACTGTTCTGGGTTTATGCTTATACCAAAATAAGTTGCAAGTGTGCAACAGAAATACTTTAAAGTACTTGAGTAGATCATTCAAGGACAATCAGTAGTTGTAGTAGTCCGTCTTCATGGAATTGTAGCATTGCAGTATTCATAGCCCTATTATTGCTGGAATAAAGACTTTTAGAGTCCACTGTAAGATGAGAAAGTGTTAAAGGTAACAAGAGAGACAAAAGACGCAGCACACTGGGATCTTCATTTTTCAACCACAGGCAATTATGAAAATAATGCTTCAAGTTTAGGTTACATGTTATGAATCTTCCTCGAGGCCCGACCCTCACCTTGCCTTGCCCTGTCAGATCGGGTTAGGAGTTAGACCGGCGCAGGGATGTGACAGCTGGAAATGGTTTGAGGATCTCTGGATAGTTTGTTTTCAGAGCACGCTGCGGGACTGGATGAAAGACATGCGTAAGTTGGCCCGTGGCTGCAATGCTTATGCGCCTCAAGGCAATAAAAGTGTTACTGTGAATTTGATCACTGTTTAATGCCTGCACTGCAGCACTATTAGCAAGTCCTAAGTGCTCGGCGTTAAAGTGTGACAGACGGATCCGAGCTGCGCAGGTATCTCGGTAGTGTGTGACTGTCCCAGCTAATTGGCCTCCTCTGTGTTTTGAGCACTTTGACCTATCGGGGATTCATTTCCTGGCCTGTTGTGTTCCTAAGTATGCAACAGGGGTTCTGGCATAATTCACACTCTCACTTCCCAATCCCTCTCAGATGGTGGGGTGCTTTTCCTCTCTTTATGACCAAATAAATCTGACTGGTGCTAAAGGAGAGAGAGAGAGAGAGAGAGAGAGAAAAAAACGGGATTAAAATTCCCCATTCGCTTTCTCGAGGAGCCCAGCTGCATTGCACTGTTTGTTTTCCACGGCGCTCAGAGCAGCTGCAGAGAGGTGGGCCAAATCAAAACAGCAAGGACGTATTTTTGTTGGCATGCGCTTTCCCATTCACTTAGCAATAATTGTATTGTGAAATTAGAAAGGAGCAACACAAGCTAGGATTAGTGTCACACGCTTAAAAGGTGCTTTAAGTGTAGCAGCTCCAAAAAACGGTGCTCATTGCCTTTTGTCAAAACAAAGTTCTCCCTCCTCATATGACACAATGCATCAGCACACACCGTGTTACAAAGCAGACCCCTTGGACACAAGAGCAAAGTTTGCAGATGAAGTAAGCTCCCCAGACCAACATTTATCACTGTTTACCTAAACTAAGATGATTCAAGCAACACACTGAAGCTATTTTAACAGTAACACATGAGTGGCAGCCAACTCGCACCGCAGGAGGAGAGGTGTCGATGTGCTCGGAGATAACGCCGGGAAGAAATGCGGTGCGGCAGGTAAGACATGTCAGAGAGCAATATTATCTGGGCTGATTCTCAACAAATGCCATCTGAATGTAAATGAGCGTGACTGCCCAGCAGGTTTATGACGGCTGTCTTGCTCAGCTTAATGTGATCTCTCCACACCTGCCGTGACCTTGCAGCAAACTCTGACAGAGAAAACAAGTCGGACTGTGCGCTTTGTTTGAATGACACAACTGCTCTTGCGCCATTTTGACTCATTGTGAGTGAGTGAGCTACGCTGAAAAGACTCGAAAGTGACGTTTTCGATACCTTCAGTCCCAAATTATTGCAAACCTTTCAATGAATTAGATGGTAATATTTAAAGGAAAGCTCAAACCTACAGTGAATGGAGAGGTAAGACTCGACCCCAATTCTAGACAATCCTTTGTAGAATCATATCACATTGGTCTTTGCAATGTTTTTTATTCACCAATGTTCTGTCAATATCAAAGTTAAATGTATTTGCAGTGTATAGCACATTTACAAACAACAAAAGCAGACCGACATGCTTCACAGTTTCACAAAAAACCCCAACTAAACTATACAATCAAATACAGAATAAAGCAGAGAATAGAAGATAGTAAAGCAAATAAAAGCCAAGCAAAACTTTTTAGTACCCCAAGGCTAGGGAGGAGTGATGGGTTTTTAAATGATTGTCTGGTTTGAGACTAAATTATGCAGAGATGGAGTAATTACATCACTTCTGAAGGAAAGTGGTTGGACTGTATTTTATTTAGGGGCATTAAACCCCTTGACTGTCAAGATGACTCTTCATGAACCCATTGACTTAAACATGTAAGCATCCAGAGGGTGACAGTTGAAGGGTTGAAGCTAATTGGGGTGAAGAAAAATGCACTCCACACTTCTCAGATTTTTCTGTTAAAAAAAAGAAAAAAAGAAAGCAGTTTTCTTTTTATTTGGAGTTTAAGTTTGTAATCTATAAAAATGTGAGATTTAAGTGAGATGAATACTTATGCAATTGAAAAGCAATATACTGACACTGACACAGCCAATACAAATCAATGTCATGAGTCCACCGCAAATATACAACGCTTTCCAGGATCCGTTTGTGCATTCCTTGCTGGACGCCATCGTCTACAGGTTGTAAAGAAGACGTTTTAAAACATCAACACTAATAATAAGCTATCCATGAGAAAAACTAAGCTGCTCTTGCGGACTGGGAATAGGTTTGTCTCCTCCTGTGGATACTCAAAGACAAAAACCAGCAAGAACACTAAAAATATGCAAAAAAGACTTGTGGTGCAGTTTCCCAAGGCTGGAGAAAGGAAATAGACTGACAGTTTCTCCCTGACCTCCTCACCAACCCCCTGTAACCTCCTAACAACCCCTTGGGGGATCCTGTCTCTATGCGTAAAACAGACATTCAGAAAGCGTCCTGGAAAGTTCAGAGCCACAAAAACAAGGGGATGTGAGGAAGTTCAATAAGCTCGAACAAGGAGGGCTCAGCCGGTAGATAATCTCAAGGCCACACAGCGCGGGCCTCCGGTCCTACAGGGATCCTGAAGATTTGCCATTGTTGCATTGAAAAATTAAACAGCTCCAGTGAGGTCAGCTGCGTTAAACCCACCTCTCTTCTTGAGTGTCTGCTCCGGGCCGCGATGTTGACATACAGGGCAGGTGCAGACGCCCCCCTTTTGCCCCCAGTCCATATCTGCATCAACTAGAACCCCCCACCCCTCCACCTTCAACCAGCATACACACACAAACACACACACACACATACCCCCACAAAGCTTGGATGTCACAAGACGGGGGTTAAATGGACAAAGACAAATCAACCATTTTCTTTAATATCTCTGCAACAATCAGTGCGGGGCTGCTGAGTTAACACAGGGCCCACAGAGATGAACACAAAGGGCTGGATTCTTCGGGCTCGAAGATGGCTATGGGAAATGGCATGGATGCCAGTGCTGATAAGTGACCGATGGGCTCAAGTTACTTCCAGCTGTCTGCTGCCATGCATGCCTCTCCAAAACGTATGGTTCGCACATAAATGCAAACTATTTCATTTACGTAACACTCATAAAGTAAACGCCGGACATATAAAAAAATAGAGAGAGAGAGAGAGAAAAAAAAATTTCAACACCCTCTGACTTGGGAAGGGTTTATATTGCAGGAATTAATCTCTAGTCCTCTGAGGAGGAACTCTGTTCTTCTTCAGCTGAGAAAACACAGACAGCTGAAAATTCGGACCTCGCTGGGGCAAAAGCTGGATCAATAAAATCCAGGGAATACTGGAAAACCTGGATGCAGCATGTGGAAAGAGTCTGACTCAGGTCTCCTGGATAATTATGCTAGTTTACATTGTTTGGCTGAACACAGTAAACAGTGTCCACAAGGACCTGTTGGCATTGTTGGCTCCGATTGTTTTTTTTCCTTTAACTATAAAAGCCAGATTTCCATACGGACACAGGAAAATGAAAATTACATTTCCCTTCCAGTGTTTAAAATGATGGGGAATTAAAGAGAAAATAAAATTGAGGCTGTAAAAGACTATTACTTTTTAACGCAGGCTGTATTTCTGAGCTGTAAACTTAGTTGCTCTCAAAAAAACCCAAAAAAAACCTAAGCAAAAAATAAAGAAAAAAACAGCGCCACTCTGCATTAGCATCACCTCAATACCAGTGAGGGCCTCTTCCTGTCCATTTGGAAAATATAAGTACATTTTCAAGCTGCTGCACACTCCAAAAGGAGAGTGCTTTTGGCAGGCTTTGAAGTTCTCGGAAATAATGCTGCTTAAAAGCATCCTCCACAACACAGAGAAACACGAACGTGTATTTCAGACAAGAGGTGAGAGTGAGCACTTCTTAGGAGCCATGTAAATCCCCACTAGAGGACTTGGGCTTAATGTGTTTTTTTCTTTTTCTTTCTTCTCTTTCTTGTTATGACGCTGTTGCACCCGTCCTATGAAGAGTATTGATTGCTTTTATGAAGGCTCATTATCATCATTCACTCATTATTTAGTCATCTTTCCAAAAGGAGACTCGGCAATCTCATAATCCCATAATGTGATCATTCAGAAATGTTCCATAGTTTTTCTTTTCTTTTGTCTTTTTCCGTGTGGCGGAAGAGCGCGTTTCTTTTCTGGTGAAACTTGGAGGGAGATACTGCAAATGCAACAAAACACCACCGCCGAGGAGAAGGGCAAGGATAAAACTTTGCATCACGGCCTTTTATTTTCCCTTCCTTGCACAGTTTAGTGTTTCAGCTACACCCTTTAGGCAGTAAAAACTGTCATCTAATCATATCCTCGTGCAGCCTAAAATGCCATATACGCCCATACCAGCCTGGAAAGGGGACCTTTCAGTGGATTAAAACGGATATGAGGTTATTTTTGTGAGATCCATGATTGCATGAGGCACTCCCACCAAGACTTAGTGTGATGACTGAGGAGGTGAGCTAATATGGTGTGGTGTTGATGCAAAAGGCGTTGTGTAAGTTCAGAAAATAGCTGCTGCCCTTCGACTGAATAAACAAATTTAAAGTTTCATGTGTTACAAATCTGTTGCTGCTGCAGTGGATATGAAACGGTGGCAGATACCTGCGGCCCAAACCCTGTCTTGGATAAAACAGGTGACCGATGGTGTTCTGCCTAAAGAAGAAAGCTTCTATAAAATAATTCCCCCTTGACGTTGAATTTACTTTGTCAGTTAAAAATAAAAAAGAGAGGTTACCATATTCGACTTTTAAAGTAACCTAGTATTCCTTGAATAGTTCACAACACTCACAATCAAACAAACTAAAGAATTTGGGGGGACATGAATGACAGCATGGTGTACAATACATGGAAATAAACACATTTATGTCCTCAGGAAAGGACTTCAGGTCAGTTTGCCCCTTCGGCCGGTGTGAGCTGCCATTTCATACCCGGATGTTTTTTCTAGTAAACAAAACACTTTGTACCCTTATGTCTTTTGCTAGGTTATAAATATTTTGAGTGAGAGGAAGAGAGGTAGAGAGGGAAAAAAAAAACTCCCTTAGATTTTTATTTAAATTAATTTAAACTGATTTAAATCATGTTACTACTTATTGTAGAAATAGGGAAACATTTGAAAATGGATGTTTTTCATTAAAATAATTTCAGGTCTCAATATTGCTTCCACAACTGCTGCTATTTTAGCCAGAAAGTATTAATAAGCAAACAAACCTATAATCTGCCCCTAGTGATGTCATCAAACCAGTACAAGGAGAACAGATTTTCTTTTACTTCTATATATATATATATATATATATATATATATATATATATATATATATATATATACATATATATATATATTTACTTTGAATTGTGTCAAATCCTATAAATGGCAGCCCATACTTCCTAATCAATCTGTTTTTGTATTGTCAGTGTTCACTGGTGAAGGAAAACATATTCTATTGAATTGCATCTTTAACTTCTTTGAGAGCCAGATTCTTAATGTTGAAATTGTATGAATATTCTTTCCTCATTTATTCTTTAATTTTCAAAGTAAAAGAGACAAATTAGGGGGGAAATATTCTGACTTGCCTGCTGGTTTAATAAAAGAACATGACTTCGACTTGCTTGAAGGGAGATCTAAATATCTTGAGCAGAAATTTAAGTCCAACACCAGAACATTTCTTATGCATCATTAGGTAATTTGACGGGCCGGGTTTGGCCAGACAGAACAAGCTGGACAGTCTGCCACAGATCTGAGGGAAGACGAGGAATCTCTTCAACCCCACTGAAATAGTGAGGGGAGAAGATGGGAATTAGTGCTGAATTAAGCACCACTTTGATTGGAAACTGATTGACCGACTGTTGGCAAAACATGAAAGGATGACCTTGAATTCTCAAAGGCGCACATGGATTGGCACATGGCCTCTCTCTCTCTCTCTTTCCTTCTCTCTCTGCCACATTCTGTCTTACACTCTTACCATCTACCAAACAGTAACACACACACACCCACCCCCACGCACGCCCACACACACATGCACTTACATACAAGCACTCTGCGATAGGAACACATTTCACATAGAAAAAAGGGAAAAAAAACCCACATACATGTGTGCTGGCACAAACACGGCTCCATCTCTGCTTTTTTCACACTTTCTTTTTTTAAGTGAGAAAAAAAAAAAAAATCCACACACAGTCACGTACGACATGCCAGAGAGCAACTTCAAAGTAAGGCAGATGCAGGGACAGCACCCTCTGAATAAATTTTCTGGCCACCAGTCGATCTGCCCCCAGGCTAAGATTGTGGCTGTTCGCATCTCCCTCCTGACCCCTCATCAGCTCACTGTTACATGCTATCTCCCTCCTAACACGGCTGTCTTACAGCGGATTGTTGGGATGCGGAGGCAGATATGGAAAGAAAACTAAGGAAGATATTTTGTCAAATCAGTTTTTCCCCCAAACTGTGTTAGTTTAGGGAAAGAGGTCAGATTTGGTTGATTTGATGAGCAAATCAGTGTGAGAGGCTTTATGCTAACACAGATCAACTATCTACTCAAGTAGACTAGCTCAGTGTGTTCCCAATGTAAACAAAAGGTCTGCATACAAATTCCTTCTGTTTTTGCTTTTGTCCACACTTGGATGTTTCAGATCATTAAAGAATTGTAATGTAATACAGAAAACAAATTTGAACTTCAAATACAATAGAAAAGCAAAGTCACTGACATCTGACCAGTCTGGTAATTGTTCCAAAGCCATTTGTAAAACTTCGGGATGTCAGTAAACCAAAATAAGAGTTTATATTACACAACTGGAGATGACATGCAGCTGTGTTGAACCTTCCTAAAAATGACGGGTCCACCAAAATGACCCCAGGAGCACATCGACCAAATCAACTAGGCGGTCGCAACACAAGAACAACCTCCGAAGCTCTCTTGCTGAAGTTAAGATCAGAGTACTGGATAAAGCAATCAAAGGAGACTGGGAAAAAATGGCTTCCATGGGAGAGTTTAAGGCCAAACTTAAACTCTCCCAAAAGCACAAAGCTCAGTCTCATAGGTACAAAAAGAAAACTTTTGAGAAAATGTTCCATAGAGAGAAAAGTGTAACTTTTTTGGAAGGTTTTTGTCCTGTTCTAATTTAAAATGAGTACAGCATTTAAGCAACTCACCATCAAAGTGAGAGTCAAACATAGAAGAGGAAATATTACTGTTTAGGGCTACTTTTACTTCTTCAATAACAGGATAACTCACCATAACTGATGGGATCAGGAATTTTGATGTCTTGCATGAAATCCTATAGGAGAAAGTCCAGCCATCTGCTGATCTGCACAGAGCCTTCAGTCCAATCACACTTTGGTTCTGCAGCAAGACAGACATCTAAAACTCAGTAGCATGCCTGCCTCTGAATACCTAAAAAATAAAACAAAATTAAGTTTGGGAGTGGCCTAGTCAAAGTCTGGATCCAGTGCTATTAATACCTAAATCCATCCGACGTGGCTGATTTAAAATATTTCATCCCCTGATGTCTGTTGTGTTACTAGGTTTAGGGGGGATTAGTTTTTCACATAGGGTTGGTTTGGATAGCTTTTTTCACCTTAATGAATGAAACCACAATTTGAAAACTGCTCCTTATTTTTAATCAGCTTATTTTGATCCAATATTAAAACTAATTTGAACATCTGACACATTTAAGTGTGACAAAAAAGAAAAAGCAGGATAAAAATATGTAAGTGGCACTTTTAACACTTTTTCACAGCACTCTTAAATGAAAACACACGACTTTCCCGCTGAATTTATGGACTAAATCAAAGACTTTGTGACTTTTTCATGACAGTAAGCCACTTTGAGAAGAGGAAATGTGTGCATTGTGAATCTGACCAAATGTACAAATTTCAGATAGAACTAAAAATGTATTTTGAGAATACGCAATATGGGAGATGTGGACTTCTAAGATGCTCCAGAAGCCTTTAATATGTTGAAACGTGTCATTTGAACAAAAGCAGCGAGTTCATGTGGTGAGATGTTCTTTCACAGGAATAAAACATTACACACAACCTGGATTATTTCTCACTGTACTGTTACAGTTGACAGAGAACAACAGTCTCCTTACAGCAGTGGAGCTTAATGGCTCGGTGCTTGAACACGTGTGCGTGTGTCGGCGTGTGTGTGTTGGGGTGTGTGTGTGTGAGAGAGAGAGAAAGAGGCAGAGAGGGGTCATTATTGTAGATATATTCCTGTTGAGCAGCTACTGCAACATGTTCTTATTTTTCTGTGTTTACTCGTTTTAATGCTTGATTTTATTTTATCAATCATTTATGAGGGCATGGTGCATGAGCACAGAATAAATGTAATTACACCTGCAGGGACATGAGTAGTGAATTTCAGTTCAGACACGTGATGTACTTAATAAAAATATATATGCATTTTCTTACATTCTGGAACATATGAACGCAAGGCTGTGGGTGAGTTTCAGTCAAAGGGGTTGCACTATAGAAGTGGGTGATGAAAACATTTGAATAATGCGCTTGTTATGTTCCATGCATACTGCGGACCCCCCTAAAAAGACACTGGTGTGTTGCCCCGAGGCCAAATATTCACCGGCGCGCACACATGCAAGCGCAACAATGTGTATTTCGGTGCACAAGCTAACCCCCCTATTACTAAAATTTATAAAAATTGCACACTATATGTTGCTTTTAACTGAATACAAATAGACACACAGAGCATCACACACACACACACACACACACACACACACACGCCAACACCCAGAAGGAATCTGGGGATCTAATGAGGCCCATGGAGACACTGCTGAATTGTCAGTCAACCTTCAGCTTGCTGACACGCAGTCAACAACATCAGTGGCTTCTTTTCTTAAACAAGAGCAGCCTGTCAGATGGCATCAGCAATAAAGAAAAGTACCAGGTCCACTGGCGTTGGGCTGAAATAGGTGAAGGCGTAATGAGGCAATATTCTAAGAATAATCAGAAAACTGCTAACTTGCTTGTGGTAAACCTTGGGAAAAGTTGCAGCGCTTCGGGATTGCACGTAATTCTTTTTTTAGAGCTTTAAAGTACATCTCTGACCCATTGTTATGATTAAGATTTATGTGCAGGTTACACCACAGGAACAAAACAAAGAGAGAGAGAGGAAAAAAAGTGTTGTAACTACTACTTCCCCCTGTCCTTCCAAGAGTGCTTGCAACACCAAGCCCACAATCCTGTTCCTCAAACGTCAACGTCTGTCTATGAGAGACGGACAGGAGGATCAGAGCGCAGCCGGCCTGAGGCATGAGAAACCCTGGCTGCTGCTTAGGGCCTCCAGGCCAGCAGGGGGCAGCCAAAAACCTCTCATGCAGAACATACTGTGAGACTGCTAATAAATTTGCTCTCAAGGTTTATGAACAGGCATTGGTCGGCAAAAATGGCAGAAACTGCGAGAAACTTTCCATTTTACTATTTCCGAGGTGTAAAATGCTTTTAATGAAATGACTGGAGTTTTTTTTATGCAGTGCTGTTTTTCCTCCAAGTGCTGGCTGAGTTATTACACAGCTAATGCCAGCTTGTTTTAGCAGAGAATGGATACAATAAATATGATGCACAACTGCTTGAAACCTAGCTGCTAATTATTCCATTTTTGTTATTTTTTCCATGTATCAAAACTAAAATAATAAATAAATGTTACACTCAATGTAACATTACTCTGTCTATAATTATATTATTAATAAAGAATACTGTTCAAACAAATGCTACTAAATCATGTTTTTGTTTACATTTTTGTGTAAATCCCATGACACAAACAAACAAAAAGTGTCTTACCGAAGGTTATTAAACCATAAGAATCTCAAAGCGTGCATGCCTTTTCATGACTAACAGGTATTTAAAAAACACTTTAATTCTTCAAAATTGTATTTTTGAAGATATTAAAGAATTGATAAAGTACAATTCGTACAAAAACGTACAGAGGAAAATTATAATAGTTTAAAAAGGGCTTGTTAGTCAGATTATAGCTCTGGGGCCCAATTCAGATTCTGCTTTGGACCCAATAAAAGACTTGCTCAAACTGGATCAGAGTCAGGCATCTTCTCCCACACAACATCTGCAGTCTGTTGATTTTCTTCCTTGTTTTATCTCTGGGCCATAATGGGAAGGGCTTAACCCAGGTGTTAGGGCATAGTGTCTTTCCCCATGCAACACAGACATGCAATTTGCAAAGTAGTGTGTAATTTTGAGTTTTATCACTAAAAACCCGGGCCAACACTGATGAAACAAACTGTGTTTAGCTGAATTTAACCAATAAAGCTGGAGTGTAGCAGTGTAAAGCAAAGGTTGTGAGTAAAAATGATATAAATAAATCATTTGATTCCTTTAAGTAATTTAACATTAGAAAAGGACTGACAATGGGGAGTCAGTGTGCACAGGACTTTCCTTATGGTTATCACAGTATGAGTCCATATGTAATATGGTTGCAAAACACTATTTACGGCTAAAAATCTAATAAGCAATGCAAAATGAATAATGCAGAGCTTAAGCAAAAACACATTGTATGATAAACTATGAATCTAGACTATTAAATGTGCAATATTCAAACACTACAGTTTATAAAATCAAACAAATATTCTATTCTAAACGTTTAAATAAAAAAATATTTAAACAACAACGTGAAGTGAAAAATCACAGGAACATTTGAGGCCTTTGCACAAATAATAGCCTGCTACAATTAGAAATATTTGCTCCACATGGCTGGATTTAGGGAGATGCTAAACCCTGGGCTGGAGACAGTTTAGGTGCCCTACTCATACAGGTTCCCAACAAGGTGGCATGTTTTCAAGAAATTTCTCAATAATCGCAAAAAAAACCTTTTTGCTGTCAGCAAAAAGTTAACTTAACATGGAAGTTGTTCATTTGAAAACAAACCAACTTAAGAGCAGTCTCTCATGAAAATGTTGTGATTTTAAATAGCTAAAATCTGCTAAAACGTCGCCACCAGTCTGACTAACTGCTAGCCCTCCTACTATATATATATATATATATTATATATATATATATATATATATAGTAGTGCACACATTTGACTTTAGATTTTTTTTTTTCCTACAGGTACTTCTGATAGTCACTTTAAAGAGACACCACTTCACAAAATATGAGATATCTCTTTAAGTGCAAATGAAATTCTTCTCAGGGCCCCTTTAAAATCTTGAGCCGCCCTGTTAATGAATAATAAGAGGAACCACCAAATAAGCATTATTATTATTATCATCATTACTATTATGTAGTTGTAGCCACTGTGCTTTTGCAAGTGTGTGTGTGTGTGTGTGTGTGTGTGTTAGGGGGCGGGAGTGGGTGGGGGTAGTAGGTGGGTTGAGGGTTAAGAATAGCTGATCTGCATGCTGCTGAATGAAGTGTCGGTTTTCAGCGCTCTAAACTCCTCCTCTACGGACGGGGCTGCTGCTTTCCTTCCACTCGAACAACCCAAGTAGTTTTTCGGAGCGCACTCTCCGGCAGCAATGTGGAGGGAAGGGGCGAACAGTTGAGCAGTTTTTCTTTTCCCCACTCCCACTTCTTTTTGAGTTCTCCTTTTTTCTCCCCCCCTCCCCTCCTCTAGTTTTGAACTTTGCGTGTTTTTTAATTTTTTTTATTTTATTTTTGGTCGTGGAGAGGGAACACAGCGCAACACTGTTCAATAAAGGGAAGGAAAGCAGCTCTGCGACGCGTGTTTTCTTTTTTTTTTCTCCCTGCTGTGTTTTTTTATTTTTTTACTTGAGCCATTGTTTCTCACGCATGGATATTAAGGAGATAAAGTCGGACGTGCTGTTTTCTCTTCGGTAGGGTTGTAGTTACTGCTAACTCTGTAAGGAGGAGAGCATTATTCCTATTCCTCAGGAGCACAAGAGCTAAAAAACAAACAAACAAACAAAAAAAAAACACGTACAGGGACCACAAGTTTGTCCGCAAGCTGCGAAAGAGGCGAAACTTTGCCAAGTTGCTGCGCATCCGGCCGCAGAAGCCAAACATTTATCGATATTTTTTTCCAACTTTTTCTTCTCTTTTTAACTGTGGATTATCATCACAAGCCTGGTCATGGATCACGGAACCAAGTTCAGAGGATGAAATGGGAGTTGTGAAACATGAACTATTGTAGTTAGTTGACTCCACCAGTGGCACGTTTTGGACTGTACACTGAGACAAGAAAAACTGCTTTTTGTGAGTGTGTGTCTGTGAGTGTGTGTGTGTGTGTTTTTCTCCTTCCTTCCTTTTCGATCCTTTCCACTCGGGTGCCAAAATGCCACAGCTGAACGGAGGCGGCGGGGACGATCTGGGGGCCAACGATGAAATGATCTCGTTCAAAGACGAAGGGGAGCAGGAGGAGAAGATCTCCGAAAACGTCTCCGCGGAGAGGGACCTGGATGACGTGAAGTCCTCCTTAGTGAACGAGTCGGAAAACAACAGCAGCTCGTCAGACTCGGAGGTAAAAAACACCCAAAACAAACAAACAACAACGAAGAAAAAACGTTTGCAAAATTGAAAAGAAAGTCGCTTGCCAACAGGAATGGGGGGAGTTTTAATCCATATGCATGCATGTCCTCCCTTTCTGCAGCAGGCAGAGAGGCGCCCCCAAACCAGACCCGACTCAGAAAGTTATGAGAAAACAAGAGATTACTTCGGTGAAGGTAAAAAAAACAAACAACATTCAAGATTCCCTTTATTTGTCTTTTTAAGTTATGAAAAAAAAAGTGAGAAAATGTGTCGCTTTTGCCTCAGCAAACCCTTAAGTTTTTTCCTTTTCCTCTGCAGCACTGAGAAGACAGCAAGATGGTGGCTTTTTTAAGAGCCCTCACTATCCAGGCTACCAGTTTCTTATGTTTCCTGACCTCACCAATCCATACCTGTCCAATAGTTCGCTGTCTCCCAGTGCAAGAACGGTAAGTTTCCCCTCATGGGATATTGTGCTCTCTGTGCTCATGCATTCTCTCAATTCTGTCATTCTCTGCAAAAAAAGAGAGAGAAAAAAAGAGGAAAAACAACTTTGGCCGTGCGTGAAAGTTCCTTGTGCACTGCCAGACCGCCATATTCCCTCCAAGTGGCCTCTCAAGGAGCAGTACTAACTACCTCTTTGTTCTTTTAGGGGGTATAAATTTCTCCCTGCCACCCACTCTTTGCAAAGCCTTGCATTTGAACTTCTTGTTATGTGTGGAACTCAGATTTATTTATTTATTTTTATTTTGAAAAAAATAATAATACCCCCCCGCCCCTAAAAAACCCCATTTATTTTCCAAACAGCCTTGCCTTAATATGTAAGTTTTAATTTTTTCTTACATTTCAGATCAGAGATGATCTCCTTTCGATTTCTATTGCAGAAATCCTTGACAACTCAGAAAAGCCCTTTGTACAGAAGTTGTTCTTGTACCTGTGTCCTGCAGTGGCAGCAGCATAAAATCTCGCAGTCCCGGGCTGCAGCTCCCGGTGCAAGACGTTTTCCAGAGACTTTCGGTGTCCAGATAAGGCTGAGAGTCTCGAGCAAAGTGTTATTGACGCAGGGTTCGCTGAGCTGCGTTTACTTGTTGCATGATGGTGTCGCGCTGTTTGTTTGCAGAGGTTTTAAACCGATTATTGCATTAGTTTGTCTGCAACATTTGTGCTTGATGTGTAGTTTTTTTTTTTTTTTTAAGTGACTGGACATGCAGCAAGTTTGGAAGGAATGCTGCCTCCAAACATTTGGGGTTTATTAGACAAATTCTAACTTGGAGCTGCGCAAACTTCCTTGGGATAATCCCTGTGTTCCTCTGAGCTTGTCCGACTCCACCCCCCCCACAATCCCTCCTCGTTCCTCCACCAACCTTGTCACATCCCCTCCCCAAAAAAAACGAGTACTTTCGTTAAAGCCTGGCAGGCATCTGACTGAAGAGACACCCCGCCAGCCCCATCCCCACCCCTCTGTCTCCCTTTTCACTGTTTCAGGCCCACTCACATCGCCTCCCCTCACCTTCCATTCAATTAGAAAGGCGTTAGTTGACCATTGTTATTCTGAGCGGCCTTGATGGCTTCATTGGAGGTCTCCATTGGGGCTCATTAACTAAATGGCTGCCTCTGCTCGGACCATGTGACGCGTAGTTGTCTCTGTGTTGTTGGTTTTAGAGTTTTAGAGGAATACCAGCAAACAGCTCCGATTAAGAGCTGAGCAATATTTTTTTCTCCCCCTGTACTATGTTCCCACCACCTTTTTTTTTTTTTTTTTGAGAAGTTCAGCCTTTTGGTCATTAAACTCTGGATCACATCTTGTAGGGCAGCTAAAATCCATCCATCCAAGTGGGCAGATATATATTTTTTTCAGACAGAACATCAATACACATCATCTGAATTATAAAGGCTCTCAAATATTGCAGCCAAGCAGTTTTTTTTCTTTTTTTGCAGCTGCAGTATTACAGGCTTTAATATGGTGATGATGGCTGTGGTTTGATCTGTGGTTATCATAAATTATAGAGATAAGTGCTCAAATCTTACTCTTAATCTAGATCTGTTGTGTGTTATTTTCTGAAAGCTTTACTTCTCACCTTATTTCCATTTATTTTGGGGCTGATTCCTTTTTGGACGAGATGATTTATGATTTAAAACATCTTGAGAGCTCCTGGTCAAATTAAAATAACTATAAACCGTCTTGTACTGGGAGCTAATATTTATTGGAGACATGTAACCCAGGCTTTCCTAAAGCAGATTGCATAGAATATAAAATAAATGAATGAATGGTTGTCAAAGTATGAATTTACACATGATTGATATGAAATCTCCATGGCGAGCATCTTCTACTCGTGTTTGAAAAGACTAAAACTATGAAATGATGAAGGGTTGACACGCACCACCATCTGTTTCTATTGATTTCTTGACTGAAGATTTGCTGTGGAATCTGACATATTATAACCTCTGATCAAGTCAACAAAAGCTGCTCTTGGTGGATATTGTTTACAAGGTCTCAGCAGTGTGTTAAAGCGCCATAAAAAGTCTCATATTGTGAATATGACATGTTTTTATTTATTTGCCGAGAAATGCAGTTCATGCATTTATTTATGTTTGAGAAAATCGGGTGTTATTTTCTGCTTTGGCGAATCAACAAAGCCTAGTAGACAGCCGAACCCTCGAGTCTTGCATCCAAAAGTATAAATTTCAAGCCTTAGAAAGTCTCACATATGCAATATATTCTGTAAAATGTCTTATGATACAACAAAATGTTGTTCTTTTAATCATTTATAGGTCCGTCTGTCACTTCTTTTTATGGTATATAATTATTTAGATAGAAATACAGTAAGGCATTAATGTCTTACTTTTTTTTCTACGTTAGCATCGGAAAATCTGGTGTTATTTGACAAATTTGCAAGGTCGAGGCAGTCGTTGATCCTTTCAGAACCAGGTTTTCCAATATACATGACGAATTTTAGGCCTTAAAATGTATCTTAATATGCTAGGTTTTCCAAAATACCTCCAAGTGATCATTTGGGAGTGTATTATATTTGTAGTTATTCCTTGCACCTCCATGGTTTTTCATACTGCATCAATGTTGTTATTCACTGAGAAATGTAATGAAGGGATTACTTTGTTGCATTTGTTGTAAGTTTGGTGTCTGAAAACGGATTCTTTGGTCTTGATTTACATCACATATTACTTTTTAATTAAGTTCTAAAGTTAACTTATCTGGGTTGTTTTTTTTGAAAATCATTTAATTCATGAAAGTGCGCAAACTTTTCAACAATAGTTGCATTCAACAAACTTCCATAAATCCAGTATTTATGGGAGGCACATAGCCACATTTTCTTGTCATAAACTATATTTACAGCGTAGAAACATGATAAATCATTTCCTGACCCCGCAGTTAGTCAGTTGGTTATAAAAATGACCGAAACGACATAAGTGTAAAATAGGGAAGGGGCAAAATGAGCATCACGACAATATTTTGCTCTTTTTGTGGATTGCTTCTAAGGAAACCTTGTTTGATTACAGTGTTTGGGTCTAAAACAGGGAGAAACAACTCTATCCCAAACTGATGGAGAAATGTTACTAATCTATCCTTATCTCAGTCTATCTCTTTGTTTTTGTGTGTGTGTGTGTGTAAGCCTCTCACTTCCTCGTGTTTGCGTTGGCTAAAGCAAAGTTTAAATTAAAACAGCCATCTTTGTAGCTTCAGGCAACGCAGTGAATAATTAGAGTCTTTTCTAGACGTATAATCCTCCATATTTAAAAAAAGAGAAAGAAAATGAGGTCAATGGGACAGAATGCGCTGACTGTGTCAATCATCGCTGTGGCAGAAAACAAGCAGGCAGACAATGGCTGGCATACTTAGCGGTCGTCTTGAGGTCTCCATATTGCCCTGCCCTCATGGCTTAGTGTGAATGCAATGCAGTGAGTGTGATTGATGAGAGGCTCATGTTGGGACCTTTTTAGACTCGCATTCTGGGCGCTGGGGGCTGTTCAGACCTGCGGATCTCCGTCGTCTTCGTCGCAGTCCGATCCGGCTGCTGATATTTTACAAGTTGTCCTGCACCAGCACGTCTGTCCGGTGGCTCACTTAAGCCTGCTGAGCTCCACGCTTAAACTTATCGCCGCATCACCACTCTTGTTTGTGAAAAATGCGGAGATTAGCTGGAGAGATGGGTGCAAACAATCCTGGCGCTTGGCAAACACTTTATGGTATTGCATGGCTTGGAAAACCCTGCTGGGACGGAGAGGTTTGTTTTATAGGCTTCGGGTGGTATGCGGTTGTACTTGTACTGCGTGAGACGCATTAAAAGTTGCGTCTGTCAACCAGACTGTATGATTTATAGCAGGGAGCAAAATCCCAAGTTTTTTTCTATTTTTTTTATTCAAGGTGGGGACTGATACTTTTTTTTACAGCTTTGAGTAAATAATGTCGAATTGCATGACTCCCATTTGTTTTCATATATATATTCTGCATGTATGTGCTCGCATCTCGTCCTCTCTTACGGGTTTTCTGGTATCGTCGCATGTATGCCATGCATGCAGCAAACACAACAAACTCGAGCTGTTGCTCAAGAGTCGTCACGCAGTAATTTCACTCAAGAATGCGCTACACGATAAAGGATTTAAAGTCCCCAACTTGATGAAAAAATCTGGATGTGGCAACCCTATCACGAGTAATGAGAGAAAGGCCTACATGGGATCAGCACAGAGTTCCCCCGAGGGCCAAGCATAACTGATTTAAAGCCTGCTCAGAGCTGACATTCCGCTGTAATCCACCGAGAGCTGAGGAGGAGGTTTTATGTTTGCAGAGATGTTCCACCAGACTCCTGCCTGCTGTGCAGCTTTTTTTTTTTCTTCTTCTCCTCCTCTCCTTCCCCCCTTCTACAAACTCAGCTCGATAAATCCGGCTCATTGTTCCAGCAGTAAACGGGCTAGTGCCAGATTTAATTGATGAACTCGCACCCCCGTCGGACGCCACCTCTCGCCACCTCCGGCGTCACTTTTCGATAACTCCGCCGGCCACGCTGTCGTCATCATCGCCGCCACTCGAGAGCGAAATACCTCTTGTGTGCGAGAGGTGGCAAGTGGGCAAGAGCGAGGCGCGCCACTCAAACATATCTTCATCAAATAACGCGGTGGGACGCTCAAACTCCCGAGCATGATTGTTGAATAGGAAACTGTTTGAGATTGGGATATGAATAGGAAAGGCTTGTATAAGTCTGAACTTGTCAGTGGCTGCGATTGCATGCCTCTCTTGACTTTTTTTTCCTTCGTCTTTCCATTCTTTCTGCTGCTTTTGGTGCTTAAAACGAGCAGACAAAGAAAAGTCAACACAGACATTGTCCAGCCGAAGAAAAGGGCCTCTCCTTGCATAAGCAAAGCCAGGTTGTGTGGAGGTGTCTTTTCATCAGGTGGCTCACTTGGCATTTCACTCACCTTGCTGTGTGTATGGGTGTGTGTGTGTGTGTGTTCAAGAATGAGCAAACATGCAGCCATGCGTGCTGTATGTTTGTCTGTAAGTGCCGGAGTATGAGGGAGGAGGAGGAGGGGTGTGCGTTCAGGTGAGGCTGTGTGGACATTTTGCAACAGAGGGGACAGTGTGCGCCGCTCACGTTCTGACAGCCGTCTGTGTTGTATTCCTGAATCTCAAATATTTTTTCAGCCAAGCGCTATGTCAACAGAGCTAGCGTTTCTGACTAGGTTTTTAGTTTTGAAAGGAGTTTTCCTTCAAAGGCAAACACTTCCACAGCAGTCTGGTGGCTCTCTTCAATTAGAAGCAGAAACGCCGAGAGCTCTCGGCCTGCAGTGATTAATTTCGATAATGATCTTTTATGCTCAGGCTTGGAAAGTAAAGAGAAACAGGTGATTACAGTCTAAATAGTTACATAGCTCCACCACTTTTTATATGCTCGTGGGCAATTGAGATCAGATGTAATTAGTGCGAACACAAACCAAAGCTGCTTTTAGCCTCTCCTGCAAGCCTTTCATTTTGGCTGTTACGCGAACATGCATCTCCCATTTGCATTTCCTTTTCATCACAGATGCCCATGCTCACTTCCTAACCTCGCTTACACAGATCTGTGTGAAATGGTGTCAGTCCTGGTCTGCATCCTTCCCTCTCTGGTCTCTGTGGAAGGCTTTAGCTGGCGTCAATTCCTCCCTGCTACGCCATAGCCTGCTAGCTCGCTACCTAACCCACCCACTCGCCCGCTTGGCATTAGAAATTCTGTTTATAGCGCTCTCTGGCTTCTCGAGCGCTGGGCCCATCAGGAGCATCTCTGCACCCTTTGAGGAAAGGATAACCAACATCTCCCCTCTCTAGCCGCAGACTCCCCATGTTCAGTGACATCAATGAATCCCTTTGATGTGCCAAGATGAATATATGTGTGCAAATGTTTTTTTTTTTCCCTTCTTTTTTAAAAATCAATTTATGTGTTTTTTCGGATTCGCTATGTTTGGCCCGGGCTGCTGCTGGCTTTGGTGCATTGCTTTTCCCCTCGAACACTCGGGCAAACTTATGTTTGAGTTCAAAGACTTGGCGGGTGAAGGTGAACACCTCCAACGCACCTGAACTCACTCCAGAGTCTGAAGTTTTACAGTCCCAAAACAGATTCGAGATATGTTATTGACCTCGTTTCTGCGGCCTAACAACAACAACAAAAAACCCAAAAAACTCCTGTTGCAAACTTAAAGATCTGAGTGTTGCAGTGAACACAGAACTTGTAGCTGTTTATCGAGGAAACTGTTGGTCATGCCCACACATGTTCTGACTGCTTCGCAGCACTTACAATCTGCAGAGGATAACAATCACTGCAGGTTTGGTTGCACTTAAAGACACCAATGGATTAATTCATAGAAACTAAAGCTTGCTCTCTTATGCTCGACAGATGCCAATCTATAAAAAGAAACTTTCATGGGGAGTTTCATCGCTGTAAGAGGTTGGGGATGGATTTGTGTATGGCGCATTTTGTGAATACCAGTATAGTCCTGTCTGTGCTGTGGTATTAACCCAGAGTCCTGGTGCAAATGGTGAGGACAGAGCCCCTGGAATGGTCGGAATAGTCAGACTCAATCAGATGTGTAACCACACTCAAAAAAAGCCAGGGTTTCTATTTGTAGCTAATACCCCTGAAAACTCCTTTAACACAAAATGTACAAATTGATGAATCATTTTAAAAATGACAACCTATTTTGAATTGAATGTCTTTAACGTTCATGTCATACATTCGAATAAGTCTCACTGCAATGTAGGTAAACTGAAAAAAGTCAGTAAAAGGTTGAGTTTGTAGAGCTGTAAAATGTTATAAAGTAGAAACAAGAGATAATAAATCAATCAGTCATTTATTTCGGTTACGCTTTACACAACCACAGAGTTGGTGACCAAAGCGCTTCACAAAGTCAGTATGAAGAAAACATGTCAGTAGGTTAAGACCTTTTAAAAGAAATGATAGAGAACAAAACAACATAGTTTAATTCTATGTTTAGCTCCATCAATAAAGTTAAAAAAGGAAAATTAAGAACTTTTGAAGCAGCGTTCGTGTAAAAAGTTTCTCAGTAGGTAACATCTTTTGCTTTGGGTAACTCTCTGGTTGTCTCTTATTTTGTAAAAAATAACCTTAAGGTTACAGCTAACTCTGAGCACACTAACAGCTAGCCTACTCCCAAAGGCTAAAGCTAAAATCTGACCTCATTTTGACAAATGTGTAATCAAAGCAAACTTTTACTGTCTTAAAAAAACTTTCTGGTCTCAAATATATCTTACCAGTTTATGGAAATGCTATTCAATCATTGTCTTGTTTATATTAGATGGTTTATTAGTTGCAGAGAAAATGAAAGTTGTGTCCACCACAACTTTCATTTTCATTTTGCCGAGAATAGAATATGTAAAGCGTTTCAGGTTAGAAAAAATTTGATAGTAAAGTCAAATTTTGCAATTTTGATCATTTTAAAAACACTATCTTTAGCATTGAAGAACAACTAACATGTATTTATACAAAATGATGACACTTTCGGAGATAAAGTAAGACCGATGTTAATCTGAATAAAACTGTCTTAGAAATTTTGAACAAAGTTCTTACGCAAAGTGCGTCCTTAGATTTGTTATTTGTTTTATAAAGTGACTGTGTGCTTGATTCATACCAGTAAACCATAATGTACAAATCACCGAATTAAATGTTTTCTCCCATAATTGTACCATAGGTTTTTAAGCTTCGTTCTATTAAAATGTTTGGGAAGAAAACTCACAGAAAAACTCTTTAACAGGGTTTCATCAGTCTGGTATTCCAACCAGCTGTTTTCAGTTTAAGCTCTGCAGGCAGCAGGAGAGGAAGAGGGAGAGAAAGAGCGAGAAAGGAGAAAGCAGGAGGAGAGATTGTTGATGAGATGTGGTGGTGGGAGCATAAACTAGGGCAGATACGGGTGCTGCTATTCGTTCCCCCTGCTATCCCAAGGTGGGCCTGCTTCCAGACCTTGAGGCATTCACTTATCAGAGGGATTTCTGTCTCCCACAGAGCACAGTTTCTCCTCTGTAGACCACAATGCCTCGCCGTTACCTTTACAGTAAGAGTCCAATCTAGAGACGGCAGCAGGATATCAGATCGTGCCCATGTAGCATCAGCAGTCCTCTAAGATTTACATCAGGCTCAGGTCACGCTTGGGGCAAGCGGTCTGCTAAAGGCCATGTAGAACAGTACATGAGTCGTATCAGGGAGGCTGCAGTGGCCATACTAAATTAAGAAGTGGATGGATATCTGTCCAGGATGAGGTTAGCTGGCAGCGAGCAGGGCAGCTGTTCTTCTTGTTGAAGTTATAAATCAGCTTTGTTACTTTTCTCTCAATTTGTTCTTGTGATGGAACAACATTTTTGAGGCCCCTGTCCCCCTTACATGCCTGTCACAACAATTAGACCTCCACATGCAAAATGGATTTAAAAAATATATATTTTCTTGAATGCTTAAATTGTGCTAGGCTTTGGTTAAGCAGGTTATATATATATATATATATATATATATATATATATATATATATGCATTCTTTACATGTTTTCAGTTGCTGGATTTGTTTTTTCTTTTTTTTGTGTGTTTTAGCTCCACAACTATTAGAACTTCAAGTAGCGGATGAGACTCACTCACCATCTGCAATATCTATTCTCTGAGTCTAAAAACACATGCAGTGCATGTAACAGATCTTATGTCTGACTGCATAAATCTTGAAGGCTGCCAAGGGGAATTTTCCATGTTTAATACATTCATATAAGTAGGACACATGTTACTCTGTGCTTGCTTTGATGTTGAAGTTGGTGTTGAATATAACAGAAAAATACGAGTTGAAGAAAGATGAGCTTAAAAGATTTATCAACTATGCTACATAACTGATTGGTTATAAATAATTCAGGTGCTTTGAATGTGTCGCTTTGGCTCGTCAACAAAATTAATATTTTGTCATGAACTTAATCAGTTGAGATTTAGCAATACACTTAGCTTACAATACCATGTGAAGACAACCAATGATTTTATCAATATTTTCTGGCTTCTTAATTCTTGGGTTGCCCTAAGGCCAAAAAATATGTGAAAATGCGAGGCTTTCAATGTTTAAAAGGATGGAATGGATATTTAATAAACCTTAAGATGTGTTTTGAACAATATGTCAACTGAAGAATAATCTTTTTCAGGTTTGACCACATACATTATTTTAGATTATTAATTAGAGATTAAGCTGCACAAAGGATTGAATTGCAGTAATCACCACAATATCAATGCATTTTTTGCAAAAACCATAACTATTTGGATACAAATTTATTTGGTTCTTATATTTTAGGTTTTCTTGATACAACACTCTACAGAGCTAGAATGGATTTTCTTATTTGCGTCCTTTCTACACTTGTTGCTCACACATTATGTGGTGCAAAAGATCTTGAAAAGTGTTAGGATTATTGTGTTAAATAAAATAAAAGAGAGAAAAATAAAAAAAACGTTTTTGGCAGTTTCAATTAATTTTGTAATATTCAACAATATTGCCATCGCAATATTGTGGAGTCGTATTAGGGATCAAATGTTTACCGGATTACATATAGCTTAGCGCCAATAACTCTACAGGCAATGTCATCAGTGGCTAACGATTAGCCAGTCATTGTAGCCTTGCAACCTTTTTGTGCCTCATATTATATAGGAATTATTCTGCAAGCTGAAAGTGAGCAGAAAAAGTCCAGACTAATATAGACTAACATTAGAAATCTGCTTAAAAGAATCCATCGGTTTTCATTACCGATAGATTTTTATCACCATTAGCCTCAAACAGTTCGCCAGTAAAGGTACCTTTACAGATCAATAAGCATTTTAATTGTTATCAAATGCAGTTCAGTCTCATTAAAATAAAGTGAAGTAACCTTCGTGTGGATAGGAAGATATGGAGGAGATGACAGCATGAGCGTCATTAGCAGCTAACAGCTAGCTAGTCAACTAATTGTCTGTCCCCTGCTCAACAAGTCATTCAAATAATATTACAAAGTACCAGAGATAGGTTTTAACCAAACACAAAAGGAACTATTTACTGAAATGTTTGCATGTGTAAAGAAAAACTGGTGTTTTTACTTCTGTCAGATTATTAGTAAGCTCAAAGAACTGCATGAAAGTACTTGATTAATGTGTTATTGGAACAAAACTGGCCAGAGATCTTAGTTTTGATGCAATTAATGAACTTGGGGGGGAATACAGATTTTTCAGTATCTTACCTGTCGATCCCCAGTCAGAGGAGATCAAGGGAAAGTTGGCTGATTTGGATCTTTGGTCTATTGATTGGTGCATCTCCACTCACGTTAGTTTGCACTTACTTAATCAGACAGAGTGACTTACTGACAGAATCTTAGTAGAGCTTTGCAATACATAGGTGTTGTGACGTTTTTAATATTGCAAGATCTCGTGCTTGCAATATGTGCTAGAAAAGCTTGTTTAAAACACACAAGAGGTTTTCCCATGAAATCAGGCCTAATGATGGTGAAAGAATCCATCTTCTGGTGCCCCTTCCTCTGTCCCGTTAGCCTCATAAACCAATTGTACGAGTTAAGAAGTCACAATGTTCTGCAGACCATCAAATTTGATTAAAGCCGAGCAAAGGCGTGAGTCATCTAAAATGTGTAGGCTCCTTATTTCGGAACCAACTTGTGGATCCTGTTAGAGAAAGCAGCCGAAGCAGCAGAAGCCTGTGACGGACTGAGGTTTTTCTTTCGGATATCGCGCTTTTCCTGACCTTATTTGCTTAATTTGAAATGATGAGGTAATGTTCTTAATTAGTTATGAGTAATGGCTGTGATTGAGGGCCTTATGCTCGGCAGACATAAGACAGTCTTCAGTGATAGCGGGATTCCCCTGGTGCCTGCCCCCCAGATAATCAGCATGATTAGGTTTCTTTGTTCTGAGATGTTGTCATGTGATGCTCTCAGGTTGAGCTTTTCAGGATACAGTCTTGAGGTGAATTTTGTGTCAGATATTCAAAGTGTTGCACCTTTACAGGTACAATCTTGCCCATAAAGGAATGGAAATCTGCTGATTTACTTTCTTTAAATGTAGAAAAGCTACATTAAGGGGGAAAAAAGGTCTAATTAAGGCTACACGGCATGGAGAAGGCCGAGGAGTCCTTTTTGTTTGGTTTGTGCCTGGGCTGGAGGGGCTGGCTATTGGAAATCTCTGAAGCAGGCTTTAGGGGCAGGTCTGATTCTCGTGTGAAATGGGCAGGCTCTATAGCTCTCGGCTGACTTGACTGGGGCTGTATGGGTGTGTTGGCAGGGGGAGCGCCGGTCATGAATAGGGTCTTTGACTACCTCAGACTTGCCCTGAAAGGCAGGACAAAGACCCTAGGGCAACGGCTTAGAGCCTCACAGCTGAGCTACAGAATGCTTGGCCCAGTCTTCCTCCCTCCTTGCCCGATTTAAATACTACAGTGGCTTTCAGCATTCTGGTGACGGAGGCTCGCATTCACCGCCAATCGACCACCGTTTCTCTGTTATTGTTTACAGTGAACTAATCCCGCTCCTTTACGTAACCCCATTGTACAAAACCCATCAGTGGGGCTGGTCAATATGCATCAGCGAGTCTCTTAAACCACTCTGGAGACAGGCTCATGTTGTTCATATTAAGCAGAAGTTATTTTGCTGTAGATGAGCTCTTGGCACTTCTCTCAGAGTTGTTAATAATGGAGAACCTTTGTCCAGCTGAGATGTTGGCAAGTGAAGGAGATGAAGCTCGACGCGCACCTCTCAACCGCTTGATTATTTTTGACGGATCAGTCAGCTTTCGAAATTTGTAGGACGTGGAAAATAAATAGCCATAAATCTTTTCTGCGCAGTTAATGGGGTTACTTGAGTCCTGTCCAGACACTCTCTCCCCACAGAGTTTCTAGTTTCAGATGTCACTCAGAGCTTTGTTTTACCCCCTCCCTCCCTTTTCCCGGGTGAAGGGTCGGAGGCCAAGGTTCAGGGCCAGTTGGCTGAGTGGCCACAAAGGCTAAGGCTTCCCCTCTGCACATCCGATCCCTTCGTCCACACCGGCCAGCAGCCACAATGAGGGGATCAGCTTGCAACATTTGTCTTTTCTTATCATAACTGAAATGTTTTCTGGATTTATGTCAAGAGTGTAATTGTAAGGGGAAAGTTCAGATTTTCACAGTAAAACCATGAAACCGGTTTGGAAGTTTAATTGATTCCAAGCTGAAACGTCTAATTGTTTTCTTCCTCTCTCTCCTACTAAGACTTTACGGGTTTTCATTTGTATTATCTGCATAATTTGACACCTCATATCGCAAAAATTTTTGTTCACTCAAATGTCATGTCCTCTGCTAAAATCAAACAAAAAAAATGGCAGAACACCTAAAACCTTTAACCCCCCATCCTCCCCCCCCCCCAAATTCCAACTTCTCTCTCCGCCCCACAGCCACCACCCAAACATGTCCTCCAGCCAGGTTTATTATGCCGTTTCACGCAGACCAAAATTGCAGCTGCATGGAGAACAATCTGGAGCACATTAGCTCAGGCGCTGTGATTTATAAATTGTTTCTCAGGCCATAAATCCCTGCTGTAATTGTGCACAAGCACCCCTCTCTCTCTCCCTCTCTTTCTCCCGTCACTAACCCCCCAACCCCCCTCCACCACCGTGCTCTGTCTCTCCTTCTCTCTGAGCAGCTTACAGTCCTTGGGTTAACATTTAATTGTTTGCAGAAGTGTGTGCAGTTTGGAGTGAGCAGAAGTTCGTTGCTTTGTGGGGGTACAACCTGAGATTGCAGCAGCAGCAGTTTCTTCTTATTGTTTTTTTTCATGTTAAGTTAAACGCTAACTTTTGAACGGTGTCCTAAAACTATTTTTCTGCCACATGGTGTGAGTAAAGTTTTGCAAAATAGGATGGGAGCGTAATGTCTTCAGCTCCGTGTTCCTGTGGTTCATGCTCGGCATTCCTGAATACTGTGTAATTGAGAGGGGCCTCTCCTCAACTCTGTCCCTGGGAATCTGATATTTACAGCAGCCCCTGATTGTAATCACCTCACCGTTCTCATTAGATTGTATTGAGAATGAAAGATAGCAGCAGCTGTATGCATTCTTATGTTCACTCTTGAGGTCCCAGCGGCCTGGTGAATGTCATGGAGACTTTTTCTTTTTCCTTCTTTCTTAGGTAATTCCAAATAATCAAAACGAGGTCTTTAAAACACTTTTCATATATCAGATTGTGCAGAACAGTATGATTTCGATCAAGTTTCCGCGTCTTGCTTTTGTTGCTAAACGACTGTTTTGCTTTCTGAAGCCCTCAGAAGCTCCGAGCTAACCTCATCCCAACTTGACCTCCCAGCCTCAAGACCTTTGTTTTGTCAGAAAGATTTATTCTTTACAGAATTTCAGACACTTAAAGGGGAGCACTGCATGTGAACATGCAATGAATTTATAGCCGAGTGCATCACCAGGTCGTGATTTAGAAGTGAGTATCTGAGAGTTGTGTGTGCGTGCGCGTGTGCATGTGTGCAGCTTAAGGAGAACGAAGCCTGTAGACTGTGAGGAAATGACTTTTATGAAGGTTTCAGGTAAAAAAAAAAAAAAGAAAGAAAAGAAAAATGTGCTGGCAACCTTCCAGACCTCCCTGCAGTGGACTGACAATACGCATAACTAATCCTGGGGAATGTCATGGTGATTTTGTGCTGTGTCACACATTGTGGAAGGCTTAAAGTGCTTTAAAAAATATGTTCTAATCACATGCAAACTGGGAATTTGTTTTGTTCCTAAACTTTTAAATAAACAATTTCATGGCTAGTGTTGTCTTCGGGTAATCCAGGAATGGCTCACCTTTGGCTAAGTTTTGTTTTGCCGTTATGTCGTGAACGCTTGAAAGTCTCTCGACCTTCGTGTGTACTATGCATGTTGGTTCTGCAGATGCACCAATCAGAACTGTATCGTTTTGATCTGCCAACACTGGAGACAGTTCCAAATGTTTATTTCTTTTTTACCCCTCCAGGGGGTCTTTTTGTGGGCTCTAGTGTCCCTTATATGATAGTAGGCTGACAGGAATGAGGAAGGATAGGAGGGAAGACATGCGGCAAATGTCGCCGGGTCCGGGAGTCGAACCCGCGACGGCCGCGTCGAGGACTCAAGGCCTCCAAATATGGGTCGCTCTAACCGCTACGCCATCACGGCATGCCCCCCAAATGTTTATTTCTAACCTTTTTCCTGTCAGCGATCACAAATCATTCACAGGACGAGGCGACGTCCCAATGAGAGTGAGGGGGATCAGTTGTAAAACAAGATTTTACAATTACTTTTGAAGATAAATTACACGGTAATTTCAGGGTTCACATTTTAAGATGACTTTAGCGTCTTCCATTATGTCTAATATGACTAGCAACAGTGTTCTCCAAGTTCATTTTCTAGCAAATGTAGATATTTCCCTGATTCTGGTATTGCCAAATGGCATTGTACATTTGTTGGACCTTCCTGTTATTTGCTCAAAGTATTGCTCTCTCACTGTTTCTCAGCCTAAATGAATTATAGACATGTTTGGATTTCTCTAGAAAATCCATATTTCTTGAGATAGAAGCACCTTTTAGAGCAGCGTTTGGAGAATTTTTTCTCCCTTCATTTATATTAAAAATACTTAATCATTAGTCTATTTTTTTCTTTGCGTGACCTGCGAAAGCTTTCTTTTGGAGCTTTCACTGATTGAAGAAATATAAATTTGTGAGTTTCCAGCC
Source organism: Xiphophorus couchianus (assembly GCF_001444195.1). Lineage (NCBI taxonomy): Eukaryota > Metazoa > Chordata > Actinopteri > Cyprinodontiformes > Poeciliidae > Xiphophorus > Xiphophorus couchianus. Next base: position 22,306,760 of record NC_040239.1, read on the forward strand.
TTATAAAGTTTTCCATGCATCTCCAGTCATAATCTAAAGCCTAAAGACCTGAATTTCTTTAAATATAGAAGTAAATGTGTGTATAAAGTTATATTTATTATGTTTCTTAACTCTTGGTCACCTTTAATAGTCAATCAAAGTGAAAAAAAAGAAGTCAAATTCCAGCTATTTCTCGCTTCCGGTCTACTATTTCCACCGATCTCTCTAGGTGCCTGTGTGACAGGGCCGACCAATGAACCTACCATACCTGTGGCAGTTCTGTGTATGTGTTTGCATAGAGCAGAGGTGGAGGAGATGGAGGGTGGAGGGAATGAGGTTAGCAATGGGGTGATAGCAATGTCAGGTAGTAAAAACTGAGATGAGGCAGGGCCCAGGAGTCTGAGGGGCCTGGAGATTTGTGCCTTTGCACTCAGAGAGCAAACACAGGAGGCATCTGCAGCCAGCTGTGTGTGTGTGTGTGTGTGTCTGTGTGTGTGTGTGTGTGTGCGTGTGTGTGTGTGTGTGTGTTGGGGGGCTGCTGCTGCTGTTGCTGCTGCTTGGGACGGGGGGTTGAGGGCAGCGGAGCTGGGTGGTGTTGCAGAGAGAGAGACAGAGGGGAGGGCAGGGGTGGAGGAGGTGGTGGTGGGGGAGATTGGACTTGCAGAGTGAACACAATCAGCCCTCTGTTTTCATAAGACTTGTGGTATGTGAGAGCAGAAACAAATGTGTTTAATTTAGGCTCCTTTTTTTTTCTTTTCTCTTTTTTTTTTACTTGCCTTCTCTGCTACACCCACTTATGCCCACCTCAGTTTTTCAAAACTGACTTCTCTCCTCCAAGTTGCTTCATTACCTCTCCTGCCTTTTAGGAGTTTTAATTTTTTTTTTTACATATATATGTATATATATATATATATATACATATATATGTTTTTTATAGGAGCCAAAAAGAGGAAAAGAAACAATCGCCTTCTGTGCCCAGTCAGAAAAAAAAGACAGCAGCCCTAGTTAAGTCTACTCTTTGAGGGTGGAGGTAAATATTTGTGTGGTACTTTTAGAAAAAAAAAAAAACGACAAGAGCTGTTTTTATATTTTCGCTGCACATTTGGGGTGACCGAGCCCTCCGTTCGGCGTTCCCGACTCATTACGCCCACTTCACACACCTTGGCAGGAAGGCGCTGTCTCTTATGCTGGCAACTCGCGCCGCCTTCGGCCAGTTTTGTGTTCGGCCATAAATGAAAAGTCCAGGTCTCACCCGTGTGTCACTGGCGCAGTCTTTGACACACGCATTTGATTTCTAAGTTGAGCTTTACTGTAAACATCCCGCCGAGTGCTGGTAACCACCTCCAGCTCTGGAGTCAATTATACAGACGTTTACAGCTGGGAGTTTCAATAAAATGAGGCTACTCCCTTAACAATAAAAGGAGAAGTTGTGTTCCTGCGCGACGGGCTAAACAATACCACAGGACATGGGATAGGGGACAATGTCTTTGACATTCAGAGGTGTAGCTCATCCTGACACCAGATCGCAGTGACATTATTGGCAGCGGGGGTTGGAGGGAGGCAGGTATGGAGAACCACATTACTGCCTTTACCTAATTGACTGGAATAGCTTCTTGCCTTCCTCTCTGTCTTTATGAGATAGCCCTACTCTTACCAGATGCATAATTATTTTCTCCTGCGTCTAATTATGCAGCGAGTTTTTTATGTGACCTGCTGTTGTGCTCTGCTTTACGAAATTACTCACTTATTCCTGACTGTAGCCTCGGCCTCCTTTAACCGTTTGATTGAAATTACCTGAGAGTCAAGGAGACAGAGCGGGTATAAACTGTGGAGAGAAGCTATAACTTTTAAAAAAAAATTTTTTTTTTGAGGAAAAATAAAATAAACTCTGAAACAAAACAAAAAAATTGCTTGAGTTGCAGAAATGTCAACGCCTGCTGAAGCCGCAGCTCGCTCACCAGGTTAGGATGTTAAAGAAGTTCTACGAGGAGAGTTTATCACGGCCTTGTGTTCTGGTGATGTGGTTTTATTACTGAAACAGCACTAAATTTAGGGCAAGGACTTTTCAAATAAACCTGGGCTGCTGCGTAGTTTTGCCTTGCGCTGAATACACACGTTTTCACGTTGTGCAGTTTATATGGTGATTTTCAAACTCCGATCTCGGTCTGGACTGAGCTGCATTTAGGCCTCGCTCAGCCAAGTTTTTAATAAGCTGCCGTAACACCAGTCACTAAATTATTTAGCCTTTAAAGAAAAGCGTTTTGTATTTTCTGTCCGCACAAGTTTAGTTGGAGCCACAAATAAAACGTGTTCTGAGCTGAATCACCAACAAGGCATATCAAAACGGAGAGGGGGGGCGACAGCAATGCACTGCTGTCCCTCGCAGCATTTGTAAGACCTTGTAATTTCAGAAAGATACTTTATGAAATGCATTGTGAACGACAAATTCACATCAAGACAGCTTTGATTTTACAAAGAGACACTTTAAGTAGTGTAAAGTATGTGGTATTTTTTGAATACTTAAAGTTAACTGACAGGTTGATTTTTAAATTATTCCCAATTAGTTGTAGGATTATTTTACTGCTGAAGTTTTAGATATTACGATTCTAGGTCAGTGAACATGGTTACTCCATAAAAGGACATTTTGGTGACTTTTGAAGTATTTTTATCATTTCATTTCATTTTATAGGTAGTCTCTTTTATGGCTTCAATGTATCATCTAATTGTGTTTGAAAAAAGTAAAATAACATAATTTTGAGGGGAAAAAAACAGAAATATGTGAATTTGAATATGGAAAAACAAATTAAACGGATTTCAGTCGGACCTTAGGTTCAGGCGACCGATTGAAGGCAGATAATAAGTGTAGTTTTTCCACTCTGAAGTGATGTGTGTTATAACTATTTCTAGGCCTAAGTTTTACTCCCGCTGTTTTGATTTTAAAGTGTAAAGGCTCTTTGTTCGTGGAGAAAGAAAGAGTAATGAAGTAGAGCAGGTCCAAATCTTACAGATTTGGAGGTTTTACCGCTCTTTAGCACCTAAAGATGCAGTTGCAGACATAAAGTAAATTTATTAAACGAGCTTTGCTCATTTCTAGTTGTCCCGGGTTATTTTGAAATCGATTTCGGACCTTCAACGTGACATTTTAGAATCCCTGCCCTACATTATTGCATTTTTTTAGATAAACTCCTGTCCTGAAATGCGGACGTGTTGAGGCATCCTAGAAAACTAGCAGGAAGCCTGGCTGCCGTCTTGTTCGGACCTCCCCTGCGCTGCCGCCCCTCTCCGCTGCCCTCTGTCCCTCTTTGCGCTAATAGTTCTTTTGTGTACAAGAGCATGTTAAGAGGCCAATGAGCCTGGCCTTAATAGGGCCACGTCGCCATAGAAACCACAGCACTCTGGATGTCTGACCTTTGACCCAGTTTTTTCTGCAGCCCGTGAATAAGAGCGCGGGGACAAACCAAATGGGTCACAATGGAGGCCCTGACAGAACGAGGGAGTGCTCCTGTCATAGTCACTTAACTTAATTTCTCTACGGGCTAATGGACACTTCAGACGTGCTTCGCCATAAGCGGCGTGCTAAATTTCCACCGCGGCATCACGGGTTAATACGATGTAAGACCGAGAGAAGAGGCTTTAAATGAAATTTGAGTGATAAGCAGACACAGAGGGGGGTGGTTAATCGTATGTTTTTCATGAGTGATTGATTAGACCACAGATAAACGCAGTCAGATGAAAGTCATCTGCGCTGATTTCATTAAACGGAAGAAAATCCATGTCGTATTTTCGGATGTAGACAACAATACGTCCACTCTTCCTCTAAAGTGTAACTTAGGGTTTAAACTTTTGCTTTAATCTAGTTTTAATCAACAACTTCCCCCCTCTGGCTGGTAGATGTACCTTATCTGAGAAGTTTCCAGCGGCCCTGTTGTTCAGTCCTGATCTGACCAGCTGAGCTGCTTGTCATCTCCCCATCGATTACACACTAATTAGCACAAAGACTGACAAAGTTTGCTTAAGAATTGTTAGTGTAATTGCTTCTAACGTTGGCAAACAATGGGTCTCAATGCAAGCCCTGAGACGAGGCGGGGCCTCTACTTATCACATTGTGTTTGTGCTGTAATCTTTTAATTGTGTTTCCGCGCATACATCAGGTCGAAGTGTCAATGGCCCCGGTGAGAGCAGGTGATCTCAGCAGAGCAAACCTGGGAGGAGCCAGCGGCGCAGGGTGCCCGACAGGGTTATTGTCTGAAGTTGCAGGGGACGGTAATTAACACCTTAGCCAAACAGCAAGCTGTGTGGCCTCATTTGTTTTCTGTTGGGGGGTAAAAGAAAACAATGGGGAGGGGCTCTTCACATAGTAGGTGAGTGACATTATCTGCTGGAGCGATCCCCGCAGGCATTCCTGCAGCTCTGCTGTTTACCATGAGCTGGGCAAAGGCATTTCACAAGTGTAATGTTGGCTCTGGGCAGAGGCTTTGGTTTTTTTATTTACTCCCTTTATTTGCTTTCTTGCTCCTAATTGATTGACTTAATCCATTTTGGTCAATCATGCAAACGAACTGGGATAATAATAGCAGAGTTCCTTTGCACTCTGGAAAAGTGACAAAAAGTGTTTTGCAGATCCGTCCATCCATCCATCCATCCATCCATCCATCCATTTATACTTTACAAATAGCGTAGAAGGACTAAGAATCTCAGAAATTGGAAATCTGAGTTTTTACCTCTCAAAAAGTGTTCACTCTATCTGCTTTTTACTAAACTCTTATCATATTTATGTACTAAAAACTTTTCTTTTCTTGCCACCAAACTTTTCATCACATTCTCAGCGTGGCCCCTTAAGTCGATAGATAGTTTCTAGCAAAGTTTGGGATCCTCTTTCTGTCTCCTTGGCAGAGCGTCTGACTTAGTTTGACAGCAAATGTCCAGGACATCTGTCTCCTCTCCGTGCTCTGATGTCGGCCCGCAGTATGGCACCGCAAACACTTCAGAGATGACAAAGACACTTGGCCGTGTTTTTTCCCTCCCGCTCTGTGAGAGCAATGTAACAATTAGAACCCAGCTCTGGCAGGCCACATGCCCCAGAGCATATGTTGCATTCTCTCTGTTCAAAAAACCAAAAAGGGCTCCAGTGTGGCTCGTTGGAAAAGTTTCGATGGCATCACTGCCACCTTTGTCGCATCTGGGCCTCTTATAAAACTAGCACATTCTACTGATGTCTATTCTGAGCGTTGGAGGCAGCAGGGAAAGCTGGAAGACAATTAGAGAGCGATGAAAATGGACCAGCTAAAACTTCTCTTCAGACACTGCTTTCTTTCAGTTCTCCATCCGAGCGCATTTACAAGAGTTTCCAAGTCCCATGCTGCAACAAGCATAGCTATGGGCCCTCACCATATGTCTGTATTTACTTCTAATAAAACAAGGCCATGTGTAAAGCATTAACTGAATGCCCCGCAGTTGGGCTGATATTACTTTATCTAAGTTTCAATCTTTCACAAACATCTAATATCACTTGAGCCTTGGCATAGCCATTTGAAAAATCCAGTTTTTATTGTTCTAACTTTTTTCTGACACTTTTCGCCACTAAAATGCTGAGAAAGTTTTTTTTTTTTGTGCGTGGTATAGCCCACAATTCCTCGCCCTTTGTTTCCTGAAACAACTCAAGCACCCTCCCCGTCCCTCTCTGCCTCTCATGTCCCAGCGAGTGGAGTCCGGACAGCAGCTAATGTGACAGTGTGCGTCTGGTTGCTACCTTGCAGGATGTTTCAGGGAGCTGTGTGTGTGAACAGTCGCTGCACGGGGGCACACTGGCAATTAGAAGCAAAAGTAGGTGCTCAGGGAAAAAAAAGCGCCCAGGGGCATGTTCCTCAGCCCTGGCAGAAGCTGTCAAAAAAGGGATGGGATCGGGTGGGAGAACCGGGGTGGGCACGGGCGGTCCAAACCCGAAACGCTCGCAGTGGCGCTTGTTTCGTTCGTGGAAGGGTTTGTGATTGACATAGATTAGACAGTGAAAACGGCATTGTTTTGAATTTCTCTCTCCAGAGAGTTGCATTCATTAGGCGCCATGCACAGAGCAGAGCAAAGTTTCAATGGGGAGCTAGCAGCCTTTAAAAGCGACTGCCTCCTGACAGTTGTATGGACTCGGGCCCATTAGTCGGAGCCCACGATTCAGCCTTGAGCAGTATAGTGAAAATGAAGAGGGCTGATGTCAACTCCAAGAATTCCCCTCCTTTTTCGAAGGGGAAAAAGGGAGCCCCTTCCCCCTGCTTTGGTGCTCTGTTGGACCCCAGCTGTCAGGAAACAATACCCTCTGCCTGCTCCGACAAACTCATTCCTGAAAATGTTTTTTTTCTCTCTCTTCCCTCCCCTCTCCTCTCCGTTTTCCCCCGCTTACTATAATGTCTTTTCCATTTTTAACCCGCAGTCACCCAACCTTCCTTCCTCTTTACAAACCCGGAGTGACGAATGGAGTTCTGAAAATCAAAACCTGAATGCACGACTCCTCCAGTTTGCTTGTTTGTCGTCATTTATCCTTCACGCCTGTGAAAAGAAGACAAAGCTACACATAAATTCTTAAGCGAGATTTGCCTTTCAATTTTTTTTTCTTCCAAGAGTCGAATGCTGTGTACTTTCTGTTATCATTTATCAGATGTTCGCAAAGGGTGGGGGTCAAACTGTCTATGCAGAGGAATTCACATGTACAATCCTGCATAAACTGCAACTACAAGACTCCATAATGAGGTTTCCTACATGCTTGAAACGCATAAAAATATTTATCAGATCTTGACAAGTATAGAAACAAAAAAGTATGATTTTAAAATGTTTTTTTCCTCTGAAGACGCCATCTAATTGTCCACCTGGTAAATATCTGCATTTGTAAAGTTGCTCCAGTAAGACAGCAAATCATAATTATTTGATATAAAAGATGTGCATCCATCTTTTATTTAAAAAGATGGACCCTGTTTTCATCAATTAACCCATATCTCTCTCTTTCCTTCCTTCGTTCTCTACTTCTCTCATTGTTTTCTTTCTTTTCTTTCTTCCTTCTTTCCCAGGATTACACTAACACGTCATGTCAAATATCGTTTTTTTAATTAATTTGAAATTGTACCAGAGAGAGAATCCGCATGCCTACAATCTGCTCTATCCGGTGTGTGAACTGATTCATAAACCAGATGTTTGCTCTGCTTTTGGAGTTATGGATTCAGGCTATCATCACTGCTAAAGGACACAACAGATGAAAGCAAACAAAGCTCAACTTGTTCCACAAAGCAATAAATACAAAAAAAACAACAACAAAACAACATTTTCTTTCTCGTTCAGAGTTTTACTTTGGTCGCGCAGCGACTACGGACCTTAAGGGCCAACTCTCCTGATTGGACCGGCAGTTGTAAAACTTTTTGTGACAAGTGACAAAATGAGGGAGAAGCAGCAGACAGACAGCTCTTTATGATGGCTTTCACACATGTGTGAATTATGACGATAATGGGGGAAGGAGGAGGGGCTGCGTTCGGGTCAAAGGGCCAAATGAATCGGACAGCCGGACAGTCGGAGAGCGAACAGCTCAGCGTCTCGTAGATCTGTAGATGGGGCTTCCTTCCAGCTGTCTCTTCCCACCCCGGCAGCAATGGGCGCCCACAGCTGGCCTCTTGTTTTTCCTTGACAAACTGCAATTTCACAGTCGCTCACCAGTCCGCCGCGTTCACATCAGTCTTCCTGCTCTCCTCCGTGCCAGAAACTCCCTGTCTTGACTCCAGCAGCCATGTTGGTCTTGTACAGGTGTTTGCCGGAGGCCTCTGGGGGTTTGACACCATTCTTGTCATTTCTCATGGAGGAGATGAGGCACAAATTCGTAGATGAGCAATTTTTAGAGACATTTTGACTCTCAGAATCACATAGTTTTCCATAACTATTCATTCCTCTTGATGTAGTTTGCGATTTTGTTTTGGTTTTAGGTGACAGATTCGGACACAATAGCGTGTTATTGTGAAGTTGAAGGAAAACAATGCATATTTTAATAATTTTTATGAAAGATTTAGAAAATACGTACATTTACATTTAGCCCTCCATCTATCCTTTGCTCTGATACCCCTAAATAAAATATAAAGCAATCTGTTGGTTAAATCCTTCTGTGAAGACCTTAAAGGTTTGGTGGAGAACATTAGTGAACAATCAGCATCATGAAGTCCAAGAACTCAGCAGGCAGGACAGGAATAGAGAACGTTAGAGCAAAAGCTAGGTGGTAAAACAATATCCCAGGTGCTGAACATCTCAGGGGGCGCTGATCTGTGGTGGTCCACCTAAACTAACAAGACAGACAAAGAGAGCATTAATCAGGGAGCAGCCATAAGGCCCCTGTTAATTCTGGAGGATCTGCGGAGATCCTCAGCTCAGATGGGACAATCTGTTGACAGGGCAACCATTAGTTGTCCCCTCCTTAAATACGTCCTTAATGGAAGATTGGCAGGAAGAAAGCTACTGTTGACAGAAGGATAGAAGAAGTCTAGTTCGCCACAAGTCATATACAACTAGCTTGGTCTACATGCAAAATGCTATCTGTTGAGGAAATCTAACAATGCCATCAAGCATGGCAGCATAATGTTTTGATGATTATTTTCTTCAGTAGAGACAAGGAATCTTGGACGGTCTGAATGAATGCTGAAAATACTATAAAGTCAAATTTTTTTTGTGAGATTTCAGAAACCGTTGTCTTTCCACTTCCCTGTTATCCACTACTTTGTGTTTTTTATCTCTTAAAATTCCAAATAAATACATTGCTAGTGAATGAGTATCCACTTGAAGTCTCTGCTTCCTGCCTTTATTTGAATCTGTTTAGCCAGTTTTTTTATTAGTTTTTTTTTAAACGATTTTATAGGTGTGGATGTAATTCAATTAATGCGTTTATGGCTTTTCTGTTAAATTCGACCTCCTTTCTCTTCCCGACAGTACCTGCAGATGAAATGGCCTCTCTTGGACGTTCCCGGCTCTGCAGGAATAAAAGATTCTCGTTCTCCGACACCAGGGCATTTAGTAAGTACAGACTTTAACAAGTACGACTAATCCAAACAGGAAACCGAAAAGGAAAACAAACCCAAAACATTAACAAAACATTTTGAGTTACTCATGAAGACTTCAACGTGCACCTCAGGCACAAATACATTCTCCAGGGGTTTGATTCTGAAATGAGTTGTAATTTGGCGTCATGGAGGATAAAAAAATAAAGCAGAAGCAGCAGCATGGTGGAACTTCATACACCAGCTAACTTCTGCCACCATTCAGCTTCTCATATTTACGGCTCTGACAAGACGCTTCCTGCAGCCAACACTGCTCAGAACATTAACCCAATTATCGAACAAATCACGTGAACTTATTGGGGAAATCCGTTTACCGTGGAGAGGGGGGGGGGGATACAAAATGCTTTAATCAAACTATAACCGTAATATGGTTATGTACAGTAATGAAGTTATGGCCCAGTGTTCCCCAATTCTTCCGAGCTTCCCAGCGCCCGCCCGCAGGCCAGCTGCTGGGAAGACTGTCTGTCTTCACCGCAATAACTCAGCCTCCCCCATAAATCTCCAGAGCCTGATGCGCCTTGCCATTCTTGAACTTTCCCACACAGGTGTGAGCGAGTCATCACGCTGTCTCGCTCCAGTTAGACAATGCGGGGCCTCAGCAGACCTGTTTGGTTTGTGGCGCTCGCTGAGGGACGTGTGTTTTTGGATTGGAAATGTGCGATAACATTGAGCCTAGAGAACATCCATCTGACATCTCACCTGTGCGATTATATCAGGCTGCTTTTCTACTCCGGGAAGTTATTTTAATGCAAATTCACTCTATGTCTCTTTCATAAAAAAAGAGAAAGAAGCAGAGAGAGAGAGAGAGAGCGACTGTGAGTCAGCCCTTTGGCCCTCCATGTTCTCACTACTTGTGCTTGCTGAGTTTGCGGTTTATTCTCTTGATTGCAGAGATGAATATTACAAAGTCTTCATTGAGACCCGTCAATGGGAAATTGTGAGTGGAACATGGGAACCCAGCAATCATTTATATCTCAATGCAAACCAATTAGGATATTTTATTGGAATAAACACTGACCTGGTGGTGACCCTGTTGTAAATGTTGCATGGTCTTTGTTTTATTTTATTTTTTTTTTGAGCATTTAGTCGACATATAATGAAATATGTACATCCACGTTACAGGAAAACAAAACAGAACAGAAAAAATGATTGAAAAACAACAATTAGATCAGAATCCAAAACATAAACTGGTTTAAATCTCAGCTACAGCTTACTTCTTTTTAAATCCCTTGCTGCTACTTTAATATCCTCGGTGTCTTCTGACCAGAAAATTCAGTACAGAAGGGCAGCAGTGTAGAAGAACGAGAATGAAAGGAACCAAACTGTTTTATTGTAGGAATGTTTTTCCAAAGCTGTCAGGATTCTGCATGCCATTTGAAGAGGCGTTTTGCTCTTTAGCCATTTCATCACCAGTGGGGAATTTTGTGGAAGTAAGTTGCAACTCAAAAGTATCTTTTTTTATCCAAACCGCTCAGGAACACATGGGCTCCATCCAGTCCTGAAAAACTCTAAGAAAGTCTGGGGTTTACTTTTAGAAAAGTAAAAAGAAAAAAGTATAATATATATTATAGTTAGAGTTGGCACAATCTGAATTGTGTGGCCAATTCACTTGTCAACTGGTCGAAATTGAATTTAGCTCATATCCATTTCCTTTGAGAACGGTAATATAGAAAGATTTCAGAACGGCATAAAAAAAAGTATGATGCTGTGTGTTAGAGCATTTACTGTAAAACGGGGTTTCACTGTTATTTTAGCTAATGACAAAATATCACAGTGTGGATGTTATAAATATATTACTTAACTATCCATCCCATCCATCCATTTTCTAGCACCCTTGTCCCTAGTGGGGACAAGAGAGGGTGCTGGTGCCTATCTCCAGCTAACGTTCCGGGCGAGAGGCAGGGTTCACTCTAGACAGGTCGCCAGTCTGTCGCAGGGCAACACAGAGTCAGACAGGACAAACAACCATGCACACACACACACACACACACACACACACTCACACCTAGGGAGAATTTAGAGAGACCAATTAACCTAACAGGACTGTGGGAGGAAGCCGGAGTACTCGGAGAGAACCCACACATGCACAGGGGGAACATGCAAACTCCGTGCAGAAAGACCCCGGGCCGGGAATCAAACCCAGGACCTTCACTGTGCAGCCTATTACTTAACTAGATGAATGTTTTCCAGTCCGAAATTGATGGAAGAGTCTTCTGGAAAAGTAGAACCTGTTGAAGTGGAGATAAAGTCTTGTCATGCAAATGTGCAGAGGACTGTGAGATAACACAATCGTCTCAGTTGTCATGTGACACTTTTCTCATACCGAGGCGTAAAAACGTAGGGAAGCTAACCGTTTTAATCTGGTGAATTAAAATAGAAAATTTCTCTGCAGTATTCAGTGACCGGTGATTGGGAGACCTCGTCTAATGCGGGATAAAAAGCTCTAATTCTGGTTGTAGTGTACACTGGCCACAGAGGTTGGAGAGTATGACACCCCCAGTGTCCTTTACCCCCCCTTCCATCTCTGGGCTAGGTGCCCACATGCCCCGCTGGTGTGCTGCTGCTGTCAGGGAGCCAGGATGATTATGTGCTCATTACTCCAGCCACAGAGAGGAAGAGATAGAGAGGGAAAGAGGGAGAGACGGGGAGGGGAGGAATGGGAGGAGAGCAGCAGGCTGCCTCCCCAGGCCTGCAGACTCCCCAGGCCCCCAACACTGCACTAATGAGAGCAGGGGGAATGGATGGGTACACACAGGGGGCCAGGGATTAATGCCCAGGGCCAGGAGGAGCCACGGAGAAGGGAGCAGGGACTCCTGAATCTGACCTGCTCCCCTGCAGTCGAGCGTGTGTAAAATCTACTATTGTTGAATTTTTTTTTTTTTATGTCACAGTGGCCGGGCAAGGTTTGGTTTATCTGCAGAGACCTGCATGCAGGAGTGAGCGTATCTCACTGCCTATCAACATGTCAGCCATTCTTATAGCAGGCTACCCATGTGGGTTGTTTTTACTTTTAAATGGCAGATTGATGCAGGAAGTTCATTAGATTAATAAATGGGTTAAAAAAAAGAAACGCTGTGAGAAAAAGAACTAAACACTCAGCGGACACAAAACGTCCACGGACATGCCACGCCGCCTTGTCGCTGTGCAGATTGGGCCCATAAGGCCCGTATGCTAATCTGAGCCTGAGCCCGGCCCGAGTTCTTCAATTATTCAACAGACAGGTTTGTTTAGCATGCAGTTGGTATTGCTTTTGCCAGTGGTGAAGGTGAGCTGGGAGGACTGGGAGGACAGGAATGAGCTTTTCCGTGAGCGCGCCTCGTCCTGCCATGCATACGGGAACTTGTTTTGTCCTCGTATTCGCACAGACACCCAGGACCTAGACCCGTATCTTCTGCCGGGTCCGGTGTGTTTCCATGAATAATCCATCAAAGCCGCTCCAGGGCCAGGTGATGCAGAATGAATTTTGTGTGTGTGTGTGTGTGTGTGTGTGTGTGTGTGTGTGTGTGTATGGGGTGGAGGGGAGAACTTGTCAGCCCACCAGTAGTGACCATGCTGGACTGAGGAGTAAAGATAGAGTGAAAAAAAGAGGTGAAGATGTAGTGTAATACTCATCTTCCTTAAAGTACAGCTCCAGTCATTATCACAGCACTGGGATGACGATGTCAGGGCCGCATACTTTGCTTTCTGAGGTCACTCGCTGCCAATTTGTCCGCAAGATCTACTCCGTGTCTCATTATGGACTGCACCGCCTTATGCTGTTATTGTGGATTAAAGGAAGCTGCGAGTCTCTAATGAGATAGAAGACCAGAGTGTCTGACATGGTGCTCGGATAAGGCCTGATCGACACCTGACAGGGGCAGAAGAATCCCCCTCTTTGCTTTTTTAATATTGTCCCAGCGTCTGGAGCCATCGGGGCGCGGAGGAGCCGCGTCCTGTCAGCGCACCGTGTCACTTAGTCGCAGAAATGTTTAAATGAACTCAGGAGCCAAGGTTCAGAGCAGCATTCCAGAGATACTTTCTTTTTGTGTGTGTGTGTGTGTGTGCCTCTCCTCAGTCTCAAGCTCTCGGGACCGAGTGACATTTTTAAGCAGAGATTTCAAATAAAGCTTTTATTTAATCCCTTAGAATTAGCCGAGCCAGATTAAATTAAATAATGAAAATGTGCTCACTTTCAACCCAATTTTTGCCTTAACAGAACCTTTGACTTGGGAAGCGGGGGGTCCAGTGAGAATATTTCTTATTTTGCATTAGCCAGTGAACACCCGGGATCCATCATGAAATCAAAGACTTCAGGAGGGCTGAACTGAATACTGATCTGAGGTCTGCGGTCCTGCTGGGCTGCTGCAGAGACAAGATCCTCTGCAGAAGAGTGTTAGGGAACAGGCACTTTGATTCCTGTCAGTTTCACTGGGGCAGCAGACTCAGATTATACAAGATACTTTTTTATAAGAGGTGGGTTTGCAAGAAAATACCAACATATGGTGAGATTCTGGAAATATTGCAGCATACAGTATCACTATATTTGATAAAAATTTAAATCAAATAACCTACTATATCTCTCACTGTCACATTTATTTAATTTTTGTAAAGAACAGCCACACTGATTCCCTTTTAAGAGAGCAACAGCTTAATAATAATGGCGGGTGGTGCTCCATTAGTTTCCAAACATGACTGTGGTTTTTTTGCTACTGGAAATGTCTCCAAACAGCCAAATTATTTCTTCTTGTAACCAGCAGAAGAGCATAGTTCTCTCCTTTCAGCCAGCTGACTGCCAGTATTCAACAACACGTGGGGGAGGGGCAGCACTGTGTTACTCTACGCAACATACAGCTTAAAACTCGATGGAGGCATTTTACATTGTAGGATTAGCTTGATGGGAAATATTGGTTTTGTAGATATTGGTTTCACCAGAACTAGACAAAATGAGATTTTGTTTTTTGTTAGTTTAACAAGGAGACTAAGATCACTAAGTGTATTTCACAGAATCTGGAATCAGTATGGACATTATTCCTGTCCAGGTCAAACTTGTCCATGTTTTGTTATTTTTATGCTTTTCTAATTCTGTCAATTTAAAACGTCTTTCTTTTTTGCCTCGTTTCATTATTCAAAATGTAGACAATCAAATTCAGTAGAACTTTATCAAAAACACCGGGCGTTAACTGTTAGCATCTTTACTTTAGCAGCCAATGTTTGGTTGAGTAACAGTGAGCCAGTCGCAGAAATACAAGGCTTCACAAATCATTTGTATCTCATCCATCACTCTCTTTCTGTATCTTTCTTTTCTGTCTGGAATCTAAAAATTAAAAGGTGATGGCGGCTTCTTGAATGTTTCCATAACTTATTAGCGATCTCTGTCAACTCCAGAGGACAACTTCTTAACTACTTCCTCTCTGTCTTCAAAATAAGAGTATCAAGCAAAGAAACAACAGGATACAATCCCTTGAATATCTCATTTAAATATCTGGGGTTTACAGTTATAACGTAGACGTAGAGGTCATATTTTGAGGATTAATGCACATTTCACTCGCAAGAAAACATGTTTGGGATATTTTGGAACACCTTCTGTCACGAAATACTAAAGATGGCAAGTGGCACGTTTGTTATGGAGGCCACTGCAGGATCGGCCTGAGCTTATAGACCAAAATATTATGCAGCAAGAAATTTCTTATATTATGCATATAAGAAATTATATGGTTCACAATATATATATATATATATATATATATACATACACAGAGGGAGAGAGAAAGATTGTTAACAATCTCTAAAGATAAAGAAAATAACTCCATTTGGCAATATTTTTTATGCAATAATAATCAATATATTGTTTTATTTACAGTTAGAATAATTCAAAAGAAATGTAAGTGTAAATCATCTTATACATCATGCTTTAAAATGTTTATATAAATACCATAATACACTGATGCCGTGGTATTTCTTACTCAGGATGCTTGAGAATCACATACAGACCCCTTGGTGCGTCAATGAAATATAATCTCATTATATACCTACTATTTTCAAATATTTACAATCCCTCTGTGTTTTTTTTCCTCCACATAATAACGGTCTCACTTTTGGTGCCTTTTCTAAATTATTTCATAACCTCTTGGGGATTTTCACTCCAGTAACCTGACGCTGCTTTGTGCTGTATTATTCTAACCTAGAATTATAATGCCGCTGACCTTTTCAGAGGCGATGACCGGCGCGTAAAGCGCACATCGCCCGTGATGAATAGCAGAGTTTTTTGGAGTGGTTGATTTTAAAGACATATGACACGGTCAGTCTCCCCTCACGTCCGCTTCCTGTTGGCGTTGACAAACAGGGCTTGGATTTCTCAGCATGCCAGGCATTCTTTTCACCCTGTCTTTCCTGGAGTTTTGAAAGGCCTCTGAGCCTCCCACCCAGAATCGCCGAGCATAAAGACACACAAAGCTGCGGGGTTATTCAGTTTGTTCTAAGCTCTCTTCCCCCGTCGGCTGTTTGCCTAGTAATTCAATTCAGATGTTCAGGATCCAAAAACATGTTTGCTTGAATGAAATCCACCCCTCCACCCACTTTTGACCAAGGACTGTGCTTTTCTTAGCTCTGGTCCAAGTTGGACAGCCAGGCAAGGTACTGCCACCTCTGCCTTTTTTAGCTTTAAGCCCTCAGAAGAGACAAGAGTCTCTCCATACACTTCTTCAGCTGCTATCTGCTGTGTTTTTCCCCTTTAAACCTTCCTGTGTCTATGTGAGGTCACTCCCTAAGAGCTGGTCTGAGTGTTTCTGCGTCTCTAACTTGAGATTTATGTCCTACAACAAGCACGCCTGTGTAAAGAGCGTAATTTCCATCTGCCAGTGCTGATACTGTCTAGTATCCGCTCTATCATGTTGATGTTTACGTTTAAAACATAGTTTATGTTCCTTGTGGTTTTTAGATTACGCTTTCCATGAGGATTGTGAAACCAGACATATGAATCTGTCATGGGCTAAAGGAATATAACCTCGGTACTTGCACTGAGTCAAAGAAGGCATTGATGCATTTCAGTTTGGATAATTAGGACAGTTTTTCAATAGCAGCGAGTCATAATTCATGATTTGAGAGTGTTAGAAAGCTTAATTAGTTTAATTAGCTTAATTAGTCAACATTGATTGATTTACATCAAATTCTTCTCATGAAGGGCTTAGACGCCACCTTTATTGAGAAATCGTCAGTCGGGGGTAAGCCTTCGAACAGGTTGCCTGGGACTGCTGAACCAAAAGTCAGCACCAAGTTGAAACTGGTGCCTTGAAAACTTGTGTTTAGAGCGCAACGAATCATGTATTCCAGGATATGAATTATTAATGGGGATCATTTGAAATTCTCACTGAACTGCTTCCCAAAATGTGTTGGCACCTAGGTCTGGAGGTCTCAGACAAGCTTTTGCAACACAGGGAAAATCCAGGCGTATTGTACATGAAGTGGAACAACAAAGCACAACTTAAATATACATGACGTGTGGGAGCGGGGATTTGAACCCAGTAAGTTAGCTGCATTTTCTGAAATTGACTTTTATCAAGTCTGTCTCTGATCTTCTTATCAAATGTGCCCTGAGCAAGTTATTTTTATTTTATAGCCTTAAAGTCCACAAAGTCCATAAAATTCCAGATCCAAGTCATCTTAATATAAGTGCCATTAAAAGCTGTTTTGTCCTCAAATTCTTTCTTCTTAAAGTTTTGTGTCACATTTTCAGACTTTGAAACAAACGTTATATAACCTGAGTGAATGCAAAATGCAGTTTTCGAACACTGATTTAATTTATTAAGTGAAAAAAAACCCCAAAAGCAATCCACACCAATGTGGAAAGGTAATTGCCCCTTAAGCCCAAAGTCTTGTGAATCTTTTGCATTTTCTCTGTTAATAACTTTGACCCCATCATCTTCACAGTATCATTTCACTTCAGTCACACTAATTTGGGGGTATTGAATAGTTTTTGTTTAGGCTCATTCCAAAAGAATCTGATAGGATTTAAGTTCAAACTTTAACTAGACCTCTCCAGAACCGCAACGTTGTTTTTTTGAGCCATTCAGAGATTGACTTGCTGCATAGCCCAGGTGAGCTTGAGCTCAAGGTCATGAACTGAGGGTCGGATATATTTGTCTTCAGGATATCCTGCTAGAGAGCAGAATATTTGGTCGGGTCATCCACAGTATCACACTACCACCATGTTACAGGTACTTTTTCTGAAATGATGTGTAAGTTTATAGGAAATGTGCCGCATTCTTTCTACAATGTCCCACCAAAGACAAGTGAGGCTTGGAGAGCTTTAGCTGTTGCTCTGATGTGACCCTGTCCATTCTCCTTTGGCATTCTTAATTTTTTAGATCAGGGTGTCATTCATTATCTTTTGAGGATTTTCAAGCCCATTTCTTGCGCATAACCAGCAAATGAGGTTCAGAGATCATTTCTGATTCAAGTAAAGCAATGTTTGATATTGAAATGAGTTTGATGGTCTGTCATCAAAACAGCAAAATCAGAAAATGTACTTATTCACAGCCATGTTTAAACAGCAGCAAATGTTTCCAACAATCCAACTTTAAAAAAGATCTAAAAGGAGCAAAAAGTTTTATCTCCAAAGAATGCAATAATATAAAATTAAAGATTTGGAACAATCCTGAGCAGCATGAAGTAAAAGAGAGTACAGAAACCTCAATGCAAACCTTGTTCCCCAGCAGACCACGTTGGGGAGAGACAGAGGTTGAGAAGGGGGTGGGGAAGGATATTGAAGAAAGGTTAGCCTGGAGGAACAAGACTCCTTTCTCCCCTCCCACCCCTTGACCCTCCCATGTGACAAGTTGAGCCAACAAGTGGTCTATTCAGCCGGGCAGCCAGGGGAAATGGCTGCTGGGCCGAGCTCTGCCTAATGAAAGCAGAGACGCTTGTTATTATTATTGTCTTCATCGTTCCCGTCGTAGCCGTAATGCCGATCAGATCTCGGCGGGGAGCTGTACTTCCTTCGAAAAGACACTCGCTGCAAGCAAAAGCAGGTTTCATCATTAAACCTCAGCAAATATCTGAGGCTATACAGAATTTTAAGTGGATTTCCACCATTAGTAACGTTTATAACCCCCTCCTGGTAGCGGATTGCATTCAGACACTGCGGGAGATGATGTCTCGGCAATGTTTATAGGGATCCAGTTTACCTTATCGTGATTGTGTTTGTTTGTGGTTGGCTGGCGCAACTTTTCTGACTCGGTGGCACTGTTGTTTTTCCTTTTTGGACTGAACAAACAGTTCTCTCCTCAACTAAATGATCGTAATGATCCTGGCATGTGTCTGCGAGGCTTTTTAATGCTCCTTGGTGCCGGGCCAGATTGCATCACAGGGCCAGTCACACGCATAAACTGTGATGTTTACCAAGGGAGGCATTTAAAAGCGATGTCCCATTCAATCTGCGCATTTCTTTTGTTTGTTACAGTTACAGGCATGCTATCCTTTTTTCACATATAAAACAGCAAAACAAAAGGGGGCTCAAATTAAAGTCAAATGTGTCTTTCTGTGCGAAGGTTGCACCTGAATGTTGCATGTGAGAAGCAGCCATGAGATCCTTATGGTCTGACATTGAGTTGAAATGCCCCAGCTTCACAGTATCATGGTTATAAGTGACTCAATCAAAATTGTATTACATGATCTAATTATCTTTGATTAACAACTTCTGCCCTATCAACTGTGTAACAAATGTTTTATGTTATTTACTCATAGCTTATCCAATATTTTTAATTGGAATATTTTATGATTCTTTTTATCTTCTTTGAGTTACTTTTGTGTTTTAATATTGTTATGGAAATGCATTTGAATTGAATATTATTTTGATTTTGTAACATAGATTAAAGCAAAAGTGTAGGTTAGTTTCAGGTGTTTAATATTGCACAGTAATATTAAACAGTAATATTAAACCTTTGCCGCATGTCCTCCTTCAAAAATGGCGCCGGCTCAGCTGGCTGCCTGCAGACGCAGCTCCCGTCGTGTGTGTGTTAATCTGTGTATAAAAAATTCTTGCCGTAACTGCGAAATAATTTCCCTGCTGGGGTGAATAAAGTAATTCTTCTTCTTCTTTCTTCATACACTTCTTTAGTAACACAAGTTTTAACCCGCTTCTGTTTGCCATGTTGGAGTTTTCTTCAACCAGCTAGTATGCAGTGTACAGCAACAGGTGGGGAAAGGGCAGCACTTTGTTGCTCTATGCTCCACTCAGATATACAGAATATAAAACCCTTTTATCTTTCTTGCTTTTTAAGAAAACAGTTCAAGCATGGCATGTTCATATTAACTGGTAAATTAATTGTGCTGCTTGCCCAGGTGTGCACCGCTGCTCGCAGTTTTAAAACAGTAGCTTAATAAAAGCGATTGAAGGCGCTTCTGATTATTGTCCCACAAATTAAATGAAATGTTTTTGGAACTGAAAATGTTTCAATCTATTTTCCCTGAGGAAGAATTAAGGGAAAAAGTGTTGTAGCTGTTTTTAAGCCAGCTGAAATGCAACAGTTGGAGACAGGCATTAAAGGGCTTTTCTACACTTATGTGCTCCATGCAGTCAAAGAAACCTCCTGTGTCTTTCCTGGCATCTCCTTGAAAGCTTTTCAAGCCATAGAAATAATAGGAAGGAACTTTTTTTTTCAAAACTTTAGCATACCTTGGGTACTGGCTTTTGCCTGGTGAGATGTTTGTTGCTTACTTTTCTGTCTTTGCGTCTCCTGTTTCAGTCCAATAAAGTTCCCGTGGTACAGCATGCCCACCACGTCCATCCGCTGACGCCCCTCATCACCTACAGCAATGAACACTTCTCTCCCGGCACGCCTCCATCACACCTCTCACCTGAGATCCTCGATCCAAAGACAGGTAAGATAATCGCCTCGTGCTGTAGACTTCAAGTTCATGATTTCTAAAGGGAGCTTTGTTTTCAAAGTTATGCGCCAGGAGAACTGCTCATGGTGTAACCTGCTTTACGTAACATTTATAGCGTTATCATTTCATATATAAACTGAGTATAAGTGGTGCTGGAAGCTGAAGCTTATGGCTAATCTGAGTGCAACTCTGACCCAAAACTTTTACTGTGTAACATTAGCAGTACGTGTTTCAGACAGGAAGGCCATTGTTGGTGCACCGCCTCCTACCTCAATTTCCTGTATAAATAAGCATTGGTTTTAGTGAAAATAATTCTCCATTGGTTTAAAGGTTCATAAAAAGTGTTTGCAATACGTGTTATGACAGTGCTCACAAGATCAAATGTTTTCTTTTACGATAATACAAGTCCACTTTTGTTTTGGTTTCATTTAGATTAGCCCTTATCTTTAACCTCCAGCACCAAGTACCTTCATTTACATTAAGATTAGAGACGTATCTACTATGAGAGTTATCCACTGCTGGTAGTATCTCAACTATTTGTAACTTTTCACCAGAACCTTAAATAAAAAATCCCAGATTTTTAAGTTCCTGCTTAAGTAAAAATGCCAATCAAAGCTGTAATGTTGTGTTTATTGAACAAATGTCTTTACTGAGCCGTTCAGTAAAGCTTCATGTTGTAGTGGTTTTAGAAGCAGACACTTGCTACAGTTACAGCGATGTTCCAGTATTAACCCAATGAAGGTTCTGCCATTTTGAGCATGAAATAAGGTTGGATAATCAGAGTAAGCAATGATTGAATTAGGCGCTGTTGAGTGGGCTGATCTTATTCCCATTATTTAGACATGTATACATCTTAATCCCACTATTATATCCTCTCAGAGTTTCCACTGCATCTGCCTACTCACTGTGCAGCTTCACAATGCAGAGTTTTTTTAGGTCCGTTTATTAACGACTCAGGACATCTTTTTCTTTAAGAACACGGTTGCTTGTTTAGGGTTTGTTCCCACAGGTTTGGTAAGGATGGGAAACAGTGCTGGGTGGATATGGGTAAATTAGAAAAACACCCTTCCAAAGCTGTGGGAAAACCACAATGTATGCGGACTTGACTCAGGTGGGACTTATCACTCAGCCTGTGCACCATCTTGAAAACAAGGACATGAATGAAACTCACTTCATTCACCTCTTGGGGACAATATTATATAAAGTCTTCTATATTTGCAGACCCGTCAGTAGTGTCTGCTGACAGTCTGCACAGCAGACATGTGCAACATATGCACATGTTCAGCATATTTTCATGTGCTGAACATGAAAATATAACCATTGTGTTAAACTTTTATTAAAAGCAGCATATATTTGTGCTGCGAACATATCTGGGAACTTCATGTGATATAGCAGATGTACTGACTGAATATGAAATGTCAGATATTACCAAAATAGAAATAGGTACATGTGCTCTGTTTTTTAAAATAATTTCTTCTTCTATTTTCTCCCTGCAGGTATTCCTCGAACACCTCATCCATCAGAACTCTCTCCGTACTACCCTCTGTCTCCTGGTGCTGTCGGCTCGATTGCACATCCTCTCAGCTGGTTCATGCAACAGTGAGTGTCCTATATTATAAAATATAACACATATATTTGGATGCATACTAGAAACACAAAGATGCAGATTTGGCTGATCCTCTACTTCTCTTTAAGATCTGCTTTGATACCTTCATGTCCTGAGTAGCCAGTAAATGTCTGTATTTGCAGAGATGACATTATGACACGTGTGTGAGAGAGCAGTCATATCAAACCAAAGATAAAGTGATTATAATTCAAACCATCTTTGCCATGGAGTTGAGCGATATTAGCAATTAGCATGAATAGCACTATTGTGTTTTTTTCTGAGAATATACATTTCCAAAAGGCTGTAAATATTTTGAAATACAGAATATTTCATGACAGAGAGGTTGGGTGATCAGATGTATAAAAGAGCACATTTCTTGGACATTGTGGAGCCTTCCTGTTATCCTTGTTCTCTCTTGCAACCTACCATAATTTATCATTTTAAATAGCTTCTTGCCTTTGTGTGCTTCCTCTGATTTTATTTAAATACATCGCTTTGGCTGGAAATAAGTGGCTTTGAATTTTTCTCACTCAGTAAAAGCGTCCACAACAAAGGATGTTGTTCCCATGGTGACCTGGTAGCACTGTTATATTTTTGAGGTTCCAGTCGTTTAGGGGAATCAAGCTGAAAACTGACCAATTCTACCTGCTCTGCCTCGATGTTTCTTATTTTTTTTTCATTAGAAGACTTTCTAAACATTTTGTTTATCAGGTTAATTAAAAATTATACTAGCATGAAACATTTTGACAAAGTGTTGTGTCTCTCTTTTGGAATTTTCTTTATGACTGTGCACTGCTTCATAACTTGCAACAGTTCAATCAGTGCTGTGCAGCCAAATTTAATGTGACATCGCTCAAGTCCAGTTGCACTATATGATAATGAAAATATCTGGCGGAATCTCTCAACATTTATGGGTTTTTCTACGGTCCTGCTAATCGATTGCAACGGTCCCGCTCCGCGAGCAGGGGATTTGAGTTGATGAGAGCAGGATTAGTGCTGCTGGGTTAGCTGTCAGCTGTGTTTGATCCACCTCATACCGGAGCTTTTATATTTTTCACTCACTCTCTCCCTGATTCTTGTCTTGCAGGCAGGGCCAGCCCATGTACTCCATCCCTCCAGGGGGATTCCGTCACCCTTATCCGGCGTTGGCCATGAATGCGTCCATGTCCAGGTGAGTGGATCATGTTCGGCAACACGACCACCTTCCCGAGGGGCGGGGGACATTTAATACGTGCTGCTTCTGTGACGTGCTGTAATCACATTTCCCCCTGCTCTCTTTACCAGACTGTAACAAAAGAAACGACTGGAGTGTAGTCCTAAAGTCGCACTGTTCACGCCGCAAGATTGTTGGAGAACGTGCTATTTAGAAGAGAAGCGACTCGATGACTGTTAGCCGCATAAATTTGGGATCTAAAGCAACACTAAATAACATTCTTCTACTTGGATAAGACGTCAGATCAGGAGCAGGCTCGGGTGTCGGGTCCACAGAGGGATGAGAGCTATAACTCTGAGAGTCAGGCTCAGCTTCTTAAACAGAGCGAGCACATTATTGGCATTCAGCGCTCCTCTCCTGTCTTCTTTTTCTGAGCTAAACTTCTGTGGTCAGGCCGGTGTTCTGAGCCACTTCACACACACTCACACACACCCCTGCGCACCCCCACATACACACTAGTAAAGCAGAGATGAAAGGGCTGGGAATCGATTAGGACAAATCAAAGCTTATCTGAACCCACATGTCCCATCAGACTAAACTCTCAGGCTCTCTGTCAAAATTGGAAAGATTTGTTACGAGGCTTCCGGTGTTAGTATGAGATGAAATATTCAGAGGGCTCTCTGTGATCAATAGCTTGTGCATCTCTATCCAGATATATACTCACAACATTCACGACATGTCATGAAAGTGACAAATGCTTTAGGTTTACCTTTTCTACTGCTGCCTCACACATCGATGTAGCATAGCTGAAACTTGGAAATAAATTAAATGTCATGAAAAATTGTCGGAATTTATTTATTTATGAATTTTATTAGGAAAACAGGTTCCTATTGTTTTATTATTTTTTTTATTTGCATAGTATTTCAAAGATGTTTCGGAATATATTTGTAAAAATTCTAACTGAAATCTGGTGTAAAAAAGCCAACATATCGCAGTATTCCTCCAAAAACTGTATGAGGAGGTCTTGCTGTTATCTAAAAAAGAAAAAAAAAAGACATCATTGCTGCTGCTATTTGTGGTTCCTTTAATTTGGATGCACACACTTAATTGAGAAATGGTAATAGTTTACGAGTAAAAGTGCCTATTCCGCAGAACATTGTGCCGTTTCGCCCCTCTGATCTTTGTAGAGTAAAAGTTACAAACAGCCTGTGTTAGCTGGGTAATAGGTCAGACTTCCTTCTCTTCTACAGACAGCATCTCTGCTTCAAATATCTGTCTTCCCCAGCCTTAAAACACCATCTCTCAGAAAGAGAGATGGGTGGTGTTGCTATAGTTTCCGCCATCCAGGTTTTACGTGACCAGAAATATTTTCAAGCAGCCAAATTTGCCTCTGTCGCAAGTTATGGAGAAATAAGATACGTGCATGCCTTGCATGCCTTTTTACAGCCAGCTGTCTGGCAGTGTGCAGCAGCCGGTTGAGGCAATGCATGGACGTTCTCTGGCAACTCATTAAAATGACTTTAAACTGTTGGAGCAGCAGGACGTAGAGAAGTTGTAGTGGGGAAAGAAGAAATTGGTAGTGGCTTTGAAATCTAAAAGGGGCTTTAAAAACTTTTGTATGATTTGATGGGTCCATTCTCACAAGGAGGTCAAAACCCGCTTGTTGATACAGTTTATAATGCTAGAATAAAAAAAACGCAACTTTTCTCTGCTGATTTAACAATTGATTGGATTTGTTCTTTGATGCTTAAGTATAAAATGGAGCATTATTTAGTATAAATAAAGCACCGATTTTCTTTCAGTTCTGCTCCACACAAACATTTAAGTTTGACATAAGATGATCATGACACAAAAAATTAGCATTTATACGTTTTTTTTTAGTCACTCAACCTAGATTGTTCATTCGAACAATGAACCAATTGAAGCTCTTCTGACACATTCAAATAAAAATATGTTAACTAAGTACGTGATGTTTAGTTTCAAATCACTGACTTGCATCCAGCTGCATCAGCCCTGAAACACAGTGACGTCAACAAACCTCTGCATTGTTCTTTTGTGATTCCCTAATTTGTTTGGTAGGGAGTGTTTCTGCATCAAATCCCTCTTAAAATGCAGCTCAGCAGGCCTTATATCTGGCGTTTGACTCGACTAACCTGAAGCTTTCACTTCTTTCTACCAGCGAACTTCCTTTTGTGTCAGCAACAAGACACACCAGACAGGCAGATGTATCGATAAATGCTCTTGGTTTCTTCTTCGATTTTTCCTCGAGGTGCATTGATCACTCTTTTGTGGCAGGTTTCCGTACCTCCAGTTTTAAAAGGCTTCAATGTGCTGATAGAGATTTCAGCAGATTCAGTCAACTTTCATGTTTTCTCATTTCAGAACATTTTTTTTCAAGCCTTTTTGCTGTGAACCATCATTTACTATAGATTTTAGGAGCAGAAACCATAAATGAACTCACTTCTTTGCTTCAGTCATTTTAAGCTCTTTTACAGATTTTTTTAGTGGTCAATTTGTTTAGCTTTTGTGACTAAAAACGGCTGTTTTTGTTTGAGAAAGTTTCCGTCCCTTAACTCTGGGATTTCCACTAGACTAACATATTCAAATCCGTCATTTTCATGAAAAGAGGTTAGAAAGCTCAAGAGAGTAAAAAAAGAGCCATTTTATGCTCAGCTTCTCTGTTTCCTTTTAAATAGCCTATTTTCTTCTGATTTTATTTTTACACACACCACTGATACTGATGATACCTTGCTCTGAGTTTTCTATACTCAGCTTTCTTCCACACTGAATAGCAAATGCTGTTAGCCTAACCTGTTAGAATAGGTATAATTTACTCACTAATTGCACTTTGATTTTCTGACTGACTGGTATTTTTTTGACTTGTCATACTCAGTATGACAGCACATTTTGATTTTTTGGTTAAAATATTAGCTACTTTTAATCGCGTTTTAGTCATCTGAAGTCATTTCAGTCATTTTGACTATCTACATTTTTGTTGAGTCATTTTTCCGTGATTATTTTTTTATTGACACTGATATAATATTCCCCCAATTAACTAGTTTTTCAACGTGAAAATAGAAAGTTGACAGAATATTTTGTCATGGTTTTTAGTTGGTGAAGCTGACACTGCGCAAGCAGAAAATGCTCTGATTTCTCGGTTCATCTCTTTTTTTTTTTTTTTTAACAGATCCAGCCACGGTGTTGACCTTTCAATGTCACAACATATTTTCTTTGCCATTGGAACAAACAAATAAAAATCAGTCTTGTTCTAATTAAATTGGAGGAGGAGCTTATTTGTTGCTCACCCCATTGACTCACTAAATGGCATCAAGACGTCTACTTAAATCTGTGTGGCTATGATCCAGGCTCATGGAGCTGAATGTTGCCCTTTCTCAAACGCAATGCTCCTTTGCACTAACAACTGGAAATGGAGAGGGCCACTTTGTAAAGGAGTTGTGTGCAGAAGGCTTTCTGAACACTCTCCGTGGTCTGGAAGGTGGTGAGGAGAAAGGTTTCAGGTGTCACGGCCATGCCGTCACTATGGCAACACCACACTCCACTTTCCTTCAGCCGTTGGTGAATAAAAGGGCTTTTGAAGAAGTCTTTATTTGAACAAAAAAAAAAAACGAGAAAGAGAGAGAAAGTAAGGTACTCTTTGTGTGTGTGAATTTAGTCTAGACAGAGGCAGCGGGCTCCGTAAATTTACCCAGAGGGCAAGACAGCGCTGTAATCTGCCAAACGAGCCGAACCTTTTCTCGTCAAGTCGACAGAGGCTCCCTGTTAAAGCCCGGCTGTTAAAACGTTGCCTCTTTTCGCCTTCCCAGCTTGGTGTCCAGCCGTTTCTCCCCTCACATGGTGACCCCTCCTCCGCACGGGCTCCACCAGACCGGCATCCCCCATCCTGCCATCGTCTCTCCAGCCATCAAGCAGGAACCCAGCGGCGACAACATCAGCCCCTCCATGCATGCGTAAGAGCAAATAAACGTTGCTCGCAAGCAGTACCGCCCCGGCATTCAGACATCACCGACAGAATCTTTGTATTGTTTTCGACCAGCAGGAAGTCTCCCGTTCCTTCCAAGAAAGAGGAGGACAAGAAGCCTCACATCAAAAAGCCGCTCAACGCTTTCATGCTGTACATGAAGGAAATGAGGGCCAAGGTAGTCGCAGAGTGCACTCTGAAAGAGAGCGCTGCGATTAACCAGATCCTCGGGAGACGGGTAAGAAGCACCGACATCGACATGAATGTTGATTTGAGGCTAGTGTGGGGAAAAACACATCTAACATGTTGACTTTTCTCACCCTAAATATGTTTCAATGTTGGCTATTTACATGAAACGCCCACCTGAAACAGTAACTAAGTAATCCACATTTCTGAATAGATTAGATCTAGTAAATCCATAAAATGTCTGTCAGGACCACATGTCGAACATTAGGCCCACACCATGACGGTCACACCATGACGGTCACACCATGACGGTCACACCGCGCGTTTTTAGGTTTATCTGCTGTGCCTTTTCTTCCCCAAACTTGACTTTTCCAGCTATATTTAATGAAACAAATTACAGTGCTACATTTTGTTGTACAAATGTTCTTTAACACAAGCTTCAGCATCTTTTCATAATTAATTGAACTGCGGGATCTCCCCGTTTGAACCTCTAAATTTGTTGGGTCAGGACCGAGGAGGAAAAGTGTTAAGAAATTAATGTGCTAACGAGGTGTTAAATTTAGACTTTTCTTTCCTCCTTCTCATCTAGTTAACCTGTATTTAAATTGCTTTTCATATATATTTAGCTAGAAGATAGTAACTATATTACCTTATGTTAGTTTCCAATAAAGTTACTTATTAAAAAAATGCTTTACCTTCAGCAGTGGAGTCTTGTGCACTGGTCGTACATAGAGGCCAAAACCACGAGTGTTTTCTTTTGACCTACTATATTTTTGGTTATTCCAGATGTTCTGAAGCTTTCCTTGACTCCTTCTTGGCTTTTGGACAATTCTTTAATTTTTTTTATAAACTATCAGAAACATTGTGAGAAGTATCTATCTCGCCTGTAGTCCTTTCTACTTCCACATTATCCTGCAAACAGTGTTCACCAGGGCACTCAGAAAGTTAATGATTCATCTCTATCTATATAATGATTTAGCATGAATTCTAACAGTACGGTTGAGGAAGTCTTGAGAGTCTTTTACATATGGTCATGTATTGACAATAAGAAACCCTTTGAATAGGCCACCAGTTTGGTTCACTATAATTATTGTGGATTTCTTGCCTTTTGTTTTGCTCCTTTTTTGTTACGTATTCAATAGTTGCCACCTGTATCAATTATTACACATAATTTAACTAATGTACTAATTTGTCTATAAACGGCCAATTAGAAGTACGTTGCGATAAAAACGCTCAATGCGTTCGATCCTTCCCCTCCTCCCGCTCCCGCCACCTTACTTATGAAAGTGTGGATGTGTGTCTGCAGTGGCACTCGCTGTCCAGAGAGGAGCAGGCCAAATACTACGAGCTGGCCAGGAAGGAAAGGCAACTGCACTCTCAGCTCTATCCTGGCTGGTCGGCACGAGACAACTACGTGAGTAACACATTTCCCCACATCTGATCTCGCTTGAGTAGGAGAAGGTATCAAAATGAGTGCAAGCCCTGCTGGTTTCAGGCCGGTATGACTGTATTGGTTAATTATAGTGTGTGCACTTTTGATCTCGTGAACCAGAGTTGTTGAGGTGGTTTTACTTCCGCTGTGAGAAACAGTTTTTAACAGCATTGTTGTATCTGCGCAGGGAAAGCGGAAAAAGAGGAAGAGAGAGAACAAGCCAGACTCAAAACCAGAGGGTAAGAGGCCTTTCTTCTTCCTGACTGCCTGTGTTTGTTTTCTTTCTTTTCTTGTCAAACAATTGAGAGGGGATCTGGTTCTTTATTTGTAATGCAGCAAACTTTACGTTTGACCTGAAACGGAGCATCTCTTCGATTATGTTCGTTTATTTTGTTGCACTTACTAATGTCTTTCCTGCTTTTATGCTTTGACAAGCAGCTTATGAGGTTCAGTGCTAATAGTGGCAGGTATGTTTTATAGCACAGCAACAGTAAATGGCCAGAAATAACACGCATAAGTCCTCCACCCCTCAGTGCACATTTTTTTCTCCGTACATTTTGTGTCATGTTCCTTTTTTTAAATCATACAAGCATATCATCTGAATGAGCCGTAACATCCTCTTTTGCTCGCCTCGTTGTGATGTGGTGACCGGTTGATTTGAGAAATGTCACGTTTCAAAACTTTCACATCTTGTTTGTGTTTTTGTTTTTGCTTTTTAAAACAATTTCTCATTTGCTTCAGTCGGCCGCGGCCTTGTGGCACGCGAAATGAGCGGGTTGATAATTTGGCTCTCTCTCAATCTGCTTTGTTTCCTCGCATCGCAGACTTCTCAATACGGAGCA
Organism: Xiphophorus couchianus; assembly: GCF_001444195.1. Taxonomy (NCBI): domain Eukaryota; kingdom Metazoa; phylum Chordata; class Actinopteri; order Cyprinodontiformes; family Poeciliidae; genus Xiphophorus; species Xiphophorus couchianus. The sequence continues at coordinate 22,335,871 of NC_040239.1, forward strand.
AGAAACAGTGCGTGCAGTACTTGCCCTCAGAAAAGATGTGCGACAGCCCGGCGTCGTCTCACGGGAGCATGCTGGATTCGCCGGCCACGCCCTCCGCCGCCCTCGCCTCCCCCGCCGCCCCGGCTCCCACTCACTCCGAACAGGCTCAGCCGCTGTCGCTCACCACCAAACCGGAGGGACGAATGCACCACCACCACTTCTCTGTACCCGGGAAGGCCTCTGGCTCTGCATCCTCCTCGTCCTCCTCTTCTTCCTCCTCTTCCTCCTCCTCCTCCCAGCCTTCCATCGCCATCCCCGTTGGTACTTTGGGAAGCCAGTCGAGCACACCCATCCTCACCCGGCCAATCCCCTTCACCTCCCTGCACCCCTCCATGCTCTCCCCGCCGTCCCCCTTCCATCAGGCGGCCCTTCACTCCCATCATTCCCTGTTCCAGTCGCAGCCGCTCTCCCTGGTCACCAAACCAACCGAATGAATTTGCAAAATGTGTTTTCTTTTCTTTTAATTACTTGTGCTGTATATTGCTTTCCTTTAAGAATAGGTATTAGAACAACTTTTTTTCTAAATGACGAAAAGGAAGAAATATTATTGGTCAATATTTGACCGCCTCCTTTTCTACATCTCTCAATGAAAACAAAATGTATTTTTTGTAAAGTTTACTGCAGAACTGGGTTCTTTTTTTTTTTTTTGTTTGTTTGTTTGTTTTGTTTTCTTTGATGCATTTATCCAATGAACCTCTTGTATAAAAGAACCAATGTACATAAAGTTTCTTTATAAAAGCAAAAAGGAGACAAAAACATTTTCTTTTTAGCCAAAACCTAATTAATGTTAGTATGAAGTTTTCAGTTCTAGTCCTGGCCAATAATTGCAAGCCCTTTTTTTTTCAATTTATGAGTGTGTTCCCCTTCTTTGACATGTTAAATAAACATTTGAAATGGTTTCTTAAAGAAAATGTCTCTGTTTGCCTTTTTACCAGAGCTAGCCCAAGGCACAAGCAAAGTGAGCTGCTGTGCAGGGCCCACAGCCAGTAGGGGGCCCCCAAGAGCACGTTACTTCTCATAGATGAGATGATGTTAACGACAATAAGATAAATCACATATTAAGAGTAAAAAAATAAAAATTTAATTCATCAAACATAAGAAAAGTCTAAATTTATAGGTTAAGCTAAATAAATGCACAGATAAAATTGGAAGTATAATTTAATTTTTATCTCACATCAGCAAAAACAGATCAAAACGTTTAATGATTTTTGGAAAAAACTACATAAAGGACAATGCAGTAATGCACTGTTGAAATTCAGGTCACCATCACACTAATAGCTAAAGAAGACAAAGAGAGAGATGCCTAAACTAACATAACGTAAAAGAAATTAATTAGATTAAGTGTCCAAACTCATCCTTACTTAGTTTTTTGGGAAATTTGTCCCAAAGGCAGGAACCATAATCACAGGTTGAGATCTCGTGTCCAAGTTTCCCAAATTAATTGAGAGTCTATAAACATTTATTTTATTTAGAATGGAAATGAATTAAAGAATGGACTAGACTGATTTATTTTGAGTTGTTGAGTTATTATTAGTGAAAGTTTCCTTACCTGAAGCCAAAAGATGTGATTCGGCAGTGAGTTTGTAGAAAGGTTTGGCGAAAGGCTAACAGGTAGTCAGGCACATTCCAGCTTTATTGTAATTTAAAGCAATTCAAACTGAAAGTGTTTATATTAGTAGGGCACAATTCTACATTAAACATTTGTAGTTTTTTATAGACACTTTACAATAAATCTCAGTTGAACAACGTCCGTGTTGTTCCTGACTCTGTGTTGTTCCGTCTCACTTTTTCCAAACTCTGAGACCTGAAAGTCTACAAGGAAAGCGGTTTTGATGCCGCCTGTCAGAAAATCCAGAAGCTTACTCCACTCTTGCCGTACTCAAAGCGGACTGATAGTTGTTGAGGTGGCTGGATACAGATGAAACTTCTCGTAAATATCTGTTAAAAACATTTTAACAGGTAAAAACATTTTAAGTTTGAGTCCTAAATTGCTATCTAAAATGGAAGTAGCTGTAAGCCTTTCAACACTTATTCTGTTCACTTTTATAAAAATAGATTGACAAGTAAGGACACTGTTACTGACATAGACTAAATATTTAAACCTTGCTTAAAAAAAAAATCCAATGTTTTTCTTTAAAAATGGGGAATAAAATACAGTTTTCCCCAGAAACATATAAAATCTTAGTCCGCCTCAGCCTGAAACATTTATTTTTAAGAAGGTTTCTTAAACTTGGGAATGCAGCTTGCATTTATTTTGCCATATTATTGACCAACGTTAATAATAATGAACTAAAAACTGTAGTTGCAACGTTAATGAGCAGTTAGATTTGATCACAGCCGTACGTTGAAAAATCTCCACAAGCACTCACACCTGTCATTTTGCTCCTAAACAGAACCTCCCTTATAAAAACCTTGCCGAGGATGGCGAGGAGTTTTAATGTTTAATAAAGCAAAATTAGGCTAACCGCACTGGAAAATGAGAGCCAGAACCCAGAGTGACTAACATCTCAGGCCCAGAATAAATACAAATAAAAGAATTATAGACATCTGCTCCGTCTTAGAGCATAAGATCCCGTAACAATGACAAAAAAGCAGGTCAGCCCCATCCCCGGCTCTGCAGACCCTGCTCGGGTTCTCGATCCCTTTCCTGCACTTTTACAACATCTTTATTCACTGTTTGGCACGTTGCGGAGGCTTTAATTAACTCGGAGGTAATGGGATGGAACTCCTGGGACCTCATTAGGCATTTCAATTAGTGAAAAATACACAAGGTAGGTTACAGTTTTTGGTGGCTTTGGAGATGATGATTGGTGCCAGGGTTGGACCAATTATGTGTGAGCAGAAGGGGAGCTGGCCCAGACGAGCCCACTGACAACTACCCCCGCCCACTTCACTGAAAGTTAAATCAAGATGTAGTCCACAGAAAGATATCACAAATGTGCTAAATATCAATTTTAACACTCAGTTTTGTACTTTTGTTAAACAGAAGATTACTTTTCATATGTAGATGCATTTCAATCCAAAATAACACCATTTAAAAATGATCTTATTTCAATAATCCAGTTCAAAAAATGTAACTCATGCACAGATCTACTTCACAGTGAATTACTTTGAGGGTTTATTTATGTTAATTTTGATCATTTGAACAGTTAAATAAACCCCCGAATCCAGTTTCTCTTCAAAATTTTAATATTGCACTAGGTCATTAAAGAAATATTAAAACAGAAATGACCTACACAGTCATGGGGAAAGACTGCTGACATTAAAGTTGTCCAGCAGTCACTGGCTCGCGGACAAACTCCACAAGAAAGATGAAGCTGAAGAAGGTAATTTACAAAGGCATGGGAGTAAAAGATAAGAGCAAACAAAGAAATGACTGGACTGATCAAAGTCATTTCATTGGATGAAATTTGATTTTACATTTTTTTTCGAAATAAATGTCTGATGCTGTGCAGTAATTGATAAGCAGCATTTACAATGTCAGGAAAGAGTATAAAATATGACAGAAGTTAGTTATGGCTACAAAAAGAATATATGATTTTTTGCAGCAGAGTGGTCTCTGTCACAATTTTAACTCCTTCTCCTCCTGAAACACCCAGTTGACTGGCAGACTGAGGATGCGTTGCTGCTTTAGAGCCCCCTATGGTGACACCAAACTGTCAGCCGTGTCCTGCTCTGCTTTAAACAATCATTAGCTATAATAAGTCTTTACTTGTTTTCCCCGTTCTGCCTTACATCATTCCAGCCCCAAATCATGGCTGCCTGCTGTGAGCCACTTCACCAGTCCATCAATAAGATTACAGGTAATAAGGTGTCAAAACAGCCAGCAAATCTGCCGCCTCATACATCCAGGATTGATCCTTTAGTTTTTTCAACTCTTGCTCCATATATACACTTTACATAGGGATTGATTATTTATGTAAACATACATGAAATTATTTACGTAACGCTTCCTTTTGACTTTTCATCATTTGTCACGTTGCAGACTTTTAGATGACGGTCAGACTCAAAATAGTGCACTGTTGTTATGTACGATGAAAAACGTACCTGTGAAGGGAAAGTTTGAAAAGTGTTGCGTTCTGTTCGGCGTCCCTCATCTTTGCAGAACCACCTTTAGCGTAGTCACAGCGGGACGTTGTTTGGGTTATATTGTTAACAGCTGGCCAGGCATAAAAAAACCCGTAAAAAATAAATTTAAAAAAACAGTTAAAATAATTGGTGAACATTTTTATTTGAACTATCAAACTGAAGAATGTCTGTAGACAGCAATTTCAAGTTATGTGGCAAATTCTTAATTAGATATGGATCTGGTGTTTGACTAGATCATTCTAACAGTTGCATTAACCTAAACTTTTTCTGAAGTTTTTTCTGTATTTTCACAGTTGTGGAAAAATAAATCTCCACCACAGTTTTAAGGCTTTTGCAATCTGTGAGGAACCACACACAGAGTTGGACAAAAGGGCTTCAAAAATGGGGAAAAACCTGAACACCAACTGACCAAATGTGGGTTATTCATCATTTGATTTGTTTTGCTTTGGAGTTTTACCACTTGTTAACTACGTATGTTTTTACTTTATTGATTTGGAGGAGGTGTGGGGGTTGTTTGTTTTTGAACACCTTTTGTCTTTATCTATGTTTGGTTCCTCACACAGTATCAGCTTTTCTTACAGGATTGCCCTCTCTGTTCATGCTCTGTTCATGCTCTGTTCATGCTCTTAGAAACTCTGACCAGCTTCCCAGTCCCTGCTGGATCCGTACAGCATGATGCCACGTTTCACTGTGGGGATGAAGTGCTCAGAGTGTTGTGAAATGTTAGTTTTCACAGCTTGTTGTAGTCAACATTACATCGTGGTGAAAAAGAAAACAAAAAAATCTCAGAATGGTTTCATCTGAGCAACCATGTGGTGGAAAACTTTTTTGCTTAGAATGTCTTCTTGACACTTTTCCATAAAAGTTTATTTTGTTAGATTTTCTGTTTAATTGTCCTTCTCTCTGAGATGTGCATCTCTGCAGCTCCTCCAGAGTTTCCACAAGCCTTTTGTTTGTTTTCTGTGATTAATGATCTTCTTGCCCTCTTGGTTCAGGTGGACAACCATGAGTTAGTAAGTGTCTCATACTCACTCAACATGAAAACTTCATAGCCGGGGATATCATTTCATAATCTTACCATGTTTAAAATTTCTCCATAACTTCCACCCAGGCCTGTCTGCCGCGCTCGCTGGTCTTTGTGATGCTGTTTGTTCCTTAATGTTCTCTTTCAATCCAGCTGGGTCTTCGCAGATCAACTGGATCTGTACAAAAAAAATGAATTACACGCAGATGGCCTCCTTTTACTGTAGACATCTGAAAGGTGATTTAATTGAATGGTGTCATAATAGAAGGAACTGAATATAAATGGATGCCGTGATTTAAAAAATCCTTGCATCAATGTCACAATTATGCACCAGTTTGTTGTTGGTATATCCCATAAAAAAAATCCAGTAAAATACATTAAAGTTTGTGGTTGCAACGTTTGAAAATGTAAGAAGGACCCCTGCGAGGCATCATGTGCAGCACCTCTTCGTGTATCTGATCTCTATGTCGAAAAGGAACCTGTAACATCTAAATGATGATCGATTTGATTTGATGATTGAAATCAGCTGCAGGGTTTGCGCTGATCTTTTTTTTTTTATGTGTCTGGATGCCGCTCCTCTCAACATCTGCCATGTAAGCACGAGGTCAGATTTAATTCATGTTAATTTTTGCTCATTAGAGTCCTGCAATCTCTTGCCAGGATTGCTTCTTTTTTTTCCCCCAGGTTTTGCTTTGATCTCGGATTTATTCCAGGCTAACCATTTCATTTCACACGTCCTGAAGCTGCTCATAGAAAGTCGCGCTGTATTAATGCAGGCCTCTGTTCAGATCAGCAACCACAAGTGTAATCAGAAAGACTCGATTCTGCTATCGACTACATGACCTTATAGTCCCACTAATAACAGGATGCGGTGCTGGCGTCACATGCGGTTTCCTAAAGTGATATTAATTGATTGTTTCTGTAGCATTCACCGAGCTTAGCAAGACTCAGCTGGTGCCTTTGTGACGACAGGTATGGCTCGCTGTGAGCTTAAGACTCTCCTTAATGTATTATTCATACCCGTTTGACCTTAAAGATGGAAATGCAAATGGGTGTCAAGAATGAGAGGGATCATTGGACTTTTCAAATGTCAACTAGCCTGCCACAATTAAAACATATTCATTACAACAACCCACAGGTCCCCCGCACCCAGCTGAGATGTAAAACACCTCCAATTAACATTTAGATCATTATCTCCTCTCTAAAGCCACTGCACATGTTCAGGCGCAGCACTGTTACAGGTATCACAGGGAGAGGCGAAGGGATCAATGAGTACTATTTTATTTCTGAGAATAATAATAATAATAATAATAATAAAAACACTAGCCTGGCAAAGAATATAGCTGCACTTGCTGGGAAACCTTTTCAATTAGCAAGAGTTGTGTGATCTGCTGAACTGTTGGTAGTTTTGAAATGTGCAGCATGTATCAATACTGCCATCTGTTGGTGGAGTCAAATATTGACACAGCCTCTTCGTTTTGAGGTCAGTCTGCGCCATGTCACTTTTCAGCCACATGATCGCAGTACTGACAAATTTTGATGGATTTTGGAGTAAAACATGAGAAGTGATCAATGAATTGAATATACCTCCTGTATTATTATTATTATTGTTGTTATTAGTAGTAATAGTAGTAGTAGCAGTAGTAGTAATAGTTGTAATAGTAGTAGTAGTAGTAAAAAATATTACCTTAGGGTTCTCATTAGAATTTTGAAGTAATATTTTTGATTTTACACGTTTTATCAGACGGAATAAAAAATTCTGATCAAAGTTTGTTTTATTTAGTTATTCGCATTTTGAGTTAAACTGCGTCTTTACAGAAAGTGAGTGCATAAAGAGCATGAAAGTAGATTTCCACACTAATTGAAGCTCCTGCATTACACTTTCAATGAGGACACCAGTGTCTCATTGACTTGCTTTTAAATGTTTTTGGGGTGACAGTTAAGGGGCTAATAAAATAATGTTTCAGGTTCCTGGTTCCTTCCTCAGACTGACGAACTGTACGTGCAGACTCAACACCTTTAAACATCAGCAATGCCTCTAATGACATGACACATCATCACCTATAGCTTTAATCCCTCTCCTCTCCTATTTAGGTTGAAAGTGATCTTTTATTTGACCAACATGTTTACTCTGACTGGAGGTAAGATTATTGTTTCTATAAAAATAACAGTGGAAACCTGCAAGCAGCTGTTTAGCAATTGCTAGAAAGGCTTAGAAGAAGTGAATGGAAAGAATTTCCCACTAATTATTTAGAAGAGTATAAATAATCTTCAACCTTTCTTGTACATTTTCATTCAAATGTACAAGCTGATCAAATCTATTTCTGAAACTATTTTGAGAAATGCCTGCTTTATTTAGTATGAGAAAAAAAAACAACTTCTTGGTGGAATGAAAGTACATAATATGTAAGATTTGTCTTTATCAAATAAACTTTTGATCTGAGGCAGCTTCAGTCAGCAGACACCTGAATTATCTTAAAATGTTTTTTCTGGATATGTTAGGAGGAAATTCACCAGTGTCCGTTTAGTCTGAATCCTGTTCCTTATCCAGGTTGTGCTCTGCTGAGCAAGGAAGGGCAAATATACAAAAGGAGGATGTACATGTAGCATGTCTGGATCTGGACTTAATTCAAATATTTGTGTTTCTTTTAACATTTGCGAACCAAATTTAACAAAATGCAACAGCTGTGTCCTTTCTTCCACACACCAAATACCTGTTTGGACCACAGACCACCAATGCTGCTCTCTAACCAATGTCTCAGTTTTATCAGGAAAGGGGAGTTCTTAATTCCTCAGTATGCCAATAATCCCACAGATATCAATATATAGACATTTAAGGAGCTTAGATCCTTTCAGTCTTTGACCAAAGGTTGTATCATAATCTTGTTACCACGGAAGCAATAATCATGTAGGCTGTCTAATACAACACCTAGTAAAAGTATTTCTATATCTTGCACTTTTTAACATTCGGTCACATTACAACCACAAGCTTCAATGTATTTTGATTAGACATTTTTTGACAGACCAACACCAAAAGTGAGGACTGTGCCATGTTTTATACCCTTTCTCAGTCTGCATGTTTAGGGTCGGTGGTGAGCTCTTGTTCTTTGTATTTCACTTAAGTTGTGCACTTGTTGGAGATCATTTTTGGGTATAGGATCATTTTGTTGCTCACTCCCGGTTTTTCCAATACACAGTTAGTAGTACTTATTTTAGTGTTAGTCTAACTCTTGGCTTGGTAAAATCCTTTTTTCTCTGTGTTAATGTCTCTGTTTGTTTATCATTTTCCTGCAGCTCTTCCATTCAGTTTCTCATTCAGTGGCACAACAATCCACTGATTAGCCTCAAATTCCTCCCCAGTTGTCATCAACTGCTAAGTTTATTTACTTCCTTATCTGATCATTCGGTAGTCTTTCTGGATTCCCTTGTAATGAGCTCAATTCATGATCACATTAAGTTATCAGCTTCCTGTCCCTGCTGAAAAAGAAATATCCTCACAGCATGATTCTGTCACCACCATCTTTGAGTTCTGTAAATATTCATTCTTGGTCTCATCTGAGCAGAGCACTTTTTTCCATGTTTGCAGTGTGTGCCCAGTATTGCTTTGGGCACACTGCAAACAGGAACTCTGAATCATTGCTCTTCTTGCCACTAGGAATTCAGATGAATATGTGTAATGTTTACAAATTATTTCACCTGAGCTGTGGATCTCTGCAGCTCCTTCAAAGTTATATGCTTTTTGGATCAACTGGGCTCAGTGGGAAAAGTATTGTTGTCTTGCAGTTGTGTTTTATTTTTAAATTGGCTTTTCAGGTAATATTTTGAATTTTAAATTTAACAACACTCAATTACATATTTTGTCTCTATCTTGCATGAACAGTGATACATACAGGATGTGGTGTCAAACAGAGGGAGTCTACTGATCTCTGTCAGTACCTGGACACTTGCCTGTAATTATCTGTCACTCAGGTGAAATGTCCTCGGTTAGACTATACTCTGTTATAATAATAATAATAATAATAATAATAATAATAATAAATTAATCAGTTTTCTAAATTTCTATACTTTCCAAAATTAAAATACAATTAGCAAATTACTTACATACATGTTTTGTGTATGGAAAGTCTTGTACATGGAAAGAATTACAAATATGAATCAAATTTGTAATATTTCTCTGACTGGCTATGAAATATTTGTAATATTTCTCTGACCAATCTTTGCTGCTCATAAAGGGTTACATTATGAGGCTGTGATTGGTCAGGTGACTGAATGCCTAATCAAACTGATCTACGTCTAAACACACAACTGGAACACGGCCACTCTTTTCTATGAAGCCCTTTTTTGCTAGTTATGCGAAACATGTAATGATTAGCTAAGTCACCATAAATGGTAAATAACTGCAGTTCAAGTACACCTCGCTGCAGCAAACAGAAAGGGGCTGGGAGGGATCACTGTCAGTCTCATTACCTTATTTGGTAATGGGACCATTGCACTCCGGAAGTGAAGGGGGCGCTATTTCCTATATTATCCGCGGCCTGCCGTTTTTATTTTTATTTATTTATTTATTTATTTATTTATTTCGAACAGACTTTAAAACAATCAAAAAGAAAATAAAATAAAATGGAATGAAACAACTTAAGAAATAAAATATGAAACAAATTATTATGCCCATGTGACATGCAAAATTTTTCTGTTCGAAAAGGAGCAGGTAGAAGATACATCTTATAATGTCCTGCCCCTTTCCTACTTGTCAATGTATTTACAATGAACTGTCATAACATCAAAAAGAAAATTTTTTCCATTTTTCCATCATGTATAACTATACAAAATTATTTTAAGTACTATTTATATCATCAATTACATTATAGCCTATTGGATATTAAACATCTTATACAGCATATTTTGAAATGAGCTCTGCTTTAATCAGCTTTTTAAATTGGTTTACATTTGTAATTTGTTTTAACTCATCATTCAATCCATTCCAGACATTTACTCCACACACAGATAAACAAAAACTCTTCCTTGTTGTTCTAATATGTTGTTTTTTAAAATATCCTTCACCTCTTAGATAATACCCACCCTCTCTGTTAGCAAACATTTCCTGTATACTGTGTGGAAGTTTTTGATGTCTGACCTTAAACATGAATTGTGTCGTTTTAAATGTTACCAGGTCCCAGAATTTCAGTATATTTGATTTAATAAATAACTGGTTTGTGTGTTCCCAGTATCCCACTTTATGTAATATTCGGATGGATTGCTTTTGTAAGAGGTATTATTGCTGTAAATTTGTTTTGTATGTATTCCCCCAGACTTCCACACAATATGTCAGGTGTGGTGCAATGAGTGTATTATATAGAATAAACAAAGATTTATAGTCTAGTACGAAGTTAATTCTTCTTATAACAGCAACACTCTTGGCTATTTTAGATTTTACTTGTCCGATGTGTGGTTTCCAGCTGAATTTATTATCTAATGTGACACCCAAGAATTTTATTTCATGTACTTCTTCTAAATTAACACTGTCAATTGATATTTTAATTGGATTATTTTCCTGTTTTTTATTGTTTCCGAATATCATAAATTTGGTTTTATCTAAATTTACAAATAATTTATTGTTTTTGAGCCAATGCTGTAATTTTTCTATTTCTGTGTTGATCACTTTAGAGAGTTGTTGAATGTTTTCTCCGGTACAGAAGATACTTGTATCATCTGCAAATATAATATATTTTATAAGATTTGATATTTTAACTATGTCATTTATATACAAAATGAACAATTTGGGTCCCAAAACTGATCCCTGCGGAACTCCACAGGTTATGTTGAGTACATCTGATTTCTGACCATCTAATTCTACAAATTGTTTCCTATCTCCAATGTAGCTCCTAATCCAGTTTAATGGCACCCCTCTAATGCCATACCTTTCCAGTTTTTTTAATAACATGTCATGATTAATGGTATCAAAAGCTTTTTTGAGATCCAGAAATACACCAATTGCACATTTCTTTTTATCCATATTGTCTATAATTTCTTCTGTTAATGCCATCAGTGCCATCGAAGTTGATCTTTTTTCTCTAAAACCATACTGACAATCAGTCAGAATGTTTTGCTTTTCAATGAAATTATCCAACCTTTTACTAAAAACTTTTTCTAGTATTTTTGAAAATTGACAGAGAAGTGACACTGGTCTATAGTTGCTAATTATATTCTTATCTCCAGATTTAAATAGAGGAATAACCTTCGCTATTTTCATTGCATTTGGAAATGTTCCAGAAATGAATGACAAGTTGCAGATGTAAGTTAGAGGATCTGCCACATCATCAATTATCTGTTTTATAAGTGACATGTTAATGTCCTTCCAGTCCATTGATTTTTTATTGTTACATTGATTAACTATTTCCTTAATTTCAATTTTGTCTACTGGTTTCAGGTACATAGATGATGTATTTTGCTTAATACATATTTCCGATGAATCCCCATCCAGTGGGTTTGATTTATTTATTTGTTCTGCTAACGTAGACCCTACATTTACAAAATATTCATTAAATCCATTTACTATCCCAACTTTTTCATTCAGGGTTTTATCATTATAAATAATATATTTAGGGTGAGTAGTATTAGAAGAATTTTTTCTTATCAAGCTATGTAAAGTTTTCCAAATTCCTTTAATGTTTAGTTTATTATTTTCTAATATTTTAGAATAATAATCTGTTTTGCATTTTCTCATAATAATAGTTAATTTATTTTTATAAGATTTATATTTTTGTTCTGCTTCAACCGTTTTATATTTTATAAATTGTTTATATAGATTATTCTTTTTCTTACATGCCTTATGTATGCCTTTTGTAATCCAAGGCTTATGTTTGTTTTTTTGCCTGTAATTACAAGTTACGATTGGACAGTTTTTATCATAAAATGCTTTAAATATTTCGGTGAATATGTCAAAAGCCTTATCAATATTTCTTTCTTCATACAACACTTTCCAGTTCTGTGATTGAAGATCTTTTCTTAATGCTCTTATTGAGTCCTCTGATATTATTCTTTTGTAAGTGATGTTTGTGACCTTGTTTATTTTTCTGCAAACATCTTCAAGTATAACAAACACTGGTAGATGGTCACTGATATCATTTATAAGAAGTCCACTTCTCAATTCACTTTCCATATAATTAGTAAATATATTGTCAATCAGGGTTGAACTCTGTGTTGTTATTCTGCTTGGTTTAGTAATTAGTGGATATAAACCTAAACTATGTATAGAATCAATAAAGTTAGATGTACTTTTAACCATATGTGGATTCAGCATATCAATATTAAAGTCTCCACAGATGAAAATTACCTTTTGATGCATCTTAGCAAACAATGTTTCCATGTAATTTGTAAAGATGTCAGTATCAGATGCCGGTGCTCTGTACACACAGCTGACCATTATATTTTTCTGCTTCTCAAATTGGATTTCAATAGTAATACATTCCATAACTTCATCAATTGGCATTGACATTTTTTCTAGCATCTTATATTTTAGATCATTCTTAATGTACAAAGCAACACCTCCACCTTTTTTATTCTTTCTGTTAACGTAATTGAACTCATACCCTTCCAGTGGGAAATCTACTCCCTTCTCAGAGGTGAGCCAGGTTTCTGTTATTGCTATAATGCTAAATGACCTTTTTAGTTGATGTAAATATTCTTTTATTTTGTCATAATTTGCATAAAGGCTACGGCTATTGAAGTGAATAATTGACATTTCTTGATCCGAATTATAGCATTGGCTATAGTTCTCATCAGTATAGTAATGGCAGTTGTCATTCAAATAATCAAGAAAATTGTTGTCGGGGTCAATATCTGTGTCTATGTTCATATATATATTTTCTTATCATCACTGGTTTTCAGAAAGTTGATCATGGTTACCCGGTTATCATGTTTCACTGATATTTGCCCAACTCTTCAATTTTTCTGATGAACAGTATCTTAGCTTCTTCCGGTGAACCGTTCAATTTGATATAGACTCTGCAGTTTGAGGTCCATGTTGATTGTATTTTCTTTTGTTTCCTGAGAAAACGTGCTTGTCTTGCTATATCTGCGTTTAGTTTGGTTAGATGCTCATTTATATAAACATTGGTTCCCTTTAATTTCCTTCCTTGTTTTAAGAGTTCATTTTTGTGTTTCCTGTTTGTAAATCTCATTACAATAGCTGGTTTAAGTCCTTTGTTTTTTTGTGGAATTGGATGGCAAGCTTCAATGCCATTATTATCAATGCTGATTCCCTTATTGCTGAAGAATGATATTATCTGTTTTTCAAAAGTTCCTTGCTCTTCATCCCTTTCTTCGGTATTGTTTGCTTCTGTAACAGCCCGGGCATATGATCGTGGTTTTTATTTTTTAAAATCTGTGATATACGGTGTCTTCACCTTTAGGAATGATTTTCACTCTCAGCATGTTTTTGAACTTCTCTCTTTTATTCACTTCAGTGCAGCTCACAGTTTTTAACGAATTCTGTAGCTTTCGGTGCACTTCTAAATCTGTTCCTTAGTCCCATCTTTTTGGGCCTGCTACTGCCTCTAGTGACGTGGGGGTGGCAACAGAATTAATTTAATTACATTACTAAATCAGAATACCACAACGTTTTTATTATTTATTATTAATTCTGGCATTACTGGACCCGTAAAGGATAAATTCCCTCACAAAAGAGCATACCTTTTCATTTTCTTAAGGAAGTAGAGCTAATTAAATGAGATAAAAAAAGACCTGAAAGTGATTCCAGTTTCACTTGATGGCCAACCTGTTGAAACTGTGGCAAAGTTTAAATTCCTTGTGTCATTCCTGGACAGTCAGCTCAACTTTGCTGAAAACACTGGCTATATCTTTAAGAACTGTTCTCAGAGACTCTATCTTTTAAGAAGACCCAGTGATCTTAGGGTTGCCCAACTTGAGGTTGTGTACAACCTGTAGTTAGGTATAGGTTGTTGAGATAAAATGTTAAAACTTAGCGTTCTAACTTGAATTCTAACTCAACTCAAGTTAAAAAAAACATTTAAACTCAAGTTTTAACTTTTCATTTCTTCAGCTCGTTTGGCCACATAAGCTGCAGACTAACAATCTTTTAAGAATACTTTCAATGGCGGGTAAAATAGCAGGTAAATAGTGGTGAAACCAAAAACAACTCTGTCTCAACTGTTTTCTGAAATAACATGAAAGATGGCAAGAAATATCTTAGCAGAGAGCATCCATCCTCGTTTTTTGTCAACTTGAACCTTTGAGCTCATGAAGGTGTTACTGTGTTGCTCTGGCAACTAAGAACATCTATTAGAGGTCATTTATTGACAGTGCAATAATTATTCTTAACCAAACTAAATGATAACATTTACCTATAGCTTGTTAAGTGTTTTGCTCTATTCACAAATTGTTGATAATGTGATTTTATGAATCTGATCTATCGTTTTAGAGTCGAAGAAAAATTACCACATTGATAAACTAAATAGTTCCATCATATTTTTTCCTATATATAACACTCTACCAATAAAATGTCTCTCAGAATAATATACATGGCACCGTAAAAACAAAAATGTGAATTTTTGCTTGTATCGGTTTAACAGCCCTGGTTGTAACAACCTGGGTTGTTATTCTTCTGTACCTAAATCATTTGTTTGTTATTAGCTGTTGCTCAATTAAATTTCTTATGTATACATTGAAAATTGTTTTTTTTATTATAGTTGATCAAGTTGTTTTTCCATGTCTTCTTATTTCTTTTGTTCCTCCTATAATTGATGGAGATATATAGATATTATTTATAATGTAAAAGAATATTGTTTAAATGTCACGCAATTAGCTCTACAACCTTAAGGAAATTAAACTATATGGTGTTTTATAAGATAATTTATCTTATACGGTACCAGAAATGCCGAAATTAATAATAAATAATAAAAACGTTGTGGTATTCTGATTTAGTCATGTAATTAAATTAATTGTGTTACCACCCCACGACACTAGAGGCAGTAGCAAGCCCGAAAAGATGCGACTAAGGAGCAGATTTAGAAGTAGACGAAAGCTACATAGTTTGTTAAAAACTGTGACCTGCGCTGAAGTAAATAAAAGAGAGTAGTTCAAAAACATACTGAGAGTGAAAATCCTCCCTAAAGGTGAAGACATATCACAGATTTCAAAAGAAAATAAAAACGGGAGACCGCGGATAATATAGGAAATAACGCCCCCTTCATTCCGGAGTGCAATGGTCCCATTACCAAATAAGGTTCATAGCTTATTTGGTAATAATAAGGTATGAATCTTATTATTGAGACTGACAGTGGTCCGTCTCCGCCCCTTTCTGTTTGCTGCAGCGAGGTCCTTCTCCTGCAGTTTGATCTCCATTTCCAGTCACCAGATCGGATGAAGCAGCATCCATGTAATACATGCATTCAACCAGTAGGGGGCGGAAAACAACTCCTCCTGTTTGGTGGAGCAGCAGAAGAAAAGCGGTTTATACACGGAAGCAAAACCGCGACGTAAATCGTACAAACTGTCCTGACTCGTTTGTTTCTTGGGATTGAGTTGAGAGGACTGGACAGATTAGATTATACAGATTTGGTTTACATTTCACCGGGTGGTGGACGCAGCGGACACAATGCGGACGGCTTTGTTGTCACTTTCTATTTTACTGCTCTGCGTGTTGGTCGCAGGTGAGTGAAAGTTTGTGTAGTTTAAATAACAGTTTGTGTAGTTTAAATTATTTAGTATTTTAGTTAGAAATATGAGTCACTGTTACGGAAACCAAGTGTTGCGTCTGAGCTAATATGAGCCATTGGTTTGTGGTTTTTTTTTTTATTACGTAATGTGGCTGTTGGTAAAAAATAAAATGCACAGTGAGATTTGACAACAAGCATGTTGAATAAGAAAATTTCAGAAATGCGGATATCCCCCCAAAAGCTGCCATATTATCAGGTAATTACAAACCAGAACGACCTGAATGCTCAAACTCATTAAAAATACAAGTTATTAAGGTCACTTTTTCACTTCGGTCAAGCCAGTCGACTTTATATTTATAGTGAAAGTAAGAATATTACACCGCAGTGAAGTTAGTTTCAAGTCGGATATTCGATATTCGAGCTCCGCGGAGTAAGTGGCGTTTAGCTCAAGGTTGATCCGATTTATGAACGTTACTGTCGGCCAGCGGTTCTCTATCGCTCCCGGCCGCAGCGCCCGAAGGTTCACTTAGGGACTATCAACAAATTACCGAACCAAACATTCCTATCAAAGAAATGTTAATAAATGCCTTGAATTGTAACCAACTAACTAATTGTCATTGCTAATTCATGCTTTTACATGAGCCAAAATAGCATCTATAAAATTTTAAAGTCATATACAATATTTTCAATAATTTTAATATTAAATAATATAATGTTTTCTTCAATAGCTTCCAGGTCATGTGACCTAATGACTCAAAATCACTTTGAAATAATTACAATAGTCTCTATAGATGAGGCACAGACATTTGATTTCCATTTTTAGCCATTTTCCATTTTTTATGAATTTTTTTTGTCAAAAATGAGGGTTTTTCTTCAATAGCTTCCAGGTCATGTGACCTAATGACTCAAAATCACTTTGAAATAATTACAATAGTCTCTATAGATGAGGCACAGACATTTGATTTCCATTTTTAGCCATTTTCCATTTTTTATTAATTTTTTTTGTCAAAAATGAGGGTTTTTCTTCAATAGCTTCCAGGTCATGTGACCTAATGACTCAAAATCACTTTGAAATAATTACAATAGTCTCTATAGATGAGGCACAGACATTTGATTTCCATTTTTAGCCATTTTCCATTTTTTATTAATTTTTTTTGTCAAAAATGAGGGTTTTTCTTCAATAGCTTCCAGGTCATGTGACCTAATGACTCAAAATCACTTTGAAATAATTATAATAGTCTTTATAGATAAGGCACAGTCATTTGTTTTCCATTTTTGATTAATTTTCCATTTTTTATTAATTTTTCTTGTCAAAATTGAGGGTTTTTCTTCAATAGCTTCCAGGTCATGTGACCTAATGACTCTAAATCACTTTGAAATAATTACAATAGTCTCTATAGATAAGGCACAGTCATTTGATTTCCATTTTTGATTAATTTTTTTTGTCAAAAATGAGGGTTTTTCTTCAATAGCTTCCAGGTCATGTGACCTAATGACTCTAAATCACTTTGAAATAATTATAATAGTCTTTATAGATAAGGCACAGTCATTTGTATTCCATTTTTGATTAATTTTTCATTTTTTATTAATTTTTTACGTCAAAATTGAGGGTTTTTCTTCAATAGCTTCCAGGTCATGTGACCTAATGACTCAAAATCACTTTGAAATAATTACAATAGTCTCTATAGATGAGGCACAGACATTTGATTTCCATTTTTAGCCATTTTCCATTTTTTATTAATTTTTTTTGTCAAAAATGAGGGTTTTTCTTCAATAGCTTCCAGGTCATGTGACCTAATGACTCTAAATCACTTTGAAATAATTATAATAGTCTCTAGAGATAAGGCACAGTCATTTGTTTTCCATTTTTAGCCATTTTCCATTTTTTAGGATTTTGTTACGTCAAAATTGAGGGTTTTTATTCAATAGCTTCCAGGTCATGTGACCTAATGACTCAAAATCACTTTGAAATAATTACAATAGTCTCTATAGATGAGGCACAGACATTTGATTTCCATTTTTAGCCATTTTCCATTTTTTATTAATTTTTTTTGTCAAAAATGAGGGTTTTTCTTCAATAGCTTCCAGGTCATGTGACCTAATGACTCTAAATCACTTTGAAATAATTATAATAGTCTCTATAGATAAGGCACAGTCATTTGTTTTCCATTTTTGATTAATTTTCCATTTTTTATTAATTTTTTTTGTCAAAAATGAGGGTTTTTCTTCAATAGCTTCCAGGTCATGTGACCTAATGACTCAAAATCACTTTGAAATAATTACAATAGTCTCTATAGATAAGGCACAGTCATTTGTTTTCCATTTTTGATTAATTTTCCATTTTTTATTAATTTTTCTTGTCAAAATTGAGGGTTTTTCTTCAATAGCTTCCAGGTCATGTGACCTAATGACTCAAAATCACTTTGAAATAATTACAATAGTCTCTATAGATAAGGCACAGTCATTTGTTTTCCATTTTTGATTAATTTTCCATTTTTTATTAATTTTTCTTGTCAAAATTGAGGGTTTTTCTTCAATAGCTTCCAGGTCATGTGACCTAATGACTCAAAATCACTTTGAAATAATTATAATAGTCTCTATAGATGAGGCACAGTCATTTGTTTTCTATTTTTGATTAATTTTCCATTTTTTATTAATTTTTCTTGTCAAAAATGAGGGTTTTTCTTCAATAGCTTCCAGGTCATGTGACCTAATGGCTCAAAATCACTTTGAAATAATTATAATAGAAATAATCTCTATAGATGAGGCACAGTCATTTATGTTTTATGTTTTTATTTTATAATTCTTAGGAATATTTTCCTTAAAGTTTAAGATTGTTGCTTAATAGCTTTCAGATTACGTCATAAAATGACTTCAAATCTCTTTGAAATCATTCGAGTACACTTTATACATCACACATAGCATCAATGCCAAACAAACATATTACATTTTCATTTTCCACAGATATTTTCAAAAAGTATTTTGAACAATAATGAACACAGTTTCTAGTTTCAAGATTAACTACACAATACACATTTCCAACTGCCTTTTTTTTTCTTTTGAAATTCTGTGCTCTTCATATTCATGCACAGGGCATGGTACCATCGGTCACAGTTGTCACACTGGATCTGTTCACAAATACAAGAAAATATACATGTTTAGCAGTACTGAACTTACTCATCTCCTGTCACACAGTTTGGTGTTTACTTGCTTGTCATTTGTTATATAAAACATTTCATGGCTCCCAAGAGTTATTTCCTGTGTCTACTTCTGAAATTTACATTGACAACTCTTGATTTCTCACCCAGTCTGTCATTCCAGGGCCAGACCCCGGGGCTTTGTATGCAGCGCACATCGCACACCAACAGTGGTCATCGAATACTGTAATCAATAAGAAATATACAGCATAATATACAGCATATTCAAACAAGATATATATATATATATATGTATATATATATATATATCTATATCTATATCTATATATATATATGTATAAAACAAAATAGCTAATTATTTCAGAAAATTCATTTAAAATTATTAATACTTGGAGATTACTTAAAATACATTTGTAAAGTAACTTCTCTAAATTATCAAGGTTGCATATCGTTTAGGTATTTTTGTCTGTTTGGATTGGCACTGTTGGTGGTTTATATTTTGTTAAATGGAATTTGCATTTTGTAATGTTTTTATGTTTTTATTGACCTCACGGGCTGCAGGAGCTAATGAGGGCAGACCCTATCTAAGTTGACAGAGTCATTGAAACAGTGAATTAATCGAACTGTCAAGATGTGCTTGTCACAAAGAAATCAAAACTTAGTGTTCCCCAGCGAAAGCAGCGAGATCTGTTTAGTTTTGTTATCTTTATTGTAAGTTCATGTTTTGTATTCCAATGTTTGTATATGTTTTAGTTTTCACATTTATTGAGGTTATTGTGGTGACTTTGATGATGGTGGTTGATCTTAATCAAATAAAATAAAAAACCTTAAATTCACCAGTCGAGACTGGTTCAGTAATGAAAGAGATGGGGAGATTCTAAAATATATATGTGTGTATGTTTATGTATTGTAAGTCGAAATGAAAGACATGCACATATGGTATACCTGATGCATCAAGGATTTGAAGAGCGAGAGTTCTTCTTTCACTTTTCATTGCCTTTTTTGTTGTGTCAAAATCTACATCTGGCATCAGAGGGAAGGCTTCCATCCAAGCTTTTGCCATCTAAAGAAAAAAAAAAGTTTTTAAAGACTTTTTTTATTGCATTATAATGCATCAGACTTAAACATTCATGTGGACAT
The DNA here is from genome assembly GCF_001444195.1 of Xiphophorus couchianus. Taxonomy (NCBI): domain Eukaryota; kingdom Metazoa; phylum Chordata; class Actinopteri; order Cyprinodontiformes; family Poeciliidae; genus Xiphophorus; species Xiphophorus couchianus. Next base: position 22,355,997 of record NC_040239.1, read on the forward strand.
ATATAGTGTATCCACATATACTAAAACAGGTATGTTTGTTAGTACAGATACCTGTAGTGAAACATCTAAATGTTTCAACATTTAGAAGATGATGGAAGAAGTGTAATTACAAATACTGTGTGGCATGTTGCACTGACCCCAGTTATGGGCTACTGTTGGGGGAGTCTGTATTCCTCCAAGTGAATACACACTCTTTCCACAATTCCGAAAGCCCATTTTAACTAACCATAGAGACTGTATTTGATGATAGACAACTTTTCTCTATAATAATTACACAGTGTCCACACTTGTATAACAAAAAACATGAACTCGTTAATTTACTTTGACTACAATAACTCCACAGCTGCTTCCGTCTTGTTGAATAGGGTGGCGCATTGTCCCCCCTTTCCATTGGATCCCAACCCAGTCTGTTTTTCCATGGCATGTCCTTCTCATTTTGAAGTATTCTCTGGATAACAAACAAAATGATTTGTGTAAGAGCAATTGTATTCTGTAATTACGCTCATAAGACAACTCACGCTTTCCTCTTATCAGTTTCTATTAACAACAACAATGTTAAGTTTATTGAAATTAATATTTACATAAATATTTAAATTAATGTAAATATTTTTTACACAATATATTTGTAAAAAATATTAAGGATAATATATTTCCATAATGTATTCTTAAATCTGAATGTCACATACATTAAGATTTTTAACTCAATCTCTATGTGGTCACTTTGCAAATTTATTAATTTTTAATACATTTTAAAAATTTATTAGAGCTTTATTTACTGTATTCTTTTAGCTGCCTTTTGGGAGTCCACAAGCTCAGATGATACTTGTGCAGGATCTATTAGGAACACAGTTCTGGCTTCTGCATTGATGTACTAAAACAGATCAACAAAGGAAAGGGGCATAACAAAGAAAAATTTCATTAAAACTAATGTGAATATGTCATGCTCTATCCAAACCATAAAATGAAAAAATATTTATTATAGACAAAAAATTACAAACCAGCAACTTCCAGTGATTGTTGTTCACAAGGACAAATGACAGAACTGCTTCATAGTTGTCAAAGTTTACCTGAAATGGCATTTAAAAATGTTCAAAATTTAAATGTTAACATAAAGAAAAACTTTAAGCACATGTCTCGCAATTAATCTTTTCCCACATGTCAGTATTTACTTTTACTTAAAATTTTTCTTTTCAATGACAAGGTGTTTTAAAAATGATAAAATAATCAATACACTGTTTTACAAGAATTAAGGTGTTAAATATTGCCCTGTACAGGCTGCTGTGGGATGGTGTAAAGCTTGCAGTGATGTTGATGTTAGTTAGTAGGACACATACAAGATATCAAATGAAATTACTTAGCCAAGATTAATGTGGGTGCAACTAGATCAAGATTCTTACTTCTACTTTATTAAATGATTGACATTTACATTACTCTGAAATCCTATATGTAGTGTCTAGTACAGAATTTTTTTTAAAATGTGGAATTAATTATGTAATGTTTTCTAAAGAAGTTGTCCAGCCTTACTGCCATGTTCAGCTCTTCATTTGCATGGATAACCATATATATGACACTTATATTTGGAACTTGCATGGCAGTGAACAATTACATTAATTTTGTCAAGTGTTTCAATGTTTAAAACAGCTAAGTAGTCAGTAAAACATGGCAATTCTTTCAGAAGACTCTTTTAAAACCAACCCAGCTTTTAATTCAAACCTTTTCAAAAAACTAAATCTTGTTCTTCTTTTTATCAACAAGCACACATATTTGCCAAAAACACATTACATATGATTTCATGTTAGAAGTAATTTTGTTGTCAATTTTGTAGCTCTGTGTAAATGATGTGTAACTGTGAAAGTTCTGTTCATTCATCTTATAATGACATAATATAGCAACAAAGAAATCCATTACCTTTGGTAAACTTTGTCTAGGAAGCTCAGTTCTGTCCCCGAACAAAATCACACCAGCTGAGTAGTGATTCAGGATGTAGAAGGTGTCCATGACTCCCAATGCATGGGCAGCCACATGCAGAAGGCTTTCAATGATCTGCACAAGGAATATCAGCATTTCCACATATTAAACATGCATCCAAAAGTCTTCTCATACAAATCTCAAAATTGGTTTGTATTAATATTGAAAATGAAGATGTTTTATAAATGACTGAAACAAACACATACCTCCCCTGTCAACCACTGATATGGTCGAAGAGTGCACAAGTCAGAATGATGAATCACAATGCTCCGACCTTTAATCTGTGACGGAACAACTGCTACTACAACTTCTGTGTCACTCTTTTTCCAAAGCAAGGTTAACTGCAAATCAGATATACAAAGAAAAAAAAATCAAAACATTTGAAAGTAATACAATAAAAATGTATATTTTACAAAATTTAAATAATACTTTATGCTAACAGCCAGCCATAATAAAGACAAAATCTATACCAGACTGCAATACATAGATGTCAATTATGTTATCCCATGTTAACCACATTATGAAATTGTGAAATGCAGGCTATTATTACTTGTTTACTTCTAATGAAATTTCAGAAATGAATATTACAAAAAAATTTTATCAGATAATTTCATTGTTTTTAACAAACTAATTCTTTATGTGGAACTGCAACAGAGCCTCAAAGGCAGGTGAAACCTTACCTGTGATTCTTTATTATTATCATCATCATCAGCTTTGGTGATTTGTTTGTTTGTGCCTTTGGAAGTTCTGGGATTGGGTAATGTCTTTGGGGGATTGAAATACTTGGATTTGGTCTTTGTCTGACCAGCAGAACTTTCCCTCTTGTTCCATTTTTCTTTGGGATCATCCGCCGGTTTAGTCAAAACTCTGACAGTTTTGTCCAGAAGTTTGTCTGGCAGACCATGCTGCATAACATGTTCAACATACCGACCTTGTAAAGATGTATACAATTTTGTGATGAAGTCTGCTGGTCTGAGGTACTTTTTTTTGGCCAAGATGTTCTTTTTTACCAAGCCAAACCACAGCTCCACATGGCAGTTTGTTTCTCTTGATTTGCTTGTTTTATTTGTTGCAGCAGATGTGGGTGTTTTGTACCGTGTTAAGTCGCCAAGTAACATTCCGCTCCACAGTGGGATGATTCCCATGCAGTTCTTCACAAGCACATCAACTATACCAGGACAGCAGTAATGATTTTCTGTGATCTCTGATTCCTCGGACAGAATGTCAACCTGAGCTTGGTCCCGTAAAACTTGGAAAGTCTTTGTAAATGGTGAGTTAGCAATAATGCTGTTGCTTTTGTCACTTTTGCTGTGTTGTGCTTCTGCTGTATGCTGGCCATCTTCATCTTTCTCTGACTTGTTGTTGGAGATACAGCTGTTGAGGTATGCTTGACTTGTTTGTACTAAGGGGTTGCAATGTTTTGCATCAAATAGTACACACATGTTGTAAAACACCTCCATGGCAAGTTGGAGGTTATTGCAGTTTAAAAGGGATGCAAAACAATAGCTTGCATACTCTTTTAAGCCTCGATCACGGGTCTTTTTCCCAAAAGCTTGTGTAACAGCCTTCATAATATGGGCAGAGCACAAGTGCAATACTGTGAAGTTTTTCATTACAACTTTATGTTCATGCACAATCTCAAACGCTCTATGTAGGTACTGTGAAATATCCTCCTTGTTAAAGGCTAGTAGCACACTATTAATGAGAGCCCAGCTGTAGTCAGTTTCTATCTGTGCTATTTTGATTTTGGTAGTGTGGGTCAGTTTTCTGTTGAATTCCATCAACCAGTGTGAAATGGAAGGAACAGTATGGCTGTTGGTCAGTAGCTCAGTTATGGGCAAAGGAGGTTTGTCCTTGCCCATCCCTGGCAAAACCATAGCATAATACAGAATTTTTTTTTCCTGACCAGGTATTTTTTGTACAACACTCCCTGTGGCATCAAGGTGGGGGGTAACAGGTGATGAATTTCTTAGATGGTGGGCCAATATCTGTAATCCAGTGTCTGTTTGTAAATGCACTGCAAAAGGGTCAATGTGAAGTTGTTGGAAATATCCCTTGGAGTTTGAATTAATGCTTGTTTCTTTAATCAGTTTTTGTGTTAACACGAGCTCAAGTATTATGTCATCATGGAGTCTTGTACTCTTCTTTAATTCTGATGAAATTTTTCTTAAAACATCTTTAGTGAGGCTTTTCGTAATGTTCCCCGCTGTGATTTCTTGGATTGGTGTCTGCCTCAACTTTGAATAGTAGTATTTACTGACACCATCTGCTACAGCTTTGGCTATCTTACCTCTTTTTAAGTATTTTGCTGGTCTGAATCTCCATTCTTTTTTACGGTGTGTCACCGAACCAAGCCGTTTCACAATAAAAGAGATTTCGCTGTCAAATGGTTTAGGGATGTTCTTCTTACTAAAAGTAAATTTTAGTCAATTTTGACGTAAAAAATTAATAAAAAATGGAAAATTAATCAAAAATGGAAAACAAATGACTGTGCCTCATCTATAGAGACTATTATAATTATTTCAAAGTGATTTTGAGTCATTAGGTCACATGACCTGGAAGCTATTGAATAAAAACCCTCAATTTTGACGTAAAAAATTCCTAAAAAATGGAAAATTAATCAAAAATGGAAAACAAATGACTGTGCCTTATCTATAAAGACTATTATAATTATTTCAAAGTGATTTAGAGTCATTAGGTCACATGACCTGGAAGCTATTGAAGAAAAACCCTCATTTTTGACAAAACAAATTAATCAAAAATGGAAAACAAATGACTGTGCCTTATCTATAAAGACTATTATAATTACTTCAAAGTGATTTTGAGTCATTAGGTCACATGACCTGGAAGCTATTGAATAAAAACCCTCAATTTTGACGTAAAAAATTAATAAAAAATGGAAAATTAATCAAAAATGGAAAACAAATGACTGTGCCTTATCTATAAAGACTATTATAATTATTTCAAAGTGATTTTGAGTCATTAGGTCACATGACCTGGAAGCTATTGAAGAAAAACCCTCATTTTTGACAAAAAAAATTAATAAAAAATGGAAAATTAATCAAAAATGGAAATCAAATGACTGTGCCTTATCTATAGAGACTATTGTAATTATTTCAAAGTGATTTAGAGTCATTAGGTCACATGACCTGGAAGCTATTGAAGAAAAACCCTCATTTTTGACAAGAAAAATTAATAAAAAATGGAAAATTAATCAAAAATGGAAAACAAATGACTGTGCCTTATCTATAAAGACTATTATAATTATTTCAAAGTGATTTTGAGTCATTAGGTCACATGACCTGGAAGCTATTGAAGAAAAACCCTCAATTTTGACGTAAAAAATTCCTAAAAAATGGAAAATTAATCAAAAATGGAAAACAAATGACTGTGCCTTATCTATAAAGACTATTATAATTATTTCAAAGTGATTTAGAGTCATTAGGTCACATGACCTGGAAGCTATTGAAGAAAAACCCTCATTTTTGACAAAAAAAATTAATAAAAAATGGAAAATGGCTAAAAATGGAAATCAAATGTCTGTGCCTCATCTATAGAGACTATTGTAATTATTTCAAAGTGATTTTGAGTCATTAGGTCACATGACCTGGAAGCTATTGAAGAAAAACCCTCAATTTTGACGTAAAAAATTAATAAAAAATGGAAAATTAATCAAAAATGGAATACAAATGACTGTGCCTTATCTATAAAGACTATTATAATTATTTCAAAGTGATTTAGAGTCATTAGGTCACATGACCTGGAAGCTATTGAAGAAAAACCCTCATTTTTGACAAAAAAAATTAATAAAAAATGGAAAACAAATGACTGTGCCTTATCTATAGAGACTATTATAATTACTTCAAAGTGATTTTGAGTCATTAGGTCACATGACCTGGAAGCTATTGAATAAAAACCCTCAATTTTGACGTAAAAAATTAATAAAAAATGGAAAATTAATCAAAAATGGAAAACAAATGACTGTGCCTTATCTATAGAGACTATTATAATTATTTCAAAGTGATTTTGAGTCATTAGGTCACATGACCTGGAAGCTATTGAAGAAAAACCCTCATTTTTGACAAAAAAAATTAATAAAAAATGGAAAATGGCTAAAAATGGAAATCAAATGTCTGTGCCTTATCTATAGAGACTATTGTAATTATTTCAAAGTGATTTTGAGTCATTAGGTCACATGACCTGGAAGCTATTGAAGAAAAACCCTCAATTTTGACGTAAAAAATTAATAAAAAATGGAAAATTAATCAAAAATGGAAAACAAATGACTGTGCCTTATCTATAGAGACTATTATAATTATTTCAAAGTGATTTTGAGTCATTAGGTCACATGACCTGGAAGCTATTGAAGAAAAACCCTCATTTTTGACAAAAAAAATTAATAAAAAATGGAAAATGGCTAAAAATGGAAATCAAATGTCTGTGCCTCATCTATAGAGACTATTGTAATTATTTCAAAGTGATTTAGAGTCATTAGGTCACATGACCTGGAAGCTATTGAATAAAAACCCTCAATTTTGACAAAACAAATTAATAAAAAATGGAAAATTAATCAAAAATGGAAATCAAATGTCTGTGCCTTATCTATAGAGACTATTATAATTATTTCAAAGTGATTTTGAGTCATTAGGTCACATGACCTGGAAGCTATTGAAGAAAAACCCTCATTTTTGACAAAAAAAATTAATAAAAAATGGAAAATGGCTAAAAATGGAAATCAAATGTCTGTGCCTCATCTATAGAGACTATTGTAATTATTTCAAAGTGATTTTGAGCCATTAGGTCACATGACCTGGAAGCTATTGAATAAAAACCCTCAATTTTGACAAAACAAATTAATAAAAAATGGAAAATTAATCAAAAATGGAAATCAAATGTCTGTGCCTTATCTATAGAGACTATTATAATTATTTCAAAGTGATTTTGAGTCATTAGGTCACATGACCTGGAAGCTATTGAAGAAAAACCCTCAATTTTGACGTAAAAAATTCCTAAAAAATGGAAAATTAATCAAAAATGGAAAACAAATGACTGTGCCTTATCTATAGAGACTATTATAATTATTTCAAAGTGATTTTGAGTCATTAGGTCACATGACCTGGAAGCTATTGAAGAAAAACCCTCATTTTTGACAAAAAAAATTAATAAAAAATGGAAAATGGCTAAAAATGGAAATCAAATGTCTGTGCCTCATCTATAGAGACTATTGTAATTATTTCAAAGTGATTTTGAGTCATTAGGTCACATGACCTGGAAGCTATTGAATAAAAACCCTCAATTTTGACAAAAAAAATTAATAAAAAATGGAAAATGGCTAAAAATGGAAATCAAATGTCTGTGCCTTATCTATAGCGACTATTGTAATTATTTCAAAGTGATTTTGAGTCATTAGGTCACATGACCTGGAAGCTATTGAATAAAAACCCTCAATTTTGACGTAAAAAATTAATAAAAAATGGAAAATTAATCAAAAATGGAAAACAAATGACTGTGCCTTATCTATAAAGACTATTATAATTATTTCAAAGTGATTTTGAGTCAGTAGGTCACATGACCTGGAAGCTATTGAAGAAAAACCCTCAATTTTGACGTAAAAAATTCCTAAAAAATGGAAAATTAATCAAAAATGGAAAACAAATGACTGTGCCTTATCTATAGAGACTATTATAATTATTTCAAAGTGATTTTGAGTCAGTAGGTCACATGACCTGGAAGCTATTGAAGAAAAACCCTCATTTTTGACAAAAAAAATTAATAAAAAATGGAAAATGGCTAAAAATGGAAATCAAATGTCTGTGCCTCATCTATAGAGACTATTGTAATTATTTCAAAGTGATTTAGAGTCATTAGGTCACATGACCTGGAAGCTATTGAAGAAAACATTATATTATTTAATATTAAAATTATTGAAAATATTGTATATGACTTTAAAATTTTATAGATGCTATTTTGGCTCATGTAAAAGCATGAATTAGCAATGACAATTAGTTAGTTGGTTACAATTCAAGGCATTTATTAACATTTCTTTGATAAGAATGTTTGGTTCGGTAATTTGTTGATAGTCCCTAAGTGAACCTTCGGGCGCTGCGGCCGGGAGCGATAGAGAACCGCTGGCCGACAGTAACGTTCATAAATCGGATCAACCTTGAGCTAAACGCCGCTTACTCCGCGGAGCTCGAATATCGAATATCCAACTTGAAACTAACTTCACTGCGGTGAATATTACCATGAGCACATTGCAAAATGATCTCAAGGAATTGGGGCTGAACAACAGTGTGGTCATAAGAGAACAATGTTAGTCAGAAAAAGTTTTTTAGTTGCAAGGGAGCATAAGGAATGGAGTCTGGAGCAATGGAAGAAGATTACGTGGTCTGATGAGTCCATACATATCCGCCTCAGGGTAAGAAGAGAAGCAGACAAAAATGATTCTGGGCGGTGCTGCGATCTGGGGTTGCTTCAGTTGGGTCAGGTTTAGGTTCAACGACATCATGTGGCCAAAGAAGGAGGTCAGGTGACTCTCTAAATACAAGTTATTTAATCAAAGGGGGGATTCTTCCCTCATGGCATGAGCTTATTCCAAGATAACAATGCCACGATTCATTGGGCAAAAATTGTGAAAGAGTGGTTCACGGAGCACGAGACATCGTTTTTGCACATGGATTGTCCACCACTGAACCTTAACTCTATTGAGAGATTGTTAGTGTTCACACATTTCGTCTCCAAGGTTTAGAATCACAGCAGATGCACAGGACAGAAAGCCTCATCTCCTAAATCATGTGCAGTAATAAACAATAAGATTAAATTTTAATGTCTTTTTTTTTCACTAGTGTGACAATTATTTCACAGCTTCACCTGAGTGTGGTTTTTGTTTTGCCATTTTCTTATGGCTCATTATGCTGAAAAATAATCAGCTTTCAAACAAAGAAGTTGAAGTGTTATTAAATCATGTATTCACAGAGACTAAAAGAAAACTAGAGACCAAGCATTAATACTTACAGCAGGGTGACAACTATTTCAAACTGTTATTTTAGAAAATACTGTGATACAGTCCGCCTCATAGACTAAATGAACAGAAGCACATTGCAGTTTAAATATTTGCCTTTAAATGACTTTGATGGACCTCTCAAGTTACCGGAAAGAGGCAGAATGTAGATTATTTCCTGTTCTAGATGCAGACGCCCACCGATGCAATCTGCGTAGTCAAGTAGATCATTCAAAGACTGTCACTAATCCAGTATACGACAAATGTTTCAGTTGCAGATTTAAAACATAATGTGCATAATTACAATAAAAAAATAGACCTTTAGCTCAGTTCACCTTATCCATATGCATTGCTGTAAAAAAAATGGTTTGGCTTTTACAGCTTTCTATTGTTTTTGCTTTTTTGTACATGTTTAATATCATTGTATAAATATTATCAAGGATCACCTAACTAAATGCAAATGCAGATTTTATATTATTATTTAATCTCTTAAGGATAAAACAATTTGCATCTTAACCCTAATGTGTTGGCTACACATCAAGTGGTTACAATAACTGCCAATGTGTCTTTATCATTGGTGTGCGTGAATTTTGGCCCTCTCTTATTTGCCGAATTGTTTTAAAGGTAACACATCAACATTTAAAGTCCAGACTTTGACTACACCATTCATTTTGTTTGTTAGAACTATTCAGAGTGACATATTACAGTACCTTACAATCCCCTTGGGATTAAGGATACAGACTAAGGTTACAGACTTTCAAAACTTTCTGGTTGAGAGCAGAATTCATTATTGTAAACAATATTTTGTCCAGGTGCTAAAGCAGTCGACAACCATTGCACTGCTGCCACCATGTTTAGCTTAGGTAGGATTATCCTTTCCTGAAACAATGTTTCACACCACATGTAATGGAATACACACCTTCAATAGTTTTCCACTTTTGTCTAATCAGTCTTTTAGAGTTTTGATATCATTAAAGAGACAAACGTTTTTGTTCTTTTTGCTACTAGTTGTAGTATTTTTATGCTTTTTTACTGTACAGGTCAGACAGTTGGGCTTAGGCATGGCTCATGAAGTTTTGTGGTAATTCGACTAAGTGATGGTTTAACAAGGGGAGTAGGTACTTCTTTCACATAGGGCCAGCTTGTCTTGGGTAGCTTTTTTTTTACTTGATAATAAAATTGCCATTTAATAACTGTTTTAGAATTATCAAGTTTATTTTTCTCTGATATCATGTAAGTTTAATGATCCAAAATGTTTAAGTGTGATTAAAAATAGAGGATACTGTATGTTGTGGCCATTTTTGTTGAGTTTTTATATGGTCTGTCCACTGTTGTTTTTTCTTTAAAAACTTAAGACTATGGTTGAGCTAATTTTGTATCTAAATCCATAGTTAACTTTTAGATTGTGGTTAATTTTGATAACGTTTTGATCCTCTCATTAAAAGACTAAGATCACGCCCAGTGTCGTCGTTAACCATTTGGGTAACCTAAGCCAAATGCTGCCCCACAAAGTTTAATCCTTTGTTGATCATAGTAGCAGTTTTTTCTTCCTTCCAGCAAATTTCAAATCGTTGTGGACTTCCATCAATTGTTTCCACACAATTCCCTGCTGTTTTATGACAGTGTCAATACTTTTTATCACGTAGGTCAAAATGAACTTCACTAATAAATGATGATTACTCATTCCCTCTAAAACTAATAGTCCTCATTTCATTGCGGGAGTCATTCCAAACTTAAGACAGATTTTTTTCTCAAAATCTGTCATTTTCTGATTTTTTTTTTAATCATTCTTTTTAAAAATTGCTCTCTGTCAGTACATTTTCTTTTACCTCAACTTTCACTGATGATATTGTTTAAAGTTGTGTCCAGCGTCACCCAAAGAATGTTAAGTTTTTTCTATACATTCATACTTTGATTTTGGATAATGCAGTGAGCAAATTAGAATTGCAAATAAAATATGCAGTAAAAATGTGAAGCATAGTACTCAGTGTATGGTGCTTATTTTACCTCACTTTCTGTAAGTAACTGTAGATTACAAATGACTGTGCAATGCTGTATAGTAATGTCTTGAGTATTTCAGTTTATGTCACCAAGAGCTGACTTCCTTGCATCAGAAAATACTTCCAGAATGAAATGTCATAATGAAGCCTTGGCAAAGCCATTCGATTAACTTGTACATTAACACGATATCAGGACTTTTAATTTTAATTACACCGATACTTTCATTGACACAGACTCATTTCTCATGTCTTTGTTGTTTTTGCATTTATAATTTTTCATATTTATTTGTTCAAAGCAGTTTGTCGCTCCAGTAGTTAATGTAAAATGATACTTTGATGCAGTTTTTGGTAAGCCTGTCGTGATAAACAATAAATCAATTAATCGCACAATAAATTAAAACTATCAACCTCATTTTAATTATCGGCTTTATCATTTCTTCCGGCCTTTTTCTCTTTCTGTTGATGACACTGAATGAAAAAAGGCTCAGCTCCGGTGCTCTCCACTGACCCCCCCTTCCTCATTTCCTTAGTGTAAAACGAAACGCACACTGCACGATCTTAGAGTTTTCAGCCGATTGTCGGCCCATTTTCAAAACCTGAGAGTCCACACATTAGCCGACAGAAATCCTAGGTATAAGGGTTCGATCGGGTTTGATCCTGTCGTGTGGTGTCCAACAATGGGCACAAAATAATGGCTACAAGTCCAGTGAACTAATTTTAAAACCAGACATTAATCAATGCTTTACTACAATCTACCTGCAATGCATGTTGCTCTAGTGTCAGCGTTAAGTCCTGCCTGAATGAAAATCATTATAACCTATTTATGTCCCTTATATCACGTTAACGAAGGTTTATCAACTGCGGTAGCAATTTCGCTCCAACTCCTCCCCTTGTCATTTCTATATTCTTTGCACCAAATGTTGAATAAACATTAATGTTGTTTCCACATATCATCTCCAATGTCCGCTGGACTACAGGTTGCAGCGTGTCAGCTGTTTGGAATTCCTCTCTGTAATTTCCCCTCAGAAAGCACTATTGCATCAGGTGATGTGCCCATCTTCTCTATTTAAATCTAATTATTACTGAAGGGCAATATGATATACAGACTTCATAATCTGCACTCTTGGTTGAATGCAGTATTTATTTCCACTTTGGCTTTATGTTGTTTAGTTTTTAATTCAAGTACATTTTTTGTTAATGGAGACTGAGAATATATTTTATTATTGTTTTTGGTTGTTTTGTTTAGTTTGTTTTAGTTTCCAGTGTTAAGTGTTCTTTTGAAAATAAAGTGTATCTACTGTATCTTTGGCAGGAAATCGCATTATTACATCATTTCCATTAAATCAGTGTAAAAAGGTCTTTAAACAATATTATCGTTTATCGCAATAATTTTTGAGACAATTAATTGCTCAGCAAAATTTGTTATAGTGACAGGCCTAGTTTTTGATCTACCAATGGCAGAATAATTTAGAAGGTTCTTCCTGTTTCTTTTCTTGTCTATAGCATTATTTGTGCCACCAACTTGAGTGCTGTAGTGACCAGTCTGCATATGCAGTGAGACTGATCTGAGTATGTATATCTCTGTGAGTGAACAATAATTTGAGGGGTGTGCATTTAAATCTCACACAATCTCAGTCAATAGTGTTCTGGCATACACTCAACTCTTGAGAATCCTCGCTCCGCCACATTTGTGTCAAACTTAAGATGTCTACTTGGCTCTGTACGCTGTATGTGAACGTATGTTCAGACTGAGTGCTCTCAGATGATGCTCAGAGGAAGAAGCTAGGATTTGGCCCAACTTGATTTTGAGGCATAATGTAACAAACCATAAGAAGAGGGGCAGCACAAGGAGACTCTAGACAGGAGATTAATCTTTATCTAGAGCAAAAATTGTACTTTTGTGTACATGCCTTATCTATTTTTATTATGATTGTTACGATTACTAAAACTATAACATTCTATGAGCTGAATGTTTTGGTGCCCATGTTACCGGCCCCAGACCTAGGGGGAATCTGGGCCGGCACAAGCGATGCACAGGCAGGATGCGCTGTGGATCTGTGAATGATGAGGAACAGACACGTTAATACGTTGTGCCTTGCTCTGCTGGCAGCGGTTTATTATTAACTCCAACAGTCTTAAACATTCAGTCATTCTATTTAAACACAAATATCAAACTATCCTTGAGTTGACACTATCCCAAAACATCATAACATTGGGATAGTATTCATGTCAAAATACACTGTCATAGTCTTTCACTTCAAAACAGCTCAAATACAATTGACCTCTTGGTTTGCAATATTGTTAATAACCTGAGTCATACAAACAAATACTCTTTTGTAAAATAAAATAAAGTGCAACATAATAACCCATTACGTGTGTCTGCCTCTGAGTGTATATGTCGTTCATTGCAAAATAAACTTAATGTTCATCAAAATAATAACTTCCCATCACCAAAGACAGTAATAACTCTAATGCCCATTCATACCTTCAGCCATTAGCTCAGATACCAAAAAGTAAACGTAAACGAATACGATGTTCTCTTTCACCCGCACATCTGTACATCCCAGGGGCTCTCTGTAATCAAGCCGTTAAAGAACTACTAACGGTAGCCATTATTCGACTCGACAAAACAAATCAAATACTTTTCAGAACCCGGATCAAGTTCTCTCAAAATGTTACTATAATGTCACAGACAGTTCACATTACTTTCAACATCTTTAAGAATGTTTAGGAATAGTTATAAATAGTACCTGTGAATGATGAGGAACAGATACGTTAATACGTTGTGCCTTGCTCTGCTGGCAGCGGTTTATTATTAACTGCGCATGCGCGGGCAGACACTATAGAAGTTTCCTCGTTTGTTCATTCACTCACAGTAGCGCCCTCTACTGACTAGGTAGTCATTGACATGAGTCAGCTAATGTTAGACAGTTGTTCTAATCATCTTAAAATAATCTTTTCAAAAATGGGGGTGTCTGTTTTAGTAACACATTAATTTCTAGATCCACTACACCCACCCCAGGCATTTGGGCCAAGAAGTGGGCAGGGCATGTTTTGTTTGTTAAATGTCTGGTTGGATGATAGATTTTTTAGGATTTTCTGAATTTGAAGGATCAGATTAGGTTCACTTACTTATCGGTTAACTTTTGCAAGAAATCAAGTTAGAAGGACATTGAGCAATAAACGAGCTGTTGCCATGCGGGAGGTTTCCGTGATATTTTGTATTTAATTGCTGCTTTTTCTTTTCTCAGGGGCTCCAACAGGTGTCAAGACATCTGCACCAGAAATTGGTTCTCCAAAAAGTAATTCTGGCAGTGACAAGGGTACGCAGGGAAAGGAGAATGTAGCTGGTAAAACCGACAAAGACACAAATACAGCCGATACGCAGGGAAAGGAGAATGTAGCTGGTAAAACCGACAAAGGCACAAATACAGCCGATACGAAGGGAAAGGAGAATGTAGCTGGTAAAACCGACAAAGACACAAATACAGCCGATACGAAGGGAAAGGAGAATGTAGCTGGTAAAACCGACAAAGAAACAGATACAGCCGATACGAAGGGAAAGGAGAATGTAGCTGTTAAAACCGACAAAGAAACAGATACAGCCGATACGAAGGGAAAGGAGAATGTAGCTGGTAAAACCGACAAAGACACAAATACAGCCGATACGAAGGGAAAGGAGAATGTAGCTGGTAAAACCGACAAAGACACAAATACAGCCGATACGAAGGGAAAGGAGAATGTAGCTGGTAAAACCGACAAAGACACAAATACAGCCGATACGAAGGGAAAGGAGAATGTAGCTGGTAAAACCGACAAAGACACAAATACAGCCGATACGAAGGGAAAGGAGAATGTAGCTGGTAAAACCGACAAAGACACAGATACAGCCGATACGCAGGGAAAGGAGAATGTAGCTGTTAAAACCGACAAAGAAACAGATACAGCCGATACAAAGGGAAAGGAGAATGTAGCTGGTAAAACCAACAAAGACACAAATACAGCCGATACAAAGGGAAAGGAGAATGTAGCTGGTAAAACCGACAAAGACACAAATACAGCCGATACGAAGGGAAAGGAGAATGTAGCTGGTGAAACCGACAAAGACACAAATACAGCCGATACGAAGGGAAAGGAGAATGTAGCTGGTAAAACCGACAAAGAAACAGATACAGCCGATACGAAGGGAAAGGAGAATGTAGCTGGTAAAACCGACAAAGACACAAATACAGCCGATACGAAGGGAAAGGAGAATGTAGCTGGTAAAACCGACAAAGACACAGATACAGCCGATACGAAGGGAAAGGAGAATGTAGCTGGTAAAACCGACAAAGAAACAGATACAGCCGATACGAAGGGAAAGGAGAATGTAGCTGGTAAAACCGACAAAGACACAGATACAGCCGATACGAAGGGAAAGGAGAATGTAGCTGGTAAAACCGACAAAGAAACAGATACAGCCGATACGAAGGGAAAGGAGAATGTAGCTGGTGAAACCGACAAAGACACAGATACAGCCGATACGAAGGGAAAGGAGAATGTAGCTGGTGAAACCGACAAAGACACAAATACAGCCGATACGAAGGGAAAGCACCATGCAGGTCATCAATCTGACAATCCAGGGGATTCAAGAACGACGGAGGATGAAAACAGTCATTTCTTTGCCTACTTCGTCACCGGAGTTGTGCTGGTGGTCGTTCTCTACATCGCTAAGCACAACAAGCGCAAGGTACTTTAAACATACAATGAAACTGAACTTTATGTAACTCCATATTGTTGTGTGAAAGAGCCCTGAGCACAGTTAGACTACAGTTCTCTTATTGACAGCTAGTCTATGGGAACCTAAATCTAATTTTTGTAAGACTGATCAAAATCGTAATTTTTTTATTTATTTATTTTTTATCCAGATTATCGCCTTTGTTTTGGAAGGGAAGAATTCCAGATCCACACGTCGACCTAAATCTTCAAATTACCAGAAGCTGGAACAACATGTAAGTTGTAGCAACAATGAATTACGACAAACCATCCTACTGCACAAACTCAGTCTGAAGGAGAAAATCTTTACCTTTTTATTTAGAAAAGTCTTTCTACAAAATGTGAGATTGTATATTTTTATGTTTAATTTTTTAAAAGAATCAATTGACATAATGAGAGATTGAAAGAACAACAATAAAGAACAGTTTGCAACTGAGTTATGCTTTAGCTTTATTCTGAGAGGGGAATAAAAAGGGAGTTGGAAAGAAGTATTTATCTGCCGACTTTTAGCGCCACCACAGTCACAAAACAGGATGAAGGTCCTTATTGCGTCTAAAGTCGAGCTGTTGCCACTTACACTTACTGAACTAGCTGGATCTCTGCAGCTATACAGTTCGGACCTCATTCCTCTCGGCTTCATTAACAGAGAATTTGTAGCAACTGATTTGAATGGGCTCTCTGTCCTGGCCCAGGTAACTGACTAGGCGGTTCCAGTCTTTGGACCACACTGGAACAGGATTAACAATACGACAAGGGAAGCACCTCTGGATAACATGCTAACATGAATATCAAGAACCGCTTCATCAGGAGCCAGAAGCAGGCGTACTGGGAACAGCAGCTTATCAAAACATTGCAAATGGTATTTTAAAACTATCAAGTTTAGTTTGAGTTCCGATTGTTTTGTTTTTTTTTCTTTTCAACTTAAAATGAAAAAACAAAAATGCTAATAATCTGATGGTAAAAGTGTTCATGCAGCATTGTTTAAATTAACATTTAAACGATGTTAATTTAAGGTGAGGATTTTAGAGAATTTTTTTACAGGGATAATACTGGATAGTACCTCCATGCAAAACTGTCCTTCCAATATCACTAAAATACAAAAAATATGAAACATTTATTATGAAGTAATAACAAAACTCTGTCTGGTCTTTTGGGTGATGGAATCCAAACCAGTTCTTCTGCATGACCTTTAGTGGAAAAGCCAAACATCTGACCATGATGAGACAAAACCTTCTTGATGTACTCTATTTTCCAGTCTGAAGCCCCAGATAAACTTGTTGGGAGGAGACATCAAGAGCGACTGATCGACCAATCAGAAATGGACTTATATTACCTTGAGCTCTATCTGGTTTTAGACAGCTAGTGCAAAAAAATAATGTTGTTGTAGTACAGTGAAAACGTATTTTTATGTTTATAGATTTATTTTTTTTGTTTTGTCACACTTAAAGGTTTAATTTCTTTAAACACATTTTAATATCAGACAAGCATAGCCAGAATGAAAACAAATAAAACACCATTCAAATGATTTCATTTATTAAACCAAAGAAACTGACCAGGCCCAGCAGCGTTTTTTATTTTTAATCAAATGGGAAGGTTTTTGAGCATGTACAGTTTGTTTAAGGTCAGTCGCAGTTTAATCTAGACTTTAACTAGGCCGCTCCAAAGCCTTCAATTAGTTTTCCTCTTTTGATTCTTTAATTTGAAATTCATAGGTGGACTTCAAAATTCATCCGGGTGCTGAATCAATAAAACACTCCCAGACCATCACACTGCCACCGCCATGTTTAAGCATTGTTATGATGATCTTTTTCACCACCTGCGTGGATGAGAGGCTCATCAAATCCAATCAAATTTTGTTGACTTTCAACTATTTTTCTTTCAGATGTGATCCAAAGCTGCCCAGAGAAGCTGAGAAAACGGCTTTAGTAGACTGCGAGTGGATACAAATCAGGGATCTACAGTAAATAAAACGACCTGTTAAATGGACATTCTTCTATTCTTGACTTCTAAATGTTGAATGACTATGCAGACGACACTGATGCCTTATTGGGAAAGGGAGGAAGTTAGAGGGGGCTGAGGTGGAGGGGAGTAAAAAAAGGAAGTTATGTGAAATAGGCTTGCATTAAAAAAAGGAAGTTATGTGAAATAGGCTTGCATTAAAAAAAGGAAGTTATGTGAAATAGGCTTGCAGTATTTTGCACTGCTTTTGCAATCTGGCCTGTCGAAGGCCCTCACTCAGGGTGTAGAAGTAGCAAATCAGTTGTCTGCACTTCCGTCTTATTTTATGATACTGGACAGATTTCAACATGCACCTGAATAAGTCGTCAATGTCATGTTTCTGTTTAAATGCCTTTATTTGTGCTGTTTCCTTAAACAATCTGTTTTGGAGCCACTGTTAAAATCTTGTCAGTCCAGATATAGCATGCTTGGCCAATGGTGACTTTTGGGTGTTTTTTGTTTTTTTTGTCTCAACTTATACCACTTGATGGGTTGGATCTGTTGTCCACAATATATTGCTTCTACCTTAAATTGCATTTCTAGGGTGGGATTTGGCTGCAGCCTCTATGTTTTGGTTCTTTCAGGAAAAAGATTGCTCTGTACACATGACATGACCACTAAAATAAGAAGTTTGTTCTTTCAACTTGAATGGATTTGTTTTTGTATTTAGAAAAAAATGCCATACCTGTGCCAAATGATTTAAGAAAATATTGTGATTTATTGTGCTGCTGTCTTTCTTTTTTTTTTTTGCCTCATACTTTCAGTAATCTTTTTTTTTCTAGCAAGTTTTGGTGAAAGAGAAAATATTCTGCTGCTTCCTGGAAGCCATGTTTGTAGTATGCTAAACAGTTAATCTTTTTAGTCCTCTGAGTTTCAAAAAGAATTGTATAGACATTCTGCTATTTTACTTCATATCAAATATGAACAGCTGACTGCTTCTATTAAAATAAAAGCTATTTTTTAACTTTCTTCTGTCACTTTTTTCTCTTAGAATACTTTAAATAGCACATCTCTAATTTAATCCCTGTCATCTGCAAAAAGGAATGGGCTAAAAGGGCTAAAAACTGCAAAATTACATTATCATTCCAGGATGGAAAAAAAAGCTTCTTAATATCTCTGGTTAAAGTAGATATGCACAGCATGACTCTCATCTGGATGTTGAAAACAAGACATTTTATTATAAAATGTAATATCAGGTTTTGTCTGCTCTGGTTTTAAAAAATGCCCTCAAATATAACAAGATTGCATGCTAGTCTTGCATTATTTTAGCAGACACAGTACCTTGCAGAAGTACTTAAACATCCTGAACTTCCCCATATTTTCTCAAATTTACAACCTTAAAGTATTTCATTGATATTTTACTTTGTGTTGGTGTCAGGTACACCAACACAAAGTAACAACTTTTTAAGAGTTCAAAGCTGGTAACTGTAGCGTTCATTTGAAGCTGAGTTGATGCTTTTTTCTTTATGTACCTTTTGCTCTGACAGCAGTTTTCCGGTCCTCACAGATCATACATCTAGATTCTGACAACATTCTGAGGCATGATTGTGCTTTGATCTGAAGTTTTCTGTTGTTTGAGGTCGTTCTGCTGAAAGGTGAACATCAGCAAGTCTTTTGCAGTCTGACACTGGTGTCCAATTCCACAAAGGTCGGCATGTAAGGGTGGGCCCTATTGTTTATAGTTCATCGTGATACATTTCTTATAATTCTGATTATTATTGTCATGACAAATTCCAGTTAATGTTTAACACCCCCCAAAATGTCCATACTGTGGGGATTGTTAGCTTTACATTTTTTTCCCACTGTTTATTCAGTGAAACTATCAATAAATTTGAAAACTTGACTAAATGCAGTTGTGATTTGCAGTGAGACAAATCACTATTCTTTATGTGACTGGTATCCTAAAGATGCTAATTACCAGTAGGAATGTTTTCCAAGAGCAGTATTTGTGCTTGTGGTTCCATGATTGCTGTGACACCACCGCAGCCATGCAGTGACCTAAAAAAAACAGCAATAAATAGTTCTTATTGTCAATTTTGTTGTAATAATAATGCATAGGGCTTTGACAAAAGCATTACGAAATAGTAAGAGCGATGAAAGGTTCCATACCATAGCTTAACTTGTAAAATGTTTCAATACCCCTGAACGGTCATCTTGATGGACCTAATGCACAAGTATGCAAATAGTTAGTGTAACATTTGGCTTGAATTTCAGCATCTGTAATTTTGTAACTAGTTTCTGATGTAATCTAATCCTAACCTAATAACTATGTCATTGTTGACAACGGGACATTTTGAACATTTATTCAATAATCAATATCCTATAGAAATTTTTAAGTGGCCACCTATCTATTGTCTTCTGCTTAACCAAGATTGGCTAGCAGGTCCTGGAGGGAAACCCAGACAAAACTCTCCAGCACATTCTGGGTGTTCCCAGGTGGGATTGGTGCCTTTTGACGAAACTGAAGTTGGTTAAAAATTCTAGCTTACGATTCGGGAAATGGCTAAAGGGCGATTCCACCTAATTTTTCAATAGCTTCCGCATCTTGGATCGACTCTAGTTTAAAAACTACCAACACCTAAACGCTTCAAAACTAGACTGGATTATTCTGCTCTAGTAGCAGAATATTTAAAACCATGTTTGGGATTTGTGAAACTTTTATCTGATTTGTGAAACTTCAATAAAGGTTGATTTTACCACTTTTTTGCATCAGGATCATAGCCTACAAGAACTACTCCAGCTCCAGAACTACAACACCTAGAGTCTTCAAACCTAGACTAAATTATTCTCAACTAATAGCAGAATATTTATAACCATGTTTGAGATTTGTGAAACCTTTTTCTGATTTGTGAAACTTCAATAAAGGGCCATTTTCACCCTTTTCTTTCGGTCGCGGTCACACGAGATCTGCTCTAATTCCAAAACTACAACACCTATAGGCTCTTCAAACCTAGACTAGATTATTTTCAACTAAAAGCAGAATATTTAAAACCATGTTTGTGATTTGTGAAACTTCAATAAAGTAAGTTTTTTACCCTTTTTTGCATCTAGCTCACATTAGAACTGCTCTAATTCCAAAACTACAAAACCTAGACACTTCAAACCTGGACCAGATTATTCTGCTCTAATAGCAGAATATTTCAATCGATGTTTGGGATTTGTGAAACCTTTATGTGATTTGTGAAACTTCACTAAAGTTTAGATTACTATTCACATTTGGTCCATACAGTTTTTTTTTCAAATTCAATTCAAATTCAAAACCACTTTATTAATCCCAATGGCAAATTAAATGTTGAAATTAAATATTAATTCTTCAAAGAATTATTGTAGATGGTGACGGCTGTTGGAAGGAAAGATCTTCAGCGGTCTGTTAAGTGAAGTTTCACAAATCCCAAACATGGTTGTAAATATTCTGCTATTGGTTGAGAATAATTTAGTCTCAATCAAGAGACTAAATTACACAATTTAGTGTGTAATCACACAATTGTGTAAAAGGCCTCTAGACAGCTAGACCAAATTACACAATTTAGTTTCTAGACATCTAGACACAAGAGTCTAGGTGTTGTAGTTTTGCAATTGGAGCACTTATACTATGACAGAGATCCAAAAAAGTGGTGAAATCAACCTTTATTGTAGTTTCACAAATCACAAACACGGTTCTAAATATTCTGCTATTAGAGCAGAATAATCCAGTCCAGGTTTGAAGAGTCTATGTGTTGTAGTTTTTAAACTAGAGTCGATTAAAGATGCGGAAGGTATTGAAAAATTAGGTGGAATCGCCCTTTAGCCATTTCCCGAATCTGAAGCTAGAATTTTAAACCAACTTCAGTTTCGTTGCCTTTTGTCTGATTGACTCATTTTGATGAGCAGGAGCTCATCACCCACCATTAGGGTAGACCGTATGGCAAAAGCTCATTTAAGCCTCTTATATGTGACCAGATCTGGTTCTTTCTCTCAGGATCTCACGACCAAAAGAGAAACACATAATTTGTTAAATAAGTTAAGAAAAATATTAAAAACAGGACACATACAAACAAGTATTTACTCAGATTGTATTAAACAGTTTATAAAACTCCCCCAGTGCCAGTAAAAGTCTGTCTTTTTAACCCAAAGATGACTCATGTTTACGTCACTGCTCATCAGCACCACAGTTTATTGCCCCAATGATTGAGCGTCTCTTCACAGAAGCACCATGTTCCGGGTCTCCTCTAAGTAAATGTCAGGTATCTCTCCTAAAGCAGACGGCACCATCCTGACTGAACTGCTCCCACGCAGCTCCGCCTCATACTGGATGAGCTGCCTCCAGAACCCGGGGTTCGGCCTGACGATAGGCCGACAGCTCTTCAGCAGCCGGTGGGCGTCCAGCAGGCTGGCCCCGCGGTGCTTCATGAGATAGGCCAAGCAGAGGGCGGCGGAGCGGCTCACCCCGGCGTTGCAGTGCACCAGTGTGCAGCCGTGGCGCTCCGCGGTGCTCTGTATTTTATCCGCCACCTGGTCAAAGTGGTCTCTGAGCGGGGACTGCGGGGAGTCCGGCACCGGGATGTGGACGTACTCCACTCCGGGAGGAGGAGCAGCATCGTTCTTGGTTTCTGTGGCGTTTATGATGCAGGTTATCCCATTTCCAGTCACCTGGGAGCAGTCCTTGGCTGCTCTGCTACTACTCAGGAAAAGGTGCTCGGTGACCCGGCACAAGCCAGAGAGACTTGCGGTGCCAGACTGATGCATAAACGATGAGGAAGAAAACAGCCAGATGGCTGCAGATCGTCGACTTCCATTTAAAATGCGCCAACACACAGAGCGGAGGCCTGTATGGTAACCGAGACGGATCAAATCTGAAGCAGCTCACGTTACTATATCGCCCCCTAGTGGATGAAATGGTTTAAAACTGAAGCTAAAAAATGTCTGGTGAAAATAAAGAAAGAACGTTCTGGATTTATAAATAATAAAAAAACATGATACTCCGGCCCAAAGGGGCATCGATTCCACGATTACATTTTGGTTATGTCCAAAACTGTCGAGATTATGAAAAGCTATCTTTGAGATTTCTCTGAAATAAGTGGACAAATTATAAATAACTCTGAAGTCCCATAGTGAGGATTATGTAGATTATCCTCTTATCGACAGGAGGCTCATTCTGCAGATGGAATCGGGTGTTCTACCAACATTTCTCCTCTGGATCAGAGGTTTTGGTGATATTAATCTGCTACCTGACAACCATTCTCTCCTTGCTAGAAACTTCAACAGCTTTAACAGAGAGACTGACATTTTAGTAAAACTCATTGCACTAAATCTGCTAATTATAAGATGCGGTTTAACATGCCAGCTATCAGATATCTCAAATATATTGTGATGATACTTATGCTTGTAATATTAATGTCTGCTCATAGAATCCAGGAATAAATATTTTTGAATTATGTCCTTATATCTTCTACTATTGTAATTCTGAAATAGAAAATAAGAATAAAATCAGTGCAGGCCCATATATAGTCATATTCAAAAAATTTGAGTATTATTGAAAAATTCTTTTTTTCTGTAATTCGATTAACTAAGTGATGCACATGGAATAATTACACTTGGAATATAAAATAACAACATACACTGAATTCATGCTTTTATTTCTGTTAATCATGATGACTTTAGGCAAACCCCAATATTTAGGATTAGAATATTACATCAAGAAAAAAAGCAATAATACAGGAATGTGAACTTAAGGAATATATGTTTCTGATGAGTGTAAGACCTCTAGGTGTGTGAATACAACACTGTCTATGTGTTGGTTTCTGGAGATATGTACCAGCAACTTTGCAAGAATAACATGGATGGATCAGAATCTTTCATTTGACCCAGATATCACTTGTTTAGAAATCCACCTCAGCCTATTTTTTTTTTTAAGTCTGGCAGCCTTTCAGTAAGATAATTACTTTAAACCATTGTTTAGGCTAAATCTTAACCATGTGGAATTAAACCTATAACCCAAACTTGTGCTAAATTGCCCCAGGAATTGATTGATCCATATTGAACTCAGGACAAGATTAGAAAAAAATAAAAATAACCCACACGAGGTTGTCCTATAAAAAAATTGCACATTTTTTTGCTAAAAGATTACTTTGATTATTTGGCATATGATTAAAAGACGTAAAATAGTCTTGCAGCACATGTTATAAAAATGACAGTGCGGCAATAGTGTGTTGATTTGAGGTGGCTGCGGTGCATTAGCTGGTGCCTGCAGGCAATCCTCGGTTGCCCAGGAAACACAGATGGTGGATAAAGGGGTTGCATACAAAAGACCATAAACCTGTAGCAGCAGCTGGAGACCGAGAGCCGCTCATTCTCTCAGGACTGCGCAGTCCCGCTCATTCAAAGGAGCCTCTGTTCTCATTAATACCTTCGCTTCATCATCTTTGTCCAAAGCTTCCTGCTCCACTTTGTCCTGCGCCCCCACCCCATCCCCGCCAACCGAACTGCCGTCTCCCCCGTCAGTGCGCAGCTGCTGCTGGCACTCCCACATCTGCTTGTTTCAGCTCGGCGGCCATGAAGAGGACGCCGAGCCTCGGCTCACGGTGAACGGCTGGAGACTCGGTCCGAGCAGCGACCTCCTTTATGTGGTGAAGGCAGATAAACTGCGCCAACACTGCGGGTATGCGCATGTTGAGCAGCTTTCTCCCAGGATGGAGGGATAAGCGGAAGAAAAGGAAGAAGCCATGATCTCTTCGCACCCTTTTATGCTGCGGGACAGGTGGAACCTGAAGATCCATGGTATGGAAAAATATTCTTAATTTTTCAATACAAACTTTTATTTTTATTTTTTAGCTTTTTATTATTCCAAGGAGTACATGGAGATTTCTTAGTAGCACCTCTGCTCCCTTGACATGAAAGGCCCATAGGTCTTGAGAAAAAACATTCTCAAATTCGTGGGCAGTTGTTGTAAAAATAAAACTATATACATGTAATAAATGTTTATATTGAATAAAATAGAAAAACATGGTTTTTCATCATGGGGAACAGAGCCGGCCTAAGCCAGAAGCAAGCTCTGCTGGCAGGGTCTCCAGGCCAGCAGGGGGCCCTCAAGAGAGGTTTCCTTCTGAGACAGAAAACATGTCTCGAGACTTTGCTGTAACATTTATCAAACATTGCCCTGCTTTTAAATTTGCTCCTAATCTGTGTTAATGTCAAGCAAATTTATTTGCTCAGGCAAATCACACAAACGAAAACATTCATAGTGTTGATAGTAATATTCAGCCATAATGTAACATGATTAGTTCAATCCTGTCCTATTATATTTAACTGTATTTGTAGTTAAATCTAAATAAATACTGTATGTCAGCGATTAGCGGATAACTACCAGAGGAAGTTTTTGATAATGATGTGGCTCTCCACCTCTGGTGCTCCGCCTAAAAAATAAAATAAACAATAACAAAAAAAAAACTACCTGTCAGTCTAACTCGAAACCACTCCTCTATTACTTGTTTGCAGGGTTGACTGAGCATCCCTCATGTTTTACACTGTAAGTAATTATGACACTTTATTGAACTTTTATGGTTTTCTGTTTTATAGAGTCTATCTTAGATAGACTCCGCATCTGATCATTTGTAGTTTAAAGTCTAAAATTCATACAGCTGTCCAAAGCTGAAATGGGTTATTTGGCTTTGTATATTTGTTAAATTATTCATGATTCATAAAAACTTTATTTTATTTGTGAAAACAGAAAAAGACCTTCATGCCTTTTTTCAAAGGAAAGTGTAAAGAGCAATGCACACTGGCAGCTCTTTACACTGGTGCGGTGCCCAGCAATCAGTCACAAGAGTTTTGACTTCAGAACAGAATGTAAAATAATACAACCACATTCCAGCTTCTGCGTCTGCTTGTCTTTTGCATAGCTTTGGTAGTTCAGGTGGTTGCATTGCAGCAACATTTCTATTGGAAAAAGCTTAGAGGCTGAGATATCTATCTATCTATCTATCTATCTGTCTGTCTGTCTGTCTGTCTGTCTGTCTGTCTGTCTGTCTGTCTGTCTGTCTGTGGAAATTAACAATGCTAAGCTAATGTTTGTAAGTTGCTTAAAAGATGCTGAATTCAATGTAACACCTGGTCACGGCTAACCTGAATTATTGTACACTGATTGCTGAGTCAGTGAAACTGTGGGAACTTGATCAATGTGATAATTATGCACAATTAAACTCAGACCGTCTTCCCCGACTCTACCGAGTCTATACTGAAAAGCTGTTCATCACATTTCATCACATTTTAATGCCAAACTAAACTAATATATCAGAGAAATTAACACGTCTCTACAGTTTGTTTATTTTATATTTAAAATGCATAATGTCCGCCTCTGAGCTGAAGACTATGGGCTATAACACAGTTGTTAATCATAGCACTCTGATCTGACATGACACAGAACAGGAAGTAGAGAGGAATAAAGAATGACCAAAACTGATTGAGAATAATGTGTTTGCTGTTTTAGCTGACCAGTGTTGTACGGACTGGACTCGTCCCCAGAGCTGCTGACATGGCACCAAACAGGACTCTGGGAGGATCCAACGACAGGGCAGGTTATGTGTTATCTTTGTTAAAATTGCTGGAGCAGATTAATCTTCACAGATCAGTTTCTGGTCATTTAGTTATCAGTGTTATGTTTTTGCTCACGTATAATGAAAAGCTCTGACGGGAAAGAACAGGAGCCAGATCCCTTTGGGGATCTTGATAGGACAGTTGGGTTGCGTCCCACTTTTCTGCTGCTTTGTGTTGTGTGTCCCTTCTCCAGTTACACTGATGAAAAAGCAGATTTGGCCTCAACCAGATCCCATTGTGCCCCAGCTGGCGTTCCTCCATCCCCTCTGCTGCGCTGCCTTACAGAGCGGTACTGAATCTGCCACTTTCATGGTGACAGACCCTTTATTTCCCTCATATTCGTTTTACACTTTCACCCTATGGCTCTTTACTTTACTTTATTTTAACCACTCATCTTAATTCTTTATTAACTTAGTGTCTCTAGCTCCCAGACAGATTTCAGTGTATTTGTGTTTAGCTCCTGCATTAGTGGAAACATGAGCTGCAACATGAGATTAGCAATGTGTTAAGTCACTGACATGTTTCTGTTGATGTGAATCTGCCCTATGTGTCGGATTACACTATAGAGATAAACCAACATGAACACATAGATCAAATCTGATTAACATAATCTGCTTCTCAGATTTATTTATTCAACATTATGTAGGATTATCCCAGAAAACATTTTTTTTTTTCATGATGAAGCTCTTTATGTGTCTCCTACACAGGCACTGAAACATTATTCAGTAATTCAGTTCAGAAAGCATAACCCCTACATCATAGTGATTTTACAGAGTGATGTGTTTCCATTCATTATTTCTGTCCACTTGAATGTTCACAGCTAATAAGAACTTCAATTCGCAGGCGGTATGTCTGGCAGTGTGGGCAAGTGTCAAGTCCTTTTGGAAAATAAAATCAGCTTATAATACATTGGGACATTGGTTCTCAATTAAGATGTATTTTCATCTTAAAATAAGACTTTGGACCACTGAGCAACAATTCAGTCCTTTTTCTTAGCACAGATAGACATTTCTGACATTTTCTCTGGTTCAGGGGTAGCTTATAGCAACGAGTGTAAAGGCTGTAACCCATGTCCCGGATACATTTGTGTGTGGTGATTCACTACAGGATCTGACTATTCATTTTGCTGATGAACCACACTTTTACCTTCCAGTTAACCTTCCAGAACTTTGTGAACAGTGAGTTTTTTTTTGGCAACTCATTGTTTTGTTGCCCACCCTCCTTAATCATAAGAGCTTATTTATAGTGTAATTAGTTTTATGGTATCTAAATTAAGAGAAATAAATTCTTAAAAATATCACTCTTCTTAATCTGTATGAGTTTTACTGCTTGAACTGAATTACCCAAATTAACTTCTCGATGAGTTTCAAACTGACAAAGATTCACCTATGAGGTTTGAAAAGTTGCACATGAATCTTTATTCGCTGTGTTTGGTCTGTTTCTCTTGCAGTGCCGGAGACTTGTGCCGTGATGCGTCTTCGAAGGAAAACCTTCAGCACTAGTGTGTCTCTCTACCAAGAGGCGACTTCTGTCTCTGTTCATCAGCCAAGAGAATTAAGCCATTGCTTTGCCATCATTATCTGTTTAATCATGTGTGGCTGCTGGGAGGGACTTCATTCAGAACCGTTTACTGCTCTGTTAAAGCTGTTTTATAGCTTAATTCAGTCCCTCTCCTGTTTCTATTTCTGTTGATTAGATGCATGGAAACCTTTACTGTAAATCAACTCCACCTGAGTTACATTTTCTTGCAATTGATAATTTCTCCCAAGCTTTCACCTGTTTATGTAATGTTGCCTTTTGTGTCTTTTTGTGAAAACTGGCCTCCAGTGTTTCCAGATCCAAATCTATGAGGGGTTTATGTTCAAGGCCTGTATGAACAAAAATATTACGTGCTAGTGTGTGAAAATGATGGATGTTCTCACCTTCTAATAATGTGTAAATCACACATTTCTGTTTGTTGAGAAACCTCCCGAGTGCAATGCGAAACCAGCTATTTTTACTGTACTATTCTGCAGTTGAACTGTAGGGTGTGTGTATGTGTGTGTGTGTGGGATGAATGCGTGAGGGTGTGTGTGTGGGAGAATGCATGTGTTTCTCTGCATGCGCTCCATCTGTGTTAGTGGCAGTACCTGTGCACGTGTGTCTCATCAGTCCGATAAGATGTGTCTGTAAAGGGCCTGAAACTGCCGCTACTATCCTTTATAGCCACTGGATGTACCAGATAAGGGATAAAACATTATTTACTGATGATTCTTAGCATTTGTTACATTTGTTCATTAAAAAAATGAAAGAAAAAAAAACTGTGCTACTTGTGATTTAGATCACAAGGATGTCATTGGAAATTAGTGTGGGGCAGTTTTCTCAATGATGCCTGCTGGCAAAAGTCAGACAGTTTCAGTGTCAGCAGCCCCATCATTTAACACTTAAGCAAATTACAGCAAATGCTAATAATGATGTGTAAATAGCCTTTTACCCACGTCTGGATTGCACTAACAATATCTGACTAATATCTAACAGTACTAACGTCTGCTAACAGTTGAAGGAGTACTAACCCGTGTTGAGAATGCAGACGGCTTGCATTTCTAACCCACTAACTTCCCTTCCTGCTTTATGCTCACTTCAAGATGCACA
The DNA here is from genome assembly GCF_001444195.1 of Xiphophorus couchianus. Taxonomy (NCBI): domain Eukaryota; kingdom Metazoa; phylum Chordata; class Actinopteri; order Cyprinodontiformes; family Poeciliidae; genus Xiphophorus; species Xiphophorus couchianus. The sequence continues at coordinate 22,384,920 of NC_040239.1, forward strand.
CTTCTCTTGCATGATCCTGCAATCCTTCTGTTAGAGGTGTCCAACTCGGAGATCCTAAAGCGAGCATGGAAAGAAGGGTTTCAGGACCGGGGAAGGGCAACATTGAAAACCGAACAGCTAGAAGAAAAGCCGCAGCAGCAGCAGCTGCTGAGGTCAAACTCGGTTGACCACATACTGAAGCTGGAAAAGTGTAATCTGATCCCAAGTGATTTCATTTTAAAGGCTAAATTTGCATGTTTTTTTTTTTTATAAAGCAGTTTCCTCTTTCTCTGATTGTATTCTGTGTGGTCAACCTGGCCTTTTTGTCCCTGTAGGTAGTAACTAACTCCTAATAGTGCTCATACTAACAATGCAGAGGCTGTATCGGACCATCTGCCACTCTTACTAACATCTCCTTGTCATCTGATTGATTTCACGTTGATTAAAGCATGCGTTGTGGTACCAGTGGTGCTGATTATAAGACAGTCAACTGGCTTTCCCTTCTCCCCCAAAAGCATCAACTTTCCCAAGTGTGTTTTAAGAGCTGAGTTGAGGTTTTATCTCTTAAAAAGCAACTTAAGTGTTACTAACCAGAGGAGCTTCCAAAAGCTCTGCAAACTAACAAACTAACCTACTAATAAACTAATTTTCTAACCTTAACTAACTGAAATCACTAACTGTGTTTTTAATGTGACAGTCACCAGAGCACCTTCAAACCGAGGAGCTGCATCGCTTACTGAATGTATTTAAGTGTGTTTGAACGGATGTTTGAGAAGAAAGAGTGCGTGCTGCAGTCAAAATCACCAATACTTTTTATATAATTGTCATTAAAAATACTTTTTTAAAGTTACACGTTTACACCAAAATTGATTTGCGTAACCTGAGCCATCTTCATTTTCCCAAGTTGACGTGCAATTTTTCACAGGAGAGGTTGTGCTGCTCCGCCAATCCGCGCTGTGTCTCACGATGAGCCTGTGCTGGACGCTGAAAGCTACTATAACATGGCCAGTAGGTTAACAGAAGGGCCTTTGCAACATTGTACGGAGGTCGTTTGCCTTGTCAGGCAAAGAAACAGGAAAAGTCAATGAATGTTGCTAGCCACTGATGATAGCTGTGCCACAAAGTGGCGTGAGTCACACTGCAAATTTGATAAAGCATCCAAAGGGTAGATACTCTGATGGTCACGAGGAATCTGTAGAGGTCAGTGAAGCTCCCATGTTTGCAAGAGTGTAGTATTCAAAATGCCCGACTCCATAATGCCAGCTGTTTAGACATGAGCAACTTCCTGCTAGTCACACTACGTCCTCCCTGTCACCTACGAACTGATGTGCGTTTAGCATAAAACTTTCAATTGCAGGCCGCTCCATCAGGTGGGAAATGACCAAAACTACAAAGCAAGAAAGATTTGAGGCCCTAAAATGAACAATGAATCCCCAGGTATTCTCTGTTCTGTATAAAAGGGGCACTATTATGTAAAATCAACTCATTTTTAACTTTACATCATGTTGTTCCCTCACCAAAAACATCCCTGAAGTGTTGCTTTCATTCTTTCATGCATGTTGGAGAAATCCTTGAATCTGCCGTGGCAACCATTCAGCTGTATTATATGAGCCACGTCTCAGTGAAACGCTGGTAGAAATGTTGTTAAAGAGTTAATGGAAGAACATTGTTGTGATCATGTCCTGAAGGCAGAGTGTGAGAAAGAGAAAGAGCTTCCTGAAGAGACAGAGGTCTAATTTGAAAGTGTTAAATTACAGAGTCAAATTTCTTTAAGTCATATTTGATCTATACAACATTTTCATAACAACTGAAGGCAACATAGTTATTTAATCATGCTATAAAATGGCACTGCCCTTTTTAAGGGGTTTTTCTATTTTTAGACATGCTAAGTTAAAGGAATAACTATGCTATGTGTTTTTAAAAATCTTAATTGAGGAAGGTTTTCTTTTTGCTTGCAATGTTATTTTTTTTGTTCTTTTTGAAGACCCAGAACTTGAGGGTCTGATGCTGACTTTAAGAGCACCTCTGGAAATATGAATTGCCATCAACAGAAACTGAGCAAGGCTGAAAAACAACAACATATGGAGCGCATTGTTGTTTAAAGAATGTTTTTCCTCATAACTTGTTCAACTCAATCCAACTACTTGCATCAAAATTCTTAAAAGTTATAGGAAGTTTTAGCCTATCTATTGTTTTGCTACATAGAAAAAAATACATTGAGTTATTTATCTAAACTACTAATTACTATTTTCATTACTATTATTTTTCTGTAATTAAGCAAATAAGAATTACTGTCATGTTATAATTAATAAAAATGTTCTGATCTTTATAAGAAAGAATGCTGTCTCGACAAGATATTTTTCCACAACTTTGAAAATTATATCAGTACATTCAGCATTTTTTGTATCAGAATCAAATTTGAAATTTTATTGACCTTCTTTTCTGTGTTTCCGTGAATATTTTTGAAGGGAGACATTAATTATATATATATATATATATATATATATATATATATATATATATATATATATATATATATTTATTTAATAAAGTTGATAAATGATGGTGAGGAGAAATGAAATGGCAGAGATGGAAAGGATTGTTTCTAATCAGCAGATTCTCCTTTTCTGCAACAGGAAGTTGGATTGCTTGAGTCGTTAAAGCATTCTGTTCCCGTACCTCAATAAAAAATACACATTCTCTGAGAAATATGTTTAATAGTTAGCTGCACTAAGTTTTTTTTTTGCCGTTTTGGCAATGTAAGCATGTTTTTTTGTTCAGATTATATTTATCATTCTGTAAATCAGCGATGACAAATTGTCCCACGTGCCACCAGAATACTTTGAAAATTCAATAATATCTCAATAGTTGTCAGATCAGCCGAAAGAATTATGAACGTAAGAAATGTGAACTTTTTATTGCTTCATTGTTTGTTTGAACTATTCCTCTGTTAAGAGCTGGTCTTGTGTACAAATAAAGCATTTTTATTGTGTTTCCGTTCTGTTATGTCGAAATAAAGAAACAATGTAATAATAATAGTTATTATTATTATTATTATTATTATTATTATTATTATAAACGTGCTAACTGTTCCAAATCATACAGATTTTTGCGTGCATATATGCAGGTCTCCAGCAGAGGGCAGCATCTCACCAGGCAGTGTGTTTTGTGCAGTTTGCTCCATCGCTTGAGATGTTAGACTTCGTGCTGATCTTCATATTCATGTAATAATGGCGCAATGACATCACATTATTTGGTAATCAATTGTCTAATGGAGAACTTCTACAACTCTTCATTTAAATGCAAATCTGTCTAGAGCTCTATTTAGGTGGATCAACAAGTTTAGAACTGAACTCAAATATTAAACAAAAACGAAGAAAATACTTTCACCGTTTCTCTGTCCCGGAGTTTGTTCTTCAAACACCAGATTCAGATTTTCGCTGCAACCAAAAGAGGCTTTTCATGCGCACACGTAAACCACTCAAACTTGTAAACAGTTTCATGTTGCTATGGCTGCTCATTATAAAGTTTAAAAAGCAGAGGGAGCTTATGCGACACGTTAATCATGAAAAACAAGATATATTGGAGCATAAAATCACCACAGTAGCTCTGCAACATGCTGGTGCAGCTCATCCCAAAACATTATGTTCTGAGATGTTGCAGCTTTTCTTGTCTGCAGACATTACTTCCACAACTTTTCCATCTAAAATAGCATTCCTGGCCAACGGGAAATCAAACTGTTACTGCCAAGGTAGATAATAACAAAACAGAGCAGAAGGCAGCTTCATTCCAGTGGCCTCCTCCTCTGTTTGCATCAGACTAAAGGAGCTCTGCCCCTCCCTCACTTGAGCGCGGATGCGTTCCAGATGACGAGGTTTTCCAGAGGTAGGAGCAGCAGGGTCCAGGTCTTCATGGGTCAGCTGTAATTCACCGCAGAAACTCAGAGAAAAGAGTCCAAACTGAAGGCTGGGACTAAGTTAAAGTCTTAAATATCACATAAAGTTCAGTTGAAAGGTAGCAATGTCGGAATGAGAAACATAATCAACTTAAACAACGTCTTCTGGTGTGTGGTTATTTCTCCAAACACACCAGTACTCAGGTTTACTGGGTCATGAATACCACAGGGACGTTTATGTGCTAAAGGAAAACAATGGGGGCTGGTAGCAGAAAACTGAAAAATAAATTTTAATTTTAATAATTGGTTCAGAATATCTTTTAATTGCAGCCAATTCTTCACTTCTGTCTCCCTGTTCTGCCTTTACTAAAATAAGGAATGTGATGACAGAGCTTGGCTGTTTACATCTCTGACGGCGTCTAATCCAGAAGCAGCTCTCTGAAACCGGAGCCTCCATAGCTGGGTGGATGTCTGCAGAAAGCAGCTCTCTACTTTGAAAAAAAAATGCAGCTGTAAAAGATGACTAGGAAGCAAAAGAAGAAAAAGTGAGTTTCGGAAGTATTTTTTTCTCAGAGGTGCTGTAATCAGAGGTGCTTTGGCCCCACTGAGTTTTAAATAGTAAATCAGCTCAAAGACGGTTCAAAGCACGAAAAGAGATTGGTTTTTTTCTGTAAGCGCATGCTAGTGTGTGTGTCTGAGTGATTCTGAGTGTTTCTCAGCTTGTAACGTTCAAATAAAAGCAGAGGAATCAGGTTATTATTGTGCAAAGGCTTTCTATTCTTAACTGCACATTTAGAGCTGCTTTTGTCAAAAGTATTTTTAAAGCGTACAGCTTTTTGCATCTCATCAATTACCATCTCCAGACCAGGCTCAATGATTTTTCATGGGTTTTCCTGGATTTACTTCCATGCTTCTTCCCATTACATCTGACCAGCTTCATTGTTTATTGTCGAGAAAAGCAGCAAAACGTTGCCGCAACTACAGTCACCTCAGATCAGAGCACCTGCTTCCACATATTTCTTGACTGTTTGCTCCACATTGCTTGCAGTAAACTGAAAACAGGACTTTTTTTCATGCATTTTGTTTTCTAGGCAAATGCAGAGATTTCTAAGGAATGCTGTATTTAAGCTGAGACTGAATTGCACTCTATTTTTCTCATGACAACTGGTTGCCAATGCACACTGCTCAAAAAAATAAAGGGAACACTTAAACAGGTGTTTCACACTTAAAGTGTTCCCTTTATTTTTTTGAGCAGTATATTTATTTTGGGGTAAATGAGTGAATGGAGCTGAATGCAAATACATGTCAGACTTTAGATCTTAATTTGTAGGTTTTTGAAAAACACACAATTCTCCTTCCCCTTTACAGTTATGCACCAATTTAATGCACTAACTCCACTAAAATTATATATATATATTTTTGTTATAAAGTAAAAAAAGATCAAGGGGTATGATTTAATAATCATTATTACCGTCTAGGCCGAGTTCATAAAAATAAAGAAAATCTTTGCATTTAATGATGGTATGACTTAGCCTGCAATACCACAAAAAATATAATTATAATGTATATTTTAGAAAACAGACAGAAAACACTGAATATTTTATGCAGACATGTTCAGTCTGACTGACACGTCATTGAGTTGTGGCCTGGCAAACACATGAGATCACATCTCTATAATGTTGCAGCCCAGCAAATGTATCACAGAGCAGGAATGGAAGAGTTGAGCTGTAAACTTTGGGTCAAAGGTTGAGGGTCTTTAAATGCCCATAAAGAGCTTAGCATCGCAGCAGGGGGGGTTTCAAGGAAACTCTTTACAGACCCGTAAAGCGTTTGAAAGAGATTAAAATCTAGCTTATCTATATGAACAATGCAATTACAGTCTTAATAAGGTCAAAACATTTAAACTCTGTCTGCACTGCGGTAACACAAAATGTGATTCCAGCAGGTTTTTGGGAAAACCTGGAGGCAATGTTTAAATCTCTACTCTACATTAGTTTGGTGAATAGTTACTTTTATTCTTGTTGCAGGTGTCAATTCACTGTATTGTGACCTTATACCTCACTGCGTGTTCCTCTTACTGTTTAACCATTAAACTATTTAACATGTGATCCACACCATTTCCTCCTCTTCCTCCTCCTTTGTCTTCCTTCTAAAACACTTAGTTCAGTTAATAGAATAGAAATAGTGATAGTAAGTCAGGGAGCTGCTACTTCTTAAATGCCTTCCTCTTTCTCAGCGACATCAGCCAAACGTTCAGATAAGCAGGCAGACTGAGAGAGCCAATCAGCTCCGCTGGCTGTTGAGTGATGGACAGTAATTAAAAGTTAGCTAATAACCTCTTCACACCTGACATTTCAACAGGGAGGTCCCGGACACCATTATCTACATATAGATTAAACAGCGTAATTGGTAGAGAGATAGGGTTAGGAGGATCGCAAAAAGGAAAGGGAGAAGGGTTGGAAAAAAGGCCAAGCCATTGCCAAACCATTAGGCAGAATATCTGAGTGACACTCTGATTTTGCTCCTATTGCTAATGCGACAGGAATTGAGCTGAACTAAAATGCTAAATGAACGGAGGCCTATCTCGGTGCGGTTATTAACGGGGCAAACAGCGGCCATGGAAAATAGCTTTAATTTCATAATAATTGCCAGGCAGACGTGACACGCTGCAGACACAATGTGATGGCGGAGAGAGGGGGAGACAGAGAGGCAAGGAGGACGCGAGGAACTTCCTCTCAGGATAAATATGGCTGGTTGGCGCCTCGCTCCTGCCATTTAAAGAAAGTGTCTCTGTACAATGGAATAGGGAGAGAAAAATTAGGACTATGCACCGTGTCATTACCATGGTGGAAACAGAAAATAACAAAAAAACATTCTTGAACAAGTTTCAGTAAAACTAAAACTATTAGAAAAACTGATTGTCCTCACTGATGTTGAAACACTCAAAACAAAAGTTAGCCAGTAGCCTTTGCTAGTGAAAACAGTTTCCCTGATTGCTTGAACACAGATTTAAACATGAGGCAAATATTAGAACATGTTGTATATTTAGCTGATTAAATCCTTCCTTCAGTTGTGTGGTGTTGCAGAGTTGTAAAAGCTCTGGTTAGCAAGCTAGCTTTGTGTTTCTCTCTCTATTTAGCACAGACAGCCCAGCTAATGCAATGGGTCTTATTTTTCTTGTCCATCATTACACAATGTTTTGTTCTTGGCACAGCCATCCTAAAACACCACACCTCTTTTCCTCTATGAACCCCCAAAAAATGAAGTTAAAGACTTGCTGATCAACAAACATTGTAATCTTACCCTCCAAAAACTTAACACTTGTTTTATAGCTATTGTAGGTAAGCTGGTTGCCCTACTTTTCAACTAAAAATAGTTTAAAATAAAATTTGGGATTTTTTTTTTTTTTTTACCCTGTTTTGTCCACATTTAAAGCATTTAATGTCATATCAACCCTAACTTGGAATTACCTTAATTGCTCTAGATTCGCACCACAATTTGCTGGAATTTTGGTCCATTTTTCCTGACTGAACTGGTGAAACTGAGCCAGGTTTGCAGGCTGCCTTGCTCTCACTCACCTTTTTCGGCTCTACTCATAAGCCACTTTTTTGTTCTTCATATTTGCATCATATTTGGCAGTGTGATGAGGGTCACTGTCCATTTGAGCCCAAGCTTTGCCTTGCCTTTCTTGAGATGTTGTTTCAATATTTTCACAAAATATTCTGTCCTCGTGACTCATCTGTTTTGTGAACAGCATCAGTCTCTTCTCAAGGGAAACCCCGACTCAACATTACGCTGCCAACACAACTTCACATTTATTCTTCACATGTTCTCAGGCTTGCAAGCCTGCTCCCCTTTTCCTCATAATGTAATGGTGATCATTACAGCCACATATTCCAATTTCAGTGGAATCAAATCACATGACAAATAGTAAGAATCTGTCCCTTGATGCATTTACAAACTGTAATCATGTTTTTTTATGTCGTTTTGTGCTTCTTCTCCTCAGAGCGACCTTTCAGTCTTGATGCAGAACTAGTTTCACTTTGGATTAATAACGCTCTCACTCTTCTAACCTCAATCAATAACTTCACTAAGTTTTCGCTTGATTCACACATCCATCTCTTGGACTCAGAACCGGTCTCCTTCCTGGACAGTACGACAGCTGCACATTCTCATGCTGTTTACATACGCACATGTTTGAGCAGATCTCTATGGAATCATCAAGCATCTGGAAAATGAATGAACCAAACTTTCGGCGGTTCACAATTCTCCTTATGATATATTGGCTAATTTTTCTTAACTCTTGTATGTGTGAGGTGTTGCCTTAAAAGACATCCACAGGTCTGTCTCTATCAAACCTAAATGATGAACCTATCAGAAGCTCACAAAGAGATAACGTCATCATATCGGCTTTCTAAATTTATTGTAATCCTAATCTATCTAAACCCCTGAGTATAAGAAAGTAATAAGAACTGTTTTAAAATCTATCACTTGTTATTCTGTCATTTAATAAATAGAAATACGGTAATTATGGTAACTTGACTGATTTACAAGAGTAAAGGTTTGGCCTTCAGCTGGAGCGTGGCGCTGAAGTGCAGTGACATGTTTCCCCACTAGATGTCCCTGTTGCTTTAACCTAGAAGCTTCAATTTCGGTGCTGGAGTGTGTATCTGAGTCATCTGTCCATGAATTGTCTTTCCAAACCTCGGGTTCATCCATCATGTCCAGAACTGCTTGTCTTTCTTAAAATCAAACAAGAAAACATTTCTTTAATCCTCTGTGCTTCATCTTTTCTATCCTTTTCCCTCTACTCGTTTCTTTTTCTTCCCCCTTCTCTCTGTCCCCTTGGCTTCGATAAAAGGATCACTTTACTGTTTATACAAGCGAATTGGCGTTGTTAACAGGTGTAGGGTAACAGGATACCTACACTGGCAGGAACACACAGAGCGGGTCGCACACCACCTCGTTTACTCACCCTCACCAGCCATACTCCACTGATGGATTGCACCCACCATTCATCTAAATTATGTCACCAACAATGAGCTATCAGTTCAATCTGGCCCAAACGAAGCCCTGGGTTTGTTTCTGTTGACACTTCCTCAGCACTCACTTCTCCTCCTGATTACTGTCAGGGTCGGCGGGAGTGAGGCTCAGCCAAGGCTCGGTGCCGGGGTTTCACTCCACTGCACGTCACTGGTGTGTGTGGTCCTATTTTTGCTGCCACTTACAGCTGTTATCAGGCAGAGGAGTTTGCATTCATCAATGACACGTCTCGTTTGCACGAATCCTGAAATCCTGCAATGCTGTAAATTTAGCACTTGATAAAACTTTACTCAAGGTGCAAATTACCTACATCGTCATCATAAAAAGAGGCTAAGCTTGGAAAGGTCAGCATGCAAGTCTGGTTAAGAACCAAAGTTAATCATGCCAGCAAAATGAGTCCTGTCTGACAGGAAAGTTCAAACAGGCCATTATGGCTATGTAAACAGAAAAGTGTTCCTTAACTCCAGCCATTTTAATCCAGTCCAGCCATGTTGGATCCTATGTTCATCTCCCCTCCCAGCTTTCTCCGAGCGGCTCCCTCCTTCTCTCCCATGATGTGTTTAATTCCTTTTTCTCCTGGCATCTCTTAGAAATACTCCCAGCTGCATGACAGATGCTAGATTTCTATTCTAGTCTTTCTCTGTTTCTATCTTTCTCAAATGTTTTTCTTTCTTTCCCTCTCAGATTTCTCTCTCTCGTTCTTTGTTTCTGTCTTTGTCTTGACGAGTACTAATATTATCCACAGAGCTAACACAACACACCAGCTAAACATGCTGAATTACCACACTATTAATGCAGAACAAAAGGTAGTGAGAATCACAGCTCTAATCTTTTATTGGACAACATTTAAGTTTGAGTCTCACGCACATAGTTAGTGTGGTATGAGCCGTAATTGATCTCCTTCCTGAGTTGTTTCGAAAGTCTTTTTGCAAGAGTGTTTTACTTTGAACCACAAAGAGTCGCCAACAAATCCCAAAAGTAACAGCAAATTACATCCTTTGACCAACTCAATCATCTTCATCTCATAATACTGCCCCCGTATCATCTGAAGCACCTCCTTGTCTTAAAACTGTGTAGACAGATTTAGCCATTGCTTTTGAATGGTCGCCTTGCATTGGAGTGCCAGCCAGGTCTTTCCTCCTGCAAGACGATAGTACAAACATCTATCCCACTGTGCAGACCACAATATTGCCCCTAACCAACTAAGGTAATACCATATCATCATACTGTCTGTAAACAACTGAACAATAATACTACCCCCACAGGCTTATAAAGTATATTCACCCCTTCACCTCCTCTTCATTCCCTGCTGCGCATCACTTTGGAGCTAGGTAAATCTGCACTCATCTTTCTGTTGCTCTAGATTCTAACCTTATTTTCTTCAAGTCTTTCACCGACAAATGACTTTTTTTTTTTTAGAAAGGTGAGTGTTTAGCTCTTTTAGCTTGAGCTCTCTTTGTAAAGGCAGTGTGGAAGAGCCCTTGTTATGACTATGAGTTTTTTTAACAATTCGTTTTAGACTAAATTTTGAGCAAATGTTATTAGTTCAAATAACAACAACAAAAAAAACTTACATCAACGTTTTAAGGCCCTTTTCCTCCAGGTCGAACATACCACACTAAGGTAATAATTGTTCTGTGTAGAAGGGCTCTGTTATGACTTGGACAAACAAATAGTAGGCCAATGCCGTAGTTCACTTCAGATGGTGTTTATTGTGCTTATCTTCGGGTGAAATTTTTTTTTTGAGAAGCTGTGCAGTATATTTACAATGGACTTCTAGGCAAGTCAAAAACAGACAAAAACAGCAGCACCTTCTTCACAGCTCATAGGTTATCACCTTCAATGTGACCTGCCTGTGGTGCAGAGCCCTGTTTTATAGTCACAGGCTCCGCCCACAGGAAGACAAAACAAGAACAAGAAATTACCCAAATAAACTCTTATTAAATAGTACAAAAGGAAATAATAACGCTGAGAAAAAACTAAAAAGGAATAAACCAGTCACCAAAAATACAATATTCAGTTTTATAGAAAACGCTTAATACGTCCTGATGACATCATTACGCCGTCATGTGACTCTCTCCCGACGCGCTTTAGACCGGAAATTACTTTGTTTAAAAAATTTGAACCGGGAAAACGCTTGAGACTGTAGGCCAGACCTGTTATTTGAGATTCAGTTAATACTTTATAGAATTCAGGCCATGGGATTAATTGTCATTTTTACATGGGTTCCATCGCATATAGGAATAAAAGGAAATGAGTTGGCAGACAAATATGCAAAACAAGCTTCAAAAAACAGTTCCATTGAGATAATGATTCCTTTTAGTAAAGAGGAAATAAAATCTATTATAAAACAAAAGGTTAAGGAAAGATGGCAGAAGCAGTGGGAAGAAGAAAGAACTGGTAGATGGCTTTATTGTATTCAAAGGACAGTTGGTGCAATGAGGGCAACAGAAAGAAGTAGAAAAGAAGAAAACATTATATCCAGATTACGTTTTGGTCATACAGGTTTAAACAGTACACTATTTAAAATGGGGAAACATCCATCAGGTAATTGTGATCTTTGTCTTCAAGAAGAGACAGTAGAACATGTTTTATTGTTATGTCCAAAGTACTCCGAGGAGAGAAGGAAATTAGAATATAGGCTTCTAAAGAATAAGTTACAGTTAAAAATATCAGATATTTTGGGATATTCTTCTTCCTCTGAATATTTATGTTATTTCATAAAATTTCTTAAGAAAACTAAACTGATAGAAAGGATTTAGTGTTTTTTTTTTTTTTTTTTTTTTTTTTAAGTTGCGTCCTGATCCACACTCCATACCAGTAGGTGGCGGTAATGCACACCATTAAGTTGCTTGCCAACCGCCATTAAAAACAAAAAGAAGAAGAAGAACGCTTGACACTGAAAATTACAAGCTAGGATGGATGTGACAACTGAGGCAGGAACAACGCGTGTGCACCACGACGAACCACGCCAGTTTGAGCTGAAACCAAAAAGTAATTTGTTGGGTTTGCATATTTGTGTGCTTGTATGTCCACACGGACTTTACTAACTTCATGCTCGTTCCTCCGTCACATTCTGAAAATCTGTTTTGACTGCTAGGCCAAGCTCTCTCTTCTGATATGTCTTCTTATATTGTTTTTAGGATTAAGAAGCTGCTTATTTGCTTATTGCATCTGCTAGAATTGAGTAGTTCGTTACTAGCTGATGTCACTGCAAGGATATTCAAGTCGGAAGGTCTTAGGTATTTGTTTAAGTAAATCCAGGGGTGCGTAGTTTTACTTTACAAGAGCTCACTTGCCCTTCTTTAGTCTGTCAAAGTTATGTTCCCTCAACTTTATGGATCACACGCTGATGAACTTGTAAGCATGAAAAGGTCCTCCACCTGCACTGAATTTATTAAACAGAATTCCTACAACATGAGTCAAAATCCCACTCCTTTCCTGGTTGCTTCTGAACTGTCTGGAAGTGAAAAACAACAGATAAAAAGATACAGAGATTATAGGAAACAGAGAAATTGCAATGATGTTGCATGCTTTTCTGATTGGCTACTTAACTGAGCCTAACTACAAATTTCTTGACGTCTTATCTCATACAAATAACCCAATGTTTTTCCTCAGATTGCATCACTGCAGTTTTAAGATGCACCCAGTAAATTCCACCTCTACATAAAACCTTGTGATTGTGCCTCTCCCAAGATCATTGTCTTTCTTTTTTTATTGGATTTTAGTTCTTGCACAGAAGCCACGGAGAGCTTAAAGTGTGATAGAAAAAGATGCAATACTTTGTTTTTCGTATCTACACTCCCAAACATTTTAAAAGGCACATTTTACCCATGCCTGACAGGAGGTTCACAAGCCTCACAAAAGAAAGCCCTTTCACAACATTTGCGTCATTCCTTTGATGTCAAGACATTATATGTCTTTTTAAAAACCCAACATCAGACGGGCTAGCGTGTCATCTCCTAAGAGAGAGGCACTTGACTGAAGTCGCTGTGCAGACAGTACAAAGCCTCCAGATTGGTCCATATTCATGAAGGTGTAGCTATTACTGACATATTTTCTTATGGGAACAAATCACCAGCAGGACTTGAGGATGCTGCAGTATGTTCTTAAATCTCTGGAGCTTTTCCTCACGTTTGCATTGTGTGGTACTTGTCATCTGGGGATGTTCTCACGGACTGGACGGGTTCGGAGCCCCTCTGACATAGGAGTTGCTGGGTGGGTGCCGATGTACCAGGTGAAGCTGAGTTTATTGGAGCTGGCTTTTGGGGAAGTTAGATGTGTGAAAAGAAAATCCAAAACGGAGAAAAAAAAAAAAGAATATGGTTTGATATTTAAAGTAAATGTTGGCATAAAAACAGCAATGGAAATTCATAGTATAAGGAAGTAAAGTTTAGATATAATATTGTACAGTTAGTGATTGTCCTGCAATCAAATTAATTATTAATAGCCAAAGCAGAGAATTGTCCCAGTTTCTGGGTGACTTTTGGATAAGTCTGGATAAGCTGTATGTACAGAACCTTGAAAGAATATATTCATATCTGTTGATCTTTCTAGAACCACCTTTTGTGTCATTTACAGCTGCACATATTTTTGGGAATATCACTGCCAGATTTCCACCTCTGAATACCTTCCCTTGTCCTTCTTTACTGAATAACTCAAGCTCAGGCAGATTGGATGAAAATGTTATTCTTTTCTAGTCTTTTCACAAATTATTGACTGGATTTAAGTCTGGATTTTGACCAGAGTAGACTAGCGTCAAAATCCTTTATGTTTTTATTTACTATATCTGATCCAAAGCAATTAATTCATTGTTATTTACCAACCATATTACTGCAATGTTTTTATATTTCTTCTAGTCTATATATTTTATTATTACTCTAATGGAAAGTAGTTTGGTTAAGTGAAGTACTATAAAAATAAATTTTGATTGATTGATAGAAAATTCTTACACATGTTTTAATCTAAACTGTCCTCAGCCTTAAATGATTTGGATCCTCTAACACAGTGGTCTCAAAAGCCAGTCCTCACTTTTGTCTCTCTACTTCAGCACACCTGACTCCAACATTAGCACATTAGCTTACCTGACTCCAACATTAGCACATTAGCTTAGCTCTTTAAAGCTTGACTGGATGGTAGAGAGGCAGTTTCATCATTTATTTCAAGTATGTCAGACAAGTAACACACCTAAAAGTTGCAGGACTCTGGCTCTCGAGGAATGCCGTTTGAGACTGCTATCCTAACAGGGGGAAATGCACTCAGGTTGATGTCAGGTTTTAGTTTTCTCCAACCCACACTGTTTTGTCTTGTCTCATCTGAACAACTCACCTCTTAGACATGTTTGCCGTGCCCTCAACATGACTTGTGCAAACTTGCAAATTGGATTTCTTACTGCTTTCCTTCAGCAATGGCTTCCATTCCCAACCATTCCATGGAGATCAGATTTGTTGAGTGCGCAACAAATAGTTATCCTGTCAACAGATTCTCCCATCTGAGCTGTGGATCTCTGCAGTTCCTCCAAAGTTACTACAGTCCTAGTGACTTCTCTGATTAATGCTCTCCTCCATGGCCTCTCAGTTTAGATGGACGGTGATGCCGTAATAGGTTTGCAGGTGTCATATTCCTTCGATATTTGATTGCTGGGCTGTCTCTGCAACTTTTTGTGCTTTATTTCTGATCTGTCTGCTGTGCTTCTTGGTCTTCTTTATGTTCTTCAATGTTCTCCAACAAAACCTCTGAGGTCTTCACAGAAAAGCTGCCTTCTATCAGATACGTGGTGTAAATGTATCAGAGATCCAGTGCACTCCAGGAATTTATTTTTATTCTGTTTTAGCAATCCGCCAATCCCTAAAGCCAGATCACTTCCTAAGTTGTCAGATATTTGCATGAGATCTTTATTTTTAATGCAAATTCATCCAAATATGTTCATTTAAACCGGTGTCCTACCAGCTTTTCTCTGCAAATGTTCCCCCACCTCCAGAATGACATTGAACATGCAGCGAGTGGCAAGCACAAGAGACTGAGGGTTAGCAACAAGTCAATAACCAAAACACAGCAGAGCACTGAAGGTTATAAAGGTGTTGTGTGTGTGCAGACTGCTTAAACAAGCATCTACCTGTGTGCTTTGGAGTGCTTGCTCAGGAAAGCGGTCTGTAGTCAGTTGCAAACCGAGGTATTCCTCCTCTGCCTCATTAGTGCTGATTTACGCCACTACTAGGTAAAAGAAGGCAGGATGGACCTCCCTCTCACCCACCTCTCCCCCTCTTTCTCTCTCTCTTCCTGCCATTTACACACACACACCCCTATGCACACACACACGCAGACACACTGCCCTGCAATGCTCCTTTTTCTCTATTTTCTTCCTTTCTTTCCTTATCTCTCTCCTTCTCATTCTCCTGCCACGCACAGACAATGGGGCCCTGGAGAATACCGGTTTGTGCTGAATTATTCAAATCAGCAGTGGCAGCAAGCCGGAGAGCAAAGGAGAGAGGCAAGAAGGTAGAGGAGAGAGAAGGGTAGCTGGAAAAGTGAGAGAATGCGGGATAATGGGGGGAGGATTTGGAGGGAGAGGAGCAGGCAGAGACGAAGGATTGTAGCAGAGGTGAAACTCGTTGTCTCTGCATGCAAATAGCCTCTTGCTCCTTTTTCTCTCTCCCCTCCACCCCCCTCTCCCAGTCTCTGTGAGTCACCCCCTGCCCTTCACCGCTTCATTAATACACATCTGTACCCCGGCCCTTC
Organism: Xiphophorus couchianus; assembly: GCF_001444195.1. Classification (NCBI taxonomy): domain Eukaryota; kingdom Metazoa; phylum Chordata; class Actinopteri; order Cyprinodontiformes; family Poeciliidae; genus Xiphophorus; species Xiphophorus couchianus. The sequence continues at coordinate 22,400,575 of NC_040239.1, forward strand.
CATCCACCTCCTTCCCCAACTCACTCCTAGCGGGGGGAAGAAGAGAGAAACGTACGACTGGAGGAGGGAGGAAGAAGGGGTGAGCTCAACAGCAGCACGCTGTTGGCAGGGGGGAGAATGCGCCGGTAATTAGCCAGCACCAGTACAAACGAAGAACCCAGGAAGGAGAGAGGAGAAGAGTGGGAGAGGAAGAAAAGAGCAAAGCTCTGAAAACAAGCCTCCTGCCAGGCTGAGCTCCCCAGAGGCAAGACCTGGACATGACGGTGTGCAGTCTGGGAACAAAGGAAAGAGAGGAGAGCCGGGGAAAAGATGGGGGGCTGAAGAGTGGGCCCATGACAGCACCTGCAGAGATGGAGAATCTGATTTTGTGTTGGGGTGTGTGTGTGTGCATGTAGGTATTATTTTCTTGTGATTGTGAATGCCACTCGGTGAAGGATGCCTTTAGGTGTAGAGTGACAAGATGCCTCTGTCTACCTCTGACTCAAATCTGTATTTTAATTCGCCTTACATTCAGCATAATCCTCTTCAGAACTACCAGCACTCTTTTGATGACAGTGGATCCCCCCCATCGCCTGTGCTGCCTGGTTGTCTATATAAACCGCCACATAATGCATCACAGAGGCTGCACAGCGTGAGCCGTTTAGACAACACAAGCGGAGCAAATACCGAATAGCAGCTAACAACAATAATAACAAATAAATGCGGTGATATTATACATTATATGCCTGGAAATTAATTCCAAACACGAGTTATTCGTATGTCTCTAAGCCCTTTAGTTCACAATAACACACATCACAATTTTGTTCAGGGGAAATACTTCTAAAAGCAAATGAATTCTCTTGAGGTCACTCAGAAGTGTCATTTCTCCATAAAAAAAGAGAACATTCATCATCTGGTGTCATGCCTGGGTTCCAAAATGAACTCTATAATATGAGATTCTGACCCGTCCTTTATAATTAAGTAAGAGCTTGTAAAATTCTGCAGCTGGTTCTTCAAAAGTGAGTCTGAGCAGCGACTGTATGTATGCGTGTGTGTGTGTGTGTGTGTGTGTGTAATTGAGAGACAGAAAACTTGACCCTGGAGTCCTTTGCCAGCCTCATTAGTGAGAGGACTTGGTTCATTACATGACGTGAGTGAGTAGTGAGGGCTCAGCAGAGATCACACACCAAGGGGGTGTTTGTGTATTTTTCTACTTTTGGATTAAAAATACAATTTTTTTTTTTTTTGTTGTAAAAATAGCTCAATATATGGTTTTGTTGCAGAAAAGTTTGTCTCTGTTGTGGCATTTTAGATTTTTCTCCCTACTTTTGTATTGGTGCTCGTAAAAATACTGATGAAAACGGCAAAAAGGTTCAAATAAATCCACTCAGTTGTACGGATAACAGGCCAGCTTGAAAAATACGCTGTGCCACTGTTAACATTTGACTCAATTGTTGTTTTTTTTGGTTTTTTGAAAAATACATTCTGCTATGAAAGAAAAACATTAACAGATTCTGATAGAGAAAGATCCTGAATAAGTACAAAGAACAACTTTCAAATTTTGATTTCCTTTATTAAGGGAACATAATTATGAAAACCGGACCACATGTAAAAAAAAAAACATTCACCACTGGCTGCAACAGCTGCTGGGGAAGAATTTTTACCCACTCGGCAGAATTGTTTTAATGAATCCACAATGCAACTGCTTAAGCATAAATGAACTGTTTAATGTCACAAAATACAATCTAAATGTTATTTAAGTCCAGACTTTATTTAGGACCCTACAAATCGTCACTGTTTTTTTCAGCCTTTCAGAGGTAAACTTGCCGGTGTGCTTTGGATTCATGTGTGGTTGCATAGCCAAAGTGTGCTTGACTTTGAGATCATAGGATATTCTCCATCAGCTCCATCTAGCAGATACTAGAGTTCATAGTTTCATCAATTACTAAAATTTGTTTAGATCCTGAAGTAGCATAACATCCTCCACCATGTTTCACTGGTATGATGTTCTTTTTCTGAAATTCAGCATCAGTTTTACCCCAGATGTGACAGGATGCACACGGTAAGAACACTTCCATTTTTACGTCAATAGTCCACGACACATTTATCCCAAGCACTTGGAAAGCATCAAGATTTTAGTTGGTAAATGTGAAACAGACCTGCATGTTCTTTGTGATTTGGCTGTAGTTTTTTCCTTGGAACTCTCCCACATAAGCCATGTTTTTTTTAATACCAGTCTTTTTCCTGTTGTTGGATCATGAACACTGACCTAAACTGAGACAAGCCGGACTGGAATGCTTTAGATGTTGTTCTGGGTTATTTTTTGACTTCTGAATGAGTCTTTGATGCTCTCTTTCTCTTTTCTTTTAAATTTATTTTATTAGCCAGGAAAGGGTACAACTCTTCCATGTTTACTACATTTGTGGATAATGGCTCTCACATTGTAAGGGTTAAAAACGTTTTCTTAAGCCTTTTCAGACTGACATCTGTCAATAATTTTCTTCATCTGCAATTTCATTAGACTGAGGCATAATCTTTTCGTTTTTAAGGTATTTTCATGACTACATAGTGTGTGTTCTTGGAGCAATTTAAGCTTAACAGGATAAAATAGAGCAAAAGAACGTATAAATAAAATAAACTGATTTATATACAGACTATTTTTCTTTTTACTTTTTTGTTTTTGCAGCATGCTTCCACTTAATACAAAATGACTTGAGAATTAAAGGCTTTCCACACTGTTCAGGTGTTCAGGATTTCCTTTGCCTTTCTCCTCACCACAGCAGATGGCTATCATGTAAAGACACTAGATGGGTGGATGTTAATGTTGAGAAAACTGAGATTTATATTTCCTTTACAAAAATGTTTTCAGTTTTTTGTGCTAAAAGCCTTAATCTTATAGTAATCTTTAAGATGTAACTTCAATGTAGATCGAAAAGTAAATTTTGATGCATCATTTTCAAGAAACCTATCCTCTTGTGTTGCCGTTTTCCACTTATTTCCCTTTAGTTTTTGGCAGCAATTAATCCTGCAATAAAAAGATTTCCTCTGTATCAGTTTTCGCATGTAGCAAATATCTTTTTGGTTAATGTATTCCAAAAGTTGAAGCCAGTCCTGCAGGAAAATCTGCAGCCATTCATGCCTAGAACTGAGAGCGGCCATCAGTAAAATTTGATAAGATACATGAATTATTACCATATACATTGGGGGAAAAAAATAAATCAAAGATTTCTGTTTTCGGAGACACACACACAGGGCTTTGTGACTCATTTATGGTTATTAGTTATTTTCAATTAAAAAAAATGTCAGAATATTAAGTTTAATGAACAGAACATTTGATGAATACTCTTTTAAATATGCATAAAAGTTTTAAAAGCATACATAACAATAAGCTCTTTATTTTTTTTTCTCCTTACCCTCATTGACGTGAAGAAGCGCCTCATGCCGGCTGTGGATCGATGCCTCCCTGCGGGTCCCAGAGTGTGAGGCCCGTCCAGCCATGCGGAACCCCAGGAGAGCTGGCTGTGGTTTGATATGCCGCATGATGTCTTCCAGCACAGCTGCAGCCAGCCAACCTGCCCCCGTCTCTCCACACACCATTTGGATTTTTAGCCCAGCGCTCTACTGGGAACCGGGCTTGGCAGTGTTGGTTACAGGTCTCAGACGGACCACTGATGGGCCCTTCTGCTCAGCATCCCTTTGTGAGCAGGTAGAAAAGGGGGAGGGAGACAGGTGTGTTTATGTTCCACTTGTTGCACACAACCACCCAGAACAGATGCCCTCTGATTTCTAAGAGGACAGTGAGGAGGAAGACGGTACAAAGAGAAAAAGGGACATGGACTGGAAGAAAATTTGATGGTGGAAAAATTTTACTATTTTCAATGAAAGAGTCTTAAAAACGATGTGACCAAAGTTTTGCCATATGTACATTTCCCCATCGCAAAAATGCTTCCAGCTTAAAGCCATATTTTTTCCCCAGGAAAGTCTTCTTTTTCCCAAACAGCATCCTGAATTGGTTTGAGAAGATGCTTCCCAGTCAGAGTTCATGAAATCATATCAGCATTACACCATGCTCTTGGAGCAGACCTTATGCACAGTGTCTGAGCTGAAGAGTGCATTGGAGTCGGGATGTTTGGCTCAGCAGGTTGTGAGGAGTTTGAGTAATCAGGGTTTGGGGATTCTAATTAGGACAATTAAGTCCTAATTACAATGTAAACACATACTGCTGCCAGAACTGCAGTCCCCTAGAGTGAGGCCTTTGTAGCATGAACTCCCATTCTGCTCTGTTGTCAGCAACACCCTCATATTCTGCAGTCCTAACTTGAATAGATGATACAGCAATTAAGTGCAAGCAGAAGTGACATACAACCTTTAATCAAGGTAGTCCATCTTTAGCTGCTTTGCCTTTCAGATTTATTGCCGTCGTAGTTGGTGTGGCTTTACATCAAATGTTTATGGTGTTCAGCTGGAAGACAAATAGCAGATCTGTTTGAGTATGACACAGGGATCAGTATGGACCTGCTAGATGCATCTGGAGAACTTTATATATATGTTAAGCATTTAGAAGTTACTGCCATCCGTCCATCCATCATCTCCAGCTATTCCAAGACCCCGCTGCGTAGTCCAGGAGGGAAACCTCAACATTCACCCGCTAGTGTGTCCAGCTTTTCATAGAATCCCAGAACTACCCCAGGCCAGGAAGGTAATACTGTCTTCCCATGATGGTCTTGGGCATAACCCCCGAAAAACTTTCATTCATCATTTGTGAATTTTTCACCAGCAATCCACTGATTCTGGATTTGTTCAAACTGTATATGAACATATTTTTGTGATGGATTGTTTAAATTTCTTAATATAAATTATCATTGTAAAATGAGACTGACGGAATGACTTAGTCAACCTATGAGCCTTCCACTCCTCAAAAAAAACCAAACTAATTTTCTAAAGTATTGCACCAGGTCAGCTCAGGCTGCTATGGATTTATTTTGAACAAGGCTCCTGGCCAACATTAATATATGAAAAAAAAATAAAGCACTGAAGAGAGTGACCGTGTGGTCTATTTGTTTAGTCAGATGTCAGCTTGCGGGATTTATATTAAAAGGTTGGGGTGGATCACAGTTTTCCTTGGAGATAATTAAGGGTAACGGGTTGATTTAGGCAGTCCCCCAGACGAGCTTCTAAATGTAGATGAGGCAAGAAAGCTTTGTGCCGTCTATCCTCCCTCTCTTAAGGTCAGTTCATTTTTATCCTCGCCTGACATCAATTTCATCTTCTGGCTAAACTGTTGACGTTCGTACACTGCCCAAAGTGTGCCAACGTGTGCTAAAAAATGCTAAGCTGGATGTTTGTCTTGCATATTACATCCACAAAAGAGAGCTTCTCTTCTTGATGTCTGCTGCCCACCATCTGGTTTTTCTGTGTGCAAGTTTGAAATGTGTCTACCTATGAATATCACTCATTTTAGAGTGTGGAGAAGCTTGAAAGCTTCCAAGGACCAGTCTCAAGTCTCAACTGTATAACCTCCACATAAATAAAATGTATTAGCATCAAAATCAATGAAATAGAATATGATCAATAGGAAAAACTCCAATGTACATTAGTCAGAATGAAATAGAAGTTTGTAGAAGTGTCATTTTCTTTAGGTTACACTTTGCAGCTTTACTGCAAAAATGTCTGCAGTAAAGCTGCAAAGTAGAGAGCACAAACTGAAGAGCATAACAGGAGCAACAGGTTTAGCAACTGAGAAGATGGGCTAAAAGTTGGGATAAGGAACAGGAGGATCTGACAAGGAACTGGCTGAATAAAGGAGTGCTTAAAATCTGGGGAGGCGATAACTCAAACCTGACAGCTGTGTAAGGACATACATATGGAGGTGGAGAAATTTAATAACTGACCCAAAACGTTGTACAAAATATAAGATGGTACTGAGGAAACGGAACAGTACAGAGGAATAGCTAAAGATTAAGAATATCCCATCAGTAACACAAGCTGAGTAAAAAATCTTGTTTAAAAGGTTCAAATGTAATTAAAATTAGCGGTTTACTGTTTGAGTTCAACCCATAGAGAACTTAATGAATCCTTTAGTGCAAACTTCCATCTTTGGAACTCATATGCAAAACTATTTAGATATAGGCCAAAAAGTATGTGCTTCTTGGTACAAGGTTAAGCGGGGATAGACGATGGATGGATGGAAGGAAGTTTTTGGCTGTGAGCGAAGACCTTTTTAAAGTTTCTGACTGAAACTGCAAAAGACTGTTACAAGTAAAGTTCCAAATGCAGAGCAAAACAAATCTGGGACCTTCTTTGTAACACTTGACTTGTCACAACTATGCCAAAAAAACCCCAAAACAAAACATTGTTTCCAATGATGTCAGCAGCAAAGGCTGTTATTAAAATGGAGGTGGAGTAAACAGACAGAAGAACCAGACAGGTGGGCGCACCTTGCTCTACCGTCAGCTATGATTGGTTTAGAGATGAAGCAAAGATGCTCCTTGGGGAGAGAGCAGAGAGGTGACAGGGTGCTGTCACCTCTCAGGATATTTGAAGTAGGGAAAAGAAAGAAGTTTGCAGAGGTCAAAGAGCCGCAGAGTGGCGCTACACTCTGAAAAGAGAAACTCAGATCTTTCTGCCCTACCTTTTCTTACCTTAACAACCCCGTTGAGTCCCTTCCCTCCTGCCACCGTCTGTACGTCCATCTAATTCATCATTGTCTTGTCTTTTTTGTGGCAAGTCTGACAGTAACTGACATCAATCCACTAACATCAAAAGACTGCGAGTTTTCACGGATGTTAAAGAGTTTTGCCTCAAAGGTGTAGATAAAACATCCTAAATTCTGACTGTCGCGAGTTTATATTTGTACGTTAAGGACCTGCAGAGTCATATGGGCTTATAACCGACTGCCACAGCACAACAAGCACACCAGCATCTCATAAGCCCCCTAATTGTTATGCCACTTCCCATTACACATGTCATTTCTCTTACCACACTTTCATGCCCATGAGCCTGGCCAGCTGCTCAGAGGCAGGTGGAAAGTGAGGACAGGGCAAGGTGTCAATGTTTCACTGCATTGAAGGCTGCATAAAGGAAGACTTAAATGAATAATCATGAATTAGGTGAAGCTTTTTTTTTTCCTCCCCAGAATTTTCCTTTCCTCAAGTTTATTTTTGAGTTGAGGTTGTGCGATGAAAATTGAGTACTCTGTGTTTTCCCCGACGTACACAAGTTTGACATTAGTAAGAGATAACTATTTCCAGTCGTAAGTTTTAAACTAAAGTGTTGTTAAACATTCGATAGGCTGTGCAGATAACCAGACTCAGTTATTTTTCATACAAGTAAAAATCTCAATTGTTTGGCATGCTGTTCTGACTAAAGCTTCTGCCATAAGGACAAAAGATTGACTGGCATAGATTTATAAATTAATGAATAATTTCAGCACATTGAAGCATTTCAATATTTATTTCACTTTGTAAAGATGATGTGTTAATAATTTAGAAGTCATGAATTTTTGCCTGACTCATTCTGCTTTTTCTTGTTTGGATGTCAACATTCTTTAATAAAATAACTCTAAATTTAGCTGACAATCAGGAAATGTTAAAAACATCTCGAAAAGATGTTCACTTTTTGATTTTAGGCATGGTTAGATTTTGTTTGATCATATTTAAAACAAAGATTTGCTCACAGGGAAGCTTGATTGTACAACTACAGCTCCTTGCTCTGTACTGTAGCCCAATTATGAATATTTCCAGAATAACATGATTAAGACTAGAATGTTGCTTTTAAAAGAATGTCTAAACAGTGATTGTGATGGGTCAAGCAAAGATTGACATATTTTTAAGTCCTTGCTTCAAGGCAAGGACTTTTGGAAAAATATAACTTTAAATACACGAGGACTTCATCTGTTAAGCTTCATATGAGACAATTTTTTTTTATTATTTTAGTGTTTCTTTTCTAAATTAGAAAATGTCATCTTGGATTATTCGGAACATCCCGCATAGCATGTATTCATCTTCCACATATCCCCATATGACCTGTGTCGAAGAAAACAGAAAAGAAACTTAATGTTATAAGAATTTAAAAGAGATGATGGTTGTTGGTGCTATACTGACAGTATTGTGGCATGACCTGTTATTATCTTTTATTATCAATAAAATCTAGTAAGTATCTTCAATCAATCAATCAATCAATCAATCAAATTTTTGACAAGAACAAGTTTTCTGAAGAGCTTAATTTCAAACACAGCTACAGACTTTTTAATGGGGTTGCAACTGTATCCATAAAGCATGCTGTCATTATAAACAATGCACTGTGAGCAGAAGATATATTGTGCAGGGATAGTTGAAAAGTAAGAGAGGCTGTGTGCAAAGCCTCCCTGTTGCCGCTTCCTCTTTTATAGTTTGACCTTTCTCTTAATTGGCTGCCATGTCTTTACACTGAGATTCTGTTGGTCTCCCAGCCGAGTAATTTCACTCCCTCTTCCCACTAAAGCGTCTCCCTCTGACCCATAAATTGGAAGTACTTTAACCTTTCCTGAGTGTTCACTTTATGGTGTGCTCTTTATTCTTTTATTATGCAGATGAGATGAATTTTCATGTTTGAAATACTGACTCCGATTAGCTGCTCACGCTGTTTATCATAGTCTCTCGTTCTCAAATTTGTGCAGTAAAATTACTTCTGAAAAAGAGCTCATAATGAATGACAAATTACCGTTGATGACCTGCCTGTATAATTTTAGATGCAGTGTAGGCGAAAAGAAACCTTATTACAGTTAGCAAGCCCGAAATTATGAAAATTACCAGGCACATGCTTCCAAAAGACAATGTTTAATATCTCTGTGATCACAATTCAAACCTTGCATTCAGTTGTGTGATTCGCTGCAATCACCATAACATTTACATGCAATTCTTACATTCAGTAACCTGCAAGAGCATTGATACTGCTTCAACCTTTTCATACTTTTTTTTACACATTACAACCAAAAATCTTCAATGTATTTTATTGTTACTTTGTCTGACAGGCCAACACAAAGCAGATGGTTCACAATAAAGCAGATGCAGTTTTCAAAATGTTAGGAAATGTAGTGAACATTTGTTTTCCCTTTCACTAAATAAAATCCAGGATAACCATTTGCCTCCAGAAGTTGTATGTTTTCTAGAGTCCAACCACACATCACGTTTTACCAACTTCACAAAAGTTCACAGGAAGTGATAGTAAAACGCTTTGACGTTTGCGGTTTTGACGTAAGAAAATGTGGAAGAGTTTTTTTTTATCCCAGCACTGATAGATGCCATTAATCGACGATCAATTAGTCTAAACATGGTTCATAATGTATTCGAGGAAGTGTATTTGTGTACTTGTGGTACAATACACTTGATGTATTGATATGTTTATTTCAATTTATTTCTAAACCTCATTCTATGACTGTGACCCTGAAATCAATACTTTAATTTACGCTCCACCAGCTTCAATCCATTCTTTGCCCGTATCCTCTTCAGCGCGTGTTGCTTCTGACTGGACAGATGTAAGCAGAGCACCAGGTCTCTCTTCTTCTCTGCTGTCTGCCTTCTGTCTCGCCACAGAGTGGGAGGTAACGGGTCACTTCAGCCTGTAACAGGCTGCAGATCGTCATCCTCCAACCTTTACAGTCTCTTGCATCGCTTTTGCTTTTTTTTCTTAATTTTTTCTGCTCTGACTTTCATGTTTCTGCACATGTTGCAGGGAGTACAATGTTCTGATGCATGAAAGACAAAGAGCTCAAGAAAGTGGTCGTGTAATTCCTTTGAAATACTGATGCTGCAGACTATGCCCAAGCATAGTCACACATATACCAGCAGACGCAAATGGCTGATGGGGAAACTAAGAATGGATGTTGATTATTATTAACCAACTCCAATTTCCACATCAGTTTATGCAAATGCTGTTTTACCAAGCTTTACTCTTGTAGTATTTATGTGTTTTTTTTAAACAGACAGCAAGGATTATCTTTTACATGCTAAACAGAGGTTGAAGGGTGCTTCACCAGTGATCTTCCTGTATGAAACCTGGACTACTTTCAAATTAGCGATTAGCTTTAGCCCCTTCGTGCGCTCTTGCCAAGTATTCAGATTCATCTTTTGTGTTTCCGTTTTTGTATGTAAAAAAAAAAATGCATACTGCTCGTGGCTAATTAGCTAATTGATAATTTTTCTAGCATTATCTAAGACTTATGAAGAACCTGACATGAAAATACAGATCTGAGGGAAAGTTGAGACTTAAAAAAAAACAAAAAACTATTATGATTTAATTTTAGAGTCTTGGTAATGACAAAAAATATTTCTACTTACTAACTTAACTGATTATAGTTGATTGCTAAATATCTTAACCAAGTAAAATTTAATGTTTTCCATTTTAAGTGAAGTTTTTTCAACTCCAGGTTCTGACTATAGTCATATTACAAATAAACTTTGTAATGCAATGTTTGGTCCATAGGTTTTAGCCATCTACCAAGTTTCTCTGCCTTATTACAAGATGAAGAAGAAATCCATGCCTCCAAAGTTAAAGACCAAGTGTGCAAATTTTAGGTGTTGATCAAGGTGATTTAGGACCAATGATGAGAATGGTGGGTGTTTTTAAGTTTTTTATTTTATTTTATTTTATTTTTTTTAAGACTACGTAAAAATTGTGACATCTAGGATAATTGTTGTGGTTACAAAAAAAAAAAAAAAAACACAGAAGAGAGTTCATTTTGAACAACCAAACATAATCATACATGAGGAAAGACTGATGTCTATAAGTCTTAACTCTTCACAGTAAGACGACGTTATTCTTCTTCTACAGCATCTACAATTGCTTGCAAGTATAACCATGGAGCTAAGTTACTTTCTGCTTCTTTTCAGACAGCCACTCTTCTGTCAAGTTGGCAAAAGTGTCAAGGACCAACTAAACTTAAATGAAGACACCATGAGAGTCATCGACAGCAGATTAGATTTTACCTGCATATAAACCTTTAACAGAACCTCACTTAGATTTCTCCCTTTAAGGCCTCCGGCTGTGGAAAGTGAGGAAGAGTTGGCCCTCCAGGCGAGATCACCCCCTTTTTGGAAAGCATGAGGCTGAGCTAGGACAGGAGGTTTTATTCTGCATGAGCTGGTGGTATCGCTCAAACAGCCCTTTGCCTCTTCTGGATTTATTAGCCAATTTCCACTAGCATTGTCTTTCACTTCAATCTCAGAAGTGAGGGTGCAGCAGGCAGAATATAGGGCTGCAATCATCCAAGTGTGTGGCGACAAAACCTCTTGCGCTTGCACCTGGAACTCAATAGATATTCATGAACATTCTCGTATTTAGAGAAGGAAATAACTTAATACCGACAGTGTCGATGGAATAATAGCCATTTCCTGCCTGACTTGCAGCCCTTCAGAAAATGAGATTGCGCTGGCCGTCATTTTTCTTGTCTGCCGGGTGTTTCCACGTGCGAGTCTATGGCTGCCGCTATGCTCCCTGCATTGGCAATGAGGTACAGACTGAGAGAGAGGGCTTGGAGAAAGAGAGAGGGGCGGGAGAGAGCAGGGGTGACTTCTGCAGGAAACAGAGGACTGGCTGCCTAATTCTCTATGAATGAAAAACCAAGTTAAGTGGAAAACAAAGTCATAAACTCTAGTTGAATCATATGTAAAAATGTACAAAAAGGTAAGCCTGGCTATACTTTTTTTTTTTCTTTTTTGCAGCATCGCTTCCTGTAAAAAACAGCTTGATCCAAGCTAAAGGCACTGCTTCCATGTAAGTCAGGAAAACTATTGCATTTGTGCCGTGATTAAGACTGATTACTTTTGTAAGAGGAAGAGAGGCGAGTATCTCCACTGTGTGATGGAAACAGAAAAAGCCAGAGGGAGAAAAAGATAGAAATGGGAACTGAGTGACGTGGATGGATTCCTAACCCGAGAGACAAAGGAATCTTTCAAACTATTCCTTAGCATTACCCGGCCTGTCATGGTACCTCCACTACCGCTCTTATAAATTAACCATCTCACAGAGGACCCACATTCTCTTACCCGCTCTCCCCTGCACAATTAGGTTTCCCTCCTTTGCAAGCCTTCCTTATCTCTGCCTCTTACTCAGGCCTCCGTCAGCGTGGGCATATATCATGATTTTCTTTTTAGTTTCATTTCTTTCCAGACTTTTATCCTAGAAAATGCACTACATTTATCAGGAGTCTGAGTACACAATAAAGCCGGTGTTGCTACTGCTATAGAAACGTATCCACATGTATAAATTTAGAGACCTGTAAGACGTCAAGCACGGATGCTAAGGAATCTTTTTAGAGCACTGGGTACCACTATATTGAGATGTTGAGCACAAAGAAAAGGGTCGTGGTTCCCATTGTGCGTCTCTACAGGAAGTTGGTTGACCAATTCCAGAAATAGTTTTAGCCGTTTTATTGCTTCGCTCTCTTCTGGACACACAGGAAGAAGCAGGCAGAGAAGATGTGCTATTTTTGTCCTTGTTGACAAACACAACTCGGTGAGCTTCTCCACTAAGGGTAAAAAAAAAAGAAAAAAGAAAGTGAATAATTTTCGGCAAGATAATAGCTTAGACTTTACGGACTAAAAATATATGTAGAGACAGTGGTGGTGTTGTAGGGGGTGGTGGTGGTGGAAATGCTGAAATTAATTTGATCTCAGATGCCTTCGAGACGAGGGCTGGTGTGAGTTAGCCCTGCACCCAGACAGAAACCTGAGCAGATTGCACCACTACTTTGTATTCCAAATTAATTGGCCTCTGAAGATCACCCTCTGCTCCTCTCAATACTACTGATGCACATTTTCCTTCCCTCAATTAAACATGTGCGCCCCACATGCAGTTCCTGTCGCTGGTTCCTGGCGACTTCTCTATCCCCTTGTCACTGGGAGCAAACTGGACCCTTAGATAAACAATCAGTTTGAGTCTGCTGAAAGAGAGCCAAAGTTACGGCTTGTGCGATTACACGGAGAAGAAAAAAAACACTTTTATTGTCAAATAATTGTTCTTGCTTTAGAAATGTTTTAATATGTAGTGAATAGTTGTTGTTTTGTTAACAATGTAAATGTGGAACATAACAAAGAGAGAATTATGAAGAGGTTAGGGCATCTCACAGCATTCAATCATTCCTGTGGTCCCCCCCCATAATGTCTTGTTAGGGGTAAACAATTATTCTGTCATTAACAGGTAAATGTCAGATTATGCTTATTTCTTTGTTTTTAAATATCTTTCTCTCTCCAGAAACCTCAACCCAATAACAAGTTTCAAGCTCAGTTTGTATTTAGATGTCAGAATTTCTGAGTTCTGAGTCAGAAAAATTAAACAGAACGCCCTTGAAGACCGAATCGTAACTTGAAAAGTCTTTAGGTCCCCAAACAAAGCTGAGGTCAGATCCAACATGGCTGCCACAGATAGAAAATGTGGTAAACATGTTGGAGTGGGCTTATTTTTGCACTTTTGATGGGTTGTGGTGGCGAAACACAGCAGCACTGGCTGACACTATAAGTGCACAACTTTGACTTGTGAGTACCAGCCTTTAATGTTTACGTGCCTTAAATGGTGAAAATATGTTAGCAGTTTTAGTAAGAATGGAAGATTTATTTGTCATCAGGCACATTTGGACTTTTAAAACTTTTTCAATTAGACTGCAGAAATATTTGAATTATAGTTTTCCCTATCAATGCGTTTCATAACAAACTGACTCATTATAATTGTTAAAATAAAGTTTAAATACATAAATAATAACATGGTATGTACATCTATGGTAGTTTCAAAATAAACATTAATTTTGTGGCCAAAACCACTACTTGTCATTGTCACTAAACTTCCATGTATTGCTTTTTTTTCTTTTAGAATGAATAAATCTACTTTAATAAGACAGCAAAAAGGTTATTTAATATACATTATTTTCTAGTTAAAAAAAATATTCATTTTCAAAACACACAAATTAATTTGTTCTTGCCAGGTTTTTAGAGGAAGAAGTTCATGTAAAATGCATTACTAAAGAGTTAGTACAAGCATCCCAAGCAATGCACAGTAAGTCTTTCATTTATTTTGTAAATTGCGTTTTACACTTGACATAGTAAATTGGCCTCATAGGAACTTTGGCTGTTATAACATGATTAATTATGAGCTTCTATAAAGTGAATGTACAAATGTTTTATTGAGCTACTGAGAGCCATTTTCCGTGAGTACAAATTACCAGGTTTGATATGTGGCAATGTGCTCTGCATAAACCGTGAAATGTGACCGGCATTATGCTCCTGATTGTTTGATTCATTAATATTTTGTTTGTACTATAAAAGGTCCCTGAGCAGCAGAGGGTAATTTACAGCTTTAGCCACGGTGCACGTTAGACTTTATCAACAAGCTCAAAATAAGTAAAATACTAATCATATTTGATCCCGAAGATCAAAATGTGGCGTCGCCAAAAAAAAAGGGTGATGATAAAACAAAGCCCCAGGCAGTGGGCAAGTTTGTTCCTGTGGACTGCAAACTTCCCTGGAAAGTCAGAAGTGGAAAACTCTTCTATCTTGAAGGAAAAACAGTAGGAAAGTGTTTACTGACATATTTATTTATGAGAGTTTAGAAGTTTGGAGGCGAAGGGAGAATGTAGGATGAGTCTATTTATTGAACAAAGGACAGCAAAACACCACAACAAACACAAAACACTGAGGATCCAAGACATTTCAGTCGGGAGATATGTGAAAATGTTCTCAGAGGAGAATTGCCCCTGCGGACGACAAATGCCAAAACAACTCTGACAGAGAAAGAAAGGAGGAAAATACGAGCGAACAGAAGGAACAACAATTATTTATGTAAATAATGTGCCATTGCTGCTTATAATTAGTGGGAAAATTAAGCAGAAAAGAAAAGGGGGGGTGGAAAAAAACATCACGCATGTCATCCAACTAATTTTTCTTATGCAAATTAACAATTGAAATTATAAATGGAAATTGTGTTGTTGTGATCCAGAGAGGGAACGGGAGAGAGCACTGAGAGATGGCCTGTTTTTTTTTTTCCTGAACTCTGTTTCGAATTCATTTGCAGGAGATGCAAACAGAGGCAGATGTAGTTTGACAAAAAGGATAATGCTGATAGCAGCAGCATGAAAGGAAAAGTTAGGATTATTGTTTTAGACAGAACGGTCTTAAAAATAAATCAGTTTCATCCATAAAGGTGGAAATTAAACCTCCCTCTGACTTCCAGAAGATGGAAAATTGCCCTCCATTAGTTTTTATATCTTTTTTTCTTTCCTTCCAGATGTTTAAACTCAATAACTTTGTGAACAACAACAGTATAAACATGACCAAGATGAGAAAACAACTAACACATAAAGGCAAACAACACAGTAGGTTTTGTCGTGCCTGGTTTGGAGGTTCACTTATTTTTGGGGGGGATTTGAGTTGACTGTTTTGTTTGCAGAAGGTCAGACATAGTCATAAGAAATGCTTGTGTAGCATCTTATCTAGTCCAGAGGACCACAGAGTGGTTCACACCAGAATCAGTCCCAAACTGATGGTGGTAAGCTACAATGTTACCAGAGCTGGCAAGGCCGTCTTAAAATGGCACCACCACTAGTGGGCAGTCTCTTGCCCCAGGTAACAATGACTGAGACTGACAAAGAAGGGGATTGAACCAGCAACCCACCAGCAACAGGATGAACTCCTACCTCCTTAGCCACCATCCTAGCAATAGTTTGCAGATTTGCATTCAGTTTTCCAAATATAAACAGAGATGCCATTGTATGTAAATGTTTGGGCAACTTTTTCTGTGCACAAAACCTGCAAAGATACACCTACCTGAGACTATGATGGCATTGTTATATTGTTCTATGTCCAGATGTAAAACTTTGGCCTTCTTGCAGGGGTTTCCCACTTGAGTGGAGACAGGCTGAAGTGACAGACTTCAATATCTAAATTTCTCTCTTGTGTAGTGTGTCTAGCCTCCACATAACATAATTTTTTGTCTTGACTGGCGTGACATTTGAACACCTAGATCTAACGAAACTCATCTACTTGGTCATTTTGATCACTTATTGTACAAAAAAAGAGCTTAGATGTTGCATTTACTCAGACAAAAGAAGGAAGTAACAATGAATCTTTTTTGGCCAGTTGTTTGGTTAGGTTTTTAAATAATTACACTAATTTTAACTAAGTTTACATTTTGCTCAAGAGAACTTTGGAAAAAAAAATATTTACGCAATGTGAACATTTTCATAAATTGTACAGAATCAGATGAAATCTCCTTGACATGAACGTCTCCTTCTTGCTCCATATTGACGTTGGCTCCCAACCTCACCGAAACACAGAAAAGTGTTGAAGGAAACAAGAAACCTGACCAACTAAAACTGTTTTTACAGCTTCACACAATTTCCAGCTATCTGATTGTCTAAGATTGCTTTTCCACGGATCCCATTTTACATTTGTCAAAAATAATAATAATAAATAAATAAATAAATAAATTGTTTGAAAGACTAGTTGTCTCTGACCTGATCGCTTTTTATCTTTATTTTTTCCCCCATCCTTCTCTTGGTCCAGCTGTTGTGTGCAAAAAGCATGAGTGTGATGTTAGTCCCTGTCCATAAAATCACTGTGTCAGTGTGTTCAGATCTGGTGTGCTGAGGTGCTGACACAGTTATCAGACACAAAATCCCTGCCGCTCTCCCAGTGAGATCTGCTGGTTGTAGGAACTAAAAAGGCAGTGTCAATGAGGGTGTGATAACTGTGAACGTCTGTCTACATGTGTCTCCTGTCGGCTCATCTCTCCTGTTTCCCCTCGTTCTCCGCCAACGCCTCACACACACGCACACACGCCTGCACGCTGCACCCCGCTTTCTGCCTCCCCTCTGTCACGGGGAAGTTAAAAAAAAAAAAAAAAAAAAAAAGGATAAAAAGGAGCCAGGATCAAACAAAGTCGGAAAATGCCTGTCTGCCGTTCATCTGACAGCACTGCATCCTGAACCCTTTTAAAAGAGAGTGCAGAGGAAAAAAGAAAGAAAATAGGACATATTTCGTACAATTTATGCAGCGTTAATTTTTCCAGCCCCCGCGTCGACTGTTTACACAGTCCTGCACATCTCAAACCTCCCTCTCTTGTTCTGTGCCCCCACATCTCTCAAACCGCAATCCTTCCTTTACTTTTTCATCCCACCCCTCTCACTTTTTTGTGGCTTATGTTATTCAGATTTTCGTGTTTTTTTTTTTTTTTTCTCCTGCAGTTTTTTTTTTTGTGTCACAAGTGAGGATGCTCTCCCATGGGGTGGCTAAATTTACATCTCTACGTATGACAAACACAAACAAAGAAGGAAACAAATCAAATGTTCGGAAGAAAGAGAAAGGAAAAAAAAGGCCAAAAGAGGATGTGAATGTCAGCCTCAGAACATATGTAAAAAATACAACAGAAGCATCATGATAATCTATGAATAGATTAAAGTTGTGCAGCACCGGTTGGATAGTCTAATGACTCCCTTGGAACAATTTCTAACATATTTATTTAAAGAGACGGCACATAAATCACCTGTGTGAAAATCAAAATCATCTCAAACCATTTCACCCAGTGACAGATGTATAGACGAAAGCTTTGATGCTAAAATAAAAAAAAAACATGAAAATTAAAATGATAGGCGTTCCATGCCATCCAAAAGTAATCATGCGCCTGGCACTGTTCCACGTTTTGTTCCATTAAACCCCCCCCCCCAAAATATGTATTTTATTATACTTTCTTTCTGTCTTTTTGTTTTTGGAAAGAGCCTTGGCACAACATGTGTTGGAATTGGAAACTGAATTGGAACACAAAGCAGTGCAATATTGTAAAGTGGACGGAAAATCGGTGTGGAGGAAAAACGCTCCTTAGTTTCCAAAGTGTGGCATGTATTTTTATTCAGTTTCCTTTATACTTTGATACCCTGAATAAAATCCATACCAACCAAGTGTCTTGGTTGATCCGTATTCCATGAGGGCCTCCGAGGCGTCCTACCGAACATCAGTGAACAAACAAATCATGAAGACCAAAGAGCACAGCAAACAGGAGAAAGATTAAATTACCGAGATGTTAGTTTGTAAAACAATGTCTCAAGCTTTGAATGTCATCATCTGAGAGTGGAAAGAGTATGGTACATGGCAAACCTACTGAAATCCGGCCTTCCCCTTAAGCTAAGAAGCAGGGGAATGAGAAGAGAAATTAGACAAGCAACGAAAAGACTTATGCTTACTCTGGAGTTGCTGAGGCCATTTACATTTCAGGAGAAAAAATCTATTGACACCACCTCTGGCCATTCATTCCACGAATCTGGTATTTATGGAAGAACGGCAAAAAGAAAACAGCAGTAGCAACACAAAACTAAACATTCACTTTTAGAAGCCATGTAGGGAACACAGCAAACATGTGTAAGGTCAGATTTGGTGCAAAACTGAACTTTTTGCCCTCCATGTGACACTATGATTATGACAAAAAAACCCCTGTGATGCATGGTGGTGGCAGTATAATTCTAAGGTAATTATCTAGTTTGAAGAGGGAGTGTGATCAGAGCTGAAAGGAAGATGGGTGGAACTACTTGCAGCGTTCTCGTGGAATAAAAAAAAAATTTGACTCATGAGGAAGAAATGCAAACTACATCTCAGCTTTGTATTATGTTGTTCTGGTCTATCCCGTCACATCTATATGTGATATATATATTGTGATAAAATCTGTTTATTGGATATGAATACTTTTGCAAGATACTTTATGCTGTTGATTTCCGAAAAACAAAGAGTTTAATGTGGCAGAAGCTGTAGAGATTAGACCTTTACTTCAACATCATCAGTGTCAAATGTCCTTACCTGTCTGGGATCATGAATAATTCAAACTAAATATGACAGCAAGTGCAAACATTTCTCCATGTTTGCTAGTGAAGGAAGTAATCCACGTCACCTACCAGTTACATATTCCACCATTAAAGTGTGTAGCCAGCATGAACCCATTAGGATTCAGCAGGAAGTAGGATTCACCAGCAATCTACCGTCATGTCTTGAGAGGCAGGTACCTGTTTGGTCCTGCTGCTTCAGCATCCGAATACCTGGAGGAGATTTGGAAGGAGGCCCCTGTAGAAGAAGGGGGGATTGATCAACCTCTACTTAAATGCAAGCGTGTGTGTGTGTGTGTGTGTGTGTGTCAGCGTTTGTGACAAGCAGAGGGGCCCTGCTGTGTCTCACCGCGTCCTCTCTGATACATTATTAATTAGGCAGTGTTTAGAGTAACGAGCAGAGCATTTGAACACCCCCCCCCCACACACATACACACATCACACCACCCTATCCCCCCCGCCCTCGATGACATGCTCGTTGGGAATCCGCTGTGTGACTGCAGATCAGAGGAAGCGACAGTCTGACACCGCATCACCACCTTTCAGAAAAAAAGAGAAGAAAGAATCAGAGAGCTGAGCTCCCAGGGAGAAGGAACACAACACCTCCAGCAGTTTCTGTTTGCCTGCGTTAGCAGTGGTTTGTCCGCCGACATGATGCAATTACTTCTCTTTGACAGACAGAGCTGGTGGACACCGATGACCCGGGGCTGAGACGTAATGCAAATGCAGATTGTGTATGTGCAAATCTAGCTCACTAATAAATACAATATATTCCATGATTATTCCACATTTTTATTTCACTTCAAGATCACTGAAGTTAACAAATAACTTAAATGCTGTAATGCCCATTTGTTTGCTGAAGCTAATTAAAACTCATAAAGTGGTAACTTCTGGCTCTCTTTGAAATCAAACCTCTTATGTTTCTCACAGTTAATTTATCTTATTTCATTAATCTACAGAGATACTGGTTTCAAACACATCCTATAAATAAATCCTTGTGTTTTGAGCTCCAGACTTTGAGGGAAGCAGCAGGTTTTTAATTACATTCATCCAATGGCTAACAGTTCTCTGACAGTTTGTTTCACAGTTTCCACACTATCAAAAATTCAATGCAGTCTCACCCTGGAGCGTGCTGTAGCTATGTTCGCCACGGCACAAAATGGAGCAGTTTCACATCATGAATTCAAGAAAATGTTTGGCCTTTAAAATTACCAACATGTGCAGATGTTTATGTGTGTTATGTATAAATGTGAGGGGAAAAAAAATCTCGTTAAGTACTTTTTCAAAAATTGTCTCAAGGCTTTGTGTTTTGTTCAGGCCTGTTGTCCAGCTAAATTCACACATGCTAATCATTTGCCAGGTAGAAATACAACTTAATCTGCATGCTCCACTTTGCTGAACAAAACTTTATTAAAGGTATTTTTGTAGCGTATGAACAGTAATGTCATCCAGTCTTGAGAGGTAGACTTTTTTTTAAAATGTATTTCAATGATATGAATTTTCCAGTTTATACTCCAATTTAGTATCAACATGTTACCATTTCTTTAATCAATTACATGGACTCTTTAAACAAATCATTTTGTACCCATATGTACTTTGCCATTTTAATAATGATTTGTCATCCATATTTTTCATTTAGTAGAGAAGTACTTTTGATTAATTATGAAGATAAATTATAATAGAAATACTCAAAAATACTCAAAATAATCACAATCAGTTTAGCTGCACGTTATTTTCTGTGTTTCTTACATTACACTGCATTTCCATACTGGTTCTAATCTGGATTTGGATGAGCTCTTTCCAAATTTGAGAGATTATGAGCCTCGATCAAACAAATATAGACAAACAGACTAAAATAATTACAAGAATAATGACCACTTACAGGAAGATTTTTTTTTTTACAAATTTAAGACATGTAACTACATTTCTTAATAATAAACTACAGTAGGTATGTGAAAAACTAGTTCAAAACATTTATTGTCAAAAAAGTTATAAAATGACCTGAACTGCTACACTTCTGACATTAAACGCTCTGTGGCAAACAGATCCTCGAAAACAACTAAAACTGCAAAAAAAAAAAAAAAAAAAAAAGGCAAATGTGTAGAATGACCAGCATCTGGTGTGTGTTCATTTATGTACTCTTATAACAGCCAGTACATACAGTATGTCTTAAAAAAACAGCTGGAATGACTGCTAACACAGAATATCCTCTAAACATCTTCATAATGTAACTAGAAAACAATACAAACTACAAAACCCACCGTTTTGATACAAAAACAAATTGACACAGATTATTCTGTCATCTTTAAATATTTTCCGACGTTGGTTAAAATCAAGGAACTTGTCCCTAAAAAAAACCCAGAACAAAACTTCTGCTGCTGTGGTTTGCTCACACCTGCTGTTGATCAGCTAATCAAATATATTTGATTAGCTGCACCTGGCTGCTACTTACTGCTGCTAATAAAGGCAGAGAGAATCTCATTCTCACTCTGCTCACGTTTTTGTTAAATCAAAGGTGAGGCAACAGCTTTTGTTCATTTCAGGTTGTGTTGGAGAAAGGGTAAGAAACAGATAATTTATAGTATGACAGGAAAAGTAGGTGTGATTTATTTTTTATGATTGTGTGTGAACTCAGATGTTTTTTTGTTTTTTTCCCCCCTCATAATCACTAATTAGTGTAAAACAGACTTGAATAGCTTTTCGTCGTAGTCATAATAATATATAATTTCTTCAAATTCATCTCCAGGAATCACACTGATGTATGATTTCCCAATCAGGATCAATTTGCTCTTATTGACTCTCAAACTATCAGACCATAAGTTTACCATCTTATGTGCATCTCTCTGATTGCTTTCCTAAATATTTTGCAGTAGAGAACCCAAGATACTCCAAAGCATAAACCAAGGACTGTATGTTATTCACAAACCTTCTTTGTGACTTTGCTCTTTCAAATTTTTACTTTTGAATTTTCTTTTTTTTCTTTTTTTTTTTTTACATACTTCATCAAGATCTATACAACAACTTCAGAAGTTTTTGAGTTGGCCCTTAGTAGAACTAGAATCACAATTCATATTTGAACTAATTTTAAAGTTGTCCTTTATTATCTGAAGACCTTGTGCTTCTTTCCCAAAGTAAAGTTCTAAGTAAAATCTAATTGTAAAAAAATGAAATGAAAGCAAAACACACTGAAGTTGTCAAAATGATCTCCAATAAAGTGATTCTTTTTTTCTTCCTAAAGTATTATCAGAAATGATCATATTAGCACTTGTAAGAATTTTGCATTTAAGTTCTGTGTAATTACTGTTTGATTTACTATTCATTTAATGCTGACTTTGACACTAAAGACACAGTTAGAATTCCATCACTGCTATTCACAGCATCAGTGGTTTGCACCATTTTAATTTTGTGCATTTTATTTTCAGTCACTGTTGTGTAAGTACTAATAACCCCACAACTTTTGAAGGGATCAATTCCTTTTGAAACATAATGTGTGAATTTATTAAACAACTGCAAGAGCTGGTATGTCAAAGAATAAATTTTAATGAAAATGTAGGTTGCATTTTATATTGCATCTTTTTTTTTATGACCGTGCTTCATTGATTTGGCTGCACAGATCATAACACAAAATGGAAAGCTTGTGGCATTAAAGAGTCACTATCAGGTTAATTTGAATTTTGCCTCTGTTCACCATCTTATTCTCCTACAATGAAACTTGCATATGAAAATGGGCTTGTGTTTTCTTTTTTTGAGTATCACACACCTCATAAATAATGCAGATGCAAATCTTCCCCTACCAATCAACCTCCAACTCTTTCTTTCTTTCTCTTTCAGCTCTGCCACTGTTTTGCATGAACTTATATTTGGAGTCACAACCACTTTCCCCTTCCCCCAAAAGCATGTTCACATTACACTCATCTCTTTCTGCTATTACTGTCTGACTAATTTGGTATTTTTCTCTCTCCCTTTACCATCTCTCCCACACTCTCACTCCACTGCTTGTCTGCCCTTCAAACCTTCTGGGTCCGGCTGAGCATCTTGTCTGCTTTATTACTGACTCTTCTGCGTTTCGCTTCTCCGAGGCGACTCCTGTGCAGTTAAGCCGAGACCTTATCATCTCCATATACTTCTCGTGTGCATCTGCACAGAGAAATGCAATAATTTAAAGAGGCTTTTTTGTTTCTTCTTTCCTGTATGGAGCATCACAGACATTGCTAAATTTCAGCATTCCCCCGTCGTGTTCGGAGCCCAGACTGTGGACAGTATTGTAGTGCTGAAAAGGGTGATGTTGACAGCTAAGATTTAGCTTTTATTTTTCCAGGGGCTACTCAGCAGAATGTAAAAGGTGCCTCCATAAAGAAGTGTATCTGAGAGCGACTGCGTGTGATTCCACAGCACAGTTGATGATGACACCACCATCCCTCTTGGTGACAGATGCACTGTTGCATCCTCCCGACTCTCTGGCCCACTCTGGTTATGAATGTTGCTGGCATACCATAGAAATACTGGGGTAAGTCTTTATTTTCCCTCCCTTTAGTCTGAGGGTAAATTTTACTCCACAGAAAGCATTGGATAAGAAAAATAAATAAATCTAGTGTGTTCTTTCTTTATATGATATACCAAAACATGATGTAAAAGCAGAAGTTTCAGAATCACATCCAGCTGTTTAGATAATGCATTTACCTGTCTTTATCCTTCACCTTCCAGTTAAAAGCTCAA
Source organism: Xiphophorus couchianus (assembly GCF_001444195.1). Taxonomy (NCBI): domain Eukaryota; kingdom Metazoa; phylum Chordata; class Actinopteri; order Cyprinodontiformes; family Poeciliidae; genus Xiphophorus; species Xiphophorus couchianus. Next base: position 22,424,102 of record NC_040239.1, read on the forward strand.
TCATGTCCATCATAGCACAGCAATCCAATGCAGCCTGCTGGTATAGTGACTTGATAAAGTGGGGAAAACATGTTTGGCTCAGTAAATATGTTTGCAATCCAAATAACGCTCAAGCGCAAAGAAATTAGTGCAAATTAGTCATAAATGCGAATGGAAATGGCATGTGGAATTGACACCAGCAAATAATATTGTTCACACGAAGAAAAGAAGCATCAAAAGGGAATTAAAAGACATGAAAATAAATAAAACTTATTTTATTTATTTTGCTTTGTCAGTATCACAAAGCAACCCTGCTGCCTGAATCTCATATGGCTTAGCCTTTACTGATAGCCTATAAAAAATGTTTCTCATTACCAACATGTCACACAAGAAGCATGTCACGATAAGCAAACAGGTTTGTCAAAATCATAGCAACATTGTTCTTTGAAAACAGACTGATGGGACTGGTTACAGACAAACCTCTGCACATCTACAGGCCATAATCGGGGACTCAGACAAGCACATTTTCACTATTAAAAGATTAAATGGCTAGAGCCAGATGTTCTCTGTGAAAACCTGTCAAAGAGCTAAAATTCATAAAGAAACCTCAAATTACAGTTGTTCAAAGAAAGAAAAAAGCAATGCATCATGTGCCAAGTCAAATAAGACCCTTTACCCCGATGGATGTCCTTGAATATACTAAAGATCACGTCCAAAATAAATATATAATAAATAACAAAATAATGCAAATAGGCTTCATAAAATTAAAGGAACAATATTCTTTATAAAAATTAGAATACCTAATTTGCTTGCTAGCTTGATTAGATCCTCATTTCACGCACTGAACCAGCATACTACTTTTATATGATTAGACTGTGAATCAAATGGTAAATATGAGTTTGTATAACTCAGTTATCAGTTTCAACATTTCAAATGTTTAAAAAAACTTCAGGCTAAAGCTAAAATAATTTTGTTCTCTCGTTCTATCTGTGTTCATGCGCACATCCACCCGCACACATGTAGACGTTTATAGCAGCACACCTGCAATCTGACTTTTCATTATCTACCCCCCTAGAGCAGTCCAGGGGGGCAAACTGTGTGGCCGCAACAAGCCAAACATGCTTGGAGGCTGCAGCCACAGTGAAATGGGCCAAGCACCTGCCCCAGGTGTCAACAGGCCTCCTTGGCCCAGAATGCCAGGCTTCCTTCTGAAAGAGAGAAGAGATGGAGAGCCAGATAGAGAGCCATCTCATTAACTACTCCCCTGGGCTGCAACTAAACAGGGGGATGGAGAGTGTGAAGACCATGTCAACTCTGTGGATGGCCCTTGTGAACTGCGGTTAATTGAAATCTGATATATCTGAGTCCCTACTTGGAACCCGACCAGTCAAACAGCAGGCTGGGTCTCATCCTGCCAAGTGAAGCTAGGGAATAAAAAGAGAAAGAGCGCAATCTTTCACTTTTTTTTTCTCCACATCTTCCCCATCTCCAGCCTTGCAATCTACAGATTTATTGATTTGTTTGTGAGCTGTGAACATGGCCCATCACTGCTCTAGGACGGTAAGAGCTGATCACAGAGCACAGTTTGATGCTTACATGTATTTTTTTTTCCTTTTTTAGTGTGCTGACCTTGGCTGAAGTAGAATGCAGGTTTTCTAATATTCCCCACTCCTAGAGAGGCGAATACCAGCTGGGGATACAGGCAGCAAAGACACATCCACACAAAGAGCTGTTTAACTGTCCAGAGGCCCTCTGGGTACTCCACCTTTCACTTTATCCCTTTAATATTTCATGTCCTGGCCCCAGCCGTGCTCTGGCCAAATGCCTCTGCCTGGGTTACTGGAATATGGATGAGAGTGCACACTTACCCATTTACCTGGATGTCAGTGGGAAGTGGTTCTAAACAATACACCTTGCCTCCTCACAACTTCACCTCTGCTCACCTCACTGGGCCCAGAGCTAGCTTGTTAGAAAGAGGAGGAGGTAACGAAGGGGGTCAGAAATAGACAGAAAAATCCTACAAAGAGGAGTCTTGGGATAACAAATACGCAACATCAAGTAGAGACGATAGAGGATGATTGTGCTTCTGTTAGAATTGACGGCTTTGTGTGAAATAAACATGCAAGCTGCACATTTAGTCATTGTGAATATATAAAGGTTCTTGTCCTTGTGCAATAATAGCACACAGCACTGATTGTAAACACTTGGGGTGTTTTTGTGATGGATTGAAATTTGTTTAGTATATTTACTCTTACTGGTATGTGCATATTGTATGCATTACAGATTTGAATGTTGTTTAAATTCATAGTGCACTTGCCAGCAGTTTGAGTTAAATATATGTTAATGTCATTTTATTTAGTAGATGTAGTAACCGAATGCGACCAGCAGGGGGAGTCTAGTGCTAGTGAGCTATTTAAGAGCAAGGAATCTCTTCCTTTCAATGTAGCAGGTATTGAATTAAACACCTTTCAGGTATGAGTTTACATATAAAACTTACCTTTACTTTTATAATTTGGTTCACTAAATGCTAGAAAGCTTGTGAACACGTTTTGTTACCAGCTACATTTTAGGGCTGTTGTAAACAAATATTTTAGCAATCGAGTAATCTATTGATTATTCTTACAATTAATCGAATAAAAAAATAAAGTAAAACATTGATATATCTAACATAACAGCAGTATTTCTATCGCATATCAACATCAGTCCAATTTTTCACATTTGAGCTTCCCTAACAATAACTTTTCTGTAGTTTAGAAAATTAACTCGTAACAATAGCAGCTCACTTTCCAAGTTAACCTAATAAAAATTATACAAAAATCTGAAATTATATTCAATTCAATAATGAAGAGACAGGCTCACAAATACACTTATGAAAAATATCTATGCTCCAGCTTTTCGTTTATCTATTCAGCTTCAGTCAACAACTCAGGGGGAAGTGAGAGCGCTGAGCAGCGCAAGTAATAACCGGGCCGGAACACGCGAAGCTTCGAGGCAGATAAATTTTCCTCGAGGAATTTTAATAATCGAGGTTCTCGAATCACTCGAGGAATCGTTTCAGCCCTACTACATTTACATACTTTGTTGTTACTAGTGCATAAGGTTTAGTCACAACTAGCAAGTAACTCAGCAGACAATGCTGTCCCATGTCTGAATGTAGCATTATAATGTGTATTCTAACTGCTGATAGATTTTGCACACAAGATTATAAATTCTGCATATATTTTGATAAATTAATTTATGCCTTATTGAGCACAAACATTTTGGGGTTTTGGAAACAGAGTTGTACAAAAAAATGTAGTTATTGCTGTATGTTGGTTTATCTGTTGTTTGTTGCTGTCATATTTGTGTTTAATAGCTATGTGGCATCTTTGTTCTGTATTTATGTAAGTTACTCAGGCAATACAGACTGTAGCGGAGGAAAGAACGTGTTCCTGGCTCAATTATTCTCCCTTTTCAGGACTTTTACACTTTGAGATCTTTTGCATTATTGAAGCATCACAATATATCTTGTCAAAGTCTTGGAAGAAACAATCCAGTTGTCCGTGATGGTTTACTTAGACATCCACGAAGGAAGGAACTTCTTCAGAAAGTGTTTAAGTAGCTGGAAAACAATAATTTCCTTGAAATTGATCTTTTGAAAATTTTTTAATATTACATTTTGATTTTTTTTTTCAATGGTTGATCTTTATAATTGAACATGAGACACGTATACTGTTTAGGGTCAAATTGACCTGGTGATTAAAATCTAGATAAATGAGTCATGCAGAGAGTATTTATGTTTCCCTCCACCTCTGCTGAGTGTCCACTCAGTGTGGGTGGAGTGTGTCCATGGGAACAGAAAATGTTCCCGTCAAAAGTTGTATGAACACCTGCTTTCTCGCAGTTTCCTAGTGAAGTAAAGAGAATAGTGGGAAAGTGGGTTCGTGGGGGTGCACAGGCCCATGTGTGTGTGTTGTGTGTTTGTGGTGAAATATGGTTCATAGCTGCAAGGAAACATATAGAATTGGAAATTTCTTTTATCTTTTTCACCCTTCAACTTGACTGCCGGGTCAAATTGACCCGAACAGTATCTATGTAAAAAGTAGAAATGTGGTAGAAAGGTTGCAAATGTGTAAAATGAATACATTTTCAATTTACTTGTAGAGTGCACCTATTAAGACAAATAGAAAAACTTTCATGCAAAAAAAAAAACTTTAAAATGGGTCAATTTGACCCGGAACATAGCAGGAGGGTAAAAAAAAGATTCTTTACGCAAATCATTTTGTGACATTAGATAGTTTGTCAAAAGCTCACATATGCGTATAACTTATGTAAAGTGTCTTAAATGTTCACCATTTAAGACACTGAAAACATGAAAGCAAGAGGTTAAATTCAGTGATGCAGCCTTTTTGAAAATATTGCAACACACTAAGAAAGGCTGATTTGATGAAAGTCATATAACAATTGTCTTGTTTGCATTTATATACGAGACGTTAATTCATTTTAAATTTCATATTTTTTTATCTTCTGTACTTTGCCTCTATACAATTTTTAAGCATTTATTTACCAATTTCCCTTATTCATTTGAAGTACTTGCTTGTTAGCAACCTCAGTGTAGGACTAATTGCACAAAGTTTGAGATGGGCAGCCTCAATGTAAGACCTCACTTAATGCAATTATGTAGCAGCTTAATTGTTCTTTAATATCTATGCATAAAGCCAATGCATTACATTGAGTAATTATGGCTAATGACTGTTGTGGGAAAGGGGAGCAGGAAGAAGTGATGTGCGTTAAAAGAAAGCGCTGAATTCGTTTGTGCCTAATAGACCTTTTGTTGAATTGGTTCCGTCCGCGTGTGATAAGGGTGTTAAAAATTAATGATTTATAACTATTGAGCCAGCAATCACATTTTAATTAGGCAGTAATTTATGATAATTTGTCTTCTTTCACAGCAGAACAGTTAATAATTGTTAATTAGGCGTTGATGATTTGTCCTTTGAACATATACCCTAGTGGTCGATTTTAAGTCTATGAGCAGAAAAAAAGCCTCATCTGAGTCTTTGTTTAAACACATGTGAAAAGGAAGAGAAAGAAAGAATGTAAAAAAATATTAGACAAGTACGTAAAGCAGCAACATGTCATGTCCATCTGCACCATCTCTGCATTGGCACCAGATTTTCTCACATCACCAGGCTGGTTGCCTGGCACTTGCCAAGTCCATCCATCTATCTCTGTCTCAGTGTGCCAAGGCTGCAGAGAGAGAGAAAGAAGACAGGAACACACTCCAGGGGAAGTTCCAGCAGGGACAGAGTTTCAGGTTCAGAGGGAGAAAAAGAGCGACTGCCATTAAAAGGCTGAAATCATACCTTCACCAGTCCTTTTCCAAGGAACTGTTATTTGTTTTACAATTTCTAGGGTCTGAAAGTGCCTGTGTTTCTAAGTCTTTGGGTCACAAAATTGACCCCAGGCTGCTTTCACTATAAGTGGTAGCAGATTGCTGGAGGGGCTTTCAGCTCTATTCTGCACTACCTGCTAACCAGTGTGGTTTAGTACTTGTTGTTTTCTCTTCCTGAACTTCCATGCAGACATTTTGTATTTGATTAATTTTTTTTCATATGGGAAAGAAAAGATGTGGCAACTATTTCTGACATATCTAAATGTTGCAGGACACCGGCCTGGCCGGAGTTTAACACTTTTGCTTTACGTTTCGTTCTTAGTGCATCTTTCAAACAGAAAGATTATTGGTGCCACACTGCCTCCAACCTCCCTTTGTATATACTTTAATCATAAACTCCTGCATAAATAACCATCCTAATGCAGACTTGATGACGGTTTAAAAGTTCATAAAACTGCATTTGCAGGAGTTGATAAAATGTTTTTTTTTCAATTTGACTTATTGTAAGATGTTAGAAGTCCTCTTCATGCCATCTGGGACGAGCTACTTTAACCTCCAGGACCAACTAATCCGGATTTATACAAAATAAAGACTCCAAGAGACTGATTTACTGCAGGAAAGACATCAACTGCATGCAACCTCAATTTCAAAATCCTGATCTATCTATTTGGGGTTAATAAGCTAAAAAATGTTAGCAAATGGCTATGGCTGTTTAAATTCCTCTGTAAAACAAACAGGTTGTGAATGAGTTTGTTGAGAAACGTTCACGCACAGCAACAGCTTTGATTCGGGAGGATGTGATAGAAATCTAAAGAGGCTGTCTATCTTTGGTTGGGAAAAAAAAGCAATGAGATGAAGTCGAGCTAAACCCTTTTAAACCCTGCAGCCGATGTGAACTTTTCATTCATTCTGCCGTATATTTTAGTCTTCAAAGAAGTCGTGTCAAGGAGGCAGGGAGAAGGGTGTTCAAAAGGCTGTGACAGTCAGAAAAGTCTGGAGAGAAAATATGGTTTCCTTTGTAAGATTTGCCTGATGTTTGATAAGTGGAGTACGTCTTTAAGATATTTAGCAGGCATAAAAATTAATAGGAGTACTCCAAGCTTTACATATTATATATATATCATCTATTTTTTAAACTTTTCCTTAAAAACACCTCTTTTTGATTGAAATATCTCTACGGTTGTTGCTAGTGATGTTGTACAGATTGCCGAAATGGTGGAGAACAGGTTGGAGTGTCGCATAGCACATTTATTGAAAACAGAACTGGAAACATGCTTGGATCATTAAAAACTATTATTTTATTATCAGATTTTGCTCTGAGCTTTGTCAATTTTCTCCTAATTGTGTTATTTTCTTACAAATTTAGCCATGTAAAATTAAATTTTTTTTACATTTGTAAAACTGTCAATTTTCAGTCATGCCTTTGTGCCATTTAAAGTAATTTTTAAGAGTGAGCAGAGTTTCCTCTTGTATATGAAGCATGCAATATAGTGGAACAGTGATGCTCCTTCTCAACCTACTGCTGCACACTGCTAGTCAGCTGGCAAACTTAAGGAAGACCACCCATAAGTAAATAAAATGTTTTCAAACTACACTGGTGAGTTTCAAAAAGAAATGAATTGGGTGCATCCTCATAAAGTAGAATCACATCAGAAATGTAACTTAATTTTGTTAATATTACAAAATGTAATTAATGTATTAATTACACATTTCAGTAAATTGGTAAAAAAAAAAAGTGCCAATAATTATACACATTCATTATACTCAGATTTATATATTTTAAGCACTTACTTTTGAATGAATGACAACATGAAGGTGCTAAGGAATTCCAGGCTGGGATAGATTGAGTCAGGTTAGTTTAGAAGAGTTTACTGGTTAATCAAGCACAGTGATTAACCAGTAACCAGTAAGGTAGTGGTACTTTCAGCAGTGTGAGCAGGAGCCAAGTCCTGTTGGACTCAGCATCTCCATAAAGCTTGTCAACACAGGGAGGGATGAAGAGTTTGACTTTGGACTTGATAAAACACAGTAGACCAACAGTAGGTGACATGACTCCTAAAATCATCAATGGAAACATCAAACTCCAAATTCATGCTGCATTAATTACACAGCATTAAGAATAACTGCAGCTTTTCCATTTTAAATAAAGCTTCTTAGGTTATCAGATTGTACATTTAGTTAAATTGTTTTGTGCTGTGACTGTACTCACGGTTGTCAAACCATTTGTATCGCATACCGGCCGATGCCGAAGTGCCACAGCTGAACAGTCTTTCTTGTCCATCTACAAACTTAATCCTTTTTTTTTTTTTTTTGCTCATTCTAACATGTCATAAGAATTCTTGTTTTATCATTTCAGGATTTTAATAGCAGTGTAGTGAACTGGGAGCTCACTACATCACAGAGCAGCACAATCACATGCACTGAGACAATATTTGAGGTATTTTGGCCTCTGATGAACTGAATAAACAGTATCATGCTTGTATTTCAGGCATATTTTTTATATATGGCTATGATAGACTAACTCAAACAGAACTCCCCAACTCCAGGTCTGTCCGGTTAGGCTTTCAACTCTGACCTTCGTGCTCCACCGGCTGTGCTTTGGTGACCTGTGATTGAATTTCTTATCTGTCTGTGCATGGCTGCATGACAGTAATTATAGTGACGCAGCTAAGTGTTGTCATATGACTGCCTTTATTGAGCAGGCCTGTATAGGGGGGGAGTATATGCATCTCTGCGCCCTTTTGTGTGAAGGCATACCATAACCCTGCACTCACACAGCAAGGCAGCTGCTAATTAAATCAATGTGAGACAATGAAGTGCAATTAGAAGCAGTGGCTGTACTGATCCTTTGCTGTAAGCACCGTTTCTCCTCCCTTTGTGCCCGTGCCTCTTCAGAACCTGTTAGTTTTTCTCTTTTAGGAGTGAAAATCCCCACAGTAACCGTTTGCAGGAGTGATCACTGAGCCTTAGAGGCTGCCAACACATTCATACACTTGAGCCGATCACTGCTCTCCTTTTCTCCCCACCTAACTCTGCACACATGGAGCGTACAAACGCCGTTTTTCACCTCTTATGCCTCTTATGTAGCTCTTCCTTTGCATTCTAACTTGTCATTTTGTCCCTGTGTGAATTTTTAAAGCACAGAAATTTGGGATTCAAATATTTATTGCCAAATTTACTGATTTTGGAAACTTTTTAAAATGTGTACTGTACACAACAATTATACAGTACATGTCTGTTAGACTCTACAGAAATGTTTTACAGAAAATTATAATCGTACACACTATAATAAACTTACACTGTATAAAAATATATGCTTTTATCACTGTCTGATATTTATTCTATCTAACATTTGCTGTTTTAGGCTATATAGTATTACAACAGTTTTTAAATTTCTATTTCGGGGTATAATTAGTGCCAAATAAAGACACTTTATTACTTTCTTCAAGATCAGAAGTTTAAAAAAAGTCATTGTTTTTGAGAAATGTACGTAAACTGAAATGATCTTCTGAGGCTCGCAAGCTTTCCCCTCCAAATATGATTACTGTAATTGTTAAAGTCAAACATTTAAAATTAATTTCTGTCTCCAAAAGTAAGCATCCCTGTATGTATTTGCAAATTGTAATCTGACTTTTTAAATTGTTCTTTAGCCCAGGTTGGTAAAGAGTTTATTTACACTTTGACACTTTGCGACCAGCCTCACCCAGAATGTCCACAAGGCTTTGGTTGATTTTAGTTTTGAGGCTGATTCTCACATTTCACGCCAAAACACGTTCATCTCAGAGACACAAACACATCTCTGTATTGTTGATACTTGAAATTGTTTGAACAGATAAACATGGCACCGGTCCACATTTCTCGTCCTGATGTCTTGCCTGATTTCTTCATAATTTCCCTTGATGCCTCAGAAAGAAATAGTTTAAGGTGTGCTAAAATATCCACGTGCGCCTTCATTTTCCTCGGTAGCTGTAAATCACTGCATCAGAAACTTTCAAAAGCTTTGCCATTATCATCTCTGCATTTCAATATTATTACAGACATGTGTGCATGTAAACATCTGACTGAGAAAGCAAAACTGGCATTAGGAAATAAAAATCTTTTAAACCTAACTTACCTGAAATAGAAATAATTTTATCTAATTTAATGCCAGACAGTGAGGGAAAACAGGTTCTGAGTCCCTTTACGCGGTGTATGTAAATATCTGGTTTCAGCCGTACTCATTGTATTAATACATGGTTAGGATGAGCTATATTTATTGCTTAAATGTCTGTTGTTAGCACCTTTATTACCACTTTCATCACCATCAATGTTAACTACCTGATTCTGAAATGTCACCAGATGGCACTATTTAGCTTTCGCATTCAATGCACAGAACTCAACAAGTGTATGTTAATGGATGCTTTCCTACAGGAGTGGTCATGCTTGACCTCCGCTGTCACCACACAGCATCACATTGAGCTCTGCAGGGTTGCACTCCAAGACGCTGCTCCACAACAATAAGGGGAGCGCTCCTGAGAAGTCGGCTTCCACCAGCCGAACGTCTGTTTCACAAGACGAATACAGAGGGTGTCATATCTTGATCTGAGATGTGCTGTCACTCTCATATTTACCGCATAAAATGAACTGAAAAGTCAACAAACATTTTGAGATGGAAGTGGAAACAGAAAGTGTTGTGCATCAAGTTTGTCTTCATGCCTTTCCTTTTGCCATAAGGAGCACTTAGCACCGGCGTCATCGATGCACTGGTGTTGTCTAATGGGCTTTTAAGAGCTTCGTGAGGCACTATTTGTGTACCATCAGTGCAGGCCTATGATCGCTATGTGACAACAGTATTTCTGAGCTAGCTCTGCAGCAGCACAAGATGAGTACCCTGAGCTGCGGCTTTCCCAAGGGGAGCGTGTGCTACTGAGATCTAACAGCTCAACTTTCCAACTCTGGTGTCTGTTTCCTGCGAGACAACTGAAAAGTCTTGATTCCTCCATTTCGTCAGAAAAATGAATGTTTGTGAAGAAATAGAACAAGACTAAACAGGGCGTTTTCGACACCCGCTCTGCAGAAGAGAGGGAAAGTTTTGATTTGTTGCAGGAAATGTTTGCTTTTCCCCAGAGACAGAGGAGGCACACTTATTTTATTATTTTTCTATTGACTCCGCTACATTGAAAATAACCCTGTTTACAAGAAAACTAGAGCGTCTCATTGATTTTTGTTTTCTGTTATTGAGTGCAATAATTGCAAACTTCAAATACTCGTTAGCCCACAGTTTACTTAATTGTTGTATGGATGAATCTACAAATGCCATCCCTTGCGGCCATATTGATAAAATATAACTAAGATCTGATTTTTTTTTCATATTTATAGATCTTTAAGGACAATAATTCAGAATGTCAAATACATTTCTTGTCTTTGCAGTAGAATATGAACAAATTAGTTGGGTTTTAAGCAATTTATTCTTTTAGCAGCATCAAGACTATTGAACAACCTAAATTATTTTTTAGTTGAGCAATAGTTTAGTTTAGTTGAACAGTGTCAGCATTTCCCAGTCAAGTTCCCTATCAGACACAGGTTAAAGAGTAAACAAATGGCATCATTACGGATGAACAGTGAGGCAAATTTATCATACAGGCTCATTTAGGCTCCAAACAAGAACTAGCGCAACATAATGATCATAAAAAGGCATTTTTAAAAATATTATTTTGTAATATTCTGTTTAGTAAGTTTGAGATGTCTCTTGATGTGAAAATTGTCCAACGTGACACAAACTATGCAAAAAAAATAAAAATACTTGAGAAGCTGGGAATTCAGCAATCAGACCTTCAAGAGTTGGAAATTGTGGATGGTCAGAATGACTAACATCCTTAAGAGCAGCAGAGGCAAATTTCAGTCAACAAAAAGTTAGTGTATTTTTGTGGAAAAGGTTTTGAAACTTAAACATGAATGAAAACAAATGATGTGGAGTTTTGAAAGTATCCTTTTGACTTTGATAATTGGCCATGAAAATATCAGTGCAATGCATTAATTTGCTAGTGACATTGTAAAAATAAAGCAGATGTTTACTAAAAAAAATAACATTTTGGAGAAAAGGTTTTGGACCTACTTCCAATCAATAGAAATAAAATGAACTAAAAGTTGTATTTAATAGACTCCCCTTATCTCCAGCATTAGTAGCAGAGTTCCCCTCTAATTTCTTCTAATGGCTCTCCGTTGGAAACATGAAATTAAATTCAGGGGACACTGGGCATTACCTCTATGATAACTGAGTAATTAGTTGTGTGCATTCAGCTTCTCCTTAAGCGTTCATGTTTGTGTAGGACAAACACAGAACACGTGCCTTAAACTGTCAGAAGAAAGGTTATAATGGTCCGCTCTAATTGTTTATTCTGCTGTTGAAAATAATAATATATTCCATCAGCTCAGCTCACTGGTCTTTTTGCATAATGAATTCCTGGAGGACTGAATGGAGTTACGTGAGGGGAGGACCTGAGCTAGGTCTGAGATGAGTGCCAATCATCTCCAATCCTACTTCATTAAAGGAAGAGTTCAGGAACAGATGAAATGACACGATTGAATCTGACACAGTGTAGCACTCCACCCATTCGTTCTTGAATGGGGTTTTTTTTTCAGCACACTTTACATTTACAGCAAATAAAAAAAAAAACAATAATTTGGTACATAAATCACCTAGGAAAAGTATTTCTGCTTTCCATTTTGTCCTGTTGTAAGTAGAGTGGAATTGTAAAGGTGAAGAAGAACGATTCATGGTTTTCTTTCTTATTTTTTCTACAAAGAAAACTCATAAGTATGGCATGAAAAATCAGTCAGATTGGATGGAGAGCATTTCTCATCAGCATCTTGGTACAGATACTTTCGGTCTGGACCTATGTTGATCTAAACTAGAGGACTTTAAATCCAGGCCTCCTGGACTCTGACGTCCTTCCCCTACGCCGGAACGACTCTGGCGAGCCCCTTCAGTCCCTCAACTTTTAGATTTCTCTGCTTCAACATAACTGAGTCAAATAATGAGGTCATTAGCAGGACGCTGGAGAACTTGACTGCATGCTGAAGTGGGAATTCAGCCATTTGGCTCAGATGTGTTGGACCAGGGAAATATCTAAAGGTCGCCTGATACCAGCTCTGGAGGATTTGAGGACCCTAGATAAACCGCTCCATTATCGCTGTGGCTTCTTGTTTGGGGTCATGGCTCTGCCGGGAAGATTAACCTTGTTTTTTATAGCTTCAACAGGAATGCTTCCAGGATTGCCTCATATTTAGCACCATGATTCTTCTTAATGAATCTGTCTCTGCTAAAGAATAGTATCCCCAAAGCATAATGCTGCCACCACCATGCAGTGTTATGCATGGCGGTGGCAAATCAATCAAAGTGATTTGTTTTGTAATCTGTTTGTTTCAAACTTTCCTATGTTTGTTTATTGAACTTCGCAATGCTGTTTGTTCACTAAATATCTCTTAAAAAAAAAAAACAGTCTGACATTTGGTTTAATTACACAAGTGGACCCTATTTTTAAAATTACACTATTGCTTAATCTAGGGGTGTAGGGGTAAAGGACACATTATGAATTACAAATGCACCCACACATAGATATTTTTTTGTACAACAATATCTAAAAAAAGAATATGAATTCTTTCTTTCTAACTACATAATTAAATACTTCTTTGTCCTTGTCTATCATATAAAATATATTGAGGTGTTTAGTTGCTAGTTGTCAAAATTAGAAAAATCCAGTGCATATTAATAATTTTCCACTGCATCAAAAATGAATTTCCAGAAACTGCCACACATTTGTGTTGTACTGCAATCACGAGTGTGATTTCAGCTGCTGAACTGCCCCTGCTGTATTTGTAATAAAGCATGTAAAACTCTTATCTTTAAAACAGTTGGATTTCTTGCAACATCAGCAGAGGAGCAGAGAGAAAAAGAGGAGGGAAGGGAAGATGGAAAGGTGATTAGGGAAGTAGAGAGTGGGATGTTATCTCAGCTGAGAATGAGACAGTGTAATTACAATATGGAAATGGTGCTGAAAGAGGAAAGTTGAGTCGACTGGAGCTTATCTGGTTAGGGTGTCACTTCGCCTGCCATCTCCAATATCAATTACTAATCTCTCAATAAAAAATCACTGAACAGTTTATCCATATTTATTTATTTGAGATTGCATTCTTTTCCCTGAGTAATGATGTTATAGATGTGAAATCAATTTGCTGTGCTCCTTAAAACATAAAAATTAGCTTGATGCTATTTGTGCACTGTTTACTTCGGCGACACCCAATAAAGTCGAGCTGCTGGACAGAGGGAACGTTTGGCAACTGGGTGTACAGATTACACCAATAGTCTCTTCAAATTCAAACTCTTTTTATCCTGCATTTTAACACACACTCTCACACCCCTACAAACACGCGCGAGGAGAGTGAATCTGCCATTTAATAATTATGAAGCGTAAAATCCTTGCCGACGGCGAGCATACTGAAGGATGTAATTATGACCTCTTTCAGAGAGCCCACGCTCAGTGGCAATGCCTACATTTCCACCCAGAGAGAGAAAAACACTCCCAAGGAATGATGGGAAACGTGCCCTTCATTGCAATTAAGGACAATAATTCTCTGCAAGAAAATTGTTTCAATTGCTTTCCAGCCTAGGAGCAAAATGGCATTGATGGGGGTGATGGTTTGAAATAGAGGTGACAGTGGGATGAGGGAGTGACATTTTAGATGGCGGGAAGTGTTGGTTAAGAGTGCGTTAGGAAATAAAACCGTGTGACAGTTCGCAGCGAAATCAGGAGGTGGGGAGCAGAAACATTACAAACTACATCCAAATGGAGTGTATCAAAGTGATGCATGTAGCGCTGAAGCGGGGATAAGGCGCCGAGAAAGAAGAAGGTACAAATAAAATGAGTCTTTCTAAGGAGAAGAAAGGCGGCTGCTGTGCTTCTCTATCTAACCTCATATGTAATTATGGCAGCTGTTGAAATCCTATCATGTTTTTTGTAGTGTAACCCTGCTAAAAGTACATCTTTATGTGTAAAAAAGAAAAGCTTTAACACACCCTTAAATTTTATAAATTGAGTGCTTAATGAGCCACAGTACTTACGGTGCTTTGCACAACTATTCGTGGAACTTGAACGTTTTCATGTTTTGTTTCATTACGACAAATTTTAGAGTTTGTTATTGTGATTTTTTACGATAGACCAACACAATGTAGAGCATAACCGCAATGTGGATGGTACACCGTCCATAACTCACTGTCATGATTTGAAAAATAAATATCAGATACTGTCCAATGCATTTGTATTCAACCCCCTCTACTCTAATTCTCTTAAATAAAATTCACTGCAACCAAATGCCTTCAAAGGATTTGTTTGGATCTTTACAAGAACTTTTACATTTTTACTCCCGCTCTAAAGGCGTCAGTGGCACCATCACCACCAAGTTGCAGACTAAAGTTGGTCAAAAATGCTGCAATTTGACTCTTAACTGGCTCACCACAATCGGTTTGCTTTAATTATCGACCCATACAAACTCCACTGTGGGAAACTCTGTGAATGCCCTTCGACTTACCGGTTGTTGCATTATGACTGACCCTGACCTTTGCTCCCCCTGTACGAGTAAAAGGAGAATTCCCTTAAAGATCAATACTGTATTGCATATTTATTATTGACTGTAAATCAAATCTAGAAATGATTAGATTACATAGTGGACTCAAAATAAATAAAATTTATAAATAAAAGGGCTCCTGAGATTTAGTCCAACATTTTCAAATGTTAAACATCTCAGTGCGACAAACGCTGCTCTCATTCCCTCGCATGTCCTGGCAGTCTAATCGGGGTTAGAAAGAAAATTTGAAATAGTGCATAAAGCCAAACTTAAAAGAAACGGCTTTATCTTTAAGTCTGAAGTTTGAAAGAGAAAGCTGTTTTTACGGTTTTGCTTCCAAATGAAACCCAGAAGGTAGTCTTTGCATGCCAGTCAGAGAGGGTCTGTGGATAATCTGCGGGGATATTGTTTAAACACATGCTCGGTAAATCTCATAAACAGTTTCATTTTCTGCCTCAGATGTGACAGTATGTAACATGATTATTGATGCAATTTCTTGTATGAGTTTGTGATTTGCCTAAAGCTGAGGCCCTCGCTCTTTGGAGCACGGTAACGAGGACAGCAGGACTGTGAGACCGGCAGGGTGCAGGCGCGTGATCCAGATCCTGTGTTTGTGTATGAAATCCTGCTGTGGGATCAGATCTGTGGTAGCTGCTGGAACAAAAGGTCTGGATGGGGGGAAATGGGCACCGGAGGGAAAATGGAAAGCAGCTTTCCTGCGAGCAGGCATGAGCACACGTGCGCCGGCTGTTTACATTGGGCCGAGACGCCACACGCTGATGCATTCCTGCGCTCACGGTGGGCTCACCAGATCCGGATCCTTGTTTTCACGCTTGACTTTTCCTTACCTAAATGTGTGCATCTGTGTTTGTCTGTGACTCCGTCTGCGGGAATTAAAGCAGAAGGCATACTCTTCTCTGAGAACTTCAGGTCGTTTTCATACATCACTGTACGCCTGACACCTCAGAGTGATTGTTGAGTGGTGAGCGGGGGTCATGTGCACCCCACATCCATTTTTCTGCCGCTGAAGTTAACGCCTCCCGGGTCCTCTGCTCAGCAGGCAAAGGGTCCGCCGCCTTTACAGCAATCAAAATTCACAAGAAAATGGAATCCTTTATATGCAAACAAACAATGCGGACGAAATAAAACATTCAGGGGAGCTGTCAGGTCCTTTCAGGAATCAATACGAGGCTTTTCATCTGTGTCTCAACCTCTTCCTGGTAATTATCCTGCATATTTTATGCCCCCTTCTATGCCTGTTTACACACAAACTGTTTTTACTTACGAAGCAGAAACACACACGCTTTAACGGTCACCAGCCATTTAAAGCAAACAGCTAAACACAGAAATATCCACAGAAATTATTAGCACTAACATTTCTAATGGGTTCAAACAAGGACATCTGTTTTGCTACTGCGAGTTTTCTCTTGCGTAAAATGCAAAACTGAATTAACTAGTAACATTTTTGTCTTTTTGGTGCTTTGTATGTGAATTAGATGCTGCAGTAGCCTATATAAAATGTGAGAACAGGTTGGAAAAAGCATCATCTTGTCTGACACCTTGATCAGGATTAAAGTGTTGTCGGTGACAGAGTGACGTGCCCTTGAACAGAATCACCCTTAAAGTGTCCCGTCATCACTTTCCTGCCTCCCATTACCAGGCCTGGTCAGGGTGCCTCTGGGACAAAAAAAGATGATTGGGCAAAGCCTTCCCTCTCCTAGCCAGAGTAGAGGCCCTTGGCAAAAAATACAAAAAAGGGGAGAGAAAAGACGAGATCTTATTGGTCCCGAGGTGGAGATAGTTAGAAAACTGTGAGATGAGCGGAATAATTTAGTGGCTGCAATAAAAACAAAGGTGAACATGTCTCGTCTCCTAAGAAGTAGCAAAAGCTGGAAAACGTAGATCCTAGTCACTGATTAGTTGCTGTCATTGTTATGCTTTAATATTCTTAATATATATAACAATAACTTTGGGGACTATAAAATGTAATGTAACTCTAATATAACTGAGCGTGGGTATAATCGCAAGGATTAAAATGAAAAAGTGTTCCCCGTTTCACTCAATACAAAATGTGTCAAATGTGCACAATTTAAAAACTTTGTGACTTTCTTGTAGATAAAAAGAAATCTAATTGTCATCAACAAAAAAACAATGTCCACAAACTTCAGTTTTTCAGGGATTGACCAACTTAAGGTGTTACGTAACTATAAAGTGGAAGCAAAAATAATCATTTTATTATCAAATAAAAATCTGAAGAGCATGGTGGGCCTTTGAGTTCAGTAACTTTTACTCTGACACACCTACATAAAATTTGAACACAGATATCCCCTAATTAATAAACACAATCCAAGTGTTTCGTGCGATTAAATCATAGTGTAAATCCAGCTATTCTGAAGGCCTCAGACGTTTGTTAGAAAACATCAGAGACCAACATCATGAAGACCAAGGAACAGGTTAAAAATAATATCCAAAGCTTTGAACATCTAGCTGTTCACTCCATCATCTGCTACATCTGCAAACCTACCAAGATGTCTGTCCATCTAACTGCAACGAAAGTATTGAACAAGAGGAGCTAAACACAAATGGACACCAAACCTTTTGGATTTTTGTTTATTTTGAAAAGCATATAGCATAATATAAATAAATTGATGATTGTGGTTGTAAAGTGAGGAAAAAATATTTACTTAATACTTTTACATGATTTTTGTGTGACAGTGGCGGAATATCAAAAGTGATATTACGCTAAAATAAACTCAAACCTTGCCAATTGCAGTTGACCTGTGTGCTTCTCTGTGTACTCAGTCTGTAGAAACACACTGACAACTAAACTGTTTCACAGTGAGTTACTGTGGTTTCTGCTCTGCAAACCCAATATTTTTCCAGTTCTACTTTTAAAGCGGAAAATATTATTTAAAGGTGTGACCCATCAAATAAACAGAAGTAAAAATTATAGTGATTCGATCAGAATACAACAAAAATTGCCTTGCATTCTTCATATAAATGAAAATTATTGGCCACCTCAAGCAAATTTACCATCTGTATAAATGCTGACTGGTGTTTATGAAAGCAGAACTGTTTGGTTGTGCTGACCTTAACCTCAATGTATTATACCATGTGTTTTCTATTATGACAATGTTAAACCACTCAATCCACAATTATTGGTACCTCTAAAGATGTGGAAATGTCATAAAATAAATAAAATCAATAAATCTTTTACTGCTGTAGCTTTCAAAATGAATTGAGCCTATATTTTGGCTGCATTTGTTTAAAGGAAAAATGGGTTAAGGAGGGTTGAATGTGGGACTGAGTCTAAAGCCTCGGTGACCACTTTCTTCTGAATAAAAGTATGTATACAATGAATAAATGTTTTCCAATACATGCACAATTGTTATATACAACTCTTTTCACATGTTCACACAGATGATGCAGTCTAAACTCAGAGCTGATCTAACTCTCTCTGCATTTGTTGAACTAATGAGTTCAGTGCTTCACTTGCAGAGAAACAGAAGCATTAAACAGCTAACAAGCTCCAAAAAAATTAATGTTTTAAATCCCCCCCCAAAAGAGCAACAACAACTGAGCTTTAATACTGAAACAGAAAATCTGCCCAGTGAGAAACCTCTGAGAGACAGAGACTGTGTGCTGGTACTTATGGACCTCAGAGGCTGTGATGGAAGGGCTCTAATGAGGCATAGCAGAGAATGAAATATTAAAGTTTCTAATTAAATAGATAGACCTCTTCACTATCGTCAAGGTTGTTTGGGCCATTATCTGAGCCATGTGATCAGAAGTGACCTGGCCTGTTAAGGAGTTCCCTTGTGCTGAAACTGACAGAGCATACACACAGTCAGTAGGTAGATTTACTCTTCAGACATATTGTGCAGAGGTACACACACACACACACCCACCCACACACACACACACACACAAACTTGATTCTCTTAACAACCCGCCGAGGAGATGCATCATCTCCCACTTCGGTGATTTTCAGAGTGTCCACATTTTACACAACTGTTATCCAAGCATAGAGCTGGAAGTCTTTAATACCTCTTTTAAGAGTAAATGTTCAATTTATTGGACACAAAAGGAAAAAAATAACAGGAAGTAGGAGGAAGAAAAGAACGAGAGAAATAGAGAACAGATGGACTTGTGTTAGAGGTAAGGCAAGCCTCCATCTAGAGCTCTCCTCTGGTGGGGTTCATGAATGTCTAAGTAGCTTATTTTCTCAGACTGGGTGAAAATGTAAAAAAGACCTTGCTCTTTTCATGCACAGAGGCCTGGGACAAAGAAACCTGGGGCCTGCATATTGCTCAGCGTTAAGCAGACAGTCATTGTGTGGAATAGCTACAGTCCTTGCTTGAATTTTAATCATAGTGTTTTATTAAGCTCACTGGGACTTTTTTTTTTTTTTTTTTTTTCCTGGACGTGGTTTTAATGATTTGTCCAGGGTGCCTCTTCCATTGTAACCAGTCTCTTAAGGTCAAAGTCACAGAATAAAGAAATGTGGTCTCATACAAAATGTATTTGATTTATCCCTTTATTGACATTTTTTATCCTTCACTGTGTCGCACAGATTTCTTTACAATAGATGGCTGGTCCATCTCTTGTGTGTCAATATTGTCCTACAAATTTGCAATGACACATGCCGACAATTTACAGTGCAATAGTAATTTTGTCATGGTAACACCACAAAGTTTGATGTATTTTATTTACTTTTTTTTTAATCATAGACAACAAGACAGCAAAATCTAGCACAAAATGTGAAATGGAGGAAAGGGTTTGCATCCTCTCTGTCCCATCAGTTTGTCTAAAAATGTATCATCAATACCAAAAGTTTTGTTTTCAAAAATATCCAAATACCCTAAAAATTTGTATGATTATGATCACTGGTAAAACTATTAAAACTATCAGGCTACCTTTCATGCTATCTGCCCACCATTCATTCTGCTTTATCTTTTTTCGTTTAGTAGATTGTGTCTAAAACACAACCTTATAAATATAAACTACCATAATTTGTCCTATCGAATCTACTGAACTTTGGTTTCTCAATCCATAGGTCCAACAAAATTCACAGATATGATCAATTTGGCATTGTCAGTAAGTTCCTGTTGCTCTGGAAGCGCAAGCCCTCACTTTGTCCTCCTTCTCTTTTCTGTTTTCCCTCCAGAGACTTGAGCCTGATTGGATTGTGAAAGAGAAATCGAACAAAGAGGTCAAAAAAGGCCTTAAGGAGGGTTTTCATTTGTATTTGTGTGCCTCTGAGTTTGTGCTACGCTGAACCTTTTGGTCAGCATGTTGTGCGTCTTTGCAGAAAGTGAACATATGTTATTTTATATCACAAATGACCACAACATTCTACCAAGAAATGTCTCCTGGACTACAAACCTAGTAATGTTAGAAATGGTACATAACGTCTGTTTATAAGAATCATAACAGCAACAAGTAGCAGAAGCTATATCTAACATCATTCATTTATTTCTTCATTTGTCTTATTTCATATTTGGGGCAATTTATTCACTACAGGTGTAAGAATAAACCCATCTTACACGAAGACATTTACCGGTAGTTCAAAAACAGCGAATGTTAGATATATTTTGGGGAAAACAAAACACCCTGATTTGTTTTCAAAAGCAGAGGGAAGATTTAAAAAATGTAAATCTGTGAAGAATAAATCAGTACAAATTTGTTTATTCAATATACTTTGCTAGAGTTTGGAAATTCTTCTAGTATTTTTTTTATGTAGTGATTCTGTTTTTACATAACTTTATGAACTAATAAGCGTGATTCAATTTTCTATTCATGCAGGAAAAAAAACAACTATTAAACACTCTAGTGAGTGATTTAGAAAAGGAAACCAAACATACAAATTAGGGAACCTAATGGATTAGTCTGTTTTTTTCGAGCTCAGGTTTATTGAAGTTATTTTGTGAATAGTTTCCTTAATTGCAGTAGAAAGAGGTTTTATTCCCATGAGCTTATTGGAGAAGTGAAGAAATCCTCCTATTGCCTCTAGAGCTCCAGTTGTCATGTGATTTTGAAACATGTAGATTACAGTATCAGATATTTGTGGGTCTTTTGCGATTTTCTTTGTTTGTTTCTTTTAAAGAGTGTTGTGGAAAAAATGTATTTCCAAGCACTGTTAGATGAATTCACTCAATCAGGTTTATTTGTATATTGTGCACAATACAGAGAGCTTGTAAGACAGTCAATAATGAAGACGGTCCAAATGAAAAGCTCTCACAGGCAGGGTCAACACATGAGTTTTATACCAACAGTAAGGTTCTTTTGGTGAGAGTTCACAAGCATTTAATACAACATGATCACCAGATGTTAACTTATAATAAATTTCTCACCACAAAGCCAATGTTTAGTGAAGAATTATAAGGCTCAGGTTTGATCTAAAGACTTAAAGTCTTGAGTTCTTTAAGAAAAGAAGAAATTTAATTTTAGATAGCAAGAAGTAGGGGGTTGTTTGCTTTGTTAGTGGCTAACAATAGCCATTGCTTCAAACATTTATTATATTGTCTGTTTTTTTATTGTCTTTACTCCCTAAGCTACTAAATTGCTACATGATAAACAATTAAAAGTGGTGAGGGGATTCTTCTGCATTGAATCTTAGCCAGCCATATGGCAAGTCTTTTTTAGCGCACTAGATTAAAACAGCAGGGCAACAACTCAATAGCTGCTTCCAGTTATTCTTTATAATAAGAGTCTCCGATAAAGATCCAGGCCTCATGATAATATCACAGACTTTGTTCACCAGATAAAGTCACAGCATTGGATTGCACTTCAAAGGACAAACTTCTTCTAGACGATTGATTGTTACAAGATCCCCTTACACACCTAGTTATCACCATTACACTCTATCATACTATATTGAGCATTTAGTAAGTTGGATCATGCTGTAACCCACCAGGTCTGCAGCTGTTGGAGCACACAGTACAATACTAATAGAGGCTGCTGCGCCTGGGTTAAACCCACGCTCAGCCATATAAGCACCGTGAAGTCAATTAATTTCTAGCTGCTTAATGACTTGGAACCGCAGTGATGCAGACGCCCCTCCCTTCTCCCACATCTCCTGATTGATTGAGTGGATTTCTTGGATGAGGTGCCGAATCAACAGATATGCTGTGAGCAACGATCATATTCAATTTTCATATTACTCCCCGTGCATAAATGCCACCAGGATCCAACTCTGCACTCTGCAAAAAAAGAAAAAGGCGAGATTAATATATTAATGTCAAAAAGTGAATTTCAAAAGGGACCTTATGCAGGGGCGAAAAAAGCCAAGTGTACTTTAGACGACAGAACTATCTTTAGCATGTGTTTTGGCATAACCTATAAAGCATATTGCACATGACATACAGGCAGAATGTGAAGGTCACTGTGCGCTCTGTGTACTTTTGACATGTGTTCATAGTCTGGATCTTCTTTTTTTTTCCCTCTTTGAGATATCATCATTCTAACCGCACAATGCAAGGAGGCGAATAATTACGTCACTCAGAAAACCATCAGTCCTCCACGCTTGGATCACTCTCTTGTCCTCCCCCCTCTGTGTCCCTTCTTTTGCCCCTTTTGCCACATTAATGTTTTCCTGCACTGGTAAAAAGATGTCCCTCTCCACAAACCAACCTATTATTTATTTCCCATGTTTCCTGTTTGAAGAAGGAAAAAAATAAAATAAAATTCACTGATATCTATACCTGCCCTTCAAGACTACCTGAAGGTCCGCTCTGTCTGTTTTCAGCAGAGCGATGGCAGATAAAAAGGGAGAGCGGAGGAGCAGAGATACAGGAGATGTGGGGAAGCAGGTTGTAAGTGAATGAAAGCGCTTCGGTGAGAGAAGGTGTGGTGGGCAAGCCGTGAAATTGCTCCAACACAGGCGACACCGCTGCGCAAACTGTTTCCAGCAGGGCCTCAGTCAGTCCCTCAAGGTAGGAACACCGCCACCCCCGCCTCCACCTATTCTACTGCCCCACAAACCTTGAGCTCCCAAAACCCCAGCCCTCCTTGCTTCCTCCCCCCTTCCTCCTGTCTGTCTCCCTCCTTCTTTTTTTCAGGTCTGTTGCACACGGGGCGGAAAAGATCGTATTTATCACCTGTCAGCATTTGGCAGCCCTGAGTTACGCGACGCAGGACAGCATAAAATTATCATACACAGGCATGAAATTACAAAACCGCCCGGGGACCCCACAACAAAATTATTTCATTTTCCCCCCCACCCAAAAAAAGGATGGAGGGTGTTTAGTAGTGAAGTGAGAAGGTGACAGGTGAGAAGTGGAGGGTGATAGACACAGGGCTGCAGGAGCAGAGATGTGGGAAGTGATGTGATAGAGAGAGAAACTCGGAGAGGACATATTGAGGAAACTGTCCTTCACACTGAGGGAGAGATATATAAAAAAGACAACGCTCAGGTTCAGTGGAGGAGACACCTGCACCTCTCTGGTGCAAACACACTTGTGAAAGGGGTCACATTATCATTTGGAGCTCATCTTTTATCCCTATCTTATACCTGAACAAATAAGCATGACTGAAATCAAATTTAAAAAAACCTTTTCATTATCAATTTGTACCCTGTTTGTATTTGTTGCAGTTTTGACATCCCTTTTGGGAGGCTGACTCTAATGCAGTGATACCTACATCTTAAAAACTGGAGGTACTTGTTGGACTTTTTTTTGACTTTTTTTTTTTTTGCTGCATAAAAGAACAAGGTAGAAAAAAAAACAAGTTTCTATTTACTGGAACTGGCATCAATTATTTGCATTTTTAATCAAAAGTTGAATTTTTAAGTATCTTGTAATTGTTATGTGCTGCAGTGTGTGCAACAATCTGAATATTTTCTTCCTCGTACGGTCTGTGGGCTTTAACAATTCATCCTTTTGACTGTTACTCTAGAGATTTTCTTTGTTAACATTTTGTATGAGAACCACCAGCATACAGTTTGATAACCATTGTGTTACCACAGCCTCTGACTGAACCAATACATTTCCTGCTTATATCTTCTGGAGTCATATAACCAAATGTTCTTACTTTAGACTAGCAGTAGATTGAAGAAAATTGACAAATTGGTGTAAGAAGGTCTCTTTTCCAACACTTACAGAGGTTTACAGAAATCATGAACAGCAGCTAAACATTAGTTATCCACCTCAGCTCTTTCAATGTTTTCTATTTAGATTATGAGTGTTTAAAATCCAAAAGGCCAACTCCAAATGTTTAACATCTTTTGTTATGTCCTTAGAACAAAATACTGTTATTTTTTATATTTACACATGCTTTGTTTTAAAAAAAAAATACTTTCCAACTACATCTACACAGCCAGAAAGCACAATCAAGTAATTTGTAGAATGACTTACCATATATTTAAGGAAAAATAAATTTCATTTATTTCCACTTTGACATGACGCAAAGTCTAGTTATGGCTTTGAAACAAGAGCAGTTCCTTTTTTCAACAGTTTAATTACTCCTCTCATGTTTTGTTTTGTTTATCAGAGAAAGGAAATATGCAACGGAAACTTTTCTATGTGCTAAAAAAATAAAAAATACATCCACCATATAGCATTTTTTCTGTCAAGGCATGCAGCCAAACTGAGGCTACAGCTCCATCCACCAGCTGATTCATCAGCTGTTTTCATTCTGTGCCTTTCAGAAGATAAATCTCAGTCAGAGACAGCTCTGTATCTCTTCAAGCTGTTTGGTAACCTCCCTCCCCAAGTTCCGTCTTCAGCAAGCTGTGCCTAAATTATAAATATACTTTTTTTTTAACATAAAGAGGATACTGATTAAAAGACATTCACTTTTGTTTTTGAAACTACATGACACAGTATGTTGTTTTTTTTAAATCCAGATCAACAGTTAACAACTAAACCCAAAAGTTTTTTATAGAAAAATATAAGCAAAATCAAGTGAAAGTGACTATTGTGCAAATTTTATGACAAGAATCATCAGAGCTAAAAGTCTTTTGAGTTCAGCTTCTTTAAGACAAAGTTGTGAATGTGTGAATGCTGGTGAGCTTGTGTGGAAAGAAATCTTATGAGCGCATGAAGTGAGGAGTTGGAGGAGCACAGTGACGTGCAGTCAGGTGAGGCTTGTAATAACAACGATAAAAGATAACCAGTTTGTGCATTTGGCTGACTGTTGTTTAAATTAGTTTAAAGAACATTTCAATGCTCACTCAAATCACTAATTTTAGGCATTGCTTTCCTCAAGCTCAGGTTGAGGCAGCGAACACACACACTGAATGAAGCGGGCAATCCATTGCTGTTTGTCTTTGTACAACCAATACACAATATATGCACCTTTTGATATTCCACTGTCCGGGTAACATAGTTAATGAATGTGCTTGGCATATATAGTCTTCTGTTGAGCCGTAAATGTGCAATTAAAATGGGTGAAGAACTGTACTGCGATGCACTGACAGGGGCCAATGCTAAGCAATATGGACACAAGCCACAACTGGTGTTCTTCTACAAATTGGAAAGAAAACACACAAAAACCTGCCGACAGAATAGAACTGATCCAGGATGACTCTCTTCCTCGGTGGTCATCTTCATTGAAGCAGCCAGACTTTTAAAAATAACAGCAAGGACAGATGATTAAACATGGGAGAATAATAGGTGAACGGACTTCATACAAATAGAGGTATGATCCTACATGATTTTCGGTTTTAATAAAGAATACTGCTTAAACTGCTCTCAACCCCTTATTCCTATTCCCGGTCCTTGATTAATTCTTGGTAATTCCTTATAAGTCAACATTCATAATGTAAAATGCATTTATGGGGCGTGTAAACAGCTATTAGTGCTGCAGGAGAAGTGACCATACATCATATTGTACACCTAAAGAAGAACTATGCAATCCAGATAAAATACATTTAAATACACACGAAACAGAAGTTTTTTGTCTTTCTGGTGTTATGACAGTAGCCAAGTTTGATTTTTTTCTGCTCTGAGCATTTCTTAAAATGACTTCAAACTGAGAAGAAAGGCTGAAGATCCCTTGTTTGTCCACTTTTAAGTTACACTGCTAAATATCACGCCCATCATGGTTTTGTGACTAAAAAGTGTTTAGAAATTACAAATATGTTAACCTGGCTATTGATTTATCCAAATAGTCAAACTATATATATAACTGGGAAAACTGTGGTTGGTGTGCCATCCAGGGCATGTTAGAAAAAATATTTAGTTATGATTTTATTTTTGAAAACAAAGCACCAAGTCCTTTGTTTTTAAGTACGTCCCTGAAAAATCTTTTTTAGAGGATGCCCCGTTGTAATTCTCCACTGCTAGGCCACCCTTCACCTCTTTGAAACAAGGAGCTAAAGGCTAAGAATGAGGCGCAATGGGTGAAATGGATTCTGGAATGGCATTGATAAAGGAAGAGGTGGCTTTACACAGGTCCACCATTATGCTGTGGGTATACTAAATGCTTCATTAATGCCACACACAGGAAATGGAGGGTCAATATTTATAGACCCTGCACAGAGCACTATGTAGATACAGGATCTATTGGCTTGCATTCTGCGGAGGGGAATCAAATTAAGTCAACGAGGGACTGGAGTTTTACTCACGGTCTCTTTTCCACGATAAAACGGTCAATTTCCCAACGATTGCTAGTGGTGGCGATCTGCCACAAGCGTGACCCCAAATCTGTGAGGAAGCAGACCTGCAGAGATGAAGAAGTCAGTGAAGGTGGAAATATAGATAACTCTACCTTATATTTTTATGGTGAAAAATTTTTACTTCAGCTTTTTCATATTTTGTCTTGTTAGAGCCACAAATTTCAATGCTTTTTGGAGGATTTTATGAGATTGAACATAAAAAAAGCACATATTTCTGAAGTGGAAGGAAAAAGACCTATGGGTTTTGAAAAGAAAATGCTGAATAAAAATGTAAAAAGTGTGGCCCAAAATAAAATCTCGTGCCTTCAGGTGCCTATTAATTAGTAGATTAATTACTAAATGGTTCATGTAACATTATCTCAGCATGAATCCAGTTTTCTTTGAAAGCCTCAGAGGTTTCTTTTAGAGAACATTATTGAACAAACCATATCTTTAAGACCAAGAAACACAGCAGACTGGTCAGGGATGAATTTGTAGAGAAGTTTTATCCAGAATTATGTTATAAAGCAATATCCAAAGCTTGGAACATTGCACAGAGTACTGTGCTTGAAAATTGAAACAGTATAGCACACATGCAAATTAAAAAAAAAAAAAAAAAAGAAGGAAAATGAAAACAACGGGCCTTCGCAGCGCTTTGCTGCTCGGGCCTAATAACACATCAACCTGGCAGTGAGATTTAGAGGTGGCAGCATCATGCAATGTACATGCTTTACTTTGCTCCAGACTTAATAAATATGCAGTTGACTTAATAAAAATAATGTTTTCCTTTAATTCACACTTTGGTGCCACTTTGTGTAGATCTAGCTCATAAAATCCTAATAGCATACTCTAAGGTTTATGGTTGTTCAAAGGGAGTGAATATGTTTTCAAGTCTATGCTCATACTTTATTTACCTCTTAGCAACAACAACAACAAAAAAATCATCAAACTTTTCTAAGGCATTATATTTTTTATGATCAGAGAAAAGAAAATAACTTTTTGGACTCATACTGCGAAGCCTAAAAAAGCTGTAAAGTAAATAGTTGTGGCATATGCAGGAGAAGCAAAGGTGAGACTCAGTGTAACATTAGCACAAAATGAAGGATGAGGAAGAAGAGAAGAGAAGAAGAGAGGTTGTGTGTGCAGGCGTGTGTGTGTGTGTGCATTAGAGGGAGAAAAAAGTGAAGGTATTGCCATAATTCCTGTGCGTCGGCATGGCTGTTAGGAGCTCAGGTGGTTGAGCGTTTGCCCCGGCCAGGCCTCATCAACGTGAAGGGCGATCTCATCCTTTCTGCATCTCTCCTCTCCTCTGCTTGATTAATTGGGTTCCAAACACGCCGCCGGAATACGTATTGCGCCCCTCACGACGACGCCCCCTCCCTAACACCTCCAACACCGCACCCCCCACCCCCAACCTGCCTCACCCCCCCGCCCCTCCTCTGTCTCTCTCTCTCCTCCATTTCCCACCCGCTCCTCATCTCAGACCCTCTCTCATTCTCATTCCTCCCCTACCTCTCCCCATCTCTGTGCACGCTGGCAATCTCCAAAACACATTAGCATACACTTGGCATTCCAGACAGGGAGAGAGAGAGGGGGCAATGAAGGGGGGAGAAAAAGAGAGAAAGGGTAGAGGGAAAAAAAGAAATATGAAAAACAATTTAACAATAATAATGACGCTGATGATAAAATTAATTATGCCCAGGGATGGAGGATGAGAAAAAAAGGAAAGGAGCCCTCAGCAGCAGTCGCTCACTTAATTTGATTCCCAGACGCTGGCGGATATCAGGTGCCATTTGACAAGCAGACGCAAGGAGTGTGTACTGCAAAAAAAACCCTACATTGTTATGAATGCGTGTGGGTGTGTGTGTTTGTTTTTTTCATGTGTAACTTGCAGCAAAGTTTCTTCAAGAAAAGGTGCAAGCTACAAGCTCCCAAAACAACACATAGGGTAGTTCTTTTTCGTCTCTTGCAGCATGTGCCATCTGTGACATTGTTGGTGATGGCAAGCCTGCAGTCAGGACTCCAAATGCACACGTGGGCACGCCAGCCCACCCACATCTATGCCTGTGCACCCCACACCCATGTTAAAGCTGGGAATAAAAAGCAGAAGGGGGAAAAAAAATGCATTCTGCTTTTCAACTCCAAACCACATCAGGATCTGGCATTAGCATCCAACTCTGCAAACATGCTGCAATGAGTGATGTCACCATCATTTACCAAATGTTAATTTTTCACAACATGTTTTTATTTTCTTAGTCTTCAAGTACGAGCAGCCTCCTCCCTTGGGACTGTGATTGACATGTACGTACAGGCTTTAGGGATAGGAGTCAAGCATGGCTGACTCTCTTGAGGGGAGGGTGTGTGTTGGAGTTAGCATTTTGGAGTGTTTTCTTCCGTAACTACCGCTCTAGTGATGTCTTTTATAGAAATGCAGTCTTGCGCTGCTACAGTAACTCATCTCATTAGGAGAAATGGTGGGCTCGCGGTGGGTGGGTTGTGTTTCAGTCTCTCCCTGCATCTCATGTTGGATTATTGCGCCTGTCATCATGGATGTGCTGTGCTCTGTGTCCCCTTTGTGATATTTACTCTGCAGCTTTGCACTTCCAGGTTCCTTTTGCAAGCAGGATTCCAGCAGTGTGAAGGTTCAGAGCAATAAAAACATTCTTATCCGGGGAATCTTCACTCTGTCTTCCTCTACAGTTGGGAGTGCGTGCACATGTGAAAGGAAAAACAAGCAGGAGAAAGAGATGTTGGTGGAGATGGGGAAGGAGCGTGTGGGGAGGGAGGGACTTGATAGAAGTGAAAGGGGGCAGAGACCAGAGGCTGCATTGATTTAATTTGTGGAGGTTTGCACGACGGCGAGGCATCCCTTTTAACGATCACTAAATTGTTTTCTGACAGAACCCCACCAAGCAATTTCTCCCCACCCCCCCTCCGACATTTGATTTACATATGATCTTTAAACACCACCGAGGCCGTGCTAGCTATTTGGTTATCATTCAAATCACTCTCCTCTGTGTCACACTCTGGAATAGGTCACTCTCCTCCTGCCGGCTCCAGAGAGAAGAATGAGAGGGAGGCAAGAGGCGAGGGGGAGGGGAAAGAGAGGAATGTATAACTAATGAAACAGATTGATTAAGAGCCCAAATCAATTGGTTTGCAGCCTGCGATGAAGATCTAGTGCTTAATTTAGCATGGTCTCTGCAAGTCGGGGCATTAGCAGCAGAAGGGGGAGCTGAAAATCTAATTGGTGCTAAATGAACTATTATATAGAAATGCGGGCATTAGCATTTAGGACAGAGATTTACCTACTTTTAATTATATGTTCACCTGCACGTGAGCAGATCCTGCATCCGCAGAAGTCAAAGCGACGCATCCGCCAGATGCAAAACACACATGAATGGGAGAGGCAGCACAGACGGAGTTAGAGACCATGACTGGTTCAGCAGTTGTTCCAAGAGAAACAGAAACAGTCTAAAAGTTGGAAAACAATACACAAAACACACACTAAACATTATAGCAAGGGTTGTATGAATTGTAGAATTGGTAGCAAATGTATTGCCCACTGTCATCAGGGCAGTGATTTGAATGTATACCTTGGTTTACCAATGCCAGATCTTCAAGCCTCACAATGTGGTTCATGAACATAGAGAAACTATATTGTCTCGTCAGCCTCAATCGTGTAGAAGTAATCAGTGAGATTGTGATAGTCTCCTCAGTGTGACATCCAGTGTTATGATGGGTGAGATGTTGGACCCAAGTGCAAGCTCAGCTCTGATGACAGGCAGGCAACTACAGTTTTTAAATCATTTTGATAACAACAAACTCATAGTAGATGAGTATATCTTGATGATCCATGGGGGAAAGACAAAGACTGCAATGGAGGATTCCTGAAGCAGTGCGTAGACAAGAGGTGAAGCACGCTTCCTGTGATGAGAGACAAGATTAGCTTAACTTGACAAATGCATGGTCTTTTATTTCAGTCTATCTGTCAATGTATCACTGTTAACCAGATGACAAACAGGGAAGGTGTAGATATAAGACATCAGTCTTTTAAGCTGGAGCTTGATGACCTTTGGTGGGCAACAGGTGCTCCTCGTAATCATGCAGAGCACGCTGGTGGCTCCACCTCACACCACCTGTAAACGTAACAAGGGAGTAGGAAAACTGTCATGATCTGCACCTGCTAGTCTATTTGTTGGTTGAACTCACCTGTTTTCAGTGCTCCTGCTCCAGCGGTTCTCCATGTTTCTTTCTGTGCTCCACCTTCAGAGGTTCTCAATGTCCATCAAAATTACTGCCAGTGACCTCGGCCTCCAGAAACAGTTTTCCAAGGGTTCCTGCATCGCTACGAGTCTCCACACAAGGTTCTTTGAGGGTTCCTTCATCTCCCGGGCTGCTGGACTTTTGAACTCTATGGCCGTACAGGTCAAATTCTGGGTTGGCCGCCTGAACTTTGGGTTTTGATTTTTGTTTTCCCTTGCCCTCCTTCCAGTCTCTCTCCGCCCACCCTGCTTGTTTGTTTTTTTTTTGTTTCATGGGCTTATTGCGTCAGGTGTGCCTTGTTGGTTCCCGTGTTATTGTTAAGGACGATCACTATTCTTCTATTTATTGACATAACTCTTCTCACGTGCATTTGCCAATGACCTGTCACTGGTTAAGTTCTTTGCCACCAAAAAATATGACCAAAAACAGCTCACTAGAGAAGATGATGGGAGAAAATCAACCGGATTCAAACATCCAACCCTTTTTAAGTTCTTGGTACTCCTTAAAATGTTGGGAACGTCTGACTGCATCAGAGACGACTGATGTTTGGAATGGTGTTTTATCAATAAAGTCATTCTTAATACACCACTGCAGAAACAAGAAGACAGTTCTTAGAATAATTGCCATATCCTCTCTACACACTAGACTCTATAAGTCAATAAGGATAAGAAAAAATATCTCCGAAAAGCAAGATTTTTAAAATGTGTATTATTAGCTTGGGTATGGTTAAAGTTGCATGTCAGACCTGAGAGGAGTTCCTGTATTTTTGCCTTGCGAGCTTCTATCATCATCCCCTTTGAATTCCCTCAAAGCACACCTCAACTTTGATTCTCCCTAATGCATTTAATAAGGCTGGTTTACTGGAATGAAGGTAGAAGACACAGAGAGAGAAATTTGCATGTCTTTGAAGAATAAAAGAAGAACGCTCTTTCACCTGAGTAGTAATAGTTTCAGAATTTGAGCATGCAGCTAGAGAGAGCAATGATGGAGGTAGATTTTCTAAAATTATTTCAGTGAACATATAAAACGCCTTGACAGAATTGGATGAAGGAATCCTGCAAACCCCGGAGTTCTTTTCCTTTAAAAGACGAGGGCACACTCGCGTATCTTGCTGCTGTCAACTCACAATACTCCAGCACTGTAAAAAAAAAAAAAAAGAAAAAAAAAGGGTAATAATCGACAAAGGTTTATGGCAATTTCTAAAAATTGTGTTGCTTTACAAAAGATCCATTTATGGTGTCATTTTTGACTGCCATTTTAACAATAAAGCTGCAGAGAGGTTAAGTTAAGTTGAAGCCAATTACAGCTACGCGGAGGATGACAGGGTCTTCCTGAACGGCGGCACAATTAGAGGCTGATCTTTAAGATGAGAGACGTTGCCAGGCAAACCTCTTCCCCGTCAAAATGGAGCGGCAGCAAAAGCACAGTGACAAAATGACATTATCTGTCTGCTTGTTCTACACTTCAGCTAATGTAAAGTGAAGCTCTGACATTAAGAAGAGTCATTTTGAATGTACTGCTGAATGCTCCATAGAGGCTTATTTCATGCAGACCCATTTATTCTAAATGTTAGCTCGAAGACTACAAACTCTAAGTATCTAAATTGGTTATGACATTTTCTGTCAGTGTTCAGTTTGGCCAGAAAGAATGGGATTAGAAAAGGAAGTGTGTTTAGAATTTGGTGTGAAACTATCAAATAAGGAAGTAGGAGGAAAAAGATCTCTTCGCTCCCTGCCACCCACAAAACACACTCACACACTTTTGTGAGTGCCTTCCACCGTATTGTTACCTTCCTGAGGCTGCCTTTTACAAGACAGGTTTTAGTGAGTCACCATAAAAGCAATGAAGAGCAACTTAAGTGCACAACAGGGACAGACCCCTGTAAAGATCATCAACAACCTTCCTCAGCCTTTGCCTCTTTCAGAGGAGAGTGTGTGGGAAGAGGAAAAGAAGAATGTTACAGAGTGATAGTAGATAAAAATGAAAGTAACAGTGGAAAAAAAAAAGACTTTAAATCTGGATTTTTTTTTATGCATGTAAGGCAGCTGCAGAGTAGAGCTCCAACATGTGTTTGTTCACAGAAAAAACTACCTGGATGCTGTCCCACGTACGACGCACATAAAGGCAGATAAAATAAGAAGCTTTGGATGCTTCCTCATAACACTAAATTTGTAGATTGTGGTCTTTGGTTTTGTCAAATTAATATGTTTGCATGCTTTACCCCTAGGATGAAGCAGTTAAAATCGTGAACCTCTTCGCCAGTCTCAAGTGTTTTGCAGCTATCAGGTTTTGTTCCAGGATTGCCATGTTTTGACCCCATATATGTATTTTTCCACCAACTAAAATTAGATTTTCTGTCACTACAGAAGAAAAAACATTCCCATACCATGATGCTGGGGATTTTGTATTCAGAATGATGGGTAGGATTAGTTTTATATATTAGTTTGTGAGTAATGGGGGCTGAATACACACTGGGTCACACTTTTTTATTAGTAAAAAAAAAAGTTTAATAACTTGACAGACAGACAGAAGTACAAACAATAAAAAAATGGTATTTGGAAACAAAACGGAAAACATTTCAGTTTTATGTTTGTTTTATGAAAACATTCAAATTTCTTTCCATTTCACAGTTATGCGCTACTTTGAGTGAATCTATCCAAGTTTGCGGCTATATTGTGACGATATGTGGAAAAAGTTCAACAAACTAAATACTTTTGCAATGCACTGTCATAGACCTTCATAAGACTGATGCAACAGTTACAACATTTAAGTAAGATAAGAGGTATTTTTTTTATTATTTAAAGTTCAACACTTTGGAGATTAAACACCAAACAAAACAAACAGAATTAAAAGAAACACTTTATTTAAAGCCTTTGCTTGTACAAGCTTTATAAATAATAAATGGCTGTTTTTGTTAATGTCAAATAGGGATGGGTGAAAATATGTGTTTACATGCCTCCTGCTTTAGGTTATCTTCATATCTTAGCATTACTTTAACAAAATAAAATACAAAATGAACTTGTGTTTCTGCTGAAAATAGAAGAAAAAAAATCTTTTAAAATCTTGTAATCTTTGACTCGGGCCTGCAAGAAGCAATTTAACAATTATGTATGCAGTTACTTGCTCCATTAATATTAACAGTAACCTAGATTGCAAGGTATCACACACACTGGCATTGATGAATTATGGATTGGGAGAGACTGTCTGCCATTTAGAGGATTTTTACAGCCAATAGTAATACTTTTTACTGGTACATATATATTTATAGAGGGAAAATAATGAATGATGCAGAGCAGCATGTGAGGCTATTGAGATGGAAAGCGATAGAGAGAGTGAGGGAGAAGGATGTTATTGCGAGTAGGAGAGTTATCAAAGTGGCTCTATGCATGTGAATGAGTTTATTGATCTCAGCCCGGATCGATGCTGTATTTATAACAGAGGGGAAGGCTGAATCAATGCATACTTAATGTGTAAAGAGGCATGGATGTTGGGGCAGGGGTGCAGGACGAGGGCCGGAGGTGGGAGGAGACGACGGGGAGGAAGGGGGGATTGAGGATGGAGCGGCGGAGACTCGTTAAATAAGCGCCGTTTACATTTTCTGTTTACTCAGCACCTGCATTAGGAACGTTTCAGAGCAGGAGGTCACGTGTGTCTCCCGTCAGAGCCTGTTATTCTGATGAGCTGTCACTCATGCGGCCATTTGGCGAGCCTTGCACGCACCCTCCAAGGAGTTGCTCAAATAAACTGTTTAGGCTTCGCTGCATTGTATGATGATGATGCTGTCTTAAGTAATATTTTCAAAAAATGCAACCCAAACACCGTCTGCCTTTTTCTCTCCTCATCACCTTACTCCTCCTTCTTCCTTCTTTCATGCAGCAGCTGCGATTGTCGGAGGAGGCGTCCCAAAAAGCCTCCAGACTCCTGGCTCCACATGCTGGTAACATGTAGAAATAATTACCATTTTAATTGTTTTCTGTTTTCTTTCATTTGTTTTTTTTAATTTTGTTTTCTTCTCCAGGATGGTGGCATGCCTGTAAGGGTGCATAATATTCCCCAATTGAGACACATTATGTGAATGAATCAATCATTCTATGAACAATCTAATCCAGAAAATAAACACATTTCCTATATATAGTTTTTAAAAAATCTAACTAGAAAAACCCTACAGATGTTTTTTTTTTTTTTCCGGGGGACAAACTCCACCTTGTCATGAGTGTTGCGTCACATTATCTCTCAATGCATTCTTAGGTATTCTGTTTATTTAGTTAGGTTACCTTAAACCTGTCCACCCCCCGTGTTTACTGGAGTTTAGTAAGCTCTAAACTAGTTTACTAAACTCTAGTAAATGATTTTACTCCAGATTGATGTGACTCCGGGCCACATCAACCAGTCCTCAAAAGGTCGGTTCTGGAAGAATGTAAAAATATTATAGCTTTCTGTGCACTCAGTGAGTACTTCTTAAAATCAAATTATATTTAACATCTTTTCACACTGATGTAATTTGCCACTATACAAATAAAAACTGATTTAATTGATAAAATACTATTTAAACACACTACTGGCCCTCTAAAGTCTTAAGGGCCTCATTAGGAGTCATGGCAGGCTGGATTTGGACCGCCGCCTCTGAGTTTGATACATGTGCCTTATACTCTGAGTTCCTTCAAAGCTGCAGCATGTTGGTATACTCACTCGCCTGACTCTTGTTCGAATAAACGCCCTCTTCGTTGCAGTGTCCAGTGCATTCAATATGATTTGATGCAACAAAACAATGCAAAGATTTGGGACTTTTGTAGCTGACCAAAACTGATCAATTGAATAATAAAAATAGTCTTTCACAAACGTGTTATTTAACACATGTAAGGTGCAGATAATTGTTTCCCTCAGAATATAAGAGAAAACTGCAAGTGAGCCAATAGCTGGAAACGATGCAGTCATAAATTTGACCTTTTTTAACAAACATTATAGCCAAATTCCACAGGTAGCTTTCTGTGCTCAGTTCCTGCATGCCCAAGTTATGAATGTTTCTGGCTTTTCCTTCCCAATGTGTACATCTTAAGCTGACAGCCAGAGTGGAGCTCAGACATCATATCATGCAGAGGTTCTTCCACTCAAAGTGCTCCCAGAGAACGCATAACATTTTACAGCTTTCTCCTGGCTGGGAGTTTCTTTGGTAAAATCACCCCTTTGGGTGTGATTTGATTTTTGACTTTTATAGCAACCTACTGAAGACTGAAGCGGACTAACACTGTCTGGTGTAAACACAAATGCAGGTGGACACACACATATGTGCGCACACACAATGAAAGGCACAGCTACTCAAGGTTCAAGACCGTTACTTTGCAACACACAGCCTTGACCTGAAGTGCCAAACACTTTGCTTCAGTCAGCCAAGTGGACTTATGACGGATTGAGTTCATACAAAAATGGCTTCTTGAAGTTTCAATGACCAAATCCTGAGAGCCAGGCTTGAGTAAAAGAGTTATGATGACAAATGTGTCCAAAGTAAACGTCTAAATGAGATGGTTTTTACTGTATTCTATGTCGCAGCTTACTGTGAAGCAATATAACTCCAGCCTTGACCAATGCTACGATGTACATGCAACAGATCTAGACTGTTTCAGATTGACCTGGCTGCAGAAAAGTGCCTTGAGAAGCCATCTTAGCTGTTGTTAAAGGATTCCAGTGCAGGTGAATCATCTGGCCTTCTAGCAGGTGTTCAGAGCAACGACTATATCTCAGAGATTTATGTCTTACAGGAACCTACTGGGAGGGTTCATGGAAAGCTTACGGAGGCTGAAAACTCAATTTCAGCTGTGTGGCAATTCTTACTGCCATATGAATCTGATAAAAAAAAAATTTTTTTGGCTAAATACTAGTAGTTGTTAGCACCCGTAGTAAAGATATGTGAAAAGCCTTTTAATAAATTCTTCTTTTATTGCAGTAATGTCATCTCACACTGAGAGCTTTGGCGAAATATTTGAGCACATTTATTCAGCGGGGGGTAAAGAAATCCCACTGTAAAACAATAATTGTTCACTAAACTCAAAATAGGTTATAACTGGGTCTCTGAAGAGGGTAATGACCCAAAATTTAGGAGGAGACTAAATATTGTGCTGTTGTCAAAAGCCAGGTATGCAATGTATAAACAACAGGGGTGCCCATCATTTTGCTAGAGTTGATTTTGTTAAAAATAATTACTCCACTCAACAAATGTACAGAAATTAAAATAAGTTTTTTCTACATATTTTGCTGTAAGATGTGCTGCTGCAATAAAATGTGTATTTTAAGACTTTTTACACACCTTAAAAAAAGGCTTACTAAGAAAATATGCCATTGTATATCTGAACTGGAATAAGTACAATATAATAATAATATGAAATCTAAAGCTAGTGCTTGTCTAGACTGAGTCTACCATTCTTGGTTGTGTCCAGAGATGGCATAATTTGAACTATTTCCTAAAGTTTTGTTTGGTTCTGTAAATAGGACTGGGGTAAATAGGACACAGTCAGAACTTTGGTCAGTCTTGTCTGCTGCTTTTTTCTTGGAAGTCTAAAACTGGGCTGTTTTTGATTAGCTACATCTTACAAAAACGCAGTGTGGAAAGTAGTCTAAAATATTTCCAAACTTAGGTAGTGTTGCATACTTGTAGAAGAGGCCTAAGCGTAAGGAAAGCAAGATTGTTTCCAAAAATGAGCGATGCTGCATATGTGCTTGTCTGACAGGCCTTGGCCTTGACTTTGAGGCTTATTTCTGGATATATGCCTTTTATAGTCCTCCCTCCATTTGAAAGTCACATCTAAAAAGCAAACATCTCTCTCTTTCTGTTCAAGTGAAGTGCACCATCCGGGTCCTCAGTCTCCTGCTCAGGCTGGCGCTGCTCCAACAGCAGCATCTGCTTTCTGCATCCTGAGCCCCAAAAATCCCTCCTCTGGTTGGAATGTTTCTTTACGAGGGGGAACGAGCTCCGCGCAAACTCTGCTGCGCTATTCAGGCAGTTCACAGCCCGAGACGTGATAAGCTGTTCGTAATAAAAAGGCCTTTCACAACAACGAGGGCTTTCACACACTCAGCTGAATGCGAATTGGCAGGTTCAATAAGCCATCAGAGTAATACTTAAAAAATCCACAATAATACTCTGTGTTATCATGAGCCAGTACAAGTAGTGGATACCCCTCTGTCTGTGTACCGATAGACCGGGCTTCCTGTTGCAAATTACATCGTAACACCTCATGTTTAACATTAAGTACACTCAATATTCAATTACGTCTTCCTGCCACGTATTGATAATGTAAAGGTGGCAACAATGTGTCACTTAGGCTGCTGTCATACCACTTCTCACAATAAACCTTTAAATGTCAAGCAGACATAAGCTCAAATCAGCCTCTGCAGACACACGGGTTTGTGCAACGTCAGACCTTCTTCCCATTGCTCAATTTAGAGGCAAATATTAAAGTGAATGCACAGCGTGCAAAATGAGCGTGCACTTACAGGTGAAATATGAATGTTCACAGGGGCACATATTTGTCTGCAATCTAAATCAATTCATCACACGTCACAGACACTAAAAAAAACTAACTATTTTACAAATAAATTCAGGCAGTGAATAGTCCTAGAAACAGCAGAAAAGTATTGAATTGAGATGTTCTTAGTACTAAGTTTTTGTAGTCATCACACACCTCTCTCTTTTGTCACGTTTTGTCAGGAAGCATCTATGAACCTTATAATTTTGGATTTCATAACTCTCAAATGGAAGGGAAAGGATATATGTTTCATGTCTTTCTGGAAGATGAATTTCTAACTCTGTTAGTCTTTCTGCAGTGCCTTAATAGTTTTTCTGCCAAGATTACCCTCCATTGTTCCAACCAACAACTCTGATGGCCTTCCCTATTTGTGCAAAAGCAAAGAATTCCCATACCATAATGCTGCCACCACTATGTGTCTTGGGGATGGTGCATTCAGGGTGACGCTCAGTTTTACTTTTCAACGGCAAGTTGAAACATTCATTAATATGCAATGATATGCCAAGACTTTAATGTATTATGTGTTATTTACATAGAGTTTAATGAGATCTATTACCTAAAATCCCAATAAATAACAAAGGTATATGGTTGTAACATGACCAAATGAGGAGTAATCACAGTGCACATCTTTGGACTGGATCTGCTGGCCGGACGGAAATATGCAACTGTGTACAGAGGATTACTGTTGATGTCTCTGATGTTGGATTACTTCATTACTTGTACAACAACTCAAAGTCTGCATGTACAAATGGATTTGTCCCATCCAGCCACTCAGAACTTCAATGGGTTCATAGAATTAGTGATATTGTAATATAGCACTGTGTATCATCTGCGCAACTACGGTAATCTCGATAATTTGTCATAATCTGAGCTAGTGGAAGTATGTAGCTTTTAAATAAGATGGGTTTCAGGATTGTACATTGGAGAACTTTGAGTAAAACTCAAACCAGTCAAAGCCTGGTACCAGAAAGCCTGAGCCAACTCTCCAGTTGCTCCGGTGATCTACCATGACCAGCAGGGTCAAATGCTTTGCTGAGGTCCAGTAACACCAACACTCCAACATTCTGCGTTCATGAGAATGCCACTGAACACTTTGAGAAGGTCAGCGTCGGTTCTGTGATGAGGACTGAAACTGGACTATACGATGTCACAGAGGCTGGTCGTTGTTAGGAAGGTGTTTAACTAGTGAAGCAGCTTTTTCAGTAACCTTGTTGATGAATGGAAGGTTGGAGCTTGGCCTGCAATTTTGCAATATCAACTTGTCCGGATTGTTCTTTTTCAATAGTGGTTTAATTTCAGGGGTTATGTTTCAAATAAGGAACAGTTTGCATTTATGCGTATTACTTGAGGAAATAATTGCCCATATGAAGCATATCAAAACAGCAGGGGGGTTGAGGATCTGAGCAGCTATGCATGGCTGACAACAGGCTTCTGATGTACAGCTTAGCAAATTTCATTATGCATGAGAACGGCCCTTGCTAAAGCCCAGAAACATTACTGTGTTTTTTTTTTTACTTTGTCAGGTAATTTGTTACAGTGTTATTGAAGAAACTCCTCGTGTAATTGGAAAGAGTCAATCTATGAGTGAAAAACGGCTGAGGATGGATGTAGGGAGTCAAGGAGATGAAGGTGAGGTGTTGGGTAGGGGATGCAGAGACGGAGGACGCTGGCATATTTAACGCAGATGGAGATGCAGCTAGACCAGGACATAAGGAAGGAGAAGAAAAGACAGGCGAGACAGAGATACAATAGTTGTGTGAAGGTGAACAAAATGCAGGGTTCATTTCTTTTTTACTGCCAAAATATAAGAATGTATGAACAAAAGACCCCAGGCAGCTTCAAATGTGGCAACCTGAAAGCTGAAGTTGTGTTGGAACTGCTGTCCTTCACCTTGAATAAATGCGTGTGAAATTTTGTTACAATGTCAAGATATGTAAAATATAAATCACAAAACGTTTTTTTTTTTTTTATTACTCGCTGTTTTTTGTTATTTCCTTTGAATTCTTCAGAGAAAATGACAGGTGTCTTTTTTGCATCTTATTCATTCCGAACGCTGTTATCTGGATGCTGCTGATTGTAATCAGAGGGACAGATGATGCTGGAGGCCTTTCTCCTTTCAATAACTTCAGGGGGATCTCTCAGCCAGCAGGAAGCTTCAAAACGGTGAAACACTTTTACCCAATCAGAACAAAAACATGCACAGACTAACGCGCCATACAACACGTTCATTCCAAATTTATGACTGCAGAACAGCTGCTGAATAGTGCATAGAAAAACAGTGAAGCATTTAGTCACAGTTTATAAAAACATGCGTGTTTGCTCTGCCTCGACGATAAATTAGAAACTCCTGCAGAAGTCTTCTCATCATTAGTTGGTTCAACTTTTAAACTGCTTCATCTTTGCATTCATTTAAAAGGTATTTAGAAGACTGACAAGAGGGGGTAAACCTAAAATTTGTGCATTAATGTTTATATATTCGCTTATCTAAGAAATGTATTAAATGTAGAACTGGAATGGTTTTATGAGGTTCTTGCGGGCCATACTGTTTAAATGTAGAAAGGTTGCAAAACCCAGCCAATTACAATCTATAGCCAATTTTATAGTTTGTTTTGGTGGAGAAACAGACAGTGGGGAGAGTAGATGGAAAGTCCTAGGCTCAATTCCACTTTCCTCCCCAGCCACATGTAGATTATTAAGTAATACAGGATACTGTGAATACTGGCCAAAATGGAAGATAAAAAAAAAGAAAAATTGTCTCTGATAATGTTGTTTGGATAATATACATTTAATTTATCACCAGATATATATTTTTTGTATTTTTCATAGTTTTGTAGCAAGCACAATTTGCTTCACTTAGTTTATCTAGCAAAGAAACGCGCAAACAAAACATAAGTATTTTTATGCATACCACTGATATGAGGCAGGTATTTTTCTAACATCACTCTCAAACAAAGCATCATTTACTGTTCAGGTTTTCCTCTAATTGAATGCAAATGCAACTACTGGACGTCACTGAAATTATATACAAGCATATATATATATATGGCACAGCAGCCATATTTCATGCTGATCTCTGGGTTTGGGAAGTTGGTGTTACGATTTTGAAATCCAATTTCAGTGTACAAATAAAATGCACCATACCAGCATACCAGGACTCTTATTGTTGTTTGTACTTCATAATACCAACATGGAAAAGAAATGGGCGTTTTTCTTGTTACAGCAGATTGAACTGAAGTGGGATAAACTGGACTCCTGTTGATTCAGTGTTTAACTCTAGAGTAGTTTATTTCTTTCACTGATTCACTGAATGAGGGAAAAATCAGACTTTTCCCACAGCTACTCATATCCTTTTCTAACATATTAAACATATTTATACTATAAGCAGATTTTTAGTGCTCACATTCATAACAGCACAGTGAGAAGCTCACCTTCTCCCTGTATTTGAGACACTAGTCATTTTCCAGGGAATTGTGCCACAAGAATAACATTAATAAATAGAAATAAATTTTTCAAACCAAGCATGATATACAGTGATTGTCTGCAACATTTGCTCACATTAAACCCAGTCACATTTAATTATGTTTTCTGCACAAATAGACTCAAGAAGTATTCCCTTGTTCAAATTTCATCTAACATTTTGTTGCTTAGCAGATAAAACATGCACACAGTCACCAGGATGTAGGCTGACACTAGAAGACTCTCGCCTGCATGCAAACAGACAGCGTTCCTAAGTCTCAGTGGGCTTAATGGGTTCTGTCTGTCATCTATGTGTATGATGCAGTGGTGGCGGTGTGATATGTTGCTATGGAAACGTAGTTGCATATCTCTTTCTGCGGCGCACTGTGCATTTCATTAAATTTGTTACAATAATAAGCACAATAAGGTGGGTGGCGAGAGAGTGTTTTGAAAAAAAACAACAACAAAAAAAAACTGAACAGATTGCCCCTGAATTAATGTCACTTTGATCACAATGACAACGTATATCTGAATCTGAATAAATGCCTTCGCTGGTGACAGAAATGAAGACGTAGGACGGGGTAAAGGGAAGTCCTACCCATCAGGAGAGGCCTGTGTGCAGAAAGTGTTATTTAGCCGGAGCTTCAATTTTGTCTTTCTCCTTCTCCGTTCCACAGCTTATTGGCCTTGGCCGCCTTGTAATGTGTGGTGCCTACACTGCCACAATTCCTCCTGGGTCTCGGCTGAGTGTGTATCGATTGCTTGCTGGTGTGTATTACGCTCCGGGAAGGTGTCAGGGAAAAGGGAGGGAGAGGGCGTAGTAGACGGCGATGGGGTTAGGTGGAG
The DNA here is from genome assembly GCF_001444195.1 of Xiphophorus couchianus. NCBI lineage: Eukaryota > Metazoa > Chordata > Actinopteri > Cyprinodontiformes > Poeciliidae > Xiphophorus > Xiphophorus couchianus. The sequence goes on from NC_040239.1 coordinate 22,466,742, forward strand.
GAAACATCCTGACAGCTCACTCATACGTACAACAATAAGACCTTTACAACTTCTCTTAGGAAGCTGTTGACTATCTTAATTTATTCATCATGATCATAATTTATAAGTGAGAAATATGGCAAGATGTGTAACCTACCAGAGCAAAAATGTGTCCTTTTCCCTTTTCATCCCCTCTCCATGTCCTTCTCTGCTCTCTAAACAAAGAAGTGAATTTCCCATTCATAATTCAGTGATACAGAATCAGGCTCTATCCCCACACCGACCTTCTACTTTCCTCTGGTTTATGATTACAACGGCCTATATATAGGATAATCAGCACATGGGACTTCCCTCATTCTCATAAAGGGAAATGAGGCATATGTGTTCTTGAGTGGCTTTGCTCAGCACTGTGTAGTTCACGCCTACACACACACCCACACACACCCACACACACACACACACACACACACACACACACACCCACACACACACACACACACACACACACGCATTATGATGGCATAAAGAGAGCAGATGTGCAGAATAAAAGAACACAAATAAAGGAAAGGGGTTAATATTTTGAATGTTAGAAAAGGAAGAAAATGTATTATGCTGTAAATGTGGCAATTACCATTATTCACCATTTAGTCACACTGGTATAAATAGCTTCCAGTGAACAGTTGCCCATTCACATAAACCCACTTAGCTGTTGCACAACACTTTGGCATTTTATTTGTTTACTTTCTCCATTATTTCTATTTGTTTAAATTAGCTTGATTATTTTTACATTATTTTCATTAAATATCTTATCTTTGGCAACTGGGCACTCATAAAATACCGCTCACATTTAATAAATAAGCTACAGTAACAATTTCCATGCATTTTATCTGGGCAAATTTTATTGAATACCGTTAATAAGAAATAAGCAGTAATTATTTCACTAAATGCCTTAAATTATTACTAATATATGTGATTATTTGCCTATGTGGTTTGTCTTCAAATTTTTAAAAGAAATGTAAAAAATTAATTGGTAGGTGAGTAAGACATCAAATCTTACTAAAATCATAATACGCTTGATTAATCTAGTGTACAAGAAGGCATGTAAACATTTTCCATCAGCAACTGCCTCAGATCAATGAAGCTTAACTTAGTAGAAAGTCTGACTTGAACACTGCTGCTAAACTCATTAGGGCCTGAAAAGTTACAGAAATGCAATAGGAGTTTTTAAAATATGTTCGACAATGGTGGCCCCTTAAATATTTTTTTGACAAGTTTAAACATATTACATGACTTCCTCCTCATAGCATTGGCAGTGTCTCTAAAATAGATGAGTCGTAACATTTAAAACTTTTAAACACAATGGTATTTAAACCTCCTTAAAATCTACAGCTAAGATTTGCCTTCGTTAGCGGCCTCAGGGCTGAGTAGCTCAGCTTGCTAGCTAGCTTGACTTTAGCACTAGCATTGCTGCTAATGTAGGGAAACGTAAATGGTTAGGCTAGCAGAGAAACATTCCCTGTCATATTGAAAGTACTACATTTTTACAAAGTTGGTATTCATTCATAACACAACCTAAATATCTTCAATACAGAACCGATTATAAAAGGTCAGGTTTGTTGCAAAGAAAAAAAAAAAGCTAAAGTTGCTATAATGTGACAGGCTTCAAAAGTATGTTTGATTTTAATGTATTTAGTGGGCAATGCTTAATATACTTCTTAAATGTATTTACAACATATACTAGACCCTAGAATATTTGTCTGAGCCGATCCAAAATAATCTGTATTGTGAAACTAAAGTGATGCAAGTAATCAGATTTTTTTTTCACATTTTTCTCTCCTGTTATTCTCAGTCTCCTCGTTTCACACAATCCAAACACATCACGTCAATCAAGTAAAGACAGTATCTGACTGTGAGTAGCCTCATGTGCTGCACAACGGACAGGAGAGTCTGATTCATGGTGGACTTCTCTTCTCTTCATCACTGTAATAAATGACCCAGGGCACCAGAACGAGCATTTTGTGCCTGTTGTAGAGCCACAGATCTGAATGGAGACATTTTTATTTTGTTTTTTTTTTTAACTCTTGGACTCGGCTTTCACCTGCTTCTTTTGGTTTCTTCTTCCCCGACCCTGTTTCTCCTTTGCTGTCCTTCCTTGGTCCCGCTGGAATGTCTGCCTTAAAAAGGATAGATTCTCTCCGTCCTTTAAAGGATAGCTACATCAGAAGGGCCAGCTGGCCTCACTCCTTCATCAGAGGCACTGACCTTCTGCTTGTCACCGCTTAAGCGGCCGTCACATCCACTCCGCAGTCTCATTGGCCACTGCCACAGGGGAAAAAAAAGCTAAAGAGCCACCTTAATCTAATACAGTGTCTGAGAGTCGTGTAAACAGCCAGTGTTTTATGTACTGGGGAGGATGCCATCTGTGTGCACTCCTGTGTGCAACTGTATGATGCTGTTGTAAAAAGGACAGTGATGATTGTCTGGCTATCCCTCTGGAGTAATGTTAAAGATGCAATCCAGTAGTATATTTTTTTTCACTAACAAATGTACACAGACAGTAAAAGGGCAGCAAGAGAGTGAAGTCTGGATTTTGACAGCAGGCTATTAGAAAATTATTTTTTAAGTGGCACAGAAACAAATATGCTAATTCTAATTTGAGTTTGAGTTTCTGACATAATCAAAGGCACAAGAATCAAGTGGTACAGGTGATGTTAATAGATTTTAGGTTGGATGAGTGACTTTTCTTTTCAAAGATTTTAATATAGATTCTTAAATATTTGTTGTATTTAAGTTTCAATGGGCCAATTAGAAACTCAAACCACAATGTTAGCAGCCATAGATGGTGAAGCTAAAGCAAAAAAACTTTTGACCACAGAGACTGTTTTCAGAACTTTAACTGGCACAAATCTGATTATATTTTGCTTCATTTGGCTAATTGGTTTCCTTGTATTTGTAATTTAGCCACATTTTCAAGAGATACATGCAGCGTTTTCAGAGACTGCTTAGATGTTAGTTTCACAAAAGAAAATTGAGGAAATTGATAAAAATTACAGATGAGCAGAAAAAAAGAACAGAAATATACACAGAAAACTGAGCAATTACTTTTTGTGATGTCAGTGGTGGCGTGTGAAAGCCTGTTTTTGTGGGAGGGTACATTTTATCTTCATTATATGATGATTTACAACAAAATTAAAAACAAATCATAGAAACGTATCATAACATGTTCTATAGATAACTATATCTAATGTGAGCTTAATTGATTTTACAAAAAACATATTAAATATATAACCATCCCCTTTAATGCTTCAGCTATTTTGGATCGTGAAAATTATTTAAGATTTTTTTTTTTCCAACAATTACAACTTTTCTATTTTCTTTAAACTTTGAGTTTCTAAACTAACTAAATCCCTGTGCAAGGCTGCAGGACCTTAATGCGATTTCATCCTGTTTCAATGAAACATAAAAAATGTTACTGGCTCTTTAACAGTTCCTTCACTTACAGTGTAGGGTCGACCCCAGCTCCCGAACACTTACTGACCTAAAGATGCAGTGACACAAAAAGCTCAAAGATAATTAAATATTGATTTTTGTTTTCTAATCCTATATAAAAATTGTCCTGAGACTCCCAGCGGTAGTTTTCACCCTCAGTAAAAGACGGGGAAAAATTCTAGATTGGCGGTTAACCTCTATTTCATGTATTGGGAGGGAGAGGGGGGTTCCAGCGAGGAGGTGATGGGATGGATGGGAGGGTGTGGTGGGCCGCTGTGATGCCGATACGTTCTTGGCTCCAGCCTTGAACCTGGCCCGCACCATTACTCTCCTGCTGCTGATGACACTGATCCCCTCTCTAATCTTTCTCCTGAAGCGAACTGTGGCAGGCTGCCTCTCGCTGCATGCCCGATTGATATTCTCCTCATCCAGCCCCTCCTCTTGTTGAGTTTATGCCCCCCATCCCTCCGATTCTTTCACCAATCCTCTCCCTTTTCTATTTTTTTTTCTACCCAACCCTGATATCTCGCTCCATCTATTCCCACACGAAGACGAGGCAGAGCGGTGAGGTGACAAGGATCTCTCCCTTTTAAATGGACTGTTTTTCTTTTGCACTAACTCAGCACAAATGTACTTAACAAAACCCATTTAGAAATGCATCCCTTTGACCCTGCCAGAGAACTGAAGAATTAAAAAGTTAACCACGGGTGATCAATAATGCAAACACAGCTGCTCTTGAATTCATCACGGTATGGGGTTTAGGAATGAAAGTGGTTTCCTTCCTTGTGGCAATCCTCGGTGAAGGACATAATTCAGGAAAGGGCAACAACATGTGAGTCTTAAAGTGGGCTTAATTCCAGTAACAAACATGTAGAACTCAATCAGTATGAAAATATCCACAGAATATGTTGAAACATTTGTCTCCTAAGAGACACACAAACACCCCAACTCACGCATGCACACATGCAGTTGGCATGCCCTGCAGGGGGCAGCAGTGACCAACCCACTCCTACTCCTCAGTGCCTGTGCATTAACTTTCCATCCCCTCCATCATGCATGCAGACAAACAAACACTCCTCTGGGGTTGTGGGCCCATAAAAAGTGATCTTATTAGCCGTCCATCCCACCCCTGAGCTCACTGCACCATCATCCTGCTCCCTCACCCTGTGCCAGCGTGGAGCGTGCACAGAACACAACCTGCTGTCATCTCTGCCACCAACATCCACCCACCTGCAAACACACACACACACACGATGCTGACTCGTGTAACAGCGCCCTGTGTGTTCAGCGTTGTGCATCCTGATCCTCTACCTCATTAAATAACACTCCAACACTGCCGACATGGCCTTCAGTTGCTAAATGCTCCCCCATCGCTCCTCTTAACCCTGCTCTCCTGTGTATAACTGAATGGATAACCAAGTGAGAAAAAAAAGAGAGGAACGGATAGGGGCAGATTCAATCCTAAGATTGAAGTTGCCACTTTATGCTAGTTGGTCCCAGGCGGACCCGTCAGGGAGACCTGCAAGGAAACAAGCGGGCCTTTACCGAGCGACGCCGATAGTTGTGCTCTTAGTTCGGGCTGTTCTAGAAACACTGTTCGCCGAGATGTCAAGTGTTTTATTGAGAGGTGTTTTTTAGACTCAAGGGATTGCTTATTTATTCAAGGCAGTTTCCAAAAGTACCCTTGTGTTTTATGTAAAACTCTGCTCAATCTTCTGTTCACTCAATTGAAATAGCATCTGGACCAGATTTATGGAGATTCTAAGCATCCACTGTTGTTCATTTGAGCAACAGCAATACAGAGCCAAATTATTAGATTGTACCGTACACGTATAAAAATATCTGCACCATAATAAATGTTTAAAGACATGCTTACACAGCTCAGTTGAAGATGTAGTACACAAAATAGGTAAAATTAGTAAGTTCCTGTTGGTTTGCTGAACCCAATGGTCAAAAAGTGAGCGTTTGAGCTTTTCAAAAAGCAACTAAAAACTAAAAACAGGTGTTTTTTATATTTGCTTTTGATTTATACTTTTAATGTGCTGTTGTTTAATGTTTTAGACTTCTTTTGTGCTGCATTTTGTGAAATATTTTGTGAAAGGCTTTAAATAAATACATTTTTTCATATGTAAAAATAAAGATAACAGCTCTATTGGTACTTCACAACAAAATAAAGAGGACTTTTTGATAAAAACCACATCAATGCATTTTGTCAGCACAAAAATCTGAAAATTTTAGATGAGTTTTTTTTCTTTTGCTGTTCATACTTAGAGTCCCAATTAATCTTTTCAAAATCTAATTTTCTTTCACTTTCAATAAATTTTTTTTTCAGAGAATTTATTTCAGAATCAATGTTAATATTTTCAGGAAGTCATATTTTTAATTGATTCAAGGGAAATTCTGCATTTCTCAAGTTTTCAGAGTTTTTCCAGACACGAGGAGCATAGAAACTAAATGGTGAATTTTATTATTAATTATTTTAAAAATTGTTTTTTAATTTAGAAGTTTCAATATGCTAAGATTAATATCCTTTTAAGCAAGTTGGGAAAGTCAAGATGTCGATTTGATGGCCTCTGATGCCCTCAGTGCAGGACAGATTTACTAAACTTGTAAAAAAGAAGCAGACTGCTGAAAGTGTTTTATACATTCAGGAGGTTGCAATACATTTCCATAGTTACACAGTAGCAAAATATAAGGTAACTAATGATTCTATCTGCCAGCTATTTTCTGAATAATAATTCAATTGTTCTTGCCTCTTTCATTGAGAGCTACTGTATGTCATGCAAGAATGTGACAATATGATAATTAAACATTATTTTGGCTTGCAAGTCTGAGAATGCCAACCAACAGGGAAGTAAAGAGGTAGCTGAATCATGCTTTGTGATTATTTTGCTGCAGGAGAGTTTGGTTTATTTCAAAAAACAGGAAATAACAAGAGAAGACCATAATGAGCCTCTGGATATTGTCCAAACAAAGGGAGCGAACAAGAAAATATACTGCTAAGAAAACATGTAGTCTAAGTCTTTGTTCCTGGTTAGTGTGAGTAAACTTCTCCAGTCCCTCAACACTAAATTAAAAGTAACAAATAAAGCATCCTCGATTTCTGTGTTAAGCACTTGTCCTATTGTGGTCAGTAATATTTCTCTTTTTGTCGTAGTTTGAAACCTAAAAATTGCTCCAAACCATAATTATTCTAATTGGGACAAATGGAAACTTTAAGATGAGAAAATATAGATACAGAAGTACAAACAATCCAAATTTAAAAATAATCTCTGAACATATTCTAACAAAATCTGAGCAAGCTAAAATATGAAGGATTTGTTTAATGAGTTGGTTTATTTTTATGGTGTAAATAAACCCTCGAGATGATGCCAAGAGGGAGCTCAACATGCGGAGAAACTATGAACCATTTTGTCAAATCTGAAGTCCAAGTGCTGTTGATGTGCTGCATTGACTGTCATTCGATTTTAGTGAAGCCATTTTAAACTGTTCTATGCTTTTATACATTTGTGCTATTTCTTATTTATGCTTTTAAATTACTTAAGAAAACACGTACACCCTCATTAAGGCACTGTGCAGAAAGAATCAGTGAACATCAAGTGATTGTATGGATTCAGATCTAAAATTTGGCTTTGCTCTGACCAGCTTCCCTTTTGGGAAAAAAAAATTTAAAATCCCCACAGCATGATGCTTCCACCACCACGTTTCACTGAAAGGCCATTCATATACATTTCCATTCACAATTATCCTCAACTTTAAATTGATCCATATAGGGTTGTGGTTAAACACGGACAAATTGTAGAAGACATTTTGCAAGTTATTGATTTATTCTCTGACAAGCCTGTCGCTGAATTCTTATTCGGTCATTCAATGTCCAAAAGAAGAAGAAAAAAGAAAAAAACAAATAAAAAAATGATAAACACAGAATAAAAGCTTGGGATTACATGCAATCAGACATGTGTTTCCTGTTTGACCTCATTTCATGACGCTAAAACTGTGAATTAGCAGCAAGAAGTTTATGTTGCCCCACTCGCAAAATAACACAATGATGATGAAGAGCGTGCCAGGTTCACTGCTGAGCTGCACTTCCTTTGATATTGTTGAACTGTTTTGTAGGGTTTTTATGACAGACTCTGAAAATGAAGACGTGCCTGGAGGAACAGATAATAAGTGATAAATCAGATCATATAGGAGCGGAGACGCGAGAGGCTGACAACACCGACTCTGAGAACATAAGCCTAGAAGCAAAACAGTAGACTGCAGCACATATGTGCATGGGTGTAAAAAGAGCCATTCATTTCAGAGTTAAAATTGCTTTTTTTTTTTTTCCTACTGACAATAAACTTCCTAAACTGTGCCTTACAGGTTGGAAATGCTGCAAGCATTTCTCATGTGTGGGAGATCTTTAGAAAAACGGCATCAAACTGCTCCTGTGCTTCTTCGTAACCGCAAGGACCTTGAGTGCGTGCGCCTATTAGAGCAAAAGTCTGATGGGATCCAAAATGAATTTGTACATGACGACTTTGTCAAACAGCCACATGCCTCCTACTATCCTCCCACCTAAACCTTCCCAGACGGGCAGACAGGTGGACGGCACGTGCAGGGTCTCGTATGGCTCTGGAGGGTGGGGGGCGGGTGGGCAATATTGATTCTAACGTCTACTGTACTTGGATAGAAGGGAGCGAAGGGGGCCAGCGGCGCTTTCCTTACAAGGCTAACTCTAGACCAATCTCATCGCACGTTCTCTCAGGGGATGTAGGCGTTTTCTTTCCCTTTTTTTATATTCTTCTTCTTTTCTTCTCCTCCCGCTCCCACTCCCATTCTCTCTTTCATTTTTATTCTGTTAAGAGGGAGGAGAAAAAAAACAAGGTCGAAAAAGGTTGTCCTCCCAGCAGTCAACAGAGAGAGGAGGGGGTACAGATAGCTCTCCAGAAGACAGGCCTGAGAGCAGAGATATCCCACAATGCAGCTGATAAGAAAGTGGGCCATATAACCTTTGGTTGGCACGTGACGGGAATGCAGACTGCGGACGGCATTGTGAAAAGAATAGAAAATGGGGAGGGAAGATGATGCTGCTGTTGCTGCTGCTGCTCTTGCTGCTGCTGCTGTTGCTGCTGATGCTGATGCTGCGGCTGCTGCTCTTGAAAGCGGAAGTCAAAACCAGGGAAGGAGGGAGGATGAGCTGGGAAAGCTGTGATAAGCAGAAGAAGATGTTAGCTGCCAGAGAGAGAAGCAGGAAGTGAAGGAGGGAAAATGGTTAAAGATTTAAATGTGGGAATAAACGAGGAAAATGTCTCAATATGCACTCCACAGTTTTCAGAGTTTTACATTTTAAATATTTTGAAAATTGCGTATTTATATGTTACTTTGTGTTGGTCTATCACATAACATGTTAATAAAACACCTTTTGAATTTGAGCAGCTTGTATATAAATGCAGCGGGTCTCAAATGTGCATAGGAATCTGTTAAAATGTCAAATGTTTTTGATGTAATAAAATGAGATTATCATGAATCAGTTTAAGAGATTTTACAGATGTAAAGTTGCATGTATGCACAACCAAATAGCAAAACAACAGGCTGTTTTTTGATAACATCTAAAAAAAAAAAAAAGTGCAATAGCTTGCAATTCCAGCTTTTAGTCATTTTAGATAGGAGTTTACCAGCATCCAGCAATATGATTTATCAAGTCAAGATAGAGAATAATTCACAGCCTTCTTCAGATGACTCCGGTGGGCTTCAGTCAGATTTAGTACTGGGCTCTGGACAAGTCATTGCAAAACTTTTCTTCTCACAAACTCTTTCTCATGTGAATTTGATTCATTGTGATGCTTAAAAATATATATTTTTTATTTATCTGGAAGATTTGAAGTCATAGCTGGCAGATATTTAGAGTTCCTTATATGTTTTCACCCACACCCATTAAAACATACTTCCAAGTGAAGAAAATATAACACAGAGCATGATGCATGATGAGTTTTTTTTTATTTTATTTTTTACAAGGAACGGATTTTTTCGTTTGGAAATGCTTCTCTACGTCCCTTCTTTTTGGCCCAGATATACACAAAATCCCTTAATTTCTATATTTGTAAGGTGACCTGTGGATCTTTTTCCTACTCTTCTCCTGACTGATTCATTTATAAAGAGATCTTTTTGTCATTCTTATTCTCTCTGTATACTATGGTTTCAACTGAAGGATGCAATGTTGGAAAAGTCAAATCTGGTCTGATTCAATGTATTCGATGGTAGATATCAACACTGAATGCTTCAATTGAATCACAAGTTATTTCAGCAAAGGTTTAGATTTAGGCCAGGTTATATATATATATAACCGGGTTCTAACATCTTTTTACATTTTTATCCCCTGCTGATTTAAATTGTGTAGTATAGATATATATAATTTTTTCTCATAAGGGCTTCCTTTTTAGCAGTGTTGTGTGATACGTTGGAAATCAAGCGCTGCCCTAAAGATGGAGATAAATCCATACAGTTTTCCTGTGCAGGCACATCACAGTGGATCATCTCCTCACAGCAGTGCTGCAGCAGCTCTCTTCCTGTCCATGTGCTAACACATATCAGCCTGATTTGCTCCGCTGTGGGAATAATTGACCCTGAACAATTATTACACTGAGTGGTCTCATTTTTCTTTGACTCACCATTCCGTGGCCATGCGTGCCAGAGATTCCCCCCATCCACCCACCCGCCTCCTCTGTCTTTTAAACCGAGGACTTGGTTGCAGTGGCACAACAGATCCCCTTCGAAGACGCTCCACAAATGAAGTTCTCCTCTCTGTCTCAGGAGACTCCATTGCCATTTGTTTTCATTATTTTGACAACCCATTTTAAGGAGCTCTCCTCTACAGCCTCCATTCGCCTCTCTCTTTCCAGTTCTTCCCCCACTTGCCCCCTCTTCCCCCCACCCATTTATTTGGAGCTCATCCTGAGCGAGGTGCAACGATGTGTTTCAGTCACAGCTCTCTGCCTCAGAAGACATAGGAAGGCGTGGGAGTGGGGGTTTGGGGAAGAGGGAGGGAGGAGGGGGATTGTGGTGCAGCACAGAGCCACTTCCTCACCTAGATAAATAGACACCTCCTATCTCTCCTTCCTTAGTCACTTCATCTCTTTGCTGAGAGTCCTGAGAGGTTTAGATTTGGTCAAAGTCAGCCCACCAGGTCTATTCCTGGGATTTATGCATTTTTTTGGGTGCCAGAACAAAATAAAGAGAGCTGAAGGAGTGAGGAATAAACACATTTCCTCAAATGCTGTCCATTTCTTGCTCGCCTTCCAGGAAATCTCTGCACATTCCTCTGTGGTCAAACCATTAACAAGCTGGAAATGGGTTGAATTTATGACATATAATAAGTTCAGGTAAATTTATTCCAAATGGCAACTGAACCTTGTTAAACTAATTTCCCACTGTGAACGTCCACTCAGTAGGAAATTAGACAAAAATAGACAATACACATTGCCTAACAAAGGCACTCATACTGTTGGAAATTTTACATAATTTTTCACATTACAGCCACAAACCTCAGTGTACTTTATTGGAACTATATCAGACAGACCGACACAAAATAGTGCATAATTATAAAGCGGTATGTAAAAGATACGTGATTTTCACATTTTTTATTTTATTTTTTTTTAATTGCAGCATGTATTTAAATTCAGCTCTTCTGAGATAAAACTTTCTGGAACTTTCTTTCTGTGCTATTATAGCTGTAAATCTTTTTGGGTGATATTTTTTGCATTTTCTTCTTTTCAAATAAACAGAAAAGCTACAGGGTCAGCCTGAGTGGAGAGCGTCTCTGAATACCATTTTTTAAATGTATTGCCCCAGATTCTTAGTTGGATTTAGGTTTTGACTTTAATTGATCCACAGCCATGCTGTTGTGTTCTGGATGAAGTTTGTTTTCCACCACCTCCAAGGCTTTGCATGTGGGCCAGTAACCGCAGTTCTGACCTTTGTTGTCCAAAACGCCCATTTCCACATTTGCTGTGTGCCGTACATTGCCACTTTTCCATACGAAATGTAGTTATGTAGTTTGGAAAAAGAAATTATCCTGTCAACAGATTATCCCGCCCTGCCAGTGGATCATAGCGGCTCCACCAAAGTTGCTATGGCCAATCGACTGTTTCTCTGATTAATGCTCACATTGTCTGTCAGTACAACTTGATGGCCATGGTTTTCAGTTGTGCCATGCTCTTTCCATTTGGAGATGATGATTAAAGAGCGCTCTGAGCGATGTTCAAAGCTTGGGAAATTATTTTATAACCTAGCCATGCTTTAATCTTTTCCACAACTTTATCCCTGGAATGTCTTCTGTTAGTCTTCGTGATTCTGTTTGTCACCAGTGTTCTCTAGCAAACCTCCGAGGCCGAGACAAAACAGCTGGATTTATGCTAAGATTAAGTTACACACGAGTGGGCTTTATTTATTCATTAAGTGACTTTTAGAGTCATTGGCAGCACCGGATTGAGACGTATTAAAGCAATGGAGGCTAAATACTGATGCATTTCAGCTTGGAAAAGCACACATCCCTTTCTGGACAATTATGCATTACTTTCAGTTGTTCTATCACATAAAAATCTGATAAATTATATTAACATTTGTTCTTGTAACATGACAAAATGAGGGAAAATAGAGGGGCCAAATTATAGACTCAAGCGAAACAATCTCTCGCTACACATTTGTTTCCCACCGTGTTCATGTTCAGGCTAATGCTTTCTTGTCAGTCCCTAAAATGACGTACCAGAATATCTTAAACAGACTGATTTGTATATTCCTGAATCAAAGACCTCCAACATCAACACTTCATCAAGGATAAACAAATCGACCTCTCTCCCTCTCATCTGATTTCACCTCCGCCGCATTTTGCATCCTGTTTCAAAGCTGGTCCTGATTTGCGTTCGGTTCCACTTCTGCTTTTCGAGCACACTAACGGAGCGATGCACGAACTGGAAAGGAAAAGTTGAAGTCTTGTGGGGGAACAGGCTGTTCACACATCTGGCAGACACTGCTATACAATCCAGCAAATCCTTTTTCCAGTGTGCATACGAGTGGAGGTTCTCACACAGGAGACCGTAGTGCAGGCATAGGAGAAGAGAGCAATTGGGTGTTAAATTTATATTACTTCTCCTGACCTGTGTTTAATGAATCACCATGATGACAACTCTCTGTGTCATTAAACTGTACTGTTGTTCATTTTGCCAGAAGATTTAGTGTTAATAAAATATTGGTTTAATCTGCAGAGCAGAGCGTTGGCCTTTAAGGAACTGTTATGATTATGATATTATGTTATGGATTTGGGTGCAATTAGCGCATGGCGCGATACCGAGGGATGCAGAAACAGCAGAAATGGCCTTCTATCCAGAGTGAAAACACAGGTAAACTCTTCATTTATCTCTGGCTTCATCTCTTTGTGCTTTTAGCAGCAAGCAGTGGGGGTTTTCTCGCTGAGTCAGCAAGCAAAAGCTTGCTCAGTCTATAATGTTTATGCAATTATTTTGACTTAGATTCCTTTGACCTCCTGTTCTTCCTTGGCACAACGTTTGGCTCTCTTCATTAAACATTTAGCTCATCACAAATTGTGCTTTTGGACTGTGTTGACAAAATGCTGTCTAAGCAGTTGCACATGCATTTTCTTATCAAATCCAAACAATACTTGCTAATGAGCATGCGATTTCTTTCTTTCTTTTTTTATTTTTCAGTGCACTGAAAGACCAAACACAGATTGCGAATGCAGCAACCAATCCTTCCAAATGCTATTTTGTTTATTAATTCTTTCTATCATCACTTATTATTGCCCGACTACCTAAAATAAACAGTGATCTCTGGTGCATGTATGGTGTTTTTATTTCTTCTCTTCTCTTTTCCTTTGCTTTTCTTTTTTTACATTTTCTCTGCAAACAAAGTTGGTCTAGAGCACATTGCTGATATACATAATATTTTCTTTTTAAGAAAAAAAATATTGTTGCAATAATTTAAAGACAATTTCCAATCAAGACTTAGAAAGAATGGTTGACTTTGCAAAGTGGAAATATACTGATTTGGGATCAATTCCATTGATTTCAAAATGATTTGAAAGAAATAAATAGAGCTCAATTACTATGTTGTCAGTAGTGGAGATGTGAGGAAATTCTGCTCCAGCTACACAGCTCCAGTTTGTTCTCAGGCTGCAGGATACAGGTATGCAAAGAGGAAAAAGAATACAGATTATTGAGATAGCATCATATATGAGGATTGTAGCTAATAAAAGACTGTTGTAAATTCACATTAAAATGCGTTCAATACCCCTTTGTTTTGTAAAATAAACACTACGCCCCTCATTTCCTGACACTTTAGCAGAAGGAGTTTGCTCACTAGCGTGACATAATAGAAGTAACCCAAAAGAAACGAAGCACCATGGGAGCAGGGTGGTTCTCATTCAGTGGAAGTACGTTCTAGCTCAAACTTTGGAACAAAAATATTAATGATGATTCTGTCTGGCAAGATGGGGATTTTCTGAAGCTAAAAGTCGTTCAAGCCTTTCATTCTGCATGCGGTGTGGCTGAGGTGAGTGTGATGTACTGTATATATATTTCAATATGTTGACACCGTTTCATGATCCATTCCTGTAGCTGGTGAGAAGTGCATGAACCTCCCAGCTGTGCTTGTGAGAGTTGTAGTGAGTTTTTCAGACTGCAGGTAAGAGGCAGCATTTATCACTCAGGCTGTCAAACAACAATGTTGGTACAACATTCACTGCCACCAGAGTTTGGAAAGTTTCGGATCATTTAGCCGTTGTGCCTAAACAGTGACCACTTTTATGTTTTATGTTTTTCATATAAGGGCTTATGTGACCGTAGACCCACATCTGTTGCATGAAGGTTTAACATTAAGGATCCTGGGAAAGTCTGTTCTCCGGGTTTGTAGATGTGAATATGCATCCAAGCATTAATTGTTAAAAGAAAAATAAAGATTATATATATATATATATATATATATATATATATATATATATAGTAGTTAATCAGTTTCCCTTATTGTATTTTAACCAAAAGTTCTCTGATCAAAGTTATTCCCACATTTTATTTAGATAGATAGTTAGATAGGTTATTCGGTCCTGAGATGTTTCAAACTTATGACATTATTTATAACCTAAACCTCCTTTAAACTTTATCTTAAACTTATCTCATTATTTGTTCACTAAGGTTCTCCAACAAACCGCTGAGACCTTTTGCTCAACAACTGAATTTAATATTAAGTTTAAATTTTAAACAAGTTCCTCTACATACCTTCTAGGTTAAGTTTGCATCTGGCTGCTGGTTATGTGATTCAGAGGAGTCAGAGTAATTATGCATGCCACTCTTTTGAAAATTTTATTTGTACAAATGTTGAAAACCATATGTGTCTTGAATTTCCCTCCAGGATGTGGCTGTAATGTAGTCTGAATACTTTTGCAAAGCACAGTAGGAATTGTATCAGAAAATCTCAAGGAACCATTTTGGTAATATAAAACAAAGTTTATTACATTCTTGGAGTGAAGAGAATATTAAACCCAAGTAGGGAAAAGATAATCTGTCTGACAGTGAAGAACATGCAACTTTTGACTCTGAAGACAAGGAAAGGGAGGAAAAAGGAGTCGGGGGGGGGGGGGGGGGGGGGGTGGGAGAGGCCGATGGCGACAACAGGAATAGTTTACCACCAGCGTTCCTTAGCTCGGCAATGATCGCCAGTGAAGCAGAAAAGTGAATTACCCTTCTACTCCGGCACTTCTTAATCTAATATCTCCGATGAGTGGCTTTAGCTGGGGATTGGACCGGGGGAGATCACATTCGTGCTGTGTCACAAAACATTAGACACTGTCGCTGCTATTCATTTCTTTATGGTAATACCGAGGTGCACCTCTTACTCTGTTCGCCGAAGGGACGTCTCACTACAGTTTTTCTATTTTCAAGATTATATTGGGAGAATTATCATCCACTGATGTATATTTAGCTTCCTTTCTGCCTAACCTGGGAGGAATATGTAGTGGCTGATTGAATAAAAAGAGATGGGTTTCAATTTCTCATCTATTTGCCCTATTTTTTCTTAGGTATCCCCTTGAAAGAACCAGTGCTCTGGGGTAATAGAAGAACATAAGGGGAAATGAAATAAAATGGATTTCATTGTTAGTTACCATGCTTCTCTTTCTTTTGTTTTTTGACTGATAAAGTCAAAACACTGGCAAGATGCCAACAATTTAAATGATGATTGCACAAAAGAGAGATGGTTAATTGGTCTTTGCCCTCTGGAGTTCAGATACAAAAAGCTTTGTGAGTTTTAATTATCAGGAGTCGATGTAACCAAGCGATGCTCTAGGATCCTACAGAGCCTGGAAAAGTTTGGAATTTGATTTAGGTCGTTTTAAACCAAATCCGGATAAAAAGAGAGAAAAAAAGAGGCGCACGCAGCTGTGTAAATCAATCAATCAATCAATCAATCCATCCGTCCATCCATCCATAAAGCATCACTGATGAAGAACTTGTTAGTAACTTCATAGCAAAGTTCTACATCAGTGCTTTACAAACTGGCCCAGAACCGCCAGAAAAACTTTAATTCAACAGAGAAAGTTTAATTTTGAAATGAAACATACTTCTCCTCGGCTTGTAGGACACCAGCATGTCCTGATGGGTCTGTGACGAGTTGTGACCTTTCTCAATGCAAACTGGTAAGTTGTGCTGTAGATGCACTTGATAGTGCTTCATAATCTGACCCCTCGCCTCCTCCCCCTCTCCCACGCCCCTCACTCTTTCCCCCATAGCGAGGAAATTGGCAGGCAAACAGCTGCTTGGTCTAAGCGGGCCGCATATCAATGGCTCTAATTAATTGGATTAATGGAGAGGGTTCTGGGATTTGGGGAGAGACTGAAGGAAGCGTTTCAGCGGAAACAGAATTGCCATCCCTGAGGGCATGGGAGGGGGGTCGTGAGGGGAGCTGGGGAGGGGGCACATGGCTGAATATGGATGAGGAAAAATTGAGTTAAAACAGAGGAGACTGCAGCATTCATTAGACCGCCCACCCTCTGAAGTAGCTGCTTAATATGCACGCTATTACTATGCAAATCAGCGATAATGAAACGCAGAGGATTTTTTTTAATCAGAGGAAGAACAAGCAGATGTTGGGAGGGCTTAAAAAGAAGTGTCACGAGTGGTTATATATGTGCATGGGCGTGTGTGTGTGTGTGTGTGTGTAGGTGTGTGTGTGTGTGTGTGTGTGTGTGAAACTGTGAGTATGAACATAACCAGACCTGCAAGGTGTTGAGTCTTCCCCCTGAAAGGAAAGGAAATAATGCATCAGGTCTTTAATATAGTAACATCTTTTCTGCTCCAACTCAGCAACAACAGAACTATCTGGCAGCCTGACTAAAACTGATTAGTGCTCTCTGCAGGAGTTGCATTAAGAAATCAGAATTAAGAACAGGTTATTTATTGGAGAGATTTGAGTGGGTACCTTGGGGAGAGATAAAGCTTGATGGACTCATACTGAATCAATCTCTGCACTGCCTACAGTGATATGGCAAATCCCTGAAGCAATCCTTCCCAACTGGAGAGTCAACATTGGGATACACCAGCTGTGCTGAATGATCTAGCCCTGTTGGCAACAGAGTGGAGTGGTGTATGTGTGGATGCGCAAGCGCACGTGTGTGCTGGTGAGCGTGCATGTGTGCTCAGCGGACTGCACAATGAACTGAAAATGATGCGCTGTGTTTGTGGCATCACATATATGTCAGTGAGAGTACGTACGGTCGGGTAAAGACTCCTGCGCAGAGAGCTTCTTCCCTGTAAGTGGCTCCCCGTGGCTCGGTGCTCTCACAATTTAATCAAGGCGTTTCTCTGTAGGCCCGTTACATTAAGTGTTCTCTCAGCACAAGTGGAGGAATCAGGCAGACTAGATGAAGCCATCGATCATCGGGCAGCTGCCTTTTTAGCAGCAGCTGCCCTGAAGCGCTGAGCGGGGGCAAGGTGTTGGGCGGGCAGAGTCCGCGTGGAAGAGCCCTGTTTGCGATTCGTACGAGCCACTCAAGGGTTTCATTTCCTTCCAGTCGGATAACGCGTCCTTTGATGTTAATTAAGACAAATTAAACAGTGCACAAGTTTATTTGATCTCAGTGGGGATTGATTGTCTGAGCTGTGAGGGTTGCTGCAGACTAGAATGCAAACATTTGGCCTCTGTTAAAAATATTACTGCTGGATGTTTATAAAAAGGGATATTATTTTTACCTTTTGCAATGCATATATATATATATATATATATATATATATATATATATATATGTGTGTGTGTGTGTGTGTTCTTGGAGGCAGAACAGCCAAAATGAGAGAAACTAGGCAAATTGTTGTGGGTCTTAATATATTGTTGTCATTTGGTGGAAATGTCAAGTGAGTCCTCCCTTGGATAGAATATTACAGGAGTGAATCTCCATCCACTTTGACTCCCTATGGCACCGTAATAACAACAATCTAATGACACACAATACATCAGATGCTCTGAAGTCCTGCTATCCCGGAGCCAGGAATTTGATCTTAGACTTGATAATGAGAATGGTGATGATGATGAGATGTCTGAGTGATGATGATGATAGTGTTCCTTGTTAGTGTGTCTCAGTCCTAATTATGGAAGGTTGTTACGAAGCTGGATTTAAGAGTCACCGTAGGTAGACCAGGCAGACTCGGACAGGTCTCACTGATTAACAACAGCAGCTAAATAAAATCCATTTCAGCCGCGCAGCCACACTAATATGAAGGGTTATTTTGCACCCCTGTAACTTGTTGCTGGAAGAAATTACCTTGGGGCTGTGTATATTTAATTGGTGTAAAGCTGTTCATTATCAATATTGGGCCACTAGCAATGTTTATTAAGATGATCGAATACCTGTGAAATGTTTATTTGCATATAGTTTGTGTTTGAAGAGAAGAACATAGCAATAATTGAGGACATTTGCCTAGCCTTGCAAAAGTATTTGAACATTCAAGTGGTAAAATTTGGACCCATTAAATACAGAGTTCTTTTAAAAGAAATATTTACATAATTTTGTATTTGTTTTCTTTTTCAGTGAAAGGGGTTTAATTCGTAAACACTAAATTTAAACCAAACAATCTTGACTTAAAATATATATAGATATAGATTTGCATAGTGAACAGAAAAAGCAGAGGTACATTAGTATTTCTGCAGTTAGATTGGTGAAACACTTCATCACTGATGATTAAAGCTGAATTTTGAAGCTAAGGCTACAACCCACTCAGCATGGATCCCCTTCAGCAGGCTTCTAATGATGAGTTTAAAACCTACTATCTGTGATTGTAATGTGCAGTTGCAGTGCTCACTTTTATTATTTCCTTTCATGCATCAGTTATCTCAAAAAAGATTAAACTCTTTAGCCCACTAAACAACAGTGTATAAACATAAAATAACATCCCAAGCTCACCTGATTTCTGCTCCCGAACCCCTGGAGCATTCTGAGAGCAAATTTGTAGCACTTATTTTCTTCCTTTTTTTGTGAAAAGTTTGTCAGCCCTATTATAATAGTTTGAAACTGAACAAACTTAACACAATTTTTTTAAATGTACCAGTTAGTAGATTTTTTTTTAATCTAAGGTCTAAAGCGTTTCTTTATCGCTGGAGTCCACAGTACTGCGATAGACTCCGATTTCACAGTTTGTAATATATCAGACTTACGATGTTTTTCTCCTTTGTTGTGGTTATTACAGCATGTTGTCATGCCATTCTTGTGGTTTAAGGGATAGTTAAGGGCTTTTAAAGCGAAGTTCGATTGAAAGGTTAAAAGCAGTTAATATTTTCCCTGTCGTAAAAAAAAAAATAACTCTCTTGATGTCTTCATTTACTATAGATCAATATTAGTTGGACTTCGTATTTTATGGTTCTTGGTGTAATTGTAAAGCACTTTGGTCAACTGTGATTGTTTTAAATGTGCAGTGCAAATAAATCTGACAATGAGATTGACATTATCAAAGAGGAGGCAAGGCCAAACATCTAAACATGTCTAGGAAATTTCAAAAGCAAGTTATTGCAATGCACAACCACAATCTGCACTCCCTACTGAGACACAGTTTTGGTTGGTGGAGCTTTTTGTGTCCTATGTGACACACACTCTACCTCTACCAAATGGGTAGAGTGTTTGTGCTGACCCAAACAGTCAAGGTCAAAGAAGGTAAAGCCTGCCATGCTCTGTGGCTCCACAGGTACACCTGCATGGGGATTCTTGTACATGATGTGTGACATGAAGGTGAGCTGGAGAAAGAGGAAGCGGCTCATGAGGTCAGTTTTGTACTTAAATATTGGGATGCTATTATTCACATTTTCACTGTTGCTGCTTTTAAATCTTACAAACTGCGTAGCTGCTGATGAAAAATAATGCTTCATCCTAGAGGTCATACTTTCTGCCATTAGTGGACCTAAAGTCCACATCACTGTCTTTTGCTTTGTCTTCTCTGACCTTAGAGTAGCTGAAATGACAGAGAGGAAGTGCTAAAAAGAGATTTCTGCAAAAATACATAACAGTATTTTATGATTTATACTAAAATGTGTTTCTATTTATTTGTCTGAAGTACATTTTTGATTTTGACTGTCATTTTAATACATTTAGATTAATTTAGACTTAGAATTATTTTTATTGTCATTGCACAAAGAAACATAAGTAAAATTGGCAATGAAATGTCCTCGCTTGGCCACTGGAGCACACATAAAAACACAAGTGTGCCTATAATTAAATAATATACAAATAATAATTACTATTTTCAAACAGTCTCAGACAGTCTTCATGATGGGATTGTTGAGCAATCTGATGGCCAGTAGGAGACAACTATTTCTGAATCTGGCTGTACTGCAGCAGACGCTACAGGCTGATTATTTCCCAATATGCATGGCAAGAAAGGAAACCCAGTGACAGCAGCTTTAGATTCACATCATCTAAAGTAAAACTCACAGCTGCAGTTACAGTTTTTCAGGGTGTTTTAAACACAGAATCAGACTGGATGTGTGTCTGTGCATGCTTGGTGTGGATTTATTTTTTGTTTGCATCTGGCCTTGGCATAAAGCGGCCGGGAGCTCTGGTCAAGTAAGGCGCTGGTTGATGTCAAGTAGCCAGTGGGCACATGGCTCAGTCGCATCAGATTGCTGTCACGCGTGTCCTTTGGCTCTCCTATCTGACGTACTCAGTCTCTTGTCTCTGCTTCCCAACCCTGCCTCTTTTCTTTCATAACACCGGCCTAGTTGTCCACTGCTGCATGCCCAGATGTGGATTTGTGTATTGGTAACACTTTAAAAACCAATTCAGCACTCATTTTGAAATTACCCGACCAATTACTGTTGGTGTAATATCCAACTAATTCCACACAGTCACATAGAAAACCTGTCACTGAGAGAATCGTTGTGAACGATGTGCAGGTGGCTCACAGTTTTAATTTCACACAAGCCAGAGTCTATTTGCTTCCAGTTGAGCGTTTTTTTTTTGTTTTTTTTTCTGCATGGGAAAAGCATGGGGCTCCTTGATATCTATTCTGCTTCAATTAGCAACAGATGCCTCCTTGCAGTGCGCTAACCCTAATTGTACGTGATGAGCAATGCTAATCGTCCTGGTGCTGCCTGACCTTGCTACAGCTGTGAGGGGGAACTTTTCCCAGATACCAAGCAAAGGCACACGCACGCACACACACACACACTAGGCTTCTCAATATTTAAAATCGAGGGTGGCTGGGGGCACTACGAATGGGGCAAGTTTGGTGACCGCAAATTAGCTGTTGTAATTGCATATCCCTCCCTGCACCCATAATTTTTCAAGCCTGTTTGGTGCAGTGAGGAGAGTTTGTTTGTTTTGGTGTCAGGGCGGTTTAGACTCAAAATGAGGACCTCCGGTGCACATGTGGACCCTTGAGGAAATAGGCAGTGTGGCAGCTTTAAATAGTCCCACACAGTGTGGCTCAGAGGGGAAGACTACAAGCAACAGTGGAAGCACAAACTATATTAAGGAACACAAACAATAAGCATTTTTTCTCGTTTTCATGGATCCTTGGAATGAGTGCAAACATACAAGACAAAAACAAGACAACTGGAGCCTCTGACAACGTGTCCACCACAGCCATGGCATTATAGATATCTTATAATGCCTTGAATTTTCTTTGACCAGTTCAGGGTAAGCAAAAAACAATGTACTAATTGTGTGTGCATATCATGTTGCACAGCATACTATTTTTCTTCCTTTGTTGTTGCACCTTTGGGTAATTATAACAGTATATTGCAACAAACTTCAATTTATTTTATTGGAATTTTCTGTGACAAAATTAGTAAAGTAGAACTGTAAAATGTAAAACTTAACAGTTTTGAATGATTTTTTTTTAACATATAATCTGAAAAGTGTACCATATACAATATTGGTATTTAATCATCTTTACACTGATGCCCCAAAACAAGTGTACACAAATATCCACACAGTTCAGTTGGCTTCAGAAGTCACCTTTATTACAAACAAAGTCCACATGTGTGTAATTTGAGATCAGTATCAAGTCAACGATTGTGTGAAGGCTAAACAGCAAACACCATCATGAAAACTAAGGAACACAGCAGACAGGTCAGGGCATGTGGGAAATTTAAAACTGGGTTTGGTTTAACGATATACAAAATATTTTATCTCTTTAAGCACTGTTAAATCCCCCATTTAAGCAAGGAAAACATAGTATGAGAAAACCACAAACCTTCCAAAACATGCCTGCTCATTTTACTTGACAATTATTTGAAAGAAGCAACCAACTGGAAGTTGGTAGAGAACCTGTTTACCAACCATACTGGAAACACAGCAAGCATCACGAAGAAGGTCCTATTGTCACCAGACCAAATATTAATTCTTTTGCCTCTTTGCAAAGATGGTTTCTGTGGCAGGAGCATCATGCTGCTGGGATGTTTTTGTTCAGCAGGGAAGCAGGTCAAGGAGGATGGATGGAGGGAAAAGGAGGACAAACCTGTTGAGTCTCAGCAAAAGACTTGGAACTGGGATGGAGATCCACCTTCCAGCAGGACAGCAACCCCAGTCATAAATTAATGGATCAAAGCATATAAATGTAAAAATTAAAATCAAAAATCTCTGTTCAAAAATCCTTTCCATCCAGTCTGACTGAGCTTGCGCCACTTTTCAAAAAGACCAAATGGGCAAAAATTGAAGTGTTTACATGTGGAAAGCAGGCAGGATCATATCTCAAAAGAATCGATGTGTAGTTGTTTTGTTTCACAAAGTAAAACAAATTTGGAAAACATGTGGTTTTCTTTCTACTTCGCAATCAAGCACTACTTTCTGTTAGTCTATCACATAAAATTCCAAAGGCATACAGTAAAGATTGTATTTGTAACATGTCAAACGGTTTAAGGGGTATGAATACATTTGCAAAGCACTGTATGATAATTTAACGGCATGTTCTTGAGGGTTTTACTCTAAATGTAGTTAGTGCTCAGTCTTAAACGCGTACAAGTGCATAAAGACCCCAAAGCAAAGTTCTCATGTTTATCTGGCACAATCGGATGTTTGTGGACCACCAGGCAAAGGAGCGTAGCAGAGCTAGACTTACTGAAAAGTCTTTTTTTTTCTTATTTACCAAAGACAATGACTTACAGATGATGTTGCTCTCCTCAAAAATGTGCAAGCTAGCAAGCAACCAAACCAGCATAAATCACATTAATTAGCTGTGCAGCTGTAGCGTGGTCCTGTTGATGCCTCAGTGGCTTCTGCAAGATAAGAAATCCTTTTGCCGTAGTGTAAACACAAACAGCAAATCAAGATTGAACAACAAAGAGCAATTAGAGCTTTGGGGTAATAATTTAGATTAATTATACTCGTGAGTATCTGAAAGTAAACATTTGATTCCTATCTTTGTCAGAGATGCTAAATTAATAAGTAAATCCTATTTATCCAGGGTTTTAACTGTGATTAAATCTTTCTTTTCTCTAAACTGTGAACCAAGACTCCGCAGACAGACAGTGAGAATCAGCACTGTTGAGCATATTTGATTGGTTTGCTTGCAGACAAATTGATATTTACACACACATAAATTGCAGCAAATGAGAAGTCTGACCTCAAGAGGCCTCTGTGCTGCAACTAAACAACTTCATTCCGTATAATCGGACACAACAACCAAATTAAGACAACTCAACTGTATATGGCGTCACACAAAACTTAGTAAGTCCTTTTGTGTGAATCATGTCAATAATTCCCCTCCCCAGATTACATGTTCTGCAAGAAAATTCCAATTTTGCAAATAATTCAAGAGGCTCAAAAATATCAGAGTATATCTATGTTACTGAACCTTATAATTACATTTTGACTAGAAGATTTTTTTTATGAAAGTTTGTGCCAGCTACAGAGGGATCATAATTCTGTGTACCGCAAGTTAATTTGCAATTATGCCTACTTCAGATTTAGAATAATAAATCTATTTTATTTACTGTTAGAAAATTTCATTATCTTCAATGACTCAAGATTTAGTAAAAGCTCAATTTTTAATTTATTTTTTTTAATCTGTGGGCCAGGGAAGAGTAAGAAAGAGTGTTGTAGCTTTCCACAAAGCAGATTAGGAATAAAGTCAGACTAAGTGAAATATTATGAAACTGCGAATGTTGAACTCTGCCCTGTACATTCCTGTATTTTCATAAATACAGCATCGTAAAAGAGTTGTGACTATCACAATTTGTCACCTTTTAACCACAGGTTCAGCTTCTTCTTTGGAATTTTATGGAATAGATCAATAAAGTAGCAATGAATTGTGAAGGACGGTAAAAGGAGAACTGGATTTTTCAAATAATAACCTGAAATATTTTTGTCTTCAGTGCCTTTGATGCTATTTGGAACCACCTTTCTCTATCGTTACAGTTCCAAGCAGTGACTATTACCCCACCTGAAGTTTGGGTCTCTCTGCATCTCCACCCAGCATAACCATAGGCCTCTTGGCTGCTTCTCTGATTAATGCTCTCATCGTTTGTCCTGTCAGTTTAGGTGCAATGAAATCCAAAATGTTTCTGGCACAACTTCACTGACTCCCAACGTGCATGGAGATTGTCAAATATGTGCCTAAAGGTGAAGACTCCAGCAACAGCTCATCAGGGTCATGTGACCCATGACCCTGACAAAGCTGAAACGCATTGATCTACCAATAAAGTTGTTTCTGTCGGATGTTCAGAGTTTCAAATATTGTTTCAAAACCTTCTCCACAACTTTATCCCTGACCTGATGCTGTTTGTTTTTTAATGTTCTCGAGAAAGTCTTTGGGGCTTCTGTAGAACAGTTAGACTCACACAGAGATTATATTATGCAGTGGACGACATTTAATTGCATCACACTGAAGGGGCATTAATACATAATCAGCATTCAGAGTTCTTTCTGTTATTTCTTTGTTAAAAAACAAGTTAAAACCATTTATTATGCTCTTTGAGTCATTCTATCATTTAAAATCCTAACAAATTACATTGAAGGTTTTGGCTTTAACTTGACAAAATAAACGACAAAAGGGGTTTCATAACTTTTAAGGGACTGTATGTCTGCTTTACTTTAAGATCAATTTAAATTAGGTAAACTTTTTCTTTAGAGACCTTATGTCAGTTGAAGTTTGTAAGCTGTGCTCAAAGATTTCTAGCAAAAGCAGAAATACCAAAGCAATGACTGCTTCAACAAAGCACTTGCCAACAACCACAAAACAAGATTTAAAAAATATATTTAATCATTTATCTATTCAAGCAAGTGGGTACCACCCATATAACAGAATGTTCTCCTTCAGTAATACTTATTTTTTATGTACTCTGTTTCTTGGTTAGAGCAGGTTTGTAACTCTTAATCAAGAGATGTTTTTCAGATTTGACCAAGAACTAAATCTAAGCATGAACTCCACCTGATCTGCAGAAATCTTCATGCTGGCAGAAAGGTAAGTTGCAGTTACCATTGGAGTTGTTTTTTATTTTTTTATTTTTTTACACAGAAGCAGGGTTTCAGCTGAGGGCTTACATGCTCTTGCTTGTTTTTAGAGCTAAGTGAAGCCTGGGCATACACTGTTCATGACCACATCCTTTGTCCACCACAGCTGACGACCACTGTGACCACTGCTGGTCAGAGCTCTAACCAGCATGGTCACGGAAAATTCCCAGTGGTCAGAGTCCTCTTACGTTCCATTGCGCGATGCAGAAAAAAACACATTTTACTGTTTAGAAAAGATAGCTATGTGAATAACAGAAGACTGCAATATACTGTATATATACTGTATATGTATATATATTAGTCGGACTCAATTGTTAGAAACGAGACTACAGAAAGCTGCAGTTGAAAGTTTTTGTGAAAGATTTACAAAACAAGAGAGGGTGGTAACTCTGTTAATCTGGGTTTGGCCTTTCAACAAATGAGGGTAATATAATTATGTAATTGTATCCTCAATCAGTTCCATGTGCTTGCAGGAATGCTGAATCACCAAATCAGAAAGGGTTCACTGCTGGGACATTGGAACTGTTTTCTGAAACCATTATCAGTTTTGATATGGTGGTGTCCCATGCCGGGTCGGGCCGTCCAGACCAAGACTGCTGATTGGACTGACTCATTACAACTCATTTAACGGGACTCAAACAGAAGCAGATGCCAGAAAACCGTTATTTACGACTGCTCTAGTTGTTTATGCACAATTCTGATTTTTGAAGTATAAAATCTGAATTAGCTGTTGTTAGTTAAGAACTAAGGAAATTTGCCTGTCAATATAAAATAAATGAAATAGTTTGTGGGCTTTCAGGGATGATCACTAAAGCCTCCAGCAGCAGCGCAGCTCATCCCTTTCAGTTGTTCTCACACTGACAGATTGCAACATCAAACTTAAAGGAATTGGTGCCAACTATGAACTGGAAATTAAATTATATATAGCTTATGTTGTTTTTGTGACTCATAAATCATTACATTATAATACCACTTTTCTTTAGCATTACAGCTATAACTCTCTAATACTTGCTCTTACAGACATTGTTTTTCCTCCTTTGTCTTCTTTGCAAAATTGCTCAAGTTCGGTCACGTTGGGTGGAATAATTAATTATCATTTCTGATATTTGACTAGACCATTTGAACACATTATTATGTTTCTTTGATCTAAATTTTTTCATTGTACCATCACCATGGTGTGTTCTGTGTGATGTAGAGTTTGGTTTTCTGGCTGAAATAGTCATTTGGAAAAAAAAAAAAACAATCAGATGAGCAGAACTAGAGAAAAAATAATAGTAAGTAAAACAATGAGGAAAGGATTTTGAATACTTTATATCTCAGGGACAACTAGGTTGAAAAACGGAACTGACTTGTTGATTAAAAACTCTATTCTTTGTTTTCAATTCTATTTTTCTTCGCCTCCTTTGAGCAGACAGTGATAAACCAGCACACTATCGCCCTCTATGAGGCTTAGTGAATACTGCACATCTCTGGGTGGAACACTGTGGTTCAGCCACAATTTAAATAGCATGAATAGAAACAAGTTTATCTTCAAGGCCGAACGGGCTTACATGCGAGGAGATTGACAGGTTTGTAAAGCTCTTAAAAGGGCTAAGTGTGTTCAGACTGTTATTTGTGACAATGTAATATATACTGTATATATATATATATATATATATATATATATATATATATATATATATATATATAATTTTTCTGCTTTACAATTATGTGCCTCTTTTTGTTTGTCATGTCAAAAATTAAATAAATAAGACACTAAAGATCTATCACCGCACACAGAGGAGTAATTTCTCTACATTAGAAAAACACTTTATTTCGATATATACTTTTTAAAAATGCAATGGCATGCCAAAACATAGAAACAGAAAAATAAATTGCAGATTTCTAAGTGTTTTATCTTGAATAAGAAACCTTTATGAAGTGGGAGAGTGAATAAGACAGGGTTACGGCTGAATACGACCCATGAGTAAGCAGAGAGAGTTTCTAAAGAGGAACAACCTGGTAAGAACCAATTCTTACCTGAGAATGTCCTAAAAAAGAAATTTGATTTTTTTTTTTTTCTGGGATTTTTTTCTAGGTGATCAGTTGTAACTTTCTCCAAATACAAAGTTATTTGGAAAATACATCAATAGTATTAGTCTTTAAGGGTTACTTGATGTTTTTTTTTTTTTACCTGCAACAGTAGAAGGAGGGACTGGATATTCCTGAGTTGGTATGCTTTTTCATATTTCTGCCATATTGTACTTAACAAAAAATTTCTTGCACAAGCAGTGAATAGACAGTAGTTGGTAGTGTACTGTATGATGCACTAGTGTCCACTTTAGTGGTCTGTGTGCATTTATAACCTAAAATTCCACAAGAAACACGAAATAATTGCTTTTTTGACAGCTGTCCACTGCAATGACCGCTATGCATCAGAGTTAAAAGAAAACATAAACCTTGATCACATAAAACCCATTTGTTATAAAGTTCTAAATTAATGAATACATGCACTGACTTTAGTGAAGATTTAGGATTCAGGATTAGTGTATAGTTTTTTATATAGCTCACAACCTGAGTTGACTTTGATGTAAGAAGACGGTGAGACTAAAGTAATGCTAAAACAATGTTGTTCCAATCAGAATTTAAACAAAGAGTTTATGTCAGTCTTATTTTAGGTATGACATTAAGTGCATGTTAAGTAGTGAGCTTGTGTTGTATGGAGAATCAATCTCTGCTGGCCAATCTCTGAGCTCGGCAAATTATTCCCCTACCGGCATGCCACAAGTCTATTACGGAAGCACTGCTCTGAACCATAACAAAAAATGTGATACAGATATGATTTACAGTGTCTCATAACAGTAATTAATAAAGGCCTTAATGATGTTAAGTGTAGCAAAGCTTCTAACACCCTTTGTATAATTCATGACCCCTATGTTGTCATTCTTCTTCTGCTGGTGACATTCTCTCCAGTGGTAATATTTTCTGTGTTGAGGAAAAAAGTTGCAGTTGCCACAGAGATGGAGCAGGAAGAAAAAAAAAACATCTTTCTTTGGAAAGCAGGAGAGAAACTGATTAATGCTTAAGACAACCCACCCGAGCCAGGCGGCTTGGAGTGCCTATTTTCCTGTTGCGTCTCCCATTTCTCTTCTTTGCTCGTTCTTTTTTGCTTTTGTCTTCGAGGCACAAGCAGCAACATGTGCTTCAGGGCATGCTCAAACAGATGCTAAATTAAGACAGATTTTTAGCAAATATCCTGCTAATTCCCAGGCTTAGGATACCCTAGTGATAATCACCAACTTATTTGCTTTTCGCCTAAACATGCACAAAATACTAATCTGGGTCTGAACCTAAAGAAATATTTTTAAAAAGTGATCCCATCACGCCAGCGATTGGTGTAGCAATTTTCTAAAAGTGGCTTCTTTGAGTTGTGTCAGTGGTGTTGCCTGTGCTCTAAAAATGTCAGTCACACTGAAAAGGTTAACCCCGGCCCATATGAGCGGGCTGATGGAACGTAACACAAATAAGACGGACTGTATCTGATCCCAGCTCAGCATGTTGTAAGACCATCCCATTCCAATCTCGCCTCTCTCTGTCACCTCATTAAAAATACAAAGAGGGTAAAGAAGGGCCAGTCCTGAGCAATCTCCATTAAAGCTGCCAGTGAATGTGGTAGCGTTAATGTCATTTAATGCTGTTTCATCTGAAAAGCCACATTAAAGTCAGATTTAGTAATCTGGGTTTGCCCATGCTCGTCTCTATGATGTCATTATGCTAAACTGACCTTTATAGCCAGATTAGGAGTGGTGCAGGGAGTAGAGAAAGGCTTTGGACGGGGAATTAACAAGAAATGAAAAATAGCATATTTAGCATATGGATGATGAAGGATTCAGCTGCATTTTCAACCTAAGTGCCATTGATTGCAAGTCAGAATGAAAGTGACAAAATGCCCCCATGTGGTTTTCCATCAGCTCATTCCATATCTTTAAATGAATTTTCAGCTATTTCAGGAATTTCTCTCGTCAAACATGGCTCATGTTTCACTTTGTAAAGCTTCACCAAAAGAGATAGTGAATACTATTTTTTGGATGTTATCCTGTATCCAAAAATGATTCCTGTATTTCTTTTTTTTTTTTTTTTTTTTTTACATTACTTGATCAATATAGGCGGCTGCTGCACACAGTCAGCTAAGGAAGTAATGCACACTCAGCAGTCTCCTACCTCCAAACTCATAATCTCTTACATACTCTCTCTGTCTTTTACTCCAAATTCCAGGCGGTATAAATTTAGACACTTGAAAGGTTCTTGCAAAACAATAATACACCCAGTGCTGAGTGGTGTGGGGTGGCAGTGGAAAAAGTAGTTGTCTTGCAGTTGAAAAGTGTGGGTTCGATTTCATCCTCCTCTATTGTGTTTTAGAGTCTGACTGGCTGAATATTACTCTTTGCACTTACTGACTACTCAGTAAGTGCAAATAAATTGACTCCAATTATCATTTTAAATCTTCTGTTCTCCCAACAATGCATTGCTTATCTAGTCATGTTCAGAGGAACCATTACCTGGAAAGATCCCCCATCTCACACCCGATGTTTTAACATAGTGCCTTGAAAAATACTCATACCCCTTGATTTTATGAGGCAGACCTTAGAGACTTTAAGGAATGCACAACCTGAGTCTTTGCAGCACCTCCATAAATACCATAGCCCTATGCAATAGTGTTTCTATGCCTAATTTAGTTAGATGGTCAAGTCAGACGTGTCAAACTTGTTCCATTTCTTAAAAGATATAGTAAACAGTCCTCATTGGAATATTTTTTGATAACCTGCCTTGTTTTAAACTCACTTCTTTCTCCCTGACCTGGTCTTTGGTCTTCATGTTACTGTTTGTTCACTAATGATCTCTAACAAACCTCTGAGGCCTTCACAGAACAGCTGGATTTATACTGTGATTAAATTACACCCATTAGGTGTCTTCTGAAGGCAGCTGGCTGCACATTTATACAATACTTTTGTTAGTTTATCACATAAAATCCATCTGGTAAAACAAGGAAAAGTTTGTAATGGCAATGTAACAAAACATTTTTTTTTAATTTGAGGGGAATACATAGATACTTCTTTCAATCATTGTAAGGGTTCAAAAGTTGAATTTGCACTAAGCCTTTTAGCAAAATACATGTACATATATGGGAATTAACTGGGAAATGTTACTTCAACACAGCCACACAGTGTAACATCATCTCGCTAGACAAGCTCAGTACTTTACCAGCGTGTTTTATCACTCAAAGTTGCAGCATTTTAGGCAATTTATCCAACCTCAGTAAAGTCGCAGTGTGTAGAGCACAAGCTTTTCTTGGTTGCATGGTTCTTTGTCCTAAATGTTGCCATGTTGCCTGTAGTGGACTGGGTTGTACCCCACCTCGTACCTAATGATCGCCCCACCTTTACTGGCCCCGCTGCAAACCTGCAGGGATAAACGCATGTAGACAATGAATGAATGCAGTGTAAATATAATTTAAGATATTGGCACAAATTTTGTAGCATAACTGACAGCACTTGTGTGGTTCATATCTGTACAACAGTGGGACGAAACACTCAAAAAAAATTAAGAGTGATGATTTGCGTGACGATTTGTAGAAAACAAAACAGTTGCATTAATCCGTTTTTAAAACCGACAGCTTACACATCCACAGCACACTTCCAACTGATCTTGTTCATATAGGCACTAAATGCAAATCTTGTCAAGTCTAGTTTATCCTCTACTGACATGATAAGCACTTCCTGCACAGTGGGCAAATTCGTCTTACACTTCCTTATCATGTCATTATCACAATGTCATGTCATTATCATAATTATTATCATGTTATGTTCTTCCAGGAGGAAGGTAATTGATGGGTCAGCTAAACTCCTCTCTGAGGAGAAAGGCATCCCCTGGTTAGTGATCCCAGCAAAAAAAAGCCTAGTGAGCACGTTTGAGGCACATGTGTACATGTTAATCCCATCCTGCCGCCGTGAAGCTGCTGTTTTGTTGGTTCATTGTTTTTAACAACTGCAAAAACGTACGCAGAGTTTGACACAAGACAGCAAAACAGAGTGATATCCTGCCGGCAGGAGAAAAGAGATCCAACCAAGTCTGTCTTCTTTTTCCTCACCCCGTGGGACTGCGCTAAAATGAGTGCAGAATTCTTTCAGCGCTGCTAAATGGACCGCCGCCTTCCTCCTGCAGAGCCACTACGCCTCACTCTAACGGTCAATCTCCTCTTCAATTGGGCCTGTCTTGCCTGAAGCTGGACCAAGAATCAGACGGAATTTGCTTGAGCTCGGTGTGCGTCTGCATCCGCCAACATGTGCCTGTTACATATTTCTGTGTTTATGTATCTGGCATATGTGTGGGTGTAGAGAACAGACATATTAGAGAATAAAGTCAGCAGGTAAATGCTCCATCAGTTTCTTTAAGATTTTTGTTGAAGTGTCGGGTGTCACAGCTCATTTTGTCTCGCTATGTCGAGACGTTCCCTGTCAGTCTGTCTGTCTAGTCAAACAGTGCAAAGACTCAGAAAATACCTTTCTTTCGTTTTTACGTATTGTCAGTGACATTCCCTCTGAAGTCAACAATGGTTTCTCAGCAAAGATCAGCGTGACAGAGACACAGGCAGGAGTGGGAGTGACAGTTCCAGGGACAGGAACCCTCCCCTGCTCAGTGCTCGTGCACTATTCCATCATTAGCCAATGAGGCTCTCATAAAAGTGAGTTATGTGCCACAAGAGGGGAGGTTCCATATGGCACAAGTGATCCAGAAAGGCAACGTGTCACAAAGGACCTCTAGAGCCCAACAAGTCAGCTTTTACAGGGGCCTCCCTCCCCGTCATTAATTGATTTTAATAACTGGCTGTGAGCAGGCAGAATGCTCTCATTCACTGGGCTGATGGGGCTTTTCCCAGCTCCCTCGGTGAACACTGCAGCACTTAGAGCTGTTTGTTTGGATTGCCAATGGTGTGTGTGTGGGGGGGGGGAAGGTGCGTGGATGTATGTGGATTTCAGGACGGCTCGGTTACTCAGTCAGACACAAACTCAATGTCCCAACCGTTCACTCACTCGCTCGCTCACTCAAACATTTGTTCATTTACCCGCTCAATAATTTCTTCACTCAATCACTGGCCTGGTCATTTATGCGCACACTTATTCATCCCTGTGCTGTGTGCTCACAAATGGGCAGGACTCTTCAGTGCAAACTGCGTGAAACCACGTACAGTGTAGACCGTAATGTAAACACGGGGTGAAGCCGGCTTCATTTCTAATACACAAATAATAAATCTCAACACTCTTTTTTATAACATCTCTTTTCTTGTGATGCTTTGGCTGAAGGTAATTCTTTAACATTTTTAGTTTGGGTTTGATTGTTCAGCAGCAAAGGGGAAAGGCTAAGGGGCTGTGTGTTGGATGATGGGGAGGGGGATCAGGGGAAAGCTAGACCTGTCATAACTGCATAATACACCCATTACTCCTGTGCTGCAGAATTTCCAAAGATGGAAATGAGATTTTGGAAGATATATGGAAAGTAATTATGACATACATATATGCATAGAATTTTTTTGTACTTTTTTTTAACTATGAAAAGGACCAGCGATATCTTCGGGTGGCACCTTTAAGTAAAAAGAAGTGGTATGTGTTGTAAATAGTATTTTATTGGAAAGATTTTGTATATTTTATTCAGAATTTCTGATGCTAAAAGATGTATGCCTCTTCAAGTAAAATTTCCAATTGTACAAACTACTTAAGTATTTTTAAAGAGCTCTTGTGGCACACTCAGTAGTATTGGGTTTGAGGCCTGCTTCGCCTGTGACAAATCCTCACCATTTCAAAAATGATTGGACCTCACTGTGTGCTCTCTTCCTTTTCTTCAACCTTCATTGCAGTTTGTGAGATTAAAGTGTGTATGTTTTTGATGGAGCTTGTTATTTTAATTTTACCATGCTAGTTTCTCTCAAAAGGTGATAACTACTAAAAAAAAATGTATGTTAATATTCACCTAAACAAAATGGGAGTAGCAGAAGGACTTGGATGTGCATTGCACCCAGGACAGAAAAAACCTCACCTGCATCCTCTTATACTGCTAATTGACTGATTGAAAATGCTGACGGTACTTTTTCCTCCACCACTGTGCTGTAGCTGAGGGTATAGGTGTAGAAACCTCAACACTGTTGTCTCTTTATTGATAAGAAACCTTACTTATAAATAATTCTGACATTTTTCATGTAATTGGACGAGTTTATATAAAAGTAGCAGTGAAAGTAGCACCATGGTGTTGATGTTAGAATATATTTTCCAGTCATTGAAAGTTCTGGAGACCATTGTTAGGGAGGGGATCTGAATTTAAAGTTAAAGAGGCTTTACAGGCCTTTTTTTTTCATGTTTGAATGAGTTTAGCTCATCCCGATGCTCTGCACTCGAATGGGAAAGATACCCTTACTCACAAGCAGATTGATATATGCTTTCATAAAACACCCCTTACTGTTTGTCTGCCTTTTTGACCTGCCGCTGATGGCTCTTGCCTTCACAGTGAACTTTTTTTGACATTGACCCGGTGCTGAACATCTTTCTGTCTTTTGAGGTCCAAGGTCTGACACTCCTAAACAAGAAAAAAGAAATCATGCTGACTCACAATAGAAGTGAAGCTGTCTGAAGGATTATTCTCCCCCCTGGAATACAAATGCTACAAACTCCTTCAACCAAGTAACCTGCAGTACAGACCCGGTCCGAGCAGTGAGTAATTCTGGCTAGATCTCCGCACCATTCATGGGAGCAATAAAACTATTTCTTCTGTTCAAGTACAACACTCTTCTTTCTCCGTTGTGATCTGGATGCGTGTTGTTACCATATGTGTGCGGCTGAAGCACATAATGCGACAGCAGTAACCTGGAGCTCTAAGGTTGTTTTTCAGAGTTGTACCTTTGACAAGGGGCCTCTGCTGGAGGTTTTCTTTGGAAAGCACCTGGGTGTGAAAATAGGGCCTCCCAGTCTGGCCTGAGAGGCTGTATAAACAGAGGTTCCAGGCGGCCCAGGCTGCTCTGAATTGGACCTCTCCAAACAGAAAGCATGAGTCAGCCTCAGGAACCCGTCCATGTTCCTCCTTCAGGGATAATCAGCCAAACACAGGCTGGAAAATGGACAAGCTATAGTAGTGATGAAGGCGCTTGTTAACACGTACTCTTAATTTTAAAGCATTCTGAAGAGGAGTAAGAAATGTAGTATTTTGTGTTTTGAGTCTGATTCGAGTTTCTATCCTAATTCTGTAAAGCAGCTACTACTTTTAACCTCAAAAGCATGTTGTGAGACTTTATGCATGATAGCCTTTGTGTGAATTGAGTTTGAACAAAGAGATTGTGGAGAAAGCCCAAGTGTTGGATTCATCCTTATGCCGACATCTGTTTGAGTGAAGGCATTTGGGCGTCTGAGCTCTGTGGAGAGGGGAGACTTTCTCCTCATCTCCGGTTTGCATGAGCAGAGAAGCAGGGGCCTCACACTCCACTAAGGAATATTTATCTTTCCAGCTGGTTAGATGGATTAAATGACCATCCCACAGAGAAGGGAGAGGGCTAGAAGGATTAAAAAAGAAAGGTTTGGGCAGGAAAGGTGAGCAGATGGAGAAAATTTTGTGGATTTAATGTGCCTCAATGAAGAAAAAAAAAAAGAAAATGCTATTTCTTTCATCTAGAAAAAAATAACACAATAAAACAACAAGAATGACTTAGCAAGTCACATTTACCACCAGCTGGGAAAAAATATGATTGTGACTTTATCTTCTCTTACTGGTGGGGGGTGAAGACATGCAAAAGTACATTCATGCACACATGCACATGCAATTACAAGTCCACATGCACAGTCAATGACATACAAAAACACAGAGCTAATTAACTTCCTGACACGTTCACAGAAATTCATTTCAAAGACGGAACGCATATGTTCATGCAAATGTGATGAGAAACTGCTAAATGCTGAAATATCTGAAGCAGAGCGAAAATAGTTTTCACTCATGTTCCCTCTTGTTCTTTGGCTTCTCATTTGAATTGTTTTAAATTGTAATTTTTTTATTTATATTTCACAGAATTAAGTTACCTGTTCCCTCCTTAGGCAAATTTTTCCCAGTAGTTTATACTCAATGCGTTGTATTTATAACCCTGGAATTTTTGCCAGATACATATAAAAAAGTGAAAATGTGAATAAGGAGATATGGATTTATATTCAGTCCCCTTTACTCTGTTTACACTGAATAAAATCCAGTTCATCCAAATGCAATGGAATGGTTTAGTTCAAAACGTATTCATGAGAATAAATGGCCCTGTCAAAATCCACACTTAAATATATTTGAGAATCTTTAGCAAGACTTGGAAAATGTTGTTTATGGGCTATTATCATCTAATCTGAGGTTGAGCTATATTTTTAAAGAAGAGTAAGATGATTCCAGTCTCTTCAGATGTTTGAAGTTGGTAGCGAGATAGCCCCAGGACTTTCAGCTGCACTAGCAAGAAACGCCGTACCACAAGGTATTAACTGAGTGGTGCTAAATACAAACAGTTACTGCATGCTTAAAATTTTTATTTGCAATGATAGGTTTGTACTGTGCCAAAATTTTGAAAGGTTTCTTTACTTTAGGATTAATTTTGCACGGCACATTAAGTTGTGCATTTGCTTCACCAGCAAGTTATCAGCTGGATCTTTTCTTTTAATTTAATCCTACATTTCATTCACTTCGAACATCGTTTAATGCCGCAGGAATTACAAGTAATCTGTATAAGCGTAAAACGGCAAATAAAGGGGAGTAATAACTTCAAAGACCTGTCCTGCGAAATGTGATGCCAGGCTATTCAGAAAGGAATGTTGAATGAGCGGCAGCTATGTGTGTGTGGGTGTGTGTGTGTGTGTGTATTGTGGTTATGCAAAGAGCACTGCAAGTCAGGAGCTGAAATCATGGAAATTCCCCTCCTATAAAGTGAAGCATGACAATGGATTTGGAGCATCAAGGCCCACAGGATTATGGGAGATCACATAAATCCCACCACACCGCAATTTTAGCAAACCACATCAAGATCAGTGTTAGGGGTTAATAATCCCATTCTTCACCTATTCGTGGTCCTCTTGCACCAGCAACAAATCCCTTGCACCGACATCCTCTCCTGTGGTGAACGGCATTTGAATGGCCATCCAGGAGTTTGTTGTAATATCTGAGTAGATTTAACCCAGACACAAGCTTGCAACATACAGTGACATTTTCTGGTTTGTTATGAATCTGACATCACTGATGCGCAATAACCATTGGCACGGTGTCATAAAACCAAAAGAACTCCTCTCTGAGCAACAGCAGCCCTCCGCCACTTTAACTCATCCCACTCTCAACACTGCATCATCTAGAGCTCAGAGGTATAAGCGCAGGGGATCTCGTTGGAGGAGCCTGAAATCGATTGCTGTGCTACAGCAGCTTCAGCGTCTCCCAGACAAAGCAGTTACCCAGGTTTTGAGTGTGTACATGCGTGTCCATGTGTGTTTGACCCTCTGTCTCTCAGTCTGTGTCCACTTTAACATCTGTACCAACAGTTATCAACAGCTCGCACACACACACAGCATGTTTTTCTATCTGTTTGGAGAGAGGCACGTGGCATAGGGAGAGCCACAGCTCCTTTCCTCTATTAGCTAGCTGTCGGAGGGAAGGCAGGGATAATATATAAGCCAAAGGGATTATCGGGCACCAAAGCATCAGGCCGAAGAAATCCCTCCAAGCCTCAGGGTCCAAAGAAGGCCTTCAGTGATCTGAAAGAGCCCATAACACAACAAACACTCTGCATAATATTCATGCCATGCTCTTATCCAGTCAGACTCTTTTAGATAAAATCACTCTCAAAGACGTTGCTTCCGCCTGCTCAAATAAAAATCCAACAATATTAGCTAAACACAAAAATGTATACTAAGTTTAGCCCTGAGATCAGCTTGGCGGAAAAGTGATTTCAGCGTAGAAGCTTTATGTACCCGGAGTAATCTCCCAATTCAAACTGGTAAATTTCCCACAAAATATAAATGATTGCAAATCATCCCACTACATAAATCAGTGGACAAACACCATTTCACAATTATAGATCTCTTTCTTCCACAATTGTTCTTTTTTTTTGGATAAATTATGTTGGAAGCTTGAATAGAGTTATCAATAAACATGTATTGGGACCAAAACGGTTTATTTTCTATATAAATGATATATTTAAGTCTTCAGAAATCCTTAATTTTGTTCTGTCCGCAGAAAGTACAAATATTATTTTGTACAAATGAGAATTTACAGAAACTTGAAATCATATTTATCATATCATATCAAATCATATTTCATTTTTAGTTGTAGACTAAAAAAAGGGGTTTAATATTAGGAAATTATGAACTTTAGATAAAACCAAGTTTATGTTGTTTGAAAATTGTAAAATAAATATATTTATGAATTATAATAGATTATGTGAATGTGCAGAGAACTACTGTAACAATGGAAGTGTCGACTGTTTACAAGGTCTTCTGGAAACGTCACATAAAATCTGTACAGTCTGAAAAACGTAGAAGTATTGTGGCTCTCAGCAAAGCAAGATACTTTCAGAATTACATTTCACTCAATATTCCATGCTGTCCATTTATTTTTCCATATTTAAGTTACTGTGTGGAGGTTTGGGGCAACACCTACATAACCTCACTCACTATGCACATTACCAAAAGAACCATCAGAATGGTTCACAAGTTACTTTTTTTATGACGTACTAATTATTTACAGATTCCCGCCTCCTCAAAGCTGCAGATTTGGTAGAATTTCAAACAGTAAAACTGATATAAAATGCCAGAAACAAATTCTTACCAGATTATATTCAGCTTTTTTACTGATAGAGAGGGGTTAGAGCTTCTGAACTTGTCCTGCCAATACAATTGTACAGGAATGGCTCATTTTTAGAACAAAAAGTACAGACAATAATGAGATATTTACATATTGGTATTGATACAAAGCAACACTTTTTAGTTTTTTAATCTAAAGTGTTAAATAACTGAGCTGTTCAGGATGTGCACTGGCATTAAAACGCTTCTTCAGGGCACGAAAGTGTCAGAGTACACACAGAGAGCTGAAACGGGGTCACCGAGCCAGATGAGTTTAATATGGATTTTTTTTAAAATAATACAATGTTTTCACATGATTGATAACTGA
This sequence comes from Xiphophorus couchianus, assembly GCF_001444195.1. Classification (NCBI taxonomy): domain Eukaryota; kingdom Metazoa; phylum Chordata; class Actinopteri; order Cyprinodontiformes; family Poeciliidae; genus Xiphophorus; species Xiphophorus couchianus. The sequence goes on from NC_040239.1 coordinate 22,505,386, forward strand.
AGAGTCTTGGTGTAAACAGGTCTACATTTAGGCTTCTAAGAAAACTCCGAGATGTTGAAATACTATTCACTTTTGAGCCAAAGGTCAACCATATTTAGCCTTGAGATTGATCAACCCTGAGGACATTGTTTAGATGTATTTTTAATTTTTTTTTTTAAAATTCAGTGGGCATGTAGGGTGTATCGTTCCGCATTTGCATTCCAGTAGGTGTGAGCAGCTTGATGGCTGCCTAACAGCAGCATGACTCCCCATATAAAGAGTTGAGCTGGAAGTAAATCTCTGTGATTAATCAGGTCTGAAGCTAAAACATAATAATAACCCCCTTTATATTAATGTGCAGCTCATGGCTTGAACAGCTCCGTGGAAAGGCCATTAGTCACCAGCTCCCCGCAAAGCTACAATTAAGCAGTCACATATTACTCTCTCTTTCTTTCTTTCTCTCCCTGCTTCCAACTTTAATCACACCGCTGTCTCCTTCGTTATGGATTCTGTTCCTGGGTGATCGTGTCTTTAGGCCCCGGACTTAGACAGGGAAATCATTTTATTTTCCTATTTGTTAAGCTGCGCATTAACAGTGTGTTTTTATAGAGATAGGGTGGGAGGAAAGAATATTAGCTTTTCAAAGCGAGTGAGTTAACATTCCGCTTTCCGCGTTGAAAAAAGTGCAAGAGAACCGAGAAGCCTTTTTTGGAGCTGGTTGAAAAACACATCAGGGCTGATATTGATATTATTTTTGAACATTTTAGATGTACATATTGCTCTTCATCCCCCACTGTTCTTTTAACTGAGGAAGTGGGTGTATGAAAAAAGGAGCGACTGACAGATTTCATAATTGTCATTGAAATCTTATTTGAATTCAGGAGCTTTTTTTGTTTCTTGTGAGGGACAGTTTCAAAAAAAGCTGTCATGCACACCAAGCAGGCACCCTCCCAACCCCCTGCCAGCCTCCTCCTCCTCCTCTCCTCTTCTTAGTTCTCTCTCTTTTTTTTTTGTGATAGCCACAAATTTCGTCCGTGCCTAGGCAAATTTGTCGTGGAGCGTGGGCCCATTTGATTTCATTAAACAGAATACTTAAGCATAAAAATTGTTTAATCGTCTCATGTCATTAGGAGACGGATTTCATTTTGCATATATTTGCATATTTCCCCCTCAAATTAATCCAGGCAAATATGCAAATGCGGGAGCCCAGGTTATGGCGGAGGTGTTTATTGTCATCACTTCAGGCATTTCCACACTGCAGCTCCTCCGCAGAAAAAGGGCGACGGCAACATCTGGAGGCCCAGGGGCCAGGAAAGGCGGGAAAGGGTGGAAGCAAAAAAAACAAAAAAAAACAAAAAAACAAAAACAACGGTGTAGATGTCGGGTTGAGGATGTGTCACACACTTGCTGCTCAGTTTTGGCTCGGATAGTCTCTGCTTTAACCGAATGTGGAGCAGCGGAAATCTAAATATCCATCATCACACCCTACTTACCGCTTTAATTACTGACCTCATCCCTGGTGCTTTGGATGTCCCCGTGCTAAAATGTATAGCGAACCAATAAAGACATAAAACACAGCAATGTTCTTTCAACTGTAGCCTCTGCATGTGTTTTTATCAGCTGTTCTGCTGCTATTGTCCACATGGCTAAGCACTGTTGCTAATGAGGCAGTAATTAGCAATAGCGAAACGCTTCTTCACCCGTCCTCGCTCATTTTTTTTTTTTTTTTCCCACTCGGTAATTTTCTCCTGCTGCAGTTTCAAGCATCACAGCAGAATTTGCTCCGGCGCAATAGAAAGCCTGAACCTCGAAGCTGCGACACGTTAAGTGTGAACTTAAAATATACACCATGACTTACATCCTGTACAGATGAGACAGTTACATGGCCTGTAAGACTGGTTTTTGTCTTATTTATTTATTTTTTTATAATTTGTCATACAACAGCCACAAATTTCAATATATCTTATTGGGATTTTGAATAATTAGAGCAACACGTAATTACAAATGTGGGGCCAAGAGAAAAGTGACTTGCAAAACTTTAACCTGAACAGTGTGGCATATATTTATGTGCATCCCCTTTTATTCTGGTGCTCCTCAATAAAAATACAATCAATCCCGTTCAGCTGTTTGGTTTTTGGTTGACTTTAAGTAAACGGCAGCTGAACATAAACAGAGTGATTTAGGTCATACCATAGACATGTGATAGAATAGACCGGTCAAAGTCTGAACAGAAATCCATGGCAAAATTTGAAAATGAATGTTTACAGATGCTCTCTATCAAACTATCACTTGTTTTGCAAAGATCAGTGAGAAAAAATAATTTTGCAAAGTACAAAGCTGATAGAAAAATTCCCCCAAAGACTTGCAGCTGTAAATACAATGAAAGGTCATTCTAGTTTAGATTTGGCCAGTTGGAGAACAAATGGGCACCACAATCATGTATGATTTTTCCTTCCACTTAACAACTACAGATGGCTTTGTATGGCTTTATGACATTAGACATTACATTAAGATCTCCTTTCCTATTAACTATTGTCTCTGAAATATGTTTTCTATGCAAGACCTATGTTTTAATTTATGACAATTAAAAAAAGTCACAAGACAAGTTTCAGACTGAAATAGATTGAAGTAGATTTTAGAATTTCATGCCTTGATGTTCTGTAATCAAGCACAAGTGACAGAGAAACGTCTTCTTAAACAGTCACAGACTTGCCTCTGTGTGCGTCGGCTGCAATCAGAGGAAAGCGACAACAAAACCTGACAAAAAAATAAAGAAATCACCACACTACAAATCACCATATCTGTCAAACCCGCTATCAAATAGCTAAAACAGGTAAAGCTGCTGCAGACAGAAAGAGCCAAACAAGAGGTCCAGCAGAAAAACAGAGGCCTTGTGGTGACTTCGCAGAAAGGCCTGTTGACAGTGGCAGCGACTGGGGTAATAAATCACAGCCAGTGGCAGTCAGATAAACGGTGTTGTAAAGCTGATTGGGAGGAGAAACAATTGTGACGAGAGCGCAGCGGTGAGGAGGCATTGACGACCAGTGCGAATAAGGGTCACCACTTCAGAGGCAGACCCAACGAGCTCCCTACATCTTAATTTACCCTGAAAAGTCATTACGGCCACTCAGCTTGCTTCTGCACGCCCTCCCTCTCAGTTGCTCCTTTTGGCAGGACTTTGATGGCCCTCCAGCAGACGTTCAGACATGAGCTCCTCTGTCTGGAAGTTTCAGAGTGTGGAGCTGATGTCTTACTAATCAGTGGCCGCTCTCCTGGTCATTGAGGCACTGCTAGGTGAAATTTTAAAGAAATTATAATAGCATAAAAACAGGGTAGTGTTACATGGTTTAAAGGGAGTCTTCAAAACTTATAAATTATATGTATTGCAGACAAAAGCACCAAAGTACAGGTTGTTAAAGTACCAAAATTAGGTTTGTCTTTATCTTTCACCTCAGATTTTTTGTTTCATATTTTGTTTCCTACATTCTAAAAGAAAATGTAAAAAACATTTTTTAAAAGTCATTTGTTTTCATCTTTAGCTGGTTTCAACGTACATCTGCTTGCTTCCTACATTTTAAATGCAAATAAGAACAACTCAACACATATTTTTATGACTTTATTATTGTTGTCTTGGTCATTTCCTGTGTTCATTAATTCTTTTAATGCAGTAAGTTTAATTGATAGTTTTAATTGCCTGTTTAGAACAGTTAGGCTGAAATAATTAGGGCCAGTTTTAGGGCGAGAAGCAGAAAAGTGTCTCCTGGTGTGAGACTTGTGTTCTGCAGACAGAGGGTGTTTGCTTTTTGAAGCAGACTTCGGTGCAGACCTCTTGCTGTTAAATAATTAGTTTAACGATGACTAAAGTCAGGCTCTACTGCCAGTGCAGGGATTATAAAGCGACTTTTATGAGTCACAGCTTTTACTGGAGCCAGCACAAGCAGTGGTGTTGTGCTACTTGGCAGAGTCAATACTATAGCTACTCCTTCAAAGAGGAAAAGCAGTAATGCTTCTTAATCTTGGTAAACATTTCTCAAAATGTCATTATGTCGGGACATAATTACATGTTTTTTGGGGTTTTGTATGTAAAGGGTTAGGTCTCCCTTTATTTCATAAAAATATTGAGAAATAAAATACTCTGAATGCTTTTTTTTTTTAAGTCATCGCTATTTTGTGCAGCCAGAGGTGCTCAGTGCCATCTTTTGTCTCGTGTTTGCACACTCAGAAAACAAGCTGTTGGAACTGATTTAATAAATGTGGCATAACAAGCTGCGTCGCTTTCATCTGAATAATTTATTTTATATTAACGTAATTTTAGACAAACTGTCTCACATTTGAGTCTTTACATTTTTCATCTCACTTTAAACAATATTGCTGGGCTGCAAGTTATCGATTAATAAGTTAAACTAAAGTTGATTAATCTTATCCACTGACTTACAATCAATTGATAAGCAGCCATTCTTGAAAAACCCAAGTTTTCTGTTGTATCAAGAAGATTTATTATGAAGGGCAAAATGTTTCATTACACGCTAAATTTAAAAAGGAAGCAATTTTTAAAAATTACTTTAATATATAAAGAGGACCGCAGACTTGCCACTCTGTGTCAACAAAGTGTTATGCTCTTTGCTGGCAGGACAGTCTACAATCTGTGATGAGTGCGACACTTTGAGCTTTTAGTCGTGCTTCCAATTCGATTACGTTCTTGTTGTTGCACTCCCCTACGCAGGTGTTATGGTTTATCTCAAGGAATGTTGAAACTTTGCTCCATGAAGTTTATTGACCCACGGCAGTCCTCAAAATCAACTGTATTTATTGGCATTGTATCTTTTTCCATCATGTTAGAGTTTTTCTGAGTCATGCTCTCTGCTTTTCTTTCTTCACATCCTTGCCTTCTTAGTACATTGATCGTTTTTGGTTGAGTCTCCTCCACCATGCAGCTCAGCTGAATGAGCTTTATTATTAAGTTACAATTTAAAGAGATTTTAAAGTGTCTATTTTAAAACAGAACCTCAGGTGTGTTTTGCATCCCACACTGGATTTTCACTTCGGTTCTGGGATGCCTCCGCCATCTTTTGCTGCGTTCCAGTTATACTGTGAACTGGGAAATTCTGACTACAAGAAATTAACTGGGATGCCCTCCGAAGTAAAATTTTCCCTGAGAAACTGGGAGCAACTCTGACTATCCCAATCACGACTTAAAAATTGGACTTTCTCTAAATAATCGTAGTAAGATGCATTAGAAACATTTATTATTTTACAAGCCTCACATTTAAGAATGCATCTAAAATAATTTGTTACATGTCGTGCTTCTAACTATAAATACTTGGTTTGTAAGGTGAAGCTTAAAGTAATGTTTGTAAAACGTGCCGCAAACAATGGTTATGGGCTTTCTAATGTTGAAATTCTGACTTCTTAACTAGAACGCATAAGATAAATTAAATATGTAACAAATAATTTTATTTTGGGCCTGACGTCAAACCCAGCTCCAAGTTACGACTTCCTTGGTAACTGGAATTCATTCTGAACCAATTGGCCTAAACACTAGATTAAAATTGAAATGTCTAATTCCAGTATAAATCTGACCTTAACTCTGATGTTCTGAATGGAAAAATCTGAGCTCTCTCAAATTACTTAAGGACACAGTTTTAGAGATGTAAACTGATTTTGTTGTTATTGTGGCATTTAAAAAATTGAAATCATTTTGGTGATTTAACTGACCTAAAATAGGAAAAGGGTTTGTTTCATTTAATGTCAGACAATTAAAAAACACAGTCAGTTCTTGTTTTTTTCAGTGTATTTAAATATCTACTTTCAGCTGCAACATCCACATTTTAATGTATTTCATTAGCTGCCCACTTTACACCCTCTTTGCTTAAACCTTTATCTTGCATTTATTTCACAACCGGTCTCCTAACCTCCACTAATAATCTCTTAGTCTTACATTCTCATCTCTGAGTTTCTTTGGTTAGATTTTGCAGACCGACTCCAGCTAAACAGTCAGACTGCAGGACAGGAACAAGGTGTTTGCATGAGGGTCATAGTTTCTACCAAACAAAAAAATCCTTGTAGGGGTCAGTGGGCATCAAGCGAAAACACAATTTGAGATTTTGACTTGACACCAGGCAGTTTTGTGTTGAGACTGCAGAACAAATGCTACTCCCTGGAGATTCAAGACGGCGACCATGAACCATCACGTTACTTGAAACTAACACATGAGGAGAATTGGTCTGGGTGGCCTGCAATGAGAGGGCTAATTCAAGGATAGTAGCCTCTTGTCTTGTTTTTTTTCTTTAATTAAATGTGCATTGAATAAACTTTTTTTTTTTATCTGAAAGCATTACATAGTTTGCACTCCTTACTGCAGTAGATGAGCAGGCGTAGGGTGCAAGCAGAACGAGGGAAGGACAGAGGAAGGCACCGTATAGGTGGTTGGTCTCTGCACGGCTAGTGAGAATGCAGATTGGGAGTTCCTGGACATGCATAATTCACCACAGGGGAGATAAGAAGAGGAGGTGGGTAAGGAGGATAGGGAATAGGAGGGGTGGGTGAGCGAGAGTGGAGGCAGAGAAGGAGAGAGGGAGGAAGGAAAAAGAGGAAAATGAGCAGTGCGTCTCAGGCAGCGTCAGCGTCTACAGTGAGGAGGTAATTAGGGAGCTGTCACTTGTTCCTGTCAGGCACCACTCCCGCTGAAACATCGAGTGTGTGCACAAGCGGGTGTGTGTTGGGTTGTTCATGTGGGGGAGGTCTGTACTCGTGTGTGCGGGCGTGTATGGATGTGTGTTTGTGAACGTATACTGGGTTGCATGTGTGTACGAATTGTGTGGAAGTGAGTGGGGAGGGTGTAGTGCAAGTTGAATTCAAATGAGACAGAAAAACCAGAGGAAAAACAGAATAAAGTAACAGATTCACTGCAAGGGAATTGTAATAAGGGTGGATGAATGTGTCTTGGAAGTACACAGCTCAGAGTATTAGAAGAAGAAGAAAACTATCAGTCAAAGCATTTGGACAGAGGAAAGAATTGAGAGGTAAAGGGGAACGAAATCTGATAAATAACACCTAAAGGTAGCACATTTGTAAGTCGGGGTGAACGGGTGGCAACAGGGAACTGATTTGTTGTGGTAAACATATTTGCATGCATGCATTATCGACACATACATAAAGCAGCCTCTCTGCATGCTGATTTTAATCTCTCGACAAAATAACAAAGCTTGAGCAGTCTACTTGTCATATCTGTATCAGCGATGGGAATTTGCTTGACAGACACTTAAAGTGGCGGCACACGTCGAGAGGTACGAGCACAAACACGGGCATATGCGAGGCGCACAGGCATGCTCAGTCAGAGAGCGCGACGCATGGGTATTTAAAGTCGTAAACGTCTTTCTAATCTCGCAGCCCCTCAGGAGACGGTGGCTCGCCATATGAGTGAATCAGTGTGGGCCTGCCTTTGGAGTTTTCATTGTGACACCGGCACTCATACCACTCACTGGGTGTTCCAATTAAAACCCACCCCTGCCAGGAGAGCAACAGCTCTCCACTAAAACTCTCCTCTCTCCCCCCACACACACATATGCACCATCCATGTGCACACATAACGCCGAGTTGCTGACAGACCACAAACATAGTCGGGCTGACGATGATGGATGGTGTGCATAACCTGGTTGGCGGTACAGACTTTGGCTAAACAGCTCTGGCCTTCACCGGGGCTTTGTCCTCAGGCAGGTGGTGTACTTCCACACAGGTGGTTCCCCAATGATGTGAAAGATAATTAGTTTGCAGGAAATTTGCCGCAGCGTTAAATTTCAGTGGTTTGGGATGCACCTGATATCGGGGTACAAAACTGTCAACAATTAGTTAAACTGATCTTGACTCGATGCTGATTTCTTCACATTGATAAATAAAAGTGATTATTCTGCCTTCCTGTTTGCCAATACAGAATACTACACAATGGAGGTGGGAAGTGGTAGAAATATCATTCAATGTAATGTTTTAATTTTTAAAATTCCCTATTTAAAAAAACAGAAAATAGATCAAATACATTGCTATGAAAAAGTATAGATTGTAGATGAACGTAAACTTCAGCATGTGCAGTTCTTATTGCATTTTTCAGAAGTGGATTTACTGTTTTCCTCCATATTGTCATCCTGCTACATTGGTCATTTGAAAGGTCACAAACTGATGACCAGAAAATCTCTTTAAGAAGTCATGTTTTTTTTTAATCAATTACAGAATGTCATCCAGGTCTTAAAGCAACAAAGCAGCCCCAGATCATCATACTGCCACCGCTGAGTTTGACTGTAAGTGTGATACCCTTTTTGTGATGGTTTTATGCCAGATTTCACTTCCAAATAGTTCCAGAAAATATTTTTTCTCCAAACACCTTGGGAATCATCAAGATAACTTTGGATTTATCTAGTCTTTTTCTTATTGATTAATCACAAACAAAGACATCAACTGAGACATAAAAAGCCTGAAGTAGCTTAGATGTTACTCCTGGATGAGTTGTCAGTGCACTTGTGGAGTAATAGTGGTATGGCAGCTACTACAAAGGAGGTTTGCCACCATCTTGTTTTCTACATTTGTAGATAATGACTCTTGCTATAGTTCCCTGCAGTCTCAAAACATTAGGAAAAGGTTTTTGACCCTTTAATTTCTAGATGTCATTCTGTTTCTTTTTTGACCTAAATTTTTGTTGAATATTTGTATATTGTGAAGTTGGCACCGAGTCTGACGTAATCAGTCTTCATTGCGGGAATTAGAACCAAGCAAATAATGTTTTCAACAGATTTTAAAATAGTAAGTGGTTATTTACCAGAACGAAAGAAGTTTGAGCATCTTGCCAACATATGCCAAGTGTAATTAATATTTATGCAGTTTGCTAAAGCTATGAAGTATAATCTTGCTAAACTATGAAAATGGCCCTTATTGTGAAAGCTTGAAGAAAGTCTCAGTTGATTTGTGGTCATGGTACTTTGAAACAGATTCCTCTCTAACTTAAGGCACTAAGTTTTGTATTATTATTTTGACTGCCATTCTGGATAAAAATCAATACAAAGTCAATAATCCACACAAACTAACATGCTGGTAACAAGTTAAACAAACTGGACCCTTCTGCGGAGTGCATACATTTGATGAAATGTTAATTTACTTGACATTAGCTGTTGGCGTCTGCTCGTTCTTATCCAAATGCTTTATTCACCAGCCCTGCTACTGAAGTGATGCTGAAAACAAGCTGATGTGACGAGTCAGAAACCCAAATCCAAAGGATTTGTTTTCCCATAGGGCAAAAAGAAAAGGGTACAATAAACACAATAATAATTTGGATGAATGCTTGTGCAGTAGTTGTCTTACTTGGCAAGTCAGTGTAAACAAGACCTATTGTGCAGTAATGTCAGAGAGTGAGCTGTGCCATTTTCCCTGGGCTGGCCCATAAAAGACTCATTAGGGCACTTCAGACGTATTTGCACTGCAAGGGGCTGCCATTAAACACATCACAAGGCCTAATAAATGCATTATTTAAAAGCTGTGCTCCAATTACTAATTGATTAGAGTCGAGCGCCTCATCAATAACACAGAAGCGGCCCCTTCAAATCAAAATACGCATGATTTATACATGAAAGGATTTTAAAAGGGATAAGTTCTCAGCTAATGAATCATAAATGTTTTAAACATCCAAATTTTGCTCATGATGTGGAAAAAATTGAGGGGCTGTCAGAATGGGTGTGTGTGTGTGTGTGTGGGTGGGTGGGTTGAAGAAAGAGAGCTTTGGAGTTTTGAAATGTTCTCTAAAGACACCAAAACACATCGCTTCCACTGGGGAATCAGCATCAGCGGGACAAAAACAAGGCATGAAGCAACACTTCAGTCAAACATGACAAGTTTTTACACAAAGTGTTTAAATCCACAAAAATGTGAAATTACTCGAAAATGGTCTGCATTTTGTATTGAGACAGTTGTCCCTATAGGCATAGCACTCTTGTTACTGGATGCAATGGGTATTTTAGCACATCAGTGCAATATTTATTAAACAATTATTGAACTAAAATGTATGCTTAAATGTGTCATGTACAATTGAGATAAATTATTTAGTAACAGCCTAGATGCGTATTCATATTTTAACTTGGCAGAAAAGAGAAAAAGGCCATAAAATACTATTTGGAGTATTTCTCTACTCAAATATTCACGATATGTGACATACGTGTCACATTTGTACTATGGGAGGTCTTGAGCAGTTAAAGGGTTCAATGCGTACATGTAGAAGAGACATTGCAGCGTATTCTTCCAGACATTTCTGCCGTTGTGCATATTGCTCATCGCCCTTGTGATCAGAGCATGGCTGCGTACCTGGCAGAAAACAAAGAGTATCAAGACTAGCACAATATAAAACAAAAAATAATCAAAGGCCTGCATCCCACATGAGCAGGAGGCCCTGAGGAGAGCCCAGAAAGTGAGTAGAAAGACCTCACTGCAGATATCAAACTGAATAGAAAATAAAGAGAGTTTAGCATTATTGTCATCCACGCAATTCTTGCATGCATTCTCTTCTGCCGCTGAATGTTCAATACACACTGAATCATTTATAAATTCTATTGATTTTAAATGTTATGATACTTCAGCCAGTTAAATTATGCAGCAAACCAAGTAAACGTTAATTGAATAGACTATCATCACATAAACTGGCTAAATGGGAGCTTAACCTCCGCTGTGTGCTTCAAAAACATCAAGGCAAAAAAAAGAAAATAACCGAAGACACAGATCCCTCAAAAAACAGGAAATTTAAAAACGGTGGTAGTTCACCCCAAACAAAAAATACGTACAACAAACTGTATTCAATTTAAGCAACACGGCTTAAATTGCATAGCCGTGTTGCTGACAACATAGATGTGCATAAAACAAGATTGTAAACCACAGAGGCTCGCACATGCAGCCTAAGATTAATCATAATCTGTTGATTTATTAACTCATTAATTCAGGCAATATTTTTATCTCTGAACCAAAACAAATAAGCTGGTGACTTACATATGATCTGGAAACAAACATTTGATAATGAGTATTTTAGAGGAGTGGTGCATTACTGGATCTTTTGGACTTACTGCAATGATCTTCCCTCATTTGGTGGCTTCAAAGCTCATGAATAAGCTTTGCCAAATTTTAAAAATCTCAAAACTGAGTGATTTAAACCCCTAAATAAAATCACAAATGCGTGCTGCACCCTCTTAAAGGAACGTGTTTAGTAGAAATCAGATAATGTTCTCAGAGCTTGAAGATGCTTGCTTTACCTTGTCAAAAAATGTAAGTCCTTAAACATAACCTTTGAACATTTTAAATCTGTCCTTGTTCTTTGATAAACACAATTTAAACATTTTTTGTTTGTCAAGAAGATATTTGCATAAATGTTATGCACACCCTAGAAAACGTAGAACCTTTCCTTTCATTACAATTGTGATCTCTTTTGTGCAACTTGTTGCTGGGACAAGTCTCCTATCAATCACAGAACAATACAGAGATAAAAAGGGCAAATAACAACACAAATTCACAACTTCAAGAGATAAAATTTAAGTTACATGCATTTCTTGGGATGAAGGAGAAAACTCATTTGGTGAAAAATCCTTTTTTGGACATTTTTTTGAAACTAATTTTAATATCTACAATGTAATGCTGTTTTATCCAAACTCATTTCAAATCATGTGTGCTGCACGCAAATTAGTAACTGCATATATTCTTAGTTTCCCTACACATGTTTTAGTATAGTCTGTCTTTTCTTGAGAAGGGTTGTTCTTGTGCAATATCAGTTCTCTATTTTATTAACAAGCTCAATGATGCTCAGAAAAATATTCAGATTAGTTGAAATCATTTCATAAAGCTGATTTTGGTTCTTATGGGAGTGCTATGTGGTCTTATTGGAGAAGTTTTATTACTTGATGTTGCATAATGGAGTTGGAGAGATTTATGTTTTGCTCACAACCACTTTCTATATATCATAGACACACACTTATACTACACACTGGCAGTGTGTAGTATAAGTGTGTGTCACTAATTAAATGTCACTAATTTAAGGAGGTTTTCTTGAATGCAGAATATTCAAAATCCTTCTTCATTCAAATTGTTGTTTGTAATTTGAGAAAATGGAAAAAACATGTTGAGGGTATATATATTTTTTCTTTTACCAAACATCCTAGAGTGCATATATACAGTATATATATATATATTGTATATACTGTATATATATATATATATATACACTTGGTAAGGGAGATAGGATTGAGTCTGCTTCTCATGTTAATCTCATAATAATTACAAATCCCATAGTTAAGGAAATAAAGGTGACAGTCATGGTAAAAATGAAATAAACTCTATACCAATTGGAGATATTAGACATTAGAACATCATTGCCATAGAGTTCTAAAATTGTGACAAAAATACTAAAGATCAACAAAACCATGTGATATATACTGTATTTTTTGTTTAGCACAGACTAGTAAAAAATGTCGATTGAATCGTTATACCCCCGAATCCACACCACAATTCAATCCCTTTTAGAACAAGGTTTTACAACATGTGGTGCCAATCTAAAACACGTGTGGAGAAACTTTGTCCCAGGGGTTGTTCTTTTATACTTGGCTGCGCCTCAATAAAATTTGCAAGTCTTTGCTTATATACTGCTCTGTTAAGAATCTACACATCAGGCTGAAGATTGGACTTGCCATAACTTGCTCCTCTGATTGGAGTTTTGTTGTATTTTCTGGTTTCAGTGAAGCTTCAGCTGTTGTACTTTGGCCATAGATATTGTTGTAGAATATTTTGCTCTATGGGGATATTTATGGTTGTCCAAGTGCAAAACCAGTTCAGGTTGGTATGGAGTAATTGTATTGTATATTTTGTGTTTGGTTTTCTAAGATGTGGAATTTTAGCATTCTTAGACCTAAATATATGTTTGCTTTAATTGCCATGTTCTTCAAGAGATCCAAAATACTTTCAGCTCAAAGTAACTCATGCTCTTTTTCAACCATTTTATTACAAGTGCATCTCAGTAAGTTGGTATAGAGTTGAAAAGTTTTATTTATTTCAGTATGACTGACAAATAGCACTATATTAGACAATATTGGTACATTTGTTCTGTTAATTTAGAGCGTGTGTCAAACGAAAGGCCTGCGGGCCAAATGTGGCCCTCTAGACTCCAAATTACATGAATAAGTCCCTCCAGTTTTTCAACAAATCTGCAAAACTCACTCAATATTCACACAAAATCTACAAATTCCCACAGGTTTTTCTGATTTTTACTGCACATTTTTCCTCACAATTGGTCAAAAACATTGGGTTTAAGTGACTGCTGCCTCAGTCTTCCTTGATGTCAAATTATAGTCCCTGATCGATAGGGCGATTAATAAAAAGTTACATTTAACATCATACATTAGCACAAATATAAACATTCTTCCCAAATTTTTCTAAATTAGCACAACAAAATCTGTGATCTTGGTTGTTAAAAAACCCACAAAATACAATCACAAAATCGTGGATGGACAGATCAGTGTGAAAAGACGTTCAATGTCATTTTATTTTCAGAAACATTTCTTGAAAGCTGAAACAAACAGATATTTATTGACATTTTGAACATTTGAATTGGTTTTATCGATACATTCTGGCCCTTTGAGAACATTCAGAATTTTGATATGACCCAAAATGAAAATGAGTTTGATTCCCCTGATGTAGAGGATTCTAGCTTACAGCTACTGAAACCCCCAAAATTAAACTTTTTTTTCGGAACATTAGAATACATAAAACCAATATAATTCGATGTTTAATACAGAGATATCAGCGTTGTGCGACAATAGTTTGGCTTTGCTATGAATACCCATCAATAACAGTCATGGTCAGTTATTTATGATGTTACGGATTTTTAATCACCACCTGATTTTCAGGAATTAATAGCCAAGCATCTCCTAATCTCTGCCAGTTATTGTTCAATGAATACAAGCCTGATGAGGTGCTACTAAAGAACAATAGATAAGAGTAAATTTGCACACAGGTATAATCAAACAGCATACACAGAATAAACACAGACAATTTCTCTTCAAAACACAAAACCTTATTAGCACAATACTTCACCTATCCTAATTTCTTGAAAATAACTGTATACTTGATGATTCTGACTCAAGGTGAGCTGGGTACCTACAGCAGTAAATATAGTTTGGAGTCAGGCACTTGCAGCAGTTCACCAGTGCTTCACAGAGCAAGTTTTTGATACACTTTGTACAAACCCACACCTACCTGAATGGACCTCTTATTAATCTACTTGTGCATGTTTTCAGCTGTGGGAGGTGGGAGTACCCAGAGAAAACTCATGCTTGCAGAAAAAGCACATGCAAACACCACAGATTTGAATACAAAACCCTTTTTGCAACATAATTATCAACTCTACAACAGTCCATCCTCTTACTCACTTGTTGTGTTTCTAATTGTATCATCATAAGCTTTACTATTGTCATACTAATCAATGCTTATATATATTAGTCAGGCACTGATACAGATAAGCTTTCAATTTCACATGATAGCAATTCTGAAAGTGTAATTTTCCATACAAACTCAGTTTAGTTACTTTTTACACAAATACAATGTTAAATGACAAATGTTTAAAAAAATAAATAAATAAAATTAAAAAAAACTCTTCTAGCCAGAAGCTGTTGGACATTTAAAATGCAACCTATTGTCCACGTCAGGACGTTCAGCTCACTGAGTTGACAGGCTGGAAGGAGTTTGAGGAACAGAGGTGAGACAATAGTTGGACATTGCCTGAACCTTTTGAGGCCCTTCTGCTGTGTACTTCAGTGGTCAGAGCATTCAGACGTGAATGTCTCAGTATCAACCAGCCTGAATACATATGAACAGTCAAATATGAACAAGCTTTACATCAAGGTGCACCTGTCAGTCTTGAGTGCATTTGGGAGAGGAAGGACGACTAAGCTGCTCAGAAGAGGTGTAATCACTGATCAAAATAAAAAAAAAGGTTTAGTATCTCTTTCTCATATGTTACCTAGACATAGCCATAGTTGGAACGCAAAACAAACGTAGATTTATAATAGTGGGTTATTGTTACATTTATAAACATATCTGCATATTTACCTGGTGTGCAGTATACTCAGAACCGTCTTGCAGCTAATTTTCAATTCGATTTAGGTCTGAGCTTTGACTGGACCATTCTCACACATGAATATGCATTGATCTAAAACATTCAAAGGAAATCTGCCCTGTATTTTGAGGGTTATTGTCTTACTAGAATAAGACAATAACCCTCTAAAGGGTTTTGCAGACCAATGACAGGATTCTCTGTGTCGTCACGGAGTGGTCGGCTAATTGTTAGCCTGTTCACAGTGTCTCCCACCTGAACTAAAAGTCTCCACAGCTCCTTGTCTGCCTCCTGGCTACTTTTTCTTAGTGGGACTCCACCGCTGTATTTACACTGTGATTAAATTGCAGTGAATTTCATGCTATTTATTGTTTAGGAAACTAATGGCAACTAGTTGTCTAAGTAATTTTATTTAGGGGTATGAGGGTAAAAATAGTTTTACACAATATATGCCACATACTGCATATTACAATTACAATTTTTAATTTTAAAACAATTTGAACGCTACTTTTTGTTAGTGTGTCACAAAATTTTATTAAATGCAATAAAGTTTGTGTTATGTAAGAAAATGTAAAAAAAAAAAAGAAATGTCCATGCGTATTATTTTTTTTGCAAGGCACTGGATATGGACTGGTGGCAGTGGTGGAAGATTCGCTTGCCAACTAAGCTCTGTGACTATCTTCCATGGCAGCTACGACGTCCTTGCACAAGTCACACTGCGACAGCCAGAAGATGTCTTAGGTCTGGCTTTAATGATTTTTGTTAAACAGGGTACTGAACACAAAGCTGCTAATTTAACTAATAACGATTTCAAAGAAACAATCCAAAGAAGATGACTCCATTGGTGTCAATACTGATGAAAGCAGGATACTAGAACTTCCATCTCTGGAGATTTAGATGCAGCTGGTTCACAGAATCAACTAAGTGCATCATGCCACAGGGGGTTGTCACTTTGCAATGAAGAGAGAGGTCTAAGGCAACGATGAAACCTCCCAGCAGCCACTGCAGCGCCCCATGGAAGCTAATGCTAATCGTCAGTGCTGGTGTTTCACCCCCTCCTACCCACTGTCAGCTTACTGAACTGGCTCCGCATCACCAGGGAGCTTCATACATAGCCATGCTCCCCGACAGCAAGCGTCTCACAGGGACACACAAAGAAAAGCAGGATGGATGGAGGATGATCCTGCTGTGGATACATAGAAAAACGTAGACATATGCATAACCCATCTGCGTGTGTACATGGCACGCACACACATTTTATGATGACACTAATGTGCGATAGTTCCTTAAATATAGGCAAATCATTTATCTGCTTGTGAGGCGAACAGGGATGAGCCTGTTGAATATGGTAATTCCCCACCGTATTAGCCTTCAGAAGATAGCTTATATAGTGTGTAAATGTGTGAAATATGTGCATGTGTGCATACTGTAAGTATTTACTCTAAACCTTGTTGCTCTTCAGGTCTTGGCGCCTGGGCTGTACCTCTTGTTTTACTGTGTTGCGGGAACTGTTGGCACACCTGCTATCTGTCCCTGCTTGTGTTTGCTTATTCAGGGAGAGAAGCTATGTTCTGTGTGGATTGTCCGAGGATGTCCCGGGATGTTTGCATTGCTGTGTTTACGTGTCTGCAGCACAGTATATTTATCTGTGGGTGTGCAAGGTTTATCCTGAAGACTGTTTGTGTAGATTTCAAACGGGTTTATTTTTGCTTCAGTCATGGCTGCGTGCGTTAGCTTTAATGTAGGATTGGCTGTGTTGCAACACTGTGTTTTTGGTTTTTTTAACTCGAGTTTGACATTTCTTTTTTTGAAACATTTACTGAGAAATTTTAGTTTTTATGTCTTTTTAATGCCTTGGGTAGCTCCAGTGCGCTATTAAAATATTCACACCCTTTGAATTTCTTTCATATTTTGTCACATCACCATTGTGTTTAACGCAGTTTATTGGGATTTTTTGCGATAGACCAACACAAAGCTGGGGAAGGAATACAGGAGACATGTTGGAAATAAAGTTGTTGAGAAGTATGAATAAGGGTAAAGTTATAAATTATAACATCCTAACTCTGGAGGAGCTACAGAGGCCGAACTAATACTGCCCTTCACCCCAACACTATCTCCCCCAATCACACATAGTGGTAGCAGTGTTGTGCTGTGAGGATGCTTTTCATGAGGGGAGTAATTTTAATTGAACTAAATTCAGGGCAATCTTAAACAAAACTCTTTCTGATGCTGCAAAAGACTGGAGAGTGGTGACGCTTCACATACAGCCAGAACTACTTTGTTACTTTGGCTCAGGCAAAGTCTGGACCTAATTACAATTCTGAGTATTTGTCACAATTTAAAAAATTCTCCTCACATAGTATGCTCTCAGTCCAATCTGACTGAAGTGTTTTGCAAAGAAAGGCATTAATTTCTGACTGCAGATGTGCAAAGCTGGTGGAGGCATATCACAAAAAAATTGCTCCTGTAATTGCAGACAAAAGAGGATTCTGCCAAACTCGGAGTCAGAGAGGCTGGTCTATAAATGCCAGCCACACGTTTTAGAGTTGTGCTTGGAAAACATTTTGCGAATAATTTTCTGTTTGCCTTCCACTTTATAGTTAATGTGAATGTGCTTCACGTTTTTGAATTGTAAGAAAAATTTGATTTAATATTTTCAATAATTTAATACATTTTAATAAATACATAAAGGTTTGTGGTTGTGATAATGGCTGTGAGAAGCTCTGTAAGAAGGACAA
The DNA here is from genome assembly GCF_001444195.1 of Xiphophorus couchianus. Lineage (NCBI taxonomy): Eukaryota > Metazoa > Chordata > Actinopteri > Cyprinodontiformes > Poeciliidae > Xiphophorus > Xiphophorus couchianus. The sequence continues at coordinate 22,523,221 of NC_040239.1, forward strand.
GGGAACTATTGTAACAAAGCACTGCTTTTTTACAGGAATCTATTGCATTTACTCCAGATATGAAGACTTCTGGAGTAACTTTACTTTTTTCCCTCCAAAGGAAAGTGCCTTGGAAGTTGAATTCTGCAGATTATTATACTCAGACAGCAGAGTCCTCTGAAACACGGTGCCTATAGTGGTTCATATAGATGAGAAGTGACAGAGGTCAGGAATCGAGGAGGTGCCTGTCTTATGTGACTGTACCTTTAACCTCACGTCCTCATAATAAGGGGTAAGGACTCTGTTTTGTCACTCTGAGGTCAGGTGATAGTACAGCTGGCTCAGGCTAAGACAAGTAAACTGCACTGACTAAACTGCAGACAAAAGATGATAGCATGACAAACAAAGCAAACCACGATACACACATGTATACACAAGGGGATGAAACAAAACATATATTTTCCATGTTGTCCTCGATAATCCTCTCCCTCGAGAACCCAGAGCCATATTCATGCTTGATCTTTTTTTTTTTTTTTGTCGCGTCTTCCCAAGTCCCCTCAACATAGCAGCAGGCATGCATTAAGGCAAAGGCCGAGAAATGGAGAGATGCCAAGCAGCCAAAAGGAACATTACTCATCAGGGTCATGCTCCACTGCACAAAACACAATCCCCCATATATCATCATAACTGCCACCCAATGACAATTAAAATTGAGATGGCAAGAAGTAGAAGAGGGCTCTTTAATTTAACATCCAATTATTACAAGTTATCACCCCTTGATCAATGTAATATAACAGACAAGCAATGTTGCATGTGACACAAGAGATGGAGGCATTAATGGGGTGAGGTGGAGGGTGGTGGTGGTTTTCTGTGATAGTCGAGTTGGGCAGGCTGTGGTTGGTGGGTGGAGAAAATGCAAATGGCAGAGGGATAAATAAATATCTTGCCTTTTATGATTTTATGAGTCACCCAGCACCTTTACCTGAGAAACAGTAAGAAAAAAAACCCATGAATAGATACTGAACACGATCACATTTACATACTAGAAAAGCTGAAGGCTGTGTATCATGGAATATATGAACCATATTAAAGCAAAATGCAGCACATTATGAAAGCTACTTGTTAACCAGATTTTGGAAGGGTTTTTTTCTATTGTACCTTTCTTTATATTTGTGCAACTTTAGCATTTTACTGAATTGAATCTTCTTATGCTGCCTGTGTATTAGTACCACTAGAACTAATTTGCATTGCGCCATGTTTCAATCATTAACACTCGTTCATTTGTACTGGAATTTTACGTGGCAAACTAAAAAAATAGCAGAATAATTGTGAGGAGGAACATTAATATTATGACTTTTGTTTTACAAATAAAATGCTGAAAATTTGGATGTTCAGTTGTTTCAGCAATCAAGCCCTTCTTAAGCGCAACAGATTTTTGCATATTTCCACCAGTGTTGTTATGGCAGATTGAGGTTAGATTTTTAAAATTTTGTTTAATTTTACCAACATGTTTCTTCTTACTGGAAACAATTGTAACATTTAGGAATGGCCCAGCCATAGTACCAACCTGAATCTGATGAAGGCACCTAAGGACTAAAGTGACGGCAAAAGGCGGAAACTGTTCATTAAAAACTGTTCATTAAAAGTAAATGTTAAAATGTCATGATTGCTGTAATTCTAATAACGAATTTGTTATGGTAATTGACAATTCATAAATAGTTTTGAACAAGCCATTTAAAAAAAAATAAAAAATTCCTTCAAAGTTGATGCTCCTCTTACCTTCATACATTATCTTATTAGAGATACCTGTCTGATTTTCTATCAGAAACAAACTTCTTGGTTTAATAAAATTAATATATTAGCCTGGGTAGTCATAACTTCATATCCTGCCTTTCAATTTGAGTTCTGTGAAATCTTCTGTATATTAATTCTGAGCAAGTCTGCAAAATGGCATCCCTGCATCAGTACTATTGATTATTTTTGTGCCACAGCAATAAACCAGCTTGACCTGTGTTGGAGTTACGTTGCCACTGGAGATAAAGTCATAAAACAACAGCCTGTGCCAATAAATGAGCATGTTTACTACACTGATGTATTCAAGCAATAGAGATATTATTTCTGGGCTCCTAATAAGGCTTGACACAGACATGTACAGTTCCCCAGGATTATCCATAAAGGTTGGTAACTTATTATAAGGGGATCATCGTTACCCTAACTACTGTTACTAATGAGGCAATTTAGTGCAGTGATGTGCATGATTCTCAGGACTGCAATAATCATAAAGACTGAGGAAATATTGGGCCTTTACTGTCCCAGAAGCTGGAAACCAGCCAGAACTTAGCAAACTTTATCCCCTTGCATTAACTGGAGAATATTAAAGCCTGTAAGCCTCTCAGAACATAAAGTAAAACAAACATACTTGACTCTCCATTGAAAAGCATGGCAAAGATGACTAAAATCCATTTAGTAATTAATTAAATCTGCATATCAGTATTAGCAACCATTAGCATAATGTGTTAATGCTGAATATACAAACTCATATCCGCCTTCCAGATCGATCTGAGGTATAAATCAGAGTGGAATAATCAAAACAGGCCTTAAAGCCTTCAAATCCTAATTCAAATATATATGCTAATTAATCTGGATTAATGTATAATTTATGTAAATTATGAATGTGCTTTTAGCACCCTTGTTATTGTTGATTTGCTAAAAGTGGGCAGCAGAAGCACCAACAATGCCAAAATGGTAAAGTTTTTATCATATTTATTTTCCTCTGAGCTCCTTTAATTCTCTCTGTACCTTTTTCTCGCTTTCGCTGTGATTTTATCTTCCTCACAACCATGCACTCTGAGCCCACTGGCAGATTCCTTCAGCATTTCAATCGAGCGCTAAAAATAACCATCTTTTCTTTTATTCACACTGGCTTTGCTATAATGCTGCCACTCTTGGCGGGCAGACCAGAGGTCAATCCATTATTTCACCGGTGCTGCTACAAGCCAAAAGCAGAGACATGCGTCACCTCTGTCACTGTGATATGCAATCTTCGAACAGAATTTGTGTTTGCATATTATGTTTTTCTTCATTTTAGGCAGAAAATAATCATCACTATTTTTGTTCTCATAAATACATTTAGTTTGTTTTTTTAGGTGTCATTTGACAGGGCTATGAAACAATATTGGCCCACTTACAGATTTGTTCTGTTTATGCCTAAATGTTTAAGATCATGAAGCAAATTTTAATATCAGACAAAAATAATGTGAATTAACACAAAGATCAGTTTTTAAATGATGATTTAATTGATTAAACGAACCTGGATCTGTGAAAACAACTTCATATTAATTAAACATGGAACAGTGTGATGGTTTTGGTTTTGAAAGGATTTTGAATAGCCTAGTCAAAGTCCAAACTTAGTTCTCATTAAAATGTTGTGGCATAACCTTAAATGGGCGTTTCTGTTTTTGAAAGCCTTCTAAGCTGAAATAATTCTGCCAAACTTTGTCCAAAGTGATATAAAGGACTCATTTATCTAAGTAACACTTGATGGCTGCTATTATAAGCTTTTAGACCACAATTATAATTTTATTTAGAGTCAGGATAGTTTAGATTACGGATAACATCATCTGGATCAACTAATCAGGTCATTAGCAGGCAATTCAGCTGTTTGATTCAGGCGTGTTGCACCAGGAACACGTCTGAAAGTTGTAGGACACTGGCCCTCCAGGACTGGGCTTGAACACCCCTGACTGATGGGATCTTTTATATCTTTGTCATACACAGAAACACATGCTAACTATGTGTGTGGTGCACATTGTTACATCTGGGACGTTATGAAAGAAATTTATTTTTCAGTTCATCCGTGCTGCATCCGCCTGTGTCCCACTGTGACGCGCACTTCGCCGCCATTGCGCTTTGTAAGCATCAGCTACAGCGCTGGCAGTTCACTGCCTGTTCTGTCTATGAACAGATCAAACCAGTAGGCAGAAGCTCAGGACAGGAAGGACTTAGAATAAAAGAAACGTTTTCTTTTTCTTTGCATTGCACCACTCAATTTAGGAATCCCATTGATGAGATGAGAATCCATAAATTTTTATCAATAAATACAAACCCCACCGATGCTCCATTTAAAACATGAATCATATCCAGGGAACAGAGAAAGTTTGTTCTTTCTCTATCTAAAAAAAAGTTTAGATACCTTTTTTTCACCATTCAGTCATCATTTAAAAAATGCACTCTAGATTTCTTAGTCTCATTTTGAAATTAGATTAATTAAGACAAATAAATAAACGTGGAAGAAACCTTTAAGTGCTCTTTAGCAGCACAGTACATTGTTGATGGAGGTCTAAATTTAAGTGCGTAATAAGTCTTTGTTTTATTATGACACCAACAAAGCTCAGTATTTATGAACTCTAACGTTGCAAATCAGCTGATCCATGCTCATTTCAGTAAGATGGATGCTACTAATGTTTTGGCATTGCATTACTTTATTGCGGCATGACACCACTCCCCGTGCTTTAATTTCCATATGGCTGCGGCACTTTATTCTCCATTGGCAATAATGTGATTCTTCCTCGGAAAAAGATGAAAGATCAATATCCTCTCAAGGCTGCGAGCTGGGGAAGGGGAACAAGAAAAATAAGACCATCCACTTCATTCCTATTGATATATGTCACCGTAAAATGGTGTGGATGATAATGAAATTGTTGAAAATGTACAATTTATGTGTCGATGAGTTAGGTTCTCCGTGGTTTATCCCGTATTCCCCACAGGCCATTGTCAAACCAAAACCATTAGCGTGTTCAGGGGGTAACATTAACCTTTCCATGCGGGCTTACCAATATCTCATCATCTATAGTCTCGTCGTCCCGTGCTTTTAAATACTACTTTTTTATGAGACATGCCTTCTCGAAGGCCTTTAAAACATATATATGCATTGGATAAATGGTCATTGATAAAGTCAATCATGTGCTGCATTTTCTGACAGTTCCTCTGAGTTACAGCCATTTGTCTGCCTTTTGCCTTTCCGTCTCCGGGGGGCTAGGAGGGGTCTGGGTGCTCTCCGCTCAAAGACATGAGGCTTTTTTCTACAGCCATCAGCGAGGCATCATTGTCTCTAAGAGCATGTCACTTTTCATGTTTGGGTCAAAAGCTTAGAGGACAAGATAGGCACTCACTGAAACAATCAGGGTAAAAGTATTGATCTATGTGGCTGCTGCCAGTCAGTTATTAATACTGGCTGGATAGGATAAAGAAAAAAAATTAAACATAGAGTAATGTCCTAAAATGCTTTCTTAAAGGGACAGTTCAGATATTTTCAAAAGAGGGCCTGTGAAATTATCAGAAATAATTTTCTCGGTAGTGCAAAAAAGATGTCACAACACAATGAATGTAAGGCTAACAGCTAGATCACTTTGGAAAATAGTCTGTCTATGCAAGAGATGTTTCATATCCACTAATACGTTGCACAATCATTTTCCGCTTGATTTGTTTTGAATTGATAAAATCAGCTGAAAAAGGGGTTGTTTTCACCTAAGCAGTTCCATTTTCTGAGATTTCACAAAAATAATGACAATATGACACCTGTTCACTGCAGGTAAAGGAATAATTTCTTGGCATATCAGCAAGATTTTCTGGAATTGCAGATCAAAACAAATCACTTTTACTTGAAAGACCAAATGAAAAAATAAACAAGATTATGTGCAGATTTAAAATAAAAACAGCTCCAGAATTGTACATTTTAATTTCTGTTCCTCAATAAAATCTACAGTCACCAAAAATCATAAGGATTCTTAATGTTGAAATTGTTTTTAGTATTTGTTGTCATCAAAAACTCAGCAAACATTTTATGATGAATGTGAAGGTAGAATAAAAAATATTTAGTTTGCTACTGTAGAATATAATATCCCACCATTTTAAAATCTGACCAGTAACAGTATTTGGGTACGTTTGCCTTTATGTCTGAAATTCTTAAAACTGTAAGCCTCATTAGCACATAGAAATCTACTTATAAGGAGACGATGTATTCAGTAGTGGAATCACCAGTCAAGTAAATCAAGGACAACTGAAGACTTCCTGAGAGTAACTTCCCCACTATTACTTCTCAAAAACTTTGTTCAAAAAAATATCTCTTTGAGTCGTCTCTTGATATTTCTGTATTTTTCTTTAAATTGGTCTGAATGTTTTCACATTTTGCAGTTTAACATTGGATTAATTCAGGGTTGGTGAAAATATATTAGTGCTATATTAGTGCTAATAGCAGAATTTTGAGAATATTTTACGTTTTCTCTCCACTTCCAGGCGTGTGTATGTGAGTGACTTTCCTGTGTCCGTGGCCTGCCTCCCTGTGGGTTTGTGGGAGCGTATGTCAGGAGGTTGATTGTTGTGGAGGTGGCGATCGCGGCTGCAGGGCTCCTAATGAAGGTGTGCGTAATAAAATCAGTGCACTTGGGTCCTCGTCTGTGCCCCTCCTCCCGCAAACTCCATCTGATTGAAAATGGAACAGCTGTGATGATTTAATTTACATGTTAATAACCAACAGGCCTCCAGAAAATCGTCCAATAAACGTCTTTTTATTACCGCCTGTATCTCCTGCGACACAAGGGAATGAGTAGGAGAGGGAAGCAGGGAGAGCGGGGGATGTGTGCGAGGAGAAAAGGCGACTGTAATTAATTGTTTAAGTGATTTTATTAAAACAAAAAAGATCTGGTGGTAGCATGTGGAATGAGGATAGACCACTGGGTAGTAAATGGCATCAGTGGGTGACGATGTTGGGGGATGATGATGATGATGATGATGAGTATGATGATGTTACTGTGTGGGAGTGTGTGTGCTGTAATGGTAGAGTGATGTTGAGAACTATGTCTTTTACACACACCTAAATCTGGATTATTTCATTCTAGAAATGTTAAGGAGCTCTTTTTCCTGTAGCATGAGATATTTTAAATTTATTCAATTAATTATGCTGTTAGGAGAGGTTGTTAATAGCGTAGATATAACTCTCTTGATATCTCCATTAAAGGCCAAAGGGACCTACTACCATCTTAAAACAACTCCACTCTCAAAATGTCATAACTTTATGCGAATGCTGTTTTATGAACATTGAAACAATTGCCATGTTTGCATTTGTTGGTTATTTACACAAATCAATTGTTAACCCTAGAAATGGACATAAAAGACGGTCCACCACCAATAGTCTTCCTATTGGTGAAACATGCTAAGAGCAGAGCTAGTTAAGCGTTTCTGTTTAGAAAAACTGTCTTGAAGTCTAAAGAGTAAAAATGAAATATAGGCGTTAAAGTAAATTTGTAATTTTTTCTTTTTCGGGTTTATCCTGTGCTTTTCTTTTACTAGGTAGTTGCCCTGAGTCGAATCACTTTTCATCTTCTATTCAACTGCAGTATAATCATTAGTTTGCTGCCTTTAACATCAGTTTACTTGTATAGATAGTTATTTGTTTTTCTTCAAATAACCAGGCAATGGAAATGTGTTAATGACTTAAAGGATCATAAAACAGGTATTTGTTTCTTTTCCAATATGATGTATTGATTTTCGGTCCTAATTACTAATACTATTCCCATCAGGGAAGTTGAGCTCCCTGATGGAGCTCAACTTCTGATGCCATTTGTTGGTGAACTGTCTTTGATTTTTATGGCCAGTTTCAACAATCACAGCCTATTTTCTTGTCCATACCTTGGACAACTGTAATAGAGTTCATACAAATATATTGTTGAACAAATCTTGTTTTCTGTTTAGAATACAAGTCTGATTTTCACAGAAGTCCCTCTCGGTTCACCAGAGGAAGGCTTTGAACATGTTCAAAGCATGTTATTGATGAATGAGTTAATGTAATGCTGTCTATTACATGAGTTATTCTCCTGCACTGTAACGTTACCAAGCTTACATCGAATTGACCTTATCAGACTGTGAGTGTTAATCAGCTGATGCCTGTTCTCAGATGACTCAGATCGTTACCAAGGACAAAAACATCCGGATCAGGACATCCCTAGTTTCTGTAAGTGTTATTCTTTTATGAGAGTAGAAATCTGTTTTTCCTTTGATCCCTCTCTGACTAGCAGCTAGTGTTAGCCTTGAGCAGGATGCGCATCTCTCTGCTGTTATTCACGGATTTTAGGACCAGGCAAAATCAAAATCGTGAATCGCATTCAGCCCCATAGTATCGTGATCCATTTTGCTGTGTTTAGAGTGGATCCCATGCTGCTTTTTGTGGATTAGAAGTGCTTGTTGGAAATAAATTCTTCAGCACTGTGAGTACTGATTCAAAGTCTTCAGTGCAGCTTTACTGGGGGCTAAATAATTCTCTGTCATTAACTTTTATTGGCCTCCTGGGCACAGCTATTACATCAAGGCTAAGACGCTGATAGAAATTCAAGATTTGTTGAAGTTTTGCTTCTTGTTTGCAGGTTTTCCTCCATGATTTAAACCACCACACGCCCCCTCCCGCTCCTCATTCCACCTTTCTGCTTGCAGCCACCCGGGGAACCGAGAATTCCTTCCCATTCGCGGAGAATAGAGGACGAGAAATAGGGGTTGAACCAGGGCTCCCCGTGCTCATCCTTCCCACCCCCTTTTCATTCTCCTTACCCCTCCTTCTCGTCGTGTCCTCAGAGAGGTGGCCCTGCCACAGTGGCCATTCATGTCATTGTCAGTGAAGCCACATGGTCGCGTTGCCATGCTTCTCCTGGGACACGAGGAGGTGGGGGGGTGCACAAAGACAGGGCTCTCACTGGGTGGGAACAGTAATTAAAGAATAGAAGAGAAATAGAAGCAAAAAATATAAAGAGAAAGAACAAAAGACAAATGAACAAAAGGAATTGCAGATTAGGTTGGGAGTGGGGGAGGGGGTGTATCAGCTTAAGGTCCATGTAAATCATCGGGGAATATTGCCTGGCAGTGTACAGCTCTGCACAACAGCTCAGTGGTGGGATCTATTAATGATCCAAATACCTCCAAGGCATTCTACAACCACTCACTTAGAGTGCTGCGGTGGTGGGTGGGGGGTAGGAGAAGGGCTTGCATTGCTGCACGTTGTTGTAGTGAAACTTGGAATTTCATCCCACTGTCATGAGCATCTTTGTTACCTCTTTGATCACCGGGTGTTCATTTTATTGACTTGGCTCACTGCTGGTGTGCGACATTAGAGAACACGGGCTGGCTGGGGTTGGCCCTACCCTCTGAGATTTGACACAGTCAGAGCTGTAATGCATTTGGAGCCCCGAGGCCTTGTCATGCCAAGATGGAAAGCCAACCCACAAACAACACCTAAAGCTGTTTACCTTGCCATCCTTAAAGCAAAGAAATCTAACTGTGACACTGCAGAAAGGCTGTGAAAGAGCCGGATTTATGCTAATAGAATATTGTTAAGAGCGCGTTAAAAAAAACAAAAACATCCCCTCACGATGCTGCCTTCGCAGCCGAGACTGCCATGGGAGGGGGCATATAAGCAGAAATGCGGAGGGGGGGGGAGAGAGAAACCGCAAAGATAGCAAAGGAGGAGATGGGAGGTAAACAGAAAGATAATGTCTACGTGTCGCACATTCCAATATGGAGCGCCGAAAAGTTCTGGGGTGGTTCCCAGGAAGCGCCAACTTTGGAGAGGTAAAAGGTCACTGTATGTGGACAATGACGCCAGCTCAGCATCTATTGATGGGGAGGGGCCAGGGGCATGGTGGGGAGGGCACCAAGTGGCTCTCACTGCCAGTCATGGCAGTGTAGTATTTGCAAAGGCTGCCAATCACCACAGAAAGGAATGCACTTGGGTCAGGAGGGGTCAGGCAGGCGGAGCCAAAGACAGAGGGAACACAACAAGCCCTGACGCATCAGGGATGATGGGGTAGAGTCTGTGCACGCATCTGTGCAAGAGTCTGTTGCTGCTGCAGAGAACAAATCCAAACCGCCGGGCAAATAATGGGTCTCTTAACTCTTATTATGTTACTGAATTTCAAACTAAAGCATTCGTCTTGTACCACATAATTCGCGTACTATAGTTTGTGCTTTGTTTCAGTGCGGTTGTTTGAAATGACTGCCCATATAACACTGTAACATCCTGAAATAAAACTCTTTAGCCATAAAGCTTTTTTTACTTCCATTTTAAAGTTTGTGACAACTCCAGCGGGGCCCGTAGCTCTCCCTAACCAGCCTCACCTCGTCACTGTGACCGTGAGCGGTTCTGTGAAATGGAAGGAGGAAGAAAGCAAATTGTTTGTGCCGTGGGCCTTGACAGGAGGCTATAGAAGCCCAGTATTAGCAAAGGATAAAAGTAATGGGATTTGTAGTGGGGAGGCAGTGTGTGTCGTAGAGGTGCTGTTGATGGGTGATAGGGGTGAGTCGCCGTCTTTAAAACCTGATAAGTATCTGTGTGGGAGAGGGGGACAGAGAGCAGGGCAGCCGGCAACAAAAACAGATAAATACCTGCTCCTCCAACTACACGCTGTATCTTTATCACTTGTTACCCATGTATTTGGATTCTGTCCCCTCACCAAGATTGGAATACCAATATGTTAAATCGGTGTTATCTGCAGACTTTAAATGTACAAATATAGCGCAGTATTTGCTCCCTTTAACTTTTTTTCCCCCTCATGTTATAACCACAAACTTCAATGGATTTTAAGTAATAAATCAAAATAAAGTAGTAGCGTTGTTGAAAAGTTGAACCAAAATGACCCATTGCTAATTTTAAAAGCCCTGCCTATATTCACCTTTGAAATTTGGGTGACCATGGCTGAGTGGGTAAGAGGTTGTTTTACTTCAGTAAGTTGTTGGTTTAATCCCACCTTCATCTCCTGGGCGAGGCATTTGGCCTACTGGTGCTCAAATGTGATTGGGTGAATGTAGCCAAGATCACTAGAACAGTTCTATATAAGTTCAAATCAATTACCATACTGAGCTTCAAAAAGCACATAAGTTCAAATATATTTTTTCTAAAAGTAAAAAAAAGCTTTCCCACAGATATGTTTTACAGATTCTTTTGTCACATTAGTTAATCACTGTATTAGATGCCCTGAAAATTGTAAGGCCTACTAATTCAGAGAGAGAATATTTTATGTTAATCCTGACTAGTTTATCTAAAGGTGTTGATTTTATTTAAATAGTAAAATTAGACTGGAATACAATTCAAATTGCCACACAATTTATTTGATGGTTATAAAATTGAAAAAATTATTAAACAATTGCTTTTTGTAACTACAGCTGGAATGAATAAGACTGATGTTAAACTAGTCAATTGTCAGATTTAAATGATGCCATGTCAAACCTAATGTGCCTGGCACACTAGACTATATTTATGATAAAAAAATACAATTTATTTAATGTTATGTTTTAAAATGGCAAAAGCACCAACTGCAAGTTTACAGACACAAGTGCCTTGTTTTACTGTGAAAAGATAAATATGCATTTGATTTAAGAATATAGAAAATATATTTTTATTTTACAAACAACTATAAGTTTTGGGAGCACAGCAACAGTGGAAACAAATTTCTGAAGAGGGATTGCCCAAAATTATATAATAGTGTCCTACTACACCTCAAAAGAAACACAAACTTAGAAAACACTACTCCATTGTATTGACACTGTAAAAAAAATATATATATATTGATTTTTCCATTTAATCATCTCTTTCAAGGACATCTTTGAGCAATTAACTGCTATTTTCTATGACCTGCATGCAAAATTTTCTCCTACACTGCAACATTTTCAGCCAGGTAAAACAATATATCAAAAGTTGGACAACACAAAGCTAACAGAATATCCTGGAGAAGGGGAAGTTGAGGTTTTTTGGAGCCGGGTGGTTAGAGTGGGCGTTAAAGCGCTGCAACAAGTTCCCCATCCAGCTCGGTGTAAACTGGTCATCACAACGGCTTCTGAAATGTGACTGCACAGACAGTGAGGAGTACGGCAAGCAAGTGAAGACATGGCAGTATGTGGCTATAAATCGATGCATGTGCAAAGAAATAAACAAATGATGACGCTTAAAATAAATAATTATGTTTGTTGCCTTATAATATCAAAAGGACCTGCCTTCACGTTTAATAAAATACCCTAATGTGTTATTTTTATTTCTTCCAGGAGCAATCAGAGAGCTGCTCTGCCTTTCTGCTGTTCTAGCCACAAACTTGAGACATTGGCTCTCTTCACTGCAAAATATCATACTTGTTAAATTAAAGCTACAAAAAAAACCTCTGGACCCATACTTAGAAAAATATACAGACAATGTTATTCTTTGCATTTGAAAATACACATACTATCAGCGAATGTTTAAAAAGAGAGATGAGGGAAAGGGGGGGAAAAAAGGGAAAAGGCAGCAGACTCTCATATTGACTCAGCGGGCACTATGCCGCGCAATTAGTCCAAACTACAAGGAGAGGGAAAAGGAGGGAGGGAGTGAGATAACCCCCCAAAATAAAAAAAAAATAAAAAACTGTCTGTGGAAAATTTGGAGAACTTCCCAAAATATACAAACTTTCCCAACGAATACATTTCTTTGGTATGCCGTAATCTCATATGGCTGGGCTTTCTGAGCCCCTCCGTGAGACTTCTTTCTCCTCTCCTCGCAGCTTTCCAAGCTCCCCAGCCCCCAGGCCTCACCAGTCTACTTCACAGTCTGGCCTAGTCTCAGGCCCCATAGCCCCAGCCTTCACAAAATCCCCTTCCAAAACCCACTGTCCACACATGGCAATCATTAGGAAACTCTCTTAAAGAGCAACATTATACCACCAATTGCAGCCTTGCATGAAATTTTGATCACTTAAACCCATCTTAAAGAGGCAGCAGCCACTTTCTGCTGCAAGACGTCCTTTTCTCTCTCTCCATGAATGGTAATGCATTTACCTCTCAATAGTAACCCCCACTCTCTCATTGTACTAGCCCAACAAAGCCAAATGAGGCTTGTAGCCACTTAGAAGACGCAGCACCAATGAGGGGCCCTCTTTAAATAAACCTTGTGGAGAAAAAAAAAAAGCGCTGTGATTATGCATTGGTTAGTTTAAGACCATTTTCTGCTGCATTTGCTTCCCTTGTGGTGAAATACAAACAAAAACAAATGCTGGTATAAGGGAGATTCCTTCCTTTCCCCCACAAATCTCCAAATCTCTCCGGAAAATTAGCCATTACTTGAGGCGTGCTGCAGACATGAACAATAGAACTGCTGATATACAGAGCTAAATTGCACCTAGAGAGGAGACTTAGGAGTAAAAAGCAAGACACAAAAACCCCATGGGGTTCACTCGTAAACAATGATTAAGGCACCTCAAATAACGGCATGCCCACTCTTTGCCACTCACCTCACACTACCGCCTAATTAGTTGGGGCTTTGCTTTTACTGCTGGCTTTAGTGTCGTAAAATTAACACGTTTCGCAAAGAAGCAGGAATGGGCTCAAACTGTGGTGTGGGTTTAACAAGCTTCTCATGGGTGAGGCTATCTGTCTAGCACAAAGGAGAGTGAATGGTCCCAACAGGCCAGCAACTGCAATGTGTAGGAAGGAAAGGAAAAGAAGGGAAAGGAAAGGAAAGCAAAGGAAAGGAAAGGAAAAGATTTGCACTCCATGCGGAGCCGTTTATCCAGATGAATACATGAAGTAGCGTTAAAACTCTGGAGGGCCCCACATGGCCTTCAGACAGACCTGATGCTAGGGGAACAGCTTACCCTGCCTTGTGCCCTACAGATCAATAGGATTTAGGCAAAAGTGGATTTTGCTGAAATCTTCCTCTTCCATTCATTTTGTGTCTAAAAAGACTTTTCTCAAACTGGCAGAGTGGAGACTGAGCTTGGATGGGAACCACCATATTTTCCAAACTATAAGTCACACTTTTTTTCATAGTTTGGCTGGTCCTGCGATTTACAGTCAGGTGTGACTTATGTTCTGTTTTCTTGAGGCATTTTGACAGATGATTTAAATATTAATTTATACTGACAAACACGAACCAAGGATTAAAGGTGCCGTATGTAACTTTTATAAAAATGTTTTTTACATATTTGTTAAAACTGTCACCATGTCATGACTGTATGTTATGAGACACATAATCTATGAAAAGATCGATCTCCTCCATCACCTCCCTGAACTATTACTGCTGTCTGAAGAAATGCACTGCTCCCGAGTCGTCCTGACCAAAAACAACCAATCAGAGCCAGGAGGAGAGTCTTAGCACTGTTAATCAGTGCTAAGATTGACAGCTGGGGATGAAGTCAAACTTTTGAGTTTGGGTCAGTCAATTGCTTCGCACAACCAGAACAGTCTTGCATCAGGCTTTGGTTGTATGAGACCTTCTAGGTAACTCCATGAATTTTCCCATCAGCTCTGAGCAGTGCCCATGTTCCAGATGAAAATAAAAGCATGATGCTGCTACCACCATGTGACACTACGTTCAGATTTTCTCTTCTCTGACTGGAGCATCCGTTGTTGATGTTCAGTATGTGTTTAATAATAATAATGCTCTTCTGATTAAACCGCCCCCCCTCCCCCACTTCAGTGATCTATGTTCAGTCATCTCTATTAATATCCATTTCCAAGCCTCCAAATTGCTGCTTTGGAATATTCCCAGGATTTTTGCAGATGTAGGCAAGACTGTATTTTCCCATCGTTCACCATAATATTGGAATAATTTCCAAAATATTCTCAACTAGAAGCGCTTGCTTATAATTGTATGTTATATAATTGTTTTATATAGCTTGGATTTGTGTTGCTCTTACATTGGCAAGCAGTATTTATATTATTGTTAAATTACACACACATGGCCTGTGTTTAGGGGTAAAACTTTATTTGACAGGTTGTGAATAAGACTGTCATGAACAGGGGTAAGTCTTCACGATTACTGATTAAACTTTAGCTTTAATAACATAAAGCTACATAATTTTTTAAGTTTAATCAGTAATACTTTTATAACAAATTTAGGTCCGATCATGATTTCTTGGTTAATGACAAGTTGTCATAACAAAGACATTTTGAATAATGTCAACTTTTTATTAAAAGTGTCATGATTTACCGAATGACACTTTATGACAACAGTCATAAATATTCATGAAGACTTACTCGTGTTCATGACAGGCGTTATGTCATGTTTACGACGATGTCATGACGGTCTTATTCACAACCTGTCAAATAAAGTGTTACCTATTTAGGTGCATTATTAAAGCAGTTGGTTGTACTTGACTTTAATTAAAAATATAAGACTGATGGGATGTTGAAAAATACCCTCTGCACTTTTCAGATCATTATTGAAAAAGCAAATTGTATCATTTCTTCCATTCCAAATTATGCAGTAGCTTGTATTGGTCTATCACATATCATTCTTAAAATACAATGAAGTCTGTGGGTGTAGCGTAACAAAATATAAAGATGTTCAGTAGGTGAGAATGCTTCATACTCTCCAAATACTACCTTTACAAGTCACTGTAGACTAAACTGGTGTTGGAAGACTTCATCTGGTATGACTGGAATAATAGCAGGGGTCTGATTCACAGTGAAACATTCACCATACAATAGACATTTGAATATAATCATTTTAAAGTCTGAAGCAATTAATGCATTCTTGGATGTGTGTTCTAGAAACAAGAATTTAAATCCTGATCACCACACCGACGATGCCAAGGAAATGCATAGAATGTAGGAAAACACCACTTACATGCAGTATATGCATGTTACATATTTTTAAAACATGCAGCAAAGTTGGCATTCAAAAAGAGATAGAATAACATTCATAATCAGCATATCTAAATTTGAGCAGTCAGATCAATGCTTATCCTTCTTTAACCTGTTTGGAAAATTCTTCCAAATGGCTCTCTTTTTTTTTTAATATATCAAATAGTCAAACATTACTTGGACTATTCTATTTCCCAAATATTTTTTTTTTCTTGTCTGGCTGCATATTAAGAGGCAGAACGTCGTTTGGAATGCTGGTTTCTATTTTTGAAATGTTCTGAAACGATGTTTGCATACATTTGCATAGCCAAGTGCAAATTGAGCCATGAATATGCAAATGCGGAGCTGATGTCTGTGGCAGCCTCCGCTCTGCCAGGTTTATAGAAGAATTCGTTTACACACACACACATACACACGCGCGCACCCCCCCCCCCCGCCCCCCCACGCCCGCACACTGACACATGCAGATTTTTCTCTCACCCCTTGCGTCTCTGCATGCTCAGGGAAGACTGCTTGTTTAAAACATGATCCTAAAAATCATTAATTTGTTTGTATCGCCTTATTAAGTTGGTATTTTCTGGTTGCTGTTTTCCTGTCGGCTAGCCGGCATGTATGCTTTTCCATTGCCTCATTAGGGGGGGAGATGGACTGCATACTCTCACGAAGGTCCTCTAGCTGACACTGAGACCAGACGCCAGCTCATGCTCAGCGCACCCGACCCCTCAAAATAAAGTCTGACTTAATTTGTTTACTGTATCCGTGGGCATTCGCACTGCCACCCTCTTAGCCTCTCTCTCGCTTTTCCGCACTGCCCTCCCTACTGTCGGCCTTCTTTCAACCTCCGTACCATGAGAAAGTATTTGACAAGAAGGTTTTAAATAGAGTTGTTGTGAAAACAAATGCTTTACAATGCACTATAGCTGTGACAGTTGCTACAAAAGCATATGACCTAAAAAAATAATAAATACATAAGGAAAAAGGAGTAATTCTGAGACATCTTGAGGTCATGTTGGCCCAGAAGGTCTACTTCAGATCTGGTCACTCTACATTATTTACTGTCAGGAATAATTTTACTTTAGGCTCTTTAAAAAAGAAAACTCGTACAAGTCGTTATTACACATCGACATACTTCCAGACAATAGATATTTTAATTTTCATATCTGAAGTCAACAAATATGTAGAAAAAGAAGAATTAAAAAGCAATCAAAAAGCACTTGACAGAAGATGCAATCATTCAAGGACTTTAGTTGAATCCAGTGTGTTGATGGAAACATTTCATTTTAGAAATATGAACCAGTTAATAGAATGGTTCAAGAAGTTCAGAGAAAAGATCATACCCTCTCAAAAAGAAAGAAAACATGACAAAAAGATAGAGAAGTGACCTAAACGTCTCTTGTAATACAGTTGCAGGCAAAGCATGCAGGTTTCAGCTCAAAAGAAACAGTTGCTGCTCCACCTGACTGCAATAGAAAAGGAAGCTCTCAATATCTACTGATGAGGCTAAAAATCCTGAAAAACAGAACTGCATCACAACTGATAGCAGCAACAACTAAGGCTTCACTTTCAACTCTAATGCCTGATTCACACAGCAAGATAACTGACAATTTTTTTACTCTATTTTCCCCTGTCAACAACTTAGACTCTTCAATTGTTGGGTTTTCATGAGACCATTGCTGTGTGTGCTGTGTTAACAGTGATCTGGTCTTCTCTGAAGGAATCAGGACCAATCGGGGATATTCAACATGTGTGTAAAGTGTGTTTTTATGAGGGGCCGTTTAGGACAAAATTTACGTTTTGTCTCTCACACACTACCAAAAAGTCTCGCATACTCCAAAAAAATAGCCACGCACACTCAAAAATTACTCACGCACATTCAAAAAATACTCAAATTGCGTATACACACACTACTAAAATGTCACACACACATTCACAAACGTTAACTTTCTCGCTCACATACACTACTACCAGCTCGCGCACATACACTACTACCAGCTCGCGCACATACACTACTACCAGCTCGCGCACATACACACAAACGTTAACTTTCTCGCTCACATACACTGCTAACATGGCTAACTCTAATTGTTTAAAATGGCAGCTGCCTGACCAATTCTCTCTCGTTTCGAATTAGAGTTAGCCATGTTCGGTATAGCAAACTCTTTCTTCTTCGGCACTAGTTGGCGCCGGTTAATAATTCCTGTAATACTGGCACCCAGTGGACAGATTGTACTACAGCAATTTTGCTATTTTTAATCAATCAATCAGATTCATTTATTTCTATAGCACATTTAATCTACAAGAAAGTTAAACGTTCTATATATATTTAAAAGCACAAATATACTAAGTAATAGAACATACAGTGAGTCAACAATCGAAACTTATAGTTTAGGATCTACGCATACGCAGTTTGATCCAAAAATTATGCCCCGCCTCTTCCGTGACAACTCACACACATTCAAAAAGAGTCTCGCTCTCACACATTCAAAAAGAGTCTCGCTCTCACACATTCATAAAAAGTCTCGCTCTCACACATTCAAAAAGAGTCTCGCTCTCACACATTCATAAAGAGTCTCGCTCTCACACATACATAAAACGAGTCTTAGTACTGTGTGTGTGTTCAACTTTAGTCTTGTGTATGTGAGAGATAAACGTCTGTGTGTGTGCGAGCTGTTAGCAGTGTATGTGAGCGAGAAAGTTAACGTTTGTGTGTATGTGCGCGAGCTGGTAGTAGTGTATGTGCGCGAGAAAGTTAACGTTTGTGTGTATGTGCGCGAGCTGGTAGTAGTGTATGTGCGCGAGCTGGTAGTAGTGTATGTGCGCGAGCTGGTAGTAGTGTATGTGAGCGAGAAAGTTAACGTTTGTGAATGTGTGTGTGACATTTTAGTAGTGTGTGTATACGCAATTTGAGTATTTTTTGAATGTGCGTGAGTAATTTTTGAGTGTGCGTGGCTATTTTTTTTGAGTATGCGTGAGTTTTTGGTAGTGTGTGAGAGACAAAATGTAATTTTTTTGAGTATGCGAGAGTTTTTGGTAGTGTGTGAGAGACAAAACGTAATTTTTTTGAGTATGCGAGAGTTTTTGGTAGTGTGTGAGAGACAAAACGTAATTTTTTGGAGTGTGCGTGGCTACTTTTTTGGAGTATGCGAGACTTTTTGGTAGTGTGTGAGAGACAAAACGTAAATTTTGTCCTAAACGGCCCCTCATATGTTTTTAATATTATGCAATTGCTTTCAAAACAATGGCGATATGAAGTGAAATTTATTTATGTTCCACACTTTGATTTTTAGGTTTTCTGGGTGGAAAATATGATAATAACGGGCCCTCAATCTCACCCGCTAAGCTTCTGATTGAAAAGAGAAATTCAAATGTCTACAGAAAATCTCTGAGTAAGCCTAATGAATCATTTCTCCACCGCTTAGGTGGATTTTCAATGGTTCTCTGATTAGAGGTGGTCCAACATTTGTAATCCTCCAAGCAGACCTTAATGGCTTAAGTTGCAGTTGTTAGCTGATTGGAACTGTGTCTGTGCCCAGTTATTGGATAAGGGGCAAAAACAACAGTTTAATTAGTGAATTGGGGGGATAGGAAAACAAACCTCGCATTTAAGTTTTCAATTAACCCAATTAAGGCCAAATGGATGAGCAGTCACAGATACAATGGGAGCCGTGTTGCTGGCAAAGACTCGCCTTCACTGGTGCACTTAAGCGAGTGTGTAACATCTCAGAGGTTTTTCTTACCGTTCTGTGCCTCAATTTCAGATCTCAACGGGGATCCTAAACAAAGCTGACAAAATCTGCACATGCACTCCAGAGAAATTATGCTAAGGAGGGTGAAACAAAAAAAAAAAAAAAGAAGAACCTTATCGTGACGCTCCATTCCCTTGAGCGCCAGATTAAAAACTTATTCATTTGTTAAATATTTGACACATCTTTGCTTGAGCTTTGAGATTAGGGATTTGCAAAGTTCTTCATATCAACTTGTGTGGGAGAAATGCCCCCCTCTGATGCTGGCAAAGGCAAACTGGCACATTTTCAGGGGGACAGACAAATTCATCTATGCGGATAAGTACATAAATTCCCCTCTAATGTGCGCCAAGCTTGCTCTTTAAAGACTGCTCTGTGCTTATATTTACTATTCTTCAATGGGAGTACAGAAGCTTACAACAGCGCAGACCCAAACAAAAAAAAAATTGTAATCTTATTATTCATACAAAGCTGGTTTATTTATCATTGTCCAAGTGCAGAGCTTGCAAGCTACTCGGGCCATGTTGTCAAATTTGTGCAAACCAAAAGATGTTATCCCACAAGAGGTTTAGTATTAAACTCTTCGAAATCTAAAAGCTTCAGATTTAAATATTTAAAGCAGATCAGTTGGTTGTTCTTTAGCTTAGCTTGTAAAGTAGGCACAACACAACTCAACAAAGAAGAAGGGATGAGAGAAAACATGGGAGAAGTAATGCAGCAGGGCGCAAAGCCATTACGCCTACACCGAAAATAATTCACAGGGGACAAAGCAGCTTTACAGCTTCATTCCTGGATAAGAATGAAAGGAGTGGGGGGAGAAGGGGGGAAACTTGGATTTTGTCATTGGGGGAATCAAAAAAAAGAGAAGGGTGGGGGTGGCATAATTAGATGTTCACAAACTGTACCAGCGGCTCAGTTTTCACTCTGTGGTCCAAATTACAAACCGTCATATTTTTAAAGTCATGCTGACATTCTTTCGTCCCCAGCAGCTGCCAAGAACAACCCAGGCTAGGCTTGTCTTGGCACCTGATCAAAAAGAAGGACCAAGCTCGAGTCATACAGCAACTGAAAACATTTACACAGCTGGGACCCTCGAACCCTAAGGCCGCACCGCCTCACTGCCAGAACCTGTGCTGGGGCTTGAGGGTGGAGGATGCGAGGGGGGTTTTGGGGGTTCCAGGTGCTTCTGGGGGGAATGCAGGAGTTCTAGAGATGGGGCAAAGGGTAACAACTGAGCTCAGTTCCAAAAGTCATGTTGTGTCCATGTCCACTTTCATTTTAATGAAAAGACCAAATGCAGCGAACAGTCGTGTGTCGGTGTACGCACAAATGCACATGTTCACATTTGTGTGAACCAGCTGGAAAATAGGTAGTGATTGCATTATGGTTTCCTTCTTGATTCTGTCTATGTGTGCTCAAGTGTCTTGTCTATTATGGGGATGGTTTCTGTTTGTGAAGCTGTATTTGCTTGTTGATACTGGGATTAGAGTCATCCCCAGCACTAGATCATGGGACGTCTGCTCTGTAGTCTACTCACTCCACCAATGAACTAAATGCAAACACCAGATGAGCCACATATTTATGCATACGTTCAAGCCTGGTCCTATTCCCAACTCTTCCCATATGTACACTTGGCCGAGACCTTTTGGTGTCGCATTACATTGCAATGCGTTGAGAACTTTTTAAAAATTATTTTGCTTTGCCGAACCATAATCAAGTCTGGGCAAAGGCAGCATTAATCAGAAAAGCACCCAAGAGTCCCTTTACAACTCTGGAGAGGCTACAGAGACCATCAGCTCTGGTGGGAGAATCTATAGGAGAGCAGCAGGTTATTCAAATAAAAAAGATAAAACAAACCCACAAGAAGTCACATTTGAAGTTTGCACGAAGAAGATGCTTTGATAAGATGAACCCAAAACTGAAACCTCTGACCTACATGCAGAATAACTCGTGTGGTAGAAAAGCAACATCTCCTTGTACACTTCTGCATTGTGAAACATGGCCAGGGCAGTATTATGCTGTGGAAATGTTTTTCTTTAACCAAAACAGGGAAGCTGGAATGAGTTTATTGAAAAATGGATGGAGCTTGAAAAAACTGTTGGGTAAAAATCTTGATGAAATAAACTCAAGCACTGAAGTTTGAGGTTGTAATGAAAACCAGTGTGAAAAAGTCATAAGGTTATGAGCGCTTTTTCAAAGCAGCCCTACGTTCTACCTTTGGATTTTTCTTGTTATTATAATCGCATATCTTACATTTTTGCCTCAGAGATACCAACATAAAAATTCATGCCATAAGGATTAAAACAGGTTGAGCAGATATCAGTACACCACACAAGAAGCATTTAAAAATGTTTGTTTTCTGAACAAGAAATTATTTCATTGGATACTGGAAGCTATAAAAATAAAATAATGTTTTCTTCTGGCTCTCTTTCCTTGTCAGCATAGACTAGCAAGGACTTGCTACCATAAAAATGAAAAATCTGGAGCAGAAAATCACAACAAAGCAATGTTTTAGTCTCTACTTCCACTTCAGATCCTTTAGAAAAATCTCATTGCTTTAGTATCACAGGGTTCTATATGTTGACATGATGAAGAACTGGAGTTAACTTCAAGTTAAAATCTCCAGTTTTTGAATTTATTCCAGATGAGGCAAAAATAGACGAATAGTGCTTCAGTAGAAAAAAAAATGTTTGGAGAAGAGATGTAGCGTATTTGGGACAGGGTAGTGGAAGCGGGGGGAGTGGCAGACCAATGAATTCAAGATTGTGTTGACCTCTCATGACCTCATCCCAGTAACTCAGAAACCCCAGAGCAATAATGACATCACTCTCTCATTCCAAGACAAAGAATCAAAGCATTGCAGTGCTAGGCCAGCACAGTGCGTGCATGCACACTGAACTATTAGACCTCGTTTTAAATGTGTGTTTGTGCATGAGAGCAACCATAGAAACGAGAAAGCAATAGGTGGGAACATTTTCAAAAGTAGAAACAGACTGGATTTCTTGGGGGTATATATGCTTACCAGTTCTTTTGTGCTTGATCTTCTGAAATCTGCTTAGTGAAAACAGTGGCATAACTGTATTTGGTTTTTGCACCTTGCAACTTTTTCTTCATACCTCAATGTCCACTGTACATCCTGTAAGAAAATTAAACTTGCTGTGCTTCATGATTTATGATCACAAAATTATGAAGACTTAAATATCTCAACACCACAAAATACCAGACACCACAAAAGTTATTTATGGGTGTTCTGTGCAATGGCTTTAGAGCTGCTAACCAGTTTGCAAATTTATACACGCAGATCAGAGCAAAGTCCACACCAGACCAATAGATCTTTTCCAGTACACCATCTCTTGAGTCCTGAAATTACCTTTAACTCAAAAAGCATTTTTTGTGTGAGTAATCCCTTCTACATCTGTATTTCTATTTGTACATTTCTAGTTCTTTGTCATTTTGCATTTTTGCTTGTTTCTTGAAAAAATAAAATAAAATGTATAAGCCAATAAAAATAATAATATAAAATACGGTTGAAATCAGAAATTTACAAACACCAAATAAAAACATACATAAAATGTTTTCTTTTGCTTTCTGAAGTTAAATAAGACCAAGCCTGTTTTATGTCAGTAAGAATTACCCAGTTTATTTCTATTAGCTAAATATCACATAATGAAAGAATATGTCAGAAATTTATTAATGTCTTCAAAATAAGAAGTGTACTTGCACAATATCAGATGCAAGTGCACCTTATATTGTGATATTGATATTGTTAATATCATCTTTAAATCATATTTAAAGACCATCTGAGAGAAAACCCAGATGATGATGTCATGCTTTTGGAAACTTCTGTTTGGCTAAAACACACTTTTGAGTTAATTACAGACTCACTGAGTGTATTTTAAGGCCACACCTGAAACACACTGCTTTCCTGTTCAACATGATTGGAAAGTCTAACGTTATCAGGCAAAATATCAGGGAGAGAATCACAGAGCTGCAACAGTCTGGTTTTATGTTTGAGAACAATTTCAAGACTTTTCAAGGTGTTACATTCATCTGTTAAAACAATTACATTCATGTATAGACATGATGGGAATGTCCAACCATCATACTGCTCAAGAAACAGGCGCCTTTTGTGTCCCAGAGTTGAATGTGCTTTGGTCCAAAATGTGCAAAGCAATCCAAGAACAAAAGGTAAAGACATTGTGAAGATCCTGGCAAAGCCTGTGTGTCATTATCCACAGTGAAACTTGTCCTGTACAGCTATAGGCTGAAAGGCCACTCAATAAGGAAGAAGTCATAGTAAACATAAAAAAGCCAGATTACAGTTTGCAAATGCTCACAGGGACAAAAACCTTAAATTGTATGTCTTGTGGTCTGAAAAAACAAAAGTGGAAACCAATATGTTACTTTTGGGTCATAATGACAAATTATTATTTGGAGGAAAAAGAGGACACCTGTAATCCCTGGAACACCATCCCAACTGTGAAGTGTGGGGATGTTTTGCAGGAAGAACTGGTGCACTTCATAAAATAGAAGAAAATCATGTGGAAATATTGAAACATTATATAAATGCATCAGCCAGAGAGTTAAAGTCTGGGTGCAATAGGTTTCTCAAAATGGACAATGATCCTAAACAAACAACCAAACTGGGATAGAAATTAGCCACTTAGTTGTCATTTGTTTCATTTACATGCAAATGTTAATTAAAATGTATTGCCCCGTTTTTAGAAATAAATTGGACAGAACGTTGTTTCTAAGATGCATAAAAAATAGCTTGATATAACATGTCACACCATCTAGTTTCATTAGTCTTCATGGTGGACAAAATAAAAATTATTAAAGGTTTATCCAATGATATTGTTTTAAGTAAAGAAGTGATCTTTATATCTATACTGCATGAGCACATATAGACCTAATTTCTGGATTATGTGCTGTAATTTAATGATACTGTGTATTATTTTTTGTAAGAGTTATTGTTAGTCTACGTTGACAGTAAAATGTCATCTGGGTAATAAAGTGCTGATTTCCACAGCAGGATTATCACAAAACATTTTTCAAGTCACAGTAACAAACAAAATCCTGTCTTTTTCTACTTTGTGTGTATGTGGGACGATGACATCACAAGAGGCACAGGAATCGGGCAGATCAGGTGGCATTGCTAAACGCCTTAAAAGAACTCTTGACAGATTTTGTCTGAACTGTAACCTACGTTCACTTACCCAAACAGCTTCTCTCTCCTTGACTGCTGAGTAATAGGATTTTTTTTCTGCTTCTTCCCTCTGGTGTTGAATAGAATGACAGTGATGGCATAGACTACATTGCAGGTGCATGTACAACTATCAGGTAATGCAGGGCTTAAAATTAATCTTAATGGAACACCTCTTCTAAACCATGCCTTTTTGTGAACAATCATGTCAGAAGGATTTCTGAAGATATATGAAATCTGACTATCCCACTGTACTCTGATCCTCTTCAAACCAGCTCCAAAGTGTTTTATTGTTGCCAAATTTACCTTAAATTCCTGCTGTGTCACATATGGCTCAAATGTTTTGCTGAGACTGAATTGAATAAACATTCTTGAGGGAGGAATACAATTAAAATGTGAATAATGAATCGGGATCTAGAAGAAAAATACTTCTACTACTACATATTTTCTCTATGTCTACGTCACTAGAGGCATGCACTGGAAGTTTGTTTTTGACACAGTGGAGAAAAATTACCCGAGAAAAAGACTGACATGTTCTTTTTTTCTATAGTTGAAAAATTATATCCAAAGTAGCTTTTCATGCATTCTGAGCAAAGTGTTGTGACCAAGCTCTGTCTTTTTAAGAGACTGCAGTGAGATAAGATTGTGGTTTACCTCTATTAGATCAAGGAATGAAAGCACCTGTCATCCATTACCTGTCCAAAATAACGAAAATAGCAAATGTCAAGAGAGAGACAGAAAAAAATAGAGGGTGGGGAGAAAATAAAAATGTTGTAAAAATAAAAATAAGAAAAGGGTAATAAATACATTCAATAATGAGAAAAAAAAGATTTTTTAAAAACACTAAGATACCATATCACTTTTGAGCATTGATGGCTTCACTCACTGGTGGAGAATAATTTGTTTAACCAGCTAAATAATTGTAACTTGTGTTTTCTTTGGCACAAACAGAGCAGCAAATTCTAGTTTTTCAGAGTATCTGGTTTGTGTGGACAAGTCGCTTAGTCCTGGTTATGGTACAGTGAAATTAATTTTACTGAAGAAACTCTGCTGATGTCATTCTGACTTTATGCCATCATTGACTTTACAGCAATCCCTCATCTTGAGAAAGAATGAGGCAACAGTGGAAAGTAAATACTCCCTTGTAGCACAACGAAACATCTAGGAGAACCAGGCAATTAGACAGAAAAACAAAGAATAACTGAAATGTTCTCAAATTACAACAGTTTGTAACATGTCCAATGCAAATAGCTTACCCTTCTAATGTTAAACAAATAAAAATAAACTGCTCACCTGAAAATAAGCTCAGCATTGCCGACCTTGCATTTCGTTTTCACTTTCTGTAGAGAAGGGCTATGTAAATATTAAAGGACCTTGAAATTGCAATATGCTAATTGTGGTAAGTATGTGATTGGTTTAATATTGCTTTACGAGCTATGTGGTCTGTATAAAGCGACAGTGTGTTTAGCTCCAAATCATGCGGAAGATGCACACTGAGCTGTCTAAAGCTGGCAGAATGGACTGCTCAATTAAGGAGCAGATTTAAGATAAGAGTGTTGATTCCCAAGCCCAACTAATTAGCACTAGAAGAGAGGAGAGGCAGCCAAAGAGCAGGGGAGAGATTTAAGCAGAAGGTGCCCACCAGGGACTTGCTCTCCTGCTCCTACCTTCTCACCCATACTCCATGCTCTATTTCCTTCCTTCTCCTGCTAATTCTTTTGTTCCCTCTCTTGACTTCTAGCTCACCTTATGGTCTCCCTCTGTCATAGCAGTCTTTTAAAACCCAATACACAAATGTAATTGTGTGCTTTTGAAAGCAAAAATCTTGCCCAATTATATATATAAAATAATGAAGAATAATGTTGAAATTGTTCTCATTAGGTAAGTTTGATAGGAAACTAGTCCAACTTTAAACAATGCTGCATGTGAATCTTATGAAAAATAACATTACATTTAAATCTTTTCCTGTGGTTCTTCCTGCTAAATGGAAATACTGGAAATTTGTCTGATGCAGTTTGATGTGATCTTAACTCAGAATTGTATATTAATTGAATTCTTCCAAGCAACATTACACTGATAGATTTATTGGACATGGTTTTATTAACATTTGTGGCAAATGTAAGTTAAAGATGAAGAAATGACAGTAGCGGGAATTATTTAAGTGATCAAAAAACTTGTAAACATCAATCAAATAGTTCTTCAGCATTTACAAAACCTGCATACTTAATGCAATCAGTGTTACCTTTGCTTCAACATGCAATAGGCTGTGCTTGGAGCAGAACATTCTCATCTGAAGTCTAACTTTCTGAATCCAGACAAAACATTTTTTTTATGGACATCTGTTTTTACATTTAATTTTTAGCTGTAGCAAAAATGAAAACAGTATTATAGAAACCAGTGAGCACTGTAGCTTAAAACATTGCGCATGCAACTCCACATTGACATGTTTGAAAAACGAGGTTACAAAGAAACCCATGAATGTTACTTAGCCTGGCCCTTCTTCCTATTCTGCTTGATTCTACTCTTGCTACACAGCTCAGTCTGGGATTTCTCCCATTGACTTAGATTTCTCCTGTAGAATTTCTATCTAGCCAATCAGTGAACAGAAGGAGAAGTGGTGAATGATTACTCTGTTTTAGAATTATAGTCTGCCTGTAATTTTAGCAATGGCAGCAGAGGAAGTGAACCATTCAGTCCGTATTGACCACACTTTCAAATCTTGAATTAAAATTGATAGCTGCGTTGTTCGGCTCGGTACGTTTCCCTTCGCAGTGGAGCATGGTTGTTTACAACTCAGGTAATTTTCCATAAGCTTCATAGTGTTGAACTGGCACATTACATGCATCACAGGCAAACGTTAGCAATTGGCTAAAATTTAAAACTTCAACAAAAGTCCACACCAGCAGGCAGTAATTGTTTCTCAGCAGCTGAGATCCCAGAGCCTCCATAGCAAAGCGCAGTACGAGGGAATGGTTTTTACCAGGTTACCTGCCTCCTTTTCCTATGGAGGTCTTTCATGGGCTCTTTTGTAAATAACCAGTGTGAAAATGAAGTCAGCTTAAAGGTTCATAAATTAAATTCTGCATTAGGCACAATTATGTTTTTGAAACTGGAGTTATTTCAAGAAGGTAGAAGTCTACTCTGGTCTTGGTTTATATCAGCCTAAGATATACCCAGCGACAAATAATTTTGATTGACATTCAATCAATTTAACATTATTTGTAAATTAATTACCAATTCCAGGAGTCTCCTTGTGGTATGTGATTGACTCAGTGATGAAATATACAGCAATAATATCGTTAGTTTGGTATCCTTTGTCCCGCGTTTCATTTGGTGTTTAATGGTCTTTTAAAAAAATTATTAGGAAGCCTTTTAAATTAGTTTATGATGTTGCTGGACCTTTTCCCTTGGGCTAGTATCCTCAACAGTGCACTAGAAACCAATTATTTCTAACTTAAAAACACCTATCAACAGCATACATATTTATTATAGGGAATAGCCAATAACTACGATGGTTTGCCAATAAGGAAAGGCTGTGAATATATTGTGCCTGGACCTATGACACCCCACCCAGTGCTCAAACCCCCAACCTTGCCTCCCTGAATGTCAGAGAATTAACAGTATTACCTCCACAGCCCTTTGGCCATCTATCAGAGCACAGTTAGACGTCAATAACAGAAGCTCATCCCAAAACTCTAGAAATTACCTGGTCAGACGGAGGAAAAAAATAAAAACTAATCAATATTTGGCCTGAATGGAGGGACCAGTCCTCATTTTGCTGTATGAATTTTTGATGCATCTGCTGCTTAAGCTCCACACTATCAATTACGAGATAAACAGGGTCTGGGTGATTGTTGTCATGGTGCACAGGGCTGCCATCCAATTAGATCTTGCTCCGGCTAATGTGTTAATATCTTACATAATTGGTGTTGGGGGCCATTTTTTCCTCTCTCTCCCTCAAATGCCAACCTGATCCTTATAGAGACGAATACTACACCATTAGTGCAATCTTATCTGGTTAAAGTAATTTTGATGAAATATACATAACGACTGTGTATAATTTGAATTCCCATATCTGTTTTTTCGAAACAACTTTTTTTTTTCTGTTTCAATTTGTTAAACAAAAAACCCAAACACAATGGGTTTTAAAATGATTTATTTTAAACTTTTAAAACGCTCCAATTCTAGCTTTGTTGTCAGTAGAAAGAAAATAATAGAAGATAAAACTTTAAAAGATTTAGAAAAGGAATCAAGCATAGAGAGCTTCAAGACCAGACACAACAAAGAGAAGAATAGTTGGATGAAGCAGAAAGGAAGTCGGGGAAAAAAAGAAGAGGGATAAGGAAGAAAAGGAGAGGAAAAAGAGAGAAGGGAGCAAGGGATAAGACGGCTGCCTGGAAAGACGATTAGTATTCATGCGGCGTGGTGCTCCAGAGAGGATTAATGGACTCTGATGCCTAATATCCTGGAGAACAATTAATTTGCCCACAGTTTTGTCATGGTTGAAAGTCAAATGCTGGAACAGATCGATGCGCACAGCCGCCAGTGAAATCGCGGCAGCCCCTTCTGCCAGGCGCAGAATTTTAATTTCATCATCATCATTTTCCCCGGCTGCCACCCTCGACGAAGCTGTCCATGACATGGCTGAGAGGGCCGCCACATCCCGACAGCCGTGGCACACACACACAGACACACAATTAGAAAGCCCAGTAAACACGCAAACAGGCCACACACTCTTATGTATTCAGATGTTCAGTGGAGAACTTCCATCCATAGGCAAACAGTTCACTTATACAAATAGAAATACAGATGTAGAAGGGATTACTCACACAGAAAAATGCTTTTTGAATACTTTCATAATTCCAAATGTGAGCTAAGACATGCAGCACATAAACAGCATTCTGCCCTTAAACTCTCCCACAGTTTTTCCACATCGAAAACATGAACGTTAGTGGATTTTATGCGATAATCCAACTCAAAGTTGTGAAGTGGAAAAAAACAGGAGTTTTTTAGATGCTGTTCCAGATTATCTAAAGATTTAAAGCTTTTTCAGACAACACAGTTCCAGCTTGGTCTGGCTGGAATCATCAACATTGGTTTTCAGACTGTGCCTCAGATTCTCAGTTGGATTTTGACTTTGAGTAGGCCATTCTGATCTGTGGATTAGTGTTGATCTAATCCTTCCATTATAGCTCAATATCAAGTCTTTTGTAGCATTTTCTTCCAGGACGCCCTGTACTTTCTTTATCTGTCATTGCTTTCAAAAAAGAACCTGCAAAATGATGCTGCCACCACCATGTTTTACAGATTATGTGTCCAGGTTGTAGTTTTACCACCACAAAGTTTAATTTGAAGAAAATCTCAGCAGAGTGCTGCCATTAACTTATGCATTGTGTTCCCAACAAAACTTGTGGCAAACTGCAAATGGGACTTCTTGCAGGCTCTATTCACTAGTTAAGAAGGGAAATGCAGAATGAATAACACTGA
Organism: Xiphophorus couchianus; assembly: GCF_001444195.1. Taxonomy (NCBI): domain Eukaryota; kingdom Metazoa; phylum Chordata; class Actinopteri; order Cyprinodontiformes; family Poeciliidae; genus Xiphophorus; species Xiphophorus couchianus. The sequence goes on from NC_040239.1 coordinate 22,553,281, forward strand.
ATTCAAATTTGTGGTATTTGAGTAAAGGGCTACTGAATAGATATCCATGCCATACTTTTGTCATACATGCCATACAAATCACATTAATTTAAAAGTTGTAACATGATAAGATCAGAAAAAGTGCAAAGTTAAATAAATCACTGTTCATATTTAATTAATAAATCTGCTTTAAACATCAGTTTTTGCACTAGCACAGATCCTTTAATAGTGTTTAACTCTGCCTTTAAAAAAATAGGAAAAAAAACGTAATCATTATTTCACATTAACATTTTGTGTACAATAAGAAAATCTACATGAGGATGGGATTGTAGAAAGAGTGGACCTGCGCTAATGACTTCACAAGCACAGAAGCGTGTCGAGTTCACCGTCAGCAACGCAGCGTTGATCGCCACACATCACCGAGCCATCGTCAGAGGCTGTAAATATTTTATTAGAGATCCAGATGTGTCAATTAAAGATACAGAGACACAGCGAGATCCCCCCTGTCTGGTACCTCCCTGTATTTGTCTTTTAGCTTATTCGCCTACCTCAAGGATATTCTCATTAACACAATAATGCATCACAAAAGAGAGGGACACAGGAGACAATCAGGAAGCTAAGTGACACAAAAATGAAGACATGCCTCTTCACATGAGCTAGCATTAGCTTAACTCTCACTCTCATTGCATGTCGGTGCCATAGGATTGTTAGAATCAAAAACAATAGCATAATGACCTAAACAATTAAAATGCGCCATTCAGATTATGTAAGAGCCATTTTACAAATTGTTCTTAATTTAAAGACAAAGTCATTCCCATTGACTCCTTACTCTACCTAGTTCTTTATCATCTTTCACCACTTGTCTTCATTTCCATAGGTTTTTTTTTTGTTGTCATAGTTGCCGTCTGTCGGGAAGGAAAATATGTAGACATCATATGAATTATTAAAGGTGCTGGTGCTAATTTATTTAATGAATTAAGAAGAGTCCGGTGGGGGGTATTTCAATAATGGAGCACTGTTAGCAGTGTTTTAATAAGGATGGCACACACTGATTGGGTAATTACATCTCAGATCTCCCCATGCAGCTTCACTCCCACATGGGGAGGAAGCAGTGTGACAGTGGAAAAGTCGTCTGGCCTCCGTATTTATCTTGAAACACGCATGCCGACATGAAGTCTTGCTCACTGGCCTGCCATTAGAGGCTGAATTGGGTAGCTATTGGTTGTTGGATAAATGGGTGTAAAGAACAAATTATCAAAAACATTTAGTGCATGGAGACCTGCAGACATATACGTTTAAAGGTTGAGACTACTATTTTTACTTCGATATCTTGCCTGTGGTAGTTAACGGTCGTTGCTTGTTAAATTAGTATGAATTCAGATTCATGATCATAGTCCAGTGTAAAAAAGGCCAAAAGTCCATTCATCGTTTATACCTGGTTATTCAAGGGGAAGTGGATGCTGTGCTGTCATTGGTTAAGAGGTGGTTTACACCTGGATATATTATTAACCCATCACAGACAGAAGTTCATGCAAAAATCTATTTTGTGAATTTTCAAACCAAAGTTACATTTCCATTTGGGAGCATTTACAATAAACTGAAGGAGTGTTCACTGTACATGTAAAGTAGATATAATTGTTAATAGCTCCCAATACTACTTACAAGGAAATTTAAATTTCAGTCATTTATTGGGTCAGTAATGTGATTTGTGACAGCTTTTGTACAAAAATATATAATAGTTATTTTTTGTTTACTTTTTATTTATAAAACAGTATTCATTATAATATTTGGTGCATGCAAAAAAATCTATAATGCATTACTGAAGTGATTTGATATTTAAAAGTGTGTAACTTGCATACTATATACAAGTCAATGCAATTTCAGCTACACACACAGTCTACAGTGGAACAAAATGGTAGTGTCCAGGATCTTGTTGCACACAGAGCCACAAGAAATCATGTGCTTAAAATACAACTATGCACAAACTCCAAAGTAAACTAAGGCTAACTGTACAGTCCAGGCAAATGCAACCAAAATTGCATTTCACTCCCCCAAAAAAACCAGATCTGACTTGTGGTTTTGAAATGAGATATGTATCTGATAGTTTTCAAATCATATGCAGTCTGAACAGTCTTGCTGCATTTTCTCTCACTTTTATATTTGTGCTGTAAGACATGCGTCATAATTATGCACCAGAAGAAGCCAGATGTCATAAATAAGTGGTTTAAACAATCACCTAAAAAATAAAGCAGATTTCAGCTAATTTAAAAAAATTGAGCATCACACCTGCTATGTGAACGTAGCCTAAAGGTGAAGCTTAAACTAAAACTATTTTAATCAACTAAAGTTAAAAGGGAAACTTAAGCATGCCGCAGTACAGTGCAACAGTGAAACAACAGTATAATCCTATATGTGTTTTGTAAACTATTGATCCCTTGTTTCATATTATTAAATATTCATTTTTAAAAAATAGCAATGGCTAGTGTAAATAATCTTGCACCCATAGAGTCTAACCACAAACTGGACAAAAACACTGATAAACAAAAACAACAAGGTCGCAGAAATGAAAGTAGAAATAACGAGAACCAAAAAATAATTATTCATAATATGTATTTTCAACTTTCAGTTTAAATATTTTAAAAAGTTTTCTGTATGACACAAAGAGGGAAAGAAAGAGAGAGTGTCTATAATAAGGGCTTCAACGGTCCTGGCTGGGCCTGTAATGGGACTGGATCCCAATCAATAGAGATGCTCCTCAGGCCATTCGTAGGCATAATGACTTTAGGTTTCTCAATAATTAAGATATTGTCACTGTGCTGACTGCAGGGTCAGCCAATCATTAACCTCATGTTAAATATGCCTTTGTTTTAATTGCTTTGCCTTAACTCCCCCAGATATGCAGGGATGAAAATTAAAGGGAAAGCAACCTTTTTTCCTCCTGCATGTATTAAAATGAGGAAGGGTTGGGGAGCGGAAAATGATACAAGTCCTGCACAATAGTTGCACCAACACATTCAAAATGTCCGTTTCAAGCTTTTCTGTTTTAATTTGGGAGTGTGTTATTTCCTTTAACAAAGCAGGCATTTGGAAAGTTTATTTTCAAAGACAAACTGCGTATTATGAGGGGATTGGCCAACATAGTCAAGGATTACATCACTGTAATCGAGATAAAATTAACAGATTGGTGGATATAAAATATTTCTATCCTCCATCTTACCTCTAATGTGCTAAATATGCAGGCACCTTCTGAGATGGACTGTACCAAATCTGTTTTTAACTGTTTAGTTTTCATGATCTGCTCTTTTGTTATAGACATAAATGAATTATTTTGGATCCGCATTACTTAAACTGAAACTAAACCTTCTGCCCCCAGACAGGCCGAGAGACACTGAGGGACACGGCCAGGTGTGGGATGAGAACAGCGGGTTAAGCTGTGGTTGGGACAAGGGAAAGCACTCTTTCCAAATTAGCAACTTTGTCGTACAATATATTGCAAATATATATAGTCATCAAAATATCATTAATATTGTAGAAGACTGTTTAAGAATGCAATAATTGTTGACTAATATCTACAGCATGATGACTATACATTTAATATTTCAATAAGATATTCAGCCTGTTTGATTGAGGTCATTTTCATGCCTGACATGCCTGGGATTACAGAGTCCCAGATTCGAACACTAACAGAGTTGGGAATACATATGAACAAGATAGGAGTAAGAAAAACTTAGATCAATTGCAACTGAGATCATCATCGCTTTATTTTCTCATGATGCCGCCATTACATGATTTTCTGACACAGTGCAGCCTGTCCCATCGTTTGTGTATGGTGTACACATTGAAACTCTCCTCCTGGTTCATAAACCTGCACGATTAGACCCTTTAAAGCTTCTCCTCGATGTATGGCTTTAGCAAAAAGATCTACTGCAAATGAGCTGATTTCATTTCCCCTAAGACAGCTGAATTAGGTTAATCAGATACACTATAATCAATGTTAGATGTGTATAATAAAGACTAGGTGTTGAAGTTAAACCAAAAGTAGAAAGCAGATTATTAATAGTAGTCTTAAGGGTGCATATTTAAGCAACAAAGCAGGCTTTTGCAGTGACAAAGTGGTTAAGTTAGTATTTATTCACCACTTGTCCCTTAAACATGTTTTATTTTTTATCCCACTTTCTCTAGTTGATCATGTTGCTTTAGTTTAAACATTGCTGTTTTAACTTCACTTTACTATCCCAGATTTGTTTGTGGTATATTATGTTGCACTTTACATCAGTGCATGTTTCTTTCTTTTTAAAGCTAACACTTCTGAACCATTGATCCATTTGAATATTTCTTCTGTTCCAACGTACATTTTTGGCAAATTCCTTTTGTTTGTTTCTTTGATACTCACCATTGTTCATCCCTTTAGATTACAAATCCAGAACAGGTGTGAGGGACAGGCCAGCATTTCCTATTTAAATTGGCGCTTGATGTCACTGATTGCATCACTGGGCAGAACCAAGTGAAGGGTTTTCTTTTTATTCTTTATACTTTTTAAAGTAATTTGTTCAGTTGCCTTGCATTAAATATTTTTACTTGCAGCATTTAGGTGTGTAAATGAGTTTGTGAATTAGATTAATAACCTTATTGCTGTTTCTTTAAGATTTTGTTATTTGGTTTGACTTATTTTCTAATGGTACACACTAATGAAATGCCAGTGTCTTTCCAATTCTGTTTAAAACCAGTAAGATTTTGGCTGCTGGGAGATTGACAATATCATAAAACCAAAATGTCAAAAAATAAAATCCACCAGGAAGAACACTGAACTGTTTGCTAATGGATTTCTTATCAACTTTCTTGACACTGACTACACTACTTCACATACACCTCTTTTATTTTCTTTAATGATTTTTCTATGGTTATAGGTGTCAATAAAGGGGGTAAAGTTTTAAAACCCTTATGGTTTGAGAACCACTCTGTTACTTGATAAATTAGAGTAAAGCGGCTCTACTGTATAATTCTTTTAACCAAATTCCCACAATTACCTATTTTTTGTGTTTTAGTTTTAAACATTTGCACCAAAGTCAGATTTTGTATCACTGCTGGTAAAGGAGGGGTGCTCATCTCTTTTCTCACATATGCAAAGCCCACTCAGATGGCAGTATTCCTCTCCCACTCCCCCCATCCCAGCCATTCCTGCCCCAGCTGGGTGATGAGAAACAATGAATTTATATCTGACGTGTTGTCATTCTTTTCTCTTTACTACACAGAGTTTTTGTGCCTCACTCTCTCCCATGCGCCGCCGTGCCATTGGTTGCTGGTAAATGGACTAAAGCGCCACTCAATAGGCTGATGCACTCTGTCAAGGCGAGGGGGCTTGACCTTTTCTGGCGTGGGGAAACGCAATTCATATCGGCCCCAGACCAGCTGCCCGCTAAACGAACATCTCATCCAATTTCCAGACGCCTGCAACACAAAAAAACAAGAGTGGTTTGTGTGTGTGCGGGCGTGTGTGTGTGTTGGGTGCTGGGTGGTTGGGCGAGAAGAGAAGGTGGGGGAAGTGGGGTTAGAGGGAGAGGGGCTTGTGGGCAGGGAAGTCCTGATGGATTTTAGATTGGTTTCTCAATTTCTCTTCACTCCAGAGAGGTGGGGGGAGAAATGAGACAAAGAGGAAAAACAAACACCAAATGCTCAAATGCACACCAAGGCAGACACACGCACACACACATCCCTACCAACACACAAGGAAGCTTGGGGAGGGGGGGTTGCTTAAACTGACCCCTTTATTTACTGATTATTCATTTACTTGTTGAGGTGTTTATTATTCCAGGTTGTTAAATGATTTTACGGGCCAACTATTCTTTATTTATTTTTTTTTGTTGAAGTATTTCTATTTTGTTCTTCACCATATCTAAATCATCAACACCAGACAGACTATTAATGCCAGACCACCAAGAGAGATGGTTACTGAGGAGACGGCAGCCCCAGAGGATTCATTCATGATAAACAGGAATACAAACACACAAACAGAAAACCGCAATCAACTTCTCTGCACCCGTACTTGGACAGTTACACACATACAAAGTCCTCATAACACTCGGTGGATCATTTATTCACTAGGAGAATATGTCGTAGGCTGCAAAAATACACAGTAAATCAGATAAAGGATTTGTCATCATATACATGCAATTTAAGGCAAGTGTGTTCAGATGCAACGCAAGCAACCTGTCTTGAGAGAGCAATGAAGACCTGGCGCTAAAATCGGCTCGATTTCTATGTGTTCATAGGCGTCTGCATGATGTGTTTGAAACAGACACACATTAATAACCAGTGCTAATTAAACAGAAGTGATTTGTGCTATATAGAAGCTGTGACTTGGGCCCAGATAGTCTTCAACAAACAAAACACTCTTTTATTTTTCTTTGGGTTTTTTTCCCAACACAGAAAATAATAGTACTCGCATGCAAAGGGAGCATCAATGCCATTGCTTCTCATCAATTCTAGATCTCTTGTCCACACATGTAACACACAAACTGAAATGGAAAATTAACTTTTTTCAAAAAATTCTAGCAGAAAATCTGTGCTTTGCAGATTTTCTGTGCAAAACACAGAAAATGTGTTTTCTGATGCATATGCACACTGCATCAGTGTGTGTATGCCTTATTACCAACTTTTTTATGATTTGTGGCTTACATTTAAAACTGGCTACGTCATTTAATTGCATGGACATTATCTTCTGAACAAATATGGCTTTTTCAAATGTATTGCTATTCCACTTTTTGATGTTGGAATAAATATTTGATGCAATTATATATTATTCAGCAGACAGCACCTCCTTTGATTGACTGGAAATAATATGGTATATGTTTGTCTTTTCGCATGGTTGGGAGATATTTCAACATTTACTGCAAATGAATCTCCAAGGTCTCAGAGGCTGAGTCAGAGAGGGCTGCATTGCAAAGACGTCTATACTATCACGCAGACAAACGCAGTTATGAGGAGGTAAACATTTCAGATTTTTTAAAAACTGCAGTTCTTACTAGGGCTACAAACTAAGATGCATTTTTTACATTAATAACTTATGTTAATAATTTGGAACAGTTGTTTTGGACAAAAGATTTTCCTTAAGCAGATTGCTCTTGAGTTTTCCCAGTGAGCTGTGCAGCAGCAGAAATTTGGCCTCAAAGCACCTGAGATCTCTTGGGTGACTTACATTTCCCCACGGCCCTGTTTCTGCCTGCCGGTCTGCACGGCTTTGGAAGGCCCGGCCCAATTGAACACATTTAGTGAGCCTTCAACCTTGGACTCACCGGGGATTCAATATATCATTCCACCTTCCATAGACAAGTTACTTCCTGTCTAACAAGATGATTCTTCATGTGGTATGATGTAACCATTTAACATTTGAGTGAAATGTGCACTTTTTCCTTTACCCTGACTTAATGTTTGTTATTCCTATTACAGATGTATAACTGATACCTGTTTAGGAATGACTGTCCTCTTTCCCCCCTTCATTCTTGGTGGTGGTGACGGGTGGGATGTGGGTTGGCAACAAGGACAGTGATCAAATTTCCTACACCCCACAAAAGCAAACACAGCTAGTCGGCAGTGTGTGCCACACATCCCCGGAGTCCAACTGCTGCTCTGAAACCAATTTAGCAGCCTCTGCAGCATGGAGGAAACCTCTACCCCCCCCTCTTTTCTTCTATCCATCCATCCAGCCCTCCCTCCTCCTTCTTTTCCTCTCGCTTTCAGTGTGCGCTCAGTTCTCTCTCCCAAAGTGTCACTCTTTAGAAAAGTGGGAGGCAGGAAAGGGTGGGCGAGTTCGGGCTGGAGAAGGGGGGGAAGAAAAAAGAAGGGAAAGGCTTCTCTTCTTTCTGAAATCATGCTCTGGATCAGTCTGGAGAGGCCTGGTGTGTTTGGATTGGCATGGTGGCTGGCAGACGATAGAGGGAGGTGGAGCTGGAAGAGAGTTATAAATAAACATTTCAACAGGACTGCGAAGAGGTGTCGGCAGGCCTCAGGCCACAGACCTTCCACGGGCTCTCTGGCGCCTCTCCAGGTCACATTACATGAGAAAACGACCGGATAAAAAAAACGCTATGCGTGTGTGTGTTCCTTTGTGAGTCAGTGTGTAACAGAGAAATAGTCGGCGAGAAAAGAAACTTGATAGGGCGGTGTCTATGTTGCTGTAGATAGACCAAACAAAGTTGTCTATTTTCTTGAAGTTAAAGAAAAATTTGGTTGTGATTTACAGATAAAAATGGTGAAATGCTGTGATTTAAACCCCTTCACTTTAATACCCTTAAATAAATCCGGTACAATCAACTGCCTTCCAGTCACCCAACCAGTAAATAATTAAAAAAAAACTATAACAAGACTCCAAGCCTATACTAAAACATTGCTGCTGTGCTCGCCCAAAGAAGCGAGGAAAGAATCAATCTGACATAGTAACGCTTTTTGGCAAAATGGCAAAAAGAAATTTAGAATACTAAATTTAAAAACCATAGGTTCTTTATGATTCATAAGTGATCTTTTTAGGCAATTTTAAATTCTGTAATTTCCAGGGGTGGTAGGAGTTCATCCTGCAATTGGTGGGTTGCCGGTTCAAACCCTTACCCTCCCTGCCTCAGTCTTTGGGTCCTCGGGCAAGACGCTTCAGCGTAGGAGTGTGTGTGTGAAGCGCTTTGGGATGCTGTAGACTTGATAAAGCAGTGTAAAAGTATATGCAATTTACCATTTTACTACTTAAACAAAACTGATCATTCAGGAATTTGACCTAATTTATGGCTGCACGTTGCATATCCAGTGAAACCACAGTGGGTTGGAGCAAAAGTATGAAGTCAATCCTGGGAATGAGAAAGTACTGTCTGTACTTTATTCTCCTTTACCCGGCCTCAGAGCTGAGCAGTTGGGCACCGAGCTGAGAAAATCACTGGCAGCAACAGCAAAACTCTGCACTTCACATATTTGTTCTGAAATGGTCAAATAAAAAATGTATCATTGTTTAATATGGGCCAAAGAAAGTTTACAGTAATGTTATGCAGTGCATCTCACGGACTGGGCCTCTTTGGGATGGGTGCCTCACAATACTAAAGAGAAAATATATGAAACTACAGAGTATGCTGAATGACTTCATTCTGCACACAAGTTCCTTAGTCCAATATAAACTTTGCTAACTTGAAGGTTTTCCACTCAATCAGGCCTGAGTGGTCCCCTGAAGTCCCCTTGTGTGACTCAGGTTCATGCCTGATCCCACAGTTAGAAAAAAAAGATGTTTGGTTTCATGGTTACTTATTGCAGGCAGTTTTACAGTTGTGTTTTGGCAAACGGAGCTGGTGATTTTGGCTGAAGCTGTCCACATCTGTGCTCAGCGGGAGTTTTCTCGAGCCCTCGCCACTGCCTCCCTTCAGATACAAAACGAGATAAGATGATCATATTTTACTGCCTGGATGAGCCGCAGAACAGAACAAGGGAGAGAGAGAAAAAAACTGCAATCTACGAAAAATATTTGTGTCTCTTTTGTGATCACAGATAACTTACAGACTTCTTGAACAGATTAAGACTTTCATCATACTAAATCTTTGGTTTCGATCCTGTAACGTCAAAACACTGTTTTAAAGAGCTGAAGAGACTGGCAAAAAGCTATGAAGAGGAATGGTTCATCCAGATGCATTTTTGAGTGAAGATGAAAGGAGAAGCCAAGGATGGAAAGAGTCAAAAGCAAAACAGAACTCACAGGAAAATGTAGACCACAGAATGCTATGAAGTCAGAGGAAGCCTATCTTCTTTTTATTTAGTTGTGGTTCACTCCACAATTTACTATAAAAACCTGGCAGTGTCCTCGGGGGCTAGTTAGCAGATCCCACTGATATGACTAGACTTGGGTGGCTTCACCACAGGCTTGGCCAGGGGTGAAGTGACTTCTAAACACTCGGAAACTTTTGAGTGTCTGGCTGCATGTTTGTCCACCTTTTTGGAGAGACGTTGCAGCTTCAGCAGAGACAGACAACACTGATAACCTTCTCACTGCAATATTTTAGTTTCCGACGAATGGCCACTTAATTTTTTTTCACCTTCGGATAGTAATCATCCCTCTTCCAGATAAATGACCTTTGACCCTGCTGCCCTTCAGAAACCAAAATATTTGGGTTATTGAGGGATCGGCTCCATGTGACAATTAGCGGGAATAAAATCTGATTTTAATATTTTATTTGTTGTGGAAACATTTTGGAAAAATGCATAAAATTAAAAGTGTTTTCTTACAACTGTATAGCACTTACAATGGCTTAAAAAAAGAGCTTGAGGCCCTTGGATTTTATATTCTGGACATAGAAAGATAATTTCTGAAGAAGAGGTAAAAACACCCTCAACTTTACAGGTTTTTTAACACAGATAAAATTTTAAAAAGTGTGTTGTGCATTTCTATTTAGTCCACTTGAGTCAGCACTTTGTAGAGCCGCCTTTCACTGCAATGACAGCTGCAAGTATTTGGGGTATGTTTCCACCTGCATTTCACATCTACAGGCTGACATGTTTCCCAGTTCTCCTTTGCACAATAGTTCAAGCTCAGTCAGAATGACTGCAGAACCCAGGCGAACCTTGTCTAAAAACTTAGTGAATTTTAAAAGAAACTGGCTGCACTGGATTTTATTTAGGATACGCAAGAACAGCTAAATACAAATGCACACCACACCTTCTGGGATTTTATTTGCAAAAGCCTAAAATAAATTATTATTTTCCTTCCACTAAGTTTGTGGTTGTGATGTTAAAAGTAGGGGAAAAATAGTGTGAATATTATTGCAAAATATTTTATGATACAACTGATTTTTCTCCTTTTTTTCTCCTGGGATTACTTGAATGTATAAAATACAATGTATACTTTTGGTTTAATTTATGGCTCAGGTCCATTTTTCCACATATATGTTATTTGACATCTGCTTTTCCGCCTTATTTTATTCAGTGAATGAGAAAGTAATGGGGATCCAGATAGAAGAGAGGAAAACCAGTGCAATACTATTACCCTTTCCTGTTTCTGTAGAGCCAGGAATCTTCAGGGAGGTGAGCTGAGAGGAGTCCTGGCGGACAGCCACTTCTGACGGGCCAAGTCGTACTGTGGAAAAACGAGAGAAATCAAGAAACCTGTTTGCAACAAAACTGATGGAATTTCAACTCGGAATTAGATAAGCATGACGAATAAATTGAGTTTCATGTTTTCATGAAGAAAAAATTAACAGCACTTTGCTTACTTTTTGTATTGTTAACTCTGAATACATGCTGAAGGAATCTCATCTTCTGTTTCTAATTAAAGTGCAGCACTATTTTCCAAACAGGCTTTACCAAGAAAAATATTCTTGTAACTCGGAATGTTTTGCACAGTGGTTTTTTCACTATAAACATGCACAAAATATTACACAACTGCACTGCCAAAGGATAGAAAATAAACAAAAACATGGGTGTTGTTTGCATGGTGAAGGCTTGAAGAAAATGTGCAGGATCTATTTCAGCATCAAAGACAAAATATTTATGACGAATTAAATATTTACTGCAATTGTCAGCAACCATATCTGTTAAAATTCTACTTGTTGCTTTTTAATTTTTGCTTACACTTTGCTGTAAGTTATGCAGTTGTAAAAAGACCTTGAAACATAAATAATGAACATTTAGCTCTCGAGTCAGGGTTGAAGATGAGATGCGTCTAAGCTAACCCCAAGCTGAAAATCTGTCTGAGGGGAGGAGGGATCAGTGAAGTAAGCAAATAAAGCCAAACAGGAGGTAAACACTAAAACCCCTGACCTGCCCTTTAAGAAACACCCTTTCTCCTCAGTCGGTGCTACCAAACACAACCTCCAGCACTGCCAGCAAGCTGCTCTCCTGACAGCCTCAGACTCTGAGGCCTAAAGAAAACAAACTGACTCTGATTATGAAAATAGTGCCATAAGGCCCTCCTGGTGCCAAACGCTTATCTTACACAAGGCGAGCTTTGTGCTCTGTGGGGAGTTCTTGCTGGCCCTCAACCACCCCACCAGGTGGAGACTTCCAGGGCCCGGCTCTCCTCCTCCATCCCTTTCCCTCTCTTTGCCCTCGTGCGCACAGTGTCACGTCCGCCGGGACCGCTGAGTATATTTTGAAAGGGGAGCATCAGGAAATTGATCCACAGGCACCACACTGTTCTGAGGGCAAAAGCAATTCCTTAACAGTTGGGGATGATGAAGCTTCGCGAATGCAATGCCAACATTGTTTCATGCAGCGAATATTTTAAATAGAGGATTGACATATGGGAAAGACAAATCCTTTTGATGAGCATAAGATTTGGGGGTTGTTGCAAGGTGAGAAATTTCAAGAACAGAGCATTTATAATATAGATTAAGATTTCATCAAGTTACATCAGTCCGGGAGAAATAATAGGAAAGTCAGAGCGCAGAAATTTCTAGAGGTAGTTAAATAAGAATATGACACTTGCAAAGCAGATCGAATAATGCCTTTTTACTGACGATGCTTTTCTGCTGACATTTCTGTTGCTGAATATTTGAACTTTAAGTGAGATTTGACAACAAACATAGGGAATCCTTTTGGTCTGGCATTAAGTCACGACTGTCTGTCTGAAAACAGATGCTTCAATGTGCCTGAGCTCAAAAAAGTTCAATTCAGCATTACTACTGGCATCATTTAAAAGTCAGTGATATACAGTAGAACAAGAGCTATAACACCAGTAGTTAGCAGTAGTATCTACTGTATGTAAATGGGAAGCTCTGAAGTTTGAAGTGCAGTTCTGTGGGGTTATCAGGACTAGTACCTGTAGCTCAAAGCTGTCAAACCACAGTAAATTTGTTGGAAGTTGAAGAAATCCCTGGATCAGTGAAAGGCTAACCTCTAGACAGAAGCAAATTTGTTGCAATTTAAAACAAGTCAATAAAAATGAGTGTTGTAGTCTCTAAACTAGAATAAACATCATCAAAGACACTATGTTCTCCAGCTGTAAGTTCTTCATAAACAATGTTGATGATGTACTGAAAAGCTCCTTAACATGAATGATGGGAACCGAGTTGCAGTTTTTTTCTATTTGTGTTATTGCACCGACAGAGAACATTCAGAAGGGAAGGAACGCAACAGAGCACACTTGCTGGACTTGTTTAAAATGCAAATATTGATTCTGAATTGTGCTTGCACAACTTTCACAGGAGTCCTCGTACTTCTGGGGCATTCAAAGTGAATGACTGGACTCTCAAAATGACAGCACTTTTTTGATGACATTAACAGTTAAGAGTAGTGTAACCTTTGCCAGAAAAATACTTCATTCAATTCCAAGCAAACAAATTATTTGTGCTGCCACTTAAAAATACAACGCACATTCGGGAGGTGAGAAGCGAACAACTTCTTTACTAATCCAGTGATTTTTATTTAGATAAAATGAGTTACACAAGGCTTACTTCTTAAAAACAAATAAAAATAAAAACAAACCAGCTCTATATAAGGGATTCATTTGTGAATCTGTTTCCATTTATGGAACGTTCTTTTCCAGGATTTGTGTTTGTTTTCCCAATGGACACATGATCAACAGAACTCCAACCAACTTAACTTTGAGTGTTGATGTTTAATATTAGTAATTAGTTATTATTCCTTCAAATGTCAGACAAAACAAATGTTTTTGGTGAACAACCTGGTGACTAACTTCTATTAAAATCTGCCTTGATGTTCAAGGAAAAGGTTGGCGGTAAAATTAGGTCACACATTTTGCAGGTGGCTGACTTTGGGACCTGATTGCTTGTGATCATTTAGATAGCAGACATTCTTCTCCAGCAACCACACACCACAGCTGTCAACAATTTTGAAACAATCCAAGATAATATTGATGATTCCTTTCTCTCAAGGGAACTTTTTGGAGTGAGCTTGCTAGTAAAACCGCTTCATCATCATGCAGCCATAAGTGATTGTAAATTACCAACATCAGAGAACAAAATTATCAAGCAGATTTGATGGATGATTTTGAGACGTGCATGCATATCCTTTCAGGGTTGATATTTGTAATTGCTTTTTTTTTTTTTTTTTGCTTGTTGTATAACTTTCATATTGATTACCAAAGTCACAAGTGCAACGGATTTGTACCCATGTTCTCGTTATCTAACAAAAAAGGTTCCTTTTGGTCATATGATTGACTGTGTTTTGACAGCTTTTGATAAAACTTTCAAATGGGGCTATTTCTATTCTATTCTATGAAAAAAATAACATCATATTTAAGAACGTTGCAAAGACAAATGACAAATTATGTCAACAAGTCACTTTAGTTCAACCACAAGAAGTGCAGGTCAAGACTTTTGAAGAATAAGTTGGTATTGATGGCCAGTCCTAGTCTGAAATCTAAAACTAATGACATATTTAATAAATTCAAATATGCATTGCAATGAGAGACATCTTTTATCTTTTGAAAATAACCTTAAAGCATATATTAAGCACAATTATTAAGTCCACATCTGTAATATAGAAAAAAAGATTGTTACTGGTCTGTAGCATTCTAATCGTAACTGTTGGTTTTCATTAGCTGGAAGTGACAAATCATAATTAACAGAAACAAAGGCTGAGCAAAATACAACAAGTCTGGTTTAATTAATGTATATAAAGTTTTTTACTTAGTGAATTAAATTACAAGAATAAATCAACTTTTCAATATTATTCTAATTTAATAAAAATGCCTATATCTGCTTGAAAACTCAGCAGACTTAGACAAAAGACTTTATTTTGCAGTGATTTTATTGTCATTGCAAAAAGACACATAAGTGACATTGGCAATAAAATTTCATAAATTTAAGTAGCACTTTTTTGTGATCATTCATCAATACATTTCCAAATACTGATCTATTTTTTTTTAATCAACAGGTATTTGTCCCCAGACAAGTTACTAAATGACATAACTTTGTTTCTCATTATGTATCTGACTTAACACATTCAGCTATAATCTTCAATAAACACAGCTCTCTTGCTGACATTTTAATGCAACATTGTTTGCTAAAGTGCAAGTCTAACTTAGCGCATTCACTCTGTTTTTGACTTGTTAATAATTTGAGGCTTGCAGACAAAAGTTATGAAAAGAATTGGTACATAAACTCTGTCCTTTTCTTTGAACGTCATAAAATTGAACTACTAATGTTTCAGCTGCTCACATTTTCACCGACAGCTTCCTCGGCAGTCCGAGGGACAGACCGGAGGCTATAGACACCAATATAGTCTTTATTTTGTTGCAAAGCTACTTTGCAACAAAAAGAAGGTATAAAGGAGGTAAAACTGTTCACAGTTGCACTTCATAAAACCAACAAAATAAAGAGCACAATCTATAATAGAGTTTTGCAACTCATGAACATAAAATTAAGAATCAATTTTTAAAAACTAACTGCAGAAGTTGCGGCCAGTTTGTGTGGCGAGTGGGGGAGACAGAATTGTTGACAGTAACAGCAAGACCAGACATTGGGAACTGAGCTTAGTCTGGGACCTCTACACACTAAGTAACACCTCCACCAGTAACTGATATTCGCGATCAGATCTTGACATCTCTAGCGTAATCCATATGTAGGCAAGCTGCTTAGCTGAGAGGCATTATTTGAGTTACCCACTGTTGTCCTGAACACACTTAAGTCGGAATTCATTATAAAGCTGGGTCACATTCTTCTCACTGAAACCAAAAGAAATAAGACTTGCGGATGACTGTTTTTTTCCAAAGTCGTTGGAGAGTGTGTAAGCGATCTGGGACACACAGGGTGGCGTCTCGATGAGCCTGGGTTTGGATCAGAACCTTGCATCTGGGGAACATGTGCTTTTGACTGGGACAGAAAGACAAGGACAGAGAGCCAAAAGAACATTCTCACAAAAATTATATTTTTTTTATGTAGAGCCTCTAAAATGAAGTCTAATGACTTTCTTTTCCATTGCACATTATGTATCCACTCAGCTCTAATCCTTCTCCTTGTCCCTCACAATGTAGAGTTTAAATAGTTCTCATGGAAATGAGAGCGTTGTGGACAACAGGATTACTTACAATCAAATGTGTTTATGAAACGGCGTTGCTGACACGCCAAACTGGAAAAGTGATCCCTGCGAGGACCAGACCCTTGTGGATGTGTTTGGTGGGACAGAGGAAACACAAACCACCAAGAGATAAACAGCACTACTCAAAAGAGAAAGAGACAAACAACAGAGCAGCTTTAGAGAAAGAAAGCTGTGGATGTAATGGTTCTTTGGCAAACAACAAACCACATCTAGTCCCCCCTGGCAGTCTCTTGGCACTACTGCCGGTATGCCTCCATTAGCAGCATCAGAAGGCCCACGGCGGCCGACAGAAGTGTGACCGGAGATTATTGTCCTGCGTGCTTGTTTGGGTTAAGGCTTTAGATGGGGAAATGGGATTAGGACAGGCCCGGCTGGGGAGACACACACTAATGGGAAGCAGAGGAGCACTCGCCTGATCCTCCTCCACTCACTGAGAGCAACCCTGTTATCCCACCTGATTGGATTAGCCCCCTGTTAAATGTGCTATGATAAGGGCGGACCACTGCTGAGAGCCTCTGTAGTGTTGCAGGAGAGGAATCACAAATGCTATACAGGGAGCAAAGAAATTCCTCCACAGTGCTTTTTTTTTTTTTTTTTTTTTTTTTTATGTCTCATGTCTAGCTTTGTTTCAGTTGTGTTTACATGATCGGAGGACAAACAGATTAAAAGTAGACTTTTAAAAACAACTTCCTGAGCAGCATTGACTCCGTAGAGACGTCAGATCCTCCTTTTCCTTAACAAGTTTTTAGAAAATTTATTGTATCGTAAAAGATCGTTTTATTACAATGTGACTTTGCAAGGGCTTTATATACTATGTATGCAAATCTTCATGCCTTAAACTTGCTAATTGCAGCAACTCTACCAATCAGACAGTAATTACTGGTATCCTGCCTGCCTTTCCTTCCAATGGCTGAGCAGCTAATTTGAGCTGCGGTTTAAACAGCTGGAAAACAGCATCCTGTGGCAAAACTGGAGGCCTGTGTTTGAGCATGCATGTGTGTACATCTGCGTTACTGTTCATATATGTGGTGTATGGCACTTTTCAAGAAAATGCAATGTTAGGTATAATGAATTTAACCAGTAGGAAAATCTGGGCTGATGTTTGTGTAACATAATATTCCCACAGAATGTACTCCACATCTCCTCCATCAAGGCCTCTATCAATATATATCAATATGCTTATTTTATATGGATACGCATTGAGAAATCACATTATGCCCAGATTTTCACCGCCAGAGTGACTGGCTCTTGTGAAATTAAAAGGTGAAAAGATCTGTTGAATTTGCAATGGTAAGGCTTTCCATAACTTAGGGGCCCCGATAGCTTCTGCTTTTAACTGGGAATGATCAAGAGCAGCTGGTTCAAAAATCCTGTTCGAAATCTGTAGCTACTCTGTAATCATTATTTCTGTTTCCAAAAAGTGCAAGTGTTCATTTTATGACTCATTCAATAATGGTTAAAAAGAAAGCAAAACTGGAATTGGCTAAAATCTGTATTGGGAGTATTGACAGGTATCAACTTTACACCAGATATTGGAAATTGACCACACAGCTCTACTTTTATTTCCTCACCTTAATTAAAATTATATTAAAGGTGAAAGACTCAAGTGATGTACAAACCATTACAGCTAATGATGAGTGGATTAAAGATTTTAAAGCTCCTTCTATATTTTTCTTGAGTTCATTTGTCAATGATCTCATGATTATTTATCAACCATCAGTACCAATTCTCATTGATTCTGCAGTTATTCAATCATGAAAAGTTATTCTCAAACTCAGGCCATTGTATTTCTTTGGCTGTGTAATTCTTGTTTTCTTCTAGTTTTTGTTAGTTCATTCAGTAAAACCCTACTGCCACCTATTTCTAGCAGCAATGTAGACTATTATTGAATCAATTAAAGTAAAGCCACATGTCCACCTGACAGGCACTTAAGAAATTAGCACTGAAATACAGGTCACTGTTAGCTAATTAACTAAACTGTTGTTTATGTAGCACATATGCTGTTACAAAGACGGTTAATCTCTAATGGCCACTGAGGAAGAAATGAGTGTGTTTGCCAACTACAAAAAACAGCTCTAAGTGTGTCTGGTTATTAAAAGAAACACAGTAAGATGAATAGATAGTGCAGCGCTGCCTCCTTGATAACTGTGATTATTAAAATATTCATTTTCAAAAAGTTGCATTAATGAATGTTTTATTTTCTGAAGCCTTTTTTGGAGGCTTGTTTCCTCTTTAACAGCTTTATGTACACAAAGCTTTTCTCCTCCATTTGCACAGTTGCTCTTCTTTTCATTTACACACAATTTCACATCACATGTTTTCATTTCCATCTCATCTCTTGCTCATTATTTGCTTATTTGTGACTTTAGCAGCAACAGGCTGAGGACACATTTTCATATACTGATGTGACAGCAATGCTGTGTTTTAAACAATAGTAAATGTTGTTTTTTCTGTTTTCGAACTATTATTGAAGAAGCGGCAACATTCACGTAAGATTAATATCAGCCATGCTAAGGCGGGCAACAGTATTAGACATTTTTTCAGTATTATCCACCATGTTTTCTTCATTTGAATCCATTTGCAAGAAAAGCGAGGCGTCATGTGCCTAATGCTGGCAGTGAATGTGTCAGGAGAGGAGAAATCCTGGTCTAGGCAGCCACGAAAGAAATTTGGCAGAGAGTCTAATTACTGTACCTGTGTAATGGCCCACTGGCTGCTACTGTGGTAGAGTTTCAAGCAAATTTAATTTGAACTTGGAATAGAGGAGAGGACTGAAGACTGAAAGGAACATTTAATCTGCTGCAAAAAAGGATTTATAGTGCCTTGCAAAAGCCTTCATGTCTGCAACTTTTCCACGTTTTGTCACATCACAATCTGAAAACTTTAATGTATTTCACTGGGATTTCAGGTGCTAGAGCAACACACAGTAAAGTGTAACTATGAAAAAGTTAGATTAAGATACAGTTTTTTTCCAAAACTTTTATAGTGTTGCATGTAATTATGTATTAAGACATGTTATCGGACACTTGCAGATAAATACAGTGCAAACAAATTTATAAGGCACTTAAGTAGTGAATAGAGTTTAATTGCATGTAATTTTATCTATAAATAAAGCTTTCTGCGGAGGCCTCAGAGGTTTTTAGTACACACATTTTTGAACAAACAGCATCAGAATGAGCAAGAAGCACACTCTGAATCTGATGCTGACAGATTGTGGATAAAGACCAGGCCATGCAGATCAAATACGATGCTTTGGTGAGATCTATCTTTTTTTTTTCTTTACTTGTAATCTTTATGGTGGTGGCAGCACCATGGTGTGTGGATGCTCTTCTTTAGGTGGAAAGACAAATTGAGCAAATTCATTATAAGATAGTAGAAAAATATGTAATTGTAGTTGTATTATTGAACATTAGGATGATGATGATTGTGATTCATTAATGTCTTTCTTTCTCTTTCCTATTTTCTGTCACTGCTGTGACATTTGTAATTGGACATATTTGTGTAGCCATACTGCACAGGTATGTCACACATTTCAGACTTGTAATTATTACGATTTTCCTTTCTATTCAGAACTATTTTGCAATTTTGAAATATCATATAATATCTCAATAAAATACAGTAAAAATTTAAGTTGCGGGATGTGCTGTGGTGGCGCAGGGGTTGCGCATAACCCACACAGTCCTTGACGTGGCCGTCGCAGGTTCGATTCCCGGCCTGGCTACCTTTGCCGCATGTCTTCCCCTTCTCTCATTACCCACTTTCCTGTAAATTAACTATCAAATAAAGGCCACTAGAGCCAATAAAACCTTTTTAAAAAATTTAAGTTGAGACGTGACAAAATAGCAAAAGTTCAAAGGATGTGAATACTTTAGTAAGGTACTGTTTTTTTATTTCCATCTTATTTCATTTGCAAAATTAATACAGAGCAATACGTTGAACTTACAAGTGTTTTAGGATGTTTATTGACCACACGGCAGACTACTGGCGCATTATGTTTTTCTTGCATTGTTCTGTTCAGAGGACTAGTAGACAAAACAAATAGGAAAAGACAATAAACAGCCATCTTGTTATTTACCTTCAGCGATGACAGAAGACCGCAATTTATTTTATTGCTTTGCAACACCAATGTCATTGGACAATTTTCTATTGTTGGGTTGCAGTGCTGGGCAATTTCAGATGGAGGAGCAAAACATTCTTGAACAAATTATTCCACTAGAGCCTAGGATCGGAAATTAGTTCTAGATGCATTTAAGAGTTACAGAGTGTGCTTCATAACCTATTGGAGAAATTAAAAAAACAAAGTTAAAGGACATAAACCAAAAAAGTGGCAAATTCTTTTTAAGCCAATAAATAAACCTGAAAATCACTCCCTTTTTGTCTTTCCATGTGTGTATAACATGAAAAAAATCAGAAGGACGTAAAACACTGGGAAAATTGCATGATTGCATTATATTCCCGTGTTGACCAGGAATATGGTGTGCAAGTGTAAGCCAGGAGACTGAATGTAATCATGTGTGTGTGTGTGTGTGTACCTGGCTCAGCATTCTCTGCCGTGTTTGTGTGCGCTCTCGTGGATGTCTTTGAGTCATTCTCATCCAGAGCAAGTTGTGAAAGCAAATTGTTAGCACATGTGGAGGATTTTCAAGTGTTTAGAATGAAGCTGGTTTCAAGAAGAAGTGGGTGGAGGTGGAGAGGGGGGTAGCAGTCTGCAGACAGAGACAGCCCGCCTAAACCCCCTCTCCTACGTTGGCTGAAACCAGTACCTTTTTTTCCTACTCATGGGAGTACAGGTCAGAGGTCACGGGGGAAGATCTGTTTGATTGGACACAGGCCTGCAGTATCAAACGCGGAGGACACAGTAAAAACGTAGACTGTAACATGACACTACCCCCGTTTCTGCGATGAAAGAGACATTTTCCCAGAAATAAGGTAACCGATAATGCATATTTGGTGCAAAAACACACAAAAAAGAAGATAAACATAAAGCAAAATATGCTTAGGAGGAAAAAGAAAAAAATCTTACTCCGCTTACCACCCTGCCTTAATACATCCTTCCTCTCCCTCCTTGTTCTTTGTGGGGGTTGGGGGTAAAATGTTCCAGAGATGGGGAACCCAGCACAATTTCAAAGATGTTTCAGAGAGTAAAGAAGGAAAAGCACTTTTAATCTTGTGTAACCCTATAGGGCTCTAAACGAGAAAGGCTTTGGAGGAAGGATCCTTTAAAGGGGATATATAATCCTAATTAAAACAGAGGAGCTACCATTTTATCCTTAAGATTGGTCTTTCAGCTGTTGTGCAACTGTATTCTCCTTTGAGATTGTAAGGCTTTTTTTAAGTAATCCTAATAAAAATTATCATAGTACAAAATTGTAAATCAAGCATTTAACAATGTGTTCCCCAGCTTCAAAACCAGAATCAGTTTATTGGCTGTGAACTAGAACCAACAAATTATTTTTATTTTGGTAGTCGACTAATTGATGAATGTTTTTTCCAGTTGAGTCAATTAGTTACCGATTGCTTTAATCGATCTTTGCTTTCTGTGGGCATCGCTTCTGTTTTCAGTACTAATACCCATTTTACTGCACAATTTCAAATGCAGGTCTCTTGCTCATCACTTAAATTATCACACAATATTAAAATAACAACTTGTCAAATTAGTTTATGTGTTCTCTGATAAGTTCTAATTCGAAGTCTAAAAACACTGGATTCAAGTCAGAGCAGAACCAGATTGTTGTCCAAAACATCTTTCATCAACGTTTTTTGAATGTCTCTGTTAAATAAACTATTAAACTGAACTAAACTGTCCCTGTCTGTGCACCTGCATCGCCTCAGCAGGAACTGTTGGTGCAGGGACAACCCGGCCACAGTTGGGGTTACCGGGGGAAGGACCAGTGGGTGGAGGCTCCCCACTGGTGTGGTGTTGTTTATGTGGGGGCTTGAGTCATGTTGCAGCATAGTGGGCTCCTAGCTGGTGGGCTGTGGTTTACAGGAATGTTCTGGGCCAGCTGTGGGGACTGAGCTGAGCCCTGGTGGGGGTCCTGCTCCCTTGAAAGTCTGGGGTCCAATCAGGTAAGATGGCATGAACATAGTTCCAATGGGACAGCCACCTCTTTGATGACTGAGGATTTTTATTTTTTTATGAACTAATCTTACAAGAAGCGGATTTAATGGCGTAACGCATCTTTTGGTATGGTTACAGAAAGTTACGAAATTCTTTTTTTAAAAGATCGGTCTTCAAAAAAAAAAAAAACTACAGAAAATAATGTCAACACCATTATTTGAAAACGTGGTTATCAATTGTGATCTTAGGTTTCAATAAAGCAGAAAACAGAGATAAGAAATCACATAAACTGTTTTCTGCACAGTGTAGTTATTAAAAACAAAGACGTTTCTATGGTTGTATCATACCTCAAATAATATTTTTAATCAACAATTTCATATAGTATAAGTGGTCTCCATTAATCTATCATTGCAACTCTGATTACATATTAATTATGATTTATTAAGTCATATAAGGAATCAACTCAAAAATTATGTTGTGATATTTTAGATCTTTTTTAGTGTCCACACACCAAGACACAAACACAATACACAGGGCACCTTCATTTCCACTGATCAAGGTAATTGAGAACAGTCATGTCCCCCAAGTTCCCCATCACACACACATCCAGACACACACACACAATTCTCTGCTGTCCTCTTTCATGAAAGCCCAGACATCTGGTCCACATACACCCCAAATCTTCATCCCCCATTCTCCTCAAGTCTCCAATACTTTTAAACCAGACAGATTCATGATAATGAAGCATTTGAAGAGTCTCATGAAAATGTACAGCATATATATAAGACAAATGTACAAGAGTTGTGATTTGTGCTTAGAAAAATATATGTTTAAAATCTGTTGAAACAAATAAGATGAACATATAAAAAAATTACACTTTAGTCTCCATGCTGAACTGAGACACAATGACACAAAACAAACTGAAAACATTACTATGAATACAGTGAATGTGATATTAAGGGACAGACTTTAGAAAGAGCTTTTCTGCTGGTGAAAGCAAGTCCCCTTTAAATAACAAGCCTGTAGTTTTCTCCGTCATAACCCAAGTTTCTTGGAGATTAGTCACAAAGTCAAGATCGGATTCTCTTCAGAACATTTGAGGAAAACTCAGGATTTGCATGAAGCTTTCCACATCCCAGAAACTGTCCAAATGTCAATAACTTTGGTTCTCTCAATTCCTTTAAGTTGGAGCACGATGTATCAATGTCAGAGACCTTCTAGCCTACTTATTGTTTTCAGACATTTTTGATTTGATTGACTTTTTTCAACCTAACAATGAAATAAATAAATATAATCTAGAAAAGAAAATGTCCCTCATTCCCTCCTTTAATTGGCATAACTGTGCCTGGGCTTTTATTTTGAAAAAAAAAAAAAAAAACAAGCCAGTATGTCAAAGTCAAAGCCCCAGTCCTATTGAGCTCAGTATTTCAGTTTATCCTTTTTATCTTTAGTCCAGTCAAAATGTTCAGTTTGTTTTGTTCAGTTCCTTTTCTATTCAGTGGTTTGTATTTATTCCACTTGGATGTTCAGATTAACGATCCTGGCAACTGGTCTGTACTTCGCATAAATTAGTTGTAACAAACATTTAAAAAACGTTATGTTGGTATGAATTGGCTTTACCCGCTCAATAAAGAAATTCATTATTTGAAAACTGTGATATTTAACGCAGTTTGACTACAGTCAAAGTAGTCGAGAACATCTCGACAAAAAAACACAATGTAAGAAATTTGTAGAGGAAGATACTTTTTTTAAAGGAAAAAAAAACACAGGGATTGTTTTAGATCAAACCAGGCACAGCAGTTTTCAAGATGATAGGGATCTAACTCACACTTTACTGTAAATTTCACCTGCATGATTGGGCTCCAAAACAAACTATAGCCCAGAGACCCACATCCTCCTAAATCCATCCCTGCTTGTGTGTGTGGTCGCATGCGTGTGCAGGGGTGCGTGTGCGTGTCTGTGTGCGGGGGTGTGTATGCGCGTGCGAGTCTGTGTGTCCATGCACATCCACCCAGCACCAGAGGCAGTGTAAGTTACTTGTTAGAGATAAGAGATCAGACTGGGACAGATTTAATTAACAGATATCTCTCCCTAATGTAGATTCTTTTGGTTCCTTCAGATCCAACCTCTTTCGCTTATCCAACAAGGGAAAAAAAAAAAAAAAAACTTATCTTGGATTTGCACTCGTCATAATGCGTTTCGTACAGCATTTAAAGAAACAGGAGTTTCGGCCTACACCTTCGTGTTTTACTTGCATCAGACACCAGCGGACGAGATTATTGCTAAAGTATCATCCCCGACATCTTCAGTACATGGTGCTGTCACATGCATTCTGTGTTCTGTGCAGCTACATGATGTTCTACATGATGTCTTTGAAAAACTGCTTTCCATGCATATCTGTGTTTGAGCATGCAAGTATGAATGTGCCCTCCATAAACTAAAGCTAATAGAGACTTGCCCTCCTAACTATCTCTCAAGGTGACCAGATTACTGACATCAATTAACACGTGTTCTGTTGGCCACATGCCCAAAGCACACGCTCTTCCTTAGAGGAAAAGAAGAGATCATCATCCAATAAATCAGCAGAGGAAAAAAAGGCAAAGAAAAATAAGTAAGACAGGAAAACAGAGAGGACTCCTGTATCCTCATCTGAGCTGTTTGCCCTACAGCAGGTTACACAAAGTCCATTACTGTTACTCCAATAAAGCAAATAATGAAATTAAATGTAATGATTGTGGATTCTATATATGCATTTTACAGTAAGTACAATCCTCTTGGTTATCACAACCTAATGATCTAGAAAAAGCCAATGCAATGAAGGAGAAAAATATTGACAAAAAAATTTATTTCACCACAGGAAGGTCATGTAGAGTTTCCTGAAACTTCAATAAGGCTCTAATCATGAAGTCATAAAAAAGAACAATTATCCTCATATACTATGCTGTTAGAAAGTATCCAGTCACTGTGATTACTTGTTGCTGTGTTTTAATGATTTGTTTATGGAGTTTGTCCTTTTGTGTACGTGTTTGCATGTAAGCAAGCAAAGCTAAATAAATACTGGGATTGTTCAGCATGTGGTATGTCTGGACCCACATTTGGTTTCAATTTAGAAACTGGTTTGTTTACCCATCCATGCAGTGTCTTTGTGTGCTTAAAAAAGTTTTTTTTTTTTTTTTACAATTTTGCTCTTGATTTCCAGTTTTCATTGTCTCACAAAAGTCACACTATCCCTGGGACATTTTAGATTTAGTTACATTACATCATCAAACTTTATTATGATCCTGTGTGATGGACCTACACAAATTACAGATGCTACAAAGCGTTGACTCGAGAGGGCTCTAAGCAAATGCATGCCACATAAGATGTCTATCATTTTGCTTATGTTTTCCAATTTTACACTTCCTCTTGTTGGTCTATCTGATTAACTCCCACAAAAATAAGTCTGTGGTTGTAATGTGAAAAGTTCAAGAGGTGTGAATACTTTAGCATGTATATAAAATTTATTTTTGGTACGATGACTCAACTAATTCTTCTTTTCTGCTCGTTACACAAGTGGTTTAAAGTTGAAGTTGCCTCAGTTTATGTCAGACAGCACACAGCCCACTTCACTTAACCCTGTGGATTCAACACATCATTATGGAGGAATGTGTGGACCCATGGCTTAGTGGCTTGTTTAAGAGAAAGCTCCAGAAGTTGTGCTTCTGTATCTAGACTCCTCTTTACCAGTATTTCCCAGTTGCCTTTTAGTGTTTGGTTACTTGAAACTGAATCAGCAGCTATTCATTATGCAGGTGATGCATCTTGATTGTCTTTGGGCTGATTAACTAATAATGATCAATCTCTTTTAGACATGTAAGCCACCACTGGTACAAACACAAATGTCATGGAGCTAAACAGTCTTCACTGGTCAAACACACCAAGCTAAATGTTATTGTGTAAAGTTGCCATGGGGAAAAACTGTGACACTTCAGATGCATTTTGAGAGCTGAAATAGACGTGCGTGTTGTGGATGAGCAACCAGTTTGTGAAATGATATTAGCAGCAAATCCATTCAAATGCATCCGCGCATGCACGGACACACAGTGAGCCCATCATTAAAAGGACTGAAATACAATCCAATGACACATAGCACTCTGTTTAAAAGCATACTTTCACGAGGGATGAGGAACTTTAATTAACCTGGGTTGCAGATGGGAGGGAGGCAGCAGTTATCCAGTGGCCTCTGGCATGTTGCCTGTCCAGTCCTGTGACGTGTAATATATTCTTATGGACCTGAACTCAGCATCATGCACGGTTCCCGCTCTTCACAGACACATTAACCTTGCAAGTACGAACGCCGGTTGAAAAAAAGGAAAAAAATATAGAAAGTGTGAAATAAAAAGCCTTTCAAGAAGTAAAACAGCTTTAACGGTTTGAATGCATATTTTATTATTATTTCATTTATTTTAATCATCTTTAAATAGTTTGAAAAGAAGATGGAATCCTAATCTTGTCAGATCCTGGTTCTGCGGTCTTCTTTGTCTCCCTAGCTCTCCCATGCACACCTCCCCTGGGTTACTGACTCCAAGGACCTTAGACCGGCTTTCCCAGACGGTGATTTAAAATAACAATCGCATGCATATCAGGTTCCAGGCCTCTGAAATACATGTGAGATGAGGTAATGTGATCAGTCCAGCAAGCCATCCAAGTCTTTTTCTCTGCTTTATGCATGCTAGAGTGCGTATGTGTGCCCCAATGATCCATCTATTAAGTTTGAAGATGATGTTATATTTATACACAATATCTACAGTATATCTCTTTGCTATAACCCCTTATAGTCCATACATACATAGTCTTGTACACCTGTAAATAAATATTTATATCTCGTAGAGCACTTCTGGATAGATGCAAACTACATCTCGTTGCTTGTACTTGTGACAGTGCAATGACAATAAAGTTGAATTCTATTCTATTCTATGTTTCACCATCTTCAAACATCATTAGAATTTCCTTAGAAATTTTTATGTTTCCTTAGAAACATTAAAATTGTCAATAGTATAAAAAGTGCAAACATTCCTAAGGTTTATATGAGTTTGGATGATTACGAGTGATATCTTGTTCAGTATCTTTCTTTGTGATCTTCAAAAATCTCACTGTTACCTTAAATAGAAGATGTCAGACACTGAATGGCAACTGTTGCTGGTATTAAGTTATGTACCAAACTTTTTGGAATCCATTTCTGATCTCATATTATCAGAAAGAGACAATCTGCTGTACTGAACAAAAGGGCATAAGAGCTTCCAACAGAACAAGCATAACCAGCTAAATAACAGACCAAGAAAGGTTGCTACATGGCTAAGATTACCATATTGTGAGATTTTTAAAGTCTGCCTTTTCTATGTTGTTGGAAAGAATAGTTAAATAAAAAAGTTCTGTGAGGTTTTCAAAAGTACAAAAAGGACTTCATAATTTCTGGAAATAAGCAAAAATAGAAATAATTACTAGGGCTGTACAATATATCTGTATCATTTTTAGATTTATTTGTTGTTTGACGTGCTTAGGTGTTTCAGTTTTATGTTCAATGCTTTTTAAACAATATCGGTTCAAGTTAGCTTGAAAACAAAATTGCATAATAAAAAGTTATGTCAGTACAACATGAAGCGCCATCATATAATTTCTCCTTTGGTTTAAAGGAGCAATACTTTTTTCTGTCCATTTTTAATGCTATCATGAGTAACAGTTTTTCATCATTTTTGGACTTTAGATATTTTTCTTAGGACACTGACTTTTCCATTCCTTTTTAGTGTAATTCAAAACTCCAATTTTAAACTGTCTTTTAGTTATTTATTTTCATTTCTTTAGCTCCACGACTAATTTTGGTATCTATCAAGAGACCTATTGCTATTTCTGCACAGAACCAATAGCTACTAAAGTCTCAAATAAACAGATCAACATAATGACATTGCATCTGTCAGTTCTTTCATCAAGTATGTTTTTTCTTCTGCCGACAAATGACCCAGTTACCTGAAAAACAGCAACAGTATCTAGAAAAACACAGTTTTTTTGTTGTTTTTTTTTTTTTGCTTGAATGATTTATTCTTTGCTGACAACTAACTTCATTAACTATAAAAACTACAATAGAAATTTTTTGACTAATTTAGCTAACTGGGCTGTAGCTTAAAAATGGACAAACGGCATACGAGAACGCTTTCCAGTGTGTAAAAATGCATACACAAAGGAAAGAAAAATAATGAATCTGTTCAGTCAGTAAGAGAGCTCAGGGACTGTTTTCAATTAGAGCCCAAGTTAACAGCATTAAACTCTTACATGGTGTCACTGAGTCAAAATTACAACTCAGTTAATACCTCATAAAGTGGTCAGAGTTAACGATTGTGCTAAGAGACAGAGCCTTAATGTTACCCATAACATTAAAATAAGAAGTTACCTCACTGCACATGGGCAGGACGCTTGTCGACCCTGCAAGTCCCAGTGAGTAAACACTAATAATAGCTTCCATTAAGCCACTCATGTGGTGGTGTGGGCCAGGCCTGTGGGGGCCATTAAAAATTCTGCAGCACAAGGCATCCCTGCCAGACCCAAGCACGAGTGTTATGACACAGCTGGATGGCAGCACAGTGAGGTGATAACAGGGACTCATGGAAACAAAGAGCCAGAGGGACAAGCAATTAGTGAGAATAATAAAAGCAGCCACTGTAAAATGCAGGGAGAAAAAAAGAACTACAGGTAAATGCTGCACCGTAGTGGACCACAGCTCTGATTAGGAACAAGACCAAGAAAATTGTTTAGTTTTAGTTTTTTGTTTGTTTTTGAACATATATTACTTTGCAAAAGTATTCACACCTCTTGAACTTTTTCCACATTTTGTCACATTACAACCACACATTTAAAAGTATTTTTAGAAAACATTAAAGAACAAGCAGCATCATGAAGACCAAGGAACATAGCAGACAAGTCTGAAAAAAAGTGTATATATATATATATATATATATATATATATATATATATATATAAACAAAGAAAAAAAAAAACATCTAAAACTTTGAACATCTTTTTGAGCACGGTTGAATTTATCATCCAAAAATGAGAAAAGTATGGCACAACTGGAAATCTACTGAAAACACAAGCATACAAATAAACAGACTGGCTCAGGAAAGAGGGAGAAGCAGCCAAAGGGAACATAGCAACTTTGAAGGAGCAGCAGGGTTAGCAGCATGCTACATGGCTTGTACTTGTACAGCCCTTTATCTAGTCTAGAGAACTCCAAAGCTCTTTACACTATATCCATTCATTCACCCATTCATGCACATATTCACACCCCAAGGACGCAACAACTGAGTCAGACGGAGTGAGGGTTTGAACCAGCAAACCCACAGGTTACAGGACAAACTCCTACCTCTTGAGGCACGTCATGTCTGAACTTTTTGGCCTTCGAGCAAAATGCTGTGAGGAGGAAACTTAAATCCAATTGAGAATGTATGATATAACTTCAAAATTGATGTTCAGACACAGTTTGAGCTTTTCTTTAAAAAAAAATAAAAGGGCAATGATTTCAGTCTGTAGATGTGCAAAGCTGGCAGAGACATACTGTAAAAGACTTGCAGCTGTGATTGCAGATGAGATTCTTTAAAGTATTGACTCAGGGGGACTGAATGCATTTGTATGACAAATTGTAACATTTGTTTTTAGTATAAAATACGGTACTTAAAATTTTGTATTTTTTTCACAGCTTTGCACTAATTTATCCTGATTCATCAACTAGTCAAGAGAAAGCATTCAATCTGGTATTTTAGAATGACAAAAAAAGTTTAAGGTGAACCAATACTTATTAACAGACACTGTATGGTCTCTTCTTTTAGATTAATTGTGAACTTCTCAAACAGGCATGAAAAAAAACACTGCAATAATTATTTTATTTCCATAAAATATTTCATATAAAATATTGGAAAGGAAAATAGCCAGAACAGAAAGCCAAAAGCACATAAAAAGTAACTCCATTTGAAACCCTTAAGGCTTTTTCTCGGTGAATCCCCACCTCCCGTTTTGAGATTTTTCCAATTCTGTTCTATCGTCTCTCAAATTCCACCCATTCCCTCCTCCTCTTAATGCCTTCGCTAAACATGCGAAGGTTTTAATCTCACAGTAACACGTTTGTCTCACTGCACAGACAGGACCAAAATCGTTCACTTCTATCCTCCCACACATGCCCCTTCCTATTCTTCTGGCCACTTCTCTCTCATGACAGGTACCTTTCAGTTGGATAATCATTGCTTAAGTAGCCATTTTCCAGTTTCTCCCTTCTATTGAAAGCTAGCCATGTAGAAAAGGCAGGGCCTTGTAGGAATGGCTGCTAATGGGGCAACAGACAAGTCTTCCCCATTTTGTCAGGAGGAGCTAAGGAGAAGAGGCTCTTATCAGTGAGCCACAGCCACAGATTTTTCACCAAATTAGCGTTTCCTTAACACCTACCCCCATTTTTCGAGTCACATGTTGTTCCTTCCACTGTTCATAGGTGCACGCAGCTTTTTCTCCAAATTCTAAATTTTAAAGTAAGTGAAAAACCATGGACCCAAAATAGCCTCTCCATGGTAATATGAATGTTTCACAAAACACGTTAAACAGAAAACAGAAATGTGGAGTGGGACATTTTAAGAAGCTTCATTGTAGTAAAGTATTTCATTATTTTATTGCGAATTTAATGAACTGGTGTCACATTTATATAAATATTATCAGGTGTTTATTACTGTACTTAGTTATTTCAATAAACATTGCAGATATAAATACTCTCAAAATAATGAATTTATTAGCTTGTTGCACTTTTGTCTCTCAACCCTTTCAAAGGTTGCTTTGGACTGCAGAGAGGTTCTGTGAAAATATTATAAGTAATAGTGTCCTTACTTAAAATAGACACGTCATATCCCAGTATTTATCGGAACGTGAAGTATTCCACAGAGCAACGTAATGCAGTTAGTCAGACTCTGATTTCCATGAGCTTAGCAATTAAAATAACATAAATCGAAAATGTTTCTATTCTTCCTAAGCAACACTGCTTGCACATATGATTTATCCACACTTTCACAAGACACCATTGTTGAGTTTGGTGCAGTTTACTCACCCAAACAAGTTACATTGGTTGAGTCCTCCGTCTGTATCTACCTGCCCGTCAGGTACATTGGTGTGCTTTTCCAGGTTTCATAGTTGCATGTGGATTATCCTGGAAGATTCAATTGGGATAACACCACTAAGAGTTTCTTCTCAACATTATGTAACCACTACTTAATTTAATTAGCAATAAATTCAGCAGGAACGTTACTTTTGTTCTAGGGTCACACAGGAGGATGATAAGCATAAAAGTTTTAACAACTAAAGTTTATTTTTCTTTCCCCACAAAAAAAAAATCCAGGTAACACTAATTACCTTAATAAAATTAAGGTATAAAACTTAAATTGTCCACCCTTATAAAAAAATCTAATATTTGGAAAAAATTAGGGTAGGTTTTCTAAACTGTAGCTGTAAAGTTCATTTCAACAAAGAAATTACATATTCCAGTTAGTCCTTCAATATAACAGTTCAGTCAGTCAGTTCAGTCAATGTGCACATAAGTTGTCAGTTGTGAAAATGTTCATTAACAAATAGTTTGTGGAATAAAAAAAAAGATTTGGGGGCCCCCTTTTTGTTCAATAAGCTTATCTGTTGTCCAAGCAAAACATCCAGCTCCAGCAGCACCAGGCCCTCCGTCTTTCCAGGCTTCAGTCCGAGTAACAAAGATGGCGGCGGATCCCTCCTGCTTCTGGAACCACTGGTTCGTTCAGGTATCGGTTGTCCAAAAAAACCAAAAAACAACCTGCATGCAAAGCGTTAACCGATCATGCAGGTATGCGGAAATCATAGAAATCTTTCAATTACTTCTCAGTGAAAAAACAAATTAGCGTTTAAAATAAACCAAAAACGCTCAGTAATAAAGAAATTATTTAATAAACATCACTTCATCATAAACGGTCTCATTTCACAGAGCTATGCTGCTTACAGAGCGACACTTTATACTCTGGTTGGAGTATGAAGTGTCCATACTTGTTGCTCTGAGCAACGTTTAGCTCCAGCTAGGTAGCCATTCTGCGTAAGTAAGCAGCTGAAAATAAAACAACAGACTCACCGGAGAAATCTCAGAACAGAATGTACATTATCCAGTTCAAAATAAACAGATTTCTTTCATATCACAGCAGCACTTACTAGTGCAGATATCAACGCTTTCAGCTCAAAACCTTCACAGTGTAGTTGTACATTAGACATTCTCTGTTTGTAATATTGCCAGGCATTGCAATGAATTTATAACTTGTTCAAATATTTGGGAGAAGTGCATGTTGAGGCAGTGGATATGAGTAGTAACTTCTCTACTTCTGCTGAAATGAGCTTAAACCCCATAGTCTGCCATTTCTTTTTCTTCTCCCTTCTTTATTCTTCTTCTCCTACCAACACGGGAGAAATGTGGGTCTATTGCCCCCTACAGGGCATTTTAAGAACTAAAAAAACAAACATTAAACATACAGACAGATCAGCATGGTTTATGGGGGTTACACTTAGAATAATTGTTCAGCTAAGAAAACAGAGTAGATAATACCATATATATCTTGTATCCCAGGGATATAAACATTTTCTGTTTAAACTGTTTTAAATAGCTAAAAACAGCTTAAACAGTTGGTCAATGCCAGGTTTATTTTACTTTTCAAGTTCAATAACCCATCTTCGTACCACAGGTACGAGAGCCATTACCGATAACAACTTCACACAACCTCAGTTTAACAAAAATACCCAAGTGGTCCCTTTAAATGCTATCAGTTCTTTTAGATAGCACCTTCCATATGAGCCCAGCTAAACTTTACCCAGTGGTCTAACTTTATCTGTAATTTTCTGGTCTCTTTCATTCCTCCTTTTAAATGCTGGACTTGTTTTCTCATCTTCTCACTTCATTTTTAGATAAATCATTGAATCAGTGTGTGTGCATTAACTGCTCTTTTTCTTTCTTTCTACAAATTCCCAAACGTCCCTACACATCCTGCAATCCATGCATGCATGCAATTAAACTGCAATCTCCTCTGGTGCACCTCTCTCTCAGTCCCATATGTTGTTGAGTGGTAAAGCTGTTGGGAAAGAGAAGTGTTAACCTCCGCTCCAAACCGCAGGCAGAAGGGCTGCATTCCTGCCTGAGTACTCAACGCGCTGTTTATCTGCATCCATGCACTCTGTCACCATGGCAACCCCAACCAAATACACTGGCCTGTTCAACTGTGTTTAATTTTTTCCTCCATTTTTTCTTTTTGATTTCATCACTGGGCTCCCATGCTCACTCTCAGTAAGGTAAACAGAGAGGGGAGCCCGCACTCAGCCAAGCCCGCTCGAGTTTATTTTGAGTCTCCGCCCAGTTCGGTCCATGACGATGTTTCACCATCCACTCTTTTTTTTTCACATCTTGAAGACTGGAAAGCTCTCAGGATTTTTTTTTCCGTTTTTTTTTTTTTTTTTTTTTTTTTTTTAAGTGTTTGTGTGTATGTGTGTGAGGCAAAAGAAGACCGGGGCTGTGGTTTGAGTTGGCTCAGCTCACATGAGATACGACGCCCTAAATAGTTTCAGAGGAGCGTGTTCGCGGCGCGGCTTACGACATGTCAAACTTAAAGAGGAGACTTCAGTCTTGGAAAAAGTGTGGCCTTTTGGGAGTGGGGCATATTCATTATTTATCTGTTTACATACTGTTGTCACCACCAAAGTAAACATTTTCTTCCTCATTTCTGACAGCAAACACACACACGCAATCACAGACAACCTATCATCTTGAGGAAGTCCGTCGATGGCGGCGAGATGAGCCCTAAAACTCACATTAACGGCCAAGGATGTAAGACAACACTTTGTTCTCTTAATTAGCACTTCTTTTCCTCCATTCAGCTGGTGTTCCAGTGGTTGACTGTTCCTTTATTAGGCAGGATTCCATCTCCAGCTTTCCAATAGGCACTTAACTCCTGCCTAATAGAGGATTTTCCCACACTTCCTCTGACAAGCCATTCAACTGAGAAGAGTTAATTTGTTTCTAATGCTTGGCTAATGGAGGATTCTGATGACAGGAATTGAGTTTTTTGGGGGGTTAGGTGGGAGCGGGTGGCTCTCGTGGGTTTTTCGCAACCTAAATGGAGTCTGAAAGATTACTTTTTTTTTACTCTTCTGAAAAACACCCTGGACAGAGAGTGAAATGGAAACAAAGAAAATAGCAAGTGTGCCTAAGTTCATTCTTGTAAATTGTACAGAATTTTGAGCACTATTAGAGCCTCTGCACGCTGAATTTTTAGGCAAGAAAGGGACTCCCTCTTGCAACGGTGCATACATTGTTGCCCTTTTTTTCTTCCCTGTCAAAGAAAGACTCTCTGGGACTATCTCAGCCTAGCAGTGGCCAGTCAGTTAGCGCCTGATTGACAGCCTGTGGCACTATCAACTGTCCTGCTGCACAGCAGGAGTGTCAGGGAGGGAGAGCAGAGGCTAAGGGTGAGGACGAGCGCAGAGCCGTGCCAAGCGAAGGGGATGAGGCTCAGCAATGGCTATCTGGAAGCAGCCCAAATATGGCTCTTCTAATCAATCTAATTCCGTCGGCAGGCTCTGGCCTTCTTTCTCAGACATTTCGCTGCGTCAAGATAACCTTATCTTAACCTGCCACATCCTTTACAATTAGCACTTTCTCTGTGGGCGCACACAAAACTCTCTGAGACACACACAGCGGCCAGCTGTCTTGTTTTCACCCGCGCAAACACTAAACTAGTATACTGTTGAAAAGCAACAATAAATATATTGCCTCAAAAAATAGTTGTTTCTTGATTTTTTTTTTTTATATTTTGCTACAAACTTCATATTTTATGGGGATTATACACACATAAGTGTGAAGTGGATTTTTTATTTATTTATTTCTTTTTTGCAAATACTAATTTCAAAAGTGTGGCGTGCATAAGATTTTAGCCCCTGGCAATTCCACAATGGATTGTCAGGATGGTGTGTTCAGGTTGATACAAGTCAGATTTTTGATATTTCATGTGTTTGCTGTGTCCCTTCGACGGCCTCTGGCAAAGAGAATTCAAATGATTTTTCTCTCATCAGCGGCTGTTTTTACCACTATTCATAAATGATTTGTTGAATGCGCAAGTAAGAGTCCTGTCTCAAATTATTCTCTCTGCAGTTCCTCAAGAGTTGCCATGGATCTCTTGACCATTTCTTCATTTAATACCCTCTTTGTGTCCCACCTGTCAGTGGAGATGGGCGGTCATGTATTAGTAGGTTTGCAGTTGTGCCATGCTCTTTCCTTTTTCAGGTGATGGACTGAACAGTAATAAGTGAGATGATGAAAAACTGAGAATTTGTTTTAGAACCAAATCTTGCTTAAAACTTTTCTCGAGCTTTATTTCTCATCTTTCTGCTGTTCCTCTGCCTTCATGAAGCTGTTTATTTGCTAATGTTCCTCTAACTACCTCTTTAACCTTCAAGCAACAGCCAATCACCTGATAGATCCTACTTACTAATTAGATAACTTTTGAAAGTACTTTGTTATGCTAGGTGATATTTTATTTTATTTTTTTCAGGTTTGTAGGTGATTACAAATGCACACCAAACTTTTTGGGTTTTTGTTTTTTGGTGATTTGTGACTTAACAGTTATTCACTGCTTTGTGTTTGTCTGTCACATAAAATGTAGTTTTAGTGTAAAAAAGAGTGAGAATGGATACTTTTGAATTACATCAACTAGATGTAGATCAAATTTGACAAACCTGCTGAAAAGCATAGGCCTGGAGTTATTTATTGTAAAAGAGGAGGTGTGTCAAGATTTTGACAAGTACTTCTTTGAAATCGTGTTTCCATGTCTTTTGCTTTGTCTAATATCTTCCATAAAGTCCATTACAGCTGTCAAACATTTGGCATGGTCTGGGAATTCAAGTGCATCCACTGGGATGATGCGTGACAACAGCATGAAAAGGCATGCTCAGCTTATACTTCACACCTGTGTTCTGGAAGAGCAAGCAAACAATACAAAGCATCAAAACCCAGTGACAGATATTCATCTGAGCATTTTAGGAGGAAATTGCGTGAAAGACGGCAGCGGGTAATGGAGGTACAAAGGGCTGTGGACTCCTGCTAAAGCATAACATATCATAGCTAACTCAAAGGCTATAAAGATGATTTAATTAGCTCACACTC
Organism: Xiphophorus couchianus; assembly: GCF_001444195.1. Classification (NCBI taxonomy): domain Eukaryota; kingdom Metazoa; phylum Chordata; class Actinopteri; order Cyprinodontiformes; family Poeciliidae; genus Xiphophorus; species Xiphophorus couchianus. Next base: position 22,589,559 of record NC_040239.1, read on the forward strand.
AACATGGTAGCATTCAGAATCCCTCCTCTACGGATTACTAACCTACTTGAAGTAAAATGTTTACCGTTTACAGTGCCTTGAGCACTTTTTACATTTTATCACTTTGCACCACCATCGTCAACGCTTGTTAAGTGATAAACCAATGCAAAGTAGTGCATAATTTTGAAGTGGAAGGAAAATTATGCAATGTGAAAGGCATAGGCGTTCACCCATTTTACTATAAATGAAACCCAGTGCAACTGCTTTCAAAAGCCACCTAATTAGTGAGCAAAGTCAACCATTGGGTAATATTCCTGGAAGGCCTCAGATTTTTGCTAGATAACATTAGTGAACAAACAGCATCAAACAAACAGGTTTGTGGTTATAAAACAGTATCCTAAGCTTTGAACATATCACAATTTTAAATAGCAAAGAATGTGGCATAGTTGCAAAACTACAAAGACTTCGTTGTGTGACTAAAGTTTCTGGAATAGTGGACAGAAAGAACTGGTTCAAGAAAGTCAAGTGAAATACTCCAGAAAAATGTGAAGAAGCCAGTATGAATAACTATGTGGTGTAATTTTCTTTACTGCATTTTGCATAGCCAAACCCCTTAAAGTTCTCGCAGTGGGAGAGAAATCCCAGCAAGGATAATCTAACAAAGACTTTAGCCCTTTTCTTGTTATCTCTTGCCTCTGAAACCTGTTTAGATTTCAAACACCTTTTCTGTTCTCTTCCATGAAGTCAGGGACCCGCGTTGGCTATCGATCCACTGTTTTAGCATTTAATGGCTGTGCATTCGATGTATGTTTGTGTCTGTGCCAAGAATAAATGAGGGTGTGTGCTTGTACACCTTTGTTTGTTGTTGGCAAAAATAGGTGCACACCCACGCATACACACCAGCAAACCAGTGGCGACTGAGGATAATTAGGACCAATAATGAAATGCAGAGGGCAGAGTGTGTTTACCCCACAAATCCTGATAACCAATGTCCTTGAAGTCTATCACTGACTGAAAGGTGGAGATATACAGCATGATCAGCACAAAGAAAAGTACTCTGTCAACCAAAACATTTAAAGAATGTGTTATTTCCTTTATAGGTCTTGGCAAATGTGCTTGTAAACATTGCTTATAATTGCATTAAGGGAGCATTTTGCAGAAACCGCTGTATACAAAGGGATTGCTACTCAGTTAAATTTAAAATAAGCTTATTTTAGATGGGCTCTAAAGACATTGTTCATCTCATGTGATCACGAGGAAGGCGTATTTCAGATTTTAAACTACAGTACTGAAACAGGTGCTCTCCATTTATCACAGGGTGTTATTGCTGTCATTATATGAGAAGAGGAGTAGGTTGTCAGCCTATCACAGAGCCAGCACATAGACAGACGACTATGTACACGTAATCTTTGACCTGCTGGCAATTTGGAGTCACTGATCGTCCATTATGCATGTTTTTAGCACGGAGAATGCCAAAGGACATGGAGCAAACTCACACATGCACCAGGAGAACATCCAAACCTCACACAGAAGGTCTGAAGTCCTGATCTGAAGATTTATTGTTCTAGCAGTGAGGTGACAGTGAAAACCACTGCTCAGCTGTGCCACCTGGGGTCAGCAGGCACCTCTTCAATTACTGAAAGAAGACCATCCTGTTTTTCTCCTCGTTATTGTTCATATTTGCATTACAATGAGCTAATGTAGTAGCAGAATAGGGTATTTTGTTAAATGTGATATTTCTTCCTGGGCTTTAAACCTGCAGAATGTAACTATATAGATATATAATAATAATTAAAAAAAAAATATATATATATAAACATATATATATATATATATATATATATATATATATATATATATATATATATATATACTGCTCAAAAAAATAAAGGGAACACTTTAAGTGTTAAACACATGTTTAAGTGTTCCCTTTATTTTTTTGAGCAGTATATATGTTTTTTACATCCATTAATTCATTATAAAACACGTTTATCCTTGTGGGGTTGCGAGCGGTGCTGGTGCCTATCCCAGCGGTCAACGGGTGAGAGGTGGGGTTTACTCTGGACAGGGTTTTACATACCATCAAAACTGCAAAACTGTCACTATTGTTGAGAGAGATAATCTGTGACAAAATCAAACTCCTCCATCTCCTACCAGAACTACTATTGACAGATGAAGAAATGCACTGCTCCCGGTAAAAACAACCAATCAGAGCTAGGAGGAGTGTCTTACTGCTGTCAGTCAAGCTCATGTATACGCTGCTCAATGTGCTAGAAGGAGAAACAACTTAGTCTTACAGGTAAATGTTTATCTGTCATCATAGGTGGCTATGCTAACTAGTCTGAGCATTTGTGACAGGTTCTAACGGGAAGAAGCTGTAGCACAGCAGAGAGCAAGGAGGAGGGTGTGACCAGCACATACACAAGCATAATTGAAAGCGCTAATACCTCACTCCTGGCTCTGATTGGGTGTTTATGACTGAGCAGCGTATTGCTATAGATAGCACTGGGAGAAGGCAGAGGAGCTTGATTGTTTCAGATTATTACACTGTCACAACATAGTGACAGTTTTAAGAATGACACAAACAAAAAGTCCTGTTCTTTTGTTTGCTTGTTTGTTTTTGTTTTTACCTGCTTTGCTTTATCTTTTATGTTCTTTTGTCATTTTATGTTCTTTTTGACCACTTTGGTCTTCAACATTGTGGTCGTTGAAGCTACATAAGCTACATAAATAAATGAATGATTGATATTCTTCATGCACAAAAGATCGAAATTGCACCTACAAGTTGAAATGCATTCAGAATCTGTTAGGATGCGGCACCGTGTCTCTCAGCTTGTTGCAGAGAAACTTTATGCTTCCTGTAATCATAAGCACATTTCAGAACAATTCTGGCAGAAATTTTGACCTCTTCTTGTCTGGTATTCTAGCTCATTTAAATCGGATAAAACTAAGCGAGGCTCTCTGTCATTAAAACAACAGTCAGTTCTGTTTTTAACTAATAATCTTATAAAGGTCTCATGTTGTCCTTTTACTTGTTAGCCAGACTTAGCTCAGAAATCCTTGAGACTCACATATCAACTGTGACCTCTTAAACTTCAAACCACTTTTGTTTTCATATTTTGTTGGAACTGATTTTGTCAGTCATTTGATATAAGAGAATTCCCTCTTCCTGCAAACATACTTCCACATCGTCTATATATGATACCTCATTAAATTTGCATCAAAATCCAAGGCTTCAAGCAGTCTGACTGTGAGATGTATATCAAATATTTTTCAAACACTTTCAAACCCCTTCCCTGCCCATGTAGACCTCACATATACTCCAGGCTTCCTATTATTATCCTCCCTGAATTTTGTCAGTTCTTCCCGCCATCTGTGATGTCATGGACCCAGATGGACACAATGTGGAACAAATATTTTGTGTGTTTTTAAAATATATTGCATTCACCTTTGCTTTTATTATAGACCTACAGTTGTTAAAAGAAATGCACCTCTTACTATTAGCTTTAATTTAAAACTTACAATAATATGTAAAATATATTTATTCTTTAGAGCACCTTTTATTTAAAGACTTTTATTAGTAGCACAGGGATTAACTCGACCGCACATTTAACCCAGAGCATTTTGGCCCTAAATCAACACCACAGTGGCGAAAAGGTAAAATAAAAGAAAAAGAAAAAAGATTAAAATAATTGATCAATTTACTCAGGGCCCAAACTGATCAATGAGATACATTATTAAAAGAAGGATATTGATCAGGATGGAGGCAGGCAGGGTTAAAATGTTTACCGCAGCATAGAGACCAGGATCAATTGTGCAGCCAATGCACTTGAATAGAGCCCCATACAGATCGATGTCTGATGGAGCAATAGGGCATATGGATCTGCCAACTGTCCACTGTCCCTTTGTGGCAGATGAGGAATGAAAGAGCAAAAAAACAAAAAAACAAACCTGAGATACAGTGAAGATCAAATGAGACTCGGCCCATCTCTGTAGGAGAAATACATACAGAGGTTTTCTCAAAGAGAATATGGGAAAAGAATTGATTCAATGAAAGTTGAGTGCATTGTTCAGAAATTGTCCGCAAATCTGGGTTACATTATTTTATTATTGTTTAATCTGAATTGTTTTTCTAGTCATCAGTCATTTTTAACTGCAGCTGATCCTGAAACACGTTAACAAACTTATAACTCCGAGTGTGTGTGGATGTGTGGGGGTGTCCTTACCTGTTTATACCTAATAATACATTTCATGTGCACACCATATATGTGTGCATGTAACTTTAAGGGCTATTGATTCTGAACACTTCTCCATCATAGGTTCAAGGAGCCATTTTCCACACAAAAGAAAGCTTTGAGGAGAGAAAAGAGAGGGGCAGAAAAAAAGAAACAGATTTTAAAAAGTGCTCTAAAGAACAGCAGAGCAGTGGCTCCTCGCTCTCCTCCCTTCTTTTCTGCTCCTTTCTTTGCTGCTATAGAAAGGAACTGAATGATTGTAGGGTGCAATCGAGGAGGGGGGGTTACTGAATAGATACTGAATAGACCTCCACGCTTTTACAGATTTCCTCTCTCTCCACCATGGAGGACATCTGACCTTTGAGGGGGGAGAGCGAGGGAGCAAGGGAGAGGCAAAGATAAAGAAGGAGGGGTAGTTGGGGGAGACAGAGAAAGAGGGAGGCCAATCATAATGAAAAGTGGTAATTCCTTAGAGAGAGTGAGAAAGAAATGTCTAAGGGCCAGTAATGAGATCGTCTGACTAGCGGGTTGCCATAGAAACCAGCACAGTATTACTATACACCACAATGTATGAATGAGAGAAAGACCATCTATTGTGGCTACAAGTGGACGGGTCAGAGAGAAGAACAACTGTAAGCATGGGCCATTGGAGGAATCTCTGGGTTAAATGGGAGATCTGTTATGCTACTAAATTATTTCTCCTTCGGTTTTTGCCAAGTGCACACGCATACGCACACACACAACACATCAGCTCTCAAGTCAAATGGGACAAAACAAGACCGTAACATAATTTGAGAAAAACTATGAATATATTTTTTTTAATTTTCGGAGATAAGGATTCTCAAATTACAAATTGATAAAATAATCTGTTAGAATTTGTATAATAAAATACCCTCACTAATTTATTAGGTGCACTTTGCAAGTGTAAGTTGGACAGACTATTACCTCAAGAACTGCCTTCGTTCTTTATGTCACCAATTTCTCTAGATGCCAGAAACATTCTTCAAAGATTTGGTACCAAACTGACATGATACTGTCACACAGCTGCTGCAGATTTGTCAACCTTACCTCCATAATCCCAATCTGCCATTCCACCACATTCCAAATGCGCTCTGTTGGACTGAGATCTGCTGACTGTGGAGGTCACTGGAGTACAGTGAACTCATTGTCATGTTCAACAAGCCAGGGCTTCATGACACCATGTATTATTATCATGTTTGAACTTCAACAGATTGCATTTACCACATCCAGAGGCCTAAATGCAGTGAGTTCCTGCCATGTGAGTGTCTGATTGGCTGATTGTGTTACAAACGCTTGAGTTAACAAAGTATGGAAAAGTATCCAGCTCAGATGTAATCCGCCTGGTATTTTATATCTAAACTAGAAATTATTAAATATAATCCAGACTGACTGTGAAATATCATCTTAATTTAGCAACATAAAAAGCTTCTATGCTAACTTTCGGGTTGTATTGGGTAACCAGGGATCATGATAACAGCTGGCTCTTACTTCAGCTGCTGAAAGCAACTGGAAAAAGCACTTCACAAAAAAATTCATAAAAAACATTGTAACACTTTAATACCACAGGATGTCATGGCACACCTCGTACCCTTGTCACGTCTTTAACAGTTTTAAGGTTTTCTTTTCAAACTTTGTTGTTAGTTGACTATCTCTCTCTAATTATTTTAATTTTTAGACACTTAAGCTGACGTATTTATTACTAAATCTGGTTATTCCACACATACCAACAGTAATACCAGAAGAGCTTTGCTGTCATCAAGTGGCACTAGTCCCTAGTTATATATACTTTAACAAATTTCCATACAAAATCCCTACATTTCTATCTATTCCAAGTGCTAATTTAAATTAACAAGATATGCTTGACAGAAAAGACGCAATTTATTTATATAAATATAGATAACTTATATAAATTTACTTATATTGAAATAAAGTATAAGTGAGGCTACAGGGCGCATGTGTCAAACTCAAGGCCCGGGGGCCAAATCTGGCCCGCCGTAGCTTTTTATGTGGCCCTCTGGACCATCAATAATTCCCTCCAGTTTTTCACAAATCTGCAAAATTCACACAAAATCAACAAATCCCCATATTCTTTCTGATTTCATTGAATTTTTTTTCCTCAAATTTGGCCAAAGATATTGGGTTTATTTGATGTCAAGTTATAGTCTGTGACCATTACAGCGATTAATAAAAAGTGAATGGATTTTTTGATTGTTTTTTAATCAGTGTGAAAAGACGTTGAAAATTGTTTCATTTTAAGAAGCACTTATTGAATGCTGAAACAGCTATTTATTGATGTTTTCAGCAATTTAATGGGTTTTATCAGTACATTCTGGCACAACCGGCCCTTCAAGAACATTCAGATTTTTGATACGGCCCAAAATAAAAATGTGTTTGACACTCCTGCTATAGAGGGTTAAGTGTCTGAATGCCAGGATCTCCACATCCTTCGAAGGCCAAAGTTGAAGGCAGAATATTAGTGGTGATTCTCTCAGCCATTTCTTCAGCATCTAATTTGCCATCCATGAATGCAGGTGGAGGCAAGTTGGTGATGTTGAAGGGTTGAGTGTGTTTTTCAGCCATTCACTCATAGTGCTGCAGATCTGATTAGTGCGGTCTTTTAACAAAGCCTGCATCAACCACCTGTTCCCACTCAATTCCTTCAGCCTCTGATAAACTATCATTGCTGCAGATTAAGACTAATGATCTTCCTCTCTGTTGAAGTCCCCCCTGCTCTGTCAGATGCATAAATTTGCATACAGGAAAAAAAACGTGTAAAAAAGAGACACAATATTTACTCAAAATGTTCTTTAATGCTGTAAATGCTTCATTTTACGCAATCAAAAAGTACTACGATTCCATTGTGCAATTTGAAACATTTTCGGTAAAACTTGCCTTTTTTTTTTTTACCTAAGTGTGTTTGTGTGACACCGGCCCACGAGCAACGAACGTTTCCTTCCTCGGAGGAAGTACTGGTTCATGTGAGCCCCGGAGACAGGAGGCCGTGTGGGTCAGTGATAATCATACTGAATGGACAATGCCGCAGATAGGTTTGGGTGAGCTAACACGCAAGCCTGGGTCTGATGGGGAAAGCCTGCAGGAACTCGCCGTGAATACGCACTCAGGCTGTGGGGTCAACAACAAAACACCCAGATAAGAAGTCCAGACATACCACTTCCACTTTTTAACTTTGTGTGTTAAGAGAGACAGAGAGAATGCGTGTGTGTGTTAGATTCATGACAAAGAAACAAAGGCAGGGTTTTGAAAAAGAATAGGCTAATATTATGCAGTGTAATTCACAACAGCCATGGTCAGTTGTATGTGTGCAGGATTTTAAAACAATTAAGGGAACATTAGCAAAACTAATCAAAGAAGATTTAAGAATTGCTGCATTTAAGACATTGTAACAATATTAATTTAGTGTCAGTATGCGTGTTTGAACTGGAAGCTGCTTTGATCCTCATGGTGGTGTGATGTGGAGGTCTCCCACTCCAGGCCTCTAGAGCTACTGCGGTTTTTAGATATATCCCTGCTCAAACACAGCTGAATCAAATAATAGAATCACCTCTTCAACATGCCGCCCAGCTTGGCAAAAGCCTGGAAACATACTATTCATTTGATTCAGCCACTTTAAAGCAGCGATCCATCCAAAAGCTGCAGGATGGTAGCTCTCGAGGACTGGAGTGGGAAACTTCTGGAGAATCTTAGCTTAGTTTTTTTTTTCTTCCTCTTCTTTTTTTTTCAAAGACGTCATCAGGGAAGGATGAAGGGAGGAGAAGGAAGGGTGGAACAAGGGTGGAGCAGTCGTTGCTATGCTGATTTAAAGAGACAAAATGACCTCCTAGGACTTCTCCTGTTCCAGTTAATTGATGGAGCCTTTAAATAAGTATCCTATTTAATCATCAAGTACATTTAAAATCAGAACAACTCACTCTGAGCAAACTGTTTTTTATAAAAATCATGTAAAGGAATATTATAATTCAGACTACTTTTCTAAAAGTTATTCCAATAACACAAATGATTATAAATTTTATCAATATGGGTAGATATATGATTATGAAAACTGAGACAAAGCAACATGAAGCAGTCAGGACTAAGAAAAGTTCAATTTGGTCAAAAATGTGCATTATAACTTGTAAAGTAATCGAGGTTTACAGTGACTTTTGTATTTTTCTGAATTAGAACAGAAGCATAAAGCTGCAAAAATAAAGTTCAACAAGAAATCTGATAGAAATGAGACAACCAAGAAGTTCGACAGCTACAGCGGGACAAATTTCTCTGTGAAAAAAAAAATGCATAGAAAAATATTAAACAAATCTTTTCTGATTAACATTATTTGAAGACTACCTACACCCCCCCCACACACACACACACACACATACTATTTATTTTGTTGAGCAGTGTATATATATATATATATATATATATATATATATATATATATATATTTGGTGGACAATATCAGAGACATTAGATGTATTCAGATACATTAGACAGGTGATGTAGCAAAAATTGCTTGATGGTTAATGTTCAATAAGTCACATAACCAGGGCATCATCAGGATGTTGTGCTTTCCAAAAGCAGAAAGAGAGACATAATTGTCATTTCTATCTGTATTCTTATCAGCAGTGGAGCGGAGGACACAGCCTGCCCTTCCTTGTCCCTGTGACTACAGACTCTTTTAGGAATTTGGGGCCACTGTTACCATTGTGCTGTCCTGCAGGAAGTATGGTTCACTGCTCACTCCCAGCATTCAGTGGGTTTCCTGTGTCAGGTTACCATGTCCTGTGTTTATTTTCTTTTCTTTTTGTCTGTATCCACCCTATAGGATTTTTTTTTTTTCCAGCAATCAGAAAACCACACAAAAGAAGAGGATGGCACTATCTTAGCTGTGTTGGGATTTTACACAGAAATTCTTACATAATGATGATTTCACGTCATCTATGACATAAATATTGCCGTTATCAGGTATCTTAAAAGTAAGAAGCGAGCTAAGCTAACGTTAAAAATGTGAAGCTTACACACCAATAAGGTGTGTGGAGACGAGCGAAGAGTGTCGTGTTTTAAATACCCAAGAGCCTCAGCTCTGCAATTCCTTCTCGACCGAAAGAACCCCAATCAATTTCAAATTAAGCAGTTCATTCAGTGGACATTGTCTTTGACAGATAAGCTTGTTACACCTTGAGAAAAAGGCTGAATGAAATACTTTAGAACAATCTCTTCAAAGTAATTATTGCTCAGCTTTTTTTTTTTTTTTTTGACCCCCCCCCCCTCTCCCATCGTCTCTGCTCCTTTAAAACAAACAGCTTTGGAAAACTTCGAAGGGTGTGATTGATAGAGAGCATGAATGATGTATAAAGTCTATTTTGCTGGGATCAATAGTGAATTTCATTAAAACACTCCCAGCACACACACACACGCACTCACACAGAACACCTACTCAGGGCATTGTGATGTTTTTCTGAGACAGAGGCCCTCCTATGTACTTGGATGAACACGGTGTGGTGAGTGCGTGTCTCTTATGATCTTAAATCAGACCCTCAAAGTGGGACTAATGCTGAGTCTCGCACTTTACCGTAACTTCCACTGATAAGGCTTGGCTTTCCACGTTCCTCCACACAGCGTTCACCTGCATGCTAAGCACTGACCTCTCCACTTAAGTAACGCAGCTCCTCTTCATTTACCTCTGGGAAATTCCCCATGAGGATAGCTCACCTCTACTGTCCTTGCGCCCACTCTTCTTCATGCCCGCAGTGATGACTATGCCTCTCGTGTGTTCGCACGCCACACCGTCGCAGCAGAGGTGAAACCTGAAAAGATGAGTCGGATCTACATGAAGTGTTTTAAATGCACACATTCATTGAGTGTTGGAGACGGTGCCTTCAGATGAAAAAACATCAAGGGAAACCCTGGAAAAATCGCCAGTTCACCACGGGGCAACACCAGAGACACACAGGACAGTAAAGTTCAAATTAGACATTTGAAGAGACAAAATTTTGAAGAGAAAACATTAGTGGATGTGAGGATTAATTACTTTTTCACAGAAAAAAAACAATGGCAACATAAGGCCTAACAGGTAAATACCGTTACCAATAATTTCCATTGATAAAAAAACAACATAAAATGGTTAAATGTTTCCTGTATTTTGTGTTTGGAAAACCAAAGGTTACCTTGCTTTTCCTTGCATTATTGTCCATGTGAATACAATTTGAAATGTTTTCTTGCCTGCGCGTGCAGATAAGTGCTAAATACAGGAGAGCCAAAACAAATACGGTTAATGGAGAACAAAAACACGGACTGTGGAAATCATTCCCAAATAAATATTTATACACAGAGTTAACGCTGTATAAGGTTCAAACAGATAGAAACATCAAATACAGAACACCTGTCAGAGGAAAACAAGAGAATCAAGAGTTTCGAAAGGCTTAGGTGTTTTTTTTTCTTAATGTCTCATTGATTTTGGGGTAAATTACTAAAGGTTCAGAAAAGATCAGTCAGTTCAGCAAAATACAAACAATCCCCATATTAATCTTTCCAAAGCAAAACATAAATTTAAGTGAGGCACATGTTTTGCAAGTTTTAAGAGAAAAAAATTTCAATTCATTTCTCTAATCTCCGAAAATGTTTGACACACATGTGCTCAAGGGTAAATACCGCCAACTGGACGGATGCCCTCAACAAGAAATAATAAACAAATTCAGAAACAATAACAAGCATACCATACAAAGTCCCATATGAGTCCAATAGGCATTGCAAGCCATGGATCTGTGAGCAGACATCATCTGAGCATGCATCACACTTGGCATTTTACAACAGAGGTCAATCACTGTGACCCCTTCACTCTTGTATTTTATGGTTGGACTTGGGCAGTGGACTGTGAGGCGGCTGGTGGAGGGAGGTTAAGAACGCTACAGCCCAGAATCTCATCTGTACGACTCCCAAGGGATGAGGAGTCTGGGCTTGTAATGAAGCGCTTTAACTTGATTTTTTTCTTTTTTTAACTTCTTATGGGATCGGGGTTTAAAGAGGAAGGCAGAGTCCAACTTATTGATAGATTTAAACCTATTAGGACCGTTCTCTCATTTGAAATTCAAACAGATTTCTTGTAGCTTGTAGAACTTTGATGAGCCATATTTCCAACAGAAAACAACTTTTGAAGAACCCTTAACCCTGATTAAGGGTTAATTTTTTACATTACATTACATTTTTTTCTATGATTTTCTATGAGTAAAAGTGTCACTTTCCAGGGTTTTCATAATTGCGTTTGGAGCGTGTTGTTTAATGATTTTATTCTGCTTAAAAGATAGATATTGCCAGCATATTTTGTTAACATAAATCATTATTTCAGCATAAATTGGTATTATGTTATGTTTTTACTATGAGCTCACAGCTTGTTAGCCGAAGCACAGACAAGTAAAAAAAAGAAAAGCGCACTGTAACAGTCAGAGACTGGGCAAATGTCAGAGTTTGAAAGCTACCACCGCAGCAGCACACCACACTAGCCTCTTCAAGAAAAGCTCATTTGTTTGTCCCTGAGAGCTGTAGCATTCCCGCCCCTCAAGCATTTGTGTCTGTCGTTGCACGCAAGCAATAAAGCCAGCAAGCAGAAGGCTAAGGAGAGGTAAAGTTCCAAACCAAAACTTGAAAATCGTCTGCTGGATCCATACTTCCCACCCCCACCCCCCGCCCCTCCCTGCACACTCACACAAACACCCAGCAGTTTTTTGGGGGGGAGTAACATTCCACACAGAAAATATGCAACCCTGAAAAGCCTCCGGGCCCCCCTAAGAAACGAAGACGACCGTTACTGTGGCAACCCTTAAACAACAGGAGCACACAACGTCTCCGTGATGGACAGCGCACTCTGGGAAGCCAGCGCACAGGTGTTATTTTCTTTCAAAACAAAAAAGGATGGTAAAAAAATTAAAAAGTGCTAATGGTTTTTGATACACCAAAAACAACAAGTGCTCTTTTTTTGTTGAGGGAACTCTGTGACCTTCACAAAACTGATGTTTTGCCTTCCTCAGGAGAAGAAATCATGCTTTTTATTTTAATCGCCTTTAGAAATTTAGACTCAGTTATACCTCGAGCTATGGTCTGAAAATAGTCTGTTCTACAGTAAGCATGTGGTGCAGAGTAAGTACCCAAGAAAATTGTAAATATTAGTAAAAAAAAAATATTGCTTTTGTTTGCTATAAAATTCTGCTTCCCTGCGATTACAGTACAAATAAGCAATCATTACTTTGATGATCATCCAAAGGAATTAAAGGCAGAAGAAAATGTGATACAATATGTCAACACTTTGTGTTTTTAAATATATAAATGTATTAAATATCAAAGTGTTAATAAAAAGAAAAACATGTGAAAGATAACGGTATCCAGAGCAGGAGTGGGAGTCGCGCCTGAGTACGTGTTAGTGGCATAGAGTGCTGGTCCAGTTCTCACAAAACACTTGATCAGCCTAATTAAAAGAATCTTGGCATGATACGTTGCACACAGTGGGGAGTCAGGCCGCGCGCCAAGTCTCTGCTCACCTCCTCTCTCTCCCACACAAATTCAGACACCGCCATCCACCATAACAACACGGAAAATGAAACAGAGAGAAAAAAGCAAATTCTGGGCACGCTCTCAAGGGGTTTGGTGTTGCGATCCAGCAAAAAAAATTAATTAAAAAAAAGAACGAGTCAGGGAACTGTTTTTGAAGCACAGCAGAGACAGACACAGTCAGAGATGTGTCTGTCTGTCGCTGACCACTGGCTCTCCGCTTTGCTCTTTTAGTCTCAAAAGAGAGAACGAAGTCCCTGCAAAACAGCATCTCGAATGTAAGAGTGCGTCATCTTTGGCAAGTCAGGGAAAGAAAACCAGTCTCTTGGAGCACTACAGTATATATATATCAAACTTATGCATGTGAACAGTCTGCCAGCCCTTAATGTGTTGCACATTTCGCTAGCATGCAAACATATTTGAAAGACACAAACTCATACAAACAGCACTTAAAGTTATTTTTCCACCCCCCTCCCCCTCTTTAATTTTTTCCAAAATAGACACAACAGTGTTGCTACAACAGTAGGATCCCACTAGCAAAACAACTTTGTTCGATGGAATAATTTTGTCTTTCCCAGAAAAAAAAAAATCTAATATTTTCAGTGGAAATCTGGAAATTGTTAAAGTGAATTTGGTTTCTCTGTAAATCTAAGAGTGATGTCTTTATGTCACCGTCGTATGAAGGAACACTGTCTTTCATGAAAAGTAAAAATAGCTTCTCAGGAATGTTGAAGGGTTTTTGATCAGAGATGGCCAGTGCAAGGTCAAGTCACAGCATTTCAACAAAATTTCATCTCAACAAACCTTCATTTTGTTTTTTTATGATGTTTTTCAGAGATGAACTTCTTCTTGTGTTTTGAATTGTTGTGCTGCTGCATAACCCTTGTGTGGTTTAGTTTATAGTGGCTGATGTCTGGACATCCATTACAGCGCAACCCAGACCTTGCAGCAGCAAAAACAGCCCTACGCTACCACACTAACATCATGATGATTGGCTACGTAACTTTTACACTAGCTATAACAAAAGGCACACATTTCCTTTAAAGGTCCGTTTTTATCAGGCTACAGTGAATTTTTTTCCAAATGAGTTAAATGTCATCACGATGTTTTTTGAAACAGAATTTTGTGTTTTTTTCAGTCAGACATGATGTTGGCCCTCGGAAGCCTTTAAATATCAAATTTTTGTCTCGTTTTTGTTGTTAAACCCGATACATCTAAAGCCTGCAGTGCTTTAGATGTCCTTCTGGGTTCATAGTGACCCTTGGGATGAGTTGTTATTAATCCTTTGGAGTAAGTTTTGTGCAGATCAGTCACTCTAGTGAAGCTTGATCCCTGCTCCATGTTTTCTCTCTACTGCACCTAGAAGCACTGGAGTCCCAAGTCACTAAAAATGACTAAGTAACCCTTTTCAAAATGAGACACAAGTAGCTCTTTTTCTCATCTGGACATGCCAAATTACTTTTTGACTTACCTTCTGCCTACTTTTTGCCGTCAGGCTGGTTCTACTTAAATTTATTTAATCTACAGTTCTGGTTGTATTCAGGCTTGTGTGTGGCTGTAGTGAAATTTTGCTGTCTCAGAAGAACAGATTAATCACAGTTAATTAATTTATCAGGTGAGGCGATTACTTTATTGCACAGGTCCAGCATAGTTTTCGCCTGAAATAGTCATTTGAAAACTTAAACACATTTTATATTTACTCTTGTAATCTAGTAGGTATTCCCCTATAAAAGGCCATTTTTACTGGGGGATTCAAAATGGTAACGGGTGAATTGACCTGAAGATGTCCTCATGCTGCCGCTGATGCTTTGGTCACTGGATCCTTTGTGTTGTTTGTCTGCATGACAGCTTGACAACATCATCTGAAGAGCTGTTACAATAGAAAGTCAACACTGGACCCACCAGTGTGTGGACTACCTCGACCTGTTAGTTTGCTCAATAAGACAAACAGTGAGGCATGGGACAGCTGACTGTTCATTAATGCAGATGTAAAAGTTGGAGTTGTTACATTAATTTCTATGAGAACATCCATAGAATAGTTCCAATAAAGAAAATCATCCAAAAATGTCCACACCAGCACGTATCTGGTGCTATAATCTATTTTATTCATGTGTAAACTCTCTATCTGCACCTTTGAGATAAAATGGACCAGAGGAAGCCCTGTTGATTTTTTGACACTTCTCCGTTTGATCTCCTTAACTCATGCTACCACATTCCCTCTGGTAGATTTTTTTTTTCTGTATAAAATACAGATTAACGTTAACATTTTCAGTTCACCTTGTAGCTTAAAAAACCTCAGAAATAACCTATGCTTTGCCAAAAACATTTAATTTGTATTGTTGTTGAGGCAAAGATGGTTATTTTTGGTCTTGTTTCTGAATGTTAGTAATGCTTTTGCAATGCACTGTAATCATGATTTTTACCACCAAAAAGGAGAGGAAGAGAAAAAGTTGAAAGAAAAGAGCAACTAGAAAAGTTGCTCATGCATGCTGAGCAACAACGGCTGAAGTCACATTTCAATGATTTTAAGTAGCAGAATAAGAAACTATTTTAAAAAAAATAGGATGGAAAAAGAAGTGGCAGGTCACCTGTGAACAATTGTTAACATACTGTATGTGTCCAGATGTCCTCTCTGCAGCTTATTTAGAGAATGAAGGAAGCTCAGTATCAAAGATTTATGGCTCCCGAGACAGAGGTGGATGTGTGTTATTGATAAGTTGCTGAGGGAAGGTGAGGGACGCTCACTGCAGTAATTAGAGGATGAACTTGTAGCGCATCGATTGGACGGAGCCCCGGACACCAATATTAGTCACTTTACCTCAGCCTGAACAGAAGACCTCACCTCAATGCTAAAAGTACAACCAAAAGATGCACAGGACTGTAAAGATGCGTCCAGCCAGTACTCCCTGACAACAAGGACGTTTCTACGGCAATATGACGAGCAACTACGGCCACTTTGCTTCTGCGGCTGGTTTGTGAGTAATGTTTGGGTCTCTGCATGCACAGCATGTTGGCGTGTACATGAGAGCGAAGGGGAGGAGTGGTGCTTCTGTTAAAGCCTCGTATTATCCCAGCATTCACCAGTGTTTCCAGTGACCACAGGCTTGGAGGTCAGCCCAATTCTTCTAGACACAGCTTAGCAATGGGACCCACCATTGTTTGATTTGGCTGCAAATTGCAATGTTTTCAGTCTTGCCTGTGAGAGGAGGGGGTCAGTGAAAGCAGTGAAGAAGTTGAGGCTAAAAAAGAGGAGGAGGAGGAGAACAGGAAGAAGATTACACTCAGCCTTCTCCCAATTCCCCACTTTTCCTAGAACTAAAGAAGAAAAAAAAAACAGCAGAAAAGGAGACAGAGTTCAACCACTACTTTTTTTTCACCCCATGTCATTAACTGCAAAGCAATGCTCAGCCTGTTTCAATTGGCTCTTGCATCAGAGAGTTTTTCCTTCATTGAGGTGCTGATTCGTATCTTCAATCAAGGCAAATTTCAGTCCTGTGATAGGGACATTTATGGTGTTGCACTATGTTCTAAAATCACATCTTTGATGTATTTTTTTTTCTTATCTTGGAATGTATTTAGTATTTTTAAATCCTAGATGCAACATATATTTTTAAATGGGTCAATGTTTTGTATTTGAACGCATATTTGAGAGCTATTCCGAAAATTATTCCAACATCCCACCCAAGCAGGAAAATGTTGGACACAGGGCTTTTTAAAAGTTGGAAAACAATTCTCTTTCAGTTTTTGGTTTGCTTTTAGTGAAAGTATTCTGTTTTTGTGGTGAAACATGCTGGACCCCCTTCAGTTTATGTACTGGGCAAACATGGTGCAGTCAACCAGGGACTGCTCTTCATCCTGCACCATCAACAGGATGGTGCAGGATGGTTCTTTTTTGTCAACCTGGCATCTGAACTTCAACTCTTTTAAGCCAAACATCCTCCACAGCCTCCCAGCTTCAGGTGTCGGTGGATTACTGGTTTCCTGACTGAGTAGCAGCAAGCAGGTGAGTCTGGGGAGCAGTCTCACCTGCACAAAAACAAAAACCATTGCGCACAGATGGTACTCAGGGTTGCTTAATTTCTCAATTTCTCTGCTCTCTTCACACAGCTCATTGGACATGTCTATGCAAACCAAGACGTTTGCAGATTACGCCACTGTTATCGGTCTGGCAAATAATACTGGGTAAATATGTTGTTTCTTTATCTGTTTTACATTTCCTCTAAAATGAGGAACACCTGGGCGGCAGGGTGTCCTTACTTTTTATTCATGTTCCAAACAGATTTTAGTTTACATTTATGGTAAGATAGACATTTTAGTGTTTACCGTACAGTAATATCATTTTACAAGCTTAAACAAAAATGTTATTAAGCATTATGCATCTAGTTCTGAAGAAACTAAATATTTAATTGGGGTTCCTGCTTTTTTCATAGCACTGGTTCATAATATCTGTATATCATAATTACGATTGTTTGATTTTTTTTTTTTTAGAATCTTTTACATAAGGACTGCAAAATGTAACTTTTATAAGTAGCTTAGAATCCCATTTTGACATTATCAGAGAGAATTGCATTCATAAACTAAATCATCACATTGAATAATGCGCAGACAGTGAAGAAAATGTTATTAGTAATTAACTATGATGTGATTACGATTAATGTTTCTGCTGTTACCCTGTTTCATTTGTGGTGGAGAGAATAAACTGATTTATGTGGCAAATAAACAAATAGTTGGGGAAAAGTTCTTAGCTGTAGCATTACATAGCCTACCATCACTACAAAATACAGTGTTTGTTGGAAATCCCCCTCATCTGGACTGAGCAGCAGATGCAGCATGCTGCAAACTTCCCAGCTCCGACGCAAAGACCTGCTTGTAGCACAGAGAATCAGTCGTTCATTTCAAATGATCTGTGGTCTCCGTGCATCAGTCTCTCCGTAACATCTGGTTGACTCTTCCTTTTCCTCCATAGTGTAACCCTCCCGTCACAGACGTCTCGTTGACCTACAGTTTTTTCCGTCGGATTTATCTCCCAAGTTTCCCTGTCCTCTTAACCAGGTTGCACATTTTCCAAATGAACGCCTGCTCTGAGATTTGGAGCCCACACAGAAGGAAACGATTATTGTACAATTTCATCTATGTGTTTTCCAAGCTCTCCCCAGTCTGAAGTCAGTATTGCTTTAGCTTCTTCTTGTTCTTATTTAGCTTTCTGCCTCTGGGGCCTGAAGGTTAACTGCTCAGAGGCCTGGTTTTGACAATTTCTTTAGTTTGGTTTGTGCTGCTTCCGTCTTTTCTTAGAACTCCAACAGCAGAAGCACAATTTGCTAAAGTTTTAAATACAGCAACATATTCCTATTTAGATACAGTAGATTTAGCTTAGATAATACATAGAAGTTATTTCAGTTTATAATGTAATGTGATTTTTTTTGTTTGTTTATTGTGTTACATCGTGTATTATTATTATTACAGAGGAAGTAGAGAAGTAATGAAAAGTTGCCATCCATATTAGATTTAATCTATTTTCCAGTTATTATTAATTAAAAGCAACTCTAAACAAATGGGTTTTAAGCCTCGACTTAAAGGAACCTAGAGTTTCAGCAGTTTTTCAGTTTTTTGGACTTTTATTCCTGGTTAGTACTGTAGAGCATAAAAACTGAATGTTTTTGTTTGGTTTTGGCTCTGGAGATGCAAAGTAGACATGCATATACAGACTTGAGTGATCTTGAATATTGATACAATGTCAAAAGATCTTTAATGTACTTTGATGCTAAGCCATTCGGTCATTTATAAACTGAGTTAGCATAAGGACTTTAGGGCTGAGATGTGACTCTATTGTCCTAGTTTTGCTGGGAACACAAGCAGCAGCATTCTGGAGACACTGTTGCAGTAACCAATTGAATCAAAAATAATAAATGAATGAGTTTTTCAAGATCTTACTGGGATGTTAATCCTTTAATACTCGAAATGTTCCTGAGGTGAGAGAAGGCCAACTTTGTTACTGCCTTTATGTGTTTTTGGATGTCCTGGTCCACATCTAGATTTTGGTCCTGGTTTGTGCTGACTCTTAAGCCTTCCTATTTAGGTCCAAAAATAATTACTTAAGTTTTATTTCTATTCAGCAGTTATAAAGTTTTAAACTTCAAATCCAACTTTATTCTGCATTCTTGACCAATATCAGATTTCTTTTGACAGTCTGAACAGCATGGTGGATATATTTTTTTAATTAGTACCGGGTTGCTTCCATACAGTCTTAAATAAAATCAATATCTTAAGTTTTGAAACACCTTAAATATGAGTATTCATATCGAATTCAATCTGACTTTGAATGGAATGCAGCATCTTCTGCACACACAACTTACTTCAGATATAGAGACGGTTCACACTTCAATGTAGCTTGATGGTAGTTGCATTTAAACTATAATGCGAACAATGGAGCAAAAAAATAAATAAATAGATCCCGGCCAAAAAAAATGAAAGACTGCAGATTAAATATAGCCTTAAGTTTGGCTCTAGCCAATTGTTTCTATAATTTTAAGTGTACGGTAATTTATGCCTATATTATGATCTCAAAATACTCATGCTCCACCATAAAGAGTGCAGAAGTGTAGCATTGCACTTAGGAACAGCTGTGAAGTAAAGATATCTCATGACAGGACAGACAAGTGGGGTATCGGAATCCTTGACCAAATTATTTCAGAAAATATTTTTTCTGAATTAGATTTGTGTTCCATTTCTGAAAAAAAAATTAGTGACGTTACTAAAAGTACAGATTGTATGTTTTTATTTCACATTTTGCTGCGGGAATGGGTTGAGACAGACACAAACACTTTTCAGCAGCTCGAGAGTACCCGATTGAGAAGTTCATAGAAAGGACCCAAACGCACCTAAATCCTTTGTCCCCCCCAGAGTAAACATTTTAACAGTGCAGAGCGCCCATGTGCAGCCAGGAGCAGCTCTGGAAATCTGAATCGCTCCATCTCATTAATAGTTGATGCCCTCTATTCAGAATTGGAGATGCCTGAATAATCCTCTCCTGGGTTTTTTGTCATTCAAATGTATTCCACCCAATAATACACCTGTTCAGTCTCCTGGATTCACTTTGTCTCCACTTTGCCATCCACCTTCCTCTTGGAGCTCGATGGAGACAGGGCAAACTTTTTAAGGCCAACTTGAATGCGAAAAGAAAAAAATGTCGCAACTCTTCCTCCACGTCCTAAAAGCTGCTTAGAAAACCTTAAAGAAAAATAGATCCTGTATGAGTGGAAAAACCCATCTCATAAACCGCTGTAAGTAGGGTGTGCGCCCCTCTTCCTTTTACCAAACATACCAACCCCCGCTCTCTGCAGCTCCCCGCTGCGTCCGCCTTGCCATCCTCTTCTGCCCAGGTGAGCGCTGTTCAAGCTGCAGCAACAGTGGAATTACACAAGCAAGACGAAGAAAGCGGACAATTATCTTCAATATCTGTCAGACACATGACAGCAAAAGACCCCCCCTCCTCATCCCTTTGCTTTCTCAGCCATCATCACACCACACACACTCTCACACACACCCACACACACACACGCACGAGCCAAAGAAAGTACAAAGAATGGGGGAGTGTTTGCCTCTTTGATTGTTCAGAGGCAAAGAAATTGTCTTTTTCTCCTACTCCCCCACCCCTTTCTCAGTGCTTTTTTCTGCTCATTACCATCCACATTTGCATGCACGCCACCAAAGAGCAAGGAAATGTGAGGATGGAAATAAAATAAAAGGATTAAAACAATGGTAATCACGACTGCTATGTGCACATTTAAGGGGTGCGTGTTGGCGCGTGCACATGTATATACAAGTGACAAAAAGTGAAGAACAGAAGGATTCACTATGAATACATCTCAGACTGTATAATAAAGAGCAGCCAAGAGAAAAAGATTAGTAAGAGAAGACTCATATTAGGTCGCACCTTCTGTTTCCGTTTTTTTTTGGTCTAAACTGCTGAAATGCAGACTATTTTTAGCTATTGCAGAAATTAATTCTGTGTTAGCTCCTTAGTTTAAGTCTGAAAACAAAAACTAAATGAAAATAAAACATGTTTAAACAAAGATCTAAAACTGGTACAAGTGCTTCTGATGTGGGTGACCGTAAGCGGTACTTTCCTGCTTAGAAATTTGACTGTGAAGAACTTATCTTATTTCCAACTAAGAATATTGACTTAGTAAAAACTGAAGGGATACTTGAAACAAATCCTACGATAACATTGTCGCTGCTAATTGTTTAGAACGGCATTATGTTTTTCTCCTAATTTTTTATCTTACTTAAAAAGCTAAAGAAACTTATTTTAAAAAAATAGACAGTACATATAAATATAACTGCATGTAAATGTGTCAGGTTAAAGCCTTTGACTAAAAGCCATGTTTTATTTCTTGGCAGGTTGAATTTCTTGAACTGAAAATTACTCTAATACCTATACAACACCTTTGCTGCACTTTACTCATTTTAAAGTCCAATACATCTGTCAATAGTTCTAGACTTTATAAAGTGCCAAATGTATTTATTTATAGATTACAGTTGAAACTAGAAGTTTATGTATACCAAATAAATAGAAATCTTTTTAAATGTCCATTTTTGAAAACATGACAAAATAAATCTGACATACTTTATCATTCAGCAAATAGAAATGATCTAAAGTAAGAGCATTTTGGTCTGATTTGATTTTTTAAAAAAGGTGAATTTATTTAATGTTTGAATGATTTCAACTAAAGGTGTGATGTCATACCTAATATCGCCTTTTTTCAAGCTTTTAGTCTTAGTACGTATAATGCGTTTTAGCATTTTTGAGGCTTAAAACAAACTAAAACAGTCCAAATCCTACAGTTTAAAATGTCTATTGGTTTTGGTGGTGCCTGTAATCCTTAGTATTGACTGGGAAGTATGGATATAAGAGAATAAATTTTTAAATAAGGAGTTTTCCAGCTCAAGAGGTGGGATAAGTTCCAGTCATTTTAAACTTTCAGGGTATCCTCTGGGTCTTTACCTTCCAGAGCTGCCCTGTGGGATGTGAAGGTAGACCTGACATGAGCTCAAGCATGCAGACAAGACCTAATAGAGTTGGGCCATATCAGCGGAGCTGGAGGGATGGCTGGGATTGGCCATATTGCAGTCCAAGACCTTCAGGAAAGACTCTTTTAGAGCAGCAAGGTCGATGAAAGACCCCCATGAGCCACGGAATAGATTATGTCTCCTTCCCTCTCGGTGTACTGATAACCACATCAGCTTCAAGGACCCCTCAGGGCCAGTTCAGGTGAGGCTACCTATCTCACTCACTTACAGTCATGAGCCCTTGATGCATTAACTGTGTTTCAGATGCACGTGAATGTAGAGTGGTCCAAGCCGAGAGGAGCAGATGGTGATAAAGGAAGGAATGTGTTAGTGGAGGAAGTGGAAGCAGGAGACCAATCAAGAGAAGTATAACAAAGCTTGGGAATACTAACCTTTGAAGGACCAGCCATTTGAGAGAGGAGGGTGAGTGGGGATCTGTGATAATAGCGCACACTTGATCACGCCATTACCTCGAATTAGGGATAATTAGCCTTGGTAAACTGGGCACAAAACACGCCTATGATGTTGGAGCCCAGAAGGCATGCTGCGGTACCTTTTACAGCCTGGTGGTTGATTTTGGGCACACACCACTGCTGTTCACTGCGCAGCAAGGAAGCGATAAAGAGAGTGGGCCTGACTGGCTGGTAGCAAACTGGGAGTAATTATCAAAGAGAGCTTATAATCAAACATCTGAATCGCAAACATGGACTATAAAGCCCCTTTGGCATACATCCAGGAGTCGTTTTATCCAATTAGGTAAATGGCTGTAACACAGGGAACTGGAGGAGGGGGCAAGAAGAGGGGGACTGAGGCAACAAATGAATGAGGATCTGCAATCATACATTATAAATATTTGTAAATATTTTTCTTGTGCCAAATATTAGCCCACTGTTTCCAGTTGAAATTGGCCATTAAACATGAAATTGAAAATAATATGCTAATTTAGGTCCCTTCAAATCAGATTGCTATTCTTTGTTTCATTGTTTTTTTGTTCCAATTAGCTTTCACTGCATTTGAGTTTAGCTTTTTCTTTAAAGACGGTGGAAAATATAGCTGATTTTAAGAGCTTGTAAGTACCTCATTGTAAACTGTTACAGTGCTTTGCAAAAGGTCTTCATATCTATTGTATCTTAGTATCATTTTGTCCTGTTACAATTGCAAACTTTATAGCATTTTATTTAAATTTCACATGATAGTCTAAAACACAGTAGATCCTGAAGTGTGGTTTGCAAATGGATTCCTTTTTAGTGCTGTTTATATGAAAGTAATCTGACAGGAAAGGGGCAGAGAGATTAGGGGGGAAGACATGTGGCAAATGTACCGAGGATGGGAGTAGAACTTGGAACGGCTGCATCAAAGTCTATAGCCTCTGTATACGGGGCACACACTGCACGCTGTGATGCCCCCAAGTGGAACAGCTTAAATATCTCAGTGTCTTTCACAAATGAGGGAAGATGGGACATTGATAGACAGATTGGAACAGCACCACACTAATCTGTTGTAGTGAAGAAAGACCTAAGCCAAAAGGTGAATATTTATTTACTTCAATATACTTTCAGACCTTCATCTATGGTCACAAGGTAGTGACAAAAACGGAAAGGGGATCAGGGTTACAAGCGGCAAGAATACATTTCCTTCATAGGGTGTTTTGTTGTCATTTAGGCACAGGGTGAGAAATTTGGTCACCTGGGGGGGCAGAGCAAATCCACTCAAGTGGCTCTGGAATCAGGTTAGGATGCTTATGTTTACCTTCCTTTGTGAGGTCTTCTGGGCACATCACACCCTGAAGAGACCCAGAGAAAGACACAGGACACACAGCAGGGTCTTTGTGTCTTGGCTGGCCAAGATCGGGAAAATTGAAAGAAGTTCCATTTTCAGTTTTCCACAAGCATGGCTACCACATGAATAGGGCGACAGATTTCAAACTGTGCATGCACTGTGTGTTTATGCTAATCACCATTAACCATAATATATAGGTAAAGTAAACCAGTGACTTCAATTCTCCTTTTATTATGTCCTGGTGGTTCAAATACATATCAAAGACTGTCACTCTCATTAAAAATCAGTATTTAAACATCAACAGTGGCAGTGCTCAATTTAAGGAGTTCTTGCTTCACTTACCTCTCTATGAGAGTTAATTGGTAGCAGGATTGCTTAATAGTGATGAAATCCAGATACAAACCCTATACACTATATCTCCCTACCTCTACCACACTAGCGAGGAATGTACCAGGCAAGGTAAAGTGTGGAAACCTGATAAACTCAGGGTCTTCAGAGCTCTTCCTAAAACCTGACAGTCACATTCCACATCATCTCGTCACTTTATGCGCTGCTGAAGAATCTGGGGTTCCCTTGTTGTGAGTGACAAGCATTTGCACCATAGGTTGTTGCTATGCACTTGTTAACCCTGCTCCTCTTCCTTTCTGCCATTCAAGGAACTGCTTACACTACACCAATACTATGTTAAGAGTTATGCAAATAGCAATTTCAGACACCACAAGCAAGAGCAGGATATTTATGGAGAAGCTTCAGAGTCGTGCAGAAAAACATGTGCGGTTAACTGGCAGCTTGAACCTTTTCCAAATGGGCAGAGTAGGTGCATATTTTTGTATAATACGTTCTCTATTTAAAGGGAATTGGATTGGTGAATGAAAAAGGTGAGCAGTTTTCATTAAAGCTCATGCAGGCTGTTGTACCCATGCATTTCTTAAGCTTGTATAAAGGTGTTTGTATATCTTGTCTTTGCATATGGAAGTAGCAGAATGCCCGAATGTCTACAGGCCTCGACTCTGTGCACCTTGAAGAAAAAGGCAGAGACTAATTCCTGAGTTGCCCATCCCTTTGCAGCACAGTCTCCAGCTCCACTACTGTTTCAATAATAGTCAAAATGCCTTGCGAAAGGTTCCATGCTCCTGGCATTTTTTTTCCCCACATTTTATCATGCCACATCCACAAACATCAGAGTATTTTGACAGATAAACTAGTCTGTAACTGTGTAAGGGGAAGGAAGACCAGCGTTTTTCACAAATAAAATGCTAAAAGTGTGGTGTGCATTTGTATTCAGTAAGCCAGTGCTTTGCAGAACCATCATTCACTGCAGTTACAGTGTTGTTGGTTTACCTGCAGCTTTGCCCATGAGAGAAAAATGTTTCTTCCTTGTTAAATAGCTCGAGCTCAGAATGGATGGATCTACTGGATGAAAAGTCCTTGCAAATGTTTAGGTCTCACCCCACATTCTCAATTATATTGTGGTCTGGACTTTGACTGGGCTGATCTCAGACATAGACATGTCTGAGCATATAGAATGAGAACATAAAGTATGTTTTCTGTTTCACGGGCATATAAAACCAAAAAGTGATTTGTTTTTGTCGAATTCTGAACTTCAAATGGTGTGAACAGTTTATAAATTCTCTAATATTCAACATACAATACAGCACTCTGGCTCATTCCTGTCTGCTTGGGCGTCCTCCCGATCCAGACCCACCGAAGTATGAGATGCTGGCTTTGTACCGGGCATGTCTTACATGCACAGACAAATACAACGCTGCTCAACAGAAAAGTGGCCTCTATGTCTTCAGGGCTCGAACAGGCAAACACAAGAGCAATAGGGATGGAATTTCCTGTAAACACCGTAGTGTCACTGTGCAGGTGTCCTTCTGAGGCAGAAAGCATGTGTATGTGTCTTTGTGTGGATGCTGGTGTTTTCACTGTAATTTTCTCTAAGGCAGACAGTTTTCTGTTTATGTTGCACTGGAGGATTTTGTTCTACACAAAGCAATATTTGATCTGTTCAGGTCTTACACGTAGATGTTTGTGGTTAACCAGTCCCAAATATTCCTACTCCCATCCCATTTCGTGTTTACTGCTGATGAATTAGAGATCCAGGTTCAGCTGATTTACTTCATAATCTCTAAATGTGAAATCATTTAGCTCACTTCCTGCTCTGCAAGACTCGGAGCATCATAGACCAGACAGCAATGCTAATGTCTGCCACATTTACTGCAGTCTACTTTGGCATAACAGTAGGAACAGATCACCAAGCTGTAAAAAATGCATCGGTCTGTGTAGTCTGATTTTTGACCTGATATTTTTATGCTGTAATTTGGAGTCAAAGCTTTCTGCGTCATCATTTTTCAGACAAGTTCTGAGGCAAATAAAAAGCATACAAATAAATGTACGACTACCAAATCAAACCCGTTTAAATTTTTAACATTTTTTCATGTTGCAAATGCATATCTCAACGTGTTTTGTAGTCTTCTAATGAAATAGACCAAGGCAAAATAGAAAAAATGTATTCTGTGGATTCTATTTGCTCGATAGAGGACGTTACAGAATAGAACTGCTCTTATCTTTTTAAAAAACGTTTTATTAACTGATTTTAATTATCTGGATTTTTGTATTCTTTAACTTTGACTATAATTATGCACTACTTTGTGTCTGTCATATAGTCTCACAATTAAAGTTATTACATTAAAGTTTCTAGTGGCAAAGTGATCAAATTTGAACAAAATTTAAGGCCACAATATTTTTGAAAAGCACCGTTTAAGTAACATTACTGTCATTTTTTATCAATATCCCAAAGACATAATTCTCTTAAAAAATGTGAATAAATTGTTGAAATTAATTACAGAACTAACAATAATAATAATCCTTGGAAAATTAATCAAATACATTTTTGAACATCGAAATTTTGCTCCAGATTTACATGATGAATATGTAATAGAAATATTAAATATTCTTGTATTCATGGGACATGCTGGTCAAAAGGATACATAAAGTAATACAATTTTTAATCCTAACTATTTGTCACATCTACATAAATGTGTTGTGCAGGTACTGTATATTTTGTAAGAAATATAAATGTTTTTTGACATGGACGTTTCACGTTTATGTGTACGGGAGTAAATGTGAGCGCAAGACACTCGGGGACAGTGGCCTTCTTAACGAGGTCATTAATCCGCAGCCAAGCCACGCCGGCAACATATGCGGCTGCAGGCGACTTCCCTAAGAACTGCTCAGGTGGGAGGAATAAACAGTGCTTGACCTGTGGGGGAGGGTGAAGTTAAGTGAAACAAATAGTAGAGCAATTGCAGATGAGATATGCCCTACAGGTTCTCAATGGACAAGAAACCACACAAGAACTTAACATGTACAGAATACAGCAGCACTACATGGAGTACAATCTGGAAAAAAGGTCAATTTAATTTGCATGTCAAATTTTATCTGCTTGCTTCCATGCATTCATGTGTCTAACAAATTTAGTCGCCTGCAAAAATGCACAGCCATGAATGAAACAAGCTGTACATGCATAAGAAACACCATGTCTGATTGACATCTTACAAGTTAAGAGACTCCGGCGCCAACACAGAGAAGTATTTTTGATTTTTTGCAGCATACATGAAGTCAGTTCAAACTGCGAAGAGAATAGCTGGTGATAATCTAAAACTATTAAAATGTCATTAGACTGAAAATATGCCTCTGTACTGCATGAAAGTGTAACAATTAATGTTTGAGCATTAAATGAAAGTTAAAATACAACAAAAAAGTTATTTTCATTGGATTGTATGTAAACAAGTATTTTGAAAAAATGGACACAAAGTGACACTCCAGCTTTAGTCTTCAAATTGTCTCGATATTTAGTATTATCCTGTTTTCTGCCATAGTTATCCAAATTAATATCAGCTGCTTCAACGAGTAAGAAAATAAGACATTTGTAGGGTTTATTGTTTTTTTTATTAAGACATTCTCAGAGTAGTCACACTTAGTTCTGCTCTAAGGAGCACAATGTGTTTGCATATGTGGTTAGTAACATTATTCTGGTGTCAGGTGGATTGAATGTGTCTTCTAGGGAAAAAAAAGAACTAAGGCTGTTAAACTGTAGGGTTGCAGCAGGGCAAGCTAGAGCATGACTGATCTATTGAGAGGAGCATACAGTTGTGGCTCCAGTCAATATTGCCTAATTTGTTGGTGTGCATGCAAGTGTAAAATAGTGTTGCCTCTCTGTCTGTTTCAAGTTACAAAGGCAAGGACCTGTCCTTAGGGAACAATGCTGAAAGAATAAGAAAAATAAGGGCTGGAATGGATAAATAGTTGGCATTTTAGATTGTCCATGCAACAATCTAACCTTCATTTACAAAGACAAAAGCCACTTGGGTTTTCCTGATACAACATTCATGAAATTCTTTTAAATTTACATAATGAGCATGACAACTGGACTTGACTACTTTTACCTAGTGTGAAAAAACCCGCCCCTTGTCCTGCAGTGTGCGCTTCGTACAGAGGGTCTGGGCTCTGGGCTGTTGAGAAATGATTGCTGCCTGGAGGCTTGGACTCTGTTGAGATTTAAAATTTTACTCAATTACTAATGTCTGCCCGTGACGTATGTAATGCACCAGGTCAACACTATGAAGCTTACCGGATATTGCTTGTGCTGTAAATAACCATCCTCCACTATGAAGGGAGAAGTGCTGAGCATATCAAGGCTGCTGTTAATATTAATTCAGTATTTGTAAGCGTGACCAATACGGACTGAATAGCTTCGCTCACCTCCTCCTCTGCCGTTACTAAAACTACAGTCAGTTTACAATTCTAAAACAATGCAGAAAATCTATGTCATTGTTCACAGTTTCTCCTTCTGTCCGCTAATTGGCCTGGTAGAAAATCTACCAGAGACAATCCAAATGAATGGGAGAAATTCCAGAACGTACTGTAAGCACGACAAACTTTTTTTTTTGCAGAATTACAAACGAAGCTATTGCCAGACTAACTTCTGCCTACACCTTTAATTTAAGGTGTAAATATGGCACTATTTTGTGCTTATTTTAGATGGATTTTAAAATAAAAAAATATATGGTTTGGTTTTGAAATTATGATGAATTTATACTTATTCAAAGTGGGTCAATGCTATAAAATACAGGCTTGAACAATTTTGTGCCAACAACTTCCAGGTTATAATGCTCGAGCGTTGGAGGTTTCAAATGTTAGTGGGATTTCTGGGTTGAGTTTGTATAATTTTGAATCTGAGTGGTTTAATGAAAATCAACATTTAATTCAAACTTGTGCATCCAATTCTTGGGAGCTGTTGAAGTTGTTTGTTTGATTAGCACTGCACCCTGAAAGGAACTGCGCAAATTCATTCAATAAAAGCCCCAGATTAATCCCAATAATGAGTATGCCATTAAACCATTAGACAATCTTCTTGGACCCCATTTTGCTTCTATGCTTTTATTTTCTTAAGCAGATAAGCAGTCAGGGTATCAAGGCTAATGCCAGGGGAGCTATCAGCCTACAATGCTCTATGAGCGTAACTCCTATATGTCCAAACCCAGAATACAGGACAACTGAAAGGCTTGAGGTTTTTTTCTAACCACTCATCAACCGTGAATTGGAACCAATCAGAGACAACATATTTTACAAACAAGATTTTTTTCTTGCTCCTTTGTCCTATTTTCTCTCATTTACTGTACCACCAACCCTGGGCTTCAATTAAATCCTCTCAATGAAGTGAATTTAAAGGACTTAAATGAATTTGTTGCTTTTGCCTGGGGCAAATGTCTAACAGAGACTCATTCCTTGTAAGCAACATGAATTCACATGTTAAAATTAGGTAATTTAAAACAATGTTCCTTTCATTACTGCATTAAACAAGTACAAGGCCTGGTGTTCAACAGGGAAGCATAATTATAGATCAGATATGCCTGATTTGGTACAGTATATTACATTTGTCTACACTATAAAAAATGCCACTTAAAAAGGTTTAAATTATTTGTTAAATTTGGGATAAAAATACTGAACAATTTCCTAAATAGAAGTTATGAGAATAATCAAAGACATAGTTTCAAATATATAAGCAAAGCACACTGACAACAGTCAAAACACTTGTGTAACCATATGATTTATCTGCAAATGTTTTACCCCCTCAACTAACTACAGTACTTTTTGAAAAGAAATTTTCAAACACCTTGTACTTATTCACATTTTGTCACATTTTGTTGAGACTGGGATGGAGGTTCACCTTCCAGCAGGATAATAATCCGAAACAGTCACAGCTACAGATGGACGGTTTCGATCAGGTGCCCAAGTCCAGTCCTCAAGAACTACTGTCCTGCAATTTTCCGATGCATCCCTTCTCCAACACTCCTGAATCAAATGAATGAGCCGTTACCAGGCCCCTGCAGAGATGAATGGCAAGACCATAAGGGAAACCAGCCATTTGATTCAGGTGTGTACTGGCGGGGACGCTTCTAAAAAATGCAGGATTGTAGCTCTCAAGGACTGAAGTTGGGACACTGGAGATGATACCAAATGTTATTAAAATGTCCTCATCAAAATCCAGACCTAAATACAATTAAGATTTTATATCAGAACTTGGAAAAAAGTTGTTAATAAATGCTCTCCATCCGTTCTGACTGAGATTTGGCTGTTTTGCAAAGAAGAATGGGCAAACTTTCCAGCCTCCAGTTAAATAAAGCTGATGTAGCCATAAACCAACAGACTTCCAGCTGTAATTGCAGTGAAGGAGAGTTGTAACAAGCAGTGGTGTCCCAGCTTGTTGCAACATAGAATCTCCAAATTGGAAGAACACACAAACCACAAACTCTCGGAGGGAAAATAGCATGCTTTTCCTTTTGGAAGAGTATACTGTTACAGTTTTAATTTAACTTGCTCCCCAATAAACCAAACTTGTAAAGTCTTAATGAAATCAACAAATGTCAGATTTTAGAGAAAATCGGTCTGTAAATCATTGTAGATGTGAAAAATGAAAAGGTTCTCACTTGTCTGTCTTATTTAAGAGAACGGCATTCGGCCTCATTTATTGTTTTTTTTTTTTTATATTTTGTTGTTCTTTTCTCAGCAACAAAAGTGCAATATGCATCCTTTGTTGTATTTGATCAAGTTTAATTAACACCTAAAGTTAAGTCTGTTTTTTAATAAAATCATCTGGTTTTTTGTTCTGAAAATTAAATTAAATTAAAACTTAGAAGAAAAACAAAAACAAGGCTGATGAAACACTAAAGCACTAATACCAAAACTATTTCTGTTTTAGGATTTAGTTCCCATTGAAAGTTTGCTGTAAAATATTACAATTGCATGTGTTGGTGGGGAGATGCAAGGTGGCACAGATGGTAGCACTGTTGCCTTTGTAGGACAAAGGTCAAGGGTTTGAATCATTCTCTCCTAGTACTCGAACCTCTGCCCCATATACGATGGTTAGGTGGTTTCTCTAAATTTCTTTTAGGCGTGAGTTTGTGCATGCATGATTGTGTCTTTTCTGTGTCTCTGTGTTGCCCTGAGATGGAGCAATGACCTGTTGAAGGTGAACCCTACCACTCCCCCAGTGACTGCTGGAAATGGAGGAGGCACCAACGACCCCATAACCCTACAAGAATAAGCAGGGGTTGTGCTCACTGGGCAAAGTTGTAATATTCTAATCAGGAGTCACACAAAACCATTGCATGGGTTGAAAATGACCCCCAGGGTCACACTTTGAATACCCCTGTTTTAACATATAGAATAAGACATGTTTTAATCAGCTAAAATTTTAAAATCATGTATATGTTGTCATTTATAAATGTACATGGTACTTTTATAAATACATCTGTCACAAGTCATGCCATAAAATCCCGAAGAAGTACATTGAAGTTTCTGTTTGTAACATAAAAAAATAACTAAATTATTGAGTGAATCATTTTGCAGTCCCCTGTAATGGCAGATAGCCTTGAGTTACTGAAGTGACATTGCATATTAAAATTTCATCAAGACATCGGGCTCCCAAACCCAGACTGAAAAACAAGTAAGGAAGGATTAGGCACAGTGTAGAGGATTGCCAGGGCTGGGAAATGATGACTGGAAACAGTCCCCATGTTGAAACCTGAACCACATCCCAAAGAAGAAGAAAAAAAAGACAGGTGTCAGTGACAGACATTTACGGTGTATCTTCTTCACTATGCAACATCTCCAGTCACATGGGCCGGTGGGTTGCTGGGAAAATCCTTTTGAAAAACACTCGAAGGGAAAATTACATGATCAATTCCACTAATCTCACTACACAGAATTCAACAGATTTTCTTTTTTTTATGTATTCATGGGACATGGACAAAATAATGTTAAATATAATATAAAGTAGTGATTGCACAGGTATTTACCCCCTTCAAAGAAATTGACCTATTTCCATAGAGGCCCAGCCAGTTGGTGCCATAAGTCTCACAATGAGTGGAATGGAGATCACCTGAGTGTGCAATAAATATGCATTACTCTGCATATTTATTGCAGAGTAATAAATATGCATTCTTACACATGTACGGCATGGATGGATACACGCAAGTGTTCATTTTGATGCCTAATCAAAGATCAATAGGTCAGTTCAAGACACAGTATACTCTCTGAAATCTACAATAAATTTTAGTACTCATTCTGATGTAAATATAGATTTTCTTTAAATTATCTAATTTTAACAGGTAAATAATTGATGGTGAAACAATGTAGGGAAATAACTACAGCTTCTGATTACAACATACTGTAATTTGTCCACCTTATGCAATAAAAAATGATCAATACTGTTGAGACAGTGATCCCATTGCTCACTACATCACAAAAATATTTTACCAGAGACTTTGCCTTTTTCAGGTTGGTGATGAAGCAAAAAGGGTAAATGTCAACATTCACACACATAGTCCTGACCTGTATGGGCATGACCTCTAACCTTGTCCACATCACAGCAACAGTAAAAGTGAAGAACCTTATAGAAACATTTACTGACTGTGGGGGAACTGTTTCTGAGAGTGAATAGAAGCCTCTATAATTGGCTCTGTGATTTGACCTTGCACCTGTTCAGCGTGCGGCATTAACAGAATGTGGGGTGAGGTGTTCGTGTGAACCCCCGCCCCATTCTTTTCAAGACCTTAGACCAGTTCATCCCAGCTTTGTAGCGCTGAGTGAATTTAAGTCTTACAGTACGTTCACCTCAGTATGTGCAGAGATTCTCATGAGTGTGTGGTGTTATGAGGAAAAATGTGTGGGTGTGTGTGTAGTGCTCCAACATCAGTAAAACTTTGAACCCCACCCCAAACCCCCACAGGGACAATGCAATCAAACATCACCACAGGAACCTGTTATAATGATCACTATCGAGTGTGCTAATTAATGCTGAATAGAGCTCATAAGCTGCATCCCTTTGCTAACAAATAATCCGATAACACAGCATGGTGTGACCCTGAGTGGCAGGGTCACACCCTTGGTCTAGAATCCACACTAGTACCTGCAGATACATGTGAAGCTCTCTTAAAACGTGTGCTGTAATAGGAGGCTAAAAAGCATGACGAGGCACAGAACTTGAGGGAATGATATCCTTATTTAAGAACCCTTAGGCTGTTTTCACTCCCCGCTGATGTAAACAGTATCATTATTTATATCACCATTGCCTGTGAGGATGTGTGCAAACACCAAGAAAGCGCAACATTTGCTGTTAGCCATAAACAAATTCAAACACACACTCATGCAAAACTGCGAGTCTCCTTTGAGATGTCAGCGATCTGCTCACGGTTTGGTGGAGCCATTGTTCAGAAGGGCTCATATTCTTTAACGGGGGCCCTTTTGTTGTTGTAAACAGCATGAATTTTTAATCCAGCCCAAGATTCTGGGTCGGTAATGAATGTGTCTCAGCAGCGAGTCTCTCTGGGGAGGGAGGCCCCAGGTTCCTGTTGCTAAGTTTCAGCAATGCCTGAAATCTGGAGGAATCAGCCTGATACGCCCAACCAATCCAGCACACAAACACACACACCCCTATACATGTACAGCATGGATGGCTGCATATGGATACACGCCAGTGTTCATTTTGATACCTAATCAAAGATCAATAGGTCAGTTCAAGACAGTACCCTCTACGAAATCCACAATAAATTTTAGAACTCATTCTGATGTAAAAACTTTGAAACATCACAATTTTGAGGCAGATTTCTCAACTTCAGTTTTGAGCAGTCATTGTTAAAAGAGTTTTAAACAAAGAGATAAATACTGCAGAACTGGCATTTTAACCTCAGTTTACCATCTTCCAATGTCCATTAGCAGAACCAGCATTACAAAAAGGGAATATCCAGGTTAATATCCTGGTGAATATAATTCAAATTTCCAAAGACTACCAGCAATTTGGATATTTTATGATATTTTATGAAAGCTGAAATTGAGCAGCATTGCAATGCACTCAGCTTTTGTGTCATCTGCCAAGACCTGTGCTCTGTCTTGCTCCAAGACTTAACATTGCTTCTGTATTTAGTGAATGTCATGACCCCTTATGGTGACTCATTTGGAAAATATTTGACAAGCAATAATTCCAGTGACTTGACTTGGTAGTTTTGTAGACATTTAGGGATAGGATCAAACACATGTAAAGTTCTTACTGTTCTCAGAGTTTTATTGTGTTATTAAACCATTCACAAGTACCCAAATCCTAATGCAGCTGCTTCTCCCAGCTGCACTCGGAAGAGGTGGTCAACAATCGCGTCTAGGCTGCAGAGAAAACGCACATATGCAAAACCACCAGCAGGCTGGAAAGCTGTTTTAGACTTTGAAATGAATCATAAGTTTGAAAACAAAAACTAGGCCTACAAAAACTAACGAAACTACAAAAAAACAGGGTGTCTTTGCTGTCCCCAGACCTTCAAAAAAGGCAAAAAGACACGATTTGTGACATGCTTGAGTAAAACGCAGAGCTGCTTTCACATCCCTATGTTTTCTCTGACTCATTTAAAACCATACTAATATTGAAAATAGCTAACTTCAAATCTTCACCAAGCAACCAAATCCTCAGAGAAAAGTGTTGGTATCAGTGCAGCCAAGTTGCGCTTAGTGTTTATAAGAGATTTGGATAGTCATAACAAATAAAACCGAAGATGACCAAATCTAGTCTGAATCATTTTCGCAGTACATCTTCTGACAAATGTGCATAAGAATTAAAACTCTTGTTGGTTTACCAAAATATGTCAACATTTTTCATTACATCTTTTCTCTTTCTGTCAAGTCTTTTCTTCTGGTCTGGCAGATTTAAAGAGCACCGTCTTTTCCGGCTTGCTTTTTGTCTCCTCAGAGGATCTATAGCTTCGATTCTGCACCAAAGGCTGTCACTCATTTTATTAGTCTAAGGCTTTCTTGTTCAATAATGTCAATTCCAAGCTGCCGACACTGATCTGGAGGAGCTCCTCCTCAATGAACACCCCCAAAGCAACCACATGCTTCATGAAAACTTTCCTCCATCATTTTTAACATCATAATTTTACCAACACACACACAGCTTACTTTGGAAACGATAGCACACCGCTTGCAGATTCAGTTGCATGTTTCAGGGCAGCTAACAGAGTTTGCAACTGTCTCTAAGTTTTGACAGAAGTTTGATCTCTTGTTAAAAGCAAGGGGCCTGCAACAGAATTTCTTACTCTGTTACCAAAATATTAAACTCTTATCTATAGGGAAAAATGGCACTTATGTGAAATTGTGTCTCAAAACAGTTCTGCTCTCTCTGGAACAAGTCAGAGAGAAAAAGAAAAAAAAAACCTCCAATGAAACTTAGAGACATGCATTTTGTGTCACGGTTAAAGCAAAGCATTGCTTTTTTAAGTAAAAGAGATGTGAAATTCTCTACTTTTCCTCTTTTTCTTCTTCGTTTTTTGTGGTCCTCCTCTCCCAAAGCGATTAAATTGCTGATTGATTTTTGTATCTCGGCTCGATTCCTTGCCCCTCGCTCTCCGTCTCTTGCCATTGATCCTCACAAGGCTGCTGACTCCAAAGTCAGAGGACCCATCCGCTCTGGCCTCCGGAAATGAACTTGTTAGATGGGCTGTGCGATTTATTGCTCATGAGGCCAGGGTGTCTCTTTGTGAATGTGTAAGAGTCTATAGGGGCTGACTGTGAGTGAATGCGTGTGTGTGTGTTAGTGACGGCGTGAGTATGTGTGTGTTGCAATGTTGCTCCCAGAAGGCCTGGGATTTATTGCATGTCTGCATTTCTCAAGTGCGCGTACATGTGTAGCAACGTGTGGAATTTATATCAGCGTGTGCACCGAGGTATCATGTATGTCTATCTTGCTGGGTGTTTTACCTTCAGTGTAAAGATTTTAACCTTGAATGACTTCATTTACTGCCGTTTTACCCTTTTTTTCGTAAAACCAACTGATGTTGAAGATTACAATTCAAAAAGCAGAGTTATAGATTTTGCTGAAGTCTTGTTGGAAAGTGTTCTGCTGACGCTGGATGATGTCAGTTCTACCTCGCGTTCTGAAGCGCAATGTTCCCTGATCTGCTCAGCCTGCCTGCACGTGGCGTCAGACCCAGCCCTGTCCTTTGCTGCAGCCTCCACTGATGTATTGATTGGGTTCCATTTAAAAGCCCTGTTCTCCCACCGTTATTTACTCCAATAGTAAATCTTTACAATGCCGTAAAAGACTGTTTTACACACTCTGGTTATACAATGTCCTGCCGCAAGGAACAGACAGACGTGTGTCAGGAGAGGAGAGAAGTAGAGAGTAGAGCAGAGGAGAGGAGAAGTGACAGTATCTCCAAAGAGCACCATAAGGCGTTTGTGTTACAGAGGATGCTCTGAACGAAGGATGCTTCTTCTGTCAAATTTAATATCCTCTCAGTCATATTTTAGAACTAATACTTGTCTTTGTGGCTTAGTGTTTTCATTTGCCAATTGGAGATCTGCAGAAAATAATCTTATGTACGTCCATTTTGAATATCCGCATTGTCATAAAAACACAATGCCTTGCAAATATTTTAAATACCACTTTGACTTTTTCACATGTTGTCACAATGCCAGCACATGCCTGAGTACTGTACAGCTATTTCTTGATAGACAAGCTCAATTTAGTGCATTGAAATAGAACATGTATATTGCAGATAGTTTTAAAGGTTTTATACAAATGCCGATCTGAAAAGTGTGGCATGTGCTTGTGTTCAGCCCCTATGAGTCAATACTTGCATCGACAGGCTGACATTTTTTCTAATTTGTCCTTGTAAAACAGCCTCAGTCAGTTTGGAGAACTTCACTGGAGAGCCAGTGTCTTGGCACAAATATTCAATTGCATTTAGATCAGGACTTTTACAAGGCCATGCTAACAAATGGCCATATTTAATCTAAACCCTTCTATTTTAGCTCTGGCTGTATATGTAGTGTCATTGTTGCTATATAAGATAATTTCAAGTCTTTTGCAAACTCTAACAAGCTTTTTTTAGGATCTCTGACCAGTTTTCAAGTCCAAGCTCAAGAAAAGCATCTCCACAGCATGATGCTGCCATCACCATGTTTCCCCATAATAGTGGACTGTTTAGGATGACGTGCGGTATGAATTATCTACCCTCTCTACACAAGTAAATTCTGGTCTCATCTGACGAGGCAAACTTCTTCCCCATATTCACTGGGCTGCCTATGGCAAAATTCAAACAAGATCTTTAAGAAAAATACTTTTTTTAAAAAGTGCCTTGAGAAGACATGAATATATAAATAATATAAATTGAATTGAACCTGTTACTGCATGAAACAGTGACTTTCCTCTTTATATGAACCTGGATCTAATTCTGTTGACATTCCCTTCATGGAGCAGTCATATTTACAAATTACACACATGGACTCCATTTACCAATCCTGACTGCGATTTGTTGCAGTAAATTTTATTTCAAGGTTTTGAGTACAGAAAGCTAGAAACACATGGATGCCACACTTTTCAGATTTTTATTTATGAACATTTTGGAGTCCATGTCTCATTGCTGCTGCTTTGCGTGGTTCAGTCACATGAAACTGCAATAACATACTTTGAAGTTTACGGTTGCAACGTGACAACATGCAAAAGAGTCCAAGAGATGTAAACAACTTAGCAGGTTATTGTCTTTTGTATAATTGTATATTTGAAAAAGAATAATAAACTTTCAAGAGTGCACTTATGCAAAAATTTACGTGAAGACGTCAAGCCCAAGCTTTGACGTGCACTTCAGAGGTCACTGTGCATCAGCGTAAATCCTTCCCCTTGGATGTTGCTGAGGTCTTTATTTCATTAGAGGACTTATGCTAGCGATTCTGGTCTCCACTGCCCACTGCAGGCCTTTAGCCTGACCCAGACACACACTGCTATCGGCCGCATGGCCAAGTCACACCAGCAGTAATAATCACTTAATTTAGGAGCAGAAAGGCGGGCCATGCTCTGCCTTTATTGGTGTTGATGCCGAGCAGGCTTCAAAAAGCCACTGGGCCCGTAATTTATCTCTCTCTGTGGACCCAGAGAGTTTCAGGAACACAGTGAGGAAGACATGGAGCGTAAATGAGTGTGAGGGAGAGGAAGGGTTGGAGTATGTGTCTTTCAGTGGGAGTTTAATAGTAGTTGGCTGTTGACTTTGGTGTACTTATTCTTTGATGTCAGTAACATGATCATCAAGGATCTTTTCCCTCAGCCCCCCTGCAGTAAGTTTTGTGCTGGCAGCAGAGCATTCCCCCTCACAAACTCCTCCAAGTTGAACTTGGCGGTCCAAATCATCCACTGCTGGTAGTGCTCACTTGGGAAATCCAAGCTGAAATGTATACTTAAAAAAAGATCATTTGGAATAAACAATAAATAATTCAGGAGATGAGTTAAATAAGTAATAGTGTGATATCTATTTCTTTGGTGGCACTATTGCCTTGCTTTACTTATTAATGGACTTAATAGACACCATGCCTCGCCATGAAGGGCTAAGTCTAAGAAGCCCACAGTGAGTCTCTTGAAGTGAGTATTTAAAGGAAAGAGAAAGTTGCAGCTTTCTTCATCTTGCCCTGTTTTGTCTGTCTTTGGGAAGTGTTGAGACGCAGAGTACAGTCCAGAATATTTTATGTTTTGGGGGGAGTATTAAAAAAATGGATTATGAAGTGACATGAGCCAGCTGTGGGATCCTGAATCCTCAATTCATACAACAAAACTCCCCTCTCCAGAATATTCTCCGTGCTCCAAAAATACCCTCCCCCATAACATCCACCCTTCTCAGGGAGCAGATAGAATATCTTTCTCCATATCTGGCAACCATGACCACAAATTAAGACGGAGCTCCTGTAAAGCTTGTTCAGCTCTGGGATTTATGAGTCCCCAAAAGGAAACAGAAACTTTT
The DNA here is from genome assembly GCF_001444195.1 of Xiphophorus couchianus. Classification (NCBI taxonomy): domain Eukaryota; kingdom Metazoa; phylum Chordata; class Actinopteri; order Cyprinodontiformes; family Poeciliidae; genus Xiphophorus; species Xiphophorus couchianus. Next base: position 22,628,524 of record NC_040239.1, read on the forward strand.
CAGATTTTAATTTTGCGTAGGTGTGAACACTTTCAGTCCACAGTTAACTATGATACTACGGCTTTCTTAAGCCATCCCAGACTGGAGCGTTTCCTGAAACAGGAACGTTGGGAAGAATCCAGCCACACACTGTAACACCTCCGAGCCGAATTGAAAAGAAAACTGCTCCTGCAGTGGCTGTCAAGTGACTCATCGTCTTTTTTCTTTTTTGTTGTTTTTCGGTTTTTTTACAGCGCTGCAACCTGTTCACATGTTGATTTTAAAATGCCTAATTGCAACAAGCAAACTGACAGGTAGCTCACTCAAAGTCAGCCACAAGCCACAAAAAGTAAAAGTATCATTATGACTGTCTAATGGGCTCCCCTTCCTGTAATTCTCGGGTTAATACACAGAAAAAGTTGCAGCTGGCAGGGAACTGAGGTGGGTGGGCTTAATGGTTTGTTGTTCGAGTGTTGACACCTTCTAATAAGTTGACAAATGTGTGCTTTAGTGGCCAGTCAACAACTTGCTAATATACGGCTAAAACACTTTCTTGTGCTGCTGCAGAAGGATTGAGGCAGTGCAGGCTTTGCGGAGCAGCAGGAGTATTTTAGCAGACGGATGGACAGGGGCGCGCCGTCATCCTGAAACATGGCCGACAGCAGCCAGAGATTGTAAATCTGGCCGTGCCTGAACTTCAGCGCTGGGCATGGTGTGAGCATGCACCTGAACGCATTGTGCACTGCAATGCTGCAGTCTGGACCAGACAACAAACAACGTTGCACAAGCATGATGATCATATCCTAATTTTAATGTCAGCATTTTTTTTTCACTTCAAACACATGCAGCTATGCGTGTTCACAAGAGTGTGTTCCAACGTGCAGGGCTATATTTAGGAGGATGTGGGCCCCCAAGCTAGAGCCAGTTTTGGCACCCTACCCACACACGCTTCTTTTACCATGCAAATTTCAGCAGACTGAAAGCTGGGGACACATCAACTAAAGCACTTCTTCAGCTATTATAGCAACAATGTCAAACCTGTAGTGGGCCACATAATGCATCAAAAGCAAAGCAAGAAATGTGGAGCATGTGCATGTGTGTGAGAGTATGAGAAAATCAAGCAATCCGTCTTTTAAGGACGGTCTGTGTCATTTCTACTGTTCCAACCACCAGAAGGTGAAAGTCGTACAAGCAGAATTTAGGAAGAGATAACTGAAACCCAAATAACACACTGATAGGAACATTTGACCGGAGATGTTCATTTCACCATATTGAAAAGTAATTTCATTTTATCTATTATTTTTGCCTTGTGGTAGCACTATTACCTTGAAGGAAGAAGGTCCTGGGGGTTTTCTGCATGCACGTTCTCTATGTGGGTTTTCACAGTTTTTTGTGCTGTGCCTCAACATAAGACAATTCACACCATAATTCCATCCCTCTTTATTTCACATAGGGCTGAGTTAGGTCTGGGGGTTTGTTTGTAGTTTTTTCAGTTTACTTTTCTTGATTCTTGTTCACTTTTCAAACTTATAGTTTACTAAGCAGAATGTAACGTGTTTTCCCATGGGTGTTTTTATTTTTCTGGTAGCTTCAATTTTCAACAAAAGCTGTAGGTGGAGTCAGGTCATCTGTATTCTAAAGAGTCTACAGTGCTAACATGCAAGGACGCCCACTTCCTCACTCCCTCACACATTCCTCACCTGATGCTTTGGGTGCAGAGAGGATAAAAAATATAGCCATGTCTCCCCCCTCTGGCCTGTGACTGCTGGAGACGAGGACGCCTCTCGCCTCCCATTTCCCCTGGTCCACAGGAGGCCCATCTCTACACAACTGCGGACCCATCTGTCCCGCATGGCTAACTGGGCTCCTGTGTATTCACCGCTGCCGAGAAACAGAGAAGCAAAGGGGGTCGAGGGGTGGCGGCGGTGGGGGTTTCAGGATCCAACATCTGGGAGCCATCAAGCCAAAAGAGCCTCAGATCCTGAGATTCCAGTCTCCGACCGCTCTCTCCTCTGCTCAAGCCCCTAACCCCCCCATACTACCTTTCCTCTCCATCTGTCTCCCTCCTTCACCTCTTCTTCCCCCTCCTCCTCTTCCTCTGCTCCTCTCGTCCCAGCTGCCCATCATTTCCCTGTCTCCTCGGCAGTGGGCCTAATCCAAACAGATTGTCTAACTGTTCCAAAAACATACTCCCTTTTCTAAGTCCACTCCCCTCCACCCCTCCATGCTGCCCCCTTTTTGTCCTGCGTTCATCCCCGGGAACAGGCTCCCTCTTTCATGGTGGAGGAGCTGCCGGTGTCCGTCTGGTCTAGGTTAGCAGGTTACTGCTCCACATGACAATTTCAAGGAGAATAACCTAACTGGGCCCCAAAGCTCTTTGACAGATCTCCGATTTAATACTCAAGCACCATAGATTACACACCATCTAACCCTCTCTGCTCCCTCTCCCTTCTTTCTTAACTGTAAAGGAATGACTGCAGCTGTGTGTGTGTGTGCGTGCGTGTGTGTGCACGGTTCAGAGCTCTTTTGTCTCAAGCACATAGTCCAGGCCAGCCTCCTAATTTCCACATGCTAGTGCTAGGTTAAGGAGAGATCCCCAGTAGGGTGCTTGGAAGCAGAGAGGTATCCCAGGAGACCACCAGGCCCCCTGCTGGGTAGCCTGCCTACATCTGAGGCTCCCCATGCCACTGCTGGGTGAACTCCTGCATATTGTGTTTTGTTTAGAAGGAAGCGCCATCCCTATTTACCATAATTGAACTAAAAGGATTAACATGGTTGCAGTGTTGCTCACATCTGTGTTCTCTGTGATTCCAGCTCTCTCCTCATGTCTTACCGTTCTTAAAAAAAAAATAAAAAGAGGCAGTTTTTTCAGCTGCACGGGAAATGCAAGATGAGAAATGAATGAGATTTTATGTAATTAAAAGACACAATTAGAGAGCACAAAGTAATCCAAATGATGTCGTTTGGGGTTTTCTTTGCTGTTGATACGGCACGTAAGGATGTGCTGCACTAAAATCTGCCAATTAAAGGGTGTCATAATGCTCTCAATGTTTACATTAAGGTCCAAAGAACAAAAAAATTAATTGCAGTAAAAATTAATGCTGGAGTAAAAGTCCCTTTGTTGACTTTAGCCTGAACATGTAGCTGTTATCCCAATTGGATAGTGACAGAGGGTCATAGGAGCAGCTGCCTGCAGATCAGAGGCTGGATTAATTGTTGACACTCTCCCAGTCCAAACAGAACCCTCACTACCCCCATTATACACACACACGGGCACAAGCACACACACAGTGTCCCAACTACACTGAGGCCTTGACAGACACTTTGATTTATGTCTGGCCACCAACAAAAAAAGAGAACAAAATCAATTGGCTATTACCGCACTTAGCACCGGGCTGTCACCACCTGGGAGTAGGGTGTTGAAAATAAAAGACAGAGTCCATACAGCATGTCTATACCACTCCATATACTCATTCCCACCGGGGGAGACAGATCAGTGCTCAATCTCCATATACACAGCCTCCGAACTGACTCTGCGTAACAGTTGTACTCAGTGGGTGGGGGGTTCAGTTGTAGCCCGGAGGTCAGGAGAGCTGGCTTGGGACTTCAGTGTTGACGGTCGGAGTTGCCAGACAAGCCAGAAAACGGTGGCTGGAAGTAGTAACCACAAAAAAAAAAAAAGAAAAAAGAAACGAGCAACGCTCGAAGTTTCATCTGGCCAGCTGAGGAGTCAAGAGGTTGTGGTGTGACGTTTGCAGATCTCTGTGACTTTAACTAGGAGACGCATTGATGTCAGAATTTAAAGCTGGAAACTGTTGTCGATTTTTGCTACTCTCAATTTAAAATTTTTAAGAACTTCAACATACGAAGCTAAAAGAACAGCAGTTTTTGCTAGCTCTATGGTTGTGAGCAATCCAATTTAGCTTCTTTCAGGATTCAGAACGCTCACTCTTCTTAAGTAAGATGTAAGCCTTTCCTCTACTTTCTGAGTACCAGAGTGTAAGTCTGTGTAACAGTCTGTGTAACATACACATAATTGCAGATGACGGTATTTGTTTCCAACTGGTCGGAGCTGTCTGACCCAGGCCGACCCTATCTAATAAGCAGAATGAATATTTGAAAATCAGAAACACTTTTTAAAAGTAACCCTGACCCACACCTCAGTCTCAATCTAAGCTCTAACCGTCAATAAAAGTAGGCAACAACTGGTTCACATGAAGAGTTATCAGGATTAGAAACATCACTCTTTATAAATATGCTAAAGACCGTGAATCATTATCTTAACTCTGAGATATCCATGTTGGCATTGTAAATGAGAGCTAGTTCTCTGTCATCTCACCTGGCTAAATAAAGGTTAAAGAAATAAATGGTTGACATCTCAAAAGGATAGTATAGAGTCACTTTCTTCTGCTTTGTTCAGCCTCCTTGTTAGCTTCTACAAGTATTGCTCTCTCTCACTGTCCTGCAGCCTGAATAAACCACTGAACTGTCATAAAAGATACCAATGCTTTTGATATAGCTCCTTACTTGTCTATTCTTCCTCGGACTTCATTTTAAACACTAAAGACTAACTTGGAGTCTTCATCCCTCAGCAACAGCCTCCTTGACAAAGGCTGCCAGTGCAACCCAGTCGAGCTTAAAAATGATGCTTCTGCCTATTGGAAAACATTTGAATTTGAGTTTCTAAGTGAGCAGTCACCAGTCAGTGTTGCTCAAGCCATTTATCAGCAACTTCCAGTCATTTTGTGGTGTGTTGTGTTTAATCGGAACAGTATCGGTCTAAAGCACAGCGCTATTTAAATAAATGCAAGATGAAACTTTTAATGTTACTAAATACTGTTTGTGGGAAAAGTTAAGAAATTGTTTAATCAATTTTCATGTTGGCTTTTAATCCTCTCAGCGTTAAGGACCAAAACTGGATTGTACTTATGTGCAACTTATTTTTATTGCAAGCCATGATGTAATATATATTTAGCTGCGATAAGGTTACCTGAAACACACTCTGATAATGTTAACTGCACCCCTTCACCTTGCCTTGACCCTGATGTCCTACACATTTAAAATTGTCCTTCTCTATTTAGGCTTTTCATTCCCAGTGGAAGCTATTCTCGGCATGCATCATGCCAGCAAGGATATTTTTATGGTAAGACTTTATGGAGCAGGATGTAAGGAGGTAGGGGGTTGCAGCATCGAAGGAGGATAGATATACGACATAGGGATTTTTCTAACAGTGCAGGTTTCAGACACAGAGGAAACCTGTTAGACACAAAGAAAGAAGCAAGAGAGAGTGAAATAATATCACAAATTGCGATGGCTACTTGCTCCCTCGCTACATAGGCTCCCCAAATGCAGCACAGTTGTCGGCTTGTCCCTCACGACTAGCAAAGAAACCGTGTCGGACCCAACAACTGCGTGTCTGCCAAAAGGAATGCAGACCAGGGTCAGCGGCTGAGGCCTCAAGCCTCTGAGGGGCTATTCTGAGAGCAGGAGCTCATCGCTTGTTCTAACCCTATACTCCCGTCTTGTGACTGTGGTTAAAAATGGGCCTATGCGCTCACTGATACTCAAACACACACATATACACACAAAGACATTCAAAGGAGACAAACTTCGGAAAACAGTGGGTGGGAACAAACAGAAGCATCATGTATTTTTCATGTAACAGTCATTGACATCGGGGCCTATGTGCTTAGTTGGGTGTGGGTTTCGATGCAAAAGATATTTGCTGCCAGGGTGTTGTCAAAGCAGGAAAAATTGTAGTAGCTCAGTCACAATGTGCAAATTGTCTCTGCGTCCGTCTTCGGTTCCAAGTTCCAGCCCACTGACCATATGCCGTAATCACAGTGTATTTAGCTTTATCTTTAGAGAGCTGGCATTCATGACTCTTCTTTATGACACTTTAAACTTTAACTGCCTGGGTCTTTCTGCTTCAACTCCACTTTAACGGCTGCTACCCAAGGGAGCTGAGGAGCTTATGAGACAGAACTGAAGAAAGCTCTGATCACCCATGTTGGCAGCAGCCGCGTGGCAGAGCACAGACAGCCGTCCTGAAACAGCCATGCAGCCGGTGAGATACAGTGAACCAGAAACCAGTGAAGTTATAATTAAACATAAATGCAACACCACATATTTATATCAAGCTATTAACACATTTACACCTGGTGATGTCATCTCGGCCCATCCCGCCTACGTTTTTCGGTGGCTCACAAAAGGTATTCGCATCCCTTGAACTTTTTCACAATTTGCAACATTACAATTCTGTTAGAATTGTGCAAATTTACTCACCCACCTTTACTACGATATTACATGATATGATGTGTTTAGCACTTTAGCAAAGGTGGAAAAATCCATTAAGTTGCCTTTATGGATGAGTGCCAAGAAGAAATCATTGTTGAAAGAAATTAATGAAAATTCTCCTTCAGAGTTTGTTGGAAGCCAAGTAGAGGTCACAGCAAACATCTGGATGAAGGCGCTCTAGACAGATGAGGCAACAACTAAACTCTTCGCCTCAATGACATATCCTAAAACACGATGTTGGCAGAATAATGCTGTGGGAATGCTTCTCTATATGTGAAACACAGACCAGCTCTTAAGAGTTGATGCTAACGAGTGCAAGAAACTTGGAACTATTGCAAAGATTCACATTTCAATGCTTTAGATTAAAAGAAAGTGCTTTGGGCAGAAGATCTGAAAATGAAACCTTTTGCCCTGCATACATTGCAGTGACACGGCAGTGACAGCATTATGCTGTGGGAATCCCCAGACAGGGAGCCTGGTTTGAGTTGCTAAGAAGACGGTGATAAATAGTGAGTTAACGAACATCCATTATAGGTTTTAAAAGACTTGAGGTGGAGGCTCCCCTTGCAGCCGAACAACGACCCTAAACATACAGCCAGGGATCCAAACGGTTCAGCTCAAAGCATATTCATCTGTTAATTTGGCTCAATCAAAGGTCAGACCTGAATCTAATTATAAACTCATGGAAAGAAATGAAATGTAGTGATCCGTCCAATGACCGAGCTTGATCTACTTTGCCAAGAGGAACAGGCAAGTGTTTTGTTCTCTAGATGTCAAGAGCTGGTAGATTCATACCGCAAAATACTTCCAGCTGAATCAAAAAACATTTCTAGATATCATTTTCCCTTCACTTCATTCCATTTCATAATCATTTGCTACTTTGTGTGTACATATCATGAAAAATCTCATTACATACATTGAAGTTAATGGTTGTAATTTGTCAAAATGTGAAAAAGTTCCTTTTATATCCAATTATATGTTTTAGGATAAATTTATTATCCATAATCAGTATCTGATACTGAAGCATCTCTTTGTTAAATCGTCTGTTTCATTAGTCGCCAGCTCTGGTACATGTGGCCACCCATTAGTAATCCCAGTGGTTTGGAAAGAATAGGCACACAAACTTATAATCACATTTAAAAGCGCCAGGATCATGGATCCACATAAATAGCCGCACTTAACCAGACACAGATGTGTGCAGCAGAACCTTGTATTCTTTATTCTCCTGCATGGCAACACTTAGAAACTCAGTCATAAGCAAATCCTAGAACAATAATGGGGTTCATGTTCGTAGAAGTTGTGCAACACATAACCCAGAGAGACACCTGTTGGGACACTCAGACTCCCACAAGCCCAAGATAGTCTGTCATCTTAGGTGCTTGCTCACGTGAGTTCCCAGGGGGTTGGGGCTGAGCCGCCCTCCAGCAGGACTTTTATGGATATGTTTACGAGCACTTCGTCGTAGTCCCCTGTTTTAGGACGGGCTGAGCCAAGCTGAGCTGAGCAGGAGGGAGGTGGGACAGGATTGATGGCAGGCGGGACAGAGCGGCCCTGTCTGGGCGTCTAGGTCATACGCCGTGGCCTCTGCTTTCTCCGGTTTCAGCTCAGGTTGCTGTTTCATGTGGACTCTCCAACAGGGGGACACTAACTGTCAACATAGCTCCCCTGCGAATGCCATAGGTCAGTGCACACATGTGCTCGCAGTGAGTCTAGTTGGGGCTCACAATGGATCAAGTAGAGAGAGCACCCCACTGTGCAAATGAGCCCAATAAATAAGAGTTAAATATGCTGCTCCGCCAGAGTCTGATCCCGGTCAAACACACTGGAGCTGTCCGAGCCAAGCCATCGATGTTACAAAAACAGGAATGTTTTAATTTAAAGACAGGGTGAGCTTTCAGCAAAAAAATAGCTGCTTTCTTAGCTCTTATGTTATTTTGTGCAACCACAGCTATGTTAAAGGCCAGATGAGGCCCTGACCCTGCGGACCAAGAAATCATTAAGGGCTCATAAAGGGCTTTGCGCCAAGCCTCCACTCAATAGGCCTGCATCCACATGGAGCCGATGCAGCTGATTAATTAGTCAAGCAATCAATACGCAGCACCCTCCATCTACTGATTTCCCTGACTATTTTGTCCACGTACCACAGCAGTTACTGCACATATACCAAATATCTACGCGTGCTCCTGCAGACACACGAATACCGTGTGCAGGAAAGCGTACATACGGCCCAACAAATGCACAAAGAAGCAATCACACACTTGTCTACAAAATGATAATGAGATCGGAAAACAAAGAAAAACACTTTGAATTGGGGATAAGAAGCGACAAAGGGAGAAAAAGCTGTGGGAATAAGTATGAAAGTTCTCACCTTCAAAGCAGTGAGAGCAGTCTGACTGTCAGTCAGAAGAGGGAGGTGCCATTTGAAGGATCAGTCATCCTTGACAGCGCTGTCATGGAGAGCCTTAATTAGCCAGGATTACTTCCTCACTTAATGAAGCATGCGCTTCTTCGTCTCGGCCCGAATACCACTCGCTCCTCTTCCTATTTGCCTTCCCCCAGGTTTTCTCCTCTGTCTGTCTCGCTCACTCATTCGCCGTTGCTCGTCCCTGTTCTCTGAGCTTCTCTTCAGGCAGGCTCCTTAAATCACTGTTCATACTGGAGACTTCTCACATCCCGTATCATAGACGCTCTGTCACTTTCACTAACCTAAGTGGGTGTGTGTTCATTCCCCCTTCAGAGTCCTTCTTGAACATACACACACTCAATTCCTGCTCAATTGCAGCTCACATTTTGACAGATTCTTTTTTTTGTCTTCTCAAAATGTGCCATTTTCCAAACAAAACCCCCTGGTCAGTTTAGTATCATGTGGTTGATGATACTAACATGGTCCTCACTATAAAATGGTGAGGACCATGCTCACCATCTGACAAAACACTTGTGTTGGTTCTCTAAAAGCCAGGATGACTCGTTTCACCAGAGACATGAATAATAGTTGCAACTTGGATACGAATGAAGATGTTTTTATTAACCAGTGCACTAAATAGTAGCATATGACTATGAAAGGGAAGGAAGATTTTTCAATTGTTTTTGTGAAAAAAAGATATGAAAAATGTAATGTGCATTGCTCTCAATCCCCTTTTACTTTGATATCACTGAATAAAATCTGGTGCAGTTGGCTGTCTTCTGATCAGTGAATAGAGTCATCTGTGTCCAAGAACATCAATAAACCAACAACACTGTGAAGACCAAGATGCACAGCAGACAGGTCAGGGATAATATTTGTGGAGAAGCTTGAAGCAGTGTTAAGCTGTGAACATCTCACAGAGCACTGTTCAATCTATCATCTAATAATGGAAAGAGCTGGTGGCAAACAGACACTGTACATCACCTTGAGCACAACATCCCCATGGTGACCCGCAGTATAATGCTACGAGGTTGCATTTCCCCAGCAGGCGATCAGAGTTGACGACGAGATGGAGAGAGCCGAATACATGGCCATCCTGAAAGGAAACCTGCTGGAAGTTACAAAAGTAGATTGACCTTCCAACAGGCGACTGACCCTAAACATGAAGCCAGCTACATTAAAATGACTTAAATCAGACAATATTAGAGTTAGAATGGTACAAAGTCTTGAGATTAATTTATCAGAACAAATGAACATTTATGTTTATATATGCAAAAAAAAACAAAAACCTAAATTAAACTCAGACTGTGGTTAAAGCTGTTGTGGACACTGCTGTACTTCTTCTTGATAAATTTCACAAATGTGAGCTCTATTTACTAATTAGCTTAATTCTGAAATTAATCATTTGCTCTGAGTTTTATGTGGGGTGTCAGGGTAAAAATGCCAGACAAGAAATAGTTTTCAGACATTTTGATATTTTTTTTAGGTTTGTCCTTTAAAATAATTGCACACATTTCTTTTCTCCTGACCTCTTAGCAAAACTTTTGTTCTGTCACATATAATGTAATAAAATACACTCATGTCTGTAGTATGTGACAAATTATATATATTTATTTAAAAAAAAAAACTTAAGGGGTCATGAAAACATCTGAAGATCCTGCACATGATCTTACACATTTTAAATTACATGAGCTTTAAATGTGCAACGCTAAAAAGTTGAACATGACAGAAAGGATGGGCCACAAAAGGCCTGGCCATTAAGGAACAGAGACGTTGTGGAAAGGATCAAGAGAGAAAGAGGAGTGAAGGTGAGGTACAGGTTTGAAGGAGCAAAGAGAGCAATTTGCCGCCACAGCGCACACAATGTCCCCTCCATGCCTGTGGGCCACGTGAAGACTGCTCCTTCAATTACACTTCACACTGGCCAGGGTGAAAGAGACAGAGAGACAGAGGAGGAAAGAGATGAAGGAGGGAGACAGAGACAAATAAGGTCAAAGAAAAGCTGCGACATAGACAACATGTTAGGGAGGCATCAGACAAAAGCATAAAACCCGCCACCTAAAAGGCGGATATGTATAAAATTTGTCCACTAATCCTGTGAGACAATAAAAGGGATTGGAGACTGAAGTAAACATGTATTCAGAAAACATCCTGGAAACAACTTAAAAGGGTTTTTCGAAAAGCTTTTGCGAGCTTTAAGCAGCATGCTGTTTTCTTCTCTCCACCAAAAGAAAAGTATTTTAATCATGATCCTGGCTTTATAAGCAATGTGAGGAATTCCACAATGGCAAAAACCCTCAAATAAAATCAATCAACAAAAAAAATGTAAACAAATCACTAAATAAAAACATTCTGTTTTTGATAGGCTAACATCCCTCTTCCTATTTCCTGTTTGAGCTTCCTCTATTATTTCCTATCTTCCCCCCAGAGGGAATTTAGACTAGAGTTTGAACAGGTGAAAACTGTAGTTTCAACTGAATAAGTGCTCAATAAATCCTTTTTATCACCGGGATGGCTGAAAAATAATATTCACCTTAGGCTACAATAAAAAAAATAAATACGATGAGCACAGATGACAACAGTTAAATTTGAGGTGTACTTTATATATTTGCAAACAGAGTTGATGACAATGACACACACTGAATAAAAGTTTGTGTAAAACTATTAAAGGGACAGTTCAGGATTTAGGAATTCAAATCTTGGAAGCAACTTTCCTGTGGTGTAAATATCTCTTGGTGTCACGTTTCAGATAGTCGCAGCAATTTCCCTTGTTAAAATACTGTAATATTTTCTTTTAAAAACCTTTAAACAACCACTATATGTACAGTTATTTACACTGAAAATGAGAATAAACAAAATCAAACCTTGCATTTGATGCACCACCAATGTGGAAGATGCACTATGATGGCAACATCCTCATTTAACCCGAGTCATTACCTCAAAGAAAAGTAAGGCAATATCTGATCAAATAGTCTTCTTTTAAACTGCCGTCATATTTTTCTGTTTTTTTTTTTTTTGCTGCTTAAGTTTTCTCTCATGTACTCTTAGTGCTGGTGATTTGATCAAAGTGACTTTCTTGTGTTTCAAAGAACTTTGTTTTTCACATGCATAAAAATATTGTCTGCCATTTTAGCAAATGGGAACACCTAAATATCAAGCTTTTTTTTTTTAAATGCTTTGCTAATAAAAATGTTGCTGCTCATGCTAAGTTTTGCTTCTGCTGCATACTTTTCTTGAAATAAAGGACTCCAGGTGAGGAGGACTTTCACTACATATTAGAGAGGAAAATAGGCTCACCGGGGCCGCCAACAAGAACTTTCCGCGGGCCAGATGATACGCTGAAGAGATCACAGTGTTGTAGGTAACGTAACTAAAGCAGATGAAACCGAAAGAGCAGCAGAGAGAGAGTGACAAGGGGGCAGCTTGTAATACAGGGGGCCACAGTCGCAATGGAGGCTCACTTCCACTTTTTCAAGCCTTTCGATCAAGCCGCTCAAACGTGCCCACCAGGCAAGAGCCGGATTCTGGAGAGGAATTGAAGGATGGAGGTGGAGATCTGGGAGTGCTGGGGAGGAGGGCGGGAGGGTGAGAAGTGCCTGTATCAATCCGTCACTGACTGACAGCTGACTCCTGCGCTCGCTGTGGCCACGGGCAACTGACCAGAACTCAGGCGAAGCTGGCCAGCTGTTTGCGGGGATCCATCTCTTCGCCTCCAACACGTTCAAACACATATAGATCGTGATGGAGAGAAATTTTCCATCCAACAATAGCTATATCCCTACCACCACCTCCCTGCCTCCCCCTGCCTCCTCGGTCTGTCTGTGACATCTTACAAGTCAATCAATCAACCTCAGCGAGCTGGCATGAAAGCGTTGCATTTATACAGAGCACACCCTGCCTGTCATACTTGCTCAAGTATTTTTATTTAAACTGACCTTCAAACCAATCCACTTTTCTCCCCCTGTAACGCCTCAGGTATTTGCAACAGCGCAGGAGCTCTCAGACAGATAGGAACAGTAGAGAAGAACATCTGGTGTCTTTCAGTTCCACCCTCAGCAGCTTTCACCTGAACTCTTGGTATTTGAAAACCTTTATTGCTTGCAGGCCCTCAGAAAATCAAATGATTGTTTCATCTGTATCCACGCGTATATGTGTGTTAGCTCATCCTCAGACTTACTAAAAAGTCTCTGCAAATCACTATGTGATATACCCGAGGAGCTTGTATCTCTATGATTCTGTGTCTGGGGGTGAAACATATAATCATATTAATCATGATGAACTGATTATTGAAATAATCATCAACTAATTTAGTAATTGATTAGTTATCAACTAGTATATGTACTCTACAAAGATCATTTGTTGAAAGAACAACACACTCAGAGGAGTAATTAAGCCTAAACTGTACAAGAAATGTTTGCATTTAAGATGAAAAAAGAAACTTTTGTCTGTAAATATATTCTGCTCAAAACTAAGTGGCATAGTTTTAGCTTCACCTGATCCAAATTCTGTAAAAAAAAATCCTATTATGCCTCTTTTTGCTATCCAATTATCAATCAGATAGTAGAAAAAATAATCAACAGATAAGTCAAGCAAGAAGGTCTGAGCATTTCACCTGTATTTAAAAGACTTCTTAAGCTGCAGATGTATCCTTTGCTAATCGAGCATGCACAAAAGGAATGCTATGTTATTGCATTTTAGTCAGGAAAAAGTTTTTCTAATTTCAAAAAATGAATTGAATTATTTATTTGCACACTTTATTGTATTTCTAATATTGTAAAAGAAAAGCTTAAACAGTTCAAAGAAAAATCAGCAAAATTTGCCAATGTTTTTCTTATCCAATTAATTGATAGAATAATCAATTACTGAAATAATTGTCAGCTGCAGCCCTGTTTGTCATTACTATTGTTTTAAAATTTTATACTTCACAGTTCTTTGTCAGAGGTAAAATTATAGAGATTTGCAATCAGTCTCATTCTCTTACACATTTAATTACATGTTGAAAACAAGTCTGAGGCATTTTATATACATCTTAATGTCAACTCAGTCCATCTTCTATATCCCTGGTGAGAAAAGTCATTCCACAGCATGATACTGCCAACACCATGTTTCATGAACATGATCAGGATTGTGCATTCTTTGTGTCTTTGGGCGGTGTTTGGGAGATATCAGAGTGAAAGAGGTTGAATACCGGTACACGATTTCTGCCGTTATTGGTAAAAAAAAAAAAAAAAAAAGTGGAAATCTGTGAACCGTTATCAAGAATGTGAAGAGGAGAGTCATTTCTGAAAGAGAACCGTGGGCAGTCAAGTTGTAGTTCCTCTCAAGCCATGTAGAGGACACATGAAACCTGAGTAAGAAGATGCTCTGATCAGGTGAGATTAAAAAAACAATTTGGACTGCAAGCCAAATGGTAGATGTGACAGAAAAGTAGCCCTGAAGATCACCATGAAGACAACATCCCACACAGTGATGGCACCATCATGCTAGGTGTGTTGTTTATGGCTGTTAGTGAAGGAAGAGTTACAGGTATATTTCACAACACTGAATGTGCTTCAAGTTGGAGGATTAACAGCAAATACTGAAATATTAACTGTTCACTCCATGTTCCATTCAGTGTTGAACTCTGTGTTGAGTTTTCATCTTTGTAAAATTGTTCTGTTCCACAGCTACACATACCCCTTTGCAACACAGACTCCAAAAATCAGTTGCCCCATCACTCAAAGCGCACCTCAGATTTAAAATTAAAGAGGGACTTTTGTTCAACTTGCATCTCCGTTTTCAATCCAACAACCTTTCTCCCCCAACAGTAGCTCCCTTCATCATCTTACAGAAAGTCTCCCCTCCACCAGGCTCAGCCCAACTTCTGACAGTATCTCAGCAGGAGGGCACAGTCCTGATGGATGCCACAGATGGGCTTTTCCCTTAGAGCTCCTGGCCGCAGCTCAGTGTGTTCCCTGCAGGGTCAGAAGCCAGGGCTCCCCATGAAATGAATGTTGTAACAGGAAACAAAAGGAGGGCCCCAGTCCTCACCAAGAGGCAAAGCTGCCTCTTGAGTCTCATCTTCCATGCTGGGAATTGGGGGGCAGGTCAAAGAAAGAGAGAGAGAGACAGAGAGAGAGAAGGGTGTTGCCAGGTTAAAAGTTTGTTGGTCACAGACCACTACTTAAAAAACAAGTGGAATATTTAGCGAAAGACTTTTATTTGACTGATAGGGAGCATGGTTTTATCTACAGCTCTTTGCTCTATTTACACACACCGTAGTGTAGGATTATGATATCCATGCTATTATGGTTTATGATTATGATTACTTTGTTGTAATGTCCCAATCAGTTCTTGCTTTGAAATTTCCAGTGTTTGTGTATGACAAATACTATTGCCAACTCCCACTATATCCACAGCAAACACCACAATGGAGATTATGCTTTGCTTTCATTGCGACCTTTACTGTTGTGTTGTGGCTCTTTGCATTTTGATAAACCCTCCAATAGCCATATCTCGAGACATTGTCAATAATCTATTAAAAAGATATACATGAAAGATACACAAGCAGCGAGTATCGTTCAAGAAAAGTAAAATGTTAATGACAGAAACTCATTCAGTGGCTTCATGTTGGAGGGAAACACAGCTTAGCAGATAAACTCTTGAGTCGGTTTTCGAGTCTTCAAGATGAAAGTTGTTACTCAAAGTAAAAGCTCAGCCAATAGCTAAGTCTAGGACAGAGACAGGGTCAAACACTAAAAGACAGGGCCAAGTGTATCCATCCACAGAAGAAGAACATCAAGTTGTTGGCAGCTTTACTCCAGCCAAAGCCCGCCTCCCCGAAGTTGTCACAGCTTAACAGCAGAACACCAAACAAGATGTTGCTTCTATGAAGTGTAAAAAACGTAAAGTTAAATTGTGAGATATCAGCAAATAATGCAAGATTAGAGAGTAGAAGGAGAACGTCTCAGTGTGAGGAAAAGTGGTCATTATGTCCTCTAGCAACCTAAACCTATAGCAGCAATCTAATCTAAACTCCTCTGATAATAAGGTTTGTAAAACAAGGAAAGCGTTACGCCTATATGACAGATGGGATATATCTGATTCTATATAATTCATTTCACCACACAACCATTACTGAAAAGTATTAATGATCATCAGAAGGTAAAAATGTATAAATATATATTTTTAAGTAGTTTTTATATTTTTCATTTGGATGGATTTTTTATGTTTTCACCATAGTTATACACATGTCAGTGCAGCAGTCACATAGACGATTAGCCTGTCAGACAGGTTAACTCCATCTGAGTAAATCCTTCTGAAAATAAATGTGTATTAAAAACATTATTCTGCCCTAAGTGGTCATACGTAGAGTACATATTATATATTCTAGAACAAAGCAATGCTCTGATATCTCTTCAAACTAATCACAAGAGTGTCAGCCACGGTGACAGTGACACTGTACAAAGATATCAAGTGGGTACAGGATGCGGCGGAAATGGTGGCCATGTACATGAGTATAAGGAGCTATCTGGCAAGCTCATCCCTGTAGCTGACCTCTGGTGAGTCAGACTAGAGCAAAGCTAGAAATTCAAGGAGAAAATAAAAACAGCAGTCGCATACACGACTAAGGTTTTACGTAACAAATGTTCTCTGACTTATTCCAGAATCCTCTCCCCTCTTCTTTATGTGGAGTTAGTCACTTATTAATCAAAGAGAGGCTGCTTCTGGCATCGAATATCATCACAGCTTGGAGGCCCAACGGAACCTTTTGAGTGTTTCAACCCAACAGCAGTGTTTGGCACCTTGGAAATGAGAAAAGGTTGGACAGACAAATCCAGAAGCTGCGAGTAAAAAAGCCAGCATGCTTTTAATGCCAAAATGGTTTATATTACCCTTATATAAAGCTGTGTTAGACTTAATATATTATTATAATTATTACTGTTATAACCCTGTATAACAGAACCATTTGGGGGGTAGGTGTCCATCTCCTGTGGTTTATTGGACAGGAGGGGGACAGATTGGACAGGTCAACAAAGAGACGGACATGAACAACTAACCATACACCCTCACACTCATACCTTAGTACCACCCACTGAGTCTAACATGCATATCTTTGAACTGTTGCTTATTTATTTATTTATTTACTTATTTATTTATTTATTCAGAAATAATAGAGCTATGCAAACACAAGCATCCTAAACACACTTCCCACCTTCATTCTCTCCCTTCCTCATTGGATTCAGTTGGCTGTGTGCATACATGGTCATCTGCAAGCGTGTGAGTGCGAGTGTGTGTGTGCGAGTGTGCTTCGCACAGGCGCGTGTCTGCATTAAGTTGAGATAAGCTGATCCCAGTTAGATTGCAGCCTGTTGGAGCTGAGAGTTGCAGCAGGCAGCGTAGCCATGCAGCCTCTGGCTATCCACTAAATTAAAGGCCTAATGCACAATCCTTCGTGCAAGCTGACAAACTAATGAAATGGAGAAGTGGGGGGGGCCCCAGGAGGATTGGCCGGCAGATGAAGACGCCTGCGATGAGGGATTCAACCCAGGAGCAAACCTCCCCACCTTGTCTCCCCTCCTACATTTCTCTATCCCTCTCCCAGTTTTGTGCTCATTCTCTCAGTTATTCACCATCTGCCTCTCACTTTCCCTCGCTCTGCACAAAGCAAAAGATGTCAACAGCATGTCTAAGCGCTCAAGAAAAGGTGCAAAACAGTTCTGCAATATCTAGTTCTAAGAGTATTTCACATGATTCTTGATGTGTGTGTGCATAAATATGAGGAGTTCAGACTTTTTTTGGCTGTGTTTTGTTTGTTCCTACCTAACATGACGGTCCCCGCAGACGACTTAACAGACTTAACCCACTAACCTTGGAAGAGGTGCTTTGTCTATAAATAACTGCCACCAATTAAAGCTGTTTTTCTGAGTCCTCCCCACTGAGCAGGGCACCGCAGCGTCCCTGACGACTTGTCTCCGGAGCAGTTCAGCAAAGGAGCCACCACCCTGTTAATTAGAGCTGCTATCATTTACCTGCCCCTGTCTTGGTGCAGAGCCATATTATCTCTTACACATAGACAAAAAAGGTATCGGTGCATATGAATGCAAAGTAATTGTGTCTCCACAAAAAAAAAACAGTTGGGGGGTTGGCTATAATATCCCTAAATAATGAATAATGGAAACAAAATTATTCGCACTAGTTAAGCTTTTCACTGTTTTATCACAATGCAGCCACACGTTTTTCTGTATTTCATTTGGCTTTTATGTGAAAAACCAACACAAAGTGGTGCATAATTGTGAAGCGGAGTTCATTTGTATTCAATCCACCTCAGTCAATACTTTGTAGAATCACCTTTCAATGTAATTAGATTTGAAAGTAAATGTTAAATGGATTTTGCATATCTAGATACTTAGATTTCTGTCCATTCTTCAATGTTGACCAGCTTCCCTGTCCCTGATGAAAAAAGCCCAATGCCAACGTTATGTTGTATTGTGGGCATGGTGTGTTCAGTGTGAGGTTACACCACGCACATACAAACACATTGTTTCAGCATGTAGACCAAAAACTTCAGCAATTGTTTCATCTCACTTTCTTTCACATGCTTGCTGAAAATCTTGAGGGAAACTGCAAACAGTAACAGGTCTGGCTTTCTTTCAACATTGACGTTCTGTTTTTCATTCATCTATAAAGACCACAATTGTAGAGTCCATTATCAATTACTTTCCTGTCAACAGATTCTCCCACCTGAGCAGTGGCTCTCTGCAGCTTCTACAAAGTTACTATAGGTCTCCTGGCTGCAACTCTGATTAATGGTCCCTTTGTCCTGACTGTAGGTTTGCAGTTGTATCTTAGTCTTTTCATTTTTGGATGATGTATTGAAGGGCGTTTTGTGAGCTGGATTTATATTTAGATTAGATTATCTACATGTGAACTCCGTTTTCTGATCAAATGACCTCTGATAGAAACGCCGTGAATGGGGTTTTATTTTGGGGCATCAGCTTAAAAGAGGTTGCTGAACACATGTAAAAGAATTATTTTCCTCCCCCTTTACAATTATTAGCAACATTTCATGGGTCAGTCCTATAAAAATCACACTAAAATATATCAAAATGTGTGGTTGTAGCACTGTAAATTCCAGTAATTTGAGGACGAAAACTAGCTGCTTCCTCCCATTTTACATCGGTCTTTGTAAAAACTGTGAAATTGGACGTGCATTAAAAGAACAATGAAAGAGAGAAAAAAAGGGAGGAAAACAGTGCGATAGCTGCAGCAGGAAATGAGCTGAATTACTCTTTAATTGCCATCGCTATCAATTAGAAGTCTCGGAAATCTGTTGTGGTTTGGGTCCTTTCCTCCGCCTCCTCCGCCAGTTTGTTGTTCTTATGAAGCTATCTATTAACATCTTAATTGCCGCCTGGTTGTCTCTGTTGTGCCGTTGCAATTCCACCAAGTCTGACTTCTAGCTCCGAAAGCCAGCTGTCTTTAAACTGGATAGTAGGAACACTTTGGACTGGATCTCTGGCACAAGCAGCAAAACATCCATTCTCCAGATGTGGTGGTGTTGTTACCATGATTTATTGGAATTAAGTTATATTTAAAGAGACATTGTTTGTTTTTGGCACAGGGTAAGTATAAAAAAAAATAAGTAAAAGGTATTGTGTTTCCATTCACCTCTGCTTGTGCATTTTTCAGTGTCATAGGTGTGAAATTGCTCAGTCAGATGCTGATGATTAAGTGGGTGAAATGTAATGATGCTATCTAGCCTATAAGTGGCTAGGCCCATGGTTGATCAAAGGTTAACACCACTTCACCTTTAAGACAGGTTCCATTAGCAATTATATTGGGTTAACACTAGAGCTTGTGCAATATCTGTGTGTAAATGTGTGTTGTTGCGCCGATTTTTTTTTTTTCCTCCCTAAATTGGTGCATATCTTTTCCAAAAAATTATAGATGTGTTTCGATAACTGAGCCAAGGCCTGAGGAATATTGTGTGTTTGTCATAAACACCCAGAGACAGGAAGCAGCCAGAATGTGTCAGTCAAACCCTATCCATCTATCAGCATCTACTAACCAGCCTGCAGTCAGTGGTGTTGTGCTAAATGGCATTTTTACACATTAATGCATTGGATTACACTGAGGGATGGAGGGAAAGCTGTGGCAGCTGCACAATAGGCTCCGCTCCCCCAAACAACACGCACAACACCCGGGAACACACACAACGCTAATAGCCCTGCCTTTGACATTTGAAGTAACATTATTATAGAACTCATTTGGTCCACAGACGCCCCAGGCGGGAGGCTCTGTTCATCAGGTAGGCCAGGGCTGCAAGAAACCGGGGGTTGGGGGGGAGGGGGGACACGCAGGGAAGGGGGCATGAAGCAAGGGGTGGAGGGGGGGTGGATGTCAGAGCCTCTGGGTTTGACATTCTCAGCACAACAGACAGAAAAGACGAATGCTGGGTAGTCTACCGTCTGCGCACGCATGACTTAACCCATTCCTGCAAACGACCATATTCAATCCCATACATGACCTTTCAAAAAAAAAAAAAGCTCAGGTTTTCTTCTCTGTGTTCCTCTGGACCCTATGTGGGCCTTTAGAGCAGTTACAGCAAGCAAGAGGCCTTAGCAAGCAAGAGGCAACTATAACCGGACAATCTAAAAACTGGCAACAGGTTGGTTGTTTATGGATCAGGGTCAAGGTTGCTCTGTTGTTCTAGTCCTTAACTGTTGGTCAGTGATGAAGGTGGACCTCAATCTCAACTCTTTTGGACAGATTTCCGTCAAGTGGATCTAACTATATTCTTGTCAATTCTATACTTAATGAAGTAGAGCACAGCAGCCACTAATATGTTTCATAGTAAAGACCGTGTGTTTTTATGTACACATGATTTACAGGTAGGCCAAAAAGTTAAACTTTGGTCCAATTTGACCAGATCAACTTCTTCCACAAAAGCTTGTGCAGGACTTGTTTTAGGTTTCTTTCAACAATGGGTTTCTTCTTGACACTTTCCACAAGAGCCAGATTTGTGCTGAATCAAACTGCATGCCGGACATTTTCATTTCTAAACAAAACTTTGAAATACGTGTAAAGTGTTAGTCCATCACATAAAATCCAAATAGCACGACACATGACGAAATGTGGGGCACGAACACTTTTGAAAGTCTCTGTTAAGTCAATGATTTTTACTCTCTTTTGCTCTGTTGTGCAGGTGCATGTGGTGTGTGAATATTTGTGTATAGATGTGGATGTGCAGGTTAGATGGGGTTCGAGGGTCAGGAGATGCTGCAGGGCTCTGCTGACGGCTGCAGGAAACCAATCAACCTTGTCTGTGTATTCCACGACCCGTCGTTTTCTTAATGACCTGCCCTGACAGGCCCGGTGCAGCCGCAGCCAAACCTCCCTGCGATGCTCAATGGATGACCGGCCCCCATCAGCAACATGCTAATGACTGAAAGGGGGGGAAAGAAGCAAATTGAAAAATAGACAAACAGAAGAAAAGGTGTAACGTCAGTGAAAGAATAGATTGTTCCCTCCTTTAAAGAACAGAGACTATTAAGACACAGAAAGAAGGTGCTATAAATAACTTTGCTAGGTGAGGTGACAGGTAATGTTTTTAGTGGAAAGAATTGTTTTCAAATTATTTTTTTCCCCTATAATGGAATGTGTTGCCAGCCACTACGTTTGTAGTGATGACATAAAGCTTTCTCTTTATTGAATTAATTTTGATATAATGTACACTAAAATCATGGTTAGATGGCCTTCCTCTTAATATAACATCTAAAGGTATAATTAAATTATTATTATTATATATATAATTTTAAAAGTAGAATCAACTAAAGACCCGTTATATCTCTGAAGGAGCTGCAGAGACTTATCACTGAATACAAACCTGAACTCAACATCTCTATTTGTAAACCATACAGCATCGTGCTGTAGAAAATGTTAGTTTTTGTCAGTCTATTACATCAAATTTAAATAAAATACTTTGAAGCTTGCTGTGAGAAAGTTCAAATGGTGTAAATATTTTACCTAAGCACATACAAGACACCGGCTCTGGATTCTCATTCAGTTATACCAGAAGTCTCTGTTTTAAGGTAGCATTAGCATTTCACTGTTTAAAGTATTGAGGGGCCTTTTGTTACTTTTAGATGTAAGAAATATTATTCATAGTTCCTGTGTTTGTTAGCCAACAGGATGGACTTCATATTGGGTCTGAATTGCAGGAATTGGTTTCTTCGAGTGGTATTTTTGCTTCAAACCACAAGTTGCACTTAGCACCGTAGATAAATCAAATCATTCAAGGTTGTGTTTGTGCAAACTGAATCTTAAAGAATAATCAACCACTCAGCTCTGCGTATGTGTTGCTGTTGTACCATCTAGTGCATCTACTGTGATTTTGATGGTTTGTGTGCACAGCTTGTAGGACTGCATCACAGGCTGTGAGAAATTGTATCAATCCCAACTCGGCAGTCTTTAAAAGACTTTTTTGAAATAGTTGTTGCTATAGTTGCACCGTAAGCTTTATTGCTTTTGTTGTTGCTTCTGCACCTCATTCGTGCAAGTTGACATGTGTTGCGGTGAAACCCAACTCAGCTCCACCGGAGAATTATCCCGCCATCTGTCCACCCCCGTGTCTAAGCATCAATTAAGCCAAGCCACATACCATCCGTGCTGGTGTTCATTTCTCCACTTTCCATACCTGCTCTGAGCTGCTGTCTGGTCATTAAGGTCATTGACCTGAAATCTGATAGCAGTCAATGAGTTAACCAAATGAGCTATCTAATAGCTGAATCCTGCTCTAAGCACACACCCTTTCAATACTGCTGTGTACATTACTGGCATAAACCTGGGTGGTGAGGGAGGGGCGGGACAAAGGGGAGACTTGATAAGGGAAGCAACAAAACTTAAGATAAAGGGAAACAGGAAAACCTTATGTATCATTCAACACATTTTATTTTTTTCTTTGGTATGAGACACAGCTGTACAATCGATTTATCATTTTTTATTTAGAGGATGTACTCTACCTCATAAAACCCAGTAAAATGAAATATGCCTGTGAAATAAATTGCAAAAAATTCAGGGTTTTCTCTACGTGATGGAACCATATTTCAATTCCTGCCATTGTGATGCTTGCCAGAATCCCCTGGCAGCCACAGAGAGGTTTGGGACTTTTAAGCTGTTTGTTTCATCTCAGGTATTAACCTCAATTTTATACCTACGCAGTGAGATAATCATGGTTTCAAGCTGTTAGTGTTTTCTTCACTTACCAAATCTACACACTTTTAATCCCTGGAAACTAATTAAGATTTATATAATTATAGTTTTTGCCTATTTAGTTAAGTCGGTTTGTGCGTGCCCGGATTTTGAGCTCGTGTGTGTGGGATAAGAGAGACAAGCCTCGGAAAAAGACGTGAAAGAAAAGGCTGTGGAAATCCAGTGTCTTTGGGAGGCGAGGCGAATGAAGGTGGAGCGGCAAACAAGGCTTCCATTATGCGTGTTGGGAGGCATCATGCTGCCGCAGTCCTTTTGAGTAGCCACTGACTGACCACCTCCCCGAACCCCCTTGCACCACACACATTTACACTCACACATACACACACTCAGGCCCTGGAAATACCTCGCATTCCTTCCACTTCTCTGACTGCTCTCTGGCCAAGAGGAGATAACAAAGGAATGGGCAGGCGCTGAATGCCAGCCTGCAGTTTGGATACAGAAGCCCTTTTTTCCCCCCTTATTGAAGCCGCTGGACAGCGCACCTTATCTTGCCCATCCCATACACAGATATCTGACTGTTCTGCTAATGAGATGGAGCGCACGGTACATCTGAGTAAGACACTAGCCTGGCTCACCTGTTAATCCCATTGAAGTGAAACCTCATCCTGCTGTCAAAGGAGCACTTTGGCTTGTCCCTGTACCTGGTCCACACCTCATACCTTGGCTGGGCCAACTGCAGCCCTACCACTCTCCCCTGGGATAAGGTTTTCTCTTACTCTAGGGCTCAAGTTGCCGGCTCCGATGTCCTGGATTCCCTGGGTCTCTCGCCTCCTGTTTCACCTCCTGTAACATGCCTCTTTTACTTTTGCCATGCTCAGGTCATGTATACTATTCACCTCTTGAGTCTTCATCAAGACAACAAAGAGGGATTGCAAACAGATGCGCCGCTGCCCATTCACTCAAGGGTTTTGCTCCACTGATGCACAATCAAGATCAAATAGATGATATTGCGTGAACATGAGGCAGCAGATTGATTTTCAGGGCCAGTTCATTATAGTGTAAGGGCAGAGCTTGACAGTCAGGTGATGTTCCGGCTGAAGTCACCCAAACTCTCTGCTGCGCGCTGGCCAGAAAACAGAAGCACAGATACAGAAGTTGACTTTCCAATGAGACGGGCAGGTGGGAACACACTGTGATTCCACCACTGCTACCCCACTCCAACTGGAACCAATTCTGTCTTTTTAATGTTTTCTTCTTACTGTCCAAGACATGTGCAAACTTCATTGTCATCATTGAAATTCAATGGAAATGCAAGATGTTTTTAGGACATATAATAAATTCTTAATTTCTAAACTTAATGAACATATATGATTTAAAATCTGTGAATTTGAAGGAATGATTTATTTAAACTTGCAGATTTACCAGAAATGTCTGTTTTTGTTATTACTGCAGCATATATTGTTGCCTGAGTGTGGGTTGGGGGTTTTGGGAATGGTCTTTCTATGGTAACAACATACAGAAGTAGCCAGAGGACTTTTAGTTCAAGTGGAAACATAAAGTGCGCAATGCAGATAAAACCATAAGTTTACATACATCTAAAAAAAAGACGCATCCGCTTTTATTTTTTTTACTGTCTGAAGTTAAATCACACCAAACATCTCTCACTTTAAGTCAGTTAGAATTACCAAAATAATTTCAATTTGCTAAATGCCACAATAATGAATATGCCAGAGGTTTATTTAATCTCAAAATCACAAGTTTAAATATATTTCCTCATATGTAAGCTTCCAGTTTCAACTGTAAGTAGTAAGAATTGCCTCCCACAAAAAGCACACAGTCATCTTACCTGGACAAATTTACAACAAAGTGGAAGGTACAACTACTAAACAGGCTAAGAGCAAGAAACTAGCATTAGCATTAGCAGTAATATAACAGTTTCTAGCACTTGCATTCAGTTCTAGAATTAGGACAATGTTTCCCCGGCAGTTTGATTATCACCCTGGAGTTGAAGACGCCATCATACTCCAGCTTCAACAAACGCAATGTCATCTGGACACAGCAGGCAAAACTGTGAGGATCATATTTTTTGATTTCTCCTGTGGATTTAATACAATTCAGCCTGATTTGCTTCGTCAGAAACTCCAGAAGACAATGGTGAAGGACTCAAGAATTACCAGCAACAGTACCTGACAAACAGACCACAGTTTGTGAGATAGTTTGGATAGAATCACCACAAAGTGAGATTCATCTTGTTCTGAATGAAGACCAATCTACAGTACATCCACTGTTACAAAACTAGCCAAGTCCCGCAATGATTTGTAACTACACAAATGAAGGAGGCATCACACAGGTGTAGAAGGAACAGACCACTGCTGGTAGGAGTGTAACGTTACACATCACACATATGTGCAACCTTGGCTCTGTTATCACCTCCCTTGCAGGCTCAGATATAACACAGAGATGCCATCCCTCTGCATTTGTTTCACAAATGACATGGAAACTGCCAGAAGGCATTTCAGGCATGGCTTGAAAGTTCTGTGAAGGAACTTGAATATGCATTCAAGCTGTTCACACAAGAATATGTGTTTATTGAAGATATTTATCTAGCAATGCAAAGACAAAGACACCCTGACTATGAAAAAGCACAAGCTAAAAACAAACAGACCTCCCAATACCTCCAAAGGCATTATGTCTTCTTCAAGCTACTTAGACAAAACATGTAAAAAAAAATATATACATATTGCAGTTTTTATTTTTTATTTTGCAGTGGTAATAATTTAAAAGACACAGACAAAGGAAGTATCAGTTATTAAGTATTTTCACTTCATAACTACTTTCTTATTAAGTGTGCTGAACTCTTAATCAAGATACAGGAGGTTTTTTTGTATTGATCAAATATTTTATCACAAAAACAGGCAGTAGTTCTGGCTTGAAATGAATGTATTCAGTAGCTCACATTCACAAATTATATTGGTGTGTTGGAAGGCTTTGCCCTCATGCTCTATTTTTAGTATGCTGCATAATTTGAGGCTATTATGTACTTATTCCATTGCATAACTGTCTGGTAGATAAAAGATGACGCTGTAGATAGCACTCCTGTGCCACTTTACTCAACGTAAACTGCATGGTTACGTGTTAAGCTGATGATTAAACAATCGGTTGTAAAATTATTGAAACTGTTAGTGATATCGAAGCATATTTTTCTTATTGCTGTTACTGATTTAATTCCTACCTAAATAAAAGATTTCTGACTATAGCACACTATAGCTTGTCCTTTAGAAGGCCATTGAAGAGCTTTGCACTGCTACCTTTTTACTTACATGGTTTATCATGATTTGTGAACCAAAACAAAGGAATGTACAGGTGAGACAATCATGCAGAATATTCATCTACCTTTAAGCCATAGTAAGGCATGTTCTGCTTACAAGCTAGCATTATTTCTAAACGTTTAAATGACATGTCTGTGATCAAGATTACAGTCCCAAGGCTATCTTCTCTGTTTTTTCTTCAGAACTGCTGATTTTAAGGGGTACTGTCAAGACACTTGAATCTTCTCCTCTTCTCTCTTGGATTTTAGTCATGTCCTTAAAAAGACTTAATACATGCATATTACCAATAAGTAGCTAAATTTTTTTTTTTTTACAACTTTTGCTTTTCAGTTCAGTGCACACATATAAAAAACATTAAAGACAGAAAGAGAGCACAAGAAAGCCCAAAGTTGCCAAAGGAGGATGACATCTGGCACACTGAACTTGGGCATAACACAGAGGCCACTAAAGATGGAATAGTTTTCTTGTTCTTTAGGTTTTTGTTGTTCCTTTCCATGAAGCCAAGATTTCCACTAATTCGTTGTACAGGAGTGCACATATTTATCATGTAGACAATTTCCTTACTTTTGGATGGTCAACAATCGGCTGACGTTTACATGTGAAGTCGATCTTATCCACCAATTTTATCTGCCTCACTAAAGGTCTAAAAATCAACCACTGTCCTCTTCTACTCTCCCATGAGAAAGACTTGACTGATAGACAGATCCACCAGGTTATGTCTCCACATTTTGCAATTAATAGTCACCCCAATGCTGCCAATTCATCAACTTTATGCTATATTTAGCAACACTTTAGACAAAAAAATTTGGTATCGGAAAAAATTGGAATCGGCAAGTCGGGCTTGTTAAAAGATCGGTAATCGACCAGAAAACTGCAATCGGTGCATCTCTACTGGCGAGAGATGGTTTTGTGTATGAACAGAAATTTGACCCTCTTTATTTTCACAAATTTCACTCACTTTTCACGAAACTAAGACTGCTCACTGTGTCCTTTTCTCTGTACATTTATACTCAGGGAACAACAGGAATTCAAAAACTGTGTTGAGATCCTGGTAAGAAATTTCTTTTTTCCTTCTTTTTATTGAGAATGTTCAGAATATGAGTCAAACACTGTGCTCATATTTTTGCATACCCAAAAATAGTCTAAATACCTGCACATGCATGACAGCAAAAATTAATTTCGCCCACGGACATGGAAATCATGTGAAGGCTTTCAATCTTCCCACATCCACATTTTAATGAAACCCAATATCCCAGTAGATAGGAGGGCTCTACTGGGAGCCCTCGTAGAAAATTTTTGATAAAAACAATTTTAGCAAAAAATATTTCCTGTATTTTACATATACATTTTATCACTTACAAGAATTCTTAAATCAGTTAATAAGGAATCACCATAAATGAATTGAACCCTACCATATGCATAATACCAAAAGCAATGTCTTTGTGTGAATGAAAATGTCACTTTGAAGCATTATTCATGACCCCAGTCTCAAAAGATTTGAGAAGACAGACAGAAAGGAGAAGCCACTGAAATTTGGATGAATTTTGGAGGCGCACTAAGAAATCGGGAGGGGCCCACGCGCTGGATGAGGTCTGCCCTGTGAGCCCAGCAGGAGGCCCTGCCCCCTCTGGAAAGGTTTCCGACCATGGCACACCCCGAGGCATGACAGGCAGACACAGCCCCATGGGGTTCGCATGACGGTAACATTAAGCGGCATCATCTTTGCCACGTCTTTGTACAATATCAGGACCTCTGGTTGGGGTGGGTGCATGTTTTTTTGTACGACAGTGGGTGGGCAGTGTGGTACTAACTTGTTCCAGCCGTAATCCCAAATGGCACAGGGAAAGCCCCAGGTAATGTTCTGGGAGAGCAGAGGCGACTCAGTGTCACGGCGAGGCGGGGTTAGTGTGTCAGCTGGGTGTTTCCCCAAATCAACCTTGCACTCTTACCAGGACAGCCCTCAAACGAAATGGACCACTGAAGATGACATATGCTGAAGGCAGAGACTGACTGTGTGCTTGTAAAATGTGTAATTTATGTCCCTTCACACACACACAAACACACACGCCTGCACGCACGCACACTGACTTTTTCTTTTCCTCATAAACACACGTGTAATCTAGGCGGTGTTTGTATGTGTAAGCGTCGGCGCGCCTGTCGGAGCGCGTTTGGGTGTATACATTGCCTGTGCGCACGACTGAGGAGTTGTGTGATGTGGACCAGTGGCGTTAGTGGTCTTACTGATGTTGATGCAGTCCAGACATCTTTATTTAAAGCCGACGTGGTTAAAGTAGCCTCTTAAGCCGGCCTTTTTACGCTTCTGTGGTTTAAGCCTGTGTGAAGAGATGTGCTAATTGCCCTGCCATGTCTGTGCTCGAGACGCGTGGGAGCGTTCCCTGAAGCCCAGCAATTTGATCATAGCTGATTACAGGCGCACCCACAGCCTATAAGGCGAATAGGTAGAATGCAGATTAGCACAGAAGCGAATATAAGAACAGGGTATTAGTTATTGGTTTAGAGGCTTTGTATCTTCAAGGATAAACTTGAGTTGGAAATCCAAGCTCCGTGAAGCTAGGTTTGTATGCTGGACTGTGTGCAGCAAACATTTTTGAGGGGAAAGCCTGACTGCAGCAGCAGCAGATCCTTTCACTGCTCTTTATGCTCATGTCCTGACAGAGCTGCTGCTGCTGATCGAGCCGCCTCGGGCATGTTGTGGCTGGATGCTGCCGTCCAGGCCTACATGTCAGTGTGAAACTGGCTCTTGCTGACCTCTTCAGTGCTAGGGGCCTTCCAACGAAAAGGAGTGGGGGGGGGGCCTCCGACTCCATCACATCCCTTCCAATTACTGACATCCTGCTGCCTTTGAACACACAGGAATCATAGTGAAGAATAGCAGAGGTCAGACTGCAGATGGAGAGGGTTGGAAACAAGTAAGGGGGGAAAGAAAGAGAAACCGGGGGGGAGAGAAAAGAGAAAAACTATTTGTGTCACTGATGCCTCTGTAGCCCCCCCTCCCCTCGCCCTCCACCACCAAACCTCCAACCTTTTCAAGGCCTATGACTGAACTCTAATCAGGAGCAACTGTTTCAACAACAACGGAGGAAGGGCAGTGAGAGGGAAAAATGAGCTTTTGACTGATTAAAACCATGAAAACAAAGTACAAATATCTGCTGTACCATCTACATAAAGCTGGTTTGGGTCAATTCAAATACATTCATATGCCATGGTAGGAAACTAAAGAGGAAAAAAAACAATTTTTTTTCTCTTAAAATGAAAATTATTCAGACAATTTATGCACATTTTAGACCGAGGCTGTTTTGAAGAACTCTACATACAGTGCCTTTTCATAAGTTTTTCAGATTATATTATGCTGACCAGAAACGTGTTTTATTTGGATCTTACATGAGAATTCAATTTATTTCATTTATTTATATAGTATCAATTTATAACAAATGTAGTTGAGAGGCACTTAAAAAAAATGTTTTGGTTACATCACACATGCATTCTGATAGATCCAAGTTATCAAACAGTACATTAGCATCAGTTAATTACTCAAATTAGTTTAAAAAGTGTCTATCTGAAGAAAATCAGCAGATTAAATAGAGTCATTGACTTGCAGAACTCACTCCTCCTGGACAAGCACATTGCGACAGTAGGAAATCGTTGTGTTGTGTCGTTAACTTCACAGAAATCCTTCATACCGACAATACATGTAGCGACAGCAGAGAGGAAAAAAACTGAGACTAATGCAAAGGAGTGCATAACTGTGAAGTGGAAGAAAAAAGGCAGATGATTTTTTTTTTCAAAAATAAAAGCTAAAATGTGTTATGCATTTTTTTCAGCCCATTTCTTTACACCTAAATTAAGAATTTGAATTTGAAATAAAATCTAGCACAACAAACTGCTTTCAGAAGTGATCTAATCACGGTGAATAATATGTCAAACTCACCAATGTGCAATTGTATCTAGAATACCCATCTGCAACTCTGGAAGAGCTGCAGATATCCATAACTTGGGTGGGAGAATGTGTTGGGAAATTAGTGTGTCTTGTCAATTTACACATCCAAGTTTGACTTGAGACTGGGCTGAACATTCACTTTGCAGCAAGACAACAACCCTAAACACACATGCGCAGCTATGAGGAACTGAAGATGAACACATACCGTACATATGCATATAGTAAAATAACCCAGTCCTAATCTCAATGTGAATTTTTTGCCAAAACTTGAAACATGTTGCTTCAGAATGAGTGAGCTTGAGGGTTTTAAGCAAAACAGAAATTACAGAAATTTCAGTTTCAATGTCTGCAGAGCCAATAGAGACATACCCCCAAAACATTGCAGTTATAGTTGCAAAAAAGGGATTTTCTTAAAGTAAAGAGTCCTAGGGATCGAATACAAGTTCATGGTATACTTTGTCTATTTTTATTGATAAATTATGACAACAATGTTTAATTTCCCAATCGATGTCATAAAATCTCACAACAATACATCAAGGTCTGTGGCTATAAAGTGACGAGATGAGGAAAAGTTAAATTGTTTATTTGACAATGACTACATTAATGGAAAGTAAATAAGTTCGTTAAGAGACTGACAGAGCTCACAAGCAGAGACTGGTTACGCTGCACAGTGTGTGTCATAGCTGAAGTCACGGCTGAATAAATGACTACTCTCAGCCAAGACCAGAAGCTGGGGTAGGGTTGGGCTTGTAGCATGTTTGTGCATGTAGGCTGCGACTGTCCTGTAACAAATGGCATACGAGTCTGTTCGGTGTGCCCGTCAAGGGTCCAATGCCCTAAACCACAAATTAGCCTTTCCAAACCCATATCCCTATGACACAATGAAAAATCACACACGTGGCTATATTAGCTCACACACTCGCATGCAGTCACAAAAAAAGAAAAAAAAACAAAACACCAATGACCTCACCCTCTCAAACTTTGCAAAGCAGTGCAGCCCAGAAATCCCTCCAAGGCCTCCCCTTTCAGTCTGCAAGCCCCGCACTGCTGAGTGGCCACATCAAGGGTCATGATGGGGTCGCAGTGGTCCGCTGTTGGACTCCAGTAAATCACTGCAACCCAAGCATATAAAAATGTGCGTCACATTTGTGGTAACACAATTACATGGGACAAGTTTTGGTGTGTTCACTGTGCTGTGAAAAATACAAAAAATTGTTTTTCTCTTCGAAATAAACCCACCATATCATATCTGTTGATTTTTTTGCTTTTTTTTTTGTTTGTTTTTCAAAGCAAGGAAGTTTTGTCCCGCCTCAATCTCAGAAAATATGATGTGTGAGTGTTTGTCAGACAGAGAGGAGGTGAGGGGAAAAGAGCCTGTGTGTGTTTGTGAAAGAGTTTAAAGGGTGTTGAAAACTATTAGCCAGCTGCGGAGAGGCACTGTGCAGAGAATGAGTGATGAATTATTGAAGTGGCTCTTTAGTGTGAATGAAGTGTTGAAAATGTCCATTGCCACGAAACACTCTGACGATCCTGCGCAAGTCTCTCAGTAAAGTGTGTTAAAATGCATGTGTTGCTTCAGACAAGTACAGTTCCACACCTATTTCTGCGAGAACATTAACAGACAAGCTGGTGACTAATGTCTTCCTATTTCATTAATCTGCTGCTCTCCCTCCTCCCATTAAAACACCTCACATCTTTTTGATACTATTTTTATTTTTCCTCTCCTCGCTGCCGCACTTTCTCTCGACTTCTCGTCTCCTCTTCCCTCAGAGTTTTCTCTTGTTACAGCACATCCAGTGATCACTCACTGCGATGCCATCCTTTCAAGTCCTCCCTCTTTCAAAGAGCCATTGCCGTCGGGGGTAGAGCAAACAGGAATCTGAACCAATGCTTTTCGACAGCAGGGCTGCTCCTGCGTGTTATACCCCCCATAGCAGAAGAGGAGGAGAGAGGGGAGAGGGAGTGGATGAGGAGGAGAGGGAAAGAGGAGGAGGGGAAGAAGGAGGGCTCTGAAACACACATCACACATGAAAGTCACCTCACTCCAGAAATCACGGGTCCTGACGGAAAGGTAACAGCCGGCCGCAGGCATTTGGCAAGTTGCTAGGAGACAGGGAAGCACTGCACAGTGGACGGGATGAGTGTCTGTGCGGTGTTCTTAGTCATATGGAGCTTACACAGATGCACTGAATATATTTCTGCAGAAATATATACAAATTCCATCGTGATACTTGAAAGAAACCTCAAACATGACGTAAGTGCAAGTAAAGTGCTTTTCAAAAGAAATCCCATTACTTTAACTTTAAAGAAAAAAGTGTGGAACCTGGAATTTCAGTGTATTTTGTTGGAAATCTATGTGATAAACACAAACATTCAGATTTCTTTTAAGATTGCACAGGATTTAACTACATGCTTTAGGAACAGCTTTATTCTGTTCCTAACGCATCCCTCACTATGATGCTGCCAACTCAATAAATCAGTTTTGTTTTCTTTTTTTTTTGGGACACAATGACCGAATTACTGAAATCAAGATTATATTTTTTAGGTTACTCAGCATACATTGGAGATCACATCAAAGGTGGTGCAATATATATATATATTTTTTCTAGATCTGCCATGTTTGTTATTGATAACAAACATGGCATCTAAATGCTCAACATGACAAATGGCAAAAAAAAATCTTCAAGTAGCCCTGGATAGAAACTATAACTCATTTTGCACATTGTGCTGCTGGCATATCAATGCTGATATACATCAATTGATTGTTGTTTAATGTACATTTGTCTTACTATTAATGCTACTTATTTTCTTTAACAAACTCGAAAAAGGGCTGAAATTATTTACCCTTTGGAATTATAAAGAGTTCTCAATTTACTGACATGAACCATTTTGCACCCATGTATTCAATAAATATTATTTCTCTGCCAAGGCAGGCTTTTTTGAGCACAAATAATCATAAAATGATTAAATCTTACATTGAATATTATAGTAGGAAAATAAATTGCATGAATTCTTTCTTGAAATACAACAATTTTTGATTATTGATTGTTCTGATCCAGCTCGGGGTGTCGAATCTTATAATACGTGACCAAACACATAATTGACCATAATGACCATATTTGCAAAAAAAAAAAAAAAGAGAAAAAAACAACACATGGTGGTTCTTTTAGAATAATTGTGTTTTCGGTTGTGTGTGTTAAGAGAAATGCTTCTCCATTTTAAACTCCAAAGCCAAATGATTTCATCTTTATTCCCCGTCTATCCCCATGAGCTCACTATCCAGGTCGTTAAGAGCTGAGCAATGCGTTTTAAATGATTTAGGCTCCTCACTATGTGGTGAGAGATGCTCTTTGGAATGAGCCAGTCTGCCCTGCTGATAGCGTTGCAGGATGGAGCAGTGGGGAGGCTAACTCGGCTTATCTAAAGTATTTGGAGGGGAGGACACAGACGCCTTCTCTTCCATTATATCATTAGGTAAACATAAGACTGTGCTACAGGTTGACAGGCTGTATTTCATAAAATCGAAAGAGAACAAGTCTTTGTTGATTATTGCACGCTTACATCACGGTGAGAAATCAATCAGTTTAATTGGTCAGCTTTTGTCAAATATACTAAATTAAGACCTGTATGAGAGCATTATATTGAAAAGTGCAAATGAAACTGCCGGCCGTTAAGAATTCGAGCTTGTTGGTGTGATTTATCATGCTTACTAAACATTTTGCCGCACTTGACCACGATGAAAGAGAGAGAGAAAAAAGATGGTACGACTGGCACAACTCATCTTCAGAGTGGTTCATTTTATGATCCCAGCCATAATAATGCAGGATCAGCGAGGGTGGCAACATTTGATAAACGACAAATCTTTAAAAAAATTTCATTGCTTAACATGAAGTAAAAAGCACTATGACACGTCTTTTACACATATATTTATTCTAATTAGGTGGTGTTGTTTTTGTTCCCCAACAATGGCGGTCGAGTTTATTTTCTCTGTGCTGTTTTTCAGTCATGCCAGCTATTTTAGCATTCATGGCAAGCACAGGAAGGCACAATAACAAGTAGTCTATTCAAATTAAATCAGTAATGGCATTGTCCATATTTCAGGCAGGTCATGCGTTTTT
This sequence comes from Xiphophorus couchianus, assembly GCF_001444195.1. Taxonomy (NCBI): domain Eukaryota; kingdom Metazoa; phylum Chordata; class Actinopteri; order Cyprinodontiformes; family Poeciliidae; genus Xiphophorus; species Xiphophorus couchianus. Next base: position 22,662,802 of record NC_040239.1, read on the forward strand.
ATTTATTCAAAGAATGAAGACAGGTCAGTTCCTCTCACAATTATCTCTTTTCATTTAAAGAATGAATGTGCATGTCAGGTCCTCTTTCAGCCTCTTTCTTTCCATTCTGAGGTCCCCTCTTCCTCACTGCCCCCACCATCACTGGGCGACAGTAGAGGTCGTTAGTGGAAGAGGGATGATGCCAAACTTGACTGGAGTCGAGCCTTATCTCTATTCTTTACACTCTCGCTTTTGTTTCAAGGGCTTTGTTTACACACGCCCCATTAATCACCTTCTGCCTTCCCACAATCCCGCAGCATTTAAACTGGGTGCTCGTCTTTGGGACATTGTGTGGCACAGGTGCCAGTGTAAATCTCTCTTTCTTCTCCTGTTCGGGACGGAAATGCGGTTTCGCCAAACTACTGTGACCATCTTCCCTTCAGGTCTCTATAGTTTTTACTTTACTTCTCATTCTGATCTTGGCAAGTCACTCCAACATGGTCCAACATTTAAATTCGTTGTGGTGTATGACCCAGACAGGCGCAATCCTTGGATAGTGAGATATTTTTAACAGGAAAAGAAAATTTAGAAAATATGGAGCAACTCAGGGACAGCAAAACACACACATAATATGAAGAGAAACATAGGGAACTAGGAAACAATAAAACAGAGCAAAAACCTACTAAAACAAAGATATAAACCAAACGCAAGAAAACAAATGAAGAAATATTTTAGTAATCAGAATATAAAAGACATGCGCCAAAGGATAATGACACCCAAGCTCTGCACAGGTGGTCACAACCTGTCCCATACCACTGAAAAGCAGTAGCTGCTTGACACCGCTGTCCTGTCTTGACATAGAGTTGAATGTATGTAGACTGGATGCTGTTGAGCAAACATTAATCACACTATAGGAAACCACAGAGATGACGCCTCCAGTGTCTCCTAGGACTGTTGGGTCACCTCTAGAAAGACACCTCACTCCAAAGTCTGGCACCTAAGAGGCATACAGATCGTTCCTTATATGCATCACCTTAGAATGGAAGACACAATATTGTCTTCTTATACAGCATTCATTAATGTTCAGTCTGGTTCCATAAGGTGCGGGGAATAATACTGCATTCACTGCATTCCTTTACTGATAATACCCATTCGAAATGAACCAAAACGTAGGTGTTGTTAAATTCCAACCAGTTTTATTTTGTACTTACTCAGCAATATTTGGCTAGTCTGCTTCACATTGATTTAAAAAAAAAAGCTATTAAAGAGTTCTGTAACAAACTGAAATTAGATTTATTCTCAGTTTCTATAAGTGAACTGGGCTCAAATATTGTCTATGCCATAACCAGAATAAACTATTAGAATTTCTTGGAAAGTGCTTCTCTTCTAGGAATATACAGTATGTATACCTTCAGCTTCGCACTAAATAATAAAGTGTATATCAGTCTTTAGAAATTTGTACATGGGCTAACAAATATTCAAAATATTTAAGTTTTGTAAATAGAAACACATCTCCCTCAATACAGTTTTAAAAATGTCATTAGGGGCATAAAATCATTAAGGATTACAGCTTGTCCATTTTCAAGATGGAAAAAGTTGTATATGGGTGATGTAATCCTGCAGTCATTGGATGTTTGATTGTTTTAGGTTTAGCGAGAGGAAAGGATAAACTCACATTCCCAGACTTAATTTTGTCTCTGGAGATATAAGTAGAGGAAGACATTTCTGGTATGATAGAGGTGCATAAAACTGGAAAGGCTTGGAGGCTCTAAAGTGTTTAATTAAAAGTGCAAAATATAAGCACGTTCAGTTTCTTTCATAAACTAATCTACTGTACAATACAGTACCATATCATATATACCATTCCATACCATACCATATTTTACCATATACCATACTGTACTGCATAGTATCGTATCACATCATACCGTACCGTACAATACCATAGGGTACTATACCGTAATATACCACACCACATTGCATAGTCAGTATGATCGTATCGCATCATACTGACTATACAATATCATGCCCTTCCATACCATAACATACCACTTCATTTCTAAAGCACTTTAAAATCAACAAGGCCATGACACCTGGCTACATGAATGAGAATTCCAGTTCATTCAGCTACTATCCTTTAAATGCATGAAATGGATAGCAGGTAGCATTTGTTGTTATTATCAAAAATATAATATTACATTTACAAACTAATGTACTGATGTACATACCCTGCATAATTATTTTTTGTGTTATTTACTTACTGAGTTTAATACAGAGTATAATTTTTTTTTTAAAAAGTGTCATTCACAAACAAATTCAATAAAATGTGAATGTTAATTATTCTTCTTTGTGCGCCTCTGCAGCTACATCTGAATATTTGTCCTGGACAGTATATGTGCATGACATGTACGGGAGCTCACTACAAACGCTTTAATGCACGGCCCTGTTTAATTGCATAGTCAATGCATTCATCATTCAGAATGCAGAGCCTGGCTAAAATGAATTGAATTATCTGGCAGGGAGAACAAAGAGATGTACATTGAGTTTGTGTGTAATTTATTGTTGCAGGCTGAAGTGAGCGAAGAGCAAAACAAGGCTGGGAAAATTAGCGACAGAGAGGGAAGACAGAGACCTGAAGGAAGACAGGAGAGAATGAAGAGAAGGGAAAAAACACGAGGGAGGAGAGAAAAGACAGAGAGGTCTGGGGGAGAGAGTGAGAGAAATGAGTAGGAGCATGGAGATAGAGGGAGGCCAAGAGGAGTGGAAAAGAGGGAGATGGGGGAGACAGAGGAAGACAGGGAGGATGAGGAAGGAGAGAGATAATGGTGAAGCCTGGAGGAGGGAGAGCAGGAGGGGGAGACCGAGGGAAGACGGGAGGAGAGGGAAAACGGGAGGAGAGGTTGTGTTGCTTGTGTGCAAAGCCAGAGATAGACCAGAGACGGACCTGACACCTTCCTCCAGATTCCGGAGGGGATAAAACACAAGCAGGGTGTGTGCATGTGTGTGTCCATTTCCACATGCCTGCACACGTATGGAACGCGACAACAGAAGTTTCTGGGAGGTTTTTGCTGTTGTTATCCATGTAAATGTTGAGTGGAGCGAACACCTGGACACACAAACCCTCGAAAGCATCTAAATTACATTATCCACAGTGACTGCAAGTCAACATGCACACAGACGCGAATTCCCCTTGCCGTGTCTCCATCTTTATCCGTTGACTGCAAATTCATTGCAGTAAACATTGACGGAAAAGGCAAAGGTGAAGGGGATAAGTGTGTGGGGATGGGGGGTTGTTGGGGAAAAATCTATTCCCCAATATTATCCAACTGTGTGTTCCTCCAAAAGACTTGCATTGCTGGTGCTGGCCGTGCCCCATTGATTCCTCACCAACATCATCTGAAAATCTATGAGCATAAAGGGCAGCTCCATGAAGTACAAACAGATAACTACACATCATGTTCTTTATTGTCTCTGTAGAAGGTAACTCACACTTTAACCTTCTCTTGTTGTTTTGCTCCGTGACCACCCAGCTACTCATTATCATTAATATAAAAATCCAGCCTGAAAAAGTGAGGTAAAGCAAGTGAATACACTGGTGGGGCGAGAAAAGGCTTTTGTATGGATGATCCTGAGCAGGTTGCAACATTCCCTGACATCGCATTATGCAACAGGGAGCACAGCCGTCTATGTCTACGTCCTGTTTCTGGAAAAAATGTCCCGTACAGAACTGACTGAGATCTTTGGTTGCTAGGTTGGGTGGGATACCTTGTCAATAAAAAAATGTTGATTTAGATGGCAAATGCCAAAGTCACATTGATGTTCGTGTCAAAAGGTAGGTTTTTCATATGGCAATTGCTTCATTTAAAGATGAGCAGTTTCTCACTTTAGCTAGAATAATGTTTTGTCTGATCGATGTTGTTCTTTTATCTGTGAAATGTTGCAAATTTTGTAGACTTAAACCTAACGAATAAGAGGAAGAATCATATTTTGCTGACTGATCCATGTAGTCAAGCAAGAAACCTGGTTCCTCCAAGCACTTACTAAGAATTTATAAATGAATTCATCTCAAGCCACCCTATGGCCTTAGCAATTCGTAATGCCATGTTGTACCCTTGCACAGTCAAATAATCTCTTACTACTTCCACTGTGTATTTGTCAACACATTTTTTCATTTGATATCAATTAGTTTTTCTTTGAAGGTAAGAATTTCCTAAATTACATAAACTATGTAATTATAAGGATTATAAAATATTTAAATCTCGCTGATTAATTAGTTAAAAATAATGTCTAAATGGTCTGTACACATCTTGGCTTAAATACATTCACAAGTATAAGAAAGTCTGGTGATGGGTTGGAATAAGACCTTTGTTATTCTTTAAAAGCATACTTTCCTTTTTATTTTAAAGAAAATCTTAATTAGGCTTTGTTCCGTTTTGCCTTGAAATATCTTTTCAAAGCTACATCATTGGTATTAGGAAATTTTGCTGAGTTAACTACAAGGGTTGAGAGGCTTCGATGCTGTAAGAGGATGCATTATTCTAGTTGAATATTGTGATTTCTGTTGAATCCCTGCCCATTTTCTTTTGTTTAAATTAACTCCACTTCATCTGTGGTAATATCCAGAAAGCCCTTGTAAAGTGGACAGCCTATAGAATTAGAAAAAATAAACATTCAAATACACTTCAGGTGAAAAACAGTGGCCTTTAGATTCACAGTTAAAATATGTACATTTCTTCATATATATTCTCTCCATCTATAACTCTTAGCCAAAACTATTTTACATTATTACCATAATAAAAATGGGATGAAATTAGTTCATTTGTGCTAAATATTTCTTACTTCCAATATGGATTTTTTTTTTTTTTTTTTTTTTTTGCATTTTTTGATTTGATGATTAACATTTACAAATTTGTGTGAGATAAATAAATGAACTTCTAAAGCTTGACTGAACATAATAAAAAACTTAGTTGAAATGCCTATTTCAATACAATGTATAGACGTAATACTCTAAACATTGTATTAGTTGCTTTAAAGCTACAGCAAAACATGAGAACCTTTTTTATAGGGCCATGTAGAATCAACTCTATTATGAAAAACATTGGTTGGGCAGTTCAGAGGGGGAAATGTATCCTGCATTTCCAAAAAAGTATTGGACCTTGGAAACTCTTTCAAGGGATTTTAAAATATTAGCATGTCAATCACAGGTACCAGTATTGATTCCCTATACCTTGTAGCAGCTAATGATGATTATTTCCTGACTAGAGGCTCCCTCTAAGGCAATATAGGAAAAATATAAAAAGTATTAAAATATTTATGGATTAGGCTGATATTAGTTTAATACCTCAACTGCAGTCAGCTGGTCAGAACATCAACAACATCTGTGATGGGTGGACTGGGAGTGTAGTTTTTAAATAATTCACACACAAAATGTTTGTGTAATAATCAGTTGTTCTAAATTTATAGTAGCTAAAATGCCGTTGATTTAAGCTTTGTACATGGAAATACATATAAAATGACTTTGAAGGGTGGATTTTAAACAATTGTCTGGAAAATTGGAGTATTATGATTTAACTTTATGTTTTTCTACACATTAGTAATTACCATGGCAGCAGTGTGTTACTTACAGTTTGATCAAGTTTCTGTTTAAAAATTCCTGACCAAAAAGAAATTAAAGACCACACCAACCCAAATGACTATTTCTTCTTCAGTGTATATCCATTTATAAGTGTCATTATTAGCACACTTCCACTTAATTATTTGTTGGTCTATCGCAAAACATGTTAATAAAATATGTGGAAATCTTTGCTCATAATTGAACAAAATGTGCAAAAGTTCAAGGGGTATGAATATTTCACAACAATGTGCTATATGTTGGTCATGAAAGTGGCTCTTTTCACAGATTTTTCTGTGGTCCGTATCCATCTATAAACATTTCCATCAGTTTTTCTCAGATGAGAAGAAAACAATTTGCACCAAAAAAGAAATGGTGAAATGTGATTAGCAGATCGGTTATTGTATGTGAGGGAGTGGAATTTAAAACAACGTAGTACAGAGTTCATCAGACACACAGGTGTTCATGAATCAGTGGTGCAAGTAATAGCAAAACAGGTGAGGTCATTTGGTCTTTTACCACCAGGAAGCTTCCTGTGGTTTCTTTTGTTTTTGCCTTGGAGGGAAACCTCTAGAGTTCATCACAGCTGAGCTGAATGGTATGCTTAAAATATATGAACTCACATTTTATTCATCTACTTTAATAAAATCTACTTAAAGTTTTCCGTACATGTTTGTAAAATTCTGTCTACACTACACACTACCCTCTGAATAGAGGTGTTGCTTCAAGCACCAAACAGTGAAGTGATAAGCACTCCCATCTGTGACCCGATTTTAGAAAATATGCCTTTAAATGTTGCACAATACTTAAATACCTCAAAAGTGCGACTAACGTATTTTTAAAATTCTTCACAATTACATGACTTGATGAATTTTGACACACTCAACGTGCCGACAAAACTGCTGCAGCGCCTGGTGGACCAGTCGTGCAGATTTGTCCAACACATGGGCATAAATAAACTATGTTGATTGCATCCGAGCTGCCCGGTGGTGAAAAAGGAGGCGCCGGGCCGCAGCTGCGTCCCTCCGACTGGAGGCCTTGAAGACAACGTGTCTGTGTCAAAAACGTGACAAAGCAAGGCAAGTTTATTTGGATGCTACCATTCACACAGAAGGTAAATCAATATGGGTTATGGGAAAAACAAAGGAACAGAGGTAAAGAGATTTACATTAAAGACAATACATTCAAAGTTCAAAATATAGGTAAGCATCACATAAAAAAACATGAAAATCTCAGGTTTTCTGGGAATTTGTTTGATAGCTCATTAGTATAGAAAATAAATGCTGCCTCCTCTTGTTAAGTTCTCGTCCTGTGAACACAGGAGTGTGGAGGTCTCCGTTAACCTAAGGGGTCTATGTGGCTCACACCTGACCAGCAACTTTCAAATGCATTGAAGCCAAACACTATTCAGTAACCTATAGTCCAAGTACATAATGCAATAATGATTTAAGCACTGACTGGTTTGATATAATCTATTTTTCTACTGTTTGTCAGGACTTTGGCAGAGGCATTTTGGTTGAGCTACTGCAGTCTGATAGATTGACGCCTAAACCACTGCAGACACCATTTTTCTAATATATTCTGCTGAAAACAGACTCAATCACCAGAAATTTCTGCCTTATTTAAACACAGCATGTTGGATCTCTATGAAATGGAGATGAAGGTGAACGGAGGAGAGCAAAAGTTCAGTCAGGTAAAAGATTTCACTTGGACAAAAAAATCTTCTATTTTTATAGAATTTAAGTTGAGAAGGTGAATGAAGAGGAGAGAAAGGTTGGCAGGGAGGAGTGTAGGTCCAGAAGAAAAAGACAGAAAAGGGTGAGTCCTTTGTGAAGAAATTCAGGAAAGCCAGAGCTGGGCGCAAAAAGAAGATCCTGTTTGCCTTCCCCTGATACAGTATACACACTAAATAGTCTTTGCAGCAGATTTCAGAGACAGACCCTTTTCTTTGTTCAGCTAATGGGCAGACCACTCTAAATGGGCTGTTTTTCAACCCTCTGACACAAAGACACTTTTTCATGATTCCTCAGTGCCATCGTTTTCCTGCTCATCTTCTTCAGATATGTGAAACAGAGCCCTCTCTGTGTCTTGGTGCACAGCTCTCACAGCTCAGGGGTTCCGAGTAGACCGGATCCCATCGTTCTCCAAAAAGCCAAGGCTCACATCCCCCAGTAAAACTACACTACACAACAGAGGGGAGCCAGGAGAGAGTATCTCCAGGCGGCGCCACCACAGAGACCTGTGGAAGTGAATATGCGAGCCATTGACTGACCAAAACAGTCCATCATAACGCCCGATTTCTGAAATCAATGTTTTACTGCGGTCCATAAAGTCTTTGTAAAAAAAAAAAAAAAAAGTACCAATAGTGAAAAATTACATCCCTGTGACAACCTTATATAAATTTGTAGCATTTAAAGAATAGCTCCCCGACTGCATCATCACTCTGTAAAATCCTGTTATACATTTTAATGAGGTGTGCTGCCCTTTTCCAGGATGATCTGTGCTTGTTGTCAGCTGCACTGTATACCCAGGAGTTGTCGTTACTTGACTGCTCTGAAGCCCGAGGCTGTTTGGCACCTAGTGGAAGTGAGCTGAGTTCATTATCTAATAGCAATTTCCCAGCCTGTATTGCTGCATGTAAACATTAAGCAGACAAACTCCAAATGAATACAAATGCAGAAAGGGGAGCAATTACACACCATTACCAAAATATTCATGCAGGTACAAGAATGCCTGTTTTTCTGTCTGGTTTTCTTTTGTTTTCCTTACTTTTGTCTTAAGACAAAACTCCGGCATCTGTTTAATGAATCAGGTAAAAGAAAAAAAAAGTCTGCTTATGTTATTAGATAAGGTTAGAATAAGAAGTGATATTTTTAAACTGTTAAGTTACTGGGCAAGTGTAAGACATATTGTGCTAACTTTTTTAAAAAATGAAAAAAGTATTTCCTTTTATATATATAAATATATACTGGATTCTTTTTCATGAGTTTGGTATCAAATGTCACACGGGATGTCCGCAGACTTTGACGGATCAATCTTTCGCCCACCAACCATCCCCCGAGCTTTTATCTGCTTATCTCTGACCACTGTCTGTCTGCCTGACCGCCTCACTGCTCATTCACACTCGGAGGCCCTTGCACAGCCCTGCAGCTCTCCCTCCGCACATACCCTACTCAATGACCACACATCCATTAGCAGAGGTACGTTGGCAAGTAAAATATAGTCGTGGGATTTTTTTGTGTGTTGTCTCCCACCTGTGTTGTAAAGTTGCATAAAGTATTGCAACAATTCCTCAAGAGCCTTCTTTGCAAATCAGATTATTTTTGTTTTCATTTCTTGTCTCCTATGTTACTGAAATAACATACAGTATGTACACATCAATTATCAAGTCTTGACACAGATTCTATTAAGCTTTGGCCTTTGTCTAGACCATTGTTACACAATACTTTGACCTAAACTATTCCTTTGTATTGCTATATATGTTCAGAACCGCTGTCCTCCTGAAAGCTTAACTCCTCCTCCTCTGAAATCTCTCAAGGTTTTCCTCCTGGATTCCTCATATTTAGCTCCATTCAGCTTCCTGTTATCAGATTCTCCAAGAATACCCAAGAAAGCATCCCCACAGTATGACGCTGCCACCACTCTGTTTCAAAGTGAGATAGTGTGTCTAGTGTTTTCTTTCCTATTACAAATACCATTTTGCATGGTGGCCTCAAAGTTCAATCCATTCTAATGGATACTCTATGAAGGCAAACTCTAGACCACAGCTATGGAAATGTAAAAATTGCATGCTTTTTTAGCAGATTACACCATGCTACTCCACTGAGGCACAACTCAAATATATTATTTTGCATGTATTTAACATTTAAATATGTGCTGATGAATTTATAAGCATGTTTATTTGCTCACTGCTTTGTTAAAGTCTTCAAATTATTTCCCTAGTCTTTGCCTTCAGTATTAAAGTCAAAACAAACTGCATCTCCCCATGCATTCACTTGATTTTTCACTCTATTTATGAATCTTCACAAGCAGACTTATTTACATTAACTAAAGACACATATGGTAAATGTGACTGCTGCTGCTGGAGGTTTTCCCACCCTTTTCCAGCGGGACTATTCAGCCCCGGGCGCTGCTGTAGTGATTGGATTAAGGGAGGCCTGGAGCGTGTCCACGTCTGGAGCTGTGCTGGACTAACACTCCGGCAACCCACCAACCTCACTGTCATTGTTCTGATTCCCAGCGACCCCACTCCAGGTGCCAGGCAATAGGAAAGATGCTCCAAACTTTCCCAGGAATGAGCTGGAGAGTCTGAAATAGTTCAATTAGAACCTTTATCAACTTTTAGCCTCCCTCCCTCCCTCTCCCTTGCCTCTTCTTCCTTCACTGCCGCCGTCTCTAGTAAGAATCTGAAAGGAGGACTATCACCAAAAAAAGGTGGAGAGGATGTCTTTCTTGTCTTTTCATTCTCTTGTGTTCTCACTCACTCTTTTAAACCTAAATTTCCTCCCCCCCCTCTCTTTTTTTTTTGGTTGGGTGGTGGGGCCAGTGGGAGGACAGTTGTTTTGTCTCCTTCCATTGGCTGATTTACATCTCTACAGCTTCTCTATCAAAGTGGTCATTGTCAGTTCTGACCTATGAAAATTACAGAGGACACTTTGGGGGTATATCTCCTTTGTCAGTCTACAAACAAGCATTCACACACACACACACACACCCAAACATAGCAATATACAAACAATCACAAGGTACACAGCCTGTAATTTTATTAATCCGGATTTTGCAGCGATGATCCTCACCCCGAACCTCCAGAGATGATGGGAAGGATGGATGGAAAAGGAAGGAAGAGAGAGAGAAAGAGGAAGAGTAGCAATGAAAGGAGGATTCCTCAAGGAATAAGAAGACGCATCTATTTGCACACCAATTGTTTTTCCATCTCTCTGAGCCAAGGAAAAGAGAAAGACCACCTCTCTCCCTCTGTGGCCATGGTCCCTCCCTCCATCCCCTCGCTCCATCCTCCACCCCCCGCCCTCCACCGTGAAAGCAGTGTGAATGGAGAGCCACATTCAGTCGGGATGAATGGGATGGGATGGAAACGGGTAGGGGGTCACTCTGACCACCCCGGCCCTCCCGATGCCTGAGCCACATGTGCGGCATATTAACATATGAAGCCCTGTCACTGCTGAGTTCACCCTCCCAACTGACCTCATTCACATTCAAACACACACACACACACCCACGCACACACACACACACACAGAGTGTTTGGGTCAGGTGCGCTGCTGTTTTATCACTGGAAATCTCTGGGAGGCTTAGTGGGATTGTGCGAAAACAGCAGGGTGAACTGATGGGCAACAAAACTGTTAGTGGGGCCCAGATTGGGGCGAGTGGGACACATGCCAAAACCTGAAACAATGTTTGCAAAACAAGCAAAATTAGTCCCACTGTAGCGATGGAGGAAGCAACTGCCACAACCGGGACTGAGAGGGAAACCATTCAGCTATTTGCAAATGTAAAAAAAAAAAAAAAAAAAGACACTAAACTACAGCTAGGCAAAAAACACAAGTGCAAAAAATGTGAAGAGAAGGCCAAAGAAAATGTACCTTGGGCCCTCGCTGCACAGGGACCGTTTTTAGACTGCCTTTCCTGTTAGACTTTCCCTCATCGAGACAGTGCGTCACACACAGGGAGTCTGCGAGCCTGACAGATGTTAACCCCTTCCAAGCTAAACAGCAGTTTTTCCTGTAAGGAGCGTTCCACTGGGCCTGTTCACACACTGTCAGCGGGTCGGTGTGTTTGGACTGAGCTTCTTGGTACCCCACTACACTCCCCTCAGGCTCTAATCTCTTTTACAGCTAAGATAATTTAATGATCACATTACGGCTTCTACCATACTGGAGTGTCCCCTCTAAAAAAAAAAAAGGAAGAGAGTGCAGGTTTAGTTCATGGCTGTGTCAAGTCCTTAGAGTCATTGATACAACGCCTTGCAAAAATATTCTTGCCCCTTAAACCCTTTTCCCCCATTTTGCCACGTTATAACCACAAACGTCAGAGTATTTTAGTAAACTTTTGCACACCGATTGCACCAATCTTTCATCTATGTAAAAGATAAACACAAAGTCCATCATTGTAGAGTAGAAGGAAAATAATACATGGTGTTTTTTACCACCTTTAGTCCTTTACACCTAAGAAAAAAAAATCAGAGCAACAAATTATCCACAGAGGTCACTGAAGTAGAAATATAGCTGTTGTGTGAAGGCCTCACAGGTTTATTAGAGTGAACAGCATGATGGACACCAATGAACATAGCTGGTTCATCAGAAAGAAAATTGTCAAGAAGTTTGAAATGGAATTAAGTTACAAAACTGGACAACGTCCCAAACTTTGAGCATCTTAGCGAGTGCTGTTCAATCATCCGTGAATGAAAACAAAACCATACAATTGCAAACCTAACAACACATGGCTGTGTAGTTAAACTAGCAGGTAAGAGAACAAATCAGTAAAATGCCAAAAATAACATAGGAGGAGCTGCAGAGATTCAGACTTCACACAGAAGAAAATGTCAACGTGACAACTATTAGTCGTGCATTTCACAAATCTGGAATTTCTGGAATGGCAGTAAAGAAAGCCCTTGTTGAACAAAAGCCTAGTAACCAGTTTGTCACAAGACACGACAAATACGAGGAAGAACATCTTTGATATGACCAAAATTGACCAAAATGTGTGGCATTGACTCAGGGCAGATGAATGCAAATCCACACCAATATTAAAAGATTCTTGCATGTAAAAAATGTATTGAAAACACAACGTGTCTTTCCACATTGCATCCATGCACTACTTTGTGTTGGTCTGTCAAAAATTGTAGTACAACAGAAAGTTTGTGGTCAACATGAGAAAGACAATGAGAAGACATTATACACTTTATTATCATAGAAAAAAATTATATGACAGATAAGTCTAAAAAACACACAGACAGATTATAAATGATCTGTCTGTGTGTCTGTTATTTTTAGGGAGCTATAGTTATTAATCACAGCCTGAAAACTCACATCAGGCAGCCAGTAAACGTTAATTAGGACCACCCAATGGCCAGGCAGGCCAGTGTCATTAGCTAATTGAGTTTGTTTAATGCGTTTGTGTTTGTAAGGACAGAAGATAAAAGACAATAAAAAAGGAGGAGGAAGAGGAGAAAAGAAGGAAGGGAAGTTTGGAGGTGAATGGAGGCAGGGGGGGATGTGGGCATGTCTCATCCAGTGCTCTGTTCTGGTGACATGTCCTTCAGCTGAATCTACGGGGAGACAGAAGAAAAAAAGAGGAGACTGGGATGGAGTCCATCGCCCTCCCTAACCCCCACCGCCGCTCACAGAAACCCGAGGCCTCAGCCACGTCCGGAAACTTCCTCCAGCAGTGAAGCCACGGAAAAAAAGACGTAAAGAAGGCATGACAACATGTTTTTTCCAGTTTTCCCCCATATCTCTACACTTAAGTCGCGTTCTAGGCTTTTGCACCCCCTCGACTCCACAAGAGAGCACGCTTGTGGACACCAACAGAAACGCACGCCTGCATGCACATAATGCACACACTATCCGAACTCAAGCGGCCTCTAGCCCCTCTTTTTGTGTGTTTTTTTTTTACACACCAGCTCTGCAGCATTCCCAAGGGGTTGTTCAGAGCGATGCTGTGTGTAGCACTCAGCCAGCCACCATCACTACACGGTCTCAGAAGGCTTGGTGTGGCTGGCTGTGGTTATGCCTGTTGAGTCCTCCTGACCACCACATGATGAATCACGTTCCAGCTCTGTCCAAAACAACACACACACACACATGCCTACACGGAGACACCAGCTCTCCCGCCCTGCACAGCTCCCAGCAGCCCAGGCAGGAGAATCTCCCTCCATCTCCCTCGCCGTGCATGGAGATTAATTTTAACAAGCCAAGTCAGAGCTCTCAACAGCAGTACAGAGAGCAGGAAAAGTAGAAAATTCACCAAGGAGCATGGGGGAGGAGGGAGAAAGCCCTGCTCCAGCCCGCCGCTGTCAGGGCCTTTCTTCTTCTCAAGCTGTGATTTGCGCTCTTGGCCAGGTCCGATTCAAGTCCCACAGATAGCGCAGTCCATGCCCCACTAGGCTTGTTAGAGTAGCTGAATGGATGCCTACATGTAAGGATTTGGCCCAAAAGCTAGGACAAAAACAACAACAAGAACGCAAATCTAGGCAGACAGGCGACAAAGTGAGACTTTGCCCAGTTTTTTTTGTTGTTCTTTCTTTATTTTTTTTTCTACTTTCTGCAGCTGCTCCGTATAGGCAGCACAGTAGTCACCAAGATCCTTGCTCACTGCAGGTTAGAGGTTTACATTTTTTTCCCCTTTTTCATTACAAGTTTAATTGTTTATATGTAGAAGTGTGATAGTGTAAAAGAAAAACTCTTCTTTACATAAATAGATTTTGCTTATGCTGCTTTTCTTCTGTGCCTGTGAAGAAATAAACTTTCTGTCTTAGAGACTTTTAAACAAAAGTCTATGAAAGTCTCTTACATTTTGTGATGTTATGCCCAAGCGTTGTAACTGTGAATTAGAAAGAAAAGGATTCTTTCTACAACAAATAAAATAAAATAAAAAATTTAAATTAAATTGTTTTTATTGTTTTATACTTGTGCATATGTATTAATTGTTTTTATCTTGTAACCAGGTTGCTATGTATTGCAAATTTTTTGCTCAGGTCCCTCTTGAAAATGAGATCTAGATCTCAACGGGGTTTACCTGATTAAATAAAGGAATATATAATATATAAATGATTGTACCATTGGTTTGTGCTCATGCTCCCCCCATCTACCTCCCACATACTCTCTCTCTATAATACCTCTTTATAAAAACTAGTGCAACAAATTTACCTTCAGTAGCATTTAGTAAATGGAGTCCTGTGTGTAATTTAATCTCTGTACAAATCCAGCACTTAGTAAATGCCTCAGAAAACATGAGCATCATGAAATACAAGGAACACAGGTGACAGTTAAGGGAAGAAGTTGTGGAGAAATTTAAAGCAGGGTTAGGTCAAAAGATGCAATAAAATTCTCTAAAAATGAAAAGACAATGGGCAACATTTCAGTCTTTAAATCTGCAAAGCTGATAGAAACACAATCCAATCCAACAAGAGGTGATTCCTTAGCATACTTATTCTAGGATTTGAATAAATATGCATACCACAGTTTCGTTAAAAATAAAAATAAATGTTGAAATATGTTTCTATCTCCTCATAATTATCCACTACATTGTTGCAGTCTATTGCATAAAGTTATGTTAAAATTTGTGGTTGTAATGTAATAAAGCATGAACATGTTAAAAGGCTGTGTGTTAATGCTTTCTTTATAGCTGCTTTATTATCAATAATACTTAGCAGGGATTTTTTTTCTCTGTATTTCAAAATAAATCTGAAGTCAACATTTACAACATATTTTTATACATTTTTCTTCTTTTTGCATATGTTAACTTTTATTATTTAAATGAACTGACACCGTTAACAAAGCTGCAAGCTCTTTCAGCTTTAAATATTTCCAAATTTTATTCGGATAGAAATTTCTATCCATTGAGGGCCATGCAGCGCAATTTTTACACAGTTTGGGAGATCCCTTCCCACATTTATAAAGCTCCAGAATTTTACACATAGCAGTTAAAATGACATGACAGCTGTCATGTCATTTTATGTGTGGTAAAATGATCCAATTTGGGACCAAATAAATGCAGACACCCATGCATGTGTATAGGCTGTGTTTTTGCAGGGTGTGTTTGTTCAGTTGTGTGTGTCCCATGTCTGACAGAAAGCTGTCTCTCGCAGTGTTCAGCACACTATGTGGTGTTCTGTCTAACTGCTAATAGATCACCAGGGAACCTGCTTAGCCAATCACCTGTGAGCTTACACTTCTGTCTGGAGAATGGCACTCTTCCAGTGAATGGGGTGAGCAGAGGAGAGGAAAATAAAAAAAAAACAAAAACAAAGAAAAACACCTATTAGAGACGTAGATTTATTGTTACCATGGCACCTTGACATGGTTAAAGAGCAGTTGGTTTCTGAGCTAATACACCTCCACCCCCACTTCTCCCACACCCCATCTTTTCCTCCCCTCCAAGCACACCTTTAACATGCCCCGGAGGAGCGCTATAGTACTCTGTGGAGCATGAGAGATGCTCCACCACCAGGCAGAGGTGGGGAGACGGCTCCAGCTGGATGCAGGGACACAGGGAAGAACTTCTAAAATTAGCCCCAGCATGTGGTACAGGGGAGAGGGGGCAGGGGATGAGGGAGCAAGTGTGGAAATGGAGTACAGGAAAAAACAGAAAGAGAGAGAGAGATTGCAAGTGTGGGAGAAGGAGTGACAGTAGACAGGGATGTGCTGAGAGGGTGGTGACAGCACACGTTTACTGAGCTGCCTCTCTGCGTGCTCACCAGGCTGTGGCAAATTAAATGTCTGATAAATTCATAATTTCATAAACACTCACACCTTTCACACACTGCAGGGTTTAATTTGCCTTTTAATAACAATGGCAAGCACACCACTTACTCCCGCACACTATTTTGTGGCTCGCTTGGGATACATTTGACTTGCTCATTGTGAGATTACTGCGCGACTACGCTGGAGCTTAAGCTCCATGACTGGTCCAGTGTCAGTGGGCATATGTGTCCTCATGTCCCACTTAGTCCCCTGCCGAGGAGCCCAACCTACTGCTCTGTGTGGGAGAGCGCAGGGCAGATGGGTAAAGTCCGATTATAGAGTTGTCTGACCTCACTCGCAGGCAGCTAACAGCGCTCTGTGCCCAGGGCCAGCGCAGAAAGAGTGTTTGTTGTTGGTATTAGGGGCTAAACGGCTTAGCAGTTCGCAGACGTGCTTTTTAGAGGGTCGAGCACACGGTTTTGACTCACTGCCAGACCCTGAGACACCAAGGCAATTCAGGGGCTCTGTATGGTCTAAAGGGGCAGGGGAAGGGGAAAGGAGTGTAAAAGAGGGGAGGAATAAGGAAAAGGTATTAACTGAAACAGAACGGCACAGGTGTCCCTGCAGTGATTTGACAAAGTAGCCTACAGAACCTTACTGTTGAATTTAAGTTATATATTTTAAATATGTTTCTCTTATTTCAGACACCTTTTACCAGCATATCAATATTTTACAACGCTCAACAACTTTTTTTGTTTGTTTTTTTGTTTTATTTGAGAAAAGTTGTCTCAGGATTTTTTCACACTTGATTGTCCGACAGACTTGGAACCCGTGTTAGGTGAACCAAACCCTTTGAGAAACTTGTTCACCCTATCGGCTGTGGTGGAGCTGCACCAAGAACCACTGAAGGAAACGTCTGAAAGAGACACACAGCGCAACATCCTTCTTCACGAAATGTAAACAAAAATGGGGCAGCGTCAGATTTTAACAGTTGTAGTATTTCTCTTTCGTCTTTGGCAATAGACAACTAGCCATTTATCCCTCCAGCACTAGACAGATATTTGTTTTGGTTATATTTTCCCAGAATGCCGTGCACTTTAGATTGCTTCCTGCTTTTGGAGGAAGTGGTCTCCAGTCCTCTTGCCATTCACATATGCATTCAAACTTCACCAGAGACACTCGATTTCTTGGGCTTTGAAGATCCACTTAAAGGCCCAAAGAAATTTAGAAAGCCGCAATTTTTCAGAAAAAACGGAAATAGTGCACTTCACTTTGAAACACATTCACTTATATTACCCTGCGCCACCCGACAATGGTTTTGAGGTAAGTACAAATAAACACCTTGGCGGGGATGGCTATGACATTTTCAAAACAGCTTGCCTTGCCCCAGATCTATTCCTGGCTTGTCTGGGTGTCACATAATCCTCTGATTTCCTGTTGGACTTCACGTTTCCTGTCTGTACTTGATGTCTCTACGGAGACACCCTTGTAAAGTGACAAAAATGGGCAGAACACATGTCAACACTGGCCTCGGCTAAGCTAGTTAATCACAAGCAGTCGTGCGTGTTTATTAACCTGAGTGTTGTTAAATGAAATGTACATGCTGGTCAAATGTGACGCTTGTGGTGTTCTGTTAATTCTGTGGACTTTGTCACAGCTAAATCTATGTACAAACTGAGGCTAAACACACAAACTGCAAAGTAAACTGCACTCAGATTAGCTTGAAGTACTGCTAACAGATTGTGTCAACTGTGTGCACAGCCAAAGATGAAAAGGGCTACAGTAATCCCCTCTAGCCTGTCAGTTTCCCTAATCTCCTGCTTTTGTTGTTGCTGGAACCCAGAGCAGGGTGTGACGGGGTCAGGGGTGAAAGCTAAGAGTCCTGTGTGGACGGTGGAAGGGACAGATGAGGTTTCATGCCCTGAGAAGACCCTGAAAGCATGACTTCCTTTGTAGCCCTTTTGCAAAAAAGTAGATAAGAGCTAAGGAGGAGGAGGGCCCTTTTGGAAACACATGCAGGTGTGTGAGGGTCAATAAAAAGGTCCAGTCTATCTCTATCGTACATCTAATTCAAAGTGTTTCATACGCCTTTTTTTGAGAGATCTAGCCATCTTTGAATTCCTTCGAGGGACTCCTTTTGAATTTCTATTTTAAACTTGCTTTGGAATCTGCAGTGATGGAAACAACCAAAGACAAAGCTGAAACTCAGTGAGCAGGTAAACTACTTGCTGGAAATATCTCCTGAATGTAGACTAACTGGAAAGTTTAAGACAAACAGAGCTCAACGGTAAAATGGAGAGAATGACGCACACCTGCAAGCCCACACACTTTTGCCCTGCACTGGTAGTGAGGAGGTGCGAAGGTCCCTCCCTCCAGCTAAATACCTATGGGATTATAGTAGCACAGCAGCCCGAAACACGCTTGTCCAATAGTCCTGCCCACAAACTGGGTAAAAACAACATCCGAGCCAGGGAGCTGCAGAAATCCCCAGGCTTTATGTGAGAGGCGACTGGAGGAGATGAGGTTGCACTAGCATGTCTTCTCCTCTGTGACCCCGGGGGGTGTGATAGGTTGAGAACAGTGGCTCGCATTGTTTAGCGAGTGGTACGCTCTGCTCCGCTCCCCCCACCACCCTGCCTCCTCTTCACTCGTACCCCACCCAGCTAAAGATCAAGTTAACTCTTGCCTGCGGTCACTTCATTGCGCAGGAACTCAATCCTACACCGTTCTGTGTTGTCCTGGCCAGCTGGCGAGAGGTTAAAGCTTCAGCCTGGTTTCTCATATGATTCATTTCCACACACGGGTCACTGAGGAGAAAAAGCCCTGAACAGGGACCTGCTGTAGTTCTGAGAAAAGACTAATACTGAGCACGTTGGGCTTTGTACTCTTGTCAGATCTCATCTGCAATTGTATTCTTTGGGAATTCTTTGCAGAAGAACTTTTCCACACTTTCTGACATTGTAAATACAATCCGCAATGTGTTAACTAGGAATTCATGTGATAGAAAAACACAAAGCATAACAATGATTGGGAAATAGGAAAACAATACTGAAGCGATGATACAGATACAGATCTGTTAAGCAGATTTTATGTACATACCAGACTTTTACAGACTCAGTTTTCCAGTGTCCTTAGTCTTTTACATTTGTTTAGAAATATAAATTATTGAAGTTACTAAAGAATTCATTACCCATATTTTTAAAAGTGGGCAGCCTTTAAATATGGAACCTGAAAAAGAACAAGGAGGAAGGAGGGAAAGAAGAAAAGAATAAACGAACATTTAGACCGTACAATAGGGAAGTCTGGAAATACAGATATATTTCCATTTTCTTGTTACCTTTCACCGTTCTTATCCAGACCTGCACAATGCAGATATCATATATCTACATAAAAAGACTGGTGGCTTATTAACTTATTTAATAAGTATTCTTTAATAAGTGTTGTTTAATAAGTGTGGACTGCAAGCTGGACTTCTCATGGCCTTCTTTCAGTCTTAGAAACAACATTAGCAGGACAGCTAGCTTTGAATCTCTGCATCTCCTCCACAGGCATCTTGGCTTGTTCTTTGCTTAAAGTTCGCCTCATTAATAGAGTATTTATGCTGAGATGAAATTATACTCAGATTGACTCTTCTCCAGTTTGGTGGCTTCTGAGGTCACTTTATTGTAGTACATTTATTTCAGTGATAGAGTAAAGTGAGGTAGAAACAAATGCATTTATATAAAAATTGTTGAAAACCATGTGGTTTTGTCTTTCCCCTTCACACTTACATGCAACTTTACATTGGTACAATACATGAAATCCCAAGAAAACACATTGAAGTTTCTGACTATAATGTGACAAGATGTGGAAAAAGTTCAAGGTGCATGTATTGTTTTGCAATCCACTTTATGGCCATGAATGTAGGAGATGAACGTGGGGAAGAGGATCCTTTGTCTTGTTCCCAATGCTGAGGGGCAGAGTGGGGCAGCCGGGCTGGCCGGCAACTCATAAATCACGGCAGAGGATAGAGAGTAACAGCTCAAATTAAGATAAAACCCCCTTAATTATCAGCTAAACAGCCTGGTGTCCCCCCTCTCCCTGGGCTATCTGTCACCCAGCAAGCAGACCCAGTCACCAGGGGACAGGCTTTGCTGCTCTTCTTGCACAAGAGAGGAGTTTCTCACGCACACCCACACATTTTCCCCACAACTCGCTTTCTAGTTTTTCACACAAACATAGGATAAATCAAAACTTCAAGAATACTCGCGTAATTAAACATGTGGCTGTCAATCAAATTAGCCTTTAGCACTTTGCATCTGTTAACCCTTGCCTCACAGCACACCCACACACATACACATGCTTCTCTTTCCCCTTTTGTCTCTTTGCTTATTCACGACGCCCATTATCATTACCTTAATGACTTCTCAATGGCCCTCAGTCTTCTCTCTCTTCAAAAGGCTATCTCTATCTTGCCCTCCTCCTCCTCAACACAGTGAGATTTCCTGACATCCTCGCGTGCCTGCCGCCATATCACACACAAACATTCGCGACGTAGGTCCCTTCGTCAGCCCCAGTAGTGTGATATGAGGTAGAAACGGTGAAGACGTCCACTGGAAGATGGAGAGAAAAAGAAAAGAAGTGGATGGAGCAAGGAATAAAAGAAGACCAAAGATCTGTTTTGGTGTTTGTGGTGCTTGAATGTTCTTTTTTTTTTTTTTCCACCAACTCTTCTTCTCCAGCTCTACCCCCCATTTCACCCACCCCTCCACCTCTTTTCTCTTGAAGGCAGCTTATTGATTTTATATTAGGCCTGAGCTACCATCTGGCTGCTTTTCATTCCTCTGTTTTTATAAAGCAAGGAGAGCACAGAGAGACAGAGCAAAAGAAAAAAAAAAGAGATCGAAAAAGTCTGGGCAGAAAATTCATTATGTGTTAAATAAAGGCTCAGAGAGAGGGAGGGAAGCATATACAGTGTAGTGTGTGTGTATAAGACAAAACGTGTCTGTCCTTCTGTATGCTTTTTCATGATGTGTATTGCAAATTAAATTATATGTATTAGCAAAGAATGCAGGTAAACACACCACTCACTCTATTCTTTATTTGAAGGATCTGCCATAATTTCATGTGGTAAAATCCTCACCTTCACAAATAGGTTAAGTTTCCTCATCTCTTTTTCTCCTGGCCATCTCTCATCCCTCAAAGAAGAAAAATAGATAGAGAGAGAGAAGGAAAACAGATAGGACCCCAGAGAAAAGGCTCAGCACCTGAGAGCCACAAATCTCCACCTCCCTTATCTATCCTTCTTTTGTCCCTTCTCCATCCCTTAGGAGGAAGGTAAGCAAGCAGAACCTCGTGTCAGTTCCTTCCTATCAGCCATTGATTTGTTTCATCAATGTGTGATCGTCTGATGACAAATATTTAACATCCTGCCACAGTATTGATCTGCATACTGTTGGTGAAATAGGAACTGAGGATGTGTTTTCCTCTCAAGAGGTCAGGTTAGTGTTTGCCCTCTGTCTGCTGTTCAAACTGCAGAAAGCGTGTATCGTTTCATACCCTGACTGTAAAGCAAGCGTGCTGCAACCATGATCTGAATCCGATTACAGTGTCAGGGAATTGGTTTCATACGTCTGTTATTTATTTAATTTTTTTGTTTTGCATTTTGCCACATTGAAACCACAAACGTGAATGTGTTTTATTGAGATTTCCTGTCATAAACGAGAAAAAAACTAGAGCATAAATGTGAAGAGTAAAATAAAGGATACACAATTTTCACATTTCTTTTTTACAAAAAATAGGATGCTCTCATCTTCAGTATGAATGTAGCTGTTCTCTAAAGGTTTTAGAGAACATCAGTGAACACATAGCATCACGAAAACCAAGCAACACTCCAGATCCGATCAGATATAAATTAGGATATTATGCCCTGTTATATCATTAACCCTAAACCTGCAAGCAGAATGCTATGTGTAACAGAAAACTAACAGTACACATCCCTGCAGTAAAACATAGCATTGGCAGGATTATGCCGTGGGATGCTTTTTGACAAAGAGGAACGTCTATTCTACTTTAATAAAAATGACTATGTGCAAAACCTTTGTGAGAAAGCATGGTGGTGGCAAAGTCATGCTCTGGGGAGGGTTTTTGCTCTACAGAGAAATGGTGGCTGGCTGTAGTCAATGGAAAATGGATGCAACTAAATATGGAGTAAACACAGAAGAACATATTTAGAGGCTGGACAGCCACAGCCTAAATGGTGTGATTCAGATTAAATTCATAGATTCATAAATTCATCCTGACTGAGGCTTTAGCTATTTTGAAAAAATACTAGACATTGTTTGCATTTTACAGAATCTGACTATAAATGTTTATATTCAAAAAGGAAACCGTTTTTAAACTTGTGTCATTTCTAGTGCTTAATTCTACTTTCCTTTGTGTTTGTCCATGTTACAAAATCCCATTAAAATGCACTGAAGTTACTGGTTCTAATGTGATAAAATGTGGAAAAGCTTTAGAGGCACAAACACTTTAGTGAGGAACTATATGTGTATATATGGAATTATGGTGTAACTTCAAATATGATTAAACCCACAAATAAACTGTTACAGTTAAACTAAGAATACACCAACTAAACTAGAACCATATGTTTGGTCAAAACTGAATATAATTCCTGTTTGACCCATGGCCTGACAGATCTGTTTGGACAAAACAATTGAAACAAAAATGCCTCTTTGAGGAAGACTAACGTTTGAAAGTACATGGCCACGCTGCATTTGAGGATGCTGCTGCCATGTGGGGTCCTGATGCTGAGGAGGCTGACAGTGAGTGTGCCTGTGGGATACTGAGATCCGGGACTTTTCTGTGATTAATGATAGGGGACGCGCCCCACTAATTGTGGTTCCTGACACAGGCACACGTCCCCAGACAAAGCAGGACAGGCCTGGAGCAGGGTGCCATGCTCAATCACCTTCCAGCAAAACGCCTGTGTGTTTCTCTAGAGGAGGGAGGGGGGGTTCAGAGCAAAGAGAGGACACGGAATATCTTGTGATTACAGGAGAAGAGACCTCCACAGAGGCTTGAGTATCCTACCAGCTGAGCAGACTATGGAAACGCTCACTGCCTGGAACACAGCTGAGATAGAGATTTACTAGGAGCAATGGCTAACAAAACCTGGAAGGCAGAGCATCCTAGAATGAAGCAGCGGATCTTCTTGCCCTTACTTTATCTTGACCAGACTATCCTCATTGGATTTAAAACAAGCCTACTTGTAGGTTTGTTGAATTAAATACACCTACTGCAACACCATCTACAGCATCATGCAGTTTACCTGATAAAAATAAAACACCTCCACACAATTGAGGTGTCCCACATCTCCATAATCACATCTTCATGGAAAACTATTACTAAATGGAGCAGGTATTTCTATTTTTGCAAAGGTTTGTGAGTGAAAATCAAACTAACTTTAAATAAATATTACAGATAACATGAGCCATAACTCTAAAATAAATGTCTTGTATAGTTTCATCGGCACTAGAAACTCTAAGCTTTTCTGGTTTCCTACAGTTTTTACTGAAGGTTTTTATACCATGAGAATCTTATACCGGACAATGTCTTTTCTGCAAAGGATGTGGAGCTCAAGGGAAATTTTTTTCTCTTTTTTACGACACAGGTAAAAACTTTTACACAACTCACCCATGGAGTCTGTAAAAGTGAACTTAATGGTCCCAAAATGCAAATGCATTGTCCTTCCCTTCCACCTGCCGGCATATTTTGAGAGCAGAGACAGATGGAAGTGAGGGACTCCAGACATTCAGCTCTATTAAGAAATCCCTTTACAGGGGGCGGGAGCTGGGCTGTTTTCATATTGTTTCTATGAGCAAAGCGGTTGCCACAATGGGTTTGGTTCTCAGAATGAAAGGCTTTGCTGGGGTCTGTTTTAGATTTGCCTTTACATTTGAGATCAGATTTTTAAGCACCGTTTGAACTCATCAGAAGACAAGTCTTGACTTAATTCAAAGAATCATTTTGTTTAGATGTATTTTTAAGCTTACTTGAAGTCATATGTTTTTCTGTAAAGCTGGGGGTGTATCATACCTTGGCCTCTTGGACTGCTATGTTGTCTTAGGTCCGAGTCATTCAGGCCTAGCCCCCCGTTGGTCCCTCTATGCCCACCCCCACCACCCCAGTCCCCCAAGCCCCTGTGAGCTTCCCACAAAAAAGTTCACAATGCTATTCAAACAATAGGCCAAGGGACAAAGAGCACATTTACACAAGTGGAGCTTTCTTTAAAAGCAAAAAGGCACTGTTTGGAAGATTTCCAACCCTTCCCCCCCTTCAAAAAAATTTTTGAAGAAGAAACAAGGATCCCCCTTTCGCCCCTCTATGTCCCACCTCTCAATACCCTTGCTTTACAAAAAAAAAAATAGTTCACCATTCCAGTGATGGAGACGTGGGAGCCAAATAAACTGAACCCAGCCCAATCCCACCCGCCAGTCCACAAGCACCCCCAATTTAGCCAAACACCCTCTTTACAGGACAAAAGCCCTTTAAAGGCTGAGTGTATGTGAGGGCTCTGGTGGATACCATAGTGGCTTAAAGACCGTGGAGGCCTCTAAAAGACACTTCTTTTACTCCCAGTCTCCTTCCATGCCTCCCTTTTCCTTCTCTCTATCTCTTTCTTTTTCTCCCTCAGTTTTTCTCTCGGGCATTTAAAGGTTCAGCAAGGGGTAGAAAGAGTTTTGGTCGCATGGGGAGAGGGACCCAAATGGGGGTGAGGTGGGGGTGATGAGGGTGTTCCTGTGTCAACATTGTGGTATTTTCCCAAAGATGCATATCGCCTCTATACAAATAGGAGATGTATTTATAGGAGTACATAGAAAGCTGCAGGAGTGGAGAGTGTTTGGCCGAGCTTTCTTGCCACAGCCCCCAAGGCTCCATGGACAGTCTTCATGGCTAGTGAAATTGTTATTCTTTAGATGGACGTTGGCTGGGAAACACGCAAGTTCTCAGGCGACCACACACTGTTCGCCCTCCCAATATGGCTGCCCTGCAGAGGAGCCCATTGAAGGACGGCATCCAGCATCATACATCTTGACTGGAGCCAGTATCTCAAGGTTCCTGTCGCTATGCCCTGCGTGGAATTTAGTCGAACACCAAGCATGTTTGGGAAAGAAGGGCACACACTGCAGCTTGTCTGACGCAAGCTGTGGCAAGCTAGTCATCGCAGCTTTGAGTATTATGCATTAAAATGATTTTACTGTTATGTAAGCAAGCCACGGCTTCGCTTTAAGAGGTCAGCCAAACCAGACGGGCAGGTAGACGAGCAGCACGAGGAGTTCCCTGGCACATATTGAGGTAACTCTCTTGAAGAAAACTTGGCAGCATGCAGGAACAAATATAAAGGACAAAGACAACAACATTCCAGCACTCAAAGCTTCTGTATTATCTTTGTAATCCATCAAATCTCTCCTCAAACACATACTCTCATATCGATGCAGTACTTTCAGGGCAGCATTTTTGCAATATACCAGTCAGACCAGTGTTATCAGTGAAAAACGGGTTGTTTTTTGGTACGGTATATCCTTCTAACAACAGGCTGTTCCATTAAACAACTGAAATATAATGTTGTGACAATGTGTGCTACAAACCTCAAAAATGCACAAAGCAAAACTATACTAGGCATACAAAATGCTTTCATACTTTTACACATTTTGTCATATTAAGATTACAAGCTGCAGCGTAATTTATTTGGATTTTATCTATTACATAGTTCTCGTGTGATGTCACACTTCCGTGAACTTTGTAACTGACAGCCATCTTGGTAGGCAGTTGCTATGGATTGGTGACGACAATAAAAAAAACCACAAGCTTAGAACTAGCTCTCGCCTTATTGATATCTAACTTACAAACGATATAAGTACATTACAACTATTACTAAATTACAATTTTTAGTACCCTACCCAACTCTGTGTAATCCCAGGATAAATACCAGTGATATTTACTGCAATACTTACTGCCGAACTAGCTAAGACAAGCATGTAACCAACGCGTATGTTACTAAATGTACTTACTCTGCTCGTCACCAGAAACGTGTAATTCAGGCGAAAAATTCATACCTTAAACATCGGTTTAAACTCTGGTTAAACACAGACTGCAGGCCGCGAAGCTCCTCCATGTGTACTCAGTCTTCGTCTGACATATTTTCCTTCTCCGTCTCATTCCGGTGGATTCCGACAGTATTGATTTTGTTCACGTATCGTTCTCTTGCACATTGGTCAAGATTGTGTGTCCACATTTTCTTTTTGTTAGTATTGAAGCCTTGGGTCCGGTTATGCATTGCGCTTGCCTACAAAGACGCTGCGGATCACTTCCGGCACTTCTTCTTCTTCTTTTCCTCCCACCTTACTTCCCTCCATCCATCTCTCTCTCTCTTTTTTTTCTTTCTGTCCTTCTCCTCTTTCTCTTCTTCTTCTTCTTGAAATTTATTGGGGGTTGGCAAAAAAAAAAAAAAAAGAAAACGTTAAGTGAGCATTACCGCCACCAACCGGTAAGGATTGTTGACCAAGTGACACAAAACAAAACTTTAAAAAAAAAAGGTTCAGACTTTTAGGAACTATGACCAAGATAGAAGTAATGCACATTTGTGAAGTGAAAGGAAAGTAAAATTATGCATAGTTTTTGAAAATTTTACAAGTAAAAATCAATAGTGTGACATTTGTATTGAGTTCCCTTTTCTGCAATCCCCTTTAATAGAATCCAGTTAAATTCAAGTGAAGGTCACAAACAACCTTCCAGACTTTGAATAACAGAGTAACACACCCAATATATAAAAATAGAATATGGTAGAACTGCAAACCTACCAACATATTGTTATGTGTAACCTCCAATAGTATGATAGCTGCAAATAACATAATAACTTTGGTCATTTAAACTATAATAATGCTAATAGCATTACCTGTGAGATACAGTCGTGTCAGTTTCATTCTGTGAGACAACTTGTCTATAGAAGAGACAGAAATGCTTTTCAGAGTTGATGCGAAGAAGGATGTAGCTAAAAGCTGAAGCTGAAAAAAGCTTCAAGATTTCAGTGAAGATTCACCTTCTAGGGTGAGAACAAAGCTAAACAGAGGCAGAGCTGTAGTTGACTGGATTGATGAAAGCACTTATATGCGTTAGAGAGGACCAGTCAGAGTCCAGACCAAAATCCAGTTAAGAGTCAGGTGTTCAAAGACAGTCTTTCACCTCTAAATGAGCTTTAGCTAGAATGGACACTAAAGAATGGGGACCAAATACAATGGCACACTGTCTAGAATTTTATTTATAAAAAAATGTTGAAAATCATGTTACCTTGTCGTTCCATTTCATAATTATGCAGCACTTTTTGTTGACGTAACACATACAATACCAATAAAAAACACATTAACATTTCTTCCTCTAACGTGAAAACTGCAGCCATATTCTTACTTTAGCAAGTAGAAGTTCTCTAAGCAGTATCACCATTTAGTGATAGTTCTCAGAGAATTCTTCTAAAATCGTCTGCTTTATTTGCACAGAGCACTCATAATCAGCATTTATGCCCCTAACCGTTTTCCACTTTCTCCCTAATCCCCCTTCCTGAAAGAGACACTCCCAAACGACATGCCAGTCTGCGGTATAACCAGTCTCTGCTGTTTGCTAAAGCTGCAGCTCCCTGTGCATTGTGCTCACAACAGGCCATGCAATCCTACACAGCAAGGCACCGAGTACAGCAGCAAGCATAAACACACCTGAATAACACAGACAGGGTCCTGCAGGGAGCTTCTGAGTGTGTGTGTATCCTAGACAGCGCTGATGCAGGGCTGAGCACCACAGCCCTGTTAGGTTGCATTGACGTCTCCACCTCAGAGCTGGCACACTGGGGAGTTATTGATTACCATTAAGCATCCATGCAGATGGCCAATAAAGAGCACGTGAGCCAAAGAGGGTCTGGGGAGCAGAAAGAGGGGAGGCGTGTGTGTGTGTGTGTTTAGAGTGTGTTAGAAGGCAGTAGAAGTAAGACGGTGTTTGAGGTGGTGAAATAAGAATATGAAATTGCTAAATATTGCAGTTTTGGTTTGATTTTGTTTATATGGTTATATTTTTCTGATTTTTTTTTCAAGCGACACTGGAAATTGCAAGCAGATATAATCTAGTATAATCTAGTATTTAGATATGACCTAGTATTTTAAATTTTTTTATTCATTTTTTTTGTAAAAATGAATCTAGACGCCATATTATTTTCAGGTATTTCTCATGTTACTCCTCCGGGTTTTAAAATTCCTCAAGTTCCTACATGCTTGTCAGGTGTTGTGCAATAATCCACAACTTTTTCCGTCATGTCTTATCATTTGAAATCTAATGTTGAGATTAATGGTGCTGAAGCTCTGCTCAGCAAATTGTACACTGTTAAAGACACTTTAAAGTGATTATGTGGATTTTTTGAACTGATGTTCTGTAAAGTTCTTATCAATGATAGTTTTATTATCTGTATATGACAGATGTCATATCAGTGAGTTTGTTGAATATCTCAAGAGCAATGGAAGGCTAATAAAAAGTCATATGTGACTTTGTTTTTGCTAATATTAGCTTTCTAATAGCATTCAAACTAAAAAAAAAAAAAAAAAAAAGAATTTTTACATACTACAACATATTAGCAGCTTCTACCTGTCTGTATGTTTTTTCTCTGTTTATTCTGCCAAATCATGAGAGCAGCTGCATTTAAGCTATGCTGGTTCACACTGTAGACTGTATCTTCAGGCTTCACTGCCACTCTAAGATCACCAAGAGTGGAGAAAAACATTTAAACTTTAACAAAAGATGTAATTTGTGCCACAGCATCTTCGCTGCAACATCTGCAGCTGATACAGGCCCCAGTGAAATATCTTCAGTGAGAAACAAAGATGTTGTTCAGCTAAGGAAATACCCCGAGAGTCTTCTGTGAAAGGTTTAACAATTAATATCTTTGAATGTTGCATTGTATCCTGGGGATATTAACACTTTTAGTTGGAATTGTTTTAAATTGCTAAAATTTGCTTGAACAGGGAATCCTTCCTAGTAACTATTAGCCTTCACTCCTCTCTAAGGATTTAATTAGCGTTCTACAAGCTCACTCTGACGTGGAATATTTCTGCTCAAAGGAACTAGTGTTGATAATAACTTTATAGAATCTTATCTGGAAATGCATAAACTATCCATTTTTAAATAAAAATAAATGCTGTGTGGTACAGTGTTTTATCCACAAAATACCAATTTTTATTATGGGTTTTTCATCCTTTTAAAGTACGTCAGTCTTATCTTCACTGTTTTGGTTGTTTCATACCAGACTTTTTCAGTTACAAAATGGTGCTGTCTCCTGAAGTTTTAAGATAATAAAAAAATTGAATTAAAATAACACATCTCAGTTATAATTCCAGGTCCTGTGATGTAAAAAAAAAATAGATTGAAAAATAATTTCACTTCTACAGTTCAAATGAAACGTATAAAAGGAAAAAATGGGAGGAAAAATGCAAAACCTCATCGCAAAGGTGTGCGTGCACACCATTTAACTAATACTTTGTTGAAGTACCTTATCATATAACTTATACATTGACTCTTGAGTTTGCAGCTACCATACGCTAAAGCAAATCTACTTTACTAGGGACAAAAAGAATTTTCCAGACATTTGCTCATTTGCTCACAAGCTACAAAAACCAGAACAACAAAAGAATGATGTCCTCATAGAAAAATCTAAGTTTAGGAATGGTCTTATCAGGATTTGACCTTTAGATGTCCTCACAGTCCAAGAGAACCTTTGAGTGGGAAAGTAGGAAAATACTGCCAAGACAAGAAGTAGCCCATTGACAGACTTCTAACCAGAAATAAGGTGCTTTAGCAAAGTATTAGTTAAAGGAAAGTGAAGGTTTGAAAATTATTGATGTCTATTTTTTCTCAAAAATAGATCCCAAAAAAACCTAGAATTTAACAGGAGTGTACTGACTTTGGAGAGCCACTGGATCTCATACATGGTAGCAACGCAATATGTTTACAAGCACAAAATGGAAGCAAGATGGAAGAAATAGTAACACATAAGTACGAAATGGGGGTACAAGCTAGCAAATTAACAAACCAAACAGCAGACTTTCAAAACACTAAAGAGACAGAAATGCCACCTTTAACATCATATTTATTGTTATTTAGTTACTCAATAAAACATATACAGATATATACAATATGCAGGAAAACAGACGACTGCACTTTACATATTATTAAAAAAAGGAAAACAATAACAAAAAACCTGTTTGTAAATTGCCGTCACAGTCCTCCATCTATTGTTCAAGAAATTCAAATTCAACAGAAGCTTTTATTTAAAGGTTACAAGATTGCCTAACACACAGCAAAATGTTCTCTTATTATACATGTGCAATACCAATAATCTTTTTTTTTATTATTATTTTTCATTTCCCTTATCAAACAAACCCCCTTGACCTCCTCTGTTGTTTCTAGTTTCCATTGGCTGAATTGTATACAAGTCTTTGAGCTCACAAGATGTGCAGCGGAGAAGAGAGAGAGAAAAAAAACACTTTCTCAGCAAATTGACTGAAAGAGAAATATGAGTTCAATGACTGATAACGGTTCGAAAATGCTTTGACAAAGACAAAAAAATCTGAGTTTGCTGTCCTCCCCCACCCCCAAAAAATGCTGACGTACATTCATGCATAACTGTCCCTCTTCTAGCCTTCCTCTGGGTCCATTTATTAGAGTTTGGCTTTGCCAAGTGAACCGGCGGGCCTTATCGGAGAAATTAGCCCACCATTGGTCAAACATGTCCCCAAACAGAAGAATCAGGTCAACTTTAGAGGTGTAGCCATAACTGAGGTAAGAGCAGGCAGACTGCAATAAGCAATGAAGCCGAGGTCACATCACCGATACTTAAACACGGGTATACAATCAAAGCCAATGACAACTGACATCTGTTCCTCTGTTCTTCTGCTTTTCTCTTCTCCTCCTTAAACATGTCTTTATTTCTCTTCAACAATGAAATCAAAGGGGAAAGGAAAAAAAATGGATTTGAGGTTTTCCAGATGTGGGGAATCGGCGAGTCGGCCCCACGTTTTATTGTCCAGCAGAATATTAATGCATGACTGTGTTAAAAAAAGAAAAAAAAAATCATGGCATTTGATTCTGTGTGTGAGTGTGGGTGTAACTTGCGTTTGTGTTTTTGCGTTTATGAGCACAAATGTCTCTCTCCCTGAACAGGCAAGAGCCGCACACAGCTGTCTCACTGACATATCATCGTCATCATTTCTTTTCTTTTTTTTTCTTTTTTTTTGTCTCTGAGGTTGTCCTTCAGTTTTTTTTTGTTTTTTTTTTCTGGTTTTGTATCCTTCTTAGTCCAAGTCTGTTTTGTTGCTCAAGTCAGAGCTGCCACAAACGTCCCAAATCGGTTCGAGATGTCAGAGTGGATGGAGCGCCAAGAGGAGACGGGCCCCCCTCGGCCCTTGCTGTCCCCCAGCTCGTCTGTGCAGTGGACGGACAGGCACTGCAGGTGGTTCCCGCCGCTGCTTCCGCCTCCTCCCCCTCCGGCTCCTGGGGCCACAGCTCCGGTCTTACTCTGGGAGAGCTCGGATTCTGAACAGAAGCACAGGAAGGAGGAGGTTAATTAAGGCTTCAACAATTCCAAGCAGCTGGCATTCTCTGATACAGATGAATCATTTAAAATATACACATTTAATGAAACCAGTGTCATTTTCACATCCCACTCTCAGTCTGCACTGTGAAATTAATTCAACACCATTTAATCCCCCCTCCTCCCCTCTCCCATTTTTCATCAATAAGACCAAAAGTGGAGCCTGTAAGCAGAGCTTCTTCTCACAGTCCACCTCCTCACTGCCTGATAAAAATACGTGAAAGCAGGCACACGCACACACACACACTCACACACACACCCACCTCTACACACAGAGAAAAATTTAAACATGCAACTCTGGAAAACTCCTGCATGATCTCCCATCACTGGGTCAAAGGGCATCGAAGAAGACTGACCTTTTTATCCTGCTTGGCCCAATTTATGGGCATAATGACCATGACACGGTATCGACCCTGTGTCAGCAAAGTGTGAAGTCTCCTATTAAACGGTTGAGGAAAAATCCATACATAGGTTGATTAAACATTATGTGGAAAAACCCAGAGGTCCACCAAGAAATCGGCTGGTGGCTGGAACTGGCTGATTTTACCCTCGACTGGCTCTGATTTGTGATCAGCAGGTCAGGAAAAATCTGATCTGTGGAGGCACCATTCCTAAGCACCAACAGGTCACAACCCTTCAGTGTCGAATTTGTCACTGAGGGAGGAAGAGCTGTATTTTTAATATCAACTAAGGGCTTAAGAATAAACTTGTAAGCACAGAGGACGTATGAAGCCATTTAAAAGGAAGCAGAATTTTCCAAAGAGGAATGTCGGGTGTGCATTCAGGATGCTTTGTTGAAATAGGAAGCTAGACTTCAGCAAAAAAAAACAAAAAAAAACTGTTCAACCTGTGGCAGAAAAATTGCTATTTCTAATTCTAACCCATCATCTAACACATTGGATTAGGACATGTTAGAAATCTTTTGGAAATATCACAGCTTTACAGGAAATCCTCAGAGAAAGTCAGGGTTTGTATCTGGGATAATTGTCAACATAATTCACTAACAACAGTTTAAAACATTGGTTATTTCATCGTTTTGTCTTTGTCATAAAATTGCAGAGAAATTCTATTGAGCTGCAGAGCTGTGGGATACATACTGCTCTCTCTCTCTCTCTCTCTTTCCTAACCACACGCCTCTCTGGTGTTAAAAGATTCAATGATCACTCATCCACAGAGTCAAACCGATTGGCGGTTTGACTCTGTGGAGTGTCACGCAAATAAATAATTCTACAACTGGACTCATAAAAGTAAATTATAAAATACTGGTAGCAGAAAGTAAATTACAACTATACTGTAGCTGTTATTTGTTTTAAAATGACATTGTAGCAAAAAAGTGTGATTTTTAAATACTTCTACATTTCAGAAGTAGAGTGAAAAAACAACAAAAATAGTGAGGTGTAGCTGGACTTCTTTAAGAATAAATAAATTCACAATTTATGCAAAAAAAAGGTAGTAGATTTAATTTTTTGTTATTTACACTTCTTTGAAAAAAATCCTTTTTGGGCAGGTCAGACCTTTACCAATTGGAAACTGTACACGGAAATGTCTGATCGGTACATCGCTAATAAAAATGCATATGTTTGTATCTATAAAAGCAGACAGAGTAAATGTGGCCTCCCAAGATGCATGATTCAAATGTGGACATAAAAAACCTTATGTGCCATGTGAAGGAATAAATTGCTAAAGAAACGATGAAGAGAAGTGTGAACTTCTTATGAGTGCAACATCACACTTCATCACATCTATCTGTGAAGAAAAAGTAAAAATAAGTACAGTTTTATTAGATTAAATCAGGACACAATAAAAAAAAAAAAACGGAGCAGAGGTAGTGGTGGGGCTATGTGTTGTGTGCCACTAATGCAGCATCTTTTGCTTTTGGGTTTTGCCTCCAAGCAAGCCCTTAGCACAGAGAAAACCGTGTGTGAAGATGTTAGCGATCGTTGGTTTACATCAGTCCGATTAATCTCCCGTCTCCTCACCACACAAAATGCTCCGCCGCCCTGCTCCGTGTGGATGGTTGAAACAAACCAGATCAACCGCGTGAAGACGTGAAGCTTTGAGGTTCAGGGACACGTTGGTGTGTGAGAGCGGAGGTAGGTGGAAAACAGCTCTGACAAGCTGAGTTACATGTGTCAGAGACGGCAGGGTGGAGGGGGGGGGAAGGCTGTGATAGACGACAGTTTGGGCGCAGAGCGGCTCAAGATCACAACACTCCAGTCAGGATGATGCTCACCTGAAGGAAGTGGGAACTGTTGCAGAAAACCTTCATGCATGCCTGTATTATCTGCAAGCTTACTTTCTCCTTTTTTAGCTAATCTGTTTTTTTTTTCTTTTTTTCCTCTTGCTTTATTTGCTCACTCTTGACACTTCTTGTAGCAGCAGTCATACAATTTGATTCAAAAGGGACAGGGATAAAAGCAAGAAAAAAAGATGGCAAGACCAAAATGCAGGGAGGCCAGGAGAGGCAGACAGGCAGGCGTGCCCCCCAGCCAGTCTGGGCTGCGACCAGTGGAACGGAAAAGTGGGGGGATTTGGTGAAAGGTCAGGCAGCCAAGCCTCCTGTTGTTCTCGGTTTCATCTGGTCCTATCACCTCTGCTCCCTGGAAGATTTCTCTCCATCTCCCAACCCCAATCCAGGTGCCTGATGGAAGTGTACTGTATGTACGGCGGGGGTGAAGAAGAGGGGGGCGAGCGGTTGTCGCTGCTGGTTCGGTGAGCAAGGAGAGAGATGAGGATTTCAGAGCGGTGTTGGTGGTGGTTGTGACAAGATCTCACATTTGCCAGAGGGTACAGTCATACACCTCAGCATGGCTGATCCCCCACACCCACCCCCTGCCAGTCCCACCCCCACATCCCCTCACACTCCCTCTTCCTAGCGCAGTGCCCTCAAGCACCCGCCAGCAGCTCATGCTAGCTGGGCACAGCAGGGTCCGCACCGGCCTGAATAGGCAGCCAAGCGTTCCCCTGGCTCACTGCTGACACACAGCAAACTGACAACACACAC
This sequence comes from Xiphophorus couchianus, assembly GCF_001444195.1. Classification (NCBI taxonomy): domain Eukaryota; kingdom Metazoa; phylum Chordata; class Actinopteri; order Cyprinodontiformes; family Poeciliidae; genus Xiphophorus; species Xiphophorus couchianus. The sequence continues at coordinate 22,697,481 of NC_040239.1, forward strand.
AGCCAAAAACACAGAGCACACCAACCAACCAAGTGTTCCCATACTCACACCAGCTTTCAGCTGCTGCTTCGCATGCACACACACACACACACACCCCTACGCATGCCCCCACACACATGCACACAGGCCAGAAAGCAAGGACATGCATACAACAGCGCACACGTACAAGTACAGCTACACACATTACTCAGCTTCAGAGCAAAGGACAGCGGTGGAAAATACACAGAAGAAAAACTGCACATGGCTGAAAATATCAGATATGATCACTATCTTTTGTGATCACACACTCTTACTCATAGCTATCATTAGAATAAACCCAATATTCATGTTCAAGGCATCCATTTTTGTCTTCATGAAAAAGAAATTTAGGCATGGGTCGATATGTTAACCTTGAGTTTAAGAGAAGAATAGCGCCATGTTAACAAAAACACTTAAAGCAGAGGTAAACATAGCCTAATCTTATTGTGAGCTGTGTGTTATATTCCTTTAGTTTCCAAACCACGACAGCCCATGAATTAAACATCTCAAAACATGTTAAAATCAAATTTGTTTTCACTGTAAAAGGACAGTGACCTTCTTTCGGCCATCTGACCACTGGCTGAAACCTTTTTATTTCTTGACACTTTAAACTTATCCAACCAGCATCGAGGCCCATGGCTGCAATACATGCAATATGGTCACTGTAATCTGCTGGAGTTGCTGATAAGTCAATGCCTTGTTGCAATCAGAAGGGCTTCCTCACACAGACTAAGCTTTCACCAATTATGTGACCATCTGACTTTGATTACTGAACTATAATTAGAGTAATATCATACTGCTTGTAGCTAAATTAACATTTGACTACTTTACTTGTTATGCAAGTGGAATGTTACTGCAATAATGAATTGTTGTAAACTACCTTTAGATGCCATTTGTTGTAATTTAGCTTGAAATAAATAAACTGAATTATAGTGTTCATTTTAAAGAAACAATGAGTGTTAAAACCTGACCATTAAAGAAAAAATTAACTATAACTCAACATCATAGGGCCTCCAGAGGGATTGAATGGGTGTCTTTTTCTTTTTCTTTTTCATAAATACAAGACTAGAAAAAAAAAAAAAAGATCAACACGCCACACTTAAATTAGCCATGCTGGTAGATTTGTTCGAAGGTGGAGACGGCAGTGTGAAATTTGAAAAATCACACAAGTCTAAATCCCAAATCCCCATGACATTTTACAAGCAGGAATTTTCTTCAATAAAGTCTATCTGGCTACGGTTGTTCATTGACTGACGTAGAATTCATATCCACGGTAATATCTCAATAATGGCCCATTCATCTGAGGGAAACGAGTGCTTAGTTCCAACCAGCGAGAGAGAAAATGCCTAATAAAAAAAGGGGCAATGGTAACAGTGCAGGAAGCTACGCTCAGCCACAAATACACCTTAACATCCTTAACCACATTACAGCCACAAAGGATTACCAAAGACATGTGTTAAAGAAATACCAAATTCAAAGTGATGCATTTATATGACCATATCTCTCACCCCAAGTGCAGTATATTTTTATTTGGTGCCTGGTGATGATGCACAGACATACACACACAGCAGCAGCAGGGTTGAGAAGCCGTTTTCACAGACACAGCCAGAAACGATTTACAGAGATGAGTGGAGCTTGAATGCCATGAAGGCAGGGAGCGCAGCGCTCAGCTCCGGTTGTCTGGATGACACCAATGTGTCTGGGAGCTGACGGCCTGACACGGGTTTACATGTCAAACCGCAGCACAGGAAGGTAAACAAAGGCTGCTCAGAGACCGTTTTCCTGCCAGCTCCATATTAACTGTTAAGGAGTACAATTACTTCTTCAGATTAACCTTAAAAAGCAGCAGCACATTCAAAAGGGACTTTGGTAATATTTAAGGGAGACAAAGAAGTATCAATGCCTCGTGATGTTAGAGGGGGGCAAGGTATTCCCAAAGTTATGATTTCATCATCAGCACTACTATTCCTAGAGCTGAAAGGCTTTTTGACGAGATTCCAGATGAAGTAATGGAGTAAACGCAGTTTCTTCTGCAACTGTGTGTGAACTACAAAAGAAACAACAAATAATGAAGTGTGTTGTATCTCCATTCTGTGCGAGGTTGTGAAAATGCCTGTTTTACAACAGTTATTTTTTGATTTGCAGATCCTATAGGGAAAGGTCTTTTAATGAGGAAGCAGAGAAAATGTCGGTGATGACAGATTTCTGCGACTGTAAGGAGTGCTGTCCCTCTCCCTGACTCAGTGTAGGTCAATAAATATGTTCCCTTTCTTTCTAGAAAAACAAAATTGAATGATTTGAAATATTTTTCAACTATGGACAACTGTGAAGTGGAAACTAAAGGAGAATCGCCAGTCACTCTCTTATGGAGACATTTTTTTAAAGCTGAATCTACAGCATGTCTGTTCTGCTGCAGATTGCAAGCAGAACATTGCAAGCAGTTAATTATTCAGATAGCCTGAATAATTAACAATCCACTGTCAGCTTGTTATACTGATAGATTTTAGATATTTGTTAATTTTTATTTCTATTCATCAAAACCAAAACAGCAAATATTAATAAATTATTTCTGCAGCTGTATGAATGAATTAATTTATTTAAAAGGGGCATTATTGAGGTCTTCTATGCAATGTGCCAGATTTAGCCACAGAGGCTAATTTTAATCTGCAATGTCTGGATTAAAACATTAAGTCACATTTTTGGTCAATTATAAAGCACTGCACCATGTGTAATCTAACCTGTAAGCGGAAGCTGACCAAACAAAAGCAGTCTTCTCTTGGTAAAAGCTCATGTGGACAACTTCAATTTTGTTTCATGAAATTATATCTTATTCGATATGTTTTAATCTTTTTATGTTTAAAACAAAAAAAAAAAACGGGCACATGCTGTGGTTTTAGATTGTGGTGATTTTTACTCAAGTTGTCATGATGGCAAAATCTAATCCAGGCTCATTTCCATTCCAGAGAAACAATAAAAGAAGCTAAATTAAAATAAGAGCAGAAGGAAACAGAGTGTCTGTTGGCGAGGTTTGAGTTTCCTCTGTGACAGTGATTTCCCAGGCCCTGGAGTCCCATGCGGCAGGCAGGCCTGCGTCCTCCTTCTATCTCCATCACTTCCATGACGACACTTCACCTTTAACCTCGGGCTCTCCGGGGCGCGACCCCGTCCCCTCTGAACACAAACCAGACCAATCAGATTGCTGCACTCTCTGACAAAAACACCCAAAGGCCTTCACTCCTGTGACAGTGTGTGACATCAGGTCAGATTCCTTTCGCATAACAACTAGAGCTGTGGTTCTGCGTGAGGATTCAGCACAAAACAGCCGTTCAAAACCACCAAGAGAAAAAAAGTAAATCTCATCCAAGGAAAAAAGAGGATGGGGAAAGGTTTGTTTAACCTGCAACAGGATGTAGCTAGTGGAAATTTCCTTGCCTGGAATATATTGTATATGTTGTCGCCTGCCCTGACAATTCAGATTATTGCAAAAAAAATCTAACTCACATTAGCAAATCTAATAAAGCCCTTAATTTGCAGGTATGGTTAAGGGCCCGATTGAGGTCCACATGGCCTGACAGAGGTATTGTCCCGGTTATCCATGCCCTGAGGTGGACGGGATGGGGAGCAGAGAGGGGTTAATGTGAGGCTCCCCACAACCCCTTTAACTCCACCCAAGTGCCGTAGCATGACCTTTCCCTCAGAGCAGGGAGGATATCTGGAGGGAGCGACGAGGGAGGGGGGACATTTCTCAGGCAAGGGCACAGGGGTTATTTTGGTTTGAATTTCCTCTCTGTTCTCTGCCCTGCAACATGAAGAAGGAAAAAAGAAAAAGAAACAAAAAGAAAGGAAAAACTTGCCTCGACAGGCACTGCCCCCAGCATTTGTTACCTTCTCTCCAGCAACACACTCACTACCATCCACTAACACTCATACAAACACACATCCCCCTCCATCCACAAGAAGTGCTTAGGAAACCAGACACAAATCAGAACATGGGAAGTGATTTAGTGCCTCCTACATAACTCACAGTCATGTCCAGGACCTGTCTAGCATGTCATCCAAACCAGTGACATATTGATCTAGTTTGCTGTCTCTATTTTGTTTCTGCACACTGCGGCATGCTGGGTTTTTTTCTTCTTTTCTTTGAGAAAAATTCACTTTTTGCACAGACATTATTGTAAAAGATCCACATCACAAAAAAAAAACAAACAAACAAACGTGAAATTTGAAAATGTAAGATGCTTAATCAAGGTATTTTTGGAAGCATGATGTATAGATTAGTGTGAGACTCATAAAACCAACATACTTATTACAATTCCATCTGTAAGATTTACTATGGTTTCAGTTCTGAGACTAAAACGAAACTCTAAAACAAACACTGCTAAATTTAGAAGTAGTTTTTAAGAGTTTATTGAACGGATTGTTCTACCTTTCTGCTCTTTGGGAAGAAAGCAAAGGTCTAACAAGCCGGTTTAATGGTCGGGTTAACTGCTTTCGTTCACAAACTGTAGTGTTAAAATAGTAAGCCTGACCATATTGAAGTGTGGCAAGCTTTTGGTTTCCACTCTATAACTGTCTACGTATTTTTGATGAGTGCAAATATTTCCAATTTTCGCTTTCTTGTGAGCAAGGCAAAAGTGAAGCTGTTTCAAAGATGGCTGTTTCCGTAAGCCATCTTGCTGGCAGTGTGCAGCAAAAGACGGGGGAGGGGCATGACTACCTACTGCTTAGGAAAAGCATTGTAGTTACTTCAACAATTTTTCTTGAAAGTGTTTAACTTTAAAACCATTCATATGCAAGTATGTGAGAGAAAATTTTTTTTTTTTAATTCTAAGAACAGAGGAACCAACTAAAACAGTGGAAGGAATTTTTTTTCTAATTCATGTTTAAGCACAGAAAGTTTGGTGAAGAACATTTGCAGCAACAACTAAAAAAAGAAAATCTAATGTAGCACAAAAATATTGGTAAAAGAATTGTATGGTTTGAATTCTCTATGTTCTTCCATAAGTACAAATGGTAGCTTTTACCCACCTACTCGACTCCAGAGCAAAAAGCAAGTCCTCTGAAAATCAGCCGCTTTCGCTTTTTCTTTCTTTCATTCTTTCTCTTTCTTTCTTTCCTTCCTTCTTTCTTTATTTATCGCTCCTCTCGTACTCCATCAGTCTCTACTTCTGTCTCCCAGGAGAAACAGCCCCAGTGTCATAACTCATTTGTCAATTCCTCAATACAAATTAAACAGTGCCTGACGACTACCTGTATGCCAAATAACATAACCGCTACTGGCAGCGTGACAACGTTCACACCTCTAAAAACTCAGAGTAAACCCACACACACACACACCCCCGCACACACAGGATTTAAAAGCTGAACTACTTTCACTGCCAGCTAAGGATCGTGGGACACCTTTCAGGAGCTCTGTGCCCCCTGTCCACACTCTACAACACAGTGGACATTCAGACGTTAGACACCATCTAAAGTTTGGATCCACACTCGTTTGCATTTCCAGCTGCATCCGAGGTGAAAATTTACCACGAGCTCAGACAAGTTTAATTTTATCCCTGCACCCTCCCTCTGGGGGAAAATACAAAACGCAGAAGAAACTTCTATTTCAAATATTTAAAAAAATAAAATGAAATTTGTAAAGCTAAAGGGTTGACATCTTCTTGTAGCAGTCACAAACACGCCTCTTTAAGACTTCTTTTGACTGTCACTAATGCTCAGTATTCCACACAAAAAACCCCGAAGGAGCATGCAAATAGATGCAGAAAACACTTCCAAAGACCATCTTAAAATCCAAACACTAAAGGCGAGTCAGACATGTTTTCCATCTTTTTAAAAGTCGAGTAAATACGCTTACATTTTTCCAGCACGATGGAATTAAATGTGCACCTTTCCGTGCAGACACCTGATACTAAAGTCAGTAGCTGGGAGCCTGACACCAAGTCCAAATAAATCTAACTTTTATGCCTGCAGATGATGAATCCATACTGTCAAGCTGCGGTACCAACAATCCAGCCTTTCGTTACACACTGTGCATGCCAACCGCAACACCAAAAAGTAAAAATGCAAACAAAGCTGTAAATTTATTAACTTAAAATAATATTCTACCTACCCCAGGTTTTTTCTGAAAACACAGAAGTCTAGTTCCTTGAGTTGTTTATTTAAATAACTCTGACAAAAGAATATTCAATTTCTTGTTTAAAAAAAAAACAACTAATAACTTGATGATATTTACAATTGCTTTAATTAAAGATGCACCGACCTGGCTTTTCTTTCTTGGCTGACATTGATTTCCAATTTAGCTTGGGCTCTGAGCTGCTGATGCTGATTTAGACTCTTTCTGATCGCTTTGGTTCTTTCTTATTGGTTATAACAAAATTAAAAGAAAATATGTGCAGTGGGTTCTTTTCCAGAAGTAGTGGTTTGGAATCCAATAGAAACATTAAGGAACTACAAGAATTTTCTCATTTATGAATCAAATTTGTGCAACCATTTCAAAGTGCATGTTGTTGGCTTATTTGTTTCATAAACTTAAAATGCAGAACACTTTTAGCTTTGATGCCTTTAATGAAAATTCTAAATTTCATCTGCTGATTACTGATCAGAGCCAATAAAAATCCATTTTGATCTCAAGTGATTGGTGCATCTGTAGAATTGAGATTGTAACAGAACAAACTTTGACTTCAGCTTATTCCTCTTTTATGTTGTTTGTTTTAAACAATAGGACAGCTTCATAAATTGACTTTTTTTTAAAGTACCCAACAAAAGTTATCTATGCTCACGATTACTATGGGACAGTTGAGTGCGATAAATGTTGTTGCATACGTCAATATGAAACACCTTGTAATGACAGGCAAAGTACATAAACTGCCCAGAGCTGTTTTCAGCACGTGCCAATCACTTTCTTCTTTCTTGAAAAAATAAAAGGGGAAAATAGAAATTACTGGCGTTGCTTGTGGGACCTTTGTCGTGCTAAAAATGTCAAAACCAGGTAAGTCTCACAAGATTTCTCTTTTCACAGTGGAATATCAATAAGCCTCTACTTCTGTTGCAACTCTGTGCTTTCTAGTAAGCATGATAGGATGCAAGTTCTCCATGTTTCAAAGCTGTCAGCGTCGGAGTGACAAAGATTTGATCATTATTAGAGCTTGTGTGAAGAATGATTGGTTGGAGAGCTAAAAGTAAAACTCTTCCACAAGGTCAACTGTGAAATGTTTTTTAACTGAGATGAGAAGATTAAAAAAAAAAAAGTTACACAAGCTTGTGGCAAAAAAAAGAAAAAAAAAGAAGTGAAAAGTAAAAATAAAAATAACTGAATCACTTCCTACGCCTGCTGGTTGCCTGTTATCAAGACTGTGCATGAGTTTCCACATGTACGGTCAGTCACTGGCTAAGATATGTACATGAGAAAGGAAGAGGGAGGGTGTGAAAAACAAAAAGTTTTTGAAAAAGGAGAAATACAAACTGAGAGTGAATGACAGGCAGTTGATGAGGACCTGAAGTCGCTGGGATGATGAAGTATACCAGATTCTTGCGAAGTAACACAGAGAAGCGCAATGTCGCAAAGACACAAGGCTAGAAGGGAATATCACTGCCACACGCATCACTTTGAACGGCTGCAGAGGGAGCACAGAGAGGGACGCGCCGAGAGAACAGTTCCTGAAAGAACGGGCAAAGTTTTATCAGCTATCTGTCGACACATTTACACATTCACAGGAAGTTATTGAATATCTGCACTTTGTCTTTTTGTTTGGCTTCCCAAGCGAGCTGCTTTCCTGATCCACCACGGACAGGCCACAGCGCTAAAATAAGCAGAATTATTGTACGTTTCATGATTGGTTTTTTTTCAGAGAAACTGTGACGACACACAGTCCCTACAGGAATCGAGCTGAACCCTGACCCCTGATCCCTGAACCTCACCCGGTTTAACTCTCGCTGCCATCAGCTCGTCTGTGCAAACTGCACTCCGAGGCTCTCCACTACGACAGGGAAAACAGTGAATAAAAATAAAATTTAAATAAACAAAAACATCTTTAAAGATAATTAAAGTGTATTAAATGATATGAATGTTTCAGCTAAAAAATTAAAGTGAAAAAAGCCCCCAAAAAACATCACAAGCATTTACAATAATTCTTGCTTGGACTTTTACAACAATTAAATTTGTTACAATATATTTCACTTTTTCAGAAAATAATAGTAACGAGTTTATATAAAAATATTTTGAATAAAATCTGCTAAGGAGACAGCTGTATTTCTGAAAAGCTATCTTAAAAGATATAGTTAGAAACTTTATTAAGATGTTACTAAGCTTCCATTAAAGTGGCCAGAAAAGTGAATTGTTTAGGATCTAATTTCCTCCTTGTTAAAAATGATGTCTCTCTTTGACCAAGCAATATTTCACTGAAACCTAATTGACTAAAGTACTGTTATGATTTATTTGAAATTTGTGTCAGTGGCATTTTCTTGCCTGTGGCGGATTTTTTTGTTTACAAGATTGATGACTTAAAACTAGTGGTCAAAGCAGATCCTTTTTAGTATGTGTTTGTGTGTGGGGTGTGTGTGGGGGTGCGAGTGTGTGTGTGTGGCAGGGGGAAAAAAAGTCTGTGGGATGCTTGATTTTGGAGCTTACACTGTGGGATGTGACTTATCTTAAATGATGATGTTGTTTTGCTCCCAATGTGGAGCCTATGCGCATCAGATTCAATCTCCAACCAATCCCTCCTTCCCTCCAAAAAATAAATATATACACCTCCGTCCTTTTTCTTTCTTTTTTTTTTTCCATCTTTGCTGTCTGAGGCACTCAAATGAGAAACTGTCAGGAGCTGTGATTTGTGCTAACTAGCTATCGATCGCTCCAGAGCTGCATGCCTTGCGTCCACGCAGGGAGGGCTGCGGAGAGTATAGAGCAGAGAAGAGGGGAGAAACTACAATGCTTTTAAATACTTTATGACTTTTGTGCGTTCATAATATTAAACTAATTATTGGGAAAATAAAACAGCGTAACTCTCTATTTGGGGGGATTTTCTTTTTTTTTTTTTTAAATGTCTTTATTAATATTGAAAATATTTATTTAAATTTGTCAAAGTTTTGATTATTCCTAATAGAACGCATGCACGCAGCAGCCTTAGCAATTCTCAGTCAAAGTGTGTGAAGACAAAAGATTTCACCACTCAACGCTACGCTATGAAACATGTGCTGCATATGTGTAATGGTATTATTGTTTATAACCCCACATCCTCTTCTCGGTGTCACACGAACGACGCCTGGACGCAAAGAGTCCGCGCCATGCGCGCCCCCGTCGCGCTCTGCACCCGCACAGATCAGAACAAAGAGACGCTGCACAAGCGAGACGGCGCTGTGAACGCATGTAATGAAATAGCGACTCTGTCTTAGACTTGGTCTTAACAATATAGAAAAGTTAGCCTGATAAATTATGAAGTTATAATGACGAAAAGAAATTTTGAAAAATAGGTATAAAAAAAACTAATGAAAATAAAGTGAGAATTGATTGCAATTAAATAAATAACAATATTATTATTATTAATTATTATTATTATTATTATTATTATTACAAAAGAAGGACAAAACTCACATTCTCAGACAACACGAAAGAAAAATTATATATTTAGATTTCAAGACGTCATAAAGACGTTGCGCTCTAAAGATATAAAATGGTAACTACAAGCCCATCTCTTCAATTTATGGTATTTCTCTCCTTGCTTAAAAATGCATATTTCAGTCAAAAATATTTTCTACCTTGTTCGAGAAACAACATAGTGAGAATTATTCATATCACAACCGAGTTACAAAATCGCTCCGAGACAAAGTTACGCAAATTGAAAATATCAGTCTATTAACAGAATGCTTTTAAATCTGTCATCAAATTAATATTAGTTCGAAAATACCAAACGTGAATGACCGGATTTTTTTTTGTTGTTGTTTTGTTTTGTTTTGTTTTTTTATACGAGGATATTAATCCCGAATATCCTGTCGAAAAATCTATCCACTTTGACCAAACCGGTATTATCCCATGATAATGACAAAAACAAACACGTAACCAGGCGAGGGAACCCCCCGCTGCGCAAACGCATATCCTCAGAAAGCTATTAATCTTCTCAATGTAGTTGTTCACCCTGAAAACTGAGATAAAGAGCCACAGGAAATGTTTACTTTTCTTCAGCTGTTCTTTTTGAAGAGGCTTTAAGCTACAATTAACAATAAAGGCTTTAAAGAAAGTACCGTTTAAGATGGATTTTTTTTTTAAACTTTAACATAAAAAAAACCCATTTTTGCACATAAATATTAGAATTGACAACTGTTTTTTCACTTATCTTAAATAAAACCTCTAAGTTTTCAGAATAACAATGGAATATCCAGGGATGCTGCTCACACAACATGGACAAAAGTTTCGGTAATGTCAGTTTCAGCAGGACAGTAAAAGTATTAGGATATCTTTTGAAATGACGTTCGAGGTCAAATGAATAAAGCACAAATTTTAAGAGGAAAACTTATCAGCACTCTGAATTGCATGTTAGAGATTAAAGGAGAAAAATTAGGAGTTATTTACCTTCTTTACTGCTGTTTTGGCTTTTATTTTTTTCCCAGGGTCCCATGGCCTTGTCATCCTCTGACCCATCCATCATGGTCTTGTCACTGGGCACGTACCAGGTGGCGTGCTGCTCTGCCATGAGGGTGTCAAGGTCAATAGTGCCCATTGAGCCCTTCCCTGCATCCGGGCTGCAGCCTGGCAGCTCATTGTCTCCGTTCTGCGAGAGACAGTCACTGCTCTTTTTGCCGTTCTTCATGGCCAGGGGCTGGTCTTCTGAGATACTGAACTGTTGCCGTTGCAGCTGAATCTGGGCCTGGAGGATCTCCAGTGGGTGGATTTCTTCCTGGCCCGAGGTGCTGGACGGGGTGCGTACCTGTTCCACCCCAGGAGTGCCCGGGTGGCTCACCCCGCTGGCCCCTGTGCTCACACCAGAATTCAGTCCATAGTTTTCTGGTGCTGAGGTAGTATGACTATTTATGCCCATGCCAAGGGGCTTTTGCCCATTTAATAAACTGTTATCACTCCGCTGCATTTTGGGTGAGCCTGTGATCATAGGGCTGCGATTGGGCTTGGTGGCAGAAGTCCCTCCTGCATCTGAGCTGGATGACACCTCGTCCTCGTTGCCATAGTGGGTGCTGACATCGTCAGGGAAGTCCACTCTTGGTGAGCTGCTGTCAGACTTGGCAGCAACACTTTGAATGCCACTGTCTAAAGAAGACATAAGGTCACCCTGGTCCCCCAACATTAGATCACCTCCTTTCCCCCAAGAGGGTGACTGAAGGTGTTTTTCATGAGGTGTGCCCCCACCCCTCTCCCCAACGCCAGCCGAGGGGGTCTGCTGGCCTGGACTTACAACAGGGTTACCGTTATCAGAGGAAAAAAAAATTCCAGGGCTCACATGTCCACTGTCTCTTTTTCTCCTCCCTCTCCCTCTCCCACTCCCTGTTGTTGCCTTCCCCTCACTGCACGGGGTAGCGTCCATGTTGTAGTTTGGGGAGAGGGCACTGGCTTCCCCCTGCACCGTCTGGCTTTGACTTACAGGCTTAGAGTTGCTATTCCCGGTGCCAGGCATCTGGCTGTTCTGGGAAGCGCTACTCTGAAAATATTCAGGACCAGCACTTCCAGTCCCATTAGATGTGCTGCTATTAATGTCCTGCTCTGTCTGACTTAGTTTTCTCTTGCCCTCATTTTGGTTCTTCTTGTTGAATGTTACGTTAAGATTGGGGGCCCCTAGGCTAGCGATCATGTTCTGGCAGGCCGTGGACAGGGCCGCTAAACAGCTCTGACCAAAAACACTGTCTTTAGAGCTGGTTTTGCTGAAGTTCCCAAGGGACAGAGCTCCCAGCTTACTAACAGACGACCGCTGGCCTGAGGGGAACTCAGACTGTGGAGGGTAGCTCCCTGGTGAGGTGCTCACCCCCTGGGGAGCACTGTGAGGCGGCCCCTGGCGGTTAGCCCCCCCATAGGGAAATGTTGGCTGTGCTCCCATTGGAGGTGCAGGAAAATCAGCTGGTCGCCTTTCTGCTGGTGCATTTGGATGTCCTCCTCCGGCTCCTGGCGACTGCATTTGTGAGAGGTTACCCATGTTTCCACTAAACTGTGAGTGCATGCCTGGAGAATGAAGGGTCTGAACATGTCCGTCTCCTGCTATTCTCATTGGCTCCTGCATACCAATGCCTGGCCTGAACATCATCCCAGCCCCATTCTGTTGCAGCCCCATCTCATTAGGCCCAGACTCATTACCAGCCCCACCCATGCGCCGTGACATGATCTCTCCGGGTGGGTGGGACCCCTGAAACCAGGAGTTCTCCTGAGTTACATGAGGATTTTGTCCATCAATGTTGGGCATTCTGCCACTGTTCTCCCTGTCAAAGCTGGGTTGAGGCATGTTCCCAACTGGACCTCCATGAGTCATTGGGACAGGAGGTACGTCACCATGGTGACCTAGCTGCTGAAGACTCGGCTGCCTCATCCTCTGCTGCTGGTTGCGAGAAGCCATCTGTTTTATCATCATGGCCGCGTTTTGGCGCTGCTGCAGAGACTGTGGCTCGGGCCCTGGATGTTGTAGGGGACCTGGTGCAAAACCTTCATTGACAGGTGGGGTGAACTCCCCAGGAAGGCCAGGATATGCTGAGGGAGAGAGGTGGTTATCCATACTACCACACCAACCATCGCCACCATGTGAATTAGGAAAATCAAATCTGGGCCTTTTTGCCATGTTCATATAAGGAGAGTCAAAGTGTTGCAGCCTCTGATTTGGGGGCTGCTGGGAGTGAGGAGGAGCTGGCTGTTGCATATTAAACATGGGGTCCCCATAGGGGTGCAAACCTCTATTTTCCAGTCTGTGAATGGGATATTCAAACTGGTTATGTTGGCCAGGCATCATGACCCCTCCGTCCAGAATGTTGGGGTTAGTGTTGCCGGGCTCAGCCTGAGGGGGCCGGGGGAGACCAGGGGGGCACGAGTTCTGTCTGGCTATTAAGCCAGTCTGTTGTTGCGGTTGCATGAGGGGATGTCTTGCATTGACCCCCGGCTCCATTCCCACGGGCATCTTCCGGCCATTTCCAAAACGCTCAAAAAACACTCCATGCTGAGGTTGCTGGGGTTGTGGTGGCGGCTGGTGTCCCTTAGAAATGCCCTGCATGCCTGGTGTCCGAGGCATGCCAGCGCTCCCTGGAAAATTTCCACTGGGAACGGGCCGGCCTGGTCCAAAATGTGGTAGTTGAGATTCTGTCTCTGATGGGGAAAACACAGGTACATCAAAATGTCCAGATGGTGGATCGCTTGGAAAGTTGTACTCTAGCCCCTCCACAGCTCCTTGGTTGGGCATCCGTCGAGGCTCCATCGTGTGAGGCTCAGATGATGTAGATGAAGAAGACGGAAGACCGTGGAAGGATGCTGCTCTGTTAGGTGACTGGTCCAGGGGAAGACAGGGAGCAGGGACAGGGTGGTTGCCGCTGGGGGGACCATGATGTTGAAATTCAGGTATGTTAGCAGGCCTCTGCTGCTGTGGCTGCTGCTGCGGAAAGCCTTCTCCTGCCTGTCCCTCAGCAAGAGGGTCAAAACCCTCTCCAAAGCCCTGCTGTGGTCCCATGCCATTGCTGTTGTAGCCCATCAGCCTGCCTCCATGTAGGCATGATGACCCTGGATCTGGGCCTCCAAAATTCCCACCGAAATGAGGGTGATGTTGGTGGGGGTGAGGTTGATGGGCATGCGGGTGTCCTTGATGAGGTTGCTGGTTGTTAAAAAATCCATGCATGGGTCCTTGCTGCTGCTGCTGCTGGAGTCCGCCCCCTGTATGCATGTCTGGGTGTCCCCGAGGGTGAAACCCAGAGTAAGGCTCACCGTTCATGTTCATATTGAGCCCCAGCATTTGGGACTCGTTCATGGGCCCCATGCCGGACTCCACGGATCCAGGTGGGCCTCCGGCATGAAAGCCTGGGCTTTTATAATGTGAGCCCATGTTCAGTCTCTGTTGGTTTATGTTTCTCTCTGACTGGCCAGGGTTTCTGCTATTAATTTGAGAACCAAACTGCTCCAGCCCAAACATACTCCCCAGCAATCAATCCCACATGACGGCCAGTTTGCCAGACATCGGCACACTCTGTATTTTTCCGTCTGTCCCCAAAAGCAAAAAGGGAAGAAAAAAAATGATACACAGTGTTGATGAAACTAATGATTAATATGTTTAGTAGACTTTAAACGATAAAACTCACCAAATAAGTTCTCATTTCTGGGAATCAAAAGGGAGATTGTTTTTTTTTTTTACTTCTCCAAGGACGCGGAGTGGAGCGGGGACAGACGGTGCCAAATACGCACGGAAACTGCTTGTCTGTTCCCGCATTAATAGATGAAAATGTCTGCTTTTCCTTTTAGTTTTTCTTGATAGAAAAGATCAAATAAAATAAAACTTGCAGAAAAGCGGCGACTTTTCGAGTTATTGTTCTTTGTGCGCAATTTTCTTTGGATGAAAAAAAAACGCTCGGGGAAAAATAAAAAGAGCGCACAAGATTCGAGGAGAGCAACAAAAATATGACAGTTTTTCCTCGTTTACTTCCTTATTCCAGCCCGGTATAAAAGGTCCCAGACTGATTTTTTTGTGTAAGGTCCCATACTGGAAATAACAACAGAAAGAAAAGTCAGCGTGGAGCGGTGTGCGCGTCTCTGACAAATTTCTGCGCACCGGTGTCCTTTAATAAAAAAAAAAAATAATAATAAAAAAGGGGGGAAAGAAAAATAAACTGTCTCAGCAGGCTTGAAAATCAAAAGTCCAAGGGGTTATATGTGGAAGTCCATAAACACGAGTCTCCAACAACAGCGTCAGTGAACCAGGAGCGGTGCGGTGTGCACTCCCCGGTGCTCCACAACCACGGAGCGGCTTGACAGCATCCTTCACCGCGCGGCCGCTCATGCGCTCGGTGGAGAAGCCTCCGCGCTTTTAAGTCCCCGGTCGCTGCGCTCCGATCGGCTGCAAACGTGCGCGTCCCTCGGTTCAGCCCCTACGGTCTGCTGGGCTCTCTGCCTGTGCTCTGTCTGGTCTGGTCTGAGCGCGCTCCGGAGCGATTCACAGATCCACTCACTCACGCACTCCGTTCTGCCGCTTGGCGCTGTGTGAGATCAACGCGTCCAGAGGAGCCAGCAACAAGTTTTGCATTTCTGCAGCCACTTCCATCCACGAGATCTCAGCCAATCACAGAGACCAAACGGAGCTCCGGGGGCGGGACGAACGTCGTTAAGGTGGTCTTGTGGAGTCAATGAGATTTTTGGCTTTAAGCTTTCACTCGAAAAGTAATAATCTAAACGAAGTATGAGATTTGAGTTTGATAGAATCTCTCACGTTTTTCTTTGTTAAAAAAATAAAAAGGAATATTTAGCTTTTTTTTTTAAAGCCACCACATATTTTAAGAGAACTTGGAAAAAAATATCTGACTCTCACGTCCCTTAACATGAAAAAAATAACTACACAAGTCGTTGTTTATGATGATTTAAAAATATAGGTAATCAAAAATCCTATAAAGACCTGGATATGCAATATTCAAAAAAAGATTGTATTAAACATATATTATCCACAAATAAAGAGATCAATATGGGTGGTATGGCATACCATCCAGGGTGCCAGCCAGCCTTGGGCAACATGAGCAGTCAGAAAAAAGGCCTTTTTTTAGTTTTACCTCAGGTGAGTTTTATTTTGCTTCTCATGTTCAGTCAATGGGGAATGACTGAACATGACTGAACCCTTGTGTTCTGCACAGGGTTTATTTGGTGTAACATGTTATCTTCCCAACAAGCTGGAAAGGAAGCAGTTTATTGATTCGAACGGAATTTATCAAAATTGGAACAAATGTCACTGTCTGAAAATAGAAATCTATTCAGCACTGACTGTTGATTTTGTAGGGAAACGTTTTAAGCAGAAAACCACATGCTCTGTGAAGCATGGTCTCAGTGGCGTGTGGAAAAAAAAAATCCACCTTAAACAACATTCCAAGTAAATTATGTGAATGATATTGGGCCTCAGTTTCAATAATAAACACACTGTCTTTAAAAAGCACGTTCTGATAAGTTATTTAAGAGGTTAATTAGGGGCAGCTGCACAATTGCTGGGTTATCTGAGGTCAAGTGCTGCCAAATCCCAGGATAAGACATTAAATATTTGTTAAAAGCAAGGAAGACAATGGAACCGCTACTGCAAAGTCAGCACTTGTCCCAAAAATAAATCCAAATCACATGCCACTAACAGTTTAAGTTTCAGTTTGGTGCTGTTCTAGTGTGAATTCAATATTATTTTGCATTGAGCTGCCAAATTCATCAGTGATTAATCTCGCGATCTTTGTATATTATGTTATTTTAAATTCTGACCCCTTGCAAACTAAACTTGTTTATTGTTTTTAAAAGCTGTGTACGTAGGCTTATTTCTGTGTAAACTCTGATTAGCTGAAATAAAGGGAAAGCCTACTTGTGTAAACAGGCCAATTTCATTGATCTCCTTGATTATTTTCTTTGGTGAAAGGAGAGCACCACACAATCCTCTCCCGACTCTGAGTGGGGCGGCGGGTGGGGTGTAAGTTGGTGGCAGTCAGCTCTGAGCCTTTACTGGGGAAGTGGGGGAAGAAAAAAAGAGAGAGAGAGAGAAAGATCAAGGAAGCTTTTATGAAACAGACACAGTGCCACCTAGCGGCAAGTGACACAGAGGATGCAGGTTAATTGACTTAAAATGAAGCATTTGGGAAATAACTAATGGTAACAGAAGGCATAAAATGGAAATTAATCAAGCAGGACATTGTTGTTGTTTCTTTTAGATTTTGTAAAATTATTCTCTTCTCTTCTCTTCTCTTCTCTTCAAATACAAAATAAGTGACACCCAGTGGAATGATAATGACATTTTCCTGTGTTAAAAGACTCTTAATATCACATAAGAAATCGTCCTACTTTCAGGTGGAGCTACATTCTAATAATATTGTTGAAAACGATGGTTTATGTGATTACTAAATATGATTTTAGATACGGCAAAATAAAAATATTCTTCTAAAAACATGCTTCTTTACGTCACCATAGAAATTCAAAATCAGAAAAGATGACAAGCTTCACTTGCGAATCGAAATACTTTCATAACACACAACAATCAGCACCACAAACTATCGGTTTGCAGATGCATACAGTATGTCCAGCTCTGTGCCCAGGAAACAGGCTGCATGCTGCAGCCGAGCCAGAAACCCGTCAGGACTAGACAATGAAATGCACTTCTTCCAGGCAAGAGGACAGAAGCTCAGAGTGAGGAGGCAGGGGCAGACAGTGCTTGTGTTTTGTAAGAGACGTGGAGTAAACTAGCCAGAAAGAGATGGTGGAGGAGGATGGGAGAAGAATGTCAAGTTGCTGGGATGTGCTAAAGGCGAAGGAGTTTTTCCAGTTTGAGTCACACTCTCTCCCTGAGTATCAACTTACTGACAGACTACCTTCAGACCACTAATCCCATGGTTTTCAAGCTGTGGTACTGGTACTACTTGTAGTACTGGGGTCCTCAAAAAAAAAAAAAAAAGTTTGCTGTGGTTTGCTATTTACAAAGAAAACACAAAGTTTATTAAATGTGATATGAAGCTAAAAAGCCGCAAGAAAAACAAAGAAATGGCTGAGTCTTTTTGTTCAAAAATGGTGATTTCTTCAAACAAAAACAACTGAAAAGAGAAGCAACATATGTTGGTTATGCAGCAGGACATTCAGTCACCTTATGAATCACTTATGGCTGGACTGGTTCAAATCATATACTAAACTATAAAAATCAATGAAAATACATTTTAAGATTTTCTACAACAGAGAATAAATGAATGCATAATCAGGTGAAGAATACATTTGTGTAACTGATTTAAACATAAAATAACTAAAATCCTATGCACACAATAACAGCATCCTTATTCAACATTTTGCCTTTTAAGTTGTGAGACCATCTATGAAAAAATAAAAAAAGAGAATTTATATTCCTGTTCTTGCTGAATAAAAGCTCAAAAATATATTCTGTATTCATTATGTTTCTATTCAACAGGAGAAAAATAATAAAGCTGCCTTTCCTGTCGACTGTAAAACTGATAACTCCACAATGAGATTCCTGCTAGCTCCGTCAACAGCGTCTTTTCAAATCCAGAGACACCATGACAGTCCGATGGCACGGTGTCCAGTCCTCCGTTGCCTCCGGTGATGATAAACGCCACCCAGAGTGGTTGTAGCCGAGGCGACTTCATGACAATGGACGGTCTACAGGCTTTCAAGCGCTGTCACATTCCCACTCCTCTCTGCTTTGATTTAGAGCTCAATTTGTCTCAATATTTTACTCAATAGGACAAGGTAGCAGAAGTGGGCGCCCTCTTTTTAGCCTTAATTCGTGGTGTTAAGCTTTTCCTCAGCGAGACATTTATTACCCTGGGTGGGAGGTTGGTGGAGGGGGCAGCGGGGGTGAGGGGGCTGAACGAAGAGACAGTTTCTTCCCTTGTTGGTGGGGCTACAGCGTCCTGTGCAGCTCAGGCAGAGAGAAGCGGGCTCGCTGTGTCCTCTATAGGCCTGTCAGTCAGCTGAGCCATCAGGACTCCCTGGGTCATGGCAGGTTAAGCAGCATCTGTCATCTAGAGAAGCAGCATTGTATTTAAGGGAGAGAGATGCGACAGACCCCCCCCCCCCCCCCCACCCACCCACCCTTTCTCCCCTCCCCGCACCAAACTCACATCACAACAGGAAAGGCTGAGGAGAATCTCAGGAGCTAAATTTGACCCATGCCAGGAGGATGAGGAAACGTTGGTGACATCACTGCCTGCCTCCGAGAGACAGAAATAAACCGTCCTGTCCAAGAAAACCTGCGGCCCCTCCGCGGATCTGGCCCCCCGAGGGGGGACCACACACACATAATAAAACGAAAAAAAAAAAAAAAATAGAGATAAAGCTGTGGGTTTAAGATTCGCCGTGCAACTTTGTTCATAAACTCTAATGCCGAATAGATATGAGCACCTATTTTTATTTCGACTTTAGTCCACGTCTCATCTTTTTGTTAGATTTGGCACAAATTTTCCCTTATTGCAGCAGCAAGTTGGTCGCCGACATTCACAAAATGATTTTAGCTCTAAACACTTTTGGTACGGCGCCTGGATCTCCCGCTGTGTCGAGTCTTGAGCCTCTCCGAGATTTGTCTCATCTATTCATCTGTTGCCGAATCTATTTAAACGACGGGGGCTCACTCCTGACATGTCCCTTCATCTCGTCTCCGAGAGAGACACATGGTTGGATGGATGTAAGCCTACCGCAGACTGCTGCGAGCTGCCACTTAACAGGAGGTGTGTGGGCGAGTCTGCCCATCTCCCCATTTAGAAACAGCATTATTTGTGTGTGCGCTCTCAGTGGCAGAAATGACTGGTTTCCTTGCAGAAAGCCAATGTGACCGTTCCTCCAAAAACAATGACAAAAAAAAAAAAAAAGGGAGCTATCTCAGCCAGCAGACTCACAGCTTTTCCTGCTCTCTAGCACAGATTCCGCTGCTATTGTGCGACTCTTCTGACCTGAGGGTCAGTCAGACTTTTGTCCATAAGGGAGTCAGATAACTGTGCTGATGCTTTGCGAAAACTTTATTGGCACATGGTCCAAAAAAAAAACAAACAAATTTCAGATGGATTTTCTCCTCAAAAGCACCTTTTGATCAGATCTAGATCTTACCAACACCTGAGACCCAAAACAAACATGGAAAGCCAAAACTTTTGCTTGAGACAACATTGCTTGTTGTTTGACCTCTAAGCTAAATATATCTGAGAAAATGTCACAAAAATTCTACAGTGCTGTAAATACCCCTTAATGTGAATTTCCCTTAAACTCTTGAAGTGGATGTACTTTCCTCTCCTCTGAAGGATGTGCTTATTCCTGTTGTTTGCAAACATTTTATATCACTGTTTTCCTTCCACTCAACTTTCCATCTCAAATATGCTTGGATACATTTGTGACCGTGCGCCGGACAATGGTGAAGCCAGTTTTCTTCCCTAGGATTCTTTGGATCTTAAATTACTTCACAGGGTGTGTATAATGTTCAGATTTAGCAAGAAACTGAACTATAGCTGTCAGCAACAATGATCAAAATAAACAAGAATAGTCTTAAAATATTTCACTCTAAAGAAATGACGTACAATTCATTTTTCACATTAAAGTAGTAAAATAAATTAACTTTTCAGGTTGTATTCTTATTTCTTCAAAAATCTGTATTTGAAAATATTAATATTTAGTAATGTATTATGTAAATTCACATGTGGACCATTAAATAAGGGAAGGAATTAAGCATTTACTTCCTCCTCGGCCTTTTCAAAGTTCCTTTTTCCTAAAGTTCCTAAAACCCCTCAATGTTTGTTATAAACTGTGACTGGGTTAGGTTTTTTGATGGCCAATATTCAATATTACACTGTATAGCTTATATATCACCTTTTCAAACGTTGTGGATTTTATGGAAGGATGAATAGTTTCTGGTGTTGTTAAAGAAAGTAAGAAAAACATTAACAGCTACACTTAAAAAAAAAAGTTTTATAGATCAAGTTGTACACAAGTTAATTTGGGGGGTGGAGGGAGCATCATCATCATCTGCTGAATTTTATTCTGGTTAGATGGTCAAGGTTGTAGGTTCTGGGGAAACCACCTTTTAACACAAACAAACAAAAAAACATACAACCCCTGAAAAATTATGACCTTATTTCCACTTTGCCAGAAGAAACCATGAGGAGTCCACTTTTGGGAGAAAAATCTGTACATCAGCTAAAATTACATATTAGAAACTGGGATAAAAATACTGAACAGCTGCAACTTGAATAGGTGGTGTATGAGAAGTAGATAAGCATATAAATATAATAAAACAAGTGGTAGCTTATAGATAGAAGCTGTATGATGATGGCATTCAAGTACAAGTGAATGCTAAAAGGACTAAAAAAAAAAAAATCCATCCACTGTTGGGAAGGACAATACCTTTTAGTGAGAACTTTAAAAGCTTCAATGCTCTTGTTATGTCCCCACAACTTCCCCTAAAAAACAAAAACGTGTAATTTAGAAACAGAATTTATTGATAACTGGATACAATATGCATATCTAATACACAAGATTTCTAGAGAAGAAAAAGGCACGATAGTTCATACATTTACCCCTGATTTTCACAATCTGAATAAAACGGTTTAAAAGCCTGTGATTGTTGTGGATTTCACACATCATGAGATACAGTTCCTTCATCTATGTTCTTATGTCATCTCGACAGCCCATACATTTATGGGACTCTGTCAGAAACCATTCTGATTTAGTTGGAAACGATAGGTACAGCCTACACATCCTCCTATTTTATATATTTATTTATATATATTTTTTGAGATGGTAGCAGTATCTGGTTATCAATATCAGGATCATCTTATATTTGGAAGTGAGAGAAACATCGTCTTAAGGCTCTAAGTCATTTCATGCACCTGAGAAAATTTTATTTTATTACACAGATTGTTATTGACTTTAAGTTTCCTATAATGATTGGAGAACATGTAAACATGACAAATTTGCACTTTTACTCTTTGGACAAAATGAACTTGATGTAACATTGTCAGACAAAAAAAAACAAACAAAAAAACTTGATACACAATTATAGGCTGTTATTTATATTTTAAGAAATAAAGAATAGTTTTGAAAAGTTATAATTTAAGACTGTAACATACAACTACAACATAAAACTCAGCAAGGATGAAATGAGTAAACCAAGTATATTTTATGTGTGTAACAACAAAAGTGGGCTTATTCCACATGTTTTAAAGAGAAAACATGATGAACATTAATCAGATGGCAAATCAGTTCAACATTGATGTGTAAATCTGCTGCATTTGGTGTAACAAAGTACAGAGGTTGCTTTTTTTTTTCTTCTTTCTTTTAGCATGTCGAAGGCACTGCAGTTGCTTAGCTGCAACGGCACGCAAACATGCAGGAGTAGAGATTAATCACAAATACTGTCACTCATAAAAGCTCTATCTGCTAAGATTTACTCCCAGGAAGCAGCAGCAGCAGCTCATGGCTAATGGTAATCCTTGGGCATCAGGAAAGCTGCCAGTTAGAGAAGAGGGAGGTAGCTGGCGCTAGCTGGCAGAGCTGTGAGAGGTGTAAAATATAGAAAAGGTTTAGCCGAGCGCTGCGTGGTGCTGGTGTCGACTGGGCACTAATGCAGCAACCGTGAACCTGTAAACACGACCGGATTGAAGCCGGAGAAGAAAGTGTGGTTAAAAAAAAATCTCTCCTCAGAAAACCAGATGAGCATGGCTGGCCTTTGGAGGTGGGCTGGTTCAACGCAGCAAAGTTTGGCTGGAGGGGTGTAGCACCATCTGCGGCTGCTTTTCAGTGCACTTTTTTCCCCTCTAGAGACATCTGTTAAGGAGGTGAATGCTGCACCGCGTTATGTACGAATGTCTTCAGAACAGCGAGGACGGGTTAGGTGTGGGAGGAGGAGGGGCTGCAGGAAGCCGCCAACATCCTTTAGGTGAACGAGCCTGTGTGGATCTGCCCAGCTTTGGCTTGTAACAGATAAGTCAGTGCAAAGGTATCCACAGCTGTGCCTGTTCACACACCTTAAGAGTGAATTCACACGTTTATCCTCAGGTTCTGATGAGTGCGTGTGTGTTTTTTCCACCAAGTCTGAACAGGAGAGACAGTGAACACTTGCACAGGCATGATTGTCAGTGATAAAAAGATGCAGTGATTCAGTTAAGGTGGGGTGGGGGCAGAGGAGGGGGAGTTGGGCATGAGCGCCAAGGGTGTTAGTAATCACTTAATGGAGGCTGTGGCAGGAAGGAACATGAGTTTGACGAACCGGGAGCTTTCAGGTAAGACAGCACAGGGTCACACATGACATCGCTTCCGCAGGAATGTGAAAAATTTATATAAAATACAAAAAAGGAAAGATTTGGTCCTTTTACTGTGGTACCCAGATTAGTAATTTGCATTTGTATTATTCTATATAACACATACCTTCTCTCATTTTTTAAAAGTCTCGTTTACATGATGATGATAAAATTTTTTTACCAGAGTGCCATCAGGAAAGATCATGTTGGTCTCTGGAAGAAAAAAAACCAATCCTCACTGGACAGAACGTCTATGATTGGGGTCAAGTCAGGGGATCTGCACTATTGATTGCAGGTAGCTGTGCTCCTTCCTCCACAGCCAAAATCAGTTAAGGTAAAAAGTGGCAAACAAAGGAGCATTCTTAGCAGACAGCATCACACATGGTGGCCATTTTTAATCCGGTTGTTTTTCAGTGGTCTGCAGCGCTGGTTCCTCGTACGTCACCCTTTTTGCGAAGCTGTGGGGAAAAGGAAAGAGACGCAAGAAAAGAGGTTAGATGTACATGAAACCGGCGAGGTATTGAAATCTCTGGGTCGCTTTTTGCAATCAAGGTGTACGAAGTTTTCTGAACTATTGAAGCAAAGGAAGGATTTTCTCCTGGTTCGGCTGTGACTGGAAATCAGCAGCTCAAATACAGAACAAGTTAATTATAGGCCTGCTCCTGAGTTTTTTTAGTAATCAATTTCCTATTAATTATTCATACGATAAATTGATTAACTGGATAAAAACAAAATTGCCACATTTGACGGGGGTTTTCATTTTACAATCACGAATACTTCTAAAGTGTGAAATGCTCAGCCCCTTCTATTTGATCTATCATTAATACTGAAATGTTGATTTTTTTTTTTCTACTAACCAATTTTTAATTAGACAGCAAAGGGACTTAATAGATTTATTTTATTTTTTTACAAAGTTTGAACCGGCTTTCAGCAAAGGTCTTTTTATAAATCTGTATACTAGAGTTAATGATTAATCAACTACTAAATTAGTTGATTCATCGTGATTAAAACAATCATTTCAGCCCTAGTTACATGAATCAAAAACTTGGTGCACTTGGTTGTTTTAATAATAAGTATCAAATAAAAGGTCAGACACCATATGCATTGAATAATTAATTAGTATAATTTATACCTACGCCCCTGCCTACTGATGAAAGTTTCAAGGTAGACTTGTTTTTAATTCATTACATACATCTAGAGGTTTTAGTACGTTCTACAAAAACCAATAAAATGCAACAAATTGCTTTCTGTGAGCTGAAACTTGGCCTTCCTCAACACTACGCTCCAACAATACTTATCAATCCTCCTGTTTGTCTTCAAGGTAGATAAAAGCATCCCTTTCAAATGCTCCCACCCCCAGGCTGATGGCTTTGGAAAGTCAATTAGTGTTGGAATCTGATAGCCCAAAAGCTCAAATGAAACGGTTCAAACTAACATTGGCTCTAAACAGGGGAAAAGACAGATCTGATGAAATAGCAGGAGGATTTACCCTCCCATTTCGCCATCTTTTTTCCCCTCGCTTCCTCCGAGTCTCTCAATCACAGGCCGGAATCCTTCTCAACAGCAGAATTCTATTTGTATGTTAATGAGGGAAAAGGGAGCCACCTCGAAGCATCACACCTCATCCCCCTCTCAAGCCGCCCTATTCTGCACCGACTGCGCCACACGAAGAGCAATTCTTCTGCATTGTCTCTCAGATGCAGCCTCTGTCATGATGATATTCTTGGGAAATTTTAAAGTGCAGCGATTGGCGTCGCACATCATCCAGTACAGTTCAACTGCGACCCTGCTAACCCTGGAGCTCAGAGGCTCAGGACTGGACTGGCCCTCCTCACCACAGCCCTCTTTGATGGCACCCGCCCGTTTACTTGCTCCAGTGGAAAATGGGAAACACATGGCGAACTGGCCGACATGTTCTGAAGGGGTGGGGGGCGCGGTGCGGAGGCAAAGCACAAAATGCAGCATGTTGGTAGTAGGCCAGGAATGTTTGAAACTGGCCCACTTTGGCCAGTCTAGTCCAGATTCCTCACTTGTTCTCCTTGTAAGGCCAAAAACTCCCAAAATGATATTTGGGAGCAAACCAGCAGAAAAGGTTGAAAAAATGGTGAGCTACAACCTGTTGCAGATTATTTTAAAGAAAAACTATGTTCTCGTCTGAGCTGTACTCTCTTGTTTGGATGCTCACAGCTGTAGGTTCTGACACAACATGTCTGCTGGTTTTGAAAGGTATAAAAAATTGAGAAATGTCAAGAGGAACCCAAGACAGTATTGGGGTGCTATTTAGACTACTCTAAATAGTACCCTCCTGCTACATATAGCAGAAGACTCTAGAATAAAACAAGGTTACCATAAGGTTGTCTGGGGGTTTCATCTGAAATGACAAAAATTATTTTATAGAAAGCATTGCAGGTGATTTTAAAGTGACATTAAAAAGAAAAAAAAAAAGATTTAAAACAGTGCAACACCCAGGACAGCCTGTTCCAGAGCAACTAGCTCCTGTCACAGAGGCTGCAGTGCATCAACAGTTTGTACACCATGGTTTGCCGAAGCCAGCCCAGTGGAAAAACCCGTTAAGAGACTTCCCAGCACCCAAAACAACTTACACAGCAACACACAGACCTAAACCTGGCCTGCTACTCCTCTGAACCCGTTGTACCTACTGAACCCTTGTTACGCATCTGGATGGAAATAAAAGATAGTAAATCATAAGAGGAAGTAATTAAGAACCCCATGATATGTAATTAGAATGCTGAGAAGACTATATTAAAATAAAGTTCTTTTTTAGTTATGGTAATATGTCACAAAGCAACTGTTGTCTGACATAACCTTTTAAAAGGTACACTAAGGAGTTTTTCCTGTCTGCAGAGCTTTCCATATTTACTTGCACTTGTTAAAGTTAACATTTCTGCTAAGTATTTACCTTATCTAATGTTTTACAGGACTAGAAAGTCATACTTCAATAATCTTAAGTATTGAAGTATGACTTCAATGGCAAAACAATTTAGTGATGGGCAAAATTGTTGCCCAATTTTGCCCATCACTAAATTGTTTTGCCCTAGTTTAGATACTCAAACCTTTGCCTTCAAAAAGGTTTTCTGCAGTACTGAAAATACTACAAGTAGATCTTGAAAATATACAATATCATGAAAAGGTTCATGATATTGTTGCTCATTTCAGAAAGTCAAACGTTCTTAAATAGAATCATCAGTGAAATGTTCCAATTCTTTATTTTTAGTAATTTTGACAATTACAGATAATGAAAACCCAGAATTCAGAAGCAATACTAAAAATTACATTTTCAACAGAAATATGAGCTGCTTGAAAATTATGTTAATTTCTATGCACTCAATACTGGCTTAGGCCTGCTTTTGCATGACTTACTGCATCAATGCGGTAAATCATCACCCTGCAGCCATACAAGGTTGCCCTTAAGGCAACCTTGCATTTAGGGTTGAACTTAAACTTTTACACAATTCATGACGTTTCTAAGTTGTACTGGAATAGACCATAAATGATTGTCTTCACATAGAGGTTAAAATTTCAGTTTAAAAGATTAAATAATTTGAAAGCTTTTTACACATCTTTACCAGAAATAGTAAATGTTGGGGCATTGCATGTCTGTATCACAACATCATCCTCCTATTTTATTGTGATGCCATAAAAGTTATCCATAAGCACAATTTTCCTCAGCTACTGGCACCGATTACACACATACCTCTTCGAGCTCCTTTTGAGTCTCCACCTCCATTCGACGGATATCGTCCATGTTCAGGTCCACCCACTTATCAATCCAACAGAAGAGCTGGCGATGGAAGTTCGTGAAGATCCGTTTCTCTTGCTGAACGAATGCAAAGCAATATTAGTAATTAATTAGAAATATTAATATTGATAATCACAAATGTAAATAAACATTCATGCCAACAATGAACACATCCTTTTGTGTTTTTCTGACATGAATCACATTTGAGAAAACTTCCCTTTAAAAAAATAAAAAGGAAGAAATGGAAGTCAAACATTACAGTAGCAAACAGGAGAGAACCGTTGCACTTCTGCAACTCAGTATGACCCCAAATATGCCCTGCTGTGTGATAAGTGTGTAAACAAAACTAACCACTAACCTCCTGGATGAAGTTCTCCACTTTGGTTTGAAGCCCCCACCACTTAAACTTGACTGTGACTAGTTTGTAGGCACACATCTTTGGGCAGTCAGTTGTTCTCGCCAGTTCTTGCTGTCGGGAAAGTATGCGTTTAAAAAAAAAAAAAAAAGACTGGAACCATTGCTTTTCATAAAGTATCAAAACTACATAAAGGCAACAGAAAACTTGACACAAACTTATAACAGAATACAGTTTCAGACTCATCTCGGATGCGTGCAAAGCTAAAAGTCATTAATACATAATGCTTTGGGTTTGGAGCTTGCTGAAATAATTATCAATATGAAGTTGTGCTGTGCAGATAAAAGTGACCTAATCTACAACACACTTTCTAAATTCATCCATCCCTGCTTGCAATGTGCCTCCCTCTGAAGAAGAGAAGACGAGGAGGAGGGAGGAGGGGTAGAGGCACAGCAAAGTGGATAAACTCCAGATGAAGGGACCATTTCCCAGCTTCTGCCCTGACAGCGACACCGCTCCCGACAGGCGTGCCTTTGTGGCCATAGAAGGCAGATAAAACGGTGCTCATAAAGCGATAAGGGCGTCGCGGTGCAAAGACGGCTACATTATTAACACCTAGGACCTGCTCACCCCCCTTCCCTCCAGCCCCCCCAGAACACACACTCTCCCTCCGAGAACACCTGTTTAATTAATCACTTCATTCCGGCTCAGCGTTCCAAGAGGAAAATGCCACAGACCCCCCTCAATCGCGCACCATCCCGCTGCCGTTTGATGCCGCGATCATGAAGGAGCGGCGAAATGAGAAACATTTCTAAATTTGCAGTGGGTTTAGAAAAGTTGTCATCGCTAAAGGAGAACTTCACATGAAACGGATTCTACATCAAAACACTTACGGTGACATTTCTTCTCTCCCTCTCTGTGCCCCACTCAAAGGAGCACAAGTTTTCAGAAATACAAAGGGGTGCCGATATGCAAGCATGTGTGCATGCAGAGATAGACAAGAGTTTTATTGCTCTGAGAAGCTGGCAAAAATTGTGCTTCTGTTGTCACATAACTACTTTTTTTTCCTCCCCATTCCCTCCCCAACCTTTTTAATAAAACACTTTTTCCGTGTCCACAGCGAATGGAAGAGTGATCTAATTAAAAAAAAAACAAAATAAAAGTTACGCCTCTTTATTCTCACTTTTTAAAGCAGTTAGGCTGTCTTTGTTCTGTAAAAATTCTTGCAGCAGAGTTAAGTTTCCCCATGGTGAACTTTAAGGGCTCGACTGCAGAACAGTGCGCTCTAAAAGGGAATGCAACCAGTCTGGGAGGCTACAAGGTTTCTGACTATAAAATACCTTTTAATCAAAAGTGGCAGCTTTCAAACCGAACTCTCAAATTTAGAATCAATGTCCATGAAGTGACTCTTCCATCATCTTCACATTGACTTTGTGCCACAGAAGGATTCAAATCCAAAGATGAGGATATTTATCCAAGACTTGAAATGTCAATTAATTAACAGACATAATGTATTTTCAAGCAGCCAAGTACTTTAATTTTCTTCAATGTATAATCGTTCTCAATCATTACTGGCAGCACTGCTGGAAGGCTGACACTTTGGCAAATCATTATTTACAAAGTTATCCAATTAGGTACGTCTAGAAAAGGTAATACAGATTCTTTGGAATTACCATTTGAAGCCGTCAGCCGCAATCTATTAATAAAAACACTGCTAATTTATTTGGCTTCTGTGCCATTAGAAAACCTGCTGCAAGATTATTTTAACATATTGCTGCTAACCCACACACACGATGCAGTGCCCATATAATTACTGTTTTCACAAAAAATTTACGTTTTATTTTAGACAGATGTTTTTGTTTTTATTATAATTATCATAAAGTCTCGCCACTCAGCCTGAAGCCTCCTATGGGGCCTCATACAGACTCGACAACTGCCTGTCAAACGTCTGGAGCTTTGCTGAGCAGCAGTCTCTCCTGTGTTTTTGGCGCTTAATTTGAATTCATAGTGGAAGAAAGGGGAGAAAAAAAAAGGAGCTGTTGCTCCAATCTCACCGTAACGTTGCCATCTATAAATATAGCTACAGCACCTTACAAAAATATTCACACCCCATGAATCTTCACATTTCATCATGTTAGAAAACAAATTTTAATATATTGTAGGCACTATGGAGTTGAGCATAACTGTGAAGTGGAAGTAAAATTATACGTTTCTCAAAGTCTGCCACATTTGAGAAGTACTGCGTTTGCATCCAGCTCCCCTGAGTCAATGTTAGAACTCCTTTCATTTAAAGTATAGCCACAAGCTCAGCTTAAACTCAATTAGACTAGATGCAGAGCAGAGAAAACTCGAGTTTTCTAACAGATGACTTTGCTGTGATCTGATGAACTATTGAGTCTTTGGATGCCCTGAAACATTTTCCTGCTGAAATGTGATCCATTGTCTCAGTTAAACATTTTTTTGTATCATCCAATAGTTTTTATTTGAGTATTGCATTCCTACAGCATGATGCTGCCACCACCATGTTACACTGTGAAGACTGTTTTCACACTGAGCCGCAGCGCTGCCCTTGATTAACATGCCCTTTGTTCTTATGACCGTAGTGGAAAGTCCTGCCATGGTAGGTTTGCATTTCTGTCGTTCTTTCCATGTTGCGATGGAAAGAATGGAGCGCAGTGAGGTTTAAAGTCAAGAAATTGTAAGAATTGTTTCAAACTTCTCCACAATCTTATCCCTGGCCTGACAACTCTGTTCACTGGTCTTCGTGAAGCAGTTCTTTTCCCTTTAAATGTTCATTGACAAACCACTTAGGTGACCTCAAATGGCAGCTGGTTGCACTGATTTTTATGTAGAGCCATCAGAAACAAAGAGGCCGACGACAAACCACTTAGATTTTATTTGAAGAAAAAAAAAAAAAAAAAACAATAATAATAACCGTGTTTCATTTTCCAAGCCCTTATCTAATTAGGCACTACTTTGCATTAGTCTACCACAAAAAAATCTCGACACAGTAAATAAGCAAAGGTTGAAGAGTTACGAATGCTCACAAGAAACTATACATTGAAACATGTAGCAACATTTAAAGAGCTTTCTGTCTGCATGTCACGTTCTGTTCAGTTTCGTTCTAACATACCAACCTTATGTACAAAAGTCTCATGTTGTACATGAAAACATTTTCTTACTTCTCATCTACTTAATATCTCCTAAAAATACATTTTCAGTGAAATAGAGGGACTGAACCCGATTCAGAGTTGGTACCCGTTACCTAGAACATAAGAGCTGTTTCAAAGGATATAATCTAACTTCCACTTAATTTCGTCTACAAAGTGCTATTCGCTGTAGCTAACCAAAGTCATGTATTAGTCCCTAAATGTGTTACTGATCTCTGGTATACTCTGCCAAGTCAAGCTTACAGCAATGTTTATTTTCTGTGGGTGTATGGAGAGTGAAAATAACATTTAATTAAGGAATAAAATCTAATTAGTAAACTAAATAATTATAAAAATGTTTCAATGGTTGACAGGAAAGAGCACAGGGAAAAAAGTAATAAGACAGTAGGAGTAACTTTAAAATGAGATGAGAAATTAGTACAATAATGAAAAGAGACTGTAGTTTACAGAGCTGCAGCCAATATTACAGCATGCCTTCTGGGTATGCTGAGGCCAAGGTATAAGGCTCAAGTTCAGCTGGATAGTTTGCCAAGTTGGATTTAGGTCTGGACTGTGAGCAAAAATAAGCTTTGATTGAAACCACTCCTCTGTATGCTTTAGGGTTGCAGTAATGTTGGAAAGTAAAACCCACCAGGATTGACCAGTATTTAGCTCCACACGTCGTCCTAGTGACTCTCCGTCCTGCCTCTGCTAAACAAAAGCATTTCCACAGCGTGATGCTATGTCACCAAATGTCATGGCTTGGCAGGTGTACAGCTTTGCGTTAGTCTTTCCATACTGACATGACAAGTTTGGAAAACTGTTTCGTAACGTACGTTTATCTTACATTTTCCCACAACTTTAGCCACCATTTCTTTACTGGGTTCACTGATTTTCATGAAGCCGTTTATTCGCAAATAAACAACATCTAAAGCTCAGGAGAGCGGTGTATAAATAAAATAACAGGTAAACACCACAGATTAAGCGACTTCTGAAGGCAATTTTTTGCACTATTTCAGGGTAGAAGAGTCAAAGGACTTGACTACAAATAAAATGCACAGCGCACTTTTCAGATTTTTGTTGGCAAAATATTTATGAATCATTTTCCGTCCCCTTCACAATTATGCATAACTTTGTTTTCCTCTTTCCCACAAACTCCCAGTAAAACACAGTCAAGTATTGTATTGCAATTTGCTAAAATGTGAAGACGT
This sequence comes from Xiphophorus couchianus, assembly GCF_001444195.1. Classification (NCBI taxonomy): domain Eukaryota; kingdom Metazoa; phylum Chordata; class Actinopteri; order Cyprinodontiformes; family Poeciliidae; genus Xiphophorus; species Xiphophorus couchianus. The sequence goes on from NC_040239.1 coordinate 22,728,885, forward strand.
TCAAGCGGTGTGAATGCTCTCGCAAGGGTGATTTGAGTTTGAGCATCCTACAGTATTATTACCTGCCAGTTTGGCTCCAGAGGTCCTCTGCCTGTTTTCACAGACTTGAACGTGGCTGGATCTTCATCAGGCTTGTAGTCCTATGGAAAGATTTTTACTTTTCAACAATTAATGCATGGCAACCCCCCGACCCAAAAAAACAACTTTTACAAACATAACCTTATGTTGTGTATTACAAGTTGATGACAGTTATGCACAATTAAAAAAGGCATTAGAAAAGCAATTAGTGTTTTTTGTACAAACAAAAACATAAAAAATAACCCAAAATTTAAAGCACATTCAGATATAGCATTAGTATACATCAATATGAGTGACTTCCGGTGGTTCCTAAGGAGTATCGAGTGACTGACACGCTTTGCCCTCAATTTGGTAAAATGATCTCATAGTAAAACTTTCGCTAATGTACCACATGTGCCCCGCTCACTACTGAATGTGGTTCAATAGAAAAGAATGGGATGCATCAGAAAATACATAAAGAGAAACACAGTGCACATATAAAACATTAGCATAACTAACATGACAAAACTGACGTCATTAAATACAAGAAAATGTGTACATAAAATGGAATGGCTTTCAGATTATCAACAGCTCAAGGGCCCAGTAATTTTAAATAAATCATGATACGCCTGCAGCGAAAAGATTCTTTTTCAGGGTTACTGGCCAACAGAAGGATGTCAAGCGGAGAGAGAAATGGAAACACGCCTGCCTGACAGTGCTGCACACACGCAGTCACAATAATCTGCTTGTTTTAATGCTCAGAGCTCCATCGCTATAACAATACACAGCAGTACTAATGAGGTCTGTGAATCGATGTGCCGTGGCACACGGAGAGGAGCTACTTCTTAAGTAAAAGAGTGTGCTTCGCCATGCGGGTGTGTGTGTGTGTGTGTGTGTCTGGAGTTCCGGTGCACACTGCACAGTGAGCTTTAATTACGCTAACAAACTCATCTGTGCTGGCGGTACGCCCCAGGCCCTGCAGTCATGCCCGAGGCTGAGGGCTGATAGGGCCCTGAGACACAACACACTCCTTCAGCAAGGCAAACACGTCCGCCTCATTAACTACCCACAGCAAACAAACATGTACACACACAGCAACCAATGTTCCTTGCTCAAGTAGCAACACATTTAATTGCACACGCAGATAGCAGCACAGAAATGAGGCAATGGGATGTCAGATATAAGCAATAATGTGCAATATCTTCAAATAAGATTTCAGAAAGCGCAAAAAAAAAAAAGAAATCTAAATTTACTCTTTGTATTTCAAAACTATTTAACACCTCGGAGCAACCCAAAAAGTTGCTGGTACTCATTTCCATTGCAAACCCCCAAAATGTGAGAGGATCATCTTGAGAGTTTGTTAATAATCAACAAGCAGAAAGAATAGTTTGCCATCAGAGATCAATCACTTTCATCAAGCAGGAATGTCAAAACATTCTGGTTTACATCACTGAACAGTGGGGGGTTTCAAAGTAATGATGATTTTTAAAGTAAAAACCGGGTTTTTCTATTATTCATACTTCGCAGGGCAAGAGACTTGTTTCTTGAAGAATAAGTTTCAAAATTAAAAAAACAATAGCAGGATTTGTTGAAAAGTCATTAAATTTATCAATCCTTAATGAATGTTAATACAAGTTTATTTTGGAAATATTAAGATTTTTGGTCTCCAGTTCTTTATGGCATTAACTGTTCTGGGGATTAACCTGATTTGTCCCATTATACTTCCAGTTTTTCAGACACAAATTCAGCTTTAAAGTTTTACTAATTGGAAGAGAAACAGAGAAGGCAAAGTCCTGATGTCAAAATATTTTAGTCAAAGCCCACAATGCAGCAGTAAAACTTCGATTGAACATTCTCTGGAAATTATACAGTGCTCAGATTTTTGCACTGTATGCAAAAATCTGTTTTTTGTTTTGACCCGTTTGTTTCAGATCAAAACAAACACAAAATAGATAAAGATAATTTAGTAAATTCAAAAAGTGGTTTTCATCTAATGACAAGAAAAAACAGATGTTCAAAACAACCCTTCCTATAAGTAACATCCCTTGAACAAAATATCTGTGCCAAGCTTGCAACCACAGCCAGCAGGAAGCTGTGATTTTCGCATTGTTTCGACTAGGCCACATCAGAATCTTTTTTGTCACCAGTAACACAAAAGTGGAGTTACTGGTGAACGTCAGACTGCTATCCTGCTGCAGAACTCAAATGAGCTTGAGGTTAAAAGCTGATGGCAGGAAACTCTAGAAGAACAATTCATGGTTTATTCAATCACACCAAGTCATGCAGGTACTCCGATGTCGTTTTGTTTGCTGCAAGTTGGCTCAATTTTGACGCGCAAGACGTAACCGGTAAAATCCGGTTTAGGATTTTCAAAATAAAACACCCAGAAGTAGTTCATTATTTCTTGCGCGGCCCGGTGGTTGGGGACCACTGCTCTAGATTCTTTGATATTTGTATGAGGGAAAAGTGTGTCTCCTGATTTTCCTGCTGAATTATGAGTACTGGCGCTAACTGACGCAAGAGAAGCCTGCAGTGCTGTAGATGATGTTCTGGATTCTTTTTTGGCCTCCTGGATGAGTCGTCATTGCATCTGGTAGCGATACTGATAAGTCAGCTGTCGTTCCCCACAGCTGCATATACATGACGTCTGTTTTTGGCATGCTTCATGTTGCTAGACAGGTTCTGCTTGATTCTACAGTTCAGAAAGTAAAAACAGTCCATGCAATGGCTGGTAAAATTCCAAATATGTAATAAAGTACAGTTACTAAATTATCTAGGAGTTATTGCTTCTTTGCATTTAAAGTTTGGTGAAAATGAAATGTTAAATTTGTGACAAAAAAAAGAAGAAAAAGCAAAAATTTGAAAGGGGCCAAAAGTTCTTCACATGAACATCTGACTTCAAAAGTGGAAATTCCTTACACCGTATCAAAAAAAAAAGAGAAAGGTTTCATCTTAAAAAGCTCAGTTTCATATTTTTTATTAACTGTACACTTTGATTTTCAACTGTTTAAAAATAGAACTATAATTTCCTACACATGAGCCGCTAGCCATCAAGATGCACTTGGGTGCAAACTGTTCTTGTGGGTTTGCAGATGTCTTTTCCTGTTAAATAGAAAGTCTCTACCTCAGTGTTGCAGCAACCGCTTGCATGTAAAGGTTTGATGCAATAAGTCAGTTTCCTGAGCAAGACAACTTCCCTTTTCATAAACAATAATCCTCTGGAAATGAACCTATTTTGGACTGAATCCAACCGAAACATCACTGACAGCCAGACTCCTCTCAGCTGGAATAACATGAGATTGAGATCAACTCGTTTGAATTAAATTGTGATTGAATAAAATTGCACTGAACTTAGTTGTAGGCAAATCAATTTGCCATCGACTTATTCTATAGCACACCAAGATTACTTTTTGTGATCAGACAATACATGGACAAATAAGAAACTAAATCAACTAAGTTTTGAGGAGACTTCCACAATTCAAACATAGGTTTTAAAAACATGATTAGTTTAAATTTCTATAAAAAAAACAAAACATAGACCTGCTGTGTTTTCATTTAACACAACATCTAAACTCAGCCCACCATGTTACTACAGTAACATTCATTTATGCTAAAAGTGTAATAACCACACTTGTCCACATGGAGGCACCCAATCATAATAAAGCATGCATCAGATTTGTACCCATTTTTTTCTACTTACAGCAGCAGACACTTGACTTCTGTCTGCAATGTCAATGGGCACAACAGCAACATTCTGCCATATTGAGGGTTCGAGTTTATGCACCTGTTAAACAAAAAAAAAAGTAAAAGAAATTTCAGTGTCATCAGTCATAATTAGCATTTTCTCAGTTTGCTTTCTATGTAAGACGTTCTGAGATGATGTATAAATTAATTTAAAAACATTTGGTAGAACTAACATTTTCTTGTGTTCCCATGTCCGGTTTGTGCCAGGTCTCAATCTTAATGAAGAAACTGTCTTTCATATATTCATTCTGGAAAGAAGAAAGAAAAGAAAAAGTGCATTAAGAAGAATATACAGTAAACTGAAGTACCTTACACTTAGCTTGGAGTATTTAAAAATGTTAATTTGAAAATACATACCGTCACAACTGTATCAAGGTTATTCATGAGGGGGGGGATGGAAGAAAGGGAAAAGTATTTATTTACATGTCAACATGCTAATACTGATATGACAAAAACTACAATAAATTGGAGTGAGGAGGGTTTTTGGACAACGCAAACTGAAGTGAAGTAAAGAGGGGAACTCACCGGTTCTGCAGTAGGGGTAGGCATTCCAAGCTTTTTCATGGAATACCAAGGAGCCTTCAGGAGCTATGAGCCTGACAAAACCTGGGACTTTACTGTAGCATGGGGGAGGACAGGAACAGACAGGGAAGAGGAGAGGAAAAGAGCAATTCAGGTTTCACGGGGGTCTACTGTACAGCAAAGACAGCAGGAACAGCTTCACAGATGAAGCAACACTGCCACCACCTGGTAGCACCGCTCTATTACATCACAAAGATTATAGAAGCCAAGGAATCTGTTCAAAAACATAAAGGCACATACCTGTTTAGATGGTAAATTTTGTGTGTATATTGTCCTCTCTCTCCATCGTTCTCATATGGTTCATTCTTGAGCACTTCTATACCTTCACCACCACCAGTTTCATTTTTACTTGCTTCCGCCACAGAAAAGAGCTGACCGACTTGATACTGAAAAACAAATATTCATTTTACCAAAAGGAAATTTCTGATCAACACAGTACTACTTTCCCCAAGATGTATGTTACTGCATAATGTCTACCATTTACGGTGTATAAAATTGATTATTTTTAGTATGGAATAACAAAAGTTTAACAAAGCGCTGGAAGCTGTACTGAAATCTTTTCTTTTTGTTCCATTCTACAAAATTTCCTGAACTACTCGTTTAATGCCATGAATATCATTAAAAATTAAAAAAAAAAACTAGTCTAAGTTTCCTAGTGAGTAGTTTACACATATCAAAAAGTAACTTACCTCCTCAATGCTACAGGGCAAGACCACTCGGCTGCAAATGAGAAGAAAATAAATATAAAATGGGATGAGACTGCCAAAGTATTACTTTATTTTCTGTTCAGTATTCTGTACTTCTGCTTTAGACATAATTCTAGGTCATTACATCAGTAGAGTAGAACAAGGTCAATATCAGGGAAAAGGAAAAACAACACGTTTTGCTGGCCCATACAGTGGCGTAGCAAACTTTGTCAAAGTGTGGGTCATGCGAGTCGACTGGAACAGTGATTGTGGCTTTCAATGCACGCGCACCAGACAGTACTTTGAAGTGTTTTTGGGAGCTGTACACACCGACGGCAGCAACATTCATGAATCAAAAGAACAGCTTTCCTGATAAGTTTTATCAACAAACGATTGACTGGCTGTACTAGGACACAGATGAAAACCAGCTACAGTAGAAAGGGTTACTGCTGTGTACTTGCTTATGGCGGAGAGGTTGGAGTCTGATTGAGTGAGTTAACAAGTTTAATTTATACAATTAATACAATTAATAAGCTGAGGATAGGAGGGCTTCTTAAAGATGAATTCAAATTTAGTTCAAAAATAATTTATTGATCCCAAAGGGAAATTAAATGTTGTTGTGACTCATTAATTCAGATTCTTCCAATGACCTGAAAAAAAACGTCTGAAAGCCAAAAATACTTGCTAGTTGGTAGGTGATCAAGTACTTATATCATTCAATAAAATGGGGATTATGATTAAAAACAAAAGAAAAAATACTAGCAAAAAAAATTTATATAAAGTTTTTTTTTGTCTCAGTCGAGGTATGCCTCAACAAATTACAGACCACTTCATTCTTTGGAAGTTGTGATACTTGGAAACAAAAAAGGAAAATCGGCAGTGTATTGAATACTTCAATTCCCCCCAAATTTTTTGAAATATCTTGCTAAAAGCTGTGTTTCTTGTGAAACAGCATTTTGTTAAGTTTGTGAAAGTTCAGTAACAGTAAATGTGGACATTTTGGCAATTGATTTATTGAATCATTTTTCCATCACTCTATGACTGAACACTTTTTGGGTTAAAAAGATTAGATTGAAAAGAGTGGAATTTAAGAAAAAGATGGAAAAAGGGGGGCAAATAAACAGAAAAATAATAAAATTGATCTTATGGGGCAATGAGGAAACTCATCAAGGTCACACTTTCTAAAAGGGGCAGGGAAAAAAGGGCAAGAAAAAATAAATAAAAGGTGAGCCAGTCCTTGCCAGGTCTGCACTCTGATGACTACAGCAAGAACAGACACTCGTCACTGGCATTAAGTGGAAGAGTCAAGTACTTTAAAAGACAAAAAGACACACAGGAAAGCTTAATTTGAAGTTCTTCAAGACAAAGAGCTAGGCCTGTCGCGATAAACGATAAATCAATTAATCTTTGATAAATTAAAACTATTGACGTCATTTTAATTATCGGCATTATCGTCTCTTCCGACCTTTTTTCTCTTTCAGTTAATGACACTGAATGAAAAAAGGCTCAACTCCGGTGCTCTCCACTGACTCCCCCCTTCCTCATTTCCTTAGTGTAAAGCCCAGCGCACACAACAGGATCTTAGAACTGTTGGCCGATTGTCGGCCCATTTTTAAAACCTGACAGACCACAAACAGAAATCCTAGGTATAACTGTTTGATCGGGTTCGTTCCTGGCTTGTGGTGTCCAACAGTGGGCACAAAATAATGGCTACAAGTCCAGTTAACTAATTTTAAAACCAGGTATTAATCAATGCATTACTACAATCTACCTGCAATGCATGTGGCTAGTGTCAGTGTAAAGTCCTGACTGAATGAAAATCATTAGAACCTATTTATGTCACGTTAACGAAGAACAGCTGAAAAGTTACCGGGTTTATCAACTGCTGTAGCAATTTGGCTCCAACTCCTCCCCTTGTCATTTCTATATTCTTTGCATGTTGAATAAACATTAATGTTGTTTCCACATATCATCTCCAATGTCCACTGGACTTGCTGTGTCAGCTGTTTGGGATTCCCCTCTGTAATTTCCCCTCAGAAAGCATGGAGGGAATCCCTGCTTTCTGATTGGCTACCTGTCGCATTCAACAGGTGTAGTTAAAGCTCCCAGTCGGGGAAAACCCTGATTTAGATCAGAGCGGCAAGATCTACCATAACACACCACACAATCTTAGAATGACCAACTTTCTAAGATTGTCATAAGGGGAAAAATAGCAGCAAAAAATGGTGTAGTGTGAACTATTGCATCAGGTAGTCGATGTGCCCATTTTCTCTATTTAAATCTAATTATTACTGAAGGGCAACATAATATACAGACTTCATAATCTGCACTCTTTTGGTTGAATGCAGTATTTATTTCCACTTTGGCTTTATGTTGTTTAGTTGGTTTTTTTCAAGTGCGTTTTTTGTTAATGGAGACTGAGAATCCATTTTATTTTCGTTTTTGGTTGTTTTGTTTATTTTGTTCATCAGTTCCAGTGTTAAGTGTTCTTTTGAAAATAAAGTGTATCTATCTTTGGCAAAAAATCGCATGCATTATCACGTCATTTCCATTAAATCAGTGTAAAAAGGTCTTCAAACAATATTATCATTTATCGCAAAAGTTTTTGAGACAATTACTCACTCAGCAAAATTTGTTATCGTGACAGGCCTACAAAGAGCAAATATGTTTATTCTTGTTTTATAGCAGAGGTAAATTTAAAATACCTAAATAGAACAGAAATAATTTCTCAACTTAAACCAAATCATATATTGCAATGTTTTGTTCAAATTTAAATAGAGCTTGTAGTATGCAATACATCATTACATCACTGAAACTAGAAAGCAAGATGTTCCTTCTCCCCAACCAAGTGGAGAGAATTTTTTTTTAAAACAACACAAGGAAGGGGAAGTTCTCTCTCGGCATAAACCTAAAGTGGAGCTTTATTCTTTCCCAAAGTTTATTCAGTCTGTTTCAGCATCGATAAACAATGAGAAATTTGTGCTTCGTCCTGAACTGACAGTGCGAGGCTGAACTGAGATGACACCCAAAGACAAGCAGCTAAGACAGGAGAGAACTCTGTGGCACGGCCTTGCAAAGAAAAATGATGAGTTTTGACATCATCAAGGTTGTAAACAACTTCAGGGTGAATTTTATGGTTAAAATCTCCCTTGAACAGTACTAAAGTAAGTTCGTTTGGGGGAAGGAGCTGTGGAAGGATGGGGCATTGTAAAAGAATCCTGCAGTAGAAAACCACAGAGCAGAATACTTTCACAAAGCAGATGAAGTAATTGATCTAGAGGATTAGAGCAGGTCTTTTTTATAGTCTTCATACATTAAAAGGCTGATGGAATTCAACAAACATGGTGCAGAGATCCATGTGAATACAACACTGTTATTAATTAGTCTGACATGATTTTACAATTACAAAACTAATTGAAATATTTGAAGAGTTTCTAGAGAATAATAAGACAATCCAGGACAGCATTTTCAAATGCAACAAACCTATTGCACAAATACAGATAGGGTAAAGGAAAATACCTTTTCAAAAACCATAAATAAAATCCTTTCTTCCTTGTCCCTCTACAGCTATCTACTTTTAGGGTACTTACTTGAAAAACATGTCATTTTGTTTTGTTTATATGACAATAAATAAATAAAAATTAAGAAATAAACCACAAAAACAATTATTGGCTTGGATAAGCATTAAAACGGCAGCATATCATGAGCAACTCTGGGTCTGAGAAGTGTCTATTAAGTCACCAATTTCTTCTTGAGTGGTTGCCCAACATGGGTTTTTCAATGACTGTTGCAGATTAGTTGAGTGCTGACAGAAGGACTTTTCATGACTTTACTCAATGCTGATATGTAGATGCATGCGTCCATGTTTGATCATTCACGGTAAAAAGAAAGTACAGTCATTTTTTAAGATCTACTTTTTTCATTTCATTAGTTTCTATTTTCTTTAATAAATAAAATGGGAGAAAGCAGGAAGTGTTCATGGGGATTTTTATGAATGCTCAAGTTCAAATTTGATTACTTTTTCATTATCACAGGTACATTGAAAAATGCAGCAAATGAGAATAATATCTAGTTCTGGTTGCAACAATATAAAAAAATATTTTAATATAATAAACATTGGTTTCATTTGGATTTAATGATGTCCTCTCAACATTAAGTTAGTGAGATGGCTACTTATACTGAGCCTCCTGTTAAAAGGGAGTTTTTCTTTTCCAATAGTTGCCACATGCTTGGTCAGAATGAGGGATTGCAAGTGGGAAAAAAAATCAATGCCTCAATGCAATTAGATGAGTTTTCTCAGGTTATTTTTCAAACCAACAGACAGTATATGATTAACTAACTTCGACAATATTGTCTTATCACTAGGACTGAATTTTAACGCATGTAATTGGAAAAGAGAGTGATGTATTTGAGTGGAATAAGCAGGATTAATTTGAATGGAATTTTGACAAATTTCATATCAAACTGGTTTGGTATGAATCAAACCAATTTGTCCTTTTAAGTGCCAACAGGGAGATTTGTCTGAGTACAGGTATTCAAAGAAATATTGTTCAGGAACAGGCACAAGGTTGATTCCAGAGTTCATAATTGATGAATTACTGTGTTTTTGTTTACAAACAGCCATATCAGTCTTCAACACTCAGGCAGGAGTGGCAAGTTTACGTTTACAAGCTGGTGAAGGTCACATTCATACATCTAACATTTCAAAATGACAGCTAATGTAATATTTTTAATCATTATGATTTCTTAAGGCTTCATCTATGAAGCACGTTAAGTTCAAGAGCTCACCAACTGCTTTAGGCAACCATTACATAATGCAACTTAAAATTTTCTAGTTCACACAGAAAAAAAAAAATCAGAATATTTTGAAAATTCTTAGCTTTGAGGATGCCCACTGTTGTGTAGAAGTCACAGGGGTGCCTACATTGTACATGTGCTTCAAGATACAAATCTATAACCATAGTCTTCTCTAAATTACAAACAGTCTATAGCAACGTTTCTGACGTTCATCTTTATTTTATTATATCAAACTTCTCTTCTTGGGCTTTTTTTTAAGACTAATTGTTCATCTCTCTGAGACGGAATTACATACACATTTTCAAAAGCAAAAGAGACGAATAACGTGGTTGTGTACAGGTTAATACCACGTATGCTGTTGTAATTTCCAATGCAACGCTAATATCAAACTAATGATGTACTCAACACAAACTTTAAATCAATCAGATAAGCGGTGATATCGTTTAGATACCTACCAAGTGCAAGTATTAGTTAAAAACTTTGATTTAACTTTTGCTCAATTTCTATCAACTCTTTTGTCTTGCCTTGGGGTTCATATGAGCTGTTTGAGTCAATGCTGCCTGTGTTAAAATGAACTTCCCCATCCAGGTGACGCTTTCGGTTTGCTAACTTAGCGTTAGCAAACCACACTAGTTTCAGTGCCTTGAAGACGGATAGCACGGATGTACGTGCTAACGGTGCCGACGAAACACAGTGTCTTTAGGACACGGCAGACCCACTAGAAGTTAAAAGAAGCAACAGCTGTCAAACAATAGCACGCCGCTGTCAAAGCCGGTAGGCCGGAACAGCTCTTGAACAATCCCACTCTCCCCCTCGTGTGCCTTACCGATACATGACGAAAAGTTTTCAGTTAGGGGAGAGGCGCGTTTAAAACTCGCCCGAATACCTAAACCTTCCTATATCACTATATATTGGGTTAATAAGGCGCAAAGGTCATAGCTGAGATAGAAAGAAGAAGAAAAAAAAACTCACTATTCCTTGACGAGAACCATAGTAACCTGCTTCTGTCGGTTCTGCTGGTACTGCCCAGCGACTGCCGAGTGCTGCTGACGTCATTGGCTCCTAGTGCCCTGCCCTGTTCCGCCCACAGCAGTTATGATTGGTAGAAAGAGAATGGACACACCTACTAATTAAAATTAACCAATCAAACTCTCCTACATCTCATCGCCGACAAAGTAATCTCCTATTTCAGAGGATAACCGATGCTTTGAACTATACTTTATCTGGCACATTTTGTTCAAGTTGTAGAAAGCAACTAATCTGTCCGTAAACCCATGTACGTGTCGATCCATCTAACAGAAAACATTACATATAATTTCTCTCAATGCCAATGCTGAAATATTATTACAGCGTTGTTGGTTAACAAGGAAACAAGTTTTATGCCGAAATGTCTAGCAAAATTTTATCTCAGTTATTACAGAAAGCATGTATTTTAGACCCAATAATTACACCCTTTTCTAAAAAATGTATTTGACTCAATCAATTAGTTCAGAGGAGTCTTTCATTAATAACTAAAATATCATTCATTTCAGTCTGTATTCCAACTTTTCATTTTCTGCCCCTGGCAGTGTCCTACTTTTTAATCTTCTTTATTGTTGTTGTTTTATGCTTTTATCAGATAAAACACTGTGACTTGCCTCGTTTCTGTAACGTGCCACACAAATAATCTTGCCTTTCCAAAATGATGTTCTTAACATTGTACTCTATCCTCATGAGATGATACTGTTTTTAAGGCTGTTTTTTGTAAAAAAAAAAAAAAAAAAAACCTCACCTAAGAAGAAGTAATCTTGATGCTTACGTGATTATTTTTAGGCCAATTTCTGACCTGCCGAACTTTATATTTGTTGGTCACCAACCACGCTTTAAAGTACTATTGATCCATTTTTAGCATTAAACTCTTACATAATGCAACTTCAAACTATTATTTTATTTAATAACAAAAAAGCAATCAAATCAAATGTGACAAATTAATATCCCCATGAAAACCGTGAAATAACTTTATGAAGTAGTTCAAAACTCAGTTCAGTTTTACTAGCCCTACTTAGAATTCAGAAATCCCTTAAATACAATCTGCTTGACAACAGGAGGTAGGCTGAAGTGTCTCAAAAAGCAATACAAATAATGTCTTTATTTAAAAATGTTCAAGAAAATCTGAGAAACAAAGTGACACCTAAGAAGGAATGGGTCCCCAAAACATTCAGGGGTAAGAGAGAGAGTTGGAAAAATGGCATTTGAGACAGAGAGATCCTACCCAATTATTTTTGCAGTGGGACAGTCCGGGGCTGCTTTGCTGTGTCAGAACCTGGAAGACATCCGGTAAATTGTGGATCCCCTTCTCTATTAAAAAATCCTAACAGAAAATATTTGACTATCAATTCACAACTTTGAGCTAAAGCACACTTTGGTTATACAACAGGAAAAATGACCCAATGCACCCCTACAGGTCACGTTGTGAATGTCTAAAAACAATAAAGGTTTTGTAGTGGACCAGTCAAAGCTCAGACTTTAGACCAACTGTAATGGTGTGAAATAAATTACCATAGTTAAAAACACTACAATATGGCTTAATTTTGCAAAAAGTGGGCCACAATTCCTCCATAGTGATGTAAAAAAGACGTATTGCCAGTTATTTCAAATGCTTGATAGTTGTTGTCACTGTCATGATGGCCTAACCAGTTATTAGGTTTAAAAGGCATTTATGTTTTCACAACCAGGCTGGTTGTAATACATTTTTGATTTCAACAAATGAAATCATTATTCAAGGAATTCAAAACTGCATTTTGAATTTGCTCAGGTTATTTTGTACATTAATGTGATCAAAAGCAAACAGAAATGTTAGTATAGGGACAAAAAGAAAATCAGAGCTCTTTATCCATTTTTCTCTCTAGTTGATTAACCTTTGCCAAGTTAGGAAGTAAACATGATGTTTTTATTGAAACAGTTTACTGGTAAATGACAGATTGTTGCTGTGAAACTGCCATGTTCAATCTCAAAAAAATCATGGGGGTAAAAAGTCATACATGGTACTTAACACTGAATAGCAAGAGAATCCATGCTTCAGAGCAGACACTCAGATCACAAAGAAATCAGGCAAAATGCCCTCTAGATTTCAATAAAAAATATTAAATTGATTTTTTTTCACTCTATCCATCTTTACACGGTACAGATTTGTTCACTTTTAATTATAAAAACAGTTAATACTGATTGTAAAACACAAATAAATTTACAAAACATAATAATAATAATAATAATAATAATTTTTATATTAACAACAATAGCAAACAATAATAACAATAATAATTAAATTTAAAAACAAAAAGTAGAATGGAGGGAAATAAGGTTTGTTGCATCTTTTGACCACACAAACAGCAACTTTTTTGGGGAAAAAAAAAAAATATCAAATTGCATTTAGCGCTACCTGACACAGTTACACACAAACACAGTATCAGGTCGTTGAGTATTTCTCATTGCCATTTACAGTGTTATGGGCACAAAGACAAGACAGTCTCCAAGCCATTCAATCATCTGTTTCTGCAGGAACATACAAGTCAAAGAAATCCCTCAGACTGAGTTAGGCTTGATGGGCCAATGGTGGTCCTGAAGAGGTGCCCTGATCCTCTGCCACAAAGGATAGTAAATTACAGAACCACTTTCAACGTTTCAGCATTTAGAAGAAGGGAAAAATCTTCCCGGCGAGAGGAATTTGTATCCGTTGCCGGCAGGTAGTCGGATAGAACGAGCACCAGGGCTGCTGCTTGTGGAAATTGTAGGCGACGGGGCAACTTTTCTGGGGTTGGAACAGTGGTGTCCATTGGAAGAATTCTTGGTACCGCTATCCAGTGACTGCAGTCCCAGCTCCCGCAGCTCCAGGCTGTCTTGGGTGTCATGAGGGGAGCAGCGGCGTGGGGAGAGGTTTAGAAGGCTCAGTACATCTCTACTGGCTGAAGCAATAGGTCCGGATTTGCTGTGGATGGCTTTGACAGGACCTAGATGTTGCTGCTGTTGAGCTGCGGCATTAGTCCAAAACGTCTTCAGGTTATGGATAGCTTGGACTTTTTCATCAATGACCCCTCTTCTTAGCCGGTCCAGATCTGGAGCATCTGCTGATGTAGAACAGGCAGAGCCTGTAGAAGAGTAGGACAAAGCAGGAGACGGAGCACTACCAGCTGGTGACTGGTGTCCAGAGCTGGGAGACACATTGCTGGGAGAGCGGGAAATGTGGCCACTGTATGGAGAGCTTGGGTACTTCAGTTTGAACTGTGCATGGCTGTCCATGGTGGGGGAAGGATGGCTACCATCTTTTTGGGAAGACTCTGAGACTGCAGGGCTGTTGTATCCAGAGCTTACCTTCTGCAGGGAAGAAGAACGGGAGGGAGGCTTGGGCTTGGGGGAAGACTGTGCTCGACCACTGGCGCTGCTGTTAGGACGACTGAATGCACTGGTTTCGGAAGAGCGGAACGTACCGCTCCGGGCTGAGGCCGCAGCAGGTCCAGTCCCGCCCTCCGCTCCAACCCGCTGAAGACTGCTCACAGCTCGTAAGTGGCTGTGAGTTTCCTCCAGAATCTTCTGGGCCAGCTCTTGAGGGTCCAGATGAACAGGTTTTTCTTCCTGCGACTTGACAGTGCTGTCTGTCTCAGTACTGGACTGGTCAGATTCGCCTGTGTCTGAGCTGCTCACCTTACCCACCTTCTGGAATGGCGAGTTTGGACTGGGCACAAGGGATGTTTTGACAGGAGACGTCGGGGTGCTGACACTGCCCCGTGATGACACAGAGACCGTGTAGCCTCTCCCTGCTCCTGTGGACCCACCAACCCCCCTGCCTCCTCGGTGGTGTCGCTGACTGTGACCTGGTGGTAGAGGCAGAGAGTCACAGTGGCTGCCCAGTGGCTCGCTGCTGATAATGGAAAAGCCCTCATACTCCTCTTCGTCACCTCGTGTTCCTGCACCTGCAGCAGCAGCTCCTTGTGGGGACGAGCGACTGCGTGGAACATGTGGGTGTTTGTGAACAGTGAAGTGTGCAGTGGCGCCCCCTCGTTGTCGATGACTAAGGAAGTCACAGTCTGACTTGGAGGCAAAACTCATAGAGGATGTTACAGAGCTGAGGCTGTAGACAGAGATGGCATCTGATGCTTGATTGTCCAGGCATGGGGGAGAGAAAGGAAGGCTTGAGTATCCCACTGGCAATGGGTTAGAGACAGACTGAGCCGAAGCCAAAGACTCAAGGGAGGATGAGCTGTCCAGGCTCAGGCGCTTGGGCAGTTCTGTGGAGTCTGTAAACAAAGCAAAGAAACATATGTATATGAAAACCTATAAAAAAACTAAACGAATTAAAATTGTAGCGGTCCAAAAAGAAATTTAGACCCTGAAAGTACAAAACAGATTAAACGAATAAACCAATTTACCAAACAGTGCCAGCAGAGACTGAAGAGCAAAGTGCAAGGTGCGCCGATTAGCCAGTTTGCCCGTCTTTAGCACCACCTCTTCCTGTCCTACCTCACATAAATCAAATCCTGTCCAAAGAAAAACAACAAAATGTAATTTTGAAATGATTAAATGTGACTGTGACTCCATGCATGCATGAATAGATAATATATCTAATTTGGATTTAGATATATTATACACTGAGTGACATAAATCAAGTGTTTATTATTTCTGTTAATTTTGATGATTATGAAATATGGTTCTTGAAAACTCAAAATATAGTTTTCCAGTTTCATATTACATCAGACTGATAAAAAAAAATGTTTTTATGCAGCAACATTTTGCTGTGACTTCAGCAATCTTGACGGCAATTGACTTGACAGCAGACAATCACTGACCCCCCTTCACCAGGTCATTGCTGAAGAAGCTCAGTCTTCATATAGTGCTGCATGCAAGCATATTTATGGACAGATTAATGGAAGGGACGAGTGTGGTAGAAAAAAGATCAATAACCATCAATGATAACAGGGGTAGATTCACGAGGTATGGATTGCGGCTGGTGTCAGTGCTTCAGAAGCCACTACCGATGTTTCCAGGACACGGGCTACATCTGTCGCAATGTGTTAAGCAAATCCTGAACCAGTGTCAGAAACATCTTACTTAAAAACAACTTGAGATCTAGTGTGATGCTTTCACAGGTGACATGACTTAGGGACCCATGTCATGCTGACGTTTCTCTGTGTTTTACCAAGCCCAAAGTCAGGCCAGCTGTCTGTCAGGAAATTCACACTTCATTTTTCCCTCTGCTCACAAAGCTTTATGGAGGTTCTGATGTTAAAATTTTTTCACCCACCCACACTGGTGAAAGCACCAGTAGCTACTTTAATCACCATGGTATCAATGCAAACTTGCCTGAACCCTACAGTGAATCTTTGATGAATCATCAAGAGTTAGATAAAAGACACCAGAGACAACAATACAGTCAAGCTGAAGGTCACTACTAAAGAGACCCGGGCCTGAACGCCTCAGCAGAACCACAAACTGATCTCTGTCATACCACACCACATTCGTTTTTTAATTCACGCAAAAGGACCCTCGATCAAGTATTGAGCACACTACAGTACATGGGGTTACTTTTCAGTAGGTCGACGTTTCTGTGTTAAATGTCCTTTTTTTAGTTTGTTTTATATGATATAATTATTTTTTCAGAAACATTTTGGATAATATAGGATTTTGAAAAATCTGAAAAAAATAACGCTTTTTTGTTTTAGAGTGTATGTTGATTTTGTATAAATGAAATCATTCTACAATGTTCATGCAAAGTTGTTGAAGATGTACAGGAGACACAAAGAAGCAGTCTTATTTTGTTAATATTTAACTTACCAAGAGCAGCCAGAAATTCATGGCATCCAGGCAGTCTCCACAGTTGCACACTAATGGACACCTGAATGGGTAGGAGGGAGAAGTCCTGCTCCTTCTCTCCTGTCTGGAGTTGCACTAGCACCTGGTGAAGCTGGTAGACAAAGAAGAAAGGACTGTGAAATTAAAACTCTTATTTTGTTAAATCATTAAATGTGATAAAATAACATAGGCATCAAGTTCACTAGTTTTGTGCTGCTGATAGTAATTTCATTACCAATTTAGGGATATGTAGTGACATTTCTAGAAATTATAAAATACAAACCTTTTAATGAACTACAGAAATCTTTTTTAATATGTTTTGAATCCTTTGTATTAGTTAACTAGACAATGGGGACAAAAGTAGCTGCAGAGAATTAGAACGCTAAGAATTGGACCTTTGTGGGAATGTTCACATGGACTAGGGATTACATATCTAACAACAGAGAAAACTTAGCCAGCTTGACGTAACTGTGTGGAAAATAAAAGAGAGCCTTAGCTGTGCCATAGTAGCTTTACATCATAGTTTAATCCCTGCAACTATCCTGAAACTTTCTTTTGAGCTGTAATAATCCACGGCTGGAAATCCTTCAGCAATCAAAGGAATGGAAAAGTGCAAAAATATACACAACAAATGGTAGGTTAGCTTCCCACAGCCATGTAAATAATCAACAGCATCACAAAGTAGATTATAAAAACCATCATAAAGCCTCTTTACAAAGGGTGCAGTTTTCCTGATTCTTTATTTTTTATTTTTAGCAAGTTAAATAGGTAGAGAGTGGAGAAGCAGAGCAGAGTGAAATGCAGTGCAGGTAGGTGAATGGTCACTTACCATGGCCACCATATTTTTGACAGCCTTCAGACCACAAGGTGGGTGCAGGAAAAAGAGAATAGGTTGTTTTTAAATACATGCACACAGTTTGCAGATAAAGGTTAAAAAGATTCAGCCATAAGAAGAAATGAAGCAAAAAGGTAACACTGGTGTGTAATATTGCACTTCGGTGCAATTAGTACACATAACCCAGTTGGAACATGGTTCATGTTATACATACTGAATTTGTATTATCGCTGCCTAACTCCATGGTTTCTGAGTCCAAGCATGTGGCACGTGTACAATGATAAACCTCTGCTGTGTAACTCTAATTCTCTGGTATTTCAGGGGTGGAAGAGAAAAATAATTAGTATTGTAGTTAGCATTGCCAGTCAGATATGTAGGTCTTTTGTCACATCTAACCAGAAAACTTTCTTCCACATGTT
The DNA here is from genome assembly GCF_001444195.1 of Xiphophorus couchianus. NCBI lineage: Eukaryota > Metazoa > Chordata > Actinopteri > Cyprinodontiformes > Poeciliidae > Xiphophorus > Xiphophorus couchianus. The sequence continues at coordinate 22,746,827 of NC_040239.1, forward strand.
TGCTGCTCCTTTTTTCCCTAAAAAAAGGTAAAATCTTGTATTTTCCTTTTTTTAAATCAAATATATTGGTCTATCACATAATAACTCAATAGAAAATATGGAAGCTTCAGGATTCAAACTGAATTTTTATTTTTTTTAAAGTTCAAAGAATATGATTGCTTTGCAAGGTACCGTTTTTCTAAACACTTTCTAGTTCAAACAGCACACGTCATTTGAAACCAAGATCAATTTCAAATTGTGCGTTTGTTTGAAGCAGCAGGCTCTTACCCGGTTGATGAGCTGCTCTCCTGCCTCTGAAGCAGTGATGAGTTTGCACAAAGCCTGGAGAGCTGGCGGCGGCAAACCTAAGGGTTTGGAACAAAGGAAGCTCATTGTTATTCATTCAAGAAACAGCATTTATACCTCAAAATAAGCCATACCAAGCAGATGGCCCTCAATGTGAAATGATAGAAACATAAACTAATAGATCATATTTTTCAGTGAAAGAAAATAAATAATTTAGCAAGAGACCTGCATCTTGAACTTTCACCAGAGAAACAAAACAAAGAACAAACAACACATAACTTGTTACAGATTCTGAATCTGTCTGACCTGTGATCTTCAGCTTGTGTCTACATACCCAGTAGTGATTGTAGCGTAGTGCTACACTGCTGGAGTCTGTCTCCTGGGTCAGCAGTGGGAAAGAAAACTGCAGCAGGAATACCAGTGCCTGCGGAGTCGAGACGGAAGCCCACGGCTGTCAGCAGGGCCTGCCAGCCGGGAACGCCCCCGACCTTGTTCTCCACACTCTGCTGGGATGTATACATTGAATTACGTTGGCCATTTTGTATCCTCTGAAGAGACTTCTCCACCTGAAAGGATAATAACAGCAATGCATCATGTATTTGTATGCTGCTGGTTGTCAGATTTTGTATTGTTTGTGTTGATATCTCACCAGATGAAGTAAGACTCTCAGAGCATCACGAGCTCGATCTGGATACTGCAAAATTTCAGCCAACGCTTGGCCAATAAGGGAAGATGGGCTGTTAAGCTTCACGTCATTGCCAATCAGCATATATCCTAAAGGGAGAATAAAGCAATAAGAACAAGTAATTTCATGGTCATGTCTGTTCGACTTCAACTGAATTAACGCATGAACAATGTATCTAACCTGCCCAGTTGGACGGATGAGAGTACTGTTTGCTGCTCTGCACGGTTTTCATGGCATCTGCTAGTGCTGCACTAGCCTTGGTCCCGTTCAGCAGGGCAGAGTAGAAAGCATGGACAAAAATCTTGGAGGCTGCAACGGGTACAGGCCACAAGGACACAAGAACACACTGAGCACCAGCAGCCAGGAAGGCTCTGGTTAGTCCCACAACACCGTCTGCTGTCACCTTACTGCTAGATTCTTGGTACGACCTGCAGCCACAGTAAAACAGTAGAGATTTGGTGTGAGATTTAGCTTTTTCATACAATATTGCAATCAGCATGTCCTCTGTTTAAAGACAATACCTTCTAACCACCTCATTTTTCATATGTTGTCATGTTACAAACATAAATCTTAGTGTATTTAATTAGCTTGTGTGATTGCCCAGCACACATTTCAGAAGTAGAAGGCCTCTGAAGAATCGGTTGACAAGACAACTCTTATACACTTCACAAGTCTGCCCTTTATGGAAGAGTGGCAAGAAAAAAAGCATGTTATGCTTGCAGTTTGCTATAAGCTGCGTAAAGGACACACCAAACATGCAAAAAGGTGTTTTGGTCAGATGAGTTTAAGACTGAACTCATGTGTCAGTTCAGTCTTAAACTGACTGTGGTGTGCCCCAAAGCTTTGACAATGCAATAGTGTTCAGTAAAAAGAACAGACTTGCTTTAAAGTGTTTTTAAATATAGATGCACCCAAACCTTTTCATGTGAATAGTCACAAAATGATTGAAAAACATGCATCATATTCCCTCCAATTCACAATTATGTAAAATATTGTGTTGGTTTATGTATAAAAAACGTTGTATAAGTTTAACATAACATGTGAAAAAAATTCAAGGGGTATGAATACTTTTACAAAGCGTTATTTGTCGCCACATCCATTGCACCTACCCCAGCACCACCAGCTTGACAGGCAGCCTCAGGTCCAAAATATCTGCGGCTGTTAGCAGGAACTCCTGCAGGGGCGGACTGTCACAGATACTCTCCACATCACTGCTGTCATCCTGCATGTTGAGAGACTCTGGGATGGTGTAGCCGCTGCCAACGGAGCCCTTCCTGCCTCGACCGCTGCTGCCTCTCCGACTGCTCGCGCCTCTGCCTATTGTTCCCACCCCAACAGTGGCACCTGCCCCACCAGGTACACATTCAGGGTTTGGGGTGAGCACTAGAGCCGCCAGTTTCCAGGAAATGTGGGTGGCAAAATGGGCGCATTCAGCCTGCGTGAGGGCACCCATCACCCTCTCCTTGGTGGCAGATGAGCCAGTAAGAGGTTGACACCCCAGTAGCTCTGCAACCATTAGAGCTTCTTCCTCAGCGGTGGGCATGGGTCCCCAAAGCCAGCGGTCCATCACAGGCGAGGGTAGTCTAGGATTTCCCACCACTGCTGCCATGGAGACACCACCACAGGGAGCTGGTCCAGGACGCCGAGAGTGAGTCTAAGAATACAGCAACACAATTTAAATGTGCACAACGATTCAGGGACATATGCTCAAAGATGTATTAAAAGACTAAGACATGTCTTATGTTAATGGAAGTGAACTGAATGAGAAGTCGAACCTTTGCGCTGAATCCAAGGCCATGGATGGAGGGCACAGCAATGAGGCTGAAACGCTCATACAGGTATTCATTAGAGGAGCTTCCTTTTAGCAGAGCAAATGGGATGAGGTACAACTCTCCTTCCAGGACCATCACTAGCTGTCTATGTCTGCCAACAGGCCCGCTGGAATGCATCAGCCCCTGTCAGATAAAGGAATGAGAAAAAAAAAAATATTCAAAAACTTTTTGTCGGTATGTGGTGATTTGTCTTGTCTTAGGCATTGCAGAGTTCTTCAACAAACATTTGTAGGATGCAGTCAATCACTAAGAGAGGCAGCACTCACCCCCTCCATAGGTGCAATGAGTAAATCGTAAAGTGCCCGCAGTGGAGGTTTGCCAAGGTTGCTGGAGCGTCGAGGCAGTGAGGAGTTACCATCTTTGGCAGGAGACATAGTGTTACTGAAGAGGCTAGTCATACTCTGACAGCTCCTGCACAGACACCACAGAAAGAAACAGAGGTTTTATCTTGTACATCTTACTGCAACACTGCAGACTGAGGAAAGATTTTTGGAAAATCTCTGGCATCATGTTTTTGATATAATCTCATTCTGTTTTTTTTAATTATTTATTTTAATGCTGGTGAATGTGTTAAATCAATCAATCAATCACATTTTATTTGTATAGCACATTTCAGCAGCAAGGCATTTCAAAGTGCTTTACATCATATCAAACACAGAAACACAATGCAACATAGAATCAACAATCAAAACATGACATTATGTAAAGTTCCATCAATAAATTTGTAATTGATTACGTTTCAAATACAATCCTAAACAGGTGGGTTTTCAGTCGAGATTTAAAGGAAGTCAGTGTTTCAGCTGTTTTACAGTTTTCTGGAAGTTTGTTCCAAATTTGTGGTGCATAGATGCTGAAAGCTGCTTCTCCTCGTTTGGTTCTGGTTCTGGGGATGCAGAGCAGACCAGAACCGGAAGACCTGAGAGGTCTGGAAGGTTGATACAACAACAGCAGATCTTTAATGTATGGACCTTACCAAGCTCCGCCCACAACCGACCCACGTGACCGCAAGTCTCACAAACAAAGCCTCGCAGCGCGTTGTTTCTATGTAAACATGACTCCATTTGTGCATCATTTCTACCGGATTTTCACAATATATCAGCTACTACAATGGACAGAGGAACTAACAAGTTCATGTCATCATCTGGGAGGAGGTTACTGGTTTCTCAGTCACAAGCTGGTTGCAAACCTGAGGCCAGCAGGTGTCAGTCAGTTATGGTAGATCTGAAATTTGGTTTGATGACGTCAATATGAGAAGCTACAGACTGATAGGAGGAACCAAAGAGCTCTGTAAAGATAAAGGCAAATCTTCTGAAGTTGGGATATAATTAATTTAATTTCACATAATAACCGCGGTAGAAGCCATTTGTTTGTTAAAATTTTATGAAATATATTTGTTATATTTGATGTTTGTTGTGAATGATGTAAACTCACAAACGAACGAGATAATTAGTCCAACGTTTAGAAACTACAGCGGCTGTAATGCGCCACAGCAAAGGGAAACAAAGGTAAAATAACCTGAACAGGTGATCAATTCAAAACCACTCCTATCTTTTTACTCTCTCTCTCTCTCTTTGTAGTTTAAGCACACCTGTTACCGTGGCAACCGCCTGCGTCCCGCAAGACGAGCAAAGATTACGTTAAAAACATAACATTCAGTCCGTTACGATATCAAGTTTCCAGGCTTGATATTTATTTCTCGATTATTAATCAGCGCTTCCCTGAACACAGCGATGATTGATTGACTAGCTGTACTTGGTGCTAACGTGGCTAACACGAGTAACAGTTTAGTCCAAAGCCTTTTCTGCTAAAATAAAATCTTTAGTGTATGTCAGATACAGACACATTGCATATTGATCTGTTTAGCTAATGTAAGACTGTGTAGCAGACAGGCTTCAAGGTGTAGAAGTTGTATCAGTTCTGCCATTATGCTGTACTTGGCTAACGGGAAGCTAAGTGTGTTTGTGAGACGGCCACGCACGTGACCACGTAGAATGGGCATCAGCCAATGAAAACCGGCCCTTGTGGTAAGGTCCATTGACCTTTTGTGGTGCAAAGCCGTTCAGTGATTTGTAAACTAACAACAGTATTTTAAAGTATATTCTTTGGTCTTTAGGAAGACAGTGTAGGGACTTTAAAACTGGTGTTATGTGCTCTCTCTTCATTATTTTATTTTATTCATTGGTCACACTTCTCAGACTCCCTTGAAAATTTACACCATTGCGTTAGAAAGCAATTAATGAATGTGGATTTTGCTTTGGAATAGTGGACCAGTACAGATGGTGCCGATTGTATGGCAGCCTCACTTCAACCAGATGGCCCCAGGGCAGCTAAGGCTACAATGTAGCTTACCACCATTAGAGTGTCAGTGTGTGCATGAAATCTAATATCCACTGGAGTCCTCTGGACTAGATAAACCGCCACACGTTTACCATTTACATCTTATCCATGAGTGATGGTATGATGAAGCAGAAGATGGATAGAGAAACTGGGGAAGTAATGTGAGCACTGATTCAATCTATCATGGTAAAGAAAGAGCAAAGGTAAAAAGTAATTCCTCTAGGTTTCACTCCCCACCTGCAGTCATGAAACATGAATCGTGACCAAGAGAATTATATCCTAGATACAAACGACTGAAATAAGCTACCTCTGTTCAACTGTTGGGCTCAGCATTAGGAATAATGTGAGGAGCTCTGTCATTTGGGAGGATCTTGAAGTAAAACCACTGCTCCTTACTTCCTGTAATGAGTGACAATAATTTCACAATACTCTCTATATATTTTTTAGATGTACCTGCTTGTTAACCTTTCACTGATATTATATTGCTATTATATACGTTTCCCACTAGATGGCAGCATTGCCCTTCTGTGGTACTACTAAAATTAGAAGAACTGACCTTTTAGCTGAGTCCCTACATAAGCAATAGGTAATGAATAGCAGCGCTAATCTCATCCTATACTGTCTTTTTTATGTGCAGTGCAAACCCAAAGCCGTATATTTACTGGGTTGCAGCATGTGGGATAAAAGAGAGACTCTTCTTTTGAGGCATATCTGTGGTGAGATTGAAGTAACAGCTCAACCTCGGCCTCACCAACACCTAGCATACTGAGAACTGTGCAAATGGTGGCCCTGGGGTTAGAAACCTTTTGCTTGGCCCTGTGGGTCCAAGCTTTATGTCTCAACGTGTCACTTCACTCCATTTGCTCCACAAGAGCTAGAGTTTCCTCCAGACCCCTGCCAACAGACATCTATCCTGCCCTTCTGGTAGCCTCAGGCCACAGGCTTCCCTCCAGCTTCTCAACACTCTGTCTCTCTCCCAGGCCTTGGCAAGAGACTCCATGGGAAAGCAAAACAATCGTTTGTTAGCCTGACAGGAGGAATGAGAGAGGAGGCAAGGTTGAAGCCAAGAGAAGGTGTAGAGTGCAGAGCAAAGCAGTGAATTTAAAAGACAGCAGGCAGTGAGGTTGAAGGTGAAGACTGTATTCACTGGCTGTCTACCTCAGTCACAGCTGAGAGAGATCAAAAGGCTAAAAATGTCAACAAGTAAATCATTGTATCAACTGACCTATTTTCATCCCCACAAAATGAAGCAATGTGCTTTTTCTTTGCGAAATGATCCCTTTTAAAGTAGGCTTCGTATTTTATTTGGATTTACTCTTTTTACTGACAGCTTCATCAAGACCATCAAACAATCTCATTATGTGTTGACTGTTCATAATGACCTAATGCTTTACACGCTGATCGGATTAGACAGACTTTCATCATCACCTTCCCATGCTAATCCTTTCAAGCGTCTCTGTAAAGATTATAGATAAAATAGAGCAATTGACAAATCTTTTTAATTCCCACTGTATTATTCCTGAACCACTCCTAATATAATGGCATTCATTTGAAAATTATTATACAGAAGCACCTAGAAATCATCTGGTGACTGGAATTGGCCGCATTTGGTAATCAGCTTTCGTCAGATTAGTGAACACACGACATCAAAGCACTATCCATAACACTCTTCAGTATTGAAGCTGCTGCTGAGGGAATACAACAACTTTTTTCCATACCAAGAAGCCTCTTGAAAGGATACTGTATTTTCTACAGAACTGTTCAATTATAGTGATATTTTTAAATAGCAAGTGAGGCTTCAGCAGCTAAAACTCTGACTATCACTGAACAAAATTAATTAGTACTTACTACCAATCCATTTGCAATCTGATAGTTAGGATAATGTTTTGCTTTACAAGTATTGCACTCAAAGACTGATAATAATGTTTATTGCACTAAATGCTAATATAAATTACAACTCTGTTTAAAATGTTGACTCTGTTTTCATTATGTTGCCCTTTTAAGTTAATAGTAAATTCCCGTTCAACAAAAACTGTGCAACAAATACAGCCTTCTCTCACACAATGTGACTTTGAAAATCTAATCACAACAGATTCCTAGACTCATGTGTAGTCAGAATAAATGAATGAATGGTTTAATCTAATACAGTAAATCAGAGGTTCTTTCAAATATTAAGTTAGACACATATGTTAATTATTTCAAAAGTGTTTAGTCGGAAAAAACGTCATATCTTCTGGTATGGCACACAATATATTTTCATTTGAACTCATGAAAAAGGTGAATTTTCTGTCTTTTAAAGGGGTAAATGGGTTATGTACAACATCTTTTTAGCCATTTTTAAATTATTCAGATCCCTCTGTTACATAAACTGAATGGTTTTGCTTTATTGGTAGATTTCAGTAATGGACTGTTTCATTATACACATTTTATTGCAAAGCTAGTTACATTTTCAATATATGGAGAAAGTTGAAAAAAGATATATTTTTTGCCATTTGTAGTTCTTCAAAAAAAGATTGTAATTGACAAAAATCTTTGAAAAGAAATGGGCGCATCTCTAGTTCTTCTAATTCTGCATTCATCATAGCGACAAACTGCATAAAAAATTGATACAAAATGTCAACGTGAGAAGGCAAAGAAAGCACACTAATGATGTGAAGACAAACCTCAAGAGAAAGGTGTTTAAGTGTTTCCCCTCATTTTCTGTGGTTTATGCATTATGATAGAAGACAGGCTCCTTAGCATGTTCAGCTTTATAATTCAAAATTTTTTTGAGGGCAGAAAGAATGAGAGGATTATTACCAGCAGCCCATTAAAGGGGCTTAATGAGCACGGAGACTCAATTAAAGCTGGAATTACCCCCTCATCAAAGAGCAGCTCAACTGTGGACTAGGACAGGAAAATATGACCCAAACACACACACTTTCTTTGGATATGCATTACCTATCACTGCAATGTACAAGAATAGTTGGGATTTTGCTAATAATCACACACTGAACAGGCCAATAATGGACATTTAATAAATCTGCACAACAAACACGGACTTCGCAAACACTGGCCTTACTGGTGTCTGGGGAAAAGACACATACACGAGTGTGTGCACGCAGATGAACACACACACGCCTCCATCAGAGGAGAGAGTTGATAAGGGCTTTAGCAGCTTGGCTTTACTCCGTCTATTTAATAAGGAGGATTCACATGCTGCCTCTGCGCTGGCAAGACAATGGCAAAGAAAGTCCTTTCACAGATGAGCCACAATACCCATGAATCTCCTTACCCAAGCACATATTTTTAATCTTCTTGTTTTGTAAAGAAGTGGTTTTTGGTAGAATTTGGCGATTGAGTGCGAGAGCGCAGCAACGTTTTGTTGACGTACAACCGTCCCCTACCTGTTGAACAGGTTGTTTCTCGACACCATGCGCAGGAAGCCTGTCGGGTCGGTGACCGAGTTGAGCTTGTTGTTGAGTTCTTCAAACTGTTGGTCCAAAAAATCACCCGCCTCGCTCTCTGTCTCACTGCTAGAACACCCCCTGATGGAGACAGAAAGAGATTGAGTCAGAGAAATAATCATAAAAATATTGGCAGGGGGAAAAAAAAAAAAGTGCCTCTTGAGCACAGCAGACAATACAGAGACGTACATTGTCTCTTCGTTGTTAAATCAACTCCACACATTCCCGATCCACCATAAATACACACTATTCAACCCACACACTTGGCCCAATTTCCCAGCCTTGAGCCGACACCCCGATGATAAGCACAGTTAAATCCTTTCATTATAATGCTGGTAATGCTGATCTAGTCTGTGGGGAGTCAGCCACCCCCACCCCACTCTTCTTACTCGACACCACTCCTCCCCGCCTATTTCTGTCTCCATGTTTGAAGCTTTCCTCTAATGCACCAAGAGTTAAAACAAACCAAATGTCGGATTTTAACTCTACTTACAACATCGAGGAGAACTATCTCACAAGGAAGAAATTGGAAACACAAAAACGACATTTGTTTTTGTAGACAACTTAAACTGTTTCAGCGTATCACTACTTCTTTTGGCAATGTCTTGAATAGCAGGCATCAACTTCGTGGTCGTTTTTAATAAGGTCAGTCAACGACAGCTTTGATATTTTTGAGATATTCATATAGACCCAACCCTTAACACCTTCTTAGCCCATCACCACAGGCTACAGTGTTAAATGCAAAATTATTCATATTCCTGGCAGATTCAGATTTTAGCTAATTTTTCTTTTACTTTACCTACATCTTTCTTCACACTAAAAAGACAAAGATGTCAAAGGTATCAAAACATAATACCACAATGACCCATGCATTTTTGCAAAATAAAAATATCTCTATATCTCTTGGACATATATTTTATATGAAAGATAATGTCAAAAAATTATATTGTCAATTTTGAATCTATAGCAAAGTTCAAGTGACTACACCATCGTGAACTGCTATTTTAATCATCTCAACAGGTTAAACCAGCTGCTCTGTAATTGGTGGTAATTAATGACTAACACAGCATGTGGCTACAGTATAAAGTACTACTAAGAAATACAAGATGACACTGGAAAGTCGTAGGGGATGTGAACAGGAAGTCAAAAGTGATATCTAAACTGTGATGGCTGATGGTGTGAGAGGTGTAAAAGGAATCCAAGAATCACTACCAGGGCTGTTCTGAAGAATATTGACCCTCCTAGTAGTGACACGTCAAGGTGGATAGGAAAATAAACACTGGATGTTGTTTGATTGCACAGATGTGGACCAAGAATAAATCCAAGTAAGGCACACAAAAGCCTACCTGGCCTTTGGAAAATGTTATCTGTGAAAATAGGAAGACTTCTGCTCTTCTGTTTTGTGGAGGACTGGCAGAATCCAATTATTATTGGCTGTAATGAGCATCAGTGAAGCTATTTGATAGGGCAGCAATGAGATTTCCTGTCAAAACTGTTTATCCTCACCTCTCTTTGTCAGTTTTTGTTTCGCACACATTCTTTTACCGTTTCACTTCCACCTCATTCATTTAGTCTCCAGTCATTTCAGAGTGCTGGAGTGCCCCTTTGTCTGCACTCCAGACAGTGAATGGGCTGGTAAGTGGTGCCATATTGTGCCCATCCAGGCGCAGTGGTGTGTATGCAACTTCCTTTTGGAGTAGTAAATGAGCTGATAATGGGGCAGGAAGGCCAAGCTGCCAAAGCATTCGAGACAGACGCTGGGCGCACCAGCTGGGCACTATGGATCAAAAACCAACTAGAGACGCATCAGAATGGATTTCAGTGGGCGATTTTAACTTTCACTCCTTCGTTTCATCTTCCATCTCTTTCAGAGTCTCTCTGGCTGCATCCCCTGTTGTGTGTTAGGTCTTTATTTACCGACCTTGGCTCCTTTGACTCTCCCCATTGATTTTATCGCCTCTTCTCAATCTTCTTCTCCTTCAGATTCACAGAGTAACCCCCTTTATCTTTTGCTTCACTTCTGATGCACTATTTGTCAGGTGGACTCACCATTCCTGTGCAATACAAAGAGCCATTATTCCATCTCATTTATTTCCTAGGAATGAAGAGGGAACTCTTTCAGACATGTGGGGGGGGGGGCGTGCGGTCATCCAAGAGTTCAGTGGGGCAGAATAATGCCCTTTACACACAGAGGCATGGTAAAACGAACTAGGTTTTGGCAACAGCCTAGACAGAAAATAATTTAGTTTTACTCTTTCCAGCTAGAGCATGTTCCAGCATGTTATTCTGTGATTTACACTATTAATTTGATTCTCTGTTGATGCATTGAGGAGATTTGCAATCTAGTGACTGTACTTCTAAAAAAGTTACAGTGGATTTATATCAGTCATGAAACTCGTGCATTTAGAATAATAATGAAGAGGGAAGTATTTCCTCTTTGTTATTATTTGTGCAAGGAGAGACAGCCCATAGACTTTGCCCTCCAGCTACATCCCAAAAAGAACTGGGACACCCAAAGCCCCGAGAGCAAGCACCCAAAACATACGGCTCAGAACTCATGGAGGGATTAAATGATCTTTTAGATGCAACCGTCCTACCTGCTGTAGTACGACTCGACTCCCAGGGCCTCCCGAGCGCTGGCAATGTGCTGCTCCAGCGAAGAGCTGCTCACCATCCCACCCCCACCTCCATCCTGGAAGTCTGACCCTCCTTCTGACACGCCCTCACCGAGGTAAACCTCATGAAACTTGAGGATCCCTGTGATAATAGGCAAAACAAAACCAAACATGACTTATTTCCATTTCTCGACATCCATTTCTACTTTGTTTCTGTGACTTGTTCACTACACCAGGAAACATTTGATCATTTAAACCGAGAGCTGTGGGTAAGGCCATGTGCAGCAGTGCATCTGTGAAAGCGAATGAATAAAACAAACATTTATTCAATAAAAGATAAGAGTAGACTATCTCTGCCATCTGGTGCCTGCTAGATCTGTTTCAAGCAGGAGGGAATCTGAGAGATGGGCTACATGCTGTATGTGTGTGATTTCTCTTTGTGAAAATATAACGTTACATTTACAAGAACCAACAACTAGGTAGCTTACAGCTTAGGTACACACACTCATGTCTGAATTGTGCAGAATTCACACAAACGTAGAAACCTTAGCTTTAAACCCCCCTTTGTTATCGACGGACCTCTTTAGAACTGGCCATGTTTTGGTGCCAGCTGGATGCCAGGGAATGCCAGGAAGTGACAGACAGGCGATTAGTGAGCAAGTGGCACTCTCTTTGCCTGGGGTGATATTTAACGCTTTGAAGAGCTACACTCCTTTCCATGGTGTTCTTTCTGCTTACGAGACTACCGCCAGGGGTCAAGTTCAGCTGGTTGCCTAGGAGTTCATCTTGATCAAATGTTGAGGGCCTGTGGCATGGGACATGAGTCACTGCTCTCATTTCCTTTCCTCACAACGGCAGCAAAAGTGGCCTAAAGTAGAACTAACAGTATGGCAGCCACGGGAGGTGTGTGACATGAATTTTAATTAACCCAGAGCTTTCTCTGTTCCCTTAATTAAACAGGAATTTCACGAGTCATGTGTACAAGAGGGGATGGGTGGGGGCTTCACCTGGAAAACCACATTTGTTCTACCGAAAATATACAGAAAGAGGAGGTATGTAAAGATACAATGTCCACTTTTATTTCAGAAGAAATTTTAAATAAAAGCAAATGTTATATTTGTGGGAAGTTGTTCCTAATGTTTGGCTACGTCGCAATCTGTGTCACTATCAGTTAGTATGCTTCGTTTGCAGATGAAGCAAAGGGTGAAGAGCAAGGCAGGGGGCAAATCCTAACAGTGGGGAGGCAGGTGGCACTGCCACATGGTGTCAGATCTGATCTGCTCCCCCTCTGTCAGCTGCAATGAAGCCTCCAGCCTCCAGACCCTTTTTTCTGCTTTGATTTGAGGAAGTTATATTTGTGTGGGTCCACTTGCCACTGAAAAATAAAAATGAAAATATTGTACTATCAATATACTAAAGTATTTCAGCACATTAGTTAAACAACATAAACACACTTCTAGGATTTTATGAGATATACCAATGCATAATTGTGTAGTGGAAGGGACATTTTGGAAACTTAATAGTTTGTAGAAAAACCTTCAACTGCAAGTCTTGTGGCATTGGATTTTTTTTTTGTCAAATGTTCATTTCCAAACAGCTCACGCTCAGTCAGATTGGATGGAGCTCGTCTCTGAAGGTTAAAGTCTTGTCAAAATAACTTCACTCAGGTTTGTTGATGCAGCAATACATCTAAAACTTGCAGAACACACGCTCTCTACGACCAGCGTTTAAACCCTGGCTGTACTGTAAGTGAGCCTCTATCCAAGTTTGAAATCTTTTGCGGCCTTTAACTGGTTTTCTTCAGGACTGTCCTGCATTTAGTTCCACCCATCTCCCAATCAGACTCCCATAGTGTTGGCAGCCTCACCGCCATGTGTTTAGAGTGATAAAGTTGCGACTGTAACATTGCAAAATGTCCGAGTGTAATCTTACCTGCCCCTGGAGCCAGTAGCCAGCTGTAGAGGTAGCCTGCTGCCATTGAGAAATACAGCACCAAGGCTCTCTGACTGTTGACTGTGTCCAAGATGTGCTCCACTGTTACAGGCGTGTAGGGGTCCGAGTCCTGTTGGCCCGTCTGTCGCTCCACCAAGAGATCAGCGAAGGCTCGCGTACGACCGCGCTCCGCTACAGCCAAGGCCTCGTCATGGTGGCCTGAGGTGTTTAACAATGGTTAGAAATAAATAAGAAGCTAAACACGAATGTAGTCACAGGAGACGTCAACGAAGGAGGATGTCTCGTCGGCTCACCAAGGCTGACGAGGACCCTTTGGAGAGCCTGGTAACAGGAGGTTTGCAGGTCAAACAGCGAGAGTTTATAGTCCGTGCTGTGCTGGGCCTCATGGCGGATGGTCTCGAACAGTGCAGACGCCCGGTAGAGCTGAGGATGAACAGCAACAGGGATATTTTTACACTTTAAAACCGTACAGTTAAGAAATGTTGGTATTCGTACCACTGATACAGACTGATGTCAGGTACAACCAAGAGTCCTATTGCTGTCTGTTTAATTCAAACTTACTACAATGCTCTCTTCATGTGAGCAGTCACATCACTCTTCAATAGGCATTTAGCATCATCTCTTTAGGCTACTCTGTGAAGAGGGATTGAAATTTTCAAGCACAGGATAGTGTTTGGCCACTAGATGGCAGCATCCCACCTCACAGGTCATCCCTAATTTGTCTTTTTTCCCCCTCCAGTTCTCCTTCCCTTCTCAACCAAGTAAAGCACAGAGGAGTAGTTGGTGAATGACTGCTAAACACACATAAATCTGTTCATCAGCTTTTATTACCTGAATCTGGCAATCAAGAACAAGCATTTTTGTAATGCCTTGAGTTTAAAAGCTCCATGTGTGTGTCACTAAATATTTCCACCCAGGACCTGGCTGTGAGGTTGAGGGAAGGAGGATGGCAATAGACAGGCGGGGCATCAGGCAGCCTAGCCCAGAAGAGCTGATCAGGAGTGCTGATTCATGTGAGCCGTTATTGATTTCCTATTTCTGCACTTATAGCAGCCCTGTTGGATGGCTGGTAGTGCTACAGGGCAGCTCTCCGGGAGACCAGGGCAAGCAGAGAGATAAAGAAAAAAACATCTCTTGATCACAGTTTACTCAACACAAAAAGCTGCAAAACAGGAAAAGGTTACTGCTAAGTAGTCAACTTTTTTTTTTAGGATCACTCTGACCGTGATAGGCGAAAGAATGCACAACAGCGAGAGCACTTTTATTCTGAGCACTTGTACATGGATTCACTCTAGCTGATGTGGCGTATGCCAAGGTCATGCAGGAAAGTATGTCAGAGAGAATAAGAGGGGGAGGGAGGGGAACTGCGAGGAACCGGAGAGTTCTGCTGCATTAGTGCTGGGCTCAGAGCAGCTCGTCTCAGGCTGATTTCACTGATGGGGCTCTAGGCTGATTGTAGCTCGTCAATCTGTTGGGGATGTGAACATTTGCCTGTGAAAGAAACTAATTCCCTACAGCATCTTTTCTCTAGCCTGATCCTTTCTATCACAAATGACAAGGAAACAAGCCCAGATGCGCTACATTCGGTTGTAGTGCAAGTATAATCTATTATTGAGAATTATATGAAAAACCATTGTGGCCCAAAATTTAGGGTTGAATACTTTATCAAATAATCCCTCATATAACCGAATAATCACATATACATGCGGTACTGTAGGAGTTCTCAACTTTTTTTTCTTAAAGCCCTTCTTCAATGTACAATAAGAGCTCTGCCTCCTCTTCTCTCCATCAGAGCTGTGAAAGCTCAAAAGTCTGTGGCGTGCACCATCTACTGTCATTTATCATTTATATGTGCGATATTTTTTTATCTGACTTTTTCTTTCTTTCTTTCTTTCTTTCTTTTCCTTTCAAAAAAAGATAGAGCCACCTTAGTGTTAAATAACTTTGTCCAGAGATGACTTGTCAGGATCTCTCCAGCATCAAGGCTTTGGTTTACTTCAACAAGATGCTGAAGCTTCCTTTTAGTTCGTAAGGATAGAATATCTTACGGCTCCATTGTAACTAAGAAAAGTACCAAAATCTTTTCATCATTCTTTTGAAAATTTGGAGACAAGCTTCTCATTGATATTCTACACAGGACATGCAGAAGTCCATCAATTACTTATTTTCTTATAAATTCAATAGTTTTATTAAAATGGAATTCAATTTATTCTCAGACATTTTTGATTGTGAATAAATTTTCTCAAAGCCACCACACTTTTCCATTTCCACATACTCTAGTTTGTGCATGGTGACTTAAAGGCTTGTTGCACTTTTCAAGATTTAAAAATGCATCGACCTATAAAGTTATTGTTGATTCAGCTAATGTGCTAAGATAGCTTTGATTAATGTAAGTTATGTTTGGTTCTCTTTTGCTTGATGCGGTCTCAGTATTTTGCATTTGGCATCTCTTTCTCCAATTTTAATGTCATAATATCTTCTATTTGTTCTCTACCAAATGAAACAGAAACATGTTAAGTCAATAACTGGTCTTTTCATAATCAATCAATGATCTTACAAAGATCATTGATTTAAAAACTTTAGTTTAATATATTGAAACAACAGTCTTGGATCCAGCAAGTGTGTTAATATGGGAAATATGGCTGACCACCGAGGGGACACCATAAGTCATCAGACAGAAAAGTTAGCTGATAGTTGCACCCCGGATGAGTTTTCTTTTAGTTACTGCATGTCCATTCAGTGAACAGAGAGATCACCTGCATTGTCCACAATTCCTTATTTTAAAATGTTTTTTGTTTTTTTTTGTGATTTTATCTGTAAAAAGTGTAATATAGATAAACCTTATCTGTCGTTTCATAGCATACAGATTTTCTTTAAAACATGTTTTGAGCTTTAAGAAATCTTAATTCTACGAATGTTAAAAACACACACAAAAAGCTGATGGTGTTTGGGGAAAGTAGCAGGAGGGTCTTGCACAGGCATCATACAACAAAACTGCTTCTACCTTGATCAAATTATTTACATATTAAGACCCAAAACACTAGTTACAACTGAAAAGAAAGACATAAGAAGTAACTAATAATCTGGACATCCAATCCCACAATGGTAGTGGCTGTATCATGCTGTATGGATGCATCAATTCATCATAAACAGGGAATCTGGATGGATATACAGTACAGACCAAAAGTTTGGACACACCTTTTAATTCAATGAGTTTCCTTTATTTTCATGACTATTGACATTGTAGATTCACACTGAAGGCATCAAAACTATGAATAACAGATGTGGAAATATGCACTAAACAAAAAAGTGTAAAACAACTGAAAATACCCCTTATATTCTAGTTTCTTCAAAGTAGCAACCTTTTGCTGTGATTACTGCTTTGCACACACTCTGCATTTTCTTGATGAGCTTCAAGAGGTAGTCACCTGAAATGGTTTTCACTTCATAGGTCAACCTGCCCTGTCAGGTTAATAAGTGGGATTTATTGCCTTATAAATGGTCATGAAAATAAAGAAAACCCATTGAATTAGAAAGGTGTGTCCAAACTTTTGGTCTGTACTGTATATATATATATATATAAACATTATTTTTATACTAAAGCTAGGGCTTGGAGACCAGGTATAGGGGGAATTCTATAATTTTGGAATATATTAAAAAGAAAACAGGGTTTCTTGACATATCAAATTTCACAGGAAAGCTCAGAACTATTGGGAATTTCACTGATATTCATATATATTATATGATAAATCAGCTTGCCAAAGTGCTACTATTTATTCAGATTGCACTCTCTTATTTTACTGTCAGTGACACAACGTGGCTTTTATCTGACATGTAGAGTGAATGTCAATGTCATGCTGAATCAGTAATGTAAGCAGAACTTGCAACACGCGTACCTCTAATGATTTTTTTTTTTCCTTTCTAAAATAAGCTCTCTAGGGAGGTCTCATCCTCTGTAGCAGATAAATTCAGACATACTGGCTTAATCTAGAGTAGTCCTGTGATATTAAAGGAAGCACAAATTTATTGATTCAAACTCACAGGGATACGAATGTGAGCCCATCTCAGAGGGAATAGGTGCTGTGGAAATAGCTGATGTAAATCAGGACATGTCAATCACAGAGGCATGGTGAACAGTAGGCTCACAGATCGGGCGATAGTATACAATAGACTTTAAATATATCCAGGATAAGCAACACAAGTTCAAGTACTCCCAATCTACACCTGTGGTTTGCATCAGGAATCTAAGTGTATGGCGTTTACAACTGTGGCATAAAAACGGGTTATTTACCAAGGTTATGTGTACCGACAGACCAGCTCATGAATAATCAGTTGATTTATACTCTGAGGACAGAAGCGTCCTCTTCCACCACTGATTCACCTCAAGCAGTACAAATGCAACAGAAAAAAAATACTTGATATATATGAAGGGAAAGGATTTTAGCTCCAACAAGGAGAACAGACTGAAGAGCTACACGTGAAAATAGGACAGAAAATTATGCTTTTATGAGTAATAATCTGGAAACGTGTGCTGTGACCCCTTTAACACCGGCAACCCTAAATGGAAATTATTGCAACCAGCTGCCTTCAGCAAAAGTAACAAAATCAGTAAACAGAAAACAGTGTAATTTAACCTCAGCATAAAGTTAACTAAAGATCAAGGAACATTACACACATGTCATGGATAAATTTGCTTAAAGCAGCATTTGTTTATGCACAATATGCCAAAGTCAGAATATGAAACAGAACAAATTTCAACCCGTCATCTAATTATGGAAAGACTAATGCAAATCTGCAAATCTAGTAAAACACTCCCCAAAGCAGGTCTGTAAGGTAGAGTGGCAAGTAACTAAGAAGTAACTAATACCCTAAATATCCAAACCCACTACAGTAGTGGCAGTATCATGCTATAGGGACGCATTACTTCAACATAAACAGGGAATCTGGATTGGGTTGATGGGACCAGGATACATCTAAAGAAAAATCTGTGGCAAAACTTAAAAACTGATGTTAGAGACATAATCTGACAGACCCGAGGCTGTAACTGCAGCCAAAGGTGGTTCTCCAAATTATTGACTCAGAGGGGCTGGAAACAAATATACTATATGAAACCCATGCATCATCCTCCTTTCACTGCACAAATATGCAACACTCTTTTGTTGATCCATCACATGCAAATCTATTCAAATACATTTAAGTTTGAGGTGGTAACATGACAAAAAGTGGGAAGGATACATGCAATGGAAAATATGTTGCACTGGCTTGTTAGAATAATATTTTGCTTTAATTGAACACAATTTCCTCAATATGACTCACACTTGAGCAAACAGGCTCCGGTCGCCGCGTTAGTTCGGTCTCGCTTTCCCGGCTCTTGTTTCAGATAATTGCAAACAGACAAACTTGCTTTTTTGAAAACTATGATGCAGGGACTAGGAAGCAAAAAAAAAGAAAAAAAAAAGAAAGCTATCTGGGTCACTATGATGGTATTTGTGCACGTGTATCATAACAAGAGTGTTTTGGACTAGATCTTTGAAAATGAAAGGAGCTGAAAAACATCCCTGCAGACACATGTGACAGCCACCGCGGCTGGCTGGCTCGCTGTCAGGCTTGTGTGTGGATATGCGAGCCAAGAGGAAAAAATTAAATCTTGAGCTGCACTGTGTGGACAGACTACAGAGAGAAAGATGTTTAAGGGGATATTCCATGCCTGCCAGGTGGGCAGTGGGCTGAAGAGGAGTGAATGTGTGCGTGATACAGAGGTTTGGGGCTCCTGTGACAATGCACACTGATCTAAAAGAAAAAAAAAACTTCACTCATCTGTCGCCTGTCTGCTGAGATGACAACGTTTACCAGCTATACAGACTCCTCAGCATACCGCCAGCAGCCGTGTTCATGCTCCCCTTCCTCTCCTCTGGGCTCCTTCTATCTCCATAACATTACTGTGAGCTTATTTCCCACCTTTTATGTGTTTGGACATCTACCTCCACCTCTCATTTGTAAGCGTAGCCAACCTCTAAGCCAACAGATGTGGGCTTATTGGAGGTCAGTTTTAACTACATGGGGGTGGATTTACTGGAAGGAGTCCAGGTAGAGGAGATGTGAGGAGGAAATGAGTCAAGGTGACTCAAAGGAAGCAGAGAAAGAGAGACGGAGAGAGAGATGCGTTACCTGATGTTGGGCCTCCTCCAAGTTCCCACTGGCCCACAGGGAGAGGCCGAGACGATGGCGAATCTTTGCCTCGTCCTCGCGCCGAGCCAGCTGCTCCGCGAGCCGCAGGCCTGTCAGGAGGAGAGGAAGTGGCGACAGATGAGAAGACGGAGCATGGAGCAGAAAATATTCAGAGTAGACTGGCTCTTGTGCGTCTTTGTGCGCAACAGATGTAAGCATAGCGTGGTACTGCTGTTCTGACAGTGAACAGGTTTGGAAATTTGGCCTCAGTTGTAAGAAACGGCTCGTGCAGCGGGTTTTAAGCATGCACCCGCCTCTGGCGAAGGGGGAGAGCGTCGGTAGCACTAATCGGACTGCGTGGTAATCAATGCGAAGGATTGAGTGGCTGAGCAAACACAAATACGCGTGTAATGCTTGCTTGAAGGGTATCACAAAAGGCGTCGACAAATATTTGCAAGCACATTGATGGGCGAATAATGGGCTTTATGCAAACACAGCAGAAGTCTACTTTGGGATACTCTGAGAGATTGTTAGTGTTAGAAAGACAGGGGAGTATATACACAAGCACAGTCAGAAATACACATTTTTTTGTTTTTAATGATGCCCTAATGCTGCTTGTTTTTCTAAGGTGCATTAAACTTACAATCAAACCTTTAAAACAAGAATATGCTTTAATTTATAATGGATTTTCATCAATCCACAAATGGTAGAAACTTTAAATAGGATCAAACATACACATACAACCCCATCGCTCGTCCTTGGATGAATGGTGTTCCTTTTTGTCATTGGAATCACAAAGAACTAAAACATTTTTTGATTTGATAATAACTCTTTATCTAACCATGGAAAAATCTGCCAAATGTAATAAGCAAAATACCTTATGGGAGAAAAAACCTACTGTCAGATGAGGGACAAAAAGTGCTTTTTGGCCACAATGACAATAAATATGCTTGCAGGAGTTACTTTTAAAAACCTAAGAATTGTGTAACAACTGTCAAACATGATGATGGTGGTATCATTCTGAGGGTTTCACTGTCACTGATACTGGTGTTATTGCAGAAAGTAGAAGAAATAAAAGAAAAACTAGCTACAAATTCACAGCTGGATGGTTTGCCTAAACAGAATTGTTTCCCAACGACAATAATTCTTTAATGCTGGTTTTAGGATTGTTAAAATAGGTTAACATTAATCATCTTTAATGGTCCTGACCTTAAACCTTTTGAACCATGTCACAAAATCAGCCAATTTAAATGAATTCTGCAGAGGAATAAAAATTTCACAAAACCGACAGACTAGTATATAAAAGCTAATGAATGTATTGTAAAAAAGAATCCACAGCAATTTAAACGTATCCCTCCCATTCTTGTTTTTTTTTAATACTAACTATACTGATATATTGTATTATTAATATGTCCAGAAAGGAACAGTTCAAATAAACCACTAAAATCTTTATTAATATGTCCAGAAAGGAACAGTTCAAATAAACCACTAAAATCTTTCAATCGTTATGACACTTAAACCCATTATAGATGTTTTGTTTGTAAGCTGCTGATCGGTGTTGTATGCCTAGGTGTGACTGTTCGGTATTTGTGCCGAGTGAAATCATCTGCAGAGCACACAGTTTGTTTTTTCACTCTTAATTCGTCAAGCAGCAAGGCCGATATCACATCTTTGCATGTGTTCTCGCTCTGCCTGCCGAGAACCCGGTTCTGCCCAATTACAGAGATGAAAATGCCCCTCTGTGCAGGAAAATGATGGGGGGAAAAAAAAAAAAAAAATGGCAGCGCCTGAGCCACACATCACCCGCAAGGTGCTAAAAGCTCAGCAAGCCTGCTACAGTTTACAACAAGCTATTTCTCATGCACATTCCTGGTTAACACGGTCTCTGTATCTGGAAGTCCATTCTCTCCGCCCGGCTGTGTGACAGAGAGGTCGAAACGCGCTTTCGGTCAAAGAGAGGAGGGGGGAAAAATGGGCCAAGCCGGCCTAGTCCCAAGTCGCTTTTCTCCGCTTTCCCGTTAAAAAACCCGCCTGTGGCTGGACCCGCCTGTGGCTGGACCAGATAAGCCGAGAACAGAGAGTGTGACCTGAAAATGGCAGCCTATTCCGCGAGTCCAGCACACCAAGCGGGCGTAGACTTCATGGCTCCTTCATGGCCGTGCTAGTCAGCAGCCTTTGAAGGCGAGCCTGCAACGGTCTTTCCTCTCTCCTTATCTCTGCACACACCCTCCCTCAGCCTGACTGCATGCCCTCTTCCCCCATGCATCTGCTGTGCTCCTGCACCTACTCCTCTCATCTTTGAGCTTCTGTCCCAGCTACCTCCTCCCCAACACCCCCCTCCACCTTCTACCTGTTTCATCTTCCCTGTGGTGGCACTGCTAGCAGTGACTCTGCACTGCTTAGGGCTCATTAGGCACTGGAGCAAGAGATAGGAAACAGATCTAAATTATCCTTTTTATTCTCTGACAGCATCACCCCTCGCTCTTCTCAACTCCATTTCTGAGCCTTTCATCTACACACACATACAACCTACAGCGCACACCCGCATAAAAAAAAAAAATCCTTCTTTCTTGGAGCTGCTCTGTGATAGTTTCTTTATGATCAAGCCGGAATGTCAACTAACTCTATGTTTTCTTTATTCTCCAGCTGACAGTGAAATAATACATGTGAATTATGACTCATTGTGATCTCTGTCTTTTCCCTCCGTCTGCCTGCCATCCTTCTTTTATTTTTCCAAAGTCGTCTTCTTCTTCTGCGTATTGCTCCCTCGTTCCCTCTCTCTTCTCCCGCTTTGTATCATTCAGTGTCTGTCACTGTCACGACGCGTGCCTTTGGAGCGCCCGGCAGGCACAGTCACGTAGCGGCGGCTGACACGAGGATGTGGCCGTGGCTGGCTGCACCCTGAAGAGCAACTGGAGAACACTTTAAAGGCTGCCTGACAGCTGGGGGAGAGATCCACTGTGGTCGCCCCAGGGCTCATGCGTACACACACACCTCAGGGTTTTTTCCACACGCACACGTCATGCGCATGCACGGTGCCACTGAGAAAGAACCTGCAGCGAGCATGCACTCAACACACATGGCGACAAACTGCCCTTTGATCATGACCACATGTGGAACAGCGAACAGTGGCGGGGTTATTGTTGAAAAATGGGGATAACAGCACACACAATTTCCACTAGGATGAAGCACTGCTTCTGTTGTGATGAAAAAATGCTGCAAACAGCTGCGAGTGTGGTGAAATAAAGAAAGCTACAGAGCTACAGAGGGATGCCTGATTCTCACATACAGGTTGCTGCTCATCACATAAAGACCTAGAGTTGAAAAGTATTCAAAACTCTGAAAACGTTTTCATATTTTTTCAGTGTTAACCACAAACTTCAGTCCTTTTTATTTAGGACCAGCTTAACTGTTTCCCCCAAATAAAAGCACTCCACAGTCTGTTTCACTATAGCAGGGGTGTCCAAACTTTTTGCAAAGAGGGCCAGATTTGATAAAGTCAAGATGCCTGGGGGCCAATAGTTTGTTCGGACATTTTTTAACTACAAAAGTGTCATGCAAATACACACTGTTATAAAACAATTTTCATTGTCACAATTATCTTTATTTTTCAAATAACCAAATATAAGCCACTCAGGCAACTCTAAAAACAGAAATTCTGCTTTTCTTTCATATCTGGAGAGTCAGATAACATTGAACAAACTGTATAAAATACCTTAAATTTACATGAGTTTAAAAATATCTTTGCCTCAAGAACATTTTAAACAGGAGTTATAAGTAATGCAAAGTTGTCTGTTATTATTAAATCTTAAAACAAGTGAATTTTGCTCTTGTCATTTTCAATATCTTTCAGAAAGTAATAGTTTGTATCACATCTACAGGTTCATAACCAAATCTTACTCAAGAGTTTAATAAAAATAAGTGCCATAAATCCAGGTGCATAAATGTTCTTTTGGCTCTTCACTGCTGATAGTGACAGACGTTGCCGTTCAAAACACTCAGTTTCATGTCCTCAACTCTCAGTGCCACACTGTTACTGCCAGGCAAACATTCGCAAATTCTTGCTTCTTCTCAGGGCAAAATGTTCTCCATCATTTTCATAACACAGTTTTGATAAATGTACCTTCAGTAAAAGGTTTGCCATGTTTAGCTATTAACATTAACTTCGTAGCTGCTTTGGTGGTATTTTCTTTTGACTCACAGGCCCTCGTGAAGAATCGCTGTTGTGATGCCAGTGCAGCTTGGAGCTGCTTCAGTTTTTCAGCACGGTCACTCCCTGTTAGCTTGTTGTATGTGTTAGCATGTTTAGTCTGGTAGTGTCTCTTTACGTCAAAATCCTTAAACAAGGCAACCGTCTCATTACAAATTAGACAAGCACAATTGCCTTGATTTTCAGAAAAGAAGTGTTATAATTCCCATCTCTCTTGAAAGCGGCGGCCCTCACTGTAAACTTTCCTCGTTTTCTTTGCAGTGGCCATGGCAGAAATGAGTGGAGAGCGGTTCGCTGCATGGAGGCAGAGACTGATAGTATTAAAGTGGTGCTGCCACCATTTTGTGAAAGGAGGAATTACAGTTTCAAGTTTTATGATTTATTTATTCTGTTTCACAGTGCAGGCGGGCTATAAATAATACATTATAAGACCGAAGCCGCGGGCCGTATGAAATCTGGCCGCGGGCCGTGATTGGCCCCCGGGCCGGACTTTGGACATGCCTGCACTATAGGTTTGTCGCATTGATGTGAAATGTCAAGATGTTGATCTCTGCATCTCCTCCAAAGTTATACTAAGCCTTTTGGTGGTTTCTCGTTGAGGTTTGCCTTGCCTAAATTTGGTCTTGAGTTTAGATGGATGGACATGTGTGGCATACTCTCTCCACTTTTTAGAGGATCGCTTGAACAGCTTTGAGATTTTAAAGCTTAGAATATTGGTATATAATCTAACCACTCTCTAAGTATCTCCACAAGTTTATCTCTGCTCTGTTTGCCATGTTCTTTGGTCTTCATGAAGCTGACTGCTGAGACTAATCACACACTACCGGTCCCCATCTACTAATAAAGTGGCTTCTGAAGGCAATTAGTTGCACTAGATTTCATTTACGTGTATCAAAAGAAAGGTGGCTGAAAAACATGAATCATTTTTATTCCAGAGATCAATCTGCACTAACTTGTACTGGCCTGTCAAATAAAATCCCAGTAAAAAACACTGAAGTTTGTGGTTGTAATGCTACCCAATGTGAAAACATTCCAGGGTTCTGAATACTTTTGCAAGGTTCTGTCAGTGTTGCTCATTACCTATACCAAATATGAAACAGTGTTAACTCAGGGCAATTTGTTCTTCAGTTGTCTAAGCTGTAATCTTCAAAATGCAGGCACCTAAAAAGTTTGAGGACTGCTGCTCAGAAGTACTGAGGTTAGTAAGAAAATGACCTGATTTCTGAAATCCGTGAAATTAAAGATAAAACTTTCTTTAAATTTTCAAGCAAGATCTTTTTTTAAAACTCCAAACTCCCTCCCATGCAGAAAGGAACAGGGCCTAAAGAAAAATGTGGGCACCCGATTTTTAATGGTTTTTGCAGCCGTTTTGTGTATTTGGGAGATTTCGCCGTGTTGTTTCCGAACAAGATTTCATGTTCAGTCGTATTACTGGGTTGTAAAAAGGTCTTTCTGTGGATATTTGATGATGTTAAGGGCGGTTGAGTTGCTATTCTTCACATTTTTCCCTCTAATAGTGGAATTTTTCCTGGCTTCAACAGAGGTCCATAGCAGTATTGATCCAAACCTGAGCTTAACCATCACAGGGATAATGTTCTCATTGAATTTTTAACTCTTTATGTCTCGACTTTTCCTTCAGCCACAGAAACCAAATATTCAGCTTCTTGTTTATAGCTTCTCTTTACTGTAGAAAACTAAATGTTTACTTGCAAACCTTAGCTATGGGATCTTCTGGTTAGGATAACACAATTGTGAATTTTTGCGTGTTTGGTAGAACAGTTCGAGGTTTCGACAACAATCCTGAAAATGCATTCAATTTGCCTTTACAACTGCAACTCAGATTAAGAGTAACATCACACCTAATTCTACCTTGTTTGAGTCATATTGGAAAACCACTTTCCAAATGTACAGGCAATACAAGCTGATGACAATGTATCGATCAGTGTATCAATCGATACATTAATCGATACAAGGTCACTAAGGTGCATATCACTAAGGTGATGAGGTATAAGTTTAGAAACTGCCAGATCACAGTTTTACAAAATATTCTGATCAGTGCATCTCGTCAAAAACCATTTTATTTCTATAACTTTCACATTAGCCAACCTCTTATGTAGAAATTCCAACTTTCTGGGCCATTGCACTATATTTTGCATTAAAAAATAATAACAATAATTGACTTAAACTTTAATTTACCAGTAGAATCCCATTGAGATTTACAATCGTTTTGCGAGGAGTGTCCTGGCCAAGACAGGCAGCAGTAAACAGGGTTTATGATGCTTTCCAGTTCCTAAAACTACAAGAAATCAAATAAACTGAGTTTAGCAAACAGATTTGAAGGATTAGGTTTAATAAAGGTTTTCATGTCTTTCATACAATTGTGTGCAAACACACTAAAGTTCTTGACTAAGAAATGTAAGAACTTGGTAAAAGCTATGAAAGATGTTTGTTTGGTCTTCTCTACTTTTTTCTCTAAAATTTTATCAATTTAGACATAATCTGATAGACCAAACTGATTTCAACATCAAACCAAAAGTTGAATTTATATGTTTAGATCATAATTATATTGATGCTTTATATGAATTTTGTTTCTACTTTTTAACAAAAAAAGTGCGTTATCATGGTTTGTTACTGAATATGGATGTTTTGTTAGGTATTCAATGAAGAAACAATGAGGAAACTGTAAAACAGCCACAAATTGGCACAATGACCACACTGTTTTAATGACAATATTGATCATGTTAATCGCTAAGTGCATCTTGGTGTGAAAGACCTCTCACTGTTTAACATATCATGTCATTACAAGAAAAACACTGGAGTAGCTCTATAAGCCCTTGGCACCTTTCTATGATTTTATGCTGCCTACTGAAGGTTAGTCATTATAGGAGAACACAGAATAACCACTGAACATACACAAACACTCAGCGATTTGAAGGTCAAATAATTTCAACTGTAGCTGCAGAGAAGCTTCTCTCTAGCTCTATTCCAAAACACAAAAATAACCAGGAAAAGAAGAAAAAAAAGCAGTAGTTACTGAGAGAAAAAATAAGGCAACTTTTCTGCTTGGGTAGGTTGGCCAGAAATAATTGGCTGTCAAGGATAGTGAAGGCGCTGTTCTTGTTCAAAGCCAAAATGAGGAAAAAACACAAGGACAGCGTGGGGGGACAACACTGGGACTGGGTGGAGACAGAATGGCCTGTCGTCTTTGTTTCTATTAAAGCTCAACAAGCGGGCCTGCAGTGAGTGTGTGGGCCACAGCAAACTCAGCTAACTCTAAGAAAAGATGGGGATGAGATGGAAAGGGGGTTTGTCGTCCTGCATTTTCTCTCTGCAGGGTGAAATGTAGAAATCTATTCTTAGAGAGGCTCCAGTTTTCTCGGTTACAAGCACTGGTTGGGTTTTTCACAGGATTTAAGCAGAAAGCCTGCCCTTGAACATGGTTGTGCGGACGAGACATGGAGTTGTTAGTGTTATCTAGAGGTTTAATAAAGTCAGGGTTTCATTCAGTTAAAGACATTTTAATGAGATGCCAGCAGAAAGAGTGTAAAGTGTTCTGCTATTTATAGCAGTATGGAGCATAGACTAACATCCAGTTGTCAGCGTGCTAACAGTGAAACGTCAGCAGCCTTTTTTTTAAATAATGTGGACCAGGTTGTAAATCAGTTTAAATGTCTCTGCCTAGCAATACCAGAATCAACTGAATAATCTACACACTTGATATATGAAAACATGTTTCATTACCTTTACATCCAATTGTGCCAAGATTCTTATTGTCTCATCCAAATAAGCAATTTCTTTTGAATTTAGCATCTGCTTGATAGACATTATTTTTTGACAGTAAGGGGTTACAAGCTTTACCACCACTTCTGTCATCATTCTAATGAATACCAGAAGAGATCGTGATAAAATTTTAAGTCCGCATCACCCGTTCTTAATGCCTAGTGTGGACATACAGAGGTTCCACTGAACCGAACATCAGGAATGAAAACTTCACGTACAGTCTCTAAAATAAGTAATTTTTGAGAGGTCGAGCAGCAGGTTTTTATCCTTCTCTTTATAATCTAAAAGGGAACAGTGAAGCATGAGAAGCAGGATTCTGTCAGCCTGTGTGTGACAATGTTATTTTGTCACCTCTGAGAAGGAAGATAGAGAAGGGGAGAGGGGGAGCATCTAGCAGTAAACAGGAGAAATACTTTGAGAGCATTTGGGTAGGTTTGCACAGACAGACATACGCAAATGCTATACCTATGCAGCTCTGAAGACAAACACAGATGCACAATGCTCACACAAAATCCCCTTGTGCACATATATCACATAAATACAAAAGCACAAAAAAACACACGCATGCGTCCACACACAGACACACAAACAAACACATGCGCACAGCTTAATAAAAGTGTGGCAAAGGCTTAGCAATAAATAGGCTCAGAATTTCATATTCATGAATTCAGAAACTCTAAGCCTATCAGCTCAGGCAACAAAGGCAACCCTCTCCATGCTCCCCTCTGCTCACTCACCTTCCTGCAGGTACATGACAGCTTGTGAGTAGTTCTGCAGCGCATGGTGTGTTCTCCCCAAGCTGCCATAGGCCAACGTCTTGGCAGCCAAATCATTAGTCTGAGCCGCCACACTAAGGTGCTGTTCTTGGAACACCACCGCTCGCTCATAGTTTCCAAGTGACTCATAGGTAAGACCCAAGTTGCCGTAGGCCCGGGCCTGACGTGTGGTGCTGCCTGCTTCTTCTGCAATCTCCAGATCACTCTGGTGGCATCGCAAGGCTGTCTCATACTCTCCCATAGCTTGGTACACAGCACCCAAGCCACAGCTGGCATCGCCCTCCAGTAGTCTGTCCTGGGTGTCGCGAGCGATGGCCAGCTGACGCTCCAGGCAGGAAATGGCCTGCTCGTAGTTGCCTAACTGGCTGTGGAGTGCACCAAGCTCGCCGTAGGCCTGTGCCTTGCCACCGCACTCCCCGAGTTCATGTGCCACAACCAGCCGTTTTTCGAAACAAACCAACGACTGCTGCAGATTGCCCATTGCCCTGTGGGTGAAAGTAAAGAGTTAATTTAAGTGTAATGAAGCACAAAATATGTTTAAAATTCACCCACTGTTCATAAATTGATTAAAAATAACAGCACAAGTCTTTATGTAAAATATTTTAGGCCTAATATGATTGCAGACGCAAAGAGGTATTGTCAAAGAACAAAAACCTACTGATTTTTCAGCCCAATCCACCACTTTGACTGGTCAGAAACCCTAAACTCAAATCAGAGAAGGCACCATAACTCAGCGCTACCAGTTTGTGGGAAACAACAGCATTCTTCTGTGTGTAAATTATTCAGTGAGGAGGACTAAAAGTTAGCTCTTTTTAGTACCTAGAACATGCAAAGACATGCCTGCAGGTCAATCAGGCTGTGTGAGAGAGAGCAAGATCACTAGTAACAGGAAGGCTAAATTTAGTCCAGTAAAGTTGCTCAATTATTATCCTTTTGCACATTCAAATTCCATTTGTGCAGAACGCATTTATAAAAGTACCTGCTAAAATCCATAATAAATAGCAGCTTCTGCATTACAATGATGTAATTTGGTAGTATACAGGTAAAATCTGTTCTATTCATGTGGCTCAGAGTCTAGATGGCTACATAAAAAGCTACAGTGGGCCATATTTGGTCCTTAGACCTTGAGTTTGACACGTGATATAGGGCATCAATTTCCTCTACTTGATATTTTGTTCATCTTTACTGTATTCCAAAAGACTTTATTTACGATCTCAAATGCACTCCCGGTTGCTGGAAGCCCATTGAAACGAAGCATTATAAGAAGAAAAGCCTTCAGCTTAATTAACGTTGTGTGATAACGTATCTGCTTGACTGAGAGCTGCAAGAAGATGAGAAGGGTTTGCGTATGATGTCTATTATTCCCTTCTGAACTCAAGCATGGCAAATACAGCTGTGTGTGTGTGACTGCTGCAGTGCCAAGCTGCTGCTGCACAATAAGAAGAAAATCACCTCCGAAATGAGGATTTTGGGGGAAAAGCTGTTTGTATTTTGTGCTGCTCTGTAGCTTCCCATGTTTCTATCAGCTCTCTAAGGCATGAGGAGAAACAGAGGGGAAAAGAGACAGAAGACGCAAGAAGTTGTTTTGAAATGCTAGAGCTTCCCCCATTCGGAGACATCTGCTCACCAAACTACTTTGCATATATTTAATACCAGCAGCCCCGGGCTTCTGCTGACACAGCTCTTACCAGATTCCCATTCAAGCACTGTTCATCACAGCCATTTCTAACTATATGGTTCTTTATAGTGAGCACATATAGAGATAAATGACATACTTGGTTTCTTAGTAAAAGTCGAGTTATAGCCATATAAACATTGGCGAAATGGACAATGAAAGTTATTCCGGACTCACCTGTGCCCATTGCCTAGGCCTCTGTAGGCTTTCTCCTGGTCCTGCATGCGATTTAGGCTCTGTGCCACTGACAAGTACTGGTCATAATACTTGATCGCTTCCTCAAAGTCTCCCAAGGCCTCGTAACAGTCTCCAAGGTTTCCGTAGGCCCTGCCCCGGTCCATTACTGCTTCGTTTCCACTCAGCTGCTGCAAGGTAGCCAACTGCTGCTCCAGGTAGCCAATAGCCTCCTCCATCACCCCAACATTCATTTTTGTGATGCCCATGTTTCCATAGACCTGAGCCTCCACAACAGGATCCTTTAACCTCCGTCCAAGCTCCAACTGCTCCTCGTAGCTCTTGAAGGCCATGGCGTACTTCCCAAGGGCCATGTAGACAGCTGCCAAGTGGCCATGGGCTTTGCACTCTCCTGAGACGTCACCAAGCTCTTGGTATACCTCCAGTTCCTGGGTGTGGTAGCCTAGAGCTTTGTCATATTTCTGCACTAGTCTGTAGGTGGCCCCCAGGGCAGCATAAGCACAGGCTTCCATTCTGCGCTCCTTAACCTAAATTGAAAGTAAAACAAAAGGTTAATGATTGTAATGAGATTCAATGATCTTCTCCATTTTTTGCCGCTATTTTGCACTTGATGTGAGACTTTTCCTTGCATGGGATTTTTTTCTGGAGTAGAATGCACTGGAGACATGTCAGTAACATGTGCCTTAAATTCAGCACATGGGAGCAATTTGCACCTATTTTTGCATCAGGTCACAGTTAGTCCCTCTTCTGGCCCAAATACACAGCATACACCCTGAAGTGATCAAAGAGGTAGAGGAAATGCCTTTTAGTCAAGGAACTCCAGGTACCTGACAAGACAGGGCATTCCCTTATTAAGAACTAAATCAAACAGGGGAATTTACATTAGAAAGGCCTTTCTACATCCATTACTGATCCTGAAAACTATTAAAAACAGTGGAATAAAGTTATATTGTATCAGATTACTCAAATGTTACATGTAGTATTTTGCAAACAATACACCAACCTGTTATCTCGGGACAAAGAAGCAACACAGTGTGTGGTTGGATGGTTTTTTTTTTGGTAAATGGAAAAAAACGCATTGTTCCAATTGCAGGGTACTTGCTGTGCTCTTGCTGGAAAACGTATTTGCAAATAGCACGAGTCCTACCTTCAGTTACAGCCCCAGTTTTTATTTCTCTTTTTTTATATATAAATTCAGCTGCTTTTCACTATTTTTATCTTGTTTCATAAGCTTTTAACAGATTGCAAATACCTCATCTAGTCTGGGTGGAATTAAGACAAATAAACAAATATCGGTGGACTTTCCGCAAAATGTGTATAATGC
The DNA here is from genome assembly GCF_001444195.1 of Xiphophorus couchianus. Classification (NCBI taxonomy): domain Eukaryota; kingdom Metazoa; phylum Chordata; class Actinopteri; order Cyprinodontiformes; family Poeciliidae; genus Xiphophorus; species Xiphophorus couchianus. The sequence goes on from NC_040239.1 coordinate 22,778,108, forward strand.
ATTCTCTCATTATGGGCAAACTGCGTCAGAGCAGAGAGGTGCTGAGTGGAGTTTACTACAGTGGCAGATGTGTGTTTGTGTCTAGTTTTGGGACTTAAAGGAGATGCACACTTAGTTTTGCACATATTTAGCCCCTATAGATACCTTCATGAATACAGTTGTATATTTTCTTTTCTGTGAAAAAATATTCTGCTGAACTCACTGAATGTAAAACAGCCTTACCTGATGAGCTAAGGCCAGCTGCTGCTCGTAAAACTGAATGGCTCCTGTCACGTCCTTTTTACAGACAAAGATGTCTCCTAAGTTCCCTAGAGCTCTAAAGCGAGCCTGTGCATTGTTCAGGGACTGTGCTAGTGACAGCAAATACTTCTGGCACTCCTCCGCCTTAGTAAAGTCTCCTAGGGCCTTAAAAGCCAAACCAAGGTTGCAATACGCCTTGGCCTGACTAAGTTTGTCATGAAGGTCCTTGGCCAGCGCAAGATCCTGCTCATAGTATTTAACAGCATCCTGGTAGTTGCCCAGGCAGTAGTGAGCATAACCCAGATTGTGACAAACTTTCCCTTCACTCTCCATGTCCTGAAGTTCTGGGGACAATCTGAGGTACTGCTCATAGTAGGGCACAGCCTGTGGAAACTCTCCTCGAGAGCAGTGGAAGTTTCCCAAGTTTCCCAGAGCCCGTGCTTCGCTCTGGACATCCCTCAGCTCTCGAGCGATGTTGAGGTGGTTCTGGTAATGCTGTAGAGCACGATCATGGGCACCGAGGGCTTGGTACGCCACAGCCAGGTTGCCATGGGTGGAGGCCTGTGAGGCACGGTCATTAACCTCCATGGAGATCTGCAGCTCCTGGCGATGATAACGAACTGCTTGGTCGAAAGCTCCAAGAGCATTGTAGGCATTACCCATGTTGCCATAGGCCCTGCCTTGGGCAGCATAGTCATTCAGCTCCTGAGCAATAGCCAGGTGTGTTTTGTGTAGTTTCAGTGCAGTCTCGTAGTCCCCCTTCATCTGGTGAATGATGCCTAAGGAAAGAGGAGAGGGGAGAAAAATCAAGTCAAAGACCTACACAAGGGAAAGCAGGAACCACATAAAATTCAAGTGCATTGTCAGCTCTTCATGTTAAAAACAAGTCATTCGGTTGTTAAAATATGCTCTCTGAGCCATCTGTTCTCTGCTTACACAACACAATCGCCCACAGAATTATGGTCATTAAAATGTAGTGCAATCAAACAGAGTTGCTACAACATCAAAATTAAATCTTTTGATGGTCTAAACACTCTTTGATGACTGTGTCTTCTAGGGATTTTACCAAAATCAACAACTTTTCCACATGGGTGGATAGAAGTACGGAAGAGAATCAGAGCTAAAGACAGAGGGAGTGAAAATGAGGGAGTAGGAAAAGAGCGGTCGGGAAGCTCGGCAAACAACTTTAGAAAGAAATAAGATAAATGTGGAGAAGCTATAAATAATGGAGTAGTCGGTGCAGTGAGCGTATTTTGTCTGATAAAATACTATACTTTGAAAAATAATAGCTTTACTCCACAACCAGACAGCCATCTGGCATATTCTCATACATTCCCTCACTAAGCAAACAAATGTGTGCCCACACCTGTATACTAATGGAGACTAACAAATACATAGCAAGCAATAAAGAGACATCAAAGCATATCTGCTGGGGCTCTTTTTCTTTCCGAGATATTCATCTGTATAACTCATCTTTGAATCCGTCATCCGGTACGAACAATAGAAAGGTTTACTAAAAATACTGGACAATATTCAGGGATCCTACATGTGTTTTTCATTTCTAAATGCCATGCCTATTAGTCCTTTCTCAGACAATTTTTGAAGGATAAATATGAAAGTTCACCATGGTTTGTGACAGATATTTTCAGAGGCCAGGATTTAAATAGGCAACCTGAAAAAGACCTCTGAGACTATGAAAGAAGATTAAAAGAGGGATGCATGAATGAACAGATAGAGTAGGATGGAAACTACTATAAATAACGGAACGAGACATGAAGTATTGAAATGCAAATATCTTTTCCATTCAATTGTGTTTTCTTCTGTACTCGTGCACACTTAGAAAATGCTTATAACAAATCTTATGCTTTTTCTGACATTTCCAAATTGTGTGAAAACCTTGAATATGGTTGTTTGTTGATGGATAGAGAAGCCAGTTGCAGGCTATAAAAAGCCCTCTATTTTCGTACAGTATACAGAATGATCATCGTCGCTTTGCTGCTTCGGCGTTGAGTAATGGCCTTGTAGGATGTGGGAAGCAGCCACTGACGGCACACACGGAAGGAGAACAGTTTCGGAGCCAGAGTGGGGAGAGTCGGGGATGGGGAGAAACTCTGTGGCTTGCGGTGACGGCGATGGTGGCGTGATTAGTTACCACCACGAGTGTTTTCCTATTTATTTCATCCGAAATCTGCCACATTTGAAAATAGGGTACATAAACATTTGATCTGGACCCAAACAGGCGGGTCTCATGACCGAGTAAATCGCATGCAATGGTGGATGTGTGTTTTGTGCTGCCCAGATTTAACACAGCCAAAAATAGAGAAAAATATATGTGCTGCCTTTACAGTAATGGTTTGGAAAAAGATCGATATATTCATACATTCCTAAGGTGTATGTCACACAGTGTGAAAAGGGGGATTAGACTACAAAAAGAGATAAAACATTTTTACCTGTATTACCCCAATAAAACAGACTACATCAGAGCATAACCTCGTCATTACTTCAACTTCCTACTGTTGTCAACTGAATGTTTACCGATGGACTACAATCAGCTGATCTAAAGTGGCTAAATAAGTGTATAAACCTAATCACTTCTAGGTTAGTGTGGGAACACCTTACTTTTTAAATTACAGACATGAAAACTTTGAATCAGATGCTAACTTCATTATCATGTTCATCACATAAAGGAATCTTTTTTGAGTAACTGGTTGTTAATTAGTATTTCCTCTGTCAAAATCTTTTTCTAGTGAGTTCTAAGCTCTGAATGTTCATTTACTCAAAACCAGATCTATTATTGTTTTCATTTAGTGCCATAGGGACCAAAAGACTATTTTTTATTTTTAGTATTTCCTGCCTATTAGCTCTCAGCATGAAGGAAATACTGTGCCTGTACATTTTTAAAAGAACTTAGATACTCAATTTTCAATGTTTAGAGTTCAGTCACGTCTAATATCTCTCCAAACATATTTAACACAACAAACTGTTGAATTATTTGCCACTTCTAAACTACTGTTAGCTTAACAGTTTTTATGTAGTTTGAAGGCAACATCCTCCTTCCTGTCAGGTTGATGATAATTTTCAGATGTAGGTCTGCTCTTGTTCGCAGTTGATTGTTTGCTCGAGAATGAGAATAGCTTTTAGCTGACATCTGCCTATAAAGGTTATCACATGGTTCATTCCCTATGAACTGCAGGATTATATATGACTAAATCAAAATTTCAGTAATATACAGTAGATTCCAGACATTAATGTCAAAGCAATAAAACGTTTGGAAGATTGTAGGATTTTTCACACAGAAAAGAAAGTCAACGCCCTCCAACAGTCACAGTACAATTCAGACTCAGGTACTTAGAATTTGCAAGAACTTGTTCATCAACATGAGTGAAATCTGAATCATCAGTCTTTCATTCAAGTGTAAAGGCGATGATTAATTAAACATGTCTCAACTGGATGTCTTTGTTGGAGAAAATATAATCAAAGCCACTTAGGATAATTGTTCAGCATGTCGCAAAGACTTGCTGACAAATCATATCTGATCTGCTGTTTATGTGCTTGCTTGCATTCTCTGGTTGAAAGCGGGGAAAAAAAACATGAAGTGACCCAGTAAACATCAGGTTGTGGTACTTTAGAATTAGTATGCAAAGTGTATGGCGGCACAAAACACAGACAACAGCAAAGAAAACAGAAAAGAATCTGATTTATAAATCAGAGTTTGACCAAAGTTTCTTACTTACTAGTTTCTATTTTCACATATTCGCTGACTCATCAAAAAACACGTTATGTATGTCTAAACACTCATAATAGTCTAGCAAGTTTAGCATTAGTAAAGTCATTTTATGTTTGTTTGTTTTTTTAAAACTGTGCACAAAAACAGTAGCTTTTGTTCCCACATCAGGGGCTCAAACATTTTACCTCCTTGGACAAAGTCCTCAGCTTTGCCTAACTTTGGTGTCTGGAGTCATGTTAGGAGTCACAGCTGGCTGGGTGAAGGAGCACCGACAGCCACAAAGTCACTCTAAGGTTATGCTTTCCCCCAACGGATACTGATGTTACTGAGGACATAATGTCTACTGATGTATTACCAGCTAACATAATCCTGCTGCAGGCTAAAAATGGATCCGGGGCTTGGTGATGGACGCAGGGCTAAAGCAGGCGGGCAGGCTGGAGGCTGGGGAAGCATGAGCAGGTTTCAGGTTGGGGACTCGGAAGCTGCTGGCAAAAAAAAACGCCATAACCCCCAGGCTACGCCTGGAGCCACACTTGAAGACAGAAAATATTTCTATGCCCCCTATATGGTAAAAAGATTATGGAGCCCTGAGGGAAAGGCATCCTGTAGAACGGTAAATAAAACCATTCCAAACATGACAGTAAATACAGATGACTAATGTGGCCATAATCGCATCCTGCCATAACTGCCAAGACCTGAAAATATATCAGTCCTCTGATTAAGTCAGATTTATGATTTAATGTGTAAGGTGTGTTGTAAATACACTTGACTAAACATGTGCACTTCATTCACATCCATTTACATAGTGGTATATCAGAACCCTATAACCAGAGACATTAAAAACTTGGCAATGCCTTGTCACTATTCGTTATTCAACTAACTTTACATAAAAGCATGGCTGCACTGATGACTTTGAGATATGGTGCTATATTCTGAGTAAATCACTGTCAGTTTTATTCCATTGAAGAAGGCCCACTGCTACTAGGGGGGCATATTGAGAATAAAGGAAAGACCATCAGCCTGAAACAATTAGAGAACATCTACAACACTGCTTGAATCTTAATTGAAAGAGGCTGATATGTGTAAATATTAAATTGCTAATTATACTATGTAAGTAAAATCCCAATGACGTAGGACGGTGTTGATACTAAAAAGTCAAGAAGCTTTAGTTTCTTTTATAAGTAATGACAAAGAATGTTTGATAAACCTCGAATGTGGCTTATTAATGGCATTCACACTGACGTTGAAATATGCAGATAAAAAAAATATATTTAAAAATATGGAACAATTTGGAAGAGAATGTTAAGTAGGGTAGATCTCGCTTCAGTTTTATCTGAATATACACACAGTTCCTGAATGTAAAAATACAAAATCTTCAACATTAATTCCTTTTTTCTTCTATTCTGATTATATTCCAATTATAAATGCCAAATGAGATGCTCTGTCTTAACATATTTTTATACTCTGGGGTTTTCATTGTGAAATCGAAGAAATATTGCATTTAAGCCATTATTTCCTTTGACAATAAGCAGAAACACAAACAGTATGAGCCACTTCCAAAGATAATTAGTACCTGGACTCTTTCTCTCTCTTACATTTTGTCACATTACAACCATAAACTTCACAGTGTTTTATCAATATTTTGCATAATAGAGTACACTGAAACATAGTACTGCATAATGGAGAATCAGAGGAAATATGGTGAATGTTTTTCCTTTTTTTTTTTACACATTTAAATACACAAAAGTGTGAATGCTTTTATATTTAACTCCCCCAATTCAATACTTTTTACAAATCTTCAGGTACTTCTACCTGTTCTGCACAACTACAAATTAAAGTCTCAGCAAAATAGTTCACTAATTTCTCTTGACACAAATTCTCAGTTGATTTGGTGTCTGTCCTTTGACTAGGACATTCCAATATGCAAAATCAGGAACATAATATGATTGTTGTTCTGCTGGGAGAGGAACACGCTTAAACAAGAGCTTGAGAGATTAAGATATAAAGCTCTGAACAAAGTTTTGGCCCTACTGTTGAAAAACATCACCACAACATGATGCTGCCACTACCATGTGTCACTGTGGGGACGCACCTTACTCTTTTCAAAGAGCATCTCTTGTTTGTGAAAACATTTGAAAACCAAGAACCATTTATTTTCCACTTACCAATGATGTACCACCATGACGTTCCAATAAAATACACTAAAGCTTATGGTTGTAATGTCACAAAATCTGAACAACTGTAAGAAGCATAAATATTTCTGCAAAGCTCTGTAGGTAATGATTACATCATAATAATAAGGATTGAAAAGAGACTTCCTTTTAGCCGTAGAAACTTTTCTTTGCTGGTATTTAAGAGCCTACATTTGCGTTATAAAGAAATCGGCAGTACAACACGGCATTTTGCTTCCTGTATGAACTAGAAGTAACAGACCGAAGAGCCTCCTTGAATCCACAAAAAATGGGTGGAACTGTAGCGAGTTTGGCTTAAGATAGTAAATTCTTACTTATGTGCGTAGAGATTCCCTGTGATCTGACTGAAACAGAAAGAAGAAATGTAAAAAAAGAGAGAATAAACAAGTGGGTGATTGCTCTGTAGGTGGTCTTCCAACAAAAACATGCAGTCTTCCAGCTGATCCACTGTCCTTTCGACTCTGACTGACCTTCACCCCTCCTTCTGCTCTCTAAACACACAATCCCTGACCTGTTAGCACCCCCCCCCCCCACACACACACACACACATCTGATTCCAAGAACTGCTTATAAGTACACTGTTCAGAATGAACTTTTTTGGCTGCACTGCACCATCTCCTGCAGATTGCATTTCATGCTGAATTTGCAGATGCTCCTGGAAAAGGGCACAGTTGCTTAGCTCAGAAGGATGCCATAGCTCTTTTGTTACATTTAATAGCACTGCAGCGAGTCGAATATTAGCTGCATATGGTGAACAACACATTAGTGAGGAGAAAGACTGAGAGTGTGCTTCATATAACTTCTTTAGTCCACTTTTCTAGTTCAATGCATAGTCATAAGAATGGGGGCATTTGGTGCTGGTGTTTTTCAGCAAACAGAAATGTGAGGCCTGGCTAGAAAGCTTCACAAGCACAAATCTCTCAAGCAGAACAACACAGGACTGGCATATTCATAACTTCAGCATCATGTCACCTCTCCGACCACGGTTCCATTTGCTTCCTGTATTTTGGCCAGCTGGCATTTACATGAGAATTAATAGAGATTGAAGGTTGTCACCAGCCCTTGGAAAGAGGCCTTTTCTGTGTGGGCGTGCGTGGGGTGGGTGTGTGTGTGTGTGTGTGTGGGTGTGTGTGTGTGTGTGTGTGTGTGTGTGTGTGGAGCTCCCAACTACTTTTACTGTCTCTCTCCTCACAAGGTTCTCTCATTCATCCTGTCTGAGCAATTAAGCTCTCTAAATTCCACTGGAAACTCAGGCCTCTCATACTCCCTGTCCTCGTCAGACTAATAATACATCTAGACTCACTGCTGCTTCCAGAGGCTTAGGAACAAAACAGAATAATCTCTATTCTTCAGTGCTCCAGGCAAGTCTGGTCCCTGTTGTGGTCTGCTCCAGCTGTGGGCAGTTGAAAGGGAAAATAAAGGCTAGAAAAGTACTAGATTTATGTCCAAACAACCACAAAGCAGTGATGATGACGCAGCAGCAGCTGCTACACGGCGCGATAAGGGATACTTGTTTTCTCCTCATTATTTTGGTTATTTCAATGGAAAAGGCTACAGCGCTTTGCAAAAGCATTCATACCTCGTTTTTTAAAATAATTTGTCACATTACAAGCACAAACGTTTATGTGTTCTACAGGACTTTTATGTGACAAATCAGCAATAAGCGGTGAATGAAAGGGACGTTTTAGAAAGGGTAGAAATTTGTCACAGCAAACATGTGAGACCAGTTGAACTTTTTGGCCTGGATGCAAAAATGCATACAGTATGTGTGAAAAACTATTGCAGAATTACATCATCCCATGATGTAATTCTGCAGTACTTTGTGTTGATCCATCACAGAGATCTAAAACAACAGAGGTGTTCAGCCAAAAATGACAGTAATGAACAAAGTTTTTAAAATGTAAAAATATGATCAAGTGAGGCCTAGCGTCTCTACTATCATTGTAAAATACATTCAGCATATGTTGCCAGAAACTAAAACTGCTCTGCTTTATTTTGTTTTTTTGTTTATCCACTGTGGCATAATAGGAAGAGTAGGAGTCTGGCAATTATAAAGCTGAAGGTCTGATTTCAGGTTCAACTCTTGCCACTTGAGCAAGGTACTTAATCCTAAAGTTCCCCAGTGATCTCTAGAAAGACATGTTTATGCGAGAGAGCAAATGGGAGAATTACACTGTAGCATCAAGTGCTGTGAGTGGTCAATATGACCAGAAAAAAACAATATAAGTTCATTTTCTGACATGGACAGAACTCAGTTTGTTTCTTTGCTCTATATCCCCAAAAAAGAAAAAGTCTTTTGTTTTTTTTGTATTTCATCATATTGTGTTCATTTACAAAATTTAACAAGTTTTTCATTTCAATATGCAGGGTTTTACCAATCTCAAGAGCAGTGTTAACTGTATTAAATGCAACTTACATTAAGCGTTGCCAATAAAAACACATAGCTCAGCATTGGCTATGTAACAGCCTCATTGTCAGACATACTGTAAACCCTAGATCAGATGTCTGGGCAGAGCAGCGTTATGCAACTGATGTTCTGGCTGCCTTCCCAAAACTTATCCTCTCATGCCTTGCAAAACAGCAGAATCTTTTATTGAGAAAAGTTTATAAGCTCAAGGAGTTGGTCAACCAAGGTCGCAAAGTACTTTAACGTCAACTGGAAGTTGTTTTCTGTTTTCCTGACACCAGAGAAAATATCTAACTACAGAGCATTTCAGTACAAACTCTGATTCTGAATGTGTTTGTGTTCTCTCCCTCACTGTTGTTTTCCTCTCTCTGTTGCTTTTGGTGTTTTTGTGCAGATCAGCAGAAACCGATCCCCGAGGAGGCTGGATAAGAAGAAAAGAGGGGAAGAGAGGCTTAATTAGGACTTTTGGCTCTGGCCCTTCCAGCTGATGGTGTCAACCCTCCATGCGACTTCTTTGAGACATGCAGCTAAATAAGGAGGTATGATTCCAGGGCAACAAGGACATAATGGCAAAACTACAACAACAAGCCATTCCAAACAGCTTGTTAAATGTCTATTTGAAGCTAAACAGGGGTTGGAGGGGGGCACACTTAAGTTTGGAGAATATCAAAATGTCAATTATAGCAGAAAATATTTGTAATCGGAGACAGGTCGTAAGCTGTGGGGCTGCTATATGCTGTACTGTAAAAGCACTTACAGTGAGTCTTCTACATCACTGTGGAGGAATTTTGTCCAACTTTAATTTGCAGAATTACTTTAATTCAACCACATCACAAGATTCCCCAGCATGAATGGCCTCTTTAAGGTGATTCCGAAGAATCTCGATTGGTGTGCTTTTTCTGCAGAATAACCAAAGTTTTGTGCTTAAGGTCACAAAATGAATGCGGGGCATTCATTTCTTTCAGGATCTTCTAGGTGAGAGCAGATTCATGGTTCCATCAATTATGGCAAGACGCAAAGGACTAAAATGCAGCAAAGTAGCCCCAAACACTCACACTACCACCATCATGTTTACATGTCAGCATGATGCTCTTTTTCTGAAGCTTCAGCAGATTTAATAAAACATCAATAAAATCAATAATAAAACATGTTTTTGGCAAAGGTAAAACGACACTGTGTTCCTTTTGGCCTTTTTGCCCAGTCTTTCTCAGCACAGAACTATAAACACTGACCTTAACTGAGGCTAGTGAGGCTGCAGTGTTTTATAGTAGGGAGAGTCTTAATTATACACATACTCTGCATTTAGCCTTGCTGTTCCAGTTACAGACGTGGTAATGTTTGCTGTTTAATCCTGCAAGTGCTCTAGTAAAGTCACTGTGGACTAACATTAAGTTGCTCCAATGCAAGCTTTTCTACAAAACTATTTTTATGACAAGGAAATAATCATTTTTCTTCCCCAAGTAGACAGATGTTGAAATTCAGCAAAAGTAGACCTTATTTCATTTGAAATGATTTAATTTATATTTTGACTGCGTCGTTTTGGGACCTCCTGGATGAGTAGTTGCTGAATTCTTGAAGCAACTTTGGTTGATTCTTTAATCGTCTCCAGAATGGTAGATGCCAAGGACAAATTTCTTTAGATCATGGAATGATGTGTTGCTTTTTGTAATCTTTTGGCCCATGTGATCACAAGGCGGGACTGGTCTAGGTAGCTTTTTTGTCTAAATAAATAACCATGTTTTTGTATTAAATACGCGTAATTTTTTAAAATATCGACAACTTTTTGATTTTCTGGAATTTTTGTGGCAATAACGAATCAGACATCTGTAAATGGGGGAATGCTTTTCCAGAGCATTGTAGATGGCAGCCAAAAGCTTATGTCCTGCCTTAGATATGAAATATTGCTGACTGAAGGGTAAGTTAGCCGATTGATGAATTATAAATACGACTGGAATGCAAAATTTCCATATTCTGTATAGGTCAGAGTGTGCTGAGCCTATGCTGTTGGTACCGCTGGGCATCATGGTTAGATATTAAAGTGCTGCAATCTTTACACAACTGTCCCTCAGAGCTATGTCACCCACCCCACTTGCAATTATAATAAGCGTTTGCTCATTTTTGCTTCTGCAACTTCTCCTTCCCATTACAAGCACAATGTTTACAGCTTTCATCTTCACTTGTTAATCTTCTCGCGATCATCTGCTCCTTTGTGTGTTTTTTTTGGAGGAGCAGGGGGAAAGGGTTGTTTTTTGAAGCGAGAAACAGCATCCCGTTAGTTTTAGCCCCATATCTTCTTGTGCTAAGCAGGCTCGTGGGGCATCGATGGCAGAAAAAAACAATGCACGCCCTCCTACCATAAACAAAAAAAACAACAACAATGGGGCAATTACAGACCGATGCTCCGCAACCTCCACATCATTCTCTGTTATCTTCATTATTCAGTTCCTCTCGAATCAGCTATTAAAGGTAATTAAGCGATTCATCAAGTCAGTTTCAATTACTGGGAGCTTGACAGCTGCAGATTGGAATCAGTGGGGGTGAGAGGAGAGGCAGAGTGAGAGGAGGAAGCGTGGAAAAAGTAAAGAGGCAGAAAGCAGGCGAGAAGTGCTAACAGTTTAGGTAGCGCTTATGAGCCAGACAACTGGCTCTCTCCTGGATGTCAAGTGTTGCTTCATCCACATCCCCGTCCAACTCCGTCCGCCCAGCGCCCGCGGAGCAACAGGCATCATAGCCACTGCCCGCTCACTCAACACGTGCTCCGTCATCAACTCGAGGCCTCCCAACACTAAATCAGCTGGATTATCATTGCGCCGTCGTAACTGGGGGGACTGTAATATCACAGTTTATGATGAATAAAAGTGCTCTCACACTCTCTCACGCAATCACACCGCATGCAGCAGAGGAATAAATTTTCTGCCTGACACAGAGTGCCCACTCGTAATAAAGCTCACATGTAGTGAAGAATCATAAAATGCTCTCGCTGAAGCATCTAATTTATGTCAACCTGTTCCCAGGTCCCTGGGTTAAATTTAGGCTGGCGCTGAAGCTAAAAGCGGCCCAGACGGCGCGTGTGTGTAACCATCAGGTGTGGCGAAGCAGACCATGGCTTCAATTTATGTTTGCCCGATTAACCCTAATGTCCGCCTCCGCGATTTTAGATGTTAGGTTAAGGAATAATTCATTTGGAAGGAATTATCGTACTTCTTAGTTGTCCATTAGAGTCTGGTTTACCATCACCTTAATGGCCATCATAAGTCATCCGGGTCTGGTTGTAATTGCTGGCCTAAATATTGAGGAGCTGCTGATCTAATATATCTAGTAGGATACTAAAAAGCCAAAAGGACAGTTTCACAACCTGAGCCTCCTGCCCTATGTATATTAGTCAACTGCGAAGGGTTCGTCTGCTATTAATTAAATTTTTGGTATATCAAGGTGTTAGCACTTGATTAGGTAGATTAAAAGTGGATTGTTTGACAACATTATGTCATCGAGGAGATTAGAAAGTGTTCAACCAAAGCAGTGAGACAGTAGGACAAATCACATTCTGTGCATTGAAGTTCTATGCTCTTGCTCAGACGTGCCAGTTTTTCTTTACCTAGCTCTCATGCAGGAGTGATAACACGTTAACTGGATTCCCAGCTGGCCATGGTAAATGCAGTACTAGCATGTAGTATCTTGCTAGTACTACATTTATTTATTCATGGTTATTTGATCAGAACCAGCACATATTAAAGGTTATAAAGTAGCATGTAGCCATCAGCATAATTGATCTATTTGGGCGTTTTGTTTAAAGAGGCATTTTTAAAAAGCGCTTTAAATTAAATAATAAAGCTTAGAAAAGAGAGAAATCTCTTCCACTTACAAACGTGTGGACTGACTTATATTGAAACCATTACCGGAAAGCAAATGCTACGACTGCATCAAGGACATTACAAAAAACAGATGCAGCAGCAAAAAAAAAAAAAAAAGGGATTTAAAACTACACGTGTGGAAATGTTTGCCAAACCAATCACGACTTCATAGATTTCTTAAAAGATTGAGATATACAACAGATTTCAAATGAGCAGGTGATGTGCTCTAGTGCTTTCTTCTTTTGACTGATCAGAAAATGTTTATGAAGTGGGATTTGAATATGTGGGACTTGAAGAAGCTCTGGACGATTTGTTGTCATTTCATAATGCAATCACGAGTGGGTGGTTGTGATCCAAGCCCATTCATTTATATAATTATATAAATTCACACATTTAAGTAATAAAAATCAAGTAAATATTGGGATATATATTAAAGTATGTAATAAAAGAAAGCAGAGCACAGGATTTTGTAATAAAATCTTAAATGTAATGAATATTAAATGTGTTAAAAAAAAACTATTTCATCATATTTATTAATTTATTTGTTTAATGTGTTTTCCATATCACCAAGTACTACAGTCCTACACTATAGAGATTTCTAAATTAAAAAAAACTTGTAATGTGTGACTTTTTAACATTTTATTTTAGATTCATTCAGGCCAAATTGCAGAATATTTTCTGTAGTGTTAATATGGTTAAAACACACATTTTTTTAGGGTTTTGTAACTTTATTTATGACTTGACAGGATGTGTTATAGTTTACGTTTGATTTTAACAGAAATTTTCAGCTTACTCTGCTGTTTCTCTATCATCTAATCTTGCACAATCTGCAAGGCTCTTTCAACAACAGGAATTAATGTAACCCTCACATCCTCTGCACAACAGCTGGAAATTAAATAACGGCACTGCATTCAACATACTGATTGTCTCTCTTAAAAGTAGCATAAACATTGCTGACATACGGACCATAAATATCTTCGGAAAAAAGTAAACAGCTCATTTAAATGAAGATAAAGGAATGTAGCCCGAGGCATTGTGGAAATGCAAACAGGAAATGAAGACCCTCATGCTGTAAAAGCAACAAAAAACAAAACAAGCTTACTTATTCAGAATAATTAGCTTTTAGAAAACCTACAGAGTTTTCTTTTTCTTTAACTGAACATTAACATTCATTCTGATGAGTCCACTTTTCCTGTCCTCTCTCACTCTATCAAACTGGCTAAAAGTCGGGATCATTCAAGAAGTGCCCAGATTGCACCGAAAACAAAACGTTTGGTACCTACGAATGATCAGAAGCCTGATCATCTCTAAGGAGGTTCTGTATGACGACATAAATCTGCTGCACCTTGCAGGTTTGGACTGGACGCCCTTCTGCAGTGAAGTGGTTATTACTCAATTTAAATTCATACTCAAAAGAGAAATCACACAAAAATACAAGATTTAATATCTCTGCTTAAAATTTTGGAATACCTATTTTCAGCATTTATTACAGGAACATATTTTTCAAACAAAAAGTAAGTAAATCCAACATTCAATCTGATTACATTTATTCAATTAAAGAAAAAACATTTTCAGGAATCATTGTTTTTAATGCAATAATATCACAAATTACTGGAATGCTTAAAAGTTCCTTTAACAGAAATATAACTTCACTTTGCTTCACTTTTAAGGTGGTCAGGGTGTCTGGAAACTTTTATTGCACTGAAACATCCCCCAAGTCTCCTTGGGTTCAAAAGCCAGTAATGTCATTAATGTAATTTTTAACTCATAAAGTTGATGTATCTCTAATCTCTCACTGTATAAACTGCTAAAAATATTACATGTCTGGTAGAGCCTGAGGAAATAGTATTAAATGTGTGGATAGACATAAATCAGAAACACTTTTTGCGCCATTGACCTGCATGGATAATTTCACAATTGAAGGACCAAACAAGGCCATGTCATATTAACTAATCAAATGCAAATCTTTGTTTTAAACTCAACTGCAAACAGTGAAGATGCATGACTTCAGTCATGAAAGCCGAAAGTTGAGTGGTGCCTTAACAGAGGTTTCAAACAAGCCAGCTTCATGGAGTCTGCTCAGTAGACATGGAGAAGAAAGTACATGTGGCAGCCTGCAGAAAATCTTAAAATAAGTTTGACTTTTCTCTGATTTCTTTCTGACCATTGAATATCTAAGATGAAATGTTTTTACTGTAGGTGAGATGAGGCTTTGTTGGCTGACTGTTGTCCTTAATGGCACTGTGGATTTTCTGTTCCATCATTTTTGAAATGTACATTGTTTCTTCGTCACTGTTTAATTTGTATATAAATGTTAAGTTACATTATACACATAACTGTACAGGTGTATTGAACTGTGTGTCTCCTTATGACTAAGACAGAAGACAGCATAAATCTTGATTTAATAACTTCCCAGAGTTTTAAATAGCACCACCTACCATGTTGGCTACCTTGATGTCTCGTATAGCAAGGCACACTGTGGTATTTTGAACATGCAGCAATTTGGGTTACATTTTAAAAATGGGATTTTGTACAAACTGTTATTAAATTATTACTATTAGCACTAAATGCTAAAATTAAATACTAAATACAGATAAAAATATTAACTTTGCTATCATTTTATCTCTTTCTTAAAGTAGAAATGATAGAACCCTGTTTTGCAGTAACGTCTTCCTCACAAAGCACTGTGACAACATTGATTTTCTAATATAAATAATGATTAACCTCTCAAAGAACTGGAGTGGACCGTAGCAACTGATTGATTTGATTGACTGCTACTTCTAAATTAAAAGGAAAATTACTTACCAATGTGGCTCTTGTGTAACGTGCTCTATGTGGTTTGTATCACTGGAAAAGTGCTATGTAAATTAAGTTCATGGAGAGTTAAATCTATTTCTCATCTTCTTAACGTTGAATTTGATATGCATCCTGTTGTCACTCATCAAGCAACTGAAATGTTTGACATACATACCCAAGTTGGAGGATGCCCTTCCTTCTGCAGCCCTGTCCTTCAGTCCTTCAGCGATTGACAGCTGCTGTTCATGGTACTGCTTGGCTCTCTCCAAGTCTTGCATACAGCGGGCAGCGTGACCCAGCCCTGCATATGCCCTCATCTCGATGGACTTTTCCTCCAGCTCCTGCGCAAGCTCCAGGACATGGGTGTGGTAGGACATGGCCTTGTCAAAGTTACGATGGTAGTGGTAGGCACTACCAAGGTTGCTGTAAGCTCGGGCCTCTTCTCTTTTATTTTCCAGGGCTTTAGCAATGCCCAAATGTTGCTCATGACATTGAACAGCATTATCAAAGTCTCCCATGGCGATGTAGACGGCTCCCATGTTTCCCAGCTCACGAGCCTCAGACAGCTGATCCTTGGACTGCTTGGCCAGCAGGACGCACTGCTTGTGACTGGCGAGGGCGTTCGGATAGTCCCCTATGGCGGTATATACATGGCCCAAGCTGCTCAGCGCCATTGAAGCAGCCTGCAAAAAGACATAAGAATTGGTGCGTCAGAAATGTTTTACTCTGTAGGCACACGAAAAAGAAAAAAATCAAAAACTTTAATTAATTATACCAATACTTCATTAACAAAAAGTAATTTTTTGGCTCTGCTTCACAAATTCCTCACCAGCACTAAAACATCCCTTTATCTAGAAAATTGTACATGGATCGAGCTGAAAAAAAAAAAAAAAAATCACAATACCTGAGTTTTAAAAGAGGCCTAATGCTCAGAGACCAAACAACAAACAAAACCTGATTTGATTTCCCCTTTGCTGAGAGAGGAGGGGGGTAAAGTGTGATGCAGATCAGCACAGCGGCAGGCTTTCTTTAAAGCTGCCAGTTTGCCCACTGCAATCATGCCTCATGGCGTGCCACCACCAACGGAACAAAGACTCTGTTAATCAGGAGGAAGAGGAGGGAGGTTTCAGCTTCACACCACATCTGTGGGGGGCCAGCCAACTGGTGACAAGACCTCTCTAGTAGAAAAAAAAAAACAAAAATCATCCAGGATTCATTTCGGATCTCCACTTAGACTTTAACTCTCTCCACCAGGGTTCGTCAGTGAAAAGGCAAACCGTCAAACTAGACTTAAAAGCTGACATTGCACTAGTGAAATATAGATGGCTGCCAAAAATGAAGTCTTGACCTCTTATGTGACACTTTCACTGCAGGCTTATTAACTGTATATACAGAGGATAAACAGTGGGGAATTGGGGTCAGTTGTCATGAAGTGAACAGATGTTCAATTAATCATGCAGGAGGCAGATAATAAAGCATATCCTTTCCAATGTCCCACTTTGCAATCTCCAGCCAGGAAGGGGTTTGGAGAGAGGCCAGCGAAGAGGTGAACCACCATCCTGACAGTTAAGGCCATATTAGTGCTCTTCTAGCATAGCTTAGGAGTCTGAAAACTCTGAAGTCAGCAACAGCGAGGGATACATTTCTGCAGGCATAAAATGTTCATGAAACACCATTCAAAGCCAATCAGTTTAAAACTTCCCAGCGATACTCACAAAGGGAGCAGATTGAACTGATTTTTCACAAAACAAAGTTAGAGATCAGGACGTAATTTGGTTTCTTGCTATTAACAGACCACTTATTGGACTTTCAAGACATCTGTTTTGACATGATTCTTCAAAATTGGTGTTTTAATAACTTTTTATATTGTACCAATAAAATTGGACATTGGCAATTGACCACAAAATATTGATCGGATCACCTCTAGTTTGGACTCTCCTACAAGCCCTTATAAAGGTATTCTCTTTTCTGAGGATCTTTTTTGGCAACCTTTTTTCCAAATGCACAAATACACAAAATCCAATCTTTCCTTCATTCCACACAGCTGCTGATGCTGGAACCAATTACCTGCTGACATAAGAACTTCCAGCAGTTTGCTCAAGTTTAAAGACTCGACAAGGCATTATATGAGCCCAGGAGGCAATTACCCTCCGTCACAACTGTTGCTGTTTCATGTTTCTAGATAGCCTATCTAGAGCTGCTCA
Source organism: Xiphophorus couchianus (assembly GCF_001444195.1). NCBI lineage: Eukaryota > Metazoa > Chordata > Actinopteri > Cyprinodontiformes > Poeciliidae > Xiphophorus > Xiphophorus couchianus. The sequence continues at coordinate 22,795,525 of NC_040239.1, forward strand.
ATTACATGTGCCTTTTGAAGCTCCGCTCCATCTCTCTGGCTCAAACTTCCACTTTTCTTAGCAGAAAACAGAAGATTCCTCATCTCTGTCTGTCTTCAGCCGAGCACAGCGGGAGACGAAGGTGGGGATGCGAAAAAAGGGGGGAGGGCGCAATCTACTTCAGTGGAGATGAGTTGCTCTTGTGATCAGTGTCCCTCTAAAGTGATAGTGCAACGCTGCATTTTCTCCTCAGATGGGAGCTGAGATAGGCAGATAATGAGGAGCCAGCCGTTCCAGTAACAGAGGACTGACTGTGTTTGGGCTCCAGGAAGGTAGACTGAGACCATCTGTGTCTGTCTGCCCCAACACAAAGCAACATTTTTGCCTGGAGAAAATATTATTCCACACAATCCCTGATTTGACCCATTTCAAATCAGACCCATTTCTAATTTCATTCAGTTTCTTTCCTGCACTTATCGCTCCTCCATCTCTGCTCTGACCTCCTCCTCCCGGTCTTTGCACACATAATCACACCCACCCATTCGCACTTCTCCTTTACAAAGTCAGTTCTGATTGTGTTTACAGAGTCCAGCCTTCCTCCGGATGTGTGGGGATTTGACTAATCCTACCGCCGTCCATTATAAACAGTTGATAGGCCACTGGCTCTAATCAGCTAACACGTTCTGTAGCATAGCTAACCGAACTGAAAGACAAACTTTCAGACGACGAGGGAGGCAGCAGATTCAGAAATGCTTGGCTTCTGTGTCATTAGTCATCTTGTCCCTCGTTGAGGACTGTTACAGAGAATTGCAAAAATATTATTGAACTTTTTTGGGGGGGGGGGATTTTGTGATAAACCAACACAAAGTAGGAGATATTTGTGAAATAGAACGACACATGGTTTTAATGTTTTTACAAATAAAAGTGAAAGATGTGGCAGACATTTTTTATCTAGATCCTCTGGGTGAATACTATGTGGTACCAAACAATGAAGCCTTGTGTCTACTGGACGTTGCGTATCAGGGTGATGCTTTTTCTGCTTCGTAAGGGATGATGAAAACCATGTATTCACATCATAATTACTGTGTGAGCAGATCTGCTATGTGAAATCTTATCAAAATACATTGAAGTTTGTAGTTGCAATGTATAACAATGAATACTTTTGCAAGTACGCTTAAGCTAGGTGTTTTTAACCCGTACCTCTGGAGGTAAAAAGAAATTGACCTCTGAAGATTAGATCCTCACAACCTGCAGCAGAGTTTTCTCTGGTGGCCAAAGTTGATGGTTCAGTGTGAATTTATGGCTCTGAGCTCCGTGGGTGTTTCTTTTTCTCATCCTGGAACAGAGTGGTGCCCACAGCTTTACTGCCGTCTGTGGTTATACCTCACCTCACAGCTGTGTGACTACGTCTTTGAAAATCCTCCTTATTTCACTTTGGACCTTTGAGGTCAGACGAACTCCAAACAGCCAAGGCTATCATCAGAGCCTGGCTCAGGCTACGGGGACAACCCCGGCTGCCATGAGATCTTAGTGGTTGGATCATGGTTGCACTTGTAAGGCCGTCTGCTTTGAAGAAAGCTCAACACATGGGTGTGGAACCTCCCTTTGAATCAGCAAAAGCAAGCAAACACAAATATTGCCAGGTGTACAAACAAGCACCGACTGCTTTGACAGGATTACTGGCTAGAAGGTCATTCATTCCTTTAAACAAATTTGATATGAAAAAAGTTATGACTGAATAAACTGCCAGTAAAGCTTAATAAGTATCACAAAAGTTTAAAAGTCGAACCTTAAGACATTGTAAAATTTAACGTTAGACCAAGTTTTTTTTAAAGCCCATTTAAAGACAGTTGTGTTTTTTGTTTGCTTTTTTTTAAAATTATTTTTGTCACATTACAACCACACACTTAAATTTATTGGGAAAGGTTTCTGTAAGGCCTTTTTATAGACGCATGCCTTTCATACTGAAGAAAAGCATAGTTCTAGCTTTAATCAGCAAAACATTTTCAATCTAGGATAAAATATTAATTTGTATCCTCCAAATGGCTTTTGCCAAACTGGAAATGGGGCATCTTTGGGCTTCTGAAAGCAGCCAGCTGCACTAAACTGTGGGTCACGGGGAATAAGTTGCCTCAGTTTTAATGCAAACGCAAACTGCACTTCGTAAATTTGTAAAATACTTTGAAAACCATGTGTCATTTCAATTCCACCCCACTATTATGGATTTCTTTTATTTGTCATCACATAAAATTCAAGAACAATACATTAAAGTTTCTGTTTGTATCCTTGCAAATGCAGCAAACTTGGAAGGGCTGGAATATTTTTGCAATCCAAAGCAAAAATATTCCATCACTTCATTGATGAAAATGAATGATAACCCCATTTTTCTGCCAAAAATCAGAAAGAGACATCTTGCAGGTAGGGTTGGGAGATCATGGTGTTAAAAACCCTGCAGCCTGCCCTCTGTCCAAACAGCAGGCTGCAGGAAAAATCAGGGCAGACCTTATTTCTGCAAAGTGCTGTTAATGGGATTATATGAAAGAGGAGAAGAGCTGCTCTCTCTTATAAAGAGGAGACAGACGGCAGGTTTGATTCTATTACCACAAAGGTGACAACAACCTCTCTGTTCGCTCCACCAATATGGATGTTAATCCTTCAGCCGGGCGTATTACAGTTCCCAATGTAATCAATAGGAGCAGTAGGGATGCAGAGATCCAGGAGTGAGAAGTTTGAAAGATCAAGAAGGTAATAGAGAAAAAGCATACGTTGGCAAGAGAAACAACACACAGCTTTTAAAGTTGTCTATCGATATTTAATTGTCATTCTAAAACAAAATCTGTGATTTATTAATAAGTGTACAGGTTAGTTTTTCATTACAGATCACATTTTAAATGTATTTGCAGTGTTCAGAAACATCTTCATGCAACATTTGGTGAATTCAATGCAAAGAATTTGAAAGATTTTAGAACCTAACCAGAAGTTTCTGCCACCAGATGCAAACAGGAAAGGCTTGTGTAAAAATCTACAGAAAGTATATTTAATGTTGTTTTAAGCGCACAAACCTTAGCTTCAAAGTTTTGTTTAAGCAAAGTAAAACAACTATTTTCCAAGATCTGGCTGCACATCCCAACACTTGCACTGCAAATACACAAAATCTGATCAAGTATGTTTGGTCTAGTTTCTTGTGCAAATATCTTAATACCCTTGAAACAAGACAACTAACTTACAAGTAATTTTCAGTAGCTTGTTTTAAGTAAATAATTCATTAATATTGATGTACTAGTTCCACTGGTAGATTATTTCACTTATGACTAGTACTTTTTCATCAAGTGAAACATTGAACAGTTGGACATGTCCATTCAAAAGTTTAAAGGTTTCACTAAATTCACCAGCAAAGGTTCATTCTGAAATTTCCCGCCGAAAGCCGGACATTCTCTACCTTTATGCAAGTATTAACAAAGGTGAAAAAAAATCAGCATACATCTCCAAAACAAAGAAAAACAGAAGCAAAGAAGCTTCATTTATTTAAAAAATAAAAAATAAAACAAGATATAATGGTCTGACTCAATTTATTCTTAATTTAAGTTTTACAGACTGGTTTGGTTTACCAAGTGCTTTGGTTTACCAAGAGAACAACAAACAAAGCCACTGTGATGTCAACAGCTACTCTTACAGTTCACACACACACACACACTAATATACCCTATTGTAAACACATGCACAAAAGAACAGAGGTCTAATTAAAAGGAACTGGAGTGGGAAGGTGAGGAAGACCATGCACCAGTGTCTCTCTTAACAAGCTGGGCTCGGGGACAAGCTGGCAGGGAACCGAGTCCCACTTTAAAATGAAAAGGATGTGAGGGTGGAGCAGCGCGGGAGGCGAGGGGGGAGCATGAAAGGCTTCGGGAGAAATTGTCTTTGAAAGATGAGAGAGGAGAATATTGAAGACATCCCTAAGGTGAACATTTTCTTTAGATCTACATTCACCTGCAGCAACGCACGTTGACAAAAAAAAAAGGAGGCATCTGAGATGCAATCAAGTCAAACAGAACAGGCCAGTGATGATCTCACAGAATCTCATAGAAAAAGACGCTCTCCGGTGCATTTGCCGTTATCCGCGTGAGTGTGTGTGCAAATAACGTCTGAATAAGTGACGTTATTCATTTATTCAGAATAATAAAGGGGGGAATTTACAGGAAATATGCTGGTAATATCAGCAGAGAGGCTGGGGGTGGGGGATTGGGATTTGACAAAATATTCCTGTGGTTTTATGGGTCTATACTCCATTCGCTGTCCCCCGCTCTGTGTTTGCAAAGAGATACGAACCCCAGGGGAGCCACCATTAGATCAGCCAAATGACTGCTTCTCTGCCATATCAAAACCTTCTGCTTTTTAAGCTGGCAAAAGCTGTGTTCTGCCAAGCGAGGGCAGGTACAGCTGCGCCTGACTGCTCTCCTCCACGCACACTCGCAGGCAAACATGGACACTCACATGCACACACCGCTGTAATTTTATCGCTCCAGAAGGCATAACGTGGATTTGCCTACACGACCATGAAGCCCCCCCCCCAAACATAACCAAATTTCTCTAATCAGGGCTTCTTAAGTACTCTTATCTGCATTTAGTAACAGAAAATGAATGAAAATGTACTACTGTTTTATTTTTCCCAGCCAATTAATAATACATTTCTTATCCCTAATGTTACTTTAAGCCCTACCCTTTACTATACGCGCCTTGCAGCAAATCTTTATTTAGCTATGCGGCATGTGAGTTAAAGCTGAGAGTCTTTAGGAACAATGAGAAAAAGGAAAGTCAACAAGGAAGAATTACAGGAGCTCGACAACACAGAACTCCCCGTTTCCTCCATGATTGTTTTACTTCACTCTTCCGTGCTAAATTTTGTCGACATTTGTTGTGAATTGGAGCTACATAAATAAACCAAATTGAATTGTCCAGCTTGACTTAAATTACACACCTTTCACGTTTTCACGATTCGGAATAGCAGTTTTCAAGTGTTTGTTTCACTCAAAGCATAAATAAAACAATTTCCATGCACATAAGTACATTCTTTGACCAATCCCTGCGTCTGGTTTGATCGATTAACGGTGATGCGCTTCAGGACACATCCACACAGAACTGACACAAAATAAACATATAATGTAATATAATATTCTTGATGCATCAAATCAAGGCATTTAAATAACCACATAGTTCCTTCTTTTGCATGTGAAAAAGTAGTTATTTTCTGGTACGCTGTCACAATAAACAAATAGTGGATTTTTTTTCCTCATTATGTCGGAGCAACAGAATCCATAGAGGTAAACACCAGTACACAGAAACACAAAATTATACCACATATATTCCCTGGATTGTGCCCACGTGCGCATAGCTTCTTTTTACTTCTTGGATTCGTGCACAAAGGACATACATCGTCCAGCAATAATTGTGTGCCTGTGTTGTTTTGTTGAGCATATATTCTGAGTTGGCTGTAAACAAGCAACAAGGGAGAGGGGAAGACACACCAGAGGCAGAGAGAAAAATGTAACCTGACAGTCTCCTCTGGCATTAGTGGAAAATTTGACTGTTCCCTTTACGTGGCTGCGGGGGTTTGATATTTCAAGCTGCCTCTCTCCTGCAATGCGATAGACAAAACACTGTTTACAGAACTGGTCTAATGGTAAGACAGGAAAGCAAAGGGGAGCAAGGCGGAGCGACCGGGCTTCCCTGTAGCGCCTGTCTTGGAGTGGCCGTCCCCTGTGACAGGATGTCAGCATTGTTCAAATGCAAAAACAGCTCTGCTGCCATCTGATATAAACACGTGAATCTAAGGTCTGTGCGAGCAGGAAATTGAAGAGGTAACACACAGGGGATGTGTGGCATTGTGAATGAATCTTAATGCACTCCAAATCAGAGCAGGGCCTCAAAGGGTTATATACGGCGCTGCTGTTTGTGTCTTTACTGAAGTCAAATCTCCACAGGAAGAAAAAAAAAATAACTGTGTGATGCCTGCTGGTGTAAGGAATCAATTCTGGAGAGACTTTGCTGTGACAGAAAGGGAAATCACAGTGGTGTTTCAAAGTCATTTGAGATGTGGGAGCGAGGCGTACATCAACATTTGCCACTTTGCAAAGCCTCCGGCAAGGGGTAGAGAGGATACCTCCTTCTTTAGCATAATGACACTACTCAACTAATACAGGTGCGACGCAGAGATGCAACGGAGATAGATGGAACGACCGATGATCATTTTTAAAGTGCTTCCATTAAAAGCTAATTAGCTGTTTTCATTGCTTCCTGCCGGGTTTGAGGACAAACTGCCAAATATAGTGCAAGCTCTAAGGCCAGTATGTCCGTCAGAGACCGTTCAGCAGGGCGCCCAGCAGTCAATCCAAGGACGCAACCATCTGAGGTTATTAAGAGGCGCTCTGCAAGCTGAAGGGTGGAAGGGAGAGTACCTGTCAGGGCGTACAGCTGGACAAATCAGGCCTGGCAGACAGAGTTCCATCTTTTTAATGGTACACAAAAAAGGGGAGGGGAGGGGAGATTAAAGAACACACAGGTTAAGGTCTGAGGACCTGGATCGATATGAGCTGGCCAGAGTTGTTGCTTGGAGCAGCCTGACACAATGAATGAAATGAAGAGTGACAACCAACTGTCCTGGCTCTCCACGCGTCACGGTTTTCTCCAAGAAAGGTGACAGGACGTCTGGCGGCCCCTCCTCTAGCCACTCGTGCCTAATGGGTTTAGACCACACCAGATTTCTGTGAAATGAAAGGAAAATTGAATTTTTTTCCCACTTTTTCGGAATGATGTGGGGATTTAGCTAGTGATATGAAAAAGCGAGTCATAAAATCACATTTTTAAAATCAACTTTTAGTATTTTTGTCAAATTTAAAATACAAGTGTTGATAATTAATGTGATTAAGATTCCCTGCTGAACCTAAGAAGTCAAGCCACTGTTGCCTTTCAGTGGTAAAGTCCTGTTTTGTTTTTCAAAGTTTTTGGCTGGGATTTTCTGCATTGAGTTTGCACATTCTCCCAGTGCAGGCACGAGAGACTCTCCACAATATGATGCTTCAACCACAATCCTTCATATTATGACTGTTGAGGGTGATGCAGAGTGTAATTTGTTGCCACCTATACTGTTTGTTTGTTGGCCCTAAAGTTGACTTTAAGTCTTTTTTTTTACCACAACATGTTTTTTTCATCACATGCAAACAGGATATCTTAAGTCATATTTATAGAGTTCAAATCTAAGCGCCCCGTCATTCTGACAGCTGCAGCTCCTCCAGAGTTATGAGTTAAGGGCCTGACCCCTAACCCTAACCCTTATTTGATTGTATTTCACCATTTTATATGTGATGCTTTTTTAATTTTGTGAAGCAGCTTATTGGTTGAGACGATTAAATTTTAAATTAAGCTTCGACCAGCTCTAGGTGAGATGTTTATAGCTAACCCTGCATTAAATTTTACATCTTTATCCCTGGCCTGTCCACTGTGTTCCTTGTTCTTCGTGATGCTATTTGTTCACTGGTGTTTTCTAACATACCTCTAAGGCCTTCACAGAAGGCGCTGTAGTTTCCTAACATTATCATCTGAAGTTTTATTTTTTATTTATGTAGTTTTCCATAACCCAGAGGCGAAGTGAAGATTTCTTATTGAACTCCTACTTTCCTACAATTATGTATGCATGCATTCTGTTTCATCTTCCCAAAGTCAATCAAAATATGCTGACAAAAAAAACCTCCCACCTTGCCAGGCCTTCTCAAGTCAAAGCCAGTGCAAAAAGCATTACTGGTTAACAGAATGAACTTGCTGATGTTCCAGAACAGAGAACCTTCCTGTTGGAGTATTGCTTTATGAGTTAAATTAAGCTTTATAGAAATCCAAGACAGCTGTTGTGCTTTGCGTGAGAAAATGTTTCATCCAATTTCTATAAAGATGCTTAAACTCATGCTGATTAGAGGATTGAGTGACTGCATGAAAGACATTACACACACTGGAAGACAAAGCTTTTCAGCTTTTAACACTCCTTTCATAACACCTGTTTCCTGCACCAGAAAGCAGCTGCTGTTCACAGATACAATCTGAGAAACCAACTGTACACTAAATGCTCAGCCAAGCAAATACAAAGCTGGAAGCTAAACTTTACCAGCTAATAAGCTTTGAGGTTTGCAAATGATGTAATTTCTTGCATGACAAATGAACAACGCAGATGGTTCTTACCCTTTATTAGCAAATGTCACAGGTTTGAGGTCTTATCATAACCCTGTCTTGTACGTATGTCTCGGTCTTGTCTCTTAACTGTTTTTTAATCTTCCCCGTCAAATACCAACTCCTCATGTAAAAAAAACAACAAAACCTAAAATAAACAAATTAGTTGTATGAGATGCTTAAACTCTTCTTTCAAGATGTGCTGCAGCTCATCTTAAACTCATCTTTAAGTTTAAAGATAATTGCCCCTTCTCCTTTTTTGTACCTGCTAACATCATTTCCTGTCAGTAGAAATGTCCCAATTCAACCTAAAATATTATAGATGTAGCTATAAAGGAATTATGGAGAACAAGGTCTCAACGTTCCTGACTAAACTTAGCTCACAATCGTTGTTCTTGCTGTACTGTGTGTACCAGGTGCATCCGTAGGAGTTGCCAAGCCAAACGGCACTACTTCCATATCCAGTTTTTGAAAATTCACATCTATGTTCACATGGGCCTCTTGTGCTGAGCTATTGAATGTGGGTTTTCTATAAATGTTTTATGACAATACCAACAGTAGTAAGACTAATCGGCTGTTTCAGCTTCTTTGTGCGTCAGTGTAATGTTATCTCATATATTTGTGGGTGTGGAGGAGAGAAATTCAGACACTAGTCATTAAATTTTACAATGTGTAATGAAAACCACCCCTTATTAGGGCCATACTAAGAATTTTTTTTTTTAAATAAAATTATGAGAATAAAGTAAAAAAAAAAGTGAGAATTAAGACGAAATAACAAGAGAAGTAACATGAGAACAAAGTGATAATATTATGACTTTATTATTGTAATTTAATGACTTTATTCTCCCAATTTTATTTTTAACATTTTCCTAGCCCTTATGTACTGTTGTACAGACAAAGAACATTTAGTCACAAAATTAACTGGAACCTGAATGGAAATATGTTATGACTCAAGTTAACAATAAATCAAACAAAATAAAGGTAAAACATGCTAGTTTTAGCTCAAGTGTCAGTTTGAGCAAGATGTAAGTTTAATGAATACTGCAGTTGTCTGGGTGATGTCAGATATATCTTGTTTAAATAATAAGGTTTTGTGCATTTTAAGTGCACATTCTTACAACACTATGACTGATCTATGAAAAATTGTCAACACTGTGTTTAGGCGGCATTTTAAGGCAGTCCTGTATAAACTCTGGTTTCAGGACAAATTATATGTTGCAACTTAAATATATTTATTAATGAAGTGGGACACAATCACTTGAACAGACCATATAATACTGTTGTAACACAGTGTGTTATTTTGTTGGCTAGTAACTTTTAATTAGCCTAAAAGGACTGGTTCTAAATCACTTCCTCTCGACTGCATATAAATTGTTACTAAAAGGTACATTAACGTCATTGCGCTGAGTTACACTGCTAACTGTACAATGCAAAAAAGAGCAGGTAAACAACACAGTAGATGGAGTGTGAATGTTGCGGCAAAAGCAGAAACATATATTGCCAGATGACCAAAGGTGTGCAGCGAGCGACATTGTGCCCCAGGCAAGGTTCCATTGTAATGCATATTTTATTTAGTGTTAGAGATCAAGTCAAACAACTCAATTCCAAGTAAAGTCACAACTTATTGATGTCTAAGTCCAAAGTACAAGTCAAAAGTCTTATGTGTTTGTTTTTTTTTTTCAAGTCAAGTGTGTGACTCGAGTACAGTGAACCCTTGCTATATCGCGGTTCACCTTTCACGGTCTCGCAGCTTCACAGATTTGCATCGTGCGTTGTGCTCTGCATTCTGATTGGCTAAACAGTCTCTCCGCTTCTTCTCTACCTGTGTGTCAACAAAGTTGCGGTATAATATGTACACGTACGTAAAACAGCTTGTCATATTTAACATAATCGATGGTGGCATGTCGGTTTATAAGAATCTTTTTGCCTAGAAGAAAAAAGAGCGACAACAACTGCTGATAACTATGTTCTTCTCTCGAAACACCTGCACCGCGGGCTTTAGAAGAAAAAAAAAACGCAACAGAGCGGAGTCAGGATGCAGCGGCTCAGTCAAAAAAGCAGTGAAATACACGTGAGTAACTATTTGTCTAATTGTACTTCGTATTTTTTTTTCATAATCATTTTTCATTTTCTCCCATTCTAATCCAATGACTCGGGTCGCGGTGGGGGGTTGCTGATCTCCGCAATTCGGGCATGGGAATCCGCCTCAGTTCATACTAAAATTATTATTTTACAGTACAGTAGTTATTTGTTAAAAAAAAAAAAAAGTTTATACAGTACTTTTTATTTGTTAACCAAATGTTTGGGCCTGTAAAAAGGTTTTGTTTTTTGGTTTCAATGTATTATGGAGTATTTCATTGTATAATAATTGTAAAAAAATAAAGATTATTACTTCACCGATTTCGCCTATCATGGGTTCTTTTTGGAACGTAACCCCCGTGAAAAACGAGGGTTCACTGTATTACATAATTCAAAGTCACATCACTCAAGTCCACATCTGTACCTCTTAGTGGGAGACATGGGATATCTGAGCTTTGGTATCTCCAGTTCAGTAATTTCCTAAATTAAATTCCCATCTTGAAAAAGACATACTGACAGCTGTTGAAAACCTTGGCCGCATTAAAACAACCTGTAAATTAATTTAGCTAGCTACATCACACCTTAAAGATGAATCTCGTCATTATGCTCAGCAGCGTGGTGCAAATAAATCAGAGATGACACACAGCTGAGAGAGTAAAAGGGCCCTGTTCTACCTCCAGTCCACCATAACGGCCATTTAAATCCCTTCCTTCCTTCCTTTCCCAAAATGTAATTACAAGCCTGGTGAGGGAAGCTGCTTGAGCCTGGGTGGCCTGCACAACACAGCACCAGCTCTTAGTGGGATCAAAACACGGGAGCTTTTTACTTCCAACACACCTTACTGCTCCTTAGACTGTTGCTCCTTCACTAACCCCATGCGGTTGATGCTGATGGGCTCTACAGTACGATTTAGATGCAGGTGGACGGAGCTGCTTTGCCTGATAAAGACTAGTGGGAGGATTTTAGCAGTGGCCTGTAAAAAACACTTAAAAACACATTATGGACACATGAACACACATCCTCAAATAACACGAGAGAACATAGTACGTCCCTCTGAAACACATTTAAGACAATGCTAAGCTCTCTGTGTGCAACAAGATGGAAAAAAATCCCAGGAACATTCCTCTCGTCCCCCTGTGACACACATCTGTCTCCTTGAGTAACGGAGTTCCTTCATCTGCTGAGGCAGAGGGGCCGAATCCCAAATAACCCAATTAGTTTCCCTAAATCAAAAATTTCCCAAGACAACACAACAGAGATCTATTAATGCAGTAGATTTTCAGGTATTACAGGCTTTTACAAAACAAATAGACAGCAAAGAAGATGATCGCAAGGAAATGCTGGCCTGTGGTGCTGATGTGGGAGGAAGAAATGATCTGGAAATAATTGTTCGCTTTGAAGGCCTGTTGTCAGGGAGAAATCCAAGGCCACCTGCCAGTAATGCCTCCAGCTGTGAGCACATGCCTCAAGACTCTGATTGACAGAGAGGGTAAATAGTTGCTAGCAGGGGCCCTGATTGTATCTCTCGCCGCTGGCAGAATAGCGGTGAAGGTGGACGAGTGATTGGCTTTTGTTACGGCCCTTCAGCCACAAATTAAGTTGGCATCTCAATCGTGCCACCAGAGCTGTGAGTTTGCTATGAGCCGATTTCTGCATCTCCAACCCATCCTTGATACAAACAAACAAGAAAAAAGAAGTAAGAACACCTCTTCCTTTGCTACATAACCAGAAGCAGGGTGGGGGGTAACAAGCGAAAACCAATCTTAATGAAGAAAGATAGGTTGGAGGAATTTTTAAGGGGAAGGGGAGTTCAGTGGAATGAAGAGAGAGAGCTGGAAAGAGACGCATAGTGGGGAGAGAAAAATGTTTACCAAAAACTCTGCAGGGACTTGGTTGGAATTTTAAGACCTGATTTTGCTGGAATGCTTGTTGTGTTCAGGTCACGCAATGTAACAGAGGGGAATATGCCAGCGTAGGAGGAATACTTGGCCTCGCTGAAGTCTCCCCTCTGGTGACAAGCTGAAACTAAAAGACGCTTGCTACAAGTGGAGGGAGTAGGGATGGGGATGGGACACGGGTGGGGAAGGGGACTTCGGCTCTCGAACAATACCCAACTGTCTCAGAACAGTAACATAAGCACCAATGGAATTATATTTTAACTTGACTAATTCAAAGAATGACTATAAAACACCAGGGTGGCGTCAAACAAACAGGTTTATTTAGTCTATTTATTTGGTTACATCAAACTGCAGAGAAGAAGCAACAATGGATCCATTCTTTTTATTTTCTCCATTTTGGCATGTCAGGCATACCATCTTGAGAAACTGGTTGCCTACATTTGCCAGGAACGTTTTGCTGTACAAGAAGGATATTTTAATATGGAATCATGACTGCTTTGTTGACTTTATTAAGTCAAGACTGTGTCTGACATTAAAGTAGAGAAGTCATATAGTTGGAATAAAAGTCTGTGCTTGTGGAACCATCAACTATTTGTACTCTCTGCGTATGTGTGCGTGTGTATAGATATGGAGGTAAGCAGCAACCCCCATCCCATACCTGCCACAGGCCAAGCACAGAACCCGGTTACCCAAGGGCCCAGAGCCTGCCCACATCTAGGGTAGCAAAACAGCCAAGCACAGAGTAGAAAAGTCCCCAACCCACCAGGCAGGCACCAGTTCACCTCTGGAATGCAGACAGACTAAGGGAAGGAGGGCACAGCACCTTCCCACCTAGCGAGCTAGCCCCAAGGAGCTCCCAGAAGGTCAAAAGCTGCCAACTGGGAATCAATCACATGCACAGATTGCCCAAGCCCCTACACAACTAACACCAAACCAAGGGCAGTTATTCTCCGCCCCACACTGGGTCCCTACGTTATTTACCCAGCACAGACACATAGACAGAAACAAATAAGGACAATGTCCTTACCTGGGCCCAGTTCCTTACCCTCATCCCTGGTGTACACACATATGTCTTTATAGTCTGTTTTGCTATGAATGCAACTGTGTATCTCTAAAGTGCATTAAAATTAGGGCTGTAGCTGTGGTGATGAAGGCCCCACTGCTTGCTGACAGTAAGGAGTACCACAAACCCGATATTCATATGTGGCTCTAGTTTGTTAAAATGACGAAGTTGGGTGGTGGGGATTAAGGGTGTCATTACATTTATGCCAGCTTAGGTTTTACTTTTAATGTTAACGTTTCATACAATTAATTCTTAAATCCAGCCTAAAGCAGTCATATGCAATAAATCTTTGAAAATTATTAAAAAATTCATTTATTAAACTATTTCAATTCACTAAGTAAAATACACAGACTGTCGTTTTCAAGACCTTATTTTGGTTAATTATAATGATTTTCTGTTTACATTTAATGAGAACATAAAATGTAATTTCTTAGAAGATTAGGATGTTATATAAGAGGATGAGACCAGAGATCACCAGATAATTTCACTGGCTTTTATGCAGGTCCCATGTGTTTTTTTTAAACTATGTTTTCTGACCATACATGAGGGAGAAAACATTGACAGATCAATAAATCAAGAGGTTTACACTTAGCTCAGCTGTTCCTTCACCATGATGCACCAAAAGCAGCTCCTGTACTACTGTAGATGAGACTCCAATCCCTCTAATTATCTCCTGCACTAAAAATGGTAAATGGATTGTACGGTACTTGTATAGTGCTTTATCTAGTCCAGGGACCCCAAAGCCCTACACACTGCATTCAATCATTCACATACACATTCAAACACTGATGAAGGTGAGCTACAATATTATAATATAACTGCTGAAGAAGACACGAAGGTACAAGTTGTACTCCGACCCAAAGCTCCATGGGTTTGGAGTCAGAGATTGACCCCAAAACCAGGTGGAAAAATTCCCCTTTTCACTGATTGGAAACCCTTTACTCAGACATAAAGGAGGTGAGGCTCATACTGGATGCTTAACACAATAGCTGCAAACTGCTTTACTGCCTGCTGAAGGTCATGGCTTAAGATGCCAACATAAATATGTTATTTGCAAAAAGCAAAAATGAAGCCCCATGGTCCCCAAACCAGATGCCCTACTTTCTACAACCCGACCTGTGCCGAGGATGTAAACACAACTTTCACTGTGGCTGTTTGAGGAAAACCATCTCTGGCACCCTATTCTCCTGCTGTACTCCGCCACCACCAGAAAATGCCTCGGGGGACACGGCCACAAGCTTTCTCCAAATCCCAAGAGCACATGTGGACTGAACAACCACACACCCTTGACTCCCTCAGCAGTTCCATGGGGGTAAAAATCTGGACTGCTGTTCCACGACTAAAACAAAAGCAAAACTGCTCTTCTTGGATTTGGGGTTCTTCAGTCATCAGAGACACCTTCCCAATATTTTGTAGTAAACTTTCCCAGAGGCGGTGAGAATTGTTCTCCCTCAATAGTTGGAACAGACTTTCCAGTCCCCTTTCATAAAGTTGGATACTTCAGAGCTTTTGGAATCTATCATTAATTTATTCAATATTGGGCTAGAACAAATTATATTTAGTTTAAGTTTGTGTTTGTTGAACGTCTTGTACATTCTGGGAACTAAACACAAGCAACCTGGTTTAATGACCCACTGACCCAAACATAAAATGTTAATTGTGTACTGTTCATTTTGTCTGACAAAGCACAAGGTCTTTATATGTGGCTTCCAATAAAGACACAGATTGCACTCATGAGACAGGTCCTTGAAAAACTTATCATCTCCGGGAGATTCTCGCTCAGCCCTAATAACAAGCATGGCGTAATTTTTCTCCTGTGCATCTGTTCTGGGCTGCAGGCGGAGATGTGCAAACACCCAAACTGAACACACATAGAGAGACAACAATAAAAAGGTCCCTTTTGTCTGCTCAACACTGATGAAAAGCTACCCACTGCGTACTTCAATCACATCCAAAAATGAGTTGAAAACATGCTGCAACCTCGACAGCGTCATTAAGCCTGTCAGTCAGTTCCACGGAGAGTGGGGAAGGGAAAAAACGCCAGAGGCCATATTTGGTGTGGTGGGCAGCCCTGAACGAGACCCAGAGGAACCAAGAGTCCCTCCTGTGCTAGATGTTGGATTGGTCTGACAACGGCATAATGAAGCTATATGATTATGGATTCTGCTTTGCATATCCATAAAACCCCCCGAATGCCAAACATCCAGACTGAGAAATCATGCATGTTTGAATGGCGTACAGTGAATAATAAGCATTATCATGTGAGAAATGATAGCTGAAATCCCATCATATATGTTCCCACGCATTAACAAGCTGGCTGTGCACACACAGCTGCATATCCTTGGTCAGACAGACACACAACACATCGAGCAAGATAAGCCTCTGCGCGCAGTTGGAGGCTGCTGCGTGATTGGCCTCTGTGGAGCTACTGCTTCTCTCATCATTAACTCTTCAGAGGATCACACTGCTCTAATCACGCTAAGCCTCTCTGAATGGCGATGAAGTCAAAAACGTGCCTATACACTTATTCACAGATGTCCTGCTTATTACGTCTGCAGCACACTCACGCATGTGCGTGATGGCCTCTTCATCTCCACAATCATAGCGACGTGAGCAGCTGTGTGCAGCCTGTAAAAGCAGGTCTGATAGCAATCACAATACGAACCAATTATGGCCAATTTGCAAGGAATTAAAAAATCTAAGAGTCACTTCTGCAGATAATTGTGGAAACAATATGTTCTCTTTTTTTTTTGCTACAACCCAGAGTTGAGATTTTCAGTTTAATTAAATCGGTAAGAGATCTCAAACGTGTCACATCACTGTTCAGCTGACAAAATGTTTCTTTATCCGAACCATCTCTGATTGATACCAGGCACACTTTCCTGCTGCTTTTAACAGGTGGGTAGCACTTTTCTAACCCAGGATAAGTAACATTTTTATCACTGGAGATGGTTGGCTTTTTTTTCCTTGATAACATTTATTTAGTTAAATATAATTTCATATAAAGGAAATATTATTTTTCCCATAATTGGCACCCAAAAAAGTATCTATAAAATTACTTTCCTTTCAAGGCTGTCAATGTTGTGCCTGTTACTTTTGAACTTCTTTCTGTCAAGTTTTTCTTTTATTCAACTTTTCATTAATGCCAGTTTCTTCAGCAGTGGCCTTGGATGGTCTGTTTGCCTTGTACAAGGACAACTGTAAAGTCAGCAGTTCTGCGTATAGGATTGTGGGGCCTACTCAACCAGACTGACCATTTAAGGCTGTGGTCTCAAACTCCAGCCCTCAATGCCCTGAAACTCTTAGACAATTCTCTGCTTCAGCACACCTGGCTCCATTATTGGTTCATTAGCAGAGCTTTGTAGAGCTACACTGCATGCTAGAAAGGCAGTTTTGCCACTTAACTCAAGTGTGTAGGACAAGGGACACATCTAAAAGTTGCAGGAGAAAGGCAGTTTGAGAGCACTGCTCTCAAACTTTTTTGAGATTTTGAGAAATTAAAATGTTGGTTACACACTTATCGTTAAACATTACAGAAATGCATGCCCACATATACCACAGCATAGTAAATCCACGAGTTTCCCTTTTTCAACTGAATAGCTGAAACAAAAAACTTTTTGATAAGCTGTGAGCCTTTGACAAAGATGTCATCTATGTGTGTTCATTACTAAAAGTCAGAAAATGACTTCAAGAAAATAACTACTCACCTAAACTCATGCTTATGTACAGTCAGAGCAATAAAAAAAAAAACTGAAATAAGTGGGAATGTAGCATGAAAGGCTGGATGACAGAGGGGCTGGGCTGTGGGATATTTCCACCAATCACTTAATGACAGCAGGGTAAACCCTGGACAGATAACCAGACCATCACAGGGCAACAGAAAGGCACAAAGGACAACCATAAATGCAACACACATCTAGTGGTAAATTAAAAAGACCGACTAATTTACCATGCATGTCTTTGAACTATGGGAAGGAACCCACATATGCATGGGGCTAAGATTTGAAACAATGACCTTCTTGTTGCAAGGCAACAGAAACTGTCCCAGTTGCCCTTGTCTGCAAAATTTACCATATTTTTATAACCGTTAAGATTATTCCCCATGGTAACACACAGCAATGTTTTAGCTAGTAAAACTGATATACAATTGCTAAATGGCATTCTTTCCCTTTATGGGACTTGTGTATATTTGTGTACATGGGACCTCAAGAGAAATACCTAAGTCTTGCCACAAGCCCAAAGCCACTGGGTACGAATAAATCTGCTGCCAGCGCCTAAAACACCAGCTAAAGTCCAAAATGAGAAGGGCTACAATGAAATGTATGAGTGCACTGTTTAGCTTTGAGCCCTACTAAATATTTTACAACACTGACTTCACTTGATCTCTTTCTATGTTTCAGTCAGCAAATTGAAGTTTTTTTTTTTTTTTTTTTTTCTGAGGCTGAAGTGTAGCCAGTCGGTCTTGACAGTTATTTAGAGAGCATAGTGTGTGCTGGAAGGTCAAGTATAGGCAGAACCCGCAGGCCTCCGTCCCTTCCTAAGATCGAGTGCTTTCATTTCACTCACTTGGGGCCTCGTATTTCTCTCCATTTTATTGCTTTCTCCTAGAGCTGCGCACAAAGAAACATTCCACCTCCTTCACACAGACACAGGGCGTCCATCCAAGAAAGACCGGGGAACGTCTGGATACCGTGCCACAAGGACAAGAATGCTGACACTGCTGTAATGCCGGACAAAAGCTGCAGATGAGGGGGGGGGAGGCTGAGACGAAGTGAGAAAGGGAGAAAATCTCAGTGTACTGGAGCAGCTAGGAGGCCTGAGCTGAGCTAAACCAAGGAGCTGTAATCTCCATTTTTGGCATGGTGTCAGAGAGTCATGCAAAATACCATTTCTTCACTCTGCAAAAATGTAGCCTCCAACCTAAAGTGTGCACAAGCTATATGTAATGCAAACATTGAATGCTTGGTGCTATGATGACCTCTCCTTTCATGGGAGACTTCATGTTACCTTGTAATAGAAAAAAAAAACTTTTCCAAAACACTCGCCGTACCATCTGACTTTCAGCTTATCTGTAAGGACAAGCTCTCCTGCACCTCACAGATGGTTGAGTACTGACGGCTCATTTGATCCCTGTCTTTGACTTTGCTTTTTTATCTTGAGGAGTAAAGCACGGAAGGGTAGGGACATCGCTGCTTAATGTAAACCTCTAGTAGAACAAGATGAAAGGAAAAACTATATTCCCACAAGAGAATGTAAAAACCCACACTTCTTTCTTTCCTCCACTGCACAAGGTGTCAGGACACACAGCCAACTTTTCACATATAAACTATTGCATCTAACAAGATTTATAAAAACATAACCCTCTCATCCATTAGATAATGTCTGACTTACTTTGTCTGAAGGGCATATATAATCAATTTTACAACTGTTCCTTTTCAGTTGCGTGTAATTCAGAGTTAAGAAATAATTGAAAATGAAGGTAAGGAGCCAAAAGTTGTCCAGAGTGATGATGTTATGTATGGGACACTGAAATGGGAGCATCCGTGCTTCACACAATGGCCACCAAATATAAAAGAAACGATAGAAAAATCTGCTGCTCCTATTTGATTTCAGCAGACGATGATTTATAAGCCTATTTCTACCAGTGAGGAGGAGGAATTCAAGAGAAATGTTTTCTGACAGGCAATAGCTTGGCGAGAAATAAACTTGCATCTTATGCTCAGACATTTAGAAGGCAAGTTTGGATTGCCTGTGGCAAGTTTGGATTGCCTGTAATTCATCACCGTAGTAAAGGAGGATTTGTGACACAAGCTGAAATTAAAACAAAAAATACAAACACTGTTTTTGATGCTTAAAGAAAAAAAAAGTCACCACCTTCACCCTCAGTAAATCTAAATCCTGGTTCCTATGTTGCCTATTAGAAGCCATATATCCATGATTCCACATATAATTGTTACAATAGTTTTTTTTTTAGTTTTGTTGAGAAAACAATCCACCTTCACTTTAAAACAGCATCAGCCAAACTCTGCAGTAAAATACTATACATCATTCATAGATAGTGTTTCTGTTAAATGTTTTTTTTTGTGTGTGTGTGTCAGGAAAGTGCATCATAGTTATCTGCTTTACAAACTGTGTGAGGGCTGTTTGTTATTTCTTACTGTCAAGACTGTTTTGTTTTTTTTTGCTGAAAAAGGATCAAATTTAGCTTTAATTTTAACTTGCCATTGCAGTGCCAAAAATAATGTAAAGAATCAAGTGACTTTACATAGATAGAATAATTAGGAGTGGAGTCGAGATATTATTGAATCCTAACTTTCAATAATATTTCGAAATACCAACAGCTTTGGATATCTATAAGAAGATACATCCCCATATGCACGAATCGATAATCATTTCCCTCAGGTGTACAAACTAATTCAGGACCCTGATTGTTTCAGTAAATTTGGTTGGACCACTGCCTGGTGGAGGGGGGATCCCTGGTCCTCATCACTTGCTCTGGGTGACCTCTGACCTCCAGCCCTAATCATCAATTAACATGCAGTCTTTTCTGCACACTGATGCAAGGCAAAGAGTACCACGTTAGAATGTAAACTAAACAAGTAAAAAAACAAACAAATACCTGCTCCACAGGATATTCTTTAAATGCAAATGTACACGAATCTGTTGATGCAAGCTGGTATGCGAGATGAGGGCAGCTGTGCGGGGACTTGCCTTGAACTGTAAGCCTTTCCCTTGTCACAACAATGTCTTTTTACTACAGAGCTGCTGACATGATTCATGAGCCAGTGGAGTTGATGTGGTTTTGTTTTGATGAAATCCCCTCAGTCCACTTAATATAGGTTTCTGTGTTTTGGCCTGCTTTTCATCTTACTGGTACTAAGGAGCCATTTCACACTGCTGGGCTAGAAGTAGGTCTTATTGTAGCTAAAAAGCAAGCTTGTGTCCAACCTTTGGATAGTATTACACAGTAGATATAATTTTAAAAGCACACACGCACGTTCACTAAGCACAAATTTAATCTCTTTTTTTTTTCCTTACTTCATAACTACTTCCAGTGGATCTTCCCCTCTCCTTCTGCTCCCATTTTTCCCAACTACCTCTCTTTACTTCTCCTTCATTAAAATGGACTTCCTAAAGCCTCCATTCGTCTTGCTGACAGCTCAGCGATCGATCGGGCAAGCGAAAGGGATGCAGTTCCAGAGCTTTAAATGGCTCTGTGGCCAGTCTGATCAAGGGCTGGACTGGACTCAGCTTGGATGGGGGGAAGAGGAGCAGGGAGTGACAGATTTAACCAGAAGGTCTGCCCCTTGTGTGGCCCCTGATTTTATTTAATTTATTTTTTTTGCTCAGTGGTGACTAACAGTCTGGCCCTCTCGCAGAGATCAGAATTTACATGAAAATGACTCTCCATCTCTGTAATACGGATTACGCTGATGAGATCAGATAACAAATTAATCAAGCGGACCTAACAAACACATTATCCTGCCTCTGTGGAACACTTGCAAGCTCTCCATGAGAACAACAGGAAAAAAACAATGTTATCCACAATAATTGGCACCTCTGATAAAGATTTAGTGGGGAGAAAATGTAAATAAATGAGTCCTTTGTTGCTATAGCGTAATCTCACAATAAAAACATTAGAAAAATTCCAACAATAAGACATTTTTGCAAAATTACTGGTGACAATTAATATTTTTAAGCTGATCAGACTGTCTAGGACGATGATGGTAGAGATGGAAATCAAAATCCCCACAGATCACCATTAAACACTCAGAAAACAGTCATCTCGTGATCTCCATATCAATCACTAAATGCCAGCGAGAAATAAAACTCTTTGTTTGGATGTTGCTACACTCCATTGGAACTTTCAGTGGGATTGGTTTTTTTTTTGCATATCGGACCTATTTGAGCTTTTCAGGAATAAACACTCCGGGTGGGTTTGGAATAATTCAAATAGATATTTGTTCAAATGTTATCTCACTGTTAACTACAGTAGAAAATCTGGGCTAGTTTATTTTCCAAAGACCAAGGAAACATTGTTGGAGTGCATGGAATCAAATTCTTTAAAAAAATTGTTTTTTTAAAAGTTAGAACATTTAATTAAAAAAACAAAATTCCACAAAACTGAACATCTGACTGAATACATTTTCTAAAATTTTCAGTATGTGCCACATCAATAAGTGAACTTTAATGCTTTTAAACATCTTTCTCAGGGATAGCAATAACTGTAAAAGGGGGTGTGAAATATTGGTGAATGGAGGCTCAAGTACTTTGATAGCTTCACATGCAATTCCCTTCAATCAAAGCTTGTGAAGCAACGTTCCACTGGCTGGCTCCATCTCTTATCTCCCACCTATTATCTAGAGAAGATAGGTTGGCACATTCCGACTTCAAACTTCTCTCCATTTGACATCAAATCTTTCTGCCAAGATTAATGATTGAACATTTGATTTTCAAAGTGATTAGAATTTCCCTGCGGTGCAATAAAAACCTCAAGGAAGCACAAACCTTTGATGAACACAATCTAAATATGCACCGGCTGACATTTCTAATCATATAGGACATCAAAACAGATCAGAAAGGAAGGGAATCTCATGTAACCAGACCTTATTTATCTAATCTAACCCAGGATAGTGCTATTCATTTGGGCAGCAAATATGACAAAGGCAGAATAGAGGTAATATTCGAGGTGAATTACCTTATTTCCTAGGGATCTAGTAAATACAGCCTGCTGCAGCATTTGGTTAAAGGTGCACAGAAAAATTGGCTAGTTACCAGAATCTATTTTCAGCTTTATCAGCAGTAAATTGTGACTGAATGGTAAACTCGATGCGTCACAGTAAGTTTATCAGGGTCTGCTACAAACAACAGCTCTCTTCCGAGTGAATGAAAGTAAAACAAAACTATTTTTTATTACACATTTATTACATCTTTTGTTCATTCAGGGCACAAGAGTGAAACTTAAAACAGACAACCACAAGGCTGAATATTTACCTTCCTAAGTATTGTCTGTATCTTATTGTATAATAGTCGTGAAGGATAGTCAGAAACTTACAAAATCTATTTAAAATAAAACTGATATCAAAGTTTGTCCCAAAATTCTGATTGATGCATCTGTTGTAATATAAAGCATCACTAGAAGCTGCTTGTTCACTGACATCCATAATCAGATATCCAAGAGTTCAATACATTGACTTTTTGGAATCAATGTATCGATCCAAGAAGTAAAAGCAAATAATCATTCAAGCATGGTTTGTGTCCGTTTTACTAAGGATATCTTTACCAACATGTTTTGGCATGGCCATTTTATCAAAATTAAAGCCAAATTAAAAAGTACTCAAAAGTATAGATAGAGAAAATGAAATTAAATGCAAAGTATAAATGGAGTGTGTGGGGTAGGTAAAATGGAAGATGAGATAACAAAGGAAGTGAAAGTGATGTGGAATAGTGGACATACAGAACATCGGATGCAGCAGAAGGAGAGAGAGAGAGAGAGAGAAGAGCCAGCAGAAAGCAGTAGTCGATATAACGGCAGCCATTCATCTCTCTGACAACCTTCCAAGTGCTCTGCTGGGCGAGACACAAAGCTGCGTCACCTTGAATGCAGCTAATGCACAGCAATGCAAGCATAACATGCTTATATGCATACACGAACAGTGACAGAGGAAATGTTTGTTTGTCAACCCTGAATTTGGTCAATATGCACAAAGACAAGTGAGTGCATCATTAAACTGCAAGCTGTACAAGCCTAAATCTCAGAAGCACTTAGAAAACAGCTATAGAGTGTAAAGCCGTTCTAAATTTCTCCTTGTGTTTTACAACCCTACCCCCTCGTGAAAAAACATACAAAAAATACGTCCTCCATATGTGTTTGCACAGGCAAACGTTCCAAGACAAACATGCACATTAAACGGACATGACACATTCACATGACACTGGAATATGGGAACGCAGATGTGTGCTCAAAAGAAAAACACACTTACACACACACAATCCCTGTTTCCCAGTTCTGGTCATGGCCCATTGGCTGACGCCTGCCGTCCATCTCTCATGATTCATGGCTTTGCAGGCTGCTGTGGAGCAGTTCTGAGCCATTGGGCCGAGGAAAGCCTGCGTGCCATTAAGGCGCAGCGGGCTGGACATGCTGCCGGAGCTGCCGCACTAAAGCAAGCTCTTCAAGCTCTTGCTCTTCAAACTAGCACCAGAAGAGGTAAGGAAGCAGGTACAGATCATATTGGTTCTGTTTGAAAAGTAATAAAAACACCTGAATGCCCTCACAAACTACCCAACCTTATGAAGTGCACTCTAAGCAAGATATGTGCTGCTTTTTATTTAGTTGGGCATCTATCTCTTCTTGTCCCCCACCCCCACCAGATATTTCAGCTAAATTAGCCCCTCTAATCATTCCAAAAGCCTCCTTTCTAATCACAAAATCAGTGGAGGCTAAAGAAGAGAGACATGGGTGCCAAATTACACTCCAGCACACCCACCTCTGCCATCCTCAATCAGCGAAACCCCCAGGAGATTCGCCAGAGGCACACGTCCATACACTAATGACTCCTTAATGATCCCCTACTCGGCTGGAGTGCTGACAAACACTGACAAACCCTCACCCTGACAACTGAACACCCACATTTAGCTCCCGACCTCACCCCTTATTTAGAGGCTCATCTTTCAGCCATTGGCCTTATCACACCAGCTACATCCTCGAAGGATCCATGAAGCTAAGCCAAACATCCCCAACCTCCAAAAAAAGGTTTTCCTGTCAGAGTTTTGCGCCAATTTTCAATATCTTCACCCTTAGATGATAATAATTATTTATCTAAACACAAAGATCTTTTTAGCAACAAAGAAAGACAGGATAAAAAGAGTATCTAAATACTAATTTATCAGTGTTGTAGTTTTGACCATCATTTAAGTATTTAAATAATTGAATGCTCACTATACATGAGCATTTTAATAACATTTTAAAACCAACACAAAATAATTACAAGGTTTACATTTTTATCTGTCTGTAGCATCTTATACAAGAGATTAGTGAGGTTAGTTTGGTTAGTGTTACTGAAACAGCAATATTTTTATGAAAAGGAAAAACAAATCACATTTTCAATAATCCCTTCAGCCTACCTGTTTTCTATTGAAAGTCTTTCTCTCTCTTGCTTTCTTGCAGTGTGAATGAGACACTGGCCCGTCTTAACATGTTGTCCCGAAAATACATCACTATCAATTTCAAAATAATGGGTAAAGTTTACTGAAATCTTTGCAACATATACAGTGGAACAAAGACAGTTAAGATGAACAAAAGCAAAACTCCAGAAAGCATTTAAGCTTCTCTTTTCTCGGGTTTGAGGTCGGTGGGTGTCATTGCTAGAGAATCTTTTTAGAATCACACATGACATAATTACAGCGTGAACGTCTGCCAGCCCACCTTAGTTTCACCTAAAAAAACTCACCCTAAATTAGGGGTAACCTCCTTCTACCTAACCCTACCATTATAACAAAAAGAAAGTCACAAACAAAAAGGAAGGAGTAAGAGAGCACCCAGAGGAAAGCCCTAGTTAAACAACCTTGTTTCACAATTACAGAGTTTTTGTAAAAATAGTTACTGGCAGGCCCTTGGATGAAGCCAGGTGTTCAAAGTGGGACAAAAACAAAAGCTTTTAAAGTCACACACCTACAAAGAAAAGACGCCGTGTTTATGTTATAGCCGCAGTACACGTGACAGTTGAAAATCTGCAAAAGATATAGCCATAAGTCAGTGAGTCTAACGTACAACACTAACGTCATGCTAGCCCATGACCTCACTGGCTAAGATTTCCAGAGGAGGATTGTGGATGACAGAGCGCTCTCTGTTTGAGCCTCTCCACCACTCCGCCTGCTTCTCTGTTGGCTTTTCTTTTTTTTCTTCTCAGCGTTTCATCTTCATAGTGTCCTACATAGAGTTATAACAATCTATTAGTGTCACAAAGTCCACTGGCCATCTACAGAAAAACGCTCAACACTATGTTTGACTTCTTTGCACAGATGCACACAGAAATAGTCCCAATTACCATGAGACAAATCAAGATCTGACAGAACAAGTGCTGCTTGATTTATAAGAAACAACTTATCTGATATCCTGTTCTATTTCTTGCTCTGATCTTTCCCAATAAACAAGCAATTTTGGTTAGGACATCCAGCGTTTTTGCAGGTTGGCAGTTAAATTACTTGGCATTATTTGTACCATCAGTATCTCTCTTGGTGAATCTATAAAAGGAAAGGGCAATGTAAAGTATGCTATAGGCCAGAGATTCTCAGATATAGACTGAAAACAGAGGCAATGCGGGCCCAGCCCAAATCTTAGGGCACTTTGATGCCCATGATATGGAATACTAAAAATATTCACAATTAACCAATAAATATATATATTTTTAGGGCCTCAATTAGTCTCATTAAATGTTGGTTAATTTTCTAGTGGACTACTGAAGTTTCATACATTAACCATATGATGCAGAATTTGTTCTGAAAAATGGAAAATAGAAACTGAGAGGAAAAAGGGAAGAAAATAAAACTAATGTGAGCTAATTGAAGGACTACAGAGCCATCTTTCATATTTTTTATGTTCATGCATGTACACAAATGCACAACATTTGTCAAGGTCAGAAAGTCATGAGGTTGTTCTGCACTTTGCACTGTCACATCATCTGTACTTTGCCATAATTGGACCTGCTGCTACTTCTTTGGTGTGGTTGAGTTCCTTTAGTTAATTTAGTTGTATATATTGTTATTATTATTATTGTGTGTTTGCTTATTTATACTGTATATATTTGACCTTTTGCACGGGAGCTGCAATGGAAATTTCGTTGAATTCTGTTCAATGACAATAAATGCTATCTATCTATCTATCTATCTATCTATCTATCTATCTAAGTTAAAATTCCTCTTCTGATCACGCTTTGAATTCAAAAATTACAGTCGTACAAAAACAAGAAACTGTTGTAAGCAGCCATTTGCTTCTCGATTGTGAACAAATCTAATAAAACTAATTTATTCACTAATAGTTGTTCTGGACCTTTTGTATTATATAAAAGTCCCATTTGGACCTGATGAGGACCATCCTCCACCTCTTTATATTTAAACCTCTGATCATGCGGCTACTTGACCTCAGTGACTTATCTGGCTTCCATTTAATGATGTCATCACATCCCCAGATGTTAGCAATTGAGTTGATAAGTGCAACACAATTCTAATCTGTAGCTTTAATAACGTCCGTGTTTTAATTATTGTTTTTTCTTTTTCATTAAACATTGGAGTAAAAAATATAGATTAAAGGATATTTATACACAAACACATGAACTGTATAATCTATAAAGAAAACTTATTTATAGTTTTATATCATTGGCATCATACCAGGATGGTCTACTAGGGAACTTTATCATACTAATCACTTTACTGTGAGATTTTCCAAAATACATCCAAAAACTTAGTCATTGTAGTGAACTCAATGTTATAATTCACAAAAGAAATCGTTGCTTTTTGAAAATTTATACATCATGAGTCCGTTGGATCTTCTCAAAGCTCGTAGACCGTAGACTACACATGGGAAATCCCGTCAGAAACAACATCCTGTCCCAGGGCCCCTAGGAAGTGACCTCAGCTTCAGAGAGGCCAGATAAAAAAGTCCACATCAGAAACACAAAAACACCCGGCTGGCCGTAATGAGCTGCGCACCAGGCTCCAGTGTGTTCTGAAGGAGACCAGGTGGTGTGACACACATATGATTCTGATTAGGGGCCTCGGGATGAACGAGAGCAGAGCCGGGGAGAAAAGTAGGGTGGGCTGTTAGGAGCCAATCACAAGGTTTTGTATATGATGCAACCATTTGTGGAGTTCATTGTCCTCAGCTGGGCCCAGGCATGATGCTGTTCTCACAAGAGAACAGTTTACTTTGAAAATTACTTTGTGTGTAGATGGAGGGGGGACTGGGAGGACAGACGACTTATTGTTTCCCTACAAGAGACAAAATCCAAAAATGAACTTCAGAGCTGAATCTTACTAATAAAATGATTTCCATTATAGGTTTTTACTAATAAAATGATTTCCATTATAGGTTTATGTCATTTTCATGGTACAACAACTTATTTCAATGTAGCTTAATTGATCTTATATAAATTTCTGTGATAAACCAATAAATGGTAAATAAACAAAGTGGGAGGGAAAAAATGAAGGAAAAGTAGTAAAGATGGTATTGCAGGGGGAAAGCTATAAGAAGTCCCCTTCAAAGTTTGCTACAACTTTAGTCTGATGAGATCAAAATTAATCATGTGTGGTAGAAAACTGAAACTGAAAACAAAATTTCACTAGTATTAAACATGGCAGTGGCAGCATCATGTTGTAAGAATCATTTTCTTTAGCAGAAACCCAAGAAGACCCTTTGAGATAAAGGTCGATGTTCACCTTCCCTAAACCTACAACCAGAACTGCAATAAAACTGTGTAGATTAATGGTAAAAATATAAATATCATTGAGAATCTGATTTGTAGCAAGACTTGAAATTGATCTTCAAAGATAGTTTAACAAAGCTTGAGCTATTTTGCAAGGAAGATTAGAGTCTTTCAGTCTCTTGATCTGCAAAGCAAGTAGAGACATACCCCCAAAGACTTGCAGCGATACCTGCTGTGAAAGGGAGTTCTACAAAGTATTGAGATAAAAAAATAAATGCATGCCACAGTTTCAGATTTATTTGTACAAAACAATGCACACCTTTTCTTTTGGAACACATGCACAGTATGCACTACTTTGCGTTTGCTTGTTGCTTAAAACCTCTTCAAAATACATTAATAAATTTAGCTGTTAACTTGACTAAATGTGAAAAGGTTCAAGGGCCATCAATACCTTTGTAAGGGAAAGTTGACCACACAGTCATACTTTTGATCTTTGAAAGTAAGAGACGTCAAAGACACCTCTGTCCTCATTCCTCAATGGTCAGTTCCGTCCTGGTGTATTGTGCTGCACTTGACGTGACTCCTTAAATGCCTCCCGATATGAAGTGACAAAAACAAGCAGGCCTGCCAGTCTGGTAGGAAGGATAAGGAAGGGGAAACAGGAGGCCATTCTTCTCTTTGTGTGACGTGAATTGTGTAGGAACAAGCACCTGTCACCCCACAACAATGACCGGGCAGAGAGACAGAGAGAACTGAGAGACGGAAAGCAGAGAAAGAGGGCAGCACAGGATGAAAAGTGGATCTGGCCGGCCAAATCTTTTCCTTCCTTCCAAATCAAATTATTTCCTGCAAATTACAGTTCAAAAGCTGTGAATGCTTGAAGGCCACGCAGTCAGGTATTCATCTGATTAAAATCTGCATTAACAGTTAGCACCGATAATAGCAGCAGCTAAAGCTTCCCATTATCTGAGTCTGTTGCTCGAACTCTTATTTCTCATCCACCATCCCCTCTATGTATGCTCTGCACCAATTTCACACTCATTTTTTTCCTGAAGTGACAAAGAGCAGCCGCATTTCTGTGTCCTTCATATTTCCCCTTCACGTGTCCTCCAAACCAGGAGAACAGAGGAATTTCAAGGCACAGCACAATCCTGCATTTTCAATATGAGACTCAAGGAAAGAAAAAACGAATTCACCTCAATTTATTATCCTCTGCAGTGACAATTGGCCTGCTCTACTTATTTCAGGGTCGCTGTAACACTACTTACCTCTCTGTCCTTTAACTTCATGGCCAGTACCAGCTGGTTGCGATGGTTGGTTAATGCTTCACGATAGTTCCCCTTGGAGAAGAATGCAGAGCCCAGATTCCCATGAGCACGGCATTCCCCAGTTTGGTCACCTGAAGAGGTAGAACAAAAGACTTGAAACACAACAACAGACACCCTGACACACACCTTAACTATCTGCTGGACACAATTAGAAACCAAGTGGTGTTTATTTCATATCAGCCTTCTGTGTAATGAAACACATGTATTGCCACTTGCATACCACTGCACCCTTAAAAGGTAAAGTGGCCGTTCTGCGTTCTTCCCTGCAAGAACAGCTTCTCTGACAGCTGGTAGTGCTGATCTTAAAGCTCCGGAGGGCAAAAGGGGAAAGCCTTATTATTTCTGTCTGACAGCGAGGCCTCACAGTAAGGGCCAAAGTAAAGCTCAAGTCTCTGCGCTCCACCTGAGAACCTCCGCTTCTTATCTCCAGCTGCTCTGCCCACTCATGTGTCAAACGTGTGGGGGTGAGACGAGTGGAGCCAGTCAGTGCTGCTCTTCTTTTTTTTTTTTTTGCTTAATGTTTTTTTTTCTCCATTCTGTAAAGTTTCCACAGCAAGTGGAATTTTTTTTCTTTTAAAGAATTGTTAAATCACCTTAAACATTTGAGAAAGTTGAAAATAAGCCTCACTACAAGATTTACTCAAAATTATGCTATAATTCATTGAGATAAATGAGAGAAGAGGCAGCAGCTAAGCTAGTGGTCTGTTTTTAGCTTAAAGCTAATGTTAGCTTAAACATGTTAGCATATGAATGTGCTAACATTTTTAAAAAGTAGGATGAAGTCATTTGGTAATTAATTGGTTTACAGTTAGCTAACAGGATTTTGCAGTGAGCAGAAATGTTGTAATCTAAACAAAGGCTCAAAATGAATCACATTTATTACTGAGAAAGTCAACTAACAGGCAAGAGTGACCTGAAATCACTGCAGTTACCCTGTTTATCCACCTCATCATAAGTAAAGTTGTGTCATGTTAGGCAGTGTCACATCAATGTTACATAAATGTAATCAATTCTCAATATTAGAGGTTGGTCAAGAAATAGAGTGGTTATCGGAATCAAAACGTTTTCAGGTCTACTGGTTCTGACTGCGACTGGTCAGAACCAGTAACCACAGTAACCACTCCCAAACCGGAGACTTGTTGTCAGAATTTGCTATTTTCACTAAATCAAGCTAATAATAGAAAAAAAGAGAAGTAGAAAGTCATGTTGGAGGTGCTTGTGCTGTGCTTCATGCAAGCTGCATGACAGCTAGAGACAACAAGACTTTTAGTACACAACTGGAAGTTTGAATGGAGCAGAAAAAAGCTGCAACTTTTAAAGCTTTCAACCTCTGTTGGAACACGACATGATTTGGAAATGTTGACTCAAAGAAGAGAATTTAGAGTTGGCAAAAAAATATACTATTGTCTAGTTAAAGTTTTACAAAAACCAAAGGCTGGATATTCGCCACAAGCTTTTAAACAGTAGCAAAGTAGTTATTGACTAGAACAAAATGGAATTTATCTAAATTCAGCAACATATAAGCTGTACAACTTTACTCATTAATACTGTAGTCACACTCAAAGACAAAAAATGATATAGGGACACTGCATAAAAGTTAGCTAAAAAATTGCATTAGTACTCAGAAATAGTCCCAGAATTACCAAAATAGCTTACTGCTTTTATAAATTATCTCTGAACACAGATTTGACAGAGAATGTATCTGTGAAAATTAGTTTGTATAACATTTCATATAATTTAAAAGGGCACAGTCATATATCAGTACTTATGGATGACATCCAAGAAAAAAATGTCCTGCTTGTTGCCACACATTAAACTCTACTGAAGAACAACAAAAAGAGACTAATGAATATTGAAAGTTAACTCATTTATCAGATCAGATCAAGATAAATTTGGGTTCACTTTGCCAGGTAGGTACCTACCCAAGATCTCTCATGATTGCACAACGATGACAGAAAAGACTGGAGGTAGGACTTTAATACATGACCATATCTGGATATCTATAAGGCAGAGGCACTTATAAATACATATATATAAATATATATACATATCCCACCTTGATTAGAAAACTTTGTTAACTACCCAATGACTTTTTCTAAAATTTCCAAACAGTTTTGAGTGAAAAACAAAGTGAGAGCTCTGACATTGCCAGGTTTGCTGAACGACTTCTTACACCTTTGGGGTATTTTAAAGAGAAACTAAGCAATAAGCAAAACACAACCCTTCCAGCAGAAAGCAAAATGTCTTTTGAAGAATGACAGAACATCTCTGAGGAAATATATGCAGCACTGATTTCCTCCATGCTGAGGAACACTCAGTCAGTAATAAAACATGACGATGAAACTATGAAGAATGAGCATTTGAATCTTAATAATGGAAGAAGCGGTGACATTTTGAGTTCAAATTATGCAAAGTGTCATTTTGATGTATTCATCAAAACATATCACTTGATTGTTGGAGGGGGAAAAGGGAAGCAATAACAAGGATGTGCAGTAGCTGAGAGTTTTTTAAGACTTCAGTGTAAACACCAGTGATGACATATAAAAAAATTGTTGTCGTTAGAAGCAAAATATTCTTGTTTATTACAGTATGACATGCATCAAGAAATCCGCTTTTGACCAAAACAATACAACTTTTAGCTTGATCTGGGATTTGGAAACAAAAAATCTGATTTTATTTCAGTCAGTAAATGCCCCTTATGTAATCTACACCCCCGACTCAAAAGCTGGTTGACTTTTATACCTTGTAGTTGTTCAGTGTTTTGTCATTATTACTACTATTATTATATAATATTTATCTTAATATTTTTAAAATTTAAATATTTGTGTCATTACTGCGAATTTCAAAACGTAGCTAACGGAAATAATTGACGCCCGTTCCCAGCTGACATACCTAAGGTCTTGGCCACCTCCAAGTCTTGCTGCATGTATCCGAGGCTCTTCTCTGTGTTGCCCAGGGACCAGTGGGCGCTGCTGAGGGCAGAGAAGACGGAGCCGCGAAGCTTGAGGCTGCACGTTCCTATCTTCAAAGCGGCTTCCAGCACCACCACGGAGGCCGTGTGGTGCCCCGCTGTCAGTAGCTCCTGGCCAATCACAGACACCACCACAAAGGGACTTTTGTCCAGCTTCATCTTTTGAAGCTGCTGATAGGTGGGCTCCAGAGAATCTGTGCCGAGCAAAGACATGTTAGACACAGATTATGGAGGGTCCCAAAGCAAAAAAAAAAAAAAAACTAACAAAAAAAAAAACATTCTGCTGATATGCTGAGTAGCAATAACACGAGGTAGATTATTAGAAATGAGTTGCAGATTTGTAAATTCTGTGTAAAGGTGGGATTTATCTCCACTCTGCCCTTACTTTCTTTAAATAACAGCTTTTAGCAGCGTCCTTAATCATAGCCTGTTGCTCGGCTAAGAGACGGCTGTCCTTGACAATTTAACAATAACTCAATGCACTGAATGATCCATTTTTTCATCCTTACTCTTTGACTTGGTCTATCTAAAGCAATTTTCACTGCATAAAATGACAAATGTTTAGACAATTGCTAGCGATCATTCTCACAAACCACATAACAAGATTGTGCCAATATTTCTTCCTTTTGTCAGGTAAAATGACTGAGAAAGCTACAGCAGGTTATTCACTTTAAAATGACAGGATGACGGGAAAACAAAAGCAGCTCATGCCAGTATGCAGTGGAGATGTAATGCAGGAGCAAAGACCAAAGGAGATGTACAAGGTGACCTCTGAAGAGGCTGAAAACTCACACAATGACATAAATCAATGGTGGACCTCATGGGATTGGGGATCTAGAGCCTTTTCAGATTATACAGCCCTGTGGCAGACAGCAACATCGAACGTCCTGACCTGACCAACTGTATGTAGGTCTTTGTGTCTAATGATGCATATGTGCTCCTTTTGTGCCTGTATTTCTAGATACATACCAAAAATATTTACATCCCCTAAACCTTTCAACATTTTGCTACATAACCACGAACAGCGTGTTATGTTGGAACACAAAGTAGAACATTACCTTAAAGTGGAATAAATCTAGACATTCTTTTATAAATGTGTCACAAATAAAAATAAAAGTGTTTTATTCGTTGGTACTCGGTCCCCTTTACTCTGATACCTGAAAACACATTCAGTGAGAACAATAGGTTTTCTAAGTATTTGAGTGTAATTTATTCTCAGTATAAATCCAACTGTTTGTGAAGGCCTTATAGGTGTGTTAGAAAACATTAGTGAATAAATAGCATCACCGAGGAACACAGCAGATAGAAGCATGAGAAAGTTGTGGAGAAGGATAAGGCGAGATTTGATTTTAAAACCAAAACTAAGAGTCTAAAGACACACAGTGAGAGCTACAATGAAAGGTGGCAAAATGTGTTAGAATGGACCAGGAAAAGCCCAAACATAAATCAAATTGTGGATCTGTGGAAAAGACTAGATAACTGATGAGAACAAATGCTTTCACTCCATCTGGCAGAGACTCGGTACTTTTTCAGTGAACAGTGGAGAAACGTTTTCAGTCACCAAATGTGCAAAGTTGGTAGAAGCACTCGCAGTAGTAACTGTGGGAAATGGTGGTTCTATAACTAATTTCTCAGTAAAGCTGAAATACACACCACACTTGAAAAAATGTGTAAAAATATATGGTTGAGCTGTTTCTAATTAGATCAAAGCATTGCACACTTCAGATAATCTCTATCTCTGCGATGTCTGATTTACTTTTTATTATCAGATCAAAGTTTAAGGAACTGCTAAGAATTTACTTACAAACATTTAAACACAGAAACATCAGAACAAATGGAGTATATCTTAGACCCTCACAAAAATGCTTATACATTTTTGTACACACACACACATGCACGCTTACTCAATATGAGCTGCATCCCCGTAAAAGCACACAAAAGCATAACTGATGATGCTCTTTCAAGAACACTTGAAAGAGCATCTCCTCTGTTCCGGCACTTGGCAGAACGTCGTAGTTATGGAGACAGTGCATGCATATTATATCCATTCACACCTTGTAATTGCCTTCAGAGTGACATTGAGAGCTGAGTCATAAATCAAACGATGAAAAAAAAAAAGAAGCTTTTTTAAAAAGGTGTCATGGCTGTTATGTTTATAATCAGGTCGTTGTGACAACACTGGAGAGCACTGTTCCCTACACACAACACTGGCACATAAATAGATGGAGGATCTGGACTGAACCAAGCCATGAGACACACAAGATCTGAGATGTCATTGGGATGAACACAGCCATCAACAAGGTAATTCTGAAAAAACATTGAACCTTGAAATAGGAATCAAGAATAAAACAAAACATCCATAACATTAAATACTCAAAAACTATATTTTCTTGTTTTAAATAGACTGCTGACTGTGTCCTCAAGACACAGAACATTTTTAGTGTTTGTCGTTCTCTACTGTAGTTTTTCAGTTGTCTATTTTGGTGGATGTAATCAAATGAAAAGTGGTTTCACTAAAGATGCGCTGAACTATGATTTATCTGTGATATAAAGATGCACTGCAATCATATTTAATCTGGCAACATGACAATATAATGCAGCTATACTGTAAATACACAAAAGAAAACATTACTGTACACAGATTACATAGTAATATGAAGGACTTGCACATAAGGCAATACCTGAAAAAAAAACAACGTTTTTTTTTTATTTTTTAAAGTTACCTTTTTATCACATATCAGTGTATGTGGAAAATCTGCATGTAAAAATTCATCACCTGACATCCCATTCTTTATTTTTGCTGTTGTCCAACATTTTCTATAGTGTAACAACTGAATCTGGGTATGAATTTCCTCCCTTAAAGGAGAGAAAGCAGTACACGCCTACCTTTCACTTCTACAGGGACTTTGGCTGTGTAACACAGATTATCCTCCCTGTTTGCCGGCATAATATTGATTATCGTCGCCATGTGCCAACAGTCCCTCTGAGAGGATCATTGTTTTTAATCCTTTGACCTAGCTACCTCTCCTTAACACACCTTGGATTAGGTCTTCCCACGACTGCTTGGCACTCAGGGAAGTGGGGTAAACAATTAGGGGATTAAGCGCCTTGGCCTAAATATTGCTCTTTCCCTACAGAGAACACCCATTCTAGTCCACAATGGACTGGTCTGGGCTCAGACCCAAATTTGGTTTGTTTTTGTTTTGGTTCCAATTGAAGCCTGAAAAGCTCATAGTGGCTAAGATGGACGCTTCATTCTTCACTCTCCAAGCCATTTTTTCTCTTTGTATCTGCACCCAAATTTTGCAAATAAATTTGTTTAGTTTACACAAAACCAGCTCACATTTATTCAGGGACCAATTTCGCGATAGTTTGGCAAAAAGATAAGGGTGATGAAAAATGAAAACATGAAGTAAACAAGTAAGACAGGTACGTAGAATATAATCAAAATGTTAACTTATAGTAGGAACTTTGTTAAAAAAGCAAAGCTTTACATTTGTATACAAATACAACCAAAAGAAAAAACATTGACATACTTTCCAGGAAGGGTCATTGCAAACTCTACCTACTGAGGAATCTAAGATCTTTTGGACCAATGCAAAAGTATTTTTAATATAGAAATGTCAACCCACTGAGGAGCAGTTCTAGTCTATGTTCTGTCTTTATCATGGTTGTGTGAGCCACAACAAAATGAGTCCATATAAAATTTTTTTATTTTTATTTGAATAATTACTTAATTTCCATTTTTATTTAGACCTGTACAGAGAGAACATTTTGGAAATTATTAGTTCTGGTGGATTTTATGAATAATGACAAAGTAAAACACCAATCAGACAGTTTGAATATGTCCCCTGGATTATCAGAGGAAGAACTGTCGGATTGGCTCCACAGTGATACCATCGCACTCAGTGACAACCAACAGGTAATGAGGCCCAGCAACATCATCAGTCCAATAGTCACAACCTCGGTTTCGCCGCAGTGCTAAAGATCCACTCAGCTTTAGGAAAAAGAGCTTACATGAGGCCAGGCGAAAACAATGGCATTAATGTTGGATGCTCATTTAGATAACAGGCTATCTGTGTGTGCGATCAGGCTGAGTGACAATAAGACATGCTGAAGCGGCAGGCATCATGCCTCTGAGCCCGAAGGTAAGTACTCG
Source organism: Xiphophorus couchianus (assembly GCF_001444195.1). Taxonomy (NCBI): domain Eukaryota; kingdom Metazoa; phylum Chordata; class Actinopteri; order Cyprinodontiformes; family Poeciliidae; genus Xiphophorus; species Xiphophorus couchianus. Next base: position 22,831,636 of record NC_040239.1, read on the forward strand.
ACACAAACAGTCGGTAACAAAGAAAAAAGATAGATAGACGTAGAGACTGCCTGCTTGCTGTAAAGCTGAAAAAAAATGACAGATAAAGTCACTCCAAGATACGTATTGACTGACAGAACAAGGATTATCTGTGAGGAAAGTCATTTAGAAGGCAGTAGGACAAAATACGTGCAGCAACGAAGAGAGTGAAATATACATGAATATCTACTGATACAGGCATGCTGAAGAGGAGTGGGTTGAGCTTCAACAGATCTCACCTCGTAGTGGTGACTTCATGGCGGCTTCCACCATCCCCACAAGCAGCTGAAGGCTCTTGGGGTCCTGGGCCAGCCCAGAGGCGAAGGCGGCCAGTGCGTCCGCATGGCGACCAAGGTACTGAAGGGCAACACCCTGTCGGAAGTATGCCTGAAAAACAAATGACAGAGGGGAGCAGAAAGAGTTATCAGGGACCCGGTCGTTTACCACAGCATGGGGCTTTAATCAAACACATTACCAGACACACTCATTTCACGCCATTTGCATTTCTTCCACATGAGTGGTTTCCCCAAACATGGCACCTCTTTGCTTTGTACCCCCATTATAGAATGATCAGCGGGGTTTTTTGTGCTTGTTAATTGGATTATAAGTTTTACATAAATGCACGTGTTACACTCTGGATGGCTGCCTCCTGAGGAGCAACGTGTTTGGCTTTTTTTCTCTCAGCATGCTGGGAATTCTGTTCGGGTGTGTGTGTGTGATAAGTACAAAAAAAATAAGAAAAATATTCATACAGTTTCAATTTGAATTTTTTTTTTTTTTCTAAATTTACAATCAAACTACAAAATGTTTTATTTAGAATTTATGCGACAGACCAATGAAATAAGATGTGAAGTTGGGATTCATGGTTTTCTTTTTTCCCTTCTTTTTTTAAAAAAAAAACAAAAAACAAAACTTAAAATGTATGGTTGCATGTAGTAAGCCAAGTCAGTGAATACTTTGTAGAACTTTAGCTGGGATTCCAGCTATGGGGTGCAGGTGTTTTTGGATGCATCTCTACCAAATCTGGATTTGACTAGGCCCTTCTAATACCTGAAACTGATCGAAATCATTTCATTGTAGCTCAGCCAGTAGGTTTAGGATTTTCTTCCACCCACCTTGCTATCAGCTCTCGCTACCTTTCCTGTTGCTGCTGAAGAAAAGCATCCCCACCGCATGCTGCTGCCACCAACATGGTGTGTACATTCACGGAGCTGTGAAGTGTTATTTTCCACCAGATGACGTTTCGAATGTTTGCCAAACTATTCAGGTGTTTTTCTCATTAGACCAGAGCAACCTCTTCCACATGTTTACTGAATCCCCCCACATGGCCCGAGGCAAACAACAAATTGGACTTCTTAAGTATTTCTTCCAACAATAAATTTGTTTGTGCCACTATTCCATAAAAGCCAGATTTATTGAAAAACTAAAAATGTCCCACTGGCAGAGCAGCAGTGGACTTTGGCAGGTCCTATTTAAAAATTGGGTGACTTCTAAAAGCTGCATGTTGCAATGAATTTTATTTTGGGTATCAGAGTAAAGAAAATGAAACAAAAATGCATGCCACAATTCAGCTTTTCTTGTATTTGGAAACTAAATGAAAACCATGTCTCCCCTCACGCCACATATATGGACTACCTTGTATTTATCCACATATAATTCTAAATTAAATGCAATGCAAAGACTTTATATAGCTCCAGAAACCACATCCATTTGTACACAATTGACTGTGACAGGATGTAGTTGTAAAAGTCAAACAACTGGCAGCCGTAACAGAATGGTCCTTCAAAAAGACAAAAATTAGACAGATTTGTCATTCAATCATTTATTTATAAAGCTGAGAAACACACATAAACTGTCACAAACTGCATGCAGCTTGTGTCAGATTATTTCTTTTCATAAGAGAATAAAGTGTTTTGGAACATTTAGCAGAGTGAAACCTAAAACAGATGCCGTCTCTGAGATCTAAAGCCCCCATCAATAAGTTTCCTTTTTATGTCTGTTTGGACTCCCGAGAGAAAAATAATTAGGTTCCGTGCAGACGTGTAATTCAAAATATTTTTATATTTGAGGCTTGATCATACAATAATCCAAGTAAGTTGTTAAATCTGACTCTGGTCCAGTTTAGCATTAACCACAAAGACTTAAAGAACTCGACTCAACTCAGTATTCATGATCCAAACCACAAACTCCTCCAAGGAAAAAGGCAAACTGAGCACTTCTGAGATAAAAGTCGTAGATGCGACTGTTCTGAGAGACAACTGCGGCTACAAAGCATGGGAAAAAGGAAGAAATAAAGACTATTTAGGGAAGCTGTCATCTTTAGAAACATTTTGGTGTTTTCATGTGTGTGTTTATGCAAGAGGAGCTGCAGCCCCGGCTGCCACTTGACCATATCCTGAGTGAGTAGGCAGTCATTCCACTCACAGCCTCCAAAAGTGACACTAAGGCTAATTTGCCATTAGCATCTAAGAGGCCTTTTCATTAGTCTTTCCGAGCCTCTCTACTAGAACCACTACGAACCGAGAAATAAGGGGGGGATTAAAGAAAATGAGACATGACATTGAATTTATAGAGACCAGTAATTAATTTCGCTTCCGTCTGAGCCGCACACAGACTACAAATCACTCTCCGTACCCCTCTGCCCACGTCCCTTCACTTGCAACGCAACTTCACTAAAAATGACGAGGACAGAGATTAAATTCAAAGCATTAACCTTTGTTCTAACATTGTTATTATATGACGGGGACCGCAGGCCCGGGTACCTGCTCAATATTAATTGCATTTTGAAACGGTGGAGTTTGGGCATGATGCGCCGGTGAGAACTGAGCGCTCCCGCAAAACATTTTGCCCAAGGGAAAAGAAGACATTTAAAAGCACTTCTCTCGTTGATTAGATTTACCCTACAAAATGCCCTGCCCTCCTGTGATTCCCTTAAGGGCCCCGATGGAAGTGACTAGGAACAGAAGTAGAGAAAAAAGATGGATAAAATAAAGCTTTCCTTCAATCAAAAAAGTAGCATCAACTACTAGCATCATTGTACCTCTTGTGCTAGCATCTATGTCCTCTAAATTTGGTAGATTAAGAACTAAAATAAAGTAAAACCAAGCACAAATAAATAAAAAATAAACAAACATGGTCAGAAATGACAACATTAATGTTCCCGAGGGCCTTATAAGGGATTTTTGTCATTAATCTCCTGCTTCCTTTAAAGGACATCATGTGACTAAAGAATAATAAGCACACTATACCCCTAGCCTTATAATCCAATAAGTCAATTTAACAGAGAGGATTCATCTAAAAAAAAAAAAAAATTACATCACAGAGGCTTAATGCTAATGAAATGCACTCATGCCACAGAGAGAAGCTCAAGGGAAACAGATAAATTTAAGTTCAAGCCTCAAAGGGACAGTTCAGAATTTATTAGGCGAGGTTCTGTTAAAAACATTACAGAGGGTCCATATCTTACCCGCAGCACATAACTCTCATAGCACCTTCATTTAATGTAAATCCAGATTACGGCAGAGTGCGACAGAGATGAGTTTGCTGCTTTTGGCCGTGAGGCCCTACAAGTGAAGTGAGAACAAGATTTTACTCCTACATGTGTTTTTTTCCCCTCTCAATTCATGCTTAACAGGATCTTTTCTAAAAACACAGCAGCGTCCGCTCAGAGCCGCTGCTTAAGTAATTACTGCAGCGTCTAGCTCTAAGCTGTACACACAGACAAACTGGGTGAAAGGGACTGATAAAGAGGAGGCAAAAAAGAGCGAGTACGGAACGGATCAACTTTGCCTCGTCAACATTCAGCAGAGATGAAACTTAAATGACATAAATGACTGCTTAATCTTTCAGCCACAAACAGGAAGCCCTACTACAATCCCCTATTGGTACTTTTCTCACAACACACGCGTGCCTTCGTATCTGCTACACATGACATCCACAAACCAAGACTTTTTATCATGTATTTTGCCTAAATTTCAATATGGACTAAAACCTTACTCTATCTTTCCTTTATTTTTAATTTTAAAAAAAGGATCAAAGTGCTGATGTCACAGAAAAGTGGATCCAGCAGGAAGACTTGTCATTCTAACCCGTGGGTAAATTCACAGAGGACTAACACGCATGTCCATTTGCACATGTGTGTTAATGAGTGTGTAGAAGCTACAAAATACTTAAGAATGAGCGAGGATAAAAGCTTTTCTTCTGACTTGAACATTTTAATATTTCATGAATGCTTGTTTGATGTAGTTTTAAATATTCATGTTTTTATGCTTTGGAGGAAGAGGGGAAATGATGCAAAAAATCTTTCCTAATATACTGTGATGCACACTGCGGGGAACCAACGCTCACGCCTACACACACGCACTCACACAAAAACAGCTCACGCGCACTTCTGCATGTGCTCTGTTTCGCACTAACAAGACACTTACAATGAAGCATGGACACATTTCTTCCAGTGACAGCTCTGTTGTTCACAATAAGGCTCACAGTTGGTGCAGCTGAACAGAAAGTTTACAAGATTAAGATTGCGAGTTTGGCACAACACCAGCTGTTTCAGGCTCTTTCTATGTATTAGCAGATTAATGTCTCGGCATATGTCCTTGCCCCTTCCTTAGGCTCCTCTTCAGCACACCATAACCCCAGGGGTGTCCCTGGCCCCAGGGAACATGTCTGTGTTTGCACTTGTCTGTCCCCGTTCAAGCTTTGGGCCTAACAGGCTTAAAAGAAGAAATTCAATATCTCGACTAGTGATGTTGTTACTTTAAATGACTGCAAAAATAAAAACACGAGCAGGACAGGCGTGTGGCTTAGTTTAATGTGAGTGAGATTTACTGTTTGTAGGAAGTTATTATACTCTCTTAAAAAAGGATGACTTTTGTTTCTCCCACTGAAAACTCTCAGAAACAGAGGCAACTGAAAAAAATGTAAATAAAAAAAATATATATATATATATATATATATATATATATATACATATCTGTACTATTGGCTGTACTATTGGATGTACAGTTCCAGTGAGAGGTTTTTTATATCGACAGGAATACAAACCCTTTCAATAAATTCGAATATTATTGAAAAGCCCGTTTGGTTTAGAAACTTTATCACTAAGTGAAATGTGGATGTTTGAAAGCCTTTATTAATGTTAATTATGATGATTCTTCATTTACAGCTAATGTGTGTTTAATACCTGCTTAAAGATTGTGATTTTCAAAAAGCATTTTAACCTGACAAAACTCATAGGGATGTATATGCTAATTTATTGAATAATAAATATTATGGCATTTAGGGATTTTCAAAGTTTAGTTGAATCATTTTGTTTCCAAGGAGGATTGATGAATATCAAGATTAATGTCCCCATGGGCTGAGAGGACGCCAACCAGAAAAGACCCAACTGATCCAAAATCAACATTTTCATGCACGACTAACATTTTCAGTGCTTCACATTAACAAGCTGAGTGTTTCTAAAGAAAAGCTTAATAATAAAATGAGACAACTGTATGGCTACATTGAGCTATTTGGCCACAACTACAAGAAAATGTGTATGGAGGATCAAAGCTAAGGCTTACATGCTTAAGTAAAACTGTCAAGCACAGTGGTTGTAGCATCATGACGTGGGGCTATTCATTGCCAGTGGTGCTGGGCGGGGGGGTCAAAAATTAATACGAAGGACTACCTCAAAATTTATCAACAACATACTTGGTGGAAAGTTGTACATAGATGTGGATTTCAATAGAAAAATTATCTCAAAACACATCAAAACAGTATCCATTATCCAGCAAGAATCATAGCAGAAACTTATTGTTTGCTATGAAAAGTGTGCTTGTAAATTGCTAAAGGACATGCAGCAGAGCATAAATGTAAATAAAAATAAACAAAGTAAAAGCCCAAAAACTACAACCTGGAGAAGTAAAGTTAGATTTTAGCTATTGGACAGGTGTCTTACACATCTGTAGGAGAGAAAATGTTCCCCCCTGCTGATGCTGACTGTCATTTAACTGTTTCAAAGATAAATTCCTGTCAGATCTAGTTGTTCCGCCTGTTTCCCTTTGATCTCTTACTCTTTTTTTGTCAAAGAACAAACTCTCGAACCAGTTTATGAATACTGATTATCACAGACAAGGTTTCTAAATTCACAGGCCTGTAATGCTCATCCATGCTTCTCAAAAAAATCACTAATACCTTTCACACAAAAGCAGCTGTTCCTTTGTAGCCTACAGCTTTGTGCCACTTGCTGTGCCCTGATCGGTGATCAGCAATAATAAAGATACACTTGAATGTAGAAATCAATGCAAGCCTTGTAACCTTGTCCAAGAGCGCACCACACCGTTCACTGCTGTGGTGTTCAGGGCACACCAGCTGCAGAAGGTTTCTAATCACCAACAGGGCAAGTGGTTCTCAAACACTCCTTTTGAGCCGAGCACCTACCGCCAACAAAAAGAACCCAAATCAGCAGGCTGCAAATACACTGCACACACAAAAATACAAACTGAAGATGGATATGTCGATATCCCCACAGAAAACCACCTATAGGTCTCCAACAAACAAGTTCTTGAAATCAGCTTTGGAGTCTGGCTGGAATGCCAAGATAATATTAGAACCAACAGCACCAAGGGATAGATTGTTGCATTTTCCCTTCTGTTTCCTTTCTCCTTTACGGCATCTCCTTTACATCTTAATCTAAAATTGTCCAGTTTTTCAGTATTAGTTTAGAACATTTGGTTCAAGCCTTATTGAATTTAACCAGGTTTTTTCTCAGAACCATCTCAATTCTTAATGGCACAGCAGCATCAGACGGTCATCACCTGCAAAATCAATTATGCAAACCCCCTGTTCACTACGTCCAAAAGGTTCTTTTGAATCAAAATCTGGTGACTGTGGAGGCCATTAAAGTACAATGGGCTCATTATCATCTTCTAGAAACCAGCTTGAGGTTATCCTGCCTCAAGCAGTGAAGTAGTGGGTATGATGAATAATGAACATAGCAATCAACAACACTCTGCACATTTACCGTGTAAATTAGATCCACAGAAGTGGTCTGAACTGTTGATACAAGGCAGCGTGCATCTATTTTTTGTGGTTTTATACCAATTTCTGCTCCTACCACTTTATTGTAGCTGAAATGGTTCTGATGGGTTGTTTATTTTTGAGCTACTGTTGCCTCTAAATCCTCTCAAAACGGTCTGGCAATTCCCCTCTGACCCCAGACATCAGAAAGGCATTTCTGTCCATAGAAACAAAGCTGATTAGATATTGCCTCTTTTTAAGGCCATTCTATGTATTGGAAATTGTAGTAGATCAGCAGCTTTTGAAATAAGATCAGCTCATCTTCATCAAGAACCAAGACAGGTTGAAAGTCCCTAAGTGCCTCTCTCTTCCCCATTCTGATGCTCAGTTTGAACTTTAACTAGTTGTCTTCACCATGTCTAGATGCCTGAATGATGGCTTAGATATTCATGTTATCCAGTAATTGCACAGGCGCATCTAAAGAACTGGGCAATGAGTGTACTTGCAATTATACTTTTACGATCAAAAGCTGACTCACAGGATTTACCAAAGATCAGCTGCTTAATTTAGCATTCACAGATAGATGTTGATCATGGTAAATTAGCTTGAAGATCTGCTGCCAAAAGAAAAATGAAATACAGACTGATTTGGACACGCAACTATACAAAAAACATATTAAACCTCTATTTAATATCACATTTCTATGCATCTCAACACAACTCCTTAGGTATAGCTCTTTATTTTCTATTAGGAAAGAGGTCTAAGATCTATACGTGCTGACCCAAGGCACTACAATTGCTGCCTTGGGTCAAACATAAACCTTTAACCCCTGAGGTCACACAGAGAAGCATGATACAGCTGCCTGTCTATTACCATCTACCCAATCTAATAAGACTGAGCCCTAAACCAGCAAACAGCACTGACCCGCATCGATCAAGTGTGTCCGTCGGAGTGTGTGTGTTGCATCTTTCAGGAAAAAACATTGACAAACCAGTTTTTCCTCCCACTGAGTGAGCCTTTTCTTTATTAATACAGCTAGTCGATGAAAAATGCTGCTTTTTCTCAGCATTTTGTTCCTAACCAAAATGCTGACTGCACTGGCTTCGGCAGAAGAGCCTTACTTAACCTCATTATTTATTAGTGCTATAACCCAAATCAAAGGTGCATGTTAAATACCTGTGCAAGTCAAACTGAGGTCCCTCACAATCTGCATTCAGGTAGTGGTAGTAAAATATTTATGATCCATTGATGTATCTCTCCTAATGGGCGCTGCAGACTCTGTTGACTGCTGTTCCATCCAAAGCCCTTAATGAGGCCATTACATTAGATGGCTTTAATGAGAGCAAATTAATTATTCTTTGTGGAGCTGGCAATTGAAGGGTAAATGTTTCATTATTTAGTGAGTGGCAGCAATGAAATCTAGGTAAACTCCAGGTGGCCTGGAAGAGATTTCAGTGGGAGAGTCTCTCAAGACTGCGAGGAATCGATTAGCCGGCTCACATCAAACTGGCAGGCAGCGCAGGACTTTAGATTGGAAAAGGTCATAGTCCGGTATGTGGAATCAATGCTGACCACTCTGTATTCACCGTGTCTCACATTATCTGACTGAAGGATGGTTTAATGTTTACTAAAAACAATTACCAAAAGACAAAGAGAACCTTCAACAAAAGAAAAAAAAGGTCAGGGCTTGCAACGCGCATCTATTGTGGCAGTAAAAGTGAAGCACAAGGGAAAAAGCTAATATTGTTTATTCATCAGCAGATGAAACGGCACAATGGCGGCAAACCGTGGCACCATGCGGTGACATGCTGTCACAATGCACTGTTTGGCAGAAGAAATTCAATTTTCTTTCTGCTCCATGCATGTCTGCCATAACAGACCGTTTTCACAAAGGAAACAGACCAATAGAAAGTGATAAACCAGCGAATAAAATCACGAAATGCCTGCAGCTCATTCCCAGCACGTTAATCCCAATGTTGGAAAAGTCATGTCACACTGCCGCCGTGATTTATAGCTCGATTTGTCACATGGATGCGGCTTGCATACTTGCATTCCTATTAACATCTTAAAGAGCCCTTAGATGAGTGGCTGAGAGGTTCAGGGTGCTAAACAGATTTCCATGCCCCTCTCGACTAGATCCTTGGCTTCACTCAGCACACGATCCCTGCAGCCACAAGGGTTGACTCTCAATTAAAGTAGGCATTAATTACTTAAAGGAGCTTTAATCAATCAAGGGCAGATGGTGAACCTGAACAAGAGAGCAGCCATCAGGCTGCAGGAGGGCCTTCGAAACCACCCAGACTGAAAGGTGGACATAAAAATCTAATACAAAAACCAGAGAATGTATTTCTTTTCCTGCCATTGCGTCAAAATCTCTAATCTTTAATATTTATTTTAAAATGCTGTCCAAATCTTTTTGTTTGATTAGTTTGCAAATTTAGACACTTTGCCCATTCTTCTTCGCAAAACAGCTAAATCTATTGAATGTATTCAGAGCGTCTGTGAACTAATGTTATCAAGCCTGCCACAGATTCTTGGATCTATTTTCTGCACTTTGACTGGACCACTCTTGCACAGGAAGTTGCTTTGGTCTAAACCAGGGGTCTCAAACTCCAGTCCTCGAGGGCCAATGTCCTGCAGTTTTTAGATGTGCTACAGGTACAAAACACTGGAATGAAATGGCTTAATTACCTCCTCCTTGTGTAGATCAGTTCTCCGAGCCTTGCTAATGACCTAATTATTCTATTCAGGTGTGATGCAGCAGAGGCACATCTAAAAGTTGCAGGACAGCGGCCCTCAAGGACTGGAGTTTGAGACCCCTGGTCTAAGTCATTCTTTTGCAGCTCTGAATGAATGTTTAACTGTGAGGATTTAGGTTTATGTGCTGTTTTTTGGTTACCTGTGTCTGTGTGTTTTGATTATTCCCAGCTGTGTCTCATGTTCCCTGATTACTCCTTGTGTATCTAACCTCACCTGTGTCCCCTGCTCCCTATCGGATCCTTGTCGTGGTTTGTCGTGAGTCGTGTCTCGACACCCTGCCTCTGTTCCATTCGTGTATGTTATTCCAGTTGCTACCAGTGTCTGAGCTCCTGGCCTTTTGCTCACCTGCCTGGACTTTGTATTCTTTATGGATCACCATTAAATATTCATTTTTGCACTACAACCTGAGTCCCACCACGTGATCCTCATGACTAATCAACCTAATTCATGACAGAAACCTTTTAAATCTTAAGACATAATCGTTCATAAATAACCAACATAGCTTTAGATAAACTACAAATACAGGTGGTTATTGCATTCTTTTTAAAAATAAAAGACTTCCTTTGTACCATAAAATGCAGAGCTCTTTGTATTTTCGATTTGTACCTTTCACACGAGGCCTTCAGAGAATGATTGTATTTATATTGTGATTAAAGTGAATAGAGATATAAACTCTGTTCACTAATTGTGTAGCTTCTGAAGGCAATGAGTTGAATTTGATTTTATCCAGCAACTGTCAGAGCGAAGGGTCAATGATATAAATACCACTGGCAATTTACTGATTTTAATATGTAGGGAAAAAAAGATTGAAAACCATGTATATTTTTTATTTCACTTCACAATTATGCAATACAAATAAAATACCAACAAAATACAATGAAGTTTGTGGCTGTTACATGACAAAATGCGAAGTTCCAGAGGTAAAAATAAGTATGTGTAGCTTTACAGAGACAGAAAGGGAGACTACCTGATCCAGGTTCTGCACTCAGTTGGCCCGAGGACCATGTCATCCATCTCTATTTGTATTCCCTTAATTGGCTCTGACGGTGAACTCAAGCATGGCTGAAAGAAAATGTTCCTCTGTTAAAAACTGGCTAAGAAACAAATGCTCAATATAAGACCCAATCGCCATGACAGCTCCAACTGACTCGGTCCTACCAACTCTTCAAAGAGTCACACTCATGTAGTCACTTTGCAGCAGGAGATGTGCGTTTTACATCAAATTGTAATGTCCACAATATTTTTGGTCTGGAAAGTAAATAAAGATCTTCAGATTTCTGCGGCTGTTGCTTTTGTTGTTTGTCACTGAAGATGCCAAAGTGAGAAACAAAGTCCACCAAGTCGTTACCCTCTCCGAGTGTCACACACAGTAGGCAAGGCACTTTGCCAGAGTCAGCACTTCATTAGAGCCCTGTGGCTTGAGTGGAAAGTTGCCTCTTCAAACAAGAGTCAGCAGCAGGCTGACCGGCAGCATGGCTTCTCCAGAGGAGCCCTGCAATACTTCAAACGAGTCGCAGTCAGCCATCGAGGTCTAATGAAAGCATTGCATGGGCTCCGCCTGCTTTTGATTCCACTATATTCATGATAGAATAAAGGCAGGCTTAATCATTGTTAAGGCAGCGAGAGGCTGGGAAGAGAGCAGGGCAAGGAAAGACTATGGTAATATGGTCCAGAGGGTGAGACAAAAACATCAAGTAGGTGGACAGAAGGCAAGGAGAGAGCACAAGGAGGAGAAAAAAGTTAGCACATGAAGGATGCACAGGGAGGCCTCTTGTTATTCCTTCCTCGTCAACTGTACACGTCTTCCTCCATCCCAGCTATCAGAGCTCTTTATTGTGAATGACCTATTTCTCCTTCCCTTCTTTCCAGAACAGCATCTGTATACTGGTGCTGTTGTGGCTGCAGCTCCCACAGCTCTGCCATCATGCTTGTGCACACAGAGATCTCCCAGGTGATTATCAGATAAATGCACTTTAATTCACAACACATGCAGCTGAGGTTTATATATAGACTCGCTAATTCCCCTCTGGCCACAATGCAATATGAACTCCATGCTGTACCAATTTAAGTGTGTGATGACTCCCGCGCGGACAGGCTCCACTACTTATCATATATATGACAAAGCGGGGCCAGAGAAAAAACACCAGAAGCTGACATATGTAGGATTATGAGAGGAGCAGTTTGGCTTTATCAATGATTAATGACGAGAGGAGTTTCCTGTGGAGAGTTATTGGTCAATCTCAGATGCAGTTGAGCTGAACAGTGTTTCCAAGAGATGCACAGAGAAATGACAGGCCCTGAAAAAGACCAGCTGGGCAAAAAGTCAGAAATAAGATTTTATTTTTTTTTTTTTTTGCTTCTTCCTGGTCACTTAATGCACCACGATGAAACTCCACCAGGTCACGACAACAAGGCTACTCTGCAGTGTGGATGTTGTTACTGGCGGAATCAAGAATTACAGGTATGGATTTTCATTATCAGCATAAGTTGCTTCAAAAACAGACAGGTGAAGCACAACCAGTGTAAGAAGTTATTTAATCTTTTTACCGAGTCATGTCAACTATTCATTCAGGCCTCTATGGAAAAGGTTATTTTATATTTGTACAGGTTTGATACATTTATACCCAACCTTTTCAGGAACAAAAAGGTTCCGTTGACTGCATGTTTTCAAATCTTACCTCCAAGATTCACCTGTTCACCGATTTCTCTGTGGACCAAACTCCAATCACTTACAGAAATCTACCTGATCGCAATTTTTTTTAGAGCATATATGTAAGATATTCTAAAGAAAATGCAACTTGGGAAACTGATGAATGCTAGTTGATACACTATTAGCTTGCGTTTGCACAGCTCTACCATATTTTTTATTTGGCAGCTATTGGCTCCACCACCAAAAGGGGTTGCAACAAGACTGCTTCTGTTGTGCTCATTAATGCACATCAAGGTATATTTGGTGTTTGAACTCAAAGTAGTCAGTTATATGCATTTTGTCGAGTGTTTGTCAAGTTTAGGTATTCGTAGGTGGCTGTGGTCCCATACCGTTGGGGCCCACTGCATGATAGAAACCTTTACAGAAGTGGTTAGCATGTTCTAGGAAAAACAAACAGGGATTCCTGCTTCCCCCCGGCCTCTCCTTGGTGGTACCACCGAGAAAATCTGCAACAAATTTTGGATTTGTGTGTCTTTAGTCATTTCACAGCAGACATGCACACGAAGAAAAACGGAAAATGTTCAGTTCTCCACATCGCAGCTAATGCACATTTTTATCAACAAGTACTTTTTCATTTGGACTGAAATCCTGACAGCCAGCTCCCATAGGAAGACTAATTGGACTAGCGCTACAGAAAAGGAGGTATCTGCCTCTGATAACATTGCACTGCCCTACAACACATCTGCACGGTCTTTGTGTTTGCTCATTAAAACGGCAAGTTCTCTCAGCGTACATTGGCCATCACTGTGCATCATTAATTGTGCCCACCTGCTTATAACGATCACTACATTCTTTTTCCCTGGCTTTGATATCTGTCTCCATGGATACTCAATGGCGTGTCCAGAGATAAGATCAACTCAGCAGGGTGCCTTACCTACCTGTAGACAGTTTATATATGATGAAAGCGCACATCTAAAACTCCTCTGGCAAATGCTCTCGACATAAGAGTAATCTCCCGCCTGAAATCACACATGTGAAAATACACACACACGCGCACGCCGGCACATTAAGCCAAAATAAAAACACTTGCTCGAAGCTATGAGTCATACTGTGGATGCCAACAATCAATGGGGCTCGCCGCACCCAGCTGGCTGTAGCAGCGGAATGTATTAATTTTCTCATTTGGAAACAAATATAAACTGCAAATAGATTAATGGTGTTTGATCAACTTGGCGGAGCAATGCCAATTAGTATGCATGGATGGGGAGAGGCAGGATGTTTCATTTTATGTGCTGTTCTAAAAGCTTTCGGCAGCTACTATAAATGGCTAGGTTAAAATGAGAAGACATGACTACCCACCTTTCTGCTTTTTCTCTCTTTTTTTCCCCCCCAAAGGCATAGTTTCAAAGGCGGAGAAGAGGAAGGGGTTTATGAAGGGGTAACAGTGGGAAAAAAAGACGGAAGGGGAAAAACTAACTGAGACCATAGTTTGCTTGGGACCATGATGGGGGGGGGGTTTGCCCTCCTTTTCATACAACACTGAGTTTGGGCAATTACTAGTGACAGCAGTTTGCACCACGACAGGGAAAAGATTGATCCGGACAAGCAAGACTCTGTTTGCTTTGTTAAAAGTAATTAATCACTGCGGCCACAGAGGACTGCTGCCTTGAGAGCTACAACAATTCTACCGAGTGAGTCAGCATGACCGTGTGTGCATACGCGTGTCCCGGCATACATTTCTGGACACAGGTCAGGAGAAGTCAGAGATGAAGAATGGGGCAGGATGGTGGAGAAAACCTAAGGAAAACCAACACTGGCAGATGGAGGAGGAAAGAGGGAGGAAAGAGATGAACATTAACATGGCGACCATTCATCCTTATGCATGCACTCATGAGAACCAGAAATGCAATCCATCATAAGAGCCCTATATACACTTACTGAGTACAGAAAGGGGAATCGTGGCTTAGGGAGGTAAAGTCAGGAGAAAATACAGATGGGTCCTTATCATCATGTTATCTAGTTCTGGCTTTAAAAGGAAAATTACACATTTTTATCTATGTGCAGATGAAAAAAAAACTGAGAATTTTTGCACTGTATGTCAAACTATTCCTGTTTTATATCAGTTAGGATCACTAAAGTGATTTCTATATGCTAAATGGCAACTTCAGAGAGAGATGATAATCTGAGATTTTAATAATTTTTTCTACATTTCTTTTAAACATTTCAGAAAGGGCCCAAAGGTTGATATCAAGGCAGAACGTTATTGAGAACTGAATCAACATCTCAAGACTTCAGCCTGGAGAGCAAATGGTTTTTCCAAATGAACAGTGGCTTTAGTTACACCATAGAATTAGTTACAAAGTGGCTTAAGGACAAAGTTCATGTTTGGGTGTGTCCATCACAAACCCTCTATCTCAGTCCCACTGAAGGTTTATAAGCAGAGAAGAACAGATATTTGCGAGCAAAATTACCTATAAACATGACCCAGATATATTGGTTCTGTCAGGAGAAATGGGCCAAACTATTGTGAGAAGCTTCTGGAAGGACATCCAAACATTTGATCTGAGACATATAGGGACCATGTACTAGAGCAGTGGTCCTCAAATGGGGGTACGTGTACCCCTGGGGGTACGTGGAGGTACTGCAGAGGGTACGTGAAGCTTTTCAAAATATCTTTAAAAAATCAGTAGGCTCCTCATAATAAGTCTTGGGAAAAATTATTTTGTGAAAAGTTCGATAAAATATAAATGTGTGTTCATGCACTGAATTTTATATTCAGTATTTAGTTTCAATATCCTTTAAAATAAAACGGTTTGACTGGTTTTATACCTTCCTGGTGGTCACCGTCTTCTGTTTTTCTTTTTTGTTTAACCATGCAATGTTTGCAATATGGATGTATTTGTCAGGTTCACTGATATAAGTTGTTTGGCTTTAATAAATCAGACAGTGATTTTACAACACTGTACCCCTTTTTAATTCCAAAAATGTTTTGCCCGTGTCAGGGGGTACTTGACTAAAAATATATTTTTAAGGGAGTACATCACTGAAAAAAGTTTGAGAACCACTGCCCTAGAGCAACGCATGGAAGGAGCAGAGAGTAGAAACGGTACAAAGGTACTCAACTTTTTCTACTACTTTTACACGACTTCACAGGCCCTCGCATACAGGTGCTGGTACGAGGGCTTTCACAGGCCAGGGCCTTCACATGCCTTCGCATCCAGGTGGCGGTTCGAGGGCCTTCACAGGCCAGGTCCTTGAAGGATCCCTGGCCTTCACAGGCCCTCGCGTCCACGTGGCGGTGCAAGGGCCTTCACAGGCCAGGTCCATGAAGGATCCCTGGCCTTCACAGTCCCCTCGCGTCCACGTGGCAGTCGAGGGCCTTCACAGGTCAGGTCATTCAAGGATCCCTGGCCTTCACAGGCCCTCGCGTCCACGTTCGGTGCGAGGGCCTTCACAGGCCAGGTCCATGAAGGATCCCAGGCCTTCACAGGCCCTCGCGTCCACGTTCGGTGCGAGGGCCTTCACAGGCCAGGTCCTTGAAGGATCCCTGGCCTTCACAGGCCCTCGCGTCCACGTTCGGTGCGAGGGCCTTCACAGGCCAGGTCCTTGAAGGATCCCAGGCCTTCACAGGCCCTCGCGTCCACGTTCGGTGCGAGGGCCTTCACAGGCCTTCACATTACCACGTGGTCGTCTTATTCAAGCACTTCTGAAGGAACAGCCTACGATGTCATCGATGACATCACGTTCGTTTTGTCGGTCTGATGTCATCAGTGACAGTCAGGGACGGATGTGATGTCATCGATGACATCGCAGGCTGTTACCTCAGAAAAAATGTTTTTTATACCTATGTTACATGTCTCAGCTGTATTGAAACAGTTGTAACAATTGATGTTTGTTTTGTTTTGTCTCTTCTTCTCCTTTCTTCCGAGTGGGAAGCCTGTAAACAAGAACAGCTTTAGCGAACGAAGAACGACCGCCGTTTTCTTCCCCAAACTCTGTCTGTTTTATTACAAATTGTCAAAATCATGAAATCATGCAATCATACATTGAACATTCCTTTGTGCATTCATGTCCATGTGTCCTTCCGTTGCTCCAAAACAACCATATTCCATCTACTTCAATAAACAACATCAGCCCACACCAGCTGTGACAGCATCCATGGGCCAAATCAAAACAATTCAACAATCGATTTAAATCTTACAGATTTACATAAAAAGAAAACTATTCCTCAAGTTCAGTGAAATTGTAAGGCTACTAATTTCTTTGAATTGTAATAACTCTGAAAAATGTAATCATATTATTAGTTCTATAATTTAATATGGGCATATTTAGAGGACTAGATCTAGCTTAAGCTAGTACAGTAGAATCAATTACAGGGTAGTAGGGGACAAGTGGTAATGTCTATAATAAATGTTTGAAACTGATGAGAACTGATTTCCGGTACATGTAACAGAGTAACTTTAACACTTCCTATCAAAAGATAACACAACCCGTCAGGATACCACCGAAATCTTAACAAGGTTGGGTCGGAGAGTGTATCGAAGTTTAGATACATGTAGCAAACTTCTATAACGGCTGTTTTACAACCGTTATAGCTACAAACCGTAATTATGAAACAAAATCACTCTTTTTCCCTTGAACGTCTAAACACGTCTAGCAAGTAATTACGAAATCAGCACCGAATGAACTTGTAAATTTACATTTTAGCGGGGACAGTTTCCACCAGCTTCACACTACTAACCTGTAAACAAGAACAGCTTTAGCGAACGAAGAACGACCGCCATCTTTTTCCCCAAACTCTGTCTGAGGCGCAAGGGGGAAAGGGGCGGGGCTCCTCACTCTAGGTCTCCTGGTGAAACGCTGTCTATAATTTGGCTCTAACAAAACTGGAAACATCAGTATGAGACCTGAAAGAGCGTAGGGACACCCTAGAGCAGTGGTCCTCAAATGGGGGTACGTGTACCCCTGGGGGTACGTGGAGGTACTGCAGAGGGTACGTGAAGCTTTTCAAAATATCTTTAAAAAATCAGTAGGCTCCTCATAATAAGTCTTGGGAAAAATTATTTTGTGAAAAGTTCGATAAAATATAAATGTGTGTTCATGCACTGAATTTTATATTCAGTATTTAGTTTCAATATCCTTTAAAATAAAACGGTTTGACTGGTTTTATACCTTCCTGGTGGTCACCGTCTTCTGTTTTTCTTTTTTGTTTAACCATGCAATGTTTGCAATATGGATGTATTTGTCAGGTTCACTGATATAAGTTGTTTGGCTTTAATAAATCAGACAGTGATTTTACAGCACTGTACCCCTTTTTAATTCCAAAAATGTTTTGCCCGTGTCAGGGGGTACTTGACTAAAAATATATTTTTAAGGGAGTACATCACTGAAAAAAGTTTGAGAACCACTGCCCTAGAGCAACGCATGGAAGGAGCAGAGAGTAGAAACGGTACAAAGGTACTCAACTTTTTCTACTACTTTTACACGACTTCACAGGCCCTCGCATACAGGTGCTGGTACGAGGGCTTTCACAGGCCAGGGCCTTCACATGCCTTCGCATCCAGGTGGCGGTTCGAGGGCCTTCACAGGCCAGGTCCTTGAAGGATCCCTGGCCTTCACAGGCCCTCGCGTCCACGTGGCGGTGCAAGGGCCTTCACAGGCCAGGTCCATGAAGGATCCCTGGCCTTCACAGTCCCCTCGCGTCCACGTGGCAGTCGAGGGCCTTCACAGGTCAGGTCATTCAAGGATCCCTGGCCTTCACAGGCCCTCGCGTCCACGTTCGGTGCGAGGGCCTTCACAGGCCAGGTCCATGAAGGATCCCAGGCCTTCACAGGCCCTCGCGTCCACGTTCGGTGCGAGGGCCTTCACAGGCCAGGTCCTTGAAGGATCCCTGGCCTTCACAGGCCCTCGCGTCCACGTTCGGTGCGAGGGCCTTCACAGGCCAGGTCCTTGAAGGATCCCAGGCCTTCACAGGCCCTCGCGTCCACGTTCGGTGCGAGGGCCTTCACAGGCCTTCACATTACCACGTGGTCGTCTTATTCAAGCACTTCTGAAGGAACAGCCTACGATGTCATCGATGACATCACGTTCGTTTTGTCGGTCTGATGTCATCAGTGACAGTCAGGGACGGATGTGATGTCATCGATGACATCGCAGGCTGTTACCTCAGAAAAAATGTTTTTTATACCTATGTTACATGTCTCAGCTGTATTGAAACAGTTGTAACAATTGATGTTTGTTTTGTTTTGTCTCTTCTTCTCCTTTCTTCCGAGTGGGAAGCCTGTAAACAAGAACAGCTTTAGCGAACGAAGAACGACCGCCGTTTTCTTCCCCAAACTCTGTCTGTTTTATTACAAATTGTCAAAATCATGAAATCATGCAATCATACATTGAACATTCCTTTGTGCATTCATGTCCATGTGTCCTTCCGTTGCTCCAAAACAACCATATTCCATCTACTTCAATAAACAACATCAGCCCACACCAGCTGTGACAGCATCCATGGGCCAAATCAAAACAATTCAACAATCGATTTAAATCTTACAGATTTACATAAAAAGAAAACTATTCCTCAAGTTCAGTGAAATTGTAAGGCTACTAATTTCTTTGAATTGTAATAACTCTGAAAAATGTAATCATATTATTAGTTCTATAATTTAATATGGGCATATTTAGAGGACTAGATCTAGCTTAAGCTAGTACAGTAGAATCAATTACAGGGTAGTAGGGGACAAGTGGTAATGTCTATAATAAATGTTTGAAACTGATGAGAACTGATTTCCGGTACATGTAACAGAGTAACTTTAACACTTCCTATCAAAAGATAACACAACCCGTCAGGATACCACCGAAATCTTAACAAGGTTGGGTCGGAGAGTGTATCGAAGTTTAGATACATGTAGCAAACTTCTATAACGGCTGTTTTACAACCGTTATAGCTACAAACCGTAATTATGAAACAAAATCACTCTTTTTCCCTTGAACGTCTAAACA
This sequence comes from Xiphophorus couchianus, assembly GCF_001444195.1. NCBI lineage: Eukaryota > Metazoa > Chordata > Actinopteri > Cyprinodontiformes > Poeciliidae > Xiphophorus > Xiphophorus couchianus. The sequence goes on from NC_040239.1 coordinate 22,851,059, forward strand.
CGTCTAGCAAGTAATTACGAAATCAGCACCGAATGAACTTGTAAATTTACATTTTAGCGGGGACAGTTTCCACCAGCTTCACACTACTAACCTGTAAACAAGAACAGCTTTAGCGAACGAAGAACGACCGCCATCTTTTTCCCCAAACTCTGTCTGAGGCGCAAGGGGGAAAGGGGCGGGGCTCCTCACTCTAGGTCTCCTGGTGAAACGCTGTCTATAATTTGGCTCTAACAAAACTGGAAACATCAGTATGAGACCTGAAAGAGCGTAGGGACACCCTAGAGCAGTGGTCCTCAAATGGGGGTACGTGTACCCCTGGGGGTACGTGGAGGTACTGCAGAGGGTACGTGAAGCTTTTCAAAATATCTTTAAAAAATCAGTAGGCTCCTCATAATAAGTCTTGGGAAAAATTATTTTGTGAAAAGTTCGATAAAATATAAATGTGTGTTCATGCACTGAATTTTATATTCAGTATTTAGTTTCAATATCCTTTAAAATAAAACGGTTTGACTGGTTTTATACCTTCCTGGTGGTCACCGTCTTCTGTTTTTCTTTTTTGTTTAACCATGCAATGTTTGCAATATGGATGTATTTGTCAGGTTCACTGATATAAGTTGTTTGGCTTTAATAAATCAGACAGTGATTTTACAACACTGTACCCCTTTTTAATTCCAAAAATGTTTTGCCCGTGTCAGGGGGTACTTGACTAAAAATATATTTTTAAGGGAGTACATCACTGAAAAAAGTTTGAGAACCACTGCCCTAGAGCAACGCATGGAAGGAGCAGAGAGTAGAAACGGTACAAAGGTACTCAACTTTTTCTACTACTTTTACACGACTTCACAGGCCCTCGCATACAGGTGCTGGTACGAGGGCTTTCACAGGCCAGGGCCTTCACATGCCTTCGCATCCAGGTGGCGGTTCGAGGGCCTTCACAGGCCAGGTCCTTGAAGGATCCCTGGCCTTCACAGGCCCTCGCGTCCACGTGGCGGTGCAAGGGCCTTCACAGGCCAGGTCCATGAAGGATCCCTGGCCTTCACAGTCCCCTCGCGTCCACGTGGCAGTCGAGGGCCTTCACAGGTCAGGTCATTCAAGGATCCCTGGCCTTCACAGGCCCTCGCGTCCACGTTCGGTGCGAGGGCCTTCACAGGCCAGGTCCATGAAGGATCCCAGGCCTTCACAGGCCCTCGCGTCCACGTTCGGTGCGAGGGCCTTCACAGGCCAGGTCCTTGAAGGATCCCTGGCCTTCACAGGCCCTCGCGTCCACGTTCGGTGCGAGGGCCTTCACAGGCCAGGTCCTTGAAGGATCCCAGGCCTTCACAGGCCCTCGCGTCCACGTTCGGTGCGAGGGCCTTCACAGGCCTTCACATTACCACGTGGTCGTCTTATTCAAGCACTTCTGAAGGAACAGCCTACGATGTCATCGATGACATCACGTTCGTTTTGTCGGTCTGATGTCATCAGTGACAGTCAGGGACGGATGTGATGTCATCGATGACATCGCAGGCTGTTACCTCAGAAAAAATGTTTTTTATACCTATGTTACATGTCTCAGCTGTATTGAAACAGTTGTAACAATTGATGTTTGTTTTGTTTTGTCTCTTCTTCTCCTTTCTTCCGAGTGGGAAGCCTGTAAACAAGAACAGCTTTAGCGAACGAAGAACGACCGCCGTTTTCTTCCCCAAACTCTGTCTGTTTTATTACAAATTGTCAAAATCATGAAATCATGCAATCATACATTGAACATTCCTTTGTGCATTCATGTCCATGTGTCCTTCCGTTGCTCCAAAACAACCATATTCCATCTACTTCAATAAACAACATCAGCCCACACCAGCTGTGACAGCATCCATGGGCCAAATCAAAACAATTCAACAATCGATTTAAATCTTACAGATTTACATAAAAAGAAAACTATTCCTCAAGTTCAGTGAAATTGTAAGGCTACTAATTTCTTTGAATTGTAATAACTCTGAAAAATGTAATCATATTATTAGTTCTATAATTTAATATGGGCATATTTAGAGGACTAGATCTAGCTTAAGCTAGTACAGTAGAATCAATTACAGGGTAGTAGGGGACAAGTGGTAATGTCTATAATAAATGTTTGAAACTGATGAGAACTGATTTCCGGTACATGTAACAGAGTAACTTTAACACTTCCTATCAAAAGATAACACAACCCGTCAGGATACCACCGAAATCTTAACAAGGTTGGGTCGGAGAGTGTATCGAAGTTTAGATACATGTAGCAAACTTCTATAACGGCTGTTTTACAACCGTTATAGCTACAAACCGTAATTATGAAACAAAATCACTCTTTTTCCCTTGAACGTCTAAACACGTCTAGCAAGTAATTACGAAATCAGCACCGAATGAACTTGTAAATTTACATTTTAGCGGGGACAGTTTCCACCAGCTTCACACTACTAACCTGTAAACAAGAACAGCTTTAGCGAACGAAGAACGACCGCCATCTTTTTCCCCAAACTCTGTCTGAGGCGCAAGGGGGAAAGGGGCGGGGCTCCTCACTCTAGGTCTCCTGGTGAAACGCTGTCTATAATTTGGCTCTAACAAAACTGGAAACATCAGTATGAGACCTGAAAGAGCGTAGGGACACCCTAGAGCAGTGGTCCTCAAATGGGGGTACGTGTACCCCTGGGGGTACGTGGAGGTACTGCAGAGGGTACGTGAAGCTTTTCAAAATATCTTTAAAAAATCAGTAGGCTCCTCATAATAAGTCTTGGGAAAAATTATTTTGTGAAAAGTTCGATAAAATATAAATGTGTGTTCATGCACTGAATTTTATATTCAGTATTTAGTTTCAATATCCTTTAAAATAAAACGGTTTGACTGGTTTTATACCTTCCTGGTGGTCACCGTCTTCTGTTTTTCTTTTTTGTTTAACCATGCAATGTTTGCAATATGGATGTATTTGTCAGGTTCACTGATATAAGTTGTTTGGCTTTAATAAATCAGACAGTGATTTTACAGCACTGTACCCCTTTTTAATTCCAAAAATGTTTTGCCCGTGTCAGGGGGTACTTGACTAAAAATATATTTTTAAGGGAGTACATCACTGAAAAAAGTTTGAGAACCACTGCCCTAGAGCAACGCATGGAAGGAGCAGAGAGTAGAAACGGTACAAAGGTACTCAACTTTTTCTACTACTTTTACACGACTTCACAGGCCCTCGCATACAGGTGCTGGTACGAGGGCTTTCACAGGCCAGGGCCTTCACATGCCTTCGCATCCAGGTGGCGGTTCGAGGGCCTTCACAGGCCAGGTCCTTGAAGGATCCCTGGCCTTCACAGGCCCTCGCGTCCACGTGGCGGTGCAAGGGCCTTCACAGGCCAGGTCCATGAAGGATCCCTGGCCTTCACAGTCCCCTCGCGTCCACGTGGCAGTCGAGGGCCTTCACAGGTCAGGTCATTCAAGGATCCCTGGCCTTCACAGGCCCTCGCGTCCACGTTCGGTGCGAGGGCCTTCACAGGCCAGGTCCATGAAGGATCCCAGGCCTTCACAGGCCCTCGCGTCCACGTTCGGTGCGAGGGCCTTCACAGGCCAGGTCCTTGAAGGATCCCTGGCCTTCACAGGCCCTCGCGTCCACGTTCGGTGCGAGGGCCTTCACAGGCCAGGTCCTTGAAGGATCCCAGGCCTTCACAGGCCCTCGCGTCCACGTTCGGTGCGAGGGCCTTCACAGGCCTTCACATTACCACGTGGTCGTCTTATTCAAGCACTTCTGAAGGAACAGCCTACGATGTCATCGATGACATCACGTTCGTTTTGTCGGTCTGATGTCATCAGTGACAGTCAGGGACGGATGTGATGTCATCGATGACATCGCAGGCTGTTACCTCAGAAAAAATGTTTTTTATACCTATGTTACATGTCTCAGCTGTATTGAAACAGTTGTAACAATTGATGTTTGTTTTGTTTTGTCTCTTCTTCTCCTTTCTTCCGAGTGGGAAGCCTGTAAACAAGAACAGCTTTAGCGAACGAAGAACGACCGCCGTTTTCTTCCCCAAACTCTGTCTGTTTTATTACAAATTGTCAAAATCATGAAATCATGCAATCATACATTGAACATTCCTTTGTGCATTCATGTCCATGTGTCCTTCCGTTGCTCCAAAACAACCATATTCCATCTACTTCAATAAACAACATCAGCCCACACCAGCTGTGACAGCATCCATGGGCCAAATCAAAACAATTCAACAATCGATTTAAATCTTACAGATTTACATAAAAAGAAAACTATTCCTCAAGTTCAGTGAAATTGTAAGGCTACTAATTTCTTTGAATTGTAATAACTCTGAAAAATGTAATCATATTATTAGTTCTATAATTTAATATGGGCATATTTAGAGGACTAGATCTAGCTTAAGCTAGTACAGTAGAATCAATTACAGGGTAGTAGGGGACAAGTGGTAATGTCTATAATAAATGTTTGAAACTGATGAGAACTGATTTCCGGTACATGTAACAGAGTAACTTTAACACTTCCTATCAAAAGATAACACAACCCATCAGGATACCACCGAAATCTTAATAAGGTTGGGTCGGAGAGTGTATCGAAGTTTAGATACATGTAGCAAACTTCTATAACGGCTGTTTTACAACCGTTATAGCTACAAACCGTAATTATGAAACAAAATCACTCTTTTTCCCTTGAACGTCTAAACACGTCTAGCAAGTAATTACGAAATCAGCACCGAATGAACTTGTAAATTTACATTTTAGCGGGGACAGTTTCCACCAGCTTCACACTACTAACCTGTAAACAAGAACAGCTTTAGCGAACGAAGAACGACCGCCATCTTTTTCCCCAAACTCTGTCTGAGGCGCAAGGGGGAAAGGGGCGGGGCTCCTCACTCTAGGTCTCCTGGTGAAACGCTGTCTATAATTTGGCTCTAACAAAACTGGAAACATCAGTATGAGACCTGAAAGAGCGTAGGGACACCCTAGAGCAGTGGTCCTCAAATGGGGGTACGTGGAGGTACTGCAGGGGGTACGTGAAGCTTTTCAAAATATCTTTAAAAAATCAGTAGGCTCCTCATAATAAGTCTTGGGAAAAATTATTTTGTGAAAAGTTCGATAAAATATAAATGTGTGTTCATGCACTGAATTTTATATTCAGTATTTAGTTTCAATATCCTTTAAAATAAAACGGTTTGACTGGTTTTATACCTTCCTGGTGGTCACCGTCTTCTGTTTTTCTTTTTTGTTTAACCATGCAATGTCTGCAATATGGATGTATTTGTCAGGTTCACTGATATAAGTTGTTTGGCTTTAATAAATCAGACAGTGATTTTACAGCACTGTACCCCTTTTTAATTCCAAAAATGTTTTGCCCGTGTCAGGGGGTACTTGACTAAAAATATATTTTTAAGGGGGTACATCACTGAAAAAAGTTTGAGAACCACTGTACTAGAGCATCAATCAGAAAATATGAAAAGATGCATTGTATCAGACGTTAGTTTAAATATATTGAATCTACAGACAAATATGTCAGTTTTTATACCTGCAGACATCTTCCTGCTATATTTGATTCCAGTGACAGATAAGTCACAGATAAGATACAGTATGTTACATTATACCTGCTGGACAGCTGTCAGAACAAACTGAACATAATTTATCTTCTTTTAACTGTGTACATCACTGAAGCATGTCGCAAAAAACAACAGCAACACAAAAGAAGACGAAGTTAAAATCTTGTAAGTCCCTATAGGTAACATGAACTGCCCTGAAGCTGTCAGTGCTGTGAACCACAGTCCCACCTCCCCACCCTCCAAACTGCAGTGATAACAGCAGCAGGAGCCCAGAGCCACAGAGACACAACTCTGATCAATAACACGACAAACACACAACACTCAGGACCACAGAGGGGGGCCAGAGATCTCGCTGCGTCTCAGGAGTCTTGAGGGAATGGGTGTCACCGGGTGACGGGAAAATTAGATGTGAAAACGTGAGGGTAGCTGAGGAGAAAGGATGAAGGGGTGGGGCAGGAGAAAACAGAGGGTGTTCTTTAGAGTCATATTTCTAACCATAAGAGAGAGGGAGAGGGGTTGAGTTAGAAGGGCAGCAGCTGCAGCGCTGAATGGCCATGCGCAGAGAAAGCTCTCATTGAAGTGTTGGCTGTGCAGCCGCGGGCTTGGGCTCTAATAGAAACAGAAACCAGGGACCCTTCAGTGTCAGAGCCACGGCTGAGCTGAATACTAAATCCCTCCTCTCTTGTGCTAATGATCACCCCAAGCATGGAGCGGGAGTGCAACACTCGTTTGCAAATGAACATCAGGAAACCTGCAATTTCAAATTAGCACATTGTCCGAGCCCGCTGATCTACACTCGCAGCCTTGCCGTGCGAAACCTGGAGGACACCCATTTGGTCAGTAAAGACACAAACTCAGCATTTCCTCACAATAACAATTAGCCTAAGCAGCCTAAGCAGCAGTGGCGGTGTTATTTGAAATGGGCGTGGTGTGACAAATCCAAAAAAAATAAAGAGAGAGAGAGGGAAAGCCCAGCAACCCCACCATCCTACTTCTTACTTCCATATGACTGAGGTGGGGGAATCAGCAGGTTAGCCCTGAAGCCATGACTCCAGTTGATGTAGCCACTGCTACCATCATCATTTAGAGCCAGAAGCCCCCTGTGAAAAATCCCAGACCATAACTTACGTTTGAGTGCACCCTCTGGGCTTCCAACTAATACTAAGGATACCATTTCACAATTTACCATCAGATGGCTCTCTGTGAATTTTATTTAACAATAATGTTCATTTAAGAGCATGATACTCACTGGTTGGCTTCTTTCAGCCCATAACTAGATGGCACTTCACTTTTCTGTAAAGTATGTTTCTCCACATCCTTGCGCAAAAGAAAAAGAAAAAAAAATGTTGCCACAGCACATATTTTCTAACACCCATTCCCTTGAATCATTTATCAAGTTGTGGCATTAAGATAACATCCTGCTCTTACTCATCTCCTGGTGCTCCTCTATGAATAAACTTCCTAATATCAGCCAGAGATGGCTCATTATGTTGACCTATCACGTTAGGCTTCTTTTAAAGTGTTTTTTCTCTTGGGTAAAAAGGGGAAAAAAAGTCCACTGCTCCTGCTTTCAATGCTGCTAGATTAAGCATCCTGTTTTAACCCTCTTTCAGCTGCTTTTTTCTCCCCCCAGAGCTTGCAGAGATGAAGAGAGCTTTGGAGTGTTCAGAGAGAATTTCATTCAACCTGTCGTGCTTCATGTTGCCCCAAGGGTATCCCCCCCCCACCCCGTCAGGGGTCTGAAAGCTAAACAACCTCGAGAAGAGGGCCAGGGAGCCCACTCATCTACTGTACAAACATGGTAAGCACAGACAGGATGGAGCAGCTGGCTGTTTACAAGGCTAAGCAAACACATAGATCACTCCTGATAATGACTCACCAAATCTCATGGACTCAAAATGACTTATTTTTAGAATCGGAGCTAAAATCGCGACTCCGTAACTGTGTGACTCGCAGTCCCTGCTTTAAGGTTGTTTCTTCAGGATTCCTACATGTATTTCAACTTGAGATTCCAGATTTATGCAGAGTTTTTGGTCTTCACTGGCAATTTATTTGTGTAAGTTTCTAAACCAGTGAAGCTATGCATTTTAAAACTGGAAAAAAAAAAAAAAAATAACAGCACAGGAAGAAAAATGGACGGCCACACAGATGAATAGTGAAAGGAATGGATGAACAAGCAGATGGAGGGCCAGATATAACTTTTTAATGTTGTATTAGGGAATAAGACCTGGACACAAATATATTTTCCATACTCCAGACTTTTCCACATTGGCTACAAGTTCAGTTTAATCTTAGATTATTCATGCTTCTGGCAGATATGGATATGAAATTAGTTTTATTCAATTAAGAACTTTGTTTCTGATAGAAAATCAAAAGAAGTGTTTAGTTTTTGTAACTGTTTTATAAAAGATAGAAATAAATAATTTGCAAATTCTACATTTTACATTATACCTAAATTATTACTGGAAAAAAAATTGCTAGCTTTACAGCAATCAGACTCTTCTTGAGTAACCTTTTGAATCTTTCCACTAATATTCTGATGATCTATGTGATGATGAGCTCCTACTCTTGGAGGCTGAAAAGCCTCTCTGCCATCACCCTAATCTTCAGCTCTTTCTGCAGATCATCTGTCAGATCCAATTTGAGCTTGTCTGTAAGACATAGTTATAATTGCTGGACTTAAACGTCAAATATAAAGCCCATCCTGAAGCAATGTTAAAAAGCAATAGCCATTCTAATGCAAACAACACAAAAAAGATGTGATATCATAACTGTGTAACTGGTGTGAACCTTTGTGTTTTTTTCCCCCTCACATGCTTTGATACGTGGCCATTTTTCTGCCCAATTATGTGATGCGCCTCAATCACCAAGCCGTCTTATTAAACCGGTTGCCGGGAGAAACCAGAGTAATTACTCAGTCTCTCACAACACCTTTTAGACTTTGGACCAAATCTGACGTGCTGCTCCAAATGTCACACACCTTACCTGACAATTAAGCAACATTTTTCCCTCTGTAGTTGGTTTAATGGGCTCGCCATAGTAAAAAATAAAAGCTGCAATGCACGGACAGTTCAAATTGAAAAAACGGAGACTATAAACCTTGGAACATAATTTATGTATTCATCTACAGGTATTTACCAGCCGTTCAGCTCAGATAAACCATGAATGTCATGCCTAATGAATTGTATAAGTATAACGAAGACAAGCGGCAGACTCACGCTACTTCCACTTACACAGCAGGCTACTCTCTGACTTACATAAGCTATGCCACTTTTGTTGTGGTGTGAAAGGATTTTGTATTGTTCTAAATGCCTTTAATCATAGGTTTCAGCCAATTGGTGGCTCAGAGAAAAAAAAATACAGAAACACCAGAGACAACAACATGTCAGAAAACAAAACAATAACACACTGACAGGAAAATATGACACCATATGACAAAGCAGATTTCACCAGTGAGTAATGTTTTCCATATAACGCACACAAAATTAACAAAAGCGTCTTGTGGAGAAAGCAATTTAAAGCTAGTTTTTAGTGTTTGCTAGTCAGATGATGCCATAGTTTGGAAGACAGTCAGTTTCAATTGAAACTTTGCCCTTTCAAGAGACAAAAGCTGAATATTGTATATAAATAATGTAAATTCTGTATTGATGTTATATTGGGAAACTATGTTGTGGTTCCGTGTTATACATATAGAAAGACTATATTGGTAAGTCAGAGATCCACAGCTAAACTCAAGCTCTGATTCAATATGACTGCTGGACATAAGACACACTGATCCAATAACTGCTCATTGTTTTACATAAAACCAGAGATGTACATTGTACTTTACAATCTTTTTTGATGAACATTTTTCATTTGCTTTTACATTCATGGAATTGGGAGAATAATTGGCATTTTGGTTTGTATTGCCAAACAGAATCCCTTTTTTTTATAGTTACGCAAGGAAAAATGATCTAATTATTACCTCTATACATTGAGTGGCTTTAATGTCAAAAAGTCAATATATATTCCTTTCATGTTTCCACAAATACAGTAAATGTTTGACAATTCTAAAACAGATTTTAAAGAAACTTTGCTCAATGGAGAAATATGAGGTTCGGGTGTGGAACAGTAAATATTACAGTCAACGTAAAGCTGTGAAATATCCCATTAGTATTCTTCATTAACAAACTGATCTTTGACATCTTAACTTCCAATTTATATAACGTTAATTGATTACTGCAAATATCTTGTCTGCCACCTTTAGCATAACTGGTGGCTAACAGTTAGCCAGTCAGGATAGCCGAACAGCACTAAGAAAATGTATCGTCTGTTTGTCGCTGTTCCTGTTTTCCACTGACCACCCAGATGCTTCACTTGAAGTTTTGCTCCGATTTGATCAACAAAACTTTGGTCAACACAGGAAGTATTTTCTTCCTTACTTTATAGCAGGATTCTCAAACACAGAGTCTCAAATTTAAACTCATGTCTCTATGGTTGGGGATCACAATGATACCTTACCCTCAACTGGATATTACTTTACGAGTCAGACTTTAATTTGTGACGGGTTTTATCACCATGAGATCTCGTGGGACAAGGCAATGTAGTTAGGAGCACAGTAAATTATCCACTTGGTTTCCAACTTTTAACTAAAATGCACTCAACAACTTGACTACATCATTATTCCCAGATGCAAAGTTCTGGTTCTAAGACAAATTGAATGCAGAATTAAACTTCGCGTTGCTTGTTTGTACCTGTTGTTCAGTAACACAACAGGAACACAAACTGCCAACAACAAATCAAAAAATAAGGCCAGAGAGCAGCCATAAAGTATGACACCTCTTTTCTGTCAATTGGCTCATCCATTGACATCAAGTCATATCCAGTCTCTATCAGGGCAGCTCACCCTCGTGTCACTTTGCAATGCATGAAGTCCAATTAATAGAGCACTTTCTATGCAAACATGTCACAGTGGCAGCTGCCTTACTGTCTCCTTCTTCCTGAGAACAGCTACAATGAGTGCTCAGTGTTTATGTCACTTCTTAATTGCATTTTCCCCCCTGGTAGAGGTATGGCTTTGTGCAGACGCCCTGAGGAAGAAAAAGAAGGTCAGGCTGCCAATTTGGAGCTGGCAGGTCGAAAGAAGCGGTGGCGCTTAGCTTCACATGAGAAGAGAGTGAGGAGGGGGGCTACTCATCTATGGAAACCAGGACAAACAAAAGAGGTAAGTGAAGGGGAAAGGAAGATGAATGCCCACAAAGCTGTCTAGAGTTCCTGGGAGGGTGAAGGCTTACAGAGACAACCCTTGAAGCACTGCTACCTGTGATTGAACAGGAACAAAGTTAACCAGGTGGGGGTGCGGGGGGTACAGGAACTGTAAGGCCTTACAACACCAGTGAAACTCAAAAACACCAAATGAAATGGTAGAAATAATCATTTGGCAGTTAGCCAACTTTTTTCTGGTTGTTAACAAGTATACTGTATACCCAATGCTTTTATTGCACTGTGCATCATTTAAAAAAAAATGTTTTTGACATATGTATAGAATCAAGAAATTTATTTTCTTGATCGTCCCTGACTGGGAATTGGCCGGTCGGGGTGTCCATCTTTTCAGATCACTGAATGCATCATTCTAACCGTTACTGGGATACACTGGGAACAACACTCTTCAGAGGGGGAGTTGTTGCTGAGGGACAAAAATAAAGATTTCAGGATCAGTAAGGTGTTGGAAATTAGGTCAGAAAAAGCACAATGACATAAGAGGTTTGTTTAAAGGAAACCGTATGTATTTTCTATGACATGTTGACACAGATTTATACTTCATGAAGCCTGTAAGAGAGTAAGACTTAGAAAAACAGTAGAAAGGCTAAATGGAGTACAGCAAAGCTGCTCTGTTTTATCCTTTCAGCTTTTAATCTTTGTTAGTCATAAAACATGCAGGTTCTGGATCTGGTCAATGTGAAGGTACAGATCCAAATTTCCTGGAAAAGATGCAGTGTTATTCAGAAAGAGGAGTGTTCACCACACAAGTGAAAGTTAAGCTTAAGCATTAAGATTCTGAGACGAAATGCAAGACAAACTGAGGAAGAAAGGTTTTAGTTTTTAGTAAAAACCTCTATTTATTTGTCATAGCAAGTAGTGCTAGTATTGCAATTGAGCTTTAAACAGTAAAGAAAGATGTCGTGAGAACACATGGCCAAAGATGAACTTATTTATCCATTTGTAATAAGTTAAATTGGAAATGATTTGCAGAGGAAAAACAAAATCCATCAAAATGATCCGAAAAAGTTTAATTTATAGGTAAACATCAAATGGCCTTGATGCAACGGCTGCTTTAGTGTCTGTACAGTTGTTTGCTGACAAAAGAATTCAGAGAACCTTGAATTTTTAATTTGCCTCCATTTCTGACTAATATTATGTGTATTCATTTTAAAGTATGAGGGAGAATGAAAAGATAAACCACAAAGCTAGTTCAGAGGGAGCCGGCTCAGAATGACACACAGAATAAGATTAGCACCGGCAGTCTATCACTCTGCACTCTCTCTGAGCCAAACTAAAATCAAAACCTGAAAAATATTTTTTTTATTTACTTACAATCTACACAAAAAGTAAATTATTTGCTTGTGGCATCAAATCCGTTCCAGTGGCAGCGCAGTCTGAAACATGAAAAGAAAACCAGCACGTATCTCTTTGAGCAGACCACTCTGACAGGCAGCAGAAGCTCTGAGAATCCCTCCGCTTTGCATTCCTGTCTGTCTGGGTCATACTGTCGGTTTGTCTCTGACATTTGTTGTCTGTCCGTCCCAATCCGGGGTGTCACTGAACCAAGTCAAGGATGTGGCAGTTCTGGTCAGGAGTTCATCATGGGTCAACAGCTGGGTTCCTCCCATGGGGACACCGGCTTTGTTTATAGAGAGGGATCTTTTTTTTTTTTTATTGCTTGCAGTCACCCATGAAGGTCTGGTCATATTAATGTAAAATATATCTAATGCAAAGGAAGAGTTGGTTGACTAATTGCAATGGTTGTAAAGCTGCTATATTGTGCTTAATGAAATATGTAAGAGTAAAAAAAAAAACTCATGCATTAGAGACGCATCCTGTGCACAAGTGTTGACCTCTCTGACCTGGACACCATAACCCTTCAACAAAAACACACACACCAATACATGCACACACACAGGCTCAATTTTACAACAGCAGATGCTGGAACCCAGTTTCTGCAGCTGCCTCTGCCTGTCAGTCATAAAGAAACATGCAGTGAAACCAGACAAACAGGAGTAAGTGCTTTGCAACACACTTGTCTATTACTGAGGTGCATCCATCACCGCCTCCAGGCAAAATCGCACACAGAAGGAATCATTGCAAGTGCTACGATATAACCATAATCTTCTTGAAGAAAACAACTGAATTCAACCATTGATGGAGAATTATCCTCAAAAACAGTGGAGTCCCATATTCTCCCGTTTGCTGACAACCCAAGCTGCCTTCATGACCTAGCAGACAGCCATCCCCGGGAATCAGTCTAAACACTCGGCTTTCAACAGGACTCATAACTGGAGGATCCTTTGAACATCACACCACATGCTGCAAACGGAGCATCAGGGCCGGCCCCAGGGGTCCCCCAAGCCTGCCCTCATGCTCATGTTTTTCAATGCACAACCACCGATATAAATGATAATTCAAATAGGAAACAGCTGAAACAGTAAATGGAGTCTTTTACCCCAGATGACCCACAAAGACATCTGAGCCAATTTCTCCACATATTTGTTTTTTAATACAAATGAATACGTATATTTTCCCCGTCTCTCTCTTCTCCCACGCAGCATCTCATTCCCTATTATAGGAGAGAACCCCTTTCAAACATACTCAATTTGACGACACCGACTCTTTTTGGTCTCCAGGGAGCAATTACGGCTGCCCTGTCAAACACTTCAATGTTCTGAAGGACCAGTTCACTGCCTCAGGGACCCTCTCATGTCTCCTGAAACCGAGTTTCAACCTTTGTGAAAGTTTGTTCACAATAGCCCCTTGAACTTACACAAGCAGTCAAAAACCAGACTGGGATGTGAATGAAAATAGTTTCCAGGTAAATACTAGGTTTCACATCTATACCTCAGCCTATTAACCCCTTCCTTAACCTCAAACCCTCCAACTCCCTTTAAAGACAACAACCATAGTGAACTCCCTGGTGACTGGATCCCTATTTGTGGAGGGGATTCTCTCTCAACAGTGACCTCTTGGTCCTAAAGGACCTCCCCCACAAAGCTCAGAGTTCTTCAAAGCAACCCCCCTCTTAATGAGTCTGGCATCATCTGGTTGGTTTCCAACATTAAAGGCTTCCTCTAGATTTATAAATGGGTTGTGTTAAAAGGCCGTAAGCAGTTGATATCTCACATGCAGCCCATAATTCTTATTGGACCATTATTTTTGTCTGAATCCAAACCTACTCAAAGTCTCTAGTCAAACTAGACTTTAACTAGAGATGTTTGCAACTATTCCCCCCAGACCAAATAAATTCTTAGGTTTTTACTGACTGTATTTATATTATATATATACATTCTGTCTACCTCGCCTTAAACACTGATTCTGGGACATAACCCTAATTTAATGCATGTTCATTCATTTAATATCTTTGTTCCAGGTGTACAATTTCCCATGCAAAAGATATTTTTATCAACTCCAATAAATTTCTAAATAAATTAAGAAGAACTACCTACGACATCAACCAATTGTTATAACCTATTCTATGCTATTTTATAATCTTAAGTTTTATTCTGTCTGATTTGTCTTTGAAGACAGAGCTTGGAATAACGCCACACCTGCCTTGTGAATGTTCAAGGTGCAAGTTGGGAAACAGCAAGATTTTCTATTTGATTACCATCTACTATGAGCCATACATGCTGACAACAAAGCATTTTCCCCTGTTTCGTACAAAAAAGGAACATCTTCACTATGTTTCATAGTACTTTACGTGCCACTAGTTAAACCAGGAAGTGCTAAAAGTTTAGTAAACTGGAAACTCTGACTGCATCCAGACAGCCATATTGAATACCAAACCTGGGAGTTTCTCGGTCAGCTCCAAGGTCGGGATCCTGGCTTCACGGAGAGTTCTTATTGTTTTTCCAATTTGGAACTCGTAAAATCAAACTCTCTTGAGACGAAGAGAGTTACCTACTTCAAGTAAACAATTAACTGTTTATAGTCACTTAACAGAACTTCAGTTCAAAAACCCCGAACTAAGACTCTTAATTGATCACCTTGTAAAGTCCAACTGGCACAGCAACAGAGGGTTCACACTTTACTCAGCCCACACACCAGGTCCCAGAAGAAGGTGAGAGGTGAGGACTCTAAAACGTCCCGGCTCTATGCTAATGATAATGTAAGCACTTGGCATGCTTCAAGACCTCCACCACCGGCCAATTAGATACACCCCAGATGGGATTGCGATCTCACACTCAATGCATGAATGTCACAACAACACTGCTTATCAGCTGCATGTCGTTATGTTTCACCTGCCTTGCATAGGCGCCAAGAGTGACAGCACACCTGATAGCACATAGCTCCTGTTACACCATCTTTGCAGCGGCGTATTTTCCTACCCGCTTTGCAGCACTGCAGCAATGGTCCTAATTATAAAGGCTGAGGAAAGACCACGGCGGATAATGTAAATGTCAGATGCTTGAAGGAGAGACTCTGGGCTCTCCTCAGGTTCGCTTTGAATCTTACTTCAGTGATCAAAAGCACGCACAGAGAGAGGAGCATGTAGCCAGGCCCCAGTTATAATAACCTAAATAATTCAAGATTATTTCATCCAGAGAGCAAGAACATTAAAGATCACTGCCACGTACAATAATTACATTTAGTTCCTTTTCAGTAGCTTTTAAGGCATCACACCCTTAATTTTGAGCCCTTGTATCCATACGTCAAGCTTCAAGTAGAAAATAAAGTCAAGCAAAGATCTGATGACAAAAATTAGCTTGACATTTACAACAAGCGGAAGAAAATAAGGAAACTCTCCTGGGTTATTAATCTCTCCTTTTGCTTTATGAATTAATAAACCTGCCTTATTAATGTGTCAAAACAAGCCAAATTCAGTTTCTATAATGGCCTAATGATCTTTTAATTGCACACCTACCTGAAATGCATCTTGGCTCGACAGAGCGGCTCTGCGCCTCAACACAAAACTATCCACCACACGCTGATGAAAGACGCTGGCCTCACAGTGATGGAGAACCTGTGTCTGTCTTCTAGTTCTATTTTCAGGGATTATCTAGCAGAATATACAGGCCAAGAGTAGATTTATAAAGTGTCCATGTGGGGGGTGAGTAAATGTATCGTCTTGTGCTGTGTATTTCAATCAGATTGAGCGGGTGCAAGCGCAGCACATTATTCTCCCCCTGCTCTGCATAGCGCTGCGCTAGGCTATGTCCTCCTGCTGTATTAGTGTGATGTATGACCCAAACGCAGTGCTGCACCACACTGCACACACTCCTAACATACAGATCCAAACGCCCTCCACTGCTTTTTTTCCCCCCACCTGTCAAGCTGTTATTCATCCCTGCCTCTCTCGTCTCTCTCACTTCCTCCCTGCTCTCACATTTTGCTTATATTTTCATCCAGCATTACATCTCTGTTCTTTACTGTATCCATCACTTTGCTTTGTCTCCGTGAGCCTCTTTGTAGCTTTGTTTACCTCAAAAAGAAGGAAAATATCATCACGACAGTGTGGGTCTTACAGATGCAACACCATACACAGATAGTGCCTTGCGGTACTTGTTCATCTTAAACATCTTTATATTTTGTTAAGTTACAGCCACAAGCTAAATATTGTTTATTTTGCCATCTTCTATACTATTCAAACTGTTGGCCGATTTAGGTTACAGTAATGTTATAGTTTGACCTAAAGGTAACACTTAAGAGCAGCCCAGTTAGAGTAACGACTTAAACTGATGGAGAATCTGTGCAAGGAGCTAAAATTAGGGTGATGGCAAAGAAGCTTTCCAACCTCAAAAACATGGAGAACGTCACCAAAACAACAGTGGAAGTATGCACACATGCAAACATTTTGGTCAGCAATTATATGAAGCGTTTGATTGACGTTTTTATTGATAGGAGTATATAAGGTACTTGGCACTTCATGTTTTGACACAATTATGTAAAAAATATTTTATATCCGATACTTTTTCATTGCTGTCTTTTTAGAGACAAAAATCTTGTTTTCTATCAGGAACAGAAAAAAATCATTATTGATGTACATATGAAACAATGTATGAATAATTCTTGTATGACTTTTATTAAGGAGCATCAGAGGGGGAAAAAATGGCATAACTGATTTTTTTTTGTTATTATTAATATTTTTTATTTCTTTTTATAACATGAAGTCCTAGTTGACTAGACAAATCAAAGTTTGTGGTTTAAAAGTGATACAATGCCAGCCAATATGTTGAAGATGTTACACGTGGAGCAGAAACGTGCAGTTCATAGAGGAGCGCACAGCACCAAAGGTGTCACTTTGGGCCACTTTGCAGTTGTGCTCTGACAGAGAATGATGACTGCTTCTATCAAGGGGAGTTGGTGAAATGACAACCATTCAATGGCAAAATAGAGAGATTGTTTAAGTTCAATAAAGTAAAAGTGCATTTGAGTAACACAACTTGTCAGCTGACTGCAGCTGCGGCGAGAAGGACTGACGTTTCCAGAGAGGAGAAGGAAAGAAGGTGCACAGGTTAGAAATGTAATCTGAAAAAGGCAATTACCGTCATTTACTTGGTCTAATTTATCTCAGTGGTATTTAGACCAAGAGGATTGCGGTGTTAACGGGAGAAAAACAGTGAAAACACTGTCAGTCCCGCCAACCACTGCTTCCTTCATTATCCACGGCTCCTGGCTACAGAAATACCTAATTAGGTGCCTGGTTGTGTGCTATTGCTGTCTGCCTCCATTGTTCTTCATGTCTATCGCTGCTTTATCATTAAAACACAAAAAGATGAGAGGCGGTGTCTGGTTTTAATTCTGGCTTCTAATTACATCTGTGTGAAAAATTCATGTCCCTATTAAAAAAAAATCTGTAATTACCTCAACATTTGAACAGCAGAGCCTCCAGTTCACGTTTTCCACATTAATAGAGCAGAAAAAATAAATAAATCAGTTTCATATTCCTCAATATTTAACAACAAAAGTCTCTCCCTGGGAACTTTTGATCATCCAAGATAAGCATTTCCAGCGTCAAGCGCAGATGGACAAACATCTCCGACGTTTCAGTCTAAGAGAAAAAGCAGAGGCTCTATTCGGACACTGGGGCTCTATGTTCCTAATAATAACAGCATGAAACTGATTTAATTCAATTAGCATGAGAGCAGATATGAAGCCATTACTTTCGTATTAACTGAGAGCTGACGCGTACCCACACCTGAGTGCTTTGGAAATAGGCAGACCGCTCAGCTGATTCCTCTGCAGGAGGGACACCAAGGCGCATAGGGTGGAGGGAGAATGGGGAGCACCATTTAAGGATGGGGAGGCTAAATTTGATTAATCCATAAACTGATTTACTATGTCTGATAATTTGCTGGTAACACATCCACACAGGGGCTGCTATGATTATATCAGTTATGGTTCATGGCTATCGCAGATAAGGTTAAGCTGAGGGCTCGAAGGAGGGAAGGGCTGTAATTGAGTATGCATTAAGGTAATGCTATTCCTATGGAGGCATACAAAGTGTGACACTGAACTGTCCACCCACGACCTGACCTCTGACCTTTACACACTCTGAATTCTGTAAAGTTGGGGCAAATCATATTCGTCAAGACCGATATTGTTGTCGAACACTATATGGTTAACATTTGCAAGTTAACTATACAGGTGAATTTTACACCATTAAACCCAGTAAACCAACAGGACTATGAATGTAAGGTATGGAGGCCCAAAACTGACATAATTTAAAAAATAAGAAATATATAAATGGCCTAATAAATAAATCCATACACTACAAACCAATTAATTTAAAAAAGGAGAACTTTACCTCATGTTTTATTTATTTGATATTCATTTTTATTTTTACAGCTTCCAGCAAATTATAGTTTTAAGCACATCATTTAAATTTTACTGTTTTTAAAAATATATGTTGTTTTTCATTTTACTTGTGGATGCTTTTGTGTTTAATTAATTAATTATTTTTTTTCCCCAACAATCCTTTTTATTTCCTATTATTACCCCAAAATTGTTCTCAGATAAAGTAGTGATACTTCAACATTTTTTTTCTCCCCTCCAGGGCGTCTTTTGTGGGCTCTAGTGTCCCTTATATGAAAGTAGGCTGACAGGAAAGGGGGAAAGACATGCGGCAAATGTCGCCGGGTCCGGGAATCAAACCCGCGACGGCCACGTCGAGGACTCAAAGCCTCCAAACGTGGGTCGCGCTATCCCCTACGCCACCACAGCACGCCCACTTCAACATATTTTTAATCAAGTAAAAATAAAAAGTAGCCATCCAAAACATTACTAGAGTAAAAACGTATATGGTAAAAAAAAGTCTACTGAGGTACTAAGCAGCTGAATAAATGATCAATTATTTAATATTTAAAAATGACATCAGACGGACCAAAATATAAAGTCAAGTGGAAATGTTGGTATTTTAAGGACCAAAATAACAATTATTCATATAAGTAACAAAACCCTTTCCAAATCAGTTTATTTCAAGATAAAACATATGAAACTAACAAAAACTGCAGGTGTATGTCTTTGTCTGGTGATTTTTTTTGTTAAAAACTGTTTATATATATATATAAACAGTGTGTACACACACATGCACACCCCCAGTAGGAAGAGTTTTGCAAGGCCTAAAAACAGGAAGCAGGGAGCCACTTGTTGCCATGGATGGATTGGAAAGATGGTATTTCGGGAATGTTTCTCCAAAGTCTTGTAAAGCTTGTGGGATGCTGAAAATATTTGCCCTCGCTCATAGGCTGTGAATGTGTGGGATCTGTTACTCCCTGCTCCAAAGAATGCAGTTTATGCATATGTTTACTAACACGGGTGCTTTGTTCTGAAGCCCGGGAGGGTCACGTTCCTTTATCAAGTCAGTTTCAATTCCCCGTCAAGGTAGGCACACCGTGTGAAAGTCACACACACACTGGCTCAGTATGATAGGAGCTGGTTTGAGTTTTCCAGGCAGATCAAAGAGAGCTGAGAGAGGAGTTTTCTTCTGTTCCTACATTCACATGATAGGCTTCACGGTTCACAGAGAGCCACAGGTTGACATCTGAGGGACTTTGCCCATGCAGGAAGAGGGGCGAGAGGGACCACAACACAGGCATTACATCAACCGTTAAAGGCCTGACACATGCTTTGTGGCACACGTGGTTACGTGGCCCTGTGCTGTGATAGCATAGAACCTGAGGGAGGATAATGTGGCCAAAAAGAAACCCTGTCAACTTTCAGATAAAAAGAACACAGATGAGTGAGTTTAGAATATTTCACAAAGATTAAGAATTTCAGCAGGTCCAGCGCCACAAGGGCCTATAAGGGCCTTTATCTTCTCAAATTGACTCTGCCAGCTACTCAAGGCTTAGTTTTTTTTATGCCATGGAGATATTTGTAATTGTTATTCACTGTATTTACTACTATTTATAAAAAATTAAAAAAAATGCAAATTTGCACACATCTTATCCACTGATTAGTTGGCTGAGCCTCTTGCTAGATCCTAATATTTCATTTTACATTATGTGAATGTACTGTATGTACATTACATCTTAAAAAGCTAACAACTTTCTTGCTTACAAAGAAAATAAAGATTCAAGGATATATTAAGTAAATCACAAATCTCTAGCCTTGCTCAACCAGCTGTGTGACTGCAGACATCTTGGTGGATCACTTATTGATCAACGTCCTTCGAGACGCACCCTATGGTCACCCTATGGTCACCCTATGATCACCCTATGGTCACCCTATGATCACCCTATGGTCACCCTATGGTCACCCTATGATCACCCTATGATCGCTTCACAGTCCCCGATGTTGTAAGCTGTGCAGATAAAAAAGGATTTCATCAATATGTTATAAAACAAGGACAAAATGAATGCAGAGATGACCTTTTAAATTGACTTCACTATCTTGTATCACTGATTGGCAAAATTGGCATCTGTAAACGGATTTGGATAATTTCCCAAAATATATCAACATTTTCATATTGCATGTTCCTTATCAAGACAAGACTGGACTTTCCAGAATGTTCAGCTTCTTCCTATTGGCTGACGTCTTCCTGCAACCCACCATCAAAGCCACCTACCAACCTGTCAGACACGTGGCACCAACTCATCTTTGCCTCAGGTTTGATTGATGTTCCAACTCCTAACACAGCCATGCGTCGCTAATCATTTCATACGAGGACTGCGCGCAAAAGTGGGAAAATTGACTAACCATTAAAAAACCATTTATTGCCAGCGGACGACATTAACGAGCCGACATTGACCGGCGCTTTCATTTAAAGTTCACCCTCATCAATGACCAACGAGGAGGAGCGGCACCGACGTGCGCCCTGCTCATCAAGGAGAGGAATAATTAAATATTTTCAATCCATTTTGCTCAGGATGTTTATTGCAGTGCTGTGGAGGATTTTAAGATAGTCGATCCACACAGCATTAGCGCAGTTTCCCTCCACGCTGTCAACTGGCAGGCGTTACACGGACTCTCCAGCACTAAGACATTGGCCCTGCTCACCGCTGTTGCTGCTGAATGTGTGCGAGAACGATAAGCCCAGACTGAGGGAATCCTGGGAATGCTAGGAGGCATTTTGCGAGTAATCTGACCCAGAGGCCAGGCTTAGGCTGAGCAATGTGGTGAAGGACAATGAGCCCAAGCAGCGGAGAAACTCATACACAGCGGCTTCTCCCCCCAAATGACTTTAGACACACTTCCATCCATAAAAACAGATTATTGCTGTTTATCCTCTTTTCATTCGCAGTTTTTACATTTGTGCACTCGCCTCTCCGGCCTGATAATGGCACTTCTCCACACCTCCCGCTCTCAGCGACCACTGCTCCGCTGACTTCACTATGTACTTATAAAAAAAAAAAATCAATTGCTACAGCTGTGAGAGGAGGATGTAATAGTGAATACATTTTGTGTTCTCCCCATCCCTCCGTAATCTTCTGCCTCAACATGTCAGACAAATTGTACTGCCTCTTCCAAATCTAATAAAGCCGGCCCGCTTCTTACAACAAACCGTGCATATAAACGCACACAAACAACCACAACAGACACTTCCACTGCAACACGGGCTGAAAGTGGAGAGAGATGGTGGTAATCACAAGCGAGAGAGGATCAAATATGTATGAAACTACCGCGTTATAGGGTAAAAGCGTATTTTTTCTCTCACCCTTGGGGGATAGTCCAGATATGTAATCTCTGTGATGTCTATCCCCAGGGCCCATATGTTTAAAGTCATTCGCACAGACGTGACTTATTTGTGTTCTTTCCCTGAAAGATAACAACCAAACACAATGATTGGAGGACTCCTCCCCTCGCAGCCCCGCTCCTGCTGTATCATGGTTAAATCATTTCTACTTCATCCCGTCACATTTCAGTTGCTTATCACTCCTGCCCTTAAAAATGGGGCTGTGCTTCCTGGTTTAGCCAAAAGGCCATCCCACCACCTTAAGTAATTCATGCAGTGATTTATCCCACCACATCTTGTGACCACCTGTCATGAGGAGATAGCATTCTTGGTACTATTAAACCAATGTAATTACCAGAGAGGGGTTCCCCCAGTTCAGTAAGCATCTTAGCGCTGCAGACTCTCACCATGTGACTGTGAAAGTCGATATAAGAAGGTTTGTTGGCGCCCTGCTCTCTGAGAACAGAGCTTTGCATCTGGTTAACACCTCAAAGCTCAACACAGTTTATTGAATTTTCTTTTTAACACATTGTTTTAGAAAATCTGAGAAGAGTGGTACGTTTTATGTTCATAAATCCTCCTCGCAATGGTCGATATTTTGCACCTTTTCTAAAACTATTACAATCAAAGGCCTTTAGAAGTTTCTTGCATTCGGAAAGTGATATAGTTTTCCCACTCTTTGCAAAACAGCTGGACCTTGGTCAGATCAGACGTGAAGCATCTGTGAACAGCAATGTTAAATACTTGGCACAGATTCCCATTTGTATTGAGTTATTGTACTTTGACTAGGCCATACTAACACATATGAATTTGATCAACTTTACTTCCTGCTCTAGTTGTATGTCTAGATTTGTCATCCTGCAATCAGTGAACCCATGTCAGTTTCTTCGGTCATCCTTTTTCTTTTCCATATTTTAGTTTTTACAACATATCCTTCTCAACATGCAATTTTCCTTCAACGGCACAATTATTTGGGTTAGTATATCATGTAAAAACAGAAAAAATAAACAAATGCCTGCAACATAAAATTTGGAAAGGTTCAAATGGTGTGAATTTGGCATAGTGTGGCGTGAAATTCTTATATATAGCTTTACATATTAGTGTAAAGTGTTATTTCCAAATAACTAAAGCATTTCCTCCAGCATCTTGGTGAATGAACTTTAAACTATGGGAGAAACACAAAGACTATCAGTTCTGAATCCACCTAAGGTTAATCTTAATACCAGTAACTGGCCCAAGCTTAGTCTGAATAGTTTGGCGAGGCACTGTGGGTGAGTACCTTTGGGTAGGAACAGGTAAAAAAAACAAGGAACAAGAGAGGTGTACCATAGCTGTCTTTCTAATGGCAGCCAATTTAATTGAAAAATCCACTTCTTTGTTGGAGAGCAACCAATTCGGTGTCGAGAAGCAGAGGGCCCCGATCCCTGGCTCAGTGGTTAACAGCAAAAAAAGAGAGATAAAAACTAAAGGAGGCAAGTAAAGCGAGATGGGGCAAAAGGAATGGAAAAAAAGAAAGTAAAGAGGAGCAGAGTGTTAGAGGCAGGCACAGATATGGATGGAGTGAGAGGGAATTACAGATTTCACTGAGATAAAGAGGGGAAACGATGGGAGGGAGGGAGAAAGAATGAAACAGAGAGGACTGAAGAAAAGGGGGAGGGGGAGAGAAACGGAGTTAAAGCCAAGCTCAGCAGTCTTTCTCAGGCTCAATTTCCACGACATGATTAGTTTGGGGTGATGACATGTAATGGGGGCAGGAAAAGAAAAAAAAGAGGAAAAATATGCCTCCTTGACTCTCCATCTTTTAACTTATGTTTTCTCTCAGAGGAGTTCTTGTTATAATAGTGTCCTGCTTCAAAGACTGAAAAACAGTAGAGACTAGTCGCACCAATGACCACTATCATTTTTTTCATTTTAAAAGACATACAAAGCAAAACAAAACCACGTAGGTAAAGCACTAAAACATGCAGGAAAATGAGCACTCGTTTAGGAGACCAAGAGATATGCCACACAACAACTGATTGACATTTACTTTTTTAGCATATACATTTTAAAAATGCCAAGAAGGCATTTTATTATGTTTCATCTGTGTTGCATTGATATTGCAGGGCTGCTTGGAGAAATCTGACTTTCTGAGTCAGAATTTCAATGTCAGGAGGTTTCCTTGCTGCGTTTCTAACTGAGAACTATAAAAATACAACTTCCTAGTACAAATCCAAAAGACCACAAGAGCATGGATAATACAGATGGGATTTGGATTCATAAAAAAGAAAAAAAAATGCAGATAAAAGAAACAATGTAGCATAATAACTTTAGTTCAATTGCTACTGGTTCTAAATATTCCCTTTGATGTACCAATTTTCAAAGGATGAGTAGATGAGTAGGATGAGTAAAGAAAAATCGCCACAAAACATCTAAGAAAAAAAAGACAAGAAATTGAGCAGTCTATTTCAGGAGGTAATCTGATGATTGGCTGACAAACACATATTATCAAGGAAACCCCTGCAGCCAGCCCCCCTGCAGTGAGCTTGGGGCTGTGATAACCAAGCAAGAAGGCAGAGAACAAAGAGAAAAAGAAAAAACACGGCTACATCGGGAGTGCTAATTGAATCCAAAACACTCAAAAGCAATTTTTGATTAGTAAGCTCACTCACTATACCCTC
The DNA here is from genome assembly GCF_001444195.1 of Xiphophorus couchianus. Lineage (NCBI taxonomy): Eukaryota > Metazoa > Chordata > Actinopteri > Cyprinodontiformes > Poeciliidae > Xiphophorus > Xiphophorus couchianus. The sequence continues at coordinate 22,875,637 of NC_040239.1, forward strand.
TCTCTTCTCACTCCCCATCTGCCTCCTCCAACGCTTTTTATGTTTTAGTCATATCCTCTTTCCCAACATCAGCAGAGGAGAACGCTGCAGTTTATCATCCAATTTCAGCCGCATTTCACCCCAACCCAACATTTGACACAGGAGTAGCGCAAAAAACAGTAACCAGACACCGGATTTTTGATATTCCCACCTGCGCTTTATTTCTCAGCAGAGCGGCCCCATACAGACCCCCTGCTGCTGCAGAGGCCCAGACAGTGTGTCCTGGTCTGGCTCTACCCCAGTGAGCAACAACCTGGTCTCAGCCCTGCACAACAGATTGACTCCGTCTGTGCTAGCACCCTGTTGGCTAATGCAAGTACAGTCCATCTGCTAATTCTAATCCACCCTGCATCAACTGATAGGCAAGCACGTATAGAGTTGCTCTCCAAAGAGTTTGCGTCCTTGCTAAAATAACACGTGTTTTTTGTTTTTAAAAGGAAATCAGAGTAAATCCTTCTAAGCGGTTTTCCACATTTATTATTACACATAAATCTACAGGTGTTTGGTTAGTGCAATAACATGGTTGCATTAGTGCAAAAACCATGAAGCTAATACCTTTCGAGCCTATCAAGTCTCCTTACATTCACACCAATCATAAATTATATTGAATCAGATGACCCTGACAGAAAAACGTCATTGTTGGATTATCCTGACTTCTCCACATTTGCCTCATTTGACTTAAGTCTTTGCAAAGAGGTCACAATGAATCAGAGGGATCTCATCGTACAAAGGCATCACAGTAAAAGTAGTAAGGCTGCAGTAAGGTTATGACATTGAACATAATTAAAAGTACACCACATCTATGTACCTCATGGTAGAGGCAGCCTCTTGCCCTAGGGTTACTTTTCCTCCGACAGAATATGGATTTTTATCAAAGAGGATCGATGAAATGATGGACAACCTCAAAACTAGTCAATTTTGACCCAAAACCTTAAGGCATTTCCTAAAAAAAAATCAAAATGAAGAAGGATTTAAATTTTTACCTCCACTTTGGGTCCAGGCATGTGTCTAAATCCACATAAGAATGACTTAATAAAAAGGAAATTGATGTTATTGAATGGTCTGGTCACAGTCCAGACGTACATCTGACAGAGAAAATCTGTGGGATTGCCTGAATGGAGCAGTGGACAAACGATGTCTTCACACAATGTGAAAGATTTCAAAGATCTTTGAAAAATAGAACTGGCAAATTTTGCATAGGCAAGATGCTCTTGTACTGGTCGACTCCTGCTAAAGACAGCAGTAAAACTGAATCGAAATGAACACATTATTACCATAGTTTAAGGGTGAGGACATTATGTAAAGAAGTTACATTATGTCTAACCGATTTGTTAGACATAATGTCTAACAAACAAGTCTAACCGATTTGTTTGTCATTATACGTCACATCATGTAGAAAAAGATTTGAAATGATTTATCACTTATTTTACACCACAAACATCCCCTAGGAGCGTGTACATTTTAGAGAGCCAGTGTACATATGTGTATATAAGACAAGCTCTGAATGTTGAGACCACATCCTGAAAAATATGATTAATCGATCCCATCAACATTGTCATGAAACCTTTTTGCATCCTATCACCTGATGATCAATGAAGATAAATGGCATGCTGCGGCTGCTGCTCCTCGTCTTGTCATGCAGGTTCCACACATGCGCAGCAATGTCCTGAGTAAAAACGTCACAGGGGATGAGAACCCACTCCCGCACATAAACTCATGTACAGTCATTAGCCACATTAGCCACCTGTAACCCATAAATACAACACTCCAGAACATGGGGATGTGTAGAAACACCCACGCATGCACAGCGCCCGAGGAACAAGATGAAGCAAAGATGATGCAGTTTAGGAGTGAGCATTAAGAAAACTGGGCGGTCAGAAGGAAATTAGCAGTAGTTAAACAGTGCAGATACATCTTCTGAAAGCGATGCAGAGTGGTTAAGCCAATCGTGCTAAAGATTAGGCTATAATATCATGTCAGAGGAACACAAGTGAGGCCAGACTCCAAGGTTGTGAACACATTTCAGGGTAGTAAACAGAGTCTTGGAGAGAAGATGAACTGCTTATAAAACAAGAGGAAAATCATGATCTCTTCATAAATGAAGGCAGCATGGAGGATTGCAACAAGCCCCGATGCAGACTGGTGTATGAATGTAGGCCAAGTGTGTTCGCGTGGACATTTGCATGTGTAGCAGTCATGATTTGCATATTTTTGTGTTCGCGGGTATGCAAAGTATCTCCCACTGTGTGTGCGCACGAGCGGGAAGGTGTGCACGAAAGGAGTTGGGAGCAGTCAGTGCACCGAGGCTCTGACTTTGCACATCTCACACATTCTGGAAGAGTTCTCCCTGCATAATCACATTTATACCCCTTTCACACACCATAATTCAATTCCCCCTTCTAGACAATGACCATGTCATCTTAATCTGGCAGGTAGATTATACAGCATCCCACACAAGACTGCTAATGCTAAGGGAACGGTTCGAGCTATTGTACGCTTCCTTCAAGGTTGGACGGGCTGCTGCAGATTGCTTTAGCGGATTGCTTCTGCCACTCATGTTTTCCACCGGTGGTTCCTTGCATTTAATCGGGAGAAGCTGCTTTCTCCTTGTTACACCATCTGGGAGTCCTGAACATGCTGTTTTTTGTGCGTGTGGTTTTTGGCTGTATTTCAAGCTCTGAATAGCTCTTTTGTTGATTTATATTAAACATTTATCACTGAACATGAATGTGGTCTTCTCAATACAGGCATACACCTTGTTCTACCTCTTCAACAACACATAATAAGCCCGACTGTGAAGGAGACAAGCTGAAAACGTTTGCGAGTGTTAAGACATGAAGCTGGTGGACTTAAAGAACCGGTGCAGCTCATCTCTGGATTTCCAGCTTCGGCCCACGTTGGATAATAGAGCCAGAACAACAACGACAAAAAAAAAACATTTCATAATCTGCATTTCTACAAATCCTTCGAGATAGTGAATCTGATATATTTAGAAATTTTAATTACTGCTGCTAATCAGCTATAACACTCTGATACAGTGGAGCAGCAGGTGTGTGCGCACTGGGTGTGTGGTTGTTAGGTCTTGATGCCACCCATCAAGCCGCCCCTCCCGTCTTCCTCAGTCGGATTATAGCTAAATCATTCAGCCATAACAGGGTCTGTTAGAGCTTCTTCATACCTCAACCACCAATCCACCCAGCATGGTTCCATCAACACTGGGAACAATGCCCCTGTTTGCCTGAAGGAGCTCTATGTGTGGAGAACTCAGATGTGTATAAAAGTATAAAATTATCTTATTGGTGTTTATTTTTTTTATGTGACAAATTAAAACCCACATTTTTAGGTTTAAACTACTTTGTCATGGGAAAAATCTCCCATCTTCAGAAGCAGCTGAGCTACTATGGGATTCTAAAGGTACAATGACCTTGAGTTAAAAACCCCATGTGTCCTACTGCTGCTACAATAACATTTTGAATGTTACGGTTAGAGAATGATCTGTGATACTTATGAGTTGGTAATTAGATTTAGATACACCAACACACATGGAGAGAAAGAGAGCAGGGATGGCCCAAGGTTGTACAGAGCCTAAAGCAGAATTGGAATCGTGGCCCCTCCTCCTGTTGAGAAGATCACCACCGCCAGCAGCTTTTCGATACACATTTGGTGAAATCCAGGATGCAATCACAGATACTTGGTTATTTTATGTGCCAGATGCATTTGTAAATGAATCCAGCTAAAATACTCATAGCATCAGGTTGCGACTATTAACACAACAGTCAAACAACATTGTTCTCTGCACTTTTACAAAGTAAACTTTCCAATTCCTTTAAATCCAAAATTCCTACCTGGAGAAGAAAACACCTATCTAGAATGACCATGAGTTAAAAGTGTAGCATTGACCAGCAGCAACAGGTGGGGGAAGGGAACTACATGACTGATTCAAAAGAACAAGAAAACATTTGCCAGCTTCTTCTTTAAAAGGAATTCAAATCTTAGAAACAAAATGATGAGAAAGCTCATCAGTTTTGAAATCAATGTATGCCTTGGTAACGGTATTCTCACTCTTGAATCGACTCCTGCTAAACAGACACATGTGCTGCTGACCTAAGCTGAAATTCTTCAGTGGATGACTAAGTATCACAGGATGGCTAATGATCTGTGATACAGAACAATATAATTAGAGAGCTGCAACAGAGCTGCAGATGCCCGTGACTCCTTAAATCATGGGTCAGACTCTCTGATGCAGTCCAGCTAATGAAAAGCAGAAACATTCCTGAGAGGACTAACACAACAAACTCACAAGTACCAGAGCAAGACCAGAACCATCCAATGAAAATAGCATTACAACCTCACCGCAAACCTCTGGAATACTGTAAAGAATAGACAGTGGGTGCAGACAGTTGTAAAATGTGCTTATTTTGTCACACCACAACAAGTTACTCCTAAAATCTCCAAAGTTCTGTTTTTATGCAGCCAATTAAAGTCACATCTGCTTTTTAGCAAACACGCAGTGGGGCCAAAGGCATGTCTGTCCATAAACTACAGCTATTTGCTGAGCAACAACTTAGTGTGGGGCCAGTAAATACAGGACCAAGAAACCACTAGTGTAGCGGTAATTGCTCAAGTGTATGCCAAACTGTGAGCCCAGCTTTCACCATGTGGCCTTATTGAACTCACGCAGCCATCATTTTATCAGAGTCTGCTTTCATCCTCTGAGAGAAGTAGATCTGACTTTGGAGCAGAAGGTTCCTCTCCTGCCTTCAGGCTGCTAATGTGAAGGTCCCCCCCCCACCCCCCCCCACCCCCCCTCTGATCAATCCTCTGTCTCTTTGTGGCTCTTCCAACAAGTCAGGCAAGAAGACAGGCTAAGACAGACATACTGTTCTTGTAGTTTTGTCTTTCTCTCTTGACCAGGAAGAATGCACTCCAGTTGGACGGGATTTGCCTCCCCTCTTTTTTATCTCCCCAGCTGCAGACTTAAGCTGTTTTGGGTGACATGCCATTGGATTCTCCTTGCCTTGTGGATATGTGAATGGGAGTGTAAACTGGGGAAAGTGCCAGCAAGATCAGTGCATTGTAACCTCAAAAGAATGCTTCCTGTCTTCTCTTAAGAGTAATTTTCAGAGTCCATGTTTTGATGTGAGCCTCTAAGAACAATGCAATCGCTGTGAGCCAGCATTACGAAGTGGTTTATGGTGCAACCAGGTGTCTCCTTGGATGATCCCATGGGTCCCATGTCAAGATTGGATTCTGTTGTCCTTCACCGCTCAAGGACGTGGTTGGAGGATGTGACAAACAACTCACCGGAAAATCTGAGAGGCTCCCACAGATTTTGTTCTACAACAGAAGCTGGTTGCATAGAGTAAGCAACGTGACAAAAGCTGAAGATCTTGTTGAGTCATTATGACATGAAAACCTTTTCAAAGCATTGTATTGGTGTGTCAAATTGAAAATAAAAGCTTACAAAGAAAATCTTGGTTAAATCTGTATACATCAAAATAACTTAAACATATGAAAGATCAGCTTGAGAAAAGAACATGAGTATTTTCTGTATTTGTTACAGAAAATTCTTTAAAAAGCAAACTGAGTAACAAATAATTTATTTGCAGAGGGATTGGATGTACTTGATCTTCTAAAAAGCCAAGGAACCATAACTGGGCTTTCAAAGATTCGGTCCTGACTTATTTATATAGTGAGCTCAACATTTACTGAAAGACATTATCAGCACATGGGGAAAACTCACTTCAGTTCACTTTAAGAGTGGACATAATGTCAGGTAAACGAATCAGACTTTTTGAAAAGCTCTTTGATTCTATAACATTAATCCAAAAGACCGTCTTTGTACTTCTGCCTTGCAGACTTTTCCAGATGGAAACTGACATAAACTCAGTCTATTTTCTTTGGAGGACTTTCCTATAGAAACATTTTTTGATTCTCCTTTTTAATCTGTTTTATAATTCTTAAATGGGGAACATTTGTGTTTTCCCATTATGGTAAACGAACATATGCATAGTACATAGATGTCTACTGACTTCTAAATAAGGCATCTAAACTTTATCCTTGTCAACTGACCCCAGTATTCAAAGAGGACAAAGAAATGTTCTCAATATGAACCGGCATAGAGCTGCACAAAGAACAAATGCGGCTCACTATACATGAGGGAGGAGAGAGATAAATATAACCTCCCCTCTCACCTCGAATTCTGCGTTTGCCACCAGTGTTCCTCGGAGGAGGTCCCAGTCGTTCCACAGTCATCACCAAATAGACAGCAGGCAGTCAGTTATGTTCCGACACCACATTTGGGGTCCCTTACCACCTACCAATGTGAATACTCTATTCAGACACTTCTAAATATTTAATCAGGACAAGTAGAAGGCAATCTCCTACATCCACAAGCATTAAACATTTAATACCCGGCTGGCATGATAGCTAGTCAGCCGAGACTTAGTGAGGAGACGCATGCAGTAGAAAGCCGAGGACACTTGTTCTTCCCTGGTTAATTTACACAAAGACAAATCCCACTGCAAGAAATACAGGTCACAACACTCTATACTCAAACGTAGGTCAAAATCAAGGATCCAACACGCCCACACTCTGACAGACAAAAAAAAAAGGAAAAAACCTCCCACAAACACACGGGATAGAAAAGGTAAATCTCTCTACAAACATATATCATCTGTGAGAGGTGATGCAGGCAGGAGGCTGCCGAGTCCCATCAGTCATGGCTTTAGATTGAGGTTAAAAGCAGAACAGGGCAGCCACTGTCAGCACAGCCAAGGACATAGAGAGAGGTTGGAGCCAACATGCTGTACACTGGAAAAATTGAACACAGTCGGCACAACAGCAGATGTGCGATGAAGTAGTTAGAATACAGTTGCTGGTACAAAACCCCACTATGGTGTTTTCCTTGCTAAAGAATAAATTTCCTTAAAAAATTTATTTTCTTTTCTAAAATTCTTCTACTGGACAACATTTGTGCATTGGCATCTCTCTCTTGCTCCCGAAAATGCATTTTTAATTCTGATTTAAATATTTGAACCAGAATTAGAGAAGGCACCAAGTATGTTTCGTGCTTGGAGAGGCGGGCTGGGAAAAAGCTAAATCTTAGCACTGACCTGAATTAAACTACAGTGTCCCAAATGTCCATCTCTCAGAGAAGACAGTCAGTGGGATGGTTTATTTAAAGCTCCAAGTACATATGAGGGATGTACACCTGAAAATTAGAGACTTCTGTTTTTGGCCACCTTCACAGAAACCTCTCCAAATACAGATGGATGCAAAAGTTGTGGTAGCAGCTAACAATCCATCTCACAAAGCACTGCATCTGATGTGAAACTGATATTTAGATGCTAAGGTGTATATCTAATTTAAAAGTACTAACGGCCCTTTTGGAGATACCACAACGATGTAGGCCGGTGGAGAGGCGCTGATGAGGAAGATGCTTCCCATTTCTTAGTAATTTCATTCCTTTGTGTGAGTAGATATAACAACTATGGTTGTCCTCCAGAAAATAGCTTCCTCCAACATCTACTTTGGTACATCAATATCATCCAGGCAAAAGAAAAGCATATTAGTTTTATATACGTGCACTGGAAACAAGCCACTTTATTTTTATAACCTTTTGGCTTTTAAAAAAGCCTTATCTCTTTGTAGCATAGATTCAACAAGATGTCTGAAACATCTTTGGGAGATGTCTATATTGACTCTTGACATCTTTGTCAACATGGAGCTGGACATAGACTTTTGTTTCATTTTATTTGTTTCTGTTGGGATGTTGAGTAGGAAAACAGATATTCATGGTGATGTCATCAGGAAAAACAAACATGGATTGCAAACAGGGAATAGGAGGCAATAAAAACAAAGTTTGTCACATACAAAAAAAAGCAATTTTCTAATATGTGTGTCTTGAGAATATGTTACAATTGCATATGTAGAAAAAAGGTTAATGGCACAAATAATGGGAAACCTCTAATGCATATGTCTCAGGCCTGTAGGTTTATTTGGCCAAAATCAAGGGAATTATGAATTATTTACATTTCTGTATGTTTTGATGCCATTTTCTTTATTGTGTACCATCAACCTAGATCAGCTGAAAACTAAAATGTGCTTTAAATGTGAGCAATGAACCCTAATTTGTTCTGCAATTAATCAACTGTCAGAAACTTGCTGAGACTGAATTATTGGGACACTAACTTTGCGTGCCCTCAACATCAAAATAAAGGTTGCATGTGTGTCCGTGGGGCGTGTGTGTGTGTGTGTGTGTGTGTGGTCCCAGTCAATACTATCCAGTGGTATCATGAGTATACACAGTATACAGTGTAAGGTATACATGCACAAGTAAACACATAGATACAGATGCAGATACTGGAGGTGACCCAGCAGCGTGACAGGGTTGGACGTGACTTGCTTAAGAATGGCGATGCGAGAGTGATAAAGTAGCATCTAAATCCACCCACATCCTGTGACCCCTGCAATAAGTCAAACACCAACTCCAGGCACATACACCATAAATAACCCTGTCTGATTTCAGAGTGGAAGACACCTCCCTCCACACAGGTTTTGAGTCTCTGTGTGACTAAGTGCGAGACTGAAAAGAAAAAAAAATGGGGGTTGGGGGGTGGAGTGCGGCTTATGGGAAAACAAACACGAAGCAGACATCTTTCGTTTAGCAACTAATAAGTTGCTAAAGGCAGCTAAATCTAACTTTCTATTCTCTATTTCCATGCTCTCTTGGGTCACAAATGCAAACACAGAGGAAAGCACAAGTAGCACACAGAGAGAATGTTCTCAGTCTTGAGATAATTCATGCAATCACACCCAAACACATCATGTGGGGTTAATAGAGCAGGTGTCCACTGCAGAGCTCTCACTACACCCTCTTGGCTCCCAAGCCAATATCCCAGGCTAATTTGAATTAGAAAAAAAAAAAAATCTGAAAACATTTGCTCGACGATTCAGGCTAATGTTCAATCTGCTGCTCTTTGACACAGTGCCACCATGCATCTCATTTCTATTCCTGAGGCCTTACTACGAATCTGCCAGCACTGCAGTGTTATGTGGGAGAAAACAGAAGGAAGAGAAACAGGAAGATGAGGTAAAAGAACGAGGGAGCAAGGTGAATGTACTTTTTTTTCCTCATGTAAAAGAATTTTTCCAGAATTTTCAGCCTGAAAAATACTGTGCAAGTGTAAATATTTTATGAGAACATACTCAAGGTCAATGTAGGAAATAAAAAAATTCCCTTTTGACAAAGAAACTGTGGCATATGAGCATGAGGAGTTTTAAAAGAAGATGACGGGTCTGTAACAGAGAAACCGTAATTAAAATAAACCTCTGATATTTCAGGAAACGTGAACGATATGTGCATTCACACTCAGGAAATCAATATACACATGTAAAGCACATTTACATTTGCACAGATAGCTGAAACTTGACATTTACCTCCTCTGTAAATGTGCTTTAGACAGCGGTTTAGAGGGGAATGTGAACAAGGCAGGCTACAAACCTAACTCAGTTACACCACTTCTGTGAAAAGAAATTGGCCAAAATTACAGCAAACTATTGTGGGAAGATTCTGGAAGGATACCCAAAACATCTAAGCAAGTCGGGTAATACAGTTTTAGAGGCATACCAAACACTACAGAAATTTATGAGAACTTCTGACCTTAAAAGAGGAAAAAAATTAAACTAATAATCTTTTTGTCTGACATTGGGCAAATAGTAATAGTTTTGGTAATCCAAACAGAAAAGTCATTGCGGTCACATAGGCGACTGCATTTTATGCACATATCATGTATCGTCTATCTACCTCATCTGATGAATGCATCTACATGCAGAAACCCCAGCACTTAAAATGTGAAGCAGAGAGGCAAAGTGACAACAGTAAGAATTGGGGAAAATAATAAACTGTGGAAAGAAGATAGAGCGAGAGAAAACACTTTCCCCTGATGATTTTCATGCATAGCAAAAGTTTCCACTCAATTTCCTCTTCTTATTTTGGCACCATCCTGGAGATACTATCTCCCTGTCTCTCTCATTCTCTGCTCCAAAGTCATGATGAGGGGTGCATAAAATTAGCTGCTTGAAAGGGAGACTGTGACCAGGGGCAACACGGAGGACCTTGTTTCCAAAGAGTCTCGACACACTCCGCTCAATCCCCCACATCCCCAAGTAGCAGCAAAAGATCAGATAGAAAGGAAGAGGGCTGTTTAAAATAGCGCCCCAAAGACACTGCACTGAATTTTTCATCAGCAGCAGAAAAAAAAGGGAAAATAAAAAATGCGGAGCGTGAAATGATTAACTGAGCGTTGATATTTTCTGCCTCCCATCTCTGTCTTACAATCCTCTACCACCAAAATTAAAACAAGATGAACGGTAACAAAGTGCACTACTACTCAAGATATTTTTAATTCACCTTTTTCAAGAGATGCACAGATAAGAGATTTGTGGACAATTTCTGATCCCTGGTTTCTGCAAACCTTTTTTTTTTCCATTTTAAACCCTGCAGTGAGAAGAAAAAGAAACAAAACGTTGGGTCTTCTTCCCACTTCACTGTTGCAAACTCAGTGACATTCTTGCCATGTTTAGCAACATTTCAGAAAAAAAATAATTAAACATTGTTGGCCAAAATTGTGAATCGGCAAATCACGTTTTATAAATATTGGTAAACTGCAATTGGTGCACCCCTGTAACAAACAATGATAAATGTCAGTAATAATAAGTACCCAATTAAATAATATTTGAGCATTTTATGACTTTTCATCTCAATAATTCATTCTAAAACACCCACCCACAAAGGTCAACGAATTCACAATGATTTTACTGCAGATGTACAACATTGTGTAAGAGTGCATAATGGAAGTAGTTTGGGACAAAATAGTAATGTGCATGGGTATGTAAATTGGTAAAAAGCCAAACTGACCCACAGCCAAGACAATCAATATGTGAACAGCAAGAGATTCACCTAAAATAACAAGAGCTTGTTTTGTTTTCTTCATTTTCTTCCCTTTACCCATTGCTTGCTGCAGCACATGGCTAACATTAAATGGCTCCAGCTTCAGGGAAAAATCTTGGCAGAAGAAGGAATGTATGTAAAAAATATAACAATAATAAAATAAATCCTTCTTGCGGTTTCTGCAAATCTTCATGTCATAAAATAATAATGCGGTGCCACAGTTTTTCTAAAACTCTGTCAAGGACACACAAAGACTCTTTAAAAGAATCTTCAGTTTTGGAAAAGTTTTCAAACATCTCTTTTCTTTTCTTCTCTTTTCTACCAAAAGCATCATATGCACATGGATGACAGGTGCAAACGCAGCAGAGCAAGTCTGCTTTGTGAAATATGCACGTTAACACCGAGACACTTTTAGACATGCGTGTTCTTTATTGTGGTCAAAAGTAAGCAGTTGTTAGAAACCACAGAGGTGAACCTGTCATTTCACACACTTCAGGCCCTGCAAATAGGCAAGTCAGAGCCTTAAATGCTTCATCTAGCCTCTAGTCTCCCAGTCCAATTACAAGTCATCCCACCGAGCTTTCTCCTTCCATGCTCTCACGGGCTGTCAGGTTCTGATATGGAGGGCGTTGCAGTGTTGAAGGTCGGTCAGTCAGCACACTTAACCTCATTTCCCAACCCTGCGCTCTGCCTATTTCAGAATCCTTTTGATTGGTGTCCATTTGAAAAGCGGGCTTTGGACTTGGCTGCAGGGGCACAGTGAGTTAGACAGATCAGAAAGGCACAATCTGAGTAAAAAAAAAAAAAGTTTTCTGAAGAACGAATCCTGACTGCAGTTAGTAATAATCGTTTTCAATTAAGCAGAGGAAAGAGACCAAATTGATGGGAGCTTGTAGATGAAAACCAGTCATGCAATATTCATGTACACAAAATTATGAAAGCTTATATTAGCATGAATATTAACATGGGGTCAATTCTGCGTCATCTGAAGGAGACGGCTACCCATGCGGTCAGAAATAAAAGACGAGGAAAGGGATCAAGCCAGAACGAAATCAATGGGAGGTCAGTAGGAAACAGAAGGGACCTTGAAGAAAAGCTAAAGGAGGTACAACTCCTCAGAAAGAGATTAAGGATCATCTGCATTTTGCCTTTTCATCTGCTTTTACCATAATCATCCCTCTGTAAAGGCAGACAGCGGCCCCCACTCAAAACGACACCAATCTGAATGAGTGATCTTGACAAATTGGGCTGCCAGAAGAAGGGAGGGTGTGTTTCTTTTGGCTGAGGGGAGGGCTGCAGACAGACAGCGGGGAGTCTGCGGCAGGACAGAGATATAACTGTAATTGGCTGATGCACTTTCCTTGTTTTAATCTTTGAGCATGGAAAGAAGTGACTGGAGGGAAATCACTCATACTGCCAAACCAGAATATCAAATCATCATCATAATATTTAAACATATCATCTTGGAAAGCAAAAGAATCCAATGTTGCTCTGGTCAAGGCACCATAACAACTCAATTGCCAGCAACAGCCTTCAGTCTAGATGCTCTTTCTATGTTAAAAATAATCAAGCTTTCAGTATCAGTGAGGTATTTAAAACAAAGTCAAAGGAAGCACAGAGATGCAAGTCATGACTATATTTGTGGGGGGGAAAACTACTTTATACACCCTATCAAGACAATTCATTCAGGCTGCCTGAGAGTGACAGAAAGTCATTTTTCAAGCAGATAACAGGAAAGCAAAGAGAACGCAGAGTTGCTCTCTTTTTACCCTTTTGGGCTTTCAAACTCTGTCTTTTCGTGCATCACGCTGGATTTGGAAATGATCAAATTCTTGTGGAAATTTCATAGCTAGGGTAACGATCTACTTATTGGTAGTCAAGTTAGCCATACTTATCAGGGATATTCAACTTGTTGGATTGTCTCTGTCTGTTATTGTGGAGTGTGTGGCGTCCCCAAACAAGAAGGTGTAGCAAATCAGAAAGTGAAGTGATGGAAACACGGAGGGGAATTGTCAACACAAAAGACAAAAAATAGCCAAGGTGCACCAGAAAGTATTTTCTACAGAAATTATAAATATTTTTCTATGTTTTTTTTCTATTAAACTCAGAAGCAATGGTGATAGTCCACAAATTATTGCCATTGCTTCGTTCCAGTTTGTTTACTACGCACTTTTGGACTTGAGAGGGTTTTGTTTTGACATTTCCAGCCTGACATCTGAATGTTAGTGAGTGAAATCAGTTTGAATATGATGCGTTTCTCCTGCCATGTGAATCGACACCACCAATCTTCTTCATTCAACAACCTTGAATCAAGAAGATTCAAAGTTGTTCAGTATCATTGAGGTCATTTTACAGGAAACTATTTTCTCCATCATGTAAAGACATGTCTGTGGTTCATTAAGAGTGTGAGAGAGAGCGCAAGACTTAAAGCAGCTAACAGGAAGACTGACAATGTTACCATGTATTTGCTCTGTTTTATCCTTTTGAGCTTGCGCTCTCTGCCATGGCCCATCTCCCATCATGTACTAGATTTGGAAACGGCAGCAGCCTTTTGGAAAACAGAGCTAAGGTAAGAATCTAAATTTTTCTTGTAAATACACCCAGACAGTTGTTCAAATAATGCAAGCAGTGCTTACTCCCCCCCTAATTGGTAATATCAGACATAGAAGACAATTTAAAGTCACTGTAAAATCTTGGCATTACAGTGACTGCTGTCTAGTGCTCAGACAGCAGGAAAGACAAGGACATAACTGTAAATGGCTGATAAGGGCTGAATTTTCTAATCTGTGACAGTAGAAAGTGGGAACTGGGGAGAAAACACCCAGACTGCCAAAGTGGCATATCCACTCATGTTTAAAATGTTACATGTATGCGTCAGAACAATATGGAAAATTCATCAGTAATCCTTAGTAGGTCACAACAGAATTAAAAGACTTCAAAGCTGGATTAGAGTGAGTGGCCATACCAATTCCACACAGGCTAACTTATTACCGAGTATTAACACTGTATGTCAAACAAGGAGCTAATCGTGGCTTTAGTTTGAAAATATCATTTGACCTTTTGAGGAGGTCTCAGAATTAATTTTATGCTCCACAGATATCTAATTTTATGCTTTTACGGGCTTACACCAGTGCAGGATAATGGAAATGTCCTGATATTTTTTCTTCACTTGGGAAACTGTTGAGCCTGCTGTGCTGCCGAGTGTTCAGTGTTAAATTCTTGCTTCTGTTTAATTTCATGGCCCTGTGTAGAAGATGCTGGTGTACACGAACCGACGGGCTGACAGTGAAATGCGGTACGGAATGAGGAACCTTTCTGCTTTGTTTCAGCAAACCAGGAACGCTAATGAATTCCCACTTCAACCAGCGTGCTTGGCTAGCACCTTCTCCCCGCTCCACCACTCACTTTTTACCTGCCGCAACTTTCGCAAATGAAAAGTGAGAAATGGGCCAATTTACAGCTAAGGGCTGTTTCTTCCTAAGAGACAGAGACGTAGAGATGGAGAACAGAGGATGTGCAAAGGCAGATGAGGGTTTGAATTTCAGCAGAGAGTAAAGAAGGGGGGAAAAAAAGATGACGGGGGAAGCGTGATGTTGGCGCCAATATGAGTGTCATCTCTGAAGATGGAAAGAAGTGCTTGAATTGCATTTTTGGCCTTTCACTTCTCTTATACAAAGAGACTGCATCGAGGAGCAGCTCTTGATCTTTCCAATCAGCCTGCATGACAAGAGCTGCTCAGATATTCAACAAGCAGAAACAAAAGGGCACGTCAGCATGAAGAAGTTTGCTTCATTCCGGGAAGTTTGGAACAAAGATAGAAGGGATTTGGAAAGAAGCCAGAAGAATAAGGCCAGTGGAAAGCCGGGCGACAGTAAAAAGTAACAGAGGGTTACCATCTGTTCATAATTACGATTCAAGTCCTTTCTCTAACTAAAATGGTCTGGAGTTTGTGGTTTCTTAGGGTAATAACATGGCTCAGTTACAAGATGTAGCAACAGTTGACTTGTCTGTCCAGGATAATTAAAGCATAGAGTAAAGGTTATTTACATATGCACAGTGAGTAAGACTGCTGTCTATAGTCAGATGATTTTTAGCTCAATTGGTCTAATCTGTGTACAACCAGATACAAATTAAAAATACAATCTTTTTCCGATTGGTAAGCACACTGTACAGCATATAATATGCAATTGACATTACATTGCACTAACACTAATCTTCAGTGCGGAAGTCGTTACTGGTGGAAGCTTTTTTCAGCATCAGAGAAATGATTAAAATGACGTCAGAGTAGCACAGAACCATGCGAAGCTTGGTGAAAGGTACTTGTTCATTTTGTAACATTGCGACTTTAAGAAATAAGGTGAGAAGCTTGGTCATACAGGAGGGACTCAGAGTAGAGCCACTGCTTCTCCACATCGACCAGAGCCAGTAGAAGTGACTCGGACATCTGGCTAGAACGTCACCACAACAGGGATACACACAATTTTATTTTTTACAATTTTTTGGCGCCAGTGACCTTTCGTGAACTGTGATTTGACAGGAAAGAGGGTGGACAGAGAAGGGGAAGACATGCAACGATTGTCCTGAGACCAGGAGTCAAACTCAGGAAAACTGCTTCAGCAAATACAGCCTCTGCACATGGTGTGTCCACTCTCCCAACTGAGCAACCCAACACTGTTTGTGCTCCCGGGAATTTTATGTTTATACCATTGTAAGTCAACTCAAGACAATAAGGTGTATAAAATGTGAACTCTGTGATCGTTTCGTCTTTCTTTATATGTAAAACCTGTTTCACAGCTACTCATCTCTCACATACATGACACTGTCTCTGCTCCTATTATAAATAATTAATGAACGTTCACAGTAAGAAGGCAGGATAAAAATAAAGGAAGTTGGAATCAGCCAAAATTAGTAAAGACGCAAGTTTTTCTAAATCCGGTTATGGAAACCGGCCATAATCAAACTCTGATTGTTGCATGCAAGCACCAAAACACCTACAGAAGGAAATCATATGAAACACTATTTTCAGCACATTTAACAAACACTTGAGAAATTTTACGGCAGCAGATGAAATAAGCCACAAAACACAGATAAAACTCCTCGACTGCCCCTAATGTTCCATCTGTTAACTCTGGCACAGCTTTGTGACGATGATGGGACCAGGAGGAGGAGGAAGGTGTGCATGAACGCCTCATGGGAACAGTTACATTTCATTTAATAGGAACTGGAAAACCACCATCTGTAATTAGATTACACAAAGATAGATGGAACAAAAAAAAAATCTTTGGTTAATTATCTCAAGCCATATTCTAATCAGCTTTCAAGACAGCCTGTCATCTCAAGAAGCTCCGATTAAAATCCGATCGCAAATCCCCCAGGATTCACAACCACACAAGCCGAGAAAAGAAACAGACCCTCCAACAGGACCGCTTGACCCTAATTTCCTAAACAGGGCACTCCTTAGAGATGCTGTCTGATTGCAACAACTTGGCATGTGAATGGCAGGAGGAGGTGTGGAAAAATATCCTGTGCGAGGTTGTTTTGAGAAAGTCTGGGAGGAACGGGTCCAGCACTGGTGCGACAATTTCCGTCACTACAGGAAACGGGGACAGGGAACCGACTGGAGCTCTTTTTATGGGAACTGGGACAAGTGGCTGTGATAGCAGTCAAAGAGGTGTCGCAGAAGGAGAATAGTCTGCCACATTCACGGCTCTATTATCTGTCAAGCCGCCAGTCCATCTGTCTGTTTGCCACACATGGCTCAGAAGATTAACAAACTACATTTTCAATGGAACATTTTTGTTGTGTGTGCAGAGCACAGAAGCAGTGCCCCCAAAATGGTGTAGACAATTTCTGCTATTGTTCAACTTTTTTTTTTCTTGTGGAATAACAAGAGCATCATCAAACACTGTATAGATTTGTCTGGAACTCTGATAAAAAATGCATGACAAATGCAAACTCAGTTTTATTTTCCTCAACAAAACAGTGGGAAAAAAGGGTCGTCATCGATGCATCTGCTATTTGCTATTTTTGCTTTATAAAGGGATGAATACGGATTGGGTCAGACCACAGTGGTAGACGTGTAAAGATTTATTACTAAGAAACACATTTATCAATAGGATAGATTCAGGACTGTGACGTTTGGGCTGAGAACAAAGCTGTGTAGTTTATGTTTTGAGGATTTCAATGAAGTAATCATTATATTTACTTAAAATTGCTTAATATGTTTAAAATGTCTTGACATTTTCCATGTAAAATTTCTGGGAGAGAATGCTCATGTTCACAACAAAATCACTTTTCTGAACTGAGCAGGCTTTAAATATGGATTCCCAAAACACCTGTAAGGTTTTTAAGGACAAAAAGTGCCTAAAATATAAGGTTTTTTGTCCTACAAGGTTTTTTTGTCAATGCATTTAGAAAAGAAAGAACAGATGGGAAATAGGTAGGAGACAAGGAAGGAATTAAGGACAAAAACAAGACAGAAAAAATGGTAAACAAGAATAACAGGACAGAAGAGGAATAGAGGCACTTAGGAAAAAAGGCACTAAGAAGAAAGGAAGGAAAGAACCTAGGCCATAGAAGAAGGAGGATAAGATATAAGGCATTAAAGAAACAGAAAGTAAGAAGAAAGGACATGACGTAGGTAAAGTGGGAAGGCAGTGAGCTCACAAGAAAGAAGTGAAAGAAGAAGAGATGGCAGAGAAGACAGAGACAAGGGAGCAAACAAGGAAAGAATAATAGGAAAAAGGAAAGTTGGACAGGAATAGAACGATGTAATAAGTTGGAAACACAAAGGACAGAAAGAAGTACTTGTACAAGTTAGGAAGGGATGACATGAGGGAGCACAGAATGATGGCAGAAGAAAAAGAATTTGAAGAACAAAAGACGGAGACAAAAGGAAGGAGGGCAAAAGAAAGGAAGGACAAAAGGAGAGAAAAAGATAGGAAGGAAAGGACAACAGAAGTAGGGATATAATGAAGGATCTAAGGACACAACATTTAGACAATGGAAGTTGGAATAAAGTCTAAAAATATAAATATTTTTCCATATTCTTATTTTCACCTTCCCGGAAAAAAATGTCCATATTATCCAAATGAGCTTAATTTATAAAAGGCTATGGATTAAAACATCTTATTGTACTTTATGAGAAACATTTTTTTTGAGTTGGTGATATTCAGAGTTCTTTAACTATTACATTAATGTCTGGAATAGACTGGTAATCATGCGGCTGGGAGTTATGTCTGCAGTCATACTGCACATCTCTATTAACCGATATGACTGTAGGAACATGTTTATATCGCTTTGAAAAGTCAGTATGACTAGAAAATAACTTGATTCAGTTCATTTCATTTTTTTCAGATATCTGGTAAGATCCCAATCATGGCTTCATTCCTATGTAGAATTAAATATGGCTATTTTGAAAACCTTAGCAGTGTTTGTATGGAAGCTAGACGTTTGTTGCCTTTTTATATATGTTTTTTTTTTCATTTAAATATGAAACAAAAACAGCAATGGGAATTCAACTCCAGTGCCTAAAGACCCACTTCAAAAGATTAAATGGCAGAAGAAAAAAAAAACTCCAGCATTGTGAAGAGGCTGGAAGTCAACAAGACTTTAACAGCTTTAAATTGTTCCTTCAGGACTGCGAACACACCGACACACAGAGGCATGCTTTAATTTTGAATACCTGCTTGCTCAACCACAGAGTACAACCAGCACAACAGCTTTTCTTTCTCCATCAAACAACATCGGGCTGCCGTTTCCCCGAGAGTTGCACGCAGCCAACCCTTCTCCCAAGAGCGTGCCCATGTGCCATCACAGCAGCCAGCACCTGCTCCGCCTGGGGCCCAGCTCTGTTAGCTCGGAGCAGCAACACAATCCATGCATGGAGTAATGAGGGAACTGGGTGGCAGAAGCTGAGGAAATAGATCTGACGCCGTTAAGTGTCAACAGCTTAGCTCGAACCAGCACCGGTTATGCTGCAGAGCACTTGAGGAGGTCATATGAATTTCATGATCACCATTGAGCTTGTGTGCTTTGCAATGCTATAAATATTACGCCGTCCCAGTTGTCTGAAAGAAAATGAAACCCAATACTTCAAGGTAGGAAGTTGTTGTGGAAGTTCAGCTGCACTGCTTAAAGGATTGGATGAAGGCATGTATGTTCAGGCTGAGACAGCTGGTCAGAGCCTGATAGACACTCACAGTCATGTTCATGGAGAGAACCAGGCGTGGAGAATCTCACATGTCCACATGCCAGCCAGCATAGCTGTGTTACAATGATGTCTCCGGGGCACTGCTGGAAAACCTGTGCAGCTCAGCAGCTACAAACCAGAAACATTCTGTCTGCATAAAATACAACATGTCCAAGTTTCAGTTTGCTGGTTCAGTACTCTCGGATCTGAACTGAACCAGAACTTGATCCCATACTTGATAGTACAACTACATTCTATTATTATAGAGGAAACAGCCTTTTCAGCAACTCAATAAGATAACATAGTTCAGAGAAAGACAAAGAAGATAAAGCTAAAGTCTATTGCCCAGTACAAAAAAAGCGAGGATAATTTCACAACATTGCTGCAGGACAACGGCAACATTCTGCCAAATTGTTCTAAGGAGAGATTATGTACCGGCCTTTTTTTATACTTGTCTTTGAAGCTGAAACAATATCATATATTGATTTTGTTTTTACATTTTGTTAAATTGGGGACCTACATTTCCGTATTTGGTACATTTTCAGCTGGTGCAGTTCACTTTCACACTGCATTGTGTCAAACGAACCAAACTCTTTCATCAAACTGTTCACCTTCACATCTTCACTTCAACTGAATCAAGACCTTGGTTTTAAGGTGGAGCCGAGTTCACTTCTTTATTTTGCATCAGATCTTGATTGCACATCAAACAAACCAGACTCCCTAGACAAACTAAAGTTCAATTAAAGAGAACTACTCAGGGCTGGTGTGAATGGACCCTCAGAGATAACACAAGGGCCACTTCTGATTAATAGGGCCACTTACTAATAACCGTTTAGGTGAACTTTATCAACGATGGGATATACTCATTTAAATAATCTTATTAAAATATTAATGATTCTTGTATTTAAGATGGAAGAAAATGTCAGCTTTCCACTGTATTTTATGCTGATGCTCAGACATTTTAATGCAAGCATCATCCGTCACAGTGGCTAGTAGAAAACTTCAATTAAAGGCTTTGTGTTGTACTTGTCTGGATGGCTCTTGTAACATTCTTTAACCTCTAACTGCAAAGAGAGGATGGAGCATTAAAATTTCCCAGAGCCAACTGGAGAACTCTCTACATGCTCTAATGTGACCTCTGACCCCACTCACAGCAATATAGATCAAGATAAGAGTGGTGGAGGAGGGAAGAGGGCTGGGTGATGGACAGAAGAGGAAGTGTTTCACTATCACTGACTGCTTCCATCAATTATGTTCAACCTGACACTACAATAGAAATGACTTCATGGGATAAAACAGCAATTCAAGAAAAAAAAAGGGACAATTTTAAACATATTAGAGGATGCATGTTTAAGCACAATGAGCCAAAACGTGCTCTGCAGCAGGGAACATGGTTGGTTTGAACTGAGGGGCCACAGTAATGCTGATCTCTGTTATCCTACAGAACAAATATTGGTTAAATATATAAAATCTATGAGGCATGCAATCTGTGAATGAGAGATGTGGGGGGTGGACCACAGCGGTTTGTGGTGCAGTTCTCATTATTGAATCCATCTAAGTGTGCCTGTCAGTCACCACTTGTCTGTCTGACTTGTCAAGTATGATGAAATCATGAATCTCCCCCAGGAAACAAGCCCACTGTGGATAAGAAAACACTCCTGGTGGGCACCGCGCAGCAGCTATAAACATATGGATACCATAAACATCACAAAATATGCCTGATATAAATTCACCCCATCTCACAAGTCCATAGTTGTACTCTGGGATGCTTCTAATTCCTTTCTGCTGGATTTTACAGCAAGCAGTTTTCGACTCACATCATGTCCAGCGTGGCAAAAAAAAAAAACTGAAGCGAAACAGAGCCAGCTGGGCCACAGCGAAATTGAGAATGACTAAAACAATCTGTTCCATGTTCCAGGGACCTCAGCATTTGCTACTGAGCATCTCTGTAGGCAGAGCCATGCAAACACAAATACTGGATACTGGAGGATACTATATCGATACTAAATTGATACTATATCGATTTCGATCATATTCTTGAATAATACTTATTGTAGATTTGATGAAACCAGCAACTGAGTAAACAGCAAACATAACCCCCAATAATACTTTCAGTGCTGGGGATTAACAAATATCATGTAGAGCAGAAGTCTTGACATCAAAACCTCAAGCGCTGATGTTCTGCAGATGTTCTGATGTTCGGGTCTGCTTCAACACACCCAAGTCACATAATGAGGTCGTTACCACGACTCTGGCGAACCTGACTGCATACTCAGGAATAGCTCATTTGATTCAGGTGTGTTGGAACAGGGACACATCTAAACGCTGCAGGACATCGGCCCTTGAGGTCTGGATTTGAGGACCTCTGATGTCGAGTTTCTGTTATCACAAAAAAAATTTATTCTTACAATGATTTAATGAAAATTCACTATAGCAATAAACGTACAATGATTGGTCATCCCAATTAGATGGTCAGGCAATCCTTTTATATGAAAAGTACACTAACCTGATCCTGTCGCATCAGAAAACTGTGTATTCCAAACTCTTGATCCCAACACACACAGCCTATGCAGAAAGGAGTGGAAAGTGACACTGTACTTCTAAGACATGACATGACTTGATTTTCATTGCTCCATATTTAAACCTTGTTAATGTGCTTTTCTATATATTTATCGCAAGACAGCAAAAAAGAGCAACATCATCTTAATGTAAGAAGATGCCACACTTAATGTAGCCATGCGTTAATGTTTGTTCAATAATCATAAATAATTTCCTCCAGGACAAGACGCTGACCACTTGGGTGTCCCATCTGAGCATCAATCCATGGAAAGGAACAGTCAGTCCTGGCAACAGCTATCTATGGACACACTTCTGAAAAATTGATCCTTCAAAGAAGGGCTTTTGAATCCCATCTCTGACAAAAGAATAGATAGCATTAGTGGGATTTGGAAGCATCAGAATAAGGCGGGGGGGTATTAGTGGTGCTCTTCACGACTCCACCCAGGCTGGATCAGAGTCAGTCTTCAGAGCACACTAGAAATGAGCGTCTGTCACAAAACGCTCTGGCCTTGGCTGGGGAAACAGCTGCTGGGCCAGAACTGATACAACGTCTGGGCCACTGGAAACAGTCCAGTGTGGAGTTACACAGGAATGTAGGAACTGCGGTTTTGGCAGCTGTACGCTGATAAATGTTGTGAAACAAGGAAAAGTATGCATGTTTTTCAGACCATATGCTGAAGAGATGTGGCTTTATTGCCGCTGGCAGTCCTCATTCCAAACATACTATATCCATCTTCAGTCTGAAACACTGCTTCTCCTGGCTGTATGGAAGACTGAGTACATAATACAGAAGCTTAACCAGAAAAAAAGAACAGTGCTTAAATCTTAAAGACGACTTTTCCACCTCGTGGAACAAGGAAATGTGTTCCAATTCATGTGGTCCGTCAAGTCAAGTTTGCTATACTCAATCCAGAAACACCTAAGGGCCGGCCCCTCCCAAGCCTCAGGAGAAGCTGACCATACCTCTGGAACAGTGACCTCAATAAACTCCAGCTCGGGTTCATTTGCTGAAAGAAAAGCACTCAGAGGAAAAGGAAATAAGTAGCAAATAAAAAATCTGAGCATATAGGCCTGGTGGAAAACATTACAAAGAAACAACTATGCGCATAAATCAATTTTTGTATTTATCTTCTTTCCAAAAATCCATTTCAACATGTACAGTGCCAGCACCAAAAATAAGGATAAATGAGCACAGAATGGCCTCGTCACTACAGTCTCTCCTGCTGTATTTTGGCAGCGGGCTCCCAAGTTCTTTGGTGGGCATATGACTGAATGTGAATTCTGCAGGCTACTACATTACGGAGAGAGAGAGGGAAGCCTGGCTTTACAGGACGCTCTTCTTTTTGTCCTACATCCTTGTCCAGCTTTCCCAAAGGAAGCCAATGGCGTGGTATTAACAGTACAGCACATAATTTTTTTGCTGAATTGCTGAGTTAATGTTCCCCATGCGACAAACCCCACCCTACCTCACTGCCCTCTTTACCTGACCCAATCCTCCACCCTCCCACCACCCTACCTTTGCATGCCCAGAGAAAGTGGCCCAGGGGGCCGGCTACGCGTCCACATCCCGTTCCACTTGGCACGCTGGGCCGTAAATACTGTGCAGCATCAGGAACAGCAGGTGCTATCACTCCACATCATTAATTATCCCGGCTGCATTCCTCTAGGGTCTCTCACTCCTGAAATCCAAATCTCTATCACCTGCACCATCTTATTCCCTGAGCCTCAAACACTTCTCCATTTTCCCTTACTAGAAGTCCAACCATCTCAAATTCTATCAGTCTCTCCAGCTTTACAGAAATCCCATTTCTTCTCTGCAATATCCAACTAACTAACTCCCCATTTCCTGCAATCCTACAATCTAGCCCCCATTAATTTGTTACCCGACACATCTCACTCTTTGGACAGAACTCTCTTAGCTTCCCATTGGTTTGTCCTCCCTCCCTCAGGGGACAGCTTTGCCAGCATTCTCCTTTCCTCAGATGTGTTTCCTCCAGAAACGCACTTCACAGTCAGCTCTCTCTTCCTGTTGTAAATGCATGCCAAAACCTGTTGTGCTGCTGCTAGCAATAAGACGTCACAGGGGCTGATGGAGCACCGGAGGTAGTGATAACCCCCCTTCATAGTAAAACAATAAGGAAAAAAAATCAAAGAGAAGCAGCGTTAAAAAAAAAAAATCCCTAAGGTAATATGCCAATGAACGCTCTCAGAGATATAAGTATGCAACCACTGATGGTTAAAACATTCCCAGAAAGTCTGGCTAGAAAAACTCGAGTTGTCCATCCTGTTTCTCTCAGGTGAGAAGATGCTATGTCAACTGTGTGCAGCCCACAAAAACATCTGGTATGACCACAAAAAAAAGCAAACTTTCTTTTGAGTGGCTTGCATGGAACCCCAAAGTGAAGACAGAGTCTGAATTTGTAATATGAGATCTCTCCATACATAAATGGCTTTTTAGCAATTTGCCTCATCATAGCATTGAGGTAAGGATTTGAAAACACGGTAAACCTCAATCTTAAGATTTCAAACAGCAGAGAAAAAGCAGCTTGCAATGATTTCCAGTGACAAAATGAAAACACACGAAGCCAGAAATTAAACTTTAGTCAGGACAAGGTATTTTCTATTGCAACTTAAGTGTATGTATTTACACAAGTAAATACATACTTAAGTGTCCTAATAACAAATACAATGCTTTGAAAAAGTATGCAAACCTCTTCCAATAATTTCCATTTTATGTTGTTACAACAACAAGCTTCAAAGTATTTCATTAAGGTATTATCCAACAGTTCAGTACTGATCATTGAAGTGGACAAAAAAGAATGTTTAAAAAGTTTAAAACCTTAACCTAAAAAAACATTAAAATGTGTGACATGAGTTGGTATTTGATGAGACATACAAGGAGAGAGATAATCTGAGAATCAACTCAGAGGCTCAAAATTGCAGTCTTATGTTGTGGAAAGCTAACACATCACTCCTGAACGTGCCATTCCTACAGCAGGAAATGGTGGTGGTAGCATCATGCATCGGAAGGGGGGTTATTACAGCCAGAGTTACAATTCTCATGGTCTGGTGTCCTCCATGTTTTAGATGTGCCTGATTTCATTGGTTGAATTAGCTTCTAAGCATGTTATTAAGTCCTACAAAAGACTGCAAACAACTCATTCAATGTGTGTGGAGCCATGGAAACATCTAAAACATCCAGAACACCGGTTCTTGAGGACTGACTTTCGACATCACTGGTTTGGATGAAAGCATATTTAAGTCTTAGAATGCCCTAGTCAATGCACAGACCTAAATCCAATTTGACTAAGTTTGCATTACATTTGCAAGGAAAGATGGTTAAAGGTAGATGTGAACAGCTAATGGAAAAATAATCAAAGATCTGTTCCTGTAATAGTAAAGAGAAGTGGTTCAACAAGGCATTGAGTTAGGAGTAGAATAAAGGAGTAGATAAAAATGCAGGGCACACTTGCAGATTTTGATTAGCAAAAAATTTTAAAAGTTATATGTCCTTTTTGTTCCCCTGAACAATTACACATTACGTTTTGCTGGTTCATCATAAGTTCCAGTGAAATTCATGGACATTTGTAGCTGTAATGTGACAAAATGTGAAGGACACTTGAATGCTTTTGCAAAGCAATGCACACCTCTTAAACAGAACAGTTTAAGTGAGCTGTACATAGCTCAAAAACAGAAACACTGAGCATAATCTCTCCCTAACCTCTGTCTATGGCAATAGCACACAGCCTCTCTTCTAGTTTTACCCCCAGAAACTGCCTTTCTTGGTAATCTCAGCTGCTTAGAATTTATTGAAAAGTGTGTAAATCATACACTTTAATTCTTGTTCTACTTCCAGAACAGACAAGGCTTCTGCCAGCAGCATTAGCAGAATTGCTCTCATCTGTTTGACGTTCGACAATTGGAATTTTGACTCATTTGTGTAATCCATTATGAGGAGGTGGACTGGACACTCAGGCTGAATCAATATGATTCTCCAACACCTCCTATCGATTCAGACCAGTCTACAAGTGCAGTGTGGAGACATATTAAAAAGCTAATAAAGAAGAAGTAACAATAGGGAAAAAAAAAAAAAAATCAAAGATCTTTTGTGAATTGTTATTTTGTGCATTTTGCTGGAGCCCAGGGCTTTAAAAGAATAGCTTATTTGGATTTTGAACACAATGGGTATTTTTCTTTTTAATTCAGTCTTGAGGAAAATGTTTCTATTCAGCATCCATGGCTATGAACAAGTTATAGCCCTGGACGCTATATCTGACATCTTAGTCACATCTGACTAAGTGACAAGGTCAGATGTACACAAAAATGCATGCAAACATGATTTGCAAGGCAAACTATTTCAAATATTGAATGTTGCCTGGCCATGTTTTTGTATTTGTGCTTATACATATAGCAGCATTGGGTTAATATGTGACTATTACACAGAAGTGCACTGCAGGTCTCATTTTCCTCAGACAAGGTCAATGTTAATGATGCAACAATAAGAAAATGATTGGAGAAAAAGGAAATCTATCGGAGTTTCATCATAGAAAAAAATAAAACATTGCTAACCACAAATAGCACAAAGGTCCATCTCACATTTGCCAAAGAAACCTTAATAACCCCAAATACTTTGGAGAAAACAATTTGTGGACTGACAAGACAAAGGTTTAACTTTTTGGAAGGAATTCATCCTGTTGCATTTGGATGCAAACCAACAAAGAGTTTCACAAAAATGAACATCACTCATTTAAACCCAGTGACGGTAGAGTGATGATCTGGAGCAACAGGGCTTCAAGATCTGGATAAATTGCAATAATTGGCTCCCTCTACCTAAGGAAAATATCCAGCCAGCAGTTTGTTGAATTAAGCTGAAGAACCTTTGAGTTAAGCAGCAAGAGAATGATCTGAAGCAAATTAGTAGATCTGACCTCTCAACGACTCAAAAAAAAAAAGAAAAAAAAGCTTTTGTAGTGGTCCAGTCAAAGTCCAGAATTAAATCTGACTGAGAAGCTGAAACATGACCTACAACAGTGACCTACAATAGTTCACTCTTGCCTGAAAACCCTTTAACTTGATTAATCTCTAACCATAGGGGCTAAGTTGGTTTGGGTTGTGTTTCTCACCTTAATAAATTAAATTCTTATTTGAAATCCTCATATGAATCTGCTTTATACTTACACCAGATAAATTTGTTTGGCATTAAATGTGTTTGATGCGAAACATTTAAATGCAACAAATAAACAAAAACAGAACTAAAAAAAATCTGCGATACATTTTCACCGTCCTGTCCCTGCCTAGACGATAGCCACCAATATGTGCATTCTGATAAGCTCTATTCAGCTCTATATCAGAAATGCTCTGTGGATAAAACACTGTGTTACTTTCAAGATATTTTCAAGTTGAGCACACTGCAGCGAGGCTTTAAAAAACACCCCAGCTCCTGCAGCGAGGAAAGGCATTTAGCCCTCAAAGGGGGGTCTCATGGATGACTCTGGAAGAGCACAGCTGGAGAAATTATTAAGACATGCTCACAGTTATACTTTCTCTGTTGATAATGTGGCATGGAGAAGCTTGGTTTCTAATAGCTGACTTTTATCTCATCTCTTAGGATCAGATTATGTGCGTTAATAACGCTTGATGTTGAACATGCAATGTAAAGAGATTATTTCGGGAAACAGCTGCGTACTGTAGTTCAAGTCACTGCTCTGTTTCTGTAATAAGTTAATAGTGGTCTGTTTTTCCTGTCCCACACTTAAAAAAAAAAAAAAAGTCAGACCATCACCATCATGCTACTGTTAAGCAGTAAAAGAGAAAAGAAAAACTGGGCCACAAAGAAAAAGTCCTGCCAGTGTTTATACTTGGTGCTTAACACAGAGCTTGGTAACAAGAGGAGTTACAATAATACATAAACGGGCTGACAAATGAACAAAAGGAGTCACTCATGCATGTATTTTTTTCCTCTCTTGTGACCAGTTTAGTACTTCCTCCCTTTTAAGCTGAGGACTATTCCTTGTCAGGCAGGTGCCCCCTAGTGGTAGAAAGGCAGAACATAAGCATTTTTGTGCTACTATTTTTTTTTCTCCCTTTACAGACCCCAGATGATTTTCAAATATTTTCCATGCTGTAATACTCTAGGGCTTTTTTTAAAAAAAGAAAATCGAGAAACAGAAGACAGCAAAAACAAGAAGACTTGAAAGGGGAAAAAAGCCAAACCATAGGTAACAGTGAGAGCAATGCACGCAATAATAATAAGCTGTCTAGGAAATAAAATAAAGAGAGGGTGTCAGCTCGTTGTAAAACTTTTAGGTGTGAAAATGGTGGGACTTCTTTAGCTGATTTGCCTTCGTTGCTAAAGTTATTCTTCAATTTGGACATTGGTTTCCACAGTGTAGGCTGTGTGCCAACAGTGCCACAAGCTCCCTTCCAAACGCATTAATCACTGATGGCTTGATTAGCACAGATTAGACTGGCTCTCTGGTGATAAACAGAAGTGCAGGACAGACAAAACATTTACGTACAGGTCAGAGTGTAAAGGGCGAACACATTAAATAATACAGGATCATCAATTTCAAACCACATGTTATGAGCAATTAATCTTAGGTATCACATTAGGCGAAGAGAAAAAGCATTTCACTCCTGTGGCAACACTAATTCACACTAATTAGCTTACAAAATGTTAAACTGAAACTTATTCTACAAACTGCTTTCCATATAGTGAGGAGTTTAAAACAGCAGAGCTCTGGTTTCTGCTCTGATCCGTCTTTCCAACTTGTGATTAACCTGAGGAAGATTATCTACGACCAGAACTAGAAACAGCATCACTCACCTTCTTCCGGGGCTGCCATTTCATCATATTTGTAAACCAAAATGGAACAGCATTAAGATATTAGGCTGTGTGAGAACGGAATGTAGACTCAAAGAAATCCAGAGCACAAGTCATGCTGCCGCTCTACTTCCCTCGATTTTGCAGCAAATTTTTCCCAAGAAGTGGTGCATGATGGTGTGCGATCGAGTCTCAGCTTTGCGGCAGTTTTCTCTCTTTTTTTTTTCTTTCTTCTTCTTCTTTTATTTCATGTTGGGCAAATCATACCTCGGGTTACATCCACACTTGAGGAAATGTAAATCACAGACCCGGTTAGTGTAGACTGGTAATATTTAGGTGAAAGGTTCCTACGCGTAAATCCAAAGTGGAGCGGCGCGTTAAACCCACTCCCCTCCTCAGCCGCGCTCGGCGCCTCTAGAACCGTTCCAGACGGTGTGTAGAGAGTGATTATTCTTCAACTTTTCAAAACGAGGCTGTTCCTTCAAACTAGGCTGCACAGTCAGTCCTACGCCGCTCGCATAAAGTGGAAAACGATAGGAAGACGACACGCGTGCGTAAAATGGAAAAATATTCATCACAGTGATCAAATTCCGTTCCCCCGCCGGCTGTAGATGCACACTTTTGGAAGAAGTGGAGGAAGAATTAAAACTGAGCCCAGTGGAGACAGGCGGTAAGATTCACGGGAAGGAGATTGTACAGCCTCACACACGAGAAGAAGAAAAAAAATCCCTGGAATTTCTGTGAGGCTGTACTGGAAGAAAACCCTGGATCCTGCAACAGTAACAAATTGGAACTACAGCTATTTGGTGACTTCCTCCCCTGCGCTCCTCCAGCCTTGCAGTTTACAGACTTTGAGCAGAGGAGCCGAGCTGTGGAGATGGAAGGAAGCAGGGTCATAGCGCCGACGGCATCCCAAGTTGCCAAAAAGTGCGCCTTACGTTTACGCAATGTGCTGATGGAGCCGCCCAGGCTGGAGACTGGCTGTGAATTACAGCAGACTGACATAAGAATGGTGTGTAGATGCGTATAATGTCATAAAATAACCTCAGGTTAAAACTTGGTTTAGTCCAGTTGGAGTTAGTTCTATGTGCCTTTAAATGAACACATTAAATCCACAAGGCATTTATGGTATTGGACCGAGGTTTACAAATATACTCATCATTGGAATAAATCGACTTTGATAAAACGAGAGCTGAAGTATCCTCTACGTAAATAAAATACTTAAAAGTGTCTTTAAGACCAAGAAGATGTTTGCTGACTTTTCTAAAAAAAAAAAATAAATAAATAAAAAAAAAAAATATATATATATATATATATATATATATATATATATAAAGGCCCATCTCACTCTGCCAATATTTTTTATTTCCATCAAGCAACCTAATGCGTTAAAACGCATTAGGTTCAGATCAAATCCATTCGTACTTGGTACATATCCTCAGGCAGTGGGAGCCCTGAACACTCATAAACCCTCATTACCTGCTTTCCTTAGCAAGCTTGATCTTATTTAGGGTCTTTATTGATGCCTATTTTATCCATTTATTCATTTATGTAATTGGGGTTTTTTTTTAGAACATTTTTTTGTCTGTATTAATTATCTTGTCCCTTTTGAGCTCCATGTCAAGCTAAATTGCAGGAGATATTTATCACATTTACCAATAAATGAATTGACTTGACTTTTTTTTGTCATCAATGAACCACTTGCAAATTTTTTGGCCTAATATTTGGCTATTTTTGATATTAGTCTTGATACAGAGATTATAGAAAAATGCCAACGTTCATAAATTTAAAGGTTGAAAACAGGTTGCATTTCACTACTTTAATGTTCATCTGTTTTACATATCCTACCCACTTGTGTCCAAATTTTAACCCGATTCAAACTGCAACCTTCAGAGAAAATTAATCTGGTTTGGATGTTCAACCCAGAAACCACCAAGGCTGATGGTGATCTTAAACTGAAAAATACTCAAACCCTACTGTCACAGCATGCAGCAAAGTCAGTTGAACTTTCTTTGCAAAATGATGTTGAGTGTTATGAAAGACACTTCTATTTAAAATGTATTATCATTGAAAATTAAGATAAACTTGTGCAATTCTGACCAAGAAGGAAACCTAAAGGTACAGCCGAGTCACTGTGGATTAGAGAAAATTCATAACAATCCAAAGTTCTGCACTATTCATATTTTAAACACTACTTGAGATTTTCAAGTGATGCTTAAAATAAGAATCTCAAGTTAAGATGTTATATATTTATATTTATTATAAATAAAATTAAAAACCCTCAAAATGTGGCATTCAGGATAACGATTAGTGTATGTAAGCTACTCTCTTCTTACCACTATAGTCAACTGAAAAATCCCTAGTAATGGTTGAACATTCATTCTGCTTTATCCATAATTTTATATTAGAAATATCAACAATATTTCTAAAGAGGAACCCTTTTAGTAGTCTGCTGTTTTTTCTACAGTCCACATTTTTACAAGTACTTCATTGGATAAGTCAATTATAGTATCTTCCTTCTATAAAGGTAAACCTGATGGAGTATTGTTGCTGTTGCTAGTAGCTTTGAGTTTCTGTTTCATGTGGAGGTTCATGAGTTGGACGATCAGAGTCAAAAAAAAAAAAAAACAAGCAGACAAATGTAGAAGTGAAATCTGCTCAATATGCTGCAATGTCCATTTCCAGTTTAAGTAACTTGAAATATATACACAGTGCTGCACTCCCATGCTGCACTGCAACACTGCCATCGTCTCTATCAATGGAAGCTACTGCCCTTGGTTACTTTTTGTGAAAACTGATTGAATTCATGCACAAAAAGCACAACTCACACAAGAGGGAGAACCTTGGATGCTGAAGACATGTATAAAAAAACAAAACAAAAAAAAAAACATGCAGAGTTTTTTTTTTCTGTTTCTTTCTGCTGAGAGCTGCTGTCACACTCAGTTTACAGTGCAATATTTTACCGTACACTGCCATCAGATGCAAAACGTTGCCAGGGATTTTTGTTAGACACTGTTTGGCTGGAGAGAGAAAAGCTCTGACACGCTTAAAAAAAAACGGGTTTTTTTTGTTTTTTTTTGCGGGCTGAACAGAATTGAAAACAGAGCACAAGGTTGATCTGGAAAGAGCCTGTTGGCCAAGATCGATACCATAGTTACAGAGTGAAAATAGTTTTCATTAGTTTTTACGTCAAGTGGTTGTAACCTCAGTTACTGGAAATAAATAACTGCGTTGCATACAGCGCCCTGAAAAGGTATTCATAACCCGTCACTTTGACACATTGCAACCACAAACTTAAAACGTATTTTCTTTGAATATTTTCAAGGGTAATGAAAATAAAGTGATGCATAACTGTAAAGTGAAATACAGAGTGAGAACGGGTTTTCAATTTTTATTTTTACAAGTAATAATATACACTCGACCCTCAAGACCACTTTTTAAAGGCATGCATAATGTATTAAATCAAACTTTACGCTAGTATCCCTAAATCAGATTAAGTGCACCTCAAGCCTTAAGAACCTGTAACTGACATAAATTGGTAGAAGGCACCTTCACAATGGTTCTGTGACGGCCTCATTAGAGAACATAGTGAGCAAAGCATCAAGGAGCGCACAGGTCTGGGAGAAAGTTGTGAAGAGCTTTAACCTGGCAAAAAAATAAAATTGTAGACTATTTCATAAAGCACTGTTCAACGCATCATTTGGACAAGGACAGAGTATGGCACAGCTGTACGCCGTCCAATACATGGTCGTCCAGCTTTGCTTACAGGCTTGGCAAGGAGAAGATAAATAAAAGAAGAAACCTGAAGGTGCATGGGAATTCTAGAAAAGCTGCAAAGATCCACAGTGAGGATCTGCTCAGAGAACAACTATTCAGCTCTAACTCCTGAAATCTGGTATCTATGAAAAAGCGGGAAAAGGAAAACTATTGTTTAAAGAAAAGTCATAGGCAGCATTCCATCAAGAGTCAGGTGTGCTGGAGCAGAGCCACATTATAAACATACAAGAGAAAGGGCCAAGTTCATGGAGTACAGATGTAGAAACATGCGGTAGAATTGTTGCAAAACGCTACATCCGGTTTAAAACTAGCATTGGCTGCACCCTAAGCACAACATCCAATGTAAAGCTTGATCATATCTGCATCATGATGCGAACAGACGTTCACAGACCCTCCCCTAGATGATCTGATGGCGCTTGAGATATTCTGCGAAGAAGAATGGAAACATTTTTCAATCTCTACATGTGCAAAACTGGTCAATGTGTACACCAAATTACCTGCAGTCTCAATTGCACTGCTAGATGTTTTTTCAAAGCTTTGGAAGGCCTAAATATATACCCCTGCTACATTTTGCAGATTTCTTTCTCTAAAAAAACAAAAAGGAAGAAAATATGTATGGGTTATGTTGTGTTAGTCTATCACTCAAAAAAACAATCATGAAAAAAATATTTGCAGTGATAATATGACAAAAGGTGGGAAAGTGCAGGATATTTTCAAGACACAGAACATTTCTATTCATAACAGCTTATACTCTATATGAAAGTGAATTAGGGAAATGGTCGATAAAGAAGCTTCAACAATGGGCTTGTGATTTAAATTGGTTTAGGTAATGGACTCTACGGAGCTGTGGGCTGGTCAATAAGCTTGACTCTCTCAGGGGTCAGCGTGGTCCCACAGTGCGTCTTGGGGTCAGGCGGATGACAAAAAATGAGTGGAAGGAGGGGGCAGGATGCCATATGGCCGTATGGACAAACTCCTGCTGTGCACAGAGTGTCCACTTGGTGATCCACATGGATGAACAGGAACAAATGTTTGACAACACCTATGCACACACAGCTGACACAGTGCTTAAAGCGCACAGAGGGAGGGGGCAGGGTTAATGTTACAGTAGCATCACAGCTTTTTATTTTTTTAAAATGCAATTTTATCTAAAAGTAAAAAAAAAAAAAAAAAGGCTCTCACGACATGCTAAGCATCTCACTACAATTTTCTTTTAACCACACACTGCTAACATCTAAAATAGGTATACATAAGAAGTTGCTTCGTAGAAGGCATTTAGAGGACCAATCACGGGCCACTTCAGCGCGCCGTTAAGCAACAGCCTCTCTTCGTAGTGAAGCCTGTCATCTGGCATCTCCATACAGCAGCGGGCTCCCTGTGCGTGCCTCTGCTTTCCCAATCACAGCCGCACAGGAAATCAGACTCCAGCCTTCAGAGGGAAACAAAAAACTGCCTCTTTCATTTTCCACAAGTTGGAGCCGTGCGAGCGTTTGTGCTTCCTTTTCTTGTTCGTGCCAATCACGCCCTCAAAAATGTCTCTTCTGAAGGTTCTGATCGGAGCCCGATGAGTGAGCTGCTCTTTGAAGCCGGCTTTGCTGTACGTTGAGCAGCTGCAATATTACAAAAGCTAGAGCCATGTAAGGCCCATCACCACCTAATGCTTCTTCCACCTGCAAAGCATGTCCTTGTTTGGGAGCTTGCATGGATTCAATACAACACAGCTGACCAAAAGGATAAACGTCAAGGAAAACTGTGTCCAACGACAGAGGATGTTCATGGGGGGAAGAAAAAAAAATACTCAATGCTTTTAAAAACCTGACTGAAGAGTAGCTCACTCTAGTTGCTCTTGTGAATGTTGGAGGCATAATTAATTACTACACAGGCCCTCGCTTTTGAAGTCATGACACTGGGGTGTCTTTGTGTGCGATCTGTCCTCTGTTAGAATAAACAATGGTCTTTTAATTACAAGCACTGGAGTTTCAAGGCAATAAATTTCACAGCAGAAACATCTACACCTGTGTCCTCACTTAAAACTGGATAGATACATGCACACAGTAAAATGCCTGCATATGCTCCAAAACAGAGTTAAAGACTTGACATTCTATGAAGATTTGAATGTAGTTTTGTTTAGTAAAGATTAGGGAGTCAGGAGAAATACTTTCTGAAAGCAGCAGCATGGAGACCTAGCAAACCAGCACCCAACCGAGGGTAAACTGCCTGTAGCTGATCACTGTGGGCACTGACTATTGCGACAAAAATCTCTTTCAAAAAACAGAGTTCTGGCACCAGCACACCTACATCACTCAACAACTGTGTTGCTGCAGTACTTTTGAGATTGGGTAAAATATTTATGTGTCTGCTCTGCAGTTTCACATTGGGTCACCATCCAAATGCCAGAGCTTTTCGGCTTTAGAGAAAATGCTTTTACAAATTAGTTATCTGCTATGAAAACAAATGGAATACCTGATTGCTATTTATTCAGAGAGTGGGCCTCCACCTATTTGGGGTTTGGTTTTTGTGGATTTTTCTGTGGAGTGTAGTAAAAATTTTACTATTTGTGAATTTGTTATTTTACAGCATGTCTAAAATATTCAAACAGGATTGGTATTTGACATGCTATTGACTGATGTTTACAAAGCAGCCAATCCAGGAGCACCATTCATTTTCCTTGGCGCTGATTAACTTTACCTCAAAAAGCGGAGCTAAGGAAGACCATTGATGTTAGCTCCTGCTTTATTGCAAAGATTGTTTCCACTGTTTGTATTAATGCATATTATGGCATATCTGGTATTTGAACTATTAAATTAGGTACTAAGGCGTTTTTATAGGATGTCTGGGATACACTGTATTTTACATTTTTATGGGGTTGCATTAGTTGCAGCGTAAAACACCTGCCAAGGCTGTGTGCATGCAGCTGTGCAATGGGGGTGGAGATGCCAGGACAACCATAACATGACTGTAAAACTTCATATTTGTTCTTTAACAGGTGTGGCAAAAACAGAACAAAAAAAAAAACATCACATAAGGCCACACGTAATAAATTATTATGCTTTAAATACTAATAAACTTTATTGTCAGGCGAAACATTTATAACACAGGAATGTAATTTAGAATATTTGATAGATTACATCGATAAAAAGACATGGCAGCTGGATGAATCTGTTTTGAAGCGCTTAACAACACCGTAACAACAAAAGTGTTAAACAGCAATGACACCCACCACTCTGTTTCTCTACATCACTGAAAACAAATAACCCTCATCAGCATTCATTCATTCACCTCTTTTAACAAAGCTGTTTTGGTGGATGATGTTGTGTCAGAATTTAGTCTGCTGTGGAATATGCGAGATGGACGACTATTTGTGTGTGTGAGTGCATGTATGGTTGTGTCTTAGCGGGAGCTTGGTGTTGATTAAGTGTCTGGAGCCTGAGGGGGGATAATGAGAGCCTCTAATTAATGAGCCTGTGCATATCTCAGAGTCACAGAGTCCTATCTGCAGAGAACAAACGCACACACAAACCTCAGCGCACCGTTGGGATCGTTCCCTGCCCTCCACATTATTTTCTCCTGGGAAACCCAGCTGGGAGTGTGTCACTCTGGCTGCTGTCCCTGATGAGTGCCCTCTAATAGGGATGGATGGGGGTTATGGGGCCACACTATGAGAAGGTCACATGCGCTGGCCACCCAACGTGCCCCGAGCAAAGGTTGATGTTAGAGGCTCGGAAAACTATTCAAAATGGTATTTGTTTTCTGGGTTTTGTCCGTGGGGAGCAGAATAATTCATCTTAAGAGTCGACTAATGTCAGGGCAGATTGAAGGCAAAACACCCACTCAGACTGAACTGAGCTGTTCAGAGAAGAGTCCTGCCCGTTAAACAAACATATTCAAACTGTGGGATGAATTTGGACTGAATGACAGAAACGGCTTGTGTAAAGAATATAGGCTTTTAACACCTTCACGGTGCTCTCTGTTCGGCCCCCCATTGATCAGCGGACTGCATGCTCAGCAATATGAGCAGCAACCTCTCATTTCATGTCACATCACATTCAAGATCACAGGCAGGGAAAAAATCACATTACAGTAGGGACACAGATTGAGTAAAGCTAAACATTTGCTCACCAGAGCACAAAACCTGGCAGTGGTCCTTGTGCTCAAGCCCAAAATATTTGTTTGTAAACGCAATTTGCAGCTTCCCCGAGTGGGAATTTGCTGTTCTCTGAATCTCACTAAAAGAGAAATGTCCCCACAAAATGTGTCCAAATAAATACAGAAAGAGGAAAATGAAAAGGTCCCTCAACAAAAAATAATAATAATAAAAACAACATAATTTCTTCCAGTGAAATGAAAAACAGTGTGTTTACGTTAGTGTGACAAAGCCCTGTGGTAACTGCAGTAATTATGAGTTTTGCCTGTTGGGAACCAAGTAGGAAGTTGTGTGACGTTACAGAGCAAAAGGGCTGAATGGGTCATTGGAACGTGCACCGCTGTGGCTGTCTTAAAGCAGTCCTTATTACTGTAACCATGACAACAAAGTTGTCTTCATCCTCCCTCCTGACTGCCAACTGTGCAGCTTCCATATAGAGAGTATCAGATAAAACACGAGGAAATGTAAACAGCACCGGGATGTTTATGCAGTTCTAATCATATGAGAGATTCTGTATTTGAAAGGGTGAAGTCACAGGACTCGGCACACACCTACACCCATAAACATGCTACCATGTGTTCTACCAACATCTACAGCTGACACAGAAATGTCTGAGCAAGAAGCTTCATAACAAGTGAAAAGAGCAGGAGAAGAAGAGAGGAAAGGTCAGAAGGAAAGTTGTTGGGTCATGTTAAAATCCAAAAAGATCACAGAAACAGGAACAATTTGAGCCTGAAAGGCCTGAAGGAGGTTAAAGGCACTGAGGCGCCCCATTAAATGACCCTAAATCACTCTACTCTAGTGTTTCCTAAAATTCTGGCTTCTGAGCTACAAAATAACAGAGGTGGAGGCTGGTCTAACAACAAGCATTAAACAAAGGTAAAATGACGGTGCGATTGGCTCAACCTTAAGCTTTGTTTAAAATCTGACATTTACAGCCTAAACATGTCGTAGTCACTTTTTATCTAATTTTACTTTGAAGGATAATATTACATTGACCTCACACACAAACCACAGTGGGATTGCAAACCCAATTTTGAAAACCAATGCTCTGCAAAAACCTGTTTACACATCAGCTGTTTCAGGTTTGGCACTTGGTGAGCAGCAGACAGATGTTACTTTCAGTTCTGTTAGCGTCATCGTCTTTGTTAGGAAATATGGTATTTGTTCTTGTCCAGAACAAGTAATGTAATTACTGTAATAGTGAGAGTAACATGTATAAATGCACTTGATAGTGCTTGTTGATTCTGACAGCTCAGACTGGGATCAATTTGAGTTTAATTTCAATTCTACATATATATATATATATATATATATATATATATATATATATATATATATTAATATATATATATATATATATATATATATATTCTTTTTGCAAATGGAGAGGTAATACTGATGGCTTTCATATTTGTCTTTCCTGTAGTCAACACAAATCTAAGGCTAGCTGTATTCAGATTCAGATTTGATAGAAAGTTGCATTTCTACTTACAAGTTACTAATCCAAAGACTCAAGATGAAAAAAAGTCATAAAGTCACATTTCTCATGGCTGATGAGCTCAAAATCCAATATGGATCCTACTAAGCAAATAAAGTAGTTACAGAAAAAAAATGTTTGGTTTACAACTTGTGAGAATTAATTTTTCTTAGTGTGTGTGTTAATACAGAGTTTTAGTGTACATTGTGCATCTGTGTTGCTATTAGTAGTTGTCCAGGTAATCAAAGGATCCATCGGTACAAAGTCCCACAATTTTCAGAAAGTTTGACTTTAGCATTTGTGCCATCACTTTTTAAATGTCCTAGCTTTCTCTAAAGTTATACAGTGAAGTCTAAAATTACTGAAATTAATATTGACATTTCGTAGTGGCCCACCGAACGTCCAGACTGGACTCTGATAGAGAATTATGGAGAGAGTTGAAGATTAAGGTGAAAGATAATTGTCAAAGATAAATAATCAAAATATCGGTGGAAACATGCAGAAAGCTGCTCAGCAAGGATAAGAAAGGTTTAATTAATGTAATGTGGGCAAAAAAAGATTTTAATTGGTTATTGAGCAGGGCATGAATAATTTCCAACAAACCATTTTCTAATGAAAATTAGTCTTTTAAAAAATTCAAAAAGATACTCCTTTTGCATTGTTTGTTTCATTTCCTAACTTCCTATCAGAAACAAACTTCTTGTTTGATCAATAATAAATTGTAATTTACTTCTGCTATATGTATCTTCATGGGCCTGTTTACCACACAAACTGATAGTTACATCAGCCATGGACACTACATACTATGTGTGGCTGCTGATACCGACTCTCAGTACCAGCAGCCACACTGGAAATTGAATTTCCTCTAATTTCCCCAGTCTGGAATCTTCAGAATAAAGAGAAGTGACAGTAAAACGCCTTGTGTTATAAGCAGAAAAAATAAAAAAAGGTAATAGTACTATCATTATACAGAACTATGTAATGCTTGGGTTAAAGATTATGCAGAAGAGTTTGTTCTTTTCATGTGCGAAGAAACATTATGAACAGTTGTGAATAGGTCACTGGCTCTGGAGAGTTTCTATTTCCACAGTATCCTGGAGTATCTAAACAGTCTACTACATCTCCCATTTTGACATTATGTATGAAAGGAAAGGGTCCGAATATAAGAAACATCTTTGAAAGTCCTTTTCCTCGCAGTTTAATCAGTAACTCTTCACACCATCATGAGTGATTAAGACATATGATTAAAATCCCCTTATTCTCTTAAGTCCTCTCCCCCTAATTTTCGCCTCTTTCCTTTTCTTCCTCCAATCTCACTAATGAAGAAAGGCCTGTTTATCCCCTGGAGGCGCTTTACAGTAGATTTGTGTTACGACATTAGGCAAAGCGAGGGACCTTTGCTTCAGAGTTGTGTTTAATAATTCAGCGGTTTTGGACACGGATGAAACAGGCTCCAGCATGCTGTTTCAATCAGAGAGGCAGTTACATAGGCGCTGGGGTTTGACGTCTGCGGCAGGATCAATAATGATAGCGTTGCCACATACTCCGACGCATGAGGCACAGATCCTGTGTGGTCCTTCCAAGCTCTATACGCTAAACACAAAGATGGAAACAGGACAATGAATTCACATGTGTTTGTGTCTATCTGATTTCACAAATGCACACAAAAGCACACGCACACACACTGCGGTCTGACCCACCCATCTCCAGTCCCTCATTTAGAAAAACCCCCAAAACCAAACGTACTCCTCTCTTTTTTCAATTACCTTTCTTCCCACCGTCATCACCACACCAAGTCTATCTAACATTCTCCCACAGTCTCTGTTTGCTTTCCCTCTCATATCAAACGTCTCCATGTGTTACACCCCCTCACATATGCACACGCACACTCGAGTCGCACGCCACAATCTGGTAATCATAATAAGCACATTAAAGCATTAAAACTACAATTTATGACAGATTATCTCCCAAACAGACAACAATTAACAGCAAATAAATGCAAATATTTATCTTCCTTTAAAGGTCTTCTGTAAGCTTCTCTTTTCCGTTCAGTGCAGTAATTAAAGGAAAAAATACTGATTACGAAAAGAAAAAATAAGCAAAGCTTAACTAAAACCAGACTACAGCAGAGGCTGCCTGAATTTGCTTCAATTTTTTTTTTCTCATCAGTTACCACACTATAATACTTTAATACTCGAGGCTTATTATGTCAGTGACAGCTTTTCCTACCCATACTAATCTAATCCTTAGAGAGCACATCAACTAAGAATTTACAACTCTTGAAGTGGCATGAAAGAAGTGATGCACAAAAGGATTTGCTAATAACTCAGTCCCTGTGAGGGCTAACAAACAGAATGGTAAAGGAAGCAACGGGAGAACAGTTGGACTTTTCACAAAGCAAATCAGGCACCTGTACGTTTCTGGTGGATGTTGTGAGGGGGATTAGGTCAGTCCACCCCTTAAATCACTCTGACTTCAGATCAAAGGGGTTAAAACAGGATTAGGATTAATGTGCCTTTGGTAGAACAGGTGATAATCCCTTAAATTAGCAATGTCGCACAGGCAGACCTTTCTTTCATCTCAGCGCCTGACGTATGGGGCTGAAATACGGGGAGCTGCGCTACAGGAGAGCAGCGCTGTTGTTGCCACGCCAGGATTAATTGGTCTCCCTCAACATGACAACTCAGATAACGGCCATCGCTGTAACTTGTCAGCAAGATGAGCTCATTTGAACGCAGGAGGTGATTGGACAGCGGTCGAGTCAAGCAGCTCAGCCGCTGCTCTGTGGAACAAGGGTTACCTTACAAGATGATACAGTGAACCGCAAAAGTATCAACAACCCTTTGACTTGTTTTTTCATATTAAAACCTTTCAGTTTTGTATAGAATATTTTGTGAAAGACCCAAACAAGTGAGTGCTTAGTTGTTACGTCTTTGCCCATTATTGGCTAAATATCCTAAACTCAGCTAGTTTAGATGGAAAATGTCTTTGAACACCAAAATCTTATGTTTTGTCACAGATTCTGAGCTGAGTTTAGGTCTGGACTTTGACTGGGCCATTCTGACATGTACTTTAATCTGAACTATTTCATTGCAGCTAAAATGTCTCATGTCTACAGCATCCCCTCATAGGTTTCCCATCTTATCAACTCTGACCAGCTTCCTGCTGAGGGTTAGCATCCCCACAGCATGATCCTACCACCACCATGTATTACCCTGGGAATGGTGCAACAGGGATCATCGTGTTCATTTTCTACCAAAGAGCATATTAAATGTTGGTCAAGAGTTATGTTTTGGACTCATAAGTATTGATTTTTCCACGTTTGTCGTTTCCCCTACACGGATTGTGCACTTTTCATTTTCATATAGATTAGTAATCTAACGCTGATTTAAACTCCTCCAGAACTTTTAACCCAACCGGTCTGGTGTTTTCATAATGCGGTTTGTTCCTGTAATGGCCTCTGACAAAACTCTAAAGCATTCGCCAACGTATTTATGTACACAGAATTACTTTTATTATCTGTATCTTATCCACTAACGATGTGAAATCTGAAGTCAATTTGTCTCAATGTGTTTTTTAGAGGTAAGCAAGAAAAGCAGCGTTAATTCATGCCCAGGCACTATTTTCACTTTTTTTTTTTTAAAGTTCAAATTGCCAGTTCTCCATTATGTGCCAATTTGTGACGGTCTGTCACATAAAAGGTCAACAGAATACACTAGTGTTTGTAGATGTAACATGACAAGTTGCTTAAGGGGTGAGAAGCTTTTACACGATACGGCAGATGAATGGATCGCTGGGTGAACATCCACAAGCTACGGGGAGTTCTTTAAGAAATAAATGGCGCTCCTGCTACTGATGTGCATCAAGCTGAAACTCAGCAGCTGATGTAGCAGAAGCAGGAAGATGTAGGGGGGGTTGACTCCACTCCAAAATAGGAGCCACTCCAGTCATTTCCTATCAAACTCTTCACACATGCTGCCTCTCAACCCCACCAGCTTTCTCCCCTGCTGTCAAACCTCCTTGTCATCGGTTTGACTTTTCTACTCGAATCATCTTCACCCGTTTCCAGGGAAGCCTCCTGTCAGCCAAGATCTGCTAACAAAAAAACATCAGACGCAATCATCACCCGCGACTCTAAATTTATGCCAGAACTTTAACATTAAATCCAGGACCCTTCCTTCACCTGACTGCCAGAGGATAATTAGCAGTTTTTGACCATGTTGAGGAGCAGCAGCGTTGGGAAAACTGTTCCCCGCAGAGCTCCTGTCTGCTACCAGTTTGGCCGGTGGGCTTTGCCCCGGTCCCGGACTAGGCTCAGCCATCTGGCCGGCCCTGAGA
This sequence comes from Xiphophorus couchianus, assembly GCF_001444195.1. Taxonomy (NCBI): domain Eukaryota; kingdom Metazoa; phylum Chordata; class Actinopteri; order Cyprinodontiformes; family Poeciliidae; genus Xiphophorus; species Xiphophorus couchianus. The sequence continues at coordinate 22,917,942 of NC_040239.1, forward strand.
ACAGCCGGCCCCTCTCCCCTACCGGCCTGCTTCAGACAGGAAGATGACCCAAAGAAGGTCAGGCCACACCAGAACGGTCCGGAAGAGAGACAGCAGTGAACGCACAGAGGAGGGAGGAGAGGGGAAGCAAAACTAATGGACAAGAAAGAAAGCAACAAATGGACTGTAAGATATAGGAAGGACACCTTTAAGCTGCCACCATAATCATGACCCAATGACGGATGAGTCTGTTTGTTGTTCTCCTCACTCCGTGTATGTGTGTCTGTGCAACAGACAGAGATAGCAGGGTGGTACAGGGTACTGTATGAAAGCGTGTGTGCACGCCTGAATACAATCCCACATTTCTCAAACACATCATGACAGCTCGCAGCCGGAACGAAAGCTTCATTTATTCACAATTCAGCAGTAAATCGCAGCTCCACAGCAGGGCTCCCAGTACAGATAACCATTTGGAAGGTCATTAGGAACGAAGCTGAAAAGCCACACAGCGGATGGAGGGTTCTTCTGAGGCTTAAATATGAACGGTGAAGTAATTACATTTACATTACTATAACGCTGTAGAGAATCTGATTGAGCTAAAGTCTCGAAATAAGATGGAATAAATAATTGCTAATCCAGCCACCTGCTGAGTTTTTCTATCTTAGCGTGGTAGCAACCTCTTCATCCACCGTCTCCGAAGTTCTTCTGCAGCGTAGCAGAGCACAGTGCGGGCGGAAATACTTACATTTGGAGCAAGTCTGAAAGGCTTTTATACAGTATTCCCCCGAAAATGTATTTCTTTATAAGAGAAATGGCTCAAAGACAATTTTGCCTGACCAGAGCAACTTTTGCGGCATGTTTGCTTTGCCTTATGACCTCAAAAGCCATTGTTTCACCAAAGGATTTCTTTCTTGCCATTTTTCAATAAAACCAGACATGACGCATACAAGAGCAACAGCTATCCTACAAAAAGACAGAGTTGTGGCTCTCTGTAGCTTCTATAGAGTCACAATAGGCCTGTTTGTTGCACCTAAACTATTACTCCTTTTGTCTGGTCAGTCGGTTCAGATGGACAGCCTTGCCATGGGTGGATCACAGATGTGTTATACTCCTATAATGTTCAGAAGATGACTCGAACATTGATCCATGAGATGTTAAAAGTTGATAAAAGAAGGGATACCTGCTTCTGCTCTGTCTCTTCTGATCCTCAATCTTCATGATATTCTTTGTCCACTAATATTCTCTAACAAACCTCTAAGGCCTTCAAACAGCTGGGACACACATCGGTTAAATTACACACTGGTTTACTCATTGTATTTCTAAAGGCAACCAATTACAATGCATTTTATATGAGGGTGACAGAGTAAGGAGGTTGAGAGGGCAAACGCAAGCCACAGTTTGTGTTGCTCTCTCACATCAAACCCAGGGGTTTGACTACTTTTGTAAGGTTCTGTGTTATAAACTCAAACAGACTCTGCAACCGGACTGTTGTGATTTTATCAGAAGGTTGTTTTTATTTTCTCCCCCCACATTCTGTCCTTCCCTGACACATTGGCCTTGGCAGGTCAAACAGCTGAGAAAGAAGACTCTCACCTCATATTGTCTGAGTAAATGTAAATTTAAGCGAGATATCACAGTGCGGCGCCGAGCAGCAAACATCAGCAAATTTTGAGAGCGGGTTAGTGTCTCTCTGACCCTCATTCTCTCCACACGCCCAGTCTCTCCATCTCTGTCTCACCCTCTCCTCTCCCCTCCTCAGGCTGGCCAGGTCTTCTCTGTCCTTCATCCTCATTCTATTTCATGCCTCGTCCTTCTCTTGCGCGGCCCTCATCCATCACCATGCTGCGCCTCCACCCTCCAGCCCCTCCAACACACCCTTCCTCTGGTATGAATTACTTCTTGGCCAGAAACAGATAGAAGGCCTCGGTGCTGACACACTCCTCTGTGACTCAACAGTTTGTCCGACTTGGCTTAGCATTCATCACGTCGCAACAGCTCTATCACCAGCTGACTAAAGCACAAGATAAAGAACCCTTCTTTTTGATCACTTCATGCAGCTTTCCTGCGACATATAACTCCAAAGAATGTAATATAAAGATGCGCATAGTGACTAAAAAGTGACTTTAAGTGTCATAGATCAATTGCCGCTCAGAATGCTGCTGAAAACACTCAAGGCTGTCTAATGGTTAGTAAGTTTCCCCCCGAAAAAAACTGAATTCGTTGGTGGATGTGTCAGCCTGTCACATCTAAAGACAAAAATGTTCAGAGGGAATGGTCACACTCATTACCCTGCCACCCTGATCTCCTCTCCAGGGGTCTGCGGCTGTTGGACGTCTCTGCTTTTTGTTGTGCAGAAATGATGTAACAGCTAAAGAAAAAGATGATTAGAGCATTTACTGTCAGGCTGCTCTCAAAAGTGAAGCAGTCAAGCTGCTGCTGATGAAAGTCAGAAGGGAGAGAATCCGAGATCCTTACTGATGTCTCAGTCTAAAACTGAGCCCATCAGTTTAGGCCTGTTGCGATCAGATTATGTCCAAAGGATGGACGCTGGAACCAGTATCAATCTCTTTCCTTCATTGCTTTAGTTTGGTTGTGACTTTGAGATGCACTGAGAAATTACCTGGTCATCATACTAAATACTGAATGCACCACACCTAAGCACTTACAGGTTGAACTAACTAAGAAGACTCATAGATGCAGAGGTGGTTTGCCATTTTTGTATCAGTAAGTTGTGTAGAAATTAAGATTTGTATCAACCACGTCCATCTTTGCACTGAAAGAACGTGGCTTTATCTTCACTAGTTTTGGGTCAGATGCACCGCAGCGTTCCACTCAAAGAAAAAAAAAAGCTTTTTCATCATGTCACAGGGGCATATTTGTTTTCTAAGAATAGTAAAAGAGGACATTTCTACTCAAGAGTGAACAAAAAATCTTAAAGTTTCAGTCAACAACACAGGTCATCGAAATGTTCCAACATTTTAAAAAGTGGAAACACAGATCATTATACAACAATAAAGCCACTCATGAATAAATAACAGCACTGCAGCACCATATTTGTAATTTGTCTTATATGAATGTAGAAAATTCAATGTACAATTTGTCCTTAAATGCACCACACAAGTGAATCTGGTGGGACTAAAGTATTCCTCTCGGTAACGGTGTGTGGTCACATGTCTGCTGCTATTAAGACTTTTATGATCGAATGCTTCAGGCATCTGGATTTAGACTTGAGCCGGTTTTTCTGCAGTACTGATCATGTTTACTTTCAACTTGACTACGTTTAAGGCGAGCTAAATAGGCGTTGAGACAAAGCTTTTGCTTGATGCATCTTTTTGCTCCATTATCGCTGCAACACAACCAAAACTTTAATGCTTAATGTTTTCAGATGGTAGACTTCAAGCGTAGTCCTGAGTCCTCATCCTGTCGTTTGCGTTGGTGTTGTTACTCGAGGTTCAGCACAAACGCTTTGCGTGTGTTTAAGTTTAAAACGCTGCATTTGTGTGGTACGTGTGCTTGACGAATTGAAAAGAAAATTTGTGGTACGAATATATTTCATTTCACATCTGTACTACTTAAATGCATTGCATACGGTGTTTCTGCAAATTTCAACAAATGTCTGAATAAAAAACTGCCACATTCTTTCCGATCAAACTTAAAATGTTGTTATATCTGACCCAGGAACTTGTCATTCATCACTGAAAGACAAAGCAGATCCACAATAGTGTGATGGACGTTACCCTCCAGCCTATAGCGATAACTTATGGTGCATCACAGCAACATTCATATGAAACAAAAGCATATAATGCAAACATAACACTCTGAATGGGCATCTGTCTATAGGGCACAGTGTGAATTTGTACTGCACCAGCAGCTAAACCAGATTCCTCTGTTTGCTTGTTTGTTTGTTTGCTAGGAGCGCTCCATGCTGCGAATTCTGTTCTGCCATCAAAGCTGCACCATTGAGCATCGGCTGTTGTTGTTTATTAGGTTTTTCTTAACCAACATTCCAGCTTCTCACTTTAAAAAACTGTTAAACTTTCAATCATCGCATCTAATTTAGGTCACATGTGGAGTCCACAGGTGCCAGAAAACATCAAGGCAGGAAAACGATGATTTGGATCAACCGGAGGCCATGTGAACAACTAGCATTTACCACACAGAAGGCCTCCCCTTTAGAACCGTGTGATGTGGTTTGAGAAAAAGGCCCAGATATGATGCAATGCCGCAGAAAGCTGTTTGAGAATTGCCGTTTCCAAACTGTGACCCAACTGCAGCTTCCCACATCTCAGAGCTGCTGAAAGGGGCTGGGCATCCCACACACACAAAAAAAAGAAAAAAACTCCCCCTGTGGAGTACAGCAGATGTGCGAATCCTCTGCGTGGATCAATCATCCATTGTGTTTCATCACACCGACTACACACGGTGTGCGGTCTATTTGGAGATGAGCAAATTGACGTAATACACAAGAGCAAACAATCCCATCCTTCATAAACTAAATGAAAGATGTTCAAAACAAGACAATGATCAAAACACAATACAAAGTAAAAAAAACCAAAACAATATCATCTAAATTTGTGGGTTTTCAGAATGGCCGATTAGCTGAATACTGAATAAGCCTGTAAGAAAATGTGCATATTTCGGTCTGACAATACACAGGAAACTTCAGTTTATGATGAAGTTGTTAGCTTCTGTTGCGAGTTACACTGCCAAGATAAAAGTGCCACCCTAACAATAGAGTGTAAATCACTGTCTGGGCTTCATAATACACAGTGAAACACTGCCGGTTAGCTTTCTGCACTAAGCATGGATTATGTGCTCATTATCACGGACACAAAACTTATTAACGCTCTGCGATAAAATCAAATGCACCGATTGGCGCCACAGCTTTAATTGAGAGGTGGGAATGTTCATTTTCACCTTCCACTCAGAAAGAGGGCTCCACAACAGAATAATCAGAAGTGGCGCTTGAGGCATGATTACTACAGTAAATGGCATCTTAACAAAAAGAGGATTTAGGAATAAAGAGGGGGATTTTCTCATCAATGTTATTCTTTTTAGGACTCAGGCGTTTCTGTTTAGTTGGCTTTATCAGAAATGTTGAAAACTAAACGGCAAAATGCAGCAAAAATAGCCACAAGGTAACAAAGCCAGGACTTCTCAGCACTGACTGTGTGGCAGATACTGATTTGAAAAAGAAAAGGTGCCTTTCTCTTCACAAATCTGGCAGGGGAGTTACAGCTGCCAATACGAACTTTACTGGCTTCGTCAGTTCACACCAACGAGCTGTTAGTGAAGCGTAAGGGTCTGTTTCTGAGCATGAAACCTGGATCACGCAGTGGAAAAAGTCTAGACTGCACAGACACAGAAAGGTGAGAGCAAAGGGACTGCTGAGCTACTTAGAGGAAAAAAAGCCTAAATCTTATGAAGGTGCATTAAAATACAAGTGCAACTCAATAAAGTAGAACATCAATAATAATGTATTGAAGTGATTTGGATTAAAAAACTGAAAGCCATATCTTAAAAGGACTGATTGCAATTCCATGTTTATTTGAATGATTATGGCTTATAGCAGATGAAAACATCAAAATTTGTTTCTCAGACAATTTGAACATTAAAAATAAAATCAAGAATTGCCTGACGTAAAGAATCGGACATTTCTGTGTGTGGTGACTCTTGAAGCTGCAGCAGCAGTCCACACCTTTTAAATCTCCCCTAAAGTCTTGAATGGGCTTCGTTTTACAGGGCTGCAGTTCTTCACCTCCGCTGTGCTTCCCTCCCTGCGGAGAGCGCCAAAGCCTCTCATAGCATTTCTGTATCAATCTCATTAACTCCAAGCTATATCGTAGTTGACAGAAATAAAATTCCCTGTATCACTCTGTGTAATGAATATCAAAATGTTATGAGGTAGACTTAATAAGACAACTTTAATCATAATAACATAACTTAATACATTATTCTAATTTGTTTTTATGCACCTTTATTACCAAAAGCCCCAACTACAAGACATTTATTGTTGTTCTTATGATGTGATTGTGGCTGAAAGAAGCAAACAGTGGAGTAGATGTGTACTACAGTCATCTCAGAAAGAGCAGCAGAGGTAGAGGTGCTTCTTGCTATGCAGATCCACAAAGTACTCTAAAGAGGATAAATGGCTCTGTAGCGCTATCAGTCCATCCAGCTGGTGTACAGGGCAGCTTTTATGGTCTCGAACAAGCTCTCCAGCTTCTCCACCAGCCCAAATCTCCCTGACCTAAATCTGCTTTTTCTGAGCAGAGCGGAGAGCTCAGCAGTGGACACACACGGCTCAATTAATTTCTGCTCAGCATGAAAACATGCAGAAATTATCTTGATGTTGCAGTTTTGTTTCGTGGCCAAGCAGCAAGCTTGCAGTTGCTGCAGTTCTAAAAAGCGGCCAGAGGAGGATCGGTCCAAATGAGAGTTCTTCTATGAAGGGTTTGAGAAATAATAAATGGTTTTATGTTACATAACAGAAAGACTAAGCTTGTAACATATACTCGCAGTCAAAAATGATTGTGGATAATTAGAACAGGAGTTAATTTAAAAAGGCAGGTCAAAGTTGAGCTCACATTTACCTCATGTTGTTGCTTTACAGAAATGTGACTTGTCACATTTTAACTAAATTGGCAAATTTTACTCTTTGAATCTACAAACTCATCTAAAAACGTCTGAAAACACATGTTGTTTATTAAACTCGCATGGCTTACTTTACTCAGCTATAAAGGCTTCATCTTGCAGTTTGCCTTTGGATTGTTTTCTATTTTAGATTTTAATTTTATCTTAAGTTGGTTGTGTCTCTGAAGGAAATTGCTAATGACTGAAAATCAATTTTCCTCAAGCCTGAGAAACTACAGTGACCTTTAAATAAGCCCAAAGTGCATCCCTGGCAATAGGTCACTACAGGTCCATGCCCAGCCCGAAATCTTTTGCAACAATCATTGAAAGAAATGGTTATTTCAGCAACAAGCAAGATTTTAGCCACATCTCAGCAGTGACACCACATTTAGAAAAGTTTCAAGTAATATTTGATCAAATATGATTAGTTATGATAAACTTATTACAAAGCCTCTAAATAATTAGGTAATCATTTTATTCACATCCCACCTCTAACTACAACATCTCTTACTTTTGTAATTGCGTCGCACAACACTAACACTTGTTGCTGCATTATGTTCATATATTGTCAAAATGATTTATGAACCAGAACGCCAGATCAGATTAATGTAAAAAGAAAAACTGAAGTCATTTTTTCAAAGATCATGTCAGAAACCCAAGTACAGTAATGGACTCAGATCTACATTTATCAGTGACTAAATACTACACATCTAAGATACTTTCTTTCACAACATACCACATAAACACTTTTAAAATTCTTTTACATTCCGTGGATTATCTGTATTGTCATGGTGCTTTTTTACCAGCCTGTAAAAAAGCAAAAAAATAAATCAAGCAGCTAGACCCTGTGTGTAAAACCATGTATTAAAAAGTCTGAGTACTCGGCCCAAAACAATTCACTTTCTTTCAGACCAGTTGCCAGAATTACTTATCAGGCATGAACATCTAAAGCCCTCGGGTCGCAGGAGACCAACTTGGTAGAAACTGACCTAAAGGAGGAAATAGTGTTTAAGCTCCTTTGCTGTGTAACAAACTCCACAAAAACCTGCGACGTGTAGAAACAAAAGCATGTTGTTAATTTAGTTCTTTATTTATTTGGTATTAATTTTCAATTTTTTATTTTTTTTTTTACAAAAAAATATCTTTGGGCTTGTAATTGATGGCATACCAGTGAACTTGCTTTACATATTGCTATTGGAGTTTTTATCTTAGTTTATTGTATTTTTTTTATCTGTTTATCTGATGTCTTAGAAAATGCCAAAGAGTGAAGTTTTATGAATTTACAGTAACTAAAAAAAAAAAAAACAGAAGGTCTTTATGGATTCTTAAAGAAACTCAAATTCGCAATATCAACGTCAATATTATCAAAATATTTTTACATTTATAAAAGAAAATTTCTAAGATATCTTTTGAAGAAACCCATAACAATCCAAATGATTCTGCTGATAAGGTCTCTGGCTGTAAAATTGGAATAAAAAAAAAACCTTAAATATGAATCATTGAGTACGGCAACATTTAATTTGTACTGTGATGACCATAGATCCAAATTATAACCTGTCAACGTCTCAAAATGCTACAAATGGTCCAGTGAGGAGGAGTGAGCAGAGAGCGTGTCAAGACATATTAGAAACCTCCATCTTAGCAGCGCTGGCGTCTGTCAAACACATGCCTGGCTTGGAGCCCGGAGGAGAAGGAAACACAACAGATGCCATCCAAAGCACATCATCCCTCCTCAATGAGCCTGCTGAGGATACATCAGAAAAGGAGCACACCTCGAGAGCAGAAATTCAAGTCTTCACCTGGCATCACACGGAGCTGCACAGACAGGTTTAACATTTTTCTGTGTTTTGGGTCTGATCAAAAACACATGTGGTAGGCATTAATATTTCTGTCACCTGCCTCCTCGCAGACGGAGCCAAAAGAAGGTTTCTAAGAGCGTTATTAGGAGACACTCGAAGGAAACTTCAAAGCAGTTCTTCATCACAGCTGGCTGGCGGGTCGAGACGCTGTAAATTATACCTTATGTTGTGATTCTTGGGAAGATGCACAAAGTTGAAAAGGTGAAGTGATTCCCTTTGGTTACAGACTTTATCGTGATTGAGACATTTGTTCAGATAATCAACTAGAGAGACAAGCTGGGAAGACAAGATGCTCGAGTTTATTTCCCTGACTGTTCTTGTGCACATCATCAAATTAATCTTTATGTTTGGTTCAACATTGATAAGTGAATGTTTAAAATTATTTTTGCAATACAAGTGATATGATGGAAAGACAGCTTTAGCACCTTCAGCAGAAAATTTTAATTTTTCATATCCTGTTTCTGATATCACGATAAGTTGTGACAAAATCTTGCGCCACACGTCGTATGCTCGTCTTATCAAGCATGAGACGATCTAGTAAATATCAGCATGTAACGTTAGCTGCTATCATGAAGGGGTATGCTTTAAACTTTACACCATCTCTGTATGAGAATCTTATTTTGAAATAATAAAAGGAAGTAGTTATGGAGTTGTTGAGTTGTGTAGATGGACACAACTAATGAATTGCTCAGAGTTCCCAGTTGAAAACGCACCATGAACAGCCGCTGAAGTCAGAGTTGCACATTGGAAAGACCACTGACCACTGACAGACAAGTTAAAGATTCAATACGGCCGCTTAGCATAAAAACTCAGGTAAAGGCACAAGTACAAACGGTTTATTAGCACATTTGACAGTTTCTATCTTATTAAACTAGTCCAACAAACTATACAATAGCGATGTGCAAAAACACTGCTTTCATTTTTGACTGCATAAAGTGGAGAAATTCATTATCACTGTTTTGTGTTGCTAATATTAGTTAACACCATGGCTAACCCACTTTAAAACTTTAAAAAAAAAAATTGCCATTTGCTTCAAAGCTTCCTAATAATGTAAAAAAATAATGTAAAAAAAATGGCTCTTTCACAGTGTTTAATGAGTCTGGACTGGATTTGAAAATCTCTAGTTCATATTCACCCAAAATCTGACAAGTTCTTTAGGACATTGTTTGAAATGAATAAAAGCTTTATTCTAAACACACAGAACAAAACATATTCTGTGCTTTTTTTTTTGGCATTTAGACCACCCTTAAAATTAAACAAACATAAAAACCATAATATATGGACTTTTCAAACATGGGCTGAATTATCCCAAACTGTTGACATATTCTTTACAATATAGACTGGATTTATTGAAACCAAATGGTGTCATGAGCTCCCTTTATTTAAAGCTCAAGACCCACTTTTGTATGAATAAAAGGAGAGGAAGAAAAAAATATTCACTAAATGGAGCAATTCTGTGCAAATCAGGGCAACTGCTGATGTGAGATTACCATCTCAATAGATGGTTCAATATTCACAATTGTACAGGTCACCACTGCCACATCTTAAAACAAAGCCACTGTTGGTAGGTCACATCTGCACAGAAGGGACAGATGAAGCACAAAAGGTCATTTTTAAAGCCCTTCGGGCTGACATAAGGTGGTTAATACACACTGAGGAATACAAAGTACCGTTGGAGAAACTCTATTGATGTGTTTGACAGTAGCATCTGGACTAATATTGATCAACTATCGATCGCAGCATCCTTCCCAAAGCTTTCTATCACACGCATTCAAAGCAAGGTTTATAAATGTACGCAGTGAAAAAAAAAGAGAGCGCAGAAGTAAACACAGAGCACAATGGCAACATATAAGTGCCTATCTCAACAAACACACAGACCTTCCCTGCAAATGCAAGGGATTATCAAGCTTCAGCTGTCAGTCTGTGCAAACTTAGAAAAGCAACCAACATGGAATACTTTATTACTTTGCCATGCAAAAGTATTCATACAACTTTTGTCATGTTGTAGATTCAAACTTAAATATATATTATTGATTTTAAGTAGAACTCTAGATGTGATAGAAAACTGTCGCTGCACATCATCCTAAAACCCCATGACCATAATTAATGGTGGAGGCCAGATTTTCCAAGTTCTCTTGTCAAAAGAAATAAGATAATTCTCTCTGAATTTTTCATCCAATCTCTCTGTGTGCATGTAGAACGTAGTAAAGCTCGTTGACATAAACAATTTATAAACATTTCTGATTGTACCACTTTAAAACAGTGGTACAAAAAAAATTCATGCTATCAAATATCTATTTTTTAATAAGAAACACAGTATCAGTGTTTGGATTAATTGAAGCAAAATATGTTCTTTTTCTCGTATGAAGTTTGTTTTTTTTTCTTCTTTGCAAATAGCACGAAAACTAGAGGCAAATTAATTTTCTAACAACAAAGGTCTTAACTTTCGAGACAAGTTATAATGATCTGCTAAAGTTCAGACCTAAATCCAAGCTAGGGAGTATTTTCCAGGAGTAGAACGTGTAAAATTGGATGTTTGTACATGTGCAAAGCTGTTGCTGTTGTACTGAACAGGGGGCTCTCAACACATTTACACACTTTTCCCTTTCAGATTTTTATTTCCAAAACCATTTATTCTTTTGTTTCCACTTCACTACTCCGTGTTGGTCTACTACATACATTTCCTATGAAATACATCGACATGTTTGTGACAAAATGTAAAAAAGGTTCAAAAGGACTTAGGAAATACTCTTTCAAGGCACTTTATAGTGGATCTGCCACACCGACTTCTGAACCAAAAAAAAAAAAATCTGTATTCTACATCATCTGAAACTTGGTCAAAGAAGCCTTTCAAGACACAAGAAGATAGAAAAAGCACTGCATTACGACTACTCTCTGAGTGGAAGCTTGAAAGCACACACAGTGCCTCCTGCTGGGTAACAGCTGAAACCCCTCCCTGAAAATCCAGCCTCAGAGAGCACAGAGAGACGTGCAGAGATCTCCTGGGACAACAACGCCTTTCACAGTCTGATTCACACCGCAACTTATCTTCTTTTTGTGAAACTGTAATGCAGCTAGAGAGGCGCTGCCCCACATATCTCTCACTCTCCCTCGCCCAGTTTTGTCTTCTTCCTCTCCTCCCAGACCCTCGCTCACACGTTGCGTGCCGTCGCCGTTTTGGGGGGACGCGCTCGCTGCTCACTTCAACTTCACCACAAGACTCACCAAATGATGCGTGAAATAAAACAGTGACACACGTCCCAATGAAAGCTAATAAGACATCACATTACAGAGATGAGAAACTATATCATTACCATGGCAACTGTGAGGCGCACAGCCAGAGGGCTGGCTGGGTGACAATAAAAGAGAGGGCGGAGGAGAAGAGGATGGAGAAAGGCGCCCAGGAAAGAGGAAATTTGTAAAGAAGAAAGTATGAATGAATGAATTTAATAGAATCGGCTGAGGCGGTATTGACAGCACGCCTCTCCCGCTCCTGAAAAGACTGCATTAGCAGTCCAACATCATGACATGCTAATGCTACAGTTCACCATGTTTTCTTGGCACTGTCATTGCTAAAGACCAATTAGCGCACAGTAAAATCCACCATAAAGTTCCTGATGAGTGGCAGGATTAATTGGTGTGCTAAGCTGACCCTCCCCCCCCTCAAAGGAGCTCTCTCTGGACCCAAAGTAAGGACCATATGGTTGAACAAATGTCAAAGTGAGAGGATCCTTTACAACTTAGCTGCGTTTTTTAGTGACCGAGTCGTGTTTGTGAAGCACTGAAACATTAAAAGCCCCATCTGTGCTCCTACTTTTGCTTCATTCATTATCTCATTCAAATGTGTCAAGTGCAGCCTTTAAAAGAGCGCGCTGAGCAGGAGCCTTGTGTGCTGAAACGGCAGTAATGCCGCATAATTTTGTGCAAGAAATGCCGACCGAGCGTCTGCGAAATCCCAGCCTTTCAGTGGCAGCTGCAAGCGGCTTGACGGAGAGCAAGGGGAGCGCGGACGGCATCATTCGGAGCATCTGGAGAGGCAGGCACCGCTGCGCTCTCTACAAGCTACTAAAACAGAGCAGCGTTGCCAAACCGCCCCCCCCCCCCCCCCCCTGTTTATTTTTATACCAGCTGGTAAAAGAACAGGAGGATGAAGGGAAAGGTAGCCAAAACATTCAGATGAGGATCAATGAGTGGAAAAGGGGGAGGCAGGTGAGAAGCGGCTTGAAATGAACAAGTAAAAGAGAGTTGAAAAGACAAGAAACAGTGTGTGAACCTGGTGGCAAGCACACCTCCAGGAAGTTACAGGAAGCCAGAAACAATGGGAGTTTGTGACAGAGTGGGAGATGAAAAGAAATGAAAGGATGTGAAAGGAAAATGATAAATGAGCTGCTTAGAGCACATGTGAAGAGGAATATTCTGTCAGTGTGCAGAAGCAGAAGTTTGAATAAATTATCAGAGTAATAAAACTTAATGACTAATCAAAATGCTGCAGCACAAGGCAGTCTGTAGGGCATAAAGGCCAATACGTTACAGGATGAGCCAATCAAAATCAAAAGCTACATAAAAAAAAAAATCTAAAGCAAAGTTATTTAATTCGCTGATATTTTAAATAATTAAACAGACATTCTGGCTCACCGCTCTCAGCCACAGCACAGGACTCTTTACCCTTCATGAAAGCGATTCTAAGCGCCAGCATTTAAAGTTGTTAACATGACAGACGGATGGATACGGAGGAGCTGCCAGGCGTGAGGGTGTCTGTCTTCATGTGCATCGCATTATCCCACGTCAACGCTCTCTCAGGCTAAAACAAATACCAGGCACATGCAAATGAAGCAAAGCGCACAGAGGACCTCGGGTAGGCAACTCGCCGTTTGGTGCACAATAGTTTAATATATATGCAAAAAAAAAAAAAAAATGTTTATCGTGGAGATAATGAATTTCAAATGCTGTCGCTATGCATTACTCTGAAATGCATTATTGGTAGAGAAGGAAAATTCAATTACGAATATGAATACCACAAACGTAGAGATATTATTATAGCCCCGGATTACACTAACGTTGCCGTTTTGGCAGTCTAAGAGATAACTTTAAATACATTTGTTCCTAATTCCGGCAAAGCTTAATCAAGAGAAAAATACTGTCTAAGAGACAATTTTTCAGTTTATTCAATTGTAAAATCGTTCTTCTAGCCTGGGGAAAACAGTTACTACATAGTGACAACACTCTTAAGAAAGCTTCAGAAATTATTTGACAAAAAAAAAAATCACAGAACTTAAATCGTATAATATGATAAGCTAGTTTATGCATTGATTTCATCCTAAAGGATGCATTATAATGGCTGTTGCTACAGTAAAGATCTTTACTTTCTTAGATAATCATGCTAAGCTGTTTGTTCAACATTCTTCTTCCCACAGTCAGCAATAGAGAAGTGCAGCAGAGTCAACCATTACAATGTCAGGCAAACATATTAATGCCATTTGAAATGTTCACATTTTATTTTGTAACAATAAGCTAAAATGCATGTATTTTATTAGGGTTTTATGCAGCAGACCAACACAAAGTAGTGCATGATTGTGGAGTTTAAAGTAAACTGTTTTCAAAGTTACAAAAAAGTGTAGCATCCATTTGTTTTCAGCAATCTTTTAGATAAAAAAATGTAGTGCAACCATCTGCCTTCAGAAGAGCAGTGGACAGGTCAGGAAATATAGGCAAGATAAATTGTACAGTTTGGAAAATTATCACAAATTAATAATTACATTTCAAACTGAAATTATTAATAACTAATGAGATTAATAAAAAAAAAAAAGCTCAATTCCTTAATCTTGTTGGACAATATAAATAATAAATAAATAAAAAAAGTATCACACATTCTTAACTGGAAATACAGCAATGTACTAAAACCCATTTGCAGTCCTGCTAATGACTGCTGTGCAACCCTGGATGGTCCAGATGGACGCAGTAGTGGATTGGTGGTGGACGGCCACCACGTCCCAACACGGCTGTGACGTCAGCAAGGAGGTGGTGGAGTCATGCTTTGGGCCAAAATCATGGGGAGAGAATCATTGGTCGAACCCTTTCAGAGTCCCTGAAGGTGTGAAAATGACCTCAGCAAAGTATATGGACTTTCTGACTGATCACTTTCTTTCATGGTTCAAAAAGAAGAGCCAGACCTTCAGTAGCAAAATCATCTTCATGCATGACAATGCACCATCTCATGCTGCAAGGAATACCACTGTGTCATTGGCTGCTATGGGCATAAAAGGGGAGAAACTCATGGTGTGGTCACCATCCTCTTCTGACCTCAACCATATTGAGAACCTTTGGAGTTTCCTCAAACAGAAGATCTGAATGAGGTTCATATCAAACCAGCAGCTCTGGGAAGATTTTCTGACATCCTGCAAAGAAATTCAAGCAGAAACTTTCCGCAAACTCACAAGTTCAATGGATGCAAGAATTGTGCTGTGATATCAAAGAAGGTCCTATGTTAACATGTAACTCTGTCTGTTAAGATGGTTTAGATTGAAATAGCTTTTGATTTTAGTACATGTGACCACTTAATGCTGCACATTCAAAGAATGACCGTTTGCAGATCTTTATAATCCATTAAATGTTTAGAAAATTTGCTGTGCATAATAATTTGGAACAGTTCATTTTGAGTTTTTTTATTTTTGAAAAAAATACTGTTCTCATTGGGAGCTTTGTTCAGTAAAATTTTATTTATACTGTAATAGTTAATGACTTGAAAATTATACTGACCATCATTTGCATTGACCATTTAAGAAAGTCTGAGAAAATATCACTTGCATAAAAATTTGGAACACAGTGTATGCTCAATGAACCTCTTCATCCCATCTGATGGAGCTTGAACTATTTTGAAAAGATCATTCTCCATATCCATTCACTACTGCAGTAATTAAGCCAACAGAAAACTGAGCCCATACTGCATGCTTTTACATATAGATGTGTTTATAAAGCATCACCCTAGAAAAGACACAAAAAACGTCCTGAAGTTTAAAAGTCATTGTAGAATACAACTGGACCCTGAGGCTGATACAAGTTAAATGTCTCCAGTTTAGTCTCTGCAACTTCCGTATTTTGTATTTTTCTTTGACTGTGAAGATCTCTCTAGAAACTCATCAATATGCTTCCCTCCTTGAAGGTTCTGTTTGTGACAATTTCTAAACTACTACATTTATGTAGTTCATCACACTCTGTTGCTGTGCTTCTTTGCTCACGTATCAGTCATTTGCCTCTAAGCATCCCATCTTAAGCTTCTAGTGTCTTTCTACCATTTTCTGCTACATCTTGTCATATTCTAATGGAGAAAGGAAGTAATAGCTGTTTGTCTCTGTAATATATAATGGAACAGGTCCAGTGTTTTATCTTCTCAAGTGGAAGGAGCTGACAAACTGCTGAGAAGCTGGAAGTGCAGCAAAGCGACAGAGAGGTGGGGCTCACATCCCTCTAGATCACCATGATTGCATTGGGTGTTAGGTTAGTATCCTGGCAACAATTGAGCTGATGATGTCACGCAGTCTTTAGCAGAACCTAAAGATGATATTTAATCTGCTTCCTAAATGTCAAGTTGATATGAGAAGAAGATGTTAAGGATGCAGAACAGCTACTTTAACATATCCAGTGTGAGATTATTATAATGTTAGCAAGAAGCACAAACTTTCCTTCTTTACTCTTATTGTTTGCAGTCTCTGTCTGGAAAGGCTTTGTCAAATTCAAGTAGAAAAGGATTTCTGATATCCTTGCAGTGAGCTTCTGCTCCACATTTGTTCATTTGAATAACTGCAGCTTTTGTATTTGCGACACCACGAGGATAACGATGCACCTATCATTCTTTTGCTGGCTCTTTAGGTCTGACCTGCTGAATTATTCATTATTGTTCCCTCATTATGCTTACAAACTCATTGGTGTAAACTTTAACTTAACTATCAATTTAAAGTCACAAAAAAATTACCATAATAGAAAAACTGTCTTTTGAAGAGAATCAAACAAAAAGTGAAGGAATCATATCATCCTCATTTATGCATCAAAGCATATGCTTCTAGTGCATACAAACGTTTCAATTCCAGACTTTCATACACTTTTTACTGCTTTCTTTCAATACCATGCAAACACCCTGACCAGACTCCCACAATTACTGAAAACATTCACTTTTGCTCATAATCTCCTGGCTCCAGTTTAGTGTGTGCTGTTATTGTGTTGCAATGCTAATGATCAAAAGATGTGAAATGTCTGGGAAAAGCCCAGGCTTAACTCAGCAAGTTAACTTTTTGGCCTGATAATAATTTGACTTTGAATCAAAAGTGAGGAATCGTCAGAATGGACCGAGCCAAGAGGAACCTTTCTGGCCAGATCCAACAACTGTTCGTTTGTTAAAATTTGCGCTAGCTGCGGTCACTCCATTCAATGAAGTCCAATTCAGTTCTGAGTGAGTAAACAACCCAATTCCAGACTGTAAAGTAAGATGCTTATTAAATTTATCTCTGGAGGTTTCACATGCGAAACTGAACAAACTTCCAACTCTGCACTCTGAATTTGTCTCACGCTCTACATTTGTGACACTGCCTTTTAAACCGATTTGGGTTTCTGGATCACAATCCAGAACGTAGTAAGAGTTTGGAAAACGTATCTGTTCCCACATGGGAGCATTTGTCCTACTTGCATGGGTCTCCTCCATAAAGGAGGTTAAGAAGTGGCAAAAACACCAGCAGAAAAATATCAGAGCACTGAAATCAGAGTCCACAACAGGCTATAAAAAAAACAAACTAAATATGTATATTATATCCTAGAGTCTACAAGATGATTAATCTATAAAAACAAATTTTTTGTATAAATTTATCAATATATAGAAAAGCTACATAAACATAGGCAAACAACGTGAATCCATAGGATGTA
Organism: Xiphophorus couchianus; assembly: GCF_001444195.1. NCBI lineage: Eukaryota > Metazoa > Chordata > Actinopteri > Cyprinodontiformes > Poeciliidae > Xiphophorus > Xiphophorus couchianus. The sequence continues at coordinate 22,935,323 of NC_040239.1, forward strand.
CAGTGAGCAGTCCACATGATTCTCCATGCACATATGCTAGAGTGTAAAGATATTGCTGAAACAGTTCTGTAGTTGCATCACCGAACAGGCGAGCAAAACGGCCCGTACTGATATCAGCCTCAGAGAATTACTCAACACAATGCTGTTCTTTCATCGCCCTAAATTACAGTCAGCATTTGCATCAGCTTTTTGATCATCTTTCTCAGCATGTTGCCCTCTATTTTTGTTCAGTTCTGCTTCCAGTTAAAGGGTGCATACGCATAAGACGAGGCTGCAAAAAGCCTAAAAAAAACATCCTGTCAAAACTACTTTATCTGTAAATGATGCTTAAAGCCAAAAAGCCAGCATTTAACAATGCATTCTGCAAAACTGGCAAATTATTTGCCATCAAAGCATTTGTGCACAAGCGCAAAGTACTAAGTGGAGCCAAAACTAAATTTATCTTGGCTTCCTGTTAACAGTCAACGTGAGTAACGATGCAAAACACACTTCAATTAAAATCTTTGTATTCTGGAAAACTACGCTAGAAGTTTTCTTAATCACAGTTAAAGAGCTGTTAAAAGTACATAACTTCAGATTTCTTGTGGTTTGCTTTGATGTCACAGTTTTATTTTTTATATATGGCATTACATAACAGTAAATTGACACAAAATTAGAAGGAGAAAGAAGGAAAGACATGCAGCAAATTGTCTGATAACGAGAATTGAGTTCAGGACTACAGCCTCTGCACATGGTGCATGCGCTAAACCAACTGAGCCACCCATTACCAATGGCTGTGGTGTCACACTTAAATGGATGACATACATTTTAACACTAGACAGTAATAATAATAACCTGAGTATCCTGAATATCCCAAAAAATTTTAATGAGTTTTATTAATTAAAGGATTAATCTATCCAAACCAACCTAATCCCATGTGAGAAAGTAAATTCTCTTAAACCTAACTGGTTGCATCACCCTTTGGAAACAATGACTGCCATAAAGTGTTTGAGGGGTCTATTACGTTGCTTCACATCCTATTTTAGTAACATCATAAAGGTTTGAACATGGATGGCTTGACACATCTTTTTGAGATTTAAGTTGAGAATGAGTGAGAACAAGTATGACTATTAAATTTGCCTTTGGGATAAATAAAGTACTTATGAGCTGAAATGAATGGAATCAACTTACTGAATAACCTGTGTGACTTCGAACTTAAGGTCACAATCACTGATGGCTGGATATTCTCCTTCAATATGTCCTGGTGTTTAGCAGAAATGATAGTTTTGTTATTTAGGAAAGTTGTCAAGGCAACCCAAGGCCACCACATCCCCACCAAAGGCTTGACTGGTGGTGTGCTTTGTTAGTTTTACGCCATATGTAACAAGACAAGCACCTTCTAATTTGCCTAAAATTCAAATTCAAAACATTTAAGTGTAGCAACAAAGCAAGAGAAGAAGAAATCTATAAGCAGGCAAAATGTCTCATAGCACATTTCAGTTCAAATTATTCATACAAGTTTTATACACAGAGAGAAATACTAGAGCTGGGGTCTGCAACCTGCAGCTCCAAAGACACTTGTGGCTTTTACAAAACCAAAGGGGAAATGTTTTGGATTATGGATGTAAGAATAAATGGCTGTTTTAGTTTTTCCTGTAAGTTCTCATACAAAGTCTGCATAAAATATCTATAGCAAACTTTTACAATAAATAGCTTTCAACTATGCTACCCATCTTTCTTCATTTTCCATTTTTATAGAAAATGATTTTTTCTTCTGTGAGGATTAATTTTGTTATAAAATCTAAAAATAGAAGTCATTTTTTGTTTCATTTTGTTCACTTTCATAAGACATTTTATGTTGTATATGTTTATAAAATAGTTTTCTGTGGCTCTAGGCTAGCTTCATTCTGTGGCGACGGAGGCAAAAGTAACTATTTAAATGGAAAAAGTTGCTGACCCCTGTACCACAGGTTAAAGTCTTCACGTCATGGCTTCAGTTTCTGTGCACATGCAGAGCACAAAAAAAGTGAAAACATGTCCACAAGTACTAGTGCACACACTGCAAGGAAATCTGCTGCTGAGAGCCTTAAATAAAAGAATGGAAAGGGGTTTCTGGGGGAGAGGGGTATGTGGTTCATCAATAATTCATTGGCTTGGTTATTTACTTGTGCAGGGGTGCAAGTGCAGTTTTATCATTTTTGCAGAAATGGATAAGGCTGTATGTAAAGGAAGGAGAAGGAATGAAGAGAACCAGAGAAGGGTGCAGGATGGATGAGTCTATGACCCTGTCCATTTCTAAGACAAAATGCTGGATTTAATCGCTGCAGAAGGACGTTGAAGCACTGCGTCTTCTAGGCGGAGCACTGCAGCTTGCCAGCTCCCAGCCTGTGGCCATGCTGAGATTAGAAATGGCATGCTGATATGTGCATTATAATATTATGAGGTCCCTAGACCATAACATAGTGTATGATTTCAATCATACATCAATAGTCATATGGCATGTCTTGCTCCGCATGAGCAAATGTAGTGGCGAGAGAGAGAAAGTGTATCAATAATGAAGCAGGTTACACCCTGAGCTCTGTGGTGGAGATTCATTACCCACAATAAGATAAAGTAGAAAAAGCTTATACTGGCTTGACTTGAGCCAAGTGTGTTTTGCCATGTTAAGAGTCATTTTAGTCAGAACTCTGCTTCCTTCCTACCTGTGTCATTCCTCTCCATTTCACACTGCAGCAGCTTTGTGTTTGAAACAACACAGAGGCAAATGTTGCAAGTGGTTGATCACGTGGCACTCCTGCATGTCAAATGTAGACAGTGTAAGGTCTGACGGGTTACTGGGCTCTAGTGCAATGCTGCTAAATGGAGGATTGATCGGCTATGTGTTGCTCGCCTGCATTTTCAAATAAAGTGCTAAACCTAATTCCAGAAACAATACAGCAGGAATATTTTTCTATATTACCAAATCTAAAGATGGTTAAGAGTATTTATTCAGATATTTTCTGACAAAGCAGAGATGTACAGCCAAGTACATCATTCTGCTCTTGCTGCCATTTTAAAAGGCTTAACGTTGGTAATTCAAATTCCAGTTATTGTCAATTCAAGATCCTCTCTGTGGTGAGGACTGCTGCTTAACGGTCTACTACATGATCGTGTCCACTAAAATAAAACGAAAATTTTATGAGAGCACCCATTAACAACAGGATGCGTCAGCATGAATTTACACACATTTGTGGTGTATGTGGTAATAAAACAGGAATAATCCTTTCTTAGCTTAATATCAAATTTAAATGTGTGAATTAATAGGATTTAACAAGAAATCGCAATCGAACATTAAAAAAAAATTAAATGCAAAGTCATCTCTAAGAGCTCTGAGAAAGCGCTGAAAAAGACTGGCTGTATTTATGTCCATCTTGATTTGCAGCTTTGTGTAATCCTTAAAAAAAAATCAATTAACTTCATGCTTTATGTGCAGTCATGCTAAACTACTTTGAAATTAAAAAAATTTCACAGTGCATTGATCTTGTCATTGCTTATTTAAAATATTAGCACATTGTTGTTGAGGAATACCTGGGCACCACTGTGGTAACATCATCATGTTAGCTGATGTTGGCTCTACACCAATCAGGCGCAACATTATGACCACTGACAGGATACATTAGGCAGCACATAAGAATTTGGGCCTCGAAGTAGAAGCATTGATAAACTGAGGAGACGTTGAGAAAAATTTTAGTAAGTTTATTATGGTTCATGGATAAGATGGAATGAAGGTTAGATGTCTGGGTCGGAGCTCCTCAAAAACTGTGAGCTTTTTCTAGGTTACAATGGTCTGTATGTATCAAAATGGTCCAAGTAATAGTGGAGAACCAGTAACGGCATCACTGTTGCATGTGACAAATAACGATTTTCCTGTGTGATCTTGTTCAATGGACAAGCGACTCAAGGTGCTGCAGAAAGTAATGGTGTTTCTGGCACAAAGGTGTCAGAATGCAGAGCATTGCACTCTGTAGCATATTGTGCTGCAAAGCTGAGGACCAGTCAAACGTGAAATGGTATTCCCTGATGACTGTGGTCTCTTCCTGCAGAATAATGCGCCTTCCCACAAGTAAAAACTGTTCAGAATTGAGCAAGTTTAAGGAGTTTTCTTAACCTCCAAATTTTCCAGCTCTCAAAACAAACGAGCACCTGGGGGATGTGATAGAAAAACAAGCTGGATTCGTAGAGGTGGACTTAAAAGGATCTCCTTGCAACGTCTACTTCCGTTGAGTTACTATATAACTCAGAATGCCAGAAGTACTGTTAGTTTATTTTTGACTAATATTGCTCTCTTCCAATATTCTGTTTTACAGAAGTTTTAAATGTAAAACGCTTGATTGTCATGCTAGGTGAACCTCACAACTGGAGAGGAGGCGCCGAGCATGTGGATGTCTGCAGCACTGCTGCAAAAACTGTATTGCAGTTTACTTAACTGTTCACATTATTTTCACACAAAGCAGTATTTTAAAAATATTTTTTATGGGATATTGCCTGTGTTAGCTGCAGAGTGGGGTGCCCCAAATCTAGGGGCAATACTTCTCCATCTTGGGTTTGATTCTTGACCTTGAGATCTTTGCTGCATGTCTTTTCCGCTCTCCACCCACTTCCTGTTTGGTAGCTATCAATCAAAGCCACTAGAGCCAAAAAGAAAGTATGGATTATATTGATAACTTTGACAACTCCAGTTGGAAAAAAATCTAAATTGACAGAGATTACATTGATTTTATTCATTTCATTGTAGCTTTAGAATGGGAATCATTACAGACAAATGCCTAATCGTAAATGACTCAGAACACCATTAGGGAGAGAAAAAAAAATCTTAATCAGGATATCCCTAATTAAAAAAAGTGTGCAGTTGTTCTGATGCCACACACGGGATAAAAATCTAAATTTGGGGATAAGGTAATAAATAACTCGTTGTTCATAAATACAGACAGATGGATGATTAATGATACACTGGGCTATTTTGTTTTTGGAGTTGAGGAGAAGCCGTCCTGAGCAAGAAAAAGGCTGTGATTGACTGGTAATACTTTAACTCCTCTAATAAGATGGACAGAAAATGGAACTTGTGTCACGCAGGCCGACTCTAATCTAATCATCGACTCTGAGCTTTGAGGCCTAACAAACATCCTGCATCGACATTACATACTTCCCCTGTTGGATCTGTGCTACACACAGAAATGTAAGAAAGGAGAAAAACTAATTAAATTTGGCTTTGCTGAGTGAATGTATGTTTAATTAATACAACCGTGGATGGCTGCTAAAATCTTTTACCAACACAAGAATACAACAGAATCATGAGGTGAAGGACTGTGAGGAAACATTAGATGTGTTGTACTCACAGCAATTCACTGTATGTGCCAATGACCTTATGCTCCTTAAGTACCAGTCCTCCACTGTAAGGAACTTCATTATGACTGGAAACAATTAGTGGGAGCAACGTATGTAATGGGCTCTCAGCTTCCAACAGCACAGTCAATAGGCTGGAAATGGAAACCCTGCTCTAATCACTAATGAGAAAATTGTGGTGGGGCTGGAGGGGAGGGAGAGGACCAGGAGGGAGTGGGGATAAAATGAAAAAGCAGCCAGACACTGCTGCACCGAATGTCAGATAAAGGTAATCTAATGTTACACTATGAAATAAAAAAATAAAAAAATCTCGCTTTCATTGCCACAATATTGAATCAGGTGTTAATCAGATATGCTGGTTATCGAAAAGGTAATCATCCGACTTATTACTCTTCATCTGATCATGGACTCTCCATGAATAACCAATGCATTTATAGCTTGATTTGTAATTGACTCAAACCTGGGGAAGGGTGTCACAGAAATCACATTGGCAATCAGCAGAATAATGGATTAAGCCTATATCCATAACAGGGACTGGCTCCTGGCAGTGAAAATGAACAGCCAAAAACAGAACAGGGAATGCTTCATAAAGCCCACTCAGCACCTGTGGTGGCGGCCGCAGAAGCTGCAGCTAATGTGTGCACTTCATATGAATCCCTCTGTGCCTCTGTTTTAATAATAGTCTAAACTCTATTTCTCTCACTCCCATCTCAACAGAAATCAATGCTAGGGAAACACTTAAGTTTCCACTGAGCACTAGCAATTTCTGCCCAGATGGCTACATTGCAAAGAGGTGTTTTATGGTGGTAATGCCACTGCACCACAGGCTATGATTGGAAATCTAATAAGCAGGCTTGGGAAATAGTCCGGTGCTCTTTCAGCCAGGCTGCACCTTTCTATTCCTCTCCAGGCCGGGAGGTTTATAACGCCAGGAGCCTCGACACTAGTAAATTAAAATCTCTTCTTGTGGGACTCAAGTAGGGAAAACAGCTTCATAGAAATCAATGTAATCATTAGACATTCTGATGGCCTCAATGCATTCATGCTACAGTAAAAAGGCTTTGTAAATGGATGGTAGAGCTCGGGTCTGATTCATTTGCATGATGTTGCAGAGGCTCATTTTTTGCATTGGTCTTACTTGTATACCTTTACATCCTGTTTCCCTAGCAATAGCTGTGTGAATTATTGATGTTAGCACCATGTCTCCCTTCCTCCCACAGTCCCTTACGCCAGCCTCCTGCAAGGATCTCCAAGCTTGACTGAGTCTCCTAGGAACACTCGCCGCACACAATCTCGGCGACAATATCCAATAAAGCCGAACAGGGGGAGGGGCGAGATGCACCCTGACATTTAAATCAATTGCTTTCTTTTGTGAAACAAATCTAGGATTTTTTTATCTGCTTTTATTGCTGTGAGATTCTCGCTGCAACGCCTCCAGCAACACACTTTTTTTTTTCCTCCCACTGTAGCGATTCCTAATAGCCTCTCAGTACCTGTAGTGGAACTGAAGCTCAGGCGCTATAAAACGTTGTCTAAATATCAATAAAGCTTAATGCTGTAATGCTCCTTGTGCCAAAATTGAGACAGTGAACTCAAACGCCTGGTGTCAGTTGTTTGTTAAACGCTTCGTTCTCAGATCTGTATCTGCACAATGTGTTAAACCATGTGTGCAAAAGAAAAGGCACAGATGTGTGTGAATTCCCAAGGTCTCTGAATGCATGTTTCACCACTCTGCCTTGAAGAGGTTTAGAAGGGAAAGGTGGGGGCAAAGTCTTAAAAAAAAGGGAGAAACATCAAGATAACTATAAAAGGATAATCCTTTTGTGTTTATTATGATTATTTACTGAATATTTTGAGTTAATTTAGAAGTGTATATTAAATAAAAATCATAACTATAGTGACTCGCATTACTTGGCAGGAGTCTAATTAAACAAACAGAAACCATATGTTGACAAAACAAAACATTTTTGGTACTAATTTTCTAACATGTACATGGGTGGTGCTGACTATAACATAAAACAAGTTTTTATTAGGAGTATTATGTAATATTCAAATTTTCTAATAAGCTAAATCTGTGTAATGAATCATTTGGATCTTTCTGTGGTTTTCTAAACTACTGAGAAGCACCTGCATGTTGTATGCTGTAAATAATAGTTTTATTATTTTACTATCACTATCCTGTTCACTAATATGTCTAGAAATATTCTAAAACATTTACATCATAAAACAAAGTACCCAATTATCAGCTCCTTTGAAATAAAGCTTGAGGTATATATCATAGCTACATAATATGGATTATTTGAGTCAGAAAGAAAAACTCAAGTAAAAATGCTTGTTTATTACTGCTATAATTTATTATTTATAGGACTGTTTGTCAGATCTTAACCAAGATGGGGAATGAAAACAATGGCCACCATTTACTCAGACTTATGTCTGCTATTTAATATGTGAACAAACAAAAAGGTCTCCAGAGTAAAAACCCTTAACATTGGATAGTCTCTTAAACAAAAGACTGCAAATGTCCTAATGGATGCGTTTTGTTAACATGAAGTGTTGGCTGATTTATACGGACATCCTCTGTTAAGAGAATATTGGCATCTATTCCCAGGTGGTCTTCAGGATATGTGGATCCTAAGGCAACCAGGCACTTAAACCAAATTGCTTCTGTAAATATGCAACCATATATATTGATCAGACATTTAAAAAAAAGTCTAAGAAATAGAGAAGTAAAAGATTCAGTGGGAAAATGGCCTAAAATCTTTATTTTTTTATCAAATGCTAATCTTGATAACCCTTCAGCCATCTATTCAAATGTCATCGGTAAAGAGTTTAACATATTTCTCTGTGTCTGTTTAGGCCTTTCATACCACAACCAAAACAGACCAGCAGGCGTGAATCAGTCTTAACATATTGTTCTGTCTGGTATCCTTGCTATTTGCAGTATAGTGTTTGCCAACTATAAACGCTCAAAATTGTCTATTTTAACAGCTCAAACACCAAATACCCCTAAATCTTCACTAATATGCACAGTGAAAAACATTTTGGCGCTACCTTAGAAGCTAAACCTGTGCCTACAGTCATCCTTATCCCTGCCTTTAGGGGTCCAGCCAATCAGCAACAAGAAAAATGTATCCGCTAATAAAGAAACACAAATAAGTGGGGGTCAGCTCTATGAGAACATTTAGGACAAAATAGTTTTTTAAATAGACCAATATCAATCATTATGGATTTTTTTCTGGAATTTTTTTCATGCAAATAATTCCTCCTGAACTCCTATGACTGTATGTCAGCGTAAATGGCCATCCATAAAGCGCTTTGTCTGATAAAGCCTTTGCAGCACATGCATCCAAGCACTAATCTTTATAGGCATATATTTTAAGTTGCTAAAGTTACACCTTCCTGTGGAGTTTGAAGTGACCCACCATGCTAAAAATGCTAATGTATGCAACAAAATCATTACATTTTTATCTTTAAAGATTTACTTTTGTGTCATGAGCTTTATTTCATTATTTTTTACATCTGTATCCCCTAAACACTCGCTAGCTGAGCAAGATGTTGTATTTGTGCAATTCATTCAAACTCCTTTACAGCTGGAACAGGTGTAAAAATTTTGTACTGTGAAAAAATAAAATGCAATACTACTCAGCAAACTGTCTCTATACAAGTATTAACTAGTTGCCTTTTTGATTGAATTATATTTTCCTTTATGACTTATTTTGAGATAAGGCAGGAAGTAGTTATTCAGCTGTTGCCCCATTAACAGACTAATCCTGATCTCATCTAACACTGAAAAAAATAACAGACTAAAAGTATGCAAGTAACTGCTGGTTGTTTCTTTTAGCTTGCACATCAACAGCAATAAAAAGCAAAGTAAACCTCAAATGCAAAAGGAGTCCATCAAAATGTGAATTTGCTAGTTGAGACAGAAAAATTGTAATGTGAACTGGTCCGATGACAGTGCACTTCAAATGTGAAAGACTCACTGACAGCTTCAGACCTCAGGTGGCTGAAACAAAGCAAAAAAGTTGAGATATGTTGCATTTTCTGTCACTCAAAGACATAAAGGGATTGATTAAAAAAAATCTGTTTTTGTTTAGAAAAGTATATGTCAGAAAACTGTCTTTTCAATCCTCCAAGACAGAGAAAAATAATAATAATCAAAAGGCCTTACGTGGTGAAACCTCTTGACTCTAAAAGAAAAACAATAGCAGTTTCAAACCAAAGGGAACAGAGGACAAAACTACTTAAGGCAGTGTTTCTCTACCCTGGTCCTGAAGGCACACTTCCCTGCATGTGTTAGATGTTTCCCTGTTTCAAGCGCACATAATTTTAATTTATGGCTAATTAACAGGCTTTTGATGAACTGCAGTCATCTGAATTAGATGTCTGAAATTAGGGAAACATCTGAAACATACAGGGCAGTGTGCCCTGAGGACCAGGGTTGGAAAGCACTGACTTAAGGTACTCGTCGTAACAATTCATAGCACAGTTAGCACTTAAGAGACAGTCCCCAAAAGTGAGACAAACAGAGGAAGAAGCTAAGATGAATAGGGGAGCAGAAAAGCACTCAAACGTCTGCAGCACATTAATTGTTCATGAGAGGGAGCATACAGCCAAACAAAGCTGTGATGAATGGTCTCATTTGTTCGACGAGAGTGAGACTCCGCCCTGCTTGTATGCGATCCAGCTCTTTACTCAGTCTTATGCAAATACAGCCCCCCTTTAGCTCTGTTAACAGGTAACTGCTTGGAAGCGACCCCTATTGACCAGGATGCAACACTGTGGTGATGGATGGTTCAGGAGAACTGATTCAATGTTGCTTGGGGCAGAGGGAGGTGACTTTGTTGGTCGGGAAAATATGACAAATAAGATCTTAAATTGCAGGAGTACTCAAATTTATCTTCTGACCGGCATCATTGACTTTCACTGCCACACCTTCCTTGAGAGAAATGCGTAAACGCAGACCAGGAGGCACAGAGCTAACATCGCCGCATAGCAAAACACGGATAAGGAAGCGAGATTAGGTTATGAAACATTGATTACGCCCTTCTCATGTCCCTTTTTCACAAACAGAAATGACTCTTTAGAGAAAAATAGCACTTAATCCACCACTTGGTAGTTCTACTTCCACACGGAAGAACAATAATAAAAATAAATAAATATAGCGAGGTGTTTATTGAGGTAAACAATATCCCTTGGGACCTCCATCCGACTGACGCAGACAGTCTTCCTCCATGCCAGAAGAAATTATGCTTAATAAATCTTCCAAATAGACCCAAAAATGATGGCATTTCTCATTTGTTCACTGATATTCATTACCAGATAACAAAACAAGCAATTACAGAACAAATGCAGCTAATAGGGTGGGCAGCTGTGACACTGATGGCCATGTCCCTCGGTGGGAGTTCACAAAAAGATACAACAGTGAAATTCACCATGAATACAGACAATGCTTCACCTAATAAATACGACTGCATTCGTATGGCAATGTAACCTCGTTTGAGTAGACGGGATCCAGACAGGGGAGGCATTAGATCCAAAACAACAGCATAAACATGAGAAAGCTCCAAATCCCCGAGCATCTGTCTGCGCTCCTATCTCCACGTATCTGACTACATCCAGCGAGCCATGTGATGGAGCGAGCCATGTGAGCCGATGTCGCTGAAGGTCAGATCTACACCTGTGTTGTGAATAATGCATGGCAGTGTAAAACTACTTTTTCAAAATAAAGAGGCCGTCATGGGAGAGCCACTCGAATGAAAATGTCACAAAACCTGGAGAGGAATTGTAATTAGTGTAACCCAACACACAGCTGTAGCCCGCCGAACCAGCAGCAGCCCTCGTACCACAAGGGACTGATAATATATATATTGTTAACGCTGGAGGCTGAGCTGTGCAGTTAATGCCATTAAATACTATTAAAATGAGTCTCATATAAGGCCATTAAGGACTGTGTCCTCCAACAAACATAAAAAAATACATGCTTGTATAAATGGGAAACTCATTTTAGGGCTTTGTAAGTTTATTTTAACGCTTGTTGCTATATGTGTATACACAGAAAATAGTTCTGACAAAAAAAACAAACTGTTTGGCAGTGTTTAATACGGCTGAGTGGATGTGTGACCGCTTATGCAAAAAGTAATATAGAGAGCATTTTTGCAATGGAGATCAACTATTTAGAGGATGGATTTCTCCTCATCTGCTATTAAGTCTCTCCATTGGAAACACTTTTTGCTGAATGCTTATAAGAATAAGAATCTTGCATTGCAGGGAAGGAGGAAACCAAACCTGTCAGATGAAGTCAGATAGCTACGCAAGGAGGAAAAAGTCTGACCATCGAGATAACCACTGGTGTAGTTTGTGAGCATCAAATTCATCAATACTTTATTTCACAGTGGTTTGGGAGAAAAGAAAAAACAAGCAGCGGACATCATATCAGTACATATGTATCAATACTTTTAACAAGTATTTTAACTTCCCTTTCATCCACTGCATGTGTCAATAGCTTGAAATTACTATTCAGGGCCAAATCAGTGGCCAAAAAAGGAATAATAACAAAAACATTTTGTCTGCAGCAACAGTTCAACCTTCAAATAAATTATGTTTGGAAAAAAAGAGATTTGCACAACCACTGTGTGCCTTGCTAGGCAAGGCAGGCAAATCTGAAGGCACAGTTGCTGGGACAAATAGAAGTTAGCGCTGAAGTTGACGTGCTGAAGGCTGTGTTGGAAAGAACAGGAGCTTGTTAAAGAGACAGAGGCCCAATTTCAAGGCCTTGATTTGCAAAGCCAAATTTCTTTTAAATCTTGTTTTATATGTTTACATACAGAGCATTTTTATGTCAACTTAAGTGATTGCATGATTGTGATTGCACAATCATGCAATTGTGCAATAACTGGCACTATGTGCCTGGAAAATATCTTCTGAAATGTTTCAAGAATTTTATTGTTTCCATTTGCAGTTTGTCCCACAATTGGTCATTTATTACACTAGTAAACTACAGTCGCACACCACAGAGCACTTTAAAACCCCTGGGTGGCCTCCTTATTTCTTAAGTGTACAAACTGTGACTCACTCCATGTGCTCACATTAGGGCTCCAGACTTTCACTGCAAACTATCACTAACTTTGTCTTAAGTGTCTTGTTATTCTATCCACTGTCAAACACAACGTCGTCACTTTTACCAGCCTTTTTCAGCTACACCAAGTGTACATTAGTGGTCAAGTTTAATGATGCCTACCCCCCATTAAATAAATGTACATGAATTTACAAAAAGGATTTTATTTTTAAAAAGTGGCTTACCAAACAATAGAGTAACAAAGAGATTCATTTTCCCTTACCTTGGAAGGAAAATTAGCTCTCTGGGTCAACTGTAGCTGCAGCTGCTTTCGAAACTAAGATCTTGTCAATGCAATGATACTAATGTGATTTAATGAGAGTGGAATGATAGCCTTGAATTGCTATTAAAAAGTCGTGTGCATAATGGATGAGCAGAAAAATGCTAATGGAATTTAGACATTAAAGCTTAAAAACAATTTCAGAGCTGTTTAATATTATATTAGAATTTACCACAGAAAACATCTAGTACATATTTAAGCAAGCTGTCAAACAAACACAGCCTCTCTTCAAATAATGCTGGTTTTGTAATATTTAACTAAAATGTGATGCATTTTGATGCATACTGAATTCATATAGTGACACTTTGAATTTATTCCCAGTTCACTTGTGTCACAGCAGAGTGATGTTGCTCTGTAAAATGTTATGGTTCGCTCCATCGTTCTTATAATGTGTCATCTGTAAATGATTTTTCCTCAATGATAACAGTGCTGTGTCTTTTTCATCATCACCCTTGGTCTTCCTGTACCCTGCACATCCATCTTAGACACTTCCAACACGAGATCCATTTCTTGGTGAGTGACAGGAACACAGCGCTGGGCTGCTATAATCCCAGTCCAGTTCTCCCTTCAGTCCCTTGAGGATTTGTGGAATATGAGACAGGTCCTGCATCCCTAGTTGCTCACACAGACAGGCACACAAAAACAACCTCATACCTCCTCTTCTACCCCCTTATCGCTGGCTTTGACCCCTCACCTCAACTCTAAAGTCAGGCTCTTTATTAGTCTGCCACATCCAATAAAATCCTCCTTGTATAAGACAATGAAACCCACCTTCCCTTCTTCTTGTGGAAGGATCAAAGAAGAGGTTCAGACAGCTGTATCAGACATTTTTCCTTTTCACTATTACAGCCTGTCAAGATGCACGTATAGGGTGAATTAAGCAAGAAATAAAAGCTCTTATCACTTTGAGTATGACAAATTCTCTAATCCGAGGGAAAACCTTAATTTAAAGTATCAGGATTTAAAACTGATTGAACACTTAACCCTATATTGAAGCTAAATCCTTGTAGCATAGTATTTACAACATACTGTTATCCAGAACATTTATTTATTGTCATTTGGATTTTGATAGTTGGTAATTCTAAATTGCAATTCTTGTTGCTCAGAAGATTATTACCAAATGCTGTTCTGCTATTTGGAGTAAAACAACAAGCTGACGTTAGTAGGTTAATGAGACAGGCTATCTGCATAGGCAACCAGCCAGCCTTTTGCTGTTTATCAAGTTTTGAGCTCGCCAACTATTGTTTTAATACAACATCACCCTAATAAAGTTGATGGGTGGGAATTATTTTGGTGGCTAAATATATTTTTTTGGCCAAATGTCTCCTACTTGTAAGGTAGTAAAACATTTAGGTGCCTTGTTTTAGCCAGCTGATTGACAGTGTGCAGCAAACGGCAGACAAGTGACTGGTGTTTTCTCTCAGTTTATGGAGCACACATCACTTTTTTTACTCCCTGGTATCACATTAGAAAGGATCAGAAAGAACATTATGATGTTTTTAACTTTGAAGGTCATGGCAACCCTTTTTGTGGCTCATGTTTATATAGAAAGTACACAAAGTATATACAAACTACATAAGCATAACAACTGAGAATTGGACCTATGTTTGCGTCATAATGCATAGTGTTCTCAGTAAAAACACACACACACACACACACCCACGCCCGCACACACAGTAGAGATTGAACTACATACATTTTACACTATATGATAACATTTGTGTTAATTAAATTCCCAATGAAAATGTCAGAGCCAGACTTTACAAAGATCTCCGCAAAACACTAAGAAAAACATCTGAGTGGAGGAATCATGTCAGAATGGCTTTGCTAAAATAAGCTAATTATGCTGCAGACTGGCACCACGATTCCTTCTTAGATAAAAAAAAGAGCATTGACTGAAGATAAAAATGTTTCAGATGATAATTCACATATTCTTTACCAAAACACGTCAGAATAAAAAGAAAAGAAGTTATTTTTTTATTTTAATTAGATGAAGGAGACTGCGAGCAGACAGATTGCTCAGTGTGCCTCAGCAATAGAGATGACTCTTCGTTAAAGAAATCATTCATGAGAGTTTTATAAATCACAGGATCTGTTGGAACATGTTACAATCACAAGTAATCTATATTATTAAGTTGCAATGGGCTTTTAAATCACAATTTCTTGGATTAGAACAACAATATTAGGCAGACTTAATCAGAAGAGATGGGCTCACTTCGCTCCCTGTGACACGACGGGGTTTTTTTTTTTTTGGTAAAGTCAGGAGCATAGTAAGTTGCTTTTTTCTTTTTCTTTCCCCCCTCCCCCATCTTAAAATGACCTTCCCAGAAATGCATACATAATGCCTTATATAAATGTCAGCAAACGACCACCAATGCAGAGATGGTATGTGTGAAGAAGAGCTGCCCTTGTTTTAAGAAATGGTGGGACATGCAAACTCAGAATATAAAATCTAAAAAAATATATAGAGGGAACATTTTAAAGAAATTTTATATTGAAAACTTTACCCTGCTATAAACCATCATTGGTTCTGTTAAGATATGGAGGTCCTTTATATTGGTATATTTATGGGTAATGGGCGTTTCCTCAATAAAAACGGGAGGATGAATAAATCTGGCATCTAAGAGAGTCTTAAAACACTAAATTAAAGCATCCAATATGACAACATGAGACCTTCATGAGATTGATCGGACTCTGAAGTCTCTCAAGGCTTGTAAATCTCTCCAGCTGTTACAGGGTGGCTAGGTCATCGTTTTAGACGGTTTGATGTGGTCTATTGATTTGTGGACTTCTGTTTAGAAGCCTTGAGTTTGTAATTTGTCATTTCTGGCATTTTAGGAGCCAGAGGTGACCATACCTGGGGGAAAATATTGACACGGGAGAGTTATTCCTGATGCCTTATTAATTCTTGAATTACTTTGGAAATAACCACAAGTGGGAACTAGCTTGTGGAAACAAGCTACAACTTAGTGGAAACATTCAGTGACTTTTATGGGAGGCTTTCATGAGAAGCTCGTGCTGTTTTTAAACTAGAGTCTTGTGGAAGCGGAGATGTTTCGGAGTTGGTTTGCCGTGACCGTCATCTGCACCAAGCTTTTCATCTTTGGTTTTGTATTTTCAGACCGCATAGCTTCATTTATCTGTTCCACTACGGTTTACGGATTCTGAAACAGTGGCATAGAAATGACAGCGAGAAGAATGGGCTCAATAAACCGTCAGCCAGTTCAGCAATCATCACCACACTTCATTATAATCCATATAAAAGCAGCTGAGTCATTTCAGGCAGTAAAACAAATTAACAGGCAAACCACCAACACAGACTGATAAACATCTGCTCCCCCCCACAACAAAATGCCAGCAGCAATCAGAGTGAAAATGTCTGCTTCAAAAAGGTGACTTCCCACAGGGTATTTGCTGTGAGGAGGGAAAAAATGACATCTATTAAGCTCACCTTAAAGCAAACCTGTGTTGTCCACGTCTGTCTGGGGGTTTTTTTTCTCTCCTCAGCTTAGAGAAACAAACAAACACACAAACTCCCACACATACAGACAGACAGAATGCAGATGGATTAAATTCTGCCTGTCATAATGGAATCATCTCTCTGAGATGGTAGTGAATGGTTCACAGTACTGACCAGAACACAGCAGCAGAGATAAAGATGAGAAACGGCAGAGCAATAAAAGACAGAGCTGCAATTCATCAACAATGTCCAGAGTGAAAGGAATGCAATAAAAAGCTTTTATCCTTTTTATTGCAAGGATGGACAGCAAGATGGGCATGTTTGGGTGCAGCAAGACAATAAAAGGGAATCAATTTTCTATCAAAATATCCAATAGTCCACAACACTGCTTCATGCGCACTGAAAATACAACCCCACCACCCTCACCCTACCAAACAAATACAGGTAATTCCTGATTACTTGCCATTATAGCCATCGGTCGTTATTTGAATATAGCTTTGCTAAGCATGGGCTGGTAAGTGATTATCATGGTATGATAAAAATACAACAGCTTAATTGCAATAAAAATGTAAAACTAAAATGTTTGGCATAAACTGCTTTTACCTAAAACAATTATTGGGTTCATATGTATGTTACTCAAGGTAAATACACTGTTTTAAAATCAAGAACAGGAGCTTCTTTAAGATACAGAGGCCAATTTCAAGGTGTCGGATTGACAAGTCAAATTTGTTTTAAGTTGCGTCATTTTTATAACAACTGGAGGTTACAGTTACTTGATTATGTTATAAAATGATACTATTTTCTGGAAGATGCCCTTTTTAAGTCTTTTTAAGAGGTGTTAATAGTAGTGATAGTGTGACTGGAGTTTTCTTGGGCTGTATAATGCCTAGAGTAAGATGCTGCTTCTCTTACCTCTTGCTGTACACTACACGTAAACTGGATGAAGCTAGGCTACTAAGCTTTCTCCAGGGATGACAAACTTGGCTATTTTAAATTTTCTTTAGACACAAAAAATTATTTGTTATTTTTTGGCTATTCTAGTGTAGATCAGCCTCCCTCATTAAGGACGATCTCCTGAAATCTCCTAACGGGGCAATTAGTCAGGGTATCTGCTAAAGTAGCCAGTGTGCAGTATTTATAGCTTTATTGACATGTTGGATTTAGCTTTGTGACAAAGTGGTTCAGTTTCTGTTCACCACTTGTCCCTTACTATTATTTCTGATTCACGTACTTTCTATAGTTGGTTATAATGCTTAAATTTAAACATTAACAACAGCAACGTTGCTTCAGTTACTATCCCGGGTTTGCTTGTGTTAGCATTATGTTGGAGTTTCCATCTATTTCTATGTTTAGGTTAAAGCTATTACTTCTGGACTATTGGTTGAATTTGTTTATTTTGTTTCAAAGTATATTTATGGTATTTGTTTTCCTTTGTACTCACCATTGTTTGTCCCTTGTAGATCTGCAGCAGGGCAGGAGTATGGGAGGGGTCGGCACAGTATTTCCTGCTTAAATGGCTGTATGATGTCATTGATTACCTTGCTGGGTTCTACCAATTAGAGGGTTTTCTTTGGAGTATTGCTTTGTTTGTTTTTCTTTAAAGTAACTTTTTGAGTTATCTTGTATTACATGGTTTATTTTGCAGACCCCTTCATTATGTAAATGAGTTTGTAAATTAGATTAATAATTTTATTCTTGTTTCTCTGTTTAGATTTGTTTTTGTTTTTTTTACTTGTTTAATTGTGGCTTGGGCCACTCAAGTGCAGGTGTGCTTCCAATTGGCTATAAAAACAGTGAGTTCTTGGAAGCACAGGAGAGTTGTTAGAGTCAAAAGTAACAAATAAAAGTCATCAGAAGAATCTGGAACTGGTGGCTGATGCCGTTTTTTTTTGTTCACCTTGCTGATCCTTGACCACACTACTTTACAAGCTTGCCAGTTGTAATCCTTAGACTGTGAAATGGGTGATGCCCCTTTAGTTCCAACACAAAAACTATAGTGCAAACCTGAACAATTTGTTTTTCTTGTAGGACATGGAAAGGGGCAGTACACAGAAACTAGTGAGGGAGACGGGAACTCTAAGGGAACGCAAGCTACTCTAGCATATTCTCAAGGCTTTTTAACTGGGAACTTTCAATCATAGTGAATTTTTGTAAAGTGAAAAGCAATGAAAACATGAAATACAACTATTATTATTTTGGAAATGTTGAACAAGGCCTCCCGGACCTTGGCCAACATCCATGTATAGATGGCATGTAGTTGAATTTAGCTACAAAACCAACCATTCTTTGGTAGTTCTCGTTGATTTCTACAACACAATATAATGGAATATTGGTTAAGGGCAACAAAATCTTCAAATGTAAAAGCAAATGTCTTGCTCATCTGATGTGGCTACTGCCTCAACCCAGATGAGATGCTGCTGACCTCTGCAGATCTCATCTGTTTCTAAATGTGCCTATTTATTAATCAAACATGTCACCAGAGAGACATTTTTATTCCCCTGAGGCTCTTCACAGTCACAAATGCATCCTCTTTAATTATGTCTCACTATAAATGTCAATTGCTTTGAAGAGTTACTGACTTTGTTGCTTCAGTAATCTGGTGGCTGAAAGTCAAACACTGCACCACAAAACACAGACGGCTCATTCAGAGAAATGAATGGCGGTAAATGATCATTAGCAATGATTGTTTTTAATCATGAATTCTGACTAAGGTGTTTTTAAAAAAAGGAACAGTCAAAAGATTTGTTGACCTATTTTTTCCTGAAACGAAAATGTAACATTTCCACAAATAGCCCCAAACAAGGTGCAACTCCTCCGACTGAGAGACTGCCGAGTCCCATGTGGCATGAGCGAATGCGCGCCGCCAGGAGTGTTACTTGGGAAGAGACATCCGTGGTGCCACTGCAGATGCAAATACGCAATTATTTGAAGCACACGATAACATTAAAAGAAAATTGCATCATAAATAAACATGCTTGAGTCTCAATGCATAATTTATTCTATTTACAACTAAATCAAAACTGTGGAAGTAATTAGGCAAATTCTTATCCTCAATATGTGTTTTTATTTGTAAATGCGTTTCAATAAAGCTGCGACGTAACGTGATATAATATGAGATAAATAGCTTTTACATTCCTATAACAAGCTCAAATTTAAAAATGATTCTTGAATGACCCTCACGTCACACACTCAGTGATAGTGATAGTCTGTGCTTATTCTTAATCTACAATGCTCTAGGTTTACATAATCATGTGAAAAGTAAAAAACTTCCTCAAACCAATTTTATTTTTGCAGCTATATCTGTGACCCCGGCTCACCAGGCAGGTCATTTCCGAGCTTTGTTGACAAACTTCCCAGCCACTTTCCTGTTTTCTGCTCATTGTTGGATATGAATTTCCCAAGGACTGCGCACACCGTGAAGGTACTGACCTTATTCTCAAACGGGTCGTTCTACACGAGTACTTCGACTCGGCACACAAGAGGATTCATGCTCCATTCAAATAAAAAACGGCCTATGCCCTTTATCTTGTCAAAGAAACATCCTGGATGAATGAGACTAAATGTTGTACTCACAGTAGTGAATAAAAAAGCTGGTTTTACACCATGGAGCCATGCAAAATGTTACATAATTCAAGGGAAAAAATGGGGAACTTTATGAAAGCAACCACATCAGAAATACATCAATTACAATTATATGCAAGAGAATTCATAGACTTTTTTTTTTTTTTTTTACAGATTTTGAAAGTTTAAGCCTCAAACTTTAATGTATTTCACTAAAATTTAAAAAGATACCTTGCTTTACAACATTTTCAAAAATAAAAACCGTTTAAGACTGGTGAGCATTTGCATTTTAAGTTTATACAAAGAAGTTTTAATGAATGTCTACACATTTTGCACAGATTGAGACTCAAATTTTGACAGTCTTAATCGTAAATAGCATAAGCTCAGTCAGATTAGATGGGTAATGTATCGGAGATTTCATTTTTTCCAGTTTGTCAATTGGTTTTGGAACTAGGCTTTGACTGAACCATTTTACAAATAAATACTTTTTGGTCATATTCATTTAATAATGGCTGTGGCTTCATGTTCAGTGGACAAAAACAATTGTCCAGCATGTGACTGATCTGTCCACTATTCAATTACATTCCATTTTTGGGTTTATTTTATTTTTCCTCTTAGTACAGCAGCGCAGGTAATTCATGCCATCTTTGGCTGACTGAAAGAAAGTTAATACGATCTGAAAATAAACTCCAAACAAACAAACAAACGTGTTATTCTCAGCAGACAGCTGCGCCTCAATGTCCACTCTGAATACGCCTTTTACAGATTTCATATTAGCTTTTACAAACTTGCATTATTTAACCAACATTGTTAGGTGCCAACCGCTAATTGGAAAGAATGAATCAATAATAAACTGAGGCTCTGCAGCTCAGCAGTACACAATTATGGATGAAGGCATTTTCACTGCTTTGTTTCTTCTATGTACTTCATGTGTCCTTCAGACAAGGTCTTAGAAAGCTTTGAATGGCTGAAATATGAAAAAAAAATCACAAGATAATCTTTTTTTTTATGCCACAGTAAAAAAGATGCTCAATGACAAAGCAAACTATAATAAAAATTCATTGTGGGTGCAATATCAATGTATCAACAGCAATATTGCAAAGACCTTCTTTGACTGGCTTTTATATTTAAGACTCTACATCCTACATGTCAATAATATATTTGACCACTCAGTCAGACTCTTACTGCAACCAATACAAGATGCAGCATGGAAGTGTTGGAAGCATCTTAATCATTAAAACTATATTGAGACATTATACAACTTCGCTGTATAATGTTTCATTGCTTTACAAGGGTCCAGTTCTGTCTGCCGTAGAACATGTTCTGTCTTTGACAGGTCGGCAATCTTTTCAAAATCCAATAATTAGGGTGAAGGATCTACTCTACGGTATATGCACAGAGATGGATGTTTGCAGTAATGCTCCTTACATGACCAGAAAATAAGATGTCGCACCAGTAATTATTCAGTCTCGTTGAAATAACAATTAACTATAAGTTGAGGTTGTTGAGAAACCAAACACAGACAGGAAGTAAGAAAGAATTTGTCTAAATGAGTAAAAGAGATCATTTCTTTTTAACTGTGTTTTATTTGTACAGATATTTCCCCCCCCCCTTAATCTGAAAGATTTTACTGCATTAGCACATTTTCAGAGAGGGAGAGAAACAGCTCTGTAAAAATGGGCTGTTTTCACAAAATCATTGTTTAATTTTAGGATTAAAAGATGCATTATTAAGACAGCTAAACTTTAATTTATGTAGTAGAAAAGATGACCTTGTTCATGTTATTGTTGGTGAGAATCTAAAATCATCTTTTGTTCAGTAGATCAGAAAGTTGCACCAAAACATCTCCAAAAATGCCCAAAATATTTAATGAAAATTACTGAGAATTTCAACTTGCAACAGTTTTTATTCATTCACTCTCACTGTTCATTGAAGGAATGAACAAAAAGTATTTTACTGATACCATTCAGAGGATATTTTGCTTTTAATTAAGTGTAGCTAACTTGGTCCCATAAACAGAGTTTATTTCAATAGTTAATACATCAACTAAATCTTTTTGCTGCAGCATGTCAGAGTCTGTGTTGGACCTAATTGCATGTTATTAACAGTTGTTCTGATTGGCTAAGGCACTGCAGTCTAAGTTGGCTGTAACCAATTCCTTTATCAGATGGAGCACAATCTATTAATATTATAACACTTTGATAGCTGGATAGAATGAGCTTGTGGGCTGGTTTTAGCCCAAGGGCCCCCAGTTGACAGCCGTATATATCACAACAAGCTCATTGCTGTATGAGCACTGCAGTCCATGTTTTAAGGTGAAACAAAGTAAAACAGCTATACATATTGAATATGAGTACAACTGATTTAACATTAATGAGCCAAAAGAAGGTTAATAGTGAAGTGTAGAGATAAAACGCTGAATAGCAGTTTCAGTTTAAATTAAAAATAACTAAATCCAAATTTCAGGTGGATGTTTCTGTAGTTTTACAACACAGTAGCCCTGGAGCTTATCAGAGCAGTGCTTTTATATTTCAGTGAACCTCAATATGGTTATAATTAAAATACGTCTTTCTCCTCTCTGGCTAACATTTTAAAAATAACCCTATTACTATTTTCTAAGTAATATAGGTCTTCTAAGTTAAATAACATTATTATGGCATTTGCTGCTAGTGTGTTATTGGCTTTCAGCACGCTATGATTTTCAGAGCAACACAAATTGCAGGGCTCTTCTTAATAGTGCTCATCTTTCTGTTTGTAAAGCCTCAATGCATGGTGCTCTCGTTTGGAAGATATCATGTCCTTATTTTATTTTACGTCACATTAAGACCATTCTTTAATCCATACAAGACCTACTGCGTCTAGCAGTGCATGCTGAGGTCTATACTGCATGAAGATCGGCAGATTTTAGTAAATAAGCCACCATCACCAATCTGATATTCTTATGATGTGATCTCCAGCTCAGCCAAGCTACCACAAACACTTTTTGGACAAAACTTAGGTTGCATGAGTATCACAACGTAAAGATGCCGAATGTATCCCACATGTGTGTGCCTGCTTGGAAACTCACACCAGCCCTTATGCAAATGTCACACAATAATTACATGAATTTATGCTATGCTATCCTGATGCTCTGTCTATGCTGATGAAGATTAATTTACTGGCTGTTTACATTAGGGAAGTTGGATTTCTTTTCTCGTTAATTTGGCTTATAATGACTTGACCCCCTGGGGGCAGCCGTAGCCTCTGTATCGAACATGCTTACAGTATGAACATGCTTACAATGTTTCTAAAAATAACTTCTCATACAGTTGAACCCAGATATTTATATAAATTGAATAAAAAATACCCATAATCTTGGAAGACTGGCAGTTCTAGAAATAAAATAAAAATCTATTGAAGTATTGGAATTTGAAGTACCGTAAGTAAAACTTATCTAATTATTTTCACATTTATCAAACGAAAATAACTTTGGTGTCCCTAGTTGAGTGGAAACACTTGTTCTGTTTTAATGTCAGAAAGTGTGTCTTCCTTTTTACATATCTGAAATCATATGTGTAAATATCTGATTTCAACTGTACATTTTAACACAAGTAACATGAAATGTTAAAAAAATGTTAAATGTTATTTTGGGGGTACTAATAGGAGGCACTGGCCTCCAGTAGAGACGGGTTGCATATCAGGGGTTTTGAGTTTAGCAACAAATGGTAAAACACTTTCTGCTTGTCTCTCATATTTGATGGAAAAATGAATTTTTTTCAGAGGTATTGACTTTTTTTTCATTTTGCTTTTCAAAGGAACACACTAAAGACTGAGTAACCTTATTTTTTTTTAACAAGAGAAGAGTTTTTGTTTTTTTTTCAGAAGGGGTGTGAATCCAGTGAAGTGGCAGACTGCAGTTTAACTTTTGTTGCCCATGTTGACAGGCTGATTGATGTAATAAGGCTTTGATAAATTCATTATAATTATGGAAATGTTGTCTTTTCCTATGACTTTCTTGATGTCATTTGCCAGTAAAATGAACGTCCTGGTGACTTAGCATCTGGGTTTGTTGAATTTGCCTTTTTAAAAGAAGAAGCATCATATTCCCCAAATGTTCAAACCCACATCTCGGTAAAAATGCCTGAATTGTTACTGGATTATGCAAATTATAGCAAATATAAAAATATCATTTGAAGAATCCTTTTCAATTTTGGGGGTTTCCTGTCAACACATACCTACAAAAATTAATGTCTGAGAAATCAGGAAAAGCAGCTATTTCAGCTTGAGTGGTGCTTTCTATTTGCATATGTATCGCTACATAAAAAGGTGCGTTTTGCATCTGAATAGGTTAACAAAAAAGGGGCTTAATTCCTTCTCCTGCTGACTTTGAAGATGACATGATTGTGGAGTTTATGATTCCAGGGTTTGAACAGAGTAAAGACTGTCGTTTGCTATTCCTCTCAAAGGCAGCAACATTACACATATACAATAAAACACATTGAATTTGCAATAATGTTTGTCTACATCACAACACCGGTAATTATGCTTTTATATGCCAAATGAATACTGTGATCAGTGGAAGGAATTTGTAGCAAAACTCTTCCCAAAAAATTGGTTTGAAAAATTTTCCTGATCATCATTTGATCCCACAACACTGCGCTGGACCTGGAATGCTTTTAACAATATATTTATCTTAAATGTATTTACTGATAATTATTACAACACTCTAAAATTACCCAGTTTTCAAAACTAAAAATGGCATTGATTTTATTGATTTTAAAGAAATACGGGACTAGAAATTGGGATTGACAAAAGTAATAATCAATCTAATCACTTTAAAACTATTTTGTAGCTAAATTTGTTCTATAAAATAAAAGTGGTTTAAGCATCTGAGACACTTAAGTGTGACAAGCACAAACAAAACAAATCTGAAATGGAGCAAATATCATATTGTAGTTTTTGTGTTTGCATTATTTTAAAGGACAAAAACAATCCAATGAGGCTTAACGGTCATCTACATGCTAAAATCTGGAACAAAATCAGCAACTTTCAGTGTATTTAATTGCCCAAGCCATTAAAACAGCAATCCATTTCAATGCGTGTGCAAGTCAATTTTATCACCTGACTGGAACAGCTAAGCCTCTAGTCAAAAACAGAGATTGTATCCAAAACCCCGCCGTCATTTTTCAGCTTTGCACACATAAATACTCTACCTGCATTCCACATTTTGTAGCTAATTCATCTCCCCGGGCATTTCAATTTTGCTGGAACGTCTGCTGCTGCTGTTGTTTACTTGTCTAACTCATTATGGGAAGGGAGAATTAGAGGTAAGTATCCAGGTAAGACATGGCAATGCAAACATTCAGAAACATCTAATTTCAATAACCTGGCACAGTGAGTAATTTGGCATCTTGAAAGCAAACCTTGAGATGCTAAAGAAACACTTCACATGAAGGAGTGTCGGGCTGCCGGCCATTACACGCCAGGAAATTCAGACAAATAAAAAAAATGATAATTTTCTAGGCGAGACTTGAATATTAAAAGCTCCTGCTTACTGTCTCATGACAGAATCTGCTATTATCACCAAAGCAAGTTAACATAATATTGTGCATATTGCTTTGTTTGCCCTCAACTGCCTTCCAAACATCCATTATTTATAAGCAATCATCTATCATTAATCATATACACCATGCCAGTTAAGTTCATAATTGCAGGGGAAAAAAATGTGACCAAGTAACATTCAAGTACAGGGGAAATATTAGGTCATGCTTAAACTAAAGCTTGATTAGATTTCATGTTTTGGTTCCATATGAGTAACACTAACAAACATTCCTTTGTTTCCAGTGACAGACTAGTGATTGCTTCTGAATAAAGCACTTAAGGATTTTTAAAGACATATAATTGTTATGTTAATGCACACTGACATTTTACATCTGGCGTACGCTAACATGAAGTGTACTGTGGGCCGACTACTCGCAATAATAAAGAGACATTTCCTTTCTGCTCTCTTACTTTGTTTATAAGCATCCTGCAGAGTTTTGAAAAGTCTACCGGTGCTGAACACAAGCGCCTAAACACATTTATGCTGATAATTTATCTCTTGTAAAACCCTTTCGCCTGCGGTCGTTCTGTTTAAGTAACAAAACAGAGTTTTCATCCTGCATGGAAAGCTTAAAGTGTAGTGAGATCATTTTCACTAAATTAAATTTAAAAAGTCACAGTTAAGGATGTCGAACTGCATAAAGCAGCAAAAAAATATCGAGGTAAGACATAAACACAATATTGAGAGAGAAAATTAAAACTGTACCACAAGAGGTTGAAATATATATTTCCATCTGTTCATTCATTGAAAGTGAGAATTTATTTGGTGATTACTCAGACTGCCGCGTTGTTACTAAGGTCAGCCGCCTGGGAGCAAAATTAATGGCACCTACATCCTTACTGTTTCATTCCTCTGGGAGGAACAGAGCAAATGACTCATTCACAAAGGGAATTTATATCATGAACGGGGGCCGTATGAACCAGACCACAAGCTAAGACAGGACTACTTTCCACTAAAGCGTAAATCCAGACCAAACCTCACACCTCTTCAAGGAGGTGAGAGATATACAACCCGCGATCAGAAGAAGTGGAGGACTGTATGGAAAACCCTAATAAGAATTACAGAGAAGACTGCACACACCCGTACTTTAGTTTTGGGGAAACCCACTAAATTTATTGTTTTGGTCTAGGTAATCTTATGAAAATATTACCAGTTAAACTCCATCCTTTAAAGCATTTCCAACCAGTTAAAAATGAAAGACGCAAAATAGATCACAGGTAAATTTAACCAAAATAACTTAAGAACATTTATTTAAAGACCAAGCAGAAAAAGCATATAACCTAGACCAGGTCTTATGCTTTTGTTTTGTTATTGATATGCACATTTTGCTCTAAAATACACTCACCTCAGGGATACAGAACCAGTCTCCCTCGTAACATAATCAAAGCATTTTACGAGAATCTGAAGTCCCGGACCTCAAGAGCAAGCTATGTCTCAAGCCTTTGTGAGGTTTGAATCAAAGTCTAAAACCAAAAAAAGCTCACTGCGCAAAAGTCTTGGCAATGTGCAGCCAAACTGAACTGCAGGAACGAATGTATATCACCAAACAGAAGGACATTTACAATACAGAAAACATGAATATCTTGGGCATGCTGTGTCTGGAATTAAATAAAAGTCAAAGTCACAGCTGCCAGTACTGACACAGGCAGAGAACGAGTGCGCTAGTCACCTAGGGCTCAGAGGTGAAGACAAAAGGCCCCTGGAAGGAGATCACAAAAATAAATCTCAGCTCTGCTATTTATTTTATCATGCTTTGTGCAGTGTATACTAATGGGCACTGCTTTCCTCGTCTCCCCCAATGGGAGTGCTATAGCTCCCTGCAGCAGAGCCAGGCTCTGCTAAATCTGGAGACATCCAGGTCTCTGGGCCTGAGACTCGCTTAGCTCCCAGGTGGAAGGGGGCAACACAATATGAGGCTGACAGCAAGATGAAGCCCTGTAAGAAAGAAAAAAAAAGAGCATGTGTATAACCCAGGAGGTCATGTGCTAGGAGCAGAGTGTAATTGTTTTCCTCATTTCCTCAAGCTTGTAAAGCTGATCCACTATCAGCAGCAGACTGTTATGCCATGAGCATGGCAATGAGGCTGCTTTCTCTGGGTCTTTTGACATTTCGGCCCGTGTAATAGTCAGAAGAAAAGCTATTAGGCTGGTAATCAATTTGGCTGTTCTGGAAGAAAAAGCACTTTGTGGTTGCCGACGCTCAAAAACATGATTGAAAGTTTCTTGTTTGGACCACTTACTTCGTCTTTGGCACGCTTCATTTCTTTTGGGACAAAGAAATTGTTTCATTCGATATGCTCAGAAGCAGGTCTGCACAATTATCCAACAATAAAACAGGATTACGCAAAGCTAATGCACTTAATGAGTGCATTAAATGCGAGCAAATATTACAAAATTAGCCAGGCTCAAATATTTTTAGGGGGCCGGGATTATCAGAAATAGTGTGTGCTGTAACTGGTAGGTATTAATGGAGTGCTGAGAAGCCTAACAGATTATAAGCAGAATGACATCAGCTCTGACTCATTCCCACCGAGCTGGAGACAGACTGCTGTGCGGTGAGAGAAAGGTCACTTAAACATCCAATCAAATTACATCATGTGAAGAATTGCAGTGAAAACTAAAAGCCAGTTTGTCAACCACCCTAAAAAATTCAGCAATGAAGAAAATATATTGTACGAAGCTCATGGTATGCTACCCTAAAACAGGCTAATTTTAAAAAATTTTTTGCCTGCGCGTCTGGTGTTTCTCAAAAGCCAGTTTCATTTTACTAAACACTACAATTTACTGAGGCGCCTGGGTGGCAGAGAGGAAAACCACTTGGCCTCTGTAACAACAACCTGGGTAAGATGGATTTTAAATCAGCCTTTCAAACAGAAAAAAAATAAATAAATCAGCACAGTCCTGGACTGAAATTCTATCAAACATTAGTAACATATTGAGCCTGGACTGCAGACTAAACATTAGAGCCTATACACTGTTCCCCTCTACAGTAATCATAATCAGTTAACTTTTCCACATTTTGTCAAGCGTCAACCACAATGTGTTTTTTGGGGGGGATTTTAGGTGACAGACCGACACAAAGTAGCGATTAATAAAAGTGGAAGGGAAATAGCTCAAAGTACAAAAATAAAAAAATAAAAATTTAAACCAAAGAGTGTGTTGTGTATTTGTTTTCATCCCGCCTCCACGGCTAAACTTTATTGCCTGTCAGTTTAGGTGGACAGTCACGTCTTAGAGAGAACTTCTTGTATTTTCCAGAGAGCTAAAGCTTTGGGAGATTGTGTTATAATCTAACTCTGTTTTAAACTTCTCCACATTACCCCTTACCTGTCTGCTGAGTCTCTGGGACTCGTGACTTACTTTGTTCCCCACTCTACCTCCAACGCCTTTACAGAACAGTTGCATTTACAAAAATGTAATTACACACAGTTTGAGTCCATTTACAGTTTAAGTGACTTATTAAAGTACTCTTATAAAAGTCTTTTAAATGTAAAACTTTGGATTATTCATCTTCTACTGCACAACATCCCATACTTTGTGTTGGTCCTTTGGATAAAATTGCCCCAAAAAACAATTAACCAAGTAGTTTTAAAACTGTCTAGATTAATACTTGGACCACATTGGTGCGCTAATATTTACATTTAGAACTTAAATGAAAATGTGATGAAAACACAGATGCTGAAATATTAAATGTACACTAATTTAACTTGCATGGACGATTTACACAGAAGGCTCAAATAAAAGGTTTATTATTTCTACTGCATTATTATTATTTCTACATTTTGTAGAACTCAAAATGCTATTAAATCAGGAAAAAGAAAGGAAAAGAAGATGCACTCTGATGTGGGAGCCAAGCAGAGGAGCGCAGAAAGGCCAAGCAAACTGACAACTTCAGCTCAGGATTAGTTCCATCTCATCTGCGTAAAGACCGGCAGAGCTGGAAGGAAGTGGTGTCCAATCAAAACAGCAGACTTGTGCGTGCGTGTGTGTACGTGCGTGGTCATTTTCCCTCCATCAGGGCCAGCGCACATGTGCTGCACTGCTTAGCAAGTAAGGGGGCGGGGGGCAGCCAGAACTCAACTGCTCCCGCTCATTTCACAGATTTTCCAGACAAATAATATCAGGTTTGTGCCCACTAGCGCCAACCCTTCGTCCATGCCGGTCTCTCTGGTCTATAATTAAATGGCATTCATTTGATTTGTTCATTAGGTCAAGCCTCGGCTGGGTTGAAGCAAAACGGAACCCTCTTATTAGTGGTTCATGACTCCACTCTCTCCATGGTGAGCGCTGGAAGCTCTGGTGAAAAACAGCCGAACAGCAGTGGGAAGCTGAAGCTGTCAGAAAGATTTTCCCTCTTTTTAAAAAAAAAAAAAACTTAGAGCCCACCTCTTCAAGAAGAGAGGCGGTGGGGAATAACAGTGTATTTTCAAAATGTCAAACATGGAACCAGAAAATTATAGAATACCATAACATTTCTTTGGCCGAGGTGATTTATTTTTTCATGCACGTTGTAATCTGACTTTTCTCTGCACTCTTAAATTCGAACATGACTTTAATCACAGAATATATTATGCAGTTTCATTATCATGCGCAGTGGGAAAGGATTTAAATCTGAGACTTTATGCTAGAATTTCTAGGCTATTGAAGCCTGACATATTTCTTTAAGCTATAAAATCATAATGAGTCTATCATTTTCACTCCACCTCTGTCAAGCTCATCTCATTTCTTCCCATTTCAGTGCCACAGGATGATTTAGATAGAGATTTTTGCCTCTGTATTGTCATTTCCTAGCTTCTTTTTTAATTATGGCATTGTAATGAAGTTTATCTCGGAGTACATTTGTAAAAATTCCTGAAACTCAGGTTATCGACACGCAAACTACAAGATGCACTTTGAAGGGGTTACAAATACGTAAATAACTTTGCAACAGAGTTGTGGCTCTGCATTGAGCAACAGTTGCAAACTGTTGCAGAATAAATAGAAGAACAGAAAACATTTCCTCAGGATTGGTTAATAGTATATTTTTACAAAGTTGCTTCAGTTTTCAGTTGCAAAGTTTTTTTGGCCAAATATACACAACAAATTAGCATTTTCTTAAGTTTTGATGAGGATAACCTTCAGTGATGCATTGTAAACAACTTGTGGAGGAAAGGCTGAGGAACCATGGAGGAACAAACCTCTATCCTTTGGGTAACAGGATGTATTATTCACTGCTTTAACTACACAAGCAGCATATACATCTAGAAGAAAGACACTTCTGTGTTTCTGTCTCCACAGATATGTGTCAATCCAGCTTGAAGTAACGTTGGCAGGTAACATCCCTCTGTCTAGACAGACTGGTTGGTGCACTGCAATATATCTTGATGCTGTAATGAGTGTCTAATTTTAAAACAGCAGGACTTTCACCTCCAATTGACTAAAGTGGCAAATGGTTACATTTGAAACTGAAAGCAGATTGTTGGACAGCCATTAATGTCAACTGAGGATGCAACAGGTGCTGCCCTCCTCCGAAGGGCTGTCTGTTCTCCTACATCTGAAAATGGCTCCACTTCATCAATATCATTCAGACAAGAGAAACACAGTTTGTGTTAGTTATTTTCCAAAAACATTTTACATTACAGGAGAGATGAAGGCGCATATAGTAGAGAAGTTAAATCCCTTAAGATCCGCTGTGCTGGGTTTAGTTCCTGGTCTTGGCCCATTTGGTGCACATCTTCCCATCTCTCTCCAACGTCTTTCTTGTTAAATTACTGTTCAATAAAGGTCACAAGTGCCAGAAAATCCTTTAAAATTTTCAAAACTATGATAGATCCAACCACTCATCTAGTTTTCCAATAAGTCTACTATCATATTCCAGTTATCTGAGATCAGATAAGAAGTGCAGGAAGGAAATCCAGGTGCCATTCTCAAGCAACACTCCAGTTTATTCTGGGAATCCAAAGAATCTCCAGAAGAAAAAGGGGTGCATCGTTTTTCCACATCTTCTCCTCCATAGGATGAACCAAGATGGCCAATTCCTTTAGATGCAGAGAACTAGTAGCTCAACTTCCAACTTTCTCATGCACCGTCATCTTTTCTGTATATTTAAGTTCTAACAACGTACTGAGGAAATAAATTGGTGCTTGCATTCAGTACCATGTTCTATTGTCCGTAAGACTTAAACCATGACCAGAGACGAGGACTGAACAGTAGACAGACTACTTTTTCACCAAGCTTTTTATACTCCCACATATCGAGGAAGCATCATAATTACCATTGATAGACAATTGTAGTTGTAGTTGTAAGGATTTGGGCTTTCTCTGTGTTGATTTGAGTTTTTCTGTGTGTTTATTTTGGGTTTCTGTGTCTTTTGAGTCTCCGTGTTGTCCTGTCTACTCGAGTGTTCCCAGGTGTGTCTCGTTCAGTGATTACCCTCTGTGTATTTAACCCCACCTGTGTTCTTTGTTCATCATCGGGTCCTTGTCTAATCTGTCGCGCTGTTTAGTCTGTCGTCCATTCGTTCACAAGTTGCTACCAGTGTTGAGCCTTAACCTTCCACTCAGCTGTGCTGCCTGGTTTTTTGGATTTTGGACATCATTAAAAATTAGCATTTTCGCACAGCAACCTGGGTCCTCAGTGTCTGCCTCACCACCTCACGCCGCACTTCATGACAGTAGTTACTTAAGCTCCTTCACTTGAGGCAATGACTTCTTTCCAGGTTGTTTTTAATATTAAGGTATGGTCCAGATTTTCACACTTTTTGCTTTCACTTAACACCCAAAATATTGCTATGTTCAGTCCCATTTTAATGCCACGATGCAGCCTCTGCAGTAAATATGCAAACATGTGAGCAACGCAATGTGGCTCACGTCCGCAAAGCCAAACTTAGAAATTATCCTATTTTTTTGCCGGTCACCAAAGTCAATCTTCAGAAATCACACCACTCTAACATGAAACTGCATGAGTACAACATTTTGTGTACAACAACACAAGTATTTTCAAAATAATTCACCAAGACAGACTACATTTGACTGAAATACTTGTAATATTTATGCACGCATCAGTTATGGCTGTGCATACACGCAAAACATGTGGATATAATTCTGAAACTTAAGTCAAAATTCAAAGTTACAGCCAGTCAAGATAGACAAAGTGGGAGAGCAATTGAGGGAAAAATATTAATACCCATCCCTACATACATAGTGACAGTTTTAATAAATATGTTAAATAAATAAATAAATTTTGTTTATAAAAGTTACATACTGCAGCTTTAAAACATCACCTCCCTTTCTGTGAAATATTTTGGACTGCCTGGGATATGGATGGTGTTATGCAAATAAACCTGCCTTGTCTTGAGTTTACAACAAATGTTTATAGCAAATCTCTGAGGCCTTTAGGGAACAGCTGTATTTATACTGATATGAAATTACACACATTTGGACTCTTTTCTAATTACATCACTTCTGAAGGCAAAAGATTGCACTGGATATTATTCTAGGGGAATCAGCAGTAAGGTGACTAAACATAAATGTACATGTGGAAAAGATATCTAAAAGCATGCAGCGAATAAAATAAACACAAAATGTGGAAGAGTTCAAGAGACATAAATACTTTTGCAGGATATATTCAATACATGTTTAAAAATGCAGATGGATAATCAGTGACCTAAAGATGTGTTATTATTTAGACATGCTAAGATGAGAAGATAAATGTTTTAGAAGTCTGACGGGCGTTATACCTCAGAGGGTTTCTCTCACATGGAAAGAAGAACACCACCAACAGCAGCTAAAACACAAGCTTGTCGAATCAAACACATGCAGTTTGTTTCTGGTTCTTCCTATCAGCGGTGTAAAGTGTGGCCTGGGGGACATTTGCAGCACTTTTCATGATTGCATGTGGCTTCTGAACCCAGCTTATGAATTGTACAAATGTGGCTCACCTACCACTAGCAGATGGACACCTATGTCAAAAAGTTGGAAAAATTTAAAATGTTAAATACAACACTAAGTATTAATATTGTATTAACCACATTTTAAGTTAGAAATAAGCAAAACCCCAGAAATCAAGTAACTTTTACTTAAAAGCAGATCTGATTGAACTAATTTCTTAAATTTGGTTAAACACAGCAAGTGCTTTAGAGAAAGAGTGTCCCATGTCCTGCTCTTGTTGCTCAGCACAAACTACAAATGTTTTCTAACCCAAAATACACCAAATAAGGTTCTACAATAATTTAGAAATTGACAATTTGTTCCATTAAAACATGAAACGGTAAGTTTATTTGTACATTTTTAGAAAAACTATAATAATAATAATAATTGTGACCCGAAAGTGCTTGACAATTTTGGTCCTGCACATTCAGAACCACTGAAAGTGATGTTGCTTTTAGCCTACATTAAAAACAATATCCAGCAGCATCACTTGGCAGACCAAGAAACAGAGGCTTTAAGCACTATCTGGGTGTCAGCACCCACTCCCTGCACAATTACTGGATATGGTGCTGCTGTAATTAAAGTCCACTTTCAACGCTCCACACACCGTGACCTTTTCCAGTGCAAACAGCCATTGTCTCTGCTAAGCCCAGGGCCCCTCCGCTGGGATGTAAATGGATATTTTATGGTGGTAAAACAGAGAAATTGATCCAGATGATGGCATTCATTGAAAAAATATGTTGGAACCTCATCTGAAAATCTGATGGTGTTTCGCCCTTATTATTAGTGGCTTTCATTTGCAACTCTGGCAGGAAGATTTAAGAAGCAGAAAGCCCCCTGATAAGCACCATTATAGCCCATAATCAGAAGCTATGAAGATGATGGTGATGTTTCCCCTGGCGCCACGCTGCCAGGTTTTTATTCCAGGTCCCTTGAAACTCCCCTGTCAATGCTCAGGCCTGATAGCAGAGAGGGCTGTTTGTTTAACTTGTCACTGGAACAGCAGCGTTAAGAGGGAGGGACCAGATGGAGGAGACAAACACACTGGGATTCAGTCTAGAAAGAGCGCAGTCCTCCTGATCACTGATGTGAACCTCAAGGACACTTGAGGCAAACCAAAGAATTACAGAGCACAGCACTCAGAGCAAACTAAGGCTGAGATTTCTTCCTCCCGCCACAGATAAATGGCTGATTCTTACATCAATCAAAACGCTGAAGTGCAAGACTCTGCAACAGCAGCATTCCTTTTGTACCTCTAAATGATTCAGGCACAGGAAGAGAAGCTCGGTCATACGCCACAGATTTTCCATCCAACATGGGGCTGAATGTGAGCAGACACAGACGTGTGCGCCCCTTGTCTATGAAACAGCACTCTATTTTGTTCCATTTAAGCTTTTTATATTCAGTAAGAAGGAGAGGCACAAAAGGGGCCTAAAGCTGTCTTGGGTCATTTAACCACACATTTTCCTTCTTCTCCCAGAATGTGTTTTCTGGCAGTCAAAGCACAAAGAGGTGACAGATTAGACGGGGAGTTCTTTTACAGGCTGGCTCTGGGCTTCGGGAGGGTGGGCCCGCTCGCTCGTGCTCGGGGCGGCAGCGCCACGCCTGTCACTGTTTGATGGGCCAGCGCAGAAGTGCAGTCACGGGGAGGTATGATTGATGATATTATGTACTCGCGCAGGATCCGAATGCCAGCACACTCCTGTGATTTAATCCCCGTTTCTTCATTAAACATCCAGGCACAGCAGATGGACTGCACAACATCCAGGCTCGCTTTCCCCGAGGCCGAAGCCAGACCAACATTACTAATTGATTCTCATAGACAACTCATGCAGAATATAGCTTAATGCACAGAGAGGCAATATGATGCTGTTAAAAAGTATTTACCTCTCTCATTAATTTAATTTTTGTTGCTTTGTCATACGTAAATGTTTCATAATAAAATACTTTTTAAATTAAGACGAAGACTATGTGAGTAAACATAATGCATAATTCTCAATTTAAAAACACTATCCAAACCAACCGAGCTCATGTGACAATATAATTACCCCTCTAAGAAAGATTATCAATTACCTGTGAATAATCACATTTTTCAGTTTCATTTGGTACCACCCGGCATGAGTACTTCCTAACTTATAGAATCAATTACTAACTAGTTCAAGCCACAGATGCCTCTGCTAAGGTAAGTGTTCACGATTTAACAATAGAAAAATACTGGTCAGTTATTTATCCCATAATAAAGGTTCAAGACCAAAACCAATTTATATCAAAAAAGAAAAAACAAAGAGATTGATCTGTGAAAAGACATTGAGGATCCCCCATGAGTTTTCTAAAATATTACAGTATGTGATCTGACAAAGTGAAACTTCTTGTAAGGTGTGTGAGTGTGTGTAGTATTACATTTGGTGTAAAAACAACATTGCATTTCTGAAAAAGAACATCATAAGTCATCATACAGTGAAATATTTTAGTAGTGTTAGCGTCTGGGAGATTTGCTAATTCATGACATCACCCTTCAGCAAGAAAAGCGTGGAAGCACGATGTGAGTTTGTGACTATAACCTTAGAGTTCTTGCAAAGTAGTGATCCAAACCAAAACAGCAAGTCAATCTCTAAATGGCTAAAAAGAAGAACACAAAAGTGGGCAATGTGGTGTAAAAAAGACTGGACTTCCATCAAATTCAAATGTTTTTATTATCTCATATGCTTTTTGTATTTATTAAGGTTATCTTTTCTTACATTAGGTTTTATTTTATTATCTAAAAAACAGAAACAAAAGAACCATTTAAGGGGGCAAATAGATTGTAGAACTGCACAAATCATTCAAAAAACAGCACTAACTTAAGTGATGTGGAAAAAGTCAAAGTAAGAAACTTGTAGAAATCCCTGCCTTAGTCATCATAAGTGTTAAAAATATTTACTGCAGTAAAAATAAAACCTGTACCACATTGACATTTTAGTTTTATGTACCTTTGGAGAAAAGAAAATCAAAAAGGAAATTAATTTGACTGCTTCTCTTGCGCAACAATGACCCCTAGTGTTAACGCAAGAAACCTCATGCTTTGAAACCTAAACATCTTTGCACAAAATGCCAATACCAGAGACGTGGTAATCCCTTTGCCTCATGCTGAAGTGTAAAACATGAGGGTCAAGGTATACATTGACAGCAACCCCAATAATCCAAACTTCTGAACGGGTGTTGAGGCTGTCAGACACTAAATCCAAGAAAAAGCACAGCTACACAACCCAGATTAAGCCAACCATCCCCCAGTAATACCACAAAGGTTTCTTTGTACTTGGATGGCATATATAAAAGGAGTTGAATTGTTTTGGCTAGAATTTTCATTTACAATTTGTTCTCTTTACAAAAAAAGAGTGTTATAAAATCTCTCTTAAATATTCTAGACATATTTTATTTAAGTGCACAAGTAGAAATTCACAGCCAGAAATAAAGCAATCGTTGTTTGGATTGGTGTTTGCAGCATTTCTCAATTAACTCAAAGGGACACAGTTTCAACACTTTGTCAGAGAACAGGAAGCCTACCGGAGCTCCTGGAGACACACAACCCCAGATTAAAGAGGAGGTGTCCCCTGATGCATCACTGGTAGCGACAAATTATCATCGATAGCACTCCACCACATTATCATCAATCTCTCTTTTGAAAGACAAAAGTATCCCTCCATGCTAAATCATGAAATCAATGCATTTCTATCACTGAGAGGGATCGGTGCGCCAGTGATCTCTGTGGGTGAGTAATGTGAAATCCATCGCAGGTTAGTGCTCATGGCCCGGACATGATCAAAGACAAGAGCCCAGAAAAGTTTGTATTGATCAGCCGTCACAAAACGGCAGCTGAGGAGTGGAAATGTGATTGGAATTTGAAACACTGGCAACTGAAGACAAAACGACTTGATCTTCTGAGAAAAACAGATCTATTAGCTTGTAGCATAATACTGATTTACTGTAACTGTGGAGCTATGATTGTTGGTTACATTTTCAGAAGTGATTATCATCATCAGCTGTTCTTTTGAAGTGTAACTTTGTATTATGATTATAAAATCAGGTTGTTTAACAGTTGTGGGGAAGCTCCAATTTTCAAAGGTGTGGAGGTCAAAGGTCTGACTTAGCTTAACAGATTTTTTATTCTTGAAGCATATGCTCTAATGAGACATCACCCAGAAAACAAATGTTAATAGATAGAGGTGTAATAGTACATATAGTCATACTGAATCTTATGGTCCATACATCACTTATTGAGAGGGTTCGCATGTTTTTTCATTGGATTTTGTTAACCAACAAAAAATTAGTTGATTAAGCTAACATTTAAAGCACTCCACACCAAAACGGTGCAGGAATCGAAGGTAATGAAATGTGGGCTGAACTCCCATCAACCACTTTTTTTATTTATCTTTTTTTTTTCTCATCATCAGAGAACAATGACATGGTGGTACCTGTGACATGGGGAGAGTGAATGGGCAGCCAAATAATTATACAACAACATGCTGCTTCTGTATTTATTTTAAATCCTTGAAATCTGAAGTTATTTTTTAAACTTTAGAGCTTGTCATGCAATATTTGCAGCTCCAAATAAAGTTTAATAAGCAACATTAAATACTCTACAAGGCATTGTCAAACACTTAATAAACACTAATTATTTTTTAACAAGTGACTTCTAGTGTTCAAACATTGTAACATCAGGTAAGTGAGTGTTAAATATTCGTGACTTTTCACTTTGATCTTTTTTTAAAAGGATAAAAAAAAAAGTCAGTTTTTCTCACTGGCCATGCATGTTTGGATGAAGGTTGTGCTTTAATTTCGCATTCAATTTTCATTTGAAATCACAAATGTTCAAGTTACAAATTGAAGTGAAAATTGGACAAAAAGTGGAACATCTGAGTGACAATGTCGTCTCCAATATGACTTCTGCCCATTTCAAAAGTACAACTAGCTTCAGTAGTAAAGTACTTATTTGACTCCTGGTTTTGATTTTATTGAGCCATTTTCACATGTAATACTGGTAGTGGATATGCTCCTTAGCACATAAGAACAGAACTACACTAAGTAAAATTGCTAACAGCTGTTAGCTTGTCACTGAGCATAGCAGTTAGCATATTCCACTTTGGTTTGATTAACAAATGGGGAGCAGCAAGGTTAGCTTCTGTTTCATCATTAGAAGTTCTGACCTCAGAGAAAGATGGCGACTAAAACTTGTTCCTGGTTCTCTCTGCTTCAGGTTACACAGTGAGTCCTGAGATTGTTCGCCACATATTTTGTGTAGTTTGTATTTAAAGCCAGTCTTCTTCTTATGGCTGTAGTTTACCTTTGTTTTTAGCTTGTGAATCACTGACAGCAGAATTTCTCTTCAGCACTGCTAAAAGCTAGTCAGGAAACAACAGTTACTTTTAGTACAGTGCACACAACGACAGAACTGTCTCTTCCTCTTAAACTGCATGAGAATTTCAGAAAGGTTTTATTTTAAAGAAATTACAAGCTTATACATTGTACCTTAGAGTTAGGCATTATTTGCTGTTGCTAACGTAGAGTTCCCTGTTAAAAGAAACCAAGTACTTGGTTGTTGCATTTGCTTCATTTTGCTATGAATATGAATATGAATATACAAGAAACTGTACCAAACTTGTAGTGCACCATGACCCAATAACTCGGTTTGGAACTGGACCGTGATGTAGGTGTATGGCCACACCTATACTCATAAATTTTGCGGGGGAAAAGAAAAGCAGGAATCCTTACCTTTGGCCACTTGGGATTGAGTCCACAGGCTTTTTCAGCATCCTCCAGAGCTGCTTGGTGCTGACCCAGCTTGAGGAACGCTGCTGAACGATTACTGTACAGGATGCAGTTCTGTGGGTCGGCCTGCAAAGCATCGCCGTACAGACACACAGCCTCCTGGAAGTCGCCCCTCTGACACGCCTCGTTACTCTGCCGCACTTTCTCCATGAACTCAGCCTTGCTTAGTGCACACCGCGACCCGTCGTCCACGGCAACGCACCGGATGGGCCTTCTCGCTGTCCGAGAACCAAAGACAGAAAACTGGAGAAATAGAAAGAGAGACGAATTAACTTGACTAGAAAACGTGCCAACAAAGAACATAGCAGGGGTTTTTTTGCCCCCTTTCCCAGGACCACAGGTGAAACTAATTTTGTTAACAAAGGCTGTGCTCCAACGAGCGCTCTGGTAAACCACAACAAGCAGAAAAATAAACCTGGATATTCCTGTGCTGAGCTCTGGCTGCCAAAACGCCTGCTGTCCACACAAACAAACAGCAGCTGAAGTGTGAGGGAATGTTAATGAAGGGTGGCATCAAAGAGAGTCGCACAAATTACGCCTTTCTTCTCGCATCAAATGCAGATCTTCAGTTTTTAAAAAAAAGCCAAATTCTACACCTAAATTCAGGTGTTAACAAAACAAAACAGTGGCTCCTATATGTGGTACTTTTAACTATTGAGATTCTAAAGTTGCTGATAGAAACATGGAGAGCCTGAAATTTTTCATCTACATATTAGTGCTTTTTTTCAAATGAGTTGTGTCCTGCTCTATATAAATTTAACAGACTTTAAAAGAGTCTAAGATGACTTTAGTTATTATAAAATATTTCTGTCTTATAGAAACTGATTGTGATCAACAGTAAAAATTTGCAAAATGCCTAAAAATAAAGCTGCAATAAGCATAATTTTGAAGTTGCGCAATCTTTCACTGAACATTTCAGAAACATCAAACCTTTAATTTTTGTTGTTTGTTTTATGTCAAGTCATAGCTGGCACTATTATTGGCACCCTGATCAAAAATTTGAATAATCCCCTTTGCAGTCAGGGCAGCACACAAGTTTTCACCAAAAACATTTCTCAAAACTGAAGTAAAAAAGTCTTTGACTATTCTTCTTTGTCCAATCTCTTGAAATCATCACATCCCAGCTTCTCTCTTTTGCTCGCTTCTCTCTAGTATTCATGAGAAAGGCTAATTTTGTGTCTGGTTAATCATTTCTGTGATAATTTGACCATGTGTTCTGTATCACTGTCTCCCCCATAGCAGTTTATTCAAACCAGTTTCTGGTGTCTGACATAGGCTGCACTTCGAAGAGTTCATGACGCCATCCAACCCAGCACCAAATACAGACGGATCCGAATCATGGACTACAACTGTCACCTTCATGACTTAAGCCACTTTTAAACCACAGACAATGTCCAAAGTATCTTGTCTCAGTAGGAAACGTCATGAGCACTTCATGGTTATGGAGATATTGGTTTCATTTTCCAAAAATACAAATTCCTGCTTTGAAGACTGTAGTATCCCTGTGCTTGATTGGATCATAAACTTGCCTGGCCCAATAATTAAGATGCTTTAGAGACCATTTTTAAGAGGAACATGTGCGACACCTCAGTCAACAAGCACATATTCTGTTCGGTGTTTATGAATTATTACCGTAAGCAAAACGCTGCATTCAGAGGATGAAAGGAAGGCCTTTTATGGCACTCCTTCAAGTTGTTTTTATTTTATATATTCATTTTTATTAGGTGGGACTGATGTTTTAAATCATTTAAATCGGTCCAAACTGTATTCTTATGATCTGTACTGTACGTTTATGTCAGTATCTTATTGTCTGTATCTTGCACTTCTGCTCTCAAGAAATTTCCCTTAAGGGACAATAAAGTATCTTATCTTATCTTATCTTATCTTATCTTATCTTATCTTATCTTATCTTATATTAACAATGCAGTCAAACGAAACATTGCCATTAAAGCAACCCAGGCTTCCTGGACACCTCAGCAGAGCTATAGGTTAATCTCCATGCCGTGCTGTGTTGATGCTGTAATTCATGCAAAAGAAGCGCTGTGTGAGATTATAGTAGTGCAATAAAAATATCCATTTCAAAAAATGTCTTGAAACTGCAGCTCAGTCCAATGTGCTTCTGCTGCTTACATCTGTTAAAACTGTATTTATCTGGACCCAGCTGTTCAAACAGGCATCAGCAGAGTAAAACTGAACCCAATAAAGACACAGACGAATTTCCTCCTTCTTGGCTTAACCTGAGTCCTCCTGTATTGCTGTGTTTCGTTTATTCCTGTTGCCTCAGTCCCTCTCGGAGCAGCTAACCTGACTCAAGGTCTCCAGCGACTGCACCCAACCAGCAATAACCGACTGATTACACAATGTAGGTTAGAGTTGTTAACATTAAAACATTTGCTAAGAGTTACTAAATCCAGAAATCCATCTTCGGCCTCTCATTTCTGGAGCCAGCGTCCACTGCACCTCTTTTCTCACCACACCTCCTCCAGCTGAATTGTGGGATAGGGCAAGCTTGGTAATTACTTCCAGAGGCCCACAGAGAGAGAGGACCCGCTGAAATGAGAGCTCTGTGGATCAAGTAAGTTCAACATTAAGCAAAGTTACAATGCAGCATCGCTGCTAATCAAAGGGCTCGCTAGTCTCTGTGCACGGTAAGTATGTGAACATTGGTGAACACCTTAATAGAGCTGCAGGTAACCTGGAAACTCTGTGCTGTTTCTATGGTAGACTTTAAGGCTTTGAGTAAACGTACATATCCAGCGGGTGAGTGACATCCACTCTGCAGGCGTCACCCATGCCAACATGCACCCAATGAAGTGTCAGGAGACGGATCTATAATGGATCAGAGGTCCCATGCAGCTTTCTCCTAGGAATCTGCAGCAGCACACTGGGGGCTGCCTTCTGTATGTGGGCAGCACTGGCAGGAAGGGTGGAGATGGGAGAGATAATGAGAGCCTGCACCAACACAGGACACACACACACACACACACATGCACGTCATACACGCATACTTCCAACACGGAGATCCATTCAAGTCCACTCAGACTTAATCATGCAGACAGAGAGGTCAGATTGAGGGGATGATGAGGGAACTAACTTTCTGCTACAGACTATGTAGGCAAGGCAAGCTTCTAAAACAACAATAATACGTGTTTTGCACGATTGTACCTTTTTAAATAATAATAAAACAAAACCCTTTCATGCTGTTTAGTGTCTGCTCCAGCAGTCCCCAGACGTCCACCGCGCAGCCCAGGACGCACGGCTGGAAAATCGATAGATTTTTACGAGGTCATTTTGGAATTTTCTCCCCTGGATGAAGCGCAAAATATACACGGAGCAATAAAACGGACCCAAAAGAAAAGAAAAAGGGAAACGCGCAAAGCCATTGTTCTGGAAAGCTGTTTACCTTTTCTTTCAGAGTCGCTTGCTTCTCCATCCTGACTGACTGCGTGTGTTTGTATAACGGCTTATCGGTCTCATCCCATCCCAGTCTCTGCAGATTTAGTGTCGAGTTTGGCGTGTGCGTGCGTGTGTGTGTGCAGCAAGAAGTTCTTCAAAGTTTGTCCAAAGAAAGTCCTCTTTGCGTGGTAGAAGATGGTCGATAAGCGCCAAAGGAAGTCCACGAAAAGCTGAGCTGCATACGCTGTTCAGGAGAAACTTTCCTCAAGGAAAGTGCGCCATGTTGTCAAATCTTTTTCCTTTTTTTTTTCTTTCCTTTTTTCTCCTTCCTTCTCTCCCCCTGTTGCCACAGCGGATCTGCTGCGCACACAGAGGAAGGATAAAGTTCCTAAGTCAGGCCATAATGCATCGGTTAAGTGTGCGGATGAATGATCAACTCTTTGTAAACTGTTTGAAAAAAAAAAAAAAATTGCGCATAATTCATGTTGTGATTTTATTTTCCAATCATCTCCTGGGACAAATTTTAATTTTTTTACACGTCCTTTCAACTGAACAGCATTGCACGTAAAATTACTGGAAATTAAGTTTACTGGTAAAATATATGAACTTGCAACTGTTTGAAAGAAACAAATCAAACACGAACTTTGCTGCATAAGCTGGCCCATGCTCAGTGGGAAATCTTTTACATTGCCATGCATGAACCATTAGGCTATGCTTAACACTAGATATTAGATATTAAAAGGAACATTTTTAGGGAACTTTTAAGATGTTCAATGTAACAAGTTTTTTTTATGTCACAAGAAAAACTCTGTGGGTTTACATATCAGGACATCAGTCAGCTGAGTTGGTTCAAAAGCGTTTTAAATGAAACCTAAAGTGTACAACAGAACTCTGTCATTAGTTATTAAACGGACATGAATTTAAAATGTGTGAAAGGAAATCTCTTCTTTCTGCTTCTATTAGATTCAAGAGGAAATGTAGCAGTTAGGCGCTGCTAATAAAAGCATTTGATTAGCTGATCATCAGTACCTCTATAAAAGCAGGAGTTAGTGCCATAG
Organism: Xiphophorus couchianus; assembly: GCF_001444195.1. Lineage (NCBI taxonomy): Eukaryota > Metazoa > Chordata > Actinopteri > Cyprinodontiformes > Poeciliidae > Xiphophorus > Xiphophorus couchianus. The sequence goes on from NC_040239.1 coordinate 22,978,848, forward strand.
TGTTGGAGATTTTGGTCTCTAGACTCTATCTTCTGTCTCAGTCATGTTGGACTTTTATCAGCTCCACTATCCCCACCTTATTTCAATCAAGCCTGCCACTTGTGCTGCTACTACTTTGCACTTAATGGGGGAAAAAAAAGCTTGACACACCACTGCAGAAAGTCTGGAGCACCGTCTGTGGTGGGCTTGCTAGTTGGCAACAAATACATTATTATTATTATCATGACACAATAGTGGGAAAACGTGTGAAATGCAATGACGTGGGTGAATGTCACAATAATAATATGACTTATGATAAACAAATGATACATTTGTGTAAATGTCTTTATGCTACTGGCCAACATCTGCAGTTTTAGGACCTTAGTGGTGGTTTCTTCATGATTTGGCGGCCTTTCCAACTCTTTCTTCTATAACTCGACAAAAACCTCGGCGACAGCACTGGGAAAGTAACTGATTTTCTATTAATCTGAAGTCAGAAAAATGAAAAAGGTTATTCAGAAGTGGAGCCTTAAAGACACATTGCCTGTCTTGCCGAGAGTCGGTGTCTCAGCAAACGAATGGGTGTAAGCTACTTGTCGCTACCATAAACATGCATAAACTTCAACATATCACTGTCCCATTGTTAGCTTCCACACCTCCAACTACACCACCCAGGGGCGCATATAGGGGGGACAAGTTATGACAATTCTAAGGGGTTGGATTGCTTTATGTGTATTTTGCACATTGCTTTTGGCTGTTGCTCAAGGGGAGAGACATTTCAGTAATCTAAAACTAATAGAAAAAATGTAAGCAACCTACTTGTATACTGTATGTGGACTGCTGCATGTAAAATTCATGAGCAGTAAATATTGTGCTAGTTATGGGACCAAAGAAAGCAAGGTAGTTGCAAGCCTTTAAAATTGTGACGCTTTTGATAGGTCAGAAAATTGTAACTGCAGCTGCGTGGTGGGGCCCAATTAAATTTTTTGTCAGGGGGCCCAAGATTCCTGGCGGCGCCCCTGACACCACCAAATATTTTCCAACAGTAATCTAAGTTACTGAAAGTAGTGAATCTTCATGTATTCCTCCATCTTTCTGCAGCGTAAAGGCACACAGTTCACTGCTCAATGAACGAGATGATAACTGTGTTTTACTTGCTTCTAGCTGATATTTTATTGCTGCTGTAGGTCACTAAGACGCATGTAAGCAGTTATTTTTTTAATTTTTTTATTTACAGCTACTTTCATGGAAATGGAGTATACTTAAAATAATATTACCATAGTTGTGGTCTGTGGTTCAAGGATCTGGCATCAATTCATTCCATAAAGTGGTCATTTTGGCCTAGCAGGAAACACTGCCGGAAAGATTATAAATAAGGTGCCATTTGGGGTCTCTATTTTTTTTTTTTTGTTTAATAGATGCACCTAATGATTTTATGTAATCCGTTCAGTTGTTGTGCCAGTGCATAAATCAGAAAATCAACACAGGCACATTTTCATGGCAGAGCGACTCCAAATGAGTCAGACTGGATGTCCTCTTGCTATAAAACGCTGCTGGCCATCACATTAACTATGCTGCCATTTCTAATGTTATATCTCTAATAACTGCTTGCACAGTTCTGGTTCTGAAAACACAGATTGCACTAATGTGCAATGAAACCAGATTCATATATTTCTTGCAAGTCCAGATCCTCACCAGGAGGTGGTGTGAGAATCTTTAGCCAGGAAGCCTCCAACCTGGTGACTGACAGTCATGGTAGCTGTCGATTTAAAAATAGGAAAATGCATAAATACATAGATACATATTAACTGAAAACATTTCACAAATTCTAATGGAGAATTTTCAGCCTATGTGTCTTAAACTTTGTTAAAATCACACCTTAAGGAAGGATAAGAATATTGAATAAGCAGCATAGTTTTGATCAGAGGAATTCTTGATTGGTAATCGTTAGATAAGACTGAGACCCCAATCCACCTTTTCTCTTGAATGTGTTTGACTAAATCAGGTTTCTCACTCGACAATGCCTTTCAAGAAAGGGTTTAGAAAGAGAATCCAGAATAATTACTTTTTTCAAGCCTTAGATTTGTTTCCAGCTGATAGAATAATTTCGCTTTCTTTCACACAGAGTGACACATGTATTGAATTAGATCTAATAAATAATAAATAATAGCATAGGTTAATCAGGTTGTTCATTATGTAACACATAGAAGTGTTTAAACAAATTTGGTAGAATATTTTTCTCCTTTAAACTAAAAAAAAAAAAACAGGCCTTGGCAGATAAAAGTCCATGTAAAAAAAGAACAAAAAAGCCCCACAGAACTGAAAAGCTGAGTAAATGTCAACACTGCTTGCATCATGTTTAAAACAAATTTGCTTTCAGCTTGGACAGATATTTTCAGCTCGCCAAGTAGACAGATTTTGCAGCCCTGTGTCCGGCTCATCAGACTAAACTCCGGCTCATTCAGGTTTGAACCGTCCACTCGCCCAGGTCCGGCCCAGAGCCTGCTTTTGGCAGCTGCTAAAATTGTCTCACCTCTTTTGGCAGTGCCAGCTGTGAGCACAACTCCTTTAGAGGGGGGACAACATGCAAATGCTTAACCGTAAAACTGTCACGTATTCCTTCAAAGGTGGGGAAATGACCCAAGAGTTAAGGCATTTTTAAATAGGATCCGCCTGCAGGAGTCCTTTTATTTGATCTGTATTTGGTCCCTTTTGGGTGGTGAACAAAATAAACTGCTTGAAAATCTAAATGAATACATCTGATATTGACAGGTTTTGGCAGCTCGAAAGAATGGGATAAAATGCATTGGGTGTAAACTCATTGATCTTCACCCCATCCTGTCCTGGCAGTGACTGGGGAGGGGTCTGCTTCTCAGAATGCCTTCAGATGATTGGATGGAGGTGTGTCTCCTTCGGTAAGCCCACTCTTAAAGCAGGTATATATTCATTGTACATACAGAAAGCCCAGATATAAGAGCTTTAAGGATAAGTCACATCCAAACCCCTGCTTGATTCCCTGTCCTGCTCTGGTAAGTTGAAGCACTCTCAAAGCAGAGAGCAATGATGGGGGGAAAGAATCAAAAGGATCCAAGTTTCCATGTGGACTTAAACAGCAAACAATGTCACATGTTTGTCCCGATGAAACATTTCCCTTCCTGTCTGTAATCAGTAAAATGAAGACCATGCAGCCTCTTCACATGACCACTCCAGTGAGGCAGAGCATTGCTCTCACTAAGGCGGCTGGCACCTCTGTTTATCTCAAGCTGGACTCGTCCCAGCCTGCAGGCTCCTTTAAGATCAGAGGCATTGGTCATCTCTGTAAGACAGTAAGTAATCTTCTGTTGTTTCTTTTTTTATATATATGAATAATGCTAAGAAACTAGTGCAAAGGTAACCAGTGTGGAACAATTCAAGCAGCACAAACAGACATGTTGTGAACTTGTGCTGACCGAGTTGGGTTTCTTTTTTTTTTTTAGTGGGCAGAGCGAGGTTGTGAGAGATTTGTCTGCTGTTCAGGTAAGTACATTGTGAAAACACAAAATCTTACCAAGTATTTTTGGGTCTAGGTTTTAGTGGAAACATCTCAATACACTGGAAATAAGACGAAACTAACTTACAAGTAACATAATCTGTCAGGGAAAATGTACATTTTCATTAATATGTAGGAAATTATTTACGTAGTTCAACCTCCTATGTCTTGCTGAGAAATAGCACTTGAAGTTTTGTTTCTTACTTCAAGTGCACTAAGATATCTGCACTAGAAGCTAGACAAAAAATATTTGAGGATTTGGGTCTCAACAGGAGGAAACGCTGGTATGGCAGCTGCTTATTCTGCCCGCCAGCTCGGGGTTCCTGCAACCATCGTGGTTCCAAGTGTCACCCCCAACCAGACGGTGGAGAGGCTGAAGGACGAGGGGGCAAATGTTGTCATTCATGGAAAGGTTGGTTAACTCAGCTGTGATCACGTCAATATTATCAGTTTTTTTTTTTAGCGGTGTGTAAAAATCAAATGTAGTTCCAATTGAGTCTTTATTTTATTCAAAATAAAATGTTTAGGAAACTAGTTTGTATCAGAAGAAGATGAAAAGTATTGCTCAAAAATCATGTCTGGATAGATTATTACACCTAACCAAAGCAGGGGATAAAACAAGTTGAAATTATGAACATTAATAAAGTTTTTTTTTTCCTGAAAGGTTTTTTGTCATTTTAACTGAGTAAGCAAAGTTGTGTCTCGTCCTTTTCAGGCTCTGAATGAAAGCATTAGTTACGGTCAGCAGCTTGTGGCAAACAACCCAGGCTGGATATTCGTCTCTCCCTTTGACGACCCGCTCATATGGTGAGACAGAGTCAGTTCTTTGAGCATAGCAAAAGTATTTATACCTTCAGAACTAAAGCTAAAATTTGCAATGCCCTTATTGGGATTCGATACCAGCACAAAGCAGGGCATATATTTAAAGTGAAAGGAAAAAAAGACATAGTTTTTCTTGGTTTTTTTTTTCACAAATAAAATAAAAAATAAAAAAAGGAAGGTGATTCATATGTCCAAGTTGTCCTGAACACATAAAGCTCACAGTGAAGCATGGAGGTGGTGGAATCATGCTTAATCCAAATGAGAATTTATGGCAGGATCTGAAAGATGCTAGTCTGTATAACTCCATCCAACCTGATGGGTAAATACACATTAATGTGCAAAACTGTTAGACATACCCTAAAAGACATGTAGTGCAAGGGATTTCTACTTGCTTAGTGAGTCTGAACACAAATACAAGCCATACTTTTAGATACTTTTTTAGATTTTTAATCTGTAAAATAATTTTGCGACCATGTATATTTTCTCTTTGACTTACTTTGTGTTTCTCTGCCTTGAAAAGTCCCAATAAAATGTAGTTTGAGGTTTCAATGTTTCAAAATGTGACAAAGAACTAAAGGGGTTTGAATACTTTGGCAAGGCACTGCTGGTTCAAATCAAAGTCCAACTCATCATGTTCATTACTAACAGTAATGCTTGTCTCATCATGTACTCTCATCCGGAACATGAACAGCTGCAGTGGATGATAGAGGGGGGACATTTCAGATATCACACAGTTAACATTAACCGCTTGTTCACAAGAGTTAGATTGTCGACGTCGAGGTGTCAAACGCAGCCACAACTACGCGAAAACAGCACACCGTTTGACATTAGAGCAGTTGCATCGCGTAACTGCACCGTCCACAGTTTGTCCGCATTAGTGTAAATCGCAGCTTCGCTTTGTGAAGGGAAGGACACACATCTTTGGTGAAGGAGCTGGAGCGCGATCTGAAGGAGAAGCCTGGAGCCATAGTGCTGTCGGTGGGAGGCGGAGGCCTGCTGAACGGAGTGGTAGAAGGGCTTCGCCGCGCCGACTGGGCTGACGTGCCAATCGTAGCCATGGAAACCGTGGGAGCACACAGCCTGAATGCAGCAATGAATGCTGGAGAGCTCGTCACTTTACCTGCCATCACAAGGTACTGCACTTGGTTCACGGGTCCCGTTTTCCTCCTCCTGACGCAACTGATTTAGTGTTTTGGTGCCCACAGTGTTGCAACCACACTGGGCCTGGTGAGGGTGTCAGCTCAGACAATGAGACTAGTGGAGGAGCACACGGTTTTCTCAGAAGTGGTCACTGACCAGGAGGCTGTGAGAGCTGTTGAACACTTTCTGGGTGAGTGAAACCTGCATCTGGGCAGAAGAGATGGGAAAACATTCAGCTGATGCCACAAACACCACACACAGAGACATTTCAGGTTTTCTTTTGTCCACTCATTGTACTGTTCAGAAAAGATATGGGTTTTTGTCTCCCAGAAAACGAAGGTGTTTTGTAGCAATATGTGCGAATCAAAGGCAAAAAAAAGGCTTTCAGCTGGTGCTAAAATGCCAGTCAGGGAGGAAGAAGCCATCACTCCAAAAGCATAAAAAGCCAGATAAAAGTTTGCAAACGCATTTAGAAACAAAGAACTTAATTTTTCTTTGAAAACAGGTCCTGTAGTGTAATGAATTTAAAGTGTTTGGTCATTTTCACCATCATTATATTTGGATGGGATATGTATGAGGGAATGTTTCTGCCATTATCAGTCTCTCCTTACAGACATTTCCCACTTCTGTGTGAGAGAGAGGAGAAATTTTGAGAACAAGCGTTACTAGTTTTGAGAAGAAAGACATGAAATCCCATTCTCAGACTGAACATGTGTGCTCTTGGATTATGGCAGAAAAATTCCCCCATAGAAATTTGCAAGCCTGAGAACAGCGTCCCAAGAATGAAGTACAGGAGTATCATGTTGTGGGAGTGCTTTGCTATTGTGGGCAACTGGAGTGTTTTCCAAAACAGATGACTCAGACAGGAAAGAACAACATGATAAAATATTGAATCAACATCATGGAGGAAGTTAATACCTGGGTACCAAGGAGTCGTCCGAATTGTCAGTGACTACAAAACATCTGACCCAAGTCATGCAGTTCCACAGGCAATTCCAACCACATACTAAAGAAATGTATGCACACTTCTGAATTCAAGCTATTCTTGATACAGCTAGTAGGGTCAGACAGGGACATAGAACGGTTAAGTGTCTTTTTGTACAGTGCATGTAAAATACTGGCTTTACCTTCAGAAATCAGTCATGAAACTGATCTGTCTATTTTTTCTCTCTTTGCAGATGATGAAAAGATCTTGGTGGAGCCTGCCTGCGGCGCCGCTCTGGCAGCTGTGTACAGTGACATTATCAAAAGGCTGCAAGTCGAGGGCAAGCTGGCACAGCACCTGGGCCCGGTGGTGGTGGTTGTGTGCGGCGGTAACAACATCAGCATGGAGCAGCTTCAGAGGCTGAAGAAGCAGCTCGGCATGATCTAGTGTCACCGACTACCCTGGGTTTTCCTGACATTTCTGTTTCAGTCTCTCTCTCTCCATTCGCCACTTCAGTCCCTAAACGCTGTTATTCATGTAGCCCATAGATCAAATCATTCCAGACTGAAACTCTCAGGAGCACTGACACTGACTGAAATATATATATAAAAAAAGACAAACATCAGTTTTAATGGACATGAATATAAGATAAAGAAAACTGACACATTGAGTTTCAATACGTTTTGTATCCTTGCTTGTAATAATGCTTGTGTGTTATTCGGCTTTTTTATTTGTACTCACTTTAATAAATTCTATTTCTTTGTCTTCTTATCATTTCTCTGCCCTCTTGTTCTTGAATGTGAAAGACATGTGAAACACTGCCCAGATTGCTGCCTCATACCATAAGCTTCAAGGAGTACACATGAAACATAAGCACAGACTTCCATGTCTGTGTGTGTGTGTGTGTGTGAGTCCTATTTATTTATTTAGCCTACAATACAATAGCAGGGAAATTATGGCCAATTGACAGATTAATTCAAAAACATTGAAAAAAATAAAAATAAAATAGAACTTCCCCCAGTGCCCTGTTTGTTTCGAACATATTTATGGGTGTCAATTTCAAATATTTTGAGATTCAAATTATTTACGTTAACAATTCATACTAATGAAAATACTTAAAATTTAATGGAAAATACAATTTCATAGAACATAGTTTTTGGTGAGGATTAAACTTGGACACGCACCTAAAATAGCTAAAACTCACACGGAGGGGTATCACATCAGGTGCATAATCCTTAAAACACCGTCACTGCGTCAGTCTTGTAAAGTGAGTATAAACAAGACTAAGATTGAAAAATTGTCTGGGACCTTCAGGAAGAAGATTGCAGCAGTTTGAGTCACTCTGCCGCCTGGAAAAAAGTATTCAAGTGAACTGATAGTTACAAAAATATGTGTCACTGCTGTTACTTCAATCAAAAGGAAGTCCTAACCTTTTCTCCAGCCAGAAAACACATTTGTTGTCAAAACCCTTTGCTTAATGAATAAAATAAGGTTACTTTTTGTTGAAGTATAAATAATTCATTTTCCAGAAAATTTGTAAAATTAAAATCAAACCTCAATATGCGAACATTTATCAATAAAAAAATTAATTTTCAATCACAGTTCGCATTTTTATATGACAATATGAGTTACTGGTGGTTGAGTTAATGAAGCTGAATATGAGGCATTCTTGGAGGAAAATGTGTTTAAAGTAGCAACAGACTTGTGTCTAAGGCAGACATTGACCTTCTAGCAACAATGGCCCTGAACATACACATAAAACTACGACGGAATGGTTTGGATCAAAGCATGTTAATGTGTGGGAAAGGCCTAGTCAAAGTCTAGACATTGAACCAACTAAATATATGTGGCAAGACTTGAAAATAGATTTTCAGGGACAATTTCAGCGAATCTAAATGAGTTTGAGCTATTTTTCAAGAAGAAATTGTTCAGACATACGTCAAAAAGAGTTGCAGCTGTAAGTGCAGTGGAAGGTGGTTCTCCGGTGTACCGGCTCACGGGGGTCTGAATACAAACACACACACACACACACACACTTAAAATTCACATTTGGCCTTTCTTCCACTTCAGATTTATGCTCTACTTTGTGCTGACCTGTTGGATGAAATCCCAATAAAATACACTGACCTTTGCAGTTGTAACGTGACAAAAGGTGAAACTAGGACAATTGGGCTGATAAAGACATAAGCGACACGCATGGGGATCCAGTCGGATCCAGCCTGGTCCTGCACTCACCGCTCTGTAAAAGTGTGTGGTGCAGTGATGCAACCAGTGTGTCATTGGGTCATATGTTAAAGACATAAAATTATCCCCAATACTGATCACCTATGATTAACAATAACTGTATCTGTCTGGGATTAAATATACAAAAACAAAACATTAGTAACATTGTTTGTACATGAAGACATTTCTTTATTATGACACAGAAATCTCAAATGCCATTTGATTCTTTACATCTGTATAATCCATTTTAGATATGTTACGTTTCTCATGTGCAGAGGTAAGACAGTAAAAGTTAATGCAACCATAAATAATTGTAATAAATATCAAGTAAATGTACAGGACACATTTCATCGAAACAATTCTTTGTACGGATATGTCCTTTTTGTAACCTATTGTTACCCCTCCAGAGGAGGAGAAGTCAGAGAGAAAGAGAGAGAGAGCAACCCTGTTAGCAGCGGTACGTCACCCTTTAAAAGAGCCCAACCAAAACCCAAAATCCTGCAAAAAAAAAAAAAACTAAAATAAAAAAGCAGTTTCACTGCACCAGCAGTCAATCCTGTGGTCTTCTCCACGTAAAATGGCGATTTCACTCACACAAGAGAACGTGTTTCACCATGTGTAGAAGAAATTCAAACCATCCGAGTACAAGACAAAGGTGATAAAGATTACTGGTATTGCCAAAATTCATAGAAAGCAGCAACACAACAAACTGGAAACCCAGACAGACGTTGTCTAGTTTGCTCGTTTTTCAGATTCTTTTCTCGGAAGAGTAGTGCAAACTCAAAATGAAATCAGAAGGTGAAGAGAAGAAGCGAGTAAAAACTGCCAGCAAACATTACCTCAGTCCTATTTACATTTTTCTAGATTATTATTAAATTTTTCTTTCTTTTTTTTATTAAACACAGCAAAACACGTGGTTATGGATGAAATAAAAAGAAACCTCTCATCCCCAATCATGAAAAATAAATATATAAAGGGCAAAACTGAAGATTACTTACTGCCAACCCCTCCAGTGTACGTGTGTAGATTGGATATGACTACTAGATTAACATGACTTTTTACATGACTGAAAACCTCTCTCTTCAGACTCTTCAACAAAGGTTCTCCGTTACATAGGCATAAATGAGTTTATCCATTAGCAGGTCGTATTGTTAAAAGAGGCAGTAAAACTATGTAAAGCCCTGCACAGCACTTGTTCACACCTGCTCCTACAGTAGATGACGTAGTGAAAACTCAGCAGATTCCAATTGATAGTAATCATATCACTGAAAACCCTTTTGGTTCTCGTCACACAACAGAGGCTCCTACAGCAAAAGGCGAGGGTCAGAGCATCATCCCCACAAAGGGGAGGTAGCATTGAGCTGTGACTGGAGACTTTTCACTGTAGCCTTTAGGGCTTTATCAGCTCCCATAGAAACCACTTTCTCAACGCTCAGCTATAGGATTTGCAACTGTAAAGTGCTGTTCTGAAGGTAGCTGAAAGATTTTTGTTAAAGTTACATAGCTGGCTCAAAAGAAAAAAAGGGAAATGAAAAAAGAACAAAACTCTTTCACAGCTGTTTCACTTCAATGCCCTCCCCAATCTCAGTGCAACAAAAATAAATCAGACTTATTTGCAGCCATCACTGCTGATTAAAATCATCCTCCCTGGATGAAACAAAACGTAGAATTTAGGCAGATGGCGATGAAAACAATATGTCGGTTTCCTTTCAAGATAAAAGGGTTTAGCTTTGCTGCTCGTTGGTGAAGCAGTGCATATCGGCCTGCGGTCGGTCTCAGAGGAAGATCCAGGAGGGGCAGAAGGTGGTGGTGAGATGTTAGGTACTACTGCTCGGGAATGTCGGCTTCTCAGCTCTCCTCAGCCACTCAGAGGATCTTCGCGGTAGTGGATGGCGTAGCGCAGCTTCTCCAGCATCACATCCAAAGAAGTGTACTGTGGCAGTTTCACCATGAACATGCATGTTTCCACTCGAATGTAGCGCGAGTCTGGCTGACCTGGAGAGGAAACAGAAATATGGGTTTTTGTTTATATATAGTGAAGATGCAAGTAGAAGTTTTTGTGTAACAGGAGTTACTTTACACCGCCTTGAAAAATTATTCGTAAAGCTTTCAACTCTTAGATTTACAACTTTTTCGTAAATCTGTTAGATTCTGTTAGATTTATTCTAACAGATTGTTAGAATAAATTTAACAGATGTATTCTAACAGATTTATAAATCTGTTTTTTAAGTGATTTTTTAAGTGATTTAAGTATTTCACTTAATGGGATTTAAGTGAAATACAACAAGGAAATCATTTAAGATTTTGTCACTTTTCAACTACAACAATTTTATATATATATATATATATATATATATATATATATATATATATATATTTACCCACACAAAGTGGAACATCTTGAAAAGATGTAGGAGTGGACCTCCTTTCACAACATGTGTAACAGGTCCACTGATCAGATAAGACCAAATTTTATTTTACTTTGGAAAATGGAAAATGGTGGAAAATGAATACTAGAGAATTCTGAACACAAGCCTCATGGCTAAACACGAACGTAGCAGCGCTATGCTTGGAATAGAGAAGCCTGTCTGAGTTAATGGATATTTATGTTTTGAAAGAGCCCAAAGTCCATTTAAAGAATATTTTAAAAGACAAAATGGGTGAGTGTATCACATAAAATACATAAAAGTTTAAGGTTGTAAAGTGAAGAAACATGGAAAAGTTCATGGAATATAAGTGCTATTGCAGGGCACCGTAATCAAACTGTCACAGTGATGAAAGCTCAAAAGATGAAGCAATCTTATGCATCAGGAATCATAAAAATGATTTGAGAAACTCGAACCTGAATCCCTTTAAGTGAAATACAACAAGGAGAAAAAAAGATGCTCAATGTTCCTTCATTATATAAATCATATAATGAATGTTATATTGTTCAAAGTTTATCTGAAGTGACAAGATGAACAGTTTTCTCAACATTATCAGCAGTGTCTGCAGCAACAGCACTGATACAGTGCAATAGCTGCAGGGATAGGAGCGCCTGAGCCCAGTCAGGGCCCTGAAGGGAGCATGTCGGCCGTTACCTGCAGCTCCATCAGGAGGGGCGATTTTCATGGGGTACGGGGGAACATGGGCTGTGTCGGGTCCACCGTCTTTGCAGGGGCAAGTAAACGGGATGCGCTCCTGGTTGCAGGCAAACTTGATGAACTTGCAGAGCTCTTCCTGAGTGAACATCTCCAGGGCGGTCCAGAAGAACTCGATGTGCTGGTCGGTTTCCATCAGACCGACTTGGTACATGGTGTGAGCCTAAACAAAAAAAGAATGGGATGATTTACTAAGGTAAAAGTTGAGAAACACAATACAGCAACGATAGAAGGAAATCGTTAAACCACCGCTTTTCATAGACTTTAAAGCTGGAAAATGCTCACACACACTTTGTAATGTGGTTGAAAAGATATCAGTGTTTTCTATCATATATATATGTATATAGATATATATATATATATGCACCACCTTAAGGAACTCCAGATTGATGTAAGGCAAGCCACATGTGCGCAGTTCAATCTCCAGAGGGCTGAGCATGGTAAGCAGCTGCATAGGAATGATGGATCCCAGTCCTGCCCTCACTGCTGTCATACACTCCACATTCTCCAGCTCCCTCAGGCGGAGGCTCCTGACTGCCCGTGCATACACATCCTTGTTCTCCCAGCTTAATGGGACAAACAGAACAGAAACTCACTCAAATGTGCTGTGGCTGTGGCTTTGAACTACGGTAGAACCTTCGGGAGCTGCTCTGTACCTGACAGTGAGGCTGCGTCCTCCCTGACAAAGCTCCACCTCTTCACCCGTCATCGTGAAGTAAGTAAAAGTGCAGCAGGGCCGGCTGGGCGACTCTGGGCTTTCTCCTGAGTGGTGCTGCGAGGAGATCTCAGCGCACAGGGTCTCCAGCTCGCTCTCATCAGTCACCTGAAGAGAGGAAGAAAAATAAAAGACAATCAAAATCCCTGCAAGCATGAGCTGGATATCAAATTGGGTGTGATTGAAATCACTCCTACTGCACTCCTCACATTTGCAAATTTCTTGACATAGTTGTAGGTGAGCACATCAGCTTCCTGCAAGTCCTGCTCTGGATCGAGAGGCTCGCCAACGAGGCCTTTCCAAAACGATCCCAGCAGGTCCAAAGGAAGGGGGACGTCTGCACGGATGGCTATACCGAGGAGCTGACCAAAAAAGTGCAACAACTGCTCTTCTGCATAGCTGATAGGGCAGGGAGTCAGGATGTACTTCCCCTGAGATAAAAACAATACAAAGAAAGATTGGGAATATTTACACAATGTCATGATCTTTCTTGTGAAATTCTTTACAATAAGTTTTACATAAAATTGAGACAATGTTGATACTAGATCAACAGATGTGGTGCCTTGTATTCATGCCCTTTAATTTTCACAGATTTTGTCCCATTGCAGCTGCAAATTTCAGTTCATTTTATTGGAAATTTATGCGACTAACACAAAGTGGCCTCAAAAGACTCGACCTCATGAGTCAACAGAACCACTTTCCAAAGCACTTTCTTTTAAATTGCCTCTACCATCTTTCCACATCTGGAGAAAGACACTTTTACCCATTTTGATTCCTCTTCCCAATTACACACTACGCTGCATTTCTCTATAGTGCAAGATCTAAATAAAACACAAATTGTGGTTATAACAGGTCAAAAGCGGTTATCAAAATATTCACAAAGCACTGTAAATCCTGACTGAATAGAGCTACAGTATGCCTTGATGGGAAGATGAATGTAATGTGGAATGAAATGATACCTTGTTCCGGTTGGCTGCAGCACTGGGACAGGGAAGCAGCAGGGAAAGTGCTGAGCTCTGTAACTCCTTACACACCTGCCACAGAAAATGCCTGAAGGAACCGCCTGGATAGACACAGTCATCATGATAGCAGTTAGGTATTTTTAAAAAACATAACAGCGATAAATAAAATAGATGAAAGCAAAGCGGGGCATGAAAGAAAAAAAAAAGGGTGTGATGAGGGAAGCACTAACTTGTGCCATGAACTTCCTCTCCAGTGAAGCGGATGTTGAAGGCGTATGTTGGATCTCCTCCGCTGGCCAGCTTCACACAGAGCTGAGACGATGGCACACAGGAGAGCTGGCGTGCTGCCTGGCAGAAGTAGGTGTTTTCTGATGATCTAATTTCACCTGTAGGGGGCGAGGGAGAGAAGTGTTACAATATCCAGAAAGTTAAACACAATGTCCTGTGACGAAAAGTGAAGAAAAATAAGAGGGAGGAAAGTCTACCTCCAACAATCTCTAGAGGGTCCAGTGTAATCTCTGGAGCAGCATGGTCAGCTGTACGTTGTACTGTAGCATTTAATACTCGGTTCATTACGGTGACCTTGGTGTCGTAGAAGACTAGGCCTATCAGAAGCAGATAGAGGTACAAAGATTACATTTTTCAAGCACTAAAACTAGAAATTTAAAGTTTCAGCTTGCAATACTTTCTAACATCAGGCAGCCTCAACTTGAAACAGTTTATTTGCATGGAGCCTGTATATCATTATTTGCTCAGCAAGCTTCAAATATTAAACCACAGCATCTCGTACCAATGCTTTTATTCTTGCTAGATTTGTTTCTGAGTTGATGCTCACCTTTTGCTTCACACAGCAGTGCCGCAATGCTGTTCTGATATGTGTGCGTCTGTCTCAGCTCCACGAGTGGCAGAAAGAAACTCTCCAGGGTGTTGTTGAGGGACTGCAGCAAAGCAAAGCGCAGACGCAAGCTCTCCACAGGCACATCTGTAAACACCAAATCACAAAGATAAAGCTGAGTGACAAAACACAAATGTGAGGCAGATAGGAATGTTTTAGAAATTATTCTTAGAGATGAACTTGTTAATCGATCAGAAGTCAGAATCTGAGAAAATTGGTGCAAATTTTGCATCAAGTGCTTCAAAACCAGGAACTTCAACGATTTTTAAAATCTAACAGTACATTAACAAAAACATCAACTTTCATGCCTTTTTAAGTAACAAAAGTTAATAAAAGGATGGAGACAGATATTTAAAACATGAAGGTCAATCTGGTAATCTCAATTTTCCGTGGGATTCAAAACTGCTATCTCTATCAAAGAACCCGCAGCATCTGCAGAAGCTCAGACTAAAAAAAAAGGCAAGCAAACGACTTACTGAGCAGACAGGCCACACGGGGATCTGCAGCATCACTGGGATCTAGGTAGACCTCATGGGGGTGCAGTCTGGCTGGAGTGATAGCCAGGTGACGACACAACCGGTTGATATATTGCACCAACGCCACATCCATTTCCAAGCTCCACTTTCTACAGGCCTTCTGGGCGTGGCGAGTGTCTATACACGTGCACCTTCAATATAAAGACAGGTTTAGTATTACATAAAAAACAGACACACATGTTTTTACAATAGGAGACTTTAAGACAATTATACAAACATTAGCAGTATGTGAATCTCCTAATTCTTATTCTGGTCAGTGCATCTCTAACTGGGAGAGATGTACTGCTATAATGAAATCTGATGAAATGTGGAGCTCAAGAAGCCTGCTGAAAACAAGCAACAGCTGTGTTACTTTTTTTTTTAAGATTCTGATAATTCAAGATGCTTTTTAACCCATGGAAAGTTAGTTTGCATAGATAAAATGTTGAAGACCAAATGATAAAACTGAAGCTACTTTTTGAAGAACATCTTTCCTTCTGTGATAGTAATTACAGCATTCGAGTGGACAATATGATTCTTTAAGTCTCACCTTTCAAAATGAAGGTCGTAACCACAAGCCAAAATGGCTCTCCAGACACTGCGGATGTCTTGCTTTGCCCGATCGACTGTAAATTTATGAAAGCCTTCCAGTGTCAGGTACTTTTCCTCTGGCACTAAACAAAACAAAAGAAGAGCTCATAATCTGTTGTGTCAAACCAGACTTACTTTTACTTTAAAATAATTTAACCCTGTCCCACATTTTTACAAAATAATTAAAACTGAAAAAATATTCAGCTATGTCAGATATAATGGTTCTGGAAGTTGTAAATAATGTTTGGAAGACAGAATTGATTTAGATTAAAATCTACTCCTTCTACTGAAAAGCTTTTTAGACCATTTGAATTACATCATTCAGATAAAAAAATAATCTCAATATATGGAAATATATGGAAATAAGAGTCATTTTTCTAATGTTTTGAATGTATTCTGTGTAGTCACAACAGATGTGATTTTTGCCAACCTTCAGTTTTTTTAGAGGGGGATTTTTCTACGTCTTTCTCATCTGGCCTCGATTTCTCCGGAGATTTTGGCTTTAGGACAGTTTTCTTCTCACTCAGCGCAGTTCTGGAAATAAGTAAAAAATATTTAGTTCTGATGTCAATAATTTTTTTTTTTTTTTTTACACGTGTGTCATATGAGGTTTTGCAAGAAAACAACTCACCTAACACTGTTGAGGACTGATTTTTCCTTAGTGAGAGGCTTTGTGATGGGTCTCTTGGTGCTCACAACCTTACCCTGATGTTGTTCTTTTCCTGCTTTGTTGTACTTGTTCTTATTTGGCTTGGGGGTTCCATACTTTCGTAAAATCTGAATGAATAAAAAAGTACAAATTTTAAGATTTGAAGTATTATCACAATCAAATATAAAGCTGGATGGTTGGAGGTATGACAGAGAACCATAATGTTTCTCCTTGAGTACCTGAGTGAGTTGGTCTTCAAGCACTTTCTTAGGAGGTCGAACATTGGTAAAGAAAGTGTGCAGCAGGTTCCCTGGAGTTTGAGAGTTAATCTGCTCTTTGCTGAGGAAAATATCGGACACCTTAACGGGCTTGGCCGGTGTGAGGCTCAACATTTGCTCGGAGTGCACGCAGCTTTTAAAAATATCAGTCAGGACGTCTCTCGCTCCAGGTACAAGTTTTTCACCTGGAAATAGGGAGGTAGATTAGATTTGACAGAAACAATGTTGATCTATAAAAGAGGTAAAACTTTAATGTTTAACACTAACCTTTGATCGACTTATCCAGAAAGTAGTCTTCTAGAGCAGAGCTTCCTTGTGTGTCAAACAGGCTTTGGTTAACACTGGAAACAGTCAGGATCTCCTCGTTGGTTAACTCCATCAGCTCCTCTTCACCTTCCAGGCTGGATAAACCAATCAGGTCACCGCTGTTGAACAGACTGGCACGAATCTTTTCCACCTTTGCTCGAGAGCGGACCTACATTTAACCGAACAAAAATTTCATTTTATTTCATTTCAGAAACAAAATTTTAAAACGTTTAAGGCAGCACGCTAAAACTCCAATCCTAAAGGGCCGGTGCACTCCAACTTGTAGATGTCTCTACCTCAGCACACCCTGCTCCAATATTACAGTATAATATTGTCTCTGTAGCAATATACCTGCTACAGAGGCAGTTTCACCATTTAACCCAAGTGTGTAGGACAAAGAACACATCTAAAAGTTGCAGGACTCTGGCCCTCAAGGAGGGCTGGTAGATCACTGGTTCAAATGGTCTGAATGCTTTTGCAACAGAACCACCTCACCTCAATGACAGCATAGCCCTTGATAGGTCTGGCTGTAGTTGTTGTGCTCTCAAAGGAAGTGACTGTCTGCATAGAGGCTCCATCCGAGGCAGATGGTGTTTCTGTGTTGTCCAGAGGCTCCCCCAAGCTGCCGAGACTCCCCAGGCTTCCCGTGCTGCACAGCGACGTGTCTAGACTTTCCTGACTGGAGACAGTCTGAGAGTCCTGAGGAGCCTGTTGGGGGTACGTTACTGCCGAAGCAGCGGCTGCGGGCGTGAGTGGGGGGACAGCTAAAAGCTCTTGATCGACAGAAAGTTCGCTGACTGTGCGAGAGACCCCCTGAGAGGAGCTGCAAATGGAGGTCTGGCTGGTAGAAGCCGAAGCGCTCACACTTAAAGCTGGAGTGACACTGCTGGAGCTGTCAGGACTCTCAGGACCTCCATTGGTGGAGAAAGGTTGGTCAGGTTCTGGAGCAGCCTTGCTGTCGTGTGGGCTTGAAACCCCGGCTCCTGATTTCTTCTTGGGATCCTCTTCCTGCACGGGAATGAAAACCTGATCTTTGAACAGACCTCCGTGTGCGTTGCACGCCCTGCGGATGGCGTTTCGAACAACTGCCTCCTCGAGGTGTGTGGGGATACCTGAGAGTACCAGCAGGCGGCTATGAGACGTGGGACCCACTAGAGCTTGGCAGGCATCCGTCACAGCATCGCTGGTTACGCTTAAGCCCTGCGGGTCCTTATTGGTGAGATGTCTCAGAATCATCAGGAGGGTGAGGCAGCGGTGGAACCACAGCATGTCCTCGGGTTTGCTGCCCGCCATGTTCAGAAGGGCGCTGTCACTTTCTGACAGCCTCGTGCCTCCGCTTGTTCTCTTTCCAGAGGCGGCTGCTGCCACAGCAGCTGCTGCCCTCTCACGCTTCATCTTCACCTTCTTACGCTTTGAAAGCAAACTGGGGCTTTGTGGCGTCTGGCCCGGGGACGACGAAGACGACGAGGAGGAGTCACTGAGGTTCGGTGCACTGGTAGAGGAGAGGGGTCCCACCGAAGAGCTGCCAACATTGAGAGGAAGCGTCACCTCCGCCACAGCCAAACACACCTCCATTAGGGCATGGAAGTAGGTAGAGAACCGGCTCTGCTCCGCCCCCAGCGCCAACGCTATGCCCCCAGACGACGATCCACCTCCGGCGCATCCAGCAGCCCATCCCTGAGTTTCCCTATCGTAAAGTTTTCGGAGCTCTGTCTGCAGGGCCATTAGGACTGCCAAACAGGGGTTCAGCAGCAGAGCAATAGAGCTGGAAAGGCCAGCGGGGCTCTTGCGCTGCTCCAAGTGGTGGATCTTCCGCAAAAGTTCAGCCAACAGGTGAAAGATGAGCTCCTTGATGGAGGGAGCCAGATCAGTAGTCCAAAGCAATCCACCTATAAACAACACAGAAATGTTAGAAACTGCAATCTTAGGACATTTGTATTTGTGGAGTTTATAAAGTCAAGCAGCTTTGAATTAATATTTGATCTGGAAAATTTTAATGCATATGTTTAAAGGGGAAGTATTATGCATTTCCAGGCACATAGTGATATTTAACATCACAATCATGTAACTATGTTACCCTCAGTAGTTATATAAATGTTGTATATATCAAACATGACGTGAATGAAATTTAACTTGGCAATTAATGCCTTGAAATTGGGCCTCTGTCTCTTTAAGATGCTCCTGCTCTTACCAACACTCCACCTTCAGGAAGTCATCACGACAACATTTCTCCATTAAACTTTGACATTGCTACTAAGAAGTAGCTTGCATGATTAGCTTAGCAGATGTGCCGTTCTACCAGATGGTTGCTGATTGCTGCTGGCTAGTCTGAAGGAGCTAAGTGGGGTAGGCGCAGGAGAGGGCTACTCCATGAGGCAGAAGCTTGGCTTAGAGACTGCAGGTCCAATACTTGCAGTAGACCAACACCACATAGTGTGTAATTATGAAAAGAAAAGGAACAAGGTTTACATTTTTTTTACAAATCAAAATCAGAAATTGTGTGTATGTTTTTTTGCCATTCTCTTCAGTACTTTGACTATTTTACGCCTGCAAGTCTTTGAGGTACTCTTACTGTACCTAAAAGCAAGCTTTTAGGTACGCGAATAGTTGCCACGGAAGACTAAAGGATTTCTCAAACATACATAAAAGAATCAAAACAACACTCCAGGTATGTTTTAGATAAGAGAATAACATTAGAACATGATGTAAATCTCAAAAAAGCTGATTTTACATAATACTGCCCCTTTAACAAGAAAGAAAAAAAGCTATTTACCAAAATAATACTTTCAATATATAAAGCATATAAGGTCACCATTGACAGTAGAAAGCATGTACTACCTTGGTCAATGTGTAGCTTTTATTTTGGTGAACTAAAGGAAAACCTACCGAGCAGTTCTACCACCTGCAGCAGCACCGATGAGGGCACAGTGTCCAACTCATCCTCTGATCGCTCGCTGCTCTCCCCCAGCTTCCACGTCAACAGCTGCTCTGCAAACGCCATCGCCAGAGGAAACTCTAGCGGTAAGGAGTGGAGTACCAACACAGCACCAGGAGGGGGCGACACTCCTACAACCAAAACAAGAGTGAACTCGCTTAGAAGTGCTTCTTTTCATTCTTTAAGAATTTCTTACTCATAATGAAAACACTCACCCAGCTTGATGTGCACTTTATCAGTGGGAATGATAACAGAGGGGTACTGGTTTGTGGTGGGAGGGGGCGTAAGGCCTGTGTTGGTAGGAGAGGCATCTAGAGGATAACACACTGCCTCCATCAGATTCAGCTGACCATTTCTTCGCACTTTGTGACCCAGGCCATAAACCATGACTCGAGCCCAGGGAGCGTTGTACAAGCTTGAGCTAAAAGGTTTTGACAAGATGAGAAAGAAGTTCAAAAACATAAAAAGTGAAGCAAAGGAAGTTCAATTTTAAGTGTCTGCTGTTGTGTATTTGATGTAGCTCACTCTTTGCGGCAGCCCAGTTGACTTTCTTTGCAGGAGACGATCACAAATGCCGCTCCGGGAAAACTAACATCCATACTAACTTTTGACTCCAGGACAGGAAACTCCTCAGATGTAAACTGCTCAGGTGCATTCTGAAAAATATACAACGAGATAGTTTGTTTTCAGTAATGAGTAGATAACCAGAAGCATATAGTTCACTATAAAAACATTCATACTCCTTGGTCTTTTTCACATTTCTTCGCTTTATAGCCACTAATTTGCCACAAGCCTTTAGGGAACAGAAGCATGTGGATCAAAAAGATTAAACTGGACTATTATTCTTCAAGCTAAACGTACATTATCCCTAACGCGCCAAACCTTTACTGTAAAGTTTTGTGTTGTTAGCATCATGTTGTAGAAATGCTTTAAAGATACTTTTAATGTCCAATCCTGCTACAGTAAGAGTACCTCAAAGACTTGCAGGCGTAAAATAGTCAAAGTACTGAAGAGAATGGCAAAAAAACATACACACAATTTCTGATTTTGATTTGTAAAAAAAATGTAAACCTTGTTCCTTTTCTTTTCATAATTACACACTATGTGGTGTTGGTCTACTGCATAAAATTACCCCCAAATACACTTAGGTTTGTGGTTATAATGTGAGAAAACATGGAAAATTGAAGATGAATGAATAATTTTGCAAGGCACTGTATTCACCGGCTGTAGAGCTAACCTGTAGGAAACAGCAAATCTGTTTTGTGAGTTCCAGTAAACTTTCTTCTCCTTGATGCAAGGCACGAGTGATGGCCACGGTCAACCACTCCCGGATGGGCTGAGCATTGCCCTGATAAAACAGGTCTGTGGGAGAGCAACTTTGACCTTCGAGGTTGTGAAGCACTGACTGAGCCAAGAGAATGGAGCTAGAGCTGATGGTGCCATCTGCAGGAAGAGAGAATAGCTTAGAAAATTCCCATGACAAAAAAGAAATGCAATTCTTTAAAATGTATTCTTCCACTCACCAGGGAGAGGTGGAGCCAGCAGTTGATTAGACAGAAGCTGCAAGTGTTCCAGAGTTATGTCACGAATCGCAGGGATGTGGAAGAGACGAGTGAAAGTGTGGGGATTCTTGGGGGCAAAGATGTTGAGCAGAGCCATACGACAGTATAACCGAGCAAGCGCGCTTTCACATCGAA
The DNA here is from genome assembly GCF_001444195.1 of Xiphophorus couchianus. Taxonomy (NCBI): domain Eukaryota; kingdom Metazoa; phylum Chordata; class Actinopteri; order Cyprinodontiformes; family Poeciliidae; genus Xiphophorus; species Xiphophorus couchianus. Next base: position 23,000,149 of record NC_040239.1, read on the forward strand.
GGAGTTCCCTAAAGAAAAGCGCCAACACTGATATTAAAGTCAGATCTTTGATTCAGATGCATCACACTCATTCCCTTTGCATTTATATTACCTATGAATCTGAATGTTACTGCTGTCCCAAGACACCAGGCCGTTAGCCGCAGTGCGTCGAGAACCTGCTGGCGGACGCTCGAGCATCTCAATGGGGTACCAGTATCTGACGAGCACACCTTCACTGCGGAGGTACGTCTCCACCTGTACCAGTTCATTCACCTGAACAAACGCATGAAACACTTTAGTTTACAAATAAATATGTTGTGAGGCTAAAACAAAAAACCCACCACAAATGATTAGACTTACAGAGTCCACATCCAGCACAACCCCGTGCAAACCAAACGTCTTCAACATTCCACGGATAGCAAACTTGGGCAGCGCTGTTCCTCCAGTTGTGCTGTTGGTGTTATTGCTGTCAGGACAGCGGATGACCACAGTCAACCCTTTGTGGATAAAGTATGTTGTGATCCATGTTAGTTACATAACATTACAATCATTTACCAAATGTGAGTGACAGTAAGTTCTTCAATACATCTCAAAACAAGCGATGAAATACTACGAGGATGTTTAGTCCAACTGTGCAATGCTCAAAATCTTTAAATATGCAATGTGGGGGGCGTGCCGTGGTGGTGTAGGGGATAGCGCGACCCTTGAGTCCTCGACGTGCCGCATGTCTTCCCCCCTTTCCTGTCAGACTACTTTCATATAAGGGACACTAGAGCCCACAAAAGACCCCCTGGAGGGGTAAAAAAATAAAAAATTTAAAAATATGTAATGTGGTACCTTTTCGGACTTTGTCAATAGTGAACTTGTTGGCCTCGTCTTTGATATCCTCAATAGTAGGAAGGTAGAGGTCACGAGGAATACCACCATTCTCCTCATACAGGAACTCCACTGTCTGTCTTGCGATGTCAACCATGCCTGTTTCCAGAGAAACGCACAAAAATATTGTCAATTACACAAACAATGTCTAAGGTAGGAGAGAGTAGATATTTAACAAGAACAGCTAAGAATTGTTCTCATTTTGTGTGTACTTCCTGTCTGCCCTCCTTTTCTCAGGTGGAAAGAATGGTGTTGTGTTTTTGTGTATTTATGTTATTGAAACACAAAATCATACTTTCATTAAACATTTTGTATTCATACACGTAAAATTAGTTAAACACAATATTGTTTGCATTTTAGTTTGACTTGAAAGAATCTGCTCCGTTTAATGTACCTAAAACTAATAACCTTATGGGATTAAAGACGGTGATTTACCTTCAAATTCTCAATTTCTTCATTTCTGTTCAGTAAATATACATGTATATTTAAAATGCTGCATTCAGTGGTCACGATTTAAGTCATAAGTGCCAATTAAGTTAAACCTCTTTATAATCGTGGCAAATATACATTCAATAGTGTTGTCATTGGACTTTTACTCATATACAAGATGTTACATTTTGTAGTAAAAATCCTTTTGATCTTTACCCAGCTGAAGGGCTCCCTTGATTTGATCCAAGCCCGATTTCCTCTCAGCCTCGTTACGGAACCTCCTACGAATAGTAGGGAATACTTTCGTCTCCCAAGCCTTCACCAGAAGAGCATAGTGATCCTCCTAAAGTCAAACCCAAATCAAATTTAATACATAAAGAAGAAACAATAAAGGAGAAAAACACAGTATAAAGGTACTGAGGACTAATCTCACTCTGGGAACATCATCATCATCCTCATCATCACTCTCATCATCAGCAATAGGTGGGGGGTGTGAGTCAGGCCCAGAGGTGAACAGGTTTTCATAGCTCAGCTCCACCTTGTAATGGCACGACAGATCACTGTTGTACTCTGTAGAAATAGAAAAGGTCAAAAGAGAAAACTTGATTATTAGCTGAAGCAACATGTAAACAAAAACGGAAGTCTGTGCGTTTTAGATAAAAAAAAAAAAACTGAAATGATCGCAAGAGACATACGCTGCTGAGGAACTGCAACAGCTGCAATCCGACAAGGGGGACCATGGGAGCCAGAGTCGGAAGTGACACTTGCTCCTGCATCATTATCACTGTCTGAGGCCATGGCAAAGGGAAGTGCTTCAAAATTTGCACTTATTTCCTCTGCTAGGTCTACACATAAGTCAGCTGCATTCCGGTGTGCTTGGCCTTCTGCGTATGCAAAAGGCCGGCTTCCAAAGTTGGCACGGATCTTTGCATTCTGCAAAAAATGGAGAGAAACAAAAATGTATACTGCATATGATCAAACTAGAGAAGCAGCTTTTAATTTAATCTTAGCATAGATTTACCTTCTTCTGAATGTGGACCAGAGGCCACATTCCACCTGCTACATCTTCAAGACTAGGATTTAGCCGCTGACCACAGTAAGTAAAGTAGACTCTTCCTTTAGGGGCCTGGCCAGGAGGGGGCGGTGTGCCCTCAGAGCGCTCCCAGCCAATTCCTGCCACATCGCCTGTATTTACCCAAATTAACGATTATCATCTACATTACAGCCAAGTCAAAACCACACATTGGGAATGTTTTAACATTTTGCTTGTGAAAAAAATACTTTTCGAAAAGTATTGTTTGCAACTTTATGTCAACTAAACAGAGACTTTAATTCAAACATTATGGGAAACATACTTATTCTCCTATCTTACCAGGAAGTAGGACCACATCAAGTCTGACACTTTTCCACTGTAGCAGACTGGAGCCATTGTAATGCACCGCCCTACCATTACTGATGCATCGCACACAGACAGGAGACAAACACACGTAGACAAAAACGTTAGTCAGCAATCAAGTCCTACAGAACACCATGTGATAAGAAAAATTTAATATAAAGCTGCACTTACTTGTGAAACAGACATGTGCCAACAGGGTTGGTCCATGCTCCGTCTCTCTTCTCTGCCTCTGTGGCAAAACCAAAGGACACTATTGGCCCACTGTCCTCCTCAGAGTCTCCATAGGAGACAACTTCTATCTCCCAGTAAAAGGATGGTGCCTAAAGCAACAGAAAGAGGAAAAAAAACAATATTGTTGACATTCTTAACTTGAATTGTAATAAGTAATTTTATCAGTACTTCTGTAATGGCAAAAATAATTGCAAGACAATCTGACTTTACTAAAACATTCGTACCTGAACCGGTACAGGAGAGGTGGCATAGATGAAAGTTCCTCGGGGCAGACCACCTCCGGCGCTTGGATCAGCCAGGAAGGTGACGGAGGTTAGCCGGGAGGAGAACAAGCATGCACGGACCGGAGGAAACACTCTGGATGGACACCAAGTGATCTCCTTGGGCTAGCATAACAAGCAGAATAAGGAAGAAAGGAGCAAAATCTTTTAGGCAGACAAAAACAGAGCTACTAAATCACAAATATAATCCAAACATACGTAATACAAGAACAGCGGTACATCATTCACTGTGTTCCTTTTTTTCTCAACAAAAAAGAAAACATAAAATGAATTAAAGTTGTAATAAAACTTTCTTTGACAATAATACAAGATTTTTCCTCCTGCAGTCATATATATGGTCAATTATCCAAAAATAACAACAGAGACATGTTACGTGAGAGGTGACATCTTTTATGTGTGCTCTTACTTGTGAAAAAAAAGGTGAAGTAGGAAGTTACAGCCACCTACCTGCCGTCTGTCTGTCTGCAGTGGTGGAGGTGGTGGCCGAGCACAGTCCCGGTACAGCATTCTTACTCTCTCACACTGAGCCTCAACCATACCAAGACGCTCTCCTGCACGAGATGAAAAGAGGCCTGAGGTCAGACAAATACAGAGCAGTGCTGAGAAGCGTTCTTTAACATGCTCCTCATATGCTCACCAGGGCTGCACTCCTGGGCAACCAGGTTTAAAACCTCCACAGCAGCTGGACACTGCTGAATGAACTCCTCACAGAAAGAGCTATCCTCCAAGAGCTGTGCCATCACCAGACATGCCCTGGAAAAAAAATAAACTTGTTTAACAGTAATATTTTTCTAAATTTTATATGAAAAATATGACTCCACAAACAAGTCCACAAGGAGATACATTTTCTTCCATTTAGGATGCTCAGGAGAAAAATCTGGCTGCAGATCCTGCGTCTATCATTCTGCTATAAATTGGAAACGAATGGCTGGGTTTTCGATTTCTCCCTAGAATGGCTGAACAGGGCCAAAAGGCCCTGAGTCCACCCTGACGACTCTGATGGCTCAAATTAGCATTCTTCTTCAATTGTAAATGTGGCCGTTGACCGTCAGGCCAGAATGTAGGAATGTGAATAGTCCATGTTGGGGGTGGGTATCTATGATACCTGCAGGAGATCAGATCTCCTGTAGGTAGTGCTCTTCAGTTTAGTTTTGAAGCATACATGAAGTGTTTTTGGAGAGATGTGACCTTTTGCAGCTGATCCATGATGTTGTGCTGCATTATCCAGGTCATTTTGCCAAATGTACATAGAGTTTGCAAAACATACAATCTGTTTCAAAAAATATGCAAAGATTTTTCTAAAAGAAATGAGTAATGTTTCTCTTTGAAATAAAGCTAAGAGGGTATTAATTGTGTTGATCCACCTCAAAAAAATCATGCAAAAAGTGTAAGCAAAAGAAATCTGGGAGACTTAGCACATGCAAATTTGCATGCAGCCTTTTGTGCTGTGGAGGATAAATAGGTGACTGCTTCACCTATTTAGTTCACAAGAACTAATGGCATTTATTTCAGTCATAATCTTGCGGGGGGTGACCAAGGTTCCATCACTATGTGACAGCTGGTCAGCAAACCTGGCAAACATGATTGACATGGCAGCACTGAATGCACATGTGCTTTATCAGGCATGCATTGGGGTGCAGGAGAGACGGGTGGACTTCCTGGTTGAGCTTGCAAAAGAGTTCGGTAACTCTCATGTGAGTGAGAAGAAGGCACACAAGGAGAAACTGCTTCGGCAACAACCTTCCACACCCAGCTCAGGCAAAAGGGCGAAGTGTCAGGTCAACCATCGATGCAGGATGCGTGTCCTGAGGCCGAAACATCATCAGTGACCCCTCACACCCCCACCATGGACTGTTCTCCCTGCTGCCCTCTGGAAAGAGGTTCTGCAGCATCCGGTGCAGGTCCACCTGGTTCCGAAACAGCTTTTTCCCACTTGCCATCAGACTGCTGAGCTCTTAACTGGACTGCACTCAAAAACTGGTCTCCACTTTATACCTTGCACATGTACAGAGCTAAATAACTTCTATTTTACTGTCAGTCCTGCACTTTATATTTTATATTTAGATTTATATTCATATTTTATACTGTACTTTATTTTACTCACAACATTGGAACCTCAAACATTATCCTGAGCTGTATGCAACGAAATTTCGTTCTGTATACACCCTGTGCATTGAAAATGACAACAAAGTCAGTCTAAGTCGAAGTCGAAGTCTAAGGAACAATTGTGCAACTGTGAGATGCGTTGAGGCCATTACCAGGGTACTTGGCCTAGGTAATGGCCCTATTTACTGAACAAAAGGGCTTCACTCCAACGGGCTTCAGGCCAGTTGGACTATCTCTAGCCTGAATAGGTATATGTCCAAATGGCCTAACTCCAGCCACTCTAGATACCATCCAAATACCATCAAATAAGTTTAGTTGTTTTTTTTTCTTATGAGCTTTGTTCAAAACTGGAGGTGAGAGGAAAGGTAATAGGAAATAGGGTTTCTCTTAATTCAAGGCAAATTTTACAAAACCAAAAAAACAGGATAAATACCAAATTAAATGTACTTGGATTTACATAAATATTTATAATCCAGATGTTTAAAAAGGTAAACTTTGTTTTTTTATGAAAGTTCTTTGTGTAAATAGTTGGTATCACTCTTTATAAAAAGTCATTTAATTGTTAGATCAATAATAGCTTTTATTAATATATTTTTTATTGCACAAAAAGCAATAAAAAAAGAGTTCTTAAGTGAAGTCAGAGGCATTAATGCCTCAATTACTCAATTACCATTAAAGGTTAAGATTTCAATCTAAACAAAATAGGGTTTTCAAATATCCTCATGATAGTAGGAGCACTTACTTTAGTTCAAATTAAATTGATGTGGTAAATTCCACTAAATAGATGTTGAGTACATTTTATTGCATTTGCAAATTAAATATTTACACAAAAAATATGAAATATTAATATGTAAATATTTCAAAACACAATGCACTCAAGAACCAATCTTACAATGCAAACTTTGAAGGTGAAATGCATGAAATTAAATCAAGTTAAAAAAACAACTTTCTGTCCAATATTTATTTTTTTATGTCTATAATAAACTTTGCAGATTTTGAAAATAGATTATACGTTTCCAAATTCTTACAGAACTCTTTCTGATAGTTAGCAGAGCTCCAGCAGTCACAATTCCCAAAACAAGTCAAATATATCAATCATAGCGCTCCCTAACCTAGTTCTGATTTCAGCCAGCAAGCGCACTGCAGCCATTACTGGGCTGGAGCCATCTCCAGTAGCTGGTAGGGACGTATGAATGGAGAGGCTGCCCTCCTGTGGCAGAAGCATAGACTGCACAGCTTGAACCACCTTTTCTGTAATTGAGAGCTTATAGATGGGAAGAGCCTAATAGAGATCAGAAACGGGAGAAAACAGGATTAAAGATAATCAGGTTCTTATTTTCCATAGTAATAAGAGCTGTAATGTGACTGGAATTCTCACCTCAGATCTGGGAGTGCAGAGGCGTGATATTGGTACTGTAAGGACGTCTGAGGCTTTGCAAGCTCTTCTGTACTCACAGGATGGAAATTTGACAGTAGCAATGCCCTCCTGCTCATTTATGGACATCACTATGCCCACACTACCCAGTACTCCTTCACCTACCACCTGTGAACCAGATGAATGACTGTAACAATGCTGACAATCATATTTGACTATTAATGGTGATATATAATAAGAAGCTGAACAGCACAAGGTACGTATATATAATGAAGAAAAATACTTGTCTTGTTTTACTGACCTGGACTTCAGAACCAATCTTAATTGTCTCCTTGAAGCCCCCAAGTGCGCAAAGAGCAGCAACAGCTTGTCTGCCAATTGCCTGCAGTTTGGCTAGTTTTCTGCCACTGCTGCTACCGTTTTCCAAGATGCTCTCAGCATACTTTCCCAGCTGAGGAATAAACATCAGAGCTCGGGAAAGTACCTAAAAAAAGAGGGCAAATAGCCAAAGCTTTTAACTGACAATTTATTTAGAAATAAAAAGCTTTAAACTGCAATAATCTGTAAAGACCTAGCATTATGTTAGCAATTGCTGCAAAGAACAGTGTTCAGCACCGCTATATAGTATAGAAACTGTGAAGTAGAAAATAATTATTATATCTTACTTTTTCAACGGTGCTTGTCCAGATCTGTGCAGTGTTGGATTCTGGAGCGGTGAGCAGACTGTGCAGCAAGGCAATAACCTCAGCAGCCATACTGTTTGCAACATGACCGCTGATGAATGGCCGGACTGGGTCAGACCTATTGTGTGGCGATTGTAAAAAGAAATGTTAAAGCACAGTCGAAATCTACAATTGTCACAAAGTTGGTATGAATAATATTTCCTGCTTTTGTACATTGTAAAAGGTGAGCTCCTTTGAACATTTCATCACCATATCAAACAAGTAGCACCTGGCCAATTCAGCGTTCCTGTCCCTACAAACAGCGGTCTGTGCCGTTTTCTTCTTGTCACCAGCAGGAATGCCCCCTGCCGTCTCCTGAGCCATCGTCTCCACAGGTGGCCCAACGCTCACTATCAGTCCAGACTGAGCCCACTTGTTTGCCTTCCTTAGGGCAGCCGATGCCTCTTCAGTGATCACCTCACAGCTTCCACTCTACGGCAATAAAAATTGTACAAATACAAGTTTAGAAAGCAACTAGAAAACTTGCTTTGATAGAAGGCATGGGCATATTTTAGATCTATAAAGTGCTTTGCATAAGTATTCATACCCCTCGAACACATTTTGTCATATTACAATCAAAAACTTCAATGTAGATTAACGGGAGTTTGTGATAGACCAAAACAATGGAACATTACTGGGAAGTAGAAGGAAAATTATGCATAGTTTTTACCTTTTTACAACAAATAAAAACTATTAAAAGTGTGGCGTACATTTGTATTCAGCCCTCTTCACTCTAAAACCCCTTAATAAAATCCAGTGCAAGCCTCTAAGTACCACCTGTTTGTAATATACTCTCGGAATAAGTCCATCTGTCCTGTTAATGCCCAAAATGTTTGCTAGAGAACATTAGTAAAACACTGCATCAGAAGGACCAAGGAATATAGCAGATTGGTCAAGGATAAAGAGTGTGTGAGGGGCGGGGGGGCTAAAAGCAGGCTTATGTTATAAATCAATATCCCAACCTTTCAGCGTCTCATGGAACAACTTTTAAACGTCTAAAAATGGAAAAGCATGGCACAATGGTGATCCTACCAAGACACTGCTTTCCATCTAAATTGACAAGCCAGACAGGGAAGCGGAGCATTAAATAATAAAAAATTCCAGTGTTCCTTTTTCAATAATAACACAGCACATCACCTTTAAAACACCATCACCAAGGAAACACCATGGAATTGTGGTGGCAGTATGGTGATACCTCTCTTCATCATAAAAGCTTGTCCAAGTTGAAGGGATGCATTTATGTTTGTGGTTATAAAATGGCAACGTGAAAACGTATACTTTAGCAAGGAATGTTTTTTTAATGCTTACAGCAACTAATTTTATTTTACACAAATAAAAACTCTTGCCTTTGTCATGTCTCTGTCCATCTTTACCACCTTTTCCATGTTTGCCCCAGTGCCCAGTCGAAAAGGTCGCCCCTCAGAGCTGCTGCATTTTGGAGCAAGTGGAAGAATATTTAAGTCAGAAAAACTGATAAAAGTTTTGCCAACAAAAATCTAAATTGGTCGATGACAAGAAATAGTACCTAAGAAGTGGCTGTAAAACCTCATGGGATGACTGATCCTCTCTTTTGTGGATAAAAATTGACAGCTTGCCATCAACTGCTTCTGCTTCCTCCCCGATATCCTCAGTCTTGAGAGCTCCTTTGGAGCTGGCCCGGGATAGACTGGTGTCTGGCTCGGAGGAGCTGGGAGAAAGGAGGGTCTGACACCCTTTAATGTGAAAGGAAAAAGTAACATCATGATTACCTTTAAATCTTTTTAAGAAAAGGGAGGAGCACATATCGTAAGTTCTTCTTGGCTGAAGACACAAACCTGGCACTACATAGTCTGCCAGCTTAGCAAGAAGCAAAGCAGCAATACGTGATGCTGGGTCACTGGCATCCTGTTGCTCTGCGTCTAGAGTGTTGATTGAGTAACTCCATGAGGGCAAAGCCACGTTACCACAGTCCTCGACACTCATGAGAGGCAGTGCAGCTCGGCATAACTGCAAGATGATAAGAACTAGCTTTGGAGAGGGTCTCTGGTCAAGCAGCAAGGACAAGAGCTTAGAAACACAGGCAGGTTGGCTCAGGATGGCTTTCCCTATGTGGCTCCTGGGATGAAAAACAAAGGAACTCATAAGTATACAGAAGGAATACATAATAACATATGCAAGGAGTGCTTTAGCTCTACCTGGAAAGATCATTGAGCAGACTGAGTACATCCTGTAGAGCATAATTGCCAGCTGCCTGATTTCCACAGCACTCTGTTGCTCTGGCTAGGTGATTGGTCAGCAGGCTGGAAACCTGCCTTGCCAGGCCAGAATGAACTGCATCTGTTGAACCTCCTTTAAAAGACAAAACCAAGTAAGGTGACCAATAATAAATAACATAGCACAATAACAAAATATATTTTACTTGAGAGCAGACCACAAACCTTCCACTTTCTCCCACTCGATGCACCGGTTGGCCAGTACCTGAAATGCAGCCCAAGCCATTGTGGCCACCTTCTGCTTTTTGGTCTGCTTCTCATTTGAGCTGCATTCTCTCTGACCACTCAGACTGCAAAGTCTATCCATGAGCTGGACAAGTCCACTTCGAACAAGGCACTGCTCCTCACTCCTACAGTGACGGATCAGATAAGTTAATCTGACTTGTTGTACCGAGTGACATTTTGCCAGATTGATCCTTCAAAGTTGATTGACTTGCCTGGTGTAGGGGATTGTGCAAAGCAAGCCAATACTGTTGGCACAAGCAATAGGGTAGCGAGCACATAGTGACACTACAGAGGTCATGGTCTCTCCGAAAGCTTCCTGAACCTGCTCAACCATTCCACCACAGGTCAGCTCCTCAATCCTGGACAAATGATAGACAAACAGATATTTGGAGAAACACATGTTTTTGTGCACACTCTTAGAAAACAATATTAAGCTTGGCATCTTTTCTTACCTTGGGCCTCCTTGTAGTACCATAGTAACAGGTCCCACCAGATGTGTTACCCCACCCACTCTGACTGCAGCAGTTAGCAGTTCTCTCATATGAACAAGTGCCTGCTTCCGTGTGCTGCCTCGTCTCCAGCGTGTCTGCGCAGCCGACAGGAAGCTGCTGCTTGACACCTACACAACCGGACAGAAGAAACCAGAATTCACTATATGAATTTCTCACTTAGAGGGCGTAACAAATACTTCCAACAAAGAGGCAGGCAATAATAATGTCTCCAAATCTTACAGCCTGATCAGGTGTGGTTCCAATGAAAGCAAATAGCTGTCCCAGCAGCACACTGTATGTTGGCTTGTCTCTGCCATCCTCAATGGCCAGAGACTGCAGCAGGGTGAATGAGCTGCTGCGATGACTGGTTGGGTGGTGTCGCCTTCTAAAAATAAGTAGAGTAAAGCATTCAACTTGCAGTCCTAGTGGTACTTTATGTCTAATCTAATTACCAATAACTAAATACCTTTGTGGAGCATGTGTAAACTCTAAATCTTGGTTGGCAATCATCTCCAGGTCAGAGGGTGCAGACATGCTGCGTAAGAAGACTGGCTGCTTGACCAAGGGGATCACTGTCTTGGCATCTGACACTGACTTGGAGGCTGTCACAAACAAAATGCAAACGAGAAATAAAAAACTTAGTTTGAGAAATATGTTGCTTGATTGAAGAAAATGTCGGTAATTGCTTTTCCGTCAATATATAATTTTTTTAAATTAAATGGGTAAATACCTGGACCTGGTGTCCCAGCTGGTGTGGTGGTTAGGCTTCTGCAGTGTGGAGCGATGGTAACGTGGAGAAGAAGCTCAGAGCGGTTCATCAAACTTTTTACAAGCATTTTGGTTTTAGCCAGTGGGATGATGCCTCTGATGAGTGTGGTGTTTACTTCCTGGAAGAACTTCTCCCTGTTTAAGAATACATGAAAAGTCAGTGACGACTGCCAAAACTGCCATTCTAAAATGGCCATTATTTTAATGTATCCGATAAATATGCATTAAAAAATAAATGTGAAAATCATTGGGATTTTTTCTCATTGTGTGTTGAAATCAGATGCAAAAGTTTCAGTATTTCTCAAGACATTTAAAGGTTCATTTGCTTAAGTACACCATAACACAATATTATATTCTTAACAGCTGTAATATAATGTAGTATAACATTATATTATTAACAGCTATTTTGATATTTAGTAGGATAAATGTACTCTTGTACTACGTCTGTCGATCATAACGCACAGTAAGCCCACTTCAGAGCAATCATCATGACTAGAACACTGTTAACCCTGCCAATAATTGTAACTACTTTTAACAAGCACATTTCAATAAGTTGGCTTTTCTTTTACGCATAAGTGTAAAGTTAATGCAGTGAAAAAAACTGTTTTTAAAAAATAAAAGGCAACATAGAACAAATTATACAATATCAAAACTACATTTCAACATTACGAATGTAGGAATTAAAATAAAATATATTTATTCTAAAGATAGAGCTAAGGAAACCAGCTAGACACAACTGTTTTGACCCAGGTTGTCATTTAGAAGGAGTTTGCATGTGTTGTACATGAAAAGGTTAAAGCATTTTAAAAGCACCAGTTCCAGGTACCTACCTCAGTGCTAGAACAACATTCTCTAAATCACTGAAATCGAATGGAACCTCCTTCAGGGAACAGAGTAATTCCAGTTCCTTCATTTTGTTCTGGCAAGAAAAAAAAAACTATTTCAATGACAATAAAACAACTATGGTATTTTCTATTTTTTAATCTCTTGAACAATAATGTAGACAGGACAGATGAATGATACCTCAAAGAAGTGATAGTCGTGAAAAAAAGGAGTGTTGTTCTCCAGTTTTCCTTGCTGAGCCTCTTCTACCTCATTTTGCCACTTCTGTTCCAATTCTGCAACACTCTGAAAGCAAAACAGGACATAAGAAAATATTTAAATATTTGAGGATTTCTCAGAAATACAGTGAATGATTTCAATTTATAGGCTCACTTGCAGCTGACGCTCCATTGCATTAATCTTTTTAAATGTCTCAGCCATAATCTTGCAGACTAGGTCATATTCCTCTGTGTGATCTTCTCTGTACTGATAGTTCACAAGTGACTGGAGAGCATCCACCAGACTCAGATGTTTAATGACACAGGATACAATAACCTCTTCTAAGACGTCTGGACGAATCACCTCCCTGACGTAAAACAACATGAAGGAGAAAAAAAACTGTGTTTAGAAAAAAATGCTTCAATAATGAAACAAAATTATTGCCGCTTATTACTAATCTAAGGCAATACGTTCTTTCCATGTGATGAAACGATTCCCTTACTTGATACTGGGGCGGAACTGTGGTCGAGCCCTTCCAGACACTTCCCTCAGCCTGCTCATGATGCCTGGAGGAAGGCGGATACGGGGCAGGTCAAAGTAGGACCCGGGCATGAGGCCCGGAGGCGGGATGAGAACATCAGAGGGGTAGGTAAACTCCCGGTCCTCCTCAATAGTGAGTGGCACTGGTGAGGGGCTGGGCGTGAGAGCTGGAGAAATGGCCCCATTTGCTTCCACCTGCCATTGGCATCTAAAATAAAACAAGAAAAGTCTGTAAGTATCGCATATCTCCACCAAACATTCTTTTGCAGTATTAGTTCAATCAGTAAATGGAGGACATTTTTTAGAAACATTTCTGCATAGCTGCATCACCTTTGCAAAAGCTTTGAGCACAACAAATCTTGGCAGGCTTCTTCTTCTCTCGTCACTTCTGGCCCGTTGTAAAGAATGCGGAGCATTGAGCAGGCCAGCACTGACAGACCCAGTGCAAGATCTGCAAGAAATGGGAGGCCTCCAGAGACATCCTCAGAGGACTCCTGTTGAACAAGAACAAACGGTGTGCTCAGGGGTGACATTCGCACTACCAGTGTGAATAATCAGCTGGGAATATGGAGGATTAATAAGTACTTCCACTTGTTACCTGAGCTCTGACTGTACAGGCGAACCCCCACATGGCTTTATCAGGAGTGTTGTGTTCACGGCCACTTCTCATTTCAAAGGAAAATGTAACAGTATCGCCTTCAACCTGAATAGGATAAACAGAAAAAAATACAAATTATTAAAACACTACGGCTAATACAGGCTCACTATGTAGCTGTGATTCAGATCCCAGATTACCTTTACAAGATCTTTAGGCCAACCTGTTCCTAAGACACTGCGACTTCCATACCCCAGAGTGTTTCCTCCATACTCTGTTACTTTACGACTGTTTGTGTTGGGGCCAGCATAGATAACCAGCTAAAATATACAACATACTGAATGTGTAAACAGACTACTGTTACAATATGTGCAGAAGTCTCAAAGAATAAGGATTACTTATACATACAGTTGTCACCTTGTTATTAGGTAAGTTATTACCTTGTCATAGTCATACTGCGAGGAGCAGCGGGCATCGAAGCGCAAGTACAGGCAGCGAGCTCCCGGGATGTGTACCGTCTCCTTGAACTTGTAATTATCCCTCACAGGGTGCATCGTCTCGACCGTTTTCCCAGCAGCCCACGGAGCAGGGATTTTCAGTCCAGTCAAGAACCCGGCCTCTTCTCGTTCATCGAGAATTCTTATTTGAATGACACAAATAATCAAGAGTGTTCAGAAAGCTTTATGATATAAACTGGTCATATCATTTAGTTAGAGTGGATGGCAAAAGCATTCATCCTTCTTGAATGTTTTGCCATGTTGAAAGATTACAACCACAACCCTACATGTATTTTTGTGGGAGCTTATGTGGCAACCCAACATAAATGATTACTTATGAAGTGGAGAAAAAATAAATCAAACATGGTTTTCAAACTCAAAAATTTCCCAAACAAAAAAAATCTACACTATAGAGTCTTTGTATTCATACATTTTGAGTACGTATAGTCACCTTTTGCTTCTGTTACATTTGCTTGAAGTATGTTTCTACCAGCTTTTTACTGAAGTTTTACCCATTCTTGTATTCAGATGATCATTTTATAATAATTCAAATGATCCAAAATTAGTGAGAGTCCTTCTTCCTTTTTACCACAGCTCATAACAAAGTAGGACTTTCTTTCAACAATTTATTTTTTTCTTGAAACACTTTCATAATGGCCAGATTTGTGGAGTATTTGGCTATCCTGTCAACACATTTATTAATTAGGTAACTTCTAAAGATAACTGATTATTCTGGAGGGAAAATACAAATCCATACTTGTTGAAAACCAGGTTTTATTTTCTTTCGACTTCATGATTATGCACCACTTTGTGTTGGCATATCACCTAAAATCCTATTAAAATATTTTGACATTTGTGGCTGTAATGAAATACAATAAAAAGAGGTCCAAGGGTTATGAATACATTTGATGTAATATTTACAGAAAAACAATGTAATGTTAATTATTTTAATAATAGTTCCACTTTGGAAAACTCACTTGTCATCAGCAGTACATGCCTTAGCTCCCTGCCCAAGAGAGCCACCGACAGGTAGAGGATCCTCAGTGAAAAGGAGACACTGAGTCTTAAGCAACAAGGCAGTCTAAATAAATTGAAATAAATAAATTAGCATTTCTCTTACCTTTCATCATATATAATAAAATATTTCTAGAAGACTGGCCATACTGACCTGGCTGGTATAAAGCACTAGCTGCACCAACTGGGGCATGAGGGCATCAGCAAGGATGAGCGTCTGCAAGGTGGGATGCATCAGAGAGGTGAGTAACACTGGTAAAAGGTGCCCAAGCATGGTTGCCTTGGTCACCTGCTCCAATCCCTTCAACCTGAACAAGGAAGGGAAAGAAGGGAAAATGTAATCACATAAAAAAGGTAAAAAGATATATATTTTACAAAAAATCTCCCAAAGGTATTTTTATAACTTGCTATGACAGATAATTTATCAAGTATGGTTTGTTTAGAAAATAAATAAATAACACCTTGACTCAATGTTTTACTAAAATGTGTTTTATGATAAAATGGCTAAACAAAAAGGTGGAGAGATAAAGTGTGCTAATCTTTCCACACTACAAAAATTAAGGTACACTGGGAAACTGACTTTTGACCAGTGATTTGTATGTCAGAAATTGAAACGTCTGCTCATTTTCCACTGAAAACAACATTCTTCTGCGTGGAAGCTGTTACTTTAGTAAAATGATTCAGTGTTAGCTGTTTTCCATTCCACTCAACCTTATTTAATAATGACTGATATTTCAACATAGCAAAGTGTTGACTATGCTCCTAATATAAATAATTAATGACTGCACACAACAGAAAGGCTACTTTCAACACTGTTCTTATCTCTTCCTATAATATTCCTACAAGAGAAATAAGTACAAATCTGTACTGGCCAAAAAATTCTGATAAGTACATGTCTATACAGTTGAAAAAGATGCAGATAAAAACTCACCTGGTCTCTCTGTCAGAGATGTCACTGTTAATCAGAGCAGTGGTCACCTGCTGCAGGGTCTCCAATACTTCATCACAACCCACCAGGATTTTGGTTGCTAGAGACAAGATGCTGCTCTGCAGCTCCTGAGGACAACACAGAATAGGCCCAAACTTACGTAACACTGCCTCAACATTTTTTAATAAACCACAAAATCCTATTTCATCCATTTTTGTTTATTGTAATCTCTCCATATTGGAATTTTTTTCCCCAATACTACACCTCTATCAACTTCTTTGAACCCCTGAATTCTGCTTTTAAAGTAGAAGGCGTGCACAGCTGGAATCACCAAAACACCATTATTTGTAGAAAAGGTAATTTGGGTCAAAATGTAGCTTACATTGAATACCATGAAATGCTACATTAAACATGTGCACTGCACAACCTTTTAAGTAGCATCCATACCAAGTTTAATCTTCCACTGCATTATGTCATTGCTTGATTTCTCAAAGACACACACAAGGATTGAACAGTGGTAGGGGTAGTTTAAGGGGATGTTTACCTGTACCTTCATTGTTTCCCCTTGCAGGGAGCTATCACTGTCATCACTTTCATCTGGACGGATAAGAATGGTGTTACTGAGGAGGTGATTTTGAACAGCCATGAGGTAGCGCAAACAAGGTGACACCACCTTAAAAAAAAGAGAAGAGTGAAAACCATCGGTAGGTTGCGCTCCCCTGTAAACTTGAACAGAATGTGATTTGTCTGCATAGTTGATATTTAAGAGCTGCTGAACAGATTTTTCATACTGGTACAGTGGAGAGAAGCTTCTGGAAGTCATCTCTGGCAACAGTCTGACATTTAGTGATGAGGAGGCAGGATTCGCGGACAACTGTCTTGAGGACATAATGCAGAAGCTCATCGTTTAGTCTGAAAAACACAAGTAATTGACACATTTTGAAAGAGAAGATTTCTCTGAGAACAGAAATGTAACTTGTAACTAAACTAAAAGTGCATTTTGTTGAATAGGAGCCATCATTTACCTGTAGTGGTCATCATCTTCACTCCCAAACCTATTCTTCTGTAGTTGGTCAGCCAAGTTGGTAAGAATTACATCACGAAGTTGAGACAAGCCACTGTTTCTTTCACCTGAGTATTCCCCATAAAAAGTTAGACTTGATGCCATCATACACCATTAAAACCACTACTTAATTATTTGTTTTTTTCCGAAAAAAACAGTCACCTTCAGTTAAAACGAGTTTCAGTAGTTTATTCAGTTCCGTCTCTCCTTGATACAAAGTGTTCAGGCCTGAGCTACATATGCAGAAAACAAGTAGAAGGGTTAGAGAAAAAGATGACAATAATCATTGAAATTAGGTATGTGTGACATACCTGATAGCCAAACACACTTCTCTCTGTATCTCAGTTCCTATCTGATCCACTGGAGCCATCAGCAACTGCCACAGGAGAAGGCCAGATCGACGAACACTCTCTCTATCCTGCTCCGACTGGGGATTGAAAAACCTGAAAACCACCTGGATAAGACAACCAAACAGATAAATGGCTCAAAAACAAAGAACTGGCAGTCCTCTTATCTGTTATGTAATGAAAATGCACAGTCATTTTCCGTGGCGTACCTGGAACACTACCAAAATGCAGCGGATAATGCAGGTATCTCCATTGACCATGGCCTTCTCCATAATGTCACAGATGCTGCCGAAGTGACGGGCTTCGATGGGATGCTGTTTACCCAGCAAGGCTTCCAGGGGCAGACTGTTGCTGCTGGCTGCCAGCAGGTTCAGCTGGTGAATACACATAGCACCTACATGATGAAGTAGCTGGTTGATCACTTCCCCAGTGGGCACCGTTTCCTCTGTCAAAAAACAAATTTCGCCATTGAACACAATTCTGAACTAGTTCCGTAAAGATGATGTACTATCGGTTCTTGCTGCGTCTACCTTTGGGTTCCTTGATGACATGGCTAACACCGAGCCTATGGCACACATGATGAAAGGCTTGGTTCCCAGGATTGCACCACTGATCGACGTAGTCACTGGAGCATGTCCAGATCAAGTTGTTCAATGCATCATAGCATGCACCTTTAAAACAAAGCATCAGAGAAACCGATGTAATGACACACTAATGTAACAACTTAACTCATGAATGGGATCGTTTGAACCCACCTAGCCCTGCTACCTGGGCTCCCCTGCCAAGAGAACTGCCAGGAGCATCAATGAGGTCAGCGCGGCTGCTGAATTGGCCATCAGCCAAGTTGAAGACCAGGCTGGAGGCTAAAACTAAAATGAAATACAGAACATGTCATCCTAACTAACAACAATTTAAGCAAGCTAGTGTTTACGGTCACATGTACAAGCAGCAGCAAAGCTTAAAAGTACTCCAAAAGCCAATCAAGCATAACATTATGAAAACCTGCCTAGGAGTGTGTTGGTCATCTTTTGCCATCAAAAAACCTGAAATACAGTCTCCACTAGACCACTGAACGTATGCTCTGCTGTCTGGAACCAAGATACTAGGAGTGGGTTATTCAATTCCTGCAAGTTAACAGTAAGCAAATACGGCAAACTTGTTGCTGAGTAAAAAAGCATTTCTGAATATTTCTTGCCTTCCTGCAGGGCCTATCATTCTGCTACCGGGCTACAAAAATCCGAGGATACCACTACTATGAAAGGGTATACATGACCTGCAGTTAGGTAGGCAGTGCATTTCAAAGTAACATGGACTACAGGACCTACAGTAAGTTTCAACAGCAGAACTTTCTCCAAAGAATCACACCGCCTTGTTCCCATGGTGTATTGTCAAGTCATGAGTACCTCAGGTAAGCAACTAACATTTTGTGTAATGTGTGTGTGTAATGTGTCCCACCCAATGATGTATTATCCACTTTGTCTATCAGTGGTAATAACATTATGCCTGATTAGTATTTGTGTAAATGTTTGAATTTAATAATATATATCGAAAAAAAACTTTAAAAAGTATCTTTGCAAATCTAAAAAAAAAAACTCAAATTGATTTTTTGCGCTTACTTTTTAGAGAAGACAGGCTGCTGGTGCCTCCGAATAGGGAACGAGTGGCAGAACTCCCAGACACACCAGGAGGAGAAACAAGCATTACTAGGTAGGTGCCACACACATACATTGGGGTCTTTCTCAGCGTCTTCAGAGGGAGGCCACAACTAGTGTTTACAGCTGCAGAAGAATTAGATGCCAATGTGTCACAGCAAATAAAAAAAATATTAAAACTAAATGTTACATCATTTGTTATGTATTAGACAACTGTAGTAGATTATCTGTTATTACCAGACTGTTCCTCTTTGACAGTGTTGGTGATTGCAGAGCCTGTGAGAGCAGCCAGTGTGGCAGAATGGGAGGCCCGGAAGCGTGACATTCGACTCAAGAGAAGTTCATTCAAGCACTTGGAAGACTCGCCCTCTTTGCGAGTTAGAATAACTCTCTCTTGCAGGATGTCTGCAACACACAACCCTGTCTGTGTCTGTGCCATGGAGAGGATAAAAAACACCAACATGAATTGAAGAAGAAAAAAACCCCGAAACAGCTCAGATTTTACTGCAGGGTATGTAGACCTCACCGACAAATGAAAAACATCCATGAAGACAGAGTGGCCTTTCTGTGTCTTTTCGTTGAGACTTGCTGGGGACCAGACCCAGTACAGATAAGTTCCATCTGAGCAGAGATGCAGCGTGGTCATGCTGCTACCCACAGGGAAGTGATGGGCTGGCATGGGCACAATCTGGCACACCTGAACATATAACAAAAAAAAAACAATAGAATGGTATCAGATACACCTAGGATTTTCTATTTTTTATACTACTCTCCATCTTTTATCTTCAGCGTGGTCATTCACAAAATACATTCATGGCAAACAGATACTGTAAATTATATTAATATGTTGTTACCACTGCAAAACAAAACATTAAAATTACAGTATGTGTTCAACACATTTAGAAATTTGCTTAGCAATAAACTGAAAGTAGGCAGTACCTGTAGAGTGAAGGGATCAACAACCTGGCACAGCTGATGAGGCTTGGCATCAAAGGAAGAAGGACGGTGGAGGAGACGACCGCTGCTGAACACAACCCAGCCAGGCTCCAACTCTTCATTTCGACAATACACAAAACCCCTGCACAAACATGTTACTATTTCTACTACTATTTTAACATACTGATACAATAATTGAGTAAGTTGAAAAATCTTAATACACGTGATAACAAAACTAAAGATTTTTGGATTTTTTTTTAACTTTAGGGGTCTTTAGTGACAGCTAAAAGAAAGGAAATGGGCAGAAAGAGAACACATGCAACAATGGTTTAAGGGTCAGAAATCAAACCCAGGACAGATACTTCGAGGACCAAAGCCTTTTAATGTGGGACACCCACTCTACCGCTACACTGTGAAGCAAATCCTGAACATTTATTATTGCACATCTAGTGATGTTTTTTGTTTTTAGTATGTTTTTGCTTTGCAAAAACCCATCTAGAAAAACAGAAGCATAGGATGGCTTTACAGTTTTAAAATTAAACTATCTTGTGTTTGGTTTTTTTCCCCCCATTTTTTGTCACAAATAAAATGAGTTTATCTTCATCGCTACCACATCATTGCCCTCACATCCTTCAAATGTGAGAGTATTTCTGTCACAGTGGCAAGTGCCATTTAAGTCTATTTACTGTTATTACTTTCAGAGAACTAATAATTCTACATTCAGTCAGGCACGGCACACTTTTAATTTAGTTTATTCTTTGCGGTTTGGTATAAATGACAGCAGAGTTAACTCAAAAATAAAAACTGAAAATATTGGTGTCTCTGCAATGACTGGCAACTTGTGATCCTACTTTTAACCTGCTGATAGCTGTGATAGATCCCAGCAAAAGCTCTCAACAAAATGAAATTGGTACCGAAAATGAGCAAATAAGTCACTAAAATTCAGTTTAAAGATTTACTTCACATTTTATTTATGTGTACAGTCAATGTGACTAATTTGACAGACAACCACTTCATTTAATAAGAACCAATTGTGGCGAGGCATCGACTGTGCTCTTGAGAAAAGTGTCAGTGAGCTATTTGTCATACTGTATCATGCTGGTAACAGCTACAATAGACGAGTGAACAGCATGAGTTGATAATTGTCAGCCCTGCTGCAAGACTGCGGCAATGAAGTTTATTGCAATTATTCCCTACTGTGAGGTTTAAAACGAACATTGTGGCCTTGTCTCTTTGCATCTCAAGTTAGTTTTCTCAGATTGAACCAATCAACAACTTGATTCCGTATTTCCAGAATAATATTAGATTACTTGCTTGTTTTATGCTTCCCCAATATTTTGGCTGGAAATTTGCTAACGGCTCTTTGAGTTCCAAACACATACCAGAGAAAAGAAGTCTTAACTTGCTACAACAGCAAGCTCATTAAAATTAATTAACTTTTGACTGTGCATTTTACATAGGGATCTATAAAACATCCAGGCCACATCACTGCCTTCAGTGATGGATAAGTGAATATGTTGCTGTAGATGAAAATATGCAGTGAAATGAGTGTCACATTACCTCAATGTTCCATGTAAACCAGAGCCAAGCTTGCTTAGTCCTCTCCCAGAAGAATTAGTGGTATACAGATATAGACCATCTGTGGCTAGACAGCGCCCTAGGTCTGTGTCTGCAAGACAAGAGGGAAGCAACGGGAATGAAAAGGGGCGTTATTGTTCAATCCGCGCATATATCAAATATACAATACAGACTGCATTTTAAAATATGTCTTTTTAAAAAAAAATAATACTAAAAACCTGAAAACTGACGAACTATGCAATTAGCAGCTCTTTTTCACACATATTAGGCAATGTTACCTCTGGTTCTAATGCAAAAAAATCATTATCAATCACAGAATGGCTTCCTAAGGCCCTTATAGGGATTTCACCATATTTCCAGTAATGCAGAGAAGAACAGTTCTTATAACAACCATGTTGTAAAGACAGTTCAACTTTTGATTTACCCAGAAAGAAAGAAAAAAAAAAAACATTCTACAGTATATATGAGGAGAAATTTTAATTGGCTACCATCTGTATCGGCAGACCAAAAATTCAAAAGTACAAGGGGCCAGAAAATGGCCACAAAATTATATTTACCTTTACTTTCTGCTCCTCCAGTGGAATTGTCAGGAGTGGGCAGCATGTCCTCAAAGCCCCAAGACACACTGTGCTTACCCCCTAAGAGGCAGGATGGGGACCCCGGGCCTCCTTCAAGGAGCAAAAGTCTTGTACAGGACAGGTTATGCAGTGGTTACATTTTGATAAATTAATCAATTTTTTCAGATAATCTAAATGGCTTCCCCCTACCTGTAAAGGACATCTGACACAGGAAGATGGCCCAGGTCTGTTTGTTTTTGCAGCAGATGAACTGTGTGAATGAAGGTCTTCAAAGAGCCCCTACAAGGTAGTTTGATATAAATATCAGGACCCAACATGAAACACAAGGGAATGAGCAATGCAGAATACTTTTCAATCCTTTGTATGTCTTGTTTTTTTTAGTATTTTTTCCAATATAGAAAAGATATTATAGTCCACTATGAATCTCATCAGTGCTGAATGTGTAAACATGCTTTATAGATAGATAGATAGATAGATAGATAGATAGATAGATAGATAGATAGATAGATAGATAGATAGATAGATAGATAGATAGATAGATAGATAGATAGATAGATAGATAGATAGATAGATCTTTATTGTCATTGTCACAAGAACAAGGAAATTTTAAAAAGTGCCATCAGTCAGTGCATATGCTTAAAAACAAAAAATAACTGTCTCACAATTCACACACAATGTAAGAAATAACAAATAACTGGTAAAAAAATGCTTTGTGATTAACAATAACTACACAAACCTAACTGAACACAAGCATGTAATTCATCAAACTATTAGAATATCTATGCAAAGGTAGCAACTTCAGTGTTTGCAATTGCAACATTACAGTAATATAAACAAAAGTAGATCTTATAATAACATGTATTTACAATTATCTTTACTATTATCTTTTATCTTTAAAATTATCTTTACTATGATGTGTGCACAGCAGCGGGGGACAAAACTACAACATTTTATTTGAATGTGCAACAACACAGCATTTGGCCAAACACCTACAAAACCAGCTTCTTAAAAAAGGTCCACTCTTGCATAAGTTTATGATTCCGAATTAAAATGTCCACATCTTGCAATGCAAAAAGCTCATTAACCACATAGCAGTGAAGTCCACATGGTTACCTAACCCTCATATATTAGTGACTTCCTAACCAGAGTTCAGGAAGAGTAAAGCTGACTGTCCTTTGATTAGCTCCAACTAAGGATAAATAAAGGGAGCATAGCTAGATGGTTCCACACAACAAAAAACAGACACTAAATAGCTCTCAACCTCAGCTGAGGCTAAACAAAAAGTGGACCATTCTGGTTTTCGCAGGCTTATGTTTGTTGTCACCAACAGTTGCAAAGAGTTTAGACACAAATGTAAACAGCACAATCTGTTCTTTAGTGTAAAAAAAACCCCCAAAACATACATGAATCACATTTACTGTTGGGTTTTTTATACAATACTAATCAGAACTACAGCAATGGGAAAAACATTTTAGGTGTTAATCAGTGTTAGAGGTCAGCCGACAGAGCATGTTGCAGGATACAAAGAGCTTTCATTCTGAACACTGGTCCGTATTTGCAGGGAGCAGAAAAGTGTGCTGATACCAAAAATACCTTACCGTAAACTGGGACATGTTTAAGCTTAATTTAACCTTTCCTCTCATATTTTCAAAAGCAAGGAAAAATGTATGAATTGTTTTGTTTTTTAAACCTTAATCAAGTGTTTTTGTTCATGCAGCATTTGCAATGGAAAGGAACTGATCAGATTAAGTTACGTGCTAATTTTACAAAATGTTAATAACCAACTTTTTTCAGAATGAAGTTAATGATAAGCTTCTACAACTAAGGAAGTTTAAATAACTTACTAAGTAATATTAAATTGTGCTCATGGAGAATCAGCTTTCAGTTTTATTGCTCCTCCAACCTGGAACAAACTTCCAGAAAATTGGAAAACAGCAAAAACATTAAGTTCCTTTAAATCAAGGCTAAAAACACTCTTGTTTAGAGTTGCCTTTGATTCATCATTACTGGAACATCGACCAATATATTTGATAATTTTGATCATGGAATTTGACAAAATGTAATGACTATTAAAGTTTCAGAATTTGTTGGAGTGTTCTGTTTTTATGGTGTAAAGGACTTTGAACTGCCTTGTTGCTGAAATGTGCTACATAAATAGCATCAAATAAACCTTCAGATTATGTTGTTCTACCTATGTTGACACAAGCCATCAGAAAGACGGAAAGAAATGTGGCCTCAACACCACTAGGACAGATGTTATTGACTCACCTGGCGCATGCAAGGGCCACAAGTGCAGCAGCCGCATTTTCTCGCTGTCTCTGTGTGTGAAGAATCTGTGAGAGAGCCTTAATCTGAGCCTGGCCAGACTCCTGGGGCTCATCTTCTAGCCAGGAGCACAGCAAGCCCTCCAGGCCATTGAGACAGTCTGAAGGTTCTTTGCTGAGGCTGAGCGGCTGGCAGTCCCGGAGGCAGGCTAGCAGTACTTCTGCCGTCACGCTGCAGAGTGCTGGGTCGCTGCGAGTCTGGGACTGCAGCAGGGGGAAGACCAGCAGCAGGGCGACACGGGAAGTGAAAGGAGCTTGCTCGGGTTGCTGGAGGAGACCTTGCCTTTTGAGTAAGGCCAGGGTCTCCTCATCAGCCCCTCCTGTGCCCTCACGGTCCTGCTGCTCCTCCAGGGCCAGCTGCCGCTGCGCCGCCCACAGGCCACGCAGAGCGTTGAGACGGTATTCCAGCAGACGAGCGTATGCATTGCTCTGATTCCCGCAGACGGCACGGAGACGCTCTGCGAGCTCAACGGGGTTCTTTGTCTCAAATGTAAGAATCTGAAGAAGAGAATTAGACTTTAAGTACGATAAGAATGAGACAATGTAAAAACCTTATGAACCTACAGCAAAATAGCAAAAAAGGTAATTATTTGTAAATAAATGTGTCAAATTTACAAATTTTGCATATTTTTGAGTTGTAAAGTGTGCCTTGTCTTCTTTCTTCAAAACCAAATTTTTATTTATCAAAAATCTTTCACATGTAGTTATAAATGCAATTAATGCAACACTGTAGAATTAAGGCAATTAATTGCAAAATGCATTATTTTTTTCCTGTACAGACTAAAGTGTTGAATCATTTCCAGGAAATAAAGTCTTGTAACTGCAGTCCCTTGGTCTAATGTTCAGAGAAAGCAAAGATCATTAGGTATAACATATCAAAAGTGAAACAATGTGCCTCATGTGCACTTAGGCAGCATTTCACATATTGATTACATTCTGCAGCACACGAATCATAGGCCACAAAAAAAATCCATTTATACCATTTAGCAGGCACAATTTGTATTGATTCAATTTCAGCAATGCTTCTTATGTTACAGTAATACTCTTTCACTGGATGTTGGCCCTTCTCCACCCTGGTCTGGAAAACACTGCTGCCACTCGTTTTAGGCGTCAGATAAAAATAGTCAGAATTGCAGCATCTACGAAAACATAACTAAATTACTAAGCGAGCCTTAGAAATGAACACTGGGCCAAGATATGAAGTGAATTTCACAATAATAAAATGAAACGGGTAAACCACATATATATATATTTTTTCCCTCCAGGAGTCGCATCATACTGAACAGCCTGTTAAAATATGTTGTTCAAAGTCTTAATGACAAAGGACCAGGAATGTAGCTTACATGTGAACAGTTTTGAACTGCTGTATCTGTGCCAATCAAATATCTGTATCTGTGCTGATCAAATATCATACAAATGCATTGTAATTGGTACTGATGTAAACATAATGCTGCACTGTCCCTTTAACAATGCTCTGTATCCAATGCATCCACCTCAGACGTATAAACCGTGTTGTTTGCTATACGGATATTGAATAATTTAATAGAAGAGATGTCATAAATATATCTGCACAGTGTTGTAAGCCCATGAATTTTCAAAAGTGTGGTGCAAGTGCCACCTGCTCTACTTTGGGCTGGCTTTAGTCGAACTCAGATGAGAAACTATTCATAAGTAAATGAACTGTAATGGAAATCTAACTTACTCAAACAGCTATTAAAATAAGAATCCACCTTAGGCCAAGCTTCCGATTCAATTCAATGTGCTAAAAAATTTTAATCGCAGTTTTCACCATCATTTTAAACTCACAGCAGCCATAGTGAATTTTGAGGTCCAGGTTGGTGAGAAAACTTCTGTTTCATAAACTCAGACTTGTGATGTTTTCTTGTTCCTCTTTCCTACTTGTAATTTTTATTTGTGGAAATTTCTGTACAAAACATGCAGAAGAAATAAAAGTTGTTCTTTCTTCTTCCTTGTAACAAAACACAACAAACAGAAGAAATAGCTTCACCTTAGAACTATTGTTAAATTATCTTGACACTATCATGGTATTTAGTGAGGTGGTACTTCTAATTAACAGTTTGAGAACCACTGTTTTAGGCCGATGCAACAGGACAAGGCCACAATACCTACAAATACATATCTGCACAAAAGCGTCAAACAGGTACACAGCTCATCTATGGTTCTGGCATTCATGTAACTTGAACAAAAACCACAGCATGTTGTCAGCTGTGTGTTAGTACAGACAGTGCTCAGTCTGACCCTAGTATTACATTGAAATTAAGGGAAACAAATGCCAAACAGGTTAATTAAATCACAAGTTAGATGACCAATTCAGGGGGGGGGGGGAATAATATGTTGTGATTACATGACAGGCTAAAAATGTAAAGGGATGAACAGCAAGTTTACAAGATTTGTTGATTGTACAATGAACAAATCCTAAAATATAATTTTTTTAATGGATTTCAAGCTGGACCTGTTATCACAGAAATCCAGTGGCAGCATACAAAGACCAGACATCAGCTCATAAACATGTGACATCATGCCCTTCACAATAAGAGAGGCAGCACAAGCTCACGCTTATATATAAAGAAGCTTGCACACTGAAACATCGAGGCTGTAAATATACATTGTTACTGCAGCTAGAAGTTTCAATAGTCATCATAACAAAGTTAGACGAATTCAACCCTACGACAATATCCGGGTTGGATTCAAAAGAAAATCAGGTCGGCATTTTAGCAGACATAAACATCTGCATTTATTCATCTACTCTCAACTAAGTAACTAAGTCGCATAGGTATTAGGGGTAAAGGTGTAGAATACGAGGAAAATGTAAAACATGAAATGAAGACAAAACATGTTTTGTGTGTATATTACACTCTTATAGGAGACAATAAACACCATTTAATCTTTAACTTTATATGGATCCTTTGAAGATTTTACGAACCA
The DNA here is from genome assembly GCF_001444195.1 of Xiphophorus couchianus. Lineage (NCBI taxonomy): Eukaryota > Metazoa > Chordata > Actinopteri > Cyprinodontiformes > Poeciliidae > Xiphophorus > Xiphophorus couchianus. The sequence continues at coordinate 23,027,319 of NC_040239.1, forward strand.
CTAAATAACTTGCTCTTCCTAAAATGTATTGAAATGTAAGATGCTTGGTGAGTTTAATACTAATAATGTTACACAACGACATTCGTGATTGCGGTAAAGCTTTTACTTTGAAAGCAGCAGGGAAACAGTTGGGCTCTGACAGCGAATCAATAACAAGCAAAGCAGAAAACTTGCAAACGTCGGTGCTGCTGTGATCCCCGAGACTGTTTTGCAGCAAACGTAAATCATTTTACAATATAATAAACTTAAAAAGATCTCTCCCCAAACCCTCTGCGTGGGACCGGTTCTATTTATAATTGTGTGGTACATGCTATGAGAGAGACGGCTTCCACCTACCTCCTGCTCCGTGTCTCCGTGTTCCGACACTCCGATCTCACTGGGCAGCTCGGCCAGATCCGTGACCCGTATGAGTCCGTCATGGAGAAATATCGTCTCCTCCTTCACCGAAAGCCACTGGGACGAGTCCACAGCCCCGGAGCCCATCACTCTCTCCTCCGACAGTGATGCCGAAAGAGGCAAACATTAAAAATTCAGTGACAGAAAGTCAGAAACGCCCCAGACCGCCTGCTAACCACCTACAACAACATAACTGCTTGAACTGTCGCAGTCTTATCTGACGGCGGAGTCTGGCGGAGCAGACCGGGGTGCTGGGAGGAACCTAACACACGACAGCGAGCAACCAGCGCCGGCGGCCCCGCTCCACACTACATCACTGCCGAGCTAACAGCTGCTTTTGCCCGGTTGCCTCGACTAGCCGGAGCTGAGCTAGCTTACCGCACGGTACCGTTTTAACGTTACCGACCACAGTGGGCGTGACACTCGCGCTAAAGCCAGTTACCGCGTCGCTGTTTGCACAACAGTCCATTCAGGGCCCAAACTGCATCTCTGGCGATCTCATTTCACGTTCAAAACGTCCTCGCAGACAGCCCCGGTCCCGGCCAAGCCGCTGTGTCAGAGCCTGGAGGAGATAACGGGAGTCACCAGGCCATGTTTCCAAGGCCAACTGACGGCTCCCAGCATGCATCGCGCCAGAAGAATAGCTGTCTCGCTGTCAAAAATTCATGAGCTCATTCATACACATGACTCGGGATGAGATTTTTATTTTGGTTTATTATTTTTTTTTTCCGAATTAAGAAAATACTTTCGGATCAAATCGGGAAATGGATGGATTTTTTCATTTCGACAGATGTGAGTTGTGACAAATGCTGAAAAAAATAAGCTTAATAATTCCTATTTAACCAAAAAATAATTGAAAAGAATTCACACTCGTGTGAAATTTCCCCTTTCCTGGTTTTCTTTTTGTACACTTGTGTTACCCTACAATATGGTTGAATTACAGTGAATTATGATGCATGCAGCTGTTGCTATTTAGGGTGGACCAACCAATTAGTAGGTTTAGTGGTCAATCACTTTTCACCCATAGGACCATGTCGGTTTGAATTTTTTTTTCTTCCCTATTAATGTACAACTTGTTTACTTCTGTTGTCTTTGGCTAATATGTAAATTGGTTTAATGTTCTGAGACACTGAAGTGTGACAGACATCCAGAATAACCGAAAATCAGGAACGAGGGCAAGCACTTTTTTATGCCACTGTAGATTTAATTTGTAAACAAATTTTTTTAGTTTGTTTTTGTTTCTGCGTTGCCTGTATCTGACTCTGTTTATGAACCCTCACATAAGTAAATATGACAAACAAGGTTAGTTTGTCATACATAGTATGACAAACTATGTATAGACATACATAGTTTGTCTATGTATGTCCAATGAGGTCAATTTTTTTTTTTTTTTACTTTTTCAATTTCTTTCATGCGTTAAATATGTGTTGTTTGCAAATCATTAATGTGTTGCTAAATCAAGTCATTTGGCCACTCTGGCATTCCATACACATCAGAGGTGCTCATTAAAGATAGTATGCCCTTCATATTTTATACTAACGAATTCACACTGGACGCATCTGCTCAGCAGTCAGTTCTCCAAGGTACAGAGACCAGGAATTGTTTTTGAAGCCGCTCTATTTCTGATGGATTGACATATAAAACTTCACACAATTGAACAGTAACATGCTAAAGATTTCAATTGACAAGATGCACCACACCACCAAACAGCGGTTAAGAAGTAAAGTAGCTTATTAGCAGTTTTCCAACCCTCCGTATTATCAACCTTTACCAGAGGCACACTCTCAGACTTGTGCAATAATATTGCGTCATTTATTTTCATGATAAACCAAAAAAAGGCATTTTTGTGAGCAGGGAAAAATAAGAGAAATGCATGAAACACATTCATGTCAAAACTTGTTTCTTTTGGTAGTGAAAGATGAAATCCTCTTCAAAAAATAGTTCTCCATGAAAGATGATGAAGCTCTTAAGCAGCCTAGTTACTGCACAGAGCTCAGTCTATGTTCATTTGAGCTGCGCCATGATATCCGCTCTCATCTGCAGCCTTAGGCAATACTTATGAAGATGGAGAGGAATCCTTTTTTTCCTGCCACTAGTTGAAAATCTCATCGTAGCAGAGTCTTTTTCTTCTTCTCTCTTCTTAAGTGCTTGATGTAGTTCAGAGGCTTTAATGAAACCTCCAGAACATCTAGAAAGGAAACATAAAAAAAACATCAACAAGTGAAATCAGTCTTATAACTAGTTGTACAGACAATCTGTGTGTAGGCTTCAGACAAGATAGCTCAGACAAGCACTTTAAAGTTTGATACCTCTTTGTGCGATTACATTTATTCTCCTTTGGCAGAGTAAAACAGTCTTGAGAGACAAAATCCCTCAAGAGAGAGTGAGGAGGACTTGGCTTCTTTACACTTTTGATTTGAACTGCCAAACTGCAGAATCAGAAAAACCCAAGCACGATTGTTCGTCTTGTATTAGATTTGACAAATTCACAAGCGGCAATAAAGTCACACATCACAGTTTAGGAATGTGAATCAAAGCATACAATATGATTAAAAGTGAAAGAAATATTTTTACCGGCTTGTGCAGTCACAGTGATAGGCTGTCTTGGACTCCATGTTTGTCAGATTATATTTCTTCTCCAAAGGTGGAATTTTAAATTTACAATCATCCAGATGTTTGAGGCTTTGGCACAGGAGCTCATTATCTGATGACGGCAAAACAAACAAATATCTTTAAACAAAGTTTCAACCATCTGATCCAAACTTTCACTCAACTATAAAAGGACATTTCCTAGGAGGCTCAGGAACAGTCTAGAAACCACAAAGTCTTAATACTATAAAAAAAAAAGGAAGATGTTGGAACATAGAAAAGCCAGTTTAGCATTAGCATGTATAAAGAGGCTGTTGTCCAAGAAAGAAGCGCCTGCTCCAAATGTGGCATCCTGAAGCATTACACATATTTGCAACTCTCCGCATGGCACCAAAGATGTTTTTAATAAAAGATTTGGTCAGAAAAGATAAAAATTAGGTATTTGATCACAATGACAACAGTATTTAGCAGAACCAAGAAGAGTTGTCAAATATCTATCCAGAATTCTGCAGCTTGCTGACGGCTACAGAAACTCTAGAGGTTCTCGCTCAAGGAAATTTAAGCAAATAAAGCCATTTGATGCCATCAAATGGCATTTCACTTTGGGGATTTAGTAAGAAGATTGTGCCAAAAGCTCCTGAGAAGAAATAAGAATTTAACAATATTTATATTCACCACAAAGAGAAGCAGAAATTGATATTGGTCTAATCGCTGCATGTGAACAGGCCATCCTTTTGCTTCAAAGGTACTGGGAGTGTAACCACATTCACTCACCTGTCATATTGCGTTTCTCATCATTTTTTACCAGGATGTTCCCTGCACGGATCCTTTGGGTGGTAGTATGACCCAAAGGCTGCTGACCTGCCTGCTTCCACAATAGATGGAAATCCAACTGCTTTTGTGGTTTGTCCTTTTTATGAAGAGAAGCCATCATCTTTTGTTCTCTTGTAATGGGTGTTGCAACCGTAGCTGCACTCCAAATAGTTGCTAGAGTTTCCTGGCTGGGTGTTCCTGCTTTATATTTCAAATGTGTACTCTTATGATTGACTGGTAATCCCCCTGCATATGTATTTGTCGGCGTAACGGTTGTTGTGGGAGTTGCTATTTGTTTTACACAGATTTTACAGTGCAACCGAGGAATGTCCCTGCTCACAGACATGCTGGATCCACAGCATTTACTGTGTTTTGGGGCTTTCTTTTCACTTTTTGCTTGTTTGGTTACTCCTTTGGCTATTTTTGAGTCTTCCTGAAAATTTAGCCTCCTTGTTAATGCTGGAAAATGTGAAGGTGTTGCTTTAGGTGATATTTGTGTCGAGGTAGTTGTAGGGATGGCCGATGGAATGTTGCTTTTCTGTGCAAGACCAGAAAAGTCCTTTCTCCTTTTCTTCATTTTTTCACCTCTTTTCCTTTTAGAAATATGTACCTTTTTGACTGTTTTGGGCTTTTGTGAAGGTCCTTCTCCAGAGAGTTTTTCTTGCCTTTTGCATCCATTCCCCTTTGTCCTTCTGCGGTGAAACGTATCTCCTCTAGGTAGGTCTCTGAGGCCACATCTATGTTTAGATTGCGATGCCTTCCTCTGAGGGTTAGACGCAGGATTTTCAGATAAATGCTGCTCTTTACTGCTTGTTAAATTCTTGCTGTCTGTGTGAACAGGTTTGCCTATAACATCAGAGCTGCTGTAAGGTTGGGGGCTTTTGAAGACGGCATAAGGAGCCTCACTGGCCTTTTTGCACCTATGGAGAGAAAACATGAACATAGTTAAGCCACAAAATAAAAGATTGCATGAAAATTACAAAAAAATGAATTAGGGTTTTTGGTAATATTCAAGTACAAAGAAAAATATTTATTACAAATTGACTCTTTAAAAGTACAGTAAGTCATGTAAATGTGACAAAGCTGTACAGGTACCCAAATCCTCGATTATTTTCAAAGTTTTCAAAATTAAACAGTTCCAGTGCTTTACAAGAGCTAGGTCTTAAGTGAATTTGTAAAAGAAATATTCTAGTTGATCTTAGTCCAGAGCTGATCTGGCATTTGATTATTGTTGTACATTAGCTGTTTCACTTCAATTGGACAGATTAAAAACACTAAAAAAGCAACAGCACTAATTTAGAAATAGAACCACTTTGGTGGATAAATCCACTTTTTCATCCTAATAATGCCAAATGTGCTTGTTTTTCAAAGATATTTTTGTATGTCTAGTCAAGTCACACCAGATTTAATTTCAGAAATATACACAGCATACAGAGGAACAAAACAACGGTCTCCAGGACAATGGTGCTACAAACAGAGGCACGGGACAACATGAACTAAAAATAAACTACAAACTTAACTAAGGTTAAAATACAAACTTATGGCAGCAATAATACAGCTTAACATTAACCTCGCAACAAAATATGCAGCTTACAGTCATTGGTCAGGAATATAAAAAGGAAACTGTGCAATTTCTGAAAGTGACCGATTGCTGTGCAGATTTTGGCTCTAGTGGTCTTTATTTGCCATTTTTAGACAGGATATATTCAAGAGAGAAGGGAGGAAGACATGTAGCAACAGGAAAGGTAGGTAATAAACCTGGGATGGCTGCTTCGAGGACTAATAACCTCTGGATATGGAGCCATACCATACTGCAACACAAATGAAGCCTTTTTGACACCCACGTTTCTTCCGCCCTCTGGTGGAGGAGCTTCTGTTGTTATTTCACATATTAGCAACAGAAAGGGTAAAAATCCACCCAATATTATACAATATACACCCACGCATAAGACAAGTCTCTCTTGATATGAGAAAGAAAGGTAGTACCATCAGAGCAATATGGGATAATGCACTCACAACTCAGGCAGTAATGACTTAAATGTCTACTGCACAAACTGGAAGGTCTAAACTACAGTTCTGTGGCTCTTTAGGTCATCCACAGTGCCTCCTAATACCTCTGACAGATAATATTACAGAACCCCGCAGTGTTTTGATATTAAAGGGCAATAAGGAAGACTTTCACCCCAAGAGTTTCCTCAACTGAATAACACCAATGCTACAAGATGTATTTCAAAATGGTTCAGTGTGTTCTTTTTTCTAATATCAATGTACTTTTTGAAATTACTTGCTTGATATTTTGTTCCACAGTATAGAACATTGCTTCCAAGAAATTGCAACCATCCCCTCATTGTAAAGATTTGATCTTTGCCCCTTTTTTTTATTAAAAAAAAAAGAAATAAATTAAATTCTGGTTATTTAGGTTTGGGGAAAATGCTATAAAGTGCTGTCATAGTGTTGGTAAAACATAAAAACATTATTAATACATGACACATGATGTACTAATTAAGATGCAAATTATTTTAGAAATCCATGTAATTTTAATTTTTGTTTTATATTCTAAAAAAATCAAATAAATTGTTCAGGCTTAGGAGATCATTTCCTGACCATTATTTCTTTGACTGTTAAACATTTCTATTTTTCTTGTCTCTCACCAAGATATGCCTACAGAGCAAAAACCTGGTTAAAATCTGTTTATTTAGAGTTTATTTAGCAAGTTTGAGAGAAAACTGTGGCTTAGTTCAATATATCCATAAAGAAAATTCCTGTTCTTCTTAAAAGCAAGTGTTCTGTCTATAAATATGCAGTCAAAGTAACAGCGTCAGTGTGTCTGCCTCCCTTACATTCCCCACCAGTACATCTGTGTGCAGTGCTTCAGCTGCTTCAGCTCAAAGCAGGGAACCTTCAGGATGTTGAAGAAGCTGTAGCCCACCATACTTGAAATGCTGTCATTCATGCCCAGAAGGCATTGTCGAAACCTGACAAATGGAGAGCAGGCAAAGGTTAAGAAAATATTCAGTCGCTTAAATGCTGCGTAAGAGCTCTCTACTGCTGTCTTGTTTTATTCTTTTTCTGAGATTACACTTGCTTGAGCTGAATAATAATTTGCTATCTTGAAAACTGACATGAGAAAAGTAGAGGAATGATGTGATGCAGATGTCAATATTAGATGTGATGTCAGAATAAAACAGCCATCTCCATCACTGCAAAGAAAATAAGGGAATGGATGGAAGGAAAGGAATGCCCATTGAATGACTAACATTATAGAAAACATGTTCATTCTTGAAAGAAACATTTTGCCTGGAAGACTGGTTGCCATGAAGTTAAATTGATAATAGAAAAACATCTCCAGATTTTTTTAAGTGTGCTTCAAATTTTTGACATTAAGAGAAATCATATAGCACATTCCAGAAATGAAATATGAGGATGTAAAACCATAAAACTTCCAAAATGTCGCCTCAAAGCATCCCTATGTACTGCCAGAGCAGTACAAGGGGATGTAATTTACTGCTTGCAGGAGTTTTTCCGGAAGGCACACATGTATGAAATCCAGACTCACTTTATGGTGCATTCGGAGGCTCACCTTTGGTCACACTCGCAGTGTGAGACTGTGAAGAAATTGGGGTTGAAGACTCCATAATTCACTGTGAAAGCCGGGATGATGTCTGAGCAGTGGTCATGTTCACGGCAACACTTATCTGCTCTCTCAAACATGCCTGCGAACGAAAGCGGGACCTTGATGTCAAAGGCTGTTTGCATGAAGAAAGTTCAAGATTTAAGCTCAGTTAGTGTGATTTTAATTCAAACTGGTTTTGAGGTGGGAGGCAGTGGTTTTCAAATAAACCCAACATGTCTAAGGTGAAAAAAAAATCACAGAGGTAAATACATCAATAATGTACTGTATTACCAGGATATTTGATTTCTCTTTTAAAACATGAGAACATCTACCATGATTTTCAAACTACTTATACTCCCTTTTTAAATTTTGTCACATTGGGAAATGAAAAGGATAGATTTTATCTGGTGCATATTTTTCCCATCCTTTCATTTAAGGATTAATAACTTTTATAAAAAGAATGAATGGATGGATGGATGGATGGGGTGGTATCCATTTGTATTCAGACCCTCTGAATCAGAACGTCTTATCGCCACCTTGTGGTCTTATTACAGCTCCGACTCTAGAAAATGCGTATTTTGTCCTTTTTTTTTTTTTTTTTTTTTGCAAATCAGCTCATGCTCCGTAAGAATGCGCATGGAGAGACAGTGGACATTCATTTTCAAGTGTTGCCACAGTCAGATTCCCAATTATGCGTATATCTGGACTTTGACTGGGCCAGATGCCTTAAGGTGAACCTTCACCCCAGAATAAAGTCTTTTGCCGCTTTTTATCGGCTTGGTGCTCGGACTGTCCTGTATTTAGCTCCATTTACCTTCGTAATGTGACAACAACAAAAAAAAAGAAAAAGAAAATCGCAAGGAGAGAATAGATGTGCTGTTGCTTTGCACTATTTTCCCTTTACTACATTGAAAACGGGCCAGCAGTCATATGAAGTAAATGGAAAATCTTCCCACATTTTTTCCATTCTCCCAGAACACATGTGGCTGTAGGCTATATATCATAACAAATCAGTCCATCAATCAACTTTTATTTGTATAGTACCTTTCAGCAACAAGGCATTTCAAAGCGCGTTTTATGATAAAAACAGAAAAAGTCAAAACACACAGTAACAACATTACATTTTTGCATTACACGTCAGATTATTGATTAATGTTTCATGGTTATGTTTCAAAAGCTACTCTAAACAGTTGGGTTTTCAGTGCAAATCTAAAGGAACTCAATGTTTGCTGTTTTGCAGTTTTCTGGAAGTTTGTTCCAGATTTGTGGTGCATAGAACCTGAATCCTGCTTCTCAGATGTTTGGTTCTGGTTCTGGGGATGCAGAGCAGACCAGAGCCAGAAGACAAAGCTGTAATATCTCAAACAAACAACGTATAACAAACAAACTTAATGTAGACTATCTGAGAAATAAAAACAGAAAAAGATAATAAAAAAAGAAAAAAAGCAACCCGAGTTTAAATGCATCAATAAATTCAACATCCTTACCCAATTGTTCGTATCCGGCCGCTTTGCTTCCAGTGCCACACCACAACGTGCCTGGAAATATCCAGGATCGTTTCCTCCGGGTTTTTCTCTCTGTCTCATCAGTCCTCCGCCCGGTGAGCTCCGGTGTGGGAACTACGAGTGCGCACGGAGCATCCGGGAACAGCAACAGACTGATGTTAAACTTCTTAACAAGTTCTTGATCCCAGGTCTCATTTCTGTTGCAAAAGGCCCGATATCCTCCGGTAACATCTGGATTTGAATAGATTTCGCAGCCTGCCAGCCGCAGGTCATCAGACCATTTGGTGAGATACAAGAAGCGCGCACCGTTGGCGCCGTGGCGCAGAAAGGTGAGGAGCGTGTGTCCGTCGGCTGGACTCGATCGGAGGCAGGACACACCTGGTCCAGGTGTGTGTTGTGTTTTGGAGAAACCGAGCCATGGTAAGACGAAAACAGCTCGAAGGAACCATCCGTTTTCCATCCCAATGTGTGGGCGAGCAAGTACTTTAGTTGTAAGTTAATGTCTGCATGCATACATTCTTTTGCAATGACTGAGACATCTGAGAAGGTTTTTTTTTTTTTTTTTTGCAAATGCTTATGTCTCTGACAGTTCAGGAAATGAAAGGTGTTCTTATTGGTTCGTGGATTTTGAGAAATTTGACACTCAGCTGATCACATTCCAGGGAAATATGAAATCGTGTGCGAGGCCTTAATTAGTCCTCTAGATGGGGCCATTTTTGTATGCGTCCTATTACTGTGACACAGCATAACCTGATTTGCTTTTAAGTTAAATGGGGCCCAAAATTGTATCAAGACGCTAAGATTGCATTGCTGTGAATTTGGAATGAACTCAACTAACTCTAAATATGTAAGATGGCAAATAAAGTGGTGTTGTTACAACACTCACTGAAACGTTATTGTGAATGTACTACATTGATGATAATGCTTCATCTAATTTATGTGCATAATTTGGTACTCTGAGACGTCAGATGAATGTGAGAGCCCATAAGAGGAGAAGTTGTTCACTTTTCCTCTGCCGTCTATTATTTTTGGAAGATAAGCAATTGGACATTTACATGACAGCTTTAAGCAAAGGAGTCATTGTTTTCGTGCAGCTCTTAGAAACTCAAATATATCATGCATTTGTCCTGGATAATCCTCTTGAAAATAAATACTTTTGCTCATATTAGAGGCATCTTTGTTATTTGCTGTGCACTATTTCATCTTAGCACATAACGATCCTTCATTTCTACCCTCAGTACCCCACGGCATATTAGGAAAACATGCAATAGCAATGTCATTGCAGACAATTTTGGCCATCCAAGCAATCTTTTTAACGTGCAACCATAATTATATTGCAGCGACTGCTGCAATGTGATGCATCTATTCTCTGTAGAGGCAAATAAAAAATAAAATAATCAGAAAAGAACAAATATCAATTTTCATCAGATTTTATTTGTCTGTGTAAACTTTCTGCAAAACCTTTCCATGCAAAGTTATTAGCAAACATACAGATTTCAACTTCATGCACTATCTATGTACAAATACAGAGATTGAGGAACATTCCACAGAACTGGCAGAATCCAGTAGAAGGCGGCTATAACTTTAGCTCGGAGAGAAGCCTTTTATTTATTTACTTTTTTGTCGATTTTGTTTTTGAAGCGATTGATGATCACGTCATCATGATCACAGTTGTTGATGTAGCACAGTGTAGAACTAGGTCATTGCCACATCTGGGCATTGCTCTTTACTGAGAAAACAAGACACTGGTAAGCTTCGAATGTGCATGTACAAGATCTCTCGGTTAAACGCTAAGATTAATCTGCTACTCATAGACATCTTATGTTGATATGCTCAGTTGACTTTCTGTCAATCTTCTGTGTACTAGCGAACCAGTTCATCCAGATTAAACCTTAGTAATCATAGTCATGCAGCGTATGGCCTCCATATCAGTAGGAATGTCATGGTGAAAACTGTAAACATTAATGAAGGTACAATAGTATTTATTTCTAACAAAGTGTAAATATATGTATAGACAGATAGTGATATATCTATCTATATATATATATATATATATACATCTTTAATCACAAGACATTTCCATGCATAGAATTTTTTTTTGTCTTTGTTGTCACACTGGAATAACTTGCAGACAATTTACTGTATAAATAGAGGTCATTCCACTGTGTAAGGTGTGCTTTCCTTGATTTGCTTTAATTAGTGAACAAACACTCACTTAAGCCTTGGATAATCAGGGAGTGGAAGAGAGCGAGACAGGGGGGAAAAAGGGGAATGTTCGGGGTAAAAGCGGGCTAAGAATGCCCCAGGCACATGAGAGTCACAAGCACAGTGCATGCAGATATAGACTGCACATACTTTAGACATGACTTGCTCCGTCTTCTCTCTTCTGTAAACATGTAGCAGACTTAACCATGTGTATTCAATGTAAACAGTGCAGTAAAAAAAACCCTCTGAGGTGTCAGAGTGAACCGCGAGCTTTGAACGAGCAGAGGTAGCAGGACGTGATTCTATTAGTTTTCTCTTCTTTTCTTTTTTTTTCCCAAAGAAACTAAATGAAAGATCAGAATCTTGGATCGCTTTCCGGTTTCTCTTAACACATAGTTATTACGCCCTACAAACGTAAAATAGCACACACATCTTGAATAACACTACAGAAAAACTCCTGTCAAACTATATAAGTGTGCTAGAATATATATATATATATACATTTTTTTTAAACCACAAATTAACAGCAACTCATTACAGATTTTTCTAGCTCATGGTTCACTCACGTATGAATCATCTGTTGTATCAGATGTCTATCCTATCCTGAGCAATGTATCATTATGTAAACATTTCTTTGTGGAAATATACAATATGTTCATACAGCTGAGTTATTTTAAGGTGCAGCTGTGGTCTGGCATGCTTATAGAGCTCTATATGTTTCACATGGCAATTAAGTCATGAATTTGAGTTGTGGGCCCAGTTTGAGGCCTTCGTGGGCTTAGGCGATGGTTCTGATGCCATAACATATTGTTTTTCCTGATCTGTTCCAGTGCAATTCACGCTTCATTTACTTCAGTGAAGAATGTGTCACTACGAAGCATTTCTGAAGGCCTTTTTTGTTGTTGTTGCAGCATTTTCCATAACGTAACAGTTCGTTTGGGTCGTGTTACTAAAACTTTAGATTCCTTTGCACAACGTGATTTGTGCCAGAAGCAAATTGTGTATCGGTGACCAAGCCGCTACTATAAAAATAGGGGATTATACGGGAGAAGGAAGAAACAGTGCCTGCGTGTTTGGTTATATTAAAATCTACTGTATATGGAAACAAAACAACCCAAAAAAAAACCTACATTTGTAAAAGTGCAACAAGACATGAATGCAAACTGATTAGGTGCGAGCCCATGCTGTATGTATGGTTAATCGCTGACAATGTGATTCTCGTTCACTAAGGTGTGCCAGCGCTCGATCCTCTTGTCCTTGTTCTTCAAACACTCGTACCAGTGCTTCAGCCTCTCTCCTTTGGCGGTGATGCCCAGCTGACAGCCACCTGTCAGAGAGGGGGGGCTCATGTGAGAAGCAGGTGGTGAAGCAGATGAGGAATTTCAGTTTTTGCTGCATCACAGTAGTGATGTGGAGAGCATTGCAAAAGTGTTCATATCCCTCAACCTTTTCCTGAACATTTTACCATGTTACAACCACAAACGTCCATGTATTTTACTTGGATTTTACTGTATGAAGGAGACTGAGACAAAGTAGTGCGTACTTGTGAAGTACAAGGAAAATGATATAGAAAATTTAACCCACAAGAACCCTTTTCTAATCGAATACCCCTAAATGAAATCTAATGTAACTAACTGTATTGAAGAGTCCTGCAATTACTAAACAGAGGTCAACTGTGCGTAATTTAATCTCAGTATAAATCTAGCTGTTTTACGCAGGCGTCAGAGGTTTCAAAACATGGAAGACGGTGCAGTGGTCAGGTCAAAACAATACTGAACATTCGGCAGTCCCTCCCCCCCCATACAGTGCAATTTGGTGGTGGCAGCATCATGATATGGTGATGCTTTTCTTCAGTAGACGAGTGATTAAAGTTCATGGGAATATGGGAAGAAGCTAAACACTGAGTATCTGTGCAGAATACTTGCTAGAGGTTGCAAAAACTGGGGCTGGGTGGATGTTCACCTTCCAGCAGCACAATGACCCTAACCATACAGCTAAAGCCACAATTGAAGCTGGTGGTTGTAGCAAGGAAAAATGTACAGAAATTCAGGGGGGTGCGAATACTTTTCCAAGGTCCTTCAAGGTAGATTGGATATTCACCTATGTAATCATTGGACTTCCCAATGTCATAATCCCACACAGAGATGTCTAATGTCTTCTTGGCCAGTTCACTGTGTTTGATGTCGTAGCTAAATTCCTAAAATACGATCCAGACATAAAAAAAAAAAGTTATTAAGATTTTACAAAAGGGCATGAATTGTTAAAAAAATAATCAGCTGAGATCATTTAATTTTCTTGCTTTCTAACCTCGTTAAACTCTGGGTTTAAAGTCCTCTTCTTGATTTGTGTTTTGCACTTGCCCTTTTTCCCCATGTCAGGTTTCAGGCATCTGCAAATTTCACACATAGTGCACAAAGTAATTTATGTCTTTACTGGAGTCACTTAATTACAGTGCAAAAAAAAAAAAAAAAATACACATATTTTTTTCACCGCCTCAACCTACATTTTGACATATGGATCAGAGTATCCATTAGCATCCATGGCAGCCAAGTGAACGCAGCGTACGACCCCCACGATGAGGCGATTCTGCTGGGTGCTGTACATGAGGGACATCAGAATGCGACCGCGCTCCTCTGCATCCGTGCCCTCCTTCCCTGGCTGAGACACAGCATGGGGAGAACATAGTTGAGCAGGAGTGAATATTAACATCTGCATAAACTCCTGAGGGATTTGGTCAAGTTTAGACATGCTTCCGAACAATCATTGCCTCGTCTTCGTAGAGCGCAATCCCTCTTGCTCCTCCGGCTGTCGCAGTTCTCTTCGTCTGTGTCGAAAAACAAGATCATGAGAGGCCAGATAAAAGATTCTAACAAGCAGAGGAAATCATTTGCTTTTTTTTTTTTCCTGTTAAAATTTGGCTTAACTCACAGGCACAACCCTCTCTAGGCAGACGTTGAAGTTCTTCTTCTGATTCATCTTCAGCTTCTTCAGTGCTACCCGGGTCTCGCCAATAAACTCATTGTGCCCAAACTTGTCTTCATCGCAGACAGAGAGCCTGGGAAAATCAATGAAGTGTGTAAATTAACACAGACGGTTGCTACTCAGTGGGTCCAAGTGTATCTGTGTGGGACCAGAAATTCACCTGAGAGTTTTACGTTGCATGTCTTCGTCGGTCAGGCCGTGGTAGGTGAGCGTTTCATTCCACATAGGATTGCGAGTGTTTCTCAGGGTCTTTGTACGCAGCTTGTTGGACTGATGGATGTCAGGTAGATTGAGAAAAGTAATTAACACTTTCTCGAAGTGATTGTTTAGATTGCAGGTTGACACCACAAGGTGTCAGGCTTGAGCTACCATAGATAGCTCCTGTCAGAGCAAAAAGGTCTAAAATCCGCCCTTAGTTAGTGTAATTAAGAAACAACAGGAAATTAAGATTCTAAATCTCCTACATATTATTCTAGACAAAATTATATATTTCTCTACTTAAATGACCAGTTGTTTAAAACTTAAAAGCTTAAAGCTTTACTGTACTTGTACAAAAGTGGATGGATCGGAGGAGAATACAAATACTTAATACTTTAACCAAAATTCAGAATTTTTCAGACTTCCCAGGGTTTTTAGGGCACTTGAATGTCTGGAAAAGCCTCAAGTTGATGCGTTTACCTTACTAGCCCCAGGAAGCAGATGAAGCTTCACATAAGGATCTGCGAGCCCATTGGAGTCCATCGGCTTCAGGCCCTGAAGAGAAACAAAGCATTACGCTCATCAGATCACAAATCAAGCAAGAGCAATTAAGCTAAAGTGCCATTCAGGAACTTTTCAGCATAAACCACTTGACTGAAATTGTCCCTCTGTGCACGAGAATGAGGCCAACAGTACCTTTCCTTTGAGGATGCTACATTGGAGGCTGTTGCTTTCCTGATCGTAGAAAAGGCCAAACTCAAGAGAGCCCAGAGTCGCTGAAAGAGACCCAGACCACACATAGCATCAAACAAGAAGGAGACGGCAAGTCTGCACATAAGGGGTTAAAAGTATAAATATAGACATTCCTGTGTAAATAACAGGTTTTATCTGGTGGATTAAAGGGGAAGATAAACCAATAAAGACAACAATTTTAGTCTTCACTTCATAATTTCTGATAAGTCACAGGGTTTTCTCCACTCCCTATAGAAGATGATTCTCAGTGAAAAAAAAAAAAAAAAAAATATATATATATATATATATATATATATATATATATATATATATGTAGCCATATAAGAGATTCCTATGCTGCCCACACAGGTTTTATTTGGAGGAGTTCTTATTTCTTGTCAGAGAGCTAGAGGCTGGAGGAGGGAATCAAGCTTGTGTTATCTGGTTGCAACTCTACAGGATTTAAGGTGGCTCCTGTTAAATGTAAGTGTGGAAAAATGCTTAAATTCACATTTAAGAATTTAAATGCTTGAGCATTAAACCATACTGCATTGTTTACCATATCCACAACACAGTGAGTATGGTAAACATTAGTGAGTTTTTGAAAATGCCTTTATATTAAAAGAAAGTGTGTATTGCTGAGTGTTATAATTCCGATCTTTGTTTGA
Organism: Xiphophorus couchianus; assembly: GCF_001444195.1. Classification (NCBI taxonomy): domain Eukaryota; kingdom Metazoa; phylum Chordata; class Actinopteri; order Cyprinodontiformes; family Poeciliidae; genus Xiphophorus; species Xiphophorus couchianus. The sequence continues at coordinate 23,043,020 of NC_040239.1, forward strand.
CAAATTCTTACAAAGCCATGGTATTATGTCATCATATATCCTGTTTTCAGGCTTTTCAGAACTGTATGAAGCCCAGTTTATATTTTATAAGAAAATAACAGAAATCATTCACAGTAATGTGTGTGCCACTTTGTTTGGACAAATTTTCATAGTAATCCAACTAATATTGTTGGTACCAAGTGACTGACTCATTGAAGACTCAGGCAAAAACCCAAACAGACCAATCATGATTAACTCACTTTTTAGTAACATATTTGTTAAAAATATGTTTGAAAAGAACATAACTTTGAGATATGAACATATTACATTGTTGTAATACCAGCAAATTCATCTTTTGATACTCCACACCATGTGTATTACTTTTATTACGCTTTATTAACCAAAACACTTCTATGTCCAATATTTACGAGAACTGCAGAAACCTGTCATTACCCCAGGACCCAACTAGTCAAACCATCCCGTCCCCTCAGAGATTAGGTCCATAAAAATATTGCTATTTCTGCCATCTTTCCTCTTTACACAAGGGAAAGGATCCAGCTCCAGGGGATTTATAACCCGATAGCCCTGTTGAATTCAAAGTTATTTGCACAGTTCCAAAGACCTGGACCTAAATAAAAATAAATTAAACAGAACTCCCCTGAGAGAGAAGGGAGTCTTTTCATGGCTTCAGGCTAAAGCCATTGATGGCTTAGCACCATTCTCTTTCCTTAAAATAGAGCTTATGGAAAATATTTGAATAATTTATGAGTCACTGCTGATTTTGTTGTTGTTATTACTGTCCTAGGCTTTAGTTCTTTTATATTGTGACGACATATTGTGTTGTAATTTCCCATTTGTTCACTAGGAGGAAAAATAGATGCATTTAAAGACAGATGTTCACAATGAATGTGGAAATGGTGCCAGAAAAAGAAGAATAGCACACGATATCTTCTTTACAGCTACAGTAAAAAAGAAAAGAAAAACATTTCCATTCACCTGTAGCAAAGCCCACATGTCATCTGTACAGAAAATGAACCTAAACTGAACACATCTGCCACCATGCTGTATGAAATGGGGCGCAGATGGTCCACTCACTGGCTTCGTCAGAGTCGTAGTCGTTGGCCTCCTCCTCATCATCAGCTGGGGGAGGTTGCTGTCGTGGAGGGGGCGTGCTGTAGGCAGCCGGCTGCTTCCTGTCCTCTCTTACAGCAGGAGGTGCTCTCTGCTCCGAGGCGTAAGCACCCACATCTCCTGCCACAGGACCTATTAAGGGAAATGACACCACAGCTAAAGCAAGTTAGTGACTGGCACGTTGCAGTGCAGTGCAAAAGTATTCAAAACCCCACAGTTTGGCCGGTTACAAACACAAACTTCAGGATTGCTCTGAATTTAAGTCAAACCATCTCCACATCAGTTTCGACCAGCTTTTCTGTCAATGCTGTCCCCATAGTATGACACTAGGGCTGGGCGTATGCCTTTCTGCTCAATAGCAAATCAATAACAATATACACTGCTCAAAAAAATAAAGGGAACACTTAAACAACACAATATAACTCCAAGTAAATCAAACTTCTGTGAAATCAAACTGTCCACTTAGGAAGCAACACTGATTGACAATCAATTTCACCTGCTGTTGTGCAAATGGAACTTTGTACAGAACAAAGTATTCAATGAGAATATTTCTTTCATTCAGATCTAGGATGTGTTATTTGAGTGTTCCCTTTATTTTTTTGAGCAGTATATATAGTGATAGACAGGTGATCAATATAAACAGAAAGCACATCTGATAGAATGCTTAGTCATTTTTCTGAACATCAATTGAGAACTGGACAGCTATGGGTGGGCATTTATAGCATCATTTATTACTTATCGTGATAAATGTCTTATCATGATAAGATTTTGATTTGTCATTGTCACAATAAAATCCAATTACTGATGTTTTAAAACCCCAGAAACATCAATTTTAGGGGTTTTTATTGCCAAGATTGTTATTTTTACTATTTTTCTCTACAGTTTGTTTACTAATGGTTTATCAATAAAAGTCAATACATTTGAAAATATGATTAAATGCAGTTATTGTATACATTCCAGTGACATAAACCACACTTTTCTGTGTGCCTGGTGTCCTAAAGAACTGGCAATGTATTTCAGGAGTATCTCTGTTTGTGGGGCTGTGATTACTCAGTTACCTAAAAAAGTGATAAATAGCTCTTATTGTCACCTTTATTGTTCTCATAATAATACCACAATATATTGTGATTAAACTTTAATGTCATATCACCGCCCATACAGACAGGATTCTGGGGGGATTTTGGCAGAGGAAAGCTATATGGGTTTTTTCGCTGCTCCTCCTAATAATGCTTTTCTTGCCTCTCCTGTCAGTTTAGGTAGATAGATGACTGAGTCTTGGTAGGTTCACAGTTACACGTTTAAAAGGTTTGCAAATTGTTTAGTAACCTAACCCTACTTTGAGATTCTCCTCAACTTAATATCATGCCTATTGGGAGAGTTTTGTCAATCTGTCACATATAATCACAATTTTAAAAATTATTCTTTTTGGGTGTTACCCAACAAAATGTAGAAAAGTTTTAAGAAATATACATTCTCTTGCAACTCTATAGAGAAATACTTTGTTCCTCACCCTGCTGGGACATTGCCGCTGAAGCAGCAGGTTGTGCCCTGGAGCTGTGCACCGGAACCATCTTCTTCATCACTACCGGACTTCCCTGACCCGCCTCTTCAGGACCAACTCCTCCTGCACCCATACGCATAGCTAGTTTGGGGGCCACAGGTGGGTAACCAGCACGGGCCTGCATCTGCGCACCTAAAAGCAAGCGTGTACAAGTGAAAACAGAAAGACTCCCAAAATGCAAAATCATCCCACCTCATCCCTGTGCTGCAGCGCAATCTGTAAAACTGCCACGTCTTCCTGGAGATTTTAATGCCGCAGGGTTTACGTTGCAAAGGGGATGACCTACATACACAACAACAAGCAGGGGGAACGAGCAGCCTGCAAGACAATCCCTCATCTTTCTGCTATATATCACACAACACAGGTAGATCCCACTGAGACTGAAATTAAGCTGTTTGACCCATAAGGGCAGCATCACATGGAGGCTTGCTCCATATCCCAGCATGCAACTCCTGACTGGCTAATTGAAAGACTTCATCCCTGTCGACAGCAACAGCGGGTGGCCCTGTCACCTTTGGGAATCAGAAAAAAAGTTGGACTATTGAAAACAGAGCACTGTGAGATGGGGTTAAATGGTAGAACCAACTGCACTATAGAGGTGGTCCATTAATGAAAGCAAAAAGAAACGTGCCATATGAAACACGATAATAAAAAAAGGCGTGACTCCTTGTGTTGGTCTCTTTTGGTTTGTAATGCACCGGGAATGCTGTTGTTAGGAAATTTGATTGGTGATTTGTTTTGGTTGACAGGTACTTAACAGTATAGGTTACGACTGTAAACAGGTTGTGTACAATAATATTGTTTAAACAAATTTCTCTGTTTCAGACAGCACCAGAGAAATACTTTGCTTGTGCCTCTGTATGTGTGTGTGTGTGTGTTTTCTCTCAGAATGTATGAGATCTGGCAATGACTCAACACATCTTAAAATAAAAGTGGCAAGCTGTGCAGCCACTTTTTTTTTACCTTTTTGAGTGAAACCCAGCAAGCATACTTTCATTTCAGTTTTTAACTCTATATGCTGTTATTTAATTTAACACAATGCTGCATTTTCAGTCACCTTGAAGTTCATTATAATTGCAAAACAACACATCTGTTTGAGGAAACTGGAGATCTAGAAGTGGTGGCAGGTGGTTTTTGATGGGGGCGACATGGCTCATCGCCCAGGGAGTCAAACTTCAGAGGGCGTCAGAAACACAAGTTTCTGGGGCCCTCTGAAGTTTGAGTTTTAAATTCTTTATTTGCTTGTGCAGTTATGTGGGAGTGGGTATTGTTGTGCACATTTTTTATTGAGAGAGCAGTTGGATTATGAAACGAAAGTTGGTTTGTAATGGACAACTTTCCACTGTGTGCTAAATTGGAGAACTACTTCATTGTTTTTTATCGAACCTTAACTTCATTTTCTGATCTTTATGTGATTCAGAAAGGTCAGACCATTCTAAAAAAAAAAAAGTGCTGTAATAGAATAACAGTGTGTTCAGTAAAGTCAAACAGGTAGAAAAGGGAGCATGCCAGCTGCCAAATTCAATAATAGTTTAGTTGTTAGATTATGAGGGTGACCTCACATCAGTTTCCAGCCCAGCACCAGGATAATAACAAATATTCTGTACAAATGTGGCACAATCACCAAATTTTCCATCAGTTTAATAGGTGCTCCAGCAGCACAGGCATACACTGAAAAATCTAGGAAAGCTCATCTTTTAACCGGAGGACATTTGCTTAGCATTAAAAAAAGAGGAAGAAGAGTTTTTAGTTTTTGTTTACCAAGGTCAAAAAGAATAAAATTGTTGACACCCCTGTTGTGAATACATTGTACAGTCCCAGTTGTCCACTTCTCATGCTCTTCTAACAGCGTATAAAAAACCCTATAGGTTTTCTTTAGGCTATTAAAGGAAAAACTAAGATTTGTATAGATTTTTCTCTCCAATACCACCCACTTACCAATGTGTGGTGGCAAAATAAATATAGGACCTAATCCAACCTTGTGAAGTAGACCATTTTAGCCAGATGGTGATAAGAGGTATTTGTGCAACATGAGGCATAAAGCGCATGTTGCAGTTTTTTTATATACCGTATTTTTCGGACTATAAGCCGCTACTTTTTCCCCACGCTTTGAACCATGCGGCCTATAGGCCGGTGCGGCTTTTCTGTGGATTTTTCTTCAACCACCAGGGGGCCCTTTAGCAGGAAGTGAATCATTGGAAGTCAAAATTGGAAATCAAAGAAGAAAGTGCTAATTTTCATTAGAACAAGCACATGCTAGCAGCAGGCACGTTGGAGAAATTTCTTCAAACTCATATGATGCAGCTTTTAAATTGAGGGCTATCGATCTGGCAGTACAGGAAGGAAATGGAGCCGCTGCACGTAAGAACGAATCCATGGTTCTGAATTGGAGACGGATTAAGGACGGAGCAGAAGGTTTTCCTTTCCTTATGGAAAATCGAGAGTGGCGGCGATACCAGCAGCTTATATGTGTATAGTTTTTTGGGTTTTTTTCAAAAAAATTGTAGATGCGGCTTATAGTATGTTGCGCTATAGATAGATAGATAGATAGATAGATAGATAGATAGATAGATAGATAGAACATGTAAAGTTATTCCTACATAAGTAATATTATATGCATATGAGCATTATAAAAGTAAAACAAAGAAAAGAAAACACTTGCCTGAAACCTGTTCCTCAGAGGCTGAAGTTTGACTCTGATGGGAACCTAAAAGATAAAAAAACACATTTCTCATAAGTGATCTTTTGATAGTCAGGGCGGTGCCTGAAGGGGCCTGTACCTGGTGGTTTTGGTTGAGCTGCTGCCTCCCTCGGCTTCTGAGGCTCTGCTGCCTCATGAGGAGCTGTCTCCTTCGGTTTAGACAACGGCATGGGCGACGGCAGGAACTGCTTTGGAAAGCCTTTGAAGAACCAGGCACCGGACCTCTTCCATACCTGAGGAGACCTTGTTGTTAAAACTCGGGGGGGGGGGGAATAATCAATGCATCATTTGGACGCCCAACAGTCTGTTTCTTTTATTTTCTGGTTAGTTTTTTTTTGCTGTCTACCAGCTCTCACCTCTCGCTGTTCTCTGCAGATCTTGCACAGCCACACAGGGCGAGTTCGACTGCCACACTGAGTGCCACATTTTGTGCACATGTTCTGCACATAAGAAGGGGACATTGATGACAGCCGCTCTGTTTTTATTTTGTTTTGTTTTTGTAGGTATTGCTGTTGCGAATGCATATTTAAAGACTGCTTAGGCAATTTTTTTATCTTCAGAACATTTCAGGAGAGGAGCTGCTGGTTTGTGCTTTTACAATTGCTACCTTTTTGCAGTCCTCACACACGACGGAGCTGACCCCAGGCGAGCCCAGCTGCTCCCCACACAGCAGGCAGCGAGAAACACCGTCCCCACACACGGTCTTCTTCATGTCATCCAGGCGGTTTATCAAGCGCCTGCAGCATCAACACAGCTAAGTCTAACTCACAATGCCACTGGTAATTATTTCGGGTTTACAATTATGCGACTCATTCGTCTCATTTTGAGGTTCTATTCAACTTTGCCCCCATCTAAAAGAAAAAACACAGGCATGCAAAAAGAACAACCTAAATGCATGTTTTGGCAATTCTCACCCAATTCTCTCCTGCTCCATGGCCTCCATTTTCTCAGCGCGGGCAATCACATTGTTTATAATCTCCTTCTCCTCATCTGTTAGGTCTGGACCAGGACCAGAGCCAGACTGCATTGTCCAATTCCCCCTGTTGGCCAAATAAAAATCCTAAGTTTATTTCAGTTTAAGGTTTTTTACAGTTCAAATCACACATTTACAAAGCAGCCTCCACACTTACACACACCTCTGGTAAGGGTGTATAAAAACCCTAAACACAAACTCACACTGAAATAGTTTTTAAAATCAAAAAATTATACACTCAAGAAGTGTATAATGTGAGTACACTTCTTGAGTGGTGAAAATCCCACATTGGCTGACTTAAATAATTGCTGTTAATATCCTCTTTTAGTAATAGTACAGCATAGAGTCTTCTATAACATTTTGCAATTTTGGAGCATTTATACAGGAAACACTTTAACCAATTTCTTAAGACGGATTACTGTTCTGGTAGCTCTTTCATTCACTCTTTACTCCACAGGCCAGATTTAGCTCAAAAGAGTGAGAAGCAAACGACAATATCCATCTATAGCGTAACGTGAGAGTCAAAAAATAAGTACCGTAACTAATATCTCTTCAACAACCAACAGCATGAATGTATAGTGGCTGAATGGAGCTACATGTCCATGAACAGGAAAGAAGCAACTGCTCAGAGTCTCTGATCATCTTGTTTGTTTAAATTCGGGTTCCAGTTGTTTTTGCTATTGCTCTGGTTGCAGATATGACCAGAGCAAGGCCCTGTTTTCTTGGAAACACTTCCTTGAATCTGAATATTGTCTTAGTGGTACGACATGTTCCGTGGTCTTTCCAGTTTTGACACGAGGTTAAGAGAAATGGGTCACTGATTCACCTCTTAATTATTATTTATTATTATTTATACCCAAGGGAACATGAACAATGTAATAAAAGTAAAATGAAAACATTTACTTACAATAAGCCTTTCAAGATAATAAAAAAATGGCATTATGCTTTATAGCAAAACAGCAGAAATGACACAAATATAGAAATCAAAATAAACTTAAAATTAAACTAAAAAGCTAAAATAAAATTTAAAAAATAGATACAGTGCTACCCAAATGCCTGTCAAAGCAGATGGTTTCTCAGCTGCTTCTTGAAGAAGCTCTGGGCTCACTGACTTTACTGAGACTGTAAAGCATAAGGGCAACAACAGTCCAGAGCCTGACCAGGGCCACCGTGGTGTCGTGACCTTGGAGAAAATCTGGAATATACAATGTTGCATCATAATGCGGCACTCTAAAATTCAAATTCAGAACCTGAATGCTCTGTGGAATGGAGAAGCAATCAGTAAAGGTGTGACCTACAAGAGCAGGACAGAAGCTTAGCAGATGCATGTTGGACAATCTGAGGATAATCCAAATATTTATTGACACAAGTACAAAGGTTTAGGAACAGACATAAAATCACAAGGAACACATAAATTAAGAGACAAGACAAAACAAAATGTAATAAATAAATAAAAATAATCAATCTCAACTTTGGATATTATTTTTAAGGGGCACCAGAAAGTGTGATTTTGCAAACAATTATCTTATTGTGGAGATTTTGCTCACTGAATATACTTTAGCTATTACTAAGACGCAACTTCCATAAAAGGATAATTTATTCTGTAATGTAACACATCTTGACCAGATGTTTCAGTAAGTGTAGAGGGTGCTCTATTCACAAATCAGTCCCTCACAGGAAATATTTAAAAATAGCTGCTTTATAAAAGCACACACACACACAATGGAAACATGCAATGCACATAGAAAAACTGGACTACTTACTGCTCTTTATCACTTTATCACCACACGGCAGAAACAGATGCAGGTGAAACAAAGCATGTCACGGTTAAACATGATGTGGCCACTCAGAGGAGGTACAGAGGCATAAATATTGTGAAAAGTAGGATCACCTCGGACGCATGCTCCTCTGCCGGTCGTTGGACACCCAGCGACCTGAACCACCGCTCATTACTGTGTCTGTCATGCTGTTCTACTGCAGAGAGGAGAGGGAAGAGATAAGTCGGTTCTGCATTCAGCAGAGGTAGTTTTATAACCTTTAACTGATTTTATGAAGAAGATGTAAAATGACTATTTGAAATTAAAGCAATACTCTCCTCAAGACCTTTTTTAGCTTTTGCTTAACTATCGTCTCAATGCTTTCTCATAAAAACAGCCCTTTCTACTCAATGTCAGCACTCCAGAGGCAACGGTGATGGAGTCATAAAAAGTAGCATATGATGACCACAGCAGATAACTACTGAAATCAACAACAAACAAAAAAACTTCAAGTCCAAGTGTTGCTTTCAGGGAAAAAAGTCTGCTTGTTGTCTGTAAATTTGCACATCAAGAACGAAAGACGTTGCAGCTTTCAGTGGGAGCACATGCCCAATTCCTCTTGCCAAATTCACTGCCTAATTAGTACCATCTCATCCTGCCAAGCTGGTTTAAACAAATTAATTCCTCAGAAATACAGGACTTGAGCCAAAACACGGGGGGGGGGGGAGATTACACCAGAATCTGGTTATCTTGGGCTTGCTACTTCCAGTGAGCTCAAAGTATGCTTACATGTATGCTTGGTTCAGGTAGTTGTGACAGCGGCAGACTGCTGTGCATACAGTGAAAAGAGCAGTGCTTTCAACGGTGTGTTAGTAACCAGAGAAGGGAAAAAAAATGCAGGAGACAGTGGTGTAAGTCTTTCAAATTTATTTGCATTGTGTAAGGACTGTGGAGATAAGGTTGAGCAAATTAGCGTGGTATGGCCAATTAATTGAGCCGCTGTAATTGAAACGCCAAGAATTGCTTCCAGTCTGCAAGTCCATGCTCATGACAGAAAGAGACACAGTAGGAGTGACTCAATTTCCCTTTTATACAGTTAGCTCTGTTGCTGATAGCTATATTTATTAGCTCCTGTAATTTAATTCTTTTTTTTTCTTTTTCAATGAGAAATATGGATTTGGGATAGAGCATTAGCGCTGGAGACAGAGGATGTTTACCCCTAATGGTGTAATTGTTGGTGGAATATTTAAGCTAAAAATTAGAAAACGTGATGCAGCTTTGATTTAAGCTGCAAAACACGGCTGGGCAGAGTGATAATCATTACAGTGGGAGACAGTGAGTGCCCTGTGCATTTGATACACCAGCACTGTAATTCAATCTCAGAGCGGTGGAGTGAGGATGATATGAAGACATCAACAGAAAATATGGTAAGTCTGCTGCATGTGCACAAGTGGCCGTTGTGAAAGGCTGCTTGAAGTCTCTGGCAGAGAGTGTGCAGAGGGAGGTTGCAGCCTGACAGAGCCCTGAGGGGAAATACTGACACTCAAAGAGGACCAGCAAACTCCAACAAGATCAACATGATGAAGTCAAAACCTCTGTTGGGCCTCAAGTACAGAAAAACTAATGATTTCTTTAGGTATGGAGACTGTTCTTAATACAGTGTTGTTTAAAAGTCTATATACATGGGCTTTTAATGTTGCATTGAAGACAATCTTTCATTGGTAGATTGTCAAAATATGGACAAAACATTGGTAACACTTTATTTGAAGGGGTGTGCATAAGACTGACATGACACTGTCATAAACATGACATAACACCTGCCATGAGCATGAAGGAGTCTTCATGAATGACTTCTGTTGTCATAAAGTGTCATTCGGTAAATAATGACAAAGTTGCATTAAAACTTGCATTAAAAGTCCATTACAATTGTCAAGTTTGCATTAAAAGTGAACATTTGGGGAGGATGATTTATAGCCTCTGTGTGCTAACCAACCAATTTTAATGATTTCTTTTAAAAAGGAGGGCGGTCAAATGTACAGCTAGCATTGTAGTAGCTTGTTGAGGTTAATAAAAGGTGTGCCAGCTCTCCGCAACAGACGTTTGACCTAACATCAGTTGTGATGTATGCATATATTTGAGCCCCCTGAGCATTTTTTTTTTTACCCTGTAATTAGGGACAATCGACAAAAAATATATACAATTTTGTTTTTCCAATAAGACATACTGCATACTGGCAAAGACCAAAACAGCAACAGCAGAGAACATGTAATGATGAGAAAGAGAAAAAATGTCTATTGATTTCTGTTTCCCTAAGTTTTACAAGGCAATAAACTCCAAAACTGAACCCAGGAGAAAATGCAAAAGAGGGTGAAAAAAACAGAAGTTGTGCCAACATCGCTCTCCTAAAGCTGTCTGTATTATCTAACATAATGCAAGGCAACATACCTTTTGATTTCTAATCTGTCGTCTGTCAGCCTCTGGGGCCCACAGATAAGCAGCTAATTAGATCTGCTATCAATAGGCACTGAGTGGGGGCTTTTCCATCTGATGCTGCTACTGCTGCATAGTCAACAGTAAAACAAGAGTCATCTGGGTTTCATTGACTTTGGATTTTATCATTTGTTTATTGATTGAGGTATCAGTAGTAAATTTTGTGAAGTTCTGGTTATCTTCACATTATGGTCCTTAGTTTCTGTGGTCTGCTTTATTCTTTTATGTCCAATCTGGTCTTGTTTTTTGTTCTTTAGCGCTCTTTCACATCTGCTACTACCATTGTGTCAAGCTTAATTTTGCTTCTTTTTTTTTTATTTTAATCTGGCTACCTCTGAGCTACAGTTAGCTGTTTGTATCCTCTTCTGTGCGCTCTGTAACTCACTGAGTCTTTTTATAATTTTTCCCAGCAGTATCTTGACAGATGACACATTATTCTGACCATACTGTAGTACACTAAAGACTCTCAAGAGTGGCCCTTCTTCTTCTTCTGCCAAAATGAATTATCCCACTTTGGTGTAATGTGATCAAATTAGGGAAAGACAGATGGGAGACTCGCTTTAGAGTTAAGGTGATGTTTCTGCAGTAGATAAGTGGACTTTCCGTTCCCGTTGGCTTACAGGGGACAGTTTGAAGTCTCTGGATGTCTGTAACACCCCAAATAGCTATCATTATCAGATGCAATGCTTCAATTGAAGGAAGGTACTGCTTAGGGTACAGCACAGTCATTATAATTGACTGTGCTGCCATATTGGGCCTCGTTATTCTCCAGGTATGACATCACTGCAGCCCTCAGACTCCATCGCCTGAGCTACCAAGACCATAAATGCAGCTAAACTGCGTCATCTGTGATCCTGACTTAGTTTAATAGTCATCTTGTACGTGTTTTCCGGCTGTAGCAGATGACTCAGTCAGTTGGTGGATTCCTCTGTGGAGAGCAGCGGATATTTTCCTGTTTTTCCTTCTTTTTTTTTTTTTCAGAAATATGACAGTGTTTTTTTATTATGCTTTCAGACATGTCTGTTTTGGAAAATGATAAATGAAACCTTGTGCAACCAACCCAAAATACACACCACGGCAGGGTGGTGCTTGATTCTCCTTAGGATTTTTTAAGCCATCTAAAAACCTGTTAAGTCATGTTTTCAGGTACCACAAATTAACTGATTTAACTACTACAGCATTCACAGTGCCTTTCAAAACCTAAAACCTCTCCAGATTATATACAACTACAAACTTTAATGCATTTTAATGGGAATAGATGATACAGACCAGCACCCAGGGAGCGAATAGTTAAGGAAAGGAATTAGTGGATAGAAAACTCTGAAAAGTGGAGCGTGCATTTGTATTCAGCCACCTGAACTCAATGCTTTAATTACATTTCTCTGCAATTACACTTTTGTGCATCCACAGAAAGAAAGTTTTGTCTATTCCTTGGTACAAAACGTCCCTTTCAGTCAGAAAGGAAGATAGCAGCTGTGAACACAAGTTTTAAAGTCCTGAAGCATCTAAACAGTTTTCTTCCAGGGTTGTTCAGTATTGAGCTCCATTCATCTCGGCCCTGTCAAGCCTCTCTGGTCCTGCTGAAGAAAAAGCATCCCCACAACATGATGCTATCACCACCGTGAGTCACCATGAGGATAATTTGCATCGGTAGTTTTGTTTTCACACATTATGTTTTACATGTTGACCCAGAAGTACACTTTCTGTTTGCTCTACATGATCTGAGTAAAAGTGCTTCTTGTTATGCGTCCATATAGTCTGATGTTTGGGGTCCAGAACTGATAGTTACTGTTTCTATATCCATGGCTCCTTCAGGTGGATGTCCTGCAGGAGTGCCATTCAGTCTGTGACGGATTGGTGAAATGAAGCTCTGCTTCTTTATGTCTTGTTGGGTGCATGCACAGATAGATTTTGTCATATGGTGCTCAGTGGCACATATGACTCATTAGTGCAGTGGAAACAAAACAGAATGGAAATGGCAACAGCTTAAAATTTTAGAATAGAATTATCCTTCCCTGTTTCTCAAGAGGAAAAGTAACGATTTTGAGACATTGCTGAAGTCAATGAGATCTGACAAAATCAGGCAGGGTGACACCGATGAAGCAGGGAATAGATGGACTGATCTGACATGGATCATTATGGACAGAAAGCTTTATGGGGGATGGGACGTCATCTCTTTTCTACTGACATTTGTCTAAAACAAACAGTTCTGCTTGGATGGATTCATGTTATCAATAAATAATAAATGCTCTTAGAAATAGCAACTTATTTAAGAGATGTTTGAGGAAAATGTGAAATGAAGGCAGTAAAAAGACAATAGTCGGAGAAATAATTTGAAACTGGAGGAGCAAACTGGAGCCCATCCATGTTTTAAACGATGTTGTTGACTATTTACTGCGGTACTGTACCCTATGTAATGTTCAGCTATTAATGCCCATGTTTTCCATCTCAGAACCAGTTTCTCTTTGCACAATCTTATCAGTATATCAAATTGTGGCAAAGTCAAAAATAATGTTGGAGAACCTAAATCAAAACAACAACAAAAAATCACGTGGCTGTTTGTATTCAAGGCTTAGACATATAAAAAATTTGTTTTGCTTTTTTTTTTTTGTTCTTGTTACATCTCACAGGTGTCAGGTGAGCCCAAGAGCAAAAAATGCTCACCATTCAACTGTTTTGACAATAACGCCAACAGAGCATTATCCACCAACGATGTTTCTGGAATAGCTTAATGAAAACTGAATAACATTCATATCAAATGATTGGTTTCACTTTAATCTAACTTTTTCCAGAACTACACTAATGTCTTGATGCACTGGTGTAAAACTTTATGTATAATTGAAGTCACTTTAAAGCTCCACTGTAGCAGAAAAAGCCAATTATTCATCAGCAGCACTCGTAATTGGCAAACCCAAGGTCCCTGCAGGTTCACGTCAGCAGTTTCTTCCGACTCGTTTTCTGATGTTAAACTGATGCCAGAATTTTTATTCATGTCAACACAGCATATCTACTTTATGTGATTCAATATTCTGGGTGCTGCAACAGATTTTTCAAATTGCAGTGAACATTTAGGTTTCATTGTATAAACACGCTGTCTTTTCCTGGTTAGAAGAGAAAACAACAATCTTGAAACACAAACAGCTTCCTAGTTCTGCAAGAGTAAAGGTTATGTAAGGTATTACTATACTTCTTAAAGATTAGTTACTACAAGACTTGCACTGCTCTGTGTAACATTATGTACTATATTCTCTCTACAAATTAGATCATAATTAATCTTTGAGGTTCAAATTAGTTTACCTAACAAAAAGCAATATGCAATATTGCAATATGTCTACAAGTCATTAAAAGACTATGTTTTGTTGTGAAATACTTTAGCTCTTTTGGTAACAAAGCATGTGTTCCAGAAGTAGACATTTTATGGTATATTAATAAATGGCAGACCAATATTAAATTGTTCACAATATACAAAAGAAACGAATTAGTAGGCACTAGGTCACAAATTGGTTATACACATCCTGATCAGCCGTGAGACAATGATTAATGATAGCTAAAATGGGAAACTCATTTTACTTTTAATGAACGCCAACATCCTGTCAGCTGGATGTTTAAGCTGACAACATCAGCTAAAAAATCATCCAGCTGATGTTGGATGTGAAACTTGAAAGCTATCTAAGTAATTTCTATAGACTAATGATGCGCCAATCCAGGATACAGCACTCCTTATTGTAAAATGTCAGAGGTAGGTTATTTATTATTCAAAAAATGACAAATAGCAATTTATTTGTCCTCAATAATTTTACTATATTGCACTGGTGGTTCGATAGGCATATGCATCAATTCAAAATATAATTAACTGCCACAAAAAAAAGAATGTTTGTATTGAAAATTGGCACAGAATCCCAAAAAAATAAAGTGAAATATTCTTTCTCTTTTTTGCCTTTATAAATACTTGACATGCTGGAAAAATATGGAAAGGTTTATGAGAAAAAAGTTAATTTAGATGTAAATCACAATCTGTCACAAAACTTGTGGGGGCATGCAGAACATAGCCACTGTAAATGTCATGGGAATGCGGCCTTTAGAGCTAACTTCACAGATTCAGCCTAGGATGTCTAACTCTTGCACATCAGTCACTCAGAGAGAGGGATGGAGGCGACGGGGTAGAAACAAAAATACACAAGGAAACCACCCACTTCCTATGAGATGGCAAAGCGCCATCCATTAAAAAAAATGGTGAGACGCCAACATGGTAACACGCTATGCCACAGTGCTAAGCAAGACTGTAAAATAATGCACCACACAACGCCCTCCACTGCAGAAAGAACGCATCACTCAGCATTTTTGAATTATTTACAGCCCTCAACCACATGGCCCTTCACTCTAAGTTCCCTCGTTAAAGCATTAGTACAAGCCTTCTGCACCGAAAAGCAGGTTTGAGTTGAAAGAGGTGTGTGTGTGTGGGGGGGTGAATCACAGAGCGCGTCAGACTGAGAAACTCCGTTTTGGGTAACAGTATGTATGGTAGTCTGTTTGATCTTTGTGCTGACAAATTATCAATGTTTTGTGCGCACAATGCCGTTGACGGGAACCATCTGCGGGACCATCTGTGAGGACTCTTCACCTCAACAATGTGAGAATGCTGTAGCGCTTAAATACACACAGATACATCCGCTAGGCAGGCACGGCTCCAGGACCTGCCTCGCTGGAGAACAAACAGGAAAGACCGTCCAGTGACCGACAAGCTACCGTGCTGCTACCCGGCCACAAATGTTGGCTCTGATCAACAGACCCACAACGGCCAGGAACTGTGTTTTCCTTTCCTGTAGCAATTCAGTGCACAGTGAGTCCATGTCAAACCCTGTACTCTACAATCAAAGGGATTTGCTTTTAATTTTTCAGATGAAATGTCCCCTGATCCTAATTTTCTTTGACTATTTTTATGTCATTCACAAAGTACTTGTGTCGCAGCCTTTCTTTAGAACTTGAGCATGTCTGAAAAGAAAAGAAGCAATAGGACATGGAGCAGTGAATTAACTGCACTCCAGTAAGAGCCTGCAGCCAGTCTCATTTTGCAAGGCTGATGGTGATTCACTCTTGTATGCCCCGAGGAGTAAGAGGTGGGACTCTGAGAACTGCTTTGCTGATGCATTGGTCAGTCAAGCTCCTGTAATTCCCTCCCATGATCTCTTCCCATTTCTGGGAAACAAGCGCCAGACCGAAGCTTTAAATCAGAAAAAGGCTGCTTGTAAAGACACTCAGCGGCTGTCCCTAGTAAACTGCAACATGCCGAGTAGAGATACTCCACATAGTTTGGGTATTCTCCACTGGCACATTTTTGCCTGCGGGTTATCCGACTCTCCATCCAGGCCTGCAGATGAACTACCAGGTACAAATCCCCCGAGGCATTTTCAATACATCGCAGTTGGCAACTGCTCTGGTCCAGAGACTGTGGGATGCTTTTGAAAAGCTTTGGTACAGCTTTTGGGACAAAACAGGATGAGGCACATTGCCAATAAGGACATTTGGGTTTTGGTTGATGTTTTTCTTTATTATAGCAATGACGAAAAACATAAATGGTCAAAAATCTTCTTAGTTTGAAAGCCATTTTCATTTCTTGGGACCTGTCATAACTCCATGAGCAGGTGCACCAAATAAGGAGCCTGAATAAAGTTATTTCAGGTTCGGTTCCGAACCCTGGACCATTTAATGAATATCTTGCCCTTTTGTCTCTGGACCTCTTCTCCTCTGGCTATTAATGGATAAAGGTCAATAGTGTCATAAGACAACAAAAAAAAAACTGTTTTAAATGGTGCCACATTTATAGGGAAAATGCATCTGTGGGTTGAGCAACAGTGTTGAGAATGCGGGTTGCACCCATGAAAAGCAGTCCAAATCTTCTGCCAAGCAGCTTTTTGTGGAGGCAGTGTGAGGCAGCATCTCCCTCACAGGAAAAACAAGCTATATGTCATCATTGGAAGCAATGTCAAGGCAGACAGATTTTAAGCAAACAGTCCCGCATCTCCACGCTCTTAGGGTTTTGAACTCTCTAAGACGTCGATGCCCACGGAGCAGAGTTTATCAGAGTCTACCACTAAAATCTGAGAGCAGAGACGCATATCTGACTTAAACTCCATTGTACAACACAACCACATTGGCTGTCTGGAAAAATGGGAAACCACCCCACAGCAGTGTGTGACCAAATGGATGAAGAGAAGGTGTCAAACTGCTGGTCCTCTCACTGAAGCTCCAGTTCGCTAAGTGAATAAATTGTTTGCCAGACTGCCAGCATGTTTTGTTTCTTCAAACATCAGTCACTTATTTGTTTCATCCAATAAATGAAACAAACAAATAAATAAATAAATAAATAAATAAATAAATAAATAAGAGTTGATAGGAGAATAAGTTGTTTGGCATTGGCAGAGAGGATTCGGCGAGCTGCACACAGAGCTGCGGACAACGATGGGGATGCGATTATCCCCGTCAACTCTGAGCAGCTTCCCTGTCTCTGATGAAGAAAAGCATCCCCACAGCATAATGCTGCCACTTCCATGTTTCTACTTAGAGATGGTGCAATCAGAGTGATGTGCAGAGTAATGCTCGTATGTATTTTCTTATGCATGTAAGTGGTAAAAGTTGAATAATTATTGTGGTCCAAAGACTTTAGAATGCATTGCAAAGGCTTTGTTTGGCACAGCTTTTGATTTAAAAAAGATGAGGAAGACTGACTTTATACTTCATGTAATACTCTAGGGCTTTAAAAATAATACAGAAAGGTTAGAGGATTTTGTTGGCCACTTTCCATGCCCCTGCTTAGCAAGAGCATGCCCACATCATGAGACTGTCAATCCTTTATTATACGGCGCAATCGGAGTGATCTCATGTATTAGTTTTCTTTCACTTGTGGCATTATGCATGTAAAACAAAACAAATAGCAAATATTTCTGGTCTGGAGACTGCTGAATGCTTTAAAAAAATGCTTAGAGAAAAAAAGGGTCAAAATTGGCTCTGAATGTAAACCGCAAGATTTTTGAAATCACTGCGAAAAGCTGACAAATGTTACTGACATTTTGATTTAAAGCCCATAACAATTATCTCTGGTTTTACCAAAATATCGCACAGCTAAGGCACATTTAATCGTCAGAAAATCGTGGTGTACAGATCCTAATCCACGTCTCTGATTACAATTTGAAAATGAAGCCACTCCCTTCTGAAGCTCTGACACAAATGGCAGAATGATGAGTCTTTCCTCTTAACAAGTTCGCCATTAAAACCTGCAGAAATGTAAAGTGTGACACGTGATGTGGACTGCATGGACTGTGAAGACCACTGAAGAGACACACCTGTACAAACTGTGGCCATGGTAACAGCAAAATCAAAAGACGACATTCGGAGTGATGAAATGCTTTTGTGTGTGTGTGTGTGTGTGTGCGTGTGTGCGTGTGTGTGTGTGTGTGTGTGTGTGTGCATTTGTGTTCTGTGTTCTGTGTTTTCATGGTACCTGCACCAAATTTAACATCTCCAAAGCAGAGCAGGTCACAGTTGCAGCTGGCACAGTTGAAAAGAGAGGACGGCTAGAGAGGAAGACATTCTGAAGACAAGGGATTATGGGTATGACAGCATCCAGTTTTAAATAATGCAGTTGGTGTGCACTGGTGTTCTTACTCCATTCCTCCATCTTTTTTCATGTTTTACCCAAATACTCATGTGTCCAAAAAGCTCTCTGCCTCTGATTTTTACTTGCTCCACATTTACTTGATCTTTTGTTCTCTAGTCCTTCCTCTACCAACAAAAATGACGACAGCCTAGCAGAAACACAAAGAAATACGGAGAGAGGGGTGTCGGCCGTTCACCATACCGTGGTTGCTCATGTGCGAGAAGGCAGCAGCAGCAGATATGTCTCCGACTGTTCATTCAGTCTTTTCTCCCCTCCCCCAATTCATCCCTGTACTTCAGGTCTATACATTGGAGATGGTGGAGGAGGCAGACTTGCATCCCCGCCTCCCCCTTTAGCTTATTTTAATTATGGTATCAGTGTCAATAACCCACACTGGATCTCTCTGGCCCTCCTGTGCAAACATCTACAAATCTAACAGATCACAACCTGTAAACAAGTGAATCACCTGTCCAGTGGCACAGCTGGAGTTTAGAGCTGCCCTGCTCTCAGCAGATTTTTTTTTTTATTTGTCTTTTTTATAAGCTTCAAAGATGTTTTCTCTATCCAGGCTGCAGTCACATGAAGCCCCAGCATGCGCTTCAAAAGAAAAAAGAAAAATCCTGCAGCAACGCCCAGGGACTGCAACAACTCAATCTCCAAAATATCTGACCGGTGCTGCTTTCTTATGTTGGATCTGCAACAAGGAAGCACAGTTTTGTTTGGGAGGGGTGGGGGGTGGGGTACACTGTACTTGCTGTGAACGATGCTGAGGGTGGAGTTAAAACATACTGTAACCTACTACACCATGAGTAATGTTCATAGCTTGTCAGCTATGAATAAACTTGGTCCAAAATCACAGTACTTCTTCTGCAAACCATTAAAGAGTCAATAAGCATCACCCCCTCTACGGGAGTAAGGATGCTTTCATTTTATTTACTCTGCTGCTCCCTCAGATTTAATAGGGGGGCCCAACATGCATACAGAGTACAGCGCACTCATTCACAAATCTATTACTCAAATGATTTTCCTCCCATTAAATTAACACAAGCAATGAAATATGTTCCGTCCTAAGAGGCGATACACAGTTCCTCGCCCTCGCTGCTCTTCTGAATGAAGTGGTGCATTCATTCAGCTTGCATGTTTAACAAATTCTGATGCCAAAAACAAAAAGAAGAAGAAGAAGCAATTCATAGGGTGAAAACACAGTGCTTCGATGAGATCGTGGAGCCTACCTGAGAATCCAGCCGTGCCTCTCTGTCTCTCCTCTCTTTCGTAGTGCTGTCAGAAAATGATGCGGACTAGATTTCTGTGCACTGCCAGGGTCCAACAACAGAGTTGTTAGTCATTGCGCATGTTGCTACTCACCAAGACCAGTGCTTCGTTTATTTATTTGTCATATATTGCGCTTGGAGGAGATGCGTTCCGCTATGTTGCTGCACACTCGCACCGTGGCTCGCCACAGTGCGTGGGGAGCTGGCTACCCTGCGTGGAAGATGGAAAGCCCTTGGTACCGTGGGAAGGAAACCCCTGGATCTGAAGTGATAACAGTATGATGCTTAAGTGGGCAGTCACCACCTGATCCAGTTTTCTTTAGAACTGTCTAAATTTATCTCCCCATCCAGACAGCACTATTGAGAAATCACTGTCAGTTTCATTGCGCATTGGCAAAGGGGTTTACAGGGGACTGGTTCTGCTTGTATACATATTAAAATAAAAAATAAAAACATCTGCTCTTCTGAACTTTATCTGAAGGAAATCGTTCATCTGTTTTATTTTAGAAGTATTAATTACCCTATCGAGTTTATTTTCACACGTGTCAAATGTCCTGAAATGTTTCTGGTTCCTTTATTAGCTTGTGAGCCATATTTATGCTCACACGAGTTGGGGTAATGTTATTTTACTCCAACAATTTAGAATAATGAAGAAATCTTAAATGCGAAGGATTCGCAACCTGGTCAAATTTAACAGCGGTCACACTGCGCCATCTAATGCTCCTATTGTGTATTACATTACAAAATGATCAGATTTATGACTCAAGCTGTTTTTAAGTAGCGCATTAAATGAAATCGCAATACAATATGGCATAGCGCTTAATAAATTATTTTTCCACTTGAAATAACTCGGTCCAAGAGAATAAGAGTCCGTTTTCAATGGTTATCGTCTGTGCCACACCCACAACCAAAGAAAAGACCAAAGACCACTGATGTAGCAAGATAATTCCCCCACCGTACTTTCTTCTTAGAGATACTTAATAAATTCACGTAAAACTGCATCAGTTGTACAGTGACAAAGTTGTAATAAACGACGGGGTTGTTTTGCGTTATCAACTGTCACACAAATTTGCCGCATTGAGCTAACAAAGTTTACGTATCCTTAATTAAAATACAGTGGAAGGCCTATGAAATTTAAGCTATTTAAGGTTTTGTATATCATTATTATTATTATTGGAATATTAATACGTACGTGCGTATTTACGTTTATGGTTGGAAATGTGTGCGAACCATCTTGTTACCGTAAAGCATTTTGTCACGTGACTTCTCCAGCGTCACCTGACTGCATGTTGCTGTTGAAGGGAAAATGGCTGCCCATCTTTCATACGGCAGAGTTAATTTAAACATTTTGAGAGAAGCGGCACGAAAAGAGCTTCGAGAGTTTTTGGACAAATGTGCAGGAAGTAAGGTAAAATTAAAAAAAACAACAAACTCGCATGCATGCGTATAATTCGCCTGAATACACTCAAATTCATTACATTTTTCTGCTGTAGCTTCCGACCAAGATGCTTACAAACAGAACAGAACAGAGATTAGTTCCTCTGACAACATAGACACAAGCATGTGTGATCATGGCAGTTTCTCGCTGCACATATAACATATGTGCTAAGGCGTCCCATCAGGACAATGATCACAGACACGCCTCAAAACTGACTCTGGGAAGGATAAAGCAGGCTAACATTAACCTTATGGAATGGCCTTGAGTCAACCCAATTAAAAATGAACTGACTCATAAACCTTGATCCGACCAATCTGAATTAAATCTCCGATTTCCTGTAGGAAGAGTAGTCAAATATGAAGTCAGTATGGCGCCACATTGTGAGTTGTGTTTAACTTGGATATTTGTTGCATACGATTGGACTTGTTTATATAATTTTGACCATATGTGGCTTTCAGTATATTGACAATAACATTTGAAAATGTGCATTTTTATTTAGACAAAGTTTTGTCTATAAGGTTGGATCTCGTATTTTCAGTTCAGTCCCAAAAAAGCTTAGTTTAAATGCATTATGAAAAACAATGTGATATTCATGTGTCAGACCCCCGACTGTAATATTCTGTTCTCTTGCCTTACAGGCCATAGTTTGGGATGAGTATCTGACGGGGCCTTTTGGTCTGATAGCTCAGTACTCTCTTCTGAAGGTAAGCGGCTCTAAATTGATGAAATTCAACACACAAACAAAAAAAAAAAGTCCCATCTATCAATGGTAATTTTAATAACTAGCTGTCCTCAGTAGCCACAGTTTTCATTTGTCCTGTTTGTGTTTTTAGGAACATGAAGTGGAAAAGATGTTTACCCTGAAGAGCGGCAGACTCCCCTCTGCTGACGTCAAAAACATCATCTTCTTCATCCGTCCCAGGCTGGAGCTTATGGACATCATAGCTGACAATATATTTAGGTGGGCTTATGTTGGTTTGTAAAACAACATTGAAGTGTTTCCTCTTGAGCAGATTGCAAACTTTACTCCATGTAACATTTAATCTAACAATCACTGTAGTGAAGATAAGCTGCATCCGGCACGAGACTTCCACATCCTGTTCGTGCCCCGGCGGAGCATGCTGTGTGAACAGCGGCTGAAGGAGCAGGGAGTGCTGGGCTCCTTTGTCAACATCGATGAGTATATCCTGGACCTGATTCCTTTTGATGGTGACCTGCTTTCCATGGAGTATGAAAGCGCTTTTAGGGTGAGTAGAACCCGAATACACAGTGCCCTAATGAACCACGGCAAAAAAACAACAACTTCCTGATTACTTAAAAATAGATGGATTATGTAAACTTCATTTAAAAGCATTTGTTCTGAATTTTTCGCCTTGTTTAGGAGTGCTATCTGGAAAATGACCAGACGAGTTTGTACCACACAGCCAAAGGCCTCATGACCTTACAGGCGCTCTATGGTACCATCCCTCAGATATTTGGGAAAGGAGACTGTGCACGTGTAAGTGAGGATCTGTGTGATACTGACTGCATACAGACAGATGTGCATCAGAATGCTTTCTCCTGACAGACGGTGTTCTCTGCTTTTTTTCCCAGCATGTTGCCAACATGATGTTGCGGATGAAGAGGGAGTTTGCTGGCACTCAGAATCAGATTCTACCGGTGTTTGATACTCTTCTTCTCCTGGACCGTAACGTTGACCTCCTGACCCCCCTCGCTACACAGCTCACCTACGAGGGACTTATTGATGAGATCTATGGAATAAATAATGGTCAGAATATGCATTTTGTTATGCTAATTTAGGAGAATATAAACCGATATACATCCTCAGCTTGGATTAATTACAGATAATAGCAGTTTCCTACTAAATCTTACAGGATATGTCAAGCTCCCTCCTGAGAAGTTTGCACAGAAGAAGCAAGGTGAAGGTAGCAAAGATTTGCCGACAGAGCCCAAGAAGTTGCAGCTGAACTCCGCCGAGGAACTGTACGCGGAAATCCGCGACAAAAACTTCAACGCTGTTGGAGCAGCGCTCAGCAAAAAGGCCAAAATTATATCTGCAGCCTTCGAGGTTGGTCTTTAGCTTCCATCTTTACTATTCCTTTTTACTGAGCTCCTTTTTAGTGTTTTTTATTATTATTATTATTATTTTGGGGGGTTGATTTAAAATTTTGCTAAAATACATGTTTCTGGAAAAGTATAAAATTTGATTTAAGTATACTCTACATCTGGAATGGTATGTAAAAAAAATACTTGTATTTCCAAACTTTACTCTCCATCCAATCCTCAGATTTTCAGTCGTGAAGTATGGTGTGTTTTTAAGACCTGTAAATTGAGGTCTGTAGAAATATGAAATTTTAACATGAAGAAGATGCAGTAACCACTGATGATATTCCTTTAGTTTCCCAAAAGCTTATAAAAACAATACCAGCTATTTACTGAGCTCTTATCAAGTAAACAGGTAAAATAAAAATCACAATATATTTAAAATATTTCACAACATTACAATTCCTAAGTATATACATTTGCATTAAAATATTAACTTTGAAAAAATACAAAAACAAATTGCTTATCTAGCTTTTAAAAACTTATAAACTTTTATGTTTATATATACATTTAGTTCTTATCTTTTGGTGTGTCTTCTAGTTTTGATTGCCTTTTTGGAGGTAGTGGCTTCCATTATCTAAAATCATTTACCAAGTTGTTAAAAAAGTTTATTTTTTCTACATTTAAATTTCCTTGTGGTCTTTCTCTTCCAGGAGCGCCATAATGCTAAAACAGTGGGCGAGATAAAGCAGTTTGTGTCTCAGCTGCCTCACATGCAGGCAGCTCGAAGCTCGCTGGCCAACCACACGTCTGTTGCTGAGCTGATTAAAGATATAACCAGTGTGTATTTTACTGCGGAGGTTCATTAAAACATATGCCTTTTCACTGCTAGCTAAGCAACGACCTAAATATACCCAATTTCCATCAGCTTCACACACTAAATCTCTATTCATCATCTTTTAATGTATATATGCTTTATTTTCTTAAAATCATGAGAATTTCTGTGTGCACATGATAAAATCGAACACTTCCTGGTTTCAGCATCTGAGGCCTTTTTTGATAACCTAACTGTGGAGCAGGAGTTTATGACGGGCGTCGACACAGACAAGGTAAAATACAGATTGTTTTCAGGCTAATCCTTTAAATAACTGATTATTGTAATTAAGTGAAACTCTTTACTTTCCAGGTGAACACATACATAGAAGACTGCATCGCCCAGAAGGATCCACTAATCAAGATTCTGCGCCTGGTGTCCATGCAGTCAGTGTGCAACAATGGCCTCAAGCCGAAGGTGCTGGACTACTACAAGAGGGAGATACTTCAGGTGGGGTTAAGAAAAAAAACCTGGGGAGTTTTTTCTTTTAATCCTTATTCTGTTTTGCTAAAAGAAAATGATTCTTTGTCTTTCAGACTTATGGCTATGAACACATACTAACGCTGAACAACCTAGAGAAGGCGGGTCTTCTGAAGCCACAGACAGGCTCCAGAAATAACTACCCCACTATTAGAAAAACCCTTAAGCTGTGGATGGAGGACGCCAACGAGCAGGTCGAACATGAACAAGTGCTCAAGATTAAAATCGTGCAGTTTTAAAGGGTTTCCCTTGAGCATTTTTCTGCTTACATCCACAGAACCCAAACGACATCTCGTACGTGTACAGCGGCTACGCTCCGCTTAGCATCCGGCTCACTCAGGTGCTGGCAAGGCCAGGCTGGCGCAGCATCGAAGAGGTGCTAAAGATGCTCCCGGGCCCACACTTCGAGGAGAGACAGCAGCTTCCATCTGGACTTCATAAGAAACGTAAGTGCTAAACAGAGGCTGAACTTACTCTGGCTGTCTTTTTACTGTCCGGTTTGAGAAACCAGCTCTCTGGATCAGGGGTCTCAAACTCCAGTCCTCGAGGGCCGCAGTCCTGCAGCTTTTAGATGTGCCTCTGCTGCACCACACCTGAACAGAATAATTAGGTCATTAAGGCTCTGGAAAACTGATCTACACAAGGAGGAGGTAATTAAGTAATTTCATTCCAGTGTTTTGTACCTGTGGCACATCAAAAAACTGCAGGACTGCGGCCCTCGAGGCCTGGAGTTTGAGACCCCTGCTCTAGATCATTGATGAGTTGTATTGCACAAAATTAACTTTTTTGAATTTTACATTATGTTATTATGTCATTCCGTCATCGAAAATATACTTTGAGCGTTGTTGTGATTCTTTCATGCATGTTTGAAGAATCATTGAATCAGCTCACAAAGTACCGCCTATTTACCCAAAGCTCCTCCTTGGAGCTGCAGTCTCCAGCTGAGATCCCGCCTCCTCTGTGTCTCCCCCCGCTCAGCTCCTCCAGACTAGTGGCAGCAGCAATGAGCAAACACCTGGTGGAACTGTTGATCTCATAATATGAGCTTCTTCTCAGTACAGTGCTCTTAAGAATGGTTGTACAAGGCATAAAAAGTAAGGCATTGTTGTGATGATGTGCTGAAGGTGATGATGGAAAGAGCAGGAGACTCTTAAACAGACAGAGGCCAAATTCAAGGAGTCAAATGTCTTTTAAGTCATATTTGATATATACAGCATTTTTATAATAACTAAAGGCAACATAGTTACCTGATTGTGCAATAAAATCCCACTATGTGCCTGAAAAAAATACACAATACTGTTCCTTTAAGAGCTGTGCTAGAAAGATGTTCTTCTATCTCCACCTTGTCAAGAGGCTGTGTTTGCACATATGTTTGCCTCTTATCTTGAACACAATCTGTGTTTTTCGGTTTCAGTAAAAGTAACCATGGTAATTCACCCTTGTACGATGCAAACCACCTTCCTGACTGAGAACCCAGAGTTGAACCTTTGAGTTATCATGCTGAGACGTTAATCCTGCTGCTGGGCCGCTGCTCATCCTGCCACTCGTCACAGAGTGAAAACAAACGTCTGTCTGCCCTGCGTAGATAAGACGCAGGCTTTGCTTTAGAAAGGGGTAAAGCTGAACAGTGGAAGAGTGATGTCTGGAACCTGACAATGCAACCGAGTTATCGTCAATGTCAGATTACAAACTGGATTACAAAATATGCGTGTTTTCTCTCAGTGGTTTATTTTAGGCAGCAGAAGATCTTAATAATACATTTTAATTAGACACATTTTAATTAAAATGAGCTAATTAGAGGTGTGAGTTTGGGCATTAGATGGCTGACTCGTTGCTACATGCCTCTTTTCAATTGGTTATGGAGGTGATAATAAGAAACCTTAATTTAATTGCTGTATTTGTTTTTTGGGGGTCTTTTTGTACTTTGGTGGAAGTAGTGTTTTGTTCTGATCTGACCAGAGCATCTTCTTCCACATTTTTACTTAGAGTCCAAGTAAAAATGGACATACACAAATGGTGTACATTTGTTTTGTGGTGTACAAAACAGATGTACACCACACTTCAAGATTTTTACTTGCAAAAAGAACATTAAAAATATTTTTCTATGGGTATGAACACTTTTGAAAGTAAGTTGATTGGTAGGTAGAGGGTTTTTTCCCCCATTCTTTTTTATTTCTTGAGTTCATCTTCTCTTCTAATCTACCGCAGGCCAACAAGGGGAAAACCGAACCACGCTGGTTTTCTTCCTCGGCGGGGTGACGTACGCAGAAATAGCCGCTCTGCGTTTCCTCTCTCAGATGGAAGACAGCGGCATGGAGTACATCATAGCCACTACAAAACTCATCAACGGCACCACTTGGATCAAATCCCTCATGGACAGACCTGAATCTCAGATTCCCTGAGCCTCCTACACGTACAACAGGCCGCCACAAAACAACCCTCCCACACCCATGTGTAGGGGGTGTCATGTGTGAATACTTTTGGCTTCAAGCGCAATTTACATCTGTCTACAATAGGTTTGCTTGCTGGTGGCAACTGGACAACAGAGATAAACTTGGATTTATACTGTTACGTGACTGCTTAGGTAAAGATATGCTGTATATATGTTTGTATGCCTTGTAAAGAATCAAATATGTGAATAAAGATTCACTTTGATTTGCTTAGAAAACGTTTGTGTTTTTTTTGCCATCTTCCTTTTACTGATGAACATGGGTAAATAAAACTTTAATCAACTAGAATTAGTTTTGCTACAATAAACGCTTAGCCATTTGTCCTGTTTTGTGTTTTGTTTTTATTGTTTGTTTTGTTTTACAAGACAGTGAATCCATCAGGCGTGGTCCTGCTCTCTGAAGGAGCAATTAGCACAGTAACAGGCCTGCCGATCAGCCGATAATAGCCCTGCGCTGTCTGGAGAGCTCAGCCCATGGCGGCCCGTGATTTGACAGAGCAGGACGCTGATTTAATTAGGAGGCCATTTGCTCCATGTTCCGGTAGAGGATAACTGTGCTGCAGGAGGGTGTTTGATATCTGCATCAGTCAATACCTTCTGCTTTCCTTACACTGTACACCAAGGGAGACGTGCTGAGAGATATTTTTGGGAAACTCTTGTCGAGTCGATGTTAATTTCCTTCCTGTTGATGGGCTGGAAACCTTGGAAGCTACTTTGGTTAGATTTTCCAAAAAAATCTTACACTTCTCTTTGTTTGAGGAGCAGGTGCACAGAAGACGTAAACTGCCACCATATCAACTCTGGGAGATTTAGATGCTTGTGATCAGTTTCTGCTTTTAGCTCCTCCTCTACTAGAAGGGCTCAAAACGCACAACATTGCACACACCTAATTTGAACTTCAGAAGAGACAGGAGCATCTGATCATCTGAGCTTTTTGTCCTGTTGCAGCAACACCAAGGTAGGAATTTTTCTGCCACACAAATTTAACCTTAGACTTTTTCTGCAGTTTCTGGGACACAAATAAAAACATTTCACGTGTAACATTGTAATACTGCTGATCTGTACTATCGTACAAAAAGACATTGCATTTATGTTTGTGTAAATGCTAGTTTAACAGTTTATGAGTAGGGCTACAAATATTTTGTGACTTCTGTGTTACTGCAAACACTTGATATTTGGTAGTTTGTTTTTCTTTTTACTATTATCTGAAAAGAAGACATGAATGATGCTCAAGTTGATGACTGCACACAAACAGCAGATCAATAGGACCCACTTAGTGCAATTTAAACATAAATTATTAACCACACCTTGTGCCTCGGAGAAACTTACTGTAAAGCTCAGAACTCTGGAAGCTAATCCTTCAGATCAAATGAAAAAATATTGGTTTTATTTTTAATTCTAATTTATGTTTTGTACCTCCCATGTAAAAGGTTTCCAAGAAAAAATATGATCGGTTAGGGAGCGTTGCCAGAGTTTAACAGTTTTTTCCTGCAGTTCAAACTTTAATAGATACTTTTGTCTCTGTGGGTCTTACTTATGTTAAAAAAGAACATAGCTTCTCTACAGTCGTGACAGAATTCAGCTGAGAGACTGTTGATGGAGAGAAAAGAGCTCACATTACTCAAGTTTTCACATCCCTGTGTTGTGTGGCTGTCTGTAAGACTGAGAATTGGTTTTTAATGTGGTTCTGGTTACTTTTAAATCATATCTGCACACAATTTACCATATCTGCGGCTCATGTCACACAAACCATCCGCCTCGGGACTTTCATTCTCTTCTTCCTGAAATGAAAAGATTATTTTTAATCTAAATTGGCCTGGAGTGTAATCTATGCTGAATTTAAATGTGTATTTAAATGATAGCATCATTATTTGCATTTTAATGATTACAGCCATCAATAGTTTGTTTTTTGAAGATGTGCCTAAGGAATGTATCATGAAAATATATTAATTCTCACAATAACAATAACACTTGATAGTATCAGGTCACTCAATGTATGTGGGATTAAAAAATCACTTTGTTCAAACTAATCCAGCTTGAAGTTGTTTAAATCAGTCTTGATCAAAATATTGAAGTTTACCAAAAACATTTTTGTAAAAAATAAATATAATCAAGGTCAGTTTTTGTGCATTTCTTAATGCTACAGATATCAAAACTATACAAAATATCTAGAGGTTTGAATAAAGTATGACATTTTGAAATGAGAATATGTGGGAACCCTGCAAGCTGTCTTTTTCTCTTTATCATCGTGTTTTCTTTTAAACTAATTTGAGTGTTGTCATCTCACTGTTAGGTCCGCTATATTACAATTTGACAGACGTTTGTGTTGTAGAATGGATCGAGATGAGAACATCAAGCGCCTGGATGTGGAGCCCCTGTTTGTGCGCTTCCTCAGGACACTCAAGGAACTCCTGAAGTTCGTTCTCCTCAGCTACACTGTGATCTTCGGTGCTTTGCTGCTGGCCAGGTGGACTACTTACTTTATCGTGGGAAAGTGAAAGAAGTGGAAGAATGAGCTTCTTCTGGGATTTCGAGCTGAGACTCATTGAACCAACCTGCCTAATGCAGTCGCTGTAGCAAGAAGAAAGGATTTGTCTCATCTCCTTTCTCTCTCTATGATTAGCACTCTGTTTTTTTCTGCTTTTTCAAACAGAATCAAAACGATGCACTTAGAGGTTCAATAAAATGTGTGATTGTTGATGCTGAGATTGACTGTGCAGTTCATATTATGTGTATTGTAACACAGCCACAAATGATGGCAATTAGCTTGTTTCTATAGCTGTGAACAGAAAATATGGTATACTTTAAATAAATAAAAGTTTGCTATAACAAGACACTTTGGCTATTTCTTCTTACCACTGTCTGCGTGGCTGGAGGAAGAACCATATTTATCTTGCCGCCATGCACCATGAGGAGGACGAAGAAAGGATGAAAAAATCTCCAAATCTGGGTGTTAGGGGTCTAGAAAAAGTCGTGTCTTTCAGTTCCCAAGTCTCCACAATAAAGCTTACACACTAAGTTCATGCCAGTTGATTTAGGAGGTATGAAAAGTTGAATTTTTTCCTTCCTAGCTTCACAAATGTAAAAACGTGAAGATTTGTAAATTTACAGTTAACGGTATGTTTGATCATATGAGCGTGAGATTGAAATGAAAACATCCCTCTGCCTACTGTTAAGTGCGGAAGGTTTTTTTTTTATTATTATGTGGGCTTGTTTTTCTTTCAATACTGTACAGACCTTGTAAGGTATTGATATTGTGTATTTCATGTTTTCTGGTGGTTTTAGAGAGATTTAGCATATAAACGTGATCAAAGGCCATGCCCTCTATATGCTCAGCGTTTATTATAATGCTGCTATGGAAGAATAGCAATATTCTTCTATAGCATATAGCATATGCTATCATTCCTGTTCTACAGTGACGTTCTGTTGACATGGGAGAAAAAATAAAAATAAAGATAAAAATTGTGGTCACAATTTAATATCAGGGCTGCACAGTGGCGCAGTTGGTAGCACTGTTGCCTTGCAGCAAGTAGGTCCTGGGTTCGATTCCCGGCCGGGGTCTTTCTGCATGGAGTTTGCATGTTCTCCCTGTGCATGCGTGGGTTCTCTCCGGGTACTCCGGCTTCCTCCCATAGTCCAAAAACATGACTGTCAGGTCAATTGGTTTCTCTAAATTCTCCCTAGGTGTGAGTGTGTGTGTGCATGGTTGTTTGTCCTGTATGTCTCTGTGTTGCCCTGCGACAGACTGGCGACCTGTCCAGGGTGTACCCCGCCTCTCGCCCGGAACGTAGCTGGAGATGGGCACCAGCAACCCTCCCGACCCCATTAGGGACAAGGGTGAACAGAAAATGGATGGATGGATGGAATTTAATATCTTGTTGTGGCCATGACTTAATAATAGCAGCTAAATTTAGTGTCTCTTGCTAAGAATTACTCCATGCCTAATCTAAAGTGTCTGAAGAATCTGATTCCCAGATTGAAATAAAACGAAATTAGATCCAATTTGTCCATTATTATCATTATCAATGGTTATTATTAATTTTGTTATTAAGAAATCTCTGTAGCAGGTTTCAACAAAATTTCAACAAAATTCAACAAGTCCTGGCCACAATTTTTTTTTTCTCCCAATTCACCAGACAGGCTCCATTACTGTTGTACTATTTTTTTTTTCTTTCCCCGAAGTATTAAATTGTATGAGGGTACCACTTGTAATTTAATTTTAAAGGTTCCTAATGTGGATTTTTTTTTCTAAGCAAGCTCATTAAAGGTTGAGGATTTCTAAAATTGATATTCATCTTCAGCCTGTCTGAAGATGTATTAATAATGTCTGTGCACCCAGCCAACAGAAGTGTCTACAAGACTACTATTTTGTGAATCATAATAAGAAAGCTACGAGGTATAATTGAGGTCATTACATATTTGAAGGCACTCTGACTCTCCTCAATGACAACCAAAGCACAATGCCATATATTCCCAGATTGTAGTTAATTAACACCAATATAAACTACATTAATTTTAATAGATATACTAAATGTAGCTAGTCAAATCTAAATCACTGATTTAAACTTATCAAGTGAGTTTTCTGGTTCTAGTGAGTGCACGAGGTTGGTTCGATTTTTCTAACTGAATAGCTGACAAGGGCGGGGCTCATGCGTGATATTGTTTATATAACAAAGTTTTCACTTTTTGGAACACATAAGTTAAAAAATAAATGAAAATCTAGACATAGTTGCATTTAGGAACTTTAATCTTAAGTCGGGCACCTTTCGCTTAAGCTTCGGCTTTAAATGAACGGAGCACCGTCTGCTCTCTAAATTCCTGCCGAGCGCCGCCCGCGTAGCGCCATTTTGAAAGTGCAAAGCTTGGAGGAGGCAGATGCGAGGGAAATCTCAAAGTGCAGTGCAAAGTCTGTAGACCAGCACTGAACGCTGTGTGTTAGTCTTTTCTGTGTTGTAAAAAAGTAGCTCCGTGGTTTATAAGCAACCGTTGGACTGACGGCATTTGGAGTTAGCAGCAGCCTCATTCCTCCACTGCTCCTCGGTCAGAACCACCCAACCGACCCGGGTCAGCAGTACTGCTTCAGTCCAGGGCCTGAACCTGCTACAGAGAGCCCAGTCCCTCACCATGGCAGGTAAAAGAAAACTGTCAGAACGTACGTATGAGCTATTCTTACTAATCATCATGCTTAATAGCACACATGCTGCTTTAGTCTCCCTCTTTTGTGGTTAAGAGCAGGAAGCTAACTAGCAAGCTAGGATACTGCGAGATTCCCGTGTGAATCCCTTACAGCCTGAAAGTGAGCTAACCTAACACATCCCAACTCCTTGTTTAGGAGGATTTTCTCCCCGCAGTTACAATGTGCAGTTCGTATGAAGTCGCGCATGGCCTTGCTGTCGCAGTGCGCTCAAGTAGCTTCTAGCTATTCAGTGTGTTACCTTTGGCGGTGGTGTGTCAAAACTTATGGTTCGTGTTGCGTGCAGGGCCCGGGGGTGGGAGCAGCGATGTGCAGTGGTGCTTCTCTCAAGTCAAAGGAGCGATGGATGACGATGTGGCTGAAGGTAAGTACATTTGGGCATTATTAAGTCTGAATATGCTTCCTGTTTGTCCCCATTTACTCAGCATATTTTCTTTTTGAGTTACGTGAGTGACAACTCTGGGTTCAGTTCCACCCTTGCATTGGGATTTCATAAACAAACTACTTACTACCAAAGTGCTTAAAACCATTTTGAGTCAGTTTATTCCACTTTGCAGCAGGACTCTAGATTATATTAGTTTTGCTGTGGTTGCACTGATGCGCTAAAGCTTTCTGGTTAGGTGCACACACTTTTCACCTTTCCTTTAAAAGCCTATTTTTTTGTCGTATTCTGTTCAGATTGACTGTAATGTAAATAGGATTGTGGTGGTATTACAAATAAAATATAAAGAAATGCTTGGTTTGTTTAGATGGACTCTGAAACCTCCCATATTTATGTATTTTCATTCATTGTGCATGTAAACGGACGTAAACATCATCACATCTCCTAAATTGTAAATTATTTTGTAAAAAAAAAAAAAAACAAGCACAACTTCAATACACTGTCCTGCAGTCTGCTGGAAAGTAGTACTTATTGGAGTTATATGAACACATTTCCTTACTTTGGCTAGATTAGTAGAAAATTACTTTAAATAATCAGTTGTCTAATTAGGTACGAAATGTCCCCATCAGATGCAAATTCATGTTTGGTCCAAAATCCTGTGCTCAGATGCAGCTGCAAAAGAACAAAAATGACAACAGAGCTCAAATAATCAGCATCTTTATATAACATTTATTTTGAGGTGTAAAAGAAATGTTTGCTGCTTTATCCATTTCGTATTCTGATTTACCAAACGGACAAGATGTATAATTGTCCCTTTTCCTCCGAAGAGCTGATAGTCTGTTTATTACAAATATACAGGATCCTTTTTTTTTGTCTATTTATCTAAGAGGTCCATTTGCAAAGTTTAGGATTTCAAATGTTTTATGGTGTTTGCATGTTTTCAGCACTTTGCTCTTTTACTTTCTAGCCATACAAATTGAAGCTATTTTAGGATTTCTGTTCGGTATCTTTTATTGGTCCTTGTCATCTTCAATGCAAACAAAAAAAGAAGTGTGTGTGTGCAGTACTTAGCCGAGGATTCGGAGTTGTTTATAATAAGCTGTAACTGAGAACAAGTACATGTGAGAGCTTCTCCTTGTGGTAATGCATGGCTGCACAGACGCTACAGTTGTAGTTCATTTAAACCCTGCAAAGATTCCTCAGCTTCCGTCAGCCTCTCTTTATCGTACACAATGGTTTGCATGGAGCCAGGTCGTATCTGGCACTTGGTGTACTGCACTGGAACGACTCCCATTGTCTTCATTAAGGGTTTCCCTGGCACATACCAGTGCCAGCCTGTAAGTGAATATCAATTGTTGTTGTCTGGTATGCAAGTAATGCACAGCTGCAGATGGAAACAAACTTTTTTTTTTCCCCCAGTTGTGTACAGTGTACACTGATTTTCACCAGATTAAAACACTTTAGTGCGTCAGTGTCGTGTTGTGATTTCACCATGCTCGATTTAGTCTTCATCATCAAATGTACTATGCCTTTAATGCTGTTTAGTAATTTTATATGTTTTCATATTTAGTTGGTTTTAATTATTATAACTGCCTTTACAGCTGACATTATATCTACTGTTGAATTCAATCACACTGGGGAGCTGCTTGCCACTGGGGACAAAGGAGGCCGTGTTGTCATCTTCCAGCAGGAGCCAGAGGTATGTGATTCAATTACAGTGACTCACTGAGGTATTCTTACCCCTTGAACTTTTTTAGAGTTCCTCTTTTCAACCACACACTTGAATTTGCCCCACTGGGAGTTCAAAATGTTAAAAAACAACACAAAGTAGTGCGTACTTGTGAAGTGGAAACAAAAAGATGCATGGTTTTAAAAGTTATTTTTACAAATACAGTAGAAGTCTGAATGGTTTGCAGTCTATGTGTAATAAACTTAGTCAGTACATTATAGAGTCATCTTTTAAGTGTTTTCAGGGTACGTCTCTGCTAGTTCTGCACATTTAGACTCTGACATTCTGGCACATTTTTGCAGAAATAGTTTAGTTCGATTTAAAGTAGTTGTGACTTTACGCAGATCTTTATTTAGATTTAGATATAAACTTTGTGAGGGTCATTTGAGCACATAGAAATAAATCTAAATTTATTTATGAAGCCCTTTTGGTTAAAGTGTTGAACAGATCAACAAAAACTAATAGAACTGGACATAAAATTGACACATTCAAACAAACAAAAAAAAAGAAGTCAATATAAGTAGCAAAGCAATCCAAGTAATAATAAAGCAAAATAAAAATAACAAAACAAGATTATCAGAAAT
Source organism: Xiphophorus couchianus (assembly GCF_001444195.1). Taxonomy (NCBI): domain Eukaryota; kingdom Metazoa; phylum Chordata; class Actinopteri; order Cyprinodontiformes; family Poeciliidae; genus Xiphophorus; species Xiphophorus couchianus. The sequence continues at coordinate 23,077,710 of NC_040239.1, forward strand.
TTAACTATCACAATGTAATAAAACATATCAAATAGTGAGACTGAAAGTACAAAACCTATAAACCATTATATATAAATGGGTCTTGAAGCTTGACTTAAGCACAAGTAAGCATGCTCTGTTGACCTCTGACATTAATTAGATGAATTGGACTTTTAGTGTTAAGAGTAATCAGGTTTTTACTTGTAAAAAAAACACAATAAGAAGCATTGAAGTTTGCAGTTATGCAACATAACAAAAAAGTTCAAGGGTATAGATACTTTGACATGGCACTGTTAATAATGCATTTCTATCAGAAACATCTTTCTCTATTTAAAATTAATACTGTGCTTGAAAACAAAAAAAATAAAAATTTTCCCAAAATTTTGTTCAGAATTACTTTTCAACTTGAGTCATTGTTGAGAATGTTGTCTATTTTTATGCAGAGTAAGAACCAGCCACAGTGCAGAGGAGAGTACAATGTTTATAGCACCTTCCAGAGCCATGAGCCTGAGTTCGACTACCTGAAAAGTCTTGAGATTGAAGAGAAAATCAACAAAATTCGATGGTTACCTCAGAAGAATGCAGCACAGTTCCTTTTGTCCACAAATGGTTAGTAAACGTTTTGATTCTAAATTATTTCAATCAATTTTACAGGATAAAGTTGGTGATGTTTTCTTTTTTTACTCCAGACTTTTTCATCTGCCTGAGAAATATTCAGTCTAGCAGTCAAGTGGTCTTAAGTTTCTTTTGTCACTAAAATGTGACTGATATCTAATCTTTTTTTTTTCTTGGCAGATAAAACTATCAAGCTGTGGAAAATTAGTGAGCGAGACAAGAGACCAGAGGGCTACAATTTGAAGGAAGAAGACGGGCGATACAGAGATCCTAATTCTGTCACAACACTACGGGTGAGTAGTAACTGCTGTCTTGCATTATAAATATAAAGTACTAGTATAATATTACGGCTAGATTTTGGGTATATCATGTTTGGGAAGTGAATAGTTTTAAACGCTTTCCATTTGAAACACATTGCTTTCCTTTCACTAAAGTTGTGTGTTCCTCCAGGTACCGGTGTTGAGGCCCATGGACCTGATGGTGGAAGCCAGCCCCAGACGAGTGTTTGCAAACGCTCACACGTACCACATCAACTCCATATCAGTCAACAGTGATCATGAGACCTATCTGTCTGCAGACGACCTGCGCATAAACCTCTGGCATCTGGAGATCACCGATCGCAGCTTTAGTATCCTTTTGGTCTTCAAATCCTCATGTCTGTCGCATAGGCGACGGGGAGTTCTCCAATCAGGACATTTGATCTCTGATTTCAAGTCTTGACACTCAGCGAAAGGCATTTGCTGATACTTTGTCCCAGTTTGATACTTTATATAAATCTGTGATGTGAATATGGTAAAATATCAAGCTATGTCTCATCAATATACAAAGCTGATATAAATATTGTTATGGCGTCAAACTCATTCATTAAGGATGCTTATGACATTGAAGCCATATCACTTTCTTCTGATTGTTAATATGCGCCTCCATTTAATTTATATATATATACAGTATATACTAGAGATGCAAATTTGATGCAAATCATTTGTTTCTAAAGATATATATCTCAACACATACAGCTGTAGTTTTGAATAAACACACCCACCATTGCTATGGTAGCATGTTATCTGTTTTGATGTGACGACTTTGTTAGTTTGGCTTGTAAAATATTATAATCTGGTTCTTGTCTGAGTTAGTAATGAAGTACTCCATGGATTAATCTCTTGATCAATATTATAATCAGATGTATACGTCCTACGGCAGGCATTTCTAACTTTTATCTCTTGCAATTTACTATTTAAATACACATTAAGATCTATGATCTGTTTCTCAATCAGAACTGTACATGCTCAAGCATATGTGCATATCCCAGCCTATTGTCTAAAATTAGTTTTGAATGAATTCTCATTTATTATTTTGGTGTTGTCTGCAGCACCAGACTTTAGTTTATCTTCACAAGGTGCTTGTAGAGAGAAACTGTCATGCCGTAGTTCAACGGCATGCCTGATTATAATCTTTAACGTTTATCTACGCTATTTGAAACCGTTGATTTGACACCAGATTAAATTCAAGGAAGATGAAATCCTTTTAGAAATCCTGAGATGGAAATAAAGCTTGGTTGATGGTTCACTGTTGCGCAATACTGACTCTGTTTACTGGTGGTTAATTCACTACATCTCTTTTCCATTGTAGTCCCAAACTTGTGGTATTTCATCTTGATTTCTCAGATTTTCCTCTTAATATTTCCTGTATTCCTCTTCAATCACACTTAATGTAAACAGAAGCATGTTATGTAACTGCATTCAGTGTCCCCAGTGAAACACACGATCACCAAAACAATATGCAGTTACATGAAGCAATGAGTCAGATTTTTGCCTAGAATTACTATTCATTTTTCCTTTTTTTTTAGCTAAGTCATGCCATGCTTTATATTGCCACAAGAGGTCACTAATGAACTAAAAGATGCCAGGATAGTTGTTGTAGTAGACAAAAGTTTGTGTTTGTTTTTTATGCCATCTTGTTTCTTTTTGTCTCGTCCTTCTTTCGAGTAGCTGTCGTTTTGGACCTTGACCTCTGTTTTTCAGATATTGTTGACATAAAGCCAGCTAATATGGAGGAGCTGACAGAAGTGATCACGGCCGCAGAGTTTCACCCCGACCAGTGCAACACTTTTGTTTACAGCAGCAGCAAGGGAACCATCCGCCTGTGTGACATGAGGGCATCAGCACTGTGTGACCAGCATGCCAAAAGTAAGTCGCTTATAACAAATACATGTTTGAGAGAAGGAAAGGAATACACCATATTCCGTTCATCCCAATTTTGTTGTATTTGGATGAGAAATATCTTAATGCTTCACAAGACCCAAAAATTTGTTCAGAGAGCAAAAGTTCTGGATTATTTTTTAGTATGCATTGTAATTAACACCATTCGAACTAAAGTGTTAACTTTTTGCTTGAGTTTTATCATGAATCGACTTCTCTGTTGGATGTACTACATTGAAGAGCTTTAAAGTTTTTGATCTTCATTTGAGATTATAAATATTTGTTTTCGTTGGTATTGTTTTTTTTACTGATGCAACATAGTGAATGAAACTAAAGCTATATATATGGATCAGCTTGTTTCCACTATATAGTTTTTAAATCACTAACAATTATTCGGAAAAGACACACACTTTAGCCCATTTTAAGTTTTTCTCCCAGGATCTTATTTTTTTTAAGTTGTGGCTCTTACAGCATTAAATCAGCAGAATAACATCTTAACATGCATTCTTTTTTCTTTTTTTTTTAATCTGAAGTGTTTGAGGAGCCAGAAGATCCAAACAACCGTTCATTCTTTTCTGAAATCATCTCGTCCATCTCCGATGTCAAGTTTAGCCACAGTGGACGCTACATGATGACGCGAGACTATCTGTCCGTCAAAATTTGGGATCTGAACATGGAAACCCGACCAGTAGAGACATATCAGGTTTGCCGCTGCAAATATTATTTTTATGTTTTGGGTAGAGATCCGTCAATCAGATATTTGTGGCCAGTTTCAGATTTTTGCTTTTTGTAAGAATTTGACCCAACAATATAGATTTTTAGCCATTCAGATTTGTCCGACAATTCTTCTCTGACCCTTCAGGTGTGAGCAATTTATTACTCACACCAGTAGCAACGTCACACAAAGTTTGAGAGAAAAGTCACCTTAAAATGGGGTAACTAACACCAAATGATTAGGTGTAGAGATTTAAATTTGTCTTTAGCATTTTACGTTTAGCATTAGTAAATGTGAACGGTATTTCCATGAGCATTACCTAGAGAACGTAGATCCTTTTATTAATCAATAAAAAGATTGCAATTTTGAATTTCCAGCCTGCTTGTGACAGATCAGGTCTAATAAAACTTAAATCTGGTTAAATCAAACCACTAACAAATTTTTCTGTATTTCTCTACCTGTTAAGAGAACAAAAAACCCACAATGTGCTGTTTTCCCTTTTGCTTCATGTGATTCACTGTTCTATTTTTCCAGGTGCATGAATATCTCAGGAGTAAGTTGTGTTCACTTTATGAGAACGACTGCATTTTTGACAAGTTTGAATGCTGCTGGAATGGCAATGACAGGTTAGTCAATCAACCTGAATCTGTAATTCAGCTGATATTAAAAAAATTATTTTTCATCTCCTGAAATGCAAAATCATTCACAAATAATACCCTTTTTCCCCTTTTCCATGGATTATTATTGAGATCAGAACTAAAACTAGATCCTAAACAGCTCCTCATGATTGTCTGTTTCCACAGCGTTGTGATGACTGGTTCCTACAACAACTTCTTCAGGATGTTTGACAGGGACTACCGACAGGACGTGACCTTCGAGGCGTCACGGGAAAACAGCAAGCCGCGGTCGGTCCTGAAGCCTCGCAAAATAAGCACAGGTGGGAAGCGCAAAAAGGATGAGATCAGTGTAGACAGTCTGGACTTTAACAAGAAGATCCTCCACACTGCCTGGCATCCGCTGGACAACATCATTGCTGTGGCCACCACCAACAATCTGTACATATTCCAAGATAAACTGAACTAAAGTCCATTAACCCACTCAGATCCCAATTTCTTCTTTTGCCCTCTTTTGCTCTCGGATTAAAACAAAATCCGTCTTAGGCCAAGCCCCTAAAACTTGATCAAATCTGTCCTTTTAATTATGTGAGAAGACTTGCTTTGTAAATGGTGCCACACATCCAGCCAGGCCATAAAAAAGCATCATAGTGGGCTGTTAGTTTCTTCCATTAGAAGCACTCCATCCATCGAGCTTCCATTTGTAACTCCACTACATCCCAAACCAAAGGGAAAATCTACATTTTATTGCTTGCTCGTGCCATATTGACATGATTCATTTGTCTGTTATTCCTACTAGTTAACTTTCTGTTATTTTTGGTTTAGTCTTTCTGTCACCAAGTTCATGTTTGTACTGCCCTGATTCATCAATACAAAGCTGTCAAGTCTTTCATTTCCCCAACAAGTATCAAGTTGCCAAGTTCTTTCCCTATGTACTGTATGATTACTGTTAAAGGACTAATTTAGCATTTCATTATGTTTAGCTCATTGTCTAAAAAAAAAAAACTTTGGATAAATGATATCAAAGCTAACAGAGTACAAATATTTCTGATTTGTTTGTTTTTTTTTAAATGTTGACTCAGATGCTTGTTTACATTCATCTCTCTTCTTTAAGAAAATCTCCTGGGTATGATTTTACATTTCTATAACACATTGTATCGAGTGTTTTAGCCATTTGCTTCGATATAGGATACATCCCACAAACAACTTCGATTCCTCCAAGAGCAGTCTGTTAAAGCGGGCTGTCATTCGAGTTTAATGTTCACCACACTCTCATTCAAGCGTGCCCATATCGGTGACAGAGCCATGAGATGTCCTTGAAATTTTTATTCACTCAGGTTATGGGACAGCACTAGAGAAATGGGTGTAAAACCAAAATGTATGACAGGTTTTCTTACAGAAGTGTGTTATATCACTGTAATTCTGCTGTGGTTGGGTTTGTAGTAAATGGAAGTAGGTGAAATGTTCCTTTTCTACATGTGTCAGTTTTGTCATGCTGCTCTCAAACTGTTTGATTTCCATTTCCCCAGGCCAAGCTTCATCTGCCTGTCAAACCATCCTTTTTCATGGCATTGCGTATTGTACAGATAAAGTGTAGAAAGATCAGCAGAGGTGCACTTATCTGGCTGATATGAGCTGAACTGCTGATACAAATGTTATTTGACTTTAGGTTTTTATTTTTTATTTTATTTTTATTTCTTTTTTTATACTTTGAATAGCAGAAAAATGTTGCAGTTTTTTTTTTTGTGATAAATATAACAGTTTTTAATCCAAAAGAAAATTAAGTGCAGCACAGTATGTACTGTTGGTTAATGTATTATTTAGACTGAAAATAATTGGGATTCTGAGTTTGAATTTTGGGAGGCGAGATTCTGTTTTCATCAGTGTTTGACCTGCTAATCGCCACCCGAACTGATCAAGAAAAACATTTTCTGATTCCATCTCTGTTAATCTTAAGTTTCCCATCACTTCCACTTAAGATCAGAAGGGAAAAGGTTTCAGACAGAAAAGCTTTCCATAGAAGTCTGGATACTGCTCTCACTTATTTGATGTGATTCTTTGCCTAACTCTTAGATCTTACCAAATAATGTTTTTGGGAAAAGTATTACAAATATCACTCTACCATAATTTGCCATGGAGGTTTTTTGTTGCATCAAATGATGGCTGATCATGCCAAAGTATCTTGTCTTTATACACAACAAAGATAAAGCTCTCTTGCAGACAAAGTGCCCCTGATCCAGCAGGTCCAGCCTTGCAGTTGTGTGGGCAACCATGCTTAACTCAGGACAAAAACCTGTGTGTTATACATATATATATAAATATATAAGATGATTCCCTGTGCCCCCATTTTTACTCTTGTGTGGCCTGTGGCACCAAAACGCTGTGCTGCTCCCAGCTCACCTTCAGTGTATGTTGTGTTGCAGAAAAATTGTTTATCATCTGCATCTAGATTTTATTTGTAGATTTTTCTATATAAGAAATGTTTTGTACTGTACCTGATAAAAGAAGAAGAAGAATCACTATAGCTGATTTATTTTTGTATAAATTAGGGCAATATCATTACAGTCTAATCACTGTAGTTTCTTTACCTATCTGCCTCAGGCTTACTGTGCAGGGCAGGTCATTAGAAAGTCAGGATTCCCTTTGCTTTTTGCCCGTTATAACAGGTAGACGCATCAAAGGAGTGCATCAGGTATGAAGCGGGGTGCCCAAAGAGAAGTATTTTCAGGTGTCAGTACCTCCTGCCTGATGATGAGCACTATTACTGTACCCTGGCCAACTATGTATTTTTTGTTTTTCAATCTAACTTATGTAGAGGGTTCAGCGTTTTCATTTCATGTGAATCTTACTATTTGGTTTATGTGCCATAGTTTTGCTTGATGAACAATTCCTCTGGTTGTGAAAGACTACATTGAAACGGCATTTTCATCCTCTTTGCGGCTAGCCAGGTCACTTGACTACGTGGAGCGATGATTGTTGATCTATGTGGCACGTGCGGCTCTCTTTTGCAGACTTATTTAAAGAGAATCTGTGAAGCACTTCATGTGCGGCTTGGCGTCGGAGAAGAGGGTCACCAGTTTAAGCTAAAGCTCCATGCGTTGCCTGCTCCAGCTCACGGTCCATGTTGCGTAGAAAACTTGATGGAACTGCGACTGTACGTTTTCTATGAACAGTCAAAATGTCACAAAGAAGGTACAGGTTATCTTTTCCAGTTCACAAACAATACGTTGATGTTTTTATTCGGGCACTGAGCTTCTTTGTCCACTGGATCATATTTGTGAAAGTGAATGTCACTCTGTTCTCAGTATGATTAACAACTAATGTTGAGTTCCAGTCTCTCAGGGTTCTGGGTTGTGTCTTTTGATAACAAGATAAGTTTCTAGTATTTTTATTTTGTGCAACTTTCTTTTGTTTTTGTAATGCAAACTTTGTATTTTGCCTGTTTTTTCTTTCTGGATAAATGAATCTTTTCTATTTCAACTTCTTTCTTCCATTTATTGAGCGAATCTCCATCTTGTTTTAAAATAGAAAATAAGCGATATAACATTCTTGTGCATAATAATGCATCAAGAAACTGCTTACCAATAGAAACTGGTATTAATCCGAGCAATTAATAAAAACCCTTTCATCATTCTCCCTACGTTGTCTTAATACAAGCTGTCCTTCGAGGCTCTAATGAAAACAACAAAGATGTTCACAATAACCCTGTTGCCTTTCTTTTAGAGCATTACCAATAAATAAGATAATAATCAGTTACACTTGTGAAACCTTCTGGTTCACCCAGACTGCTCAGGGGAATCTTCTGCTGCTCTGTCCCAAACCTTGCACCTTCAAGAAAATGGGATTATCAGAACTGAAACAAAAACTTCTATTTTGCTGTAAATCACCTTTTTGTTTCTTTCTCTCCACAGATGGCTTTGATGCACAACCCCAGGTTATTAAGTAGAGTTTCCCAGTGTGCACATTGATTGTGCATTTCATTTTCTAGAGTCGAGTTAAACGATTTTGTCCACTTGAAGGAGCATTAAAACATGTCTGATGTATCACAAGAATGGTAAAACAAAACACACGTCGTTTCTTTTCTGTGAATTTCATTATTTTTTGTGTGCGTTTTATTTCAAGGGGATGAAGAGTTTTGGAGATCTGTTTGGGAATAACTACGTATTGTTCACTGTACAGAGTTGTTTGTCAAATGAAATAAGGTACAGTATAGATAACATGTAATAAGGAATTTCACATTTGAATAATTAAATTACTGTGCTACTTTATTATTACTGTTTGAGTTTTTTTGGGAGGGGAACTGAGTGTTTCATACTTTTATCTCCATTACAATAATATTTGTGATTAACTTAATAGGAGTATTGCACATGTAGGAATTTACATTTTTGCCCATTCATCCCATCAGCTTTCAAGCCATAATGGAAGCTAAACATGTTTTGTTTTCTAAGGTTAGCTTGAATGTAACTTAATTCATCTTCCAATTAACTCTGATCAGCCTCCCTAGCTGACGATGGGGAAAAAGCATCCCCATCTGTGATGCTGTAAGCCATCCGCCGCTGTCAATAATCAAACTGCTCCTACTCATCAGACTGCAACATCTAAATTACAAATACATTTTGAAAGCACTCAAAATTAACCTTTCCATACAAGCACTTTGTAATCCACACAGTTACCTCGCACGGCGGTGATACATTTTACGTTTGTGTGCATTCTTTAACAGATTACATTTCTACTTTCTAGTAAACAATTTTTAAAAAAATGTTCACTGATCCCGAGACTGTCGTTGAATTCTCGAAGCTGCGCCTGCGCAGACCCTAGTTAAGCGTCAGAACTATAGTCAACAAACATGTCTACCGCTCCTGCTCCTCAAAACAATAACGAAGATCCCGGACTGCAAGGTAGGTCGTCATTGTACATGGCACGTCTTCCTTCATAAAATAAAATTATTCGTATCTTCCTTACTAATGCGTGAGAATATAGTTACAAAGGTCTAACGGTAAAAGTTAGATCGGGGATAGGATTTCCTTGTCTTCGCGTTGGGATGGAGAGCATATTCTGTACGTCACAACAAATCAGCCAATCGTAGCACGGTACACCGTTGGTTGACACCGCAGCAGCCAATCGTTGCTAGAGGTCTGGGTGGGTTTAGCTTTAGCCAAAAAATGAAAACAAGTTTGGTACAAAAGGCGAATTTAATTGTAACGTTTGTTCCCTTTAAGATATTTTTTGTTTAAAATGTGCACAGATGTATCGCAGATATTTAAACTCATTATGTAAAACTCCGTACTTTCAAAATGCAGTTATCTTGCAGCATAAAATGTAAAAAAAAAAAAAGTGAGGTCGCATTTTTGCTTGAAGGTAAACAAATAACACGCATGTAAATATGAAACTTGCTGTTTAGCCTTGAGTGGAGGCTTATTAATGGGTCGGGGTATTAGGACTCGCTTTGTGTGTCAGAAGGCAGCTGGAGCAGCGACACGACTCTGCAGGTTGGCTCCCGCTGCTCGCCACAGTTATGTAAGACCCCAGAGGAGCAGTGATGTCAAATTGGTCAGAAGATGTGACGTCGAGTCAGCTTTAGTTCATCCTCAGACCTATAATTTCCAACTAGCTCAAAACAGGACAGAGGTGTCTCATGCCATCACAAGGTTTTACATGCCGTACTCAGACAAGCTGATTACATGACTCTGCTTGTGGGGCAGTGGCACACAGACCTTCCATGCTGCCACGGTTTCTGGTCACCGGATGCACCATGGTTGAAACAGTATTTTTAATGTGCGTTTGTATAAATCAGGAAATCAACAAACAGTTGGGTGTTTTTCCTCATAAAGCAAAAACTCCTAGGGTTCATTATAAAAAGAGTGACACAATCCAAGTGTTTGAGTTTAGTTAACGGTAAATATAAACTCAAAAGTTCACAAATTTAAAATACTGCATGAGACCAATTCTGAAAAAAAGTATCTTTAATAAAAAAAAAAATACTGGCTTGTTGAAAAGTATTTCAGTGTAGTGTATGCACTCAATACTTTGTTAAGGGCTCCTCTGTGGTTGTGCTGATGTGCCATTTCATGTCTTCCACTTGACAATACTTTGCAAATTATCTAGAAGGTTTGATTCAGGAAAGTTTACTGCCCTATTAAGTACAGTGATACTATGTATTAAACCATTTTTTTGGTACTTTAGGCAGTGTGGGCTGATGTCAAGTTCAGATGGAAAATGGAAATCCGCATCCCCATAAAGTTTGTCAATAGAGGGAAGCATAAAGTGCTGCAAAAACTTTATGACTTTGCTGACCTTGTACTTGATAATGCATATTGGCTGCTTCTTGAGCATCCATGCACAGACGTTTTCAGGGCAGAGACTGTAACTGTTGCATTGTGGTACTTCTAAACCAGAGATAATATCAGAAGTATAGTACCTGCTAAGGAGAGAAAGCACTGGATTGTTGCCCAGTGATTCAAGGTTCTCTTTTCAGATAAAAGTAAGTCTTGCATTTTATGTGGAAATCAAGGGTAAAAAGTGAAGAGGCACAGAATCCAAGATCCAGTGATAAAGTTTCCACAGTCAGGGATGATTCAGGGATCCATGGTGTTTGCAGTGGTGCTTGCGCACCTTTTTCTGTGCTATATTCAGTTTTCCTTTTAAATGCTCGAATACAGCACTCGGCGAACAACCAGCTACTTTGACAATGACATTTTCTAGCTTGTCCTGCTGGAGAACTGTCAAGTCAGCAGTCTTCCTCGTGATTGCGTAAACCACAACAACATTTCTGTACAAAAAAGTTTTTTTTAAATTGTTGGTCCTATGCTACATTCTAATTTTATGAGAAACTGAGTGTTGAGTTTTAACCATTGTCATTGAATTTAACAAAATAAAATATTTGAAATATAGCACACAATTTGTTTTAAACTTTTTAAATCCTTATTATCATTATCAAATGTAACTTTTTGATGATGTTCCAATTTGTTGTAGATGCACCTATAGGTCAACAATTTGTCATGTGAAAGATGACTGTAGTGTTAACTGTGCTGTTGACTGGGTTGCATCTACACACATTAAACCTATTGTTCCTTAATTTTGGTGTGTTTATCGTTGTGTTGCAAAGGCTCCTGGGTAGAGCTGGAGCTGAATGGTAATACAGGGGCAGAGAGTAGGCAGACCAGCCAGCTGACACCACCTGATGAAGACCAAATCAATGCAAATGCAGGCATGAGTCAAAGTCTCCACTCTTTAGAAGAGGGTGAAAGTGACGAAACCCTGATTGGAGGACTGGAGCATGTGCCATCGTCATCTTCTATCCACAACGGAGACATGGAAAAAATACTTCTGGATGCCCAGCATGAGTCCAGCCCAAGTAATTCATCCTGTGAGAGGTAGGCCACTCATTTTCTTTACTATTTTCAGTAAAACTTAAGTATTGATTTTAAAAAATATATATACTGTTGCCAACACACTCACAGTCCTCACAGACCACCAGGTTCCGGACAGGATGATGGCCAGATAACATTTGATGTGGAGATGTCCTGTCCAAGAGGCAGTCAGGTAGGGGTACCAAGAGTACCTGGCAAAAGTACTGACAACTGTGGAACTTTTTTAATGAGTTTTGTAACATCAAACCACATATTTGCATTAACTGGTGTCACACTGTATATGTAGTCATGCTGTTTATGTGGTTGCACTCCACCGGATTGTTGACACGGAGTGGAGGGCTGGGGAGGGGCTTTATTGCAAATGAGAGTCACCGACTTGAATCTAACTCAAAATCTAACATGCCACGGTTTGCTTGATGCTAAGTATAAGCTACATAGTTCAAAAGATATGCAGCTGTAATTCTAGCAAAAGGTAAGGTGGTTCTGCAAAGTAACTCAGGATAGATGAATACAAATGCAAGCCAAACTTTTAAAATGATACGTTGAACAGAGACTCTGCTAAAGCTTTTTGGGGGAGGATTTCTTTCCACATCTTTTTCCCTTTATATTTCCAGTCAGAGGACGATACTGCAGACATGGACAGAGAGGATGACATCTTGATGAACAAAGAAGTTGATTGGGTGGCCAATTGGTCTAGTAGGCCTGAAAACATCCCCCCAAAGTTAGTATGCTGGCAGGCTCAGACTCAGCTGCCCATCGGCATCTTTTCCTCAGTGGTCTCAGAAACAACGTTAACTGGTTGTGTGATTGTTCTTCTCAGGGAGTTCCACTTCAGACATCCCCGACGTTCAGTGTCTTTGAGTATGCGGAAGAGTGGCGTCATGAAGAAAGGTGGCATCTTCTCTACTGAATTCCTAAAAGTTTTCATTCCTTCCCTGCTCATCTCACACATGCTGGCTCTTGGCCTTGGGTAAGATGGGACATCTGTTAGTAGTATTAAAATATTGCGGGGCTTTTCTTTGTGAAAAGATTGCTTTTCTTGTTTAGTTAATACTTTCTCAAAAATCATATTCTTATGCATGGATGTAGGAATTACTAACAGGACAACAATGCAAATTCTATGTCTATCTTCACAAAGAGGGACTAGAGAAGGAAAATTACTTAAAATAACATTTAAATCAGATATGGAAGGTACCTTGTATGAATAACGTTACTTATCTTTGTTTTAATTATTTGCCCTGTATTTTCTCATTTTTAATAAAAAAAATGTTGTTGTATTTCACATGTTTGATGATTTTATTTTAGGGTGTACATTGGGAAAAGAGTTGCCACAGCCGCCACCAGCTCCTACTGAGCAGAAGATGAAGCAGTGCCTGGGTGTTCTCCTGTCTCCAAGCCTCCCAAACGCCTCCTGAAGTCAAGCTCTCACTGTGTGCATCTGACCTACACCCACGTCTTTCTCTTCCAATCTGCATTAACTCGTGTCACACTGTAGATGTAGTCATGCTGATTATGTGGTTGCACTCCAACGGATTGTTGACACTGAGTGAGGGGAGGGAGAGAGGGGGCCTTATCGTATATGCGAGTCACCGACTTGAATCTAACTCAAAATCTAACTTGCCACGGATCTTATGTCAGGTGGCATCAAGTTGAAGTTTTCTTTTGTGTCTTGATATTGAACATATCAATTCTGGTATTTCTGCTGAGCTACAGGTTTTCTTTTAGGTGAAAAGCAGAAAGGAAGACATATGTTATTTATGCCATAACTGCTTTATGAACTAATTGACTTTGGGGAACCAGAGAGACTTTGATAGCTTGAAAGTTTATGACTTTAAGGCCAACTTCACACCAGATTAAAGCCACCCTACAATCCCCAGGCGTTTTAGGGTCATTTGAATGTCGGTGGATCGCGGCAAAGATGGAAAACCTCATTTTAATGTGTTCCTACTAGTTAGAACGTAGGTTTTCCTGCTGGGTTGTTATCCAGTACTATTGCCTTGTGCTTCATATGATCTAGGATTCCTCTTTACAGTCTGCAGAATTTGGAGGTTTCTGATGAATGTTCTGGTTGATATTTAATGTTGGGATGTCGTCTTTGTCTATTGTGAACAGGGCCTTACTTTCAAGGTGCAGTGAACTGCTGTTCAGAGCTGAATGCTGCAGCACTGCTTTTTTTTTAAAAAAATTCGCACAATTTTGAGGATGGTATTCATAACATGTTGTTCCCCAGAGGGTTTCTATATAAACTTTGTTGAGTTGCCAAGCATAAACATTATCCTATTATCTTGCCCCAAAGAGTTGGCATGCTTTATTATAGTGGCATCTAGAGTGGAAGATAATATACCAGGCCAAAAGCTACTTTTATGTATTTTTTTTTCTGACATATTCCCTTTTTTTAACATATAGGAGCAGTAGCAAAGTGCCAAAACATTTACCTTTCACCACTGTACATTGGTGGCCTGTCCTATGCGTTCTGATTTGTTTCTTTTGTTTTCTTATATGTTTATATATTTAATTATGTACTTGTGAAGATTAATTTAAGCTGTGACCTTCCCCATGCTATGTACACGTCTCAACATTGTATAACTTGTTTATACATTGATTATTCATGCATATTATAGTATATCTTATGCATTGTGGCAATGTGAGTATTGTGTTTTTGCTCAGTTGCTAGGGCTTTAGCTGCATAAATCACCACCACAGAGGAAGATATTTTCTGGGGCCTATTTCAGAAATGTTATCTAAGTTTAATCTTGGTTTCACTGTACAATAATTTCACCTAATATATATGATATTATGTACAGTGTCTGTGGACCATCTAAAGATGATATAGAAATCGTTCATTAAGGATAACGTATGCATTTCTGTATGTTGATGCTCATTGCATGGCTCCTCTGTTGACGGATTATAACCATATAAAAATATAAACTACAATGTACAAAATTGTCCAATTTGGTTTCAGTTCTAAGCTGTGATGTGTGATTTGGGTTGCCAGCTTATAAACTGCAAAGTTGGTCCTAACAGATCTATGTACAGTATGTCTGTGTGGCATGAAGAGCATTTTGGAATTTAAATATGATTCATACAGTAATCATAAATTAATATTTAATGAATATTACAAATGGGAAAGCTGGAGGTTTCTCAATAATCCCGAATCTCAAAATGCAATATGGTTGCTACCTACAGCCTGTGTGGACCTGGGCTGTATGATATATAAGCAATAAAACAGCTATGTTCTATATAGATTTTTATAATTGCAATGACAACCTAACATGACTCATTTTGTCATGTAATGAACAGGAGGATAATTTTTCTAACAGTTTACTTTCCTTTTTATCTAAGAGCACACACTGCACAGCATGCTGTCATGGTTAGATCCAGAGATTGCAAAAGCAAAAATTCAAAGAAAAAATAGTGATTAAGATTTTAAAAAAATACTTGAGAGTGTGGCATCTTGGAAGAAAAGTACACAGGAACTAGATATAGCTTGAAACCCAGCTTACTTAAGCAAGCAAGACAGAAAGCAAACCACACAAGCACACATTTAGACGTGAGCATTTTAGAGAGACCATTTACATTAACGCGCATGTTTTTGGACTTGGTAAGAAAGCATGATTGACTGGAGAACATTCAGATATGCAAGAACATGCAAACTCTATGCAGAAAGACTGCAGATTGGACCCAGAACCTACTTGTTGCACAGCAAGAGAGTTGTACCAGGCTGTTGATAGAGATAATGCCAGAAACACAACTGCAATCCTTTCTTATGCTTCTCTTTTTGTTTATTAGCCGTTGGAGCAAGACAAAGGGAGACAGCAAGACAAGAGTAGAAGTGACGCAGACCTATGCTATTGTCCAGAATTTCTTAAACTTTACTTTGTCACATTTTAGTAGTTTACATTGCTTGTCATATTTACTGTTTATGCTGGTATTACATATTTTTCTGCTCCTGTCTGACAGATGAAATAATCCTATTTCCTTTTAAACCATATGAAAACAGAGAAATGACATAAAAAGAAAAACAAAATTAAAAGTGTTTACAATACTATGAAGATTTTCAAACTTAATTCAATCCAACAACCAAGAGTAAATTAGTTAAAATACTAACTTGGGAAACACACTGAATTGAAAACCATGTCAGAAATGTAAATCATGGGATTTACATAATTTACATGATTCATCTTTGCTGTTGCTAACTGGTTTTGTCCCATATTACCTACTTGTCAGTTAGTTTATTTTTACTAATTGAGTTCTGAGCCCATTGAGAAGTAATTATGCTTGTACATGACACCCACTGAAAGGGCTAGATTCGCTCACACATTCTTTTGGATAAATTAATCACTGTCAGATGTTTTAGTAGGATTGATGCCATTTGTATTTCAACCTAAATGTTGTCATGGGAACGGCAACATGGATCCGGATCATGGACCAGTGAGATGTTCAGGGCGGGGCAGTGCGCATGCTCCGTCCCTCTTTGTGGCCCTTGTCTTTTTGGTGGCTTTATGGTCTACAGAAACCTGGTCTAGCCGTAAATATACAGATTCTCCGCTGTTAGGCAAAGGCTAATCTCAATTTGCAGCACTATCCTGGCTACCCAACGCACATTTAGCTGGCTATCGTTATAAATAGTCCGGGACACACAGTGTTGAGCCGGGGCGTCGACTGGCCGAGAGGCAGAGCATCCATTCATCCTTTTTTTTATAGGCAACTAGCGTCGTTAGCCTCAACTAAAACCAAGGGGGCAGCGGTGTTGGGGGGAATTTCAACATGTCCGGCTACCAAGGAAAGAAGAACATCCCCAAAATTACAGTGAGTGATATGTGTCTGTTTTATTTATCTGTCTCTTTTACGTGCGGCGTGGATAAGAATCAGCTGGAAGCTAGCTGTTAGCTGCTGCGACCGTTCATTTACATTGGCGCTGTCTTCAGCAGAAGCAGCAGCTGTGCTACAGCTCCTCATCAGCTCCAGGTCAGGGATGTACAATAACAATAATTCACTGGATTCGTCACTTGAAGCTACCTCTATTATAAATCAGCCTGTGTGTGTAAGGGAAGGTGTCCCTTATTCCCAGCCTCCTCATCATCAGCAGCTTCCTCCTCAACCTCTGGTGTAGTTACCAGGTTAAAAAACCAGATTCCTTCACAGCTATCATTTCATCTGTCATTCTTCATCTTCTTTCTATTTATGCTAAACTGTCAACATTTAGCCTTCTTAATGTAAGATTTAACATTTTTTTCTTCATCCTTAACATCAGGTGAATGGGGTTCCACTGTATTTAATTGTAAGAGAACTAACCCCCCCTCGTAAAGTAGGTCAGCAGAAAGCATCTCTGCAGACGCCATGTCTTCATTATGTAGCTGTCACAGTCAAAGCGCTGGGACTCCTGGAGATCAGCGGACTACTGGCCAGACTTTTCTGCAAAATCAGTCAAACTTCAGATGCCTGTCGCATGCAGAACATGCCTGTGGTTGTCATCTCAAGCAGCAGGAGACAGCAGATCAGAGGTCTACTGATTGTGGCAATGTTTCCCTTCATGTTTTTTATTTTACTTTATTATACTTGCAAGTTTGGGTTCCTTCTTTTAAAGGTTTTGACTTGAATCAGTTTGTGAAGTACACCAGGTCAGATGTCATTTTCACTGACTGTTTTGAACCAAGTTGTTTCAGAAAAAAACTACATGGCCTGTTCCATTTAAATGAGTTTTAAAATATGTAAGATCTCAATGTAAGCTAAAGTTTTTTGTGTTCAGAATGCTTGCAGTGTCACTGTACTGTCAAATCACGAATGCAAGGCAATACAAACAGAATGCTTGTAAAATCTACTCATTTCAAGTTCTGCAGACAATCAGAAGCGTTTGCTTTAGCTTCACCACCCACAGCAGTATTGATCATGGGTTGGTAGCTATCGGAGACAATCACAGAAGGTTGAACACCTTGTTTAAATGCCACATGAGTGCCTCGGAATCGATTTAATTATTTTAAAGGTTACTCGTCTGCCATAGTGTTTACTAATGGTACTTGATCAGCTGTATTCTGGTGCCTCTTGTGATGTCATCAACCTAAACGCATCCGAAGCAGTTACTAGTTTTATTTACATTTTCAAATCTTAATGTTTTGTGAAATCTCGCTGTGGCAGTTTATAGTTTGTTACCCAGCTGTGTTTTTCAGCAACACTGGATAGTAGCTTTAATTTGCTCAGCTCATTGAGGTAGTTTGAAGACATCTTCAGGTCAGCTGAGGGTTGTAAGCAAACAGGAAAATCCCAGACCAAGTCTGAAGACAACAACTATACTCTGTGTTAGAGCATCAGGCCTTCAGGGTCTGGTGTCAGGACAAAGGGAAGAACGAAACACCAAGTTTAGACCGTAGCAGTCTTTATCTTTCATAGCAACTATTATTTTTTAGTTAAAATTAAAGACAATACCCATTACTCAATTTTCTGCCAAATCATTTTTTTTTTCTAATGGTACATAAAAAGATTCTTCCACAGATACAGTTTTGAAACAAAAAATAATAATAATTACACAATTTCCCCTAATCCCTTAAGTTTTTCTTTTTTATAAAACAAAAAGTGCTGGTTGTTGGATGTACAGGTCAGAAATTGTGGGAATTATTAGTTTTGATGCATTCAGTGCACTGGGAGGAAAGCAGATTTTTTTGGTATTTAACCTGCCAATTAAGAGGTAATTATCCATTTCTGATCTCTGGTAGATTGATTGGTGCAGTCTTCTAATTTGATGTGCTAATAATAACACTATATGCATCAGGTAGTAATGAAGCTCCCTGCTTTTTAAGTCATTCATTTGTAATCATCAGGTTTTTTTCTGTCATGTTAGGTTTCCTTATCCATCTCAACTTGATAAACTCTGGTTTAAAGTAAGGTTGAAAATGTAGCAGTTTTTGCTCAAATTAAAATCACAGGCTGTTGTCATAATAAGCTGCTCAGTTTATAGCTGTAAATCTATGGAGAGTTTGAATGTACCATCTTTAATCTTTAGTTTTAAATGTGAAACTTTGTGTTTCTAATGCTGACCACTTAGTCCAAAACATTAAAGTTGTATAACCCAAATCCCGACAATACATCTGTGGTTTCTATACCTAATGCATCTGTATTCCTCATGGCTACAGCCTTGAAAAACCAAACATTTCCTGCTGTGAGCCCTGGAGACTACATATACCGCCTTCATTAGGTTTAAATGCCTCCTTCAGAGGGTCCAGAAAGCCTGTAGAAGAAGTAGGGCAGCATGCTGCGTTTTTCTTTCATCTCATTCAGTTGGAGCTAATTGTGGCATGTAGGAGACTCTGCTCTTACTTCATGGTTTTGATCAAAGATTTCTCCTCCTTTGTATAATGAGGTAGGACTGATGTCTCCTGCAGAGTAATGTTGAATAGTTTGTTTTCAGAATTAATGGTGTAAAGGATAAATTATAGTTTACTGACTTGATGGTTTTCCAACACAATCATGGATGTTCGCTATACCACGAGGTCGGGCTGGCTGGACGATGTGGCTGAAAAACCTATCATGATAAAAGCATTTCATATCAGTCGAAATCTATAATTGTTGATGTTGATAGTTATTGATTTGTTTTTGTTTTAAATATCAGAACTGCTTCCAAACTGCTGGCGTGACCTTTCTTGTTTTATCCACAGTTTTTATTCCTCATTGTTTTTTTTATCTTTAACATTAAGCAGCTATGACTCACGGTAGCGAAACCTTAAACTGCTGCTGCAAATAGGTTGTTGCTAAGTAACCAAAGAGCGAGTGAGTTAGTTGAAGCCACCAGTGATGAGGCAGAGAAAAGGCTCTAGCCTTTTCTCTGCCTACATCTCCCAGAATGCTGTGCAGTTGTGGATCAGAATTGAGTGAACATTCTATGTATTGAATATTCTTTCAGACGTATTGGCTATTAACATTGATCACGTTTCTATCGCAATATACAGTATATTGTTATTGATTTATTGTCTAACTCTAAAAGGAGCTTAAACAACAGAAGACCATCACTGAAGCTAGCAGTGTTTATACTGCTTATCAAAGCATATTGACAGAATGTTTAATGGAAGGAAGAATGCTTGGTTGAAAAAGGTCATTCCTATGAGTGCTTGAAGTCCTTGAAAATGCTTGAATTTTATTTTTAAGTATGCAAGGGCTTCAAGCGCTTGAATATGTATTTGTTCACTGGTTTATCAGGTCCAAAGTCAAATATATTATTAGATGTTTTGGGTTCTTAGAGAGAATGTTTGATTTACAGACAAATCTTGTTTCAGAGTGACCGTCTCCTCATCAAGGGAGCAAAGATAGTGAACGATGATCAGTCCTTCTTGGCTGATATCTACATGGAAGATGGAGTCATTAAGTAAGTTGTGCTTTGGGGTTACCATTAACCCAAGTGTGAGCTTATTACAGGGATTCAAGTTCCCGCTGTTCTTTGTTTTGCGGTTTCCTTCAGGCAAATTGGAGACAACCTCATTGTCCCGGGTGGAGTCAAGATCATAGAAGCCCATGGCAGAATGGTGATGCCGGGGGGCATTGATGTGCACACCCGCTTCCAGATGCCCGACCGAGGCATGGTGGCGGCGGACGACTTCTACCAGGGCACCCGAGCGGCTCTGGCTGGCGGCACAACCATGATCAGTTACGTGCGGACGTCCATGCTGCCGAGCGCATGATTTCCTTTAGATGCTTGTTGTTGTTCCACAGGCAAAAAACTAACATGTTTTTCTGTTTGGTACCACGTTAGTCGACCATGTGGTACCGGAGCCCGGTGTCAGCCTGGTCACTGCTTTCAAACAGTGGAGAGAGTGGGCTGACAGCAAGTCCTGCTGTGACTACTCTCTGCATGTGGACATCACTGAGTGGAATAACAGCACCCAGGAGGAGATGGAGACGCTAGTGAAGGATCATGGTATGTAGGACACACTGATTGCTTTCTTTCAAACATCTACTGCTCCTCTGACTGTGGTCAACCCTTTAAACGATCACCCTAAACTGAATGTTGCTTGTTTCTTTTATTTTATCTTAGTTTCTTTTTCAGTTTGCTCTCAGTTTTCCCTCCTTTGCCCTCTTTTCCACCTTTTGGCTGTTTTCTCTCATAAAGCTTTCTATCTTCAGGTGTCAACTCTTTCCTGGTCTATTTGGCCTATAAGGATGTTTTCCAGCTTTCTGACTCTCAGGTATGCTTTGATTGTGGCCCACCTCAGAGGGATCTCTGCTGACCTTTCTGTAGCAGCATTTCACTTCAAAGGTCGCTTGTAGGTTAGGGTGTAGGTGACGCCTCTCGGTTAACTGATGCACATCTTGTTCTTGCAGATCTATGAGGTGTTCAGTGTCGTCAGAGACCTTGGAGCCATTGCTCAGGTTCACGCCGAGAATGGAGACATTGTTGCAGAGGTAAGACGACTACGGTGTCCTGCAGCAGTGTCGGTACTCTGTGAATTGTCTCACATTTTGCCTTCTTGCAGCCACAAACTTTAATATATTTTATTAGGATTTTATGTAAAAGGAAAAGAGCAGCAACATTTTACAAATATTAATGTGAGAAGCTGCATATAGGGGTGAATCGTTCAATCTGCACCGATTTCTTTAATTCTGAGTAATCAACCGATACTTACCTGTGAAACTAATCATGTCTTCCTCAACCAAGGTCTGAAAATAAGCCACTATCGCAGTTTTCTCTGCTGTAATAGAGGGCTCACTGTCAGACCCGCCCACCAGGTCATGTCTGCATGTTTGAGTGAACAATAGTCACCCCACTGCTTCCAACTTAGCAACTTTTCAGACCGCTCTTGCATCTTTCTTTTTTTTTAAAAGCGACTAGAGACAAATCTAGATACGTTTTTCTGTATTATTGGAGATTTTGGCAGCAGTTCCAGTTATAAAATAATATATGTCAGCCAAAATAGTAATCAGCTAGTTAGACTTTCAGACCGGTGACCAGCCAGAAAACTGCAACCGGTTCACCTCTAGTTGCATAGAGTTGTATTCAGCCTCCTTTGCTTTAATACCCCTAAATAAAATCTTGTGCAACCAGCTCAAGCATTCACCCAACTACTAAGCACAGGTAACCTAAATGTTCTTTAATCCCAGCTGTTCTCTGAATACGAACATCTCCACAGTGACCCATGGTATTGAAAGTCTCATGATGTTGGACAGGCAAGCAGGTCAAATCAGATAAAACGATGGATGAAGCTCAATCCTGGAAGAAATCTTGTAAAAAGCTGCAAAAAAGACAAAAATAGTTGAATGACAAAAATCCATTAAAGAATCTGTGACTTGAAAATGAATCTTCAGAGTCACTCCAAGTGAGCTTGAGCTGTTTTCACACTAGAATGGCCAAAAATGTCGCACTCTACATCTACAAAGCTTCTCTAAACTCTTACCCAGCAGTAAAAAGTGGCTCTATAAAGGATGTATTGAATACAAATGGATCAATTTCTGATTTTTTTATTTATTTATTTGTAAAGCAAAACTGAAAAATATATATATTGACATTTTTGCCAAAATCAAAAAAAAAAAACCCAATAAGACATATAAAGTCTTGTCTCTGCTACATTAACTCGTTTCTTTTTCTAACTGCCTCGCTCGGGTGTTTCAGGAGCAGAAACGCATATTAGAGCTGGGGATCGCCGGTCCTGAAGGCCACGTACTGAGCCGTCCAGAGGAGGTACGACTGCTCATTGTACTGCTGGAGGATAAAAGCAGCAAACGCTCTAAATTCAGAACACAAGACCCATGTGTGTGACCTCTGCGTGCGCCTGTCATTACCCACAGGTGGAGGCCGAGGCCGTTAACCGCTCGGTCACCATAGCCAATCAGACCAACTGCCCCCTGTACATCACCAAGGTGATGAGCAAGAGCGCGGCCGATGTTATTGCTCTCGCTCGGAAAAAGGGTAAAAAAAAAAAAAAGAGGAGAGGAGAAACTTTCTCTCTGATTTCGATCCTTTTTTCTTTGCACTGACGTCAACCTGTCTGGTCCTGCAGGTGCTGTGGTTTACGGAGAGCCCATATCTGCCAGCTTGGGCACAGATGGCACTCATTACTGGAGTAAGAACTGGGCCAAGGCAGCAGCCTTTGTCACCTCGCCGCCGCTCAGCCCCGATCCCACCACCCCCGACTACCTCAACTCTCTGCTGTCATGGTAGGCACGAAGAGCCAGGACCTAAAAAAAGAAAGCTGGAGCTCAGCGGCACGACGTGCAGAACTCCACCTCGCTTTCACTCACAATTTCTTTATTTAACCAAATTGTTAATGATGCAACCTTTGTGGACTTGTAATTCATTGATAATTAGAGCTATTTTTCCAAGTGTTATACCTCAAAAATTAGGCATATCTTTCTTGCAACATGAGGCAAATAGATTGTGTTTTGGTTTCTGTATATGTTTCCAGTGGGGACCTGCAGGTAACTGGTAGTGCTCACTGCACTTTCCATACATCCCAGCGTGCAGTAGGCAAAGATAACTTCACCATGATTCCAGAAGGCACCAACGGCACCGAGGAGAGGATGTCTCTTGTCTGGGACAAATGTGTGGTAAGGGGGATCTTATCTTATAGCACCGTAGAACTAGAAAATCAGTCCTTTAAAACATCTGCTGTCACCGTGTTTGCTTTACTCGCCCTGTGTTTAAAAGGTGACTGGAAAGATGGATGAGAACCAGTTTGTGGCAGTAACCAGCACAAACGCAGCCAAGATCTTCAACCTGTACCCCCGCAAAGGTCGCATCGACGTGGGTTCGGATGCTGACCTCGTGCTGTGGGACCCAGATCTGACAAAGATCATCTCGGCCAAGAGCCACAACCTGGTCTGACTCTTAACTAGCCTGTCGTTTTTTTTTCCTCCTGCTCTTTCTTTGTTTCCTACCTGTTGCATTGCCTTGTAAGGCAGCTAGTTGCTAATCACACCTCTTCATGTCACAGGCTGTAGAGTACAACATCTTTGAGGGGACAGAAGTGCGTGGGGGTCCTCTGGTTGTCATCAGCCAGGGTAAGATTGTGTTGGAGGAGGGCACGCTCCACACCACGGAGGGCTGCGGGCGCTACGTCTGCCGCAAACCTTTCTCTGACCACGTGTACAAAAGGATAAAGGCCCGCAGCAGGGTGGGTTTTTATTTAAGCACGCAAGCACCTCTGTACAATCACTCTGCTCATGCTGTAGAGAAAGTTCTGTCAGTATTCCCAAACATTGAATGTTATTTCAATTTGAGGCTTTTGACTGATATTTTCGTGATACCTTAGCAAGTTGCACAGAAACCAAATGTTTTATGTAGCAATCAACAAGTTTTCGGCTTAATTCTTGATGGATATTTTTCTACTCTATCAGAATTGGTAGAGCTTGTCAAAGCAAGGCTGGTTCAGATGTACGTTGTGGATCAATGGCCTGAAAAACATCGTGTTTTAAGTTCACGGCTGCAGCTTGCGATTGTTTGAGTAATTGATTATTCTATTCATTAATCGATTAATCTAATAAAGAATTTTCACATTCCGTAGATTTTGTATTTAAACACTGGCTTATTTTATGTAATATTAAAGTTGTATGCAAAATGCATGCATTTTGCAACAATAAAAAAATAATAAAAGGGATTAAAATGCAACAATTTAATCCCTTTTTTAAAAGAAAAAATAAACATTTTATGGCCTAAAATGCAGTAACGGCATTCCTTCAGCATACACTTAATTATTTTTGCAAAGGATGCATATTTATAGAAATTTATAAAGGTTTTTCATCTTATAAGCAATACATATGTGTTTATTGTGCAGTTTTTGCATAATTGCTGCTCTAATTGTGTTTTTTCTTTCAGCGAGTTGTATTTTTTTTAGTCTGTACTGTTTAGTTAACAATCAATCTATGTTAAATTAGCTGACATTATTTCAGTAATCAATTAATCATTTATTTAAGTTTTTTTTAAAGTTTCAATCATCTGGTTGTTGATTTGATGCAAAGTTAAACACTTTATAAGTAGTCCTTGTTTATATTCAATATTTGTGCAATGATGGGGGAATGGACCCTCAGCATGATGCTGATTCTTCGCAATACATTCCAACATGTGCACCCAAATCTTGTTCTTAGTTGTTTGTGACATAATTAGTCCCTGGGATGAAGAACATTTCAAATGCATTATTTAAAGCCCCAAATTGAGGACATTTCTGCCACAGTGGAGTGTTAGCTGTAGACCATTTTCTCTGACGAAGTTACCCATCTTGTTTAGCTCACAGAGCTGCGAGGTGTCCCCAGGGGCCAGTACGACGGGCCAGTGTGTGAGGTGACCGTGACTCCGAAGGTGATGTCCACGGTTTCTTCGATGAAGACCTCCCCTGCCAAGCAGCAGCAGCAGCAGCAGCAACAGCAGTACACTCATCAGCCAGTCCGTAACCTCCACCAGTCTGGCTTCAGCCTGTCCGGTCAGTCGATGAATGAATACAGTTGCTCTTTGAATCTCATGCAAGTTAATCTGAAATCTTCCCATCAACTTCATGCTCGCTTTACCTTTAAGGCGCCCAGATAGATGACAACGTTCCACGTCGTACCACTCAACGCATTGTGGCGCCCCCTGGTGGAAAAGCAAACATCACCAGCCTCGGCTAGGCTCCTCAGTTGAGCCGCAGGAGGATCATGGGACCAGATGCCACGAGTAACCACATCTCATCAGATCTCTCTTCACTTCTGGCTCCCCTGCACCCTTTCTATCCATTTTTACTCTAACATTTCCACCATGTCACCTCATTCAAGAAAAAACAAGCACTAGTTCACGTAGTTTTAATATCTCCTGCCACATTCCTGCACCGAGGTAGGAGAAAGTGAATTTAGGGAAAGATTTTTTTATATTCATTTGCTCATTGAGGAAGTAATTTGTTTACATTGTTTTACGATCCCTGCTCTATGTTAAAAGCTGTTCCAAGAATAGATCAGAACGCTAATGAAGAGGCAGTTTTGTGACATTCTAACGGCAGCGAATGTTCAGTTTTGTGTTTTTATAGTTGATAGTTTTGATGGTTGTGTTACAGAACCACTTTTGGCTAAACAGTACTGGACCGCTCACTGTCCAAAAAGTGACACACTTCTCTGATTTTTTTGACATTTGATAAAAAATTCACCAAAATAATTTGGTACATATAAAAGTATAAATGAAATGCAAAATGTACAGCAATATTATGAAGTCATGGAAATCAGTTTATTTTGTTTTTATTTTTAATTAAAATTGAAATTTAACAATAGATCTGGATTATGTGCGGGGAAACCCCCCCCCCCAATAACAATCAATATCTGTGTCATATGTTTTTCTTTTTTGATATATCTATTTAAACAAAAATGCGACATAAACCCTTGTTTAACATTAGCTTTGAGGCGCACTTTCTAATTATGATTACACCTCGATTAATACGTACTTATTTAGTCAGGAACAACACAAGACTGCTGTTGCCTTTTCAGATTAAAATAAAAGAATACGTTTCTCCTTCAAAATATTACATTAAAACCCCAAATGTTATCGCTAAAAGACAAAAGTGTCACACATTTAAAGAACTACTTAGTTTTTAAAAATTAAAGGAAAAGAATGACAAAAAAAACTTACCTTTTGTCATTCTGGTCTTTTTAGATTAACACTGAATGAACAACCTGAAATTAGGGGCGATTCTACTTAGTGGGGCGGTCTGCTCCGATAGCCGACCTGCAGTAGGCCGCTTCACTGACATGCTACTCCACTGCAGTTTTAAAATGCTGTCAGCTTAATGAAAGTGATGGATGACGCTGCTTTAGCTTCCACACCATGACTGATCGTGTTTCTCACAGACTTAAATATTTGCAAACAGCAAATTTTGCTTTTCCTTGTAAGCGAAGAAAAATTGTAGTAGGGTTTTTTTGTTTTGTTTTTTGCTTTTTTTCCAACCAACTGACCAGCAGTAGGCAGCAACAGATATGACAGAAAGATTTAGCCGGTAACCAGTCCATGCCCACTGCTGACTCTGACCGGAAGATTTATCGACAGTGTTTCGTCTTTTTTAAGTTTCTAGCAATGGTGGATTTAGTTTTTCTTAAGCTTGCAGTATGTTTGATGTTTGTTTCTTGGTGTTGTGTTCTTCTGTTTTGCTACAGTTGCACTCTCTTCTTCCTTTTATTTATTTATTTTTTTTAATGGATGGTACATGTCGTGAAATGTTAAATGCACTGAAAGAAAAAGGAAAAAGGTATTTCGGGGTCAAACCGCTCACTCAATGTTGCTGTGAAACTTGGAGTCGTCTTCTATGAGAAATATGAAACTTTTGTTGTTTTTTTTGTTTTTTTTCTCTCCCTCCAATATTTTCCTTTCTTCCTGGAGGGTCGTCAGGGCAACAAGCTTCCGGTCATCAGACGTCTGTCGTTCAGGAAACAGATGAACCCTAAGGGAAAGCTTGATTGGAGGCTTGTGCTGACGACCTCTCTGCACCTGGTGCTTTCTGACCGTTTTGCTGTTAACCAGCAGACGACGTCCACATTCGTGCAGCGGTCCCGTTAGCTCTGTATTTATAGTAGCCAGGGTAGAGTTAATCATTCGCCCAGTTTCTTTTATGTATTTGCACCTGCAACAATCCAAAAATAGTAAATGTGTATGTGAGATTGCAACTTTTTATTGGATATATTTGTAATGTTTTAAGGATACATGTTGCCTGCCTATTCTATAAGATATTGATAGCACACTGTATCTATGAAGGCTCTTTAAAGAAGTGAAAAGGTGATAAAAAAAATGTTGTTTTTTTTGGAGACCTGATGAAAAATCTTCTGTGTGTGTATACGAAGTCCCTCACAGTGTGCTGATGATGTGTCCTCTGTTCTCGGTGTTAGTGTTGTGGAAGACGTTTTAAGATGCTGTATATTGTCCCTTTACCCTCCTATTTACACAACTTTATTAACACCAGATTCACTTGAGCTAATAACTGTACTCGGTCTCAGACACACCCACGTACAGGTCCTCGGCAAAATGTTGAATTATTTCTCTTCATTGCCTTGTCAAGTGTAGGTTTTTGTATGCAACGCTATACTGTGGAGTGATTTACATTTGGGGAAGTTTCTTGGAAGGGGTTGTTGGGTTTTAATGTTGAGCACTGTTGTTTGCCCTCTTCCACCGACTGTGACACGCTTGCTCATGTTTGCTCGTTTTATTTTATTTTTTTTCTTGGATGTACCAGAGTTTGGAGGGAACCATCGGTCCTGTCAGCGTATGACCTTCTCTGTGTTGAATTCAATGGATTAAAATAATAAAATCGAACTTGGCTTTCTAACTTTTTCTTTTTTTTTTTGAGTAACTAGCGTTGTGGAATCCAATGACATTTCCCTGTAGCTTATTAACGATGTAAAAGGAAGTTACATTTGCGTATTTAAAACAATAACATTCAGCAACTGTCATGTCATTGTGTTAACGATATACTGCAGTCTACTGTCCCTTTAAAAACATACGTCAGTATTAAATGTCAGCTTTTATCTTTTTCTTTGTAATCATATTTCTGTTGATATTCACATCAGATGCTCATAAGTTAAGTGATCCACACATTCAAGAAAATGAGATCATGTGTATTAAAGAGTGGCACAAGTAATTAAAAATAAGAAAATGTGTGCACAAAGAAAGCCAAGGAACCTGTTAAAATCTGCCAGTATTTAGAAAGCATTTCTGCTGCTATGTGCTAATCAGTTTCAACGGGCTTAGTATTAACTTATGGCTTTAAAAACAGGTTTTCTCATATCTAAAGTACAGCACAGAGTAGTGTGATCTAAGAAAAACTCAGAACTTGAAAATGACCTTATAAACTTATTAAAACAGGCCAGTTTTAATAAGTCTACCATTCAAACAACAAAGAGAGAAGTTGGATAAGAATAATCAGTATCATCTGACAGCTATGTACTGCATTTCTTTACATGAACATTTTGATATGCCCAAGTCAAACTTCCTAGGAAAAGCTCCACCCAGAAGCATTTTTTCAGTATATTTAATGTCTCCAAAGTTTAAAATCAAACTTGTATATATTTCTCATATAACGGAGGCAGAACTTTTTTTTCCAGGGCTCTTTAGGACGAAGCTCATGTGGGTTGTTTTCCGGACCATGAGTAATTATTTTAATTAATTTCACCCAGCATGCCAATATTTCTCCTTATTTTATTATTAAAATATTCTCTTGGTGGAAATCCAAGGAATTAGGATTGATTAATGGGAATCGCACCTGGGTCTAAAATGCTGAATTTCCAGACTTCAGTTTTAAAGATAAATCACTGAAATGAGTCTCTCTTCATGCCAACAGCAAGACACAGACTGATGAACTAGAACGGCTCAAATTAATAAGGGAGCACAGAACAGCGTTCACAGATTAGTTAATCTGCCAACAAATCTATGCATCCATACCTGGTGCCTATCATCAGTGGTCAATAAGTGGTGAAGAGAGAAACCCACAGGAGTCACTGTACATGACTTCTTGAGACACTTTTGAGTGAAGACTTATTGAATCAGTCTTGTGAAAGGGATTCTCAAAGAAGTCTATTATGTCCTTCATCTTTTTTTTTTAATGAAGGTTCCTCATTTGAGCGATCAGAGGCTGCAGAGCAGCTCCCAGAGTAGAGGGAGACTTGCTTAATTGCCTGTTGAGCTTTTATAAAGTTATTAGTTCTGATGCTGCTAATGATGCTGATTACTGCTTTTAATCTAGGTGCTTATTTGACTGTCACTTTGTTGCTGGTACACTGGGACTTTCCCGACACAGTAGAAGACAACACTAACCCTATTCTATTCTATTCTATTCTATTCTATTCGGAAAGAACGTGTAAACTTCACACAGTGGGGAGCTTCTTGTGCACCATGCAGCCCCCAACAAATGAAAATGAATAAATAAACGCAAACATATAACATCTAATTTTGTGTATAAGTGCAATAATATGAAAGAAAGTAAATTTTCCATATATAAAAAACAAAGTAAGGATTTAAAGCATGCATAAAATAAAATGAAATAAAAATGCAAAGGAAAGTGAACAAATTTGTTGTTAAAATTTATAATGAATGAAGAAAGTACATCTAAAATTTTGGCATAAAACACTTTTTTGATATATTGCGAACCAGTAAGTAGAAAAGTTATTTTAACTTTTTTTTTTTTAATCTACGGAGGGGTTTCAGTGCGGGACGCTAGGTGGAGGCACAGAGTAGTAAAGCTGAGTCTAAAAGCGTTCCCTCTTTTTTTCTTTTTTTTTAAATAAATGATATTGCTTCTTCTTATTTGCTTGCGTCCACCGTGGGGTGGAGGGGGACAGTTTCAGTAAAGCGACCAGAAGGTTGAGAACAGCAAAGTTTTATGATTAGATAAAGTGACGCCCCTCTTGGCAGCTGAACAATTTTACAGGACTGGAGACGACGAGCGCATACGGATGAAACCCAAGAAGTGGAGACTCCTGTTATAATAACATCAAAATTAACTCACTTTAAAACTCAAAGGGGTATGAAAAAAAAAAAAAAAGGTGGAAACACCAGGAGGATACATCTTTTTTTAACCAGGCTAAAACCTCTTGGGAGAACATGAGTCACCGGCAGCACTTGCTGCTATGCTTTCAATCCAGTGAAGCGCAGAGGCTGCTATTAAAAGACCCCGCGCTCCCTCCCATAATTGATCCTGCCACGACACGCAGAGTTTTCCACGTTAATAGACTGTAAGTATTAAAAACATCCCCGTTAGAATCGCCGATTAGAAGCTCTGTAATTTAATCCAATTGGACAAATAAAACTATGGGGAGAATAAGGCAATGCAGGTGCTGATGAAGCAAAAAAAAAAGATGCTCTGCTCTGTAGGCTACCACGGTGTTCATTACATCCATTACGTCCGGAAGATTATGGATATTTTTTTTATGAAGCGCGCTGAGGAGGACTGGGTTCATAATCACACCACTTTCCATAAGGAGCCATAATAACGTGAGGGGGGTGAATTAGGGTCACCTGTTGCGGCAGCTGTAATTTATTGCCCCGGCCAGTTGCTTCCCTCCTAATGGCCTCCGCGCAGAGCTGGGGGGGAATTTACAGGTTCACAGCCATGTCAATCAATGGCAACACGGGCACTCGCAGGCACTCTCGCTGCTGTGTCCACTCCTTTCTCTGTGGGGGAAACTGTCGGCTCTACTGCGAATGAACTTAACACGGAGAGAGAGTCTCACACACACACACACACCCCTACACACACACACACACACCCCTACACACGCACACACCTCTACACACACACACACACACACACACACACACCCCTACACACACACACACACACACACACACCCCTACACACACACACACCTCTACACACACACACACACACACACCCCTACACACACACACACCTCTACACACACACACACACACCCCTACACACGCACACACCTCTACACACACACACACACACACACACACACCCCTACACACACACACACCTCTACACACACACACACACACACACCCCTACACACACACACAGAGAAAGAGAGAGAGAGAGAGAGGTGAGGGGAGACGGGCTTAACGATGCCGACTGCATCTCTTTCCGCCTACACGCGGACAAGAAGGAGCGCGTCTTGCAGGGAGCGGGGAGTAGCCAGGAGGAAATAAATCGATACAGCTGGCAATGGTTGTCCTCCTGCCCTTTAGATGCTTCTGCGTAAACAGAGGCACTTTGCAGTCCCGGAATCGCACTTAAACACTCTCAGTTTCACACCTTTAGTCTTCACTAAGCCTGGAGGCCACGGGGGGGGAGGCGGCGCTTCAGTGTGTGGACGGTTTGAAATAAGGGCGCGGCAATGAGGCTCACCGCCCAGGGCGGCGCCGTCGTTTCCGGGATGTAAAAGGATGAAAAATAAATAAATAATAATAATAATAATTATTATTATTATTATTATTTGTCTTTTATTAAGTACAAATGGAGATTAATTCAAGTTTTACTCTGTTGAGATAGCAGATAAAGTTAGATTCTTTATTTCCTTAACTTATCTAACTTTTTTTTAGATCAAGTGTGAAAACTTCAAACGAAAGATCAAATGAAACATCTTTTGTTTTTACATGAGTTAGGTTCACAATTACTTGTATCAACTAAATGAGCAAATGTGTGTGTTTTTTTTTTCCAGTACTTTAAATTCAGATGTTTGCATACACTAGAATTATGCCGTCTGGGAAATATAAGCACTCAAGTTTGTTTTCACACCTCATCATCCGATAGAGCCGTTATGATGGGGACTCGGTTCAACTGGAGTCGCAATATTCACAAAACAGTTTCTTGAACAAACCGGACCTTTAGAGTCATATGTCCCCTCTTTCGTCTGTGGTGTTGCACCGAGAATTACTAACGGACAAGATAAAGAATGAAAAAGAAACCCTTCTAATCTAATGGAAGATGCTGAAAGCTTCCGTTTTCTTCACAAAACGTGGAATTGCGAAGAATTCCACTGGTGTAGTCTTTCTTTATTTTAGTGTCATATCATATCTGCTTCAACAATGGGCTCAGCATGAGCGACAGATGAGCGACGGATCGGAGAAAGCACTGGCAACGTATGAATGTGAGCAGAGACAACATTGCTCCATTGTGCAGGTACGACAAAATCGAATAAAGGACTTTCAGCGAATAATCGAATAAAGGACTTTCTCAGAGAGCAGGAAGCCATTACTCCAAAAGCAACCTAAAAATCAACATTATAGTTCACACATGACCACTAAGACAAAGACCTTAATTATCAAGACATGTTCCGTTCTCTAATTAAAAATAAAATTCAAGACTTTGGCCGTTAATATCGTTGCTACATTTTGGCGGGACAACAGTGATGTTTGCGATCCTGAAAAACATCACCTCAGCTTTAAAGTGCAGAGGTGAGAGAGCATGACGCGGTTTGGGTGTTTCTGCTGCGGGAGTCACACAGATACTGATAAAACAATCTCTGGAGTTAAAGGAAGAAATAAACATTTCTCTACAGAAATCTACTATTATTCTGGCATTTAAATAAAATAAAAATATTGTGGAGAGCCTAGCTGACCTAAAGCAGGGAGAGTCTGAGTTGATGTCAGACAGTGAGGAAACAATTTGTCTTTGTATGTAAATCTCTGGTTTGAACTTGATTTATAGGGAAAGAGAAAGAGGGGCCCACCCAGGGCCAGAATCGCAATCCGTCGACGGTTATCAGAACTGACAGCGATAGAAAAGGGGAGCGCGGCCTGAGAGAAGAATGTCTGAGACTGTGTGAGAGTTTATCCTGACATCTCTAAATCTGGCAGATTTTTTTTTAAGAGGCTTGAGGTTGGTCAGGATTGAGGCCAGCAAACCACAAGGTCAGTTAAAATTCCAGAGTAGTGCATTAAGGGATCCATCTGGCCCCGCTCACAAGATTCATCACACTGTGGGAATGCGATGGACAAAGTAAAGAGGCAAATCTGTATAGTAAATTAACCCACAAGAAGAAACAACGCAGAGACGACAACAAGCAACAGGAGCTCAATAACGTCCTCAGAGATCCTCCTCCCGTGGGAAACATGTCGTAGGAATTTATTGTGACATGGAAGCATGTGAGGTTCCTCGGTTTGTACTGCGGACGCAAACATTTTCACAAGATGAGCAGCTTCAGGAAAACTTTGGAAACATCAGGAGCACCAGCGTCTTTTTTTTTTTTTTCCAAATATGTCATTTGAAACCATGCAGTAGATTAAACCTTCATATTTACACGTTTACACATTTAAACCTCTCTCCTTTAATGGAAAATAGAGCGCGTACAAAAAGTCCACACACTGCTGTTAAAATGTCAGATTTCTGTTTCTGTAAGGACATGAGATAAATCATTTCTGAAATTCTTCTTGTACAGCTGAATATGTGGTGCCGAATGAAACCAATACTTTGTTTAAGCACCTTTTACTATTTAAGCATTTCTGTGTCGAATGATGATGTTCTTATTCCTCTTCAGCTTTGTAATATAAGTCCAAAGAGTTTGTACAAACATTAACGTGTAGTATTGCTGATGGCTTATGAATATTGTATTCTATTAATGATGTTCTGTGTTTGTTTTGTTTGTTGTTGTTTTTTTTGTCGGAACTATGAACAAAAAGGTATCTTAATCTGGTGCCAATGCATATATCCTCACGCTTTTAGAGGACATTAAATGTATTTTTACAAAATTTAGCAGCAATACAATACAAATTTGTCTTTGAAAGAAAATGCTGCCTTCTTGCCACATTACAATGTAACCCTGATATAAGAGCATGACAGTCCACAACAGCCTATACTTGCAGTAACATTTCTTGCAGTTAGTGTTGCTTCCTTCCCGACCACTTGTCTCCGTATCGTTTTATTTATTTTGGAAGGGCATCTAGTTTTTAGTAATACACTTACACTTCAATTTATCCACTTGATGACTGGCTTCACCGTGTTTTGTGGTATATTTAATGCCTGGTAGTTCTCTCCTGACTGATACCTTTTTGGCAATCTGATTTTTCTGACGCTTGGGAAGCTCTTGGCAGACTTTGATTTTTGCTGTGAGTTGCAACTAAAGAAAGATGAGAAAATATCTTCTAGTACAAGTCAACTTTGTCAGGTTTGGCACTTTAAATGAGCAGCTTGTGACTCCTGGTCAGCATCATTTGAATGTAGGGGACAATTCGGAAGACAAAAACATAATACAATTAGAGAGTGTGCACATCAATTGTTTAGATTATTTTTCCCCCCTTTGAAATATTTCAGTTTGTGTTTTAAATCAGCTGTACAGGTCATAGGTCACATTAAAGGTCGAAAATGTCCTGATATTACTGATCTCGCTCTCGTTTTTACATCAGAAAGTCTGTCATTTTAACAGGATGCGCATACATTTTATACCCAATGTGTATGTAAACATCTTGGAATGCTTTGATTTGCTGGTCCACCTCACCAAAGGGATTTTAGATCATTTTCATTGACATGTTGGACGAAAAAAAATAACCTTCTTCTTGTTGCCTTCTTAGCCAAGTCAAACCCAACAGCAGAAAATGAATTAAAGGAACAATTTTAAAGTTGAGGTAAATTTCAGCTTCAAAGCAGCAACAGTATTAAAATAAAACATAGTCTCTCATCTTGGACTTTAAATAAGAGTCCAGAAAAGTGCATCTTACAACAGCAGGCTACACAGGCTCTCCTTTATCCGACAGAGAAAGTTGGTGGATTTTAATCGTCGGAAGGTCTCCAACAACAGCGGCTTCTTGTGGGGGAGTCTCAGGACTGAGGACGCAGCAGCAGTTGCGGCGGAGGCTCTTGTTGCACAGCTTCACCACGTTGGCTCTGCTCGTATCGGCCGGCCCCTCCCCGCCGCTGATGGGGCCCACGGAAAAGACTTTCCATTCCCTGCTGTCCCTGGAGGAAGGAGTCCTGGAAAGGGCCACCGACGAGGAGGGGCTGAGTCTGCAGGGAGCCCCCCTGCTGTCGAGGCTCAGAGTGAGGCCCTGGCTGTGACCTTGGGTTTGACTTTGACTTGTGCTCAGATGGTGGTGGTGTGGTCTGGGAGTCATCCTCAGACAGTGAACTCCGAGTAAACTCTGAAAAGCCTTTTTGAACTCCTGGTTGGAGCACGGGTAGATGATGGGGTTGATGCAGCTGTTGAAGTAGCCGAGCCAGAAGGTGATCTTGAAGACCGTGTCTGAAGGTCTGTATGCGGGGAATATGGAGCCTGCAGCGACAGGTGACACAGAGGAGTTCAGAAGAAAGAAGCAACAAAGATCTACAGACAAACAAGCAGTAGCAGAGATGATGCGGACACTTTCAGTGCTAAATTTACTTGCAGTATGAGGTCAAGGTTTTAATTTTGGGGTTGTCTGCTTTCTAAGCAGACAACCCCAACCTCTGTGAAACGGAGCAACATCCATTGTTTGAAAGAACAACTGCAGTGAATGCCGTGGGCCTCAAGGGGGTATAAATTTAAAGTAATGGTCTTCCAGTTTGAATAGAACAAGTTAACAAGGTATACTCTTGACTTTAAATGTTGGCAATATAATGGAATTCACAGAATTAATGCTGGGATGTAATTACTCCACAGGGCACAGGCCCACTAACAGCACTCAATGTGCTAATCACATTTATCTCTAATATAAGATGTTAATGACAGATAAAAAATCTTAACCATGTAATCAAGATGCCTTCATTTTAAAAATATTGGTGAAAACCTATTTTAGCAGTGAAGCTGTGCAACGCTGAGAGCTCTTTTCCCTCTCTTACAGTCACCGTAAGCGACTGTAAGATAGTCTACTCTTATAAATGATTAATAACAAGAGAGAGGCTGTTTAAAGATGTTTTGCTCTTAAAATACATTTTAAAGAAAGTAGGTGAACTATAATTTGTCTTGTTAATAAGATATGCTGTAGTTATTTTTGTTGCTGTCGTTTTAGAAAACTTTAGAAACATCTCTGCCATGCAGAATCTTATTATATGTGTATTTATTCATTGATACAGAGAGGAAAAACTGTGCAATTGTGTCTTAATTAAAAAAAAAGAAAACTTTTATACAGACAAAAGATATGCCAACCAGCAGTCTAATAAATAAATACTAAATAAAAATTAAATAAAACTTTCATAAAGGAAAGCTCAACAAATCCCCCAAACTAGTTTGATTAATAATTTGAGAGCAGGTGCTTGTACAGGCAAAGTGGTAAACTAATCAGTATTAGCCCTGGCCATGCTGCGAGCTCACTTGAGGTGATTTGGATTTAAATTAAAACCTCCAGTTTCCATTGCCAGTGCCTCTCCGCAGATAAATTTCCATAAAGCAACACGTGAACTGCAGCCACAGCGATAAGTCATTTCCTTTTTAAAATTAAAGTTAACGACATGTTATTTTTATTTCATAAAATTTTCTCTAAATATAACCTCATGACTCAGCCTCAGATGTGGTGTTTTAATAGATTTGCAGTAATAGACTGTGCTTCTCTTGATTAGAGGAAGTACTCACGAATATGAGTGGGATCCTTAATGAAGAAGCATAGGAAACGGCTTAAAGGGGGGGTATTATATGCAGCTCTGCTTGTCTTTTTATAAGTATTCCCACTGAATACGTGGCAAGTATTCAGTGGGAGATAATGAAGCATTAAAATAATTTAAAGCCCTGTCTGCTTGCACTACACCTCTCAGGCTGATATCCGTTCTCTCAGCTGGAATGGTAAAAGCTTTCAGTGAAATGCTTTATTGCAAGCTGTTACTGGTAGAAAAAAAAAGAAATCTGAGCTCTGTAAATATAAGACGGTGATGTAATCATGAATGAATATCTGAAAAGAGGATAGTCTGCGAGCAAATGATTTTCTATTGCTATAGACGGCTTTAGCAGAGAACAATTCGATCATTGTTGGTATTCCTGATAGATTCTTCTTTCTCTTTTTGTTTTTTTGTTTTGCAAAAACAGAGGGCTGTTACAGCTGTTAGATAAACGTATTGTGTCTCTGTAATTTTGTGTTCTTGAAACCTTCAAACAGACGACATGCTTCGGCAGAGGCTGTTGTGTAACACCGGTTTGTTTTGCCACGGGTTGTTTGTTGTAGCTATTGAGATTTTAATCATGCAGCCACCAAAACATGAACTCTTTGAAAGATATAATAATACAAAGGAGCAGGGGATTGTTGCACACCAAAAAAAAAAAAAAAGGTTATACAAAATGCAGTACAAACATAAAGACCTAGTCAATTGTTATTATTATTATTATTTTATTTATTTATTTTTTTTAAAGCAGCATAAGCCAAATTTTTATCTACTGTAGGGTCGCAGACATTACACTGTCATAGATGTAAATAACAAGGTTTTGGATGGTTGACAGATGTTGAAAGAAAATCAGTAAAGTTGTTCTGTTTTGTGTTTTTGAGGTTACAGTAACATGTTGAATCTGGAACGATTTTCTATGTTTTTGCATGTCACGGTTAAGAAAATGATCAATATTCCTTAGAATTCACTCATAGATGCTGCAGTTCTAGTAATACAAACTTTGTCGCGTGATAACTCAGTGTAGAAGATACTAACCCAGTTTATAATGTAAACACAATAATAATAATTATTATTAGTGAAACCTATTTAATAGTAGCAGCCCTGCGTGTGAATGAGAAAGCCATCATTAGGGTGTTGGCAGGGAGGCCTTCCAACCTAGAAGATGAGGAGCTCATCACCAAAGAAAAATCCTCAAAATACCAGCAGAAAAAAATGCACAAAGGCTGCTCCGCAGTTATCACAATGGTTTGATTTCTGTAATCCTAATAAGATTTTTTTTTTCCCTTTGAATATGGAGAAGAATCTAAATAATTTTGTAACTGTTTTTGAATAAATTATACATACAATAATAAAAAAATTCTTGCGTCATCTTGA
The DNA here is from genome assembly GCF_001444195.1 of Xiphophorus couchianus. Lineage (NCBI taxonomy): Eukaryota > Metazoa > Chordata > Actinopteri > Cyprinodontiformes > Poeciliidae > Xiphophorus > Xiphophorus couchianus. The sequence goes on from NC_040239.1 coordinate 23,115,516, forward strand.
ATTTTCTTTGGGAACCAAACTTCTGGATTGAGTGAAAATCATCTTACAGAACATCTAAAACTGACAGGGATACGACTAATTTTCAAAACCTCTTAACTTAACAAAGAATAAATGGAGGAAACCGTCTAATCTTCTTTTCCTATTGTCTGACTTTAGAAATGCCGTCATAGGTTTATAAATATGTATAATTTCCTTTACTTTTTGGACAGCTGGCTTTTTGTTGTTCTTAATATCGGGCAGAATGTTTTAGTTTCCTCCATCTCTGACTGATTTCCATGGGGGAATTACAATAGCCTTTCCAAAACCCATCACCAAAAGCCCACATCGTCACTGGATTTATTTAAGCTGATGTGTAGTCAGGCCACAGTATATCTATTTTTTTGCAGCCGTTTCAGAAAATACACAGGAAAAATAATAAAACCAAATCAGTATTTTCCTCCATTTATCCATCAGCTTGTGTACTTTAGCCTCTGGGTCACTGGTTCAGATGGGGCTCTCCTTTTTTTTTGTTTTTTTACACACAAAGCAATTGTTTCATCTCACTGTGCCAGGCAAATCAGTCAAGTCTTTGGACTGGACAGATCTAAAGGTCGGATTTAAAGGTCTGAACCCAGGCAATCAGTTTTATTGCATGTTGGTGAATTTCATCAAGACAGAAAGATGAGCAATACATGGGCTGGGATTTTAGTGGAGGGCTGCGGTGATTGATGCTATCCTCAGGTGGGCAGTTAGTGCAGATATCTGTCTTGAGGGTATCAAGATGATGACTTGAGGGGGTTATCTGATATAGAATCTGTCATGAGTCATGAGACATAAAATCCGAAGCCGTCAGCAAAGAAGCAATGTGTGAATTAGCCACCTTTCCATCATTTGGCTCAGTGAAACACAGTTCGATCCAAAAGTAATAATGAAATTGAAGGGAAATAAGTTGCGGTTTTCTGTTTTCTCACAAATAAATAAGTGAAAAGAAAAATGCAATGTGTATTGGTATTTGCACCCGTGTGTCAATACCTTACAATGTGTCGTCTTTCGTTGTAATTGTTGCTAGGTTGAGTTAGCGCTCTTCTAGCGTTTTTCATCTAGAAATCCAATTTATAACCTATTGTTCTGTTCAAAAATGGATTGGAAAACATAAATTCTCAACTTTTTCAGATTCTAATCTTTCATTTAGGTGGTATTTTGGATTTCTGAACACATGGAAGTAATTTGATCTAAGCCATTGCATTGCAGCTCTGGCTGTATGTTTAGGGCTGCGGTCCGACTGAAAGGTGAACCTTTGTGTCATTCTCAAGCTCCACATTCCCATCAAATCGGTCACAAAAATATTTGTACATCTTTGTGTAGCACCTGCCAGGCTCGAATTTTAGAAGTCAATGTGTTGAATTGATAAAGAAGGGCACCGATTTCCTGATTAGAAAGAATTTAAATGATATTAGTACAACAATAAAGCTCATCTAAGGTGTTCTAAAGTGTTTTGACAACTATGACAACCTTGGGGGCTTTTACTGGGCTTTTACATTGATGTGAAAACATCAATGTCCTTGAAAAAGTTTAGTTGAGGATTTGTCCCTCGAGGCTTTAACATCCGCACCAACTCATCATACCGACTGCCTCCTGATATGGATCTAATTCAACTCGAGTGCAGGACATGGCAGGAAGCCTAGGAGGGTTGGAAGGACATTGGAAGCCAAACAACAACAACAACAACAATAATAATAATAATAATAATAATAATAGTACCAGAACTATTGAAATGTGTGCAGCTCCTCTCTCATCAAGACAAGCTGCCATGCACTCCATTCACTGTTGAAATTCCTTGTTTTGTTTTCATCGGCATCACCTGTTTCTCTGCCTGTCACATTCCTGAATCCTTCTTTTTCTAAGAGCTTTCCTGGGAGAAATGACACTCTTCTGTACGACTCTTACCATCAGCTGGGGGAATCGTTCATGACTTGAGCCAGTAGTCATTATCTAACCGCTGTCATATTGAGATCCGGTCCAATCCGGACCCCAAACACCCAGGCATATTGGACAAGTCACCTGTTACCTTCTCTGATTTCTCCAAGCAACCCTGCCCTGTCGAAGGGGCGGCGGGCCGAGATGCTTCGGTGAGAAGCAAAGAGCTGAAGAGACGGACTCCTATCCTGTCTGCTGACTGATAGCCTGAGATCCTGAAAGCAAGGGACGTTTCCATGGAGATGAGGATGGAGAACTCTGCGCTATTCTGCTGATAAGTAACTAGATAAGGACAGAACTTCAAACCTGCTCGTTCGCTTTCTTTCTTAGATCAGATAAGGCTGAAAAGGAAGATCTTTTCATAAAAGGTTTTGCTAAAGTCTAATAAGGTGTTCATTTGAGCTTTCTCTTTGTTCTTCATTGCTCGTTCTTCAATTTGAGTTGGTTTGGTTTGTTAGACACGAGTGAATGATTGATAAGGCTTTTTAAATGCCTATTCACTGATTATTTCCTGAGAAGATCGAGAATCCACATCAGACTCGTAACCAGATTGCTTAATTGATTATTAAATAAATTATATTACCTAATTAATATATTCAATAATCTAAGTATTTTGATGCTAATATTAGCTCATTGGCAAGACAGTAACACTTTATGCCAACCTGACTACAGCACCTTTTTCCACATGCCTGCTATGCCCCATTTTCTTGCAGGCATAATTTCTTCCACCTTTCTTTCAACAAAGGCTCTATTCTTGCCACTCTTTCCCAAAAGGCATGATTCATGTCTAATTGTTGCCTGTCAACAAATTCTCCCACATGAGTCTCTGCAGCTCCGCCAGAGCTAACGGCAAAATTCAGTAAACAGAGAAACCAGGAAGACCTTGTAAAAGCAATTTAGAAGAACACACAGAGCAAAATGTAGGCTACTAAATTATTACATGATGTCTTCTTTTTTGTTTTGCCAGTAAGTAAAGCTCTTATTTTATTTAGCATTATTTTACGCCATGAAATAACACAGAAGAGGAACTTCTGAAATGTCAAGGGGCGAGAAGGACAGCCCTCAAATAAACAAGGCCTAACAACTTGTTTATTTTAGGATCTCAACCGTGATCCAACCGTCCCAAATCTTTTTTTTTTTTTTCTGTCTAGTGACAGATAAATGTCGGTCAATCATAGACAGTCCAGCTCTGTGTCAGTACAATACCGCTGCTTGGTGAGTCATAGCTAAATCTATCATTGTCGACGGACATATGTGGCATGTGGTATGAGAAGTGACACCAGTGTCAGCGCGGAGCATTTTTCAGCGTGGGCTTTTATACTCGCCTACCAGTCAGAAAGTACACAACCAAATGGTCAGCTATACTTACCAGCATGAGACCATGGAACAACAACAAGAACAACAAGATTTGTCAAGGTTCGTATTGACCGGCTTCGAATTTCCATCTCACTCGCATGAGGATGGAAAAGCAGGAGATTTATTTCCATTCCATGCATGCTAGTCTTGTCATGTAAGGTTCCATTGTGATGGTCTTATCTGTCACTGAAGGGGTGGCACTGAACGAGGTGAGTCACAAAGACAGTGCAAGCTGGAGCAGAGAGCTGGCTTGACATCTCAGACAAGGGTCCACGTTTTAAATGTATGTCGGTCTGAAATTCTTGGAGCTTGTTTACAGATAGTAAGGACAGGAGGACGTCAGAGATATGAAAGATTTATACGGGCTATTTATAGGTTGTCTAGCCTTACATTTACAAGTGTGCTGTGCTCTGGAAGCTGCATGCTTGTTGGAAATCTTGGAACTCCTGCCTGAAGCCACAAAGGAGTGATTCAATTAAAAATCTCTGACCATTAAACGAGGAAGCACTTAAAAGCCCTGGCAGCAGAATAAATCAATGAGTGGGATCTGTCCAATTAATTAATCCAGAAGGTGAATAGTTCTCCAAGAGTAGACTCGGATGTAACTATAGGCGTAATTGGACGAGAACCACATATAGGTTGCGTTGTGGCTACAGGCATGACAAACGTGAGGAACTGTGTTACCCATTTCAACCTGCCACCGTAAACTGGAAGATCATTGAGCTGGCATTGTTAGCGCTTTCCTCTAATTCAGGGAAGGCAAAGCTAATCCTCAAGTTAATTACAGCTTTTATCGCAAAGGACCAGTGGCCATCGAGAGTTGCTGAGAGTCAAGATCCCACCTTGAAAATATTTCACTGAAACGCAGATCCTCAAGGACAAAAAAAACGCTGAAATCAAGTGATGTTATCACAAGCGGCTAAGAAAGATCCAGCTTTTCGTGCATAGGCTGCCTTTCAAATACAGTATTGTGGTTAAGAGGTTGTAACAGGAGTAGAAGTAGGTGTTTATTTAAGCTACAACTTCTGAGTATATCTTTTTTCAGAATAATATACTGCTCAAAAAAATAAAGGGAACACTTTAAGTGTTAAACACCTGTTTAAGTGTTCCCTTTATTTTTTTGAGCAGTGTATATATAAATAGATTTCTTTTACATCCAAATAGTAAACCTAATGCACAATCTGGTCTGATTAAACAGTATTATTTCTATCTTATCCTGTTGATATGTTTAGCCACATGGTGGAAATCTTCACCAACATTGCGTCCAAGGTAAAGATGAAAATACTCACCAATTGGTAACACCAGGAAGAACGGCAGCCAGCACAACACAAAGCAGCCAACCACAATACCCAGAGTCTTTGCAGCTTTCTTCTCACGTGAAAACTTGAGTAACCTCAAGGCGAAATGCGTGCGGCTGCGCAGGGACTCCTCCTCCAGTGCGGTTGTGTTTCCACGGTGGATCCTGAGAATCACCTGCTCTGAGTCTGACTTCTCCGTCTTGTGGCCCTCTCGGAGGCCCTGGCTCTCTCTGTGAGCGACGACATAAACTCGACAGTACATGACCAGAATGATGGTCAGGGGGAGGTAGAAGGAGCCGACGGCTGAGAAGATCGCGTATCCTGGTTCCTCTGTGATCTTGCAGATGGACTCGTCCTCCGGCTCCGGTTCCTTCCAACCAAATAAGGGTCCAATGGATATGATTATGGAGAGCACCCACAGCAGCATCACTGCCAAAAGAGCCCTGCGCTTTGTCATGATGGAGGGGTAGCGCAGAGGATAACTGACACCGATGTAGCGGTCCACGGAAATCACGCAGAGGCTCATGATGGAGGCCGTGCAGCAGAGCACGTCCACAGCCGCCCAAACGTTACAAAAAGCCCGTCCGAACACCCAGCGATCCAAAATCTCAAAAACGGCTGAAAAGGGTAGCACGGTGGAGCTCAGCAGCAGGTCTGCCACTGCCAGGTTAACAATAAAATAATGCGTGACCGTCCGAAGGTGGCGATGGCAAACCACAGAGAGGATGACCAGGATGTTTCCAACCACTCCAAACAGGATGAACACACCGAGAATCATCCCTAGAGCCACAGTCTTCACCACCCTGAGCTCTGGGAAGAAAATATGGCTGCAGTTCGTGCAGTTCTGGGTCAGAGAAGCCGGGGTCATCATGTTGTCCAGCACAGGACCCATCAGCTCCAAAACACTGCTGGTTGGTGGACACGGGTCCGTGGAAAGCACAGCACCTTCACTTTAGTTCTCTGAAGAAAAAAAGGGGCTTCATGGCATTCTTGTGAAAGCCATCAGAGTAATGATCACATCAAGGCAGTCTTGTCAAAACATAATTTGAATGATGAGGCCTCCTGCAAATGAGCCATTATGCCGGCAATGCACCAGGATGCTTCAAGAATTACTGAGAGAGAAGAATAAAATATGCAAATGAAGCCTACTTTGTTGAAATCAGGTAATCCATCTTGAAAACATTTGCGATGTTATTTCTGATATCATACAGCTGGTACAAAGCGCTGACAGAAAAGCACTACAAAGGGGATAGACACACGGGTGTACCTTGCATCCTCTTGCCAAAGATAAAAATGTCACTCCGGACCCAAATTTTAAGTCTTTTGTATTAAAAGCTGGAACGAGAAGCCACTTTTTTGGGCCGAGTGGGAGGTGAGCAGCACTTAACAGATAGCCTCTTCCCATAGCATGCAGGGGCACATTGAGCTGCAGCATTCTCCGGCAGCCTCCTGCGCCTGTGACAAGAGACAGAAGATCGGGTGTAAAGAGAGCTGGCACATTCATCACACACACAAAAATATATATTTAAAGGAAACATCCACAATTTTGCCTGTTGTTTCAGGTTTGTAGTTTCCTTTTTCTTTTCCTTATAGCTGTTGCTCAGCCTTGTGTAGTCTGTGGGCGAGAAGCGGCGTCTGAACTACAGTTGGTGTGAGAGCTGTGTGAGCGCAGACTCCTCTTGCTTATCGAGTAAACTAAAAACATGAGGTACAGGAATTTGGAAAACTACGTTGACATTTTCAGAACACAGCACACTATTGAAAAGATGATGTTTTCTTTTTTTTTAAATCGCCATTGTTCCTGCTCTTCACAATTGCGCATTACTTTGTGTTGGTCTATCACATAAAATGACAATAAAATTCTCTGATCTTGGTGGAGGCAAGGCAGAAATTTGTTTGCAAGGCACTGCATAATCAAACTTCAAAGCCACATCTCTCCAGGATGTTGTCACACACTCCTAGCGTGAGAAAGCTGCTGGATGAAAAGAGTTCATTTTAATCAGAAAAGATATATATTTTCAGCTACTTGGGTAAATGTTATGTTTTTTTTGCACACAGACCCCCCTTTGCATCAGCTGGCGATCTCTTCTTTCAGAATCAGACTCAGCTTTATTCGACAAGTTTGTGCACACAAACAAGGAATTGGTCTTTGACTCAGATTTGCTTTCAATGAGGAGAGCATTGCTTTGCTAAAAGTAAATGATGCCGCACCAGCATAGTATCTCCATGTTATGGGCAAAAACTTCCTCATATTGATGGACACAAAATTAATCCTGCTTGTGCAGATTAAACGAATGTAGATTAGACAAGTAAAGTAAAATAAAGTATTGTTGCTTGTTTGGATTTTGCTAATCTGCTTTGTTGAAGACTGGAAAGGTATTTAGAGTTTGTTTATCTATCTATCTATCTATCTATCTATCTATCTATCTATCTATCTATCTATCTATCTATCTATCTATCTATCTATCTATCTATCTATCTATCTATCTATCTATGTTTTTGCAGGTTAACTCTTTTTCTGGCACAATGTGCAAAAAATAAATAAATAAAATCCATTGGATGGACATCAAAACACACCACCTCAAGCTTCTATCACCCACACAAGTCAAAGTAGAAACCTTGTAACAATGCCCATAAGGGATTTATGAGAGTTGCATAAATCCCAAAATGAGCTTCTGTTTCCTCAATCAGACTAAAATCTTTATGCAGCATTGGAAGTATTAGGACCCTTTAGTTTAAAATATGTAAGACTCTTGTGGTATAACACAAGGTCATTGTATTAGAAAATCACAATCTGTCAGAAAACTATTTTGTTCAAATGATTTGATATTAAAATAATTACGTCTTCATACATTAAGCTGAAAAGTGTGGCATGCGTGTGTATCTTATCTGATTATGCGCAGCTTTTAGAAACACTTTTTGCTTCAATTGCAGCTGCAGGCCTTTAGGGGGCGTACAGGCCCGGGCTTCCTGTTGGAAGGTGAATCCTCCAACTTTGTCAGCTCTTCGCAACCCTGTTCTGCAGAACAGCATCACAGCATGATGCTTCCACCACCACGTTTCACAGAGGAGATGGTGCAGTTAGAGGGATGAGGAGCATTAGTTTTCCCCATGCACATATTGTTTGGCGTGTAAACCAGAAAGTTCAAATTTGGTCTCATCTGACCATGCAGGGGAAACATTCGCTGTTTCCCACTGTGTGTGGCTTCTACCACTTCCAGGACTGCTTATCAACTCTTTCTACATACGCTGTCTTCTTGCCACTTTTTCCTGAGGCTGAATGTGTGAAATAAAACTCACATCAGTTGTCGTGTCAACAGATTCTTCCATCCGAGCCATAAATCTCTGCAGCTTCTCTGCCTCTTTGCTGTTTTCTTTGATTAGTGTGTCAGTTTATGTTAAATGTTCTCAAACAGATCCCCAAGGCCTTCACAGAAACAGACAGATTCATACTGAGAATAATTCAGTCAGAAGGATGCATCAAGTTTAATTTAAGGGTATCCGACTTGCAGTGGAAGGAATACACGTGCAAAAGTGACGTGGAAAAGTCGCATATGAGCAAGGAACCAAATTTTTTTTAAAAAGTTACACAAATATGAGACTAGGAATCATTTGATGCTGGTATTTCAGGAGAATGAGTTTTCATTTCTACTAAGTATTCAGAAGATTTTTACTCTTTAACATTCAGAAGAACACACATCTACAATGGGGGTAGATGAGAGAAAGGGCAAACATACTGCAGGGCAGCCCCCACAAGAGAAGCTGTCACACAGCCTGATCCGAAGGGAATAGTAAAAAAAAAAAAAAAAAAACAGGTATAAGCTCCGTGTTTGGCAGTTCTCCAGTCAGGTCCACAACAACGTGTTGAGGCGGTGGACAGCTGGACCGCGCTGTCTGTCTGTACTTATTTTAGTTGCTCAGAGATAAACAGGCGTTCGTGGCTCAGCTGTAATCTCAACCTCTTCACCGCTGCGCGCAGGAAAATCCCAGCTCTATAAGAGGCGGGCCCGGCGCCGGACGGTACCTGACAGAAAGTTCATTTCCAGCGCAATGAAATGACAAATGGATAGCGGGGGCCGTGGCCACAAGAGAGCTCACTCACAGACCTTTCCGCTCTACGCCCAATGAAAACTTCACTGTTACCATTAACATCCATTCTAAATTTAAAGGTTACTTAGTGTTGTTAAAGACTGGTTTTAAAAGGGATGAACTCTGATTTAAAAGGCGAAGGTTGCCTTTGGATGACCGAGCGCAACAACTTCAGATTATTTCTTCCAGTATTTAATACAATTATATATTATAATATCGTTACATACTTTTATGGGTAACTACATACAAGTTGGCTTAGGTAAATTCAACCTCTAAAACAATAGTATTCATAAATGAAATGCCAGTGCAGACAAATTTAAAAAACGCACCATTAAGGACAGGACAAAGGAAAGCAAATTAGGCACAACAAAAAATACTTCACAAACATTTGAAATGAACATATCTGGGAGACTCACCTAACTTTGAGTCTGTTCCCGCATCCCGACGGCTGCTGCGCTGAGCGGCGTTTGGACTCGGTTCCTGCTGCCGAGTCGCGCAGGGAGGCGGCGGCGGCGGGCGGAGAGCCAAGTGCGCTCATGACGGAGAGCGCTCACATCTGCCGGGGATAATCTGCAGAGCCAGCCCCAGGTGCTCCGACTCTCTTCAGAAGATGATGAGCACAAAAATCACTCACTGCCCTCTTGAGCTATTTTCTCTCCATATTCCACCGCCCACCCCACCCACCCATCTACCCATCTACCTCTCCCTCCCGCCAGTGCTGGCCCACTCCCCTCCTCCTCCCCTCCACCACCAACCAACCATTCTCGCATCACCTCACCGCCGCTCAGCATCACTCCCTGTGCGTCATCGCAACCAGTCACTATCGACCCCGCACGACTTTTCCAGCGGTCGTCACTCACTTTGACAACTGTGAAAGTGCAAGAATAAACAACAACAAAAAAGTTATCTCTTCTGACATTTGAAATAATTATCGGTGGCCCTGTCAGACTTTGAATTAAAGCCAACTTCTTTTTAAGTGGATTAAAGCGCACTTTATCGACTTTAATTTAAAATTGTTTTGATTACACCTCACAGATGAATTTTATTTTATTTTTTAAACATTCTTTATCGGTTTAGTTCAAGTAGTCTGCAAATGTTACACCGCTTGCTATATTACGCGTTGTAAGTAAAAAATTAATAATTAAAAAGTTCCTGTTTATGAAATATTCAATGATATGACTCAGAAACACCTAATTAAACTTTAATAACTGTATGAATTGGAGGGTTTCTGAATATTAAGCCTCTGCATCGCAGCCATTTCTTTGTAATTAAATAATCCAGACCTTTTCTCTCAAATGACTCATTGTTCATTTGAGAGAAAATTATTAGAGGTTCAGTGGACCTCTAACAGGTACACTGAAGCCTGAACCTATTAGAGGGACTGCAGACTTAAATTATTAAGATTAATGCCGCCAACCCCAAATCCCATAAATACACACAGTACCTTACAAAAACACTTTTGTCTTTAAAACTTCTTTATATAGTTTTGTCATGCTATGACCTCAAACCTGAAAGGGTAAAAATCAAACTTTAGTGTTTTATTGGAATTGTACAGTAGACCAAAAGAATATAGTGTATAACAGTGAACTGGAAAGAAACCCATTCAAGGAACAGTGTAAAGCAAACAATGGTATTGTTGAGAGAAAGCAACAACAATTACAGTTTGTAGTTTGACACAACCTGTAGGAGACCCAGCAAATGTGTGATAGAAATCAAATAAATAAATAAAACATGTCTCTTATTGTTACAAATGGTGGTATTCAGATGGAAGTAAAACAGAGCAAAAATAAAGACTTAAAAAAATTAAGTTAACTTACAAAAACAAAGTCCAGGTCCAAAATCCAGAAATGTGAAGTGTAGATAAAGAAGCTAAAGCCCAAAAACCAAACCAGGGGCATCAAGCAGAGCTGAGGAGATGACCCAGCCAAAAACAATAAAAGCCAGAACACTTATATACTGAGGGAATGGTGGAAAATTACATTAGATGCTAATATGTTAATAATCTAGATAAATAAACCCAAATGCACCAAATTGACCAATATGATAAGACCTTGATGACAATATCAACTAAAGATTGCCAGACATTTCCTAACAATAGAAGAAGGAGGAACACAAAAGAAAATAATAATTTTTAAAAAACTAACACCTGTGGATCATGACAGTTATTGTTTTTTAATTCCAGTTGTGCTCCAGTCTGTTTTTCTTCCACATAAAATTCCAGCAATTATCATTTATGGCAACAGGAGACATGATATATGTGACAGTCATGTCTTGATTACTTATTTTCTAATCTCCTTACATCTGGAAAATTATGCCAATTTTGTCACCATGGACCTGACTATGACCATTTCTCACCTCAGTCTAACGCCCATTTCCAGGCAGAAAAAAAACACCACCGCAGATTAATTGTGGACTCTTTTTTTCTTCCTTACTTCTACAGACAACATATCTGTATCAACCAGATAAGCAAGTCAGTACAATAAACATGAAAAATAGCGAATAAGTAAGATTGAATGTAAGTGCTTAATTATAGTCAGGCATGTTCCCCTTGTTCATCTAACTGAAAGGGAGCAGACAGAAGAAAAACAAGCATCCATGAATAAATACTGTACATTGATTTATTTTCTTCTTTTTTGAGGAGCCAGTCACTTTTCTTCCACACTGTGGTCAATTCCTCAGTTTAGCCAGACAGGGCATTTATCGTTTTTCATGAAAATGTGGAAGCCAGCTCAGACAGATGTTGAGTCTGTCTGCGAGGTGAACAGCTGACTTAAAGAGCAGCTTCGGCACTCAATCAATGACGAGACTTTCATCTTACAGTGCTTGTCTTTTCTCTTTTCCTTTTTTTCCCCCCACTCCCGCTGCGAGGTTCTGGGGGAAAGAAATCGACTTCTTCACGTCAAAAGCAAAAATCACAAGCACAACTTTCTGCTCTCTGAGAGCACGAGTCCAGCAGAAGGCGCAGAGGGACATAAGTGGACGTTTTTGTTCTGTATGCATGATAAATTGATCATTTCATCAAAACAAATGTGAAAAATAGAGCTGCTTTCGGAATTGACAAACAATTTTCACAGCAATTTGGGTTAGAGCTGTCATTACCTTTGAGGAGATTATGTCCGTCATTGTGCATGCGTGCACTGGCACTGGAGGAGAAATTATTAATAATAATAATAATAATAATAATAATAATAATAATAATAATAATAATAATAAAGAAATCCCTTTCAAAATCAGTATTTGATAAACATTGAGAGTTGTGTCTCTGTTTAAGTCATGGATGCAGAACAAGCTGATGATTCATGCTTAAAGGATTGACTGAAACGAGGAAGCCATGATTCTCATCTGCACGTCGGGCTTGTTAGTGGCTCGACTGTGTGTTGTAAAAGTAATTAAAGCCGTCTAACTCGGCCATTCACTGAGGTGGACTGCTGCGTTTGAAACACACTGAGATCAATAACCCCTGTGCAGGAATACACACTTTACCATCACAGGGGCAACAACCCTGAGCCAAGGATTCACACTAATGTTGGCATTTTCAGTGACATTCAGACTAATTGCATATCAAGAGAGTTCCCCTTTGGCACTTCTGACTGATAAAATCTTTTTGAAAGAAATTCAGATTTCAGCAGCTAACATCATCCAGGAGTTGATACAGACACATTTTATTCAGACACATTTGTCATTGAACCCCTTGCTTCCTGTGTGTCATGCTGTCATCTTTATCTTTCAGCATCGCAGTTGTACTGTGCCTGCCTTTCTTTTTATTTCTTTTTTTTTTATTCGTGAGCTTAAGACAAAAACAGAATTGACATTATGGTAGAAGTGTGATATTTCTGTCCTTGCGCAGATGATGTTCTCCAGGCTGGGTTTCAGCAGTCAGCCGTCCACCTACACACACACACACACACACACACACACACTAACTCCAGCCTCGCACCTGAAACGACTGAATCCATTGGAGGTAATGGAGTGGATTTGAAGACTCACGACTGTACCGTGCAGCAGCAACCCCTTACATTATGTCTGGGAACACAGGCTTCATAAAACTTATCTCTCAACAGGAAATAACATTAATAAAACTGAAAGTGGCACATCAAATGAATGATGCTATTATCTTGACATAGTTAAGGGTTTTTAACGTATTTGACGTGTTCTTTTTTTAAGGGTGATAACGCAGCAGATGACTTCAATGAAATAAAAGCAGGAATGATAAATTAAACTAGAAAATTCCTGAAGAAATTTAACCGGGGCCTGCCAAAGTGTGCCCGTCGGTTTGGACCCAGCGTTCTGATGCTAAAAATTAGCATCAATGCTAAGCTAAGCTAAATTGTAGTCAATAACCTGTGGAGAGTCACAAGCATGTTGACTAACATGGACTTGCACCGTTCAGTTTGTTAAAATTAGTGTATTATCAAAATTAGCCAAAATGCTATTGTAAGCCTAAATGTTGTCAGTAGCATGTGGGCTATCATTAGAATGTGATTACATTGACTTCCTACATTCGGTGTCCTTAACATGGCTAATAAGTAAGAAAAATAGCTACAAGCTTATTTTAGGGGAAAGGCTAATGCTAGCCCCACTAGTGCACTAGTGGGGGGCAGTGAAATCCTAATGTTTGTGCTAATGTTAATGCACTAACCTGAAAGAAAAAGATAACACAGGCTAATATTATTCCACCTCCTACAGCGGTGCACTAACCTCAGAAGAAAATTGAGGCTTTTATTTTGAAATTTTCAGTAAGCTTCATTTTAAATGGCCACACTATTTCAATGTGTAACAGTGGTTGGGTTCAAACAGTTATATAATGCCCAAAAGAGCACTTACCTGATGTAAAAAATTGTCCAGGCTTTTATTTTCAGTAAGCTACATTTCAAAGGGCCAGACTAATCCCAACAGTGTGTAACAGTGATTGGGTTAAATCAGTTCTATAATGCTCAAAACACAAGTAGTTCTAAAGGCCAGCTCAGTCCTCCTCTGTAGTAACTGACAGTTCCACCATGTTGTAGTTCTGACATTCAGGTTTTGTAGTTCTAAAGAGCAGCTTTGCTCTCTGACAGCTGTCAGCCAACTGTCATGTCAGGGAGAGAGATGGCAGTCCCTCATGTCTCTAGCAGTGTCACTGCTCTCCCTATGCATTGCTATGGGCAGGCCCCAATGATTAAAAAAAACAAACTGAAGACACCTATTAGAAATCTCTGTAAAATATCAAAATTGGAAAAACTACATTTGGGAACCACTCAAGTTTATTCCCACTAAACTGGCTAAAAGTACACATCGCTTTCTATTGGCAGTGGGTGTGTGAATATATTCTTTAGTTAGGAAACACATTTTTGTTCATATGTTTTGATTCATTAATTAAAAGCAATTTTCTTTTCCAGATTTAGAAAAGCTGGATTAGATCTCAGTATGTCTTTGTTTATTAGTATTTCTAAATAAAGAACAGATTACGGCTTCAAAGTATTGCACATAAATGAACTCCCTCTGATATTTGGATAAATGTCCCTTATGTCCCAGCAAAACCACACACTATTTACACGCTTTGTGCACCATTGTGGCTGGACATTTGACCACTTCTCAGATCAGAAATGGTGGAACTCATTTAAAGTGGTTAGTTTCCTGGCATGAACCCTGCTTTCAGGCGCAGTACGTGAGTTTCCAAAGGATTCGGGTCGTGGCCATTCCAGAAGCTTAATCTAGAACTTGCTTGATCCTTTCCAAAATCAGCTTTGACGTCTGTTTTGGATTGTTGTCGCGTGGGAATACCCAAATGTTTTTCACTCATCTGACCCGAAATGTCACCATCCGACAAAAGAATAATGTCAGGATATTTAGGAGCAGCAAATGATTCACCAAGACTCAAACCTGTCTTAACATCAGTGGCATTCTCTGTGTTCAACACTCAAAGTGTGAAATAACATTCAAAGTGTGGACCCATTTGATTTGTCATATATGCTGTGATATACTGTATATCTTAAAGTTGTAGCTTTATTGCTACGATAGCACCAGTAATAACCTTTTATGTTTTCATTTTATTTCCATTAATGTTATCTTTATATGTACTGCCCTTTCATTGTCATAAGTTTTTATTTTTCTTCGTAGGTAACGTTGAGTTGAGTGAAGTTGACAAGTGTCACTGTCCACGGAAAAATGAGTTTGGCATCAGCGCGGGCTGAGGAAATGTCAACCAAGAAGTTATTGCCCCAAAATCTAATTTGAGTGACATTTACAGCTTCTTAAGGACAAGCCAAAAGCCTTCTGGAGAAAACGTTTGCAGTCAGATGAGACAAAGACGGAGCTGATTGGTCACAACAGAAAAAAAATGACTGGAGAAGCTAATATGAGGTTTCCAAACTGAGAACTGCTGGATGTAAATGTGGGCACAGTCGAGTGTTCAAACAAGACAATTGTCCAAATGTCATGGTCAAAGTAGTTTTAGAAAAAACCAGACAGACACTGAGCCTCTATAATCATCTCACATTCACACAAATTTAGCAAATATCCAGCCAGGATTGTAAAAAGAGACATTCGGGCTTACTGTGGGTGTATGTTTCAATATGTGTGTATAATATTCACCCTGTTTGGATTAGAAAGAATCCACACTTGTGAACCCAGATCTTCTTTGCAAAATTCATCGAAGTTGTTTGTTGTATAATGATTTCACCTGGAAAAAAGCAGGAGTTCAGAAAGCTCAATAAAAGCCTGAAATCAGTATTCATGCTGACGATCAGTGGAAAGTGTGAAACTCAAATGTATTGCTATCTTACATGCTGTTAGAGACATCAAATTCAGATTTTAATGCCAGTCCCAAACATTATGCTGTTGCCAGCAGAGACGTCAACCAGAGTAACGATGCATGCAACAAATCTTTGCCCAAAATGTTGCTCCATTTTCTGCAGAGGATAAAGATCTTGTATTGCAAGGTAATCTCTTTCCCACTGAGAGCATTAGAGGGGGAAAAAATCACAACATAAAAAGAGATTGACAGGGAGCAGTATTTTATAAAGTGTGTTTTATAATTTGAAAATCCTGTTGCTCACCTGCACCTATATGCACATTAGATTGTCTCTGCAACCTGTTGGATCCGAGCCTGAAGAGGCTGAGCTCCAGGCACACTGCCTGATGTTCACATGGTGTAATAATGCTTTTGGGCTTTTAGTAGACTCCGGGCATGGTTCAATCTGCAGATGCTTTAATGGTGAGCGACATAATTAACTCCAGAATGAACAGGTCTCTAATTATGGCCTAAATGCTGCTCTTTCGCTCTTTAACATCATGCTCAGGGTTTCTAAGAGGGCAAACGCTGCTGTCTTCAGAACACGCGGATGCACAGTCATGAGAGCACACACACTCTTAACTCAGGGCTCAGAGCACTCAGCTGTTCAGGGCGGGCATCACGGCCCTGTGGCGGGGATTATCCAACATGACAGCACCCTCTGGCCCCCCCTCTGAGTAGTGCCTATCATCTGAGTAATTAATCAGCACTCCAGATGTCCCATTGGCAGCGGTGTGATTTGGGAATTTGAGGTGGCTGAAGCTAAGAATGCACATGACATCAAACTGAACTTGCAAAGCACGCAAGTTTCTGACGGTTTGCAGCTGCAAACGTCAGAAAACACATCCAGACGACAGATGAAGTAACGTCTGAAAACAAGCCGCAGAGGTGGCACTTACAACTAGCTCAATCCATCACTCTGACTGTGTTCTGGCTACATTCATTTTGAATTCATGACTGTAAAATAATTGCAATTTTCTCCCGTCTGGCAGATTGTTTCAAGGCCACGGAGCAGACAAATTAAAGGCCATGTTTCTAAATTTGGATAGAGGTGGTGCGTGTGGGGGTGTGTGTGCATGTGTGTGTAAGCAGCTCATTCATTGACCTTGAGTGTAGGTATTGAACATCAGAGCGAGAGGATCTAGAACAGATAAGAGGAGGGTTATTTAGCGTACAAAGGAGGATGTAGCAGTGACACAGCCTTGATGTTCACTGGGGATCAGAGCCGATACGCAGTCACAGAGCATTAGAGTGGCATGATTAATAAAGCAAAGGTCGCATCTCACCTCTGTTGTCAGCAGTGCAGACAGCAGTGTGCACAAGCAACATGTCTGCACTATTAATTATTTAAAGAGACATTAATGAATTGTATATGACTGTATTGATTCAATGCAAAACTGCTTGGCTGTCTAGTTAAAAAGACAGGGCCTTGCATAAAGTATTAATATTCCGTAAACTCGTTTGCATTTAGTCACATTGGAGCCACAAATTACATTGTATTTTGTTGTGATTTATTATGACAGAACAACACAATTTACTTGTGCAGAGTTATTGCTTTTTTCATAAATAAAAATCTTTAAAAGTATGTGGTGGATGTGTATTCAGACCCCTAAGGAAGCACAAAGAAGATACTTTGATCCAATGAGTTAAAAATGTAACATTTTTGTTGTTTTCAAAACACTAAGTATGAGAGAAAACTCTGCACATCCGCCTAAAGACATCATTCTCGTGATGACATACTTTGGTAACAGCATCATGCTGTGGAGATGCCTTTATTCAGCAGTGACAGGGAAACTTGTCACAACTGATGAGAAAATGAATAGAGCAAAACACAGGAAAGCAAACTGCATAGATATCCACTCTAAAGAAAAAGCAAAAATGGTTCCTTCTGCAAATACACCTAATATACTGAGCAATCTGAGTAAGCCTAGAGGGCGTCGTAATAAACAACTTCTCAGTAGGAATACCAAGTGCAGAAGAATTGTTTTAGGGCTTGTCTTCCTCCTGAGATCATCAATATGCCTGAAAACTATAACGATGCGACTCATAGCCAAGGTCAGCATCTACATGTATGGCCACGCTTGACTCATTCTGCCTACAACAGAGGTTATGTTTATCTAAATAAGTATCTCCTTTAATTATTTATTTCAGGACCATGGTCTGCAGCTGCGGTCTTTAACTGTTTTATTTATTTCATCTGCATGACTAATGAGATGACGCTATTCGTCTTTGTATGCAAACACCTAAACAGCAACTTTTAAGAGGTCTGGGAGAATTGATTTCTTTTATATTTTTAGAATAATATTAATAATTAACTGGTCCAATTGCAAAGATTTATAGCATAATGTGATGAATGGGAAACCATTTTAATTTAGTTTTAAAGGAAATCTGATCCTGTCATCTGCTTAATACTTCAAAAAAATAAAGTTAGATCATTTTTATCAAATGAAAAATAAACAAGCACTTATTTTCAGTAGCATTTTTTCCTGTCAGCTGCAATAAGATTTTTCGTTGTTGTTGTTGCTTGTGATTTTTAAAAGCTCCTCTAAGGCTGAAAAACAGGTCTCAGCCTGTGAGTTTCAGCTTCTGTTTCACAGAAATGCGTCAAAAATCTGCAGAGAAGACAGAAACTCTATCATCTGGGGACACACAGTGATTACAGAGCTGTCCTGAGAGACAGAATAGCTCGAGTATTGAACATCCACAAAACAAAGTGAATCCTGACACTGCAGTGTCATTCTGTTCTGACCTGCTCGCTTAATTGAGATTTGACTGCGCCCTCTTGTGGGGGGAAGTGGAAAATGCAAGTGGTCACTGAACCCGCCTTTGGTACCTGTGGCAGCGATGCCAGGGACCGAGTCCTGTCAGAAAATAAAATGTGTAATGAATTTATTTAATATATGAGTTTCACTTTCTGAATAAAAAAAAAGTTTCACTTTATGAAAAGAGTGTCAAAAAGTTGAGCTTATTCGCGAATTTAAACTTTATAACGTAAAATACCAAACGTTTTCACTGCGTAATGATGACGTTTAGGCTGCGCATGCGCATATCCGCAGATCTGTAAGCCGTCGACACGGAAGACAACGGTTCTAAACAACACCTCGATATTGCTGCAGAAGGCGTTGTAGAAATTTGTAGTCACTCTGTCTTAACTGTAGAATATTAAATTTTACTTTGCTTTAACTATTATAGCTTGTGAGGTGAACATAAAAAACATGGCTGCCGCACTGTTAATTGTATTGTAGCTTGTTTGCCTCAAGAACGCCGAGAGTAAACTGTGGCAAGCTCCCGAAAAGCAGACGAAAATGCCAGCTCGTAATATTGTATCCCACGATACTCCTAACAAAGTTAGGTACTCCAGGTTAGCCACTGATGATGACGGCTACATTGATTTACAGGTAAGATCTACAGGTCAGATTTGCCGCTTAATGCTGCTGATCAGTCCTGCTCAGTCATTAGAGTTGAATGTCTGCCTTTTAAATTGCTTTATTCAACCAACATAGTCTAATAACTTAGATATGAAAGAGCAGAACTGGAACAGACCGATACTGAGGCAAAAAAAAAAAAAAAAATCACTTGCAGTCTTTAACAATACTATCCAGCAGTGCACGTTTCATTATGTTGACAGACTATAAAAGCACATCTGCGTTCCTATGGATAAAATGAAAAAAATGCACCATTGTTTACGTCAAGTTAAATATCAGTAATAAACTAAATACTCCATTAATGATTTCAAGAGTATTATTAAAAAAGGAAGTGAAGGGGAAATCCAGACGTTTTTCTCAAGAGGTCACTGATCTTTATATGTCATTCTATTTTATTGTTTATGATTGTGTATTATATATTTGTTTAATATATATTTGATTAGTGTTTCTACTACCTTGCTTGGGTACCTTTTCTTAAAGAAATTTCTGATTTCAACTCTTGGTTTATTAAGGGTATAAATAAAATAATAAAAGAACTTGATTTCCAGCCGTCATTCTCTGCCTGTGACCCTACAAGGATAAGCAAGTAGATGATGGATGGATGTTTGAGATTTTCTATACTATACAGTGTCAACTAACTTTTTCAAAAACTTTCATTTTGGCTGGAATGATGGTATAGCTTTATCAGGAGCTGGAAGATTGGCAAGTTTGTTTGACACCTTGACGTTAATGCAGTAAATAACAACCCACACAAATATATACTTAAAAAACACTGCATTGTCCAGGAATTTTCAAACTCACCAAAACCCCTTCTTTAGTTCAAATGACATGAGTTAATTTTAAAATTTCTTATTCATGTGTGTGTTGTTCTGCTTGGGTTGAATGTTAAATCTGTCAGAGCAGTGCATGGAGCCTCAATTTCGTATTAACCCACGATATTAGTATTTTGTGAGACTAATTCCCTAAAACTTCACTCTGTTAGTTTGGTTATTGTTATAATGGCAGCAAACATTGGCTTCAACATATGGCCTCAACAGAGTTAAAACCTTGAAAGACTCTTTCTAGACTTTGTGCAGATACTGCTATTGCCTTTTAAGCTAGTTCATGTTTTAGGCAATAACTATCTCACTTGGTATGTCGTCTGAAACTTGGACAACTTCTTTGTTTCAGATTTTGATAACTAATTTATCTTCCTCTGCAGTTCAAAAGGAGCCCACCCAAGGTCCCATACAAAGCGATCGCCCTCGCCTCAGTGCTCTTTCTAATTGGCTCTACTTTAATCATCATTGGTGCTCTTCTTTTGGCTGGATACTTTGGAGTTACTGTGAGTTCTTTCTAAAAGCAGACCTTTTTTTATCTTATGTTTGTGTGCTGTGTTATGTTAACATTTCTTAATAAAACATCACTGCATGTTTCAGAACTCCGACCGAACGGTGCCTGTGCTGATCATCGGCATCATCGTTTTCCTGCCTGGGATTTACCACTTACGGATAGCTTACTATGCATCAAAGGGCTATCCGGGGTACTCCTATGATGACATCCCAGATTTTGATGACTGAACCACACTAAAACCTCAGCGGCAGTCTTACTTCACTTGCATGCATTCGTGTATCGCTTGTCCTGAATTTAAAATGGCTAGTAACATCTTATAGCTTAATAATTCTTTTGGAAATCAGTGTTCTTTCTGTAGATTGTAATTACTAGTTAGTTTGTGAATGTGTTTATTTTAATAAATTACCAAAATGATCTTTTAACAATTCATTCGCTTAATGCCCTTTTTATGATTCAAGTGGTTTATCCTTATAGCAAATAATAATTAACTGAAACCAACCAAAATTATTATTCTCAAAGTTTGAGTGTCAAATTTCCAGATTTTAAAAATAGAAGTGATTCATAATGTTGTACCCAGTGCAATAGTTTGGCCTGTAATTTACTTATGTATACTTAAGATCACGAAAATAGTTTCCTGCACTATGATCCTTACTGTTTATCAGCTAAAGCCTGCCTACTTTCCAGATTTGTTGGGGTTTTTTTCCTTGGAGGATTTTATGTGATTAATTCTGATCCTTTGATCTCCATATGGTGCACCTGGTCCCTCTGATTCAGCATTATCAAATGAGGCACTACTAAAGCAATTACAAGCCTTTCCCCTTTCTGATCTCGGCTATCAACCTATAAATATCCGTGATTTTGAAGCAACCTGATGAAAGGCCGACCCCATTTTGCACAGCAGGACATCAAA
The DNA here is from genome assembly GCF_001444195.1 of Xiphophorus couchianus. NCBI lineage: Eukaryota > Metazoa > Chordata > Actinopteri > Cyprinodontiformes > Poeciliidae > Xiphophorus > Xiphophorus couchianus. The sequence continues at coordinate 23,136,654 of NC_040239.1, forward strand.
ATCATGCAAAGATGTTGCTGGTAAAGGTTTTCCTTCTGTAATCCCGTCAGATACGAGGCTACCTGCTGCTCTCCGAAGGGATAATTCAAGGATGCTTCTCTGCTATTAATTGCCACCCCTTGATCAGTTACCAACCGTACCTGGTATTAGTCAGATCGGATTATTCTCCGTAAATCAGCTCAGGAACTTTTTTCCAACAGAAAGGCTGTTTTTTTTTTTCGTTTTTCCCCCCATTGACTACTGTGTTTCTTAGGAAAGCAATAACCATATTGCCTAATAAATCATCTGCACTCCACTGCATTTTTATGTGCCGGTTTGTGTTGCAGATATATTACAGTAGTCTAAAAATCAGCATAAGACAAAGTCAAGGTGATCCTAAATTGAGAAACAAAGAATTAACAGCAGCCGCAACATTGAATTTTATTTAATTGAAAAGTTTTTTGCTTGATTTCTTTGTTTTGTTTTTAATACATTTTAAGTTTTTATAAACCAGACTTAAAAAATATTGAAACAACAGGATGGTAAAGGTTTTATCGCTTCACAGTGAGGCACTTTTTCCTCATCAACATGCAGTATCAAAGAGAAAGACATGTCTGGGGTTATTTAGAAGTTTTTAATAAAATGGGTCTAAAGGTGTGCAGCAGCTTCAAGTTAGTAGTGCTGCTGCTTTTTTACTCAAATATTTATCTAGCTATCAATCAATTAATCGATCCATTGTCTTTACCCATTATCCATGCAGAGGTGCATTATATATTTGTGCAATTATTACCATGTCTATATTGCTTGGTTTTTATAAAGATTTCCATTATGGGAAATATAGAAATACTGGAAAAATGTATATCAATATGGCAACATCAGAATCATCACAATTTGTGAATCCATTTCTTTGGGTCCCGGAAAATAAAATGCTAAATGACGATATGTATCTATTTGCTTATTTGACTCAGTTCTGTAAATGGTTACAGAGTGAAAATAAAAGCATATATGCCCGTTGAGACAAAGTCATAATTCATGTATTTATTTTATTTACCCTACTATTGCTATATCGCCCATGTTTTGTAATGTGTTACAATGTAGAAATGCACAAATTCTTACCTATTATTACCAGCCATACAAAATCTGAGCTATTTTGTTTAATATATTTATTTATAGACTGTGATTCTCACTTTGTCCTTTTATTGCCTATTTCAGTAATTTCTTACTACCTGTAAGCAATAACAAGTGGCGGTAATATGCCACAAACACACATTAGTAGTAGTAATAAGAATAATTATGACTATAGTAATCATTATTATTAATAATGTTATGTTTATAATTATAAATATAATTAATGTTATAACGTTAATAACTATTACTACAATAATAACATTGTTATAATAACGTAATGCTATTATAATTGTTATAATAATAATAGTAATAATAAATATTATTATTATTTTATTATTATTATTATTATTATATTAACATTATCACTGTAATGTTATTAACGTTATTATCGTGTCGTTATTATCGGAGGGTTGGTTTGTGGCAAATTACCGCCACCTAGTGGTGCTATTTCCGGCTCCTGATTGGCCAGTTTAAATATAACGTAAACGACGCCCCAATGTGCGTCTAATTATATTTCAATGACTAACTTTACCATCTTGTCATGGCAGAGCTGCAGAAGTGATTTTAAGGTAAGATAATGGAAAACGTTTGTGAATGCATAGCTTTGGGTCACGAAAAACAAAGTTATAGAACAATGTTTGAAACTAAAGTGCGAGATTAGCCATGGCATTTAGCTAATAGCTGTGTAAAAATAGAAGGAAATACAAGACAAGAGTCATAATCCAATCTTTTTGCATATACGTGTATTTCAGAATAGCAGAGGCCGAGTACGTCTTGCTAGGTTCACCGGTTCTAATTCAGAGCTAACATTTTGATCAAACTTTACTGTATATTTAATTGAAAATTAACTTACTTTAGCAACTTGGGTTTTTGAAAAGTATGCTAATACTGTTACGACCATAAAGACGACAATAAAAAATTATGTAATATTATCATTTTCTAAAGAAAACCTTAGTTACAGGAAGCTTTGACAATATAATTTATCGATACTCTGTGGAATGTTTCATTGATGGGTATTTATGGACCCTGGGGGTGAAGTGTATGATTGCTTCTGCTGTAAGCTGTAGGAAACGCGTCAGCTGGCTGCGGGTTTTCCTTTTGTTACAGTCACCAGTCTTTCCCACCGAAAGGCGCTTTTGTTTGAGGCGCTAAATTGCCAGGTTCGGCAAGTTACAGCGACTGAGGGATCATTAACGGAAGTAAATGTTTGTCCTTTCAAAATTAAAGCATTCTATCGTCGTTCCGAAAAAAGTGCATTTTTGTGCTCTTATTAGGAACATAGTTTTGACTAAGAGAATGTCTTCTAAATTTTACCTTAAGCTTGTTTTATGTGCTATTGACTTTTATTTCATAAATGAAAATTATACGTTGCTAAGTAAGGGCAGGCCAAAATTAATGACTAAATCTGATATTAAAAAAAAACCCCATTCACATTTATTTTCACAGTAAAAACACCCTATAATTTTACCCCAGTTCGCCTCTGTACAAAAAGAGCCCATAAATAACAATTTCCTAGAGCATTTGGGCCAAAGAACATTTTACAATAGAATTTCAATTGTAAAATTGACATATTTTATGTCAATTTTTTTTTTACACAAGATTGAGGGTTAATAAGGTTGTTTGAACAGTATTCAGTATGAATGGTTAACAAGAACAAAAACAAAGTTTTGTTCTGTTATGTGTTATCATACACATAACAGTTTATGAAGCTAAAACAAAAAGGGAAACGATAGCCTGCTGTGGAAAAACAAAGCAAACATGTAGTAGATTATATCTTTTTATCTAATCTCGAACAGACAGTTAATGTTTTAATTTATGATAATCTAATGTTGTATTGTCATTGCCAGAATCTATTGCAAATTCTCAAAATGCAGCAATTATTTGCATTTAATTAATGAAAAAACAAAATAATATATATATATATATATATATATATATATATATATATATATATATTTGCAACTATTTGATCTTCCTATGACCATCAAGGAAAAACTGATTAATTGGTGCATGTCTTAAGATATTGTACTGGTCATTGTGCTAAGGATAATGGGATCAGCAGCAAAAATTCTCAAAATGTTAATAGTTTCTTTATTTACTTTGTCAAGTAGTTAAAAATGCTAAGCTTTGAAAATGACAAAATAACAAAAAGTAGTCAGTCATAACATTTTTAGTTATGACTGAAACAGCTATTATAGTCACTTAAGTTTAAAAGCTTAGCTGTAATCAGAATTTAGCTAGAAATATGTTTTTCGGTTTGTGCTGGTGTGTAGATGGGCTAACCTTTATTTTGAAAGTTTGAACGGGAAGTGCCTTGCTGTACCGGTGTGGAACTTGACGGAAGTGTTTACAGCCACCGTAGTAGAAGGAGGGATGAGGCTAATGAGAGGAGGGACACCGCGGGGACAGAAACCACGGCAGTGCTTTAACTAACCCTGCGGCGTGCTCTGCCGAGGAGTCCCGCGCCTGGTGGATGGTCAACGTCGACTGGAAGTCGCTTCTTCTCATTTAAACAACTAAAAGCACTTCGAGCAAGTTTGGATCCAGGAGAATACTGTAATGAAATTAGCTGCTGGGAAAGTTCATCTTTTAACTTAAATGGGATGAGGTAGCATGTTTTTTAATATCAGTTTTTTTTTTTTTAAACTGAAGACGCAAAGAAGTTTGCGGGACGTCCGATCACCATGGAGAGGCGGGATTAAAATGGTTTTAATTTTTCTCGGATTGAAAGGTTAAAAATGTGCCTACCTGCGCCCCGTTCCTCTTGATCTGAGCTTGTTTTTAACCACAAATATCCGTGGCGATAAAGGAATGGACACTTAAACTGGTCTGCAAGAAATCTTAAAGCGCATCCATGGATTGAGAGACTGTACTTTCAGTAAAGTGCCTCATGAAAGGTAAGGTGCAGGTGGAGCTGAGACATCCTCTAGTAATATAAACCTTTAGACTTGAAGCATCTTTTGTTTAGTCATTTAAATCATGTGCACTTCCCTGATCTTTTGTTTGTTGCATGTTAATTTCTACACACACTTAATCCTACTGTAGCTTTTCCACAGCTTAAATATCCCCCAGTTACAGCCATGCTCACAATCCCTTATTTTAAATGTGTTGTTGTTTTGGGTATCACATGCACTATTTGTAAAGTGTGAGCGTGTCTTTTTTTACATGATAGACCATTCTAAAGAGGTTTAACTGTCTGCATTGCCCCTTTAAACCAGCAGCTCAGCTCCCTGGATTAAAACAAGGAAAAACTGACAGCAGTACATATGTATGTGCAAACTGTTTTAAAAGCCCGTCTTCTCATGTGGCTTTAGAGTCCCAGAGTAACACAAAAGATGCACCTGTTTTGTTTAGCAGAAGATCTTGGTGGCTTGGTGTTTGAGCGCACCACTTTATCAGCCTGCTGCCTCTGGAGGATGCAGGCTTTTGGACAAAAGCTAGTTGTAACAGTTTTACACAAAGGACTGCAGCTGTTCTTTGCACTGTTGTCTTGCTGATCACTTTATTGAGAAATATGCATCCCTGCAGAGGTCTGTTGTCTTGTTATGAATATGTATTTTGAAACCCATCTTAATAAGATTCCAGTCTAGAAGCATCTGAGCTTATAAATCAGATTGGTTGCAAAAGTCTTTGATTGTTTTTGACAATTTCATAGTAAGTTTTAACATGTATGTTCTTCTAAAAATGAACCCCCTGTGGAAAGCATCGTATCTTTGCTGTTTATAACAGTTGTAGTTCACGGGTTTGGAAAAGCCCCTGAATTATTTACACAAAACAGCAAGAACCTGTTTTTCATTTGGAATCAGTGTTAAACACGGTATCATCCAATCCCTGGAGGTGCTTAAAGCCTGTGCACGTGAGGAGCTCAGGTGTTGCTTTACACAGTGATGTTTCTAATGCTTGTCGTCTAGAAAGCCTCAATAGTTAATCCCGTATCTGGCATTGTTTAAATATGAAGATTACATGACCAAAGGTTCAGCTGTGGACAGACTGACCTGTTGTTTTTAGAGATGTCTCATTTATGAGCTGAATAAGGCAGAGCACATAGAAATAAATGAAGAAATGCATTCATGCTTGATCCAGCAAGAGAGTACCTACAGTCAATTAATTTCTCTAGCTTCAAATTACAACAGATGTCATCCTTTATTCTTTTCAAGACAAATGGATCAGGTTCCTATCCAGTTCTAAAGGTCTAGAAATTAGTCGGTTACTGGCATTGAAGTAAACTGAGGTTCTAAAAAGCTCTTTAAAAATTGGTGGTTAATATTGTCCAAGTTTTCCTTATCAGGCCGATGTGTTAAGAAATGACTAACATGGGCCAATACCAATGTCGATACCAATATATCTTGCATCCCTCATAATCCATATTCTTCTGGGATCAATAGGAATCACTTTTATTTTTTCCTTCTAAACAAAAGCATGAATCAATTTTTCTTTGAAAGTTTTGCATGAATACCATTATTTTTCTAAAGGTTATACATTATAATCACATACTGGTCCATGCTGGTATAGATCCAAATCCAGTTAATTTCAATACGATGCAATCATGTAATCAGATTGAAATAAATATAAGGTACAATATTATCCTTGTTATGTTGCCGTACAATCACAGTTAGTTGATTAAAAAGTTTTATCTAAGGAACTCCGTCCAGTGGCTTTGCAGCATTGACTTGTCCATTAATGCCCCTTTCATCACGCTATTAAGAGCTGTCCATAGTGAAAGAAATGAGTCTCTTTGTGTCAGTGTTCAATAAATTCAGTGCAATACGTCAGCATTCTGTGCTAAAGTTCATGACCTCAGACTTTAGGGCTTCGCTTAGTTTTATGGCTCTAACCTGCTTCTGAGAATTATAGGAGGTGAAGGACAAAAGCTCAGGACTTAAAGGGCAATGTGAGCTGCTTTGCTTTGCTGTATCTCAGCTACCAAACATGAATGTAGATCATCTCAGGAGAGAAAAAAAATTCAATCAGTCTGTTCAGGCATGAAGCACATGGGTAATTTATTGGTGTAATGTGAGGAATTATTCAGTCCCTGCAGAAGGTGCGCAGGAAACCCTGAATGCAAGAGACAGACTGACTGGAAGTGAGGAATTTGGAAACACTCTGCCAGTAATTATTGCTAAACCTTGTAGTGCCATATGTTAGCGTATTGGTTATCACTGGTAATCCATATACAGTGGGTTTTCCCTGGGATGCGGGGACTCCCCTCTCGTGCTCGTTGTCTACTCAGCTAATTTCCCATTTTGTTCAAATAAGCATCAATGGATTTTCCAAACTAGGTTGCGTTGCCAGGAACAAAATCCATGCATTGACTGCTCCAGTCTGCCGACTGGTTCCAGAGTTTTGGGACCAGTCGTTGTGTTAATAACTGTGTTTTGCCCGTTACAAATCTTTGGTTGGCCGGTCAGAGTTTCTGCTCGAGTAACACTTGTAGTTGCGGCACGACACAGGTTTGTACAAAGGCCACGGCCTGTCAGGATTAGGAGGGATTACTAAGAGAGTAATACTACTGCTTATCAGGCCTGTATCTGTCACAAGCATCACTGATGGGCCTGCTTAGGTACTGAGGGATAAGGCATACTCTCTCACACACATAAGGTCAAACTGACAATACAGAAACCGATATATTATGGAAATATAGAGCTCTTGTTTTTGGGAGACTCCCAACATTTAATCTAAAACACCTGCATAGCCAAGGACAGAGCATTTATCTATCTACACATCTGCAAATGTTTACCGACGTGCTTCTTGCTGCATTTCAGCAGGGAAAGTCTGTTAAGACCAGTCAGTTCAAGTGTCACGTGTCCTCCACATCCGAGCCTGAACATCGTATTAAAGCTGCCCACCTGGTAAACAATCCATGCGGTCTCCACTAGAAGAAAGTCTGGACCCCCCTCCCGTGGGCAGACCTTTGTGACTTGATATAGCAGGGATTGATCACTGCACTGCTACATGAAAGCATGTCCTTGATGTGTCTCAACAGTTTGATCTCTAATTCAGTTAAACTATTAACACTCGAAACAGGAGGCCAGGATTAGACTGAGTGTTACAAATGTACCGTCCAGAAGGCTAAGTCATGCCGAGATCCAAAGCAATTTGTGTCAGTGAAATCCAGAGGAACACAGCACCATTGCATATTGTCAACATGCATGGTTTGGTTTGAAATATCTGCTGCTGAGGTGTTTAACATTTACAGTTTTTTTTTTTTTTTCAAAAGTATTCATATTGCCTGGTGGTGGCAACGTCATTAGCATGGCCATTGCCTTTCTCCGCAATTCTGCGCGATTCAAATCTAGAATTTCAACCTGGCCAGTCAGGGAACAGAAGGAGAAGTTGTGACTAATGTCATCAATTTTTTGTGCTGTTTTTAAATTGTAGTCTGCCTGTAGTTTTAGCAATGGCCACGCTTTCAAATATTGAATAAACTTTAACAGCTGCCTCGTTCGCATTGGCAGTGGAGGGCGGTTTTAGTGCAGGCAATTTTGGCTAAGCTTCATACCATCAAACTGGTGCGTTACATGCATCACGGGCAAACGTTAGCAACTGGGTAAAATTTAAAACCTCATCACAGTCCACTCTTCCAGCAAACAGTCGTTTCTCAATAACTAAAAGTCCAGACCTTCTGTAGCACAGAACAAGAGACTGGTTTTACCAAGTGCAACATCATGCTTTGGGAATGTGTTTCTACAACAGGGGCTGGGAATGTAGTCAGAATTCATGGGAAGACGGGTGGAGCTAGGAGGGAAAAACTAGAAGAATAACCTTTTAGAAACTTCAAAAGTGGGGAGCAAATTCACCTCCCACCAGGACAACAACACTATAAACACAACCAGCGCTGCAATGATTAAGATCAAAATGTATTTATGTTTTAGTATTATCCAGTCAAAGTCCAAACCTAAATTCAGTTGAGAATCTGACAGTTTCCATCCAGTCCAACTGAGCTTTAGTTATTTTGCTTGAAGAATGGCCAAAATCTCAGTATCCTTGTCATGTAAAGCTGTAACTGCTTTGAAAGGGGGATTTCTTCAAAATATTGATGCGGGGAGCTAGATACGAAACTCAGTTTTCAGGGTTTTCTTTTTGTCAAATAAACCATATGTATGTTGTCTTCTTACTTTACAGTTGTGCCCTGAATACCTTTTCCAGGCGCTATGTGTGTTACATTGTATCATTTTATGCATACACTCTGAATTTAATATCTATCCTCCTTCAGAGGCCCTCAGAGTGCACATGCCAATTAAATGGCTCTGCTCTGCTGCATGAGGAAATAACCTGCTTGTCTCTGTCTAATACCGCACCTGCAGACAGAAACCCCCTCTGCCCCCATTCCACTCTTTCCTTGTCTGTCTGCACAAGACTGTCACATAGTACTTCCTGGTGCTGAAGCATATTTCAGTTTACTGGAACAAAGGTAAAGCTGATTTGAGATTGATAAATGATATTTGAGGTCTAGATGTAAGCTTAAATTGGAGAAACACTGTATGATGGGAATTTGCTGTATATCTCATTCTGTTAAAAAAAAAGAAGTGAGAAGGCAAAACGAAGGAGGATGCTGTAAAGTGCAATCACATCCATCAGTTTGTTGCCTGCTGGAGGTGACACATAAACAATTTGGACTGCACAGATTTGTTGTTTATCTTCTGAATCCATTGAGAGCGGCGCTTATTTCAACATCCCAGAGGGCAAACAGAGGGCTGTTGAAAGGAACCCTGCGCTTTTGCATTTCACCGTGATGCCTGACTGACTCTACGGTTCTTCTAAACAAGAAAGCCAGTAGAATATTGTGAAGTTCATGTTTCTGCTTTGCTATTCTGAGCTGTTTGTTTGCTTAAGCGCTCCGAAGCGATTAAATGTCTCCAGCGGATCATGGAGTTGGTTTGCATTTGTACGGTCTATCTGCGGCTGCATCATCACCTAGCATGTGTCCCACCTCTTTTCTAAGCACAGCCGCCTTCTGAAGTTACTCAAATGAACTTTAAGCAATGCGCTTATGGTAAGTGTACTGAATGAAGTGAATGCATGGAGAAGGGTGGAAGGGCTTCCTTTATGCTTGGAGGGCAGCAACTTTAACGAGTCTCTAATCCAATTTGAAGTAGGCAGAGGAGCCACTTTTCCACTTCTTCAAGTGGAGTCATGTTTGTCAGACTAATTAGGAGATCAAAATCTGGAGTTTGTTTTTTCTTGAAAGACTCATTTGGGTCATTTGTGCATTTAGTCTTTAGATGAATCTTACATGATTCTGCTGTTTGTTCGTCATGTGCTGTCTTAATGTTAATCTAAGTAAAGCTCGTCATCCAACAGAAATCTGTTTTTGCTGCTTAAGCATTAGCAATAAGGTAACATTTGGAACTGGGAGACTTACCTTTCAGTAGGACATTTATCTTTCTTTTTTTCCTGATACATTTCTTAGCAGAAGAATTTTGATTCATTGTTGTCACAATAAATCCCAATTAATGTTTAACTCTCAGAACTGTCCGTATTGTGTGGATTGTTAATTTTAGTATTTTCTCCACTGTGGATGTGCAATGAGATAAATTAAATAAATAAATTACAAAATATGATTATTGCAGTTTTTGTTTGCAGATTACCGGTAGTATTATAAATCACACTTCTTTATGGCTGGTGTCCGAAAGAAGCATAAATTGTATGTTTTTTTGGCAGCATACGTATTTGTGATTGCTATCATGCAGTCACAACCATACAGTTGCCTGAAAAAGAAGTAATAAATAGCTCTTTTGGTCACTTTTATTACTGTCACAGAACTACCACAAAATATTGTGATAACATTTTAAATTCATATTGCCCACCTCTAGCTTTCAGTGTTGTTCCTTTCTCCTGCCTACTGCTGTTGACCCATTTAGATTCAGGCCAGACCTCATGAATGTGCTGGACCAAACCCAAGCAACAGGTTAATCTGACCTTAAAGAGGTCTTCCTCATCGCTAACAAGCACACTTAAGTCCTAAACGTCCACAGGATGCAAAGTCTAGGCGGGTTTTACTGGTTGTTTTGAGAAGCTCTCATTGGATTGGCTCAGTTTGCCTTAAATCCAACATAAAATCAGATTATGTTTTCAAAGAATACACTTATTCATCAACCAAAGCACATCTGGAATATGGTGTTTGGCTTGGATAATGTGCAGACATAAACTCCAGGGATTACATGTGTCTGAGGAGGGGGATGTTTGAGGGATGTCCCCATGCAGCGGGGATTCTGTCAGTCTTTCTGTCTTTCTGATGAAGGGTAAAAAGGATGTACGGTCTTGTTTTTCAGACTGCAAGATGTGTGGAGGAGAGTGACGGACGGCCATGGGACTGGAGAGACGGTGGCTTCAGGCTGTAGCCATCTGTCTGCTAAGTAAGTATGCTAATGCAAATATGGATTAGCTGCATTCATTATTAATGCATTTCCATGTTGAATTTCTTTCTTGATGGCATTGTCCTTTTCAAGGGTTAGCTGAAAAAGGTAATAATTAACCCCTAGCAGAAATCTGTATTTGTGTAAGCTAAACAAAACGTATATATATATATATATATATATATATATATATATATATATATATATATATATATATATATATATATATATATATATATATATAAATAGAATACATATGAATAGTTAGACATTTTCTGATGAGAATTGTGTTACACAATTAGGCCTGTCACAATAAGCTTTAAATTAATAATCACATGATAAATTAAAACAAGCTCAATAATGTCCACGTGGAAGATTTATAATTTTTCTTTCTTCTCTCTCTTTTTCTGACAATAATTGTATGACAAAAGTCTTCAGTCTGATGTTTTGTTCTCAACTAGCCAATTTTTAAAAATAATTTCTTGGCACTAGTGGCCTTTATTTTAAAGTGATTAGACAGGAATATGGGTTACAAGATGACCGGCAAAGGTCATCGGGCCGGGACTTGAACCCATGACGACCGCTTGGAGGACTAAGGCCTCCATACATGGATCTCACATGTATCTCACACAGCAGCACTCCAACTAGGACAGTTTTGTTTACAGAGACTCTATAATTCATTATTTGTAGTTTCTGTTGTTAAGTGTATTTAGTATGGATATTTAAAATGTCCTCCAGTTTAAATATCCAACTTTAAATTCACTATAATTTAAAGTTTATTGCTCTTTGAGAATGCGTTCTTGTATTATTATACTATTATTAAAGTGAGAAAAATATGTTCCACAAGTTAACGTCAATTGATTTTGTCACCATAGTATTCAACAGTGATATTATTAAATGTTCTAGTTTGCGTAATTATTTTACAGCACTAGCTTTGGCATACCTTTATACAAGCAGGCATCCCTCGCCACCACTGTTACTTAGGATCAACAAGCATCTGGTGAAGCTTTGAGAAGCAGTGAGTGGATGTTGTTGATCAGCTGGACGCAGACGCTCCACATGTATAACATGGTTTATCGGCACTGCTTCATGTCGGGGAGAGAGTGAAGAGGCGGGGTCGCAGCTCAGACATGAGTGGACAAGAGAGAATGGGGACAAAATCCAACTTAAACAATATATCTCTGGGTGCGGATTTAGATCAATCCTGGATTTATGCTACCCCCCCTCAAACTCCAGACCCCAGGCACACGTCCTTGTGTGCATGCTTGTGTTTGTAGAAGGGGGGTGGTGGGTGGTGGGATTGATCGTGCTGGTTCCACACACCATGTGTATACCCCAGGGGGTGGTGAGAGGTTGGCTGGACCAAACACAGAGGCTCCTGCTGCATCAGAGCCTCGCCCCTCCTCCTCTTTCCCTCCCTTTGAGATTAAAGTAATCACCAGGCCAGATGAGTAGTGGAGCAAACACTGGCACCTAGTTGAGCACACACCCATGTTAGCACATGACAGCGAGAGAGATAAAGGAGGTGGAAGGACTGCTTCTTGCTCCAGGTGTCACTAATGGGATTGCAGCTACTCAATCTTTTCTACCAAATGCCCACATGATTGTTGTGAATGCCCTGTAATGGCCCGGCTTTTAGCAGTCGGGGAAAGTCAAACTCAGGAGCTGATCTGTGACCGGTTTCTGCCAGAATCAGTTATGATGTTATTTTTTATAACCCGTTTTTATAACCTCTTATTGACTTTTCTGTAGGCATGGGCTGGTGAGGTATGAAGCCTGTAGCATTTATTCAAAAATGTTGCATAGTATAATTGCTTTTATTTAAAGCAGAAAACCAGCAGTAATTCACACTTTTGGTAAAATAATAAATAAAACATATTATTTCAGTTGCTACAACCAGGTTTCTTACTGACCAGCATGGATTTCCAGTTTTCAGTTCTGACTGCTCTGAATTTGACAGATGAAATGGAAAAATCAAATAATCAAAGCACATCCGGTTTGTTCATGAGTTTTGTCAAGAAAATCCGAGCTCATCCCACTTCCCCATGCTGGAGATTTTAGTTTAACAGTAATAATAAATAAAGTTATCTTTAAAATGAATCACTCAAGTGACATCAAGGCCCAGCAGTAGACTTAAGTGTCAATAAAGTTAGTTTAACAGTAATAATAAATAAAGTTATCTTTAAAATGAATCACTCAAGTGACATCAAGGCCCAGCAGTAGACTTAAGTGTCAATAAAGTTAGTTTAACAGTAATAATAAATAAAGTTATCTTTATAATGAATCACTCAAGTGACATCAAGGCCCAGCAGTAGACTTAAGTGTCAATAAAGTTAGTTTAACAGTAATAATAAATAAAGTTATCTTTATAATGAATCACTCAAGTGACATCAAGGCCCAACAGTAGACTTAAGTGTCAATAAAATAAATCTAGTTGTGTGTGTTGTTTTTGTCTCATGCAAACTTTGCTTTAATTCTACTTTTTTCTATCTAATCATAAGAAATCATAGTCAGTCAGAGAGATTCATGAAACAGGAAAAGCAGGTTTCCTGGAAAAAGAGGAAGTTTCCAGCCTGCAGATTTATAAAAATAGTTGAGACTATTTTAAAGCATGAAAGTTTTAAAAAATTAAATCTAAACATTTTGAGTAATTTGATAAGATTCAAAGTAAAATACTTATATTAATATTGATTTACTTGTAATAATACTTACACTTATATTTGTGAGAACACTTATAAGAAAAACAAGCAAATGTAACTTTGGTATCAAATAATTAGAATAATAGATTATTCTTGGTTTCTTTTCAGAAAACATCTGTAATAACTCACATTAAGATTATAATAAGAGTAACTAATAAGTTATGGTTATAAAATCATAAATGAATGATAGATCAGAGAAGCTGAAGAAAATAAATGTGATATAAGTTATGGTTATAAAATTATAAATGAATGCTAAATCAGAGAAGCTAAAGAAAATAAATGTGATATAAATGTGATTTTGACATTAAACTTGAAATGGTGTAAAAGGTTGTAAAACTGCAATTAAACATCACTGATATGTTGGAGGTAGATGGTAGGTGAAAGGTGACAGGAAGGGAAAAAGGGGAACTAACAGGAGAGCAGAGATGATCAGCACCTTATATGGAAACAGGAGGTTGAGCAGCCCTGAGACATTGGCACAGACATCATGACATGATGTCTCTTAAGACAGTGACGGATATGAGATCATCTGTCTAAGCAGACAGATGAACCCTATATAAGGTGGGTGCAAAAGAGGAACCGTTCGTTGGATCCTCCGGGCAGCTTCGAGCCAAGATCGAGATGGACAAAGAACTCTGCAGCTGAAGAAGAGCCGGGGCCACGGAGCCGGAGACTGTCCTGCACATGGAGACCAACCCGTCTGGCCCACAATCTGTGGCTTCGAATCGCACTTCTCTCATCGGCTGGGTTCTGACCCCAAAGACAAAGATGAAGACAAAGACAAGGAAGAAGAACTGGTGCCTTTTTTCCTGCCAGCACCAAGTCCTGTGTGACCTCACCATCCATGCGGAGAGGAGGCTCATCAGACCTGCGGAGATCCTGGCCTTCATCGATCAACATCTTCCTCCTGTTGCAACACCTTCTTCATCATCAAGCCAGGTCTGGGGTTCGAGGCGCCAGGCTCCGTCCGTCTCTCTCAAAGGTTCCCTTTTTTAGTTCTCAGTATCAGCAGTAGGGAAAGATAGACTAGATGATTGATTTTACTTATTTGATTATTTCTGCTACTGAATTAAGCTGTACTGACCCTTGCAAAAATGCCTTACTAATAAAATATTTAGCATAAAGAAAATCTAAAAGATGTTGTGGACATTCAGTTAATGAGTCACCTTAAAGTTCTTTGATGGTTGTAAAATAGCTGTGATGTTTGATTCTGGAGAGGAAGAGGTGGAAAATGTTTTTAGGTTGCTGGTAGCCCATATTTAAAACCTCATCCTTGGGACTCGCCCGAGTCACTAAAACCTACCTGGTTCAATAACAAATGCAAGTTGCAAAATAGAGAACGAGCGACCGTTAACAGGTGTGCTCTGTGAAACTAGTTGGCTGTAGGCTGCTCAGTCTGGCTAATTCACAGGGGGAAGAAGGGTGGGACACCTGGATGTAGGCCGTCAGATAACCAGGCGAATCGTTTCTCGAAACCAGCTTAAACAGAGTTTACTTCAGTTCTGGACAGGGTAAATCCCAGCAGATTTAGGAAACTCAACGGACCCGTTAGACGGAGAGCTGGTAGCACATCTCCCCTCTCAGAAGAGGAAGTACGAGAGTGAGAGAGTAGAGACAGAAAGGAGGGGGGGGGTGTTGCGCAACAACAGTTTGTTGAAAGTTGTTAGTTTGGCCGTATTTATTAAATCAGATTTTCAGTATTTGATTTAGAATACAGATCAGAGCCAGTCAAATGAAAAGTGGTCGTATGAAATCACTGGCCCATTGATAAGTACATCTTTTACAATATTATTTGTTACATTTTTTGTTAATATTTGGATTTCAATGCATGGAGAAGAATATAAAATAAATACCCACTAAATTTAATATTAGTGTTTGTGTTTTGCACAACCTGAAATATTTCCAAATGGCTGAAAGATGTGTTCTTTCAGCCTGCAGACTGGCAGTGTGCAGCAGAGGAAAGGCCGCTACTCAACCTGAGAAAACTCTGATCACTCCGGCTCTTTTCCCTTGATTATGTTAAAACGACTGTAATCCATTACTTGGAAAAGTTAGGTGTTTTATGAAGTCATTTTTAAACTTTTCTATACTTTGTGGTTAAAGTTTCTCAGTAAAACTGATCCATTCTTCCTTAACAGCTTTCACATAAACAAAATTCCCCAAAGCAATCTCCAAAATTTCAGAGCATGTGATCCGGCTCTATTTGAGGCTGTAGCATCCTTGAAAAGGAGCATCTGTAATTTGCCCGTTCCTTGTTTATTGCCTCTTGCGCTGTCTGCACAGATCCACCCAGGCCTTTGCGCTGATGATATATCATCGTGTCTCCAGGTGTGTCTCAGGGTTTGGCATCGCTGGTCCATGCCAGAGAGGGTGACTCTGCAGAACTGGACTGCAGTCTGACTCCATCGTCCAAAGAAGCCACCACCCCGAACCTCTTTCCCTTACACGTTGTGGAGTGGGTGCGCCTTGGCTACAACGTACCTGTTCTCATTAAATTCGGAGTGTACGCTCCTCGTGTTCATCCTAACTACAAAGGTAAGAAAAGCAACACAAATTCCTCTTTGAAGAACAAGCGTCTGGCTTCCGTAGCTCAAGAAACCATGATCCCCCCCAGATAACAGATTTATTTGGTAACAAAACTTTCCTTCATCTTTTAAGAACAAAGGAAGTCATAAGGAGACTACACTGGTATTAATAACGACTTGGGGAGGAGATGTTGGGTTCAAATCCTACCCCAAATAGATAATCCACGCAAAGCACTGTAATTACAGGTGTTCAGTCTGTGTTTTCGGCATGCACTTGTACAGCAGCTCAGAGGGGAAGGGTGAGAATGAGCGACGGTTAAAGAGGGGTGGAGTGGAGATGAGAAAGGAGGAAGGGGCATACCAGGAACGCTGCTCACTGGGGGATTAGGAGTGTAGGTGGGGGCTTGGTTGTGAGCTGACAGTGTTTTATTAGTATGCTGAAGGGTGACCCAGTAAGAGGAGATTGTTGTGCTGGAAGGAGGATGCATGAAGCATTGGGAATAATGGGAGTTTTTCCTTGCTGGAAGCCCTATAATCCCATCATTGTCTGCCGGAGCCCAAAAGACAAAAGAGGGGTATCACAACCTCCCGTTGCGCTTCCAAAGCCGACAAGACCACTGGGGCACCCCAAATCCTGTACTGTCCCAACTGGGTCACCAAAAAGTAGAAAGTTTCCAAACATCCCAGCTCATTTGTTGCGTGGGTGTGCAGAGAAACATGTGAAATACCTGAGAAACCTCACTGTCACCTGGAACACGCTTCCAGCCATCAGGTGACTGTAACGCGTCGTTTTAGCTGCTGCTTATGCAGCCTTAGTTGTTATCTCATGCATGTGCACCCATAGTAACGTCAGCAACACTGCAGAGGTGAATTGTAGTGTAAAAAACTAGGTGTTTTCTTGTTTTCCCATATTCATCCTTTGTGTGTGTGTTTTTTTTTTTGTCTGGTGTGGGTTTTGCCTCTGTCTGCCTCAGATCCTCATATTTCCCCTCCCACTGGGGGCAGATGGCAGCATGTCAAGCGTGTCAGTGCTGCGGGTCTAATGTATGCTTCCCTCAAATTAAAATATTTTGGGATTTTAGATTTGACGCCGAGACAGGGTCAGGTCGCCAAACGTTTCCCGATCTTTGCGTTAGCCTGTCCGAAGACACAAGAGGAAATGCGGGGGAGCGTCAAGCTGAAGATCAAGATCAACCCATTAAGGATCAGAAAAAAGAGCTATGAATAATGGAGGAGCTGTGCTACTGTTCACTTCCTTTGTTAACAGAGCAGATTCTACCAGTTAAACTAAATACTTCTGTATCTATTGCTACCGCTTTTATATTTTGTCTTGTGAAACTTTTAATTCATTTCAAAGGGATTTTATGTGATAGTTGCAGCTTCTTGTAAAAAAAAAAGATACATAGTTTCAAAATTTATTACAAATAAAAATCTAAACATGTACTGTGTTCAGCACCCGCAGTTAAAATTTTGTAGAGTCACCTTCTGCTGTGATTACAGCTGCAAGTCTTTTAGTCTAAGTCTCCGTCAGCTTTGCAGCTCTGAACACTGACATTGTTTCTCTTTCTTCTTGACCAAATAAGACAACCCTTGTGACATTTTATGGAAAGATGCTCTACTGGATTTAGGTCTGGAACCATTCTAATACTTGAACATGCTTTGATCCAAAAACCATTGATTATTCGCTCTGGTTATAAGTTTGGTGAACCTCCATCCCAATCTGAAATGTTTTACTGCCTCTTTTCTTGTTTTCTTCCAGCATTACCTTGTACATAGTTCAGCCCCTTTCCAGTCAACTCTGACCAGTCTCCATTTCCCTGTAAAGCATCCTCAAAGATGGATTGGATGTTGGACAGAAAGTTGCTCCATTAGGTGTTTAAAGCTTGAGATGTTGCTTTATAACCAAATCCCTGCTTTGACATTCTTCACATCTTTCTGTTTGACGTGTCTGCTGTGTTCCTGTGTTTTCATGATGCTAAAGTTTTTTAACAAACCTCTACTCTTCACACAACGCCTGGACTTATACTGAGATTAAAAAAACACAGGTGAACTCAGTTTATTATTTGTTTAACTTTTGAAGTCAGTAAGCATTCCTAGATTTTTCTTAGGTGTAAAAAAGAAAAAGGAGTTGGATACAAATATCCAGCTCACTTTCCACACCACAATTATGTGCCTATCTTATAAAGTCCCAATAAAATACATTAAGTATTGGACCAGTATGTGACAAAATGTGAAAAGTTAAAGGAGAATCCCTACCTTTGTAAGACAGCAGCTAGAGATGTTTAAAACTAAAAAGCTCTCACTGTTAAAGTAGATTATGCTCCTAGTTTTTCTTCTGTACTCATTGCATTGCAAATGATGTCAGATGCTGTGTGTCCTCAGCCTGCTGCTATGTCCCAAGGTCGTTTACGCTATTAACAATTTTTATCAGCGGAGATGAAAAGAATCTCAGCGTGTGGCATCCGGGGTGCTTGTTTCCGTCCATTAAAGCAGCTGTTTTTGATATAATATCAGGTGCTCTTGAGATAGTGCTGTGTGTGCTCAAGGAGTGTCCCCACTCCAGCCATAGAAACCATTAAACACAAACCTGTCCAGCTCTCAGAGAATGCTTCATATTTCACCGTGGCCCGTTTCCCACTCTCGGCAATGCCCTGCAGGGCTAAACATTAGTCAGCTCACAGCTAAGAGGAAACAGCCAGACCAAACTGTGACCGACACTCTTGCAATAGCAGGCTTTAGTTGTATCTGTCCAGACAATGTGTTTGAGTCTGGCAGTGTCAGGATGGTTTACTGTCGCAGGGCTAGATCAAATGTCTCCTGTGTTGTGAAGAAAATCAGTAGAGACTGTGAGCGGGGGGCCCTGACCTGAGGTTAGGACGACAATGGGCAAACCCCCAGATCTCAGCGGGCCGCCCTCACACTCGCAGTGTGACTTGTGAAACCCCGGGAAAGTCAGAGTCTGTGTTTTTCACACACGTGCAGGAGTCAGTAAAACATTTACAGTCTTTAATGTTGACAACTGGTTCAGACAAATGCAAAATTTTTACCACCCGCCTTCTAGTAAAGTTTTGTGGAATTTATTGTTAAACATCCAGGCTTATGTAAATGTGGGCGTGTTTTACCTTCAAAAGCAAGGGGGGGAAATTGAAACATAAACCTGAATGTCAGTTTTTCTGGACCAGGTGATTGTGCAGCTAACAACAACACATAAAAAGCATAAGAGACTGAAACCAAAGTTCTTCATTTTTGTAATCTTGTAGCAGCAGGCTGACGCAGGGACCCGAGTGCTTCAGGCTTCATGTCCTGCAGAGTTTTGGCAAAAGGATGCAATTTGATTGAAGTATTTCATTGGTCTGGTCAAGCAAGAAAAAAAAACCCATTTGTAATCTCAAATATTTTTGCCTATCCTGTTCAGTACATTTGTAAGAACCTGTACATCCATTCATCTGTTTGGCAGGTGGGCATTTATCATATTTATCATTTATCACAATAAATTTCTTATAAAAGATTTGATTTGTCATTGTCGATAAATTGCAAATAATGACATTTAACAAAACAAGACCATTTGTATTGTCAACTTTACTATTTTCTCCTCTGTTCAATAAGAGTGAATAAATACCTCAAAATATGAAAATACGATAAAATTACTATACATTTTAGTGACACAAATCACACATCCTTATGTGAATGGAGTCTAAAAACCCATATTATATATTATATTAAAAGTTTACAACTGTAGAAATATCTTAAATTTTTCAAATAAGCCTGACAGCACCTCAAAATCTGGGAAATTATGACATTTTACTAGAAAAACGTATTATTCTTATTTTAAAATTAAAATAAGAATAAGCATTTATCTAAGGTCTGTCCATCTGAACTACGGAAACAATGACCAGACACATAGTAATAATTAACACAAGGTTATCTTTCCCTGATTCTCACACAAACTTCATGTTTTGCTCTGGGAAGAAGCTGATATACCTCTTCAAGTGTACTGAACTCTGAAGTTCCTTTGTGAAGATTTGAAAATTAAATCAAACGCTTTGTGGCCGTGCCTAAAGGGCTTATGCCTGTATTAAGTTGAGTTACTGTAGTAAATGTGGGCACATGAGCTTTGTGAAGCTGCGTCCAGCCCACTAGCTACGAGCTGGACGCAGCGAAAGGGGCAGAGTTAACTGTAATCTATCCCATGACAAAGAGCTATTCATAAGAGGGTTAAACTGATTAGTGGGACAGGAGGATTGAAGAGAGAAATTTGGGGGGAACGGGAGGGGGCGAGCTGTCCGAGGCAGCGGCCGGATCCAGACTTATGATTGTATTCAAATCAAAACACATCCCACAATGCACCACTGCCCCAGCTCCCTTACTCACATGTGGATGAACAAAGAAAAGCAAAGCTGATGCTTCTCCAAACAAAACAAAAAAAGCACTGCCTTCCTCCAAAGGTTTCCCTGTCAGCATATTGTATGAAATCTGCAATGCTACGCCTGTTTTATTTATGAATATGAAACAAGAAAACATTTGTACTGAAGCTGCAGTTTCCAGTAAGCTGATGAAATACAGTTTTCCTGCTTAGACGCTGAAAGAACAAGAGCTGTGTAATCACAAAGCATCAAGGCTTATAGGGGTTTCACCTTCGGGTCCTTTGAAAAAAAACCCGAGAAGGAAGAGATAACATCATGGAGACGATGGCCGGCCGGCAGCGGCTCCGCTCTAAAAGCCGAGTGGCTGCCGGCCCACCACCCACCGGGTGAGAACCTAACTCGCTAATATGAAGAGGCTGCGTCTTAGAGTTCAAACAGCGCTGGTGGGATTAGCGTTTCCATTTTCTACCCTTGGCTGCACTGCAGCTCAACCTGTTGGAAACAAGGACTCATTTTTAACGTGGAGCGGATCTGTCATGTGATTGCGACTGGACGAAGAAAGAAAAAAGGAAGAGGTGGAGATGGAGCAGCGGCTATTGTTTCAACCAATTGCTCTGTTCTCCATAGAGCTTAATGGCGTTTGTCTCTTGAAGGTGGACTTTGTGTTAGTGTAGGGCGGGGGGTGATGAATGTGTCTGCTGGAGCTCGGGGGTCAAGAAGGTCAACGTCTCATTGGTTTCAGTGGATTATCGATGCACATAATTTGAGTAACCTCCCCATAACCTCTTCCTCAGTTCTTCTCCGATTCAAACACGTGAAGGGTTGTTTGTATGCCATCGGTTTCCCATTTTTCCACACTTGTGTCCAGTCGTATCCCCGAAGAGATGAGCAACCTTATTTTTAGCGTCTGACAGGGCAGAACACCTGCCAAGTGCCATCTTAGGTTTTAATTCCAACATGCAACATTCAAATTTGGATAAAGCGCCATTTGTCACACAGCCTGGTTGTTTTGTCTGCCCACAGGGTGAAAGAGAAAGTCTCCTTTCTCTGTTGTTCATTATTTCTTTCATTCTCCCCTCTCCGTCTCTTGGGGTCTGGATTTTCATCCAATGCAATGTTTTTTCACCACTTGTAATTTTTCAAATCTTTGACAGTAGAACCCCCCTGCTCTCCCTCAGCCATGCACGATTGACCCGCCCCCTGCCCATGTTTGGCCGTGTCGTGTTTCTACAGCAACTGAATTTAAATCTAAACCTACAGCCCGGGCTTTCCTCGGTCTCATCACTATGGTAACCTGAGAGCACGAGGAATGACGGGGTGGAGCTGGGGAAGGAGGTTGTTGTCTCTTTGTAGTGACGGACATGGGGGAGGATACGGGAGAGGGTTAAGAAAGGGTTGGACAGTGAAGCCAGGCTTCAGGGGGCAGGGCACTCTCCGGTTTTTGAAAATCAACATGTACACACACCCACACTCACGTGCTCCAGGGCCCTGTGGCATCGTAGGGATTTCCACCGGCTGCATTTTAGCGATCCCCACAATGAGCAGCTCCACTCTTGCGCACAGAAGTGGGCGATAAATTCCACATCGGTTGAGAAAAGGTTGCAGAGGAAATGTGCAGCTGTGGGAGGATCCCTCATGGCACGATTAGAGGAAACCATCTAAAGTTATCCCGATACCTGTTATCATCTCCCCGCACATTTCCCCCCCGCTCTCCCAACCCTGCCCAGCTGTTTGAAAGATGCTGACCTGAAACCAATGGCATTCGTTTTATGGATCCTCTAAAGTGAGCGCCGCTCCCATCAAGTGCTTGTCCGTCTTTCAGGAGGTCAGTCAATCATTAAACCCAACTATTAAGCACAGCAACTACCCCGACAGGAATGCAGGGTTAATTGTTACCTATTGTCTGTCTTCACTCTCTGTGTGTGTTTCAACCCGTCTTAAGGCCGTACACATAGGCAAATAAAATGCAAAGCTTTCAGGCATTAATCAAAGGGTCTTCTTGTCTGGAAGGAAAAGATGTGTTTAATAGTCAGATTCTAAATAATGTTAATGCTGCTTAGGGTTGCAGGTTATAGAAGACTGTTTAAGATTAAGTGAAGCAATTTTTTTTATTATTTTGCATTCGGCCCCCTTTTAGTCTGATATCCCTAAATAAAAATTAATGCATCACTTTCTTTCAGAAGTCACCTAATTAACGTGTAGCTGTTCTACGAAGGCCTCAGAGGTTTGTTCGGGAACATTAGTGAACAAACAGCATCATGAAGAAACACAGCAGCTCTGGCAGAGCTGCAGAAATCCACAGAAATCTTCCAGCAGGACAGCTAATGGTCATGAAATGCACACATCTATGTGGTTATGGAAGAGTGTCAAGAAGAAAACCACAGATGAAAGAAAGCGTAAACAAGTAATGTTTGCAGTTTTCCACAAGCCACAGTGTTTCAGATTTTATTCAAAGTTAAGTGGAGCAACAAATGAAGGAATCCTGGAAGAAAAGGGTTAGAAGTTTGCTTTTCAATCTTACTGAGCTTGAGGTACTTTGCAGAAAAGGAATTTGCAAAAATTTCAAGGTATTCAAAAAGAGTTAGCTGAGACGTAAACCAACAAACCTGAAGCTGTAACGGCAGCGGTTCTACAAAGCATTGACCCTGAAGAGAAATTTACATCACTCTTTTTTCAGTTTCATTTGTAAATAAGACAATAAAAGCCAAAAACCGTTCTCCTTCCTCTTCTCAATTATATGCGAATTTGTGTCAGTTTTGCAAAATACATTAAAATTTGTGATTTATATAAAAACATTTTTTGAAAAAGTTAAATGTAATGACTGTCTTAGCAATGCATTTATTTGATTTTGCGTGGATGTGATTTTGAAACCTTTTCCAAAGTTTATCGATGCACAATCGGCCTAACCTGCAAGGAGAGCGGGTCGGTGGGAACTCCTTCACATTTCCGTGTTTACTTTCAAACTGCTCTGGCAGCGTCTGGTATGAGCATCGTGTGTGTTTTCCCCCCTGCCCGCATCCTCCAGTCATTTAAAGCCCTCAGATTGAAGGGCCAAAAAAAAAAAAAAGAGTTCATTGAGAGACAGAATAAAAGGAGGGGGTGTACCCTGAAAGCCAGGCTGCAGTCACCAGGCAACTAGCATATCAAGTTTCAAAGCTTGACAAGGAGTTGTAAGAACTACAGAGAGGAGCGGAGGAAGCGGGGCATTGGGGGTGTGTGGTAGAAACACTCGTGCATGGTCCATCTGTGTCTGAGCATGCGCTCACACAAGTGCAGTGTGCATCTGCCATGCTTCTACTTGTGCATTTCTATCCTTTGCCCCCCAATGAACAAAACAAGTGACTCATTTCTCCCATGCATTGTCTTAGATTTACATTTTTAGCCCAGCACTCCTGAATCCAAAATAAAAATGAGTCATATGCATACGTTTTTTATCGAAGTTCTTTAATAAAACACATTCAAGAATTTCTGGCTTGCTAACTGTAGCTCTCCGCTAAGCCGCCCAAACCCTAAATGACAGGACACCGTCTTCATCTGTCATCTTACATATCAATTTAACCATCGCTGTAGTGATTCATGTGTTTGCACTCCACCTCAGGGCCCCTGACTTCTCATCATCTGAGCTAGAGTCAGGAGACTTAGCCAACATGTTAAAGCTCGATCATTTTCACTGCGGTGCACGATGGCTACATAAATTCATTATGCATGAACGTTACTGGAAAGCATTCAGATTTATTTTAAACCAACTGGAGTCAGTGTTGTAAGAGATATTACAAAATACTTGAACTAATTATTGTTAGTGTTGTTTGCTTAATGAAGAGGTCAGAATGTAACACTGTAGAAAATTAAAGTTTCCTCTCAAGATAGATTGCTTGCATCCTCACAAAGCCAGCCTACCTTGACTTTTGGGATGAAGCCAGGGAATGAGGGAGTGAGGGGTTGTTCATTGTTATATGAGGAGCTTCGGTTTCTTGTAAAACTTTTAGTCGAGACATCCCTCTTGAAAATGACTCACACTGAGCTCATTTCTGGGTAAAAGAAGACATAAGAAAACCAATCCTCAGTGCTGTGCAATCGTATCTCTTCTTTTGTCATTGTGCAACTACAAACTTCTCAGTATTTTCATTGGGATTCTGCTCCAACCCAGATTAGTATCCCAAAGTAATTGAAATGAATGGAAAAAGTGTGGCATGCTTTGCGGATGGGAAGGTGGATGATCTAAATACAGTGCAGTCCTGCAAGGAAACATGTTAGAGACAGGAGGAAGAGGAAGAGGTTCACCTGCTAGCAGCAACAGCCTCAAACAGCCAGAACTGCAATAGATCAAAGCTTAATGAATGTGTTACAATGGTTCCACTCACTGAGTCTCATTGGGGAAGATTTCAGTGTCTAGATGTGCAAAGCTGATAGAAAGGAATTGCAGGGCAGCTTCTTTTTTTTCTTTCTTTTTACAAAAATTAACTGGGGACTGAATGCAAATACAAATATGCCATTCTTTAAAGATTGATATTTGTAAAAAGCCTTTTTTAAAAATCATTTCCTTCCACTTCATAGTTAATTATTACTGTGTGTTGGTCTGTCACATAAAATCCCAATGAAATGCTGGTTTCATTGGGGTTGTTAACTAACTAAATGAGTACTTTTGCAAGGTGACTGTGTATGTTTTTTTTTTTTTTCTTTTCTGGCCAAAACTTTGACTGCTTTTCATCAACAGAAAAATATTTCCATGCCTCTCCCTGGAAAATACAGCATCAAACTCCAACTGTGCACTTGTAGGTTCCTGGGGCTTGAATGACATCGAGGAACGATTGATCTTGGTTTTGACCATTTTAGCGACTAAAAATGATTTAATTTGCTCATCTGTTCTTCAAGATGTCTGCTGCTTCCACCATTTCTGCTGTTTTCATAAATCTTAACTATGTCATTTGTTATTTTGTATAAACTTGAAAATTCATCAGAGTCCCTCTCTGCATGTGGATCTGCCTGCTTGCAGAAGGTCTATGACTTTGACACTGGCCTTTGTGACAATGGATGGCTGTGTCCTCTGCATGAAAAGCCCTCTTCCTGCATATGCTGACGTTGCCTGTCTGCCTTTGTGCGTCTGTTAATCTTTTATTTTCCTCTTTGCCTTTCGACCCTCACCCTTCCTCCCACAGGGCGTGTGTCTCTGACCCATGGCGCCTCTCTGCTGGTAGAACGGCTGACCCTGGAGGACGAGGGCTGGTTCGAGTGTCGTATCCTTCTCCTGGACAGCAAAACCGACAACTTTCAAAATGGCACATGGACCTTCCTCTCCATCACAGGTGCAGCACTGCAGGGTGTTGGGAACATGGGAGCTGCTTCCTTCGTCACTCGTCGCTGGTTTAGACTTTATTTAGAACCTCTGCAGCATGGGGTCTGGCTATATTCTGAAGGCCCTGGCAAAAGGGAAATTGCTGAACATTAATTGCAGTGCATTAACGCATGCACACTGGATGCAAGGGGATCGCACCTTGTTTTTACCTGCCATGAAGAACTGACCAATGCTTGTGAGGTTTGTCGCTGAAGATTAAGGTTAAATGCTCAAAGCCTTTGACTCACATGCTTCTTAACTCTTAAGTCTCACTCACACACGCACGCGCAGCTAAAGCGGAGTTATGTCACTCAGAGTGTGAGGTAGAGGTTTGATATGATGATGCTGCAGTTGATGAAAGCCATCTGTTTGCTGCAGGACACATTTTTGGGTTCACAGCAGAAGTTCTTAGATATTGCACATGATATTGAATATCATATTATGTTCATATCTGAGAATTAATTGAATAATGATGGAATTCAATATGATGGTGCATAGTGCTAATGGAAGGGAAATTAATGTATGGTTTTCAAGATATTTACAAATATAATAGAAGTGTGACGTACGTTTGTGTTTACATGTAGATTTCGACCTGTTAGTATATTGAATCCACCATCTGTTCTATCCAAAATGGATCGACTTAAATACAGAGAAATCCTGGAAGAAAATATGTTAAAATGTGCAAAAGACTTGAGGCAGGGTTAGAGGATCATTTTCAGCAGGAAAACGACCCTAAACAAACAGCCAAAGCTGTTAGATTTAAACATGTTAATGTGTTAGAATGGCCTAGTCAAAGTGAAGACCAAAGTCAAATTTCAGTCTGGGACAAGAAATGAAAATTCATGTTTACACATGCTCTTACACATCAAGATATTTTTTAACTTCAATCCTTGGATGTGGAAACTCTTTAGGGACAAACACACCCAAAAACTACAAGCATAACATTTTGAAAACCATGTGTCATTTTCTTCCAATTAACTTTCAGATTTACTTTATGTTGGATTATAACACAAAATTCCTATTGAATCGTGGTTATAACATGAAAAATGTGAAATAATGAAGGCGTTGCATATGTATTGATACCTAATTTGATCATGTGAGTGAAATTCCCCCCCTCTGTGTTTGTGTCTTTGCTCTAGCTCCTCCTGTGTTCATCAAGACGCCGCCAACTTTTGTGGAGGTTCTGCTCGGAGACTCGTTGACTCTTAGCTGCGGAGCTCACGGCAACCCTCGACCAACGGTTGTCTGGCACAAAGATGAGAGTCCGATTGAGAAACACGAAAAAATTAAAGTGAGTCGCATCAACAGACAACCCTGCAGAGTTTTAAATAAATACTCATCCAATTTGTGTTTCATTATCGTTCATTTCTTAGGTGCTCAACGGTACTCTGTCTCTTGCGACTGTCACAAGAAATGTTTCTGGAGTCTATAAATGCCACGTGTCGAACACAGAGGGGAATCTGACCCATTATACGGAGCTGCAGGTTCAAGGTAATTGTTGAACGATCCGTCATCAAGCGCAGAGTCGCTGCATACCTAATATGAAGGAAGCGCTGTTGCATTTGTATGAGAACATTCAGCTTTTTGTCTTATCTGTTCATCTCCTTGAGAAAAACATTTGGAAAGGGTGTATTGCATGTAGTTATATGTTTGTGTATACCGCCACCTACAGTTCATTCTGTGAACTGTAGGTGGCTTAAAACTGACCAGCAGTAATTACGGATCTGTTCATTGCGGTTTTTTTAAAGGTCCACCGATCATCATCATCTCCCCTGAGGACACGACTCTCAATATGTCCCAGGATGCTGTTCTGCAGTGCCAGGCAGATGCTTACCCTTCAAACCTGACCTACGAGTGGCTGAAACAAGGACAGAACGTTTATCACATCGAGTGAGTCCATATCTGTAAAAAAAAATCTATCAAGACGCCCGGCACGGTGGGAAATATCGCACGTGGTAGTCTTATCTACTCGAAAAGTTGCAGATGTAAATATTTCCAAAGCACGCTGGTAATGCGATAAGTTTTAATTGGATTGTTCGTGAGATAATTATGTCATGTGATCATGAACAAGCTGAGACAAAGAAGATTGCAGTTTAGATTAACGTACCATCTTCTAAATCTTTCTTGCACATCCGTTTAGTAGAAGTCACTGTTTTCCGTGTACATTTCAGGGTGTTTCTTTAATATACCGTTTTATCATAAATTGCACCATGTTTTGTGTCTTTAGGTCCCTCAGGTCCAGAGTGAAGATTCTGGTGGATGGAACTCTTCTGATTCCTAATCTCATCCCAGAAGATGCTGGAAACTACACTTGTATCCCCACTAATGGAATACTGACTCCACCCTCGGCTTCTGCCCATCTGAAAGTGAAACGTTAGTGTCTTACCGTCTCATTCTTTGTGGCTCATCGAAAGATGAATGTGTTTTACAGCAATTTCTAATCAGAAAGCGGTTTTTAATTTTTTGAGTTTTTTTTTATTTCAGACCCGGCACGTGTTGGAAGAATGCTGCGTGAAACTTATTTGCCAGCAGGAATGGAGGGGGTGATCTTCTGCCCTGTACAGGCTGACCCGCCTGTGCTGTATGTCAACTGGACCAAAGACGGAAATGAGCTGAATCTTGACAATGTAAATGTTAGCACTTGTTTTATAATCTGTGCTAACTGGGTTCTCAAAGTCACTTTAGAGTTAATATTTTTGTTTTTTTCACTTGTTTAGTTCCCAGGTTGGATGGTGAACTCAGAGGGCTCAGTGTTTATAGCAACAGCCAATGACAATGCTGTAGGCATGTACACCTGCACCCCTTACAACAGCTATGGCACAATGGGCCAGTCTGAGCCCACCAAAGTTATTTTGCAGGTAAAGTTCCCATTTTCAGACTTGCAGTACCTTTAAAAAGTACTAAAGCCCCTAGAGCTTCTCCTCATTTTGTGACTTTACACCTACAAGTCTATGTGTGTTTTGTTGGGATTTTATTTGAGAACAATACAAAGCTGTGCAGAATTGTAAAGTGAAAAAAAGTATTCACACTGAATATTTTACTATATAAAATCAGCCCCTGAAGCAATGCTTTGTGTGACCAATTTTCCATTCAGTTGCAACTTTAAGTCATTTGGGTTATGCGTCTGTGAGTAGACATTTTCAAGTCTTGCCAAGCGACAGATTCTTTATTGGGTTTAGATTTGGCCTTTGCTTTTAGATTTGGCCTTTGCTTGGATGAAAATTTATCAATTTATTTATCTATATAGTGATTCTTAGACCTCTTATAACAAGTACCTCTCAGGGTCTTAAATATAAAAACATTAAAATGTATTTAGATGTGCAAAAGTCAAGACAGTGTCACTTTTTCAGGACCCACCATCATTTCGAGTTCCCCCCCTGCCAGAGTATCTCCAGGAGGTCGGCCGAGAGTTGATCATCCCCTGTGAAGCCAGTGGAGATCCTGCTCCAAATGTAACCTGGAGCAAGGTACAAAAACAAATTTTGCTTTTTCTGGAGCCTCGGCCAAGTCTGATGACTCCCTTACATGAACTTTCCGATGCTCTTCTCGACAGATTGGCCCTAGTCCTCGCTCACCGTACACGGTGCTATCTAATGGATCCCTCTTACTGCAGCCCCTGAGCAAAGACCACCATGGCGGCTGGGAGTGTTTGGCCACCAATCGTGTGGCGACTGTCAGTGCAGGCACTGTGGTCTTTGCACTTGGTGAGTGCATCGGCATTATCTGTAATGGACATGTAATCTACAGATAGATATAATGATATATGATGTGTTCATTGTTAACAGTATAGATTTAAAACTGTCTGTTGCTCAGGTACCAGTCCTCATGCTGTGTCCTCGGTGACCGTTACCACGGAGATGAACCAGGCCAACGTGTCCTGGGTCCCAGGTTTTGATGGTGGATTTACCCAGAAATTTACTGTGTGGTCAGTATTATAAAACACACCCAGGATAAAAGATTTTCTGCTATCAGCAACTGAAACTATTTACATACTTTGATTTTACCCTTTAAAGGGTCAAGCAAACATCCAGGGGGAAGCATGAATGGGCATCTTTGCCTGTGCCAACATCCAAAAACTACCTGCTTGTGACTGGGTTACTCGCAGGCACTGGCTATCAGTTCAGCGTCCTACCTCAGAATAAACTCGGCTCAGGACCTTTTAGTGAAATTGTATCAATACGGACAAAAGGTTTGTTCCTTGGTTTTGCCTTCCTTCCAGCCTCCTAGCGTCATTTTGCTTTCAGAAAGAGATCACCTATGAACACTTATTGTCCTCTTAGCTGTGCCAACAGAGGTACCTAAAACCTCCACGGGTGTCCCAGCCCTTGATCCTCCCACGTTGCTGTCAGCTAACCGGACTGGGCGAGGCGTTCTCCTGCAGTGGCAGCCTCCCGAGGCTCCTCTCTCCCCACTGACTGGTTTTGTCCTCCAGGCCCGCAGAGATCAGGGCCAGTGGATCATCATTGGCAGCAACATCTATGCCAATCGGAGCGAAGTACTGGTGCAAGGACTGCTAAGGGTAATTGTTATTTACTAGTAATAAAACAAACTGGGAGAATATTTGTTAAATAGTCCAATACACAATCTGTCTCTTACTCAGGACTCCGTGTATGATTTGAGGCTGATGTCACGCAGCAACAAAGTCCTGAGTGAACCGAGCGAGTCCGTGAGTGTTTCCACAACTGGTATGTTTTTGTTCTTAATTATTATTGAAAGTGACATAAATATTACTGGATATTTACTACATTTATTTATTAAACACAGAAGTTAAATGATTGACTTTGGTTTAATTACAGGAATGGAAATTTACCCACTTCGTCCTAGTTTCTTAGAAGTCATTCCTGAACCACTGATGGCTGGTGTGATAGGGGGAGCGTGCTTTCTGCTTCTTGCAATCATCCTCTCGTTGGTGACAGCATGCTACATGAGCAACAGGAGACGGCAGAGACTCAGAAAGAGGAGACAAGGTAAGACATAAATGTGTTAAAGAGAAAGGTCTTTCACAACACAGCTAAGATGCAGCCAAAAGATGCTGAAGAGTGATGACTGACTTGCTTTGAGCAACAAACTCAGGCATCATTGCATCACACAATGTTTACTACAAGGCAGACATAACTGTAGCAAAATCTGGTGGTCAGATGTGAGTTCACAAAGTGAAGATTAGATTTATTTGGTAATTTATCAAATCAGCTGATAAATAGGATAAGCTGATCTATTGGTTATACTGGCTTTTTGATGTGCTTATTTGTGTCGAGGTTGTGACTCAGAACACTATTTCTTCTGAAAATTGTGCTCTATTTGCTCGAAAACCTAATCAAAAGGTCCTAACGTGTCCATTTTATGCTATTTTTAGGTTTCATGGGTCTAAAATTCTGTCCCTAAAGTTTTGTTCTTTGTATTATGAAATACGTAACTAAAATATTTTTTTCCTGCTTTTTTCATTTAGATCTGCCAGCTGCCTTTCAGAAGAGCCCATCTCAAGAGTAAGTGTCTGGATAAGGTTGATGCACATTTCCTTCAATTTTGCCTTTCTAACATGTTATAGTCTCCATCCCTAATGTTTGAAGCTATTCTTCTTTGTTTTCTTCAGCACACGATCACCTTCACGCAGCCCGGACAGTGTCCTCAAGTTTAAACTATGTCCACCTCTGCCCTTCTTTCCCAACTCCTCGTTATCACAATCTGATCGCTCTTCGTTTGACAAAGGCAGCCGTGGGGAATACCACGATCAGCGGAAACAGCTTTTGTCCAACTCCTCTCCTCCACCTCATTACACCCTCTTCGAGAGTCATCTAGGTTCTCAGGCGCCTTCGCCAACTGCTCTGGAGTCCATTTCCCGAGGTCCAGACGGACGCTTCATTGTTCAGCCACTGCCAGAAGTTTCAAGTCCTTCCACTAAAAATATAAAGAAGGATGTTCTGCAAGTTAATGGAAGCGTTCACGGGTCAGGGAGCAACAGGACGTCAATCAGGGACTCTCCAAAATCAAGCATTTTGAGCTCAGAGAAGGACGAGAGGAAGGACTCTCCGCTTACAGTGGATGTCCCAGAGTTAAGCAGACCTCCTGCATCGCCTGGCAGAGTACGAGCCATGGCAAGAAACTTCTCCCGACATGGCTGCTTTTACTCCGATGACGAACAAGGCTCAGAAACTCTTTTGGAAAGAGCCAGTTTTTACTCTGATAGCAGTGAAAGAAAGCCCAGCGATTCCCTACGTAGATGTCGCATGCGGGGCAACACTGAAGACCTGTTCTCCAGTTTGGGAAGGAGAACAATGCTGCTGGATAGAGACAGACTCCACCATGGAGGCTATCGACCAATGGAAAGCCACCTGACTGACAACAGCACCCTCGTCTCCCAGCTAGAGAGTGAGCTGGAGATGGACAGCGTTAACAAGTGTGTCCAATTGGCAAAGGAAAGGGAAGAGATTGAGAGGGAGCTGAAGAATTTCGCAATGGATCAAAGACATTGCAGTCGAGTGAGGGACGCACCCTCTCCATGTAGTACAACAGAACGTCCTCAAAGGGATGAGACCGAATCAGTGGAAGAACCTGTCTGGAAACCTCAAGAAGTTACAATCAGACCGAAGTACAGGCCCACTGGTGTGACAAGTCGGGTTTCTGACTATAGGAGAGCTTGCTACTTTGGCAACACTAGCAGTCCGCTGGACAGGCTCCCCACGTCTCACATACAATGGGACGTTAGCCCTGTCACATCTGTCACTAGCCTCATCCCTGTTCAGACTCCTTGTAAGACTACGTCGCTTATCTCATCTAGAGAAGCCACGGAGGTGTCTCTTCCTTTAGATTCATCAAGCTCGCCGGTCACCCAGAATACGTCACTACCCATGCTCTCCCGTGATGTCACACTAGATAAAGCTACATCATCAAATCTTCAGAAAAACAAAGAGGCGTGTACCAAGTCTGGCACTGAGCAGAACATAGTAGAGGAGACACAGGAGTTAGGTGTTGTTTCTAAATCAACGAGTCCATTAGATTCTCAACTACGGGATTTGCCCAACACAGTGAGACCTGAAACTTCAGATTCTGTACAGCATAACCAGACTGAAAGAACTGCAGATATAGGTCACAAAACTTCAAGGGACCCCAGTCCTTGTAGTTCTTCAACCTTGCTGTATGATCATCATAAAGTAGGAGCTAAGTCCAAAGACAGAGAGACTCAGGACCACGATGACCAGCACGTTTCAGGGTTTTACTCCGATTTAGAGAAGGAAAGTGTCCGAACACGCTCCAGGAGAAGCGACAAGTGTCTCTTCCCTGACAGTCCTAGTCCCATACCAACCTTAACTCTTGTTGAAGAGGTCGAGAGTGACCAGTCTCAGTTTTTAGTCCCCAGAATGTCCGACTGCTTCAAGGCCAAGCCTGCAGCACCATCCCCTAAGATGTCCCCACACCAGACAAGTGCAATCCTTGAATACCTGAGTCTTCCAGGTTTCATTGAAATGAGCGTGGATGAGCCTGTGGAAGAGGGTCAGGTGACCGATGCTACCACAAAACAAACACCCAAGGAAGAATCTGTTGTGGCGAAACCTGATGTAGTTCCTAGAAACTGGGAGGTTCATGTTCAGGAAAACCCACAAGCTCTGTCAAGTCAGAAACAAGGTGATCCTCTGGGTTCTGCAGACTCTAGCTACGATGCTTATAAAACACAAGGAAATAGACGTTCTCCTCAAGTGACAGCCAGAGTGAGATTTCCTGATGACCCAAGGCCGTCCTCATCGGGCCCAGAAAAAACAAGCAAGGAGCTCTATAATGAGAAAACAAGAATTCGAGCAGGAAGTATTTACACTGTCAGACCTGAATCCAGACTTGGGTCCAGGTCGGCTCATACGTTGTTCAATGCAGCTAAAGGCATGGCAGACATTGTGTCAAAGCATTCTCAGAGTTGTGCAGACAGTGATGAGTTTTTGTCAGAGCAGCCCCAAAGACAAGCTTCTCAGGGAAACAGGACTAATAAAATAGTGTCTCGAATAACTCAAGCCCCTGTGCCATTTCTGAAGAAATCCTTAAGCCTTGGTCCCTGTAGGACTCTCTCTGGTGTGGCTCAGCCTCGCCCTTACCTTAAGAAATCCATTAGCTTAGGCTCACAGAGGTGGGAGCACTTTGAAAGCCCAAGACCATATATTTCTGAGAAATGTTACTGGGACGAGTTCCCAAACCCGGATGTGAGGGTGAAGTCCTACAGTCTGGGCCGCACGCCGCCTTCCCTCCCTAGACCGGGGCCCTGCTGGAAAGAATACATCCCATTCCGGCGTCCCAGCATGGGGAGCTTAGAGAGGCCCCACCACACACAAAGGTCTTTAGCTAGTCCTTCCTACCTCACTCCTTTGTACCCACCCAGACAAACCTCAATGTCTCCAATGCTTGAGCCCTCAGATCCACGACGCCAAGCTGCCATTTTCTCTGAGTCCTCCAGATGGTCCCCCTCTTTTCAAGACACCCTGAGGTCTGTCCAGCATCAGTTTATCCCTATGCCGACCTCTAACTCTCTACCATACTACCAGCACTGGCCGGATCCGAGAGGGGAAGGCTTGAGACACTCTGACTCTAGAAGAGGCCCTCCAAGGTCCTACCTCCCCCGGGGCATCAGCTGGCCTTCGCCTTATTACTCCGCCTTCCCACCCAGGGAAGGAGATGGCTACAGACATCCAGACAGGATGATGGGGAGGAGCGGAGATGCTGAGTTCAGGGACGGTGGCAGGGCCAGTTATGCCAGTCAGAGCAGCGGTAGAGGCAGCGCCGGTCTCTTTAGACAGTCCCTGTCTGTCACTCCCACCCTGCTCAGCTCCCCAGAAACCACAGAGGAGCATGAACGCCACAGAGCTGAGATGGAGCTGGCCGAGAGGAGAGTGAAAAGGTGAAAGACCGCCACCATCTGGAATGACTGACGATGTGGACCATCCTCTCTTCAGATGGATTCATTTACTGTTGCCAAAATGACACTTATCGTGAGACGTTTGTGTTTCGCTGTGTCTTTTCTGACCACTTTTTGTGTATCTCATTAGAAGGAACACGTCAGTAGATGAAAGTTATGAGTGGGACTCCGCTGATGCCTGTTTGGACTCCGAGGTCCTGGATGCCACCAGGTCTGGCCAGTGTCGAGCTGGTTTTCAGAGAGGCAGGAGGGAGACGGGATCGGACCAGACTGGTGGCCTCCGGGATCAGCGACAGACAGGTGATCTTTTCATTTATGTTTGAGTTTTTTTATTGCTGCATGTGTGATTATTAGTGAGCTTAATGTGACAGTGCTGCATGTGTTCACCTTATTGTCACAGTGCTATGAGTTTTTGTTAGTTCATCCCATGACATTTCCATCCATGCCTCTCCTGTCCCTGATGACCCCCCCAGGCCCACCTCCCCCTGTCATCCCTCCTCGCTCGCTCAGTGAGGCACGCTTCAACGCCCTCCGCCTGGAGTACCAAGAGTACAGGCGGGCTCAGGGATCCGCCTGTACCCGGGAACCCTGCTTCCACCCCAGCCATGACTCGGACTCTGACTCCAGCTCAGCGCTGCTCTAGCAGCTGTACTCGGTCCGTTGCTCTGCCTGATCCTCAAACCTTTTTTTCCCTAATTTTTCCTCCTGTCACGGCTCACCTGCTTAATTCCTTTTGCTGCCTGTATGTGGTAGTTATAGTGTAAAAGTATTCATTCCCCATGAATATTTTCATGTTTTGTCACATTATGAAGACCTGTAGGAGTTTTAATTTTATTTTGATAGACCAACACAATGTTAGATCTAGACCAACACTTCAACGTAGATGAAATGCTACATTGAAGTTGTTGGTTACAATGTGTAAATAAAGAATAAAGGTCAAAATAAAGAAAAAAAAACATTTTAAGCATATATTGTCTAATGTTGTTCTGCTCTCTTTCTCTCTCTTCTTCAGACGCATCAAAGGCAAAAATCAAATAGCAGTTCTACTGAAAAGACAACAGCACCATGGTCCTATACATCGGGAACATTTCATTCTACTTTAACAATTTTAATCTTGTGTTGCAGCAGCTTCAAGAGACTGTACTGTTCTGTTTTGTAAGACATCCTCAGCTTTGTTCAGGCTCATTCTTCTGTTCGATTTGGTTTCAGTGTGCTTTTTATAGTGGGAATGTGACAATCGGATAAAGTGAAGAGATGAAATGCTATGAGATAAGGTTCCCAGCTCAAGGTGAGAAGGACTTGCTTTGTGAAAGCAGCAGTCAGCGACAAAATGATAGATGCATTGAAAGTTTTTAGAATCTAAGTCTCCCTTGCAGTGACAATAAAAGATGCTTCTGACAGATCTGTAGGTAAGTAGACAACATCTCTCTGTGAGATATCTTCATCTGTATCGGTGCCTGCGAATAAATGGTGCTAGTTGTGCTCTCCATGTCTATATTGATTAATGACGTGGTACTAACTGTTAGGTAACTAATAAATTTGACCCAAAATTCCCTACATCTATGTACCTAGAAGCTGAGTATATGTCTGCGATTTACCCACTGATGGCCTGGAATCATCCCCACTCTGCGACCTATTAACCTCACAGTATTTTGTTTAAAGTGTATAAATGTTCATATGCATAGTTTATTGTGAATAAGTCCTGCTGTATTGTTATGCATTCATCCCCATCACTCCCATCAGTTGAGAAAATCTTACTTGGCTTCACCTGAAAAAGTGCGACTTCACCAGGGAAGATTATATTTGCCTTATTTTTTGGTCGGTACAAAGCCGAGATACAAAAAGAACAATTAAAAAGCACCAAACACGTTTTGTTCCTCATTGTGAATATGTCTGTGTATTTATTGAGATGAGTAACGATATGCAACAATGTTTACAATTCACATTCCTGATGTGAAGAAAACACTGTGAATATTTCATTGACTTCTGATTCTGTATTTGAATTGCAAGTCTGTTATGAATTGTGTGCCCATTTCCCTGCTGTGTTTGTTTTGTTTTCTTTGCTAAAGAAAATCAAGCTGTTTTTGTACGTTACCTGACAAAACAATTTAAAATATGTTGTTGTAGCTATGCTTTGGGGCAGAGTCAGCCTTTTTATTGTTTTTACTTCAGTTTCCCAGATGAAAACCCACATTTGGCGTGAGTATGCATTCCTGGGGATGGCTTTGGAGGTCTTGTACAAAGAGGAAAATTTTATATCTTGTTACTTGTTTTTGTCATTTTTATATGTTTGTAAATGAATAAATTGTTATATTCTGAATGTAGCAGACTTAAGGGATGTGAATGTGTTTTTTTTTATTATTTTTTATTTTTTTAAACCACTGATGAAAAGTATGATGTCCGTGCTTCCACTCCGGTCACTTTGCTGCTGTTACTCTCTGGCAGAGAATAAAAGACATTTCGTGGTCTTAATTTGAATTAAAGCTGCAAGCAGCCTCGAACGGCCCTCGGAGCTCAGCGCCGCTCCGGCCACCAGGGGACCGCGGAAGCTCTGGCGACGCCGCCCGCCAGCCATTGCTGACGCTCTCGCGCAGTTCCCGCACCTGTCCACCAGGTGATGCGCACCGATGCGTTCGGCAGCGCTATCTCTGACGAGGCACCAAAAATCTGGTGGAGATCGATGCGGTGAGGAGAAATAGCTGATGGAATAACCTAGGGGGCGCAGTGGAGTCCCCAGGGTTGAGGACACCTGGCACCCAATTAACTCTTAATGAGTGTGGTGCATAAAAGGAGACTCACCTGTTTTCTTTATGCCTGCACATGGTCACGCCTCAGTTAGAAGGCGGCTTGTTTGGCTTACAGTGGTCATAACTTTAACATCAATGTTTCTCCTACAGTTGGTTAATTTAAATCGTTTAAATTTAGAAACTGCCTGGAGTCTCCTGCTTGGTACTGGCGTGAAGCTGACACCCCACCCACGTCAAAAAAATCCAGCAAATAGTCTTGAGTGGTTAGTGCTCCGTTTGTGCCGTTAAAAATTTCGTTTGTGCAGCTTTAGTTTCTGAGATATTAAACATTATGTCGTAGGTCATCCAGAGTTCACCGTTCCCCCACCTTGCTCCAAAACAAACCAAAGTGGGCTGCTTCATTAGTGCTCCGTTTGTGCCGTTAAAACGACCGCAGCGAAGTTGTTTTCAAGTTGGATATTGGATATTCGTGCTCCGCGGAGTGAGCGGCACCTAGCTCAAGGTTGATCCGATTTATGAACGCTAATTTCGGCCAGCCGTTCCACCGGTCCCTCCTCAAGCGCTCGGAGGTTCACTTAGGGACTGTCAACAAATTTCCGAACCAATGCTCCTAAGAAACAAATGTAAATCGATATCTGACCAACTGACACAAAATTTATGCTGTTACACGAGACGCAAAGTATATATATATATATTTTTTTTCTTTCTTGCAAACTTTAATATTAAAAGACAACTTTGAACCACTGAGCATCGCCCGGTTCTTTTTCTTCAGATGCTTCTGATGCTGTCTCTGGTCCCGAAGTGACTCAACAAAAATACTACAGATGCTCAGACTCCTGCCGAAGACCAAAACTTGTGAATCTCCTCTAAACTCTTGAATGGGATTTGCTTTACAGTCCTCTCAAGGCTCCAGATTTATCTACCACACTTTTTTTTATTCCACATAACTTTCTATTAATGTATTTTAATACATGAATTCTGTCCACAGCCAGTTTCTTAATTAAACAGCTAACTGCTCCTCTCAGTAACTATGTGTCTATCTGACTATTAAGTCAGCAGTCTTCCCTATAATTGCTGACCATACCATTTTGGAGTTAAAAAAACAACAGATTTCTTGCTGTTAGGTAATTTTCTTTTTTCCTGTTTATCAGCCATAAGTCATAATAACCTACATTAACATAAAAAGATGAATGTATGGGTGATTAATCTGTTCACAGATAAATTATTTAAGTCAATTAAGTAATCAAAATGCACCTGTGTTACTTTAAAACAGAAAATCTCTTCGGCTCTTTACCAATTTCTCCATGCACATTTAAGATTTTCCTTCCCATGTTCTCCCTCCTTCTCCTCTTGTTCTCGTGGATCCTTAACTTCCTGAAACTCCTCATTAAACTTTTTGTTTTTCCAAACGCGAGCTTGGATTTGAGTTTTGTGATTCCTGCTTCCTGTCCTCTCTCACTCATCCTAAAACAAAAGGGCCATTATTCAGCGGCGTGTTTCATGGGGGTCTTACATGTAGAGATGCCGCACCGCCCGACTCAGGGTCAACACATATTGTTTATGAAAAACAAAAGGATGATGACGTGATGCCATGTCTAGACTCCATGCAAATGACCAAGGTTGATTTAAAAAAAATAAATAAAAAATTTAAGCTCGCCTATGCAGTATTTTCCATGTGACGACACACAAGCGCAACTTATGCAGAACAGGCGCGCACCTGGTCCTGACAAACTGGAAATGATTATGATAATGATGAGAATCATGGCTGCCATCACTGAGTATTGTAGGACACCCAATGATGATCAATCACTGAAAGTTTGGTGCCTCTGTGAGTTTTTGTGTAGGAGATACAACAGTTTTGTTTCATGTCCAGTAGGCAAACTTGGCAACCCCCCTTCAGCAGCTCACCGTTTCGATAACTTTCAATCGGCCATGCCTTATGAACGATCCGACCAAGTTTGAAGCCGATCAATCGAAATCCCTAGGAGGAGTTCAATCAAATGCGAAGGCTGTAAATGGCCAAAATGGGGTCAAAATCGGAACTTCAATCCAAAATAGTCGACTTCCTGTTTGACTTACACTATGAATTTTCTGTGTGTTCTGGGGAGCTCTACAAGTGTACCAAATTTAATGTCTCTACGATTAAGTAAGGTCAATGCGGATGGTATTTTGAAAGTTCCCAGGTGGCGCTGTTGAGCCGTTTCTGTTGCGATTTTTGCGACGACCTTAAAATACGTAATTTTCACGAAGACTTGACACGTCGGCCAACTTTGGTAAGCTTTTGAATATGATAAAGCCCCCAAAAAGCTAATTCTTTTGACAGAAGCATAATAAAAAGAAGAAGTACGATTACAATAGGCCTCCGCAGCGCTTAGCTGCTCGGACCTAATTACATCACACGCCCCCATGTGGTCATGGATAAAATAGCAGCGCAAATGATCAGTTGTACATTGATGCTGTAAACACAAATTTGCATCAAACATAAGTGACAGAACCTCATAAAAACTATGCTTGATCCTCTGTTATGTTGGCCATTATTATGCTGTTGCTCTTTTTCTTTTGCACACTGCTAAGAAACAAAACTAATATTCAGATTTAAAATAATAATTTTCTTAATTAAGAAAGAAAAAATGTAAACCATCCTTATCTTATGTGATAAAGTAATCATCCCTAAAGCTGATAACTGGTTGATGCAGCAATTCATGAACAAGGAGCCCACACTGGTGCACACACTGCAAATTTGCACGGTACACAAATATGCTTTTCACTTGCCCAAAATTGTTGCATCAAAGATCCTTCTTTTTTCTGGATTGCGCAATATCCTATTTCTTTATCAACTGAAGTTTAGGTTTACATTAGCTAGGTTCACTTTTTGAGTGAATTTACTAAAATACGTACACGTCTACGTCTGCTTCACTGAGACGCACACGTTTATAACATTTATCCAAAACAGCCTTTAACCATCAATTGCACAAAATTTGCATTTCAACTAGAGCATTTTTATTATTCCAGGTAAGGTTTCATCACAGTGTAGAGGTGAATGCCGGGCATTCAGCATTACTCTTTCTTGGAGGAGAGACGCATCACATGTTTGACCATATTTCCAACACCATCGAATATATAGTGATAGTGATAATCCGTCTCCCACATGAAGGACGGAGTGCTGACCACTTTGTTCTTCTCATCCACATAGGCTTCGTGAAAGAAATGGTTAAGGTCAAAGCAGCGGAGGAGTCACAGTAATGATGAAGACGAACAGGCTTTCGCTTGAATTTACGACAAACAGCGCTCTGAAAGGATATGTATGGCTCACGGACGACGTGGCGAGCGCCCATGCCCTTCACAGCCTGCACCATGTTGGTTTGAGGCCAGTTCCCCCAGCGGGTGCTCTCGTCCCGCTCGTAGCCCATGGTCACCTCGATGCTGGGCAACACGCGGCAGGCCAGCACCGGAGCCATGCTGGCCAGGCTGGAACAGAGGCACAAGTCTTTCACCGCTTTAATGCACTAATCATGTCCTGTTAACGAGGTCAAAGGTTGATTGCATGTTAGTGACATAGAATTTTTTTTTTTAATAGAAGAAAAACTACAACTCTTTATCGGCAGAAACTGTTAGCTACCATGAAGTGTTGATTTCAACGCAGTTTCAAGCCTCCAGCTTATCCAAAGTGAGAGTTCTGAAGAACTAAAGGGTGAGATCAAATGTGTCCAATTTTTACCTTTATTGACAACCTGCTAATTACAGAATACAATTTTAAATACAAATAAAGTTCTTAATAATCAAGCTCCATCTTACATCAGTTCTGTTAGGTTCACTGATGAGAAGCAGATCCTCTAGTTATCGAGCTCCCCTCCTGTGGAACCAGCTTCCAGTTTGCAGCAGACGCTCAGTCTACATTTAAGACTAGGTTAAAAACTTAATTTTACAGCCTATAGTTGGACTGGCTTAGATTATCCTGAGCTATCTCTGTAGTTATGCTGCTATCGGGTTAAGTTGCTGGAGGACAAACTGACTATCATGTCACTTTGCTACTTTCTCCTGCTACGCTCCAATCATGTATATTATCTGCTGTTATTTATGACATTAACTTTATGTTCCCTCTCTACTTGTTCCTGCATATAAATGATATCTGTTTCTGCTTATTTATTTTAGGCTGCTGAAGCAAAAATGTTCCTTTCCACTGTCACCACACACATGCTCAACATAAGGAATGACTGCAAAAGAACAACTTTATGAAATTAACTGACCTCTGTCACCGCATTCTTTTTAATCTCCAGTAATTGGTTAATTTATCACTAGCTCTTATTTATTCATTGTTTTATTTGTCTGTTTTCCTTGATTATTTTAATGAATGGATTTCTAGTGGTTTCACGTTTGTATATTTTTAACCTTTGGAAAGCACTCTGTTTTACACTTAGTTGCATGAGCATTTGACTGGATTTTAGTCCAGAAATAGACAACTAGATTGTCTATTTCTGTATATACACCTGGATGTTTTAGATTTGTAAATTGCCTTGAGATGACATTTGTTTTAAATCCATACTGTATGAGTAAATTGAACAGAACTGAAAACCTAAGTTCAAGTGATCCTTGTTTTTGGGAGGGACTGAAAATTGCAACATATAAAACCTGAACCAATTGTAAAAGTAGGAATTCACCACAGTAATATTTGGATAAAAGTCCCCAGCTGAACAACTACAGACCTCTTGCAGCCATCATCAAGGTTTCGGTTAGATATTTTATGACTCTTTTTGGCAGAACTGGATATAAACTGCCTGAATTATTTTTGCATAGACGCAGCTTTTAAACCTAGTTGGGGCCAATCTAGATCCTTAATGGCAGCTAAATTATTAGTGGGGGTGTATCAGTAAATTTGACCCGCATGTCCAATTTTGAATTTTTATAAATAAGAGAAAATCAGCAGTAAATCTAAATTTGTGTGCCCAATTGTTGTTTTTAAAATGAATTGAAAGTTGCATTGTTATGTTTATCATACCACTCTAAAACAAGACAAATTCAAACGCATCATCAAAAGTGCAAAATTAAATACATTTAAGCCGATGATGAGTGTATCTGAACTTCTGACTGGCACAGCTCAACATATATTATTCAGATACAAAAAAAATACTCTTTTAGGCACCAACGCCCACAAAACCAACCAATGGAAAAAGCAGTATTCTACAGCCGACTGGCACGACAAATGTTTTTTTACTTTCACTTTCTGTAGCCTTTGTTTTTACGGGAAATATGGTGAACTCCATTAACTGGTTCATAAACAATTTTGTTTTATTGTTGTTGGGTTTTTTTAAACTATGAAACTAGGGTAGAGGTCGGGACTACCCTCAGTCTTCAGTTGTCATGGTGACCTTTTCTTCACCTTTTCATCAGCATCCAGCTCCGCTCTTCCCAGTAATTCCGGTAATCCCAAATCTCCTTCATCTGGGGATCTTCCCACCTTCATCTAATACCCGATGCCACCTCTCACCTGACCGTAAGAAAAGTCCGCACAGCGCCTGCCTATGCCTGTGAAACCAGAATGGGTCCTGCAGTTTTGTTGCAGTAATTTATTTTATGAATGATGGCCGTCTGTACTTTGTACTGCAACAGCGCGATTTAGACTGAGAATCTCAGTCCACACCAGGGGGGCCGAAGTCCAGTCCTCAAGATCTACTACCTTACAACCTTTAGATGCATTTCTTCTTGAAAACACTTAAATCACATAAATTGCTCGTTACCCAGCCTCTGTAAAGCTGAGAGACTGCTGATTATAAAATTTTGAATGCGTCTAGAAGTTGCAGGATAGTGGCTATTGAAGACTGGGTGTGGGCATTCCTGGTCTGCCAGTGAGTAGATTCTTGGTCATTAAGGACATGAGAGTCCTAAGCACTGGAAGAAGTCCAGTTACCTTGTATTTAATTACTTAGGATTATGCATAATGTAGCATCCTGATCTCTTCATACTCAGCACACAGCAACTTGACTCATGTTAGCAGGTTGTTGTAAAATTAATTAGCAAGTCTGTCAATTTTGACCATACACTTCTACATAATTGATTAAGATAAGAGCAGACTGTAGGGGACAACGCTGGTTAAGATGTAAAAGTGATCAACAGAATGAACAAAGAACAACGTGCATCTGAAAATCACCAGGCTCTTGTCTGCTAAAGGAGAAAGCAATCACCAAGGCAATACCAAACGTCTATGAGCTGTGATTGTTCTCGGTTATAACTTTCAGACGGATAAATTTTGCTGAAGACAGGAGCTTCATTGGCTCAAACTCGTTCTGTGCGCTAATTGTGATAGGTAGGGATTACGGTGCACGGGTCAGCAAACTATTTAACCTTCTGTTGTCATGGCGACTGTCCTTTTACCTTCTCCTCCTTAGCATTCTCCTTCACTCTTTCCTTTAATTCCTGTAATCCTGCATCTCTCCATACCTGGAATCCTCCCGTCTTCACCTAACACCCAGTGCCCTTTCACCCGACCTCAACGCAGACGTCTGCCCGTCACCTCATCCCTCCGGCCAGAATCTGTTGTTTTAACCCGATCCCATTAGAGTGGAAGCATTTATGTCAGAGCCTTTGTTGTGTCCTCCCCGCTTTAAAGGATTTGCCTGCTTTCACATCTTCCAGTTTGGGCTTAGGAGCAGTAAGGCTATTTTTACGGCATTTGCCCTAGCTGCTCTCTCCACTGAGAGTTCAAGTGAAGACTCTCGCTAAACAGATTCCTAAAATCAGTGTACAAGAAAAAAACTACCTTTAAAACGGCTGATGAAGTACAATTTCTGTTCTTCTGTCCATTGCTGTTTGTCAAATCCTGAAATCTGAGAAATTTAGATCAGATTCACCTATTGTGTAAACAAAGGGCTGCTGAGAAGCTTTAGGCTTTGTTGTGCCGAAATTAGCCTTGTTAATTGGCTTAATAAACTTTACAGGACGTTTGTGGAAAGAATCAACTTTTTTTCTTTTTTTTTTTTACCTAAAAAGGCTTTCGCAACAAAAAAAGATCATACCGTGCTGAATTAAATGTTCACCACAGCTTCCTCACCTAATTTCATTTGCCTGACTAAACGTCTAAGTCACCAGTGACTCCTTGCAGTGCCCTAATTCCATTATCAGGTTGTCTAAAGCTTTTGTTTATTTAAATTGGTGCATTTTAATTAAGACAGGAGGAAGATGTCAGAGGCAGTCTGGAGCTTAGCCTCATGTTCGACATAGTTCTGTACTTCTCCCTGACTTTCTAACTCAAAGTCAGTGAGGCTAAT
Source organism: Xiphophorus couchianus (assembly GCF_001444195.1). Classification (NCBI taxonomy): domain Eukaryota; kingdom Metazoa; phylum Chordata; class Actinopteri; order Cyprinodontiformes; family Poeciliidae; genus Xiphophorus; species Xiphophorus couchianus. Next base: position 23,180,939 of record NC_040239.1, read on the forward strand.
TACTGAGGACGGATCGCAGCATACATACCCAATAGGTTTGCGAGAACGGTGGAACTCTTTAAGCACTCTTTCCACGTCATTGTGCAGCTTGCAGTCCTTGCCGTCCTTCATAAAAGTGGATCTAAAAATACAATTAAGATTTTTTACACTTCCATTAGTATTTAAGGCTTGAGTGAACCGCATTGTACCCAATTTTACTTTTCTTTGCACAGCCCAGTTTGCAAGTGACCCCTCACAGATTCTTGACGATCCCGTGGCCTCCAGGAAAGATGACGGCGTCGAAGTTGTTGACGTCCAGCGTGGATAGGTCCTGTATTTGCTTCTTTCCCTGGCCATGAATGAAGCGAGCTGACTCGATCATCACGTTCCTGTTTGATGGCCAGATATAATCAAAAATACTACCTTGTGGGAAGAGTCGGGTCAGACGGTTACACATGCATGCGAAAGGTCAAGTCAGTTCACTGTCTGGTGTGTGTGGCTCCTACCGGTTCTCGCCCGAGGAAGGCTGCTTCTTCATGTGATCCATCACATGCATTTGCTGCTGATTTGGAGCAAACATGCGGAAGCGGGCGCCGTTCCTGCTCAGGTGGTACATGGTGCTGCACACAAAAGGTTTAGAGCCATCATGTCTGCACTGGTGGAGGTTCATGGATTGGTGAGAATGTGCCTGGATACTCACTACACTCCTTCATGGACATCACTTCCATCCCACCATCCACATCCTGAGAAAACCTGGAATATATCGACTCACTGCATTGGTCCACTTCTTTTCACTCGTAGCATATTATTTGCTTAAACTTACCACAGCAACTTTGGTGTTTCCCCAGTAGCCATATTCCCCTTGATGAACGAAGCAGGCAGGCTGATGAGAGACAGCGGTCAGAGTCTGTTTTGACAGCAAGGTCCTGGTTGCCAGCATGATTAAGCTTTAGTGATTCCGCAGGAAAGTACCCGATTAACAGACGGAGCCTGTAAAGACCTCTGAGAGGGCAGATATTGATCTCACTGAGGAGGTCTGTATTTATACTAGCAGTGTGGGGCCGAGTGACGTTATCACATAAGCTGAGCTCCATTGTCTTTTCACGACTTGACTTCTTCCTTTCCAGAACACCCTTCCCTATTAATACCTCGTTAATTCTTCTGATTAACTTAAGGTATTTAGCCACGGAGTGAAACTTTAGCTTCAGCTAATATCTTGACCCATTAAGAGCTTGGCACTTGATACAGTGCATTGATTAGGAAACGGTGTCCAACTGCAATATACGGGCATAGTGGCATACCATATGTCCTGTAAAGTCCATTAGGGTGTAAGGCTCTTACGCTTTGTAATGCCGTGTTGAGTCTAGACGGCGAACCCAGAAATACCTTCAACAGATGGAAATGTCACTTTCAGAGTAAAAATGTTCAGCTGCATCTCAGTAAACTATTTTGAAAAGTTTGATTCAATTCAGTATTTCAAGTCAAGAAGTGAAACTCATACAACTTCATCACACACTGAGATGAAGTGTGTGTTTTTTCTGTTAATTTTGATGATTACAACAAAGGAATACCTGAGATTCAGTTTTTATTTTTTAAAGTTAGAATATAAAACTATTAAAAATAATACTGAAATGTTATAGCCTACTTAGTGATAGGGAAGAGTGTTGATTGAATTGTTGGTAAGCCACAAAACGTCATTGCTAAAGAGACTGTAAGAGGACTGTATCAAAGATTATTAATGGAAAGTTGTGTGGAAGGAAAAGGTTTAGCAAGAAATTATGCAGGAAAAACAGGAATGACCGCAGCCTTGAGCAGACTGTGAAGCAAAGTCAATTCAAGAGCACAGTGGGTGTTCACAAGTTCTAGTCTGTAGATGGAGTCAGTGCTTCTGGAGCAACCACACACAGATGCATCCAAGATAGAGATGCTACATTGTTACATTTGTTGTGTTGAACCACTCTTGAATTAAAGATATCAGGAGTTTCTTACCTGAACTAAGGACTGAACTCAGTGCTGCAAGGTTCTCTTCTAAGGTGAAAGCAAAATGTGCATTTTATCTAAAGATCAAGGCCCCAGAGTGTGAAGGAAAGGTGGAAAGGCAAAGATCCAGTCAAATGTTTAAGGACAGTAAAGATTAAAAGAAATAAACACTTGATAACATTTTGGTAACACTGTATTTGAAGGGATGTGCATAGGACTGCAATGACATAACAGCTAAATGGCGTAACAGCTGTCATGAACATAAAGGAGTCTTTATGAATGTTTGACTGTTGTCATGAAGTGTCATTCGGTAAATAATGACACTTTTAATGCAAAGTTGCTTTAAAGGTTGCACTAAAAGTCTATTAAAAGTGCCAGCTTTGCATTAAACTGTCATTATTTACTAAATAATTCAAAATTGGCACTTTTAGTGAACTTTTAATGCAACTTTGCATTAAAAGTGTCATTATTTACCGAATGACACTTCATGACAACAGTCATAAACATTCATAAAGACTCCTTTATGTTCATGACAAATGTTATGCCATATTTATGACAGTCATATCAGTCTTTAATAAAAGTGTTACCAATATTTTTTTCAATTGAATCACAAGGAAATGTTTGATATTTTAATTTATTGAGATGCACCTGAAGGGGAGACAACTCACAGTGAAGGTTCAGGGAAAAAAAAAGAAGTCATTTGTCAATGTACAGATGAACAACAGAAGGCAAAATATGACGTTTCTTTTATTATGGCCACTTTACTGCATGTATAAACAATTACTATTTACATAAAGATGAAGAAAATACAGTGAGAAACAAAATACACAAACAGAAACAAATGTGCAACCGACTACAATCATCACATCAGTCACAAACTCAAGCGGCAGCAGGAACCTTACGTGGAACACGGAAGATCCGAACCGCGGCCTACAAATCAGAAAAATCAGCAGAACTCACGCATGGAAAACACATACTGAAGTGGTCACGAAAGGTATTCACAGAGTACAAACAAAATCCTCTTTTTTAAAACTCAAATACAATTATGATGACGTAACCGATGTTTATGCTGCGAGGTTTGCTGCCAAGCTAGCCTCCATTTCTCTGCACCCGCGATCCACACCGTGTTTTCGAAACACAAAAAACTCCCCTCCCTCACAATGTTTGTAAATGCTTCTGTCACGTCTAGAAGAGAGGAGGTGAAAATAGTGAGTGAGAAAGCAAGAGAAAAGACAGGACAGAATGAATAAGGTACGGGTTTTTTTTTTTTGTATAAAATTCATGTTTAAAACAATCTCATCAGTGTTGATGGATTCCTGCAAATAAGCAACATCAGGACAAAAGAAGAAGAAGAAAGAAATCACACACGTGGCAAATATGTCAAATGAAAAATCACAAAGCTGTTTAATCAAAGCTCCACCCAAATCCAACTATAACTACGGCTGATGATAACACTCGGCAACAGCGCTGATCAGGTTGCAGCTGCTTCTTCTGTTTCCTGTGATGAGCGCTGTTAGGTGATTTTTTATTTTATTTTTTTGCAGATGACTTATAGTTACATGTAAGGACCAGATCCTAAAAGCCATTTACATGCAAATCACTAACCACTTCAGCAGTGAGAATTAAGTATGAAGCAGCTCCTAAATTGACGCCACCACTAAAGAAAGCTTCCATGCACCCAAAGCCACTGTCTTTCAAGGAATCGACGCACCGACCCGTGCGCGTGTTACGTTCGTTGCCGAGAGTTTTTGCAAAGGTTTCCATTTGATAAATTGAGCGTGGTGTGCACGTCAAGCAAAGTAGCTGTGGTCGGGGATAAAACAATTTTTTCGCAAGGCCAGTCTGGTTGGATTAGGGCGTGTAGGCAGGTGGCGGCTGAAACTGATTGGCGACGTCGTAGTCGGCAGGAAAAGTCTCGCTGCTGTCCTCCATCTCCGAGAGCAACTCCAGGGCCTGCTCCTCCTCCTCCGTGGGGTAGTGGCGTAGGAGGTTTGCGGCGGTGGCGAGGATCGATGCGCCGCCAGCGCCCGCCACCAGGTAGAAGCTGATGGCGAAGGTGACGTATATGAGAGAGCCGTGGTACTTTTTGTGCTGCTGCTGAAGCGCCAAGATCAGTTCTGAGGTCCAGTAGCAAAACCCAATTACTGTGGCACACTGCAGCACTGAGGGGAGAGAGAGTAGGTTAATAAAACTAACAGAATAGGTCTGCTCGATATAATAGTGCACTAAGGACAAGAACAAGTTTGGTTTTCAATGTTCTTGTCCAGCTGCATCAGTTTTGATTATTTTTATTTTTAGAGTTGTACACAAAGTTTAAATAATGTAAAAAAACATTTCATGTCAGGTTTGATTGCATAAAAAGTAGTTTGTACATAAAGATTGATTGATTGCTTGAATAGATTTACTCAAAAGATATAAAATTGATCATTTTACTTTAAATAGTGTGAGACTGAGCATAGGGTTAAGTTTATGTCAACTGTACGTAAGAGGTTAGCAACATAACACATTATATGAAAATCTGTTTAAAAACATTCTTCCTAAATGCTCTGGTAATATGCTTTCTTTAAGGTAAACCTTTCTGTATAAAAAAAACTCAGACATCATGATTTTACTTTTTAAAAATTCTGATTTGATATTTTTGCCAAATCGTCCACCTTTACTTTGTTTATTGATACACAAAATAATTTTTAAAAAAACCCTCCAACAATAAGGATATGTACCTGTTAGTATATGTGCAAAAGCATATCTGCGTGTGACCTTTAGGGCAGAGTGCTTGGGTCCAAACACATCCAACAGAAAAGCAGTCAGACTGCATAATATGCCGAGGAAACAGAAGGCAGCGATGACTCTCAGCAACAGGATGATTTGTGGGTTTACACAGTAATCTGTGGAAATATAGAAGTCACAAAGTTACAAGACAGCCGAATGATTAACAACTGCCTACGCTACGGGTTGTGACGTGATTATTCTCACCATCCAGAAGCTTGGGATCGATGTACCCCAAGACATCCGCCACCCCCAGCTCTTGTCTAGGGCAGGCCCCTCCGTGAACCCGGAGCCAGGCCGGTTCAGCCAGAGCCGTGCACAGCGCTGTGATGGACAGAGCTCCGGGCAGAGCCGACACCAAGCTCCGCTCCGGCTGCTTGGGCAGGGAGGTGCCCGCTCTCCGTCTCCGACCTCCAGGGAGAGTGGAACCCGGTGGCGCATACATGGTTATTGCGTCTCCTTAATAATTGGTGTGAGGAGCGTTAGTGACTTCTTTTTTTATAGCAATCCTTCCGTAGCTAAGGGATGAGGCAACCAAGAGAGTAGGCAGAGAAAGGCCTGTAAGCCGGTTCAGGCAAGGAAACTTGGATCACGAAGGGATGACAGCGGCTCTGGACTCTTTCTTTCGATGAGTTACACACTATATGTCCGACAAAAACTGGGATGCTAGATAAAACAAGACGCTGGCGGCCGATCAGACAATGAACAGATGGCCTCTAGGCCTGTTAGCTCTTCTGTTAGCCTGATACGCTAACTCCTTGTCAACGTCAAATATAACAAAATCTAAGGAGAAAACTAAACCCAACACAAACAAACAAACACACTTAACACACGATAAGAATACCTACAACAATAAAAACATACGGTTACTATTAGTACAGAAAAGGAAACACAAAACAAAACAAAAGACAGCTTACGCTGGTTTCCTGTAATGTTGACTTCCTGTTAGCAGTTGGCACCGGTCTAAGAGGAGGGGTTGCTGCCATCTAGTGGTGACTCGTCCAAAACCACTTACACAACAGTAAATAAATATTTCCAATTAGATTGCCAATTACAAATTGTTTTACCCCCACAAAGAAGTATTAGACAGTTTTCTTCTTTTTTTTTTTTTTTTTTTGCCTCATTTCAAATCAAAGTAGTCTAAAAGTCAGTAGACTTATTCCTTAACATTCAGCCGGCGTATCACTCGGCTAGAAGTGATGACGCAGTGGAGTGGGAGGAGTTTCCCCTCATAAACTGAGAGTAAAGTGTTTGCTGTTTAGTTACTATGTTGGTGCAAGGTCAGGGATTTCTTTTCACAGAAAGTTTGTTTACAAAGTTTCATTAAATGCCAACAAAGGAAACGTGTAATAACTACATAAAATTTACCAAATGTGATCTGCTGCTTGATACCCCGCCAGCAATTTATTACATAGAGACAAATGTCGATAAATCATTTTTCTAAGACATAACTTGTATTTTTTTTCCCCAGCCGAAGTGGGTGTCCACCGCTCTCGCCGGCGAGTAGAGGAGAGGTTGACAAATGGTGCGTGTCTAGCGTCAGAGAACGGAAGTGATCCAGAATGCAACGCGCGCAGCCTATGATAAGCAAACATGGCAACATTTCCGCTGTAGACATCTCTGTAAGATATTGTTTTACTTTGTCCACTGCTACATAAACGACCCTCATTCATTTCTGCTGCTCCACATGCTGATACATGACAAGTGGGCTTCGTACTACCGGGCGTTAAAAGTAGACACGGAAGTATCCACGCTTCAACTGCGTGAAATATTTGAGTAGCCATGAAGGAAGCTCTGTCCCTGGTTCAGAGGATCAGCGCGCACCCGGACTCCTGCTGCTGGTTCGTCTCCTGGAGCCCGAGTGGGGCCCTGCTGGCTTCATGCGGTGGTGACAAGGCCGTCCGGATATGGGGCCGAGAGGGTGAGCTGTCAATAACACGAGCTATAGCACAACACTAACACTTAAAACATGGACAGGTGGGTCATGTTTCTGTAGATAAATGATGCCAACAAGGTAATGCTTAGAAAACACTTTTTAAAGTGAAACTTCACTTTGAGCTCGTTCATCTTCATTACAATTTAAGGTAGCTCACAAAAACACTTGCCAGCTGGATCCACCTGGTTTGCATCCTCTCCGTTAGGTGTTGCAGTTACTCTAATCCATGTGTTTTGGACATAGCCTGTGTTTTATATACTTTAAAGCAAACATTTTAGTGTTACATTTCTGTATTTTTAATTTAAAAAAAAAAAGCCAAATACCACATGAAAACAGAAAATGTCACTTTTACACTGTTGAAGTAGTTCCATCTGTTATGAGTGGGACCGATTTGTCCATTTGCCCCAAATGGGATTTTTTTTCAGTCTTGTCTCTAACGGTGTTTGTTGAATGAGATTAAAGGATTGATCTTTTCTGCATTTCTTTTTCAGGTGACTCTTGGATCTGTAAGACCGTGCTGCAGGATGGTCACCAGCGCACTGTGAGGAAGGTGGCCTGGTCACCTTGTGGCAATTATCTGGCCTCTGCCAGTTTTGATGCTACCACATGCATCTGGAAAAAAAAGAACGATGACTTTGAGGTCCGATGAAACTTTTCTTGTTCAGCCAGTGAATTTTCAAAAAACTTCTGAACTTTTGAACTTGTCTTCTAGAGCTTGACCGTGTTGGAAGGACACGAAAACGAGGTCAAATGCGTGGCGTGGGCTCCTTCAGGGAACCTCCTGGCCACCTGCAGCCGAGACAAGAGCGTCTGGGTTTGGGAAGGTTTGTTTTCACCGAATCTAAAGTGAAATCCATTGTCGTAAAATCACTAAATTAACGCTAGCTCTTAGCTTGTGTACAAACACAATTCGTTTGTGCGTTTCAGTGGATGAAGATGAAGAATACGAGTGTGTTACTGTGTTGAACGCTCACACACAAGATGTCAAGCATGTTGCGTGGCACCCCAAGAAGGAGGTAGCCCCTGACTCCTTGCATGCTAATCATACCTTAGCTTGACAACAGGCTGTCACTGAACTTTCTGTTTACACAGCTTCTGGCTTCAGCCAGCTATGACAACAACATCTGCATTTACAAAGAGGAAGACGACGACTGGGAGTGCCAGGCCACCTTGCAGGGCCACACATCCACAGTGTGGAGTTTGTGTTTCGATGCCTCAGGGGAGAGGATGGCCTCCTGCAGTGATGACCGCACCGTGAAGATTTGGAAAGAGTGTCCCAGCGAGAATGGGCAAGGTGAGTTCATGGTGGACAGCAGCACTTTTGTCGTCGTGTATTGCAAGGAAAAATGAACAACTTTTTGTCAATTTGCTTGTTTAAAGGGAACCTCTCCTGGAAGTGTGTGTGCACCCTGTCTGGGTACCATGGACGAACGGTGTACGATGTCGCCTGGTAGGACAACCAATGCCTGTTAATGTCATGATGATTGGGTGCATCAGCGACTTATGTTATTAACAGTTTAATCAGACCTTTTGACATGTTTTAGTGTTTATTTACAAGTTGATGGCTTATAGATAATTTCCCAATAGCTCCTTAGAAATTCTTTATTGCAGAAATGTTAGGACCCAGATAGGGTCGTAATTACGGTGAATAGTGATGTCCTGATAGTTGTGCAGCTGTCAGTCACCAACACCAATTTTTCTACTTTCCATTAGCTGTAATAAAAATTCAAAAATGCTTGAAATTTCACAAATTACCGAAATAAAATGTTTGTTGTTGTAATTTGAAAAACATCTCAGTAGCTATAAATCGGTCCATTTCTATTATCAGTCTTAAAACACTTTTTCTCTCTGAAAGTGAAATTACTTGACTTAAATAAATCACGTCTGTTCAGGTGTGAACTGACGGGCGCTCTGGCGACCGCCTGCGGTGATGACGCAGTGAGAGTTTTCAAGGAGGATGTGACGGCCAGTCCTGATGAGCCAGTGTTTTCGCTCGTCGCCCAGGAGACCAAAGCTCACAGCGAGGATGCTAACTGCGTTTCCTGGAACCCGAAGGAGGCGGGCCTACTGGCTTCCTGCAGCGACAATGGAGAGATTGTAATTTGGAGGTTTAAAGAAGAAGAATTAGACTAATTCTGTGGTTTTTGGACCTGATTTTGTTGTTGAAAGGTTTTTTTTGTTTTTGCAATTTCAGGTAAATGTTTTGTCTGTTTGAGAATAATACTGCAATGTGCTTTTGTGTCTGCATTTTGGAAATGGTATCCTTTGAAAATTGCGTGAAAGTTTTTTTATAAATACAGAATATTAAACATAACCACAAATTGATCCTTTATTTAAAAAAATCTTTTCAGACAGTACATGATGCTAAAAACATGTAGAGGAGGAATTAGTTATGTTTAAATTCACAACATAACTAGAGTGCTTGTTTCTATTTGAAACACAATCTGCTTTGAGACTGCAGCATCTTTATCTTCAGAAGAGTCTAGGTTGCCTTGGTTACCTCTGTTAACTCAAACCGTACACGACTGTCATGTAACTGAGATTAAAGATTGACAGATGGACTGGAAGTCAACAATCAGGTGTTTCAAACTTAAAGAAAACTACCAGATAAAATGACACTGGACTTTAATAAGTATTGAGACATGTTGACAGGTAAAGCAAAGGTACATAAATCAGGTTGAGCATCTAAAGGACAAAAAAATAAACCCCTTGATTCCCTATGTCTAATTTAAAAAAAATTTACTGCTTAGTCTGAGTCACTTTCCCCCTCGCTGTCGGCCTCTTTCACATCCACGCTGAATTTGTACTCCTGGTCACAGCCCATGTAAGCGTCGCTCATAAAGTACAGGGTGTAGTTAAGGATGCCCACAGCAGGCGCAACAAAGTCCAGCTTGACCTGCAGATAAGAGGCAACAAAAACGGTGTCAGGATGTTACTTCAAGGAGCGTTTTTGTTGCAGCTTTTGCCTTTTTTTTCACCTTTGCTTTCTGCTGAAGAGTCAGCCTCTTGATAGAGATGAGGCTGTTCGACTTGGGGTCTCCGATGACCACCCACCAGCCCTCCTCGCGTTTCTGCAACAATTATAGATTTCCACACATCAGTCATGTTCTGATAATGGAAGGAACGCCCCTGAAGATGAGTACAGTGACACTGACCTGAGGGAAGAGTGGTGCGATGACTGGACCCGTCACCTCTTCCTCTCTCTCGAGCTGCACCTGGACCAGAACTGGACTGCCGCTGTGAAAATATATGGCAATTAGGGCTGAAACAATCGCGATTAATCAATTATTAACCAATAATCGCTAATATATATATGCTGATCACCCTGAGTGCTGTAATTAGGCCAAAACAGTACAAAAATATATAAACACGTTCTACATTTAAGATGAAAACCCTTCTTTGTAAGCAAATATGTAAAGGAAAATTTTTTTTAATTTATTTGCATTTTTATGTATTTCTAATATTGTCTTAAAAATTCTTAGTGGACAAATGGCTAACCTGATGTTCATTTACATTTTTGAAGATGATGAAACTATTTATGCCTTTTATTAGAATTTTATATTCTAAAATAATGAAGGATTATAATTTAGAAGAAAAAAAAAAACATGGTTCTTTAAACTTTTGGTAGTACAAATCTGTAAAATGAGGCATGCATTGGTCTTCAGATTCATTTTGGCCAGTTCTGATTTCGCTTTAGGCATAATATAACCTGCCAAAATGAATGTATGTGTCTGCAAGGCAATTTAACATCTGAGAGCATACAAACCTTTTGATGTTGTCCCTCTCCGCTACGTCATAAGAAAGCTCAATGTTGGGGTAGCGGTTACAGAAGCGAGCCACGTCGGTCATCTGCCCGTCGGAGAGCTGCAGCAAAGACGTTCTGTCCTCGTCCTCCATTTCCATGATGTCAAAGATGCTCTCCACACCCTGAAGACGGAACAAGCACGGACGATATAGTTTTAATCTGCATCATGTGCTCTAATATCGCCACTGAAGCGCCTCGGCACCACTCACTTTGTCAGTGCAGCGTTTGATGTGGTCTGAGGTGAAGTGGGGCAGCTGCTTCAGGTAAGAGTCCTTGGACCACATGGCCTGGGTGACCATCTGCGCCAGCTCCATGGCAGCCAGGGCAGGACTCAGCCAGCCGTTACTGGACAGCACGTCGACGCAGGCCTGAATCAGACGGATCGCCTGCAAACGGAAAACGATTTAAACATGTTGCTGTCTGAAATGGAAACCCAATGAGCTGAGTCATCAGAAGGCGAGTCCTGACCTTGCTCAGTATCTCCTCCGTGTCTGACTGGAGCTCGGCGCTCAGCTGCATCCTGGAGAGGTGGGCCTGCAGCAGCAGGTTGGTCTTCACGTGAGGATCGTTGAACTTCGGGTTGTTCAGCTTGTGGGGAACTTTCTGCACCAGCTAAAAATTAAAACAAAATAAACACTCAGCAACAAACATCAACAACCAACTAGGGAAGGAAATCATCACTTAGTGAGTTAGTCTAAAGTTAATTGAGCTTATCGATCAACTATTAATTGATAAGCAGCCAATTTCTTAAAAACCTGCGTTTTCTCTTGTATCAAGAGTACCAACCATCTTTCCATAATATGCTGAATTTAAAAAAAGAAGCACATCTTTATATATATATATATATTTGCTTCAACTGTATTAAAAAATGTTTTTTGACTATATTAAACTTAGATATGCATCTAAAACTTAAAACAGGAACCTCTTGGGTTGCTGAATAGAAATAAAAGATGAAAAGAATGAAATATATAAACCACAATCCCTCATGAACAGAAATGTGTTCATACACTGTCTTTGAGGAAGTCAAGTGCCCTAAAAACTGGCATGTTTTACTATTATGTCACAATTTTTCTCCCTTATGCCTTCCACCTATCTTTCTTCGGAAATCAGTTTTTTGGTCGAGACAAATTGAAGCTGCTTCCCTGAAAGAGATGAAACTGAATGAGCTTGTTGAGTTTTTATATTTCAAAACCGAACCACATAAAGTGCGGTTTGCATCACACACACTAGACTCTGTTTGGCCCGTTTCTCTTTCCTGTTCTGGTATGGTCCTGCCATCTTTATTTCTGTATCAACTGGTTCCATTTAAGGATGACCAGCGGCACTCTCTGCTGGATGGAGGTCAAACTACAACACTGAAAGAAGTTCTAAGCGAACGTTATTAGCTAATTGACTGGAACTAATTTAATAATTTTTAAATAATAAACCATTATTCGACAATTAATCGTAAGTCGATAAATTGTTTGCAACTTTCCCCATTTACCTGTCGGAGAAGCGTGTCTTCGTGGTGCCTGATGGGAATGTTCTTGTATTCAGCTGCGTTGGAGATGATCTCGATCAACCCACGGATCTTTGTCTTGGCGTTCAGGGACATACTGAACAACTCTGCCCAACACAACAGCAAAATAGCAGCGATATTCAACATAACATACGAAAATCCTCCAAACGTCAGCAGGGCCGTGTCGGTACAAACCGATCGTTGTGTAGTTGATGTAGTAGTAAGCGGCGATCATTCCCAGGTTGAGCGGAGCGACGTCCATTTCGTCCTCGATGCTGATGCACTTGGACTGCTCCAGGTCATGTAGGGTGTTTTCCACCAGCTCGGACAGGTGATCGGACAGGTGGCGATGGGACATGCCTGCCACGATTAGAGGATGGCGCTCAGATCTCCTTCAAGCCTTTCACTCGACCTGATCAGTCAGGTGTTTACAAGCCGATCCTCACCTTGCAGGTTGTAGTAGTTGGGGTTCTGCGTCATCCGTCTGTAGAGGAACGTCCAGGTCAGGTAGTCGACGGCGTCTTGCTTGTTCTCGACCGTCTTGGTGACGATCTCGGCGTTGAAGTGATCGTGGAGACAGTGATCCAGGTGGGACTCTACGGGCAGTGGCTCGTACAGAAACTTCTTGAAGAAGTCCTACGGGGAAAAGGCACATCATTGGTGACATTTTAATAAAATCCATCTTTGTGGGTCGTAAGCAGAAATTTTTTTTTCTGAAAAACTGAAATTCCAACAAATTACTGGAATATTTTAACTCATTCAGAGCTGCAAACTATTATTTTTGTAACCTATTATTCTGATGATTGATCAGATAAACTTTTTGGCAAATTTTGCAACTTTTTTATATAACTGCTTAAACGTTTTCATTCAATATTAAAAATCATACCTTCTTGGATCCCTGACACATGATAACACAGCGTCCCTCGTCATCCAGCATGGGCCTGTTTGCCTTGCCGACCATCTGGAGGACATCATATATGGGATAGTCCACATACCTAAGACAGGAGAAAACAAAAAAAGATAATTACTTTTTTTTTTTTCTGCAAAGTGCTTTAAGTCAACTCTCCAAGAGCCTTACGCATGGATTTTTCCATTATAGTACTGGGTGTCCATGACAATGACGAGATGGGCAGAGACGTTGATGCCCCAGCAGAGCGAACGTGAGGAGACCACCACCTGGACAGCACCTGTACCAGGACAGGAAGTTAAATCATCAGAAAACTGTTATGTTTTTGTATTTTTCTTCTTTAGTCCTGAAACTCTCTGTGGATCAGGTTGTTTCATACCAGAGTTAAAAAGCTGCTCAACTATCCGACGCTCAGTGGCAGTCAGGCCCTCGTGCAGGTACCCCACTCCGTTGGCTAGAGTTTCCTTCAGAGTCGGGTCGTTTATTTTCTCCAGGAATGGAGCCAGTTCTTTCTCAGAGCAGTACAGGAACCTAAAGAGAGAAAATACTTCCTTCAGATGAGCTTCCTTCACTCTTAAAAGGGCAGCATTATGCACTTTCCAGGCACATGGTAACTACGTTGCCTTCAGTTGCCACGGGAGACTCAAAGATTTCTCAAACATGTATAAAAGAATCAAAGCAACACTCTGTTTGTTTTAGATGAGGGAATCACATTATAACATGATGTAAAGTTAATTTTACATAATGCTGCCCCTTTAAATCTCTGTTTCAAAACAAAGGCTGACCTCTGAGGGACGACATCAGCGGCGCAGAACGTGAGGATGTCGATGGCGGTGAGGCGGGTCTGCCTACGGGATGGGACGAACACCACCACCGGCTTGGAGGGAGAATGCTTCATGATGGCGTGATACACCGGCTTGGCCATGGACAGCAGGCGGGTCTGAGTGTGGCTCACGTTGAAGCCCTGCAGCGACACGTGAGCGTTAACAGAACGTTAGGAATCTTGGCAGGTGATTCGTCCGTTTCTGGGCATCAGCAGCCATGTGTGAGCAGACCTGGATGTGCAGCTCCAGAGGCACAGGCCTGACGTTGGGGTGGAAGTTGAACGTAGCGGTGGTGCTGCAGCCCAGCCAGTGAGCCACGTCCTTGGCGTTGGACAACGATGAGCTGAGAGCCACGATGCGGATGGGGCGCTCGATTTGAGAGGAGATGTACCTCATCCTCGAGCAGATGACCTCCAGCACAGGCTAATAGGAGCATCAATTAATTTTACAGAACACAAAACAAAAACGGCTAATGCAAATCTTGACTTCTCTTTGTTCTTACTCCGTTTTCTCCTCCGATGAGGTGCGTCTCATCCACGATGAAGAGGCTGACGTTCTGGACGTTCTTTCGCTGTTTCCAGCGACGAGACAGGATGTCCCATTTGTCCGGGGTGCTGACGATGATGTCGCCTTTTCCCAGCAGCTTCAGATCTGTGCTGGTTTCTCCCGTCAGCAGAACCACCTTCTTGTTCAGGATATCCTGGAATTTCTGGTGCCAGTCAACAAACACCTGAGAAACAAGAATCCGTGTTTAGAGAGATCACAAATATTTTCTGCATTTTTTTTTTAACATTCTGATCACATTACAGTCACAAACCTGCATTTTTGTGGCACACGTGAAGAGGAAGAAACAATGTATAGTTTTCTAAGATTTTCACACATTATAATCTGTGAGGTGTGACATAGATTTGTATTTAACCCCATTTACTTCAAGAATCCAGTGTAACCTTCAGAATTCACCCAATCAATGAACAAAGTGAACTTGTTAGTTATTTAATCAGATACATAGAAGCTTTGTTAAAGTACATAAAGGAAACAAATAATAATGGCTGTATTATGCTGTGGGGGTCACTTTTTTCAGTAAAAACAACAGCTGAAAAATGTTTGAGACTTTTAAAATCAAACAAGAGCTACGATTTTCTCATGTTAGAGTGGCCTAGTCAAAGTTAAATGTGTCAAAGAGACAAAAGTGAGGTCCTACAAACTGAATTAGTGGGGCAAAACACAAATGAACTAAACATATTTTAAAAATCATATTTCTTCCACTTCACTGGCATGTAGGACTGTGACTAATAATTAATTTACAATTTAATCTATTGTTTGATGGTTAAAAATATTGGGACATTCTCTAGACTTTTCATTTTACCACTTATTAGAAATACATAAATACATAAAAATACATAAAAATTACAAATAAATGAATAAGTTCCTTTTTTAAAAAAATAAGAAAATAAGCATTTTATTGCCTGGTGTGCAATAGCACAGTTTTCCTTTATTGTTTGGATTAATAAATGAATAGTAAAAGGTGCTTAAGATATTTTTGTTCTTAATTTGAACCAGGAGCAGCTAAAAATGCCACTTGAGAAGTTCAAGACTTTTCATCTTAAATCAATTTTTTTTGCACAGTTTTGGCTTAATTACTGCTGTAAGCATCCTGTTCTTTCAGCAAATGACAATTTTTTGTGTGTCTATCCTTAAGTTAACAAATGATTACCAAATTGGATGACGATTATTTCAATAATTGATTAATCACGATTAATTGTTTCAGGCCTACTGGTACACACCACTTTGCATTGATCCAACACATGAACTCCAATACAACATGCTACCGTCTGTTTTTGCAACATTACAAGATATTAAATCCCTGCAATGACTTGTATGTCATCTAGCTAATTAATAAGGAAGGTTTGATGGTTTTGTTTCAGATTTGTGACTTTGTACCTGCTCCGCCAGCGCTTCCATTGGGGTGATGTAGACGCAGCGACCCTCTGAGTTGTGCAGCAGCATTCTCAGGATGGCGAACTCTGCACAGATGGTCTTTCCGCTGCCAGTTGGAGCTCCAACAAACACATTATCATCACTGTTGTACACAGCATTGAAGACTGAAAAAGGGGTAAATAAGAAGTTAGATGAGCAGTGAAGTCAGTCCTGATCTAGGCTCAAGTTAAAAGTCCTGTTTCCTGTTGTGTACCTTGTGTTTGGATGGGGTTAAAGAAAGGGAACTTGTTCTGATAAAGAGCCTCGAAGGCAGAGTTTCTGAGCGCGGTGACAGGCAGCGGCTGCAGATCCAGCAGCTCTGTGGGTGGCGGGTACTTTTCAGGTAGGATAAGGTGACGGAAGGACACGGGCAGCTGCGTCTCACAAGCTAACAGAAAAACAAAGAATAAAACCTGCTAGATGAAGAGCTAAGACAGACAGTAGGAGAATCCTGAAGGCTGCTTACAGAGCCATCGGTCCGAGACGACACGAATGAAATACTGTGGAGGTAAAGGCTCAAACACCGGAACAAAAAAGGTCACAAGGTGCTCGTCCTGGGCGTACTTGGCCTTAAGCAGGAAGTACTCATGGTGGAGGATGACCTCACTGTCGACATCCTCCACCAGGATCCAGAAGGCTTCAGACGATCCGTGAATCTGAGCGAGAAAATAAACGTCTGAGACGAAGCTAAGGAGAAGTAAGAGATGACAAAGGAACCGTGCTGCGAGTTTAACTGACCTTATCATCCCACTGGAAGTCCGGCGTGATGGTCAGCTCCACTTTGAGCGTGGAGCGAGTGATAGGCTGAATGTGGACAGCCAGGTCAAGCTTGGGGAACTGGTGCACGTATTTATGAATGGTCTTACCCATCTTCGGCATGCGGATCAGCTCACCTGAGCAAAGAAACGTTCGTTATCTTTTTAACTACGAGAGCGAGGTTAAAAAAACAAAACAAAAAACACAATGCTCACCAATCTCATTGTGGTTGAGATCATAGAGACGCTCGAAGGGGAAGTTTTTCTTCTCGATCTTCTTGACGACCTCTTCAGGAAGCTTCTTGAACTGCCGCAGTGGGGACATCGACTGCCACCTGTTCACGCCGGAAACACCAACCATAAACGATTTCCCTCGACATATAAATTATGCTAGCTTAGCACTGACAATCCCACTCACATCCGTTTGTCAATCATCTTGCAGAGATTCATGGTCTTGTCTGTGAGCTGGGCCCAGCCACGGTTGAGCACAATCTCAAATATGGCTCGCATTAAACGACCAGCACTCTGAAGAAAGAAAAATAAAATTAATTTCTTTACATAAAACTGCAGAATATGGAAATGCTAAGCTATAAAACAAGCTGTTCTTGCTGTACCTGTGTGACGTAAACCATGTCTGCCATCAGGGCAAAGCCTTCCAGTTTGAGCTGAGAGATGAAAGCTTGAAGCAGAACATTAATCTGAAACAAAGTTGACGCAAAAATATTCAAATATGAATAACCATGTCAACAACTACTAAACTTACTAAAACTCGATTATGTTACCTTAGCGCTAGGCTCCTCAATGCTCTCCTTTACAGGAATGGGAACTCTTTCCAGAAGCTTCTGAAGCTCAAGTTTTTCCTCCTAAAAGAGAAACATTTTGTCTTTGTTTTGTATTATAAAAAGCGTACAGTGGATCGATTAGGGACAGAAAATAGTCCCCACGTCTGTCTCCGGCCAGCATACCTCTCTCACTGTGATGTTCCTGAACTCTGAGGACAGTGAAAAGACTCTGAAGAGTTCGATCTCACTGAGCGTGGGCTTCAGCAGCTGGTTGTAGGTCTGAATGGAGTCGTGGGTGATGTAGAAGTGGCTGGCAATGCGACCTAGGTCTGTTACCTTTATGTAATGATGAATAAAAAATATTAACTTACTGCAAATTTACTGTAACGGGGATCATTACGCATTACTGAGAGCTAGTTTGCAGACCTGGAAAGTTCCCGTCCTCTTGTCATATTTAATGAGGCTGTTCTTGTCCAGGACGTTGGCGGCTGTGTGAATCAGGTCCATCCTGCGCCTCTCCAGCAGCGGGTCTGAATTTCGGTCGTCGTGGGATACTCCATACAGCGTCGGGTTGCGGAGCATGCGCACGTACAAGTAGGTATAGCCGAGCCAGTTCACAGCATCCTGCAGCGACAAACGCTACAAATTAACCACGGAGAATCTCAATTTCATTTGGTTTCTTCTGTGTGGTGGTCACTCACCTTCACATTCTGAACGTTTCCCAGCACTATCTCTGCGTTGAGCATGTCAGGGAGCTTCACCACCATCTGGCTCTCTATGGGCAGCTGCTGGTTCAGCAGGGACAGGTAATACTGCAGCTCTCCGTGAGACGTGATTAGGATTCCCTCTCCCTTGGTGTCATACTGCGGACGACCGGCTCGACCCAGCATCTGAAATCAAGTGGCAGGTTTCATTTCTACTGGTTGCAGGGTTTTCCCACAGTAAAACACAGGCACGTTTCAGGCATTTTCAAAGTAAGGTTTTAAACTTTTTCAGCACCTCACTTTGGAGACAAAAACAATACAAATGTACTAAAGAAGACAGTTTCATTTCTACCGATATATGACATCATATATTACGTACATTAATAATGTTTGGTGATTGTCCTTGCTATGTAAAATACTAAATATAACAAGATTTTTAAAAAGTCTCTCTCTCACACACTATTCACCTGACTTGTTTGAGAGCAAAACACAAATTTAACAACAACAAAAATTTCCCCAATTTCAACAAGGTTGCTTTAATATATAAAAAATATAAGCCAAGATCTATTTAAATTAAGTAAATCACTAAAGTCATTGGGAAATTAGGAAGAATAATTATTCACTACATTGAAACGATTCAAACAAAGCTAAGTTAAATTACCTTCCTGCTCAAATTAAATGCCTAAACACAATATACAAAGAAAACATTCCAAACCATGTTCTCATTAAGTTTTATGGCTTTTTGAAAGAAGAAATAACTTTTGTAATTGTAACTGACCTACAAAAAAGTCTGGTCTGATTTCACTTCAGACAGTGAGAAAAAAAAATCTATGTCTTTATTAGGTGTATGAAAATGTCTGTGTTCAGATATAAGTAACATTTTCCAAATTTAGGCTTTTAATCAAACGTTAGATTGCACTTTATTACCAAACTGTTCAGTTTGAATATCAAGCCTGTCCAATGACTTTATACAGAAATCAAACACTTTTCCAAACCTTGAAAACACATAAGGGAAGTTCAAGCACCAGAGTTGATCAACTTTTCAACAAATCTAAAAAACAGCTGGCTTTAAGTCCAGACAAACCTGTAAAATGTCCAGCGCTCCCAGCTCCGTCCATCTGCCTTTCTCTGGGCTGTAAACCTGGGTTCCTTTGATGATGACGGTGTGAGCTGGCAGGTTCACACCCCAAGCCAGAGTGGCTGTGGACACCAGAACCTGGATGTGTCGATCTGCAAACAGATCCTCCACCAGCGTACGGTCCACTCTGGTCATCCCAGCGTGATGGATAGCAAAGCCATAAGGAAGCAAATCCTTTAGCTCCAAGTTCTGAAAGAGAGATAAATCTTTAACTCAGATCAAGCAGCTAACACTGAAAACTTTTGGAACCCCTCTGGTCTGGTGGTGTTTACTGACTTTGCATTGTTCTGCCTCGGTTCTCAACACTTCAGTAGAAGCAGAACCCTCTCTCAGGAACAAACCCAGAGTGTCCTTCTCCAAGCACATGTCCCGAATGGCTCTGGCGGTCTTTCCTGTCTCTTTCCTGGAGTGAACAAAAACCAGGACCTTTTGGGAGACAAAAGAGCAGCAGATTTACTCACAAGCGAAAGTAGAGTGAATAACAAAAGGAGTCTCAGTCACTGCAGATCAAAGTCAAAACACACCTTCATTTTGACTGCAGACAGAAACATTGAAATTCTACATTAAATACAATGAAATTGTAACATTGTTACTCTCATCCATAGCAGTTACAGTTTAAAAACGAAGTAAAGTTACTCAAAACTTTATCTCTATCAAAACAATTAGACTTTCTTACTTATGATAAGCCATCCCAAAGCTTTAAAAGAAATGTGGAAAAAGTTATTTCAGGAACAGGTCCTGAAAACAGGTTATACATGGTCCTTTTTTTAGGACCATGTATAACCTGTTTTTGTTTTGGCCCCGTTTCCTAACAAATGAGGTGTAAAAAAAAAAGAGCCCCAGAAATCTTCTTGGAAAATATTTCTACAATGTCAAAGAAAAACTGTCAATTACAGTAACTCTAGATGTTAAATCAAACACAACTCACCTGGTTCTTTCCAGCATGCTCCATGATCTTTTCATAAACTATCTCATTCATGATTTGGAAACGTTTGATGGCTTTCTTTTCTGTGATACCAACGTACGTCTGCTCAAGGGGCACAGGCCGAAAACTGGAAAGAAAAATTAAAACAGCTCACAAATCTGACACATCCCAACAGGAAACAAGCGGTTAAGGGATTACAATCCAATAAACACCTGTTGTCAAAGTAAAACAGCCCCTTTGCAGGATCAACGCGCAGGCAGGTGGCTACGTCTTCATAGTTGGGCAGCGTGGCGCTGAGACCGATCAGCCGCACGTCCTCCTGGGTCAGCTCCACGTTACGGATGGTCCTAGCCACCAGGGACTCCAGCACGGGGCCACGGTCGTCGTGCAGCAAATGGATTTCATCCTAGAAAACGTTTCCCTGATTACCCTCAAGGATTTATCTCAGTTTTTAGTTTCTAAACTTGCTTAGTGGCATGACTTACAATGATGATGAGGCGCACTAGCTGGGTGTAGGTGCGCTCGCCGCCTTTCCGAGTGATGATGTCCCATTTCTCAGGGGTGCAGACGATGATCTGAGTGGCGTTGATCTCCTCTTTACAGAGCTGGTGGTCTCCGGTCAGCTCAGACACAATGATGCCGTAGCTTGCAAGACGCTGAGAAAAAGAGAAACGGTGGCATCATAATCTCTGGTCTGTTCTGCAGCAAAGATTTCACTGCAAGTAAGCAGAGCTGTATGGAGAGACAAAATGCTCACCTTGCCAAAACTTCCCACCATCTCCTGTACGAGTGAGCGCATGGGTGCAATGTAGATGATTTTAAAGTCATCCACATTGATTGTTCCATCCATGTTTATGTGCTTCCCGATTTCCCTCAGCATCGCCATCAAGGCGACGTTGGTCTTACCGGCTCCCTGTGTGCAAGACGATCACTCACATTTAGAGGAGATAACTCGTGTCAACTCAGCAGTAAGAAAGTTTTTCAGCTTCGACGTGGTTCACTCACCGTAGGCGCGCACACAAGCAAGTTTTCATCCGTTTCCATGGCGGTCTTGAACAGCTTGCTCTGAATGCGGTTCAGAGTTTTGAAGCCTTCGAATCCAGCCTGGGCATACTTGGGCAACTTATCAATGGCAACAAGTACCTGGTGGTACAAAAAATGGGCTGAATGCAGGACATAAACTCAACCACAAGCAGCTTGATACCAAACAAAGCAAATAGTTGAAAAGCTTGGAGTTTGAAAATGCCAGGTTTTCATCACAGTGGATGAAACAACAAACCTCATCGTCAGCAAAGGGTTTCGGCTTGAGAGCAGGCACGTGGACTTCTTCATAACCTTTACGCTGCTTACGAAAGGAGCCGTCTGGCAGCTGGCATCGCTTGTTGGCCATGAAGTGGCTGCCTTGACTGAAGGCCAAGTCTTCCAGGTCCAGAAGCTGCCGAGGCATCACTGACTGTTGAGAGGACAAAAAATAGGAATGAATCAGCGTCGATGTCTACAGTGATGATTAGATGTCTACATACACTTGTGTCTCTATCAACCGGAGGCAAAAACAACAGTGAAAGATCATCCAAGTAGCCTCACGTTGCAAAATAAAGGCTTAGTGGATGGAACTAGGGCTGCACTAATAATTATTTTACAAATCAATTATTCTGACAATTAATTGGATCAATAATGAATTAATCACCATTAATTTGATCAATCGTTTAAGCCTTAGATGGAAAATGAACCAAGCAGTATTTACCTCTCCGTGGTCAACGTCCATCGCTTCCAAGTCATCCACTCGAGACTTCCTCACTCTCTCTCTGCGAGATCGTTCTTCCTAAAGTACATAAACATAAAAAGTGTGAAAAGCCGCACATAATACGTTTTAACTCAGAGTGTTAGCTTTATGACTAAAAGCTTTACTCTGATAATGTCCTCCTTCTCAGTCTCCTGCAGCTGGTAGAGAATCTTTGAAAGCTCCTGATCCGACTCCATCTTTCCAATGATCCGCTCCTTTTCTGCCTCGCTCTGAGCGCTGGCCAGCATGGTACAATACTGAACTGTGTGACAGGAAGAAGAGGTTAAATGCGTCAACTCAAATGAAACACTGAACAATCCGGGGAGGACACAGTTTGAACCAGACTGCCTTACTCATGCGGCGGTGCTGACGAAGGACTTTGATGAAGTCAAAGGTGTTGAAGCCCAGCAGCAGCACCAGCTGGTTCTCACACTCTCTGTCATCACTCGCAGTCTGAGATTCAACAAAGAAACACAAGAAGGCAAATCTGAAAATTAAAACGTATACACTCACCATAAAAAAAAAAAAAAACATAAACACAAACGATGTGAAAAACCTTGAGGATTTCCAAGACTTCGTCAGCCTTCTTTTGAGAGACGATGGCGTCATCGTAGAACCGACTGAGCTGACGTTGGAGCCAGAAGGCGTCAATGTCCCGAGGATGTAACTGTTTCTTCTTCTCTGACATCACGTCACCCGCCTCACCGAGCTACAAAGGCAAGAATTTCTGATTACACTCTGAATAAATAAACACTCTCTCTTAAAATCAATGGGTATGCTGGACTTACATTCGCTGTTAGCCTAGTGGAGACAACCGCTTCTTCTCCTTCGCTGTCTTCATCTGAGTGTTCGTCTCGTACTTCGCCAAACTGGTCCTCATCTCCTTCCTTTGGAAGAAGAAACGAGCTCATAAGCTTCTAAGCGCCAATTCTATCACCGTTTAAGCATCACGATTCAAAGTCAAGCTCAGCACCAACAGGAAACATGTTGCACAAGAGCCACTAAATACAAAGAAAAGAACATTTTTAATAAACAATAAAACTCACTTCCTCGTCAGATTCAAACTGTACGTTGACACCATATGTTTCATCAATGTTGTCATCTGTAGATTTGTAACGAGAACAGTTTCATTAATAAGGTTTTTGAAAATGTTTCACATCAAAGTGAATGGATTGGTACAACTTTCAGACAGTGGGATAGAGAATTATATCTGGAAAAGCAAAATTATTTGAAATATTATGCTGAAATTGAAGATATTTCAAATAAATCACATTCCAGACATTTCCAGAGTGCATTGGAAGTGCCACAACAAACATTTAATAACTGCTGACCCATATTCTGTAAGTCCTTGTCTCCTCCGTAGTCTGTGATCTTCTTTCCCAGGTTGACCAGCACATGATAGCGCGTGTCATCAGACGGGCCAAGAAGTTGCTCGACTTCACGTCGCCTTTCTTTGTCCCTCATTTTGTCGTTCTTCAGCACTGCCAACACTTCATCAGCTGCTCCACACAGAATATCACGAGGCTGCAGACGAAAGCGCATCAGCAGGTGGTTTATTGTGAGAGCTAGGTTTAGAGTCTCAGTGTCACTAACCTGATCTCCTAAAGCTGCGTGGATGAAGCTCAGCAGCACTTCATAGGTCTCTCTGGTTTCTTTGGTTTTGGGCTTGTACACGATGCCCACCATTTCATCGATGCCCTCAGACAGGAGGGTAAAGCCTTTCATTTTGTTGATGTCGTGTCTGTCCTCATCTCTTTTTCTTCTCCTATTTTGGAAGAACAAAGTTATAGTGACCACAACAACTTTTAGGCAGGATTATGCTAATGTGTACAACTGGCAAAATATTAATTTGTTTGGCAAGTGTAAGTGTCAGACTTGTTAAGGCTGGTGTCATGTAAGGAAACTTTGTTTGCAGTACTTTGGTATTGCAATGCCTGCTGTCATGAAAGGTGCAGCGCTGAGAGAAACACTTGAAGAAATTTACAGTAGATCATTTGATAATCTTTCCCAATATTTCAAGTGTAGAGAATAATTTTGGAAATTTCTGTAGGGGCAAAATTGAGCACATCTGTTTTATTTTTTAATCGACTTGCATTGAAATTTGTTAGATGGTTCTGTAAATCTATCATCATTGCACTGGCAATAAACGCAGCTTAAATTTTGTTTGAGGTAGCCCAAAGAAAGCATGTAAGTAAAGCAGACAAAACAATTTCTAATATCAACATCTGACTCACAACACAGGTCTAAAGACATAAAAAATAAACGATGTGCCTGAATTGAACTTTTTTGTGTGTGGCTGCACTGACTTATCTCGTCGTTCCTCCAGCTTCTGGGGTTTGGTCCGCTGAGCTTTGTCCCCCATCTTTGTCCCCTCCAGCTTCCCCACCAAGGACAGCACCTCACCGGTGGGCTCATCTCTCCGAGTGCGGTCGATCAGAGAGCGATCCGCTTGCAGCACCAAGTTTGAGTTCTACACATTCGATACAAATATATTATGAGACATGCTGGAGCAAAATAAACATACTCCGTTACATATAGCTCAATAATGTAAAGCTAGTTCGCCAAAAAAACACAAAACCCTCCATTATCCCGATATCCATGTGTTTATATTCTGACATACTCACCGCTTTGTACTCATACTGCAGGTTACGAGCGGTAACATCCGCCATGGTGCCGCTTTTCGCTCAGCTTCCACCGCTCCTCCAGTTACAAATGCTCACAGAGCTGACTTGACTCTGACTTTTCAATGAGACGCCGAGCGCATCGGTTTAATGTTTCTATTTCAAATAAAAGTCGTTCTCATTAATCTCTGAAATATTGCGTTTCTCCTACGTAACAAAATCGCTGCTAACACGAGCGCACAACAGGCTTTCCTCTGGTTTCCACTTCCTGTGTCAACGGAGTGAGAACAAACAAGGAGAAAAATATGCACTGCCCCCTGGTGGAAATCCAGGTCACGACATTCAAGTAAATTCAATTGAGCCTTTTCTTCGTCTGGTTTTGGCATTCAGATGTCAGAGTGTTGCCTTTAGGAAACACAGTGGTTCAGTCTGAAAAAAAGCGTTAAAATAATATTATTATATTAATTATAGACTATAATTACAGATCATTTTAATTCTCTGATTTACACTCATTCTTCCGCTTCCTTTTACAGAATATTGCTGTCATTATGTTTAAGATGAGAAACATTATTACATTATTAGCAGTTCTTACATTATTGGTTGGTACGGGAGGACACCTTTTGAAAATAATTTCGGGGGCGGCATCATCATAGGTTCTTGCATGAAACTTCAAAGAAGATTTTGAACAGCAGATCATATTTCTTTTGAATCTGAAGGCTTGTTGTATATTTTAACAGGTTTCACTCCTGCAGAAAGAACCAACAACTGCGAGGAGAAGTTAGTAATACAAGCCTAGGAAGATGTTGAGACTATATAAATATTTTCCAGTTTAGACTGTCCAATGGAAGTTTACATGTGACTGTTTATTTGAGATACTTCTCAGGAATTTCTGTCCAAGCTGGACATTCCCAGAACAACCTAAGTATTTCTATATATTCACATGTACAACAGCTGTTTATTGAAAGAGCGGATTGTATGGAGGCTAATTCTAAAGGTTTCACTGAAAGTAATTCTTGTGAACAAACCGACTATACAATAAACCTGCCTGATATACACTTTATGCACAACTACGTTCTAATTAGGTGCATATCTACTTTTCACCTCCAGGTGGCAGCCTCGACAATTACAAAGGTTTTAATACATTGCTCAAGGAAAGTTTGACTTCTGCAAGAAACAGCCACTAAAATGAAAGATGTTCTCTTATTTTGTGCTGTGACATATGTGCACAGGTTTTGCTATATAAGTGGATGTTAAAACGTTGAGAGGAAAAAAGGAAGCCTTCAATGAGCAAATCTTGTGGTGCGCAATCAGAAAGAGGAAAAAGGTACAGTGCATGTCGTCAGCACTGTTTTCTCTCCTTTAAAAACCCGACATACATTTTTTAAAAAGCAATTTATGAATAAACTCATCTTATTTAAAGACGGACCAAAAGACACAGATCTATGGACAGTGAAGATTTTGAATAAATTAATGTAACTATTAAATAATTCTTACATAAGTTATTTATTGTCATTTGGCACTCTTCACTCTCCATATAACTTAGACTTAGACTTAGACTGACTTTATTGTCATTTTGCATGCACAGGGTGTATACAGAACGAAATTTCGTTGCATACGGCTCAGGACAGTGTTTTGAGCTTTCAATGTTGTGAGGTTATTCCAGAATAAAAAATAAAATACAGTATAAAATATGAATAGAAATATAAAATATAAAGTGCAGGACTGACAGTAAAGCAGGACTGACAGTAAATAAGTCAGGACATACTGTAGCAGCAGTTTGGTATTAAGCTTTGGAAATATAAAAAGCAAGTTTATCCCTCATATAGTTCAGGGTTTCTCTGAATTTTTCAAAAACTGTATTAGTTCTTAGAAAAAATTTAAATTTTGAAAACTTAAAAAAAAAATCTTCAGTCCTACATTATAAAAAAATGAATGTAAAAATTTTGCTGTTTCTCTAAATTATTCTAAAATATAGGGATACATTTTGAATAAAACATATAGTGCTATTAACATGAGTTTTACTGGAGGTTTATATTCGTATTGTTTCTTTGCAGTTGGGCAGGTTTTACAGGTTTAGTTTTACCCTGTGTTTGGACTGGAAAATGTCATTATTTAAAGTTAAATTGTCATTATTGCTATGTTTACTCTATCTGGTATGGTTTACTTTATCTTCAATATTTAACGTAAAAGGAAACTTTTCTGGAGAAGAAATTTGACATCTGATAAACATTGGCAATAATGTTAAACATCAAGCATAACGTTAAGCATTACCCTTGCTTAAATAAAAAATCGGGGACAACATTTAATATCCTGGATATTAAATGCTAAACATCGGAGATAAAGTTAAACATCATTAAACAGCCACGATAACACCGAATGTTAAACATCAGACATAACAATAACCATTGGTGGCTAAACCTTAACATTGGGGACAATGTTAAACTTTACAGATAAACATTGGGGGCAACTTTATTTTCACAGGATTTATTAATTTGATTTCAAGTCTGCAAATCTTGGAACCTTAAAGTGATTTTAATTTTAAAAATCTACTTAAGTTCAGTAACAAAGTTCTACCTTTTTCCTTGATGATTCTGAAATTAGTAATTCAATTACAGTAACATATGTATTGTAGAAGTTCATACTAACTAGGGAAAATTGACTGTTTATCCCAGAATGTAATGGTTAAACACAAATTGAGGAGAATTTATCTGTGTACAATGGCAAGGAGTTGGTAATTATCCTATGGCTGTATGTCCGATTTATTATCTAAATTGTCATTATAACTATTATGTAAACGTAGATTTTTCTTATCTTATGAGTTAGTTTTTAACCATTTTGTCTATGTAATATAGTTTATTTGTTGGCTCTTTAGCACAGCATATCGAACGGGAACATTAATATTATAACATGGTTTTAATTACAAATTTTTGATAATTAGGGCATTGTAAGTAAGTCATTAAATTGAGATAAAGGATAGGATTAAATAAGTGTTTTCTGCAAACAGAAAAGGAGTGGTAAGCCAATTATTTTGTTTATGTATGCATGATTTTTTCTGTCCTACAAATTGCTTGTTTTTGAAGACCTGTTTGAAATAAATCAAATATTTGCTTCTTTGAGTAAGAAGCACTTACAGCATAGTGCTGCTATAACTTGTTTGTGTGCTAGAAGTGAGCTAAGGTGCAATAATTTGTTTGTGCCAGGTTGTAAATATTTATTTTGAAGCAGGTCAAAGAGAATCCAGTGCTGTAACAGCTGTTAATTAATGGAGATGCTCATTGTTGCTCTCATATCTTATGTCAACAGTCGTCCTTAATAAAGAAACCCGTAAAACAACAGATCTGTAGGAAAATCTGACGAGGTAGCACAAATAGTCAGAACACCGGCTCAAACCTCGTCTGGGTCAAACAGGAAATATTAATCCCCGGAACCTGGAAGAATCTGATCCTGTTCCACTTTATCCAGGCTTAGCACTTTACATGCCAGCCCTCACTGTCTGTGTGTGTGTGTGAAAGAGAGAGTGTCTCACTCCTCTGGGGTAGAACCAGGACAGTGTGTGTTTGCAGATGATGTCACAGGGAACAGCTGCTCAGACAGCTGAGCTCCACTCATGTGGTGTGCCTATGACAGGACGTCACAAAGATTACATTGTCTACACACTGAAGAACAAAAGAGGATTTCTAATAAGCTGCAGTGTGAGGGAATTTATCAAATTCTTTGTATGTTAAACAACTCTCCCGGCACACAAAAATTATACCATATGATTATATGTTCTTTAACACTATTCTTTTCAAGGCGGCTTTAACTAACATATTACATTATGATTGATAAGTTCCTTTATTTCAGTAATTTAATTAAAAAAGTGATTTCAGGATTATGGTTAACAAGATAATGAAGGTCAGCAAATGTGAATATTACATAAAACCAACAATAACAAAAATGATATTTAATGCAGAAAGGCTCTGGCCTGCACAATCATGGGGAAGACAGCTGACTTGGTAGCTGTGCTGAGTCACTTGCAGCCTCTACATAAAGAGCAAACCTCAAAACGTCATGGCTAATCAAGCCGGCTGTTCACAAAGTGCTGTTTCAAAGCTAGGAAACAGAAAGTTCAGTGAAAGGAAAAAGTGTCATTGAAAAGTGACAGATAGGACTTTGAAGCAAAGCGGAGAGTGCAAGTATTCTACAGTACATGGACATTTTTATATTGAAAATCCTTCCGAGAGATTTTATGCAATCCTCTAATTTGCTGAAAAACCTAAGATGTGGTTTTTGTTATCGGTCAGCCATAATCACCAACAATAGCAGAAATAAGTTTTAATGAAGCTTAAGCTCAACTTTTTGATTTGACTTATTTTTTGTGGGGCAAGAATAAGAGAAGTGAACAGATGGGAGAAGAAGAAAATTAAGTACCGTAACCATAAATATGAGTAACTGCATATTTGTATTTTTCTTGATTATGTCTGCTAAAAGGTTTCTTAGTAAAGTATTCATCTCTCACAAATATACATATTAATAACATGTTATGTTGACAGTTTTCATCTTTTCACCAACCATAAGCTATTGTGTGAAATTGCAAAAGCATTTTACGCTTACTGTATTCTAGATTTGCATGTTTTACATCACCTTTCAAATTGGTTTACTGAAATAAACTTTGAGAAGCACTTGCACATGCACTTTTGTCATCCATCTGCATATAATATGCTACTGTCCTACTTTTCTCCTGCACAACGAAACTTATAAGAGGCTTAGCCGACCGAAACCCCAAAATTAATTAAATGGTTGGCTGTAGAAACACAAAACAGTAAGTGAGGCTTGGTTATGTCTCTCTGTACAGTTTTATTTACATGATACTATTCTGTTGTAATGCTGGATAGCAAGATTATATGCAATACATAAATATCAACACAGTTTGTTGTTTGTTTTTTTTTTCACTTTTTTGTACAAATTTGCATATAACTAAGAATCAAAAAAAAGAAAAACTCAGTTATTTCAATGAAAAGCATCCACACTGGGGGGAAAAGTAACAAGTCACAAACATACATGTCAGGCAGCCATGAAAACACACTTTTTTTTTGTTGCACAGGGAAGTGCACATGCACACGCACAAATGCACACTCGCGCTCTATAGATCGATAAACGCTTGACAGATGAGAAGTTACATCTAATCTCAGTTTCTATTATTTTTCATTAATCTAGCTCTGGCATGCTCCTGTACTTCTGTAAACATGTGCTGATAAACCGGGTAGCTCCACAGCTAAAAAGGATGGGAGGAAGAGGGACACACCCACGTAATAACACACACACACTGTGCTCACATGACTGTTGTGTTAGCGCAAAAAAAAGAGGGAAAAATCCACAAATGCACCAAGTCCATGCGCCAACATCAGTACAATGGAAGAAGGAAAAAAGAAATAGATAAAATAAAAATCAGATAATTGTCTCTGGAAATAAAACGCCCCCAAAAATCCCTAAGGCGATTGATATTTCAGAAACACTAAAGAAGATGAAGAGCAACTCATGCATTTATTCCATTCATTTATGCCCCTTGCAACATTTGAAATTTGCGCACCTGGAACATCAGGAACGCGTGCCGGCGCCTGCCCTCTCAGGCCGATCATTAGCGCTCAGCCCCGGCACCAGTCGATCGATTATAATCAGATCTGGGACCATTTTTCCAAGTCGGGTTTGTTGTTCAGATTTGGTTGAAGAGTGGGGATCTTTGTGTGTGTTATGAAAAACCACACTATGAAATTGAACACAGGTGAGCTGATTGGAGGTTCAATCAGGGATTCAGATAGAAGGGAAGACAACACAGCAGCTCTGAGGTAGGTAAAGCTAGGAGAAATACGGTAAAAAAAAAAAAATCCTCCTATTCAAGAGTGATGCTTAAGTTTTTTCTTTAGGATTAAAGGACAAGGCGGGCAGATTTCTTTTTCTCTGTAATCTGAATGTTGTGAGGGTTTAGTAAAAATGGCTGTTTGGCACAAAAAGGACAACGTTGTTTTGGTGAAGAGAGCACAGCATATCATGGACATCGTGCCTGGTCTGCTCTTAATAAAACACATTAAAAAAGAAAACAAAAAAGGAAAAGGACTCAACGGCGGCAAATTCACACCACAGAAAACAAGATTAAAACAATCTAAAGAATTAATGAAAATAAAAAAAAGTGATCATTCATGCATCTCCCTCAGGTAGGGTCTTTCGATTTTTTTTTTTTTTCATCATTTTTGCGAATCGAGTCCTTTTGATTTAGCCACTCGCACTCATGTCAAAGGTCTTCACTCATTCTCCAGGCTTTCGCAAGATGTTTCCTCATTTCCAACACCATTTCCCCCCGCCCCCCATCTATATTCTCTGGATCTTGTCAGCCACAACCACGGGATTCTCTTTGCGGATCTTGGCGGCAGCCTCGGCCTTGTAATCGTAGGGACAGTTGTGCTTGTCGGAGTATCGATGGATGCCACAGAACCGGTTACCACAGCGACAGTCGAACCCTGGAAGGTCAAAAGGGCAAAATTTAAAACAACCACATTAAAACAAATGGAGCTGGAAAAACTCAATAAGTGACTTGTGGAAAATAAAGCTGCAGTCTTCGAATAGTCTGATAACAGCTTACCTGTAAGGCCCACTCTTTTGCGACACATGAAGCATCGGTTTTTCTTGGGTTTGGGGGTTTCACCCTTGCCTTCTTCAGTGCTGGGAGAAGCTACAGG
Source organism: Xiphophorus couchianus (assembly GCF_001444195.1). Lineage (NCBI taxonomy): Eukaryota > Metazoa > Chordata > Actinopteri > Cyprinodontiformes > Poeciliidae > Xiphophorus > Xiphophorus couchianus. The sequence goes on from NC_040239.1 coordinate 23,212,032, forward strand.
AGAAGGACTAGAAGCAGCAGGCTGGCTTACAACTGCACACAAAGAAAAGAAGAAAAAAAAAAGATGTATTTATGTCATGCAGATGAAAAATATTAAAACAGCAACTGCTGTGTAGATTTATCCCAAATAATTTCCTTTGCTTCAGGCATGAACTGGTTTTGGTTTCAAAAGATTACGAGCATTTCCAATCGTACAATTTTTACAGTTTAAAGTCATTTTAATCGGGCAAAAAAACATTTAGGAGTGACCTGAATTTAGTGTGATAACTGGTGTTAGCTTGCTATGTTTGTGTTACTCTATGAAAGAGGGAAATACTGCAAAAAGCTTTCGAAAACAATTCTTAAATTTTGCCAATGCTCACTCTATTTTTAATAGCTATAGTAAAATAATTAAATGTTGTATAATGTTATTACACTTGTAGCACTATGTTGTGTTACAGAGCAGCATCAGGAAAAAATTTGCCTTAAAAAAACTGATGCTAGACAGACAATTAATGGTAATAACTAAAGCAACATTTTCACTCAATGTTATATGAATGTGAAAATCTCCTTCCAGTCCATGTCTGCATTGTGTGCCTCTCATCTACACACCGGCATTGTTGGAAAACAGCACTCTACGCTGAGCAGGACTCCAGCAGGCAGAATCTAATCTGACTCTCTCCTCCAGTTTAGAGGTATTTTTAAACAGGCTTATTTTTAGACGCCATCTCCTTCTCAGAAGCTCCAAGTAAAACCAGCTGTTAAATTCAAGCTGCGCTGTAAAGCATCAGAAATAAACCCGAGGCCTGCCGTTGGACCTTACAAAGCAGAGTCAAGGTGTCTGTGAGCTTTCGACAGCCTGTGCGTGTGTCTGAAAAACAAACGGGTTTTATGTGCGACATGTCTCACCAGGCTCTAGGAGTTCAGGCTTCTCCTCTCTGGAGATGCTCATCTCTGTCATCTGTTGGGTTACAGGAAGAGATCCTTGAACAGTCCTGCTGGTTTTAAAAAAATAAAAATAAATAAATAAAATTTCGAACAAGAGTCTCGTTAAGAAGATGTTTATAAAGACACAAATGCGAGGAGAGTTTATTGATCGAGCCAAGCAATCTGCAGCCATTACTGACCTAGACATGTCTGGTGAGGAGGCAGGGGAGGCGTCAACCTTAGCTAGACTGGCTTCTAGTCTCTGGATGGCTGAGGCCTCTGAGGTAGGACTAGCAGTGGAGCCTTAATGACAAAACACAAAAGGAGATTTTTAAAAATATACATATGTATAAATATGTGCACATTTCCCCTAAGAGGTAGTAAAATTAATAGAATTAATAAAAATAGTAATAGTCAGCTGCTTTGGGATAGCCAAATGCCTGTCCTATTCTAATTACACATCTTTAGGAAAGAATATACAGACAAGTACATAAAAATTAACAAAAATAAATAAATAAATAAAAACAATAATTATTATAATAACTTCTTTAACAAAGACTTTCATGCTTTGTATGATGCCTTACCCATTGGGCTCATGGGGCTCATGCGATCGCTGCTCTGCTGTCGCGTCAGGTGTTCCTTGTAGCAAACAGAGCACATGCCATTGGTTCTTGGGTTGCCATAGAAACCACAGCCTGTGGCACAAAGCATGGGGACGGGGCTCTGGTTCGTCTCTTGAGCCATTGCTAACAGAGGAAGAGAAAGAAGCAGAGTGTGAATGATTATTGTTGTTGCGACAGAGAGAGAGAGAAGCACCTTTCCTTTAGAAAGAACTGAAAGCAAAAAAAGAAAAAAGTGTTTTTTTTTTCTGCTGATCTAGTTTATAGAGACTGACTGACAGCAGGTCCAGACCATGAGAAGTCAAAAACATGTCTCTCTGTTTCGACTTGCCCTTTAGCCTGAATACAGTAATGAGCGGTTCTCCACAGGAAGTTTAGACAACAAACAGCGCTCACTCTGTTCTGCTCACCGCTTTTCCTCAACTCGGCTCTCCGATCACAGCGTTCTTTGTTTTGTCCACTTCTTGTCAAAACCTTTTCTGATGAACTGGCCTTTCTTCCTCATAGGCCGCTACAGTGACTCCCTTTTATGGCCTTATCGGGTCATTCACGGTACTTCCCATAACAATAAAAATACAATGTGACGCTCTGACTCACAAGCAGCTGCTGCCTCACAGTACGACAAACATTTCTCGTCAGGTACAATCGCTTTCTGTTGGAAAGAGAAGCAACAAAGTAGGTCAGCAGTTTAAGGAGGCGTCCTGTGTTTCAAGGTGTTGGGAAAATTTCCCGTGCCACAGAAAAAACAAGTCTCTGTGTGTGTTTGTGTGCGTCTGCTTGAGCAATTTGGCAGAACATGTAATGCTGTGACGTTATGGTCTGCCTTTGATGCAGCGCGACGCCACAGGAAGTTGTGTAATAAGACACACTGACTTTTACGCAACACATCAAAAACACCTCTGACGAACAGACAGGAAGACCCAGATCTGCCCATCCTTATTGAGAGGCTGTTTAGCATATCATCTGATCCATCAACAGCCTCATATTTTCCTAGTAAACAACCTTTGGCCTGGCAGGCGCTTTGATCGTCTTAAAAACCTTGTTTATATTCAGCTCACAGACAAACGGAAGAAAAATCAAGTCAATGTTTCAAGGAGAGGCTGGCAGGTGTGTGTTTTTTTTTTTAGGACGTCATGTATATGAACGCTTGGGGGCTTCTTATCAGCAAGCGCCACAAAGTACTCTTCCCCGCACCCTCCTTCCATGCCCCTTTACACCAACAAGCCAGTTCTGTCAATAAAGCTCTTCTTGGAAAAGCTTACAAAAGACCGCTGCCATTTGAGTCACATGTTCAACTGCAAACTCTTGAAAAACACCAGACAGAGTGAGTGAGCTAGAAACTTCTGGAAGATCAAAACCTCCCATACTCATAATAAATATAGATATTAATAAGTGGTTCAATAGCATAATTATCATGTCACCGGAAAACTATTTTGTAGTTGCATAAAGAGCATCTTAATTCGGTATTGTCGCAACCAATTATTTGATCTGCAATTTAATCTTCAATAATGAGCTTGTCTCTCCTCAGTTTGCTTTTCTTTCCAATTTTATTTTCCTGACATTTACTTAAATATAAAGAACATACTCATAAAGACATTTTTAATCTGGATTTATTGAATATATTTTTTATTTAATTATTTTAAGGCATGTGTGGTCTTCCCTAGATTGGCAACTAAAGCTCAAAATGAAATAGCTCATAATGTTGGCTCATTCGTTACCTTTTGGTTCACGTGCCACACAAATCACAGGCCTGTCTACATATAATTACAGTGAAATCATACTGTCTATTGTTTGCTGTGAATAGAATGATCATGGGATAAGAATTAGTCATTTTTTGATTACAACAAACAAACTATTTTCCACAGCTGGGTAATGATAAAAAAATGCTGCATTTCAAGTTATGGGTGATTGTTATTGTGGGTTTTTCTGTAGCAGTACAGCTGCACCGCTCAATGTGACTTTTTGATAATAGGCCATCTTTATTTTTAGTGAATTATTTTTGTTAGACTCGCTCACTGCAGGTGAATACAGATTCAGAGTAGAGATGCCAGTCTAGCTTGATATTCCATTGACTGGCAGGTCAAATGCTGACAAATGAGATTTTTTTTTCTCCTCATATTCAACAAATGAATTAAAATTAACAACTCCCAGTGATTTATCTCTCTATACAATCAAGCAACACCCTGTGCCTGAATGCAGAGGTGAAATAATATTGTATTTAAGTTTTTAGCTGAAATATTGCCCATTTCTGGAACAAAAAAGCTGCACTAAGTATTTTGGTATATATGTTGTGGTTCTTAATAAATAAATAAATGGAATTGTGCAAGATTGGAATGGGTGTCAGAGAGCACAATAATATATCACAAGAGATTGTTAAAACTTTATGCTCATATAAGCCCATCCTTACATGGAAATCTAACATTAGGAATAAAACATGAGTGGTGATAATTATGTTAATTTCCCCATTTAATTCAAAACTACCATCTCTATCAAAGAACATGAAGCACAAAACTAACAAAATTAAAATGATTTACCAGTAAAAATCAGAGCATTTCTAATTTATAGCCAAAAGTTGCGATAAGTTTTTGATCTTCACTTTAGTCATTATCAAATAAACAAAATGTACTGTGATAGAAACGTTGTCTGTATTGCCGTTCAGAAAACTGACATTTGACCCACCAAAGGCTTTCGATATGACAAGATTGTGACCTTAATGAGGTGCATTATGCATTAGAAAACCCACCTGACAGGGCAAGGCAGGGAGTTTCCAGCACAGACACAACCACTCACCACAGTTTCCTTTCACAAAAATGTTAAACACATGCAGCAGGAACTTATGAGAAAGCCTCAGTCTTGTTTTCTATAAGAGACCAGTTTAAACCAACATATATGGGGTTAACTTTAGCAAACAAAGGGAAAGCTCATATTTCAGGCCCTGCTGGTGGGGTTGGAAAGTCCTGAGTCACACTGAAGGACAGGACAGAAACTGGGGATTATTCTCCATAAAAACAAACTAAAGCTGAAAACAACCACCAGAAGTTGGTAGAAAAAGCCCCAATGGTGGTACTTTGTGAAACATTCAATAGCCAAGCCAGAATCATACGTCCTTCCTTTGTTTCTTCTTTCCTCCTTTGTCTGCAGCCTCCTTGCTTCCTGTTTTTAAATCGCAATGTGTCTCGCATTTACCGCAACACTTGCGCCTAATACGGATTTCCAAAGTGTCCCTGACAAAGCAACGTTAAAAAAAAAAAAAATCCTCATTATATAATCACAAATAGTCGCTTAGAAGCCACTTTTTTTTTTTAAAGCCCCTCACGTCGAGCGAAACCTCGTCTCACCCAACAGCTCCAACTACAAGCCAACACTCTGGTTTTATTTAATTACGTTACCGTCGAAGCAAAGGCTGCGAGTTTCATTTGAGTGCAGCCTCTCTCGCTCCACTTGTCTATTCGGCTTATAAATTTTCTATTTGTAGACAGGAATTAACAGGCTTTTGGTTCACCCCATCCCCCAGCTCGGGACAGGCTGAAAAACAGAGACTGTAAGCAGCACCACCTCGGCTCCCTCCCTTGTTTTTGTTTTTTTAACACAAAGTCACGTTCGAGGACTTGTGATATTTCAAGTCAGGTGGAGGAGGACATGGTGGAGGTGGAGGTGGCAAAGACAAAAGAAGGTTGATCACCGCAAAGCACGTACCGTGTGACCTTTTAATCCATCAGCAAAGGTCCCCATTATCTCATCAAAAGCGCACATCTCTAGTATTTTACCTCAATACAAATCGCTTTCTCTGTAACGCCAATCCACTTCAAGAAAAAAAACAAAAAGCAATAATCCATGATCACCTGCTGAAAATCGATGGGTTTCTCGCAAGAAGACAGGAAAAGCGGTTGTCTTTGTCAGAAAAGGTCGAAGTTATTATGTGGAGTTTCTTTTCTTTTTTTTTCCCGTCTCTGTAGCAGCGTTTCTGTGTCGTCCTCTCAGTCAGGCGGATTTAGACGGGTTTAAACGTCCCTTCCTAGGCCTCCTGCCTTTTCCTCCTTCCTCTCTCCGTCTCCCGTCCCCTTCTTCTTCTTCTTCTTCTTCTTCTTCTGCTGGATGGATGTTTGTTTCCTTCTTTAGCCAGAGGAGTGGTGGATGATGATGTCACGGGTAAGAACAACGTGTCACCATTGGCTGCCCGGCGGAGCCCCGGAGCGCTCAGAGCGGCTCTGTCTGGCTCTGGTTATTACATGTCTGTTCGTCATCCACCCACAAGGACACGAATCCATTTACTGAGTAATACACCTAAATGGACGAATGAATGAATAATGACGTGTCCTATACATATTTTTAAAAAGCACAATAAACAGGGAACGCCCTTCTTTTTTGTTGTTATTTGTATTATGGTTCTGTTTCTATCACCAAGCATCAGCAGCACAAGAGAAGATTTACAACCGGGACATGATGCTGTTTCATTGTGGTAAAGTTGTGGGTCAGTGACTACACTGCAGTCAGGTAGCAACAAACAAGTCATGCGGGCGGAAGGTGCGAAATGTTTTTATTTTTATTCAATTTAATTGATCTATTTAGTCTCAAGGCCCTCCAGTAGACAAACTGGTCAACTTTATATTAAGTTAACAAGAAATATGTAATCAAATCAGTCAAATTTGTAGCAGTAAAATCCAATCATGTAGATAGATTTGTATTCAGTTAAATGTACTTTAAGTACACTTGTTTTCTATGCCGTGTTGCCTTCATAACTGCCGTGATTCTTCATGATGTGCAGATTCAACAAGGTCTCAGAAACATTTCTCAGAAATTTTGGTCCATATTGTCATGTTAGCATCACAGTTCTAGTGGATTTGTTGGCTGCAGGTCCACACTCCAGTTGTTCGCCAGAATACAGTACACTCTTGATCAGGTTTAAGAAACAAGACTGAGGCGATTTGAGCTTTGTAATGTGGTGTAATTAGCCACCTGGAAGTAACCAGCACAAGATGAGAATACCGTGTGGTCATAAAGGGATTGACTGGTGCAACACACTCAGGTAGGCTGTGGTGTTTCAGCTCAGTTGATAGTAAGGTCTCTAATGTGTACCTTAAAAACTTTGCCTCAACCAGTAATGCAGGGCAGGATGGAGCCATGCCTTTATCTACATCAAATTCTGTCCCTGAATGTCGCAACCCAAATCCAGACCAATTTTTTTCCAGTCTTTCTTTAAAAAAAAAAAAAAAAGTTGCTCCAATTTATTACAGTCCAATTTTGGTCACAGTCTGTAAATTTTAGCCACAGTTTCCTTTTCTTAGCTGACATTTGAGTACCTGGCGAGGTCTTCCACTGTTGCCTTTCTATCATCTCAAACCAGCATTCACTGTTTTCCTTTCACTTTAACAAAGCATTTCTCGCCTAACAATTGCAGGGCTGTGGATATTCTCCTTTTCTGATCACTTTCTGTGAACCCTAGAGGTTGGTTGAGTTTCTGAAATACTAAGACCAGCCTGTATAGCAACCGAAAACCACAACATGATCAAAGTCGCATTAACCCTCTTTTCTTCCCCATTGCTATGCGTGCTTCAGACTGCTGTGAGCTGTCTTCACCAGATATAGATGCTTAAAAGAATTGAGTAGCTGGCAATGTTGACTGATTTTATGTTTGTGTTCTCAGAAAAATAAATAGGAGTTCCTAATAATGGATCCAGTTAATACTGTCCAATTAAGTTAGAATTTAAATAAAGTAACATTAATTTTGGTTGATTATATAAATAGAATGCTATTTTTTCTTGGAAGTCCAGCTGATTGAATCAAGTCATAAGCATCTTTCACAAAACACTAAAAGCTAGGATTTTAACACCTTTTATCTACAACTTTCTCTGTAAGGACCAAGATGGTGTGAGATGGCTGTTACACCTCTGATTTGCTAGATGATGTAATCACAGCCCTATATTGGTTATGTAAGGATTTGCCAGCATTGTGACTTGAGGGTGTAGAGATGACAGTCTGTGTGACTAGCTGGCCAGGAGAGTCAAGGCGAAAATACACCAAGACCGCAGGGTAGCGGTGCATCAAAGACCTCATTTCTTGCCATTAGCACACATTGGACGGGCTGTGCTAAGATCTGGTGAGACAGAATAGATCAGTGGGCTTTAGCCAAGGGCAGTGTTCCTCAACGACGCTGGCATTTGAGATGCAACAAAATTGTTATAGTTTATATGCCACCAATGTGCTTAATGCTTTAAAAGTGGAGATGTTTGCCACTTGTTTTATGAACAAACCTCTATGTCAGGGGTGTTCAAAGGGTGGTCCACTGTCCATTTGCAGCCCCTTGACTGATTATGTGCAATTAAAGAATCGTACAAATTTCCTAAGAAAGAGTGATTCAAATCATGCTCTTATTGCTGAAAACAGACAAAAATGTTTTCTGTTTTGTTTTTTTTTCTATCCAGCCCAAGAAAAGTTTGTGAACTTTGTGCATTTCTTCTGTTGAAAACAGATAGCGGGAGAAATTGTTTCTTTGAAGTTAAGCACAGAATCTTTGGATCTACCTTTTATGGAGAGTAAACATAAAAGTTATTGACAGGCAATAGTTATTTCTCTATATAAAGATGGCTAAACACAAAAACACCAAGCCAGGCCTAGCTTATATGGAATGCAAAAACAGTGTACTATAGCAACTATGGCAATAGTAACAACTATTGCTACTACTATAGCAATAGTTGCTGTAATAGATTGTAGCAACTATTGTAAGAGATTAAGGGTACAGTTTCATAGAGATGCAGCAGTTTGGACAAATATTCTGAGGTCATTGAAAGACCCAAAAACAAATTAAAGTACAATAACATTTTTCCTGAAATAAATAAGCTGTCACAGCAAAAAGGCTAATCCCATAATGATATCCTCATGTTTCTTTGTACCTTTGTAGAAGTTCAACTTGTTAAAAACAAGTACAAAATGACTTGTGACCTCACAAGTCATTTTGTATAGTTGTATAGTTGAGTATACTCAACTAGACCTCAATAAAACTGGGATATAATAATAACATAAAAAGCATTAACTCCATATCAGAAAAACAATTTAATTGAAATCAGTCAAATTGAGTGTAAAAAAATCTGTAGTAAGATACAAAATGACTGAGATTGTTATATTACAAAATGCTGAAGGGATAAAATAAACAACACGCAAATGAAACCCAATAATACTCTAACCCAGTTATCATCATGAAGCATTAGGCCTTAAACTGCTCATACGGGATCTAATCAATGCGAGTACAGGCCAAATTCTTCAGTGTGAAAACATTGCTTTGGTCTATTGCATAAGCTCACACAGAAAGACAAGCAATGCTGACTAGACCCACTTGTGTGGATGTTGGCAGTGTAAACAAGTATTGTGGAAGGTAACAAGATAAGTTCTGAGTAGAACTAAGAGCAGATCTGTTTAAACTGGTTGTGCAATAGCACTGTGTTCGTAAACAGGGGTGTAGCCCCAGGGTAAGAGCACAAGGGAAAAGTTGTCAGTAATGTTTTGGGAGTTTTTGAAATGTATTATGAATCCCTATATAAATATTTGAAACGAATGTATACAGTCATGTGAAAAGATTGGGATGCCTTATGAATGTCTTTGTATGTTCTAACATATTTCAATAACTGGATGTACAATCTACCCTGTTATGGACTAGTGATGTGTCCAGGCGGTAGCCCACCTCCTGGCCACTGACTGCTGGAGACAGCTTACTCTGTTAAAACCTCATACCTTTTGTGTGGTGTGCAACTGAATCTTAAAGCAATTACGTGAACAACATGGTGAAATTACAACACCTGAGCCCTTCAGAAAGATGACTATTCAATCCTTGTGAACCACCTAAGGGATTTAAGCTTCAACATGCTCAGTTCTGGCTGTGGAAATAATTTTACACTGAACGCCAGCTGTAAGATGCTAAAAGAAGTCAAAGTGTCATTATGAGACTGACAGCAAGGTCTCATGCACTGTTGATGTGAAAGTGTGTGCCTCTAAAATCAAAGATTTCTTATTTCTAAGTTTAATATGCTTTGGAGGACTAAGGTGGAAAACGTTCCTCTACATATAAACATATAAAGGCTTGATTCAAGTTGATCAGAGAGAATAGAAACAAAGACCGGGATTTGGACAGATGACTCTCTAATGCAATTATTTACAGAACAGTGAACATGTTTGGCGTAAACATGTTCACTGCATCCTGAGATGCTATGTTCACCATAACATCTCAGGAAAACTACCTTACACCAACTATGAAGCACAAGTCTGGAAGTCTCATTGTTCAATCAATCAATCAATCAATCAATCAATCAATCAATCAATCAATCAATCAATCAATCAATCAATCAATTTTTATTTGTATAGCACATTTCAGCAGCAAGGCATTTCAAAGTGCTTTACATCATATCAAACACAGAAACACAATGCAACATAGAATCAACAATCAAAACATGACATTAAGTCAGGTTCCATCAACAAATTTGTAATTGATTACATTTCAAATACAATCCTAAACAGGTGGGTTTTTAGTCGAGTTTGCATCCATACAAGCTTTATATGTTACACTCCTACTGTGTTATATGGAACAAAATACCTATTCCTATTTTTATTCCCACTCACGCTCACAATCACACAGTTTAAAACGATGTAAACGGCATTTTAATGGGCTTCTGGCACGAGGATCCGTGTGCCAGAAGCACCAGAATTTGTTTGGAAATCCTTTGCTGAACTGGACTCTTCAACACGAGAATGACCCAAACCTATCAGTGAATACAAGGATTAGAGAATTAAAAACAATGTAAAATTCTGGACTGAGAAAAATCCCAGACCTTGAGATCATTTAGATATTTTGGGGTAACATGTTAAAAAAAGGTATTTAGTTACACCACAGAGTTGGAGTCTTACATTACTACTAGATTGTTCATCACGACAAAAGTTTCAAGGGTTGTTTTTTTTGTTTGTTAGTTTTTGTAAAGGGAAGATTCACCTTGATGTCTGTTTTTAACATCTTGTGGCACAAGAACATGTTATCTACTGTGCTGTTGTGAAATATAAAAACGTGTACTTACCAATGACGTATAATGTGTTATTGGTGCTGTATCACTTGCCCTGAGGTTTAACAAGTCCAAACACATTCGCCCCTAACCTTTTTGTGTATTACGTCAGGCACCACATGTCTCTAAGCACTACAAGCAGTGCTGTAGAGGGAGCAAACGCTTGTGGTGCTAGTGTTCTGAGGGTACATACTGTTAGCTATTAGTGGTTGAATTCTTGGAAGCAGGGAAGGGTAGAAGAGTCGCACAGACACGGTTTGCCCAGTCAGCTTCAAGTGGAAGTGGAGCGAAGTGAAAGTAAAAATAGCTTCTGGCTGTGGATATTTACCTAACTTTTTCAGGGGAACCCAACCTTCTTTTCCACAGAAGAAAAACACCCATACAGACAATGTTTGCTTACACAGACAGCTGTAGTTTCATTTAATGAACACATGTACAAAATAAGACTTGTTCATTTACAACTAGGGACACAAGTTTGGCCTTTTCTGGTTCTCAGGCAAGAAGAAAGTTGTTGCTAAAAAACATAACAAACCCTACTTAATGTTTTTCATAATGCAACATTGTAATGGATACAGTGATCATGTGCAAGAATGTGCTCTGATAAAATGTGATCGAAACGGAACTGTTTAATTTACAAACTAACACTGCAAGTCACCCAAACACACCACCCCTAATGTGATACACCACATTTCATCATGTTGTCGAGAGGCTTTTTCTGGAGGGATACAAAAGATGGGAAAATCTAAATACAGGGTTACTCTGCAGTATTTTCATAGAGGCTGGGGGAAAAAAACACAAAATTGGCTCCTAGGTATACCTACCAGCAGAGTAAAACCAATAAAAATACTGCCAGAGCTCTGATGGGATGGTTTTGATTGAAAAATAATATTTGTTTGTTATTACAATGGCCTAGTTAAAGTGTGGACTTAAATCTAGTCTTTGATCTTCACCTGTGCTATCAATACAATATGATTGAGCTTGAGTCAAGTAGCCTTTCTCGTATTACTAATCCTGAAGAATTTATGTTCACAAATATACTTTTTGTTTATTATACCACATTATGTTGATGTTGTGTTTTGTTTGCTTTTCCTTTGAAATTTTCCCAATCTTGCTTACAGTCATGAAACAAATAATCAGTGATGAGTGAAACGCTGATTAGAAAGCCAAAGGTCACAGTGAAGATGTAAAAGCAACAACTGCACTGTTTATCGCCAGTCAAACCGGTTGATTTCTACGTACATTTCCAAAAAGCACTATAAGTGGTTTTAGGTTAAAAGCTTTTTTTTGCACGTGCATAAGTGAAACACATGCAGCGAGGGCTGGAGGCAGGCAAGGAAAGGGAACCTTGTGTGTGTATCACACTGAGCTCTTTGTGTCAGAGTGTTGTGCTAACAGAGCAGAAAAGAAGAAGCATGTGTGTGGTGAGTATGTGAAGGTTCATGGGTTTCACTGGGTTGAAGAGGGTGGGTGTGGGGTGTGCAGCTGAGGAGAGACTGGGAGATTTTCAGCATTTGAGTATCATCACCCATCCCCCTCGTGTCGTAGCTCGGCACTGGATCGCCACCCGTTTGTAGGATGTAGGTGTTCATCCGTTTCTCTTCCCCGACCATGACGGATGCACGTGAGAGACCGAAAGTGACAATGTTGCCATGACGACAGATTGTACGATTTACAGCCATCTTTCTGTGTAGGCGTGTGTTATGTCTGCATTCGTGTGTGTGCATATGTGGTGTGTGTGTGTGTGTAAGAGGCTCTGAGGATTACTTATGTGAATCTGGAGCAGCCTGTTTGTAGTTACTAGGCAGATATTGGCCCACCCAACACACACACACACACACCCCACACACACGCACAGACAGAGCCTCGGCTTGCTTGTGTCTGGGGTCTTATGGGTGAGACATTGTTGATAAAGGGAACTACTTGTGGCAGTGGCAGCTTATCTGTTTAGTGAGGCCGTCCATGGGGCTTGATAACTTCTGCAGCAAAGTTTAAAAAAAATTTTTTTTAACCATAAACATGACTTTAAACCTCTGTTTCCTGCTCTTTCTACACTCATATCTCGCAAAGGAGCACTTCATCTGTGTCTGTGTTTGAGTGTGTGCTAAATTTATTAAACAGAATAAAGGAGAAGGTGCTCAAAGAACATTTTTGTGATGTGGGGAATTATGGCCCACTTATGCTGCTGTTACTGTAATTTTTGCTGAAGGTTTTTAGAGAAATACAATCTTGACATTCAGAGAAACAAAGAACAATCGGATCAAAAGACAGTAATTTTTTTGATTACTTTCTGTTTTGCTCTTTTTTACTTCCTGCATCTCTCATGACTATCATTCTTGTTACTTGTGACCAGGAAGGAGGCTTGGAATAACTTCCCCGGTTCAAAAAAAAAAAAAAAATCTTAAATTATTTCCTCGACCTTCTCAAGTTGTGTGCAAGCCTACTTTATGGGTATTTTAAGTTATTTGTGGCCATGGTTTCTGTTTTAAAAAAGAAGAAAAAAAGCTGAGGCGGAAGCCTGCAGGCCTTGCATGTACACGCAGCAGACTTGGAAAAAAAAAATTGTTTCTGTTTCCCTTTACAAGCTGATCCATGTGGGTCTGTCTTGTTCCAGCTGACATCTGACACTCTGTGAATGAGTGCACGCCTGTGAGTCATGATAAAGCCCCCGTGCATGTGAAAGTAAGAGCGTGTGCATGTGTGCGCAGCAGATGTCCTGAGCTCTGCTCGGTTCCCCTCCACAGACTGGCTGGTCTTTGTTGCTGCTCCCTCGTGCAAACGGGTATGGCCACGTGCTACTCTGACTGCAGGGACAAGCCACGCCCCCCTCCTCCCTTTAATCTGTCAGTTTCTGACGCCAAGTCCTGCCCTAACAACACCCAGCGACTTTACAGGACCTGCCTCCCCTCTGGATGACGTGGTTTTTACTCATGCATGCTCGCCATGCTGTCTTTTAGTCACACTGAAACATTGTGGCTGAGAAAAAAATAACCCCACAAACTAAGCAATATACTTCCTTTTTTGCATCATTTTATGTGAGCTGTCTATTTCTCAAAGGTTCCCCTTTGATTTGTAGGTTTTGAAAGCTTGAATTTCCTTTGCTGCTCACTTCCTGGCTACAGTGGCTTTAACTTTTCACATTGTTGAGTTACAACAACAAACGTCAGGCATCTCTATAACAGTTTTTAAGGTGTTAAAATCTTTTGTAATGCAGTGAATTTTTTGTCAGCACGAAAAACCTCAAGTCTAAACGTTACAAACTGAGATCTGCTCTCCACAAGGATCCATCTTAACACATAAACTTCATAAATTATGCATACTGCTGCTGGGAAACATAATCAGGAAACTAGCCTTTACAAATGTAGATCTTATTTTATTGATTAATTTTGCATCAATGCTTCCTAACAGTTTGCTTAGTGCTTGTTTAGTCCTAAAAATCAGCATCCACTCTGTCTGCTTTACATATTTATGCACACATTTATTTTATTTTCTGTGCATAGCTTTGGATAGCTCATCCTTTTCTATTTGTTTGTTTATTATTGTTTGTTTTCCAGTTTTTAATCATATGTAAGACCCTTTGTGTACACATACAAAAGTGCTTTGAAATTAAGGAATGATTGATTGACGTATTGACTGACACAAATGTACACTCCCCAGATTTTTATTAGAAAAAAAAGTGTCATTTGTACATCAAAATTTCACTCTACTTTGTGTTGCTCAGTAAAATACATCTCTTATGGAATACACTGAGTTTTGACATTTGAAGTAAATGGAGAAAATGTGAAAAGTTTCAGCTGGTGTGAATGCTTCTTTCAGGCACCAAGAAAGCTGAAACAGGAAGAGGGACTTTTTAATTATGGGGAAGCTAGGGAGAGATCAAAGTGGGTTTCACATTAGAGGCATGAGTGCTGGTGAAACTGAATGCGGCTCTGTTTTTTTTTTTCATTTTAAAACTAGTCTAACTGCTGCACTAAAGCAATCTGTCATCCAAGTAGGTCCTGAAGGTACAGAAAAACCTGTATGGCGCTGAAACAATCATTCATTGTGCTTGAATACAAGTATCTGCCAGGTGATCATTGTCTCATATCTGTGCCGATGGCAAAAAAATGTGTTTACAGTCTGAGTCACACCTGGATTAGCTTGCGCTTTACACTTACTCTCCTTCTTTCTAGAACAAAGACAAGACAGGTTTCAAACAGACAATTTTTTTTGCATTTATGTTTTGCTACACCACTAAAAACATAAATAAAATACAGCACCTTGCACAAGGATTCACACCTAATTAACTTTTTTGCATTTTGTCATGTTACAACAATAACCTCCAAGGTACTTTATTGGGATTGAGTCTCCTACATAAAACCAATTGCAACCAATTTCCTTTATGGATAATTGGTAAGAAAAAAAAAAATCAAAAGAAGTTCAATTTGATGTTTGCCAAAAGCCATGCTTGGGTACAATAAAAGACAAAATCCAGAAATGTTTTTTCTGGTGTAATAATAACTCTGCACGTTACCTTAAACACATCGTTTGCACCACAAAATATAGTGGTTGTTTTTCTTCAGCTGTGACAGGTGAGTTCATCAGGGTTGATGGGAAGATGGATGGAGCAAAGCCCAAGGCAATCTTGGAATAAAACATGTTAGAGGCTGCAAAAGACTTGAGACTGTAGTGGAGGTATATAGCTTCCAGTGTGTGAAAGTCCTTAAATATTTAACCAGAGCCAAAATTGAATCGTTCAGATTAAACCATATTCACGTGTTGGAGCAGTCTAGTCAAAACCAGACCTAAATCCAACAATGAGTCTATGGCAACACTTAAAAACTGAAGTTGACAGATCAGTCTGATTTGAGGTATTTTCCAAAGAATAACAGGTCAAAAATGTTATTCTTTTGTTCTAGAGGACGGAATAGAAATCCACAACAAACTTTCAAAATTTTTATTTATGAAAACTGTGTGTAATAGTTTTTCACTGTTCACAATCATTCTCTTCTTGCTGTTCTTTCATAAAATCACACAAAAACACTGGCTGTAATGCAACACACGTGGAAGATCCAAGGAATAGGAGTATTTTTGCACTGTACATTAGAAACAAACTTTTACGCTAATCACTCCTACTCTTGCCACAAGGATAGAACAGCTAACTTTGCGAGGTAACATTAATTGACTGAACATAATTTTATTGCATGATGAAAAACAATACAAAGCATTTATATTAAGTTCTCCCATGAATTTAAACCAAGGTCTGATGACCTCATCAGAAAGCCTTTCTCCCTGTGCCTCAAGCTTTTCCTGTCACTCCTGTTGTGAGCGGAGAGCCTGGCAACAGTCGGTTCATCTGTTAGACACCGCTCTTTCAGGTTGATGGCGCACTGCCTAACACCTTCATACTGACAGCTACAAACAAATGTTATATTTGCTTAAACAAAATATCAACTTGAGGTACTATAACTCACCAATGCTTCTCTATCATTTACTGCCCTGACAATATAATGACACCAAAAAACAGTGAGCCTCACAACAAGAATGGGCAGCATGTTTTGTGCAAAGATCACATGTTCTCTGTGGAGCCTTCCACAATTTTCCAAGACTGTCCAAAGAAAAGAATCTTAAGCTGTTTGTTTTCATTATGTTAGCAGTGAGTAACCTTGAGAAAATAGAATAGAATAGAATAGAATAGAATTACTTTATTCATCCCAGCAGGGAAATTATTTCGCAGTTACAGCAGCATAGAGACAAGACACACAACAACCACCACTGATTAGCAATTGTAGACAAGATAAAATAAGAATAAAATATGACATGCTGTCAATATAAAAAGCAGCTTAGAGCAGACCTTGCAAGGATTCAAAAATGCAGAACAGAATGTATATGTAAATATATGTACAGCAAGTGTGCCACAGTGCAGTTGTGCGAAATTGGACTGATTAGTGCAGAACAGTGATTTAGCTTTTGTTGTACAGTGAGATGGCATGTGGCATCTCGTCACATGCCAAGGGGGTTCTCGTCATGTATCATAATCATCAACATTAAGAAAAATGAAGGAATGAAATATTTCACTCTATGTTTAGTGAAGCTATACAACATGAGTTTTATTTTGTGAAATACGTGACTTCTCTCTGGGTGCAAAGAAAAAGACCCTTTGAAAATAACATTAAATATAGACTAAGTCTAATTTTTAAAAAATGTAAAAAAAAAAAAGAAAAAAAAAGAAATCTTTTTTCTATAAAACTGTTTTGAAGGGTGAGTCTAGATTAAAGATTACAGAATTATGATGAAGATTGAAATAATTATATATGTTACTAAAATGTATAATTTGTCTTAGTGAAATCAAGAGACCATTTGCAGCCTGGGATAGGCAGAGCTTTAAGAAGTGAAACTAACAAAATAGGAGAACGATTAAACAGAGGTGCAGGGCAATCTGAAACTGAATCACTTCTCTTTTTTTAAAGAATACTGGATTATTTGAGTTTAAACCTGATCTGGTATAAATAAAAACATTTGTTACAGGTGTCAGGGACAGTTGTGCTACACCTTATTAAACTGTAAGAATATATCCAAATCATCAAAGCAAGTTTGATATAAGAATATGTTCAAAATAACAATAAACAAACAAAACTAAACAAAAAACAGTTTACCAAGTGGTTGTGATGAAACTGGATCCTTCAAAATTTCCATTTTAAACAAACTCTTTCTGTGGTGGAAACTGGTTTTAAGTAGGACGGATCATAATGGCGAATATTTGGACTAACTGGTTTCTGGGATGAGCAGCTTTCAAAAGAAAAATACATTCTTACATGTTGGTACTTTTACGCTGTAGGCAGAAATATGGTAACAAAGCATTAGTACCAGAAAAACTAAGCCAAACTATTTGCACACAGGTACATAAACCTACATTTAGTATTTTTAATTGCTCTGGTGTGCAGTTTCAGTGTAAAATTATTATTTCAGTATCCATTATGAGGACACATGCATTATGACTATAGTTGTGGTTTAGTTATGTTTTATTTTACATTATTTAACCTGTAGTTTGTTTTAACATCACAGTCTACTCAAATGGCCTCACTGACCCTTTCCTCCTCCCTTGTGTTCTGTGTAGATAGATAAGGCTAACGTTAGCATTGAAAAACGGAACAATTTGCAACAAGTCATTCACCCAAAACACACACACTCGGTTTTGGCCTCTTAAATTCAAAACGGCAAACTCCAGTACATACAAAACAAGAAGCATGTACGACGAAAACTATGTTTGAGAAGGCAACCCTATCGTTTCCTGCTACTAGAAAGTTTTCATTTTGGAGCAATACCGCCCCCTACAGGATTATGCTAGCACTAACGTTACTTATTTCTACGTACATCGTTGCATGCTGCATGTTCAAACACATGACATTTTGCATCAAAAAACTTAACTCTTAAAATGGTTGCTTTTATACTTCTTCAGGTTAACACTGTAATACATTCCAAAAGTTGTTATGGTTTCAGATAAGGTCTTAAATGGAAAGCCGTACAACAAGCAACTCTCTGTGAAATAAACAGTAGTGCAAAACTATTAGCTAGCGTTACATTCAAAGTAATCAAAACACATTCACTAAAAAATAAAGCAAATGAAACCAAAACAATCCTAATACTGAATCCTGGAGTTTTATTTTATTTTTTTTCCCTGCAGGATGAAGCACACATTGAGATGACTCAGATGGATCAACCACTTTGGCCCACAGAAGTTTAGCTTGTAGACTTACATTTAGTTATTTATCGTCTTTTAGTAAAGTTTTCTTTGAGTTCTCACATTCCTTTACATCAGTAAAGCACTTTGATTCGGTTGTCGTCAACTTAATCTGACTGACCAAGCAAACGGAGAATGACCTGTGCTTGTCTAGCGCTCAATCAAATCCAGGACATTTACAGGACAAACTCCTACCGCCATCGATGAGGAGAACCTTAATCAAAGAAGAAGCTAAGATGTCCATTAGAACTCCAGAGAAGCTGCAGAGATACATGACTTGACTGAAAGAATTTGTCAATACGACACAGTAGGTAGCACTGTTGCCACGCAGCAAGAAGGTCCTGGGTTCGATTCCCGGCCAGGGGTCTTTCTGCATGGAGTTTGCATGTTCTCCCTGTGCATACGTAGGTTCTCTCCTGGTACTCCGGCTTCCTCCCACAGTCCAAAAACATGACTGTTATGTTAATTGGTCTCTCTAAATTCTCCTAAAGTGTGTGTGCATGGTTGTTTGTCCTGCCTGTCTCTGTGTTGCCTGGCGGATGTACCCCTCCTCACCCCACTAGGGACAAGAGGGAACAGAAAATGAATGGACCATCCATCAGTTATACATACAGTATACATTATAAACGTACTCAAGAAATGTTATGGTCAAATGAGACAAAACGTCTATAAGTGTGTCGAAAATTAATACTCAAGTAATTGTTGAACCCTGACACTTTAACAATGAACACTCTTGTACAAAGAGCCATCATCCTCACTTTTACCTGGCCTGCCTTTAACCTCCATGTTTTTGTCTTGCCATCCCCATTCATAGACCTCGAACTCTCACTCTCACTGACACGTGGTGCATAATCTTTCAAATCCACAGACAGCCGCATAAAAGGCAGTCATAACAGTTTTGAATAATTGATTGTTAGTGAAATTGCTTGGCTCTAGAGTTTCCAGCTCATCATTGTTCCTGCCTCGGGTCGATGGGTGGTGAGGAAAAAGTGAACTTCTCAGGCAAGTTACCCATCATGTGCCAAGCCATCAGCGCACATGCAAAACGACATATACCTGGACCTGCACCCACACCCTTCATCCCCAAAGCGGTGCATGAGCTTGAATAGGGTTTCCCTTCTTGTGAAGTAGAAGGTACAGCAGCAGTGAGGAAGTATTAAACCCTGCAGCTCTGTTTGTTTTGCAGTCCACATCACCTCCTGATGTTGCCTTTTCTAGAAGACGCAGGACCATGAGAGGAAGATGCCTGTAGACACCCTGATCACCTCAGAGAACGACAGTAAGATATTGACCATGTTCACATTACTGGATAGGCATTGCTGCTCTGCTTTTCTAATATAGTACAACTCAGGATTTATTGGGTTTGTCATAAATTAGCTTAGATTTTTGTTATACAAGCAGGGTAAGATGCTTCACCCACTTTAGTATTATCTATAACATTTTGTGTGCAGGTAAGAAACTTTAGGCTTGGTCTCCACCAGTCCTTATATGTCCTGTGTCAAAAATTAAAAGGCCTCTTCTTATTACTTTGTTTCAATAGTGACATTTTCTTGCCTGTCTCTCATAAAAGCCAGATGGTGGACATGGCCAATTGCTGATTGGCCATGTCTTGGAAGGTTTGCAGTTGTGCCATACTCCTTCTATTTTTAATTGGTGGAGATAACAGTACTGAAAGCTTGGGATGTTGTTTTATAATGCAGTCCTGCTTTAAACTTTCTTACAACCTTCTTGGTCTTTGCTGACACTTGTTCACTAATATTCTCTAACCAAGGGCATCACAAAAAGCCTTATTTATACTGGATCTTGAATACTGAGAGAGAGATATTGAATATGAGATATGAGATATTGAATGTTTGGACTCCACAGTTTTCAGATCTTTATTTGTAAACAATTTTGAAAACAAAGTATGATTTTTCTTTCACTTCACAGATATGCTCTACTTACTGATGGCCTTTTACCCAAAAACCCAGTGAAATACATTGAATTTTGTGGCTGTAGTCAGACAAAAAAATACTTTTACAAGCCATTTTACATTGTTTCCTCCTAACTAACCCCATTTTCCTTTTTTTGGAGATGGTCCCTGCTCTCCTATGCTCGTAGGCTTAGCCTCCCCCTCTCTACTTCACCAGGCTATTGTTTGACTCCTTTGTGCCCCTCGGCTGCACCTGACCGTAATGACCCATGTGCTGCCCACTCCGGTTACACTAAGGACACACATCAAAAGACCAACTACATAAATATCTGTTCGGTCTGCCAGTGGTCCTCTTTGTTTTCCTCTTTATCCCTATTTACAACAGTACAATAGTCCCATGTGCACAATAAGGTTTGGCTCAGCCAGTCAATGGAGTCAGTGTGGCATCCACAATATAAAAAATTGACTGGATTTAATAAAGCTAATGCGAGGGGTTGGTTATAAAGCACTGATATCATATGACTACAGTTATGTGCATGATTTCTATTAATCAGTGAGAATGCATTACTGCATGTATGTTCTGGAGATTTCTGCTATATCTTTAGCTAAATTTTACTATTACACTTTTTGAAATATTTGTGCTTTTGTGCAAATTTCAGCAACATTGACATACACTGAAATTCAAAAATATTCCACAAAATTCAGCTAAAATCTTCTACTTTTTCACAGCTTACTACTTCTGCCTACTTCATCGTAGAAACTCCATTCAACGTTTAAACAAGTCACAAGACTTTAAACTACCTTCCAATGTCTCGGCTTTTTGATATCTGCTATGATTTTTCCACGATTTAAGTTTTATGCAGATTTTTGATCGTTTTCAGGTTTACAATGTGATCCTATGGTGGAATTCTCTAACTGCTGTCAGTTGTTAGAGTGTACACTCTAGTAACTGACGATTTTTTAACTTTTCATACTTATTGACAAACAAAGTTATGCTGTTCATACATATTTAACTGCACAGAAACAATTTATGCATCAAGACGTAGCCACATATGTCTACTTTAAGGAACTATGACTATCATAGCTGCAGGTCTTTGGGGTTTTTGTCAAACTCTTCTGGAGCGCAGACATGTCACACTGTCTATTTCTTCAATGTGTTTTTCTCTTGTGCTCTGTTTACATATGTGTGTCAACATTCTGCTTGTCTACCTTTCTGCAGATGCCTTTTGTTTTTACTGGCTTTACTGTCTGCAAAGGCATTCTGAAAACTTCAATCAATTTAAGCAATCCATATATCAAAATTCTGCTTCTTCTGCTGAATTATGCCACATCTTCTGCTACATTTTTCTATTGAACTTTTTCAAATATTTCAGGTTACATACAAGATTCTGTTTCTGCTGAAACATCTTTTGCTGAATTTGACTATTTAGCAAAAATATGTTTGGCTTTTTTTCTGTTTTTTTCCTACTTCTTATGCTTCGTTCTACTTTTTCTAGCATATTCTGCAGAAATCATTCTCTAGATTTGCATTCTCACAGCTGTTTCGCTTGGAACAGCAATTTTTCTAGTATAAGTTTTAAGATGCAGTTGAAGTCCCTTAGCTATATGAGTTATAGTTATAAGTATTTAGGACAGTTTAAGAGAGTTTAGTCCAGCAATATCCTTTGCAGTCCAGAATTTCCTTAAAACCATATTTAGTTGTGATTGATGGATATAAAATTATTATCTTTAACTTAGATTTTATTGAAACACAAAAAAACTCAACGAGATTAAAAATCTATTTTTCAAGCATGTGACTGATTTGTACAAAAAAAAAAACGTGACAAGCTGCAATAATCAGAGAATACATAATCAGTATTTTTTATTGAAATTAATAAGGACTAAAGATTTACAGCCTGATGTTTCCTTCCTGATCAAAAAGTGTTTGTGTTTTGATCATTTTCATTTCCCTCCCTAAGACCCACCTAACAGCGTCTCCCATGTTCCTGTTTGGTCCTGCACCTCCAACACTCTCTCTTGCCGTTTTTCCAAAATTCCACACAGACTTTAGGTACTGACAGCAAGAGAACATGCTGGGATTAAAGCCTGTTAACACCTGACTTTTTCTGGTTGATATGAAGAAAGATGGTTGAAAAATAATCTTGGAGATTAAAACATTCTATGGCTTTAAAATGTATGTTAAATAACAAAACATAACACTTCTGCTTGCGAAACATGTCTATCCATAGTTAATCTGTATAATTTTTTAGTTTTTCCGACATACTAACTTATATGCCTGCAGATTCAATATGTTGATAGTAGAATACATTTTATCAGTTGTCCTAATTTTAGTCTGGAATTGTTTTTCTCCCACAGCTGATATTGAATTGGATTTTGCAGGTGAGTCAATACGGAAAATCTCAGTCATGAATAAAAATATTTCACACTATTTACTTCTGGGAACTATTTTATTGTAAAAAATAAAATAATTGGGACATTAAGCAGAACTTTACATCCAGAGATTGTGTTTTGACCAGATTTTATCTCACCAAATCATCCTACTGTGGAAATGGACAGCTGCTAAACTGTCCATCTGTTTCGCAGCTGGTGGACAGATGGCAAGGAAAAATAAAATCACCTCCCTCGCCCCTCTCATTTTTCACCAGGTGATGAAGATTTTCAAGAAAATCATGAGAGGCAAAAACACAAAGGGAAGAGAAGAAATGGTGACAGACCAAAAAACAAGAGGGAAAATCAGAGAAGAAAAAGATCATCCAAGTCAGTGCAAGGAATAAGAGAGGAATCTCAATCCACGACAGAGAGAAGAGAGAGACGTAGGAGGCAAAGAGGAAAAGCTGAACATGAAACAAGCGGACATCAGGGAAACAAAGGTGAGCGGGATCAAACCAGGGTCAAGACAACAAAATCAAAGAAGAACCTCAAAAATGAGAAAACCAGAAAGCTGGAGGGGAAGGAGGATGGAGAAGCTCAGGAAAGAAGTGAAAAGGGAAAACTGAAACCTGTGTGTGCCAAAAATGAGGAGAAAATAGAAAGTGGAGATCAACTTAAGGAAAAAGAAAAAGCACTTGGAGTGAAGAAGAAGAAAAAGCGCAAAAAAGTTGTTGAAACGAGGTAATGCTTCATGTGATGTGATAGCTCCTGCTTCTAAACGAAAATGTCTCGTCACTCATTAACAGAGCCTTCTGAAATGATTTAGTTCAGAGCCAGAGACGAGTGAGGAAAGTGAGGATGAGGAAGAAGTCAATAATGATGGAGAGGTGAGGCCTGAGTTACTGTCACCGGAGGAGTTGGAGAAGTTGAAGGAGGCAGTGGATGAGAAGAAGAAGCTGATCCAAAGTCTGAGGGGGAAGCCCTGGCCAATGAAACAGAAACTTGTCACTTTACGGTACACTTTAATTTATTACTTAAAAAAACAAAAAACAAAATGACTTAAAAAAGTCACTTGCCAATACTTTATTTACTGACTTTTAGAGAGTCTCAGCTATTTGTGGAGAAATATGAGGGAGCTTTGGGGAAAGGGAAAGGCAGGAAGCTCTACGCATACAAGGTCATGATGACAAAGGCAAGTAGACGCCAACGTTTACTTATTCAGAAAAAAAATCTCAAATTAATCCTGTTTTTTTTTTTTTACTTTTTTGTAATCATTGCATCATTAGAAGTGGAAGAAGTTTCAAAGAGACTTTGAGAACTTCAAAACAGCCTGCATCCCGTGGGAGATGAAAATTAAAGAGATTGAAAGTAAGATTCAAACATTTGTTATGAGTAAGAAGACATATGACATATGTTAAAATGTATTTGAATAGAACATCTTTTCAGACACACATTTTGAGTATACATGATCTTCCTTCTAAAAAGGAGAAAATAGTACATGAAATAGTGTGTGGTGCATTTTTGACTGTTAAAAAGTTTATGAAACCATGTCTACCTTTCACAAATATGCTCTTATTCATGCTGATCTACCAGCCAATAAGATGAAAATAATGTTTGTAGTTGAAAGATGACAAAATGTGAAAAGCTTTTGTACTTAATGTGCCATTCAGGTCATTTTGGCTCCTCAGTTGCCTCATACTTCATCTTCTTACGGTGGATGTATGGCATCAACATGATCCTGTTTGGTTTGACCTTCGGCCTGGTTATGGTACCAGAGGTACTCCAGCTTTGAAACCTAAACTGGAGTTTCTTTTTGTTCATTGCTCTCTAGATATATTTCATGTTGATCATTCTCCTCTTTACTTTTTTTGAACAGGCATTAATGGGGAGGCCCTATGGCAGCATCCCGAGAAAGACTGTCCCCAGAGCTGAGGAAGCTGGTGCCATGGACTTTGCTGTCCTTTGGGACTTTGGGGTCAGTTAGAGATGTGACACACATTGATTACTTCCACCTAAAACAAGATGTTTAATTTGCTTTTTTAATCTTTTTCAATGTCACTCATAGGGTTACGCTCAGTATTCGGTCCTCTTCTATGGTTACTATAACAACCAGCGCGCTATTGGCTGGTTCAAGTTTCGTATGCCGTTGTCGTACTTCCTAGTCGGTGTGGGCACAGTGGCCTACAGCTATATGGTTGTCATACGGACGTAAGTTTTCTGCGCAGGTGTTGAATGACAGTATGTCTTCATTGTATGAGGCTGCATAGAGAATGCATTCTTCCTGACTGAAGGATGGCGCGTAATGCAAACGAGTCAGGGGTCGGAGATGACAACAGCTTCAATTTCAGCTGGAAAATGTTCACAAGCTGGGATTACCTGATAGGAAACCCTGAGACAGCAGATAACAAGTTTGCCTCCATCACCACCAGTTTTAAGGTCAGGCCTGCTCTCTGTCTAATTTCCAGTGGAGCAATGAATGAAACAACACAGCAGAGTTAGTCGGTTGTGCTGCCTGACATCTGCAGGAAGCAATCTTGGAGGAGCAAGAGAGCCGAAAGGACGACAACATCCATCTGACTCGTTTCCTGCGCGTGCTGGCCAATTTCCTGGTGTTGTGCTGCTTGGCAGGAAGTGGATACCTCATTTACTTTGTGGTGCGTCGGTCTCAGAAGTTTGCCCTGGATGGTCTGGAGAATCACACCTGGTGGGAAAGAAATGAGGTGAAAAGGGAACAAATAACGAGTGAAATGATTATTACAGTAGAATATTTTAGAAGCAACATTTTTAGGTATATAAAGAAATTTGATTAAATGATTTTATTTTTTTAATTTATTTGCTATGTCTTCTTTCATTTTTCATTTTGCAGGAAAATTATGTTAGAAAAATTTGGCTCAGGCTAAGTTTTAAAAAAACCCAAAAAACATTTCTTTATTGTTTTTTATTTATAAGTGTGAGCTCACTGCTGAATATCTGATTGAATTCTGCAGTTGATCCCATATTAATAAGAGAGATCTAAAACAATGAAAATCAAACAGCAAGAGGATTTTAATGTTATGCATAAACTTTATATTTGTTAGGTTCATCCACTGAGGAGTTGGATAGCTGCAACAATATTTTTGCCTATTTTATTTGCTTTACGGGTATTGTAAAAGCAACTTACACTACAATTTGAACACAGTGTTATCCAAAGAGTAAGTGGTACAATTACAGACAGTGACGTCACTACACACAGACTAATGGATAGTGAAGAATTCGATGGAAACGTGTGATAAGATTTTCTCAGGGGCTGTCTTTGGGCCTCTCAGGTGAATATGGTCATGTCGTTACTGGGAATGTTCTGCCCCATGCTGTTTGACGTCATCAGCGCTCTGGAGAACTACCACCCCCGTGTCGCCCTGCAGTGGCAGCTGGGTCGCATCTTTGCCCTTTTCCTAGGGAACCTCTACACCTTCATCATCGCACTGATGGACGCGATCAACCTTAAAGTGAGGGACCGTGAGTCTGATTCTATAAAATTGCTTTTCTTATGACATGATTCATCACAGAATGTCTTTCACAGAGGAAAGAGGAGAAAGTAGTAAAGTATAACATTACAATGTGGGAAGCAAGTCTTTATAACGGCACAGGATCAGAAAACAGCACTGCTCCACCCGTCACCATCCACCCTGCTGATGTGCCGAGAGGGCCCTGCTGGGAGACGATGGTGGGGCAGGTCAGACTGCATGTGTGTGTTTGGGCTATTATGCAAGTCTGATATGAGTGCTGCTCCAGCTTGTTATTATATTAAGTGGACAGGCGTTGTCTAATGATGTTAGAACAAATGAAAAGCAAATCAGAAAGCAAGAATTTTAATAATACTTTTAACAGATTAATCTTCCAAAAAATATTCATTTAATTCAAACATTTGTTCTGATTTTGAGTTACAGTAAATACATCAGTGGAGAACCACTTTTAATGCACTTATTTAACAGTTATTTCTCATGGTTTACATGAATTTAACAGTAAATATTATGCACATTTGCAAACCATATTAAAGGTTGTTGCTCTCCAGTAATAGCTTTTTACATTTTGTCACATATGTGGACATTTTGGCTACTTTTCAGGATACCAAGTTTAGATGGTACAATACTAAAGGATTTGACATATTTTAAGTTCATTTTTATATAACTAAAAAATGGTGGTTCTAATGTTTCGAGATATGAAAAAGCTAATGTGGTTTGGATTTCTTTTACATTGTATTGCATTTAAGAAAACTAATCAATGATGCTTACCTCCTGACTGCTGAAACAGACATCTGGATATTTCACTTTTCAGTTAACCCTCATTTAAGATAAGCAATATTATTATATGCTTTACATTTGTTTGTGTCATCATGCAGGAGTTTGTTCGCCTGATTATATCTGACACAATGACGACTTACATTACGCTGCTGATTGGAGATTTCCTAAGAGCTGTGCTTGTTCGTTTTCTGAACCATTGCTGGTGTTGGGACCTGGAGGCTGGATTTGTGAGTCGACTTTTTCATAAAATATACTTACATTTTATTCCAAGTATATAAGGTACCATAAGGTGTGTTGTTTCTGACTCTTCTAAAAGCCTTCGTACTCTGAGTTTGATGTCAGTGGAAATGTCCTGGGGCTTATCTTCAACCAAGGAATGATATGGTGAGAAGAAAACATCAGTTTATTTGTCAGCACCGACTTCATGGCTTTACATGAGGCCAGTTGGACTAGTACTGTGAGAAACGTATGGAAGAACGATAAACAACACTAAAAATGACTGGGTCTTCCCTTCCCCTGCAGGATGGGTGCCTTCTATGCCCCTTGCCTGC
This sequence comes from Xiphophorus couchianus, assembly GCF_001444195.1. Taxonomy (NCBI): domain Eukaryota; kingdom Metazoa; phylum Chordata; class Actinopteri; order Cyprinodontiformes; family Poeciliidae; genus Xiphophorus; species Xiphophorus couchianus. The sequence continues at coordinate 23,239,428 of NC_040239.1, forward strand.
CGGCTCTGAACCTCCTGCGACTCCATGTGTCCATGTACCTGCAGTGCTGGGCTGTGATGTGCTGCAATGTTCCACAGGAACGGGTCTTTAAAGCCTCGGGCTCCAACAACTTCTACATGGCCATGTTGCTGGTCATCCTCTTCCTATCCACTCTACCGGCCATTTACACCATTGTAACCATCCCCCCATCATTTGACTGTGGACCTTTCAGGTACTGATGTAAGATCAAGGGGTTTCTTCTGAAATTCCCCATGTTTCTTTCTCAGTTGCCATCATGTCTTCACAGTGGCAAGAACAGGATGTTTGATGTGATCCAAGAGACGCTGGAGTCCGATTTCCCGGCCTGGTTTAGTAAAGTGTTCAGCTATGCATCTAACCCTGGGCTGGTGCTGCCCTTTATATTGCTCATGGTGTGAGTCACCATCAGATTGTATGAATTTAGTGTTTATACAGTACAGATCAGAAATGTAAATACAATCATCACGGATATGAATGTAATATTAATTTTTCAGCTTTTAATGATTAATTTGAATTATTTTTTCTTGAAGTTTCTCTTGAACTTCAGAGGTTAAAAATTATCCATACAATCTCAAAAACACATATACACTGTGCTGTAAAAAAGCATTTTCTCATTCTGTTTTTTTTTTTTGCACTGAAATGTTTGAGATCAGAAGCAAAAACAGGAATTGCTGTAGACAGGCTTTTCCTTGCAACTGTAAATTCAGTTTTAAAAATGCTTTGAAGTATTTTACTGGGACATGTTTGGGTGCTTCAGCATTGATGATCTACTGCTGCTTTATTTTTCAGACTGGCCATTTATTACTTACAGTCCACATCCAAAAGCTACAGAGAAGCAAACGTGGAACTGAAGAATAAACTACAGATGGTAACCCAGAGATTAGATAATTTTGTTTTCCTCACATCATATGGTTCAGATTTCATTTTGAATGCATAGAAATTAAGTTTAGTCAAGTAAAGAAACTGAATTAGGTAATTTTTTTCACCAAAGATGTGATTTAATCTTACAATATTAATGTTTGTTTCACCGGATTTTATTTTTCTATCAACACTGGAACTTGCAAAGAATGGAAAAAAATTGGACATTGTATTCCTCCAATGGCGTTGTAACAGTATTGAGTGCAATAGAATGATCACACCAGCAGATAGCAGCAGAGTGAAAACTCAAACTGCATCAATCCCAGAGCTATGCTATACTGTAGCTTCACATGTACCACACATGTACTGCATACAATAGTAGAATGTGCAGCTAAAACATTTATGGTCTGAATTAACTGAGCGCTATTTTCCAAGCAAAATGAAGAAAACAAGAAAAAGAATAAACAAGCTGCACTGAAAGCTCAGATGGATCTGGAGGAGGCCAGAAAATCAGCATGTCAGACTGCGGAGCTTCAGAGGAACAACAATGCTTCAGTTCAAAGACGAGAGGGTGAGAACGCCAAATCAACATGACAAGATAGACAAAAAATGTCATGACGGAATACTTTAAACAGGAAAATAAAAACTGACTTTGTGTACTTTAGAAATGCACAGAAAGTGGTTTTGGAGCTGGATTCAGTAGCAGTAAAAAATCATTCAATGTGTAAACTCGCAACTTAATTCCTATATCTTCATGTATTATCAGTTTGTAGTAGCGTAACTAACCTTCGGTTTGAATGCAGGTTCAGAGAAATCCATGTTTCAGATCTTATGAGGCGGGGTTATGTGGAGTTACACTCAGCAGTCAGTGATTTAACTGGAGTTTTAACCATTTCAGTTCAGAGATGTAAGGAGGCCTCAACAATGCCATTGTTTGATGGCTTTAAGGATGGAGTACTTGTTATTCAAGTTCAAAACAAACTTTATTGATTCCAAAGGGAAATTAAATGAAGCGATATTCAGAAATATGAACCAACCCCTAAATTTAATTATTAATCTGAAATGATACAACAGAAAACCAGCAAGTGAAAATAAATCTCTAGTGGGTTGCACTTAGCTAACAATTTAATAACTCTCCACATCTGGTAACAGCAGAATAATGGCGTATGTTAAATTTAGTTGTGGGATGACACTGTTTCCTACTCTTCCATTAGCATGACCCTGCAAAAACCTAAAAGCTGTCTAAATAATATACACATTTTTATTTTTTATTTTTTCTCTGCAGATGATGAAGAAATCTACAACAAAAATCAGAGGATGTATCATGTGCGCAACCCTTCTCCGTCTGTTGGTGACAGAGAACCACACTTCCCAGTGAGAGGCCCTGCTCCCAGAAATTGCCATAATGGCAACCATGGGAACCCAAGATACCTTCCTGGTTTCCATCAGCAAAGTGAGCCCAGGATGTACAGGGTGCCGAGTCTGGAGAGACACTGACAGAACAAAGACAGAAGCTGTAGCCAAGTAACTTATTTACCTGGGAACTGGAAAAAGAAAACACTTAAATGGAGGCAGTTGGTGTGATAATCTGTTTTAGAATTAGTTTCTGTTGAAAACTGACCAATAATCGGACATTTCTGAATGACAAAAATTCAGAAATGTCCTTGCAGTTGACTGCAAGGATATATTATCTTCTTTAAACATTTTACCTCAGTACTTGCACTGCCTCCTAATATTTCATTCCTTGACAACAGTAGATTTCTTTCTATCTATCTATCTATCTATCTATCTATCTATCTATCTATCTATCTATCTATCTATCTATCTATCTATCTATCTATCTATCTATCTATCTATCTATCTATCTATCTATCTATCTATCTATCTATCTATCTATCTATCTATCTATCTATCTATCTATCTATCTATCTATCTATCTATCTATCTATCTATCTATCTATCTATCTATCTATTTCTCTGTCTGTCTGTATATTTAGTATTGCTTAGCATTGCCATTACCATTGCTATTCCTAACTGTTGCCCTAGGGCCTAGGCCGATGTATTAGAAAATTAATTAGGCACGGAGGCCACTTAACCCAGACAGGAATCCTTAAATAGATCCCTTACTCAACTCTGGGCTGATTTACGCACTAAAATCTGTTTTTTTTGGGAGGTGGATGTTAGGAGGAACTTCCATGTGGGCTGTAGACTGTGTGCAATGGCATTGGGAAAATAATAATTTCTAATATTCACTTATGGACATAAATCAAGAATAATAAAACTTGTCCAGTTGTTTCCAACTAACCGCCTAATCTTAGCCTGACCTCATCAGTTAGACAGTTTACAGCCATTGAGACAGAAGATAAAATGGCTTTTTAATTCTGGCTTTTTACGTGTTATTAAGGTGCTGCATATCCCTCGTTCACTGTAGACCAAATACCACATAGTAAAATAATTGTAAGACATCGTAGAGTAAGGGACCAGAAATAATAAAGACAAAAGAAACAGCACATTTTTTACTTTTTTTTTTTTGCAAAAGGCCTGGAAAATTCCAGTAAATACCTTAAGGTTTTTTATTGTAGCAAAATATGTATAAATTCTCATGGTCTGAATACTTTTGCAACAAAGACAGTCGGTAAATCTTCTACCCAGACCTGATAGGGCACTGTTATTTGAGCTTTAGTTGCATACAGTTTTGAACTTAAGCTGAGTTTTGAAATAAAAGCTGTGTGCTCCCACTGAGGAAAAAGTGCTGAGTCTCTATCAGGTAAGACGACCGTTAATATGAAATCCTCCTACTTCATTGCTCAGGATAAATCCATTGCAAGTAAGCATTAATTATTGACACTGTTTTTATCTGCGATCCGCTGACTGACAGTCTGCCGCTCATCAGGAAAGAGGAGCCACAGACTGTCAGTCACATCCTTTAATGAAGTTGGAAGAGACATATTAATGGTATTAATTAGCATTGTTTGTGTGCTGGAGACAAGTCTTAATGTTACAGGAGAAGAAAAGGAGGAACCACTGTTAATCTCAGTGACATCAACCCTCAGATGGCCCCTGTATCACCCTCCTACTGGGGTTAAGTTTTGGCTCCCTCCCAGTCTCAGTTCAGACTGGTACAATGCGTCAGGAAACTTAGCCTTGACAGATTGCACATTACCGGATGTCTTGGTTTCCTTTGTAAGGTGATGACCATCTAAAGCTTAACGCTGCAACGAAGAGAAGAGGGGTTGTGCAAACACTGATTTTACAGATTAGATACTGTCCTGCTTTGTGTGTGAGAGGTTAGATCAGCACGAGCGAGTAAATGAGTCTCAACACCAAATGCATATACTCTAAAGAAAGAATGAGAAAGGCTGACACAGACGAGTGCTTGAGGCTTGTAGGAGGCAGAAAACAATATGGAGGGAGGTGGATTAGTCTCAATTCCAAAGCATCATCTTTTCTTTCAGATGCAAGCCATCAACTCATTGCTTCTGTTTGTTAGCTGTATAGCAGCCAGCAGCTCCTGTTTCCTCCTTCATTTTTAAATAGGTAGTGTGTGTTTAAAACAAAAAAATGTCCTGCTCTACCTTGTATTTTCTAAAAGGTCAGCTCTGATGAACAGTATGAAAGCATGCAGGTAAGCGATGCGTTGTACTGTTCAGAGATGCTTTCTGTCTAATCTGTCTAAGCTTGAGGTTTTTTGCAAGAAAAGAGGTCAAATATTTCAGTCTCTGGGTGTGCAAAACTGCTAGAGCCCATGTTTCATTTTCCTCCCACCTCATAACTGCCAACTGCTTTGTTTTGGTCTGTCACGTAAAAAGCGTGAAGGTTTTGATTGTAAAGTAAAAGGCTCTTGGAGTGTGAACACATCAGTCGATTCTCTTGTGTGATTATAGGACATTGTTTCTGCTTTACCAATACAAAAATATGTCTATGAACACAGTATTGGAGTAGATTTGGAAAACCAAAAACTCAACCTCCAGTTTGTGGCCTAAAAGGCTAATTGATAGCAAATTTGGCAGAGTTAAATCAACAATGTGCCGAGTCATTTCGTCCTTCTCAGAATTGGTATTAATTTAACTCTTTCAGCGTTATTTCAACAAGCGACTGAATAATTTTAACTTTTGAAATAGTCAAAACTACTCAGTATCTTGTTGAAATAACCCTGAAAGACTTAAATTAATACCAAAATACACTCGACACAGTGTTGATTTGACTATGAAAAATTTCCCTTATAGAGCTGATTATGAATGAAGTCACAGTCTGACTGGAGTAAAACGTCCCCTGTTTGTTCAGCTGGCACCTTTTTCAAGTATTCTGACTATTTGTTTCCCCTCTTGATCAGGATTACCTCATGTTTCATCCAACTTTAATGCATTTTGCCCTATTTTTCTACAAGGTGTTGTCTTTCTGGGTTTTAGTAAATAACGGCAAGCATGAGTGCTTGATGTCAGAGCAGCTTTAATATGAGGACATTATCTATATTTCTACCAGGTGAAGGGTACTAATAGGCTGAAGTTTGAACATTTTTCCTGTTGAGATCAATAAACGTTACGGATTAGTGACTGTATATCCTCCCCTGTGTCTGTGCTATAGTATCCATTGACGTTTTGATTGACAGGTCCATTGTCTGACAGACTGTGTTTCCTCCTCTGGCTCCCTTTTGTCATCCAATGGGCTTGGAGCCTCTAACGGTTACCAAGGATCCCTGAATTGAAACGGCTCTAACTCTAGCACACCCGTTCCTGCTGATGTGTGCAGTTGTGCAAAGTGGCATGTTGACCCTGCAAACTCTCTCATAAATGGACAGGATGCAAGTTTGGATGTAAGGGTTGACAGGAGGAGAAGAAGAAGCTAAGAACTCAAAAACAGCTCAGGAAAAATGCCTCCAAAGAGGAGAAACAATGACATAGTTGATGTTGAAAATGGTGAGATATTTGTGCTAATCTGCTGTTTTTTAGAGACCCTTATATTTACTGATAGTACTACATTATAAAAGCGTATCTCTTATTGTAACTTGTGTTGGATTATTTTTGGTCTGTTTTTTTTTTCAGTTGGGATGGATGTGGACGCTGAGCCTGACAGCGACAGTGAAGGTGAGTGATTCAAGATCTTTTCTACTGAGGTGAAGAGACAAGAATGGCAATATCAGTCTAATCTGCTTTAAAACAGAAAACATATAGTTACTAAAAATAACTATACTTCTTCATTCGCATGTTTTTGTCTATTTGATAGCATAGTTGTTGGTGCCAACAATGGTCCAGCCGGTAATTTTAGTGAAAAGATTTTTTTCTCAATTTTTGATTTTTAAGAATATGCAACAGTAATAAAAGCCAAATGCATTTAAGGTACCTACATATTTTTCTGCAACTCTACTAATATTTTATTGATAGGGTATGACTCTAAACTGCTACAGCATTGCAAATCTCATGTACTAACAATAAACTGTTTTGGGTTTTTTTCACAGAAGAGGCGAGGAAGAAAAGTCGAAACAGGAGAGCTAAGTTGCAACGTAAAGCCAAGCATGTCAGTGAAGATGAGGATGAGGAGGATGAGGACGAGGCACCCCGACGACGAGGACGAAGGAAACTAACCAAGACAGATGATGATGATGATGAGGAGGACAAGACCCCTCAAAGACGAGGACGGAGGAAGACAACCAAACCCCAGGACAGCGACGAAGACGATGATGGAGAGAAACGAAAGGCAGCAGCAAGAAAAGGAACAAGAGCCTCCAGGAAGAAGGCTTCTAAGGAGCAGAGCGATGAAGAAAGTGAGGAAGACAAGGGGAGAGGAAAGAAATCTGGGAGAGCCGTGTCCGAAAAGGAGAAAGAGGAGCAGAATAATGACAAGAAGGGAAACAAGAAAGGAAAAGATGAGGAGAATAAGGACAAGAAAAAGAAGAATAAAAAGACAAGCAGGTGCAAATGTCTTTTCTCTGCATGATTTAGGCTGCTTTCTGCATGCAGTCTTATTCATAGTCCTCAAACAAAGCTAATGGATGAAGGTTACTGAAGTACATTATAGAAACATTAAGTAAGTGACACCTTCAGCAAAATGAATCCTCTAAATACATTCCTTATCTATGCAGCAAATATGTTTAACATCAGTTAGAGGACCATGATAGTAGCTGCAAGAACAAGGCAGTTTCTGCTTCCCAGAATAAAAAAGAAGGCGTTTGCCTGTTCTTTCTTGACTGACCTATAGTTTCAAGCTGCTACTCATTAAGTTTTGCACACACAAAAAAAAATCCCCATCTCAAAACAACTTTCAGAAAGTTGTTTTTGTGGCTGTTGAAACTTAGCTTCTCCAATGTGGTGGAAATTTTGGGCTAATCTTTCTGAATTCTGCAGAATTCACCACCAAGAGACATCTATGTTCTTTTCAGCAGCTCCTCCTCCTCTTCTTCATCCTCCGACCCGGACGAAGAATCATTGTCAGAGGGAGAGATTGCAGCCCTGAAGGAACAGGTGGAGGAAAAGAAGAAGCTGATTGCTACATTAAGGAACAAACCCTGGCGCATGAAGAAGAGGCTCTTGCTGCTCAAGTAAAGAGAAAAGCTCAACCAGTTGACTGAAATCCCATTTCCGTTTTCTGGGTCGTAGAGCATGAGTGAGACGGAGAGGTCTGGGTTTGTTTTCATGCAGAGATCAGCGAGGACAGGTTTGCCCAAAAGAAGCGTGACAGAAGAGAAGCTATGACTTTTTCATGAGCTTGTTTAATGCATGTTGTTGTGGTTGACTCAATTCACGGACTTCAAAACATCATTAATCAGTAAAACACCCCAGACTTGTCCGTACACCTTGTTTTCTCTGACTTATACAATTACCAGTGGAGTGTTTTTTCAAATTTTTTTACCTCAATGGAGGACATCATTTGATTCATACATTTTTTTTCCATGTTTGGACAAACAGGGAGGCCCAGGATTTTGTTGAAAAGTTTGAAGGTGCTCTAGGAAAAGGGAAAGGCAGGAGACTGTATGCTTTCAAAGTCATGATGACGAAGGTAAAAGAGTTAGCATATTGTAAGCATAACAGATAATCTTTGTGGAAAATGAAGTTAAACTGTGTAAAACTTTTCTCCCCTAGAAACTAATCAAATTTAATCGGGATTTTGAGAACTTCAAAACGGCCTGTATACCCTGGGAGAGGAAGATAAAGGAAGTAGAAAGTTAGTACCAAAGATCTAGTTTCTCTAAAAGTCCTCCACCGCTGTCTTTCTGAGCCAGATTTTCTCTTTGCACAACCACAGGTCACTTTGGATCTTCAGTCGCATCATACTTCCTGTTTTTGAGGTGGATGTATGGTTTAAATCTGGTCCTTTTTGGGTTCATGTTTGGCCTGGTGGTGATCCCTGAGGTGGGACTTTCTCCTCACAGTCCTTGTTAGCAAGTGTGAGTTTCACTATAAATCCTCTCAGCTCTCTTGTGTTTTCTTTTGCGTTTAGGTTCTTATGGGTCTACCATATGGTTCAATTCCCAGGAAAACTGTCCCCAGAGATGAACAGGACACAGCTATGGACTTCTCTGTCCTCTTTGACTTTGGGGTGAGCATATTTGCTCCATTCCTACATATCTAAGGCAAAACAAGTTGCTGAGCTAACAAAAGAAAGAAAAAACTGCCTTCCAACTTTGAAATTTGATTAACAAATTACTTCTAAAGTCTTATAGAAGACCTACCAGTCATCAGACCTACAAACTGGTAGGTTTGTAGGTCTTCTATAAGCATCAGGTCCTGATGAGGAAGGCTGGTTTTACCCCTGTGGAGATTATTGTATTAAGAAGGATTCTTCATAAAATGAGGAACACTATGATTTTAGTTTAAACATCCTCATCATGAGACTGTAATACAAAAATAGTGCCTTCAGTAAGGGGCTTCAAAGAGCCACTGTAACATGGGCCGCTACAGGAGATCCTTCCTGCGCCTACAACAGCTCTTTGAAGGAAGCTGTATCAAGTGCAAACTGATCACACAGGAGTAATCACACTAACAGTGATTCAAAAGTATTTCTATTGGTGGTTGAGCCTAATTTCTGTTTTTATCTCCTTGTGCAATAGAATTGTGTATTTTTGCTTTTGAGTTTATGTTCGTGTCTTCAACAGGGTTACTGCAAATATTCCGTTTTATTCTACGGATTCTACAACAACGAACGAAGCATCGGGCTTCTGCAGTTCAAACTCCCTCTGTCGTACCTCCTCACGAGTGTCGGCATTTTCGGATACAGCTTGTTGGTTGTCATCAGAACGTATGCAAAAGATCAACATGCAGGACTACCATTGTTAGGAGTGCAGATGAAGGGGATGGCTTACGGCTGCTATTTTCTCAGGATGGCTCGTAACGCGAACGAAGGAGGAGACGGGGGAGATGAGGGAGAATTCATCTTCAGCTGGAAAATGTTCACCAGCTGGGACTATCTGATAGGAAACCCTGAGACTGCGGACAACAAGTACGCCTCCATTACTACCAGCTTCAAGGTTAGCAGCTGTGTCTGTTTATGTGCTTAGGTCTGTATAATTTTCAGAATGATATCTTCATATTAAGCGTTGGAACATGAAAAATCATCAAGACCTTAAATTTGGATTACCAAATTAAGAGATTTCAACATGCCAAAGTGTCGAGATGTGTAGTTCAACATGATGTTTTAGGTAGGAGACAGGTTACTGTATATTTGACGCCACTTATCTGTTTTGTAGGAATCTATTGTAGACGAACAGGAGAACCAGAAAGATGAGAACATCCACCTCCGACGTTTCCTCAGGATTTTTGCAAACCTCCTAATCCTCTGCAGCCTTGGTGGCAGCGGGTATCTCATCTACTATGTGGTGAAACGGTCTCAAGATTTTGCTAAGATGGACCCCAAAACACTCACATGGTTTGAAAACAATGAGGCAAGTCTGTTCCAAAGATGGAACGCGAGAGTAGCAAAGGAGATCAGTAATTAACCTCTCTCCTCCGGTGTATCAGGTGGAGTTTGTGATGTCACTGCTGGGGCTTGTGTGTCCTCCTCTATTTGAAACCATTGCAGAGTTGGAGGACTACCATCCTCGTATTGCACTGAAATGGCAACTGGGACGCATCTTCGCCCTCTTCCTTGGAAATCTTTACACGTTTCTCTTTGCTCTCTTTGATGAGGTTAATGAAAAGGTATGTCATACAAAAGACACCAGAATTCATATAGAATGATTTTTCCACTAATCATTATAAATTCACTACAACAGAAAAATAAAACACTTCTGCAATGTGTGCAAATATTTTCAAACTAGATTTTTAGATGCAGTTTTTCTGTATTTAACTGAAATACTTAGTAATTTGGCGTGGATAGTATGTTCAGCTTGATGTGGAGTTCTAGTTTTTCATCACAACTTTGTGTTGGTATATTACATACAATCCCCCCAAAAATACATGGACACACATTACAGCGTTTCTTTAGCTATACAGTGGTGCCACTCTGACCTTTGACATGGTGTCTTTAAAGAATTACATATGTGTCACATTAAATAAGCAAAATGCTACAGTACATATTGAAAAATGAAATTGGGAGGACAGTTTTAAATGTAGAATAGCAACTTTCTAACCAGTATAATTAGTGTTAGCATTTTCCCATTAACAAAAATTAAACCTTTAAAACATCAGTTTTGTTTACATAATGCTATCACACACATGAAGTTTGTTTTAGAAATCACATTAAGCTTGCAAAAGAAAAAAAAAAGTTTAGCAAGCCATTTAATTCATTACACCACATGAATTTGCACTGTGTGAACTAAGCTACTAAAAATTGTTTGTTTTGGTTGCATTTTTAGCTGGAAACTGAAAAATCCATCAAGAACGCCACTGAATGGACTTTACATCAATACTACGCCAACTACAGCTCGTTCTACAACACCACAAATGTGCCTCCTCCGACTGTGGCCCCCGCTGATGTCATCAGGGGCCCCTGCTGGGAGACTGGAGTTGGAAGAGTCAGCACTGATGTTATGCATTGTTCAATATTGATTTGAAGGCACGGACAAATGCCCGTGCTTTCTCATAAGTATGACTTACTGTGGATCTGATAATATTTGTTACTCTATGCTTTTGCCTTTTTTTCTTCTGCAGGAATTTGTGAAGCTAATTGTCTCAGATGTGCAGGTTACCTTTTTGACTATTCTGGTCGGTGACTTTCTACGTGCTTTCATTGTCCGCTTTCTCAATTACTGCTGGTGCTGGGACCTGGAGGCCGGATTTGTGAGTATTCATATGTGTCGCTACGTCAACATGCCTTTTCATTTTAGCTTGTTTAGCTAACCAAAAAGGAAGTTTGTTTACATTTGTTCCTGCGTACTCATCTCCATTTGCATTCTTTTCATGCAGGAGTCAGTACAACTTTCCTCAGTTAAATAGTTGTGATTGTAAAACACAGTAAACATGGCAAAGTTTGCATTAGCTTAAAGTGAACCTGATCTACAAAGTGAGGTCTGGCAAGACAGGCGATCCTAAGCTTTAGGGGTAACATGAGATTGAAATGAGATCTTAATTACAGAGGGGGAGATGAATGGAGGGAGACAGAGACCATGTAACAAAGGAGCAGCAAATACAAAGTGTATTGACCTGCTGTTTTTTAATTTAGGTCGATGTATTAATCTTGCTGTTGTGTTCATTCTAGCCTTCATATGGAGAGTTTGACATCAGCGGAAATGTCCTAGGGCTTGTATTTAATCAAGGAATGATATGGTAAATTCAATTAATCAATATATTAGGATGAGATCAATTTGTTTATATTTGGGAGTGCATACTTCCTTGGACTTCCTTGCTGTTTATACTGTTGCCTGTCAAAAACCCCACAATGTTAAATATTTATTCTGAACTTGCCTTATTTAAATTAATAATTAGTTTGGTGTAAGCTGATAAACTCTTATTAAAATAGTGTGTCTACATTTGCTGTCATCCACAGGATGGGCGCATTTTATGCTCCTGGTCTAGTGGGCATGAACGTCCTGCGCCTCTTGACCTCTATGTATTTTCAGTCCTGGGCAGTGATGGCTTGCAACGTTCCTCATGAGCGAGTCTTCAAAGCCTCACGGTCCAACAACTTCTACATGGGCCTGTTGCTGCTGGTGCTGTTTCTTAGTCTGCTTCCTGTTGTGTACTCCATGATGACTCTGTCGCCATCCTTTGACTGTGGACCTTTCAGGTAAGTAGATGTGTAGGGCAGTGGATAGAAATTAAATACAAGTTACATCTGTGATTATAGTTTTGCGAGTTACTAGCAGTCTGTTAAGGAAACAGTTTCGGTTATTTGCACTTTCCTGACAGTTTATTAGATACCCCTGTTTGATTTTTCACTCAAATAGTGAATCAGCCAACACCTAGCTAAAGTTTAAAAAGAGCGTCAAAAAGAAGGGAAAATGTGATTTAAGTAAGAAGCAGTTCCTTGTTCTACGCTTTGCCACGCTTCAGCCTTTGGGAGCAGCAAATCTGAATTTTGAGTAAATCAGGAAGCAATGATAGTAATTTACAGTAATCCTAAACTTTCCCACTTAGGTAATATTTTTTATTTTTTTGCTCACTTAACTGAGACATTGATCTAAAGAGCAGTTAAACCATTGTACCCTATTTCATGTCTTTCTCCAGTGGCCAAGAGAAGATGTATGATGTGGTAATAGACACTATAAAGGGTATGCCAGCTTTTATTGGGAACATTTTTACATATGTCAGCAACCCTGGGCTCATCATGCCTGCAATCCTTCTTATGATGTAAGTAAACTTTGAATACAAATGGAATGCTGTTTTCTGTCTCTCTAATACATATAATTTGGGATACTTTAATTTTGCACATATGATCTGACACTGATGAACTGGAAAAATACAGGCTTAGGGAAAACAATACAATTTGAAAAATTACCTCTGTGCCTATTTTTGTGATCACAGTGTAAATTATCTATAACTTTAGGCTAGCATGTTATTTGCAACAATCTTTAGCTTAAAAACTTTTACTGCTTCACAGACTGGCCATCTACTATTTGAACACAGTGTCAAAAGCATATCAACAAGCAAATACTGACCTGAAAAAGAAGATGCAGATGGTGAGTATTAGTGGGCTCTTGTTTACTTTTTTCCTAACGTGTTTTGTCCTGCCATCAGCATTGTTGTCTGCTAAACTGGTTAAAATTTCAGGCTCGAGATGATGAGAAGAATCGCAGGAACAACAAGGACAGCACCAATCAAATGATGAAAGACTTGGAAGACCTACTGCCGAACAAATCTCTTGCGCCGACTCCTGTTGAGGAGGAGAAACCGCTTGGTACACTGAACTTTTTAATGTGCATACGTATTGCATATATTCGGATGTATTTACCTTGTTCTTGTATTATTTGTCTTTCCAGATATTGTAATTGATAAGACTAGAACAACTAGAACAAAGCCAGGCACGGCAGGGAAAGGAGTATTAGTGCAAAAGGAGGATTCACTGGCTGCCCAGAACCCCAGGCGCCCCGTGACCCGGGCCCCAGGGCCAAGAGGGGGCCCCCCTGGAAACATGAGGTCACCTCAGCCTGAGCCTGGAAGAGGCAGAGGACAGGGTGCGGCTCAAAGAAGATGAACAACAAAAGAAAATTTAAATGGCTCACCACAAATAACAACCAATGGTAACATCACTTTCACGGTCACCAGAGGGAACTGTTGTGTTATTTGAGTGATATACTTTTTTATTAAATACAAACTTTTGTACATTTGTAAATTGTAGAAGTATTGGTTTAACGTATGCAATAAAAATAAAATATAACAATTCATCATACTGACTTAGATATTGTTAGTGGGCTGTTACTACCAGGTAGATTTCAAAAATGCAATGGAAACATGATCTGCTGAATTATACCAAAGCAATGAATGAAAGAAATGATAGAAAAATAAATGCAAAAAGTGGATGCATTCTGCCCTCCTCGTCAACTTAATGTTGTTATCGTTTGTCTAGTTCTTGATAAACGTGTTACTATCTGCTGTATTTTGTCCTGTTTCTTATCCCTGTTTCTGATCTGTTTCACCATTTGGTTTGCTTTGTCACTTGTCATTGTCCCAAATGTCTTCGGTTACTCTTATCTTGTTTCCTGCTCATCAGTAACCTGCTTTCACCTGATGAGTCTTGTTAGCATACATGACTCTCAAAAGTTTATACACATCTCTGTTAAAATCCCAAGTTACTGTGATAAAAAAAAATTAAGGCTGCGATAAATTATTTCAAAGTTTTTCCACATTTAATGTAGCGATTATTTTACAATTCAACAGAAAAACAAACACATGCTGCAATACCTTGGTTATATAACTCTGCAATATTAAATTAATATTTGGCTGAAGCACCACTTTATTGAATCTCAGCATCTAGTTTTGTTTGGTACACATCTAAAATCACTTAGTGAATATTAGCATAAAATAAAACTCAGTTGCTCTATAAGACTATTGTAATATTTGCTCAACTGTACGTCTTTAGACAAAACCATAAAGGATCTCAAGAAAAACTTAATTTTTCTCCAAAGATTTATTAAAAACACAACACAGAAACTGTAGCAGAAGATTCCCAAGATGTGAACAGGCTAAATGGAGTGGGTTATTGTTAGCCAACATAGTGTAAGCCAACACAGTACATGTATCATGTTAGCTAATATTGGAATTTTAGACAATTTTACCAACAACACGAAAGGAGCTGCAGGACTTTTTACAAGTATTAATTGTTCTAGATGTGACAATGATCTTCTGTATTCTCCATATCTTTGGATTGTGGAGTTTGAGTGAAGCTTTTTACTCCAAATGAAATCAGAGATTTTGTCCTGTGTTGTTCTGCACAAGTGATCCTATTGTCATTCAACTTGGAGGACATATTGAGGTACAATCAGTTTAAAACTGAAACTGAGAAAATTTCATTTACCGTAATGTACTCAGCAATGATCTCTGGATATTTTCTTCATATCTTTCTCTCCAGTTGACTCAGATTTCCAGTAGTTTTCAGTTGTTCCTTATTATTATTTACTGTCAAAATAATTTACCATAAAAATTAGGAACTAAAACATGGAAGTCAGCTGTTTCCTTTGCAAATGTTCCTCTTAAGCCTAAATCGCACTCCATGTGTGTCCATCTACTTGCAGAAACAGTGCCAGAGGAAGTGCTGGCATCAGCAGAAGGTTAACACCACAGGGTCAAAGGTTACAGTTGGCACCAGAGAATTAGGCCGGCTCTGAACAGTAGAGTGGCACCAGTTTGTACGGAGATGAGGGAAGGCCGGGACAAACGTACCACCAGAACTGAGCCTGCATCATATTTGCTTAAAAAAAACCCTGAAAGCTAACATGGTAATAGAAATATTTTGTAGAAAGAGTTGCACGTATAACCACAGAGATAAATAATATACAGTATAAATATTTTGGTTGACCCAAAAGATTTATACTGGTCAGAAACTGGTCAGTACTTTCTGAGCAGCACGTTAAGAAAACCACAATAAAGCCACTGTCACTGCAGGCAAAATAAAAGTTATACCTCTGTCCAATGTGCCTTGAAAAAGTAAACATAGCCTTTGAACTGTTTTTCACAGTTATTTATGTTACAAGTTTGAACTTTAATCTGTTTAATTGTAATTTTATGTTATAGGGCGGTGTTTAAGCAGTGCATAATTGCTAAGTGGAGTGTAAAGGACAACTGGTTTCATTAATACTTAATAGAGCTATCCTTCTCTTCTGTTACAGCTGCAAGGCTTCTAGAGTCTTTTTCGCGTTTGTACATTTACTGACTGAAATTTGTGCCAATTCTTCGTCTCAGGACAGCTGAAGTTCAGTCAGATCGGATAAGAGAGTGCGCTTCTTGTCAAAGAAAAAATAGTCAAGTAGATTCACAGAACTAACAGATTTTTGAAGCAGATAAAAGAAAACATAAAGCTAAAAAATGCACACAAACTACAAGAGTAGCTCAAATGGGAAAAGAGTTAACATATACTAAAATATTCACAATTTCTGTCAAGATTTGTATCTTTTCATCTGACATCACACTGCTTCGTCATGGCATTCATATGCTTGAACTTTTTTCACATTATGCTTAGTTACAACAACAAGTTTCAGTGTACTAGGTTATTAGATTTTTCGCTTGAATTTAGAGCTGGTCCTTGAGGCATTCTAACACATTAATATACTTTAATCTAAACCATCACAGGTAATGCTGCCTGTATGTTTAGGACTGTCCTGTTTTTAGGTGAATCCCTCCCACATCCGTTTGACGACTCGCCCTGTATCCCTGCAGTGAGCATGTCTGTCAGAGCTGGGGATGGGACCAGGAGAGCATGATGGAGCAGCAGGTCAAAGGAGTTATCGCTGGAGCTTACAGTGTTGGGCGTCCTGCAGTTGAGCTTGAGCTAAAGTGACAGTTAGCTCAAGCTAAGAAAGAAGATAGAGGGGGGTGAATGGTGAGAGAACAAGACTAGGACAAAATGTAAAATAAGTCATAGAGGCAAACAAAACTAGGAGGAAATGTGAGTATGTTTCAGAAATGACAAAATGTACAAATATAAAGAGGAAATAAAGAAAGAAATATAAGCACTGTAATCAGATGTAGCAGTCTTCATTTGAAATGCTAATATGCAATTAAAAGATTTTATCAGAGGGCATTGCAGGTTCATTGTCAAAAGAAATTAGTGTCAACAATCCACAGTATAATTACACTATTCATACACTTTCCTTTAAATTACAACCACAAACATCAGCATATTTTGTTTTAATTGTATGTCACATAGTACAAAGTAGTGGTTAATACTAATGTGGAAAGAAAATAATAGAATTGTTTTAATGAAAAAATCAAAAACTTAATTATTTTTGATTATTTAGAGCTGCATTTACAACTCCAACTCTTGCCTCTACCAAATTCTCTCACTACAGCTGTCCTTTATTCCCCAAAATAGCTCAAGCTCAGTCAGATTTGACTGGGAGCATTTTTAGGTCTGGACTTTAGTCTGATTGATAGTCCTAAAACAAAAACCTTTCCTTCATACATCAGGCTCTATATGCTCAGGGTAGTTATTCTAATATAAAGTTTACCAAGACCCCAGTTGTAAGCAATTTGTCAGCCTCTGACAGACTTTCTTTCAAAGACACCAGCTTCCCTGTGGATGAAAATGCTTAGTTTTGATCCCATCTGACCAAAAAAAAAAAAAAAAAGAAAAAAAAAAAGCTGTGAACAGTTTTCCCACAGCATTATGCTGCCTGCCACTACTTGGATCACTGTATAGAGAGTATGCTCGGGACCGATTTAGTTTTTCAGACGATGGATTGAACAGAGCTCTGGTAGATGTAAAATGACAAACAGCACCATCTTGTGGCAAATTGCACAAATTACAATTCGCAAACGACATTTTCCAGGTAATGGTCTCGTGTTCAACGTTTTAAAAGGTTTAAATAATTCAGACATGTGACCTTATTAACATAAGAACAGATACGTTTCTTCCCAATAATGTTCACAAAAATATGAAGTGCGACGGGAGAAAGAACAACCGCGGAACTCGCCAAAAATGTGTAAGTTTATTAAAATGCATACATTCATTCTGGATAAAGGATACAAACATAAATGTTTCGCTAATCTTACCCTTTATTTATGTATCTTGAACAGCAGCTCATGTATGCAGGCTAACCTTTTTAGACGAAGCAGCTTGTCTACAGACGGGGAGGTCCCTGTACAATTTATGAAACCCTCCCCTAGAAACATCATCAATCTACAAACTTCTTTCTGGTCTGCATTGGGTCTCTCGTCTCTCAGCCGCTTAGTTTTTACACATAAAAGCCGCAGAGGATCACAGTGTGGTGAGTTTTCCTCACTATATTTCTCAAGCTATTTCCCATCAAGTGCAGATGTTTCATAATGATGTTTTGTTTGTTTGTCCGTTTGTGAAATCACGCAGAAACTGTCTGGATGAGTTTTATATATCCATGCTTAGAGGTGGATCATAGGAACAGGAAAAGCACTTTAAACTTTGGTGTGGATTTGATCCAATTTATTGCAGTCTGTTAAACAGGAAGGCTTGCAGGAGTTCTGATTTGGATGACTTTTTCCTGCATTTTCTTCTGTCTTTCACTCTTTTTTTAAACTTTGGAACATAACTTGATTTTTCTTTTCAGACATTGTTTTCACTTTCTTCTCTCTACTTAGCATGTTCCTGATTTGACAACATGGGGCTGATCCTGTCAGGATATCTGCCAGCCAAAGAGAACTCTAGTGCACCTCTCTCCAGTGTCACTCTTGCTCTGTGTCTTTTTACCCTCATACTGATGATGGCCATCAGGGTAAAACAGAGCCACAGATTTTTCTTCTCCTACCACCATGACTCCCACTTTGACAACACAAAGTTCCCTAGTGCTCCAGGCCCCAAACCTTGGCCCCTTGTGGGCAATTTGCTCCAGGTGGGGGACCAGATGCATCTCTCATTAACTCGCCTGGGTCTGCAGTACGGTGATGTTTTTAAGGTACGGTGAGTTTGGATTCTAATTTATTATGACATTATTTACACTCATCATATCCATGAATTCTAAAAATAATTTGAGCCTTTTGTGATATATTTCGATAATTCTTATTCCAGATTGAACCGACAATACAACGTCAAAGAATCGGGTGTGCATGTTGGATTTGTTAGTTCTGTTGTAATTCAGAGTGGCTTTGTTTTAATACTGATTGGGTTCCTTCACAACCCTGTGAGTAAATACATGTAAACTAGCACCAGGGTTAAGGAATTTGAAGGTACCATGCATCTGTACCTCTGACAGCAAAGCAGATTCATCAGCATCATGTCCCCAACACCATGCCTAACAGCTGGTAAAGTTTGCACAGGTTTGAAAGCCTCGCCTTGATTCCTGCGAACAAACTTATTGTCGCAATGGATAAACAGTTAAATTTAGGCTTGTTTGATCTTGAAACTTCCAAAGCATGAGTTTGTATTTCACTTTTTGAAGGTATTGATTGTGGAGTAGACGGTTCTTTAGCGGCTTGAAATCTGTTGATTTGAACAGTGACACTGACGTGGTTTATGATGGGCTTCAAACCTGGTGGTTCATTGATTGTTCTTGAACATTCTAACAAATTTCCTTCCATCTGAGGGCTAAACTTTGATCAGATGGCTTAAACTCTCAAATCAAGCATTTAGAATGACTGAGAAACTATTGTAAAATTTAAGGACTTTCATCATAATCCAGATCGTTGACATTTTTTCTTTTTAAATTAACTGACATTATTTGTTCTACATTCATTCCATAAAATTCACCTTTAAAAGTCCCAAATGAATTCAGTATTCATGCACATGATGCATGTATATGAACTTCTGACTGGCGTTGTGTGTGTTTTTCAGTGTAAGTAACTTACGTACAATTTTCATGTATCTGTACTTTACTGAAGTAGATTTTATCTTGGATACTTTCGACTTTTACTCCACTGCATTTTACAGTAAGTATCTGTACTTTCTACTTCACTACATTTCTACAAAACCGTCGCGTTACTCGTTACATCCAAGTCGCATTGCTCTTTTTTTACCCATTAAAATGTGAAGTTCAGGGACTTAACGTGGGGCTGTAAAATCCAAGCAATAACGTGACTTACTAATTACGTGTGTCTCTCGTTACCCATCGCCTCCCGGTTTCACTCGCAAGCGGAGCTCCAAGACATGCGCAGTGGTTTCCTCTGAGCGGGAGAAGATGTCTGTCTAATCGTCAGTAATAGAGTACCGCTACATGAATCATAAGATTTGGCGACATGCAAATTCAGCAGCGCTTCGCTTTCACAGACGGTGGGGACTATGTCCAACTTTTATCAAACTTTTAGCAAAGCTAGCTGTACAGAGACAGATGTGTTGCATGGAAAAAGTTGTCACTCATCATTGTGCTGAATTGTTGACTGACGTGTCGCATATGTGGGACAACGCTGTGACGAAAAGTCTGCAATATATATTCCTGAACGATCCGATTCTTCTGAACGGCTCTTACATTGCAGTAGTTATTATTATTTTATTTAACATATATAGAAATGTATTTAATTGGCGAATAAATAAAACAAGAATCTAAGAGCAGGCAGAGCATGCTCATTGCTCTTTAATTGTTTTTGTCACCTGTCATGGTGGCAGATGTTTCAGCTGGAGAGGGTGAGAAGAACCACAATGCGCTCCTTCGGCTTGGTTACCTCTTGCTTATTGCGCCTTGGACAGTGATCATAGTTGAGTGTTGTTTACCATTAGGGCATTGTCTTAATTGCTATGTGTAATGGTGCAGATGGTTGTGGTTTCTGACATAGGCAAACCAGGTCAGAAACGCCCAGGGCGCTATCTTTTTAGGGATGGCATGAGACCACCGGGGTTTGTAGCACAGAGATGGAAGCAAAGCGGAATGAAGAAGAGTTTGAATTGATGATATTGGTTGAACTTATTTCAGCTCTAAGTATTTAATATCTATGTGTTTTTATGGGAATGTGGATCTTTAAGATCAATTTGAAAAGCAATTTTGATCATATTTCACATTTTATTGTGTCATGTAGCGCGGAGCGCTGGTCTTGGGTTAGGTAGTCTTGACTACGTCCTTGGTTGCATGTAAATCTAGATTTAAATTGTGTCACAGAGAGTAAACACAATAAAAAAATGCTTTATCTATGGCATTTTTCATTAAAATGGCACATTTCTGACGTGTTAAAATTAAATATGATAGGTACATGTAATGACATTGTATTAGCGATTAGGTATTACATTCAGCAGGTACTTTTACTTTTAATACTTAAGAATTTTTAGAAGCCAGCACTTTCTTATTTTTTTCTGAAGTACAAATGTTAATGTGGTACTTTCACTTTTACTAGAGTACATTTTTGTCTGTTTATTTGTACTTTTACTTAACCCTCCTATTATGTTCGTTTCTGAGGTACAGCAAAATTGTTCATGGGTCAATTTGACCCAGGGAGTGTTTAATCATACAATAGTGTCAGAAACCAAAGAATTCCTCCAAAACATTTTTGTATCTGATTAGTAACTCCAATACTAACCATTTCAATTAATATTTGTGCAATGATGTTTTATTATTTCTCAAAACTTAAGGATCAATGACGATAACCTACTCATTTACTCATTTGGACATAAAAAATGGAATTTACATTTTTAATGACCACTGAAAAAAACCTAAAAATAAAAAACTATAATTTCCTTGAAATTGATCTTTGGTAAATTTTTTTATATTACACTTTTTTTTTTTCAATGGGTGATCTTTAACTTGAGACACACAAACTGTTCTGGGTCAAATGGACCCAGAACAGATTAAAATCATTTAGTCATGCAGAGAGTATTTATGTTTTCCTCCACTTCTGCTGAGTGTCCACTCAGTGTGGGTGGAGTTTGTCCACAGGAACAGAAAAGATTCCTGTCAAAAGTTGTGTGAACACCTGCTTTCTCGCAGTTTCCTAGTGAAGTAAAGAGAATAGTGAGAAAGTGGGCTTGTGGGCGTGCACATGCGCATGTAGGGGTGTGGTGGGGTGTGTTTGTGTGTGTGCATGTGTTGTGTTTGTGTGTGTGTGGTGAAATATGGTTCATAGCTGCAAGGAAACATATAGAATTGGACATTTTTTAATCTTCTTTTGCACTTTAACCTGACTACCGGGTCAAATTGACCCAAACAGTATCTATGTAAAAAGTAGACCTAGCGGTTGGTACAAATGTGTAAAATGAATAAATTTTTAATTTATTTGTAGCGTGCACCTATTAAGACAAATAGAAAAAGTTTCATGCAAAAAAAAATACTTCCAACTATTTAAAAAAATATTTTAAACTTTAAAACGGGTCAATTTGACCCGCAACATAACAGGAGGGTTAAGTACATTGTTTGAGTACTTTCTCCACCACTGGTGTCTTTGCCTCAGATGCGTTTCGGCTCTTTGCCAGTGGTCATCCTTAGTGGGTACTCCACCATCAGGCAGGCACTGGTCCGTCAGGGAGAAGATTTTGCTGGACGACCTGAACTTTTCACTTTCTCCGCCGTGGCTGATGGGACCAGCATGACCTTCAGTGAAAAGTATGGACCTGCGTGGCTGCTCCATAAGAAGCTGTGCAAAAATGCCCTAAGGTCCTTCTCCCAAGCCGAGCCGAGGGGATCAGGGGCCACTTGCCTCCTGGAGGAGCAGATGTGCACTGAGGCTGCTGAGATGGTGACGGTGATTCGGGAAGAAGCTGCAAAGAACCACAAGACGATGGGTATAGATCCCACAATATCCTTAGTGACCTCAGTGGCAAATGTGGTGTGTGCCCTGTGTTTTGGGAGAAGGTACGACCACAATGACAAGGAGTTTCTCACCATTGTGAACATCAACAACGAGGTACTGAAACTTTTCGCAGCAGGGAATTTGGCTGACTTCTTCCCAGTGTTTCGTTACTTTCCCAGTCCGTCTTTGAGAAAAATGGTCCAGTGCATTCACAGGATGAATGGATTTATGAAGCGAAGAATTGAGGAACACATCAACACCTTTGATAAGGTAAAGAAGCCTGCTAACTACATTAAAACAAGAAATTTATTGTAAAAGAATGAAAAGGGGAAAAGAGTTCACATCTGCTAAAATATTCACAAATTCTGATTAGATTGGTGTCTTGAGGTTTATGCACTTTACAGTCCCATCTTTACTTCATCTTGTTTACAAGCAATATGTACTGTATGCAGTCCTGCGCACGTCTAGGCATTGCATGTGTGTATGTCTTGTTTCCTTTAGATTATGCCACTTATTTGCATCCCAATCTTTTAATCTGCCATTGCACACATACGGCACCGGCCACTGTAGCCAAAAAATAACAAACAAGTCCCCTGGGATGAACTATTGTTCTTGTGCAGAGTGCCTAAAATGTTCGCACACACTCTAATTAGGAATTACCAACCTAGTGGAAGACACGCGTCCCACTATGACTGATTACCATTTTGTCCCTAATTAATTCGTTCAAAATTCAGTCCTAATTTTCTACATAATCACAAGATTGATTCCCCCCACCCCTTGTTATAATAATGACGACAATCTCAGGAGGTCATGCCATGAAAGTTTCTGTCATGTTTTGTACGTGTGGTTGCAGAACTGCATCCGGGACATCACAGATGCTCTGATCGCACTTTGTGAAGAAAGGGAAGAGAACAGGGACACATCTCTACTTTCTAACTCTCAGATCATCCACACCGTCATAGACATCTTCGGTGCAGGTTAGATGAACCAGCATAGCGACGCCAATGGCATTACTGCATAAAAAGACGCCCTCGTTTTTATGCAGCTGTGCATTTTGTGCTCTCCAAAAGGTTTTGACACCATCATTGCTGGATTACAGTGGAGCCTCTTGTACCTCATCAAGTTTCCAGACATCCAAGACAAAGTACAGCAGGAGATAGGTATTGTTTTATGTCTTGATAGGACAAATATCGAGATCTAAATGACTGAGGTGTGTTTGTGATGAAAACTGAAACCCTAACTGCCTTGGTCAGTGTGACCGCAGCCTATGAAAACAGAAAGAATGTACGGAATGCT
Organism: Xiphophorus couchianus; assembly: GCF_001444195.1. Lineage (NCBI taxonomy): Eukaryota > Metazoa > Chordata > Actinopteri > Cyprinodontiformes > Poeciliidae > Xiphophorus > Xiphophorus couchianus. The sequence goes on from NC_040239.1 coordinate 23,262,803, forward strand.
AATAGCGTGAGCCTGTCTGTTCTCATGAATGAGTCAGGGTTTTACTGTCCAAAAATAGCAGGTTGCTCATTAATGAATCCAAGTAGCACATCACTAATGAGCCTGAGTTTGTGTCTGTTGGTTTATTACAGAGACAAAAATCAAACTGCAATAGTTCCTAATAATAGTGATCTTGAGCATTTTGATTAATATTAAATTTAGCCCCAAAGGAACATCAAACATTTACCATGCAGATGAAAATACAACATTCAGGAAAAAAAAAAGTTTTATAATGTTAATGAAAGTAGCATGATATTTGTGAACTTTGAAGAAAATCAAAGCAAAACAGGTGTAATAAAAAGTTAACTGGTCTTTGAGAAACTCAAAAGCTCAGACCAAGGTTTGCTGACGCCGGAGTTACTTTTGATGTAGACTGACTGAACCGGTGCCGAATGTCCTGAGGCACGTCACATTTTCACAGTGAGAGGAAGGGAGGGGGGATGCTAGGAGGTGACAGGGTGAATCAGAACAGTACAAGGGTTGGAGAGTTCAAGAGAGACACAAAGGCAGTTACACGCAAGGCTCTGAACGATAATAATTTACCATTGTTCCTTAACGCAACTAAAATATTGGAGGCAATGGGCTGAAAGGCTGCTCTTTGTAAGGATGGACTGCAGCTGAACTAGACACCTTATTCACAAAAACAGGATTATTTAGAATGAAAACAAGATATGAAGTGAAAACAAGTAAGTCCTTAGTCCTATAGTCTTCAGTCAACTGCAAAGTTGTCATGCCCATTAAACTTTAATAGATTTGTTGGAATTTCATGTGATGGGCCAACACAATGTTTGAAGTGGGGCTAGATTATAAACAATATCCAAATCTTTGAACATTTTAGAGAGTACTTTTCAATCTGTCATCTGAGAATGGACACAATGTGGCACCAGGACATCTCAGGTGTGATTATCTGTCGATGTAAAATCTCAGTATCTTGCACTGTGCACATCTTGCAGTAATGTAAACGTGGAGAAAAAAACACAGAAAAATTCATAGTTGAGTGAAAGCTGTAGAAGTCCAGTTCGCCACAGGCAGAGATGAAAACTAAGACTGCACATCATCCAACAAGTCATCTCCACAGACCTAGGTGTTAGCAGCACCATGCTGTGGGGATGCTTTGCTAAACCACAAACAGGGAATCTGATCAGTGTGTGTAATACTGGGTAATCCTTAAAGAAAACCTGTTAGCCTGCAAAAGACTTCAGACTGGGGCAGAGAAGGAAAAATCCCTAAACATACGGTTAAAGAAACTATAAAACTTTTTGATGAAAGTATATTCATGCGTTAGAATAACCCAATTAAATTGTATATTTAAGTCTAATTCAGTTTTTATGATGATATTTGAACATTGGTGCTCATAGCTTTGATTCAATGTACTTCAGCTATTTAAGACATGTAACAATCATATCATAGTTTTCAGATGCTCAGTGTTGGTAGACATACCCCCCAGTAGTCTAGCAGCTGTAATGATAACAAAAGCTAGCTATGCAAAGTAATTCCTCAGGTACATTAAATGAATCTCATCAATTTCATTTTTATTTGAACATTTTAGAATTTCTACAACTTTACTATCAGTTGGTCTGTTGCTTAAAATCCCAATACATAAACTAAATGATGTGTTTGTAATGTGGCCAAAAGGATCAAGGAATACTAAGACTTTAGGAAGACATTACATGTTTTCAAAAATAGTTACAATCCTATTAAATAAAAAAATAGAACAGAAAACAAAGATGGTACAATAAGATCTTAGTTTACTGTAAATATTTAGTTGGATCTGTTGTTTCTTCTTTTAAGATGAGCACATTGGCTCAGCCAGACTTCCTGGGTTTTCAGACAAGCCCAACATGCCCTTCACTGAAGCATTCATATTCGAGGTGTTTCGTCACTCTTCCTATGTTCCTTTCACCATCCCTCACTGGTAAGACTTGAGCTTTGGCTGCAGTTTATTTTGGTTTAGCATAAATATTATCGGAACCTTTCATATGTTCCTTTATTTCCAGCACCACCAGAGACACCATCCTGAATGGATATTTCATCCCAAAGGACACATGTGTCTTCATTAACCAGTACCAAGTCAATCATGAAGTGTGAGTTGTCACAAACATTGACACTGATTGATGGTTTAAACATGGTTTATACCAGATCAGGTATGTATTGTCTTTTGGGATATTTCTCATTAAGCTTTGCATCGAGGGACAAACTCAGACTCCAATCAGACTGGATGAACAGTGTTTGTGAACAATGGTTTTCAAGCCTTGGTATAGACTCAGTTACCTTTATGTCTGGACTTTGACTAGATCATTCCTACTTTAAACCGTTTTTTTTTTTTTTAGGTGATTTGGCTCATATTCCTGCTAGACGTATGCTGTTTGTGATGTTCTATTAAATAAAATTCCACTGAAAGACTGAACTTTGTGGTTGTGTGATACTGCAAAATGTAGAAAAGTTTGAATGTAATAAATAATTTTGTAAGCTGTAGAACTCTCGTTGTTTTTCATTTTGAACCAGGGATCTTTGGGGTGATCCAGAGAATTTTCGGCCACACCGCTTCCAGGACCCGTCTGGGCAATTAAACAAGGAGCTGACGGAGAAGGTTCTCATCTTTGGCCTGGGGAAGAGGCGCTGTCTTGGGGATAGATTTGCACGTTTGGAGATGTTTGTGTTTCTCACCACGCTGCTCCACGGTTTGCGGATTGAAAATGTTCCTGGACAGGAGCTGGATCTCAGCACAGACTATGGTCTGACCATGAAACCACGTCCGTACAGGATTACCGTCTCCCCCAGATTTTAGACACTTTGGACATCACAAGTCCACAGAGACGGTGGATCTGTCAATACCGTTCACAGACTGGAGTTTCTTTTTAGTTTAAAAAACCTAAAAAGGAGCAGTTTCTCTATTAAACACACCATTTGTTTAGATGTTCAGGTCAAGCAAACTGCATTGGTATATGTTGAAAATGTTCCAGTACTTAAAGTCCATCAAAATAAAAAAGAATAGAAGCAGTCCCTCATTAAAAGCCTTTACATGAACTTATTATTTACAGTTAAACACTGGGGGAGAGGAGGGAACCATTTTACAGAGCGGTGATTGGTGCTTCAAGCTTGAAACTGTGTTCAGCCAAGGTGCATGGATCCCCCTTCTCTTTGTCCTGCCTCAGCTTTTAAACTGCTGTAATCCTCTCACCTACGTCATGTCTCTGGCTCCTCTTCTACTTATTGTTGCTTTATGTCATACACATAAACTAGTTTATCTTCACTTATAGTTGCAATCTATTGTTTAAATATTACTGTCCTGAACCTTTTTCCAATCTATTTCTCTCTCTCTTTACCTCCCACATTCTTAAATTACTAACAGTCTCAGTCGACTATAAAGATGGCAATGAAATGTGAAATTAGGCAAGTTAGTATCAATAAACTAGACTCACAGAAGTAAGAGCCGAGCAGGGCAGAATTATCCTTAAAAGGAAAGTGTTGTACTCCAAACTGTTGAAGTTTTTCTTTCTTTTTTTCCCCCTAACCTCCTCGGAGGAGAATGCATTTCACCGGCGCATACTTCTGTCAACCAATAAATGAGCTGTTTCACGTGGATTGATGATGTTGAGTTGTATCTGTAATCACTTCCTTGTTGACAGTCACTGAAATTTGTAGCTCAATAGTTTGATTTCCATTAGTTTATGTAACAATTATAAATGTTTAGTGACTTGTAACACACTTGTGCATTTTATAACCACTGCATTCATCTGGGTTCGCTTGTTCTAACTGTGACTGTATGAATTTTACTTTTTAAGAGTTAGCAGAGCACTAATAAACACATCACATGTGATAGGCAGGGTTGATAACTAAAATCATGTTTAAAAATATTTCAGAAATAAAGAAAATGCACTTTTCTCATAATCTGTGACTCATTTGTCTTAATTAAATAACAGTATGGGGCAGTAAAGCTGGTCTAGCTAATGATAAGATGAGTGCAGCTGAACACAGGGAAATCCTGGAAGAAAAAGTTGAAAAAAGTTGGAACTGGGGTAAAACACAGATGTTTGTGTGTGTAATATGACACAATTTTAAAAAGTTGGTGCTTCTGTAAGACACTGCAATTACAGAACAATCCTCCATTTTCCTTTGTTTTATTTCTGTGCAGCAGCAAAGTGGTTTAATCAGCGAAGCAAACTATGAAGACCTAAGGACCTGTTAGCCTTTTCATCAATCATGTACCCCCTCCATCTGCTCTCTGCTCTTCACTGCAGGCTTTGTCCTTCACTTTGCTCTAGCCGACTCACAGTGCAATTTAAACTCATCAACAATAACAAATGAAGGCCAGCGTGTGTTGATTGGCCACTGATCCAAAGCAGCCAATAAAAAGGAGCACGCAATGTTAGAAAAAGTGCGATACAAAAAGAACCACTTGTCGGATCTACATCATAGATTAGGAGAGCGTGACATTTAAGACTGGGCCCAGCTACAGGTAAAAAAAAAGAAGAAAACTACTAAAATGACTCCAGCAATTTATTTTGATGGTTTAGAGCTTTTGGAGTGGAACAAAAACAAAAAAGCAGCAGAAGAGCCAATCTTCTACAAATTCTATAAATAAATAATTGCAATACTTCAGAAAATAAGCGGCTTGCAAAAACATACTCCTGAATCTTTTTCATGTTCTCTGTGGACATTAATAGGTCTGTCATGATAGCAAATTTTGCTGGATGATAAATTGTCCCAGACGTTATCGCAATAAACGATAACACTGTTGTTATGAAACCATTTTCAAGTAATAATAATGCAGGAACACATTCTTCCAGATCAATAAACTTTAGATTCTAATGAACATTTAACACTGGAACTGGAATACATTTTAAATGTCCAAAATAAATAAACAAAACAGAAACAACAAATAAAATTAATCATGAAGTCTCTGTAAACAAAACTGTCTGTCACAAAAATCCCAACAGGATAAGTAAAGATATAAATAAAATCACAGTGCATGAAATTATATGACAGTTCAAAACAGCTCTATTTAATAGATTAATATCAAAGTTTATTATTTTAGACTACAGCTTTTCCAGTCCTTTTTCTTTCATATTATAAGTCAAACTAGAGTTTTCAGTCTCCACTTGTAAATTCACTGTTAAAGAAACACAACATGTGCTTTTTGCTTTCAGTTTTTTAGACATATATAATAATCCTTTGCATGTATGAATCACTAAGTCTTTGTCATCCTTTAGACAAACAGAATCTGAACTGTGGGAGCTTTATTCTATAGCTCAATGCACCAACATTCATTTTCAAACAGCTTTCAATCTCTAAAGCAAAATGTGACTTACTTGTGAACCCCCATCTTCATCCAACATTTAAACCTTTTAAACATGCCAGCGATTACAAGACTGGCCATTATAAAACACAGTGTGCAGAAACAACAGCCTATCAAACATCCACCTCTTCCACTGCCTGTCCAGATTTCAGCTTCATGATCACCTTTAAGAAACACAGAGAGGCAACCAGGATTTTAGTCATTTAAACCACTGCAGTAACATTTTGTTTTATTCTGAAACAGCAGAGCTTCATATCAAAGCAGAACAAATTGAAACTGTGCGGACCTCTTTCAGCTGGGCGATCTCTTTACTGTCCACATTTCTCTGGGCGTTGTTAGTTATGGCTTTCACTCTCGTTGCATAACTGAAAAGGTCCATCAAGTTCAATACATAGATTTCTACCAGCACAATAAATAAACTACTGTCTCTTTTGTGTCTGATTCTTACACGAGAGATGTGAGAGTTTCGTCCAGATTGTATTCTGATGGGGAAATGTTGACAATCATGAGGGTTTTGGCATTTCCTCCCAAAGAGTCCTGCATAACCTGGAAAGGATGGGGAAAAGACTTGTGCTGCTTTGCATGACAGAATTTACAATCCAGGACCACATTTGGTTTTCATCAGCTCTTTTGATTACTGCATGTTCTTTGGATAAATCTAGTTTGTGTATGGGTTTTTACACCAGCACCTGTGTGAGCTTGCTGTTCCTGTATGGTACATGTGGCAGCTCCGCAGACAATGCTGAGATCACATCACCCAAGGCACTCAGAGACTTGTTGATTGAGTTTGCCTCCTACAAAGTGGCATGCAGTGCATAAATGTTCAATCCCATTTAATTTGATACTCCTAAACTCTAAATTTCTAAGTCTTAAAGCAGAGTTAGGTTTTAAGTTAATATCCCAAGCCTTGAGTATCTCAAAGAGCATCATCTGAAAAAGAAGAGTTTTGCACAACTTACAAACTCACCAAAAAATATTCAAGGGGTTTGAATACTTTTCACGGTAACACAGGAGCACACCTTTAGCTGGTGGTCCTTGGCACCGGTCTTTGCTGCTCTTTCACTCCCTGCCAGATCTACAAGGCTCAGCTTTCCGGTGTTGACACTCCCATTAGTCAGATTCCTGCTCTCCACCATGATGCCAACAATCAGATGGGAGCGGGAACTCTCCACATTCATCTCTTAAAAACAGCGGCAGTACGAAAAACAACAACCAGCACTGTTAGTTCATCTTTTGTGATGCACTTTTGTACAGATAGTTTCAGATAGCGCACACCCAATCACATTCTAATAAACGTGGCCCTTCCGAAAGCCGATTCTCTGCAGCTCACCAGTTAGTTCAATAATGACGTACATAGCTACCTTTTCTCTAACTGGAGCTAAAAGGATTACTCCAAACCATTTAGCGCAGCCCTGTTTGAACTGCACAGTATGGGGCACTCACTGGTGGCGGAGATGTGTCGATTGGCGCAAGCCTGTTGGAACAGAGCATAAAGCTCCTGGGCACTGGAAGCCTCCTTTGTCTCTGCTCCTTGGGCGAACACAACCCCCTTTCTGTTCCTTTTGATCTCCACCCGCCTGGTCGGGCCATGGGGTTGTGTCTGCGCATGGACCTCACCCGCCTGGCTCACGAAGAGGTCCTGCAAACTGTCGTTGTACAGCTCCAGCATATAGGCCGAAACCTGAGGAGGGGGAAGGATGAAGAAGCACCGCAACCAGAGGCAGGAACAAACAGGAGGAAGACTGCTACCTTGAAGTCAAATTTAGAGCCGTTCTCGCGCATGATGTCAAATATGCCGTTAAAAGATCTGGGCATAATCCCAGGGTTCTTCTGATCTTTGTCCCCAACCATGGTGAAAGTTTTCCCTGAGCCTGTCTGGCCATATGCAAAAATGCAAACATTGTATCCATCGATGACTGACTGCATCAGCCTGTGGGAGGGAAATGTTGGGAATTATTGAGAAACAAAGTTTCTCACATTCTTGTGTGTTGTATTGTTTTACCTGTTTACATCTTGAAACAAATCTTCCTGAGAGGCCTCTGTACTGAACACCTTATCAAACTGAAACTCTCTGGGCCCTCGTTGGGTTTCCACAGTGACAGAGTAATCGTCTAATTTAGCCACCACAACGGCCCCACCTTGTGTAGCTTCACTTCGGTTCACTGGACGAATTCGACAAAACACCCTGATTTTACCTGATAGGGACATAAAAGCATGAAAAAAAAGTCACAAGAGTCTAGTCCTTACTGAAAAAAATTGATTGCAAGTTGGTAATGTTTGTGTACCTTTCATTTCTTCCACCATGTTATAATATTTCTTCCTCATTGCTCTTTCTGATGTGTAATTCTCAACTACCTTCTTCTTCTCTTCCTTTTCTCGCTTCAGCTTAAGAGAAAACAGTGAAAAGACTTTGGTACGGTAGAACCCAGACAATAAGATCTGAATGAAAACATTCCTGTTTTTATTCAGGAATGTTCCTGCAAACTGTTCCTGAGCAAACTGAAGATGCTCAGAAAGCATCTTCAGTTTGCTGAGCCAAGTTTTGATTCTAATGGTGAAAATAAGTTTCAGCATTCCTCCAGTCAGCAAGAACCTGCAGGGTCTAGGTTTAAAACCTACTCTGCAAATACTAGTGCTTTGGGTTCCTTTCTGCATATTATAGATTTAATTTCTAGCTTACATGTTCTGATGGGACCTAGCCCAGGTTCTACCAGGCCCTGAAGTGAAGGGTTTCTGATTTTAATGTTTTATTTTTTGAGTTTCCAGCATATGTCTTCCTGGCTGACTTGCTGTCATTCCCAATCACTTCTACTTTGCTATTATTTCTCTCACAGTTGAAAGGATTTTATTGAAAGGATCAAAATACCAAAGTCATTTTTGGAAAACAATAATCTCATAGCCCCAACTTTGACCCAACAGCAACTCCAAGAATCTCAAATTTAAATAAATAAAAAAGATATATTGTCCTTTTTATTTTTTAGAATAAATAGGTACCAGTAAACCTGAAAGGATTCAGTGGGTATAAACAATGAACAGATGGATTTTGGAAAAACTCTACTTTTATGTGGACATGGTTACAAATCTTAATGTCTTTATATTGTAATATTAATGCATAAACGAAACATGTCCGGGGTAAATCCCTATGCTGGTTCTAGTGCTAGTTCCCCACAGTCTCTTAAAACCTGCCCTGCAAGTTGTTACTCTTGTGGCTCTGAGATGTCTGAATGAACTCTTACCTGATCCTGCAGCAGGAGAAGCTGGTGGCCAATCCCCTTTACAGTCCTCTGTGCGGTTGGAAGTGTCTCTTGTCCCAGGATGTCCTCCAGCTCAGACATTTCACAATCTAAGCACGGAGTAAAAAAAAAAAATTAGTATCTTTCATAAGATTTGTGGTTGAAGAAGATTCTGTACTGAAGCAATAAGTTCAGCTTCAACTAATTTGGTGATACATGAATGTGAAACTCAAACTTGATTGCAAGCAGTGCTTTGTAATGTCATGCAGGGAATTGCCAATGAGGGTCACAGCTGTGTTTGATAGGTAAAAGTTTAACTCCCTCAATGGAAAATATTGAAAATGTTTATTATAACAGCTTGTGTGATCAGTGTTTTGATCAACACAGTTGTTGTCCTCTAGTGTTTGTGTAGCTATTTATTTACTTGCATTTTTGGGGCAATATTCAGCTGACCTTAGAGCTGAACTCACCATTCATTACAGGGCATTCCCCAGATTTGATGTAGTCTAAAGCAATTTGACACACCTCATGTTCCCTCACTGTCTCTTGCAGAAAAGACAGACTTGACTCATCTGACCTATAAAGTGAAACAAAAGTTTAAACTACAGTTTTAATATTTTTCCTCAGTAAAGGTTTGCATAGATATTTCAAGCCATGGTCATTTCTTTTGCGGACAGTTTAGATTGTCTCTAACCCCTCTTGTGTGGGAGTCTTCTCTTTATCATTGCTGTCCTGTTTAGCGGTTTGTAGATGAAGTTTGTCTCTGGCTTCAGCCAAAGCAACCCGATTGTCTTCTATCATTTGGTGCAAAAGAGCTCTCGACTCTGGCACTGCACTGCAGATTTCATGGGCCTTGAGGAAAAATGATTGTAAGGTATCAAACATCAACTTTGGAAAACATATTTGAGATAATGTGAGAAGTAGCCTGAGGGCAGTTGTTCTGCAAAGTGTGTGGCCAGCACCTTGGTTATGACGGTGGGGAGCAGGACGCTGCAGTGTGGCTGTGGGACAGGAGGGACGGGGATCCTTTCTGCTTCCAGGAGCTCAGTGATCTCCCTCTCCTTCTGGTACAGGCTCTCCTTCAGCTCCTCCAGGCGGGGGTTGGCCCCCTCCAGTGGCTGATCTGAGACACTGCATGTCTGAATACAAAAATGCACTTGCTTGTATTTAAACAATCACTAAATGTTAATATCAAACAAAAGTAACCCAGGAACACAGAGAAATTAGATTTTTCCATTTTTATCAATCAAAAAGATATGCAAAACAAAGAAAAGAAAAAAACATTCTGCCACCTCTGGTAGGAACCACTGCTACCATGGTTGTACTCTTCTTTGCAAAAAAAAAAAAGAAGAAAAAAAGAGTATCATTATATAGCCATGAGTTAGCAAAGGGGATTAACTATTTTTTTATTTTTTTTGCTGTAGAGTTAATTTGGCTTAGCTTTTTCCCATGATAACTAAAATCATCATTAAAAAACTAATTTTATATTTACAGAGGTTACATTTGCATGATGTAAAAAATTGTTTGAGTATCTGAATAAGAGTGACCAGAAAGCAAAAAGAAAATTAAAGAGACATTTAAGGAGGGAAATACTTTTGTACACCACTCTATGTTGAATGATTACCCTCACAGATTAAATGAAGCAAAAGAAAATGTCTTGGACATATAGTACTATTTTGTTATTCTGATGATCCTACCCACCTCCGTTTGTTCTTTCTTGTCTGACCCCTCCTCATCCTCTGCTGCTTCCTGTTGCGCCTGTGATGAAGATACTACCAATATTTCTTGGACTTGCCCTATTTCTTGTCTGGCCATCTGCAGCTCCTGCAGTGCTGTTCGGGGTAACACACACAGAGTAACTTTTCATCCCTTTTTCTTTGTTTTCCATGTCGCCAAATGCTGCTGGACTCACTGGAGGCCTGGTGGCAGTGCAGGGCATCCAGCCTGCTGGAGAACAGCTCCAGCATTTTGCTCTGACACAAAAGAAAAAACACAAACGTTATGTTTGACTCCCGCTCTTCTGCAATATGGCCACCAGAGTGTGCTCTGGTGTAGGAGCTGCCACATGCTCCCTAACTTTTTCTCTCTGCCATTGCAGGGTCTCTTCTTTCCATCTTCTCCTCTCAGCTCTTTGCTCCTCCAGCAGCTGCTCGTTGTGTGCAGTCAGATCCTGCAATACACATAAATGTCTTCAATTATGACCTGTGCTTTTCAGTCACCATGATCCACCATATGGTGGAACAGAAAAAATGGATTAGTAAATTGAAATGTTTGCATGTAAAGGAAAAAATGCATTTCTGAGTGACTTACTGCAACGTTCTTCTCCAGGTCGGCCTTCGTCTTCTCCACTTTGTCCTGGTAGAGGTCCAGGAATCTCCTCACAGTGTTCAGTTTGTTCTGATAGTGAGATCTGACCTTCTGTATGATCCGTTCCTGAGAACAAATGCAGAACTTCAATGAAAGTTCTGTTTAACTTCATATTCACACACTCTTAGACTTTTTTTCTTTTACTTGCGTCTCCTGAGCCGTGAACTGGAAATTCTCCTCCAGTTCCTGCACTGTTTGCAGATGTCTCTTCTTCATTGCCTTCATGTCTTCAGCAATCTGCTTGTACACAATATGCTGTAAGTTAGCCAAAATGTACAAAACTGCATTCTGTTTTGCAACATGACCTAATGGCTTAGAGGTAGCAGCATAAGGGCAACCATGTGAGAGTGAGTAAGAATAAAACACAGGATATCTGACAGTAGCTCCATTGTGCTCATACTCAACAACTGCACTCAGATGTCTTGATGTTTGCTTGACATTCAACACTCGCTGCTTTAGAAGATAAAATTACAGTTTTGGTTTTCAGTGAAATAACAGTAGATATTATGTGTATTGGAGAGATTCTACTCCTTGAATTTCTTTACATTTTGTGATGTTACAATTACAACACTCTGTATACTTATTAGAGTTTCATCTTTTAGACTAACACAAAGAAGTGCACATTTGTGAAGCATATATATATATATATATATATATATATATATATGTATTTTCTTTTCTTTTTTACAAGAGCATGACAAGTTAATTCTTGGAACCACTTATAACCTAACTCTGCTCTTAGCTTCTCTACAACTTCATCTCTTATCTTTCTCCTGTGTGTTCACTAATGTCTTTAAACAAATTTGTTCTATTATTCTATTAAGAATAACTTTAAAGGATATTAATCTGACTTTGACTTTTTAGGTTCTAAAAGTCAAAGTGCATGGCCTACCACATGCTCCCTAACTTTTTCTTTCTGCCATTGCAGGGTGTCTTCTTTCCATCTTCTCCTCTCAGCTCTTTGCTCCCCCATCAATTGTTGCAAAAACAATTTAGCATTTTTTCCCTACTTCACAATAATGTAATATTTTGTGTCGATCCATCCCATAAAAACCCATTAAAAAGTACTGCAGGTTGTTGTTGCAATGTGACAGAATGTGAATAAGATGTCTGAATACTTTGCATAAAACAGATTTCATTGTAAGTATTTTGCAGTGTGAGCTCCTCTACTTGTTTTGCACTGTTTTCCTGTGCTGCTCATTATTTTACCTGAGCGATGCAGAGCTCAGCCGACTCATAGGGGATGTAAATCTTGAGTTCCTGTGAGCGCTCAGCTTCTCTGTCATCACTGCCAACTCCCAGCTGAGATTCTGATGAGCCTGCATAAAAATAAATGCGGATGATTATTGTTTACTCTAGAGCAGGAACCCAGGTTGACAATTATTATCAAAGTAACCTGTGAAGTTAGTCTCAACTTCATACCAAATTCCACCGGCCGTCTCTCATGTCTGTGAACTGTTTCAATAAAATCGTTCTTTCCATCAAGTGATTCCCTTGGTAACTCATATTTTATATGTATTTAGGTGATTTAAAAAACAAACAAACAAACGAAAACAACTTAAATGTTAAAGAATAAACATGTGCTGCCAGAGAACTCCAAGTGAACTTGAAAAATTTGTTTGGGGTTCTTGTCTAAGATGTGCTGTTAGTAGGTCAAACAAGGCAAAAATAATCGTTTGTATCCAATTTTTCTTAACCTCTAATCCTCTGAAGAAAGAAAAGCAAATTTAAAAATAGTGGCTTAAATGTAGATGTAAATTGCTATTATTAAAAATATATCTAAAAATGCCTCCAACCAGACACTCACCCCTCATCATATTAACATCATTTATTTTGTATACAAAACCTTGTCCATCGCGTTTCCTCCTGTCTGCAACAATCCAGCGTCTAAAAGCAGCCCATCTCCTCCTCCATGGATTTTTGTGCCGATGCGTGTCTTGTACAGGAAAGTTGGAGGGTCGTTGCAAAACACACAAAGAGTTCAAGGACAAAAGAGAAAGAGAAGGCATTCACATTTAAAGCATGACATTTTACTTTACCTCAGGATAGAGTGGACATCTGGATCATATATTTTTATTAGTTTTGTTTATGTAATTATTTAGTTTTTTTTTTGTCTCAATCTTTATTTTTGAAAATAATAAAAAATGGACCTGTACTGCTCTATCAGCTTAATTCTTTCTTTCTTTTCTCTACCTTCTCTATTCTGTTTGCAGTCACTTTTTCATTGTCAGACATTCACAAAGCCAATCTTTCTGGAAAAACAAAAGCAGCCAGTCACACTTATCCTCTCTATTGGGGTGTGTTGAGACTCACTGATCATAGGGGAGCTTTATCTTTTCTTAATATAAGGTATTATAATTGGGCATGTCACGACAGGCGCATTTACTAGTGAATCTGAAATCTGAAATTTCTGTTGAAATTTCAATGGATTATTACAGTTTACATTAGAATAGAATAGAATAGAATAGAAACACCCTTACTGTCCCACAAAGGGGAAAATCAGGTGTAACAAAAGCATAAAACGCACAAAAACTGAAAAAATTATATATCCATTTGAAAACAAAAGAAGCTAAACTGTTCAAAACACAAACTAAATCTGGTGAGATGTAGGATTATTATCTCAGATTATACCACTTTTTGCTATAGAGGTGTTAATTAATCTGGCTTTTAATTCTATTGCATTTGGGTGCTGGTAACACATATTTGATGATAATGTTTTTGATAATAATGATAAAATATTTATTCTCTTTGCTGAACCTTAAAAGGCTTCTTGTCATCTGCAAGACATTTTCTGTGTCTCTGTAAATCTATCAGGTTGTTACTCCAAATATTAAGCTGTCATTTTGGCAACATAGAGACAGAACAATTTATTTTACACACAAGCTTCTTTGTTTTTCTTTTTTTTGGTTTCTTTAATACTCAGCAAAAATGTGGCAACAAAAATTTTGGAAATTCCCTCAAATGATTGGAACCTGATCTACAAATGGCTTACAATGAAGAGGTTTGGAAACTATATCCAGTCATCGCACTGATTATTTCTCAAGAATAAAAAAAATTCAGAATGCTACAAAGATAATGTAGGATGTACAACATTTTAAATAAAATACATTCCAGCCCATCAGCCTCTGGCTATAAATAAGAACAGAGGAAATATGTTCACCACCTTTGGCTTTGCCTGTGGATTTAATGCCTTGCATCAAATCTTTATCCACCTACAACGTTTTTCTATTTTGTAGTGACGTAACTACACATAAGTCTACATTGCTGAGATTTTAATGTGACGGGCCAACATAAAGTGGTGCTTAATAGTAAAGTGCAAGAAGAACTGTTGAAAAAGAAAGACTCAGTCCGTTGAGGTTGAGAAGACCTAAATATGCGGCACCAGCGTTAACTCATCCACCCTGCAGAGCGCCTCTCAGTCACATGATCAACATCAAGTGAAAGCATTCAAGAGTGTAATCATTAACTTGTTTACAGATGAGAAGAAGTAATTTGAGGTGGACTCTATTGTAATGATTGAACTGATTTATGAGACATTTATGACAATTTTATTGATCCATTGTGAGCACAAGAATGAAGACATAAATTTCAAGAACATCACATTTTATTTAAAGTATTACATACAATTTCTAGATGACATCTGACCGAATGTGTGCAGTTTTAGGGTAATTTACATCTTTTGAGATGACGCAAAAAAATCCCAACAAAACAAAACAAAAAAGAAAACACTTTTCATTTGAAATGATCAAAGTTTAAAAAATTATCTGTTTATTTTTTTAACCTTTTGCATCAGCTTATATCTAAAGCACTGAGTGATTCCAATCAAACAAAACTTTCTCCACTCTATCTGTCACATTCCCATCCCCTCTTTGTTTTCTGGTACAGGAATCTAGGCGTGTCGTCATGCTGTTACTCTCTTCTCAGAAATACCTTTCAGTGAAAAAACAGAAATCACGTCAGGACACTGAGAGAAAGGTCCTATCATGTGGAAATGCATCAGCTGCCTTAGCTTGGGAGCAGACAGAAAATGAACCCAAAGACTTAAACCAGAGCGAAGCTGAATGAGACTAAGACTGACCTGATGCGATGTTTCCGTACTGCTGAAACTGTGAGTTGGGAAATCTTGGACTTGTCCTCTGCTCCTTTAACTCAGGTACACTCCCAGGTAGGTTTTCCAAATCCTGCTCCGATACAGGGGCATGGCCTGACTGGGACGGCTCCTCCTGCTCCTCCGTCGACCTGATAGTCGTCTCCCAGGCAACTGAGACAGAGAACAACATTCAGAAGATCTAAATGAACACTGCAAGGAGGTCATGTGAATATAAATGCTTATATGTCACACCTACGCAAGGTCTTCTTGTGAAATTAAAAATAAAATCCAAAATATATTTCACTAGACGTTTTTCAGTTCCTCTTTAAATGCTTAACGTGTGAGTCTCGATCATTTTCTTAGCATTCCAGACATACTTCTCTGAGTTCAAGCCCAGATTGCAGCTGAGCGACTCCGGCACATTCAAAGAGCTTTTCTATTCACACTGGTGCAAGCTTTCCCACAGCAACTCTTAACAAAAAGATCTGTAACTCTGTTGTTGTTGTAGATCCATAAAAGATCTGAATTCCTCTGTAACTTTCTGTGTCACGTCTGATTTTAAAACACCTCCAACTTTTCTAAGGTAATTAATGTTGCCAATAATGGAAAGGAACCCATGTTAATGATGACCTGTGTTTACCTTGCAACAACACAACTGAATGGGTAATTCAAACAGGTATAGTAACTTAGACAAATTCATGCAGCCATTTTTAGATCTGTCACACAATTCAAGACTTTCTGGCAGGCGCGTTGATCATTTAGTCTGCCTCCGTTTCTTATTTCCACTCTGACCATTGCTGCACCATCAATTGCGAGACAGCAGCTGTGAAGGTGAGAAATGTTTTATCTATACTGTATCCTGAGATCAGACAAATTAGGACTACAGTCAAGTTGCAGAAATATTTTAAAATAGCTGGAGGAAGCTGCAGAGTTTATGATGTGGCAAACTAAAAAAAATAAAATAAAAAAATTCACTATAAGTTATCAAGATGTGGTTAGTTTAGATTAGTTTAGTAGTTTAGCTAAGTTTGCATAGTTTAAAATGCAGATGAAAGATATCAAGAAAAAATAATTATAACAGCGCAAGAAGAGGCAAAAACCCAGTGGGCCTATTTAAAGCCTCCGCCAAAATAATACAGAGAAAAAAAAAAAAACAACACAACGCTTTGTCTGTTGATTATAAATATTTTAAATACAATCAATACAGCATAAAAACACCTAAGAGTTTTAATGGGAATTTAAATAAAACTTGTAAAAATAAAAGTGACATTTCTTTAAGTACGTATAGCGTCAAATAATAATTAAACTCTTTTAGAGAATGACTGCCTTTCATAAAATTCAAAAAGCCATTCCAAAGTTTATCTACTCTGTACTGGAGAGAAAACTGACCTTTACTGGTTTGATAATTAGGAAGGTAAAATGTTTACCTTGTCTATTGATAAAAACGTAAGAAGGCCTTCAAACCTTCTGTTAGCTCTATGAAAATCTGCATCAGCTACAGAAACATCTAGAGCTAAATCTGACACCAAGCATGTATAAATTGTTAGAGGTGTGCTTATTTGAGGGTGCTTAGCTTTAAGTGTGACTTTCACATCTCCACACAAAGTGTGGAAACCTCCTCTTTAAACAAACAAAGAAATTCCCATTTCACCTGGTCAGGAAGTTGTGTTATGTGATGCACTTACTTTGCTTCCCAGCAGGTGCCACTGAGTGATGCCTCCCTACTTTCTTTCCCAGGAAGGTCAGGGAGTAGGATCTTCTAGAAGTCCCAGATGTGTTCATGTACATTATGTGTGTCGGTCCTCACCACTGTTCTTATGTTCTACTGATTCTCTATAGCATTTGGAGCTGGATCAGTCCAAAACTCTGCAGGGAAAAGTAAGTTAAAATCCCCGTGGAGCCGAGACAGATGAAAAAAAAAAGTTACCTAATATGCAATCAAATTGGTCCAAATATTTCTGTCCACATGATGAAATCTTGTTCAACCCTTTAAATATTAGCAGATGTCTCAAAGCCGACACAGCCAATTCACGCAGAGAGTGTAATCTGCCTCTCAGCCTCTTCCAGCTTCTGTAAGCTGCAAGCTGAAAATCTCAAATACCTCTTTATTTAACATTTTTAGAAAGAAATAAATTGTCTACAGTTCTCAGCAGGAACAGGAATGGATCCATTTCTACCTGCATGGCACCTGAAACACCATCCCCAAAAGAAGCTATTTTCCATAACATACCACATACAGCATAAAAACACAAATCAGTGTTTTGTTTTTTTCTTCCAATCCTAAGCAGTAGTGAGCTGGAAAATTAGATTAAAATGAGTTTAGATAAGTACCTGGTTGTGAGTCCTGAGCTCCCTGTCGGTGTGACTCAGGTCAGTTTGGGTGCTGCTACGCTACAGGAGGACAAAGCCAAGGTAATCCCGATGCCTCGGGGGAACCAAACTCTCGACAGGGTTTAAATATTAAACTGCAGAGGTAGAGTTTCACCAGCTCCTGGCTTCTCAGCAGCAGAGCACATTGGTAAAAAGATGCCCCCAAAGAGTCCTCAGGTTCCTTCTGTATTAGATCCAGATTGCAACTGGACTCTTTGTTGCCACTCGGAGATGTTTAGTTTTTACCCCCTCGCTTACTCGAGCAGGGGTTGTTTTATTTTAATTCGTTTTGGCGGAAATGGCACACATTTCTCTGTCATCAGGGTCAAATCTGGCTAATTATCTTTCTTGCGATAAAAAGGAGTTGAATGGAGTGTATTTTTTTCACAGTCCATATTCTTCCTGGAGATGCAGTTCAAAAATGATAGCCAACTCCTCTGTTCCTGCAGCGTCTGCTGCTGGTGCCTAACATTGTGTTCTTCTTCCCTGTTGTTTTTGGCTGACCTGGTCTGGGATGATTTCCTTTCTTTTGCTGACTAGGACTCATTTGTAGCATTTGGACTACAGCTGGAGCATCTGTTTAACACACCTTACTTAGCAGCAAATCCAACCCTGATGCCACTTTAATGAAAATACAGCTTTTCCTTCTCTTCACTTTACTTTCCCCAGCATTCAACACTGTCTACATTTCTCTCTGAAGCTCTGAAGTGTTGCTTTTTCAAATAGTGGACCAAAGTGTCATTTCAAAACTCACAAGTACAAATGACAACAGGGCAAACTTTTTTAACTTGCGAAATGTGTGATGATGATGAGTTTCATCACTAAAGGTTTGTTAAGTTTGATTATTTACCGTGACGACAAATTCTACCTGTGTTGAAATGATGTCGTCATGCAAATGCATCACTGGCTTTTATTCATCTCTCTGTCAAAGAGCCCCCCTGTTGAGGCATGTGTGAGGCCTTGGCTGAACTGACATGACTGTCTACCACACCTTAAAATAAGTCATTACCTCACCACACCAAAACCACACTCCTTTCAGGAAACTCCGAGGTCTTGCAAAAGGTTTTAATAAGAGACTCACCAACGGAAGCTAATTGGGTTTAATGTCATTTATGATAGCATCAGTTGCTTTTTGTTACACTTAAATGTTTCAGACAGTCAAACAAAGATAGCCTATAAGTAAACAAAAAGAACTGTAAAATTTCTCAAATTTTTATTTCATTCAACAAGGAAAAAAGTTGTCCAAAACAAAATGACCCAACGTGAAAAAGTAGTTAAAGCATAAATCAAACAGAGATTAAACAAAGTTGTCTAGAAATCTTCCACTGTCACCCAGAGTTGACAAAAAAACAGATATCATGGCTTGATTGAAAGAGAAGGAAGTCATTGACCTCAGTTAGTCTGGAAAGACCGTTGATGAATTTATTGATCACTTCTGTCTGCTTTAAGAGTTGCAAAGTCTTATGCCTGTGTCATTATTTCCAGACCCATTTCAGAATATTTCACAGCTACTCTTGCTTTAGATGGGGGCATGATCTTTTTGTTTTGTTTTGTTTATTTACTAAGAGTTCTTTAAACATATTTCACACTGGTTCTATTTAAGCAATTTCTTTATTCTGCTGGTTTTCACACAGGACCAGACTGACTTGGAGAACTTTGTTACTTTGTCATTTAAGCAATACATTGAAAAAAATAAAATAAATAAAAATAAAACACGTGTATTTACTTCAGTTGTTTTCGTGTAGTGTGACATTAAACTTATTTTGGTAATCTGAAACATCTACAGCGATGCATTTCATGTAAGCAAGTTACATAATTAAGATGTCTTATGGCTAAGTTACGCATATGTGTCTTTATTCAAACATAATTAAATATAAATCATTTGAGTCCTTAAACATTGAGTCAGCAAAAAAAAAGGGCATTGATAAATAAGTAAATGTGTTAAATCTGTAAAATAAACTGATTGGTGCAGGCGGCCCATATTAGGAAAATATAAGTAGAACTCATAGAGCATTTCTCATAAAGTCAGTAATCCCCATAACGCAAACTACCCACGGAAGTCCCAGATGTTGCATATCCCTGTGATTTTCCAGAGGATAACATTTTTATGAAGGATCAGGACCTGGCGTTTTCCCCGCACATGTGTCTCGGTAAGCCGTGTGGCTGTTAAACATCTGCAGGAGAAAATGCGCACAGATTTCTGCGCACTAAACGCCGTCGTGCGTAATGGACGGAGCTCCGCTGCGCTCGGATGTGCAGGGCAGACGCTCAGTCCAATCGCAGAGGTGGAGCCTGGGCAGTATGGGCTGGACCCTTCACTAGGTGGAGTTTAGCTCAGACATAAATACACGTCTTCTGCCCATACAACGCCCCTGCAGCCACACAGTCAGACTAACTTCTCCCTTCTGAGGCCTCTCGGTAAGTAGTTTATCCGCCATGAGAAATAAAATAAAAAAACTGCACTCTGTTCTCCTGTTCTTAATTTCTGACTTTAGCTTAGAGTTTGAGTGTAAACTGAAATCTGGAAGTATGCTGTGTCTTACGGGACTGATGCGCTGTATGAGGGTGTGGCTGATGAGACAGCGGAGATTTTGCAGGTTTTGCGTTTAATACACATGCAGAGTTGTTACGGTATTGTTACGCCGCCGTAGTTCCCATTCAGGCGCCATCTGGAATTATATGAAAGGGACGATGAAGTCTATAAAAGTCTGTTTCCATATCAAGCGGTGTGTGGGTGCGGCTGCGCAGCCTGCATATTGTTGTAATTACTGAGCTAAACCTCATGTAAATACAGTTCAGAAGGGTTGAGTCTTTCCTCTGAATTCAAGTTTGATTTGATTTGAATAAAGCTAAAAATAACAATACATCTTCAATAAAACAAAGCCTGCAATCTCCTCTTAAAAATGTAGCAGTTTTAAAATGATCGCAGAACTGACATCTTCTTCTCTAACTTTGTCCTCTCCTCTTACAGACAGAACCAACTCTCCCAACATGTCTTTCATCCAAGCCTTCTTGCAGCAGACAGTTTATCTGGGCATGCCCGATGAGTCAGTGAGTAACTTTCTAGCACTGTTTTAGTTGCTAAGGCCAACCTCTCTGTTTTTTCCTTTTGTCCCCCCTTCCTCTGCGGTATGCCCTGGTGGAAAAACTGATTAGGCAGAAGGGGGCGTAGAGGAAAATAAAAAAGTCTCCAACATGGGCGTAAAGAAGGAAGGAAAAGGTTGTAGACCTAAAACAAAGATAAAATTAGAGCTGAAAAGAGAAAAAGGAAAGGAAATCTGGACTTTTAAGGTTGTGTGAAATGAGACTGATGGCTGAAGCTCTGGGAGTGTGTGACTCAGTGAAGCAGGAATTTGTGCCCCTCCCTTTATACACTTTGCAAACAGCGAATGCTACTTCTCCTTTCTCCGATTGCTTAAAGTTGAATTAGGGAGAACGTTGCACAACTTTTTCGTGCATGATTTCTGTCCCACCTCCTACAGTATTGCTCAGTGCACCATCATGGGACTCCCAGCCGTGGAAGTACAAAAAGCAAGAATAAAGTCTGTTGCAAGCGTCATTTTCTGTGTGATCTTCATCCACACGTGTAATAGCCAGTTGTTCTTGCTTTGGCATTTGAGCAAATAAGGCTTTAAAATAATAAAAAAAGAAAAACTTTTGCAACATACCTCATGCACTCCTCTTTGCAGCGATCAGTCAAATAAGACGACCCCACCAATCACCTGTGTTGCCTTTTAGCTCCTCAAGAACGAGGGAACGGTGACTGCTGCTCCAAACTTCAACCCCAGTGCAGACGCTGGAGTCCTGGAAAAAGCCATCAAGACTAAAGGTGAATTTTAAAGACATACACAGACGCTGCTTGGGCACGTGTGAACATGCTTCTCTGGTCTTGAAGAGCCGAGAGCTGTAGGAACCACTGCTAACTTTACATTTATTTGTGTTTTATTGTACTTTTTTAGTTCATGTTACTTTTATACAATTTACAATGTATATTGATTTGGTTTTGATTAATAGATTTTTAAATTTTTTATTTTCTACCATTTACTGTTTCTAAAGTACTTTGCATTTTGCGTGTAAGTCCTCTAAAAATGAAGAGTGATGGACCAAATGCTGTTTCTAAAAACTAAAGAAAAATATCAATACCACCTTCTGTACATCACGTGTCATTACAACTTCATGAGACAAATCATTATCTTAACTAATCTCACACTGCAGGCGTAGATGAGCACACCATCATCGATGTTCTGGTCAAAAGGAGCAACGAGCAGAGACAGCACATCAAAGAGGCGTACCAACAGGGCTATGGGAAGGTCAGAACCTCTCCTCTAATGTATCAGTGGCAGAAAAAACATTATGCGTCAGGTTATTTTTGTGCTTATATGTGACTTCACTTTGTTTGTAGCCTCTGGAAACAGAACTAAAAAAGGCCCTGAAAGGCGATCTGGAGGAAGTGGTGCTGGCTCTGCTGAAGACACCGGCGCAGTACGACGCCCAGCAGCTGAAGCTGGCGATGAAGGTTGGTCAAACGCACGGAGTTCAATAGATCCATAAAAATTAAACTATTCCATTATAACTAAGCAAATACAACATACAAATAAGCCGCATAAGTCTTGGTTATTTCAGTAAATAAAAATGTGGATGGTTTGAAATGTGTTTAAAGGTGGGATAATGGAGCTTCTACTTTTTACTAAAGCCAGGGTTCTGACTGCTAAAGGGAAACTTGTCCAGCAGATCAGAGTTCATTAATATGCTGCCACATAAATAGTATTAAGTACTTAAACATTTTCTTAAATTTCGAACCTCTGATGTGAGTATGATGTCACACTGAGTTTGGTACGACACAGCTGTAAGCTAATGGTAGTGGCGCTAACTCTTAATAGCACTACATGCCAAAATCAATGTGTTTCCCTCATTTTTGCTTACATATGCGAGCTCTTAACCCTGATGAATAATTTCCACATGCCACTTTTACAATGTTTTATATCTTTGGCAGTCGTATTAGAAATTGGACTCTTGACTACTTGGAGACCCATGACTATCCAGATCAAACTTTAAAGTTTAGGAGTTGGGAAAGCAGAACATTTCTTAATATATTTATTGGTACTTATCACAGCTTTTTGTTCTTTAATTCAGTGACATACATAGTGATGAGAAATATATGTTTGTGAATGTGTTATTTTTGTCAGAACACACATAGAGGGGAAAAAACTGTTTCAGCTTGTATTGCTAACACTTTTTAGCATCATAAGGAGCCATTTCCAAATCAAATGAATTCCCAAAACTTTGTGATATAAAATTCAATTAATGTGATACAATAACATTTTTGACCAAATATTGCTTTTCCGAGTGGGATTATACTTTCTTCTCCTGCAGCCCAAAGCTTAGGCCGTACCATCCTCTGTTATTTTTGTTAAATAAAGACGCCCACCTACTTCCACACATTCATCCATTGGTTTCTTAGTGGAAGGTGGAAGCTGGGTTGTTGGGTTTGGGTTTGTTATTATACCAGGTATTTTTCACAATGTTAGTATTTCTGCTCACACATTCCTGTGTCAGGGTCTTGGGACAGATGAGGATACTCTGATCGAGATCTTGGCCTCCAGAACCAACAGGCAGGTCTTGGACATTAAGAAGGCCTACAAGGAAGGTATGTACCTAAAAAGCTCAGGAGGAGTCTCTAAACTAGTAGGCAGTAAATACTTTGAGAATAGTTTTTTACAAAAAGGCCAAAATGTTCTTACAAGCTGAATTTTATTATTATTTTTTATTTCCTAGACTACAAGAAGGATTTGGAAGAGGACATCAGGTCAGACACCAGTGGAGACTTCAGGACTGCCCTCCTTGCTCTTTGCAAGGTGTGTCCTATATTTTAGCCAGTGAAGTTTGGAAGGTTCCCAGGTTTTACAAAATGTATACTTGATTTCAGATAAACCTTAGTTTTTCTTTTATGGAGAAATTATATCCAGCAACGACCATTTTTGAAACAATGGAGGAGTTAAGAGACCACAATTCTTGCAGAATAGTTTTACTTTAAGGTTTATCATTCCTACAGTGACAGACATTTGCTTTTTACTGAAAATAACAAAATAACAAGTTTGACTTTCAGGTGTTTTTCTCCTAAGCTTCATAATAATAGTCAAATATTTTCAGCCAAAATCTGAGCAAAAAAGAAAGAAGTGTTGGACATAGTGCTTGTAGACATTTGACATCTGCCACATATAATTAAGACATAAAAATGTCTCTTGTGCAACTCAGACTTTAAAAAATTTACAAAAAGATTTCTCTTTCCAGTGCTTGCTACTGGAAGACTGAAATGAATTGCAAATCCTGTCAGAAGTACTCAAACGATGCAAACTGATCACTCACAAAGGGATCTAGAGATGTAATCCTTTTGAGATGTTTATAACTTGAGTAACATTTGAGTTTAGCATATGTTTCTTAATTTTTATAGATATATTATCAGCAAATAAAGTGGCATTTTTTACATTTTCATACAACATACCTACATTGATCTAAATATTCTGCCTGCCTGAGCTTTGTATTTTTTGTATACATTGTTTAGGTTGATAAGGCAGAGAAATAAGTGTCTAATGGGTTAATGTCCTGTTGCACGTCATAGGCTGGCAGGACTGAAGGAGTCAATGAGCAGCTGATTGACAGCGACGCCAGGACTCTGTATGAAGCCGGCGAGGGGAGGAAGGGCAAAGACTGCTCCGCCTTCATCGAAATCCTGACCACCAGGAGTGCCCTACACCTCCGCAAAGGTTAGTATGGTGACCTGTTGAGTAAGATGTTTCCGTCCCTTTCAGAGATAACACTATTCTGCTTCTTTCTTTATTTTTTTTAGTGTTTGATAGGTATTCAAAATACAGCAAAGTGGATGTGGCCAAAGCAATCGACTTGGAGATGAAGGGAGATATAGAAAGCTGCCTCACAGCAATAGGTGAAGGCAGATACTTGCACTCATAATTTCAGTTACTTAAGAAATGATTATAACCGCTACTAGAATTAATCTTGAGACATTCTTCTGAATTGTAACAGTGAAATGTGCTGGAAGCAGGCCGGCGTTCTTTGCGGAAAAGCTCTACTTGGCCATGAAGGTACAGTCTGTGTAGCAGCAAAATTCTGTCTACTCTGTGCTGACTAACAAAACGTTTCCTAATTCTTTGTTTTGCTCTTTCTCCATCAGGGTAAAGGCACGCGCAAAAACATCCTGACTCGCATCATGGTGAGTCGTTCTGAGATCGACATGAAGCGGATCAAGGATGAGTACAAGAAAACCTACGGCAAAACACTCTACCAGGACATTCTGGTGAGCAGACATCAAAACATGACATTTTCTTCCATTTTATTGGGTTTTACATAGTAAGATGGATATAATAGGCCATTCAAAACTTTTAGAGTTTAACTATTTCTTTTTTACCATCAGGATGACACAAAAGGGGACTACGAAAAGATCCTGCTTGCTCTCTGTGGCGAAAACTAAAAGCCTGTCTCTGGGACCAAAGTGGAAAAAGCCAAAGATCTCCAATGATATTCAGCAGCTGTGGAAAATCCCTTATTATCTTCTGACATGTATGGTGTCCTATGCACTCATGGAAGACTGAGAAGACGTCTCTTCGACTGTCATGACATTTAGTAATAAGCAAAAGATTCTGTTGAAGTTGTCACTGCTTTACATCCTCCCTCAACGCCAAAATATTTTACATTATGGCAGCAAAGGTAGCACATTGTGCTCCTGGACCAATACTTTAGACTGACTTAGCTTTGCATTTATTTACAGAGGCTCAAAAAGCTTAGGTCCAGTACCGCAGATTGGCTAACTTGTGCCAATCATCTAGTTGTAGTAACATTTTTGAAGGTGCTTTAACATCTGCAAATAAAAGCTTTTTTTATTGAATAATTTGATGGGGTCTTGTATTTATATGCATGTATACATATGGCAAACTAATGTGCTCTATTGTTAAAAAATAAATAGTGGCAGTATGAGGAAATGTATGAATTGCTTGAACCAGATAGTTTTGAGAAACACAAGTTGTTTTCAGCTATTAATAAACAAACAATAATGACACAGTACATGAAGAACTAAACATTGAAAGCAAACTTATTCTAGTAATTTGGAGGCCAGAGCAAAGATTTGTTTGATCTTTTACAATCTACAGACAAACTGTAGCTTGAGGTGCAGAATGCAAATGAATCAAGGTTTAACTGTGTAAAATGTGTGTCACATTAAAAGTAGAGCAAGGTGTGCATTCTTGGCTTAATCATTTTAGATCACAAAAAGGCATTTTATGTGTTCTGTACACCTTAGAAAAGCAATTCAATTCAAAGAAAAGGCGAGAAGCAACAGAAGTCTCAGAAACCTGAACTTCGTGGTTTATTAGTTACACAATATAAAAGCACAGTTTTATCTTATAGCAAAACTTTGTTTAGGCCAAGGAATAAGCCTACATGCATGTATGTAACCTTTATTAAACCATGTATGTCCCACTGAGATTTAAAAGATTGCGTGGTGTAATAACTGGATGTTGAAAAATGCTCTGCTTGAAGCAGTTGTAGTTTTTTTTCATGCTGGTCTAAATCCATGAGATGGCAGTATTGTAATGTGAATAATGCCGGCTGCGGTGAAACTTCAGAGAAGAAGAAACAAAGCCTGTCCGGCTGGTTATCCGCAGAAGGGGGATGGCCGTTCTGGAAGCTAGTACCTGGCAACCTCAGGACCCAGCCCAGCACTGTAAACAAGCGGAGGACACTCAGCGGCTAGCTCAAGCTGCAAGACCCAGCGCTTCTCTCTGTATGTGTGAACGTGCCTCCTATAGCAGCCGCAGAGCTGCTCTTCATTACTCTTTTTGTTACAACAGCGCCTTCACTAATGCTGACACGTCATATACACGTGTTTTAAAGTGTTAACCCGGTGCAGATCTAGCCCGCTAACCGAGTCACAGCAGTTTGTCAAAGGTCTATTTAGAAATGTCACTCTGCGTGTGCTGTGATGATGCACATTAAATGATTAAAACGCATGTTTAATTGTGATACTGAATGAGCAAAAGGGTGTTTGGCTTTAAGGAAGCCGGCGGGGTAACGTTACTAGATGTAACTGAGCTGTGCAGAGAAGCAGTAAAACAGCGGTGAGCAGCCAACCTTATAAGGCTGCTGGATACAGACCGAGTTCACCTTGACTAACCTTGATCTTTCCATCTTTGTTTCTCATGTTTCAGGTCAAAAAAGTTGCAGTTCGCTCGAAACACACCCTTTAATGTGAATACTGACCCATGGACCAGTTCAGAGTCTGCTTCACCCCAGAATCACTTTTGGAAGTAGATCATGAATGACAAACTCGTCTTCCTGGGCCTGCTGTACTTTGTCCAGGGTATTCCCTATGGTCTCCAGTCTTCTCTGCTTCCTGTGTACCTACGTGGAGCTGGCCATTCTCTCACACGCATTGGTTTCACCAAGATCCTCTACTTTCCTTGGGTGCTGAAGGTACTGTGGGCCCCTTTGGTGGACCGAGTGGGAACCAAACGTCGCTGGCTGGTGGGCACGGTGTCTGGGCTGGCGTTGACATGCCTCTCCAGTGCTGCCCTGGCTCCAGAAGCACACATCTGGGGTGTGGCGGGGACTCTGCTGGCCATGAACACCTTCGCCTCTGTTCAAGATATTGCTGTAGACGGGGCTGCCGTTGGGCTGTTGAAAGGACGCGGGGAGCTCGGACTGGGCAATACGGCCCAGGTTGTGGGATACAAGGCTGGATCAGTGTTTGCCGGTGGTGGGCTCCTAGCTGTGATTGATGTGGCTGGATGGAGCTGGATGTTTATGCTCCTGACATTTGTGTATGCAGGCGTGGCTCTGTTTGTGTGGGGGGCCCCTGTGCTGGACGATGAGAGCATAAAGCAGGCAGATGGCAGCAGGAGGGGGGGGCAGGGAGCCGAGGCTATGAGGCCGTGGAGGGTATGGAGGAAGCTGATGGCAGTGCCCGGCACACCTTGGACAATCTTGTATGTGCTCACATACAAACTTGGTAAGTCTAATCACTATGCAAATTTGTTTCCTGTTTTAACAAGCAAAACTTTACATAGCAACGGATGTGTGCATACAGTGTGTTCTGCTGCTTAAACTTATTGCAATGAAATGACCAGAGTGTCATTATTTCACTATGTTATTCATGCTGTTAAGGAAATAAATACATCTTACTTAAGGTGAAACACTGAGTCAATCAAGAACGAATCAAAATGAAATTTTGATTATTGTTTTATTAAGAAATTAAGCAAAGAATATAGCAATGACTCCCCTGGCTAGTCCAGGGAAGTGAAGAAAAGATGAAGGTACATCTCTTTTAATATCCACCAGCCCTCTTACAAAGTTTGGAGCAAAAGGGAGTATCCCCCAAGTTTCAGTTTACGTCACAACTCCGGTATTTGCACCTGCAGACTGTGACCCTGGATGATTCAAACCCAGTTCAGAAATACCCTTTATTATGTGTTTCCAATGAACTGCCTCCAACACGAAGGGTGCTTTATAGCTAAAATTGATTGCTTGATTGATTGACATAAAACAGAGTTTGACATAACAATGCACCTTTAACTTGGCTGCATCAGAAGCCGCTCAAAAAGCGAGTTCAGTGGCCTAACCAGTGCTGGTGGTAATTTATGGTGAATTCTCTTCAACCAGCCCTTTCCAAGTTTTAAAACCAGTAGGATTTAACTGATAAGCTTGACGACAAGGCTGACTACTACTAGCAGATGCAGGCTCTCCATTTTCGTATTTAGAACAATCTTTCAACATGTTGACAAAAAAGACTGGATTATCCGAGAAAGATGTTTAATTTATGGAAAATAATTAGATGTGCTACTTGACTTTGTTTTTACTAGTCAATTCCAGTCAGCCATTTTGGATTTTTAGGTCATGGTTGGTAAACAATCTTTTTCTTCCCCAGCTGGAAATTTGACCCGAGGAGACCTCTGTGTTAATTTTGGAAAGCTCCTAAGTAAATATTGAAGAAATAATATAGCTATACTTATTCAATCAGTCTCACAATGACAATTGGTAGTAACTTTTCTTCTCTTTGTTTTTATCATAATATCAAAAGTTTAAAGTGAAATTTTCCTTTTCTATTCCAGTATTTCTTACTACGGTGACGCCTGTAAAACATTTTTTTTTTTTACTGCAGTTGTACCTCTTACAATAAATCTGAGGAAACTACTGTTTTATTCAACATATTGTGAAGACCCACAAGGTATTCACTTTGATTATATCAACTTTAACATGTGAAGAAAAGACCTGATAAGAAACACACAAACTGAGTAACCATTGCATAAAGACATAAAACATGTTACCAGTTTCTATTGGGAACCCCAAAGCCATCGTTGCCCAGCCACTGTTTGAACTATTCAGAAGGTTTCCTTAAACTAAACAATCAGGTTATTTATTATAATAAATATTCAGATTTCTGAAAAAAGTTGTTCCAACATCACATTTTAATTTTATTGTACAGAAAATTTACTTGCATTCATCTATTCTTCAGTATTTCCATCAGTCCATTGAACTTTCCACCCACCTGTCTATACATCTATGGTTCCACAAATCCATCCGTGGTTTTTGCATACGTGTCATGTAAAACCTGAGGAACATCTACATTTGTATTTTAGAGTTGGACCTAAAACTGAAACTAAAAACCTGGAAATTTGCGTCTCGAAAATATACAGCATTTTGAAATGAATTACGAGAATCCTGTGTTCAGAAATACATCAAGAACTGAGAAAGGAAATTGATTTACCCTCTTTAAGCTCGTATAATTATGTATATATGATCACAAAGCCCACCAACAAGTTGAAAGACAGAAACAAATTTGATGGAGCAATCTAATATTTAACTCAATCTGTTTTTCCTCATTTTCTGTTTGAAGGTGAGACTAACAAATTTGTGGTTTCGGTAATTTTATCTTGATTGGTGTTGCTGTCTGAGACCTCTAGATCACCACTAGATGTCACTGTTGGTGTTTCAGTAACTAAACAGAGCCACCAGTGTATTGCTGAAGTGTGTGGAAGTAATTGTTGCAAGCCAGTTTGTTCTGTCTCCTGTGAGAACACTAAGAAATACAGACTCTGGTCAGACGAAGCAGCTTCTGGTACTCAGAATGAGCACAGAAAGTGACTCCACAAAGCGCCATGAGCTCCTTTCAGTTTGCTAACTTGTCGTCAACAATAGAAAGTTGAAATCTAAGGTGGTCCCGTAGAAGTTAAGCTCGAGTGTTTGGTAGCGAGAGTTAATATGACCAGAGTTTGGTTTTTGGTAGCAGAAGGGGATTATGTGAGGATTAGAGCGTCTTTGTGTCTGTGGCGTTAAGAAGCTGAAATAGAGGAAACCATGCATCTTTGCTGATGTGTACTTACATGTATGTGTGCAAGTGGGTGGTGGGAATCTAATTGTCTCCTCAGATTTGCACAGTTCTTTCCTGTGTATGGGGTATGGATGCATACAGCTTTGTTTTTTTTAACAGTGTACATGAGGGTGTGTGTTTTTTCTTTTTCTTTTTTTTTTTTTAGTGTTGAGGTTGGCTCAGTAATCGGATAATCCCCTGCAGACGACACTGCTAGACAAAATATGAAGACTGGCTGGACCCCCTAATCTGTCTAGGAGCAGCCCTCCACCCCCCCAATGCAACACTCTCTCTGATCCATGAGCTCACACATGAAGGCACACAACACATCGTTGTTGCTCAAGAATACAACAGTTATCAACTTTAGCATTGTCAGTGTATTTATTGGTTTCCTTCTTTGCAGTCATCATATTACAGAATTTCCCCTTTTTGCTATTTCAATGCCTCCTATATTTGCATCCCAGTCCAATCTATATATGTATCTTATAGTTTAGATGAATCTTAAATGTGTGGCCTATGTGAGACAGTATTGTTTTTGTTCAAGGGGGTATGTGGATATGTTTGTGTGAGACCAGTAATCTGTCTGTCTGAACAGTCCCCCCCCCCCAAACACCTCTCATAATAACACGCATATACAAGCACAAAAACCCCTTCTCCCTCATCTACCACTAATGAACTCTGAGTTTGCTCTGCTTCCAACTCTGTGGCCAATCATTTGCTGCCTCGTGTCTAAACAGTGACCCTTGTGCCATCTGAGGCCACCAGCTTGGTGGGTGAACTGTCTGGGTAGACCGACAGACAAGGGGGAGAGAGGGGGAGGGAGGCCGCCCAGGAAAAATGGGAAATGAGCCAGGGTAGAGGCGAACAATGAAGGCCTGGAGTTGCAAATACTTTTCCAAAATCTCATCAACCATGTTTTCCCAAAACGTGGTAGACATGGAGAGGTATAAGATTCTCAAGGTACAATAACATTCAGTAAAAATAACGCAGTTTCACACTATATCTGTGTTTATGTGGGGTGTAACGAGATCTTGTTGTACAAGATTTCAAGATATTAAAGCATCACAATATTGTTGAAATGACTGCCACTATTCCAGGAATGGGCAACTCCAGGCCTCGAGGGCCGGTCTCCTGCAACTTATAGATGTATCTCCACTTCAACGCGCCTGAGTGAAATAATGAGGTCATTAGCAGGACTCTGGAGAACTTGACTGCACTTGGGAGGTGATTCAGCTGTTGGATTCAAGTGTGTTGGACCAAGGAGATATTTAAGAGTTGCAGGACACCGGACCTCGAGGACCAGGATTGCCCACCCCTGCACTAGCCAGTTGCCGTCAGCTTGTCTTCATTTGATGAAGTTGGGATAGAAAATGCCCCAGTTACTCTTAATTCACTTGATGATCAGCATTTTGGACTTCCAGTAGGAATTATAAATGGCAATGGTGAGAGAGCACTGGAAGTTGTGGGTGATCTTAATGTGTGTTAGTCTAGAAGCACCACAAACTTTTTAATATATTTTAATAATTATAATAACTATAACTGAGATGCTCATAAAGTACATTTTAGTTTAAATACATCATTGTCACATTTCACATTGAAAATATAACATCTGGACCATTTAAAGTTGATGCAGCATGCACAGGAACCAGAATGTGAAAAATACCCACTCTAGTTCTAACCAGAACTGAACATCTGACTAAGTTGGAGAACCATTTAAGTTAAAGTTGAGGTATTTCAATAGAGAAAAACCTAACAGGCTCTTGGAGTGAAGACTGGAGAAGAGGATGAATTAATAAACAGTCACCACATGGCTCCTCCAGTAAGGCAGAGAGCAGAACTGCAATAGAAGTAAACAGACTTAGCCTTGTTAATTTACATGATCACTTTAAATGTCTTCAGGTTTAGGTTAGTGTGTTCACCTACCATGTCCAATCTGTCATGATAATACACAATATTACACAATGTAGGCAAATGTTGGATTGACTCAAAAATGCTTGGTGCTCCATCAAACTGTGAAACACACTTTGATCACTTTTGGACATCTTTTTTCATCCTTATGCTGTACGATGCCAGGTCAGAAATAGTGATAAATCCTAAAAGCAACAAAGTTTTAAAAATTCATTTGTGCCATTCCCTAACCAGGAAATACCAATCCTGTTCAACTGGACCATCTTCTCTACATGTTTTATGTTTTCCTTCGTCAGCAAACCTGATTTAAATGGATGGGTCATTAAAAGGTTTAGCTGAACTTCATAATGGGTCTCTTGCTTCAATAGATGGATAAATGCTAAAAAAAAAAGTAAAGCACTTGCATTGATTAACTGGTAATAGTAATAATAAAAGATTTGACTTGTTTTATTAGCAGAATGGTAAAATGAAATCTTATTGGAGCAGTTGGACCAACAAAACCTAACTTCATATTACACAGTTCATTTAGTCCAAAAACCCATAAGAAGAAAATCCTACCCAGTGGCCTAGAGGGCTTGGTATTTGTGGAGGGGTTATGTAATCGCGGTTACCTTATGTTCTGGTCTGCATGTTCTTGAGTTCTCAGTGCCATAAAGAACTCCTTGTCTCCAAGTGTGTGACAAAACACTAATATGCATTAGGCACTGTGAAATTCCATATAGGCAGGTTTTATGCCGTCCCTAGTGAACCTGAGGAGCTGAACAGTGCGTGCAGGTGCGTGTGTATCCCTGTGGACCTTCTGTTTGTGTACGTGCATGCTGCATTGTCCTCATACATGTAGACTGTATGAAGCTGCCTTCATTTACCCTGTTGTTGGCGGAGAGTGCTAATTTTGTTCTGCATGGTGACTGTGTGTCCTCGGTGATCTCCCCGGCTCTGACATCTCTTTTCTTTAAGCTGCCACAGGAAGGTCAGGTCTTCGCCGACCTCGCACAATTGTCTTAAACTTTTTATTTCCCAGCTCCACTCCATAGGAACTCCTTTGCACGTATATACACACCTACACACGGCTTCAACCTTAAACCCATGTGCCTGAACGTACCCATTGAATGCATTACCCTAAAATCACTTGTGTATGAATTAGCTTGCCAGATACTGTGTTGGCAAAGAAATATCAGTATATTTCTAAGACATGCAATAGCTGGTCAAACTGTTTTTTTAGGCTATGTGTGGCGCTACATGCACCTGATCAGAGTGTGGAAGTATATAGCGATGTGTTACGACTAACAATTATACAATAACACTTTTCACACTTTTGGTTGTTCTTGGGGATTAATGCAGCAGCTGACATGTACTGGGAGGACAGGAGGACTGATTTGTCTTTGGTTGCAGAAGCAAAAACTTCTATAAGGGAAAAATGTGAAGAGGTTATAGAGAGAGATATTCGGTTGGCCTTATTGAAAACCCTTTGACAATTTAGAAAGGGGAAATGGGGACCAGTCCACCTATCCAGGTGCTCGATAGCGTAGGAAGGGGTATCTGGGTGGCTTTTAATTGCTATCTGATCCTTGTATGCCTGAAGCAAGAGCTGTGTCTGTATTCAAGCTTGTTCCCAGTGTGGAAGGAGACAGCCTGGGCTGCCCCTTGTCACCGATCCTGTTTGTGGTGTTCATGGACAGGATCTTAAGGTGCAGCTGCAGAGACTAAATCCATGGCCTTTGGTGTGCACTGGAGCGGTTTGTAGCTGAGCTCAAAGTGGCTGGGATGAGAGATCCTCTAACTTTGAGAACATGGTTCTCAACTGGAAAAAGATGAATTGTCCTTCTGTAATACAAACCACTACAGGAGGTCCTTGTTGCCATCAGTATGTACAACAAGTTTTTGACGAACATTGGATGAGTTACAGCACTTCATTTTCATGTGGGATTTTTGAATTTGAATTTAAACTTACAAATAAGTGCATGTTTTACCTGTAGCTGTCAAAATGTTTTATAGGTCACATTCCATTTAAACTAGTCCAGTTGGTCTCACCTGGCTCTGTTTATGTTCAATGAGCTTACCCTCGTTTGCTTCAAGGATCATCTTTGTAGCAAAATTGCTCACTCTATCCTTTTTTTGTGCCGCCAGTAGACAGACACAGATCGATTTTACATCAATCTGTATAAAATCGATGAAGTACGACTTCTGAAGTCGTACTTCAGGAGTCAGAAGTATGACTTCTGACTCCGAAGTACGACAGTAGTCAGTAAAATAGACGTAAAGTTATCATTATGTTTACATATTGTCTATTTTGCTATTCAAAAGTGCTTTTAAGTTAACTTTTTGGCATTGAAAAACAATGGAAATTTTAATTAGAATTTATTTTCCTTTCATGTTTTATTTATTTATTTATTTTTAGCTCAACAACTTATTTTTGTTTTGTTATTAAAGCCAAGGACTGAAAAGTGTTTTACTTTGGGATGTCCCACTCAGGACTGTTTTGTCTCTGATGCTCAGACACGTTTTAGATTAGGCATTAACGGCTGGACGAACCTAATCTGACACTACATTAAAAAATATAGAAAGTCCATGACATGTATAGGTTTGAAAACCCCCTAAATTATAAGTTACGGTAAAATAAAGTTGATCTGGTTGAGGCTTCAGTAAATTTAAAACTTTCAGAAGATGTTTACAGGCACAGCAGTTTGCAGAAATATTATTGTACCTGGTGAGGAACATTTAGTTTGTTAGAAACACAGATTTGTTACAGCAAAACACACAACCTAAGCACAGTTTTGCAAGCCGTGCACATGGTAGATGGTGATTTGTTTTCAGAAATTGTTTGGCAGCTGACAATAAATCACAAACAATTGACCAACAACAGTAATTGGGAGTTTAGTCTCATTTAAAAATGTCGTTATCGGAACCCTGTATTGTTGTTGCAAAAGTTTAGAAAATGTTATTAAATATATTTGTGTGCTTACAAGCTTTTTAAATAACCAGGATCAACAAAACACCCCCTTCCTAATTCTTGTCGCTCTTTTAACGGTAAATAGTTTTGTCTGACTGTGCTGTCTGTAAACAGTTTTCTTTGAGCCTGCCATCCCTCTTCTGTTTCCTCTTCACTAACCTCCTAACAATGTCTCTGTTCAGCTTCCCCTCCTCCTCCTGCTTCTCTGTCTGCAGCCATCTTCATCGCTGAGTGCTATCTTCTCACTTGCGTCATGTTCTGTTTGTGTCTTCCTGTTCGTGATTGTATGATGCTCGTTTGCTGCATCGGTTTTCTCCTATTAGTTCTTTTTTTCCTAATTGACCTATTGCTGTTTCTGTCTCATTAATCTCTTTCATTTTTTTGTGTGAGCCTCTTCTCACTGATTCCCTTTTTATTCCGATTTCTGATGTCTTTTCCCCTTCCTTCTTCTTCACCGTTTTTCTATTTACTTGCTTAATATAATAGAGTCCCTGCTAAAATAGACAATTCTTGCTTGGAGAATAGTTAATGGGATAATCTACTTGTTCATATTTGTCTACATTTCCAACCAATACTCCATGTGTAAAGAAATAATTAGTTGAACATACAGAACTTTGAACTAAACAACAGACAATGAAGAATCACATCATGTTTACTTTATTAACAGAGTCAAAATATTGAAGATGCAGTTGGTAACTTTTATAAAAAAAAAAAAAATTGCATGTTTGCTTTACTTACATAAGAGGAAGGAGCCACCGATGGTGGCGGATAAACTGTTGTCCTGCAGGTTATTTCTCCACCATTAGTGCAGCTGCAGCAGACCAGCAATCTTGAACTTGTAAGTTGCGAGTGGCGGAGGATGTGAGCAGCGTGTACACAAGTGTGATATTCCTCTGTTAAGACATTCCTCTTGGCTCTCATTGGTTGTTTCTGAACAACCAATGAGAGCCAAGCAGAACAATGGGCTTCTGCAGATCAGGACCACAGGGAGGAGTTCAATTTTTTCTCAGATTATCTGTATCATATTATACTGTCAGCACACAGTGACTGTTTTAACAGATATGTAAAATATTTTTGTAAAAGATTCCTACTTCAGATTTAAATCGACTTTTGCATCTCAGATTAGTCATTACTATTACTAAAACAGCAGACTTCATGTCTTCATGAAGTCTGAGAGATGGAAAGCTCAGAAGGATAAAATAATCTTGCTCTTTCTCGCTCTCCTGCAGCCTAAGTAAAACTTAGACATGTCCCAACATGTAGCAGAAAATACAGTTAACCTTCAAATATCTACTTTCTTACTTTTCTAAGCATTGATACTAAAAATTGCTCATGTTGAGTCTCAGCAACACTGTGTCAGGATCTGTGTTTTTCTGTGTTTATTTAGAGTTTTATGTGTCTCCATGTTGTCCTGTTCTCCCCTTGATCATTCCCAGGTGTGTCTCGTTTCTGTGATCACCCTCTGTGTATTTAATGCCACCTGTGTGTCTGCGTGCTTGTCTGGTCCTTGTCTCGTCTCGTTTGTGCGTGCTGTCTCTCTGTGGTTCCTGCCTCCGTATAGCTAGTGCTACCTGTGTTGAGCCCTGGTCTCCGCTCTGCAGTGCTGCCTGGTTTTGGACTTTGTGTTGGCTTTTTCGTCATTAAATCATTATTATTCATCTAACCTGGTTCCATCGCGTCTGCCTCACCACTCATCCACACCACACCTCATGACACACTGATGCATGTCGAACAAGAAATGATGGCGCCTACTATGGTGTATTCACTGTATTGAAAGAGATCAGATTTTTGAGTTTTTAGTTGGTAGTGATTCTTTAAAAAACACCACACATACAATAGATATTAAAATTTTGGAACAAATCCTTACATTTAGGCTGAAAGCAGTGAATGTTTGCTTTTTGCAACATTTGTAACATTTACTGAGATAATGTGTTATCAAAATGCATAAGGATGAGGAAGTCATTTTGTTTCTCTTAATCTTCCTTTTCCTTTAAATTCTCTTCTTGTCAGCGTATTTGGGAAAGGTGTTTGTTGGTGCTCGGGTAGATCACGTATGATTCATTTTCAGCCAATAAAATACAAGAGGGCTAGTATTATGTCAATCTTTTTATTCAATTATTTATTTTGCGTATTCTACTCACTCCACTCTGTTCTTTAGATCTGCTGTGATGAGAAAGATCATTGTGAACCTGCAGTGTTTTCTCTTTTCTCTCCGACTTCATCTCAAAGACGAAAACCAAAACACGCTCGTCTGTCGGAAGGCGAATGTCCTATCTGATTGGTTAAGTTAACATTTATGACCAACTTCATGGCACAGTCAGTCCCGTCTGTATGTTGAGCATGTGTAATCTGCCAGCGGTAACACATGAGTGACAGAAGTGAGAGACGAGCGTTTGCTACAGAGAGAATCCACGTTTCCTCCCCAGGTTTCACGAAGGTTGTCACACCATTGTTACAGCGGTGACACTCTAATTCTGCTGCTGCACTCCCAATCACTGGGAGTCTGTTTCATCTGTCTTTGTTTCCCCGTCTCTTTCTCTATTTTTGTTTGTCTCCTGGCTGACTGAGTGAGTGAGTCGTCGGTTGTGTTGCGTCGTCTTTGACAGCAGTCTGGGAGCCAAGCTGTCACTCATGCAGCTCCTTGGTCCCACTGTCTTTCTGAAGTCGGTCTCCATTAATATAACACTGTGTAGTCGGCACCACTGAATATTTTACTGTAATGTTCCACAGAACATTACCCCCACACTCAACGCCACACAGAAGAAAGTCGTACTGTCTGACAGAAACTTTTTATTTTGACTGAAAGGTCTTTGTGAGGTCTGTTTCATCTGTGGAAGTTTCTGTGTTTTTTTGTTGTGTTTTCTCTTTTGAGCTTTAGGAAAAGTGCTAGGCCCCTTTTTGATAAAGTGACTGAGGGTATTCTTTTTCTTGTCGGGCATCTATTATTGACACTTTCCAGGAATAGGCCTAGGTACGCGGCACATCGATGCGCTTCGTTTAAACCTGCAGCCGTCATCTCCGGAAAAAGTGTGTTCTTCGGGTTTGCAGGCTAAACAGTTTGCTCCAACCTCCTCACTGCATTTGACTTTGATATTTTTATTGTCGATGAAAAGTCGGCTTGTTTCGTGAGAAACAAAAACAAAATAAAAAATTTTTTGTCACTTATTTCAAAAAGTGAAACCTATTCCTTACACAGAGAGTGAAATATTTCTTGCTATCACTTTTTGTAATTTTAATTATTAAAGGAAATAAAAACTCTCAGGAAATCAAAATGTTACATAAGATCAATAAATAAGGGATATTTTAAACAGAAAGGTAAAGCTTCTGAAAAATGTTTTTATTTGTATACATTCAGTTCTTGGTTGGGCCTCCATTTAAATTACTGTAACATTGCGGCGTGGCATGGAGGCGATCAGTCTGCAGCACTGCTGTGGTGAGGTCCAGGTTTCTTCGCAGCCTTCAGGTCATCTGCATCATTGGGTCTGGCGTGTTTTATTACTCCATACATATGGAGTTTAAGGGTTTAGACATTTTGACTATTTACCATTTAAATACTTAATGATATTTTGCTTGACAATCCTCTCAAGGCTGCAGTTGTCCCTGTTGCTGTTGTTCCTTTTCTTACCACACTTTTTCCTTCTACTCAACTCTTTATGAATATAGAGTTGATACAATGCTCTGCGTGCAACCAGTTTCTTTAGCAATGACGTTTTGTGGCTCTCCCTCCTTATGGAGGATGCCGGTGTCAAATCAGCAGTCTTTTCCATGACTGTGATGATCCAGACTGAGGGACCATTTAGAAACATTTGAATGTATTACATCTATATCACTTTTGGAGAGCAGCGATAGATAAAGTTGAAGTTTTTTTCTGATATTAACCTGAAAAGACAGAGTTTCTCACCAATAAGCTTCAAGCTTGAACTGCTGTCTTGTTCAGGTTTTCCTCTATTCAGTCCCTCATCTCACTTTTTGTGCCTCTTTCCCATGTGTCCTTTTCTTTTTCCAGGTGAGCAGGGTGCTGTGACCATGTTTCCTCTTTTCCTCCTGGATCACCACATGACAGCCAGAGAGCTCGGCTTCTGGAACGGCGTCGTCGCTATGGGCTTCTCCATCTGTGGCTCATCCCTCGGAGGCCTGCTGCTCGCCCAGTTCAGGTAGTCGTCATCGGCAGTGAGAAACCGCTGTTGATTGTCAAATTATGCACTGTTGATTTAAGACGCTTGGCCGGCATTATAAATGACCTTCAGCATCAGCTAATTTGTAGGGCGTAGTGACAAAAACATAAAAGTTCTGGTGGAGATAAAATATCCAAAACAACAGCAACCATGCTAAAAATATTCAATATGATAAAAAGTGTGTATGCTGCGCTCTCATCATGTAAGATATTGTAATCATCTTTACCTTCTTCTTCACCTTATTCATCATGCAGATTTCCCCTTTAACATTTCTTCATCACTGTTGCTTCACTCTATTGGCTTGTGTGTACGTACGTGCTAATGCGTGTGTGTGTTTGTACCTTTCTCTCTCTCTCTTTCTCTCTCTCGGGGTGTGTACGGTAATTTAAGTAAACATTGCCTTGTTTGAGAGCTCAGGGACCCCCTGTGTGGCGTGTGGTGTGAGAACAGCATGAACAGCAAATCCTTTACACACACTCAGGTGCACGCAGAATACGCATAAACACACACACACACGCGCACGCACACCCCTCAGTTTGCAGAGACAATATAGATGTAGCTGAATGTAGGTATTAGATTTCCCCACAAATGCTAAGTTGTTAGACTGACTTATTATGCTGTGAAGGCTGTGAGGAACTGAAACCTCTCAGTTGGTTTGCTAACTCTGATGACACTCAACATTTAAAGCCTTTTTAAATTAAAATGAGAATTTATCTATTCCTTCTGTTAATCTAGATTTTGATCAGTTTATCTAGCTTTATATTTATATTGTCTTCCAGTTCCAGTG
Organism: Xiphophorus couchianus; assembly: GCF_001444195.1. NCBI lineage: Eukaryota > Metazoa > Chordata > Actinopteri > Cyprinodontiformes > Poeciliidae > Xiphophorus > Xiphophorus couchianus. Next base: position 23,302,397 of record NC_040239.1, read on the forward strand.
TAAAGTTAAAGTTTATTGATACTTGAGAATGTGGTCTTGGATTATTATGCCATTATCAATATATTGCTTGAAAATGGCCTCAAAGCAAGAGTATTAGTGTTTATTGCAACAACTTTTGGGACAATTTATCGTCCAGCAAAACTTGTTATCATGACAGACCTGATGCAGAGTACCGCGAATCACAATATACACTTGAAACACAGATATGCAATGATATTACAGAGGTAGGAGTCTTTACATTGGTTTAATTCCAACAATATATCCAGATGTTCTTTCTTTTAAAGTGAAGCTTGTGTGCTGTTTTTCCAGTTTCACGTCAAATTGCATCAGGTGATCACTTGACAGCAAATGTTCTGTGTTTCTCTGGTTAATGTCGACTTGTGGTGTCTTTTTATCCCACCTGCCCATATCTGTGTCAGTATTGTATGTGTATGCTAGCTTGCCCAGACCTTTGTTCTCTGCTCTCTCTCTCTCTGATGTCAGCCTGTTTGGTTCTTTCCCTTCGTGAAGGAACACTAATAAACAAAGAGGAAACCTCCAAAGGCCAAACTTTTCTAAGGGCTAAAGTGCTTTGAAAAGATGTCATTGTGATACTTTGCCTTTTGATCCTTCGCGCTGTCTCCATCTCACTTGTACAGGGAATAAACGGTTCACACACCACTAAAGGCAGAAAACACTTGGAGCTATGTCATCTTATTGTGTCATTCTTTCAAAGATACAGAGGTATTTTGTGGATTTTATTTTATCTAAGCTTGAACCAACCAAGATGTCTTTTGAAATGAGAAATGACCTCAAAACGGCCTTATTCAATACCCTCAGCTGTAATTTGTTTTTATGTATGAGATAAATGTGTCTGCTGAGCTCTTATACAGCATTCAGCAAATGACTTGATGCGTTTGTAAAAATTGGTGAAATATTGATAGGTTGATGCTTATTGTTCTTTATAAATAAGGCCAGAAAATTCTTGGTGTGTTGCATTTCTAACTATTCTGTCTCCAAACATGTCGCCATACTTTGTGGTGCATTGTTTATAGAAATCAAACATCTAATTAATCTCCATTCAGTTTATTTGTGTTGAACAATTCACAATGAATTACCCCTCAAGGCAGCTCACAGCTGGACACAGAACTGAATAAATAGCATTTTGAGTTCATATGTAATTATATGGAGTCACGTTTAGTACAAATGCAGATCAAAACAATCACATTTATCCTGATACAATCCAAACACATAGTCAGATTATCATCTAGTGCCTACTTGGATCTAAATTATGAAACCCTGCAACATTACATAATCTAGAGTCAAAATTTCTGTAATCATTTATTGCCTATTGCATTGAGCCGTTGATGCTGCAGCAATCTCTCACCCAGAGCGAGCGTGTAGTGACAGTGGAGGGGAGCAACTTTCTTTTAACTTAAATAAATATCCGGCTAAAATAGACTCACAATAAATAGGCTAAGAAGAAGAAAACAGATGAAAACAAAAGCACTAGACTGGGAGTACTTTCTATGGGACATAACAGAGTTAAAGGCAGAAATTTCTTTGTAAATTAATTTATTCAGGAAAGACTTGCTTCTGTACACAGAACCGCTCGGTCATGACTAACACACTGCTACACGTTTCTCCTCTGTTTCTCCTGTTGTTGCTGTCCAAAGGACCAGTGCACCAAAGGCTTTTAAAGATATTTTTGCTGATTTTCTGCTTTAGCTTTGTTACCACAGATCTAAATGCTCATTATTAGTATTAAACTGCCCTTTTGCTGCTGCAGAAATCTCTCAGTTCTACTCACTTTAAAGATTGAATGAAATAACCTGGTGATGTAGCTAATTATTAAAGGTAAAATTTGTCTTCCACACAACATGTAATGACCCGAAAATCTTTTTTTTTTTACTTTTACTTTATTTGTATTTTTCAATATTTGAAAATACTAGTAAAGACTTATGTGCTGATAAGTCTTTAAAAGTTCATCTATACCATTTAGTTTTCCGTACCACCCTGTGCCAGATGAACACTTTTCCTTCCTCACCTCTTCTTCTCACCCCCGCATTAGCACACAGAGGCGAGGTTGTCCAGCAGGTTGTGTCCCACGTCTAAAAGCCCAGTTGGAACGTTTATCCACTCCACCATCAGAAACGGCTGAGTGGTCAGTCAGGGACGCTCTTTAGAACCACCAGCAGCAACCTGAGAACAAACCTATTCTTATCTGGGCCTGGCCTGTGTAAGATGGCAGCCAGGCGGGTTTTCTTTCTCACACACACACACTCTCTCTCTAACGCACAGGCACACACTTTAGCATCTCTTGAGAAAGCGTCATATGAAAGACTATCATTGAGAAAGGAGGTAAAGAAGAAGCAAAAAGAGGAATGTCTTTAGCATGTGAATGGTGCAGGCTTGGTTTTCCAGTCAGGATGTAGGTGGAGGCGGGGCTGAGAGTGGAGAGAGGGAGTGCAGTGGAGAAAATAGTGTATTTGTGTTAATTATAGTGATTTTCCACAAAAATATGAATGAAAAGAAAATTTAGTACCTTCTTAAAGGTTGTTTTCAAAAAGTACTTTTAATCTGACAAACCAGTCTCGTCTGAACACATTCTAATTTATTGAATATGACTGTATCAAGCAAGGTTTACTGTCATTTTAAGTATCGCCGATCAATCTAAAAATGAGCCACGTCTCGGTGGATCTCCATGGAAAGGAGTAGAGTGGTAAGTTTGGCGTAGACGCTTCACTTACCGTCTTGAATTAAATATTCTGCTTTGCGTGACAGGCCCTTCTTCCTCACAATCTTTTTTACACATAAATAATTACATGCAGAAAAAGCATAAACAAACACACACAGTCCTTTTGAGTGGCAGGTATCCTCTGAGTGATTGGCACTGTTAATCCCTGTTGTCACATCAACAGTGTGAGTGCCCAAATGTGTGTGTCTGTGTGTTTGTATGTATGTTAACAGTGATTAATTATCTCTCTCACGCTGAGGATCTCCTTAGGTTATTGATTACGTCACGAATCAAACCCACAGGGGGATGATTTCTTTGCACTAACAGGGAATCAATTAGTGTCTGGGGACTTGTTTCCTTATGCGCTTGCTGACATGTAAATGTGTGTGTGTGTCCGTCCATGAATGTGTGCTAGTGTAATTGTATGAGATACAATAAGGTGTTTAAATGTAATGCTACGAACCCCGAGGCGTCGTGGCGTACACATCATGTTGCTCGCCGATGCACTTTTAGCTCTTAAATCCGTCTTCCTGAAATTTGTGTTGTTGCTTGTTTCTCCTCAGCATCGGGGCGATGATGCGACGGGTGTTTGTGTTGCGTACCGTCAGCATGGTCTTCCAGAGTTCTTTGCTCACTGTACTGGAACCATCGCCGCTCATGAAAGGTGAGAAACTGGATGGAAATCAAAACAGACAATATTTCCAAACAAGATATAGTTTCAAAGTTGTCATGGCTCATCCAGAAGATCCTTGGGATGAAAAACAGGCAGAAAACTATTACTGTTGCCAAGGCCCTCCGAACCCCGCCTCTTATGATTGTACACAATCAAAGGAGAAAGAAAACTGCTCCAGTAGCTTAAAAAATGAGATCTGAGGTTTGTGGTAAATAAGTTAGTTTAACATCTTTCTGTTCACTTAAAATTATTTTAACCACATTTCAAAAATGAATTGGGCAAGACGAGGTTCATTTGGATAGTCCCATTCATATTCAGAATAGTTTAAGTGCTTCAAATTAAAAACAGATCAGAGATAGGAACCTCCCAATGAAGCGAAAATACAAACAAGTAAAAACAGCAAAGTACAATATATAAAAATATCACAAGATTATGTGAAAAGCACAAAATATTGTATATATTATATCAAAAGATTATATTAATTTAATAATGGGAATGTTTACTTTTTCACTTAAGACCAGGTCGGTTTAGATACTTTTTCCCCCATAAATTAACTAATCATTTGAAAACTGTGAATTGTATTTAGTTAATTATCTTTGCCTAAATAAAAAAAAAATACTTTGATGATCTCATACATTTAAGTGTGACAAAAAATAAAAAAATAAAAAGACATTTGTAAGGATGCAAAGACTTTTTCAAAACTCGGTGAAAGTAAATAAAAACTACAGAGACCTTCAATGGCCACACTATCATATTGTGTGACCTAAACAAATGAGTGCTGAAATTCAAATGTGAATGTGTATTATATATTATATTGTGGACATTGACACAAATGGCACATTCGATTTCATTGTGCTGCCAGTCTAGCAGTGTTTAGCATTCACTTCTCTGCCGTTTATCTTTGCCAAAGACTTCGTCTTCCCCATCAAGGCTCTCACACTGAAAGTCGAGGCCCGCCATCCTGCCTCCGTTCCAAAACCCGACAAAGATTTCACAAAAGTTAAAGGGGAGAGGGGAAAGAAAGAGAAAGAAAACAGAAAAACATTCTGTTTCAGATTTTCAATATTACATGATAACACTCTGCTTCCCACTCTTCCAGTCTGATCAGGCGGAGTATCTGTGTGACTCCAGCAGCTTTGCATCGCTGACTGAAGAGTCTTATTCTGCAAAAACTCTGGCGTCTTGAGTGAATAATTCAGTGTTCGTGGGAGCAGAGACAGATAGGCTCTGTGGTTCCTCTGTGTTTCCCCACTAACATTGCTCTGCCACTTCCCCTCAGAGGATAACACTACATGTGTTTTGGAGATGTGTGTGTGTGTGTGTGTGTGTGATTTCGGGGGGTAGACTTTACTCCTCAGCTGCTTACCTTTTTCCTCCTGCTTTATTTCTTCACTTTGACATCTACATAGAATAAGTATGAGAAGTAAAGATGTAGAAAACACAGTAATTCAGCCTTTTCCCTGTCAGGAAAAGCACCTTTTTTTTGGGATGCAGATGTTTTGTGGCTGATTACGATCCACTTTGCCTGCACGTGTTTGCTTTTGCAGGAATGGCGGTCCTGAGCATGAGCGTTCAGCACTTCCTGGGTGGTCTCATCACCACGCTCACCTTCACTACCATGATGCATTGCACTCAGAGGGCCGAGGAAAGCATACAGGTAACAAAGACTTCATTCACTCTGTCTTCCTCTCGTTGTTTTGTTTCTGGTCGTTGTCGTGTTATTCGGCAGCGTTAGATCATATCCTGTGGCTTAACAAATCTTTTTATGTGCTAGAAATAAAGGCTGCGTTCTTGTTTTTTTCTCATCTGACTGGGCTTTATGTGCTGTTTTGTAATGTGAAGTAATTTCCTTTCGGGGTTGTCAGAAAAGGACTGTGCCACACCTATTCCCAGCTCTACCTGCCTCTTCTCACCAGCGGTTTCCACCTGTGAAATCTCAAAATGAATCCCAAACCCAATTTCTGTTTATTGCTTCCTTCTTCTGGCGGATTTCTGCCTCCAGCTACCTGACTAAGTTTTCTTTTCTTCATTTCGGACAAAATGCTCTTTTTTGTCTGACTCCCAGCATCTTGTTCTCCTCTCTTGATTTCTCGACTTTGCTGTTTCTCCTTTTGTCCCTGCCGTAACTGGGCCATCACCGCCTGAAGGTGATCGCTGTTCAAGCAACCGTCACTCAGTCAATCTCTGAGGGTGACAAATTATAACTCGCATTGCTGTGGCTCCTTGCGTGTGAAACGAGAATAAAAGAAGAGACACCTGCTGAGCAGGTGTCGTAAAACAAATTCAGATAAACGGCAGTAAACGAAGACAAAAATGTGCTGATCAGAGCTACAGTTAGGTCTGAGGGATATGGGGGCAGGTAACTTTGCTTTTTACTGATTCAGTTTGTGAATCTGCGTGCCCAGAACAGGAACGCATTAGCTTGTCTGAGCTCGATGTGTGTAGCATGAGCGTGTTATTGAAAGTAGTGCTATCCAGTAACAGAAAGCTGATAGTGTGAGTGCTTGCTAAGGATACCCAGGAGAAAGAAACCGAATCTGTTAAACAAGTTGCTCAGAATAAAGACACTCCACTTAGCTTTGGTCACACAGGCTCTCAGAGATCTCTGCATCAGAGCGCTGCCACAGTCTGCCGGCAAAGTCGCTCTGGGCGCCGAGCTTCTGAGCCTGGCCGACAAAACCGTAGATTCTCACATTTGGAAGCAACAAGAACATTGTTTAGTCAGATTCAAGTAAAATACCAGTAGCTCCAACATTAACATGTTGACTCTGTTTAGTTTAATTATTATATATGAGTCCTTCAGCTACCCTGTTTCATCAGATATAAACGTCATAATGTACAGTGACATGAAAATACATACTTGATATTCTGGATGAGTCACTGATGCTCTCTGGGAGTCATTTTGGTAAGCTGGTTCGCCACTCTTTTCTGTTTTGTGGATATTGACTAACTGCGATTCTCTGTGATCTTTTCCAAGCCTCCAGACGTCATTGACTGTGATTTTTATAATTTCACGTCTAGGGGCATGATGTGTTGCTTTTTAAGGTATTTTAGGCGCTGTTTTCAGAGAAACCGTAACATATTTGTTGCGATCCGGCCGCTTATTTACACATCAACAGAGATTGGAGTCTCCTAGAGAGGAACCTTTGGGAGCATCTCCCACAGAGGTTTGAAGTATTTCACAGGTGTGAAAGCGCAGCTGCAGGGTGAGGCGTTTTGGCAGTCTCGTCTACTCATGGACACAGTGCCGTCTAAACTTGAAACTTTTTGCCAGTCAACATTTGAAAATACCGGCGCCTTCCAGTCAGCTTTTTTGCGTAAACAAAGCCGTCCAGCTTGGTAAGCAGGCTCTTTCTAAGTTATTTTTTGAAAGTGCAGGTCAATAACCAGACCTGTTGTGGCTCAATACATCCAGTCATGTTTAGATAGATTTTTTTTCTTTAATAAACAAAATCAGAAATTAAAAATTGCTCTTTGTAGTTTTTCAGGTTATCTTTGGCTTATTTCCAAGCATTGTTCTACAGACAGTGTCACAATGCAAGGTGTGTTGAGTGTTTGGAAAAAGATAAAATGTGATATCTCTACTTTCCAAGTTTTTGAACTGCAAAAGAATTTAACAAGTTAAAATATTTTTTAGTTAGATTCATGACAGTGAGGGCTTCTTCACATTAAATCTTTTGTTTAGATGATGTGATTGTTGATGTGTTTATCAGTTTTAACTTTTGCATACAGTCTAAATGAGGAACTCATCTTATTCAAATGTCTCCAGAATCTCTGGTAGCAGTCAGTCTTGCAACGAATCTGAAGAAACCTCTGACTGAAAATACAAAACTATACAACCCAGAGTGAATTTTTGTGAGTAAACTGTAAGAAATCTGTCGAAGGAAGTTGGATCAATGTAGAGAAAAGCCACATGTAATTCATAATTGACATCTTAACAAGGAGGCATGTATCAGAGAGGAAGCCACAGACTGTAAATGATTGAATGAAAGTGATTTATTTGTATAGTGCAATTTATACAAAAAGTCATCAGAAGTGCTTTACTTGAAAATTACGTAAGAGAATCACATTTGAACCAAAAAAGGTCAAATATATTAAACATGACATAAACAGAGAGGTTGAAATGTAAATTTGAAACAAATTAAATGCCAAGACTTGAAAAAATCCAGATAAAGCAATTTTTGACCTTTATATTAAACTGGTGTAAACAATGTTTTCAGTCAGTTTCTGTGCACCGCAAGTTTTCAGGGAGTTTGTTCCATTGCTGAGGAGCATAGAAAGTAAAATTTACCTCCAGTTGATTAGTACTGGATTTGTGAACATGGTGCAGGATGTTTGCTTGGAGCCAAACACAGATGTGACGGTCTGAAGAAAACAAATACATTTAAACCCTGATTGATGATATGAGGTTGACTGTCTGGTGTCCACACCACAACGTAACACTTTCTTGTTTCACCAATTGAAAGTAGTTAAGATGAAAATTTTTAGGATAACGATTTTCCTAACAAAAGAGCTCTAAAATGTTCTCCTGTTGAGTGACAAAGCAAAATAATGGGATGAAAATTGTGAGTTTTCTTCTTTTTTTCCTGGATTTTTAAGTCACTTCTTTTCATCTTTTGGTGTTTTTTTCCCCTGAACATTTCAGATTCACCTTTTTGTCACGTCTGCAGTAATTGTTTCTTTTTTACGAAGAAGCACACTCTACTGATTTTTAGTAGTTAATGTTAAATCCTCTCCTCTAACAGAATGTTAAAGTAGACGCATTGAGTAGAAAATGTAATCTTTTGCCCGTGTTTGTCGCTCACTCTTCACTCTTCTTCTAGGCCACCCACTACAGTTTCCTGGCAACTCTGGAGGTTCTGGGGAAGCTGATGTTCAGCGCTTTGGCCGGCGGAGTGGTGGACTGGTGTGGTTTCCAAGTGGCCTTCCTCTTCTTCCTCACCCTGTCGGCTGGAACGGCCCTGCACGTGTGGACGGCCACCTTCACCGGCGCTCTCAGGGAGAATCAGCTCAAAGAGCAGCCCAAATGAGATCCGTCTTAAACGTTTACATTTAGGGCAAGTCCAGGTACATTAATAATGGACCATTGGAGCTCGACTACGAATATTAAGGAAACAAACTTTGTAGAGTCGTAAATCAAGATTAGTAAAGTTATTTCATATATCAACAGTCTTAAATAAGTATCAGCCATTCTTTAATGGAGAAAAAACGCTTTCCTTTAACCACTCTGTGACTGACTGCTCTTTTGTCATATTTCACAGGCAGAGATGGCCTTATGTTTTATTTATTTTGTTTTGAACATATCTCAAATAGTCTTAAAAAGCGTAGTTAGGTGGTGAACCTTAGGGATACAGTGTACATCTTAAATATGATGGAAGTACTCATAGCTTGATGGAAGATGGTTTATTGTGTTTGGTAGAGACATAAAATATACTGAAAGTTTCATAGTAGCTTAAATTAAAGGGAAATATAATCAAAGCTTATTATCAACTGAGCCAGTTTCATATTGTTATGCGTCAGCAATAAGAGCTGCAGCCAAAAGCAATAGTGTTAGTTTATTTTCTTATACTGTACTGTCTATATATATATATATATATATGTATATATATATATATATATTCTCCTGTGTTGTATGGTTTACAGATGTCTGCTCTTTAATCTCTGCTACCTCGCATCACCACTGTAAGGTACGACACAGAACATAAAGTAACTGCATAAACCCAGAGTGCATACACAGACATCCCGTAATGTGTTAGCTAAAACAAAACGTGATTGTAGTTTGTCTTGAGAAAGAGAATAAAAGTGTAATTTAGCTCTTAAGCAAAGGGCTTTTTTCGTGGGTCGTAAACCATACATTGTCAACTCTTATGTTGTAAATTCCCACAAGTGTCAGAGTACAACTCACACTTGTAGGAAACATCTGCCTTACACACTGCATGGTGCCATCTAGTCTTATTTATTTGACCAGACTCAATAAGAAAGTCAGCTTTCAGAAAGAAACTTGAATGACCAGACTTACTTGGAAGGTAAAGTTCCAAAATCGCACTGTTTTAGTTTGTTTTAATTTCTGTTTTTAAACATGTTTAATGCACAATAACTAATAATAGCTTCTCTTGAATAGCTCAATAATAGCTGCATAGCATAAATTGTTCCCTCAAGTCTTAGATTTAAACAGGTTCATCCCAGCAGGTTCTGTAAGAATACAGAGAAATCCTGTAAGTAGGCTTTGCTAAAGGAAACATTGGCCACTTGATTTCTTTCACATCATGTGAAAAAGACAATGACATTACATATCTAATTATGTAGCCATCTGTGGAACATGAGCGGCAAAGAAAATCTTTGAAATTTGCACAAAAATAAAGCTGCTGGGGACATTTCTAAAGTGTTTTTTTGTGTGCGTTTTATTTACCTCTCCCCTTCTCTGGATCTTATCAAAATTTTCGTGTATCCTCTCTTAAGGTCTGTTTGTGGTTCTTCCACTTTTAAAAGTCCATTGTGGCTTCTAGCGGCCCCGACTTACAACACTGGATCTCTGCAGAGGTTGTGGCTGACGGCTACGGGAGTGAATAGGCCCCATGTCACAGCACCCGCAACGTAAACAGCTCTAATGACACAACAAATGCTGTGAAGGAGGATTAGGCCGGCTTACACGGCCCGTCAATACACCTCCACTTTACATGTTCCCACCCGGCCTCATTATCTTGGCTTTCCTTTTTTTTTTCTTTTTGTTATAGTGGGACTGAGAGGGGAGGGTTTGAGGAGAAGCTTTTATTCGCTCCTCCTTTTCTGAAAAGAACATTAACCAAGAACAATGTGTCTGTTTGATTAGATTTCTATTTGAAAAGTTGCTTAAAACCACAAACCCACCTTAGGATACGGTGCTCTAATTACTCAGGAGTTCCTTCACGTATTTATATGTTATATGATAATGTTCACATTTTTTATTCCGGACTTTGGCTCATAACAGTTTTATTGATTCCCATGTCTGAAGTCAAGATATAGGTTAAAATAATACAAATGTAAAGGAGAGCACAGGAAACCAGAGGATGCAGTCTAAGACTAACAGAGAGATAAACCGATGTAACACATGGGCCACACAATGTGAAACCAGGGATTATAATGTTCAGTTTCAGTTCATTTTCACTTTATTTTGGTAAATTATCAACATTACACACAGAAAACAAAAACAAAATGCTACTTTATAAACCCATAACATACCAGAAAAAGGAGTAGGCTGAAGCCAAGGCTTATCCCTGCACATCCTGCTCTTATGTCAGTTCATATGGCAAATATGTATTCAAGCATTTGCTTCATAAGCGCTCTGTGGTGATCCTGGTCTCCCTTAAAGCTTAAAGCTTAAAGTCTCACTTTTTAGCTACTAAGTGTTTTATTCATGGCAGCTTAATTGCACTACAGTAGGACATTAGCAAAAGCTTTTTACCGACACGGGACATCAAAAGCACACTAAAACAACATATTGCATGTTCGATGACTTCATGTTGACTCTACTGTAGCCATCTGCTGTAGTTTTAACTTTGTTGCATCTTTGACTCTCAGTCTTGGGTTTGTCATGTGAAAATGTTTTATTTATTTTCATACTATTAATTGACGTCTTATGGAAGTCACCCTCATTTCTTTCAGCGCTGCCAACAATTCTCCAGGGAAGACAATGATGAAACCGTATACCTCTGCCAGAAAAGAATGAAACAATTAGGAAACTTTATATGAATTTACCATCAGGAAGCTTCAGCGTTACCTCCAATACAAAAGGAGTGAATTTTAGAAGGAAGGAGCAGTTTACCAAACCAGCTCTTATGTTTTTTAAACCTCCTAACTCAAAGCGAACTGCTTCTGCTGAGTCTGTCTTACTCGTTGAAGCTATGCGTAATGGGATAACTGCTGCTACATAACTTGTCAGTCCCACTTTGAAGCATGTGCGGACATTGAAAGGTAGGTAAGTGGTCTGGATCCCACTGCGCTTGATGAGAGTGAGGCCCCCCGTTGAGGTTGCCAGATTGGCAGAAACCCCCCTGTGGAGATGTTGCGTGTCTTGGGGCCAAACGCCCCGCCACCTCTGAAGTGATTTGGTGTGCGTCCTGTTGGCACAAGTCAGCCTTTATCTTTGTCGTCTTTGTCGGAAAAACTGCCCAGGAGTTTGGAAAGGGGGCTCGATTTGTCTGGTGTTTACACGCAAACAAACTGTTGTGTTGTTACGCCGCAAAAGATTAGACAGCAATTTTGGCATCTCATTGAGAAAGCAGTGCACACAAATTCCTGAGCTGTAATCTCCAGACTCAGATTTCCCACAAGTGACCGGATATGGTTTTCCTGTAGCTGTTTTATTTCTTCAGGGCGGGCAACAACTCTAGTCACATCACCAACTTTATACCCATATCACAGGGGAGGCACAACATAAAATAGCCCTGCGCATTCACCCTGCGCCAAGTCTGATCGGCTACACACAGCATCACTAGAAACACCACAAAGACGTCCAGACAATGGGAAGCAGAAATAATAAGGCAGATTTTATGAGCATCCGAGAATGGGAAGAGAGTTCATTGACAGGTACAGTGCAGAGTTACCTCTAAAGGAAAGAGGATGGGAGGGAGGAAGAGAATGCAACTTGTTTTAATCTCAGCAAACAAAGGTGTTGTATTGCTTTTTCTCCCCCCCTCTTTTGTGTCCGAGTGCCTCGGGAGAAGAGAGGTGTTGGCTTTTTGCGCTGCTTTTGTCTGGTGGGTAACAGAATGGTCTCCTGGGAAACCCGAGTGGGCAGGTGGAGGAGCAATCAGCAGCATCAGGTATCGCGGTGTTTCCTTCGCTGGTGTTTACTTTTTGTTTGTTTGCAGAACAAGAGTCATGGACACCGCTCTCTCTTTACTGTACTGTGGCCATTTCTTCCTGTTCTTTCCATCGCTTTGTTCTCCATCCTCGGTACTTCGGCTAACTTCATTGCACGCTGACAGGAACGTTCGCGGGTTTTGTTCATGTCAGAGATTCTGAGATTCTAATGGTTGATCAAAACTCGAAGCAAGCCAAGAAAACCCTGACAGGTTTTCTAAAATAAGGTCTGGAAAAGTATAGAATTGACTTCAAGATTTTTCTTACCTGAGAACCCATGATTATATATAATATTAGTATTTCCAGACTTCAAAACTTATAAGTTGTCTTTTGTTCCCTTCCTTCCTTCTTTCCTTCAGCTCCTTTCCTTCTTTCTTTACTTTCTTTTCTTCCTTTGCTAATTCCTCTCTCCTTCACATCTTTGCATATTTCCCTTTGTCTTTCTTTTCCTTGGTTCGGTACTTCCATCTTTGTGTCCTACCTTCCCTCCATGTGTCCTTCCTGGAGTGCTTCCTATCTTTGCTGTTGTCCTACATCTCTCATGTGTCTCCCTTCCTTCCTCGTGTCCTTCATTTCTTTACTTGTGCACCACCTCCCTCCCTGAGTTGGGTTCCTTCGTCTATCTCTTCCTGTGTCCTCCTTCCTTCCGTGTGTCTGTCCTTCTTTCCTTGTGTCCTCCCTCCCTACCTTGTTTCCTTTCTTCTTGCCTTCTCTCCTTGTGCTGCATTTGCCTTTTTCCCTACCAGTGTTGATTATACATAAAGGACAGAGAAGCCTGGAAAGTTGAATTTAAAAAAGTTGTGAATTTCTGTATGGAAAACAGTGTGAGAGTAAAATCCTAATTATTTTCATTTTAACTTCACCCAGATTCTCTTTCTGTCATTTGAAATGAGTGAAATGAACAATAACGACTTGATTAAGAGCATCCACACAAAGTGTACAGAAAATATGCGAGAGAAATATTCCACTGCTGTAAAGAACAGCATTGTGATACTATTATTATTATTGTTGTTGTTGTTGTAGCATAAAGATAAAATAATATAGCTGATTAAATGTAACATTTTACACAGATAGAGACTGAAGCAACTTTGACAATAGTGACAATGGAGGTTATCAACAATAGATAGTAAGTATTTACCTTTAAAACTATCTTTCTGGCTCTTTACATTTTAAGAATAAAGTCATGAAGTTTTCCTTTAGCTATGTAAAAGTTTGTGTTGAGATCAAACATCCCTTGGCATTGTAGGTTTTGTATTTCTTTTGGGGCTAAAATGCTGTTTGGGAGTTCGGCAGCATTACCAAATTACATCCTGAACACCATTTAGCGGCATGGCGCCTAATTATCCTGCGTCTTAACATTTTTAAAAAATGATATGCATTTTTTATTATTATTATTATTACAGTTAATAGGAAAAAATACCCAGCCATAATCCCTCACCCTGAATTTAGAAACATCGTTTTCTGACGACGGCGTCGGTAGAATTTTCTATTAGTTCTCTGAAAAATCCTACGAGTTTTCCTCAAACGATGCCTCCGAGGGCAACAAGCCAAAACCCCACTGAATAAGTTAATATAAGACTATATTGCATGTTCTGCATTCGTTTCATTAATACTACACAGCTAATTTTCATGCAGGATTTCTCCTCCCTGCCAACATAATCATAGATGTCTATTTATAGGCCCCGGGTTTTAATTGGCATGAATATTCCAATGAGAGACGGAGAGGCGCGTGTTGTAGATGGCAGCGTAAACATTGTGGGATTTACAGACAAAAAGAGCCGTAGGATGTGCAACGCTGATGTAAATATTCAATGCTGGTAATATAAACATGTCCATGCACAGACACACACTGTCTGTGGGTTCATTATAAAAGTTTCTTTTTTTTTTTAAGTCTGGAGCTTTAGCTCTGACTGCCATAATTTTGCAGTGTTTGAACTGTTAAGAGTTGCAAAGACTTAAAATAAATGAGTCTTTTATTGCGTAATCCCACACTGGAATATTTAGAGAAATCCAGCCTTAAATTGAAGTACGTTTAATCAGTCGGAGGAATGAGCATGAAGGACAGAGCGTCCTGTGTGGTCCAGCAGTATGTTGTTGCTGGGGAAGTGTGTGAAAAACCCAAAATCTTCTATCCTGCAATTAGTGTTGCTGTATTTTTTCTTTCTTCTCTTATGTGGTAAAATAAATTTGCCACATTTCTTTCAGCCAGTGGCTAAAAAAAAACTGCATCTCCAGTGAAAACAGAAACTTGTTGAATCCTAGTTTGAAGTTTATAGAAACTTTGATCAACTCGAAAAAGACAATACTGGACAAATCATTGTAAAGCAGCTCAAAAGTGGAAATAAAAGGCATTTCACATTTAAGGATGCACATTTTTTTCTTTTTTTTTTGGCAGGATGAAAAATTTAATAAATAAGAGATTGTTTTTATTGTCTTGTGCAATGCCAGCGGTTACTAGGAGGAAAATGCACAAAAGGATGCAAAAAGTATGAGTCATATTGCTTGGCGAACTCTCTTTGACTTATGTTCCAGTTCTTTCCATCAAATACATATTGATATACAAAACATGTTGAACTGCCTATGTGAGCTTTCTGTAGGTTTCATTTTGCATAGGATGAAAAAAAAATCTAAAGTAACAACAGTAGAAAAGCTAAAAGGTGTTACTCTTATAAAGTCAAGAAATGAGCAGGTTTTTAGAGGGCAGCTTCCTCACTTTGTTTTAGAAACTTACTTAATTCGCTTCCGTCATCCTCATTTCCCCATAGCTGATCATTTGTTGGTTCTGAAACTCCTTTTATTTAATTATTTTGCTCCCTGTTCTTTAAATCTGAGATGACTGAGATGAAAGGCTGACCCAGTCATACTTCCACTAACAAGTGGTCCCACTGCGAAAAGCATTTCTTTTGATTTTTGATTTCTGGTCCGACTTTAACTTTATGGAAATTTCCTCTAAAGTGATAAACCGTCCCGATCACATGTGCGACCGTTTGAAGTCACCCTGGAGCCGCTGTGTGGTGAAACCGGCTCTGCTGTTCATTCACTCAGTGACGGGCTGGGATGTGACAGGCTGCCACCTCATATGGTGTCGAGCCTGACTCACACAGCTCTGGTCTCCCCCTATCTGCAGGCTGGGACCCCTTCAGCGGAGCCCTGTGGCATTCCCCACTGCCTGTCCCTCGGTCACTGCTGCAACATAAACACACACACACACCCTCGCGCTCACACACACTGTTCCCAGGCCTCATTTGAACCATTAGGGCCAAGACAGGAGAAGCCCTGTTCTTATCCACCCACCCCCAACTCTTCTTTTTCTTCTTCTCTGATCTTTTTTTCTTGTCTCTGTCTGTCGTACCTTGCAGAATTATTCTCACCCTTTTGACCTTTCCCTATTTTGTCAGGTTACAACCACGGTCGTCAGTGCATTTCATTTGGATGTTATGCGATAGACCAAAACAAAGTGGTGCATAAATGGCCTACAGGCAGAACACTATTTGTGGAAAAGAACCAGCTCTGAACACACAATGTACACAACGAAAACACAGGCAGCATCATGCTGTGGGCTCCTTTTCTTCAGCCAAGAAAGAGAAGCTAGTCAGAGCTAATAGGAAGATGATTAGAATAAAGTTGAGAATCTGTGGCCACAGTTAGGGTTAAATCTGATGTTCACAAAAACTCTTCATCCATTCTGACTGAGCTTTAGCTTAGTTTCAGTTTCAACATGTGCAAAGACCTGCAGCTATAATTGCATTGAAATGTGGCCCCACAAAGTGTCGACGTAGGGGCAGTAAATGCAAATGCATCACACCATTTAAAATTTTTTTTTGTAAACAATGGTAAGAAAATATTTATCGGTACAGCCGAATTGCATGTCACCGTATCTACCTATGTGTCTATCTCTAACAGGAGGGAAGAGGTGTTTAAGCTTCCTATTGAGGAGCTGGTGTTGCTGGCAGACTCGATCGGATCAGATTCCAGCCCTTTATTATGTTCAGTATTTCTTGGGAAAGTTGTTCTTGCACAAAGTTTGGCAGAAAACAAACTCCCTTTGCGCAGTCACTGAGCTCAGATTTCTCATTCCCAAATCAGAACATCTGTAGGTTCAGGTTGTGTTCACGAACAAATGGGAAATATCAAATGTTTTCTGCTGCACAAGTTTGTGAAATTGTGAAACGAACACACAACCTATTGGATCACATCACTCTTGAGAAAAAAAATGAAGTTTTGTAA
Organism: Xiphophorus couchianus; assembly: GCF_001444195.1. Lineage (NCBI taxonomy): Eukaryota > Metazoa > Chordata > Actinopteri > Cyprinodontiformes > Poeciliidae > Xiphophorus > Xiphophorus couchianus. The sequence continues at coordinate 23,318,854 of NC_040239.1, forward strand.
TATTTTACTGACAAGAGCAGCTCATGTGTCAGAAACAATCAAATCATCTCCAGTTGAACTATATTTCCCCCACAACAATAATCCATGCATCTATGGACACTTCTACAACAATTTGCCATATTTTGAACATATTACAGTTTTGCCCTTTTGTAAATATTCTAAAGTAGAGGTTAGAATAACTTTAAAGTCTAAATGTAGAGTTTGTAACAACGAGCTAAAGTGGAGGAAAACAAACATGAAGTGATTATGAAAACTGGAGGAGAGATGATGTCAGGACAAAAGGACAAATGAGTGATGAACAGGAATGTTACACGGTTTTACATCTTCAGGGATTCATCCTGAGACTGGAGGGTCTCCATCCACTCTATCCTAAACAAAGTCATGGGTGAGTGCATTCACAAACAAAGTCATGGGTGCTTGTGAATGCATTCAGCCCAGTCCTTTAATCTTTTCTAGGCCTGGTTTTAAATAAATGTGAATCTGTGCTGCCTTTTTGAACATTTCCATTTGAAATTTGATATAAAACGGTACTCCTCAGTCGTTAAATCGTTTGCTAACACAGCATCGTTCTATACATCCCATTTTCCTGTTGCTTCACGGGACGCTAATCTTGTACAACCATATATGTAAGTGCTGATATGCGGCGTGCCATACAAAGGGGGAAAGAAAAACATACGACCGCCCCCCCTTCCCACTTCTCCAAGTACCTTGAAAGCAACACCAGCGGTGCGTCCCTGCAGTACGGGAAAAAAGGCTTACAGTGACACGCTGCTGAGAAAAGCCAACTCATCCCCACCAGCATTTGTTGTGCTCTGCTTAATCTAATTCAACAGCTAAAACCTCTGTGACAGCGGCTTCTTGCTTCAAGCACCAAATTATGGATCTTACGGGGAAAATAAAGATGAGGCGAGGAATGAGAGGAGAGCGAGCGCGGTTCATCCTGATCAGATGGGATGGAGGGGGGCACACACACACACACAGAGAGAGAGATATGCATGGATACAGCAGTGCGTGGTGGTGGTGGGGGTGTATCTGGTGGGACCATCAGAGAGACAGCAGAAGGACTGATGTAGACAGCTGGACGTGGACTCTTTAATCTGTCTAAATAGGATCTGCCCAGCGCAGGCTTTTTGTCCAAACAGCAGGCCCGACACTGGGGTGGTGACAGCCAGATGACATGCAGGGGTGTGTGTATGCGAGTGTATTTGACTACTTGTTTATGAGAAAGAGCAACAGTGACAAACATAGGCAGACAGAAACGTCTCACCAATATATAGATCTGGTTCTGATACAAAACATAAAGCCGGGTCTCATTTCACCATTTCATTTTATAAAGAAAAAGTCAACAAGCAAACAAAAATATAGACAAAGAGAACCTCTTGTGAACATGTTCTGGCATACAGAGCCAGACAGGGGAGACCACACACGCATCATGAGTAGATATAGGCCTATGCCATCTTGTCTGGTGCTTTTAATGATTGAATATTATATGCACTTTTATAGATAGACTAATATTTTGTTAAATGATCCCAGCCCCGGCTCCAGACGAGTTTAACAAGGGGGGGGCACCGACTTTTTTTGCAGGGTGCAAAATGAACGTAGACAACAGCAGTAGTCTATAGGCTACTTGTTAACAAGCTTAAGGTGCTGTATTGTTATTAGCTAGTCATCTTTTATCTATCATTACCTGTATCCAGCACCATTACTCTACTCACTCTGTTAGTTTGGGGGGGGAACTGTGCCAAGTTTAGCTGGTTTACTGCATGATTCTAACACACCTGAGCAGCTCTGCACAGCAACAGCCCAACAGGTACAACCCAGCGCGAGCGTCTTAGCGCTCATGTTGCGTTTAAAGGCGGCTTGGAAAAACAGGTTACGACGTGTTAACGGCTTAAACAGTTTTAACTGCTGAAAACAGTGACAGAGGACACAGATATGGGAAGTTCAGAAGCTCCTATTATATCAAATCAATATAGGAATAACAGAGAGTTGTCCACTTTAAGGTCAAAACAACAAAAGCTTCCAGTCCAGGGGGTGGGGGGGCATGGCGGACTCTGTGGGTGGGCAATGCCCCCCAATGGCCGCCCATGCCGCCGGGCCTGAATGATCCTTAAATCCTACACTTTTTTTTAGACGTCAGTTAGGTCCTGGTGAACGTCTGCCTTAATATTTGACCACTCTTCTTATTAGAAATGGTAGAATTATTCTAAAATTGACTGGTTTTCTGGTAAAGACCAATCTTCTAATCACAATCTATGAATGTTAAATAGGGTCAAGGTCACAATGATTATAGAAGCTACGTGTTAGTTTGTTTCATCCATTCCAAAATTAGTTTTAATGCCTATTTGGCATCATTGTCTTGCTGGAAAACCTGTTTGTGTCAAAGTTTGAGCCATCTGACCCAAAACGTCATCTTCAGATGAGTGAAGGATGCTTGATGGTTAGCATGCTGAGGAACAACCCAGGAACAAACGAGGCTTTGTGCTGGAAAACGTGGGAACATCAGTGTTGACAATAAAGGGAGCTTGGTGTCAATGTGGAAAAAGTTGATTGAAAGTTGATAGTTTTAGGTTTGACAAAATTTTATGGACAAGAGAAATGCTTTATGGTCAGATGAGACAGAAACAATGTGTGTTGAGCTTAAGGAGAAGCTTTCAAACCATAGGCAGACAGAATCCGCTGTAAGCCCGGAAACTGTTTCCAAATACTTCAACTTTGTCTCAGATAAACAGCTGGATGTTCCGCTACAGTAATCCCCAACAGATGTCAGAACTACTTTTGAAAATGTTAAAGCAGGCTAATATTAAACTTCTGCAATGATCCCTCCCAAACCTGACCCAACAGTGACAAACCATACCAAGCCTATGGAACGAAAACCATTATATTTAATCATATAATACTCATCTTGTATAATTATTTCAAGTCAATATATTTTATAATTTCTAGAAAAGATTCAGGTAGAATTATGCCAGTAAACAAACCAAAAAAATCATTTTTCTAAGTCATTTTTATCAAAATATTTGTTGAAATATACAGTATGCGCTTATAACTTTGTTTTAACAGACTTAGCTGTTTAATATTGAGCTATTGTGAGTTAGAGAAAACTGTTCTGCACCATTTTCTTGGTTTTAAAGTTGTTGTACAATTGGTCCACCCTGGAGAGGGAACATTTAATACCATAATTAGGATCTAAAATTACTGACATTCATATTTCAATGTCATAGAAAAGCATGTAAGCATATGGGTGGCACTAGTTAAAATAGGTAGGGGTATGAAAAAAATCTAGTGGGTTCCTGTGAAAATGGGACAGAACGGTGGAAGTAAGACGCCCCTTAAGAAAAAGAAAAGCTGGACTCTGGGTTGGACATTTTGGATCTCAAACATGGTCAGTTGTCAGTGATGACATTAGTTTAGCATAGAAAGAAATCCTCCAGTGAACATTGCGATTGTGCACTCCACAGATGACTGGCCGTGTCACCCTGCTCTGCTGTAAACTCTTTCAGACAGGCTAGCAGGCTCTCGGGGCCCGGGGACCCACAGACTGTGATGGGAACACCGTTTAATTGGGGTAATCGGCATGCTTTTAGGGACCTGCTTATTAGGAGAAACCCCCTCACACAAACGCGTGCGCTTCACCAAAGACGGACAGACAGGCAAAGTGACAGCTCCGTTTCACATCCTCGGCCTTCGCCCACATTCCTGCGTTCACAGACCCCGAATCAGCAGGGGGATGCACGGTCGTGAATGTGTGTGAGCGCCGTGACAACTGTGTAACACTAATGATGTTTAACAATATTTAAACGTGCCAGTGATACAGAGACTTCGCCTCGGGGTGTAAGGGGGTAAAAGGTGAGGCGGTTATTGGAAATAGTTCGCTGCAGGAGATCTTTGTGAAACGGCATTTTGAATTGTTCTTAAAAATATATATTTCCATTGTATTGTGGATCCATAGTAGTGAAAATTAAACATTTGTTTGCTACCATGAATACACTCGGCTCTGTGAACTGTACTATATTTACTGAGCACGCTGCGTATGATCTGGGTTTACAAGAAACAAACAGTTTATTTCATTGTTTGAGGCAACAATGACTGGGATTGTTTTATCCTGGGTCTTTGTGCAATACTGTTAGAAAGGGAAGGTGTGTGTGTGTGGGGAGGGGTGGGGTGTACCAGGTTTTTATATCTTTATGGGAACCTATTTCTGTCTACAATGTGGGGTTATGGGGACCATTGCTCCTTGTGGGGACATTTTCTTGGCCCCATGAGGGAAATTATTGTTTTTGAGTTAGTTGTTAGGTATGTGATGGTTAGAGTTAGGATTATGGTAAGGGTTAGGCTGTAGAAATGAAAGGAAATCAATGTGAAGTCCCCACAAGTGATGAAACACGACTGCGTGTGTGTGTGTGGATCAAGTACTGTCTGAATCTACCCCCAGTTGCACCCCCCCCCACACACACACACACACATATTGATGTAAAAGTTTTTTTCAAAACTCGTAGTAAAATTTGCCGAAATTGGGGGAAATTGTCTGGTGGACATTTTTCACATTTCCTTACGAACATTTATTTTCTGTAAATACGTTTTCTGTCAATACGTTCTTGCACTGAAAGTGATCTACAGAAAGCAAAGTTCCGATTTAATGTGGAAATATGTGCACATGTTATCATTTCTTAAATATGCCATACAAATACATCTTTGTAAATTAGAATATCGTCAAGAAGCTAATTTATTGGGGCTGGTATCTCTTATCGTTTTTTCCACTGAACTTCCAGCAAACTGGATTCTGTGTCTCTCCTTTCTTCTTCCAGATCCTGGAAACTTGATTTCAAAATGAAATGCAAACTTTACTTTACTATTAAAAGACGACTTTGAACCACTGAGCATCGCCCTGTTCTTTTTCTTCAGATGCTTCTGATGCTGTCTCAGGAGTGACTAAACAAAAATACTACAGATGCTCAGACTCCTGCCGAAGTCCAAAACTTGTGAATCTCCTCTAAACTCTTGAATGGGATTTGCTTTACAGTCCTCTCAAGGCTCCAGATTTTTGTACCACACTTTTTCTTTCCACATAACTTTCCATTAATGTATTTTAATACATGAATTCTGTCCACAGCCAGTTTCTTAATTAAACAGCTAACTGCTCCTCTCAGTAACTATGTGTCTATCTGACTATTAAGTCAGCAGTCTGCCCTATAATTGCTGACCATACCATTTTGGAGTTAAAAAAACAAAACAAATTTCTTGCTGTTAGGTAATTTTCTTTTTTCCTGTTTATCAGCCATAAGTCATAATAACCTACATTAACATAAAAAGATGAATGTATGGGTGATTAATCTGTTCACAGATAAATTATTTAAGTCAATTAAGTAATCAAAATGCACCTGTGTTACTTTAAAACAGAAAATCTCTTCGGCTCTTTACCAATTTCTCCATGCACATTTAAGTTTTTCCTTCCCATGTTCTCCCTCCTTCTCCTCTCGTTCTCGTGGATCCTTAACTTCCTGAAACTCCTCATTAAACTTTTTTTTTCCAAACGCGAGCTTGGATTTGAGTTTTGTGATTCCTGCTTCCTGTCCTCTCTCACTCATCCTAAAACAAAAGGGCCATTATTCAGCGGCGTGTTTCATGGGGGTCTTACATGTAGAGATGCCGCACCGCCCGACTCAGGGTCAACACATATTGTTTATGAAAAACAAAAGGATGATGACGTGATGCCATGTCTAGACTCCATGCAAATGACCAAGGTTGATAAAAAAAAAAACTCTTTTAAGCTCGCGTATACAGTATTTTCCATGTGACGACACACAAGCGCAACTTACGCAGAACACGTGCGCGCACACGGGGGCAGACAAACTGGAAATGATTATGGTAATGATAAGAATCGTGGCTGTCATCACTGTCTCCTCCACCATGTTAAAAATTAATCTGAGTCAACGGTAATCCACATCTCCTCCTTAGATTACTGGTGTGGGGAGGGGAGGCTCCCAGGCCATCTGTACATCATTAACAGAGTCTCAGTGACAGCTCTCTCTTCTCCACTCAACTTCCTCCAGCCGTCAATGCTGTCCAACATCTTATCTGTCCCCCTGGTCTTTGTCTCAACCCTGTCCGTCCACTTAATCCTGCAACATAAAGAATATTGGTTGCAGGATTAAGTTCAAAATTGGAGATGTGACACCGTTTCCACTGTACCTGCATCTATCAGCATTAACATGGATTTCATGTCGTCCACTGCAGCTGCTCCTGTTCCTCGTCTTGCTACTCTAAAAAACTAAGCAAGTCCTACCAGTCCAAGGAGTTTTGGAAGTCAACACTTGGGCAAAGTATCTTTACTTTTTTAAAGGTGCATAGAAGTTATGGTTTTATTGCACCCAATTGCAATATTTTGTTTTATGCTTTATTCTTGAAACATTGAAGATTAAGTTTTTTTTAAAAAAGCTATGAAGTTGACTTCAGCTGTTGGTTTCCATAACAATATGAGGCATCAACTCGGACAGCAAAAAGGCAAAAACATACTTTTCAGCTGCCCCAATGACTTCTATGCTGCACTGAAGTTCTGATTCATAGCTTTCAAATTAGTGCCAAGCTGATGGCTATTTCATTGTTTTTGAGAATTGTGGACTGGATCAAATCCTCTTTAATTCAAAATCTAAAATATTTAACATTGATCTAACCTAAACTTAATAATTCTCTAACACAGTCAGAGATTTCTGAAATTTTGTATGTGATAATTCACTCATATCATTATTCAGTCAGAAATCACTGCTGATTAACAGCTAGTTGTTAAACTTAACAGGAGAACATAAACAAGCTGGAACATAAATTCTTCTCTTACTCTCAGCTCTAAATCACCAAGACATGAAACTGTTACTTTAGCAGATCTGGGTGACCAATTAAAGGGGATTCAATCTGTCAGCTTTATACTAAATAACAATTATGCATAAAAAAAGGTCAGGCAAACATCAACACAGCAGTAAATCACTCCAAGGCACTTGATAATTGATAACATCTGCATCTTTATTTTAGTGCAGTGCAAGTCTTTCCTGCTATGGGCAAAAATTATCCACATTCCACTTACTTATCATGAAACACACCAGCAGAAGCAGCAGCAGCGTGTTCAAGGGGAACACCAATAAGCTGTGTTTTCTAAATGAAAACTGCCACTCAGTCATTTTCTGCATGAGATTTTGGAGTTTAAAGACTTCCAAATCAGACTTGAGTCTCACACAGCACGGCGTGCAGCAGCCCCTGGAGGAAATCGATAATCAAGCTCCCCGGTCTCAGGTGTGGCTTTGCGTAAATTTAACCTCAGCCCGTTCTCCATCTCTCTCATCTAAACTGATGTGGAGATGAGCAGCTCATCAGCTTCTGCTTTGACGTCAAAACAAAGTGTGGGAACAAACCCCAAAAAGTTCTGCAGTTCCTCTGTTGATTTTTTCCCCCCCTCCAGAACTTTACAGATGGAGCTTGTAATGCTGTTTGGAGGCGGAGCTCGCTATAATGTTTGCGTGTGCATGCGTGAGTTGGTGTGTGTGTGTGTGTGTGTGTACTGACAGATGGCTTGTCACTGTATGAGAGCCGGTTCGCACATTCATGTAATAGAAGCAGAAAAGCACAGCAAGCATATGCAAAAAACAGCAGGACTCGCTGAGTGGAACTAAAGGAAGCACGTTCAGAACGACCGACACTCCGTCACTCCATCAATTACATGGTTGTTGTGTGAGCATCATGTCAGTGATGTGTAAGGCATTTAAATGACTTGTGTACCAAGACACAGTGGCGTAGTTTCCTCTTTATCGTATGGATTTTTTTTCTGACAGTGATCTTCCCTGATCAGTTTCAGGACAGCTGCCAGCATAAATGTAGGTTTTAGGTTTAAAAGTCTTTAAAGGATGTCTCATATCAGTGTCACACATCTGGAGACAGATTTTTTTGTTTGTTTATTTTGTCTATTAAATTGTTGAAGCTCAATCAGATGTAATTGCACACATTTCACTACCCACCAGAATGGAAAGTTGCCTTTCACTCCCCAACTTACAAGACAAATTGACAAACACTTAACACCTTTTTCAGTCACTGGGCTTTTATGTGACAAGATGGCAAGGGTCATTATCTCAGTTTTCAGATATTTCTCCTGATTCTCACCTGGATTCATGTCTGGACTTTGACTGGACCATTCTTAGATGTAAATCGTTTCATTCTGCCTCTGTCTGCATGTTTGCAGGGTCTGCAGGATTGTTTTGTAATAATGTCAACACATCTTTTAATCAATTTCAACCAGTTTGTACTTTGGTAAACCATTTCCACGACATGGAAACACCATCATGTTTCTCCTTGAGGGATTTTGAGTTATACAGTGTTAGCTTTCTAACTTTCATGGCATTTTGCATCCAATCCAAAAAGTTCAATATTAATCTAATTTGAGTACCTTCCTTGGCTGTGTCCTATGTTGTTTGTAGTAAACTTCAAATTTGACTTCTATGGACTTCTCTTAAAAATTGCTTTCACTTTATCCAACTGCTTAGGTTTCCTTGCCGACCTCAGGGCTCCAAACAGAGCTTGAATTCACACGGGACAGGCTAACAAAGGCTCCAGCTGCAAACACACCAGAGAAAACTTGTAGCTTAAAAGTTACTTTGGAGTAGTCCAAATTGAGACCTAATTTAATAATTTCTGCTAAACTGTAACTGTTTGGAAATGAAACAGCTAGTAATCATACTGTTTTATTTTGAAAAATGGAGAGAAAATAACAATCTTTCCCAGTATATTATATTATGTTTAAGTAAACTTTAGATAAAAGTTAACTTTAAGTATGCCATCAAATGTTATAGCATCCTACCTTCGGACACTTTTCTCCTCAGCTTTATGAGGTACGTCAAGCCATTAAAATATGTGTCGACAAGTGGTATAATTCATCATTAATACATTACTTTAGGACAGTACAAACTGCTTAAATTCCTTAAATCCTGGGGAGACAATTAAAGACTATACTTTCTGGCAATGTTTACCCAGTGTTAGCTTCTTTGTAGAAAGGTTTATAGCTAGCTTTAAATCTTCTGATACAAATTCGGTATCTTGTCTTTTTTTGGGTGGGTGGGGTTGCAAATGAAATTCATTCATTGAAGAGCATGTGAAGCAAGTCCTGATCACATAGTCAGTGTGTTTTATGTTTGGCTCACTAGGCAACTAAAACAAGTTGTTTTAATGCAGTTTCATGCAAATTCAATAAATCATAGAAAACACAGAAGTGCGGTCAGTGGCGTTGAGGTGGCAAGTGGACTTAAGTAGAAATCTGCTCAGGGCTCAATGCAGACTTTAGCCTCTTCTATCGCCACTGTTCCACATAAAGACCAGATTTAGGTGGTGGATAATTAAGAGCTGTTAACAGGTTCTTCCACCTGAGCTGTGAATCTCTCCAGCTTCTCCAGAGGTAAAATGGGCCTCCAGTCTGCTTCACTGATTATTGCTCTCCTTGCATGGCCTGCCAGCTTATTTGTAAACCATATTCCGTTTTATTTATGTGCTACTTTCAATCAATCAATCAATCAAATTTTATTTGTATAGCACATTTCAGCAGCAAGGCATTTCCAAGTGCTTTACATCACTACAAACACAGAAACACAATGCAACATCGAATCAATAATCAAAACATGACATTATGTAAAGTTCCATCAATAAATTTGTAATTGATTACATTTCAAATACAATTCTAAACAGGTGGGTTTTCAGTCGAGATTTAAAGGAAGTCAGTGTTTCAGCTGTTTTACAGTTTTCTGGAAGTTTGTTCCAAATTTGTGGTGCATAGATGCTGAAAGCTGCTTCTCCTCGTTTGGTTCTGGTTCTGGGGATGCAGAGCAGATCAGAACCGGAAGACCTGAGAGGTTCTGGAAGGTTGATACAACAACAGCAGATCTTTAATGTATTGTGGTGCTAAGCCGTTCAGTGATTTATAAACTAACAACAGTATTTTAAAGTCTATTCTTTGAGCTACAGGGAGTCAGTGGAGGGACTTTAAAACTGGTGTTATGTGCTCTATCTTCCTGGTTTTAGTGAGAACGCGAGCAGCAGCATTCTGGATCAGCTGCAGCTGTTTGATTGATTTGTTGGACAGACCTGTGAAGACGCTGTTGCAATAATCAATACGACTGAAGATGAACGCATGGATGAGTTTCTCTAGATCTGGCTGAGACATTAGTCCTTTAATCCTGGAAATGTTCTTCAGGTGATAGAAGGCCGACTTTGTAACTTTGACTTGGTCTATCACATAAAATTCCCGGATAATGCACTTAATATTTTTGAAACAGTTTCAGGGATATAAATACTTCCACAACACACTGTAGACGTTTAATTATAGCACAAAGCAGCATTATGTACAGATAGGACAGGAAAAGTTCAAAGGGAATAAAGTCCGAAGATATCATGAGACTCTGTAAAACAGTGTATTTATCCAAGTGCGTGTGTGTCTCTCTGAGTTTGCGTGCAGGCGAGTGTAGGTGTGTGTGTGTGTGTGCGTGCGGGGGTGTGTGTGTGTAAAGGCCCGTCACTCTAGCCCTGCGCAGCAGCCTAACCATTCCTGACAGCCAATAGCTCATTAGAGCTGCTGTTCTATGTTCCTAACTCCATTCGCTCACTCCCAGTTTGCTGGACCCAGCCCCCCAAACAATACGTGTGTGTGGGCGTGTGCATGCGGGGGTGGGTGTGTGTGTGTTGTCAGCTGGCTGCGCTCAGGCCTGGGCTGGGACAGGCTCGATGGACATTGGGGATGAGAAAGCGTGGTTTGGGGGAAACTCGCGGCCCTTTCACAGGCACAAAGACATAATTAACCAAATTGGTAAATGGTTCAAGAAACCGCCTCTTGAACATTGTGTGCTTGTCTCTGGTTGCTATAGAAACACTAAATTTGTGTCCACTTTGTGTGTGCGTATGTGGGCGTGTGTGTGTGTGTGTGTGTGCGATGTCCGATGTCCAAATTAAAAGTCACATGCGATTATCTTTTTATGGTCCTGCGGGACCACACACAAACGTCTTTTCAACTGAATAACTGCAGCATCATCCTCCGCTCCGTGACTCAGTCGTCTTTCAAAATATGTTAAAAGGCAAAATGCCGTCACTTCAGGACAGAGTCAGGCCTGGAAAACACAAAGCAATTTTCTTTCCCATAAAAAAACGATGAGTTCATCAATTCTCCAATGCCAACTTGCAAATGTGTTCAAGAGGAAAGGTAACTGCACTTGAATCGTCATGTGACCTTTCACATCTGATGCATAGTAGGTGTCCATGTGTATGTTTGGGTTTGCATGTCTGTCTCTGGAACCCTCCCATGTCCTCCCCACTGCTATTGAATGAGACATCGATCACCGTGACAGTGGGACAGACGTCAAGGACGAACTGCCTGTATATCAATAAGCGTGTGCTTGAAGCTCGCTCTGCTTCTCTGCCACCGAGGAAAACATTTCTTACTTCAACCGCCGCTGAACAACACACGACTTCATCAAATACGAGTTTCAATGCATTACGAGATGTTTTGTGTTTCAATGCAGGATGAAGTTTTAGCCCATAAAGTTGCTGTTTTTCAGAGTTACTGTAAGGTTCCAGGGTTTGTTTGTTTGTGCTGCATCTCCAGCCCTGTTTTGAGGTTAGTTTCTGTAAAGTTGTGCCTTTTGGCACCAAGCAGCATTGTGGTTTGGCAGCTCGGAGCTTGGTTAAAGAAAAACTTCAGGTCTGACTGAAGAGTTCACTCTTTCTCGCTCTTTTTTCTCCTCCCTCTGTCTTTCTCTGTCTGTTTGTTCCCCTCCCATCCCTCGTTCGGCCCCCAGAGTCACAACAAGAAGCAGCAAACAGCTTGTGCATCCCTCGTACCAGAAGAAAATGCCCCATTTTCATCTGTTTGAATCTGACATTTTTGGCACATTAAATATTGGACATTAATAAATTAAACGTAATGAACTTACATGAAAGAAAAAAAAAAGTCCACTGGTACAATGCAAGAAAGTATAAAAGGCAAGAGTGCAAAAAGAAAGAGGCACAAAAACAGAAAAGAAAGCTCAAACTTTTTTTCTTTAATTCCAATTAACTATTACTTTCTGTAGCCATTGGAGATTATTTTTCATGTTCATTTATTCAAACAAATATTGAATAATTTATTGCAGGGGGAATAACAACATTAGAAATCACAAGCATTTGGTGCCAGCGTGAAAAAAAAAAAGGTCTGTAGATACGGAGCACAGAGGACCACGGCTCTTCGTTAATGGGACTCATTGGTCATTTAATCTAATTAGGCCTCCGCTGGGTGTTTTGTAACATTAAAATAATCATAGCTGCTCTAAGGAAGCTGATGCAGCTGATCTGTGACCACAAACAGAAGTGGTGTCTATTTAATTAAGGTTGTTGAAAATACCAAACAACTTAAACCTTCATAGCACACACTGTAGCTGTCCTTTATCTGTAACCTTTGCCTGCACTGGCTGTTTAAAACGCAGTCAAATGTGTGCAATTTTTGAAGTAATGATGCACATCAGTCAGGAATTTACAAAATAAGTGCAGATTAGAAAAGAAATCAATGGTGAATGATAATGTCTTCTGACTGCAAGCAAATCATCACAAAATAAATGTTTTTGTATTATAGAATAAAAATACTTTGTAGTATTCTTCTGTTTAAGCTTGATGTTATTTCTTTTATTACACAATTAAAACAAGTTTACATCCACCTCATAAAAAGACATTTGTTGTCTCTCTGCATCTGAAATTAAATCAGAGCAATCTTAAAACTTCTCTCGTTTTGGTCAGTAAAATTACTCATCCTAAGTGGTAATACTAAAACCAGAAATTTGAATTTGAACCAGAAATTTAAATTCCAGTTACGCTTTCTTTGGTTTACAAATCTTGGGATTTCAACTTTCATGGCGTCTGATCGCAGTGTTTTTATATTATCACATGGAGCACAAATGAATTAATAACAAAACATTTTTACCAAAAACACATTTTCTCTGCCAGTTTGCAAACAAGAAGTGCGAAACTTTCCAACGAGTGTTTCTTCACTGCAAGAACTTTGTGTTGCCTCCAGGGCAGAGCTTGGTTAGGACTGGCAACTATCAGGTATGAATATTTCAACTTAGTGCATCCAAAACCTTTTGTTAGCAGATCAGAAAAAGAGCAATAATGGCAAAAAAACACCAAAAGATTTTTTGCAGGAATGAACTCTCAGTTGGAGACGCCATCTTGGTAGACCTATGCAGTATTAATTCCTTTCCAATCTTTGACCAGATTCACCAAGCATGAAACACTCATCATCACTGTTATCATAAGTTGAATCCTCTTGCTCCTGTTTTATTCGGTTTAAGAATTTCCACCAGTAATTACAACAAAACATTTTAATTCACAGTCTGCTTTCGGCACTCCCTCAGCTCCTCTCTGTTTGTTTAATCCCATTACTGGCCTTTGTCTTGGTGTTTATTTTCCCCTCTTGTTGCTGTAAGTTGGAAAAAAAACACATTTTAAAAATCAAATGCCAACATTCTCCTTGCTGTGCACACAGTGCCATGATTTGCAGCACCTTGTTAAACCGTATAGGTGCAAGAAATCTGGCTAAATTGCATATTGAGCATAGGAGAGACTGTGTGTCTGTGGAGCACCTCAGGACCAATTATCTGTTCCTCTCATCCTCCTCTCTAAGCAAAAGGCCCCATTAGAGGTCCATAAAGATATCACAGGTAGACCGGAGACCAATTAGGCGTCCCTAAACTAATAACAGGTAGACCAAGTGACAACATCGGTATCCAATCTACATCTCACAGCAGCATGTGTCATGTTGTGCCTAACAAAGCCCCTAGGCCCAAGCACACACAGCTGCACTTAAGAAACTTGCTACACACACAGTCCGATCGGCCGACTGACTGACACGGCTCAGTTTCTGCACGTTTGTAGGCAATAAAATAAAAAAATGCACCATCAATAAAAATATACTGAAAAATGTCTTTTAATGAGAGCTGTAGGAAGAATAAGACATGATATCTGAAAGTGTTAAGAAAATGAAAAAGTATAAACTAATGTACAGCGCAAAATTGTCAAAAAGTTCTGTGTTTTTCTCCAGTATTGACAAAAGCTCAGATTCACTACAAAAAAAAAAGAGAGAGAGAAAATGCCAAAACTTGGCAGCAGGGTCCCACCTCTACCCATCCATCTGATCCTCCCACTCGCCCTCCTCTGAATGGAGCATCCAGAGAGGCGAGGATCAGGTCGACTGTGCAGAGATGAAAGAAGCATGAGAGAAAACAGCCAAACCAGAGGGGATGGTAGAGGAGAGAGGCAAATGGCAGCGGCGGACAGTAGGAGGAGACAGAAAAGGAAAACGGACTTCAAAAAAACAACAACAGCAGCAAAAAACAAACAGCAGGGGAAAAAAACAGTGAAAAGATAGAGAGGGGAGCTTAGAGGCACCCAAGGTCCTCAAACTAATTAAGATGGTTTGCATTTATTTATGAAGTTTAATGAGCAGCTTTTCAATAGTTTGTTTTCCCCTAATATGAATATTTCCTTTTCATTATGTTACACAGATGGAAACTCTCATTCTTTCCAATAATCACACCCTGTCCTTTTTGTTGGATGGGGCGGCTGCTGAACGTCCAAGTTGGTAATTTATTCATTTTTTGGTATTTCTTTTAAGTTGTTAAAAGCAAACACAACTTTGAGTATGTCTTCATAGGACAGAGGTGTGTAATATTCTGATAGAGATTCTCCAATTAAGATAATCTGTAATTTAGATATACAGGTAACTCATGGTAAGATGATTACATCAACGGAATCAAACAGGATTAAAGTGGTTTAGTTAAAGTAAGTGCTTGAATTGACTTGAATACCAGTAGTGGTGCATTCAATGGACTTGGAGCAATTCAACAAAAGCACAATAGTTTAAACACAAACACACAGGTCAAAATGCTGAAATCATTGGCTGATCATTCTTGTTGGTACCTAAACCAAAACAACGTGGTTCCATTACTCCAGCTCTCATGTATTTTTAAACACCTCCCCGTTTTTTTGACTTTGTTTCTATAACTCTCAACTAAAGCTGGTTTTTAAATGTATGTTTTGAAAGCTAAAGCGGCATCATCATCTGCTCCTCACCACTTTTGTCCAACACAGACATCTGAACGGTTTCATTGTTTCCAGCAACACCCCCCGAAAAACAGGAAATAAAATCAATGAGTAATTTCCAGCGGTTTTGTATCACAATGCTGTTTACCTCCTGCTGTTCGCAGGCGCGATTTTTTTTCTGATCATCATTAATGAAGTCCATATTGTCTAGCCACACTGACCTGGGTGCTGGTTTTTAATAGGAAGCCCTGTGGCAGTGCTCAGAAATATGAATCAATGAAAGGGAAAATGAATCCGCAGCAACGTTATCAAATGTTTATTCTGTAGCGTGGCAGTAGGAGTGAGCCTGTTTTCTCCTCAGAGCTGAACCCTGTTGGCATGGCCAAGCGTCCTCGTGGCCATATGGCGGATTGTAATTATACATAATGTTGCTCGGTCAGGTTGGGGCTTATTTGAGGAGTATATATTGGCGGACGTGTCCTGAGCCTATATGTGTGTGTGTGTTTTATTAAAGCGTGTACAGTGACCATGTGTGGGTATGCATGTGCAGTAGACCTTTCATAAATATGTAGCCAGATGGAGACCACAGTGATGTTACAGTTAAGCACAGCACTATGAAACCTGGATTTGGATGTCGTTTTGTTTATCCACCTTGTTCCTAGTGGCGTTTTCAGAGGGATTGATTGTGTTAGCAACTTCCTGCAGGGCAGCTGTGGCCGCAGTTATGCGATTTGTTTCTGTAGTTAATTGTACACAGGTTGGGTTGAGGTTAATGAAGTCGAGTCATTGACCACGGGAATAAGATGGTCAATGACCATCAGATGACCATTTAGAAAGCTCTAAAACAGCTTTCTGGTGAGCTGCTTTAGAGGAAATGTATTCTCTGTAAGTTCTGAGGTTAAAAATAGTTGAAATATTGGACAATGGAAGAATTGTGCAGCCTTTACAAAGTGAAAAATACTTTTGATAGAGGAGCATTTAGTATTACCAATTTAATAAAGCACTTTAAATACTTAATCTCAACTGAAAACAGTTTTCCTTTAACTTGATATTAAAGAAACTAAAGGAACCATGTTATTGTTGGTTTTCTTTATTCCGACGTTGCTTCTTGGCCGCTAAGGCACAACAATTCAATTGCTTCTTAACTTGAAATACTGAATGAATCAACCACAAGGAAACACCTAAATGCTTGAGGAATGTAGAAACTTGATGAAGTCCAAACAAGCATCAGAATCAGAATGAGGAAGACATGAGATTTACGTGACTTTGAACGTGGCAAACTGCTGATCTACTGGGAATTTAACACACAATCATCTCTCAGGTTTTCAGAGAATGCTCCGAATAACAGAAATTGAACAGGGAATTGTAGGGATTAAATTATTCTTCACTATTCAGTGAAGCATAGGCCTACTAGTTCTAGATGACAGAAAGGCAGAAGTTGCTCAAATATCCCATCGTTACACTCAATGAAATAACTTCTGTGAACTCACAACATGTCAAACAATAAAGCAGATGGACTACAGCAGCAGAAGACCCCAATGCTGCCACTGTCAACTACAGGCAAGAAGCTGCAACATTTACAGACTCACCTACAGTAGCACAGGTTTCATGATTGGGATTTTATCTGTCGTGGTTCAAGTCAGTGGTTCACAATCAGTTTCAATCCAAACTGTTTTCATTAAACTGCATTTAGTGTCTGAAAGCCATGCTGTCCTCATACCTGGAAGGTCTTTGTGATCTTGCTGGGTGAAATCTTCCCTCCAGTGGTGGAGCATTGGTCCTTTGTTGACTCCAAGTCGTCAGTGAGGATCAGTAGCATTGTACTGTAACTCTGTGCTTTCTGCTGCTTTATATCAGAAAGTCAGGATCAGATAAGTCATTGCTGAAATCAAACAACGTTAACAGTGAATACTGCTGGACCCTTAGCAGCAGAGAGGATAATTAATCTGCATCAGATGAAGATACAAGCATTATACGCACCGCAATTAGTAAAAAAAAAGGATATTGACTTCACTTTTGTGTATAGCTTGTGCTAGATGTGGATACGCATGTTAAATAGGTTGCCTAGTGGCGCAGCTCGTAGCTCTGCTGTTGCCTTGCAGCAAGAAGGTCTGGGGTTCAAATCCCTGCCTGGGGTTTATCTGCATGAGGTTTGCACATTCTCCATGAGGCTTTATTGTGAACAAGTTGCATTATGTTTGTTAATACCAGAGAGGTAAAATGCAAATAGCACTGATTAAACTTGCAACTGGTTCAAATGATTTGATCTCCTAGTGCCTCGCAAAACTGCTAACCACCATTGAACCTTTTCACATTTTGTCACATTTCAACAACAAACTTCAATGTCTTTTTTATCAAGATTTCTCACAGTTGTCCAACAAAATTAAATGATAATGACAACAGAGTAGGGTGGTTTGCATTTATATTCATCCCCCTTGAATCTAGTCTACTCTGCAGACCCACTTTTCATTAATGGCAGCAACCCTTAAGGGATTGTGTGTAGCAGCTTTGCACATCCAGACAGAAATGTTTTCTCATTCTTCTTTGCAAAGCAGCTTAAGCTCAGTCAAACTCGATAGAAAGCCTCTGGGAACACCAGTCTTCAAGCCTTTCCATAGCTTTTCAGTTAGTTTTAGGTCATTTTAACACATGAATAGGATTTGATCTTCATCATTCCTTAACACAGGATTGCCCAGTATTAAACTCCATTCATCTTCCCATCAACCATGAACAGCTTCCCTGCCTCTATGGAAAAAAGCATCCCAGCAGCATAATGCTGCCACAACCATGTTTCCATGGGACTGTGTTTTCAGGGTGATGTGCAGTGTTAGTGCACTTTGTATTCCAAAATGTGACCTTTTGGTCTCATCTTTATGTTTGCTGTGTCCCTTATCTGGCTTTTGGCAAACTACAAAAACGGTTGTGGCTTTATTTTGACACACTTACTCCGTATATCAATCAACAGATGCTACCACTTGAGCTATGAGTCCCTGCAGGTTCTCCAGAGTAACTTTTTGTCTGGTTAACCCTCTCCTTGCCAGGCCTATTCATGGTTTATCTGATTTCCAATACAGATTATGTATTGAACATAACTCTGAGATGGCTTTGGAAGTTATTAAATGAACTTTTTTTAAAGTCATGATGCTGTTTGTTTACTAATGTTCTCTAATCAACCTCTGTGGTTTTCACAGAACAGCTGCTTTATGCTGTGTTTATGAGGCATTAAGGTTGACCCTGATAACAACGCAGGCAGTTTCAGAAGGCAATTGGTAGCACTGTCTTTCATGTGCTACCAATTTCATGTGCAGGTATTATATTGAAAGCAGTTGTCTGTGAATGTACACCACATTTTTTGATATGTAAACATTTCTGAAAGCCATGTATTATTTTATGGGCTACATTCAGTTGGACAAAATCTTAATATTATAAAATCTGGGATAGTAAGATGACAAAATGTGAAAGTAATCCAGGGGCATAAATATTTATAATTATATATTTTTTTTACCTCCAAAATGAAAATGTATATCGAAGTACACAGGTGGATGGTTTGACATTATGAATACTTTTAGAAGTAATCCTGTTTGAACGCATCACAGAAAGCATTACAACTTACTAAATGAAAATGTGAAATGGGATTGAACTAACTTACTCCATTCACTTCCTTCGCTGTCATACTCAAAATCAGAGGTATGTGTCCTCCTTTAAATTGGTACAGGCACTTCACGGAGAGCGTCATTAGTCTGTAGATCATCCAGGATTTACCTGCTCAGGACATCAGCTACTTGTCACACAGGATGAGATGCTGAGGGCTAATAGAAAGGAGCAGCCCATAGAAAACAACTGTGTGGTGGAGATTTACATGACAACCCCTTTCTGCCTCCTAAACACACCCTAAACTCCACCTCAGACCCCCGTTGCTACACCCCGTCACACCCTTCTGTGTTTTCCATGCTTTCTCAGCGTAATGTATGAGAGCGTACTACTTTCTGTACGTTCATAATATGTTTACAGCTTTGATGTGATTTACTCTGCAACCTCTCCTGTGAGCGTCGTTTGTGTGTGAGGGTGATGAGTTGTGACAGGTGTTGTGGCCGCCAGTGCTGTAGGAGAAGGCGGAGGAGGAAGAAGGAGGAGGAAAGAGGGGAGGGCGTAAACGAGAGCAACACAGATGATTATTTAATTACTGTCTAATACTGCGTGCCGCCCTCCTCCCCTTTATTCCTCCCTCTCTCTTCCTTTTCTCTTTCTTTCCCACTCACACACGCGCACGCACCCCCACACACACAACCCTGCACCCCCCCTCTCCCACACACACACACACACACAGACTCCCCCTTTTCATCCTTTCTTTATTAATGAACAATCCGGTCCTTTCTACAAATCCACCAGGGCTTACTCTACCCCCCAGACACTGTGTGTGCGTGCATGTGTGGGAGAGAAAGACTGTGGTTGTAAGAAGAGTGGGGAGTAGAAAGGGGTTTGTTGTATTTTCCCTTAGGAGGATAACCCCCCCCCCCACACACACACACCCTCCACTTACCCACATGCACACACACACATACGGCTCATATACACACACACTCAGATTTCCAGACTAATCAACATACTTACTCTGTCGGGGTGTGCGTGTGTGTGTTGTTACGTCCTCAGGTAGCTGTCATTGTGTTATGACAGTTGCGTGGATAAATAATGTCTGTTGCATCATCCTAACCTTATTACGTCCCCGTCGCAGTCGGTGCACCAGGTTCCTGGCCTCCACAGTAAGAATGCAGATATGACCAGTCTGATACTGGAGAAAGGAGATGCTCGCCCACTAATGCCAAGTGATTTATAATGTGACACAGAGAGAATACGTCCATCATACATTGGTCACTTGTCAATAAACTTTAAGAAATGATGATGATTTCTAATGATGTTGAAACTGTATTATTTTTAGGGATGTGCCAAAAAAATCGAGTCACATAAAACAAACAAACAAAAAAATTGAAATCACAATTCTCAGTTACTACAATTCAGAATTGATATAAAATGTCCCAACATTGATTTAAAAAAATTCTAAATTAAATGAGCCAACAAAAGGAAGAAGGTACAAAAATAAAAGAGAGATTCAAACACCCTCTTCTTTGTTGAAGGAAAACTTTTGGACTCATTTTTGCCGGGGACAACTGAGCCTGGTAAAAACCAGTCCCTTGTTCTGCGCTTTGCTTCGTACAGAGTCCGGAACCTCAGCTATGAGAAATGATTGCTAGCTGGAGGCGTGGACTCTATTGATGTTTGTATTGATTGGATCTTATTTTACCCAATCGCTAACTTTTAGGCATGACTTTGGTCTCCATTTGAACAAAGTCCATACCAGACGGTGTGAAAACACGCTAGTCTGAGCTCCACCTCAGATTGAGGGAGAAAGTGGATCCTAAGAATCACAAGAGATCCACTGAAGACAGTGGTCTGCTGTGGATGTTGAGAGGGTGGAGTGTGTTTGTGTCTGTGGAGGTGGAGGTGGTGGAGTCCACTTTTATCCCAGCAGTGCCTAGTGGATTAAGATCCAAGGAAGCATTTTTAAACCTTTGTTGACCTTATACCGACAAGCATAATATATGCAATACTAGTGCTAGTTAAACCCATATTTCATTACTCTACATTGATTACAGATCAGTAAAAGTACTCTCATAGAGAATACAATTCCTTTGTTGGATCCACAAAGATTGATTGCTTACTTCTTTGCTTACAATCTACCAATATTCAGAAATTCTTGTTGGTAGTTTTTTATCTTCAACCTTACATCAGTAGAGATTCAATTGTTCAGTAGAAGTGAACACATCTCAGATGCTGCAGATTATCACCAAAATTTAGCTTTAAAGGTTTTTACTGATACAGAAATTGCTGTAGAACCTTTTCTCCTGTCCACTCCTTGGCCCTTCCAACGCTCACTTTCCCTACGTCTTTCTCCCACCTCTCCCATCTCTTCTCACCTCATTTTTCAGACCTTCTTCTTCTTCACCTCACCTCTCACCTCCCCTCTACATCTCCACACCTCTCCTCCTCTCCGCGGCACTCTAAGCCCTCCTCTCACTTCCCCCCTCACACTCCCACGTTCTCTCACCCCTCAGTCTCCCTCTACCCTCCTCTCTCTCTCTCTCTTTCTCCATCTTCTTCTTCCTTCCCCATATCTCCCTCGTTAATAATTCAACAGCAGTGCACACATGAGTGGTCATCGCAGAGCTTCACATGGGGTATCTGGAGGACAAATGAAGCATAAGGGTGGAGGAATTAAAAACTTCCCCACGGCTCAGCTACAGGGCCAGAGGAATCTACCGCCTGCCCGGCTGAAGACCGTCTGTGAGTCCTTTCCCTCTGTCCTCCTGCCAGTAAATGTTAGCAGGGTGGGGTTGGCGGATTGTTGAGGGGGGGGCTTTAAATGCTAAATATGCCCTGAGTTGGGAGGTGGCAGCATTCGGGGACCGCCTGGTGACATTTTGTTTCTTTACACAGCTTGTTCTCCCATTGGAAACCAGCAGAAAAACTCTTTGTGACCGTGTGAGAGGACACACTGGTTTCTGGACCTGCAGAAGACAATGAGACTCAAACTGGAAAATGTAAATGAAAGATAGCTGCACACATTCACTGACCTTTACTTGTTCGTCTGGCAGCAGATGAACAAGGTTGCATAGAAAAACTCTGCAAGATTCATCTGCAAAGTCTGCAAAGAAATGCTTAGAAATAAATTATCATCTGTTTGAACTGTCATCAAGCATTGGCTACTTTCAGTCAAAACAAGCATTATTTGACTCATAATTACATATCAAAGATTTTAAGTTGCCTGTACTGTAAATATGAATACTTAATTTCTCAACAAAATGATTTTCCATCTTTCAGAATTGGTTTTAAATTATATTCTCTCTGGTCAACTAAAAAACACAATTGTACTGCTGCTCAAAATCTGATCCAAATTGGTGAGTGTTCATTTAGAAAACAGTTCTGTCAGTCAATACCACTCATTTATCCAGCCATCCATACAAATTGAAGTCTGCGCTAATTATGATGCATTTGGTAAAAGTTATGAACCACTCAGTACTTTATACTTCCACTTTGGTTGAAATTCCATGTTACGACAGTTTCTAACAACCTGTGTGAATATGGTGATATATTCACATAACTCTGGACACTCAACCCAGATTGCTAGGATTTTCAACTTGCTTTTCCACAGCCCATTAATATTCTCTGTTAGACGAGGCAGCTCCTGCTCCCTCAAGCCACATACAGCCTGATGGGGAGATCCCAGACTTACTTTAGTTTTCATTAGTTTTTGATTCTGCAACAACAAAAGGCTGCAGTCTGATCACCAGTAACCTTCCTGCTGCTTTAGAAATCCTCAAACAGACAATGTCCTAAAAGTTCGACAGCTTCCATTAACACCAGTGCCCATCGTCGAGTCTTCTTGTGTCTGCTGTGGCAGAGAGCATATTTTGTTTGCAAACCTTCTCCAGATCCACTGAACACGTGAACTAGACAACCAAACTCCCATGACCCCTTCAGCAACTTCTTAAGGGTAAAAATCTGGCCCACGGTTCGAGTTGAAAGACCCACTGTTTCTACAGAATCCAAAGTTGCTGAAGTCATTGGAGCCAAAGTTGCTTTTTATTACAAGAAGACCATCTGTCACCTTGAGAGCACCTCCTCTACACCAATTCGACAGCTTCCTTCCTTCTTCAGTTTCCCATCCAGCCCCTGAATGTTGAATGTTTCAGTGTAAAGTCTGTTTGAAGAAACTGTAAAACTGTTACAGAAACCAAGCCGGAACATGTCTGCCTCAGTCGCTCCAGCGTTACATGTTATTTCCATAGCAGCACTGGGATTCGAAGCAGATCCAGGGAAATGTTTTAACAGGTATGCTGTTATTATCAACAAGATTTGACACATCTTTCCATTACCTGAGTTCATCTATGTCAACATTATCCTGTGATCTATTCTCACAATTTTCCCATGAGCAGAACAGATCTGCTTCTAAGGTGGAAAAGAAAGAAAAAAGAAAATTCAGATGAATTGACAAAAGTCTGATTTGTCTTTTATCATTCAGTTTGTGCTCAATATCAAAGCAGGAAGAAAAACTCTAGTCAGGTGTTGCCTATCTGCTACAATAAACAGAAATGAATACATTTTCTGCTATTTGAATAAAAAATAAATATGATGAGGGGTTTATATCACCTTAAACTTCCTTGATCAGCTTCTCTCAATGAAGAAGAGAATCGCTTCGTACACCTGAAGTAAAGTTGCCATCTTGTTATGTGTAAAAAGAACAAAGATGGAGTGGGTGACAGACTAAATGTCACTCAGAGGAAGGAAGAGGCAGAGGTGTGATTTGTTCCAACATCCTTTGGATTCACCACCACAACAGTCCCGTCAGACTGCAAGTCAACAAGGAGGCACATGTCACCTCAAAGTCGGGAAGGCAGCAAGGAGACAAGAAAACCGATGACTCACTGTGACACAAACAGTCACAAACACAGAGAGCCAATAGACACCGACACACAACTGAGTCAGTACAATACACCATGGTACAATGCACATACTAAACACATCAACCCATGCCTGAATTGACTCTGAAATGTAGCAAAAAGGTCATGATTCTTATATTTTGTTATCTACTAAACATCATATCTGATTGAACTCCGGTTGTTTATCGATTCCTAGTTCAAAATCCTACGTATTAGAGAGGTTGGACCTGATCTGAATAACTCTATACTGATCAAGGTGTTAAAATATTAGGTGTACTAATATTTATTTTCAAAATAAATATTAGGACAAATAATTGATGCTGTCAGAAAAAGCAGGTAAGCCGCTGCAGCATCTGGATCATCTTTGGTGATTGAGCTAAAGTGGACACACTAACACAGACAATTGAGCTTAATCAGATCATGACTTAGTTTTGGCAAATGTCTATCCATATATTAAACTGTTACATCTAAAAAAAATAATATTGTGAAAATGTTCAAAATTTTTGTCACTCTTCAGAAAATGAAACTCATATTTTTGGATTCTTTGCACATACAAATGCACAATTTCATTTTGATGATTATGAATCACAGACGATGGAAAACCCAAAATTCAGCATCTTAGAAAATTTGAATATTGTGCAAAAGTTAGTTTTGGAAACTCATGTCATCACTCATTAGCTAATTAACTCAAAACACATGAAAACTACTGAAAGCTCAGTCCTGGTCAGTAGGCTACACAATCAAGGGAAACATTACTGACCTGACAGAAGTCCAGCAGACAGTATGTTTTTCTAGAAAATTAAAGTGTTCACTGTGTTTTATGAAGTCAATAGTCAACCTCAACATTTTAGAGCACTTCATGATTCATTTAGCTGAGAAGCTTTACTAAGATCTGGATTTTATTTTCCAGCAAGACTTAGTAAACTGGCCTGACTTGAACCCACGGAGAATCTATGATTCAACATGAGACGTTGAATTCTGGGTATTCATTGTCTGCATCCTAAAATCATTGAAATATTTCATTTTATATGTAGTGAATCCAAACAGTTTATCAGTGTTATTTTCTGGGATGAATGCATACAAAAGAAAAAAAAAACTGCTTGTGAAAGACTTCTGCCTCATTTAACATACTGTGGCTTGTTAATATTAATCTGCCTGGAATTCAGTTCCTTCAAAAATTCTTTTTAAAACAAACAAACAAAAAAAATAGCAAAAAATAAATAAATAATAATAAGAGAAAAACATTAACTTTGATTTGAAAAGGAAATCTGAGTTCAGGCCAGAACTTTCTACCAAGCAAAACCAATAAAAAGAGATGATAGCGGATGACAAGCTGTCTGCTGTTTTTCTGATCCAGTGTGTAGCTGCTCTGCCAGGTACTGTGCACAGACACACCTGTCCTCAGTATCTGGCAGCAACAATGGCAGGACTGACGATAATCTCAGGGGTAATCTAAGACAAGACACCCACTTTATTGCAACTGAGGTTTAGAAATCACTTTCCACTCCTTCCTGAGTCATTTCCACAAAAAGGACGTCTCATTGTCCACTTGGAGGGGAAATAACTTCTTTGTTATGTTTTTTGAGAAAAGGTGTTTTACTGTACACGAGTAAATGAGCCACAAGAAAAGCTCAGCTGAGAGTGGGAGACCTTTTACTCCCCTGGTGTGTCACAGCTGAGAAAGTTTTAAAGGTTTCTATTTAAATGTTTTAATATTCTGCATGTCGTGCCTCTGTGTGTGAGCTGTGTCGGGCAGAAAGACCCAGCTGCTGAGAGGCTTGATATTCAAAGTGCTGTCTTCAGCCCTGAGGCTGTAGAGCACGCTGTCTAACGTGGCTGAAAGGAGGAAACATATTGAAACAAGAACTGTAATCTAGTATTTGGGGATTATCTTTATTATTTCTTAGACATCTGAATGGATGTAAAATATGTACTTATGGTTCAAACCCATAATTAAAATGTAATTGGTTCTAATAAACAGTAAGTCATATTGTATGGCTGATGGATGGAGGAGTAAAAGAAGTTCATCTATTGTGAGCATATGGATCATTGCTATTTGCAGCCATGATTAGACATTTAATGAAGGTGGAAATTTGGTGGACAATATGAAAGTATATGCTGCGTCTCTCAAACTATTTCTGAGATTTATTTGCAACGTACAACTCCATCCATGACCTGCTGTCATTAAGGATCATTATTTTTGACTCAGAGGTGTTTCAAGTGTTGCCACAAATTCTCTGTTGTACTCAGATTTGGGCTTTGACTGGGTCGTTCTAGAACATGAATATTTATTAACTCATTCTGTGGTCTGTTTTGTTTGCTCTGCTTGAAGGTCAACATCTATCCCAGTCTGAAAGTATTTTACAGCTTTCTCTCCAATGTCTCACATTTGCCTGTATTTGGCTCCAAACTTCTTTTTTTTTGTTGTTATTTCAGCAAATTCTCCTAGGATTTTCACCAGCACATCAGTATTGGTTGTCCTGCAGCTTATTAATAAATATTTAATAACTAACTCTGGTAATTTGTTAATAGAAGCAAAAAGCTCAGCCTTACAGTGACTGTGCAGCACCACAGCTGCAGCACTCCATGTTGGCTCTGCATCACCATGAGGCGGCCTGAAGTCGCCACAGAGCCACAGAGTTCACAAAGGGTTAATGTTGACGACTCAACAAAGCAATCAGGAAAACTTATATTGACTTTCTGTGTATTTAAACACATTATTTCAAAGATCTGAATGAAGTTATAAATCATTATTTCCAAGTGGTTTTTATACCCTAAAGCTATCACACTGTTCTGTGTTGTGCTGTGTGTGTTACCCTTTTAAAAAACACATTATGCAGGTTTGGATGTGAGGAAATTAATCAGATTTAGTAGAATATATTGTTGTATTACGTCTTTGAAGTGTGCGTGTAATATTTAATGTTTTTTTCATTGGAATGGTTTAGGTATATTGGGATCAGAGGTGTGAAAATGACAGAGTTTAGCTCTGTCAGTACAGGGTATGGTACTCTTGTCATGATATCACAAACTTGTCGCAATATTTACGACAGGTTTGTCGCATCAACAAGCATCAGCAACCTGGAAATTAAACTCAGATGCTCTATAAGTGCCCCAAAGAGGCCTGATGATTGTTTGCTGAATTATTTGCTGAAAAAGTTTGCATGATATTACGTACTGTACATTTTGGGACCTTCCTGGGTCATTAAAGTAGCACTTTTGTAAATGTTTTGGCAGTGACCCACATGTAGTAAAAGTTTTAAAAAATTCGCTGACGTAGTTTGTGATCAAATTGAAGGCAACATAGATGTACAATTGTATGATGTGGATAATAAATGAATTAGAGCTGGAAATTTGCTCCTTTAAGTGTGAGGTCGTGGGACTGTTTCCTCCTGGTGGGGATGTTTCTAAAGCAGAAGTATTTTGGTGTCTGCCTCATCAGTGATGACAGGATGAAGACGGAGAAGGAGGAATGCACCAGGGCCATGTCTGCATTGGGCGCTACATCCATCTGTTGCTGTTAAGAAAAAGCTTAGTCAAAAAGTTGAAGTTACTTTTCTTTATAGGGTGTCTGGACTCCTCTTTAGGTACAGGGCGGGTCCGCCGACATTCAGAGAACCTCGGTTGTTCTGCTTGTTTTCTGATCAGGGAACGCCCTGGAATCCATCAGACTAGCCAGGATATTTGCAGAAATTCAATAAGAGAAACTCCAATTTCAACCTGACTGGAGAACATAATCTATCTCAGCCAATAAAGCTTAATTAGTACATTGAAAAGAATTACTATTTTACTAAATATTTTCTTGCTAAGCGGCCAAAGCGGCTGAATCATGGTGGGATAATGTGTTTGCATTGTGAGTGAGGCTGATTTACCGGCAGGTTTAAATCACAGATTGTGTTGTAATTGTTTTGAGCGTGTTGGGAGGGGGCTCGGGGAGCGCGCGCTCCCTCCCTGCTCTGTGATTGGACTAATCCATTATTGATGATGTCCTGATGAGATCAATCAAGCCAGCATTTTTTTTTTCCCCCGTTTTTTGGTTGCTGACACTGATAATGCCGTTATAACACACTAATAGCCTCTGTCATGAATATTTAAATCGCGAGGAACACACACTCCATATTCATGACTTCCATGTTTTTGTCTTGGCTTTTTCTTTTCACCCCCGTCTGGAGTCGACCCCCCTCTTCTGCAAAAAACATGCAGTCCTCACTGCAGACTGTATTTATAAAGCTGTTACTGTCATCCCCTTCTTTACTGCGAATCTAATCCCTATTAGACAGTAGATCATACCTTCAGAATACGTCAGATCTCTCTGTTTATCCCCCAGTGCTCCTCGCTGCAGCGTGACCAGAAGTCCACAGAGAACCAAACCGCATCTCCGTTGCCTCACCGTCTTTCTCTGTTCAGCCACCGCATTGTTGTTTTATTTACCTCAGAGACAAACGCCATATTTATTCATGAATCCCTGCAAAATGCTGGTAAAATAAACATTTGTTTCGTGCTAATGAAAAACATGCTCCCGAAATGAGTTGTTTTGTTTCACGCTCGACCCCAAACAAGCTTGCTCTCGATAAAACAAATAAGTACGGAAAATAAAGGGGCAATAATGCAATTGCTCACAGTGTAAATGCATTTGTTCCAGCAACTATCCTGTGGAGGCAGGCGAATCAGTAATAATTCATAAACAAAAGAGCTAACTGTGTTCATAATTCATAAGAGGAGAAACATATACACCCCAGTCGTTGCGGTGGCTTTCTCGAGGCCAACATGCTGCTAAGCAGAGGCTGTCTAAAAGACGGGCATCAGACAATTTTATTCCTCATCTTCTTTATTAGACAGCAAGATGCACAAAACCTGAATTTAAAGTTTGCATATTATTAGTGTATTATCATTATTCATATAATTATTCAAATATCTGTTAACCCAATGAGGTAACAGAGTTTCGGATCATTTTCTGATATATTTTTAGTCATTTTTGAGGGGCACAAAATTAAAGCGTCTTTCACAAGTTCTCGTTCCTGTGTGTGCTGAACGGCATGAATGTTTTAGGCTCTAAATGGAGGGAGATAAACGCAGTCTACGCTGGGGAGAGGCCTCTGGAGCTCACGCAGCCCAGGCTAGGAAGTGCTGTGTGGGAAAATTCACACACCATTAAAACGTAATGAACACAGGAACACAACACATGGCTTCTCCTACATATGCTTGGCGTTGCCCGTTTTGATAGAAATTCAAATCAGGTGAATTCTGATAAATTGGGAAGTTTTTCGTTATTACATCTTCTGAGAGCAGCTTCGCCTCAAGGTTTAAAAATGACCCAATTGAGTCATACATCACTGAAGTCCTCCAGGTGTCGACTCGGCCTCTGTAAACAAATTAAGTGCATCGTAAGCTATGAACCTATGGGTGGGTGTTTCAATGCAGCTGACACAAAACAAATTTTGTCATGTTTTAGGCTTTTTTGAACACAGTTTACTTTCAGCTGTAAGTGTTGTAGTAATTATTCATGCCCTTCAATTCTCCGAATGTGTTTTTGTCCTTTTAACCACTTTGGAGGGGAGACACGGGAAAAATCCAGCTGCCTTCATCCTGCCCTCCCTCCTCTTCTCAACTAATGTTCCTATTTTTTTATTTCAATGTCCTTCCACTTTCTTACACCATCTGACTCCCTCTCCTCATCATGCCATTCTGTTTACATTGTAGAATGTTTAAAAGAATACTTTAATTTAAAAGCACAAGAGTATTAAACAGTATTGACAAGGATATGCCTGTTGACATCAAATTTGACTTATTTACTTACTTAGACTTAGAAAATCATCGCTCCACACACTTCTGATAGTTAGCAGAATAGTCGCTAACTATGATCCCCGTGGTTCTGTATTTATTAATTTCCTTCATTTAAAATAGGTTTAATGTGCATACATTAATAAAACATTTCATACCCTATAAATGTAATAACTTCATACTCTTAAGTTATTACCTGAATCCAGCTTGACCAATCTGCAACACATTCACATTAACAAAATACAAAAACTGACTAAATCACATTTATTTTTCATGAAATTATACATGTTTTTATATTGTGAATGTGTGACGTGAAGTGGTTATATAAATGTTATTAAAAATACAGCTATTTCTTTTGTGCCTGAGTTTTGAAGCTGGTCAACTTTGTGTGATGACACTCAGGTTTACAAAGCAAGAGTGAAATGCTTTTTGCTTAGTAATTAAAAATTAAATATGTGGATAAAATAAAAAGTCATTAATTTAATTATGATATGAAAAAGTTTAATTATGATTTCTTCATTTAAGCAAAAATATAGTAGTATTTTAACCCTCCTTCTTCTTGTGGTGAGGAAGTTAGAACAATTCAAATCATGGGTAAAATTATTTTTTTCTGTTCTTGATTTGTTTTGTTCTCTTTTCATTAAAAAAAATCTTAGATTAAGAAAATAATTTTAGTGTTACATAAAAAGTACTTCTCATTTCTGGACCATTTTCGTGAAGCTCCACCTTGAGATGCACAAATTAATCAGCCAGAGATTTAAATCGACTGTTGATCCCTTGATCTGCTCTGATCTGTGATTTCTAGATCCAAAAATGTAAAACTTGAATTATTTTCCCTTTCATCAAATGCATTAAAACTGAGAACTGTCACCATTTTCAGTCACAACCAGCTCCAAGTTCTTTGATCCGCTCTTTTTGAGTTAATAAAACGGTTGGAAACAAATGTTTTGCAGTGTATCTGGCGATAATCTTGTAATTAACTCATTTTCGGCACATTGCTAATCGCAGCTGTAATCAGCATTTTCTCTTAAACTGAAGCAAAGGAAGGAAACGCGCTCCTTAAGGAGAAGAGATTAGCAGAAACTTGGAGTCATGAGTGCAGAGCCAAAACTGCTGATGCCTGCCGCCTCTATGCTGCTTGCATGCGTTTCATGCACTTACAGTGAAAGTGTGCCGCACAGTGAGTGGAAGGGGGAAGGGACCAAAAGATACCGTATCCTTACTAGAGCTGTCTAGACCTCCGTGGATTCTACGGCACAATACAAGCATAGCTTTTATTCACACTCAAAACTTCCTCCCTGACTGTAATACCCTCGCTGTGTGTGGTAAGCTGCGCCGGCCGCCTCAGGCCCTGACTGTTTGTGGTCAGGCAGAGAGGCCTGATGGAAGGATAGATGGATGAGAGGCATTAAATTACATGCTGACTGACCACAGAGGTGGATACTGACGCCGCAGGGCCAAACGCTGCCTCTCTGTCCAAGCCCATCTCTTTCCCCCCCGCTGCCCCTATTCACAAGTTTTGTTTATATCTCATTTCTCTCTCAAATATGCTTTTGCCCCCTATTTTTGAAGGACAACTTTTGGATGTCTGCAAAATGAGATATTTAGATTAACAGACCTTTAACTTTAGTAGTTTCTGCCTGTGGCTAGATGGCAAAACTCGGTGGAGAATTGCCACTAAGACGTCTGGACTAAAAGAAAAGAGACATGCACATGTTGAGAGAGCAGTCGGGCTCAGAAGCTGAAAACCTTTTTGTTTTTCTCATGTTCACTCGTGAAATTTAAGTTTAAGTTTTCTGTAATATTTCTCTGAATGTGGATCCGGAATATAAATGAAAATATAATATAATTATATTTACAACTATATGATTGTAATTTAAAACTGGATTCTGTATAAGTGGTTATAAACTGGACCTGTCCATAACGTGCCTTGAGATTACATTTCTTTGTAGTTTGGTGCCGTACGAATTCATTACAGGTTTTAAGATTTTGGCTGAGTTTTATAATAAAGAGGACAAAACCTATGAAACAAAGGCTGATCTGTAGAAGAAATCCTATTTTTCTTTTCTTGTCTTACCTTTGCAAATTTTCATTTGTCACAATTCTGCCTTCTCACTGTCTGCATAGGCACACAGCTACCATCATAGTGCACAAAAACACTCTCTCGCACCACCAAGCCTTACTCCTGATAGGCCAGAGGGGGTTCCATTAGCCCCTACCACCTGCTGTGAAACACCCACTCCTTTCTTTTTCCTCCACCGACACACACACACACACATGCGCACACACACGCAACTGAATGCACTTGAATGCAGAAACTTAGTGCTCTTCCTAACAAACTATTGCATTCTTCCTTTGTAAAAGGCACATATAGTCCAGCAGTTATTATTCTCCAGATTTGTAGTTTCTGCCATAATGCGCTTAAGAAATTCGACAGACTGCAAATACAAGTCGCGTTTTTTTTCTTTGGTTTTTTTGTAGCAAATTAATTATTTATGCTGCTCAGAAAAAGAACAAACAATCTTGCAACCTCATCAAGGAAGTGTGCTTCTACGACAAGTTAAAAACAAAAAAAGTTCCTTTTCAGAAAAAGATGGTCAGTATTTCCCTCACTGACACATATTTTTAGGGTTGGAATATTGACACATGAACCTGTGAGAAATGTTTTAAGATTGTATTTGATCTGAATTCTGCATTTTGTGCTGAGGAGACTCATTTCTGCGATAACAATAACATTTCTCTAAATGTAAAAAATCACCATGAGACTTTTAATTCAACAATACTGAACAACAAAAAAATATGAAAATAACATTATGTGATGCATTTAGATTAGTTTTGATATCGATGCGACATTTCTAAACACATCAACACATACCATTAAATCCGTCTCTATCGTGCACTCTCTCCCCTGCTTGTCTTGCCCTCATCATATTTTGGTCTTTTCTCATCCCATGTTTCCCCCCTCACCTCCCCGCTCCACCTCTCGCTCTCCCATGCCCCTCCTCGGCTCAGTAGCCGTGGCGAAGACAGCACGATGCGCTGCAATTACTCTAATTGGTTGTGACTTCTTCATTTACATGACAAGTGCACAGTGGTCCTGGGAACCAACGGCCTGCACTCTGCACCCTTCTGCAGCGCTGGACAGCCCCTTCCTGAGGTCCTGTAGGGAATGGGGGCGGGGGCTCACTGTGAGGAGTGATGGTGGAAGACAAAGGGGGTGTTTGGGTGTAATAGAGCGTTAGAAGGTCCGGGGATCCCTCGGTGTGTCCAAGGGGGCAGGAGGTTCTGGGTGGTGTAGAAAAGGAGTTCGATTTAGAGTGTTTTCAGTGAGGATGAAGGAAGAAGGTGTGGACATGATGAAAGAGATAAAAATAGTGATTCAAGAAGCAACCATGTTCTCAGAGAGAAAACGAGAACCGCGGACGTGCCGATGTCGTCTCTGAGCCGGTTTGTGACACATTTCAGGGGCTTTCAGGGTGGTGGGAGTTTGGATGGACGCTCCAGAACAATATTGTCTGCTTCTCGGCATTCCTGTTGCTCATCGTCACAGCGACGCTTCGACTGCGGCCTCCACCCAGTAACAAGGCGCTGAACTCAAACAGTGAAACCACTCATTAGTGCGGCCGCTGCACATGTAAGGGCGTGCGCGTGAATGTGTGTGTGTGTGTGTTTTAGAGTGTGTGTTCTGCACTGTTAGTTTAAGCATTGAGTGTACTCAGCTGAGCTATTGTTATGGTAATTCAGGAGTTAGGTATTCATTCAGGGGGCGGCTCTAATGTTTGCTTTGCGGATAAAAAGGGGGTTTTATTACAAGCTGAAGTTCACTTGTCAGGACTAATCTCATTTAAACAGCTATTCTGTAGGGCAGCGAGGGTGAGAGGCTGCGGACACATACTTCTCATTGCTCAACAGGCTGTTAGTACGGGGCATGCCGCCGTTTGTATATATGAAGTATGCGATAATAGCTTCACAGGCCAAGGGCAAACACATCTACGAGTAGAGGAAAGTGTCCCGGTGGTTCAGAGAGGTGCTGGGAGGTAAAATTCAAAGAGTTTCTGGAAGTAAAATGATAGGAAAGTAACGGGTGAGCATGTATTTATCAGTGTAAACACAACACATTGCCTGATTCCTCTGAAAGATGAGCCATCAAAGTTCTATGTTTAGAAAAGTGAAATAATATCTCACTTCAAAGAAAGAAATTTGTGGGAAAGAAGAGAAGAGTTTTACTGCGTCCTGCAAAAGTAAGAATACCTCCTGAACTTGTTGACATTTTTGTCAAGTTACAACCACAAATGTTAGTGTATTTGTGGTTAAAGTACAAAGTAGAGAATTATAATTATATACATAAAAGGCTTTACCAACAATGTCAAGTGGAGGAAAAACTGTACAAATCTGAAAAGTTTGGTGTGTGGATAAGTATTCAGCCAACTTTACTGTTGTACTCTGAAATTAATCCAGTGCAACTGATTATTTTCAGAGGCTTGATAGAGAACATCAGTGAAGAAATAGCATGATGAGGACTAAGAAACACACCAGGCAGGTCAGGGGTTAAAACAACATTCACTACAAAAAATGTGATCTTTCTGGAAAAAAAGAAGCCTTTTGTTGGAGACATGTGGAAAAAGTTTCTCTGGTCTGATGTCCTAAGACTAAAAACACCATCAGCACAATTCTGTCTGGATGATTTTCTTCATCAGCAAAGATGTTCCAAGTTAATGAAGCTAAATATGGAGCGAATGTTCAAAGAACTTCTGAGAAGTTTCAAAGGATTGAGACAGAGATTCAGAGGAACAGTTCAGATCAAGGCATATTTGAATGGCCCAGTCAAAGTCCAGAATCAAATTCAATCAAGTAAGCCGCTGCAAGACTTTAAAATTTATGTTCACAGCTGCTCTCTGCCTAATCTGACTATGCCTGACATATTTCCTTTTGGTTGTGCAAAGCTGATAGATTCATAAAGACAAAATGATTTTCAGCAAAAAGATATACACTTATACTTGTGTGATTATGAGCTGTCTTGTATTGGCCATCACATAAAATTACAGGTTTTGTGACACTCGGAGATGTGATGTGGCAGAAATTGAAAAAGTCCAAGGGAAGTGAATACTTTTGCAAGGTACTTCATATTTGCTTATCCACTCTTTCTCAGGAAAGCGACGTTTTAGTCTCCTGTGGGAAAATTTAAATGATCAAGTTATGGGAACGTTGTGGTCTAAATATACAAAAAGGGTAAAAAATCTATCCTATAAAAACAGAACACCGTAATGTTTTGCTCATTTTCGTGTTACATTTTCAAAGCAACAGCTGGCAAGACTTTTCATCAGAAGAGCTCTGAACACCACATCCAAATCGTCCAATTTCCATCCACACAGATATCAGATTGAGATTTTTTTTCTCCACCAACTCTTTTATAAACCAATCCTCTTTCTTTTTTAAACGGATGTGTAAGTGTTTCCGTTCTCTCAGCGACGCGATTTTTAATCCAAACAATTGGGCCGACGCACTAACTGAGGTCGTTCCTGCCCTGCGATGACCCCCTGATCTCGCTTCAGGGGTCAGACAGAGACGAACAAACGGCAACGACGTGCGGAAAAGCAGCGTGTCTCTCCAAGGGTTGCATTCTCTCTTAGACCAATGAGTTTAGCTGGGGAAGGGGGAAATGAATCTGACATGAGCTGAAGAACGGGGAGGAGGGAAGACATGAAATGCACGATTTACGCAGGAGAAAGAGACGGAGTGATGAGTGGGGAGGAATGCTACCTTTTGTTAGAGAAAGTGATCTTTAGTGAATGATTTCACTGCGCCTCCCCTTCAGATGAATATCTAATTAGACTTTTTTTTTCCCAATATACATGCTCAAAATCCAATTAGTCCAGACAAAAAAACGGAACATTGCTCTCCCAAGGTGACAATAGATTAAAATAGATAGGATATTTCAGTGGGCTCCTTTAAAAGACGCTTTATCTCACTTCTTTCCTTATTCTGTCATGGTCCAATCAGGCTTTTAAATCCTTATCAAAAAAAAAGAAAGTAGAGAGGTAAAAATCTGTATTGTCTCCATGAATCTCTGAACAAATAATCTTACATTCTTGCTTTGTTTGAATTTTTGGGATTAAGCCAAACGAAAGGATGTTACCAATAATTTGAATTGCTGTTAATTATTCCAATGATACAGCAAAAATCATGCTGGAACACATTTTGATGAACTGGTTTAAAAATCCTAAAGACCAAAAGAGCAGAAGATACCATATCTGATAGGGGTTCATTGTTTTATATTGATTATTCTTATAATCAATATAAAGATTATGATATGTCAAGCACATTTCATAAAAATGCATAATTTAGTCCAAAATTTGATAAGGAGGAACATTTGTGTTATAGCACCATCCATCTTCTGATCAGCTGGCAGAAAGACATGCCCACAGCATGATGCTGCCACCACCATGGTTCACGGTCGGGATGAGAGTTTTAGTTGTCTATTTCATAAAACCCTTTGCATCAGAGCACCTTCTCTTGCTTATCTGCTGCGTCTTCCAACAAACGGCTTTTATTCAACAATCACTTTCTTTTTCAAGAGGTAAATTTTACAAAGTTAAAAACAAGCATAAACATGAAAAGGGTAAACTAAGACATGATTAAAAAGTTAAATCAAACGGTTCAGGAAGTTAGACAAGTACTTAGACTATCTTAACGAATAACACGTTTGGGAAAAATGTCTTCAGCTGCTTCATAAATGAGCCCAAACTCTCAACACAATGTAAAAACAAAGCAGATTGTCCCACAGTAAAGGTGAAACAGTCTGGGAAGGCCCTTCGTCTCGAGTTTTATATCAGATCCTTGTGACTACGAGCAGATTGTGACTGGAGGACATGGGGTTCGAGTTGGAGTACGAAGGAGAGTCACCATGTAGGTTCCTGAAAGCTAAAGCAGGATTTGACTTTAGGTTTCCAAAAACACCTTCGGTTTGTTCCAGTGTAAAGTCTTGCTGCACAGTTTTGAACCAGCTGAAGGCGATCAAGGTTTATCATTGTTGATGCATGTGTGTTATAACTTACTCTTTTGTCATAAAGGCTGTTTCTCTGAGTGGTGGTCTGCTTGACCAGCCTGTCGACTTACAGTGCCATGCTTTTGTAAGTTTGCCATTGTGCCGTACTCTTTCCATTTCCCAATGAAGGATTGTGAGGCTCTGAGAAACTCAGAGCTTTGGATATTGTTTTAAACTTCTTCATAACTTTGTCCTAACTTTGCTGGACTGAATTTATTTAGGGTACTGGAAGAAAAAACAGTCTGAAAAAAAGATTCGTATTCATAGAACGTCATAAAATCCATGAAGGCGTTTTCTTTCCACTTCACAATTTTTGTGTTTGTGTTACAACATAAAAATTCCTACAAAATACAGTGATTGTAGAGGCTTTAATGAGACACAATGTGTTAAAAGTACACGATGTCTGAATGCTTTTTCCAAGCCTTTGGGATTTTGTTCGAAACCACAGACGAGCCACAAACTGCTCATTTGGGTGCTAAAAACAGTCTCGGGTTTTAATTGTCTGAGCACCATCAGCGAAATGCATTCTTGATGTATTTAAAGTTAAACAAAATGTGACTTGGGTTTCACACGCAGGCTGGAAAAACCTCAGTGTTCCAGCTGGTTAGTCCTCTCCTGTGTAATGAGTGGGGCCGTCCCACGCATCACCTGTGAGAGCAGCAGCCTGCGTGTCAACTGTGACCTGCTTATTTTAGGGGTTCTGGGGAGGAGAGTTGCTTTGGGCTTGCATCACTCAGACCTGCAGCTGTGTTTTTGCCTGGCTTCCTCACTTTCAGCTACAGCAGCTATCAAAGACATGGTCTGAAAAAACACGCTCCATCTGCAGCGCGCTCATGAGCGATGATGTACTCAGCTTCTTTACCTTTTATCGGAGTGTTCAACCCACCCCACTTTATAAGAGCAGGGTCTTAAAGAAGTCTTTCACTTCTCTTTCTCGTTTCCACTCTGCCTCAAGGAAGCTGCTTGGCGCTTTGGCAGCCGTAAATGTCAGTATTGCTGCGAAATAAAAGAGTGATTGTTTTTTATTCTCGGTAGGCTTTGTGTCCTGCAGAGGTACTATGCTAGGTGTGTTCTCAGAGTAAGCAACGTGCCTGCATGTGTGTGTTTTGTCTGAGCGATGCTTTTGTTGACTGTGTGAAACAGACACGTTTTAAAGTTGTCTTTTGAAGCCGTCGCTCCTCAGAGAGAGTAAAGCTGTGAGCTTGGAGAAGGTGACAAAGCAAAAGGTACAGGGTGTGTAACAGGACAGAGCACACACTCTGCCTTTCTCTCTCTCTCACACACACACACGCACACACACACACACACACACACACTGACATGTGATCAGTGATACACCCAGTTACTCTCAGGCTCTCAGCAGGCCGCCAGGTTCCCTACTGAACAAGCCAGAAATGAAACCCAAAGCTAACGCGTGTGTTCTCTCTGAGCACGGCTGCTCCGCTCTCACGCTCCCTGAGGTGTGTCCCAAGCACACACACAACACTCACACACACACACACACACAAACTCTCATATTGTAGGGGCACAGAGAGATTTTAATAAGCAGAGAGAGACAGAGAGAGTTTTTTTTCCCCCCTCTGCCAGCCTTATCACTGAGCTCATCGTGGTTTCCTTTCAGAGCCGGGTCACAATGGAAGCGGCATCGGAGATGAACTCCCAGAGAAGCCAAAGAGCAGGAGAGGGGAGGAGATGGAGAGGTCATGACCACTGTGGCACAAAAATGAACCCTCCGCTGTCATCAGGAGAAGAGGGAGCACGAAAGGAAGGAGGAAAAAGAAGAAAAAAAAAGAGAGAGGTGTATTGCTAACAAATTAGTTTTGGCTCGTCTTTAGAGATTGGCCACTTTGATTGGTTCCTGGAGTCTCTTTGGCACACAGCAATTAGGAACCACACAACCCTTGTTCTCCACAGAGACAAAAAAAAAAGAAAAAGCTGGAGGAGCTGCTGTTGCTGCTGCTTTGCCATGCTGACTAAACGCTGGCTGCGCTCTGGTGAGGGAAAAGGAAGAGGAGCGAGGACAAAGAAAAAGCCAAAAAGCAAATTTTGTTTTTGCTCTTTTAAGAAGAAATAATTTAAAAGAATGAGAGGAGATGAGGAACTGAGAAGCTTAGTCAAAACTGAAATCCTGGCAAAAATGGAAAGAATTTGTGATCCACATTCAACTAAAATAAAAGGAAACTATGAAGACATATATTTTTGTTTCATTCATCTGAACAAATACAAAGCTAATGTTTCTTGATGTATATATTTTAAAAAATAGCTGCAAAAAATATTTTCTGTGGGCAAAATACACACAATATTTCACCTGACACAGGTTGGACGCCGTTCTGACTTCAAAAGTAACTTTCAGGGCGTAATCTCACCTCTGGTTTGCTTGTTTGATCCGGACCAAAAAACGAACTTTATCATTTTTGTTTGCTGCATTTCGCTTTCACATTGTGTTTTTTTGCAAGCGGAGAATAATTTGTGAGTAAAGCTGTACATGTGACGATCAATGGGGGGGAGGGAGGAGATCACAGACCCACAAAATCAAACTTTGGGAGTTTTTCATTCTGCATTTGTGCTGTTTTTAGGACTGCGATACATTTTTGAATGTTAAGAGCAGCTTATCTAACTCTGGTCTCACGATGCGATATAATAGTGTGCTGTGCGCTGAATGAGACGTGATGCCATGACCCACAACATCACTAAGCAGAAAGCAGCTATAGTAAGGTTTTAGTATCATCAATGCATACAGTGGTGGCTCATTAAGTTCAAAAAGATATATATTTCCTGTAGCTGGTTTGGATCGATTCTGATCTGAATTCACACCAGAAGCGAACCGCACCAGAGACAATCTCAAAAATGTTCAAACTCAATTGTGAAATCACGATTCGTTGATCCATTTACAAGTATTTATTTGATTTTTGAACCAATCTGCCCTTTTCTGTCTGACATCTGACACAAACAAAGCCTTTTTGTCCACACATCAGCTGCTCGCTGGATTTTGTTTTCACCCTTTTGGACTTTTGTATCAACCTGACAGATGGTTGTGTTTGAAAATCCCAGAATATCAGCAGCTTCTGAAATTCTCAAGCCAGTGTGTCTGGCACCAAAATCCATTCTGATAATCTGTTTGCTGCCACCACATGATTTGCTATTTGTTTTAACAAGCAGTTGAATATAATGTGGCCGGTGTAACCAGTGGTTACACTGGTTCTTTTTTCTGCCCAGTGAGTTTAATGTTGGTGATATGTGTGGGCTTGTTTTAAAAATGGTTCTTTTTTTTATCATTTCTGTCATGCCAGTTGCTATGTTTTATTTATCTATTGATGTTTACACTCAATACCATGCAGAATGGCATGGAGGCTAGAGGGTTTTTTTTTTCCAACAGAGATTTACTGATCTGATTACATGCAGTATTAAAACTTTACATTCCCCAAACAGAGCAGGTTTCACCAAAATAAAAAGACCGCATCTGGGTTTCACGTTGCCATGTTGTCGTACTAATAAAGTCTCTTTCTCAGTATGTTTGTAATATGTTCTTTGTCTTATTTTTGTACAGATAAAATTATGTATTATGTTTAAAACAAAATTATAAAAGAGTCGATTGATTTTTCGGGTTTGTGTTTGAACTGTGTGGTGTGAACATTTCAGACGGATATGTTTAGTGTGAAACACATATGCTGCTCTGGGTTGAAGGTGACTCTGTCTGTGAGTGTGTGTGTGTGTGTGTTTGTGTGTGTGTGTGTGTGTGTTGCTCATTTCCAGTCGGACTGAGCCCCTGCAGGCCATCCCTGTGTGGTCACTTCAGGGTGTCCTTCTGACCTCGTCTCTGCTCACCATAACCCACTCTGACAGATCCACTGTCCTCCTCTCAGGAACATCCAAATATTTTTTGTTGTTGTTTATTGATGTCTGTACATTTACTTTCAGATTGTACCATGCTTTTACTGCAGCAAGACTGAATAGTCTCCACTGTCGATCACCTTTAAAGACCCTTTTTGCAAAGATGTGCAAAAAGCCTTAAAATAAATTCCCCTTTTTTGTTGTTGCATAACCTCACCGCGAATTTTTCTTCACGAAAACTCTGCGAAAAATGAGTGTTTTGTTTGCATTTATTCAGGGAGGAGAATGTTGTATGTTAAGAAATAATTGAGGTCCTTGCTACTAATACAACTTTTCTAAATAGAACATCACTTCTCCAACCGTTTCTATAACATTTATAAGGTAAGAGCAGAAATCTGTGACACTTCCTGTTTGGGTTTTGGCTTTGCCCTCTTCTACTCACCCAAAGGTTTTCAGAGGTTCAGATCTGTGTCCACCATAAAAAAGGTAATTTTGCATTTAGTGAACCATTTCTCTGTTGACTTGCCCTAATATTTTGGGTCAGTGTCCTGTTGAAAAACTCAACAACTAACCATTTTGACTGATTTGACCAGATTATTGAATAACAACTGAATGAGTGAATTAAGTGATTGTAGATCATCATGTTGTAGAAATTCAATTTAACTGAGAAATTAAAGGGTTTTTTGTCATTTATTTATTTTGTCAAAAAAATATTATTTTATTGATAATGATTTGAAAAAGTAATTCAAAATGTAAAGCATTCAAGGGAGTGAATACTTTTATATCAATCAATCAAGCTTATTTGTATAGCACATTTTATCAACAAGTCAGTTTGCATCATAAAAACACAAAAACACAGAGTCATAAAAGACACAGTCAACAATTGACACATTACATTTAGTCAAGTGCCATCGTTACACTATATAATTAATCCTCATTTATTCTAGCAGCCAGGAGAAACGGGTCTCCGTTTCATGTTATTTGTACCTCAAAGAAACAGAAAGTCATGGCTTATTAATTAGGTGATTGTTAGGGGCACCATTTAATAAGATACTGTTAATTTTATTTTAAAAAATAAATAAATTAATTAAAAAATTATGAAAAGGTTTTATGCTTTTTCCAGGTTCATATTGTGGCACAAAAAAAAATCTGCTATTGGTTAAAATTTCCCCACGGCAGATTATAACTTCAGCATTATTACAACTGTAGGTTGCTTTCTTTTAACTCTCCATTTAATGTTTAATAGTTTTTCTTTCACTCATTTATTTGTTTTAAAGTAAGAGACTGTGAACTGGAATGTCAGGGTTGTGGAATAATTCCTTTTGGTTTTTTAATGTCTTCTTCCAGAGTTGCAAACATCGTAAGATGGTACAACCTTATTTTCTCTGTGCGTAGAGAGACATGTTGTTTGAAAGTCTAAAAGCTGCCGCTGTGCCTGCCAGGCTTAAAGTTAGCAGCGGTGCTTTAATTTACTTATAGTGACACGGCACACCAAGACAGGCAATTAATCTTCATCCTGGAAAGTGTCTGACTGCTGTGCTCATTTGCAGCTTTTTGAAACTCTAAACTTTTCTACAGAACAACAAAACATGGTCGTGGTCAGCATACCGCTATCTCGTTGTTAAAAGCCCCTCATGTGCTCCGTAAAAGCTTGATTTAAATGTGAAAACATGACAATCTGAGCAAAAAAAAAATGTGTGAATTAATTTAGCGAGGTGCTCTAACCAATTATATTCCTTCATTATCTGGTATAATCGGTTTCCGTTTCCCTAATCCTCCTCGCTGACTCGTCTCTGCGCTCTCCTCCTCTCCACACATGAGGAAAGTTACAGAGGAAGTTCGCCCAACTCCCGTGGCTTGGGTGGCTTCTCATTGTGTTCTTTATTCATGTGTTATTTGTTTATGCGGATTAATTATTAAAAATTTGGTGCATTTTACTAAAGTTCAAGTCTGCGGATAATGATTCCTCTCCATTCTCTCCCAATGGGTTGTGTTTGTAATTTCCTTGAATATAAAAGTTGCATAATTCATGTGTATCGGCGGGCCGCATCTATTAATTATGTCTGTCTTTAAGGTGCTCACGTCTTTACCACATCTTCTTTTCCCTTTATTCCTCCCCTCATTCTTTCTCTCTCTCCCTCTCTTTCTGTATCTTCTCCTCTGAATCTCAGAAATAAAGACTTTGGAGCGCTTTCCTGATTGATCTCTCTCTCTCTCTCTCTCGCTTACATTTT
Organism: Xiphophorus couchianus; assembly: GCF_001444195.1. NCBI lineage: Eukaryota > Metazoa > Chordata > Actinopteri > Cyprinodontiformes > Poeciliidae > Xiphophorus > Xiphophorus couchianus. Next base: position 23,361,327 of record NC_040239.1, read on the forward strand.
TGAGTTTGCGAGGGTCAAATGGACTGTGTCCAAGTTTCAGCTTGAAAAAAAAAGCAGATGAAAAGAAGCTGTGAAGAAAAGGGGAAAAAGTTTGCAGTGTTGCTGTGATGTAAATGCCCTTATTTAGTAATTTATAGAAGGGGGGAATTGAGCACAATTCTGTGGAGATTCATAAACTATTGATGTGTCTAATCTTTCAGATCCTGCCAACATGATGATCATGATATGTGTTAGCGTGAGACACTTCAACTCCCCCCCACTTCAACACACACACAGTTACTATTCACATCCACTTCCTAACACACACCATTCTTATTTCTGTTTTCCAGTTTTTCTCGTCGCCTTCAGCTGCACACTAAATCTTCAGACCTTGTTTATCATAATAATAGCAGCATTAATGTCTTAGATCAGTTCTGATCATTTGGTACAAATAAACTAAAATAATAAGTTTATGTTTTGCTCAGTTTATCCTTTATACCAACATTCGGTTATGTGCCATCTATTTGGTTTTGAAATAAACAGTCAGGTCGGACTTTCTGCTTAAAGCCAACCCAGCTTTGAATTTCAGGAAGGGTCAGAAGCTGATGCTCACATAAAAATCCTTATTCATCCATAAACACTCACATACAGGTTATATTAATTATTTTCAGAGGTAATAATTATATTGTGCCTGATTTTAACTGTCCCTCGGTTATTTTTGTATAACTTGCAAACTGCACAAGAGGAGATTAACTTCTCAGACTAATCTCAGCAGTATAGCGGTGACCTCAGGTTGACCTTAGGTGAAATGCTGATTATTGTGAGAAACGCACATAAAACCACAACGAGAGATAATCTGTCAGAGAATCAAGTCGAAATGACCTCAAGCAGAGACGGTTTTGCCAGAGAACATTAAGCATCCCTCAAGCAGAAAGTAATAGACAAATAGATTCATTTTCATAGCACATAATTGTCAGGTGGAAAATATGCAGAGTTTTAAAATGGAAGTCATGAATAAAAACTTAGAAAAAAGTTATCTAGATTTGAACTCAAGCCCATTTATGTTTATGCCCTGAAATAAAACCTGATGTCTCTGGTAGCTTTGAGAAGTCTCCTAACAGAACAAATACTGAATATCGTCTACCTGTGTAGATGATATTCAGTACGAATTTTAATCTCAGTATCAATCCAGCTATTCTGTGAAGATCCTCCGAGTTTTGTTAGAGAACATTGATGAACAAACACCGACATGAAGGCCATGGAAAAGAGCAAACAGGTCAAAGAGAAAGATGTGGAGAAGTTCAGTGCAAGGTTAGGTTAAAGCTCTCAGTGTCTCACAGAGTTCAGTGTTCGTTACCTTTTTTTTCCTCAATAAAACCTGAACAGAAATGTTCAGTAAAAGACATCCAAGCCTCTGATTTGATTGAAGAAGCTTTCACTCTGTAACACACAGGGTAAAATTCAATCTATTACCTAAAATTGAAATAACTAAAACTACCAAGAAATGGCCGTCCACCTGACATAACAAAAGCATCATTCAGGGAAACAGCCCAGAGGGTCATGGTGGCTCTGGAGGAGCTGCAGAGATTCACACCAGTATTAGTTCAGAGGAAAGCCATCAAGTTAAAGGAGGTTTTGTGGTTCAGAGTGACACATGGGACAAAGTACGTTTGTGGAGCGAGGAGCTCTGAAAGACTCAAGTGTAGTCAGATGAGACCAAAATTAACTTTCTGGCTCACATGCAAAATGGTATATATGGTGGAAAACTGCAGGTCACATTTTGTTCAAATGTTATTAAAAAAAAAAAGAGTGAAATCCAATTATGATTTTCCTTCTGTTTCTATATTATGTACCATTTTATTTTGGTCTACTACATAAAATCCACATTTAATACACTGAAATTTGCAGTTGTCGTATGACAAAATGTGAAAAGCCACGTGAAAACGTTTAGAAAGCTTTTACTGATCAGATTTGTTCTGCAAATAGCAAATATTGCTTTGTATTTGTAAGAAAAGATAAACAAATGATGCAAAGATTAAGCATCTCAAGTATTTTCGACATATTTCGCAAGTGCATTATGTTGACTATATCTCTTGTATAAAACCAACAAACATTTTTTTTTAACATTTACAGAAATTTAGCTATTTATTGTGTAGACAATGGGACAGGAAATAAAGTGTGTACATCTAAATATTTCTTGTTTTCCTTTTTTTCTGGATTTTTCTCGACAGCATAGTAACTTTTTTGCTTCGCTATATTGTATCTGCTTTGATGTATGTCTGTGTGCCTGAATATCTCCGCTTCCACTCCTCCCTCGGTACAACCTGTGGTCTAATCAGGCCCAAAAGCAACAGCAGCAACTGAACTGGAAATCTTTGCACATCTAAATAATACACCATCAGTCTACGCCAAATCTCTCAGGCTACAATCTCCCCCCCTAAGGGTGGATGCCTGGAGCTCATTTGTATACAAAACAAATCTAATGTATGCTTTCAACACATATTTAACATATGCCACTCACTGATAAATTATTCACAAAAAAACGGGGAGCTTACATTTTTAATCGCCACCATTTCGTCTTCCCAATGAGGAAAAGGGAAATTCGAGGACAACTGGTCCGAGGAGAGAAATGAAAATCATTTGCAGGAAAATAATCTGCTCACGCTTCCTCGAATTTAACATCAAATTTGTTACTTTTTCACAATTTCTCCCACCTCGAGAGCAGTACGTGATTTTTAAAGACACCGATAAAATATTTTGGAAAGTTTTAGATGATCTGCATCCATTTGTTTGTGCCGCTGCAGAAGGAGCTTCCCCCTCTGCTGAACCCACATTTGCACGCTGACTAACACATGAGCTCACCCAGAAGCTGAACCGTGAAGGTTAGATGTATTTAGGGGGTGATTTGCGACACAGAGATGATTCATAATGCAGCCATGCAAACAGTTGTTCTACATAATAAGTATTCAGAAAAAAGAAAAAAGAAAGAAAAAGACTTGAGGGTCAGAGGACACACAAGAGGACAGTGCAAATTTCTCTGTCAAAGCTTCACATACACCTGCACACTCAGTGACAATATTTTAGTAATCTGTCTCTTTTGCAAGTATTAACAATATGTGCTCCTGTTTTTGCTCCAAGTGTGTTTACTCATACACGCACACACACGTATGCTGCGATGCTTAAACATGAACGTCATAGATGCACTCAAGGGTGCACGCCCCCCCCACACACACACACACACACACGCCTCCCTGCGTGTGTCTTTGCCCTCAGCAGGTTTGGCACGTTACAGGAATCTGACAAATGTGACGACAACCTCTCCTGACACCGTGCCTGCTACAAGAACCTGGACCCTCGCTGGATATGTTCACTCAGCTCAAGAAAAACAACACATTTCTCAAAATATCTGGTGAAAAAGATATGGGTGACATGGAGGAACATTACTTTAACTGTGTTTCATCAGGTAGATTTTTTTTTTATCTGTATGATCAGTTCAAACAGGAGACATAATTCAGGAATATAGAAATCTCTCGTTTATCTTTGAAAGATGTGAACGCAGGTTTGCGTTCACATCTTTCACATCTTTTACAATTTATCAGATGTGTAAAAAATTCACATTTTACTAACAAGTGCCAGCGGAAGGACATCACAAAAAGGAACAGGACTTTCTGCAAACTGATAGGCATTACGTTTATAAATACTCTCAGAAAATGATCATGTTTTCTCATTTGAGGTAATTTTAGAGGCACCAACTTCTTTGTATTGTGTAGATTGTATGTTTGAAATCTTCCAACATATCACGTTATCACTGTAAAAAAACAAAACAATTACAGTTTCATATTTAACTCAAGAATATTTTGAGTACAACATCTAGTTTGACGCCGCAGAAACATTGTTCTAGTAACACTCATAATATTTTACAACCAGTTAATGTTCAAAATGTCTACATATTTTTCTGCCATAATAAAAACCAGTCATGTAAACTTTGTTTTCCAACAAGCTACATTTAACACTACAGATCTTTTTTTTTTTTTTTTTAAACATCATATTGTTGACATCTGTTTATTTCATGATGTTCAAATTGAAGAGCCTACAAATCTGGACAACAACTTTTTCTGTGTTTTTTTTTCCATAGTTACCTGAATCTGCTTTGAAACATGCTATGGGCTGAAGTGTCAATTCAGAGGAAACGTCTTAATGCCTTATTTTAAATCACTTCCTTCATTATTAGGAACAAAACTGCAGATGGGACATCTATGACAGATAACATACAATTTCTTAATATCTATTTCAAACATAAGGAAGGAAGGGATGAATGTAAAAAAGGTAGGAAGGAAGCACTGTTACCCTTTATAACTTTAAACTAAGTCCCAAGGAATAGAGTTGGTGTAAGGATAATGCTGAGCAAATGGGATGGAGTAAACTCGCTGACCTACTGCCCCAAAGTCCAGCAAGTAAAAAAAAGAAAAAGAAGAGATACACAAGACATATCAACCACAGATCATTGTGGATTATGGAACAACAAAAGAGCTAATAATGACCCTTTCCACACTATAACCTTTCATCCCTTCTTTGTTCTTAATACTAACACTACCTCCACCCTTCCACAATTTTCTCTTTCACTAAATGGCAGTCAGGTCTCTCACTTCTTCTCCTGCTTTCTGTCCTTCCTGGTAACTCTGCCTGACTCGCTCGCTCTCTCCTCTCTGGGTAAGAATTAGGAGCAGCACCGCTATTCAGAACTGTAATTGCATTTCTGTCCTTTGTTGGAGCCGAGTGTTATTTTCCATTAATGGCTGGACATATTATATAAGCAAGTCTTTATGGGAGTGATAATGGCTGAGGACACATGAGTGGGGAGCTCTGCTAGTGTGTCAGTGTTACTCCTTTTTTTTTTTTTAGGGATACAGCGGAGCTTTCATTAATACTTGAAGTGGACAAACCTGATGATCACACACACATATAGCAAAGTACAAATTACACACACACACGCACACACACACACACACACACATTAAAACTGATTTTCAAAAATGTCGGGGCATCGTCTGAATGGTTGATAAAAACAATGCGGTTTTCGTGGCACAGAAATATGGAAAGTTTGGAAATCAGCGTCACTAACACAAAAATTAAATTGAACTTAAATCCAAAATGTAAAGAGGGATTCCTCGAACATAAACTTCAACACGATGTTTATGTTGTGTCGACGTGAAATTGAAATATTTAGGCAATTTTCGGCCACATAAAACAGCCCGACTCAGAAGGCTTTTTGAACAACACAGTTTTGGATTTTAAACTACAATCCTCAGTCAAACAATATCCAAACACTGAATTACATTCAACAGTAAGTGACAATACACAAGTATGATTGACAGTGCTAAGATCCTCCTCCTGGCTCTAATTGGTTGTTTCTGAGCAGGTGTTATATTTCTGCAGATGGCAGAAGAACCACAGGAAGATTATCTGCCTCATATCATACTGCCAGGAAATAGTTGCAGTTTTAAGAAATATGTAAAAAAATACATATATTTTTTTTTTAATAAAAGTTACAAACTGCAGCTTTAACACGCAATTTGAACCCCACTGTTTCTTTATCCTGATGGGAGTACCACAGGGTTGTGTGCTAAGTCCTCATCTCTTATGCTTTGACAGCACAAAAACACATCACTTAAAAATAACCATAGTAGAAACAAAAACATTAATATGTATCATGTATTGAAATAATCAAACAGACAGCCAACTGTTTGGATGAGAAAGTGATAAAAATGCATTTAATCAGATTTATCTGCTGCTTTGCTGAAATTGCAGCTGGGATATATGGTTGGTATTTAAGTTAGACAACACTGATTATCTGCATCTGTTGGGTTTTGTTTGGCTTTTTTATTATTAGGGCTTTGCATGAAAACATCAATGCACTTGACAAAGACTATGCATGTATCTGAGAAAGCTGGCTATGACTCTTTAATAAACTATGCTTAGTAAAATAGCTTAACTGTTGTTCAAGCAGAAAAAAAAATGTGGATAGCAATTCACCACGTAGCGTCACTTTTACTGCAAGAACAAAGGATGATGGGAAGTGACAGTGGTGCCTGGGGCAACATGGGAGAACAGAGTAAATGGAGAAGAGGAATGGAACGGAAAGCAGGGGTTGGGGTGAGCAACACTATTACATCAGTGAAATGCACACACATATAAATTATACCACAGAAGCACATGAGGTCAGTAGGACAGGCTATCTACTGGTCAGATGTGTTTTCAGGAAATAAGAGCACAAGGAGAGAACGGGTGGATTTTATAAGTTCTCAGGTCAGAAAAAGGAGAGGAATTTCAATTAGGAAGCCTTAGTTTTGATAAAAAGCTGAACTTGTTCACTTTTTCTGGGTTGTCGCTGTCGGTCTTCCCAAACTGGTCTGTGTTTACTCTTAATCAGGCAAACTGGTCACCAAGGGCTGGTTTGGTTTAGATACCTTTATTTAAACTGATTTTTGGATTAACATGTTATCTAGATTTGATATTAAAATTGTTTGATCATTTGAAAGCAGGAGCTGTCACACTGATTTAATTAATTTCATGGAATTGATTTTGGGACGTTCCTCTCCATCATTCATTTGTTTGAGGAAAGAAAAAGTTGAAAGGAAAAATAATTTTAATAAAGAAAAAAGCTTCTCCTGACTTTGGTCAGAATTCCCTTCAAAGCCTAAGATAAAAAAAGGTGTGTTGAGAAAACATAAATACGCAGGTAAACACACTGGAGACTTAAGAATACAGGGTTCCAATAAAACAACGCTTAGCTTAAAAAAGAAAAAAATAGCAATAGTCTCTACCGTCCTGTATCTATTATAATCATGGTACAAAAATCCATATTAAACCCTGAAGGTCAAGTATTTTGTTCTTTTATCAAGCGGATCAAACGCCATCACTCTTACATGTGACCACAAAGGTAATGTTGCAGAGTAATCATAGCAACATATCTCCCACATAATGCCAGGTAATAAGATTTCCATCCACAGCTCTGCTCCCTCCAGACAGATGGGGGATAAAATGGGTTTCAGTTCTAAGACGTTCTAAGAAGGACTCAGAATGATGGTGGACTGCTTCACATCAGTTCATATTCCCTTTCTTTAAATCTGAAAATAAAAGTTTTCAGCCTGGTAGTGCTTCCAAATGGTGAAATAAATATTATCTGGGTTAGTCAGACAATAAAGATAGGTGGTAGCCAAATGCTTGAAGTGGCTACCATATTAGCCACTTCAAGCATTTGGCATCCTGAGGTGATGCAGTCATCTTCTATGCAAATGAATACCATATCATGAGACAAAGTAAAGAGTTATTGTTACATTTGAGTTGATGAATCTGTTGTGGTGGTATATGTGACAAAGAAATGCTTTGACAGGTCCAAAATAAAAAATGGCAGTCTGGGTACCTGGAGAGAAATGATGGGTGCTGGAGTCACCTAGAGTAACCTTAAACAGGAAACACTGCATTATTTTCTTACATGATGTATCTTTATGTGCACTAGAAATATGAGGCAAATCATCAATCTGAAAAGGCTTTAGAAAAGAAAGTGGTTTAATTATAATCACATTTTGATTGGTCAAACTGGTATTCAGCAGTGACATTTTAGCCATTTTGTACTACTTCTAGACATTTTAAGCTCATGTCTTAAAAGCAAATAATTTCTCGATGATTATTATAAATATAAATCTGTCACACAGAAACACAGAGGCTGGTTTAGCCTACACTTTAGTTGTGGTGGATGTTGTGTTAGAAGTAGCCCTACCTGCATTACCAACCAAATGTTCGACTCTTACCTAGTCCCACTGTTACTCTGGAGGTGCCGAAACAAGTTTGAGACACACCGTTCTGTGTGATTAAGGTCAAGTAAATTTATTTAAAATGTTTTTCTCTAGATACAACACTTGGCTTGTGAGAAAAGCTCTGAATTTATGTCGATTTATTTTTTTTGAAAACCACAACACTGCATATATTCTTTTGTTGATGTGGTTGTAGATTACACAAATGATTTGCAACAGTATCAGGCACACATAACTGGAAGACGATTCATTTATACTCTTTGTGATATATTTGCCCTCTTTTTGCTTAGCCACAAGTTTTGCATTAATTTCTGATATAAATAAGATGTGTAAATATATATTAATGTAGTCATATTTTCATTCAAATGTGTGTTTGCACTGCAGCATTAGTTGGCAGTGCAATTTGAAGTGCAACTCTTCCTTTTAAAGGGTTGGTGAATTAGAGACATAGACTCAACATGTTTTGAGTTGCATGTCTTTTTGGTATATTTTGTGTTTTGATTGTATGTGTAGCCTGAACTATTTGCAGTATTGTGAGAGCATGCTGCTCTGTTCCTGTACGTCTCATGTTAGATGAGAGTCGTCGTTCCCAGCAGGTTTTCTCATTAGTGAATAAAAAGAGATCCCCTCCATGCTTTTAACCTACAGGCCTTTAGACATAAAAACATGCAGACAGACAGGAGTTGGGAAAATGAAAAATAAAATAAAAAAACTCACTGAGTGATTTCATATGTTTTGAAGAGAAAAGTTGTAAATGCACAGATATAAAATAGGAGGTTACCCTGCTGAGAATGGGATAAGGAGGTAGACAGGGCTGACAAAAGGTATGCCATTATTTATGGGCTGGGAGTAAAATGAACACGAAGCTACATTACAGGCTGGATTTGTCTTCTGGAAAGCCATGGGAAAATTCACTTTTCTTCCACTCCAAGCCTTGTGCGCAGTGTGAAGCATTCGTGGATGCTGACAATGCACATCTTCCACACATGCATGCACACAGTCAAACACCTCTCCTCCCATTCATGTTTCAATATTGAAGAGTGGTAAAAGTAAGAACATCACTGTTACCAGGCAGACTAAAAAAAACAAGATACAAATAAAAAGTGAAAACAATTCCAAGAAAAACTGCAGACTAGATAGATAGATAGATAGATAGATAGATAGATAGATAGATAGATAGATAGATAGATAGATAGATAGATAGATAGATAGATAGATAGATAGATAGATAGATAGATAGATAGATAGATAGATAGATAGATAGATAGATAGATAGATAGATAGATAGATAGATAGATAGATAGATGAAGAGACTAAACTAGTATCCAGGGAGAAGGGGAACACATCTGGACTGCAGACAGAAAAGTGCAGCAGCAGGAGGAGGGGCAGGACATACACTCATCTGAATGAATCATTGCCCCAACAAACACACACGTACAATCATGTTTTCATCACAACTGAGGGCATTGAACTGGCTCCCCTGCATTCATTAGAGAATTTGATTTTTGAGTAAACTTGATAAGAATTTGTTTTGGTTGCCAAATTAACTATTTTAATCATAGTTTTTGTTTTTTGGTGAAGAAAAAAAAATGATGCAACGTCCTTCGTTGTCCCTGCATAAACCGGTTTACTTCTCCACAACACAGACAACACAAACAGATGCACACCGTAGCCACGTTAGCGCTCCCTGTAAAACACAACGCAGCTGTCGACCACCGTCATAAAGCACAACTTTCAGCTCGGTGTATAACAAATACTACATTTAATAAAGGAAACTCCAGACAGCCCCGGGTTTACTTGTATGCCCAGCTGAACATTTCGGATCAATTTAAAGAGGCACCCTGTGGTTAAGTTTGTCCTGTTGTAAATATCAGTTCTTAACTAATGACATTTACGCTGGCATTTCTTCCACTCTACTCTCTCTTCACAGACACCCTTAATGCTTTTGCTAATGTGCAGGATTGCAACAAAGCTTTCACACAAGAACTTTGCCCCTCAGCTTTTTTTTTTTTTTTTTTTGCCCCTCCCCCCCCCAACGTGTGTGTTTGCATTTGCTTTGCACACACACGCATTCCACAGTCATGCAGTCAATGGAGCTCCACCGTGGTGCGTTGATTGTGCTGGTCAATGTGCTCCGCTGTGTGACTGCATGCCCCCAAGACTGAGGCTGAGTCTAGACACGAGTCAGCCAAGCCGCCCTGCTGACCTATATCCTACAGTTACACTAAGTGAGAGACATAGAGAAACAGAGGAAGTGGGAGAAAGGAGAGAGGAGAGAGGAAGAGAAACAGAGAAGAGCGAGGGAAAAGACGTGGGGAGTGGGGGGCACGAAGAGAGGTTGCAGAAAGTGAAAGGCTGCGATGAAGTAATAGAGTAAATTGAGAGATTGGGAGGAGGGGAGGATGACAGAGACAGAGAGTAAGCGAACGTGTAGACAGGAGAGAGGGGGATGGAGTGAGGAAAAGAGAAAAAGCGAGGGAGTGATGCAGCTATGGATAATTCAGAATGAGTTAAAAGGGGGAAGGGACGAGAGGAGAGATTGGAAGTGGCAGCCACTAAAGTAAAAGGAGAGATGGCTGAGTTACAAAAGATGGGAAGTAAAAACAAAACTGGAAATGCATTTGGAAATTCTCAGAGGAAGAAAAATGACAGCAAGTTAAAATGAACACAAAGAACTGTAAACACCCACAACTATCACATCTAATCATATTTGTACGTAAAGCAGGTTTACAGCAGCTGGGGACAAAATGCTGTACAGTAAGCAGCAAAATAAACTTCATTATACATTACAGAGATTACAAAACAAAAATATTCTTAATAATATTAATATTAAACTCTCAAACTGATTTAGGACCAGTACAGAAAAATAGGGTTTAAGTGGGATTTAACAATTTTAGTGGGATTTCCAGTCACTTCCAAAATCTGTGCACAAGCTTAGATTTAGGAATAAATTTAGGAACAAACTACCATGTGACCAAAGAGATCTTATGACACTTATGGTTGTCAGAGATCAGTCTGTTGTCTTGGAGCTTTGTAAGTCAGCAATAAGATCTTAATGGTGGACAGGTCAGTACATGAAATAAATAATTGTGTTTTTTTACTTTGTGTTAATGAATTAATTTCCTCATTCTGGACCAACAAGCTGGGAATTACAACATTCAAGTACAGTACACTGAAAAAATGAGAATTGAGGGGTCTTTCATTTTGCACAAACAAAATAAGTTAATACTACACAAGACAATCATGTCTCTTGTATTTACACAATTGAATAAAGAATCATTTACTTAATTATCAACAATAATGAAACTACACATTTTCTTTACATTGGTTTAACGTAATTATATTACATTACTAAAACCATTGTAATCATGTTTTATCATCACCGGAAATGATGCAATATATCAAAAGACACTATCAAATATGATTGGACAATAATAAGAGCGGTCTTTTTAATCTTAACCAATCAGAAGCCAAACAAGATATTTGTAAAGATATGGCGATTGCCGCCCAGTTTCTTCCGACTCCTCAGCGACAAGAACGTTTAAGACAAATCTTTAGAGGAATATCGATTAGGTAAGTGATCTAAATATATATATTTTTTGTAGTTCAGAATGTTTCCACATGATTATTGTCTTGTATAATAGCTCATTGTTAAACTATCTGCATGTTCTTTTGTTTTCATTTTGCTAGCTATTCTTATTAGTATAGCTAATAGCTGTAGCTAAATACAGCAGTACAGAACAGTATGCTATAGTCCATCAAAGTTGTCCACAGAAGACGGTTGTTACCGATCATATTTTTAATTTGTGTGCTTGGGATAGATCAACGAGGTGGTTTCAATAGTTTCCAAGCAGTGAAATGCCACCAGGAGAAGTGTCCGTTACTTTATTTCCCTCATGGCTACTGTGACGATTTAGAACCGACTGGCTTCTCAATGTTCTGTTCGTATAGAAAATGCATGTTTTTTGTTCTTTCATATTAGCACTGTCAAGCAAATGAGCCACCTCTTCTGGGATTATACCCTTGTGGAAACATGATACACTAACAGAACCGATATTCGTTATTATGGTAACAATTCTGCATGTAGCGTCGCTGACAGAACGACAAAATAAGAATATGAGGGATTTTGAGTTCTTCGACGGGTTTCTGGGTTATTTTCCCTTATCTGTGGTGCACTGCGCAACATTAATGATCCCCTCCATCTTCATATTTCAATTTGCTAACGTAATGGTTCGACTGCATAAGCGCCGCTGTATGGATGCCAAGGCCATCCAGCACAGTTCGCTGGGGGCGCAATGGTCCAGCGCAGTGCTGGAGCACAGTATTCGGTATGAGTAAAAATCCGAATGTTTTCCAAATTCTCAAGACTTATGCAAAGTGTCCTTTGTAAATATCTACTGATAACTGCAATATATGGTAACACATTTTTTTTTTTTTCAGATAAATGCTGAGTTTAAGAGAATTACGACCATACCGCTTCATTCAAAGTTCTTCTCTCAACTGGATCTCCACTGTGACAACCTGAGGAAGCTCTTCAAAAGAAGAGGAGGACAGCTCGGACAAAAGCTTAGACAAATTGTTGCACAAATGGATGATGTAAGTGATGTAGCCATAACACAACTAATAATATAGAAAATTACATTTTTCTTGTTTTAAATGTTGTCAACTTGGACTTTTACTCTTGCTTATTTTCATTTAAAACTTTACTTTTAACTTTATTAGTTTCTATCTCTTCACCATAAAAAACATTTGGGTAAAGTACATTATTAAACTTCATTGTGAAGTACAAGGCTTGAAAAAAATTCTAATTTTTTCATACTGAATTTCCTTCAGTGTGAAGATGTTGATGTTGCACGGGAGTGTGTCATTAAGGGAGTCTGCATATATATGGAAGAAGATCCAGCCAAGCTCATCCATAAATATGTGGTATGTATCTTAATGTGTATTTACACCTAGTGATAGATAAATCAATCTAAATATAGAAATAGATTTAGATCTGCATATAGTTGTATCTATATAGACTTAGATGTCTCTAGATATCTAGAGATAGATCTATCTTTACATGAATAGACACATAGATCTGTCTATATCTACATGTAGGTATACTTAGAGATATCTATAGAGAAAGGACTAGAGATATCTATCTATCTAAAACTATCTATTTCTCTAAATCTATCTCTAAAACTGTCGATCTATATAAATCTATCTATATATCTATTTCTTTCTCTATGTTATGTTAACTATATCTATATATCAAGAACTAGATACAGCTAGGTCTAGAGAAAGAGATTAATTTGTCATTTCTTCACATAGGGTGTGGATGAAGCTAATATTGAAGAGGGTATTGGAGCCACCACCATCGGTGTTTTTCATCTTAAAGACTGTTCTTCAGCAGATGAAGACATCGGGGTCGTTCTTGAAGGCATCAGAGTGTTGTCCAATTTGGATAGTGTGCCAACAGCTGTTGCAATGCTTTTTGGACTGATATATGCAATGAACCTCGCCTACCCTGCTGACCTCCGCTACACTTTCGAGGTATTACAGAAAATAGTAATGGAACTGGATGGAGGTAAACTGTCAAACAAGGCATTGCCCCTTAAAAACCACCTCTATGAGTGAATAAAGATTTTCTCATGTTTAATTTGGTAATGTTCTTATGTTCAGTTTTTGTATTTCTTGTTGTATTCTTTATTGGAGGACACAAATGTATTTTTTTAATGAGGAACGTTCACCTGAAAGACTGGGCTTCAGCAGCTTTTACGTTCCAGTATGTAGTGCTACTTATAACACTACTGCTACTTAGTGTTACAAATATGTTAAAGAAATTTGCTATAAAAGTTACATTACACTGATTTATTGTCATGCAAATTACATGTTCAGAATTGTTTTAGAAATTTTACATACTTTTCTAAATCATTTTGTCTTTCATATTAATATCTTAAAGATAAACTTCTAAGCTGTAGTGTTTCCCTTGTAAAAAAATGTTCGTTTTTACACATTTGTTTAGACTATCACTATGGTATTACATAGTAATCAGTAAGACATGTGACAGATAATTGGTGTAAAAAGTTTAGCTTTGTCTCATATTGACATAACATACTGATAGTTTTAACAAATATGTTAAAAAAGTCTGTAAAGCTATGTACTGCAGCATTAATTAATGTCATTTGAATACATGTTCAAAAACAGTTTGTAGAAATTTGACATACTTTTCATAATCTTGTACATCTTTTATAGAAATATGTCTCAGGTTTTCCTTCATGTTCATAAAAATTGTATTTACTAAATTTAAAAAAAAATGTATGTCTCTTCAATTTAAAATATGTTAAGTACAAAATGGTGTGATTTAAATTTTCTTTCAAATAAAACTAATTTGTTCAGTAGCACTCGCTTTCTTTGTCTTTCTTGTCAAATATCAGTCTTTAATTTTTTACAGTAGAACAGCATATAGAGAACTTGAAAAAATTAAGTAGGATTTAAAGCTGTAACATGTGTTCCATTAACATGATAGAATTGTGTTCGCCCAACACAATTTCATTGAGTAATACTGGCAATGAAAAATAAGCTGGTGTTATTCATTACAATAGTGTTGCTGAGACATAAAAAAAGTTATTGATAATACATAATATATTTACATTAGGGTAAGAGATAAAATGTTTGTAGTTTCAACTTAATATTTTCAAGTAATCTCATGTAAATAAAATGTTGATTTGACGAGCTTTAAGTATTTGAGGGAAAGAGGGAAAATATGTCGGTTCTACTTATTTGCATTGTGTGGGACGGATGTACACAATAAAATTAAGTAAAATGAACAGCTTTTTTCTTTCAGTGTATATATCACCTTTTCAATGTAACTATAACATAAGTACAATTTCTATTTTAATTAGAAGTTTAGTTTAATGAAACATACATTTACTGCAGAATTTTATTTTAGGATAAAAAATATAATCTTCAGACTTTTGACATGTGATTTCATGAATCACTACCCAGATTACTGAGTGGTGTTTACTTGACCAAAGACGATCTTTTCTGGTTTAAGAAACTATGCTGGTGCAGAACCTTTATGTCTGGCACAATTGTCCTGCCATGAGAGCTCAGTGTTGATCTGCAGCTGTGAAATCCAAAACCAAAACAATTTCAAAATCCCTATAAAAAATACAACAAAAAACAACTTTGTGTAGATTTCATGGATGTCCCTTTCAAGACCACAAAAAATAAACCAATTTCAACTTTGATAAGAACTTAAAAACTATGTTTGTATCAAAATTTTAATTTATTTAAACAGATTTTCAGCATGTTTTTAACTAAACCCACACTTCTGTTTTTAAAATGTTTTTTTATTATTATTATTATTTGTTCAATGTAATATTCTTGTCTTACAAATGCAATTAAATGCAGTATTTTAGTTAGCTGGTAATTAAACCATCATAAATAACAGAAATAAATGTTTGAAAAAAGTCAGTGTGTGTGATATTCCTCTAATGTGTTTCACTTAATAAAAAACGTTATTGAAATAAATGAACTATTCAATAATATTCTATTGCATTGAGACAAAGTTCTGGCGCAGAACCTTTAATATCATCACAACTCTCCTATTTTGTTTGTATTTCCTTTTAATTCTTGTAAAGCACTTTGAACTGCCTTGTTGCTGAAAATGTGCTATATTTATACAATTACCTTACCTTACCTCCTTACAGCCAAATATTGTGATGTTCTTTGTCAAAAGCAGCTGTGAGGTCTAAAAGTACAAAAAACAGCAAAGTCATAAGAATATGTTGCACTTAAAATCATCAACACCCATTGTCATAACTTCTTAGAGTTTATTTCAATTCTACTGCAACAGAAATGCATTTCTATCACTTTAGTGAGTGTTAAGAATGTAAGAAATGTATTTGTTGTTTCCAGTTACAGCCGATCCTCAATGAGGTTTACTACCTCATTACTACCATTCAGAATTCGTGAAGACATAAACGCAGTGGCTCAAGAGAAACTAAACTAATGAGCTAGTATATAGATCTAATTATCAGCTGCATTTAGTTTTTCATTATTTAGCCAGTGCATTTTTTGTCACCATACATCCAGACTCTTTTAAGCAACTCTAAAGTAATTTAATATTTCCCATCTAACCATAAACCTCAATGGACAAATAATCATGTACATCCTTCCAATTCTTTCCTCCTCTTTTCCCCATCACTCTTCTTCCCATGTATGGGAGAATAAAAAGGCCCAGACAGAGCAGGACAAAGACTTAACATGTTTTTCTCTCTTTTCTTCTGTGCATTGAGAGGATGAGCTGGACTGTACTAATAGTCATTGTGTGAATGGGACAGAGGGCTTTTTGTGTGTGTGTTCCAGACAGCGGCGCATAAGGCAGGACTTAAGTAGATGTTCGCCAAAGCGTACGTAATGCCAGGGAAATATCAACTAATCCCTTCACTCTTCTGCCCTCCACCCCTCCCTCAAAACCGATTTTTCTCCTCCTCTTACTCCCCATCATTATCTTCACCATCATCCCTTCCACTGTGCTGCTACGCCAAAACTTTCAGTAGATCTCCTAAATCTGGCTCTGAAAACTAATTCTAACAATGTAAGACATGAAGTCGCACACCTAGAGTGTTCTGCACTCTCTCCCTCTCACACAGCACACACACTCATCTGGGGATTGTTGTTGTTTCTTAATCCTGGTGGATTAACACACTAACAGACTCATTTTACCTCAGCCCAAACAAAGAGAGATGTCGAATCATCTACCCGGGGGTGAAGTTGAAGATTGTGTTAACATGATGTGAACTTGTGACTGTTGGTAGGAGGTAGGGTGTGGCAGGAGGCATCCATGTGGAAAAAAGAATTAAACGCACACACACACGTGCACACACACGAAAAAGCATAAAAAACCTGTTGTAAGCATTCAAAAAAGAAGTGACAAAGCTGCACACTCGTTTATGCTTTCAGGCCTGAGGCCACAGCATTTACAGCAGGTGCCTGCACTCTGATTGCATAGGATGTCATTAGCCGGTGTGCTAACTCCAATATTCTCCTGGAGCTGTGAATGTAAACTGCTTAAACACATAATCTTATACAGTCTGTAGGAAGCTCAGCGCTGTGTCAAACAGTGGTGCTGCAGAGAGTCCGCTAATCCACATGCTAGACTCCAGATTAATGAGAGAGGATGGGTATATGAGCGAGGGAGGGGTTAAAAAAAAAAAAACATGCCGGCCAGACCCACCCACAACCCCCACCGCATCATCATCATCATCATCATTGCACACACACACATGCCCGCTTCCCCTGCTCCCTGCAGATTATGATGCTTAGTGCTACCCCTGTGCAGACAGTAAGAGGATCTCTGCGTGGCGTCCCCCAGGTCCCTGTCATTGGTCTTCTGGGGAATCCCCCCACTCCCTCCCTTCTGGACACCCACAGACAGGATAGGGGTCAGAGGTCAAGGAGCAGGAGTATTAGGGGAAGCATAAAATGAAGTGTTTATAAAAGATACATGAATTTGTTTTCACGACAGGGATTATTATGAATCAACCCAATGACGGCCCCTGGGAACGTGGTAGGAAGCAAAAGAAATGCTTTGAATTGTGATTACATTTTAAAGGGGATTACTCACAGTGTTTTAAGCAGGGTTGGAAATATTGACGGGTGCTCAGAACCGAAAAGGTAATTTCACATGATCTTATTTCATTCTTTCTTAACTTGTATGATCTACGGCAAATGAGGCGCCATTTTAGGTTCACACCATCCCTGGGTTTATCTAGAAACTCAAGCATTGATCTGCTTTAATGATCATTCACCAAGACTTTGAGCAGTTTGATGAATAAAAAAAAAAAACTGTTGTAATGTTTGTTTTTTTTAAATGCAATTGAATATGACAACGACTTCATTGTGCACTAAGAGAGAACATTTGGGATGTGATGGAAGGGGAGATTAACGTCATGAATGTGCAGCTGACAAATCTGCATGATGCAAACACGTCAATATGGACCAAAATTCAGGTGGAACGTTTCCAACACCTACTTCTATGTGACAGATGTTGACCCAATTTGGTGCTATCAAAGTCTACCTAATACGTCGAAGTGAACGCTATTTAATTTGTCAGTATGCATGATAGCCTGACCAGAAGTATTCACTTTTCAGAACTTGTTTCACACAGGAAGATTATTGGTGGTGCACTGCCATTTCCTGTGGTCCAAAGTAACAATTAGCTTTAGGCTCTAGATCCATCAAATCAGGATTTATGCTGAATAATGACACCAAAAGCATTATATACTGCATTTAAGATATTAACTCCTTACATTTAAATAGAACCACACTTCAGCTGTTCCTTTCACAGCCAACATAGTTAAATAAAAACACATAAACTGTCAACAGTAGAGTGCAACTTTTACTCACACAGACTACAAAGATTTATGAAGCCTCAGGTTAGCATGTGTGTGTGTGTTGGTTTTTTTTACCCACCTCGTCATTCACAAACCAGCTGTGAGTTTCAACATTGGAAAAGCTGAATCCTCTGCTGGTTCATAGCAAGAACCACTTCTGAAAATCAACACAACTATCAAGCAGCACTGAACTTGAAAAGCTTTGTAAGTCCCAGTTAGCAATTTCCTCCCCATTTTAACACCAACATTTATTAAGCTCTTCCGGAGAAATCAACGACGACTAAATTATTTTGAGAGAGCGCCTCGGGCAACCGAGGCATATTCGATATGCCTACAAAAAAAAAATAATTAAATATATATATATATTAGGAAGAACAAGGAGAGGGGAGAGAAGTGAAAAAGACTGACTCAAAGTAAAAGTAGATTTAATATCTTAATGGCTTTGTGTGGGGGGGAAAAAATGATAATAGAGAAATCCAATTAAAAGCTGATGATTGGCACTGTGAGGTAGAGACATGAAACTGTTTGTCTGCACCACTGGCTCTATATAAAGCTTTGATTAGATGATGCTAGTAATAGCAGCAGCCAGACTAATAGGCTCTATATTTTTAACTCAGTTATACCACGGGCTCTGAGCACTTAACACAGATGTGTAGCGCTAACATTAAAAAGGACACGGACAAAATGGCTGAATGCAAATCATAAAAGTACATTCACCACATTAGGACAGGAGGAAAATGATTTTTATTTTTTTATTTTTAGATTTGAATCAAGAGGTGAAATCATGCTGCTCGTGTGTGTGGTGGCTAAGCGATTCTCCTAATGCCTCTCAAGGTGACTCGGCCTCCCTCCTTCAGGGCTTTCCTTTCAATTCTTTTTGGGATTGAAATTATGATGGAGTAATTTTTCCACAGAAATTGCCTATGTCACTTGTGGTATCTGTCGGCAAATTTCTCAAGTGTATCCCTCTATCCCTCATCTCCTACTCTTTGGCAAGGTTTTTTTTTTTTTATTATTATTCTTTCTCCGAGCTCTCACTTGACATGTCAATGTGTCAATGTCATATTAGAGAGAGGCAATATATGTAACAATTTTACACCTGGGCTGACAGGAAAAAAATATACATGAACCGGCATTATATCTTGCTGCAGAACAGCCTGTCGTGGAGGTTTTTGGTTCTACTCAAACACATATGTTTGTGAGAAATATAAAGAAAAACAAAAGGTTGAAAACATCTGCATGCAAATTCACAAGAGTACACAGTGTGCACTCGTCAAGTCCCCTGCCACACACACACACACACACACACGCCCACACACACACCCCTCACAGTATTATGTTAGAGTGAAAAATCACCTGCTTGTTTCAGGGGAAAATAAGAAGCAGTGTGGAACATGTCGTCAGATCGGAGAGGGAGATTCCTCTGAGACCTGTGGCCTAATTTCTTATTTTCAAGAGGAAACTTATCTAATTATACATAAGTTAACTTCCTAGTGGTCGATTCAAGGGCAGCGCTCAGTGGTGTGACTGACTGTTGGTGCCTTAACGGGAACAGGGCGATCACAACCTCCTCTCCTTTTACAAACAGTCGTTTTCTGAACTAGGGCTCTGTTGAAACATAATGGCAGCTGGAGCAGGAGTTTGTGTGTTCTTGACTCACGTGACACCTCCAGCAGCAAAGCAAACACTCAACCCAACAGGTACGTTAAAACAGATCAGATCAGTGAGAGTTGTTCAGTGATTCTGTGCACGATTCGGTTTTTCTGTGTTAGTATTATGATATTGGAGAATAACAAGATGAGGGTTTATATATAACAACATCTCCTCCTGGGCATAGAGCGTACGAAAGAAAATGGTCAGAATTATGTGCAATTTAAATTACAAATCCAGATGTTGTGTGAAAGTGTCAGAGATTTGTTAAGATGCATTGATGAACAAACAGTATCACGAAGACCAGGAATCACAGCAGGCAGCACAAAGATAAAGGTGTGGAAAAGTTTAAAGGGGTCTTATTAGGCAAAATTCACTTTATGCACATTTTTCTACTTCCATTTGAGTCTCTGCTGCTTCTAGAAGTGCTAAAATAAAAACATGCCGCTGTTTTCTGGGAACAATTTAATGTTTTTTGGTGTCAGGAGAACGAGCTGTTTCAAAAACTTCCTGATTATTAAATCACAATAAGTAGGCACTGACTTGCAACCCAAGCGAAGCTATAGTCAGCTGCTTTTACTGCTGTTTGCACTGTACAATGGCTGCTGGAAAAGACAAGTGTTTTGAGGGGAAACTGCTTGCATCATTCATGATGGTTGTGCAGGAAACTCCACTTCTTCTGCTTCTGGGTCTGACTCTGGGCGAAAGATGTATTGTTGCACAATTGTGCATCCAGTTGCAGGCATTTTGACATGTATAAAGTGTGAGTGTAGATGTGGAGATGGGGGGCGTGGCCAGCAGCAGCTTATTTGCATAAAAGTGACAGAGCCATAAAACAGCTCATTCTGAAGTAGCTAAACTAGACAAACCTGAACAGGTGAAATCTCATTATCCAGAAATGACTTGGTGCAAAAACACCGCCATGAACATGTTTTATATAGGCCACAGACCTATTCTAAATTGCTTAAAAGTAAGCATAATAGGTTCTCTTTAAAAGTTGGTTAGGTTTTAAAATCTCACAGAGAAGTGTTTCATTGATGATGTGAAAATGGAAACTATGGCACAAGTGCAAATCTACCAAGACAAGGCTGTCCTGAACGGAGCCTCAATGGGAGAAGTAGCAAAATGGCCCATGGTTACGGTGGAGGAGCTGTAGGGTTGTGTTGGTGTGACATCCAGGACGTGACGATACCGGGACATTCTTGTTGAGACAGCAATGTGTACATTTTGGACATGGGAGACAGGCGCTTTGAGGGAGGAATAGAAGAAGCTATTTACCTAAAAAGTGAAAACAGGAATTAATTAAAGGAAGTGAAATCAGCCTCCATTTTTCTAACACAGACTTGCTGCTGAGCTGTGACCATTCGCACCTGATCATCATCATTTTGATCCACAGCAGCTGCCGTATAAGGACGGATCTTCCTCCTGCATGGCGTCAGGTTGTTGTGAAACCTTATGCACAAACACCAACAGGACATTTGTGTACTCCAGTAAGGTCTGTGCTCTCCCTCGTTCTTATCCTGTCCATCTCGCAGCGGGACTCAAACCTAACCAGCCTGATTTGGATACTTCGTCTGACCCTATGTTCAGCTGATCTTAGGAACTGGGACTGCCCCATTCAGACCTGACCTTCGCCTGTCTGACCAAGAGAAAATTGTCCAATCAACTCGAGCTTGTTCAATCAATCAATCAATCAAATTTTATTTGTATAGCACATTTCAGCAGCAAGGCATTTCAAAGTGCTTTACATCATATCAACCACAGAAACACAATGCAACATAGAATCAACAATCAAAACACGACATTAAGTAAAGTTCCATCAATAGATTTGTAATTGATTACATTTCAAATACAATCCTAAACAGGTGGGTTTTTAGTGGAGATTTAAAGGAAGTCAGTGTTTCAGCTGTTTTACAGTTTTCTGGAAGTTTGTTCCAAATTTGTGGTGTAAAGATGCTGAAAGCTGCTTCTCCTCGTTTGGTTCTGGTTCTGGGGATGCAGAGCAGTTCCACACCTATTGCTCAGCCTCAGCATCCATCAGTGCTTCAACTATGTCAACTGCAGTTTTAACTTTACAGTCATTCCCACCTTGAGACACATGGCCAAACAACACTTTATTATTGCTACCATCTTTAGGAAACATTTCAAAAGCAACTCAAATAATAGCCAGAATAAAGGCCTCAGCCATAAGATCGTAGTAATCATGGTTGATGCTCCCCATCCTTGCTTTAGAAGAAACATCGTTTGGGTCTGAGGCGAAGAAGCATGAAGAAACAAGAGACGTTCAGATAAGAACTGCAGAGATCCAGAGCTCAGGTTGGAGAATTTATTGACAGAACCTTCATGGAAAGAATGGCAAGAAGAAAGTGGTCACTGAAAGAGAAACATAATCCTGTTTACATTTAACCACAAGCCTTGTAAGAGAAAGAGCAAAGAGGGCAGAGGAGCCAAGATGTGGCCAGGCTACAAACTCTACCTCAGATGCTGTCAATGTTACATAATTAGTGCTACTACTGTAGTGTTGCGCTTTAGATACTATTTAAAAGATTATTAAGAAAAAAGAAAAAAGACAAAACTG
Source organism: Xiphophorus couchianus (assembly GCF_001444195.1). Classification (NCBI taxonomy): domain Eukaryota; kingdom Metazoa; phylum Chordata; class Actinopteri; order Cyprinodontiformes; family Poeciliidae; genus Xiphophorus; species Xiphophorus couchianus. Next base: position 23,383,733 of record NC_040239.1, read on the forward strand.
TGATCCAAGGGCTCCCATCTGTTCGTTCTTCCGTCTGTCCCAACACCTTCAAAATATTTAAACCCACTAATTTTACCCCAATAACAATACTTCAATCAAACGTTAAAGCATTAGGTGACAGGACTGAACTTGTGTGCTTACTTGAGGAACACATTTATGCAGTGAGCTTTTCATATTTCATTCTTGATTCATGACTTACAGTCAAAACACAATTCTTTCCATAAACAAGAGTTCATTTCAGGAGGGAGGACTGCAGGTCATCTTTTTTTTTTTTTTAGATAAATCACTAAAAGCACAAAAGCCAACCACATGGTGGCACTATAGTTAGGAAGAGAAATCAAACCAAGAGAATAGTTAAGCATATTTAAAGCTTTAACCTAAAAATAAAACAACAATTAAAGGTGTGGGCACATCTTCCCTTTGACATAAATAGTCAAACTTCAGAAAGGCTGTCAGTCAGACAGGTACGCTGACAGAGCTGTAGCAAGGCATGAGGCATTCAGTAAAACCGGACTATGAGGCACAAAGACAGAAGGACTTGAGATCCCGTCTGAGAGCACAGCGCTGCTCTCTCCTTCTCCAAGTCGAGCCCTGAGGCATGGCCCAGTCTGCTCCCTTCCTCCCTCTTCCCACCATATGGACAGAGCAGCCTCCACGCCAGTATATCTTATCAAACACAGCCTCTTAGTTCCTTCTCCCTCAACAAATGATATACGTATTTTGTCATGTGAAAGTAATCTTGCTTTTTTTTTTTGGCTTTCTCTGTGGCTTTGGAAGCTGAGTGAATGGGTGGCAATGAGGGGTAATCCTTCTTAATGGAGTCCCCAACCCTCAGATGGATTGAAGTCCACTAAGCAGACTCAGATCATCCAAAAATGTTTCTTTAGCTTGGACCAAATGGAAGGAAACCCTCATTGTGTTCTGAAGAAATCACCATCCAGTCCCTGTTTGTTTATTTTAACCCTCCCCCTTGGTTCACCCACTACTCTACTACCATCTCCGTCTTTCACTTTTTCTTCACCTCATTCTTTTTCTCTCCCTTGCCTGTCCTTAAAGAGAGCTGCTACACACTGACCAGTCTGTGATTTGCTCACGCTTGCTTTGGTCATTACATCACAATCATCGAGCTGTTGGTACAGGAAATAAAGGATGAGGAAAAATGAGGGGAGGGGTGGGCGACAGATGAAATGTAGGTCAGTGAAGATGCGCTCGGGGCAGTTTCTCTCTCTGTTTCCCTCTGCTTGTCTCCCTCCCTGGGCCACAGCGAAAGAGGCTACAAGAGACAAGGGGCAAAAGTGTGTCTCACCCACACCTGCCACTCCACAGCTCCACCTTGCACCGGCCGACAGACTTTCGGATCAAAATCCACTCCGGCGGCAGACTCCGGACAGTGTATGAGGCTGGCAGCGAGCGACAGCAGTGGCTCTTTTCAGTAAAGCATCACTAATACGTTTTTGATAGAAAATATTTATTATTTGTTTATACTCCCCTAAGCAATTAGCAACAGAGGCAATAAACTGGCGCAGGTGAGGTCACTGACACCCAGACTGAAGGACTTATTTCATTTTAACTAAGCGGAAAATTCATTTAAACTTGTAAGGAATGTAGCAATCAGTTATTTTACATTTTCTTTTACCTTTAGAAAAGCTACAACTTATGGTTTATTGACAGCATTAAACAACCGTCCATCCATTTTCTAACACCTTTGTCCCTTTGAGGGCTCGGGAGGGGGTGCTGGTGCCTATCTCCTGCTAACGTTCCTGGCGAGAGGTGGGTTCACCCTGGTCAGGTCGCCAGTCTGTCGCAGGGCAACACAGAGACAGACAGGACAAACAACCATGCACACACACACTCACACCTAGTGAGAATTGAGAGAAACCAATTAACCTGACAGTCATGTTTTTGGACTGTGGAAGGAAGCCAGAGTACCCGGAGAGAACCCACGCATGCACAGGGAGAACATGCAAACTCCATGGGAATCAAACCCAGGACCTTCTTGCTGCAAGGCAACAGTGCTACCAACTGACCAACTGTGCAGCACCCAGTATGTAAAAGCATTAAACAGCTTTTACTTATATAATGTTTTTCTTTTCCTTAATAAATGAACTGCAAGCTTATTGGTTTTTATCTGGTATCATAACCACTCCGGTTTTATGCCTGAACTAATTTCATACTTTTTTAAAGTTGTACATTTGTAAAGTTGTACGCTGATGATACCTTTGAATAAGAGAGCTCTAACAAGAATAAACACACAAAGACAATTGTTAGTCTATTAAAATCAGGAAATTGTTTACATTTTCAGGATTTCCATTTAAAATCATACAATTTATGCTTTTTCTAGATTTCCCTGGAGTTCACGCTGTCTTTGTACAGTGCTGTGGTGGTCCAAACTGTAACATGCAACTACTGTTTCCTCGTGATTATTTCCAGCATTTCCCAGAGGAACGAGAGGACCTCGCCCTGAAAACCATACCGACAACACCTGAGACAGTCTGTGTCCTCCGAGCGGCTCCGCTTCCTGTGTCACAAGATCTATTAACCCGCCTGTCCTGTACGTGACCTTTGGAGACTAAAGGTGACATTTTCAATCTTGGGCAGAGCCCAGCCCAAGAGATTAGAAGACACATGAAGGGCACTGCAACTTATTTTGTGAATGCGCAAAACAAAGCTTGATATGAGGGGCCGTTTAGGACAAAATTTACGTTTTGTCTCTCACACACTACCAAAAACTCTCGCATACTCCAAAAAAATAGCCACGCACACTCCAAAAAATTACGTTTTGTCTCTCACACACTACCAAAAACTCTCGCATACTCCAAAAAATTACGTTTTGTCTCTCACACACTACCAAAAACTCACGCATACTCAAAAAAAATAGCCACGCACACTCAAAAATTACTCACGCACATTCAAAAAATACTCAAATTGCGTATACACACACTACTAAAATGTCACACACACATTCACAAACGTTAACTTTCTCGCTCACATACACTACTACCAGCTCGCGCACATACACTACTACCAGCTCGCGCACATACACACAAACGTTAACTTTCTCGCTCACATACACTGCTAACAGCTCGCACACACACAGACGTTTATCTCTCACATACACAAGACTAAAGTTGAACACACACACAGTACTAAGACTCGTTTTATGTATGTGTGAGAGCGAGACTTTTTATGAATGTGTGAGAGCGAGACTCTTTATGTATGTGTGAGAGCGAGACTCTTTTTGAATGTGTGAGAGCGAGACTCTTTTTGAATGTGTGAGAGCGAGACTTTATGAATGTGTGAGAGCGAGACTCTTTTTGAATGTGTGAGAGTGAGACTCTTTATGTATGTGTGAGAGCGAGACTCTTTTTGAATGTGTGAGTTGTCACGGAAGAGGCGGGGCATAATTTTTGGATCAAACTGCGCATGCGTAGATCCTAAACTATAAGTTTCGATTGTTGACTCACTGTATGTTCTATTACTTAGTATATTTGTGCTTTTAAATATATATAGAACGTTTAACTTTCTTGTAGATTAAATGTGCTATAGAAATAAATGAATCTGATTGATTGATGAAAAATCGCAAAATTGCTGTAGTACAATCTGTCCACTGGGTGCCAGTATTACAGGAATTATTAACCGGCGCCAACTAGTGCCGAAGAAGAAAGAGTTTGCTATACCGAACATGGCTAACTCTAATTGTTTAAAATGGCAGCTGCCTGACCAATTCTCTCTCGTTTCGAATTAGAGTTAGCCATGTTCGGTATAGCAAACTCTTTCTTCTTCGGCACTAGTTGGCGCCGGTTAATAATTCCTGTAATACTGGCACCCAGTGGACAGATTGTACTACAGCAATTTTGCTATTTTTAATCAATCAATCAGATTCATTTATTTCTATAGCACATTTAATCTACAAGAAAGTTAAACGTTCTATATATATTTAAAAGCACAAATATACTAAGTAATAGAACATACAGTGAGTCAACAATCGAAACTTATAGTTTAGGATCTACGCATGCGCAGTTTGATCCAAAAATTATGCCCCGCCTCTTCCGTGACAACTCTCACACATTCAAAAAGAGTCTCGCTCTCACACATTCATAAAGTCTCACTCTCACACATTCATAAAAAGTCTCGCTCTCACACATACATAAAACGAGTCTTAGTACTGTGTGTGTGTTCAACTTTAGTCTTGTGTATGTGAGAGATAAACGTCTTTGTGTGTGCGAGCTGTTAGCAGTGTATGTGAGCGAGAAAGTTAACGTTTGTGTGTATGTGCGCGAGCTGGTAGTAGTGTATGTGCGCGAGCTGGTAGTAGTGTATGTGAGCGAGAAAGTTAACGTTTGTGAATGTGTGTGTGACATTTTAGTAGTGTGTGTATACGCAATTTGAGTATTTTTTGAATGTGCGTGAGTAATTTTTGAGTGTGCGTGGCTATTTTTTTTTGAGTATGCGTGAGTTTTTGGTAGTGTGTGAGAGACAAAACGTAATTTTTTTGAGTATGCGAGAGTTTTTGGTAGTGTGTGAGAGACAAAACGTAATTTTTTGGAGTGTGCGTGGCTACTTTTTTGGAGTATGCGAGAGTTTTTGGTAGTGTGTGAGAGACAAAACGTAAATTTTGTCCTAAACGGCCCCTCATAGCTTGATGTTTAGCTTTGATACTTATAATGATATCTAGTAGTAACATATTAATAATAGTCACATTAGACAAAATGTTAACTTTTAAACGTGAATTATGAGAGTGTAACTGGTAAAGTTGTGGTGTTTAATGGTAGTTGGGATGGTCCCAGATGGAAGTTTCTTTAGGCCCCCATGGAGTGGATCTGGTTATTGGGCAAAGTTCTTTAATAAACATGCAGTCCTATGCAATCGTCATGCTGGTGTTGTAAAAGTGGACACTGAGAAAACCTGCTACAGACTGTATGGGGCACCGCTTCTGTTTACTTCTGCAGTCGAGTCATTATAACACTCAGACAGGATGACTGGCAGCTCGGCTACTTTTAAAGCATCAATTTATACAAAGAAGAAAATAATTTAAGGCCTACACTTGACCTGCTTGTCCATTTTAGTAGCCTTAGCTCACTGAGTCTCAGCAAATACTTAGCTTGCTTTTGCCTAGGGCTGAGTAAGACTATAGAGGTACTAATAAACTTTTAGTGATTGAATAATAAATGATCAGAATCACCAATATTTGTAAAGTATTAATAATCTCTTTTCTTAAAAATGTCACTCAATATTCCGTGGATTATTGAAAGTATTAATAGTTTCTCACCACTTCTATCTTGTAGGAAAAAGTATTTTCCAAGTGTAAAATTTAAGGGCGGTCAATTAAATACGAAGATGTTTAGTAGAATTATCTTTGTGTTAAGCACTTGCATTCAGTGTTTTCAAATGTTCCTTTTTGCATGAATAATGCCATCAAAATAAATGTCATTTGTCAAGCAGGTTCTTAATTAGTGCTTGTAGTAGACCAGATTAAATTGCAGCCACAAATAACACCTTATGGCACCGACCCATGTCCAGATGGTCTCAAATTGATCATTCTTTTATGAATATTAATGTAAGAGAGCAAGTCAGCTCTCAAAAAAATTTTTGTCAGTACTTAGCAATGGGCCGCCTACTCTTACCCTATATTTACTGATAAGAGGTAAAATAAAATCCAGCTTCGACTCATTCATGTATCGACTGCTCTAGACCCCTGAAGCTGTGCTGTAATGTCTGGAACCGAGATGTTAGCAGCTGATTCTCCAAATCCTGTAAGTGGCAAGGTGGAGCGTCCACAGATGGCTCAGCAGATCCAACCAACATCTCAAATTTGCTATTGTGCTCCTCAAGCCATCTCTGATCCCCATTTGTTTTGTCTGTAAGAATATTTAGGTAGGCGGTATGTGTCAAAGCAACGGCTAGAAGAACTCAAGGTTTTTCCACTGAGCATCTGCCAACGCATCACACAAACCGTGAGAGGAAACTGATTCATTAAAAAAACACCATCATCTTCCACTGTTCTATCCAGTTTTGATGGTTATCTTAACACTTCTGGTTCTGGATGGGCTCGGCATGGGCAGCTTGACTGCCCTACGATTATTTAGCAGCATGTGCAAACAAACTGATGCACTTTAAATTATGACACCTTCCTATGAGAACTAGGACTGGGGCAGACTGGTGAGACTTTTTGATGATTCCCACGTGTATCAGAAAAGTCTTGGCGGTATCATCCTTCCTTTGACCACCTTTGATAGATACAGACCACTGAGGACCAGAATCCTCCCACGCTCCAGTTTTGGAGATATTCGGAATCAGTCAGTCATTTTTCTGCTTCGGCTTTGAGGACAAAATGTTCACATGTGGCCTGATGTTTCTCACCTGCATCACGAAACAGACCTGGTTGACTTCACCTGTCAGCGGTCATAATGTTATGCCTCATCTCTGTGTAAAGCTACAGGAAGTCTGTTTTTGTATTTGTTTATATAGTCTGCCAATGCCAAGGCATCTAGCTGCCTCTCTGAAAACTGTCTGGATCTGGCCCTGCACTTTAATTGCACAAATGTGAGTGAGTGGATGTAGAAACTTTACTGTTCTCAGACGGGGTGTGTGTGTGTTAAAGCTCCGGGCTGCGCGCAGATTGCAAGGAGACAGTGGGAGGAGCGGAAAGTGCTCCAGTCCAATCCGGGCCGCCGGGTAAAGCCTCTCCTATGCGCTCTCCCCTCCCTCAGCCCGCAGAAAACAGTGAAACCCTTCCATAGAGGTGAGAGCGCAGATGTCACGAGAAAAGCGGCCACACGACCAGAGCACACCGACCGACCTCAGCCCGCCTCCCTGCGCCCCGGTCTGGGATGCCTTTTTAGCGCAGACACGCTTGCACTCAGGGCAGCCGCAGCAGCAGCAGCAGACGCAGCCAGTGGACGGTGACGCAGATCATCCACGCTATTTTTTGCCGCCGCTGTTATTTTTAACCAAGGATCTTTGCCAACCCGCACACAGCACCGCACAGAAGCCCCCCTGTTTTTAAGTGTTTATTTTTGTTTCTTCATGACTGCTGCTTTGGGAAGCGAGCCTCAGCACCAGCTCCAGCAGCGCCAACACGATGCGAGGTAAGACCATCATCCCCGTGGAAATACGCGCAAGCACGCCGAGCGACACGCTTTATTCCACTATCGACTGGGGGGTGCGGGGGGGAGAGATAATTGTTTGTTCTTTGTAACTTTTATTCGCACACTTGCCACAACCACCGTACAGTGCAACAAATAACTTTATCTCCACGCCTGTTTATTCAGGAACGCAAATCGACTCGTAAATCCACTCGGATCTGTGATTACAAATTAAAAGTGGCAGGATTTGCACGTAAAGTGCCCACCCGAGTCAGCCAGATTACACGCAGAAGTGAATTTATTTTAATGGGTTCGTTGTCGGGGGGTGATCAACTTAATTGAACTGTGTTTGGGGGATTATAGGAAACTTTTCAAGCGCTCCACTAACCCCCCCTACACACACACACACACACACACACACCACGCCTGCAAGCGCACCAGCGCCGTGGATGTCCAACTCCAATGTCAATGTCGTCCTGTGCGCACACTCACGGTCAAATACGCACAATTCACGCCCTGTGTTTTACGCAGAGATAACACACTGACCCCCGGGTTAACACCGCCTAGAAGCAATTTCGTGAATGGAAATTCGATTTAAATAAGAAAATACGTTTGTTTTTTTCCGCCCCGTGTTTCTCTTTGAACATTTTTCTTCTCCAGTTCATTATCAGTTTATTTAAAAGAAAAAGTATTAAACTTTTGACTTAATTTTCTTCCCTTTGTGCAATTAATTCTTTTAGAAATTCGCCCCACTGTCCAAGATGGGATGATTGTGGGTTTTAATGTAGTTTTTAAATAATTATGTCTGAAATGGCTGAACTCCCTCCTGGTGCCACTTATAATCTGACACAGGAAAATTCGTTTTGAAAGCATATTGAATGCTTGGACCTTTGTGCATGGAATAATTCAAAAGATATTTTTATCCACCTGCAAATTTCACATAAAACTGCAGCATGATATTGTGTAATGATCTGTATGCCTTCAAAAAGCAGTTGTACCTACTGGAGGGAAGCTTTGAAACATTATGCCAGTGAAATTATAATACATATTTGTGTTCAATTGACAACAAAAAGTCAGGACATATTTATAAATAAAAAAAAACAATTAGAGTAGCAATATTCTTATGATAATATCAGACATTGTTAGAGAAGCACTGATAAGGCCTTTCCCTTATCAGGGATTTATGATTCTCTTTGCAGTTTGATCAACTTTTCTTATTTCTACAACATAAAAAGGAGGGGGAACAAAGTGGTTCAGGTTATCTGATAAAGGTGGTAGTTTTGAAACCAACAGACACAATAAATAAATATCAGGAGTGTCCCAATTTATGCATCAAACCACATGTCCATAAACTTTGTCTGATTTTTATCCTACTCCTAAAAGTGCATCAAAGTACCTGCTGTTGGTGTTCATAGAAAAAAAAAATACTGACATTTTTGGATACTCTCTGATTTCCAGCTATTTGGCCTGCTGATCAGTGACAAGGGTCAAACAGCGGAAAATTGTTTGATTTCCAGATGATTTGTTGAATATTTCCTCCCCCAAAAAACATTAATGACAGTTTAATAAAATGCCTGTGATTTAGATTTTTTTTAATTGTATTTTTTAATTGAAACAGCTGCTTAAACATGCAAAATAAAAAAAACACCTCTTTATACATCATAATGTCTTATGGAGCTGTGCTATGTGCCCCCCCACCACCACCACCACCTCTCTCTGTAATCCCATGGCAAACTCCTCTCTCATCCACCTTGTATTTTGTCGACGTTCTAATGGGTCTTGCGTCCACTCTCGTGCACAGAGGCTTTTTGGGATTGGGGAGGGGGGGCATACCAAAAGCTCCTGCGTTCACTTTACAGCCGTGCACGGCAGAAGAGGCCCCCGAAGCGTTTCCCTCTCCCCTCTTTCAGCATGGCCCCTCCCTCCAACCTCTCTCTCTCCTCTCTCTCTCTCTCTCCCCATCTTCTTCTCTCTCTCTGCACGCCCCAAAGGGTTTTGTCAGATAGAATTAAATCAGTGTGGGTTGTGCGGCCCCCACTCCCAACCTGTGTATGTGTGTGTGTGTAGTCTGGGCTGCCCTTACACAGAAATTTGCTCACAACCAAGGTTATGAAAAATAGAGGCCTCTCATGAGCCGTGGTAATTAACATTTAACAAAAGCTACAACTCCTGAAGCCTCGACCGAAGATGATGTCACCACATCACCCGGTGTTGGAGCAGCCGGGAATAAACGACTGACGGTGCCATCGGGAGACGCAATCAGCATCTAAGCATGCGTGTTGCTTTAAGAAGGGTCAGCGTTAAGTAGACTGGTTAACCTTGTCTGTACGTTGATGTGCAACGTGATTTTAGAGATGACTTTGACAACGCTAAATCGCTTTAATTGTAACCAGGCAATACTTTGAGCGCGGAGTAAAATCAAAACCATTTATTATTTAACCACCACACTGCAACTCAGTGAAATTATAAATCATAAAAATGTGCCAATAGTCATTTATCTGATGCTCATTTGAATCCTTTAACCTCATATATATTCTTAGCAATTTAAAAAAAAAATGCATTTAGGACTTAAATAGATATTTTAGCTGAAGCTTATACAAAAATTTTGATCCACTTACAGTCACTCTTACATCAACACCTAACATTTAATTTCTCTCTGTGATTGCTTCAGTTTTAGCCTATGAGAGATTTGCAATCCATTAGATGCTTTGGGTTCAAGTGAGTCTACAAACAGATGTGCCAAAAGGGAAAGGAGAGGAAAAGGAGATCTATGAATCAGCCTCTCCTAACCTTCCCTTTTTGGAACTATCGTAAGGTAATGACAAGGAACCGGAGAGGCCCAGAAGTGTTTAAAACTGTCCCCTGGCAATAATGTATCACAGAAAGCCCCCCAAAACTCACTCAGACACACAGAAAAAGCTGATGCGCTACGCATGACGGCCTCATGCCAATAGAATTAGTCCCATCCGGCTTCGCTTTGGAGGCTTGTGTGAGCATCGATCTGTCCAGCTCCAGAGCGTCGCGGTGATCAATTTTTAGTCAAAGCCAACGGAAACAGTCTGTTTGGACAGATCTTTGGAACATAAAACCTGAGTGGCTTTTGATTGTGTTTGATGTTAAAAAGTCAAATTTAAGGCAATGAAAGACCTCAAGCATCAATTATCAGTTTTCTGCATGTATTGAATGTGGAACGACTGCTTTAATGATTTCTTATAAGCGATAACGACACAAGCTTTAACTTTGTATTTTTTAACAACTATCCCACTTTGAGCAAAGTGTTCATGGAGCAGACAGAAAAAGTGATGTTGCCTCCCGTCAAAACAACAGAAAAGTGAAAGGCAAGAGGAAGTCCATGTGAAGACTAAACACTGACTAAATGTGGGCTGATAAAATACCCCAGCTTAGCTAGACTTTCACGTATGAATCAGAAGTGAATGCTGATGCACTTAGAGATCGCAAATATTGGGGATTTCTATACATTTTATGAACAGGGAGAAGAAAATCAGATTTTTTAGGACTGGCGCTGCCAATAATTGTGTAAATGTGATCTCTGGTCGATTGACTAGTGCAGCTCTGATTAGCACAGTTACCCATGTATCTGCACACAACTACAAATCATTATATATGAACTGGAATCACTTCTTAGTTACTGTTAAGCCAGCCAGCTTACAGACTCCTTGCAAAATAAGTTAGGGAATCAGTAAGTTAGATGTTATTTTAAGCAAACTGAATCTTTCCACTGCTGCCACTGAGTCAGTTATTGCACACAATAGTGGCACCTGGCCTGAGTGGCTCCGGCTGGCAGCGTTACATCGCCCTGTTTGTGGTCAGCTACCAAGTAGAGGATTGTTTGTGTTGTTTATTGTTTTGTTTTTTTGGGGGGGGTTTGTGCTGACTAATGGCCCAGTGTTACATAAGAAGAGCAGAGAGATTACACCGAGCCCAGGCAGGCCACGCAGTTAATCCTTCAACTCAGCCCTACTGACTGACTGAGGTACCACCAGAGTGCTGCTCTAACACACATTCAGGAGTCGCTCCTCGCTGTCTCCACGTCTGACTCCAGTCCTCGCCTACCGTGCCCTCCTGACCTTTTCCAAGACGGCGGCAAAAATGTGCCAACATGTGTGGCCTGGTCATGAGTCCCGCTGAGATGCTATCACGGCCCGTGTTTGCGTAGCAGCAGCTCGTGTTGATTTTATTACTCTGCGGCAGTCTAGAGGGTCTCCCTTCTTTTTTTCTTTTTTTTTGCTACAGTCAATTTTCTTCTCTTTGTTAAATCTTAATACACACAAAGCGCGGGCCATACGGCACACTTTGCTTTGCGTCTCTGCTTTATCTTCGCCGGGAGGGATTCCAGCCTGAACCGCTCCTAGACTCGAAATCTTCCTTGAAGTCACCGAGTCCTCTGACAGCTCCTTCTGTTTTTGTCAGCTTTACTCATCCATAAAGGCAGCGTGTCTCAGAGGGCACTGTGATATTCAATATTCACTTTTTCTTTTTTTTCTTTTACAGATTTAGATTGAAATAAAAACTGAGACGGGGCGGAGGGGAGATAGGGGGGCGACAACGCTTCGTGAGCTTGGAGACAAAGTAAAAGATGAAGGACGAGACAAACATTGGTCCAAGGTCACAGAGTAAGCTCTAATATGCTTCAATAGTTAATTCGACTGCTCTCATTCAATGTAGCAATTATATTACTGTCAATAAAACATCAGTTTACTCATAATGAGGATTCTGAATGGGAATCCCTGAGCCACACCGGAAAATACACACAGAGAAAGGAAAGAAAGGAGAATGTGAGGGAGTGAATGAGTGAGATAAGAAAGGAGGGTAAGTATGAGAGAGAGACTTAAGAGTTATATAATCACACAATTGTGGTCATATGCATACTGCTGCTTGTGCAAGAACCGGGGCCTCATGCAGAACAACAAGGGAGGGTGTCCTAAAGGCCTAATTTGTGTTTATGTACACACACGCCAGCGCACCCCGCTTACATCCCCCACACACACACACACACCCCCGCCAACGCAAACTTTCACGTCCTCGAATTGCACTTCCACACCGCAGCCTTCCTGTGCAATGAATAACGCGAGCGCCTGCAATAGCTGCATCCAAAGTCCATGCTCACAAACCACCTATTAGACTTTAGCTAACCCTGAAAGCTGATTAGTTTATATACTGAGGGAGAGACTGCGTGTGTATGGCGTGTGCGTGCGTGTGTGTGTGTAAAACACTCCAGCCTTTGTATTTCTACCTAATTGAGTGCAAAAATCTAAAAATGCTTCTGCATTGTTCAGTTTTTAATCATTCTTCAATAGGTATATTTCCACAAAAATTTCCACATAAACAATCATTTTATCCATTTTTTGCACCAAGAAAATCTTCATAGTGACTCAGAAGGTATAAAATGACAGATGAAGTTTGACTCTGTACTCAAATTATCTCCAAAGTGGCCACAGTAAATCCTCTGTGAAGGTGTTCCACGGTAGTACGCACCGTCTACAATAAGCCTATAATATGATTTAGCCCACTGTTGGCATCTTTTCTTAATGACAAAGATTAAACTGTTTTAGTGCTGCTAATCTCATTGAGGGGACTCTTATTTGGTCTTCCTGCCTTTCTCTACCCTTCCCAGGCCATGGCTCTTCAATCTTGCACACATTGTGCATGTGTGTGTGTGTGTGTGTGAGAGAGAGAGACTGTTGACATTTGGTCTGCCGTAATTCACAAAGAGAATGCAATTAGGAAGCGTAGACCGCTGCTGCCTTCGCTGCTCCCTCAGATTTAACGTGCAGAAGACGTTCTATTAAATCCTCCCACCGGAGGCAAGGAGAGCAGGTGAAGAGAGGAAAGGGCCGGGTCGAGTCAGATCGAGCCGAGCCGGCCCGTTTGATAATCTTTGTGATCAATTTGCCTCTGTGAGAGATGCCCCTGGGGGCCACTTTGGGGAGAACCTTGTTAGGCTGAGTTAAATTGTTGCCCGAGGCGAGCTATTAGCGGCCATCCCTGGGAGAGGGCGCGCACGCACACCCCCCTCCCCACACACACACACACACGCCCTCACATGTGTGCGCTCACACACCCACTCGCTTTAACAGCCGCTATAAAAAACATATGCATTAAAGTCAATTAAAAACAAACGTAAAGCTAATTGAGAACTCAACCAGATCTCTATTTAATCAAGAGATTTTTCTCTCTGTGCTCGATAGGTGTCATGAAATACTTGAAGCAACGCTTATAGGAGAAGCACCAATCAATTGAAATGCTAAAAGAACAGATTTTATTTCTCCACTTATTACATGCATCAATACCAAGAGCTTCCATTCTTTTCCCAATGCAACCTAACATTTTTATGCACATTTATTTAGCTTAATACATTTTAAATAAAGGTCATTATATGATATGATTCAATGTATAAACCTTTAAATTTTTTTCTTCAATATTCAAATCTACCAGCTTCCAGGAACCATATATATTAGAGCATATATATATTGATTTGCTTTGTGTGTTACGATACTGTGAAGAACAAAATCTGCCTCTGCAGATGAAAAAAAGATCACTGATCAGTATCAACTAGAAAAACTCAGTGAGTAAATCTTTCTTAAAAATCCTTACCTGCAGATAACTCGGTGTAATAATCATTTAAAAAAGAATAAAATACCCTAAACCGAAATAAAAATTCTGCTAATGGCAAGAACTTGCCTTTGGGACATAAGTTGCAGGAACGTAACTCTGCACACAGAACTTAAAGAAGCACAACTTAGCACAATGTAGACAAAAGAATAATAATAGGTAGCTTAAGGAAACATGTTTTCCTTTTAAAATAAGAGAAATGTAGGTGTTAAATGGCAGAATGTGTGAAAGCTTGATAGGATGATTCAGTTTAACGACTAAAAACTATGACTAAGTGCTGAACTTTTATTTCTCCTGGCAGGTTTTTCCTCTCTGTACCCTACATAAAAGCCTTTCAGGAACATGAATACACGGACACATCATGCAGTCAGTTTTGGAAAGAAAGTGGCCAGTTTTCATTTTACTTTGTTAGCCGTTCCCACTGTGTGCAGCTCTCTTTATTAATGCTGTAGAGTCCATTCAGTCTGATTTATGCCAATGTTCCCGTCTCCTGGTTTTGTTTGAGTGATCGCTGACTCTACAAAGAAAAAACAGAAAAATTTCCCCATTCTTACATAAGACCTGAGTTTTTGTCACCCCTCTTCTTGTTTTTCTATTTTTCCTCTGTACTCTGGAACAACCACTTTTCCTCTCCCTTCCCCCTCAAAGACCCACACACTCACACTGTCATCTGCAATTAGGCTCAACAGGGACACCATAGTAAGAGGGGTGCGAGGCTGAGGGAGGACATCCATCAACAACAGATTATTTTTGACACTTTCTCAATCAGTGTGTTTTTTTTCCCCCCCTGTATTCTGTTAAGCGCTGAATGAATTCAACCATCCAAAGCATGAACAGTGTTTCTATGGCTATGTATGCACACACGGCGGTTAATGTGAAGGTAAATGAAAAGCTACTGTGTAATACAGGAGGCGGGGAAACTTTGCAGCCATCTGCGTGCGTTTCGATATCGTGTCCGATTCTGTAGCCGACTTCGGCACGGTAACAACCAGATGCGGGCCTCCCACACTTGCAGTTGCTCCTTCCACTCTGTTGAACTCACTTAGTCCTTAAGGAAAGGTCAGGGGCCATCAGGGTCCTACAGGTCACCTAGGGCATTGGACCGTGAGACGGGGTGTGTGTGTGTGTGTGTGTGTGTGTGTGTACAGTGGCCTTGAGAGACAAATCTGAGGCGGCAGATGGGCAGACAGTGTATACATGCATGCATGCGGGAGTGTGTGTGTCAAAGCAGGGGTTGAGTTAACCCTGTGGATTTTTTCCCACGCCTCTGTCTTCTCTTATCTGTGTGAGGACACAAGCTGCACTGGGGTGTAGACGGTGTGTGTGTGTGTGTTAGAGGTTACATGGGGAGGGCAAGTTTGAGAAACATACTGTAAAGTCTGCTGCTTTCTTTTTTTTGTTTGAAAGTGTTTTGGAGTGAGGAATGCATTTGAGCATGTCTGAATGTGCGCCTCAGTCTGCCTGAACGTGTCGGGGTGAGCGTGTGTGTGTGTGTGTGTGTGCGTGCGCGGGGGTGTGTGAGACGCGTGTGTGTGTGAGAATCGATGCTCTGGATCACAGCCAGTGGCCCCCTTCTGTTCCCTTTCTATGGCGTCCAATCACACCGTGGCACAATATTCTCTGTGCAAACTGCAGCTGATCCCAGACCTGCTATCTGAGCAATTACCCAGAGTGCTTTGGGGCTGCACGGCAAGCTGGACAAGCTCATGCCCTCTAACATACAGCATAGGTGTGAGTGTTGGGGGTGGGAAGGTGAGAGTGAATCTGCTGTATATCTGTGTGAGGGGAAGAGAGAGGGTTAAGGTGATTGTTGGGGTTGGTGTGTGTGTGTGCATGTGTGTGTGTCCATATAGCAACAGTGTGACTGTCTACATTAAAAGATGGATGCCGACTTGGTTGCAATGGGGGGAGGGGAGATTGGCCCACTGGATGAAATTATGATTATTACTATAATACACTGCACAGCAGACTCTACAGGGTAGGAATGTGTAAACATGTAGATGAATAATAGGGAGGTTTAGGTCAGTATGTCAGCACTTTGTTACTAATCAGCGCAGGCCATGGTCTAAACAACTCCAGTTTGTATTTAAATTTTCCCGTTTAATTTTTTCCTTCTTCCACTTCAAACCCAAAAGCAAAACGATTTACACGTACTCGAACTGCCGCATCAGTTTATGTTAGTACAATACTTTTTGGAATAAATACCAGTTATTTTGCTCCAGATCTACTTTTAGAACCAGATGACTTGTGAAATAAGACAGTTTTTGACCCCGGATCAAATTAAAATACCTTTCAGCAACAATCAGCTGGTAGAGATTATAATTTATTGGGATTGTTTTGTCATAAAACTATTTATTCTTACAGTGAGTGGCTTATAAAAAATGTATTGATAGAAAATTGTCGATTGTCAGAGGGTATGAAATGGCCCCCTGCCAGATGTGAATTAACAGTTTGTCTGCATGAAGTCAATACATGTATAAATTACTATATAAACTGGCAAAGGATCGGAATGACTAGCACCTAATCTTAAACTCATCTCAGATCATTGATTGAAAAAAATGTCAGAAAACGTCTATACTCAACCACCAGCTGGGTTTTCAGCTAACCAGTTAGATATTTGCCTTAAAAATAATAGAAAAAGAGTTTTTCTCTTGTTTGCAAACCATCAAAAGAAATCCTAATTCTCTGAGTAAAATGGGTGCTGAATATGTTTTTCCCTTTTCCATTTAGCACTTTTGTAATTGTTGTCGCTATGTTTAAGAAACCACCTCCCACAAAATATTTTACACTGACCATAATTTCTTACCAATGATTCTTTCATAGTGTGTGTGTTATTCACTGTAAGAAAATGTGAGATTATGCAGTTTTGGTCATTTTGCATCCAACATCTTTGGCCAAAATCATCAAGTGGTTTGAAAGACCAAAGTTACAAAACGGTAAAGTGGTTGCATGACCAACATCTGGTCAAGCACGCTAAATAAATCACAGTTTTCAATTGCCTTAACAAAATGCAGGTAATTTTCGTCCCATTTTGTACCTAAGTAGATTTCGCATAAAACAACCAAAAATCAATCAATTCTCATGTTATCTGTATTTTTACAATTCTTCTCATCATCTGCTGTAGAGGATTGTAGGTTTTGTTCTGATCTGGGGTCGTAATCTGAGGTTTCATTTAAGCTGACGGGATTAGAATAGCAATCAGTGGAAACAGGGTGTAATTTCCTTCAGAAAATAATAGTTGAATTATACTTGAGACTAAGCCCTTAAATGATGGAGTAATTTACTAAGTAAAGAAAAATAAACTGATGCGATGTGGTTTTACCAGTTGGGTAGGAAGTCGAAGTAGAAAGGACATAATGGTAATGTGGGAACAAAAAGGGTTCACAATTGGTAAGGTGGTAAATTTATACTGAGCCACCTAAATAACAAACAAAATAGGACAAACATGACACTTTATAAATCAGATTTTCTAAAAAATGTAGCAGAAAAACATGCCTTAACCACTTCAATCCCATCCGAAAACATTAGTGGCACTGTAAAGGTTGGCATCTGTGGCACAGTAGTAGATGTGCAGAATGAAAATATCCATTTCTTAAAGGTAAGCCGAGAGTCCGCCACTCTCCTCGCAAAGTTCTCGATGTTTCAGACAGGCAGCAAAGGAAAATAAGAGTAAAACAGCACACAGCAGACCAAATGCAGCTTTTCATTGATTTTAATAGGACAGTATGATGTGGAAACATGACAGGAGACACAGGGGAGATAACCCAAGCAGGCACTGCTGTAAGCTATTCCCAGCAGTGTGCATTAACCCACTCGGCAATCGCGCCACCAGAACTTTTCTCCATGTTTTTCATCATCGGCTGCGAGACAGAGGGGGAGAGAAAGAGCTTGTTTCTCTCTCTAAGCTCAGTGAGATAAGACTGAAACAAGGTTTTCCCTGAGAGATGGAAATAGATCATAAAACAGAGAAACTGAAATGATTTCCCAGTCACACAGCCACTTATAGCGAGGCGGAAGACTCAGACACCAGTGAAGGAGTCAAACAGACTCAAGTGAAGGGGATGATCGCATAATTCAACGGCATACAGGCATCCATGATCAGTGCCGCAGCTGTTCGGGTTTAACAAGGAGGTGGTGGGGGGTAAAACGCCGATCTCCTTCATTTTCCCCAAAGATATCTAGTTAGCTGGGAAGCAGCTATACATATTTTTAATGAAGAGCTACCACCCACATTCACCTTATCAAATCAGCCCTTGAGACTACAGCGGGAGTTGTGTTTGTATTTCTGAAGATGCTGGCACTGGCAGAAGTTAAGGCAGAAAGTGATTTCAACTGTTCTATAAACTGCAACACTAAAAACGTTAAAAACATTTTTTTTTAAAAACTCTACTGCGCTCCCTGGTATTATTGCTGCATGACTCTGTGTTTTGCTTTGGGTATGGCTCTGCTGTTGCTTCCTGCAGGCGCTGTGAATGAAACATGCATGTCCAGTCTGGCCCTTTGGCAACACCGACAGCAGACGCAAGGCAAACATGTACAGCAACATCTAGTGGCCTCTCTCTGCCGCTGCAGTGTCCGAACAGAAAGGGATGCCGTCCTTTCAAATCTCCCAAGAGTTGTACGACGCAGCGTGCGTGAACACTTGCACTCTTCGGAGTGAAGAATTGCAAAGACATTAGTGCGAGGCAGCTGCCGTTTGCTGTGGCGTGATGTAGATAATTAGGACTCTATTTAGAGAAAGGGCCAGCCTTGGAAATACACAGGAGATCCTTACTTCATTAAAAATCAATTATCACAACACACGTGCCAGCTCAATGCAGCTCTTATGGCCACAGTCTGCTACACACACACACACACACACCCATGCAAATGTGCTTATAGGCAACTCTAGCACTACTATCTTTGTCTTCTTTGGAAAATTCACCTCTAGTAGGTTCTCTTTCAAGAGATTGTGTGGCGCGCCTGATCCTTCTCTTAGCTAAGGTATCGCCAGCGCTGCAGTCCTGCTCTTACATAATTACCTCAGGATAACACTCACTGTCCCGCTGGCTGAGGATGCTGTCAGTCACTCTGCTCTGACTGGGTCAGCTTAGGTCAGAAAGAGGTCCCCTCCCATCCCTGATAAAAGACATGCAGCCTGAGGGAAAGCTGAGTGGAGTGGAGCTTTTCCCACTCGTGTTTTCCTTGCAAAGGGGATGCCTGTCAAGGCCGGCTCGTGGAATATCTGAATTATTCTTCTTTCAGTTCAGTTTTCTGCTGCAGCCTTGAAGCTCCAGGTTTGCCTCTGTAATGTAGAATCATGTCTCGCATAACAAAGCATCGTCGGTGACTTCCCTTTACGCATAACAAATGGCACGTCTCGATCCTGTCACATGTATAAAACGCCGCTGAAGTTCAAACTGCGTCGATGCAGAAGTGGGAGTACTTTCATGAAGCATTCAGAAAGCCTCAGCTGCTCGGATAGGGCCGACAGACGATCACTGATGACATGTTGTGTTGGCTTCACATGCGGATGACATCACTTCCTCTAAGAGTGTGACGGTTTAGCACATCATTGCTTTGACATCCAGACGAGTACGGCGAGTGGGTGGTCACCCTGGCAACAGCGATGCTGTCATGACTGTCTCTATGTATCCCACCTGACAGTTGCCACTGGCTATAAGTGTAACACACACACGCATACACCCCCTACACACACACACACACTCCACAATGCTACACTCCCACACAAGCAAGCAAATACAGTTTGTGAAACACACACACACACACACACACACACATGCATTATTATTCCTGGCGTCATTTTTAGAAGTTAAATGCTCAAAAATGTCTCCAAAACACGTACTTACACAATGCACAAGCCCACACGCCCAAGCTCTTTTGGGCCTCGTTATGTGATACAAAGAAGAGCATAATCTCCCGAAACATGGTGAAAATGGGATGTAAATACAAAGAGCTTGTTCCGACAGCCATCATTAACTGTGTATAAAATTGCATGCACATCACACAGCTGTGAGTGTGAAGTAAACACAAACTGCTTGAACCCAAAGACCTTCACTTAGCTGCAGAGGCACATGATAACCAACAGGTTTGAGCCAAAAAACCACAACTAAGAGAATCGATACAGAGTGAGATAAGTGATGAAGATTGATAAAACAAATATAAACCAACTTACTTTATTATAGCCATGGACCATGGGATCAACGTATTGCAAGGTTTTGAAAATCCAGTTTCCAATCCACAACCATTTTCCTTTATATCACACCAATGGACATAATTGCAATTCAGCTTCTTGTTTACCTATCAGATTAATTAGGGTGTTTGGAAATTTTGTTAGTTGTATATTTTAGCTTTAGTCTATGTATCAAAATTATTGTAAAAATGGTAAAGATACTAGTATTGGATGTGTATAATGTACATTGTACACTTAATATAAATATTATATTTGCAGTGCAAGGAATAGTTCTTGATTTTCTGCTCTAAAACAAAACGCAAATAGATCATGTTGGTGCATTTCGTTTCAAAGTTTTGTATTAAAACCCTGAAACTGTGGCACTTTTTGCAATGGTTCTCAGAACTGGGCGATCTTTTGCCCACGCTCATTCATTACTGCTCCGTCTTCTGACTGCTGCTCACGTTTGGTCTGTTGACATCATCCGTTTCTCGGGTGGAACTGACCTGTTTTGCGGCCTATTAATAGCGTGTCACAGACCCACGTACATTGACAGCTCTGTTTGGACTCTGTGTGCTGTCCAAGTCCAGCACTCCACTGTGACCCAGTTTGAAGCCGGATGGCCGAGAACTGGTGGAAATGGGTCACATCATGGTCCGCACCAAAACTCAAGAACATGAGCTCTTTTTTTTATTTTAAAGAAGGCCATTATTTAACAAATAATATTTTGATATTGAATATGCAATGAACACGTGATGAGGCTAATTAGACACAGCTAACCCAAAATTATTCATAGATTTGGGTTTAAAGTAATATTTTAGTTTTACCATCATCCTTCTTCTGACTGAGCATAATGTTATCGCCTGTTTTGGCCTGGTCTGAACTGACTTGAATTTGAGAGTAATCTGTAGATGGATCTAAAGATTAGGGTGATGACAAAGAGGGCTTCCAACCCCAAAGATAAATCACCTCAACACCAGTGGAAACCAGTAAAAAGCTGCTCACCAATTATGTATTATTTCATTACTGTAATGCCCAAAAAAGAGTTTTTCCACTGGTAAAAATTATTTTCAACATTAAATCTTTTATTAATATGTACATTAAAAAAAGAATACTTTTTTCTCATTTCAAATTAGAAACAAACTTCTTTGCAGAAAGAAAATAATTAAAAACCTGAATCATTTTGATTGTAACATTTTATGCCTTTTAATGACCAGAAGGAGACAAGAAAGAGTGAATGAGAGGAAAATGAAAATGATAAACTGTTAAACTGACTAGCAAGTAATTTTACCCAATCACTTGGTCCTTATTTTAGTAAATATAGAAATCTAGAAGTATATATATATATATATATATACAGTATATATAAATGTAAAAGTGTCTTACTTCAAATAAGCCGTCAGTAAGATGAATTATCTGCCAGTAGAAAACCCGAGACTGGACTTGGTTTTAAATGTTCTAAAAGCAATATGATTTGAATCTAATTTTCTAATAACCTACCATCATAAGGAACTGAAAAACAGAAAACTGTGAACCTGGTTTTGCTTCTCATTTTGTTTGTTATTGGATGTACGTACATCTCTGTCATTAGAGTTTATAGATAGCAGCGATCGGCTGTACCTGCTCAGTTGCGAGACAGACAGAAATGACTCCATTGATCCTCATAAGTCATCATCCAATTATGCATACTGCAGACTCATTCTACCACAGACACTCACACATACACACCTGTACTCTCTTTGTGTAGAAATACAAATATACTTATATATGCATAGCATATTTATAACTGTCATGTACAAAAATGAGCCTTTGGAGCTATTAAACATGCATATAAAAACACACATCCAATAGAAAGTATTGTATGTGCATCAATGAGGTAATAGTTAAAACTACTTGCAGGAAGGATGCATGGATTCACCACATCTGCTTGTGAACCTCTCAGGAATTTCCTAAATTCATGCAGGACTTTCCCACAAGTAGGACTGTGCAAGGAGATTAACACGTGAATGGCTGTTTCAGCTGAGGGTAAGGCAGCACTCAGCAGAGGAGGGAACCAGCTCATAAGGAAACAATTTAGGATTAGTTAGGCTGTCTAATCTCTTTATAGAGACTGTGCCGTCTCAGCAGCATACCTGCCTACCTCCACATCCACGTACAGCCATCATTTCATAGGGAGCGGCGTTGCGCTCCGTTCGCATAACATGGCCGGCCGCGCTCAGAGACGGAAACAACAGGTGTTTCTTTGAGCCGAAGTAGTTTCTGTGCATATTCTGTGCCTTTTGCTTGGGAGTGCACATGGAGCTTCCTCTTCACAGTGAGTAAGATGACGTAGTTTGACGAGTGCATCTGCAGAATAGGAGTTGTGAGAGAGAACAGAAAAGATGAACATGAAGAGAAAGTGTGGCACTTCAGTGATGTAATCAGTTTTCACATTATGGGACAAGCCTTTTTAACCTGCGGGGGTCTCTCTGTACTTCAGTCCAAACACAAAGAATCCACCCAGTCGAGTCATGTACTGTTGTGCGTGGATGGTTGTGTGTGCACATTTAGTGTGCACTTATGCAGCCATAAGTGCCCCAGTTAGCAGAAAACTCCTGCAAAGACATAAATGGCCATATGTCACCGTGCCCTTGTGAATTTGAAGCCACACACAAATAGCATCCAGGGACACGTTGTGAGCTCAATCAGTTAGTGATGGCAACTTTAAATGAGACCCCCAACGGGGCTGCTGGACCTCTGACTGAACAAGGTGGAGTTCAGGGGAGCAAAAGTCTGCGTTGAGTCCTGGATGCAATTTTTAATCCAAATCTTTTCTGTCTTCTCGCTATTTTTTCCCCTCCACAGCCCAAATCGAAGTTATACCATGCAAAATCTGCGGAGACAAATCGTCGGGTATCCACTATGGAGTCATTACGTGTGAAGGCTGTAAGGTAAGATCTAATATCTGAGGAGGGGAAAGGAATTGCATACTAAATTATACGCCGCATGTGCTCTACAGGTATCCGAGTGTTGATTTCTTTTTGTTCTTGTTGACTTGTAATCAGGGTTTCTTCAGACGGAGTCAGCAGAATAATGCCTCCTACTCCTGCCCCCGCCAGAGAAACTGCCTCATCGACAGAACCAACCGCAACCGCTGCCAACACTGCCGTCTCCAGAAATGTCTCGCCCTAGGAATGTCCAGAGATGGTGAGACCCCGTTTGTCTCCATTATTATATTTGATGGCATTTCTTTTAGGGCTGCAAGTAAGGATTATTTGAGTAGTAGATTATTCTATTGATTGTTTTGAAGATTAATCAGACAAAGGAAACTGGCACATTCAACAGATTTTTCGTTTGACCACTTAGGTCTTTATACACAATGTTAGAAATACATTAAAATGCAAACAACTAATTAAATTCCTTTTCTAAATAAGAAAATAAAGATTTTAGTGGTTAAATGCAATAACATAGCATTGCTTTGGTGAAATTGAACTGGGTGAAGGTAAATCTAGGCAATTTGAGAGTTTTTGTCAAAATATATTTAAAGACAAAGGTGTTTTAATCTTAAATGCAAAATCTATATTTATAATATATTGCACAGTTTTGGCTTAATTACTGCTCTGACTATGATTTTGCAGCTCAAATGGCTTTTTTTCCCCAGTCTGTCAGTAAACGATTAGTCAAGTACTAAATTGGTTGACTTTAATTTCAATGATTGATTCATCACAATTAATCGTTGCAGCCCTAATTTCCTTACAAAGCTTTATTGAGCCCGTTTTAGTAGCATTTTTTCCACCCTAGTTTCTACTTTCTGCCCCTATAGCGGTGAAGTTTGGTCGCATGTCCAAAAAGCAACGAGACAGCCTGTATGCAGAAGTCCAGAAGCACCAGGCCCGGCTGCAGGAGCAGCGGCAACAGCAAACCGGAGAAGCTGAAGCTCTGGCTCGTGTTTATTCCTCCAGCCTAACCAATGGACTGTCCACCCTCAACCATGAAATTGGGGGCACGTATGCCAACGGTCACGTCATAGAGCTACCCAAAGGTGGCCACGTCAACGGCGGAGGAGTCCCCGGCGGCTACTACGGCATGGATTCCACCCAGCCGTCTCCAGACCAGTCAGGTTTGGACATGTCAGGCATGAAGCACATTAAGCAGGAGCCCGTTTACGACCTCACGCCTGTGCCAAACCTGTTCAGCTATGGAGGCTACCAGGACAGCCAGTTTGGACCACATAATGTCAGCATGGGAGAGCTTGGTAAGGAATGAAAATTTGCTCTACGGGAGCTACAGATACAGTAGGAATGGTTTAATCCTTAAAAAAAACTGCTATGATCTTCCTCATAGGAAATTAATCATTACTCTCAAAGTAAGTCTGGAAGAAAGTGTGAGTCAGTGTTCTAATCTGAAAGCACAACAGGAGATCGGGCTGGCTTATGTGGCTAGCTGACAATGTGTCATATTACTGTGAGGATACCTATGGCCGATTGCATACTTAGTCAAAATTAAGCACTTCACACCCAAATCAAAAAACTGTGGAATTATGAACAAGAAATACTTGAGCCTCTTCCTCTAAACTGCCTAACTCTAGCTGCAGTACTGCATGTAAAGAAATGCAGGTTCCTACAACAATTCAACTGTAAATAAAAAATATTTAAGTACATTAGTGTGGTGTATGCAAAAGATTAAATGGCTAATGCTCTCTTCCAGACCGGATCGCTCAGAATATCATCAAGTCGCACCTGGAAACATGTCAGTACACAACAGAGGAGCTACAGCAGCTAGCCTGGCAGACGCATTCCTATGAAGAGGTCAAGATGTACCAGAGCAAGGTGAGCTTTCAGGACATGTTGCTTTTTTTCTCTTTTTTTTTTTGCAGTTCTCTTCTAGAAAACATGATGGATGGAGTAGAATAAAAACGTTTGCTGATTCTGTGTCAACGACTAAAGCAAAATGTAGCTTTCAATCATTTATTGATATGAATGTAACTATGTCAGCATAAAGCTGAGTACCTAAACTGGATTTGGGTGCTTGCAGCCACGGGACGTGCTGTGGCAGCAGTGTGCCATCCAGATCACTCATGCCATCCAGTACGTGGTCGAGTTCGCCAAGCGCATCTCTGGGTTCATGGAGCTGTGCCAGAATGACCAGATCCTCCTCCTGAAGTCAGGTGAGCTGTAGGACCAGGTGTTGCTACGCTAGCCGACTTTCTGCTCATTACAAACTATTTTGCTCATGAGAATTTTGTTTCTGATTTGCACAGATGGAGCTCAAATTTGAAATCAAGTCAGTTTCTGAACCACATTTAGAAATGAGTCCACGTTAAGTCTAAATGTAACCCAGATGTTGATGCAATTATTTGTTTTTGGCCCTTAGAGGTTTACATATGTATTACATACAATTACATAGAAAGCCCAATGGATACCTAATATGTTATACAAGTCACAGAATTACAAAAAGGCATAAACATAATAATACTTTTTTGTGTGGGTATTTTTATTAAGACCAAAAGCAACATCACCCTGTTTGTGAGAGAAGAGTCTCTGAAAAATATTTATTTTACAACTATTTTAAAGGCCAGATGATTACATGTCCAGGTTACCAAAGCAGCAGTATCCCTATGTACTGAGGGACTGTAAATGCTTGTACCTTCAATCTGTGATTTCTAAGACGGTGGCAACATTTCTAAATCCTGCATCCAGCTTTCCTGTTACCTCCTGACAGTCTCTTTCTCTCTCGCGGCCTGAATTAACCCAAAATAAGTTTCAGCATGTCTCATGAAAAATAGTTTCCTTTTAAACAGCTTTCTACATCTTCTGTGCTTTTACAAACTCCATTAGAATTTTTTTTTTTTTTTTTTAGTTTCCAACTGGCTGATCACTGATTAAAGCTTATCTAGCTGAAAAGAGATTATTTCTCTTTGCACTTCTGAAAAACAATCTCTGTTAATCATCATGTTTTTCCAATGTCTGAATGATTCTTTCAGGTTGTTTGGAGGTGGTCTTAGTGCGAATGTGTAGAGCCTTCAACCCTCTTAACAACACTGTGCTCTTTGAGGGGAAGTACGGAGGAATGCAGATGTTTAAATCTCTAGGTACCACATTTATTTTTATGCATTTTATTTTTTCTTCAATAATTGACAAAGCGGAATCAGGGTCATAATACTGTTGCTCGTCTGATCTTCTCTGTGTCCTGAAGGTTGTGACGACTTAGTGAGCGCAGTGTTCGACTTTGCCAAGAGTTTGTGTTCACTGCAGCTAACAGAAGAGGAGATTGCGCTTTTCTCAGCGGCTGTACTAATTTCCACAGGTCAGTGTTCATCCACAGCTTTGATGATAGTTTATCCAGCATATTTAAAAAGAATCAAAAAAGATTATTACCCCGTTTATGCTCGTCTGTAGGCACGGGCCACTGTCAAGGTAAACCGAGGTTATACAAAAGTCACGGTTTCAAAACTGCTAAACTGATTAAGTGTTATCCAACTCTCCTGCAATGCAGTTTTAATTGGAGAAATTCAGTTTATTCAGTTCTGCCATTGTGGAGAGTGGTAAACCACCCCTGTAAGCGTGCATCTGCTCTATACTTTTTCCAGTGAGTGAATCGGTCAATGATTTGTTCGCAGATCGGCCGTGGCTGATGGAGCCTCGAAAAGTCCAGAAGCTCCAGGAGAAGATCTACTTTGCTCTACAGCACATTATGCAGAAGAACCACATGGACGAAGATGCACTAGCCAAGGTGGGCAGAAGAATTTATCAAACATATTTCACACAACAATTTGAACTTCGACAATAGGTTGTCTGGTGTCAGAGATAGTTGGAGTAATGTAAGTATGTTGTTCTTGATCATCTCTTCTCGTTTGGCAGCTGATCAGCCGGATCCCAACACTGTCCGCCCTGTGTACGCTCCACACCGAGGAGCTTCAGGCATTCCAGCAACTCCACCCAGAAACAGTGAACGTCCTCTTCCCTCCTCTCTACAAGGAACTGTTTAACCCCGACCCGAACTCTGCCATGGCCATGCCTAAGTGACCGCCTGTGGTCCGAATGCAATGAACAGCTGTCGAAAGAGGACCAAGAAATTATCTCAGCTTCGTCTGACGAGACGCTGGCGGAGGCGTCAACCGCGTCATTCTGGCAACCACAGATTTCTAAGCTCCCCCAGGCTCGTCTCAGGCTGGAGGGTGAGGATTCGTCTACTAGAAACTTAAAGAGTTAACGCCAACAACACTAGGAATGTCCTGCACTTATCCCATTCTGTTCACCGATACAGTCTGAAGAATGTATATACAAGTGAAGCGCGCCCCGAGCCACAACCTCAAAGGGGCTTCCACGTGTCTCCTGAACTGAACTGACTAGAAATGTACAGACTTTCAAGACAACTCGAAACAGTTTTAAGCTGTCAATTTTTATTATTATTTAAAAAGGTGGGTAAATTCAATTGATTTAATCTTGAAATAAAATTATTTTATTTTTTTTCCCCAATGAAAACATTGCAAATTTGGCGAAGCTGGATGGGGGAGGGAACTGTGGATTTAGAGAAGCTACTGTAGATATTCTTCTAGTTGAGAGCGGATTCCAGTATTATTTCTTGTTCTGTTAAAATAAGTTAGTCCTAATTTAAATATACAGCAGTCCAGAGAGGCTGACGATACCTTGTCTATGTGTTTTATTTTATTTGATAGATTCTTGTGTACAGAATTTGTAAAGTTGAGGCTTGTAAAAGAAAACTGGGCAAAAACTGGGGGGCAATTTTGGGTTTGTGGATATGCAGAAGCCTTGTCTGGATTTTGTTCATATGTATAGAAGGTGTTATTGTCCTTCTCATCAAAAGTTATTGAAATGTAAAAAGAGAATATGAAGGATTTAAACAGAAAATAATGGCTACTACTTTTGAAGGTGAAGATATATACATAAATGTTCTATTTTGCAAGGAAAAGAATCTGGCAGATTTGCCGTCCTATCAGTTGTTTATTTCACGCTGCAATAATTATGTCCAATACTAGGTAGATTGCTGTGGAACAATCAATCAGAATGAACCAATCAGAAACCAGGACCTCACATTGAAGCTCACGCCGTCTCCTAACTTAGCCTGCTCTTAAATATGCCCATCAGGACATTCGCAGTAGGTTTTGGAAGACATGAATAGATACAAGTCGAAGACATGTCATACATGTACTGATGATCCTTAAAAATGTGAAGAAAAAAAATCCACACAAACTTGAATTGAAAACACTTTTTGATTACTGAAATCTAGATGGGTGCTGTACGCCCTCACCGTCCAATTTGCACAATCCAGCCCACGGATATCAGTGGGCTGTGAATATGTAGGACCCTTTTCTCTAGAAAGCAATAACTTTCACACAGCATGAGCATGTCTGGTCTTACCCCACTCCTTTCCCTCGTCTCGCACCCGTCTTCTGTCAACTGTTCAAGAACAGGGTAACAACTTTAATAACTAAGGATGCAATATGTCGTTTGCTCTTGATCTCCAATTATGTCTCAGAATCATCTTGGTACGCATTCCCCTGCTAACTGCTGTGTTATGTATGCAATGTTAACAAATGCAGCCGCCAATGATCTCAACACCACATGTAGCTGAGCTTTAACGGTAGCCACTTTTATAGAAAGTTGTGTTAGACAATCACATTTGTTTCTCCACCGAGTCATTCCAATAACTGTTAGCACTTAAACACTGTCCCTTTTTTTAGTATTTAGTGTTTGGACACTGTAAAATCACTCTGGGCTTGAGTCAGCCTTTATCCTTGTGAAGGAACAAACTGAAGAGTCAATACTACATGTATAAGCAGAAGGGCATCTCATGAGCCATTGACCAAAATGATTCCCCCTTTACAGTGAGGGCTTACCCAACGTTGGGGTGGGAAATTATCATGAGAATTGTTATGAGAAATCAAATTTAGAAGTAAAAATGATACCATATTTATGACATAAATGCTTCCCCTTTCAACTGTTAGTTTGGGTCTTATCAGTTTTTAACTTGCGGGTTGAAAAGTTAAACAAAAAAAAAACTTTGGGAACTACCAAAGCTCTAAACACTTACTGCTACATTTAATGCTCATCTCCTTAATATATAATAAACAAAATGACAATCTAGCTCAACTGTTTTTTTCTTTGTACCTCATATTTTGATGCCATGATTAGTGGGCTGTGATCTAGTGCTATGAAGCACTCTAAATGGGTTTCTCATGCTTGAAAATGTTGGGGTTTTTTATTTGCACAGTGGCCAAATCCTCCAGCGGATGTATCCAGGGACACAGTTAGACTTGTAATCCATCAGTTCAGCGTCAGTGACACTGGGAATCATTGTATTGAAATTCTTCTGTGCATTTGTTTCCATTATAGCAGGGGGAAAATAAACTGAGGAACACGGGTCAATCAGCAATCCGTTCCACCATTAATGGCATTTTTCTTTTAAACGCAGCGGCTTTCATTGAACCCCACCCACAGATCAGAGGCCAGTCACTCTTAAAGACAATCACTTCGTAACGGCTCGATGCACTACACAGCATCTCTCAGGGAGCAGCTCTTTTTCTCACTTTGCATTAAAAGAGGGTTTAATATTTTTGGAAATTTACTGAAATAAATAAATAAAACTTTAAAAGAAGAACTTTTTAGGATTTTCAAAAAATCTGCCCAGACAAGGCTTTGATAGACTTATGTCTACATTTGTGCGTATGTGTGTAGAGGATGAATTCACTGTCCGTGTTTTGTAGAGAGCCAGAGTTCATGATGAGCAATATTTACACCATAAATGGGGGGTGGATATGGAAAAAAAAGTAAAAAATAAAATAAAAACATGGAACATGTCACTGTGCTCTTGTCATTGAGCTGCAAGCTTTTGCTTGCTGGTCTTAGGACAGTGGGTGAAGTCCACTGGTGGGACAGCGATCCTGGGACAGTGAATTCCAACTCTAAAGTTTTAGTGTGTTGTTTTTTTTTTGTTTTGTTTTGTTTTCCCTCGTTAGACTGTGAATCAAAGGGGTGGAACTGGGGAGCCTTGAGGCGGGGCGGGAGGGATGGTGATGCGTTGGCAAGAACATGTGGGAACCAACACTGTAAGTAAGATACTGTAGCAATAAGAACTGGAGGCATTTACTACTGTCATGTTTGCATTGTAAGATTATTTTTATGTTATTACTATTTACTATTATTATTGTTCTTATTATGACTACTATTCTTCTATTACTATTAGCCTATTGTTGTTCTGTTCTATTTGCATGACGTTTCATTGCAACGAAATATTCTGGGCTTATTTGTGTTTCCTCCTCTCTTGATGACGTGAGGGAGACGTTTGAAACGGTGGGTTAAGGGTTTAGGACAAATTTCACACCACTTTATGAGTCAGTTCAAAACAAGTTTTTCACATGCTGAATTATCTTTTTTTTAAATTTTAAATAAAATGTCTAATTTATATGGAAACAATTTGAAATTTGTCATTGGAAATGAAATGTTTTTCCCACCCTCTGAATGTGCGGATTACTACAAATCAGTAAGTTAATGATCTTTTCTAAACTGGCCTTTTGGAAACCCTTCACCTGCAGTAAGGGAGTGAAGGGGGGCAACGTGGGAGGGGTCAGGGGATTATCTATTCTGAATGTTATGGAGTAGCTTGTTCAGCATGAGGGAGGAAAGGGGCTGAACACATCACGCGCCTTTTACTGCTCCATCAACACAGAATGACATCACCGAGCGCACAACGGCAGCCATCGAGAGCTGCGCGGACATTTTATTACAGCCGATTTCAAAACCACATTTCATACACTCAGTCAAAACCCACTCCAGACCTCCTCCTCCCTTTTATGAAGAAAACGTATGTGAGCTTGTGTGCCTGTGCTAGAGAAACGGAAGAGAGTGCGACGATGTTCTGCTCTACCAATGCTTTGTAAGACTTTCTTGATGCATTACAATGTCTGTGCAATTGGGAGTAGTTTTGAAAATTGTTAATTTATTTTTTAGAATGTTTTTTTTGTGTCCCAGCAAGAGCAAAATGAAAAAAAATGTAGCAATCTGTGTCTGGAAGCTGAAAGGTATCCGGGCTGCAGAACCTCTTTTTACACAGAACATAAAATAAGATGAAAAAAATAATGCCAACTTTAAAAAGTCTTTTTTGTTTTCAAAGTGCCATAGTTAGTGAGGAGTTAAAGGATTGGCAGTATGGGGCATAGATGCTTTACTGTGTGAGTTTACATGAGAAACCAATAATAATAATTAAAAAAAAACAATAGGAGGGAACTCAGAGGAAAATGTGTACTGATGAAGCATTTTTTTATTTTCTGCTTTTTTTTCCCACTTGTTGGGGACTCTGCTGGACTCTGAACATCTGGCTCCACGATATAAAAAAAACACACAGTTGGAGCCTCCATTTTCACTTGAGGAGGAGAATGCATTTGCATGCATGTGTATGTTATTAAAGGGAGTCCCACGCACCCAGAACTGGAGGGCCAGACTGGGGAGAGGTTCAGAGCTTTGCGGAGGCCTCAGTGAGTCCTCCTTTGAGATGTACATACAATGTGAAGGTTTCAAGTGATTTTTGTTAAATTCTATATTTTATTGCTTTTGTAGACATTTTGTTGTGGGAAGAAAAAAATAAATAAAAAAAATTTTATGGGTGCATCTCTGCCTCTTTTTTTTTAAGCTTTATGTTTGAGCTGTAAAAATTCACAGTGCAATTTTGCAAAAACAGCTTGCAATTTTTCAATTATTTATTCTTTACAAAAAAAATACAAAAAATGTCTTATATGTCATGTAGTTTTCTGTTTCTTTGCATTATATTCATATGAATTATGAATGCACAATATGAGCAAGTTTTAGTTCAAATAGTCCAATCAGAAACATCTGATGGCAGATGTAGCTCTCCCTCTCTCAAAAAAAAGACTAATATGGTTTCAGAAAAAACATCTTTGGTAGAAAAAGTGCATTTGAGTGTTATTTTATCTCAGTCAAAATGTTACATCTCGTTTTCATCGCCCTCTTCCTTCCCCGACTCCGACTCTGCCTCGCTGCTGTTCTCGCCGCTGCCTGGGCACCTCCTTAAATCTGAACAACAGAAACATCAGTTAGCGACACGCCACTCCAATAACACAGTCATTATCACAAGAAAGAGAATACTGACAGGCCTGGGAGGAAGTCCACACATCCAGCATGAATAATTTGGTTTGATTTGTTGGGAGATATCTTGGAGAGGACACAAGAAAAGGAAGAGCAAACACGACGCACCTTTGAAATATCAAAACAACTGTGTCTGAGTGTTTGCCTTTGTGTGTTTGTTTGCAGGGCTTGTTTGTTTTCGAGTGCGGTTTCTTTCCGCGCCGTTATCCTCTAGATGCCGGTATCGTGTCTACCCAGAGACATTAATTAATAGCTAATCAAAGCTAATGTCTCAGCAGCACATTGCCAGCACAAAGACATGATTAATACGTAATCAAAGGCAGCGCAGCACAACGCACAAAGCAGGGCCCACCCCCATGCCTCAAACGCTACTGTTGTTAGAGAAATAAACGAACACTCGCTGCTTAATTAGCTGGCTGCTGGTGCGCGCCGACTTCACTTGAAGTTGTCGGGGATTTCTTTCAGAGCCAACTTGGCCTCATGAGTGACGACAGAGAGGTGACATTCAAGTAGAAAAATGCAGATGTGACAGGAAGCAACACGGTGATACAAAACAACATAACTAGGGAGGAAATGTATTTTCTTAAGAATTCAAACATCACAAAATCCATATTTAGTTAATATAATGCTTTAAACTTTTTTCCCTTGATCATCATGATGTTTTTTGCCTGCTGATGTTCTCTACCAAAGCTCAGAGGCAGATTTATACTGAGATTAAATGGACCACAGTGACTTATGAATTCAATAAGGTGCGATGAATTTTATTAATGGTATAAGGTACGCCAAATATTCCAGATATTAATAATGACTTTCACTTTTGAAAATAAGTTTTCTTTAACTTAAGAGTTAGGCGTTACTTCATGTTGGTCTATCAGGTAAGATCCAAATAATATAAATTGAAGTTTGTTGTTGTAAAGTGACAACATTTAGAAAATGTTCAACACTTCTGGAAGGCTCCATATTTCTTGACTCTTACTTCCTCTTACAGCTGCTTACTGATTACAAAAATGTGTGACATTTCTGACCTTTTAGTCCCAGCCTGTGGCAGCAGAGGTTGCAGGAGTGTTTCTGCAGGAAGCCATTGATGGCAACGTCTCCAAGGTTATCGGGACCAAAGAGCACTTCACCCCTGCTACAGCTGCAAAGGGGTCAGACAGAGAGTCACAGTGTGAAGCAAAAAACTGGTTCGTCTGTCTGCCTTCAGTTCATGTCAGAGTTATGAAGCTCTCTGTAAAAAAAAAAAAAAACAGAACACCCTTCTGAAATCGCATGTTGCCATTTTGGATTTGTGTACCTTTGGTCATCTGCCATGACGACTGTCGGATCAGTCAGCTCCTCTCCCACTCCTGTCAACAACATAAATGAGAGATATGACCGGAACAAATAAAGAGGGAAGAGAAAAAATAATGCATTTGCATGTCATAAATAATCAAGAATACTAAAACGCTTACCTTGAATGTCAAGCACCAGCATTTCTCTGCGTGAATACTCGTATGTCCAGTGGGAAAATGCCAGTAGCGTGTCCTCTAATGAACAGCAGGGGGCAATCTCTTCTCCTGTGTTGTTATTGTACTTCCTGAAGTTACCGATCAAGTTTCTCTCGATAGTCAACCACTGGCCGTTAGAATGCCGAAGCACCAGGCAAACATCTAGAAATCTGGTAGAAAGGGAGCAAGGTCAGTTCATGCAGGCACATGCACTTACAGGTGGGATTCAGAGAACACACACGCACACACCTTGGTGAGTGATGCATATCTTTGGGTTTGATCTGGTTAAACACTTGCATCATCTTCTGGGCTGCTCTCTGCTGCTGGATCTCCTTCAGGATGTCAAACATGCTATATATTACAACGCTAAAGGGAACATAAGAGGTACTTTTGCTAATCTTTCAGCAATGCCTTGCTTAAATGCTCCAAAGATGGTTTTGGAAAAGTACCCTTAAACAAAGCTGCAGCGCAGTGCTCCCATGGAAGTACCTCTGCCAAGCACGGATCACCTCTGGCTTAAAGGCTTTGACCACGTATATCTGACCAGGCTGGAGCACATCCTGCTCTGCCCAGGTGCACAGCATTCTGCTGCCCTGCCGGAGACCGCCGTCCAGGGAACCCTCCTCGCTAGAGAGAGGCTTGAGCATCGCAGACTGGACCCGCGACGACCAGGAAGAGACAGAGCTGGACTCAGGTTCAGCTTTAGAGCAGACTTCCTCTAGAAAGTAGACGCTCACTTCTTCACCTCCTGTGAAAACAAAAAGTTAATGCAGTGAAAAGGTAGAAAATACAGGGGGGGAAAAACATGTAATGATACTATTTTTGTTTGTCAAAAACCAGAATTTTACCCAAAATGGAAACAGGAGTAAACGGGATGCTGTGGGCCAGTCTCATCAGATTGTTCCTCTCCATAGCTTATAACACAGAGACAGGCACTATCAAAACAACAAATAATGCAGCAATAAACGCAGAAAAAATAACCAAAATGCGTATACAACTAAAAATAAGGAAAAAAAACAAAACAAAACATAACAAAAAATATATTTTTAATTTGCCACATAAAAAAGTGTTGATATATTATTTTCATAATACCTGAAAAGTGTGGGTACTGATTGTCACTGGGCTGGAAGGAGGAACTCCTGGCTGCAGCAAGCAAAAGAAAAAAAATAAAACACTACAATGTAAATCCAACATGTACTAATAATTAAACATAAATAAACAACAACCGCACAATACATGATAAGTATGGAATAATAAGAAATACCTTCTGGAGCAAATCCGCTCTGCAAGCTACAAGAGAGATGTTAAATATATACATTTATATATAAATATATATACAGTATACATATACAGTATATATATATATATAGGGATATTCCAATTAACTCTGAAAGAAAAGCTGAAGCAGAGACTTACGAAGACCTGCGGCTCATTGATTTGGCCAAGCTGTTTCGAGCTGAATGAGTCGGACTCCACAACTCCTGAAAAACAAAAGAGCAAAAAACATCCTTCAGGTGTTTACTGATATTTCCAACAGAGACTCAATATAAACTGCAGCTTAGAGAGGATTTACCTGATGGGAAATCACCTGCTTCTGCACCAAATCAGTGGGATCAAAATCTGAAAAAATATTTATACCAAAACTCTAAAAGTAGTAAAAAATAAAGAGCAAAAATACAAATCATATTCATATATTCAAATAAATTCAAAATCTTTACACGTTAGTGGACTCTATTCACTAATTAGGCCACTTCTTCAGGCAACTGGTTCCACTGATTTTTTTATTTAAGTGTGTCAGACTTTTTATTCAGAATAAAACTTTCCAGAAGCCTGTGTCACTTCTCTTCCTGTTCACAATAATCCATTGCTTTGAGCTGGTTGTGTTGGTGAATGTAGATCCTTACTGAGCTGACTGAGGCTGGTTGAAGCTGACCAACATGTCTGTTCTCCAACAAACCTCCGCCGTTTCCTCCACAGGGCATCGGACAAGTGGGACTCCAGCGTCTCCTGTTGTCAAGAAACCGGAGAGAGAGATGGGAACAGAAAATTAGATTTATGATTAAAGCTTGTTAGGCAAACTGTTTGTTTTATCATGAAAAGAGGTAAAAATCAACAGTGTGATTACTGGATCTGGAATGCTCTCCTTTATCTTCACTGTCTTCCTGTTGTGGATTTTCCCTCTGCTGTCCAAGTCTTGCGAGAAATCTGAAGATTTTCCCCATTCTGCAGAAACAAACATATAACCTGGAGAATTCGGATGCATGACAGCGTAATAACCCGGGACATTAAAGTGGTACAAGGAGTTTTACCTTGGCTCTTGCTGCACCATAAAGACGCATCATTCCTCAGGCCTCTTCTGTCAGACAAGCACTCCTTGTCCGTCGTTTCTTCAAGAGATGGGAAAGATCCCTTCGTTGGGCTGAGAGGTCCACCAGAAAAAGCAATCTTCTCCATGCTGGATGAAAGAGACCTGCAGTACCCATCTGGACGCTCTCTGGGCACACATGCCCACCTAGTGGGCAATGGGGGTTTTCTCCAGTGGCTGGAATACCTGGACGGAAAACTTGGTTGACTTTCATCCTGAGAAAAGATGGAAGAAACATTGTCGATGTCAGTCAGACACAGTTAAACAATTACTATAGGGCCACAAATACCTCCAGGTTGGGTACATCTTCTTCTTCTAACTTCTCTTCCCTTTCAGCATCCTCTTCCCCTTCTTCAACTGAAGCTTCCTCCTGACTGGGATACAAATGTGGGTCATACGTCCAGGCTTTGCTATGTGCCGTCCCGAACGGTTTGGGTGAAATTGGAGACCCACAACGGGACGACTCAGGGGTTTCGGAGGGCGTCTTAGTCCTTCCACCGCCGAGGTTAACCTGAGAGGAGGAAACATGTGACCCACGTCCAGGGCCTCTGAACCAGTTCTCACTGGGATCTTCAACAGGCACAGACTTGGAGTCCTGTGGAAAATGTGTTTGTTTAAATTATACTTTACATATCATTTAGTATGGGAGTATTTTACTGTTTCAGAGATTAATCATTAAGACCCAGGGTCTGCAACCTTTGTATTCAAAGGAGCCATTTTGCCTCCAGTCCAGCTAAATAAAACTTGTTTAAGACGGCAAATATTACAAGATTTTTTTGGGAAAAAAAACTGCTTATAATTTCTGATAAATTTCTACTATAAAAAAATCTATTCTCGCATTCAAATACATTTCTATTTTTAGGTTTAAAAACTACGAAAAACATAAAATATTTGCAATAAAGTGGCTGGATACATTTTATTCTATGAGATGTTGATCTTTGTGGAAAATGCAATAAAAAATCCCTTATTTCCTCTAAAGTTGATATATTTAAACTTATTGGGAGCTCTTGAAATCCAGAGTTAAAAGTTTTGATTGGGCACACAATCATGGCCTATGAAACCAATTTTGTTTCTGAAAAAGCACAGTTTACAAACTAATGACAAAAAGAAAGACCTAAAAATATTACCGGTTGTTCTGTAGTCTTTCTTTTGTGGATATTGAGTGCAATTATTCTATCAAATAAAGTTTAAAAATGTTAAAATCTTTATTTGGCTATTAAGAACTGTGGAAGGTGAAAAGAGCAACAGGTTGCAGACCCCTTCTTTAGACAAACTAATTTTATCCGAGATCGTGATGTAGCCACCCACCTCTTTAGCCGTTTCCTCTCCTGCCTCAGGCAGTCCCTTTTTTCCTGCTCTGGTTTCTCTCACCCCGACGTGGCGCTCCTGCGACGCTCGTCGACTTCCCTCAACAGCAGAGCCTTTTAGCAAAGAGGGCGGCGTGCTTTTGCAGGTTTTAATCTCCAGGCGACGCACATTAGAAACATCACAATCCTCTGCTCCCCTGTGAGGGAGGGTCCAGCTGTGAGGGAGGATGTGACGGGTTGCCGGTAAAACGTGGCGACACTGAGCCAGGCGGGCCTCTTCCTGTTGACGGCTGTCGGAGGCAGAGAGCAGAGTGAGGGTGTCCACAGCCAGCACAGAGAGGTCCTGAAGCTGACCGAGCTGACCGTCCAGCTCCGACAGGCTGTCCTGAATGACGTTGACCTTCTCTGAGACCTCCCCCACCATCCCACACATCTCATCAGCTCTAGTGGCACAACAAGGACAAATGTTGATAGTTAGTAACAAGGTAATAATGTTTGTGGCATGACTTGACTACTACTTTTAAAATTAAATACCAACTTTCAGCAGTTGGAGTAGAGGGACTTGTTTTTTCCCCCACAGGGTTTCTGCAGTTTCCACAAACTCAAATTTAAGACTTTTTAAGACTATTATGAATGGAGTTTCAACCTATATATACAGAGAAATTTACAAACTTTGTCCAGTCAAGTGGCGATAAATTTGCACTTATCCATACAGACAGGCAAAAGAGCGCGCTAGCTAGCAAGGCTATATTAGCTGCTCGTCAGAGGTAGTAACCTTAAACGCCTGAAGTCACACAACACAACGAAAACGTCTGAATGCAATTTGGCAGGAGGGAAAACTCAGAGAAAAAAAATACATACATACTAACTTATTTTTTTAATGAATTTAAGACATTTTAAGGATGTGCGGATGCCGTGTTTCACACTATTAGGCAGATTAAAATCCAACAAACCTCTCAGCTGTGGCTCTGATTCTGTTTATGGGAGTGCTGTGGAGATCTTCGTTCTTCTCATGAAGGTAGAGTTCAACGCATTTCTCCTCAAACTCATACAGCCTCTTTCTATCCTCAAGGCCCAGATAGAGCTCTGATAAAAGTAAATAAAAAACAGGAGACATACCTTTTATGGTGCCAAGATGTATTTAAAAAATAACTGCAAACTTATCCCAAACTGGAGTCCCCCCAGCACTGTGTGTACTGTTGGTACTCACTGAGCCCAGAGCGCCTCTCTTCTTGCTCAGCATCTCCACTAAATCTCCTGTAGATGCTCCTGACAGCAAGAGCCACGTGACTGAGCAGGATGAGCGGCGGGGGCAGCCACGGCCTCTCCTGATAGGTCCTTATGTAGCGATACCGGTTGTACTTCCACAGTTTGTTGGATATTGAAGCCATATCAAAATAGATGTTGCTGTTAGGGACAACATAATTTTATACACTGCGTTTTTAAAACCAGTATATATATATAACTATATATATATATACATTTATGTATTTTTGCCAGTGCAACAAGGGGCTCACTTGAAAAATGCAATGAGGATGTTGACCATGATGATGTACTGGAAGAACATGTAGACAGCCTGGAGGAGCGGTGCCAGAAAAGATTCAGGAGGACAGGATTCATCACTACACGCTGTCAACACACAAACACATCGATGTTACACTGGTGGAAATCAGCATGGCGACTGAAAATATACAAAAAAACGTAAGGGAAACTTTTCATTTACTGCTGGATCAACACATATACATCAGATTTAAACAACAAATTTTTAAAATTGAACTCTGTATCAGCAAATGCTAAATCTGAACTGACTTTGATGAGTACTGGAGACTAAAACTTAAATCCTATTGTTTCTTTAGGAGTAAACAGGGTAGATAATAGGCATTAGCTGCAAAAAATGCACAAATTAACTAATGTTCTCCAAGTGAAGTAATAATTATCAAGCAAAGTAAAAGAAAGAATGATGACGTGAGGTTGACGTGCATCATCAAATCTACAGCAAAAGTACCAAGAAGGAACAAAACTCATATTTTAACCTATCTGAATAAACAAATGCCACCTTGATTTTCTAAGCCCACTGTTGAGACATGTGGGCTTAAATTCCTTAGTAAAACATGTAAGTTTTAGTAAAGAAAAACGTGCATATTTGCGCTTTAGTAAAACATGTAAGGCCACAATAAAGCCAACCATGGTTCTACAAGTAAGCCACTAGCTTGCAGTGAACTATGAGTGTAATAGTTCTTGAGTAACAGTCAAATGTGTCATCTGCTGTTCAACTAATTTAGTATCTACCTTATGTTAAGCACTCCAAGAGACCAAGTAGTCGATTTAAAATTATTTTACTCACTTTACAAAATTGGGTGTACTTTTTCTTTTTAAAATAAGTGCTAAATTTTCTAATGATCCACTTACGTTCATGTTCTCCAGCATAAACTTCCCCAAAGATCATCCAGTATGGCTGGAAGACAATATCTCGAGCTAGACTCCATGACGGATCGTGATCTGGCGACAAAATGGCCTGTCTGGATACGCCGAAGCTCAGCAGCACAATGGCCATCATCACCACAATGAAGAACATGTTACTGGTCTGGGAACACAAACAGAAAAGACAAAAAAAGCAGGTCACAAATACTACGGTATTATCCTTTAGTAGGCAGACGTGGTCTCTACTCACCATCTTAGTGATCATGGTGAGGTAAGGACCAGCATGCTGATTGACAGCCAGAAGATCCAAAACTCTGATAAACCAGAAGATGATGTCCAGAGAGTAAGCAACGTGTCCTCCAGTCCGGTAGGGGTCGGCATGGCAACGCATCGAAAGCCCAACCAGGAACAGGAGGATGGCAACAAAGTCGGATTTGTTCCAGTACTCCGAGAACCAAACCTTCAGCTTCTGCCTCAGCTTTCTAGGCTCAGACATCAAAACCTAAAAAACAAGAGTCTTTAGTACCATGACATTACCTTTCATTGTACTGTAACTATAAGTCCATACATCCAATTCACAAAAATAACTGAAATCTGCAAATGAGGAAGGATGCAGGATAACTTACCTCTCTGGTTTTCTCAACAGCAGTGGAGACGATGTAAAGAATAACCAACCACTCCTGGACACTTGGTTGGTCCTCCATCTTGACCAGGATGACGTAGGAGAAGAGCATCAGAAAACCCAAGTAGGACATCTAACATGAGACAAAACACATTCGGTTAGATTTCTTCATTGAGTGGATCAGAAACATCAAATGAGTAACAAAAAAATAAATTAAAACTAAGATGCACATAACCTACTGTGTGAAACCAGAACTTAACAACAGGAGCAGTGTAAAAATCATAGAGTCTTGTGATCCATGACAGAAACTGCGTAAACACAGTGGACAGGGTGGATTTATTGTGGAAGGGGAGGCCTCGCTCTACATCCTGTCTGTCCTGCGACATAAGACGAGAAAAAAGAGGGCAAGTGGTGAGAAGTCTGAGAGAAAACCTTATAGTCTAGTTTAAAAAGTTTTGCATTGGCATCCTACCATCTGAACGGATCCCTCAGGGACTGGCAGCGATTTCACAGACTCGAGCCCAAACAGCATTGCCTCATGGCTCTGTGGTACGTGGCACATTTCAGCCTTGCTTTTAAACTCCAGAAACAAGATGGCAGGCGGCAAGAGAAGGCTCAAAATGATCTACAACACAATGTGTGTATCACCATCACCTAGCAACTATCAGGGAACATTGTAGGGCTGACACAAATAATTAATCGATTACTGAAATAATCGTCAACTAATTTAGCACAGATTAATCATTAAGTGAAATATGGACTCAAAAAAACAATTTGCTGAAGAAAAAAAAACACACTTGGACCGGTAATTATGCTAAAACTTTACAAAATATATGTACATTTTTCATTTACGATGAAAAACAACCTTTGTTTGTAAGCAATTCTACCCAATTTGAGTTGCTGATGCAGATTATCAAGTGTTCACTAAAGAACTGCTATGTGATTTTTTTTAAATCATTTGCTTATTTGCATCGTTTAATGTATATATAGTATTGTGTAAAAGAGGCTTAAGTGGGTAAATGGAGAAACCTGTAGAATGTGCCCCTTTTTTATCTGATTAATCAATTAATTGTCAAAAATAATTGATAATTAATAGATTACTAAAGTAATCGTTAGTTGCAGCCCTAGGAAATTGTTTTCGCCAGTATTGTTTTTTTTTTTGTTGTTGTTTGTTTGGTAATAAACCTAATTCACATAGAATTAAAACAGAACTAACTGACTCAGAATGGTATTTTCCAACAATTATGAGATTCTTTTAAACATCAGAGACAGGGTGATGTATGGGGTTAAAACTATCATCAACCGTGGTGCTTACCTTCATAAAGGAGTTTTTTCTCATGTTGAGTGGGCCGGTCCAGAGATCTGTGAGCAGAGTCTGGGTGCAGGAGTGTGACACAAATGGTCTATGACACGAGGAGACAGCCAGCTGCAGACATGTGAAGTGACTCCATGCCTCCATCTCTGAGGTTAACAGTTTCATGGCCATTTGCTCGTTCTGCTGAAATGCACAATCTAACACATCCACAGCCAGCTGCCCAAACTCGCTGGTACACACAGAGAGAGGATAGACATGCAGGTTTTCTGTTAAATAAAACTTAGTCTGATTTAGAAAAAGTACAACCGAACCTAAACATCAAACACTAGAATTCAATTTCAAATAAATTTATAGCTTTGAAGGAAGGGGTAGCCATTTTAAATGTGATTCACTTTGCAGGAAGTAGTGTCTTTTCACTTCGCTCTTTACACTCACAGTGAATATGACTGGAATCGCTCAGCAACGTTGTCGTCCATGTTGCTCTGCCGTACCTCAAAGGCCATCGAGCGATAAAGCTTACAGCCCACGATGGCTCTCGCCAATGCTTCCTCCCCGTGCTGCCACAAGAACAGCGCCATCTGCTGGCGCTGCTGGAGAACAGCCCACACGAACAGGTCGTTGGAGTTGAAAGTACATGGCAGTAGGGTGGTGCGACCTAGGCCATGACTCAACACCACCTGATGGCTGCTCCCCGTCGACTCAGTTTGATCCTGGAAAGACAAAATGGATGGATGAGGGAAGCAATGGAGGACACAAAAGTCAAGGGATTCCACCAAGAATGTGTCACACAGAAACTTTAAGACTAATCGGTCTTCTAAACGGAAGCTGAACTTCTTATAAAACAAAGCATGTAATGAGATGCCAAAGGACAGAGTAGATTCACCAACTTTGCTTTTGTAGGGTTGGGCAGTTCTGAAGAAGTGAAGATCTTGGAGACTTCTGCTTTTCTTTAAGCTCATTCCTCGCCTTTGGTTAATAAAGGAATCAGAGCTGTAACGTCTACTGTCCTACAAGCAAAAAGGACATTTTGTTAACATCTCATAAAGATCTTAGATTTCTTACAAGAGGGACATAATCTAAGTTTTAATGCTCACCTTGCACTGAATGCGGCTGTAAGCAGCTCTGAAGTTTTTCCGAGTGTAGGTGCTTCGATAGGCGCCTCCAATGAGGTATTCTATCACCAGCCCCATGTCAATGAGAGACAGACGGTAACCTGTAGGGAGAGAGGTCTACCAACACAAAATGAACAGTGAATATAACTACAGAGGCCTCTCTGCAGGTAAAATATAACTGAAATAATTTATTTCAATAATTTAACTCAAAAAGTGGAACTCGCATGTTATATGGCTGAACACAAAAAGTGTACATTTTGAGCATTTACAGCCTTTTTGTTAACATTTGATGATCATGGCTTGCCGCCAAAGATTAGCTTCTGAGAAAATGTGATTATTCTATCAGGTCAAATAAAAAAGGATTTTTAAAACAACAATGTCAGCTGAAGAATACCAAAACGTCTTAATAATGTCCTACAAGCTCTTAAATGGGCTTTGTTTGACAGTGTCTTTAAACCCCTATAGCTTGTTCACACTTTCCACATAACTTTCCGATGATATAATTGCAGGCAGCAGTCTGTGAACAAGCAACTTCTTTAGCGATGACCTTTAGTGTCTTATCCTCTAGGTGAACGGTTTTCATGTCTTTCTGGTGGACAGCTGCCAAGTCAGCAGTCTTCCCCATGATTTTATGGGCCATAACGTAAGATGCCTGTATGAATTTATTTTTCTGTTTATAAATTTAATAAACTTCACAGATTTTATTAGCTGTGAGACATAATAATTTAAATAAACATTAATAAATGTTGAAAACATTTCCCCTTATGCACATATAAATCTATCTGTACAACAGAACAGTAGACGTCTATAGTTTACATGTATTAGTATGTTCGTCACTCACTTGTTTTGCATCTTCAACCAGGTGCTGCAAGAAGCGCTGAGTCTGACCCTGTGGCTGGAAAAATATGTTTTGTTACACTTAAGAAAGTGAGAGAAGAAAAATAAAAACCAAGAAATCCCAACCTGAAAAAAACAAAAATACTGGTAGACAGCAGCAGCTCTCTGGATATTCATGTTTCAGAAATGGACCAAGAGCTGTGAATAATTGACAGGCTATAAAACACATGAGATAAAGAGAGTGTGGAGCAAAAAACAAGTGTAAGTTGTCCACAGACAGCTTTTTCATTTGAGCATCAAAGTCAACAACTGGGAAAATCCTCTCGATACGGGTGACCACACATCACTCTGTGCAAACACTTACAGTGCACTGCTCTGATTTCAATCAAAGATGATATTTTCAAATCTGTGTTTTAGTCAAAGTAAAGAGATTGAATTTGTTCTGTTTGAAAAACAAACAAGGGGCTCTGGGAAAACTAAGAAAAAATATAGCAAGACAAACAGTGGAACTGTGGAGTGATGTTGTTGCTTTCAAATAAAAAAAATATTCTGACAATAGGTTTTAAAACAGGAAGTAGGATGGTCTACATAATCAAATTTCATATTTTCACCTCAAATTTGTTTCCAAACATCAAAAACAATGTAATCAAACAAAAATGATGATTATTAAAATAATTTTAGCACATTCTGCTTTGCAAATATAGCCTTAGTTGGTTAATTAAGTAGAGCACAATAAATTGATGATTTTGGTATTGGCCAAAATAATTGTAAGTATGTTTTTCTTTTCTTTAATCAAGTTGCCCTATTAGGAAGACAAAACTATAAAAACAAAGGGAGTATCATTAAGATTAAAAAGGAGCAGATATAGTATAATTACTGAGTTGTAGAGCTCCTCGAGGCGATCCACGGTGAGGAAGCGGCTCATTGTCATGCCGTTGTCAATCAGGAGTTTCACAAAACTCACACGGTCCATCACCAGAGAATCCAGCATTGCTTGTTCCAAGGAACCCACCTAAACAAAGCATACGATTATAATCAAATAAATCAACAAATAAACCTGGTTAAGGTAAAATTAATGGTATAAACTCCTGTCCAGAGCTGGTCTCACCTGCCAGTGCTGACCATACACCAGGATGTCTTTCTGTGCGATATCATCCCGGTCCCAAGCCAGAGCCATACTCAGCTGCTCTGATGGACTGGCTTTGGTTCCTGTTTTCCATTCAACAAAAATGTCAAAATCCAGCAGAACACATTTCAATGTATATTTATTTCAGCAACAGACTTTTTTCCATTTTCTAGGAACGAAAAAGCCTCAATCCAACATAGATTAACATTTAAAGCTACAGGATATAACTTTT
This sequence comes from Xiphophorus couchianus, assembly GCF_001444195.1. NCBI lineage: Eukaryota > Metazoa > Chordata > Actinopteri > Cyprinodontiformes > Poeciliidae > Xiphophorus > Xiphophorus couchianus. The sequence continues at coordinate 23,428,548 of NC_040239.1, forward strand.
ATAAAAAAATAAGTTTGTTTTTTTTACATATTTTGTTAAAACAAGTAATCAGAGCCAGAAGGAGGATCACCCTTGTGTATGCTGTACTCACACTCTCCCCCTTATTCACTGTTATGCTTCCGCATATTTGTGCCAGTAGAGCCTGTCATAAATGGTCAGGCTAGTTAATATGGCCACCAATTACGGCGCATAAAGAAGAACGAGTTCTTTCTCACCGTGTTTGTTGAACAAATGTTGGTGAACATTTGTTTGTAAACATTTGTTCTAAATGTTTCATTAGAACAAATGAAACCATTTGTTGCATTTAGCAACACGTGCACAAGATTGATTGACAGAGATGAGACACTCCCCCTTACTCTGATTGGTTGTTTCTGGCTAGGAGCTATGCATTTATTCAGATGGCAATGGTAGCACAGTGAGGAGGTGGAAAAGCTTAAGTTTTTCACAGATTATCTATCTCATGCCATACTGTCACAACATAGTAACAGTTTTAACAAATCTGTAAAAAACAGATTTCTGTATAAAAGTTACATAATGTAGCTCTAAGTGAGTCAGGAACTTGAAACATACAAAGTTGCAATCTGGTCTTGTTGCTAAAACCGTGGTGACTTATTTGCAGAAGCAAGTCTGTAATAGTAATCAGAAAGAGAAAACATGTACCCTTAAGAACAGCAGTCAAAATGGCTGCATCAGTTGCCATCTGCTCGTCAGCCTCAGAGTCAAAGATGGTGATCTGTTGGTCAAAGAGACAATGATGATGCTGTTTGTGTCTTAAACCACACCAAGCCTATTTCAGTAAGAGCTCTACTCACTGATTGTCTGTGATCCATACACTGCTGGAGTAGAGTGTAAAGGTGCGCGGCTTCGGTCCTCTCAACTCCGAACACATCTCCAATCCTACCCAGGAAGTCCTCCTCAATATCAGCATCCAGCTGCCTAAAAGGCATGAGAGTGATGAGAGTCAAATTACATTGACTTGCAGAAGACAAACATAGCCAATAGAGCATACCTGTTGAGTAAAAAAAACAAACACATAAGGTCTTCAAAATGTTTAAAAGTAAAAAATATGAAAAGCCTTTGAGCTGCATTTTCAGAAGTCACCTAATTAGCCAATATAATCCATTTATTTAGTCTCAGCATAAAATCAGGTGTTCTGGGATGGCTTCAGAGAACAGTAGAAAACAAACAACATTGTGAAAAACCAAAGATCACAGAGCACTGTACAGAGAAGAAATAAAAAAATCAAAGAAGTTCATGGTAACTCTGGAGGTGCTGTAGATATCCAGAGCTCAGGTGGGAGAATATACTCACAGGAAGATTATTTGTTGTGCACTTCACAAATCAGAACATTATTAAGAGAAAGCTATGAGATGTATTGTTTATAGATTCTAACACATCATATAGACACAGCAAATGTGAAAGAAGGTGACTGTTGGCTTACAAAGAAATCAAACTTTTTCTTGAGCCAGAGTTGATGGAAAGATGGATGGAGCTAAATGCAACTTGACGTTTTTCTGTAAACACCAAGTTGTTTTACAGAAAGACTTGAAATTTGAGTGGAAATTCATCCTCAACCAAACTGACAACAATCCTAGACATATAGCCAGAGATACAGTGGCACCACTGATCTGTGACCAAACTGCTGTTCACACATACAGTGTATTATTAATTTGAGCTATTTGTTTAGGTGCAAATAGCTCAAATTTGCACCTAATGGGCAAAAATGTTGGTCTCTTGATGTGAAAAAGCATACTCTAACTGCTCTGACTTGCTCTAACTGGAGCAAAAATGGTTTCAACAAAGCATCATTTTTTCAATTATTATTTTCCTTCCACTTTACATTGCTGCGTTGTGTTGTTTTGGTCTATCAAATAAAAACCCTGTTGTCTCCCGCCAAACAGGGACAAAATGCAAAGGTTTGCTATTTTTGTAGTTGAATAAAAACAAAAAAGAGTTTGGATGTCTTACCGTTCTTTGCAAGAAAATTAATGTGGCCCGAAACCATTATCAGCTGGTAAAAGTTTGATCGATGTACCTAATAATTGGTTTAACTTTACACAAGCTAGTTCAGCTATATGGCTTCCCACTTAAAATAAACATTACCTACATACCTATCATTAGCAGTCTGCTTGTGTAAGAAGGCGAAGAGGTCTGCAGCCTTGCCCGACCCCTCAAACACAAACACCGGCACAGGGGGCGCATTGCTAACATAATCCAGAACTGTTGATACAATGGCGGCGCTCCCTTCCACCACCACACACAGCACAGGCACTCCCTGGTTCAGTCCTGTGAGAAATAATTAGTCATTATAAAAACCAAGTCAAACCACTGAACTTCAAAAGGATGAGCAAAGATGGATACAGTCTGAAATTAACAAAATTAACACTAATAAAAATGTGCTGATATATATTTTGCCAGAAAGACGATGTCCCATCGTACATATTCAACAAGCAGTGAATATGTTCATCCTCCTAACTTACGAGGATGAATCTTCAGTAGCTGGATTTGTTTCTCCAGTTTTCTCCTGAGGCCTTGCTGACAACCAGGTTTCCCCAGCGTCCCATCATCCACCAACAGAAAGTGGGAGTGGAAACCATTAAGGCAGGTCCTCTTGCTTAAAGGGTTTCCCAGTGGCTGGTAGGGTCTGAATACCTGAGCAGGTGTTGAGTTAACATCTCACAAAAAGGACAACCATCTTGCTGGTTGTCAAATATGTGCATTGTTATGTTAGAAGGAATAAAACACAGATTTAGTACTAACATCTCTGCCAATGAGGTCCAAATTGTTGTCGATCATTCCCCACGGTGTGATGCCAATCGTGTTTCTCTTCCTCAAGTCGTGGCCTCCAAATAACTTCACTGCCTCACCCACATATTTAGACACACCTGGAATGTGTACAAACAGTAGCAAATGCAGTGCCATGCAAAAATACTCATTTTCCTTTAAATGAAAATAATGCAAGATTTTCTGAGCTTTTATAAGACTGATTTCTGAAAAGTGTGCTGAGCATTTTGTCCGATTAATAAAATAACAAAAAAAAAATCATATTTGCACTATCACAAATGACTTTTTAATAAGTAAATAGGAATAAATATCGGGTCTACAAACATGTGTACATATTCCTTGTTACCTTCAATTTATTTCCTTGCAAAAGTTCAATGTTTCAGGCTCAAAGTGTACAAAGTTGGTAGAGACAATCCCATAAATGCATTATCTAAATACTGGAAGTTATAGTTACAAAGAAAAGTAAATCTAAAAGGACTGATTAAGGGACTGACTGATAAAACAATAAAACACATTGAGGTTTATGGTTATAAAATAATAAAATGTGAAAAAGTTAAAGGGTTATAATTGCTTCTGCAAAGCCCTACAGGTGTTGGTATCAATGTTTTAGAGAAAATCGACTCCTGTACTGACCTGTATTAATCCCATCAGTGAAAATCCACGCTCCTGTGCTTATGGCAGCCGTGATGAGCCCCTTACTGAAGGCCTGCTTCACCTTTGGGGGCAAAATAAAATTTTCTGACCCTCCGTGGACAGTCAGCAGTAGCTTCGGTCTCTCCATCTGCCATTCCCTCAGCATCAGCTGGAGCAGCGCCTCTGGCTTCGAGTCCACGGCCACACGAACATACTGGAAGAACATGGCACTACTCAAGACCTTGCTGCGTTTTCCAGCTGCTGCTCGCAAGGTTGTCTTGTCACTACAGCAGATAGCATCTTTGCCTCCACAAAACGCCTTAAATCTGCTTCCATCATAGCAAACCAAAGTTTACACAACCAACAACATCTAGACTTCCACCTCACTCAGACTAGAGAAAGCATCAACTTTTATAGTTAAAGCTATTCTTTGTAAAAGGAAGATTAATCATAATTTTTTAACGTAGTGTAAATTTAGTAAATGCTGGCAAAGAAATCCACAGTTAATGGATTTACAAACCTTGGCGCGACAGACCCGCGTGGCAGTGTCTTGAAAATCTATGATCCCATAGGCGTTGGTAGAAGTGGCTTTTGTGTGAGCCTCCATGGACCACTCCTCCATGCCCTGTTCTGGACTGGGATAGAGGGAAATCGGAGGAAAAGACTCCTGCCAAGAGTGCTCCCCCATCAAGCGGCCACAGCAACATCTAATCAATGAAAACAAATTATCGGATATGTCAGAGCACTTCATCATTAGATCTGACTGAGTCTGTTTGAGAAACATCTGTTCTACATTGCAAAATATCAGCTGAGCAGCTGTTTTCCTTATAAACAGATCCACCATCACCTTAGACATTCCAGTTTCATGATTTGCTTTTTTTTTTTTTTAAAGCTCAAAATCAGTACAAGAGGAATTGATTTTATCAGCTCTGGGCTAATTCGTACCACTATTTCCTACCCATGCTTTACCATTTTGTCCCAGCCTAATTACAACATAAAACATACTATTTCAGACCCATATACTTTAACCATCGCATAACATCTCCCATCTCTTAGTTAGGGGTGTATCGATTGCAGGTTTCTGGTCGATCGCAGATTACCGATCTGTAAAAAGCCTGCCGACTCCAATTTTGGCCAATACTGATTTTTTGTTTGAAATGTTCCCAAATATAGAAAAAATGTTTCTGAGCTGCCAACAGTGGGGTGACTGTTGTTAACTGCAAACATGCAGACAGCGTGAGGACAGGGGTTGATTTGTGCACCTTTGCACAAATCAACAAGATAAGATATCTACTTTATCTTGCTAAGGTAGATAAGATCAGTGGATAAGATCGGCTTCACATGCAAGTATCGGCCGATCATCGATCTCCGAAAACAAAGGAAATCTGTGCATTCCTACTCTTAGTAGTGAAGTGATGAATTGTGGAGCTAAATGACACCAAAACGCTCAAATCTCAAATACATTTAATTATCTGCAATGGACTGGCGACTGGACTGTCCAGGCTGAACTGGTGCCTGGAGATGGGCACCAATCATCCTGGCGACCTCATAAGAATAAGCATGCTAGATAATGGATGGATGGATGAATGGATGGACATTAAATCATTTAAATATTTCCTCAGTAGATTTTTATATTGCTCTATTTCTATTATGGTTCATTTCGTAAGTGAAATTACTTTCGTTCGTCATTTCCTACGGTTGGTATGAGTAATTTACAGGAGAACCGAGTCATGGCAGCTCTGATGTAACTGAATCAGTAGGTCAAGTAAGAAAAAGGCCAAAACCAAAAGTGCGAAACATTGATGAGGCATAAGGATCAGCACCCAATTAAACCCACGATTCAATAGTTTGAAATGACCTTTGTGACTGAAAGTGACTTCAATGACTCATGGTAACTTTTTTCTGGTTGACTTTATCAGTTGTTCATAAGTAAGTGATAATAGGTGATGTTTTTAGGAATTCATATCAAAAGTAAGGTTTTCTTACCATGTTTATATTATATAGGCTGCTGCTCAAAATGTTCCTTTGTGTCTTTTAGCAATTTTGGGACAGTTATGAACTGAACAAGTGCTGCGAAGAATAAAATCACACCTTATTTTCTAAGTGGTATCTGCAGAAATCTTCATTATTGCAAAGACTTTTACACATTTCTGTCCACAACCAATTTTTTATTTGTCTGTGTCTTCTACTTATGTTTTTATATATTAAAAAAGTGCCAGAAAGACAAATACTGAAACGCAAGTGTGTAACAATATGTTGCTAAAGCAACTCAAAGTAAATCATTTGCATACATTTTAAAACCCCCAGCTGACTAAGCCAGACTGCAACAAGTACTCCCCCTTTCCTGTCTCCCTCCCTTCCTCTTCACCTCCCCTTGTGTCTACATATTCCTGTTTCATTGTGTTTATTATGTTGCCAAACAATTTTTTTTGAAACGCATGCCTTCTCTCATTTTTTCACATCACCTGAACAGTTGATAGCTCACAGACTATCTGCAGTTTGGGGCATTTTGAAAATAGTGCGTCGGTGAAATGAAACATAATGTAGGAGCAGTACAAAGACAGCAAACACAGGAACAGTACAAATAAACATAGGGCAGTGAAATCTACACAAGCAAACAAGAATGCCAATGCCACATGGGCAGCCAGGTGGTAATGCACAATAAAATATTAACTAAAAATTCACAAATAATACCTGATCAGGCTTTGGCACACTTGGCATATTGGAATGCATCTGAAACAAACAGGAAATAACACATTATGAAATAATCAACATGGTTCCTGGAATAAAGAAAAGTCTGCCAAGTGTTTCTGTTCTCAGAAAGATGTTTATTTCCACCCACCAATGTTAATATTATACTACATACATTCCTCTAGGAATCATAAAAGCCATCCATGCAGCCAGTTTATAGTTTACCTGTGTTGGTCCCAAGAGGAAGGGATGAACTTTACACACTCCCTTCTGAAGAAGCTCTCCTCAATCCAAGATTTCCCCGTCTGAAATAGGAAAACATACAATTGAGATAATATAAACGACATAAAAGGTCAAGCAGATTGTCATAGTATTCTCATCTTCATAGATTAATTTATTCTGAGGAAAAACAAACATCTTCCTTTAGGGAACAAAAACCTTTTCAGTGAAGTTCATTGTAGTCAAAGCATTCTCTACAGCTGAACTCAAGCTTCAGTCCTTCACCATCAGACTTCTCTCCCACCAACAGTGAAACACCACCGAAATGTGAGCAACAACATCCTAGCTCTACACAGTTTCTCCGACAGATTCAACAATAGCCGCAAGAAGCAGAGCTGTGTTTGTAGGAAACATACAAATATCCCCTTCCTGAGATTAGGCCACATGTCTGCGGAACTGGTTTACTCCCACCAAAAACAGAGTCTGACTGTGTGAGCACTTAGCAAGGCCCTGAAGCATAGCTGGGTTTCAGAGAAAAGAGATTTTCCAATAGATAAAAAAAAACCTTAGTACAAGGGCTGCAGCCTCACAGAACACCACAAGAGAGCGAAAGACAAATTCACTGAATTACTAAGTTATTTAGAGCAAGGGGTTGTATCAATTTTAAGTTATGCTCATTTGTGACAACATAAAAACACTATATTGCTATATAATTTAGAGAGACTGTCCAGCAAAAGCAAAAAATAATAAAAAACTTTCTCAACTATCTATGCCAAATACTGCATGAACTATAGCAGTTTATCACTTCCTGTAATGTTACCTCACATGAGTAGACTTGTTATTTGGTATCCAAAATAGTTTCTAGTTTAAAGGTTTGGAAAGCTTTTAGTTTAGTGGAAAGAATTCAGGTGCTTATCTGTTACATTTACTCTGTTAGACATTTTGTATTAAATCAGCGGATGTTGGAAAAGAATCCTTTTAGTCCCAAAACAAAAGAAACAGAAATAGAAGTCAAGTCTAAATATAAGGAACATTACTGCTACTACTACTACTGTTTAATGATTTTTTTTATTATTATTATTGCATTTTAACAATATTTGTAAGCAACTGATTGTCATCATATATGCAGTTAAGTCCAAGAGTATTTTCGGATTTAATGTTTGTTCTCAATGGAGACATTTTTAATATCATGGAGTGATTACTATAAATCTAACAGAGACTCTGTGGAGAAAGTTATACATTAGAATGAAGGTGAAGAGTATGAATAATCTTGTTTTGTTTTTTACCCTAATTTAATATATTTTAAAATGTTCCAACCATAAATAGAAAGTTTATATTTGTGGGTTAATTAGTCAGGCGTAAGAGCCTAGAAATGTTTGTTCATTTTTTCTGTTTCTTTTAAATATGCACATATTTATAACAATTTGTAGTTTTTTAAAAAAAAGATCCTACTTTACAGCTACACATTACTTTGAAATTGAGGATGCTATTTTTAATAATACCATAAGCTCTAAATGTGGCTGTTTTTGCTTTTACATTTCTAACATTGTCCAAGACGTCACAATGAGCCTATCCTGCAGGAGAAGGAAATGTATAGAGCCCTCACTGAGAGGGAATGTGCAGCAACAACATGCTGCATGTTGTTATCCCTGGGAGGTGTCCTACTATCACTATATTTTCTATAGGTTCAGTGGAAACTTGGGTCATAGTGTGTCTTTTCTTGGAATCTCATAACCGTGCAGCTTTGAAACCAAAAGGTTTATAAAACCGTAGTGCAACTTGATAATGGCATTAAGAAATTACCTCAGTATGTTTACAAAATGTAAACAAAACTCCCCAGCCTGGATTTTGTCAAATATATATTTTTTACACTCAATGCATACAAATTTCTTGTTTCTTATACTTCAACAAATTTTACAAAACGTCAAGGAAAGCGTCATGGCAAAAGTTGAAGAGTTTTGCCGTCTAGCGTTGTGCACATGCGCAATATTACGCGTCTGTACGTGGTTAATTGAAAATTCTTACCCTAAAACTTACCTCCGCACCTAAAGTACATGTTATAAGAAATGTTTAAAGAGAAAATTAAACACAAAGTCCAGCAGACAGACTCTGGCTTTTCGAAGTTCCCTAAAAATTGCACTTCGCATCTCATTTGACCATGTTTTCGCTGACAAGTTCAACTAAATTAACTTGTCAGCTAATAGCTGCAGTCGTTAGCTCAGAGCTAACGACAGCTAATATAGTAAATAACCCGTATGGAACCGGTTCTGGACTCCGGTCAGAAAACACCGGTTGTAGAAACCAGAATCTCTTCGGGTGATTTACATGATTATCTTCCTCTTGCATAACTTACCATGGCTGTGCTCTGCGGGTAAAACATACATAAAATGTTTTAAGTCTAACGGAGAACTTCTTTCAAATCCCACCTCTTCATCATTACTCTGTCGTCTAGGCTTTTATCAGCCGCTGGTCCAAAGGGCAATGAGCTTTTCCAAGAAGCCTTGAGGAACTCATGACCTCCTCCTCCTTCCAACACAACCAGGACTGTTCGACCTCCGGAGCGGAGCCGCGGTCCTCCCCTTCAACCCGCAAACATGCTGCACAGCAGCAGCAGCAGCATCAGGGGCAAAGGAGGACTGGCTTTACTCACAGTGAACAGCTCTACGCCAACAAACATGTTACTCGATTGTTCAGGTGAAAGAAATTTTAATCCCTTGAATTGCCCCTGACAGAAACAGTCACAGAAAAATAGTCACTTGGGTACTGAAAATGATTTTATTTACAAGAAGAAGAAAAAAAAACTGATTATCAAATGGCAGTCCTGATTTATACACAAGATCCTAAATCAATCACGGTGTTAAAGGTGCAGGATTATGTTAAATCGACTTCTTTTAGGAGCTTAACATCGTGTTATAATATGATCCCCTCATGGAAAGCATACCTGGAGTGTTGCTTTGATTCTTTCATGCATGTTGCACCAACTTCGAGGATGGAGCTCTTCCTCTGAGCTTCGGCCTCATAGAGCAGCTCTCCCACCTCCTTCAGACTAGCCAGCAGCAATTAGCAAACACCTGGTGAAACTCTGCTGAGCTCATCATACAAGCTACTTCTTAGTGCAACGCTGGAAAGATTTTAAGGGATTAATACAGGAGCAGTTGTGAAGACTTCCTAAGAAGGAGTGTCAGAAAGTGCAGGAGTTTTTAAAGAGACACAGGCCCAATTTGAAAGGCTTTAAATAATATCGAATTTATTTTAAGTCATATTTGATACATACAGCATTTTTGTAACGACTAAAGGTGAGATAGTCACTTGATTGTGGTACAAAATTGCTCTACTTGCCTGGAAAATAAATAATACTGAACCTATAACGATTTATGAAACTCTGAGTCTATTCTTCTCAACTATATGCGAGTCATTTAGATCCTCACAATGTGATAACTGGGTAAAAACAAGATTGCTTCTTTGTATCATATTAATAGCAGAAAAATCCAAAACTAAAATCTAAAGAATGATCTTGTAGCTTATTTAAAACAGCTTGCCAAACAGGTCGCAACTTACCAACTGAACTGCAGCAATTCCTTAACAAGCGTGATGAGTGGGGCTCCTTTAGTCTCCACAAGTCAGTCCTGACCTTTCAGAACCAGAAATATTTCTAAACACCCTACTACTTTCTTTTGCAAGTAGTAGGTTTGTTTCAGCCCACTGGTAATCAGTGTGCAGCAACAAGTAGGTGAGGGGTAATGTAGGCTTATCGAATGCTGCACAGTGCCAGTCAGGCACTTTATTAGGCTTCAATAATCCCAACCTACAAGAACGTTTTTTAAACCTTAAATACCCAAACCCGTTTGTTTACATGCATGTTACACATCTTTTCTTTTTTCTTAATAAATCCAGAAAATAAAAAATTGTTCAAATCTCATATGAAATTTTACTGAAGACATTGTTACCAGCACGTCCATGTGGACCAGTTGGTTTATAAAATATAACAGATTCTGCTCCTTGATCCAACCAAAGTAACTCAAAGCGGCCTCTGCTGAGAGATGTTTATTTGGGGACCAGATCCACATTTTCCTTGCACCAGACTACAAACATAGTGTTCATGTCTTAATTGTACGTCTTTCCAGAGTTCGTCATCCATTTTCTGATGGCTACTAAGCATAAGCACGAAACTTCACAATGACTTTATGGCAGATATTTCTGCTGTGACTGGTCTTTAGAAAACAGAACCTGCAGACACTATTGTCTAAGAGGAAGGACAAAGGGAAGAAGGAATAAAAGTGAGACTAAAGGAAAATACATGTATTTAAATCTGAAAAATACTAAAAACAAATGCCATAATTTTCCAGACTGCACAGAACCCTGCAAGTACATTCTGGAAAATTACTTAAATTTATCAGTTGTCAACGTCGGTACAAAACATTCCTTCTGCTGCGTGAGTTGATGTATGGTAGATATAAAGCACTGACTGGTTATCAGCTCCTTTTCGCATTTGACAAACTCACTACTTCACAAACTCTGCTGGAAATTGGCAGATGTGGCAGAAAAAAGGACAGGGATATAAATGAACAGCCTCCCCTCGCTCTTACAAAACCCATTGAACATAAAGCTTCAGGATGACCAAGAGCTCCTTCACAAAACATCTGGAAGTCACTGAAGTCCTACAGCAAGACATCGACTTTAGTTCTATTATCTGACATGTCTATGGGACATGGATCAACAGGATCTGTTTGCTCAGGTAATAAAACACATCAAGTGTTCATCATCTTCAGGTCTCCATTGCATCTGCAGTTGTGTCATTCTCTTTGAACTTGTCTTTTTTTGGGTAATGGTCACTAAACTCGTCTAGCAGTGAAAGGTCAAGTTCAGGTAAGGGGACCCTCCAGTACTGAAAAGAGTTATAAGTGCCATCTTCATCAGCTGTCTGAAAGAAAAAGAAAAGGCAAGTGAGCATCTAGAAAAACCTTGAGAGTACTAAAAGCAAAGATGCAAGAAAACTTGAACAGAGGAATCTTGAAAATTATCAAAGTTAATTTCTCTTGCTAATTTAATTCAGAAGTGAAACTTGCACAGATTAATCACAAAGAGTGATGAATTTCAAATGTTTATTCAGGTAAATTTGCTGATAGGGTTACAGTAAAAATTAATGATTTAATGTCATTTATCAGGACATGACCACAGTACAAAAGACCAACGTTACATTACATGCACTTAGTGCTTGTTTTGGGCCTCCTTTTGAATGATTTACTTACTGCATCAATGCAGACTGGAATGGATGCAATCAGGTGGTGTCAATGTTCTATTAATACACGTAAATACAGCGCTGGTATGTAAACAGACATACTCATTGATAACAGATTTTAGCAATGAGTATTACAGTCTGCTAGAAAACTGCTGTCAGTTTTCCCCATTATTGTGTAAACCACAAAATAATATTTCTGTATTAAAAAAAACATCTATTGGTCTTTTACTGTAATTGTATTTCATTTATATTGAGAAACGGAGTGTTGGGTTTTATCAAAATCAAGAGAAAATACTTTAAATGTATCTGGGTATAATGAATTTTGTACGATATCCGAGTTTAGCTTTTTAACGACATTTTTTTTTATGTTATGCTAATTTACAGAGATGCAGCCGTCATGAAAATATAACATCACATTCAAATCCAAGTCATGCTGGACGAGCAGCATTAAAATGTGAGCAAATGGCGACATCTAGTGACAGTTTATTCTCATTACATAAACATTTGCTTTCAAGAGAGTAACGTCTATCGGCTAAATATTGCCAAATCAAACCATGTTGGCCTACTTTATCTGTTGCATTAACAGTGTCTGAACCCACGCTGTCCTCTCGCGGTCGCTTATTTCTTGAAAGTGCGCAGGACCTGCGGCCGCCCGGGAAACTTTCAGAAGATGGAGTCTTCAAAACATCCTTTGCATGCTTTCCGGAGTCCGGGGGTGAAATCGCTGGGCCAGAATATCCTTCTTCGTTGTCGAAATAAAGAGGCCTTTTTCTGCAGCGACTCCCCAGTATGGCCAGTAGAGATGGGGAACTCAAATCTCCCACAGAGGCCATGCTCTCCAGCTGCATGTCAACGCTGTAAATCGGAGGGAAGTATCTTCTCTTACTGGGAGAGTCGAGTAGCACAGTTTCTTCAGCGCGTCTCTTGGCCATCAAAAGTCAGATCTGTGAGAGAATCAGCGATAACAAGTAGCGGAGTAAAATCTCCTTTCCTTTAAGCTTCACACAAATACGTGCAGTACAAGTGCAGAAAAAAGAAAATACCGGTAGTGACATACAGCAGCCACTGTCAAAAGGACCAATCATGGAAGAGCTCTGCTGGTTAAAGCCCGCCCACCGCCTTTCCTCTTCCTTTGGTGAGCACGAAACTGCTCCGCGTGCTTTTGACGAAGTTGAAATAAAGGCAAAATAATGATAAAAGTTGTATTTTTTTCTAAACGTTTGGCTTTATTTCAAAGAAAAATGATGGTGACAGCTACACAGCTTAAACACTGAACGGTGGCCGATGTAAATACAGCTGATATAAGTAAAAATAAATAAATTACAAAATGTGTAATTCAGTTGCAGAGGCACACGTGAATCCTTACAAACTGTGGCAAGGGAAGGCAGTGAAGTAAAATAAGTTAAGAGTGAGACCTAATGGCCAAACAAAGTGAACGCCTTCTGGTTCGGAGTTCACAAAAAAACCAATAAAAACAAACATACTATTTGAGTCTGATTACTCTTATAACTTCATGATCAAAAAATGCTGTGATGACCCATTTTTATTAAAGCTGATATTGCAGTCCCACGAAGTTTGATACCACTGGGCAGTTATCAGTATCAAGGTTTTAAAAAGCTGGTTTCAAAAACTGCTAAATTTGTCAGTCACTTTACCGTTTATCTCTCTCTCCCTCCCACTGCAGGTCAGCTGGCTGAAAGAAGGCCACTAGACTTCTCCAACTGTTACAAGACATAAGCATTTAGCTATTTAAAATAAATTAGACAGTGAGCTGCGTTTTTGTTTTGAGGTTTTGGGTCATTACTATTATTGTAAAAACAAGGTTTCTTTCACTCAAGCTATCATTCTATTAAGGTCTCATGGCCCATGCCTGCTTAGCACAATCCAAATGTTCAGCTGTATTCAGATGTGCGAGTTCACCAAAGTACCTTAATGTTGAAAGCACCTTTAAAGAGAGGCAATTTAAAAAGGCGTATTCAGGGAGAAAATGAAAATATGTCCACATTGCTTTTGTCTTGGTGGTTGAGCTTCTGTAGGAATTTTATGTCACGTTTGCCTGTTGCTGCCCTCTCGCCTGGACGACTTAGCAGCCGGTGGAGAATTTTGTTGTAAATCTTCTTCTTCTTGACCGTTAAAATGCAGTGTAGGTTTTCGAGCAACAAAGAAGACACAGTCGTAAACGTATCTCAGCATAGAGCACTCGTTCTCAGTGTAGGTAGTCTGCATCGACTCCTTCTCCACCTGTGGCAGAAATAAAACTGCTTTTCTACCACAATGATTGTTTTCAAGGCACACAGAATGCAAAAACATTTATATAATGCAAATTTACCTCAAAGATGAAGCCATATTTTAACATTGCTGTCCTGATGTCTTCATAGCTAAGTTCAATAGAGAGTTCGTTGGCTATATTTTCAAAGTGATAAAGCAGCGGACCTTAAAAACATAAGAACATGACAGAGTCTTAAGTTAAAAGGGTCTTAAAAGCTTTAACACAGAAACCAAAAACACAGAGATGTGACAGAACACTAGCATAGGCTCCAGAAGTTGGTCGACTGTTTCTGAACAACCTTATTGTTTTACAACAACACACTTGATATGTTTCTGTTGCAAACTATAGTCCTCTTTAGTCGATCCTGAAAATCTCCCAAGCAAGTTTCAAGAGGTTTATTGTCATGTACAGAATAAAGACAGTGGCTCAGAGATAACAATGAATTTCTTACTTGGCTGTTTGTTTTTGTTTGTTCTTTTGCTATTCGACAGCAATAAAAACTCTAACATAAATCCCGAAAAGACTAAAGTAATAGTGGTTACAAATACTAAGAATAAAATACTAAAAGGGAAGAAACTGAATGTAATGTTCCATCTAAAGAACATTATGTATGTGTATTATGTATCAGTGTTTCAGATCATTTTTCCACAAATGATCTGAAACACCGATAAGATCATGTGTAAAATAAATAGTTGCTCATTCAAGTTTTGTCAGAAATGTGCTTATTAAATATAAAATCTAGTGTTTTTGAATGTCTCTAGTGCAGCTAAGTTATATTTTAACAAGGCCGACTCACCGAGATTGATCCATACGCCTCCAGGCTTAAGAATCTTCCAGATTGTGTCCACATATTCCAAGACATTATTAGCGGTGTCAATAAAGAAGCAGGTTGACACACAGTCCCAGCACTCTGAGAGGAACACATGATGTCACAAGGTAATGTCCAGTACCACTTAGGCACATATTTACTTATCTTTTACTAAAAAATAATTAAAAAAAAACCTTTTAACTGAGTCATCTTAACTATATCTTGCATTGGAATAAGGTTCTAACCAACCAAATTGATTTTAACATTTGACAACAAATCTGACGGAGTCCACGTCAGCTTTAGCATACCCAATTCACTGTAAACCTCCACAAAGTCCCCCGCTACCATGGAGAAGTCGGTGTTTAGCGGCAGACTCTGGGGGTTAACGTCGGGGAATCTGATTGGCCGTGTTTGGTCGGAAGACTTCTTGTTGTTGCTGAACTGGTGGATCCAGGGATACAAGGTCAGAGCATTCTCTTCCTCACATCTGAGCAAAGACGTTCAAACTCGTCAGTAAAACGAGGATATAGCAATGATCTGCATTTCACTAAGTTAAATGCAAAACTTTTTTTTTAGAACTTTTAAAAGGTCAAAATTATTTAAATTTAAGAGTTATCTGAGCAAGAAAAAAAAAGGAGTTACGATAACGTTGCTTACTTAACTTTTATTTAAATGAACTTAAGTGGGTGAATTCGATGTGTTACCTGTTGAGAACAAAGTTTGAGGAGAAAAGCATAAAGAAGCTCCATTCGTTGCCCTGGCATGAGTATCCTAGCCGAGCAATCTCCCAGGCAAGTCGACCAAGCCCAGCACCGGGAATCAGCACGCTCACCTTAGACACATCACTGATATAATAAAATGCACACATCACATAGAAAACACTGACATGTTTGTTCAAAATATGGTCTGTTAAAACCATCTTACAGTAGAGTTCATTTGCTGAAATCACATGCATGTAGATGTGAAAGTGAGCAGATAAAATTCCTACTATTGGTCACTTGGGAAGAGCCTCTGGATCTCTTGAATGATTGGTTTGTAGCAAGAGTCCCTCTCAGCCTGGCCTGCTTCACTCCAGTCTCTGACAAACTGCTTTATGGTGGACTTCAGTTTGTCCATGTCAAATGTAGTGGATGGCCGTGCCTTCCTCGGATCCTCCTGACAAAATACAGGCGAAAGGACAGTACCAAATTTTAAGAGAAGAGCATGTCGGATATACGGCGAGTTTGATAGGGACGATTAGCAGTGTTTGTGCAAACACTTAACCTTCTCGAGTGAGGCTGAAGCATCTTTTTGTTTTTAACTCTGTCCTAACAAATTTCCATCCAGTTGTGTTAAAAGTCTCCATTCACAGTATTAAAAAAAAACACTTCAAATTCAAACGAAAAATGCTGCAACTACAGGAAATATAAACAAAAGGACAAATGCTGCAAATAGCAAAAACAATAAGTGTAAAACACTGAAAATTTGCTCAACAAACCATAAGTGCTCCAGACCACCAAACCCTATGTTACCAGACCCTCAATAAAGAGTCACGATTTAACAAGATGTCCAGAAGAAAATTGGAGAAAGAAAGGTGTCTTTTTGAAACATGCCATTTTACTATTATAAAACAGCAGCACAATATCACTTACTCCAGATGCACCTTGGGAGTCTGGAGCACTTCTGTTTTTTGGACGGAGTTTGAAGCATTTCATAATTGCTGCTGTTTTTGCTGTTTTGGTCAAGTTATCAAAGACAAAATTGTTAATCATTAATTAATTTAAACATTAACAATGTAAATAAACTATGTAAAAGTTATCTAGAATATAAACTTGTGTTCCCTTCATACACTTCCAAAACCTAATAACAAAACAAGTCACAAGTGTGTGTGTCTTTTGTTGACACACACACACACACACAATTACAAGTGTTGTACACTTCTTACAATGCGAAATCTACCCGACATGTAAGCTACAAAAAATGTATGTATAATAAAATCTTTTGGCTGTTTATGGAGCGCTCATCAGTGAATCTGTTCTATGCTTTTCTCTAAATTCGCCCACCCCACTTTTTAATGCTGGGCAAGGTGTCACTCCGAGTTCCGCTGAAACATTGCAAACCCTACATTTGGGACTTACCCTATCCCCATACTCCACGTTCTCAAACATGTGAAGGCTATTGTGAACCACGGCGTCCAGAATCTCTTGGTTGTGTTCGGCGCACTGCCTGATCCGGGCCAGGTTGGATAAAACACCTGGCAGCACCCTTTGGTGCCTTTGTGACAGACTCCGAAACTGACGCTCAGCCCGCTTGACCTGCTCATGGACGTGGAACCTGGTGCGAGGAAACCAAAAACACGACAAAAATCTCCATAAACTAAACTGAAGCAATATGTTGTAGAAAGGCTGCTGTGTGGTTCCTCTGTCGTTCTCTTGTTAGCAAAACATTAACATTATTATGTATCAACACAAATGGCAGCTTCCTGTCTCGCCTTTTACATTGTGAAATATATCTATTGTACCTGTAAGACCTAAAAGCATCTATTATTCTCCAGAAATGTTGCCTTTCCAGCTTGGCCTCCTCCTCTGCGCTGTATTTTTTTCTTTCTTTCTGATAATATGCTCCACTGTTCGGGTCCGCTGCCCGTTGTTCCGCCATGTTTGAAACAGTTCGGTGGCCATCCAATCACTGCGCGACTATTTTCTACTTCGTGTGATTCTGTAAATCAACGTCTACATGGCATACTGCTGCCACCTACAGTCAGATACCGGAACTGCAGCTGCGAACTGAATTTAATACGCTTTGCAACGACATTCATTCAACATTTTGTCATGTTACAACCAAAAACTTCAACGTATTACACCGGGAACTATGGGACAGGCCAACACACGATACAATATAACTATATCGTTAAAGAATGATAAGCAGTTTTCTTTTTTTCTTATGAGTATATAGAGACATACAGTATATCATAATAAAACCCAAAGCAACCAAATTGTCATAAGACACCTCACTGGTAAAATAAGTTCACTGCAATATAAATTGGCAAATTGTTGTCAAGTAGTTTCTGGGTTACATCATAAAACTATCCAAATATCTCAAAGAGCACTGTTTATTCCATCACATTAAAATGGAAAGAATATCAAACAAGTTGGAATTTACCAATAAATGGCTTTCCACATAACGTGACAGTAATGAGAAGATCAGCAATATTTTTCCTGTACATTACATCCTTTTACTTTTTATGAACATGACCTCACTATGTAAACTTTTTAAGAAAGCCAACTGATGAAATCTTAGGGAGTACACACATTTGAAAGATTTAGGAAAGCAATGGCAAGGAGTCTTGCATGGGAAATTGAAACTTGATTGGATGTTAGGTCCTTCAAAATACTCTATAACTAATTTTAACATTTATGAGCATTGTTTGAAAAATGTTTTGCTGTGCAAAACCAGATAAACATACACTTTTGTGACTTTTTTTTATTGAAAGCAGTAAATTAGATTTCCTGGTGATTGTTATTTACATTCGCAGAATTCAATCAGATATTGTTTAACGTTGTCTTGCATTGCTTTTTTATTTATTAATGAACTTCAAATACAAATGAGAGTCGTATTACATATAACTTGTGAATGCAATGAGAACAAGACACCAAAGAAAGTCTTTTCTTTGTATTCAGTACTGAGAAAACTGTGCTTAAACAAAAGGTCTTCTCTCAGATGTTTGGGTTGACAATCTTGCCCATAAAAAGCATGTTTTCTGCAGTCCGATCAGTGATGATCACCATGAAAGGACGATTGAACTTCAGCTCTGGGACGTAGTGGAAAGACAGAGGTATAAGGCCTATACCAGTCGCTGCTGCAGCTGTGGCTCCGCCCTCGTCTACGTCCAGCGTGGCTTGGTGCACAACCTTTACAGGACAATCAAAGCAGAGTGGGTCAAATGTCAAGCAAGGAAATGTTTTCATATGCACCACTCCCTTACCTCAGACACAGCTAGTTTCTGTCCCTCTGCAATGCCGCCGAGGTCTGCACGATCCCCAAACATGTCTGCCATTCCCATTTCAGTCAGCACATCATTCAGCTTATAGGAGGTCTTGATGGAGAACTTTGGAACATAGATGTTGTACGTCCTGAAAGAAGTACAGTTTTAAAGGACTCATCTGCCAAGAGTTGACAGAAATTGAAGTGAAACCTGATGTAGCATCTCTTTACTCTGTCTTTATCCACTTCAACCATTTGGTGACACGCGCAGGGCTGATATTGTTCTCCAGTATTGTCATATTTTCCGGTAACAGCAGCAACATGGAGTAGGAGTTGTTGAAAGGCAGGTGGAGAACCGATGTGTTGATAGCCTGGTCATGATAAGTATTAACATCTTTTTCCATTTCCATCATCTGAACCTGAACCTGGAAAATAAAAGATTGAGAGTTTCTTAGTTGTAAATTGAATTCAAGATCTGCTCTGCATGCTTGATTGTATGACTTTGAACCTCAGTGTTTTCTCCCACTCTGAACACATCCTGCCTGGTATCTCGAGGATCAAAGGGAGTTTCCCATTTTCCTGTTTGAGCAGAAAGCAGATATATTACAACTCCACCAACTAAAATTCTCCACAATGAAAGAGAAAGAAGAGAACTTTTACCCTTGTAGTAGATGTAGCTGAGAAGATACATGACTGTGCCTGGATCCAGGCTTTCTACCAGCTTGTTTATCTTTCCATTAGTCTTATCTGAGACATACTGATTGATGGCATCAGCGCTCTCTGTAGTTTTGGTGAAGTCAACACTGAAACCCTCAGCTGAAAAGGACTGCTTCAGGGCATCTAGGAACTCAGGCTTTGGCTTAAGGATGCTGCCCACAAACACAGCGGTGCCTTGGCTAATGTCTTGAGAGGTGTTTGCAAAGAACATACGAAAGGCCTGGTCTACATCTGTCTGAGCCAACTGGGAGCTGCTGAAGCCCAGACCACGAAACAGCTGCTGATGGGTCTCACCTCGTGCCCCCACAGACAAAGCAGCTAAGGCAGTAGAGACACTAAATGGGGAGAAGAAGATGTTTTTGCCTTGGGAGGCAGCATGCCCTGCTAACTTCCTGTAGAGACGGAAGGCAAACTCTTTGTTTGCTGAGGTCACCAGTGAGATTTTGTTATTGCCATCGTCTGCAGCGGTGTCTTGGGCTTTCTCACCATGCCCTATGTGATGATGGCTTCTTCCTACGTAAACCAATGCTGATAAGATCCAAAGGACAAAGGGTGCAGACAACATGGTGAACTGAAACAAAGGGTCAAAAGTGATGTTTATTTTTGGATTACACAATATTTGCTATTGCACATAAACAAAGTGAAATCTCTACACCTACTCATTTAGTTCTACTGGTTGGAGTTTCATGATTTATTAAACTTATCTGCAATATTCCATACAGATGGTTTCCTTGACTAAAGTGATTTTAAAGTTTTGTATGTCAGATCTGGTTAAAAGCCAATATTTTAATATATTAACTCTAACACATTCAAGACAATGACGAATACTACACAAATGTAGCCGTTTCCTGCAATTTCTTTGCAAATCTGGATTTTAAAAGGAATAGCACATTACAAAAAAAGCCTCTAATGTTCTGGACAAATATACCTTTTAAGATAAGCTTTTCTGTAAAAAACTGAAGCACTTACCCTTTACTGACTGTTCAGTTTGTCCAACCTACTAAAGGCTGGCTGAAGACAGAGCCTGTTTATATCAATGATCGGGTGAACTTTGATATTATTTATTCTGTCCAGACTTATTTGTTCTACAGGAACTGTAGCAGTGAGTCGGTCACTGACCAATCATGGCTTCAGGTTTTACAAAGCCTAAAGGAAAAAAATTATAAAAAATAAAAACTGCAGCTGTCAACTGGAAAACTGAGTATATTTGTAGTTAACACAGTTTACTGTCATTTCTTGCACTTTGAATAGAACAGGCTCATTGCTTTACAAAAAAATATGCACCAAGCTTAAGACCCCAGTTATTAGCAGGCTGCCAGGGCGCTGCCAGGAATCTCGGACCCCCTGACAAAAAATTTAATTACCCCCTATGCACCTGCTGTTACAATTTTTTGAGTCTATCTGACCCATCAAAAGCATCACAATTTCAAAGGCTTGCAACAGCCTTGCTTTCTTTAGTCCAATACTGATAACTTGCCCAATGTGAGATTTCATATTTTAGTATTTTAGAACAGTCTGCCTTTATTTTGTTGCAGTTATAACACTCATCTAGTAAATGCTGAAAAGCAGTGACATTGTATGAACTTCAGGAAAAGCACTGGTCCACGCTTTAGATGAAGCTTCTTGATACTTCATTTGCTGTTCTGTGACATTAAGTGAACAGTACATGTAAAACAGGCAGAGTGATTATGACAATACCTCACTGTGGAGAAGCTTTAAATTATACATGTTTGTGATGCCAATACATCAAATCTGAATATAATGTAATTATGAGCACCTGTTTTTAATGACAATGGCTAAATTCAACAGGACTCTGGAAAGAGTGTTGTGAATGCCCTTGTGTTACTAAGGACAACATTTTGTTTTCACACAGTGCTGGAAAAGTTGCATGTTTTCTCTTTTGAGAGGATTCCAGCTGTTGCTTTAGAAAATACCTTATCCTATCACACCACACAAATGAAGCAGTCAAGGGTGGCCAAGATCAGCAAGTAATACAAGTCATGAACATTTTTCTGTACATTTAGGATATATAGTAGATGGTCTGAGAGATTATCTTGTCTTCCAATATGACCAACATACTTAGTCTGATTGTTTTCATGTCATCTTATGAGCATAGGTTAAGTTTTATTTTGAACACATTTCAACTTTTCCCAAAGTTTTGCTGAAAACAGAATTTAGAAGCAAACTTGCACACACGTTTGAGTGCACCAAGACCCTCCCCCTGGCTCTGATTGGTTGACTGGGAGCAGTTTATAATATTTTTGGGACCCTTTAAAACCACAGAATTTTAGATTTAAACCTAGTCTGAATTTTTTTAAATGATGGATTTCCAAAAGTAGTGTCAGTTTTATGCTTTGAAACCCAGTTGCAAATCTTTTAAAGGAAAATAAAATCACCACTTCAAAGCAAGCAGTGCTTTGTACTGCTTGCTTTGAAGTTCATTTTAAGTCCCTGCCCCTCACCCCTCACACAAATCAACCCCACAGCCCCCACACCTTCATTTGGAGCTCAAAATGTTCCATACAGCCACAGGACACACTAGAAAAACGACCTCTTTTTATTCATAATGTAAAAACAATCTTAAATGTTTGGATTTACAATCTTGCCCATAAAAATTATGTTTTCTGCAGAGACCTCAGTGATCATCACTATAAAAGGACGATTAAACTTCAATTCCGGGGCTGTGTGAGAGAAAAAAGAGATGCCAACACCAGTAGCAGCTGCAGCCCCAGTCTCATCAACATCCAGTGTTGCTTGATGTACAACCTAATAGCACAAAAAAAGAGTCAGAAACAGTTGACAGGGAAGAATGTTTTCTTCTGTTTCCATTGCTTACCTCAGACACAACCAGTTTCTGTCCATCTGCAATGCCACTGAGGTTTGCATGATCCCCAAACATGTCTGCCATTCCCATTTCAGCCAGCACATCATTCAGCTTGTAGGAGGTCTTCATGTAGAACATTGGAACAGAGATCTTGTACTTACTAAGTTTAAAAAAAAAGGGGGGGCAATTAACCACAGAGCTGAGTGCACAAATAAATAGGTGCCACAATAAAGCTTCTTCCAACCTTTGTTTCATCCGCTGCAACCACCTGGTGATATGTGCAGGACTGATCTTGTTCTCCAGTGTCGCCATGGTATCAGGTAACAGCAGCAGCATGGAGTAAGAGTTGTTGAAGGGCAGATGGAGGACTGATGTAGCAATGGCCTCATCATAAAAAGTCTCCACATCAGCTTCCATCCTCATCATCGGGACTGGAACCTGAAAGATGTTTAGTTGGTCAACTGGATGCTGAAGAAAATTGCATCTTTCAGCTGCTTTGTGTGCTAGACATTAAACCTCAATGGTTTCAGTCACTCTGAACAAATCTAGCGTAGTCAGCTTTGGATCAAATGGAGTCGCCCAGATTCCTGTTTGAACAGACATGGTTACATGCAGGCTAAGGAACAAGAGTCAAAAATGAAGACCCTGAATCTGCTACAAGACATTTATTTACCTTTGAAGTAGATGTAGCTCAGGAGATAAAGGACTGTGCTTGGATCCAGGTTTTTTAATTGAGTTATTTTTCCACTGGTCATTCCAGATACATACCGATTGATGGTATTGGTGCTCTCTATAGGGTTAGTGAAGTCAATCTTGAAGCCCTCAGTAAAATAGCACTGCTTCAGGACATGCAGGAAGTCAGGCTTTGGTGTGAACAGGTTGTCAACAAACACAGCGGTGCCTTGGCTGATCTTAAATGCCATACTTCCAATGATTTTCAGAAATGAAGCATTTACATCCGTCTGAGATAGCTGGGAGCTGTTGAAGCCCAGAGTATGAAACAGCTGCTGACGTGTTGCTCCTCGAGCCCCCACAGACAGAGCAGCTAAGGCAGCAGAGACACTAATTGGGGAGAAGAAAATGTGTTGGCCTTTAGCGGAAGCATGAGCTACCAACTTCCTGTAGAGACTGAAGGCAAACTCTTTGTTTGCTGAGGACACCAATAAGAGTTTGTCGTCACTGATGTCTGCAGAGAGGTCTGTGGCTTGTTTAGCTTGCGCTATGGGTTGATGGCCTCTTGCTGTACAGATCACTGTCAAGAAGGTCCAGAGAACCACAATTGTAGACACCATTGTGATCTGAAACACAGGGTCAAAACTGCATTCATTTGAGTTTGCATGATATTTGCCAGCAAAACATGAGGCCAAGTTTCCATTTTGTTTCTTCACCTACGGGAGACTTCACTGTCCTCCGCTTGTCTAATCATAGACATCTGATTTAAAGATGCTGGGTTCTTTTAAGTCACAACTGCATAGATTTTTCAAACAGGTCAAGTTAAATGGAAAAAAAAATAAGCTAAGATTAACTTTCAAGCAGGTTCTTCTCTAAATTGTTTTCACAGAATACTCTCATCACAACTGCTCATTTTATGGACAGAGGACAGCACACACACTGTTTAGGAGGAATGAAGTTTCTTACATGCTCTGCACCAATCAATACTCATTATGGGAAACTGAGCTTGTAAAGAAGTGACACAAAATCTAAGACACAGGTCATTTTTTTAAACTCACAATTCAGATTTTTTCTTTATGAAATATACAGCCTGAAAGTTTTACACAGCATTCTTCTTTTTTCATACCACACAATTATTAAACCAATACTTACAAGGTTTAGCTCTGAATAAAAGATATATAGACAATTGTTTCTGAAAGTCCAGCTGACTTGTTGCCCTGCAGAAAGTTGGGCTGCAGTCTCTTTTCTGAGCATGCTCATTAGCTATAGAGCATGTGGAAAAATCTCTCTTTATTGAATGCAGCCCTCATTGCTCAAAGCTGATGAACATTTAATAATCAACCACTTTTCTCTGTTTTACTGATACTCTATTTTGAAGTCAGTAAGAGAGAGGCACCTTCACTAAAATTTATCTAGTTTTGCCAGAAATTGCTTAGTTTTGTTACTTTACACCTGAGATACAAAACTCCAGTCCTCAAGGGCTACCAACGCCTGAATATATTTAATGGCTTGTGACAGACCTTTGCAAAGACTGCCAATGGGAAAATTCAAGCATTAAGTTAGGTTTGTTGGAACACATATATCTAAAAGTTGCAGGATAAGAGGAAGATTCTTTCTCCATAACTCCAAAGCTAGGAAATGAACTGGTTTGTGATAGTTCAGCTTGTTTTTCATATGTTTGTCCTTTCTTTATTTTCATAGTTTTATGATGTCAGAAGAGCTTCCTGCTTAGTATGATGAATTGGCAGAGGAAGTCTCAGTTATATTTGAATAACAACTTGGTTGTCTTTTAATGATACTAAAAAGCTGAGGTATATTTGCTGGGCCCCATCCTACAAATCATATTCAACATTTGAGATATTTTTTTAGGCCCCTTACTCAATAGCAACTTGTCACGAAAGAGAAGAGATAGATACTCAAACAGCTCAAGACCAGGAACCAAATCCAAGACAACCGCTACAAGAACCACAGCCTCTGTACATTATGTGCCAGCTCTACTAATGAGCCACCCAGTGCCTTAAGAGATCAGACCCAATCTGAATGTGTAAAACCAGTGTTGGTGGAGTAGATGACCAATCACAACAAAGCAGGGAGAGATTTTGCTGTGAAAATAAAATAAATGGTTAGCCTCACAAGCACAACATCATATCAGGATGTATCTCACATCCCCTCCATGTGGCACCCACTTATTGTGGTGGAGGGGTTGAGTCTCTGATCAGGAGCCATGTTGTGAAGGGCTTCGTGGCCCTGGTAGAGTCACCCATGACAAACTGGTCCTATGTGCATGGACAGAGCAGCCTAAAGACCCCTTACAAGTTATATCCATGGTCACTGGGGCCCCACTCCAGAGCCAAGCCTGGAGGTGAGGCACTGTGGTGCCTCTTCCCATGGGCTCACTAGTGGTAGATGAGAGGGTATGCGTGCAATGTGGGAAAGGCAGTGTCTGAAAGCAGGGGCTTCTGAGCTGATCTTCAGCTACAGAAACATCACTTCTTGTGGGGGAAGGAATCAGAACTGGCCTGTCAGGGTTAAACTGGTGTTGGAGTTCATTCATTTTTGTCTCTGTGCTCCACCAGGTCCGTTAACCAGTTTCAGGACCCGACCAGAACCCGAGTGTAAATTACCTTGAGAAATTAGATTTGGTTATATATGTATATATTAAAGCAGGCTTCAATGCTGAAAAATGATCAAATGTTACAAGCCATACAAATGGAACAGATACAGAGTTACATTCGCCATCCAGCACTGGGGCCACAATTAGCTCACCTTATGGCAGCGTTTCCCAACCCTGGTCCTCAAGCCACACTGCCCTGCATGTTTTAGGTATGTTCTTGCTTCAGTCCAGCTGATTTCAATTGATGACTGATTAACAGGCACATTAAAGCAAGGAAACCTCTAAAACATGTAGGACAGTGTGCCTTGAGGACCAGGGTTGGGAAACACTGCCTTATGGATGTAACCAAGTGAGGCGAAGATCGTAGTGAGAGTTTAGCTTTTTATTCTCTGCAATCTGTACCCTCCAAGGTTGTTTAATCAGTTTCAGTCTGTTTATGTATGCCTGGCATCGGTCACATGTTTGTGTACTCTGTGGCGTGTCAGCAAATTAAAAAGGAGGTTAAAAGACAGAAGAAAAGATAGAATCTATGTCACTGGGCTTGGCACATGGCTCTGAATCCAGTTAAGTTTAAAGAAGCCAATAAAAATCTTTAGTTTGTCTTTTGTAAAAATTTCATTAGTACATGCTTTGAAATGTGTTTTATTTGCAGAACAAAGTGTTCCATTCATAAAGACGGCAGAAAGACTTCACTTTGAAATTTTAGTTAGAACATCAGATGTTTGGGTTTACAATTCTACCCATAAACGTTTTCTGCAGAGCGCTCAGCAGCTTGTACTGTAGGAGTGTTGCTCTTGAGGACTGGAACTGGACTGCCCTGCAAAAATGGATTTTTGGAGATCATAGACCTCCAGGGGTTTTCACAAAGGGATTAGTCTCATTTCTGGATTCTTTTATATGTGGGGGAAAAGTATGATTTTTGACCAGAAGACAGAAAGCTGGATTTAAAAAGCAAAACATCTAAGGTATCACAATAAAACAATTTTGCCAATGCTCATTTGTCAAATTTTCTTTGCTGCATAAGTCCAAACCAAGATAAATGATTTGTGATGGAAAATAGAGATGGAAGCTCGCCGTGAACAAAAAGCAAATTTGTACCATTGTTCTTATCAGTATTGCAATCACATTATTACAGTATGTATCTTGTATTTTGTCACTAAACCTTTTTGCATCCAACACTGCAAGTGTAACATTTAGGAGGACAACAGAAAAAGTTTCAATTTGCTTCAAATTCTATCTGCGAAGATTTAAGTAATTCCGTCCAGCAGGTGGCACTATTGTCAATAACTTCATTTTATATATATATATATATAAAGTGTTATATCTCGACTATTTAAAAGAAAATTTGAGTACAAAAATAAATGTCCTGACAAGACATAATTTGGAGAGCATCATGTGCTAATACATCCTTAATTATATGTAAAAAAACTTAACCAGCTCAAGAACAAGTTAAGTTTCCAACATGACTAAGTAACACTTGTATCATTTCATAAAAGTTTAAGGTACTATAGTATGGAGGCTTGTCGTGAAGTGGTTGAATGGTTGTGATACAGAAATGGTCTCTGAAAACAACATTTTGTGCTCTCTGTAGATAAATATGTGAAGACTCTAGCATACACAATCCCCACAGTAAAAATACAATGCACTTAATATAAAACCTGGTCTGGACATTAATACTGTGAGGATTAAGAATAGATGTTTTGTTCATGGACAGCTAAAAAAAACTAAATATACAGCCAATGAAAAGTGGCTTCATTTTTGATTAAACTTTCTTTCCTGAAAATATTTAAATATTGTGCAATTATTTCAACCAGCAAATAGTTAATGTACGCAAGTCATTTTGTAACACACAAGTTTAGAGGGTGGGGCACAGGGAGCTTTTTTTTCTTTTTTACAATTCACTTTTTCATTTCAGATTTATGAAGATAGTTTCAATGAACTTCCAATGAACGTATGAAAGGCCCGGTTTATATCTGCCTGATTCACCTGGGAGCTGTTGAAGCTCAGACCATTGAAAAGCTGCTGGTAGGTATTGCCCCTCGCTCCCACAGACAGAGCAGCCAAGGCAGCAGAGACACTAACTGGGGAAAAAAGGATGTTTTTGCCCTCAGCAGCAGCAAGATCTGCCAACTTCCCTGTAGAGATGGAAGGCAAACTCCTTGTTTGCAAATGTCACCAGGGAAATTCTGTCATCACCACTGTCTGCAAGGGTGTCTGGGGCTTCCAGCTGGTGTTGGCCTCTCCCTTGCCAGATCACTGCAGAGAAAATCCAACAACAACAAAAATCACAGGAGCAGCCAACATCTAAGGTGATCTAAGAAAGAGGATATAAGGACTTCTGTGACTTATAACCGAATCCAGGTAAGAAGTCGAAGTAATAGGTCAAGTCAAAAAAAGGAACTAGCTAAATGCAGTTGGAACAGTAATTTTACTTACTACCATACACAACCTCTTTACTACAACTTTTTTCACATGAAAGATTTTGTCTTTTCACATAGTATAGATCTCAAAATCAGTACTTACACTTTCTGCCCCTGAAGCCTTTGAAGAACCCATCAGCACCCAGTTAACCCACAGACACCCACTGAGCTAGTTCCCTGCACAGATTTGCACTTTAAAGTAGACAACCTGTCTCAGGTGTGCTAATGAGGGCTGCAGCTGTTTTTCCTGCCTACTGATGCTCATATTTTATCAGTGGGTAAGTCTTCAAAACCAGTCTAATACATCACTGTAGCAACTACTATGCTTATTCATTAGGTTTACAAATATATTACAATTTAATTCCATTAAAAAAACTATAGAATTTTTCTTATCACTCATCTACTAGACATCTATCCTAAGTTGCCTCAAATCGCTCTCTGAGCTCCTCCCTCTCTCACAACAAGAATATTCAGTGCAGGTTTTATGAATAAAAACGGTTTTAATGTTGGACAAATTAACTGAATTTGTTTGTTTGGAGACCAAACAAACAAATTGTTTACCTGTTTTAGTAAACAGGTAAAATTCAGCCACAAAGGCTACATTTTTGCAGCTCTTGAAGTACAGCAAATTTTCTTTTAATTTGAAGATAATATATTGGCATACAAGGAGTTTCCCCTTTTTTAGAAATAGCTACTACTTGTATCCATTTCTAAAATAGGTACAAATAGTATAAATGCATTCCAGAAAATATTTAGAGACTATATCAGCTAACACGCTCACCTTCTGATCAAATATCAACTGTGTCTTTATGTAACAGAAGTGGATTGTTACATATTACTTAAAAACCTTCATGAGTTTTCACATTGGGATTTTAGAGAGTTTTGGATGTCTGTAAGTCGGGAAATAAATTCATTTTTACATTCTAAGACGTCAAACTATAAACAACAAAAAAGACAAAAAAGTTTTTAGGATCACGTCCTTGCACACATTAAGTCCAGACCAGAAGAAATGAACTGATTTCAGATGTGAACATTCTTGAGATTGTGGTTTCTCGTGGTTTAATGATGTTTGCCAAAGAGCTGCCTGTCCAGTTTAATGAGCTGTCGGAGGAAACCTCTGTTTGGGATCACACCCCGATTGTCTTTCACAGCACAAATAGCCTCCACAAGAGAGAGCTTCTGCTTCAGCATCAGGTAAGCCAGCACCAGGGTGGCAGAGCGACTGACTCCCACATGACAATGCACCAGAACTTTCCCTGAGAATAAAAGAAAGACGTGAAATTTAATTCATTTCTTCTGAAAGTGGCGGTAATGGTTTGTAAGTGGTTGCCGTCTTACCTCCTGTGCTTAGTCCTCTGTGGATGAAGTCTGCTGCGGCCTGAAAGTTGATGTTCATGTCGTAGTTGCAGGAGTCGTGTGCCTCGATGCCCATGTAGGTGATCTTCATTTGCTCGTATGTGGTTGGTTGCCCCCTTCGTTTGCTGTGAGCTGCATTCAGGACGTGAGTGATGCGATGCCTGGACAGATCCGCAAGGTTTTCTGCGCCGTGTCTAAAAAAAACAACATATTAAATTTAAGGACAACAAACCAAATATGGTCAAACCTCTGTGAATTTTTTATTATTATTATTTAAATTTCAAACAGACAAATAATCGCCTGGACAAACAAACAGTAAAAAAAAAAAAAAAAAAAGTTCACGATTTCCTGTCTCTCGTACTCCTCAACAATCATCAAATTAAAATTTTGTGTCTATGCACACAATCTTGCCCAATAACGGTGATCCTGAGAGAAAGCCAAAAGAAATGGAAAACTAAAACATTACAAATCAATGTCTTCTTTGCAATCGATGGTGATGGTGGCAGCATCATGCTGTGGGAATGCTGGTAGATGGAGCTAAATCCAGGTCAGTATTGGGGAGAAAACCTGTTAGAGGCAGCAGAAGAGTTGAGACTGAATGAACACTCAACTTCCAGCAGGATGCAAAACTCCTAAACATACAGACGGAGGTATTATAGACGGGTTTAGATCACACAGTACTCATGTGTTAGAATGGCCTAGTAGTCAATGTGAAGACCTAATTGAGAATCTGTGGCAACACTTATTTGAAGATGCTCTTGATTCAATCTGAGTTAGAGCCATTTTGCTTGTTCAGACACTTTTAGTCTGAACATGTGGAAAGATAGTAGAGCCATTAGAGAATCATTTTGCATGTTGTGTGAAATGGAAAGCAAACCAAAAAAAACAAAAAACTAATAAATTCATAACAGATGTAGTTTTTTGACATGATCTTTCACCAAAAAGAACAAGCAAGGTATTTTTTGAAGTTATTTTCAATAAAACATGAAGTAAGCATGCAACATAGTGACTGACTGATATGTAGACCATCTTAGGCATGCATAAAGAAAATAGCCTGGAGCTGTGGCATGCCTTCATGGCCTGGTGTCAGTGGAAACTCTCACATACCGCAGCTGGAGTCGGTGTAAGTATCCAACAGCTCGACAACTCTTATGTTACCCATTTCGTTTTTTTTTAAAAACTGATTTACGAGCAGTTTCCGTTTCACACACACACTTGATTCAAGCAGAATTCAAAGCAAATGAACAATATTTTTCTAACAAGAGGAAAAAATGAGATTCTTACTGGTCCCCGATGTAAAGCCTCGGCCACACCTCATCTGCATGGCTAATGATGGCTTTGCCTGTGAACAGCAGTCTTTCCAACTCAAACACTGCCAAACCAGGCGAGCTCAGATCGATTTCCACTTTCCGACGTGGTCGTTCATCATTCCAGGAAGCGGGAAGCTTGGATGAGTAAGACATTGCTTCTTCCTTTCACAAGACGCCTGGACTTCAGATGTGGAAAAATGACCCTTTTTATCTGTTTATAAACAACTTAATTGAACTGACTGAAAAAAAAAAAAAAAACATCACAAAAGCTTAATATCACTGATATTTAACAACATAATCCATGGAAATCCTCAGCAGCCTGTGTGTCAAACACAACAGAGTGAATACCACAGGTGACGTTAGTCTTCTCTGATTTACTCACCACGACCCCGTATGTTCGAGTGTTGTCAGGACATTTGACCCTTGCATTAAATCTGGGCTGCATGCCTTCAAGCCTTCAGGGCTGCACGTTATGCTTTTGAATTAAAATAGCAGCCTATTTAAAGATGTGAAAGCTGGCTAGAAGAGTGATGCCCCAGGGCAAGTTTCCACTTGATGGAAGGAGGACAATTCTTTTCTTTTTATATCAATTCTTTTCTTTTTATATCAGACTGAATAATTCCTTCCAGGAACGAGAAAAATAAATGTAGCTCATAGAAGATGTTTAACTGTAATAAAAGTCAATACAAAACAGTGAAGAACATAAAAAAGAAGGGAAAACAAAAAAGTGAAATTGACTGAATCGTAATCAAGAAAAGACTTCCAGCTTTTGTTGGCAACGCGCATCACAAGCTAAAACTAACAAAAATAAACACAACGCAAAAAAAGATTTTCCATGCAAACCTTTTGGTTGTTTTTAATATTCTCCTTCTGATCAGATATAAAAATCACCATATCAAATATGGCACTTTTTCTTCTTCATTTTTCAAACAAAAACAAGAATGTTTGAGATGGGGGGGTGAGAGGGGTGTAGAGACGAAGACCTGTAGTGCACATGTGCAGTCCAAACAAGAGTCTGTGCCCTAGGCAAAATAGTGAACAAACCCCAACTTAATTCTTGTGCATTTAACACTGTCTTTAAGCATACATCTATACTGAAAATGTAATATACTGAAAATGTAATATTCTACTTTCACAGGTGTAGAAAAAGTGAGGAAGAAAACTCTACTTTTAAAAAGAAACTGCTGACATTGTCCTTCGCTTCTACAGAGAAATACAGGGCGTTCAACGTGTAGGTCTGATTTTAGGTCTCCACTCGCAGTGGCCGGAGGAATCAGGGCAGTGGTCTTCAGGGGGTTTTCACTAAATCTGCTACAATACGGGCTGAGTGACAGACTGTGTGAGTGCTAATCTGACACTACAGTACATGCAAGGCTGAGAATAAGAGAAACACTGCACCAGCTGCTGCAGAGACATGAGGAGGCGACTATGAGCAACTAAGTGCATCCCAAAGCCGTCACAAGAGAGGACAACAGCATGACCATGCAAATGTTACAATAATCAGCCGAGGAAATGTGTGTGTGTGTGTGTAGTCCCGAGAAGGTTAGGATGAAAACGGACCGAATATCCCGAGGGTGGTCTGAACGTGTGGCACGACGTAATAAACACAACAAGCAAGGACCCAGCGCCATGTTGGTGAGGGCATGATGTAAAAGACGAGGGTAGCGAGCTCAGTCACTCACAGAGGCTGAAAGTCACTTATGATATACAAGTTTTATGTTTACTGCCAGCACAAAACACTCCTTAAAGGACTTTTTAAACTTTAAATCAGAGGTGTGTCTATTCCTGTGGGGGGTCTATGTCCGTTACCTCATCTAAATGATAATGACAAGATGTCAGCAAATATTGTTACAGCTCTGCAGAGGGAGACTAAACACCTCTGTTTGCCCATGGAAGATCTGAGCAAAGAAAATAATAATAAGCAAATAACAGGCAGATAAATAAGGTTTCGTTCAGAAAGCTTTCTTCTCCAGCTGGTCCAGAATGGCCTGAATTCTCTGCACGGCCTCTTTGCGGGCTTGTCGAACAGTCTCCTGTCCCTGAGTCTCCACAGAGTCCAGCTCCAGCAGCTCTTTGGTCAGCAGTTCCTCCAGACATCGGTAGCTCTTGTCCGTTTTTCTCCCGACGAACTCGTCAACGTCTTCCTGAAGCAGCTGAACCCGGGCCATGACCTGCTGGACCTTGGCGAGCCCGGGGTTGTCACTCAGTGGCTGAGGTCCGACCGGAGCGGCTGCTGGTTGGGGCTCGGGCTGAGAAGGACTGGGATCGCTTCGCCCAGCTTTGCTGTAAATCTGAGGAGGTGAGCTTATTTCAGCGGGCTTTCCGTTGGGGGGATTCGGGGCTGGAGCTGACCTGGGTTTAGGTCCCACCTGAGGGGTTCGCTGGTGCTGTTGGTCCTACAATGCCACAAACACAGTGTGTTTAAGCTTTACTTGTGTCTTTACAACTGCAGTTAGAAGAATAATATTGTTAAAAAAGGAACAAAGAATAATATCTTAAGTGCCATACAAAAGTATTCACACTCCTCTCACATTTTGTCATGTTAGAACAACAAAATTAATGCATTTTGTTTGCGATTTTCTGTGATAAATCAATATCAAATGATGCTGAATTGTTAAGTGGGATAACAATTATATGTAATTTTCTTATTCTTTACTAATATAAATATGAAAAATCAAAAAGTGCATTTGTAGCTCAGAGAACAACAGATTTTAAAATACTTTTGGTAGTTAATAAATCACTGAACGGCATAGTACCAAAATATATTAAAAATCTTCTGTTGTATCAACTAAGGTTTTCTGGTTCTACTCTGCACCCCCAGAATCAGAACCAAAAATGGAAAAGCAGCATTCAGTCTGTATGCTTCTCTAATCTGAAACAAACTTCTATAAAAATGCAAAACCTCTGAAACACTTAGTTCCTTTGAAGCAACACTAAAACCTAGGGCTGGGAATTGATTAGGATTTAGCCTAGCATAAGCCCCTTATTGACTTTCATTGAGTTAGGAAATAAAATGATTCAAATTATGCATCATGTTGTATTTGATTCAAACAAAATTAAAGCTGACTTAAAGAATCCTTCTGTCAAATAAACATTTGAACATGAAATGCAACGTTTTGAACAACAGGTGGTGTGCAGCTAAATTTCAACACTTAAGGCATCTCCAGCCGAGGAAAACACCTTCTCAGGTATTGTTTACTTTTCATCTCTGCCATTTTACCTCCATGAAAGAGGCTAAAAATGAGGAAGAGCGTCACTCTGGCTGACCTCTACAACCAGTCATATTAAATTAAAAATATTAAGGAAAGGTTAATGCGTTTCATTAACTCAGCTCACATGTGAACAATATTATGTAGATGATTCCACACAGACTCACGTTAAATATTTTAAATTAATGACGAGGCTTTTTTGCTTACAACTGATGAAAACGCGACATTTAAGATCAGAATATTACATCAGACCATAGAAAGTTATTTTAATGCAGAAAGGTGGGTCAAATGAAAAATATGTGCAATACCGGCTTACAGGTTATTTTCAAACTGTGCTTCTGACAAGCGAGTCTCATCGGAACCCATATTCAGTTTTACAGAATACGACTATAAAGGCTGATATGAGATGAACATTTTGCGTACAGTATGGCGCTAACATTACTACAATGACCAGGACGTGGAGGAGTTTAACGTTACCTGGGACATTTATGGCAGATGACGACGTGCTCGAAGCTCCCCCCTCAAAAGTCACCGCCGTCGCTAGGCAACGTATCAAACACTCTACATTCGTACAAATCAGCTGTGTGCTTTCTGGCGAACAGTCTGTTGCATCCATCCTTTTATTGTGATTGGCCCTAGCATCGTTCTTTTTTTTTTTTTTTTAGTGTGCAATGCAACCATAGCGCTTCCGCCGCGACGCCATCTTGGATACCTTCGGTCGCGAACGTATCGGCTCTAATGCGACGGCTCTTTGAAATGAACGACGGCTCCTCACTGAGAGCCGTTCGTCAATGTACGGGAGGGGTCGTTGTGCTACAAACATAGCAGCACAACAACCACAAAACATGAAATATGGAAGGCGATAAACCAGCTGAGGGAGGAGAAAGAGATCGCAAGCTAGCGCCCAGTTTTGTTTTGCTGCTCAGCTCTCTGTGTCAGTGGCTCCGCTGTGCTCACAGCGGAGATTTGGTTTGATCAGTAGTATGGCAGCCTTGTGGCCAATCACATGTGAGGATATGGGATCATACCATTACGTGAAAAGAGAGAGGGGGCCGACACGGCAGCCAGGTGAGTCTGTCCCTTCAGTCATGTCTGCTACTGTATGAAACTACAAGCTTTGCACATCTAGGAACAACATTTTTGGCAATTTTTCCTCTGCAAACATAGTTTAAACTCAATCAGATTGGATGAAGAATGCTTGATTTTTTAAAAATCTTGCCAAAGACGTGAAAGTATGAACTTAGCACAGTTTCACACATTAATGCCCTGGCATCAAAACTGTTTAATTGTAGTTTTGACTGCATTTAGAAAGTGAACCCTCACTGCACTCTAGTTTTCTTGTCTCCAACTGATTTCCGTCCAGGGTCGTCCTTCATTTAGTTCCATCCATCTTACAAGAAATTTCCCCTTGCCACTTGAAAACAAATGTAAAAGAGTTGTGGATGACTGAACAGTTCTCCATTTAAAAGTCGAAGCTTCTGATACTTTTTATAACCTAAGCCCCTTTCAAACATCTGCAACATTTAAGTCTGATATAGTGGTCTATATCAGAGCAGGGGGAGCCAAACACAAATGCAGGATTTTCAGATATGTCTTTGTAAAACAAATCTTGAAAACCTCAGTATATTTGACTTTTGCTTAATAAATAAGCTGAGCTACTGCATGAATCCCTTTTTGAAAGAGACTTTGTAGCCGTAATGTGACAAAATAAGTACGAATATTTACGCAAGACGCTGAATGTATCTCAACAAATTGACTGCTGTTATTCTTACCTTGGGCTGATAGGGTGGTGGAGCACCAGTTCCAGTTCCTGGCCATGCTGGAGGATGTGCTGGGCGGACATGATTTCCATAGTGGTTTTGTGAAGGCTGCTGCCCTGGGTGCCACTGCTGCTGTGAGGGAGCATATGGCCCTGTGTGCCCCCAAGCATCACCCTGAGGGCTGGGATGGAGGGCCTGCCCAGTGGGATAGGGGGGATTTGGAGGCACAGCATGTCCACCTTCACTGTAGTGGGAGTATGGTCCAGATGGGTATCCAGGACCCTGAGGGAGCAGCCAACACATGTTGGTTTTTAAAACATCTTTTCAGTATTGCGCAGATGAACACATTTGTATAGAGATCAATATGACTTTAAGGAGAAAACTGAAACAAGCCTCGCTCCCGACCAGCATTGGGCATTGTCGGCAACTCCTCACATACAGTCCATAAGCGTTCACCCGCTGCCTTCGGGAAAACTTTAAAAGCAAATCCAGCACAACACTACAGAGCTTGCCTTAGGCTGTTAAAAACCTGAACTAAATGCACCTTGTTTTTATCTAGGGTTGTTGTAAACTAATATTGTAGTAATCGAGTAATCTATCGATTATTCTTATAATTAATTGAGTAATTGGATAAAAAAAAAGATAAAATAAAACTTTGGTAAATCTAACAGCCGTATTTCTATCGCATATCAACATCAGTCCAATTTGAGCTTCCCTAACAATAACTTTTCTGTAGTTTAGAAAAATAACCTGTAACAATAATAGCTCACTTTCTAAGTTAACCTGAAGAAATGTTATACAGAAATCTGAAATTATATTCAATTTAATAATAAAGAGGCAGGCTCACAAATACTCTTATAAAAAATATCTATGCTCCAGCTTTTCGTTTATGCATTCATCTCCAGTCAATTTAATAAATGAACTCTCACCTTGCCCAGACATTTATAGCTTTTGTGTTTATGTTAGCGACGGGATTTGACATCTTTGTTCGTCACACACAGAAACATCTATCAGCTACGTGCCGCCACGATGAGCTCCGCCACACATTTGTTGAGACTGGGATGATATGAAATAAATTTCCCGGTTCGTCCGTAAAGCTACACTTACATTCATCATCTAATGCGCAGCCACCCGCAGTGTTCAGTCTATCCGCTCACCTGTATAAATACACCTGCAGTGCTGGTCGCTCTGAACCGCCACCAGGCAGCAGCTCAAGGAGAAGAAAAGCTGCCGTACTCCAGGCATCGCGCTAGTCATTTTAAGGATGCTTATTGGTCCCCCGAAAAACAACAAAGACCCAGACATTATCACCGATCAATAAAATCCCCACGGCCGAACTTGAAAACTGGACATTATGCTGCTAACACTTAGTTTTTGTCAACAACTTAGGCGGAAGTGAGATCTCTGCGTAGCGCAAGTAATAATCCGTCCGGAACACGGTGTATTAAATGATAAAATATAACTTAACGAAGCTTCGAGGCAGATCAATTTTCCTCGAGGAATTTTAATAATCGCGGTACTCGAATCACTCGAGGAATCGCTTCAGCCCTGTTTTTATCCAATATTTTTCTCACAAATCTGCTATAAATCCAGGAGATTCCTCACCCCATTTACTTGTCTGTTCCACAGTTCAGAATTAGATAGCAAACTATCTAATTCTGAACTGATTTGATTTGTGCATTTCAGGTGTAACGTCATCTCACCCCTTGACAGTGCGGACCAGAATAATGATGATGCTGGTGCTGGGTGTGTGGCTGGCCTGACGGCCCACTGCTCTGCTCAGCCGGACAGCCTTGGCTAGGGTAGGAACTTCTCTGGGGGTCAGCACAGTAGAAAGGGTTGGATGGATGAAAACCACTCGCTGGATACTGGTTTTGTGCAGTGTTGTAGACTCCATGGCCGTTTGGATAGCCTCCTGGCATTACCTTTAACCAAAGCAAAGAAGAGATTTACCATTTGTAGAAATGTGCAGTTTTATGTAGGCGTAATATAAATGTGAGACAAATGAAAAGCATTCAGGAGAGGCTTAGGAAGATTAGTAGATTAACTCCAACTTGTTTGGACCAAGGCAGGTCGGGTTGTGTTGCATAATGACCTGTACCTGTGGATTGTACTGTTGCTGAACATCTGATCCCGAGGGATAAGTGTTTGCATAGTGTCCAGTGGAGTGAGACTGTGGATACCAGTAATGTGAAGGGTAACCTGGGTACTGGGGAGCATCCTGTAAACATATGCCACAAAGAAAAAACAGTACATTAATGTTTAACAGGAAGTGGTAGCTGACACAGGCAGGCTGCCTGTCCTTAAACAAACAATATCGGATTTAACAATTACAATGGCTCAATTACTGCGCTGGCTGGACCGGTTTAGGACAAACTCTTCATACACTGCAGCTAAGCTAAATTTACTCACGTGTCAGATTAAATATCGTTAACATGCAGGTTGTGTCTAGTGAAAAAGCCGAAACCTGAACAGGAGCTTTACAAGCAAGCTAGTTGTAACTATTACATAATGCCAGCTAGCTCAGTTAGCCGTGCAGCTAATACTTTAACATTTCTCTACGTAAGCCACTTCGGTATCATACACTGATTCCCCTAGGTTTTATTTTTCTTGATATTAAACACGTTGCATTGCGTTTTTTTAAAGCAAATATTACTATTTAAACCTTTTTCATTCACTCACCATAGCGCTATTCCAGTTTCCGTGGTTATTTCCCGAGTTACAAGTCGAGGGCCAGTCAGGTTTCAGATTTGACTGCATTTGATGGTGATGCTTTAGCTACGTGCGTTTGCGGCCAGCCGTCCCGTCATCTGTCATTGTAAAGGGGAAAAAAACCCTTTAACTAGCACAGCGATACTTATTTAAGCTGCCAGGATTCCCAGAGCGGTTTCTTCGCGGAAGTGCAGGTCGTCAGATTAAAGTCAGGAAACGATAGTGAGGCGAAGCTAAGGGAAGTACTGGCCTGTCCCTTTAAACAAACAAAGAGGGAACAAAATATCAAGATGTCTCACTCAAACGCATTTTTATGGCATCGTGAAAATCTTTACAGAGTGATCAGCCCTAACATGTACTCTAAATGTGTTTACATTGCAATAACAGAAACGTAAAATTATCGGTACTACCTTGTTGTGCTTACATGAGAAATATTTTCCTCAAATACTTTTTTTTTAAACTAATCTTATGAAATTTGACAATATCAATAGCCTATAAACGATCTTTGGTGGCACATTTACTTCAACAGTCTCTTAAGAACTGATAAGAATCCAAAATCGACTCAAACTATATCATTTTATTAATACATTTTAGCATGTCTTTTGTTGGGGTCTTTCTTCGAAAAGTTTGATCTATACTACTTCAGAACACCAGGTATTAAACATTTTATTTTTATATGGGCCACTACACACACAGAGTAATATTATATTTTTGTTTTATAGCATTTAATATAACGTTGACCAACCCACTGGAGATATTAAAGCTTCAACATTTTCCACCAGGCTTAAGGGGTGCGTGGGAATTTATGACCATCCCTCCCGTAGTCTCCACGCCAATTAATTGAAAAGTATTGTGTTAGATTGGAGTCAGGAAATTCAACAAACTTGCTGGTCCTTTCCTTTTTGAACCCTACTTTTACAAATGTTTATAGAATCACTCTCCGTAGGCGCTGGAAATTAAGTACTCAGACAAAAATAGGCATGTAGAGTTAAAACTGTAAACACCAGAGGGAATACATATACCAGGTAAGAAAAAAAGAAATAAAATTTAAGGAAAGAGTGAAATATTAAGATACTTGTGTGGTTTTTTCCAGTCTCGTAGTAAGAAATTCATAACTACAAGCAAGTGAAAATTTACTCACTTTTATCGTAGCAAGTACCGTTTACTTGAACCAGAAGGTGGCGGTAATGCAAGTCAAATGATGGCAACCTACGTTACGTAGTAGTAGAAGAAGAAGGCACTTCCTGCGCAGATGTTAGAAGAAACATACTCTGAAATATTCATGGCTTGACGGTAAATAAATGTGCTGGAAGTGGAAAAAAAATACCGAAGCTCAAGATGAACTATGTACCAGGGACGGCGAGCCTCATTGACGACATCGACAGTAAGCTGGAAGCATCAATTATTCCTCATTTGCACAGAACATTCTGCTTTCTCCGGAGAGACTTGAAATATTTGTATGCACATTAAATGTGTAATTTAGTGCGCTTCGTGTTCGGTTCTACCCTGCAGAAAAGCACCTGGTGTTGCTCCGAGACGGCAGGACTCTGATTGGTTACCTCAGGAGCATCGACCAGTTTGGTACAGCTTCTTTAAATCAGCTCCACTTTGATTTTGTTTTTTTTTCCACACTAGATAATCGAGTCCAATCAGTTCAGTTTGCTTAACTAGTTCACCATTTTTACATGTTTTACCCACAACTCTCTTGACATGCGTCCTGCTTTTGTTTCTCAGCCAATTTAGTGTTTCACCAGACGGTGGAGCGCATCCACGTGGGGAAAAAGTTTGGAGACATCCCGAGAGGAATTTTCATCGTGAGAGGGGAGAATGTAGTCCTGCTTGGAGAGATGGTACTGGCATTCTTACTTTGCTCTTTTTGTTTGTTACTATGACGCAAACCGGTGTCCAGCAGCGTTGCGTTATTGCAAAATTAACAGAGGTGGGGACTCGAGTCACATGACTTGGACTCGAGTCAGACTCGAGTCGTTAAAATCACGACTTGAGACTTGACTTGAAAAAATGCTGAAAGACTCGGACTTGACTTTGACTTTCATGCCATTGACTTG
Organism: Xiphophorus couchianus; assembly: GCF_001444195.1. NCBI lineage: Eukaryota > Metazoa > Chordata > Actinopteri > Cyprinodontiformes > Poeciliidae > Xiphophorus > Xiphophorus couchianus. Next base: position 23,468,814 of record NC_040239.1, read on the forward strand.
GGACTTGACTCGACTTGAAGTTGTTTACTTGAAAAGACTTGATATTTTTTACTCAAAGTCTTAAAATTTAAAACACATTATTTATAAAGTGGCGTCATTAATTAATGTCCCTCATTCCGTATCAATATGCGCAGACCGTCACTATGGTTTTCCTCTCTTCTTATGTATGTGTGTGTACGTAGCTGCAGCACAACCAATCAAATTAACAGGATTTGGACGTTTAAAAAAACGCGGCAAAGCTGCAGAGCTCAGGGAACGAAATACGAAATAACCGCTCGAATATGCTTCCGCGAGTAATTTCTTTTGGCTACGTAGGTTATGAACTTTCGACTAAAAACCGAACTGCAACTTGTAAAACATGCAAGAAGAGAATATCGGATGGAGATGCCACGACGTCCAACTTTGTCCGGCATTTGAAGCTTCACAAAGATCGGTAGGTGGCGCTTTTCTTTTGCTGTAAGATAGTTGACTTTAGCTAACTTCGTGTTAGCATGTGTACTCCGGGTTAAATTGGTGATTATTTACCATAAATCCGGTCCGTCAAATGCCTCCACAAATAATGTGCACCGTGTTAGCTCAGGAAGCCGGTGGATAGTGAGCGGGGCTCCGTAACAGAAAGCAGATTCTGGACCTGAACACAGGGAACAGAGTCTCTCTGTCCCATCATGATGATGAGCCGGGTCTAGTATCATCTAAGGATGGTTGGTGTATTTGAAGACATCTACGTTGGGAAATTATATTGACAATATATTGTTTTGACAGGTCAGAGAAAAGAGGAAAAAACTGCTGTTATGGTTCTTTGTATTGTGCTGTGGAAATGTCAGCATTTTCGTCTTTTTTTATTGAATATCAAGTTTAACAGAACTGGGCAATAAAGTGGTCCAATTTAAAAATGTTTTTTATACTTTGTGTTCAGCTACACATGTTCTATCATTTGAGATAAATACATATTTTAAGACGAACAAATGGTCTATTATTTGAATTTTTTGTATAATTGCAAATTATAAAAATAAAATAAAATAAAATAAAAACGACTCGAAATGACTTGAAATTAAAGGTTCCTGACTTGAGACTTGACTCGACTTTTGCCTGTCTTTACTTGAGACTTGACTCGGACTTGAGGACAAAGACTTGAGACTTACTTGAGACTTGCAACTCAGTGACTTGGTCACACCTCTGAAAATTAAACCAAACAAAAAAATGCTGCTGGTCAAGTGTTAGGCTAATTTTACTCAAGCCCAGTGGAGGAGATGAAAAATATTACCAGGTGGCAATGATGGTGCGGTAACATAAGTTTGTTTTGTGGCTAAGAATATAGAAAAAGGTGATCATGATTTTATGTATCCCTACAAAGTTATTCTTTTTTCTCTCGATTGTAAGAGAATAGATTTAATGTAATGTACGTTTTAAGTTGTATTTACAAGTTCTTGACACTTATTGCAGCTTATGCAGTAAGTGTCTGTCAAAACACCTCATTTGGAATACTGATGTAGGAATATTTGCAAAAGCTTCTTTGCCAAAATATACAAGTTCAATTCAAATTCAGCAATAAAACAAAATATTTATTTACCCCCAAAGAACAACTAAATGTCTTAAAGTATTTCCAGTTAGTCGTCGTGGATTGTGATTCTGTGGGCAGGACGGATCTCTGGTAGCAGTCAGTCCTGCAACAAACCTAAAAAAAGTGACTTAAGATTGTTCCTGTATGATAGTCTCATGACTGTGATGATATGACATTGGTTCAATTTCCACGTATCCTTGTATTTTAAAAAAAAATTAAAGCAGGTTTATGTTATTAAAAGCTAAAATCTTTATTCTCAAATGTCCAATACATGGGCTTCAATAATTGACCCGGATAGTATTTGTCACAGTTAATTGACTTGTAAGTGTTCTTTATTCAATTAAGCTGAGTATGTGGAATGCCATCAAAAACATCTACAAAAAAAAGCTATTGGAGCATGTTAGAAAACTGGCTGCTCGGCACAACCTGCTGCTTATATAAGCAGAAGGTAACAAGAGTGAGTAACTTTAAAAAGCTAAGAAAATATCCTTTTATTGCTCCTGTAATCTGTCTTCATGTGAGGCACTTAAAAACTAAGTTGAAAACACTCAGTCTAAAGTCCAAACCCTACAGAAAAAGATTTTATTTTTGAATATTGAACATACTTTAAGTGAGCGCAGCAAGACTAAAAACATGACACTTTTGAAAACAGAAAATAGTAGTAGAGATTTCTAGGCCAACGCACAGAGCAAGGCTGAGTCATAGAGCCAGACGCTTGTCACACTCTAAATGTACATCATGTATTGAGTCCTAAATGTGTACTGGCAATAATACAGCCTGTACTATTACATTAGCTTCAGAATGCTTTCTATGACTACTGTTAGCAGCAAACATGCAGAGCCCTCCACTATTTTTATCACCCCTGATAAAGATGTGTAAAAAGCCTTTAAATGAACTTGTTTTTCTATTGCGTGAGCTTCATATCTCTGAGAAATGCAGAAAAAAAAATCCAGCTTTTCTTTTGACTGCATTCATTCAGCCAGAAAACAGTCACGCATAAAGAAATACAAGTTACAAATGGTACTCCTAAGACTTCATATAAACATAAGGTAACTGAAGCATTTATTTTTAATCCTGGCTTTTTGAAAAAATAATGAAGTTTCAAGGAACTTCCAGTTAATAATCTATGACTTTGCTCTACTGAGGTAAAAATATGACATGACACACAGGGACATTTCTCTTTGCCACGCTTCAAAGTGTGAAAGAGTAGATAACGGGCTTCTTTTTTTTTTTACGTTATGGGGCTGCATACATTTGTTCAAATCATAAAATTTCTATAAGGAAAAAAAATGCTGCTAAGCTAAACTTGATCCGTATGCACTGTTGGAGCTACTATTAAACTAGGAAATGAGTATAAAAAATAAAAGCCGTTTCTCTCCAACATACTAGATGTAACTCCACTGTAATTTTTAACTGGAACCATGGTCAGATAAGGCTAAGGTTGAGCTGTTCTGCAGCACACACTGCAGGTGTGTGTGTGTAGTGTTAAAGATAAATTTGTGGAAAATCACATCATGCCGATTGTCATTCGTTGTGGAGGATCTGCTTCCTTCTCTTCCAAAAGCCCATCAAAATCTTAAGATTTTGTTGATTCGTGGACTGCTTGACATTCAAGGAAGCAAAAAACCCTTCATGTTTATAAAAAAAAAAAAAAAAAGTGAAGATAGGGCATCATCTGGCCTTTTAACAGAATAATGACTCAATACATATGGCCAAATGCAAAAATGGATCACCAGGCAAAAATTAACCTTCTTCCAAGGTCATCACAGTCCCAAATCAAAACAAAAAACCTCGTGAGTGAGCAGAAGAGAGCAAGATAGAGAACCAGGGACTCTGGTGACCTAAACGGATTGTGTGAAGAGCAGTAGTTACAATTTCTCTGTATGCTCTAACCGGGTAATGTGTAAAGAGAAAAATTGCCCTTCTGTCACATAGGTCGTTGTACAAAATCTGAACAGCAGGGGGTGCCAATGAGAGCAGGGGGGTGTACTTGTGTTCAAGTAAATGTGCTAAATTAAACATGTAGTTTGACCTGAGATTATTCTGCTACAATAAAAAATATATTTTTAAGGAATTTTTTAACATATTTGCTAGAGGTGTCGGTAAACATGGAGGTTATTGTTCTGTCCCCATTTACTGGTACATGAATCCCAGTTCTGTCTAATGTATAACCTATTTAAATTAAGGCTAGATCAAGTGTATGGATGTGATACTAACATGATCATCCCTTTGAATTAGAGTTTTGTCTGATTTAGTCTCATTTACCATTTTAGGTTAATTTCATCAGTCGTGTTTCTCATTATAAAATTTTTTTTAATTGCTCATAAACGGGTGTAAATGCTGCTGATGATTTCTTTGCTGGCCCCCTTTGATGAAACATTAGTTGCAGAACAGTTGGGGAGTCGGTGTTTGAAGAAGCAGAGAACATAACGTGTGGATCTTTAGTGAAGTTGTAGGTATCATAAACAGTTGGGCTGTGACGTGGAGTGTGTGTCTTTCTGTAGGACGTGGATAAGCCCTGCGACACCATCCTGCAGCAGGTCTCCATCGAAGAGATCCTAGAGGAGCAGCGGCTGCAGCAGCAAGCCAAGCAGGAGACGGAGAAAGTCAAGCTGCAGGTCCTGAAGGATCGAGGCCTCTCCGTTCCCAAAGCGGATAACTTGGACGAGTACTAAAGCAGCTTTCTTTCGTTTTTCTTTTCTCACGAGCCTTTTTCTCAGTTTGTATCGGACTGGCAACTTGTACCTTTGATCCGAGGAGTTTTGTGTTTTGTGGGCAGAATTTTCAAGTTGGATCTATTTACTGTACTGGTCGATTTTTATTTTAAGTATTGGGAGGAAAATGTGATCAGCTCATCTCAGTTTTGCAAGATCATAGCGGTAAAGTAAAAAAAAACAAAAAAACGTTGTTTTCCCAAATTACTGTTAGTAGTTTTGAGTATATAGAAGCACTTTGTATTTTGTCACAATGTGGTGAGCTTTCATGTTTGAGGATGTCTGGGTCTGCTAATGATGAGCACTACTTTCTCAAATAAAAGAATTAGTCTGTCATTATGGGAGCTGCTTGAGAAAACGTATAATCATATCATTTAATTGTTCCTCTGTCTCTGATGTATGCATTGCTATAAAAGCAGTTTATTTTTAGAATGACCCATCAGGGTGCGTCCTGCAGAGTGACCTCCTACACGGGACTTTGCAGATCTACAAGCAAAAAGCATCATTCACTGTGGCAATTGAATTTAGGCAGATCAGTGGATCAGACAGCCTGTGTCCTGTTGCGTTCGGATAGATTGATCCTATCTGCCCTCATCAGTCAATAATCCGCCTGTTAATTGTTTGGACTAATGATGATCATGTAACAGAGCTCCCGTGCGGGAGACGAATTTTGCATGCAGCCCACTATTAAACCAATTATTGCCACTGCCACATGGTTTTGCCCTCTTCCGCTGCTCAATATGTTTAATGTCATTAGTATTACTACTTGTTTTAATGCAGGGGAGAGACACACAGCCTGTCTGTGAAGGGAAGGTTCCCTGAGAGATCTAAAGTAAATTTATAAAGCCTGTGATTTCCTCAGGTCTTCAAAATAAAAGTTGGAAATTAGTGTTTAACTTCAGTTTTTTTGTAATAGTTTTTTTTTTTTCAATTTAAAGGGAAGAGTTAAGTATTTTTTGCCTAGTTTTGTAAAATACTTGAAAACATTTCCACATATATTTTCACACCTCTTTCTCAAAGACCCTTAAGTAAACTTTATCCTTGCCAGACTCCCCCTGTGGATCTCTGCAGCTCCTCCAGTGTTACCATGGGCCTCTTGTCAGTGTATGTTAGGGATCCCGAGCTCCAGTTCTCACAGGAAGGTGTCCTGCAAACATTTGGAGCAGTTTATAGTCCAGTCTACCTGAATTAAATAGCTTCATTACATTCAGCAGAGTTCTGCTAGTGATTTGAGTATTGGATTTGTGTGTGTAGAAGCAGATACACACCTAGAAAACGTAGAAGGATGAGGTCGGAAATTCGGCAGCCCTGATTTTATTGGGCAGCAATGTAGCTCCATACTCTATTTCTTTAAACTTCTCAAACTCTTTCTCCCTGGCCTCTCTTCATGATGCTGTTTGTATTCTAATGTTCCCTAAGAAACAACTGAGATCAAAGGACGTCTGGATTTATCACAAGATTAAATTATACAGCGTTGCATTCTGTTTTGTAAATATGTGTCTTCTGAAGGCAGTCGGTGAGATTCTCAAAGTAAAGGAGCTTGAATAGAAATGCATGGCACATTTTTTAGATTTGGGAAAATATTTAGAAAATTATGGATCTTTTTTTTATTTCAGAATTATTCACCGCTGTGTGTAGATTTAACACACAACATTCCAAAAAGACACATTCAAAATTATAGTTAAGAGAGAAAATGTCAATAACTTAAAGGTGTGTGAATACTTTTACAACTGAGATGGCTATGTTTTAAGGCAGAACAGAAGTTAAAAGTCAGATCTAAAATTATTTAGCAGTTATTTCCATTACATCTCTATGCAGTTGGCTGCGACGCCCCCTTCCCATAAGGACTGAGGTAGAACCCTGGCTTGACATGTGATGCCAACAAAGGAGGTAGCATTAAGTGCGATCGAAGTGATGGCTAATAGCCCCTGGTCCTAAATCATCCCTGGATGCCCTTAGAAATTACATTTACGAAGATCAATGTGCGTTTCCAACAAATCAATATTAGAGGAAAAGTCACTCCCAATCATTTGACCATTTGTCATTTTACATAATTCATCACTAATAAGACAAAGAGGTACACAATAGAGATAATGATACACATTAGACTATGGCTGTCTGTTCATTCCATTTTCAAGCTCCACGCTGGCATTCAAGCGTTTACATCTTCACATCAACAGATAAAAGACTTTTATGTGCTTAGCTGTGGATTCCTCAGGGTATGGATCAAAGTGGGAAGTTTCAAAACTGTTAAGTCTGTCTGCCTTAGCACTTAAGGAAAAGGGCCACTAACCAGCTTTAGTTTCAATATAGACACATGAGTGTCAGGATGTGAGGTTTTTTTTTTTTTTTTAAAAAAGGCCCATTAACATTATAACATAATGTTAATTAACATTAAGTCCAAAATTATTTGTATCTGTGTCAGATTTATGTTTAAAGTAAACTTCTGATCTTACCAACATGTTTCCTTTGACTGAAACTAAGCAACCAGCAAGAGCCACAGCTTAAATCTGTGGATCGAGTTAAAGATTAGGGTGATGACAAAGAGGCCTTCCGGCCTCAACACATTGGAGCTCGGAGCCAAAGATACATTGTCAAAATACTATGGAGACAGACAAAGGGTTTGATTGCTGTGACACCAGTAGATGATTATTTTTTGTGAAGGATATAAATGATATTTGACATGACTTGATATCTTAAGACATGATTTATTGCCACACTCGTAGGCCCTTTATTATGTTTTCTGCACATAGTTTCCTTGGAGTTTACATGGAGATGAAGGCTGATGCATTTCACCATTTTTGACATAAATATCTTGCTTGGAGGAACATGACTAGTGTTTTCATCGTTTGATGATTCATAATCAGAATCATCAGAATTGACCTGAATTCTGATTACTGCTCACACTTCATGCACATCTTCTGTATGTCACTGTCATGATCGAAGATAATTCAGCACCTCCAAGGCTGTCACCTTTTTATTTCTGCTGGTCATCCACTGAAGATCTGAAAACGACTATATCCTGCAGGGTGTAATGAAGTCAGTTTGGTGCCATATCCACTACAGAGAAGTTCTTTTACTAATGAAAACTGCAATAGGTAGTCCTATAGAAGAATTAATGCAGCAGTTCCATGTTGTTCCCAAACAACTTACCATGATTTCATAATTTTCCAAATACTTTACTATTGTTTACATTCATATTGTTTACATCCCAGGTTTCGGGCCAGCGATCAGGCCCGAAACCTGGGAGTAGTGATGGACTCTGACCTGAACCTCCAGAGCCACATAAAGACAGTTACAAAGTCGGCCTTCTATCACCTGAAGAACATTTCCAGGATTAAAGGACTAATGTCTCAGCCAGATCTAGAGAAACTCATCCATGCGTTCATCTTCAGTCGTATTGATTATTGCAACAGCGTCTTCACAGGTCTGTCCAACAAATCAATCAAACAGCTGCAGCTGATCCAGAATGCTGCTGCTCGCGTTCTCACTAAAACCAGGAAGATAGAGCACATAACACCAGTTTTAAAGTCCCTCCACTGACTCCCTGTAGCTCAAAGAATAGACTTTAAAATACTGTTGTTAGTTTATAAATCACTGAACGGCTTAGCACCACAATACATTAAAGATCTGCTGTTGTTGTATCAACCTTCCAGACCTCCCAGGTCTTCCGGTTCTGGTTCTGCTCTGCATCCCCAGAACCAGAACCAAACGAGGAGAAGCAGCTTTCAGCATCTATGCACCACAAATTTGGAACAAACCTCCAGAAAACTGTAAAACAGCTGAAACACTGACTTCTTTTAAATCTCAACTAAAAACCCACCTGTTTAGAATTGTATTTGAAATGTAATCAATTACAAATTTATTGATGGAACTTGACTTAATGCTTTGTTTTGATTATTGATTCTATATTGCATTGTGTTTCTGTGTTTGTAATAATGTAAAGCACTTTGAAATGCCTTGCTGCTGAAATGTGCTATACAAATAAAATTTGATTGATTTGATTGATTGATAAAAATCCCACAAATATTAAATCAATTCATCTCATATGAGTTTTATATAAAGTACAATATGTTATACGCATTAATTTAAAAAACAAAAATTTGGGGGACCTTCTCTTGCCCCTCAAATCCCTTTTCTAAAACCTGGCCCAGTCGAGGTGTGTTTGTATTATTTGTACGTGCTTTTATTTTTATGCATGATCTGGTGGCTGTAATGCCTGCAGCTTGACGCCGCTGTGGCAGAGAGGCCCAGCCTACGCTGATTACGCACCAGCAGAAGGAGGAGGGGGGGGCCGAGCCGATGTCCTCTCGGGTGCACTCAGCCAACCTCTGCAGTTGTAAAGCTGGTGCTACCCTGGTGTGTCGGCGTAAAGGATCCGCCGAGATAACCCCCGATTCGCTGGCGTCCAGATCCTCCAAGTTGGCCGTTTTCCGCTTCGGACATCATTTCGCACCCGTGTTACGCATGGAATGGTTTTGGGGGGACTGGAGTAGAAATGCAGCGCCGCACGTCCAGCCCACAACAAGAACCATGCCCAACTTACACTGCAAGCAAACCTATGTCATCCTGTTTTATCTTTTACGACTTTGATATGAGAGAAATCTGCGCGGATCTCGACGAGGAGTGAAGGAAACAATCCCCGCCGCCGGCACCGGCTGAAGGACGCTGTTTTTTGCTGCAGAAGCTCCAGTAACCCAAACCCTCCCCCCCCCCCCCTCTCTCTCTCTCTCTCTCTCTCTCTCTCTCCCCCTACCCCCACCCCCTTCTTGCCCCCCTCCGCTCGCGCGCTCAGCGTTTAGGATTTTCCTCTTTTTGATGGAGCTGGAGAACATAGTAGCCAACACTGTACTGCTAAAAGCGAGAGAGGGTAAGTCGAATCCGCAAAGAAGCTATGTGTGCACAGGGGGTGGGTGGGGGGTTGGGGGGTATGCAGGCTCCGGCTGGGTGACATTTTGCGCTCAGTGTGCAGAAAAGATGGGAATGATCGCAGAGATAGCATCAGCCTGCGGATCGTAGGCTCAGGTAGACCCTACAGAGCAACAGAGAGAAGGAAAGGGAAGGGAGGGGGTAGGAGGGGGTGCTTATGCAATACATAACTGACAACATGAAAACACAACCATGATATTCTCTTCTTGTTGTCAAATGAAAACTCTAATCATCCTCGCAGGTTGATTTATTCCCTCTGATTTTTGACTGATCTTCTGCCCCCCTCCTGCCCTTCCCTCCACTCCGCTTCTCTTAACACATATGTAAAGGGGAGTGGGGATGGTGGGGGGGTCTGCCTTACACATCCGCTTTCGCTGTCTGTGCAAATGAAGGCGCCCTTTCGCAAAGTCTCTGTGCGATGAAGCGCGCATTGAGGCAGGGAGAAATGACTCCTTTCTGCACAGGGAATACATGAGTGTAGGCTGGCGGCTGGCGTTTGGATGGCGATCCGATGACGTGACCGGTGTTGAAATCTATGCAAGGGGGGGCCTGCAAAGAGAGGCTCTCTGGCTGTCAGTGTGGAGAAGAGTCAAATGTCTTGAGAAGGCCACATGCAGCTTCAACTGTGGGTCTGAATTGATAGCGGGGTCCATTATCTCCTCCTTTTGGGGAGGAAGGCCCGGATCTGAGCGTGGAGTGTGAACTGGTTGTATTCTTTGTAGGAATCGGTGTGTTGGTCTCTGCAGGTTTTGCATTTATGCTTTTTGTTGTTGTCGTCAGCTGTTTTGTTTTTTTATTTCCATACTCTCTCCTTAAGTGGGATGAATCTGTCACTAGATTGGTGACATGGGAGTGTGAAATGTAAACAAAAACAGAAGACCGTAAAATAAAAAAATAAAATTACTCCCAAAGGGAAATTAAATGTTGTAAATCACATCGTTCAAGCACCTTCCAAAAGTCACAGTGGATGGTGATTCTGTGGGCAGGGGAATCTCCTGTAGCAGTCAGTGTTGTAATCTGAAAAAGCCTCTGACTGTAAACCCGTTGCTGTATCTCAGTCCCATGACCCTGGTGACATGACAGCAGCTCAGTATCAGGGCAGCAGAGATGATATTCCACAGCAACATGTCCTGGACGATGCCATCAGTTGTTAGCAGACACTGCTAATCCGCCTCACTTGCTTTTGCTGCTCCTTTTTAAACCTCTGTCTGGTCATTTGATTCGAAAGCCGCGCCAGAGAGGCGTTGGAGTCGGGGAATTGATCCTCGCCTAATATTATTATTATTATCTACGGCAGAGATTGTTTGAAAGTCTTCCTTCTCTCTCTGCGTTTTCATTCTGCTTTGCATCCATGAACTGTTAATCCATGAATAGTTAGGATATTTATTGAAGCTTTGAGGATGTGCCTTGTTGTAAAAAGTAAACGGACAAAAGTAACAAAAAAAACAAACACCTTGTTGCCACAGTTACGGAAAATAACAATGGTCCATAAGTAAAAAATTGAGAGCAAAAGACTTTACGCAAAATTGCAGAGCTCCACCCCCCCTCAAAAAAAAAACAAAACTCTACAAAAATAGGAAAATACTAAAGAGGCATTATAATGTTCCCATACCATTTTGTTTTTCCCCAAAACACTTTGATAATTAGAAATACCGCCAAATTCTTAAATCGACGCTATAAAGCTCTGTGAAATAACATTTTTTGGCACAGCAGGTCAGTAACTGGAGTACATCCTAAAAATATTTTTCACATCAGGAAAACAAATCATTTGGAGATTTCACCGTCTACAGTGAAAACTGTCACTAATTCAGAGGAGATTTCTGTGAACAACGATGTCCAAAAGTCGATACTGTTCACAGAAACACAGTTTCAGGTACAGTTGATGAAACAGTTGTGGCAGCATCATGCTAGGAAGATGCCTTGTTTTCAATCATGAGGCTTTTTCTTTGCAAAACATCTAACCTGCAGTCGGTTTTCATGCATCGCCACAGATTATATAGGTCTGGCTATTCTAACACAAGTTATTCAGTTTTATAGTCTAGACTGCACGTAACAACGTCTGTTTTCCCATTTTGTCCACTGTTTCACAATTTTTATGGGATGTAGTGTTAAATTAAACCAAAAACAAATGTTTATTTCAGGATTCTGCATCATATTTAAATTCAAATGTGTGCATCACTTAGCTTTTTTTTTTCTGCGTTGTGTTTGTCTATCTATGAAAATCGAAGAAACTACCTTGAAGTTTGTGGCTATAAAGTGACACAGTCTGTACTGGGAGGTTCAGACTTTTCATTTAATGTCAGCAATTGATGTTATTCACACACTCACAATTGTTAACCATTGTTTGGTGAGTTTCTGATTCAACTCCAGCATCCCTCTTCCTTGGAAATCTCTGTAAAACAAGTACCAAATACATCATTCCGCTCACCATGAGGAATTTAAAGCCAGTGCATTGGCGAAGGGTGCTCATTTACACATCTGAGGTTGGAGACACACGTGGTTTCCCAGTTTACCTATTGGGTGAACTTTTCAGCAGCTTTTCCATCTTTACCTTTCAGGTAATGATATTGGCAGCGACAACAGAGAGTGTTTTGGGAGGAATCATGAAGCAAATAACTAGAAAGCTGAGGAGGTATCAGAAGCACATTTGCGTATGGATCGGACTGCGTGCTCCTTTAATGGCAGCGGAGAACAAACGGGCCGGCAGAATCTAGCTTCATGAATTAATAAGAGCAGCTAATGACCCACAGCAGATCTGGCTTGTCCCCGCTGCTCTGCCGGGACTCGCTCTGCCCGTCGTTCCGAGGAAAAACACGGCCTCTCTGAGGCAATATTTGAAGTTTCTGAGCAGCTTTGTCAACGTCTCTATAAATGCTTCAGTGTGAGACTGCCCCAGCTGATTTGCAGCCGTGCCCTCACCAAAACATGTCACAGGTTGTTGCGAGTCCATTACTGGTGAAATCGTTTACCAGTGAGAATCATTAGAGGTTTTGTATTACAAGGCCCAGTGCCAGTGCTCTGCAGTCCCCCCCCAGTCCCCCCCACACACACCGCCCCGTCTGCCGGGAGCGTCTCCCTCATGCAAAAGCGTGGCAGAGCGAGCGAGCGAGGCACAGGTTCACCTCGGATCGTGGACTAGCAACGGGCCGGAGAATGTAAATCTTTGTTTGTTTATGCGCGATCATCTCGAGCTGGAACTGAAGGGAGAGGCAAGCCTTGTCTGTCCAGAAAGCTCCCAGCTACGCACAACAGGAAGGCCCAGTTTACACTGCAGCCTTTGGCTTGTTTATGCCAGCGTCCTCACACATCCTGCATCAGTAAAACAGTGTGAGTGACAGCCACGCACAGAATTAAAAAGCTGCTGATGCACCCAGCAGAGCAGGCACTCTGTCGACCAAATATTGCTCCTTGGACACAGAGAGATAAGGAAAAAGTATTTGCCCCCTTACAGACGTCTTCTGCTTTTGCTTTCGATATCACATTTGAATGATTCAGATCATTTCTTCAAGAAAATGTAAAAATAAGCGTTCAAATCAGGATTTCCTTTATAAGAGGAAAAAAGCTTTCTAAACCAACCTGGCCCTGTTTGAAGCTATAATTGCCTATATAATGAACCACATTCAGTTTAACTAGAGTATTGCCTATACAAAAAATACTTTAGACCGAACCTGTCTGAGAACAAGAAGTAAACCAAAAGCAACAAATCATTCCCTAACCTAAAAAAATAAAAAAGCTGACAATAAAAAAAATCATGAAGTCAGTCTGGACAGGGTTATAAAGTCATTTCTAAAGTTTTGGGATGCTGAGGAATCACATTAAGAGATATTATTCACAAATGGAGAGAAAACATGAAACGGCGTTAGTATTTCGCCAGAGTAGTCAACACATCAAAATTACTACAAGAGCGTATTCATGGCTCACAAAAATCCCAGGATAACATCTAAAGCACTGCAACACTCACATGTCTCAGTCGGGGTCATGACTCAGTAACGAGCTGTAGAAGAGTTCAAACTGCAGCAAACCAGAAGAACGCAAAACCACATCTAACATATGACAACAAATACACCTTGATAATCTCCAAGACTTTCAGGAAAAAATTCGGCGAAACGAGAAGACAAAAGTGGAACTTTTCCACCGTGTGCGTAATTCTGCATCTGGCGTAAAACTGACACGACGTTTCAGAAAAAAAGTATCACAAATGCTGATGGCAGCGAAATGGTCTGGGAGTACTGCAGGACCTGGATGGATTATAGTCACTGAGTGACCCGTGAATCCTTCATCTACTGGAAAACCCTGGATGAGAAGGTCACTTAGGGTATGAACAATGATCCGGACACACCAGGAAGGCTTTAGAGTAGCCTAGTCAAAATCCTGACCTTAAGTTGATTGCTGTAGCACAAATGCACATGAAATACTCCAATTAAAGCAATTCTGTACAGAAGAGAGGGTTAAACTTCCTCCGTGGCTATATCTCAATGCTCGATAGCAATTTTTGCTGCCAAATGAAAGCACAACCAATTATTGGGTTTAGGCATCAATTACTTTCACACATTGGGCCTTGCTGGCCATGCTTTGTTTCTCAGCACTGTACTGTACCATTGTTTTTTTTCAACCACTTTATGGGCAAAAATATGCAGCTCTGGTCATATTGAACCACCTTTTGTGGTGACCACTGCCTTACGTAAACCTAAATTGTGTTACACGGCTTCAGTTTGATGCAGCCCATAAGCTATTTAATCAAATTGATCGTTACATAACAAACTGAGTGGGCTACAGCCATCCGAGCTTCATCCTTCTGGCAATATCCAGTCCCTGCGCAAGATGAACGCAGTGAAACGAAGCGGCCTCGTCTCCAGCGTGGTCATCCCTGTATCATCTGACCGCCAACAGTTCTGATCACCGTGTCCAAGCAGCAGGAAATGCAGATGTTCTCATCTGTAACACTCTTGAGTTTTGTCAGCTGAGAGAAAAAAAAAGACAGAAAAGAACAAAATTTCCTGCAGGTTTAAAATGGATTTCTTTTCCCCCTCTCTCTCTCTCTCTGTCTTTTTTAGTGAGATCTGTTTGGTTGTTTGCTCTGCTCAGAGTTTAATGCCGACATGTAGCCAGAGGGAGGTTTAATATCAGGGTATGCTGTAGATTTATGTGTCCGTGTGTTAAAAGATGAGGGGCGTGGGGATGAATTCCTTTGTTTAAATGTAACCTGAACTTAGCCACTGTGACGCGCGAGCAAAAATCAGTGCAGTCGAACCTAAGCTCAGTGTGTGTGTGTGTGTGTGTATATGTGTGTGTAAAAGAGAGAGAGAGAGGTGCTGCCCGCCACCCCATTCACAACTCTCGCTGGCAGCAGTCGCAGATTCCAGACCAGGCAAGCGAACGTCATTGCCTGTCCAAGTGAATGAGAGTAAGGGGGAAAAACTGCACTGCTGCATTCAGATGCCTTTCCTGAATTGCTGTAACAGATCTGGGGTTATTAAGTTTGGCCAAGTAGACTGAATCCTACTCCACTGCCTGTGGGCTTTCATCATCTGGGCCTGTTGTTTTCGAGCGTTGTCATCACCGCAACGACAAAACGGATCACCACAAATTACGCTAATTGAACCTGAAACAAGCGCAGACGGAACTGAAAGTCTAATTCGGACCAATAAAAGATGCAAACACAATTGATTAATGGGCGTGTAATTGACCATATGGTTACGTAAGAAAATAGCTCAAAGAGAGAAGATTGTGCGAAAACAAACACAATGGTCGACTTTACTTTCATGACTCATACTGGGCTTGGTTGGATTCATCGGCTGTCAACATTGCACATTTTATAGTTTCCAGTAGAAAAGCTAACTTTGTATGGTGAAGGTGAAGGGAACACATACATGATCAGCCTTTGAAAGTATTCAAAACCCTGTATTTTTTCATCTCTTGTGGTGGTGGAACCACAAAATGTTGCCGTATAACTCCAGATCCAAATACGTTGATGTTGTATTTGAGGACAGTGCGATCATGCCTCTGGCCTGCCTGACAGGATGTTCAGATTAGCCCAAACACTGCAGCTAACTGATTAGTTACTCTAAAGAGGTATGTGCAAAACAACAGTCATGAGGCTTTTCTCTGTACAAGTGACTTGTGTTCATGTTCATGAAGAGTATCTTGGAACTACAGCAGAGAGAGGGATGGGTGGGTGAGGAGTTGTTGCTTTATCATGTGAGGCCAGAGAAAGTCTTAGCAAGCCAAGTGAGCTTGCTATTGTTATTGCTAACAGAAACCCAGTCAAACGCGCCCGGGACGCCCACTGGAATTGCATTTAAAGCTGCAGCGTTGATTTTTAGTGTGCTGCCTGATCCTCCACCTGCCACCTTCCTGTTTGTCTTGTCACACACAAAGTTTCTCCCTTGCTTTAACATGGACGAAACAAAACATAATAAAAAAAAGAATGGGCCTGAACTACGGGGCCTGTTGCGCCACTGGAAAGGGAAAAGACCCTCATTGAAAGATAGACATCACTAAACGGCGATTCACTCCGATACACCTCATTTGTTTCTTCGTTTCGCTGAAAAAGAGGTTCAGGTTGATTAGTAAACTCGTAGCTCTTTATGGCTTCCGTGTCCTCACAACCATTTCAGGACACTCAGACTTTTAGCTACTGGATTGCTTCACCAGTGTTTATGATCCCCATGTGATCATTTTATGACTCAATATAACTCAGATTGCCAGGTCGGTTGATTCAGAAATAACTACAGATAGCATGTTGTGAGCATAAACATCCTCATATAAGGGGGATGTTTTTTATGTGAAGGCAGCAGACTACGCAAAGTTACAGAGGCTTCACCTTTATGGCACACCTAACTGTTCCCCTAACTGAAGTAGATGGTGAGAATAGGAGCCGTATTTCTTTCCTTTTCCCCTGAGGTAAAATATATATGATGTGACATAGAGGCTCATTTCCCATAGCTTCTCTTTAAAATAGAAACGAGGAGTGAACACAACAGATTCAAGTTGATCTTTATATCAGAAAATATTTACCAAGAAACAAGCTACTGGCCTAAGCTTGCCCATACTGTGTATATACAGTCAGAGCAATAATCAGCTAGATTAAAACAACCAGTCTCAAACAAGAAGAGACAACGACCAATGTTTACCTTTCCACACGCAGTGAGCCCGATGGATAGTGAAGGTAAATAAAATCTCAGAAGCCAACTGTTAAAAAAAAAAAGCAAAATACTAATTGCAGTCACCAAGTCTCTACAAGACTATCTGCAAGCTGACTGGTTATTCTGAACGACACATCAGAAAAAAAGTTTTGTTTTTTTTTAACCGTCAAAAGCATGTGCTGTTTGTTAACTGGTGCTGGGTTTTTAACCGGTCAGATGAAACTACGATTGATTTCAGCAACAAATTCTCCCTTTGTGTTTGGTTGGAATTAAACAACCAAACACGTGGAAAAACATCTCATGCACACTGTTACATACAGTGGAGGACCTGTGATGCTGTTTCAATTCCTAAGGGCCTGGGAAATGTGCCAGAGTGCATAGACTCTGTGAAGTAACAAGGTTTCCTAAATAAATGTCTAATGGACTCAACTAGTAACTAAATATAAGATTTAGTTACTAGTTGGTTCGTCAGTGGGCTTGAATTTACATTCTATCAAAGTAATCACAATTCTAAGACATAAATCTGATCTTTTATAAATACTTCCAATATTATTTAAATTCAAATTCAAAAATACTTTATTGATCCCAAAAGGAAATTAAGTGTCGCTGTAAGTCATATTGATGAAATTGCCCACTGCCCCCTTCACCATGTTGCATGAATGTACTGTAGTTGACGTTTTACAAGATTTTCAGTGTGAGTTTGCATAGAGGGTTCTGTATATACAGCCGAATTCAATAAATTAGAAAAATGCCTTTATTTCAGTATCTTAATAGGCTCAATGCAACACGAGATTGTGATAAATTACACACAGATTGATGTTTTTAAGCCTTTATTTCTTTTAATTATGACGCAAATAAAAATATGACATTAAAGGTTAGAATATCACATCACACCAGCAAAAAAAAAAAAAAAATCACATTTTACAGAAATGTGGGTTTATTAAAAATATCATGTAAAATATACCTGGGATATATTTTAAAATACATTTTATAAATATAGCTTGTTTGTTATTTCTTGCCTAGAAATAACAAACAAGCTTCATATGAACATCGATTTGAACCAATTTTAAACACGAGACTCTTATTCTGCAGCAGTATTCCGTTGTTTCTTATTTTGTTAAGTGAATCCTCTGCAGCTGAAAAAGCTGAGGCTTTACCTGAGTTACACAGATGCTGTGAAGCAGCGAAGAGGCCAAGGTACCTACTTCTCCATCGGCAGCGCTGCACAAGGCTCGCTGTGTTTTGAGTAGGAGTGTGACTCATTTTTTCTTGAGTGGAAAAAAAAAATCAGCTCTCTGGCTCCTACTATCTCTATTGTTATTCCCACTTCTACCCACACATACAGTATACGTAACTCATCTGGAAGCAACAAGTTCACGCCTGTTCTCCGGGGGTTTTGCGGAGTGGCATTCTGGGAAATACAGGAAATAATTGAAGAAGTGGCCAGGGTGGGCTTACAAGGCAACGCTAATGCAGGAGCGTTTGAATTTCACCAGTTCGTTGCTGAGGTAGTCGAAGAACGCATGCGACAACTCAACTAGAAGTCTCTTTTGTCTATTGTTTGGCTGCGGATGATTGCTTACCCTGCAATTTCTCTCTCTTCTTTTCTTTCCTGTTTGCGTCTCTACTGGCATATCTCAGTAATGGATCGGCCCATGAATATTTGATGTGCCTTAATCAAATAATCAATGCTCTTAAGTTTTCAGCTTCCTGAATGATGGGCAAAATGCTGGACGGTGCAAAACGGTTGACAGTAAATGTCCTGCAAAAACACGAGGATTTCATAAATGATTCAACTATGTAGCTCAGCAGTAAACTGCTGGTGCGTTTCGGAAAGCAGAACTATACAGACAGATCCACTCAGTAAATTAGAATAGTTTGGAAAAGTTCATTTATTTCAGTAACTCAATAAGTGGAACAGATTCTATAGTAGGGCTGTGCAGTATGGACTTTTATCACTATGTTTTTTGGGAGTATTGTGATGATGAGAAAAGCTATGATAAAAACTATGAAAAACTACTAAGATTTGTTTCATTTGGGTGCCTACTTTCAGTTGGACTATTGTTTTTGTCTATGTATGTGACTAGTAGCCCATTAGTCAGACTGTCACGAGTCAATCCACGTTCTCTCAGTTCCACCCCAGCCCAGCAGAGGGCCCTAAGCAGACTGTCTACTTTACACACCTGGACTCCTGTATAGGGTTTCAATTTGGAGCCAATTTTTCTTCCTTGCTTTAATTCTTTGTGGCATAAATTCAAGGTTTCAGTAACTTACCTCTGAGATTTTGGTCCTTATTGACGTGAAGTTGTCACTCAGTTACTGCAGATGTACTGACTGAACATTGATGATGTTCCGCTTCCCCTCAGTGATTCTTTGTTTAATTACGACCTGGTGTCTGCATAAACCATTGGTGTCATGTTTTTGAAGGAACCAAATTGAATTTGTTTGATTTTTGTGGCGTGGTGCGTTATCCTGCTGGAAGTAGTCATCAGTCTAGTGGTACACTGAGGTCATAAAGGGACCGACATGGTCAACAACAAAACTCTGGTGGGCTGTGGTGTGTAAACAATATGTTCAATGGTAGTAAGGGGCATAAACTGTGCCAAGAAACTATCCAGCGCATCATTACACCACCAGCACTAGTCTGAGCTACTGATACAACACATGGTACTTAATGTTATTCCTGCAAGTTAATGACACATTGGACGAGGCAACGTTTTTTTCAATCCCATCAACCACTGGTTGTAATAAGTGATTATTTGAGCTACTGTTGGCTTTCTAGAAATTCAAACCATTCTTCCCATCCTCCTCTTGACCTTTGACATCATCAGGGCATTTTCATCCACACAGCTGGTGCTGTTTCTCTTTTTCTAAGCATTTTCTGTAAATCAAAGAGATGATTGTGTGTAAAAACGACATCATCTGGGTCTGAAATACTCAGCAGCCCTTCTGGCACCAACACCCTTGCCATATTCAAATCCAGCTACACGTCGCTTTCGTCTTGATCCTGATGCTGCCATTAAGCTTGCTCAGAGTTACTGTCATCTGATTGGTTGATTTGCTTTTTGTGTTGATGAGCAATCGGACAAATGGGATTACTCAGGCTGAACCTGGGTGTACAGTAGCGTGGCTATTGGACCTGATATTGCTAAAACGCTGTAAATCCCGCTTTAATTTGAGGCCTTCTTTGCAACAGAGATGAACAAAAAACAAAACAAACAAAAAAAAAACACAGGGGAGTAAGAAGCAAGTTTCCCCTGAGACACAGACAATTTTAAAAATGCTGTTTCCCCAAAGAGTTTCAACTCACATAAGGAGACAACAAGCTCTAAAAAAAGGTTTTTATTATTTCCTTCTTTCAAAGAATGTTGCCCTTTAGGCACAAAAGGACATGAAATAACAACAAAGGGATGATACAAGTAACAAACTGTATGTGTAGGTGCGTGTGGGAACAAATAGGGAAGACAGAAACAACTTAAATTGGACACATAATCACTTTAACCTTTTTTTTTTTTAGGGAGGGGCTTTTTGCTGCTCTTGTGAATGTTTTTTCCATCAGGTTGATAAGTCAGCTCCACTTCCCTCGCTTTTGAGGGCTTTCCTCAGTGAAACTGGAACAAATAAAAATAAATAAATAAATAAATAAAGATCATTCTTTGGGATGACAGAGCCGTACCATTCACAATATGAAAATACTCGCAAAGGTGACCAAACAGCACAACACCTTGTTAGAGTGAAGAAGCAGCCTATTAAGGCTGGCCTCATATGGACTATGCTCAGTCATCCCGGACCTTTATGGATGAGCAAACAGTGTGTATTACCCAGCATGCCCTGAGCACTGTGTTTGGTGTGTGTGTGTGTGTAGTCCTTTGATCGGACAGCCCTATGTGTTATATAATTTCTATTCCATGCCCTCCACCCCCACCATAACATTCCAGATTTTATTTATAGAGCAGGAAACTCTGGGCACCTGACTGTTCCCAGACAGGAAATGTACCCAGCCTTCTGCATGTTTTTTATGACACATTTTCAGCCTCGCATGGAAGTTTTCTCCCTCAACGTCTTCCCGCTTGAAGATGACACGGCCTCCCCAGGCCGGAGATCGCAAACTGGTTTGACCACCCGACTCTGTGTTAACACACTGCCACCGCTGCTGCCCTTGAGCCAGCCACTATTTTTAGCTCTGGTGTTTACAAGGACATAAGGGCAGGATAATAGGCACAGCTGTGTAATTTTTCATAAAGCTTTGAGCAAATATCGCATCTGAGGGGCAATATGCTACCCAGTGTCTGAATCACGCTCCCCTGCCACATGAGTGGCTTTCGTCCTAAACGCAGCCACATTGTTCCAGTTAGATTTGGTCATCCCTTTAACTCTATGGGAAAGCAGCTGTGCGCTAGCATCCATGCAGCTGATACCATCTCCTCTTTATTGTCTGTGACTGATTCTGAGTTTATGACCTCCTCACTTAAGTAGATCACCATGTGGACACCCCCTATCCCCCCCCCCCTCCTCGCCCCTATGCTGCCGAAAGAATGGTCTGGTGTCACCAGGTAGACATTGGACGTCACGGACCGCTGCTTTTTGCAGATGCTGCGGCCAAATCATCCCGTTGTTATTATGGATCCTAATGAGGGATACGTGGAAGGAGAGGCTCATTGAGGATGGTAATAATGAGGACCCCGGGCAGAGGCAGCAGCATGACATCATGCTGGAACAGGTCAACAAAGAGCGTCTTCCTGCTATAGTCCTCCCCTTCGGCTCAGGTCTGGCCAACGTTTCCTGCGGCTTCCTGTGGCACACACACCACACACACTTGGGAGTGCTTTACAAAAAACCGAACCCATTCGATAATCAGGTTTTGTCAAGCGCAGTGCTTTGCTAAAGGATCCATACCCCTTGAAATATTGTTTTGTCAACTTACAGCCTCAAACTTCAGTGTAAGTTTATTTCGATTTTAGGTAAAAGACCAACAGAAACCATAGCATAATTGTAAAGATGTCTTTTTTTGTTTTTGGTTTTTTTAACAAATAAAGATCTAGAAAGTGTAGTGTGCATTTGTAATCAGATCACTGAAATTACAGCCACATGACCTTTGGAGTGTTACTCATTCCATTGTTGCTTAGGGTCGTTGAATTACTGGGAGGTGAAACTTTACTTCCTGCTCAATTCCTCTGCAGCCTCTAGCAGGTTTTCTCCTGTTTTCTCATTTAGCTCTATCCATCTTCCTATGAACTCTGTCCAGCTTTGCATCCCTGCTGAAATAAATAAACAATAAACAGCACCCTCTTCACCACATAGTGGACAGACAGCGGAGCATCTTCTCACATAGGCTGCTCCAGCTCCGCTGTCGTAGGGACAGATACAGGAAATCCTTCCTGCCACATGCCATCTCACTGTACAATAAAAGCTAAATCATTGTTCTGCACTAATCAGTCCAATTTTGCACAACTGCACTGTGGCACACTTGCTGTACATATATTTACATATACATACTGTTTCTGCATTTTTTGAATCTTTGCAATGACTGCTCTTAAGTTGCTTTTATATTAACAGCATTTCATATTTTTACAATTTATAGCGTTTTATATTTTATTTTTTATTTTTATTTTATCTACAACTACTACTCAGTGGTAGTTGTTATTGTGTCTTGTCTCTATGCTGTAACTGCGAAGTAATTTCCCTGCTTGGATGAATAAAGTACTTCTATTCTATTCTATTCTAAATGAAGCACGATGGTGCCACCACCGTGTTTCACTGTGGGCACGGTGTGTTCAGGGTGTAGCCTATATTCGTAATGTACAGAATCAGAATAATTTTTATTGTCACTGTTACAATAACAATGCCATTGAGAAGTTTGGCCCTTCTCAATGGCAGCATAATAAATTATAGTAAGAAAAAGAATATGAAAGACACATGCAAAATCAAAACTTACATAAATAAATACAAATTAAAAGTCAGTAGTATTTTATATTTAAATGCAGTGTGCTATGTTCCAGAACATACAGTAGCTTATTGTTGTGTTTGAATGCTTGTGGGTAAAAACTCATGTTGATCGATTTTTTTCTCCCTACCTAAGCTGTGAATGTTTGCAGCTCTACCAGAGTTTCCATGGGTCAGTTTAGGTGGATATTCCTGTTCTTGTAGGTGTAGGGTTAAACCTCAAGCTGCTTGCTGTTTTCCTGGATCTTTGTAATCGTACTTGTTCATTAATGTTCTCCAATAAACCTCAGAGGCCTCCAGAGAACAGATGGATTTACTCTGAGATTGACACTATCTCAACTCAACATAGGAAGGTTAGTAGCACTGATAAATGAGTCTGGACAAATAAATATGCAGGACTTGTGCTTGTGTGGTTTTAAAACGCTTAGAATAAAGTGGTTTTCTGCAGCAAAGTATCGTCTTTATTTACCTCTGGCTGCAGAACATTCACTCATGTTGCAGCATGGGAAAAAAAGCCCAATCTAAAAAGGTGTGATTTTTCAGCTGGTGTCTTCTGCTCTGACTTGCAGCAGCAGATTGATATTTGAGGCTTTTGTTATCGAGGCGCTTCTTGTGACATAGCAAAGGCGTACGTTGCTCAGAATCTGTCTGCGGATCCCTGACACACAGGAAGAGGATGTTGTTGAGTGCCAACGCAACCTCTTCCGTCTTTCCTTGATAACTTGCTTGTGCATTTTTCACCCATGCTTTGCATTTTCAAGAACAGCTGCCCTCTTAACCCGCAGGCCCCATGCAAATGCATTTCTAAGAAACACGCAGTTGGAGGGAAGGGAGAGAGGAGAGCGAGCGAGCGAGGACAAAGACGTTTGAATCAGTGTCTGGTTGCGTTGGTAGGCCTCAGCGTTGCCGATACCTCGCTGACCACCAGAGGATGACTCAACCACGACGCCGACATTTAACAGCTTAGACAGAGGAGGTGATGTGAGAAGAAGCGAAAGTTGGATCATTACAAAAGGGATGATTGGTTGTTTTGCGAACAAAACGAGGGGGTCAGCGCAGGCAGGAGATGAGTGCAAAAATCGACCAAAAATCCTTCTCACTTTTTGCATGGCGTGGGCGTAGAGAGGAGCTCACGAGGTACTCGCAGCGCTCCGCTCTACCGGCGCGTTCACGTCGCTTTCTGCTGCAGGAGTTGCTGTGTGCTGGGTTTACAGTGTGGCTCTAAGGATGTGGTTTCGTCTCGACGGCCATGTGAAAATCTTAACTTCATGTTCGGGGCGGAGGCCAAGCGGAGGTGGACGTGGCTTAGCAGCCTCAGATCCTTTTAAGTGTCAACGCTTTAGGAACATAACCTCACAGCTCGGCAGTTGTTTCTGAGTGTGCGAACGGACGGGCCCTGCAGGACGCTCCGTCTTGGGTTAAATTGAGCGGGAGGACATTGCTGCAGAAAGGTCACGATAACGACACGCAGATGTTTGGGATACCGGTAACCCCCACCCACCCGCTCGTCACCCTCCGCCCCGCCCCTCCCGGTGTTGTGCCCGACTGATGTCGTTCCCTCTCTGACCCTCTCTGACATTTTGCTACACTTGACGTGCCTCGGTGATGTCAGAGCTGCGGAGCAGAAACATAAATAAAGGGCGGCGACCGCACTGTGTGCATGGAACAAATTAGGCCGACAAGTTCCTGTGCGGAGGGAATCCACAGAGCGGCGCATATTTCAGCTCAAATGTAACTTGACAGGCCATGAGAGAGCAAGACGGTTTAATAAAGGAGGAAATAAACAGAGCGCCAAAGACAGGATGGTTTATAGACTTTTACAAGCACGTTCATGCTTTTAGTAGCCTGCTTTTCATAAGCAGGGCCCCAGAGTTCCTGGCAGTCTTTACATTGACTAAAACATATGGATGTTTTTAAGTTGTTGTTGGGGGGTGTTGTCTCTGTTTTTTTAAATAAAAATCTTTGTGGTTCTTTTTCTGTTGACATAACTAATTCTTCTGTAAACTTCCTTTAACGTCTAATTTCTCATTTCCTGCCAGCATATTTTCCCCTTCGTTGGCCAGATATGCATCAGGGGTACAACAAGAATTAGGTATGGTTTGCAGTATAGCAGAGAAAACATTTAAAAACAAGAATGTTTGCATCATCATTTGTTGTTTTTTCTTTTGTTTTTTTTAATGGGTGTAACATATTATAACATCTATTATTACATGTATAATAGTAATAATTATACATGCATATTTGTATACATATTTGTATACATATATATATATGTATACATATATTTATATATATTTTATATTATATTTTATTTTTATTTTGTCTACATTGCTACTCAGTGGTGGTTGTTGTGTGTCTTGTCTCTATGCTGCTGTAACTGCGAAATAATTTCCCTGCTGGGATGAATGAAGTAATTCTATTCTATTCTATTCTATTCTATTCTATGTATAATATCACATCAGAAATCAGAATTAGCTTTATTCACCACCTTTGTGCACACAAACAAGGGATACAACTCAAAGATTTTGAACTAAAATATAAAATTTGCATATAAATTGAGGGGGACATTTCTGATTTAGCACAAATTAGAAAGCATTTGTATTTTTTTCTTCAAAATCTTTTTGCATAAAATATACCTGATTCTTATTCTTTATAGATTATATTAGCGCATTGATTAGTTGGGACTGTTTACTTGAGGAAACTTGTTTAATGACAGCATTGTATTAACAAAAGTGACGGGTTTTTTTTTTTTTTTTGCTCCTTTAGGTTCCAAACCATGAATGTCAATATATCATATTTTTTTAAGCAGGTGAAATAGTAACACTATCTAAAACCTTAGCTTGATGCCAGTAAGACACAAACAACATAACTTAGAAATAGAGTAAAATGAGTAATATTTGCATGTTTGCAGGCGAGGTTGGGTTCCTTTTCATATACATACTTATAACTCCTATAAAAAAAACTAAAAAAAACTTGTTTGACTCAGCTGAGCAAATATTCTGTCAGTAAGATATGCTAATAAACTGCCTTAAATGTAACTCTAGAATATTTTGGTATAAGATAAGCCGGTCTTATGGCTGCCAAATCATTGCACTTTCCCCACCTTGTTTAATAGTATAATGTGCTTAAACTGATACTGGTCTCCTCTTTCCAAAAGACATAGTTTAGCAAGTCTTTCAGTTTATTCAGGTGCAACTTTGCCAACATCTTCCTGACACTTCCAAACAAACCCAACTTCCTCTTTGTTTTATCAACTGTATTAACATTTCTTTAAAATCTTTCATTTCTCAAAGCAAAGCATGATCTAATCTTGAGATGAATCTTTAGGTTCCTCAACTCCTGTTATGATTGATAGTTAAGAAAAATGTTTCCATATCTCGATAATTTTTCTCACTGTAAAGTAATAAGTCTAAGATATTTTGGAAATGGCTTTAAACTCCTTCCCGGATTAAAAATTGTAAAAATGTAAAGTCACTTCTTCTTCTTCTTCTTTACATTGTGTTAACAAGCACCTGCAGGCTCCAGATCAGATAGTTAGCAGAATGACTTCTTTTGTAGAGGAAGTCACACTTGCCAGTAATGAATTGATTGAGAGTGATAAATGTCACTGAAACAGCAAGGGTGAGCTTACTTTTCTAGGCAAAGCTTCTCAATTTTAGTTTTGTTTTAGTAACACTTTATTTGACGGGTTGTGAATAAGATTGTCATGACACTGTCATAAACATGAGTAAGTCTTCATGAATATTTATGACTGTTGTCATAAAGTGTCGTTCAGTAAATCATGACACTTTTAATACAAAGTTGACATTATTCAAAATGTTTTCATTATGACAACTTGACATTAACCAAGAAATTATGATCTGACATAAATTTGTTATAAAAGTATTACTGATTAAACTTTAAAAGTTATGTAGGTAAGAGATAATATAAATGACTCTGTTAACATAACATTTGACACTGTAATAACACTTAATGACACCGTCATAACTGATGCTACTTGTTCCACTTGATGTAAGAGTAGTTTTTAATGACTGTTTTTAAAGTTTAATGAAATCTTTATCGTTGGTCCTACTTGTTCCACTTTATTTCAGGTAGGGAGCAATAATTACTGTTTTGTTAACGTTTTTGACAGTGTAATAACACTTAATGACATTATTATGACTACTATTATGACATATGATGATTATTGGTTAATGTCAAATTGTCATAACAAAGACAATTTTGTCTAAGTTAATGTCAAGTTGACATAATGAAGACATTTTGAATAATATCAACTTTGTATTAAAAGTGTCATAATTTACCGAATGACACTTTATGAAAATATTCATAAAGACTTACTCATGTCCATGACAGGTGTTATGTCATGTTTATGACGGTGTCATGACAGTTTTATTCACACCCCGTCAAATAAAGTTACCTTTGTTTTTGCTTCGTAAACAACAGCAAAAAAAGAACATTTAATGAGATCAGCTTTATTGTGACATGACAGATGAAACCCTGCAGCCGAAAGAAGTTGTGCTATATAGTGCTCTTGTTATCAATCAATCAAATTTTATTTGTATAGCACATTTCAGCAGCAAGGCATTTCAAAGTGCTTTACATCATTACAAACACAGAAACACAATGCAATATAGAATCAATAATCAAAACAAAGCATTAAGTCAAGTTCCATCAATAAATTTGTAATTGATTACGTTTCAAATACAATCCTAAACAGGTGGGTTTTTAGTCGAGATTTAAAGGAAGTCAGTGTTTCAGCTGTTTTACAGTTTTCTGGAAGTTTGTTCCAAATTTGTGGTGCATAGATGCTGAAAGCTGCTTCTCCTCGTTTGGTTCTGGTTCTGGGGATGCAGAGCAGACCAGAACCGGAAGACCTGAGAGGTCTGGAAGGTTGATACAACAACAGCAGATCTTTAATGTATTGTGGTGCTGAGCCGTTCAGTGATTTATAAACTAACAACAGTATTTTAAAGTCTATTCTTTGAGCTACAGGGAGTCAGTGGAGGGACTTTAAAACTGGTGTTATGTGCTCTATCTTCCTGGTTTTAGTGAGAACGCGAGCAGCAGCATTCTGGATGAGCTGCAGCTGTTTGATTGATTTGTTGGACAGACCTGTGAAGACGCTGTTGCAATAATCAATACGACTGAAGATGAACGCATGGATGAGTTTCTCTAGATCTGGCTGAGACATTAGTCCTTTAATCCTGGAAATGTTCTTCAGGTGATAGAAGGCCGACTTTGTAACTGTCTTTATGTGGCTCTGGAGGTTCAGGTCAGAGTCCATCACTACTCCCAGGTTTCGGGCCTGATCGCTGGTTTTTAGTTGTAATAACTGAAGCTGTGCAGAAGAACTGAATTTGG
The DNA here is from genome assembly GCF_001444195.1 of Xiphophorus couchianus. Taxonomy (NCBI): domain Eukaryota; kingdom Metazoa; phylum Chordata; class Actinopteri; order Cyprinodontiformes; family Poeciliidae; genus Xiphophorus; species Xiphophorus couchianus. The sequence goes on from NC_040239.1 coordinate 23,496,467, forward strand.
AGGAGCATTAATGGGCAGATGAGGAAGAGGAGGAGGAGAAGATGAAAATAAACAAGTTCAGGGCGCAGCGAGAGGGAAAGAAAACAGGACACGGACAGAAAAAGGAGGAACTGCATTATTTGTGGTTGTCTCGGCATTGTGTACACTTTGAATGCCTGGGTGGAACCGCCGGTGTTTAGTACAATTATTTAACACGGCGCTGACCCGCGGCAGGAAATCTGTGCCGTTTGGTGGACCCTTTTATTCAGCGGACGCCTAACAGTAGCGCAAGCGCACTCGTTTTCGTTTTAGCGGCCCCCGTGGGGAATGACCTTCTCCATTCACTGTACTGCTGTGTGTGTTTTGGCTGACATTATGTTTTTAATAAAAGAGATTAAAATGCTTCGCCACGGAAAAGTATGCTGACATTTAGTCGCCCCGCATACCTTTACTCATTAACTCCTTTCAGAGAACAACTAGGGCTGAAATAAGGAAGTGTGCCCATTTTATATATATATATATATAAGTAGCATGTTTGGTCTACGGTAATGTTGATGAGGAGCAGATGCTAGAGGTTAATGATTGTCTCAGGAGATATTTTGACTTCATTTATTAAGACATTCTTCCTCCATGTTTGCTCACACAATATAGCTACTCTGCTGTTGTGAGATTTTATGTAAAGAAAAAATAGCAAACTACTGAACATGAGGTGGTGACAAGGATCCTTTCAAGCTAGCAGACTCTTCTTGTGCACTAAATTTTACAAGAAATAGAAATTATAGCATCCACTAGATGCTTAAAAGAATAGTTTTTCAGTTCTGTGAAAAAATGTGTTGTTTTAGCTAAGATACTTGCTTATTTTGTGGTTTTTATTGTGGCAAAGCCGCTCTGCTACAGTTGTATTCAATACAGTGCCTTGAAAGTGTGTTCATAACCCCGCTGGAGATTTTTCACTGTTACAAACACAAACATCACTGTGTTTTGTGGGATTTTATGTGACAGGAAAACACAAAGGAGTGCACAGTCAAGAATAAATAGCTTTCAAAGGTATTACCAATAAAAATCTGAAAATCATGTCATGCATTGTGTTCAGTCACCTCAGTGAATACTGTCGGAACCATCATGGCTTTCCTCAAGTGAAAAATAAAAAAAATAGATCAAAAACAACCCCATACCACAATGCTTCCATCACCATGTTTTAGGGCAATAATGGTGTGTTCAGAGTGATTCACTGTGTTATTTCTTTGCCACAACATTGAAATTATACACTTTAGTCTTAACCACCTAACCCATATGTTTTCTCTTACAAGGGTTTTGCGTGACTGCAAACAGGACTTCTTATAACTTTCCATCAAAATGACTTTTTTCTTGCTGCTATTTTTGAGACTTAAGCTAAAATGCATTAATTAAAACATCATTAGGGTTAATTAATAGTCCAACTTTTATTCACTTTCTCTTGTAACTAGAATGTAGCCTTTTTTATGAACACACTTTGAATTACATTGTTGCTGAAATGTGCCATACAAATAAACATAAGTTAAGTTACTCTTAAGACACATAGTTGCACTTGATTTTATTATGGGCTAACAGTGCAAAGACTGCTAAATACAAATGTGTGGCAACCTTTTCGCAATCTTATTTTTGGACTACACACTGCTTTGTGTTTGTCTGTCTCACTATTTTACTTAAACATACACTGCCATTTGTGATTATAATGCAACTAAATGTTTTATTCCCTTTTAAAAGTTCAAAAAGTGTGGGACTAACTTGTATTAAGCCCCCACCTAAGGTCAATATATGGTAGAAAGACTTTTAATTTCCCTGCTCCTGCTCCGAAATTTAGACATCCCCCACAGTAAGATGCTGCCACCACCATGTTTCACTGTGGGCGCTCCGAGTGGTTGTAATGTGACAAAATATATGTGTATAGAGACGGAAGTTCACTACAAATAATCTAAATTTCACAAACTAAAGTGTGTTTCACCCAATATATTGGCTGTGGTGAATTTGGGGTAAACAGATGTGCTCGAGGCAGCAGGAATGGAAAAGATGAAAACACGAATGCAGCAGGAAGGGTTGATGGGAAAACTGCGAAAGCTTTCACTCACAGGCTCCGGCATGACGTAGTGCCTCTCGAATTCCTGAGTTATTACTTAAAGATGTCTGCTTGTCATTTCCTCTCTTGCTTTCCAGCGCTCAGCGCCTATCACGCTGCCTAAACCCAATGCGGCAGCAAATAGAGACAAATGCTTGTCAGTTCATTGGAGCAGTTGTAGCGTGTGAAGAAACTACAATTGGACACATTTCACTGCAAATTATGTTTTATTTGATTATGGCGACGGCGAACGAGACAAACACGATTGTGATTCGGTCTGGATTTAAGATGTGGAAGCGGCCAAATATGAGAAACAAATTGGATTATTGAACGACGCCGCCGCCAAACATTTTCCCCTTAGATGTCTGGTGATTGAGGGTGACGGAATCCAGTCAGGCTGAGTCGTGAGACTTGGTTCCAGGACTTGGTCAGAACAGACTTTCTGTCTGAGCAAACACAAACACACACGCACTCACCGACACTAAACACACACACACCAACACACGCACACACACCCCGTTCCCACTCTCGGGGAAGCTTCTGAGTAAGGAGGAAAGTCAGCGGAGAAATTAACAGAGGAAGTGAGGCGTAATCTATGAATTATATATACGCACTGAGACTATGATTTCATTCAGGAGAAAGCCCGTCCTCTAACCCCCACCTTTCTCCCACTTCTGTTAGGCATTAGTCCACGGCCCGGTTCCCTCACTCGTAAAAGTTACCCGTGACAACTTTCTGAAGTCGTTTTAATGTTTTTCCCCTCGTGTGTGTGTGTGCGTGCCGCCACAGGTGGAGGTGGAAAACGGAAAGGCAGGAGTAAAAAATGGAAGGAGATCCTTCGCTTCCCTCACATAAGCCAGTGTGCTGAACTGGGAAAAATCATTGGTAGGTTCTGGTGCTCTCTCCTGCTGTGAAGAGGGTGTGTTTGGCTGTTGGAGTTTCCGAATGCTCCATTCGGAAAGCCAGATTAAAAATATGAAATACATGAAATGCATTCTTTCATGTATTTCATATTTTGAATCTGGCCTTCTTTACTTTTGTTACCTTAGAAGTACTTTGTGCATTATTATTTTATGCTTTTGCAGAAAGGGATTATGCCAGCATCTGCGACAAGCAGCCTATTGGAAGGCTTCTCTTTCGTCTTTACTGTGAGACCAAACCCAACTTGCAACGATGCATTCAGCTACTGGACGCAACGGTACGCATGAACACACATTTAATGGGCTTTTTTTTTTCCACTCCAGGTTTTCCTTCATTAATTGATTTATGTGGAAAAGGAAAAATTGGAAAGCACAAATGTAAGCACATCGAGGTTTTCAACCTTTGAACATTGCCAAATTTTTTACTATTAATCCTTTCATGTATTTCATATTTTTAATCTGGCTTTCTTTACTTTTGTTACCTTAGAAGTACTTTGTGTATGGATGGAGCTACATACAGTACATAAACATGCCTTCTACTGCCTCAATCGAAGGCTGGGTGTAGGAAATGCTTTCAGTCTCAAACTTTGCAGTAAGAAAATGTCTGTTTATATAGAATAATCCAGTCCAGGCATTTGAGATGATCAAGCTTAGTGTGGGTTCTCTTAAAAAAAAAATATATGGAAGTAACAATTTAGTTGAGGAATGAAGGCTTTACGAACTTACGAACTCATTCAAAGAAATTTTTAGTGTAGAAGTATTTGGGTCAGATTTGATTACGCAAAATATTTAAGATAAAGAGTTAGAGTTGCACAACAGCGGCCCAAATTCCTTAAAATGTAAATAAAAAAAAAGTCTTTCACTTAGTGTCAATAGAAAGAGCTGAAGCAAATACTAACTTTAGTTTTGTTAGCAGCTAATTGTTAGCCAGTGGCTTTAGGATTCATTTCCGTAATTCACCCTTTCTTATCAAATGTTAGGAGCACTCACTCCACATCACTCCACATCACTCCATGTCACTCCATGTCACTCAACTTCACTCCATGTCATCTTCTGGGTTAACTGTTAACTTTTTGTTCCCCATTAAGCCTGTTTTTTTCTTTCCTGTGTGAGTAATTATTACTTCAAGTGCCAAGGCCAAATTGACAATCTCAATAAATAAACGAGGATATGATTATAAAGCACATGAATGAAACTGTCTTTAGGTTTTCCAGTGACTCCAGGTTTTGGAAAATGAAATGCCGGCCTCCAATCCCAGTTTTCTCTCAAAACGTCCTGTACTTTTCTGCTATTAAATTGTTTGTTGAGTTGTCATTGAAATTATTAACTTATTGTGACAGTGGTGGGTCAATTTTTGATTGTATAGTTCTTTAAATCTGAGCTGCGACAGATTCAGCCTGTTTTTTTCTTTCCTGTGTGAGTAATTATTACTTCAAGTGCCAAGGCCAAATTGACAATCTCAATAAATAAACGAGGATATGATTATAAAGCACATGAATGAAACTGTCTTTAGGTTTTCCAGTGACTCCAGGTTTTGGAAAATGAAATGCCGGCCTCCAATCCCAGTTTTCTCTCAAAACGTCCTGTACTTTTCTGCTATTAAATTGTTTGTTGAGTTGTCATTGAAATTATTAACTTATTGTGACAGTGGTGGGTCAATTTTTGATTGTATAGTTCTTTAAATCTGAGCTGCGACAGATTCAGGACAGAAGGTCCTCCCAAGTGTCCTAGTGAAGGTCAAGGAAGGTGCAAGGCCACAGGACTTTCACATCAGGGTCAAGTCTGGACTGATCAGCGTGCACATCCTGTTTGACAACGCCAGGCTGGGATTGTGGCACAAACTTAATTTTGCGAGCCCAGTGTAGACAAGACAGTCAAGAGTTTTCTAAAAGGAGGTTCAATTAAAATAAAGCAGTTATATCAAATGAATGAAAAAATTAAAACTAAAATGACAAAAACAACTCAAGAATGACTTCCTTTCTTACTACAAAATAAGAGCCACAAAGACATAGGGGGTAAAGCTCAAAGCATTTGCCCTTGTATCTGGGAATTCCAATAATATCCGAGGCTAAAACAGCGGCTGAATAGTGCTTTGCGAGACAGACGTTTCTGGTTACACCCCCAACGATTAATGATTACAGGGGGATATTATGTCGGGCTGTTGTTGCAGGAAGGAGCTCTCTGTTTTATACGTCCTAGCAGTAAAAGAGCTGAAGAAAGCTCCTGTGGAGCTGCAATGTTTCTTCCACTGTCTGAAGTCTGCCATGCAGTCTGAAACCTGATGGAGTCTGAAATATTTTCCTGCAGACAACGCTGCATTTCTGCACATGCAGACACAGATTGGTATGCCGAGACCTTTAATGCCATTATGTACTCTTCAGCGTTTTTGTTCTTAGTCTGTTTTTGTGTACCAGGGATCTCATGTTTCACATAGCAATGACTTAAAGAAATTATCTAAACTTCCTCCACCACACTCCCTCTTCTGCAGCTTCGTCGCCACCACGTTGTTTCCTCCTCAACCCGTTGGGGATCTGGCAGTCCTATTTTGAACGTTTGTTGAACTTTGGAAAGTTCAGTCAGCTGCTTCTGCTTGTAAACAACTTTCCCGTTGGCATGGTTATTCGTCATATCAGGTTCGCCAGACATTAAAGCCCACTGAATGTAGCTCAGGCTAGCACAGAATCCATGTAATGAAAAAGAAATCCTTCAGTGGAAAGTTAAATCAAGTAGCAGCGCAAAGACAAACAGAACATTACAAGAATTAATGCAGTAGATACCAGTATGGAGCCACACTAGGAATTTCCTCTCGAATGGCGGATTGGGAGAGAGTGTTTACAAGAGTGGGTGAAATGTGTTGTAAGTCTGGAGTGAAATATTGGTGCTAAAATTGTTATATGTAACAGTATTATATTAGAACAAGATAGAATTAGAGTTGCTTAGGTAGGAATTTGAAAATGAACTGGACTGATATTAATCAGATCTGAATTGGACCTATTTGTCTTCGAGAAGGAGTTAGTTTCGAATATTTGCCATTCACAACTAATTGTCAGAAAGAGCCGGATCTTCTTAAAGAGACAGAGGATCCAACGATCTCAAATTTCCTTTAAGTCATGTTTGACATATACAGCAACCGAAGGCAACATAGATAGTTGATTTTACTATAACTGTGTGTGGAATGTACATAACACTTCCCCTTTAAACTGCTTGTGACCATCTCTGCAAAGGACAGCAGAAGACAAATGTTATCTGAGTGGAAGAAAAAAACAGAGTCTACATGTCAGTCAACAGACCAACTATTTCAGTGAACTATTCTGTTTGCTTTGCAGTTCAATAGAGCTTTGACTACTCAAACAGGCAGATCTCCTGGTTGTTTACCTCCCCACACTCCCATTTCTCACTCCTTGTCTAGACTAAATACCTCCCACATGACACATTTAAGTCTTTATCTATCAACACCCAGAATATCTTTGTGGGACATGTGACAGGACAGAAAGGACAGCATTGTTTCCCGATCCCAGAACACCCTTTTCCCGTCCCCTGCTCTGCCTTCTTGCAACCACCTACTCCAAAAAGCGACCTCCTCCGCAAGAGGGAAACCACTCACACGCACTCATCCCAAACACAAACCGAGGCTAATTCTGCACTCGGTCCATGTGACAAACTCTGACGCTGCGCTCATCGGGCATTATTTGTGGCACTCAATAAGCCGGGTCTGAGTGCGGTTACAGCCAAGCAGATCCATGTGCATCGAGTGATTAAATAACACCGCTGCGCGGCATGTTATGCAATCTAGTCAATCTAGTCTGAATTTTCTATTCAGAAAATTTTATAAACAAGTGGGCAATTAGCGGGATAGGAAAATGAGGAGGAGAAAGCCTGAATGTGATTTTTTTTTTTTTTTTTAGTGCTTAGCGAATGTACTCTGGGGGCTTCCAGAGAACCATCCTGCATCACAAGAGAGTGTGTGTGTGTGCATGGGTGGGCGTGTGTGTGTGTGTTGAAACCCCGCTGGTTCCAAAAAGCCAAGGGGGCGTCTCCTTTCCCCTTTGGCTGACCCCCCACCAGCAAAGGGTGGGAGTCAGACCGCTATTTCACTCTTGGTTCAAGTGCCTGTTTGTGTGTTTGTCAGATTAATGTGTGTGTAACATCAGTGAAACGTCTGTTAACAATCACTATTATTTGCCTCTGTTTCTTTGTGTACAACACATATTTGTTACAGTTTTTTCTCGTCACTTGCTTTGTGGTTTTTCAATTGAGCTCTTGGCTCTTGTGTGTATGGCGGGTGTGTGTGAGTGTGTGTGTGTGCGTTTTGTAGTGGAAATCTGGTGACGCTGGTGTGACACACTGTGACACTCCAGGACCTCAAGGAATCCCACCGTGTTTACTGCGGGATTGCCAGGCAACGCGGACCCATGCTGGAAAAAGCCCAGCGAGTAGAAAGACCAGGCCAGTTTGCATCACGGACGCCATGTTGCGTCCCCTGTCCCTCCGCAGACGTTAAACGCGCTGGCTGGGAAACGCATCAGAGCGCTTTCGTGTTGCTGCCTTTGCGAAATGTCCAGTGCGTCCAGCGGACAATTGCCTGTTTTTCTCAGTGAAAAGAGCAGAGGAGCAGCGTATGTTTATGTGATTGAGACTGTGAGACATACTGGTGAAGAGTCAGAGGTCTTTTTCACAGACAAACAGCATTTGCTTCATCCAGGATTCTTCTGTACTTTTGATGGACAAACTTCACACTTTTCCACACTCAAATTTCAGTGCTTCTCAGACATTTAGTGTGACTTTAAAATATGAAATACAAATGTTCACAATGAATTTATGACAGATTTTTCTACAATTAACAGGCTTTTCATATGAAACATGTGAAACTTAGGAGATGAACCTAATGTCTTGTTTATTTTTTCCCATACTTATGGATACTTGGAAAAGAAAATTTCAGACTTTTCCGAACTGTGCAGGAACCTTAGATCCACTAAAGTATGTATTAAAAATCAAATTTATGAAAGTGAAAAGTTAGCTTTTTATTTGACTTGAGTAACTTCACTAATTAGACTTGAGCATCTGGTTTTTATCTTTTTGCTAATTAGTCCAACTAAGCACTTTCACACTATCGAGTCCATTTCATCCATTCACGTAGACACAGCTACTCTACAAGGACACGTTTTTCTCTGAGCTTCCTGCCGTGATTCATGATTACCTAAAGTATATCTTGATTCTAATTAGCTCATTGTTCTCACCTGTGCTGCTACCTATATAAACTCCAGCTCTGCATTCAGTCATTGCAACGTTGTCTGTCATCAACCCTTGACTCAGGCTGTAAGGGGTCGTGGCTGATATCCTGATAGTGTATCTGGCCTGTTTCTTCTCTTCTGACTGTCGCCTTTGCCTGCTTTCTGACTGCTTTGAGTGCTTTTCTGCTTCACGTTGCTGGATGTCTATCACAGCCTCACAGATTTTGGATTTGCCCTAACTCTTCGCCCCTTTCTGTTGCCAACCTGGACCATTTACTCAACCACTGAATTAAAGGTTACAGTGATTATTCACTTTCCCGCGGGGAAAGCTGGACTTTGTGTTCTCCACAGCTTCATCCCTTTTTGATTTTCAGTGCATAGACGTCTCTGCTCTGTCCTGCGGGTGGAACAATCCCGATAAACTGACCTTTTCCTGTCTCACACCGTCAAAGCTTGAGGTATTCCAGACAATCAAGGTCCGATTCTCTGAAGAAAGCCTGGGAAACCACTTCTGCCAGATAAACAACTACTTCCTGTTTGAACATCCTTGCTGAATGCCAGTCACTCACCATCCGGTCTCTATTGCAGAGTCTGGCCTGAAAGCTGAAGCCAAGAAACAACCTCTTTCCTGCTTTCATATTCATACAATTACTGTCAATAAAGACTGTTTAAACGTTACGGGGATTTGATTTACGTTTTGGGTTCATATTATACATCCCAATTTTCTAGTTGGAAGCAATGTCTGGCATAGTGCTCGTTTAGCATGTGATAACCTCAAACACACAACTTCCAAATAGCCACATAATTAATTTATAATCATGAGAACAAATGAAGCATAAGGGATTTTAATTATCCATTTGACCTGATGGTTTTTAAAGAGTATTTGATTCATATGAGAAACAAGTTTGATGATTTTTAAAATAAAGAATTGAATGCACGTTTGAAATCATGGAGGATTTTCTTTCTTGTTCGTTCATTATAAAAATGACACTTATAGGCCCAAATATAACAGTGCAGGTTGGTTATATTAACAAATTGCATCACATGCTTTTTGCAATCATTAACAATTGTTTTGCTAAATTCTGGCTGAATATCTGACCACTCCTGATGATGCTAGAAGGTTTAGAGTTCATTCAAACCATTTTGTCTGATATGGACTACAAACCCAAGAGAAAAAGCCCCTTATTCAAATTACATACACTGAAGCCTGACTGAAATGTACAGATGTCCACATCAGTCAGTTTTAATGCCAATCTAGAGAGCTTCATAGTGAGGCAATTAGAAGACTAAGTGAGTTATTTAGTCTCGGGGACAAAGAAAGTTTGAAGGACTTCTAAGCATGGTAGTGGCAGCATAAGGCTGAGGGTTTGTTTTGCTGCTAATACTACTGAAATATGTACTGAGTCCCACAAAGTTGATTGAAAGTAAAATAGCAGGACTACCTCCAAATTCTTCACATTTAAGTTTCTAAAGTCTTGGACAAAAACTGGAGGTTCCAACAGGATGTTGAACCCAAAACGTCTTTATGTAAATATGTGGAGGATGATTAAAAGCACAATCTTTTCCCAGGAAACCAGCCAATTTCAATGTGTTTCTGCCATTTTGCATAATAAGAGTTGTTAAATATCAGAAGAAAACTTTGCCAGGACCTTGTCTGCATGTTTCTTCAGGATGTTTACACCAAATGTTAGTTGGGAGTGTATGTCTAATTTTGAGTATGAGCATTAGGAAAGATTAACAATAAAATTAAACGTATTTTTCTTTTTGTTTTTAAATGCTTTGAAATAATATAATATATCATCACTTCAACCTTAAAAACAGATCTGTGCAGGTAAGTTATTAAAAGAAAAAAATTAATATGCCAGTGATCGTGTCTAAAATGCTTCTAGGCAAACTCTTTACACTAATCTAAAACGACTTTGTTTCTTTTTTTTATGTTTCCGTGACACTGTGCAACAGGCCTCTTTCTATGAGAGTTCTTCAGGAACTCAACAGATGTGTTGTTTATTACTTTCTGGTAAACATGTAAGTCATTAACAGGTCTGGTCATGGTTCTACCTGTTATATTCATGCTATGCGAAGTGTGAACTCACAGTAAATGCCAGCACATGAATAATTTTGATAAGAAAGTGCAGTACAAGTCATGAACATGATATTGCTAACACTGCTGTTTTGCATATATGTGTGTGTGTGTTTTTAGGAAGACTATGAGGTTACACCTGACAAGAAAAGAAAAAGCAGGGGAGAGCAAATCATCAAGACCTTCCTTTCAAAACAAGTAAGTTTCCCTATCGCGTACTTTCATACCTCTCAGCCCTTTGAGGTTAACACTTTACTGCAAGAGAGAAACATATTGCCTTCGACAGAGGTTGGCATGGTTGTCATGAGGGGAGGAAAAAAAAGAATCAGAGGCAAAAATGACACAGAAATAATGTAAAGTTTTAAAAATGAACGCACTCGTTAAATCTGTCAGAAATTAAACCAAATACACACGACTGCAGGTCATTCTACGTTTCTCCTTATCTTGAAGTGTTGCCTACATCAGGAGGTGATGGATTTGTGTGTGTCTGTGTATATTTGTGACGGGGTGTGTTTACATGTGTTGATGCAGTCACCTCAGCGGGTAGACATAGCCGAGGATTTTGCAGAGCAATGCAGAGAGAACCTCGAGCTCAGTCCTTGTAAGGAGATCTTCAGCGACTGCCGCAAGTGAGACGCCATTTACTCACTCTCACCTGTTTGTCACGTCACCAGATTTTTAACTGCTCTCTCTCGCTCACTCATTTTTCAATTTTGACAGATGTAAAAATTTAGGCTATGTCATATGATCGGAGAGGTTTGACTGTGCTTTTCTTTTTGTGCCAGGGCGGTCCATGAGTACCTGAGTGGAGCTCCATATTCAGACTATCAGAACAGCATGTACTTTGACCGCTTTCTTCAGTGGAAGATGCTAGAGAGGTTTGTTGAGTTTTGTTTCTACGCCTTCTGGAAAACAAACTAAACGGCTAGATAAAATGAAATAAAATCAACGTTCGTCTTAAAAGTCATGCAGCAAACCAGCTAGAATGTTTTGCAACAGAAGATTTATTAACTAAATCGCTTTAGGTGAGGTGAATTGTTAATAACTGAGATTTTATTGTTGCATATGTTGATGCTTTAAGATAGAAAGTAAGTTGTAAAACTGTTGCATTATTTACTTTAAGTGATTTTTTATCTATGGATTGCAATTTTGCAAAATATTTGCTATCTTTAGGATTAGAAGTATGATAGGAAATGCCAAAACTTATACTGTGTAAATCAGATTTGTTGAATTCTGTCCTTCAGTCTGAGAATTTTGTTGCAGTGTGACATCATTGATATTTCAAATAAAAATCTGGCAACCTTAACCTACTGGAAGTCATATAAAGTATCGCCATCAGAGGTATCGGTACTTGTTGCACATATGACTTTGTTAAAATCATATTTCTGAACTCTAATAATACTGTCTGGCATTTTGAAAGAGAAAGGAGCCCACAGGATCACAAATCCTCCACCATGCTTGGTACTATCATTTTTCCTCTACTGCGTCAGTATGCAGAAATTAAATGTTTAAGATGTCTAAATGTTTCAGTGTGAGATTATGCTAATGCAGTAAAAGTTGGATGTCTTTAAAGCTTTCATGCATCTGAGCAGCCAGTAATTTGAAGGTGCTGCATATTTGTAAAGGAATCTTTTAAATTATATCACAGAAGAAAAACTAAGTAGTAAGGGCTGGATGTGCATTATTACAGAAAGAAAGATTAAAAATCTGTGGTTGATCCATATCATTCCTGTTTTTGTTAGCAAGGTTACTTCAGATTCGCAAGAAAAAACAAAGTGAGTGGTTTCTTTTAAAGGTGTTTAATTAACGTTGATTTGGAACCGAAATGTATATCCCGGATGATTCCAGTCAACGTTTCCGTCTCTGTCTCTGCCAAGACTTTATGTGGCAGCATAAATCTTTACAAACATTCTCTAAATGGAACAGCCATCCTAAATATGTCAGATAATAAATCGGTTTTGGTTACTATTTGCATTCATTTCAGGACAGGATCTACACTCCTGCTTTGAAAATATTCTATGCAAAACGCATATTGAGGTCATTTAAAGTAGGCAGCCGGCTTTCAGGGCAGCATTGATTGTATCTGTCTGGACAGTGAAATTGCGCCCAAGAAGCCCCACCCTCTGTACAGGAAACGGAGTCAGCATGGCGTTGAGCTCCGCAGATAATATCTCTGACTTGATCGATACCACATAACCATCTATTAATGGATCCTGTTGTATCTGTGTTCCGTCAGGCAACCAATCACTAAAGACACATTCAGACAGTACCGGGTGCTGGGGAAGGGCGGATTTGGGGAGGTAAGAGAAGCGGCTGGGCGCTACATCTAAAATATTGGGACATTTCCTGTAACACACTGGATAATATTCTTGCCGTCCTCCGCAGGTGTGCGCATGCCAGGTCAGAGCAACAGGAAAGATGTATGCCTGCAAGAAACTGGAGAAGAAGAGGATCAAGAAGAGAAAAGGAGAGTCCATGGCTCTGAACGAGAAGCAGATTTTGGAGAAAGTCAACAGTCGGTTTGTTGTGAGTAAAAGTCATTCGCTTGAACATGCAGCTGTGGGATTTCATCCTTGTGTGTGTTAGAGCACAGTTTTCCCGCAGCACGTTGCACGTCTCTGTCTTTCCTCAGGTGAGCCTGGCGTACGCGTACGAGACCAAAGACGCACTGTGTCTGGTGCTGACTATCATGAACGGCGGCGACCTGAAGTTTCACATCTACAACATGGGCACGCCGGGCTTCGACAAAGACAGGGTCCAGTTTTATGCTGCTCAGATCTGCTGCGGACTCGAGCATTTGCACAGGGAATCTATTGTCTACAGGTAGCAGTCTCAGACGAATATGTACATGAATCTGACAATGCTATTCTTCCACTCTGTATGTGGAAGATTGATGACTGGTGATTCTTTGCTACTTTTAGGGATTTGAAGCCAGAAAACATCTTATTAGATGATAATGGTAAGTTTTCTAATCAGATTTCAAGTTATAACAAATAATGCCATTTTTACAACGTTTGCATTCATACTAATCATGGCCACGAACGAAGCTATTTTCAAAAACAAGAACTGGATGCTCAAGTTTGCATTTACTGTGGGTTTCCTCTGACCTACATACAGTACAGTAGTTCCGAATTATATATACAGATGAAAATATACACACACAGCCCCACTAATGTTTGGTGAATTGTCGCTTAGTAAGTGGCAGACAAACCACGCACATAATTTAGCCGCCAGAAAGCTTCTGGCTTAATTCTGAATGTATATTTGACCTGTTCCTGGCAGAACATGGCTAGTTTATTTAAACTAGTTGCTTTCCTAAAACAGACCAGACTTTTACACATCATTCCCACCATTTTAAATAAGGTTGAGATCAGGAAGCTTAATGTTGTCCTGTTTAACTCCATTGGAAAACCGGTTTTAAAGCGTGTTTGGTTTGCTGTAGGAAAACCCAGTTGTGTCCCAGATTCGTCCAGCTGGTTTATATTTAAGTTAAAGAATCCTGAGCTAGTTCTTTGCTTTATTATCTGTCAACTTTGTGCGATACACCACTACCACTGGCACTGAAACAGCCCCTCAGAATGAAGCTGAGGGGGAACACTAAAAACTGCCTGACAGCTTTTAGTGTTATGTCTAAAAGTGTACGTGATTGTTAATAAGCTTGTTGTCATTGTGGCTAAAAAGCAAAGTCTTTGTCCCGTCTGACCTTTGAAATGTTACTCCAGTAGAGATTTAGTTTGAAAGCATGACTAAAATGGCAAGCTCTCATTCTCTCAGTATTTGCTGATGTAAAACTGTGTAATCTCAGCCACGGTGATCCCTGGCTATGCATATCTCACCTATTATGTATAACTTGTGTAAATTGGAGAAAATGTTTGGTAACACTTTATTTGACGGGTTGTGCATAAGACTGTCATGACATTATTTTGTTTATTTAACTAATGCCTTGTAATGAATTGTAGTAAAATGTAGAATTACGTTACATTGAATGGTTTTAAAAGCTAATTAATTTTACGGGCTCTTCGTCCACATAATTTGATCATGTGCCTGTTGCTTTGTTGCAGGACACATTCGGATCTCTGACCTGGGGCTGGCCATCAAAGTGCCTGAAGGAGAACTCATCAGAGGCAGGGTGGGGACAGTAGGCTACATGGGTAAGAAATAACTCGCTAAAGACACACTGGCAAAACAAACTGTTACAATAACCAATAAATATATGTGCAACAATTTGATTACATTTTGTTTCTGAGAAGAAACCATGGAAGTTTACCAACTAAAAAAGTTACATTCCAGGTATTTTTTATGCATTGCTGGAATTTACTCAACTAAACTAGCTAAGATCAAATTTATTATTAAGATCACTTGGTTAATTTGGCCCGTCTTTTCATGTTATTAAAAAATAAAATTGGTTTGTGATTTGACCTAAAATATTACTTTGATAGTTGTAGCATTTTTTTCTTGACAACCACAGCTAGGGGGTGCTGTTTACTGCCGAAAACTTCCTTGGCGTGCTTTCAAACTTTAACCTCAACACGTTAACAAGTTTGGCCATCGACATGCAAGCAAGTTGCTAAACTACTTTTAAACATCTGAAATTCTCGCTCTAGCATAGAAATTTCTCAACCACAGAAACAATTCTTAACTTTTTCTCAATTTATGAATTCAGTCACAATACAACCCACATAAACAAATTAGCCTTGCTGCTGGACACCAGAACAGACAAATGAGATAAGCTAACATCTGACACCCAGTGTAAAACCTGGGATATTGTTGTCATTGTGCATATTAACAAGCTCTTCTTACTGCTTTTTTTTTTTTTACCTCCTCTTTACAGCTCCAGAGGTGATCAACAATGAAAAATATGCCATGAGCCCCGACTGGTGGGGACTGGGCTGCCTCGTTTACGAGATGACCGCGGGAAGATCGCCCTTTCGTGCCCGGAAAGAGCGAGTGAAGCGGGAAGAAGTGGAGAGAAGGGTGCAGGAGGAAGAAGAGGAGTACAATGACAAGTTTACAGAGGACGCGAAGGCGATCTGCAGAATGGTGAGGCTGGATGAGACGCTGTGTGTAGAGGCAGAGAGATAAATAAATGATAAATATCCTGAATGACTCATCTCTGTGCTTCTGCCTGGCCAGCTGCTCACCAAAGACCCCAAGCAGAGGCTTGGGTGTAACGCGGATGGAGCAGCGGGCGTCAAGGCCCACTCGTTCTTCAAAAACATCAACTTCAAGAGGATGGAGGCTGGAATTGTAGATCCTCCCTTCGTGCCTGATGTGAGTGCTTGGTTGTTATGGTGTGCTCAGATATATCAGTGATAAATGTTCTGTTCGGATGAACTTGTCTGCTAATTTTCCTCTCGACCCCGTCTTTCTCCCCCTGGTCATTCCCCTCTCCCAGCCTCGCGCCGTGTACTGTAAGGATGTTTTGGACATAGAGCAGTTCTCCACTGTCAAGGGAGTAAATTTGGACCAAACCGACAACGACTTCTACTCCAAATTTGCTACGGGCTGTGTTCCCATCCCATGGCAGAATGAGGTGAGCCAGGCATCCCTAAATGCTCCGTTCGCTTTCAAATCAGCAAATGCTTAACATTCCTCGTGTTTTCGTTTCCTCTGCTTCCTCCTTTAGATGATAGAAACGGAGTGTTTCAGAGATCTGAACGTGTTTGGGCCTCAAGGGACGAGACCTCCAGATCTGGACTGGAATCAGCCACCGGAGCCACCCAGACGTAGCCTGCTGGACAGGATCTTCAGGAGGCATGTAAGCGGATGTGAGCGCACATACGGCGGAGGATCCAGACGGGCTCGTTCAAACTAACCCATCTCTCTCCTTACTTCGCCACAGCACCCAGATGTGCCCATCTCCAACAGCCGTGTGCAGTCTTCCAGTGTAAATTCTGTGGACTCTATGTCAAACTCTGCCCCCTAGTGGCACAGCTGACAGTGTGGGACCTACTTAACCCACAAACGTACTCTCAAGAAGGGAAGGAGCTGATTGGTCCGCAGCTCAAAGGCCTGAGCAGCAGCTGGAGACAGCCTGTTTAAAAGCCTAAATGGTCAGCCCGTGGGTAGGGAACGGAGGGGAGGGAATAGGGTGGAGGATTGACCGGGCCCTGAGATCCTGGGCATTAGTAGTAGGACATTTGATGTTGTGGAGATGTTTGGAAATATTCAGACAAACCTTACTTTCCCTCAGGATTGTTGGACTGTAGAACAGAGCCACTGTTGTTGTTCTTGAACCAGAAAAAGGATTAAAAAAACAAACTGATAATCAGGGTATTCACTGTATAATAAAGACCACCACAGGGAATAAAGGTTGGGTGGGGGTGGGCAGGGGTAAGGGTGAATGAATTTTGTTTTTCAAAGAAAAAAAAGGGTCTTTTTTTTGCTTTCATTTCAGTCTTGTACTTTCTGGCCTGTATCTTGTACCAATATCTCTCATCTCTTTGCTTCCCCCTGACATGTCAACATCTGCACAACTCTTAACTTATTCTTTCTCCGTTCTTCACCTTCCAGACCTCAGATGACTCCTAAACATTCAGAACACACCACCTCAGCAACCTCAAACACACAATGTACATTGCCTTCGCGTACACTCAGGCCAAAGATTGCAGTTCTAGTTTTGTGATACTGTTGTTATGTTGAATTGTTGGTTTTTTGAAGGTTTTTAGCTGTTGTGTAGAACTACAGGAGGATCAGAATGTGTGATCCCATTTATAGACTTTTCTTTAAATATGAGCCTGCAGACATATCATACAGCTTCAAGCACACACACACCCACGCACACGCGCGCATACAGTACAGCGCCTTCCAGAACTATCCATACCTCCTGAATACGTCATTGTTAATTACAACCACGAGCTTCAATGGGTTTCTTTGGGAGTTTATGATTGACTGACACAATGTAGCCCACGGTATGTTGTTTTAAACTTTATTTAAACAAAAAATCTAGAAATTGTGGCATGCATTCGCATTAATTCCTCCAGTAAATACTCTATTCAACTCCTTTTGCTTCATTTGGTGTACGCCTCTTATGGCTCTGTCACGTATTTTTGCCAATTCTACTTTGCGAAATACCTTGAACCTATTCAGATATCTGAAGACTCTCAACTGGATTCAGACTTTATCTTGGACATTCCACTGTAGCTCTGGTTCTGTTCAGGGTCCTGGTTCCGCTGGAAGACAAACCTCTTCTCAGGTCATTTTTGCGGCCTCCTCTTGCCTCCTTCGTGTTCTCAACCTCTCGGTGTATGTAGAAGGCCTTGTCTTCTTAATCTTGCAGCTGTGCCTCACCCTTTCCACTTTTCATTCAACTCAAATTCAGTTCTACTCAAAAATATGTTATTTATCCCAAAGGGAAATTAAATGTTGTCGCAACACAAACCATCCAGTTATCTTCATAGTTGTTGTGGATGTGAACTCGGCGCTGCTACTCCAGCATGCTGCCACTTTGAGCGGCGCAAGTCTAGAATAACAAGTTGATGGGTGGAACATTTTTCTGCAAGTTTACGTTGTTTGAGAACTCAAAACGGCTTAAATATCTTGACAATCTGCCCCCAATCTCTGACCTTTTTGGTTTTTGTTATGCAGTTTTTTTAGCAATGTTCTCTAGCAAACCGCAGAGGGCTTCACAGAACAGCTATCATTAAATTAGAAAAAGATTAAGTCTTTTTATATTATTAGTTATTTCAAGGCATGAGAGTAAAGGGCGGTCAATACAAATGCATGTCAAACTTTTCATATTTGTAGTTATAAAAATAAAAAAAACATATATAATTTTCTTCCACTTTTAAAGTACGTGTGCTGTTTTGTGTCCTGTCACACAGAATCCCGAACGAAAGCTTGTGATTGAAACGCGACAGAAATGAGTAGTTTTGCGAGGCGCCGTACTACGAACACACTCAGACTTGTGAGAATCGTGTTGAGTTTTCATTGCATGGACAAGCGTAAGTGTGGACAGCTGTATCCCTTTTCGATTCTGCATACTTCATTCCTCCGACTCCGCCATCTTATACACACGGACGTTTCCCTCGGTTTACAGTGTCACTTTATATTTGGCATTATGTGGAGTTTGACAACTAATTAATAAGCTGTAAAGAAACAGATCTCTCTCTTTTTTCTTCCGTTTTTTTTTTTGGTAGTTATCTGCTCTGTCCCCATGGAGTGGAGAGAAACACATGCACTCAGCATGACTTACAAGTTGCACAATTTAAGATACCACCAAGCTGTTTTGTTACCAAATAAAAATATCTTTCCTTTGATCATTAAGACACATCCTTGTATTTATACCGTCACATGCGGCTTGTTTTTCTTCTACACCCGAGACTTAAAAGCGTTCTTCTCGCTCTCCCTATGCCTTTTCCATGTAAACGATATTGCTGCATAGCCATTGCCGTCTCATGTACAGATTATTTATATATATATATATATATATATATATATATATATATATATATATATATATATGTTTTCTTTTTGTCCATTTACACTAAGCCCTCAGTGCGCTCTTCAAAAATGCCTCACGAATCTAAAGGGTCTTCCTCTTGTTTTGTGTCCAACTGTAACCCGAAGACACAGGGTATCGAGAGCCACCTGAAAGGTTTACCTTATCTGAATCTTCTTTAATCAGCCCAGCTCCTTGGCATCAGAGCTGAGGAGGAGGAGGAGAAAGAGGAGAGGAAGACACCAGAGAATCTCCACACAAAGAAGTGGCCTTCTCGCAGCAGCACAGCCAATTAAAAAGAGGGAGAGCACTGACTCTTCTGCTTCGTTTTTAAGAATGTGGCGTATTTCCCTGTTTTAAGCTGGCGAAAGCTGTCCCATGCAGTAATTTTAATCGTCCTTACCGATCTCACACGAGCCTGATTTTTTTGCTTTTCCTCTGCTTACTTGACGTGAAAAAGGGAAGAAAAAAAAAAAAAAGTATCTGAATCAGACTGAAGTGCCTCCTTGTTAGCATGATTTCCAGACAATGCCCACACAGACATCAGCACTTTGTTTATTATCTGACTGTCATGCTCTGTTTGCTTCGCTGGGGAAACACAAATACACATAGACTTACACAGTTTGTTGGAAGGGAAGGGAAAGGAAGGAGGAGTCGCAGACGGAGCCGAGTCCATGAGGGAATTTTCCTTCTTAATGTGATGTACAGCAAAGTGCTGAGTGCATGTGAAAGCCAAACCCACTGTGTCAATCAAGTCCTAATAAACTCTGTATTATAGTTTGAATACTCATCTGTTGGTCTGCCTCTTTCTTTCCCCTGATTGCTCTGTGGATGTGACCATGAGGCCACATTCACACACGTCAGCGGAGTGTTTTAAGACATCGACCTAATTCCCCTTTTTTTTATGGCTTTTGCACACGAGCGGAGATGAAGTGGCGGCCATTCATTACTCTGTCCAACTAAACACACACCAGAATTAAAAGATACGTGTTAAAGGATGAAGATGGTATCTGTTCCTTTGATCCCTTCAGTTTCAAAATATGAAAATCTTTTAAAAAAAATATTTAAATATATATTTAAAAAAATACAATCTTCTTTATTAGAAATTGATTTTTTTTTTGAGAGACAAAAAACAGCAGACTCTGCACATTTCTTAATAAAAAACTAAATACTTTCCTTTTAGTTCATTCAGTTCCTTTTAGCTGTTGTCTTAAACTTTTGATCAGCTGATGAATGACTAGCTTGAGTTTATATGTCACTTTTAGTAAATCACTCGCTCTGTTTCTTTTGTCTCCTGTTCCTGTTTCTTTTTTTTCCTTTTTTTTTAGGATTTTGAAGTTTTCATTGTGGTTACTATCCAGTTGGATTACCTTGTGTTTCCACTTTGATCAGGAGTGTGGATTAAAAACTCAAAATGCAATTTTTGTGTTCGTGTGGCTCACCTGCTTCTCTATTAAGCTGAATGGTATAATTTCAAAACCACATTTCCAAGACCTACTGTGCAAAATATGAGGTGGAAGTTTATGACAACAAATGTCAACAACTAGTTGAAATTTTAGGTCATGATTTTCCCTCCCCCTGACAAACCTTTATTGATTTACAGTACGCTCCACATTCAAGCGAAATGAGAAAAGTCCAAAGCAAATCATAATGTAAAGCACCTTAAAATCGGTTTTGATGAAATTAAAAGCTTCAGAAAGCACATAAAGAAAACCTTCTTGTTCTTGTAGGGTAGACTGTTTGATCGTTAGCTTACAACTTTGGATTAACTTTAGACAAAAGCGGTGTGATGTAAACCGGAACCTCATTAAAAGAAAATCATGTACTTGCCAATAAAAAAGGAACTTATTTGATCAGGTTTATGACCCGGTTTCTAGTTCTCTTTGTCCCGTGTTTCTACACAGTACAAGAAACATGGGAGTTTTTCCACTGTGTGATGAATCACCCGTCACACGCCTGCTTGTTCTCATGTTGAAGGAGGGAACCCGACCACAAGGACATGGGGTTACAGTTTAAGGTGACTTCAGTTTCTATTTTCTTCCTGCCAGGGAGTTATTAAACACTTCTTTTTTTCTCTCTCTCTCTCTGCGCTTGCTCCGACTCTGATCCCATAAGTGGTTTCCCTCTTCACAGGTTTCCAGCTCTGATCTGATCGGAGTTGTTGCCTCTGACAGCTTTCTTGACGAGGAGCCTGTTGAGACAATATTACCCTTAGATAACTTGTGTTTGAATTGGATGGAGTAAGCAAGGTTCCTAAAACACGCACACAGCTTTATATAATTTATCCTTACCGAATCTAATCAACTACACTTTTGGGTGAAATTCCAGATACAGCAATCTGGCTGATGATGCTATGTTTAGAGCATACGAGGAAACAAAATGTTAATGTTAAGAAAACAATTACATGAAACATTTATGGGGTCTTTAAGTTAAAATCTTCTTTCATCCTGTGAGTATCAGCTCATACTTTGAAAATAGAAATAAAAATCCAGCTTTAATTAAGAAAACATTTATTCAGTGAGAGGGGGAAAATGGGTTACATTTGGTTTTCACTAAGTCACCAGGAGCACAACTGTTTGTACTCCTAAAAACTCTTAGAAATGTATCTAAGCAGCAGCAGAGTCCAGGAGAGGACTGGTCAAAGATCCCTTTTTCTGTAACATGTTCCAAGACGTTTAGGAGAAGATAATAAATGTCTTATTGGAAATAGAGACTTATACACAGTTTATACAACAAGGGTACCAATAAATGAACCAAACGTTATTTTGTTCAAAACAATTTTTTATTGGATTTTTATTTTAACTATCAAGGTAAGATAACAGTGATGCTATAAAAGATGAAATCTTCCTTGGTTTTGGTTTATTAAAGTTTTTATAGGAATAAGAAAATATTCTGTTTCTTAAAAAAAAAGTCCACTGAATTTGTCTATTTGAAAAGAGAATCCATGAAGCCAGATAGAATCCTTGAGTTGCTGACGTGACATTTCCTCCTATGACATTGAATTTTTGCCAGTCTCGTTCTGAGATATCAATCATTCTTACGGGAGAAAGGAGCCAAACTAAGAGAAACTTTGTCGCCCTTGAGTTCATGGTCCGTGAGGCTGGATGGATGAGTCATTCAGGGTCTGCCCGACTGACCTCTCTCCTCTGGGTGCCATCCCATACAGGAGGCCGTCTGTACTGTGGCATGTTTGTTTATGTATGAATCAGTGGACCCGGGCACTGGACGTTATCTCACGCGGAGTTTGTGAGAAATGCCTGTCGTGTCCGTTGGAGCGTCCTTGATGACACGGCCGTTGGATCGGTTAGTTGGTTCTCCTGTTTATCTATCTGGTGATAGCAAGATGGCCTTCAGGGAGAAGCTCCTATATATACAAGAGCTCTCAGACATCCCACAGATAGAAGTCGGAAAGCCTCTGCAGCTGTCTCTGCTACTCGGCTGAACCTTTACATCCCGGACGTAGGCTAACGTCTTGCTGAACTGCTTGTGTTCCCAGTTATTTTTAATACTTTATTTTTCAATTTAACGTGTCAGAAATTCCTACAAAGCAAAATGCTGCCCGCAACTTTTAAATTGTGTGCTGGCATCTCCTATCGGCACATGAGGAACATGACAGGTGAGTGAACGAATCCCACTGGACTGACAATCAGCTGCCTTGAGACCCACTTCTCTAACGCCTGTTTGACTTTCTGCTTGAATTCACACTTTTTCCAGCTGAGGTCTGCATGAAGCCTAAAGCAGACGAAAGAATGCAGAACAGAGCCAAGTGTGTTCTTATATTTTTCTCGCAGTTTCACCTGTTAATGTGATGTTCTCCTGCTTTCCAGGTCTTAGAAGAAATGCCCTGGCAGCAATCCATCATGAGCTGAACAGGCTGGCGGGTCCAGGCCCCAGCAACTGGATCAGTCAAGTCCGCAGACGAAGCTCTCTCCTCAGTGAGTCGTTGGGGTTTTTTTGCCTGTTTTATTTTACCTTTTTTTACCAGGTAAATCTTGGTGATAAATGGTGTGTTATTTTCAAGAGAGACCTGTTTTAAATAACCATACAAGAGAATATTGATACATATTGTCAGGAATGTGGTATAACATTTTGGACCCTTTGTTGTAGCTACGTTGTTCAGTCCAAATTCTCACTATATTAATTTCTCTCCCACATATTTCCCCCATGATATTAGATAAAGATAACCATATTTAATTTATGTGTGGAGAAAATGCCCAATTGTTACCCTAACGAGACCCTACAGCAATATTTGATGCATCTTTTACTTGTATTTGCTGAAAATGTAGATGATTAGATTGTCAAGATCATTGTTGGGAATGTGAAAAACATCAGGGTGAGCACCTAGGGGCATTACAGTCTCTGAGATTTCTAGTTGTTGCACTGAATTTACAAAGCGACAACACATGTCATCCCAGACCTGTGGAGTTGGAGTTAACACATGCTTTCTGCTTAAGGCTCTCGGATTCGGGAGGAGGAAGTGTACAACGAGGAAGAAATGTCCTATGTGAAGCAAGGAGAGGATGCACTGCAGAAAGCCATCAGCATCCTCAGCGAACAGGACGGCTGGACGGTGGAAACTGTAGCTGTGAGTACAATGCAGAAGCCAAGCTTTCACTGAAGTTTGAATTAACTTTGGGTGTAATGGAGACAACTCTCGGACAGAAGCAATCCATCTTATTTGGCGAGGGAGATGACTGCTGGATCTCTTCCAACATTTCTGCAGGCAAACGGAGACAAGGTTCTGAGCAAGGTCTTGCCAGACATTGGGAAGGTGTTCAAACTGGAAGTGGTGATGGAGCAACATCCCGACAACCTGTACGAAGAGCTGGTGGAAAAAATGGAGCAAATGGGAGACTGGAACCCCAACGTCAAACAAGTCAAAGTAAGACGGAAATTTTTTACTGGGGATGACTCCAGAAACAGTGTACAGGTCTTAAACTCCGTTGGTTTGGTGACACTTTAAACCGGGATGTCCCAGATTCTTCAAAAGATCGGACAGGACACCATGGTGACCCATGAAGTGTCAGCAGAGACACCAGGCAACGTGGTGGGACCCAGGGACTTTGTGAGCGTCCGCTGTGCCAAACGTCGAGGCTCCACCTGCTTCCTAGCTGGAATGTCCACTCAGCATCCAAAAATGCCAGAGCAGAAAGGTGTAATCAGGTAAACGAATGAGGTGGATCATCTACCTGGTGTACTGACACAGCATTCAAACATTGTCGTTCAGATTTGTTCAAATCAGGTCTAATTTGTGACATCTTGCAGAGCCGAGAATGGGCCTACCTGTATAGTGATGAGGCCTTGTGCTGAAGACCCAAGTAAGACTAAGTTCACCTGGCTGCTGAGTCTAGATCTAAAGGTACATCAGAATACTTGAATCACAAACCTAAACTAAAAGCTGTGTTCAAAAGCCACGGGAGTCTGTCTAATCCCAGATTTGTCTTTGTTCTCTGCAGGGCTGGATCCCAAAGACAATCATAAACAAAGTGCTCTCGCAGACGCAGGTGGACTTTGCCAGCCACCTCAGAAACAGGATGGCGAATAACGTTTCCATGGAGATGGCCCACGCCTGCTGACACACGATGCCTCTTGAGCCAACAGAGAGAAACTTCTGCTCATCAAAAATCTCATCTAAACCTGCTTAGAGTCACTGAAAAAGTAGCCACTCCAGTGAGTTTTAGCAAGATCCTGGGAAGATTGTGCTTTTCTGAAATCTTGAGAGAGTCTCAGCACTTTTCATTAAAAACAGAATGAGTTAAACACATAATCACAACGCTATCGTTGATAAGCCTACAAAATTTCAAAAACTATATTTTATTCTACATATGTGCACCGTGTGCACTTCTACCTGATATGGGTAATTGTCAAGCAAAGAAGAGAGTTTTGATAGTCGCCCTTTAAAATTGCATCAAATTTTAAAAACACAGTTCAGAAATACTCAGATCTCCCAATCAAAAGCAGTTATGCTCAGGTGTAAACTTTTTGCACTTAACATTTAAATTAAAAACATGTAAACACCGAAGGGGAGTGCATTATATGTGAAATACAGCCTGTTGTTTTTTTCAGCTTCTTTACTTTTCAGTGTAACCCGGTTTTAATGTCTGATCATGCATTACTTGTTAACAGAAGTCAAGACTCTGGGTAGTCATAGCATTTTCCCCTATATAATACATATATTTCTTAACTGACCCAAGCATCACCCCTTGCTGATGAGTCTCTTTCAATATCAACCAAACTAATTTCTTTGCTCTTGTTGTGAAAATGCACTTTTATTTCTGCATGTTATTTATTGATTTTTGCATAGTTGCATGACATTACAGTGACTGCTGGGTGTCGCTGATATTTATGCTTTCAGAGAAGACGTTTTAATAATTGTGTTGGATTAGAACTGGAATAAAGTCTTGTTGAACATGTATCTGGTCATATGTTTAATTTAAACACACACATATACTGTACATATAAATATATATATTAGTTTAGCAAGCATACTTGTTTGCACTATGCACTAGACTAAAAGGGGCTGATCACAAAGTTTTCCAATTGGTGTACTGTATGTAAAAATAAAATGTAGGGGAACGTGAACACGTCTGACTTTAAAATACAAAAAGCAAACTTTTGACTTGTTGTTAACATGACAAAATGCAATACAAACTCCTAAGAGGTTTTTGTAGAAGAGAATTTGCAAAATTAGTTGGTCCTCCGGTTATTCACAAGTAAAAAACAAAAACAAGTTCAAATGCTAGCCTTAGAACTCAGTTTGGAGAGTTCACTTGTTTCTTCTGCTTTTCTTCTTAGACAGGGAAGGAAGTGGAACGATTTAATGACTTTCCATAAAATTCTGTATGAAGTCGATCATCAAAAACCCTGTCCGCCTTACACTGCTCGTTTTGCCAGAATGAGCAGGTGTTTGGCCTTTCAGATGCGTTAGGAGCCCAGCAGCTACAGCAGTTCAATCTGAGCCAGCAGCATATTCCCCATGATCAAGTAACTCAGTTTTCATTCCAAACAGGAAATCTGTCCCTCATTACTGCCCGTTATGTAACACGTTGCCAAATTTGTGTAGCTTTGTTCAATCCAAAATGTTTTGCAACGGATAATTTTCTTGGACGCAGCGCAGACAAGAGGGGCCGGAATGAGTCACGGTGTAGGACTCTCACTTCCCGTCTCACAGAAGTTCTCTATGATCCCACTTCATATCTGTGTGATTATGTTATATCACCAAAGCTCAAAAACGTTCTTTGAACCTGGAACTGAGATTTCAGGATCAAGGGCTTCTTTTTTTCTCCCTTTTTCCGCAAACCTTATCAAACGATTGGGTTCCTGACAAATATCGGGATTGATATTTACTCCCAAATGTTTAGCGAGACATGCATGTCGGCGTTTAAGCATCAAGTCCTGCTTTATTTAATATTCTTCTTGAAAGAATGTTCCACAGGCAAATACCCGAAAAATGAAAGCAAAAGCAGATGTGATCAGAGTGGAGTAGATTCACAGAACGTGCTCCATTACTGGTGCAATGAGGGGGAGATGTGGGAGAAATCTGACCCTGGACCAGAGAAGGGAAATACTTTCTTTGCAAAGAAGTCGTGCAATGAGAGAGAGACAAAACAAGCTGTCTGGCAGCCATACTAAATCCTTGGCAGTGATGCCAGCATTGATTAATTAATTTTTCTTTTCCTGTCCTGAAGTGAACATGGGCACATTCTGAGGAACACAAATTATTGAAGCCTTGATAAAAAAGATAAGACGATTCCAGTATCTTATAGTAAATGTAAACCTACGTATTGCAGAATACGTAGGTTGTGGAGTGGCATGTTCGTTAGCTCTGTTGCCTTGCAGCAAGAAGGTCCTTGATTTGAATCCTTGCCTGGGGTCTTTCTGTATGGAGTTTGTATTTTCTCCATCTCCAAGCATGGGTTTTCTGTAGGTACTCTGGCTTCCTCCCAGTCAAAAACATGAATGTAAGGTTAATTTGTCTCTCCGAATCACCAGTATGATTGGGAATTGCATGGCTGTTTGTCCTGATGGACTGGCAACTTATCCAGGGTGTACCTCCGCCCTCCAAGCCTCCTTTGCCCAGTTACTATTGGAGATACACAAATAGACAATGGATGGAGTAATAATAACATCTTTTGAGCAAAATGGATGGAGCTTCCTTGTAACACTTTAAGAACTGAAATTATACAAAAATACTAAACAGAACTGTAAAAATCCCAGTAAGAAAAAAGCATGTGTTTGGGTCTTCACATTGTGAGCTAACCTTAACAGAGGGAAGATGAAAAAAAACAAAAAAACTTAAAAGGTGCAAAATGTATATTCTATTAATGCACTGAATAATAATACCTCACTAATACAGCTAACACAAAGAGAGTTAATTTCTGAAGGTGAGATATTGATAGGATAATACATCCTTACATTACAGATACCGAACCATGCCTTGAAGATGAAAGAAGAACCATAACTTCACATCTCACTTCAGGAACAGGCTTTGAAAATAGGGACACATTCTACACATCTCATCAGTGTGCTGAATCATTGACGTAAAGACTGAGAAAGACATTGGGAAAGGGTTGTTCTAGATCAGGGGTCCCCAAACTTTCTCCTGTGAGGGCCACATAACTTGTCCCTTCTCTGATGGGGGGCCGGGGTCAGTTTGTAACAGAAAAAGTGTGACGATTGTAAGAGTGCTAAACATAAAAATGTATTGTTTTTCAGAAAGCACAATCAAATAACCTTTTCTGGATTCTTCAGAGAACAAAAGTCAGGAAATAACACTATTTATAAAATAAATAACCAAATAACACTGGGTTCTCCACATAAAAAAAAGGGTTAGGGTCAATTATATGCATGTATAAAATAGTTACTAACTAGTAGTTAATAATAAATAAAGTTCATTACTAAGGAACATTTATTTTATTGCAAAAGTCCAACTTATCAAATAAAAATGCACATATATGAAAATACTCTGGTATTGTTCAGGGGGCCGGACCAAATGTGGAGGCGGGCCGCATCTGGCCCGCGGGCCGTAGTTTGGGGACCACTGTTCTAGATACTCCACCTTAGCTCCCAGAAAGCAATGACGTAATGAATTTAGTCTTTGACAGGAAACTACAGTTCCCGGGATGCACTTGAAATTGCTGTGGCTACTGAACGGGGGAAGGAAAGCTGAGATTGGAGGGAGAAACAATCAGAAACTCAGGTACTTTCTGCACGCTTCTTATCGTATAGTAAGGCTGGACATTTCTTTGCATGTCATGTGTTGAGCATGTTTAATAGTCAATAAAGTCTGAAGTAGATTTAATAAGCGCCTTGTTGTCGGATTTGGAGATCGACTCCATCTCCGTTACAGTTCAGTAGAGCTCCAGCTAGCCCCGTTAGTTAGTTAGCCTGGCAGCTGGCTTTTCTTTTCTACGCTTAGTGGAAATGGCTGCTTAACTACGCGTAGTACTTATGTGAAGAATCATTTAGAGTTTTGCCAGAGACTTTCGACAGGCTTGCATAGTGAACATGTAATTTGTTACGCTCTCGGTTTGCGAGAAAGCTGCGTCTCTTTGTGCCAGCGGGGCTGCTAGCTTTCTGGTTGCTAGAGATACTGTTGCTAGCTGACGGCAGACCGACCGCTGCTGGGTCTGGAGCCGGAGCTGGGGCTGGGGGCTGGAGCTGGAGCTGGAGCTGGACCATGCACCATATCTGTGTTTTTTAGAAATAATAATTTTCAAACAACCAAATCGGTCTCTAAGAGGTGCTGGACTCAGTGCCACAACGCCCGAGGCCAATGCGCGCACAGCATTCAGCGCAGATTTTGCGCGCCACGTTTCACTCAAACAAACTTCACTCCGTTTGGAAGGTGCTCCTGCAGCTCAGGTCCTCCTGCTCTGGCATTTTATATAATCCCTCCATGGTTCATTTTCTGAGAATACAGCATCAAGGTTTGCGTCAACTATGAATGCCACAACGCTTGCTCCGCTGCGCACACATTATTTATGGACACTGGCAGAGCTGAGAACTAAAAATATTTTCTTTTATAAGAGCTTAATTATGTTTTAATCTTTCCTGTTTAGGTGTAATATTTTTGTTCCTACCATATCAAATAATTATTACTCTTATTATACTTTTCAGATACTGTTTGCCTCCTCCTTTGGAGTTGGTCCTTACAAGAACTTTTCTACATGACCCACACCATAATATCTTCTTGGCTTCTCCGCTGCAGCTGAGCTCACACAACCCGGCTTTTGACAAACTGCCTTTGTTCTGGGTGCCAGAATCATGACGGTTCTTGGATGGGGAGAGCCCAGCCCTGAGAAGCAGCAGCATCATGCAGCTTCAGTTTGCCTGTGGTGGGGCTGAGCTGCGGAGGAGAGGAAGGAGGCAGGGTTTCATGACACAACGCGCTGATTCTGAGAAGATCTCGTCGACCTGCATACGCACATTCCCCCACGATCGAGGCCTGTGAAACCACCCAAACTCGGCTGCAGACAAGAAAAGAAAAGGAAAAAGAAAAAACGAGATGATCCAGACAATATGGATCTCAGTGACGTTTCTGTGAAGTCCGGCTGTTGACATGAAGATCTCTGCGCATGCGAGGAGAAAATGAGAAAAGTGTAAATAGACTTTGAATCCCTCCAGGAGTGCACTACAGAAACCATGCTGGTGTTTGCCCCGACTGCCCAGCCCATCTCCGTTCATGACTTCGGAAGCCTTTAGAGGCCACGATCGGGAGCAACATTAACAGTCAACACGATTACGTGCAATGGAAGAAAACATTGATGTCACATCACACACAGAGGTACCTTCATTTCCCCTTCTTCTTTTCAGTCCTAGCTTTAATCTCATTGAGGTGTTTGGGCTTACGGTAATTTAACACCATTAGGAGCACCTGCTATGTTGATCAACAAAACCGGGCTGAGTTTGCTTTGCTTTCGCCTTATTCCAAGTGTCCCTTTCCAGCGGGGGAACATTTTCTCTCCAGGCGTCATCTTGATCAGTTCTGGATTTTTAAAAATGTTTCTTTAAAGCAGGTTGCCACCCTTGCTGAAATCGCAGCCTGAGGTCAGCTGATGTCTTTCTGCCTTAGCTGTAATCTCTGATCTGGCTTGCTCGGCAGGTTGCTGCAGTGGCAGCTGACATCGCATTTCTCTTATCCCTAACTTGGTTTTGTAGCCATAACATTACCTCCAGCTGCCTGGCCTCTATCCTTGCACGGTGCAGCGCTTGCAGACAGTCGGATAATCGTATCATTAATGCTGCATGGGCATTGAGTGAAAGTTTTTGCAAAAAAAGCGAGGAGATCATTAACTCAGGCTGCTGTCTTTGCAAGAAGTTTTATTATTTACAAAAATGAGTTATGATAAATGTAGCACTTATACTACTTCTTCCCCCCCTCCAAGATTGGTAGAGTTTTCAGGCAATATATTAAATCATAATATGAGATCTGCTTTCATAATGACTCTCCCTTTCTGAGTGAGTAAAAATTTATGCGTCGTTTGTTTTATTTATGTATTTAAGCTTATTTGTTCCTCTTGTCAGGGTCTGAATGGTTTGTCACATGAACGGAAGCCTGCAGAGGACATCACCAATCGACATTCTACCTACAAGCCTGTAAGCTGCAAGCCACTTCTCTCTGATCCCATGTAATTAATTGTTGCTAGGAAGACTAAGTCACCTGTGTGAACTCCTGTTTTTGTGCAGGTCATTAATGGAGTGGCCAAAGGTCACAATGGGAAAGACCACACCAACGGCAGCGCACCTTTCAGATCTCTGCCGGTAATAAAGCTTTGTTAAACAACTACAGTGCTGGTCAGAAGTTTACATACGCTTGTCAATCAGCATGAATGTTTGAGCTTTTAATTACATTTTTTAAATTTTTTTTAATTTTTTGCATTCTAATATTTAGAGAAGTATTCCTTATCAAGTTGCAGAGAAACCACATGTTTTTGTTGCCATGAACAAGATTCTTGGGCAATTTTGGTGTCACAGTTGACCTCACTTCTTATCTGAAAAGGTAGTGCCTGTTTAACCTGGTTTGCTGGTACTGGCATTATGACTTTTAAGCATAATTTCCTTAATGTTCATTATTTTTAAGGTCAGATCCCTCACAGATGCTTAGTCAGGTGGATACTGCTTAAAGATGCCCCAGAAACAATCCAGCATCCCACAGCAGGTTGTAAGGCTGCATTCACACCAGCCCTGCTTTAGTTTACTTTAATCAAACTCTAGTCTGTTTACCAAGAAAGTCCAGTTTGTTTCAACGTCAGCGTTCACTCGAACCTAAAAACGCTAACCCTGATCCACCTAAAAACCAAAGTCTTAGTTTGGTTGACCGGAACTCTGATATGGTTTGAATGCACATATTGGTCCAAGCAGAACAAAAGGAGACAGTAGACTCCAGCGCCAGGCATTCTGGGTAATTGCAACCAAAGCAAACATCTAGCAGTCTAGCGCTAATGGGAGAAATATTCTGTGGACAAAAGAGAAATCCTACAACCGCTTAAATATGACTTTGTTCCGTTCTTGTTTACATTTCACAAAGAAGGAAGTTGTGTCCATGTCTTCTTCAAAGGCTTTCATGTCGTTTCCTTCAGTAGTTCTTGGTGCAGCGCCTCCACAGGGGAAGATGTGAACGGGTTTTTCAAAGGGTTTGTTTTGTTTGACACAGTGCAGTGTGGAAGCAAACTGTACCAGCTGTAAATGTAACAAATGTTGCAATTGTGAACTGGAGACCCCTTGGTCAAAGTGGTAATCGCTTCCCAAGGTGGTGCTGAACAGCCGAGCTAAGATCCTGTGGGACTTACAGGTACAAACAGACTAAATGAGAATGGTCCACCAACCAAATAAAACAATTAAATCAATGCTAAATTCATTCTGATGAGGAGTGGGTGTAAACATCTGGCAGATACTACTTGCAGTAGTAGAATTTATGTAATGCAGTATGCATTTTTGGTTCAGATTTCAGCACTGAAGCAAAATGGCATTCTGCAGAACCTGACAGCAGGTGGAGACAAGCCCAGTCCCACAGGTAAATAACACACACACATACCTTTTCATACCTGAATAGGTGTTTATGCTAAATATTGTGCAGTTGTTTTTGACAGAACCTTGCAAAAAGTGAGTCTCATCACATTCTGAAGAGTGCAGCTCTGTCTAGAAGACACTTCTCCTGGTTAAAGGCTGCAGTGAAGTTATGATTTGTTTGTCCCAGTTTATGAGTGTTTATGTTTGTTTTTTTGTTTCTTTCTTTTACAGAGGAGCAGGAAGACGCTGATCTGGAAAAGGCCAGGCAGGAGTGGGAGGCGCTAGAAAACATCCAACCAGGTCAGCTGCCTCTCACTCACCTGTCTGAGTCAGGAGGGGAAAAAAATCAGTTTTGATGTGAACTGTAAGTTGGAAGCAATTAAATTAGCCCAAGGAGATGGCATGGATAAAACACTGAACTGATTTATTAAAGGTATTCTAGAAATGATTACTGATGGATTACATTGAATGTTTAGCCAAAGGTTTGTTCACAATAAGTAGGAAAGGCTGGGCATGTGAAGATTTGTGTAGTTTTGTCAGATTTTTTTACTGACTGCCTCAACAGCTCTAACTGAGGACTCAAACCCAACCCTGCTCATCTCCTTCAATGAAGCTCTGCAGTACTTCCAGACCACAGACCTTGGAGACTTGCTGGTAAGAAATGCAATATTTTACTGTGTGTCACACACCTCATCTCCAGGTGTGTACTTGACATCATTTCTGTTTTAGAGATGAATTATTCTTCAACTAGGCAGTTTTCTTGTCTTTATCCTAAGAAAGACCTCGTATCTGACAGTTCACACTGCTCTCTAGTGGCCACCCCTTCAGTAGACATGTTTTGTTGTTGTGCTTTACTGCTGTTGTAAGCAAATAAAAAAAGTAAATGTAAGCAATATTAATTAAAACAAAGTCCAGCTGATTTTCTGAGAGACCATGGAAAACCTTCAGGTATTCGCAGTGGATTCTAATTCCTGAAAAATTGCATTAACGTTAAAAATGTGCAGTGTTATTAGAGTGATAAATTGTTAAATATGAGAATTAGTTATTTAGTGTTTGTCGTTCACACCTAAAACCCTCCATCTGCAGAAAAACATCCAGCCAACTATTCGCAGGACTGGCCTGGCTGCGATCGCACACTTCCTGTTCGGACCGCCGCGATTGCACAGGGAGCTCCTGGAGGAGAGGGATCTTGTCTTTGCCATTGCACAGTGTGAGTGTGTGTGTGTGGTTGTGTGATTTGCCACAGTTACAGCCATAAATCCACAGTGTGTCTTATAAAGCAATGGCTTGATCTGTGTGTGTGTGTGTGCGCGCGTGGGGGTGTGTGTGTGTAGGTCCTGTGGATAACAGCCAAACAGTCCACATTCGTGTCCTGCAGACCATACATAAAAGGCTGATTGGAACCAGGCTGGACTGTCCTCGCTACGGTCCACACTGGGAAAACATTGGCTTTCAGGGTCAGCTATTTGATCGTACATCTGGTGTTATAATTTTGTTGAGTGATTAACTCAACTTGATAAAGTTATTTGATCCATCTTTATCCTAAAACTAGATTACCTGACAGAGCTTTGTTGTCAAAAAGCTAAACAGCAGTTCCACCAAACAAAGCGACATTATGGTGTCATATGGTGGTTTGGTGTTTTTCAGGTACAGACCCGGCCACTGACCTGCGTGGCACTGGGTTTCTTGGACTGATGCACACTCTGTACTTTGTGATGGACCCAGAAACTCTGCCGTTGGCGAGAGATATCTACAAGCTGTCGCAGCATCCTACACAGGTGTCTTCAAGTCATGAAACACAGTCCTAAAACATTTTATTCATGGCAGAGTCTACAAATGTCATGCAAGCATTTGATATAAATACAGGAGAATTATGTGGAACTGCAACTTTGCTAGAAACTCTGAAATATCTTAACTATTTACACCCTGCTTTGTAAATTCTTTTGACTCTAAAACTATCCATATCCATACACTTAAGCTTGTGAGATAAAAATGGAGCCTGTGTTGTCTCTCTTATAGGACTTTTCAAGTCTTTAGGAATCGCATACATATGTGTAGAGATATTGTTTTTATCTTTCACACTGTTTTCCTTGTTGTTTCTGCTGAGCAACCACAGAAATTTTAAACATTGAAACAAAGTACCTGCTTCTCTTTAAACCATTTGCCTACAGTTTTAGTCCTGTTTTTTTTTTTTTTTTTTTGTAGAGATCAGAATCAGATATATTTATCTCAACCAGTGTTTAAAAAGCAATGACTAAAATTTGTAGTGGTGAGTGGTTTAACAAAAATATTTTCCCTTTTAAGCATCCTTCAGTGAAAATGGTAAAATTTGCCAGTTTCTAAAGAAAACATCAAAATATGAAGGAATGAGACTTTTGCATAATGCATTACTTATTGTGTATTGTTTTGTTGTAGAACTTCCCATTCTGTGTGATGTCAATCAACATGACCCGCATTGCTTTGCAAGTCCTGAGAGAGGAGGCCCTGTCCAAGTGAGTCACACCTCCTCTATCTTCGTTTTTGTTTTATCTGCTTTGCACTGATCAACAAATTGACAGAAACGCTTGTAGAGCATTAGATCTCAAAGGGAGGATGAAATCATGCTGGGGTAATTATTTAGAGCTATGCCATATCCATCATCATTCTTCAAAGTGAAAATGAGATGTAACGTTCAGTCACGATGTCATTGCAGCTCCTTTTAGAAAAATGTTAATCACTTCTTTAGGGCTGAAACGATTCCTTGAATGATTCGAGTACCTCAATTATTAAAATTCCTCGAGGAAAATTTACCTGCCTCGAAGCTTTGTTAATTTATGTTTTATTATTTAGCGCACCGTGTTCTGGCCGGAACATTATTTGCGTTGCGCGGAGCTCTGACTTCTGCCTCCGAGTTGTTGACGAAAGATAAGTGTTGGCGGCATAACGTCCAATCTTCAAGTTCAGCCCTTGGGGATTTTATTGATTGATGATAATGCCTGGGTTTTCATCGTTTTTGGGGGACCAATAGACATGCTTAAAATGACTGACGCGATGCCTGGAGTACGGTAGTCTTTCTCCTCCAGGAGTTGCTGGTTCATAGTGAAGAGCGCTGCGGGAGTATTTAGGTGAGCGGATAGACTGAACACGGCGGGCGGCTGAGTAGTTGATGGTAAGAGTGTAAGTGTAGCTTTATGGACAAACCGCACAATAAATTTTATATCATCCCGGTCTGAACAAACTGGTGGCGGAAATCATCGTGGTGGTTCATGGCTGGTAGATGAGTTTCTGAGTGTGACGAAGGAAGGTGCCGTAAATATCCCGTATTGCTCTCCCCAGTTTTACTTTCGTCCCCTGGTCTACCGGTCCCCGGACTTACATTCGTCTGTCCCCTGGTCTCTTTCCTCCTCTCTACCCCCATCTTACATTCGTTCATTCGCTCCCCTTCCCCACCACCTCAAGCCCCCAACTCCAGGTGACATTTCCCGTATTCTCAAACCTTGAGTCAGGCGCCGCACACAAAGGGTCCATGAGCTGCAAATGGCCCCAAGGCCACACTTTGGACACCCTTGACCTAGATTGTGTTGAACCATCAGGCCACACTCATGAACTCATGTTCTGAATGCTCCGTTCTGTGGGTCAATCTTCATTAAGAGTAGACTTTCAAAACCATGAAAAGATGCAAAGTAAATTTTTAATAATATCGCAATCACAAGAACTGTTGTAGGACATTATCGTTTAAGTTCAATATATGTCAGCTCTGACGGCTCCCCTTTCCCATGTTTGTGTCAGGGAGTGCAATCGTCGTCAGCAAGTGGTCGGTGTGCTCAATGAGTTTTACGTTGCCACATTTCTCTACATCTACCAGCTGTGGAAGACCCAACAGAAGACAATTGCTGACTCTGGCTTCGTGCTAAAAGGTAAAAACAGTAGCTGTTTTTTCACATTCTTGCTTTTCTTTTTACAAACAAGTTTGGTTTTACTGAACTCCCCTCAAGTTGAGCATTTCTTTGTTTTCCTGTGACGCGTAGAAGTGGAGCTGTTTGCCAAAAAGAACCCCAAGCAGATGCTGCGCCGACTAGAGGTCTTCCTGAAGGAAAGGCAGGCGGGTGGGGTCCCCCGTGGGATGTCACCGGACCCTCAGGCCCAACAGCCCTCTCCCAGCTTGGGGGGCTCCAGAGCTGGGATGGGGCAGGGAAGCAGGGGAAAAGAGATGCACTTCACCGGAGTGTGTGACCTCCCACCGGACATGGAGGGAGAGGCCAGACTTATCTAAACTAGAGTCATTGTGTGTGTATGTGTGTGCATGAGAGCTATCCTGTCCATGAGTAAGTCCAACACTCGTAAGTGTGAATGGCTCAGTCAAAGCAAGAACAGCTCGGCAGTCGCTGATCCAAGGTCTGCTACCCGGATCGACTCACACACTATTCTTCCTACAATGCTGGGGTGCTGCACTTTGATCAGATTAAGATTGGTGATCCTTCAGGGTTATTTATGGTTATTGTTTTTAATTTATTCTTTAAACTCGGGACATAGGTCTGTCATATGTATAAAAAGAAGATCTTTAATGTAAGATGTCATTTTAAAAAAAAGAGCAAAAGGAAGTGAATATTTGCACTTTTCCGTAGTTGTCGTAGCCAAAATAACAGCTGCCAAATTCCTTTTATTAAACTTGTCTAGAAGTCCAAAATGTACATGTTTATGTCTCAAGGGTTCTAAGCAAGGAATCATGCAGCAGGAGAGCAGCGGCGTTTAAACCCAAACTGGGTTGAAGATGGTGTGCTACTATGCTGAGGAATAAAACAAGAAACCCAGAGAGGTTTTCGAGTTCTTTCGGCAGGGATCAGAAATCATTTGTAGACCGTGTTTATAGAAACCTTAGGCTCGATCTAAAGGTGGAATCGTTTTGCGCCAGGCGACTGAGACACGAGTGGACGTATGCGTGGAAGTAAAACCAGTCCAAAAAGATAAACTGCATTCAGGTTTAGCGAATTACCCTTAAAATGGACTTTTAAATATTACTTTTAAAGACGGCCATCTTAAGAACATTTGTCTGTTTGATTCCGACTTCCCAGTTGTGCATAAAAGCAAGTCAGACAGACGTCTTAGTGAACAGCAGAAGTCTTCTACCAGAACATACATGAGTCGTCTCACTTCTTAACTTCTTGCAAATACAGGAAAGAAGATTTTTCTTTGGTGTGGGTGTCAGAGTCTTAGGCCTGGGCCTGAATGAGATAGCCATGGTATGATAAACTTAAGTAAAAAAAAAAAATGCCATGATAATATATCAGGGTGTTGACCCCAAAAACTCAAAACAAAAAAAGTCTTAAAGATGACATAATTTCATTACAGTCTATTGTCAGAACAGAAAAGTCAGTTAATCTTACTTAAAACAGCACTACCTACTTTCCACGCCATAGTTTTTCTTGTTTTTTAAAGAAACTACATCCAAACATTCAAAATTGTCTTTCTCGTAAAAAAAAAAAGTGCAGTAGCCTTCTTTTAGCCGGCTGACTAGCAGTGTGCAGCAACCTGTGGAGGGGGCAGCGGCGCAATAGTTTGCTCCTTAAAGCCAGAGAAACCTCCAATCACGCTGCACGTCTTACTTAAAGGACTTTAAACCTTATAAATGATGCGATGGATGTCCTTTTGCGGTTTTGACAGCAGAACTTTGGGGAACCTTGGTATACCTTGATGCTATAGCCAGCCCATGCCTAGAGTGTGCGCTCGCTCCCAGACGTAGCCAAGAGTCTGATCTGAACTTTCTCTACATTCCGTTATGAAGCATGTGATTGTAATTTTCTTCTTCCCTTCTTTTTTTTCTGATCAATTGTTCCTTGTGTGTGTGTGGTGAACTAACTGATCTGATGCTGATGAAGGGTGCCTCTTCTAGGAGATGTATGGTACAGTATGCAATCCTTGCTCTTTCTCTATGATAATCAAAAACACTAGTGCTGTATGATGATAGAAATCGTTCCTAATTTCAGGGTTTGTGCACTCGTGCAAGCGAGTGTGTGTGTGTGTGTGTCATATGAGGAACCAACTACAGATGACGGGGGGTGAAGGAAGGGAAGGTTTCTTTCTTTTGCACACATTAGGCTGGCTTTACCGAGCCCCTGGATCCACTAAGCTGCAGAGCCGGTACTGCAGTCAGGCTTAAAATGGTACATTACGTTAAGACGAAATGTCATCGAGCAAATAATTTATTGTTCTGCTCTAAGCAGGTCGGTGAAGCTGGTCCGGTTCGTATGCTTTTAGAACCCACCTCCCGTCATGGTAGTCTCAATCTGTAGCATGTTCAGGTAGCTCTAGTACTGTAGCATCCTATAGCCTCCTCCTCTTCGTACAGCTTGTTGATGTCACGTCTCGGTTCCAGTCCGTAGTGTCGATGAGTGTGCAAACCGTTACTACTATAGCACACGCATTTCATAGCTTTCTTCAGCCTCCTCAGTCAGCATGTCAAGCGTTCTGATGGGATGCAGGACGTCGGCGTTGAGCTCAAACTTGTCTCCGGAGGTGGCGATGGTAGACTTGGCACCTTATGGCAGGGGAAATGAGTCATGAACCTCGGCACCAACGGTTTCCTCGGTAAAGAGAACTGTTGACACACAGTTCAGCTCTATCCTGGTAGCAACCACAGTGAGTCACACATATAAAGAAATCAAAACACAGTAATACATGAATTTTTTTAGGTTTTATTTTTTTTAATGTGGAATGACACGGGGAGTAGACATTGAATATGCCAATTAGAAATCATAAAATAAATGGCAAAAAAAAACAACCTATGTCAGGAAGATGTCTCCTGAATGGAGAAACTAGTTGGACGCATTGCTCCAAATCTTAAAAGGTTGTTCATGCACTCTGATTCAGCTCATAGATTTTAATTGGCTTCAAGTTAAGCTTTGTTTATTTTCCCCCCATCCCCCTCATTCCTACTTGAGGTTCTTATCAAGAAAGTCCGCTTTGGGAGGGCATTGTGTACTTAAAATGTTGTCTTAATATTTTTATGCCATTTATAGCAACAACAATAAAAATATAATACAAATAAGACAGCTCTTATAAATTTGTTTCCAGGAGATTTTTCATTTTATTCATGTACTCGAGGCTTATTCCCTGTGTCATTATTACACATGTGTCTTAATTTATGGACTTGTTTGTTTTGATTTCCTTCTATTTATTTATTACTGGGGTTGTTACCAGAATTTTCTTTTGCTGTACATCCACTGGATCCAGTCAGATTGTCCTCGCTTCCCTGTTTTCTCTTTGATTTCAAGCCACCGTGTCAAATTAGACCTCCCACTTTCAGACGATGCAACATGACGCCTGCCGGCATTGTGGAGTACTTTGATATGCTGGCATCTATACGTCTTTTTAACATCTCTAAGCTGTTCTTCGCCATTTCCTGTTCCCATTGGTATAACTTAAAGAACAAGCTCATGTAGTTTGCCAGTTGTCCGATGGGTGCGGGGTGTTTTGGAGGTGGGAATCGATTGATGAGGAAAATTTGCACTGTTGTAGATATTTGATAAGTGTGCGTGACGTATGCAAGAGGAAGCGGGCCATCTTCAATAGCCATATTGTGATGTTCGTTTTAACCGCCCGGCCCATGAAACGGGCTCCGTGAAGTCGGACTCCCTCCCCCCCACCTCATTCTGAAGTGAACCGCACCATCGCCATGGTTTGTTTAGTTCGAAGACATTTTTAAGCTGACGAGTAGTGCAGTGTATGTAAATCAGGAAGTTTGTACATAGAGAATTAATGATTGTAACTGTATGATTGTCTGTAGGGCATTATACTGAAACACATTGCTTACCTCAAGACTTGAGACAAATCTTTCTTTCTTTCTTTCTCTTTTTCTCTCTCTCTTTCACTCTCTCTCTCTCCCGTTGTTCGGCCTCCCTCTCAGGCTCGTTTTGCTTCCTTCTACTTTGGCCTATTTTCATACCCAATTGGAAACATTATATAATTTATACTCGGCACCTAAATATATTAGCCATTTAACACAAAAGCTGGTCAATGTTATATGTATTCTATTTACAGACACTATATAGGCCCAGATGCTCTGATGCACACCTGCAGTTAAAAAGCTCCTTGTCAAGACAAGCTTTAATTGGCCAATGTCGTTGAAATAAGCTGGTTTTCTTGTGGCTTCAGTGATAGTACAGTATATTTTGGCTGTGATTAGGTGTTTGATGTGAAGAAAACACTGGGGGTGGGGGGAGAAACAAAAATCCTGTCTCTTTCAGCACCAGTCACAAATGTTTTAATATATGATTGTAAAAAAAAAAAAACCTCAATATAAGCTTCAATTAGCAGTCATAATGCTGTGTATGCTTTGACATTGGTATATATTCGGTGTCCAAACAAAAGGCCAGATTTATCCAGGTTACCAAAACCGTTTTAGTCATCGTAACACATTATATTCTTTATGCTTTTACCATGGTCTTTTCTGTTCCTTTATTTGAAAAACAAACAATTAAACAAACAAACAAAAAAAAAAAAAAACGGGTTCTTGCAGGATGTCGGATGCTCTGAGAGCCGGGGTCGGGACTTCTGCGTAGTACAGCGGTGGCTCGGCAAATACAATCACTTCTCTCAATATCCTGTTCTTTAATATGGAGATGTTTTACTGTTGCCGTAGACTTCATGTCCCTCAGAGCATTGTATGACTATTCTTTGATTGTAGAAGCCCTATTTTATACTGAGAGTTATTTCAGAATACAGTATGTGCTGTTAAACATTAAATGTATTGTATGGAGAAAGCTAAATAAATGCTGTTTAAAAAGTACATGTTTCCTCTTTTGATTTTAAGTGTCGTCACTTAATCTACCTGTGTCTCAATGAAACGTATTGAAAAAATTGTTCATTTATTTCTGTAACTCAGTTCAGATAGTGAACGTGCTAGAATATACAGATCACTTTGAGGAGTTTAAGGTCCTGAAGAGACAATCTGAGTCTACTGACCTTAATATGATTGAGCCACTCTAAACAGATGTTAATTGTGCATCTGAAAACATGAGGAACTCAGGTTTGTGACGTTTGATCAGGTTTTTTTTTTATTTGTTCTTGTTAAAAAAAAAAAAAGCAAACACAATTGTTCACTCATCCATTAATTATGGTGTTTCTCACTGTTACTCTAAAAAAAAAAAAAAGCCCAAGAAGATCAGATTCTGGTACAATGTGCAAACTTCTGAACGTAAATGCACTTTGGATAGGGATTGCTGTGTAGCTCTTCTGTTGTTTCGTCACTAGAGGGCACTCTTTGATTCTCTTTGAGGGTACCACACATTATGCTGGATGTTTTGTCCCTTAATGGTGCTGGAAGCAAAGGAAGAAATCAAGTCAAGACAAACCCTGCAGCTAGTTTTTGGGCGTTTTAAAACTTCACATATTAAAGCAGATTCAGTTTTCAAACCTGACTACTGACTTTTTTTTCTCTTTTTTTAAAAAAAATCTACAAACGATGATGGATGATGCCGTGGATGCTCAACCATCTGGGCAAAGCGCCTGCATTGGCAGGCTGTTTACAGAGCTGAAGCTCTTGTACTGGCAGTCTTCATCTTTAATAAGAGAAACAAAAATTCTCATCTGCTTTCACTTTGCAAGCTACATGCTGCTCCAGAAAAGCTTCAGAAATATTAAAAGCTGCTCATACGGAGGAGATTTTAGACTCCGGTTGGTAAGGTTGGGCAGCTTAATGCCTCATGGCTCTTAACCAGATTTGTGGCACACATTCCTCCTGGACCAGATGAGCTGGACCTGCTAAATCACAGCATGCAACAGATGGAAGCATCTTTCAGCCAAAAAAATCCCCTCTAAAAGTGTGCTGCAAACTCTGTTGTATAAGTTGTTTGATGCCTGGTAACACTTTCCTGTTTGATGCCTGGTAACACTTTCCTGCTCTTTCTCCAGATGAGGAATAATAGATGTGCAGCACTCAGAAGCCCTGCTAAGGGTTAATGTGTTAGAGCCTGGCCATCCCACCCAGATCAGATATCCAGCTGGTGTGTGGAGGACCAGTCAGAATGAATTAAGTAGAGCAGGATGGAGTTTTATAAATCGGCTTCTATCCGTTTGTACCTAGTGAGCCTGCTGGATTACAGCATTTTTCTCTCACTTTTACTCCCAGCTCCCCTCCCCCAACTCTGCTCCTCTCTCTCTGATGTCATTGTTTCCTGCCCAACACATCCTGACGTTCAGCTCAGCTAGAGGCTCTAAACATTATGCATTCTCACTTCTCAGCTTCTGCTAACATAATGGAAATTTATATAGCAGCACATGAACAGCAGTGTCAGGTTGATTAATGCTTGAGTCTGTGAAGAGCTAGGAGGTTTTTTTTGCAGTTCACTGCAGACTTAATTACTGTAGTTTCGACTCTCCTATGTGATGGATTTGCTTGTTGATTACAGCAGAGCGTACACACACAGTGGGGTGAAGTATTGAACATGTCAACGTTTTTCTCAGTAAAAATAGTACTAATATTTCTACTGACATGAAATTCACACCAGATGTTGGCAACTTCAAGAAACTGAAGCAAATCAGTCAATTAATGAAGTTATGAGTATAAAAAAAATGGAACGTTACTGGAAATAAACATATATAAAGAAATCTTAATGTGGAAAAAGCCTTACTTGGTAATGAGTGTAGTTTCTCCTGTGTGGAGAAACTACACTGTGTTCCAAATTATTATGCAAGTGATATTTTCTCAGACTTTCTTAAATGGTCAATGCAAATGATGGTCAGCATAATTTTCAAGTCATGAACTATTACAGTATTAATCAAATTTGACTGAACAAAGCTCCCAATGAGAACAGTATTTTTTTCAAAAATAAAAAAACTCAAAATGCACTGTTCCAAATTATTATGCACAGCAGATTTTCTAAACATTTTGTGGATAATAAAGAATTGCAAACGGTCATTCTTTGAATGTGCAGCATTAAGTGGTCACATGTACTAAAATCAAAAGCTATTTCAATCAAAAACATCTTTACAGACCGAGTTACATGTTAACATAGGAGCCCTTCTCTGATATCACCTGCACAATTCTTGCATCCATTGAACTTGTGAGTTTGTGGAAAGTTTTGAGTCGAGCTGATTTGTCTGATTTACCAAGTTTGGAAACAGCTAGCTTAGAAACCGACCCTAACCTCCCCCCTCCTAATGTGTTGATCAAATTACCGACTTTGTCTGAATTCACACCACATGATTTATATCACTGCCATAAACAAAGTTTCCCCTTAAACCGGAAAAGCAGGGGGAAAAAACGTACAAAAGACGAGATGCTAACCAGTTTGTTCATACGTGCTAGGCTACAAGACGGTGCGGCATTGTCTCCATGGTTACCAATGGTTGGACTCATACCTTCTCCATAATGCAATATCTTTCTAATTACATTTACTAATAAAGTATATTGTGGCGTATACAAGGTATATATTTCACACTTGAATGTATAATTTTATTGTGAAGGGGAGAAGGTGAGGTAGTCTTCTTACCTGATGAAAACTGTTCACTGTTACACCGAGGGCTGCCAGTCATTATGATGGACAGCCGCTATCCTTTGCTGCCGCATCGTTCCTCCTATGTTACGCAATAAAATGACAAGTTTGGTTTGTCATACTTAGCCGTTTCTGCAGCCTACCGTGCAGCATCCTGTGAGCATTTTTAAAGTGAAATAAACTGAACAAAAGCAATATTAGGCTACCACATGTCTGTTTTTTGACTAGCTTTAAAGAAGCGCATTGGTTGTTTTTGCTAGCTAAAGCTAGAACTGTTCACAGCTTCTCTCTTCCGGTCGTCGATATTCGCGGTCTTCGAAGGACCCGGATGCAAACCCAGAATTCGGAAACAGCTTTTAACATAAGTCTAGGAAACGTGACTTATTACGTGAGAACGTAGAATTCGGCGGGTTTGATGCCTATGACATGTGAATGTCATAGGCACAGCCTGACGTTTATTTGCACTTTCATCTTCTCTAACCCTCACTTTGCAGTCGTTTGTCGCAGAGCACGGATTAGTTTATTGTTGATCTCGCTATTAGAGCAGAAAACGTGAAACCTATCCTCAAACCAGCAATTATGCCAAGCGGAATGCATTCTCCAATTGTAGAGACCCAGAGCGTCACAGTCAACATCCTGAGGGGTATAGTCCACCCACTTTTTACCAACTTAACCTGGATGGAGTGGATGCGTCTGGCAACAGGGGACCCCGCTCGCACCACCACCTGCGTTCTGGTCAGGATTTTGAAAGATATCCTGGAGCTCTTTATAGCCAACGCTCTGGATAGTCTTCCTAACGACAACTGCACCACTGAAGCAATTGAAGCAATCGTAGGCAACAAGTTGCCTGAAGCCTTTGCTAAGGTCGTACAGGTTGGCGGAGAAGTCCAAACAGAACATACTGACAATTTAAACCATCTAATTGTCAAATATGTGGTGGAAAGAGTCAATTCCATCTTAGACTCTGACTCTAACGACAATCTACGCAATCACGTTGATGAAGTAATCAACGATATGGTTGGCGAAATCAAAGTGATGGTTAAGGATCTTTTTGTCAGATTGCACACATCTAGTAAGGAACCCAGGAAAGCCGTTGTCCACCCAGTTGAGC
The DNA here is from genome assembly GCF_001444195.1 of Xiphophorus couchianus. Classification (NCBI taxonomy): domain Eukaryota; kingdom Metazoa; phylum Chordata; class Actinopteri; order Cyprinodontiformes; family Poeciliidae; genus Xiphophorus; species Xiphophorus couchianus. The sequence continues at coordinate 23,540,805 of NC_040239.1, forward strand.
CACAATCTGTGCTCAAAGGTCTGAAAGGAAGGATCAAGGATTTTTTCACCAGGTTCACTAGGAAACATTCGTCTAGGGTTGCTCCTGTGAATCTACCAGAAAAACCAGGAACCTCCCACACCATGGCCAACAAAACTATGGCCATGGCAGCCTTGATTCCTCCAGAGATCTTCACCAAAGATCTGCTGGAAGAGGAATTAGAACTGGAGGCCAGGTGTTATGAAATCTCACCTGTGGAGGCCTATGTTCCTCAAGATGATGTATCAGACATCATAGATCTAGAAACCTATCTACCAGAGATTTTGTCAACCAAAGACTCACAGGTACAAGAATTAGAACTTGAGCCAAGATTTGAAATCATACCCAGGGAGGCCTTTGTTCACACGAAGACTTTGCAGGTAGAGGATTTTGAGCCAGAGCCCAGATTTGATGAGATCACACCTGTGGAGCCATTCGTTGGGTCATTTTAAATTTGTTTAATACTTAGTTAGGTCATTTTAAAATTGTTTGTCTACTAGTTAGTTAGGTCTTTTTAAATTGTTGAGTAGTTAGGTGATTTTACAATTGTGTGTTTACTAGTTAGTTAGGTCTTTTTAAATTGTTGAGTAGTTAGGTGATTTTACAATTGTGTGTTTACTAGTTAGTTAGGTCTTTTTAAATTGTTGAGTAGTTAGGTGATTTTACAATTGTGTGTTTACTAGTTAGTTAGGTCTTTTTAAATTGTTGAGTAGTTAGGTGATTTTACAATTGTGTGTTTACTAGCTAGTTAGGTCTTTTTAAATTGTTGAGTAGTTAGGTGATTTTACAATTGTGTGTTTACTAGCTAGTTAGGTCTTTTTAAATTGTTGAGTAGTTAGTTAGGTGATTTTACAATTGTGTGTTTACTAGCTAGTTAGGTCTTTTTAAATTGTTGAGTAGTTAGTTAGGTGATTTTACAATTGTGTGTTTACTAGCTAGTTAGGTCTTTTTAAATTGTTGAGTAGTTAGTTAGGTGATTTTACAATTGTTTGTCTACTAGTTAATTAGGTCATTTTTAAATTTGTTAGTAGTTAGGTATTTTAATGTAAAAAATGACAGCAAGACAAACATTTTCACAACTTTTTCCATCTTTAATGTGACATTTAACCTGTACAATGCAATTGAAAAACAAACAAAAATCTTTCAGGGAGCTAGAATAAAAATAAACAACTGAGGTACTGTGGTTGCTTAAGTGTGCACACCTTTTTAGGACTGGGGGTGTGGCTGTTTTCAGATTTAACCAATTACATTCAAACTCATGTTAAACTGGAGTCAGCACACACCTGTCACCAATTAAAGTGCCTCTGAAAAAGTTCAGCTGTTCTAGTAGGCTTGTCCTGACATTTTTGTAGCCACATCATCCAGCATAAGCCATGGTCCGCAAAGAGCTACCACAGCATCAGAGGGATCTCATTATTCAAAGATATCAGTCAGGTGAAGGCTACAAAAGAATTTCCAATTCATTAAATATACCATGGAACACTGTGAAGACTATCATCATCAAGTGGAGAAAACATGGCACAACAGTGACATTACCAAGAACAGGACGTCCGTCAAAAATTGATAAGACAAGAAGACAACTGGTCAGGGAGGCTGTCAAGAGGCCAACAGCAACACTGAAGAAGCTGCAAGAATTTCTGGCAAGTACTGGCTGTGCAGTACACGTGACAACAATCTCCCATCTTCTTCATATGCCTGGGCTATGGGATAGGGCGGCAAGACGGAAGCCTTATCTTTAAAAGACAAACATCAAAGCCCGGCTTAATTTTGCAAAAAGACATCTGAAATCTCCCAAACACATGGGAAAATGTGTTATGGTCTGATGAAACCAAGGTGAACTTTTTGGACACAATTCCAAAAGGTATATTTGGCGCAAAACCAACGATGCTCATCACCAAAAGAACACCATGCCTACAGTGAAGCATGATGGTGGTATCATCATGCTTTGGGGCTGTTTTGCTTTAGTCAGGGTGGACGGAATTATGAACAGTTCCAAATATCAGTCAGTGTTGACACAAAACCTTCAGCCTTCTGTTAGAAAGCTGAAGATGAAGAGGAACTTCATCTTTCAACATAACAATGATCCAAAGCACACATCTAAATCAACAAAAGAATGGCTTCACTGGAATACGATTAAGGCTTGGGAATGGCCCAGCCAGAGTCCAGACCTGAATCCCATCGAACATTTGTGGGGTGATCAGAAGAGGGCTGTGCACAGGAGATGCCCTCGCAATCTATCGGATTTGGAGCGGTTTTGCAAAGAAGAGTGGGCAAATATTCCCATATCAAGATGTGCCACACTGATAGGCTCCTACCCAAAAAGACTGAGTGCTGTAATAAAAGCCAAAGGTGCTGCAACAAAGTATTAGTTTAAGGGTGTGCATATTTATGCAACCAGGCTATTGTAAGTTTTTTATTTTGTATTTTTCTGCTTTAAAGGTTTCTGTTTGTTTTTTATTGCCACTATAGGTCTTTTTAAAATTGTTTTAGTACTTAGGTCATTTTAAACTTGTTTGTTTAGTATTAGTTTTTTTGATTTGTTTGCTTAGTAGTTAGTTAGTTTAGTAGTTAGTTCCTCTCCTTGGGCTGCCACCTTATCGTGGTGGAGGGGTTTGAGTGTCCCAATGATCCTAGGAGCTATGCTGTCTGGGGCTTCATACCCCTTGTAGGGTCACCCAAGACAGACAGGTCCTAGGTGAGGGACCAGACAAAGTGCAGCCCGAAGACCTCGATGATGAACGGAAACTTTGGATTTGATGTTCCCTCGCCCTGACGAGGGTCACCGGGGCCCCACTCTGGAGCCAGGCCTGGAAGGGGGGCACAATGGCGAGCGCCTGGTGGCCAGGCTTTTTCCCATGTAGCCCATCCGGGCTCAGCCCGAAGAGGAAACATGGGTCCCCCCTCCCATGGGCCCACCACCTATGAGAGGGGCCAAAGGGTTTGGGTGCAATGTGTGATGGGTGGCGGCCGAGGGAGGGGACCCTGGTGGTCTGATCCTTGGTTGCAGATGCTGGCTCTTGGGTCGTGGAATGTCACCTCTCTGGTGGGGAAGGAGCCGGAGCTAGTGTGTGAGGTTGAGAGGTTCCGGCTAGAAATAGTCGGTCTCACCTCAACGCATGGCTCTGGTTCTGGAACGAGTCTCCGTGAGAGGGGCTGGACATACTTCCACTCTGGAGTTGCCCACATTGAGAGGCGTTGGGCAGGAGTGGGCATACTTGTTGCTCCCCATCTCAGCGCCTGTACGTTGGGGTTTACCCTGGTGAATGAGATTGCATCTCTGCTTTTTGCGGATGATGTGTTCCTATTGGCTTCTGGAGCGGTTCACAGCCGAGTGTGAAACAGCTGGGATGAAGATCAGTGCCTCCAAATCCAAGGCCATGGTCTTGAACTGAAAAAGGGTAGAGTGCCTTCTCCGTGTTAGGGGGCTCTGGGGGGTGTCCTGCCCCAAGTGGAGGAGTTCAAGTATCTCGGGATCTTGTTCACTAATGAGAGAAGACGGGAACGGGAGATTGACAGGCGGATTGGCACAGTGTCTGCAGTGAAGCGGGCGCTGTACTGGTCTGTCGTGGTGAAGAGAGAGCTGAGCCATAAAGCGAAGCTCTCGATTTACTTGTCGATCTACGTTCCCACCCTTCGGGCTGCACTTTGTCTGGTCCCTCACCTAGGACCTGTCTGTCTTGGGTGACCCTACAAGGGGCATGAAGCCCCAGACAGCATAGCTCCTATGGTCATGAGCTTTGGGTCATGACCGAAAGAACAAGATCGCGGATACCAGCGGCCGAAATGGGTTTTCTCCGTAGGATGTCTGGGGTCTCCCTTAGAGATAGGTGAGAAGCTCAGTCATCTGGGAGGGACTCAGAGTAGAGCCGCTGCTCCTTCACGTTGAGAGGAGCCAGTTGAGGTGGCTCGGGCATCTGGTCAGGATGCCTCATGGACGCCTCCCTGGTGAGGTGTTCCGGGCACGTCACACCGGGAGGAGGCCCCGGGGAAGACCCAGGACACGCTGGAGGGACTATGTCTCTCAGCTGGCCTGGGAACGCCTTGGGATTCCCCCGGAGGAGCTGGAACAAGTGGCTGGGGAGAGGGAAGTCTGGGCCTCCTGTCTGAAGCTGCTACCCCCAGATAAAGCGGAAGAAAATGGATGGCTGGATGGATAGTAGTTAGTTAGGTCGTTTTAAAATTGTTTCTTTAGTAGTTAGTTCAGTCATTCTAAAATTGTTAAATTAGTGTATAAATTAAAATTATTCAACATGCTAAATTCAGCTTTAGTGACATCAGTAGCACCTGTGATGTTACCAGCATATTAATTTACATTGACTTGATCCATTCGGTATGATAAATATTGCTAATAAATATGAAATTATATAATTATGTAATGCTTACTTTAGATATAAGGTTAATGCTAGCACGATGGCTATCATTAGCATATTGAGTCACTAGTCTGTTGATACTAGTGACGCTTATCCTACCAGAAGGATAAGGGCAATCGCTAGCATGTTGACAAACACAAAATTAGTGAATTAACACAATTCAGTATGCTAACATTAGTGTATAAATTAAAATGATCCAAACTGCTAAGTTAAGCTTAAGTGATGCAAGTAGTATCAACTTGCATTACAAGTCTAAGTTACAGGTCAGGTGTAACTTTGACCTGTTTTCCACACTGTCTGGTTCTGGTGGGCCTTTTCTATGCTCTCTGATCTGAGCATTGATTTTATTTTTATTTTTTAATTGAATACAATTTAGGGGTTTCTTTCTCTAGAACTGGTTAATAATCCCCTTTCTTGTTAGGGTTTGTTGTCTCGCTTGAAATGCACACTCATGTTTCCTTAAATTCTTCTAAAAAAAATATCCAGGCACATTTCTTTCTTTATTGTTTTTTCAGTGATATGAAGTGTGCCTCCACCACACACTGTGAGACGCCCCAAACCATGATAATCCCACCTGAAATCATCACGCTTGTCGCAGTGGTATATCATATACACTTGAGTTTCTGTGTGCAATGACCTCCAAAAAGTTCATCTTTGGTCGCATTCGACCTGAATATTTTCTGCCAGTATTTTATGGGCTTGTCCCAATAATTTTCTTTTTTTTTTTATCATCGACCATTTTTTTTTTTTTATGACCATAATTTGAGAAACATGTAAATGTGCTATGGACACAGCTCTGAATAAAATCTTCAGCTTGGAAGTCAGTTTATAAGGTAAGTGAGTTTATAGTGATTTCTTCCAGTGGGCTGGAGGCAGTCAGGAGAAATGTTGACTCAGAGCGCTAGCCTAAAGACCCGACAAACAGGAACCCTGCCAGGGGATTTAAGCATTCCAAGCTTGGTTTGCCCCCAATTTGCCACAGTGTTGAATCACCGCCGCTCTGATTCTGACCCGCACAGTTATTATTATGTGCAGAGGCTTCAGCACTGCCTTATCTCCCAGCCTCTGTGGGAGCCATGCTGTGGTTGTGTGAAACATGGCAACAGTGAATGGAAGCAGCTGAAAGTCCCACTTCACATATTCAATTTTGCCTTACAGAGGCTTAACTGCGCTACAATAAAAATGCTATTTTGAGGACATTTTCATTGTCCTCAACATAATATTTAGTTATTAAATGTGCGTATTGGGAGAAAAGTCAAAATACTGTCAATTGTGTAGCATAAACAACAAAAATGGATCGCGTTAGTTGGCTAAATATGTGTAGGTTTGAAAGTGAAAAAGTTTGCAGAGAACGCCTGCTGATTTATCTAGTAACGTTACTAGTCTACAGAGTGAAAAACATAGTAAATAATGGTTTTTTACCTGAGAAGTTTATGCTCACAAGCAACACCTGCAACAATGTTTTGGTCTGGCTTCTGCATCACTGTGGCTTTAACTGTGCTCTTTGTCTCCAAGCCAAGATTCTAGGTGATTTGTCGCTCTGGAGTAAATTATATTTCAAACAGAGAGACCTTCTTTTTTTTTTTTTGGTGGTCGACAATTCACTTGCTTTCTTTCCACTGCTCATTATGTAAAGACATTTGGAAAGAGTCTCATTTTCTCCTTCTGCAGTTTGCTCTCTTCCACTAGCGTCTCAATTCCCTTTGGTTAAATCGGCCTCTTCTTGACCTCACTGTAGCCCGAACTATCAGCTGCATTCTTCGCAGCTGCAGTAATACCCACCAGAGATACGGCTGCACAGTTTCAATGTAATCCTCCTTAGTCCAATCCTTGTCAAACATTTCTTGTTTTCTTAGCCCCACACTCAGAGATCTCATGAGCCAAACTGTTTTAGCAGGTTTACATGCTAAAGGCCCGATTGTCTGATCCTTTTGACACTGTGCAGTTTTTCTAAAGTGTTTTGCAAACGCTTATATATTGACTACGTTTTTGTTGCACGCACACTCTAGCTTCAGGATCAAACTCCTGTTTAAAAATCTCTGGCTGTGTTTTATCAGAGTGCCAGAAGTTTACCTTAAGTTATCCCAGAGGTAAACCTTATGAATCAAGCAGCGTTCAAGCCTCTGAGCAGACTTTCCAAACGGCAGACAGAGCAGGAGACAGACGGAAAAGAAAACACCACATGTAGTAAGAATATGATTCTGCCATCTGCCGTCCCGTGTTGTGAGCTCACCTCTGCTGGGCTGCTTACTTTTTCCAAAAAAGGGAGACACTGATTGACACAACTTCCCCCATTGGAGAACACACACTAAGGTGAAGAAACCTCTGACCTGACAATGAACACCGCCTTGTTTTTATCTGCTTAAGATTTCTCTTTCTGTCAATTATCTTTGTTTGGCTTTGTTGCACCAAATCCTCCTCCTCCGTCTCCTCCTCTGTGCTCCTGTCTTCCCCCCTCTCTCTGCGGCTCTGCTTGTGTAACTTGGTGTCCGAGGAGGCGCTCCTCTCTCCCGCTGTTCAGCTTTGTGGTGGTTCTGCAGGGCTGCTGCTCTCCGAGAAGGAATTTGAGCAGACAGAAAGCAGACGGATCCTTCTCAAACCCCAGCGGTCCCAAGGGCCCCACCTGCCCTGCAATCTGAGGTCTTAGCGTTACACCTGTTGTGACTCGTCCTGCAGGTGAAGGGGATCCTTTAGCCTTGTTATTGTTTTTTCAGCTGACCAATTAGGAGCTCTGACTATTCATTTGACCGGCTTTGCTTTAGGTGTTTCTCTCCCTGTGTCTCTGCTGACTGCCCCCTCTGACTCCCTCTCTCTCCCTCCTCCCCCGTCAGTTGCTGTCTAGCCCAGCCTCAGCCCAGCTGACATGACACGCTGTGGATGTGGGTACGTGTGGAGCTGAAGGAGGAGACCTCCCTGCTGGGGTAAAAAGTTTGGAACGCGTTGAAAAGAGGCTGAACGCTGAAGCTCCTGGAGGATCAAGTGGAGCGAGCTGACGAAGAAGACGTGCACGCTCCAAAACCAAAGGATTTTTCAAAAAACTTGTTTTGTTTTGTTTTTTGCAGCAGGTATGAAAAGCCATACTGTGACTGTGTCTGTGGCTCTGCTGGCCCTCTGCTGCCTGCTGATTCCCAGAGGAGGAAGGAGTGCCGGGGGAATATCTTCTCTCCTGCAGGAGAAGCAGACTCAGGATCAGCTGCGAAATGAGTCCCTGGATCACCCAGAAAGCGAGCAGGAGCTCGCAGGAGACCCACACCCACTAGGAAGCAGCATCAAGGCCAAGAGAGAGGCAGAGGGGACTTCACAGGAGGGTAAGCTGAGTGACGCTCTCTCGCCGCAGACAAAACAATAAAACTGCTGAGGTGCACGGCGCCTTGTGGTTCTAACATCGCATTTTGTAATGTTAAAAACACAAAATTCAACATGTTTCATTAAGATTTGATATCAATAGAAAACCAACAGAAAATAGTGGCGTAATTAAAAGAAAATAGGTACACGATTTTCAATATTTTTTCTACAACTTAAAGTGCTAAAAGCATGGTTTGAATTTTGCATTGAGTCCTGCTGAATCGATGCCCTGCAGATCCACATTCTGCTTCAGTCGCAACCGGCTGTCTCTACCAGCTTTGTGCATTTAGGTACAGAACTGTTGCCAGTTCCTGTTCAAGACTGGATGGAGAGCATCTGTGAGAGCATCTGTATATCTATTGAAATGTTCAAATTTTGACAGATTTTGATCAAGTTGTGGACTTTGACTGGACCATTCTAACACATAAATATGAAGTCATCTGAACCTTTGTCCCACCCCATGCATGGAGAGATCAGTCTTTTAGTGACAGCCTGCTTACATCCCAGGTGCACAAAGCAGCAGTCGTCGTAGAGCCTTCCTCCCAGCAGTCTGTCACACTCTGTAACCATCAGTACTCACAACTCACAGCTTTTACTCATTTTGAATAACACTTCTGCCGGCATCTACTGTTTCACAGTTTTTATTGCCATTGTTTGTAAATAATCTGTATTTTTATTGCTCCAATACACATCATGCACATTTTGTCCGTTTTTGAATTAACCTACTCAGTTGCACATTCCTTTGGACTATTTATAACTGCACAATTTCAAATTTTTTGATTTAGTTTTTATGTTTTGTTTTATTTTCTTTTTTTGAATCTACTTGCTTTGATTGCCTGTCATTTTGCTGCTGTTCCACAGAAATGTTCCCATTGTGGGACAATAGAGGATATTTCTATTCTATTCTATTCTATTAGAACTCATCCTGCATGTTAGAGGGTTTTTGTCCTGCTGGAAGGTGAACCTCCACACCCACTCTCAAGTCTTTTGTGGTTTCAGTATCGGCCTGTATTTAGCTCCATCAGTTTTCCCTTTGGTTCTGCCCCTGTTGATGAAAAGCATCCATATCGGTATGATGCTGCCACCACCATGTTTTACTGTGGGAAAAGCCGTGTTCTGAGTGATGTGCAGTTTAATTTATTTACCATGCACAATGCTCCGCCTGTGATCCAAAACGTTCCATTCTTGCTTCCTCTGGCCGGAGAACCTCGTTACACATGCTGTTAACCTACTTGGCTTGTGGCAAACGGCAATCATGGCATTTTGTGGTTTTCTTTCAACAACGCCATCCTTCCTGCAACTTTTTCACAAAGTCCAGAACTGCAGAGTGCTAAACTCAGTTGTCTCTAATACACACTCTCCCACTCACCTGAGCTGCAATCCTCGGCAGTTCATCCAGCGATACAGTTGGCCTCTTAGAGAAATCCTCTATGTAGGTTTGCAGTTGTCCTGACGACAGATTGAACAACATTCTGTGAGATGCTCGAAGCTTGTGAAATTTGTTTTATTTTCTCTTCAAACCTCTCCGCAACAAAATCCGAGGCCTTCGCAGAACATATCCATGTACGTAAAGTGATTAAATTACCCAAAAGTGGAGTTTGTTTACTAATAAAGTGATCTCTGAAGACAGTAACTTGTGCTTTAATTTAATTACGGGGAATCCAAGCAAAGACGGCTGAACAGAAAACATTTCCCTTTCACTTTCCAATTAGGCGCCACTTTGTGTTGAATGAAGTCCTATTAAAACACACCTAGATCAAAGTTGTAAGTTAATGTGGAAAAGTTTAGTCAACACAAATACTTTTGAAGGGCATCGGAGTCTGAGTGAGAAAGAGAAAATAACAGATATAGGTGCAGCATCAGTCAGGAGAAAGTCCAGATATTCGCCTAAGGTCAATTTCTTTTTTCCCAGACAAACTCTGTGCTCGTAGCCCAGGAGGTGTTACTGGTTTTGAAGATGATAATTTTTTTTCTTCTCCCTTATGAAAGTCCTGGAAGATTAGTGCGGACCGTGGCATTATTTTTCATACAAGTTATGCGTGAGAACATATCAGCTCTCTGCTGAGCTTCGCTGAAGATGCTGAGGTGAGAATAGTTTTCAGAGTAAGGTTGACAGATTTAGCATCCTTGAATCCCAACTAGTGGTACGTGGCTAATGGAAAAAGAGAGAAGTGTTTTCCATGAAGGCTCAGCAGAGCTTCAGACGACCTAAAAAGGAAATACTGATGGATCAAAAAAAAAAAAAAAAAAGCTGAAATAAATTCAGCTGTCTGGTTTCTGCCTCTCAATAAGTTGCTCCCAAATGATGCAATATAAACTTTTTGAGGTGTTAAACAAAAAGTTTAATACCTTGAAATTTGTTCCGACTACTTCTACTTCTACTTCTACTTCTACTTCTCGTCTCCTCCAGGCATTTTGAGCAGGCTGAGAAGAGCCCCGGAGGACGGCAAAAAGAAGAAGAAAGACAAAAAGAAGAAAGAGCCAAAGGATCCAAACGCCACTAAAAAGCCTAAAACTGACAAGAAGGGGAAGAAGAAAGACAAGCAGACCACAACCACAACCCTCCCACCCACCACAACAAGTGAGAACAACACACTGCAGTCATGTTTCTACTGAACTGGGGTGACTTGGGGGAGATTTGCTGACCTGGTTTCTGTCTTTCTTCCAGCATTCCCAACAGAGCCTCCCACTGATCCCCCCGCTGAGCTTGACTACTTCCCTGATTCTGGTTAGCACTGTGTTAAACTTTTTATTTACGGTTTTGACTCCAGCAGCCATTCGCTGACTTCTTCCCCTGTCTTTCCCATTTTGAATAGAAAAACGACTGGTTGACATATTTATGCTTCACAAAAATAACTGTAGTAGCTAAATAAAAGGTAAGATCCTTCTTTCAGCAAGCTGACTGGCAGTGTGCAGCAACTTGTAGCGAATGAGTCCCATTGTGTTTCTTTTTGCTCCAGACCGAAAAAAAGATTTCCAAATCTCTGTACACCTTGATGTAACCAATCGACTCAGGCAAATAACTCCACATGTAGGTTAATTGAATTTGTCCCCCTGCAGCTTTATTGTCCATAAGACCACAACCTTCAGAGTCACCTAAAGGCAGTTACAAAGTTGGCCTTCTATCACCTTGAAGAACATTTCCAGGACTAAAGGATTAATGTCCCAACAAGAACTGGAGAAACTCATCCATGTGTTTATCTTCAGTCGCATTGATTACTGCAACAGTGTCTTCACAAGTCGCCCTAAAAATGTTAATCAGACAGACAGCTGCAACTGTTCTCACTAAAACTAGGAAGATGGATCATCTCAGTTCTAAAGTCTCTACGCTGGCTACCAGTAGCTCAAAGAACAGACTTTAAGATATTGTTGTTAGCTTATAAATCATTTAATGGCTTAGCACCAAAATATATTAAAGTTTTGCTGAATCACTATAGGTTCCTTTAAATCTAGGCTAAAAACCCATCTGTTTATTGTTTTGATAAATAGAACATTGACCAACATGTTTGACGTGTATTGATATTGATAACTGTGATATCAATATTGCAATCATATTGCAATATTGATATCACAGTATTGCAGTTATATTGCAATATTGTGATGTTGCAATATCAATGACTAAACGTTTGTTTAGTTTTTCTGGTTATTCTGATTTCTCTTTGTTTTTCAAAAGAATAATTATAATAATAGTGTTTTTTTTATATTAACTTCTGGATAAATTGTTGCCACTTCTTTCTTAGATTAGATTTTTTTTTGTTTGTTTATTTCCTTTTAACTCTCCTTCCAGTTTCTTTATAAAGTCTGTTTGGCTGTGAACACAACAGTTTGACCTCAGTCACATGAAATAAGTCTAGATTTAGCGATAATTGTTTTTGTTTCTTGGGATTTGAATGATATTTTTATGAATTTTCATTTATGCGTTTTTACGATGTAAAGCACTTTGGAATATGTTGCTGCTGAAATGTGCAAAACAAATCAACTCAAATGATTGATTGATATGATTCAGCAACTTTATTTGCACAACTGTGCTTTGTCCTCTGTCTAGTAGACGACTATTGGACAGATGAAGATGACTACTGGGGGGCTGGCACCACTCCATCTCCAAGCACTGAGCCCCCGTACCTTCACAGGGTCACAGACGACCCCGTTACTGACGCCTACGATGACCTCTGGAATCCCATTGAGGGAGAGCCGCCGACTTCACCGCCCGACAACTACGATGACCTCTGGAATCCCATTGAGGGAGAGCCGCCGACTTCACCGCCCGACAACTACGATGACCTCTGGAAGGAAGTTGAGAAGGAGCCGTACGCTCCTGTGACCGATAACTATGACACCTACTGGAAGGAGCCGGACCCGACCCCCGAGCCCCCTGAGAAGTACGGCACAGACGACAGCAATTACTGGGATGCGACAAGTACGTTTGGGACTCTTTAGTCCTCCTGGTTTTGTTTCTGCAGCCACAACAGTGAGCACTTTCTGCACTTTGTCTCTAGTGCAGAGATCAAAAAGGTCAGCAAATTTTCCGTGGGTGCTGGAAAACTTTGTTTGACACTCCAAACGTGTTGTCGTTACTCTGTTTCCAGTGTTTTGCCAAGAGAAATTTAGTCCTTCCAGCATTTTGCCTCACTCACTTTGTGTTAAATTATCTGTCAAGTTAAATGACTCTTAGTTTTGTCGTTTAAACTCTTGCTCTGTCTTGTTTTTCCCTCCCGCAGTCGAGCTTCCAGATAAATTCCCAGACGAAGAAGAGGTCAGCCCTGAGATCATAGTGGAAACCATCCCAGGTGCCTGCTGTCACACAGCGATCTTAGAAAAATGAACAACCCCTCACCCCCCCCAAAAAATATGGCAAATTTTCAAATCAAGCAGTGAGACTTTTCCAAGATTTAGGGACATATGGAATATCTGTTCCACTTGTGGCTTTCATGAGCACATGCCAATGACATTACAGTGAGTCCGTGCAACAACCTACGCTACATTTGCAGACAGGAGTGGGTGGGTTTGCTTAGATCCACTAAGTCAACAAGACCGTCTACGGTTTTGTTGTGGCGTTTGGAGGAGCCCTGTCATCAGATCCCAACTAATTTATGATTCCTGTAAATGTAAATTAAGGCTCTAACAGCCTGATTATAGTGAGGCGTCACAGAAGCAGATCTGATGTTGTGGTCGAGCAAATCAGGGCAGGGCTAACGTGTAAAACTGCTGATTAAATGGCGAAATCTCATAAAGTCTCACTTGTAAAGAAGTAGATGTTTTTAGATGACGAAATGGGGGTTTCTAACTTTGTTCTGTTGATGTTTTTGTTTTTTTTTTTAACACAGAAGAACCCACAACATCTGCTCCATTTGAGAGGACCTGGTATGATGATTATGATGAATACGGAATGAGTAAGCGAGCACTCATGGGTCAAATATGTCCCAAAAAACCCCACATGGTCCTCATTATTCAGAAAGACTAGAAAGGAATAAGCACTCAGGTCATAAAGTTTCCAGATTAATAACTATTCCCTGATAATCTTTTCGATTTTAATCTTGAAAGCCAATCTGTTGTAATTTCCTATTTCACAATTATGCACCCTAATGCCTTAGACTGCCAAGTAATAAAAACTTCAAGGGGTCTGGATAATCTTGCAAGCTTCTATACGTCTGAAACCTACATGTCCTTTTGTAAGGTCAATATCCTTACAAAATAAAAGCTGATCTTTAATAATCTTTTTCTCTTTGTTTCCATGTTTTAAACTAGAGAGACATGCCTTCGTGAGCTCTTCCATAAAGTAACCAGTTCTCTTTTTCCGCTGCAGGACGGAAAGACTATGACACAGATGAAAAGTGGGTAGAGAAAGAAAGAGAGCGAGCCAAGAAGGAGAGAGAGAGGGAGGAGAGAGGTAAGAGAAGCCAGATGTGGGCTTACCCAAACCCTTTTGGAAATTATCTTTCTGTGCAATTATGTCAATAGACACCGGTGCCTTTTACCTAACAGCAAAAGTACTAAAGGACAACAAAACAACGCTCTAACATGTTCGCCGCTTTGTCGTGTCTCTTATACGCTGCTGCAGATGTTGTGAAGAGTCTAGCTTTAACTTGCACAAAAGGGACCGAGGTTTATCCAACCAAAGCAGAAGTGAGACCAGGCCTGCTAACGGTTCAGAAATCTCCCGTGAGCTAGAGGGAAAACAAACAGAGACGAAACCGTTTGGATCGGATTGGAGCTGTGAGGAAACCAGACGCCATGGGGGCGTTTTCATCGAGCACGCTCAATTCAATCAGTCACTACGGCTGCCACGTGTTTGCAATATGCATTCAGGTTGGGGAGAAAAGTTCAGAGAAAATGATAAATAACTCAGACAGGAGTTGGGGTCAAAAGGTCACCTACAGCAGCTGCGGTCTGCTACCGATTTTTAGCTTCACTCGAAGCAGATGTTTCCATAACCTAATGCTGCCACCTTTAACATGGACCTGCAGAAGAGTTCAGTGAGACAAAAGCAAAGAAAAAATAATTGTGTTAGAGCATAGAGTTCTCCTCTCTGGGGAAGAGCTGGTCCAAAGCAGTACGAGGCCCTAAACAGAATTGGATTTGGGAGTCCTTCCAGCTGCCGGCAGCTACCACAGTTCCAGTAATATTCCCTTTATATCAGCCATGTCCAAAATACATTAAACTTCACGGCCTTCTCTTGGGTTTACAGAAGTCAGAAAAAGCAACATCCAGCAGTTCTATATTTGAAATTGACTTCATGATACAAAGGCAACAGTAGCTTAAATAACAACTTGTTGAAACCAAAATAAGCAGAGAGCCATCGCCGAACGCTAACAGCACAACCAAACGTGAAGCTTATCGGCTACAGCAGCAGAAGACCTCGACGACAGCTAAACACAGGAAACTGAGGTCACAATTCACACACTTTCAACCAAAATTGGAGAATAATAGACTGGGAAAAAAAATTTTCTGGTTGCATGAGTTCTGTGTCTACTTCTAAATGTCAATATCTGTACTGAACTCTAAATATTTTCAGCCAGAAGCAAAGGTATTTTCAATCAGGTCGTTGTTTCCTTACTTTGAATGTGCTTTGGGACGGTTCTGTTTGAGGTCAGGATGGCCTGAGTTTTATTAGAGCAAATCTGGACTGAAGGCCAAGTCATAACATCTGGTTTTGTTTTTAAATTACTTCCCTCCGCCAGACTCCAGCTCTTCACATCCTCAGGAGGATCTTTAGCAAGTAAAATGTAAAAAAAACAAAACAAAACAAAAGTTGCTGATTTGTGTCTGGGCAGAGAAAGTAGAAAAGAAAAAGAAATAAATTCAGGAAAAACAGTGCAATTTATTTTTCATTCAGACTGCTCTTCTGACCCCCCCGACAGAACGAGCAGAGAAGCTGAAGGAGGCCGAGGAGCGAGCCAGGAACAGACCACGTGTCTACAAGGAGCCAAAGAGTGAGTCAGTAAAATCTGGAAAAGATGGTGAAAATCTACTCTTTTGTTTTTCCCGTTTCATCTCATTCTTTTGTGCCTCCGCATGTGGCAGTATGTCCTCCTCTGGGGATGGAGTCCCATAAGATCGAGTCGGACCAGCTCACAGCCTCCTCTATGTCTCAGTACACCTTCTCTCCCCAGAGGGCGCGCCTCAACATGCAGGTAGGCAGACAGGGCCGCAGTCTGAGTACGCCACTCGATTACCCGTTAGCAGCTTTGGAAAATACAGTTACTGCTGAGACAGTCACTTCCATTAATCAGAGACTCCCATAAACAACTGAGATATTAAATCAAAAACACACTTTGGCTTGCCTTTTCAAAGTCAAGACAAATTTAAAATCAAATCACGCGGCATGTTTTGAGTTTAGAGCTCAAACCGTCAGCAAGCCAGAGGACTGAGCAGCAGACTCTCTGGTCTGTGTGGTTCCCAGGGCTCAGAGGATGAGGACAACATGAGAGGTGGAGCATGGTGCGCAAACTCAGAGGACAGGATCCACTGGTTTGAGGTCGACGCTCGCAGGGAGACCGAGTTCACCGGAGTTGTTACTCAAGGCCGAGATGCCCTGAATGAGTGAGGAGCAAACACACACACACACACTGGTAAGGAGCGTTTCATCTCAGTAATAAACTCCACATGCTAATCTTCTGTTGACTCATTTCAGGAGCGATTTCGTGACATCCTACTTCCTGGCCTTCAGCAACGACAGCAGAGAATGGACCACCATTCACGACGGATACGCAGACTGGGTAAGCTGACCTCAACCTGTGTCACCTCCTCCTTGCTCCACCGCTGAATCGCCGACCTCCTGTCTCCCCTGTCTCGTTCAGCTGTTCTTCGGAAACAGCGACAGGGACACTCCCGTCATGAACCGGCTCGCCGAGCCCGTGTTGGCTCGCTACATCCGGATCATCCCTCAGAGCTGGAACGGCTCTCTGTGCATGAGGCTGGAGGTCCTGGGCTGCCCTGTGCCTGGTGAGCCCGCCGCCACCCCTCCAGAAACACAGTAGGAGACACACAAAGCGTAGTGTGGTTTAATCGGTTTCTGCTCTCAGACCCAGGTGATGCTCTGTACAGGCAGAATGAGGTGACTCCTGTGGATTACCTGGAGTTCAAACACCACAGCTACTCAGAGATCGTTGAAGTGAGTATCCCTCAAAGTCCACCCTGAGGACGATTATCGCTTTAGTCTACACAGCGTCTTATAACTATTAGCGCTGCAACTAGAGATTGTTTTAGTTATCGATTAATCTATCGATTATTCTGATGATTAATCGTTTAATAGGATAAAAAAATTGGCACGTTTTGCAGATTTTTTTATTTAAGCCTTTTTTACTCAATATTAGAAGTACATTAAAAGAGGCTTCAAATTCAATAATTTTTTAAAAAATAAGATGATAAACATTTAGTGCTATAACGCATTTCTTGATCATTTGTAGCACAGGATGCATCTGCAGCTAAAAAAAATACTACAGACATCAACATGTGAAAAGTCGACAAGTTGGAGATGGTCTTTTGATTCATTTTTGGCTTAACCAATTATCTGAAGTTTTTTTTAATTAATTAATTTATTTTTAAAATTTGAACTGGGAAAAGCTCAAATGATTCCACTCTAAGAGTTCTGGCTAGTTCATGTGTACAAAGGTCTTTTTTTTTTATCTTGAATGCAAAATTTATATATTTCTTTGTACAATTTTGGCTTAATATCTCCTCTGAGTGTGTTGTTCTTTCAGAAAATTGTCTTTTTTGAGTTTGTATACTCCAGTTAATGAATAATCAATCACTAAATTAGTTGACAACTGTTTCAATAGTTGATCCGTCATGATTAACCTGATTAATCGTTTCAGTCATAATAATTATGTCAGGGCAATTTCAGACTGCGCAAAATTAACATTGTAAAGGACTGGTAAGCACTAAATATTTGTTGCCCGTTATGTTTTAAAAATTTGCACCTTGCATGCTAAGAATTCAAACACTGAGCCCGTTGAATGGAGCGGGTATCACACCCGACAGAGACGGTGGCGCTCTACGGTACTAGAGGTCTCACAGTGACTGAAGCATCATAATGATGATGGATAAGAATAAAAATGTCAACACTGTTTTGATCACAGTGTTCAACAATCCTCCCAATGTGTAATTTCCTAATGTGGTGCCGCCCTAATTAAAACTAATATTATAAAAATAGTGCAGTAAGGCAGTGTTGCTTTCTAAAATGACGAACACGATGTGAGTCTTTGACGGCGAACCGCTTGTTGTTTCCGTGAGCAACACTTCATATGATTCATTTCTGACTCATCCAGCTGATGAAGTCGGTACATGAGGAGTGCCCCAACATCACCAACGTTTACAGCCTGGGCCGCAGCTCTAAGGGACGGGAAATCATGGCAATGGTCATCTCTGGAAACCCCACAGAGCACGAAATAGGTGAGAATATGAGCATGACTGACACGCCTGTCCAGTTAAAGTTTGCAATTAAACTACACTGGCATTTCTGTTTGTAAATTAAAATATGTTCTAGAGGTACGGATACTTGTGCATGTCATTGTTTCTAGAGTAAAACCCTGATTGAAAAAAAAAATACAGATATGTCCTGAACGTATCACCTGGTAGTAAAATCAGGTAGACGTGCAGGTTGTGGTTAACAGAGAATGACAGGCCTTCTCCACAGGTGAGCCGGAGTTTCGCTTCACGGCTGGTCTCCATGGGAACGAGGCAGTGGGGAGAGAGCTGATCCTGCTGCTCATGCAGTACCTGTGCAAAGAATACAAAGACAGGAACCCCAGGGCCCAGCGCCTGGTGGAGGGAATACGCATCCACCTGGTTCCCTCTCTGAACCCTGACGGGCACGAGACAGCTTTCGAGGTGGTGAGTGGAAGAAAAGCAATCATGTCTATCGGGTCAACCTGCAAAAACAAACAGAAGAAACTAACAGGAGATGCTGCTGAACCAAAGTCAGTGCACTCATCAGCTGATTTCCTCATGTTTCCTGCTGCAGGGCTCGGAGATGAGCAGCTGGACCATGGGACACTACACTGAGGACGGCTTTGACATCTTCCAGAACTTCCCTGACCTGAACAGCATCTTGTGGGATGCTGAGGATAAGGGCATGGTGCCTAAACTGACCCCCAACCATCATGTGCCTATACCAGAAAACTTTGAATTCAACACGTCGGTAAAGAACTCACAAATAAGTCTTAAAATACTTGCTAGGTTAGATGTATAACACATTTGGCCTTAGAAGATATTTTTAACACTTTCAGAACATTTTCTGTGTGAACATATACCTGATGCTGCTGTTACACCCGAATTGCTGTTTCTGTTCTACTCTTTTCAGATGTGTTGAATCTTTATCTTTCTGATTTTGCTCCAGATTGCTGTGGAGACCAGAGCCATTATTTCCTGGATGAAAACCTACCCATTTGTGTTGGGTGCAAACTTCCAAGGCGGAGAGGCCATCGTGGCCTATCCTTATGACAGTTTACGTCTCAACAAGCCTGCCAAGAGCGAGCAATCCCGCAGCCGCAAAAAGAGACAGTATGACATTTCCTCCGTGAATTTATTGCTCTTCTTTGCATAAATTTTTGCCTCTCAGGTTGTTTAGCTTTGCAATTCTTCCTTCCTTTTCTGCTACATAAATCAGAGTTGTTTTGAAAGGCTTAAACTAGAATAACATCCCTCCAGGTACGAGGATGAAGGTTTTGATGCAACCGAGTGGGGAAGGGGCTACCAGGAGGAGCCAGAGGAGGACTGGAGAAGTCGAGGATACGCAGAGCCAGAGGAAGAGTGGCGAGGTCATGGATACGACCAAGGCTACGACCCCGGATACGAACATGGCTACAACCAGGGTTATGGACACAGAGAGGAAGAGGAGGACGACGGAGGGCGCGGGGCTGGATACCACTACAGTGAGCCAGAAGACGAGCCCCGACTGACCCCGGACGAGTCCCTGTTCAGGTGGCTGGCTGTGTCGTACGCCTCCACGCACCTGACCATGACCCACAACTACCGCGGGTCCTGCCACGGGGACATACCCGCAGGAGCAGTCGGCATGGTCAACCGGGCAAAGTGGAAACCCGTCACTGGGAGTAAGTAACGACCTGCTGACTGCTTGAGAGGTAGCACACCCTGGTGGATATGATATGCAACTACACCCGGCAGTCAAAGAAGCACGGACTTTAATAATTTCCTAAACCTATAAGCACTCGCTTATAGGTTAACCCTTGTAAGGATTAACTGACTCAGTCAATCCTGCAGCTGTTCTGTCAGGTTGAGGTTACAACTGTGCAGATTAGTCAAGTTCTTCCACACCAAAAATCCCCCTTCCAGGTCTTCATGGACCTTGCTTTGTTCAGTGATACAAAGTCATGTTTGTCACAAGGTGAGAAGTATTAAAATGTCTAACACATCTTCAAATACTTCCAACACCAGAGTGTCTTTTAGTGAAACTAATGGGTTAAGCCCTGACCAACAAACCCACAACACCATAGTTGGCAAAACAGTCAGACAATTACTGTTCTTGGGGAATCCGTTAAATCAAAACCATTGAATTGCCAGACAAAGAGGTAATATGGTTCCAGTTAGTACGTCGCCAATGCTTTTGAGTCTTGTGGGGTGGTTTTGCATTGCATTTGGTGATATAAAGTTCAGATCCAGATGTTTAGCCATGGAAACACATTTTATGATGAAGTCTGTGCTATTCTTGAGCCAATCTGAGGTTCAGAGGTCTGTGGCTGTTGAATCCACAGTCAGCTTCTGCACACTAAATGCTTCAGCTGTTGTCCCTACTTTGTGGCCAAGTTGCCAGTTGTCATTATAGTTGCACTAATAGTTTCCTGTGGTATGTTTAGTAATAAGGAAATTTAGCAAATGGGGTTCTTGTAACAATGAATTCCTGGAATTCACCAAGTTCTTGAGAGCAATGCTTTTTTTTAAGCAAATGTTTGTGGAAACAGTTTGCATGCCTGGATCCTGGATTTTATACTCGATCACCTGAATTTATTTAATTTACATTTAGAATTAGATTTTTGAATCAAACTGAATCCAATTATTTGGAATAGGAGTCGTCCTTTGTTTTGGTCACAATGGGGACCAAGTCAACATCTATGTCTGTGATCTTCTGTCCAGGTATGAATGACTTCAGCTATCTTCATACCAACTGCTATGAGTTGTCCATATTCCTGGGCTGTGATAAATTTCCTCATCAGAGTGAGTTGGCCCAAGAATGGGAGAAAAACAGGGAAGCAATGCTCACCTTCATGGAGCAGGTGAGTCACAAGAATGCAATCTGATCTGGATGCAAGCCAGATTTCATCATTGCTAAATTTAAAATCTGCTACTAATCGTCTCCTATTCCAAAAACCCTAAACAGAGGACGCCTTGCCTTGAAAATCAGTTGTCCTCCAGACATCATCTCATTCAGATATAGAGTGGTTTGCTTTATAAATCACTGTTTACCAAACAGTCTCTTGTGAGTGGAGGAAATAAAATTAAAAACTTAAAGAAATGTAAACATCTTTTTTTGTCTTTTCATCATGGGTGTGGCCAGATTGCTTTAAATGTTTACTTATTGAAAGTGCAGAATTACAGCACATATTTTTAAACGGTATCATGAGAACAAACAGCGTGTTTCCTCATGTCTTGTCATTCCTGTTCTTTAGGTGCATCGTGGCATCAGAGGCATTGTGAAAGATCAGCAGGGGAATCCTATTGCAAACGCCACGATCTCTGTGGAGGGAATAAACCATGATGTTACCACAGGTGACAACACCTTATCCCCATTTGCTGCCCATTTTCAACTCACTTTTAAACATGCTTATCTGCCTTTTTTTTTTTTTTTTTTAACTACCTCAGCCCCAACAGGGGACTACTGGCGGCTGCTGAACCCGGGGGAGTACCGAGTGACGGCGAAGGCCGAAGGCTTCTCCTCTGAGACTAAACTCTGCGTGGTGGGTTACGAGTCCGGAGCGACCTCCTGCAGCTTTAACTTGGCCAAGTCCAACTGGGACCGCATTAAACAAGTGAGGTCACACTCTGACCCCGGCTTAATATACAACACCTCTCAGAAATATCAATAGCTCCTTCAACTTTTTCCCACACTACAGCCACGACCGTCAATGTTTATTATTCAGATTTTATAATAGGCGAAACAGACGTTTGTCGAAATGTTCAACATCTGCTCTCGCCGCAGTGTAAACAAAGGTTTGCATTGACTTCTTCACAGATCATGGCCCTTCACGGCAACAAGCCAATTCGACTCAGTTACAGCAACTCCGGAGCACAAACCTCTTTGCGCGGCGGCGGCGGCGGCGGCAGCCAGAAGCGTGTGATTAGTGGCAGCAACGGGTTTTCCTCAAACTCCAATGCAAGTACCCAGCGCAGGAGGATGCTCAGGATTGCGCGTCTCCGCCGTCTTCGTCAGCTGAAGTTAATGAGGTTGAGATTGAGATTGAGTTCGACGACGACGATGCCCACGACGACGACAACAACAACAACAGCAGCTCCAACAACATCGTGGTACGACTCATGGGGATTAGGGGAGGCAGAATCCTTCACACCTGTCCTGGATTATAACTACGAATACAAGATTGACGACTATTAAACCAAAAAAATAATAAAATATCCAGCTTGTTTCAGTAAACCATTTCAGGTTTGTAATGTAGCTCTTGTTGTCAGTTCAGTCTTTAAAAAAAAACAAACAAACAAAACAAATGCAGTGAGAATGTACACGTAACTACAGTGAAAAGTTTCTGTTACACAACTAAAAACTAATCCATGTTTATAGACATTTCTGTCCAGCTCAAAGTCCACGCTGTTATTTTTGTCTCTTTTGTAAATGTATGCTTCATGAAAAGATGTTTATTGAGAACACAAATTAAAAAACAAACAGCTGAATTATTTACACTGTCGTCACTCATGTCGGTAACAGTTTTTACAAGACACATAATTGTGTTGAAAGCAGGTCACGATGGCGGCACCATCAGAGGCACAGGTGGGTCCTAATAAAACTGATAAGAAACAAGTGTCTGGTTTTTTTCTTTTTAATAGAGCCTAGTCTTTGTTACTGGATTGCCTGTTTTAACAACTTCAACCTGAACAGTAAACAAAAAGCTTTTAGTCCAGCTGATCCGAGATGAAAACAGTTCTCCTGCTAATGACTGATGTTCATCTCACTTTCTTCATCTTCGTCGGCAGAGAAGGCTGAGAAGAAAGCCGGCTCGCACCGCAGGGTGCGCAGGTTGACCAGGCAGGCGGTCTGGGTGCTGCTGAAGTCTGGCACGGTCACCAGAAGGACTTCCTGTCCATCAGAACCTGGCAGGGAGGACACAAAAACTTGAAGTACATAGTGACAAAACTGATCATTTTTGACCCAATTCCTTCACCATTTTTTCCCCTCTGATAAGCTAAAAGACTCGCTCGTTCACTAAAAGACATTAATAAATTAATCGCACAACGCATTAAAATACGCTTCAATATTTTCTGAACGGACATTTTGTGTAGAGAGACATCACAATCCATTTTATTTATGGTTTGGGTTGTGTGTTGTCTATTTTCTTTTTTTATTATTGTTCTTGTTGTTATATTTTGAATATTTAAAATATCTTCCTGTGTAAAGGCTTTTTTTTCCTTTTCACAAAACTAAAGTGTATTAGTCTTTGAGAGGACAAGCTTACATTCTTAGGCCATTATCAATATTATACTTAGAAATTATCTCAAAACATTGTAATTTATCACAATAACCACTGGGACAATTTATCGTCCAACACAATTTATCATCATGACAGCCTACCCTGAGCATTTCCCAATGTTCTCTGTTGTTTTTAGTCCATTTTTCAAGAATAAATACAATTATGGTAGGTATCGCTATGGTTGTCAAGACTTTATACACAGAGCATGCAAAGAAATAAAGAAAAGAAATCAGGAAGGACTAAAACTGAGTTAACTGGCAAACAGCTCTTTTTTCAGAACTGGAAATACTTTAAATTTAATCCTTCCGGGAAGTGGAGGAACCTTTCATCTGTCACTAACCTCGGATGAGCTTGGACTCGAACACTGGAGCGTTGCCACTGAAGTACACATGGGGACATTCCTCCAACATAAACGGGTCTCTTTGATAAAATGGGTAGCAACCTGAAACAAAAACACTGCTGTCATTACCCAGTTATGTGTGTGTGTAGACTCACAAGGACACAACACTTCTTCCCCTCCACCTTCCAACCAACCTAGCGTATCAGGGGCCGTGGGGGCCAGGTGCCGGAGCCGCAGTGTCTCCTCTAATATCTCCAGGTGGCTGTCCATGCTGCTGTACTTCTTGATGTCACACACGTTCTGACCTGATGTGCCTAAAAACCTACGCAAAGAGAAACCAAACCAGATCTGAACAACCACTTCTGATGGGACGGAGTGTGTGTGTTCGCATGGGACACCGCCCACCTGACTCCATCGATATTGGCTTCGTATGGATTGGAGACCAGCTGCAGGGTGGGGTACACGGAGGACAAAGGGAACATGCATCTGTGGAGGGGTTGCTGTGGGAGGGTGTAGTTGGTGGGGTCGTACTGCCCTGGCATCACGTCCACTGGAACGGAGGCCTTACGACGAGCAAGAGGAGGCAACACAACATCAGACATACAATCAATCAGTAACTAATAAATAGCCATAAGAAATTTGTTTTTTTCCACCTGTTCTGTGCCTCAGTAACTTCGGACCCCACTACAGGCAACGGGTGAAATTTATTCTCTTGCTTTACCTCGAAATAGTGCTTCTAGTCGTCAGATCAAGGTTTTCTCCTACAATGTAAGGTTTTTCCATGTAGGAATTTTATGTTTATACCTCGTTTGCGAGTTATCTAAAGTTTTAGATCTTTTTCTTTAGGATAAACACACCACACACATAAAAATACTGGAGCAAAACAGGCTCATCCCTACTCTAAAACATAAACTTTTTGTAAGGAGGAATGAAAAAGGAAAAAAAAATACATCCATTGGACTGTTTTTGGGTTTTTGTTAAGAGGGAGTATCGCCATCGGACAGTTTTGATTGTGTCTGTTAGTCTGAATGGTTAATAAAAGGCTGTTTTCATGTGCGGTCGCATCTCCACTGAAAGATACTACAAACAAAAATGAACACGCAGTTAATACATACATTTTTAAAAATGTTTTCTGCACCAGAGTTAATAATGTGTAAACACGCTTTCAGAGGATCTTTAAAGATGTACATATGTACAAATTTAAGTTTCCATTTGTTATCGATGTGACTGTGAACCCAGGTGTTATTTGCTAGTTTACTGTAAAGAAACGCAAAAGAAGAAAAAAAAAATCCTCCATGTCCCCTAGAGGGCTCAGTACAGTCATATATACTAGAGTAAAAAAAAAACACTACTGATTGCAGTCTGTAAAGTTTATCATAACATCTTTGCTCATCTCCAGATGTCTAACATCTTTTTTACAACAATTACAAACAGAAAGACAAAAATTACAGGAACATATTAAACAGTTGCAGTGTCTAATATTGACGATCAATAAACTCCTACAAGTCAACTGAAGCTTTTCCTTATCACTTTCTCTTTATTATTAACAACATGCCAGAGTCTGAATGTTTATACAACAGTAATTATGCAATCTTGCCAAATATAGACACCCTCACTTCCTCCAGCAGAAGCACAACAGAAAAGCGATTATTAACGCTCCACATCTCACCACCAGCTGAAGCAGCAGCTCATCAAGCAGGCGGATGGCTTCCACACTGCCGGCCTGAGTCTTCTTAGTAAGATACTTGGCCTGAATAACATACAGATATTCAATATTTGACATGTTGACCTGTTTACAAGATAAATATGTCTAGGAGTTGCTCTATTTATTGAATTTTTAAGCTTGTCACCTTTGTAGATGCATCTTTGTCCTGGGTGCTTTGGCTCAGCAGGTTCCCGGCCAGCAGGACCCTGGAAATGGTCGCCGCCCCGCTCTGCTCCCCCGCGTCACCGAGCTGACCGGTTACCATGTCGACCAGCAGCTGCAGACCCAGCATGCTGTCGGCCTTGCTGCTGCCTAGGCCGAGCCCTGAGGCCAGGAGCACGAACCTGAGCAGACGGATCGGTCAGAGGCGGGCCACTAACGCAGACGGACCTGGGATCTTCACCTGATTTTGGCTTACTTGTCACAGCTTAGTGTAGGTCTGGGCGTCTGCGAAGGGAGGTCAGCCATGCAGAAGTCCTCGACAGTGAACTTGCCGTCGTTCTTCTCGGCTCCAAAGATGGCGATAACGCTACCTGGGGAGTGGGAGGAAGACGATGAATGAATTTGTAGACGTGTGGGTCAGAGCGGAGGTGACGTGCAGTGATAAACTGACCTGTGACACACTTGTCTCTGTCAATTTTGCCCTCTAGTTTAATCCTCTGCAGCTCATCCTCCAGAATCAGTTCATCCGCTTCAGTGATGTATTTGTTTCGTGCAGGCTGGGGCAGGAGGTTGTGCTGAAGAAAAATAAATAATCATGCAGTCATGTTCAATCAACTGGATGAAACGATCCAATAAGTTTCATTTGTCAGATTAAATGTATCTTTCGAAAATAACAACCTTAGATCAGATATTACACATACTTTTTATTAAACCTACATTTCCACTTTTAAAAATACTTTTTTTATCTGTCTAATGTAATATTCCAATTTTACATGTCATGTTTTCATGAACTGTTGTGGAAAATCACCATAATTAACAGAAATAAAGGCTTTCAAACATCCATCTCAGTGTTTCACTTTATGATAAAGTTTCTAAAATAAATGGGATATTCAGTAATATTATAATTTAGTGAATGGGTTAGTAAATACTAGAGTGACCATGAAGTACCTTGCAAAAATAATAACACCCTTTAAATAGGAATGGGTCTTCTTGATTTGGGTAACTTAGAAATTCGATCTAAATCTTTCCATCGTAGCTCTGACTACGATCCAAAGTTTGCATCTAGATTTAGATTTGTTCTAAGCATTTTGCATAGAACAAATCATTTTCATGTTTTGGAATGGCCCATTCAAAGCCCAGGCTTAAATCTATCAGAACCTCTGTGGCAAAGGTTAAAAACATTTTGATGTCCAAAAGCGATTGCCATCAAATCTGAGACAGCTTGGAATCTAAAATATATGAAAATGTTACTGCCGAAATGCGCAAGGAAGATGTATTTAGGACTACCAGAGAAGAGTTAGCTCTTCAATTGCACCTAGATGTGGATTATTCATGAAAAACTAATTAAGTAAAACCACTTTATAATCAAATGCTACTATGCATTTCTTTCTTTCTGCAACATTCAACAAGGTTTGCCAACCTCCTCACTGATCTCCTTCAGAATAGATGGCTGCAGGTCCATACGCTTGAACAGGGTTCCTACAATGCAACACTGCTCCCCTGTTTCCAGGTCACACAGCTTCCTGATGTGCACATCTGGACCTAACAAGAGAAGGTTTCAAAACAGCACATTTCAGGGTAAGGTAGGTGCTTCGTATGTTCACAGTGAGTTAATTTACTCTTACCCCACTTGTGTTTGGCTCTCTCCGACAGCAGGGGTCTCATCTCCATGAGTCGTGCCGCATAGATGTGAGCATACTGCCTATTGAAGCTCCGCTCCCCGACTCGGTAGCGCTCGGTGCGGGGGCTGTAGTCCAGCGAGGTCCTCTCAAACACCGGGCCCTGGTCCTCCGAGGCTGGGCGGCAGAGCAGAGAGGAGCCCTCCCTCTGAGCACTCAGGTCGGAGAACATGACGGTCCTGGAAACGTGCTTGTTATTATCACCTAAACTGGTACTACTTTTCTGTCCAACCCACAGTGGATGTAATTGTTGCATAACATCACTGTTGCAATACTTTTGATAAAATGTAGCGACTTTACCTGGTAGAAACGTAGGTCTGGGTTTGGCTTTTCCGTCTTAAATGTGGTATTTTGATGTATTTTCCGATTTTTCTCCAGGCAAACAAAAACAGAGAACAATTCCCGCGAAATTGCGCTTTCACGTGACTGTCTCGCGAGATTAACATGTATTCTCGCGAGGAACTGTGGACAGCGCATCCAACGCTGCAGAGCAGACTCACAGACCATAAAGAGGGACAAACCGTATTAACGTCTATGGATAAAACTGTACTCTAACAAACTCTCTTCTTCTTCTTCTTTTTTTTATTATGGCCGATCGAAAACAATTTAAATATTAACCGTCTTCCGAAAGTATATTTTACTTCAGTTCGAGCAACAAAACCATATTTTCAATAGTACCACCACCACCACTACTACTACTACTACTACTACTAATAATAATAATAATAATAATAATAATAATAATAATAATAATAATAATAATAGGGGGAAAAAAGTATACACTAGCATGTATTTAAAATTCATAAATCGACATTTTAATTATTTTTTCCGACAGTCTAATTGGAAAGTAACGTTTGCAAAGCCGTTTCAGGTATTTTAAACCCTGATTTAGAATACAATGGTTCCCTTTCACTATAGTGTGTAATTAACACGAGATGAATATTAATAAAATAAACAACGTGAGAACGTTTGGGGTCAATTCTAAAACAGGAATGAATGCTACAATTACACTTCAACTTACACAGATTATAACCTCAAACCAGAAAAAAAAAACTATTACAACTAATATCTTACAGCTAAAATTCCATATTCAACAAAAACTCTATGTTGCACAAAACTTAACATAATGTTTAGCAGCTTCTGAAAATCCTAAATAATAGCAAATGCTTCGAGAATAACAATCTGTATTAATGTATATATTTTTGTTTTTCAAATCAAATTACAGGAATAGTTTATCTTCTCAATTATATATTCTTTGATGTCTTTTCAGGAGCTGGTATTTTTTGTTTTAAAAAAAGTGACAGTAAAGAGAGAAGGAACTCAATATTTAACAGTGATATTGCAATGTCCGATTTTCCTAATGCTGTGACGCAAGTGGTAGATTTGTGGCAGATTTTGTTTAATGCAATATTAGCAGCAATGACTATAGCATGGCAGCATGGTGTATTATAAAACGGATAATAGAAACTAACTCTAAACCATAAATAAATGTGCAGATAAAATGTTCAAGCATTCTCAAAATTATTTTCACCCCTATTTAAGACGTAAGTGAAAATGTGCCGTGCATTACTTACCTGGCACAGTAAATTCCCCGCAGTCATTCACACGGCAGAATATTCAAAAGTTTGAAAAAAAAATGCTATTATTTACAAAAATTAATTCAAAACCAGTTTGATTTTTGTTGCTTTGCTTCCGCTTGACTTTCTGATCTATGATAGCTTTTTTTTCTGCTTATTTTACTGTTTTCTGACTACAACTAATTTTCATACCGTTAGAAAATTTATGAAAAAAATATAAATAATGTCGCTCATAGATGACGTCACGACGCGAACTCTTTCTGTCGCACATTGTTGAGGTCACAATAGCGTCGCCATTTTCGCTGCTCTTTGTACGCCTCCGTCTGCTAAGTCCCTCTTGCTTTTAGCACGGTTTTTGTCGACTTTTTAATTCACACTTGTTGACAAAACATGCAAGGCTACAGAGGCCCCCAACAGAACCACGGCCCCAACCGTCCGGGGAACCACCTCAAAGGCGACGGGCCCAACAGCAACGGACAGCAGCCGGAGCCTAGCGAGCAGACCAGCCCCAACGCGGGCTTGACGCTGGACCCGCAGAGCTTCAGGAAGCCCGGAGAGAAAACCTTCACCCAGCGGAGCAGGCTGTTCGTGGGGAACCTGCCCACCGGGGTCACCGAGGAGGAGCTGGTCAAGCTGTTCGCCAAGTACGGGAACGCCAGCGAGATCTTCGTCAACAAGGACAGGGGGTTCGGGTTCATCCGCCTGGAGACCAGGATCATCGCGGAGATCGCCAGAGCGGAGTTGGATGATTTCGTGTTCAAAGGCAGACCCATCCGGGTGAGGTTCGCCACACACGGCGCCGCTTTGTCCGTGAAAAACCTCCCGGAGTTTGTGTCCAACGAGCTCCTGGAGGAGGCCTTCTCCGTCTTCGGCCAGATAGAGAGGGCTCTGGTGATCGTGGATGACCGGGGCAGGCCCACGGGGAAAGGCATCGTGGAGTTCACCGCGAAGCCAGCCGCTAGGAAAGCTCTAGATAAGTGCAACGACAGCGCCTACCTCCTCACAGCGTTCCCCCGGCCCGTCACCGTGGAGCCCATGGAGCAGTACGACGAGGACGAGGGTCTGCCGGAGAAGCTGATCAACAGGAACCAGCAGTACCACAAGGAGCGCGAACAGCCGCCGCGGTTCGCCCAACCCGGCTCGTTCGAGTACGAGTACGCCATGCGCTGGAAAGCCCTGATGGAGATGGAGAAGCAGCAGTACGAGATGGTCGACCGCAACATGAAGGAGGCGCAGGAGAAGCTGGAGGCCGAGATGGAGGCGGCCAGACACGAGCACCAGGTGATGCTGATGAGGCAGGACCTGCTGAGGAGACAGGAGGAGCTGCGGAGGATGGAGGAACTCCACAACCAGGAGGTGCAGAAGAGGAAGCAGGCGGAGCTGAGGCAGGAGGAGGAGCGCCGGAGGAGAGAAGAGGAGATGAGGCTGCGCAACGAGGAGATGATGAAGAGGCAGCAGGAGGGCTTCAGGGGCGGCTTCCCCGAGAACAGAGAGCAGGAGATGAGGATGCACATGGGGGGCCACGGCATGGCCATGAACAGAAATTCCCTGGGTGGGAACTCGGGTGCCGCAGGCGCTGCTGGCATGGCCGCCGAGAGCGCTCCTATGATGGCGGGCTCAGGTAGCGGCAACCTGCCCGGAGGGGGCCAGGGCGGCTTCCCCAGAGGGCTCCCCGGCCCCGGAGACTATAGCAAGCAGCGCAGATTTTGAATCACATGTCTGTAACACCCCCCACCCCCCTCCTCATTTTCCAGCTCACTGTATGTTAAAGTTTAAGGTAGTGGATGTTACCCTTGAACTTTTAAAAAAAACCATTTTTTTGTACTTTTTCTGGTGTTTTTTGAGTCATTTCAGTACTAATGTGTTTTTCCAAATGAGCCATGCATTTTACGTTATTTCTGATTTTTTTGTAGGGTAGATAATGTTTTTGGTCCTGAATATGTTACATTTTCTGTAATAAATTCATAATTCCTTTAAAAAAGAAGGAAGTGTTTCATTCAGGATAGAAAAGCTTCACAGCACAATGGCGGCTAATATTTTTCATCACACACCGACAACCTCACTTTTAATAACTACACTTGTTGGGATGTTCCTGTCTGCTACAGATTTACAATCATCTCTGTGGTCTGACTGGCTGATCCTCACACAGATACCAGCTCTTAAACGTGTTTTCTTATAGTTGCAGAAAATACATTAAAATTGTTTGTCAAAATATCCCCATGTGAATCAGCGTATGAGACACTACAAAACGTCAAAAGCAGACGGCTTCTTTTCCTATTTATATTTTGTAAAAAGGGCATAAAAACTTAGAGATGCTTCTGATTCTTTACTGGAGATTGTCTGTCAAAATCGCAGACGTCACACAGGAGGAAAAAAATTTACTGCTAATTATATTATGCCACATAGTTTTGAATCCAAGGGAAATTTTAATTTGAATAAACTGATCATCCACATTTATGCATTAAAGAATGTCCTTGTAGTTTATGACTTGTTATTAAATGCAGAAATGTGCAGAAAAGCTGTTTGGCTGATTAGTTTATTCACAAAAGCTGTCATGAATACTGGATGCATCTAATCAACAGGGGAAAGAAAATAGATTTTTTTTACATTTTTGACCTGCCTATGAAGTCAAAATTGACTCAGTAAGAGAATTTAATGACAATATTGCAAAAATAATTTGGAAAAAGTGTCCAATTTCTTCTAATTTACCAGAAAAGCAACAATTGTCCCAAATGCTGTTAAAATATACGTATTGATGTTTACACTTATGGATAACATGTTATTTGACGGGGTTTGCATAAGAGTGACATAAAATCAGTCATGAACATGAAGGAGTCTTCATGAATATCTATGACTGTAGTGAAGTGTCATTCGGTAAATAATGACACTTTAATGCAAAGTTGCTCTAGAAGGGTTAAGGTTTGCATTAAAAGTGTCATTATTTACCGAATGACTCTTCATGACAACAGTCAGAAACATTCATAAGGACTTCTTCATGTTTATGACAGTGTCATGTCAGACTTATGCACACCCCCTCAAGAAATGTGTTACCCACTTATGTTACCCATAACAGATATTCTTATGTCAATTTTGATACATAAATGTAAGACAAAATGTGGATTAAACAACTGATTTTAGCAGCAAATTTAAGGTAAAAAAAAAAAAATAAAGCTCATTGGACAGAATCGTATGCTTTGAAGATTGTACCTGTAAGTTTTCTGTGAAAGTGTTGGAGCCTTCTTTCAGCCAGCTGATGAACAGGGTGCAGCAAAAGAAGAGGAAGGGATTGGGATGAATTATTATTTGCCTGAAAATGAAAGAATCACATGAAAAAATATCTTCTTGCTCTTTTGAAACATCATTTTTTAAAACCGTAGCTTACCCTGACACTGTTAGCGGGCCCATGCCTAATATCACTCTAGGTCATCACGAGTTACAGCGCAAGTTCCAGTTGTTGGCAGAAACAAAAGCTAAAAAGGCCTCATCTAAAAAAAAAACAAAAAAAAAAAAAAACGAGAAGCACAAACTACTGGTTTTAATTAGAGCTGAACAATATAGCAAATCACTGTTTGTGTAAATCTAAAGGACAAGCTTGGAAGCAACATTTTGGAGGATCTTTTCCGTTCTCCGTTTGATATAAAGTGTAATAAACATCAGAGGATGGTCATACTTCACTTGTTGAGCAGTCAGATGGATTCACTGCTCTGGATGCTCACTCCTGGCATTTAATGATCAAGATGATGAAGACAAGAGTGAAGGAAAATGTAGCTTCTTCACAGATCGCACCGTCGTCACAATATCCAACACTAACATCATATGTTCAGGCTTTCCTAACATCACATTCTTACGCAGTTATTCATTACAAGACTCTTATTCTTATTTTTTTTGCTTTCATATTTTAACTTGTGTGCGTTTGCATGACTCCAGTTTGTCTGTCACTTTTATATTTTTGTTTGAAACTCATTAAGCAAATGAATTTTCATTTTCAAGAACAACCTGTTCCAATCTTTGCTGCTAGTACACCTGAATTTCCCCACATAAAAGGATGTTTCTATTTTCTATTCATTTCTTTTTCAGGCTTTTTGTTGTGTGTGTGTAAAATACAAAAGTTTAATGCAAATGTACAGAATGGACAGGTAATAAAACTAAAGGAAGGAAATGACTCCTGTTTTTTGTTTTGTTTTTTTTAATCAGCTTATTGTCTTAAGGTTTTCAGTCTTCGTGAATGCAAAATGAAATGTATTTGTGTAAAAATAGGTTAATATTTAGAGTAATCAAGAAAAGGCTACAGCTGGGGTTGCTTTGAGTTGTTACTGACAAATTTGTCCTAAAACTGGAAATGAGTACAAGCAAAAAGAAGTTATTGAAATAAAATAAGTTCATGCATTAATGACTAAGGAAACAACAATGATAGGTAACATTTTATATTTTGTAATCAGACACCAGAGAAAGTGCTGGAGGAGTTCAGCACGCCCCACTTGTTGCTGCACAGAGACAGACGTGATGCGACAGCTCAGAAAGTTTAACATTCAACAATAAATATGAAATTGGTGTAAACAATTCCTTTTTTTGTCACTTAGGGGTTAAAGGACAGACGTTTTTATGTTCTATGCATTAAGTGGATGAGCTACTGATGATTCCAACCATAATAATCGCATGCGCAAGGAAAAAAAAAGGCTTATAATACATAATTGGCATAATTATTAGGCAAGTCTTATTTTTAGGGATTATTTATATTATTGACCAAATACAGTGCTCTGTAGTATAAAACGTTAATAAACACCAAACATAAATATTTCAGAATGTAACGTGAGGTTTTGACTTTCTTATAGGAGAATATTTCCAAGTACACAATAATTAGGAAACTGGTATAGAGCACAATTATACCCAACAAATGAAAAACAGGTATTTTCCCATCTCATTTGTTTTTAGACACCTCTGTTAAAGTTAGAATTATAAATAAACACCTCAAAAGTTCCCGATAAACTTTTCTGACAAGAAAAAGTCAGTTATCAATATTAGCCTTTCACTAACGGAGTCAAATTTAGATTTTTCTTCAGTGCACCGCAATCTGCTTTTAAACTCTATTCCTATTCAGAGTTGAAATAGATATGTTAGCTTTGTTATGCTTGAACTCTTAAGTATAAAAAATGTATTTTCTTTGTGTACTATCTTTATGTAACTGGCTTTAAAATGTATTCCCATTTGCATAAACATTTCTTTCGTCATCATTTGATATTTTCCTTCCAAGCAAACAGACTTTATTGTAATCTTTTACGGTGGATTCCTGTTTTAACATCAGTAACTTTTTGAGGGTTGTTTTATATTTTCAAGGATTTCACTGCAGGACAAGAGATGTTTCCCAAAAGCAAAGATCTATGTGAAGCTTCATAGACGAAACAACGAGATAATAAAACACTGCAAATATGTTTTAAATATTACAAACCTAATTAGAAATGAAATAAATCAGGCTTGTGTCAAAGCACTTTGATGGAGTAAAACTCCTGTTTTGCTTAACTGAGACACTATTGAGTAAGCCACACTTGATTGACAAATAATAATTTAAAGACATTTGTGTTTTTTTAAATCAAATTTTAAAACAAAAATCTAACAGCACAATCTCCTTAAGTGGCAAATGAATTGTTTTCCCTGCGCGCTGTAAAATGGATCTAATTACAGTAAGAGATAATTGTAGCGTATATGTATTACGGTCATAAAATAGTTTTATATCGTTTCTGATGTGTTTTTTAAAAATATATATCTGATAGTGAAGATGGCGCTATCAACCTGTTATCTGAGTCCAAGAAGTCAGCTTGGCGTGTGATGCAGCCAGAGCAATGAGAGCGCTCCATAAATAAAAACAGATAAGAGTGTGACAGTAAAGAGGGGGACGTGTTATCAGAGCGTCGATCTGTGAGTTCAAAAACATTTCAGAGGAGCTTTTCTTATGACACTCTGAACCCTGACGGACCAGATCCACGATTCCTCTACCGCCGTGTGAGGCATGTCACGCTTTCAAACACCTACGGACTAAATCGCTGCTGAGAACTATGGAAATAGATCACGTTTAAATGCAACAATGTGTTTTATTTATATGTATCTAATGTGTGGTATATTACATATTTATATAATGTATTTTTTATTGTGTTACAGGAGGAAACGGAATGAGTTGTTGCCGCTTTTCAAGTGCAAAACAACACGCACGTCCTCATTTCTCATGAAAAATATTCAATACAAGATACAGTTCATATTGTTTACTCTATCTATTTCATATTAAAAACTTGGCTTTTGGTAGGACTGCAACTTTTAAGATAAAATAACATGCCGCTGAATGGATATGTTGTTCTGTAATTGTTGCTTGTTATTAATTTTAACTCATGTTTTCCCTCACCCTTTCGCTCTCATCTCTACTGCCGCACATTGTAGTTACCGTAAAACAGAAGATCATCAAAGTGAAATTTCCACAGATTAAAAGGAAATTTATGCACTAATTTCTGTCTGTGAATATTTGAACTTAAAGCACGTTCACAGATTTTTCAGAAAATTCAATGTAATCAAAGCGTACTTAGTAAATGAGGCTAAAACACACGAGTCCTGCCAGAAACATTCATTTATTCATAACAGACAAAACTTATTCATAGGAAATGACTTATTTACTTATTTATTTGGTGGTTTAGTAAAACAAAAAGCATAAATGTAATCAGTTATGAGCTAAACTTGTCCTGTCCTGGTTTTAATTCAGAGAGACCTTCTTCAAAGGTATTTACATATTGTTTGGGGAGGATCCAACTTTAGCTGAACTTTTTCATTCAGCTAAAGTTAATGTTGAACTTTTTATTTCTATTTTATTGCACTCATAATTAACTCATAACATGGCAATATGTTTTATCAATGATTTAAGACATAATACATTTACAGCATAATGTGGATTTGCTGAAACTCCTGGTGGAAAAGTGGGGAAAAAGACCCTGAATACATTTAATTTCCTCTCAGAAGCATCTCTCTGGGATGGACAGCAATAATTAAATGGGCTCATTTGTTTATTTTACTAATTGACAAATGTCTTCTGTGGCTGCATTTTGTTCTATGATGCAAAGCCCTTTGAACTGCCTTGTTGCTGAAATGTGATATGCAAAGAAATGTGATTGATTGATTGATTGATTGATTGTATACCTGCTCATACAACATTTAAGTAGACATTACATTTTCACGAAGCCCACATTTCTGTATTACATGTTTTAAATGGTGTGATGTAATATTCTAATCTTAAATGTCACGTTTTCAGCAGCTGTGAACAGAAAATGATCATAATTAACAGAAATAAAGCTTCAGTTTGAGCGTAATTTATCTATAAAATATGTTTCACGTGGCGAACCGAGTTACTGAAATAAATCAGCTTCTTAATAATGTTGTATTTGCTGAATGGGTCTGCATGTGAGGTGACACAGAGCCAATTTCTCTCCAACTCTCCCATGATGAAGACGAGAAAGACAAGAAAACACGTCATTCAAATAAGGTGGATGTTCTTCGCGTTTGTTTCAGCAACTCACCGAATGCAGTAACAACCCTTAAAGACTCTTTTACGATGACAATGTACAGTTATTAAAGAGAGGGGGAGAAACTATTTTAATAAATCTGAATCAATTTTTTTTTTCTAGTGTTGCCAAAATGTGTAGAGAATAGTAAATGTAAAACATAATGTGTAATATTTTTAGTTTATGTCTTGGCTGCAGAGCTAGTAGCATTTCTTAAACAGTATTTATTTTACATGTGAAATGCACAGTGAATTCATCTTACACTCAGAGTTTAACGCTTTCTTTGAGAAAGCGTTCAAAAGCATTGACATTACTCAGCTTTCCGACCAGAGACAGGCAAAAAAGGAAGTTCTTAGATAGTGAAGAATTAGAACATGCTGACAGTCTGTTTTGTGTTTATTGCTGTTTTATCTGTTATTGTCCAGATTTATCAGCTTTATTATCCTCCTTTTTGGCTTTGAAGTAGTAAGACCACATATCTGAATGCAAGTCTTTATGTTTTTAGAAGAAGCGCATTAATTTAGAATTTGGAAAAACGGCCAGAGTTTCCCATTTCTAGCAATACTTATTTTTTGATATTGTGTAAATGTTTGAAGGCATATGATTGAAATCCTCATTTAACACAAAAAGTGATATGTTGGCAAATACATTATGTCAATTGTCCAATTCGACTATTCACTTTAGATAATGCATAATTAGAATGCACGATCTTTCATTAGATCACCGACACAACAGAAAATCAAAATATGGATGAAATGTGCTGTTTTTAAATAATGTTAATTCATATCATTATACTGTATTAATTTGACTGTTTATCTATTTTTTAATTGATTGATTCTTTTTGATACGCTAAAAAAAATCAAACACAGAAAAAACATAAATCAGAATCTCAGCTCCAGATGGATGATACCCAGAATACTCAACTGTAAACTCATGAGCTAGAGGAAAGCATTAGCTAACAAACCCACCAGTCATTATGTCTATTTCTCGCTGTAAAAAGAAAATATTCAGAATAAGTCACTCTCGCACCAGAATTGAACACGTTCCATCGATCAGCATTTAGCAGCAGTTCAGACTCTTTGTCAGATCCAACAAGATCCTGACATTGTTTTTTTATTTTCTGCTTTGAACTCTGCATGCTGCTCTCTGCAATAGCATTTTGCATGAGCATGACAAATTGCAAATTTCTCTCTTTCTGCAACTTATCAGCAAGCGATAAAGCAGAGAACATCCCTCTATCTGCCTTGATTCCCCCTTGCCTCCTCAGCATCTGCTTTTATTACAAAATTTCTACCGGCACCTTCGCCCTGATCATGTACAGTACATGTTCCTGTGGTACAGCTGCAGAGGAACTGTCTGCTATCATCACTGCACTGGCCTTGACATAATGTGATAATGGCATTAATCACAAGGTTGATCTTAGGTAGGAGATATGATTCAGGAAATGATTGATCCTCTGGCCTGTGTAGACGGTGGCCACCCAGTATCGATACTGCGGAGCTGGAACCTTGGACAAACAAAAAGCTTTTAGAGAAACTGGATAAAAATATGTTTTGTTAGAAAGAGGCAATGAGTTTTAAAGGGAGTATGTGCTGAACAAAGAACACACGTTTTGCACCTACAGTTCAACCTAGTTATGTTTGAACACTTGGTACAAAAACACAGAGAACATTGTCTTTTTTTCTCCGGATCGGACTTCAGATTAAGCTATTTCTGTTTAAGGTCAAAGTTATTTCTATTTGCTAAATAAAAGAATAAGGATGGAGGTACTTTCATAGAGAATGCACCCTTTACTTTGGTCAATTTTAGAAGTTCCCATTCTGTGCATCACTATTTAATAGAAATGCATGTTAAAGTGAATGAGTTGGGGTCTTTCTGCTTAGAGTTTGCATCTTCTCCCTGTGCGTGTGCGTATCCTGCCTGTCGCCCAATGACTGCTGGAGTTACAAACCAAAACTCCACGACTCAAAATGAACAAAAGTTCATAAACAAAGAATGAGTGGCTGTGGGTCATGTTGTGGGGATTCTTCGTTCCTCCTTTTACAACTGGTTTGCTTCTCGCACACACCCTCAAAGAAAACTCCATGAAACCCACATGAGAACCTTGTGACTCCAAAACATGAATTTTGTTTTGTGTGTGTATATAAATGTCCTGTTTCTACTTTGTACTAGCAACAGGAAAAGGCTTATGTTCAGTTTCATCAAAGAGAGGTAAAGACAATACAGAGGCGGTAAAAGAAAAAAGCTTTTTATTTAAAGATGTATCTGAAATTTATCAACGGAAGCACGATAAGTCGGAGACAGGCACTGACAGTGTACAGTCAGAGCTTATGAAAAACCTGGGTGAGGCTGTTTGTGTGGGTTTTACCCAAATAGTTCCTCCAACCTGCTTTGAGTCACCAAGGTAACCATATCCTAATTTATGTTAATAATCTAATAGGGATATTGATCCTCCATTGCGCTGATTGGTCGTCCGCAACATCACACCAGATAAGAGAGCCGTGACATCACAGTAGTAATGACGCTGGAAAAGTCAGGATGGTTTTTCTTCCCACCCACTAACTTTAGTTAGATGGACAGACTATAGGAGAGCAAGGACAGCTCAGACATTGAACCCTGCTCTCTGTCTTTGCCTGATGTGTCAGCGGTGATTGTTAAACACTCCTGCCTCCTGAAAGTGAGGACTCTTAACTCACCTGTTGCTGAAACACTCCAGGAATAATGTTTCGAGCTGCTGCCTTCGTCACGTTTCTGGCCTGTCTGGTGAGTAACTGGGATGTTTGTTTTAGCTTTGGCAAACTGGGACCTGGTATTCTGTTACCCAGCTTTGAAATGTAGTAGGATATGAACTGAAACCGTTAAATGATCTCACCAGTATTTGTAATCAACCAATGTGTGGTGCCACAAATGTTTTATTTAAAACGGGAGTTTATTTATCAGTGCAGGTTTGAAAAATTATTAATAAATTCATGCTGGGTTGAGATTGCCATTAAATCAAATGTCTATACATGCCTGTCTTTGCAGGGGCTGGTGTCTGTCTGCACAGAAAATATTTACTTTTGTGTTGTTAGTCAAAAAATGCATTAGTTTGACTGACGTGTTGAAAATAAAAAATAAAACTCATTACAGAATTTAAGGACACAACAGCACAGATAAAGCTAAAAGTGAGAAACTCTAAGTCTTCATATATACAGTATATATATATATATATATATATACATCTTTTTACAGACAAATTAAATCATCCTAAACTTAAAAGTAATGATAAAATGTATTAGGTATGAGTTAAATGTTAATCAGACCTCTGCATTGATCTTAATTTTGTAAATTTTTTAAGTCAGAATAAGAAAACAACCCCAAAAATATTAGAAACTCTTGGTCTGTGTTATAATAAGGCATAGTGCAAGACTCTTCTTAAGTTTTGGATCTACAAGTTTTTACAAATCAATTTTCAACAAACATTTGGCTATTTTATTTGTTTCGATAAAATCTTATATGCTTAGTTTGTGGTTCAGGATATAAAAATTAAAAAAATACACACATTTATTTATATATTTTACTTTACAGAAAAATAAATTGTCAAGGCACCCAAGTACTTTTCACATGACAAAATGTATTTATTGTACTTGTCATGTTTTTATATTAGTTCAAAATTATTCATGTTCTCTATATAGCAGAAAAAGTAGAGAGAGAATTTATTGAAGGTATTTTTATAACTTTCTTCACACTTTACATGTACTGTATGACCATAGTTCTGCTTAAAGGGAAAAGAGAAACATAAAAGCTCAAGAAAATCTTCCCAATTGAGGAGCACAGAGGAAAGCATTCTGTTGTGTGAGTGGTTTACTGCAGGAGGGACTGGTGCACTTCACAAAACTGATGACATAATGGGGAAAGGATGGATGGATGGATGGATGGATGGATTAAAAGCATCCTTGTCTTCTCCTCAGGCGTCCTCAGAGGTCGAACACAAAGCGGGTTACTGTGCTTTCTATGATGAATGCGGTCGTAACCCAACGGTGGGAGAAAGCCTCATCCCTCCTATTGTCCCTTGTCTCAATTACAGCCGAGCCCGACAAGTTACAGGCGAGCACTACAGGAGGCTCAAGCAGGTTGGTTCACCACCTGGGTAAAGCAAGTGTAGGCACATTGGTACTTTTTTTGTCATTTCTTTTATTGGAAGGATTGAAATACCCTTCGTACTGCAGGTATGCCCCATGTTGGACCAGGGAGAAAGCAACACATATGCCTGCTGCTCCCTTCAACAGCTCTCATCTTTGGAAACAAGTTTGACCTTGTCCAAAGCCGTGCTGATCCGCTGCCCCTCCTGTGCTGAAAACTTTGCCCACCTGCACTGTGCCACCACCTGCAGCCCCAACCAGACGCTTACGGTTAATGTCACGAAGGTCATGAACGTCACGCACCTGGGTAGGCCGAGGGATGCAGTGGTAGCCTACCAGGCGTACATCAGCAACACTTTTGCAGAAGGTGCCTTTCAGTCTTGCAAGAACGTCAGGATTCCAGCCACAGGAGGCTTTGCCATCGCCACCATGTGCGGCCGGTATGGATCCAAACTGTGCACAGCCCAGCGTTGGTACGATTTCCAGGGGGACACCAGCAACGGCCTCGCCCCTCTAGACATCGACTTTCGGCTGCTCAAGGAGAATGACACGACAGGAGTACCAGAGGGGATGGTTCCTTACAATGGCCGTGCTTTAGGGTGTAACGAGAACACAACAACAGGCGGGATGGCCTGCTCCTGCCAGGACTGCCTCGATTCGTGCCCGCGTGTGCCACCCCCACCTCCACCCCCTGAGCACTTCAGAATCCAGGATTTGAATGGATTTCTTGTGATTTCCATTATCTTGCTCTGTCTCCTGATATGTGCCTTTGTGGTGTACCTCGTTGTGTCTTACTGCGTGAAATCTAGCAATAGAAAAGATCAGAATAAAACGGGAAGAAAAGGGAAAATCAAAGACGAGAACAGCAATGAAGTGGGTCAGCCCATCATCAACCCATCAGACGTGACGTGTGCAGATAGAAACAGCATGGCAGCTCAAGCTTTCCTGAGTCGACAGCTTCAGCGCTGGGGAACCCTGATGGCATCTTATCCCCTCACAGTAAGTAGGTCTAAAACGATTGGAACCATCTAAATACAGACAAAGATCAGCCAGGCGATTACCTTTCCATCTTCTTTCAAGGTTCTCTTGGTGGCGGCCATCATTGTGGTTGCTTTCTCTGTTGGCCTAAAGTCCATCAAGCTCACCACTGATCCAGTCGAGCTGTGGTCCGCTCCCAACAGCAGGGCCCGGCAGGAGAAGGACTTCCATGACAAACACTTCACTCCCTTCTTCAGGACTAACCAGCTGATCCTGACAGCACCAGGAAGAAAAGGACACCTTTATAACTCACTGCTGTTCGGGAAGCAGAACTTCAGTGGGCTTATTTCCAAAAATCTCATACTGGAGCTGCTAGATCTCCAAAAGAAAATACAGGTAACAAGTCAGGGCCAAAAGCAAAGATGGAGGTGGTTTAAAATCTACCACCTGTTACTTAACTTACCTTTGAATTGCGGTAGGACATTGAGTTCTGGTCAGAGGATTTGAACCACACAGCAACCCTGAAGGATGTGTGTTATGCGCCTCTAAACCCATCCAACCCCTCGCTGACTGACTGTGCGGTAAACAGCTTGCCACAGTACTTCCAGAACAGCCTGGACAACATTAATGCTAAAGTAAATATGACTGAATTGGGAGTGACCCAAGAGGTCGACTGGAGAGACCATCTAATCTACTGCCTCAAGTATGTATTGATGTAAGGACGAGTGGCTTAAATGTTTGGCACAAAGCTCAAATGTCACACCCGTTCCCTCTTCTGCCTCTTCTCAAGCTCTCCGCTGTCCTTCAAAGACATCACCGATTTAGGAATGAGCTGCATGGCAGACTATGGAGCACCAGTATTCCCATTTCTAGCAGTGGGAGGCTACAAAGGTCAGTGCCTTAATGCTTTGCACAGAATAAGTTTTCATAGCACACCAAAAGAAAAAGCCTTTCGGCTAACTTGAACATTGCGTGTATTGTTTTTTCCCCAGATGACGAGTATACCAATGCTGAAGCCTTCATCATGACTTTCTCCCTCAACAATTACCTTCGCGACAACCCCAAGTTCAAAGTAGCTCTGCGGTGGGAGACAGAGTTTCTCAAAATTGTCCAGGACTACCAAAGAAACCCAAAGGCCAACTTCACCTTTGCATACATGGCTGAGGTAGAGTCAGCTAAGGGATCTCTACCAATCTACTTTTCATGTTTTCTGACTGTCTATTTGTTAAATCAGCATTAGAGATAATGTCAGAGCTGTTCCTGATTATGTATCAGCATTGACAGGCTACTGATCTTTTACCTACTGGCTATAATCACATCCTACATATAAAAAGAGGTTGTTATCACCGGTTGTTGCTGATAAAGAAATATCGCAGCAGCTTTCTTTTGAAAGGGCATTGAGTTTTCTCGTCTATCTACTCTTTCTCAGACTCTGACCAGTGTCAATTCTTCATGCCCTGTTGGTTTCTCTCTCTCTGTGCCTGCAGAGGTCCCTGGAGGATGAAATTAATCGGACAACAGCAGAAGATATTCCCATTTTTATGATCAGCTACGCTGTGATCTTTGTCTATATCGCGGTGGCACTGGGGGAGTACTCTTCATGCAAACGCTTACTGGTAAGCCTATGGGGAGTAAAATTTCACTTCAGTACAGTGGAGTACTTTTTTTTTAGCCGTTAAAAGACAGACCTGTCAATAGTAATCAATTAGACAAGTGAAAATGTTTCTACAACTACTATATTTCACAGACATCGCTGTGCAAAAATAATTGTCTCTACTGATCCTCATTTTTGTCAAATTACAACAACAGAGGACAATATATTTTATAGGAGGTTTATCTCTCCCAGCAACTTAACTGAGTTCATAGTTGTGAAGAGGAAAACAATACAAAAAATATTTGACTGATAAAAATCTAAAAGTAATGCAGCTTGTGTTTGTAGTCAACCAGTTTTACTCTGACATCCCTCAGTTAAATCCATTGGTCTACAGAAGTCACCTTATTGGTCAGTTCTGTAAACATTCACAGACCTCAGAAACATATACAATGACAGCAATGTATAAAGTGGGCCCTTAAATGTAGCAGAACTTCTGCAGAAATGTGATATAATGCATGTTCATGTGTAAATATCTGCTAAACAAATAACCCATGGCTTCCTCTGTTGTTGCTTCTTATCACACTAGACAGAAAGGTTATTGCTGCTGTTAAGCCGTAGCTTAATTACTTTGATTGTTTTGCTAAAGAAAAATAAAATTAGACAGGGTCTCGTTTTATTAATCGTGCACAGCGATAAGCGCCCGCTGCTCCTACCAGACTAATCTAAGCTCTAGAACACGTACTGTCGGCTTACTCATCACAAAGCGTTGCAGTATTGAAACAGTAACACAGGAAATAATTTTGGATATTGACAGGTGTGTTTGTGTTGCAGGTGGACTCCAAGTTTTTGGTGGGTTTGGGGGGGATCCTGGTGGTGGGCTGTTCGGTTCTGGCCTCCATGGGTTTCTACTCCTGGATCGGGATCCCGTCCTCCCTGGTCATCCTTCAGGTCGTTCCCTTCCTGGTGCTCGCTGTTGGAGCTGACAACATCTTTATCTTTGTCCTGGAGTATCAGGCGAGTGCCGGGAATCTGTAGTTGCACTTCTGCCAACTGCAGTTCAAATATTCATATTTCAATCTCCGTTTTACCATTCCGTCCTTGCAGAGGGACGCGAGGAAGCTTGGAGAGACGCGGGAGGAGCAAATAGGCCGAGTGCTCGGACAGGTGGCTCCCAGCATGCTCCTGTGCAGTCTCTCGGAGTCTGTCTGCTTCTTTTTAGGTAGTTTCTTTTTTGATCTATGCAGAACCAGAAGAAAAAAAATGGATGAAGAGCTTTGTTTATCTTTAATCATGTTTGTGTTTTGCCTCACCAGGGGCCTTGTCCACCATGCCAGCGGTGAAGTCCTTTGCTCTGTATGCTGCTCTGGCCGTGCTCATGGACTTTGTCCTCCAGATGACAGCTTTCGTGGCGTTGTTGTCTCTGGATGCTCGGCGCCAGGACAAC
The DNA here is from genome assembly GCF_001444195.1 of Xiphophorus couchianus. NCBI lineage: Eukaryota > Metazoa > Chordata > Actinopteri > Cyprinodontiformes > Poeciliidae > Xiphophorus > Xiphophorus couchianus. The sequence continues at coordinate 23,584,825 of NC_040239.1, forward strand.
AACCGCTGTGAACTGCTCTGCTGTGTGACCGTGTCGACCCGCCGTCCCAACAAACCAAATGAGGGCTTTCTGCTGCCTTTCATGAGGAGATACTACGCTCCCGTCCTGCTGCACAGCTTCACCAGGATCATAGTGGTAAAACATCTGAAACAACATATGAATTGCTCATAAAGAAAAGCCAAAATGAATTGCTCATTGGTACATATATATATTTGACGATAAATAACCTTACAGAAGCATTTAAGTTACAAACTAGGGCTACAGCCAACAGTTATTTCATTAATTGATTTTTCTATCGATTATTGTGATGATTAGCTAATTAATTGGACTTTTAAAAAATGATCACATTCTGTAGGTTTTTCATTTAACCAAGTAAGCGTATTTTAGGAAATATTAGAAATACATACATTAAAAAAACAACGTAATTTCTTTTTAAATTAAGAAGTAATCACTGTTTTGCCAAAAATGCAGTAACAGCATTCCTTCAGTGTGCTTCAGGATAAGCTAGATCACTGATCTAGTTTGGATCTGCAGCTAAAAGAGCTGATCTGTTGACCGGTTGTTGAATTAATTGATTGATTATTGGATAGCACTTTTTTATTTTATTTTACAGAAATTCAACCAGATGAAGCTAAAATTCTAGAAATTCAGGAGTTTTGGGCAGAACATATTTACAGACAAAGGAGATTTTTTTTTTAAATCCTAAGTGTTCAATGTATATATTTTTGTACAGTTTTGACTTAATTACTACTCTGAATATTTTGCTCTTACAGCAAAGGAGAATTTTTTGAACCTGTGCGCTCCAGTTAATGATTAATCAATTACTAAATTAGTTGGTGATTATTTTTAAAAAATCTATTCATCATGATGTATCTGATAAATCGTTTCAGCCCCGTTACAGCGCACACATATCAGCTGAATTTGTGAGGGATTTTGTGCGACAAACCAACTCAAACTGTGTGATTGCAAGCCGGATGGAAAGTGATTCATGAATAAGTTTCGATCTGTTTCTGTGGCAGTGGCTGCTGCAGGTTGTTGTCCTGCTGGACTTGCTCTGAATTTTCTTCCCTCTGACCTCACCAACTTTGACCAACTTTCCTGCTGCAGCTGAACCGTCACCTTGACGCCACCATGTTTCACCTACAAAGCATTCTGCATTGAGTCCGAAAGGATGACTCTAGTTTTATCAGATCAAAGCATATTAGCTTTTTTTTTTCTTTCTTTTTTTGCCATATGTTGCTGGTGGCAAACAGTAAACAGGACTTCAGTCAGGCGTAACTGCAGACAAATCATCGTCCTGTTGATACATTCAGAGTCTGTCACTCTTTGGGCCTTCATTAACTATGGAACCAGCCAATAGTTTAAATACAGATATCACAAACGTGGGTTTTAGCAGTTTTCTAAGTTTTTGTCATGGGATAATTACATCGATATTCCACTACAGGATGATGCTAAAAGTAAAATTTCTCAGATCTAGTTTTTCGTCATTAGCGTTGAAACTATTGCCTGTTAACAGATAGCAATATCCCGTAGAACACAATGTGTCAGTCTGAAAACAAAGGGATGCCACACTCATCACTTCTAAAACATTTTGAAAAGCACATATCATATGGTTGGTTTTGTGTTTGATTTTTGGAGAGAAGTCCAACAAAATACTTAAAAATTTGTTGTTCCAATGCGACGACCTGGATAAATGTAAGTTTATTCCCCTCAATCGTGTGCTTCTCCTCAGATGCTGGTTTTCATCTTCATGCTATGTGCGTCAATATTCCTCATGCTGAACGTGAAAGTGGGCCTGGACCAGGAGCTGGCGATGCCAAAGGTCAGTCGGAGCCGCTTCATCCGCGATCACCAGGAAACACAAAAACCTGACCTCTTCCCTTGTGACCTCACGTGGATTAATCCGCTCTGCTGCAGGGATCCTACATGCTGGACTATTTCCAATACCTCTACAAATACTTCGAAGTTGGAGTGCCGGTTTATTTTGTAACAAAGAAGGGATACAACTTCCACACGGTTGCGGGAATGGACGGCGTCTGCTCCAGCGTGGGCTGCGATCAGTTCTCCATGACTCAGAAGATCAGATATGCCACAGACTACCCCGAACGGTGAGTCAGCACTAATCTTAATTTGTTCAAATCTGACTATCAGATCATAAAGTTAACCTTTGTATCTATAATTTTGTTTTGACCGCATCAATTAGACTTTCTGCATTATCATATCGTTTCCTGGGAGGTCACTGATTGGCTTGATTTTGTACCTGTCACCTCTAACTTACAACCCCGTCCTGGTAGTTGATGATGAACTCAGCTGGGTAAATACCACCGAGCTAAGATGAAACAACAAATATCTCAAACTTGTACTCTTCCTAAAAAAAAACAATCCAGGAAAAATGTTATTTTATAAGAGATACTTAGGTACAGCACTAAAGAAGAAGAAGAAGGGAAAAAAAACACAGATACTGTAGCGACCTGTATTAGTTCAATAAAATAAAATCACTTGCTGTTGTTTTCCAATGAAGAAATCTAACTGTGTGGCTCTAATCTGTTGCTGGAACCATTTCTCACTAGTATAAATGATAAATGACACAATAAATTCATCAGACGGTTTGTATTTCTTAACTACTTCCTTATGAGTTTCGCCAGACTGTTTACTTTTATAAGTCCGAAAATATGGGGAAGTACGCTATTAAACAAGATCCCCATGTGACATTTAAAGCACATACTAGTAAACAACCCATAATAATAAAAATAATAGGCATGCCACTTTTATAGCTTTATTTCTTGTACCTGTTCCCTCATTCATTACACTCGCACTTGGATGGTATGTTCTCTTCTCTTTCCCATTTTTTGACTTGTATATGGAGATGTTAAAAAATAGCATTACTATTATTTATTTATTTATTTCACTCACTGAATAAATTCAGTCATTTATTTGAAGTGATATTACCTTACCTTTATCAGGGGTGCCGGTAAACGTGGAGATCACTCTTTCAGTCGGCACGGCTACTTTTCAAAACTTTTCTGTTTTATTTAGCCTTTTAAGTTTGAACTTTCACCTCTGTGTTGTTTGACTAACTGACGGCGTTCACCGCAGATCCTACATGGCTATTCCCGCTAACTCGTGGGTGGATGACTTCATAGACTGGTTGAACCCTGGGTCCAAATGCTGTCGCCTCTACACCTTTGGTCCAAATGTTGGAGACTTCTGTCCTGCAAACATAAGTGAGACTTCACTCTCTGCAAACAGCAACTTGACACACATTCTTAGCCGATAATTTATTGCAAATGACACATTTGCTCCTTTGTGCCCAAACAGCTGGTCTTTCCTGTCTGAAGAGATGCCTAGCGAGTCCTTCGGATGGTGTCGTCAGACCCACTACGGAAGAGTTCAATCGCTTCCTCCCTGATTTTCTGGGTAACAGACCTGACCTGCAGTGCTCCAAAGGGTGGGTAATGAAGCCATACGTGTAGAGAAGCTGATTATATTTCAAAAACAGCTACCTCACACCTTCACATCTCTCCTAACAGCGGTCTAGGAGCCTATGACACGTCAGTGGTGAGAGACCAATACGGAGAAATAATTGGTGTGTTTCTCTTGCACTTTAAGGCAAACGTTTGAGAGCAAAATCAGATTTCAATCGTCTCCTACCTGTACCTGTGAGGGGTGACGTCAGTAACATTTCTGATTGTCCTGTCGCCCCCCAGCCACCCGGTTCATGGCGTATCACACTCCACTGACCAACTCTCAGGAGTTCACGGCCGCATTGTTGAAAGCCAGAGAGCTGGCTGAAAAGATCACCTTGGACATGAGGAAAATACCAGGCACCTCGCCGGACTTTGAAGTATTTCCTTACACGTGGGTGTTTTAATCAACTTCTACCTTCTCAAACAAATACGTTTTTGCTTCCAAACAGCTGCAAAATATGTCCAACTTCATCAAACGAACCTTTTGTTTCTGATTTGTACCATTTTTTTTTGTTCCAGGATAACCTACGTGTTTTATGAGCAGTATCTGACCATTGTGAAGGAAGGGCTCTTCAACATCTCTCTTTGTCTGCTGCCGACCTTCGTGGTGTGCTGCCTGCTGCTGGGTTTGGATCTGCGCTCCGGCCTGCTCAACCTCATCACCATCATCATGATCGTCGTGGACACCGTCGGGGTGATGACGTTGTGGAGCATAGATTACAACGCAGTGGCCCTGATCAACCTGGTTACAGTAGGGCAACGTCTCTTAGCGGCCTCAGCGCTGCCAATTGTGCTGATGTACGCGCTGCTCAATGTTAATGGTGCAATGACAAGAAAACAAGTAATCAGCAGGACAGAGAAAACATGTGTATACATAACCGAGAACAAAATAATTTGTTCTACTTTTCTGTTTGAAAAGAAGGAGGAGGAAGTGCACACTTATTTAATCCTACACCTTATCTCAGTTGTTTATAAAATGTTTACAAAATGTACATTCGATCCCTTATTTGATTCTTTTAATGTCTTTTTTCAGTGAACATTAATGTGTTTCATCAGTAGCTTATTTTAACTAGGTTTATCCGCACCGTATTTACATCTAGTGTGTTTGGGATTCATCTCAAATATGATGACTTTGTCCAGAAAGAGACAAATTTGCATCTCGCTATGAAATATCCAGCCATGGATGAACTCTGTACTTAAGTATTTGATCCATGTAGCGAATTTGTTTTTAATTCATGAAACTTATAATCCGTGCTGTGTGCAGGCGGTGGGCATCTCCGTGGAGTTTGTGTCCCACATGACGAGATCCTTTGCGCTCAGCACTAAGATGACGCGCGTTGAAAGAGCGAAAGAGGCTACAGCCACCATGGGTAGTGCAGTAAGTAAACCAGATATTAGTTTTATATAATACAGTAACATGCTGCCCGAGGTTTAAGACGCCTCTTTTTCTACCCTGAAGGTGTTCGCCGGTGTTGCAATGACAAACCTGCCAGGCATCCTCGTTTTGGCGTTTGCCAAAGCTCAGCTCATCCAGATGTTCTTCTTCCGCTTAAACCTGGTCATCACTCTCCTGGGGATGGCCCACGGACTCGTGTTCCTGCCTGTGCTGCTCAGCTACTTCGGTATGAACATTTAACGTTGCGCTGGCTCGCCCTCATTTCAGGGGGAGAACGGGTGGCAGCAGTGGAGCTAAGTTTTCCCGTCCCTTGTTTCTCAGGTCCTGGTGTAAACAAAGCAGTGCTGCTGCAGCAGCAGCAGGAGGACAAAAAGGAGGAGATGAAGAATAAAATGAGAGAAATGTATGAGAACATGTCCTATTTGGAGGACGAAGTGACTCAGGAGGCTGACTCATCCTCTGCAAAAGCAGCAGTCGACTTCCAGGAACCCTCACAAACAGAAGAGAAAGAGAAGAAAGAGGTGAGAAAGGACTAGTTTCTGAAAATCAACCGCACAAACACGCTCCCCGCCAAGCAAACTCTTGTGGTAAACATGGAGCGAGGACAGACGCAGAGGACACAAAGCGCCTATGGAGTCACGCCTGCAGCTTCATATGGAAATCATTAACCCAACTTTGTACCTCAGTCGGAAAATGGACTTCTGGGAAGGATGATAACAACGTAAAGTTGTGCAATATTTGTAGAAATAATGCAAAAGCAGGCTACTGCAACACGATGCCTTGAATTTACAGTTTTTGTAGATTTTCTTTTTTGGTTTGTTTTATACTGAATGTGGTTGACAACCTGCCTTCCTTCCTCCTGTGGAGCGCTGCCTTTCACTGTGAGCATCAGAATATAGATGAATGAGTGAATAGATGAACGGATGAGAGCAGTTTTCTGCATAATTTAAATAGGATTGTTGCATTGTTTATAGCTTTAACAGAGCACACTCCAGCTTTTTTTGTTGTACTGTTTTCTCCATTGTGTATCATGCATGAAAATGTGCAATCACCAAAAAATGTTTATTAAATATATAAAAAAAAAAATTCTTTTCTTTTAAAGAAAGCGAATAAGGTTTTCTTTTACGAAACGTAATTGTTACTGATATAATGCAAAAATAGTTGTGTTCTAACATGTTTTTAATTTATTATATTTCTCTTTTTTATGTACTCACTAACTGCAAAGGCTGCAATTTTATGCCTCCACAACCTTCACAAGACTTTGAAATACTCTTCATCACGCTTGAAACAAATAACCAGTTTGTGTATTTGTAATGGCACTGAGACTTTACGTTTTCCCAATGGAATACAGTAAAAAAAAAACAACAATATTCTATAAACCTGTATATTCTTGTAAAGATGTTAAAAATGTTTAAATAGAATAAAAATAGACAAACCCTGTTGTTCTACCATAAATATGAAATAAGTGAACAACGTAAACAAGTTTGTTTTTCGTCCCTGCTTCACTTCTGCGGGAATCGTCTTATTCCAGACCAGAAATGGGGCGGGAAACGTTTTGCACAATGTATCGAAACAAAAGAGGATTCACCAAAGAGTCCTCTGTTTGAAGAGAATCATCCTGTTAGCGTTTTAGCAAATAATCACCACCGTGTATTATTGGGACTTTGCATGTTGGTCAAAAAGTGCAATTTTGGTGTCATTCTGGTGTTTCCTGCTTCTCAAACGCCGGCTTTCTTTTAACAATGACTTTTCTTACTGAGACTCATGATGCTGTTTGTTCCTGCTGTTCTCTAACAAACCTCAGAGACATTCCTAGATTGAATTGATGCTGACGTTACGGGTGGACACTGTCTGCTAATCTGATGAATCTCTGGATTTTATTTAGTGGCATTAGAGCAAATGAGGGTTGAAGACAAATCAATACCAAGTTTTAATTGCATTTGTAAACTATAATTTCTCTCCAACTTCACAATTACGCACTACTTCATATTTGGTTTGCAGCTCCAATCCCCTCAGAAAATACATTGAGGTTTGCAGTAGTAAAGCCAGAAAAGGTAGAAAAATGAAAAGGGGATGAAAGCTTTCGCAGAGTAACTCAGATATATGTGTGAACTCAGTATTATGCGTAACAGTGACTACTGAGGGTTTTGTGATGTGAATTAACAACATGGTCACTACTTCCATCCCGATCCACTTTTCTTCTTTTTTTGGTCTGCAAGTCATTCTTGAAATATTACGAAATGTCATTTAAGTCTTACTAACAGGGGAAAAAAAGAGAGCTGTCAAAATGTTTAACTAACCTGTTAACCTTATTCATGTAGGTTCAAACCAGCTGAATTTCAAGTGTAGGTATTTTCAGGCAATTTCAGAACCAATGGGAGACATTCTTAAAACTGTACTGTTATATATACTAATCTAGTGTTTTCTTGTTTTCTGACAAATCACACAGTTCACAGAATCTGTACGAGTTGCTCAGTAGAAAAATGTGAGGACAATGTAAAGTTGTGACCTTTGATCCCTCATTAAAAGCTGATAGACGCACAAGGCAATGAGATTACATTGGGAACAATTATCAAGAACTTCAACAGAACTTTGAAGGATTTGTGGCTTCCAAAACATTTCATAATCAGTCTGAGGAGTATAAAGTTCATTTTTGTTCAGGTGCTTTTTGCTCCATATTACAGCTGGAACACGTGAGGAACTGGTTCACTTCATAAAACAAATCGGATAATGAGTAAAAAAAAAAACATTGCGGCAGCCATTTTGCAAAATTTCTATTCGACTTAAAGCAAGAGATGTTTGGTTTGATTCAACTTCAGACAGTAAGAAAGTAATTGGTAGTTTTATTACTTTTGGTTTGCCTTTAACGTCAACTGTGAAATTAAATGTTCAAGGGAAGGAAGGAAAAGCATAATCAAGAATTATTCTGGGTGTTTCAAATTTTTGTTTTATTAACAATGCATCCCTTTGATAGGATTGTATGCTTCTTCAGGTCATCAATGCCCCAAAAACATACTGTACACATTATACAAGGGAAACACAATTCAGGCAAAAAGAAAAAATAAAATAAAATTAAATTATAATACAGTCTCGAGGAAAAATATAAATAACTTTTTTCTTCTCTGGTTGAACTCACTATGGTACAGACATATAATAAATAGATCAGATCTGACATCACTCAGCGGATCTATGAATCATCTCTCTATGAGTCCATTTTGTGTAGCAGCATTATAGCAAAAAAAAAAACAAAAACAAAAAAACTAGCCAATGGAAACAGAACCCTGTTTCCCTGGAAACCTTTTACATAAACTTTAGTCACCGCACTTCACCGCTCCCCTCCTCTGTCGTCCTCCCATAGTGATACTGAACTGTGGAAACAGATCCAGGGTGGTAACTCTATTCCTACAATGTATGGCGACATGAAATGGCAACCTATGATTTCTTTAAAATAATAATAATAGTTTTGAAAAAAAAAAAGTTTTATAAGCCAGAAATAAGTTAGGGTGAAGCACAACCTTGCCATGCTTGCTGAACATGCAGCAGAGGGTGAAGCACAGAGGTAAAGAAGGCGCTGTGATGAGAAGCTGCTGGTTTGTGAAAGTGTCAGGAACATCTGTGTCCATCTGTACTCAACCTTTCTACAGATTACTTACACAAGTGAGCGTCTTTGAAAAAAGAAGGAGAAAAAAATGGAGGGAGCAAGAGAGAAAGACCAACGCAACTCCTTTGAAGTTCGCTGAAGATGCAAAAAGCGGAGGAAAAGAAAACATTAAGGGCCCTAAGCAAGTAAAGTATGGAATAAACTAGCATTAAATCACATGCTATTCTCCTTATTCGCCGAGTAAAGATGGCAGATGCAATGCTTTAGAAAACAACACTAGTGACGTTTGATTGTCTGTGACACAAGAAATAGAAAGGTTAGCAGGCTGTCTCTGCTGACAGGAGGCTTAAGGTTCTAGGAAGTGGTGAGGCAAGAGAAGAAGGGATGCAGATGGGGGCGGGAGTGGGGTTCGGTTGGTGTATGTGTGTGTGTGTGTGTGTGTGCGTGCGTGTGTGCGTGTGTGTGGGGGGGGGGTTGGACCTGGACGGCCCCAGTTCAAAACAGCAGGATCCGTTGTAGTGTTTTTGTTTGAAGAAAAGAAGGCAAGGTCCGAGGAATCTCCAGGCAGACGTGACGATGCGTCTTACTCGCTTCATTAAGCGAAACCACCCAAATCTGCAGAAATTATAACTGATTATAATTGATTTTTAAGGACTACTTACCCATATTTTTGTTTAATACACCATCATTGTCCTTCAGTTTTATGATGATCTGACAGTGAATATTTCTGTGTTGTATAAAACAGGTTTTTGGCTAATCTGCTGTAAATTTTCTCTTCTGAAACAGCATTAAATATGTGTTCGGTCATTGAAGTCTTTTTTTTTTGTTTGTTTCCGGCGCATGGGGGCGGGGGGACGCGGAGCGACGCTCCTCTGTTTCAAGCAACAGAAACCAGCCCAACGTCCCTCTGTCCGTAGAGCCTCAGACCTGCTTTGCTTTCCACAGCTGTGAGGAGTCCGGACTGCAGCGGCGCACTAAACACAAGGCGGGCGGGAGGAGGATCAGGACTCAGCGGGCGGGTCAACGTCCTCTTCCACGGGTTTTGGTAGCTTTGTCAGGATTGCTTCAGCTTCCTCGTACATCTGAGAGATGGAGATACAGTGGTTAAACAAGAGGTAGAGTTTGATAAACCAAAGAAATTAGGACAGAGTTTGTTTCCTTACTGGCATAAATTGCACGTCCTGGAAGAGTTCCTGTATGAAGCGCCTCGAAGTCAGTCGAAACATACAGTGGGATAAGAGGTGGGAAACCTCCGAGTACAGGCAAATGTCATCGAACGCATAAGGGAACTTCTCCTTTATCCTGAGGAAAGACGAGAAATTGAGGCGACCCTCTAACGTTTCAGACCGCCGTCGGGTTTTCTGTACCCGGCTGGTGTGAAAAAGCCGACTCACGTCAACAGTCCCGTTTCGTGGCCTTTGGTTCCGACGGAGGAGCTGAGGTTGATGATGAGGCGGAGAATCTCCTTCCTGAGAAGGACTCGAGAGGCGGGGCCGTCGTCGGATATCGCCTTCCCGCCTGCAGAGGACGTGCACTTGTTAAGCCCTGCAGGGTTTTTTCAAGTGTTTAAAACAACACAGTCAAATTTAATGGGGTTTGAATCAGCAGTTACCAACTATTTCAATATTCTTGGTGCTAAAATAAAGCTAACACTTGGAAGACTCCATCAGAAGACTTAGTATCACAGAAGCTGCTATAGTTTCAGAGAAATGAGGATGAAACAAAATAATTTGGATTTAAAAAAAAGAAGAAATTTCCCCTTCTAACATGTCGGCACCATCTGAGGATTTCCTGTGTTTTTACTTAATAACTTAATAAACTTATATTTACAAGACGAAAATTGCTTGTTTTTGATTTTTTATTTTAAAGAAGAAAAGTTACCACAACTTTGGGTACAATTTCCTGAAAAAAAAAAATCAATTAAAGCCACCAAAATATATATTTTTGGTACTACCAGAACCTATCATCAAAATGAAACACTTTTCAAGCATTTTCAAGACAGGTTTTCACACTTTTTTACACTTTTTAGACTCTTAAAAATATAATTTGTGCCTATTTGAGCAGCTCCTAATTTAGCCATTTCAAGTGTGTTGGACCAGAGAAAAAAAATCTAAAAATTACAGGACAGCTGGATGAGAGGAGTTTGAGACACTTGCCCCGCATATATTCAAAATGCTAAAAGTGACAGAAAACTAATAATAGCTAATCATCCTGTAAACATAGAAACATGGTGATGGCAGCATCATGCTAAACCACGGCGCTAAACTCTTGAGGCAAACTGTGGGCTGCTTTGGTTCCCTTGAACCTTCCCAGTTCTTACCAATAATGATGTCCCCAGGTGTGGGCGTGCTAGAGATGGACCCCTGTGACACAGCAGCATCGCTGCAACCCGACACGCCAGAGAACTTCGACTGAGGCATCACCTCCAGACGATGGCCCCCCTGGCCGCCCCAGGAGGGGAAGTCGACGTAATCTAGGGGTAAAAATGAAACACAAAGTCGGACACTCTGCTCCGACTGAAAAGCTACAAGATGACCGTGTCTGGACCCCTCACCTGTCCGAGAGTGAGTGCTGTTGATCTGCGGCTGGGTGGGGTAGCCGAGGACGCTGGCCCCCACGCAGTACAGACAGTTCTCCTCAGAGTGATCCTGCAGACCCGTCTCCTCCGAATCCACCAGGTGGTTCTGAGTCTCGCCTCGCGACGCGATCAGCTCCGAGATGCTGAACTGCTGCTTCAGTAGCGGCAGAGCGGGCCGGTCCCCTACGGAGGTCGCCACAAAACCAAAGTTCACCTGAAAACCCATCCACCTCTCACGGTTTTAGCGTTTCGCCGGCGTAAAGTGGGCGTTACCGTCTCCGTCGCCGAACAGGAAGCGTTTCCGCTCCTCCGAGGGCGGGCTGATCCTCTGCTGGAAGTAGGTGGGGTCTCTGATGTGGAACATGTCGTTGATGTTCATGGGCAGCGCCAGGCCGATGTAGTCGTCGTTGCAGCCGAAGGTGGCGCTGGAGACCATGGAGCGCACCGAGGAGCAGCGGTGCAGGGTGCTTTGGTTGATGGGGCTGAGCAGCTCCTCTTTGTCCAGCGAGGCGAAGCTCAGAGCCTTCAGGAACCTAGGGAGGGCAAGAGGAGAGGTGCGTGAGAGGATCCGGGGGGAGAGGCTGGGACAAGAGAGGGAACACGGGGAGAGAGTGAGGATATGTTGGAGAAAACCACACAGAAGAGGGGAGGGGGGAGGGGCTTGTCAAACTAGATGTAGGAGAGTATTCATTAGGTTTACACTGAGCAATCAGAAATATGGAGATTAAAAGATTTAGGAATTCAATCAATTTATAAGGGAAAGTAATATTTCAATACCAGCAGGAATGGGCTTCTGTGATTGGTAAATTATAGCACATAAATATCTTACAGTGCTATTTTACAATATTAATGGATTATCTATCCCTTCCTTAGTTTCTCAGGTGGGATTATTGGTCTGCTTCAACATCTAATTTTGTCCATGTAAGTCAATCTGTTCCCCTGAAATAAAAGTAAACTGATTATGCTTTAGGAGAATAAACCAGGGTCCACTGAGGGTCAAGCCCGTCATAAACTAGAAGATGCTACATCAGTGTTACTGTGCACAATGAGATTATCCAAACTAATAAACAAGTGCCCACTTCAAAAGTAGTACCTTTAGGAAAAACACAAAATCTTACTAAGTATTTTTTGCCTAGTTTCTAGTCCAAATATATTAGTACGCTGTTGAAATAAGACTAAATTAACTTCAAAGTAACTTTTCAGCAAAGTATGGGAGCTCGTGTTCAGTAAATAGTTCTTGAATACTGATTAAAATACGAATTTCACTCACAGATTTTTTTACTTAGACATTTTCCCCATGTCAATTAATTGAGTCACGTGAAATCTTGAAAACTCAAGAAGCGTTTTCTCTTATTTTTAAGACGTTCTTCTTGTAAAATAGCATCTTTACTTTGCTAATATTATGCCTATATTCTCATAATTAAACAAAAATTCTCAAAGCCTGGCCCTGATACTCCGTCATATATCTCACAGAAGGAATGATTGAAATAAAAGCCACTATATGAAAACATTTTCTGTCATTTATCATTTCTTTTTTAGACATAGAAAATGAGGAAAAGAAATAAGATTCAAATTGGAAATCGGATCTGGTATGAAAAAAAATCAGAGATTTTATTTTCAAGCCATATCGCCCAGGCCTACGATGAATGGCTATCCGCAAATTCTTCTTCTTAACCTCAAATAAACATGAAGACAGTTTCAACTTGGACAGAGACAGGTGTTACCAAATGAGTGTTCAAATATCTGGACATGTACCAGGACGTACATATCCAGATGAACAGTTTCACCGCATTTCTATGGTGTGTAATCATTGCACCCAGAAAAAATAAAAAATAAAAAACTGCTAAATTGATGACATAAATCTCTGACCAGCTCTTATACATTTCATTTGCTCACACTACTATCTAACTACCGGAGCTGTCGCTAGTCCACTACAAACAGAAACAATCAGAGCTACGAGGTTGCATCTCTACTGAGGAGGACACTGGGCAGGTCCACCCACCGCGGCACAAGTGTCCTGGACAGCCTGCGGTACGGGCTTGGGACGCTTGGTTCCGGACAGGTACGCCTCCTGTCTGACAGCCTGACGGACACAGCAAAAGGTGCACAGACACGCTTACGCTCATTTGTCATTGCCGAGGGCGACGGTAACCGAACCTTGACTAGGATGACAGCTACTACACAGCAGGAATACAGAATCTGACCAAGTATTATTGATCTAGTTTCTAGTGCTAACAGCTTAGTACACAAAACTAACTTAGTAATAACTTTTCAGCAAGATATTGAAGCTTGTTTTAAGTAAATAATTTCTTAATATGATCAAAAAGTGCTACTTCCACTGTAAGATTATTTCAATTATGCAGAAACATTATCTGCCAGTGGAACTAGTACTTTAAAAAAAAGTTACTACTAAGTTAGTTTTGTCTCATTTCAAGTCTACAAATATATTTGCACTAGAAACTGGACCAAAAAATACTTGCTAAGATTCTGTATTTCTGCAGCGTTAAGTCATGTTGATTTAAAATCTAGTGAACAAACAGTTGTCACATCTGAACAACAGCAAAAACAGGACAGACAAGTAGAAATGGCCGACTGCAGCCTGCCGCCCAGTGGTTCCTTGTGGCCCACCTGCGAGGAGTCAGCCTGGAGTCCAGGCTCCCGGTCTTCATGGTGATGGTGTCGGTGAACAGCACGTCTTTGGCAGGTGAAGCCAGGGCTTCGCTGTGCGACAGCGATGGGTGTATCCTCTGCTGCTGCAGCCGCTTCAGCGTGGCGTAGCCCAGCGCGTCCCTGGGGCTGGTGTAGATGAAGCTGCAGTCGGCCAGGCTCTTGATGGTGGTGACGGAGGGGGACTTGAGGGACTGGGCTCGGCGGGGGAGCGTGTGCGAGGAGCCCAGGGGTACCAGTGAAACGTTGGAGGACTTGGAGGCGGACATGTGGTTGGTCTGCGGCTGGGGGCTGAGGGAGGAGAGCGTTTTCACAGTCTTGGCCGACACGACGGTGTTGAGGCTCACGCAGTCGGAGGAGTCCGGCTCTACCTCGGGGTGCTCAGGGTTTCCGACAGTTTCGCGGGAGGGGCTGGAGCTCATGGAGCTGATGCCGCTGGTCGTTGTATCCGTGTTAAAGCTCTGGCTGCGGCTTTTAAATTGAGTACCCCCGCCTCCTCCGCCCACGTTGCCTCCGCCGGAGGAGCCGCCGTCTCCCGCCAGACGCTCGCGGCTGCTCTGCTCCCGGTGGTGCTCCGCCACCCCGTGTCCGGCGAGTCCGCTGAGCCCGAGACCTGAGCCCCCGCCCCGGACCAGCCTGCTGTCCACCAGCTGCTCCTCAGACCCGCCCCTGGTCCCTACGAATGAGGTCTCCAGGCTAACCGTTGGACTCTTTGGCATTCCCCGGCTGTTGAATACTGAGGTGAAGATGTCTCCCTGGTTGGGACCGAAGACCGAAGGCTCCGTCACCGTCCTGTTCCGCCGCGGGCTCTCTGTCTTGAGATCAGTCGGAGTGCGAGAGCCGGAGGAACTCTTTGGATCACTAGTGGAGCGGAGCTTCTTGCTGGGGAGGGACAGGGAGTTGAGGAAGCGCGGACGAACGAAGCGCGTGGAACCAAGGATTGTGAATGGGCTGCGATCTTTGATGGCTTTGGAGTGCGGGTAGAAAGAGGGGTCGTCGGGCGAGTCCAAACCGTCACATTTGTCATCGTCCAGGATGTACATGTCTAGAAACGGAGAGAAGACAGGGATGACAATACAATACAGGGTGGAGAGGAGGAAGGTAACCACAGCTGTCATACAGTGTCAAGAACATTCACTGGAAGAGATACATAAAAATCATCATAGCAGATTTAAGAAAACTCCAGCCACAAGAACAAGGTTTTTGGCAGGTTTTAACCACCTCAAGACTTTTTAAGACCTGTTTGTGATGAATGATTTGTAAGACAAAAGAAAATTGCACATTTCATAGAGTGTTGTGCGTGCATTCACTTCTGGCAAAAGAAGTGATCCAGTGGTAAAGATGAACGTCGTCCAATACACTTACCAATGATAGATGTAAAAAATCTGGCTAGCTAGTTGTCAAGGGTATATTAGCAGCTAGTTAGCAGTAGCCTCAATCGCCTTGTAGACACCCTTAATAAACGGCTGCTTTTAAACAATAAAGTCACAGGTTCCCCTAAAAATCTCTTCAAACAAATATATCTCAAGCAATTAAAATGTTCAGATGAGCATTCTAAAGACCAACAGTGTGAAACAAAACCACTCTTAAGCATGGTGAAGGATCTGAGATGCTGTTGGCCTGTTTCTCTTCTAAATACCCTAAAAGTCTTACTGGAACACAAGATGGCTCATTAATGGGTTTTTCTACAAGATAATGAACATTTGGCCAAATGACAACAAACTAACTGATGATGAAGTAAAGACAGTGGTGTAGCGTACTTGGTTGAGACTCGCTCTCGCTGTTGTGGCGGGAGCTGGTGGATTCCGAGTTCAGACTGAGCGTGCTCGGTACGGAGGAGAGCTCCGACGTGAGCTGGGTGTCCACCTCGTCGGGAGTGACAGGCCACGGTGTCCGGCGACTATGCCTGACTGCGTCCCAACCGTACTGCTTGAGAACCTCGCATCCCTGCTTGGTCTTGGAAATGACGCCCAGCACATAAATGCAGGTGCTGGAGATGGAATGAGAGTGTGTGTCACTCAATGGTGTTACCACTTCCTGAACCTCATTCTCTTCTTCCTTTTGTTTTTAGGTGAAATCCTATGGAGTGAAGCTCACCCGCGCACTGACAGCACCTCACAGTGCTGAGCCAACGCCAGGATGTCAGGAATGATGTTCTCCTCCTGCAGGAGATTCAGACCCCAGTTTGAAGAGCCGATGTTGCCCTGGAACAGAAGACAAACATGAACAAGCCATGTCTATGCGATCGTCAACAAGACAGTGGAGTCTTGAGTGAAAAGACCTGAATCAAGAGACTTTACTGACCAGAGCCCAGAGCGCAGCCTTCAGCTGTTTGACGCCCTCCCAAGTGTCCAGCATCGGGGAGCGCACCGTGTAGCTGAGGTCTGAAACGACATTCTGCAGACAAAAGGAAGAACGTGGGAAAAGTCTGAAATAACTAGAGATGTACAGGGAAACAGAGTGGAATGTCACAGATCCTATCTATCTTTTTGTCGATCAGTGAATAAACCGTACCCAAGAGTTTCCTGGTTAAGCTGACACTCTTCAGTGTGAGTGCTGTCACTGACTGAAGAAGGCTCAATAATGGCATTTTTTAGTTTTTGATGATGAAGTAAAGACAGCGGTGTAACGTACTTTACTGAGGTACGCTGAGGTATAGAAGTTAGAGATTGTGAAAAAATTTATAAGAAACAATTTAAAAGGAAACTGTTTTCCATTGAAGCAAATCTGCTGTTTATTAAACTTTAGCAACTGCTAATAATTCAATCCTGAAGATGAGTTGGTCATTTTACTCCTTGAGTTACTTTGTACTTTTGAAGTTTTGTTACTTTAGGGGCTGTCTTAACCCAGGATGTCAATTTTGTACCGACTGTTTTCCTCTTATGTAGCCTTTTGAAAATCCTTTTGAAAAGACGAATGCTCTCCAGGAAATGCACACAGAAACTGAGGTTTATAGTTAGAAGGATCAACAACCTTTAAAAAGCCTGACCTGGCCATTAGAGTTTTCGCTGACCACAATTGTTTTGTCTGGGAAGCCGCTAAAAATGAAGCGACAAAGTTGCTAAGCTGGCAACAATGGAGTGACTGTTGTTAACATGTGCAGACGTGTACTGACACTGGATGATTTTCAGACCTAAGCGGAGGAAGATAAGAACGGTTAACAAGATTGGTTTTTCTTAAGTATCGGCCGACTGACAAACTCCCAAAATTAAAGAAATTTGTGCCCATTTATTGGTGCACCTGTAAAGGTTAGTAATGCTAATTGTTCTAAGAGAAAAACTGGTGCTCGGAGGTCAAAACTTTACAAAAACCAGAACTAAAATAACCTAAGTTTTTACCTGAGCTTCCAGTAGATGACAGCCGGTCTTATCATGTACCAGCTGACCATACAAGTGCACAGGGAGATAAACATTTGGTCTTTGTAACCTGGAGACACAAACCAATTAGGTTAGACTTGAAATAAGTCTCACTTCTGATGCTAGTCTAGGTTTCAGCGATTTCCTCCGTCTCACCTTTGGTTGCTGCGTCTGACGTAGTTATCTCCATCCACGGGTTTGCGGTAAGTTGTTAGTGCTTCGTTCAGCTGCTCCTCTATCAGATCCACATATTTAAGGTTGTACTCCTGCAAACAAGATGAGATTAAAGAGTCAAACACCAACCTCAATTAGTCTTTCACCTATATTAAGACACTCTTTTGCAATCTGTTGATATTTTAGAAATACCTTCTGCCATTTATCCAGCTGTTTGCTGACATAACCTCTCTCATTAAGGTAGGAAAAACCTTTAGGAATTGACAGGAACCTAAACAATAAAATAAGGACGATGCACAGTTCATTCAAGACGCTATACATAAAGCAGCTAGAAAGATACAAGGACAATCAGATTAGATACTGTATGGTGGTGCAGATTAAAAAAAAAAGTAATGAACTCACCTGAGGAGCAGTAGGAGGCCTTTGTCTCCCAGATGGGACACAGCTGGTTTCAGCTGGATCAGAGCATGAAGGTTGGCCTGGAAGAAAAAAAAAAAAAAAAAAAGAGTTCAGGTTTAACACAATTACCTTCAGCAAAGTGCTAAGCCTATTTTGGCACCTTTACTATATATATGCATTTTCTTTCTGCTTTTGAAAGTAACAACAGATATTTCTGAAAGTGTTTCCATGGTGACAAACTCTTGAGTTGGTCGCCCACTGTGGGCTGCTAGAATACATGACACTTTAAAAGACACACCTTTTCTCTAATAGTGGATATACAGTAGAAATAAAACTCATTGCAGACATTGATACTGTAAAATAAGGCCATTCTTTCAGTAATGTATTTGTTTTCCAAGGATACTAAAAATGATACAAAGACATTTTGATTTATTCTTCTTTGTGAAGCAGTAAGAAGCTGATAGAGGACTACATTTCCTTTAATTAGTACATCAGAGCAGTCTCTTCTGGATGGTTTGTTATAAATGAAAGAAGGAATTACTGGATGACTTTATATTAATGCTTCACACCTATAAAATTGGCAATCAGTCACTTTAGCAGGCTGTCATAGACTGCAGTTTATTAGTGATTATCTTGCACCGATAATCAGCTGCACCGAAAATCTGCCAGAGAAACAATACAACTACGTCCACAACACATTAGTCCAGATTAAAACACCTTACAACACACATCTGTTTATCCAGCTTATGCTATATGTCATAATCAACTTATTTAAAATATATTTTATGCGAAACTGAAAATAAATTTGTTCTTTTAGGAATCTATATTTGTTCAAGTGTAAAATTCTCATTTCCATATGAAAGAAATTCTTAACTGGACAAGGAAGGTTGATATTTGCAGCATTATATATATATATATATATATATATATATATATATATATATATATATATATATATATTTGAAATATTCTCAAATTACATAAATTTGGAAGATACAAACTGATATTTTGTAGATTAATTGTAGGAGGTTTAAAAGATCATAATAACTTGTTGTATAAATATTCCCCCAACTTTGACTACAATCAGTTATATTCTGAATGCCATTTTCTATAGTTTTATCTAGTTCTTCCTCTCCTCTATATTATTTACCATTTAATTTCTCCAGGAAGAGGCTGAAATACTGAAGTACTCCACTGAGGACTGAGACATTCCTTCAAGAAGCTGATAATGAGTTCTTGCAAACTCCTTGTCCTCGTTCTACTGCTGCTAAATATAGAAGACTTAATATGCCCATATGTGCCATGTAAACACTGCAGAATATTTTATTTCTATGTTTCTTATGGAATACCAAACATATAAGCCCAAACATACCCTACTGAAAAAACTAACTACTTTATGTATTTGCATTTTTAGAGTTATGCAGCAGTATGCTAAGATAAGATACACAATGTAGTACATATTTAATCTTTAAATATAATAACTGACTGCAGCAACGACACTCATGTCTAAATTTAACAATTGTCACTAGGTTAATTTAATTGTGCATTTATTTAGCAACAATATATTTTTAATTGATAAATATTATTAATTGCTTTAGCAGAGCACAGCCTGACAGGATTAAAACCCAGAAAATATTCTCAGATAATTGTTTTATTTGGTTACCTTGTCCTCACAGGCCTCATCCAGTATGTCCAGTGCTTCCATGGAAACAACCTTGTTGTGATCATGAAGCTGGGTGACCAGAAGCTCCATGCCCCAGCTGCTGAAGAACTCCACGCCGGCACGCAGCAGCACGCGCAGGTGTTTGGTAGCGTACAACCTGCATGTCTGTTCATGGAGAAAAGACGCACAGAGCCGTTACTTCTCAGCAAGTTCAGTCCAGTAGGTTCGATTTGGAACTGTTTCAAGAGCAACAAGCCCTTTTAAATAATGTATCGGGGTTTCTGCAAGTTTTACCAACTCAAATTTAAGATTTTTTAAGACCACTCCGAATTAAATTTAAGCCACGTAGTACAACAGGAATGTACAAAAGAAAATGACATTTTATATAGCAATGCCAAGCTTTCTAGTGCAGAATGCATGAAGTATCACATTGGGAGGTGGAGACGGAAGTGAGATGGTAGCAGACTAACATTGTTCAGCAAATTGCTGATAATTTACATTTAAGGATGATAGATGCAAAAAACCTAGCAAGGGTTTATGAGCAGCGAGGTAGCCTCAACCGCCTCGAGTCACAGAAAGAAGTGAAGATGTCTGATGGCGACTCAAACTTTTACCTGACATAAAAGTCTGATGAGAAAAATAAACTTCGTAGAATACAAGCCAATCTACATTTTATTTAAATTAATTTAAGACATTTTAAGGCCTTAAATTTAGATACATGAATTTCCCTGGGCATCTGCACTGGGATATGCCCAGTACATGTGGGTCAGATTTAGAGCTTTTTTGCACTCAAATGCTTTCCATTAAAGTTGTATTATAATATGTATTCTTGTATGCAAGATAATTCCCCGTCTTATATCTCTGTGTCCGTGTATCCTTACATCAGTGGAGGCGGTGAGGACCTTAGAGAGGATGACCCTGGCCAGGCCGTCTCTGCTGTAGTCCAGAGTTGTTATGGCAAGCTTCAGCACAGCATCTTGGTTCTTTATGGAGCACAAATTCAGCAGGCTGCAGACATTGCAACAACAGAAACAGGTGAAAAGCTGAGTCTTAACCAGCTCATTTCATCAAAAGGACAAACATTTTGAGGCTCCATTGGAACGATCTCTGTTCACTCACCACTGGAACAGGCCACATTTCTCTAACATTTTGACTCCCTGTGGGTGTGCAGAAAGTGTCCCCAGGAAGAGGAAGTAGTGCTGACTGAGGGTGGTGAGGAGGCCGTTGCTCTGCAGACTGCGCTCCGGCTTCAGTCCTGAACATGAGCAGAGCCACGAGACCATGTCCCTCACTAGGTCCTCCAGATACCCCTGACCGTCCTGGTGACAAAAGAACAAGACGCAAATTTAGGGAGAAGGTTTGAACTGAAAAACATTTTGCTTTGCTTTGCTTTGTTGTTGTTGTTTTTCTTACCTCATCTGAGTCCATGAGGAACTCAACAAACTGACACCCAACCACAGTGAGTTGCCTGGCCTTAACGTGATCCAAAGCCAGTCCGGCGTATAATTTACTAGTGGGTTTATAAAAGTACAGCAGCCTCCGAACAAACCTGCATGGCACAGAAACAAATGCGTATTTAAACCCAAATGTCACAGAAGCAAGTAAAACCATTTTAACACGACAAAGTTAATCTTACCTGTGCATCTGTTCATCTTTATTGTTCCTGAGGTTCACATTAGGCCACTGAAAGTGAATAAAGCATTACTTAGAAAAGGGGGAAACAGAAAACGTTTAAGTATGTGCAGCTGCACGGGAGCAGGCCTGACCTTCAGGATGGTGGCGATGAGCAACCAGTTCCACTCCAAGTTCTGCTTGTGGTTAAGGATGTGGCTGTCTCTCAGGTTCATCAGCAGTGTTTCTTCAGTGTCCTAAAAAGCAACAGGCGGTTACTTAAATTAAAAAGACACGGTGATTTTGGAGTCAGCTCTAATCAAAGCTGCCCGAAACAACACCAGTCAGCAGTCAGGATAATGAAATCCAGCATGTGGAAACGTTGCGTATCTTTACCTTTATGACGTAGATGTCCCTTTGGACACGCGAGTGGGAATCTCTGCGGCTGTGGGAAGACACAGATTTGCGAATGATGTGGTCCAGGTAAAGACTGTAGGGCTTCAAACCTTTCTTCTTCTTCTCGTGGAAACGCTTCAGATTGTTCACGGCTGCACTTGCACGGCTGGAGAAACACAAAAGCAAACAAAAGAGATGTGTCTTGGTGTTTAGAGCTGAACAAGAACTATGAATATTAGTAAATTTTCTACATTACGATCTAAAATATAATTTCAACAGAAGCATACCACCAAATTTAGAAACATTTCATTACTTTGATTGTTAATGTTT
The DNA here is from genome assembly GCF_001444195.1 of Xiphophorus couchianus. Classification (NCBI taxonomy): domain Eukaryota; kingdom Metazoa; phylum Chordata; class Actinopteri; order Cyprinodontiformes; family Poeciliidae; genus Xiphophorus; species Xiphophorus couchianus. The sequence goes on from NC_040239.1 coordinate 23,606,463, forward strand.
GAGTATTGTAATTACCTCAATCATTTTTGTGAGGCTAATTTGTTCTGTTTCATTCTAATTTAAGAAAAAAAAAATGTCTGTGGTGCAGATTTACAATAGAAGTATATGCAGCTTTCTCCATTTCAGACTGTATATTCAGACATCCCAAAGATTAAATGTTTAAAACTATTTTAACACCAGAATTTAACATTTGTTGAAAAAATAAAATAAAATTAGACCCAGGGTGAATGAAGCTCTTGCGCTGCGCAACATTAGAAAATCTGGCAAAGGTGATAATATTGGTCCATATTCTCATGCCTCAATGTTTGCTATGCTTGGTTTGCTGTTAGCGTTGTAAAATGTCAAAGTACAGCGTGCAGGTCGCAAACAAGTCATTACAATTCAGAAAATTGTGCCAACTTGTGAACCAACAAGCATTAGTAATGTTTTAACAGATTTTTCTGTTTATTTTAATGTATATATCACTCTCATTAAGTTTCATTTAGCTCACCGGTATCAAAAACGGGTCAAGATGTAAATTTTATGTTTAGCGTCAAAATATTCCTGGCCCCAATTCCCGATGTTTGCAGTAATAATCATTCCCTTGAGAGGAGAAACAGATTGTACTCACAGCCGTTTCTCTTGTGGGATGTCAAATGAGGCGGCCATGTTGATGAGGGTAGGAAGGCAGTGCAGGTGGTGGCTTTGGGAATGAGGAAGAATTGTGTTTGCCTAAAGCAGGAGAAACCAGGCAGAAGGGATACAAATTATTAGAAGAACTGTGGTGTGTAATACCAGGGAATCCCTTTCTGTTGAAAAGACTGAAAGGTCTTAGCTCAGCATGAACTCTATATGTATTTTACCATGTGTAAAAGCTCTCCCAGGAGTATAGTAGCTCTGACAGCAAGCTGGTCATCACTGCTGGTGACAACTTCCACGAGGCCCTAGAGTAGCAAAAATAAGAGAAGAAATGAGAAAATAACTTAAATGCAGAGCAGCAGCTAATGATTACTTTGTAACCAAATATTGTATTGATCAATACAACATTAGAAATACATTTAAAAATTGCAAATAAACACATATTTGTTTTTAAATAAAATTTTAAAAATCCAATAACATAATTCCTTTAGTGCACGCTTGATGATTTGTAGCAAACTATGCCTCTGCAGATATAAAAAATATTCTAACATGTGAAAAGCTCATCTCCTGCTGCTTAACTTATAAACAAAGCGTGGCGCTGATCTGGTGATTACTTATTTGATTAACACATTAATAATTTAATGCAAAAAGTGCTTATTGGGAGATTTTATACATTTATTTAGTTACTTTTTACTAAATTTGAACCAGGTGAAGCCAAAACTATATCACTTGAGAAGTTCTAGGTAGAACATATTCTGAGTCGGTATAATCCAATTAACAATTACTCCATTACTAAATTAGGAGACGATTATTTCAAATATTATATAAATAAAAAACAAAAAAACAATTAAAAGCAAAATCACCTCACCTCTAACAGTCCACTTGTTATGAAGGCAGAAAGGACAAATGCCAGGTAGTTGTCCATCAGGTCAGCCCTGAAAAGGCAAACAGAAAAAAAAAAAGTTAATGGCTCATGTAAACCAGAGAAAGAACGTTAACCCAGTTCTATTTCTGTTCTCTTGCCTGGAGCGGGCCCGATGGGGTAAGATAACTTTAGCCTCTGCAGCCACAAACCCATCAGAGAGTCTCCAAGTGTCCTGGAACCTGGCAGGATCTGAAGCACACAGCAGCACAGATTAGTCCACACTACGACCTTGTTCACAGATAACAAAACCCATCTTTGGCGTTTTACAAAAGCAGAATTAGTCTAATGGTTGGAAAGAAACTAACCTGCAAATTTACTGTTTTTATAGTGTCAATCTTTCCTTATAATAGAATAAAATCAGAGGAAACACATAGATGAACTTTGATGAAGGAAAAGGATTCATCCTCACCAACGCTCTGGAGAGCCTCTGTGAAGTCTTCAGTAACGATGGGCACAGGAAGCCTGAATATCTCATTTAGCACCTCCAACAAGCCTTTCTGCACAGATTTACATGTAGTCTCAAAACACATGAAACAAGACAAGGAGAGCTAACTACAGTATAAAACCAACTCTGTGTAAAACTCTTTCTGCCGTTACACCTCAGTGCCCTACAGGCTCCTTCAAAAGAAACAGTTGTTTTCAATGAACTGATCAGTTTGTGACAACCAGCACATCTACATGTATGTTATTTGCTTGAATTAGACCCATTCAAGTCAATCAATGGAGTGAGTTACAGAGCCTTTTACAAGTATTCACTCCGCTTGAGCTACATTTGTTTTCAGCCATAAACAGTTTGCAGAGCCACATTTTTCACATAAATTACAGCTGCAAGCCTTAACAGCTCACAATCACTTACTGGATATGAACAACTTCAGATTTTCAAATGGAGTTAAACTCACTGGGTTGTTTAAACACATCAGTATATTTATAACCACTTCGTTGCAGCTCTGGCTATAAGTTTATGGTTGTTGTGCTGCAGCAGTGGAATCTCCATCCACTTACCCATCAACTATGACCTGCTTCCCTGTCCTTGCTAGAGGAAAAGCACCCCACCAGAATGATGCTGCCACCACCATGTTTTATAGTCTGCAAACTGTTGTTGCACAGCATTTTGTTTGTGAGCCAAAACGTCCTATTTACAATAAATGCTTTTGAAAAACACAGTGTTTTTAAATCATTCCTTTTAATTATTCGTAAATTAATGTGTTTCAGTACTCACCCTAACCTCCATATTTGGTATGCAAAGTAAGCCAATTAAAGACTGGATTCCAGAATTTCCAGCCTTGCACAAGTTGATAATTCCTGATTTTAAAAAAAGAAAGATTTTTAGATCATGATCCCCTCAGCAAACCAGACCTTTTTCTTTCCTGAAATAATCGTTAACACAAGTGACTCTCTTACCAGACCAAGAACGAAAGGCAGCGACTATCGCCATCCTGCTCGACAAGAACCTGGATTCTCTGTCTTCCCTGTAACAACGGACAAAGATGCACATTCAAAACTGGATGATTTTCTTACAAAAGCTGCATCTTGATTACCAGCATAAAGCAGAAAAGTATAAACTATGTTTCTCAAATAATCAAACTATTAGTCAGAAATAAATAGATCCCGCCGCGCCGCTCTGGCAAGGCAGTGTAGGGTCAAACATCCATATCAACAACCATCATGTTACAAAGACACAGTGCATCGTTACCCTCAGCTTCTATATTGTATATTGTCACCAATGATTGAATAACACACTTGATCCTTTTGTCTCGGTTGTAAAAATTCAGCTCCTCATTTCCTCTCCCATCCCCCCAACACACACTTACTTGAGCTGTCCTTCAGCTGTGTCAGCGTTGTGTCGATAGTGGAAATCAGTGAAAGGTGCGAGGATTTGCTGCAGACAGAGCGCAAAGTACGAAAATACGGATAAACAACAACAAAAAACATTCTTCACCATTTTTAGCAATCAAGCTGCTGCCTGTCTTATGTGACTTATGCACTGTGATCGGGGTGTCTCTGTCGTAACTAGATATTTACAGACAATGAGATTTAAGAGGAAAGGTTGTAACTAATTACTGTAAACTCAAAGCTATGGGGGAAACCTAAAGCCGATCATTTCCAATGGAAACGCTCGGTTTAATTTATATACAAGTTCTCACTGGGTTCACGTCTTTGTAAACACACGTACCTCGAACTCCACGTCAACACGCACATACTGGCGGGTGCACGGGTGGTTGAGTAAGTGGAGGATCGTGGTGATCAGGGCTTCGTTGATCCGACTGAGCTGACAGTCGATGACGCTCTTGAGGATTGTGCTTAGACCTCCGCGTTTGGCCACCACCTCTGGGTTCTTCAGGGCTAGAAATAGGAACAAAACAACACAGTTATGCTGGAAGAGATTTTAAAAATGTTAATTACGGAGTGTATTTCCCATTTTATCACAGTTGATGGTTGCTAACGACTCGAACGGTAGTAGAATTTGTCTTAACATATTCTGTTATCAAAGCAGAATCAAGTCCACATTTTCTGCACCTTGCAGTTGTGACCAAACCAATCGCTGTAATTTTAAATAAACCATATAAGCAATAAGTAATGTATTAAAGTCTTTATTGACTCTTCAAAAGTATCTGAGAAAGGGAATTGAAGAAGTTTAGTTAAAAAGAAAGTTTTAAAATGTCATTGGCGCTTCCTCTGGGACAGACGAATTAGGAGAAGGACATCGCTAACTGATTTGGGATAAAAGCAAATATGTGATTGGAGTGTTTGTTCTCATGCTCTTCTTTGAAACATTTCTAAAAACTAAAAAAAAAAAGCATCCTCCGTTTAGTAGAAGTTCCACCTGTACTCTTTGCAGCAGAAAAGTTCAATCTTAGTCTCATCTGACGAAACTACACAGTTCCAGTTGATGTCCCAGTAGTATTTTTAGCAAACTCGACACGTTTGTGAAGGTGTGTAGATATCATCAAATAAATGTTATGGAGACTCTGTGACCCCAACATGACACGTCTTGCTGCTGTTTTCCAGCAAAGAACTACTATTAATATCCTCTATGTATGGAGACAAGATCAGCATGAATCCTCCATCTTTGTTTGTCACAGCTCCAACAACCTTAAATATTTAAATATTGCACTGGCTGGAGAATTAGGCAGCTGACTTCTGAGGATCAAAACACATGTGAGTTACTTGAATGCTTCTTGCTTTATCCATTATGAAGAGAAGCTGCGAGAAATGGGCAGGGGCACATCTAAAACATGTAGGACAATAAACACCAGTCACCAGAGTGGCCCACCCCAGCTTTATGTCCTAAAAAGGGTCATTAACAATCCCCTCGTGGTGTATCCATGTGAAGAGTTAATAACACTTTAGATCAGTGTTTTGATGTTCCACCCAAACGTCAAGTCCTCACCTAGCTCACATACGATGGCAACGGCAGCGCGAACCATGCGATCCCTCTCCTGCAGTCCGTCTGTACCGATAGCAATGAGAGAATTTGCGACAGAGGTGGGGAACAGCATCGCGTTGACTGTGATTATCTGCAGAGGGAGAAAAAAACAGAAAAGCATTGAGCATCTCTTGATGAGCCCAAAGCAGACAAGTCAATACGTTAAGCAAAACACATTTACATGGGTTAACTACACAAAGACTGGTGTTTCTCATCTTTTATTTCTGCTAATGATGGTTTTCCACATACAGCTAATGAAGAAATAACTTTTAATATTAGAATATTAAATCAAACCAGTAAAAAAAAGCATTTACAAGGCAGAAATGCACGTTTTATGAAAATAATTTTTAAAACTTTCTTAAAGGTTGTTATTTTCAAAGAGTACTTTTCATCAGACAAACACAGCTCATCGGAGCAAATACTCTAATTAAATGCCACTGTATAATACAAATAGAGGTAAATATCGTTTTTTGCCCATGATAGCAATGATAATATCGGATATCAATAATCGCCCCATACTTTCATTTTATCACACCCAATAAATAGGAAGAAATTATAATATTGATGTTGTAATGTTTTGCTTGTTAAATCTCTAAACAAACCCCCCAAAAAAACAAAAAACGGTGTACAATGAGAAAGCGTAAACAACAGTGAGACATCAAGACAGCCTCAACTAAAATGTGGTAAACCCGAACGTGTGCAAGTTTCGCAAGTGTAGAAACTTCTGCAAATCTATTAGTTCAGTCCTATTTATAGTCAAAAAAAGTTTTAGCTTATCATTATGGAGAACTGTGTGTCTACTAATAGGACAAGATTACTAATTAAATCTATTTTAACTTGAGGCCATGTTGCTGCCTGTGCAGCAGCAGCAGCTCCTGCTCAAAACGACAGCACTGTGTGTAGAAGGTTTACTGTAAACTAGAGAAAGAGCTATAAATAACCTGGATGGCAGACAAACCCTCTGCACTGACACCGCTGCTGTCTCAAAGGATTGTTCTGATGGCTTTGTGCTGGAATAAGCCTGTGCAGTCGGGGTAAACTCCTCCACTGACACGACAACAGAAATGCTTTCAAGGGACGAATATGTACATTTACAGGCACACAGCTCACCTTTCGGACAAGCCGTAACGCCTGAGTCCTCTCCCCCTCATTGCTTTGCTGGATGTCAATGCACCTGTAAAAATCAAGAGATAATCATTGTAAAATCGGAGCCAGGCAATTATGTTGACCAAAATATTGCACTGCACAATTCATAAAAACATAGGCCATTTCATAAAAAGAACTGACATAAACCATAAGTAAAAAAAAATATTATAAAAAAATCAAACATGAAGTCATCAAAACAGCCATTTTCCATCTGGTCAAAGCAGAATCTTACCTGGAAATCAAATAATCCACCTGCAGTCTGAGGACCTTCTGCAGCACGTTGGTGTCTCTGATAAGATAGCGGAGTGCCCGCAAACCTGCTGCACGCACTTCCTTGGCCTCATTTAGAAGAGCTAGTCGCAGACTAAAGTTTAAAAACAAACAATAAATATATCTCGTGGTTAGAGGTGCAAGATAAATTACTCTACAGAAGAATACATCAATCACCAAGTGCTATATAAAATACGACCCGCTTCTATTCATGTAGCGAGTCATAAAATTATTGTGAATGATTGTGGCACAATTGATAAGCCACCGACTCAGACAGCTTAACAACAACACCACTCCTAAGAATTTATAGAGCACAAACATCGGTGAAAAGAGCAGGATTTCCAGGCAGTACGCACCAAACGATGATTTCCTCATATGTAAACCCGAAGCTCTCCTCCCGATGTCCAATGTTGCAAAGCAGCTGAAAGACAGAACAAAAAGACAAAAGATTAAATAGCTAAACGAGCAAACTTCACATTTCAAAGTACGAATGGTTCCAGAAATCTTCAAAGATTATCTGAAGCCAACTTTCAAATGCTCCTCAAAGTCTTAAAATATGTATTACATCAAACTTATTTCCATGAGCTTTTCTAAAATTAGCTGTTTAGTTAGCTAATTAGTCCAGGATCAAGTACAGGGCAGGTAATCAATTACTGCAATAAACAACTTTAGGTTGAGAAGATACAAACATTTACAATCTTGAAAATGCAAGAAAATCTCTCAGATAGCTTATACTGGTCCATTTACCAGTATAAGCAACTGGTATACTGGTAAATGGTAAATGGACGGAATTTAATTCAGTTCATTTAATATTTCTGAATATTTTTAGATTATTTTATGTTTCGGATGTTTCCTAGTGTTTCAGAATATTTCCTATTAAACTTAGAATAATCCCTAATAGTTGTCTCATTAATTCTCACAATCTATGGTGTTTTTCTGAGCAGAGTGACTATCCAAACTTTATGGTAGGAAACGCCGTGCATATTAAAGCTATACAGCATCGTGGTTCCAGGGTATCATGTGACAATACAACAGAAAAATGTTATCGGGCTTAATAAACTCAATGCTGTTGCTCAAACGTCATAATATTTCATTGTTAGGGTTCCAGCTGCAGTTTGCAGCAGAAAGGAAACAGCAGCAGCCAAACTAACAGTACAAGATAACAAACACAAAAAAAGCACTTAGACTCTTAGCAATGGAATAAAGTAAAAATCAACGGGACGACATGTATGGAATACACTGTAAAATTACAAGCTGTGCACAAAAATAGACTGATTAAAGCTATAAAAATTATGATTAAAAGCTACCTTTAAAAGGTTATAAATCTTTTTTAGCTGTGCATATGACATGGCATAGAGTCAGAACAAATATTCCTCTAAAAATATAACTTAACCATTATTAATTATGCTACGTCACCACAAAACGTGCACATAGTGGAACAACTGTACTGCTCAACAGCACTCAATATTTGCAGTCAATCATATTTTGAAGTAATCTGAAATTTATTGATGCTCTCCTGGAACCAACAGAACAATTTCAGCCATACTGTAAAGTTTACATAAATGAAGTCAAGTGGTGTTTGTAATATTCCTCTGATGAAGGTAAGCTGTTCAGCCTATGGGTTGTAAATTGGAAAGTAAAAGTAACAATCATGTCCAGGAACAAGTGTAGCTTCTCACCTTCGTCGTGGGGTGCTCATCAGCACCACATAACATTCATGCTTTTATAAATGTTAGTGAGAAACACATCAACGGAGATGATTACAAACAAATATTTTTCAATAATTCATGTAGTTTTTTTTTTTTCCCTTCTTTTTTTTAAATGCCTCTGGTTACATTCTGGCTATCTGCGCCTGTTTTGAAAACAAGGCCAGCCTTGACCGTGTTGTTTCGCTTTCAGCGTAAAGTTCAACCTTTTAGCAGTTCCCTCACAGCGGGTCATTAACAGGAACTCCTGCAGCGATGGGAACCAGCAGACAGGCTCAGCAAACACTGCAACACGCGACAAAGCAGAGAAGTCCCAGAGCAAAAGGATGCTGCTATTTTAGAGCTGCTGACTTTCTCAACGGTTTCTCCAGACAACCCGAAAGTGGTAACAACTGTCTGCCACTCCATCAGAGCAGCTCAGCCTCCCACTAAGCAAGCAAGCATGTTATTAGTTTTACTCTAATTGGCCATCAAAGCTGGGCCTACAGGGTTTGTACAGGTTTCACCAACTCAAATTTAAGACTTTAAAAAATATTTTAAGACCATTTTGAATTAAATTTAGCACCTGTATCACAACAGAGATGTATAAAAGCAAACCATGGGACCAAAACTGTGAAATCATTTGTATTTGTGGCTCTTGGCAACAGCTTTGTGCTTCTCAAATTGCCGTTAGCTAGAAGCTAATGGCTTGTTTGTTTGTTTGCTGCCTAGCAAGTAATTATTAGAAGCTTGTTAGCTTTAACCTCCTTGAGTCACAGAACGCAGTGAGTGAAGATGTCTGAGCACAACTCCAAATATTGCCTGATGGAAAAGTTCCTCAAAAAAGAAAACCTATGTCAAATTCATGAGATTAACAGACCTGTGTTTAACGTATTTAACGGCTTAATTTCAGCTAAATAGATTTAAGACTTTAAGCTTGATATAGCAGTGAAAGATGGGTTAGAGCTAGGTTTAATCTAGCTCTGATATCAGAGCCTAAGCAGGCCGTAGGAGAGGAGGAGGAGGAGGAGATGGGGAAAATAAACAGCCATGTGATGCTCTCCATGGGGGATTAGGTCACCCCAGCGGTCCAGAGACCCTTATAAGGAATCACAGTGATAGTGCTTCAGCAGAAAGTTGGTCGTAAACAAGCGTGTCAGGCTGCAGAAACGGAAAGAACTCACCCACAGTGATCTGTGCACAACAAAGCCAGCTCCACAACGCTCACTCACTGCAGAGGCGCAAACAATTGTTAACAATCCATTCATAGCTGACAGTTGGAGGCGAGGCAGTGAAAGGCAATGAGCCGATAGAGGAAAGCATCTGAGCAGAAGCAGGAATCAGTGCCCAAGCTCTGAATTAGCCAGTTAAGACTAATAAAAGTATGAGCTTCTAGTTTTGTTGCTGTTATTAGACAGAAAAAGAAACCCAATTCACATTCTTCAGTATTCAACCTGCCAATAATCAGTCGCAGGAGATCAATAGAGAACCGGCTGATGTCCTCGTCTGCTGTGCAATGGTAAAGAAAATAACCAAATCGGACACAGCAACATTATGGTCATTTAAGCAGGTGTTGGTGCTTTTGGCAGCGTGGGACGTCATGAAATGCTGTAAACATTTCTTTGGAACTAATGAAATATCGTAGACCAAAACCCTCAGATGACATGGTTCTGAAAATCGTAACCAACTGTGGAAACTTGAAGCTTGAACTCAAGCAACCTTGGTGCTGTTCTTCTCAACTTGTCCTGCAAACTCTGGGATCTTGATTTAATGAAATTCAGATTTTACTTCATTTGGAAAGAGTCCTTTTTGTCCTTGCCCCAGGTAAAACAATTCCCATGTTGTCTCTGGTTTAAGAGTGGCTCCCTCTCACCACCTTAGTTTATTAATGCTGTGTTAAACAACCAGCGGTGATTGTGAATGCAGCACAATACTAATCAGCTGATATTTCACACTAGCTGGAAAACTTAAGTTAACCACCGCTTTTAGAGTAAGATTTATTAACGCCGCCTGACAGTGTTAGAGAACACAGTCAGAAATTGTGTTTGGATTTTACTTGTTGAATTACTGAATACAAAACAATCAACTTTTTTGGTATTTATTTAGATGCACAAAACATTAGATCGAGGCCACAGTTATACAGAATGTAAAATTCTCCTAACATCGAAACAGATTTTAAAAACAAGGATGTTTTAATTCAATAATAGCCAAGACAAACGTGAATAAATCTTTCTTTTTTTTTAAGTCACAAAGCTGCACAATTGATCCCTGGAGCTCCCGTTACATTAACTTGTCAACATCACAGTGACGGGCACAGTTGGACCTGCTGGCAGCAGCACCAGAGGGGAGGGGATCAAAGAGAGGTCAGCGGTGACGCTACAGAGAAGGACAAGCTGATTGGTCTTAAAGGTTCTTATACATCAAACAGGAACAAGAGCAAACAACAAGCTGTCCTGTTAGGTCTCTGCAAATTAGCAACATTGGCCAGAGAAAATAGCAGTTGATCCCGCCGCAGAGACCACGTCTAACGCGATTAAGAGTTCTTCAGCTTCTGGCTGGAAAGTATTCCTTCTTTGATGGCAAATAAGAAGAAATCAGTGTGACACGTTGATTTAGTATTTGTGTTTTTCTGCTGCCGTCACCTCATTGCTCACACACTAATCGGCAACAATTAAAAGCCAATAGGAATGACTCCATTTGAGCAAAAACGAAGAGCCGGAAAAATGAGTGAGACAGGCATTCTCAACATTCACCAGACTTTTTTTTGTCAACAGTAAGCTTGGTTTATAATGCTTCAGACAGAACATTTCATTCCCATTTGGCACCCAATAATAAGCAGAATGTTGAAGTGACGCATGAAAAAAACAACAGAAAACCGTACCTTAATGAAGTTGTTCAGGTGGCCAAGCTTTCGCATGTTACTGACTCCATGCGATTTGGCCACATTTTGGAGGATTTCACGGAAGTTTTCAGATGGTTCTGCATGGGAATGAAAAATTAAATCCAGCGTAAGTAACAGAAAAAAAATAAACAAACTGGACTATATTGTCATAATATCAGCTGATGGACAGCAATTGCTTTGTTGTACGAAGAATGTGGGCTCAACTGGTTGGACTAATTGAGTGCAAAGGCTGAGAAATGCAAGTAAAGTAAAAAGGAAAAGACTACAGCAACAGTTCACAGCTTTGTTGCCAGTTCCTTCCACGATTGTTGAGCTGGCTGCTATCGTAAATCATTCTACTCTACTGGTACAAAGGATTAATGGGCAGCTATTATGTTTAATAAGAAAATCACTCAAGACAAAAACACTAAGACCATACCTCCTCAAAGACGTATTAGTGGGTTTTTTTTCTAAAAATATTTATTTTTATTTTACAAACAAAACCTAACCAGGTTGAACTAAATATCATCAAAATGTTGAAAAAAAGCAGTAAATAAAAATGTCCTCAAAGATCACAAGTTCTTCAGAATAGCAGAGCATTTTTGGTATTTTAGTTTCCCAAGTAATAATTAAACAGACATCAGAGGAACTCTTAAACTTTTCTGTTTCGTGTTTTATTTTGGCCAGCGTACCTTATCAGACGCAGATACTAACATTGTTATTACCAAACACTTTTCCTATAGAATAAAAACTTTAAAGACTTTGAAAACACTCCATTTTCTCTTTCCTAATTACCATAGCAATCAGCCATTTTTTTGCCGATATCTCGACTGTGTTTAGATAGAATTTGTAAAATCTCATTTTGACTGATTCTGTTTTTTCTAAAAACAATAACACATAAAACAAAAGAGATTGTAGCTGGTTTTTTGATAAATGTGTACTTTTGAATCCAGGCAGCTATTTTTGATATCCACTTCTCATTACAGGATCATAGACAGCTGGTGTCTATGTACAGCAGTTATTATTGGGTGAGAGGCAGAGTACACCCTAGACAGGTCGCCAGTTCATCACAGGGCAACAGAGATACACAGGACAAACAACCATGCACACACACACACACACACACACACACACACACACAAAGGCAATTTGGAGTATTCAATTAACTCAGCAGTCATGTTTTACACTATGGGAAGAAGTCGGCACACCCGGAGAGAACCAGGATTCGAACCCAGGACCGTCTTGCTACGAGGCAAAAGTGCAACCAACTTTTGCATAAATAAGAAATAACAACGATGATAGTATTCAGAAGTAAGAATACTTTTTAATCTACGTGAAAATTAAACTAATATTATACTCATTTATGCATTTCTCTCTAACCGTAGCTGGATTGCTATTAAACCAAACAAAAGTTTAGCAGCAAGCTTTTAGTTGGTGTTTTTATCGATTAAAAATGGTAGTGGTTCTTATGTTTGATGCATTTTATAAATAAGGAGGAATTAGATTTTATTTGGCATCTGGCCTCCAGATGAAGATCACCAGAGCTGATCAGGGGAGATTGGTCGGTTTTCGATCTCAGGCAATGACTGGTGGGTCTCCAGCACAAAATGCTAATAAGTAATCAGTAAAGAAAGTAAGTGTTTTTGGTTTTTTTTAATTATCAACATAAGAGGGTTGGACTAATTTTATCCATAGAATAAATTGACAAAGAAATGGGTTGTATTATGAAAGCTCAAATATGTTTGTCCACAATTCTAGGTATGTGTCAACTTACTACATCCAAGCAAGAACAAATATTCATTTAGAAATTCGCCATCAATGAGCAGCTCGTTGACTACAACACCTCATTTCCCTAACGACACGACTGCAGTCGCAAAATCTTCTGGAATGTGGGTGTCCAGAGCAGCTGCTCTGTGTAAACAAACAGGTATGTTGCGTTTTCGCTGCAGACGTGAATCTGACCTGGCTCAGCAGCCATCAGAAGGACCTTCCCATGCACCAGCATTCAGCGAGGAGCCAGGAAAACGCCCGATTTTCAACGCAGACAGTCACGACTAACGCATGAAGACAATACCAGCAGCTGTCCGGCCAAATAACAGGCTGCGGTGCCCAGTCACACCGATCAAAACAACAGCGCGGCGTCATGGCTGGTTAGCTGTAGCAGCTAGCTGAAGCTAACTCAGCCTGTTTTAGTTAGCTCGCGGTTGCCGCTTGTTATTATTATTATTCGTTAACAACGGGTTTACGCGAAACAGAAAGAAAACGAGCGGTGCGACCAAAGACACAATTGCGCGTACAATACTGAGCTTAGCGCCAGCGGGGTTGTGTTTGCAGAAAGTGCCCTCATCCATTTTGAACAATAATCGCTTTCATGGTGATGCGATGAAGCCTTTGCTTACCTCTGCTCAGATCCAGCGGGACGTTCTCCTCCCCGCTGTCATTCCGACCTGACAAAAACACACACAGCGCATACGGTAAGACACTCCTCCGGGGCCATTACCTGCACGGGAACTTGTCTTTTCACGATATGTCGCTGTTACAGCTTTCAATGAATCGATGCTATCATGCTCACCCCGCATCCGAAGACTCCGGATAGGACGGCCGCGGAAGCTGGCCGCCATGTTTCCAGGAACATACACAACACCGGAAACTTCGCGCCTTGTCGCGAGAATACAGACAGTGAAAGTCAGATGCCGCAAATCTCCTCCGCAGACCTGAGATCAGAACAATCTTTTTTTTTTTTTCTTTTACTGCACTCTAATATAAACGTGGACTAAAATACCAATCTGAATGCCTTATTTTGAGAATTTCTGGTTCATATACCTATACTTTGCATAAACAAAAATGTATCTAACCACATTTATAATACTATATTATAACTATATGTACTACCCAACTATAAGTCCACTTTTATCAAAGAATACCCACATAGTTCTCAGATATATGCACTAGTTACAACTGACTAAGCTATATACAAGCAAGACTCCACACTGCTATATGGAGTGCAATGTGTACTGAGAGAAAGAGAATAGTTGGATATACAATTTAAATAAATGACTAACTGAATTAAGTTAATCCTAGTTGATTTAAGTTTGTTTAACCTGACAAGTTAAACATCATAAATTAATTTAGATAAATGTGATTCAATTACTTACCAACTAAAGCAATTATTTTTAAAGTTGTAGCATCTGTTCTCTTTTTAGGTATGTAGGTTTCCACCAAGTTTTATTTTGTGGACCTTACCTTTTGAAAAAGTGTACAACTGGATATACAGTCAGACATACAACTATAATTACTACACCCTTTTGCTTTTCTCTATTTTAATTTGTAAAATAAAAAAAAATAAAAAAATCCTCCACTTCATAGTGATGCATTATATCCTGTATTGGTCTATTCCATAACATAACCTCCTGTTTGCAGTTTTAATGTGGAAAAAATGCACAGGGTATTAAAACTTTTTCAAGACTCAAACTTGGATAAACCCATGGTCCACAATAATGATGGGAACAGTAACAGTTCAATGGTACATTTCACTAAAAAGGAATCCAAAATAATTTTTATTTGAGTTATATTTGAAGAAGAAACTTCAAGCGAATATCAAAAGGTCAGAACCGACTGCAATACTTATATTGCCCACTAAGCGTCAGACAAACACAAAAAACAAGAATCCTGGAACAGAAGTTGTTAGACTCCAGTTTTAGGGGCATATTAAGATGATTAGATTGTTATATTGCTCCACCATATGTTTTATTTTGACAATTAAACACAACATAACAAATTTAAATAGAAAAATAACTTTATTTCAGATTCTATTCATACATGAATTCCAGTATATACACGTCACAGAAAATTTGAAAATAATAAAAAGTTCTCAGTTCAGCGTGGCGGCTGAGATGAGAGCATCAATTTCCTTAATGGCTTCAGCGGTTCTCTGAAGTGCTTCAGCAATGTAGTCCTCATTCACCACTTCATCCTCCTGTGCAATTGTTGAACTTGCTCCTTCTGAGTTTCGTTGCTCACTTTCACTTCTCAGCAGGTGGTTGTTCTCCAGCAGAACTGAGCACAGAATGCTAAAGACTAAACCTCACTGCATTGTATATTTTCTCAAACATTGCATATTATGCTCTTTGATAAAAGGATACAGTTGAAACGCTTTATCTTCTCCAGTTCTGCAGCGACAACATCCGAACTAAAGTTGAAGTGTGAAAACAGCTGTTCAAAAAGGTAGCCGCCCCCCTTTCCCCTTAAAATTAAGTGATCTGAAAGACACAACTTACAGACTTCCAGCTGTCTGCGGCATCTTCACTGCACTGGAAGGATTTTGCTCCGGTTGTATTGTTTTAGAAATATATTTGTCCTGCAAACACAATTGTATTACAATAAACAAATTACAAGCTTTACCAAGTGCTAGAACTGTAGATGTAAACAGATGTAGAACAACCTGTTGCAGACAGGTGTGTATGACAGGAAACTTTTGTAAATGCTTGGCCTGGTTATAACAAACAAGAATCCTGTGAGAAACATAGGCGATGGTTAAAATCCTGAAAAAAATGGAAGCTTTATACGCCACAAACTGGAGTGAAGTGGTACCTTACCTGCTGGCACGGCTCACGATGGAGCCCACAGGGCACAACTGTCCAGGTGTATCAGGGGGAAGGCTGCTTAAATGGTACGTTGTTTCTCTTCCCTGAGCAAAAGACAGCAACAGTTACCTGCATCACTTTGATTTCATAACACATTTGCAATGAAAGACTGGAACTGACCTCCTCAGAGCGAAGTCTGGGTTTGTGATGAGTAAAATAAGAGTTTAGGACACCGTTGGAGCGGATCACTGAGCCGTCTCCTGGGGAAACCTCTACCACTGGGATTTCTCCACTCAGTATCCTACAGAGTGAACATGAGGACAGAGAGTTGTTATGGAGCAAATAAATCCCACCACTTAAATTAGAACATTTTAAGACCCTAAGGCTGCAACTAACAATTATTTCAGTAATCAACTTATCACTTGAGACGTTTTGTCTAACACATATTTACAGACAAATGTATTTTTATTTTAAATACAAAATTTACAGATTTTCTGTACAGTTTTGGCTCAATTACTGCCCCAAAATATGTTGATTGTTTCACCAGAATGCCTTTTTTAGAGTCTGCATACTCCAGTTAACAATTAATCGATTACTAAATTAGTTGACGATTATTTCAATAATCAGTTAATCATGATTAAGCCGAGGCACTCTGATCAAAGATGTAAGGCAAATTTCCAATCTCAGCTTTTGTGAAGACCTGCCGATACAACATTTCATCTGTTTCCTTTAAGAGCTTAACTAGCAAACATTCAACTTCACAGGGTTCCAAATGTAGGCTCTGTGAAAATTCAAGGTTTGCTCAGGTGGTAAAACCCACTTTGTGCCAATAATCAACATCAGATGAAATAATTTTCATCTGATGTTGAGATGAAACATCAGATGAAAGTTAATGCCTCCAGGTAAACTGAGCACAATTACTACATATGCAATGCCTATTCTTATATGCTTCTACACATACCTGTATGTGACTCCTTGACACCATAATATTTTTACAAGCTCCGTTGGAAGATCTGATATTTCTTCTTCAACCAGAGATTCTTTAATCTTCCACCTAAAAAGCATAAATATCAAGCTAAATTTGAAATTTAACAGAATCAATAAGCGCCCAAAATACTTAATCCACAAACCTGTGCCAGTGAGGTGACGGACATGTAAGAGGAAGAGCCTGGGGAAGCTGGGAGTCTCTGTCTTTATCATTTTTGTCAGATATGTTAATCTCATCATCAGCTTGTCTGGATTTACTTGGTTCTTCAGATTTAGTGTCTTTACTGTTAGAGAGACGGGACGTCCAGTGATGCCGAGCCAAGGAGAGAGGATAGGCCCATGTGGGATCAACGGCAAAGCAAGAGTGATGCTGTACAACTGTGGTGGTCTGGTACATCTGTTCAGGCTGAAAGCAGAAGAGAAGGTGAACAATGATAATCGTATCAAACATGAGTTTAAAGCACAATAATATTCAAAAGGTAATACCTGTTGTTGAGTAGTGCTGGTAAGATGTGAGGAAAAAGAGTTTGTTTTAGTTGACTCCTTCCCCAGATGTCTCTGATCATTCTGACTGTTTGCTTGCTGCTGACTCTTCAGACTGCCATCAGTTTTGTTTAAACTGCACACAATTTGGTGCTGAGGATGACTCAGGTTACACGCGAACTCGACAGAGAATTCCTCACCAGACGGCGACAACGTCAACACGGCTCTCCCCTCTTCTGACCTGACTACGATCTCACCTCCAGGTCCAAACTCAGGCTTGTAAGACGAACACTCGGGCCATTTAACACCGGAGTCAATGCTGTAAAAAGGCTGTCAAGAGAAACCCATGATGTTTAGATAATTTTACTCAACTTAGAGGTGCATCTCAAGGTATACAAGTTTATGCATTTTATTAATTCAATTTCAAAAACTGAAACTATAACTCAAATGTTATTAGGCTGCATTACATACAGAGTGATATATTTTGAGCATCTATTTCTCTTCATTTTCACAATTATTGATTACAACTAAAGAAAAGCTTAAATTCAGCTACTATGAACATTAGAATTTTACCAATAAGACGGTTCATAATAGAAAGATTTTGTGTTATAGATATGTTTTATGCTTATGTTCAGAAAAATATCATTTGTATATGTGAATTTCTGGTGTATTAGTTCATAATATTAGTTTAAAATACACAGGAAATACTGATGATATGTTGGAACACATAACACCAGTTTTAAAGTCCCTACACTGGCTCCCAGTAGCTCAAAGAATAGATTTTAAAATACTGTTGTTAGTTTACAAATCACTGAACGGCTTAGCACCACAACACATTAAAGATCTGCTGTCGTATCAACCTTCCAGACCCCTCAGGTCTTCTGGTCCTGGTCTGCTCTGCATCCCCAGAACCAGAAATAAGTATGTAGTTATCTACCCAAACGAGGAGAAGTACTATTCAGCTTCTATGCGCCACAAATTTGGAACAAACTTCCAGAAAACTGTAAAATAACCGAAACACTGACTTCCTTTAAATCTCGACTAAAAACCCACCAGTTTAGAGTAGTATTTGAAACATAATCAATTACGAATTTAAAGACGGCCTTTGACTTAATGTAATGTTTTGATTGTTGATTCTATGTTGCATGATTTTGTGTTTGTTATGATGTAAAACACTCTGAAATGCCTTGCTGCTGAAATGTGCAATACAAATAAAATTTGATTGATTATGTTGTTAAACATTATTTGGGCTCACTTTTGTTTTGTTCATTATTTGACAGAACCAGAATATGCACATTCATTATATCTTTGTCTGAATACACAATTTCTAAAAACAAAACCCTAAAAAAAATCTGATTACAGTCAGCTCCTGTACTTGAGTAATTGTTTCTTTTTAAACATAACTTTTTTTTTTTTTACTTCCGCTTGACTGATTCATTAAAAGGAACGCTAGTCTTACTTTAGTTTGGAGGTTATCAACCCAGTAATGACAAATTAACAGAAGCAAATATTTAAAATATAACACTACGTGAATCGCAATAATTTATTAGAAAAATGTGAAATAAATAACTTTAAAAATATATTCTAATCTATTGAAATGCACATGCCTATATTTGAGATTGAAGTGGACTAACCGTACCTTCCTGTTATCAGCAGAGATGAGCTCTCCTGGAAGGTATGGTCGACTGGCATACTTATTCCTGAACGCCAGTGCGGTTGCCATTGGCGCCTTCGAAAACAAAGTGAACCTCGTCGTAATGCCTGAGGTACAAACACAAAATAACACTCGAGTGTTTCTTCTACCTTAAAGGCGCTGATAGTGAACCTGGTTCTCTGTCGGACTCGCTCCGTGGGCTGCAGAGGATGTCCGAGCGGGTCCGTGGCTTTAACCAGTACGAATTCACTGCCACACGGTGACAGCTGTAAATGAGCTCCGTGTCTGTAATGAACTTCCACGGACTCGTCCTCATACATCACCATCGCACTGACGCCCTCTGCGGTTCCCATTGTGGATGGTCGTGCTTTCAACAATAAGCCAGACAGAGAAAGAAACATAAAACAAACTGACAAACGTCCTCAGGTGGAGCCGTTTGACTATTGGCGCGATGTTAACGAGGGAGTCACGTGACCGGAAACATCCGCCTCAGTGGTTTACTGTGGGATTACAGCAACAGAGTGCCACCTACTGTACAAAAGACGGTACGACATCAGAGCGATGTCGTATCGTTCTTAGCAGAGGCGCATTTAGTCATATTAGAGCCTAGGCCAGGGGTGGGCAACTCCAGGCCTCGAGGGCCGGTCTCCTGCAACTTTTAGATGCATCTCTACTTCAACACACCTGAGTCAAATAATGAGGTCATTAGCAGGACTCTGGAGAACTTGACTGCACTTAGGAGGTGATTGAGTTATTGGATTCAAGTGTGTTGGACCAGGGAGACATCTAAGATTTGCAGGACACCGGCCCTCGAGGACCAGGATTGCCCACCCCTGGCCTAGGCCCTAGGGTAAAACATGCACCCATTTCCATTCTGAGTAAAAACATTTGACTAATTCCTGTCATTGGCAAAATTTGGAAAAAGTGGTAGAAGGCAAGTTTAAATCTTAGTTTAGGTAGTTTCTACAGAGGCAGTCCTATTAAAGGTATTTAATTATTTTTTTTTTACTGGGCGTAATTGTTTAGTCTTGCTGCTTGACATAGTCACAGCGCTTCTCAATTCCAGTCCTCAGGCCCCCCTGCTCTGCATGTTTTAGATGTAGCTCTATTCCAGAACAGCTGATTCAAATGACTGCATGACCATCAAGTGCTGCAGAAGCCTGTTAATTACCCACATATTCAATCCAGGTGTGTGGCAGAAGGGAAACACCTAAAACATGTAGGGCAGGGGTCGTGAGTACCGGAATTGAGAAACACTTACATATTGTAGCATTTGTTGTAGACCTGTGTCTATTTAACAAGCCACATCAGGCTGTTTTTTGGCTGTCAGCCTGGTTTCTTCCTGTGTACTGGATGGGTTTCTCTGAGAAAGCCATGCATACTACTCTGTGCAACATCTGGGGTTCCACAAGGGTCAATGTTTGGTTGATTATTTTCTTTTTGCATTGAGTAAGGCTAGTGTTCAAAATCTGGAAATAATTTTTGATTCTGACTTCACCCTGGACTCTATTAATAATTAATTACCCAACTGACCATAAAGAAGGGGATGGGATATGAGCATGTAAGTGTGCACAGTTGTGATGGAGGAGACGGGCTTTTTTGTGCATCTAATTAAAGTGTTTCAAGAAAAACAAAGTTGGGAGTATGGTGTTCTTCTGATGGCAAGTTGTTTTTATGACCAATATACACAACCCTGGTTCAAGAATATTTTGAAAGTGATCCTAAGGTGTCTTAGAAAAGCTTGACATAAACTGCTTCCTCTAATAGTTTTTTACACTTGATTTACTCAAGATACTAGACATTATTTATATAAATATCTGGTATTTTGGCAGGGTTCTACACTTTAGAGAAGCGGTGCCCAAAGTCGGTCCTCGAGGGCCAGCATCCTGCATGTTTTAGTTCTCTCCCTGGTGGTAGTTACAACATTTTCAGCATGTCAATGTTCTTCTTAGGCCTCCACACATGCAGGATGCCGACCCTCATGGACTGACCACTGCTTTAGAATGTCAGTATATTAATTTAATTTAATTTCTGTTAATCATTAAGTTGTGGCACATTTCCCCTCAATGTAGTTCTAATTTACATTGGTCAAATAATGCCTATAGATTCAATGCATTATATTTTCCATTTCAGTTACTTTTTATAAATTGAACCACTTCTACTAATATAAGCCATGTTTATTATATTGTTACATCTCTTTGTAAGGTTTAAATATGTATACAGTACATATCAGTAAGTGCCCGGATGCCCTGGATGTTGGTTCTCTTTAATATGGGTGGGGCACAGTGGGGAAGCCCTCCCGTTGATCTGTTAAAAAAAAAGGGTGCCTGTCCCTTTAAGAAGCAGCGCAGGCAGCGCTCGGTGGTTTTATTCCACAGGAGTGCACCTTCTGCTCCATCACCATCACCAGACGATGCGCCCGGGTAACTTCTGAGAGACAGCGCTGCGTTCAGGAGCCGCAGCAAAGATGGCAGACTCAAAGCAACAAGGGTATGCATTTCTGTGTTCCTGCTGATGCTTCTCCTTGTTTGTCTCATCATGAAAATGGGGGGATCAGACAGTCACACCTGACTCACGAATGGAAAGCAGCGTGGAACAGGAGAGAGCTAGTAAGGTTCACTTTGCGCTCTTTTCCATTTTGTTATAAATTTTTAATGTGGCATTTAAAACAAAGCTTATTTCATTCGCTGTAGCGTGGCGCGTCTTTTAGCCAGGGAAGGATGCTGCTTATAGACGTAATTTCACGACGCACTGCTACTTTATGACGGCGTTCCTGTTTCTCGTCGGGAATAAAGCGTTACGTAATTATCAGGGAGGCATCCTGCTGTCGCCATATGTTTATCGAGGCCAGAAATCGGATGATGTTCCGATGTTGATGCCGGAGGTTTTGACGCAAGCGGATGAATAATCCTTACTGGTAACAATGCAAGGAATAAACATACTAAACAAAGAGGAAAAATCTAATTCATATGTCATCATTTCACACCTGAGCGATGCCTTTTAGGTGACGTGGACCGGTGAGAGAAGTGCAAGAGTCTGTATCCGCTGTGTGTCCCTCTGTTTTCAACGCATGCAGGCGTGTGAAAGGCGGAAATGAAACAATACACGTATAAAATCCACGATAATAACAGCGGAGCTTCTGATATTAACAAGTACACTTGGGGACATTGTTTGGACAGAATAAAAACATCATGTGTTGAAGGCGTTTAGCTGTTATGCAACTCTTATCAAGTTCATAATGCACCTGGCTGCCCATGAGTGCTGTTGACTTTGCATTTAATATACTCAGACATGTTTTTTCCAGCATTTTGCTGCTGATATTTATTCACTAAGTGATAATTTACTTGAGCAGAAAATGTACTCCTCACAATGTAGGTTATCTTGGTCTATGGGGGCATTGTAGGATCTGACCTTTGGGGCTGATCGGCTGATCAGCCCCAAAGGTCTCGTCTGGACCTTTGAGCAGCTGACAGCCCCTGGGTGGATAAATTGCTTAACAATGCTTCGTCTTTAAAGACCTTTTAAAGATGAGCTAATGTTTTCAAACAACAGCTACCCCCCAACAGGAATTCATGTTTATCCATGATCACACAAACTGACTGCCAACACCATTAGTGCACCAGTAAATTCACACAATAAGAACATGCCTCTTAAATGGTTCACTCTTGGGTAAGAGTGAGCCTGTGAAGGTTTTGCATAAACCAGCCAGAGAGACGTTGATGAAAATTCAAAATATAATCTTAATTTATTAACAAAAAGAATCCAAAAATGATAAATTGGGCCCAAACTGAGACCATTAACACACACTAGGGGGTAATTAAACACACAAAAACCTAACAAATACTGGTCAGAATATTACTAAATCTGTAAATGAAATAAATATCAAAATTTAACTAACTTTCCAAAAGAAGAAACATTAAATAAATGGCAAATTAAACTAAAGACCAAATTTCCCCCTCCCCTGGTGAACAAATGGAATGGTCCGCTGAGGAAGTTTGACACCCATATATGGACACCGATCAGCTGGAGCTCATCTCTGTGATTTTCAGGAGCAGGTCCAGAGGAAACTGGTAACTCAAAAGAAAGAAATTAATTTGTTATATTTAACAAAATATACAAAGAACTGACACATAAAGTTAACTAAATGGGTGCACAACAAATAGTTAACTAAAGAGTCAGACTAATGAAAACAAATTTAAAGATAAAAATCTAAACTACTCAGTAATCAATATATAAAGTAATATTAAGAAAAAACAAAAAACCATTACCAATAGTGTCTGCGTGTGACAGTCGGGACAGCTGTCACAGAGCCATCCCTGATTTGTCTCCAAATGTTACAAACATGCACACTCCCTGTGCATATGTGGCTTCTCTCCAGCCACTCCAGCTTCCTCCCTCAATCCAAAAACACCAGAATCAGACCTTTATTGTCATTATACAGAAACACAACGGAATTTCATTTCATTACAACACGTCCAAGACAGGTGCCTGAGGTTGCAGCTATTATTACTGTTAACATGATTGTTACGTTAAATGGTGTCTCTGAATTGTCGGTGTGTGTGTGTGTGTGTGTTTGTGTGTGCATGGTTGTTTGTCCTTTGTGTATGTCACCCTGTGATGGACTGGCAGCCTGTTGTATACCCCGTCTTTTGCTCAATGAGTCCTGGGGACGGCCACCAGCCTGCCTGCAATCCTGCAAGGACAAACTTTGTTGCTTTTGCATGGCATTCAAATTAAAAGTTAAAATCAGAATGAAAGCTGCATTATTAGCGTTATGGAATAAACTGTCATTTTAAACTGTTACCATTTGTTGTCTCTCTAAAAACAACCTAGGTAAATGTATTGCTTGGGAACAATGATACTTTGCAAAGTTGTGAAAACAGGGACTGTGAAGAGGATATTTTGACTAAAAACAAAAATCGCCACAGTTTATATTTCAAAAGCTTTCTTTAAATTTTCTTGATCCTAAAGTGAAGTGTACAGTTTTGTCCTGAAAACTTAGACCGTCCACGTTCTAATGTGTGAATTTCCTTTGTTTTGCAGGTCATCTTCATAAGTAGTTAATGGATCCAGTCTGAAAGCTACAACACCCACCCACTTCACTGACCTGTCTAAGACTGTAGCCATGGCAACTTGTTCGACTGGTTGTGCGCCAGCTGTGCGCCTTTGTCAAAGACTGAACCGGCTCAAGACTCTCGATGGTGACATGATGGCGACTTCCCTGAAGCGCTGCCTCTCCACGCTGGACCTGACTCTGATGGGTGTCGGTGGCATGGTTGGCTCTGGGCTTTACGTCCTGACGGGAACGGTGGCTAAAGACACGGCAGGACCAGCTGTCATCATATCCTTTGTTTTTGCAGGTATCGCTTCTCTTCTGGCTGCCTTCTGTTATGCAGAGTTTGGAGCACGCATTCCTAAAACAGGATCTGCATATATGTTTACCTATGTGTCAGTGGGAGAAGTGTGGGCCTTTCTCATTGGCTGGAATGTGATTTTGGAAAACATGATTGGCGGTGCTGCTGTAGCGCGGGCCTGGAGTGGCTATCTAGACTCAATTTTTAACCATGCTATCCAGAACTTCACAGAAACGCATATCATGCAGTGGAATGTGCCCTTCCTTGCCCATTACCCTGACCTCCTGGCTGCAGGAATCCTTGTATTTGCCTCTGTCTTCATTTCCTTCGGAGTCCAAGTGTCCTCTTATCTGAACCATATCTTCTCCACCATCAGTATGGGTGTCATTGCTTTCATCTTGGTTTTCGGCTTCGTGCTTGCCGATCCTGCCAACTGGAGCGAGGAGCAAGGTGGCTTTGCGCCTTACGGGATGTCAGGGATCCTGGCAGGTTCAGCCACATGCTTCTACGCTTTTGTGGGCTTTGATGTGATTGCTTCCTCCAGCGAGGAGGCAAAGAATCCTCAGAAGGCTGTTCCCATTGCCACTGCTATCTCTCTTGGACTTGCGGCGACAGCCTACATCCTGGTCTCCTGCGTGCTCACATTGATGGTACCCTGGCGTACCCTGGATCCTAACTCAGCCCTGGCAGATGCTTTCTTTCGCCGTGGCTACAGTTGGGCAGGAATTGTTGTGGCTGTGGGCTCCATCTGTGGTGAGTATCAGCATTTGCAAAAAAGTACAATATGAAGTTGTGCAACATGGTTTTCGGTGCTGTATTTTGACAAATACTATTTTTTTTTCTTTTTTATTAGCCATGAACACTGTGCTTCTCTGCAATCTCTTCTCCCTTCCTCGGATTGTGTACGCCATGGCAGAGGACGGATTGTTCTTCTCTATTTTCGCCAGGGTCAATCCTGTCACCAAAGTTCCGGTCAATGCCATTCTAGTATTTGGAATCCTTATGGCTGGCATGGCTTTGATCTTTGACCTAGAGGCGCTGGTTCAGTTCTTGTCTATTGGGACTCTCCTTGCGTACACCTTTGTGGCAGCGAGTGTTATCGTGCTCCGCTTCCAACCAGAGAAGACCAACTCTAACGACACCACATCTCCCAACGTCAACGCAGAGGTGTCCCCTGCTCCCTCAGAGTCACAGACCATAACTGAAGACAGCGAGGAGCCCAAGCAGTACGAGTCCTTCTCCGACAAACTCCAGCTGGTGGAGAGGCAGAAGACGAGAGAGCGCCGTGGGGTGGGGCACCTGAAGGCCTACTGGGAACCCTACTTAGACAGGCTGCTGGGAGACTGTGAACCAGGTGAAGTGGTAGCTTTCTGTGTGATGACCCTGATTGTGAGCTCAGTATCCCTCTGTGCTGTGCTGGAGTTTGGAAATGGACAGCTACAGTTCCCAGTCTGGTGTTTCACAATGCTTCTGGTGATTTTTACCTCAGCTTATGTTCTTAGCCTGGCACTTATATGGATTCATGAGCCACAAAGAAACAACCAAACATTCCAGGTGAGCTTTCATAGATGCTATATATTAAATTTAGCATGCAATTTATTTATATAAGGCAACATATAGTGAGACTGTATTCCCTATGACCAGAGAATGAGATAAGTTTTCTTGTTGCATAGGTACCTTTGGTTCCACTGACTCCTGGTGCCAGTATTCTCTTCAACGTATTCCTGATGATGAAGCTAAGCCTCCTGACCTGGATTCGATTTACAGTGTGGATTGCCATAGGTAAAATAACACCAGCATCAGAACAAACAAATATGTTCAATAGGCATATTTAAAATGTACACTTTAAATGTTTAGTATCGTGATAATGTTGTTTTTAGATAATTATATAAAGTGTGATAAGCTTACTGTTGCTGTTTCAAATAACTAATACTACTGCAGCATAAAAAAATTTAACATTGATTATTTTTATTATCTATAAAATGTGTTCACTATTGATTTAAATCCATCCATCCATCCATTTTCTTCCGCTTTATCCGGGGTCGGGTCGCGGGGGTAGCAGCTTCAGAAGGGAGGCCCAGACTTCCCTCTCCCCAGCCACTTGTTCCAGCTCCTCCGGGAGAATCCCAAGGCGTTCTCAGGCCAGCCAAGAGACATAGTCCCTCCAGCGTGTCCTGGGTCTTCCCCGGGGCCTCCTCCCGGTGGGATGTGCCCAGAACATCTCACCAGGGAGGCGTCCAGGAGGCATCCTGACCAGATGCCCGAGCCACCTCAACTGGCTCCTCTCGATGTGAAGGAGCAGCGGCTCTACTCTGAGTCCCTCCCGGATGACTGAGCTTCTCACCCTATCTCTAAGGGAGAGCCCAACCACCCTACGGAGAAAACCCATTTCGTCCGCTTGTATCCGCTTGATTTAAATATAAAACTAAATCAATCAAAACAAGACTTGCCTGCTAAATTTGTTTTTTGCTTTATATGCTAATTTATACAGAATTTTCAACCTTTTTTCATTCTTGTTTTTATAAACAGACATAATTATAACAAACTGATATTAGCTAACAATCTCTACCTGAGTCTGCAGTGTTTCAGCTGCGGAGGAAACTATGTGCTAGCCTGCAGCAGGATTTAAATAGTGTTACCTCTCTAGGAATGATGGTTATCACGCCATTAGTTTTCATCCCATGGCTGTCCATGTTTTTCCAGAAATGAATATATTCCCAAGCAGCAGGCATATTTGTATTTCTTTTAGCAAGGGAAAAGTATAGTATCCCTCTATCAGGGACCAGGAGTGTGCAACAATAGCTGGGTGAGAAGCAACATAATGTTACTCTGCTCCGTACAGAAAACTCTGGTCACTGTCTGGCATCATATTACAATACTTGTAAACTACATGAACATTATAACGTAAAATTTGAAGCTGACGGAACAAAAACATTAACGTGCAATTATTGGTTGCCAAATGAATTTACTGTCTGCCATGTGCTCTCAACTGCCTCACTTTACAAATACTGAACTGCATTCGCTTGTTAGCATATTATGATGTGGCTCTTATCTCCAGAAAGCAGTGTCATAAAACCTCCACCGTCTGTGATCAGTGAACTTGATGCTTTTAATAGTTACACAAACAGATTGCACAAAGATTTTCTGTACTTAAAGGAAACAGAATATTTTCCTTTTGAGGGCAGTCTTGTGTGAACATAGAAGATGATCAGACAGAGTTAATGACCCGATAGAGGTTCGAGAATCACGGGGGAAAGTTGATTATCTGGATTTGCTTAAAGCTTCATCAACATGGTGAACTCATATGGTTGAAAACCAATTCTTTTGAACTATTTCACATTACTGTGAAATTATATTTGCAAGTAATTAGAACCAAAATGTGGTGCTTTAATGTGTACCACTAAAGCCTGTCCAAGTACCACAAACTGTTACTTACACAAGTTGCAGATAATCCTGTGTATTCCTAATGGACAGATAAGACTATTAAGAAAAGCTAATGGAGAATTTGCAAATGTTAGCATGTTAGACATTTGTTAAATTGGCAATGCTGAGCAAGTTAGCTTGTGTTTTTTGCTTTTTATTTGACATTTTAAGCAGATTAGGTTCTTGTCAACGTTGCAATGACATCAGCAAATGTACTTATTCATTTAACACCTAAGAAATTACAGATGGCAAAACGCAACAATCATGTCCAAAGTAGTCTGTCTTCTAACCTGTGCTCAGTGTTCTCATGGTTTAATCATGACTTCCAGTGACGTGTCTCCCACCGCCCTGTTCCCAGGTCTCTTTGTGTATTTTGGCTACGGGATCTGGCATAGCAAAGAGGGATTGAGGGAGCTGCAGCCCAAAGACATGGCTGCCCGCTATGTGGTGCTACCCAGCGGCAGCCTGGTGGAAACAGTGCAGTCCGTTCAGCCCGACGGTCAAGTGGTCACCTCAGCGCACCAAATCAGCTCTTCTGCTGCCCTGACAGCCACCGAGGCTGCAGGGAAGAGATAATGTGTGACCATTCTGAGTCATCATCACTACTGCCTGGTTTTTGTCTGTCTCCCACGCATCCTGTATTATTAGTGTACTTTCTGTATCTCTCTCTCCCTGTTCCGCTCAACAGTCTGTACTCATTACTCTGCTAAAGTATCTACAAGATAGGATGGGAGGCACTGTCTCTTTGTTGAGCACATGTATATATGTTATAAGAATCAGATGTGCACTAGAGATATTTATCACTTCCCTAGGAACATAACATAACTGGGAACATGCTTCTTTTTTTCTTTTTTTTTTCTTGCAGTCTTGCCAGCTTTGTGCCGATCCATGTTCATACTGTGTTTGCGTTGTTACTAAGGACTTTTAATTTTCACGTTTCAACTTTTAAGAGTGGAGCTGGGAATTTAGGCATATTTCAAAGGAACACAAACGTTCAGAAGAAATTTTTGATTTGTGCTTATAAACGGTAGCCCTATTTTGGAAGAGTACAGTTTCACATCTGATTTTCTTTCCAGCCTAGCGTACAAACCAGTTTATGTATAACTACGAGCAATGCTTATGAAATGAGGTACTGCATACCGTAGATGAACAGATAATGACGATTCATTGGTAGCTTTTTTTTCCATTTTTAATTTTTTTTTTCTTTTGTTATTTTGGCAAAGAACTGCATAATTTCACTTTTTTCCCTTCCAATTTCCATACATGCTGCATAAGTATGTTTAAATATTTATAATTTAAATAACGTGTGCCCTCTTAAAACTCCCGTAGGCATAAAGGAGTTTCTCATTATTTTTCTCCTACTCTATAAAATATAATGTATGCTTATTTTTCTATGAACACCATTCTGATTTTTAACTGTTTCAATATTACCTTTTTGTATCTTTACTCATCGCTACTCCTGCATTATATACTTTACTTACACTTGTGGCTTTATTAATCTCTATAAGATATTTACTTTTAAATTGCCTGGACTCGTCCGTTTCTTCCATAATTTTCTAAATCTCATCCCATGGCCCTCTCTTGTGTCCCTGATCCCCAGCATGTGATCAGCCTTTCTCCCATGCCTCT
The DNA here is from genome assembly GCF_001444195.1 of Xiphophorus couchianus. Taxonomy (NCBI): domain Eukaryota; kingdom Metazoa; phylum Chordata; class Actinopteri; order Cyprinodontiformes; family Poeciliidae; genus Xiphophorus; species Xiphophorus couchianus. The sequence goes on from NC_040239.1 coordinate 23,635,528, forward strand.
CCATATTGCAGCCTTTTCTTCTTGTTTTTATCTGATTGGCACAGCATTGTTTGCCAAAGCCCATAAATCTGAGATCATGTCTCCATATTCTATATACATGAGTGCATGGACAAGCAGAAAGTTATTCACAGGGATCCCTTACGCATAAATATTGGTAGGCAGGCATTATGCCCCCGTCCTGTCTCTCCGAGGCCTCCGTAATCTGTCAGATTTGCAGTAGTCCCTGTCGCCGGTCTGCCTCCTGACCCAGATAAGAAAAAGCCGTAGATGTGAGAACACTCCCATGACACGGAGACAACAGTCACTTTACTTTTGCTCTTGTGGTCATCAATTTGACATCACATCACATATGTAGAAGCACCAAAAAAGATGTCAGCTCTATTGTTATTGATTTCTCTTTGTTTTTGCATGTAACAATAGAAACCAATGGCCTTAAACATGTTACACATCTTATCTCCAAAGCTGATTTACCTGTTTATTTATTTGCCTGACGGATGAAGAACCGTATCTAATCATCGTCATTCATTCATTCAACTAAAGAATCCAAATATAGATTGTAGAAAGCCTTTTGGTGTAAGATTTGGAAGAATTTTATACAACTTTGCAAATATTTGTCCAGTAGTTTTGTTTCATAGCTAATGCTTTTGGTGTCAGGGTTAGTGACAATATATTTATACTGTGGTGCTTTTTTTAAGCTGAACATTATCACGACTCTTTCTCTCCTTTTGTGCCCTGATGCACAAATATCAGCGACTAGACTTTTCTTACACCTAAATGTCATTGTACTCTGCATAAGCACATGGAAATCACAGATTCCTGTCATAATGTTTGTGTAAAATGCAAAAAGGACAAAAAATAAATAAATGTTTTGAAGCAGCATTAAAAACCACTGGTGCATTATTAATAGATGAGAATGAGAATTTACCTCACATCGATTGATTACATAATTTACATAAGAGTTGCTATGTGTTCCCGGTTTGTTTCAAGTCATTCACAGGAAATAAGAGCAAGACTTCAGTGAACATATTTATTTAGATAATAATGAGGAGCAAGTAAGGAAACTTGTAGAGTTATTTATAACCATTGAACATTTTTTACCCCCGTCAATACTTCATAGAGCTAGCTTTTGTGTGCAAATAAAGCAGCAAGTCCTCAGAGGTACGTCTCAGTCAGTTTTACAGTATTTTTTCTTATTATTATTTTCTGATTTTTAGTACAGATTTAGCCCTTTAGATGCCCCATTTTATTTGCTTTCTGTTTAATTTATATTTTATTTATTTTCTGTAACTTCTGGGGGTTTTTGTTATTTACTTTTCATCCACCTACTTATTTAAATAATTGCTGGGTTTTTGTGTGTGATTTGTTTTACTTTTGGTTTTCGTTTAGTCATTTATTGGTTTGCGTTGATGGTATTCATTTGCCAACTTAGATTTGATTTGATTTTGTACATCTAGTTTCAAATCTAGCCACAGAATGTAAATTACATCTGGGTCAATCTAAGACAGGAAGATGTTTTGAAAGTTTGTAGCTTTGATGCTAACATCCCTAAGTTTCTCTCTAGGGATTGAGTTCAGGTTAATGCGGCTGAAAGCCAAAAATGCCAAATTTTTCTCCCACCTGACTAGAGGTTTTGTGGAAAACTGCAAAGTGGATTTATATGACTTTCTTTTAACATTCACTTTCTTCTTCTCACTCTTCAAGAGATTTGTGGAGTGCAATGATTGTATTTTTCCATAAGCAGATCCTCCAACCCGAGCTAGGAATCTCTGCAGCTCCTCCATGCTACCACATGCTGAAGTCATAGAACATCTTTGACCTGAAACGGTTAATTTTATGTCAGACTTAGTCCCAGCTCCATTCATAAGCCTCTAAATAGTTAAAAAGTTTTGATATCAGTACATTTTACTCACCAGATACATCAAGGTATAGTGTGAAAGTTCGAAGTTTAAAAATCCTCACTTTATCCAAGGAAAATGTAAAGGAAATATATTTTTACAACACCATCTGCTATGTGTGAAGTTGATATTTTCCCAGTAAGAAAGTAATCAGAGGTTATATGAAAGGAGACCAGACCGCAGGACACAAGCACTGAGGTATCGTGGAAACACATTGCCATGGAAACTAGCACTTGCTGCTCTTTACCGACAGCACACACAGTGACACAGACACCTGCGTCTTACGTCTTTGTGTGACACTCAAGGTTGAGTGAGCTGCTATGTACTCAGAACCACGTGATTCATCCGCTCTGCAGGCCGTTCTTTCAGACACATGCAGGTTTGTTTGAGAAACTGATCATATGACCTGAAAGCTGATACGTGGCATCCGTGACTGTCCCCGTTTAGTAGCATTAAAGCAATGTATTATGAATGGATTACCTGCTTCAAGACATTCACACTTTTGGGATTTGTTTGTTTTTTTTGTTTCTGTATCTTGAAAGGAGAAAACAGAATTGATTTATATTGGTGTCTGACATCTCAGAACTCAGCCACAAGCGATTTAACACTGCAAGCTCGAATCACCACTTGCATCTCCCTTTTTTTAAAATACCGCATATTGAATGGAAGGTTGCAAACGAGACCTTTTTTTTTTTTTACCCCTCCAGGGGTCTTTTGTGGGCTCTAGTGTCCCTTATATGACAGTAGGCTGACAGGAAAGAGAGGGGGGAAGACATGCGGCAAATATTGTCGGGTCCGGGAGTCGAACCCGCGACGGCCGCGTCGAGGACTGAAGGCCTCCAAATATGGGTCGAGCTAACCGCTACGCCACCACGGCACGCCCAACAGACGAGACCTATTTGACCATCTTCATGTAGTTGAGATGTCAGAAAAACAACACAAAGCATCAGTTAATAGGTCCTTTATTTTAATAAAAACTTCACAGCAATGCACCGCTCATGTCGATTATGTCATTTCTTCAGGTAACCTGTGAGAGAACATGTGCAGGGTCAGTGGAGAGCATTAAAACGGCATGTTTTAAATATCTTAAAGCACATTCAACAAGGGATGTCCCAATCCAATCTCAAATACAGCAATAGGGCTTAGCTACACCATTTTTAAAAGGATCATTATGGGAGGTTAGCAGACTGCCAGGACTGACAGTGATGTTAGGATTGTTACTTCTGCATTTTGAGCTTTTTTAAAAATGTAATCTGTTTGGGCTTCTACTAAAACAAAGAGCTTATTGAAACAAATTAGCCAACAATTATTGTATTCCAAATAGTTTTTTACCGAATCAGCATTGGTCACACTGAAACTGCGATTGATGATTTATTGGTGATATATTGTTCAGTCTTAGGTTTGACTTTTTTTGTACATTATAAATCAAACGAAGAACATTAAGTCACATGGGTTGTTTTTAATTCAGAGTGAAAGATTGATAAACTTTTTAAAAAAAATAAAACTACTCATAAACACCAAGAAACAGCCACACCATTAACAAAAGAAGATCCAGAGCTATCATTTTAAATTGAATATAATCCCATTGTCCTGAAATCAATCACTACATTCTTGAATCGAAAATATTGACATTTTGTAGACGAACCAAATGCTTCATTCTAATTGTGTCTCTGATCATTTGTAGAACAGTGGAATGCAATAACTTATTTGTTTATGGTCAGAAACTTGATTCCTCACTTGAAACCAAGTAAACTCTTATTCTCCCATCACTGCCAAAGCTAAATAATAAACTCCTTACAGTTTGATTTAAATGTGAATTCACATTCACATGTCAGTATTGCTAAGTAGGAGCCATGTTACAACCTTTAAGGTAGTGCTAAAAACAGACTAAAGCAAACATTTCCTCCTGGAGGCGAAGTATAATAAACAGAAACAGACATACTGTCGATTTTCAAGCGCAGCCCTGTGTTCCCCTTCTTCAGACACTCCTGCTCCTTGATTAGCTCAGAGATGTCTGTCAACACAGTGCTAGAAAACACAAAAACACATCCCCAAAAAATTCTTCATTACAGATGCATGTTTTCTACCTGCATGTGCCACTTACTGGTACTGCTTTAGCGTTCTCAACGTGGAATCCCACAGTTTAACTCTCTCCTCTGGGATGATGTTGCCTAGACTATTCCAATACGCTGCATCCTTGGAAGAATCCCGCGCGTGTGCAAGCCACAGTCTGGAAAGCTCCTGGGCTGAGCTCGACCTAAAAGAATACCATGAAGATGACAGCATTGGATGTAGGTGATGAGGCAAAACAGAGATTTCATCTAACAGTCATAAACAGATGAGGGCTTTCAAAGCGGTTTATGATTGTAGTGCATACAAGCTCATCAGGCGTGAACTTTTATACACATTTAACTACGTTCATCAAATCTTCAAAAAACAAAATGGTGAAGCTGGACTCTTCGATTCATCGCAATCTGGTCAAAATGACTCTACATAGATTGCATCCCTTAATCTTTAAGATGTGGATGCTTTTATGACCTCAAAGGTTGTTTGTTTTGATTCCTGTGGATACACGTCAGATATCCTTTAAATATGATCTCATTTGTAATGTTTGGGAATTCAGAATGCTTCCAAAAAAGTCATTTGTGATCAAGTCCAAACTAGAAATAGCGATTAATGCAAACTTATCTCTGTGTTCAGTAGGTTGGTTACATATTCGAAACTGAAAATACTACTTTAGCCGTTTTCTTTCCTTTTCTTTTTCCTTGTTGAGACTAAACAGTGCAACATGATAATAGATCCCATTTTTCCTAACTGGCTGCGCAATGCAACAATCCATCTCTGACGGACTGATGAGTGCTGGTAATATCTTGTCTCCCACAGTGCAGGATTGGCCGAGCCTGTTCGGTGGTTTAGATCAATGCTGAAAACTAATTTTTATTCCTCGCCTTTTAATTCCAGCTGTATCTGAGACAAGGTCTTTCATTACGTTTATTAGGTCTTTTAATGTCCTTGCATTAATTTTGTTTTGTGTTATTTCACCGATTCTAACCTCTAATGGCAAGATTTGTAGAACTGCTTGCAATTCAGTGCAGAATTGTAAAGAAATGAAGTCTGATTAGAATAACTATTTTTTAAAATGTGACTCATCAACTTTTTAAGAATGTCAGTCATTTGCTGCAGTTAATGATACATAACTTTTTCTTACAGACAGTTCCCTAATATTGAAAGAGTTACTCCTTCAGTTGGAACTTTGACACACTGAGACTGATTGATTTCTAATACTGTATGTTAAAACAGCTTAGCATAGCTCCACGTTGCTACAGCGTTCTTACCTGAAACTTTGTTGCTCAAGAAAGCTTTTCAGAGCACAAAGAACGTGGTTAGGGTGGATGAGGTCCAACGAAGTGCTTGTCACGCTGGCCCTATGTGACTCCTGGGAGAATTAACAGATAGTTTTCAGCAAGACCGATGCTGCAGAAAACCCACAGAGCTCTTCATCTGTCACTCACCCCAGTCAGCTCATTCTGCTGATCCTTGTACCTCACCAGGAAATCGGTCAACTTAGGCAAATCCTTTTCGTCAATACCCAGAGTCTAGAATGGAAGACGGCATGTTTTCTTGTTCACGTTTCGTGCCAGGCTGAAATATTGGTGCTGAAAGTGATTTGAAGCAGCTGAATGTGTGCTTACGTAAAGGATGGATCCCAGCTTTACTCCAGTCTGTTCCTCGGTCACCAGAGGAGCCAGCAGCTTCAGGATCTTGGCTTCCATCAAGAAGTCCTGCTCGGGAAAAACAGGAAAATTTACGGCTCAGCGTGTCTGTGCTTTGACATTTTTTTTGCCATCATAAAAAACGAATTAGTAACCAACCATTTCATTACACAGCAGCTCCCTCAATTCGTCCTGCATATCCTCGTTCAGCTTCTCGTCCTCCCATTCGGGGCCACTGTCGGTGAACACTAATTCCTCTTCCGTGCTCCCTGTCGTATCCAGATTCTCGACGTGAGATTCAGCCGGACTCTCCACCAGTTGAAGCTCTGTCTGGACTATCTCTGTTCTTGTCTTCCAGGGCCGGAAGGGACTGGAGAGCAGCAGGAGGTTCAAATCCGTCTGGCTCTCGGGTGAACCGTAGAGCTGCTGGGAGATCACTGAGTCTATGGCCAAAGCCCTCTGTGCTAAGTGCTTTACCTCTTCTTCAATCATCAGCCACACCTCCTCAAAACGTCTTGCATCGGCAGCAGCAAAATGCCTGCACATAGAAACAAACGCAGTCACAAAAACCAACAAAAAACAGGTCTCCAGAGGCAGAGCATCACTCGTTTGAAGCGGCAAATCGGACTCACCTGACTTGGTTCTTAATGCGTTCATGCTTCTCAATGTGCTGTGTGAAATCTGTCAAAGCAATACTCTGCTTTGCAAATTTTTTCTGGTGGTCGATGTAGATATTCTTCAGCTTTTCTATCTCTCTCGCCTCCCTGGAAACACAAACCAGTCGATGTATAGCAGCATGTGCAACGTAGGTTTCTGCATGGAAGAGGAGCCGTGCTACCTGTTGATCCTGCCTTTGATATTTTTCAATGTGGTCAAAAGTACTTCTTGCTTTTCCGTGTACAAGTGTTTTTTCATCTTCAGGGGTAAGTTGCTGTTTGTGTTTTTTTTCTGCTGTCTCTCTTGGGCCTGCAAAGCAAAGAAGAGGGCCGCGTAAGCCGCAAGTCAAGTCGTAAAAACCTTTTCACCACTGACAGGTAAGCAAGGTAACCATGACAATTTCACTGTGGTCCTTTTCACACGCTTTTTTATGGCTCTCATGAAGGCTAAAGGAAAGTCCTCTTCCATGACGTACTATGAAATAACTCTCTGGTACTGTGAGATCCAGGATCATGCCACCAGCTCATTGTAATTCTGAGGTGAGGTAACAACGAAATGAAAGCGTTTCTTGTTGGCTTAACTATGGTCGTTTCTCTAGTTTCAGAACTCGCTGGACCTCACAGGCCATTCTTGCACCTTTACGTTCATTCCTTTTTCCTGCTTCAAACTTTACTTTCAGAGTAAAGTCAGGTAAAAGCAATTCACGTGATTTGTGTAACCTTCTGATTTGAATTTCATAGACCCTCAATAAAGCCAGACTTTATTGAGGTTTTAAAGATAATACTCATCTTAAAGAGTATTAATCATTGTCCACTCAGTTTGTTTTAATTTTTATGCCGTTTTTCACCTTAAGTCTGCTTAAATTAAATTATTTCCTGACACTACTAGAGACCAGCTCCTACGGCCATTCAGTTTCAAGGGAAATGTCAATATTGTGATTCCTTCAGCACGTATGTATTGATAATTGACAAATCTCATTATTGCTCCTCTACTGTATTTCAGTTCAATTAAAATTCAAAAATATTTCATCCCAAAGGGAAAATAAAGGTTGTAACTCATATCATCCAAGAATCTTCAGAGAGTTGTTGTGGATATAGTGATGCTGTGAGCAGGTGGGATCTCCTGTAGCAGTCAATACAAGTAATAGGCCAAACAGCCAACGTCTCAACCCAAACAAATTATGAACAAAAGTCAACAAAAGGAACAAATCAGAACTAACATAACAGAGCTACTCCAACATGTCGCCACCACAAGTAGGGAAGTTCTGGAATGAGTGGAAAATATTGCAAATGATGTAATAAGATGGCTCCATGATTATGGAAGTAAATGTATACCTTCAGATTGATTTTTGGTAGATTTTGGAACGATAACAACTGCAACAAGCAAGACCCCTTTACACTCTTCTAACTTCCTACATACCAGAATTCTTGAGCATCTCTCATAATCCAAGGCATTGAAGACGTAATTGCTCTCTTGACCGATCTCGTGAACTTCTCTCTTGTATTCCTCCAGTTTCTTTTTTCTCTCATTTAGCCTCTCGAGCTGCAATCAGAGTCATTCAGTGGTTCATTTAATGAAGGAAAATGAAAACGTTGGACTTTCGTGTCAAAGTGCAGTCATCCTGACCTCTTCATCCCAAAGTCTCTTCAGTTCTCGATCCAGTTCTTCCTTGTCTTTTGTAAGCAGGATGCTTATTTCCTGCCGATGGCGACTCTGCACAAACAAACACCCCGGCGGTCATTAGTGAAATTTACATTCTGGGGAGTTCACACAGACATTCGTCATGGGAATGAATAATTTTTTTTCTATGATTTTAAAAAACAAAACCTCTGTGCACAAGTTTTGAATTTATTTTGAATTTTAATTTTAAACACATAGATGGTTTAACACAGAAATACACTCCTTCTCTTTATTATTGTCCTTAGACAAAATGCACCTCAATAATGCTCTCTTTTCCAGCCACTAACAAGGTTTTGGAATAATTCTGGTGGCATTTGACCAGTCATACTGCCAAAAATGTCTAAATTAGTTTAAACTGCTTCCATGACATACATCCTGATTCAAAGCTAAGTCAAAACATTTCATACGGGCATTAATAAGGGCATTACGAAGGACCTTCCACAAGTTTGACAGTTAACATTAAGCTTTAGGAATGACCTTCTCAAAGTTAACTTTTGCTTAGAAGCAGCTCTATGATATGTAGATAAAGAGTAGTGAAATACCCAGCTGAAATGATCCCAGAAATTTGCTAATAGCTAAAAAAAAACAACAACAAAAAAAAAAACAAGCCATCAGTGATATTACATTCATGCTCAAACAAGAGCGTATGTAAACATTTTGGTGGAATTGTAGAAAAAAATCTCGGAACAAATATAAAATAAACATAAATAGTTATTTTGTTTCTTGGTTAGCTCAATCCATTAGATGCCCGTGGCAGATTCAGGAGCTTTCACCAAACCATTAGAAGCTGCTTCTCTTGTCAGAACTGGGTCCCACCTCAATTTGGGCAAGTTCCTCTCGGTAGACTTTGGTCATAAGCTTAATTTGGTCCTCCATCCGTGCAATCATCACATTAATCTCCTCTGTATTCTTCCTCAAGGTGCTCGCATAGTTATCATCTTGGAACTTGAGCGCCTGTTCACCACAAAATGATCGAGCTCATGAATTTGGGAAAAAAAAAAAAAAAAAAACATAAGAGAAAGCAGCAGATAACTGAATGGAGTTACCTGCAGAAGATCATTTATGATGGCTTTCTTATCATGTATAATAGCGGAATATAGCTCCTGCTGTTTCTTTAACGCTTTCTGCAGGTCTTCAGAGATCGCCTTCGGATTAGTAAAGGTCTCAGATTTTCCTTTCAGTATTTCATCAGATTTTTCCTGGCTTGAGTTTGAATCATTTTCCAGCACTGCCAATCTGATTGACAAAAAAAAAAAAAAAACACAATAATGGTTTGTGTGGTGATTTAACCTTGAGATACTAACTTAACCTACCTGCTGAATAAATGTAAAATAGTTACCTCTTTGCTTGAGCTTTGGCCCGCAGTCTCCTCTGCAGCACCATTTTGGCATCACATGCAATTTGGGTGTTTGTCACTAACGTACTCAGATCTTTCTGCAGAAGTTTTATCCTCTAAAAATAACAATGTTAGTTTTACTGTAAGGGATGAAATGTTGCCTCTCAAAAATTCAACTAAAACAAACCGAAAGATAATAAAGCAGAAAAAGTTTAGACAACAAACAGAAATAATAGTGTGTTTCTTTACAGCTACTGCTGATTATTTGTATGAAATCAACACAGTGAAAGAACTGGCGAAAAGAAACATGCAAGTCAAATATCTGACAGCAGCAATAATGTCACTGTAGGATACTTTTCAGATGTACTAATTAACATTAAAAATTTCTTCTTCGGAGACTTATAATAGACAGTGATGGCATACTTACTTTGAAAAAGTAACTGGATTACTGATTACTCCTTGAAAAAGTAACTTAGTTAGATTACTGACTACTTGATTTGGAAAGTAACTAAGTTACATTAAAAGTAACTTTTTTAGTTACTTTCAGCAGCTGCTAACAACACCGCTCCGCCTCCTGTGAAAATTACATTGATCTTTGCCAATACTTCATTTCAAGTTATTTTATAATAGTAACATCAACAATATATCTCCACTTACAAGGTTGAACTGAAGGGGCCATTTTTTAATGGGTACAACAGTAAAAAAAAAAAAACTTTAGTAATTTGTGCGTTAGGGTAATAGATTCTGTTGCCAAATAGTGAGACACTGTTGCCAAGTAGCGAGATTCTGTTGCCTAGTAGTGAGATACTGTTGCAGAATAAAACATTATGTGACCATAACTCCAAGCAGTATAAGGTTGTTTTTAAAAATCATACAGAAAACAAATGGTTTAAAAGTGCAGACCTGTCCACTTTCTCTCTCCTGGTCCTCTCTTGGTTTACTTTCCTCTTTACCCTCCATCTTGAAGATTTTCCTGTAAGAAAATATTTTTCGAAAAATGACCTCGTTCGACAGAACATTAACAGTTTCGGGATCAAAGCAAACAACTTCCGTTTTACGTACTCAGTTTACCTGCTCGCTGCTTTACTGCCGAACTGCACAGGGAACTGTCGTACCTTTTTAGGGTTTGAAATAATTTCGTCCTTACTCACAACACGTCGAGTGAAATCTACTGAAAAGATGTAAGCAGTTGTAGTAGAAACGAACAGCTCGTTTGTTTGCAAACTGTTTCTATGGCGACAGAGCTACCAAACTGCGTCAAGTGCTGCATTTAAAGACCCTCGTAAATGTGCAAGAATATTAATATCACAAGCACCATCTGTTTGCTGCAGCGAGGTGTACTTGGGTCCTGCTGCTTTTGTGTGACCTCGGACACCTGAATTAGTTTGTGGAAATGATTTCACAGACTTGTTCACTATCTTCTACCTGTTTTCCAAACCTGTTCGGACTTCAGCGGCATTTTCTTTATGTTTTGAGACGTGGGAAATGGGAATTCCTTCTTCAGCAATTCAAAAGTACCATTGTTTATTTTTTACTTATTTATTTTATCATTTACAGTCAGGGTATGTCTGTTCCCCCTTAAATCACCAAGACACGTTACTATTGAAAACGTGAAAAATAAAAACTGTCGTGTTATAATTCTGAGTTTTCAAGTAATATTTTTCACTGCAAAAAAAAAAAAAAAAAGAGGTCGACATAAAGATTCATAATTATTAGTTTGACAAATGCACTTTTGAGATGTAAAGTACTACTTGACTTTCAAAATCATAATATTCATTTCAAAACAAGTATTGGTTGTTCTGTTGCAAAATCTGGTGTTATATATTCTTTTGGACTTTACTTTATAGATGCAGCTCAACATTAAAACTCTAATAATGTTAATATTATAAAATATTACAACTTATTGGTTTTTTTTAAATATAACTTTAAAAAAATATTTTTACATGTAAAGAAATGTAGAAATCAATTTCTATTTTCTATTGTTGTGTTGAACTATCACACACAATCTAAACAAAATACATTGCAGCTTTTAACATGACAAAGAGTGAAATTCAAGGGATATCAATACTTTTTCAAAGGTTCTGCATCCTAGTCATTCTTTTTCTATGCATAATAATGAATTATGACCATCTTGGAACACATTTACAACATATACACTTGCTGACGTGCATTTGTTGGACTTCAGTTGTCCAACAAATGAACATTAGTTGGACATTTATCAAAAGCATTTTTTTAAATTTTATTTTAGTATTTTTGTTGATTTCATTTCTTGGACTTGACAAGCTCAGGCTTACAGCTGGTTCACTTTGTTCCTGGCTTCATGTGGGTTGAGACGGAGCTTCCTGTTTAGACAAAACAGTTTTCCATCATCCAAAGATCACATGAGAGCTGCTGTACAATACAGACCAAAAGTTTGGACACACTTTCTCATTGAATTCAATGAGAAAGTGTGTCCAAACTTTTGGTCTGTACTGTAAATGTGCAACAGTAGAGAAATCCATTCCAACTTTTAATCCAACACCGTATCTTATATCATCATATCTCACATTTCCATATTCTTACTTTGGTGATATTCAACATTCCTCTTTGTCGTAGTTTCTCGAGGCTTTTGTGTAGAGTAAAATTTTCCTGTTCCAGAATTTTGATGCGAATGTTATTTGATTGCTGTTGTTGCTCCATATCCAAAATCAGGTTTCCTGTGCCTTGTTAATAAAAAAAAACTAAGTCATCATATAGTTCAACATTGCAATTCGCCACTGCAGAAATGACAAGAATTACAGTATATATTAAATGTTAAATTCAAGTCCAGAAATACGGCACCACAGTGATATTTGTGTCATGAACCTGGGCATGGGGATAGTAAACACCTACGTTTATTGACCAACCCAGAAAATATTCAGAAAAGTAGAAATTATTTCAGTTTTTTCAGTGGCATAAACTCACACTAAAAACCCCCCCCAGCTGTTTTCAACATGTTCTCCACTCTTCCGTTTGAAGAGTAGCTATGACAAATAGGTCTCTGCGTCACATAGTATTTTTACCCTACAAAAACAGAAAGTTATGGAATACAGTTCCAAGACACTGATCATCTTGAAAAACGTCCAATATACATAAAAAATTACAGTCCATCTGGTCACATGGGAGGAAAAAAATAATAATTGTGGCCACAAGTTATATATTTTTTCATTCATCTGTCCCGCCATAGTCTTCCAGGTCGTTCTTTCGGAAGCTACATGATGAAATGTACAGCTTCCCCAAGGTCAGCGTATTGTTTGTGTTGAAGCCCCAGTTTTTTAAGCAGCCGAATTAAGTGTCTTGCTAGGAATTACTCCATGTCTAACAGCAGGTGTCTGAAGAATATGATTAGAGTTGATTCCCAGATTGAAATAAAACAAAAAGAGATTATTATCATTAATAATGCTAATAAATAATGTTATTATTAAGTCATGGCCACAAAGTAAACTAGTCGTTCCCACAAGTTAAACAAATCATGGCAGTGAGTTATTAAGTTGTGGCCATGACTTTCTTTTCTGCCCTGTTATATATCCATTTCTTACACCACTCATTTTGATATAAACAATTAATTCTTAATTGTTTAATTAAATGCAGTCAAATTACATGTCGGATTTCTGTAGAAGATTTGGTTTGAGGTATGTTACTTCAATAAAAGAGGCCTTTTGTACCACAAAATATATTGTGTGGAGGACTTTAAATGCAGGTGGGAATTTCCTACTTTGCGGTTGAATGTGAGCCCAGTTGTTGAGCTCTGGAAAAGCCACCAAGAGTCTCTCTCTCTCCCTCAATGCTTGCACGTGCTCCATCAGTTCGGCTACATGCTTTTCTAGCTCTTCTACACGTGTCTGTAGAGTTTGCTTCTCTTTTTGGAGCTCTCTACAGATGTCCTAGTGGGAGAAAGCAACTATGTAAGCATTTAGCATAAGTCTCTGAATTACAGAAATGGAAAGGCTTTTATCTACCTGCTGCTGAGAGAGTTCAGCCTGCTGCTGCTCCTTCAAATCAATTATCGTTTTCAGCTGATTGTCTAAGTTGGTCTGTACCTCTTCTTTTTCTTCCAACTGCCTCTGTAGTTCTTCACGCTCTTCGTCAAGAGCATCGACTCTCTTTAATAAGGACTTCTGCTTGGCCTGCATTGACTAGATTAACAGCCACACAGCATTTAGCCCACAGGTACTTAAATCTGTTGATTTGCGTAATAAACAGCTGTGTTTTATCTGCAAAGCTGACCTCCTGTTGACGGAAAGCGCTCTGATACTTGGCCTTCTCCTTGTCAAGACGAAGTCGCGTGTCACTAAGCTGAGTCTCGAGCTTCTGGATCATTTGCTGCAGTTCACAGCAGGTCTCCTCCTCTCTTTGTAGTGTTTCCACTTTCTGTTGAAGTCCCTCTTTTTCACCCACTATTAGGAAATGGATGATAAATGGTTCATTATGCAGCAATGTTTTTTTTTTTAAAAAAAAGAGGCTGGATGAAGAGAAATTTAGCATTTTTTCACTTTTTTTTTTACCGAGTGTTTCCAACGTTTCTTGCTGGAGTTTTACTTTCTCCTTGAGTCTTGTGTTGCTCTCCTCCAATGACAAAATTTCTATCAGAAATACATCAAAGAAAAATGTTTATATAGTCACATTTTTTCACATTAAAACCACAATTGTCAAAATATATTTTCCCAGATTTCAGAAACCAAACACAAGTGGTTATAAATGTGGAGTAGAAATGACACACAGATTTCTGGTTCTCAGCTGAATTTAGGTCAGGACTTTGACTGGTCATTCTAACCACTGAATATGCTTATCCACTGTAGCTCTGACTGTACTTTTGTTATCCTGCTATAAAGTAAACCTTCTCCCCAGTCACAACTCTTTTTCTGCCTCCATCTAGTTCTCTGTAAACTTCCCTCTGTAATTAGCTCCGCCCATCTTTCCATCCCCTCTGGAATTATGAGTTTAAGTTGTTACTTTCAACAGTGGCTTACTTTTTGCCAGTCTTTCAATGGGGTTAGATTTCACACAGCAGCTGATTTCACACTGAGATCAAATTACAGGCAAGTTGTCTCATTTTAATTATCATGTGATGGGCCTGTGATGGACCTGCAGCCTGTCCAGTGTGTGGCCTGCTTCTTGTCCATCAACTGTTGGTGATAGGCCTCCTGCAAGCCCTAACAGGGCATAGATAACAACTGGATGAATAAGATCAGGGCTGAATGTGTGAAACAAAATTTTCTGACTTTTATTTGTCAAAAATTTAGGAAAGCATGTATCATTTTTCTCCACTTCAAAATGTGTCGCACTTTGTTGGTTTATTACACAAAAATCTCAGTGAAAAACATTTAAGTTTGTGTTTGTAACATGATTAATGTAAAAAAAGAAAAGGGATTAAATGGATTTAAATGAAGTCACTGTATAAATAATACTTTTACTACCTCTTTTAGATTGCTTTTGTTCTTCTTGTAGCCTTTGCTGTCTTTCTCGTGCGGTCCTCTCTGCTTTCTGTAGGGAAGACTCCAGCTGGACCATGCAGACCTGGTGTTTTTCCACCTCCTGCTGGAACTCCTTCTTCGCGCTTACCAGCTGAGAACTGAACCCGTTTCGATCTGTTTCCGCTTTTGCGAGGGCTTCTCGAAGAGGCCGGATGGTACTCTGCACATCCTGAAGGTGCTTTGCGAGGCAACGCATGTCCCTGAGTTGCTCTTGGGCCCACTGGGTGACATCACCCGCCGTCATCTGTCCCGGACCCACCGTGTCTTTCATGGCGCCTGAGAGACGCTTAAGAGACGAGGGTAGACCCTCACTCTGGAAAAGGTCTATCAAAGCATCTCCTGTGTTTCTCAGAAGGGACTGGACTCTATGACACGCTTCACAGGGAATGAGGGATGACGTTGTCGTCTGACAGGCAGTATTGTGGTGTTTGGCTTTAGAATAGAATGGAGCATTGTGAGTTGGACCTGAATGTTCGCTTTTCTGGGGTGAGGTTGGTGAAAAGGAAGCAGATGAACAATTTCTGCATAAGTGAGTGCTTGAGCTAGTTGGGGAAGACACATATGACTCTGTCTTTGAGTAATCTAATGTCTTTGTTTTTGTCTGTTTTATGTCTTTGGAGTTCTCCTACAAAACAAAATAAACAAACAAAAAAAATTGAAATGTACTGAAATATTTACATTGCGTCCAATCTGTAACAAAGTCAAGCTTACCTTTCTGTTCACACACTGAAGCAAAGTACCCCAGTAGTTCCTAACCACAAGGCCCACTGAAAGGCATCCTTTTTGATGGATTTGGTCTCTTCCCTGTCTTCCCCTCTGCAGCTCAGTATAAACACTGACGCTTTGCAGTAGGAAGAGGAGTCTAGTCAAAGCAGAGGAGAAAGCAGCATGTTAAGAGAAGGCCTTGCACAATCATCTTGTTACACATCTATGTAAATGCCTTCCATATGTATTCATATTCCTAGAATTTTCTTGCATTCGTTTCTTCACAACCACAAATTTTAACATATTTTATTGGCATTGTGTGTCGTAGACCAACAAAAATGAGTACAAAATTGTGAAATAGAAGAAAAATGAGACAAAGTTTATTTCACAGACAAAACTAACAGGTGAGAAAAATCTATTAGTATTCAGTCTCTTCTGCAAAAGAATTAGCAAAAGATTATTTTTGGATTGCAGCCGTAATCCAGCAAAAGGTGCTTCTGCAAACATTTAAAACCCTGTACCACATAAAACCCAAATAAAATAAGCTTATGCTTGAGGCTGAAACTTAAAATTTGTCCATAAAATTTGGACAAATGAGTCCATAAAATATTCTTAGAATAAGAATATTTTTACAGCTTAGTGTAATACCTGTCAACCACTAGCTCCAGTAAAACAACATGCGAGTGCTGATTGTATGCGTCCTCTCCATCGACGAAGTCATACTCCTCTAGCAGGTCCACCAAATCCAGATCGCTCGCCAATTTGTTGGGAAACTTCCAGGAGGTGTAACTGATCGGTCCGGTTCTAGAAACCACGTCCATAATCGCACCCTGAATATCCACCAGGTCTTTCCGGAGGCTCTTCATGCAGTCATTGTGGCCCAACAGCTCACTCATGTCTCACAATTAGCTTTTATATTCCCAGTTAAACACAGAAATAACCCATCTGACTTGTTTACGTCGCGTTTCCCCGACAACGACAAGAATGCCACTTCAAGGTCCATAATGCACTGCGGCGTGTTTCCGGATGTAATAACCCTCCATTAGGCCAACGAAGTTGAACCGTAGTAAGTATTACGAGTTTGGCAATTTACCTGTAATTAATTACACCAAAAAAATACTTTTACAATTAAATTGGGTTCGGGGTGTGTTTACGTGTCTTTGTGGTTGTCTGGTCTTTTGGTAGCTTTCCGTTTGGAGCAGTGGAGACGCAGCCATGCCGCCTGGGCCCGTTCAGATAGTTCAGCCGGAGACCAACAACAAGGTAACGCCGTAGCTTAGCTAATGTTAATGGTTGGACCACTGACTCGACGGAAAGACTGTGTGGACTTCTGTCCACGTTCTTGCTGTACAACATATTGTTATTTGTCTGAGTGTGTGTGTTTTGGGTTTTAAAACAGGCCAGTGGCTTTGTTGAACATGAATGAATGAGCGGTTTAGCTCGTTAGCATGGAGGCTCTCCGTAGTTCGTTTACAGCGGGGTCTTTATTTGTTAGTAGCCTGACAAGAAGTGCAGAGAGAGAAGGGGAGGACATGCAGTAAATGTTCCGGGCCTGGAATCGAACCTGAGACGGCCTTTGTTAAGGTTCCACCCGCTCTACGTCTGACCTACGCGCATAACTTAAATCGTAAATGCCTTGACTGCTACACAGCCTTTAAATTTGTGGACTTTGAATGGAGCATTTTTCTTCTCTGAATTATTAGAATAGCTTTCTAAATAAAATTTGCTCAAAAAAATAAAGTTTCTTATTGATTTTTGCTTAATTGCACATTTCTTCTCAAGATCAAGGGTTGAGCTAGGACATTTTTCTGTAAGACAATTGATAATAGTGCCAAAATAAGTTGTTATTAAGTAATAAGTTGTTTCCTGTCGAAATTTGTTTTAAATCGTATTATTCACCTGATAAAACAGCGATTGCTCCAAAAATAAGTAAGCTTAAGATGCTTCAGGAAAATGAGACAATATGACTAAATTAAGAAGAAAAACTCAAGTTACACTGTTAGACAATTTAACTAGCATTAAAAAAAAGTGCTTTCATGACAAAAATGGTTGGAAGATTATATGACGTATTTGTTCAATTGAGCCTGAATTTGTCGGTAAATGTGAAACAGAAATTAAGTACCAGCAATCCTATTTATCAGTCAGATGTAGAATTATTGTAAATATTTACATGTTGAAATTAGATTTTTGGTCGAGTTTATTTTCTATTCAGCATTTCCATTGAATTAAATAGAAAAATAAATCACTTTGTAGTGAATTAAATTTTTTTTATATAAAGTACGTCTGTGTTCTAGAGTTGTAAACTTTGAACTGTTAAACATTTGTGAATCCCATCAGCAGAATGATGGACCTGCAGAAGAGACTCCAGCCACTAAGCCCATCGTTGGCATCATATACCCTCCTCCAGAAGTCCGAAACATTGTCGACAAGACGGCCAGTTTTGTTGCCAGGTTAGTTATTCTGAATGTGGCATTGGTACACGGTACACCTACAATCTTAAATGGGTTTCCTTTTACAATCCAACTTTTTTTCTTGCGATTTCACAGGAATGGACCAGAGTTTGAAGCAAGAATCCGTCAGAATGAGATCAACAACCCCAAATTTAATTTCCTCAACCCCAACGATCCCTACCATTCTTACTACCGCCACAAGGTCAATGAATTTAAGGAGGGCAAGGCACAAGAACCATCTGCGGCAGTGCCTAAGGTCATGCAGCAGCAAGCCATGCAGCAGTCTCAGCAGCTTCCTCAAAAGGTATCCCACTCCCCCTACTCTGTATCCCCGCTTTTGGGGCTTCTACTTGAGAAAATTGTTTTTTAATGGTTTTCAATGCTGCGTTTATTTCTAGGTGCAGGTGATTCAGGAGACCGTGGTCCCCAAAGAGCCACCCCCCGACTTTGAGTTCATTGCGGACCCTCCATCGATCTCTGCGTTTGATCTGGATGTTGTGAAGCTCACTGCCCAGTTTGTGGCTCGCAATGGCCGACAGTTTCTCACCCAGCTGATGCAGAAGGAGCAGAGGAACTACCAGTTTGACTTTCTGCGACCACAGCACAGCCTCTTCAACTATTTCACCAAACTGGTGGAGCAGTACACGAAGGTGAACTACAAGGTTCAGCCTGAATCTGATTCAGTGGTCTGTGCTACTGTATTGATGTTAACTACACTTTAATCTGTCAATTTTTTTAGATCTTGATCCCTCCCAAAGGCCTGCTAATCAAACTTAAAAAAGAAGCCGAGAACCCAAAGGAAGTTATGGACCAGGTAATTTCTTATAAGTGGCAAACTGAAAGCTAATCATTGCAGATTTCTCCTGCTAATTGATTGTTTTCGGATCCAAAAATCAGGTGAGGTACCGTGTCGAATGGGCAAAATACCAGGAGCGTGAGAGAAAGAAGGAGGAAGAGGAGAGGGAGAAGGAACGGGTCGCTTACGCCCAAATAGACTGGCATGATTTTGTGGTGGTGGAGACGGTGGATTTCCAGCCCATTGAACAAGGTAGTATATCAGCAATTA
Source organism: Xiphophorus couchianus (assembly GCF_001444195.1). Lineage (NCBI taxonomy): Eukaryota > Metazoa > Chordata > Actinopteri > Cyprinodontiformes > Poeciliidae > Xiphophorus > Xiphophorus couchianus. The sequence goes on from NC_040239.1 coordinate 23,654,522, forward strand.
GTTTATGCATGCAAGCTGGGAATTTAGTTGTTTTGACTTTATTTGCTTTTGTTTTTCTTCCCTCAAGGTCACTTCCCTCCACCCACGACACCAGAGGAGCTTGGCGCTCGCATCCTTATCCAGGAGCGCTACGAGAAATACGGAGAAAGCGAGGAGGTGGAGATGGAGGTGGAGAGTGAGGATGAAGAGGATGAACGAGAAAAGCGGGCTGACGGCCAGCCTTCTCAGCCTGATCAAGACACACAAGTCCAGGACATGGATGAGGTGAGAACTTAGCAGAGGAGTCAGGCAGAATCTAAACAAGCCCATTTGTACCAATTTTAGATAGAATAAAGAATGATTGCTTTGTAAATTTTTGTAGAAATCTACAAAGCACGTTGCCAGTGCATGACTTGAAAATAGTACTTTTAAAAGATCTGCTTTAACAGAATTTCCCATGCATTTCTTCAGGGATCTGATGACGAAGATGAAGGTATGAAGGCTCCATTGCCACCAGACAACCCGATGCCACCCCCCCTGCCTCCAGCTCCAGAACAGGTTATTATTCGCAAGGACTACGACCCCAAAGGTAACTTTTAATTCACTCATTTATATCTTAGTTTACTTTAATCCAAATAATCGTTTCAGCCCTAATGTAAAACTTTTATTTAAACTGTGAGGTGAGCTCTTAAATGCAGTTGATTTTTGTGGTGATTTCAAGAGTGAGAGGCATAATAACAGTTTTCTTTTCTTGAGTGAACAAAGGGAACTCATGGTGGGAAGAGCATATAGGCAATGTGAAATGCATTAATATAAATTTAATCTCTTTAATCAAGGAAGACACAACAGAATCAGAGGCAAGTCTTTTATTTCATTAGCCTCAAGTACAGATAGCTGATATTGACAAAAGTTTAACACAATACTATGTTGTATTTATTGTTGTAACATAAAAAAAGTGATGATAAAAACTCAGTACAATTATTTTGGTAGTAGTTATCCAGATTGAAATGTCTGTAGGAGGACTGAAAACTGATCAAACTCGTATTATTTTGCCCTTACAGCTTCCAAGCCGCAGCCCTCGGTTGCAGCTCCAGATGAATACCTTATTTCACCGATCACCGGTGAGAAAGTCCCCGCCAGCAAGATGCAGGAGCACATGCGCATCGGCCTGCTGGATCCGCGCTGGCTTGAACAGAGAGACCGAAGCATTAGAGACAGGCAGACGGAGGATGAAGTCTATGCTCCCGGTTTGGATATTGAGAGCAGCTTGAAGCAGCTCGCTGAGAGGCGTACTGATATCTTTGGTGTGGAAGAGACGGCCATCGGAAAGAAGATCGGCGAGGAGGAAATTCAGAAGCCAGAAGAAAAGGTAGGGGATAGCTGTTGGTTCAAAAATCTCAAAACATGAAATCAGGACAGTTTATTTTTTCCTTAAGTATGAACATTTGTTTTCATATTTTTCTGCATTTTTGTTCTGCAGGTCACCTGGGATGGCCACTCGGGGAGCATGGCTCGTACGCAGCAGGCAGCGCAGGCCAACATCACTCTGCAGGAGCAGATCGAGGCCATTCACAAGGCCAAAGGACTGGTGGGAGAGGATGAAACGAAGGAAAAAATTGGCCCCAGCAAGCCGAGTGAAATTCATCAGCCTCCTCCCATCCCCTCATCGGCACCAAGTCTGCCTAAACCCAGTCCTCCTGTCACAGCCGTGCCACGCCCATCTATCTCAGTAAGTTGTTATTCAAAATGGCTTAATGAAGATCAGAGAAGGAAGCAGACAGATCACAGATTAAGTTCTGGAGAATTTAAAAATGGAGTTAGGTTGTTAAAATTTTGAAGTACTTCTAGCGTGCTGATCATATGAACTGTTAATCAGAGTATGATATGGTGCTGGGATGCTTTCCACCACAGGAACAGTAGTTTTTCTCCAAAAGTGATAATCAAAAATTCACAATAAAAAAATTGGTTTTGTTAAATAAATAGTTCTACACCAAAAACTAAGGGGTATGGTCTTTAGTTTACTGGAGTCACTTTTTTTAGAAGCAGTGCAAAATATTTAAATCTCACTTTAAAAAAAAAAACATCGTTAAGAGTTATTCATTTCAGAATCTTAGCTCTCTACCAGCAGTAACTGGGAAGCTTCATTTAGATTATGAAAACATTGATAAAGCAAAATAAAGGGACCATCCTGGAAGAAAATCTTCTTATTCTACTGATATTGATATTTGTAGTAATGTAGGAAAAGTTTAAAGTGATACAAACTCCCTAATTTGCCTTTCAACAGGTGGCTCCTCCAGTCCGTACCACTCTGTTGTCTGCCGTACCTGTGATTCCACGGCCCCCGGTGACCCCCGTGGTGCGTTTGGCGCCAGGTCAAGTCATTACACAGATGCCGCCCATGATTCCTGCTCCTCGTGTCAACGTGGTTCCCATGCCACCAGCGCCCCACCTCATGGCCCCAAGGCCACCCCCTATGGTTGTTCCAACTGGTAAGATCAAGGTTTCCCAGAATTGTCTTGGAAAGTCTTCATCATTCACTTCTTTTTTTATTATAGCTAAATCAAACCGTCTCTTCTTCCAGCGTTTGTCCCCGCTCCCCCCATGCCTCAACCACCCAGCGCTGCCCCAGCGCCGCCCATCCACCCACCCCCTCCTCGTGAGGACGAACCTATGAGCAAGAAGATGAAGACGGAGGACAACCTCATCCCAGAGGAAGAGTTCCTTCGTCGAAACAAGGTCTGTTAGTAACGGCGTGTAGAACTACACTGAATTATGTGCAGCTCAGATTATTTATCCAAACGAAGGTTTTAAGATACCCTGCAGTGTACAGAAGAACAACATACACACCTTGATTTAAAAAATAAAATAAAATTTGTGGAAATCCTATTTCTGGCTGCATTTTATAGAATTTTGGCCATAATGGATGGAGATTTACTTAGTCACAGTGGATGTGTTCACATTGCACATTACTTTTGTAACATGGAGCGTGTACAAACAAATCCAAATTTTCTTTGTTTTGTCACATTTCTTGCTGCATTTAGGGTCCTGTGGCAATCAAAGTACAAGTCCCCAACATGCAGGACAAGACCGAATGGAAGCTAAATGGCCAAGTGTTGAATTTCACTGTCCCACTTACAGACCAGGTATCTTAATGTGCATCTTTTTAAAAATGTGTGCTTGAAGATGTGCCCGTTTCAGACTTATGGATAAATAAATGAAATGTGTTTACAGGTGTCTGTCATTAAAGTCAAAATCCATGAGGCAACAGGCATGGCGGCTGGAAAACAGAAGTTGCAGTATGAGGTAAGCTTGTCTCTTACTTCATTGGAACATTTTATTAAATCCAAATTAATCAGATTTACAAATTTGTAACATTCATGTTTGTTTTACAGGGCATCTTCATCAAGGATTCGAACTCTCTGGCTTATTACAACATGACCAATGGTTCCATCATTCATTTGGCTCTGAAGGAGAGAGGTGGAAGAAAGAAGTGAGACGTTCGTCACAGAAAAAGTTATTACGCTACTCATCCCTAATACGTCGGTGTAGTTCAGGAGAACATTTTGGAAAAATGCTTGCTTTTTTTTGTCGAAAGAAATATTCTAAAAGTTATTTTGTTCTTGAATGGCATGTTGTTTCTAATTAGTGGTGATTTTTAGTGTTAACTCCTGATTTATCCATGACATATGTACACTGATGTTGACTTTACAAGTAAATTGCTCAAAATATAGATTCCTGGCTTGCTTGCTCATTTTAAATAAAGGACTTAAAAATTATTTGTTGCTGTTTGACATGTGAATTATTGTTCAGCATTTACTCATAATGTATTTTAACCAATTGTTGACAAACTGGTGCACTGCTGGTACTTGGCCTTTGTGAAATTCTATTTTTGAAATTGTGTCAACAAGGTAAACACAAAGCATATTGCCTGAATGATTCAGTGAGCCCAGTCAAGAATAGAATACAACAAAAACAACTTTAATTGCCCATCCATGGAGAAAGTCAGAAAAATTTTTGAAGTAGTTAAAGCACACCCATCTTTGGATTTAAAGATGGATCTCCTTCTTCAATGAGAGGTTTCAATAACTGCCCAGACAAAACTGAAACATAACAATGAACCAAATTGCTGACGCTTACTTATGTTACTCTGTATGCACGCTCCAACAAGTGTCCTGCCATGATTGCTCTGTATCATCAGTTACAGAGCAATGATAAGGAGTTGATAAGTCTTCTTATCAACTCAACCACTTTCCTGTTCATGCTGAAAGAAAATCCCAACAGCAACATGCTGCCACCACCATGCATCACAGGGGGAATGCTGTGAACATGGCTGCACATTTCAGATTTTGATTTCTGAAAAGATTTGAAAACCATGTACTCGGTTTCTCCCACTTCCTAACGATGGCATATTTATGTTGGTTTATGTTTATCACATAAAATCCCAATAAAATGCTGTGTCTGTAATTTGGCCAAATGTGAAATAGTTCAAGCACTTTTATACACACAAAAATTATGTTGGACATCTGTTCATGCATTAAGGTTTAATGACAAAATGCCAAAGTTACAGATATTATGGATATCCCTGTACTGTATTTCAGACATATGACAGCCATTTTGGATTTTGAGGTCCAAAATTTTGTCAGACTTTTATTTTTCTCAACTTAAAAGTTAAAAAGAGGGCCAAGTTTACGTCAAAGTGTCTCCCCCCCCTTTCGTTGCTTTTTGCGAAAAATCACAACAGGCCGTAAAGTATAAGTGGTGATGTTGTAGTGCTGCTTTACAATGTCTTGACAGTAAAGTACTACTTGGGAAACACGGTGGTGCTATTTATAAAATGTAGAATCGGTGTAAATGGGCGCTAAAAAGTGATTTATTCTAATTCTTTATTCAGCCACTAGGGGTAACCATAACATTACCTTAGGAAAAATCCAGTCAGGAGTGTGGATTTGGCTGCTCCCTGGTCGAAGCGTCTGTCCAGCTGTACACTCGGAATGACAGCACAGCACATTAGTCTAGTAGTAGCTGAGCTCAAAATAAGTTTAATTACATAGATGCCATGGGTTGTTAGTATCTGCAACATAGTTTTATATGATGTAACTCTGATGAGTCGAAGGTAGGGGCGGTCAGAAATAGTTTAGGTCGAGTTAGTGCGAGCGGTTAATGCTAACTAACAATTAGCTTGCTAATGAGGAATTTAATGCAAGTTAACCGCGAAGGCTAACGGGTAAATTATTGAATGCGGTCCGATAAAAGGGGCTTTGGGACATTTCGCAACCAGGGCGGTTGTTGGGAAAAGTTTTATTGAGATTTAGGAATCATGGCGTCGATGTAGTTTGACTGAGTTTGGGCTGTCAACAAGCTCGCTGCTGACGTTAGCTAACCCTGGCTAGCCAGCTAACTCTCCTGCCACCATGGCCAAAACAGAGAACGGCCGCCCGTCAGTGGACATGGGGAGCATCAGGACGCTGAACAGCAGCCACATGGAGGATGAGAGCTCCCTGGGATCCGACTCGGAGATCAACGGCTTCACTAGCGAGAGGCAAGCCGACAGATACGGCTTTATCGGCGGGGCGCAGCAATACTCGGAGGAGTCGTAAGTTTGTTTCTGCTCGAATGGTGATTCAGTCCCACACAATGTTGTTTTGCAAGCGTATTTTAAAGGAAACTAAAACATGGGAGCGGTGGAGTCCATTTCAGATTGATTGCACGAAATGGGAATTGTGATACTTTTAATGTAATGTATGATGAAATGTCACAAGTCAGGGTGGTGATGTTCAGTTGACTTGCATGAAGTGGAAAGCTCCGAACCAGCTGCGTGGCACAGCCTGTCTTTCTTTCTCTCTCTCTTTAAAAAAAAAAAAAATCAACTCCATCATGCTTCTCTTACTTTTGATAAATAATATTCTGATTTTGATTCTCTAATTTTAAGATTCACCAATAATAATCAGCAGAGATCTAGTCAATCACAGGGTATATATACTGTATATATATATATATATATATATATATATATATATATATATATATTTTTTTTTTTTAGGTAGGTGTTATTTTCCACAGTATTTCAATCTGGATATCTGATTTTAATCCAATCACATTGGTGTTTTCTACAGAGGCATTTCTTCTCCTTTCATGGCAACGCTAAAATAGTGAAAGGAATGAGTGAAAGCTGTGCCAGTCACTCCCCAGGTTCTCTTTCTGGAGTAGTGTTGGCAGGCATAGAGTCCCATCTTCTGGTGCCCTTATACTAAAGGGCCTCTTTTGGCTCCGTCTGTTGGTCTCATACTTATGGGTTTGCTTACAGTGCTTGGCAATAAAAGTAACTTGATTGTTTAAGGGCTTTGAAAGCCTAAAAGGGAGCATAACTTCTTGTACTTGTGCACCACATCCAGCCTACACATTTAGCTGACTGAGAGCTCTCCTGTGTGTGTGTGTGTGTGTTTTCTTAAAGTTTACTCTATGACTGAGTTTTAACCCTGCTATTACAGGCTTAGGCTGATGAGATAATTACACACTTCAGTAAAGCATTAGACATCACATGTAATGTTAGCTTTGACCAACTTAATGTCTTCATTTCTGTTGGGGAACTTTCTCATTTTATTCCTTTGGATAAAATCACTTCAGGTCAGTTCTGAAGCTGTTTAAGTCTGCTTCATCTGAGTCCATTTGATTTTGGTTGTTAACGTATAAAATCAAAAATAATCTTATCCAAAACAACAGAGATGCTTCACTTGATTGGTTTTCATTTGATCAAATACCACTTTTTTCCCCCCTTCCTATTAATTAGACACACTGCAGCTCATAACTCCCACCATTTCAAGTCTTTAAACACATCAACCAGCAGCATACACTTATTTGGCCTGTTTAGAGTTTAAAAAAAATCAAATCAAGATGCAAAAATCTGAATAATGTTGTATTTCCTTCACTTTTCTTTTGTTTGATTCATGCAATCCCTATCAAAGATCTTGCAACACATTTTTCTCTTTCATGTCTTACAGGACTTAAAATATGTAGCAAAAAGGATAACCACTTAAAGATCAGTTGCTAATATTTTAAAATGATTTGTTTAGTTAGAATTAATGTTTCATGTGGCAGATGTATTCACTATAGATTTGGTTGGTATGAAGATCGTCACCATCTTTATAGTTGTGAGTAAAATAACATGGTTTTATGATGTGTTTGGTGTTTCCTCAAATTGTTTAAATTAAAATGTGTAGTGTGCCATATTTTATATTTAAAGGTAAAAAAAAAGAGGCTACAATAATTTGACATGTTGGTACATTAATTTACCTTACTTTAATATTGTCCGTATTTATTGTTTGATGCATGAGCTTAAACAAACAAACAAAAAAAGAAAATAAAATAAACACAAATTAAATTTGGTAGTTTTCAAGTGGCTAGAGTGTGGAATATTAGAGATTTGCCACTTTGCATAATAACGTTGCTGCATGAGTGGGTGGTGCGCCTTTAGTTTCTATGTCATCACTGTTTCTTGTTTTTTTTTGGGGGGGGTTTGCAGCCAAAAATATATCCAAGGAGGCTAATTTGTCTTTCTTAGCAAGGGAAAAAAATATAGTAGTAGATTTTTCAGCCAGCTGAATGGCAGTCATTAAAAGGCTTACCAGCCACAGTGGCATGAACTTTTTAAAACCTTGGTTTATGCTTCTCCGGCCCTATCTCTTGGCAGACGTTGGTCATACTTGTCCAAATTAAACGTAATTTTCTTTCTGTGTGTTTTGTATATTCATTCATATTTTACATCCTTTTCACACCCCAGCGCTCAGGACGTCCCCCCCGAGGTGCTGAGGCAGCGCGAGGTCAAGTGGCTGGACATGCTCAGCCACTGGGACAAGTGGATGATCAAGAGGTTCAATAAGGTCAGCACCTGCTATTAAAACCTGCCAAGTCGATCGTTTGTGTGTCTTGAATCGTGTTGTTGTTTTGAGCTTCAGCTTCCATCTCTGTTGCTTCAAGGATTTTTAATTGCGCAAGCCGAGACTTTATGGACTTATTGTTTGCGGATCCACTTGTCTAGCAAGTTCTGTGTGAACCGTTCTCTGCAACTTAGCGACGGGCTGGAACGTCACCTTGTTTCCGTGAGTCAGCAGCAAGCCAGGACACAGCCCTGTTTTGTTTTGGGGGGGTTTTAAATCACACTGCAGCATGTGACAAAATAACTGTCTCAGCTGCAGGGCGGGCCCGTACTTACTTTCTATGAGAGAACCATGTAATAAAGGTGCTGTAAATGTAAACTGCCAGTGCATTGCAAGCGTGCACGGCGTCTGAAGAATTAAGCCGTGATGGTTTGGGGTTTGTTTTATTGAAATGACTTCTTACTGTTAAAAAGAAACTATTCTTCAGAAGCATACAGAAATCGTCTCAGGGAGTGATGGTAATGCAGATAAGACAACAGTGTGAAATGTGCTCAGTTAGTTGCCTGATGTACGGTTTGTTGTTGTTATTCATGAAAGATCACAGCTCCAGTAATTAGAGATATTACATAAGACGCATGGTGCTTAAGCTTTTGTTGCATTCCTGAGTACGCTGAAGTACACAATCCTCCGTCAACTTCCAAGCCAATCAAGAAGCTGGCTTTGTGTGTTTTGAATGCGTTTAACAGTTTTGGCCCACCATATTTTTTTTATCTACTTGCTGATCTCAGTCCTTTACCCAGATTTCTTTTAAATTGAAATGAATTTGAATGTTGTTAAAACTTCATCCTGAGGGTTCATATGCAGTCTTACAAAGTCGCAAAATATAATTTTCCAGTTCTGGAGAACTTCACAGGTGCATCTTAGATGATCTGTTACAATAAAAATAAAGTGAACCTCGTGTATAGCTTGGCCACACGGTGATATGGGTCAGTCATTGATTTCTGATCATTTTGATGATTGATGCTTATAAAAACACCATGTTCATTGTTAACTAAAATATTACATAAAACCAATAAGAAATATTTTTTTTAAGAGGGAAGTTTTGCTCTCCTGACAAATATGCCCAATATGCTCCTGGTAGACGTCTCCTCTCACTATGGACCTGGTGAAGCCCAGCGGACCAGCAGCGTCACTTCATGGCTCCCTTAATCATTCCTGACTGAAAAGGTCACATTGAACCTCCAGCACATGGATTCTGTGCCTTTCTGCTATTTATTTTATAAATAAAATCAGAATTTTCCTTTCATCTGAAAAAGGGACTTTGGACCAGTCCTGTCCTTTGTCTGTTGGGCCCATACGAGACCCTTCTAATGTTGTTTCTTATGTGCAAATTGAGTGCATTCCATCTGCTTGTTACACTTATGTGTGCTGGCACTGAAAACGCCAACTCCTCTTTTCTGGTTTGTGGAACATAAATTACAGACATTGAAACCCAATCAGATTGTTCCGAAAGCTGATGGAAAAATCCAGAAAGGTAAATATGTAGTAATTTAGAACACAGAAATGCATACATTTTAAACATTTCACACCAGCCTCTTTAATGCTTGCTCTGACTGTAACTGAATAATAGTAACCTCTATTTTTAAAGTTGCAGGCTGTGATCAAAACCAAACAATTTTTTCAAGCCAAAAAAAAACAAAAGCCATAACTAAGAATTAAGGTTCTTCCTTTAGGTTTTTAAGATGCAGTTCATAAGTGTTTCATTGACTTTTGCTTAGCGTTGACCCACTTGCTCTTTGGTCGACGTTTTTATTCAATAAAATTCAACTTCTGGTCTAGGTGAGACTCCGTTGTCAGAAGGGGATTCCTCCCGCCCTGAGAGGCCGCGCCTGGCTCTACCTTTCAGGAGGGAAGGTGAAGAGGGAACAGAACCAAGGAAAGTTTCAGGTCTGTCGACTTCTTCTTTCACTTCCCCCTCTTCTGCTCCATTGTTGCTGTATTTTGGCCTCATTTCTTTTTTTTTTATATTTCTCTGGAAATTTTACTGAAACTGACCAGCTTCGATCTACAATTAGATATTTGTGTCTACAATATCTAATTGGTTTACAGTTTGAATGCAGCCTAAGAAATCCTCTGATTCCCTTTTAATAGTTATGACATTATAACTGGCTTTATTATTAAGCTTTATGACAGTAAAGCTTAAAAGTAAATTCCTTATAACTTCATGACAGAAACTGTCTGATTTCTGTTTTGTCAGGAGCTGGACAGTCAGCCAGGAGACCCAAAATGGCTCGACGTGATTGAGAAAGATCTCCATCGACAGTTTCCTTTTCACGAGATGTTTGTGTCGCGAGGGGGACATGGGTGAGTAATCGGATGTGTCGGGGTCTGATCTCACACTTTTAATTAGCGATTGTGTCTTGTTTGACAGAGAATGTGATTAAATCCTGCGTCTGTTTGTGTTTCGGCCCCGTGCAGGCAGCAGGATCTGTTTCGTGTTCTCAAGGCATACACTCTGTACAAACCGGATGAGGGATACTGCCAGGCCCAGGCCCCCATTGCTGCTGTTCTGCTGATGCACATGCCTGCTGAGGTATCACTTTTTTGCATGCGCACATGCATAAATCAGCTGTTCTCCCCGTTCTGATGAAGATATTTTGCAGTTAAAAATACTTGGATCACAGGGTTTGCTTTAAAGCGGTGAACTGCGATGTTTATTTATTCATTTTTTTAGGTCAGCAGCACAATGATAAACTGTATAAGTGCTGTAATGCCAGGAAAGTGAGCTACTGCTTTAAGTCTTCTGTGGTATATTAGTGAAGCAAAGACGCTAATCATCTCGATCAGTGGTTTGACAGCTTATTTCCTGTTTCTGAAGATTTGTAGTTGGTTTCCAGATCTTCGTCAACCACGTTATCTGGCATATTCACACACACACGTTTATGTTTCAGTTCCTCATTCAGAGTTATAGAATTATAAATAAAGATGGAATAGCATGATTGTAAATACCAAGTGTTCTCAAAGTGATTTAAAGATGAGGAACTGTTCTCCACATGATAGTTTTTGTTGAGGATTTGTTTTTGCACACTCATTCTAGGCATGTTACCTGTATTTAAGTTACAGTGCTTTGGCTACTTTCAGATTTCTGCTTATTTTATTTTGTTGTCACGTTTAAATGTTTCTGATTATTAAACACTTTTTAATTCCAGACAGAAGTCACCTGATTATCTGCAAAATTCAGTACTGAAATGAGGATTGCATTTTTAAAAGCTATTCAAACCAACCTGATGATATAAAAAAAAAGAATCACCTCCCTTGTTTAATCAACTCATTTTAATTAACTTCAGTTTTGTGCGTGTTTAGTTTCCCCAGCTACACCCTGGCCTGAGTCCTGTAAGTCCCTTGCAATCAAGAAATCTCTTCAGTATAAACATCAACACGTCTTGTTATATGAAGTACTCTAAAAGATCTCTATAAGCAACACATCATGCCCCGATCTAAAGAAATTTAACAGTTTAGAAACAAAATCATTCTATAAAGAGTTGTAAAGCCACGACTAAGGCTTTGGGGCTGCAGAGAACCAAAGTGAAAGCATTATCCACATATGGAGAAAACCTGGACCAGCGGTCAGAAAACATCTAGATTATCCCCAAGACCGTTTCAAAGGTGAAATGTTTTGGAAGATGTGTGTGACATGATGCTGGCAGTATGGTGATGTGGGACTACTTTGTTTGTTTTGCACCTGGATGACTTGAATGCTCTCGAGCAGAAATCCTGAATGTCCAGGAATCAGTTGGTGACCTGAACCTTAAATGTGCTTGAGCTTTGGACCGAGGCAAAACACACTAGCAAGTCCGCCTAAGAACGAGGGGGGAAAACTAAAACCAATTTGAAGTTTCTTTTCTAAGTGGCCTAGGACGGGATCTGCAACCTTTAAATGTAAATATTCTATTAATAAAACTGAAAAAAAGCTAAAATTTGCATTTATTATATCTGTTTTTAACACCTAACTTGTCTCATTTGTAGTCAAATTTTTAAGCGCTGTCATGGAAAGTCCAAAGACACAATTATTTCTCCAGAGATGAGACATAACTGGCCTTTGACTAGGCCTTTGACTGTGGCTTACTTAAAGGCCAGACTGAAATTGAAATGTTCTGGGATTATTTGAAACATAAATTTTTAGATAAATCTCCTTCAGTGGGGCTGAATTAATCAGATTCTCCACAGAATAGTGGGCCAGACTTCCTCCACTGCAATTAAGGAGACTGATTGCCAGTTGTCTAAAATGTTTGATTGCAGTTATTGTTGCCGAAGGGCGACTCAACCAGTTAGTTTTAGGGAGCAATTCATTTTTATTTACTTATTTTACAAGGGCTACCAGGCTATTTTTTTTGTCTCTGTATTAATTTTGAATTTACTCAGGTTTTCTTGGTAAATAAAATGTGTTTCATAATCTCAAACATTTTACTGCTACAAAAAGGCAACAACAGAAGAAATCTGAAACTGTATAAATACCTGTTGAGATATATAGACGCTGCTCTTGTGACTCATTTAGGATTATTGGACAATTAATTACTTTCTCCATAAGCATGTTGTGCTGTCATTTTATTTGCATACTACATGTAGTACAACAGTCACGATGATGTTCGTAATGGTTCCTATGGGGATGCTCTGTGTTTGTTTCGGCAGGATGCTTTCTGGGGATTGGTCCAAATCTGCGAGAAGTATCTTCCTGGTTACTACAGCCCAGGCTTGGTGAGACCGATATAAGAAAGCATGCACAGTATGACATCACCTGAGGTTGGGTAAACAAAGGAAGTAATCTCAGCACACATGGACAAGTTCTAACAATACTGACACCATACGGCGGGATTGTTGTGGTTGAAGCTGTCTGATGAAACTATGTGAAGTATTTTTTTTTTTTGTCTCTCTCTTCATACTTTTCTTGCTTTTATGTCTCTCAGGAAGCGATCCAGTTAGACGGAGAGATCCTGTTTGCTCTGCTGCGCCGCGTCTCCCCAGTAGCCTTCCGGCACCTGGAGAAACATAAGATCGACCCCATCCTTTACATGACCGAGTGGTTTATGTGTGCCTTCTCCAGAACCCTGCCCTGGGCTTCAGTGCTGCGTGTCTGGGACATGTTCCTCTGTGACGGTAAGAAGCGCCTCAGTGCGCCTTAGCTCTGGAACTAAGCATCCTAGCTGAATCCTCCCCCCCCTTTTTTTTCTCTGTCTCTCTCTTAGGAGTCAAAATCATTTTCCGGGTGGGTTTGGTGCTGCTTAAGTGCACACTAGGGACTCGTGAGAAGCTGAAGAACTGCCAGGGTCTGTACGAAACCATGGAGCTCCTCCGGGCTATCGACCCTCGCTACATGCAGGAGGGATTCCTGGTCCGAGAGGTAAGAGCAGAGGACACAGAAGTTCCTCCTCAGTGTAAAATCACGAGAGACAATTTTATAACTAGTGGTGGCAGATGAGATTTGTGATTTTATTTTTTACTTTGCTTACTGAAGTGGTGGTTTCTCTGAACTAAATGCTGTGTCATAACTTGCTGTTGATGTCAAACTTGAAGGGGATGTCTTCGAATGGAATCGGCATGTCCACCAATATTTCATTTAACCCAGTTAATAGTTAATTATGAATAAAATGCTGACATGCAAACAATATTTCATTACCATATTGAACCAGTTCAGATCCTTTTCTGAGGCTGTGAACAATTAAATTGTTAGGGAATTAGATTTCATCTAGACGCATAAATATCTTAATTATGGACTCTATTTTCTTTTGTACAGTTGAGACATTACTTTTATATCTATCTTATGACACGTTGCAAAAATATTCATATGCGTAAAATCTTCACAAGTAATGCATTTTATTATGCATTATATTTATTATTATATATGAAAGGACCTACATAAAGTATTATACAACTCTGAAGTGAAAGGAAAATTCTGCAGTGTCTAGAGCCTAACATTTGTCTGCAAGGCTTGGATCATTCAGTTTCTTCCATCGGCCCAGTCTTACCAACAGCGTTTTCTCAATGTGGGCATAAAGTTGGAAAGGACAAAAGGATGCCACGGATTTAGAGAAGAGTAGAGTCTGAGAGTCAATTAACTTGACAAGAACCAGACCTATTGAGCAGAGCGCCACATGGGCAGCGTCTGCTCACGTACTAAGCTGTGTAAGAGCCTCTGTCTCCTCTAACAATAACGGCTCTCATGTATAGTGCTGTCTCCACTGTGGGTGACCGAGTATCCACAGCAGCTCGCTCTCCTTTGACATTTCCTGACAAAGGAGAAGTTCACAATTCTAGCTTGAACGGTCCAACATGGATGGGATTTATTTTCCAATGTGGGCGCTTCTGACTTTTCTTGCCCCACACTTTCCTAATGACGTCTGATTTGTTTTGTTTATTCACCCCCACCCCCCCGATCTTTTCAGATTCTCGAAGTGCCTGTGACGGCGCGGGACGTAGACAAAGAGCATCACACCCAGATCAAACGCTGGAAGAAGAACCGTGGCGAGTTGAATTTCAAGCCCGCCCCGAGGATGCACGGCGCCCGCATCATCATGCAGGCCGAGCCGCCCAGGCGCCAGGACCTGCAGCAGAACCCCACTATTGTGCTGGAGGTTCCCGAGCCTCCCCAGAAGCTGAACAAGGGCAAAGAGGAGCGGAAGAGCAAGAAGAAAAGGAGCATAAAGAAACCGACCGCCATCGAGGAGATCCCAAACCCGTACCCTCTCCTCACAGGTCCGCCTCCTCAATCTTTGAATCCTCCTCCACCATCTTTGAATCCTCTTCCACCATCCTCTGCTACACCTCCACCATTCTTGGATCTGCCTTCTCCATCCTTGGCCCCGCCTCCCCCACCCTCAGATCCGCCCTCTCCTCCTCCTTACGCCACCGTAACCCTGGAGACCTCGCCAGAAACTGAAACGAACTCCAATCACCAGCAGAGCGCGCCTCCTACGGACCTTCCTGCTGCCAAAGAATCTGCTCTGCAGCAATCCACACAAAGCCTTAGCAGCTCAGAGCAGGATACATACCTGTAGCTGTAAAAGCTGCATAGCCGTGTGTGTGTGTGTGTTTTCATATGTTTGTGTGTGTAAAAAGCACCAGCACCCTACAATCAAAAAGCCAGCCTCGCTGAAGTCTCCCAACTGGCCAGCATTCTCGTTAATCTTAGCGCTGGACTTTTCTCTTTTTTTGTATTCATGTTAAACACACGTTTTCCTGTATTATTATTCACATACTCTAAAAACGTAAGTGCAAAGTGTACAACTACTCAAATCCCGTTAGTTGACCACGTCAAGCTGCAGCTTCCACATTAGATGCTGAATGCTCACTGCAAGTCTTAATTTTCTGTTTAAAGTTGTCAAGTTACAAAGTGTTTGTGCATTAACATAGAAGGTGCCAAAGTCATGCAACTTCTGCTCAGGTTTAACACTAGGAATTTACCAGGTAACAGGCCAGCACACCAAGACGTTTCTGGTTTAGTCCACCAGAGGGCAGCCTCACACAACCTCAACCTGTTTTTCCACATTGCTAGGACAACTGACCACAGTACTGAGTCACTAAATGTGCTCTCTTTTTGTATTTGCTTATCACAAACATTTTTGCTTTCAGTCGAACTGTTGTGCCGCAAATATCTCCGGAGTTCATCGTCTTCCACCAGCAGGTTTCTACGTTGTTGGACAGGAGAACACGGGACATTCCTTTTTCTTTGACACATTCCTGCCTTCTTAAACGTTATTCACTTCAGAAGCTGTCTCTTGTAGATATGCAGATCTGTGTAACGTGGGCGTGTGTGGGGGTGGGCGTGTGTGTGCACACGTACCTCCCATCAAAACACGATCAGTGAATGACTGCAGATCACTTGTGGGTGCTGACCTTTTCTTTTTACGTTACTTGAGAATTTGTAAGAACAAAGGTCAATTTTTTGGGGGACTTTTTTTTTTTTTTTTTTAGTTTTCTACAGCTAGGTCTTCCAAAGAAATACGAGACTGTTCTGAGACTTATCCGTGATATTGTGCTGCGTTCACGGTCAATAGGGATTATGGGATTTCCACGTGGGAGATTTGTAGTGTTTTTTTAAAAATGTAATTACTTATACAGAGACCTTCAGGGGTTGTGAGGCTTTTTTTTTTTTTTTTTGTATTTCCTCTTTCAAAACACAACAATCCATGTCAGTCCAGCTCTTGTTACTTTTATCACTAAATGTAACCACACACTTGTGGATGTGAGAGTGTATAAAAACGTCAAATAATATATATAAAAATATCTGTAAAAAAACCCCACAACTTGGAAAGCAGTGGGGATTAGGATATGTGACATCTGTATGCAATTTCTTTTTTTAACATTTGTCTTCTGTGTTTAAATGCTTTTTTGTGTAGATATGACATGTGAAAAAAGATTTTTGTCTTTTAAAAAAAGCATAATGCTGAATTTGTACTGAGTGGTTAAACTTAACACTAGAAAAAAGGTTCAAATATGGAGATTGCAGGAAACTTGCCACTTTTTTTTCCCCCCTCACTCCAAAAAGATTATTTTGTCTTTTTTTTCTTTTTTTTACACTAGAGATACAGAAGAAGTGTGATTAACATGGAGGCTTGAGTTTTATAGTTGCGGGAAAATGTTTTTGGTTGTTCTCGCATGAAACATTTGTTGCACGTTTGATTGCCCCCATCTGCCAGTAGTGCGGTGTGTCCTGCTCACCAGCAGATGGCAGACAGGAGTCACTGCTTTGAACTGTTCTCCACTGTGGGTTACATTAACTTTTTTTCTTTTCTAATACAGTTGCACCTTTTTATAACTAAACGTATGGATAAAGTTAACTGCATATTTCCATTACATTTGTAAACATGCTACAGCTGAGATTGACGTTACAGCTCTCATTTTGAATAAAGCCTATAAACGTATGTACACATGAATGCATTTTGACTTGCTGTTTATGGGGCCAGTTCCTGACCTTCTTGTTTCCGAATTGAAAAGAGAATATGCATCATTACTGCCTGTTTTCACACATATAATAGTTTGGATACATTTAGGAAATGATGATAGCTTATGATGGCATTTTATGTCAGGAGAAATTGCCTCCAGATATTACACTGTAACATTTTATTACCAATATCAGCTTAATTTAGTCTCCGTAATGCCAATCTGTATTATGCAAAGGCTATCATCTCAGGCAGGGATAAATGGTACTGAATCTTATTTAGGGGTCCATGACATTTAATACAATGTCTATTAAATTAATTATTTAATCTATTTGGTGGTACATTTGATTAATGTCCCTTTAAACTCCTCATATTTTTCTTCTTGAGAGCAGTAGTTTATCGTTCTCCTTATTTAGACAAGGGGTCGGCAACCTGCTTTGGGCTCTCAAAACCAATTCTTAATAATTTTGGTCAATGATTAATTAGACCTGAATAGTGTTTTTAACTAAAGTAGACTTTTTATAGTTTTTGTATGTCATGGGGTGTAATCTATGCATAGAAAATCTATGACAGAATGACATACAAAAATAAAATAAAAATGTTGTTTGCATGTTTGTCAGTTGTCTATAAATTAGGGTCTTCCGTTGACTAAAATGCATGTGTTTCTGCATTATGATTGTGATTCCAACTAAATCAACTGTTTTTTTTGGAAGTGAATAAAAACAAAAAATAATTCAAAAAGAAAGTTCAATAATATTAAATCCAACTGCTCAGCAGCAACTCAGTAACTTCAAGGAGGACGTGTAGAAATTAGCTTCTGCTTCCTATAAATACTGGCTTTCTTTCTTTTTCAAAGGCTTTTACGGCTCCAGACAATTCTTAACTCCGAGTGAGTGCAAAAATTCATTTTTGCTTTGTGAACGGTTTCTGACTTCTGGTTTAGACTAATGACGGGTTGCTATTATTTTCTTAATTCACCCTTTGAGCTATCAAATGCTCCTTTTCTCCTCTTTGGGGTGAGAGATGTTAGAGTTTCTGCCTCGGGCTTCAAAGAGTTCAGTGCAAATTGCAGCCTTGATGACCTCAATAAGCCTGTTAACTCGTTCCTAATCGTCCGGCAAGGTGTGAGCTGCAGCTGTTGACCGGTGGTCAGCAGGAGGTGAGCAAAGTGATTAACACAGGCAGCAACTTGCAGGAAATTTAGAAAGTAGCCATTTTTTAAAAAAGTGTCTGAAACGTTAGTTTTCACAGCATCAACTCAGGTGTGTGAAAGTATTCACTCCCCGTGAACTTTTTCACATTTTGCCACAATACATCTCCAAATGATTTCATGTCATAGACCAATATAAAGCAGCGCACAACTGGAACAAAGGGTCATGCTGTGGGGATTATTTCTGCAGGATGGACAGAAAACTACTTGTAGTTGAGGTACAAGTGAGTGAAGCTAAATTCTGGGCAAAACCGAAAGAAAACTTGAAACTGGGGAAGAGAGGTTCTCCTTCCAGCAGGACAACGACCTAAACATACAACTGAAGTTACCATGGAAGGATTAACGCTCAAAGTGGAATGGCCCAGTCAAAGTCCAGACATCAAGCCAGTTGAGAATCTGCAATAAAACATGGAAACTGCTGCCTGATGTTTGCTCAAGCAAATTCCACACATTTTGCTTGAGCTGTTTTGCAAAGAAGACAGACTGTTCAGCGTCTAAATGCCCAAGTGGCTACCGTCGATCACAGAGTAATCGATGCGATCGTACCTGATGCCTGATTTCACCTGAGCCGTCAGGGGGACATGATGGCGCCTGCTGGTGTTTCCCCCACATGAGGCACAGCAACAGTTAATGCCCGAGGTCCCTGAGGAAGGCATGCACCGTCACGCTTTTCCTCTTTGCATTGGACACCTGGCCCTCTTTTACTGCCACCGTGCCATTTACATCTCAAAGGGGGGTGACCAAGAAGGCTTCCTCTGTGCTCACCCTTCCTCACCCCAGAAATGATCTGATTTATCTCTTCATCAACGGAAATATACGCCTTTCGGAGGGCCACTCAGCGGCTCTCATCCCCAGCTAATGAAGATGGTGGGCAAAAAGAGGGACTTGTGATCCTTCATGTGATCCCAGGGCCCAACGGACCCCTTGTCACAGTGCTTGATTCATTTGACGCGGGTGACTTTCTCTCGCTCTCTCCTCTCCCAGGCTCGGTGTGCTGAGGCACAGGGGAAGGCGGTGGATGTGTTTGGGAGGGAGTTTGTTGGTGGGGAAATAACAGTGAGCAACAGCGCATGTGTTCCCGATGTATCCGATTCCCACATTTGATGGAGCATGACAGGTTGGCTCAGGTCAGATTAGAAGGCCGCAGTAACTAATATGGAGGGGGCAGAGCGGGGCGACACTGGGACCGTCTGTGCAGGTGAACTCTCTGCAGCAGAGGAGAATAAAAAGTTATTTATGGCACTGAGGGAAAACATCAGTCTTTGTGCAAGCCACATTAAGAGGAGAGGTCTCTATGTGAATAACTGAAGCCTTCTGTCCTTTTATCTTCCGCTTCTAAGATTACAAATGAGGTTCTTTATACTCTCACAGACCTACAGGAGAGTTTCTGCCTTTTATTTTCAAACGCTCAGAGTTTTCTAGAAATAAATTGAGGCGCGTCTGGTCTCGGGACTCGCCGTAGTGTCCTGGAAACATGACAGTTCTGTAAATGTTTTTCTATGCTGCAGCCCCTGCGAGCCACGTTAGACCAATGTAAACAGAGACTACTGTTAAATGAGTGCTTGGTAATGTTTCCAATTTGCAGCGACGCAGGCCGAGACCTTTTTTTTTTTTTTTAACTTACAAGTTTATGCCTGCTTTTGGAAAAGGGCACTTGGCATCCCATCAGTTTCCATTTTAGTGGATTCCACTAAGAATCCACAAATGGCTTCGCATATTACTTGCTTAGCTTGTAAATATACCGTGGAATAACACCCGAATATTCTCCCGGGTGCATTTTAGTGTTTTAAATGTCATCACAGTTCTCATTCCAGCTGCTCCCAGAGGGCACACTCCTTTAAGGAATGCATTGAAATCATCAGCTCGAGGGAGGGAGGGATGAAGAGGGTGCTGAGGTTTTTGAAAAAGCAAGATCCAAGATGGTTGGTTCAGGAGGTTTAAAATGGCATTCTGTTATAAAGTAAAGTTGGGCCAAGGACAAAGCGGGCTTCTGCCGTTCTGTTTTCACTCTAACCTCAAAAACATCATTCCACTTCACAAAAAGTTAACGTATTAATCCAGTAGATGAATTTAGGGAAATGTCATATGCAGGAAATGGAGCTTGGAGGCAGTGTGCCATTAATGACGTTCCCGTGTGAAACAGAGAAAGGTTGGTATAAAGTGTTTCCAGTCAGCATAATTGGCTAGGAGAAGAGTACCATTCATAAAATCTATAAAATAGCATTTAGTCAAACCCCACTGCCATTACAAACCATTACAATATTTTTTTGCTTTTTTGCATTGTTCTTGTTCTTTACTTTTAATATGATTACAGCCATTTACCCAGACTGGAAATACTTCACGTTACATTTTCAGTGGGTGTTAAACTCAGGAAGCTCATTAGTGGTGCACTGCTTTCAACCCCACACTCACCATGTACATGATTATTGGCTGCTTTGTAAATCCTATCCAAATGATATGATGACTTTACATTTTACAGTTTCTATGTGTTTTTTTTATAAGACATTGCAAGTCCACTTTGTTCTTGGAGTTTCCCAGAGTAGATATAAGCTTAATCTTCTGGGGCCAACAGATCTGGATTTTTAGTAAACATGGAATCCATGAGAGTTTTCGTCGGCACATCATTTAGGAACCCCACTTTTAAAAATCCAGACTTATTCTGTTAAGAGTCTTGCTTTTAAAAAAAAAAGAACTTCAGCTTTTGTCTTTTTGGTTGTCAGCTTCACTCCTTGCACCCTTTTAGCACAACCTGTCTGTAATATTCCTGAAGCCCTTTCCTTGCCCTTATGTACGCTTTGCAGTCTGATCAGTACATTGTAGGTAAGGTAAGGCAAGATAAGGTAATTTTATTAATATAGCACATTTCCAGCAACCAGGCAATTCAAAGAAACAGGTAAAGAGAAAAGCTTCTGAATCTCTTCACTGAACCTACTGATGTCAAAACAGTCCTCCAGCACTGGCCATAAGCCTCTGCTTTCAAATCTTAGGAAGCAGCAAACGTCTGTGTGACGCCGCATTCAAACATGGGGGCGTGTGGTAAATAAAAGGCAAGTGAGGCGTACTAAATGCTTCGGCTATTGCTGCCTGCTCTCCATGCACCCACAGGGTATTTTTGCTCCAAACAACGGGCGTGTTTGGGTTACGTCGGGGAAATGTTGCACACCTGCATGGCTGCCACACTGCTTGAAAAGTTTCAGCCGTTTCATCTAATCTTAGTCACTTGTCTTCCCCCTTATCCCCGCAGCACCCATCCTCCCGACCTCTTGACCCCTCTGCATCCCCTGGCTTAACAGTGCCAGAGGCGCGTACAATTATGACTGTGAAGTCTCATCAAGCAAATGGAGCATGACCAGCGGCCACATTTTTCCCCGACACCGACCGAGTCCTGTTGACTCGCCTCTGTCGTCAGTATCTGCTGGAGGTGATTAAAGCTGTCATAATAGTTTCTCTCCACATAATTGAGTCCCGTTTGAACTGTTTTTTTGGGGGTGGTGGTTCACGAAACAAGCACCATCAGGAAAGAGAATGGTGAAACGAGGTTTCTTACTCAGACTGGAAAAGCTTTGATAGATTTTTTTTTTTTAAGTGTGAGGAAGGGGAGCAAGGGAAATGTTTTTCTGGCTTCCTTTCTTTAAATGTATCATAATGGAGCTATTGAGAATGTTCTCGCTGGAAAAGTTAACTTAAATCCTACGGGACGACAGCAAGAGATTTATAAAGATATGAAAACCGCTACTGGATGGACACAATCCCATAGACTTGGACTTTACAATTACATATGGGATGAAATGGTGCCTTTTTTTTGTCTGTTTAGTCCATTTTTTCTTTAAGCTTGTTGGCTAGTCTGTGACCTGTCAAGTTAAGTGTATTTGTATAGCACATTTTTCCAACAAGGCAGTCCAACGTGTTTTACGTCATAAGAACATCATACAGTCACCAATTGTGAAACAAGCAAGCATTTCAAAATCATCAATACGCATCTAATATGTTGATCAATGTTCCACTTCCTACTAATCAAAAGCAATTCCAGACAGGTGGGCTTGATTTACAAGGACTCAGCGTTTCAGCTCGTTTACATTTTTCTAAAAGTTTGTTCCAGATTAATTGAGCGTAAAAGCTGAACGCTGCTTCTCCATGTTTGGTTCTGGTTCTGGTTCTGGGGGTGCAGAGCAGATTAGACCAGAAGACCTCAGAGAAAAAAGGGGATTCTCTATATATGCTGTAACTAACAAATGTGCATGTATGTGTTCTGAGAACCTCTACAAACATACCATAAAAACAATGGGAATTTGATCAATTTTAGTCCTGATGAGTTTGAAATATGAAATTAAAATTTATATTTTACAGCTGGCTTCAGTCTTTCTCTTGTCTTTGCATGCGACTCTCCTCTGCTGCACGGGTAGTCCTCCTAATTGATAATTAACCAACCCAAGTGTGGAGAAATTGCCCCATCAGACTGTTTGTTTACTCCTCGCCTGCGCGCCTGCCGAGGCTCCTGGCCAGTGGGTGATGAGTTACAGACACAGATGGTGGGCATCAGCAGCCCGGCTGGGTGCAGATTAGGAAACCTGCCAATGTCTGAGCAAACGCCCTCCCACCCCCGCACCCCTCCGTGCTCCCACTCCCACTGAGCCCCAGAGGAGCGCCTGTCTGTAACTCAACTCGCCTCTGAAAGGCTCATGTGTTGATGGAGGCTGACCATGGGCTTATCTCGTCTCATTCCGACACCAGTGGGCTCAGGGCTCCCAGGGAGAAGGGGCTGGGGGGTGGGTGGGTGTCTGATGGGAATGTCTGCACGAGCAGCCTTGTTTTGACAGAGTAATTCTGTTGCCTGAGAGTGGCAAATTAGAGGTAACTCAAGGCAAGTAAACAAAGTCCTCTCTAAACGCTTGCCCATATTTGCACCTGCATGCAACAGTGATGCGATCCTTCCATTTTTAAGTTTCACGACTTCATAATAATTCATATGAACACACGCTTCGGTGTCTCTGTGAGGCCATGCGTTAGTTTGCCGCTGCCGCATCTGCCACCTCTCTGAGGATGTGTTTGGTAATCCCATTGTTTGATGTGTAAAACCTGCTTACAGTGCAGTTTTGTTTTGTGGGGGGGCATTATGCTTCACTCATGTTCCACTGGACAGGAAGAACAGTTCAAACAGTCCAGGTCAAAGGTCGTCCAGATGCAGAGATGTGGGTGCAGGAGTCGAGAGGAGTGGGCAGCCTGTGGGTTGGTGTTTATTTTATAAACACAGGGAATAGATTAGAGTTGGAGCCAGCCAGGCCCCCCTCAGCCATGTGGGGAGGATGTCCTCTCCTCTGTGGTAGGGTGCTCTTAATACACCATTGTGTTCCTCGCCGCCGACATGCAGTCCCCTGGCATCGTTTCTGGTCATCCCTAACGATGACTTGATGCTGTCGGGTGAATGCAAGGATGTGGCGTCTGCCCCGCTTCCATTCTGACCGTAATAGAGTACTGACTGATTGCGTTAGCGACGGTCGACGACGCTTTGAGTCATTAGCAGGAGTTGGCACATGCAGGCCCTCGACTTCGCTTAGCCGGGAGCTGAAAACAGGAAATGGATGCACCCTCAGCGCCAGTCTGAGGAGTCCTGCCCCAAGATGTTTGTGTGCGGTTCGTCTCCTGAAGACCTGCAGCCGCTTCCTGCCATTGTTTTTTTTTTAAGTTTTCTTTTTTGAGAGATGCGGTAGCAGGAGAGACTCTTTGATGACCCATACTGACTGTCATCTTTCAGCTGGACTGGTGGGTCTGTGTCCACGCAGTATGGGCTTCAGGTAAACACACTCTTGTTTAAATTTAAACGTGGAACACATATCTTTCTTGTAATTCACAAGCATTCACATTTACTGAACTTCTTTTCTTCAAATTTGTATCACATTAGAGATCAGAACTTCAGGGTTTTTTCTGGGAGGGAGAATTTCATATGTTTTCTATCATTTTTCTAAAATAGTTTCTGAAAAGTGAGGTGTGTGTTTGGCCCATTCTTCTTTTGTCTTCTAGCAGAATAGCTCAACCTCATTCAGACTGGATGGAGAGCATATGAAAGCTGATTTTAAGTCTCTCCAAAGAATCTCTATTGGATTTAGAGCTGGAAACGTGCAGAGCAGCAGCTCCAGATGACTGGAGTTGGAAAATCCAGTGTGAATCATTCTACTGTATCTCTGTCTGTATGTTTTGGGTCACTGTCCTGCTGGAAAGCGAACCTTCGCCTCAGGCTGGAATTTTGCAGCTTCCGACGAGGTTTCTTCTAAGATTTCCCCGTATTTTGCTCCACCCATCTTTCTGGTAACTCTCACCAACTTTCTTATCCCTGCTCAAAAAGGCATCTCACAGAGTGAGGCTCCCACCATCCATCATCATCACCATACTTTAATGTGGCCAAAATGCCCTCCTTTCACCCAAAGCACTTTCTTCTACAAGTTTGCTGATTCCTCTGGAATTTGAACTCTTTTTATTATTTGTGCATCTAATATGACGACTCCACAACTAACCTGTAAATCAATTCTCCTACCGGGTCTGTGGATCTCTGCAGCTCTTGAAGCTCAGTTGAGGCAGACTCTATTTACCAATTTGGTAACTTCTAAATTCAATTAGTTGAACTGGATCTTGTTTGGGAGTTACAGATGAAATGGAGGCTAAAGTCAACACGTTACGAAAGTTATTAAAGTTTGTGGTTTTAACGTGCGAAGAAATTCAAGCGATCTGAATCCTTTTGCAAGACCTGAATGCAATAAAATCATAGTTTTCTCTTTCATCATTTCAACCCTACAGCCTGCTGAACTTTGTTGCAGTGAAAATAAACTGATTATTAGGTAAAGCGTCATTAACGCTGCAGTCTACCGCTGCAGGAACACATGCGAACATTCAACTCCATGTTTGCTTCCTCAATATGAACTCAAGATGGCGTGTCATTAATCTTGTAGTGACCATGATTGCGTGTGTGAGCCGCTGTCCCCTGAACTCAGACGCAAACTCGCATCTCGACCGGGCCCCAGGCCCTGAAAGACGGATAAAACATGACTGCCGCCCGCAGTCATGTTTGATGACTTTACTTAATGAAAGTAAGGCATCGATTCCCGGACGCCGAGAGAGACACAGGAACGAAGGAGAAAGTCTGAGATGTTTAACCGAGTTCGCCTCTTTCCATTTCACCGCAATTATGAGAAGCACTAACAGACATATATCACTGGTCAAACGCGAGTCCTCTCTCTAAACACACCAAGTCCCCAATAAGTGCTATCTGGTGCTTTTGAATGAATTGCAGTGTAATATAAGGAGGGTGTCGTAGAAGGGAAGGGGAGGAATGAGGGAGCAGGGGCCCTGAGAGAGAGGAGTCTGACCATGGTGACGTGCAGTCTGCGGTGACCATGGAGATTAGAGAGGAGAGGGGGAGCGAGCTGACGCTGGCTGGGATAGCAGCAGGAAAGATGATAAAGGACAAGGAGGTTCCTCTATGTTCCCCCAGGAAGAAGCCACCTCTGCCTGTGTACGCTTAATGCAGTCTGCAAGCAGGAGCGGCTGTCTGCTTGCTCTTCTTCACTGAAACATGAATTAGTGGTGTTACAATTTTAAAAAAACTTTTTATTGAGAAATAATACCGGGGCTTCGAGTAGAAGTATGCTGTCACTCAGTAACCTCTTCACTGACCTTCCTCTGTTATCACAGGAAGGGAGGGGAGCTGCCATACATGTTCGCACATAAGACTAAGTGGTGTCTTAATCACGCTGTCCATTATACAAGAAGACAAACAATGGCTCTGGGACACACACCCTGAGTCTGTGTCCAATTCACGATCCTGTCGCCTGGCAACGTAGTGTTTGCCTTTAAACTGTCTGTGCATTGCAAGAGCTGTTACGCAGAAGTATTAGTACTCCTTTCACATTTTTATTTTTTAAAGTGTGCTATTCTATCGTGCTGCATGTTCAGCGATGTTCTGTAACAGAACAGATGAATTCACAGTGAGACTGAATCACAAACAGACTAACTGAGTTCAGGTGTTTGAAATCTGTAACGTTCTGTTATTTTCTCATTATTTTAGAATCATATTAAAGCTTCAGTATGTAACTTTTATGAATTTTTTATTTTATTTATTTATTTTTTTTTACATATGCCCAAAAGTTCTCGGAAAACTGTTCATCCACCGTCATTGATGGCTATGCTAACGAGCCTGAGCGTTCCTGGCAGGCTCTGTTTTGGCGAACCAGCTGTAGCACAGCAGAGAGCAAAGGGTGTGAGTGGCGTGTACACGAGAGTGATTGACCTCCAGGCTCTGACTGGTTGTTTCTGACCGAGCTGTGTATTTCTGTAGTTAGCACTGAGTGTTCTGGGAGAAGGCATTGAAGCTCAATTTTTTCCACATATTACGTGTCTCACACTGTCAACGAGTCATAGAGAGAGTTTTAACAAATATGTAAAAAACTGATTTTTTGTAGAAAAGTTACATTCCCCAGCTTTAATGGGAGGTGAATGCATGTGTTGCCACACGCTGTTTAAGACAGATTTTTTTGGTTGTTGTTTTTTACCAAAGCTTCCGAAATCCCAGTGAACAGAAGCTCTTTCGCTCCTCACGCTTCAACGGCGGTGGGATTTGGGGAGATCTGTTTGGGCGCACTGTGGTTACAAGCGGCCGTTTTTTTGTTTTTTGCTTAAAAAAAACATGGTAGGAGTCAAAGCACGTCTCAGCTGACTTTTAATGATCCTCATCCAACCACTGGCTCAGTTAAAAGAGCAGAAGGCCTGTAATTAGTTGACAATGGGCCCCTCTCTGGTGAACATACTGATGACCACAGAGTTATTGATCAAAGAAGCAGAGACAGGAAGAGGAGACGGGCCAGGAAACGGGCCTACTGTGGATGGCTGGCCGTGTGAACAACAGGTGATGCACATCTTGCAGGCATGGGGTTGCCACCCTGGGGAAGCCATATGCTGCAGGAAAATAGTGTAACAGAAATTAGATGATGCACAAGTGGCCGTTACTAGAACTGATGATGCTGATAGCTTCTTCTTCTTCTGGATAATCAGGAGACACGAAACGGTTATTAGTTTTCTCTACGGATTTAGAAAAAGTAATTATTGTAATGACGTCAACACCGGAGATGTAGTCCCGCCAAACAGGGTTTATTAGAAATAGGTACAAGCTGCTATTCCTGAGGCTGCAGCTCACGCCTCTAACAAACGGGCACACTCAACTGTTAGCTTCATTGCTAACTCCCCTCTGAACTCTCCCCCACTTCCGGTCCTGGTACTCCCGCTCCACCGGTCCCCCGCCCACATAACAGGCCTATCACATGAGAGTGGGAGCCAGCAGAGTCAGACAGGGAAAGCCCATAACACTCTAACAGAAAGGATCACAATGCAACTTATAATAAATACAAATAACCATATAAACCCCAGCAGAACTAAAACACAGAATCGTTACATTATATTTATCTGTGTGTTACCTGATAACCGAGGGGATTTACCAAACTGGCAGCGCCTAAGTATCTTTAACTTACCATAAACTATTAGAAATCCCCCATAGAGTTCCATCAACATGACCTATGACCCTTTCAACCGAATTACCTCCTTTTCTCCTGCTCTATGGACCAAAAACATCTAAAATACAGTAGCTCATTCTAGTCTGCGGAATGCTCCAGTTCTGCTGGGACGGCTGCCGCCGCACAGGTGCGCCTCGGCAAGCCGCAGGCCCAGATGGCGAGGTGGAAGCTGTCCAACGTGGGCTCAGCGTTTCTCCTCCCCGGGGCCCTGCATACTTTAGATATTACTCTGATGTCATTGGGGTTGGGGTTGATGTGGTCAGAGCAGGAGGCCCTCCTCACATCGGAGCACGAAGTGCAGATAGCGAAGAAAACTGAAATATTCCCTCATGGAGTTTATCTACATTTTTTTCTTTCAACCCTTTTACTCAACATCACTTATAAATCACGAGGGTTCAAATGTTCAGTGTTCATTCCTATGTCGCGCGGTGCAACTCACCTGGATCTCACTTCTCGGCCTTTGATGAGCCGTGAGCGTGGGTCTGTCTGGCTTTAGACAGCAGAGTCGTTCTTCTCGCAGAAAGAGTCGTTCAAACTGCACGTCAGGCATCAAGGGCCCTCTTGCCAAGTCATATCAACAAGAAATCTGCTTGTGTGAACAGAGGAATGTCCTGTCCTGCCTGTTCTACTTAGTGAATAATGTACTTGTACTTTAATGTTTGGAGATTCAGTTGACAGCTTGACATTGCAGCTGCCTCCTGTGAATGAAAGTTCTTCAGAAAACTCCATATGAGGACGAACCAGCAATGGATGAATGAGAGGATTCTCCAAATGTCCTGACAGAGATTATGTGTCCTCTAAATCCATCGTCACTAATCTATTGTTGCAGCCACAATCGCAAACGTTAATGTATTTTGTGAGGCAGACAGACACAAACTATCGAAAAATTGTGACGAGAAGGGATGGAAAGATGGTTGTCAATTTTGTTTCTTGCAAACAAAAATCTAAGTGCAGTGTGCATTTGTACTTTGATACCCCTAAAAAAAATCCAATGTCTTCAAATGTCACCTTCATAACAGTCCACCAGCATGGATTTTAATTTCAGTATAAAACCAGTTAATCTGTGAAGGATTCTGAGGGTTTACTAGAGAATATCAGTGGGAAAACAGCTTCACGATGAACAAGGGGGTTGAGAATGAATGCCAAATGTTCAATTTATGATAAAAAATTGAAAGAGTACAACACAACAACAACTACACTGAGGCATAGCTGCTCATTTCAGCAAGGAGATCATTAATCAAATAAACACCCAGGAAACTTTGGAGGAGCCACAGCTCAGGTGGTTGAGCCTAGTGAAATGAAAACTAGGACCACTTGCAAAACATTGTTTGATTTGTGTGCGTTTAAACATATGTAGACGTGTATGCACGTATGTATATATATATTATTGTTCTCAATTGATTTGTTTGAAATTAAGAATCAAATAAAATGAAGAAATAAATTTAAAAATCTGTCTTTTATGAAAGAGTGACGAGAAGAAAGAAGAAACTGAATATTTTGGCCCTACCTAAAAATGCTACATGGTTGAAAACTGACACCTTGAAGACACCATCCATGCATCATGCTGTTGGGATTCTTTTACTCAGCACAAACAGAAAAGCTGGTCAGAGTCAATGGAAAGATGGACAAAGCTAAATGTGAAACAATCAAAGTAGAAAAACCTCTCAGAGGTGGAAAAGAAAACAACATAACAGCGTAAACCTACAGCCAAAGCTGTGGGGGAACTGTTGAGATCAAGGCAACATTCGTGCAATGGGCAAAACTCAGCCCTAAGTCTGGAACACTGTGGACAGGCAGGCAAAAATGATGTTTACAACTGTTTCCCGCGCGGGAACAGCTTTGATGTTCCTAAAGGAGGACGAGCAGAAATTCTAAAATTATCCACTACTTTGTGTTGCCACGTCATGTAAAACCCCAATAAAACATCTGAAGGTTTGTGGTTGCCATGTGACTAAAACTTAAATAATTACAGTGACTTTTGCAAGGCACTGTAAGTTATTAGCAACGGAAGTAATCTTCCACGGAGTTGAACAGTTTTATAAATGGGCCCAGAACACACAGAGACTTCGTAGCTAAACGGTTTTTGAAGAGTTCCTCGTCTCTGCTTTGACCCTCTGAGGAGCTTTAAACACCATGTGCTCTGTAGCGCCTCTAAAACATATAGTCAAACCTCCAGAGCTTTTCATGTTGATGCAATTACCTCACAGTCCTCCCCCTGCTTTGGTAAATACTTGACGCTGTTGATGTGCCCTCTGCATGCCTCCTGCATGTGGATGAAAGCACTCGGGTAAAGTCAGCGGTCATATTTTCTGTGCTTTTATGTGGGAAATCTAAGTGCTAACAACATCCAGTGTTTGACTTCAGCTTACTGGGACCATAACTCAGACATTATTGTTATAGATTTTCATTCAGACGCGTTGCGCTTCCCTTCCATTCCTCTTCTTCTTCTTCTTGTCCTCGGCTGATTTTTTTCATCGACTTCAAAAATATTAGCCATCCGACATCTGTTTTAAATGTATAGCTCTCAAGTAAGACTTCTCCTATAATATTTCTTGTACTCAGTAGTACTCCGTGTCCACAGAAGCCTGTCGGAGGTCGCGCGGGATCGGAAGGGTTGTGATGCAAAAAATTTAACTATAGTTGAGACCGCCTTTTGTTCATAAACTTTACAGGTTTTTAATGGTTGTTCTGTTTTGGCCAATTTATGTGTTGGTTACTTTCTAGAGCCATCAGATGAAATTATAGTGATTTAACTTGAAGTTAATAAAAAAATAAATAAAAATTTTCTCAAGCCATCAAGTACTTTGAATGTTACGAAGAACGCTTTGTAACAATCAAGAAAGTGTAATAGGTGACATGACTCCTAAAGAGAACTGAGCTTACTTTCAGTACGTTTTTCAGGACATCATGCCCACAAGTCAAAAGTGGCAACAAACCTTAATATTTGGAGTCCATTTCCAAGAAACTTCCCATATCCTTCCAGAAGGACGACGGGCCCAAGATATACAGAAATGGCTCAGTCAGAGTTCAAGCCAAAAGCAGCTCATAACCTGTGGTAAAACCTGAAAATTAATGTTAAGGTAATTTAGGTTTTAGGTATTTTGCAGAACAAAAAGTGGTCCTGGGACACCCAGGGGCCTACACCCCATACTTTTCAAGAGTTTTTTTTGTGTAGAAAAGTTGCTTTTCCTTACACTTCACAATTATGTACTGCTTTGTATTGATATATTGCATAATATTCCATGATGAAAGTGAAAAAGTTCAAGAGAGAAAATCAAAAATTAAAGGAGCAAATAGGTTGATTCTGAAAGCCATAGAAAACCTGCTCCCACAGTTAAGAATTTCTAAGGTGGAGAAAAAGTTTTGAATTCAGTGACAGTTACTTGTAAAAAAAAAAAAAAAAAAGAAAAGGTTTTTGTGATCACAATTTACAAAAGTGGACCAAAGAGAACAGAGCAGACTTTTCTCTTGCTTGGATTTCTGCCCTCTTGGCTGACAGTGAGCAGATTCTTGGAGTCACCAAATTATCACAAGTAACCTGAACTGCACACGTTTTTGGCCTTTTCCTGCCTGCTAAGCCATGGTGGGATCTCATGTTCTTCCTGCTGTGTCTTTCCTCTCCTGCTTTCCAGTCCCAATTCTGTTTTTACCTTAAAAAATAAAAACCAAAAAAAACCAAACAGGAAGAGGATGTGTTTGAAGAGGCGGAGCCTGAGGCGTCATGCCATTCACTGACGGTCTGTATCCTCTCTGCATGTGTGTACATGCATGCCAGGATAATTGCCTACAGGGGGCCCCTCTGAATGCCTTGCTCTTGTTTCTTCATCTTTTGAGGGACCTGCAGTGTTTGCTTTGGGCATGGTGCCCCAAAGACAACAGCTTAGGTTTTATGCATGCGGCATGCTACCTGAGGCTGTTGCTGCCTGTCGCTCTTGCTCACATGACAAAGTGAGAGCAAATATCTTTATGTTTGCTCGGACGTTTCTCTACAGTTAGAGATCTTTTACAACTCTAAATTTGTGCGGATGAGACTCAACAGGGTTTGCGGTACATTGTCAAAGTATTCATGTCATAAATCCTAATGATTTACGAGAAAAACCACAAGCTTTAATGTCTTTTATGAGAATTCAATGAAAGACCAAAACAAAAAAGTGTAAAAAAAAAAAATAAAACATGGAAGAAAACAGAAACTTGGTTTTCCAACTTTTTTTTCAAACCACTCCCTCAGTATGCTGCTGCCATGTGTCACCTTGAGGATAACGTGTTCAGGTTTAAATGTGTGTGAACTCTTTCAATAACAGCTCTCTTCCTGTCAATTATCAATAAATGTCTGATGTGGAACGTCCTAGACGAGGAATCTGCAAAAAGAAGTCTGGATGTTAGATATTGTTTTCATTTCTGTTTTCATGGAATAATTACATTTAACAGTCACTTTCAATGTGATCTATTTTTCTTGTTATTAGGCTGGAAACGTTGTGCAAATATCAGCATAGAGAACAAAAAGCTGTCAGTTTTTTGAAAAATGTTGAAAAATCTTTGCCTTTCTTTATAAAAACAAAACAAAACATACAAATGGGAATAAAGCGGTTGCCCGTTAAAAATTACAACATATCTCCTGTCGAAGATATTTGTCAAGAATTATAAGATGTCTTCTTTATCATATTTGTGACTATGAAGCCGTTTAATTTCTCTGAACTGAGGGCAAAGATGGCTGCTTGGATTGTAAAAGTTGCAGACCTTTGCTCTAGCAGCTGACCCTGTTGGCAGATTTCTCCACCTGAGCTGCAGATCTCTTCAGCTCCTCCATACAGAATTGTACCTATGGTCAATGTTTGTCTTGCCCTGGTTGTCAACATGTCTTGAGGTCCATCAGATGTTCATTGCTTAAGATAGGATAAGCGGGAGTAGACAATGGGTTGAATGATCGCTGGTTTTATAACCTACTAATTGGGGGACTGCTGAAAGCAGCTGGTTGCCATGGATTTAGGGGTATCAGATTATAAGGGATTGAATAAATTTGTTTTCTTTATTTGTAAAGAAAACAAATGTAGTTCTTCCTTCCTATTATTTTTGTGCGTATGTCACATAAAATCCAAATAAATTCAATACTTGTAATAGTGTGAAAGGTATCAGTATTTTCACAGGACACTGTGTCTTTGGAGCCTCTGTACTTCTGGGAAGTCGGGTCTTTGCACAGCCACCCCCTCTCCCTTCAATCTGACAGGAATTAGAAATGTCTTGTCTGTCGCCTCCCAGCAGGAGCCGTCATGAAGGCCCTGGCGTCCTTCCACAAAGCTTCTCTCCTGTCGGGCCCCGGTCAGGGGCCACCATTAGGTCACGTTTGCAGCTTCTGCAGCTTTTTCCCAGCAGCACGCCCCTCCGCCCCCCTTGAACCATCTATGACGCCTAGAGTTCATGCTGTGTACCAACCATCATTCAAGCAACAAAGCAGAAATAGGTCCAGGTCCAGGTAAGATCATCAGTTGTGATTTTGAACAAAAGTCTGCATCAAATTAACCCCATTAAATCCACATTTTGTGATTAAATGGCCCTGCTGATGATGTGATTCTGCCTGATGTGGCGCTCCTCTGTTGTGAAGAACCAGTGGGCCTCTGCCTCTCCGTCCTACCCGACGGTGCTTGTTAGCGGAGGAATTCGGTGCGTCTGTCCACCGACCTTTCGAGTAAGATGGCTCCTGACACGGTATGTGAGATATGTAACAGAAACTCCTTAAAGTTAGGCAAGAAAATGAGTAATATGTAGGGAAAAGGGGTTAACTTGAAACATGAGGCTACGGCTGAGATTTGATGGGCCTGGTGGGGCAAATCCTGCACACTGAAGGTTTTTTTTTCTTCTTCTTCTTCTGTTTTTTGTGATTGAACAGCAGACAAAAAGCTGGGGTGTGAATACAGAGATCTGATCCGTGAAGGCAGCTGGACGTAACTTCAGAGGATGTGGGTAACGACAGGCAGCAGCTGGACAGCATGGAGGAAATCTCAGTGTCTGCCTCTGCGACCGGCATCTGATGTGAAGAGGAGCCGGCCTGGTTCGGTGTCTTCTTAACAATAACAGGCTATTAACTGGACCTGCTGCTGCTACTATATCCTCACTTCACAATGTAATGCTGTGTAATCCTTCCTGTGAAATTTATTATGTGGACTATAAATCTCTCCAACCCTGCCTCACATTTCCTACCTTAGAGCAATGCAGCTGGGAAAGAACTGAGGTTCTCTTTTTTTTTTTCTCTCTGTCAAAACAGTAAGATGACTCTGGGAGCCAACGTGCCACTTCCTCCGGTCAAGTGAATTGCTCTTTTAAATTATGTTTTGTTACGCTTCTGCCAGAGGGAAAATTCTTATGAGCAAAGTGCAGGGTGAAAAAACCCTGGTAAGTATGAAACCCTTAAAATATTTGTTGATTTAGATGTTGAACTGGAATTAAAAACTTATTTTCCAAGGGCCTTCCTGGAACTTAGCTTGTTATTACTAGGACCAAGAGGATAGTTTCTGAAACTTTGACAGAAATTAGTAGTTTTCTACCAAATATGTCATAGAAAGAATCTGGAAAGCTCCAGAAAGCACTTGGTAGTTTATACCAAAGTTCAGGGCAATTATTTCCATTATCCAGCCCAGCAGGCCAAATCAGTTTTGACTCAAAACTTAAATGTAATATTCACAGACACTCAACATCCAGTCTGAGTGAACTGAGTGAGTTTTAAAGTATTTGTTACTTTAAAACAAATATGTTTCAGTCTCTGGATGTGCAAACCTGTCAGAGACTTCAAGGTGTCCATGCATCCTTTAAAAAGTCTTAAATTAATTTATCTAAAATTAAGGCCTTAAAATGTCTTTAATTCATTTTTAAAAAGAAAGGTTACCTTTAGTATGTTAATCACTGGTCTGAAATTTTGTTATAATTTTGTGTACACAGTTTTTTTTTCTCACAAAACTTTTTTTGTCAGGCAAAAGTTTGAGTCGTACTCAAACAATCTTCACTGCATGTCATTCGGTAAGATTGAGGCTACCGATAACTCACTGCTAATTTATCCTTGCTAGCTACCTTTTTTGCCTCTATAATGGGTAAGTGCAAATGTATTACCAGTGGCTGAACAAAATTCATACATTTCTGTCAAGACATAGGTCTTAAATTCCATTCATAGTGGTCTTAAAAAGTCTTATAGTTGAGTTGGTGCAACCTGGACGTAGCCCTGAAGGTTTATTTCAGTGAAAGATGAAAACTATTAACTCAGAGGGGTTGAATTCAGATGTATGCCATATTTCCTCTCCCCTCACCATAATACACTACTTTGTGCAGCTCTGACGCATAAAACCCAAATAAAATACATTCAAGTTTGTAAGATGAGAAAAAGGTAAAAGGAGGATGAGTAATTTTGGCGTTGCTGTCACCACCGTGACTGGAAAATGTAGCCTCTCTCCTTGTGGAGTTTACAGCTACTGGTGCAAATTGTATTTCATTTTCCACATCCGAACAAAAATACGGGGCTTAAGAAAACATAATGTCTAGTTATCCTTGGAAGTTATAGTGTGGAGAGTTCAATGTAAAGCATTTTGAAACTTTTTGTGAACTCAGCTGCAGTTTTTTTTTTTACATAAAAGAAAACTACAAATGTCATTAATTAAATCCAGTGTGGCTGAAATAACTGTATTATATTTATTTCAGAAAATGGATTTATAAGAAAGCGTGAAAGAGGAGATAATGTTCACACAACATGGAAACACCTTCGTTTTGATGGAGCCTCCATATTTTTATTGATCCCTCTCAGGCAGAGTCTGGGAGGGCAGAGGTCAGCCCTGACTAATGGAATCTGTAGCCTGTAGTGACTGCAGCAAAGACCTGCTGACCTGCCCATTGTCCTGTCAGCCACGGCTTCATTAGCCTGACAGGTTGAGGTGAGTTCGATCAGGGCTTCCTCGTCACTTAAACGGCACTCTGAGGAATGCTACATCCTTGCTAATGCACGGCCTGAAGGGGCCCTTAAAAGCCAAAGCTCCTGAACTAAAAGGAGGGAAAAACTTGTGCCTGGTGTGGAAGGAATCTGCTTTACAACATGTGTT
The DNA here is from genome assembly GCF_001444195.1 of Xiphophorus couchianus. Lineage (NCBI taxonomy): Eukaryota > Metazoa > Chordata > Actinopteri > Cyprinodontiformes > Poeciliidae > Xiphophorus > Xiphophorus couchianus. The sequence goes on from NC_040239.1 coordinate 23,690,150, forward strand.
GGGACACAGTTGACTAATGTTCAGTTCGTATTTGACAAAAGAAAAAAGGACCATTTATTCTCAGTTAGAAGACTAAACAAAAAAGAAAGCTCTATGTGTCTTTCACATGCAACCACAATTTATCACCTGTAAGACATTCTGCACTCAGATCTAAATAAAATCTTCTCCTGTTTTTGTGTTGATGTAGTTTCATTAATGGCACCTTTGGGAGGGCCAACACAGGGGAAAAAAAAACAAAAACCTCCCACTCTCATGCAAAGCTGCTCTGTTTTTGATATTTACCAACACTATATCCTCTCGTAGTTTAACAGACTCAAGTTCACGGTGGTGTCTTCCAGAAAGCCATGGCTCACCACGGGAGAGTTCAGTCTCCAGGCCCTGTTCAGTTTCCTCTGCACGCCTGCGGAGGATACTTCACCCACCTCCTGTTTACGCGGCGCACCGAAGGTCAACAAAAGTGAAGACGACAGAGGAGAAAAAGGGCCGCGGTAGGCAGGAGGGCTCCCGCATCTTGTTTTTGTAAACTGGTGTCATCCTGCTTTTGTGGATGATTTGGAGGGAAAATAAGTAGCGGCCCTCTGCTCCGAGGATGAAGTCACCAAAGCTTAAGTTGTTGGACCCTTTACACAAAATGAAAGCTTTGATTTATTTATTTTTGCTGGATCAATAAGGTTCAACCTTGATTTTTCCTTGGAAACGTAAAATACGACTAAGCAAGTCAAAGATGATGGTTTGGTCAGATGTGAAGAAACCATAGTTCGATTAATTTGATTAATTTGATTAATTTGATTAATCCGATTAATCGTGATGAACAGATTTTTGAAATAATTGTCGACTAATTTGGTAATCGATTAACAGTTAACTGTAGTATGCAGACTCTAAAATATGCCAGTTACTGTCCAGAGCAGTAATTAAGCCAAACCCGTACAAAATATACATCCATTTTGCATTTAAGATAAAAGCAATTTTGTCTTTTGTTTTACCCAGAACTCCTAAAGTAGCCCCGTTTAACTCCACCAGGTTCAAATTCACTAAAATAATAAAATGTTTATTTTCTTATTTTAAACAAACTTAATTATTTGTTTTTTTCCCCCATCTTTTAATGTATTTCCAGTGTTGCATAAAAATGTTTCATGGTTAAGTGAAAACTGCAGAATTTGCGTGGGGATTGTGTACGGATGTTCTCCGTTCAGTCTAACTGAGCTTCAGCTATTTTGCAAAAAAAGAATCGGCAGAAGAAGTTAGTGACATACAATACAAACGATGTGCTTTTCAGATCTTTAGTTGCAAAACTTAAAATATCACATATAATTTTTCTTCTACTATATAATGTTCATCTAGCTATCAAATAAAATCTTTAAAATAAAAAAGAAACACACATTGGGATTTGTCGTTGCGAAGTGACAAAGTCAGAAAATGTACAAGAAGAATGAATTTTTTGGCAAAGCGCTCTATTATTCCACACAGAATAGACAATAACTACTTGCTTAAATTTGCTCACATCTACAGTGGGAGAAATGATTTTTTCAAAAAGCCTCATATAACTTACACATGTTAAGTGAGTCTAAACAAGGAGACGAGGGACAGGGGAGGTTGGAGAACTGCAGGACAGAGTGGCGTCTTGAGGTCGCCGTAGCGACCGTGTTATTTACTAATTTCATATAGATCTTCACCCAACGTGTCGGTAATTTGGAGGCGGCAAAAGATGATAACCGTCACTTGAAGATACGTCAAACAGTTCTCAACGGCAACAACAAAAAAAAGCTTGGCTCAGGCTGCCTTATTCTTTATTGTGTTCTCTTTTAGTAACACTCAAATCTGAATCCGTGAATCATCTTACCCAAATTTAGGCCATGCCGAAGGGATCGGGCGGGGAGGCGGGGCGTGGGCCTGCTGTGACCTCGCAGCTCGCTCCGACAGTGCCCTCTCCTCTCCTCAGCCCGAAGGAGGTCCGGCTGATGGATGGCCTCTAATCAGCAGCAGACAGACCAGCTACAGGAAACATCTCCCCATCACGTTTACGGAAACCAGCTCTTCTCCAGAGACCGGCTGATGGCCGCAGAGGGAGAGGGGGGAACGGAGGCGAAAAACAATTGGATTCTCCCCTTTTTTCTGTGCAGAAAATGAGCAGACTGTCAGCTCTTTACTAAACAGAATATGATTTAATGGCCTGCTGCCAAACAGCTACTTTGAACAATACATATGTGGAGAGCTTGATTGCCTTTGAAACCACTGCCCAAGTCTTGCTTTGGGAAAAAGCAATTCATTGGCTTCCCACTGTGCCTTGTGAAAAACAAAATGTAACAAATAAGAACGTGTAGAACATATTTTTGTTGTAACTTTGGCATGGTTTAGTGCATGACTTACAGTCAGGAGACCAAAAAAATTAACAAACTGTTTTTATTATTCACTCCTTACATGCATGTGTTTTTATAATATAGTATATAATTATTATATAATATATTGATATTATATTATTACACCATTAATTAATGTTTATATTGAATTACTTCTCCCTCTCAGCCTTTTTAGGGTTAGAGGAAAGGAAAATAAAAACATTAAAGTAACCTCTACACATCTTTTAAAGTCCAACGTAGCAAGTTACTCAAAGGCAAAAGATACATTAAATTTTACTTTTACCTACATTTTTCTAATAATAAAAATAAAACAAATGAAGGTATTTTGATTATGTTAGAAAATGTGACATCATAGTAAACCCTTTTAAACAGCAACAAAACAAATCACTCATTAACTAATTGTTAGTTTAATCATTTGGTGATGAATAAACATTGAGCGGTTGATCAATTACAAATCTTTATGTGCAAGAATAATGATTGGCTACAAAGGAGCAAATCAAATTTACTTTGGTATAAAATCTTCGACAAACTAAAAATGCATCAAAACTATCTGCATAAGACCAGTAATTATAACATTGAAGCAGCATGTATCACACCAGACAACAGCTTCTCTCTGTTCAGCTAGGACTGATCAGCTTCGTTCTGATCAGCTCTGATTGATCAAAAAGAAAGAGTTCAGATTTAAGTGCATCAATCCTTCTAGCTGCATTCACTAAAATATGCACACAGAATGCTGTGCTAGTTAAAATGAGTAGCACACTTGTAGCAGTGGCGTCTCTAACGCTGATGATAAACTGATGAAAATAGTGATGCTGATTCCTCCTACGCAGAGAAGAAGAAACTGACGGCCTAGGAGCCTCCAACAATTAAGACTAAGGTAACATTCAGAGGCGGTACATCAGCTGGGGGCAGAGGGCAAACTTTCTGTTTTAGTTTTAAGAATTCAAAAAGTTCCTGCTTGCCTTCGAGCTGAAAGAGGTCTATGACGTTCAAATGGTCTTGTAGATCACAGCGTGTTCTTAATCCAGCGTGAACGCTTGGAGGGGCCACAGAGCCAGTGGATTTAGCTCCGTCTTTAAAGTGTTTTTTTCCTAAGGCAAGCAAAAGACTCCACTGGCTTCAGCTGCATAAGAACCAGTTCTCATCTTAACGTGAGCAAGAAAGCAAGACGGAGTGTTTTTGAAATTATTCCGACAACAGCGAGGCCTGGAGCAAATACAGATATCATAGAGGACAAAGGTTTGTTATAGCTGCAATTTGCAATTAAGCAGAAAAACAGTTTCTTATTTACTTTGTGGAGGAAGGATGTAAAAACCTTGATAAGGATCAGTGACATGCCGGAGTCGTTTTCTCCAGCAAAAACAGTCGGCACTTTATCATAATTACTTGGAGTTTCCTGGTAATGTTTGATTACGTGAGGCAAAAAGTTATTACCCGAGCGCGCGTATGTTTTCTGCGTTAGCTGATTTTCTTGCTCACATCCTTCTTTTCATGTGTCTCAATGGAAAGCATCTGTCCCGTCAGAATTTGCTTTGCCCTTTGTGTCCTGGGCCAAAGGGGCTTTTTCCATCTCTGACAGGTGAGGTATCTCCCCTAAGACAGCCCACCCCTCCTCTGTTGTTTTGCATGTCAGGATGAGCAAGCTGTCGCCTTCGCTCTGAGCATGAATAGAGCGATGTGTCTGCCGTCGCTGGAATGCTGAGAGTTGTTTGCATTTTGGGCACGTGAAAGCTTGTCACTCAGTCCTTTTAGCTGCACGGCTTATCCCTGAAAAGAGCCTGGGCGTCCTCAAATTCTCCATCTTCTCTGACCTTGATGTTGTTGTCACTCCCACCTCCTCTGCCCTCTGCTCCGACTTGTGCAGTCACACTTGCATAGATGTGAGGGGGGAGTGGAAGAGGTGCTGTCCTTTAATCAGAGTTTTTAACAATACTGCCATCAGAGGGTTTCCACCATGTCAGCTAACTGATGCTCAACGTTGCGTTAAACATTCTTTTAGCACAATTTTTGAGTTGAGTTCTGCACAGGAATAACCCTTCCTTTTCCTTCAGCATGAACGGAAAGCAAGAGAGCAAGTTCAGACGAGTCCTCTCAGCCGTAATCCTAAAGGCCCTCAGGATTGTCCTGACCTCACGTCTTCCACTGGAAAAGCATCCAGTTTCAACGAACGGTACTCTTCGACGGCGGCAAACGTTCCCCCGCGTTTTGCTCCATTTAAAAATAAATGGCGTTGAAGTGCGACGTGAAGTCTGACCTTTCAGCACGGGCCTGTGGAAGCAAGGGTCGTGCACAAGGTTGGCCCCCGTCAATGAAGGTGCCACCACCCTAAACAAAAACCAACAAAGGCAGGAAGGGCTGTGCTGGTGAACCGCACACCATCGCACACGGTTGAGTGTCGGCTAAGTGCCGCAGCACCAGTGGACTGTAAACACCGAAAGATGTCCAAAAGGGTTGAATGTTGACTGCTGCTGTTTGGTGGAGGATAAATCACAAATCTGGCAAAGCACACTCATTCAAAAAACGACAGTAACAACAACAAAATCAAACTAAATACAAACATAAACATTTACAAAGTTACATTTTGTTGAAGCCAAACATGTTTTAGACGATCTGCCAGTTCCTATAGCGATTATGTACAATTTATTTAGGAAGATTTATGGATTTAATATTTACTAATGAAGACCACGTTCAAGCTCGTACAATTAATGAGAGAACTGTTGGAAAACCATTTTTTAGAATGTTGAAACTAAAGTCATGTTTGTTGCTGCATCAGCCATGATTATTTGCGCAGGAAATGGAGGCAGGAGGCTGTGCACCACGACTGATCCTCCTGTGAGAAACCCATTCTGAGAGTAGAACATGTGTGACGTCTCCAGTCTGATCGAACAGCACAGTGAAGTAATAAGCAAAAATATTATAGAAGTTTAAGTGAATGGTATTTAAATAAACTGCAAACCCTTAATTTTTATTAGGATGCTTCGTTCTCATTTTGTGTTTCACACAAGCAGATTGTTGGTATTGCACCACTTTCTACCTCCGTTTCTCATTAAATAATTATTGGCTTCTGGATTAATAACCACCCAACACAAACAACTGGTTTGTTTTTGTTTTGTTTTGTTGTTTTTAGATTAGGCCTCTGATGACAACTGCTTATAACCTTGTAACAAAACCTCAACTAAAAGATGTTGGACTATCAATTTATTAGTGTTAGTGATACAGAGCTGTGCAAAAGTTTCAATTCGTCCAACTTTTAAAAAAATTCTTCTAAGCAGTCTGACTTGTTGCCGTTTTTATTCAATATTCTTGATCAATAGTGTTTCAGTTTTTATTTTTCAAACTTTTTCATTGTGGTTTGGCTGCTTTTTCTCTCGGACTATGCAGCGCTGTCTTGAAATGAGGAACGGGAAAAGTGAATTATCTGCAAGTGATGAACTGTGTCTGCAATTTATTTCTTTTTCTGGGTTTCAGTTAAAGCACTTTGAGATAATATTTCTTGGTGCTAACTTTCTCTTTTAGGTGTCAGTGGCATAATTGCTGAAAATAGCAAAAATAGCAATAAAATTCATTTTTGTGAGTTCATCCTATTTACAGCTGTTTTTTGGGGGAGGTATGAGGGGAGTGAGTTAGTTATTTTTAGATGCATTCACCTGCAAAAGTCCTTTTCAGCCGTAATGCGTCATGAGTCAAAGTTAATAGATTTACAGAAAAAAAAACAACAGAGCATCCCTTGAAATGGTTAGCTAATGAACATATTACGTGCCAAAAGTGGCCAATGTTCAAAGAAAAACTTTAATCTGAAGTATTTATTGTAGCTCACTTGCAGAAAACAGTGGAACTGGGGGACACGGTGGGAGGCCCTTTTTGAACGAAAGCTGAAAGCTGCTGCAAATCAGACAAATCTCTCTGAAGTTCGGAAATGTTACGAAAACTCCACTCAATTATGAAGTCGTGAGGTTTTAGGGTGTGTTGTGCTGTCTGGTGTGTAATAGACCAGAGGCAGGAAAAAGCTATCATAAAGCAAAATGTCAAGCAGCCCACAGTGATGTCATTAAAATGGATGATTGTTAACATAGATTTTTGAAGAAAGTCATCAGGGTAAAAATTAGACAACATTTTTCTAGCGCCATGCTACGATCGCAGTACAGCTAACTGTCGTTTGATTTGCACTGAGCCAAACTGTTGATGTATTTTTTTTTGTGGTGATTAATGACGTGTTTCAGCTGTGGTGTTCAGGGGGTGAACTGCAGCTGTGCGTTCCAATTAATTCATGTCTATGTGCCAGTTGGGTGCAAATACCTGCTGTCAGATGGAAGCGTTCTGCCAGCCGACACACATGCTGGCATCATGGTCACCCTGGTGACCTGCAGGAGGCGCAGGACACTTTTTATGGATACAGAACAGCACAAATATGAAAAAATAAAATAAGATAAATAAATAAATAAATCTTTGCAGTCTTTTGGTTACGTTTAGGGATGCATCGATATAAAAAAAATTGGGTCGATATCGATATCCGATAATAATATTGGTATCATGGCCAATAACCGATATCTACTAATACTATATATGTATTTTTCTACACTTTCAACAGCACAAAAAAAAATCATGCCCTAACAAATACCAGACAATCAACCCTCCGAAACACAAGGATCTTCCTGCTAACAGCCAAGGCGAGGCTTTTCTTGCCATCACATGTGTTTGTATTCATCTACTGAGGATAAATGAAAATGTTTAATTCCATCTGGCAGGAAATAAACATTGGTTGTTAATATTGGCCTAATATCACTTATTGGACCGATCCTAATAAAACGACTAACATCAGCCAATACTGATGATGATGCAAATATATCGGGCTTCCAACATATATTAATGTATTTTGTTGAATTGTTTGTGGTGGCATATAATTGTAAAGTTGAAAAAAGCATCTCAAACTATGACTTAGCCATGCTGGTGTGAACAGTTTTTTGCTGCAGGCTTTGCTGTACAGACTCAACATCGGTCAGATTGGATAAAGAGAGTCTCTTGACATCAGTTTTCCAATCCTGCCACATTTTCTCTCTTTGACTTTGACTGGGCCATTCCAACACCTCCAGCTCTGGGTGTATGTTTGGGGTTGTTGTCCTGCTGCAAGGATGACCTTCTGTCCCAGTTTTAAATCTCTGCCAGCCTCCAGGTTCTCATCCAGGATTTTTCAGTTTTCAACTCCTTCAATCTTCCTATCAAATCTGACCTGCTTCAAATTTCATGTTGAGTAAAAAGCATCTCAGACGGTTTTTTAGGGTGATATGCAGGGTTTGTTTCACTGATGGGCTTTTCCACACAGGTTTAACAGACAGTTGGTTTCATCACCAGAGCTCCTTCTTTCACATCTTTACTGAGTCCCCTACAGGGTTTGAGGGGAATAGAAAACAAGCCTTTTATGGTTTTCTTTTTAACAATGGCTCTTCTTGCTGCCACTCCTTTGCAAAAAGCTGATTTGTGGAGTCTAAAACAAATATATATTCTGTTGACAGATCAGATGTGGATGTCTGAAGCTCTTCCAAAGCTGGACCTCTTAGTTCGTTTTCTGATTAATGGTTCCTTTTTGCCCGGCCAGTCAGTTTTGGACTAAGGTTTTTTTTCTCTGCAGTTCTGCCATATTCTTTCCATTCTCAGATGATGGATTGAGTGATGGTCTCTGGCATACTAGGATATGATCTAATAACCCAGTCCTCCTTGAAACGTCTATGTTCCTTGATCTTCATGGTGTTGTTGGGGCCTGCCACTTTTTTTGCTACTTTTTAAAGTCAATTTGAAAAAAAAAGAAAAAAAAAACATCACCCCCTCACTCAGCTATAAATCTAAAAGAAGAACATTCACATCAACACTTTGTAGAGGCTGAAATACTACAGGGCTTTGTCCAAATATTTTCTCAGAGTCCCTGCTTCTTCTTGGAGGCAGCATGCCTTCCCACACCAGGCTTAGAAGAGTGACACATGGCGTTGACATTGACTTTAAGCCTGTTTTGGGATCGTTAAAGGCCAATTTGTCAGCATTCACCGTGGGTCAGACGTAGAGATGAGTTTCAAGGGGGCCTCACATCTGGACCTTTTGTGTTTTAACAGTGTCCCGCTTCCTCTTTTAGTGCCCTGAAGTACATGTATAATGAGAAGGCCACGTTCCACAGCCAGTTCGTCTCGTTTCATTAGCACGCCCCTGGCTGTGGGACACTTATTAAAACACAGCATGTCCCTCCAGGGTTATTCCACGCTCCTCTTCTCCCCCCATTGCATTGCATGATAATAATCATTAGGTGTAATGGGTTAATGTATTTGTCAGCTGTGTATCTCGTGGAGAACTGCAGCATTATTAAAGCAACGCAAGTTGTGCAGGCAGCAGAGACGGAGAGCCGGTCGAGGCGAGGCGAGCAGTCTGCTCTGATAATCAGTCACCGAGAGGGCAGCTTGATTAAAGGAAATGGATGGAGTGGAAACTTTGAATGTGTGTTTTCAGTCGTGCTTTCAGCCAGTCTGGGTGATAGCGACAGAAGAACAGATGCTGAAACAATTAGGGCAAGTCGGAGGATGTTTTTTCTCCTACTCCGAATCTCCCCCCACTCTCTGTCCCCCAGCCTCGTGATTGCACATCAAAGTTGTCGACGGAGTGTAAAAGTTTGGTTTATTGTTTGACTCCTTCAAAGCAGTTTTTAAAAGGAGTCGAGGCTTCTGGCTGTGATTCAAGCTCAGAGAGAATTGTCATTACAAGAGCAAAATGACCTTTTGTTGCTGTATAAATTCACACACAGGACTAGGTTCTAATGTGTCCATCCAAATTATTCATTCCCCCTGAGCCTTTTTAAGTTTTGCCATCCTCAAACAACTGATTTCTATGATTTTACTGGGATTTCAGGTGATAAACCAACACAAAGTTGCATATTTCGAAGAAGGAAAATGCCGCAGCCCCCTATTTTTTAATATACAAATATAGAAATATCAAACGTGCAATATTTGTATTCACAGATATGAGTTACAACTTTTCATTTTAGCCACCTTTCATTGCAATTTCAGCTGCAGTTCTTTAAGGATGCCATTAATGGATTCATAGTAGATTTAGAAGTGCCATGTTTGCAGTGAACAGAAAAATCCAGCAATTAATAATAAAAACATCAACAAGTTGATACACCGAGGCAGAGGTGGAAAATGGCAAAAGAATAACATTTATCAGAAAAAAGTACAGCTGAGGGACAGAAACTAATTAACAAAGATGGAGGTGAACTAAGACCAAGAAATGATAAACCAAGGGGAAAATACTGACAGGTCAAGGAACAAAGCAAGAATAAACTAAGAAACCAAACACAAAGGAAATGAACCTTTATGGCAATACATTGCTAACTGGAACAATGAACTGAGTAAAGCGAGAGATATTGAACATAACTGAACAAGAAGATGATCAAAATACAAACACTTGTAGATTGAGGCAACATATCGTACAAATTTATTGTTTTTGTTCCGTCTGCGCACCCTCATTTTCACTCTATTTTTCACTACAATGTAGAAAATGATTTTTTTTTCTATTTCACATTTACAACTTTATATTGCTCCATATTGTAAAATCCCAATTAAACACACTTAAGATGGGGCAGGTGTTAAAGAGACAACTTCCCTTTCAAGAAGCAGCTCAACCAACGCTTGAGACAACATTTACTTTTCTAATGTAACTTTTATTCCCAAGGCAAGACATTTTTCTTTGTTATGTTTTTACATAACGACAGGCGCCGTGACGTTTTGTTTCCTCTGAGCCGACGGAGGGCCAACGTCGTCGCAGAGGTGACCGATTTACAGTTTGTTGCTGTCTGTCAAACAGCTGACAGATGGGGAGAGCAGCACGGCCTCCGCCACACCTTCGCCATGCCGTCGCCACGCCGTCGCCAGCTTTTAGATACTTTGCAATCCCGCTATTGCTGGGGACCGCTCCTTCACTCCACTGCTGCCTTCAGGCTGCAACAGCAGCGTATTCATGCAGCTTTTTTCTACTTTAGCCTGCATAATAAAATCTGTACTCCGTGACGTTTCTCATAAGATACTGATAAAATGCCTATATGTGGTACTTATATATTTTGCGCTGAACTAACATTAACATAACACACGTCTTGACTGTGATGAACTGTCTTTTTTTTTTTTTTTTTTTGTAGCTGTAAGTCCTCTGAGGTATAAATAGCCTCAGATATTCCTGGCTCGCTCCCAGTATGGGCAGATTTTTATAAAAGAGGCTTTTAGATTTTTTCTGGAATGGCTCCAGCTTTGGGTCAGACCTGCTTCTCGTACCCAGCTGCAAGAAAAAAAAAAGAAATTTTTAGGCGTATAACTCATACAAAGAGCAATTTAGGGATGAAATGCTAAAACTTTTCTGAGCTAAAGCATCTTGCTCACTAAGGACGTTTGTTAAGTTAACGCTCTGCTCTTTCTCAGTGCCAATCAGGCCAGTTGACAGCACTTTCTTTCCAGCGCTGAAGGAAATGATCACAGAACGGCAATAAAGCACCTTCTGGGATTTCTGAGATCTTGGACAGAAGGTTTGCAAAGCACCTGGTTCGGGGCTCTTGCATGGATCTCCGTTCAGGTTTTTTCACGTTGACTTCTTAAAACAGGATCAGGCTTCAGGTTTCTGTTGCTCTACTTAAAAAAGAAAACAGGCGATAATCGTATTTGGAGGTGAAAAGGCCGCTCTGCTCTCTTTTACCGTGAGATGCAGACAGATTCTTATGGTTTAGGGGGGAAACCTCAACGAAACAAGCAGGCATATTAAAATGCAGGTCGAAATATTGATTGTGAAAGCCACCTTAAGACCAACCCCACCTACTTGAGAGATAACTTGTGAAAAGCTGAAGAAACAGTCGAGCTGTTGTTGCAGAGGAGGTAAAAAGAGACTAATTTCCCCCTAATTGAGCCACGCGGGGGTCTATTTTTAAATAGAGTTTAAGCCAAATGGAGTCAGATTCCCACAGATCTCCTGGGATGACGGGAGGCCTGGAGATCCCAGCAGGACCCCCTTCACACACTCACGCGCACACGCACACACACACGACCTCCTAATCCCCATCATTAACTCTGCTGCAAAGAGAAAACCCCAGTACCCAGCCAAGCCTTACCCTCTCATCAGACCTGTCCATTGTCCCTTAATGTCTTCCCCAGTGTCCTCTCTGTCATTAGCCACATCGCTCTTCTTTGCTTCCTGCTGTGTTATTGTTTCCTATATCTTCCATCAGGTTTCCTTTCTGAGCTTCCTGCTGCCTGAAGGTGACCGTCAGATCTCACGAGCGAATCGAGCCGAGCAGAGACTCTGGTTCAAGAGAGGAATAATGTGAGGAATAGCTAATCTGATCTGACCTATCCTCTATATTTGCACTGTGCAAAAATGATAAGCGAGGATTGATAATATTTATATTATCATTCCATCAGGTTATCTGATAAATAAATAGCTTATATGGAGCAGCTGGGAGAAAAGAAATATCACATAGACGCATCTCATCTGGGAAGACAAACCGTCCCATTGTAGAACATCCTGTGGTGCTTGTAGTTTTGGCCACTGAGTCAAACAGAGTCGTGCTACCCATCATACGGTGTATGATGGGTAGCACGAATGTTAGGGTGGTCCAGAGGGAAGGAGGGGAAACACCTTGCGACCTCCTTGTTCCTGACAGAGCTACTGGAAGTCCACAGACAACCGGGAAGGACGAGAAAGGAGCCGCTGGGGCAGCTGTATCGGGGAGACTCGCTGGCTCGGTTCTGGCTTCCTGATTATCTTCCTTCATCCGCTTTATTTCTTAAGTGTAGAAAACTGTTAAATCAGAACGCGCCGTCTTGCAAAAATACACACACCCCTAAAACTTTATCACAGTCTTGTCGTGCATGAAAATCATAAATATTGTGAATAAAATTTTGAAATATATCTGTAGTCAGTCTTTCCAAGTCAGTATGTTTCCCACCACGACATTTTATGTGGCCCTCCAGACTCTAATGGATCACATAAACTGAACCTTCAGTGTAAATGTGTTAAATATTATTGTATCTATCAAATTAAAGTAGTTTTTATCTGCACACCGCCTAATTACATCAATGTGAAAAGATGTTCAAAATTATGTCATTTTAAGAAATACCCGCAGAATGCAGAGTGAGGCATTTATGAATGTCTTTTCAATCTCTTTGAAGAAATTCATTTTCTTGATAATTGTAAAGGAGAGTACAAATGCATGCCACGTTTTTGTTATACTAATAATATGCTAATTTGTGTTGGTGTATACATTGAATTTTGTTCAACAAATTGACTATTTTGCATAAAAAAAAGCACTAAAACAGGTTTTAGCCTGCTGATTGTGTGTGTGTGAGGTGGGGGGGCAAAATTGAACGGCAGAAAAAGAGGCTCTGCATGGAAACAATGCCGTGTGAGTCGGTCGGAGTCCCAAACATGTCTCAGTGTGTTTATTTCATGGCGGCCAAGCTATTCGGAAAGTAGATAAGCAGCAAATAAACAGTTGCAATTTCGTCTCTAGCTACAGCTACTGCAGTTGGACTCCAAACAGTGATTTTGGTTCAGCTCTGTTTGGGTTGTGATATGGATGTCAAAGCCCAGCTGTCTCCCAGCCACAGACAGCCTGACTTCTGCTGCAGATAAACGCTCCGCTCCACCCGAGCCATCCAAGGAGAACTCGGCTTTGATACGCACAAACATGCTGTGCTGTCTAAGCTGACTGGTACTGCGGCACCAAACGAGAGCAAGGCGCGCAAAGGGCACAGAGGCGCTAATAATACGGTTCAATTTCTCAGAGATGTTTTTAAGGTTGAGTTTCAATCAAACAAAATAGGACTGGGGGGAAGAAAAACCTAAAGTGAAAGAATTGGGATCTGTGACTCAAGCAGGAAGTGTGATTCTTAGCAGGTGTGTTGCTCGTTAGCCGAGAAGTGCTTAGCGCGGCAGAACGAGACAATAGAGCAGCCTTCTCAAGACAAACATTTCTTTATGACTGGGCGGAGGGTCGTTGTTCACTTCAGAGTAATGCCAGCAGCTGCAGATGTATGGAAAAGATAGCTGTGTTTGACCCCAGCTCAATAGTTTGATGGGGCCTACTACACTATATTGGATTTCCCATAAAATATGTTTTTTTTTTTTTTTGGTTTCCTGTTTTCTCTCATTCTCAGATTTTTGTTTTTCCACAATTTTAAAAGCACCTCCGTCACACAGATGAGCTGCGATCTGACATGACGTTCAGCCAATCAGCAAAGAGTGAGCAGAGGCCGAGGAACATCATCTGAAACAGCAGAGAGGCCTTCAGCCATCAACATGCAATGCTTTGCACAAGCATACATTCCTCCAGACGGTTTTCACATTTAGTCACTCTAGGATCACACATACACATTGCGATTTTATGTGAAAGACGAACATAATCGTCTGCAATGTAAAATATTTCACAAATAAGAATCCAAAAGTGTGGATTTGTGTTCAATCCTGATTTAGAACTGTGTAGAACAGGGGTCTCAAACTCCAGGCCTCGAGGGCCGCAGTCCTGCAGTTTTTAGATGCGCCACAGGTACAAAACACTGGAATGAAATTACTTAATTACCTCCTCCTTGTGTAGATTAGTTTTCCAGAGCCTTAATGACCTAATTATTCTGTTCAGGTGTGGTGCAGCAGAGGCACATCTAAAAGTTGCAGGACTGCGGCCCTCAAGGACTGGAGTTTGAGACCCCTGGTGTAGAATCATCGGTCACTGAAAGTCTGTTCGCAGCGGCTTTACATGGCTGGAGACTGAGAATATTTATCAGTACCTCTTTTACAATCACCTAAATCAAATTGGATTTGGTGAATATGAAGGCAGTTGTGGACTATCTACACTTGATGTTCTTTTTTTCCCCCATAAAATCTCAATAAAAAGCATTTAGGTTTGTGTTTGCAACGGGACAAAATGTAAAATAAAATTGACTTTTGCAAGTCATTGTAAAAAGGCTGTTGCTGCTGGAAATGTGGTGTCTACTGTGAGTTGGGTTTTTTTTTTTTATCTTTATTGCACACTGATAACTTTTGAAAGAGGTAAACGAACAGATATTGTCACTGAAGTGAGATTAATCTGTGACCCTTAGCTCTCTGCAACCTTATGGGATATGTAGGCAACAAATCAAGAAAAGGAAAAATAATCAGCGCTTTGTGCCAACAACTTTTCACTTCAAACAAGCCTAAAGGTCACAGATTAAACCTAAAGTGATTTATCTCCTCCAGACCGCGGATGACGCGTGCCCGCTGCAAATGTCCCCCAGAGCTCCCCTGTCTCCTGTAAGCTTTGTCAAGATAAACACCCCGCGCTTCAGTTGTCCCAAAACCCAAGACAGCAACGACTTCTGTCTGAACGGCAACATTTTGTCCCGCTGCGAACAGCCGGGTCATTTCAGCGGCAGAGCAGAAGCAGCCGCAGCTGTGGAAACGGACACGTGTGTGGTCCCAAACCCACTCAGCTGCAGGGGAATATGACGCGTGTTTAGTTCCTGCGTGTTTCATCTGGAAAGTCATGTGGTCTGAGTGAGACCTCACTCTCAGCTGATGCTTCTCCCACCTCGGCATCAGCAGCGGGATTTATCTCGGCGCCTTTTCAGAGGAGGCAATTAGCAAGTGAGGAGGGTCTCCAAAGATACCCGAGATGACGGTCTGATCCGACCATTTGTTTCTTATCTGCTTGCTTTATTGTTTTTTAATTTGCAAATTTATTTGAGGAACAGATTCTGGGCTTGCCAGCACCAGGCGTCATCCTCTCCCTCCCCCCACCCCAGGGGGTGGAGGCTGAAGCCGAGGTGAGAGTCTCCAGGTGGTTTTACGTGGATCCAGTATGAGCAGTGGAGCCATAAAACACCTTTAAAGTTTCTCCAAGGAGGACGTGTCTTATCATACTGGATATCTCCCGCATCATTATGCACTTAAAATAATAAACCTTACAGTTTTCATACATGGCAGGAAAGTGATTTATAAAAAGTGAGCTTGGGAAAGAAAAACAACAACAAACGTTTCTCTGGCTGAGCCGTGTTATAGGAAAGATAAAGTGTCTGCCATGTCAGATTCCCACAAGCCAGCGCTGAACGCTCCATGTACAGCAAAAAAAAATAATAACCCCCCCCCCCAAATCAGCAGGCACTCACAGTGAGCTGATAAGCTGTGATCCATGGAGCTCTGGCTTTCATCAGACATATTTATTTCTCTGATCCAGCGCACCTACAGGGGAATAATCCACTCTGAGAATTAATGCAACGGCTCCTTGTTATCGCCGCTTTAAAGGCTGTTTTATGCAGAGATTATCCTTCCTAAATGTGCTGTAAAGAATTCACAAATCTCCGCAAGCCTTCCTTTTTATTTTTTCTCTCCACTGAATAATTCCTCACAGCTATTTGGGGATCTGATTACAGCTGTTTGGTGGTGGTGGTGGGGGGTGGAGGGCCTGGCAAAAGTATTCACTCCCTTCAACCTTTTTCTTGTTTTAGTATTTTATGTGGCAGATCAATACAAAATAACTTAATGGCAATGATATGGTTTTCAGATATTATTACAAATAAAAAAAACTAAAAGTATTGTTATTTTTGTCATCAGTCATGTAACGCAGTTAAAACACTTTCATTTTCATCTTTTTTTCTCATACTATGCATTTCCCCCCCCCCCCCCATTTTCTTTCTCATTTATAACAAACCATATCAACAAAAGCACACTATGTACCATAAATACTTGAAGGACAGCACTGGACTCCATTTGTGATACGTCTCAACAATTTGTTTTGCTTAACTTGATTTGTTTACACTACAATAAAAAAATGAATGAATTAATTAATTAAAAATAAACAGAATCTGAAAAGTGTGGACTGGAAAGGTATTCAGTATAATTTGCTGTATAATAATATTTTCATTGGAATCACAGCAAAAATATCTTAAAAATTTTCTGGACTTTAACTAAATTTTCCCTTTTTTAAGCATGTTTTAGTTTTTAAAATGACATTATTCGTACTTAAAATGCACAAAAAAATATCAATTACAGATAACCCCTTAGTCTGCTGCACTCTGCTGCTATGACGCAATCAGTGGTGAAGGTGGATGAGCATGTTGTGCCAGCAGATCCACTGTAAGGAAACGTAAAAACGAAAAAAGAAAAGTTGAAGGCGGTGTCAATGCGAAGTTTCCTTTTGTTTTTGTTGCAGACCCGTGTGTTTGCTTGTCCTTTTGTTCTGCAAATCTCTTCGCACCTGAGAAGTAGAGTCACAGCGCTCATTTTGCGCTGTCGCCGCTTTTTTTTTTTTAATCCAATCTTCAAGGGGAGGAAAGGAAAAGCGCGACGCGATTGCGATCCCTCTCAGCCTTAACTCTGATTTCGTCGTTTTGCCTTTTTACGTATTAAGGGTCAAACACTCACAGATAAAAAGTGATAAGTGACAGCTGCAAAATGTGGCGCAACTTGCGGTTTTAACAGCCCTTTAGCGCCGGTGATTGTGATGGAAAACGAGGAGGTTAAGATGTCCAGACCTGTTCCAGGACCAGAGACGCCTTTCCTTTTCAAACGAAATCATGGAGCAAATTAGGCTGTAAAGAAACCTTTATATTGAATTAAGACAAGTTGATAAAATCTTGGAGAAGATGACAACTCCATATTTCCTAAAAAGGAAAGTCCCCTAATATACACCAAAGAGATTCTGTGGATCAGCTGACCTGTTGATATGTTGTTATCGTTGGGAAATATTTGCAGTTTTTACTTTAAACTTTGATAGAAAGTTATTATTCTGTCATATCTGTTGATATCATTTATATTTTTCTGATTTTTTCCCACAGGAACATATTGGTAAATTGCAGAAATTAGGGATAATAAAAAAAATGGAATTGGCAATCCATATTTTAAGATTTGAAGGACTACACTGTGTCTGTTTTGAGTTAACTTCTGCATGATAAACTGGTAGTGGAAAATTTTATTTATAATATCATAAAAGGTGGTAATATTGGCACTTTTGAATTAATTTTGAACATCAAATGACCTGCCTAATACAGCGTTTATTGGTGGAGCTTCATTTTGATGTGAATGGGTCTGATTTTCCACTGACATGGGGGATGTTTTGCCATGGCACCTGAAGTCAATCAAAAACTGCTGCCAGTTTTCATTTTTATTAAAGACCTACATAGAAACAAAAATAGGAAGAGGGAGTTATTGTGTTCTCTCTCTTTTCTGTCAATTTTGATTGCTTTAGATATCTAGTTGACACTAAGACAGGAAATCTAGGTCAGAAAGGGAAGTGGGAAAAAAAGTAAATTCAGTTCACAACTAAAGTTCAAATGATCTCCTGATCTCAAGTACCTCATCATGACGGCCGTATAGGACAAACATACAAAGCAGAGTCTTTCCTATCTGTGAATTTCTGGATGAGCATCTGACAAAAATGTGAAATTAAAAAAAACATCTGAATTTGAAAACTGAAGTCAGTTTTGAAGAGTTTTTGTGAACTCAGAGTTTTTGTGAACATAAAAAGATGATCCTGTTTTTTGGTTTTTTTTGCCAGTGGTAGACAGAACTGGATGCATTCATACTGACTTTTTGTTTATGTTGACAGTACCCCTTGGTTCTGTTAAAAAGAAAAAACAACACAGCAGAACTTTTTGCAACTTTACAAAATACATTATAGACTAACCGCTGTCCCCACCTTAATAACCAGAGACTTATATTTAACTTAACTTCATTGACAACTATTTTTTTTTGCCAAGTATTTCTTTCATTTCCTCTACAGCGGAGTGTTCGCTTTGCAGATGTAGAAATGCAGTCAGCGTCTGCAGCAGGGCTCCTTGTCCTGCAGGCAGAGGGAAGGGCTGTGCCAGAAGAGGTGAGAGAGCGGGGCAGAGGGAGAGGGGGAGAGCTGATAGATGTTTTACTGTTGGGGGAGGTTAGGGAGGAGGGGTGGGGCAGGGGGTCGCTCTGGGAGGGAACCAGGGGTGTAGAGGGCCGAGTTTAAAAAGGCAGACAGCGCCGGCAGCCTCTCACTCTCAGTCGCCCTTTGCTCCTCCAGCAGCGCAGCAGACCTTTTTCTGTTGTTGCTGTTATTGCTCAGATTCTCTCCACTGGGAACTGTACTGGACTTTTACCTCTGTTGAGGATTTTTTGGTTCGGTTTTGGCACTGCATCATGGAATCCACCACTGTGGAATATGCAGACGCTTACGAATATTACGATGACAATGAAACTGCCTGTGATTTCTCGGAGTGGGAGCCCTCTTACTCCCTCATCCCCGTGCTCTACATGCTGATTTTCATCCTGGGCCTGTCGGGCAACGGTGTGGTCATCTTCACCGTGTGGAGATCCAAGTCCAAGCGCCGGGCTGCAGACGTCTACATCGGGAACCTGGCCCTCGCTGACCTCACTTTCGTCGTAACCCTGCCTCTCTGGGCTGTGTACACGGCTTTGGGCTACCACTGGCCGTTTGGCGTGGCTCTGTGCAAGATAAGCAGCTATATTGTTCTGGTCAACATGTACGCCAGCGTCTTCTGCCTGACCTGCCTGAGTTTTGACCGCTACCTGGCCATCGTGCACTCCCTGTCCAGCAACAAGCTGCGCTCCAGGGGCACCATGCTGGCATCCCTCGGCGCCATTTGGTTGCTGTCCGGGATCCTGTCTCTGCCCACGCTGCTCTTCAGGACCACCATGCAAGACCTCAACAATCAGACCATATGCGCCATGGACTTCAGCCTGGTGACCATAAACCAGGGCCACGAGAACCTGTGGATCGCTGGACTCAGCCTCTCCTCATCTGCCTTGGGGTTTCTCCTGCCCTTTCTGGCTATGACCATCTTCTACTGCTTCATCGGCTGCACCGTCACACGCCACTTCAACAATCTGCGCAAGGAGGACCAGAAGAAGAAGCGCCTGCTCAAGATCATCACCACCCTGGTGGTGGTGTTTGCCATCTGCTGGATTCCGTTCCATGTGCTGAAGAGCCTGGACGCCCTCTCCTACCTGAACCTGGCCCCGAACTCCTGTGGCGTAGTACGCTTCGTGCTGCTGGCTCACCCCTACGCCACCTGCCTGGCCTACGTCAACAGCTGCCTCAACCCGTTCCTGTATGCCTTCTTCGACCTGCGCTTCCGCTCCCAGTGCTTGTGCCTGCTCAACCTGAAGAAGGCCATGCACGGCCAGATGAGCTCCATGTCGTCCACTCTCAGTGCCCAGACTCAGAAATCGGAGATCCAGTCTCTGGCAACCAAGGTTTAGAGACCGAGGCACGGAAGCGTGGCTGCAGGACAGTCCCAGCTGGAACCACTGGAACACTTGTCAGAATGAAGACTGCATGTGCTGGTTGTTTAAAGCTGGTGAAGGAGGCATGGTGAACTTTGAACTTTTCACTGCCTTCAGTCATGAATTCCAATGTGTATCCCTCCTGTTTTGCAACGAGAATTTGATTCTGTGTGTGTCGTCCTGACTTATAAAGCCAGAGCCAGCTGGCTGAGCTCTTCGGCTGCTCTGGTCCTCAGATTCATATATATAGAGAGAGAGGGGAAAAAAATAGAAAAGTATATTTTTTTGTTTTCTTGTCTCCACAAGAGGTATAATTTGTGAACTGAAACCTATATACACTGGATGAAACATATGGCTGTACAGTATTTTCATACCCTTCTGTCGTCCACATCTCTTGCCGTTGTGTTTTCTAAGCACTTGTCGGGATTTAGTGAGCTGGGAGATCAAACGGAAAGCCTGGTGGCAGAGGGAGGGAGGTGTAAGAGGAGAAAAGGTGTTGCAGCTTAATTATATAGTTTGCGAAGAAGAAAAAAAAAACAAGGTGTGGGGTGGAAGGTGGGAGGGGTGCAGTAGAAAGGCAGATGGTGGTTGACAAATGTTGTGGAACAGGAGCGGGTGGAGTGGGGTTTTTTCTTGGTGTAGTCGCGGCACTAAAAGTGGGGAAATGCAAGCTGATGTATATGTTGTATTTTTTTGAACACTGTAA
Organism: Xiphophorus couchianus; assembly: GCF_001444195.1. Lineage (NCBI taxonomy): Eukaryota > Metazoa > Chordata > Actinopteri > Cyprinodontiformes > Poeciliidae > Xiphophorus > Xiphophorus couchianus. The sequence goes on from NC_040239.1 coordinate 23,710,478, forward strand.
CTAACTACTGCATTAAAGACATGTGCTCCAAACCTGGACTCCTCTGACTCAATGAGTGTGTGTGTGCGCGAGTGTTTTATAAGTGTGTAATATTACAAAGAAGGGAACGTTCTGATAGCAAATGTGAATATTTAACCTGCAGTTTCATTACCCAGGCCTGTTATTTCAGTGTCAAGTATCCCCCCCCCGAAGGGTCAAAGCTTTGTTATGAATTAGCCTTGCGTTGGGTTTACACCTTCAGACTAATAGATCTCTAATCTCTATTGATTCACGGCCAGTATCCAGACTATAACCAGATTATGCAAAGCAGGATCCATCCTGCGTTTGTGTATTCGATACTCAGTTGTGATTTCTACCTAACTATGGGGCTTTAACTGTTTGATGACACAGTCCTGTGGGTTTCCATTAAGGGCTTCTACAGATCTAAAACCAGAAAGAGCGGCGGATTCATGTGTTCTCAATTATAGAGGCAACTGACAAATTAAAAGCCCCTCAAAGCGCTTAAAAGTTGTCCAAAACAGTTTTTTTTTTTTTTTTGCAATCACTACAAATCTAAACATCAAGATTATCCAAAACCCAAATGTTCACAGCATAATAGACTCATCACCAGTGAGCGACTCCTCTTGGGTGTCCTTTGATTTGACAGCGATGAGTCCTGTTGGACATAATTACCATTTAAGACCTGGCACAGGCAGGGGGGAAGCGGGACTCTGATCTTGGCAGAAGCTGGCCTGGAGAACAAGTCAATATTTGTCCCTGCTGACAGGGGATGGCAGTTAGAGCGAGAGAAAGAGAGGGCGGGGTGGGGGTACCGCAGATGCTGCAACGTGCAGAGTTTCAAAACAAAACAAACAAAAAAAAAAAACACAGACTGGGGCAGAGAGGTGAGAAAGCTGCGCAAGAAACACATTGTGCTCCACAACTCTAGAAGTCTCAGCATGTGCGAAGCAGAGAAAACGTGAAGCCTCAGGATTGATTGTGTCTCGGCGGTGGGTCAGATCGTGTGTTACTCCTACTCCGTTTTGGTATAGAGTGGAGCAGATTTGATCTCTAGGTAGACCACAGGAGGTTACAGTGATGGATGCAGGAGCTGCAGCATATTTATCACGTACATGTAAAGAATGCAGACCGCTCCGACACGCACTTCTTCTGAGTCCCATCAGACACCTCTTACTCCAACAAATGGAAGTTAGTAATAAGAATCCAGCTTGCATACTGAATATTCATACCACAAAAAAAAACAACCCCCCCTCCCCACAAATCATCTGATATCTGAATATAAATGTAGATGCAAGCAAAGCGAAATAGGGAGGGCTTAGTCATGCATGTTGAACTGGTCAGACATGTTGAGATGACCCGGCCTGACAGCTTGTCTGATGCAGTTAGCAAACAAGTTCGCCTTGGGAAAATCCACTCAAAACGCCAGCTGACCAAAGCACCAGGGGTCCTCGGGGGACAACGGCGCCACAGAAACCACTATTGCGTTGGGTTGCAGAGTTCATCTAAATGTTGTCTGCGCCCGTTTGCGCCCCGGGGGTCTGTTCCTGTTATGTGTGCCAGCAGATTGGATTGGTTTGTGTTCATTTTCCTACAGAAATTCTGCCGGTCCATGGCTGTTATTACTATTTCATTTCTAAATTCAAGTTAAATAACAGTTTTAGCCTTTTGCATGCAATAAATAACACATGTCACATTTACTTTACGCTACCTTGAGTTACACACATGAAGGGATATTCAAAAGGTTTTGAAGTGAGACTCTTTTTCTGTCTTTTTCGGTTTATTTTCAGAATAAAAATAAAGCAAAATACATGGCAGTATGACTCCAACTTTGCTAATTTGAGTGGAAACGCCCAAAACATTCTGTTGTAAGATTGTAAGAAGTTAATATCTCACTTTGGGTAGATAACTTGTTTTTGGTGTCTTCATTTAGTCTAACTCCAGACTATTTGATCCTTTCCAAGACGACAACATATTACTCTTGATAGGAAATAGAAGAGATATAAAAGAATCTCAACTTAAAAATCTTAGACTATCACTTTAATGGTTGCAAGACTAGAAGCAGAATGTCTTCCTTTTGAAACCTTTTCTAAACAAACTTCAATAATTTACCTAATTTACTATTCTGATGTCTTTTTCATTTAGTTCACTTGTTGCTATATAGATAAAACTTCTTCTTCTTTGTGAAATAGAATAAGACACTCTCGAGCTCAAGACAAGACACAACAAAACCCTTTAAATGTCGGGTTTCCAGTCACGCTGTCGACAAGTTAATAAATATAACTTGTCTATTTTCCCTTAATTTCACCGTCAGTCGGTGTCTCCAAAGTGCAGAAGAAATGAATCAGCCCTCACAGGTGCCTGCTCAAATATCAGAGTGTGAGCTCAGTGTGAGCTGCCACACCAAGACGGGGCATCTGAACCAAAACACGACGGCTGTCCTTCCCTCAGATCTCCCTGCTGTTCCATCCCACCCAAGCAGCAACAAATGCACCCCAAAGTTACCGTATGCGTCTTAGCATGAACACGTAGACAGAGACCCGACACACTCCTTGGACTGTCAACGCCAACTTTCTGTAGCATTCATCCACCTGTTGCCCAAAGATGACACACACAGAATATAAATGAACACATGAACATTCTTCTTCTTCTCTTTTTGCCTCTGCCTGCCCGCCATACCTGTGAATCTGATGCTTCCGCTGGAGCAGAGAGGAGCTCCCGGAGGAAGGACGCTGCACAGATCCTTATATTCATTCTGTAGCAACGTAAACAGAGGCATCTCAATCAAAAATGTTCCCAAAATCCTTTTTTTCTATGAACTAGAATTGTTTTGTTTTTATTTCAGGAAACAGAGCTTACATGGAAAAAGTGGCAAAGCTATTATATCACAGTTTGACTACATTGTTTTAAATAATAAATGTGAGGGCGGCAGTGATGTCATGTAAAATTATTTGCAGTCGAAGGGAAAACATTAAAAATGCCAAATCAGTCAAAGCTGATTGGTCAAAATGTTTTCACAAATATATAAAAGGTTCGTCCTACAACATATTTGGTACATCTGTCTTAGTTTAGCCTGGGTATCCCTATTTCTTATACATTAAATTAACTGTATTTTGTCACCATTAATGCCATGGCTCGACATCTCAGAAACTCTGGGTAAACATGTCAGATTTCATGGAAATCCCCCAGCTTTTACGCTCACAAAGAAGCTGACAGCACAGTGATGTCAAAATGTACACAGGATTAAGGCTTACATTGTGCTGGTAATACAGAGCCATACTGTTTAATGACATGAGGTGTCTGAGTCTAAGCATGACCCCGGCTCCAGTCTAGACAGCAGAGGCTCTGATCGACCAAAACAAGTCCATCCACCCCGACACAGAAACCTGAAAAAGTTAGATTTTTCCATAACTTCCTCCACCCCTCAATAACGTCACGTTTCAGTCCCCACAGATGTTTCTAACTGTCTTTTTTCTGTTATTTATCTAACATAGGCAGGTCTCCCAAAGTATAGCAATCACAATTCCATCCATTATTGTCAAAACATAAAATAACAATTTAAACGTGCTTTGCTTTCTGCAAATTTAAAACTTGTCCTCTTTGAAATGATGCTGTTGTCTCAGCCTAGATATAAATATATATTAGAGAACAAAAAAGGGAAGATAGACCTCAAATCTTCACACTCTTTCTCACATTACAACCACAAATTTCAACTTAGCTTCTTGGGATGTTATGTCTCTAGGTTTTCAAAACTGTTTTCCAAATAAAAATCTAAAAAAAATAAAAATAAATAATAATAATAATAAAAAGTGGTGTCCATTTGTCTTCAGCCTCTTTTATTTAGCACCTTTAGCTGCAACGTTTCTTCTAGTTTTAATCTTCCAGAGACAATTTCTTTTTTTACCCTTCTTCTTCTTCACAAAACCCACCAATTTGACTGGAGAGCATCTATGTCCACATATGTTCCAAGTATTGTCAGAAAGTCAGGTCAGAACTTTGACTATACCATTAAGACATACAAATATGCTCTGAGCGCTACACTGTGGCATTGCAGCTCCAGCTGCAGGTTGAACCTCCATGCTAATCTAAAGTTGAATGCTGGTGCAAACATGTTTACTGCCAGTCTATCCACCTTCTCAACAACTCTCATCATCCATCCATGCAGAAGAAAAGCGTCCCCTCAGTATTTTTATTTTTTTTTCCTGTTGTGGTGTGCAATGATTGGTTTTGGTCAAACATTATTAAGCACTATACATCTAGGTATAGAAGAAATTTGGTCTTCTGGTCTCATATGATCAAAGCATTTTCTTCCACATGCTTGCTGAGTCCCCATCATGGTTTGTGGTAAACTGCTGTTGGTGTAAAGAAGGCTGAATAAAAATGCAATCAGCACTTTTTAGATTATTAGTTGCAAAAAATGTAAAACCCATTTATCAATTCCCCCTCCATTGAAGCGTCATGCATAAAATCCCAATAAAAACACTTTTCTGGATTGCAGTGTGGCAAAACGTGAAAACGTTTAAGCCTTCCGGATAGCTCTGCAAAGTGCAACAATCCCTCTGAAGTATGTGATTCTCGTGCTAAAAACAAAAACATTCCCACTCTCAGTTATCTGCATATCTGTTTCCCTCAGCTGGACATGTAGACTGCTGTTCCTGCAGAACCTGGAAAAAAAATACTTAGATTACCTCAAATCTTATCAAAAAAGAACTTTCACATTCGCCAGGAAAACGTGCTTAATCATAACCTCACACAAGCTGTTAGAAAGCTGCCATACACACTCTGTGGTCTCCCTTTCCAGCCCCCTCCCACACCAGCCCTCATATGATGACTGTAAATTGTAACCATGTTAGGGATATCCATGAAATCAGCTTGTCTCTGTAATCTGTCTGCTTCAACCTGGAAGTGGCCCCTTGGTGTAATTGTGCAGACCTTGAGAAAAATAGCCTGTGCATGAGCTGAGGGGGGTTTAATGCTGATGCCCGTTATCTTCTGATCCATCCATCCATTGAGATTAGACTTAATTCACCAGTGAATATTTCCAGGAGAGGCCAGTGTCTCCCTGCCTCCTCCATACTAATGATTCCTGCTGCTGCTGGACATCGTTAGGCGGGAGACGCTGCTTCCGTGAACGGCTTGGCTTGGCCAGACCTGAATGTGCAGCAGGAGCCCTCACCGCCCCCTATTCCGGATACGGTGGTTCGGGGAGGCCTCGCCGTTCCTCAGACACAAAGGTCCTCTTCACAGCCTTCTCTATCCCGTCCATTGTGAGAGACCGGCTTTGAGGCTCTCGGCTCCTGAGCCCGCCTCGGAGAGTAAATGCATCTCCTGTCACTGGGCTGGTCCCAGTGCCAGTTCAGCTGCTGGAAGCGCTCAGGTGTTCAGTTCACAACAAAAACAAGTTTACACTTCCACAAAAACAGAGAGAGAGAGATAAACAAAAGTATTGTCCTTGTTTTTGTTTGTCAGACAGCTTTCGTCATGACTATGTTGAGTAAGAACTATCAAGTTGTTTTCACTTCGCGTTATTTACATTTAACCAGTCGATTTCAGGAAGGCAGCTTATTATGAGCTGCTGTTATCTCGTGGGCCACTAGGGAGCAGCAACACGCTGCAAAAAATCACCAAAAAAAGAGGAACACCCTCCTCTGACTATACACCAGTATTGGAGTCTTGTATTGTGGTTTACATTACATATTTTGCTCATCTGAAAACAAGAAAACATTCCTCTATAAAGGAATAGGGGAAAAAATGACAAAACGCAGGAAACAATCAAACCTTGTCACAGACTTTAAGAGATCCTCTTACTGCTGATCCTCTTGCTTTCGAGAAACTGTTCACACACCCTTCAAATTGTTTCACATTTTCCCACTTTGCAACCACAAAAGTCAACGTGTTACATTGAGATCTTGTGCGATGGACCAACAAGTAGTAGTTGCGTACCTGTGATGTGGAAGGAAAAATATTAATTTTTCCTTATTTAATATTAATATTTAATATTAAATAGTTTTCCCCAAATAGGCAATGCTTTGCAGAACCATTAACTCTAACCTCAAGGTTATTTGAGCTATCTGTCAAATATAGACATATCGGGAGATCCACATTTTTGCCTATGAATGGGAAAGTACAGGATGAGGTCTGTGAATATGATGAGGCCACCACTGTGTTTCACTGTCTTTGCTACTTTTGATGGTGTCTCTTAGGGTGATGTGAAGTCTTAGTTTTCCTGCACATGTGGTGTTTTGCATAAAACCCAAAAAAGCTACGTTTTGGTCTCATCTGACTAGCGTACCACAAGTTTGCTGCATTCTCTTGCACTTTGAATGTATTGTGTCAATCTATCACATATAAAGTCAAAAAGTAAATTGAGCTTTTAGGTTGCAGTGTGACAAAGACAGGAAAAGGGCAATGTTGCTCTTCGTCATTTCAGTGACTCTAAACCACACCAAACGATGTGCTGATCAGACTGTCATTTTGTGACATTTCATTATTGATGTATTCAGTTAATACTATTAATATGATAATTTGTTAAGCGCTTAGAGATGCAAACACTGATCTCCAATTGTTCCACAGTGGAATGATAATTCCAATTCTTATTCTGAAGATCACGTTGAAAGATTCCAAGAAAGTCTGGCTGCTTGGAAGAAAAGTATACTGAAATAAATTAATTACAGTGTGTAGTGATCATTTAAACTAAGAATAGCTTCTCTTATGTCTGATTCTAAGGTGAAGAATCAGACATATTCTTCCTTCCATCCAGAGGATGGGATTCCTTGTGCACAAATTAATTACTACTGCCATCTGCCGGTCAAATTGTATATTTACCACAACAGAATTAATTGCTAAATGACCATGTTTTCTTTGTGAAGGGATTATTTAATGATTACAGGAATCCACATGTTACTAAAGAAGGCTGGTATCTGTTACAATAACAAGCAACACACCGAGTCAATCAAATTATTCCTTCTTACATTCAAAACTTGTTTGGCACAGTAAATATTTTTAATAAGAAAAATTATGGAACAGCAATGACATTATTAAAACTGGGTGTTTCTCCTAAAGAGAAAGGACAGAAACTGGTCAGAGATGCAGGATTTTCTAACACTGGTTGTGCTAAACATGTGACAACAGTTTCCTGTATTCCACAAATATCTGAAGTTGTGTATTTGTGTGATGGGTTGCTGATCCGTTCAGAAAAAAAAGCATTAAGTTGCAGTATGTTCTCTCATTTTTTCACAAAGTTAAATTACACTATAAAAGTACATTGGCTGTAATAAAATAAACTGGAAATGTCTTAAATTTTTCCAAGACAATTTATTATAAACATATTCTCGGTTACAATGTTTCAATCCCAAAAACATGAAACTAATCAACATAATTCAAATATAAGGGCTTCAGCCTTGATTTGTGTGCGTCTCTCCTCGTGTCTCATGAGGCGTAGAGTTGTCTCCCAAGCAAAGTCAGTTTCCTGTCTTACATTTCACCTGAACGGACTTCCTGCGCTGACGTGGGAGCGGCTGAGCCGGGGGCAGAGGACTGCGGCCCTGGTAGGACTTGTTCCCCGACAGCGACAGCACATGATCTCTCACCAGTGAACTTTGACCCTTCGGGGAGCTTTTTGATTTGCCGTGTGAGCCACTGATGATGGGAGCAGACGTCTTGGGAATGAGGGTGGTGGACTGGGTCCTGGTCAGCACCTTTCCTCGCCTGGAAGCCAGCGATGGCGCTGCAGAGGCCCTCTGTTTTGTCCTGGCGTCAGCGCCCTCTTGCTGCGGTTTGGAGCCTGTCGGCTGGAGACCGCCAGGTGGACCGCTTGTCATCTTACACTCCAGGTCTTTCAGGGTCTGATCTGTGTAGGCCTGCATTTCATTATGTACTGCAGATACCTGAACTTTGAACTCCTCTCTGAGAAGCTTCTTACTAGCTTCCAGCTTTTCCTCAAACATTTTACTCAACATCTCCAACCTTAAATCTATTTCGTCTTTGCAGTCAATTTTTACAGCTTCAGCTTCTTTTTCTTCCTCTGCATCAACACCATTGCCACCAGACTGGCCGTTTGTCTGCTCACTCGCTGTTTCTATGTCTTTGATTTTTGACACCAGCTCCAGTATGCTGCTCTTTGGGGCTTTCAACCCCCCCTGCGATCTGATCTGGTTACGCACCTGCTCAAAAACAGACATCATCTTCGCTTGTGCACCTTTTTCCGTTACGCCGCTCCCTTCCGCACCTTCCTCCCCAGCGGCGCCGTCCTGTTGTTCAGCCTTTGAAGTACCTGTTTCTGGAACCGTCTCTGACGCTGCATCGCTCATTTTTACTTCTAGTCAGCTTTCGGTGAGATTCAGCGACGAGATGAGAAATGCAACCATGGGAAGAACATAACAGACCTGGGTGCATCTCCTCAGAGAGTCTGAAAACCACAGGGATTATGGCCCAGAGGGAAATATAACGTAGTTCAGAACAACATTACAACCAAATTAATAGCTATTTTTTTCATTAAAAAAACAGAAACAATCCTTAAAGAATAGAAAAAACCTCTTTGTAAAGAAGCATGTTAATGTTTGATGCACTTTCCAATCATTCGCATGAAATTATCCCACAGCTGAAATTGCATAAGGCATGTAATTATTTTATCTAGAAGGCTGCGTTCTTGCGTCTGGATGCGTGTAGCTGTCTCTAATGACAACAGTGAGTTGCCTGGCAACAGCATCAATAACAAACTCCTTCAGGGACAGTAACACTTGAGGGGGAAAACCTCGACTTCTTAGAAATGATTAATAAGCTGCTGCTGCTGCTGCTGGAACACAAAAGAAACAAATCTGCTGTTTGTGCAAATTAATCTTTAATCAACCGGCTGCACTTGAAAAATTGAAGAAAATCCCTATAAACAGAGGAAAATATTATAAAATTAACTTTGGAAGGTATTAAATATAATACAATGCTTTAATTAAATTACATTTTTAAGAGATTTTTTACTTAATTTTAATCCGAGTTTGCTTGAATGCACTAAAATGCAGTTATCCTGTCCTGAAAACTGGCTGCAAATCAATAGGAATTTGTCTTCCATTGGTTTTGAATTGGGGATGTTTTTGAAGAAATTACATAAAATCATCATCTTTAAAATTTCTCAGAAAGAAAATAACAGTTTCAGCATTAAAACCATACAATTAAATTTAACTGCATGCGACCCAAACAGTGACGCTGCAGATATGCAAGTGGCTATGACTTCAAAATTTAGCATCCACATAAAAAATATATACTTTTTAACTGCATGTGTATTGACAGTTTAAGTCAAATCAACCTCAGTTTCATGCAGACAGCTCACAGTTGATGCTGACAGCATTCGTGCTTTTATGATTAGTTTACCGACACCAGTGTATTTTTTCCGGACGATGGATTTCGTGGGAATGGGGAGCATTTCAAGGCACGCTCAGCCTCACCCCCAGAGAGCCAATGGGAGCCCAGGATGCGTGAACCTCCTCTTGCCACTAAACACTAACATATGGGACTCAAATTACTCTAGAAAAATCACGCTGTAATCCTAAACCTGTGGACAATGACTGTATCTGTGCAGATTAAATTAGATAGTCATTTAATAAAGCGTCACAACACCTGATATACTGCGTTTTAAGGCAAGACAAAGAGACGCTATTGATTGCTGGGGGAAAAAACATAGATATTGACTTTAGATTGATATTAAAAGTGATGTGATATTTACTATAAGCATCAAAGTAAGTATTACTGCTCTTGGAGGGAATGAAGAGACTGGGAAGTCCAACCAGTCTACTCAAATATTGTCCAAGTGATCATTGTATAACAGCAAACGTAGTTCTCTGTCCTCCACCAATACCAGCTCCTTATTGGTGGGAGTGTGTTCAAAAACGTCTTGCTCGCCTTTTAAATTCAGGCGTTCGCTGCAGGTCTCATTCTGGCAGCCGGGTCAGATCAACGCAGACAAGATGGTAAGTTTATAATTTCTTAAACTTTATGGGTCTCATTTACTGTGAACCATCACAAACAGTGAAATATATGTTATATTTGTCTGTTTATTCTTGTTTTAGCTGTTTGTATCTAAATTTTAACAATATTTCTTCTTTTTGCAACAGACAACATACACAGACAAAGGCGAAAAGGTAATTAACCAGCTAATTTGTGTTGTACTGAATATAGATTTTTTTCATTATTTTTATTATTTATCTGTCACTGGACAAACAAAGATAAAACCGGATTTTAATGCAATTTATATTTTAAGATGTGTTTCTATTGGACTTGGGTAATAATGAATGTAATTTAGGGTTACAAAGAAGTACTCCATTAAAAAGCCCCTTTTTTCCCTAATTTTCTTCTGTCTCCAGCATGAGCACGGCAAGTTCATCTGCTTCGATCATCTAACATTCTGGGTTGGAAATGCAAAGCAGGTAATTTATCTCATAAATCCTCACGTTTGTGTTACATACATATTGCTGTCAGCTCTTTTCAGGGGTAAAACAAACAGCTTTTTTATTACCACCACATACTGATTTCCCCCAAACTGCAAGGGAAACGGTCACCGGAAGATGGAGCTATAACACACAAATTCAAACTCAGCTCGTTTCGCAATCCTGCCAAATTTGAGGTATTCCATCACAACGGGATGCAATAATCATTGTCGCCAACAGGCTGCGTCGTATTACTGCAACAAGCTCGGATTTGAGCCGCTGGCTTACCGAGGCCTGGAGACTGGCAGCCGTGACGTGGCGTCCCACGCAGTGAAACAAGAGAAGGTGAGGAGAACCTGGAGGAACGTCACACTGCACCACAAAAATAAATAAATAAAAAATGAAAATCAATAAATGTTTGATGGATAATTGCAGGAGTATTAATGATTTCACCACAATTAATGAATTTATTTTGATCCACTCACAAATCTGTCCTAAGAATAAACTGGTTGGGATTATTAACCCAGCAGCAGCTTTGTCAGGAGGACTTTAGCACATTCTGTTTTGTAGATCTGCACAGAAAAGATGAAGGTGAAGTCAGATTAAGGAATTGCTTTTATCTCGTTTCTGTTGTCTCCGTTTCACAGATCATTTATGTCTTCTCGTCTGCTCTGAATCCTGGTAACAAAGGTAAAGCACTGATTAAGAATCGTGACATTTTTTTAAGTCCAGGATTGTCCTTGTTAAATGTTACTGGTGTATGCAAATCAAATAACGTTTCAAGATGTTCTTGAGAGAGAAAACTAAAGATGGTTTAAAACATTAAATATTTCTTATTCAATTCAAAACTCAGTGCTTTTCTAGGCTCAAATTTATACTTGTTTGTTGTTGTTTTTTTGCTGCAGTTTTTATAACATCTTGGACATTTGAGAAAAAATATTAATCTGAAGAATTTCAAATAATAATTGGGTTTTACGTTCCAGTAATTATGAAACAGGAATCTTAAAACTGACTTCTGACTTTCAATTCGTTGTAGAGCTGATTTATTTTAAGCTCCATACGGCCTGGTCTTGTTAACTAAATGTGGATTTGTTATAGCAGGGTTTGCAAATAATAGAATTTTGGCTTAAATCCTGTTATTTAAATTTTTAAAAAAGTTTTAGTGATCTGGTTTGTATTTTATCCTGTTTTAGTTTGTCCATATTTATTCACACCATAAAAACTTGACTTTTCAAGAATGTGTAGAAACTCTGAATATAAAGGCTGATCCTATGTGGCTAATAAAAGCGTCTTTTTCTCCAGAGATGGGGGATCATCTGGTGAAACATGGGGATGGAGTGAAAGACATTGCATTTACAGTGGAGGACTGTGACTTCCTGGTTCAGGTAAGGCAGCAGGTTTTGCTACCCTGATGTTTTTAAAATCTCTTTCAGGGTAAACATAAAAGATTTTAAGTCAAACACCTCAATCATGCATTTTTTTATTTTTTTTTTTTACAGAAAGCCAGTGAGCGAGGGGCAATTATTATCAAAGAGCCCCACACTCTGGAGGACAAGAACGGGAAAATCCGGCTGGCTGTGCTTCAAACGGTACGTTGAGCATTTTTTTATTCAAACCCGACATTTTAGTCATTATGATGCTTCCTGTAAGAAATAAATCATCTTTTAATTTTTGTGCTGCAGTATGGAGATACCACCCATACGTTTGTGGAGAGGAAAGGATACAAGGGATTGTTCCTGCCCGGTTTCCATCCCCCTCTGTTCAAAGACCCTTTACTACCCAAACTGTGAGTAGGCATCTTGCTTTAAAATATAACACACATCCCTGAATCAGAGCCAAAGATTGAATTTTTCTTCTGTTGCTTTGCAGACCGAGTGGAAAACTGGACTTCATCGATCACGTTGTGGGAAACCAATCAGATGATGAGATGGTTCCAATTGTAGAATGGTAGCGATTGGTCGCATCTTAATTTGTCAGAACTCGATGAGGTGGCGGTCTGCAGAAATCCACACTAGGGGAAGGGGCTTATGGGGGGAGATTACGCAACTCTCCTTTTCTGGCACGAACCAGGCATCTGGATGACTCTGCAGTTTTAAGAGGGGCTTCAGTGGTTCTTCACATATGGAACTGGTTTTTACCCCTATTATTCAGAAAAGGGCTGAAATGAGGCAGTTCTCTAAATGAGCAACCTCATTGGTTCATTCAAGTGACAAGCCTTAGTTTTTTCATGCATATTTCAGTAGAAAACAGAAGCTACGTATTTGAAATCATTTAACAGGGGAGGTAAAAGAGAACTGTGTCTGACGTTTTGTTATGTTGTGCAGTTGTATGAAGTTTGGATTTGCATTTCTATGGATCTCAGTCGTTGGTTGGTTCCTGGTCCAACAGGTATCAGAGGAACCTCCTCTTTCACCGCTTCTGGTCGGTGGACGACAAACAGCTCCAGACAGAATTCAGCGCCCTGCGCTCCATCGTAGTGGCGAACTACGAGGAGACGGTGAAGATGCCGATCAACGAGCCTGCTAAGGGGAAGAGAAAGTCTCAGATCCAGGCACGTGTAATGAAGTCGGCTCTGATTAAAAGCAAACAAACATGAATATGTGGATTTACAGTTCTTTCCTTTCAGGAATATGTGGAGTACTACGGAGGTCCAGGAGTGCAGCATATCGCCATGAACACGTCAGACATCATCACATCAGTAAGACCCTACAACTCTGAGTTGTAGGAAATCTATATTAGCCAGGAAGACTAACTATTAAATCCAATTTACTGTTAGATTCACAACCTGAAGGAGCGAGGGACGGAGTTTATGACAGTGCCAGACACTTACTACGATCAGCTGAGGGAGAAGCTGAAACATTCAAAGGTCAAAATCGCTGAGAACCTGGACGTCCTGCAGGTCAGACCTACACCTGAAGACAACTGGGTGACTTGTGTCTATGTTTAGACATGCTGAACAGATAAATTGTTCTTTCTAATCCTTTTATTTCCAGGAACTGAAAATCTTGGTGGACTATGATGACAAAGGTTATTTACTTCAGATCTTCACCAAGCCAGTTCAGGACCGTCCCACGGTTTTCCTGGAGGTCATTCAGAGACACAATCACCAGGTGAGGGATAACCCTGGGAAACTCATTACTTAGCCTACTGAGCACAGAAAATAATTATAAACTGTTCATTTTCCTCTCCAGGGCTTTGGTGCAGGAAATTTCAAGTCTCTTTTTGAAGCCATTGAGGCAGACCAGCGTGCTCGGGGAAATCTGACCATCCTGACACCAAATGGAGACACAAAGACCATGTGAAGCAACTCATTAATGGTTTTTGCATCTTAAAAAACCCAAGAATTATTCATAACAAATAGTACTGATCAAGTTCCCAGTGAGTTACTCCGTCCAGTCTCTGATAATAAAATGCACATTGAGCACCTGGGTAATTCTCAGGATCTTTATTTCTTTTTTTTTCTTTCTTATGCTTAATCACTTTTTGTAGGTCTTATCTATTTTGGCAGTACAGAAATTCCTACTTGGCAAATCTCCCAAATGTGTATTTTAAAAAAGAGAAAGTTAAAAGCCCTAATGTGGATTTTACGCCACAAAATATTTACAGGCTTGACTCAAACCATCAAGAAGAATATGCCGATGTTGTCCTTTTGGCACATCCATCCATCCATCCATTTTCTGTTCACCCTTGTCCCTAATGGGGTCGGGAGGGTTGCTGGTGCCCATCTCCAGCTACGTTCCGGGCGAGAGGCGGGGTACACCCTGGACAGGTCGCCAGTCTGTCGCAGGGCAACACAGAGACATACAGGACAAACAACCATGCACACACACACTCACACCTAGGGAGAATTTAGAGAAACCAATTGACCTGACAGTCATGTTTTTGGACTGTGGGAGGAAGCCGGAGTACCCGGAGAGAACCCACGCATGCACAGGGAGAACATGCAAACTCCATGCAGAAAGACCCCGGCCGGGAATCGAACCCAGGACCTTCTTGCTGCAAGGCAACAGTGCTACCAACTGCGCCACTGTGCAGCCCCCTTTTGGCACAATTTCACCAAATGTGCCCAAAATTATGCCAAATGGTTATTTCACCTCATATAAAAAGGAATCAGGTATTATGCATTATTGTAGCACTCTCTCAAGACATTTACCCTGCATCTTCAAAATATGTCATTGTGCACATCATGAAATCACTAGAAAAAGTAGAAAATGAGCTCATCTGGATCCTTTTGGCTCCATTTAATGGAATTTTTTTTTACAAAAAAAGAGGTGAAAACGTTTTTCAACTGTTGACAAAGCTTTGTCAACAAATGTGAGGGGAAAAAATTATCAATAAAAAACTGTGCAAACTATTGTCGAAAAAAAAATTTGTACGAGACTGTAAACAAATAAAGGCAAGTATAAAAGCAAGAAGCTATATATAAACAGTCGCAAAATGAAAAAAAACATAAATAAACACTCTACAACCTGCAGTGATACGCTCTGCAACAACTTATGTTGCAAGTGAAACAAAGTAATACATAGAGAAACACTGCCCTGCTCCACATCTTCCTCTCTTCAGGGCGAGTAAATTATGATGGCGAGTAAATGTTAGTATGATGAGACGGTGAAGGAAAGTTCATTGCTAAGTTTTCTAATTGCAATATAGTAAATTACTTCCAAAAAGTAGAAGTATGACTTAATCATGGACCGGGTTCACAAGATTCTTCGTTTTCTTCCTCCTCCACTTCAAACTCCACCTTGTTTTGAGACTCGTCGACCTCAACATCACTCGGTGCTACACCGAATCCTTTCTAAAGCTTCCAAAACGACGAATTTCCTCTTCTGCGCCATATTTGTTGTTACTCAACGCAAAAACCACAACCGGAAAGGTATCTCCAAAACAAGTGTTGACTATGCGTAAAGCTACCCATTACCTGTTACGCACGGAAATTACGTCACCAGACAACGTCTCACAAAGTCGGGGTGATGCGTCGTTAGAAAGGTGAGAGCCTCCAATTTCTAGTGATGTCGATACAAATCTGCAGGTGATGAGACAACTAGCGTCTTTTCTGTAGCCTGTAGGTAGATTCGGCAATGTCTGATGGAGCTTTAAATGTCCTCACGGGTTTAGAATAATAAAATCATAAGTATTTGTGCAAAAATTACTTTGGTGACTTGTTTTTAAAAACATTAAAAAGTTTTTGCAAGTGTTTTGAGAGAAAAACATCGACCGTGTTTGACTTCGTTTATTTAACATATTTAACATGTGTACAAAACCACGTGGCACATCAAGAGCCAAAAATACATCAGTTTGTACATTTTTAAAGGCACACATAATAGCAAAAGATGAAAATCATGTCAGACGTCAAAAAACAAAAATACATAAAATGCATTTTACCAGATTTTACACATGGTAGAGTTTATTCAGCTGATTGTTTCAAAGCATGCAGAGATAAACTATTGCTCCAAATACTTTTTGCATTCCTTTCTTAATCAAATTTAAAAGCCTTTTCTTTACTGTGCACAATCAACCCGTCGGCAGTTTTTAGCAACTGTGCAGTTGTAAACAGCAGCTATGATCCGGTGAGAGAGCTTTTCAGGACCCCAGAGGATTTTTGCATAATAAGGAGAGTTAATTAGAGATCAGTTCAAGGATCCTCTGCAGCTATCGGCTCCACAAAGACAAGGAATCTTTGTGTCTTCAATGGGAAACTTGTAGTCATACGTAATTTCTTCATTGACGCTAATCGGCTGCCGGGAGTAAATCACGATCTTCTTCTGAGACTCCACTGTGATGATTTTTGCATAACAGTTAGGCTGTAAAGATAACAAGACATCCAGAAAATAATATTTTAATTGTCAATACAATATAAAGGTATTTAATAATAACTTGTTGCTTTTAGCACCCGCTATGTACCCACATTACAGCTGTGGTTGATAAACCTGGCTAAGTTTCCACATTTGGTTGCATCAATGATGGCGTCCTGGTCAACGCGGAACAAATAGCTGCTTCCGATGCCTTCGTCCTCATATCTCTGCTCCCTCATGTCTGCAATGACCTACACAAAGAGTGTGATGATACACTGCTGCACTTACACCACTGGAAATTACCAAGAACAACCAGAGGGTCCCTGAGGAACGTCTCAGAAAAAAAAAAAACATTCAGTGGAAATGATTTGTCAGTAAACATCTGTCAGATGAATTTATCTGATTGTTTTTACCTGTCTGATGAGCTGCCCCACATATTCAATCACCATCTCATCTGCTGCTATGGGCTCCATGGCAAACAGGCCCCACTCATGGATTAAACTCCGACTGAAACGAATCCTCTTCTTTCGAAACTAACAGAATATGAAAGGATTTAGACTACAGCTCCACATGCCCCCAATGTCTTGGTTACATTTTACTGCTGTGTGGAGGGCAAATATCTACATCACCTTCTGATGAACCAAAGTAATAAAAGCTAATTTTATGCATGGCTAATTAACACATACAAATGTTTATTAACCATAAATACAGAATGAAAGATACATTTTCTGCAGCTTTCTGTAACACTCAGCAATTCTAATTATATTCAGATTTTTTTTTTGTTTTAATCTTTTTTTTAAAAAAACTTCTAGCGAACTCATTCAGTGATATGATTATTTGAGAATTGTTGTGGATAAAATTGTCTCAGGATGACTTAGCCTAAAAACATACACAAAGAGAAGTTGGATTTCTGATTAGCGCTTATTGCTGCGTTCGTCATTTGATTCTGCTCACATCAAGACACTGTCCAACAGAAAAATAGGACAAACAAAAACCTCATGTTTGGAGTTTATCATTTTTACATTTCTAATTCCGTCTTCTACTACTTTAGAGACAAGTGATTTCATGGCCTTAATAACTCATTTCCATCAGTTAAACAATTGTTTACCTTCAGCTGGTTGAACTTAACCAGGTCGCTATAGCAGCTGAAAGAGGACAGCAGGCGGCGCTGTTCAGACCTGAAGTCGGATCCAGATCGCAGTGAAGTGGGTTGCTGTACAGGAATGCATAAACCCTGTGAAGGAACACCTTGACCTTTAATAAAACAGGCACTACACAGAGATTAATGCATTTTATAATCCTTTCCTCCCTACCTGATCCAGTGCAGGGTGAAGGTCAGCAGGAGGGTTGGTGTTTAGGAGATATTTTATCTTGTCCTTCCTGCTGATTCTGTAGAAACCTTCACTGCGAGCGCAGCCTGTCCTGTGGACTGGCTGCCCCTGGCTTTCCTCGCTGCTCTCCGTCAGGACCTTAGTCAGTAAACAGGAGTTAAGGAAAGGAAGCAAAGATTGTGTATACAAGAGGTATTATATTCCTCGAATATTTAAATTTTTCACTCTACTTTCTAAATATTGAATGTATTGTATATGAAATTCATGGGAATAATACAAATTAGTGAACAATTGTGAAATGGCAAGAAAAAGAATAATGGCTACCAATATTTTTGGGGGGGAAAAAGACTTTGTGACACTTATGACACTTTGTGCCTGTAGCTGGAAACAATTTGAAAAAAATCCAAGCGGTGCAAATATTTTACTAAATTATGACATGTACCTTTTAAGCATTTCTATAGTTAAAAAGGATTTAAACACATTTCTTTTAAATGAATATTTGAATTAACATATCTAATCTCTATAGTGCGTCTGTGATCCAGCACTATAGAGAACAAAAAGGATATGAGGATGAGGAATCCAGAAGGTGTCACTGAGCCACCCAGCACTGTTATCCTGCTCCTGCAGCCTTTCATAGGTACTCTGCAGATGTCTGGCATCCTCTTCATCCAAACCGTCCCTACAGATGTTATGAAGGATATTATACTCCTCACATTGTGAACGTCTTCTCAGCCAATGATATTGACACGACCAATTTATTCCCTTAAACAATCTTTGACGAAGGCGGGCCCTCTTTCTCCGCCTCAGCCTCCTCCACAGTTTTTGCCTCGATGAGGGTTTGACGTCGTTATAAAGCCCCGGCATATTCTCCAGTCCCCGCAAGGGTTTTGTTCTCACACCTGAACCTATGCATACACGGTTTCCATCGGCAGAGTCAAACGAAGATTCAGAAAGACTGGATGGAGAGGATATAGGGAAGGGAGAAACACGATGAAGGCTGTCATGTAGCAAAGAAAGAGACATCTGTGTCTTCCTCCTGTGGACAATGTCTCTTCTAGGTAAGAAGATGTCCCTTCCCGGAGTTTTTGGGGGAGTGATATACGGATTGCTGGACAGTGGTAGAACATCTGGAGGGCTGCGGAGAGGTGAAAAAACTGTGTTTCCCTCGAAAGTTGCAGTCGTTTGACCAATTGTTGACATACTGCTGTAAGTCCATCCACCGCTTTCGTCCCTCCCAGGAGTTTTAGGCTTTTCCTCGAACGATGGGTAGGAGGGAGGCGGGAAATGGAAAGAAGCTAGAAGAATATCACTACTTGCTGGGGAGAGAGACATGACTTCACTGGCTTCATCCGAGTCTAAATCGATCAGTTCGGCAGCGATCCCCTTGCCTGGTGTGGGTGGCCTCTCCACTTCTTCCAGAGGTGCTGGAGACGCCGGTTTGCTTTTGATCAGATTGTCAGGGTCACTGTCCACCAAGCTGCCGGTGGGAGTGAGTGGCCTCAGGTCGTCTATGCCCTCCACAGACTCTGGAGTCCATGCACGGCGTCTCGATTGCACACAGAGACCTGACTCCGCTGATTAACGAAACAAAGAAGAAAACAGATTTACTTAAGTTCAATCAAGAAAACTTCTACTCATTAAGGTTTGAGAAAAAGCAGAATCTTGGAAAAATTACTACAACTTTAGAAAAAAAAATACAAAACACTCTGAAACAATTACCTTCCAGTCCTATAGGTAAAATGAGCTCTGAGTTTGAATGCTCACAGGGCTGGAGCTCCACCATGGAGTCCACATCGCTGCTCTCTTGGAGGCTGACTGTACAGTTCTGCTCCATCTGATCCCTACGGCGTGACTCTAACCAGTCCTCCAAGTCCAGCTCCAGCTGAGCTCCAGGCGTTAGAGGAGCAGAGGGAGTCACAATGAGCTCCAGCTCCACCGACTCTTCATCAGAAGATATCACAATGCATTTGTCATCGCTCCTGTCATCCTTCTCCTCGTCCTCTTCATCCTCGGTGTCATCATGTTGTGAACTGAGGTCGGAAGACGAGTCATCAAAGCTTTCTGAGGACTCTGACGAGTAGTCGAGATCTTCTGAGGTGCTGCTCTCTGATAATCTCTCTGCAAATTAAGATTAAATTATTGACTAGTATGTGATAAGTTAGATATTTTTTGTGATGAGCGTAATGACCCTTTAAGAAACCTCTTCCAAGGCGCTGTCCCTCAGTACTAGTCCGGCAGACAACAGCATCCTCATCTTCAAACCTTTTCTGTGCTGATGTCCTTTCTTCACATCGCCGACCAACATCATCTCCATCATCTCTGTCAGACTAATTAAAGTATATCTTATATGCCACAGTTTTATCAAATTCAAACTTAACAGTTTAAGACATAGATGCAAAAAACAAAATCTTAGAAAGTATACCTGTCTAGTTTCAAGCGCAACTATCTTAGTAAACTTGAAATAACTAATTTACAAGAAACTTTTCAACAAGATATAGGAGCTTGTTTTAAGTCCATAATTCCTTAACATTGATTTAAAAAGTACTACATCAACTGGAATATTTTTTCACTCATAACACGGGAAAAATGTTTTGTTGTACGTGGAAAAATCTGCCAGTGGAAATAGTACATTTTAAAAATCAATATTAAGGAATTATTTACTGAAAACAAGCTCATTTATCTTGATGAATTGTTGATTTTAAGCTAGTTGTCTTATTTCAAGTGTACTAAGATATTTGCACTAGAAACTAGACAGAAAACACTTGCTAAGATTTTGTGTTTTTGAGTTTATATTAAATAACATCAGGACGATATTCTAACAACGGATGCTCTAATCAAAAATGTTAACTTCTGATTTCCACTTTTTGTAAATCGGCTGACTTAGTCAATTTGATAAGAAAGTCTAAACAACAATATTCAAAATATGTAAGAGTTCATTAATTATTCATATTACAAGCAGAGACAACATCAGTTGTAACTGGTAGCAATAATGTATCACATAATCACTGATCAGAAAGAAGATGGTATTTCTGAGTTTCTGACCAGCCAGGCACCGGTCACTGCTGCTGAAAATCAGCTGATTCCTCATCATGGATTTATAGGTTCTTCTCTAACTATAAGTGATAATTTTATTGCCTACTCTAATTACTTTACAAGCATTTACCATAAGAACTGGGATAATAGCTTCTACTTGGTCTGACATCTGCTGGTTATCATTATGTGTATTGTCTTCTTCCTTCTCTTCATCATCACTGTCCAGCTCCAGAGGTCTGGCATGTCTGCGTTTGGCTGCGTCCGATTTCTCCACATCATCATCCTCCAGCTGCAACTTTAAAGCTGAAACAAATATTTGGACACAGGTTGGTAAAAGGGAAATGTTCTAGTCTGGCAACAAGAAGATAAAAATAAATAAAAAAAATACTGCAACCTTTCTGGGCAGAACTTGACTGGTTTTCTATTTCCTCTGATCGTTTTCTTTTTACCTGTATAAAAAGTGTTTCAGCATGAATAATTCATTCACTCTGCAGTGGTATAGCAGTGCGTCTAATATTAGAAAAATATTTTACCCTGAATGAAGGCAAAGGAGGTTTTTTGCCCTTCTCACTAATATGGCTGAGGAGATTCATGACGCCTGGTGCTCCACTTTTCACAGGAGAAACCTGGACCTGGAATGAGAAAGTGTACACTCATGATGCAAAAATGTATTTGCTTGTAGGGTTGCAACTAACTGGTTGGAGAGGAGAGAGAGGAGAGGGAGAAAAGGGAGAAAGGGGAGAAGGTAGCAGAGAGACAGAAAAGAATGGGCTAGTGAGTGAGAAAACAAGGTGCATCTTAAGCTGGATGTGATGTCATTCTGGAGACACTGGCCAGCTGCCTCCACTTCCAATCAGCACCAATTAGAAGCTCTAGAATAGGGATGTTAAAGACCCAGAGGAAAGGCCTTGGGCCGTAACACGGTTAATCTAAAAATGGTCAACAGATGTATTCCTGATATTGTATAAAAAGGTTAAAGTGAAAAATCTGCCGAAGGTACCAAAACGTTTTTATCCGATTAATCAATAAACCGTCAGAACAATCGTCAGATTAATCGAGAACTATAATAATAGTTATGATTTTTTGTTAAATAAATCCCATTTTAAGTTATTCCATGCGTTGCTTCCCTTTGATTTGTTATGGTTCCAGAGCCAGACCATAACAACCCACTAATGTGATCTAAAGGTGCCTAAAAAGAGGTTTTGTTTTTTTTTGCAGCATTTGCACCGGGTGAAACTAAAACTAGGCAATTTGAGGAGTTTTGGATTGAATATATTTAAAAAAGTTTTTTCTTATCTTAAAATCAAAATATTACCATTTTTGCAGAGTTTTGGCTTAATTTGGCTTAATCTTTCAGCAATTGGTCTTTTTTGGGTCTGTATACTTCCACACCATTAATCAATTACTAAATTAGTTGAGGGTAATTTGAATAATTGATTAATCACAATTAATCTGATTAATTGAGCCCCGTTTCAGCCCTATTTGCTTGACACACAAAACATTTTCCCAAATCAATTCATCAGGGCATTAAACTTACAATACAACAGGCAAACCTTTTTCATCGCTTGACAGTCCCACCAGTCCTCAAACGCCCTAAAAGCCACTCCTTCAATCGTTCTCCGAGTGATGTCTTTCCTGATGATGGATTTCAGCTCATCCATGAGAATGTCTAAAACCTTCTCCACTGTTATTTTATGGCGGTGTTCCTGTGCAGGACTGTAGTTTGGTGGTGGCACAAAGGGGTTAAAAGAGGGAAAAGGCGGGGCGAGCCAGGGTGGTCGAGGGAACGGGAAAGGTGGTGCGCCCCTGAGCCTCGGAGGTAATGGTGCTGCAGGCTGCACAGGTGCAGGGTATATGGGCAAAGGAGGTGGAAGGGGTCCAGGTAAAGGTGGAGGAGGAACCAGAAAGGTTGGCGGGGGAGGAGCAATGGAAGGAGGAGGTTGAATAGGAGTAGGTGGGATGGGGATGCCCCGAGGTGGGATCCAGCCTGGAGGTGGGATAGGGATGGTGCCATTTGGTAGGCGAGGAGGGATAGGTGGAGGGAAGGGAGGGATAGGGAAAGAGGCTTGCGGAGGATGTGAACATCTGACTGAAACTGGAAGAGCAGCTATGGGGAGGCTGGGTAGAGTGGGATTAGTGAGAGAAGCTGCAGAGGGAGATTTAGGGAATGAGGATGTGTCTTTTGCTGGTAGCAGAGATCCAGATTGGAAAGTATGTGGAAGATGTATATCTTTATCTACAGCACAATGTTCCTGAGGAACAAACAAACAAAAACAACATATAACATAAATATTACAAATGCAAATAAAATAGTTATTTTAGTATCTACATGATATGGTGCCTTGAAAAAGCTTTTATCAGTCTAGAACTTTGTCTTGTCACATTTTTGTGGTATACCAACATAAAATTACATGTTTGTAAAGCAGAGCAAGAACAATCTATGGTTTAATTCTTTTAAATGAAAATCTAAGGGGTGTACATTTGTGATCACCCCCCTCTACTCACATACCCCTAAACAAAATCAAATATAAAAGATTCCCTTCAGAAGAAACTGCGTGTCCAGCAGCTGTGAGTAATTTGATCTCAGCATATCCCAGGCTTTGGAGATCTCAATGAGTCCTGTTCAATCAATCATCCAAAAATGAAAATGATACCAGTATGCCACATGGTAACTGATCAGAACGTGTCAGAATTGATGGAAACATGGAGAGAGGTAAATATAGGAAAATCCAGGGAAAAAAATAAAAATAAAAATTCAGCCAGGGCTCCAACAGCGTGGCCTACAGTCCCTTATAGCTGGCTACTGTCTCCAGACCTAAATTTTAATTTTGCAGCAAAGCTTGATGTGACTGATCTTTAGTGTTTTGCAAAGACAAACAGGCTATATATTGCTTGTTCAGGGGGAGCCTGAAACGAGTATAAAACCTTTAGCAAGGCATCGTATCTGAAATGCTCATGCAGAAAAATAGAAAAATTACCTTTGAGGATGAAATCCATGGAGGAGTTTCAGTGTCTTCCTGCTGTGTTACATGAACTCTGCTTTCCAAAGGTTCAGACTCAGAGGGAGTGGGAGACTGGGAGTTTGCTTCCAGAAACAAAACAGCTCGATTGGTTTCATCCTCTTCGTTTTCAACGAGCAGCAATGGACTGATATTCCCCACATCGAGGCAGGGGCGATGGTGGCTGCTGGTAGAGGAGTCATTAGGTGACAGAGAGCAAAAAAGCAAATCCTCCGAGAAAACACGCTTAGGAGTGCAACGACTGGATGCAGGGCTGTCTGGAGAGGGTTCATCAGCCTTTAAAGTTTTCCTATCCAAGAATAAAGCATCAGAAATCTGACTGTTTATCAGCAAACTTTCAATGCGGGAGTCCAAACTCTCCACCGCGAGCTGCTGCTCTCTGTGTGGGACGTTTACTGCAGTTTGACTGTCAGCTGTGAAATGTATGCTCCGGAGGCTGACAGCGTTGTGCGAGGAAATCACAGAAGAAGAGCTACCCGTGTGTTCTGACTGCTGAAGACCAGAGGCAGGACTGCAGGGGGGCTCGTTGTAGGCAGAGCATTTCGCTTCGTCATTCCACACTGCGAGCTGCTTTTGATTCGAGGGCGGGTTCAGAGGCTGCGGCTGGCTACTCTTAAACAGAAGGCTGACATTTGAAGGCGGGCGAGATCCCCTGTGATGCCTCACGGGTCTAAAACGGCAAAGCGCTCGTCTTAAATGTTTATGAAGACTATAGCTGGAAGGCTCTCCCTGAAGGACAGGAGTCGCCTGAAGGCTGGAGTAGCAGGAGTCCTGGGAGAGAGGAGTCGCAGACAGGCAAGGAGTGTGGGGGGTTCCCTGAGATTGTGGCGTTAGGTCCAGGCTGCAAGGAGTGTCCCCCCAAATGCTGGAGTAGGCTGTGTCCAGGGAGAGGGGTGTGGCAATGCTGGCAGGACTGGAGGCATTTCCTGATTGCTGAGCGGTTGTGCTGGTCTACAACAGGAGGGACAGATGAGGGAAACAACATGAAGCCAGAATGTTATTAAGCCTCTGGTAGGGCTGGGCGAAATGGCTTCAAAATGAAATCTCTAATATTTTCATACCGGATCCAACTTTCAATTTTCATCAGGGTTTCTGGAATCTTTACCATGATTTATTAAGATTTTTTTCAATTCAATTTGATATTCAACTAAAGAATACTTTAGTGATCCCAAAAAGAAAGTAAATGCTGCTACAACTCATATTCATTCAAATCCTTGAGAGAGTTTAAGGCCATTATGAATCAAATTGAACACCTGTATCAGAACACAAATGTACAAAAGACAATAAATTGCCGATAAATTTGCTCTTATCCAGGAAGGACGTTAAAAAGCTAGCTAGCTGGCTATCGAGGGTATATTAGCAGCTAGCTCCTAGTAGCTACAACTGCTTTGAGTCACAGAAAGCAATGAAGATGTGTGCGCGCGAGCGACTTTTTCAAGTTTAGCCTGACAGCCTAAATGGACATCACTCTGAACTTTGGTAAGCCAAGGAGTGCAATGGTGAAAAAAAGTCCAGACTTTCAACCCAAAGGATTTGATAAATCAATAAAATGGATTTATTGCCCAGCCCTAGCATGTGGTGTCAGCATTCAAAGCTTTATTGTTTACCAACAGGTTGTCGACTAAGCTCTGCAGGGCGCGCTCACTGCTTCCCACAGGTAGCGTCCAGGGAGTATATGGGCCGTTAAACAGCAGCTGGAGATATCTCGTCCTTTTCTCACCTGAGGAAATCTTTCATTAGTCAGTTAATCAAAGACAATTACATCTACCTAAATGTAAGAGGGAAAACAAACCATTTTTACCTTTAGAATCGATTTCCACATGTATGATGTTTCCCATCACAGATGTCTGATGAAGGTGCCGCACGGCGTTCTTTGCAGCTCTCACCGTGTCAAAGACGACCTTCGAAACCCCCAGATGCTTCTTGTTCTTCGGGTGGTAAAATATTTCCACTTCTTCGACTTTACCATATTTCTGGCACATATTTGTGAGGAATGTTTCCCTCACATTATCATTTAACCTGCAAAATGTCACTTCCTTGGGAGGAACAGGCCCAACGTACCACTCATCGATCTAGAAAGACAGACATAAACATTAATTTGTTTTTTTTTCAAGTCCCTTTACAGGCACATCTAAAAAGATAATTAACAGAAGTTAATTTACTCCAAATATGAAATTCAATTTTAAATTTTAACTTATCACATATGGACTCAGGGTTGTTTCTATTGTTTTAATGATCATAGCCTACAGTTAAATAAAAAACTTTTTTTTCAGAAAAAAAAACCTAAAGATTTTCTCTTAGAGCTCTTATTCCAGCTGAAGTTTATGCCTTCAGAAGGTTCATTTCATAATCATCTCAATGCAGCAGTTACCTTTACTTGCTGTACACCTTTTTATTTTCACCCTACTATTTTCTTAAACTCTACGTTTTTCTCAAGATGCTTGTTTTTTTAATGTTCAAAACCCATGGACATTATGCACATTTTAAAAAAAGCAGTCTGACTCAGTTGCACATCCCTTGGATCATTAGTCCGATGTCGCTATTTCTAATAACTGCACAGTGTTTTTTGTTTTAGGCTTGTTTTATTATATATTATTTTAACAGTTTAGGGACTTTTTCTGTTACACCTGAATTTCCCATTTGCAGGACAATAACGACTCTTTTTATTCTACTTTTCTGCAACACTCTGAACAGCCAGATGACATTTTGTTGCTTCCCCTCTTAGTGGAGGGTGTCACTGACTGGCAGCAAGTCAACAGTCCAACATAAGATTTCTGTGATGAAAATATATATATTTTTATTGATATTCAATTGAAATTGTCTATATATATTTGGATCTTTGATTAGCTCATAATCCTCAAAATGAACTGAAATAAGTGCTTTTTGAAGCTTAATGAAATAAGTAAACTTTTGATAATATTTTTAATTTAATGCTATGTGCCTGTATGTATGGCTACATACGAAAAGTACCTTATATTTAGGAACCAACAGATCAGTCTTGTTGTATTTACTCCACAGGCGGCAGACTCTGGGATCTCTGACGGTGTCCACAGGAAACAGACCTAAATCCTCAACCTGACAACGAAAAAAATACTTATTATTATCGTGGAATATAAAACGAACTAATTTGAATGTTTAGGCAAAAGATGAACGCAATAATTGGAGGTTAATACTTACGGGTATGTTAAAATATTGTCCATCAAAGCGACACACTTTGTATAGTCCTTTAGTTAAGGCAGGGTCAATGATTAATTTGCAACTTTTCCACTGCTGAGGAGGTGTCACTGTCTCTGTAAATTGGTTTTCGCTTTCCATTACATTAGTCAAAACCTGTAAGAACGTAAAAAATAAAGGCCATATGGCGTCATTTTGCACCACGGTCAACGCCGCTGTAAGCTAGCAGAAATGAGTCCTCCAGCAGAGGTTAACACACCCGAACAGGTGATGGAGAGCATCACCTGTGTCCATATCTGAAAGATAACAGGCTGTGAAACGAAACATACTCAAATACCCAAAGTTAGTCCAAGCGAAACACTTCTTATCTCGCTTACCTGTACCGAAGTTTTGTCTTTTGAACAGGCAACATTGTTGCAAAGCTGTTAAAAATTTTCGGTGTTTTTTTTTTTTTTACACGTCGTCGCGCTGGTAGGATAATGGATTCATCCGCCAGGAGGCAGAAACAGAGAATGTAATGTAGATCCTGGGGCCTTGCGGAAGAACACCGAAAGAGTGGAGGTACATGGAAAGTGCAACTAGGGAAATATCCCTCCCTTATCCCAACTTCTTAATGAAAAAAATATGCTTAAGGAATTTTATACAAAAATCTAAATATAGATTGAGCAATTTTATAGAAAATTACTTGTTTTATTTCTGTATAATAATTAAGTTCTAATACATTCATGAGGAGTATTGCAGTCATAAAATGTGTTGTGTGTGTAATAGACTGCAAGAAGAAACTGTATTTATAGTGTGTATCAGGTTTCTTTCACTGTCCATATACTTCACTTTTATTTTTTCGTTTTTAAATATTATCTATAGCACATGCTGAGTTCAACATTCACTTCAACCAAAGAAAAAAGGAAACTCAGAGACAACACTTTGTATAGTTTTACATTGAACATCAATTTTGTTATCCACCTTCAACAGGGTTAAATCTTAGTCATGCAAATTTGAGATCTGGTAAAACATTTTTAACCCAAATAATACTTGTTCAATAATTTAATTCAAATTTATAACACAACTCTGTTGTGTTAAGCCAAGCCAGACCTGGATCAGTCCATATTTTACCAATGGATATTTGCTAAATAACCTGATTTAGTTTAACTCCAGAGGTTTACATAAAGCTCTGCATTTTGAAATTTAAGCTCAACACATCCTAGCGCTTTGCGTCTAAAAATGTTGATGCATCCAATTGTGGTGGGCGTGCTAACCGTGTCTTCAGCGAGGGGAATGTCATTGTTGCTGCAAACAGGAAGACGTCTCCTCAAGAAACTGTTCATTGAAACACAGCAAATGGACTTTTGGTTTATGAAAAACAATCTTGAAAATTAGTGCGGAGAAAGTCTTAGCAATAAAACAAACAAAAAAAGAAATATTTTTTAGTTTAGTAAAGAAAAATGGTTTGTGGGTCTTTGTTGTGACAGATGCTCATGGCTGAAAGCCTTGTCCTAATTTAAACCACGATGTCCCCACATTTCCTGTGTGATTGATTCCACTGTGACCCAACTTCAGCTGCTCTCTAAAGCGTTGCATTGTTTCCCTCTGCATTTTTAGACATGCCAATGAGAATGTCAGGGATGCATAAATAAATATATTTTATTCCCAAACTGATCCAAAGGTAACATGACTAGAAACACACGGAAGCGAAACTGGAAACAGAGCATTTAATGAACCGTACCTTCAAGCCGTGCTTTTAAAACACACAGTAGGCATACACTCGATTTAATAAATAAGCACAGAAAGGAAAAGTGTCACGGAAGATTGCTTTCTGATTAATTCTGTGAGTAATTACCTCGCAACCAGACATTTGGTAAGGCACTGATGCATTCCTGTGAGTTTTTGGTGTTTGACTAAATGACAAAAGTGAAAATTAAAACATTTAAATACTGAAAATGACAAGCAGGACAATTACAAAGCTCTGTACAACTTATGAGCAGGTTGTCAGCAATACATACGCAAATGACCCTATAAAATAACACAACCTTGATATCAACAGAAAAGTGTAACCATATTCCAACAAAGTGTGGTATCACCATTAGAACTCAAAGTGCACAGAGAAATAAACTTTGTAAAGACAGCGTCTCATGCAGCTTTGCTACGGAGAGACAACAGCAGCCTCAGCCACGTCGAAGCGTTCATTGTTGTGGACACGAAAAAAACACAAGCCACATTCCGCAACATAAACAATCCGTAACCATGCTTCAGCTTGTAAACTACTGCACAAAATGTACAAAACACACAAATTTGCAAATAACAATTTAAACAATATGATGCTCCGCAAAAGTTGTTCAAGAACACTTTCTCTAAAGTCAGTCACCACTTCTTGATTTACAGTGTATTTGATTAAAACAAACAAACAGGACAGTATGAAAATGAGAACATGGAGAAAAAAAGGGTGTTCTTAATTAACAGTTTAACAGTTGTTGTGATATTTAACTTATTTAAAGTTTATTGTCAAAAATGCATCAGTCAATTTATCCTTGATCAATGCAGTGCATGCAGAATTGATTGGCAGGTCAAAGGTTACCTACTTTCATGGACTAATCACTATGGTCCAGGAAAGGCATCTTTATTATACAATGCCCTGAACTGCAAATACAACATTTCTATATATTTTGTTTGTTTTTTTTTCCTCAAATACTGCTGAATGTCTTTCCCCAAAAATGATCTTTGGTAATTTTTGAAAAAAGCTAAACGTAAATCCCAGAGATGAACCCTGAAAACGGTTCTTTAGTTCAACAGGTTCGGTAATAAAACATTCAGCGATTTAGTCGTATTGAAAATAACAAAAAACAAATGCAATGCAATCATTTCACTCATTAACTAACAAGAAAACAAGGTGGGAAAAACTGAATGCTGCACTATTGACATGCAGCAACCTGTAGCATGTCTGAGAAGAAAACAGCACTTTGACAGAGGTATACATTAGATAGTGCAGACTCCACACAGCCTAAAATACTGAATTTGAGAGAAATATTGATTCAACTTATCCCAGTTTTCATCTTAGAACATGTGGCATTTTCAAATCTATTTAAAATAAAGCATGTTGTGCACAATTACCCACACTTGCCCTCTTCAGCTGACTTTGTCATTTCCCTCATCAACAAGAAGGTACTCAAAGTGACATATCCAGTTGCTTACAGATTAACAAATGGCTGCTAGAGTAAAATACAGATCTTTATATTATAGCAAATAAAATGTGTAAACCACCCCAGCATCTCAGTGCTTTTGAAATTTTATCTCACAAATCACGTGTTTTTAACTTGTCAGGATGTCGGCAACTAAAAATGGTTTAATTCCCTGCATATAAAAGTAAATCAAATTTTGTAGACATCCAATATGTAGAAAAGGATAGAGCTGTGAAATGCATGCTGTGACTCATCAGAAGAAATAAAAAAAAACATAAAAAAATAAGCCTTTTTATAAGGGAAGTCTGCATGAACTCGATGGGTTACAGTTACGGGAAATGTCCGGCTGCCTTCAGCTCGTCGTTCTCGGCCCCGTGATTCAGCTGTTTCTGGAGCTGAATGACCTGGTCCAGCTCTCGGATCTGCCGGTCCGTTTTGTGGCTGACTAGCGTGCGGTAGAAGTGGACAGCGAAGACGATGAAGACAAGTCCGAACGGCACCATTATGCAGGTGGACGCGATGGCCGCCGCCTCGCCGGAGCTGATGGTGGTGTTGGTTTCCTTTTTGAGCGGCAGGAACTTCACCCAGCAAAGGAGCATGACCTCAGTCAGGAACAGGAGGGTGCCGATGACCGTGGAGAAGGCCCAGGCCAGCTCTATGTGGCGGTGCATGCGCTCGTGGGGGGACTCATTGACGGAGTTGAGGTTGTGAACGTTGCTGACGGCCTCCAGGTTCGGGAGGATGCAGGTGCTGATCATGAGGGCGAACAAATGCACGGCGACCAGAACCGTGGTGCAGGCGCTGAAGGCGATCAGCAGTCCGGGAGGATACGTGTGAGTGGGCTCCAGCTGTACCTCCACCATGGCAACCTGGGAGAAAACATCGAGAAATGTTTAAGCAACAACAACAACAACCAGTAAAGATTTTTCTTTTATTTAGTTCTGTCATTTTTAAATTGCGAGATAATTATTCTGTTGACATGAGAGAAACGATTGCTTCTTTCTCTTAGAATAATATTATTTCATCAATGCTTTTCTAATTCATTTTATAACTGTGGATATCTGATGTTAAACTTGGATTCGTATAAATGGAATCAGTTTCATGGTCTGTACTGTCAACTCAGTTCTAATGATGGACACATTATTTTTCCTCCCACTAGAGTCCCTTTCTTTGCTTTAGACATGCATCAAAAATTTTATTTCCTCAAATAAATGCATTAACAATTAATCTATTCATTCTTGATCACAATAAGTTCATGCCTCTATTCATTATCCACAACCTGTTATCCTTGCAGGCTGCCAAAGATTTAAAACTGGGAAAGGTCACCAAACTCAAGTGCAGAAAAAAAGTCTTCACCCCGGATGGCTGAATCATACTTTGGGATCTATACTTGTAAAAAGTAATGAAATAAAATGTTTCTCATTATCCTTCGTAAGTATATGTTACTTTGTGTCAATCTATCACAACAAATCAAATAGAACACAATGTTTGTGGGTATAATGAAACCAAACATATAAAAAAAATCCTTTTGCATCTCTCATATGTGCACTAAAAATAGTTTTCTGTATCTATTAAATGTTTTTGTACTTCAGGATGCAACAAGGTCTCAGTAAATAGACATGGTGTGTTACTTTCCCTTCATGACACTTCAGTTCAGCTAACACCTTTTCTTCAAAGCATTTTCTTTCCACTTCGGCTATATTTGGCACGCTGGCAACGAAGTGAGCAAATATTTACGGTACCTTGAAAAAAGTATTTATACCCTTGGAGTATTTTACCACATTTCAACTGGGTCTTTTATAAAATATATATTTTTTAAAACAAAAGTCTGAAAAGTGTCAGTGTTTATGCTTTTAGTCCTGAAACCAGAGTCCTTCACAGCAATTACAGCTGCAGGTCTCTTGCTGCTGTACTGTTTGGGTTGATCTGAATCATTTTTATTTTTTTCCTGCAGTACTCTGTACGCAAGTGAAAAAGTTCAGTGTTTGTATCATTAGTTCTTTTTTTTCTGCAAAGTAACGTGAGATTACCTCTCTTGTAAACGTTTGTTATATAAAACTGCACTGAACTCTCCACCTGAGCTGTCAACGTCCGCAACTACTCCAGAGTTTCCACAAGCGTTCTGGCTGCTTCTCTAATCAATGATGTCTTCGACCAGCCTGTCAGCTCAAATGGACGTCCTTGTCTTGTAACTTTTTCTTCTGAGATGTACTGTGTAATTTTTCAATAAATTGAGCATTAATTGCTCCACAGAAAGTTCAAAGTTCGAGACATTACTAACCACTTCTGCTTTAAACTGATCCAGAACTTTGACCAATCTGCTGTGTTCTTTGATTCATGATGATAGTTTGTTTCCCCCCCTAACAAACCTATTATACCTTCACAGAGCAGCTGAATCTGAATGCAGGCACCACAGGATTTTATTTAGGGGTAGCTGAATATGAATACATATGCCCATAATCATTTTCAGTGTTTTTAATCGCATTTATACTTGTGCACGACTTTATGTTGGAGCGTAGAATTAAAACCCAATCAGTTAGACTAATTGTTGAGGTTGCAGCTTGACTGAAGTCGGAAAAGCTGAGAGAGGAGCGAATACTTTTGGCGCTCGCCTGTTGGCCATTACAAAGGAGGGATCGTAGCTGAAAACAATAATCTGCGTCACACGCAACAACTCTCCGGGTGTTGGTGCCCACGGCCTGTGAAGCTGCGCATTATATCTGTGAAAACTTAAACCTCACTTACTCACCATTGCGAAACCCGACAGCAGAGCCGAAGTGCGGCTGGTGGCTTTGAGCTTAGCTCGGCTCAAGTACAACTTTCTCCAGGACAGCGCCTGCATGGAGTGCTCGTTCAGGCTCATTCTGACAGCTGTTCCAGGATAGACCGAAAAGTTTTCCTGACGACGCGGAAATATGTTCCCAGACAACACGCTTGGAGTCGACGTAGGAGCTTCAGCCCCGGCCGGATGCTAAAAATAAGACTCCTATAGGGCAGCTCTGAAAATCTGTCAAAAACTTCTCCGCAACAGCTGACTGTGGAAGTCTATGAGGAGGAAACTCAAGATACCCACAATTCAATGCTGCTCGCAGCCGCTGCAACTGTCAGGTCTGCCCCCTCCGCTCCGCTTCCCTCTGAAAAATAAATTGTTTGACATCATTGCTCTCTTTGACGCCCTTTCTTTTTTCGTTTTCGTTCATTCTTTAGTTGATTTAAGCTAATCTTCTGTGTGTGCAGTCAGTCTTTATGGTGCACACAACTTGATCACCTTGAGATTTAGTTGAAGTAAACCTCTGCATTATTGCTATAAGGTGAATTAAAAACAAACTGTCTTTTTCCACAGAGAGATCTCTGTGTCAACGAGAGGCCGGTTCAACTCTAAAAATGTATAACTGG
This sequence comes from Xiphophorus couchianus, assembly GCF_001444195.1. NCBI lineage: Eukaryota > Metazoa > Chordata > Actinopteri > Cyprinodontiformes > Poeciliidae > Xiphophorus > Xiphophorus couchianus. The sequence goes on from NC_040239.1 coordinate 23,743,809, forward strand.
GTAAATATAAATGTTATTGTGCGATTCTACGCTCCACTTTGGTAAGTAAACCCGTTCAATTGCAGGCAATGGCATGACAGCGACTCAATTCATGTAGATATTCTACTTTCTGCCTTCAAATAGAGCATTATAATGGAGAATAAAGACGATTTAGGTGATCTTAATTATATGGGATCATTGTTGGTGACTGAGGTACGCTTGTCTGAATATTTTGGAAACTGCTGATCTCATGGGAATTTCAGATATAGCCATTTATTTGACTTATGGTCTGAAATATCCATTGAGCATATCCATGTGGATGCCCATTCCAGAGGTCAGATGGAAATGGGTGGACTGGTTGGATATGACGTAAAGGCAACAGCAGCTCGAATAACTATTTCTTGTAACCAGTTTATGTAAAATACCAGCAAACTTATCCTACATTTCCTGAACACTTACAAAAATTAGGCAATTTTTTGGTCTGACGAGTCTGTGTTTCAGTTTCAGCTAACTACATTCAAATGGAAGGGGTCAAAAATATAAGCAACAGGAAAGCACATCAACCCTAATTTCTGTCTTCTATCATTGGCTTAGGCTGCTGCTGATGGTGGTGGTAAAATACTACAATAGATTTATTCTTGGCACACTCTGGGCCCTTTGCTACAATGTGAGCGTTGTTTAAACTCCACATTCTGAGTATTGCCACTGGCTGTGTCCTTCTCTATACGACCACAGTGCAGTCATCTTCTGATGGCTTGTTCCATCTGTTTTAACGCACCATGTCACAAAGCTCAAACGGTCTCAAACTGATTTGTTGACAGTAACAATAAGTAAGAAGGCTGTACTGCAATGGGCTCCACAGTTGCCATGTTTAAGTTCAGTAAAGCACCTCCGCATGTGGTGGAGAAGGAGATAAACGAATCTTGGTTTCATAGCTGACAAATCTACAGGAATTGTGTGATGATGTCACGTCAAACAGACCTAGATTTATGATTTACATTGTTAATCTATGACATGAAACGTGTTTTAGAATGCTACCTATTACCCCGCACAAATGATTTTTACTTTATGTTGGTACAAATGGTAAGAACAGACGTATTAATATTAAATGCACATCTAATTCTGTGCAGCATTTGCACCTAGATGTATTAATTGTGCATCTAAGTGCATGAACAGTTGTGCTCATCAACGATTATTTGTGAAGACGGAGAAGGAGAAACAATATTAGAGACACTAGATGGTGCCAAAGAAAAGCATTTCACCAACATTTCACAATTGAACTGCACAATTGTCAGTCACCATTGTACTTATGTAAGATAGATAAATGCTGAGAGAGCCACTGTTACCTACATAGGTGTACTGTGTTGTACTCAAATTAAACATTATTGTAACCCATTATTGTTGACTGCATTTATGTTTGAACCAATGTTTAAATATGTATTTGTTACTGGTTTTACCCACGAAATCTAAGAAAATCTGTTTATTTTCCATTACATTCCATATACACAAAAAAGTGAATTTCTCTGAGATATATAAATGTTACTGTGAAACATTTGTTAAATAGTTAGATAGTCTAAGAGATAAAAAGTAATTACTTAATTTAAGAAAAGAATACAGTTAAATAAAGATCGGGCTAATGTTTACAAAAGATGTTTAAATATTCAGTTTGCATGTCTAGTTACAAGTCTTCCTCTAAATTGGTAAAGGTTAACGTGTTAAGTAAATAAAATAAACAATGACGGAAATTTACAAGAGAGATTTATCTTGTATCTGACTATCTTCACTTCCTGCTAAAACCATGGTGCATTCACTTTACGCAGTATGTGTCGTTCATAGCTATAAAGACATTAATTAGTTTGTTAAATATTGTAAATTTCTTTAAATTTACAATTTGCGATGTGTTGGTTTTCATTTTTGTCGCTTTCCATCCTTAATTTATTTATTTATTTTGCTGCGCTGTCTGTTTAAAGGGATAGAATGAAATTTTTTATATACAAATCTTTTAAAAGGTTGGCAGCAGTAACCTTAATCTGGTTTTATATTAAAAGGAAGACTCCCCTACAAAAATGCTTGCCCTAACAGTTGCTTTAGCAAATATTTTCAGTGTTTTTTCTAATCACAACTTTTCTAGTCATTACATTTTTATTTTTATTTTAAGAGAAGCACCAGGGTAAATTGGGCTATTCAAATATACTCATCACCTTGTTTTTCACCTCACATTTTTCCATTTACCCTTATATATTCGGAAAATGCATAATTATAACATTATCGTTTAATATTGCAGTTGATTGTGATTAACCCATTCTTTATCTTTTCCATCATCAAAATTATCCCACCACTTCATTGAAGCTTTAGCGTACACTTAGGCATATATCAAATATGATCATGAAAGATGTAACCAATGTGCATGTAACGTTGAATACATAAAGAGGTAAATGAACTTGAACCACTGTATTTATCAACAGAAGTGTGTCACAAAAAAAAAAATTGAGTCCTATTGATAAACCATTATGGAATTATGAATCCCAAGTTCACTTGTTCAGTATATCCTATGGTAAAAGTAAAAAAAAAAATGATTACATTACTGTAATTATTATTATATTCTAGGTAATATTTCACCTTCTTATAGACTTTTACAAGAATATTGCTTCAAAAATTCAGAGATATCTCTTTAAGTGAACAGGAAGCTGCTATTTCCTGTGGTGCCTGAAGGCAGCGCGGTGAACCTAGCTGGCAGCTGCTGGGCCGTGTTGCTGTGTGGGAGGGGGGACGAGCTGAGCTGTAAGCTCGTTCAGCCATGTTGGTTTCCTTCTGCTGCTCACAAACGATGAGAGGAGAGTCATGGCCTTGTCAATGAGCGGAGACGATGAAGAATATGAGTCAGAGTCCGAGCAGGTACTTACCGCTACTCTTCGTTATATTGACTATTTTAGTCCGTGGGAAGTTTAACGAAATGTGAGGAAGAAAGGCGTTTTTTTTGAGTGTGTGGTTGCTTAAGGTTAACCATAACCCCGCTCTTCTGTGTTTGTGTGAGTCAGGTTCAGCCAAAGGTATTAGAAAAAGGTGCTCATAAATATCACTCACCTGTAATAATGGACATTTAGCTAAGTATTATGTACCCATATAAAGATGTTTATTAGCTGTTATACACTGGCTGTCCGGGACACACCACATACTCTGCTCCTTTGATGTTAGCTACAACTGACCCATTTTGAGCTGGCCATTAACACGGCGCAGCTTCGGTCCGGTCATGATTTGGATAATTTCCTGTTAGCAGAAACCTCCACCAGCCACCAGCTCGGCTTCAACATGTTTAAATCTAAACCCGGAGTGAAGCGCTTATTGCGCCCCGAACACCGACCTGCCACGTTGAAAAAAATGCTTTCTTTCTTTTGATTAATTTCCTCACTCTTCCTAAACTTGTCCTGCCACTCTGCGCCTTTAAGAAGGCTTTTGGCGAAATGTTGTTGAGGCAGGGACCGGGGAGGGGGATGGGGAGAGGGAACAATGAAGTGGCTTTACTTCTGGTGCTTGCTGGACCTCTGCTTCTCAAACTATGGCTACCCATAATCCCACCACCCCAAATATAAAAAAAAAAAAACAACACTGTCCGGTTGCGCAGATCTTAACATCTTACTCGTTTTGTGGCAAATTAAAGACGGAGTGCTTGGTAGAGTTCATGAGGAACGCTTAAAAGTGCTGATGCAAGATCCACATCAACGTGGTTGCACAATATTTGTACCCACAACACGGTTCCATTATCAGTACAACATCAAAGATGATGTTTTCACTTCTTTCCACCGTGACACGCGGTTGTCGACAGCAGCACTTGTTGTTATGAGGACCTCAGCAGATGATGAGCCTTGTGACTTTCTCCTACAAAATCCGAGCTGAGGCTGAGTCAGACGACTGTGCTTGGCATAGTAAGTTGTATTTTTTTTTTTGCTCACAGGCCTCTGCAGCCAATCCCAAATTCCTGTCATATTACTGCAGAGTAACAGTCAGCACGAATCAGCTGATGCAGTAATGGCTCTAGGGGCCATCTTCAGCTAATGTGTTCAGGGTTTTTGTTTGCCACAACTTTCACTGCGGTACATTTTCGTTTTATTTAAAGCGAATCTTCGAGGTAAAGTGGACCATTCAAGAATATAATCCTTTTTTTTTAAATACTCGCATTTGTTTCAATTTATCCTCCCGAAAACTGTAATCCCAGTTTTTGGGATTTTAGAAAACTGCAAAATTGCCATGGTATTAATTGCTATTTACTTCGTTTTCCTCACTCTTCAGTTTCTATTTTGTCATCAAGATGGCCCCACCTCTATAATGAAGCTTTAGCATCTCGATCACTTGGATCCATTTCAGGTGTGGACAGGAAACATGTAAAGAGTCGGTCCAAGCAGCCAGATGTGTTATTTATATGAGGTGTTTCATCCTGGCAGTCTCTTTTAATGGGAGAATTGCACAAATTACTCTCAGAATCCACTTTATTGACTTTGTCTGCACAAGCAGGAATTTGACTTTAAATCTACAAATATTTAAATATCAGACTACATAGACTTCAGAGGAGATAAAATGAAAAAAGGAAGATAAATCACATTATTCACCTTTTGTGAAAACTAAAACCTCTTGTTTCACTGCTTACGGCCACTTCCTCTGCTGCAGATCATCAAAAACTAATTTTATTGTGGTGGTCCAAACTTATAATTTATTTTTCTCAAAGATGTGACGCCTAAAAACGGGCATTTTACCCTTTCATACTCCATCTTTCTGTACCAAACTTTCCGTCTAGCAGTGGGACTTTGTACCTTCGGACTTTTATAAGCAGTTTGTTCTTACGCCTGCTTTCACTACTGATTTCTACTGTCTACTGCTAGCCTATCGTTTGATACATGACTTGCATACTTGCTTGCTTTGAGGTATTTTGGTTTGATCAGAGGTCAAAACAAGCAGGCTGCTGCATAATGATTTGAAATGCTCTGGAGTGAAACGACACTCCTCGTTTGAAAGTGGTAAGCATTGGTCATCGCAGAGGTCAGGCGAGGGATGAGGGAACTTCGGCTGAAACAGTTGTGAGTGATGTTGACAGTCACAGCCATCCCTGGAGCAGCTGCTCATCCTTCACTGGTTCCCTCCCACATTTTTTTATTACTATTACTTATTTATTTTTTTTACAGGAGCTGGATGCGTCTACGGGAGTGTGTTTTTTGTCGAAATAATTTGTTAGCAGTCGTTAGGGCGAGCTATCGGGGCGGCGGGGAGGGAAAACAATCTGGAAAGTGTACAATTTGGAAAAAATGTGATTGCAGACTTGATTCCTTCTTTATAGGCAAAATTTTATATCTGTGCATTCCTCCAAGCTTCTGTTTCTGTCGTTGTTCTTTCTTTCCTTTTTCCCCCTAGTTCCTTTAGAAATAAGCTCATCGTGAACTTTTGTGTTTGACGCCTTATTGTGTTCTCTTCAAAATGGCACAAAGCACTAGAAAATAGTCTAGGAAAAGTCTGGAAATCAGTCTTGTGGGGGGAAGAATGTGAAGAAACCCTGGAATCTGTTATCTGAAGGATTAGGGAGAGGAGATTAGTCATGTAATGATTTACTTTGGATGTTTTCAGTTGGAGTAATCAGGACAAGTTTCACCTTTCCTCTTCAGTAAAGCTGTAGTCATTGTTGTCGTTAACCCAGATTGTCCTGTTGACTTCCCGACGCAGGTTACCTGTTATACCCGTCCTCTGGATGCAAGTGGAAGCAAAATTTACCTCCTGTTGTTTGCCAACGTGTAACAATTTAAGGAGCTAGCAGCAGTAGTAAGTCAGCAGTGTGGGGGCTGTGCACCTGTTAAAAGTAATGCTATAAGAATAAATCAGAAAGATGTTCACAGCCTCAAAGGAAATCATAACCACCTCCAGCGAGTTTATTTTTATCCATCTGTCACGCTCCCCTATTTAAACATTTGCCACCAGCAAGGCGAACTGTTGCCAAGGTAACGTCTCCTGCAAAGATGAAAGGAGCTGAGATGGCTTCTTCTTTTTGTTGTATTTTATAGTAATGCCATGGAAACGAGGAAGATTATTATTATTATTATTTTTTAAAAGAGGTTGATATTGAAGATAATTTAATAAACATTGCTGCAGCTTTTCTACTGTAAAGATGTGGATGTTAGTTTTACTGTTTTGTATGCCTTCCTGCTACAGCTCTACTTTATATGTTTAAATTCAATTGGACCAGATGAGGCATCATTTGTGTGGCCTGCTTGTGTTCTGTAGAGGAATGCATGGTGGAGATATCAGGAGTTTTCAACTGAGTGACTTCCTTCTGACATGCTTTCCCACTTTTCCTTGCAGATGTTCAAAAAAAAAAAAAAACAACTTCCCCCTTATGCAGGTATATGGTTTCTGCAGGATTTTAAACTGCAGTTAGTTAATGCTTAAACCCATACATGCATTCACTGCGTCTTGGTCGTGGTGTCAGTAGAGTTCATCTGTTATATTTGTTGTAGTTTTTGCAGAGGAATTCGGATATTTTGCGCTACAACAAAACAACAAAGAACTGTACCCTGGGAGCTGCAGAGTTGCAAATAAAACATTCCTTTTATCTAATGTTATATTTTAGTTTCTATTTAAATAGTTTTTGTGATGTTTAAGTCTGAAATTTAAATCCAAGGGGTTTTAAAATAAAAAAAAGATAACTGGCATGTGTTCCTATGTGAAAACTTTATTTAAAAATGCATCAAAGAACATGCTGTTGTTTGACGCGTTTACAGACTGAAAACTGCAGGAGTAGTTAGTTTTGATGTGTTCAATGAATAGGCAAAATTCAACAGATTTTTCAGTATTTGACCTGCAGATTCAGTTCGTAACTTTTTTAGTTTATATTTGTCAAGAAGCTGAAATGAACAGGAGAACAAGCAATAAATCACATGTGTGTTCAGCATCAGCGACTCCCAATAAAGTATGCTGACTCGGCATTTTACCAAGAGAATTTCTGTAAACCTCTCCATATAAAAATATCAGCTCTTGGGCCTGTAGTTTAATTGGTTTTCGATTAACCATTTGAGCCGTCTTTGTCTTCCAGCAGCGAGCAGTCAACCGTCCGAAGCCAAAGATGGGGTCAACGTCGGCCGTCAAGCTGCCGTCCAATCGGAGCGCGTCGGGAGCCAGGCGCAGGAGAACGCGCTGCCGGAAGTGCGAGGCGTGTCTCCGCACAGAATGCGGAGAGTGCCACTTCTGCAAGGACATGAAGAAGTTTGGGGGGCCGGGGCGCATGAAGCAGTCCTGCATCATGAGGCAGTGCATCGCGGTGAGTCAGCGAATGAGCTAGTCATTCCCAAGCTAGTTAAAATACAGAATGAAGCGATTGAGTAATTGCCATTTGAGCGCCTTTAAATTCTGCTGCTCTCATTTGCCTCGCTCCCCGCAGCCCGTCCTGCCCCACACGGCCGTGTGTGTGGTGTGTAAAGAGGCGGGGAAGGAGGACACACTGGAGGACGAAGAGGAAAAGTTCAACTTCATGCTAATGGAGTGCTCCATCTGCAACGAGATCGTCCACCCCAACTGCCTCAAGGTACGCAAGGTACCTCAGACAGACGGTTCCTATGGTGACTCATTTTTGTTGGAGCAGCGTCCCGGGAAGGCCACGTCATTACGACATGACTCAGCCCCTTTACACTGGAATCTGGAGTTAATTTGATGCGGAAATTGTTTTTTGTTGATGAAACCCGCTGCTTTTACTCATGTGGTTATGAGGTTATAGTGGCTAAAGCCTGACTCTATTTCATTTTAGTTTGACTTTCAGCCTTTAAGCTGCGAGGAAAACACTAAACCTGTAATTGTTTGGTAGTCGACTGCCAAAGAACAAAAACTCTGCTTGTCGAGTCAGAAACATGTCGCTGCTGGTCCGGACGTGATCAGAGCCGCTTTTTAAGGCCGTGCTGCTACTTAAGCCGACGACACAGAACCAGAATGTCAGCAGTGTTTTCATTTTATTAAACAGACACAGTTGAGGAAAAATAGCTCTCATAAAAATGCCTTGTTCACTTGCACAGTGCAGCTGAAGACATGTAAGTTCCTCTTGGCATTTAAAGCCACTTCCTCTTCATGCAGCCAATACATGTTGATGGCGTGGCGATCTGGGCGGACCACCGCTTCTGCTGCTGCAAGATGATTAGTTGCAATAGAAATTAAAATTCCTGGGCAGGGGGGATTGTAAAGGAGCAACCTTTGCAATTATAAAGTTTGCCTTCAGCACAGCTAAATAATACTTGCTTAGAGTCACAAATTTTGCATAACCTTTTAAAAAAAGAAAAAGACAGCTTAAAATTGTTAATAAATATCTACTGCAGGAAGTTTGTTATTTTTAAAGAGCCCCACTTCATTATGGTTTATAGGTTTTAAAATAAAGAAAAGTTTAGCAGAAAAGAAGATGGATACATTTCCATCTTCTGTGGGATGAACATAATTTCCAACTTAATGTCAAAATTGAAAAGAATATATCACTGGTACTTTCAGTGTCATTCTGTTGTGAAATTAGCTAATTTTATGACAAAAAAAACTATTTAAACTAGTATTTGTTGTTAAATGTATATTTAAAACTTTAGTTTATTCTTTATCATTTTAAGGCAGACTTGTTGGGAGTCGTTGCAGACGCCTGCTCTAAGGAGATGACGCATAGGAAATATATGTGGTAAAAAGAACAGCATGTCACTTTATCTTGTTATATCTGCAAGGTAGATGGTGGTGGCAGCATCATGCTGTGGCCAAGAAGCTGGTAAGGACTGATGCACATCTTTTGGCTACATGTCACTTATTTTTCCTTTTATGTTGGAGAATGACGGTACATGAATTTACATTTTACAAAAATCAGTTCAATACTTTTTTGTAAAAAGAAAAATGAAAGCAATCAACTTTTTTTTATTCAGGTTTGCACAGATGATCAACTGACATGTTGTTTTTTTGCTTAATGTTTATATACATAATAATAATTCAGGTTGAACAGCGCTGACCGGCCTGACGAGTGCACATCGCAACAGTCACTTTCGCTTCCCACAAACTCACTACTTGTTGGACTCTGTTTAGGCTTGTTGTGGTTGAAATCCTACTCCCTTTTTTATTTTTTTTTCTTTCTCTCTCCATTCTCCTGTCAGGTGAGTGACGCCTCAGGTGTGGTGAATGATGAACTGCCTAACTGCTGGGAATGTCCCAAATGCAACCACGCAGGAAAAAGTGGAAAAGTGAGTACAATCATGCACGAGCCGAAGGCTGCGCACCGAGTCTTAATCTTGCAAAGTTTTGATAACGTTTTGTGAAGTTACCTTAACGATAAAGAGAAGAGTCGCTTCCTCTTTTAGATGGTTTCAGTATATCTTTTTATATATGATAATCTGCTGGCCACTTCCTGTTAATTCTGCCGTTTATGAAAGTCCTTCACATCACTGTATCGGACAGAGGCAGGAAACCCCAGACAACCAGAAGTGTTTCTTAAACCTTAAGATCTGCTAGTTAAATATCGAACAGGGTTTTCTAGTCATGATAGGCTAAAGGTATAAAGTCGTCTCCACTGTTTTTGTCCCCTTTGGTATTGAAGCAAAAAAGGGGCCCCGGGTTCAAGTACGCCTCCAACCTCCCCGGCTCTTTGCTGAGGGAACAGAAACCCGCGAAGGAGGAGGGGGACCTTTCCTCTGCGACGAAGAGGAAGCCGGACAGAGACGAGACGCCAAGATACAGAACCGAGGAGGCTCTCCATCGGCAGCCACCGCTGCTGTCCCCCAGCGGCCTGCCGAGGCCCAGACCCGAGGACAAACTGAGGAAGAAGAGGAAGCTTTTCGATGATGATGACGAAGAGGACCTCAGTGTGAGGAAGAAGGTCGGTATAACTGCCAGTGACTTGCAGTTCCTCGCAAAACTGTTCAGATACATTTAACTTCTACAAGGCGGCGGATTAGAATCGGCATCATCGCAACTGCAAATGACTCCTTGAATGCTGTATTTTCTGGGCTCTTTTACTTTAGGAGCCATGAGAGCTTTAAAGTTGGTTTGGGTAATAAAGCAATAACAATCCCAGAGCTCGGGTGGGGAAAATGTCAACATGGCAAATATTACATTCCAAATGTGGATTTCATGGAGACTTGGCAGAAGAAAAGTCATAAGTTTTGTTTGTTGTTTTTTTTTTTTTTTCTGCAGTTTGCCACAAACTATGTAGGCGACATAAGCAAACATGTGGAAGAAAGTTATCTGGTGAGATGAGAACTTTACATTCCCTCTTGTAAAACAAAAACACTACACATCATAATGTGAGATTCTTCTGTTCATAAGGGAACGGCTGGTTGCAGCCTGTGGGAGGTAAATGCAGGACAGACCTAGTGCAATATCTGCTAGAGGCTGTAAAAACTTACAACTGGAATGGATTTTACTTAATGAATTGACTTGGACAAAAACCTAGTCATATTAAATGGCCCCATTAAAGTTCAGATCTCAATTCAGTTGATAATCTGTTGCAAAATAAAATTGACTTTGCGCACTTTACACTGGAACTGGAAGACATTTTAAATATCCCCCATAAGAAAAACCCCAAAACAAATGAAAACAGTAAATAAAAAGGAAATAAAAACCACACACAACCGATAACATAAAAAATAGTTTATAAAGTCTCTGAACAAAAGTATCCTCATGAATTGAATCATCAGAATGGGAATTATCAAGCTCATTTTAATTTATGAGATTAATTCACAGATTACTGTGACAGGCCTGAGGCTCTAAGAGTTTGGCACCAAATGACTCTTAGTAACTGTTGCTAAATCTCTCTTCTGCAGGACAAGTCAGACGATTCGTACATTTCTAAACTTCTACCCCAAGTCAAGACGGAAAAGGAGGAGGAAGATGATGATGATGAAGAAGGCAGAAGAGAGCATCCTTTCCGCAGCGGCGTGGACAGGAAAGGGCGCTTCGGAGATGCCGAAGAGGAAGGTGACTACAGAGACTCCAGAAACGACTCGTTGAATTCTTCCATCAAAACCCCACTTGGAGACAGCGACCACTCTCTCTGCAGCTCTCCGCAGGCCGGCCCCAGCAGCGAGGGGGGCAGCGAGACGCAGGAAAGGGGGCCCCGTCCAAAGGCTCGCCGTAAACGGCGTCTGCCCAACAGGGAGCTGAGCCGAGAACTGAGCAAAGCACTGAACCAGGAAATCCAGAAGACCGAGGACTGCCTGGCCAACGAGAACAGGCAGCCGCTCAAGGTGGAGCCAGAGACAGAGAACGAGGAGCCAAAGAAGCTGTTCTGCAACGGTAACGAACTCGGTGACCAGAGGTCCCACCTCAAGACCAAAGAGATGAACGGGAACACCTGGGATTTGCGCCACTTTTACCCAAGTCAGATCACCCCCCTGGGCTTCAACCGGAGCACCCCGACCACACGGCCGGTGCCGCCGCGCTCCCCTCCCAAGTGCGTCCAAATGGAAAGGCACGTAATCCGGCCGCCTCCGATTAGCCCGCCTCCCGACAGACTGCCCCTGAAAGACGGGAAAGCACACATCCTCCAGCGCGAAATCTGGATGAAGATATTCGGCTATCTGTCACACCAGGAGTTGTGTGTCTGCATGAGAATCTGCAAGACGTGGAACCGATGGTAAATGCACAAACTTCTCTAACTCGAGCTGATTTCTTTCTTTTTTCCTTCTTTTTTTTTGCAGTTATGAAATACAAGAAAGCTGAGCATGAAAATGCTGTCTTTTATTTGATAGAGGTAGTAAATTTGAATCAGAGAATGAAAGGAGTGCAAGACTAACTACAGATGATTGCAGAGGCACAATAAGAAAATATTAAAACATTTTCCAATCTTTTTACATTAGAAATCTATTGAAGATTTAGGCAAAAGTACAAAATAGGGGAGATAAAATGATAATAGCCCCCTGTTGATTAGTGCATCACCAAATTAAATGTTCAGTAATAACTGTACATGTTCTAGATGTTGATGTATGAATGTCTGAACCTGTACTCTGCTTGGACCTGATGTGTCACACAGATTTTTATTCCTTTATTCTTCCTGTGACCAGGTGTTGTGACAAGAGACTTTGGACAAACATCGATTTAAACCGCTGCACCTCCATCACACCGCTCATGCTCAGCGGGATAATCCGCAGGCAGCCGGTCTCCTTGGACCTCAGCTGGACGAACATTTCCAAAAAGCAGCTGAGCTGGCTCATTAATAGATTACCAGGTACTTGGATATGAGACGCACACATGATGTAGAGAATAAAGGTGTCCTTTGTTTTTTCATTTTTGGATCAGTGATGGAAAATATGTAACTTCCAGGTCTGCGAGTGTTAAAGCTGTCGGGTTGTTCCTGGGCTGCTGTCTCTGCACTCTGCACCTCCAGCTGCCCCCTGCTGCGCACTCTGGATGTCCAGTGGGTGGAGGGGCTCAAAGACGCACAGATGAGGGATCTCCTTTCACCACCCACAGACAACAGACCAGGTACGGTACAAGGAATCAGATTATTCTCGTCTGGAGCACCATAAATCATAAGCACATTATGGCGAGTGTGAAGAAGAATGAACATTCTCAGAAATGTACAGAATAGTGCAAATTATATCAGATCTACCTACTAGGAAGGAAATTGTCAGTAATAATTAGCTAAGGTGCTAACATTAGCATGAGGGATATCAATCAAGTTTGTTTGTGTAGCACATTTCAATGCAGTTCAAAGTGCTTTGCATCATAAAAACGCAAAAATACAAAGTCATAAAACACCAGATCACCAGCATGTTGACCTATACTAACATACTCCATCCAGCATTGTGGGGCAACATGCTACAGCTAAAATTCTATCAATCGCATATGGGTTATCACTAGTATGTTGACTAACATTAACTCACCCCATTCATTATGTTAAGTTTAGCTTTTATATCAAAAATAGCTAACATGCTATTTTCTCCTAAAATGCTAACGTTAGCATAAACGGTATCACCATGGCCTACACTAATGTACTCAATTTAATATGAATGAAACCATGCAATAATATTTTAGCCAGACAGCATGCTAATATTGGCTAAAATGCTATCAATCGCATATACGATATTACTAGCATGTTGACTAACATTAACTCACTCCACTCACTTTAGGTTTAGCTTTCATATAAAAATTAGCTACCATGTAAATTTTTTTCTAAAATTATAACATTAGCATAAAGAGTATTATTGACTTATTGTAGCATACACTAAATTAGCTGAAAAGTTAATGTTAGTTCAAATACTCTTAACTGCATATGGGCTATCACTGGCATGTTTGCTAATATTAACTCACTTCATTCAGTGTTTTCACTTTACATCATAGGAAATTGTTGGTGTACTTTTACTATGCCTGAATGTATCTTGATGACAATTCTCACTGCCATTCTCCTCCTAGCAGTAGATGTGAACTAATGCGTGCCGTACCAACAGGTCAGCTGGATAATCGCTGCAAGCTGCGGAACGTGGAGGACCTGAGGCTGGCAGGGCTGGACATCACCGACACGTCCTTGCGTCTCATCAGTCGACAGATGCCTCTGCTGTCCAGGCTAGACCTGAGTTACTGCAACCACATCAACGACCAGTCTGTGAACCTGCTCACTGCAGCAGGAACTACAACCAGAGACTCACTCACAGAAATCAACCTATCAGGTGAGACCTGCACTAGAATGGTAGCAATAAATACCGATGTGCACGTTCATGAGGCCTCGAACGGAAATTAAATTTATTTTGATGCACAGCCACATAGAAGATTACTGCATAATTTTTATTATTATAGCTGCATTTTAGGGTGTTTTCATATCTATAGTTTGTTTACTTCGGTCTGAATCCGTTTGTTAACTTGTAACTTTTTCGAGTGGCTCAAATTCTTTCCACATAAAACTCCAGGTGAACTGTAATCACGATTGGTTAGATGTGTCCAAAAACATGAAGCAGATGCTGTGTTAACTAGTAAAAAAACAAACATTATTTAATCATATCATTACTTTGTTTCTCAACATAATTTTTATGAAGAATAATCTAAAAAGTATACCAAATGATTTTGAGATTTCTTGAAAGTTGCATAGAACTTTATGCTTTATGAAAAAGTCACTCCACCGCTATTTATTAGCTTGCCTAGTTCAACGCAAACCTGGCTACGGGAAGCCGTTTGGCTCAAGTTTTCAGAATGTATCTGGAAGCTGCTGGATCCCATTCACACCATAACAGAACCGCTCTACAGTAGAGTTTGTTTGGAACTGGACCACCTCCTCCAAACGGTCTCAGAACAGTTTTTCACCTCGACACAAACCAAGCCAAACCAGTTTGTTTTAAATGGACTCAGGTGCGACACTAAAATAACACAGTGTTTTATCTGATTTAGGAAAAAAAAGTCTAAATATCTTATTCATAAAAAATCTGAAATGTGTTAACTTATTTTCTTTTACTTAATAAAAAAATTTATCCTAAAATGCGGGACATGTAAGTTTATGCTTGTCACTTGTACAAACTTTAGCACACACAATTTTCTCATAGAATTCCATACTGGTGTTACGGCTCAGAACCTCAAATATGTTTAGAATAAGATGGGTAATCAGACCTTCAGGCTCAGCCCTGCTAAAATAGCTATAAAATCTTATAGTTAAGATTTCTCACAGAGAAAGAGTTCTGTGTTTTATCTCTTCACATGAAGGAAGTTGGGAAATCTATATTTCCCATATTTCTCTCCGTTTTTTTGACCTCATGTGATCCGAAAAGAGGGAACCGAAACCTGGGTGACTGAAATGTTGCGCCTCTACAAACATTTGTCAGCAGTTGTTTTTTATTTTTAAGCTAGAACTGTACACTAAGTTGTTTGTCTGAAAATAGGATTACTGTATGAGCTTCCTTTTCTGACGTGCCTGGAAAATGAAGTATGGTAAACCTCCATTCCCTACTCCACTTTCTGAAAGTTGTATATAGTTGTAAATCTGTCAGTATTTTTTTTTCTTGTTGTTGTACAAATCAATAAGGAGCTCTGGTATTTATAGAGTTTTGAAATGCAAAATGTGAAAAAAACATGACCCCCTTGATTAACACAAAAGTAATAACCGTTCTCCGTTCCTCCCACTATATTCTAGTTTGTAACAGAGTCACGGATCATTCATTGAACTATTTCAAGCGCTGCGGCAGCATCTGCCAGATCGACCTTCGCTTCTGTAAGCAGGTGACCAAGACGGCCTGTGAGCACTTCATTGCAGAGATGTCTGTGAGCGTCCCGTTCAGACTGAAAGAAGACAAGCTGCTGCAGAAGATAAGCTAGTTTCCATCAGGACAAAAAAAAAAACAACAACAATGTTTTCAGACTGTTTTTGCACTTAAACTACACGTCCTGTGATAAGTCTCTGAATCACTGTTGTCATAGAATACAATGAGAGGGAATTCAGTGGGAGGTTCATCGGACAGAAAAGGAGGAAAAAGGTTGCATGTATTTCTTTTTATATTTTTACTTTTATAAACATGTGGTTGTATTTGAGTTATTTTTATTGGTTTTGTTTCATTTTTGAACATATTTTTGTACAAGCAAAATCCATCAAGTTATTTTTTCTTTCTGTTTCTGGAGCCCAAATATCAGACTCTTGTCATTTTCAACAGAACAACTTGGCTTCCTTTTTTTTTTTTTCTTTTTACTTGAGTGCCAAAATCTCTGTTTGACGTCGACGCTTCAGTATACAGATAAGAAAAACATGCATGTGCTGTGATTTAATTACCATAGCTACATTAAATAGATAAATTTCAGAGAAGAGAAGGCGATAAATTTCATATTTCTGTTACATCCTTGGATGTTTTACAAAAGACTTTTAACTGTGGGGCGTTTTGTTTAGGGGTTTTCAGCAGTCTCTCAATATTAATTTATTGATTTATATTTTTATTACAGTTTGTATTTATTTGTTTATTCAGTGACATGACATAGGTGTCTTACATAGTTGGTTCAAATGATGCGTGTGAATAATTTATCAGGGTGGTTAGAGCTTGTCCCCAGCCACCTGGTTTGTGTTTTGGTGCCCAAAAGTTAATTAAAGCGAATTTAACAATGACTTTAAAGCAGGCGACCTCACACAACTATATGGACAACTAATTATGACCTCTGCAAGTATTTGCATACATTTAAAAATATACTTCATACAGTCGGTGTTGTATTTTTGGGTGTTGTGCTGTAAATTTATCGCCTCAGGTGAATGTGATTATGTTTATACATGTAAATCAAAAAAGAAGTGCTAATTTGCATTAAAAGAACTTAATTTGTATCATCATCGAGACTTTTTGACTGATAAATGGCTTAAGCACAGGTTTATGGCTTTCTGATTCCTGTGTGGATATAGAAAAAGGCGGAGGAGGAAGGATAATAGAAGTATAAAGCTGAAAGGTAGAGAGAGTGAGACACCCTAGTAAACTGCTTCTACACCTGTAGAAAGAGGTGAGAAAAAACCAACAACATATTCCTATATATAGATATATATCTATGTAAATATACATAATATATAATCAACAATGTCACTGAAAAGCTTACAGTTATAATTATTACAAGATGTATTTAGTGGCAACAGCATCCCAAAATCCGTTTACAGGTTTCTGTATATAAATGTTCAATAGGCAGACATTGAGCTTGAAGCCACAGAATACAAACATGTTCAAGTGCAGGTTTCCTATCTTTCACTTTATAATAAATATTTGATTTACTTTTAAATGTTACTAATTTTATTACAATTCAATCTTAGATCTATGAACGGTGATTCTGTTTTGCAAACTTTTACTTTACATGTTGTTGGGTGAACCTAGTTTGAGAACAGTCCTTGTGGAACCACCCATCCTGGTTTGAACAACTGGACGATGCATTACCAGGGGTGGGCAATCCTGGTCCTCGAGGGCCGGTGTCCTGCAACTCTTGCAAGTCTCCCTGGTCCAACACACTTGAATCCAGCAGCTGAATCACCTCCCAAGTGCAGTCAGGTTCTCCAGAGTCCTGCTAATGACCTCATTATTTGACTCAGGTGTGTTGAAGTGGAGATGCATCTAAAAGTTGCAGGAGTCCGGCCCTCGAGGCCTGGAGTTGCCCACCCCTGCATTAGACACTGTGCAGACCGGTAATGTACATACTCAATAGCATGGATGTTACAGGCTTCTAATGATTCATTTGAGGACTCGTGTTTTGCCGTGGAATCATTTCAATAAATTTTAAAAACTTGGATTGGGTTGGGAATTTTCTCTAAACAGAAGAGGGTAATTTAGTCAAGAAGCCAAATTAATATATAGTTCAATGTCCCTTGGAACATAGCAGAAAACCTTTTTTTTTCCTGATCTACGATTACAATCTGGCATTTAATTTCAGCTGTACATTTAAGTTTCTTCCTATCAGAAACTGGTGAAGCTCATTCGATTAATTTGATTTTCCAGAATCTCGATCTGGACTTTATGCCGCCAACTGGCTCCACTCATCAGATTTAAAATGTTCATTATGTTGGATCCAGCTGTTTCCACTGTTTAAATTCTTGGTTTGTGGCGCCAGCACCACTGGCACTGAACCAGACCCTCAGCATGATGCCGCCACAAGCGTGCTCGACAGTCTTTCAAACAAACTTACTGTCATCGTGTCCAAATGCCACAACTTTTCTCCGCATTCACCATATTTGAGTGATACTTGATGGTGTCTATGAACACCGAGCTTCAAGAATGGCCTTGACTTAAATTGCACGGACTATTTTTAAATGTGCTCGGAAAAACAACCGGTTTACTCGGAACTCCTCCATTTGTCAAAAGCGGAACAGTAAAATCCAGCAAGAGTTACGCCAAAACGTGGCTGAGTTTCCTACTAAAAGTGAGTGGTTAACTGGAACTTGCTGTGGTACATTTAAAGGCCTAGATCTACTCATTACGTGCAACAGATTAATGGTAAATGTGAGCAGCTGTCGAAGCAAGCTGTGGATTAGTCAGGTTTTTACAAAGGCAAACCAAGCAGGAGCGAGATCAGGGAGGCCTTGCAGCTTTAGAAGATGTCTGCTTGGGGGGGGGGCGATTTACAATTTGAACTCCCATATTTTGAAAGTCTCCTCATTTCCCTTTTCGATAGAGAAAAAGAAAAACAAAACACACACAAACGAGACGACGCATTTCATTTGAAGGCATAGAAAGCAAAAGTTTGGCAAAACCTCAAACATCTTGTGCTGCCAGGCTCAGTGGTAGAAGGCTCCCGAGTCAAGACTGTTCCACCACCACAACACCCAGTGTCTCCTGCAGTCACGGAGCTGCAGGAGACACCGAGCTTGACTTCTGTTTTTCCAAAATGCGCCAAAACTTGGGTCAAGCCCCAAAAAAGTAAATATTATTCATACATGAGCAAATCTGCAACAGAATGACCAAAAATATTAACTGTTGCCGTGAACCGAAGTTCAGACCTCAAACTCGACTTTAGTCATGTGATGCAAAACCTAGACAGCTACACAAAAACCTAGACAACCTCAAAGTAGTGAAGCGCTATAATTAGCTATCAATATGCTGCTTTTTGTATTTTACATGACTTTTTGCTCTGCAAATGCTGACAGCGTCGTTTGGTGTAAGGAGGGTTTTATTTAGGCCGCTAGAGAAAATTGAGTTTAACATCTACTCTTTACTGGATGGATAGCAGAATAGACAACTTGAGTCAAATCAAGATTAAAAAACATCTGTAGATATTTCCCCACAGATCTGATTTGACAGGGAGTTTTTCTTAAAATGTTCTCTTGTTCTACACTTCTAAAATTCTTAGGAAAATACTGTAAATTACAAACTCGTGGTTAAACAAATTATGAAAAAAAGTGTAGTGTGAATTACGGTAGATGTTTTTTTTTTTTTCCGTTTCAGAAACAAACGACTTTATTGAAAAGCACAGGTGTTTCTTGCAAGTCATGCACAATGGTAAAAATATAATACAAAACAAAACAAAAAACTAAACAAAAAAAGAGAAGACATTAATTAAAATCTTTAATTTACCATAATATAAATGTCAACATCTGCAAATACAAAGACCATGCCTTGTACATGATTATACCTTCAGTAACAGAAAAGTGCAATTTGCTCCGGACATCTGTACTGTGACAGCAGCGAGTGTACTTTTTTTTTTTTTTTTTTTTTTTTTTTTTTTAAACACGGGGAGGGAGATACTACAGAGAGAACGATGTAAAGCTTCTTGTTATGCTGTGGTTCAAAGAAAAGCTCGAGTCAACCAAAAACAGATCCAACACATTTCAGGCCACGTCACAGAACACAATCCTGAAAAAATAAACATTTTCGCACACAATTCAAACCAAATGGAAAAATAGAGCTATGTACATCTTATACAAACTGATATATGTACAAGTCATTATCTGGATATACTTTCACATCACTCAAACGGTTTCATTAGTCATCTTATATATGACAAACTTAAAAATAACAATACATTTCATTCCAACAACTTGAGAAAATGTAAGCTTCACGTGAAAACCGTCTGCTAGAAAACAGGGGAGATGATTGGATGAGTTAGCACCAGTTTAGTTTGAGTCTCCTGTTCGCGCACTGAGACAAGAGGTGACAGACGTTAGCCGTTGCTGTGATAAGACCCTGCGTGAACGTTGGAACGGGTAACGCACTGGATTAAGCACGTATTTTATGACAGAGGAAATCGACACAATTAATAATGCATCGACCTCACAAAGCATAACCATAAATCAGTCGCAAGTAAGATATCCGCCAGAGCATCTGCTCCTTTGAGGACCGCGCAGCGCTACATTTAAAACGGCAAACAACATCTCAAAAGAAAAAAAAATCTAATTAGCGTCTCTCATCAGGCATTCAGGAAGAGGCGCACATTATCTAAGCCACTATTAGCTGTCGTGAGGTGCGGTGGGGTTGTGAGTGGTGCTGCATTAGCATGGAGCATGGGCAAAGTGCTTTCCGATCAAACATGCTGAAACATTAACACAGTGTCATCCCCCGCAGCTGAGGGAAGAAGATGAGAAAAGAAGCACCAAGGCGATTGCATCGTTTGGCACCTACCTTTCCCACCTCTGCTGAGATTCAGTGCAAGTCTTTACTAAGATAAGTGTTTGCTTGCAGCAGCAGGTAAAGAGTCGTAGATCTGAGGAGGAGCTACAGTTCACAGGCAGAAATAAGGATGGGATGTTTACAAAAAAAAAAAGTGCCCGGCAACCTTTGCTTTGAAATACCGTAAAGAACAAAAACCTCCTGGTCGATCAAAGTCAAATTCACCCCAAAAAATAAATAAATAAATTAAAAAAAAGAGAAAGAAACCATTATTTTCCTGCGTGCGAATGACCATGAAGACTCCTGTCAATATAAAGATCTGAAAATTAGTTTGTTTTTTTTGTAGGATTCAAACTTTATGAGCTGCAATTTTGAATTCGGGGGTTTTGAGTCAGTGGTGCATTAGCATTTAAAAACGTGCACAGCTCTCACGACGTACTGCCTGCATATCGGACACTGGTTCATTCTCTTGCCACAGTCGGTGCAGGTGACCAGGTGGCCGCACTCCAACAGGACGCAGTCGATCACTGCGTCCATGCAGATCCTGCACAGATTGTCGTCCGGCAGCGTCAGGGGACACTTTTCACCGTCTGGAGACGTGGGGACAGAAGGAGGAGAAATGGCAGGTGACAAAAAAAGAGGGCGTAAATAAATTAAGCATTAGGCAATGAAATAAATTTAACTGCATTTGAGCACCTCACTGAAGTGCTTATTCCCCCTTGGGAGTTTTCCACGATTTGTTACGTTACAACCAAAAATTTCAATATCTTTTATTTGGATTTTATTAGCGCATCAGTGTGAAATAAAATCTATAATCTATAATACATTAACAGTTTGGGTGATATTGCACTGCCTGTAATTGGATCTGAGTGCAGAGGAAGAAGAAAATTGGTATTTGGTCTCGAAATTCTTTGTCGTAATAAAACTCCTTGGCAACATTGTTGAATAGCCTGATTAATTCCAATTAAATTGAGCCGCATGTGTTAGGAAAATGCAGCTCGGCTTCATTTACGGTAAAATATACAAGCTTATTGTTATTATTGTTGTTTTTTGTTTGTCAAGAATCAAAGAAATGATCAACCAAACACATTTTTTTTCTACTTCTTGTGCCATATTCACATTTAACTGGAATAGTTGGTAAAGTGGATTGAGGTTGCATTTGCTTAAACTGTAACATAAAAATAGCGACACGTGAGACGCATCAGTATTCATCCCCCTTTTACTCTGATACCCTTAAATTAAATCCGCTGTAACCAAATGTTGGTGTGAAGGTCTCAGAAGTGTATCAGAAACATTTAGTGAACATGAGGACTGTATTATGGGTCGTGTTGAACCTCCACTGCACGACTCTGCATTGGTTTTTGTCACTTTCTTAAGCAAAACCTCAAAATACATTTTACATTTGAGGTTGTAAAAGTCAAGCGCTACAAATGTTTTCTAAAGGTATCTGTTTGCACATTTTTGCATTAGGTCAAAAATATTAATTCCAGCCATGGCTGAGCATTCTTCTTCAGCAGTATAGTTTTACTGAAAACATGCTGCATGTAGAGAGCAGGCACCTCGTGATCAATGAGATCTTCGGACGACCAACGCAAACAGCGACGGAGGGAGCCTGATTGCAAAGCTCAACACAAAATCAAAACGGCGTGAATTTCTGTTAATAGGTCAAAATAAATGAATATTTACTTTCCCTGGCAACACAACAGTAACCACCATTCAGCAGGACGAATGGCACGGATGGATAGCAGATGAAGACGGGTTCACAATGGACACATGCGTAGCGAGAATGCGGCTTTGCTCATACGATGGAAAAAAAGCGAGGCAGAGGTGGAACACCTGACCACGGTGATAAGCTATAACCTTACCTCCAATGGCACCGTTGCAGAGAGGAGAGGGGAAGGCCATCACTTTATAGCGGGAGGAGTAAAGCAAGCATGTGATAAGTTTATCATGACTTCAAAAGAAAAGCTATACGAGTAATCCTTTTTTTTCTTTTTAAATCTGTGTAATTTATGGCAAGATAATGTTACCGCCTACAGGACAGAATGTCAGAATGAGAAAAGATTGATGAAGTTTCTGTGGTTAAAAACAGGGTCCTCCCAGCCAGTGCTGATAATCAAAGATATTTACACTGCAAAAACATAAATACCACTTGCCACAGCGGCCACCTGCTGAGGGGAATATTTAACTACATGTCACGCTGAATGTGCCATTTTCAAAAATTTGAATTACTGATCATTGAAAAGTCAAAACAATTGTGCAGGTTTCTGTGTGCTGCAGTGCGCATGAAATAACGCAAGCTGTTCCTGTGGAGCATGAAACCTGATTGGTCAATGTGCCCAGGAAGCCAACGTTTCAGACCAATCAGCTTGAGAAGAGCAGAGTACAGCGCATCTGGAAAGTATTCACTGCACTTTGCTTTTTCCACATTTTATCTTAGAACCTTTAACATAACATAACATCCAGCAGTGATAGATTACAGAAATGGCATTTCTTGGTTTCCTATTCTTATTAAATTTGCAAAAACAAAACCCTTCTATCTTTTCCCCCACATTGTTTGTATTTGGGTATTTGTGTGTAGGATTTTGAGGAAAGAGGTTAGCTCAATCGATACAACTTGGAATGAGGTTGCAACATAAAACGTGGAGAAAGCGAAGCGCTGTGAATACTTTCTGGATGCACCGCGAGTGAAAAAATAACGTTCATGATGTGGAGTAAATTAAACCATTAATAATGAAATAATTGCGTATGAATTAACAATTAGACATAGATTTTTGTATGCATTCAAACAGAATTTTAGCCCTTAATTAGCTGGTCTGAAGAGGCCCACTTAACCAATCAGATCTCAGGAAATATTTGACATTATTTAATCACTTTTTGGTACATTGTGATTTAAATAATTTACTCTTTTTTTTAAACTAATCTAACTTGAAATTTAAAAACAATAAAAATGACTAACTGTATGATGCCCCTTTTTGGCCCCAATATGATGTTGAATAATTAAAGTTGTGTGACCAAAAGCCAAGTAAACACCTACATGTATTTGTATTCTTCTCCTTTTCTCTGTACAATCTGTTGACACGCTCCACCAGCTCCCATTTTTCACAGCACCCGGAATAGTTGACGAAATTCCTTGCCAGGATCTCCTTCAGCTGCCTGACCGACAGGCCCGTGATGTCCCTCATGCCAGAGATGTCAGAGACGGACGCTCCGGCTCCATGGCGTGTCTGAGGACTCGTCTAAAAAAAACAAAACAAAAAAACATTTTATACACATTTTATACACAAGAATGTGTTTGTTTCAATTTAGAAACAATTTAAAAAATCTGGATTTAAAATCTGTTTTTATATTGTAACAAGTATGAGCCAAATGATATGGATCACCTGAGGAGTTTGTTCACTGGAGTCCAAGTTAAGGAGCGACACTGGTGTGGTCTCATCTGAATCCTGCAGGAAAACAATGTTCAGTCAGGAACGTGCCAGATTGCAGTAGATTAGGGTTACACACTCCATTACCCAGTTTATTGGGTGAACTGGAAACAAAAGTGCATTGTACTTTCCATTCACGGACAAGACTACAACACCACAAGCAGGCTGTAACAGTATTTACAGAGAATCCTGACAGTTCACAGGTAAGCTGTGTCTGTAAAGTGATCAGGCTCTCTGGTTGGTTTCTCACCTGGTTGGTTTCAGGACTTTCGCTCCTGCTGAGCGATTCCTCCAGCGTGGCAGCAGACAGCTCAGAGGCAGGCGGTGTGATGGAATCTGTTAGCGTGCGATGAATATGAGAGAGGAGGCTGGCTGTGTTAGGGTCCTCCACCTCCTCCTCGTCGTCGTCGTCATCCTCCTCCTCTTCCTCCTCCTCTTCGTCCTCCACCTCAAAAGCCTGATGACAGAGGACCAAATCGACCAGGTCCTCCTTCTCCCTGCAGGTGTCAGTGGAGATGTTCCGCAGCAGCAGATACTGACGCAGGTCCCTCACTCGCAGACGCATGAGCCGTGGCCGATGGAACTCCGTGGCCTTCAGCAAATGGCAGGTGGAGCAAATACGTAGGCTCTCCAGAACCACAGTGCACAGCGAGCAGAAGCTCTTCTTGCAGTCGCAGCAAGTGTACTGCAGCGGGAAGGAAACGACAAGCTGGGGTGACGGAGAAGAGGCAGACGGACGTTTTCACAGAGGTTTAACGCGTCAAACCTCGGTAAAATTCAGAGTCCAATGGGAGACGGAGAGAGTATATTGATGAAAACACTAAGCTGAAAAATTTAAGACATCTGAAACGTTACTGGGAGTTAGGGCTTTGTGACATGGCTTCAGTATAAAATCTTGGATTTTTAATCACATTTTTTGTCTTGCTTTCTTTTACGACAGAAAATATTTGCAAAAAGTGACTTATTTCTATCATCTCTACTGTGAGTTACACGAAGGAGCATTAGGCCACAATACTTTTTGCTTAATTACCAGAGTTTCGTCATAATATTAGCAGAATAAAGACGCAATTTTATCAGGAGAATGTCTTAAAATTGAGAAAAATCATTTTATTGAAAAAAAGCCTCTAGAGTTATGAAGGTCTGATGAGACCAGCTCAGCCTGTGTGATTATTTACTTGAAATATTCAGTTGTTTGCTGTATTGTTTCAAAGGTGTGTTATTGATGATAATTTGATGCTAATGCATTAAAGATTAAGTACTTTCTTATCTACACAACCAAAACACAAGATGCTAAAGATTATTCATTTTAAGTTTTCTATTTTTTTGTGTTGGATTTCTCATAAAAAGACTATGTTATTCTTGTATTATTACAACTTTATTCTTGTAATTGGAAAAAAAAAAAAATTGGCCCTAATATTCTGTCACAAATTTAAAGTCTATGCTTATATTTGTTTGTTTTTTCAATTTGCTCACAAGGATAAACACTTTTTGCTTTCTCTAAAACTCTACAACCTTTTCTCTGTTTTTGTATTTATGTATTAATTTGTATATTTTTTTAAAATACGAGGACCCATTATGAATCCAGGCAGCGCTCCAGCGTGCACCAATAAAAAGGCAAATTACCAAGCAACGCTGCAGGACACATATGCAAAACTCTGTAACTGTCCTATTTCATGACAAGCTTTAAACAAACGTTTGAGATAACAGACTGTAACGTCACGGTTAGAAAACAAAATCTACAGGTGAGCGAAATTCACAGGAAAAGGAAGACACGAGGGAGAAAAAAGGAGAAGCAGCATTTAAGAAAAACTCACTTTGAGACGAGACACATAAGGAGTGTTAGATGAACATACAGTAGAGGGGGTCCGTGTAAGACTGTCAGGGTATTAACCCTAATTCTGATCTTCTCAAAATCTCTTAAGTAACTCATTCCACTTCTAATCTCTTAAGTTTAGTCCAACACTACTAATGCACAGTTAACATTTAGGAAATCAAAGTGTTTTGTGCAGATTTGTTAAGTTTCTACGCAGCTGCAATCCATGCTAATTACCTGTAGTACATGTTTTAGATTTTTTCCCCCCCTGCTTCAACACATTTGAGCAATTAAAACAAGGCTGGAAGATATATATATATAAAAAAAACAATATTGTTAAATATTTCAATGATGATATCAACTCTGATTAATTCAAAATTCCCTTCCATACAACTCTGATTGAGCTTTATTGTCTCAGACACTCAGCAAAAAGTCTATTCAACTCACATATAGATTAAGTAAAATAAACTAACCCTGAATTTTTAGCTGTTAACATATTGTAGCTGTCTTAGTGTTTACTTTTGTGTCACCTATGATCTTTGAATAATTTAAAGCTTTTTTTTTTTATTGCTTAAACATTTTGTGAGCAGATTTAGAAAGCGTGACAGAAAAAAAGCTTCTCCAGTGATCAGCTTCTTTTTTTTTTTTATTTCAAATCTGTTGATAACCTTAAAATTAGTTTTCATATGACGCACATTTTTGACGTGGACGGGAATCTACAGCACCTAATGAGACCTACCTTCCTCCTGAAGACTGAGAAGGCCTGTCCACAAGCCTTACAAACAAGACCGGGGTTCCCTGAGCTGTTGGGTGGGTACGTGGAATATCCCGCACTGGGGGCGAACCTGAAGGGCCCGGCGCCGGCACCAAACCCTGGCTGCTGGCCTCGGACTGCCCCGGTACCCATGACTTCATTCAGCAGACCACAGCATGAAGCCCACACCGACGAAGCCCCAGCCTGGACAACATGACAACATAGTTTTATCTCAAAGGTGTCACTCCATGTCAACTTTATGAAGATGTTCTTCAATAAATGTAAGTAAGCAACGCTGCTAGCGAGGAGAAGCTGCTGTCCCAGCGTGGTGTATAAACACAGCAACCACAAAAAAAAAACAACCAATGTGTTGCTCAAGAAAATTGTTTTGCATTATTACATATTGAGTGACCATTTTACAAAGGATAAATTAAACAGCAATGCTAGTCTAAACGAGAGCTTACTACAATAACAGTACAACACAACATATGAATCAGTAAGAAATAAAAAATCACCAAAAAGTCATTCACGCATAAGCGATGCATTTTAAAGGCTAATGTAGCACCGACCGCTGTGATTTCCGCCGGGGCTTCCGTTACATTAGCCACCGTTAGGTTAGCCAGCGTTAGGCAATTGCTGCTATGGACAACGGATACATTTAAAAAGTGCACCTTCATTGTAGCTCCGACGTTGCTACTGAGAAAAACCCGACACCCGGTGCAATCATTGCAAATAGGTACGCAGCTTATTTAGCCAAACAGCAGCTAGTGACGAGGAGACAACCCACTGTAGTGCACTAACTCACTACCGCTGTTATCCTCCTCCTCCTGCTGCTACTGGCTTCTTTGGCAACTGTCAAACCATGCTGAAGGTGCATTAGCGCCTCCATTTGGACTAAAAGAAAAAAAAAAAAAATCTATCTTCATTCTCTTAAAACTACTTTCACAAAGTCAGTGTAAAACCCTCAAACTTTTAATCTCAAGAGATTATCAAGTAGCACCAAAACTGAAGTTATTATTTTTGGACCTAAAGAGGAACTATCTAGAGTCAATGCACAGCTTCAGTTATTACAACTGAAAACCAGCGATCAGGCCCGAAACCTGGGAGTAGTGATGGACTCTGACCTGAACCTCCAGAGCCACATAAAGACAGTTACAAAGTCGGCCTTCTGTCACCTGAAGAACATTTCCAGGATTAAAGGACTAATGTCTCAGCCAGATCTAGAGAAACTCATCCATGCGTTCATCTTCAGTCGTATTGATTATTGCAACAGCGTCTTCACAGGTCTGTCCAACAAATCAAACAGCTGCAGCTGATCCAGAATGCTGCTGCTCGCGTTCTCACTAAAACCAGGAAGATAGAGCACATAACACCAGTTTTAAAGTCCCTCCACTGACTCCCTGTAGCTCAAAGAATAGACTTTAAAATACTGTTGTTAGTTTATAAATCACTGAACGGCTTAGCACCACAATACATTAAAGATCTGCTGTTGTTGTATCAACCTTCCAGACCTCTCAGGTCTTCCGGTTCTGGTCTGCTCTGCATCCCCAGAACCAGAACCAAACGAGGAGAAGCAGCTTTCAGCATCTATGCACCACAAATTTGGAACAAACTTCCAGAAAACTGTAAAACAGCTGAAACACTGACTTCTTTTAAATCTCGACTAAAAATCCACCTGTTTAGGATTGTATTTGAAACGTAATCAATTACAAATTTATTGATGGAACTTGACTTAATGCTTTGTTTTGATTATTGATTCTATATTGCATTGTGTTTCTGTGTTTGTAATGATGTAAAGCACTTTGAAATGCCTTGCTGCTGAAATGTGCTATACAAATAAAATTTGATTGATTGATTAATTGATCTTTACCACCAATCTTCTTGCATTTTATGCGTGGCAGCAGAACAGGCTTATGTATCCTACTTTTGCTCAGGAATGGAAATGGGCGAGTTTTAAGTTAAATTAAAAGTGGACATTTCCAGTCCAAAGTACCAAACAGTTTAATACGACTACCTTGATATGCAATATAGTGACAGTTCCTGACTGGGCCCTTTTGTTTTTGACCTGCTGGGTTGACGAAAGCTTCTGTTCCAGAATAATCGGGGTAAACTAGAAAGGACAGACCCTTCTATAGTGATATATTGCCAGGATCTGTCCTCCATCTGCTTTAGAACAGCACATGCTGCAGAAATTGTGTAGATTCTTAACCTTCCCCACAAGCTCACAATTTCCAATGCTTGTGAATTCTTCCATACAAGCAAGACACAGATATTGCTACTTTGTTACTGATAATCTGTGGCAGATAGTAGAATTTTGACACATATAAGACCCTTTAAATCTGAAGAAACATGTAGGTTAAAGTAAAAGAAAATTTTAATCTGAGATAATTTACACATAAATCTACCAGAAATGTAATTTATATCTTTGGTACATAGAGCACAGGTTTCAGTTCTATTATGCAGATTTCTACTTAACGTTTATCCAGATGATGGGATTATTCCTCATATTAACAATGTCCACTTTGGGAAGCAGAAAAAAACTCAATAGGTCTTTCAAAAGTGCGATTCATGTCTTTGGGTGAAATGCAGTTTTTATGAGTTGACCATTTTTTTGCCCAGTTGTCTTTTATTTATGAAATAAAAAACCCCCAAAAAAACCTCTAACCTAAAGACTTATTCTTCACAGTTTCAGCAGATTAACATACATTAGGAACATAATTCCAAAACATAAATTTACTGACAACTAAAGTAAGGTCACATGTGCCATTATTATAACACTAAACTCAATATGACCTAATAACAGATGAAACTTCCAAGTGCACATGGGATAAAAAAACCCCCAAAACAATTGTGCAAAAAACTGAAAATACTCAAAACTGTGGGTATTTCTCAGAAAGGTAATGAGAGATACATCAAAAATGTCCCCCTGCTTTAAGTCGGAGGACAAAATAACAGGCAAAGTGTCCTTAAGAAAGTTTACAATGCATTAACAGGAATTAGGCCCACTTTTATCATTTCTTAACTTTGATCTGGTCTGTCAAAATGTCCCACTGTTCTCCTTCAGGCCAAAACTTAATTTTTCCAGGATGTGACCAAATCTTTGATCACATCTTTTTTTCTGATCTTCTGTATATGACAAAAATAGAAAAATACTGTCTCTGTTGGCACATCTGTCTCATAGCAGTCCGGCTTGCGACTCCTTCTGTTGAAGCTTGAGAATCAGTTCAAGCAGGTTCATCTGCATCGTGAGCTCCTGCACATAATTGGTTGAAGAGTGGTTAGAGAAGATATAAATCTGCATCTGATGGATGTTTGACCCATTTAAAAAAAAAAAATTCTGTGTAGAGTGAATCAGAAAGAAATAACTACACTGAATGAATGTGCGGGAATGTTTACCAGAGGATTAGTGGTGATGTAAAACCCTGGGACTCCTGCCTTCTCCAAGGTGTTCTGCTGGTCAGTCACTTTTTGGTCCATTTCTACAACAATCTTCTTATCCATCATCTTTTGCTCCTCGCGAACCCGAACTTCCAAAGCCTGAAACCCATAAACAATACATAATATACAAAACAGTCTGGCATTCCTCAGAGTAAACATAACAATTGAGGTTTTATTTCTCACCTCAAGTTCAGTTTGCTGGGTTGTCTTGAGAAGTGAAAGGTTGTGCGGCTTGCATGACTGTAATGCATCCTTGTGTTTTCGAACCAGATCTTGTTTGAGTCCTTAGGGGGGTAAGGGAATTAAAAATAAATTGCAAGTTGCAGGCAAATAAAACGAAGCAAAACTCTTCATTTAAGAAGACTGTAATTCTTGAGAATTACACAGGCATAGAAATCTGTTTTTGACTACGTTTTGTATGACTGGTACAGACCTTGATGTTCACAGTGCAGCTTCTGCCTTTGGTTGTACAGATTTTTTTCTGTCAGATGCTGAATATCCAGGAGGCCCTGCACAATCTCATATACTGTGCCATCAATGAGGGCTAAAGCCAGGTCGCTCAGCGTGTTGTAGGTCAGCCGCTGCTGGAAGGAGCTGATCAATGGGGAAAAAAGAACAAGTCATAAAAGTCCAGTTTAAACCTGCGTGTGTTCTGACACTAAATTACATTTACAGGTTTGTTGTAGCTTCGATAAATAAATATTCTCAACAAAGTAGTAAAACAAACAGAGTTACCATTCTATGTTTTTTATAGGTGACAAACTACATCTAAGTAAGTTATGCGAGCTCGACTGAATTCAAGTATTGCAAGTAAGTTTACTTGCTGAAATTATTCTGTAGTGAAGAAAAGACATCATGAGGGAAAAAACATACCTTGGTAAGTCTTTGACTAAAGTTTGCAGTTCAGATAGCAGGTAGTAATGTCTCTCCTGTAGTTTTGTTGAATCCCTGTCGGTGACTCCGAGGTACTCATCCATGTTTTTAAACTATAAATACGACAACTGCTTGAAACGTTGGTCAAAATAGATAATGAACGTTACCAAGTTCAGCTAACCCCATTTTACTGTTCATGGCTTAAACTTTAAGAAGGAACATCGCACAAGTAATTTACAACACCATGGATATAAACTATTTTTTTTTTAAAGTTACTAAAACCCGAATAATTTTACAAATCTATTTAATATACCGAAACAGACTGGTTGCTTTAAATGTATTTCTGTTTAATCTAAGAGGACCCCAAAATAGCAGCCTGTAAACCTGCCTGTCTGTAATTGCTGAGATTTTTCTTCTTCAATTTTTTTTGGTGCTTGGCAATCAGTGCATAAGTATATTGCCGCCCTCTACTGGACTAGGTATGGCAACATAATCCGTAAAAATGTTCCATAACTACTTTAATAGTTGAGGTTTTGCTCCATAAGCAATGGAGCAAAGAATGCTCCATTGCTTATGAATAATTTTTCCACATATCATATCATATATTTTGAAGTAATATAAACTTTTTCCTTCAACTGCTTTCTTTCTTTATATCTGTTACATACCAATTGTGAGTGTTAGATTGGTTCATGTCCACTTTATGTTCCTCTGTAATTTGATCATTTTTAATGTATTATATACATGCAATTGATTGTCATTGTTGTTCCTTTATTTCTGTAATATTTTGATCTTTTCTGACTTTGTTCCTTGACCCCGTTTTGCATCATGGATATTTTGTGTCTCTGTTGTATATTAATGAATTATTGAATTAATTACTTTAATTAATTTGCTTATGGATATATGATAGTGCACACTGGCACTTGAAAGACAAAAAATAACAGCACATAATTTTGACTTTGAATTCTGACGTTGAACCTCATATTTATGACTGAAAATCTAAAAATAGAGCTTTAAAACCCATAATTCTTACTTTGAAAGTCCACAATTTGGTATTGAAACCCAAAATTGTGACTTTGTAACGTTGTATCTCATAATTACAATTAAGGAAGACAAAAACCTGGGCTTTGAAAGTAAAATTTATAACTTGTTGTTAGAATTTGTTTCAATATTTTCTCAGACTCAAGGTCCAGCCAAAAACAAAAACAAAAAACGTGGGATAAAGAAAGTCACATGGAAATGTTTCCCTCAAATATACGGACTTTCTTCAATTATAATAAGATTTTTTTTGACAACAGCTATAAGTAACCATTTGAATTTTAATTTATCTTCGTAACAGCGCTCTCTGGAGTCCAAAGCTCGGATGTAACAGCTGTTACATACTTGGTCGATTTCAACTTTTGGCACTCAATAAAAATGGTCGACAGATGGCGCTTTATATCAAAAGACAGGAGCTTCAAAATTATTGTCTAAAATGTATTACGACGACAACGCAGACGCTTCTACAAATATTGTTACCTGAACTAAGTTGTAATTTTATCCCCGAAACATAAAGGAGTTTCTGACTTAGCTGAAAAAAAACTGTAAACAAGCTGTTAAACACATGTATTTTATTGTATTTTCTTTTTCTTATGAATACTATATTTAAACCCCATTAAAAGCTTTTCAGACTGACTGAATTCAGTCAATGCATTCAGTCCATGCATTGTTCACTCCATGCATGGACTGAATTATTTGGTACAACCATGGACTGTAAAACCGATCACATGCTTTGATTACATGGGGCTCGCGGCTTTAACGCGCTCCACTGACTGGACCGTGAAGCGCGCCTGGGTCGCGCGCTGCTGGTGGGCACAGCGCCGTCACGAGCTGAAGGTGTCATGAAACGGAGAAAACTCACTCGCAGAAAGGCAGGGGGCTATTTATACCAGCTCGCATGGCAACATAAGAGATACTCTTATATCGGATAAATAAATTACCGGAGCGAAAATGGCCAAAAACACGTCTCTTTATTTTCGGATTGTCGAGGGCAGGAACCTTCCGGCCAAAGACGTGTAAGTAATTTCTCAATGGCATGTGCTTCTGTGTTGTAGCCTTACCTGATAAAATAACCTACGTCTAAAATTTGGTTTCCGAAGAACTCTATTTTGGTTTTTCATTTGAATAAATTCAAAGATCCACGTGTGGAAAAAAACAAAACAAAACTATGTTTACCTGCTCGTATTGATCTGAGCATCATTAAAAAGAAAAAGGAAATGTATTTTAATTAATTACAATCTGCTCTCCCAATTCTCCTAATTTTCAGATCTGGGACGAGTGATCCTTACTGCATCGTTAAAGTTGACAATGAAGTTGTGGCCAGGTGAGCTCTGTCCGTTTCAATCAACATTAACATAAGGATCCTGTGAGAAAAAAACAAGTTTTCTGCTTTACAAACATCAGCAATCTTGTCAAAATGGTTTGTTGCGTCATAATTTATTACATGCTATATTCCGGTAAGCATGTAATAAATAGTACATGTAACCTACAATGGTTACAAGTGTATGTTACCCATGTGGAAGGTGTGTTCAAACGCCCACAGCATGGCCCGTTCAACACAGCTAGAGAACCTGATACTGCTCTGGCCTTTAAACACCCTTAGGTAACCATGGTGAGCATGCATCAATTATTGCAGGGGGCACCTGTAAGAAAAGAAAATACTGGGGAGATGAGAGAATACACCTTTTTGCAGGTGTATTTGAAATTTATTGATAATCTAAAAAAAAATAAAAATGAAAAAAATTCAAGAACTTTAGTAAGGAAATGGGAAGTATGACTGTTGTTCCATCTGGAGTGTTGAAAACTGCTCAGTGTTTCACTGCAGGCACATTATTTTTCACTTGCTGTGTTACTGGGCAGTTGACTCTTGAGTGTGATTTCCAAGGATGATGAGCCTGGTAGATTGCGCTGGTAAATAACAGATACACAAAACTTTTTCTATGCTCATTATGACACAGTGTTTTTTCCAGGCTGTCATTTGTGTTAACTTTTAATTAGTGTTCATCAATAGGGCTTCTGACTATCTCCAAATTGTTTGAATGCTCTCAAAATTGCACAAAAGTAATCCAGTTTCTAAAAAATGAGAAAAAAAATTATTAGACTTATTCGGTTAATACCTGAGTGTGTGTGACTCCCAGATGCAAACTATTCAGCATCTGAAATCTTAGTCACAGTTATTGTAGGATGATGGTCGCAAACATTGATCTGCAATAAATGCAACACATCTTTTTATTAGCCAGCAATCATTATGCAGGGTCAGCTTTAAGCTTAAGACTAGCTTAAGAGAAAAGCTTCCATTTTGGACTAATTAAATACAACGTTTGACCAAAGCTGTTTTGACTTGGGTCTGTGGTCTCTATCAAACTACAGGCAGGCAACAATGGTTTTACAAATTAACCAAATTAATTTACCAAATTAACCTTTACTGAGCATCTGAAACTCTGTCTCTGAACATATCAGGAACTTTGTTGTTTATGCCTCGATCCTTTCTCAGTCACATTGGGATGGTAAACTTGAAAGCTTTCTGTAAATATAGCAAAGCTTCCACTTAAAGCTGTTGACAGTTTGCATCAAAATAACACGTCATTACTAGAAGATATAACATTGGTGTTATATATCATATGTTGTGTGATGCCACATGTCATTACTAGTTAGTGTAATTTAAAATCTTTTTGTTGCACCTCATCAGTCACCTTGTGACCTCTAAACAACAGGTTTATATTTAAGACAAGAAGGCTATCTGACTTGTCCAGTGAGGTTTATGGATCCTTAGAGATCCTTAATTACTACCAATTAGAGGTATTTGCAGATTTATGGATCTCTAACTTTTGCATAAAACAAAATCGTTGTTGCAAAATGTTTTGCTTCCTTTGGTAGAGGCACTGACAAAGTGTGGAGACCTTTTAAATGTAGCAGAGAATGAAGCGTGATTAAAATCTCCAGATATTTCCACAAAAGCACTGGAATGTTGTGTCTGCAGCATAACAACATCTGGACTGATCGTATCACTTACATTCTCTGCAACAGCCGATGGTGAGATTTAAGTGGTTTCCAAAATAAAACTTTTGAACTCTCTTGGTGAATAATATGAACAAAATATTACTGCTAACAATTTGCTACCTGGGCTGCAGAGATGACACTTCACAGTTACATGTCCTGGATTACAATATCTGTTGACTATCACTGCTAATCCTCCTCAGTTGCTTTTGCCGCTTCTCTTTAGCAACCTGCTTTGCCGCTTCCCTGCCTGCTCATATTATGAGGAAGACCGCCAGAGAGACATTGGCGTTGGTCTTGATCCCACAGCCATGTCTCAATGAAATGCATAGTGCTGTTTTCCAGATACTCTGGCTGGAGTTCACCCAACTTGTTTGCAAACAATACCATGTTGCCAAAAGATGTCTTGAACCCCCTTCTTTTCTCTCAACTCTTTGCTCCTGACACCTTCTTTTCAGCTAATCTGAAATTTGTTTCTGCAGTTGAGGTATTATTTCGGTTTTTGTAGTGTTACTTAGCTGCTCGTGATTGTAAACCACCTCGTTGCTATGGTTACAAATGTCAAAAAATAAAACGTATCACCAAAAATCTTTCTAGCTGCACACCATCCAGTACAAGAGGGAATAACTGTCCAAAAATGTTTCCACCAGAAAAAGAGGAATTATTAAAAAAGAAGAAAGAAAAGTCAGAATGAAAGTAGCAGAGTTACTCCGGCATGTTGCCACATTCTAGAAGAGGTGAAAAGGGAAAGAATGTGAAAAGTATGAGGGGTATGTACAGTTTTGTAAAGCATTGTAGACATTAGAGGTGTGTCATTCAGGCATTAATTTAAAAATGAACTCGACCAAATGTGTTGAACGTCTCTTTCCAGAACCGCTACAGTGTGGAAGAATCTAAACCCATTCTGGGGTGAAGAATACACGCTGCACCTCCCAATGGGGTTTCATTCACTGTCGTTCCTCGTGATGGACGAAGACACAATTGGGTAAGAAGGTTTGGAACGTCTTCATTCTTAAACAGCCTAGTATCAGGCAGGGGCTGGCATTTGATTTACAGCCCTCATTATTTAACTTAGCTCATGAACTGAACTTCAAG
Organism: Xiphophorus couchianus; assembly: GCF_001444195.1. NCBI lineage: Eukaryota > Metazoa > Chordata > Actinopteri > Cyprinodontiformes > Poeciliidae > Xiphophorus > Xiphophorus couchianus. The sequence goes on from NC_040239.1 coordinate 23,779,233, forward strand.
TTCAGCTCAACTGTTTTGGGAAAAAAACAAAAATGACAGCCAAGCTTTGAATAGACAAGCTTCATCAGGCAGATGGTTCCCCAGATCAACTTGCTATTTTTTATTTTAGAATATTAGGGCTGCAGTCGTTGCTGTTTGCTGCTTCATTAGAATGTCAATGCAGTTGTATTTACCTGATAATCTGCTTTTTTATTCTACTCTGCAGACACGATGACGTTATTGGAAAGATCACGCTGAGCAAAGAAGCTATTGGATCTCAAGCTAAAGGTATGACCGATTACAAAATAAACTTCAGCCTGTAATTGGTTGAAAACATGACCAGAGGTCAAAAGTTAAACATACATTGATTTCCCAAGACACCGAACAGTCAAATGTCCGTTTTTAGTCTGGGAATGTTTTTTTTTTGTGTTCTCTCACATGTTAAACATGATTTATTTGTGCTGATTAATCACTTTTTGGAATCCCACAAACTCATTGGGATTTTTTTTTTTTGTGATGTGTTCCTGCTGCTCATCTGCGTAAACCTTGGGATTATTCATTGTGCATCATAAACCAGGAAGGCAGCCAATGCATTTCAAGCAGCCTTACACCATAAAATGCCTGGTTCCCTCGCAGAAAAGCTTCTCTTTCAGCTCCCAGTGTTTACCCAGCATCAACTGTTACACCTTCTGCAATGTCTTGGCCAAACATATGGCATATTACGCATGAAGCTCTTTGATAGTGCAGTAGCTTCACTCTAATACTGGAGGAGTTTATCATGTTATGTTTGCTGCATACAGATATGGTGCTTGTGAGAACCACCTGGCATGGCCTTCATTCCAGTGATTCATGACTACATGACGGTACTGAGTCACTGACTCCCTCGCAGGATTTTTCTCACAACCTGGCCTTGATTTTATAGTTTTTTTTTCACAGGTTTGATGTTTGTTTGATGTTTCTGAAAAACTGAAATACAATCTAAACACAGCCACATAACTTGCAGAAGAGTTGGAGTCGACAGGAGTGCATTCATGGCTGTACCTACTTGTGCTGCTTCTTCCTCTTTTTTTTTGTTTCCTTCCATCATCCCACATAACCCAGTCAGGCATAACATTATGACCAGGTGAAACAAATGCAAGTGAAGATTTTATCCTCAAAGATGATGTGTTTGAAGAGAGACTACTGACCAAGGGTTGGGATTTGAATGAGTTTCATAAGGGAAAAATTGTGGATGATTCGCCATGGTGAAGCAGTTTTATATGTTCATACATAACATGGTTTACATGAAAATAATGAAACAAAGTTAAGACATATAAGACTAGAGATCTAAGAAATTTATTCTTGATTTTTTTAGTTCAAAACTCCAACTTTCTTGGGATACTCACCTTCTATCACCAGTATCTATCAACAACTGTTTTAGTTGTTCAAGGAGGGATCGGTGGTAAACCAACACAGTTTAAAGACTTTACTGATGCATTACATAAAGCAAAGGCTAATTTGTAAAAGAAATCATCGCTGGATCTTAGAAAAAGGTCTCAAAATATGCGGTGCGTCATAGTTGGTTGCGATGTGGCAGCATCAATCAGTCACGGTACTCCTATTGACTTCTTTCCACCTCTGAAATTTGTTCAAACCAAAAATGTATGCCTCCGTGTGTCCAGATTGGAATCTAAGCTCCTGTTGCAGTTGCTGGACAAATAAGTCTAATCTAGTGAGACGTCTTACTGCAGTGGAGACGACAAATCTCTGAGCTCTACAAATCTCAGTAGAGATGTATTGTCCATATACATATATTCACAGTTTGTTTGTTGTTTGTTTTCACAGTGCAACATGGACTAGGACTCTGTCTGAGTGGCTCTTTTATGTCTCGGTCAGGCTGATGGGTTAGATAAGGCTTTGTGAGAAAACATGTAAAACAAGTTCTGGAACAAGATTCTTTACAGGGATGACACTTTTTTCTTTGAAACTTGTATTTGAAATGAAAAGGAAAGAAGAACAGAGCACTCTAAGTACTTTTATGTTTAGTTAGTCTAAGTTTTATGTCTTAGACTAATCTGCTTGTAGTTTTATAATACGACTGGTTAATGAGGCAACATGTCTGGAAAGCGATCTAAAAATGTCTATAATCGGAACAGTGTTGCTTCCTCATATCTAACATATTCTAACCTGCTTTGCTGTTACAAATCCTAAATAACATCGTCCGTCTGTGTGGTCTTCACAGGGCTTGATAGCTGGATGAACCTGACTAGGGTTGACCCCGATGAGGAAGTTCAAGGAGAGATCCACCTGAGTCTGGAACTCCTTAAAGATACAATGAAGAGCAGCCTGCGATGCCAGGTCATTGAAGCCAGGTAAAATAAAAAAACTAGTATCTAATTTATTTACTGTGGATCAACATTATTAGCTTTTTCTTCTTTTGCTCTTTCTTTGGGTTTGTTTTTTTTTGTTTGTATTTCCTTTTAAATCCTGTAAAGCACTTTGTATTGCCTTGTTGCTGAAAATGTGCTATATAAATAAAATTACCTTTACCTTTTACCTTTAGTCACTGCTAGTGTGGAGAGGAGAAACTCAAATGAACAAGAACGGCTCAAATAGTTTAGGAGCAAATTTGTCATAAAAAGAATAGAAATAACTTAGAAACAAATGTTCATACCATCTTTAACATAGTTGAATTTCTAGGGCAAAGTGCCACATCATATCTATATCTGCGATGAAACCTTCTCTCAATCACTTTGTAGGCTTCCACACTTCCTTCTGAGTCACATTGCCTCTATCGCCCCACTCAGTGCCCCATCTGCCTGTCCCAATCTCTCAGCCACCGATCAGTCTGCCAATCACAATTTGACACTGGTTTTCAACAAAGTCGAGATAGCTCTTAGTTTAGCCCAAAAAAACAAAACAGTCATACTAAGATGAAACTTATATGATTTGTATAAAATAAGGAATTACTGTAGATTGAGAGTTGTTTTCACTGTTGATATTTGGTCTGCTGATACCCACAGGGACTTGGCACCGAGAGACATTTCCGGAACATCGGATCCTTTTGGAAGAATTATTTTCAACAACCACAGCGCGGAGACCTCGGTGAGCTCTATGACCTCTATGCAGCACAGCATTCAAGAGATTCCCAGAGTAAAAAGGTTGTTTTTTTGTAAATAGTGGCTGTCTAAGATGCTATGGTTTGTCATTAGCATCTTAGACAGTAAGGCACATGCAGAGATAATTATAGATATTTTGATTTTCATTTAGCTTAATTTATTTTGTATATGTATCCTTTCTTGCATTTTAAACCTGCAACATATTCCATTAACTTTTGAGACAGTAAGGATTGGATTCATAACGTTGTCAAACATAACAATTGCAAGGAGTTAATAATGTAACTATCTATGCTGACAGAGCAGCTATGTTGGAAGTTTTATTTTCTATTCGGTGCGTTCTTTAGTGCATAATTTTCATATTGGGATCTCTTACCGTTTTTGATGTCTGGGTGTAGATTATCAAGAAGACCCGTTTCCCTCACTGGGGTGAAACCTTACAGCTGGAGCTCGACGCAGAGGAGCTGAATGAGGAGGGGACTGTGATCGTGGAGGTCTGGGACTGGGACATGGTGGGAAAAAATGACTTTCTGGGAAAGGTCAGGATCTCTTGAATTTTATGCTATGATTGCTGTCAAATAATGCAGGTTACTGAATCCATAGCTACTGAACCTTGTTAAATTTTAAGGCATTACAATTACAAATCTCAGTGTGTTTTATCTGGATAGTGTGAGGAGCATGCTTGGCATCGTTTCTTTGCAACAAGTGAAAGTTTGGTGTTCTTTTCTGAGCTAAGGAAGCTCTATAAATATGTTGGAGGCAAGATGGACTCCGTGCACTGTCTGGATCATGTTCATCACGGAGAATAGATCTTTCAGGTCTGTGCAACTAAACAACCAGCGCTCTTTAGTAGCAAACTGTGCACTTTATAACACATTAAGACTGATTTGGTTTGTCATAATTTGGCAATGTGGAAATTGATTAAGTTTCCTTGTTGCTGACTCTCCCAAGCTCGCTAGGTAGCATACTTTGATCCACAAGGGTTGTGGTATATTTATTATGATCATTGTGAGTGTTATCTTATTATTGGTCCACCAATAATAAGATGTTATTGTCTATTGTTCTGTTAGTTTCCTGTGAGCCTTTATCCTAACTTCTCTAACTTCAAGTTAGAGAAGTTTATTCTCCAACTTGTCTTCTCTAACAGTTTTTTTCCAGCCCTGCTTTTAGCTTCCTCCAACTCCCTATCAATTTCTCTGTCCTTGTCTTCGTAAGGCTTTGTTTCAACAATTTCGTTCCCCTTGCCACTCTTCTTTTAAGATCAGATTGATGAAGTGCACAATTATTAAGTGACATTCTTATTTGACATTAAATACCACCACCATTCCTACAGCTGCTCCATGTTACTTTTCTGGTTAATGTTCTCCTTGCCCAGCCTGTCAGTTTTGGAGGATGACAACATGTTTAATAGTTTACCGTTGTATTTTATTTTCTCAGTGATGGATTGAACATTGCTTTGTAAGATGATCGACACTTGATGATCTCCACAACTTCTGGAATCAGCATTTTATTGACTCTTTTTTTTTTATCCAAATATGCACAATGCTTATCAGATTTTTATATGTAAAAACTATGTATAATTTTCCTTCTACTACAATTATGCACTACTGTTGGTGTATCCCACAACATCCCATCTCGTTGTAACATGACACAATGTATAAACTTCTCAACACAAAACTACCATCTGTGTTCTTGGCTGATGTAGCAGCCTTGTTTATTCTCTTACTCAATAGGTGGAAATCCCTTTTGCTTCTTTGCACAAGACACCTGTGTTAGAGGGCTGGTTTCGTTTGCTGCCCCTGGGAAACAATGAAGCTGATGCTGGGTGAGGATCGTGGGTGTGTTTGTTTGTGCAATGACGCCAATTTGTGTATTTATACCCCTCAAGTGTATTTTGCTCGTAGATTTTTTTTTCTTCTTTCAATGCACAGGAGGACAGACAGTTGCTCACCTCCATGCTCCCTTTTATGCATTTAAATGAAGAGTAACAGGTGGAGGGCAAGGGCTCTGACAGCATCTGTTTCTTGAGATAATTTTAGAACAGAGGGCAGAATGAAATGCAAAAGAGATGTCATATTAGGTGAATTTCACAGGCTTATTTGGAACAATCACATGCTGCTTAGTGCAGTTATGATAAAAAGGCTTTGTTATGTATTACAATATATTAAATATCTCGGAGGGACTTACTATAGTTTGAGGTTACTGCAGGAAATTCCCCACTTAACCAATTCCTGAACTGATCCTTTTGTCGTTGTTGGTTTCCAGTGGCAAGCTGGGAGCTCTGCGCCTGAAGGTGCGTCTGGTGGAGGACCGGATCTTGCCATCTACGTACTACCAGCCACTTATTGAACTTCTGGTTGAGTCGGTAATCTCCCCCGCAGAGGTCAGCATCATAGCTCGTCCTCACTACGGATACTCATTCGTTCACCTTCATCATGACCACAGAGAATGCTCCATGCGTTACATTTCTTCCGTCTGTTTTCCAAAGGCACATTGTTCCTTAAGGTGTGATGAGGGTCTTTCTTTGAACAGGTGGAGGACAGCAGTGCCCTGACCATGCTGGAGGAGGTGACCACTGTGGAGAGCAGGCAGGATGTTGCGATGACTCTCGTGAAGATCTACCTAGGGCAGGGCCTGGTGGTACCATTCCTCGATTACCTTAACACCAGAGAGGTCAACCACACAAGTAAGGACAAACAGGTTGAAAATATTAGGAAACTAGATGGAGTAGACATTATTAATAACTGGTTATATGCTTCAGATGGAGCTTTGAAATTAAATAGTTTATTTGTAAATAAGTGCTAACTGTGTTGTCCTCTAAGGAAGTGCTTTTAATTTCTGTCTTTGTTTCATGTGTGAAATCTGTCTCAACATCAATTTAATTATAGTTTTATAATGACAATAAAAAATCTTGATCTTGATCTTGAACTGGATTTTCAGATCTAAATGTTTAAGCTCTAAACATGTCACAAACTGTGCTGGCCACAATTGATAGTTTACTAGTAAATATCCTTCAAATGCATTCATCTTTTATTGCAGTAGCATAAACTAACACTGAAAAATATATAAAGAGAATAAAGAAACTATCATTAATAAAATCACCAGCGACAAGATTTTTGGAACCTTTTTAAAATTCATGTCAAAATATAGGAAATTAAATATTTTTTTCAATTTTATTCACTTGGTAGAAACTTCTAATTAGTAATCCCCGACTTTCTGTTTCCCGGAGTAAAAATATGCGGTAAAACAGAGTTTTACAACAGAGGTTGCGATTAATTTTTGACTTGAACACATGGTGTTTTATACTTTGTTCACTCATTACTTTCTGATGCTTTGCTATTTCTGTGTTCTGTTCTTTATTGGTTTAGGTTTCTCTTTGTTTTTACTCTTTAGGTTTTGGTTTAGTAGGATCCCCTCATGTCCTTTCTGGATCCCTGTGTGTTCGTTTCTGTGTTAATTAGTCATGTTCCCTCAAGTCCTCAGTTCAGGTCCACACCCTGCTGCAGTGTAGTTAGTTAATTGAGTTCCCATGTCACTAATCACCTACTCTGCAGCTTTACTGTAAGTTAGTCAGTTAGTTCCCTTTAATCCTCATCTGCTCTGTTGGTTTTTCACCACTGCAGTTTTTCTGTGTTCTTGTGGCTCACTTTATCCTTGCTGTCCCATCATATGTTCTCTAGTTCTACACCTGTCCGTTCATTGGTTTGTAGGTTCTCTTGATTAAATAATCATCATCAACATGAGAATGTCATTTTCAGGTCTGTGTTTGGGCCAAACGTCAAAACAGAACATGAAGCTACTGTATCTTCTGGTTGACTAGAGACCAGAAGATACAGAAGGATGCCAGGAAGAAAAGCTTTTCCAGTTCTACCATCACAAATGTAAACATGTGCAGTTAAAATGGTTAAAATTGATTTTTTTTTTTTACAACAAACATCTCAGTAGAATATGTAGAAATTAAGTATGGTGAAGGATCTGTGATGCTGTGGGCCTGAGTCTGGGAACCTTACCATGCACCGTGTTTTTAACACTGAAAATGAGTTGTCATTTGATCTCTCTGTATTTTCCAACTATATTCAGGAAAAGGGAACGTGCTGTATTTTTTACCCTATGATCAAAAAAATATGAAACATTCTCCTGTTAATCAAAAGTTGAATGTTTCAATTAAAAGATGGATTGTATTACAAATGTCAATGTGGACTCAGGCTATTGCAGCAAAAGATGAATTCATTTTGATGCTTTGCCAGTTTATGAGCTCAATAATGTACCTCAACTTGTCCAAATTGTTGTCGTAAATGTGTTAGTTTATCAGTCACAGACTGAAACCTGCCAGCTGCTGCTATTACCTCTCGCTCCTGAGACTCTCTAAAGGTTGCTGCTGTTTTAAGTCAGAATTGACATCAAGGTCTCTGAACACCACAGATATTGTCTGCGCGTGGGCAGTTAAAGCCCACCGGCACTATATTTACCACCCTGATGGCGATTATTTACTCACCCCAACAGTCTTTTCATGGCTTGTCCGAGGTCTGGATTAGTCATGTTTTTTCCTTCGCACTGTAGCCCCCGCCAGAGATAATTCACACAGAGTTGTGCTTGGATTTCAAGCTCCGTCGGTGTAGTTCGAGATAATAAGTACAGTACCCAAGTTTCCATAGCAACTGCACATGATTCAACTGGTAACTGCTTGATCAGGAATAGATGCTGCGAACAGGCAGACATTAAAATTAGGAGCAAAGGGCAAGGCGAGGAAAGCATATTGTACGTCCTCTGAGTGGGAATGAAATCAGTCCTGCCCTGTAGGTGCCAATGTTTCACCTGACAACACAGTCCTGTCACCAGGGGCGTTTGTACGACCACCACTTAAAAGGATTTACAGTGATGAAGCAGCAGAGTCAGTCTGCTCTCGTTTTCGACACTGGGCTGTTTTATTTGTGAACAATATTGTATCTTGGCTGATTTAAGCTGCAACAAAATGAATATCCAAGAAATGTCTACATAAAATATAGAATCTGTGTGTGATTTGTTTTCATCTTGATGTAATCCTTCAATTTCAAAGGTTGTAATCAAGCCTAGTTAATGTGGGTGCTGAGGGATTTTAAGTGTTAATAGTTTCAATACAGCACTGAAGATTTACATCACAAAATTATGAGCAATGAGCAAAATAAAAATCATTTAAATATCTTCAGTTTTAAAGCAGCTATTGTGCATCACTCATTCAGTTCACTTATATTTGCTTTAATTTGGACATTTTCTTTGTTTTGTTTCCACAGCTGATCCAAACACCTTATTTCGCTCCAACTCTCTTGCCTCCAAAGCCATGGAGCAGTTCATGAAGGTGTGACAAACTATGTTATTTTATTGATGCAAGAGTAAGTGTTTGTTTTTTTTCTGAACGCATGATTTGTCTTTTATTTATGACTAACCCACTTTTGTCCCTGTTTGCAGTTATTGCATTTCCTGTGTCAGTTACAGTGCCTTACAAAAGTCTTAATTCTCCTTTAAATTTTACACATTTTGTGAAGGTACAATTGGCAAAATTCAATTTCTACCTGAAACAGACCCTCACTGTAGCACATGATGATGCTTTTCTTCTGCAGGTAGAATTGATGAGTGGATGCATGAAACTATATGCAAGGCAATCCTGAAAGAAAACCTGTTGAGGCAGCAGGACAATGACCTTTAATATGCAGCCAGAGCTGCAATACCATGGTTTTCAAATTTGCTCTTTGTTTTTAGATGACCTTTGCTCAAATCTCACTGAGCTTTTTGCAAAAGGAACAAAAAATGAGAGTTTCTTGTTGTGTTGCGTCCAAATTAGAAAAAGGCTCGAGAGGTTTTAAAGCTGTTGCAGGGCACTTTACTGCAAATGCACATCTAATGCATCTGACTGTATGCAGTTAACTTTCTGCTCTTTGGAGAATTTGGAGGACTTTTGCACATTTTGAAGCCAAACCCTGTTCCAGTGATGTAAATGAGGTACTCTGATTAAACGATGCTGTCTTGCTGCCAGGCCGTTGGCATGCTGTATCTGCATGAAGTGTTGAAACCCATCATCAATCGCATCTTTGATGAGAGGAAGTACATTGAGCTGGACCCGTGTAAGATTGACCTGAACCGCTCAAGGTAAAACAGATCTACTGCAAACATCATGCTGGATCACACCACTAATGCAAAAATCTGATTCTGATCTAATAGCATCGTCTACGACAGGTTCAGAGATGATTTCAAGTCGCAGATTTATGTGTGCAGCTGCTAAAAATCTCAAGTTGAGAATCTGCTACAAGAGGTTGAGAGCAAGACATACATACAAGAAAATAAAAAGAAATAATTAAAAAAATAAAAGAATTTTAAAATGGGGAGGGTTTGTTGCTTGGCAACAACCATGAGCCCCCTGAGATATGTCTCTATTTCTAACATGGAGAGAGAGAGAGATCCAGGATGTAACATCCTTTGAGTCTGCACTAGAAATGCCTATCCTAATCTTTTTTCCCCATTTTCCCTCCCACTGAATGTGTCCCTTTTAACATTCTCAGTCTAACACAGAGTAGCCGTGTTCCTCTGTCCAATCTCCACAATATCAGTGTCTTACATTTATCCAGGGCACATTTATCATAATTATCCAGAGCAGGGAGGCCACCACTTGTGTTTAGAGTGTATAAAACCTGCTTAGTTCTTACATGTTGCAAGTAAATATAAGCACAAAATGAGTCTGGCTGTTTACTGTGTTCCCAAATCTGTCTTTGTGCCTGAAGACGGATTTCCTTTAAGAGCGGCGTGTCAGAGGCAGAGGTTCGGGACTACAGCGTGGAGATGCTGCAGACCTATTTAACCAGCATCATCGAATCCATCGTCAGCTCTGTCGATCAGTGTCCTTCAGTCATGAGAGTGGCCTTCAAACAGCTGCACAAGAGAGTGGAGGAACAATTCACAGAGCCGGAGAATGAGGTCAGTGTCGAGCCCGACACCTAAAAACTGGGAAAGATCCTCTGGGAAATCATTCTCAGTTCACAAAATTTTCTTTGAAACTCACTTTAATTTGAACAGGATGTGAAATACCTCGCCATCAGCGGGTTCTTTTTTCTGCGTTTCTTTGCCCCTGCCATACTGACGCCTAAGCTGTTCCAGCTGAGAGACCAGCACGCTGACACACGTACAAGCAGGACGCTGTTACTACTTGCCAAGGTACGACATATGAACAAACGTGGGTGTTTCTAGTATGAAACGAAAGGTGAATTGTTGTGTGTCCCAGAAGTCTGCAGAGAAGTGAAACACAAGGCTAATGATCAAGAATGACATAATTATGTTAGTAATTATTCCAACCAGGGGGTCAGTCTTAAGATTTGATATTTCTCAGTTCCTCTAATTGACACGTCATAGCTGAAGTGTCAATTAGACTGTCAATTAGGGAGACTTAGGGAGACTATTGTCTCCCTCAGCAGTCTCCCTGTGTGCAGCGCTTCAGAAACGTATTACCATTTTTAAATTATGTCATATTAAAACCAAAAGCTTCAATGTATTTTATTTGGATTGCATCTGATAGACCAACATAAAGTAGAAGACAAATATAGACAGTTCTCCTCCTTATTTTAATTTCATTTTTTACAAAGAACAATTTCAAAATATACCCTAATAGAGGGAAGTAATGAACATCAGATTTCACCTGTGTGTCGTTTCATCTGAGGCCTCAGAGGTCTTTTTAAAAACGTTAGTCAGCAGCATCATGAAGAACAAGGAACACACCAGGAAGTTGTAGAGAAGCTTAAAGTGCGCTTTAGTTTATAAAAGAATAACCCAGGATTTAAACGGCTCACAGAGCACTGTTCAATCCACTATCTGAATACAGAAAGAGTATGACACAACCACAAACGCCAATCAACACTGCAAATCAACCTGACACCATATGCGAAGTGAAACATGGTGGTGGCAGTAACATCCTGTGGGGATGCTTTTCTTCGGGAATGGCAGAGAAACTGATCAGAGTTAATGTGAATGTGGATGAGCTACAAAGGACTAAAGATGGAAGAAAAACGTTTAGAGGCTCTGATTAAGTTTGCACTTTTTTGAAAGAAGAAGGAGCAAAAACTCCAGATGTGTGAAGTTATGGAGCTGGCTGCTGTGACTGCTCACAATTTACTGATTCGAGAGACTGAATAAAAAATGCACTTCACACTTTTGAGGTAAAATATGGGTTGACAGAGCAGAGTAGAGTACTAAGGTGGATAGCACATGATTGAGATTTTAAACCTAATGTACCAGACAAAACATTAAGTAAATGGGAAAATATCCAAAGATATTCTGGGAGGTGGTTAAGAAAAATACTATACAAAGTTTTGAAGAAATAAAGAATAAATATGATTTAAACAACAAGGACTTCTTCAGGAACTTACAATTGAGGCACTATATGGAGGAACTATTAAAAAAGATAAATGTAATTGAATTGGAATCTGGTATAATTAAGATGTTTATTTCAGCAAATAAATCAAACTTTGGGAAGAAAATAATTTCTAAATTGTATACAGGACTGGAAAATTTGAAGAAAAGCAAATTTCTGCATGTTAACATGCAAAACATGCATAAAAGTAAGATGGGAAAAGTAAGATGCTAACTGTGGGCTTTCGCAGGAGAACTGGGCAACAGTGGCAAACCTCTCGTTCCCTTTTGTGGAGAGAGTTTGGCTGGAAGAATATTGTAAGATATTTCAGTACACCAGCACAAAGAAAATACCAAGATACAAGATGTTGGAGGCAATGCAGAAAAGACAGAGCGAGTCACTTCCATGTGTTTTGGGATTGTGCCTACATGGTACCCTATTGGCAGGATCTAAAAAATTGTATGGATAAGGTACCGGGGGGTGAATATTCCACTTACTTTTGACGTTCTGTACATGGGAAGAGGGATGGAAAGATTAACAAGAGAAGCTGATAAATATATGTATAGGATTATATTGGTAGCAAGCAAAAAAGCCATTACTAGGAAGTGGTTGAAGGCAGAAGCTCCTAAAAAGGAAGATTGGGTTGACGTAATGCATAATATTTATATTATGGAAAGGCTGACTTTTTCTATCAGATTGGAATCTGGAAAATGTAATAATTATTGGAAAAATTGGCAGGGTTTTATTTCACCATAGAGATCAGACTTTGTTGATTAATATTGTGGGTTTGTGCACCCTTATAGAGCTTCAGACTGTAAATAGTTTGTTTACAGTTCATTTCCGATGAGAAGAGATTTAAAATTGTGATGACTTGGAAGAGAAGAATGGACAAGAAAACCTAATTTAGATTTTTTTTTGTTCTTTGTTTTTTTAATTTTAATTAGCAAGTGTATGGGTAGATTGGGTAATATCGAGACTAGCAAAGTTGTTGTGTCCAATGCAGGTACAGAATGTATGTGCGGCTTCTCTTGGATGATATGTATGGAACATTTGGAAAAAGAAAAAAAACCTGTAAAATCTGTATGTACACTTGTATGGAAAATAATTTTCAATAAAAACCTGCAAGTAAAAAAAAAAAAAGAAAAGCTCAGGGCGTGTGAATACTTGACACAAGGCACTGAATGAAAACTGATGATCATGCAATGAGCAGAGGGTTCCACTTCTTCACAACGGTTTAAAAATACAGCATCACAAATAGATTGTGTGACAGATTAGATAGACTAGCGCTAGAAAGCCATTAGCACATTGTGACAGAGAGCTAACCACACCTTGAAATGGCAATGATCCACCAGTGTCGCTTGAATCAACACCCACCATATCTTTAAAAATAGCAAATGCATATCACGATCACTTGTTAGTTGTTGAGACCTCATATTCTCTCCAGCGCATGGCTCTGCGGTTGCTGTCCATGGTGCTGAAAGGCTGTTGCCATGAATCTGCTGCAGACACAGTGAGCGGCTATTTTTACTCCTGTATGTGCAGCAACCAGCCCGCGGTTCAAAGTGGAGCATCAGAGAGGGCTGTAGCGAGGGGGCTTCCTTCTCGCCCCTCACTAACCCCCTACTGGGACCAGGTAGAGGCCACACAAAGAGCCTCACAGCACGCTTTGGCCCTCTGGGACCCTTCTGATCTTTGACTTTGAGACCTGCTGTCGGTGGGCGGATTTCTGAGATGATGAAAGATATCAGTGGAGAGCGCATGTCGTGTGTTTATGGTCCCCAGGCGCTGCAGAGTGTGGGCAACCTTGGCCTTCAGCTGGGTCATGGGAAGGAGCAGTGGATGTCGCCTCTTCATCCCATCATCCTCCGCAGTGTGGCCTCCGTCAAGGACTTCCTGGACAAGCTGATCGACGTCGATCACAATATCGGTAAGGCAGACGACACTGAGCGCTCCACTGAACCTCTAATCAACCAGCAGGAGACCAGCTGTCAGAGGGATCTGATATGAGCGCTATACTGTTGCTCTGTGGTGAAATATTCCTAACTAGCTGGAAGTCTGGAAAAGGGATAACACTTGTACACACAACACTGGATACCCAGTACGTCTTGAAAACACTCCCCTGTCACCCCCACCCTTCTGAAATATTGTATTTCACACACCCTCTTTTTCTCTCTGGTGCCAGTTTGACATGTAGTGCTCTTCAGGTGGAGATTTTTACAGATCAGAACACTCATTATTCGCATAATGAGGTTTTCCTTTTGTAGGTTCAGGTACCACTGCCTTAACAGGGGATCACGGTATAAATAACTATCACCAAACAATTAGATCTTATCTATTTTATAGCACAGGGCTCCCTTGTGCCTGTCAGGTTGAACAAAGTGTTTTCTTCTCACCACCGCAGTGTCTTCGGTGCCTCAGAGGGCCGTGTTCATGCCTTCAGTGACGGTGAAGGAGGGATACCTCCACAAACACAAAGCAGAGGGACCACACCTGCTGTCCCGCTTTGCCTTCAAGAAACGCTACTTCTGGCTGACCAGCGAGACCTTGTCCTATGGCAAGACCTCAGATTGGCAGGTTGGTATATTCTGCTAACATAAAGTGCCTTTCAAAACTTTTCATTTCTCTCAGGCTATTGTCTATTTTGTCACCTCGTTACATTAGAACTGTGAAGTGGAAGGAAGCATGATACATAGATTTCAAACTTTTATACAAAGACAAATTTGACAATTGTGGTGTGGATTTTTTCTCAGACTTCTTTAATCTGATATGTTGAAATAAAATCCAGGGTGATCAGCTGCTTGTGTTTGTTTGTTAGAGAACATTAGTGGACAGACAGCATCATAAAAAACAGGAAAGGTCAGCAGTAAAGTTGTGGAGATGTTTGAGCCAGGGTTAGCTTAAATCTGGATTAGCAGCTTTAAAAAGGAGTGGCAAGGGGAAGCCATTGTTCAAAGAAATGCATAAGAGACACCATTTGCAGCTTGACCCAAACCAGTAGGGGACAAGGCCAAGTTTCCCTAGTCCTTAATGCACGCTTCCCAGCATGTTTTAGATGTTTCCCAGCTTTAACACATCTGATTCAGATGATTGCAGTTCAACAAATGCTTGGTGATCAACCAAAACAAGAAGGGCAGTCTGCTTTGAGGACCAGGGTTGTGGAACTCTGCTCTGGTCGCATGAAAGAAAAAATGCAAATCTCTGCGTGTGGTCGTGTACTAACTCTACATCACTCTGAAATGGTGTGAAATGCTGTATTCAACATTTCACACCAACACATCAAGTGTTACACTCTGGGCAATTGTCACACTTGGTGTGTTCCAGTGTGACATTTTAGCCCACTTAAATACGGAAACATGGTGGTGGCAGCACCAACCTCAGCAGGGACAGGAAACTGAAGGGAAGATGGAGATGAACACAGAACAATCTTAGAAGAAAAACGTCTAGAGCTTCCAAAAGACTAGAGACTGAGATCAACGTTGCTGCAGGACAATGACCCTGAATGTGAAGCCAGTGGAAAGATCTAAATCAAAGTATATTCCTGCGTTAGAGACTTTGACTGACCTGTTTTGCAGAAAAACACTGGAAAACACGTTCAAGACCTCCAGCTGTAAATGCTCAGGGTTGTTGAATACATTTACACAACATATTTTCATATTTTTATTTGTAAAAAACAATATACATAAATATGCACAAAAAATACACATAGAGTTTTGTGATTGTACCATGACAACACGTGGAAATGCTCAAAGGATATGACTACTTCTGCAAGACTGTGCAGTTTCTACAAGCATTTGTGCTGCGAGTTGTTTTTGAATCTACCTGTTGCTTTTTATTGTTTTTATGTAGGTTTTTTCTTATCGGACTTCCAGAGGGGCCCTGAACAGCAGGTGGAAGACAGCATTATTTCTTCAAGTCTTTTACTGTGACGCTTGGACGAATTAGCAATAAAACAATAACTATTTCTCCTCTGCCAAATGAAAGACCAGTGAAACCGAGTAATTGATTTTGGAAGCTGGCTGGCTGTCTTGTCATGAATTACTCACAGGTCGTGGCTTTGAACAGAGATTTAGCAGCGCGGAGGAAACAAGAATATTGGGGAAACCTTTTAGTCAGCCCCATCGTGTTTTGATGTGTTTGTGAGATCATCATTAGAGTTATTACCATGCAGAGTCTAACCTTGTAATAATGATCTCCTCTTATTTATTGTCCAGAGGCTGTAAGAGAGAGGGAGAGAGAGGGAGAAACACGGCTGAGGAACAACCCCTTAAAAAGCGCTCTCTTTGAGCCGGTCCCCCGCTTTGTGTGACCAGAATAAAAGGCGAGGTTTAATTGAAGGCTCTGGATATTCATGCTAACATTGCAAATCAGATTGCAGACAATGTCCTGGCCCCTTCCCTCCACGGTCGGAGCACTCCATCCTCAGTGAGGCCAGCTCCCGTCGGAAACGGCTGATTTACACTTAA
This sequence comes from Xiphophorus couchianus, assembly GCF_001444195.1. Lineage (NCBI taxonomy): Eukaryota > Metazoa > Chordata > Actinopteri > Cyprinodontiformes > Poeciliidae > Xiphophorus > Xiphophorus couchianus. The sequence continues at coordinate 23,795,141 of NC_040239.1, forward strand.
AAGTAGCCTTCGCTGCCACACCGATCTCATCTTTTTTTCTTTTTTTTTACTGCTCGTGAAATATACACATTCTGCCATATTTATTAGTTTCTTGATGTGTCAACTTTAGTTGAAATAAACCAAAAACTATGTATCGTGTGCGTTAATTGTTGGATGAACTGTTGCAGGTGCGCTCCTCCATACCAATTCAGTGTGTGTGTGCCGTGGAGAGGCTGGATGAAAATGCCTTTCAGCAGCAGAATGTAATGCAGGTCATTACACAGGACAACGATGGAAAGCTGAACACCATGTACATCCAGTGCAAGGTGCGCTAGTGCCTTCGCTAACCAGTCACCATCTAATTCATTACTTTTTTGCCATTTGTTAGTGTGCTATTCAACACAAAAATCTGGCCACAGTTGTGCCTTGTTTTCCTTCTAACCAATATGTCTTTTTTCTCCCGTTGTGATGTTTTCGTCCTAACAGAACGTGAATGAGCTGAACCAGTGGCTGTCTGCAATAAGGAAAGTCAGCATCTACAACGAGCGCATGCTGCCTTCTTTTCACCCAGGCATTCATCGCAGCGGCAAGTGGACCTGCTGCCTGCAGGCGGACCGTGCTGGTGAATCACAGCGTTGCTACTCCCATCCTGAGTTGAAAAGAGGACTCAGGAGGGGATTGTCCACCAGTTTTCTTGCACTGACTGCAAAATTATTCATACGCTTTTAACTTTTTCACATTTTCTCTCATCTAAATTACAAACCGTAATGTTTTTCGTTAAGATTTAATGAGCAATACTTGTAGAGCTAGCACAAGTGGCATATTATTGGAAGGCGAATTAAAAGAAAAATACTTATAATAAGTTTGCTATGTCCCCTGTATGGCTTGTGGTAAACTGCAAATAGGACTTCTTAAAACAATTGCTTTCTTTTTCTCCTTTTCCATTAGTTAGTTTAGTTTCATTACACTTCCATCCATCCATTTTCTTACACCCTTGCCCTTAGTGGGATCGGCAGGAGTGCTGGTGTCCATCTCCAGCGAGACTTAGTTACACTTTTAGACACTAATTTGTGCACTGTGTATTATATTTCCTTTAATACACTACTTTGTGTTGTTTTTTTTACATAAATCCCAATAAAATCCACATACAACAGTAAAGCACTGAAAAATCTGCAAATAGCTTGGGTCAAAAATACAAGCCCTTTTTCACCAACTTGTCGACGACCTCAGATGAGTTTAGTTGAACCATATTTAACACGTCAGCATTTCAATTAATAGCTCTTGTGTTTTTGCTGCTTCGTGCTCAAGCTGTCTGTAGCAGCTTTAACATTGGAAGATGTTAGCTCTGTGTAGGTGTGTTCAGGTTTATTAAAAAACATTCTGCAGCGCTGTGCAAAATGAAAGGGGTATTGTTGGTGTCGAAATAATTTTCCTGCAGGGTGCCGCACTGTTTACACCATGATTTGTAGCTGTATCACCTTTTAGTTGTCATGTGGAGCGCCACCCTTTTAACCAAAAGGTTTTGCTCAGTTACAGGCTGCAGCAGAACCCACTCGGCGGTAACTCTGGGCGACTGGAGCGACCCACTGGATCCCGACGTGGAGACTCAGATGATATACAAGCAGCTTCTCCAGGGCAGAGACAAACTCAGGTCAGCATCTGCATTTCTTTTTTTTCAGCCTGGATGCAGCTCATTTGCCAGTCACTAGAGGTCTATGTTGCAACGCAAGACTGCTCTGCTCGGCTCGGCTGCTGCTGCTGCTCATGATATTCAACCTCACAGAGAGTCATGCATTCCTCTGTCATTAAATGAAAAGGAAGATGAGTTTCCAGAGGTAAAAGATGAGATAATGTGACGAAATTCTAACTGATACTGCAGAAAAAAATACCTGGAGATGGAAGACGCAGATCTGACGTCAAGCAATAAGGAAAAGAGGATAAGCCCTGATATTCACCCAGGTGAGATTAGACTTTTATTATAGAGGAACCATTAAATGTGAGTTTGTTTTGACAGTGTTATTGCTAGTAAAAGTGCATTTTGATGACAAAAATCCTTTTCAGATCGCTTGCTATGTTTTTCTTGGATTTGAATTAACGAGGAAAGCTTATTCTGTGGACTTCTGCCTCCTAGACGGTGCCGAATGCAACGCTCCGCCGACGAGGCCCGGTCAGAGTGTCGCTGCTCGGCTGCTGGTGGTGATAGAGGATCTGGAGCAAGCTCACGCCACCTTCCAGCTCAGAGAAATAGAGGACGCCACCAGAGTCATTTTGAATCCCTAGGCTGCACACGGCCTCCGATCTATTAATGCCTGAAAGGAGGGTTGGGTGTGTGGAGATGCTGGAGGAGGAAGAGGAGGGGAAGCAGAAAGAGGGAGCAACAGCTACACACACTCATGACTGTCACAGAGGAGAAACTGCGACCTCGTCCAGCCTGTTGGTGTAAAGAGCAACAGAGACTTTGTAATCTCCTTCTGTACTTTCTGAATGCCACCAATGAGGAAGGTTACGACACGCGATGCTAAAATGGAGGGGCTCTTTGCAGCACGATCAGTATATATATATATATATATATATATATATATATATGCTAATCGTATATGCTAATATATATATATATATATATATATATATGTATATATATATATTTGCAGATAACAAGAAGTCCATTGCATGGCTTGCATCCACTTGTGAAATGTGAAAAGCTTTTATATTTCAAGATATTTTACAGGACTTGAAATATTTTTATGCAAAAAGACTTGTTGTAGTGTACTGTACAGTTCCTAAATGTAAGGTGATTTGATACTTGTGGTTCATCACTCATGTTTTGTACCCTGATTGAGGCAATTCACCGCCACGGCCACTTTGTAGCAGTTAATTTAACATCACACGTCATTCCAAGTGATGTTACGTTAAAGTAACGCTCAGTGTAACGCTGCCTATATAGTGAGTGAAATTAGCAATGCTTACATGTCCTTTTTTTAAAAAAAACCCCCAAACAAACAGCTTTTGTCTTTGGTGCTGTGGCCATTTGATTATATAAATTGAGCTCTGATGTTATTGTTTTTCATATTTAAGCATTTCAGAAATTTGTATGGGTAATATTTACCTGGCTCAAAAGTGTCAGGCTGTGTTTGAGATGCCAATTAGTTTTTTTTTCTTTTACAAACCTCAACAAGCCAATACAGAAATTGGTAAATTTATTTTCTGAAAATTAAGCAGGTTTGGTGTTTAAAAAGCAGAGCAGGGGACAATAATTGAGATCAGATGTTATGGAGGAGAACCTCAGCAGGTTGCTTTTATGTTATTTTATTTTGGGGGAACATTCTTCCTGCCATACAGACAGTGTCTTGTCCAAGAATTCATATCCTCAAGAAAGAATATTTACCCTCATTACAACCACAAACCCTGATGCGTTTCATTAGGATTTTATTAGGTTGACCCATACAAAGGGATGTCAACCAGGACATGACATACGGCTTTCAAACTTTTATACATATGACGTTTTTGAAAACTACAAAGTTTGGAAAAAAATCCTTTAGCCGGCCTTCACAGATTTTCTTCCACAATTGTCTGGGATTTAGCTCCATCCCTGTTCTTATAAACTCTGAGAAGTCTTTTTGTCACTGATAAAAGAAAGAGCATCCCCACAGCAAAATGCTGCCACCACCATGTTTCAGAATAGGGATGCTGCTTGTCTGATTAATGTTCTCCTCGCTTGGCCTATCGGTTTAGGTGGCCGTGTCTCTGTAGGTTCACATATGTGCCATATTCTTTCCTTTATTTTCTAAGGCCTTCACAAAACAGCTAGTTCTTTACTGAGACTCACATACATCTGGTTGCACTTCACTTTATTTAAGGCCATCAAAGTAAAAGAGGCGTTTCAGATTTTTGGGATCTTTTTTTTCTTTCAATACTCAATTTTAAGCCATTTTGCGGCTGTCAGGTTACAGCTGACAGTAAAGTTTGACAAAATGTGGGAATGTTAAAGGGTATGAATAGTTTCCCTATGAAAGGATGGAAAGTCCATCCTTTCATAGATGTAGAAAAACAAAGTCACATTGAACATCATTATAAATGGGGGACCTCAAAAGAACCAGAAAAGAAAAGTGGAAGCTATTCATCACATTTTCGATTTTGGAATTAGATGTTATAAATGTTTTGTGCTTTAATTATTTAAGAGTTTAGGGCTGCTGCTTTGGAGGGACGTTGTCTGACAGCTGGAAAAAAAAAATCAACTCTTTGCAGTTTGCATATTAAGGCATTTTATGAAGACACTAAACAAGCCATAACTTCAACTAAAACTTTTAAACATATCTGACTTCTTTAAGTGTCTGAGTGCCCAAACTTTGGTGCTTCTTAGTTTTATTCCCATGATCAAAGTGTAGAAAACAAAAATAAAATTAGATAAAAATGATGTGATTTAAAAAAAAAGTAAAATCAATTGATGGTGTCTTTTCTAAAAAGAAAATACCAGTACCAGGCTGTTTTACCTGCGGTTTTTATTTTATTCTGCTTTGAGTGAATTCCACGTGTTTACCTGCCAAGTAATACGAATCCTCTCAGAACCAGAGTAAGCGTTGTTGAAAGTTCAAAACAAAAATGTTAGCATTTTTCTGGGTGGGAAACACAAAATAACAATTTGTTTTCAGGTGTATTTGTAATTGTGGGAATGCCTGTATGTAATGACTTCACCCCTTGTGCTGCAGAAAGAAATAAAGTGGCAGTGTTAACTGCAGGCTAATGTCCTAATTAAATACAGCCACATCTACTCATTCATGACTTAGCAAATAATGTGAAGCTGCAGCTGATCCCAGAAAGCTCCATCAGTCGAATGAATCATTTAATCAAAACCACGAACCGGAAAGGAGCCGATCCAGGAGCTGCTGGGTCTGTGCTGAGGAGAGCTGGTGTTGAACGGGGAAATTAAATGAATCCAGACACCGACAGATCCCAGAGCTCACTTTTATTTCCACCAACCACAGCTCCAACAGTCAGAGTAACAAAAATGACCGTAAAGCAGATTTACTGCCAGCGAGAAGCGTCTCTGCAGCTCCCTCAAAGCTCATTTCGATCCACGGAACGAGGAGCGGAGCAGAGAGCTGTCTGAAGCAGCCCAAGTAAGAGCACATCACATCTCTGAGAGGTCATTCAGAAAAAAGAAAAAAGAAGGGGTTGGGAGGGAATCAGGGTGGAATCAGAGTCAAGGTGAGAAAATCCCTCAGAGCCTCCAACGGCACATATATTTATTTTTTCCACAAGGAACACACAAACATGCAACAAGGTCATCACAATTCAATAAAGACTGATTGATTAAGAAGCCCTTTATAGTTTAATCAGTGTCTCTCAATAGCTTGCATTTTTGTTAGTGTCACACTGCTGGAGGTTAAATCAAAAAACAATAAGTGACCGTTTAAAATATTTATTGAAATGGCCACCTAAATGCATTAAAAAAGCTATACCATATGGAGTTTGTAGACGCCTGGTGCTGTCTCAACCAGGTGCATCTCAATAAATCAGAATATCATCAAAATGTTATTTCCATAGATCTATTCAAAAAGTAAAAAAGATATTGTATAGATTGTGTTGTGTGGAAAACGTTATGTGATGGCTGAAGCAATCGTGGGAAATCTGCTGACGGTTGTGCAGCAGTCAATCGCTAACATGTTTCCAAAGGAAGGGAAACAACAAAGGTTTACAGTTCAGAATGGGCTGAATCCAAATACACTGATGGAGAGTTAAGTGTAAGGGGAAAGTGTGGTGCAAAAAGGGGAGACATGCAACAGGGATCATTGCTAAAGAAAATGGATTTCACATAGCGCCCCATGTAAATGAAATGTTCAGTAGAAGGAAAAAGTGTGGTAGTTGGTTCTTATACACAAGCGTGTTCATGGGAAATTGAGTGGAAGAAGGGTGAAGCGGAAAAAGGGGGACATGCTACCTGTTAGAGTGCTGCATGCATGCATGCATGCATGCTAATGGAAAGTTAAGGGGAAGGAAAAACATAAAAGCGAATATGCAAAAGAGATCATTGTTGACATAACCGCCTCTATACAAAGCGCTGTATAAAAGTGTGTTAACGAAAAATGTAGTGGAGGGAAAACTAGCAGTGACTTTTTTGTCAAACACTGACTGCTGGTCAACTGTGAAAGAAGCTGTCTGCTTCATGATTGTGTAAGCAACAACATAGTTATAACATTTTTATATTAAAGATTTTTTTTAGTCTTTTGCAATATTCACATTTATTTTCTGACAAACTGAATTTTAGTCTTTCATCAGTTGTGAGCTACAATGAAGAAAATTAACAGAAATACATAATTAAATTATGTCAGAATGTTTGTAACGAATCTATAGAGATAAGTTTCACTTGGTGACTTAAATAACTGAAATAAATGTACTTCTGATGATACTTTTTATTTATACAGATGTGCCTGTAAATCAAAACCAATATAGGCAATAAGATATTTCTAACTAAAGAATTCAATAAATCAATCTTTTTTCCAGAAGACACTATGATGTTTTCATAGACACAACTATGCATTGTCAATACACTTACAGTTTGGCTGACATGCACCTCTAGGAGAACATTACTGCATCTTGAAAGGACATGAACGTAAGCTTTGTTTACTGGACACCTACCTGCCACACACACACACGCGCCCACACCCCCCCCCCACTATTTCCACAGATTTCAGCAGACACTACAAGAGAATACAGCTGTAAATATATTATGTAATAATAGCGCTGACCACTTATTCCACCTCTAATCAAATGCAAAGCATGAAGTGAATAAACAGAACGAAGCAGTAATGTTACATAAGGTTCCTTTTAGAGACGATCATTAAAAAATACATAAAAATATATGTTTTCAAATACATAGCATATTAACGTCCTCAGACTGAAACCCCCTTCGCTCGTAAACCAGGAGGTAGGCAAACTACAAAGGAAACATCCGCTGTCATATAAACCGGAAATCTGCTGTCCTGCTACAGACAAGCCACGTACTAGAGATTAAAAATAGGAAATTGCATAAAAGCCTTCTCTCTCTTTATATTCAGGCAGATCATTTTCTCTCCGTTACCGAAACTTCATCAGACATCAAAAGAATGAAAGAAAAATAATAATAAATCCCTGATTCACAGCTTTCTCTCCTGCTGTCCCATTCATTTATTTATCTTTTTCTTTCTTTTTAATTTAAAAGAGTGTCAGGAAGGTGCGAAGGAGGAAACTCCTGGAACAGTGACCGTTTTTAACACCCGGAGTCAAAACATTGTACTGTAATTCTTCAGAAGTTTTTTTTTTTTTTGTTTAAAACAGGTAACACAATTTAGATAATAAATACATTTTGTACATCTCTAACAGCTGATGTCTTTGGTTCTGGGGACGTGGCTGCAGCTTTTGTTCTTGCTATGAGCTTACATGCTTGTTTTCCAGCTAATAGCTTGGCAATGGGTTTCACTGCACTCATGTTGTACACACACAGTTAAGGATAACTCCACAGAAACAAGCCTTTTCTTTCAGCTTTTTGCCTACAGTAAGGGTGTGTTATCCAGACGCTGGCGACTGACCGTACTGCAGATATTTATAGAGGAACGGAGCTTTTCAGTGGTTTTGTCCTCTGTTTAATGTGCATTTAATATGGAAGTTTAGAACAACTTGTCTTGGTAGGTTACCAAGATTATATGTTATGCACTTATTATTAAACATATATATTTTTTAAAATCTTGTTTAGGTTCTACACATCAATCGAGGAAATTTAACACATTCTTTTGTGTCATGCAATCCAAAACTATCCTCAGTTATCCTGTTTTTGTGGAATCGCAAAGGTGCACAACTTTGTACCCTACACACTTATTGGTAGCCCTGGTAAAGATGTGTTAAAACTCTTAAATTCATATTTTATTGGGACATCCTGCCCCTGATAAACCTAGTGTAAAGGGCCAAAGATAAACCTAGATTCAGCTAAACTTACTGACAAAACTCACACTCAGATTATTTGTTGCAGTTCCAGTATTTTTTTCTTTAAGCTATTTTCTGACTTATAATGATTAATATGCTGCATCCCAACTGGAAAGGTATGTTCTCTTATCTTTCCCATCTAGGTGTGGCTAAGAGCATATTGGCCTCTATCATATCGACTAACTATAATTTACCTAAGCGGATCGGAGTAAGATGTATTAAAGAAATAAAAATGCTTGTGTTAATTCATCATAATGAATTGTAAGGAGTTCCAATAATTGTGGTAACTGTAATTTTGAAAAAGTTAAAAATAATAATAATAAAGCAAATTTCTCTTAAAGTAGAATTTTATCTGGACTAAAAAAAACTACACTGTAGGAGCTATTTGTCTATTTTCAGTTACATCTTACAATTTAGATTTAGTTTATTTTTATTTGCTTATTTTCTAGTTGATTTACAATTAGAATTTTTGTTTAATTTGTTATTTAAAATAAGTTCTTTGGTTAGTAATTCACTTAACTAGTTAATTAATTTCAGTTTGGGTTTTCAGTGGGTGTTTCACGGTATAAATAGGTAGGTTTTAGGAAGGCCATTATGCACGTGGGTGGTCATAAGGTTTTTTACCAGTCGGCCAGTTAGTCACTTCAGTCAGTCACCAGTTGTCAGTCTACCAGTCAGTCACCAGTTGTCAGTCTACCAGTCAGTCACCAGTTGTCAGTCAGAGAACAGGTGCAGGAATCGGAGCAGGAGAACCAGCAGAATCCTGTGACGCCTGTAACTTGTTTTGCCTGAATACGGAATAAAACAAAGAACTGCATTCTGACTTTTTTGATTCTTTTGGACTCCGTAAGCCAGAAACCCATGGTGCATCAGGTGACCATTTGAGTTGGATTCACCTTTTGTTTTGATCACCTTTAAGTCTTAAGTTTTTTGAATTTGAGTTTTGGACAAATAGTCACTACATATACTTTTGTTTTTCTTTTCATTTTCCATACCACATCTTAACCCAGGGTACCAAAGACATAGGGAGGGAGATACATTTCCAAATTCCTTTCTCATAAAAGTATTTTATTCACCATCAGCATGTGTTCATTTATTTTAGCATTATTTGACACCATGGCTGATCCGATGGAAATATTCCTACTTCCAAGCAACAATGAGCAGATGCTTTTGACCAGAAACATTAACTTGTAAGAAATATGTCAAGCATTTTTTTGGGTTATCTTGTTGGGCTGAGTGTTAAATTATTAGACTAGGAAGTTCTTTCCTACTCACATTATTGCAAACGACCAATGATGACCGATGATAAAGATGATACCTCTTTGTTTTTATGGTCTTTGATTTGGTTTACATGCTGGTCTAATGTTTCATTTTGCTAAATCAACCTCTTATATTTATATTTGCAATTTCGCCTTCAGACTGCTCAGAAAGGATTTCAAGTTCTGGGCAAGTAGAAGAAGAGTAAAAGTGCCTAACTCGTGGAAAAAAAAAGAAAAGAAAAGATCTCCATGCTAACCTTCCCTCGCCAATAATAAAAGTCAATTTACTGAATTTACTGGCGTCCAACAGGCAATCAGCAATGCAGATTCTACGTTAAGGTAACGACAGCCACATTCTAACACTACTTGTAATATATAACGTTCATGACATGTCACATGTTTCAGTCCCTGACAAACTGAGCCAGAATCCATTTTGACATGTGTTTGCGTATAAATATGTGGGACAATCTTTTTTTCCCCCCCGTATATATAAGAGTATAAAAATAAACTAAACTTACACCACCGACTCAAACTGAGCTCGAAATTAAAGGTATATCACATCTGCAATTATATATCATACATATATGTCTCTATATATATATATGTATATATATATATTATTTTTTTCTTTAAAGCATCGCAAGCTAGTTTATAAACATCAACTTAAAAAAGACAGTAAATAGTCATTTTAGACATCTTATAAAAGAAATTAAATGAAATAAAAAGACTGATTAAACAGAAAAGTTGCCTCAAGGTGCTATGGAAGACTATGATTCAGCCCCCGGCCCAACTCATCGAACACATACACTCAGGAGGATTATCCACCGATAGGTTGCAAAGAAACAATATGAGGGCCTTCAGAAGCTCAAGCTCTCAGATACTAGAAATGAGGAGGATGCAGGAAAAAAAAACAACCTTCTCTGCCAAAACGCAAGATGAAATTTTGCACCCCTCTTTAACTCTACAGCTGAGAAGAAGCGAGGTCGAAGCCATGCGCCAGCATCAGCTTAAAGCAACTCTGCATGAGCTCAGTCGGGAAATGAAATGTTTCGCTGCTCGCCGTACGGGCCGTTGAGCTTGGTGTGTTGCCCGTCAGCGAGCAGGGGGGCTCACGGGAGGCTTGCGTATTGCAGGTGAGCCCGGCGATGGAGCTCGGAGAAGAAAAAAATCATTGGTGTCTGAGAGAGGAACGTCCATCTGGGCGCTCAGCTGCTCCACTCAAGGACTTAGAACCAGGACTGCGACGCCTCACAGCAGGCGATCGCGCTCTCGCTCCTCCCGTATGGCCGGGCGTGATGGATCGAGCCAACGGACGGGGAAACTTTCAACAGTGGAGAATAATAATAAAGCGGGCTTTCTGTTCGCAGAGGTCAGCCTCGTCAGCATCACCAACGAAGCGGATGAGTTTGGCCTTCGATGAAATCCTGCTGCCCAACCTCGACATCCTGTTGCAGGCTTAGTTTCGGCCGGTGTGACCTCTCCGCCCAACAATCAAAAATATACGTTTGGGTCCGCACCTCTCAGACATCTAAGCACTTTGCAGAATACTAATTGGTAAACAAATATAAATAAAGGCTGAAGATGACCTTACATAGCTTTCACCAAATCAGGAATCTTCACCTTAAAAGTTGCCCAGGCGGTTTGCTTTGTATTCACACCCCCTGGTCTACAACCGCAAACTTGTAAGTATTTTATTTGCATTTTTCTTTTTGGAGATGAACTAAAATGACCGCAAAGTTGTGCAGTGGAAGGGAAATGATGAATGACTTGCAAATCATGATTTTTGCACTCAAAAATGTAATCAAGTCACCTTTGACAACTCTAAACAAAATGCACCGTAACCATCTGCCTTCATCTAAGTAGTAAATGGCTATCAGAGCGCCCTGCTGCTCTGTGAAGGCCTCAGCAGACTTTAGTGAACAAACTGCATCACAAAGTCTAAGAACACAGCGAGAAAGTTGTTGAGACGTTTAAAGGCAAGCAGTGCTGCAACGTAAAGAACCACATTGTTTGAAGACGTTGTTTAAGACGCCCCATCTAAACTTTGAATGAAAGGAGGAGCTCTGGTCAAACTGGGCTAAAATTAAACATGTTTTCTTACAACAGATGCAAAACTATGTGTGTAGATAAATAAATTAAAAAAAACTAACACCACACATCACCCTGAACACACCATCCCCAAGGCGAAACAAGATGGCGGCAGCATAATTTTCTTCAATCGGGGTGGAGAAGCTGGTTGGCGTTAATGGGTAGATGAATGGAGCTAATTAAATGGCAGTAATGGAAGAAAACATAGAAGAATCTGAAGACGAGCGCAGGCTCAACGGGACAATGACCCTAAGCAAACACCGAGAGCCACAACAGAAGCACATGTTAACGAGTTAGATGGCTCAGTCAAAGCCCAGACCTAGATATCTATCCCAAAAGAATTGCTGTAGTTGTAGTAAAAGGTTATTTGTAAACAATTTTGAAAACCATAATTTTTCGTTTCACTTAACTATGCGCTACTCTGTTGTGAGCTTGCCATACGAAATCCCAATTTGAAGCTTGTGGTAATAATGTGACAAGGGGTGTGAATACTTATGCAAAACACTGTACTGCAATTATTGATTGTAAAGGCAAACCAGCAAAGCAAAAACAAATTACAAATTAAAGTTCTCTCCTGCGTATCTTTGCTATGACAGGCAACAGCTTATCCTGCCGTATTTGCTCAACATTCATTATGCAGCATTAGTCGGGGTCATGCATTCAAAAGCTTAGCCTTTAAAGTATGCCTGATTTAGACCCTGACCTTCCAACTCGCAAGTGTAGAGCGCTTTAGAGGTTTAAGTCTAAAAGGGGTTACGTGCAAACTGCGGCCTGCAGCTTCCGACACGAGTATAAAACCATCCTCACATCCTCCTCTCAGAGGGAGGGAGCTCATCGCGGTGGGACTCGACATCCTCAAGGCATGGATCGGGAGACAGCTGGGTGGAGATCGAACATAAATCTGAACCATTGGTTTCTGCTTCTATTGCTCTTAGTCAGCCACTTCTGAAGAACGTTTCAGGTTGTAAGCTGTTAAGGAGTTGCCAGACGTAGACTGGCACATCATGCATTGTCCCTTGTTCTCTGAAGGATGCTGTGCTGCTGGTCGCCGCTGTGGCCGGCACGTCAGTCCTTCAGATTGTCCTCTCCAACGCCCTGGGCCGACAGCTCCGTCAAGACATTGTCCAAGTAGTTGGGGTCAGGGTAGCCGTGGCCGGTCAGGTTGGAGCCAAACTCCGTCTTGTGGTGAATCTCGTTCCACACGACCGTGTCCGACTCTCCCGTGGTGCTGGATGTGCCGATGGTGAAGATGAGGCGACGGTCCCAAGCCATGATGAGGAGTTTTAGGACCTGGAGATTCAGGGAAAAAACAACAACAACAAAAAAACAGGGGAAGTTGTATAAATCCAACTTTGGACAAAAGGTAAAAAAAAAAAAAATTAAAACTGGAGAAAAGCCAAGAAATCTTCTGGGGACTTCATGCTTTCCTGATTTTCGATCAATCACAGAAAAACAAAAAAATCGACCCCCCCCCAAATTATTGAACACATCAAAAATACCCACAACCTGGACATGTTCAAAACAATACTGCTCAAATTGAAAATAGTTACGTAAAGTTTGTCATTTTAGTGTCAGGGAGGTCTTTGAAACATTGCAAGGAAGCTTCTAGAAAACGAAGTGTATTTTCAAAAGGAGTCATGTTGGCAGTTCAGTCAAGATACTCTAGGATGGAGCTAGCCTTTTCCCCTTGTTCCTTCATATTTTTCCAGTTTTACATCTTTCTCACCTTTTCGGCTATGAAAAAGATAAGTCTGCCACTGGAGTTCACGTCCCATCCACTTTGGACGTATATAGTGTTCATATAAGCTACTAAACCAGAGTTAGACAGCAGCAGATAACAGGAAGCTGAGCGTATTACAGCAAGCAAGCTTTGTTTCATCCTTTTGAAGGGTCCAGTTTTGTCTGCCAATGGACATAGTGGATTTGGAAATGTTGGCAATATTTTAGAAATCTAACTTTCAAGGGAACTCACCGGGACTATTAATAATGCTAACCATGCTAATTGTGTTAGTCGATAGGCTGTTAAGGAAAATTTAAATGGAAAACCTGCAATTTTGCTGTCTTCGTTTTCAAATGACGTTTAATCCCGTTTAACTGCAGAGCTGTGTAACACCTACTGCTCTCTCTTATGCACACAATGCAAGAAGTTGCCTCTGCTCCTTACATAGCTAACTGTTGATCTGTTACCGAAAGGCTTCTTAAGGCTTATTCCTCTTAGAGTAATTAGATACCTCTGTCCCATAACCTGCAGGATTTTATTGAATTTACATACATGTGCAGATGCAGAGAGAGACCACACATTTATAAAGAAAGTAGAAAAAAAAACATTATTTCCAGTTAAAAAAAAAAAGAATATCCTAAATATCAGTGCTTGCACATCTACAAAACCGTTGATTGGCCGCAGATCATCTGCCGCCTCTGCGCAGCACGTTTACTTCCTGGGACAGCAGTCGGCACTCACCCTCCTGCCTTTCTCGTTGTCCGGGAGGTAGCAGTGTCGAGGGAAGCCCCTTGCACTGAACTTCTTGCCGGGGTTGGGGTGCTCATTGGTCTGCCGAAGACGTGAAGAACAGAAAACACATTTTTAGACACTCTACTTAGACCAAAGACGGCTTAACAGTGCTGGAAATTCCCACCGCGCCCACATGACGAGCTTTATTGTCAGCATTACTTAAATGGCCCTTGGGGAGCGAGGATGTAGTGCGTACAGTACTTAATAATGTTTCAGAAAGGCTGTTTCAAGCCCCACCTCCCCCACGTGGAAATAAAATTACATCATATCGATAAGAAGAGAAACCTGCAATCGTTATAACTAAAATCTGATATTAACATCTTGAGATTAATCGTTTTATCGTCCTTGTTTCTTTTGAAGAAGGTCCCGCTGTTATTTCAGACATTTCCCTCAGACATCACAATAACAGATCGCCTTACGAATAATATTATTGTAACGTTTTACTCAAGCTCCAAAATCTACTGAGAGCTGTCAGGGTGTATGCGGAGTGTGGAGGGAGAGGGCACAAAGAAACTCAGCAGACCTCCAGTAATGTCCCTGCTAATGATGAATTGTGCTGCGGTGCTGACCGGAGTGGTCGTGACCTCAAGTATTCTGACCCTGGGGACGCGGAGGCTTCTCTGCCGGTGGAGGGAAGAGGTCAGTTTATTGTCTCCGTTAATGCTAATCTCAGCAGTCAGGATAAACTACGCAGCACTCTGGTTTTCAGCTCCGACTGGGACTGTGCACGCCAAAAAATAAACCACACCCACAGCCTGAGACTGCAGTTTCCTCCAAGTCCCAAGCACTTCACCTCTCTGCACAAGTGTCCTTCTGACGAAATGAAGCAGATAAGCGGTTGAAGAGATTCAGATGCGGGGAGACGCAGCGGATCGATGCGAGGAGGCAGCTGTGGTGGATCCGGTGAAATGAGACGCGTCTCACCTGGATCCCGGCGGGGATGTCGTACATGATGCGGATGGTTTTGCATTCCGAGTAGCCGGGCAGAGAGTGGGGGATGACGTGGTACTCCATCTTCCCAGGGGGTTGGGTGCCTGTTTTCTCCCCGTAGATTGTCTTACACGTTGGGCACTGCAGGCTGCCGTCCTGGTTGCAAAGAAAACAAGCTTAGGTCAATCACGTGATAATGACTGCTACTGGTGCGTCAGTTAAAGACTTCAATGACAGAAATAAAATACTCTCTCTGAGACAATCTGAAGGCAATTTGTGATCAGAACTTTAAAGTCCTGAAGTTAAAGATGCGGAAAACCCCCCCAGAAACTTTGTATTTAAAGTGAATCGACATGGTAAGTACATGTCTGGGTTGGGTCAGTTTTCTCCTTCATGTCCCCTCCCCCACCTGTTGCAGCATACGAAGCGACAGAAAGCTACTTGACTTAAAACAAAGAAAGACTTAACTGATTCAAATAATTTACAATTGCAAAAACAAAATATGTGACTGGATTTATAAAGATACAGTTTGTAAGCTACAAACTGCATGTCTGACTGCAGACTGGCTAAAAGAGCAGATAGCTGGGCTAATTACTCAGTTTATATCTGGCGATTATACCCGCTGTGCTAAAAAGTAATAAACCTCTTTACAGATTTCATGTGTCTTTTGCTTTATATCACACTTCAAGTTTTCAGAATACCAAACTTGTACCAAATGAAACACGCAGTGATCATGTTTAAAGATTTTATTAATTCTAGATGTCTGCGAGTTATTCAGTCTAGGTTTGCTTGTGGATAAAAAAAAAGAAGTTAATCTTAGTTAGTTAGTACATTATTATGAAAAAAAAAACAAACAAGTTGGGTAGCTTTAACCCCAAAAAAATCAATTTAGAAAAAAAGTACTTTATTATTTCCTGGATCATATTTGTTGCTGTAAAGCAGGTCATTAGAAACAGTCTGTCATTTACCTACTTTCAGGGTTTTGTTGTATGATGCATCTTGTAATAAAATTAGCACATTAAAATTAAGCTGGATGAAATGATGCATGATTTTTTTTTTGCATAACTCCAGCAAATAAAAATAAAAGAAAACCGAATTACAGTTGCATTTCAGAGTAAAGTCTAAACTCATGTGAGAAGTAATGTGAAGTTATATTACTAAGAAGGTTAAGTAGCAGATTTAAAAATGTTTTTTCCAGAAAAAAAATGAAACCTGCTTAGGCAGAACAATGGCGGCCTTTTAATGCACGACATTCGATTTTCTTTGTAAAACTTAAAACTGAACACTCACCAGTGAACCCGTGTAGGTGGTGAGAGAGAGGAGGGGGTTTGGCGCTTTGAGTGATTAAGTACTTTGAATACTCGTTGAAAGGCATTGCTATAATTTGTAAATGCCACATTTAATGTTCTGATTAGCACAAAAGCTGAAAACTGAAAGACAAAACCTTTGGAACTGTCCCCACGCTGCTCGTTAGCTCCACGCGCATTTTAAGATGCAATCAGGAGAACCAATTATGGCCGACTAAATGTGCTTTCTGCATTTCAAGGAGTCAAAATGAAACCAATAGATTTTACTGTGATTTCTGATTTGAAACGCTATGCTGACACGACTGGTCCGCCGAGAGCGCATAAGATCCCCCATCTGCGCGCGCCGCAGTTCCTAGGCCCGATAATTTACCAACGTCATGAGAACTAGTCGAGCTCTAAGATATCGAAAGGTTTATTTGAGCCTGGAGCGACATCATAACAACGTCTGGCTCGCAAGCTTTTACCCACCTTATTGCCATTGTTGTACATGGCCACCAGGCACAGCAGATGGTACATGTGACCACATTTGCCAAGTTTGCCCACCGATTCTGGCTTGATGCCTTTGTGCTGCAGGATGCCTTCGTAGCCCGATGACATCGCCAGCCTCTCCATGCAGATGGTACAGTCCTGGAAGAGCCAACCAGAAATACTTCTGCTGCTATGGTTGTGTGTGTGTGTATGTGCGTGCGCGGGTGTGTGTGTGTGAAAGAGAGAGAGAGAGAGTCTTTCACACCCAGTTAGGATGCTGAATAGTGACAGATTGCATCTGTTGGGAGAAAGGAAACTTTTTGCTGTTTTTTTTTTCTGTCCTTACCTCGTCTGGCACCACTTTAATCTTCTCTGTGTATCTTCGGACCACATCCTCCGGGTTTTTACCTGGTTATGAAATCAAACAAAAAGAAATGATCCCCCAACAAATTGTAGCAAACTCTGAAATATGATAAAGAGACATTTTTTTTTTGCCTTAAAACAAATTAATCTTTTATTGCAGGAGCACAAACTCACCCTGAACTTTTCGGAACATTCATTCAGCAGGGGGGAAAAAATAAAAAACGGGCACAATTATTGGCACTCCTGTTGTGCCACAGGCCTTAGGAGTCCTAAGCTAAGAAATGGATTTTCCTATTTGGCTAAAAGAAATTCCTGCATTGAATGTTGCAAATGATTGGATGTATTACCACATGTACTTTCTACCCACAAAATTAATTAAAAGGTTTTGCCTTTTGTCCTCAAAACCTAACACATTTGTTTTTTGTAAAACACTTGCTTTCACCAATTTGAGTTTTATGAGTTTGTAACATAAGTGTATTAAAATATAGATTATGGTTGCACAAAGAAAAACAAGTAACTGTGATAATACAACTTAAAAATGGGAATGTCATTTTGACCCAGCTCAAATTTCTCTGACCCTTCTATCTTTTCTACAGCGCTCCTCCCAACAGGTTTTCTATGACTTAGGTCTCAGGTTCTCATTGGGATAAGGTTGATTTCATGTTAGGTGAAGCATTTCTGTAAATTAGGCAACATAAAAAAAAATCATTATCCTACTGAAAGACTCAATGCCGACCCATTTTCATTATGGATAGTTTCATTATTCATTATGCCATGCACTCTAGCTACATAGGCTCACCGTGGCCTTTGGAAAAGAAACACACCCACACCATCGCAGATTCGTCATCGTACGCAACGCTGGAGGGCTTTTTCACATATTTACGCTTCGTTTCAAGCCAACCCTTCCCCGGTGATGTGAAAAAAAACTTGATATTCTCACAAACCAAAAGCATAGAGTTCTAGTTAAGCTGCTGGCAGAGTTCAGAAAAATCCATGTTTATGTTTTTAAAATTATGACGAAAAAGATTTTCCTCCTGACATCATTATTCTCCGGCTTGTGGCTGAGATGTGAACTGCGTTTTTAACTTACCTTACTATATCCTGCTCATAATCTATGGTGACAAAATAAATATGGGTTCTTCTCTGGCATAGAGGCCAGTGGCTAAATGAAATGGTCTTCTGTATCATGACATATTTAAACCCCCAGGGAAACAGCACATCATTTATTATTAATTAAACATTCCTAGAAACTGGAACCTTAAAATAAGCCTTAAAATGATCTGGTTTAATCTATATACCAATAATTACTTCTTGTTGTGGGATTTTATCTCTACTTTACAAATTAAAGGTACGATTTTTCTACATTTTTCAGATTGAGATTCTCCTACTACGACGGAACATGAATTTATTTTAAAATATTGTTGCACCTTAAAAAAAAATTGTGTTTGTAAATGTGGCACTGGGATTTTTACTGATGTTTTTATAATAAGAAAACATGCTTTGCCCGTATATGGTACAGACATGTGATGTTAAAGAGGAGGTCACCTTCAAACTGGCACATAACAAACAGCCTTTCCCTACACTCCCTGATAATCCCTGTGTGCAACCAGGCTACTATGGCTGAGAGCACACACACCCACGCCCGCACGCACACACACAGCTTACACCCCTAATACGCTTATAGGCAACCTCTTTCCCCCATGAGGCTTTGTTTGTTCATTTGAGGCACAGCCAGCGAGCAAAAGCAGGGGCAGCGGTGGAAAGAGACAGAAAAGCTTCGGCACAGAACAAGCAGAGAGGGAGGAGAGAGAACAGGAAAGAGGAGAGAGATATAGGTGCATGAATAAAGGATATCGCACAACTGGGAGGGCTTAAATAGTAAGATCAGAAACCTCCCAGACATTTTTTATGTGCAATAAGCAGAGTGAGAATAAAAAATAAAAAAAAAAAGGAAAAAAACCCGCTAATCTCCAGGCTGCTCAGTGCCACCCAGTTTACGTGAGTTTTTATTCTACGATTGCCAACAAGGACAATATCCCCACTAATATTGCTCACAAAGTCTATAATTTCTAATATTATTGTCATTGTAAACTTGTATTAAATGAGACAAAACACCAAAGTAATTAGTAGGGGCTGGGAAGACCAATGTTACTTGTTTCCTCAACATTGCGCCACTTTGATGCAGCAAACGTTTTTCAGACGTTTTCTTTGTAAAACACCACAAAAGGCCTACTGACCAAGACTTGACGGGTGAATAAATAAACCCTCTGCCTATCAAAGGTTAGCTTCAAGCTTTGATACGAACTGAGGAGAGTTGCTTGGTATGAGCAAATGTATGCAGCTAAAGTAAAAAACAAAAAGAAAAAAACACGCACAAAAACACACATCTTCAGCTAAGAAAACTTGTCAACCCTTTGATTTTTTTTTACTCAATAATGAAATTAAAATGGAAATGACCATTTTCTTTACTGCAGGTATTTTTTGACTCAATTATTCACAACATGAGAGGCGCCAATGTAATTAAAGCCATTAACGATGGCTAAGTTCTGCTGATAGCCTGAGGAAACACTGACAATAAATCAGCCTGCACTGGAGCAGGTTATTCCCTTAAGGGAGACGGCTCTTATTAATACAACAGTGCATTTCCTGCTACGTTATGCCAAGTTTTCTGACTGTGAAATTGTCCTACATCATCCAGTTCCTATATATCCGATTATTAACCTGGCACCTAAATCCTGTTACAGTTTCTTTTTCAGCATTGACACTTGTCTGACCTGAAATCCGTCTGCAGCTGCCAGTACAGGATGTAGTTTGTAGCTTCAGCCACAAACACGCGGCTTGAAACTTGGCACGATGTGTTCTTGTGTTATAGTTATAGTGAACTCGCAAATCTGGCAACACTCCAGCTGCCTTGTAAGGTTTTCTAGTGGATCCCCAGACTGAAGAAGGAAACGGGTTATTTACAGTTTTTCCTCGGTCGCTTTGGTGCATTTCTCGAATCATTGTCGAGATCCGCAAAGCAGCAGGTGCATTTATTGAAGTGATTCGTACAAAATAGCAAAGCAACATTCCAGTTTCTTCCTCAAAATCCTTAGTTCATTTCTCAAAATTAAATATTGGTATGGATAAACTAGACAGTGCTTCAGGGTGTTAAGTACTGGTTTCATTGAGTTTGGATAAGACAGTCAAATTGATTAGTCATGTCGTCAATATAGTGGAGAGGGACATTTTGATGTAAACTACGACTAAACGTTTGATGACACGAATTGTAAATTGGACAAGATTCGCATTTATTTATAAATTTATTTGACTGTAATTTGTCATTGACATAATCTCCTTCGTGTTTCGTTACGTGGAGGTCGACCACTAAGCTTTATCGTTGCGTTTGTGTAAAGACTTTACTGTGTGTGCTGTACTCGCACAGTAAAGTGTGTGAGTACAGCAAAGGGGATCTTAAGAGGCCAGCCGAGAGGACAAATGCACAGTCACCTCAATCAATTATGTGTCCTGTGGTCCAGGCCGCTCCACTGGGAGGCCTGCATTCATCAACCAGCAATTAACTGGAGGCCAGATTGCTCCACCCAGACAACATACAGTGGATACAAAAGACAACACATCTGTTAAAATATATAAAACATATAAAATTCACAGGCTGCACAGTGGCGCAGTGGTAGCACTGTTGCCTTGCAGCAAGAAGGTCCTGGGTTTGATTCCTGGCCTGGGGTCTTTCTGCACAGAGTTTGCATGTTCTTCCTGTGCATGCTGGGTTCTCTCCGGGTACTCCAGCTTCCTCCCAAAGTCCAAAAACATGACTGTCAGGTTAATTGGTTTCTCTAAATCCTCCCTAGGTGTGAGTGTGTGTGTGAATGGTTGTCTGTCCTCTCTGTCTCTGTGTTGCCCTGCGACAGACTGGCGACCTGTCCAGGGTGTACCCCGCCTCTCGCCCGGAACGTTAGCTGGAGATAGGCACCAGCAACCCTCCTGACCCCACGAAGGGACAAGGGTGTTAGAAAATGGATGGATGGCTATACAATTCACAAACTTTCTCTTCCTTAATTGAGTTGAGTATCCTGTATGAAAAATAAAACGTCTCCTTGGTCGGGATCTGGAAAGTGTATAGATGTGCTTGACAACCGTAAAATGAATACCTTGTTGGACTACCTTTTTAATTTCATTTTATGATTATTGCATTGATTTTGACGTGTGCTTGGACTCTCGGTGAAGTTGAAAGACAAGATCTCCCTGTTTCCCCATCTCTCTCTAGCCAACACCGGTGCAAGGGTTTTGGATCAGAGATGTCTAGTATTTAGAACCGTTCACGATTTTACACAACACAACATAAAGTCTACACTGACATCCGAATAAAAGCAAGGAGAGAAAAATGATGCTGCCACCACCATGTTTCCCTGTGGGTCTCTTACTGTGGTTGTACCGGTGACGTTTGGTTACATCAGACAAAAACGAATCGACTGTGGTGCCACTGTTTTGCCTCAGTGAAAACCTGCCATTTTAAGATAAGTGGCACGTAAAATGGTTGACATGCACTGAATACACTTTCAAACCCCAAACGTAAATTTAGCTTGCTTTCACCAAATTACAATTACAGCTTAGTGGAACATTCTGCAAGGTAAACCATCATTTTATGTCATCAGCTGTCCAGAAACGTTTTGCTAACATTAGCAGAAAACACTGATGATTATAAAGTATTGCAATCCAAGCAGAGCCTGCATGAAAACCTTCAACAGTTTATTTAAGAGGATGGGATGAAATGTAAACAACAGACGGACAGACAGCTGATACAGACACACTGCGAAACTTGGCAGGACACTCAGCTGAGTGTCAGTAGACCAACGATTCTTTCACCGCAGAGTGTGGGATTTCCGTGCAAAGAGTTCAACCTCAATTTGTTTGCTCTGATCAGACCGGTTTTCTCAGACTCACCTCTCTTCAGGTGCTTCTTCTTGGTTTTGCGCCGCATGCCATTGATCCCTGGCACAGGCTTCATGTCGCTCTTGTTGATGGGTGGCGGGTGCAGTATAGGCTTTGGAGCTCGAGTCAGACAAACAGGTAGACCTGCAGCGCACATCAGGATACCTGTCATGCCTGATACATATGTACACACGCACACGTAAACACAGAGAAGAGTGGAAAAAGAACAGCGACAGTCATTTCCTTTGGGATAAATATCTATAGATTAAAACATTTTGAGGGGGGAAACAAATCAGACATTTGCACATAAAGAACCTCTTCTAGTTTTTCTTTTTTTTTTTTTGAGAAATATGCTGCAAGCGTGGTGATTTCTTACCTGCTAGCGCTGGGTGCACAGGTCCAGACCCGGTCAGATTTTTCACTGGTAAAGCAGGAACCCTGTAAGGAGAAAAAGCCAAAAACAGAAAACAGAAGTGAGTAATGTTGCTGACAGTAAATGGCCCAAATGGTGCACCATTGCTTGAGATCTGAGAAGAAGAAGAGAAAAAAAAAGAAACCAGAAAGCAGCCTACTGTTCTCTGCATCCCACCATAAATACTGAAGCTAAAATGTCATGCACTTCAACAGACACTGCTGCAATGGGTTGAGACGGCTTGACTCATGTACAAAGCGCCACAGCAGAGCCTGATTCAGGATGACATTTGGAGAGCTTGGACTTTGTGGCGAACACAGACGACAGTTCACTTGCCCACATTTCAAACTCTCTGGAGCAGAGCGGACAAAAGCCAGCGGTGTATTAATAGCGCAGAATCCAGTGACTCTTTCCGAGGGGCCGAAACCTCAATTCAAACGGCGTCGCCCTGCTGAGAAGAGCTCAGGAACTACAATCGCCTCTTCTGACACAAAACATGATGCTGCGTAGCTGACGCCAAAGCTCAACAGAATAATTGTTTCTTGCGAGTTTTAGTGTTTTAGAGAGGCTAGAATGAGAGGCTTGTATTAAAAGACATTGAACTTTGGAATAAAAAAAAGAAATAAATCATACCCAGAACAAGAAGTTCACTTTTAAAAAGAGGTCCCTTTATAAACGGACAAGAATCAGAGGATTTTTTTTTTTTTTCATTTTTAGCTTCATCTCTGACTGTTCGGTCGGTAACTAGACAATCCAATCTTTTTACGACCAGTGAATACACCTCGCCTGCCTGAGCACTGGCAAGTTCTGATGTAAAACAACACTCATCAGTGATGAAGCTATTACTGAAGAAATAACACTCAAAGCAATTGCTCTTGTTGTTAAAAGATTATGCAGGAGAAGAACAGCACTTTACTTTTCACCAACTACTTTTGTAAACATTTTCTAAAGTTAGTCATAGTCGACCCCATTGTTACCTGTGGTGGAAAATGTGACCACAAAGTCCTAAATGTGTTTAGATAGCTGAGCTAGAGAATGCATGCTAATCACACATACTGACACACATATCACACATAGTGACAGCTTAGCTACTTTGAATTGACATAACTAAGCTATTTCCCTCAAAACACAGTTTCTCTGGCTGTACGGTCTGGCAAAGTGCATAACACCTTCTGACATTTCTTTGGGCCAAAAAATCTGATCTTCTCAATATAAATTTATTCGCCAAACAAATTCACTGCCAGAAATGCGGCTTGACTTCCCCCCCCCCCCCCCCCTCAGTTTGTAATTTCTTTAAGAAGGTGAGAAAACCACAAGATTTTATTTTAGAAAATCCTGAAAAGTTCTCTGTAAATATTCAGTTACTTCCAGAAAGGTCTCCGTTCACACCAAAGCACAGCACAAAAAACTGGTTCAAAACTCCTAAAACACTTTGTGCTGACAGAACTTTTTTTTTTTTTACAACAAAATCCGAAATGTGAGGAGTGCATTCTTCCTGTTGCTTAGTTGGAGGACAAGCAAACACAGGACTTATGGTACCACTATATATGACATGATCAAACTTACTGTTTTTGTGCTGAACTAAATTTGCAGTGGCCATCCTGACATTCGTACTTGCAGCATGCGCAGAGGTCAACAGTAAATTTACATGATCTGCATTAAAGATAGATGGGTTTAATGTCTGTGTGCCCCAGCATGGTAATAAATTTAAAAAAACACAGGTCAAGACAAATTTTGACCAACGGTTTCACAAAGCAGTCCAAGTCGTTCCTTGATTGAGGACAGTAATTATCTGTCTTACTATAGTCTGCACATAAATGAAGACCAGAGGCTTTAGAGGCTTCAGCTTCCATACAAATGTCTACAAAACTTTAGTTAGAAAAGGAGTAAGGAGCAGATGAGGCAAAGCAGGGTGCACATCAACGTAGACCCCACTGGGTCCGCACTGACCTGACCCCTTGTTCTTGCAACCTTGAAAAACAGACACGATGCTCATTTATTTGTACTCAGTTAATCTTATATTCCCAAGTTTATTAACCACAAACTGACCTAAAGGTGCACAAAGGCTTTGAATCTTGTTACCGTGTGACCGTTGTGGACCGTCGGAGGTCGTTGGCCCTCCAGTACTCCAGAAGAGCACAGATCCACATCGACAGTGCGCTTTGATACAAGTGAAAGCCCTTTGTTCCTGTGCCAGGGGATGCCCTTCAGTGTATTAAATGCAACAGAAGCAGCACACGAGGTCGTGTGTCCCATCCCTTCTGTAAGCATGTGCGGTTTCTCACCTCCGTTTTGGCGGGAATTTAGCAGGAACGCATTTGTTCTGATTTGCTGATTTTTAAAAATTTTTTTATTATTATTGTTCTAACCACAAATTTCAACCAACACAAATCAGCGCATATTTTTGAAGTGGAACGAAAATGCTCTGTGATTTTCACAATAAAACTTTTCTATAAAGCATGCAGTGCAGCCACCTCTTCATCCGACACCCCTACATAAAATCCAGTGCAAAAAATTCCCCTCAGAAATCACCTACTTGGGATGTAGAGTCGATAATGTCAGGATACATTCAGCTATTGTCTGCACACTTTCAAGACTTTCATTTTATGTATCGTTGTCTTTAATGACAATTCTACACGGTGCCACTGCCTTGCACTGCTGTGTGTTGGTCCGTCGCATGAAAACTCAAGAAAATACATTGGTGTTGTGGTCATAGAATAAGGGAGTGTGAAGATTTTGAACGGAACTGTGAGAGCGAGCAGGCAGCAGCTGAAAGAACGAGAGGTTTTCCAACAACAGAGAGTGATTTCACACCTTAAACCGCAACAGAGGAATTAATGCTGTCTCTCAGCTCAGAGAGGGCGCTCAGAAAAACAAAAGAAAAAATAAAATAAAAGCTAAAACCAAACACAGGGTCAATACTTCAAGAC
This sequence comes from Xiphophorus couchianus, assembly GCF_001444195.1. NCBI lineage: Eukaryota > Metazoa > Chordata > Actinopteri > Cyprinodontiformes > Poeciliidae > Xiphophorus > Xiphophorus couchianus. The sequence continues at coordinate 23,820,274 of NC_040239.1, forward strand.
ACGCGGCTGCCCCTTCACTCAATAAATGCATCAGCTTGATTGAGAGCTTAGCCAGTGTTTGTTTCACTGCTGTAGATAAAGGAACGCTAGCTTAGCAATAAATTTCAACATTTTGAATGTCGATGATGTGAGGCATCAAATGAACAAAAAAAAAAAAAGACAAAAAAATAATAATAATAATTGTGCTGCCCGGTGGGAAATTTTCCTTTTCACTTAAACACACACTTAAATGGAAACCAAATGAGAGCAGATGAGGGACAACATGCCTCTGATTGTGTGTGCATGTATAATTCATGGTGTCCACAGAGAGCCGTGATCAAACAGGTCATTTACATCAGGGGAAGGAATGGGACAGAGTAGTGAAGGAGCCTTTAGCATAATGTAATGTACTGTCTGTACGTACATTTTGTTCCAGGACACGACATTTATCCCTCTATCACGGAAACACGGCTCGACGTTTAATGGAGATGCCGTTTTGTCTTGTGGAACTCCCATTACAATAAATGTATCGATGCAAACCTTTGGTTTGTTTTGTCTGCTACAGGCGGGAAGAAATGAGCCCTTATCCGGATTTTTTATTTTCCACCTCGACAAACACTCATTCTGAACTCGTAAACAAACTCCCGTCCATCATCAGATGTTTTACAAGTGGTTATTCTACAAAGCTGCATCTTAAAATCGGATAAATCGCTGCCATCTTCTTCCTCCTCGCCGGTTTACTTTAAATATAGAAGTATCCCTCATCTCGAGGCAGCGACCCTGTCCATCATGGCTGCACCTCAAGCCAGCTCCCTTCAAACAGTGATGACAGTGCCTGCAGCTGCACGACTTCCAGGGTTTAGCCGTGGAGTCGCTCCCCGTTCGTTCCTTTAAAACAATTGATAAAATGTGGGGCAAAAATCAAGCAGCTCTTTTTTTTTTTTTAACCCATATTTTGCATGTGCAATCTGCAGCAGACTTACAAAGCAGGTAGCTCTCCCTAACTACAGGCAGACACAAATATGTCCCATGAAATATAAGAGATCAGAACCAGAATCAGCTTTTGTGCAAGTAATCATAATCTTTTTTCTTTTCCATATAGAGAGCTTTTTACAGAACAGGAGGTCAAAAAGATGCCAACTCTGACTCGTTAGCTAACCAGGCAACAGATGTTCTCGCCACAGCCACAAACAGAGCAGGTGCAGAGGCGATCAAAGAGAAAAAGAAAAGTATTTCCTCACAGAAAGCTCCCACATCTGTGAGAACATCTGATTATTATTTATTTTTATTTTTTTTCATCACAAAAGAGTCCGCTCTGAAAGAAACAACACATCAGAATTATGCAGGACTCTCTAAAGGTATGGACTGTTGTGTGGGGAAGTTTTTGGAATATATTATTATACTGTTTTCACCCAAAATAAGGGCAGGTTGTATTTACAGAGTGGATATATTTTAGTTCTCTGTAGTCCAACGGGATTTTCAACAGAGTTAAGAGAATCTATTCAACTAGAGAAATAATTTAGCAAATTATCAGGCTGAACTTTATCATCTGTGATACCTTTTAATTCTCCTGTGTCAAAATCCTGACCTACTTTAAGGAAGTTTGTAATATTTCAGGTAATCTGTATGCTGTAAATCTCGTTGTTCTTTGAGAATTTGTCCTTAAAAGTTGAATGCCTCAGTTAAATCTGGGCAGACCTCCTCAGTGCAGCGTGAGGTTCGTTCTGCCGGGGAAATCCAAAACTTCTCTCACAAAGTGTTCAGAAATTTGCAACATCCTGTGCTCATATTTTATTTAGGTTCCCTTCTTCTTAAATACATAAACCCACATTTATTTCCAACACTTGGCATAAAAACGGAGGGAAAGCTAAACATAAAGCGTTGATCTGAACAGATTCAGATTTTTTTTTTGCTTTTGAAATCTCAAAACTAAATCAAGGCTCGTTTTTGGAGCCACTCGTGGTCTTCAGAGTTACAATTTAAACTGATTCTAATCAGTTAAAGATAAAAAATATTTAAAAAATTCCCACACCTCGTGATCAAATGTCGGTCTGCGCTCAGACGTAACATATCGCAGCACAACATCAGCGTGAACAGGCGCCGAGTTTCAGCGTTTCCTCTGTGATTCTGCTGTTGTGGCACTTCAGTTTCGCCGAGGACGTTGAGCAAACCGCACAAAACCTTTGTCACCACCGCTGTTGTTCTCACAGCGTAAGTTGTTCTTACGCCGTGAGAACAACTTTTGCTTTTCCTCTCGACTCGCGTTCACCTCGCAGTTTTTCTGTCTCTGCTTTCCTGTTTTCACAAAAAGAAAAATCTTACGCAGGACCGTGTTTTTAAGGTGTCTTGCTCTGGGGCTTTTAAGTCAGAAGAAACACGTTTAAACTGTTAAAGATTCCGCAGCTGATGCTGTAATGCCACATTAATCAGGGCCTCTGGCAGGTCGGGGCATATGGGTTGGCTTCTTCTCCTCCTCTCGGTGCCATTCTTTCACTCCTCAGGGAATATTCAGCTTTCTTTTAGGGCCTAATCGAATGTCATTCTTCATTAGACCCACGGCATTAAGTCGAGTTTAAAAAGAAACGCTGATAAAGAACTATAATCCACTTCATCTGCTCATCATGCATTACAAAAAATGTGGATAAAAACGTATAAGCACTTATTAAATTACTGCATTGACGCAGGCAGCAGCAGGTGGACACAAAGCCGCTTCTCCCTGCAGCGGCAGAGTTGGAGCAGAGAGGAGAGGAGCAACACTGACACCAGCAAATTTCAAACTTGCATCAGTTTGGCCCACATAATCTCTCATGGTTTATTTATTTGCTATAATATTAATTTTCGTCCTGGTGGGGAGGGTCTGAACAAAGCGACTGAGCAGCTCGATGGAGAATAATGGCCTGTTTGCTCCTCGTCCGATCGGCTCCCACATTAGCATTCCTACCTGAGGGGCCTCATGAAAACAGCAAACATGTGGTTACATTTTTTTTTTCATCCCTTTCAGCAGAAAACTCAGCTGTTGGTTTTTCTTTCTCCTTTTTTTGGTTTTACATTTTGTTTTTTACTCATCAGGAGGTAATTTAGCAACACAGACACTAACTCTGCTAAACAAAAGAGGAAGTGGTTTCCTCTGAGTGAAAAAAAACAACAACCAACCAAACACTCAAGACCGTGTGAACTAGCTTGTCTGTTAAACCACAACGTGTTACACACAAACAAATCATTGCTATGTTAAGTCCACTTTTGAATAACTATTTGCTCAGTGAGAGTTTTCTTCTGTTTTTGCCTTTTTCTGTAACACCTTCGTTTTTCACATCATGAGAAACAGATTAAAGACCAAACAGACCAGGATAAATAATTAATAAGTGTATTTTGTGGGCTGACAGGGCAAAAGTTTAACTTTTTTGGAAATGTCGTGTCTCGTTACGTCTGCTGTAAAACTAACACCGCCTCACAGAAAGACAACGGAGTCAAACGTGGCGGTGGTGGCGTGGTGATCTGTGCCCACCCTGTTGCTTCAAGTCCCGGATAACATTACGTAAATAATGGTACCATGAATTCTGGTCAGTGTCCTGAAGGAGAACGTCCGCCCATCACTTTATGACCTTCGGCACGGGAGCATCGAGTTATGGAGCAGGACAATGATCCAAAGCACAACGGCAAGTTCACCTCTGACCTCTGCCCAGGCAAATTCCAGTCTTAAATGTAATTAAGGGATGACTCCAAACAGGTTTTCCAAGCAAAAAAAGAGTGAACCAAGATTTCTCTATCCCTCTGAGCAAATTGGCATCAGGCAGTAAAAGCTTCATCAGTGCATCTAAGCTGTCTTAGGTATCCAGTTTTCTTTATGAGCCTGTGTCAGCTCTCCCCTCCCGCCCCCATTTGCTGATATCACAAATTTGAAAAGATATTCACTGAAAATGAAAGTTTGTGCAACGTCTTTGCATATTCATGCATCTGCTGATGGCTGCACTGTCATTCCTTGGGACTCAGATTTAGATCGGATAAATGTGAAAGAAATCAAAACCGAAAGAAGGAGCTCCGGCTCCAGTGCTGACAGATGCGTCCGCCGCCATAGCATGCAGGTGGTGGGACGTGGGCAGTCCAGTTTTCACATACGCCGATGTGTTGACACACACCAGCAGATGGTGCCACCTCTAATGTTTTTGTGCGTGCGAGGCTCGACGCTCAGAACACCCAACCTCCACCCTTTTTACAGCTTACGGCCAGTTGTTTTATGACACGCTGGGTAGAGATCCATATATCAACAGCAGCTGTCGCCATCAAACAATGAACATGTCATGCCAACATTTATGACACCGGGCGATCTTACAACAAGACTACATAAACAACACGCGAGATTCTTGTAGCTTTTTGAATCGATCTGGAGAATTGACCTGCGATCAGAAGCAGCACGGTGGCTGTTTTCTGCACGCAAATTCAGCTGATCAAAACAAACCGCCGTGTGCCAAATACCTTTCCTGCACCCAACAACAGTTAAATTAGGGCGTGGGTGTGTGAAAAAAAGAAAAAAAGTCTGATGTTTTACACTCTGCGTGGGTTCCTCTGTTATCTGTGTGCAGCACACACTTGTGGGAACGTGTGCTGGGAGTTTGTGTTTCAGGCTGTGCCTGCGTGAGATTGCAAGCTCTCATGTCCTGCTGTGCGCATGTTAACCACACTCATCCTGTACGTCGAGCCACTCGCCTGGGAACCGATCTGCTCCGCCTTGCGCTCAACACCACCGCCATCCCCCACACCCCCTCTTACCGCCCCCCCGAAATCTGTTTTCCTCTCTCTACTGCTGGGTCTCAGTGTTTCTGTGCCTCGAGGTGAGAAAGTCCCGTTTTTACCTACAACTCTGCATGGCTGAGCTTTGATTGAGTCCTGAATTTCCAGAAGAGATGTCCCTGAACGGGATGACCCCCCGGGGGGCGTTTTAGTGACCCGAGTCGGGCTGCAGAAAGCAAAAGCGTTTCAGTCCACAGTAGTGACAGGATGTTATTCTAGCAAGCACTTTAGTGCGTTTCTCCCCAGAAGCACAAAGAATGAAAAAAAAAAAAAATAAATAAATCAAACTAGAGCAGTGAGAGGGTTTCATATCACGGACACAAGCGAGTGTTTCCGTGATATGACCATGTCCGTGTCGCCACCACACTGTGAGCATCATTTCGCAACCAATAAGAATTATAAGACAAAAACCCCAAAATGCAGTTTTTCAGAACCAGTAAAAAAAAAAAAAGCAGAAATGTTATGATGAGACCTACACAACACTGCTAAGTTGACACATCTCCAAAAGGTTCCTGACCTTTTCTACGAAAAAGGGGAAACTGATAAATTACTGTATTCAAGTTTATGTTGCTTTTTCCTTCCACTCGATTTTCCAGGGACACCTGAAGGCTTGAGAGCAGTGGAACGTAAAGCCCATTTGTGATGTTGAGTAAAATTCATAGGGCATGGACTGAGACTGGAGCCTGGACCAACTTTAAATATCTTGGTGTAATTTTACATCTTGCATAATTGTTCAGGCAATAAACTACTTACAATGCCTGTTGTCCCCAATCTAAGGAAAAACCTTCACACAGAATATCCATGACAATTCTCTATCTCCTATTTTCCCCTTATGTCTTATTAATAGTACTATTTAAGGTTATTTTTTAGATGTAATATTAACAATACTATTACCATTTGTTAAGGTGTCTCACATCCACCACATAATAAAAATTTTACACAAAACAGGTAAACCTGAGAAACTTTACTTTGTAAAGATAAAGCAAATGAAAAAAAACACACTCTGTGACGTCGAGATCAGCTCTCCCACATTTTAAATCCATTGTCTTCTACAGATAGTTCTTCTTTATTGCTGTTTTTTTATATCTCAATGATCACCAGATTTTGTATATTATGATCAAAGTACTAAAATAAATAAGCAGAAATGATTTTAAGAAACACAGTTCAAACTTGAGTGTCTGTTCTAAAAACCCAGGTTCCAAGCACGGTGTTGGTTTTCAGGGCCAGGCTGCTGCTCGCAACATGGCCGACGCTAGCGTATCTTTTCTATCGTGCAACAAATTCCAATAAGTTTCTACTTTGTTCCTATGCTTAGGTTTATTGTAACGGGTGGGGGGAGAAAAAAAAAAAAACAGGATCAGGGACAAGGACTGCTTTGAACGTGAACAAACTTCCTTTTCTTAGTTCCTTTTCTCTGAACTGCACTGAGGTCAGCACCATGCTGGCGCTCTGATTTTCCCTTGATCCATTATTCATTCTTCCCCGCTGGAGCTCTGCCTTCATGGCAAACAGGCGTCCAAAGCTACACCAGTGCCCTCTTCGCACTTTGCCCATCAGTCACTCCACGTACACAAGAGTCAGAAACGACGCGCAGTCAAACAAAGACGCTGTTAAAAACACATCCCACCCCCACCGACTCGCCCCGTCAGACTCCTTAGCTTCCAAGTGACTCAACAACCCCAGCGCACCCTGATAGCAACAAATTAGTTCAAAGCAGAATGATCCAGAAGAGCTGCAGTATTTCACGCCTACTGGGGCCAACATAAGCTCATTATGGAGCAGACACACACACACCCACACACATACACACAGGGAAGGAAAGGGAGGACTCTGGCACACAAGACTAAGCTGAAGATTTTTTTTATGATTCCTCTGCAGATCCATTGATCAGCATGTTAAAAGAGAGCAGTCATAAATCAGCGGAGTAAGAATCGGGGAGAGAGTGAAAAAAAAGAAAACAAGTACAGATAATCGGACACGTTCAGCGTAAAGCTTTGTGAGGCAAACATGCCGTTTGTTTTTGTTTTTTTAAATATTCAATCAATGTCTAAGTTGAATCTGAGATTTATGCTGAAGCATGAACACATGGAGGCTGCGGCGGACTTCAGAGAATCTCAAGGACCAAAGAAGAAACAGACACCATTACCCGGGTGGGATGGCTCCTCTGGTGGTCCCCATGGAAATCCGCTGGGTGCCTGGCCGGTTCAGATTGTTCTGTCCGTTGATGGTGAGCGCGTGGTGACCATGGGAGGATGAAAGCGATGGCATCACCGGGGAGCAGGGAAAGTTGGCAGAAGGCAGCGGCGACTGCACCTGTTCGGCTTTCGACTGCCCACCTCCCACACTTATGTTATTGTGGTTGGCACCGGAGGAGCCGGACGTCGGGGACCACAGGGAGGTTCCAGCGAAGGTGTTGCTCTGCCGCACGCCGCCGAGGCCTCCCGCGGTGCCCGAGTTGCCAGCCGTCCCTCCGTAGAGCTTACGCCGCTGCGAGGCCAGGATGGCATTGGAGGCAGCTCTTGTACTGTTCACCAGGATGCACTGCTGGCACGAGCAGGGCTGGCCAGAGCTGGCGCCCACGGGCCACGACTGGGACTTGGGAATGGAGCCCATGATGAGCGGGTATGCCAGGTCCATGCGTCTCCGAAGGCGGCGCTTGCGCTGACTCTGCCGGTTGGTCTGGGACATGCTGTTGAAGTCGATGAGGTAGCAGAAGCCCAGAGAGGTCAAGTCCAGCCACGGGTGCTGCTTCTCGTAGGCATTCTGGATGGTCACGCAGATCTCCATGTCATACGGCGTCCACGAGCCGTTGTCGTTTTCCCACTCCCACACCACGCCTTTCCCTGGGGCCGACGACGGCTCGTAGAAGTTCCTCTGCACGGGCCTCATGGTGCCTGAGAGGAAGCGGAGAAAAGTACAATGTGAAAATGACTTCTTGACTTGAATGGTAAACACTTTGGTAAATGAGAGGATTTGCAACTTTAGTTTTAACGCGAGGCTTGTCTCAAACTCATTCCTTGTATTGCATTAAGACTAAAGCATCGTCAGGCCCCCAACTGGTGGGAAAAATATTTGCTGACTTTTTTTTTTCTTTCCTGCCCACTGCTATCCAGCTGCATGAAAGACTGCCACTAAGTCTTTATTTCATGCATTTTTAAAAGAAAATTCAGTAATGAGTCATGAATCAACATTATACTGAAAATATTTTTGGTCACGAAAACTAAAAGAGCACCACCAATCAATATCACTAAGGTATATTGAATTTTAAAGATGTATGACTATCACTATATATATAAATATATATGTGACAAATTGCAAATAGTCATTAAGTGTACAGATTACTTTTTTATACCTGAAATAATAAATATGTTTACATATTTTACCAGCGAGAAGATCACATTTTTGCTCTCGTTTCAGATAAAAGTAATGTTGTTTTTGGGCTTTTTCGACATTTTGTGTCAATAGAAAATGAAGCCATGGTATTTTTATTCAGGATTATTACGCTGCAGGAAACCCACACTGACCTATGGCCAGTACAGACATTTCCTCCAGACCAAATGTTTTCAAGTTTCAGGCACATCAAATACGATATGCGGTGTTGAGAGGACATGACGCGCTGATGGAAATGAGCGTTGCTCTGTTGCCCTGAGGGAAGAACAAATGCTGATGTACAAACTGATAAATTCTTCACCCTCATAAAGCTGCCACTTCACATAAAAGTGTAAAGTTGGCCTTTGAAAAGAAAAAAAATAAATAAATAAAACACAGACACACGTCATACCCACAATCCCTTACTCGGTAAGTTTGCCATTCTTCTGTATGACGACATCGTGGAAGGGGACTTTATGCCCATGTACCACCGCCGATGGGCACTCAGCTCCCTCCTCCATTATAACACAATTACCGTAGCCCCATGGGAAATCATGACACCTCAGCCTATCCATCGCCACGCCACACATCAACAAAGGTATGCAGGCGCTTCTGCAGAAAGCGTCGCCCCTCTTCCTCCCCCAGCTCATTTAACGGCTAAATGCACAGTCCTGTGACAAGGGAGAGCCGCGGCAATGACGGAGGAATGGGAGTGTGTGTGGAGAATAAATAGGCGTGGGATTGACATGGGTTGAGCAGGGCCGCTGGGCAGCGGTAACCCCCTCATTCGGCAGTTTGGCGCCAACGCAAGGGAATAAACTGCATCAGCAGAAATGGCGACTCTGACCTTGATTGTGTCCTGCAGTCTCCTGCTAAAGGACTCGGTTTGGTGGCTAATTTCAGTCTGAGCCGTGTGCTCACAGATGACTAGTCAGCCAGCTGCGTGCGTCTCTCACATCTTCACCCAGCCGTCCGTGCACAAATCTGCACCAATGTGTGATTGTCGCTCGCAGGTGTACCTCCTTTTTCTCAGAAGAAAGCCAAAATACACAACATCGTTTAATAAGTTTCAAAATGAAAGCTCTTCCACGTGGTTTTTGAAAGTCATGTTCTGCTCTCTGTAGAAGAGAAAGGCTCTGTGATGGCAATCCGGTGTTCTTCACTGGGGCTTTTGTTTTTGTTAACAGATGTGCAACATGCAAGTATGATTTAAACTGATGTAAAAATCAACAACTAAATAAGCATTGTGCAAATTTCATAAATAATGTAACACGCGCAGTTGCTTATCCCCAGGCCTTAATTTATCCACATGGCTAAGGAGGGATGAACAGCATTTCATTTTGAAGACTGTTTATTAGCTTAAACTGATCTGACAGAAATGCATAACACAGACGTGAAAATATTATGTGGTTAATGTCTGTAATGTGCAACAGTTACTGTCTAGTCTTAAAAAGAAAAGCAAATAGTTTTACTTTTGTTGATATATTTATTCAGGGATTATAATGACATATTTTATTTTTTTTTAAAAGCTGGAATTGGACCACAGGTTTGAATTTGTGAAGGATTGCCTTTAATCTATGCACACCTAGAAACTGGCTGGATATTTGAGCACTCTTAATGGCCAAACTGGTGGAACTAATTTTGCTTTCTGTCCCTGACAAGCTGTTTAGAATAATTTTTCTTCCCCAAAGGGTAGAGGTCATTCAGGGAGCTTAAAGTAACACACTGGAACAACGCTGTTCTAATGTCTGCTTTATCCAGCATCAGTTCTGATGTGTGTCTGCGATCAGAACTTGGACAGAAAGCCAACTTGTGTCCAGGTTTCTGCAACCCGGCTACTGGTTTGAGATGAAATAAAGCAAAATGTGGATGTAGCTCATCCGCTCTGTACAATGGCGGATACAATGGTGGAATGCAGCAAAAACAGGCCCTCGGCATAATACCACTACCATCCTTTACTGCTGGTTCAGTGTTCCCGAACTTGAAAGGCTCGTCTTACAGCTAAGCTGCCCAATTTTTGTCTCATCTGGCGACTACGCGTTTCTCCAGAAAACATTTGGTCGCTCCAATTAAAAGCCAAGACATCAAAGCCAACGATGGGTGGACGTAAACTCCTAACAGGAAGTTTATGATTAAAAAGCTGTACACATCTCAGAAATTTCTGGAAGAGCGGCTTGTTTAGTTGCATTATTGAAAAGCTGAAGACACAGTCCTGCTGAGTTGACGACCTGATGACTAATAAAACAATGAGGTAAGAAAAAAAGGTTATAATGTAAAAGGGATTTCCATTTACAGACTCATCATTTTTATCAATTATTTCTACACCGTTCATCGCTCTAGGACATCCAGTTTCCTTCTGTCTGACAGCCTGTGTGCAGCTTCTCGCTAAAAATCCTCCCACCACTGTTACACCATTGGTCAGAGAAGAAAAAAAAAACTGCGAGAGAGCTGCTCTCTTTGTGTTTCAGAACTGCCAAATAATGATTGATCTTAATTGTACAAATTACACAAAAGGTCTTGCAGTGATTTTGACAAATGACGATGGAGAGAAATTTGGCTTTACAAAGCTCAGCAGTCTAGTAGAAGCAAAAATATGTGAAACGAAATGAAGTTGGTTTAGAAAATATTCCCCATGGTGCAGTATCTTTATTTAAAGAAATAAATAAAGTTGCATACACATTGCACATCTGGCAGGACTTGTATATTGTGAGCTTCTTATGTGTTGGAGTGAATTGCTGATAGAGGACGAATGCATGGCGAGGTTATTTCCATAGCACTATTCAGAAACAAGATCATTCAAAGTGCTTTACATGATGAAACGAGTAGATTACAGTGATAGAGAAAGGGAAAAATTGAACTATAGACTAAAAGTAATAAAAACTGGTGTGCCGTGGTGGCGTAGTGGTTAGCGCGACCCATATCTGGAGGCCTTGAGTCCTCGACGCGGCCGTCGCGGGTTCGACTCCCGGACCCGACAACATTTGCCGCATGTCTTCCCCTCTCTCCTTCCCCATTTCCTGTCAGCCTACTGTCATATAAGGGACACTAGAGCCCACAAAAGACCCCCTGGAGGGGTAAATAAATAAATAAAAAAAAGTAATAAAAACTGGGTTTTTATCAAGGTGAAAAACTGTGTTTTAAACCTCGATTTAAAGAACATAAGGAGAGAACTCAGTGTTCCAGCGCTGCACTGATGTGCTCCATCTTTTTAGTGTTAGTGAGAGCAGCAGCATTCTAGATCAGCTGCAGCTGCTTGATTTTTTAAGGCAGACCTGTGCAGACACTGCTGTAGTAATTAATTTGACTAGAGATAAACACATGGATGAGTTTCTGAAGATCTTGTTGGCACATTAGACCATTGATCCTGAAAATGTTCTTCAGGTGGTAGAAGGCTGTCTTTGTAATTGTCTTTATGTGTTTCTGAATGTTTAGGTCTGATTGTATCACTACTTCCAGATTTTAGACCCGATCAGTAGTTTCTAGCTGTAATAACTGAAGCTGTGTGCCAACTCGAGTTTCGTTTTTATTCAGCCGAAGATAGTTATGGCACTACCACACATCGATTTGTCCTACACATCTACTCGAGACTTATGGGTTCACAGTCACCTGGTCATATTGAAATGGTATAATCTGAGCTAGCAGGAGAATGTAAATATAAAATAGGAGGCGCCCCAAGATGGAACCTTGGGGAACTCATCGTGTGATTACCATCATGTCAAAAGTTACCTGGTCCTTAGTGAAGTATTGTACCGAAAGCTTAAGGATAGCAAAGTGTGTTTGCTTCTGACCATATCTTTGTTTTTTACTCCTGTACTCAAATTAATGTTTTATTTTCTTTCCACTTAATGTAAATAGCTTTATTTATTTGAACATAGAAAATCCTAATCGCTAAATCTAATCACCAGTCGCTCAACCATGAAAACTGTTCTGTTAAGTGCACTAAAAGCTTTAAGGGCTTTACACTGGAAAATTATCATATGTTTGACCTATAGTCACACATCCTTTGGTATATAGAGCTACAGAAAGAAATATCATATAGGCAAACAAGAAGACAATCAGCTTTATGATATGAAATTTGTGCAACACTGATCTACCATGTCATAAACCAAAGAAATGATGCTGAGGTAGGCTGGACTGAGACCAATCTCAGCCCATCTACACAGGCGTCAGTCATTTTGACATTCAGTCAAGTACACAAGTAAACTGGTTTCTGCTTCTGGTACTGTAATCAGCAACTTACTACATCAGCACTTCCACCCGTAACATTTTACAGAGGGCTTTCTGGGTCTACATGGGATTGAGGACTAGGAAATGCCAAGGTGAGCAGTTCTAAACATGGTTTGTCATTTATTTTCAATGTTTGCGCAGAGACAAGATGTAAAACAATGCTACATTTAAAAGAAACCATTGTCATATGAAATAACTTGTCAATATTAATTTAGTACGTCCTCTGTTTACCTATGACACAGTAATTATGAAGTAAAAGTGCTGAAAGGTTTCAGGTTTAATGCCAGTGGTCAAAATAGATGAGTTATAGGAAGAATAGGATATAAGTAACCAGGAATAAAAATGCCTCAATCTGAGAATTTTGACATCTAAAGTTGTCATCCAAATGAAATGATGATAATGCATAAAGCCTTGTTCTGTCTTCATTCTGACTGAGGTAAACTGACCTAACCCCACATGTGTGTCCTATGCTAACGTGACGTATTTACACCTTCAGTGAATAGAAGCTATAGAGCAAACTTAATTAGGGAGTGTATTAACGTCTCAACCGAACCTGGAGCGGAGACGGACGCTTTGAAAACACAGAACGAACACACTACTGTGGTTGTCTGTTTTTATGTTCAGTAATTTTCCAACTTTGCGAATGTCAGTGCGTCTATTCCGAATAAAACCTGCTGAAACGCATGTAAAAGTCAGATAAGGATTTTTGTTCTCATATGAACAATTATTTTTCTCTCTCCCGGTCTGAATACCTTTCAGTCCCATAAAGTAATTTTGCGCAAGTAAACATAGCTACTGTCCGCTATAATGACTTTGTATAAATTCATTTAATTTTGCTACGCAGATGTTTCTGTTAGTTATGTGTGGGGGAAAAGAAAATCCTGAATAGTACTGCACGTAAAAGAACAGTACCCCATAATAATTTTAGCAGTCTTGCAAAAATCTTAAGAGTTGAGGTTTGGATTTGCACACAAAGACAAAGGGATGCTGGAACCAAATATAACCAGCTGCCATAACTCCAAAACTGAGAGGTGAGACCTAGTGAGGCAGAAACATTTGTGCCGTCATGTTTGCGTTCTGCTGTAGGATCTGTGTAAACTGCTGATGGAGGATTGTTAGGACTGGAGACCAGAAGCCACAACACAGCAGTCCCAGAGCCATATGTGGAAACGTTTTGTCCAAACATTCATTCTGAAACTTCTGCCACCTATTATGTCCTGTAATTTACTGCTGTGTAAACACTCCACTTCCCCCCGCCTCACCAAAATGTCTGGCCTGAGCTGCTGATGTTCTCCCTGTGACCCTTCCCGCTCATCCTAACAGGATACCGAGCAAGAGTGGCCACTTCCTGTCTGACCTTCTGTGCCTTCGGCGGCCATCTTTCCTGCCTCACTTATCTCCCTCACTCCCACGATGTCCTCCAGCTGTCCCCCCCCTCCCCCTCCAACCCCAGCACAGTCTCCTCCGGGTGAAAGATAGCTGCATGATGTATTGTTACAATCGAATCTCGCCGCGGGACTCTCGACCCACTGTCACACAGCACCGGGCGGGTTCAAGGTGGGCTCAATTGGCCTTTCACATCTTAGCCGGAGCAGAAAAAAAAATAAGCCATTCCAGTCTTCATCCCTAATAGCTTTGTTTTTGCCTGCAAGTGGGAGAGAATTACTCTTTAAAAGGGAAGGACATGCATCATTAAATTGCAACATCCTTGACTGCCTTTAGAGGTATCCTGCAGGGGAAGTAAATAGATTGGGAAAATGATACTTTATAGATAGCAATATTGAATGCTTTTACAACGGATGTACAATTACTGCTCATTCTGAACGAAAATATGCAGCACAGCCGGAGGGGATAATTTACTCTCAAAGCAGAACTCTAATGCTCTCTTTTTACCCTCCCTCCTCAAGGATTTTCCTCATTTTTCAGGTCAAAATGAAGACAAAATGAGACTTTTGAAGAATGTAATTTCCAGGCTTCACAATTAAATTTTTGTTACCCCCCCTTTTTTTTTACAACTTCATCTAACAACCAAAATAATAAAATGTCTCTGTTTTTTTTTGCTAGAAGTTTCTACAGGTTTTATGGACAGAATCAGAAGAAAATACAACTGTAAGTGGATGGATGAATAGAGGTGAATACATTCTGGAAATACCATCAGATTTGCAGTCACCTTTTATTCTTGTGCACTTATCCAGACCAGAAACATTTAAAAAAAGAATATAAATTTGTTTATCATTTCAAAACAAGGTAAAAGAACAAAACAAAACAACAAAAAAACATGCTATTTCTGTTATCTTAATGAATATGCTACATAAATATGCCACTGAAGTTGTGTCACGCTTTCAGTGCATTTGTGCTGTGGTCATCCGAGAAATAATAATAAAAAAACCCACTCCTAATAGAAGCCATCTGTGACTCGATCAGTAGCTACAGGTAATTCCAGATATGGCAAAATGCACCAGGTTGAAATGGTGTCGTCACAGAGAGGCAAGATGTCGTTGTCACGAAAGCGTCTCCGCAGAGAGAAGAGTGAGCAGGATGGGGTGGGTGCGTGTGTCCACATGTGAACCACTGTACTATTACTTTCCCTGAGAACAGCACCAGCAGAGTCTTCCTCCTGTACTCATCATCTGCTGCTGACGCCAGCTTCCCCCACCGGCCCAAACACCCCTCCAGTCTCTTCTGGATCCTGACCAAAGCAGTGAAACTGAGCCATTCCTCACATTTTCCACTCTGTCACTCACTGGACCCCGTCCCGGCTCTCTCACATACAACGCTCAGCTTTTGGACAGAGTTGAGAGATCTGTGTCAGTGAAAAACATCACCTTGTATTCATTGCTCTGGGTTGCGCCGCTGCCGCTGCGCTTGGATCGAGCTCTATCATAAATCCCTATAATTGACAAACCTCTACCGCTTCCCAGGGGCTCCCGTTGATCGTATTAAAACATTCTGCTGTGGTTTCCCCTGAACTGGAAGGGGAGGGTTCGCAAAATGCTCAGTCATATGTCTGAGAAGTCTTTAAGGGGTAATGAAAACAACAAGACGAAGTCCCAGCACTACATTGGTTTTAGTCTTCCTTTCATCACCCGAAAACTACGTTGTGCTATAAATGTTTTTCTGAACTTGGTATTCGGTTAAATACATGCTCTCAAGCACCGGTTTCCCCTCCAAAATGTTCTCTTTAGGCGCCAACATTAAAACATTAATGCTCTTCACAGTGCTTTATCAATACACTGTTGAGAAGTTTCTAATCCACACTGGCAATAATCTCTGACTCACTGCAGGTATCCACTCTAGGGTTCATATAACATAATTTGACCCAAAGGTTTTTTGCTTTCTTTTCTATTGCACGTCAAGAATAGTTAACTTTCAACGAAGGAACTATTACATGTCACAAACAAGCATGTTTACAGTGCTTCTGTAAAGACTAACAATAAACTACCACATTATTGTCAATGGGAAGGGAAATTAAATATGGTATTTAAGTTCTTTTGGAAGTAAAAACAGATGACTGTATTGTGCATTTTTACTCTGCCTCCTTTATAAGACAACCTTGGACTGAAATTAAAGCCTCGAGTCTTTCAAGGAGCATCTCTACCTGCTTTGTACATCCATTCTTCAGTCTAGATAGAAAGCCATCTGAAAACATCCTTTCTCAAATCTTGTTAACAATGATTTGGGTTGCCAGTTTGAACACCCGCTATGCACCATTCTGATTGTATGGCAGACTCACTTCTGTCAGTCTTCTCCAGGGTAGCAGTGGCTACCACGTAGCTCGCCATCATCGGCGTATGAATGTGTGCGTGAATGGGTAAATGACTGAATGTAGCGTAAAGCGCTTTGGAGTCCTCAGACTTGATAAACCAGTATTCAAGTACAGGCCATTTACCTTTTATCATCATCAAACACCATCAACCAAAGGATAAGAGGGCCTAGTGCCTGAGTGTTAACCTCTGCTGTACCTGCTGCCCCCTAATGACTCCTTGTGTTTCCCTCCTGTGCTTTAGCCTTTCGCTAATTCCTTCTTTGTGTTCATCCTTCAAGGTTTCCTCCGTCATTACCTCCAGAGTTCCTCCTAGGGTTCCTCACTCGTAATCTCCCTGCAATAGTTCCTGGGTCAACCATTCACGACCTCTTATCGTCATCATGCAACCACTGATCCGACATGTCCTGCTTCCATGTCAGCTCCCAACATCCCCTGTACCGCGCCAGCCAACGACTCCCCCGACTCTGCTCATTCTTTCCTGGCGTTCATCGCCTTCATCCACCGAAAGCCATCGACCGTTCAACCGTCATTAGGGTTTGTCTCCCTGGATCACCTCTGTCCCTCTACCTCAAAGCGTTGCTGTCCTCCGACTTTTCAAGACTCCACTGTATTCAATAAAATCTGTTAAACTTTTACTTTGTCTCCTGAAAGAGTCTGGGAGAACCGTGAAAAACATGACAAGTCATAATGCAGTTTGTTTACCGATATTCTCCTTTAAAAAAAAAAACACTAAAAAAAACTTCTAACACCTTGAACAACTCGATTTATAGTGAGATTAAAGTACACAAAAGGTGGACTCTATTTATTGTAATTACTAGAAACCTTCCCAGGATTATAGGATCTACTGGATTTTATTAAGGTTTATGAGAGAAAGGGGAAGTAGAATCAAGCAGATTTTTATTTGTAACTTCCCAATTATGTGATCACCAGTGTCTTCAATAACAAGCATTTTGCCACAGTATCCATGTTGTACACTGAAACAAATATTTAAAGCAAACCTGAAGGAACAAATCAATTTAAATCTAATACACCGGGTCTGACGTAGAAGAACATCCAAAGAAATGTGTCAAAAAACTAAAAACACAATGCAATCTGACAAACATGCCACGGAAGGATGACATATCCAAAGGGTTCAACCTCAAACTCAGCTGGAAAGGATCCGGCCGCTGCAACCCTGAACTAAAATGCGTCAAAAATGTTGAAGTAGAAAAAAGAAAAACAAACAAAAAAAAAAACTCCATGAATTATTATCATCGACCTTCATAATTTTCCTCATATAAATAGCAAATTCGTGATAAATATGCTAATACATTCTTGAGTATGGGAGACATAAAATAATTAAAGCCAGTTTGATGTTTTCACATAACTCCCTGGGGCAAATCTTTAAAAGACTTTCATCTCTGGAAAAAGGATCCCTCACAAACAATAAACCCAAGCTGGCCATTAGCGATGAAAGAGAGAGAAGTTGCTTCGAATACAAATGCCTCAAACTGTCAAAAATAAAATAAAAAAGTTGTGATATTACCTGAATATGATAAAAGGAGATTTTATTTTATTGAAATGCATGTAAAGCAGAGGCTTTAGAAGTGAAATCTCTCTCTCCCGTGTAAAAAAAAAAAGAAAAAAAGTGCTGCATACCTGCACATCAAAGTCCCAGAGATCAGTAAGAGACTTATCTGCTCGTTAGGTAACATGCGGAGATCAGAGAACATCGTAATGAGTGAGATAGACTGGGATTAAGCCGTTTTAGCAGTATTGGATCTTAATATCTCTGTTCTTCAGCTCCTCTTTCAAAAAGGAAAGACAAAAACTCAACCGACGAAGCTCTTTCCACGTCCTGATTCATTGCTTTTATTTTCCCAGGATGCACCTCTTCATAAAGGGCTGTGGTCATGAATAGTGACTTGGATTCCCTGAAGCATCCTGATCTCTTTGCCTGCAAAAGTGATGGATGAACAAAAGTGTCGGCAGATGAGGGAGAAAGGGGGGGGGGGGGGGGAGAAGAAGAAGAGAGGAACGGTGGAGGAGGGAGGAGAATCAGAGATGGAATAAGGCCAGAAAACAAGAAAGAAAAAAAGGAGGAGAGGAGAAGGTGGAAAGCATCTGATGAGAGGAGCTTATCAGCTGACAAGAAAAAGAAGCAAGGAGTGCAGTGGTGGGGGTAGCAACTCTTGAAAAGTAAACGCTGCAGTAAAAAAAAAGAAAGAAAAAAAAAAGAGAAATTGCCCAACTTACAGTTTCGCCTGCAAGAAAGACAAAGTGGTCAAGAAAAGCAAACCGACTCCCACTGCAACCGTCCTCCTCTGCTTCAGCCCCTCCAGCTTTCCTACAGCCTGGCAAGGCGAGGGGAGCTGGCCAGTTTCTGCATGCTTGTGCAGCGTTTGCACTTACTGGCATTTCGCAAAAAAGACAGAGTGGGTAAGAAAGAAAAAAACTTCAGAAAATTAAGTTAGAGGCCTGTCCACCTGCCAGCTTCCGCACTGCAGCAGGCGCTGAGACAACCTTAATGTTGTGGCCGTCCCTCGGCTGAGGACTTTGGGCGTTTTTCACTCACTTGTGGTCGACCTGCAGCTGAGGGCATGAGCAAAGGCGAGCAGCGTTACGTCGAATTTTGACACAAAGCTGCTTCCCTTTCAGGCCGCTTCGGCTGCGTCGTGTCCAGGGGAAACCTCGTCAGTACAGTTGAGTTGTTGGGACAAAAAAGGAACAAAAATAAAGAGGCACAACTCAGGCACCATTTGCTTCACACTAAATCTGCAGCTTTGGCGTCGCATAACATGGCAGCACAAGCCGAGAGAGCTGACAGGTCTCCAGTGAATAAGATTTCTTGTTAGCAGGAGACGCAATTTCGCCAGGAAAGCGAAATCCAGCTCTGTTAATTTTTCAAGCAAACACATCCAACGGCAACCGGAAAACACAGAGCCGATGAGGACGGAGGGGTTTTAGAGGGACCATCCCTGTTGAAAATAGTCACTTCACCTGCTTACCTTCTGTATTAATAATCATTTACTGCCAACTCGCACAGAAGGGCTCTTATTCCTGAGCAACAGCTAAATATTTCATCCAGGCATCGGTTCAACAGTGAAGCCAAGTATTACTGGAGAGCAGATTGAATAAAAGCATGAAAGTCCTTTTGAAAATGTTTCAAATAACTCAAACACACGCAGCCAGATTGTTGGGAGAGACGAGCACGAAAAGCAGCACTAATCCGAGTTTAAAAACGATTTAAAACGATATAGTTGAAAACAAACACACCCGAGTCGATGAAGCAACATAAACATGTAAAATTAGGATTTATATGGAGAAATCTTTTTAAATTTTATTTTAAATGAAGTTTTTTTTTTTTTTATGGAGAAACAGAAGGAGGATGTGACCAATTCTTGATGCAGGCGACCAAAGAACGAGCAATTTTAAACCTCTGAGCCACTTAGCTAATGTGGAGATATTTTCACAAACTCCTTTACAACAGAGAGACCAAAACAAAATCACAGCGTCGCTACAAGCAGAAATTTGAACCTTGGAAATCAGCCTGAGACAGACCTCTCTCAGATTGTGTTAATGTCCCTCAAGGTTTATTGCCAGTCGTGCAAAATGTGCCTCAACAAAGACATTAGAGCTGATATTAGCTACAGCAGTGCTGACACATGTCCACAGCAAAAATAATAATTAATATTTATCTAATGTTCTTTAATACTTTAATAGATGATTTTATTACTGTCAAATATCACTATTTGGTTAAAAAATGTTTTATTTGAATGTGATAAATTGAGATTCCAAAGCTTTCCAATTAACTGAATCTCGCCTGATGAAGTCTGGTGAATATTTAAACACGGCCACCTGACCTCACATTGCCAACAGCAACACTAATCCCTCCATTTAGCGTGGAAAAAGTGACGCATCCAACTTTTACTCCCCACGCCGTTACACGGTGATGTATTCCACGGCAACGGCGCCATTATTCATGCCAGGCGTCGCACCGCGGCAACAGACTCCGCCGTCTGCTCAGCTGGAACCTGACGGATGGGCCGACTCGCACGAGGAGAGACTTGGAGAAAAAAGGTCACGTTGTTCTCCATCGAATGACCTCGGCCACGCGGCGCATGCAACACTGGTCGCTACACGACTCAGTTTAAAAACAATTTGGCACAAAATGAGGTTTTAAAAAAGCAAAAAAAAAAAAAAAAAAAAAGAGGAAGAACCACCTCATCTCTTTGGACGTCACAGATTTCTGACTCACTGCTTTGTTCACACAACCACATACAGGTCTGTCCGATGGCCTGCTCGACATTCATTGCTCACAAAATATGTTAAGTGGGTGGCTTCTCCCCGCACCCCCCGCAAAACAACAATCACTTCCAACAAATCAACCATAAAAAAAACAAAAAAAAACTTGGACTACTGAAAGCGAGTGTGACTCATCCAAATGAACAACACGCAGCGAACGCGTTTGCCGAGATGGGCTTTCATAATCCACTTCGCGGCTGTCAGACACGCTCGGGCCTTATCAGAGGAAACGTCTGGCCACATTAGCACAAGCTGTCCCTGTGCCAGACGACAGTGGTCGGCTCTGATCAGCGCTAAAGTGGACATGGTGTGAGAGCGTTGAGAGGGCGTCAAAGTGCTTCAACTGCACAAAGTGGTGATGTGTTCAACAATTTCACCTCAACTGTGCTGCTCTTTCTCAAGGATGTTTTATTTTTCTTTTTATTTAAAAATCAGGTCCAGTACCTTTCCCCCATGGACTCACAACTTTAGTCCCATTTGTGCAGCGTTCAGACTTTAAACTACATATCAAGTGCTCGTCCAAAATGCTCCTCTATATTTCTGCGTTGCACAGTTCATCTATAATCCCAAAGTAGACAGTTCATGTAAGAGGCCGGTTGTGGTTGAGGTCAAATCTTTGCCATTTTAGGGCTAAAAGCATGAATAAGGCTGCAAAGACTACCGCTAGACTGTTAGGAGTTTCGACAAATGCAGCCCGCCTCAAAACGATTCGAAAGTTATCGATTGTGCTGATTTGGCAAAGGAGGAAGCGGAAGTCGCTGAATTATCAACAGTAGAGTGTTTCTGAGCCAGAAAGATGGTTTTCTTCTCATTGTACAGATATCGCTGAAAAGGGTTCGCTTCAATGAGACGATTTCATGCCCTCGGGTTCCCAACAGCTGGAAGAAATATGCATAATTCAAAAGGACCTATGATTAATGAATCATTTATGACATTCTTAGAACGTGTTATTACTCTAGAGGAGATAAGGGTCAACTCATTTAATTAGTATTAAACTCAGAGATGTAGAAAAAAAGAAAAATGAATCTAAAATTATATATATATATATTTTTTTTTTTTTTTTTTTTTTTCATTTTACTTCTTGCTGCAGGATAAGAGGGTGCAACAGGAAGAATAAACCCTGTGCAGCTCCCAGAGGAAGGACACTTAGTCGTAATTGTAGCAACACAGTGAAGTCACTTTATTTACAACAGAGGTTTCTGAACGGTATGAGGGGTTGGAGTGCATGCTGTTCATGCTTGTATTGTTTGAGCAGATGAATATTTAACCTTAAGGAGATGCATGATCCAGCTCCACAGAGGGCCACAGTTCTCCTCCTGATATCTTGTCACATGAAGAAGCAGTGTGGTTGAGGTATTGTCTTAAAACATGTCCTCATTTAACTCATGTTAAAATGTCTCTGATTTGTGTGTGCTTCAACCTGTCACAAGCTTACAAAACCATGACATCATCATCATCATCAGGGATTTACCAAGGTGACTGAAGTAGTAATCTCAGTCTTTGTAAACTTTTGACTGAAAATGTATCTCTGTATCAGTAAATGGCATTAGCAAACCATGCTAATGCCAGCCAGAGGGGAATGCCTTTTTTTTTTTCTAAGCCTTTTGAGATTTCCATTTCTGTCTGTTTTTCAACATCCTGGTGTAAAAATGTTGGCAGCCTTTTTGAAAATCTGAGAATTGCAAACTCAAGGAAATACACATAAAGGCTGCTGTTTTGCAATGTTTGCCATTCTAACTGACGATGTACATTAGCTAAATCCTGCATAACAACAACTCACACAGTGATGTGAAGCTTAATCTGCTTCTTGGGCTTTTCTCTACTTCTCCTGCAGCTCATGTCGACTTGGCCGGTCCGTCAAGTTTCTCATTTTAACTGCAGCTTTTGGAGTATTTTATTTTGAAAAATACCAACTTCCACCTCCATATGACTTATTCCCAGTAAAGACTCCTTACAGTTTTATAATTCCCGAGCAGTGAAAGCGCTGTGAAGGCTTATTATTCGATGCATGCATAATTCTTACACCAGTGGATTTTAAAACTTCAATCTAGATGCGATATGTCTATTTTTACTTATTTATTTTTACATTTTGATTATTCATTGCTTTATGTTTGAGTTTCGTTTATTAATCACTTTTCCCATTTTCAATCAAGAATAGAAAAAACGTCCAAGCTGCTCACCATCTGTCAAGGTGAGCAGCAGGACAAAGAATAGAGACAAGCATTATATATACTGTATATATATACTGTATATATATATATACACTGTATATATACGTATATACTAATGCTGCTATGGTCTTTCTCACACTGAAACAAATCCGTCATAAAAAAACCGATGGGACTCGGACATGAATCAGCACCTGAAAGACTTTGCAACGACAACATTCACATTCTTTCACCTGACAAACGCCTCTCTGACTGAAATGCATTGATGCAAAGCACATAACTGGAGGCAAACGGCGTGGAATCACGATGGCCCGCAGGTTTAAACCTCGAAACACATTTCCAGACATGCGATGGTATCTGAGCAGCTCCTCCGCGAAGGAGAAGTGGATGCGGGCTGCCAGCACCACCTGGCACACTTCCTCCTCTCACAAGTTACTGCAGGACGCTCCTCCTGCTTGCCGGGTTTGGCCTCGTACCAAGAACCGTGATTTAGAAGTACTTACAGGTGACACAGAGAACGGAGGAGAGGAGGGCGGGGAACACCTCGCATTGATATTCCAGCAACTGCTCAGGCAGCACACAATCAAAATAAGTGATATTGCTTGTAGGGCCTGAGCCACGCTTCGCCACAAATATTCTCCCTCTTTTTGTCATCGCTCCAAACAGCTTTTGACCTTGCTGTGAGAAGGAAAAGTCGACGTCAAAACCTTTGCAGCCAGATATGCAGATCCAAATGGTTTCGGATAATGGAGCAACCGATACTTAGCATGGTATTGGGAGCTTTTTAGGAAAGGATGTTCAAAATGACCTGAATTATTATTGAATAAATAGCAATTATTGCTAAATGAACATTAAACCATAATCCTCAAGTGAAGTTACTGGTCGACTGGTTAACTGGGGCATTCACACCAGTCCAGTTCAGCCTGCTTTAATTGAAATCTGGCACTTTTGATTAGAAAGTCCGGTTTGTTTGGCGAACCATGATGCGGATCTGCCTAAAAACCTGGGTCTCGGTTCGGCTGAAGTGACCTGGCACAGCTTGAATGTGCAAGTGGATGCCGCCCGGACACTGCTCCAAAAGCTGGAAGTAGACTATGTCGCAGGGCGTTCTGGTTAAATCCAACCCAAACAATTGTGCGGGTCCAGCGCTAGTGGGAGAAATGTCTCGGAGCCTTTTACCAAAGACTAAAGAGAAATCCTACAACTGCTCAAATCTGACGCTGCTCCACTTTTGTTGTCATTTTGTGAAGAAGGAAGTTGCGCTCGGTGTCTTGTTCGGAGGTTTTTCATGTTGTTTCCTTCAGTGGCTCTTGGTGCGGCGCCACCACGGGCCGAGGGTAAACAGGTTTCTCAAAGACTTTGAATCGTTTGACGCAGAGCAGTTTGAAAACGAACTACACCAGCTGAAATTGTCACAAATTTAGAACCGAGTCCACCAGACTGTCAGGTGTGAAAACACCCTAATTTTTAAACAGTGTTAGAACAGTGAGAACAGTCCAACAACACAACAAAGTGGTCATTCAACATAAATATCTTTCAAAAGTAAGCAAATGTTCATGACATTCAAAACAAAAGGAGAGCTATACATGTAGGACATAAAAATAGAAGACAACCAATACAAAATGATTCACTATTAACTATCATTCATTCAGATGGTTTTATGTTCACTACATTTAATCACATTATGCTAAAGCTGTTCCGACCTGTGCGAGAGGAGTGATTTACATGAGCGCCAGGATACTTTAAGACGGAGGCTCGACGCACATTTGTTCAACAAGGAGTCAGCCAATAAACGGAAGCAGGAGATGAAGCGGAGTTTACACAGACAATGCTTTGATAATGCCTTTGATAATCCTCGCTTTCTGGCAGCAGCGGGCCGAGTCAGACTCCCGAGCTCTGATCTGAGCGACCTCCCAGACAAGCCTGATAAGGGGACGGGGGTTGGGGTAAAAGCGGTGCGGAGAGCAGCTTTAAAACCGCCTCCTTGATGGAAAAGTAAGATATTCACTTTAGAAGTTGAAAGCGGCGACTTGCTGGATTACAAGTTCGAACGTGACGTGAGGAAACGATTCCACGACCGAAGCCAGAAGCTGCTAGGAGCTGCTAGGAGCTGCTAGGAGCTGTGGACACTAAACTTATCACAGTAATGTAATAAAGATGTGGAGCGAGAAACAGACCCAACGAGGTGGAAATCAGGTTGGCTTTAAACTCAATAACTGTCTGCCTGATGCTTTAAAACAAAACTACGGGGATTATTAAGAGGAGAACCGTAATTTCTTTCTGATGAGCTTTTTTGTAAGCTGTTTCGAATTAAGACAAATTTCAATATAAAAGATATCCTGACCCAATAAAAAACACGTTTCCCCCAACAATGAATTCATTTGTTAGCACACAAAGCGGCCTGTTTAAGCACACAGCTGAGGTTGCGGACTGACTCTATTGTTTTGTAGCCACAGACCATCACGCTGCCGCCACCATGTTTATTCTGAGCATGATGAGCTTTCACTGGAATCCTGTGTGAACTTTAAACCAGATGTGCAGAAAAAAAATGTAAAAAATCAAACTTTTCTCCAAAACATTCCACAAAATATGTTTCTAAATTTCTAGAGGGTCATCAAGGCGTTGTTTAGTAAATCTGACATTGAAATTTGTGTAGTTTTTTTCTAGCAGTGATTTTTGCTTTCAAACTTAATTGGGGCAAATATGTGTTCAGCATTCAGATGTTTTCTGGGTACTTAGCAATCTCATTGTTGTCATGGCAATCTTGCCGTAGTTTTGGTAGACGGGCCACTCTTAGGAAGGTTTATCACAGTTCCATGTTTTCTTTATTTGTGGATAGTGTTTCTTACTATAAAAGTCAAGTACTTTGTTTCTTGTCTGTTCTTGAATTATATTTGGTATTATGCGTTGCTTTTGAGGTCATTTAGCCTACTTCATGTTGTTAGGTGGGTTATTGATTATACAGATTTGGGAGTATTCAGACCTGGGTGTGGCTAGTGAAATTAAAGTCAGCTTTCCAAAAAAGTGAAATAAGAGTTTAGAAGGTTGCTTCTCTGTTTTGTCGCTGTTGTTTTATTGCTGCGTTTACTCGGGTCATTCTCATCACATATCACAATTTGAATACTACTAAAAAGTGTAAAAAAATAAAAAAGAATGTGTTTTTGTTCTGTTCGTAGCAGTGTACCCAGAACAATATGCAATGGTTCTGCTTCATTTGTTGGTTTTACAAACCGTTCTATTACAAAGTTGTCTTTTTTTTAATGCATCTTGGGTTTTGAACTTTTGACTGTTCATTCCTGAAAGTCCTAAAATGGTCAGGAATCAAAATACTGTACCCAGTAATTGATACAATAAATATTTAACTATATAAACAACATATTTTGCAAGTTTTAGATGATTTTATTCATTTTAACTACCAAAAACAAAAGAAAAAAACTGTAGAATATGTGCCAGAAACTGGAGACTCCAGTTTATTTCAAAGTCCTGTGCAGCATCATGCTGGTCTTCGTGGCAGCCATCAGCCTCCCACCATCGCACTCACCAGAAGAAATGCTTAATCAGATAGCCAGCAACAAATATCAATAAATAAGGCTTGATTAAAATAAAATTAAATAGGAAACCATTAGGCTTAAGTGGATGTTTCACAGCAACAACGCTCAAGCAGCCTCCTGTGATTCATTCCCTTCCTCCAGTCTGTCACTTCCCATCAGGAAACCGTTCCACCTCTCCCCGTGTTCCTCCTCACTCCACACCTCTGCAGGTTCCTCCCTCCATCTCCCTTTTCCTGCAGACATCCGAGTGGAGTCCAGCCAGCTGCTTCGGGCCCAACGGACCCGCGAGGAGGGCGACACCTCAGGGCCGCCCCGGCTCCGATTCTGCTAAAAACCTCTTTCTGACAAATCACAATTTAACTATACTGATGGTAATATTTCGTGGTACTTATTGCAATGGCTGTACACATAGCAACAGACCGTATCCATGCTGAAGTTGAAACAGCAAAAGTAAAAAACCTGACTGTGTTGTAAGCAGTGGGATAGATCATCAATTAGCTTTTACTACTAACAGAGGATGAATATTTATTATCGCAACTATTTACCTCACAGTAGCCATGAACACTATGAAAATAGCACACCCATATCTGCCTGCCATTTCAAAGAGTCCTTGTTCCCTTGACAAGAGAAGTGGCCCCCAGCATCACAGGTCATCCTCTATGCATAGCAGTGGGCAAGAGCTGCTATTCCACATGTTAAACCTTTGCTTTACGCCAGATCCGTCAGCAGAATTTGTTGCCTCAAAGCTTGGTCTCATCAACCAATCAGTCTGTCTTTATTTTTACAGACCACCTTTTCACACACAATGAATGAAGGCGACAAAAGCCGTCTTTAAGCTTTGCGTAAAATCAGGAGGCAAAAAACAAAACGATAACAAAAAGCCAACAGAAAAGAAACAAAAAGGATTTGTGCAAAGTGTACAGAAATATGCTGTGATATTGGTTTGAGAGACTGAGGAAGCAGTTGTGCTAGTGGAGATACTAGAAGTAGACATAGAGATTTTAAAGAAGAATGGATTGTAAAATCCTGATAATATTTTTAGACCTAAAATCAGGACCAATAAAAAGAACTTACTCTGACTGGTAATCAACAAATCAGTGTGTCAAAACTATGAATTCCCACAATTTTCTGTTTGGCATAAACGCACCAAACGACAGCAGATACTAGGGCAGGGAGATGTGGTTTAAAAATAACATTTCTTACTTTTTTTAAATACCAAATCTGATTTTAATCACCGTTTTTACTTAAGAAAAAAAACAAAACAAAAAACACTTGACCGAATGAATTGAAAGTCCAAATAAATAGAAGCTGTAAAACAAGATGGTAGTTCTTGGTCAGACTGCTGCCACTCTGAACTATAGAAATCCAAGGAGTGCATTGGTGGAAACAACGATCTAAGAAATAAATCTTCAAAAACAGAAACTCTGATTAACTGATCAAATCAATTCATTGCCCAGTCCTATCAAGTTGCCTAATGGACGTTTTTTTTTTTGTTTTTTTTTTTTTTTTAATTGAGCAAAAAAATCACATAAATGTTAGTGATGTGCTTTGATGGATACATTGGAAGAAACTTGTAATTTCTTTATTTCCTGTTTAATTCACAACTACAATCTATCACAGAAAATGCAGCAGATGTTGCTCAATTATGTCTTGTAGTGCTTAATTAAAAAATGCATCCGTCAAATTTAGAATGGGCAGCTCAGACCTAAAAATAAATAAATAAATGAAAAGAAAACAGAAAATGACACTGGCCAGGAAATTCTGGTTGGTACATTACTATATTTTCAAACCGAGGGAACTTCCTGGCGTAATGATATAACTCAAGATAATTAGACGTTTCTGGACACTGATGAAGTATGAAAAGCAAACGGTGTCAGTAAACGCGTCCGTCACTGAATGACTGTCGACACAGTGATGCTTCTTACTGTAATCAGAGTAGCGTACCAAACACACTGTGCCAGCCAACATCACAGCAACGCTGATGCATGCACTCAGCTGGAAACCATTTGAAAGCAACGGCAAACGCACCACAATCACACCCAACGACAAAACGCTCCGCTTCTATTTCTAGCCGGCTTCCTTACATCTCTCGGCACACAAGCGCAGACTTTAAAGCCTATAGGCTCCACTCATGGCACGGTTTCACTTTCTTCTCATGCAGATGGGATTTCACAGTCAGAGCTGGCGTGCACGCCACCTGACCTTTTTCACGTACATTGCAGGAATCCTTTTCACAGCTTCCTCCCACAGACCACCGAAACTGTTCCCACACATACTCCATACTGAGCAACAAAGGAGGGAGAGAAAGAGAAATAGAGAGAGAGAAAAATAACAAATTCACAGCTCTTCCCTCAACAATATGCAGCCTTTTCAGTGCACAGGTAGCAGCACCGAGTCCCCCGACCAGCCCGTAACCCCTAATGAGGTCTTTGTCTTCTGCTGTTTACGCTCAGTAATTAGCCAGAGAGAGAGGGCAGTTAGTCGTAGGTAATGAGCCAGAAGAGAGGAGGCTCTGGAGCCTCTGCAACCAAAACAAACAAAGCCTCGGTGTGGCAGCACAGCAGCCATCAGCGGCCGATGGAGGTTTATCTTTGAGACGCACATGGGCCTTCTTGCGCACAATGACACTGCAGAGGCCTCAGATACCCAGCAACGAGATACAGCACACATGCCGACATGCGGAAACGTTGTCGGATTTTGTCACGTTGCCATCACAAACCTCAACATATTAGATTGGGATTTATTGTGAGCCAGAGGTTTAAAAGAAGGCCTTAGATCAAGTGGTGTTCAAAGTGGGGCCCGGGGCCAAATTTTTGTTGATTTTAGTTTTTGAGAGTCATATTTTTTTGACCCACAAGTACTTTTGAGCTGATGATTTTGGCTCAAGTGGCAAAAGTTTGGACACCCCTGGTGTAGTTTCTATTCATTTTCTCAGCTATCTTCTTCTTTGTTGGTCCCCCCAAAAAATTCTGCTAAGTTTGTGGTTTTAATGTGGCAAAATGTGAAGAAAACCTCTGACACATACATACGTTTGCAAGGTACCATGCATTTTGTTCGATGGTGAATTTTATTTCATAGTTTACTTGGAAATGAACATTTCAGTCACCCTATGATTGGCAAATATCAAACCTGAACGCTGACTTAAACTCATGGGGAAGCCACCCGAGCAAATAATCAGGATATAAATTCGATTTGCACAATGTCGGTGGGAAAGATCATTCACGGTTGACACGTGCTGCATTTCAATTTCTGCGTCCCACAAAGCAAATTTCTATTCGGCAAGAAAAAAGGTCACAACAAGCGAGAGCGACACACACACGCACACACACACACATGAATGCAGATGAGCTGATCTGTGCCTCATACCCCTCGTCCTAAAAACGGAAAATATTGAAGATGTGAGTGCTTAAAAGCCAGGCGGCAGAATCAATCAGTGTAACGTCTGTCTGACAGGCCGGGAGTGTTGGTGTGTGACTGCAGACGGGTCTGTCTGTTTCACCCAGGGAGCGCTGTAGCGCAAGGGGATCTGTCCGAAGCACTGTTCAGAATTTCAGCCGTGCATCTGGGGAGGGGAACAGATCGATCCCGATTGGCCGGCAGCCAGTCGTCGCCTTTGCCTTCACACGCGGTGGGCCGACCTCATCGAGGTTTCCGCGCCGTGTGCAAATTAAGTACACATGTGTTTGGACTGCCAGCCGAAGAGAGGGACCCTCCAGCATCATCTGCGGTGCCAGAGCCGTCGTCATGACGCTCCGATTACAGGGAGCGCACTGTAAACAAAACCTGCAGTCTCATTAGTCGGAATAAGTCGGCCTGGTTGCTGCCCACAGGAGATCCTCCCAAACCCACACACCCTGCACAGCTCACTGGGACGGGGCACAAACACTGCATGGAACAGCACACACACACACACACACACACACACACGAGATCCTGTAAACGTTTCATTCTCATACATGGACGGCAGAATTCTTCAATAACGTTTTCCAGATGAACATAAACAAAACTGAAATCATTATCTTTGGACCTACGGAGTCAGCACGCAGCTTCAGCTAGTAATAACTAGCTTCAGTTATTACAGCTAAGCTAGTGAACAGGTCTGAAATGTGGGTGAAGTGATGGACTCAGACCTGAACCTTCAGAGTCACATAAAGGCAGCTACAAAATCAGCCTCTAATCACCTGAAGAACATTTTCAGAATTAGAGGACTAATGTCCCAGCAAGATGTAGAGAATCTCATCCATGCGTTTATCTTTAGTCGCTGTTGATTACTGCAACAGCGTCTTCACAGGTCTGCCTAAAAACAAATAAAATCCGACAGCTGCAGCTCATCCAGAACCCTGCTGCTCACATTCTGACTAAAACCAGGAAAATAGATAAATCACTGACCCAAAATATTTTAATGATCTGTTGTTGTGTCAACCTTGCAATGGATTGGAGACCTGTCCAGGGTAGACCCCACCTCTCTCCCGCAATGTCTTGCTGGAGATAGCCACCAGCAGCCCTCCTGACCCCACTAGGGACAAGGGTGTACAGAAAATGGATGGATGTTGTGTCAACATTGCAAACCACTCAGATGTTTTGGTTCTGCTTTGCTCCGCTTCCCCAGAACCAGAACCAAACATGGAGAAGCAGCGTTTAGCTTCTATGCTCCTCAAATCTGAAGTAAACTTCCAGAAACCTGCAAGACAGCCAGCACACTGACTTCCTTTAAATCTAGGACTAAATACCCGCCAGTTTAGTTGCCTGTGAGTGGAAGTAAGAACAACATTGATCAATATATTTGATGTGTATTTGCTTGATGATTTTGATGATGACATTTGACAAAATTTTATGTTTATTGCTTGTTTCATAATGGTTTTTTTTTATGTAGAGCACGTCAAACCGCCTCCTTGCCCAATTGTGCCACAATAATAAATTTGACTCTCGTTTCCTGCTAAAACTGGCCTCAGAGGATGAGATCACCAACTCCCCTAGTGAATAAGATTTTCCGACAGCATGCGTCGAACACCATGTTTGACAAGCTCACGATGCGTCAAAGACGATGTCCTGGCTGGAGGTTGGCCGCATTTAGGAGCAGGGGGGTGGAGGGGTGAGAGTTCAGAGGATTCTCGTCAGGCTGCGCCGTGACAGGTTGATCCCAGACAGAGGTGAAGACAGCGCTCCGAATGGCACCGGGAGACGAGATAAACGCCAGGCCCAGCTCTTGCTCTGGGGTAATGGCTGACAAAGTGTTAACTGGTTCATCTCACAGCCAGTCAAACTCGAGGCACGTGTAAGGCTGTGCACAGGGCAACGCCAACGAGAAGGATCAGAAACTAAACCTGACATCTTCGTAGAGCATTCCAGGGTTGAAGGGATGTGAAGAAAAACAGCTGTGTTTGTTTCCATGTGTTTTATTCAAATGGAACTGAAATAAGCCGTTATTTACTATGAATCCCTGTTCCTTCCGTAACTAATTCTACAAAATGCAAGGCGCCTTGAAAAGGTTTTTATACTCCTTCAGTGGAAGAGGGATTTATGTACATTTATGTACATTGTTTTTCTATGTCTTTTACTGATAAAGGACTTAGTTCTTGGTATTTGTGTTCAGTCCCTTTGAGTAAATTGTCTAAAAGCAACATTTCCCTGTGATAAGCGCTCTGTCTTAGTGGACAGCAAACCTCTGTGAACATCAGTTTTCAAGTCTCATCACAAGTTCTAAATTAGATTTAGGGCTGATCTATTCAAACACATTAATGCAATTTGATTAAAGGATTCCATATTAGCTCTGGCTGCGCGGCTGATGACCTACTGGAAGGCAGACCTCCATCTGATTCTTTTTGCAGCCTCTCACTGGTTTACCTCCATCCAACCATGCCACCGACTCTGGCTTAACTACCCTGTCCCTCCTGAATAAAAGCATCCCCGTAGGATGATGCGGCCAGCGCCGTGTTTCATGGTGGAGATGGTTTGATTGAATACAAATTCACATCAGATATTTTCAGTTCAAGGGATATGAATACTTTCGAAGGGCACTATATAATCACCAGCAACTGCATGAACTTTTTTTTTCCACAAAGCCTGAAAAACCTTTTTTTCCCCCACAAAGCCTGAAAAACTCTCCCAGAACATTTGCTCATCTAATAAAGTCAAACCGGAGAAAAATAATCTGCGTTTAGTCAATGTTTGCTTGTAAAACCGGACAGTTACCAGCCACACACACATCTCAGTAAAACTTCAGATGGATCTAATTCAATGAGGCAGAGCCCTTACCGAATTAGAGCCGTGCTTCTGTTCCGTCTGCACTCTAATATAATAATGCACTCGCAAATTAACCACAGCAAACCCATTAAAGGTGACACAGAGCAGTTCCATGCACTGCGGGGTCACCTTCTGCAGATCCCATGTGTACGTCTGTGAGCCACGTGACGCTTTCATGTTGCATAACGTCTACGGAAAGAAAAAACAGAAGAAGACCAAGAAACCCACAGCATATGACAGAAAATTATGAAATATGTTTAGGTGGTTACTTTTTTGTTGCAGATGTGAAAACTGCTCACAGTAAAGCTTCAGATATAAAGCTCATTTTGTGGCCATCTTTATTTCTAGCTGATCATAAACATTTAGGCTTACAAATGAAACATGAAAGTTTGGATTACTGAACAGAAGTCGTGAACTCCGCCATTTTGAATTTTTTTTTTAAGGAAGGCTCTGTTAAAAGGTTTCAAGCAGTTACTATGTGACCTGCTATAGCAAACTCTCTTTTCATCTGCATTTTGTACAAAAGCTGATGAATTGGTCCTCGAGGCAGAAGCTAACTGCTGGTGCAAAATGGGAACCAACTCAAACTTTTAGCACATAAAGACACCTCCAGTCTCAGAAACATGGTTTATGCAAAGGCTGCTTTGGAAACCGTTGAATTGTCGTCAATGTTTGCATGGTGATTTTATATAGAAGTGAATGATTATTTACATCAGAAATGAAGGTAGGAGGCAGTGCACTTAGGTTGTGTAAACCAAAAAAAATCTTCCCTTACAGTGCTATATATATAGATTTTTGCTTTTAACTTTTACAGCAGACCGTTGTTCTGACTGGAAATGTTTTACATGTTCCTTTTTTATAGCACTAGTTTCCCACTGGAAGGTCATCAAAGGTGAACATATTCCTGCCTTCATCACCTGCTTAGATAAAAATGACAACAACGACAAAAAAAGATTGTGGTTATCATGTTTACATCAGATGAAATCAGTCCTGGGTCATCCTGTACCTCTTGTCACCTTGTGAAGATGTAAAAACTGTCCCGTGACACACGCGCAAGTGGAATCGTTTTCTTTGAAAGGAGAGTGAACAGAAAGGCACTGACTAAACGGTGGTCACTCCTGCTGACCTTAGTCAAGGTCATGGCATTCAAACTGCTGGATGACGACGAGTCAACATAAAAAAAAAAAACATCGTAACTTCACTTGAAGCACATTAGTGCTTTGTCTTCTGTTTGCTTCTCAGTTCTGCATCTTACATTCACCAGCCTCAGCAAATGAATGACACAAAATATTAATATAGCAGCCATAGCAAAGTATTAACAGGATGGTACGGTGGTGTTTTTACTCAAGCTTACCAGAGTGTGAAAATCCCAAACTGGCCCATGCCTGCTTAAGACATGAAACTACTCTTAAAGTGCTGTGAAAATTATTTGCCTACATAGTTATACTTCTTCTGTTTTCGCTTCCAAGAGCGAGAAAGTCAAAGAAAATGGAGTTTTCTAAGGTGAAAATCACAGATGACCAAAAGGAACAAAAAGCCTCATCTCACATTTACCTTAAAACATTTAGATGATCCCCCCAAAAAATATATCATGGAATGACCAGAACAAAAGTGGAACTTTTTGGAAGGTGTGCGTGTGTGTGTGTGTGTGTGTGTGTGTGTGTGTGTTCTCTGCCAGAAAATCCCGCAGGAAAATGTTTAGCACCCGCTTCGTGACATTAAGCTCAAACACACTTGGGTGATGATGCAGCAGAGAAATGATCCAAACCACAGACAGCAGCAAGTCCACCTCTGACTCAGTCAAAAACAAAAAAAAGAGAAAAGTGAAGAATTTTGGAGAAGTCTAGTTGAAATCCAGACATACATCTGACTGAAATCTCCCCTAGTTGCTCTAAATCTCTCCAACGTGGCTGAATTACAACACCAAAGACTGATTCCCAGTTATCACAAACACTTGGCGGCAGTTGTTGCCACCAAGGAGGATGACACAGGCTGTAATTAGGTTTGAGAGGATATTATTTATTCACTTTTGGTTTGGATAGCGTTTACCAGCTGCTAAATTAAATCATTATATGAATACTGATCCATATTTACTCAGGTTATCTTTGTCTTAGTTTACAAAAAGACACACACACACAAAAAGAAAACAACACAAAAAGTCTGCAAGGGGCAATAATAAATTTCCACTGTAGTGTCTCCAGTGTCCTGGAAAGCAACAGCTAAGTCATCTCTGCCCAGGGTCTCCTGCCTCTTACCTGTGTCCTGCCGAAACTGGTGCATAGACTGCAGGTCGATGATGTAAGGGGAGAGCTGGGCATCCACCTGCCCGAGAACCACGCTTCCCCTGGCGTCTCCCTTCAGTACGTTCTCGATGTGGTGGCACACCGCCGCGCTGTACGGCCTCCAGCGCCCGTGCTCGTTCAGCCACTCCCAGACGACCACCCTGGCCAGGTTCTGAGGCGGGTACCCCACGCCATTCATGGGCACCAGCAGCCCAGACCCGGGGCGAGCCATCTTTCTCCGGCGGTGTCTGCGTCTGAGCTGCTGGGCTGTGTCCCCGTGCTAGAACACCAGCAGCAGCCCCCAGCCCCCTGACGCCCCCGGTCAGTCAGCTCACACACAGGAACATTGTTTTGGATCAGCCCTCAAAAGAGAAAACAGCTCGAATCAGCGGTCAGCATGATAGTCCTCAGTAATCTCATGCTGCTTTCAGGCAATCGGCTCGGATGAAGTCATCTTCAGCAGGTTTCTCTCTTGACAGGGGCCACTTTCGATGATGAGATGAAGTCTATCTTGTCCTGTTTGAAGGGGACAGATCCCGATGATGACAGGAGAGCTACAGCAGGTAGACAGAAGACATTCACTAAACAAATGACAAGTAGCAAAAACAATAAATAAATAAATCCACTAATAAAGAGATGTCCTAAATGAGTTTCAGCTACTGTTTCTGCAGGAAAGGGCGCACATCTAAATCTGCTCTGGACGCTGCAGCTCTGCTCCTGTTGGCGAGCCGGATTTCTTTCAAAATCTATGAAAACTGAGCGAGTCTGCATGGGAGCTGTGTCAGCAGCAGCAGCAAAAATATCTGCCATCAGATGTATAGATGGGCAGTGTGCAAACACAGCAAAAAAAAATAAAAATAGAGCCAGCTATTATCAGATCATCTAGACGGTATCTTGCAGAGACAGATCAATCTGCTCTGAAGCAGAAAAAATACAACAGCAACAAAATAGCACATGCGATCTCCAGATTAACTGTTAAAACTAGTCAGAGAAAATGCCTCAAAAGAGATGTTACAGATACAGACCTGTAGGCAGCAGCAGCAGCTGTGGTGCCACAGATCTGTCAGGTAAGAGGCTGCATCTTGCGGGATCCGGGATGAAAACCAGAGAGCAATACGAAGGGGGTTAAAAAAAACCCCCAATAACAACAAAAAAGAGGGGATGCAAACCCTCCGACACACGCCTGCCTTTTCACAGACCTGTCCCTATACTCAAAGCTCGAAATTGTCCCGCAAACGCTGAAGCTGCCCCGACTCCGTTACGAAAGAGCGAGCCGTCGCCGTGCAGAGGCTCTCAGATCACAGCGGCTTGTTGGTGCGCTGCCGCTGCTGTGTGCTGGCTGAATGCATGCCCTAGTTGCGCGGTTTGCAGACAGAAGCCGCTTCGCTGGTGGGGGAGGAAGGCTCCTTTCCGTCCGTGTCACACTAACAATCAGACGCTCCTAACGCAAACACCACATCCCACGCTGCTCCGGTATGCGCAGCCGTGCACACCTGTATGCATGGACAGAAATGTCGCCTATTGGTCAATTACACAGAAAACACGAAAAGTTGGCATTTCCGGTATCCGGTTTCAAAATAAACTCTGCATCCTCTACGAGAGGAGCTGACGACAAACGGTGCACACGCACCAAAGACCTTTGAACTTATCTATATATTTTTGAAACGTGAAAACCGCAGTGTGTCTATCACTGAGAATGCATGTGAGGGACTGGCACAATTCAGTTCAATTCTGTTTATTTATGTAGCGCCAATTCACAACACACCTCATCTCAAGAGACTTTACAGAAAAGTCAGTAGAGTTGACATTATCATTCAAATTGGTCATAAAACAATGTTTTATCCAAGGAAACCAAGCAGATTGCTTCAAGTCACTGACTGGATGAGCATGTAGCAACAGTAGAGAGGAAAAACTCACCTTTAACAGGAAAAAGCTGTGTGTGAACGATCATCTGCCATGACAAACTGGAGGTTTGACAAGAAAAAGCATATATATACACACATATATATATATATATATATATATATACATATACACACACGCGCACACACACAAAAAAAAAAAAACCAGAAGCACCAATACATCAGTATTTTCTATGTTACAGAAAAGTAGGAAGTTAATGTGAGTAGTAGCTCCTTTAGCAGCTTCATTTATAGCTTTAAAGGCTGATGGAAAGAAAAAGAGCACAGGAAGTTAGGAGCAACAAAAGCTCAGCCGGTAGCTTTGTTAGGGAGAGAAACAGGGTTAAACACTGAAAGATGGGATCAAGTATGATCTATAATTTGATGTCAAGTTGTAGGCAGCAGTAGCTCAACTGATGCCCCGCTCCCCCCCTCTAGTAAAGGCGTCACAGCTGGAGTTAAAGACCAGATGTAGATTTTACAGAGAGTACAAAAATCAAGATAGGAAAGTTGAAAACTGAAACAACAGCAAATAATGCAACTTTGCTCTGTTAGAAACATGTGGAACAATCAGATCTCTGATTTATTATTGAGTCAGATGATTCAGGGTTTCACATGGAGAATGTTAAACTCTATTCTGGATATAGCAGGGAGCCAATGGAGGAAAGCTGAAATAGGAGAAAGGAGTATGATACATGTCTTGCAATGTCATTGTACAAATGAAAACTTGCAAAGTGTGATGTGCTAAATAGCTTCTGAGTTAATCTTAGAACTACCTTTCACAGCTGCAAGCCTTCTGAGTAAATTTTTTAGACCATCTTTGCACCTTTAGAATCTGAATATTTCACACATTCCTACTTGTGAAGACAAACAGTCCCACACCATGATGCTGCCACCACTATGTATGTAAATTTGCATGGTGTGTTCAGGGTGATGTACAGTGTTAGTTTTTTCTCTATACAAGGTGTTTTTGGCATGTAGGCCAGAAAACTAAATTTTCTTCCACATGTGTGCTGCTGTGTGCCCTACATGATTTGTGGCAATTTCAAACTCTGCATCACAGGAGAAGATATTCTTTGTGACGTGGATGAGAGTATGTGGCCTAACAGAAAGAAATTGGTAACACTTTTATTTGACGGGTTGTGAATAAGACTGTCATGACATCGTCGTAAACATGACATAACACCTGTCATGAACATGAGTAAGTCTTCATGAATATTTATGACTGTTGTCATAAAGTGTCATTCGGTAAATCATGGCACTTTTAATACAAAGTTGACATTATTCAAAATGTTTTCATTATGACAACTTGACATTAACCAAGAAATCATGATCTGACATAAATTTGTTATAAAAGTATTACTGATTAAACTTTAAAAGTTATGTAGCTTTATGTTATTAAAGCTAAAGTTTAATCAGTAATACGTCTATAACAAATTTATGTCCGATCATGATTTCTTGGTTTCCTGCCTCTCGCCTGGAACGTTAGCTGGAGATAAGCACCAGCACCCCTCCCAACCCTACTAGGGACAAGGATGTTAGAAAATGGATGGATGGATGGATGGATGGATGGATGGCTGTCTTATTTTAAAATACATTTTCTCTTCATTAGTTTCAATGATTATTCTTCTTAGCCTGCCTGATTGTAAAGGGTCACTCACTGGTCTCATAATGTGAGAATTACACAAGTGTGTTGCCTGGTTACATGGAGAGATCAGTGTGATGAAAAAACATGTTCTTCCTTTTTTTTTTACCCCACCAACAATAGCGGCTCTAGCTTTACAAAACAGCGCCATCACGTGGAATGTTGGTGTTAGTGAACTGAGAACTAAAAAACAAAGCAACTTTATGATAGATGTTTGTCTGAAGCTTTTTTTTTTTTTTTTTTTTTTGCTGTGGACTTTTGGAAATGAAACCTATTTTAATTATTATATACTGGCAAAGCAACAGAACGGAAGCAAAATCTGGAAAATGTTTATTCTATAGAGGTTGCTTTGTGTTACTCAAGTTTCTTTTGCAATTATCTTCCTACTATCAGATCAGTCAGGTTCATCTGTGGGATGAGTCTTTAACACAGACTCAGCCATCTTTATCTATTTAAAAAAAGGTTTTGTTACATTGAGATATTTTAGGAAACAACAAATTGAACTTCAGTAGCAGTCAAAATTGGAACAACACCCAAATCCAACCACACCTTTACCTGATGTGTCAAAGTCCAGAATGACCAGCCTTATTTATAATCCAGGCAGTGTCAGAAATTAGCCATGTGCAGCCTGAGACAAAACAATGCATTTTCTTAAGGGTCACATTATGTCTCTTCTGATACTCCAGTGCTGTTTTTCACTGCTGGCAGAGCTACACTAGCAAACAGACAGAGACCAAAGAAAGAATATCCGTCATGTTGCAAGATTAAAATGGATATATAAATGCAAAAAAAAAAAAATGAATGAGAAAGGCTGAACCTGCCTTGCAGAAGGACCTGGGTTGGAATCATGGTCTGAGGTCCGTCTGCGTGGGTTCTCTCCTGGTTCTCTTCTCCTTACAGTCGAAAAGCATGCATGTTAGGTTATTTGGTCTTTCTAGGTTGCACTTAGGTGTGAGTGTGTACATTCATGGCTATTTGTCCTGAGTGTCTCTGTTTTCCCCTCTGAAGGTCAGGCAACCTTTCCCACCTTTTCTGTAGCACACTGCCTGATGCCATCCTGGAGAAAGACATTTGCATGTCTGGGTGGATGGTTTATAGAAAGTACGGATAAAGGTCATTGTTAAGGGAAATCAAGCAAGGCAGGTAATGCAACTCGAAATCAAATCCGACTTTTACTCATATTTAAGGCCGGTGCTAGAACAGGGCTTAGGGACCTTTGTTTGGCCAATGTGAATGAGCAGCACGTGAGCAATGACACATAACAGGAACAGCAGGAAAGTGGTTTTATTAAAAATACCTTTCAATAACAATGCACCATGAGTAATTTGCTTATATGTAAACTTTCTGCATTCAAACTTGTGCCTGCACTAATGATTCTGTCTGATTTCCTGTTTGCTTTCTGTTCTCATCTCCCAGTTTGGACCTGTTTACCTTGTGAAATGTCGTGAGTTGAGATCTGTTGAGAACTGGTGCTACACACTAAAAATAAATAGAATTTAATCGTTCACAATTATTGTTCCAATGTACACATGTTTGACTGATTCATACAAGTCTCGGTGTCACTATATTATTGTCCCCTTTGGGATTTTTTTTCCATGCAGCAGGATAGGGGGAAAAATACTAAAGAAAAAAAAAACAAAACCCAAACAAACACAGAGATAATCATACAACAACATTGGAAAAACATTTTAAAAATCTATCAAATATCAATGAAACAAATAGACTATACACATGTGAAGTAATGTTCACATTATGTTTTCGATGCAATCTGACTGAGCTTGAACTGTTTATCTGCAGGCCTTTGCAGAAATAGCACCACCTTGTGGTGAAATTAAAAAGAAATTACAATTCATCTGAATTGTAATTCACGTTGTACTTTTATTTGAAATATTATTAAATGTGTATGAGTGCAGAACAAATATGTATACATATACATAGATATTATAACAAACACAAACTAAGCAAACCTGTTAATTTTGTTCTATTATTTTTATAATTTGAAATTTAAGCTCAGAGTATTTTTCCCCCCACAGAACAATGTGAAGTGAATATTTTCTTTTCATACATACTCTGAAATCACTTCTCATGAAACAACTCTTTCCATTCAAATATGTTCAATAATTAAATTTCCATTCAAGCTATTGGCTACTGCATACTCTTAATCTTCAGAAAACTGATTTGGATTATACACGTAATTTTTATACAAATATACAGAGGAATATACTGTACATGATCGCAGTCTTTTGGACAGCTGAGCAGTGTTACTAAAACTCCATGTCATTCTTGAAAACATGATGGATGGAGATAAAATTACGCTAAATGATAAATCAATCATTAGCAGGTAACATAGTGAAAGCATATTTTTTAAGAAACTGGTGAAAGTAGAGAGCGGGAAGCTAACAGTGCTTCAAGATGGGGGTTTTACAGAATAACATATACAAAGAGAGCCATAATGGCAGCGCTGATGAGCCCAGAGATGGGAACTGTGACAAACCAGGCGATGAAGATGTTCCTGAACAGACGCCAGTCAACTGATTTCCTGGAGCGCAGCCACCCGACGGCCACCACAGATCCCACCTGTGTGCAAGTAAGAGTTACTGGAAGAATGAAAACGTCTTTCCACTTGAACTTTTAACTTTTGTGATCAAACAACCACAAACCTGAATATAATTTATTGATTTTTGATGTGATATAGCAACAAAATGAAGTGCATGATGATGAAAAGGACGTGTTTAAAAATTCTTCACAATTTAACAACCTGAAGCTCCGGGTGTTAAGCCCACTTTAAAGAAATACCCTAAAATAAAACTGAGTCCAACCAACTGTCTGTAGAAGTCAACTAATTAGTAAATACACCAACTCCAGCATAAAGCATGCGTCATTGTCAATTTGGTGCTGTGGAGTTGATTTTCTTCATCCAGAGCAGAGAAGCTGGATGAAGGTAAACACATTTTCAGAGTAATCCCTGCAGTAAACCTGCTGGAGGTTTGTATCAAAGCATATTTGTTCGTTTGAATGGTCCAGTCAAAGTCCAGACCTAAATTGAATTCAAATCTGTAGCAAGACTTAAAATATGTAGTTTTGATGGATGCTTTCCATTAAACTTTGGAAATACTTTTTCAGTCTTTAAATGTGCAGAGAGACATTGCCCAAAAGACTTGCAACTGTAATCAGAAGCCAATTTTGGTACTTGGCACTAAAATAAAGGTTTATTTCTCAAGGTTTTTGCTTCAAGACCATAGACTGCATTTGATCATCAATCTTTGAATCATCTATAATTTTTGCAAAGCACCAGGCTAGCATCCAAAAACCCAAAAGCTGGGAAAAAAACAACAAAAAAGTACAATTTTGCTTGTTTTGTGTTGATCCATCACACAAAATCCTAATGAAATAGATTTAAGTTTATGGTTGTTTGTTACATGCAGTGGCGGCTGCATGTAGGATTTCCCCCCTAGTTCAGGTTGCTGCTGAGCTCCGGCGGGTTAAGCAGGCCCAGCTGGTTTCACTCTGCCTCTTGATTAGCAGAGTATAAGGCTAGCTGGGAAACTGACTTTCAGGGCCTCTCGGCCAATTGGGCAGCATGTGTGCTGCAGCTTTGTGGCGCTGTGATGGAGGATTTGTCTGCTAGAAACCCTGGTTTTTGTTGTTATTCTCCCCTTTCTTTCCTTTTAGGTTCTCATTTTCACCTTTGAGACTTCTTCCAATCCCACTTAAAGAATAAACCTTTAACTTTACCCTCCTGGTTTTGTCTCTTCATTTTTCCCTGGTTTATCTATTGTTACAGCCCTCCTCCAAAACCCCTAGACTGCCTTGGGGATGTAACATTGTTACATAAAAAAAATTCAAGGGGTGTGATTATGTTTGCAAGTTAAGCATTTTTGTGATATACGACTTTCATAACATGCTCAGAGCTCACCTCTCTATCTGTTTGTGATAAAGGATCAGAGATTTTAGCTTTATTACCTTGCAATGTGTCGTGCTGACAGGAAGACCAATATTAGATGCTACAACGACCGTGGCAGCTGAAGCCAGCTCGATACTGAATCCACTGCAGAGAAAGGAGAAGTTTATTTTGGTTTAACAACCTGATAAATCATAACTTCTGCTCAGAGGGGGCATAGCTACGAGGCATACCTTGAGGGTGTAATGGGGGTCAGGTCTTTACCCATGGTCTGGATCACCCTCCGACCCCAAACCCAGAGACCAGCACAGATTCCTACTCCGCCGTATAGGAGCAACCAGATGGGAGTGGGAGCATTCGACACCACAGACCCGCTCTCATAGAGAAGCCACAGGGCTACCAGTGGGCCAATAGCATTGCTAGAGAAAGAAATTAAATGTAAATCATTAAAAAGATCATACTTAGGCAAACTGAAAAAAACACCCTTGCTTACCTGACGTCATTTCCCCCATGAGCAAAGGAGCCGAAACATGCAGTTAGTATTTGCAAAAACTGGAAAAGCAAAGAAACTGCAGGTTGGTCGATCTCCAGCTCGTCTTCCGCCTCAGCAACGCTTGCGTCGGCTTCCTGCGTCGCGCTCCCGTCCGGGACGGTGCTTCCAGTGGTCACTGCTGAGTTGTAGCTGCTGTAGCTGTCCACCCGAGGTCTCCTCTGAAAGCCGGTGTCCACGTCTCTGTATTTAGGATCGCCGTGGATACCGTATATAGCCATGGTGTAGGATGTGTAGCTGTTGTTCCTCCGCATGGGTCGCTCCTCTGTGTCACTGTCACCGATGCAGTCCCCAACCTTGGCTTTGTGGAGCTTGTGCAGCAGGTCTTTGTAAAGGCCAGAGTCCTTGTGGATGGTATGGGAGCGTCCACTGTGGGGATCGGTGATCGTCATGTGGCCTACAGAGCCATTCAGAACTGTGGGAAAATCTCTCTTATAATATTGTCTTGCTAACTGGTGGGTCGTAGCTGCTTGTGGTGTAACCACATCTTGATAACTGTGACACTGGTGTGAAAAATGTAACATTTCCAGCACCATATTTAAAAATTCTCACCGTTAGAGATGTCAAGATCTTTGGATTCTATGTCGCTGTTTAGATCAGTCTCCTCTGAGCCTCCCAGTTTAAAGGCCACCTTCTGGGTTTCTACCGGAGGGTTCTGCAGATGGAGGTCAGACAGGATTTGAGGTTGTTCTGCTGGAGGTTTGCTCGAGTTCTTCTCCATTAATGGAGTCTCATAGGGAGCAGGAGCTGTTTCACCTGAAAAGTGAGACGATACGAGTCAAACAGCTTTGTTGCAGACAGTTATACTGCAGCAGAATTTACAGATTTATTAAATTGAATTTATTGCTGGTGGATCCGTGGTGACAGATTATGTAATCGTACAATGGTTTATGGGATTTTATGTGGTAGACCAACACAAAGAAGTGCATAAATGCATAGTTATGGCTGTGCGATGTTTTTGAAGTATTTCCTCACTGTGTGTGCACATCAAGAGACTGAATATTGTGCTAATTTCTCTTTGCAAAATTGCTCAAGTGACTAAATAACAGGGAGAAGTAATCGCAGGAATGTTTGATATGAGATCCAAACAGGGTCATCAACAAGACTAAAAAAGTAAACAACACTACAAAATGATCATTGTA
Organism: Xiphophorus couchianus; assembly: GCF_001444195.1. NCBI lineage: Eukaryota > Metazoa > Chordata > Actinopteri > Cyprinodontiformes > Poeciliidae > Xiphophorus > Xiphophorus couchianus. The sequence goes on from NC_040239.1 coordinate 23,864,070, forward strand.
CAAAATCAAAGTCCTAAGGACCACAACACTCTGTCCATGCTGAGGTAAAAATAGTCCCCCGAGCATGATGCTGCCACCACTATTTTCTGCAATCATCAGGGTGATGAGCAGTTCAGTCGTAGTCTTATTTAACCAGAACTGGGTTTATTGTTCTACAACAAAATCCTGCTTTAAATTTCTCCACATCTTTTACCCTGGCCTGTCTGCTGTGTGGAACAGATGGATTTATACTCATAATAAAGAAACACACAATTTGACTCTATTTACTCATTAGAGAAGGTCTAAACTCCGCTACATTTCTTTACGTATATCAGAATACAGAGCGTTGAAGTTACTTGTACACTTTGAATATCATGTATATATTTTTTTTCCAGTTGTTTGCTACTTTCTGTTGATGTATCAATAAATTACCAATAAAATACACTGAGGTTTTTGGTCGCAACGTGACAAAACGTTAAAGAGTTGAGTGGGCGTGATTTCTTCTGTGAAGCACTGTACTTCCTAGTCAGTAGTTCAACAGTTTCATCCTCGAATCTAGAATGTTTGTGCAATGTCTTACTGAAGCTGTCTCTGTTACACTCACGTTCAATTTTCTTCTTGAGGCGTGGACAGACAACAAACCAAACAACCAGAGCGGTGGTGATGGCACAGCCCAGAGAAATGCACAGAGTGCCCCACCAGGGCATCCTGTCAAAGCCAAGCACTATGGACAAAGGAAAAGAGACATGTCAGAAAAGGTTGCCTCAGGGGAAAAAAACCCACAAACAGAACCTTGTGTCCATTTATTTTTTGCCTTCATGCTCTAAAACTGAAAAGCAACAAAACCTGTCTTACTAAAATTACATCGCCTTAGAAGCAGGACAGCAGGTGTCCAACATAACAAGTTAGTCATGTAATTTGTAGAAAATGATCACATTTTTCTTAAACGTTCCCTCCTCAGATGCCAGCATGTCTTTCTGTTTAAAGGCGGCAGTATCAGGGAAAGTGCACACTCCTCTAATCAGATACTGAGGAAGAGGCCAGTCTTGCGGCATGGTGATAAAAACTCAGTTGGTGGAAGTTTTAATAATTCCTCTTCTCTTCTAATATTTTTACTACACATACAGTGTGATGTTGTTTTCTGCCTTTTGAAGATGGATTAAAATGAGCTTAATCTTTCTTTCTTGTGAGCAGCTGGATCATAACACCAAATAAGCCCGAGCAACACTATGGGTGTAGCCTATCTCTAACGTACATGCTAAACCGGACTGGCCTCAAACACTGCATGCGAGGCGTGCAAGGAGATAATCTCATTTCAGTTCAAGAAAACTCAACAGAACTAATGGATTCCCATCAAACTTGCAAGAGATAACTGCAACGACCTTCTGCACGATATGATCGTGAAAAGATGCACAGTACTTTTGTACAACAGGACTATTTTGGACATTTTCTGCCACAGTGGTGTGCAGTCAGGTGCCCTTTTGAAAAGTCCAATCCTGCCAATGAATGCCAATGGGGCTTTCAAAAATCCATTCAATAGGGGATTATTTTATTCTGTTCTCTTGTACCTCATTAATTTTATATCAAGCCTAGTATGGGGATGTTTTTTTGCAATTAATACAAATATTAGTAAGGAATAAAGTTAATAATCTAACACATTTTCATTCTTTGGATCATAATTTTGCCATGAACCATCCTTGATATTTCCTCAGGCTCATTTGGAGAAAATATCAAGTGACTTTCTGGCTTGGTGTGCCTATGTGATACTCACGTGGAGCTCCGGTGAACATGATGGAGAAGAGGTTGATGCCCATAGTGATGCCATAGAAGACAGGAAGGGCTCTCAGTCCATTGGGTACAGGGTTAGACTGTGGGGAAAAAAAGAGACCTTTTGTAATTCTAAATCAAGTGCAGTTTCCTAACAAGAAATGGGTATGAAAACTGAGCACGTTCAAGGTTGTGAAGTAAATATTCAGCTGAAAGTCTTTGTTCCTGTTTTCTTTAAGTTTAGCCTTTAAGAGTAAAGTTTGCTCTGATCAGGCAGACGTATCAGATTATTATGAATTGGATATTTCAGTGAAGTCAATCGATCCTAAAAGTGTTCTCTCACAGTCTGGGAGAAGATGTGGATTTGGTACAGACCTCAAATCCAAATTCACCTTGTTCCACTTTAAAACTGGAAATCTGAGGAATCAGTGACATGCTAACTACTATTACCAACACAAGCTAATAATTTTTTTTTTCATAGTATTTCGTGCATTCCAACCGTAACACGCAATGCTAACAGAGGTTGTAGCGGACTAGGTGTGTGTACTATATTATGAGATATGAAATATCAGAAGTTCAAATAGACAACCTTTAGGCAGTTGCTGCAGCTGTCACTACATTTTACGTTTTAAGACAACCACTTTGGATTCTGAGGTCGGGGTGGGTAAAAGAAGTCTGACTTTTCTATTTCTGCCATTTATTTTCCCAATGTGTAGCTTGAACATTTTAACAGCTGTGTTGAAAAATGAAAAGCACAAAAATAAAATATCAAGCAAACTGAAAAAATCCAAAGTCTTGCTGTATTGATGTTTCAAAATGTCTGCCATGATGGTGGTACTTAGTAGGCTTAGTATTGAGGCGGTGCTTTCAACAAATAGTTAAAATCTACAGCTGGAATGTAAATAATAATGTACACTTTGTGTACATTATTATTTACTTTGTGTACATTATTATTTACATGAAACGATGCTCAGCCAGGACTGAAACAGTACTACAACTATAATAATGTAACAAATAACAAAACAAGAATATTAAATATAATTTATCATTTCATGATCTAATCACACAGCTCCTTGCTTTATTTACTTACCTTATTCAAGATGAATTTGCGGACGAAATAAAAGAGAATTGCCGACATGATTCCCGACAGAACAGGCGACAGGAACCATGATGCCACTTTAAACAGAACATTTCACGTACAATTTATTTACTGACTTGGATTTTAGTTTTTGTAGATTATTCTTCCTTTTTGCTGGAATACTTGGAAGGAGAAACTCTGTTTACCAATGCGAAGTAGTTCCATCCATTTGACCCCCTTGGGGCCTCTCGCTACCATTGAAAAGCCAATTGTGGCCCCAACAATGCAGTGGGTTCCAGAGATGGGGAGCTTCAGGAACGAAGCAGTCAGCTGCCACACGGCAGAGCCTGTGGCACAAAAACACCAGCTGAGCTTTTGTTTATGGCCTAAAGATTCGCACTTTCAAAACGAAAACAAAATCTTTGTGAAGGCTCACCACACATGGCACTTATTGATCCCGCCATGAGCACGTGCTCTGAGCCGTTGTACATGCGCACATCGATGATCCCCTGACGGATGGTCTCGCTGACCTTTGCCCCCAACAGCACCGAGCCCACCGTCTCAAAGATGGTGGCCAGGATGCAGGCCTGCCGCAGGGTGACCACTCCGGAGCCCACCGCCGTGCCGAAGGAGTTGGCGACGTCATTGGCTCCCACCGAAAACGCCAGGATGAAGGCGATGATGAATCCGACCACCAACAGCCAAAGGTAGTCCGACATGTCTGACCGGGAGACCAGAGCTACAGTGGTGGCAGCAGCCAACGTTGCTAGAGTAGTTGTATCCATGAGTATTCTCAATGTTATTCTACTAAAAAAAAAATAAAAAACTAATTTGTTGTTTGATAGTAACTTTTGAGGTAGTATGTATCAATAAATAATAACAAAAACTCTAAGACTTAGAATAAACTAACCTAGTAGTGGAAAATTGATTAAATCTATTGCTAGCTGGGTATGCAGGGTTTTTCTGTGAGGCTCATTATGAAATGACCCTGTATGGAAATGAGAGAAGAGTCCATTGTGATCCTCAGATGATTCACGCTGCAAAAACACAGATATATGAGTCAGTATAGGCATCATCCCATAGACAAGCAAACACTAAGCTGAGTTACACATTAACAAGCCCAAACAACCCAACAAAAAACAAGCGGCACGCATCTTTTACCTTGACATGCATGATTTACTCAAATATGGCGGGGTTTGGGGGGAGGAGCTATTCCTGCCAGTAAAATAAAAGCACTTTCTTTGACTGGTGAACAAAATGGCTCAATCAGGGATAAATAGCGCTAAAAATAACTTTACAGCAGAGTGTGTCAGAGGAAGCAGAGAGCACTGAAGTTAACTGGAATATGTTTTGGAGGGCAAGAGCTCATGAGTGTATTTAAGCCTTTAATGCCTCAATCAGGTTATTCCCATGGCGATAAAAGAGAAGAACCTTTTAAATGATTTAATGATCAAATCCACATTAAGTCCACTGATGCCGAGGTACAGCATATAATTAATTTACAACACACTGATCGATGCAAAATATGAACTTGTTCAGCATGCTCTCAGGAGGTTCTAAGTGAGCTCACCCTGAAATTGGTTTGCTGCAATAGAGAGTGTCTTTTTAGAATTTTTTTAATCTAACAAAACTTAATGACTCATCTGCTTTTATAAGTGTTGACAGTTGTGGTTCTTGCATTGAAGGTGGCCAGGCCAAGCACCTCTAGTGACCTCATTTTTTTTTTTGATTGCTACAAAGTAAAGGTTTTAACCAATTTGTAAGAACCTGTGATCGGTGTAGAATGATTCTGTTCAGTTTCGAATGATGCATAAAGTGTGGTTTTCATGCTTTACTCAAATATGCATAATAAGAGTATGCAAAGACCAAAGAATTATGCAGAGAAATGTTTCTACAGCATTGTTAATTGTATTTATTTAAAAACGCACTGCAAAAGTTCGGCAAATTTTAAAAAATGTTGCGCATGCATACCCAACCTTGGGACACAAAGTCACACAAATTAGCTTGAAAGCATATAATAATTGTAAATGGGAATTTGAGTTTACAAAAAAATAACTTGCAGCAGTTATTTAAGACTTGAATCCTTAAATTTACTTTTAAAAAGAGAAATAAAGAAACTAAGCTTTTTTGTTGTTCCCTTCAATAGATTTTTATATGCAGCCAAGCTTTTTCTGTATTTAAAGCACATAGAGGGTAAATGTTTGCATAATGTTTGTATTTGTACTGTATATTTGTTTAAGGTTCAATAACTAACAAGGCACCTGCCTGAAATATCTCAAGTGAAAGTAATTCAGAAATTGCTTTCCTTTAATACCTTTTAACATAAGGGCTGAAGTCACTAAGCCTCTGTAATAATATAATTTTTATATCAATAAAAGTACAATTTTGAAATTATATAATCCCTTAGATTCTGACATCCATTTTTCATATCAAGTTCAGACTAATGGGGGGGGGGGAAGTATTGTGGAAACTTATACAAAAAGAACAATTTTTTTCATAAATAAATAAATAAAGCACCTAATATTTTTGTAATAACTAAATAAAAAAACAGCAACAATAGTCAGTAGTTTTGAGCCAGTTTTCATCAGGTGGTATGTTAATCTCCTTAGTTGCCCTTACATAATTCAAAGAGACCACATAAAAATGCAAGCCACTCTATAAAGTGGGAAAAAAGCGACACTCACGTGAGAGACGTGCAGTTTCCCTCGGCGTGTTGGTGTCTGTCCTCAGGCTGCTGCTGTCAGCTGTGAGCAGGACCAACAGTTGCAGGATGACCACGCAGGCTGAGGGGGCAGAGCAGCGGCCTGTAGCATTAGTGGGGCTTCTGCTGGGGGCTGCTTTATATGCCGAGCCGAGAACACGCCTTTTCACTCCGGTCATGGGACAGCTGCCGTGCAGAAGCTAATGTTTAGCCTGTTTGTTGACAGGGTGCAGAATAATTACAGCTGTGTGCTGATTATCTTGTCTTATTTTATCCTCAAATTATGCTGTACCTCTACATCCGAAATAAGAAAGAGAAAAAGCTATTGCTATGACGAATATAATCTATTTTCTAATTCAGGTCATACTATTCTTTGGACGATAATGTAATTTCGCACAGTATTTCAAGACAGTATAAGGTCAAAAACGTGAACACAGGAGAGTGCACTTTGGAGACACCTGCTGGCCAATTATCGCATAGCAGCCCCCAAAACCTAGAAAAATCCCGATTGGAACTGGAGCCAAGATTTTATGAGATCATAATTGACGCACCTCTTCTGTTTTTAGCCCTACTCATCAGTCTGCAAAGCACTAATCTGCCCAGACTTTTTGTTTTGCATGCTCTCAATTTAACAACCCTAAATCAGGTTTTGTGTAAGGTGACTATATAATTTATCTAACTTTGTTCCCAGATTACTCACCTTACATTACCTATTAAATGAATAATAGTAAATTAATAACAAAGATAATTTCTTACTCTGACTCACTCATTTGGTGTTGCCATCATGACTGGAGTGCCGTATTTCAGCTCAGACTTAACAGAGCTGGGAAGGAGGGGCAAGTTTAATCACCTGGTTACCAGCACACACAGAAGATGGTAATTTATCTACTGATTAATTTACTTTTGCAGAATGAATGAAGTGTGACTCCAGCACGGATGCAAACAGCAGTTATCAGTAGTGAGTGATGAACTATTAAACTAGATATTTTTCATATATACTGTTTGTGATGTTTCAAGGCAAGGCATACAAGTACGTATACCAGAGGACCCTCAGAAGCAGAAGCCACAAATATGCAGTGGTCCTCATACTTTTCATAAAAAGTGCCACTTCAACATATACTCATGTTTCCATATACCACACAGCCGACATCTATTTTAAAACCGTAACACAACACAATTTGTGTTTTTTCAAAAAGGAAAACAGAAAAGGTACTGTAGACTCTGTTGAAGGATTCAATTCAATTATGCACTCAACATCAATTTATACATGAATTAACAAGAAGTATCAGTGGTTCTAAATTAAACTTGCAATTCCTTGAACCACGCATCACTGAGGATAATTGAAGCAAAAATAGTAGAGATATATTTTTTATGTGAATCTGACATGATTGGTGTTTGAATAAATAAGACACACAGAAGATTACAGAATTATAGGCCAGCTAACAATAGTTAGCTTGTCACTGAATGTAACAGCATAACTCGCTAGCTTTGTGACTTGCAACTGGAAAACAGTGTGTTTGGGTTTACTTGGGTCGTTCTCGGATCACGTTCAACAGAGCTACCACTAGCCACTGCGCCAGGTTCATTTTTGTCCTCCTCAGTTTATACAAGGACTTCTCAGAAAATTTTCCACAGTACTACTCATTTTTTCAAGTATTTGTTTAAAGGAAACATAAACATGCTTGAGCAACTCCTCTTTCTGGAAGTTTAAAACTAAAATTATTCCTGAACAAGCACTAAAGACAACCCAAGTACCATCGGTGTTACTTGTACCAACTCTGAGACCCATGTGATTATGGGATTTGATTTGTATTTTTTTTTGTCTATTTCTATGTTACTGTTTACAGTAATTACACATACAGGAGACTGCATGCTTCATGTCTCTTCTGGCAGAGAGAATGTAGCGAGTGAAAAAGCAGTAAAAGATAAACCCTGCCTGCTGAAATACCCAACACTTTAGTTTCTTCAAATGGGGACTTTAAAATCCTGAACTATCATGAAGACACCATGGAACCATTGACTGACAAGCAAGCATTTTGGGAGTGACGGTTAAGGGGTTAAACCCATTTGTGTTATTTGTTTAGAGACAATGGTGAATTCACCATTACTGTAAACTTAAATATGAATCACTGGAGAAATCACACCCATTTAAAACTTAGGTGATGACACACAAAAAAACCAGATCAAAGAATCTGACACAGTTTTCATTTTGAGTCAAACTGAAAACCAGAAATAAATTACTTTAGTTGCTGTACTGATGTAGAATTTTATTAGCTGCAAATAAAATGGCTATTGGCTCAAAATGTACTGCTGGCCCCCACCTGGCCATTACTTTGAATATTTTCTGCAGGCACTGCTGGACTGAAATCACTAACACTGGCTGGTGATTTCAATGACGTGTTTTCATTACAAATCAGTAGCACTTTAAAAGTAAGTTCAACAAATTGATCCGAAAAAAAAAGGAAACAACTTTGACCGTATAATAATAATAATAATAATTTTTAAAAAAATCAAACTATAAACAGCTCAGCCACTGCGAAGCAACAGTCACAAACAGTGTTACTAATCAACCTGTTGCTCAGGTCCCTTTTTCCGGGAATGTCCTGGAGACATGTTTAACGTCAGCAGTGCTGACTTCGTCCTAAAATGCTCTGATGCCTCTGAATATGCTGATCACTTCCTCCTTTCATTACTTATTTAGTTTGTCCTTGGTGAGGTCTGCATGTGTGACATGTATACAGAAGTGCCAGCTACGTGGAATATTTTCACCTCACCGAAGCCACGCTTACACAACTGCTGACAAGCACTTTCATCCTTTTTTTAAATGGAATATTAAGCATTAGATCAACAGAAAGCCACGCTTCACTGGGAAGCAGAGGAAAAAGGATCCACAATATTTTACTTTCAAAGTAAAAATATTAAAAGTGTGGGATGCATATGTGTGTAACTTGACCTCAGTTTAAGTTAAGCTGTTCTGTGACGGCCTTGAGCGTTTGTTAGAGGTCATTAGTGAACAAACAGCATAATAAAGCCCAAGGATCACAGCAGGCAAATAAGAAATACAATTGTCAAGAAATTTAAAACAGGATTAGGTTATAAAACAATATCCATGCTTTGAAGATTTCACAAAGCATATAATGGAGGGGTTTTGAGTGGATAAGTGGAGCAACTTCTACCCATATAAAATTAACTTGAACTGGAACTTATCATAACGTCAAGCAGTCTCTCTGACAAGACACTTTTATTTTCATTATATGTTTAGTGCATGGATTTAAAAGAAAATAAATCATGCTTTGATGAGAACATTTATTTGTATGTGCTTTCTTTTTTTGTGCAATTCAAATTTCCCCTTTTAAATGTATGTCCTGCATTCCTGACCAATATCTCTTATTAAGTTCAAAACTGAATTACATTTTGCAGGAACTGAAAAAAAACAAAAAAAAACAGTTTTAACATATTAAATCAGCTAATTTCTGGAGTATAGGTTTTGCCAATGAGAATGTTAAGACTATGGAATTGCTTAAAGAAGCCCAAGAAGAAAGAAGATTTTATTAATTCAACTTTATTAATTCAGTCTTAATTTCAAACCTCAGTTAGACGGTGACCTTTAACATACAGGCAGAGCAACAATGGAATGGTTTTGATCAAGTAATATTCATGGTGGTCCAGTCAAAGTGCAAACCAAAATTTCCTATTTTTTTTATAATGAAAAGTTAAAATATTCAAGAGAAATATTAAGATTTGTGCAAAGCACAGCAGCAAAAATGCTGCAGATCATAAAGAGATAACAGTTTTTATCAGCCGCTGGGATTTTTAAAGCAGCAATTCAGGCTTTTTGTCATTTTGTAGAGACAACCAATTTTCACAATTGGTTTTGAAAATTTTACCAGCAAGGTCTTCTTTTTCGGTAAACGTTCAGCAATTCTACCAGCATTTAAATCATTTAATTTGCCGTGTGTGGACATCGAAGGAAAAAAAGTGGTGACATTAACTTTTACTACAAATAAAATCAATTCATTAATAACTGAAGCTTCTCATGTCTTAGCTAATCTTAAAAGCAATTGCTAAAAAGTACTTTAAGTGAATACAACATGGAAAATTTCAGAAACAAGCTCTCTACCATGAGGCGACGTTGTTGCACCAGAGGCGCCAGTATCCTTTCACAATAACCGGCTGGTTAAAAGCTCAGAATTATAAAAGTGTATATCCCAGACAACTTTCCCTGATTAAACATAACGCTTCGCAAGATCTATTTACCAACATCACAGCACATTTATGTTCTCATGAGATTAGTGCACTACTGTTTCGTGTTTACAGAAAGGATTACGGATTTGTTGACAGCGATTTATCCAACAAAAATTCAAGAATTTTCCCAGAATGGTGTGGGCAATTTCTCTTATGGTAAGAGATTTTTAATAACTGTTTGCATGAGTTAAATGCTGTTTTCTGTCATTTATGAAGGATTAGAGATGGCAGTGAGCAGTGACTGCTCCCTCACTCAACAATGTGCATTTGTTATGCAGCTGCATGAGAAGCATTTCTCGTCACATTCTCATAGCAAATTGCTCTGTACAGTTCAAAAACTATCTATCAAAGTGATGGCACTCAGGACATGCTGTGCTTGTCCTGACCTCCTTGCTACACTGATAGATTTGTATTTTTTTTTATTTTTTACTGCACTGCCTTCCAGATTTTGGAGGGAAAACCTCAAATGTAGTGAGACTTCATGCATTTTATTGTGATTCTATGAGAGAAAATGATTTCCTCTTTCGCTTCAGTGTGAAAACACCTGCGTCCAAACAGCCGTTTTCTAAAGAACTGATAGTTACTGGTGAAGTTGTTTATTGCACGACATGAGTCACTGGAAATATTGGCTGTTTAAGCACTTCTTGGGAGCCTCTAGGTGGCATCAAAGCCCCTATTCAGGTTACACTGGATGAATTTGTTGAAATACTAGTTTGTGACTCACTGGGGGAAAATAATCTTCCAAGGTTGATCAATATTTTGCTCCCATTCTTGCGAACTCACCCAAGACCCTGTTGAGTGTAAACGTTTGATGGCGTTTTGTCGTAAAGAGGTTTACTCTGACAAATACAAAAGTTTATTTCATTTGTATAAAAATGAAGACAGAAACAATATCCGTAGCTCAGCTTTACTCAACTGTAGTTTTCTCGCCCAAGAACAAATTATCCAAACGTTCAAAGTAATCTTTTAGAATTTGAATTTCAGACACAGCCTCTTTGGTATTTTTCAGTCAAAGTCTCCAATCGTTTTCAAAATTTGACAAGCTAGGACATGCAAAAAGGGAACAGCAGAGCATGACTAGTTCTCATGCTCAGGCCGATCAGCCCAACCCTTTATTCCCCTCCAGCCCTACCTCATATCCCTTGCCAAACAGGATCTGTGAGATCTGAGAGAGTCATTTTCTCAGGACACAGGAATGTCAGCGCGCCTGCTGGGACATGCTCCCTACATTCTCTCAGATTTACTGGAAAAGGGGTCTGGGATGAGTTGCTCATGCAGCCATTTAATTTTAGAGTTGGGCAACAATGCTTATTGTTGGATACCGTCTTCTGGCCAGGTGTGTTCACTGACTCACTGATTAAATTAGATTGTCCGGATCACTCTGATCTTCACTTAAAAGATACCCATAATCTTCCATTTCCTCTCAGACTTGTCATCCATGCAAAAGAAAGAAACATAAAAAAATATATATTTTTGTTCATTTTATTCTTTTTTTTTAGAAAAACATTTGTCAAAACTTAGATTTGTATAAAGCTTACAAGCAAAATTTTACACAGCAGACAGACCAGTCATTCAGACTGGGAAAAAAAACAAACAGTGTATCAGAACATAAATACAATACAGTCAATTTGTGGCAAACATGCAATCTGCTAATGGCACAAACTTAAAGAAATGTAGAGGATTACTTGGCCCAAACACCATCTATAGTATTTCAAGTGTCAGATGCTAAGCACGCACAGGGTAGAAATGTAACAAAACAACGTTCTTCGGCTCAATGCTACATTTATCAGAGGTTAGTGCATCGGGTTTGGATGTGCACACGTCCACTGTGAGTGCACTTTGTTGTGATCCGTTGACCATCTCTGAACACTTGCGCTGGCTCGTCTGTTTTACGTGGACAGGCAAAGCTGTAGGCGCTGAAATGTAAAAAAAATAAAAAAGTTCAGTAGTGGTGCCATTTCCGCTTAGTTAAGGGTCCAGTGGCTGGATGTCAGCGGTGACTGTTTGTGGGAATGGTTGGGACTGTGGCTGTAGGTGGGCGAGTGGGTGACGCTGGGGCTACTGGGAGGCGTGGAGGAGCAGGAGGACGACTTGGATTTGATCTGCAGCCACTTGTCCTCTCCCAGTGCCTTGGCAAAGTGGTCATCCACGGACACACTGATGGAAAGTTCCTTGGTGGGTGCTTGTTGGTAATTCACTCCTAGGCTCCTCTGGAAATGCTCCTCGAGGACGTGATCATAATTGCATTTGGAGTCTCCTGGAAAAAGGAAGGATGTATGACACAAGTCAAATACACACCTCTGTGAGTCAGAGAGAGTCTGTTCAAGACTGAGTGGTTATTTAGTCTATGAGTTGAGTGTGAAAGTCTGGAGAGAGTGAGAGACTGACCTGAGGAGTGGCTTTTGCGGACATCGGGTCTAGAAGAAGGGCTTTGTACTGATGACACACAGGTGATCACTGATGGGCGCATCTGTGGAAAAGGAAAAAAGACAAAAGTGGGTCAATCACTATTAGAATTTCAACAGTGATCCTATGTTTTGTTTTCCTTTGAATCTTTAACCTTCATTGTTGCTGCCTAAACCTGAGAATGCACTCTGTTAAGATTACAACCACAGCAATGTGCACAGTTTAACGCAGAAGTGATTAAACTGGTTGGGTTTGCTCCTGAAAGCCAACTCACTTCTACTGTGATGCCATAAACAGTTCAGAAGGAAAGCAGTCTGTTTGGTCTTGTTGAGGGCATTCCTCTTTCCATTGCTTACATTTTCTACTTGAATCCGGCTGGATTGCATTGCTCAGGCAAGCTTAGGCCTGTGTGCACTCAATAGACTTCACTGACTAAAGAGTAGAGATGTACCCCTGCTGTGGGTTACCCTCAAGCTATGCTGAAGTTAAAAGGAACATCAGACAGAGCTGCCACGTTTCCAAAGTAATGACCGCCTGAACTTCCTTTATCTCAGTCAAAATCTGGCCTGTTGAAGAAACAAGCGGCCCTTGTTCAGAACAGCTGAAATACCTGGATCTGAGTGGCAGCAGAGGCCGTAGTCTTTTCTCTTGCGTTTTCAGGGTCTTTCCTTGGTTTTTTGATGAGTGCCAGGGGTTCATCGCTGACTGGTGTGTAGTAGACGTAGGGGGGGAAAGGGCTGGTAGGACTAGGCGTTGGGCTCTGTGGGGATGATGGACTCTGCTGGGTACTGAAGGGTGCAGGCACTGGACCAGCCCTCTGGACCATCTTGTTCCTGTTTATTGCCCGCTCTCGCCTAAAACAGATATAGTCATCAGAAATGGCTTCGTTTCTTCAAGAAAACGTGCATTTATGTGGGCAAAAATAAAAAGTTCTGCTAACCTCTCCTCCAACGTGAGGCCTCTCTCGTAGTTGCGCTTGCGTTTGACCGGAAACACAGCCGGAGCTCGAGGTCGCTCGTTCCCCATATGCCTGTACCGGTCTTCACCTCTGAGATGAGGCTGGCCTATAAAACAGGGGCTAGAGTTAGACGATCAGAAAGGTTTACGCAACATGATGACAACATCCTGATATACTATTGGATGGATACCATCTTTCATCTGAAGTGACCTGTCATAATGTTTTTACCTGTTAGAAAGTACTTAACACTTATGGGTGACTAACAGTTGTTTTCATCCCATGACATCAACCTGCATGACAGCTAGTCGTGGGAAAATTTTTATTTTTTTCACCGTTAATTGTAAGCTCCGTTAAGTAGCTAAACTCGATCTACCTGATCAGTGAGGGTTTCAACACTTCACAGCTGATTCAATACTAACGGTAAATGTTGTTTTTCTTCAATGTTGGCATACAGCCAGTTCACACGCCTCCAAGAACACGATCAACACAGATTTTAATGTAATTTTGTGGGGTAGAAAGGCAAACATTTAAACATCTCCAACTGTTATATAGGCGAACCCCTTTGTGAATGTAGATGCGCCTATTTTTTAAATTTTATTTTGAGTCTACTCAAGTCAAAACACATGAGCTGAGGTTGGCTCTGATAAGCTGAAGAGTTGAGGAGATTCACAATCGTGAGATTCAGTCCATCAGTTTAAAAAGAAAAGGGTGTGATTTTCACAGGTCTTTCGTGGTTGCATTTGATTCCAAATGGAGCACACACTAAACCAAATCAATGTGCCATCAGAGTTTGCGATGGGATGTCATGCTTATAGTCAAAACACCAACACTCCTTAATTGCGATCATCCCCATGCTTCGTTGTTAAACTGTACGCTCTCTCGACACTCGCAAGTCCACATTCACCAAATGACTGGAGGATTCCTCCGTTTGCAAGACAACAATAACCACTGCAGTCTGGCTGGACTGAAACAATGGGTGATTATCTGTTTTCGCAGTGCAGGGCAAAAAAAGGGGGGAGTTCAGCGTCATTGCTTGGACTCGTCAGCTTGCGTTACCTATTGCATAAACATTCCATCACCTGCGTGCTACTCCTTCACACAGTGTGCCATTATGGAGGGGGAGCAGGTATAACCACACCTATGCTGATTTTCTAATGCCTCGGGCATGGATATTTTTTTTCTTATTAGCTCGGAGCGTGCGCCGCGTGACCTTCTGTTTGGCTAAATTTAATCAGGCTTTTGCTGAAATCCGAAAGCGGCACACACTTTGCAATTCCTTTGTTGACATTTTAGAAAGGAGGTTTAAAGTGGAGTCCCTCGTCATTTTAATTTTGACAAGACTTCCTGTATTTAAAGAAAAAAAGGTTGCAGTCCAACAATATTCATCTGAAACGTGCGTTGTATGAGGTACTTTTTGGATTTTAGCTTCAATTTGATCAGATATCAACTTGATATCTGATCAAATTGATCAGATTGATAAGAACAGCGTCTTCTTATCAATCACTTTATTTACATAAACATCAATGACAGAACAAAGACACACAGCGGTGGAACAAAAACAGGTAACGACTTTGTCCATTAATGAGACAAATACATGCTGACAGAGATCACGGAAACGTAAAGCGGTTCGTGTTACTTTTACTGGTCATAAAAGTACATGTATTTTTATATCACAAAGTAACACAAAGAAACAAGGAGAAAGTGTTCCCCAAACTCACCTTCTAATATGTAGACCTTGAAGCCACTGCTCATCCGGGTAATGTACTGGAAGTTAGCCACAGCCATGGCTGCTGGACTTTGTCTGAGTGGAGAAAAACACTCGGTGGAGCAATCTGAAGCTCAGTTATGGCTTGTATTAGAAGGGTAATGAGATTCTGGCTCTGCGCTCAGGTAGGTAAAGTGTCAGGTGAGCGCGGACCGCCTCGACCTGTGACTCATGCCTGCACGCAGATTGGCTGCTCTCCGGGCCAATCAGACCGCCTCGTTCATTCACTCCATTGTTGCGGTGTTTTTTAGGCGAAAGGTTCTCACAGGTAAACTCGTTTCCAAAGTGGAAAGTTGAGTTGTTGAAATGTCACGGGGTTACACTGCTCCCTCCTACCAGAAGAGCATTCACAAATCCTTTAACTATGCTCCCAAGACTAAAATAATTAAAAAGCGAACCAGTTTTTAGGCATGTACATTTCCTTTCCAAGAGGGGTTTCAGTGACTCCTAAAGGTGAAAAATGCCTTTTGTTTCCCCTCCGTGGAATCAACACCTTGCCCACCCTTGTCTGTCCTTCCCCACCCCGCCCCCAGATCTGAAATCTTACCAAACGGCATTTTTCTGAGTACTTAGCCCACCGTGGCTTCAGTCATTCCACTGACCTGCCCATACACGCTTGCAGCTGTACTCTGAGCCCGCCTCACATATAATCCAAAGGCTTTTGTTAACGGCTGGACAAAGACTCCTAAGTTCTGAAAATACTGCAGCCATGAGGACAATCTTATCTGCAGACACTACGACATTGGCGGTATGAGAAACAAACAACCCCGCACTGTGTGTGCTACTGCGAGATAGCAACCGTCTAATCATGCACGAGGAATATTGGCCTTAAACAACAACAACAAAAAATTTCAAAGCACTCCTGCTGCAAAGGATAGCCTGAATAGTATTCATAAACAAAACCTGGTCTAATTTCAGCACAACAGTGCCCCCTTACGTCGATATGCACTGGAGAAACAAGACTTTCTACAGCTTGTTTCAATAATAAGGGGTGAGACATTCCTGTTTTAAGGTACACGCTTAAAGACGTGTTTACACAGTGACAGATTCTTTGCAGAGTTAACATTTCACCACATGAGGAATTTAGTCTTAAAATGCAAGGAATCTGTGAGTGGACAAGCAAGTCTGAGAGCAAACCTCTTTAATGAATGCAGTTCATGACATTATCTAAACCTGTGTGTCATGACAGCATTATGCTCCAACAAAACTGCATTACTCAGTGATCTCACCGTTTCAAAGTATTTCCATAATGCAAATAGAAATCAGACACATGACGCGAGAGACCGCTAATATTTTAAGACTGTTCTAACTCAATTTAAAATGATCATTATATAGCAACAATTGTGCAACAAGGTGTCAAGACTCTAATCTCGGGATGTAAAAGCAGTTGGGTTAAGCTTAGCTCGTTATGAAAGAGAAAACACATAAACCACACCAAAACCTTTGGGTGACATGACAACTGGAATGACAAGGACGGATTTCTCAAATAACATAAATAAAGCTCTCGCTGTTACCACTCTGAGGAAAAATTAGGCAATCTACAAAAGGTTTGTGTTTATCTACAGAGCTGAATGAACAGTCATAGAATCACGACATCTTAAAGCCAAAGGGTGGCACAAGAAACCCTGAAACAAACAAATAAACAAACAAACAAATAAATAAATAAATAAATAAAAATTCCCTTCTCACCCACCGTGGGTGGTTCTTATCCTCTGAGCTCGGGTCCTCTACCAGAGGCCTGGGAGCTTGAGGGTTCTGCGCAGTATCTTGGCTGTGCCAAGGACTGCACATTTCTGGACTGAGATGTCTGATGTTGTTCCTGGGATCTGTTGTAGCCATTGGTCCAGTTTGGGGGTGACTGCCCCGAGGGCCCCGATGACCACAGGCACCACTGTGCTCTTCACCTTCCAGGCCCTCTCCAGTTCCTCCCTGAGGCCCTGGTAGTTCTCTAGTTTCTCGTGCTCCTTTTTCCTGATGTTGCAGTCGCTTGGTATTGCTACATCTACCACAACGGCTTTCCTCTGTTGTTTATCCACTACGACAATGTCTGGTTGGTTCGTCATTAATTTGAGATTGACGAGATAAATATATATATATATATATATATATATGGCCTCCAGAGCAATAGAGGCCTATAGAGCAATAGGCCTCTATTGCTCTGGCTAAACACCAGAGCAATAGAGGCCCAGATCTACCACACCAGACAAGACCCAAGGTGTAGGTTGTGCAAGGAGGCCCCTGAGACAGTCCAGCACATAACAGCAGGGTGCAAGATACTGGCAGGGAAGGCGTACATGGAACGACATAACCAAGTTGCAGGCATAGTGTACATAAACATCTGTGCAGAATATGGACTGGAAACCCCGAGATCAAAGTGGGAAACACCCCCAAAGGTGACGGAGAACGCCAGAGCTAAGATCCTGTGGGACTTCCAGATCCAGACAGACAAAATGGTAATAGCGAACCAACCAGACATTGTCGTAGTGGATAAACAACAGAGGAAAGCCGTTGTGGTAGATGTAGCAATACCAAGCGACTGCAACATCAGGAAAAAGGAGCATGAGAAACTAGAGAAATACCAGGGCCTCAGGGAGGAACTGGAGAGGGCCTGGAAGGTGAAGACCACAGTGGTGCCTGTGGTCATCGGGGCCCTCGGGGCAGTCACCCCCAAACTGGACCAATGGCTACAACAGATCCCAGGAACAACATCAGACATCTCAGTCCAGAAATGTGCAGTCCTTGGCACAGCCAAGATACTGCGCAGAACCCTCAAGCTCCCAGGCCTCTGGTAGAGGACCCGAGCTCAGAGGATAAGAACCACCCGCGGTGGGTGAGAAGGGAATTTTTTATATATATGTGTTCATATCACTGTAACTTTTGTTTGATATGCTTAAGTTCTGCTTTCACTTGAGGACGATATTGTTCCAAAATGGTTTTATTGTTACCATAAACTTCTGTGTAAAGAATAATAAACTAGTGGTTAAACTTTAAACAAGGTACTTGCTGGTGTTTCCCTAAAACTATTGACGCTCCATTGTGCAAGCGGTTCCTGCACAATGAATTTACGAATTTAAAGACACATTGGTTGCTTAAGCAAATCAAGAATCTTTAGTTCTTTTTTAAGAGCTATTTTTCTGACATTAAAATAAAACTCATGCCATTCTTTTATGGCTTTTAGTTTGGTGTGTCTGGTCACCCGTTACAAAAACATTCTGGAGACGCCCCTTGCAGATGACTTGTTTACAGGATGCATGGTGTAAGTCAAGAAACACGCAAAAATCCAGAGATTAACACATTTTTTGATGTGTATTTTTTGAGCAGCGGGTGAGCTATACATTGACCCTCCATTGTATTAATGATTCAAGAGAGAATAGCAGGAGTGCCTGTTTCCCTTGTGATCATCGTCAAGTTCCAACCACAGTGTAGTTTCCATAGTACAGTAGAGGATAAAGGGCTCCCACGGGAGGGGATATGTAGAGGGGGTGGTCTGTTGATCACCAACAGATGGCGCATCACTAAAAACCCGACTGTATTGAAAATCAAATGAGCATCTCGGCAATAAATAGATGTGTTTCTATTGGCCACCAGCGGGATCCCATATAACCTACCTGATTGTCCCGTGGAGTCAGCAGCTGGTTCATGTGTGTCAGAGGCACACGACCCTGTCACTGCTCTCATCAGCACCACCCTCATTACCCATCACACTGCTGCGTCAAATGCACCTAAACACAGCCGTAACACAGGAAGTCCGATATTCTCCCTCACAATTAATGCTGGACAAATCAGTAGGGAGATCTAGCCTGATGAGAAATGTATTCATTTTAACTATCAGCATACTACTGTAAATAAGTAGACACGGGTGAATTAAATTCTTGTCATTTTGTGATGCCATCTATTGCAGGAAATTCGACAAAGAGAATGTCATTGGCTTTACCTTCTGAACAGCACCGGAAATCAGCTCCTGCATCCTCGCGTTACCTTGACAACTGTCCAGCCTCGCAGCCTCCTCTCCCTCAGGATGACTGGGAGTGACGCAGGGCAGACGGAAAACACTGGGTCTTGAAGGGAAGCAGGGCGGTGGGGATGCTGGGAAGACTTTAGCTTGTATTTATTTCTCCGGTTTCAAGTCGGATGTACGGCCTGGCTCTGCGCCCAGAGGACATGACGGTTACCTGCGTGCAGGCTTTTCCTGTGACTGACCAGTAGGAAACCATCGCCTCATCCATCCTTGGGGCGGATCACTTTGGATACATTCCCAAGTAGGCTTCAGCAAATACCTTGATGCTTATTTTATTGCGGGTGAGCCTCGTTTATACGGAATTAATTTGATTGGAACGAGTGATTTAACCTGTGCATATTTCAGCTGTAATCTAGTTGCAGGCTGATTTTCTTTGCAGTCACGATTTCTTACTATGTTCATTTAAAAAAAAAACCTGAAATCATTAATCATCACCATCAAATTAATAAAACCCGACTTTATTCTCTTTTAGGTGACGGTGATTCCCGTTTATGCACATGGGAAACTAGTCCAATCATATATTTTTCTTGCCGAACACCAAGTTCTGTGTCAGTAGGTGGGATTTTTTTTTTTTTTTTGGACCTACTTCTCTCTACGTCATTTCAACAAACCTCCACCATGAATTACTTGCGTCGACGTCTCTCGGATAGTAATTTCATGTCCAATCTGCCCAATGGCTACATGGGCGACCTCCAACGCACCGACCCGCCGCAGCAAAGCCCCGCAGTGTCGCCCGGGCCGCCGGAGAGGCGCCAGCCCGCCGCTCAGCCGCAGCCTGCAGGCGGAGGCTCCGGTTTCTTCTCCTCCATATCCAATGCCGTCAAGCAGACCACCGCCGCTGCGGCAGCAACCCTATCCGAGGCGGCGGATCGGGCTGGCGTCTCTAGTCACGGCAAGATCCTCCTGGTGATCGACGACCAGCAGACCGACTGGTAAGAGAGCGGCGCGCATCAGGGGCCCGTCTAGACACAGAATGTGTGCCAGGTCCACTGTGGGCTGCAGTGGCACAAAATCTGGAAGGTCATATGATTCAGGTGATGCCGAGAGGCGCTCCACGTAAAGCTGCCGAACTGCTTCATGCTTAGATAAGAACGGTGCTCCTGCGCTTGTGACATGGCAAAGATGAACCTTGCATGCAAAAAAAAGGAAAGAAAGAGAGAAAGAAAACCCTGCATCTGCATCATGTAACATAGCCAGGTTACAGTCGGTCGTTTATTGGTGTGAAAGTTACACTACACTGAAAAAGCACTGACACCCCAACCGTTGAACCTGTAGGTTTCTTGTCAAATCACAACCACAATCTTCAGTGCATTCTGTTTATGCATAATTGTGAAATTAAATGGAATGAAACCAATACATTGTTTTTAATCTTTTGTTCTCAGAGGTTTGTTATTTAGACCACATAGACAAAAACAAAATCCACTTCATGCCTGATTTAGTTGTAAGGACGTTTTATAAAACAATATTCGTTTTTCCAATTGTCGTTTGGAAAAAATGACAAAAATGCAAAAACATGAGCATCCACCTAAACGCAACCTAACATTAATCAGAAGCTTTGCCAAAAGGCCCATGCTAACTCTGGAGGAGCTGCAGAATCTTTTGATTGGACAATTAAAGTGAAACGTGTTACAAAATAAAAAAATAGCCAATATTTTTTACATTTCTAGTTTCTAAAAACCATGTATTGTTTTCCTTCCATGTCACAAGTATGCACTATTTAAATAAAATCCCAATAATATGCAATTAAGTTTGCGATGAAATGTGTAAAAGTTTGGCCATGTGAACTGAAAGTTTTTAAAAAGCAAGAACTACGCAGACAAAATGACTCACTATCACATGCAAATCTCAGCGTTGCACAAAATTAAGTTGCACTTTCAGATTTAATTTGAAGTGTCAGCAGCCTGAATGTGTCAAAGACGAGAGTGTTCCCAGTTTCAAAATGTCCTGCTTGGGCTGGAGAGAAAAAACAAAAAACAAGCTTGAACTGTTTCTCATTTTGTTCCCAAACATACCAAACAAATTGATTCACCTCCTTGTTTCACATTCAGGGTGAAGGTTTTCAGAGGAAGAAAGATTCACGGCGAATTTGACATCAAAGTAGAACAGGTAGGTCTTAAACCCAACTGTTAAGTTTTATTTCAGCAGGAGAGTGAATGTACAAAACGAAACAATAGTTTGATCAAGGGTAAAGAAATTGTCCAAGCAGTTTACCTGATGGAGTCTGCAGTGAGAGCGATGTTGCATGCTTTGTTTTAAAGAGATTGTAGAGTGTTTTACTTGCTGATGGACAACACTGCCTCCGATCTTCTTATGTAAAAACAGAAATAGGCCTCCTAGAGTACAGTTTATTTTTCTTGGCAGAAAAAACAAGCCGTGGCATTATTAATGAGCTGCCATATTCACAAAGAGCTCAGAACAATAAATGTCTCAGGGTCCGTTTCACTATCGAGTAAGAGCCGATACTCACAGCTGCATAAATTTTCAGTGAAATGCTTTCTTACTTATTAATATACTACGAAGTCATTATGAATGGTCCAAAACATTACGCAAGTACCGCACCTGTTAATGTGACCTGATGACTGACCAGGAGTAATTTAGCTAATAGTTTTAGCCGAGACGTGTTGCCCAATGGTGTTTGTGGTTGCGGTGTTAAAGCGGTGGTTATTTATAGCATGCTAGGAGCAAGAATGCGCCCAGATGTTTCAAAAATCATCTTCTCTGCCTCAGGCACTTTTATCCTTGTGTATTTTGGTCCCTTTAACTCTCGGCTCTGACTTAAAGTGCCTTGCAAAAGTATTTATACCCCTGAACTTTTGACGTTTCGTTATGCTGCACACTTTGTT
Source organism: Xiphophorus couchianus (assembly GCF_001444195.1). Lineage (NCBI taxonomy): Eukaryota > Metazoa > Chordata > Actinopteri > Cyprinodontiformes > Poeciliidae > Xiphophorus > Xiphophorus couchianus. The sequence continues at coordinate 23,885,830 of NC_040239.1, forward strand.
TTATTTCACTTGGACTGGATCTGATAGATCAATAATAATAATGACTTTTAAGTCAGAGGAAAACATAAATTACATGTTATTTTGTGTTGTTCTATCACAGAGATTTGTGGGCGTAATGTGACAAAACGAACTCAGTAATAATCTCACAGCATATCAGATGGGTAAATCAATCTCTTCAGTAACTAATAGTTTGTTATTAGTCTACCTGGCTGATGGTTTAACTATTATTTTTGCTCACGCACCCTCACAGTTAATGCAGTTTTTATACGGTTGAAAAGGGTTTGAATTTGATGTTGTTCTTCCCAGGCAGAGTTCTCAGAGATCAACCTAGTGGCCAATGCCAGCGGCACCTATAACGTCAACATTGACGCCATCAGGAATGGGCATAAGGTTACTAAGTAAGTCCTGTTTTCAGTTTGGAGTTATCACTCTGCTGCAAAGTTTAGCTTCTGAAATTCCGTTCAATATTTCCCTCATGTCCTCTGTGCCAGATCCTTCAGGCCAGACTTTGTGCTGATCAGGCAGCATGCGTTCAGTATGGACAGGAACGGAGACCATCGCAACATGGTGATCGGACTGCAGTATGCTGGCCTGCCAAGCGTTAACACCCTGCACTCTGTCTATAACTTCTGTGACAAACCGTGGGTGGTAAGTAGTCTTTAAAAACTCTGTTCGGCCCACGGCGAGCAGCTTCCAGATTTATAGACAATGAGAGTGGCCTCTTAGGGTTAAATTCTCCCTCAGTTTGCTCAGATGTCAAGACTCCACAAGCAGCTGGGACCGGAGGAGTTCCCACTGATTGAGCAGGTTTACTATCCAAATCACAAGGAAATGGTGAGTTCTTTGAAATCTCCTCTTCGCCACTTCCTGAGGCGTCCGATGTCCAGCTGTAATTCATGATTTATGTCACATAGCAGCTAAAGCCAGTCTGACTTTTTTTGTGAGCTTATATCTCTTTGGGTTCTTGCTTGCGGCAGCAGAGTTTTCCGATTTTTGGGTTGCCGAGTCAGTGTCAGGAACATTGAGTGAATGTCACTGCAGAGCAATCATCTCCACCCCTGCAGTCTCAGGCTGACAGAGCTGGGCTGGCTTTCAAGTCATCAGAATGACTCTGTGCCCTCTCTGTTGGATTAAATGATTGATGTTTTAATCATTAGAAATTATATGTTACAAACACAGGGGTTTTCTTCAGCAATTTTCGTGATGAAGGTATACTCTGCTGGGGTTATTATGCACAAGCATCTCTCACGTTCACAGAAAACAATCTGAAAAAGTGAGGACGTCCGGCGAGCGGGAGTCGAGTGGATGAAAATGTCTTGCTGATGGCCCAAGTTAGGAGAGAATGACGAGAATGGTTGAGATGACACAAAGGCAAGAGTAGCTCATTACAATCAAGATATGTGGAAAATCAACATATCTTGACGAACCTTGAAACAGAAGGACTACAGCAGCCAAGAACAGGAAACTAAAAGGCTCAAGAAAGCTAGACAATGCCAGATTGTAAAAATGTCGCCTGATCTAACCAGTCTTGATTTTAGCTGTGATATTCAGATGGTAGGGTTGGAATTTGAGGCTAACAACATGAAAGCATGGATCAATTCTTCTTTCTATCACCTGCTGATGGTGGTGCTGTCATGGCAACGGGATTGTTTTTCTTTTGCGTATTTAGGACAAACTGAGCATCACGATGGAGCTGTGTGAATTGGGTTGCTTTTGTGGGGTGGAAGCTTGACTGGAAACTGAAGCTCCAAGGAAGATTTTTTGTGAAAATAGGCAGAGCGTTATATGAGGGAGAGTTAAGGTACCTACGAATGGCTGCCAAGGGAGATTTAAGATTTCTTAAAGGTGCATGAATAAGTCAACACAATAGTCTGGGTTTGATGAAGGAATAACATCATAACACAATCTAAAGCTCAAAAAAGTTGATTTTACATAACCCCCGCCCCAATTACCAGGATCATACTTTTTTGTTTTTAACCAATCTCTTCAAATCCCTTCAGAGTTCTGGATTTAGGATCAAATGGTGTGGTAGTTCATAATATAATGTTTTTTTTGTTGGTTTCTTTTTTACAGATCAGCGCCCCAATGTACCCTGTTGTCGTAAAGATGGGCCATGCTCACTCAGGAATGGGAAAGGTAGGGATGGAATGATCAATCCTTTATATTATGTAGAACACATCGCATATGGGACTAACGAGTACTACCAAATGTGTGTTTTCACACCTGCCAACTAGGTGAAAGTGGACAAACAGTATGACTTTCAAGATATCGCCAGTGTTGTGGCGCTGACCAAGACCTATGCCACTTCCGAGCCTTTCATTGACGCAAAGTACGACGTTCGCATCCAGAAGATTGGTAACAACTACAAGGCTTACATGTGAGTTAGTTCGTTGTGTTTGTGATTTCGAATGTCACATTTCACTCTCACTCACCTCACTGGAAGTGCATCATAAACTGCGTTCTTTACCAGGAGGACCTCCATTTCTGGAAACTGGAAAACTAACACGGGCTCTTCTATGTTGGAGCAAGTGGCCATGTCAGACAAGTAAGAACACGTGATTGAATGGTACTAAAATCCAAACAGTATGTTTCGCAGGATAACAGAATTCCTATTGAACACATGGTTGCAGGTACAAATTGTGGGTGGATTCATGCGCAGACATCTTTGGCGGGTTAGACATCTGTGCTGTGGAGGCTCTACACGGTAAAGATGGCAAAGACTACATTATCGAGGTATTTTATCGCAGTGCGAGCATGTTGATGTTTGTCTACTATTACGAGAGCATTTCTTAACATTTTAAACATTATATTGCATTTTAGGTTGACGACTGTTCGATGCCACTGATTGGGGACCAGCAGGATGAGGATAGAGTTCAGATTGCAGAACTTGTGGTTTCTAAGATGCAAGAGACTGTTCCACGCACTCCCAGTTCTTCCTCGGTACGCGCTGCAGCGGGACAGCCAGCACAGGTGCTTAAACTGAGTGCACAATATGCTTACGGTAGCAAAGAAAAAAAAAACACTCTTTTATTCTCCATCTTTCTTTGTAATTGCAACTCCTGTCACAATATGTTTCTTCTTTGCTTTTTCTTGAAATGGAGGATTCATGTAAGGTGTGAAGGTCTGTGTTTGACTAAAGTAGTGTTCATCCTCTTATAGTGTTTTACTCTTTATGTGAAAATAAAGACGATCTACTGTATATTTGAAGTAGAAAACCGATAAAAATGGTCATGTAATATGAACATGTTGTTCATTCTTAATAAATAACAGTTCAGCAGTTAGTGTTGTTTTAATTATCTCTAACTTTAATCTTTTATAAGGATGCTTCCACCTGCATAACTTGTACATATTGTGACAGATGCGACATTTTCTGAGCCATCTGTTTGTTTTGCAGAAAGCAGTTTCTCCTCAGCCTGACTCACAGCCAAGAGTGCCACAGGCTCAACAGCGCCCCTCCCCTCAGGGTAATTTATCCTGATCTTTTGTATTTATTGAAAAAGTCAAAACCAAAGTAATATCACGGTGTACGAATATGAGTGGTGCCCTATTTTACCTCCTGCAGGTGGTCCCCAACAAAGTCCTCCGACCCAGCAGCGGCCCCAGCCTCAAGGCCAGCCTCCTGCACCAGCTCAGCAGTCTGCTGCCAGCCCGGGTCCCGCTGAGCCCGCTTCTCAGGCTAAGCCTAGCCAGGGCCCCTCAGCCCAAACCCGACCCCCAGGTCAGGGTGCTCCTCAGCGAAGTCAGGGAGGTTCCCCTCAAACTCAGAGGCAGCAGTCCGTCTCCCAGCAGCAGAAACCTTCTGCCGGTCAGAAACCTCCCGGTGGGCAGCAGCAGCAGAAACCGGCCCCACTCCCTAGACAACAGTCACAGGGAGGATCACAGAAGGTCCAGCCAACCCGTCCCGGGCCTCCAACCACCCAGCAGCCGAGACCCGCCGCCCAAGGTCAGGGTGGCCCCGGGGGACGCCCCCCTCTGCAGCAAAAGCCCCAGCCCCCACAGAAGCCCAGTCAGGACAGCCCGGCTATGGGCAGCTCTCCACAACTAAAGTAAGTAGCCGATCACGAGAACAGAACAGTGAACTGGATCAGTACCATCTCATTTGTACTTTTCGAGCCTCAGAACCGACATCCACAGAATGTCTATTCTTACCTCTTTTTTTGCCTGCACTGAGGCATGCATGAAAAAAAAAAAAATCCGCTCATACAGAGGCTATCCACTTGAATGCGCATGCTGTATCGATTCTTACATTTGTCATTCTTACAGCAGTTAGTGTTATAAAACAGAAACATGTCAGATTGTCTGGTGAGGTTGTGAAACGTTAAAGCGACAAGCAGTTTTTAACAAACGGGACTTCAGGTGACACAAGTATTAAAATCCTTGTTCTGAAGCAGGTTTCTCAGGGACACATTTAAACACCAAATTACAGGTAATAACTTAATAAACGGTTGGTAAAGACTTCTGTTTACACAACGGGGGTACTTATAAAAGTCTAATCCTTTATTTGTTGAATTGCATATCTGAGCACATGAGAAAATAGACATAAAAAAAAGAAAAAATGTCAACCCTATGTCGAAAAGAATGAAGCTAAGAACAGTTTCTAACTTCTGCAGTAGTGGTCAACCTACAGAATTCACTCTGAAGTGAGAACCTTTCCCACTGCTACTTTTAAAGGCCAAATGTGCTAATGCTAGGACAGAGGTATTCATCTGGAAGTTGGCTAAGACGATACCAACAAGCTGGCAGGTTAATGGATAACGTTTTATGTTTCAAATTACACTGGTAGTGCCTTTTGTATTAAGAAAAACACAATATGTAGAATAGAAACCACATTCACATTACTAAACATGATGGTACTTGTATCATAGCTTGGACCTCCTGTGTTTTATCGGACACAGGACAAGATGTTTTAATTATTGAAAATTTCTGAAATGAATCTTATGCAAAATAAAAAAGGTAGATTTTGCAACAAAGACAGATTGCAAAAGTCACAAATAGCTAGTGACAAATGTATGCAGAATATTTCTCATTTCGAAATAACCACTGAAACCACACCAGATTGTCGAAAAGGTCTAAAAGCAAAAGCTGACACACATTCATTACTGACAGATACAACTACACCATAAGAGTTTCTTTCCGTTCTTTAGCCAACAATTTTCTGATGCCCCTTTTTAATTTGGATTCTGTTCATTTATATTTTGCCAAAATATTTTCACGATCAATCCCAGACAAAACACACACCAATGTGCATCCAAAAAACGTCATTCACTATTCATATCATGTCAATGGTGACTTGAAATGATAAGGTAATTCTGAATGACCTCGGAGAAGGAATGACCCCTTTTTCATCTTTTATTGAGTCTTTCCTCCTCTGTATCTCTCTCTCTCTCTCTTTATCTCTGTGTCTTTGCCTTGCTGTGCTCCAGTCTTTTCATTCCATTGGTTTGCTGCATGACTTTAATAGCCTTTCCTTCTCCTCTATTGCCATTTCCCTCTCTTTATAGCAAATCCCAGTCTCTTACCAATACCTTCAACATTCCAGAAACCCCAGCGCCCCGAGCCAGCCTTAGCCAGGACGAGGTGAAGGCTGAAACCATACGCAATCTACGCAAATCTTTTGCCAGTCTCTTCTCAGAGTGAGCTGGCATCAGATCCTCCCATCCCTCTTTCTTCTCCTCCAGCTGAGAAAAAAACAGACAGGCAAACTGATGGACAGACACCCCTTCTCTTCTCCACCCCACTCCAGAAACGAGCAAGGACCAACAGAATCTCCAATTTATGAGTGTGATATGAACGTGTACCCACTTGACACCCACTGCCCAAACAGTTAATATCTATTAGAGTGAACAAAAAGGTAGAATAGAGTCAGATGATGTGATGCTTCAGACATTTCTCGCCTTGCTTAAAGCTTAACCGGGTCATCATAGCAAACCTCACAAAAGCCTACATATGTGCATGTGACAACCATTAACTAAAATCAGAAACAAAGCAACACGATACTGCTTCCTCTTATTTGTTGGTGCTGTAAATCCGTTGTGGTATTTGTGGTCAAAAATCTGAAGGACTGTACAATCGTTATTGGGATGAGGAAAATAGTAAAAGATGTTTCCTATTCCTCTGTCAAATCCTGTTCCGGTGACAATTATTGCAAGTTATTCTAAAATAAAAGTGAAAAAAAAAAATACACTCCATTTTCCTGAAAAGAGATGTTAGAAAATATTTTCTTTGGCAACAAAATTGAATACAGGAAGTGGGTTGCAAATCTTCTTGTGGTGATTAAGTGATGTAGCAATTTTAACTAAGAACAAATTCACTAATGCAAAGGCAAAGAGTGTTGCATTTTATTCCTAAGATAAGAGGCTAGCTATAATGGTGTAGCATTAGAGTAGAGGAGGAGACGGAAATAAAAAAAATAGCACAGTAGAAGCTATAATCTCCACTTCTTCCTTTTCTTGTACAAGCTAGAGTTAGCTAAATAGTTCAGCCAGCTGCAGGTAATTAGGAAGTTACAATATAAAACTCCCATGAACCATTGCTTCATTGGTTCATAAACACACTAACTCAAAGCAAGACAGTAAAGATCGAGATAGCACTAAAAGTATAAAATGTCATCTCAGCTAAATACTAAATCAAAATAGCTAATAGTAAAATGTATAAAAATACCACAACAAATAACAACCGAATCCTAATGAAATTAAACAAGCTCTCATTCAGGAAAGAAAATGTAGATGGGATAAAATAGTTTCTTCATATATGAAGGTAGATATCAAATTACGGCTACTAGATTACAAACATTTTTCATCTTCCTGTTCCTGTGCTCTAAAATACTTTTGATGAAATGCCAGATAGTGACCTGAGTTTTCTCCCGATATTTGAAGCATAAAGTAGCACCACACTCCAAGCTCTCAATTTTACATCTGTTGCTGCTTCCTGCTTACATATTTCTCACACTTTTGCAACTATAATAATCCATATTTTACTTCTTTTTTTTAGTAGTTTAATATATATTTTTGTTTTTCCTGCTTTAAATAATAGGTATTACCATTTCATAGCTTGGTATACTTTTTCCATTAACAGGGTGCTAATATGAAACTATGGCATTTTCATCAAAGTTATCATATCATGAAAACCTTAAAGAAGCCCATGCTTAGTTGGCATATTGTTAATGATAAGCATTACTAAAAAGTCATTTAAACAGTGATATATTGACAATACAAATAGCATCAGCAACAAATGTGTTATTTTATCTCTTGCTGTTCTGTTATTTTATGTTATGCTACTCTTAAAGCATGAGTACACTCTAAACATGATCCGTTTTGCTATTTGCTTTGATTGGGAAGAAGACTGAGATTTCACACATCCTGATTTGTGTACTCCAGTGGGGTCCCGACCCTCATCTTGGGGATCCTGTGCCTCTGACAAAACACATTCCTATAACCCACTCAAAAGTTGTTATCCGCTTTAATATCAGCAGCTGAATTTTAGTCTCAATAATCAGCATGTAGCAAAATGCTGTTGATAAAAAAAAAAGTTTGATCTCTTGAGGGCTATGGCAGAAATGAAAATAGATTTGTTATCTCAATATCGTCGCAATTTGACTCGAAAGGTGCAAATTCCCACCACCACCTGCCTCAACAATCTTTGTACAGTCCACTTCCACAGCTCCCCACAGTGTTAGCAGACACTCTAGATGTGTTCGAGCCGTTTCGACTGCTCACGGTGATGTCGTAGCTGCATGTCAATAGGAGGCGACTGTTGCGGTTTCCAGCATCTCACTCCGGCGCTTGTAACTGTGTCGTCACATGTAGTGGATTAGTCAGTAAAGTAGCTTCGTAGGTGTCGTGGGTATGTCGTCACTCTCGCTTTCCTTCCATTAATTTTTGCTGCACACGAATGAAACGCTCTTCACCTTAAGAAGGAAAATAAAAAAAAGAACATAAGAAAGCACGCCTTAGACAGACAAGAACATCAGATTAAATGGAGCTGTCTCAGGGATGTCCACTTGATTGTGACACTCGTGCGTGGCTGAGGGTCTTCCATTTTCAGGCATAATGTGGCTGTTTACAGATGATGAGGGACATGCATGCCTTTTTTTTCTTTCTTTTTTTTTTTTGCTGTGACGTTGTTTCAGATACTTTTGCACAAATATTCAGCAAAAATCTTACTTGAAAACAATGTCATGCACAAATGTGTGAAGTTTGCATTTTCAGGTTTATTTGACGAGGCACTTGATGGAGCAACAGCTCACTTATTCTCGCTCTCAGAGGTGGTGCTGAGCTGCAGAGGGGAGCAGCACCCACCGAGAGTTAGAAAACGGTCAACAGGTTTTACAATGGCCCTGACTTTCTAGGAGGGGCGGTTGCATTGCACTCCAAGCCTGAGTCTGTTTTATGAATCTCAACATCTACTTCCAACGCTGCTTCCTATTCTTTTCACTGGGACACACCCTTATACTCAGCCAAGGAATGTTATTGTGAGATTTGTGTGTACAATGATAGCAGCAAAACAATTGTAATGAAAGATCTCTGCAGAAGTCTTCTCTAACCGCAGCAGAAATCCAAGTTGCTAGTGGAAATCAACTCTTGTACCAGACGCTAAACATGTCTTCCAAAAAGAGTGCAATCCATTTGAATATTCATGTAGAGCTGCAATAACCTGTTTTTTTTTTGTTCTTTTTTAGAGAAGTAGACAGTAATCACAAAATATTGATTCTGCAGAGTCTCCTTCACGCTGCCTGTGCTTATTGGTCTGTTCGTGTAGCCACAGTGTCTCCTTGTGCTCAACAGTGCATTAATGTGCAAATGTCCAGACCGAATAGATGTGCTGTAAAGAGCTCTGAGCTTCTCCCCCTTGCTGCTGTTCATGCTTATTGATGTTAGGTGTGCTGGCGAATTGTTCAGTTTTTACGTTAAAGGTATTCAAGTGGCTCGTTTTACTTATTTTGGCATTGCCTTTGTAAAATCTGAGGTTCCACAGAATGGGGCTTGTAATGTTATGCATTAATTGATTCAGGGTATCATTTGAGAATTTCGCAACTCACTGTCGGCGCGTATTATTGTCTGATTTATCGCAAGTCTATCAGCAAAATCAGCAATGTGTAAAAGCAAGCCATCGCATTTTCCATGGATGGTTGTTTTAAAAAATATATTACCCTCAGAGGCCTCTTTGCCACTCTGAGACATAAAACATGCAAGGCGCACTGAATGAGCAGAGGCAGCAATGCAATGAAGTTTCCTTTTCTTTGGGTTTGGGTTTTCACCAATTTGGATCCTTTACTGTGGCTATATCTGACTGTGAATGTAATGTACATTTTTGTTTGTTTTCATACAGATGACTTTATTGTTTACCTATTGCACTGTATAATCATTGTGAAAATATAAAATCATTATGAACCTGTGAATGGGTTAAAGCAGTCAGTTGATGCCTCTCATGTTCAAATCTTTACGCCCTAAATGTGAAAAAGTGCAAACGCCCGAGGTTCCTCATCGTCGCAGACAAGACGATGTGTCATATAATTTATGGTGGATTATTGAGTTAAGTGTAAAAATAAAATAGATGTTATATGCAATGTAGCTATATCATGTGAAAATGAATATGTTATTGAAACATGGACATGTCCAATAAAGTCTATGACCAAATACGAACTTCTTATTTGTGCTTCTTCTTGTGGAACTACGAAGACCTGGAAGGGATCGCTTAGAATAACAGATAGGAGCTGGATTTTCTTTTAGCCAGAAGCGGACAGTATTTACGCAGGAGACTGAATTAGGAAGTGGTGCACCACCAATGATATCCCTCTGTAAAACAGAGAGAAAAACATTAATTTCTTCTGCTATCGTAAGTCAGAAGTCCACATCTTATTGAGATCCACAAACACTAAGCTAAAAAAGACAGTTGAGAGTTATTTGGGTCAGTGCTTTGGGACGAGGTACAGGCTGCTGGGACCAACTACGGCTCACTGAAGGGAAGAAATCCTAATTTACACCTCACAGTCTGCTCGACTGCAAAACTTTTATACTGTGCACTTTTTCATTTCTTTTTTTCCACCTTTAGCTATAGCTAGACGTGTTTGTATGCAGCCCTGATTTTTGGGACCACTAGACTTTTAAGTGTTAGAGAGGACTATTATAACTTCAGTCACAGGAGGCGCCAAATACAGAGAACATAAATAAATGAGGGGATGAGCAGAAGAAGTAAAATAAAAGGAAAAAAAAACATTTTCAAAAAGAAACGTTGAGGAAAAATTTGCTGTTTTCCTGTGGTGGACAATTTATCTCTCAAGAACAAGAAAGATATTCTGGTGCGATATCACTTTTTTCTTCCTTTTATGACTTCAAAGCAAACAGTTTAAAAACCATTATTGTCCTCTATAAGGACTGTAGTGAAAACTGTTAATGAAGCCGGGTTGCTCAGGTGACCCAAACATAATACAGATAGGAGAGCATGCTTCCAAGAAAGCTCTTGTAGAGTGACAACAAGAAATATGTCAAGTCTTTAACAACAAAATGTGCCATATTATCACTTTTCAAAAGCCTCCTGTAGATTAATTGGAGTGGGCACTGCTATTTCAGCTTGGCTAACCTCCTATAACATTTCTGATTTTGATGCTGCTTTGTTGTCATATCAGACAGTTCCACTTAGCAGAAATATTCTACATGTTCTATTAGTACATGTTTCCCGCAGGAAGATTATGGGTTGCGGACAAGCAACGATCCAAATGAGAGCAGTGAATGAGAATCACACAAGTCTAAATATAACATACAAGAGAAACAGCAGACAATTTAAAAGGATGTCGTTTTAGTTAAAGATGAAATGATATATGTTGGAATCATTATTTAATTGTTTGCATTAACTGTTTATAATTTGATACGCATCTCACTTCAATTTATTTTTTTTAAACAGATTCTGCACATGAACAAATTTGTAGTTTTAGCTTAGGAGAAATGCACTGTTATAAATGTTACAAATATGCTTTTCTGAGGCATTTAGTTAAAAATAACCACCAGTAAAAAAAATTTTTCTTAAATTGAAATCTTTGGAAATAATTGTAACTAACCACAGACCTGAAAAGATTTTCACCGTTTAGTTAGTGTAACAGTTACACACTGACCACAAGGTGGTGCAGACCATCAGTCTGTCGCCTGCAGCCTCTGGCAGCACAGAACCACTCACACATTACAATTGGTCAGAGTATGTTGATTTTCTCATTCTCAGTTAAAAAAAATTCACAATAGCATCATGTGCACTCCGGTCACATTTATGAACAGTTTATCAGTGTAACAAACAAACAAATTGTTGTATTTGTGACGCTTGAGAGGTTTCAATAGAAAAAGATCTTTTCTGAAAAAGATATTTTCTGAAATTTAATAATTTATTTTCATTTACTTTTAACACTTAAATTGTAGTCATACAAGCTTATGTTTTATAAGCTTGTATAAATATATATATTTATATGTATATAAATATATATGCATATATATTTATATATGTCGATGTATGCAATAACGCAAACATACTGAATACTGTTCATCATCAAGTCGTCTTTGGTAGGACCGTGGCCTGTTTCTTGCTTTATGATGTCATATGGTATATTTTAGTCTGACTTTCCTAAAGGCTTTAATTCTAAATACAGCAGCTGCAGCTGATAAAGGCTAATACATTGTACTATGTGACCCACCATTCCAGACACACACTCATCTCTAGGGCCCTGTTCTGCATACATAGCTGACACCATCTACAGATGAACCAAGCAGAGTGTTTTACTTATTCTCATCAGCTACAAAAGCTGCAGTTTCAACCACTGAATGGATCAGATTCTACATCTACTGCAAGCTTCCATTGCAGACAAAAAGAAATGTGTAAAATACAGTTTGCAGACAGAATAATATATATATGCTCACTCATGAAAGGTCAGTGCTTTTTTTTTTTTTTTTTTTTTTTTTTTTTGGTGTTTCGTTTTGCTGCCTTGCATTTTCCACCCGGAGAGACCGCACTGTTCCCTCCTGGAAAATCCAGGTTCAGGAAGTGGGAAGGATGCTCATCCGATCGGGGAGGGAGAGGGTGATTTTTCTATGACGGCACCAAAATAATGACTTTAATATCTTGTCAGAACACCAAAGGCTGCTTTTCATACCTTAGAAAAGATTCATTCATGAGAAAAATAACAACAGGCGGCATTTTGTGTGTAATCCTGCTGATACAGATTTCATGACTTTGCTGGTAACAAACAAAGGATTCATAGATATTGCCGTCAGTAGTTTTGCTCTGTTACCGCCAAGAGAGTAGAAAGCAGAGGAGGGGTTGGGGTGTGTGTGTGTGTGTGTGTGTGTGTGTGGGTGGGGGGGTGGAGACGGGGTGGGGGGTGGAGGGGTGTCACGACTTCTTCTCAGATCCAGGATATTTGTAGAACTGACCCATTTAAACAGCCAGGGAAGCTGCAAGTGCAGGTGCATCGTGCATGTGCAAGGCTGCAACCAGGGTGCTCAGCTACATAGTATTAAGATTGCATTAATTCAAAAATAGAAGCGGGTGTCCAAACCGATATGCACACGCAATTTTGACGGGCGACTGGTGCAAACTGCACGGACCTCCTAGCTGTCCAGGCAGAGAGAAGTGTTTCCAGCTCCTCGTCACGTGTCTCCATTCAAACACAGAAGATAACAAACAGTCTCAGCTGTTCTTTTTTGGACGGGATAAAGAGGCAGACGTACACGATTCAACTCTGAAAACTGCAGCCCGAAGAGGCTGTTACAGCTTTCATAGGAGGCTTACAGCTCGGCACAGTTAGTGCAAGCCAGTACTGCTTTTGCATTGTGCTGCTGCTGCGGGGTGGTCGGTGAATGATATCCATATTTAGAAGGCGCTCATTGATTCTCCCTCGACGAGGCACAAACGATTTGTTGTCTGTCCGGTCTTGAATAGTGGGGACCTTAATGACAGCCCTGCTTTACAAAACCCCTTCCCCGGACCTTAATCTGTGTTAGAAGAACAGAAACAAAAAAACCCCCATAAAACTGCACGCTGAGGCTGCTCTAAACGGACCATTTCCGCGCTCTATTTCTATTCTGTTACATAACAGTATCACGGTGACAATGCAGCAGCGCTAACAACTCACATCGCCGGGAGCTCTCTCAGAAATTAGCGGGCGCCCGCTGAGAGGCCCCATCTCCTCACTCCAAAGTGTTTCCCCCTTTAATAAACCTGCACACACATGACTGAGTGATTCCTCGGCCAAAATGGCAGATGATGAAGGATGAGAGAGAGAGAGAGTCTGTGCAATGAAGATTTAATTAAATCTCACCATGGGATGTTTTTTTTTTTTTTGCTGGGACTCCAGAGACCCGGACAGAGGAGTTTGTGTTTTGCTCAGGCAAGCTATGAATAATATCTGCACTACAGCATTCCCCACTTTGACCCAAATGCACAGAGAGTAGGAGGATCCGAGAGTAAGGCCGCATCGCTGCAGGTTTTTTTTTTTTTTTTATCTGATTTGCCATGCACACAACTCTTGCACTTCAAGCTGTCAATCTCAGCTGGAGACGATCTGCTCTGTAGAGCACATGCTGGCTGCAATGTTTCCTCTCGGCGTATACGTTCCACACGACGCCGAACTTTCTTTGCGTCTTGCCGAGCCATTTCGCCTCGGTGCCTCTCACTCACGATGTGACGTAGATTTTAAGGTCTCTGCATGCGGATAACTCTCGTCAGTCCTTTACTTTATTCCCTTTCAAATCAACCCTGCCTCTTTTGCTCCTACTCAGTGTGGGTTGCCATGGATACCGCTCCCAACCGGTTTGGCTGGCACATGAATTTGTTTATAAATGTTTCTCTGAGTGGACTGAAATGTTCTCCCTCTCCCTCGCTCTCCGTGTGCAGTCACAATGTTCTAATTAAGCACAAGCAAACAAAGTCTAATACTTTTCTCGTTTCTGTCCAAAATATTGTCATAAAATCTCGTCATGTGCGAATTTTTAGACCATGAAGTTTCAGATACATAAGGGAAATCTGCTCCTCCTCTGGTTATTCTAATTATGACTTGCTGAAGTATTCACATCCTCTGAACGTTGCATAATTTATAACTTTACAACTTTTTTTTGGAGAGATTATTTGAGAGATCAACACAAGGTGCACATGATCCTGAAGAGGAAGGAAATGGGTATGTAAACATCTTTAAAAAAAAAAATGTGGCACTTGGATATGTTCAGCTTTCTTTATCCTAAAACCATTAAATAAAATCCATTGCAACAAAGTTGTTGTCAGAGGTCACCAAATTCGTAGTTGGAATTGTGTCTGTAGTTTGATATATTAATCCAGCTGTTCTGTGAAGCTAACACATAAAGAAAATAGCTAACAAACAGCACCGCAAAGACCAAAGAACACACCAGATGGAATAAGGGTTTGGTGACGTTTGGCCATTCAAAGACTTCAATTTACAAGGTACATGTATTGTTTTTCTTGTTACGTAAATTACCTTGAACTGCTTTGCTGCTGAAATTTGTTATACATATAAACTTGACTTAAATCAAATGGACAATTTGTGTGAAGACTTGATCATTGCTGACTGATTGAGCTTCAGCTGTATTGATCCGGGAGTAATTTTTCTCTTCACGTGTGACAAAAATTCAAATGCGGAGTCTAAAAGACGTGCGGCTTCAGCTGAGGTACTTCTATAAACTATTGATACCCATGCGTTTGTTCCTTCCCCTTCGCAGGTATTCACTACCTTGTGTTAGTCTGGCTAATAAAATACTTTGTAGTTGTAATGTGAGAAAACGTGGGAAGGTTCGAGGGAGATAAATACTGCTGCACGGGACTAAAGCACAGTGAAAACAGTCATTTGCGCTTAATCTGGTCTGATCCAGTGGGACTGAAAATTATGGCAATGTGGAATCTGAAGAGCCCTTGCTGAGCTGTAAAGCATCTAAATACTTGACATGGCAGCCTCTAAATCCTCATCAAAGTTCTGAGTGGTGTGCATCCTGCATGGACAGCCATGACAATCTGGGCCCAGGAACGTGGACAGAGGATTCACTGGTTTAATTTGTCAAAGATTTAATCAGGGTTTGACTGGATTTATGTGGAAGTCTGGGTGCGTCTCCCAGTGAGTCTTCAGATTCTCCTCTGCTGGACGTCTGTTCCTTCTCAGTGTGAGCTCACTGACTCTGTCTTGCTGGTGGATCCCAGAAAACCAACAATATTCGTTCATATTCGGCTGTTTGAAATATTCAGCAGTGCAGGGGCCATATGCAACATCTCTGGCTAAGTCACAACTTATTATCCCTATGTAATGCCTTTTCCTTGTTTGCTGTGGCACATTGTTGAAGTCTAAAATAAAAGCACAGACTTCACATACTCCCACATTTGTCTCTTGCAAAGGTTTTCGCACCGCTTGAACTGACAAACCATTTACCATTTTACAGCCACAAATGTAGCATATTTTATTATGATTCTGTGTCTTAAGCCAACAAAAGGGAACACATAAATGTGAGCTGAAAGCAAAAACAAAAGCATATACATTGTGCAAATAAAAATCTAATAACTGTGCCTTTGGTGTCATAACCCAGCTAACATGTGGAAGTAGGCGCTCTGGTCAAATCACGCTAAAATTGAATTTGTGGTTTATATCTAAAAGTAAACCATTAGTTTTATGTGTTGGAAAACTAACACATGCCAACAAATCACTTTGAACACATCTATTCCACTGTGAAACATGATGGTGGCCGTATCATGTTGGAGATGTGCTTTTTTCTCACAGAGGAAGAGTCAGACGTGAAAGGAAGATGTGTAGAGCTGAATGCAGGACAAACAGGTTCCACTTATCATATAAAATAACAAAAGATGTAAAAGAAATTTTAAAAAATGTTTGTGATTGTGACGTTTCAAATTGTGTTAAAATTCAAGAGTTATGAGTAATTTTTCCAGTCCATAATAGCTACTGTACATGCCTGGGTTTCTGATTGCGTGACCATCCCCACATCTCTTATGTAATTCCCTCCAGTGGGAACTCAGAAACCAGAAAGTAAATCTACAGTGAGTTGCTTAATCTAACATAGACTTAATGGGAGCCAGCCAGAGAACTGAAGGGTGTTTACTGAAAAAAAAAAGCATGAAAGCTTGTTTGAGCAGTCAAGACAGTGCTCTGCTTCAATGCTGCTGCTTTGAGGCGTAGAAAGCCTGATTGATCCCCGTCAGTAAGGTTTCTAATCAACAGAGAGCCATTGATTTTCTCTCCACGCTCTCTATGAGATGCCCAAGACACCTGCTGGCAGCCAGCTGACAGACACTGCTAATCAACAGCTGACACACGCTGATGCCAGTTTGCCATGCCGGAGCCGGTAAGCTGCACATGCTAGCATAGAGATGCTGCATGCACAATGTGAGATCCAATGTTTTGTGAATCATATCTCATACACGTGGTGTGTCACAGATGGGTTCTCGGTAAGTAAGCCGGGGGTTGTTTTGTAACCAGCGTGCAGTGGGCAGGAAGACTTGCCGTATCCAAACATGCAAACACACACATAAAAGAAGAACAACACTGGTCATCGTCTTAACATGGGAGACACATTTTTCCAGTGATAAAAAAAGACCTCTGTCACCGAGTGTCATTACAATCACCGCCGTGATCAGCAGAGTTTGTCTGGAGTGGCTTCCATCTGCAGGGAGAGAGAGCCTTAGTAAGCAGTTTCTCTGCTGGAGTCACATGATTTGAGCTGAGGCTCGCAGCCAGCTGCACCCATCATGAATTCAGACAATGCAGAAGGTTGACGTAAGATTGGAGTTCGGAGCAGAAGCATTTTGAACGGGGGGAGATGGGTGTAGAAACGACAAGATTTGCCAGAAAAAGGAAACAGGTTGTTGGATTAAACTCACAACTTCCAACATGCACCTGTATCCATGGGCTAGGCAAGTTTGGATACACACACATTGGAATAGCAAAAGTGGGTCTACTATTTGGTTATTCAGTTAAAGTAAAAAAAAAAAGCATACATAAAGCAAACGGGACATCTGTTCAATAGATGTTAATCCTTAAACCCAAATGATGGATTCATGTTGTTGCAACAGAAGAACCAAAGAAAGAGTCAAATCTTTGGCCCTAGTTTATTGGGTTTGAGGAAAGGGAGGCTGACCATACCGCCATTTTGACCTATTCAAAGAATCTGATCAAACTTCACTGACCCTCTTCTATAGTATGAAATTAAATGAAATGTTGCTGGATAATAATATCAATGTCAATATACTGTGCTAATGACTACATATTTGTCCACATAAGTCAAAAATAGCCCTTCACCTGCTAAATACCTGGCATTAGCTAGTGCTATCAATAGCCAAAATTCAGACTTTGACCAATGAATCAGTCATACAGACAAAACTGCTTCACAATTAAAAATTGAAATTAAATAACATTTAATTTCTTTTCAAATTATTTTTTAAATCTGTTTTGTAAAGTAAATTTGTCACATGTAAGTGAAAGAGCTGTATTATTTCTTGCTGCTATTGCATATTTTATATTCTAAAAGCTACAGAGTTAGCTCTTTCAAACTCCAAAACTGGATTTCTGCTGCTATATGTGTGTTACAGCAAAGGCAGCTAAGTAGCATGCTAGTGACACTAACTGAATTGCTTAGCCATGATGACTGTCAATAAATTTGGAGGGAAAGAGGTGAGTGCTTACAAGCCTGAGAGCAGCACCTTACAGCAACATGTGGTGTGCTTTGCTGCAGGAGGGACTGGTGCACTCTACTAAATAGATGGCGTCTTAAGAAAAGGACATTATTTGAAAGCTTTGAAAGAATATCATTCGAGTATCTGTAGACATCATAAAGGAAAAGCAAACTGGTTTTTCCACGTGAACATTGACCCTAAGGATAATGGCAAAATAGCTAGGTGAATTGAAGACAAAAAGTTAATATTTTGAAGAGGCGCTCTGAGTAACAAGGAAGATTTTTGGTCGGGGTTGAAGAGATGAGTGAGCAAGGAGACCTGCCGCTTTAACAATAGTAGGCTGCTGTAGGATATTTGAAGTCTTCATTCATAGCAAACATGTTGAATATATTGAAAGAAAAACTAAGAAATAGTTCCTCTTCATTTTCCAAAAGAGGAAAGAGGTGTTAAATGTTGTCCCTGTTTGCTGTAGGTGGAATGTCATTATTAATATTTGATCCAGAGCTGAGTTGAAAAATGACTGGATCTGGATTATTTTTCACCTTGCAGTTTTTAGAGTGCATTTATTTTCTCTCTCTGTATATATAAAAATCTTGGCATAGGACAGGTTTTCTCTACCTCTTGCCCAAGAGTGTGGGAGGGACATCAGCAATAGTCAGTCAAGTGAGAAAATCTGCAGATAACTAGTTTACTGTAAAAATCTCTGGGACTGAGGGTTGCCAGAGTTGCATTTTCTCATAGTGGACAGCTCCAACGCGAATCTACCATTGCAAAATGCACACAAAAAAAAAAGTAAAATAAAAATAAGACCCCCGGAAATGCCCATAAAATCTCAGCAGAGACCGCATTGCTGCTTTGCTCCGACGCCCAGATCGTCCCCTGCGCGCCCCTCACAACAACCCCCCCTCTCCTCTTCCTCCCTCCCGCCCGCTAAAAACACGCACAACCACGCCCCCAGAGGCACGCGCACAGGCGCAAGCTGTGACACACCTCCTCCTCCATCACGCACCAACACAGAGGCACCAGCGAGAGCGAGAGGGACGAGCTGGATGATGCAGATAACATCATGAAGGACGAGTGCTCGGCTACGGGAGAATCGCAGCAGGTGCGATAAGGCTGAGGCTTCAACTCGCGGAGAAATAACAGGCTGCCGCTCTTCACCATCATGTCCACCGCATCCGATCAGCAGCTCACCGCCGACACGGTAAGGCCTTTCCGGTACCTCTCCTAAATGTCCAAACTTTTTTTTTTCTTTTTTGCTTTCCCGCATTTTTTCCGAAACTGATCTCATTTCGAGCTCAAACGCGTCCGACCAGGGACAAGGCAGGATGCGGACGGCCCTGTGCGCCATTGCCGCAGCACTAAAATTAAAGGGGCGTAATAGAGCGTTAAAGCAAGTCCTCCCAAGGCTGAATGCGCCCCACGGGCCTGTGGGATCTGCATTAGATTTATCACTGCCTGCAAAACCCAACTAAAGGACAGAAAAGACTACTCTTTTCCAATCTGCGTATAAACAAGATTGGGATATTAATTAAAAGAAAAATGTTTCTGTGACATTCTTTATGGTTACTTTGCATGCCACAGATTGCCCTCAGCACCAGTTTAATGGCGATGCCCGCTAATTATTAGTCAGTTTTATTTTCAGACAGATTTGTGCAACTGCAGGGGGGCTGAATGGTTTCCTTGCTGTGGGCTGTAGCCATGGAGACAGTATGTGGCATGTGGCTTTAAACTGTTAGAAAGTGCAGTGTTCCTGCTGCAAAGGAGCTTTGAGGCAGGGGAATGAATGGAGGAAGGAATGCACATATTTACCTAGTCAAGATGAAAGTTATGGAATTATGAAAGTATCCGAAGTGGGTTGTGATTGTGAACTAATTCCCAAATCTCGATCACATTTTTATCGCATATATAATCAGTTTTATTTTAATAAAATTTTGACTTAGAAGTCGACGATTTCAATCCAGATGAGACCACAATGGACTGTTACACATGGTTTTTGTTGTTTTGTTGTTAGAAGAGTGCAACCTAAAGCATTCAAGTTGATTTAGGCACATGTTTTACTCTATAGCTATTGGGTCAAGCCTAATTTGTGGGTACATTTAAATGATGTTACACACTTAAAGTAGAAAAGCATTTCCCAAATTAGTATAATTTAAATGAGCTTAATAATACATGTGCACCTTGACTAATGATGGGGGTTTGTGCGTAGAGGTTGGTTGTAAACAGACGTGATATTAAGGTGAGCTGCAGAGACATGATGGGGAGATGGCTGGTCACTCCTCTCATCATGATGAACAGATGGTAACTCACGGTTGGCTTGTGGGTGAGTGCCAACTAGAAAGTCCATGTTTGTGTTAGATACACAAAAGCCCCTTTTTGGAACGTTTTGTCCCCAGTGTTCTTATTAAACCTAAAAATAAAAATAATAATAAAAAAAAAATAGTAAGAGATTATTTATTATCTATTTAAAACATTTTATGTCTTTGCATAGTAAAGACAGGGGGCGATATTCTATTCAATTACTTATGACTGGTTTCTTATATATGTCATATCTGAATTCATTCTCGGTTCAGACATCCCGCTGAGGTCACCGATCCATCCACAGATTCCTGCAGGATGTATTTTGACCAATTCTCGAAGTTTAAGCCGATTGCTAAAAAAATATTGTACACTGCAAAAAATAAAATAAAATAGAAATCCGTGGATTTCAAAGTAGTACCCCATAAAGCACAACAGTAAAATTTTGAAAAGCAAAAAACTGTAAGACTGTCTGAATGTCAAACTTACTTAACTTGTTACAATTATAATTTTTAATGTAAAAACACAAAACTAATGTATATAAAACAAAGGAACACGTTATATTTAGCACATAGTTAAATAAACCACAGAGCAATCCCATAAATTAATAAAAAAATATTGTTATATATATTAATTCATGGAGGCCTGCTGTTAGTAGACAGTCTGTAGCTGCAGAGAAGCACTGTGCTTTGTAGCATCACTTTCTTCTTAAATATTTTAGCCCTGAGAAAAGGAGAAAGATGTTAGGTATTTGTTATGATGGAAGGTACCTTAAATTGTTGAAGTATTAAAAACCGAGGCGAAAACTGTGGCAAACAATGAGAGCTCAAACAGACAACAGGAAGGCTAACTGGAAAGTAGCTAGCAATTTCCATGGAACATGAAAGTTGAAAATTTGGCAACCTACTTGAAGACTTTGACACACTGTACAAATGCAGACCTAGTTGATAAATTAAATTACTCAAAAGTTAATTTATTTCATTAACTCTGTTCACTAAGTGAAACATAGTATACTATTTAATTACTCGCAGACTGATGTTTTCAAGTTTGTTACTATAAAAATTCTCAATTCAAATTTAACATTAGAACATTGCATCAGTCCAAAAATAACAGTTTTTAAATTCACTAATGTGGGCTAAGTGAAAAAGCATGTTTAATACCTACTTAAATTGTTATTTTCAAAAGGTATTTTTAATCTAACAAAATTAGCCTCATCAGAACACATATTCCAGTCTATTATATATGACTGTATACAATCTAGAAATAACACAGTAAGGCAGATGTTAAACTTAGCCACGCTTACGGTCCGAACAGTTTTAGCTGCTAAATAAAAATAGGGTTGCACGACGTACCAGCTGTCATCACAATGTGTCCTATAGTGCACTTGGTAGATCACGGTATTTTATTAAGTGTTGAATTGAAAACCTGGTCGCTGAAAATATGTTTTGCAGCTTGGAGAAATGTTCACTATTTTTTCATTTTCACACCTTTTATAGACCTCAATTATGATCAAAATCCCAAGGTTCGGATAGAGCAGCTGTGAGATTGGGGTGATGGAAAAGAAAGAGTGGCAAATAAGTATGTTGATGCCAATCGATACTGACATTGCAGTATTAAAAAATAATATCAGAATGTCATGTTTTCCTTGGAACCCTCATAAAAATGAGTCCCTGTTATATGTTCATCATGCCAAATAGTAAAATACTATTTCATTCAGCTGTTAAGTGAATTCTCTTAATCACCTTGTCATGAATAATTAATGACCAGTTGTTGCAGAGACGTTTGTTAAGTAGGGGCTGGATGTAGTGGCTACAACTCAATAAAGCTAAGGAGTTGACAGCAGCAGAATATTTAAACTACTGTTAAGTTTTAAAGTCCTTTGACCCTCGCTCCCCTACTTAGCCTCAGCAGTCTGTAAACAGATTTACCAGCTCTGAAGTTAAAATGTTGAAATGCATGAAATGATCCTAACTGAACGTAGGGCTGGCAGTGCCAGTTTTCATCACAACAAAAATAGCATTAAATTTAAGTAAAAGTATTGAAAATTTTGCTAATGACAGATATTAAACTGTGATATTGGGATTGAATACAACTCAAAAATCCTGGATTGAAGCAATAATATGGAATTAGGATAGTGTATAAGTTAAACCAAAAAACCCACATGAAATAACAAATCTTTTTTTTTTTTTTTTAATCATAAATTAAACCTAAGCTGAAGTTCTTTTGCTGTTTTTGGCAACAATGCATCTCAGCAGCATCAATAAAAACTATTTTTGGATCAAATTGCACATAAATGCCAATTTGTTGTGTGTACTGCCATGTATACATATTTTTTCCATTTCTTTCTCTAACTTAGTTACTAAAGAATGATTACTTATATCCTATTTTAAAATTGTTTCTTGTCTAAAAAAAACTTATATGCCTTGATTACTCTTTTATGTTAACTGTTAACACAAGCCTTAAGAGGTAAATGATTGCTACTTTGTTTACATACTGTGATGCGGGATGATTCTTGCCATGGCAACCATACAGAGTAACAGAGTATCTAACTATTTACTTAGAGGCACCTTTGCTGGTATCAGTTGTTGTCCCTGAGCAATACTTACTTAAAGCACTGGGTTTCCATTACATATCTGTTTGTGGCTTCTAGGAAAAATAGAAATATGATGAAAAATGCATTTCTTTTGTCGCTCTGTCTCTTCCTTAGGCGGTCTTGATCCTAAATGGAACTGACAGGAGAGCCGTGAAGTTTCTTCAAGATGACCAGAACCCATCCCCCTGAGATACTGGCGTCAAATCTGTACCAGGACATCACACTAGGCGACATTACTGGTCACTCCGTTTCTCTCCATTCCTCAAAGCAATGTGACTTGAAAATGCTCGATAAATCGGAGATAATTAATAAAAGACACTGCCGTAGTTTTGACTTCATTGAATCCCTGGATGACCCACAGTCCTTCTCCTCAATGGAGCAACACTACAATAGGCCTGAAAATCAGCCATTAAACAAAGATCTCTGGAATGGACTTGATCAGCCAGGCCATCTTCGATTTTCATCTCCTGACCTTTTTAATACCAAGCAGTTCCAGCAGCAAGCTACCGAAGACAAAACAAATTATCTTACGTGGTCAGAGTCCAAAAAGAGGTCAAGGTCTAAAAGTGCCCCTAGACTAAAGGCTACCCTCACCCCTGTCCCCATCTCTGTATCTCCACCACAAGCCAGGAATGGCAGGGACGGATCTCAGGCTGTTTCAGATTTCATGAGGACTGCTGAAATCCAACGAGAATCCACTAGCAAGCCTTTCTTGAATGAGGTGCATCCTATTAAACTACAGCCCCACACACCCCTCTATGTCTCAGACTGTTTTGAGCAGGATAAAACTGAAAAACCTGCTGTAAGCCCTCATGTCAGGTGCCGTGTGGACATCAAACCAGATGCTGCTGTACTGGAGCACACATCAAGGCAGATTCCCAACACACATGGTGAACATCTTTGGCAAAGGTACTCACAGGCCAGTAGCAGGTCTGGTTTATATGTCCCACGGCACATTGCCTCTTCTCCAACACCAACTCCAAGCGAATGCTATAGTGGAGATTTTAGACAAGGATATCTCTATACCACCAGCATGTCTCCGATCTCTTACCAGCATCTAGACACACACCGGATGCCGTCACCAACAACACCATATCTGAGCCAAGAACACAGAGCCTATTCTAATCCTAACATACCAACAAAGTTTTTCTATACAGAGGATGCTGTCCGGTATCCACTTCATCCCTATGCTAGGACGTATTTCCAGGATGATCGGTCCAGCCTAACCAGTTTTGGTAGTACAACCCCAAGTCAGTATGATCCAAGGACTCGATGGGTGCACACACTTCCTGTGAGGTCATACTATACCGACCACCTTACCAACAGAGAGGCAGCTCACTCTGTATATAACAGACCTTACTCCACAAGTGAGAGAGGTTCATATTTTTCCCAAACTCCACTTTCTACAGCTTACTATGGAGAAGACAGTCGGTTCACTCCATACAATATGAATAGCTCAAGGTCGTTTTGTTCTAAACCGCTCTCTCCTGAAGAGCAGTACTTTCCACCAAGGCTATACAACACAGAGGGTTATCGACGCCCTCGAATGTCTCAGGCCTTTTCAGATGACTGGTATCGCTCTAGTATTTCTGGTTTCTCCAGCCACTCATCGCAGAACACACCACCAAGAGTGAGACAAGACCTCAGCATTCCTCCATGGTTTACTAACAGCTATACAGAGGCCAGTCGACTTGGAGCTGATGTCAAAAACCACTCTAAGTCTTGGGACAACATCATCTGTCCACGGCACGAACGAGAGCAAACTGTGCCGCGTGGACGTAGCTATGAAAATCTCTTTCACCAAGCAAGGCAAGGGACAACCTCTGATGTTACAGCTAAGCCGGTCATACTTAACCTTTCGAGTTCACCAAGGCGCTATGCTGCGCTATCTTTATCAGAGAACTCTTTGGAGAGGAATTCAAACAAACCATGGAGAAATTCTAAGAGCGCAAACTGGTTTGTTACTCCAGAGATCACCATAACAGACAATGACCTATGTGCAGGAAATGCCAGGTGTCGTGATGTCCATTCTGTCAGCTGGGATACTTCTGATGGTGATAAGGCATCAACTCAGAGGCTACTTAATGAAAAGAAGCAGTCCAACACAGAGACAGAAAACACCAAAGAAAGGAAACATAATAACTTCTCCCTCCAGCAGAGTTTGGAACAACTGGATGAACTCTTAGCTGATTTGGTGGTTGACTACAAACCCCCAACGAGCAAAAAGTCCAGTGAAAATCTTTTAGACCAGTTAAAACAACTGATCACTGAAGACAACGACAAAAACACAGAATCCCCGGGACTCGAAAACTTAGAATGCCTCAGCAGACAGCTTCCATCCTCTAAATCCAGCCCAGACACATTGAAAGATCCTGATAGTGGGTGTGATGCTTTCCAAAGGAGCGCAGAAGAATGTTCTCCAGACCACAGCACAGATGAAGATGACACTATGGCATGTGCTAATAAGAAGTGCAATCGGATTGAGAGCATGTTCAATGCTTGCTTGTACTTCAAGTCCTGTCACAGTTGCTATACCTTTTACTGCTCAAGAAATTGTCGTAGAGATGACTGGGAGATCCATAAAGAGACATGTCTGTATGGTCGTGTCAGCAGTGTGTGTCGGCATACCCTTAAGTTCTGCAGAGAGAGTTCAGAAATCCACAAGGCCTTCTCACGCATTGCTAAAGCAGGCTACCTCTCCAGAGGGAGAGGAGTTCTCTTTTTGGGTTTTGCAAATCCAGAGACTGCAGAGAACTTCTTGCAAGTTGGACTGGAAAGCCTCCTCATATCTCCTACATATTTGTCTCTTAGAGAGCTGGATGGATTTAAGGACAACCTAGGAGAATATTGCAAGGAATTGCAGCAGGCAGGCAATGAATATGACCCCAATGAATGTTTCCTTCTGAATGTTTCAGTAGCTGTTGGTGAACTAGTGCCTAACAGACCTTCACCAAGGGTCCCAGCACCAACAGTTAGAAAATATGCAAAGGTGTCTTTGGCCTCCTCGAGTCCAGACAAAAAAGTGCTCAAGAAGGATGAAGAAATGGAAACTCTCATTCTTACACCACCTCCAGGCACACCCGACATTGACAAAGAAGGGGAGGAGGGAAGGAAAGCGAGGGAGGTGTGCTTCGTCAACATCCAGCGTGAACTCAGGACCAGGGGAGTCTTCCTCCGTCATGAGTACCCCAAAATCTATAATCAGCTGTGCGAGTTTGTGGAGAGTAACAAAAGGTTCACTCCCACAACAATTTACCCGATAGACAAGAGAACAGGGAAGCAGTTCATGTGCATGATCATGGCGGCATCTGAGCCAAGAACACTTGACTGGTTGGGTACTCCTCATCTTTTAGATGATATTATATAGCATAGCACTTAATAGTAACAATAATGATGTCAGCAGCACTAATTGTATTTACTGTTAATTCATATGGTGGTTTGGAAAATTGAACAACTGTATATGTATAAATATGTGACTTAACTTACTCATTTTCTCACGCTCTCTTAGTTTTGTCTGTTCCCAAACTCTCCCCCAATTCAAAGACAAAACAAATGCACTTTTAAAGGTTTACCTGTGTTGGCTTGTTTCGATCATGATGCACTCAGAAGAACTTATAGCCTGCATGTAGACTAGGCTTAAACCCAATTATTCAGGTGTTTTAAAGTGTAGAAAGACAATATATCAAGCACATATTATTCAGGGAGTGCACATCCATTCACTCCATATTGTAGTAAAGCCAGCCCATACCATATTGCAATGGTAATTTTATTTTCACTATCAAATGTTATATCAGAAATTGAAATGCCATGTTGCAGTGGTTGTAATATTACAACTGTTTGTATTCAAGTATTTCCTTGGTATGGTTATGTGGATATTATTTAGCAACACTTTATTCAATGATGTTTCATAGACAAAGAAGTACAATCGAACCATCTATTTTTTTTGCCAGTCTGACTAAGCATTTTAGTTGGAGCTTATCTCATTTAATACTAATGCTTGATGTCATTCTTGTAAAAATTGCTTAGTATGAAAGTGGCCTTCAGTTAAGAACAAACAAATGCATTTGACACAGAGCAATGTATGGGATAGATATTTCTAAAGTATTAAGAGCTTTAGATATAGGTTGTTTAACTAGAACTGTACATAGATAACTATTTTGCTCAAAGCATGTTATTTATATTTAAGTATTTTAAATTGCTTTTGCTTATAAGTGAATTTATTATGTTGACAACAGCTGCTGCTTAAAAATGCAAGAGGTATATCGCACAGTATTTACTTGATATTGGATCATTTGAACATCTTGACCTAGAGACCTCATTGAAACTATTACCACCACACATTCTGAATTAAACATATGCAATGAAAGAGCAACCTTGATTTGTAAAATCCTATTTTACTATAAAAAATGAATAATTCCTTTAAATTAAGAGTTGTTTGCACTAAGACATGAGTCCTAAAATGATAGTTCTTAACAAAGCTCCAGCACTGAACTTAGCCTGCTTTAATTGCCCTTGTTCACTAAGCTAAGGTTGCTCTTTTACTGGATTATATATCTTTGTGCAAGAGCTCTCTTCAAGTTTCTATTTTGTGATGTTTCTAACCTCTGTATAAATATATAATAAATGGATTTTAACAAGTGGCCAAGTGTGAAATATTTGAGCTTAGTCTAGATTTAATGCAGTTCCATTTAGCAACAACACCACTTTAAATGCTCAACCGAGATTTCAGCTGCCTGAACAAACGTCAAACTTGAACAAATATTTTTAAACAAACTTCAATTACATATTTTATACATACTGAATCCAATGTTGTTAGTCCTTTAAGTCTTTCAATTGAATGTGAGATACATGCTAGTATAGCATTATCAGGCAGATAAAGTAAGGTTGGGGATTGTTAACATGTTAGCTAAGTAGCTGTGCTCCAAATCTTATTTTTAATAATTTTTTCTGAAGGATTTAGTTCCAGTTATCAGCATAGCGACTTGTTTAAACAATGTTTTTGCACAAAATGTGAGTGAGCATCAGTTCTTAGTGTGTGTTGTATAGTGTTGCTTATTCAAGGGCTCTGTGGCATTTCTGTTGTTAGAGCACAACCAAGTGGAGGAAAACACTTACTACTTCCACTAATATTTTTGATAACCTGCATGAACATATGGAGGCCCGAAACGCCATAACGAGCAACCTCTACTAGTGAACTTTGAGTTCCTTTAATGTTTGAATAAATAAATTTAAAAAGAATGCAGGTATTAGTTTCTTATGCTAATACTAGTTAGTTTGTTACAAATTACAACAGAGGGCAAGTCCCAGAGGTTTTTTCAAAATGGAAACTCAACATGGTTATGTCAGTCTTATTTCCAGATCAATGTTATGATTGATTTCAGAGGCAATAAAGTAGTCAGCAGCACTCGTTATTCGCTCCTGTCTGATCTACCAATAAAAGTGATTCAGACTCTTCTTTATACAAAACAAACATACTGCCTAACTGATGTGAAATTAAGAAAGGGACATGACAAGATAAATCCACACTACAATGCTATCAATGCTATCATGAGATAAAAAATACAGAAAAGTATAGAAGTAAATTTGGTTTGAGAATGGTACCAGAGAAGTAGTTCTGCAGATAGAAATTATTTTTGTGAAAAAAGGGAAGATCACCAAAACATTTTAGACTTGTGCAGCTTGTACTGGCATCGTGTTAGAATAGCTCTGCTACCTTAGTTTTGATATGTTCTTTTTGCAGACTCATCTTTTGTTCATCTTTTTTTGGTTGAAGCATTGCTTTTTGGACAATTACTCCCTTTGGCTTTGGATGCTATGAAGCTGAAAGGTTTTGTGCTCTTTCTTTTTTACTTACTGACTGTTGTTATGCTGCGTAACCTTTTTTTCCCCCCACAACTGGGAATGGTTGATTGGCATCCCCAAAACTCAAGTAATATCTGAACTATGACCCCCAAATCCTAAAGAAGTTGAAATGGAGGCTTCATGGGTGCATAGCAGGACAACATAGCAGAAAGTGGCAAAGGCAAATGAGGTGGATTAGCAGTGCATGCTAACAACATATGGTAGTGTTATCCAGGTCATGCTACTGTGAAATACCGTCTCTGTCCCTGAATGTTGAGCTGTTACCATGTCATGACAGTCATGAGACTATCATGCATCAACAGTTTTCAGTAAGAGGCCTAAGAGTTGTTGCTAGATGGACTGCTACTGGAGAGCCCTCCTGCCCAGAGCAACACCATTCACAGATACTTGGATGATGAGTACACACAATAACAACATTTATTTTCCCTTTGGAATAATAATAAAAAAATATATACATATATTCTTTAATGTACCGTGGGTAATTTTAAACATATGGATAATTTCCCAAAGCACTGGTGAATAGTGTGCATGTCTGCTCACATTGTAAGATGCACAGTACATACCTGTTTATTTTAAAGTGGGAAGCTCCCTTTAACAGCAACAACCCCCCCGTCTGCGCATGTCTCCTCGTGATGACAGCGAATGACAGTCCTGTTTAGCCGCAGCCTGTGTTAAACCGCTAACAAACTGTTCGTCTGACCTGACAAGTCTAATGACCAGCCGTGTTTAGAGACTCCGGGAATAACCTGCAGAGGCCAGTTACATTTGGTAAGTAGCACGACCTTCGTCACGCCAAGTATTTTGAATAACGTCTGGTCTCTGTGTACCTCATAGTCGAAAGCTAAGCTAAGTCTGCTAGCTTATCCTTAGCTTTCGTTGCTAGAATTGCTAACGTTAATGTTAGCCTGCTCACCAGGCTGCTTTCTGCGCCCCTCCTCCAAATCAGTGCAAACACACACTTTGTCGTTTACTCGTCCGTTTGTTGCCCTTTGGTTTCTATTACTGCCTTCATTTTTTCCCGTTGTGTTTATCCGTCAAACTGGTTATTCAATGGTCCTTTACATAGAGAAAGAGCCCTGCACAAGCCACCTTAGCTGGCTATATAAAAACCTCACTTGACGTTCATAAAAGCTATCGGAATTTATTGACTGCCTTACTTACCAGGTTTTCTTCATCATCTTTTAACAGTAGGACTTTGAGTTTTATGCCTTAAAACATTTGCCAGTTTGACAAAATGTGTCCCCCTCCAGCCCGTGAGAGGAATGTCCGAGCTAAAATACCAAGCTGCACAATAGATGATGGGACGCTGGAACGAGTTAGGCCTGGGGTGGTAGTTGAACAGCATGCTGTCATTTGACACGATAAAATGTTTAAACACCAAATATTACTGGCAGCTGTTTGTAGCAACTGGAGATTAAGGAGGAGACGAACATAATCATGTCCTCATTTTTCCCTAAGATACTGTAATGACAACAATAAGTAGGGTGATTAATGGGACAGTTGCTTTTCTGTTGTGTTTTCCATTAAAACGAGAATGTTTCCCACTCATTACTTGCTGAAAAATAATGGAAACGTCATAGCAAAGTTAATAATTGACGTTCTAGAAACTACACTGCATCTCCTAAATTGTCTGTACTTTAGTACTGTGTGTTTAATGTAAACGTTAAGAGATGACTTATTTTTAAATTCTCATCAACTTCATGTGAAGCTTAGTCAACAAGCTTTTACTTCAACTGTTCTGCTGATTTAATCACATTACTCATAAATTGTCAGTTTTCATAATTAGTGACAAATGTGACTTGGATGAATAAGGCCCATGTGATTACACTCCCTCCTTACAAGTTTGTTCAGTTATGAAAGATATTCCGACTTACTAACGAATTTTGCTTGCATTCATTCTGACTCAGATCTTAATGTTCCTTTCCGCTGAACCATAATGTTTCATTGACCCTATTGTAATAGTTATCTGATTCCAGATGTACATAGTATCAATTTTTGATTGATTGTACAATTCCCAGAAGATCTGAGTTTGGCATTTTAAACTGAATGTTTCAGCTTTCCTAAACAATCTTTCTATGCATTGTTTTTGGATTGTGATGCCCATGCTCATCCAGAATTAATGTATCTGAAACGGTCAGAAACTTACACAGAGTATATTGGATGATAAATCTTTTTTAACTCTTGTTCTTGGAACGG
Organism: Xiphophorus couchianus; assembly: GCF_001444195.1. Taxonomy (NCBI): domain Eukaryota; kingdom Metazoa; phylum Chordata; class Actinopteri; order Cyprinodontiformes; family Poeciliidae; genus Xiphophorus; species Xiphophorus couchianus. Next base: position 23,916,437 of record NC_040239.1, read on the forward strand.
TTTGAGGTTATGAATCTGCGCTGAACCGTCTTTGCTCCTCTTATAAATTAGGAATCATTATCTGACACATAAAATAAGTGTGTTCTTTGGTTGTTGTTCCCTACGTCAACTGGAAGCACATGTAGGACACTCTGGACATTTTGTCAAGTTGTTAAAGGAGTGAACTGATCCAGAACTGACGTTAATAGATATGAAGAAGATAGAAAAAATGTAGTGGGAGAAATAAAGTTGATCTTTCAGCTTTAGAAATCTGTTATGGAATGTGCTGATTTAAAAAGTTGGCAGATTTTTGTAAATTGGAGTTAAGGTCTACATTACAAGGTTTACACAGACACTGATGTTTACATTTAGTAATCACAACCACCCCAATTGTGATGTCTATTGCAGATGTTAAAAAATACATTAAAATGCCAAAATCCTTTTGTTTTACAAATCTTAACTAAAACTCAGCTTTACTGCAACCACATTCTCTCACAGATGGTGTGAAATCGCCTCTGCTTCAAATCCACTTAAATAATGGCTGCTCTTGGCTGTATGGCTAGAAAGAACTAATTTGAACTGTTTATTATAGTTCTAAATAGTAAGTGGAATTAGCAAAAAATCATCATCAGTCATAAACTCCACCTTTAACTTTGAAATATGCTGGCTACTTTATAATTGCTTTCTATTGTTTGATTAAAAAACCCATGTTTGAGCTTTATTTGTGAATTAAGGGACTTCTGCCCAGAACATGCACCTGTTGAACAACAGCCCGTTTACAAGGCGTGCACCAATAACTGAGGGATATATTTTAAAGGGGCAGTATTACATATTTTTCTGGCACATAGTGCCATATTTTAGCACAATCAAGTAACTATGTTACCCTCAGTTGTTATAAAAATGCTGAAGTTTCGCTTCACAATTTGTCTTTAAATTGGCCTATGTCTCTTTAAGAAGCTCCTACTCTTTTCAGCACTCCGCCTTTATAACAGTGTTCCTCCATTATGCTGTTTACAACCATTCTTTGGTTTGTGGAAGCTCAGTGGGAGCTGTAGCTCCAAGGAGGAGCTTTGTGGAAATAGGCGGCAATTTGTGAGAGCATGTTTAGGTACCCATGAGTGGTTGCCATGGGAGATTAAAGGATTTCTCATACATGTGTGAAAGAAATCAAAGCAACACACCAGGTGTGTTTTTGATGAGGGAATAACATTTTAACATGATATTTAGCTCAAAAAAGTCACATTTATATACCCTTCACCCCCCTTCATTAACCTTAACCTCTGTCACAGCGCTCTTCTGCCCCATGATTAGCTTTAGCCACTGAGCAACACTGAACATTTAAAGCTTTAGTTGAGAACCCAACCCTAATCAGTGGCAAATTGTAAGTCTGTTATTTTGTTGATGAAACTATCATGGTATAAAGCACTTATTTATAGTCATCTAGCAAGCTTACACTCTAGTTGTTTAATTTTCTTCTATTTAGTACCACCTGAAGCACATTGATGACTCTGATCACTATAACTGTATTGCAGGTACAATTTAACATGTTTCAAGCCCATTGCTGCAGTTCTTCTGATCAGAACCGATGCTGTGTGGCTTGTAGCACTTAGCGCTGTTAGCTGCTGTTCAGCTTTAAAAATACCAACCCACTATTCTTAATAATGGATAATGGCGATCTTACATTTGTGGGTGAACTAATACACCTCTATTATTGTGCCTTCACTGAATAGAAAACTATCCGCATGTCTAAAAGCCTGTTTTATTAATGGTAATGCATTATTCTTTGCCGTAAGAAGATGTAACATGAGCCTGCTGTTCTGATCACTGTTAGAAAAACTTGAGATCTGAAGTGTGCAGACTGTGTGTCCTGGAACCGATTGTCCCAATGTAACAATCTCATGTTCCTTAATGTGTCCCCTCCCCAGCCCCGTTTTTTGAAAAATGAGTTTTGTACTAGAAAGGTTGTCGTACATGTTTGAATGTAGTGAGGAAACGCTGGAGCTTGCAGGATATTTTCAACACTAAAGTAGCATGATTATGAATGAACAATAATTATTTTTGCAGAAAGTAGTCTTATGTATCCTTAAATTGCTTCATTGTACATTCATGTTGATGCACAATTCTTTACATTAGTTTTAGAATTGCGTCGTTCATGGTGGCAATTGTATGGTAGGTATGATTTGTTCTTTTTGTTTACTTTGGTTCATTATTTTGAATTTTTTTGTGTGAGGCATTGCATGTTTGGACAATTGTCCCCTTTGGTTTTGGATGTTGTGCAACTGGATGGATTATTGCTTTCTTTTTTACTTTCCGTCAGTTATGATGCGTAATTGAGGCAGCAAGATATTGTTTTAACAACTGGGAGATGCTGATTAGCATTTAAAACACTCAAATAATACTTGAACTATGCCCCAAAATACCAGAAGCGTTGAAACGGAGGCATCATGGATGCAGAGCAGAGAGAAAAGGAAGAAGTACAAACCATTTCTTCCATTGATGATAATAGGAAAGGATCACGTCTCTATGCCTGGTTTTTGAATCATATTTCAGATTTGTTGCAACACTGACTGCTACTGGACATCCTTCCTGCCCACAGCATCACCATCCACAACTCTTCGAAGATACTTTGAGTTACATTATTTGTTTTCTTTTTGTAATATGTAGTGTTAGAACTGATGCGCATTATTCATTAAAGTTCAGTTGACCTCCTGTCCAGTAGACGTTAATGTTTAGCTATTGTTTAACCTCATATAAGCATTGTTGCTAACCATAACACAGATGTTGATGCAGTTGCAGTCTGAGTGCTGACGGCACATTCCACAGCTACTCTGTAACCGTCAGCTGAAGTACCTCAGTGTTTTTACCATAATCATTTATCGTGTCAAACATAAAGTTCTGGATTTATTAAATACAAAGTCACATGTTCAGCTCTTCCTTTCAATTTGTGGTCTCTGAAGCGTTATAGAAAGCAGGGTGAGGGGGGGAGGCAGGTGTGTGAGACCAAGGTACTCCAGATGAGAATGAGGAATTAAGCCAGGTAAAATGTTTGAGTCTATTTTTTTTTTACTCTTCACCCAGCTGAAAATCTGTCCAAGCACTCAAAGCTGGAATTTATTACGTTTTCCGGGAAGATTTCTCAGAAGGAGGAAAGGGTCCGTTTTGATAAACTACACGGGCTTCAGTTGTACTATTTGCTTGCTGAGCAGTGTAAGAAATTTTCAGAAAAGGAAGTGTGAAGAGGATGTTGGCTCAGAGTCACGAATGCCTTTAGTGGAAAGTGAAATCCTTTTAATAGCCGTCAGAGACGCTTTGTACTTTTGGTTGGGCTGCCTGAATGTGTGTGGGATCATGTACTAGGAGGACTGGCCAGTGTTCCAAACCTGATCGGCGTACAAAATTCCTGTCTCCTCGCCTTGCTTTCGCCTCACCTGTTATTTTTCTCTACCTTGTTAGAATTATAAATGACTCTGCTGAACAACTGCCCCTGTCGTGATTCATGTTAGGAATATTTAGTGCCTTTCGCCTCCTGTACTAAGATTAGCATCCTCATTCAGGACAATTCAGAGTTGCAGGTTATCCACATAGTGCGTTACTGGGTTTCTCTTCTGCTTCAGAGTTCCCCAGCGCTCTCCCTGACTGACTCACCAGTTATCTCTAAACTGTGGATTTTAACAGAGCTGAAGGGCGCACAGCCCAGTGACAGCGGTCCTCCTTCCTGCTAGCCACTTAGTATCTTGACTGCCTTTTTCACTTCTGTGTGAAGAATGCTCCGTGTTAAGAATATGATTGTGCATGTGAAAGTGAGTCATAAGCTTGAGCCTGATGGGTTTTTGAGGAGAAGAGTTCCACAGTTGGTGGTAATATGGTTGCCAGTTACATTAATCTGGTTACTGGATTAAAAATAGTCTTTCTCTAAATGGATTACACAGAACTATTTCACTGATGTTGTTGTGGAAACAATTTAGGAGGCTGCTTTCTAAACAGCAATTCACTCCATGAGCATTCAATGAAGCTTTTTGTAAGGGTGGCAAAATAGTGGAATTAATGCATTATTTTAAGATAAACGGGAAGGTAAGTAATGTTCTACAATTGTGAATTTTGTGAACAGTTCATGAAAATGTTAGGTTTGCGCAATGTATTTTTGGTCAATTGTCATTGTACTCCCAATTTGCTCAAAGATTAGGTTCACAAAAAGAGAGCAACATACAAAGCACACTACATTTTAAACAACATATCTTGTTAAGCTTTATTTTGTGTTCAGGATGAAATACTGCTATTTTTCCCTAACAAATATGACATAATATAGAAGATACTTTAAATGTGTTGGTGGAAAAAGTGAACCTATGAAACATATTGCTACTATTTCTAATAACAATACAGTAATAATAAAGCAAACTGATGTGAATATGTTTAGAAATCCATGTTTCCCTAAATGGTGAATAGTTTTTTAAGAGCTTCAAGTTGACAAATTATGAGTGGGATTATTCCTGAGGAAAACAGTGTGTTTTTATCTATATCACCAGACCGGCCCAAATTACAGTCTAATTTATTTTATTTTCTTTTTGAGTTTTTTGGATTGATAAAATAAATTATCACAATTTTGTTTTCAATAGCATTCCAAGGCTTATGCAGTCCGTTCTTGGTTGATGACATTGTGTGTTGGAAGTTGCTGATGATGTTTCAAGTCTCACTGGGGAAACAGCAAAGCAGATATTGATACAGTGTAACACTGCTGGTTTTTATTGAAGTTCTCCATCAAGTACAATTGGAGAAGTAACTTAGGTGTTTAGAAATTAGTTGGGAAATGAACAAAGATTCAACTAAGACGACTCTGTTAAGTTCTAAGGTTATGTTGGAAGACTAAAGGTGATGCTTTGTCTTCCTTTACACCAAAATGATCTGCTGGTTGACTAGCATTGTCAAATTTTGAAAGATTTTCCAGCCCAGTAGTCACTACATTTATCTCACTGTAGAATGCAGTATGAGAATTTTGATACCAGCACCAAAAAGAAAAAACTGCATTTCTAAATCTAATGAATTGTTTGATGTCCTCCCAAATTTGGGTCATTTTCAGAATTTTAACATCTGGTATTTCAAGGGCCTTTTTCTTTATGATTTGATACAGTATTTAACTGTAGAGCTTATCTTTTGTCTTAAAAACACATAAGCAATTTAATTTGTCAAGCATATCAATGAAAACACTGTGACTGTCTGTTAGATTGTTTGGGTTGACAGTGCCTCGCAGTCATTCCCACTCTCAGGCAGTTTTCTCTTGTCCCTGTCCTATTCTCTGCCCGGAGCCCCAATTCCACACTTTAATCTCCGTTTTCACTGTAAACAGCCGACTATAAAGAGGCTTTTGAGGGAAGGATTCACTTAGAAATCATTCAGATTTCATGCACTCAGCTTGGATCGCATATTATGGCCGTGGGTATGTTGAATAGAAAGAGTGATTTGCATTTTTTTTGGCCATGTGATGTCTGCTGGAGCTTTAGAGCTTTCTTTTGTTGTCATTGGGCCCCTTGTGAAAAGAATACAGAATGCAAATGATGATTTCCCTCGCATGATGGGGCTGTCATCACTCAAACTAATGTTCACGCAATACTTAGGAGAAAACACAACCATTTCCAAGTCCAGCTGAGTACAAGTTCTTCATACATTATTTTGTTTTTTTAGGAGATTCTAAAAAAATCTCCTAGAAACTTTTTAGGAGATTCTAAAAAAACTATCCTCAGTAAAAAAAATAAATAAATAAACAAGCTGATAAAGAAAAATGCTGTGAAACCTTTGGAGATGGTCGTGCAATTCGGGATACTTCATAAGATGAAGATCAATACAATAAATGCTCTTAATCAGCCATACAACAACAGAGTATCTTCAATCAGAGGCTTTGTCAGATCTGCTGTAATCCAGACTGCTACAGAAAATTCTTCCTGCCCCCAGCCTTCAGTATTTACAACTCGTAAAAAAAAGCACAGCTCATGTAAGGATGCCTTGGTCGAGGCCTTCATAATCATGGCCTCGACCATGTCCATGGAGGCCGATTCCGGCCACCAGGGTGATTCCTGGTGGCTGAAATCGGCTACTAAGCCGATTCTGGCCTGGTGGCCCGAAATCAGACCTGGTGACCCAATATCTTCCCCCGCATGTCTTCCCCCTCTCTCATGACCTACTTTCCTGTCAAACCACTCTCCAATAAAGGCCACTAGAGCCATTAAAACCTTAAAACAATAATACAATAGGCCTCTGGATGACTGCCTTAGCGCCCGAACCACCCGCCTTGGTAAGTTTGTAGGTGAAACCCTGCAGTTACGGAAACATTTAATTTCCCTTTGGGGTGATTAAAGTTGTTCTTTAATTGAATTGAATAGATAGCTCTCATTAGATGAGCAAAAAGTGTGATCTTTTTTGTTTTCATGAAATAATTTAAGCCATGGCTCTGAGAGTTCTCCAATGAAGTGACTGGAAGGGTTTATGGTGCAATCCATTCAACCATAAATGCTGACTTCCTTTTTTGGAGAATAATGGAACTGAAACCCAAGCAGCGATAACCCTGATGATATCACTGTGGTCCGTTTTCCCAGACTTCAAAAAATCTCTTCTAAGCTTCATTAAAAGGCATTATGCAACTATTTATGGCACCTGGTTAACAGGATTTTTATTTCCCGTCACTTGTATCTCTGAGACGTTTTGATTGAAAGACTTTTTTTTTTGGAGCTTTTGACTTTGTCTCATTTTCTAATTTTTGTCTCCATTCGTTCTGCAGCCATTTCGTTCTCGGTCTGCGTGAGCCCGTGAAGATGGTGAAGCCAGACATCCACACTCTGGCCCACCACCTAAAGCAGGAGCGGCTGTACGTGGCATCGGAGAAGCAGCTGATCCAGAGGCTCAACAGCGATGTGCTAAAGACGGCCGAGAGGCTGTACCGAGCGGCCTGGATCGCCAAGCAGCAGAGGATCAACCTCGATCGGCTCATTCTCACCAGGTCAGACTGCCATGAGGCTTTCTGTTTGACTGGGGAGGCTTTAGAAACCACAATTTTACATAAACCATCCCTCACAGGAGAGTCGGTAGAGCTTAGTCCTGCCATGAGTCTGAAGCGTAGGTCATTTAACTCTTTGAAGAATCTTGAATTAGTATGAGTTATATTTAATTTCCCTTTGGGATCAAAAAAAGTATTTTTGAATCAAACTGATTTCAGGGCTTTGAGTGGATTAATCAGGAAGCCCAATGTCAACCTTTTCAAGACCAACTTTACTATATGTCTGTGATCATTGTTCACCGTTTAAACTCTGTTTTAAGTTTTAACCATGTGTGGAGCCTTAGTTGTGAGAAAATCAAAAACTAACTGTCTGTTGAAGCAAGAGTTTTAATTCTTTTTAAGTTAAATTATTTTGATTATGAAAAATATTTGTCCGATAGTGTGGAGGCCTCTCCAGCTGAGTGCTGCCAACATGCCAAGATGCTGGAAGATACACAGTTCATCGACGGCTACAAGACTCTGGGTTTCCAGGAGACGATCTATGGCGAATTCTTGGCCAGGCTGAGGGAAAACCCCAGGCTTGTTGCATCCTGCCTTGTGGCAGGAGAAAGACTTAACCAGGAGCACACCCAGGGCGTCATCCATAACGTCTTCACCTCACTTTATGGCAACTGTATCATGCAGGAGGATGAGAGCTACCTGTTGCAGGTCAGACGTTCAGAACAAGTCTGGTAGGCATTTCATAAGATGATTGGCCTTAACTTGTATATTTTCTTCCTGGCAGGTGTTGCGATACCTGGTAGAATTTGAGCTGAAGGAGAATGACAACCCCCGCCGCCTTCTGCGACGTGGAACCTGTGCCTTCAGCATCCTTTTCAAACTCTTCTCAGAGGGCCTGTACTCGGCCAAGCTCTTCCTCACCGCCACCCTTCACGAACCCATAATGCAACTGCTGGTGGAGGATGAGGATCACCTGGAGACCGACCCGGCCAAGGTGACGGAGCGCCTCACCCCGGCCCAACAGGAACGCTTCGGGGAGAAAGGCTCTGAGGACTACAAGCAGAGAGTTCAGGCAGCTGTGGAGACCAACGAAGCCAAGCTGGTTGCCTTGGTGAACAAGTTCATTGGTTACCTGAAGCAGAACACCTACTGCTTCCCTCACAGCCTGCGCTGGATCGTGTCCCAGATGTACAAGACTCTGTCGTGTGTGGAGCGACTCGAGGTGGGTGAGGTGCGCACCATGTGCACCGACCTCCTGCTGACCTGTTTCATTTGCCCGGCTATAGTCAACCCAGAACAGTACGGCATTATCTCGGATGCACCCATCAATGAAGTGGCTCGTTTTAATCTCATGCAGGTGAGTTTCCTGAAGGATTCTATCGGCACATATTTGCACATTAAGACCACAAAACAACTATCTGGTGCTGTTTTGCTTTTCTTCTACAGGTGGGGCAGCTTTTGCAGCAGCTAGCCATGGCCGATGATGATATAGACCCCAGGAAGAAAAGCAGTTTGTCTAAGTTTGATAAGGTGATTACAAACTTTCTGCACACTGGTTGACCATTGATAAAGACAAATGAATGTCTTATTCTTAGTATTGGATTAGAAGGGCAGTACTTAACAGTCTTATGCTGTGTAGTTCTGAAACAATTAATCGGATTAGTCATGATGAATCAATTAAACTAATTTAGTTATTAATTAATCATTAACTGGAGTATACACACTCAAAAAAAGACCATTGGTTGAAAAAACAACATGCTTAGAGCAGTAATTAAGCCAAACCTGTACAAAAAATTTTTTTTTTGCATTTAGGGTAGAAACATTTTTGTAAATCTGTTGAATGTGCCCATTATTTAATCTGATAAATCATCAAAACTAATTGATAGAATAATTGATTATTAATTGTTAGCTGCAGCCCATTATTTTAACTCAGCTATCAAGGTGCTTTGTGGAGGAGCCACTTCTTGATGTGCTTTTAGAAAAACTTCTCTTTTGCTCTGCCCCTGTTTCCAGAGTTGTGTTGCCGCTTTTCTGGATGTGGTGATTGGAGGACGAGCAGTTGAGACCCCGCCCATGTCCTCCATGAATCTCCTCGAAGGGCTCAGTAGAACTGCAGTCTATATTACTCATAGTCAGTTGCTTGCACTGGTAGGTTTTGCTTAAGCGGTCCAGAAAATATTATGTTCGTTTTTTACTTTTGTTATTTCCTTACAAGTGCTTTGTAAAGAAACCATCAACGTGTTATATCAGAATTTTATGTGATGGACACTCACAGTGCATATCTGACAAGTATAAGGGAAATGATTCATGGTTGTTTTTATAAATTTTTTTTTTTTTTACAGATAAAAATCTTAAAGGTGTGGTGTGCAATGTTCCTTTAAGGCTTACAGCGATTTAAAGAGGGAGAGTTTACTCAGAGGAACACCAAAACAAATACATTAAGGAGTCAACTGTCAGGACCTTCCTATAACTAAAAAGAAAACTGAAATGTAGAATCACAATATTACCAAACTTTATTTCTCATTCTACTGTCCAAAAGATGAGAAATTAGAATTTCTAAAAAAAAAAAAAAAAAAACTCTGGAAGAAAAAAAAAGTTTTTAGGGCCCTAGTTTTAGAGTTATTGCTAAAAAAATCTTGAGCTAAATATTCATCAAAAATACATGTAAGAAAAACGGAGCCATTTCACAATTTTCTGCAGATTGCTCTTCTTGGATCAGGTTTAGACTGTCCTCAGTATGACTTTAGCAGATAAAAATGTCTGCTTGTGTGAAGCTGATAAACTTTTGCAGCTGTAAGTTCAGCGAATAATGGTTGCACACAATACTGACTCAGGATGGCTATGTAGAAATACACACCATGCTTTCTAGATTTTTATTAGTAAAAATAAAAAAAATGTAACTTGATATCACAACATAATTCACCTTGTAATTGTGTTGTGTGTCTTAAATACTCTTAGTTACTTTTTAGACTTTAAAATGTCAGGTATAAACTTGTCCAAGTCAACTAACAGTTAATGAATTCATTTGATTCTGAGAGAAATGTCTTCCGTTTGTATTATAGGTGGACTTTGTTCGGAGCGTAATGGCAGGTGACCACCTTCGAGAGGAGGATCACATGGCCCTGGAGACTTTGCTGGCTAACGTTCCCCATTCTCGAACCGTGAAGAGCAACAGTTTGGAGCTTACTCCTTCCAACACCCCTCAGCTTTCCCCAGCTACAACCCCTGCCAACAAGAAGAACAGATTACCCATAGGTACCCTCCTGTGCTGCATTCTCCATCTGTGTCTTCTTGCTGTTCAGGTTTTTAGGCTCTATTTACTGACCTGTTTGTAGATGTAATTTTTAGATATAAGGTACTAAAAGATATGCACTAAATCTCATAAAACTCCTTACATCGAAGCAGAGCTGAGTGGTGAAAAGGTGTTTCATGGGAAGCTAATGTGCTACTTTTCAGCTTGTTACAGGGATAATTAGCATGCCCTGTATTAAGGTTCAATTACAGAAATGACAACCAATTAAATTACCAAATTTAAATGAACTATTTTAATTGTAATGGATAGAAAAAAGAAGCATAGAGCACTGCCATTAGGATTTTTTTTTCTCAAATGATGGTGAAGCAGCACTCTTGCATAGAAATGAACCACTTGTGGTTGCTTCTTTTCAAACTCAGATGTTATGCTGAATTCTGAGATACTGTGTTTGTTCTGTCTCCAACTCCCTACTTTGTCCTTTTCTTCTCCTCTCGTGCTGCCATTGAATGACCAGGACAACATTTAGCCGCTATAACATCCTGGGACCCCTCAACCACCACTCTGTCTGCTCACATTCCATTAGTAACCCCTTTTGGTGGGTAACCTGTCGGTTAGCTGGGAGCCTCAGAGCACCTAACCCACTGTTGTTGTCGTCTCACCCAGCCTTCGTGTCAGATAACACACATTAAGCTTTAGTCCGTTCTCCACGCTGCACAGTGACCACCGTGCTTTCTGTTGCGTAATACTGCTGTCGTCCATGTGTGCACAGAGCTTTTACTGATCATGATAAAGAAAATGTTTGGGTTTTTTTGTTTTGTTTTGCTTACTAATTTTGTTTAAACTGTTTTTTTTATTATTGTTTTTGCTTCGCCATTCATCAGATTTTGGCTATTCGTTACCAGGTAGAGTGGAGACAAAATATTTTATTCTGTTCTGTAGGATTACATAGCATTCATATTCGAACCAGCACTAGCATACAGTGGAACTTTAGAAAATTTAATTTTATCTTAGTGTAAAAACAAAACATATTTTCTCTTGAACTGGTCTGAGCTGTGACCACAGGCCAAATACTGAAACCGCCAATCAGCAGCAGGCTGAGTCTCAATTTGGAATCTGAAATCTGCATTGGACAGAAAAAGTCTCACCAGTATGTCTCCAGTTGCAATAAGTGCAATACAGATGCATTCAAAAATACATCTGTATTTTTAACATCTGTATTTTTGAATACAGATGTAATTCCATTGGTATCAAGTGAAAAAATGAAAATAACCCATTACTGTTATTCTGTTTCTCAGGTTGAAAATAATCATACAGCAACCATTGTAGTTACTGGCACTACTAGTACAAATATGTAAGAAGTTTTAAAATAAATATTGTATGAGTAACCTCACACTGAATGTTTTCAACAAATAAAACCTCCAATTTACTTGAATTTATTCAGAAATGGGGAAAAAACACAATTAGAAATAATTATATTTATATATTAGAAGTGTCGCTTCTAAGAATCCCTTTTAAAATAAACATTACTGAAGTACATTTCTTTAGACTTTTATTACATTTTTAGACTATAATTTTTTTTATTATTAAAATGTATATAAAAATAAACTCTTGAATTATCTGGATTTTTGTTATCAGTGGAATTGGAAAAAATAAATTGTACTAGAAAACAGGGAGGCATAAAAAGACATGTTGGCTTTTATTTTTCTATTTTTTATTTTTTGAGCCCATGATAAGCGATGCATGATCTTTTGTATATGTCTGCTTTTAAGCAGCCTAACAAATTAATTGCTGCTTCTAATCCATACACAACAGGCATGGGACGGTGTGGCATTCTCACGGTGTGTTAACCTTGAGTAAAAATTGCACAGTACATACGCAACAAGTTATAATTAAAATGTGCAGATATAGAATCAGAGTACAAGTAAACTTGATTATTACGTGAAATATTCTACCTTTTTTCTTTCCTCCTGTGCTCTAAAAAGCAAGTAAAACAAGTTGCAAATTAGCTTGTTAATTAATCAAACTATCTGCTTGGGTAGCCAGCCTGGGCTGATCAATAAGCATGCAGGTCATGGCTTGTCAACTGTAGCTTTGGTAACAGCGAAATCATAATACAAGCGGTGCCAGTGTCAGCCAGCTGACTGGCAGTGTGCAGTACTGCATTCAGCTGAGCGTCATGAGTGATTTAGAGGTTTGAACACCGTGATCTTTTGAAATCTTGGTCACCGGTAACCGACCCATGCCTAATACAGTAAAGTAATTCACTTTTATTAATGACTAATACCTTTAATATAAATTACAATTGTATTAGTTTATATTAATAGCTGTCTTTGTGTCGTTACGGTTTTCTGTCTTAGACTTGTGATTTATTGTCAGAGCTTAAATTTTGTTCTCTCTAGCTTTTTTGGGGGGGGGCTTTTAAGTTTTTTTTTTAGTTTTTTTTTTAAGTTTAACATTTCTAAAATACGTTTTCTTTTCTCTGTCATCTACAACCCAGCAGCTGCTCGCAGCCGTAGCCGTACCAACATAGCCCAGGAGGGGGAGGCAGAGGCCAGCTCCCAGGAGTCCTTGCAAGAGCTGATGCCAGAGGAGGTGCTAGTAATTTCATTCGGAACTGGTCCTCAAACTGTCCCTGGGATGATGTCAGAGAATGAGGTAATGGGACTTGAATTAATGTACTCATTTGGAGGGGGAGATGATGATGTGATAAATTCAGCCCAATATTATTTCCTGTCACTGAAGGGGAGTGAGACCTCTCATCGTCTCTTCTATACATTTTACATTCCCAACAAAGGATAGGCAATAAATGGAAAAGGAAATATGTACTTTGTGGAAAACTAATTCTCTGCTCCAAATGAAATTTGAACTGCTGTCGTTTTATTTGGTAACCTCTACCCCCTAACCAGAATGGCTCATGTCAAAGCAGGATCACAGATCTAGTTTCTACGAGCTGTCTGTTTATCCCTCCTCTGCTCTGCAGGTTTTGAACTTGCAGATGGCTGATGGGCCCCAGGGGGACGGTCCGGCTGACGATACTAAGCTGCATGGTAAACCAGACAAAACCCTGCGCTTCTCGCTGTGCAGTGACAACTTGGAAGGAATCTCAGAGGGTCAGTCTGCAGCCTGAGGTCAAACAGTTAAAGCATGCTAAATCACAATTGGTTGACTTTTTTGTGTATTTTTACAAAAAGGAAATAAAATATTTTTCATCTTTTCATGCATAGATGAATAAAAAAAACAAACAAATAGATCCAGTATTCCAGTTTGATAAATGAGGTGACAACATTACGCTTCTGTTGACTCATTGGCATTTATTTATTGATCTATTTACCAATCTAAGGACCATCCAATCGTTCCAACTCTGTGTCCTCACTGGACCTGGAGGGAGAGTCTGTTTCCGAGTTGGGAGCCGGACCTTCGGGGAGCAACGGCGTAGAAGCGCTGCAGCTCTTGGAGCACGAACAGGGTGTGTGCTCGCACCTCTAAATGTTACTAAAATATTTAGCACGATACATGCACAATTATCCACAAAAGGGGCCGGCTCACTCTGAATTTGTTTGTCTCCTTCAGCTACCACACAGGACAACCTGGATGACAAATTGCGCAAGTTCGAGATCAGAGACATGATGGGTCTGACGGATGACCGGGACATCTCCGAGACGGTCAGTGAAACCTGGAGCACTGACGTCCTTGGCAGCGACTTTGACCCAAATATGGATGAAGATCGACTGCAGGAAATAGCAGGTGCAGAATCTCTTTGTGCTCTTCATATGTGTGTAAACTTTCACTCTGTGCATCAAAAGGTAATTAATGAACGTACACAAGTCATTTGTTTGCTGAACACAGAGACTGTCTGTATTTAGGGAAATGGAGAGAAATGTCATCACCTTGTGGTATTTGGGTGAAACAGCATCCAAAAGCACATTTTCATGTCTTAGCCCCCTGCTGCGAAATGTAGAACACATACAGCTGTAGTTGGTTCATTTCAAAAAGAGAAACTTGGTTTTTATTGAAATTCATCACAAAGTGATCCATTTCAAGTAATGCTGCCAGTTAATGCTTACAGAAAACCCCCCCAATTTATTTTTTTTATGTTTTGTTTTTTTCTGTAAAAATTTAATATGCAATGAGACTTTTTCTGGTTTATGGAAACGTATGTCTATGTACCATATGTGCACTCAGTTTTTGATCAGGCCTCCGTCTGCATGAATGAGTGGCATAGCATCAAAGAACCTTAGGCTCTGCTGGGATCTTAAGAAAACTCAGACTGCTTCTATAGCGGCCTTCTAGCTTGTCCGCATTGTTGGCTGCCATGTGTCTCATCTTCCTCTTGATGATACTTTGGTTTACTATGATCATTGCACCAGGTATTGACACTTTTCCCAGTGCTGGCAGGTGCCAAGTCCTGTTGGAAAATGAAATCAGCATCTCAATAAAGGTTATCAGCTGACGTAAGCATGAACTGGTGTGCTGCCCTGACTTTGAACTTGTCTCCCAAATTAATCACTGAGTGTGGAAACTTCACACTGTATCTCACTTGGATTCTGTGCTCCTCCAATCTTTTTCCTTTCAAAATAAAATGCTACTTTTACTTTTATTTGAATAATTATACTTTGGGCTTTTTTGGGACAGTGCATTTGCTTATTTTGCTTCTCAAGTACGAAGACAATCTTCTCATAGCTTATATAGTCACCTTTTTTCCACCACATTTGTCCTTCCACTAAACCTTTCATCAAGATTCTTGTATACAGCACTCTGTGAACATGCAAGTAATGAGTTTTTGTAGTTTACCCTGCTTTTGGGTGTCAACTACTGTTAGTTTGACAAGTGTCAAGTCAGCAGTGATGATTGAAAAAACTTCTAATTATCAAAGAAACTATTTTTTTTACTTGAAGTTCTAATCATCATTCAAATGATCATAAATAGTGTAGTATCTGCTGAACTATGACATAAACTTTACATTTCGAATTCAATCAATAAAATAACATTCTTTAGTAGTATTCGAATTTGAGATAACAAAGAGTAGCTAGTTGCTGTTTCTAAAGAAATGATGCAGCTATGTTATTTAAAGTGATTATTTCCAAGGATGTAATGGATAGAGCATTCTTTAAACAAGGCTAAAATTGTGATGGAAACACTGAGGTTATGAGCTTGAAAAGTTTATTTACAGCCCAACCAGAAAGGATCTTTGAGCGTCTGTGTCACTGAGACCCTCATTGTTTCTTTTTTTTTTTTTTGCTGCTGCTGTTTTTTTGTTATTTTTTTTTTTTGTCAGTACTCTTTCCCCTGCTTATTTCTCCTCCTCTCTCTTCGCTGACATTCACTCAGTCCCCGCAGTCTTATTGACCTTGGTTCCTTCTCATTTGCATCCACCATTTTTCATTCTTCGGAATATGGCGTTGGGGGACTTTTCCATCATTAAGTGAATTTACAGCGATTTCCTTATGTGTTTTCTCCAAGGGATTGGGTTATGAGATGCACATTAAATATCCATTAATACCTCATTATCCCTCTGATAAGATTACCATGATAATGAGGCAGAAATTCTAATTGTTTCACTTCTTGTTGTGCCACTCATTTAATCATCCACCTGAAAGACAAGTACTCTGCGCCCCTACCTTGAAGACTGTAAACATGGACAGCGGGATGGAGCGCTCCCACTGTCAGTGAGAGGCCTGCCCCTGCCAAAAGGCAGCACACACTGTTGTCTGGGTGCTGGCATGTGTGCGCGCTCACAGTGTTTATGCATGTGCTGTGATGTGGAAGCTTCACTAACCATGGAGTGCACCTACCACAGGTTGACTTTTTGGTCATGAGCCGTGGACACCGACTCCCACTCACACCTGCTTGCCCAGCTCCCCCCTCCCTTCCTCTGCTGCATTTTTCCGCCTTGTTAAGTCACGGCTTCCCAAATGGAGATAGAGGGACTTTCTAGGACGATGAACAAAGCAGTAATTTGGTTGTGAATTATGCCGCACTTAATCAGCAGCTCTAAGTCGTGGCCCCGGAGGCCAGTATGGGATGAGATGTTCCTATTAACCTCTGACCCTTGGCACAGTGGTGCATCCGCTTGTGTGTCCCAGTAAAGCAAATGGACACCTTAGTGTATCTATGTGCAACTCTGTCAGTCCTTTGACGGGTAATGTTTTTGCTTATCACAAACCATTGTGCTGTTCAGTTTAAAATAGCTTCAACTTAATGTATTTAAAATTAAGGCCTTAAATGTCTTAATTTTTTTTTTTTTTTTAAAGTTGGCCTTATATACCTAAATTTTGTTGTGCAGAAGTATTTAATCTTATATGTTCTGTGTAGTTCTCACGGGACTTCAAAATTATGCAAAACCTTGAGTCGTGTGCAGACATTTTCACTTGGTTCTGTGACTCGAGGGTGTTACGGCTACAGCTAACTACCTGCTAATATACCCTGCAAGGGTAACTCTAGCTAGCTTATGTTGATTATGGGTTGGTGCAAATTTATCTGCAGTTGTCTGGGTGACATTCATCGTAGCCATTGGTTAACGTTTGTTGCCAACTGATACAATTTATTTATTTTTGATTTTCTTTTGTACGTTTCTGTAGTGATACAGGTCTTAAATGCCATTCACAATGGTCTTAAAAAGTCTTGAATTTGAGTTGGTGAAACCTGCAGAACCCTGTAAAAGTTATTCATCAATTGATAGAATAGTTTACTTTTTATAATATAGGATGAGACAAACAAAAAGGATTTTCCATTTTAATGTTTTTTATACATGATAAAAATAATTACATTTACAGTTATTCAGTGACGTGCGGTGAGGTTCATAGCTGGTGAGGCACTGACGTCATCAGAATCAGATTTGCAAATAGATGCATAGATTGACAGCAGTTTACAGGTTATGTTTCACTTCTGCATCCTTACACATACAAACTGTAGCTCACAAAACACACATTTCCTTAAAAAACAAAACAAAATAAATGTTATTACTGTCTTACCTGCTTCGATTGAAAGTCCACTTGAGAAAACTTTTTTAGTGTTGTAATGTAGTCATCCATGTCGAAAGTCGGGATAAGCGAGAGGAAAAAAATCACTATCTCTATTATAATCTATCGCTGCACTTGACTTGCTTCCCGAATCGTTTAGCCTAGCTCGCTGTCACTTACTCGGCAGTTGAGGAGTGAACAAGACGAACGTCTGGGATCTTGAGCGCCCCTTGCCATGAGGCAAGAGAACTGCCTGCCTCACCTCGAACCTGTTCTCTGCCGTTTATAATCGCTCATTACACGAAACACGTTACACAAACACAGTTGGTGACAAAAAGCACTGTACATTATATACATAAGCTAAATTATTGGAAATAAGTTCACATATTAAATTTGTTTAAACCATTTTATTGACGCCGTACAGCAACATGCTCTCTCCGCTTAGCAGCTAGCGCAGAGCCAGGGGTTGCGCAATCCAAGGTGAGGCAGAGCTCGCTGCTGCCTCACCGGCATCGCTTCCAAGCCTTTGAATGGGAAAATAAGAAAATTCAGCGATTTTGAACAAATAAAAATCGAAATTGGTGAAGCTACATGAAAAATAAATATTTTTTAGTACAAACCACCGGATGAATATAACAATTTAAATTACTTTATGATTATATATTTTCTTTTTCTTTCCATGATGGCTGGTGAGGCACTGCCTCACCTGCCTCCCCTGACCGCACGTCACTGCAGTTATTAGTCCCCTGAGCACTCCCTTTAAGGATAAATAAATAGAAAACATTTTTTTTCATTTACACTTTCCTCTTTTAAAGTAATAAGAGTGTTTTTTACCTTATGTTTACTACATAATCCATGTCATTCTGGCTCCTGTACAAATATGACCTGACAAAGAGCGCCACTGTCATTAGCTACAGGCTGGATGAAGAGGATCCATATGTAATGTCCCACACACAATGAGCAGGATGCCACAGAGGTTAACAAATGGCTCCAATGCTCACTGATGGAGAACTGCTGCAAAGAGTGGTGTCTTTTGGTCAGCAATTCCCATAACAACCATTAGACGCAATCTACATATCTACTTGCTATTTGGTAGACTTTACTGGTCTATCATCATAAATATAAATGTGGATTGTGTTGAACTGTAATGGGACTTTAACTTTCTGCAAAGAACCGCCACTGAATATGTTTACCGAAGTTAAATATTGAATTTTTGAGTTCAAGATTTACTGCAACAATCTACATATTTACAGTCTTTCTATTCACATCTGTAGTTGTCTTTTGATAAAGTAAACATGTCTGTAAGTCAGACCACTGTTGCAAGTTGCTGCTGGGTCAGCGTTTCCCCCCAGACAGTGTAGCTGCTCTGTGCCGATTCAGGACGTTAACCCTTTGTCTCGTGCTCTCAGGAGCAGCAGCGGAGAACATGCTCGGCAGCCTGCTGTGCCTTCCCGGCTCCAGCTCGGTTCTGCTGGACCCCTACGGCTCCACCATGTCAGAGACCACCAGCGAGGCCTGGAGCGTGGAGGTCCTTCCAAGTGACTCAGGTGGGAACGAAAGGTTGATTCTGGACTGGCTCCAGTGTCGTGTATTGTTCTGCAACTAAATGACAGCCTCAGATGTGCATTTGAAGACACGTGTTTATGTGTGCACATTTATGTTTCTTCAGTACAGTGGGGGGAATACCAGGTGTGTTTTCCATCGCATTCCACACTAGGAACGTATGCGCACATCTGTCATCATATTTCTGTACACTTGCCTGTCTTTCAGGGCAGCTCTGCTTGTGCCAGTAAAAGGCAGCTAAGGGTTTCCTTAGAGGGACCACCAGGTGCGATTGCACCTGTGACAGCAGCAGGGAAGGAAGCACAAGGACAGCAGCTGTCCTCAGTTTACAGTCAGCCTATAGACTGTCAGTTCTTTATCTGGACAGATTTGCCAAGCTGCTGCTTTGAGACCAAGTTTGTGAATTTCCTTCTGCAACATCAGCACTCATAGCCGCTTCCTCGAATCCTTATGAACCACATTAAAGTTCTTATCTTATATCAATTAGAGATGCCGTGTCTGACTTCCCATTTTTGAAAACGAGTGCTTTGTGGAAATCAATAGAGAGCTTTGTTAACAGTCTTAAGTGTTTCTTTGAAAAGCTTGGGCCTGTGTTAATTAAAGCAGTGCAGTATTTCAATATGTGCACTGCAACAAAAATGACATGCATGAGTGTCTTGATTGCTTTTTTTTTGTTCCATTTGTTGCCCCTGTTCTGCTCGATAATGGTGCGAAATCGTGCTCAGTTCGAGCACAGTGCTTGTTTCATGGCTAGGCAGCAGAAAACTACACTCTAAAGAGCACTTCAGCAACGCATTATTACTAACGAGCATGCAAACGAGCACTGCTGCTAGAATAAAGCCTCTGGGTCGTCCCCAACAGCACCACAGGGTAGCAAAAAAAAATTGGATGCGGTTGCTTTATTGTTTAGATTGGCACTTATAAGGCTAATAATGATGTAGGCTGTGTTATGTTTTTCATATGTGCATTTTTGCTTCCCTGATAATCATAACAAAGTGAGTGGAAGATTTTAAAAATGCCCATGTATGAGTTACAGTGGGATCTGAGTATTTGTTGTGTGAAAATACTGATTTTTGTTGTTGTTTCTAAGGGTTTTTGTGAGTTATTTCTAAAGAGTTGAATTTGTCTTTATTGCAAGCGAGGGAAAAGTTCAAGAGTTTTCTATCAGCCAGCTCACTGCCAGTGCTCAGTCACTGAGGGAAGGAGCATAACAGGGCTGATGTGGCTTAAAGATAAAATGTTTGACTTTATTTTTATTTTAATCATCCCTTCTGTGAATTGTATGACAGAGCTCCAGGCTGTGAACATTTTTGTTTAACAATGACAATAGTTATAATATTAGCAGAATAAAGATTCAATTTTATTAAAATATTTTAAAGTTGAGAAAAAAGTTGTTTTAATGAGAAAAATTTCTGATTTCCCAAAAATTAAATCTTCCAAACCAAAAATTTGATTAATCGATAAAATCAATTTATTGCCCAGCAGTAGGGCATAATTTTTTAAAGCTTTTTTTGTAATACTAGCCATGAGAAAAATATAAAAATGAAATCTTTTATGAAACAGTTTTGTTCTTGGTTTGTCTGCAGAAGCCCCAGACCTGAAGCAGGAGGAGCGTCTGCAGGAGCTGGAGAGCTGCTCTGGGGTTGGCAGCACCTCTGATGACACCGAGGTCAGAGAAGTCAGCTCGAGACCCAGCACACCAGGCCTCAGTGTTGTCTCAGGTAAATATGTAATTAAAAACAAAAAAAAGGCTGCTTTGCTTGCTTCTGTGTCCTAAAAACTTTGAGTCCTCAGTGTTTGACTCTGTAGTGCTTTTTTGTTTTTGTCCTTTGGAAAGATATTAATCGATATTAATTTTAATGTTTTGGTGTGTTTGGGTAGAAACAGAAGACCTCTCTTTCCCAGGCTCTTTGTTTTAGAGCGGTCATGTTGCTGGGAGGGTAACTAACCTGCGTAGTTGCATTGGTGTGTGACTTTTTCTGAGTGACACAGGGGTTAATGCTGGTTGCTTCGTCCGTGGGCTCAGGTGGAACGTGTAGTTTGGAAGTACATGAAGTAGTATTCTAGATTAAGAAGCCAGCGGTGACATTCCTGGCTCAGCTCACAGGAGGAAAGTCCCACAGGATCCTGCCGATGGATGGTCCACTACTGATGATCATTCTTACCCGTGTCTTTCCCTTAACCCATGGGAGCTTACGCTACCAATTTAAAGTTCCCACTGGGTTCCCACCTGAGAGAGACAATACAGCAAAGTCTAAAGACAAAAATATCCTCTTTTGTTTTAAAAACCGTTCCACATGCACTTTTTTTTTGACTGGTGCCAAGTTAAAACATCTATCTGCAGAGGTGATATTGAATTTGCTTTTAACCTCAAAAGAACTGTTCACTTTGTACATGTTCACTGCAGGTATCAGTGCGACCTCAGAAGACATCCCAAACAAGATCGAGGACCTGCGATCAGAGTGTAGCTCAGATTTTGGCGGAAAGGACTCCGTGACCAGTCCGGATGGCGAGGAGTCGGGTCATGGTAGGAGATTTAAATTTATTTTTTCCTCTGCTGTTTACATGGTCTAATCCACATTAACTGGATCCTTTTTACCAAAACTGCTACCACTTCCATATTTTCCACACAACTAAACGACTGCTTTTCTCCCTATGTTCATTTTTTCAGAGCTTATTCTTATATTGTATTACATTGTTCTGATATTTCTATTATTGCATTCTATTCAAAATGAAAGTGTATGGTAATCAGGAATGAAAATATTTACATATGTATAAGTGTTTGGAGTTCTGGTCTTGAGTCAGAAAAATGTGTGGTTGTTTTTTTTTTTGTTTTTTTTTATCTAATAAGAGATGCATGGAGAAAAAGAGTAAGTGGCTGCAGTAAATAGATTTTCAGCTTGATCAGCTATTACTGATGATTGGCGACCCCTAAACCTAATCAGGTTCTGATTCTAAGCACTAACAAGTCACAATAACAGTAACATTCTTCAGTGTGGAGGTTCTTACTGACCAAAGATAACTAAAATCTGCCCACTATCATGAACAGTTGGATAGTTAGAAAGTTGGTTTTTCGACTGAATTTTCTATGGAGGTAAATCTGCTGTTCATTCAGGCTTTATAACATAATTGGCTAAAATTTATATAGTATAAATAAATTGATTGGGTATCTAATTTGAATTTTTACGGAAATTCTTTTTCTCCCATCCAGTTTGACCACTACGTTACCCCTAACCTCATGGCTAACCCTGTGCATCATCACGACAGTTTAAATTCATTCATCTTCAGGAACACTTGTTAATCGCTTCGTTGTTTTCATGCGTCTGCAGGAGCCCATCATCTGACATCCCCGCCTTCCCAGGCCGATTCTTTGCTCGCCATGTTTGATCCACTCTCCTCTGGTGAAGGTAATTTTCAATTTCACAATGTTTTGTGGGCCTTCAAAGCTAGACATAAGCATGGGTCATGCTTGAGTCATCTAAAACCAAAATTATTCATTATGACTTATAAGAACACAAAGGGAAATGCCCATTCTTTCAGCTAATTTAGTGCTATAAAATGTCCAACTTTAGCTTCTGTCAGTTTTTCCCTTTTTGCATTTTATTTTGTGGAGCAGGAAAATGTTTGAGAGGGACGATACTGTCTGTGACTCTAAGGCAAGGTGAGGGGATGACAGGTTGAGAGACCTCACCCCAGGCTCTTTGGCACTGTCCCCTTGTCCCACTGTGCTTATGGCACAAGGCTGCCATTGGAAGCTTTTCAGGAGAGAGTCTACCCTTGGAACAGGTGGCCTACCTCCACCTAGGGCTCATCTCCCACCAACATCTCTCTTTAGCTCTCTCCCCCACACACACAGAGTTTTTTTCTGCTGATTAGGTTTCAAGTGGTCTCTTTAGAAACAGAAAATGGTTTGATACAGAGAAGAAGTACCATTTCATAAATATGTTTGGACTTTTTTAGTCAAGCATAATACACATCTGTAGAAAGTTTTAGAAAACTGGTCAATTACTTTGAAAATGGAGATAATTTACTGAACACTGCTACATATTGCTACTAGATTGCTATAGTTTTATGGATTTCCTCACTCCTTTTCTTCCTTATTGTTTTAGGTTCCTCCACAGGGACAATAGTTCGGCCCAAGGTGCACTACGCCAGGCCCACTCATCCTCCCCCTGACCCTCCCATCCTTGAAGCCAGTGCCATGGGCCCGGACATACGGCACTCCATTTGCACAGCTCAGTGCTTGGCCCAGGCTGAGCTCGAGCAATCAAAGCAGCGCCATTCCTTCCCCGACAGACTGGTCCGCAGTCGCAGTTCTGACATCGTGTGCCCGGGCCGCCGGCCCACAAGCGACCCCGGCCTTAACAGGCGGGTGGCGGTTGAAGAGCGTGACCCTCCCGGAGCTTTTGCCGCCGGACCTTCCTCTTCGCCGAGCAAGGACTCCCTGAAAGGAGAGGTAACAAGATCTACGGTCAAGTTCTGTTTTATTTACACTATCGATTAGCGACTGTCGTAATCTGTGTTTTAATGCTCATAAAGCAGACATTTGTCTTTTTTTAGATATTGACACTTGTTGTCTTCAAATGTTCAAAATACACAATACCTAAAATAGTACACCCAATATTAAATTGGTTAATTCAATATACTAATTGCACTGGCAGTGCGACTGAGCTGCTGGGCTGATTCCAATCAGTTGAATTACAAAAAGAATATTTATTCATGTTCTTGTTAAACTCTTTAAGTCAAGCCAAGTCCTGTTGGAAAATAAAATCAACATCTTCATAGATGTCTTTTCATTGTCAAAATTACATGAAATAAAGCCTTGGATTATTTCACTTTATGTGCAATAATTTTATGAGTTTTGCTTTTTGAAATCATTGACAAAAAAAAATAAAACACTTTCACATATTCAAAATATTTAAGTTGAATCTGTAAATGTGGTTCTTTTTGTTAAAAGCAAAGCAAAATGTTTGCTTTTATTTATTTTAATGGGATTTTATGGAATAGGTCTGGGTGAAAGTAGAAACAAAAACATCTTCCTCTGAAAGAAGTGACTTTCTATTAAGCTGAAACACTAAAGAAGCTATTTTAAAACCTTAGCTTTTTGGGGCAATTGGAGTTATTGCCCACATGTATAAAGGAGAAGGTGTCACATATCACACATGTAGCCCTTTAAATACACGCTTTCCTCATTTTAACGTCTAAACTTCTGTCCAATTTGTCCACAGGTGGAAGACAGAAAAGACAGCGACGATGAGAAATCTGATCGCAACAGACCCTGGTGGAAGAAACGTTTTGTGTCAGCCATTCCCAAAGGTAAGGAAATGGATGCATTGTCTTCATTCATTTTTTTTTTGTTTTTGCTAAAATTAAAAATTAAATGTAGTCATTTTAAACGTATTTTTTATGACTTTCACTTGTTTGTTATTTTTTTGGGGGGTGTGGGGGGTTGGTAAAAAGATTCTCCAAATAACTACAGACAGGAAAAATCACACTTTAAAGAGCAAAGCAAAACCAATTTATAACATGGGGAAGAGAATGATTATGTGTGATCTCTGCTCTATTGCTGATGGAATTCCATTTGGAAAATAATGTTTCATGTTGTTTGAAGTTACCGCTGAGACACGTCCGGTTGTTTTCCTCACAGGTCTCTCAGCTGCAGATTTATATAGACTTTTCAAAGCTGATCAGTCTCCAGAGGAGCTTTAACTGTGTAGAATGGTGTGGTTGTAGCCCTCCCAGCAGTGCTGTCAGCCAGCAGCTAATGGTCATTAGATAGACCCTCTCTGTTGTCAGCACCGATAGATGATACATCTCTTGCTGCTGTTCTAGTCTATAACCATTTCTCAAACTTCTGTCTGCAAAGAAATCCTGCTTAATACTCTTTAGAATCATATTATTTAATTATAGAAAAAGGAATTGTGAAGCCTCAAGCAAGCCTGTCTCCAAACCACCTCAGCGTTTGGGTTTTTTGTGTCGTATGCCCTACATGGTGAGGCTCAATCTGTAGTCCCCGCAAAGGCCAACCTTGTCTGTTGTGTTCCTCGCAGTGCTGTATTGGACGGCTGAGAGTGACGTCCCAGGTAAACGCTTCCATGCTGTCGTCGTCGTGCTAGCTGTTAGCGCTGAAGCCGACGGCTGCGCGCCACGCTGCTTCGTAGATGTCACCTTAGAGCTGTAGAGCTGTGATGTGACGTGGTGTAGGCTAAGTTCACGCAGTCACGCTCCTCTTCCGTGCATCCGGTTTTATCCACCCCCACTTCTGTTTTTATGCTAGTGTCATTCATCGTACAGTTAAAAGCATGTTTTCTTTTTGTTGCCTCAGAGGAGGCCTTTGTAACTTGCTTGTCCATTTGGCACCACTTTTAATAGGATGGACATCAGTAGGAGTTTTTGCTTTTTATTCACAGTTTATGAATCATGGTGGACCTTTGTGTAATTCTGCTACATGCCAAAGGTCTAATTTTAGATGCCCATATATTTTTTGGCTTTATATTTTATTTTGGTCACATTTTTGAAAAAAAATGCAGTTGCTACAGTTTTGCTCAGAGTTTACATACGCTCACCACTGGAATGAATGGGATAGTTTTAGCTATTTATTTGTAATGTTCCTTTTTCAGAAAGCATGAAAAAAAAAGTTGTTTTTTTCCCCCCACATGTCCTATCTCTGCATTTCAGGCATGCCGTAAAGAGAGGCTGGATGCCTGCATGTTCAGGGCAGTTTTACACTACAACAAGGAAGAGTTGACATTTTACATACAGAAATCTAGATTAATATTTGGATAAATGTCCCTTTTCCTGTCTCAGACAACTTTTTTATAGCTCTCAACAAAGTCTTGACATAATTTTAGCTCAATGCTCTTCATTTCAAAGAGAATGCAATTATTTAAAAAATTTGGGCCACTATCGCTATCTAGTGTTAATATTGCTGTTATGGCCAAAAAACGCTATTTACCAATATTATTTATGTTTCACCATAGAAAGAAACGGCCTGACTTCACTGCAGCTTCAGTTAAAATCCACAAAATCCTGCACTGCATCACTATCATGTCACAAGATCAAACAAATACCACATTGTCAACATTCTCCCTCCCTCTAGAGAAACAAATAACAAGATAGAAATAAATATCAGTAGGGCGTGCCGTGGTGGCGGAGGGGTTAGTGCGACCCACATTCAGAGGCAACGTGGCCTCGACGCGGCTGTCGCGGGTTCGACTCCCGGACCCGACGACGTTTACCGCATGTCTTCCCCCCTCTCCTTCCCCTTTTCCTGTCAGCCTACTTTGAAAAAGGGACACTAGAGCCCACAAAAAGACCCCTTGTGGGGCGATAAAAAAAAAAAAAGAAAAAAAAAGAAGAAATAAATAAATATCAGTTGTTAAAATCAGCCCAGTTTTATTTATCAGACCAATACCAATATGTTAAAAAAAATAACATATATGCTTATACCAATGTTAGTTCCAATACATTGTTCATACCTATTTATGTTGGTTGAATTTTGCCTAAAAGAACAGTTAAAATGAATCAGTAAATTGATCACTCTTTCTGGTTATGGGTGTATGTTAATCTCTGAGTGAAACTCGGTGATAATTTTCATCTCAAAACATCCCATTAAATAACAAAATTTTATCGAAGTGGCCATGAACTGGTGATGACTAATCAGCCTGTGGGGAGGTAACAGTGTTGTCACTCTTCACACGTCTCTCCTCCACAGCGCCAATGACGGCGTTCAGGAAGAAGGACAAACATGAGAAGGAAGATGCTGCACAGGATCGTGTCCCACAAGGTCAGTACTGGGTTCTTTTTTTTTTTTTTTTTTTTTAAAGTTTTAAAAAAAAAAATCCTTGTATGTCTGAAACTCTTCCTCCATGACGGGTTTTGTTTTCATGCTGCTTGATTGTTGCTGTGTGGTTTGTCAGATGACCCAGTGCCAAGACAGAACACTCAAGCCCAGGCAGCAGAGGACATCCTGGACAAGTACAGGAACATCAAGAGGACCAGCCCGAGTGATGGAGCCACTGGAGGAGCCTCTTATGATGGATCAGGAGGTCAGCAGAGAAAACCGACACATGTGTTCAAGGCACATGATGCCTTTAGATACAGTAATTGACTTTAATGGTGTATATTTTCAGAGCTGTGTGGGGAGGACAATGTGAATGACCCTCCCAGAGAAGATGCTCTGCAAAACATTTCTGCAGATGATATGCCAGACTCAGCCAGCCAGACGGCACAGCAGCACGATTCCAAATTCTCTTTCAGGTGAGACATTCAAAATGGTGCTTTAAAAAAAAAACTAACTTTACAACTCAATTCGCCTTTTCTGACGTTTGATTGGACCTTTTCCTGCAGCGATGCAAAGAAGAAGCTGAGGTTGGCTTTGTGCTCTGCAGACTCTGTAGCTCTCCCCATCATGGCGCCAACAACAACGCGTAACGGACTGCCTGATCACATGGATCCTGAAGGTGGGAGTGCTTTAGTCCAATGTAGCGATTCACTCCTCATTATATGTCACAAATTGATAATAAAAGCACATATTGATTAGAAATCATTTTAAAATACAAATTTGATTTTGATGTTTTTGTAGATAGAAATGCACTGGCAACAATACACATTCGGTTCCAAAGCAAAACATGTTCAGAGTTTACACAAATGCATATATGGTTGTTTGCAGACTTCAATATAAACTGCATGAACTGAAAACAATCTTGAAAATGTGGCTTTTCTGTGAGTCACTGAATTGATATTTGACTGTTTAACAACTGCTTGTAAAAGCTGCACATGTATAGATGTATTCCAGCCCAGGGGGATTGTATTCCATTTTACCGTTCCTGCTAATTTTTAGGCAAGTTTGATTCACTCTGCAAGTTTTCTTGGGTTAAGGTTTATAGATTGGTCTGACAGCTCTTTAATGTATGTCCTCTCGGACTGGACCCAAGGTGCTGCTCACTTATTGGTGTTTGACTTACTCTTGAGTTTAAAACATCGTGGTCATTTCAGTTATTTTGATGTTTTCAAACCGATCCTGTTATGATACCCGAGCCAACACCAGACTTTACAGTAGCTACTTCCCAATAGTTTGGATTCACATAAGCCTCATCTTATTGTGACAGTACTCACAAGTAACCATAGACCTTCTTCGATCGGCCACAAACTAATTATGTTTACATTTAATTTTCTGTTTTCATCGACACTTTTTGGTTTTGGTTTTCCTTTTGCAGCATTGGCTGAGCAGCCAATAATTTTCTGCTCTAGAACAGGGAAGGAGTGCACTATTATTTGGCATGTATTTCTTCTAAAAATGGTGATTGAGCTGTTTAGTGATGATGGATTGCTACTAGTTTGAGCACAACAGTGCAGAATAAGTTTTACAACTTCCTAAAAGCATATATATCTTTGTCCCTAATGCCCGTTAGAAACTAAGTGTAAGCCTAAAATTTTGGCAAACATCCCTGTTGCTCAAAGTGTCCTTTAGCAAAATAGCAAGTTTGCACAACCTCCAGACTCTGACCTTACTGTAAAAGCTTGGGACAAGCTTTAAAGAAAATTTTTCTGCTGTGTATTAAACCATATTGCATGTGTCGACACATAATGTCTCTGGTGCTTGCAGAAGCATGAAGCTTTGCAAAAAGGAACCTTTCAGTTCTTTCTTCAGCAGATACTATGAAGTTAAATTTGGACAAAATGGCAAATGGTTACCCAGGTCTTTATATTTGTTGTTTGAATCTACACATTTTTACTACATGCTGTATTAGGTTTCCTTTCAATGAACCAACGACTTCACATCTGTAGAATGACCACCATCTGCCTGTTTAAGGACACAGGTGTTGCTGAGTGACTTGGTTTAGTTTAAATAAACTTAATGTCTCCTGAAGGTGGAAGAATGCTGATCCTTTCTTAGCAGGTTGTTTTATCAATCTTTTCTCTATTGTCTCGTTTCTCTCAGACAATGAGATCGTCTGTTTCCTGAAGGTCCAGCTGGCGGAGGCCATCAACCTTCAGGATAAGAACCAGATGGCCCAGATTCAGGAGACCACACGCTGCGTCAGCCGTTTTGATGCACGCACCTGCAGGAAGCTGCTTGCTGCCATCGCGGAAGATTACAGGTAACTCAGAACTCCTTTAGAGATCGGGCCATTCAACTCACGTCGGTCTGTAATTAATATTATGTTGGTTTTTGTGCAGTCCCTTGAACTTTGTCATGCTACTACAAAATGCGGTGTGCTTTATCAGGATTTTGTGAGATCAAACAACACATAGTGATGCATAATTGGGCAATAAGAATGGAAGTAATGCGTGTTTTTCACATTTTTACCAAACACAACTGATGCATTCAGCCCCCTTTTTGCTGGACACACTTAAATTACTGCTAAAAATATTTACCATAAAACATGTGATGACATAAATATTCACCCCCTTTTTTTAGTAGATGCAGCTTTGACTGCAATGTCAGCACAGAGTCGGTGTGGATAGGTCTCAGTCAGGTTTACACATCTGAATGCTGGACTTTTACTTCATTCTTCCTTACTAAGCTGTTCAAGCTGTAATGGTAGCCAGGAACTCAACTTAACCAGTGAAAGGACCTTCCATTACGACACACAGCAGTTGTTTTACTACAATGACTTGAGACACATTCACTTCCCTCAAGTAATGTTCATTCCACTAGTAGTGAGACTACTGGCGCCAATTGACTGGACCTCTGTTAAATTAGGTCAGTCAATTTAATGGGGGTAAATATCACTGCAATCACTTTTGGTTTGTCAGTTTGTAGAAATTATTCTTCACATTAACTTGGAGGGGATTTTTTTTTTCCCTTAAGAAGCCACATTTGGTTGATGTAGTCATTTTTAGAAGCACTATAAATACAGCCAAGAATTTGTCAAAACTTGAAACTTTGTGTTCCAATCTGACTGAGTTCGAGCTTCTAGCACAGAGGAATAATTTGTAGTTCTACAAAGTAATGAGATACGGACTGAATATTAATGAATAGCACATTAATCAGATAACTGAACTTCACGTATAATTTTCCATCCATTTTCACAATTATGCACTATTTTGTGTCTGTAGATCTCACAATATCCCAATGGAGTACATTAATGTTTAAAGCTATGTGACAAAATCGTATTATAGTCAGAGGTACGAATACTTTAGCAAAACTGTATATTTTTGTGGGGTTTATTTGAAGGACTTGTAGGACATTCTAATAAGCGGTAATTTTTGTGTTCTCTTCAGGAAGCGGGCTCCATACATAGCCTACCTGACCCGGTGCCGCCAGGGTCTGCAGACATCTCAGGCCCACTTGGAGAGGCTCCTGCAGAGGGTGCTGAGAGACAAGGAGGTGGCAAACCGCTACTTCACCACCGTCTGCGTTCGCCTCCTCCTCGAACATATGGAGACAAAGATGCTCGAGTTCATTAAAGGTATTTTTTTTTTTTTACCATCTTCTCCACAGCTAAACCCAGGTTGAGCATATTGACTTGCCAGCCTTCAGAGGAGAGATTCTGACAATCTTACTAGGGTATTTCTAACACTTTTTGACATATTATACATGATTTACAATGCTTTTTCTCTATATTACTTGTCAGTCACAACACTAAACCAAATTGTACTGATTAAATGTTTTAAATCAAAAGTCCTACTTTATTGGTGTTTATTTTCAAGCGATTTCCTGTAACTCTTCACATCATTTCAAGGCAAGTTTTGGCACATGAGCATTCGTTATTGTTCCTGTGCTTGCCTCAAGCTTTCCAGGGGTGCACAGCAGCCGATGACAAGACTGCAGCAGTGGAGGATTTTCTGCGCTACTTGTACGGTGCCATGGCCCGTGATGCCATTTGGCAGTATGCAAGCGAGGACCAGCTGCAGGATGCCCAGATGGCTATCGAGCGCAGCGTTATGAACCGCATCTTCAAACTGGCCTTCTACCCCAATCAGGATGGAGATATTCTCAGAGACCAGTGAGTGGCTGTTGCATCTGCCGTGCCAAGTAATCTTCTGATATGTGTAATATGTGAACTCCACATGTGCCATGCTGGTCTCAAATGGTGGTGTTTTTGTTGCACGCAGGCTGTTTCATGAACACATCCAGCGGCTTTCAAAAGTTGTGACGGCAAATCACAAAGCTCTGCAGATCCCAGAGGTATTATCTTGATGACTTTCTTTCCCCTGATGCATTCATAAAGAACAGGAGCTACGGCTGCTGTTCAAGAAATTAAAATATAATTGAGAAGTACATTTATTTAGTCATTCATTTTGAAATATCTAAAGAATCATTATGTGCGGAGTGATATATTTGTCATCTTTGATTCTGGCAATTTTGAACATTATGGCCTCCTGCTAATTAAAACCAAAAACATTTCTAGAAAAATCATATTACACAATACCAGTAGTAAAATAATTTCTATTTCTATTTGTATTATGACCTACATCGTCATAAAGAATACTGCTGAACTGACAGCTCTTCAGCATGCAGTCACTGACCTCCTGTGTAAGGAGGTCATTGCTAAGGAAGCTGGCTTTTCACAGAATAACTTAATAGGACGTTGAGTAGAAGGAAAAAGTGTAGCAGGTTAAATGAGCAAGCAACAGAGAAACTCCATTCTTGAAAGGAATCCCATTCAAGACATGAGGAGGTGTGGAATACAGCTACATATTGTGTTATCTAAATGTATTCTTGGAAAGTTAGGTGGAAGGAAAACATATTTGGAAATATATTTGGCAATAATGATTAAAAAAAAAAACATTATATATATATATATATATATATATATATATATATATATATATATGCTGTATATATAGAGTCAAATATTTGATTATTTGAGTTTTCATTATCACCAAGCCATCCAAATTACTTCACTGTGTCATGTAATGCACCTACATAATCATAGTACATAGTTTTACTTTATAAAGTCAGTTGCAAAAAGAAATATTCTCTCTTCAATGATATTCTAATTTATTGAGCTGCACCTGTCGACAGAGTCCAGTGTTACATTAATCTGTCCTGGCTGTAGGTTTACCTTAAAGAGGCTCCCTGGCCTTCAGCTCAGGCTGAGATCAGGACTATCAATGCATACAAGACCCCACGAGACAAAGTCCAGTGCATACTGCGTATGTGCTCCACCATCATGAATCTGCTGAGTCTAGCCAACGAGGACTCGGTGCCAGGAGCAGACGACTTCGTCCCAGTCCTCGTCTTCGTCCTCATAAGAGTAAGTTTTTCCTCCTCCACTTGTTCCGTCTGACATTGGGCTGAGTTAGCAGTTATCTCTTAAACTTCCAGTCCAGATTTACTGGCCGATTTTCTTGTCAGTGAATATTAAGAATGATCATATGGGAAAAATTCTCTCTCTGTTTTGACTGCGATTGCAACACACTGTTAGAAACCCGCATGTGTATGTTATTATTTTTTGTTGACACATTTCTGATTATAATCCGCACGCTGTTGCTCGAGCCTCTTCCATGCTCTTAATGTGGGCCCATCCCCTCGTTTCCTCCCCCTCCAGGCAAACCCGCCCTGCCTGCTGTCCACCGTTCAGTACATCAATAATTTCTACGCCAGCCGGCTGAGTGGGGAGGAGTGCTATTGGTGGATGCAGTTCACCGCTGCGGTGGAATTCATTAAGACCATCGACGATCGCAAGTGAAGCAGAACAGCCACCTGTACGGGCAGACTGCGGGGGAAGGAGCCGGGAGACTGGGAGACTTCCCAACCAACTGCTCCCTCTGCACAGCTTCAGAAATCCTGGCTCTCATCCCTGCTCCGAATTTGTATAGCTTGTACATAGCCAGAGACGTTGATAGATAACAAAATATATATTACTGTACGTATGTGGAGAAATCCAGATTTTAGCCACGGCGGGGGCGCAAAATTTGGCAACAAAAGTGCTGAATCTGATTAAAAAAAAATTTTTCTTGTATTCTTTTAGTTTTTTTTTTTTTTTGGTGGGTGGGTATCTGTTAGGAATTTTATGTATTCACAATTGATAATATGAGATTAAATCAATGTAAAAATATAATCTTATCTAAAGGGACCAGATTTCCTAGGTGACGATCGCTGTTCTTTTGTTTTTCACCCAGGTCTGAGGGATGGGCCTGCAAATTAATGTCATTGTAATGTTTATTAATAGCATTTTGTTGCAGGGAGGGTGGAGATTTCACAGTTATAGCTGCTGATGGGATACAGTGAGATCAGTACACATTTAACCATACTCATAAAGTTTTCAACAGTCGGGCAGCTTATTTGAGGAATTGTTTACTTCAATCTTTTCCCAAAATTTAACTAATTTGAACAGACGGGGCCTACATATGTGTAACAACTTCAAGGTATTTATACGTGTTGCTCTATTTAATGCTTTGTCTAACTTTAAGAGAAAAAAAAAAAAACAATGCATATCATGTCTGAGGTTATAATAAACTCGTTTTTGAAATGCTTGAGACGGGAAGGCACCTTAGCAGGGCGATTAAGATGTACAGGGTTAACTCATGCACAGAGCAACAGTGGCATTTATGGATATACTGAAATAGTGCCTTTGATGTGGGGTGCTCTGTACAGGTTTTTCATTTGTTTGTTAATCCAAAATAGGCACTGTCCCCCATCCACATGCACACTCCATTGGGCCACTGAAGATCCCTTTATGTCCATCTGCTGGAACACGGGCATCGCCACACTTTTCACCGTCACGGCTCAGACGTGTAGTGTTTTTTTTGTTGTTTTTTTTTTTTAAAGCACCTGAGCGGGAACAAAACAAAATAATAATTAAAAAAATCCCAACCTACCTCAGAGTTGTACCCAATGAGCCTAAAATCAGATTAATTGTCCTGCATTAATTGACAAAAGAGTGCTGGATCACCTTTACACTGGTTTAAAAAAAAAAAAAAAGATGAATATAGAAGAGAAGTTGAATATTTAATTGAACTACTGTGATATCTGTTGTGCCATCGTCTCTCTTTATCAAAGCAGCCTTTTTTGTTGATGGCATTGTAGTAAGTTTTGTAACGTTATACCTGAGATTCCCACGATTCCGTGTGGAAACCGTTTTGGCCGTCTACCTCCTTATGAGTTCTACAAAAGGGACTTGTATTTATGTGCGCTTGTTTCTTTCTTTTTTTTTTTTGTCTTCCCCAGTTACGGTGCATTGTGATGGCTCAGTATCATTGTTTTGTTTTTTTTCCTTGTTTTGGTTTAAGCATGCCATTAACTATCCAAAAATGACTTTTTTTCCCCCTTCCCCTTTAAATCCTGCTTCATTTTTCTGCACGGTTGTGACACATGTATTATAGTTTTCAACGATCCATTTCTTTTCTCAGTTAATGACCTGCCAGCACAGTACACAATATGATAAAGATCCAAAAACAAGAAAACAATCAACACTATTGACTTGTTACTGACTTTTGAGTTGACGCTAAAGTGATTGGTGTAGGTGCGAGAGGCTTGTGCGACCTGTTGACCCTGTGCCTCCTCTTGCATGAAGTCATCGGACGGTCTGCGCATCCTCAGTCGTCATAAACCGTAGAATAGGATTAGTGCCACAGACCTGCAGCTGAACCTGCAGAAGGATGCAAAGCGATACATGCATATCAGAAAAACTGTGTATTTTGCACAAAACTTGTTTTCCTGGAAGATTCGACAGGGAGCCGTGCATTTTATTTTATTTTTTGCCTTTAACCTTGAACGCAACTAATGTGATTAAAATGAATAGCAATGTTACAACATCTCATTGATTTCTGTTTCAAGCTGATGAACAAGTAATGGGCAACTTCACAACCTAACTTTCTGTTTTTTTGTTGTTCTTTTCTTTCCCCCCCCCCCTCTTTTCTTAACACGCGTCCTCAACAGCACACAAGCAGGTTCTCTGTGTGTGCGCGGTGCACTTCCTCGCAGTCAGAGTAATGAATCTGATGAGAAAACCACGCACTGGAAAATCAAGTTGCAGGTTGCATCTATACTACTTAGCTTTATGTGATGTCACTTTAATTGGGGAATACATACTCCACAGATCGGATCAAATTACTCGGACCCGGCCTTGTGTGTCAGCGTGTCCTCAGACAGCCAATTGCGGCAACAGTACTCATAAAACAAATTATTGTGCAAAAAAAAAAAAAACTTTCTGCAAATGAAATTGAAGTCTTCATTGTAAGCAACCAAACGGTCTAAAGAGTTTGTGTCAGAGCTCTCCTCCTCCGCTCCCTGAACCACTGAGAGTTTTAAATTTTGCATCCGATTAGTAAGTTTATTTTAAGCTTGCACAATTCTGACATGCGGGAAAGGCCGGTTCGTCTTTACTGTGATTAATGCATTATGTAATTCTTTAAAAATAAATAAAAGATGCAGACATTTTCCTCCCCTTTTTCAACTTTTTTTTTTCCTCAACAGCTACAAAAAAACCCAACAACACCCATTATAAATGAACAATAATGCTTGATCACTTTGAAGCTCCTTCGATAGTCAGAGCTGTATCTAGTTATTTGCACAATAGCTGCGAAAGGTTATACAAACAATGCACAGAATATAATTGTTAGAGGGAACAACAGAGGTGCATTATCCACAAATAGCAACGTCTCTGCAAACATTTCATTACTGCTGAGTGGAGTTTCAGTGGATTGTAATTGGAGATATCCCCCCGTCTAAAAGCCCTCCTTCCTTCACTGACTGCCTTCTCTAATACCCTTCTTTTCACCATCATAAACTTGTTCGTGGGGTGCTTTGTGTCCCCTGACGATATCTCTTAATTGTTCATTTAAATTCAAATATTGGTGAATAAAGTTAATTAGCAGCATAAGCCAGTGGCAAGATTGGATCTTTTAGACTTTTAATGCTCAGCAGATCTGAGCTGCACAGTTTTGTTTTAAATTTCAACTGATGAGCACGCTTTTTAAATTTATTCATTTATATAAATATGAATAAGGATATACTAGTTTCTTGCAAATGTATTCGTAGCTCAATCACATGTTTAGTTCAGCGCATTTTTGTGATGACTTTTATGGGATATATACCAACACAAGGCAGTGCATAATTGCAAATCGGAAATCTGGTTTTCCATCATTTCAAAAGTTTTTCACAAAGCCTCTGAAAAGGCCGAAGTTCCATTTGTAATCAAGCCCCTTTAATCTAGTACAGCTAAATAAAATCCTGTGCAGCCAATTGCCTTCTGAACTTACTTAATTGGTAAACAAAGTCCACCTGTGTGATAAAAGGCTGTAAGGTTTTCACAGTACAGATGTTCTGCCTAAGCAGCATCATGAAGAACAAGAGACACAGCGGAAAGTTAATCCCGTTTTAATTTAAAACGGGATTAAATTCTTAAACAAGATTAAGCTTTGGACAGAGCACTGTTAAATCTGTCGTCCATAAACGAAAGGCATGGCTCGATTCCAAACCTACAGAGATGACACGGAGAGGTGCGTTATGCTCTAGATGAGCTGCAGACATCCACAGCTCAGATGGGAGATCCTATCGGCAGGACAATTGTCAGCTGTTCCAGCCACAAATTTATGCTTTTATGGAAGTGTGGCGAGATTAAAGTCAACAGAAGGCCATTAGAGGTCTTGGACACAACCAAAGTGTAACTGTTTTAGGCTCAAAAGGTGTGTGGTTGCACAACTTAGCACAGAACAACACTCTCATGGGTAAACATGGTGGCAGCATTATGCTATGGGGATGTTTTTTTGTTGTTTTTTTCAGTACAGACAGGAAGCTGGTCAGAGTTGAAGGGCAGGATAGATTGAGACTCAATACTGTGAGCTAATTTTCAGGAAGGATAAGGTTTAATCTCTAGATGTCAAAGCTGGTAGAGACATAACAAAGGTGATTCTCTGAAGCTTTTATTCAGACAAAAAAAGCTTTTTCTTTATGCATTTACTGAACATAAATGCACTCCAGACTTTTTTTTTCTTTTTACATTTTACTCAAAATATCAATAAAATGCATTGAAGTTTGTGGTCAAAATGAGACGAGATGAAGAATAAGTTATGTGGCAATGGAGATGATGAGTTGGGCTGAAAGTTAATTTCAACATGTGATGACAGATGGATCACAGGAATTTCTTTCTGAAGATGTAATTTTTTAAATGTTTTTTTTTTTGGTCTCATCTTTGTTTTATATTGAAGTCATTCTGTTGCTTGAAGACATAAGCAGGCCTGAGGACTCACCCAGATGGCTGTGGGATAACAGATGATCAGTCCAGCGGGGTTCATGCATGACTTCACATGTTGGTGTGGCGCTTCCTGGCTGTAGGGGGAACAACGGCCTCCCACCTTACCGGCAGACAATGATCTCATGGTGTCCATAAACCATTTCATCTCTCCGCGCCGTGTGGGAAGGCAACGAGTTCACCCAGATTTCCTCTGCAAAAGACAAGATGAAGTGACCACTAACTGTTCAGAGCTAAACGGGTATGTTTTGTAAAGAGTGCCCAAATGGGAGCCGCTTATTTAGCAACACTTATTTTGCAACAACAAAAATAAAAGAAATGTAGGCACTGTTGAGTATTTTTGTTGTTGTGTAAGCCTTAGAAATAAAAAAAAAAATGCAGAGATTATTATACAACCATAAGAGATATCCCCTTGTTGAGTACTGTTACCTGTCTTTGATAGATTTCTAAATCTAGTGGACTGCATTTTAAAACTTGTAGCAACTGTACATAAAGAATAGTACTAAGCAATTTCTACACACAAAAAAACAACATCAGGGGTTTTCTACTGTATACCTTAATAAATTGAGATATGATAAATGTATTATTTCAATCATTCAGCTCAAAAGGTAAAACACAAATTGGATCATTAGACACAGATTGATAGATAACTTTAAGCTTCATAACATAGTGGACGAATAACTGGATGACATGGCTTCACATCCCAGACATACCTGAGCGTTCCCGCTGGACTCTGATTTCCAAATGAAATGCCAAATTTACTTTAATCTGAAAGAAGGACCTTGGACTATGTCAGTACAGACCAGTCCTTTTTCTCCTCAGCCCAGGTAAGACATATGAAGTATTAAGGTCTATGAGATCAGACTCGCCCAGACTCTCAAGGCAAGAACTATTTCTGTTGCTTGTCCACATTTTCTGTTCTTTTACCTTCCACTCAACTTTCCATTAATGTGTTTTGGTACAACACTTTTGTGGCTTACCCCCGCCTTGTGGAGGGTGTTTTCTGTATAACTATTAGGTAACCAGATTCCCCACAATATTACATTTCATATTTTTATTGGGCTTTTGTAATATTCCTGTTTTCTGAGAAACGCTCTGAGTTTCTCATAAAGCGTTCTAACACAGACAGAAACTATTTTATCTTTGTGTACTCTGTATGTATTTTATGAGATTCACATTTTGATTTTCATTACTGAAGGAAAAAAAACATCGAATGATAATATAACTTATAGATAAATCTGTACAATCCAGGCGCACCAGAATGTGTCTTACCCTCGGTGGCCTGCAGATGGCAGACACACCATTCCTGATGACGCCGTACTGCTGCTCAGACAAAGAAGTCCATGGAGCTCGACGACTGACATTTAAAACCATTAGGGACCAACTATCTGGTAAAAACATGAAAACATGCTTTGTTCTTTTATTATTATTATTATTATTATTATTATTATTATTATTTGGTATTGTTGTTGTTGTAGTAATAGTGGTAAGATTGTTTTTTTCTTCTTCAATACTTATGTATGTGAAGCTAATGATGATTCTTACGCTATGATGCGAAGGTCCACGTGCCATTTTTTTTGCTACGTGCCAAGCACCTTTAGAAGACACGCCACGCACGCGCCCTCTCTTCACCCCTCGCGCGCTGCCAGCCTGCCTGCACCCACACATGGCTGTGTGTTATTGAGCGCGACTGTACACATCCAGCTGCTACAGTGGCTCGGCCTGCGCTCAGGACAAAACAACACAAGGCGTCAATTAAATTAAATGTGGGGGAACGGGATGAAGAGGGGGAAGGAGGGAGTGGGGGGGCTAAATGAACAAAATGTCAAATACACATATTAAAACTTAAATGAAACAGCCGCGAGGATGCAGGCAGACGAGAAGATTAAAACTCAAAGGGATAGCAAGTCTCTGTGCCCAGAGGTGCTGATATTGAAAGAGATGCAAATAGTAAAAGAGAGCCCCACTCTCACTCACTCTAATAATTTCAGCTTAAAACTATAGAGACAAAGCCTTTGAAAAGGGGATTTGTGCCTCGTTAGAAAAAGGCATCATAAGGTTGCTGTCTCGAGTCAATAGAAAGGAAAAAAAATGCACACATCGAGTGTTAGCTCCACCATAGCACTATTACTATGTGTTGCATTTCCAGAACAGGCGTACAAAGGAACGAATGTATACCCTTTGCATTTTCCATTTCTGTTCTCCATAAATGATTCTTAATTAGGCAGAAGTGTCAATTACACTACTGCATTTGCCTTTCTCTTATTTTGCTTATATCATTACAAAAAGAACAATTTTCACAGTCCCGGCTAATCACCTCCGAGGGGAAAGAGTGGGTGGTGACATTAAACTGAACCGTGGAAATGGAACAGGAATTAGATGCACTTAGCCATCACATGTTAATGGCAGCAATCAACAGCCAATTACCCCGCGTTCTTGAGTACCTTGACAAGCGCAGGTGTACCCTACGACTAACATGAGCCCCTTTTGTGCGTTTTCATAAATTCCACCGTTTGCTGGCCTCTCTGATTGTGCCTGTGCGTTCTGTCAAGGTTGCAATTAGGCAATATTGTTATGTTTGCGTGTCAAGTGTTGATCAGGAGAAGGGAAAAAAAAGAAAAGAAAAGAGAAGGGAAAAAGTATCCCAACAGAGCAATAATGCATGCACTTTATCGAGATGCATGTAAATCGATAAAGGTGTTATTTGTTTACATCGTAATGTCTTTTGGTGTTACTGATTTCAAACATGCCTATACTGTTACACTAATTTGCATATTTTCAAAAATAGGTGTCAGAAATGTTGTTGGCTGCCAGAGTTTTTCCTTCCTGTCTGCAGATTGCAGTGGTGTTTCTGCCTGGCATTGGTCCTCGCTGCGAGCACGATCCAGGCTGAAGATGTGCTGCTGACGCTGATCGTCTCTGTCACTATAGGGTGGATTTCAGGGCCGTTGCCCTGACATATTCTAGAAAACACACTGACACATACATGCACGGGCATTGCATGGCCATGGACGCTGTAAGGCCGGCATCCCTCTATGACCCGTTTTGATTATTCTGTCCTTAAGCAACAGGTGATAGGGCTTCCCCCGGATGTCATCTGTGTCACAGGCCTCCGTCGAGAGACAGCGTTCGGGACCCAGGGAGGGCTGGCTGGCGACATACCCGATCTGCAAGTGAGCTGTCCTATCATTGACATCAAGTAAGCTGAAGATGTCATGTCTTTATCTTGTGAGAGTTCAATCCCCCTTTCAGAGTGGATCAAGTTCTCGGTCGCTGCAGACAGGCAGTGCAGATTGGTCCTTCTGGGTACATCTAGGAAATCATCCCTTGGATGAAGATGTGCTTAGCAAGGAATGATCATGAGGGAATCTGCTGCACCAGCTTGGGTATCTTCCAACTTTAGATACTGTGATGCAAATCGGGAATCAGTTAGGTAAGGTTTGTTGGTCTTGAGCATAGACATTTAAATAATGTAAATATATTTTACAAGTTACAGAAAGCAAAATTACCTTTAAAGACAACATTTAAATAGAGATACTGTCTCATGACACACCACAGCCTTGTCTGCATAATATAATATAATAGAAGAGAACAGAAGATAATCATTATAAAAAAAAAACCAGACAAGGGACAGAAAAATTAGTTTTGCCAAAATAATTAAATTCCCAGTTTGCTGCAAACACCCATGCCTGCCACTACGCTGTCTCTAACTTGTACTTCATGAACACCACTTCCATGTGCTGTGATTTAAGCTGCTGAATGCTTGGGCATACTTTCAGATTCTTATCTAAAACCATTTCAGAGTTTGATCCCAGAAATAAAGATACAAAAGCTCTCCCCTCGTTTGCCACTTTAAAATCCCCCCTGAGCCTCTCCAACTAGAAGGCCTCACTTAAGCACAGAATAACCTTTATGTCAGGTGGTAAATCCTAATGTTCTACATAATTTGAATTGTTCAGACGTTACCAAGATCCTAAAATTGCAGACCTCAGTGCAAATGCTGAATGGGTTTAGATTAACAAGCAATATAGAATATAGAAGGGAATCATAGTCGCATATCTGCCTGACCCTTTTCAAAACTATGTTCTTGCTGAAGAGCATATTATTTTTAAACTACAAACCGTGTGGAACATTTCAAGCATTTTATTCTGTTAGCTTTGATGATCATGGTTTAAAGCTTATGAAAAGACAAAATTCAGTTTCTCACCAAATTGGAATCTGAGTGCCACGGGCTTCTGCGTGATGAATCTGAGACTTCCAGTTGAGTTTATGGTCGATTTTGACCTCTAAGAATTTGTTTTCAATTACCCTTCTAGTATAAGTCCAGCCGTGTTTTATTGTTAGTTTCATGATAAAAAACCCCCCACATTTTCTTATTTTTCCACGTTAAGTTGTAGCTTACGACTTCCGTTTTTACTGCTTATATCCACTAGCACTTCTTGAATGTACTCATAAAAAATATGTCGGTGTGTTTTGCAAGCAGAACGAATTTCAGAATGGTTAGTGCTTGAATGTATAACTTTATGTTTAGTTTATCTTCTAGGTATTAATGTGACATTCAAGGCAGAAAATATATTAACAACCTGTGAGAGTTTTGCTAAGACGTTTTTGTTACTCCACATGAGTGGCTTAAGTTAAATACTGATCATTTAAGTCTGACAGCACACTCCTACTATAAAGCAAACATATTTTACATTATTTTCTATAATATAATTTGACCATTGACAGTCCATTAGCTTTTAAGAACGACCTGTTCTCTCTCCTCCTTCTTCTCCCTTCTTTTTTATTTGCCCTCCAGCTGCTTGACTTGTTCTACTTGACTCCTGAACCATTTTAATATCAGGCTGCCACAGGCTTCCTTCCTGTAAGCCACGTCTTCATATTTCTGTTTCTGCCCTTCCAGACCGAGAGATAAAAAACCGGAGTGCTGCACGATCCTTCTGGTGTCATCCCAACAGTGTTTAATAAAAGGGGTAGTGATCCTGTTCAAATACATTTCTTTTTTTAAATATCACAAAGAGGATGTGTGTGAGGTGGTGGTGGGATGTCATCTTATTAAATGTATTTCAGTTATTAAGTAAAAAAACAACCCTGAATGACATTGTGGCTTATTTCAAGTATTTTTTTGTATTAAAAATGTGAATATTGCATAGTACGATAAAAACAAACAACAGGATTTTTAATAGAAATATATTTTGCTACGGTCACAACACAACATTACTAAATGAAGAAGCTGGCTGTTCACATATAAACATATGTCTGGAAGGTTTAGTGGAAGGAAAAGCTGTGGCTACAAAAAGGTACCCATGTGACAAAGATAATTGCTGCCTTAATAGTATTTTGTGGGGCAAAACACACTTAAGACTTTGGTGGAGAGACACAAGATGTGGACTGGGACCGGGGTCAGAACTTCCACATCTACTGACATATCCAGGACACACAACAGACACACTCCTGGTGTCAAGTCATTTCTGAAACAGAGACGTCTTACCCAAACTAAAGAGGAAAAGACTCAGTGAGCCATAGTCCTATTTTCAGATGACTGAAAAGAACAATCTAAATTTTGGAAGAGTGCCATGGTGCACTGATTGTTATTTCTACAAAAAAAGAGGCATGGTCAAGTTTACATATCTCTACAGTGCATGGACATATTTGTTAGCAGATCAACATTATTGTGTTAAATATTTAATTTTAAACATCTAAGAACATATTCTGATTTTCTGATGAGCTAAATTCAGGGTTCTCATAAGCATGTGAGTTTGAAATTGAATTTCTAAACCTAACACCTCTCTCCTAATTTATTGAGCTGCATCAGTGTTTTCATAAATATATGCGATTGCATCCGGAATGCAGCAGAATCTCAAAGATTTGCTAAATAATAAACAGAATCTATACGGACAGTTTATTTTTTTTATCAATTCTGTCGGAGTTCATTGTTAGAAAAATCAAAGAAATTATCGACGTCCTCCACGCCGGCTCACTTGTACTCAATGCTAAATGCAACAGCTAGTTAACAGTTCATATTAATCACTTCTGAGATGGCATCGATAAAGCACTCCAATGGAAAAATGGCAATTAAGCGTTTATTGGCCCAAAGTGATTGGTGTTGTCAGAGGTCATGTGCTTCACTGGCGGAGGATGTGTAGTTTTTTTTTTCATTCTGTTTTTTCCCGCGCTTGTTCAAGATGGCCCAACTTTTCTTTACGACATCCATAAAAAAATGCGGCTCGTCTAACTGCAGCGAGACTCCTCTGTGCCATCTTTCTTTCACTGGCACCTCATTGCGTACTCAAGGAGTGGCCCACAATGCTATATATTAATTAGGGGACTCAGAAACAATAATGGTGACGATAAAGACAGTCCTCCCTTTGTGCTCTGCATTCTGCCGTCAGACAACATTAGGAGGCATGGGAGAGGAGATAGCCAAAGAGGAGGGGAGGAAGAGAAAGAGGAGGAGGAGGAGGGGATGGAGAGATAGAGCTCCTTCTCTCTGGAATGTAATCTCCCTGATGTTACATGGTGCAGCCTAAACTGATAAATTGCAGATTAAATGGCGGCCACACTCCACTTCACCCTCCAGCCTACACCACACCCCCTTGGTTCCTTGCATTTTTGCTATTCACTCGCCTTCTTGGCCTGTCAATTCTGCCTAATCGTGAGAGGCACTAAAACACCAGGTCTTGACAGAGCTAGATCAAGAATGATGAACATCTCTCAATGGCAAAAGACTCGTGCTCCTAACTCTACTCGAAGGCTCGCATCACTTATGCAGAAATCAGCGGTGCACCGGCATGCAGGAATTATGCCTGCTGACAGGAGATGCATGAGGTGCGCATTGTGCGGCTGGAGCAGCCTTGACAAGTTATAGTTAACTGCAGCATTGGCGACCCCGAACACAAAGGATGCAGCAGGCTTATTAATGGTGGAGCATCTATGTCAATAATCCCTGCTTTTGGGTTGTGTCCAGCATCATGCATCTTGCCATTGCTAAGTGGCACACACACACTTAGGTTTTTACAGTCTATAAGCGCACATAGTGACACACACACCCCGACATAGAGCTCTCATTCCCCCCTCAGTGTCCCTAGAGTTATGGGGTAGAAAGCTTTTTTTGTTCCCCATTGAACCGCATCTAGATAGGAAAAGAAAAGATGGTTGAATATAAATATGTAAAAAAAAAACAACATTCTGAAGCAGTTAAAATAAGTATTGAACACATCATTGTTTTTCTACCTTTCTAATGAGGCTGTTGACACTAAATTCACCCCACATGTTGGTAACAACCCAAGTAATTCACATGTACAGAGAAATTTGTTCAATACATTACCTGTAATAAAGTGCTACGGTCCAAAAAAATAGCTGTTTAAC
Source organism: Xiphophorus couchianus (assembly GCF_001444195.1). NCBI lineage: Eukaryota > Metazoa > Chordata > Actinopteri > Cyprinodontiformes > Poeciliidae > Xiphophorus > Xiphophorus couchianus. The sequence continues at coordinate 23,960,690 of NC_040239.1, forward strand.
ATTTTTAATAAAAGTTAATCAACACTTAAAATCACTTTTGGTAATGCCAGCTCCAGCATGTATTCTGAATGGAGAAACTAGCCACTTACGTAGGTTTAATTATCCGCACAAACTGCTTTTCGAATGCTCCTTTAGAAACTCCAATCTTAATTTCTTTCCATACTTTTCAGGTGGATTCATGTTTGGCGATTGTTTGGGTTTTTCTAGCAGCTTTATCTATGAGAACAGTTCAGAGTTTTGTTTGCTGTGTGTTCAGGATCGCTGCACTCGTTAAAGGAAAGAACATCCACTTTTTGTTTAATCTTCAGATGCATATCAAGACAATTCTGGTACCTTTCTCTATTGATGTTACTTGACATTGTATCAAGCACCCCAGTCCCACACCATGACATACTCACCTTCAAACTTCACAGTTGGTGTATTTGAGGTGATTTCACCACCAAAAAGTGTAAAGAGTTCAGTTTTGGTTTCATCTGACCAGACTTGATTCTTCCACTGATGTGTATAAATGTTCTGCAACAAACTCTGAATAATCTTTAACATGCACTTTCTCCAGCAGTGGAGTAGTGAGCTTCCATAGAGGCCGAGGCACTTGTTGAACGAAAACAGTTGTTTTCTTTGAAACGACTGTACTTGTTAATTGGAGCATTCGGGAGAAAACATACATTTGTTATCGTCTGTCACTGGTATGTTTTGCAAAAAAAAAAAGTTGCAAAGCTCTTTTTTGTTTCCACCCATCACAAGTTGCTTCTTGTATTATATTTTGGTAATGAGAAACCTTTATGTAGTCCGTCAATTAGGACTAAAACAGCTGATACTAATTTTCACTGATCGGGAGCTGGATTGCTCTCTAAATGCTAATTTCTTGGTTTTTTTGTGTCTTTTTGCAACTTGTTTTCTTCCTGCACTATGTGCCTATTCTGTAGATAAGCACAATTGCACATAGCTTAATATATGGAGAAATTTATTTTGATTTATTTCTAAGTACAAATTGCCTTTATTATTGACATCAGCTGTGAATTTCATAAAAATAGCCCCATTAGAGATATTTTAATGGAGAAAAAACCCACAAAAAAATGTGAGGTGTCCAATACTTTTTCCCCCCACTATGTCTGTGCTTAATTATTTACCTGTTCTCTCAAAAACCCTGAGGGGCGGGTGTGCTCTGCCTGACCTAATCCACAAGCAAGGATGCAAAAAAATAAGTCATTAGATTCCTAACTGCATGTTGCTCATGTCGTCCATGGAAATATTTGTAATGTATATTCTAATTTTTCTGAATAAATTAGGCAGAGGTGCATTTTCCATGTAAATTTATTCACGGCACAACGAAAAGGAGTGTGGGGGGTGCTGCTAAGATCTGCCAGATTATGCATAATTGTAGTATTGTAGCCCTCATTTCTACATCTACCACCGTATTGCGTGGTCATTAAATTCTAAAATAATGGCAACCTCACAGCTTCTCCGTCCTAATTGCCCCTTCCATACAATTGCCTCCTCAAGACAATATGATGAAGTGTGCCGTGCTATGTGTTAATAAGCTGGCATTTCGAGCTGAGGAGGAAAACGCTTTGGAGTTTTACTATCAGAGGAGATTGTGGGATGACTTCACTCGGTCTCATTTGTTTTGTTTTTTAGTTTTTGATGCCTTCTGGGTGGCAAAAAGCTGATCTGGATGCAGTCCTGAGAAGTCAGGAGGAAAAGCGGCATTTCGACTCATCTCTGCTCATCTCAAAATGTAAAGGAATCAAAGAGGGAAGAAAAGGCTCGTTGAGGGAATGACACGTGTCTAATCCACTTAGATTTCGGGCTGAATTTTATTTTATTTTTTTAAATGAAATGCAACATGTTGGCTAATTGCAAGGCCGCATCAGAGGAAAAGTAAAAATATGCGTGAATTTCAAATGTAGTAGCTCTCGAGTGAGACCGAAAATCAAATGAACGCTAGATCAATCTTTGTGATGATGTGTGAAAAGGGCAAGTTTCTGACCAAGAGTGTATGTTTTCCTCATTACTTTTCATTTTGCAGCTGAGCATCTTACACTTAATCTAGACAAAAAAAAAAAAATCCAACATGAGCACAGCATGTTGATATTGAGCTGTGTGTAGCCACAGTGGAACCTGCACATCCTCATCTGTGCATAAACACACGTTTCCACCTTAAAGCGTCAGACTCGCAGACATAAAGGAGGTTATTATAACGTGTTTAAAGTGTCCCCCAGAGGACATTCTGCCTGAGCTCAGACTGTGTGAACTCATCACTGGCAGTTCTGTAGACCTGACCAGTCTGTGCTCTCTCTCTCTCACACACACACACACACACACACACACACACACACACACACACACACACACACCCCTTCACACGCCCACCAGATTGCTTCATTTTAGTTTAACCCACCTAAACATCCTTCCTGCTCATTCTGACGTTTAACCGCGCTTCATCTCCACATCCTTAAAAGCAGAAATTAATGACAAGCACAAAGCTGCTCATTTATAATTGCTTCATTATACTGTTGTGTTCTCCTGACAATAATGGTGTTGCTGGTGTTTTTCTAATTATATGGCTTTTTTTCTTCTTTTTTTTCGCTCGTTATCAAGGACTTCAGGTAATTGTGGAGAAAATAATGACTGCTTGCCTGCCTGCTCTGTCTCTCATGGATTGCACATCACAAACAGTCTCAGTGCAACCCAGAGCCCTATCAAGGAGGCTGTTGGGCTGCCTTTTAAAAGCCGACTCCATTTGCACCGTGAGTCATCAGTGGCCCGGTACCGGCGGCGTCTCTATTGAGGGCTGGGCAGGGCTTAGCCGAAGCTTTCTTTTGACAGATTACGGTTAGATTCAATCTTTGTTTCCCTTGAATCTCATTGATTAGCACTTTTTCTGTGTGGTCGTTTTGCTAAAGCTGCTCTTAAACGGGAGAGTTCTGGATATTTTGAGCGAGGTTCTGTTTAGATAGCGCTCTTGGTGTAACACTGCGAATAACATCACAACCAAGTTGGGGGTTTTCTAGCTGCTAGCCTGAAAAGCAATGGTATTTGGTGTGGTGCTAACAATTATTGTCAATTCAAGACAATAAAGAATTACCTTCCATCTTAAGCTGTAAAACACCTAAGGGACAATTCTCACAAATAGAGGTTGTATGGTATTATGTGTGACACCGATCTAATGACACAAACTCTCAGTTTTGCACAGAAGTGGAGGAGTATTTTCACAGGAAATGTAGGTTGGAGGTTGTGCGCCAATAATAACATTCCCATCTGAAACGTATTGAGCGTATTTACAGAGTAATTGCCCCACAGAAAAAAGCACAGAAAGGTTTAATATCATTCACTTAAACCTTTATTCTGTTGCTTTGTGCACTTTTACAAGTTTCATTGTCACTATGTGGCTGGTAACACTTTAATTCTAGTTCTTATGTAAATAATCATTGTTTATATCTTTTTTGCTACATAAGATAAAGCACTTAGACATGCAGTGTTGCTGAAAATGTGTTATATAAATAAAATTACCTTACTTTGCCTTAAGATCAAAAATCAAACCAGATGTAAAGTTAAAAATGTCAATAATAAATGCTACAAACTCAGATCACACAGATCACTTTTGCTGATGCCCTGATGGAGGACAGGGAATAGAAATTTGAGATTAAAAGACAAGAATTGGACAAAGACTGTCCATTCCTCCAGTTTTAACTTTGACTAGAACCAGCGGCTACCTTCCTGACTGGGTAATTGGCAACACTGATCATCGGCTGGTGTGTAAATAACCGCTTAATGACGGTTTAAGTGTTCCTAAATTAGATACAAAAAGACACAGAGCCATGAACAGCTGTGATGTTTTTGAGTTATTTTAAGTCTGCTTTGGTCTCAGCATCTTTTAAATTGGCCATTACCTTCAGCGTCCAAGGCCAATTAATCTGGATTTATACTAAGCGAAGATGCCAAAAGAGTTAGCTAAGGTAAGGTATGGACAGTTGAAAACATCTTAACCAAGCCTCTCTTTAAAATATCCCAAGCCAACAATGTGAGACTTTAAGTATTTTTGATAGTGCAGAAATATATATATATTTTTAAGTGTAATGTTGAAAAGAAGTGTGAAACCTCGCCACATACCCACAGACGTCTCATTTGAAAAGTCTCAGTTCCGATGTAAAGCTGTGATGATAGAATCACTAATAATGCTGTCTTTGTAGTGTGATTTCCCTCAACTGTGAGAAGATTAGTGATTTGCATTTAATACCCGGTGTGTCCCGCTGTTCTTTTCTTTCCCGTTTTTTTTTTCTTGTCTGCGCAACATTGCCGGATATGGATGATGACATTATAATAATTAAAGAACATTATGGACAGAGGGCGCCTCGCTCTTTGCTACCATGCATAATGGCGGCCAACGCTGTTATTTCTATTTGAAGAAGGCATCCATGTGTGAAATAATAATACTCCCTCCAGGAATACAATTGTCATATTTTATTCGTCAGTGTGAAAAGATGAAACGGGGAAAACATAATGAAGAGTGAACTCACGCTCTTCATTCTCAGCCTTCCTCCCTTTTGTTTTTTAATTCTGCTGCTGCAGCATCCAGCACCGTTTCTGTCTGAAAACCTCAGAGGCGGACTTAATTAGTTGCTAAGAGGACGCTGCCAGTGGTAGGGAGCTAAGAGAGTGGGGCAGATTTTTAGTTTGCTCTGAACTTTGCTAATTATCAGGTAGGATGTAATTTTCTTCATTCCCATGAGGCGCCCGGTAGCGAGCTGCGCCAACTAAAAGAGAGAGACAGAGAGAGAGAGAGAGGCTGAGCCTAGAAAAAGTATAAATTATTGACTTTCCTGAATGAATCCTTTTGTTACTTTTTTCTTGCGGATTTATTATTTTAATGGTACTACTAAAGGTGCGATTGCAACCAGCCAAAAAAAGAGAGAAAACAACAAAAACAAGATTCTATCTAAAACGAGGCTGTGATCACAGACAGGTCGAAACAGGGCCACTCGGAATTGGGCAGGCGAGCGCAGGCCTCGTGTATCATTTATATCCAGCAATGTCTGAGCAGTGACAGGGACTGTGTTTAGCAGGTTCCTAACCCGCATGCATCACATTATGATTCTGAAGTGGCTCAGACGAAGGAGGAGGTTGAATTGCTGTTGACCTGAGTGAGCTAAAATGACATAGATTCAGACAAATAGAGCTCTGAGCAAAGCGTGAAAACAAGATGGATGTCTAATGGCAGCACATCTGCACATGCTCCCTCGGTTTTGCTGTACTGCTCAGTCCCTAATGTTTGACGCCTTCACCAGGAACACCACATCTAAATATTGAGCAGTGCCTTGCAAAAGTTTTCACACCCTTCGCGTTTTTCTTGCTTTATAGGCACAAACATCACTTTTTTTTTTTTTTTTGCTGAGCTGTGAAGTGAAAAAATACATGAGTTTTACATTTTATTTGGCAAATAAAATGTATAACATAAAGCCCTCTTGAGTGAATACTGCCTCCTTTTGTTTAAGTGACAGCTGCAGATTTTTTTTCATGCCACAGATTCTCAAACTTTGACTAGGCCTTTTGATCGAAACTGTTCCACTCTGGCTCTTCCAGTGTTTTTAGGGCCATTGTCCTGCTGTGTGCTGACAGGTTTGTTTTTCTAATCTTGCCCTCTAATAACTCCGCATGTCCTCATCAAGTCTAAGCAGCTTCCCTGTCAAAGCTGAAGAACAGCATCCCCACAGCATCATGCTGCCAATACCATGTCAAACTGACAAAAGTGTGCTCATGATGTTGTGCAGTGCCAGTTTTTTGAACCACATATAGCACTTTGCCAAATGCTAGGTTTTGGTTTTATCAACCAGAGCATCTTCTTCAGCACGTTTGCTTTTACCCGTACATACCCGGTGCTAAACCTGAAGCAGGAGCTCGTGTAGCTTTCTTCAAACGGCGTTCTTCTTGCTTCTTTCTTGATAAAGGCCAACTTTGTGGAGTGCACAACTAATCGCCATCCTGTCAAGACATTTTCCCCACCTGAGCTGTGACTCTCTGCAGCTCCTCCTGAGTTACTAGGTGACTCTTGGCTGCTTCTCTGCTCCCCTTGCCCAGCGCAGTCAGCTTATGTTGTCAGTCATGTCTTGTCTTGGTTTTGGCATAATTGACTGAATAGTGCTCTTTGAGATATTATATTATAATTTAATCCTGCTTTAAATCTCTCCGCTTCTTTCTCTCTAACTTGTCCGCTGTGTTCTGGGTCTCCATAAAAATGTTTGTTTATTAATATTCTCTAACAAACCTCCGACTCCTTCACAGAGTAGCTGGATTTATACTGAGATCCCATTCAACTCAGACGTGCGCTGTTTACAAATGAGGGAACTTCTGAAATCAACTGCATTGGATTTCATTTGGGGGTATTACCTTGAAGGAGACGACAAACTAATGCACATCACATTCATCCGATTTCTATGTATGACATAAGGAACTTTCAGGGTTTAACATTCTTTGTAGGTCTGAGAAATACAAATTTCCAAGAAAATATCTTGCAATGTGAGAAAAATGTGGGAAAGTTTATAGGTTATGAATACTTTAACAAGGGGTTGCACATAATCTTGTGCATACGGGCGAATTAAAGCTCTAAGGACAAACCGCTTTGTGCTTTTAATGCTGCAGAGGCTGACCGAAGCTTAAAATCCAGATCTCCGTGTTCTAATGTGTCAACATGAAGTTTTTTGGGTTTTTTTCCAGAGCGCCTTCTCCTGCAAGCTCTCCCACTTTAAAGTCTTGGCAGAGCCTTCTGTGTGTGAGTGTATCGCCATGGTTGCAACGGCTAATATGCACGCCCCAGTGCATTGAGAAAAGAGAGCACTTCTTCCTCACTTGGTTTAATTGTCCCTCAGAGACCTGTGGAATTGGAATCTAAGTGGAATACCAGTCTCTTTTTCTGCAGCCTCAACCCCACCACCACTCCCCCGTCCCCTCCTGCTGAAGCCAGAGCCGGGCGTTTGGAGACTCTTGATTTGGTCCTGTCTTTATTTCATCACAGACGTCTTCTCGGTGCGCTCCTCGCCGTGGCTCCTGAGCACCGCAGCGTTAGGCTTTATTAACCCCCCTAAGCAAGAAGCACCTAAGGGAGGTCAGACGCTGGTCGTTAAAAATCTATTGTGACTTGTCTGAAAAATGAATAAATGAGCACATTATTTCCCCCCCTTCCACAGCCCCGGCGCACTGTTTGTCTAATCAAGTGCGGGCGCAGGCAAAGTCAACCAGGGTTGACATGCACATTTTATTTAAGTTTTTGTCTGTCAGAGGAGTTTAAATGTGTAATGAACAAAGGAGTGGTGATTTGAAATATAATCCCATTACACTGATGAAATTACAAAGACGGCGAGAGTTCACAAATCACGCTCATTGTTTTCTATCATGAGCGATGCCCCTGTTGAGGTTGCGGCGCGAGGAGGAAGGGCAGGCCGTGAATGAATAGTGACAGCACTGTAAAGGGACCGGCAGTGCAGCACGGCCCGGCTTCAAGAAGCCTCCCTGCTGCTGGAAGATGCAAAAAAAAAAAAAAAAGAAAAGTAAAAAGGGGGTCTTTGTTGTTGTCTCCTCCACTGTTCAGGGTGAACTCAGAAGGACTGGCTGGGCAGGAATGACACGGACATATGTATCTCTCAAAGTAACGGGAAGCATTTGGGAGGAAGTTGCCAGATCATTTTTCTATCTTTAACCTAGAGTGAAGATTTTAAATATACCACCCAGTGTGTGTGGGCTTCTTTTACAAATAAATGCACACTGACGATGAAAACACAGCTGGGTAATTACAAGAAGGATTTAGATTTAAAAAAGAACAATATATACTTAATAGCAGAAGTATGCATTATTTAAAAAAGTTAATTTTTAAAATGAAAAAAACTATTTCAAAGGCTTACACTGCTATGTAAGCCTGATGCGTACAGGGCATGATCAGTGTTTCTCTTTTTTTGTGTTGTGATCTAGTCAATATGGTTTACTGAAGGTGTTTGATATTTTCATGTGGTTGCGTCTAAAGCCAAAAAGTGCATGGTGTAACTTGTTATTTTAAAGGCCCGGTGTGCATCCCAGGAGCTCTGAAATGTGTTTATCACAGTGTTCCTGCTCATGCCACCTTTAGCATACAGACATTTCCTTGTTCTTTTGCAGAATTTACAGACATTTTTTATTTTTGCTGAAGGAGCATGTAGATCTGCAAGCAACATTATTGTAATTTAAAAATCATTTTAACCTCTAGTAGGTTGTCATAAAGCTGTGGCGTTGCTTATATAACACAAATACCTGTTGATGCATATTTAACAGACACAAAGGATTTTATTAGAATCACTTTAGTGCCACCTAGGGGTCTAAGTTACACCCAGCTATAGCAAAGTTAGGTAATTTGCATACTAAGCGGCAACATCTACACCTGTTCTTTGTGCTTTAATCAAATTAACAGTCTCTAATTAATGTCCAAACTTAGAAAAGAAAGGCACTAAGAGAACGCACCAGTCAGACTATGTGCCAGTTTTTCACAAATTTGGGGTTGTAGCAAATAAAGAGTAAAAAAGAAGAATACCTATAGCACACCAGAGAACTGTGATCAGTTGCCTTATGTGATGCATGTGCACCAGAAACAGCTTGTTTTGGGAGGGTAGATGTAATCTGGCTTTAGTAATGATTTACAGAAAAATATGAAAACAAAAAGAAAAAACTGGTCTTGGCGTGTCGTTTTGTAGGTGACAAACTGCATGTTTAATTTCCATGAAAATTCTGGCTAACGGCTTTACGAAATGTTCAATTCTTAAAAATTGTAGGTATTAGCCGGACCAAGTTCTACCAACACAGGATTATTGTAAAATGTATTTAGAAATATATATTGTATATTTAAAAATTACATTCATGCATCAAATGTTAATTCCTTGAGTTTTTAAGATATCGTACTGAGGATTAACAGATAGCTGTGCGAGAATTACCTGCAGCAGTCTCATGAAAAAGTTGCATCTAACTCTCGGGGGTGAGTGGAAGAGGGGGAATGGATAAACTTCTGTTTTGATCTTCAACAACATTAATTGGAAACCTCACTTGCCCCTTAAACAACATCCTCTGAAGCTAATAAGACTTAAAAAGTACACGTGGCTGTAAAACGCTTACCATTTTTAACACTAATGAACTGAGGCACGCAGCGAGATGGCCAAACTGTGGGGAGACATACAGTATATTCTGGAGAATTCCCCCGCTGCCCAGGAGCTCATAAAGCATATTCAGAGACAGGAACTTGTATCTGGTTATTCGTGTTTAATTGGAGGCGCTGAGTGATGCAAACTAGGTTTTAATGCCCTCCCCTGCTGCCTGACTACAAGTAGCATCGGTGTTGCAACCCCTCCTTCCCCATTTATCCTGGCAGAAGTGGCCGAGCCGTCCTGGGAATGACGGAAACACACGCGTACAATCTCCCCTACTCTTCATGTGGCAGCACAACAGGAAGATATTAGGTGCTACAGTAAACGTGTCTAAATGCCACAGTTTGGCTTTATTTCTTGGCCTGTCACAAAGTGAAAAATTGCTACATGTAGCACTCAGCCCTATGACTAAAGTGAGAACCTATTAGGTCATGTTGATTTCAGATTGTTTTTGCTTGCCACGTTGATGTGTTAGGGGTTTATAATGTGATACTTGCATCACCGGTTCAAGGAAGTGTAATCCTAACTGCCCTCTGAGGCATGCGGCGGCAGTCAAAGGGAGAACACTGGGTGTCGCCCAAGCATGTGACGTGTCCTGTCCTAATAAAGATGACAATTACATCATTCAAAACGCAATGCACGCAGGGCCCCGCAGTAAACCTCTGCATTCATTTCCCGCCCGCGCTTTTGGGCGAGCCCCATCAGACGTCCACTTTCCTGTTAAGAGGCTGACACGTTTTTTTCGTCTTGCGCCGTTTATGTTCTCCTCGCCGCTTCCATGTTCGGCGTCCGCGATGTAATAGCTCATCCTGTAAACATGAAAACAGATTGAATAAAGAATACTTTTACTTTTACTCCCCTGGCTCTGGAAAACACTTCTGTCATGTGCTGTCCACGCTCATCCCAGCTCCGGGCCGACCGCCGCGCCTTTATTCAATGTGACAGAGGAGAGCTGGGGACTCTTTCTCCTGGCACCCCGGTACGCGCCACACTGACACTCTCCTCTGAAGTGCCACATTAATTCTAATAAAGCGCTGCCTTACCAGGGCCCATGAAGACCACGGCTGCTTGAGGTGGCGGATGGAGGGGTGGGGTGTTGAGGAGGGAGAGGGGGGCAGACGCTAGTGTAAATACCAGGCTTAATGAAGGGAGGCAGTGGTGGCGCAGGTGGCGCGGCAGTGCAGGTGGCACCTCTTGCCCCCAGGCTCCTGGACGAGTCTGCTGCCGCCGCCACTCCAGGGGGCACAGCAGCAAAAATTGCATTTTAATTACCAGGTACACCTAGTCCTCCTGATGGGTCACTGCTTTGGTGGGAGTGCGTGCGCGAAACCTGCCGTCTTTATCTCAGCCTGCTTGTTTAACAATAAGATACTCCCGGAAACATTGCAGTGTGGGGCTTGATCCAGAACAGGAGTCTTATTGTTCATGCTTGGCCTGTTGCCGCTCGGCATACCTAATTCCGTGCATTAGAGGGAGACCAGAATCTTCCCTGAATTATGTTCACTTCTATCCCTGCGGGGGAGCCATCCATCCAGCCCCAGTCATCCCTAACCCTTCCCTCGAGAAGAACTTTCCACAAGGAGGTGGGTAACACAGGGGTAAGTTAAAACTCTTGACATCTCAAATGCTTTTTTAGCATTAGCTTTGGCCTCTGTGCAAGAGGTGTGTCTGGATGAGAAACACATCATAGTTTTACTGCATCCATCCCGTCATTATGTCAAGACCCTGTACAGATGGGTGATGGGGAGAGGACGGGGGATGGGGGCTTGGATGCAGCAGAGTGGGTTGTATGTCCAGAACATGTGAAGACACCACACAGCAATCTACAACCCCCTCTGCCTCCTCTCTGGGGATGCCTCTGTCAGCACACGCCAGCACTCAGCAGCACAGATGTTGTTGCATTGTCTGAAGCACCAAAGCCCCGATCAGCCCAACTGGGAGCTCCCACTCATTAGCTATTGTCTCTGTGTGTCTGACTCGGCCTTTGATGAATGCAGTAGTTAGCCCAAGATCAGACACCAGACAGAGAACAGAAACTAGCCTTCTACACACAAGACTCTCCAGGCAGTACCCTGTAGGTTCAACATGAACGACTCGTACAGCTTTTCATTACCAAAATGCAGCAGAGTACAAACAGAGCTGAGATGTGGCTCGTGTAGATTTATTTTGAAAAAACAAAACAAAAACAACAAAAAATACTATTATTAGGCTTTGCATTAGGCGTATAGTTCAAGATTTTAAAAATGAAGCTATCTCAAAAGGTTATAAGCAGTTAATCTCTGCAGTATGCCGACTTCATTCAGTACAAATTCAGATTAGCCAGTCCCAGAGAGTAAAGCTAATGTCTAGTCTGATGGGAACAAGGCCAAAGGAAGCTTTGAGTGCCTTAAATCAACTCCAGTCTAAAGTTATTGTTAAGAAGACAAAACATGCAGTTTCTCTGACTAAAAAAATGCTAAATGTGATCGTTTTTCTGTACAGATTTAACTCAAAAATATCATTTCTGGTGCTACACCTCCATTTCCATTTTTCTTGGAGGTCTAACCTGCTGTTTCTGATTTTGACCAATTCCACTTTTTATTCTTACGATATAAAAATAAAGTGATTGTCAGGATCTGTGTTTTTCTGTGTTTATTTAGAGTTTTCTGTGTCTTTGAGTCTCCATGTTGTCCTGTCTCCCCCTTGATTGTTCCCAGGTGTGTCTCGTTCTGTGATTACCCTCTGTGTATTTAATGCCACTTGTGTGTCTGCGTCTTTGTCGGGTCCTCGTCTAATGTGCGTTCAGTCCTTCGTCTTGTCCATTCAAATTACCAGTTGCTACCGGCGTTGAGCCCTGGCTTCTTCTCAGTCGTGCTGCCTGGTTGTGTGGACTTTTTTGGGACATTCATTATTAAAATCATTTATTCATCCTACCTGGGTCTGCTGCGTCTGCCTCACCACCACCTCAACACACCGCTTCATGACAGTGATGGCATATTAGAAAGAAAACATTGCATGCATCTAATGATAATAAAATGAAGGACATTTTGGGAAACATCAAGTTGAGTCATTTCTTTGATGCAATGAGTCAATTTTAATGTTCTGTGTACATTTAAGATCACCGTGTCAGTGGCTTTGTTACTTTTACCATGAAGTTATTAACTTTCTTTTCTTATACTCAAGAGTCAACAGATCTTCTAATTCACACTACTATATGTAATACTATACTATATGTTACATAATTAGTGGACGCAATTAAAGTTTAGATCAAGCCAGTTTTGCTTTCAGTTTCAATCATCTCAAATTGAATGAAGCTTCATGGCGCTGTATGAGATTAGGTCATATTATTTTTGCATCGGTCATTGCTGCCATATATGAGCAATAGTCATGTAAAGGTTGTAGCAGCAGAATTTTTATTATGTTTGCCAGTACTTTCCTAGGCAATTGAAATGAAAAGCAGATGCACAGCATGGCATGGGTATTAGTCAGATAATACCCCTTTATAACAGCATGTAACCTTTTAACAGAACCTTACTTCCAACATTCTGAACTATTCCTTTAACAAGAAGGAGCAAGGGCTCAAAGCTACAGAAAATAAAAGGGCACCGTGTCTGCCTCCTCAAAATTCTTCCTCTGTTCTTGCTTACTCACCCAGAGAAAGGCCATACTTTTATTTATTTAATTCCCCCCACCTTCTTTCCATGCGCGCATGTTACCCAGCCAGCCAGCCAGCCAAGCCGGGGCTATGAACACATTGCGGGGCCTGAGGGCAGTACTGTGGACAACCTGCGCTGTGTTCACATGGCTGAGCAGAGAGCGAGCGAGGAAGACTGGCACACTGAAACCAAACAGGTGTATGATTCAGAGGCGTGAGCTGTGAAGGGTGAATTTTTTATACAAGTCATTGTTGCATTTGGAACAAATAGCAGCTTGGAACAGGCCCAGGAAACATTTACACACACACACACTGACTTTTTTTATTTATTTTTTTGTCCCACGTGATCTTTGTTGTTTCATAGCAAGCTCATCAAGGAACACGATGCGCTTTACGTTCTATTTGTCATCGTCACTTTACTAATCATAAATAATAAACTTTAGGTTTTTAGTAAGACAAATACGAACGATTACAATATAATGGAATCATCAGTCTAATTTAATGGAAATGTCAGTTCTCCAAAGTCTTTTTTTAGTTGGTATTCGTGTTCAACTTACATAGTTAATAATTAATTTTAAAGACCTTCTTAATGTTGCCTTGCTGATTGCCTTTATTTTTAATGTGGAAATTATTACTATTTTTTTGATGGAAATAAAAATTGCTACTTCACTTGGGGTTGCGACTCAACAAGTATGTCTTGAGATCCAATTCAGAATTCAAGTAAAGTAAGTAAGTAAAAAAAACATCATATAAATGCTACAGCAAATAAAAACAGTTGGCCTCAATAGGCAAAGATTATTAATTGTTAGATCTGTTTATCTGTCATTATGGTTGAGAGACAGCAAAATCAATATAAATCATTTGTATACATATTATATATGTACTACAATAACATTCCTAGTGGAAAACATACTGTATCGGCTGCTGTGGCACCCTGTCTCTGCCAAGGTGCCCGTTCCTACGTCTAAACTCTGCCTTGCGTAGCTGAAACGCTCACCATTAAATATTATGAACCCTTAAGCTAAACATATGAAGCAGACAACTCCAACCTGTGATGGACTTTACCAACAACAACCTGGCACGATATAAAATAAAAATGTATATTTTTCTTTGTCTCACTTATGCTAATGCTACAGGTTGAAATATCAACAAGTCATATAAAAACAGAAGGGCACACTTGCTTGTGTTTGCCTAACATTCAGCTAACTGATCTACGTGAAAACAAATTGTGTTGACCTTATGTTGTTGCAGCAAATCAGTGCCATCATACAGAAACTCATCAAGGAAAAGAACAATCTCCCTTAAGTGATGCAATATTGATGAAATATGGTTTGTTACTTTGCTGCTATTTAAGGAAAAAGAAGTTTTCAATCATATACATGATACTGATACGTGGCACCGATACTTTAATATGGTGTTTGATTTGAACTCTGAATCAACCACGCAAGAACCTTAATCAGCCTGTGTCTATATAAATACACACGTTTATGAACATATTGCACATTGCTTGGAAAAGCAATAATAGTTGAGAATAATATTACTTTTCTACACAAACAGTGCAGACTAACACTGCTGGCTTTCCTCAACGGCGAGTGCACACACCCATCACCAAAAACACACCCTGCCAAAGGGAGAAGAGGTTGGGTCAATAATCTGTCAAATACATTCATTCAGTCACACATTGTTTTTTTTTTAATGAATAATCAGTGTGCACCAGCTAAGTCACCCTGACAGTTTTTGGTCAGTTAAAAAAAAATGTAATGAATTTCCAAACGATTAATGATTAAGCATGAATTCAATTCTGTTTAGTTTTATTTATTGCCAATTCAAAACAAAAGCCACTAAAAGAAGCAAGGATCCATTGAGGAACAAGAAAACCTCACTGCAATGGGATTTATGTCAATGTTATACAAATGTCATAGAAGATTGTGTGGAGTTGTGTCCTTCATATGCTTAACTTAAAGCATTACCTAATCTTGTGCGATGCCATGCATAGGCTGTCATCAGCGCTGATGAATAAGACTGACTCAGTTCAGCATATGAATTGCTTGAAGCTCTTACTATGGTAGGGGAAGTCAGTGTATTTTTTGGTTCAACCACCTAATAATTATTGGTAGTGAAGATTTTGGGACTGGATATTAAGTGAAAGTTATTAAGTTATTCAGTGAAAGTTTCATAGAATGGATACACTTTCAGCCCAAGATGGTCAGGTGATCATAGGTTCGGAAAATGAAAAATAATGAGATGGTAGCATCACAGGAAAAAGAAATAAAGAAAAATGTCATATTTCTCAAACAGAAAAGCAGTGCTTAATTCAAATGACCATTTTTTAATAACGAAAACTGGTTATGAATAGTTGTGACTGTGTAAAATCATCTACAGACAATGTTTCTCAGACAGAGATCAAAGTAATATCTTGTTTCTTATTATTACTGCAGTTCTATTCCCAAGCCCCACAAAAAAAAAAAAAAAGACAAACAAAATCAAAACATGAGAAAATCCTGTGTTTAATGATGTGGTTATAACTCCACATCTCCCAACTTCTTCTCACTTTGGAATACAGAAATGACACAATGTCCCGGCGGAGTCGCTAAGCGAAGCACACATAAATCTCCGCACAATCAGTCCTCGAAGGCTAGACCCCGGGGTTAAGATAAGAAACCATGTTAGTGGTTATTAAGTGAAAGTTTCCAATCGATAGCCGGGGAGGCGTAATCAGGGAGGGTTTAATTGCAGTGGGGAACACATCTATTCACGTTATTGCGGCAGCTGTCCAAGGAAGTTCAATTTTTTTTGCCCCAGAGTCTTGCTCCCATCACTTGACTCCAAGTGACCTCTGGAAAGGCTGCCGCTAGCATGGTGCAGAGGTGTCAAGGCAGCCAGTGATGTCACTCTGGTGTCTCCGGCGTTGTATGATTCATCTTTCTATAGTGCCACAATAGATTACAGCTGCCAATACAAGTTTGCTTATTTAACCCCTATCTGCAGGTAAAATCTGTTAATTTTTTCTTTCCCGGTGAAAAGCAGTTTTTTCCTGGCATTAAAAGTAAAAAGTTGCTATGGCATGCGGGGAAAGTTTAACTGATTTCTAGATGGAAAAAGAAAACTAAGGAATATTACTCCTTATTTATGATTCAGAATTCTCTAAACCATTAACCTTTAAAAATTTGACTTACGTCTGCATTTGTCAGGCTGCACCCGGTAAATCTGGCGGGAAACACCTCAGAGACTCCAAACATCTCCCAATACTTCAAAAAAAAAAAAAAATCTTTCAACTTCAGCTATAAATCAGCCAACAATTATCACTCATGCGAAATGAGGGCTGGGGAGTATTTCTTGGCTGCATTCTGTCCTGAACAACAATAGAGTAAGAAAGAATTTCTCATTATCATTCTGGCAACAATCTCTTTCAAATCGTTGTTACATTATTTTTTCTTTTTTGTTAAAAACGAATCAATTCAATAAAAGCTGATAAATTAGATTCTTACAGTGGAAACTGGAAGCATATTTCAGAGCAGAGATGATATCTTTACAGTTTTAAAGAGAGCACTATATTACGTTCTATGATCATGATAGGAATAAAAGCCCATTCATTCCGGCGCCGGTCCCTGTTCTGCACCAGTCTCTTCATTTCTGGCTCCATGTGCTGCTTGATCATCAAAAACCAAAAGCATCTCATTGCAGGGGATTTCATGCCATGGGAAAAAAAAAAAAAAGAAAAAAAAGATGATGATGATGATGATTATGTGAATGGATGGCTGATACCTCGTCCAATCCAGTGGATGTCAGTAAATTGGAACATATGTTACTTAAAGCATAACATCATGATAATTCTCCTTCAAGATGGCTCATAAAACTGGAATTTATTAGGCCAAATCTGGGGCGATGATAACACAGATAATTTTAAAGCAAGGTTAATGCAGGAATCAAAAGATAAAAATGGACCCCGTGGCCCGCGTGTCAGCTGGATCTTCCGGCGCCGTGCCGAAAACTGAGCAAATTTTTTTATGCACTGTGGGGTGTTCCCCTTTTCATTACATTTTATAGCTCAAGACATAAAAATTTACGGAACATTTTCATGGCTAATAAAACCCCAGATCTTTACATGATAAGCAGAATGGAGATACAGTGGAAAGGAAAAAATCCAAAGCCTCTGCAGATTACTCCCTCCGCTGTTTGTCCCCCGCAGGATGAGGAGTGTGTTCGGATATGTCTGGAGCCGCACTCCTCCCAGCGGGGACCCGGAAAGCCCTGCACTCCGCACAGGGCTGCACAAACACACACCGCTTCCTGTATTCCCACAGACACACGTTTAAAATAGGCCACATTTGAGAAAACATGACTTTTCACTATTCTAATAAATGGGAGCCTGCCTGTTTATTATTAATGACATCGCAGCACACTTTTCAGATTTGGTTGCTGTTATTCCGTGTGAGTAATTTATATTCATGCCAGTGCGGGAGCCCGCATGCGTACGCTTACTGTCTTTTTACTGTCAGCTTTGTGTAGTGGCTCCATGAAATTTTAATGTTTACCAGGTCAGTCCTGACCTTCTTAATCCTCTTGGTTATTAATACGGTAAAGCCAACACAGAGGGACAATTAATCAAAAACACCTATTTTCTTCCCTTTTCCACCTTTTCATACATATTAATTACACACCACTGCCTTGGGCTGAGGAGTGCATTAACATGTATGTACCAGCGCAGAGGAATGAGTCAAAAAAGCAGAGCGACGTAGTTCCTCCAGATTAGCTTTGCGAGGTTGAATGGCAGGAGCTTGAACATGACAGAGCACTGATACACTTTCTTGTCCAGACAATTATCCGTGGCCTACTTTTAAAGCTAATTCTACACGGGCCCCCCAGGTTGTGTGTGAAGCATCCTGGTGAGGGTGAGGGTGTGTGTGGGGGGGTGTGGGGCAGGGCAGCAGCGGAGGGTGTCAGTCACAAGGCGACCAGACTGCCCCGGAGCAACGCTGCCGGTACCCCTTCTCAGAGGGAGGCAGGGTGGTGGAGCGGGGTGGGGGGATGATTGAAATAGAAGTTGAGATGTAGGACATGTAAATAAAGAGGATTTTTTTTATTTATTTATTCTAGTTTATTATCTTATTTTCCTGGACTGCACATCTCTCTCTCTCCTCACATTTGCACAACTCTCTACCAGGCACACTATTACTTTTATCAGCCCTCAGGTTTATGGAGTTATGCAAGAATGAGTTAAGCGGCTAAAAAACCCATCATGGCTGCTCCTGGTTTTTGACTATTGTAGGTTCATAAAATTGATGTGGTTTTCCGCTACTTGAAAAAGTAAAGAAAAAAAAGGCACCTAAGTAAGTTAATGACATGTAAAAAGAAACTATTTACTTCATCCCTCCATCCATCCATCCATTCATCCAACCCTTCTGTACACCCTTGTCCCTAGTGGGGTTGGGAGGTGCTGGTGTCTATCTCCAGCTAACGTTCCGGTTAGCTGGGTCCAGCTAACAGGTTCACCCTGGACAGGTCGCCAGTCTGTCGCAGGACTATTTACTTAGTCAACAGAATGAAATTTTTATGATTATTTTGCTGAGACTATTTAAATTACCTACGAGTCTATTTTCCTTCATATCAATCTAAACTTTAAATGCAAAAAGCAGTACTTGTTAATCTGTCTTAAACAACAGTTTGAAAAACTTATGACAATAACACGCATTCACACTTTCTCGGTCCAAAAATCATCTTCCCTATTATAGGAGATGTTCACGCGTCATTATGCCAAGTCAGGTCTTACTTCTCTGAGGGGAAAAGTCTGAGTTGGGTTTCATGTGTCTTACTGAAAGAAACTTTTTCTCATGAAATCCATGACATCTAATGCAGCACCAACACTGCAACGGAGTACGTTAAGATTCACAGCCTTTTCCTGTTTGTCCCAAAATATAAGTTACCACATGAACCTTTAAAATGTAGTATTTATATCTGGGTCATAATACATATCAACCCCATTAAAAATATAAATAGGTATGTGTGCTTTGAAATAAAAATAACAAAAAAAAGATTAAAACCTATTAATGTTGGATTTCTGAATGAGTCGAACAAGTTCTACTAAATTATACAAAACAGAGCTATTTAAAAGTGATGTTAATTATTCAATAATTTCTTGCGGTCAGCACTATCAGCTAGCCTAACTATTTCTTTGTTATTAGATGCCATTAACCAATATTGAAAGGCGACAACTCATGGAATATTTGCATTTATGCTTTTAAATAATATTTAAATCTAAGATACAGGGAGTTTGGTTACAATACTCACTTTTACGTCCGAGAATCATAGCTGCAGTGTAAACTTATTTCATCTGACAAAAGTATGTGCTGACAGAGAAACTCGCCTCTCTGACTCCTGACTCATACAGAAATGACAAAAGAAGACACATGCCAGTGTCAACAGCCAAATAATCATTTTCTATTGAATGTATGCAGATTGACCAAAAATATAAGCCAAAACATTGAAGGCATGTCACGTGGACATCAGCAAATCAATGGTGTTCGGTGGGAATGTTTGTGAGAGCACAAATGTGCAAGAGTTGAATGGTGCAAAACAAAATAACCAACCCAGCCATGCCTAACACCTAGAGCAGACCAAAGCCCGGGCCAAAATCCCACGACTGCCTGCTGCCTGGAGACCAGGAGCAGTCGAGGATATCAGAAACAGGCAGGTTTAAGACCAGGAGCAGCGGACCCAGGTGTGCACCCAACTTACTCACCTGAAACACAGCAGGTCAGATGGCTCAGACTGGACTCTACACTTTGCTTTGATGAGAAATGTGTTGCTCTTTTAACATCGCAAGGTCTCGTCACACTGCTCGCAGTGCAGGCACCTGTTAATGTCTCTGTTGGTGACATTAGTGCACTGCAAACAAGTTTTAAAGATGCAGAGGATCCCCACTATCTCAACACCTCGGCTAGGTAACGTCGTCACCAGATTTGTCTTCCGGGTTAAAAAGAAACATACAGACATGGTGATAAAACACAGAAAAATTACTTGTAAAGAAACAAAGTGGAGAAAAAAACAGAGCAAAAGAAGCACTAGAGTCATGCGGAGAAAACGAGAAGACATACCTCGACACCGACATGAAACATGACCAAATTCATCTTCCAAAGACTGTAAGAAGCTCCCACACAAGAACACCAGCACATCATAGATATCAGTGATAACCACCATATTTACAGCTTAAAGTAATCGAGTATAACTTCCAAATGACCAAGTGAGTTGCTTTAATTTTATATTTTTTTGTCAACTATTGCTTGACCAATGCTTTTCAGAAAATATCACACACTTTATTTTATTCACACAAACTGAGTTGACAACTAAAAAATGCATGATTCATTGGGTTCATCTTTTTAAACTTGATAACCAAAAACGTATCCAAGTGTAATTACCTGAGCTCACCCCATTCATTCATGATTGAATCAACATAAACACGTCGGCCTTCCTGTTATCTGCCGGGCAACAGACATGACAACATCTCTACCACGAAACACGACCTCGATTAAACTAAATCATTTTTGCCGGCTATCAACTGACAGCCTCCAACATTTCCCTTTTTTATTCTGGGCGCTTACTGTTTGCGCTTTGCCTATTGTACTTGTTCACCGCATGACCTCCGGGAGGAGAGGTGGAAGACAATGTAAGCAAGCTGGATGAAAGGGCATCGGAGAGCGGCTGCATCCATGGGTGGGAGAACGGGGAGGATGGGAAGCAGATGGCGGTGGCTCTGTCCCATCAGCACAACAGAAGGGGGACTCAAGATGGCCACAGGCCCCTGCTCACATTAACGGCATTCATGGAGACACCTTATCATCCCGCCGGCATGATACGTTTTTAACAATAACACCCCCCCCCCTTCACCCTGTCTTTCCAGAACACC
Organism: Xiphophorus couchianus; assembly: GCF_001444195.1. Taxonomy (NCBI): domain Eukaryota; kingdom Metazoa; phylum Chordata; class Actinopteri; order Cyprinodontiformes; family Poeciliidae; genus Xiphophorus; species Xiphophorus couchianus. The sequence goes on from NC_040239.1 coordinate 23,981,385, forward strand.
TCACCGCACTATAAGAGATGCTGAATCAATCATCGGGGTACTTATACCGTTACGTTAAAGTGGAAGGTAGGGCCTTTCGTATGTGGCCTAAAAATGGGATCTAGATAAGGGAATGTATTCTCCAAAATGAGCAAAACAGAAAAAATTAAAAAAAATCTGGTTTTAAGGCAGCAGGTCACGACCCGCGCGATGCGGCTCATGGTCGACCATGAATGAGGTGGCGGCGTCTCCGAGCAGCTTGTCTGGGAGATAACCTTCAGGATGCCTCCCAGCATTCACCTCGGTTTGCTCTGTGAATAGCATCTACTGAATAGCTGCTAATTAAGCTTTGTGAATGTAAAGAAGATGCAATACATGCAGGCCAAAAAAGCAAGAATCCAAGCGTGCGAAACCTCCGTTTCCTCTGGCATCTCGACTTTACGGTTCACTCGGATCTTCCAGCCACACCAAAGCTTCTCCACAATGGAAGGGGGCGGAAAAAAAAGAAAAAAAAAAAAGTCCAGGGCAATTTATAGATGTTAGCAGCTAAAGAAATTCAGAGCTGGAATCCAAATTGTTCATCTGATGGCTTCTTCTCCTTCAGTGTCGTTCATCATAGACACTACGGACAGAGCTGCAAAAAAAAAAGATAAATAAAACGATACGACAAAGAATCATGCATCTTTTGTGAGCAAAAATTAATAAAAAAACACTACGTCAGGGAGCCGGAAAAAATGGTTTCCCCTAATGGATTTGCCACAGAACACAGCTTTTAGACAATCAATCTTTTCTTTGAAAGCCCAATTATTTAAGTAATTGTTCCTTACAACTGCCACAGGAATTTGTCCTCTGGACGTTGTAAAAGTGAGCATCTTTGTCACTCGTAAAGCGTTTTATACCATTTTTATTGTACTCATTTAATTTCTCTACCACACCTCTACTTAACACGCTTTTGTCTACATTTATAACGCCGTTCATTCTTTATTTGTCACACACACGCACATGCACACACATAAACCATCACGTGCAGTGCTGGCTAATCAAAAAAAAAGCGGCGAATCTTAGTTGGAAGCGAAGCTGCTTTGTTCACAGAATCCTAAAGGTGTGGAGCTACTGTAAATAAATCAGGTTCAACCGAAGACCATAATTTGCCTTCGGACAACAGCAATAAATAGTGTGCATTCCCAGATTAAATTTAATTTAAGATATCGGTAAATCAACGGAAACATGTATGAAGATTAAATAAGAGTGTCAGATGTGGACTTTTCTTTCATCCCCTTAGTGCTCCTAAAATACATAAACTTATATTTTTTGACACATTATTTCAGCATTAATACATATGTTATATAGTAAATCTTAACACCCCACCTGATATTTTCATGATGTGTAATCAGCTGCTTCAGTATTCACCTGATTAGTATAAAATGGCCCACAGTTGTGGAAATCAAACCTAGCATAAGTTCGGCTGTTCTCAGATTTTTCAGAGAACATTAGTGAACAAACGGCATCATGAAGACCCCGGACCTTCACCTCCCACCGCAACAACAACCCCAAATGTGCCTCCATCAAAACATCATTTATCATTTAGAATGGCCCAGTCAAAGTCCCGATCTAAATTAAGTTGTGGCAATACTTTTAAGACCAATTCTCTAATAGTCCATCCAATCTGTCTGAATATAATTGCATGGCACAATTTTCAAATGTTTGTCAGAAAAAAAGTTTGAAAACTTCTACATGCCTCACAATTATGCACAAGACAAACTGTAAAAGTAAAATCTGGTGTTGCAGTAGACAAAATGCCTCGATAAATTCAAGAAAGTTAATCTCAAAACAGAAACAAGACACCGATGAGCCTGCAGTGGTAATGTCTGTCCACTCTTGATCAGAAACTAATTTACACATGGATTACTTAAGAGGAACGTAACGGGGTTCCTACCACTTTAAATCGGACAATGATTGACTCCGGTGCGGCAGAGCTAGAGTTGCATAATGGATGTAATAAGTAACTTCTCTCACAGTATCTCTGTAGGAACTGATCATGTTAATTGTTATCACAGAATAACCAGAGATGTTTGTGTTTTCCTGAAGCGCAGCGTGAAAGAAAAACAAACCTCAGGACGCCGTCTCCTCCGAAGTACCTGCGATAATCACCTTTTATGTAGATAATTCGAGGCGCTTTGAGAAGTCCAAACAAGCAATAAATAATTACAAGTGAAGTACATTTTTATAGCTTCCAGAAACAGTCGGTGCGGGCCAACAGTAAAAGGCTTTACTCGCATCATTATTCTAATTTTGTTTTGCTTGTTAGTGTCCAGGTTACTGACAGCCTGCAAAATATTGTTACAATTAAGCCTGGCAGCCATGCCAGATGTTTCTGTGAGAGGAGAGAGGGAGATGTCAAAACACCTGTCTGATCACCATGGTGCACATGCTGGTGCAACTAGTACCTGTGCAAACAGTCCTTGTTAGTTTAGCTTGCTTTTTCAAGGATCAGTGTGTGACTACAGTACACAATGGACACCTCGACTGACAAAGACCCTGCAAAGAATTTTTCCAACCTTGCTGTTCACGAATAAAAAACCCCCAAAAAACAAAGAAAAACAGCCCATTTCTCATCCAGTGCTGAAGTGTTTTTGTTTCCAGTATGAACTGTTATGTTGTTTTTCTATGAGCATAAAGGTAATTCTTAAAATAAAACAGGAAAAAACATACAGCTGAAAAAGCTTGTTTTCAGTATTAAACTTTGCAGTTTGTTTTTTTTTAAATTTGACAGGCACTGTACATTTCAAACTTAGACACTACAAGTGGAGTTTCACTTTCACACTACTTTATTGGCTGATTCTAAACATGAGTAAATTAAGCGTATTTTACAGAAATCAAGTCTTGCCTTGTCTTTGAAGTTTGTGTTTCTTTTGATTGGCTCCTTCTTTGAATAGTGCTTGTATATTGGGATCAAGGCTGTGAAATTCACAGTTTTCTGCCATTTTCACAACATTACTCATGTTGTGAAAATGGAATTTCATTATTTTATGAGTTCCCCCTAGTGGCCATATAATGATTAGTCGGATGAATGAGAAAGTAGGTAATGAAATCAGTTTCATTTCAGTTTACGTTTTTGATGAGACATTCAAGAAAAGATGAGAGAAAATTCATTTACCTTTAGAGCTAGTCTAGAAAAGCCATTATAATGTTGAAGGAGATAACATAATGTTAGTATTTGGGTTGGTGCTGGTATATCTTGTGGTGCATGTGGGACATAAAGGTCATGTGAGAGTTGCAGGTGATACAACTACAGTTCTGTAAGATACAAAAAACTTTATGGCAGCCTTTCTTAGCTGGTAGTCAAATTGTGCGCCCCACAGTGTCAAATGCACAGTAAGACAATTTCTTTATTAAGGAGATAAAGCTGTTCAAACTCACCACATTTTAGGCAGCTGAATCATTTCACTAGCTGCACCATTGCCATTTAAGAATCTGAGAGCATAAAGTAGGCTGAAAGACCTCAAAATGCAACAAGTTATTTACCAAATGAAAGACATTCAAGAAAAGATGAGAAAGAAAATTGATTTACATTTAGAGGTAGTTTAGAAAAGGGTAACAAAGCCATAACAGGCATTGGGGCTTCAACAAGCCAAAGTGAAAGCTAGAAAGGATTGAAGGTGGTGAATATTACCAGAATTATTCCAAGAGGACACAAATGAATCAAGAATGGCATATAACCGGCCTCAGTTAAGGTCAGTGTAAATGTGTTGAAAATGGCAGACAGGGGAGAGAGTGAAATCCTTTTCTCACTGTAAAAAAGTACAAAGACCCGTCGCAGATTCTCCAGAAAACATCCAAACGATCGACAAGATTTCCGTAAAAGATTTTATGCACTCATGCAAAACCTTTTGGAAGATATGTGTCGTGTTACATATGGACCCACAAAAAAGAAGAAAGATTTTTGAGAAAATGAACATACAGTCAAACACAGTGGTGGTATTGTGATGGTGTGGGCTGCCCTGTACAACTTACCTAAATTAATCAAAGCCTAAATGCTGTTCTCTATAAGAACATGCAAAAGAAGAATTAAACTCAAGCACATCTGGGTTTATCTTGCAAGACCATCATCCAAAGTTCAACCAAAGTGGCCTAGTCAAAGGCAGAAATAATTAAATCTGACTGAAAAATGGTGGCATATAGCCTTAAACAGGATGTCATTGCCCAGACATGGTCCAAGGTGCCTGAATTAAACAATTCTCCTAGGAACAATGAGCCATAATTCCTTGACAGCAGTGTCAAGCTTTGTCTGATATAAAAATTTGCTTGATAATCTGAAACATTTAAGTGTGACAAAAAAAAACAACAAAAAAAGGGCTGCAAAGTCGTTAACAATTTGGTCAATAAAACTATACACCTAATGTGGGGATTAGGGGGAAGGAACGTCCATCCAACAGGTCCAGTTTACTAGTGGCATGCAGAACTTACATACATGGTGATTGCAATACTGCAATATTCACAAAAAAACAAAAACAGGAAAAAATTGTAAGTGGTAAATATGTATTCACAAATATGTTTCAGGAAAAAAAAAAAGTTAACTTATAGTTATTTCTAACTCCATTCCAGCACAGCGAACACAACAAACACATTAACCCAACATTACGTCAGGCTTTTATTGGCAATGCATACCCCGTTCAATAAATTTTTCCGCTGGCTTGTGGGCAAACATACACCATAATGTTACTCATCCTTTCAAGCGTTCAGGTCAGTTACTATGGCAACCTGCACAAACTGGGGATGAGATAAGGGCCAGAGCCTTGGCCTTGAGGGAGTCGTTAAGCATCTGTCTCTTGACTCCCCTCCTTTCAGTCTCTGCATTGTGAGGTTGGTGGGGGTCTGGGGGTGGGGGGACGGGAGGGACAGGCAGAGGATAAACAACAAAGGTGGCTCAACCTCGCTGCCTCCCAAAGGACTGACCATCATCATGCTGAGTTAACAGTGTCACCCGTTTCCACTTGGTCAGACTAAGATTGAGAAGGTGGGCTGAGGTTATAGGCGGTTTCTGTCTTCGCTCCTTTCGGCCAGTGCTCTCATACAGCCTCGTAGAATTTTCCTAAAAGCTTGGGATTACAAACAAAACACATTTTCCGGGTCACCAACAACAGCACAGTTCTACAAGGAGTAATTACTTTTCAAACAGAGAGCCATCACTATGGCCAAGATCAGTGGTTTGAGCGTTCGTTAACGTGCGGTGTACGTGCGCAACATGCAATACCGCTTTTGAATTATTCTGACTCCCATCGCTGTACAAGTGAGGAGACAAGAGAGATGTCAGAGGCTAAGTTCATCAGTGGATTCTGATGAGGTTGGTGCTCGCCGTCGCAGAAAGCGAGCACGCCTCACTGAGTTTCAATGCAGCTACGCCTTTTCGAGACGCTCCAATCAAGACGTTTCCGTCTCCTATAGAAAAGTGAGTTTTGAGACTTGATAAAGTACCCTGACTTTGTGCTAAAAGAAAAAAAAAAAGAAGACGTGATTATGAGGTTTGGGACAAAAGCTTTCAGAATGATTTGGTTCCATAAAAATTCCTTTCAACTTAATGAGATCTGTTTTTTATAGTCTCGCTGTCCTCCTGGGTGTAATTATAAAATTCCAAAGCAATCCATTCACAACAAACATAGAGCAGGATTCCTTTTTCTGCCTTACATCAAAGGCTTTTGACACGAAGGGCTATGTAAACACTCGCGCCCTGAGCCTATATTTCTTACCCGTCAGCATCCGTCTGTGGACTTATCCCAGCGATTCCTCAACTGAATGAATTAATCATTATCTAAACACACAAAACAGCAAGAGTCAGCTAACAAGAGGCCCCTGCTGGCTGACCGCAGCGTGTCAGTGTCAATAGCAGCAATGTTTAGTGGACTCAACACCAACAAAACAACGAAGGAAAAGAATTCGTGGGGTCGGGCGGTTTTTAAGATACTGCGACTCGGGGTCTAACAGGATTGCTTCTGGTGTTAAATTGCACTCAGAGCGCAGATTATAGCTGGAGTCCACCTATAGGCTCACCTAGCAGTTTTCCTGCAGCCCCGGCTTTAGAAACAGATGATAAATAAATCAAAGCGCGCTAAGCACTGCTTCCACATGGCGATCGCCTCCTTCATAGCGTCTGCACCTCATCAATCACGCCATTGTCTGCTTGAAAGGCGAGCCTTGTAAATGTCATATCCACTCAAACCCAAGGAGAGGCGGATCAGAATGCGGCTCAGTGTTTTTTTTTTTCCCCTTTTTAATTGGATAGTGTAATTAAACTAAAAAACCTTGCTAGACTGCCTTTTGACAGGACAGATGAAGACCCCTTTTAATAGGGCTGTGAAACATATTTGTTAAAAGGATGAGGCAAGTCGCGCTATATGATTGGGTGCCCTTTTGTGTCGTACTTTTCATTTATGATTAAAACAGCAAAAGAAGAAAAAAAAGGTGTCTACGTGGGGGGAAAATAGTGAATTTCCTAAAAGCTGGCTGCAGATAGAAATAATTAATGAAATTCTCCATCCAGGTTCTACAATTTCTTGGAACCAATTGGGGTAAAGAAAAAAACGAAGGTTCACATATATTACACACACCAATCAGGTGCATATATATCAAAGCATATGTTGTGCAGCATTTGTGAAACATTCATCTTGGGACCGAGCGATTAGGAGAGGTAGAGCTTGTTCTTGATTAAAGTAACAACTGAGAGAGGCCAAGCTATAATATTGATTACATGCACAAACGGGACACGGGTCACTTTGCTACCCACACATGCTTTCTATTTAATTTCATTAGCAGCGTTCCTTCCCGATGTTCTAACGTTACACAAGCAACCAGTGGAACACGGGCATGCAAACAGAACTGAACAACTCGCCTTTAGGCGCTGGGGGTCATGAAAGTAGCAGCCCACGCTCAATATCCTGGTGCTTTGGAGTTCATTTCGATGGTTCCTGGTGAGAACCTGAGAGGCAGAGTTAGGCATCGGTACGAGAGATCGATAGGACAGGACCGCGCAAATAAATCTAGTGATGTCTGTCATAAAGCTCCAGTCGCAGCTCTCAGCTTTATGGCGGCGCTGAGTGTTATTGCAATCTTTTGATAGCCTTGGTTAATTTATCTGATTACAAGAGCATCCAAAGAGCAAACCAGACTCACTGTTCCACGTGTCGCATTGACGCAGTGCTAAGACTTCAGCAGGTGTCTAAAAAATAAAAAAATAAGAATGACATACAGTAGTTTACTTCTTCCAAATATATTGAAAAGTGAATTTAAATCTTTATACACTAGTATGGCCACCCAATCTGGTGGTGTGTCAAAAAATGTAAGTATCTCCCGCTTCACACGTCAGGTCCAAAAATCAGACAGAAAATCTCCAACAACGTTTTGGGTTTTACAGCCAGTTGTTGCTACAGGAGACGGAAGTCCTACAGTTCTGTTGTGAAGTTTGCATATGATCATCTTGAGCGTGGATGTCACGCAACAGCTGTATGTTTTTTTTTGGTTCTTTTTTTGCCAGAGACCACAGTTTGTAAAGAAAGGCAATGTGCAAAATAAAAGAATAAAGAAGAATCTTAAAGGCTGAATTATACTATCAACGCATTAGGAATCATCAACAACTTGACAGTTTTGCAGAAGATGGTGTTTTCTTGGGAATGGGACACTGACCTCAAACACACATGAAAACTGGTCTTACAATGTACTAAAATAAAAATGATCAAGATCTCAACCTGGTTGGACGTTTGTGGACCATTCTTAAAAAAGCTGTGTGAGTTTGAAAAAATAAATACAAATATCTAAATGAACTTTACCAGTTCTGACAAAAACAATGATCAAGTACTCATCAAGGATCATGTTAGACGTTTATAGCTACAAAACATTTGTGGGAATGTATCTATATGTTTGTATATTTCGTTTGATCATGTGTGGATAAGAGGAAATCCACAGCATCTAGTTTTCTTTTTAAAAAGAAACTGAATTAAAAAAAAAGACCAGTCAGAATTTCAGGCAAATTGGCAAAAAAAACACATCAAAAATCAGTAAAAGCAATCTGTTGGTTATCATTGTGTGTTTTTTTGTTTTTTTTACGCAATCAAACATTTCAGGCTTATGCCCTAACATTTTGTTAACAATATCATAATAAACCTTCTTAACACATTATGAGGCTGAACTCTAGAGACCTTATCCAAAGGAACCATTTGTGAATGGTCAGCTACCTTTTGGTTTTAAATGAAACTGCATAAGTGGCAGCAGCCCTGCTAGTCTATCTGCTGGTAGCCAGTGTGGATTTTGCTGGAAAATCTATTTCAGAGAGCTGTGTCTTTCAATTCAAAGGGAAAAAAGTGACTGCTGTAGCAACATCAATCACACCGGGACACAGCCGTGGATTTGCTTTACAAGCGGAAGGTCCAGGGATCACAAGCTAAATAAGGCAGTATAAAAAGAAAAAAAAAAAAAGGTGCAGTGAAATGGCTGAGCTGAGGGCAGGCTGTTGTTGGTCTCTGCTATCTCCTCAGTGGAAACGTTGGAGAGGAGCCCCCTCCTCACCCCCTTTCTGTATTAGCTGGACTTCATTAATCTTCATGCCATCTTCTTTAACTAGTCATGTAGAACGGCTCAATAGAAAGCCGTATAATGGGGAAGGCCCAGTGCCAATTACTAGGTTAACATAGTGTTCAGCCCCAGTGCAACAAAGGAATGAGATGGAGAAAGAGAGCTGGCTCACAGGGAGAGATGCACAGCATTTGAACTGACAAGGGATGCAGAATGGAAGTTCTTGCAGTGCCATTTGAGCCGGGAGGAAAACTCAGAGGTGCCAATAAAAATATCTCGCAAGTGTATATTTATGTCAATCCCTTTCGGGAAATCATAAAGCTATCAGGGTGGTTTGATGTTCGAATTTCACATCAGAGTGGGAGAAATTAGAAAAAGTGTCTGGAGCAACACACCACACCAGAAAAAAAAAAAAAAAAGAAAATTCATGTCCTTCTTATTTTAACAAATCATACTCTTTACCACTGGGAGTTGTCAAGTGAACTGCCCATTACTGGGGATTAGACGATTAGTAGTTACCATGGTAAGATTCCAGAAAGTTATTAGTTTTGAAAAACTATATATATATAAAACTATATATATATATACCACATGTCACTGATATATATATATATAAATATATGAGGTTCATAGCTGGTGAGGCACTGACTTAACCATAATCAGATTTATAAATATAGACCCCCTGCATGTTATTGTTTACGTAAGGAAATTTCACGCATGCGGACAACGCTGGAGGGCAAAAAGACTATTCTTCTACATGTGATGCATAGCCGCGCTGCCGCCGTAGAATAATTCCGTTAACCCAATCAAACTTGGACATCTAGATATTATTAATGTCGTGCTGTGCGCCACAACAAAGGGAAAAAACGTTAAAGTACAACTCGAAACCACGTCTTTCTCGTTCTCTGTATCGGCGCAGCTACTGTATGGCTAGGTCGCTGGTACTGTCTCTTACTCTGCAGTTGTGGAGTCACAATGTCTGGGATCATGAGCGCCCCCTGCCATGAGGCAAGAGAACTGCCTGCCTCACCTCGAATCTGTTCTCTGCCTTTTCTGATCGCTCCTCAGCACAGGAAACTCGTTACACACACAGTTGGTGACAAAAAAAACCCCACTGTACATTATATACATACGCTAAATTATGGAAAATCAGTTCATACATTAAATCTTTTTTAGCCATTTTATTGGCGACGTTCAGACAGGAGGAGCATGCTCTCTTCGAGTGGCAGCCAGTGTAGTTAGCGAGAGGTTGCGCAATCATCGGCTTCGCTTCTGAGCATTTGAATGGGAAAATGCAAAAATTCAGCGATTTTGAAGAAAAAATAATCAGAATTGGTTAAGCTAAATAAAAAAATAGGTATTTTATAGTACAAACCACTGTGAAAATACCAATATAAATGATCTTATTATATATTATTTATATATATATATGTGTGTGTGTGTGTGTGTGTACTTCATTTAGCTTTTCCTTCATTGAGCTTTTCCTTGAGCTTTAGTATCATAGGTACTACAATGTAGGCACCAATTGTTCACCCAATAATGGGCAAACATGGAATAGAAAAGCAGATTTGGAATGCAAGGCATCTGAAATGTTTCATGTGGTCTTTTCTGACTGGCATACTGCAAATGTTGAAACTGTAATGTTGATTGCAGTTTCTCTAATTTTATGTGCCGGGCCAATTTTGTGTGACCCAATGCAAGTTAATGAAATATTTATAAATTCTACCATCATTAATGATGGTAATTATTACTAATAGAAGGTGCTAGTCATGTTGTCCCATCATAATTTCACACATATTGTATTTTTGTATTTTACGTAGTTGTTGGGTACGAAGGAAACAATGTGTTGCAGGATATTTGGTACTGACCCTGGATCAGTTTGTGCTTGTTAATGGGATGTTTTGTACTATGCAACCAACGGTTTGAAGTAATTGTCTTCATTTTACTCATAGTCCAACATAAGAAAATGTTATATAACTCTGATAGTAGTATTATCAGATAAAGTAATATTCATCAGCAGGCATTCACTTAAAATGCATTCCAAGAGTCAACCTGTTCTGAGGTCAGAATCAAAATCATAAGTATTAAAATGTAATACAAACTTTTCAAATAAATTAAAACATTTAGTTAAATTGTGCCGGAGATTGATGCATTTTTAAGTTTATCTCCATAAAAAATGCTTAATGCTTAAAGAATGTGGAATGACTTAAGGATACGTGTACGAGATGCGAATCAGAATGAATGAATGGCAATGTGTGTGTGTGTGTGTGAAATGAGGGTACAAACTGGTGAAGAGTCAATGTCAACAGTAACATATGTGCTGCAGGAAAACCGGTTAATGGGACTGGTTCAATATTTGCAAGAACTTCAGCATGTGATAATACTTTTATTGAGACTTTGATGGCTTTGCACACAAAAAGTCATGATATAAAATATTAATTCTGCGACATTTCTAGCTGTAAAGGAGGCAGAGAAGACACTTGGTAGTGTAAAGTGCGCTGCAAAATCTCACTTGAAAGTTTATTTGACGAAAGTCTTTGACATTGACACATTCAACTACTATATGAATGAAGCTTAGCTTGTATCATGGGGCTAAATGCATGATTTGCAGAAATAAGCGATACTTTAAAGAGCATATTTGTTAAAAACAAAACAAAAAAAAAACCCACTAATGAAATCTCGCAAATGATTAACAAACAGTTTCTTTCCACCATAGTTCCCAGAAGTATCACTCTTGTCATTCTAGGCCCTCATTTAGTTTGTTTTTATTCTGTATTTGACCAGAGGGGAGGCTCGCCGCGCAAACCACTTGTCATGACTGCTGTCAGAACAAGTGCAGTGTTAAGCTGCAGTTATTTAATTCCATGTGATTAAAATAGGACTGGGTCAGTTTGGGAAGAGCCTGTAGGCTATGGTTTTATTTAGAGGACCAAGATTAAACTCAAGTAAAATGGAAATGTCACACCGTCATGGAAGATGCTGCGGGAGTTGTGAGAAGGATAATATTATTGTGATGTGAAGTGATAATTCCGCCCTGTCCACCCTCATTATCTTGCAGCCAAGTGTATTTCTGGCTCGCAGCTCTGCGCATGCCTCTCTCTGTGTGTGTGTGCGTGTGGGGGTGTGTGTGTCTTCATTCTCTCTGCATGCTTACTGCAGATTTTCAAAACAGTAAACATAGGGAAAAACAGTTGGCATCTTTGCCTTTTGTTATTGTCAAGGTCCTTATATGAGGGCAGGGGAGGACACGGCATGCATGTGTACACAGGGATCGGTGCGGTAGTGACGGTGGTGTGATGTTTGTATCGGTGATCATGTTCCTCCTGTCTAAACTCAAGTACATTCAGTATCAAAAGCATTCCCCCCACTCCCTGCTTCCCTCACTGACCCGCACTGAGACACAAAGTGAATCTGCAGATTCCTTGGCGAGGAGAGAAGCGACGACAACAGCAAAGTAAAATAACAAGAGCCCCAACAAACACAACATCCCATCTGGATGCAACACAAAGAGACCTGAACAGAACGACGATCTGGAGAGGCTCCACATTCACGCAAGACCCCGGGCAGGCTGAGATAAGGTATGTTTTTGTCTGGCAAGATAAGCAAAAGAAAGCAAACATATTACAGGGCTCAAAATTCTATATCTATAGCTCCTTTTCACGAGTTCAATAATTCATTCATTCATGGCCTCTGTTTCCTCTGCCTCCTCGAACATCTGCCTCATACATACATCACTGCGCTGATAAGGATCGCAGACGGAATTGGTAATACGCCGCGAATGGGACACGCTGCGGCACTGATTAAATAACTTCGGGGCCTTGCTAAAATCGAGGCGGCCGCATGATGAAAGGGCCCTTATCCATTTGGCGGGGGGTGGGTGCGTTTATTAAAGGCAGCAGAGAATGATTTTTAGGTTTAGGGTGATGTACCCAGCTTAATAAGACACAATACCCTGCAACTCTGCCAAGACAGAAAACAGACAGGGCTTTTCTGACACCTGTCACTACTAAGAACAAAAGGAAGACCAAAGTATTACCAGCTAACAGAAACAAATGTTTGAACAAGCACTAAAAAAAAAAGAAATTAAATGTTTCTGCTAAGTACTCCATGACATCAAACGGTCTTGAGGCGCAGTCTTCAGAATCTCACTCGTTGATTTTCATTTCTCTTGAAGTCCTTTCACACAAATCTTTATTTACATATATGTTACTTTAATGAGTACAATATCTAGAAATCCAAAAATGAAGGCCTTTTTATTCTCATATCATAAAAGTCTGTGATAATTTATAGCTACTGTGGCAAATGGAGGAGACAGCTGAGCTGCAAGACTATTTTCCAGGAACCAGGGTAGTTTTTCCGTGATTCAGAGTGCTCCATGTTGACTCCGCTTTCCAGGGTAAAAACAAATCACAAGCAGGGTGGTCAGCATTTCTCATCCACTGATTACAGCTGTAGATCTTCGGGTTGTAATTGCGACTATAACCCCTTATTAACAAAAAAACAAGGAGTTGCTGTCTAAATTTCCCGAAACGACAAGAGGTTTACAATTACCCCCTACAACTAGACATTTAAAACTTAGACTAAAAGACCAGACTGATGTGTTTTCTCTTGGTGAGAAAACACTTGGCATCTGTAACCTTTGTGCCTCTGTTGGGTTATGGCTGTCTGTTTTTCATGATTGCACCTGAAAAGACTGAAAGGTTGTGGTTTTGCTTTGTGTGATTACTGGCTGTACATCAACGTTCTCTGTTTGCTGTTGCTAAATGGCCGTCCTTGTACGCAAATACAAGGCATTGTCGTTGGATGGATTTTACATATAAATATCTGCGTGGTATGTTGCGCTTAAATGGGTAAATATCACACCCAGAATGATCTGGCTTCTGCAAAACTAAATTAACCAAATCAGTAGAACACATACAACTTTGTTTAGATATATTCTAACAGATAATATACACTTACATTAGTTGAACTCCAGTTTAAAATGTTGTAGGTTCTGATTCACTCTCTCATGTTTATCATATTTTCTCTTAATCACAAACCAGTTGCTACGATTGTTTCTTTTGAGCATGGGAGAGTGAACCAGGGAAACTACAACGTTAAAACCTCGATTTAAACTCATTTCAGTGTGTTTTAGCTGTTAAAATATATTCATATTTTTTCACCCATTTCACTGGTTGAATTCAATCTGCTCGCTTTACCAGCGTGCTTCCTGACTGCACCTGTTTTTGATGAGCTGATAAAACGTCACATTTCTCAAAAAAAAAATATCTAGAAATAAAATTTGCAGAAAGAGGGGAAAAAATAATTACTTGACAACTCATAAAAGTTTTTAGTTGGAGTTTCTTTTTTTCTTTTTTTTTACAGCCGAAGATTTCATCTAGATTCCATTTGGGTGCGGCTGCGAGACGGCCTGAGTGGAATTTATCAGTGCAGTTAATCCACTCCGATGGTCTAACAGGGATTGTCTGCACAGGATCTCTGCAGCCAAATCATACAGTATGAAACTGCATCAAATGAACAGATGGCAGTGACACGAATTAAAAGCACAGAACAATAGTAGAATATAAACCAGAAATGACATCCAAAGTGGCTGTTGATTTATAGCTGTGGCGAATTTGGTACTGGGCTTCCATGTATATTAGTGCTACAAATCTGGGTCCATTTAGCAGGGAGATGCTCATACATACATCACCGACTCCTGCTCCAAGCCAAGGTCAGTCCTTATTGCATCAATCTTTTCAACAGAGGCTACTCTACACAGCAGCAGTTTTGTAACTGTCGCAGCTGTAATGGAATCTTTTTTCTCTCGCTTCATCTTTCTCTTATCACTTAAAATATATATTCAACTTCTCCTCTTTCTCCTCATTCTCCTCCTGATTCTTTTTATTTTATCTGTAAAACATTCCCGGGGACCTCATCCCTTTTCTTTGAGGTGGTGGAGGTGGTGGTGGGGGGAACACTCCGAGTAGCACAGGTTTTAACCCTTGCCAGGTTTTAGGTCTCACCTTTCTATGTGGAGCCAAACCAGAACCCAAGTTTTGAAATCTGTTCCATGAAAATGAATCCCTCTCAATTATAGGATGACTGGAGATGGCGACAAGACATTTGTTAAAAGTCTTTCCGCTTCCCTCGGCTGTATATATTATTCACAAAGTCATTTCCCACGGGCCTATAACACACGCTGCAAAGCACTTAACATCTGTGCTTTGCTTAAAAGGTTCCTTTAAATAAAGCACTTTCGAACACAATCTTCGGCTTCCTTGTGAATTTTATCGGGAAACCTCCGTTTGTTGACTCACTCGGGATCTAATCACAACACAGGAGACGCTGAAATGGGAATTTAAGACATTCGTGCTGAGTCGGTTTCTGTTGTCCTGATTGCTCATGCCACAGCTTCCACGTAGTACTTTAATAAATGAAGAAATAATAAAATCAATCATCTTAAATAGCTCTGGACCATTTACAGCAAAGGAAGGGAGGGAAGAGAGATGGGGAGAGAGAGAGAGAGAGGAAAAAAAGCAGACTTTTTTAATTGATGAACTTGACCTGCTTTTCCCTGATAACAAATTTCATTTGTTCTATAAAAATTATGCTCAAGTGACATTATTTGACGGGATCTTTATCACCTGCAGAGTAAATAAGAGTAATTTATGCTGTTTAATTTTGAGCGCGGATTATAAATCACGGCTTGTATCATACATTACAACGCCCGCATTGATGAGGGGAGTGAGAGCGAGGCCAGCTGATTGGGTTGTTAAGGCGGCGGTTACAAAGCAACAGTTTACAGCAGAGACTCATTCGCTCAGCGTGGTTCTTTATAGCCGAGAGCAGATTGATGCCGATGATAAATGATGATAAACACCCAACGCACCCGAGCGGTGAACGATAGACTTTTAAATAAATTATAAAGTATGCAACGATGAAAATCCGACAGCAGCTTGACGCGAGAACAGATTGCAGGTATGTATATTGTCTTCCCTGTGAATAATAAAGTTGAAGTTAATAATCATTACTGTAAATCCAGGTGTCTTCACGCTGCACCGCCTTTGCTGTAATAAAACTCTCTGAAATGATATAATAAAGAGCAATACTCAGTAATAATAACAATAAACCCAAGGTGTATTGCTCTTCGTTATGACTTAACACAATATAAATTAACACAGACATAATTTCGCCTGTGCAGGCTGATTACAGGCGGCTCTCTGATGCAGGCGCAGCCTTGCAGGGCGCTGAAGCAGAGAGCCGTCTCTGGGCTGAGGAGACCCTCACATCCTCTGTCAGAGGGATGGCTTCTGACAAATATCACTCTGCACTGAGGAAGACATGACAGCTGTCAATCATCTGTTGATAACAGAGGAGGAAAAGCAGCTCTCCTGCTGTGGGTTTGACCTGTGAAGCCACACACACACACACACACACACAGGCTTCACGCGTTTTTTTTTGTTTTTTTTTAAAGCAAATATTAAACAGCATCCTGTGATGTTTGAAAAACCAATAGAGCGACTAACAGATTACATAATCCTGCTAGGTGTTAAGCAGGGTGCTATTTTGAGTAAGTACACACACTTTTCTACATCCGTATTGTGCTGCACAATTGTGAAGCGGGAAGCAAATGAAACGTGATTTCCAAGATATTTTACAAAAAAACCCAAAAGCAAAAAAAGACAACGATCTGTCCGCAGAACAAGCTATTAGTCAGGAACTCTAGAAATCTGTTTATTCTGGAGGCATGGCAACAAGATCCATGTTTGCTGCAGCACATGTGTGGAAGAAAGTGCCGTGGTCAGATGTGACCAAATATGAATGTTTGAACAATGTAGCAAGCATCTTAGGTAATGTGAAGAAAAACTAACAGCAACCATCAATGTTCTTGTCGTAAATATACAGAGTAGCAGCAGAAGGGTTAAGATCGAGGAAAATTTGAGTGTTAGAAAGTCCACTATAGCTGTTGTTCGCCAACACTCTTTACATGCAGTTGCGTCACGTTTCTCCTTTAAAAAGCTAAAGTTGTCAGATGTTGTGTAACTAGTGCATGATTTCATTTTCAGTGCATACTGCTAATTCAAAATGAATGTGGATATCTTCTTGATGGCCGAGGTTCTCCAGCAGCAGAGATGTGAGAAGATTTTTTTTTTTTTATTTAAAGAAATATTTTTAAAGTCAAATTCATTAACATTGTTCGATGTTGTAAAGTCGCATGTATTCAAAATCAAGTATCAGATTTTTCTAAGTTGTCAGCAATCAGGCCAGAGTTTCTAAAAAGTTCAGTTCCAGGGTTTATGAGGGTGTAATTGGATTGCTGCTCAGTTCTGTTGTTCGGTTTTTTCTTTTTTTTGGGAAATTAAAGAAGGAAAAACAAAAGTTTATCTTAAATCCCATTAGCGTTTCAACTTTGCATCCCACTGACAGCCCAATGCAATTATTTATTGCGCTGCGACATAACACTGCTCTCAAGTCTGCATGCTGTAGTCAATGAAATGCTATGTATTCAAATTAAAAGGGATTAATAACGTTCGTCCTGCAGAGCTTTATGAGTTCCTTCGATCCCTGTTTTTTTAGAGCCATTAGTGCTCTTCCTCTTGAGAGGGCGAAGCCCGGAGCCACAGTCAGCTTCCCCTTCCTGCTCTAACCAGAGATGACACAATGTCAATAAGCATACTGATTATTCTGCCCATTTGTTTTGCACAATGCAGTTAACGAGCCTTATTACACAAAAAGACATTGTGAAAACCTAATAACCATTCTTTATCATTTGTTTTGATGAGAGTAATAGAGTGACTCATGTCTGTAGAAAGTTCTGGTGGGGGAGCACACCGGGGATGAATGAGGAACCACAGCAGCGCGTTGTCGACCGACGGTGGGGGCTGCTGGGGAGGGGTTGGCCTCGGTCCGCTCCATCGTCTTGAAGTGTTTGTGTTCCTACATCAGCTGTCCTCCCAGTTCACCATTTATCTTCCCTGAACTGTCCTAACCTTTTCAAGCTTTCACTTATGACAGATTCCAGATACACTGGGCCAAGCCTCACTGGAAACCAGCTACAGCATCGTGCACACAACTGTCAGCGAAAGGGGAAGCCTACACATGGCCCCCACACACTGGATTGGCCTCTTCCTATGCAGCCATATAAATCTCAGCAGCATCAGACAGGTGGGAGGAAGCTCTGGCAGACGCAGTCAGACCTCAGACAGGTCCTCTTCCCAACCTCTGGCCCTGCTCATATGCAGGGAGAGAAACGGTTGTGGGAGTCTGAAATGAAGGTGAGTTTTCTGGCTCCTGTGAGTTTATAGCTGGAGCTGTCAAAAGTTTGATTGTGTTAACATTTAAAACATTTAATAAAATACAACATGCAGCGAAATTGGGAAAATATGAATAAAATTATGGTTGAAAGAATGTGATATATTAAAATAAGGGAAATTTAAGAATAATTAATTTAAAAAATCTTTAAAACTAAACTTATAAATTAATGAATAACATCATCTCATTTTTACCATATGAGAAACTGGCTTTGAATCACGGTGATGCTCTTTGGTGCTTTTGTCCTCACAAAATGGCGGGGCACTATCGCTTTATAATAATAATACTGAATCACATTATGTACAAAAAACATAGAAAACCTAGAAAAAGTACCTAAAAAGTACCTAAAATTATAGTAAACAATAAAATATGTCACTACCCCATGTGCAACACAACCACTTATAGGCCACTTATAACAATAAGTAAATAACTAAAAATGGGAATACATTGTCACTTTTGTTGAGCCACTGTAAGGCATGCCTCACCTTGCTCATCACAAATTGATATATATATGAATATATAAAGCTTAAGAAAGAATTTTACGCTTAAATGACCTTTTTGCTGTTCTGCTTCCACAACACCACCTTCATTTTGTAACAAAACAATTGACGCAAACTGAAAGTTTTTCTAATGGGGACCAGTAATTATTCAGATGTGACCAGTAGCAAAAATGCTGAATAAAATATTAATATCCAATATTCCTGGTAAGTCACTGAATAGCACTGTTGGAGAGATGACTGTACTTAATTTTGACAGCTTGACTTGCACATTCAGATCCTTTAATAGGATAGCACATTCAGGTTTTGCTTGTAAAAGCATCGTCCATATCAAAGCTAACTCCACATTAGGTCAAAAATACATCCGAGTGTCCACAGAATATGAAAGCCTGTAGACTTATTTGCTCCCTCTATTTGGGATTAGATCTTCACCTGCCCTGTGTTTTCCAAAAGCACCCAGCTGCACTTGCGCTGAATAATCTTTTCTAAAAGATGTTTTGTATCCAGATCTGTGTCAAGCACCATATTCCCCTAAATGTGGACATTGAAAAACAAACAAAGCTTCCCTTTCTGATGTAAAGGTTAGGCATTTCTTTAATTAAATAAATATCGCAATATTGTCGCTCAACAGCAATATTGCTTAAATACTCAGATACATACAAGTGTATTTTGATGTGTGATTCTACAGTATAATCACATTTTAATTTGACCTCTTTATTCAGCTGTAGCAAGTGTGTGGCCCATATGACCCTTAATACCAATTGCCACAAGTGACATGTCCTAAAAATAATCATACGTTTTGTAAAATTCTATTGAAACATTTAACAATCAAAGTATAGCAACGTTAAAACAAATAAATAAAAAGTACTATTGCTGTATTGTATTGATGTCTTCTATAAGATGTCTTCTATAAAACTACAACCAGCTTGAAGTTATTGTAGCATAAAAAGCTGACTACACAAGATCTTTTTCTCTTGGATTTTTCTTCTCTGATGGGGGATTCCTCAAACAAAAATCTTTTCTTTTCTTTTTTTTTTCCAAAATGTCATTTCTAACAGAGAGGCCTTAATGAACAGATGTGAAGTGTGCGTGATTGACCGTGCCGTGCTGCATGTTGTCTAATCAGACAGGTCTGTGCTGCACTTACCTTGCCACTCATTCTGTTGTTTCGGGCCTGATGAACCAATTCGCTCTTCCTCCTGCAGCAACGCTGCCAGGATTCAGGCTGAGAGCCTGGGCTGAAGTATGGTGAGTGTTTGCTGACAATTGCTTTCACAAGTATTGAACTTGTAAAATGAATTATGAATAGTGAGGATTAACATCTATATCAGGTAGAAACCTGAATACAAATGGTTTCCAATATTTGACTAGCAGCAAGCAGGTAACATTGCTGCACCATAAACAGTTTGAACCCCTCAAGAAGCACTCTGCAAAAATGTAAGTAGGAACATTTAAAAGATATATATATATATACTGTATATATAAAAGATTGCTTAGAAGACTAATGATTTTTTAAATTTTAGTTTTAATAGGATATTCCACCGGGTTCTGTTCTAGGTCATGTTTTGTTTTCTCCCTACTTGATTGAGTGCTACATTACAACTAGATGCTGTGGTATATCAAGGTTTTCTGTGACTAGTGTTGATATTCAAATATCAGTGTAGCCTCTGGCCAATACTCCAGGCTATTTACTTTTATTTTGTTTACCCAAATTCATCTTTTAACTGTTTTTTTTGGGGGGGGAGAGGTTGCCAAGAATCAAAATCAGCGAATTTCTTTAAGTGTGAAACATCTGTGCTTTCATGGATAAGAAGTAGCTGAAGCTGTAGGTTGTTCCTCCTTCATACTGATTTGGTGGTGGAGGTATTTCAGGTGACTCAAATCCTTTGTGTTCACAGATTTGCTAAGCCTCGCACACAGCCTCTGAAAAAAAAAGAAGGAAGAGATTTTCTAGTACAGATTATAACACTGGGGGTTCTTCCTCGGAAACACCCCGTCAGTCGGAAGTCGTTGCTCACTAAGCAACAAATTATATAAAAGCCCCCTACACAGACACTAGTGCCCCACTGCTGTCATTGGTATGCTAGAGCATGGCTAAATGGGCCCAATTTATACCAGAGGCAACAGGTGGAGCTGTAGAAAAGTTGCCCTGAGGTGGAGTAAAGAGTGCTGGTGGTAGGGCAAAATTAAGGCATTTCCTTGACAAGTTTGCATTTCAAAAGGTTTTGATTGAGTTTGTTACAGGCGGTATGTTTTCTTGTTTGTGCCTTTCCCTGTTGGTGTCCCTGTTTCATCATCTTTTTCTTCCATTTCAAACACATAACCAATTTCTATCTATTTATCCTAAATGCTATTTTCATTGATTATGGTTCTGATCTGCTGGACCCCTGATTAAACCAAAATAACTGTGCAACCTTATGCCAGTTTATATCATTCATTGGACTATGACTGAATTAAAGGAAATTACTTTAAATCCTCAGTTGTCAAAGTGGGGATCATCAGGCATCATTCACCCTGGCAGGTATCAATTCATGCATGGCTGGTGTAAAACATCCGAGCTCCATTTCTTGAAGGGAAAAGTGAACCACGAAAAAAACAAACCTACAAAGAAAGGGACAAACAATTTAAACTATTTATTTTATGTATTTGATGGGGTTTTTTTAAAATCCCAGATGTATCCATTTATGTGAAAGTGCTAAGTATAAAGGCTAAAGTCTCGCCAACCTGGAAAAATCCTAAAATCCCCAAAAGTCTTTAAAAACTCACCTGGTGTGAGACATATACATATAGTCAGTTTCTTCAAAAGCCATGGCAACATTCAAAACACTGCCATCTTTAAAACAATTACATGTACAGCATCTTCCATCCTCTTTAAATAGCTTGGCTACAAGTTCATTTGCATGTGGCAAAATTATCTGTGACGAGACAGAAGAGATGAAAAGTGACCATGAGAGGATGGGAGTGGCCCGGGGGGTGAAGGGTGAGAAGGCGCGGCAGTGTTGCGCTGAAGTCTTGTCTCTGCTTTGAGAAGGAGTAGACCTGACAGAGGCCACCTCCAGAGACTCTTCACTCTCCATCAAAGAGCTGAGAAGAAGCGGCAGGGTCTGTCAAGGGTTCCCAATTCCTACAGAGCACCCACATGCTGCACCTCCCACCCTAAACACCTTTAGTCAGTCTCACAAAGCTCCTCACACTGCCACAAGCCTCCAGACTCATTGGCAATGCATGACCAATCCCCAGCTCAACCAGCCAAACATCACCAGAGTTTAGCACTTAGAACATGACAGACATGTCCAGGGGCTTCATTTCCACACAGTCTGCGAGCACTCAGATCATACGCAGCCCCTGCAACCTGTGACAGAATCCACGCTCGGAACACATCAAACCCTCGGCGTTGTTTGCCTTTAACAAATTTAAAACTGTAGTATATCAGGAAATATTTGATAGAAATCTTAAGCTACCGAGACAGGAAGAATAAGATTTCTCCTAACTATATCTGGACACCCAATTCCACTCATCCCCACCTCACTACAAATTGAGATTCCTTCACTTTCCATTCCCAGTCTTTTTTTTTTTCCAACAGGACTATCACTTTTAATTTTACAAACTTCCTCTTTCCCATCAAAATCAGGTCGGAGAAAAGAGATCGCAGAGCTGGAGACCACCGTCCCAAGTTTTATCTGCTCGACAAAATGCCGTTATCTTAGTGCGGTGTCAAGAACTCTATCTCTTTTTTTTTTCCAGGTGACAGGCACAGACGAGAGATAAGATTGGAAAAGAATCCCACTCTACTGAGTAAATAAATAATCAATACTCATCTAAATGTAAATGAGAAAGTAGCCCCCTTTGATAGGAGGGTTTTTATCAACCAACCAATTTTCTACAGGCACTCACTGGGCCTCAACCAAATCACCATCATTCAGCTCCCATGTAATGGATAAGAAAGGGAAAGGGTGAGCGGGGCTGTGGATGGGTGTTGGGGAGGAAAAAAAGGAAGGGTCATCTGAGAACGGCTACGTTAGACGGCTGCATCGACAGCACTATTTATTCCCCTTTTTTTTTCAATTTCCCGATTGTTGCATGACAGGTAATGCTGCACGTACCACAGTAGTTATGAGGATTAAGCGCTGTTGTTTCTAAAGTTTAGGGGCTTGTCGAAATTAAGGGTTTGAAACCAAATCTGTCATATTTTTATACAAAAATATGACTTTGTAGTGACTCTAGGAATATACTACCAATGCTAAAGATGATGTCAGTAAGACATCATGTCTATAATATAATTTTGCTATTCGTTGAAATGAGAAAAAGAGAAATAAAAAGTTTGCTTGAGCACAGATCCTAAGAGAACACGATCAGATTTAATGCTAATCACATTAGCTTTGAACCAGCTAGCTAAAACTGCATTTCTCTTTAAACAACAGGACGCCCATAAAAGAAAATAGCCGTACAACAACATTCCCAATGCAGATCTCACAAAAAATAAAAAGAATGCTAAACTAAACAAACAAAAAACAGCAAGCCAAAAAACATATACATATTATATCCTCTTACTTAACATCTAGATCTAGGTCATTGCGGTCATAGTGAGACGAGACAAGATGGCAAGAAGCAAAAATACAGGATTCACCCCAAAAAGAAAATTTCAGGGTAATTTTATTTTATGTAACACTGAACCAGCAGTTATAACATGGAAACTAAATCTAACAATTTGGAAATTTCTTTCATGTTCTCGAGGATTTTTTTATTTTTTACAGAATACAAGCAAATGCTAGTAAGGAGCAAAGGTGAGTAAAAAACATTGAGGAACTCTGACCCCATTGCTAGCAGCATTCTTAGTAGCACTCCATTAACATGATTTTTACTGATTTGAAAGCAAATTCTAGCGTAAAATTTAGTTGAATTTCTGTCATAAAGAGGATGCTTTTCTTTCTTAGGCTCTCTTGTGCCATTGTTTCTGATATCTGCACTTTTCTAACCTTCCTTCATGTTCTGCGTACAAGCTGGGATTAGCATTTTACTGATATGAGAATGCTCGGACCTGACTTTAAACTGATCTAATAAAAACCCTCAAACGGCGTTTTCCTCATCCACATTACATTAGGGTTTATTTCATGACTCATACATGTCAATAATAGAAACCATTACAGAGCAGTATACTCAATAACAGAATTTTTCTGCTTGTAATGCATACAGTATTGATTTTGTGTTGGTTTTTAATTTTTTTTTTGTTTCTGGGTCCTTAAGGGCAAACGGTATGGTGGAAGTTGCTTCCCTTTAGTCAGTCAGAAACATCAGGAGCCCATGTCTGTCAATTACTGTAAAGTTTTAAAGGAATAGCATGATCTTTAACTACAATTGACAATGCTAAATTTGGATTCAACAACTACTACTAATAATTTGGATGACAGTTTTTTGTGCCCATATGGCGAGTCCAGACTTTGGAGTAAGTTGTCCAGGAAAATGTTAGTTTCTCAGATTTTGTCCAGCGGTGGTTTTACAGCATCTGAGGCTGGCACTTTACGGCAGAAAGCTTCCAGGTGAAACTGTGCACTATGGCCCAGGCAGGTTTGATATTTATTGTGCTGAAAAGAAATGACACAGCAAAGCGTTTCACGTTGTCTTTCTTCCATCGCATCCCTTCATGCTACCCCTCTGGATCCCTTGGGAAACAGACCCATCCGGCTAATATGCCATAAGCTGACAAGCCTCCTCAGGAATGTGTGCTAAAGAGCCCCTTTCAGAAACATAAAGGCATGGTTAAGGCACTGAAGCAGTTTATTTAGAAAATTTCAACTTGCAGCACATAAAGAATACTCTCTGCTCGGGTTAGCGCAGAGCTGGGTTTTTTAACAAATGTGCAGAATGATAATTATGTGCATTGACCATGTCTAATGAAAGCTAAATTTAAAAAAAAGTCTTACTGAGATGAACTTTCAAATTCAGCTCACAGTATAAAGTGGAATTTGGAGTATTAAAGATTAGACATGAAATGATTTCAGTTAAAATCCAATTATTAGTTTATGTAAAATTCAGTAATGGTTAAACTTTAACTAAATTAACTATTTCTTTTTGCCCTAATGACTTCTGTATAAACATGTTTTTTAGGATTTACTTGAGCATGCGCATACTGTATGTTCAGTCAGTCCTTATGAATCATGAGTTGTGTCCAGCAGAAAACAAAAGGGCAGATATGTTTATATGGGTTATATTTTGAATGAATATATCAAGTAAGTACTGATATAGTGCTTGTGGTTAACAAAGTTTCTGTGTTGGAGCAGGAATTAAGGTTTGTTTTCATCTTTCAGTAGTTTAAAGTTAATGCTAATGGTAGCTAGCTACATGTAGGTAGCATGTTTAATTTAATAGTGCGGCAGTTGATGGCAATAGACAAAACTTCTTAGATGTGGTTGCTAGGAAAAATATTTACTTGCTACATTGTTAACTGTATATTTAGCTTTCTTCTTAACAAACCAGATGACTTGAAGAAAGAAACAGTAAACATTCGGATTTTTTCTCCAGATGTTTTATCGCTTCAATCTAATTCATTCAGAAATTGGCAAATATGTTGTGTGTAAAATCTAAGTAATTTTTAAACAGGATAGTTTGCACCCATTAAAAAAAACAAAACAAAACAAAAAAAGAATTCGTCTGGGTAGAATAAAACTAAAATTACTTAAACAATTTTGTTGAGTACATTTTAAAAATGAATTGGAATTTATATAACAGGTTTAAGTGTATATTTTTGCTCTTAAACAGAATAATTTCTGAACAGAAATACTGGTTAAATATTTACCCAAAATCCAAAATGTATGCACATTGCTACAACAAGTGAAAGTAGCACTTTGGTTTAACAGTGCCTACAGAAGAAACAAATGTCGCAGAGCTTTTTTTTTTAGCAGAGACAAGGCCTTTGCACTACTATGAGTTTCTGACTCAGTGATATAAATGCCATTTAGCAATCACATGAAATTGCCTCGAGCTTTCCGACCTCAACTTTAATCCTCTCAAGGAGGATTTGCAGGCTGTTTCTCCAAACCATTTTAAACCAGACATTATTGTGATGGTGAAAAAGAAAAAAAAAAAAAAAACTCTTTAAAAGGAAATCTTGACAGGACAACCAGAGCACAGCTGCTTTTATTTAAATCCGAGGCCTCCACATTTCTTCCATTTCCTGAATATATTGCATCATTACAGAATGGTAATGTGTATGGCATTTTACTCTTTGATGAAAATGTAAATGCCTCTTCCTGATTTATTTGCCGACGAATTAGCAGATAAAAAAACAATATGAGCACTTCTCGTACTGCAGAGGCAATGTTTAGAGAGCATGTCTTCGGTCATCCAATTTGCGCTGAAAAATCCTAAAGCCAGAAGTTTTAAGAGAAGGAGATAATCTTACTGTATCAGGGAGCAGTCTTACAGAAGCACATTGTTCAACAACGAAATCACCAGCCATTTAAAGACCAATACCAGAGACCATAAAGCTTTTATGGTTGGTGTTGTCATCTCAATTTTCAAATTCCTCCCCACTCTCTGGCTCTTCTATTGAAGTGTCATCTGATCTGTTGAATTACTGACAAGACAACAGTCATCATGGTAACGCTCTGCCTCTCTCTCTCCAGCAGCACCCATAGCAACTGTATTACATTCACCACGAACCAAAGAAATAACACCTCTGTATGAGAAAAAAAAGGCTTGAGGCTCCCCCAACTCTTACTGCATGATCTTTATATCTACTTGACATCTGAGTTTTTTCGTCTGTGCATTAAAAGTAGAATTTGGAACGTTCTACTCGCTCTAAAAAAGATCACGACCCAGAAAAGCACATAAAAGATTTCTTTATGCCCTCATGTTAGGACATTTTGAATTTACTAAAATCAATTTATCCTTTCCAGAATATTCTGTCATGCAGTGCTGTGAAAAGGTATTTGTCTCTTAAAGATATTAAGAGACAATATTTTTATTTTTTGTTATAGGCAAATTATTACAGTTATCAAACAAGGAAAACGAGAAAATCAAAGTGCAGTTTTCAAATAATTATATCATTTATTAAGGGGGGGAAAAATACATATTTAAGTCAACCTGGACCTGTGTGAAGAAATTTACTCCCTAAACCCAATTACTTTTTTTGCCATCCTTACCAGCAACGACTGCTATCAGAAACTGAGGACTCGCTGCTATAACTGGAATTCCTGTGGACGCATTTTGTCCCTCTCTTCTTTGCAGAGTTGAAATCAGCCAAATTGGAGGCCTGCTTAAGGTCATGACAGGATCTGAGTCAAACTTAGGTCTGAAATTCATCCAAGCCATGTTTTCTTATTGTTTTCTTGCTTTTTTGAGTCATTAACTATTTATGGTGCTTCACAAACTGATGGCCAAATATACTTCATCAAAATGTTCCAGTTGAGAGCAGAAATCATGGTTCCTTTAAAGCAGACCCAGACTATTCCACTACAACTAAGTGTGTTTGAACATTTATATAATATTTTTATTCTGAAACAGTGTGTTAGTTTTACACCATCTGTAACTCACACCTTCAAAAGAAAATGCAATTTTTATCTTGAGAGGCCACAGAATATTTCCCCAAAGATCTTGTGGATTGTCAACATGTTGCTTGTAAAATTTGGGATGTTCCTTTTAGTCTGCACTGTTTCTTGCCTTGGGACTTTTATAGGGTTCCATTTTGGCTCAGTCTTTTTCTTGTTGTTGAATTAGGGACATTGAAAAAATAAACTTTAACAGAGGAAAATTGGGTCTACAGTGCTTTAGCTGTTGTGTTTTTCATACCTTTTGGATGAGTCACCAGTGTCCTCTTGGAGTTATTTTGGTAGTCCAGTCGTCTATGGAAAGCCGGGATTAATGCAGCACACAGAGCTTCAAACAAAAGGGGTTCCTTATCAAAAAAAACAAACTTTTCCCTCTGAGTTGCAAAAATTTAAAAGAATGAGGTTCAATATATGTAGAAATGAATGACCCGTATTTTATCGGTAGAAAGCCTTAGCTTCAGTGAAATGGCAGGCTAACAACGCTGCTAGCACTTAACAGAGTAGCAACGCAGCTTCACATAAAAGCTCAAATCTAACAAAGGCATAGTACAAACGGCAGTAGCACCTCCAACACCTGGATTCTTCGCTCATGTGGACATAGAGTCGTCTTCTCCAACAGGTCTCGGCTCAAAAAATGTCCTTCTCTTCCGTTTTACCAGTTAGGGAGCCATGGTACATAAACAAGAGTTTTTTTCTACTTCTGGTAATTTTAGACCTCTCTGTAACAACAGCACCACATGCTGACAAAAACAAGAATTACAAGCAGTCGGTGAAATAAAAACAAAATATGGTTTACAAAATACATTTTTGACATCTACCCATTTTTCACCTGGTTGCATATGTTTTCTTCATTTGTGGTTAATGGTTGTCATTGTGGTTGACTGGTTCACAAACAATGGCATTGCAATTATTTAATTCTTAACTTTCCTTAAGTTTAGGTTTAATGTGGTGCATTTTAAAACCTTTCAGCATACCTCATGTTTTCAGCTTCTATTTATGTGATTTCCAGATTCCACAGACTTGGCAACAATAAGGCTTAGGTCAAACTGAACAGAGTTTTAAAGGACATTAATGTTTCACCTAATCCCACTTTAATTGAGATAGATTAATTCTTATCTTAAAAAATGAAGTCCTGTTTTGAAAAGTTAAGATATTAAAACATCTAAGTAAAATTGATTGAAGGATTTTAATTAAATTTTACCATTTCTGTGGCCCATGAGTACAACTTGATGATTGTCAAAGTTTAAACATCAACACTTAAAGGTTCATAGAGCAGATTTCATTTAATCTGTCAGGACATTTTGGGGATTTATCTCTGATCAAAAATACATTAATACATTTTTTGAGACAAATACATGAATACAAATGTTTTTATTTTATTCACAACTAACTGTTTGATTGGCCATTATAAAATACATTTTCTTTTGTTCTCCCTATTTCTGTTTGTTTTTGTTTTTTTCAGGGATTAGTTTTGGTACATTTTATTTCTTTTGGACCATCATGAAGAACTATACACTGTCAATGGTTGCTGAAATCAAGTTTATGATGGTATCAAAATGCAACAACAGGAAACTTTTTTGATGCAGTGGTTAAGTTATTCCTCCAAGTGAACAAGACAGTCCAGCAACATTCAGCAAAGCACAGTACGATTCTACCATGAAGCATGACTGCAGTGCACTCATTTGACACAAATTTACTTACCTGCAGTTGTGTGATTTTTATTTTTTTAGCTAAATGATTAAAAAGACAACTAAATGAGCCTACATGCTCTTTGCTGTACTTTTAAAAATATATATTTTTATATTGATAAGTGATTAGCCTCAAATTAAGTGAATAAAC
Organism: Xiphophorus couchianus; assembly: GCF_001444195.1. Lineage (NCBI taxonomy): Eukaryota > Metazoa > Chordata > Actinopteri > Cyprinodontiformes > Poeciliidae > Xiphophorus > Xiphophorus couchianus. The sequence continues at coordinate 24,010,102 of NC_040239.1, forward strand.
TTGGTGAGGATTTCAGGATTTCACAGAAAAAAAACTGACTGAATTTGATTTTCAAGTATTTGGCAGTGAGGGGTGAGGGGAAGACCTAAATGGATTCTTCTGCAGATTAAGAAGCCTCGGCTCTTTTTTTTTTATACTGTAAATGCCCTTTCTGCCTCAGGCACATTCACATTACAGATTGTGAGAGACACAAATAACTTCTTTATTCTTTTAAGTTTGTGAAAGAGTGTTACCACGTTCATTATTTATCATCTAGTGGACAGACTGCTTTTAGATGCACTTAAAGGGTTAAAATAAGTGCAAAATCAACATCTAAAAATACTGTGAGTGCAGCTGTGAGATTCACAATTCTTTGCTTCAGGATTTTTTTCTAAGTTGAAGCCGTTCCTGATATTGCGATGTGCACAGGTGTTTAAAACAAGGGGTGTACTGTGTGCAACTACATAGGAACTGGGTAAGTTGCTTCAGCCTCAGACAATGTAGTGAGTCTTTTTAAATAAATAATTGTTTAAACATCTGGGGAAGAAAGTTTAATGCTTGAAACATTGAATGCCCTGAAGTGGCCAGCTAATTATTAGTCAAAATAATCAAACAATAGGTCAGACTGCCCTCTTTTTATAGAAAAATGCAGCATTTACTGTACTTGTAAATTAATATGCACCAATCCTGTCAAATAAATATCAAAATAAGTCATAACAAAAGTGATTTTTCTATTTTGACTCTCCCTGACAACTCCTGGGGGCTGTTTGTTCAGAGTCACTCAGAGTGTTTCAGTTCAATGTAGGTTTTATGAATGGTTTGTGAATTTTTAAACATGTTTTTATCCATTAGTTTCATAAAAGCTGTTTTCGTGTTCTTTTCCCTTAGAAAATAAAATACAGTCATTGGTGTTCGGCAAACCTTCAAATGATCAACTGTATGTAGGTGCAGGTTTGCGCTCTACTTGATGTTTTCATTTTACAGACACAAAAATCACTAATCAAGTGTCAATAACAGTACCAGATTCAGCAAACATTGGGACTCCTCATTCATGTTTTAGATCTGTAGTGATTTGCAGAATCCTTTCTATAAAATTCAGATTGGTTTGTTCAACTGAAATATTATGTGTTCAGGTCATTGTTGATCTGGTAAATAAAAATGTGAAATTAATTACTCCTGTGAGAGTCACTTCAAGCATTCAGCACTCTGGGGTGAGTGACTCCTAATCATTTTAGGGCTTAACTTGTGTCATGTTTTTAGTCAGTCAAGGATATTGTCAGAGAACTTGACAAAACAAATCTGCAGCTCTTGGGCTTAGCTGCAAATTGAGTAATGTAGGCTACCCTGTCAGGTGCTTACTAAAGCGATGCTGGATCGCTAAACACCAAGACCCAATTATAATTGTGCACAATTAAAATACAATGGTTTGATGGGGGTAATAAATATGGATTACTCACAGCTGTACAGCATGCAGATATTTCAACATTGAAGCATGCATGCGGTAGAGTTTGCAACAAATCTGTCACACATTTTATTTTAAACTTTATTTAAACCAGAAATTAGTCTTTCAATAATTTCTTTAAAATATAAATCTACAATACTTTGAAGATACAGTTAGCAATATCTTTGTCCATTTGTACAGAAAATGGATGGACGGATGGATATTGTTCACATTGGAGTTTATCGTGATAACGTAGTGAATTAATTCCCGCTACGTGTTTTACGTCACATCCTCAGCAGACGCACCTGAAACTCTGTGGCCAGCGAGATTCCACTCCCTGGAGGAAAACAGACGAAAAGTTCCTTTAATAGTTTTGGGCGAAACGATCCCTTAACTTTGTGTGCAGAGCTCATTTTACAGGTGGACCTTCCTCCCTGCACACATCTGCTCCTGCTAATGCCATCTCCAAGCAGCATTCCTGATGCTCAGGTGAGTGCTGTAGTGCTGGTGTGAATTGCAGACCTTGTGCTGAACATTGATGCACTGCCTCCATTATCGCCCTGCCTCCTTCCATGGAGCCAAAGCTATTGTTTATGACACTGACACATGCAGTAATGGGTATTTCACTTCTGCGCCTATACTGAGCGTGCGTTGAAACTGGAAACATAGATAAATATGGTGCGCATCCACAACATCAGTAAATTTCTATTTCATCAACCGGGCATTAGAGTGATCACCGGTGTGGTTGCGGGGCCGCTCATTGCGCACGCCCGCCGGTGGAAACTGAAATGATAATGTTGGTTTAAAAGAGCTGAAGAGATCCCATGGGTAAAACTGGAACAATCACAAATTCACCATCTCCTTGTGCATGCTTTTGTTATTGCTTGGACTTAAACGTTCAGGGAATTCGTGGTGGAAAAACCAATGAAAGAGACTCAGCCGAAACCTCTCTACAGGAATATCATCAAACATGTACAAATGCGTCTGGAGGGCGGAGGTTGGGTTGCGGGGGGGGGGATTTGGAGAAGTTCCGACCTACAGTAGAAGTCAGACGAATCCTTCAGTGGAGTGCGTCCCCGCAGACATCCGAACATGGCAGCTGTCACTAACAAGGAAAGTCACATGCCAGTCTCCTCCTTTATGTTCAAATACAAACACAGACTCGGGAGTATTAGTGCCAGATATTTTCAATTATCGCGTGTCAACCTTTATCTCCTCACATTTACGACGGTACAGCTGGATTGATGCCTTCCTTCTTTCATATTCCGCGCACAGTTGTACTTCAGAAGGGGGAAGACGGAGAAGAGGAAGATCACAACTGTTTCATCTAACTTTTATGTAAGTGTTTCAGATTCTGGTAGCCCAGGGGTACATGGTGCACACAGTTAAATTCTTTAAGAATGCTTTTAACAGCACAATGAGTGTAAATAAAGACGAAGGCTCCCGGGAAATGTTTGTCTTGTTCATTTAAAAAAAAAAAGAGAGGATTATCAGTTCAGATAGAGAGATGATTGAGTTCAGGAGATATGGGGAAAATCTGCTGCCGTTGGATTGCTGAAGGTATGTGTTTGTATAATAGCGATTCACAGCGTGGTTCTACATCTCTTTGGTAGTTTTCTATTACAGTACAACAAAAAGCCTTTTTCTGTTTACATAGCGAGCTTGCATCAAGTGGAGGATTGTGCACATAAAATTACCATAATAGGCAGCCGTGGAGTTTGCTAATGTGCTTTTCTGGATGAGAGGGCATGCAGAGACTCGCTGAGGAACTGACAATGTAGTGTGGAAAAAATAAAAGAAGAAAACTAAGAAAAAAATAAACGAGCCCCAAAATGATCTGAATATCCTCATTTTTTCAAGCCCTGTTTAGTACACGGATGTGCATCCACCCGGGGAACGCAGAGGTTACCCCACATCTGGAGAAATGAGTTTGACCCTCTCAAAGGGCACAGGGAGTTGCCCCCTTAAAGCTGCAAACAAAAGCAGCAGTGGCGAGCGGGAGCCCAGAGCGCCATTCATCGCGGCTAATGACTTGTTCATTAAGAGTGATGATGGATAAAGACTTCTCACGCTGAGATGAAATCAAGATTTATATGCGTTGTTTCCTCACCCAACTTGTGGGAAGATCATCATCATTTAATTCTATCTCTGCGGCCGGTGATGGGCATCCAGAGAGCGGGCTATCAAACGGTGCAGTCAGCTGGCAAAATCCAAAACGTGCCGTTGGCACATCTGGAGCTTGCCGTCGCAGCTGAGGGTGAGCAATGGCTGCTGGCGGGTGGCCAAATTACAGGCAGAGACGCTTCAGGACTCCGAAGCCTCCACCCTGGCTTCTCCTCGTTTAGATCATCATCATTATTTATTTGCTTATTTATTATTTTTTTTCCCAATATGTGCGCTGTGTTGCATTTCAATAGCACTTTTTCCCCCCTCAGCTTAAGCGTATTATCACACCGCGCTAGACCCTCGACCCACCTCTCTCCGTAGGCTCTTATCTCTAGCTGGAAATAGGCCTCAAGACACTTCATCAGTGTCCTTCACCCTGCTATCTGCTGCTCCCAACTTTTATTAAAACTTCAGCCTTTATCAGCTCCTGGGTAATTCAGGCATGACAAATTGGGCACCAGATGCCACCTCCATTTGAGGCCGCTGTACATCTCTTGCTCCCCTATCAAGACAATGGGAGGTGGCAGGCTGCAGCATTGTGGGAAACCCACCTTTAGCCCATCACATCAGGTTACCTCAACAAACTTCCTACATCCATCTGAATGCTAAATACTTTGACTCTGGAAAGTTCCTCTCTATGCATCAGGGCAGATGATGTTCGCTTTATTTTTTTTATCAGTGATATGAGAGAATTACTACTCTTTATTGACTCTAAACTGAAAAAAAGAACAATAAGGAAAAGAAAATGTCTCTTTCCAGATGCAGTTTGTGCTACTGCGTGCTGTTCTGCTTGCAGATGTGAGGAGAAAAAGATCAACATTTCTTTGTTTTATGGTGCAGAAAGAAAGTATTTGCCAAACTGAGAAAGTGCCGCTTTGAAAATGAGAATTTGCCTTATGAGTGCGAATGTATTTTGGATAAAACTGCTGATGAACTGAACGATAAGCTGGCGATTTTCACTTTGCACACCAGTTGAGAATTCAAAAATCAAACCTTTTTTAGATGCACCATACTTTAAATGCTACCAATTTGCGCTACCCATAACACTCTTCTGTATGGAAGTTATTACTGACAAAGTAGTGGGAGCACAAATGTGAGTTTAGCAAATGCACAGAAATCTGACAGTTTTATAACATTTGTTTTTCTCTTTTATTGCCAGTTGTAAAGTAAAAATGTATTTTTCCTGAAAGGGTCACATGGATGGGAACGGCTGATCACATTTTTTCCATATTTATTAAATTATTCACAAATTTGTTAATTTGTTGCACTTGCTTGTTTATATGTCTTACACCTCCAATATGGCCACACTCCATATTATGATGTTACATAAAACCACCAAAGAATCTGCCGTTATAGTTATCACAACAAATTTAACTGTACTGATTGGTAATGTAAGATATTAAAGACAGTTCAAGATGTCAATTTGACATAATTGTATATTTTTCTCTTTTTCAAAAACAAAACATTAATGGGAGGATGGCCAGGCAGAAAGAAACACCGCTGAAGAAGCTGAAAATGTCAGAGGTTCCACAACATCTAAGGTCTCCTTGGGGATAATAAAATATCTTCAAACTGAATTGAAATCAACATTTTGAAAGCTAGTTCTTGAAAATAATCAGCAGTCCAAATCAGTTAAAAAAACATTTTAGGACGGTCATAGCTTTAGAAAGAAAGACCAGAAATCAGCAAAGCTGCATTTGAATGCAGTCATCTTGATGACATGGACAGCTCATACAGTATTTACCACCTCCTCCTCCCGTACATTTCATTTTTGGGCATGTTTAAAGATAGGACATAATTTATGATGCATTTAAAAGGGGGGGAATACGGAGCAGAGTTCCACGCTCAGTTTAATAAACCCACAGGAGGCGGATATAGAAAAGGAATTAGTCAATGTCATTAGTTCATTCATGACTGACTGGAACAGACAATACACATCTACTCACGTGTGAGATAACCTAATTCTGTGGTATAAAAGATTTTGAAGTTGACAGGCGTGTGCATGAAAGAACCAGTTGGATCATTTACTCGAGCTCTTGGGATACAGACAGTATTCATGGGATATGGTCCCTGCTTTGACCTGCACATCATCTGCTCTTCAGGGGATTCAGTGAGGGTCCTGTCTGTAAATAAGAATCCATGATAGAGGGGCAGCAGGCGTGAAGCATGAGATTGGAAACCAAAGGCATCACACTGGGCTGTTGGATCTTAGTGATGTTTAGCAACACATAACTCTCATAACTCTGCGCACAGACCCCGGCATTTGGCACGAGCCAGTACACAGCCATGCTCACAGGATAAGACAGGCTTCTGAACGCTCTCTCACACACTGCATTACATCGGCATCCGCATTTCACAAATGTGGCTTTCAAATGAGCTTATGATAATCAAAGCCTGCACTTGGAAAGACTTTCTGGATCCAGCAAAGGATGCGAACCCCCCCCAAAACAACAACAACAAAAAAAAAACAGCATAATGTCAATCCACTCTGATTGTCAACAACTGTGCTGCATTTTATTTCTGACATCCTAACGTTTGGTCCAGCCATGCCCAGCGCTGCAGTGCTGGCCAAGATGCCAGCTGCGTTTCAAGGCTGAAATGTGTTTTAAGCGCTGCTGCAGGATGGTAATGTGTTGTGAAACCTGCCAGCCCATGAGCATCCCGAGGCAAATGGGAGAAGCAGTGGTTAAAAAGCAGGCTTTTTTATTGGGTCAGAGCCAAGGAGTAATCTACCACATAAAGGCATGGTGTAACCGGGGGCGATCATATGGGATATGCTTCCCAAAAGGCATCATTTTGTGCGGAAAGCCCCCATTATTTGGTGCCAGTGGAATTTGGCACTAAGGGTCTTTTGTGGTCAATTAACATTTGGAATTAAAAAGCGCTTTACAAAGCCATGTTAAATACATTAGCAAACAGATTAATTTGTCAGGAACATAGCATCATCAAAGTCACTGAGTTAAGCAGAAAAAAACTGAGGCTAATCTCTGAAATTATAAAATATGTTTTTTTTTCCTTCTTCTTTTACCAACTGATTTCAACATTACACTGATTTACTCATTGGAAAGTATTTTTTTTGTAGTTCAAATAGGTTTGCAAAGTGAACTGGACTTGGGTGCGGAAGTAAGTGATGAATTGAATCCATTAAGCGGGATTCTTACAAACCGCAAAGTGAAAACATACCTAAAACAAGAGCATCATTAGGAAAATGAGCAAAGACCTGAACCTGGAGAGTTTCTGAGCAGAGATGAATGATGGCATCACACCTCAGTCCATTATAGACTCTATTTATACACTGGGACACAAAGGAGAAACACTAGTTAGAGGCTTCTCTCCAATTAGGTTATTACTGGTCTGGGAGCCTTTTTACTGAAGAAAATTTCACAGTGAAAAATATGTCTTTAATCAAGCTGAAGAAAATCTATCCTGGAAAAGGTTATTCCTTGGAGTTTTAAGTCAAGTAGTTTAATGCTCTTTGCTTAGTTTAGGTGAAAATCTTTTTTTTTTATTCAGCTGAGGAGGAAATATAAAAGGAATATTTACTGGAAATACAATAGTCGTTAATGAATGCCTTGGTTCTTTGTTTTGGAATAGATAAAAAAAAAGTAAGAGGATAAGAAAGCAATGCTGGATGAAAAGGGATTATTTAGTCAGGCTGAATTATTTGATACGGGTTTATTTTTTGTTTGTTTGGTTTCAATAGGTGGAACAGTGTTTTATTTTGTTACAGAAATGCTGCTTCACTTGGTTTATGTCTGGTTCCAATAGCAGGAATGCAAGGGAAGGAGGTAAGTACTGTGCAGTCTAAGTGGGAGGCAGAAGATATTGCGCACGTCCAACCTTATTATGAAATACACCAAATTCTCGTCACTAAATTACTGTTAACCTTATTTCACTAATAACACCTAAGTCTGCCATAGATATATCTGAACCACTTCCCAAAAAGATCCCAAGCAGTAATAAAACCCCCCTAAAAAAACAGTTATTTGAGCTCTAAACATATTAGAAACCATTCGTAATCTGTTACTTACAAAGAATTAAGAAGTCTGTAATTATTCCCATAGGTAAACCTCCACTATGAGGGACAGAATATAAATGAAAAACTCAGAAAATCACATTGATTTTTAAAATAATTAATTTGCATTTTATTGCATTGATAAGTATTTAATCACCAAGCAACCGACAAGAACGCTGATTCTGAAAGACCTGCATGTTCATCTTTAAGTCCTCTTGTCCTTCATTCATTAACTGTGCTAATTGTGCCTGATTGAACACAATATATATATATATATATATATATATATAACACTGGCTGTTTTTGAAAACAGTTTTGGTAGGGCTGAAATGCCAATAGAGTTACATTATAATATTTAGATTTTTTCCTCTCTCCATGTCTGAGAGCCCATTACTCTTATTGACCGGACGGCAGTTCAATCAATCAATCAATCAATCAATCAATCAATCAGACTCCAACGTCTCTGGACAAAACCATAAAGCAGTCTAAAGACATGGACAAAGTGTTACATCTACACAAGGCTGGGACAGGCAGCAGGACAATAGGCAACTGTTGGTGCAAGTATTAAAAAATGCAAGAAACCGAAGAAGACTTGGACTCTGTCTTGTGGAATATCAATGATCAAGGTGATTCTCCTTCAAAAGAATCACCTTGAAGGAGGACCTGGTCAATGATCTGAAAAGAGCTGGGACCGCCGTCTCAAAAGTTACCATTCATAATATACTGTACCATTATGGATTAAAATCCTGCAGCACATCAAAGGTCAAGCCACCACATGTCCAGACCCGACTGAAGTATGCCAATGGCCATCCAGTGGAAGGATGGGAGAAGGTCATGTGGTCAGATAAGGCCTAGACATAATTTTATGGAAAAGACTCTTCTCACAATGTTGAGTACAAGCCCAAGGACACAATCCCAACCATGAAACCTTAGGGTGGAAACATCACACCTTCCCTCAGTAAGAGAATTGAAGGCATGCCATTCCTTTGTCTTCTAGCATGACAATGACCCAAAACACACAACCACGGCAACTGAGGAGTGGATCCGTAGGAAGCATTTCAAGGTTGTGCGGTGGCAGATCCAGTCTCCAAACCTGAATCCAACAGAAAATGTTTGGAGGGAGCTGAAAGTCTGTTGCCCAATGACAGTCCCCAAACATAAAACATCGAGGAATGAGTCAAAATATCTGCTGCAATGTGTGCAAACCTGGTCAAAAACTTAAATTTTGACCTTTGCATTGGCAAACAAAGTTTTCTGTACCAGATAACTTTGTGGTTATCTGTATCTGGTACAGATAATCTGGTACAGATAACCACAAAGTTATCTTTGTGGTTATCTGTTACCATTCATAATATACTGTACTCTGTACTATACTGTATATACTGTATATTACAGTATATACTGTAATATACAGTATATACTGTAATATACAGTACTCTTTCAGTACAGAAAACCACTCTTTCAGGGAGCATGAAAGAGTGGTTCATGCTCCCTGAACCACTCTTTCACAATGTGTGCCTGATGAAACTGAACAGACTGGGAGGAAATAGCCCTAATGTGATTACTTTGGTGGAATGACTGTGATAGGATGGTCATGAAAGTGGCAGGTAAAAAAAAAAAGATGGGGTCAGGACTGAGGACAGCCCCTCAAGGTTCAAGATGTGAATTGTTAGGGAGAAAGTTAAAGCTACGAAGATTAAAGTCGGATAAAAAAACCCCTTGACAACACTGTACTACTGTTTTACTAAACCTGTATTCATAAATCTTATAGTATTCCCATTTCAACCCACCTGAGTGCACCGCACCACATGGACAGTCCAACTCTTATCAACCCTGGTACAGACAGTATAGAACTACATCACCAAAATACCAAAATGTTACCAGTCTACCTTTCTACCAACTGCAGACACTTGGTATTTAAACATAAAGCTAGACTGTATAATAACTTGTCCTCTCTCTACAGCATTACAATATTATAACTGCCGCACATTTTTATAGAAACGCTATAAATGCTTTACAATTCTATTGTGGCTATCCAGAACTACACCTGCTCCTTCCAAAACCATCACACCACTTTTATCGCAGAAAATGGGTCTCAACTCTCTCATGAAGACATTTGGTTATATGTAGAGGGACACTGAGGGTTAAAAGGCAATAAATGTTGTGCCATAACATGAGGTAATGTGTGTCTGCTCCCACGCAGCCTGAGTGACAGACAGGTCAGCGTACAGCCCTGGAATTCCCCCCGCACTCCGCCTCATCACTGGACATGGTGGCCTCACTTGAAGTCGAGCGAGGAATAAAGGATTGCCTTCTGTATTTTTTCATTAGACTTTTCTTTTGTTACGGAATACATAAATCCATTGTGGCAAGATGCAATATGTATCACGGCACTCCACCTGCGGACGTCTCATAATGGCTGCCATGTCCCTCCAGTCAGAGATGATAAGTGAACCCCCTGTGAATGTTAATGATAGTGATCATTCTGAACCAGCCCGCCTCTCCGTCTTCGCTCGCAGCCCGGGTGTCACACGCTGGGTGGCAAGGTTCAAGGGACCAAAATGAAAACAAACACTCATGGAGGTTTATAAATAAATAAAAGACATAAATGAATGAACGAGACGCTGAATGAATGGGTGAAGCTGCGCAGCAGAAAAACACCCAGATATATGGAAGATTTTTTTTTTTTTTTTTTGCATTGCTCTTATGCAGAAACATGCAATTCCCAAGTGCTTTTGTTTTCACCTGCCTGATTAATTAGCGTGCCACTTTTAATGCAAAAGTCCACACTGCTGGAATATTTCTGAACAGAGAGACTTATTTCATTATTTACAAAGCCCAGTAAACACCGGGGAGCAGGTGGGTTCAAACAGATGTGGCTGTTTACATGACCACAATAGTCTGGGCTTCATATCTGGTCATTGCTCGTAAATAGCTCTGACAACATGCACACTTGCTGGGCCAGAGGAAGGCTTGATTCAGTTAATCGAAGCTGACAGTACTGAAATCACAATGAGCCTTTTTATATCAAGAGCTGCGAGTCAAATAGGAGGTGAGCTTTAAGAAGAGCAGTAATGCTGAACAGCAGCCCCGCAACAAAACCAACCTGAGAAGATCCTGCATGCACAGAAGTCAGTTTCATCTAAATCCGCCCCTCTATTCTCACTCACACAGCCTCATTAATGTAGCTTCCTTTGCAACATGTGCTTTTTTTTTGTGCTTGCCGGATTGTTTTGACCAACATGAAAACTCTCTAAGCAACACGCTGTGCTTGAGTATCAACCAAAAGGGAAGGGGGGGAAAAAAGCGCCAGTTCATCCCCCTTTCTCTGTGTCTTACCGCTTTCCGCCTTGTCTAACTTTGCCAGAGTCCTTGGAAGTTGCCAAATGCGGTCATGCCTGCTTAGCTTGCTGGACTGATTGTGCCAGAAAAGAAAATAAGACACAGATGTATACAAACTCTTGGTGGTGCCAGTGGAGAGACAGCTAATGGCTTCATCTTGACCCTCCCATTGTAGCCGGGCACAGGTGGGGATAATTAGAGCTCGCTCCCCTCCCCTCACAGGGGGAATCGACCCTGACAGCTTCAACCCTGTCCGGTCTCCCTTACTGCTTTGTGACACTGGTAGGTTTGTGTTGGCAAAACTTGAGAAAACTGAGAGTTCTCCAAATAGGCACCAAGAACTTTCCCACCAGGGGAAAAAAAAAAGCCCCATAACAGAATGTCTCCTTTCAGGACAGACAGCGTCATAGTCCTTTAGCGAGAAGATGTTGGCAGAGTGTCATAGCAAGGTTAAATATCTCAGCACAAACAATGTGAGTTTAGTAGAGATTGAAAGAAAGTGTGCAGATTATTTGTAAAGGTTTTATTTTCTGTTGAGATACGTTGAATAAAATCAGCTTTTAGCTAGAATTAGCAGTCTGATCAAAAACGACCACTGAAACTCAACTCAAATCACAAATCTGATCTTTTTACGACAAATGAACACACCAGACCTTAACTAACTTTTTATTAGCAAGCTTTAATTCAGTTACATTTTTCAGGAAATGTAGTAAATAAAGTAAGAAGATGTAGGAAAGGGAAACTTTTATCCTGCATAAAAGTCAAGCATGTCTAGAGTTCATTGCAGGATGCGAGGGAATAAAACTACCACTTTGTTTTGAATAACAAATTACATACAGTCGTGTGGAAAACTGTTTTTCTGCATTGTGGAACCACTTTTCATATTTGGAGGGAGATTTTGTGTGGGCAGAGTGAGACTACTGCATTTGGCAACTGCTCTGACCCCTCTATCAGCTCCTTCTCAAGCATGCTGCTGTTAACACATAGTGACTGTATCGGATGATATTGGAAATTTTTGATGACTTTCTGGGAACAAGCAGCAGGTGAGCCCTTGGGGCGCTGCCCTGTCACAAATGATGTAAGCCTGAAACTACTTCTTTCTGGGTTGGTTTTGTGAGTTACTGTAGTGGATCATAAGGTTCAAAACAAAACCTGACTTAAGAAACCTAACCCAAAAAAGACTAATAAAAATAACTCCTCTTTTTATTTTCTCCACAGCTGGAAAAATTAGGGCTTTAGTAGAACCTCTTTCAAACGTTCATTAGGGTGGAGTGAATATCCAGGTTTGTATATTTGTAAATGCATAAAGCTACAAGACTAGACCTAATGGTACAAATTCATGGCAGCAATTCCAATATTAAAATTTAGTAAAGAAAAAAAAAAGAGAAAAAAAATATGGCCCAGAATGTAGATCAAAGAATCATTGAATGATGACATTTAAAATATAACTATTATGGAAAATTTTGATTTTTTTAAGACTTTGTAAGGTCTAAAATTGAGATAATCCAATTTTCATTAAGACCCGTTAGAGAAACTACGGACAACACGTGTACAATAAAATCAATATCGGTAGATCAAAAACAGAAGATCTTAAATTTTCCACAAAACTACATAGTATAAGTCTAGTTTTCATCCTTTAAAAATGTTATGTTCTCTCTATAAACACAGTTAATAGCTCAATCTAATTTAACCTAACCTCATTATGTATCTTAAAAAAACTGCAAGTGTTTAAATAAGCTCCAGAGTGTGACCTTTGTCCTCTCTCCAGGAGTCTCATAATGAAATATTCCTCCCTAATGCAAAGGAGGAGTGCTATGATACAGTCCTGTGTGCTTCACAAAGCCTGAAAAGGACCCTTTTTCCACCGTTAGCCTGAGTGACAGCAGAGAGACGTGTCTTCAGATGAGAGGAGGCGAGTCTCATTACGCCGTATTTGGCTGACACTGAGTGATTCAAGTGTTCCTGGACAATTCAGACACACTGATATAAAACACATTAAATGTCTTTCACAGCACTTTACCTGACACCGCTCATCTGCGCTCATCTGTTATCCCCGAAGAGCCTGCTTTGGTCGCGGCTCAAAGTCTGGGATCGGGATTGTGCTGAGCGGTGAATAAAGAGGAACTTGTAATGAAATACAGAAAGACAAAACATTAAAGGAAGCGAAATGTCAAATCTCATTTAGAAGCTGGTTGCTTTTCATCTTTCTCGAGGATTAAATATAGCGCTCGTCGTAAATATATTGTTGTTAGTGTAAGAATACACAGCAGGTAGCATCTACAGCGGGCTTTTTGTCAAAACTGATGGACCACCTGCAGATAAAAATCAAAAGCACCATAAACTTAGCTGACACATATGGGTGTCTGACAAAGTATACTCTACCATGGCATACAAATATTTGTTGCTGAACAGTAATCATACATGACACACCATAAAAATATGTCGTCTGACACTGAAACTGAATGTTGACATTGAATATTTGGTCACTGAAAGAAGAGACAGATAATACAATTTAAGATTTTTTTATACAATATTGTATATATCAAGGAATTTCAAGAAGATGAAGGAAGCACGGTGAAGAAAACTGAACAGAAAATAGAAATATGAAGTAGGTCATGATAAAAATAAGATGCCACTGTTGCATTAGCAGTTAATGCATCACCACCTATTCCAAAAACTTCTCCCAAACAACTGAAAGCCAAAGAAGTACATATAAATTACTGAGGCAGTTTTGCAAAAATAGTTCCATGTAAATGAAGCATATGCCTTGAACCTTTTTACATTTTTGTTATGTAAAAAAAGATCATGAGTGTATTTCATTGGGATCAACACAAAATAGTGGATAACTCTAAAATGGAAGGATATGGATGTAATTTTTCAAAATGTTTTACAGTCCAAAGGGAATGCTGTGCATTTGTATACAGTCCCTCTGTTGAGCCTTTGGCTGTAAGTCTTGTGGGTTATGTCTCTTCCAGCTTTTCACATCAAGAGACTGAAATTGTTGCCAGTTCTTCCCAAAATAGCTCAGTCTCAGTCTCTCTGATTGGATGGAGAGCGTCTTAGAATGTGACGTCTTTATAGAGATTCTCCACTGCACTCAAGTCTGGGTTCTGGTCCATTCTAACACATACAAAATGCTTTGAGGTAAACCTGTGGTGTCCAAACATTGTCTCATGCAGGCCGAAACTGCCAGTGTGTAAGTATTAAAGTGTAATATAATTTTATTAGATTAAACTGCACAACAAAATTTACCGGTAGATTTATGGTGGAGTTTTATCATATCAACGAGAAACTGAGCATATTTAATGAAACAAAGGATGTGATGACATTTTTGTAGAAAAGGAATCTGTTGCTGATTGTAAATTTTGAAAATAGTCCCAGATGTTTGGCTTATTTCAATAGAGGCATAAATTTTCTAGAAATTTTTGAATTAGCAGTTTTTTTACAGAGCCCATCTGGTGACATGGGAGAAAACACGCACACAAAAAAAATCTCATGTTCACAACTTGTTATAATTAAGTTATTACCCATGAGATAAGTTGTTTCCACAAGTTATCAAGTTGTGGATATAATTTCCTATATATTTTTTTCTCCCATGTCACCAGACGGACTCTTTATTTATTTATTTTTTCCCGTTTGGTGAAAGAAATTCAGTCAACAAGAAGGGATCATCGATTTCAGTGTTTCCAGCACACTTACTGTGTTTGACCAATATGAAAAAAAACTAAAAACTAATAAAGTTAAATTAATGAATGGTCTTGTTTTGAGCAGAAGTAGCTTGATAGCTATGGTTCTATTTGCTATGAAGTTAAGATAAGGTAAGATAAGATAAGATTTATTTGTCATTGTCATCAACAGATTACAACAAGATTGAGATTTGCTCGACTCGAGTTAAGATGCAGGTTATGTGTATATATATAATATACAAAGATAAAGAAATAAATAGTACAAAATGAGAAATAAATAGACATCAGAAGATGGTTGCAGTGCCTGGAGGTGTCGCAACAGAATTTACATTTTTAACAAAGTGGTGTCAAGAGCAGAAGTTCTTATGCCTTTGAATTTAGTGCCATGATTGCCATCGGGTAAAAACTGTTTTTTAGGCGATTTGTCCTGGTTTTTATTGCTCTGTATCTCTTGCCTGATGGCAGCAGCTGGAAGAGACCATGGCCAGGGTGTGAAGAGTCATTTAAAATGTCCAAAACTTTCTTGTGGAGCCTGGAAGTGTAAATCTGTTCCATAGTGGGGAGATGGTTCAGCCTATGGTTCTCTCTGCTGCCCTAACAACCCTCTGGAGCGCCTTCTTGTCCGCGGATGTGCTACTGCCGTACCAGACACACAGACTGTACGTGAGCACAAGTTAAAATAATGATTAAAAAAATAGAAAAGACAAGTACTTAGCATTTTCCTTTTGGAGAAAATTTTAAATGGTCAGTAAAAGTTTTGCAAATTTTTAAAAAAAAAATTTCCATATCCATCAGCTGCCTTCTGGGCCAAATTTGTACCACTTTTGGCTTGCAGTTAAGGGTGACATAAAATCATTTCAAGGGTCACAAGTGGCCACTTATGACCTAAATAATTTCAGTGTACCTTTGGCTTGTCCAGTGAAAGGTGAATCTTCACTCCACTTTCAAGGCTTTACTTTTTTCCTCTGACAGTTTGCCTTGTATTTAACTTCATCCATCTTCCCATCAACTTAGCTTCTCGATGCCCGCTGAAGAAAAGCATCCCACACAGTATCATTTTTCTTGCACTTCACAATATATGTGATGCTATGTGTTGTTAAAATCTCATTTTTCAACTAGGTGGGTTGTAAAATGACAACATGTGAAAATATTTGAGAAGCATGACTGCTTTTCCAAGTAGTTGCAGACAATAATATCTTCTGTTAATATGTGATGTGTGCAAGAAGGGACAGGGAAGAAACAGCAATAGAAGACCAGTCAAAATCCCACCTATGTTAAAGTTTTGTAAAGTCAGGGATGCCTGATTAGACACATGGATATGAACTGAGGGTTCATCACCGTTGTCAGGCTGCAAACAGTTTTCAAAAATCAACAAACCAAAGTCAGCAGCCTGAACCTTTCCTTGCAAGCATGCAGTCAGAAACTGTTAGCCTTCATTCCTCCTCTTTGACACAAAGGCCTTGATTCACGCTCCCGCTGCAAAGACGTTGAGGCGAGAATGAAGTGGGGATAGAGATACTGTGATAGGGCAGGTGAGCGGAGAGGATGCCAAGCCCAGTGGTCAGCAGGTAACACAGAGAAGGCGGCTGTCACATCCTGCTGACTTAGCCAAGACAGATGAGACAATCAACAAGCCAAGGCCCGGACAGCGCTTCAACCCCGCCTGCATCCTGTGTTCCAGGGCAGGTTGTCCACACCATCTCCGAGCTGATCTCACCCTTCTCTCTGCTGCTGGCCGCTGCTTTGGATTGATAACAGACATGTGAAGTGTTTACAGATATTTGATGCACTCTGCTAACCTTTAACGCTCCACATATATAGTGGGCAGTGCACTTTATTTTGACAACAAAAAAAAAGGTAAGCAGTGAAAAACTACTGTCGACTATGAGTGTTCAAAGACTTTTTGGGTGGTGAAAGTTTTAGTCTATAACTAACAAAGTAGTAGTGATAAGCTATTGCTGTTTTTGTTAACTCAGACTGGTTCTTACCTGCAGTGTGATGACATGAAAGCATTCAACACATGTTGTGATTTATATATATATATATATATATATATATATATATATATATATATTCTGCCATCTAGTAAACAGATTTACCAACAACGAATATGGGTAAAACACCGTTCAAATAAATACAAATGATAGGTATTTTATATATAATATAAAACTTATGTAACATATTATATTCTAATATTGTAATATTATTATAACATACTTTTGTGACCAATATAATAACGACATATATTATATATTTTAATATTATAATAGTGTAATATGAATGGTATAATATACTATATTCATAATATATTAAGTCAAATCATATATTAAAACACAAAAAAGTCTTTATTTTTCCAACATATATTTTAAACTATTTATCAAATAAGTCTAATAAAGCTAAATGAAGAAGAGGTAAATAAAATAAGCAGTTGCTTTAATCATGAGTTCCTCTATTGACTTGACTCTGAAAGACTTCGTACACTGCCCAACATTTGAACCCTGGAGCAGATGTGAGAAGGTTCTCATGGAGTATCTACATTCAACACTAACATTTATAAATACGGTGTGAGGTAAGGGTAAACAATCACCTGGAGCGCCGTCTCATTTGTTGCTAATTGTTCTAAGCACTGGTAATTGGTTAAAGAAAAATTTCATACTGGCACAAAAAAAAAGAAAACTGCAGCCTGTGCAAAGGCTCCAAATGTGGATGTTTATCCCCAAACTTTTACTTTACTGAATCCATCATTTAGGAAAAAAAGGGAAGTTTAAAAAACAAAAACAGAAAGAAATGTGCCTGCATGTGAATGTGTGTATGTGTGTCAAAAATTTCCTAAAGACCAGGCAGCTTCCACCCTCTCTCCTAATTGCATTGATTTTTTAGCACAGTAAATCTAGCTGTGTCACAATCTGCACTCCCCAGGCATGATGTACTGCTCCAACACCAGCCTGCATGTCTGCTCCCAGAATTGCTGGCTTAAAGTTTGAACGGTGATGGCGTGATTAATGGTTGAATTAATTAATTGCTAAATATATGCTAATTGTTTAATCGGTCGCCTGATCTATATAAGATCATTTATAGAATAAATGAGTTGATTTAGAAAGTGTATTGATTAAATGTGACAATGAGTTATACGCCTGACTACCTGATTTGCTATTTTCCCAATTAAATTTGCAAAGCTCTTAAAAAGAGTGTGATTTTGCAAAGTGTGGCCCATCCAAGTGATCTACACCACACCTGACACGGCTGTACTTATTTATGAAATCCGACAGCTGATAATGATGCATTAATATTAATGCAAACTGTAAATTTTCATATCGCTCTACAGAAACCAATCCAAACGCATTTGTCACCACAACTGCAGCCATATTTTACATTTTTTAATGGAAACTGAAGTGTAGGCTCTAAGTAAGGTCAAGTGAGAAGAACTAGATTTGTTTTTTTCTTGTTCCTTTTTTATTTATTTTGTCCTGTAAGTTACGTGCAGATTATATTAAATAATTTTAAAAAAATACATTCAGGAAACATTACTGATATTCAATCTAAATTACGATAGATTTTCAAACTACAGTAGACAAGATGTGATGTGATTTAAAAAAAAACACTTAAGAGAGCTGAAGGCATGACTCAGAAATTAGAATCAGCTACAAATAACGTTGTAGCAAGGTATATGAATTAGGAAGTTGCTGATTTTTCTTCTATGCTGCTAGAAGAGATTCTGCAAACTAAGGAAAAAAAAAACAAAACACAATTTCAACTGTTTATTTGGTTGTTTGAAACAGAGGATTTGTTCATCCAGTGCACGGCCTGTATTTGCAGGGTCAGGGGCCACCACAGCTACCCACGTATACTTGAGACCTGCTGTAAAAATGCTTAGAACTGGCTATTTTAATGAAACAAGCAACAAATTAGCAGACACACTGAAAACTGTCTTAGCTTTACCGCAGAAGCTAATGCCAACACTCATCCTTGTGTCCACTCTTCAGGGTACAGCCAGAAAACAAATGAAGCTCCTGGTTTGGTCGCTTTACAAACGCCAGCTAATAGTGTGTCAAGTAGTATCGTGCCCAGTTGTTCCAGCTCCCCAAGGTGCATTTTCTTCTTAATGTTTTAGATATGCTCTAAATAAAAATAAAACAATCTTCCCGGGGGCAGTTTTTCAGCGAATACTGAACCATGAATTGGAGGAGCCCACTGTAGTCGTAAACAAGCTGTTAATTAGGTCAGTGATAAACAAATGTTATTCAACGTTCTCCAGATCCTTTATTTAGGAATTTAAGTGTGTCTGTGAGTGTTTGTTATCAGTATTACAACATCTGCTGTCCCAAGGCACTAAAGCTCAAAGGTGTAGAGAAGTCTCCCCAGTCCAGCAGGGGGCCCCCAAGAGGACCTGACCTCTGACATGGACTACATGTCTAACAACTTCAGATTTGTAGTTCTGTTTATCAGGAGTTCTAAATATGCTTTGAGGGCTTCTGGATATCAGATTTGAAAGACTTTAAAAGTAGCTTTAGAGTTAAAATAATATTTAGTTGGTGACTGGTGTTATTGGAAGTGGTCACATAAATAATAATGATAAAAAAAAACCTTTCCAGGCCCCAAAATACTTGAGAATGAAAGGAGTTAAGACAGCAACACGAGCATCAAATTAAACTAAAAATGAATGGCTTAGACTAAAAGCTTATCCATGAGTTAGAACGGCCCAGTCAAAATCCCACTGAAACTACTTTGTATTGGTCTGTCACATGAAAACCCAATAACACACAATGATCTTTGTGACAAAATGGGAAAAGTGCGTATGAATAAATTTGCTGGTAGAGTGTTTCTAAGATGCACAGAGAAGATATAAGCATGCCTTGATTCTTTTCCTCACTGAATGTTGACATTTGAGCGACTATTATTCCCAAATGACAAAGTTCCACTAAACAGTGCTGAAAACACCTTTATACAGCGACACCCGGTGAAAAACCACATGCGATAAACACACACTCGCACATGTGCTGACACCCACGGAGGCTGAAACTTAAAAAAAATATGTAAAATTCCTGAACTGGACATCTTATTCAAGCAAACACAGAGATTCCAACAATGAAATCCAGGTTTCCTCTGAAATCACAACTGCCAAGAAATCTACCTTTCAGACGCATTCATCTTCCTCTCTGTCTTGTCTCCCACCTTCTGTTTATTCTGGCTCTCTTCAGCGCCATTACTGCCGTGCATGTCAGATCTCTTAGAGGGAAATGAAAAACAGCAGTCATTTTAAAGTGCAGGGTAGGTTATAAAGTCTGGCACATCACTCTCTGTATTTGTGTCTCCCTTGCTAGTATATTCTGTATTACATGCTACATACCACTGCTAAATGTGAAACTTCATAAAATGTCTCCCAATTTAGTGTCTCTGTTCTAACTGAAGCTAAAATACAAACAGCGGCTCCAGTTTTGAGACTTCCAACACGTTTATATCTGATTGCACAGAACTTATAAAAGCTTAATGTGGTCTCCAGCTCATAGAAAGAAACAAGTGTGACATTTTTACAGCTATAAAACCCACATGCAATCAGCTCTCAGACAGAAATTCATTATTCTTCATTCTTTGTGAAAAATTCCTTTTTTGTAGCTCATATTTACATTTTGTCCATCCTTGTGAGTGAGTGGAAGCAATTAGCCTAGCTAAGCTTTCCACAATGTCATGATAGCACTGAAAAGGAATGATTACACAGGTGGGAAACATCGCTGTGTCTTCAGAAAAGAAATTCACATAAGCAAATGCTGGTGTTCTTGGTCCAGAGGTCACATGTGGCACTTGTAATGATTTTTGTTTTATTTTTTTTATTTTTTTTTTAGATTTTTTGTAGTTTCTCTGAGGTGATGAATGAGAATGGGTAATGTGCCAGTAGCAATATCTCTACAAGTAGCTTATTTCATGTTGCCAAATATGATTTATGACAAAAAAAGGGGGGAGGGAGGAATCTTGTGACTTCACCATTTGCCCTCCTGCACTTCTATATTGCCCGAGAGGAGTTTAGAGGTATTGGATTGACACAGCAGCTGCACACATCTGGTTTGGCCATATACTTAGGCTTTTTTTTTAGTCCAGCGAGTAAGTGCAGAAAAAAAAGGTGAAATAAGGAAAAAATGTAAATATAATATGGCAGGGGGGGGGATAATATCCATGGAAAAGATAATTAAGTTACAACTTTGTTTCTCAGACTTTGCTGTCCAACATTTTCTAAGTCCAAGTAGTAGTGATGTCCTCTCTGGCATTCTTTTAAATAAGTGCCATTAAAGTGACAAGATATGTTTTCACATGCAGTAATAACATCTGCCGTCTGCTGTGCACAACGAGAAACCCTGATTGGAATAAAATTTACTGCTAAATGCTGTTTCTCTGTAAGGCTACCACATAAAAGTTTTACTGCTAACAGAGAGAGAGAGAGAGAGAGAGAGAGAATGAGATAGGAAGGTTTTCAGATGCTCAGTTAGTTTTACGCCAGATGTAGCTAGATATTCATCTTACAAAAAGTGCCACTTTTGCCTTGTCTTTCTGCAGAATATTTTCTCTTGGAGCAATTTTGGTAGGAAGGCTACTCATGGGAAGGTTCATTACTGTTCCATAGTTTCTGTATTTGGAGATAATGGTGTACATTCTGAGTCTCCAATTGTCAGAAATTGCTGTTCAACAGAAAGCAGAAGAAATTTTTGAAACCAAGTTATTTCAACCCTTTTTTTACACTGCTGTAGAGATTAGTTTATTTTAGAATAATCCTGATTAAATTACTGCAGCACCAATTCTGAATGAATATTTCTGATATGTCAAAAATTTTATGCATGTTTGTAAATATATACAGTATATATATACAGTATATATATGTATATATACAGTATATAGATATATCTATATATCTATATCTATATATATATCTATATATATATATATACTGTAGATATACTGTATATAGACCATATATTACATATGTATGGTCTCCATCCAACCTCAGGTAAATAAATCTATTTGAAAACAGTAGGAGTTGTTCTATAGTTTGTTTGTTCTTTTCGACAGTAAAACTCAAAATTGTACATAATGGAGTTCTTTACCAATTCATTTCCTGAAACTACCAAAAAATCCCCCAGATTGTACTTTTCATAAGTGTCATTAGCGTCTCTGTCATTCTAAATAATATTAATATAAAATCAATGTGGCTAAAATGTTCAAGACATTTAGAAACTCTATTAATTCCAGCAGTGTGTGGCGTCATATTTAGATTTAATAGAACATTTTTAATGAGGCAGATTGGAAAAGGGATCCTTGCCTCCATTACTGGATGATAGATAACTGAGAAAGGTTAGCAGCCACTCATTAACACTCTCTTAAATTACGAAAGTACTTACTGCTTTTTTTCCCCTCTCCATCTTTCATTGCTTCCCTCTTAAATGAGATAAAATAATATTGAGAGGATAGAAGTTGAATCAAGCCAAACCATAATTAAACGCTCTGACGGGGTGAAAGTATCCTCTGGTGGTGGTGGTGTTTGTTAATGTAGCTGCATGTTCACACTTCAGTTTCAGTCCCCACCACTGTCTGTGGGAGTGTGATAGAAAAGTCTTAAAGTCTCTTGTTAGCATCAAACATGAATGTTAAGTACAATTACTTAAGCAATTAGCCAAACTGCTTGAAATAGGAAGCGAGTTTTTACTATTTGTAGCTCTTTAGGGTAATGTTGGGTTATAGCAGACATTGAGGAGAAAAATCTTTTGCATTTTATGTCATCGCATCAAAAAATAGGGTCTATTTTTTGGGTTCTGCTGAACGTAGGGACAGTGTAAAACAACCAGAAAGTACATTTAATGAGCAGTTTTTAAAGACTTTAAATTTTGTAGTGGATATGCAAAGCATCCCACATGAAGTATTACCAAACTTCTGTGCTGACAGGACCGCTTTGATGAGACCAACTGCAAGGAGGTGCAGGAATTATGATCGCTGCAAAGGCGTGAGTTGTTAGTATGTTGCGTAAGTAAGACAATGAATTTTATGTGTGAATCACTCTAACAAAAAACAGCAATACTTAGCTGAAGATGAAAATATCCTCTATAAGATGTTCTGCAGCTACACATCTTATGAAAAGCAACTTTTAGAAATACTAAATGTGAAAAAAAATACATTTATATGAAGAAGGAAATATGGTGGAATCAATTTAAAACCTCATAGATGACAACCCCAAAACTCTCATTGACATGCAAGTCACCGGTCCATGAAGGCACCAAAGTTATCATGACAGTTAAGGGGTTAAAAACACTTATCTAAGAACAAGAGACTGAGATATTTGTAAATGTTATGATTAGCTGAAAAAGACTTAGTTTTGTTCTGAAATGTTTAGCATTTTCCCCATGAAAACCTAAAAGTCAAGCCAAGTATTTTGGTTTAGCATATTTCAGCAACACGGCAGTTCAAAGAGCTTTGCGAAACAAAAGCGTAACAAAGCCACCAACTATGAAACAAGCAACAAACATGACATTATTCCATATTATGAGTATTATTTTTTTCTACAGAACTGGTGCAAGTGCTACTCTGGTAATGTATCACAGACCCAATATTACTGTTTCTTAATCTCATATTATGCCGTGCAGACACTCATTCTGCGCTCATGAAGATTCACTCACCTCTGGAAATATATGTCCAAGTGGCTTCATCTGACAGACCTACTTCTTAAATCCTACTTTAAATTTACATTCTACACCCGTCTAAAGATCCACAAACCATACAAAACGGCAGCACATAACTGGGAAACACACTGATGTGGTGGAAAATGATGCTTATATAATGTGTTTTATTTCTTCATAAAAAAGTAATTACTTAAACAAATTGATAGTCATAGCAACGTAGAATAAGCATCTTTATTGTGCTGCAAAGTGCATTCGAAACAAAGTTTATAAAATACTTTTTGGAGACCTGATGGCAGTAATGCAACTCAAACTCATAATATGCAGACTTGTCTTTCACAGGGAGGAGTTTTAAGTTCAACTAACACCAATGAAAATTGATTTAATTCCAACTTATTAACATTTATTTGCTACGCTCAGTTTCATCATCTGAGAACATTTTATTTTATATTCAATTAAATAGGATGTATGTTTCCATGAGGCTCATTTGTCAGATGTTGAGTATATTTTGAAAATAACAACCGTTATGCAGGTATTGAACATATTTTCAATAAACCCACATATCTATTTATTATAAATATATTTCTTATTGGTTGGATGTAATATTTCAATTTTAGAGGTCAAATTTTCATTAGCTGTTGTTCAAAAATCATCATAATGAACAAAAATACTGGCTTGAAGTTTGACTCTTATTGTGATCAAAGGTAAATTTCAAATGTATGTAATATGAGTGCACTCATTTTGACTTGTTTATACACAATATTGAAATGTTAAAAAACGAGCAACATCAAATTACTGATGAGATTAATAAGTAATAGCCAAAGTCCTGTGATCTGCTACTTGCAATTAAGCCCAAACTGCTGAAAAAAACAGACTAAAAAATGTAACGCAATTTAAATGTGTAACCTGTCTGATGCATAACGTGCATTGATAGTTCATTTTTTTCCTCATAGCTTTAAAAGAACTACAGCAAAGACTGAAAAGGGAATCGTAAAAGTAGAACTTGATAAAAAATAGAGGTCATAAGGCATTCTTCATTTTGCTGAGTACCACAGAAGTGGAATCACTTGGGATGTCGGTATATAGGCCACGTGCTGCTAAAACACTGCCGTGCTGTTACATGATCATGGCTTGATCCATTCTCTGGCGAAAGCTCATGCTGGCGGAAATCAAGTACCCTGAGGCTTACAGCACGCAGCCCAAGGCCTAAAAGGTAATGGCATGAAATATAGATATAGAGGTGACAGATGTTTACAGTGCGTTGTGAGATGGCATTGAGACACAACGGTGTGGCTCCCTCCATTGGAGAGGAACCTGATGAGTGGTATAGGAAAGAGATGGAGTGATAAAGGAGGCGCTCTGGCAGTGTTTGCAGGCAGATCATTAGGACCCCTCTTTAACTCAACCCCCAGTGACAATCTATTGCTCTCCTCCCCTGTCAGCGAATCATTATGGTCTGATCATTAGTGACATCGCCACATGCCCATCACTCAGGCTGGTGCCATATTGGCAGATGAACAGCCTCTGCCCCAGGCCCACTAATCTGCAGAGTTCAGACAGGAAGGATGAAGAAAAGTCAGAAACGCAGGACTCTTTTCATCCGGCTAAAATGAGGAAATCTCAGCAGCAGTGGGAGTGACAGGAAAAAACTATATTTTTCAAAAGGAATGTATATTTTTGGCACAGATTAAAGGGTACATGTCATCTCTCCCTTTCTGATTGCTATTGTTTTTGCTTTTTATGTCAAGCTTAAATGTTTCAAATAAAATTTTATATTCTACAAAGATAAGTTGGTTAATACAAAGCACAATTTTTTTCAAGATATGATTTTATTTATTAAGGAAAAGAAAATATCCAAATTAACCCAACCATGTGTAAGAATATAATTGCCCCCCTTTTTAAATCATATAAACTGCTCTGATTAACCTTATTTTGTTGGGTTCAGTTTCACTGGCCACACACACGAGCAAGCCTGGTTACTGCCAGACTTATAGAGTTTGTACATTACTTATACAGTATCTGTTGTATAATATGAATTAAGTTAATCCAAAAAGCAACAAATCAACAATTCAGGACACTGCTGCTCAAAAACAAACAAATCTATTTCACATGTGTCAGAAATCAACTTCTTAGGAAATTTTCACAATGGCTTTATGAAACAAAATATTGATGTTTTGTGTGACATGCATTCTCTTTCATGGCATAAAACTAACACAACATTATTCTGACATGATAATAGCAGTAGTGTGATGGTCCAGGGCTGACCCAGATGACTTATTGTGATCAATGGAGCCATGAATTCTGCTCTGTATCAGAAAACTGATGGAAAGTCATCAGTAGGTGACATTAAGCTTAACTGCCCTTGGGTTATGATCAGAACAATGATCTGAAGCAGATGAACAAGCCCATCCAAATCGAAGGTTTTGGAGTGGCCCAGTCAAAGTCCAGACTGATTGAGACTGTTTATGCTCAAACACCTTCCAAAGCACCGTTTATAACATGGGAGAAGAAGTGGAGGTGGTTGAGAAATATAAATACTTCAGTGTTCACCTGGACAAAAGACTGGGGATGCAACAATAAAGCAGAAAACAATAAGCAACAGAGCAGACTGTATTTCTTGAGGAAGCTTAAGTCCTTCACCTAATGCAGCAAGATGTTGCATGTCTTCTACAGAGTGACATCATCTTTATGACACTGTTAAACAGCGACTCTTCAATCAGAGCCTTCGTCAGATCACTGTAACACAGTCCAAGTTTTACATTTTGAACTTAAATGTGTGAATTTGTTATTAACTCTGGATTAGTTTTTAGGTTAGCACTTAAAAAAACCAAAAGGAGAAAAAGAAAGGAGTGGGAACTATTTCCCAGGGTGCTTAGCGGCATGTTTTTGTATCCTGTGTTGCACCGTGAGTAAGATGGAAGTATGTTACATTAATCTGACTCTTGTGTGTTATTAAGGCAGATGTAATAAAATAAAATTTATCATAAGACCAGAAATTGTGTTCATGCAATTTTAAACAAAAATGCAAATGATACCAAAGTGAAATAAGTAGTTCTTTTAACTTTATATTGTCAGTAAAAATAATAGATAAATGTGTGCTCTTTAACTAGACAAGGGCAGGTTTTTTTCTCGCATATTGTGAAATAATTATTTGGTTTAAATTGCATCATGAAGTTAAAACTCACACTCAAGATTAATGAATGTAAACTTGTCTCTTGTCGTTAAATCAACTTCATAAGCTTTCATTTCTGAGTTAAAACCAAAGGAATTTTCTTGTTGACTTAAATTGCATTTTCAAGGCAGCAGGGGGACTTTCATTTTCAAGTTATACCACCTCCAGATATTTTACAGTGTGCGGTAAAATTCAGGGTTGTATTTATCAAAAATGTTTATGTGAAGTTGTGCCGCTGATATAAAAGATTCATTTATTTCAAAGTCTTTTGCTGTTCTCAATGAGTGGTGTCAATAAATGCAGACTTCACAATGTGGTGCATTTAAACACCAGTTCAAACACATAAGTCATGATATATCTAAATAATATTTGGAAAGAACCAAATTATACATTTTTGTCTGGCTTATATATGTAGAGCAGAACAAAGTATTCAATCTTGGCTATAATATGCACAAACTGAAAGATTTCATTAATTTGAACTTTGGAGACTGTGTCAGCTCATTACTGTATGTTCTCAGATGATGATGCAATGAAAACCAGGAATGCATGGCCTCTGTTTTCTGACCTGTAAATAATTGATAAATCAATTTTCTTGACTGGAACGCCAAATAATTAAGCAATGCAATTCTTATCAGTTACATTTTTGTCTTAATTGTTGCCTTCGCAGAACAGCACAGCAAAACACCACGCCATTTTTCAATTAAAAGGTCCAGATGTTTTCGGAGGCTTCAGTAGACACAGGCAGTTGTGAGAAATGCTTTATCTGCATTGTAATAATCACTAGAACATCAGCTCCGGGCTGCATTTACATACTCATGTTTTATTCCAGGCCTCTTTCTAATGCACCGCTTAATTATACTGAGCGCAGACAATGTCAGACCCCCATAGCTCCAAATTTATTATTGCACCGTGTGAAGCAGAAACCATCAAACCTAGTGTACCTCATCACAGCTTATTGTACCAAACCCATCACAGCTCTCGTACGACGGCAAACACACCCTGATCTCTATAAAGAAGATATTAGAATCTCATAGTGTATTCATAGAAAACAAATAATAATACAATTAATCAAGACAAGCCTCATCTCCTTTGGAAAAAGTATCATAACTTAATAAAGTCTTATAATTAACCTCCAATTACAGAAATCCGAGGACAGCTAAGAAATCCTACTAGCGTGACGTGTGTTGTGAGCAGAGCACATCAGTGTTGGGGGTCAGTCTTCGCCGCAAGCGAAGGAGTTTATATATCCAGGTGTCTTGTTCACGAGTATGATGGAGTGAGAGATGGATATATGGATTGGGGTTGCAGTAATGTGGGACCTCCTCCAGTCTTTTGAAGCTGAACCAGAAAGCAAAGATTCACCTGTCAGTATGAGCTTCCTCTGTAAGGTGACTGGGCTCACACGTAGAGATAGGGTGAGGAGGTTTGTCATCTACCGGGGGGCCTCAGAGTATTCAGGCATTGCAAAGGCCCAGTTGAGATGGGTCCCACCTGAATGCCTCCTTCTGGAAGTTTTCTGGGCACATCCCACTGGGAAGTCTGGCCTCTGTTTTCTTTCCGACACATATTTTAAAAAATGTGGCAGAAATTAATTGCTCATTCGCTTGCTGCTAAACTACTCCATGAAGTTAGTTTCTGATAGGTTGAGCAGATCCTCATGAGATCTCTTTGGAAGATAGCACATGAGGCAAATGCAGCTGACTGATGAGAGATCGGCAGGAAGAGAGAGAAAAACTGAACAAGACGTTTTGCTCGGCCAAGAACCAGGACTGATCACCCTGCTTAAATTAGATTACAATAGATGATTTGTTTTTGCATATCACATTTTGCTGCGTTTCTCTAATTTGATGTGCAGATTTCTGTTTTATTTTTCCTTTTCACCTCAGATGTTTGTGATCTCTTACTGAGTCTTTGGATAGACGTTTGAGAAATTAGGGACAAATTATTTATGTTTCTTAATATGGTTTAATAACATTCAATTTTACATGTGTGTAATTCCATCTGACTGTCTATATAGACTTTTATTGTGATAATTCCCACTTTGGGGGAGAGGGGTGGGGGGTAAAACAGACATCCAAACCACACAGTACATTAAAGAAAATCACTTCTTGAGGCAATTTAAACCGACATCTCCGGTTTGGTAAGGTCACATATTCCATTACAGTGAGCAGAGAGTCGAAGCTCAGCGTCCCCATCCTCCTAAATACCCTCTTTTCCCCCCACCTCCACCCCAGTCCAACATCTCAGCCCCGCTGCTCACCAATCCCTCTAAGAACAGCCAAGCATGGAAGAAATATTCTTATTTAGATGAGGGCTCGGCGAGGGGCACAGTATAGCATAACAGAAGACGAATACAATGTAGTGCGGCGAGCATTGTGAGCGACTCCAATACAACCTCCTGTACAGAAGGCAATCAAATCTGGCAGTCATGTGTAAAGATACTTATCTGCCTGGAGAGGATTTCAGCGCCGTATTTCTGGGAGAAATGGAAATCAGGGTTGACAGCTGCTTGTCACTGGTGTATATTCAGGACATTTGATCTCAATAGAGAAATTTCCCTGAGAAAAAACCAGAAATAATAACAGAATACTTAGTAGAAAGATGCTGATCCTGCTTTAAGGACATTGCTAAAACAACAGTAAGTAAGCATTGAGGACACATGCATTTTCCCACTTTGCCCACAAACACTGCTGCTAGTTTTGCAAGAAATTTGGCGTATTATATTAATGCACCATAACATCTGGACTATGTTATTGACAAATACCTTGTTAGTGATCCCTTTTTTTGTTTGTTTTTGAGTCGTCATGTTATAGTTTTCTCTTGACTCACCCCGGCTCTTGTGAAATATGACAATGCGGCAGCAAAATAAGACTTTGACACGGACAAAAGCACTTTATGAAGTGGCATCCCCTGCGAATGTGGAATTATCGCCTAACCACCGAAACGACTTCGCAATTCCAGCAAGCGGCGTTAATCAGATTTTCCCCTCCAGAGCCGTAGTTCATTGTCATTGCTAATGGAGCCTCCTCTGCAGGTTGTTGCTCTTCACTAAATTAGTGTGAAGCCTTATCCCAAAAACATTGACTAATACTGCACTTAATCTTGGAAACTCTCAACTCCTGTGAAAAATCTCATCTGGAATGACACTGATTCATCGGAGCGTTGCCCCGCATCGCATTCATCATGTTCCTGACAAAATTAATCTTGATAGACTGAAACCAAATTACACCTGAGTTCACACCCATTGCTCATCACAAACACTGAATAAATATTTATTGATGATATGTGTAATTTTCTCCAGGACAGGAGTGGCTAGTGAGGAAAATAAAGATGAAATGGGAAAAGTTTTACAGTAAGAAACCGAAGACCATACCTTCTACAAGCATTCACTCCCATTGAAATGTTGCATTTTTATTCACATTGTTGTTATATATTGTTTTATTTGGATTTTATGTGACACGAATTAGTTAATCATTGTGAAATGGAAGGAAAGCAATACATATTTTTATATGTAAATCTGAAAAGTGTGGCGTGCACATGTGCTCTGTCCTCTCAGAAGTGTGTTGAAGCACCTTTTGCTACAAGTCTTTATGGGCATGTCTCCACCAACATCCCATTTTTCTTTGCAGAACAAGTAATGCTTCCCCGCAGCCTGATGCAGCCACCACAAGGCTTTACTGTGGAAATGGTGTGATATCCTAATTTTCCACCAAGCACAACATTTTAAATGCTGACAATAAAAAAAATAGCATATTTTCTGCACTATAAGGCGCACCTAAAAACCTTCAATTTTCTCAAAAGCCGACAGTGCGCCTTATAATCCGGTGCGCCTTATAAATGGACCAATATTGAGCCACAACAGGTCTCGCAACTACGGTAAGCAGCCGCCGACTTCATTTTCCCCCGTAGAAGAAGAAGCGCGCGGTGCATGCTGGGTTTTGTGTAAAGACCCCAACATGGCTCCTATTAAGAGACACGCTTACGACGCCGAGTTTAAGCTCAAGGCGATCAGTCACGCAGTAGAACACGGGAACAGAGCAGCAGCGAGAGAATTTAACATGAACCAATCAATGGTGCGGAAGTGGATATATATTGTGATTGCACTAACGTTTGATTTACCGTAACAGTATCAGACTGTTTTTTACGTGCTTATTGAATCGAGGAAAAGTTTCCCTCCACTATATGTTATACCTTGCTGTTGTCAAAAGATAAACTGTGTCATGAAAATAATACGTCACTTACTTTACCTCGGGGAAAATAATAAAACAGCTGTTTATTCATTTTGGGAATGAACGGAGTTTTCAGAACGCTGGTTTGTAATCTATTAATAAAGTTTGACTGACCTATCTGACTATTTTGCTGACATTCCCTTTAGTGCAGTTCCATCTAACGGATGCATAACGTAACTCCAGCCTCTATTGTAGCGTCTATTCTATGCGCCTTATAATGTGGTGCGCCTTATATTGCAGAAAATACGGTAAATAAATAAATTTTAGCTCCTTATTTGCATACTTGTCTTGTTACTGCTTTTACCTCATTGTGTCAAAGATTGGAATAATGTGTTTGATTGTACACTTATGTTCTCCAAGAAGTCTTTGAGGTCTTCATAGAGCAGTTTAGGTTAAAATACACACAGGTGAGCTAATTTACTACTTAGATCAAATATGAAAATTGGTCTGGATTTAGAAGGTATCAGGGTAAACAAGCTTTAATACAAAAGGTTGCTGCAGTTTTTCGCTTACAGTACGAGTTGGCCTTTGATTGTTTAAAAGTGTGTTTTATGTCCTCACTTTAACTTTGACGATGGAAAAAGAGTTTTGAATATATTTTTCAAAAGTCTCAAATCATTGACAGTCTTTTGTTCAGCTTTGTAAGCAGTAAACTGTATCATCTCCTCATATAAATGAGGCAAAAAATAAAAAAATAAAAATCCCACCCTCAGCCTTACTAACCAAACGCATATACATCTCCCATCGTTTGTCTTCCAAATGAACTCATTTTTCACTACTAATTAAAACAAGTTGAGATGAGGAAGAGCATGGGAGAAGGGAAGCATTTGTTTGGGAACAGCACAGTGATTCATCTAGACATATATGTTTGGCTTCTGTTTTAAAGAAAGCAACGTGACGTACGAACACAGACTAATAGCGACGCCATTGACAGAGAGCTGCTGATACACCCGGCTGACTGACGGGGATGAAACGCCGCGAGCAGGACAATTTCTTTTTTTTTTTTTTCTTGCCAGCAGTTTAAAAAACAAAAAAACAAAACTCATCTGTTGTCATACACAATAATCTGAAAGGCAAACAGCAGTTCAAAAGGAATATTTTAAATGATGGTGCTTTCTGCCTTTATGTTGGTGATTGATTGAATAGAAACGCGGCATTCCACAAATCATCCCTGTAATTAGCTCAGGGGTGGGCAATCCTGGTCCTCGAGGGCCGGTGTCCTGCAACTCTTGCAAGTCTCCCTGGTCCAACACACTTGAATCCAGCAGCTGAATCACCTCCCAAGTGCAGTCAGGTTCTCCAGAGTCCTGCTAATGACCTCATTATTTGACTCAGGTGTGTTGAAGTGGAGATGCATCTAAAAGTTGCAGGAGTCCGGCCCTCGAGGCCTGGAGTTGCCCACCCCTGAATTAGCTGTAAGCAGCACTATGACGATGCCACCTCTGTCTCAAAACACGAACAGTCAGGGTGGGGGCACCAGCTAGAGCTCCAGCAGAGTCTGGGGATTGTGGGAGGGGGATGTTACAGGGCTTTGAAAAGATGAGGGAGGGTTGGCAGTGAGTGGGGGGGTGGAAGCCCCAGGCAGCCTGTGCTGCACACCCAGGTGCTGCTGTCAGCTGGAGTCCTGCTCCAGCTGCTCGCCAAAGACTGATTTAATTATTTCACTTCCCTCTGTCCCTGCATTTCTTTAATTCTTTGTCTTCTCCACCTTCAAACCCTGTGCCTGCTCTATTAAAGTAGTTAGCACGATATAAAATGCATATTTAAGAGCAGGCAATGCACCGATTGAACGGGGAGCGATACTGAATGCCCGATTCTACCTTGATTGTTGCAAATTACATTTTCTGCTCATGTTTATTAAATGCCCTAAAAAAAGAACACACACCATTTTGGAAATGAATAAAAATCATACAAAGCGTATATGAATGCTTTGATGCATACATGGGGACAATGTTCTTCCTTTAAATTCAGCTAAATTCAAAACTGCTGATTTTGCCCTCATTTGACTTTACATTACTTCAGAAAAACAGGGTGAGCTACATGATACATGACATAAAAAGCTAATAATTGGTATCAGTCAACACCCTAATCGGTGCATCTTTATACATAATGAACTATTTAATAGTTCATCAAAACTATTAAATAGTTTTAAAAGCACAAACTTAAAAAAGTGTCAAACAATTTTGACACAATTATCGCTTAATCCGTTTCCTTCCATTCGCTTCATTTTCCTACATAATGACAGAAATGTGTATTATAATTACAAATGTTCTGTATTATTACACTCCAGGAGCGGTGAAGGAGATCCGAGCTCCAGTCGCCTGGGTTGGAGGTCGGAGGACTTGTGTTATCAATTCTCAATGATTTAAATTACTCGAGTTCTTTTTCTCTTATCTTATCTTTTAAAGGGCAATGAAAGGGCCCATCTTTATACTGAAACCTGTCCTCAATCACTGTTAATGCTAACTCCATGTACACGTAAGAGGGCTGATAAGGAATCATTAGTCTCGTTAATGGAATCACAGGTCCGATCCCTTCATCCTTTCCTATTGAAAAGTGCTCTTCATTTCAAAGTTGTTCTGCTTTATTAAAGCTCATTACCATTTCTCTTTTAATAAGCACTCTTTAAAGTCATTACCTGCAGTGGAGTTAAAGGCTCCGCTATTAAAAGGTTACTTTAATGTGAATAATGGCCTCCCGATATACTCAAGTTAATTACTATTGGATACTGGTTCCAGTTTAATCTAATGCCTAAACCTTAATGAAAGATATGTTGCAATGCATTGAAAGGACAAAAATTGTTCCCAGTCAACACAAGCGTTTTTTGTTCTGCCTCTGCTCACACGCGACATTCCTCCGTCTGCAGCCTGAATTTGAACGCGCACTCCTTCCTCAGAGCGGACTCATGGTCGGTGTGGTTAATTGCCACAGAACTAAGTCTCATTAAAGGTGTCGTCATTAATCAGCTAGTTTGTGAGATTGCGTTGAAGTCATCATCTACTCTGTTTTTTAGTCTCAGAAAAGAAACGCAGTGAATTCCTGACCTCACAAACATGCTTTCACTTGATTTCTTTTCTTTCTTTTTTCTTCACCATAAGGGTGATGGTTTCTTTTTTCTTTTTACAAATTGTTTTAATTTCACCTTTACTTTAATCAAAGAAAATTTAATTAAAGTACACTTAAATTAATTACTTTAATTTGAATCTTGTTATTGAAGGAACTTATGTAAAGGGAAAACTACACACCGTCGTATTTACTATAATGACGACTTACATTTAATTAGCTTGTCACATCACACCTTTAAGCTTAGCATGTAACTTGTCTTATTGCTATAATATTTTCAGCTTTGTAAGAAATGTAATTATTTTTGTAAACCTGACAACATGACAGTGCTTGCTTACAGTTTTTAAAACACAGAGAGGGAAAAAAGTCATCTCTAGATCCACTGGATATTTAAAGGGGAGTTGTTTCACTTAGTATATATATATATATATATATATGTATATATATATATATATATATATATATAGTAGCACACACATTTGTTGCTTTTGCTCCACTCTCTTAATTTATCTTACTGTATTTATTTATTGTTTTTTATGTTTTCATAAAAAAGAAGTATTAATAGCAAAAACACCATTTCCTCAAAGGTATCGGGTCGCTCCTTTAAATCATCAAATTCCAAACTTCCTGCCAATCCCAAGGCCAAAGTTGGATCAAATATTTTACTTGAAAACTCCTTCTGTAAACATTTTTGAAAGGATGAGTCGCTCTCAGGAGCTCAGCGAATCCAATCCTGTGAAGAGATGCCAACTATGCAATAAGTCCAGTCATGAAATTTCCTCACAACTACAAATAAATACCCTACAGTTAAATGTTAGTGGTGCTACATCAATGTGGAAGCAATTGGGAATGAAAACAACTCAGCCATGATGTGGTCACGTAATTTATGTGGTGTAAATTTGCAGAGTGGAGTCAGGAGGAGCGGAGTCACATAATGCGCAGAGGTTGGTAACTTTCCGCTGAGCCAGTCAGTGGCGGCCAAACTTTAAACTTCTCGTGGCCTTCAGATTAGCTCCACATCAGTGCGTAGAAAGCTTCACTGAATGAATGTCCATGGCTGAGAAGCTACACTGTAACCATGACACAGTGATGTGCAGAATGGAGTTGTGTGAAGCACACCACCCCTGGATGCTAGATGTCAGATGTGATCCTTGGAAAGATGACTTCTCCCTCTTTGTCCTGCAACTGAGTGGACCAGTATGTGCTTGTCAGTTTCCTGGAGAGTAGAGATCAATGAAGGGAGGATTGTGGTATGAGACTGGTGTCCAACATTAGTGCCTGACCTCATAAATGTTTTTTTTTTTTTTTTAGAAATAATGATTAAAAATTCCCATGAATAGTAACCAACAAGAAAGACTTATGGAGACAAATTCTCCATAACTGCAGAATTTGTTGGCTTCAACCAGGATTTATTTGGTTTTTCCAAAAAGCTCTCAGAAATATCACACGTTTGTGCTACGAGTGGGGGAAGTATTACTGACGATAAACTTAATTATTTCAAAAATAATGAAAAGAGAACCTTTAAAGTTGCAAAGTTTTGAAAATTAAGCTGACAAACTATGAGAAGCTGACTGCAAACTGAGTAGATTGTTCAATTACTTAAGCCAACAGAATCAGACTGCAGTCCTTGTTGAACGGCATCCTGCAACTTTTACATGTGCCTCCTGGTCAACAAACCTGAATCACACAATTAGGTCATTAGCAGGACTGCTGAGCTTTAGGACGTGAAAAGGTCATTTCCTTGCTTTGATATTAACGTATTGGATTTGTGATACATCAAAAAGTTGCCAGTCACCCACCCTCAAAGTCTAGAGCTTGACATCCCTATTTAAAGTTAAAAAATATATATATAATAATTTGCACAATGAGCATTTAAACACACAAAAAAGCTGACGGTGTAGGAGCAGAGCATGGAGTTTAATATTTGGTCCACTTTTACGTACTCTCATAATGTTGATTCAGGATTTTAACTGCTTATCTATCCGCCTTATTGGGTAAATAATTTAAAAACAAACACTAAAAAAAAATTCTTACACAACATAAGGGAGTATTAATTATTTGAAGTCTTGTAAATGATGTTTGTGTCAGATCTTTTGCTTTGAATTTATGGCCTTACTTGACCCGAAGCAGTGTTGAAATGCAGCTGTGTTTACCAAATGAAATTAGAACATCATCTTACTCGTTCTGGTTGCAATGAAACAGCTGATTGAATCAACCGAGTACCAGATGCACGAGGTCGGCTTCAGCCAATAAGTGGTGTTTTGAGGTAGACGCTGTGTACACAAAGCACACAACTCGAATCATACATTGTGCTTAAAGTAATGTGCATAAATAATTTGTTTGAGATTAGGTTCCACACTTCAGCAACTGCAGAATAGAAACTAAATTGAACTGCCAAAAACTGTGCAGACCTTTTAAAGGGAAAAAGAGGCAAAACTCAGAACGCACACAGAGAATTAATCACAGCTCAGAGTTCACCGCTATCCCGGTCCTCCAACAAGACACATCTGACCTCGCTGCTATCTTTCTGTTTGAGGGCGCGGGGTCAAATAATGAAAGCTGACCCCCTCATTTCAAACTGTTTAAATTCACAAGTGAAAAGCCTAATTGCAGTGATCTGCGCTGAAGGCCAAAGGGAAATTCTCCTGAGGAGCATTAACCTTGAGATTTCAGTATGGCCCACTTTTCAGAAGAGTCACTGCTGCAGATGGGTAAAAAAAAAAAGTGCTGTAAATTAACCAAACTTTAGAAATTAGATGCTTTTATGTCACACCCTTCTTTAATTTACCACTGCTGGCACACAAAATACTTACTTAGTTTCATTGCACTCTTTGCCTATTCTGGAAACTTTCTAAATCAGCAGTTTTCTTTAATTCCAGTGTCTTCACAAGAAAAATAACTCGAACTCTGATGTTAACAAATAGGAAATTACTAATTGCTAAGGAGCTTTTTTTTTAAAGATTTATGAAAAAACTCATCACTCTAAAGCCACATTTTTGTTTTTGCTGAAATGAAATATGCGTCTTGTTCATGCACGGAATTAATGTGCACCAAGTGAACCACATTAGCATTTTCTAGTAATACGTTTCCTTCTCTCTTAAGGTCATGTGGCTTTAACTGGAGTCTTTGCTAAGACTCACGTGTGCACGTGCGAGCGTGTGTTTGTGTGTGACCCATTTCATAAATCCTGTTGTCTCCTCCATGAGATACTAAATGTCAAAAACTAGTGGGTCATCCGATCCTTATTTTCTCAACAAACCAGACTAATACCACGTTAAGAGGTGAACAATGCTACATGAAATGGTCTCTGTATGCTAACAACACACGTCCTCCATCACATCTACAACAAACGATGCCTCCATGAAGAGGTTTGTGGGCAGATGTAGCCTGTAGACGCTGGTTTCCGTGCTTCCGTGACAGATTGTTTGCAGAACTTCAATGTTTCTTTGAAGCCAATGGGTCACTTCATGCCAGCCACTGTCAGGGAGAGGATGGAAAGGCAACTTCCAGCAAAGAACAGCATGATGAAAAGGTGCAGCGCTGCGTCTTGATCAAGAGCGGGAGCCTTCCATTCGGCACTGTCTGCTAAGATCAAATATTTCTGATGAAAATTGGCTGCAGCGCCTGCTATACGGTGGTGCACTTCATAAATACTGCACCGTGTGCTTCACCTCCTCAACATGTTTGAGGAAAGATGACAATTTTAATCTCTTGACTTCATTGAAGCTAAAAATAAAGAAATTTGCTTTTTTGCATTTTGTTTTATAGTGCCTCCTAATTACTCAAACCAGGCTGACTGCTGTTTTCGTTTTTTCTTTTAAATGTTCTCACCATACAGTACACTTAAGAGGAAAAACAAGACAGTTAGTGGTCACAGTGATAACACTGCTTGTCACTTACCCTTCACAAATGAACTCGCTGTTGAGGATTTTCTCCTATCTGGCATGTTTTTATGAGGAATAAAGAACAAAAGATCCAGAAAAAGATAAAAATAACTGCTTTAGATCGTGACATATGTGCCAGTCTGGACAAAAAGACAAACTAGAAGTTTAAAGTTTATTTTTAATGAAGTGTTGTCACAAAAATCTTTACTTGGTTGTGATAATTGCTGTTCATTTGTCTGACCATGTTAAAAAACAATCAAGTACGTTTTTTTCTTTTTTTTTTAAACATTATTTATTTTTATGAGTGAACGATAATTACATTTTGAAGAGTATTACATGTCAGCCATTAAAACTAATAAAATCATAATGAATCGTGTTGTTGTAAATGTGAAACTGGTTAAATTACAACATCAGCTACCTGAATTTAATAACAAATCCTCCCTAAACCTAACTGATGTTGGTCAGTCGACTATTATTTTCATTTTAAGGAGCCAAGAGTGAACAGTAAGGCTGATAAGCTAACTCAGCAAAGGTGAAAAACCATTGTAAGACTTTTAATTTCTATGTATTTGGAGCAAAAATAGAACTTTGTACGTAGCTTTAGCTTGCATTAGCACTTTCACATAACAAGCTAAAGCAACGTACAAAGTTATCTATCTATCTATCTATCTATCTATCTATCTATCTATCTATCTATCTATCTATCTATATATATATATATATATATATATATATATATATATATATATATATATATATACATATATACATATATATTTATTTATATGTGTGCATTAGGTGTTTGACAAAGTACCATGAATCAAAAACGTTTGCTTACATTCTAGCATGTTCTAGCATTTTGGATACATTGATGTGTATTTCAAATGTGAGGTATTTTGAAAGTCAGCAGTTTAGAATATTGTAAATTTTCTTTTAACCCTTTCATGCATGAATTGTGATCCTTTGTGTCAGAATTTTTTTCCCATTTTTTAAATTTTTTTTCTTAAGGCATAAAAAAGGTAGGAAATTTTTTTTGTAAAAATAATTTTTTGTATTTTTTATTTTTATGTGATCAATTGTAATTTTGTCCAAATACAAATTTGTTATTTGAAAAATACATCAGTAGTATTGTTCCTTAGGGGTTATCTGATGTCACAATATTTTTTTTTTACTTGCAAGAGTCGTCTACAGTAGAAGGAGGGACCGGGTTGGTTCTCATGCTTTTTTGTCTGTTGCCCATATTGTATTTAACAAAAATAATTTTTTGCATTTGCAGCTGATGGCCAGTAGTTGATGGTATATTTTATGATGCATTAGTGTCCACTTCAGTGGTCTATGTGCATTTATAACATAACAATCCACAGGAAGCACAAGAAAATGGCTTTTAGATAGCTGTCCACTGTAGAGACCACTATGCATGAAAGGGTTAATTTCACTTTTCTCATTTCTGGCAAACATTTAAGAAGTGAATTTTAATTCATCTTACAAAAAGCACATGACGTGTGTACATTTCTATTATGGGACAAAGCCATGCTGACAGAGCGAGAAGCTCGGCCTGTAAGAACTGCACCACCACTGCTACAGTACAGTACTACAGAGGTGTAGCATCTCTTGTTTTTAATAACATGTTTAAAATGATGTAGAGCATATAATGTGTTGTGGGACAAATCAAAACATATAGCCCTTAATTTGATGATGGTGCTGTTTGTTTACAATAAAATGTTAAGCTTCTTTGAGAAGTTATTAGAAATTAATAATTTACTTTCCCCAGACAACTTTTCTAGCATCCTCATTTTAGTATAAAAACTGATTATTGTTTCCCGGGGACAAATGATACTGGGTAGAGCAGTACCAGTATGAAAAAATGACACATTGTTTAATGGGAGCACAATTCTACAAACCTTGTAACTGCCTTCACATTTCATTAGAGGGCTATTAACATAGAAGTACATATAGGTCCTTGTGGTTATTTACTCAGAACATCTGTTTCCATCAAATTCCAGTTGTTACTTGATATTACTTGACCCAAGATGTATATTTTATTCCAGTAACATCTCAAATATTGTTTGCTTACTCATGTACAATGGAAAATGTGAGCCATAGCTAAACTATGGTATTAATCTTTTTACAGAATATTTACCAAAATTACGAAAGCAACTCGTTAAAAAAAAAAAAAAGATTTTCAATTTATCACAGCGTCGAAGATTTTATGTCAGCTTTTCCTCCAGTGCTATTCGTTAAAAAATTTATGATTTCTTAAAAAAATGACATTTAATTTTTATCAGGATGAGTCCCTTGTAAACATTACAGTCCACTCAGACCCCGTTAACTACAAAGCAAAAGATAGATATGTCACACCTTTAGAAACACAGACACTGCTTCCTGCAACATGCATGTTGACAAAGCAACAAAGTCATCACCAGCTGCAGCTAGCACTTGCATTATGCTGATGAATGGCAAGTCCTGCCAGATTACTTGATTTGATAAGCAGTACAACCCATCGGTAACATAATACATCACAAATTGTTTTGTCAACAATTTATGATACCATTTATCAAATGACCATCGCAGTGGGTTGAGTTATGGTGTCAGAGCTGGCATAATGTCAATACTCAAGCTGAGTTGAGGGCAGTCTGGCCGCAGTGATTTAGACACGCTCTGGTCTGATCTCTTCAGAGATTTTCTCTTCATTACCAGACCAACTGATGTTCAAAGAAGAGAAATTGTGAAAGTTTATGCTTTAATCAGAATAGTTGCACGCAGCAAGAGATAAATAACACACCAAACTGTGGTTTTGAGAGAAATCTGCGGCCAGATGAAGAGTTTAGATTCAACAGAAGTGACAGTTTTACATATGGTTTCACAAAATGAAATTACTGCTGGACCGAAGTGAAATGAAACAATTTCAATGAAACGACACGTACCAGATTATATTTGTAGAATATATTTTAGCAGTTTATGAGAGAAGATCCACATCAGTGTCACGAGGGGACGCCGTCTCTCCCCCCTGCCACCCGCTCTAACCTCTTTCATCATTTCTGCAAATTAAAAGTTTAAGAAAGCCCTCAAATTGATTAGGATTTTTGCAATAAATAGCGTAGCAATCGAGCTCTGATTCTATTCCGCTCTTGAGAATCAATGTTCAACTGCAGCCTCAATGTCAATTAAAATGTGAGGCCTTAAAATGCCTCCCCTCAAGTCAATCCGTGGCTCTGGTATTGACCAGAATATATGGCCCATGTCCAAGCCAACGCCGGCCGTTGGCCACTCTGAAAGGTTACTGCAACCACTACATGTACCCACATTAGCAGGACACTCACCTCTCTGGGTTTATGGCCTGTGTAATAATTTTAAGCAAAGAGAGAAGCGCATTCACTGGAGACAGTAACAGCCAGAGAGTCGAGGGAGGACAAGTATAGTATGATTGATCGTGGTGAGCAGTATAGCTGTGTACCTCTCACCTTCCTCTCCTGATTACTGCCTGCCACTGATCCTCCACATCTGTCTTGACTTACTAAAGACACAGGATCCTCGCAAAATGCCCTCGGAATTAAAACCTTATTGAAACGTTGATATTCTAAGGAGACATCTTTATTTTCTGTCTTTTATTTCCTTGTGGTCGCAGAGAAAAATGAGCTGCCTCATATAACCAGATAAAAAACGAGTGGCTACATACTGTAGAAGCACTCAAACTTATTACAGGGCATATTTTCATTATTGTTGATTTTCATGGAATTGAAAACAGCTGCTTATTTATCTTCGTCATTAAAAGCTTCAAATAAGCTGTAAAGCAAAGCTTTTCCCCTTCAAGAACAATTTTTTAAATATCTGTTTCTTATTCACAGCGTTTTTAGAGTCTTCCCCCCATATCTCCTGTACCGTGTTGACACCATTTGAATAATTAATTACATATGAAATTTTAAGGTTTCTCTTCAGAATTTTGAGACGGTACAAGATCTTCCAGAAACATATATACAGGAAGCTAACTTATGTGCAATAGTGCAGTTTTATACTATTTGATAAAGGAGATTATGACACCACTGACAACGTCACTAACTCTTTGCACAGATGCAGATTATATGTACTATATTTATGCAAATACTCCCACATTATATTGTTGCTGTCAGGCAAAAAAAAAAAAAAAACTTGTATCTCCCCA
The DNA here is from genome assembly GCF_001444195.1 of Xiphophorus couchianus. Taxonomy (NCBI): domain Eukaryota; kingdom Metazoa; phylum Chordata; class Actinopteri; order Cyprinodontiformes; family Poeciliidae; genus Xiphophorus; species Xiphophorus couchianus. Next base: position 24,051,892 of record NC_040239.1, read on the forward strand.
AAGCACAACTTTTCAAAAAAAAATAAAAAATAAAAAGTTGTACCAGATGGAAATTCAAATTGAAGAGCAATCAATAGAGTTGAATTTCACAAGAAAACAAAAATCAATAAATATGGAGATACAGAGGGCTTCTGCTATGTGTGTCTAGGATGCATCACTGACATAACATACACCATCAGTTAGGTTTTAGCAAAATATGCATTGCTACACAAAACAGTAGTGTTTTTTTTTTGTTTGTTTTGCTATTCCAGCACAACTATAAAATCAAAAGAAGCAGCAGCATTATTTCTTTTAGATTAATATTTCGTCATGGTATTTCTATCAGTCTGACAACAATCCTAACGTTGCAAATTCATTTGACGATTAAGATTTGACATCTAAAATATGAAATTAGTGCAGTGAATACAACAGATTCTTTACTGACTAGATCATATAAAACTTAGGACCTACAGCAGTGAAATAAACTTAATTAATTGCACAAATTTCTAAATCAAGGTAAATCATGCGACATGTGAACACATAGTAATGTAACTGTGAGTATATCTAGTTTATGCACCACTATAATGAGAGATCGTGTTCATATTAAAAGTAACTTTTTTCTGGTAACACGGAAGTGTCCTGGTACTTATTCGTCTTGCATCACATTAAATTAGCCACTTATTTCCACTTCCTGCTAACCCATGTAGCTGAGCTGTTGAAGCCAGTATGTTTATAAAACAGTTCCCGCTAAACCTTGGGTCAAATTCAGCCACCACTCTCTCTACTTTGCTCTCTCCTCTCACATGTGTAGTTGTAATGGAGACAAGGTGCATGCACAGCAGCGACACATATCAGGATATAAATAAAACAAAGTAGCCAAAGCAGAAGAAAGACTGTTGATAATTAGGTTAGTAATGTCTCCGGCACCGTCTGCTCGGTCATTTCCTCCAACTTCCCTGAGCAACGAGGAATGATGCAGGCGACACTCAGACCGGGAGGGATTCGTGTGACAGGCGGCCCCTCTACTTTCCTCCCCTACCATCAGTGTGATTCTGAAGCAGGGAGGCTGCGAGGAAAAGCAAGCGCTGTCGTCAGATGTGATACATCCAGCTTTTCCCCACAAACCTTTTAATGATTTGTGACCCGTTTGTGGACAGAGAAATTGTGAACTCACGCACCCATAACTTCTCACTTAATCTGTATTACTCTCATCACAACAGACCAAGCCACTCTATCAGTAAATGCTAATCTCCTAATTAACAAGCTAATTAGGCAATTACAGCTTTGCAGAAGGATGCCTAAATGAAATATGACAACACAGTCACTTTCTACAGCACCTGTGGGTCTTTTCAGATGTCACAATGAGAAGCATGATGACAAAGTGTTGTCTCTGCCACTCGTAGGTGCTTATTCCTTCGCCTCGCTGTGCTCGCTTTGCAAAAACAGTTTCTCCTAATTTAACCAGGAAGGAAACCAGAAAGTCAAATAAACTGTCTTTCAGGAATTTTTAATTTTTTAATTTTTTGAATATTTGTTTCCACCAATAAAGGAAAACTGCTTGTAGAAGTGTTATGTAAACACATTTTTGAGAGAACCAGTGCCGCCCCCCTTCTCCCTCCCTCCTCTCAACAATGTCTTACTGTTAGGAGCTGTCACATAAGGAAATGGATTATGTTGACATATGGCTGAAAACAACGGTGAATAGGCCTGCTATGCAATGCAATGAAGAATCATGCACTGCAAGAGAGGAGAGGAGCCCGAGCTGTACCTTTGAGCCTTTCCTGACAGGTATGCACTGTGACTTGACAGCTCAGTATTTCCATGATAAATGCAGTAGTCCTGGGACTCTCATTCACTAAACTTAAAGACTGCGTCGCCCCCCTCCTTCAAGGTCAAACGGATGAGTAGAGGAACGCAAAACAGCAAGTCGATCCATAATGACTTTATTTACATATTAAAAATTTGTCTGAGAACTGTGTTAGATTAAATCTGAAATACACGACTTATGAAAATTAGTACATTTTGGAATATATTTTAATGTTTCTTGCCATTTTTCTGACTTTTGCTCTTGTTCTGTCTTCTATCATTCTGTCTGTCAAGTTCTGCTTTTTTTTTTAGTAAAATGAAATATTCAGATGCCTTCACTGCTTCTGTGAGATTTGAGTTTCTCTTTATGGTACATGGCTTCTGCCTGTACATCGTATCCTTATAACTGAATCTTCTCATTTATGTGAAGCACATCTGATTCCTCCTCCTGTAGTTTGTGAAGTGCAGAATAGATCAGTAGGACGTTGTCCTCCCCCTGCTGCTAAAACTATTCCTACTGTCAATAGTTCAAATGTTGAACTATTGTTTTAAGTAATGAGTCACTGTACCATAGCTCCTAATTAAGTTTTTTTTTTTTTTTTAAGAAAATCTTTTTTCCTTTATTGAAGATTAGTCTCGTCACTCGGCTGTCATTCTTGACGATGAATCATTTTTGAATCATTTTCTTTTCTTTGTTTTGACCAGCATGAACAAACCACATCTCAGGAATTCACTGCTACATTTCTACACATTCAAAACATTAATATAGAGAATTAAGTGTTAATCATAATGACTGGCTCCTGCTCAAAGAATATAGTAGCTGTTTTATGACATGGGGAATATGATGCTTTGCACAGGAAACAGGTGTGACAAAAGCAGGTTCTCAAAAAAATGCAAACAAATAAAATTGTCTATAATCTGTGCCCTCTGAACGTTTCTGTGGCTTATTGGGATTTCCAGTCAGTTAGGGAATCGTCACTGTGCTGTGCAGGCTAAGCACAGTGAAAAAACATGGCTGTATACTACTGGATGCTAACGATGCCAAAATTAGTTTTTGAATTGAGATTATTAAATGCAGTGCTGAATTTAAGGGATTGGCATTTAATCATATTCTTCAAAATCTAAAAAAAAAAAAAAAAAGCAATCTTTTCTGGTCAAACCTGAAATGAAACATTCCACATGGAAGAGCTTTGTAAAACACAGTTTGAGATTTCTGAAATTAATCTACCCGATTAATGAGAAAACAAATTGAACATTTTTCTGCACTCTTCTTGGATCGAGAAAATCACACACTGACACAAGCGCGAAAACTGTGATGTACAGAGAGGTCAAACCTGTACTGGTTAAACATACTACGCTAATTGCAGATTCTTTAAAATTCAGTTTTGGATTGTGGAACATATAGAAAAACTTAGTCTTCTTAACTTAAAAAAAAAAGAAGCGAAATTGTTACATCTATTTTTCCATCCCTGGGGACAGTAGAGGCCAAGAACTGCCACTGCACTTACTTGTTTCCTGCTGTCAAGTCTCAAGATTTAACAAAACACTAAGTGTGAGATCTCGGCACGAACTCGAGATGATCGTTATAAAGCAAATAACATGAAATGCTGCCAAAACCCATTTTTATAAAAAATGTTTTTGGTTTACTTTAACTCTGATGTTTAGACAGATTTATTTGCATTTTTAATTTACATTTATTCATGTTTTTATTTTGTTTATAATACAACTTACAACTTTACAATATCATGAGGTGATACAGAAATTGCAATGTGATGAATATACCGTAGTTCTAAATTTAACAACTGCTTGAAACTTGTAGAAACACATCAGATTTTTGAAAATGCATCCGCATCATTGTCTGTTTAAAATCTGGACATGCAAGACAAGAAAAATGACCAGGGCTACTTAGAGACACGTTAAAATATCCCATCCTGAAACTGCTAAAACCTTACCACGTATGAATCCCACATAACAAAATGAGTTTTAAATCTTCTGGATTCTTTGTTTTAAGATATAACTGGTTAAAGCCACAGACAGACAGATAGTGAGTCACAGAGCGTTCCATATGTCCATTTTCCTCATTTATTAAAAAACAACAAAACAAACAAACAAAAAAATACCAACAAAAACAAAAAAAGAAAACTCAATGAGATACAATGTGATTTACAAACCAGTTTCATGTGCTAAAACTTATTTTATTTTGTATTTATTTTAGTGTCTTTTGAACAAATAATGTTCAGTCCCATAGTTATTTTGCAATTATGTTATTTTTATACAATTCACTAAAAAAAAAAAAACAAAGTGTATTAAAAGTTAGGTTTTTATGGGTCGTGCATAACATCAAGCTTCTCTTTTTTTGAGCTCTTTCCAACAACTCTTGCTCAGTAAAACAAAAACTAAAGAATAAAAACGCCAGCCTTATTCCCCGATAACTTTCTGTACTGCCAGATAATGTGCGAAAACGGCCTCAAACCGAAAGCAGCCCGCTTGCTTTTTTTCCTTCTGTCTTTCCCCCGGAATATAGATGCCTGCTGGAGGAGCGTGCTGTATATTTGTTGCCTCGCATCCAGCAGCTTAACAACTTGTCTGCTGCCATAGCAACTGCGGAGGAGCACCGAGCAGCGCCGCCTGCTTGTGCAATGGATGTCACTCGTGGCAACGGCCAATCAGAAGTTCCCATCCTTCTGCACGAGCGGGCTCGAAGATGGAGGGATGGAGTGGGAGGGTTCTGGGCGTCATGCATCTGCCAGCAATAGGACGGACGGCTCGTCAGTCTTCGCCCTTCCGGGCCCGGATTGGCCCACGGAGCTTCACTTGCAATAATATAAACATGTCTGGCTGCTTCGCCTGGCTCGAACCGAGGCTCGCAAGCGGCTATGCAGTTCTTCATCAAACTGTGCAAAAACTCTCATTATGCATTTGCCCGCGGTGCTGCAGAGCTAAATCTCGATCATTGCTACAGAATATGCACATAGCTGCAGCGTGCACGCGCGAGGAAAGAGGATACCCTGCCTGCAGCCGCTGCAAGAAAGAGAGAGGGGACTCAGCCGTGCTTTCATCATTATAATCACCATCCTAAGTGCTCGCTCTTAACATTTTGTTTTTCGCTGTTCGGGCGAGAAGTGACAAGAGTATAGACCCCTCCTCTGCAGGGCGGAGCGTGCATTTTCATTTCGGTATTTTGTATTTTTTTTTTAAATTTTTTTTTTTTCCCTCCTTCCTACTCCTGTATCCTGCTCTGACACGTCTGCACTGAGTGAGTGGCATTGGCACACTGTCAATCGCTCACTAGCGCTGCCATCAAACAACATAAAACACACACAGGCAGAGGGGCTGGAGCTCATAAATTTCAGCAGGGCAAGATATTTTTTGCGCATCGCCTTTTATACAGCGTTCTGTCCTAATTAATTTCGTCTCGCCGTTGCTTTTTTTCCTCTCCTTTCTTTTGCAACAACAACAACAACAAAAATCTCAACTTTTTCTACATTTCATATTTTTTTAATAGTAACCTTTGGACACCTTGTGCTGCAGATTGTGATTTAAAAAAATATATACAGGGAACATTACTCCACGTTTACCTGAGATTTAGCCTGAGATTTTTTTATTTTATTTATTTTTATTGTATTTTTTTTTACCGTTATTTTTTGTTTACACATTTTCACGTTGGATAATTTTCGCAAAGGAGGATTTGGACATTTTCAAGAGGACATGCACCGGGGATTCTGGTGAAGAGACCACCAAGGACCGTTTCTTGTCTCCACTACCGGTGTTAAATCGCAGAGAGAGAGTGAGAGAGAGGGGGGAAAAAAAAGACTGATCGGTGCGAGGATTTGGAGCGGGGATATGATGGAGCGTCAATTTTGACGAAGAAGTTTTAAGAAGAAGAAGAAAGATTTTTCTTTTTCTTTTTTTTTTTTTCCTCACGCAAAACACTGCCACGCGTTTTGGGGCACTTTGGACCCGCGCGTAAAAAAAGAAAGCATCAAGAGGACTACTTCACACTAAATATATATATATATATATAGATAGATAGATAGATAGATAGATAGATAGATAGATACATACATATACCTGCTGTAGTTATTATTCAAGAAACACGCGTCTTTATTTCGCTGAACAAACACTGCGTTTGCATCCATCCTAGTCTCTACGGCATATGCCCTAGCCGATTTCGTATATGAGTTTTTCAATTTGTGTGGCTCAGTGCACAGACTCTTTAGCGGCTACTATGGACGATCAAGCCCGGATCATGCAGTCCATTGGCGGCGTCAGTCTGGCCGGCCACTCGGTGCAGGGAGGCATGCCGCTGCCGCCTCCGCACGGACACGACGGGACGGACGGGGACGGGAGGAAGCAAGACATCGGTGACATTCTGCATCAGATCATGACCATAACCGATCAGAGTCTGGACGAGGCGCAAGCAAAGTTGGTTGATTTATATGTTTTGTTAAGTTCGCCCTCCCAGCAAATCGCTGGACGCATCTTTGTTGAGGGATGTTGTTGGCCCTGATTACCTGAAGTCCCAGTGTGTTAACAATAGACCGGATTGGCTGTAAGAACAGAAATGCCCAACGGCTGAGCCTCGCGAAGCGTTTAACACACGTGAAAGTTGTCACAATAGGGAGCAGCATAGTTTAATTTAAACTACCTGTTTGAACCTGAGCGAGGTGGTGTTGTTGCAAAAAAAAAAAAAAAAAAAAAAGTTGGTGCTGCACACATGTCAGTTTTCAGCCAAGACTGTTGTTAAAATTCAGCCCCATATAGATGCAACCACAAAAGCATCATTTAGACAATAAGCAATTTTCATAATAGATGTTAAACTTCAGGTAACCTTTTTTTTTAATAAGAGTGTGTGAGGTGAAGTGCATAGAGGCTTAAACTTGTTCATGTCTAATGTTTTTTTTTTATCTGTGACCTTATTTGAGTGTTTTATTTTTTTCTTATACTGAAACAGGAAACATGGACTGAACTGTCACAGAATGAAACCAGCACTCTTCAGCGTTCTCTGTGAAATCAAAGAAAAGACAGGTAAGATTTTCCTGCTACAGATAAAAAACAATGGCCTGACATTTTAAAAAATATATATTTTAGGAAAAAAGGGGGAAAAAAACAATAGAAGAATAGATATAATGGCATTGTGCAGGTTAAGGTTGCAAGGTTTTTTTTTGGAAGAGGAGAGAGAGAAAGGCGGGGTGGTGGAGGGGTAGACCTCTGCCCGAATGAATCAATCACCTTTTTAAATTTGTCACTGTGTGCCATGTGGAAACAGTAAGTGTTGTCACTTTCCACTGAAGATGCTCTCGTTCCTGCAGGAGCGTCTTGTCTTTTGAATTTGAGCAGAAAGCGTGCTTCCCTACCCCTGGCACAGAGCAGGACGGGGAAATCCTGCAGCATATGCTCTACACAGCCAAGATCACACGGAAATTCATGCTTTATAACATGAAAACAATCCCACACTTTCAAGCAGACTACAGTCTGCGTGTCTATAATTAGAGTGCTACTCTATGGAGTCTCATTTATTTGCAGAAAACAGAAGCAAGAAAAAAAGAACAAAAACAAGAAATAGTCAAGTTATTTTTGCTGATATGAATCAAAATCGATTTGCAGAAAATTGCTTAGCATTTGTATAAATATTTCACATATTTTTACAGCAAAGGTTTTGAAACATTCTACGCGCCTGCGAGATGACACACATAATCGAGCTGAGAACTGAATTTTAGGTCCAAAGATCAAAACTTTTCAAAACATTAGAGCCTGCAGGACCTGCTACAGAGCTCTTTCTATGATGTCTTTATTTAAATAAAGTAGAGTGAATTAGATAAACTCCTTGCTCAGGTTGTAAATGAAGCAATCTAAGATCCTTTTCTTTTTAAAGACCAGGGTAAAAAAAAAAAACAACCTTTTATTTAAACACCCAATTCTTAAGGTTTAAAGCACAAAATGTGCAGGTGTTTGTGGTGTATTTCTGGTGGTGAAATAATTAGAAAAAAAGGGAAAAAGTCTAATGAGGAAACCTCCATGCCAGATTTGTGACCTTTGTGCGCTTTATGAGGAAATTAGCTTTTAGGAGATCATAAAACTTTATGAACTTCCTCAACACAGGTGGCGTCCACAGGGACCGGCTTGGGCTCCTCGGTCTTGTGAAGGCTCTGTGGCTGTGCTGTCGCTGAATTTAGAGAATTTAAATATAGACAAATAAGACTAAGGTACATAAATGACACCAGTGGTGGATCTGATGCGGTGCTTAGCGGCACAAACGCGTGTCTGATATGTGGATGGAACAGAAATAGATTAGTGGATTTATTTCTGAAATCACACTCTGCTTCCCTCTCTGAATTTACAACTCCGACATTGAATGTTTTAAAAACATCTATTTTCTTTTTTTTAAACAGAATGGAAAATTAATTTCAGACGAAACAACAAAAGTTTTACGTGCTCGCCGTTAGCGTGGGCGTGTGAGATTCAGAATAAATGTGTGTGAAAGAGATGAGATATTGGAGAGCAAGTTTTCTGTGCGATTGAGTTCACGTGTGCGCATTGCATGCAATCTGTGTGTGTGTGTGTGTGTGTGTGTGTGCGTGTGTGTGGGTGTGTGTGTGTGTGGTTAACCTGTGCTGTGGAGTCCCAGTCTGTCCCTCTCCGAGTCTGACAGAGCTCAGCTGGTCTGCTGGCCTTGTTGACCGGTCCACTCCTCCAGCGCACGCAGCGAGCCTTTCACATCGTTCGCTGGCGTCTCCTTCACACTTTACACTATCTGTTCAGATCACAACACGGTACCGCCGCTTTTCAGCCATAGGAACCCATTGCAGCCTGAGCAACACTTTTTTTTTTACAACTCTTTGCTGTAATCGCTGTGATCAGAACTTATTGTCATGTCATGTCAAATAGCTTTTTTTAGTTTTTTTTTAAGTGGAGTGAGACATTTGAGCACTTGTCAGGGTGTTTGGAACTTTATGGCGCTCCTCTAGCTGTTTTTGTAGAGCCACAGCATTTTCCTGCATAGCTAATGCCCCTAGAAGTATTAATTCACTTTGATATGCTAATTAGAGAGCATTATGCAAGAAATGAGATTAAGTGGCAGCATGAAGTCATTTGCCTGTCACTAAATTGAGTGTTTTTAGCAGGAGCCCAGCCCAACCTCATTTTTTTCCTTCTTCTTCTTAGTTTTGCATTTAGATAAGCTAAAAAGTGAAATTCGGTTCGCCTGTGTCGTTCTTTGTCCCTCGGCTGGCGAGGGGTTTTCTTTTTGGTTCCAAATATCAAACCTGAAAGCAAAATTCTGCCATGCTTCAGGACAATAGGTAACATTCAAGCTGCGCGAGGTGACAATGGGTGCATTGAGTGGAATTTGTGTGCGATTCAGATGAGTTTCGCAGTTATTCCCACGAGCCGGGTTTGTATTATCCCACTGGTCTCCCCTCCTCATGCTTGGGAGAAGGAGCTCCCAGCAGCAGGGGCAGCAGCAGCAGCAGCAGCAGCGGTGGGAGCGGCAAGAATAACAAAGGTGAAAGATTACCTCCATATGGTATTTCTGAGCAGGAAAAGAGAGGTTCTGTAGCAAGACTTCTCTTTGATGTGAGGTTTAATCAATAGAAAGAGATTACAGAAAACTATTACAGGCTAAATCACAGCGCGCTGCAGAGGGGCTTACCCCTCTCCATGGCGCTCTCTCAGCGGCGAGGCGCTTCTTCTTCGTCTTGCCTGCGTATTGACTTGTTGTTTTCCTGACCTTTGACTCGTCAGGTTCAGAAAATGGGGGGGTGGACGGGGTGGACGGGGAGGTGGTCTAAAGAGGTAACCGAGAGAGGGAGAGATTGTAGCAGATTCAGGCTGATAAATGCTGTGATCCGGTGTGCAAAGCTGTGGATTATAGGGAGAGCCTGCGCTCGAAGGCCAAGAGAATGTTGCCTGGATGTGTCCGACTTGGATTCTGAGAAAGAGAAAAAAGAAAGAAGAAAAAATAAAAAGCAAGGAGGTCTTCTGGGAGGATTTAGGAGTTTGTCTGTGTTACATGTTCTGCTGAGTTCTAAAAGAAAGTATTGTCTGGAAAATAAACATTCAATATAGAGATATAGAGAACTTGCCAGGAGTAAAAAAAATAGTTAGGACTGAGCATGTTAGCGTAAACGGAAGAAGAAAGAAAAATCAGTGTTTCCTGCCATGCCTTTAATTTAATAAACTCAGTAATGCAACAGGGGTGGCGTTGGGGGGGAGATGTTTGATTTTAATACTCTTTAAAGCACGTTTCCCCCAACACTGTACAGCAACCAAACCCACCATACTGTCACAAACAGAAGTTGAAGAAAAAAAAATATTTTATTACTCCTAGACAAAGATAAAGAGCCTCCAAAAAAATGTAAATTTAAAAAATTATATTTATATATATATATATATATATATATATATATATATATATATATATATATATATATATATTGCAAACTTTTACTATAATTTAGTTTATTTTTGTACATTTAATTTATTGTATTTCGGTCCCTTTTCTTCACACAGAAAAAAAAAAAGCCCTCGTAAATGCATGACAGAGAACAGAAAGCTATTCAGCAGCTGAGACAATTGACTTTGGCTGCTTTTTTGTCTCGTGGAGCCCCAGTGATGCGGCTGTACTCACTAGATAGCGGTTGTGCCGAATGGGTCGTGCACAGCTGGGTTCCTGGCTGGCTCAATGGCAGGGCCACTGCTTCCTCCTCTAAAGCACAAGGGGGACTGAGGAAGATGTGGCTATTATCTAAGTAGCTTCCAAACACCCTCCATTTCCCCATCAGCCGGGATGAAAAGAAGGAGAGCAAGACAAAGAGGACAGGGAGAGAAAGAGAGAGAGTAAAAAAAAAAACAAGAAAAAACAGGAGCATGCATATCAGTTTCATTTGGAAGGGTAAATGCTTTTGTGCTGTGGGGAGAGATGTTTCTGCAGCGGCGCTGCCTTGTGTAGCTGTGCACATGGCCTCTCAAATCTGTTTTTTATGTACAATGATCCGGCGCTGTCCCTCCATCTGCACACTCGAGCACACGTCTTCTCCTCCTCCACCCCACCCATCCACCCCCTCCACCCCCCACCCACCCCGTCTCTTCCCACTCAATCGCTCCAAGCGTTTTCTGCAGGGCTCCTGTGCGATCAACAGCTCATAATTGTTTTTTGCACATACGTTATGCAAATGAGCCTTTATGGCAACTGGCATAACAATTAGCATCCTCCAACAATATTTTACTAGGTTAATTGCGAAATTTCTAAATTGTACATCTGAGTTGTTAATTAGGCATGACAGAGGTGGTGAAATAGTTATCTTCAGGCGGTGGCAGCCAGCAGAGGCTGCTTTGGATGCAAAAAGGAAGGATTGATTGAAATTAGTTTACAGCAGTGGGAGAGGGCCTGTCGGCGAGTCGGCGGCCCCTCTTGCCTGTTTACGTGAAAAAAACAAAAAAACAAACCTGGAGCAGACAGGGAGAAGGTAGAGCAAATTTAGGACTTCATTCGAAAAGCGTTTGCCCGGTTGTATCGATCGCAAGTAGTGGTTTTTGTAAACAGAGTAAAACCGACATGAGTGATAGAACTTGTCATACTGATGCAAGTTTGCAAAGACTCTACTTTCACACATCGCTGGAGTTGGACTGCTGTCAAAACTGTACAAAAAAACAACAACAAAAAAACTTTGACCTGCCATGCATGCTGGAGCTAAAATTTCCACAAGCCCCCTTCTGTAGCTGACACTGATTTTACTGACGAGATTTAACCGTTGAAAATACTGCAATTTGCACTTACTTGTTTACTTAATTATTGACAGGACAGAGAAAGAGATGTCAACATGTTTTTCTGCAGCAATCATTTGCGAATATGTAAATGCATAACTTATTTTTTTAAAATTTCAGCTCTAATTAAGCTGAGCAGAATTTATTTTTGCAAAATAAATAAATAAATAAGACACTATTTTGGAGACTGTAGTCCCAGTGTTTCATGTTGTTTGTGTCTGTGTCACTTACGGTGCCTATGTGATGCCATGAAGCTGGTTATATGTGTAAACAGGGTTAGAGTGAAAAAGCTGGTGCAAACCAAGTCCTCCCTCAGTAATGATTGCTATTTGTAGGTCTCTATTTCATTAGTTCTAGTGTTTCAGGGAAGAGCGTTCCCTCCTGGGACAATGGGAGTCTATGACGTTCATTTACTCTGTGCACATTACATGTGGACAACTCAAAGTCTTATCAGTGGTAAGTTCAGCAACACTGATAAAAACCAGGCGTTTGCTCATATTCCTGCTTTTCTACACATAATCTTGATTAGATTATGTCATTTGATGTGGGAAATGTTTTGTTTTTTTTGAGTTTGTGTGTGAGTGTTTTTTGTACACTGATAAAATAAGCTGGTAGAAGTAACCAAATTAAATTAGTGTGGCAATTTGCACACAGTTTATCTGGGCAGATTTGTATCATATTTCTCAACAGATATCATGCAAGTTTAAGAGCTAAAATATATTTTGAGTTGAGTTTAAATAAACTTACTCAACAAAATTGACTCTGTTTATTATCTACAGTAGAGAAATAAGCTTTTTAAATTTGTGTATATGTTATGTATATTTTGGATAACTATTCCTGTTAAACACTTTAGATAAAATAATTAAGAACCTCAGCTTGAGAGTAAGTTTGACTTTTAGCATTGACTCTGTTGCTAAACTAATTAAGGGAAAAATGCTAATGAAATAGTAATACATATTTTCAATCTGTTCCATCAATGTAAACACTTCCCCTTATAACCTTAGTTATGATGTGTTATTCATTATCATAAACTGTTTCGGGGTAAAGCTCAGTGGGCTAGCAAGTTTAGCATTAGCGCTGATGCTAAACTAGTTAGAGCTGCTTACAAACTTAAATACTTGCTGAAATTCATGCAGGTTCTCTGAACCTATCTTTTTTTTTACAAAAATAAAGTAGGTATTGTTATTAGACTTTAAGCTTCATTAAACTAATTTGTTTGATTAAAATGTAAATACGTTTATTAGCTAATATCTAATAACCTCCAAAGTTCCTTTTTACAGTGCGGATATGTTTTTCCAATACATGGGGAAGTTTCGCAGCTTAGCAGTGACGTGCGGTCAGGGGAGGCAGGTGAGGCTCCGCCTCACCTGTAATCATGGAAAAATAATAATGATAAAATCATTTATATTGCTATTTTCACCCGGTGGTTTGTATTATACCTATTTTTCATTTAACTTAAAAGAATTCAGATAATTTTTTCTTCAAAATCGCTGAATTTCTGCATTTTCCCATTCAAATGCTCGGAAGCGAAGCTGGTGAGGCAGCAGCGAGTTGAGCCTCACCTGGGATTGCGCAACGTCTAGCTAACTGCACTGGCTGCCATTCTATGAGAGAATGTTCCTCCTGTCTGTACGTCGCCAATAAAATGGCTAAAAAACATTTTTGTATGAGCTGATTTTCCATAATTTAGCTTATGTATATAATGTACAGTGTTTTTTTTGTCACCAACTGTGTGCGTAACGTGTTTCATGTGCTGAAGAGCGATCAGAAACGAGGTGAGGCAGGCAGTTCTCTTGCCTCATGGCAGGGGGCGCTCATGATCCCAGACATTGTGACTCCACAACTGCAGAGTAAGATACTGTAAGCGAGCTAGCCATGGAGCTAGCCATACAGTAAAGTCAAGTGCAGCGATATATTTATAGTTTTCTCCTCTTACCACAGCAATTAATTAATAATCGCAAAAATAATACTAAAACAATACTACTGCAACAGACTGAATGTTCTGCTTTTTGCGTGGGAAATATTTGAGTGTTTTTTATTGTGGCGTTGTTGTCAGTTGCTATGGCAACGAGTCTGCGCGTAGCTGCGCTGATACAGAGAGCGACAAAGACGTGGTTTTGAGTTGTACTTTAACGGTTTTTCCCTTCGCTGCGGAGCACAGCACGAAATGAATAATATCTACATGTCCAAGTTTGATTGAGTGAACGGAAATAGTCTTTTTGCCCTCCAGCGTTGTCCACATGCGCGTAATTTCCTTACATAAACAATAACATGCAGGGGGTCTATATTTGTAAATCTGAAGATGATTAAGTCAGTGCCTCACCAGCTATGAACCTCACCGCACGTCCCTGCAGCTTAGATATATTTTGACAAATATGTCTTAAATCTCACTATAAAGTCTTTGTCACTGTTGTACTTGGAAGCCTGTTGCCTGAAATTGCTCTTTTCTTTTTCAGAAGATTATTTTCCTGGAGAGTTGTCTTTTCTTCTTCTGCAAGCTTTAAATTTGAGCTCCTCTCACCATTGTTCCAGATACCATTGTTCTGCTTTTCGTACATTACAATGACATATCGGCGCCAGAAATGGGAAAAAGACTGCAATGCAATGAAATTTTAATCAGCGTCTTCTGCTGCTTTAATAAGGCAAATAATTCTTATTGGCTGCCGTGTTAAGATTTCTAATATTTAATTCATAGCAAACCTTGCATTATTCTGCTGTAGCCTTAAGACAAGCTCCACTGTGGTGCTTTCTAAAAGGCTACACAGAAAGAAAAAGGGGATCTTAGAGCTTGTGCACTGCCAGAAAAGATATCTTGATTTTGTTTGCGCATTTAAATAAATTCATAGAATTATAAACCAGCCGTATAATAGTTTCATTGCAGCCCATGAGGTGGAGTCAGGTCTGCTACTGCTGGTGTTAAATGGACAAACTCTTAAACACCTCTATAATTTTGTTTGGGAGTTTTACTAAAATAAAAGTCATTCGCTGAGCTGGCTATGGTTTTTGTTTTCTTAAGTTCGTTGAAGTTCATTTTTGTTTCTGAAGTAATGGAAAGATGGCGAGGGGCCAGCAGTTAGGTGCTGGCTCATGTTACAGCAAAACGGCGGGTCCCTATTTTTTTTATTTTTTTTTCGTCTCTCGGTGAAACGGCTTAATTGGTGTCAGAGCCCCAGGGATAAAGGCCTCTCGCTCTGAAACGCCGCCACACAGGCCCCTGTCTTCCCTCAGACCAAGAGGAACGGCCCAACGTCTGCTGCTGAATGAGGACTGAGCCGTGGCATAACAATACCAAATGATGTTTGGGATGACAGAAATTAATATGCACTTGCTCCCAGAAAGCTGTGATTAATGACGGCGAGCGGGGGAATGCTGTCCCTCCTTTTGCTCCTCTTGATGGGGACTGAAAACCTTAAAAAAAAAAAAAAAAGGGAAAAAAGAAATAGCCTGGTTTCTCCTCTCTTCAGGATGTGGAGGTCATCCAGCGTACATTGCCGCTGTTCCTCTTTTGTTTTCTCCTCAAGAAGACTACGAGCAAGAGGTGACAGACTGTAATGAATTTCAGAATGAATAACTGACATAGCGGGCAAGGTTTTTGTCCTGCTGCATCAACAATTGTAGGACATTTCTCCAAATGCCTTAGCAAAGCTGATTTGATCCGATACAATTACGTGCAAATATAACCTGATAATTCTCCTTTATGTGGCTCGTTTTACCAAAAAAAACCTAAAGATTCAATATCATCCCCTTCTTCCTTGTTTGAAATTTAATACATACCCATTGATCTGGAGCCAAATGTGTGGACAAAATGGTGGTGTGCTGTTGCCATGATAATGATCTGTATCTGTTGTGTCCTAGGAGGAGACACATGAATATTTAATTGTGTCTGCTAGAGAGATCCCCAGACCCTTCTGTTCATTTCTTACTTTCTCTAATGCGTTTCCACCCTCCCAGGTACTTCCTCTCTAAGTAATGGAGAATTAAAGCACGCATTAAAACGACATAAATTGCGACGTAAGGGATTTCTGAGGACATTCGTCTCGGCACGATGTGCTCGAAAAATTCAAATGACAAGTTTTGACAACGGACATTCTGCTGACGCCGTGCATTTGCCTCACATCGGCTCCTTCAAATAAGCATTTCCTCTGTCAGAGTGATTGATATGTATTCAGCATGCACTTTTTACGCGGCGGTTTGCTCTGGAAGATGATGTGGGTGCAAGGATATGAGTTTTAAACAGTGAATGAGCTCCCCTCATATTGATCTATTTGTGTTGCCAGAGTGGCAGGTGCTATACGAACACTGTGTCAGCTTTGATTGTTTGTGTCAGTGATCCGAGCCGACACTGAGCTCTCTTACTGTTCGTCGCCATGCTGGCTTCCTGTTGATGAATGGCAGCATGCTGCTCACATCCTAAAAAAAAAAAAAAAATAAAATCATGTCAGTGTCAAAATTCACACTGGATTTTAGAGATTAGTCATCGTTTGTGTAGACTTAGATTTTTTTTTCCGTCTTTTTTTTTTCCCCCATTTGTTTTTATTAGACATTCACCAATCAGGCTTTTGACTGGACAATATCAAGTTACATTTTTTTAAAGTCTGACCTGCCTTTTAAGATTTCAACCAATTAAGATTTTTCTTTTAAAGAGTCATAACATCTAAAAAAAATGCATCGATTTGAATCAAATAATACACGAAGGGATTATGCATCAGAGTATATGTACTTAATCTGATCATTAAACAAAAGAATTCCATCAATCCAGATAAATGTGGACAATTCTGATTCATCTCTAGTAACTGTGAGGTGACTGAAATCTTTATTAGGATTACAACATGGTGTAACCAAGGTTTGTCAATATTTTTAAATATTATGTTACAACTTTCAGTGTAAAGTTTTACTTAGGCCATTGAAAGTGACAGAGTGAAAATGGTTTTTCTCCAGCTCTTTAAGAACATAGAGTAAGGCACTGTCCCCCATCCCCACTTGTTGCTGGACACTGCCACTCAGCTGGCTGAAAGCAGGCAATGACAGTAATACATATGAAGGCTAAATTCTGCTATTTGGAAATATTTCTTGTGACTGACAAAAATACATTGTCAACACTACAGGAACACCATCCATCCCTCTTAATAGGCTAACACAGTTTTCAAACTTTAGCTAGCTATGAGCAGTATTTTTATCAAACAGCCAAATTTTTCCAAGCAGACATTCGTAGTATTTAAATAGTGATCATCTGTTTGTTACGCTATTTTTACTCTATAAAGAGCAGAACAGTAAAATGTCAGGTTTTTTGCATAGTAAGCACTCGTAAATTACATTTTTGTTTAAGTCTGTGTAACCAAGAAGCAACAACTAAATATTATTATAAGTATAAAAACACTATGCGATATTTCAGCAGCAGTAAGGAACTATTTTTGCCTTTCTTTACAATAAAGGTATTAAGATGTCATACTTTTTTTTACATGGTACTGTGACAGAAACTTTATCATACAGTCATAATCTCATATGCTTTCTTCTGTTGTTTTTGGTTTCTTAACATAATTATGTGAAAGCTTTTATCATGAATGGTAACTCATTATTGAGGGACAGGAGGTGTGGTCCCTCTCCTTCTTTAGACATTCAAATTTCAGTCCTAACCTGTGTTGGTGTGTGCATCCGCGCGTGTGGGCGTGTGTGTGTATGTGTGTGTGCTGGCAGGCACGCTCGGGTACGGCGTTGAAGGTGAGCCCCAGTAAGTATGCAGAGCACGGCGGGCTTCGCACGGGTGCTGAAGGAGAGCATGGAGTGGCAGAGTTAATTTATTTAATGACTGAGCGTCTTATATCTTCCCCAGCCCTGATTAGAATCCATGCTTGATGAAGGAAGCGATAGAGTAGGGGGTGCACTGCCCCCTGGGCCTCAGCATGTACATTCATGATTTTCTTCCTCCAGCGACTGCTTTCCCGATGCTCTGTCAACCAGCTTTTGTAATAACAGAAAAATGATACAAAAAATTTTTTATTCCACTACTTTTTATCATTTCAGCTCTTTGAAAATGGCCGTACGTGAGCATGTTTTGCTGCACTTTGACAGCAAAAAACACAGCTCAGAGCTGATTAAATATGTGCATTTGCGTGTGGGGGTGTGTGTGTGTGTGTGCGTGTGTTTGTGTACTTCTTGATAAAGACGAAGCACCGTGGAGCTGTATGAACGTGGGAAAGCCAAACAGAGTGTGTCACTTTGGCAGCGTGGGCTGTCATCATTGAGGAGCTGCAGTTGTAAAAACCATGACCTTCCTCTTTGCCAGCATGTCTCTCGCTGAGCCAAAGCGCTGCCCCGTAGATTTGGGCTGGCTGTGGGAGGGAATACAAACAGAGAGGAAAAGACAGACAGTGGAGAAAAAAAAAAAAAAATAGAAATACTTAGAGCCATAATTGTAAAGAAGGGCGGGGAGGGGTGATTTGCTGGTTGGAGTAATGAAATACTTCTTGGAGCTATCATGACTGTGAATCTGAGAGGAAGCAGGAGGACTAAGGAAGAGGGGAAAAATACTCCCCGGCTTCTAACATTTCCATGAGCCATCATCAGTAATGCCGCAGCAACCCCACAAACCAGAAATTATTTCTTCAGGCGTCGCTGTCAAGTGTTATTCAAATAACACCAGCCTCACATTTGAATAACAGCCGACATTTTGAATTAATTAATCAGACAAGATAGTCTGGGCCTTTTCTCATTAGTCTACAGGTCAGGCTGGGGAAGATATATGCGCTGGTGATGATATACTTGTCTTTAATAGTGATTTATGGAGATTTGGGATTGTACTCGATTTGTCAAAGGGTTCGGTTGTGGAAAAATAGACGAGTGTATATTTCATTACTTTATCTTTGATACGTTCCACGATGTTAAAAGATACAGTACTGCTGTTTAGATGCGCACAGAGCTCTTTTACATTCACCCTTCCTGACTGAAGAGACACACACACACACACACGCCCACAAACACACATTTAATCTCTTCTCGTACTGTAGTGCTCTCCCATTTTACTTTTCCTATGCAATTAAGCGAGGGCTGTAAATTATTACTGCACCGTACTTTAATTATCGCAGTGTAAAAATAGAGTTCCTGTCTTTGAGAGGATTTCATTAATTTCCTCTATATTATATATATAATATCATATCGGAGAATCACAAGATTGCAGGAGGTTTTGTGCTTGTCATGCTCCCAAAACAATAATATATTTTTTAATTACAATATACAACAAAAACAAGTGGGATAACTTAGAGACACACTGGTTGGTCGTCCGGTGATCAGACTCCTCTAATTTTCTCTTGATCGTTGAGTCAAACAATTTAAAAATATTGATTTTTTTTCCCTATTCATTAAATGCATCAAAATAATAAATTGCTGTCATTTTTGATCTATTAATGGGTCTACCAAAAGCATCTACTTTGATTTTCCTTTTCTCAGATTCTTATAAATTAAATAAAGTTTAGTGGCATATGTTTTGATGCATAAAACATGGTGATGAATCTGTGTTAGAATCACCTTTTCCATATTACTGTTATGTTTTATTGTTTATTATCCCCAATAATAATAATAATAATAATAGTAATAATAAAACAGTGGTTGAAACTAAAATTTCCAAATCAGAAAAACTGACATTTGTATCAGCCAGAAAAAAACCCAGATTGGTTCATCACTAATAATTGTGATTCCCGCAAAAGTAAATCTTTAGTTCAAAACTACTACCTCTATAAAATGAGCTGCACTGAGTGTATTTCTCTTTTATATTTTATACTCCTTCACAAAAACAACAACAGCAAACCAAAAAATATATATATAAAAAAAATAAAAAATTGAATAGGTCAAAATCCTCAAAGAAAAAAAAAGGGAAAGCGTGGTCGGCGCATCTCTAGCTGATTTGCCAATATATACACTAAATATTTTCATGGCTGTATTTCTGGATCCACCTCAATGCCGCCCGTTTACCAGCTGGTGTGACATTTTATTTTGGGTTCATATACATCAGTGTGTGTGGTTATGGAGGTGTAAATTATTTTTTAAAAGGATATCCAGTGTTAATAATATAGTGTCACCTGTTTTATGAGGTGTTAGATATAAATAACTGGTTAGTCTACAACTGATTTTTTTTTTTTTTTACATACTCTGGTTTTAATTATAGGGCAGGAATAGTACAGTATGCATCTGGGATTTTATGCTAGACTGTGTGTGTGTGCTAGCACATGTGTGTGTCTCTTCGTGTGTGAGTGTGTTAGAGAGTGTCAGGAAGCTCTGAGCTGTTGCCATTCCGGTGAGCAGCCCACACAAAATGCACCAACACCAGTGTGACAAAACATTCAAATAAATTGCTGTCAGGCTGCCGAAACACCAAGTGCAGCGATTTTTATCTGACATGTGGAAGACCCAGACATGCAGTCCTGACAAGTAACGCCGGAGCACCTGTGAGAGACGAGAGATAAAAATCAGAATGCGCCTGATCCTCGGCATAACAATACCTATCATTACTTGATATTATTTCTTGTCTTTAAGAGAGAGCTCAAGATGGGGAGATAGGAAAGATGCGCTGGCTGCTTTAAAGGGAGACCATAGCAATATGATCTATGGGGGTGCATCAAAGTGAAAATGCTTTTAATTTTAGAGCGGAATTGTTTGCGTGAGTGCATCGTCTGGAGAAAAACTTTAATTTCTATAAATCATTTAAAATGCATTCCTGCATTACTGCAATTTGGATTTGCAGATGATGCAAATGCGTTCTTTGACATTTTTTGTGCTTCAAAAAAATTAAAACATACTGATGGGCTTTTGTATCGCTATGCCTATCAGCACACAGACACAAACATGCACCAAGAGTGGCTCATTTCGTCCATGGTATTCATTGAGCCTGCAAAAATAACTCTGTAATTCTGAAATCCAATTGAGAAATACTAAAAATAAAAGAAGAAGAAGAAAAAAAACCCAGAAAACTAGGAGACAAAGAACTGACAGAGGAATGTGCCATCCATTCTCTGCTGTATTGTTATTTTCTCCCTTATAGGTTACTAATGAGGAATCGGCCCTCATTATGATTTTAAGGATGAGAGAGGAAAGCTTTTAATTAATGATATGTAAATGGTTCTGAATTGATTATGTTAGAATATCAAGAGAGATGGGTAGAAGCTGTGGTGTAATATATTTTAATTAAGAATTAATTAAAAATGATGGCAATTTTATAGAGGCTCATGGAAAATAGAAGAATTTATTCTCTGTCACAAGTAAATCAGCCCTGGATTAAATAAACAGACACACACAGTATTCATGGAGGAGATATATGTATCTAGAATACATATATATATATATATATATATATATATATATATATATATATATATATATATATATGACTAGTAGTTTATTCATGGTGGACCACAAGCCACGTTTTTCTGGAGTTCATTTTAATTTATCTCATTCTTAATTCATGAGATCCTCCTGGTTTGTGTTAGGAGGATCAATAACGCTGTGTTTCCTTTTTGCATTCAGTGTCTACAATTAGATTTGCAACAAGGAATGCAATTATGAGCAAGACATGAATGCGAGTTTTTATCTCTTGTGGCAAGTGTATGTACAGCCCCTAAAGACACCAGTCTGTATACGAGGTAAAAAAAAAAAAAAGAAAAAGAATTGTGTTAAAAAGATGAGTTGAGACGAGACGTGGACCCCGGTTAACCTTTTTAATTGCGATTTGCTTTCTTTCATTCATTCTTCGGGGCACAGGGAAGCAGGAGACATTAGGTGCGTTAATAGTGTGCGCCGCTATTAAAGGGAGAGCGGTCTTTGTTTTTCTGCTAACAGTGGCATACATGCTCTGTGCTAAACTCTGCGATCAATGGCAGAGAGGCTGCTATCACAGCACTCGGAGCAGGCATTGCTCAGGGGGGAGGGAAGCGGGGGTCCCTGGTGGTTCATTTTGATTGGAGCATGGAGTTTTGTGTTGAAAGGCGAGGGAGAGACAGGCTGTTGGAAGCAAATCCCCCTGGATCAGTTAGAGCTTTGCAACAAAAACACCTTGATATTCCTGGGAACATTTGCTTAGGAAGAAAAAAAAAGGATGAATTTAAATAAACAGGCAATGAGAGAATGAGATGATCTAAAGCCGTTCTGAAGGTTTGGGTGTTCAGAAAAAGCTTTTGTATCCAACGCTGGGAATTAATTTAGGACCTCTTTTCAAATCACAGTAGAAAGCTGCAATAGAAAACCATTGCTACTTTGGCTTGTAATATTTTTTTCGAGAATCAAACTGTGTGTGCAATATACTGGGAAGAGTCAAGGTGTGAGTGGAGAATGTTTATAACTTTATAAGTTAAGGGTGAGTTTAATGGAGGATGTGCTGCTGAGATAGAGGGAGTATTAAATCGATAAATAGTTCCCCCGTACCATACTACATGTAGGAGCTTAGAAGCATCATGAATGGTCACATGTGCATGAAATATCTGGGAGAGCACAAGGAGGATGCATGTTCAAGAAAAAAAAAAAAAACACGCAAGGCCCAGATGTGAGCATGCATGCATATACAGTATCCGCGCACCAATGGCTGGAGGAGCGTCTTCTTTTTGACACGTTCAACTAGTTGCAATACATCACTGTCAGGATCACTTTCTCCACCTATCCGAATTTGTGCATTAGTTATCCATGGAGGCCTTCATCAAAAAGTTGAGCAGTCTTGGCATCAGCTCCCTAGCGGGAGCAGCAAAGGTGAAGTTGTGCTCAGGGTGCCGTGGCGGTTGTCATTGCAGGATGTACTCTCTGCACCCAACTGCGTTAGAATGACAACTGAAGAGAGAAAAACGACGCTAAAACATACAAATATTATGCCACCATTAATTTAGCCGTCGACACGTGAGGGGGAATTATGAGATGCGAAAGCAAACATGCTACGTGTGTCTCTTCATAAAAAGTCACACAAATATGCTCTGCTGAGTGTTCTGTAGTTGAAATGAAAAGTCTGACTTAGTAAAAAGCCACAGTTGTGATTGTTTTAAGGCCTTTAGTCTAGAATCAGAGAGAAATCTGCTGCTGACCAGAATCTGTTAATTGACTGGCTGGTTGGGAACATAAATATTTTGTTTTGAGAATTGAATGCACCTGAATTGTCATTGACATAGACGTGTGACAAAAACTGACTGTTTGTAGAGAACTATGTTCTGTGATTGGTCAGGAGTTTGTTGCTGTGTTTATGCAAAGATGGCAGCAATGTTAATATTTCTCTGTAACTAGCCTGCTTCCACTATCCAGTTTTTATATCTGCAGGAGACATGAATACTTCTGAGGAACGTTTAGCTGATGGAATTCTGGAAATTCATAGGATTCTTCACTGAATAACTGCTATATTATTAAATGGTTAATAACTTTTGGTCTGCATAAAAGTGTGGTGCTAGCTCCTTGACCATTCTGTAAAAGTCCCAGGTGGCCTGCGCTGTTGTATGAAAAGTGTATGCGAATACCAACGTATCAAAACGTCATGACAGCGCGTCGACTGTTTGCCTTCAGCTGATGTATGTGGGAACTTTTCCTGAGTCCATAAAAATTCTCTTCGAAGTGGAAGGTGTTACTGAGCTAAGAGAACTAAGTTAGCTAATTTCTGGATCAAGTTCAGTGCTTAAAATACAACATGTGTAGATAGAGAGATTCAGATTCATTCAAGTTGTGAGAACGTGGGAGAAAACAAGACTTTCTGCAGACACTACTAAGGCTGAACAGGGTGCACCGGAGTTGTTTTCTTTTACCTTTCTATCCTCTGTCATGATAGATTTTGAAATATCACATTTTGTAAGGTAGAAGCTACAGTTCTCTTAGCTTCTACCTTAGCTGTAGCTATACTATGCTTGTTAATTGCTACAATAAGAATCTAATCCCTGATATCATTTAGCTAACATTAAAAAAAAGTTTTTAAAAACCTTTTTGGTAGCTCTCTCTAGCACACCAACCATCATGTCTTTTCAGTTCCTAATCCCAAAAATTTTATGACCACTTATGTCAGGAAGAGTAGTAAAAATATCTTATGTTTTCCTATATAGTAGTATTTAGGAATAAATTGTATTCGGCTAGAATTTGTGTATTGGAATATGTGTCACAAAATGTTTTAGTGCATTTTGAGCCTCGAGTGTGTTTGTGTAATCTAACAGAGAGTATGGCTGGTGCCGGGGAAGTGAGGTCAGGGCTCCCCCTGAGTGCGCGCACCGTGGAGATGAGGAGAACCTTACAGTGGCACTGCTAGTGGTGAGCTCCGGCCACGACAGAGAGGAGATTGGGAGTAGTGAGTGGTTTGGAAAGCGCGAGGGGGTGGGGGGGCGGTGGTGCTTCAGCATCTGAACTGGTTGATGGGAGCCAGAACATGAAACAATGCCGGGGGAACGTCTGGTGGGTTCGCTGCACAGAATTACAAGCAAGGGAGCAGGCCTGCTGAGGCAATTACAGCTTAATGGGGTCATTTGGAAGGCAATTGCCAGGGGTTAATGTAGTATGGAGAGATGAGGTGAGATTGAAGTGAAATTTTTGGCTAGAAAATGTGTTCAAATGAAAAGGGAGCAGGCAGACAAGTCGTGCACTGATGGGGTGGGAGGTTGACTGGGGAGAGCTGGTCTCTCACTGAGAGGTGAGAGGCCTGACCGCACACTCAGATGAACACCACTGTAGGCAAAATGCACATGTCCACACAGGTGCACTCCTTCTCCTGCTGCATACCCTTGTTGTCCAAATCTGGGGGATTTTGTTTGTCTTCAGTTACAGTTGTATTAATCCCAGCTCTGAAAATATTACAAATCAGCATTAAAAAGAAAAATAGAGCTAAGTGTTTCCAAGTGATGCAAAGAGAGATGTGTCAGATGAGCTGCAAGAGGCACCTTAGAGAACAGGGATAAAAAGGATCATTATGGCTGTTATGTTAGCCAGTTCATTACCTTAATTACCCAACATAATCTGGTATTGGAAAGGGTGCGCTGAAGCCTTGGGAAGGAGTCTTTGCCAGGACCTTCTTGCCCAGGTGTCACCTCCCTGATCCCCCTGATCTGCAGTAAGCAGCCTGATCATGCTAACGCTAAACTTTGATCAAAGCCAAACTTATTTAAGGTCAGTCATGTGAAATCTACCGGGAGCCACCGTGTGCGGCCAAGTGGTCCGTGATGTAGGAAGTGGTACAGCACTGTGCCTTGCTGCTGCTGCTGCTGCTACAGCCTCTGACCGTGCTGGATCACTGGACAGCAGTAGCATTATCATCAGAGCTTTCAAGTCCTCAGCATTTTTACGCGATTATGCTCAACAGTGGAACTTAACATCGTCCACGGCTGGAGATTCCCGGAGAACGCGTTCTTCCCCACATTCTCTTTCTGTCTGTCATTCTGGCCCGCTCACTTTCTGTCATCTCTGTGAAGTCTTTGCCCGACCGCCTCCCTTCCTCCAGCCCAACCTCCCCCCTCCACTCAGGGTTTTGGCTGAGAGCCGGGCACTTCACTGAGGCAGATTTTCCCAGGCTCCCCAAAGGCTATTTTACCAGGACTCCCATTAGGTCTTTACCCATTACCAGTGTTCCAAATCATTTACAGAAGAATCTATTTATTTTATGTAGTAATGGATTCATTTGACACAGTTCTCTGTAATGAAAGTCTTGCTTTTAACATGCACCATACTCCAGTGGATTTATTTACTGGTCTTGCTATGCCTGATTTATTTCAATCTGCTAGAGATCTTGTTGCCTTGCAAAAGTTTTTGCCATTTTGTCACATTGCAAGCACAAACTTTGATGTAATTTATTGGGATTTTATGCAAGAAACAGAAGTAGTGCACAGATGGGTAGAAGCCAAAGGAAACAGTTCTTTAAAAGTTCAAGGCGCACATATTTGTATTCAGCCCTCTTTACTCTGTTGCCGCTAAACAAAATCTAGCCTAAATGCAAAACACTATGTGTGACAGACAACTAACATTGCATGTCAACCTGAACACACTCTGCTCATAAATAAACATGGTGGTGGCAGGATCATCCTGTGGGGATGCTTTTACTCTGCTGTGGCAGAAAATGTGGAGAGAAGAACGGACATGGTTCAAGTGTATTCATTTGTTAGAATGATCCAGTTAAAGTCCAGACCTTAAATCCAGTTGAGAATCTGTTGTATTTACCTAGGAGGTCTGATTACAAGACTGCTTGGTAAAACTTTATTTGATGGGGTGTGAATAGGACTGACATGACACCATCATAAACATGACATGACACCTTAAACTTTAAAAATTATGCAGCTTTATGTTATTAAAGCTAAAGTTTAATCAGTAATACTTTTATAACAAATTTATGTCAGATCATGATTTCTTGGTTAATGTCAAGTTGTCATAACAAAGACATTTTGAATAATGTCAACTTTGTATTAAAAGTGTCATGATTTACTGAACGACACTTTATGACAACAGTCATAAATATTCATGAAGACTTACTCATGTTCATGACAGTGTCATGACAATCTTATTCACAACCCGTCAAATAAAGTGTTACCGACTTCTTAAACTTTTCAAATGTTTATTTGTAAAGAGAAAAACAGAATCTATAGCCAACTTATCCTCCTTGCCACATAAAACCTAGCAACACATTGAAGTGTGTGGTTTTATTGTGACCAAAATCTGAGAACCTTCAAGGGGAGTGAATATTTTTGCGATGTATTGTTGGTGCCTGACATCATTCTCACCCAAGTACAGTACTGCACAGTGGATAGGTGGTTGGGCTTTGTGTCAGTGCTGCAGGAAAACAAGTATGATGCAACTGTGTTGTCATTTCAGAGTGACAAATAGACAGTGGCAGACCGTCAGAAAAGGGGAGAGAGTGGAATAGTGTCACTGACATTCTGCTATGACCTTTGGGCCTTTGGGCCTCCACAGTGCAAGGCACATAAAATGTTTACCTCAGGTCAGCAACTGCTTAAACATGCTGGATGTGATGCATGTGTCTGTAATAAGGATTTAAAAAACTGGGTTGCAGACTCTTTGTCTTCTCTTCTAAATCGCAAGTGTTTGCTCATGTGAAAAAGTATTTAATTCATAAATGGTCCAGGAAGCTTACAGCCAATGCGGAAGAGAACTGTAGTGCCTAAAGCTAGTGCACTTCTCCTTCCCCTGCCCCCTGTCACCCAACCATTCCATCAAAGCCTGCCTCCTTCCTGTTGTAAGGTAGGGGGAAAAAAATCAATGCCGCAATCTTTTCTTTTTGCCTCCTCCAATCCGTAATTGAAATGGAAAATCAAATGAACGGCAAGCAGATAATTGTTTTATCAATATTCCCTGCCTGCCCTACAAGGGTCAGTGCAGAATGATCATGAGTCGGGGATATGACGAGGACAAAATGTGAAATTGAACAGCTAGGAGGCAATAAATCAGCCTTGACAACTAAGAGTGACCAGCATGTAGCTGCAGCAGGCGGCTCTCCCTTCAGAATTTGTCCTAAAGCTGTCTACAATAAATGGGGAATATTCATCTCATTATTGTTGCACTTAATATTGCTATCAAATATTATTCCTTGAGTCCAGACAGGGAGTCAAGGTCACCCGTTCTATTATTGTTGTCATTGTTAGCGTGTGATATTGAGAATATAATGGAGGACAATGCCATGTGGTCTCCTGGAAATATGAAAAGGTGAAGACTACATTTAGTTATCAGAGTCGGAGAAAAAATGTTCAGTGTTCAGTTCACGAAAGGATGTACACAAGTTTCACTTGAGTTATAGCTCACAGCATTCTGACACTGCATAAATGTATTTTTTTTTTCAAACTGTGAAAGTTAGACATTATTGATCTATAGCTAATTCAGCTCAGCAGAGATTCACGCCGGCTTATTTCTACTTCTCCTGCATAATACATGTTTAAATAAACTCGTCGTGCAATCCATGTCTTGTTAAAACTGGAGATAAAACCATTGCGAGAAAATCGACATCTTAAATCATATGACGTCCCTTCCCATCGGACTCATCCAGTTGCAAGACATCGACAAAAATATGAAATTGATTTGGTTGAAGGGTGTTAAAGAGCCGACAGGAGAATGTCACAAACAATGAATGGTCACAGCTTGGAGGAAAATCAATGGCGGAGGTTGAAGCCAGTCTGGAGTGCAACTTGGCAGCATTACAATGTTGCTTTGAAAGAAAGAGCTGTCTCTCAGTCTGGGTTGCCCTGGTCAAAAGAAGGGGTTTGACTGTTTTTGATGATGGGATGATACGTTTGAATGGATGGTGTACAGACAAGATATATTTTGCTTCAGCATGGATGACAGTTTTGGATGAAGCTGAACAATCGATTTTAATTTGAAGCTGCATGATCTTGTTCTTTTAAAGTTACTTTTCAAGCGCGTGTTTGTCTATTGGCAGTGTAACGATACATGAACCTCACCAGACAAGACGGTAATGGGTCGTGAGAATGAAACAAGATTTTTCAATATTTAAGGGAAAATTTAGATTCCCTTGTTTTTAATAATTACAGTAAAGCGTGAACAAATCTGTGTGCTAGAGAGTCTGTATCCAGTGTAAAAAATCCCAGTGCAGTTTTGACTAGTCTTCATAATGCTGACGATCATCCATACTGAATCCCTAAAAAGCAGTGAAATAGCCTCTTAGTTTAGTTCCACTAGCAAGACTTCTTCAGTGCCTTTTAACATGAATCGTGTAGGCCAGATCCACAACTTGTCTTTATTAGTTGACTTTATCAACACAAGAGGGCAACCCAGGAAACACTTCCTTTTATGACTTCCAAATTTGAATCTTGAACTTAAGTATAACAGGGTGTAAAGCTTAAAACACTCATCTTCAACTCTTGGACTTGTAGGAATAGCTGAAACTTACTTTATTAGACCAGAAATGTTGTGACATTTTATTGTTGCCACGAGATTTCATGACAACAATGAAATGTTGTGACATTTCATTGTTGTCATTTTATTGTTGCCATGAGACTTCATGGCAATCCCTAAGTATTTTGTAGAGGTCTCCAGATCCTTGGAAGCCTCTGGATAGAAATACACCGATCAGACTTTTCTTGATTGATGCCAATTTCCTTTTTTTTTTTGGTCTGACTCAGCAATTCAAGTTTTGACACTTTAACATTTTTGGCATGTGCTGCAACCTCTTTGAAAAAGGCAGTTGTTGTAAATGGAACTATGAATAAAAAGATTACTTAATTAATCCCATCTACACATTACAGCACATATTCCTAACATTTATTGGATTTTATTTGCCTCACACAAGTACATCAAAGTACAAGCTCTTGGTTGATGCATTAACGCTCTTATGAAACGATGAAAACTGATCAAGGAAAGATTGACGCATTTCAGTCTCTGGCCAACTGATGGCTGGATCTCTACTTTAGGAACATTACTTTCCTCCACCCAAAGGAAATTACTCTTTAAATTATTTTAACTGCATGACTCCCTGAATAATAGAGATTTGGAGTTGAATAATATATTCTTTTCCTACTTTTAGATTAGGGGAGGGAGTCAAAAATACAGAAGAAAAGGCAGAATTGACAGGATGTCTTTCAAGTGGACACAGTGATGGAAATCCCCCCCTACTTTGTTGGGATTGCAGTTGTAAGCTTTGTACCATATGCTACTTTCCTCTTTAGCTGGGATTATGCCATCATTATTGCTGATAAAAGCTGTTTACTGCCTTGGCTCCAAATTGATGCTTGGGGCGCTCTGAAACTGGCATTCCCTCTCCAGAAGAGTTCATTCTATGCCAGCTGCTCGAGATTCAACCCCCCTTTTGTTTAAGATTTCACAGCTTTTGTAATGTTAATTTTCCATTTAGTCTCCTTTCTACCCCGTTAGCATACAAGGTTTTTCTTGGGTTTCGCATGTGTTTGACATTTACACTTGATTTGCTTATAGCAGATTGGAGGTGTCTTGAAAGCAGTGGCGGACCGCTCAGGAGCTGCAGCTCTCGCTCACAATTGAAATAATAGGGCGTGCTTGATGCTTTGCTGGCACATTTTGGAGCAATATCCTGAAGCGTCCCCTTTTTACCATTTTACCAATCAATGGCATAATCAGTCAATGCAGATTCAGCTCGACAGCTGAGTTAAGATAACAACTGGTTCTCATGACTAAACCGGCCCCAGTGACCTTGTGGGCCTCAAATTAATAATGTAAAATCAACACAAGACAACCACACCGTGGTTCCCATGCAGACAATGATGAACTACCTTTTTCCTTCCCATCAAAGTTCACTCAGACGAAGTCATGTTTCAAGGCATACGCTAAAACGCCACTTTTTTTCCCTTTTCTTTCTTTCTTTTTTTTTTTAAGTTAGGCTCCACGTCCCTTAAATAATGTCTCTCACTCTTCCTCTACAGCTCCCCGGCACCCAGGGAAATCATGCTGATCAATATTTCCCATTTTAGAGGAACTGCTGCAAACATTCACACAGGATTTACTGTAGCTCTCTGTTAGACTTTAATCAAGCTATAATTTAGATCCCACAAACAAAAGGTTTTCTTGGAAATAAAGGAGAAGTCTATTTGCTTTTGCCAGGGTTTTGCTCTTCTATTAGGTTTATTCCATAATCTTTCTTCTGTTTGTTTTAATTCAGATCGTGATCCATCTATTTATCCTTTTTTACGTTGTGTTTTTGTCATGGGTGTGCTTGCATGCATTGATAATGTCTTCACAGGACATAAATCAGAACATGCTATCTCAGTACCTCTTTATATTGGTTAAGGGCCATTGAACAAAACAGCTTAATGCTCCTTTAACCATTTCATTCATGGCAGGAAGTGGAAAGGCAGCCACGACACAGATCCTCTGCAGTTTGTTTAGTATATCACTGCAGTTTGCCAGAATCTCTGGAAAATACATATAATAACCAGTAATGAAGTATTTAAAGTGATGTGAATGAACATCAAATGAAGCTAAATGAATTATATGTTTCATGAATATATGCCTTGGAACAGCTGCAGAAGTACCTTTGGCAGTGATTCTAGCACAAAGATAGGGTATACTTAGGTTTAGTGTTGCTCAAATCAATGTCTTTATTTGAGAAACCATTTCTCCCTTTTACTACTTAAGGTCATAACATAAAAATATCTAAAGTAGGAGGCTGTTTAGCAAATAATATATAGTGTATATAAAGAGTACTCATCCACTTGGATGTTTAACCCCTTTTTATTGCCATCATAATCAACAAAATTGAACTTTTTTGACAAAATTTGCAAAAACAATCTTTTAATGTCAACACAAAATATATATATATATATATATATATATATATATATATATATATATACATATAAAGGGGAAATATATGCATATAAATATTTATATATATAAATAGGGGGAATATATATATATATATATATATATATATATATATATATATATATATATATTCTTCCCCTTCAGACTGAATGACCTGAACTGGTGCTAGATCTTTTTAAGGAGATCTGGTGCTAGATCTCCTTAAAATGAATGGAGATCACATTGGTGCCAGTCCAGTCCTTAATCCCTTAGAAACTTGACAAGGGCCGTTCACAATCGATGCCAACAACCAAAGTGTGAATACTTTTGCAAGGAAGAATTGAGTAAAATTGTAGAGTCCAGATGTGCAAGCCCGATTAAGATCTTTCCACCCAGACTCTGTGATTGCAGCCAAAGGTCCGTTTACTAAGTATTGACTGAAATAGGGGGAATATTTATGCTATAATTTATTCTATGTTACATATTTTGTTTGCAATTATCTTGTAGAAATACATTTTCATTTAACATAAACAGGGTTTTTGTTGTAACAAAACAAAACAAAGTTTGTTGATTATGATTAACTGGTAAATGCAATAGGAAGAGTTAAATATCCAGGGGTTGGATAGATTTATAGGATAAAATAGCACATGCTACGGACAAGCTACTGAGTAACTAGGTTAATCAGTCTGTAGCCTGCAAGAAAACAAATCTAGCCTTTCTATCTGACAACACAAGCAGCTCAAAAGTAGTCTTTACTAAAACCAACTCTACAGCTATGAAGCTGCTTCCTTTACTATTTCAAAATAAGAGCCTCAACCGTACATACAACAGTGTTCAGCTTTGAATGTACGCCTTTTTATTTGGAACTCATAACCTTAACAATACTTTACCAGACAATGTCACATGCTGCCAGGAACTTGATAAAGCATCATGGGTTCGCTTTGCCATCTCTATTTGAACCTGCTCAGAGGAACTAAACCTCAGCAAAGACTTTTGTTGATCTTTGTCCATGTCAGGAGATGACAGCGCACATGTGGTCCCATCACAGGTGTGTGCAATTACCCTGAATGACCAAGAAATGAGACCCTGTACTGTTTTTGTCACAATATGTAGGCATTTTCTGTGTAGTTTCCAGAAAATTTAAAAGCATCGATTTCCTCAATAGTACATTTAATGAAGTAGCGCCATGGTGCAGCGAAGTTAGGTGATGTTACACAGCATAGTTTGCAGAGCAAAAACAAGGGATATTGTGATATTGGGAAAATCCTTGTGTCATTTACTCAGCCTGCTGTAATGGAAAATGGATTTGGAAGAGAAGAGAAGGTAATGTATTGGAAAATATCCCTTTCAGCACCTCAGCTTTACTTGTCATAGGTCAGGCTTAAAACGTATCGTGATACAGTTATTAACTCTAATCCAGGCATAAACACAAATCCTCAAGCACCAGCCCAATTAATAATTTGCATAATTAACATGCATTTTAAATAGAGGCTGCTCTTGTCGTTGCCAACGCAGGGATGTGGGTAATTAGGGCTAACGGAGTGGCGCCTAGGGCCTTTACCCGTGGACGTGCTGCAGTCATTTCCAGCAAAGGGATTGACAACTGCAAGACAAGCTCCCTTGGCTTAGAGCAAAACCCCCTTTGACAGAATTAATAGTTGACAAACTGCTCCTAAAGCCCTGGCATTGTTTCTGTCAGTTGTATGGTTTGATGTCACTGTTAGACATTATAAATCAATAGTGTCAGGATTTAGTAATGTTTATAGCCAGCCATGGTTTATTATTTCATGTGACTGTCATGGACAAATAGTATTTATCATAGCTGTCTATAAATTACCGCAGACAGACTGTTGGTTTGCTAAAACTCAGGCCGTTCTTACAGGACCCGTTCCAACTTCCCCTTACATATTTAGAGCAATTTGTCTTCTCAGCCATAGGCTCACATTAACCCTTTGCATTCATAACTCCTCACCCAGAATTATTGTGGCTTGATTACTGTGCGTCTGCTGATGCATTAAAAGACAACAAAACAGCTGATCAACGCTTGCTGCCAGCTGTTTTCCACATTCGTTCTCACTTATCTTTGAATTTGATTGTGACTGAGAAAGTCTGATGGATGAAGCTCTATTTCTCTATTATGTTTTTATTCCCTGAAAAAAGTAGTTGGTCCCTTGAACAATTCTTCTGTCTCTGTATTTCTGTCACACCCATAGAGGTTTCATCAGTTTCCCAATGATGGTTTCAGTTATTAATAGGAAAAAGGCTAGTCAAAGCACCCAGGCCTTATGTACAAAAGTAATTGCACTCTAAACCTGTAACAACTGCAAATAGGTTTTTATGACGCAGTCGTCACTGTTCTGTGCAGAATTGTTCTAATTCAACCATGTTGGAGGATTTTAAAGCATGTTTTAGGTCTTGCCACATCATCTTAACTGAATTTAAGTTCAGACTTTGACTGGGCCACTCTAAAATTTTCATTTTGTTTTTGACATTCTGCTTGAGAAATTTAATTTTTTCATCCACTATGGCAAGTTGTCTAATTCCTTGAAGAGCAAAGCATCTCCTTATCATCACACTGTCACCACAAAGTTTCACTGTTGGTTGTTCTTTTCCTTTAACGTGCTGGTTTTACACCAGTTGTAATGGGGTGCACAGCTGCCAAACAAGTTCAGCTTTTATTTCTCATCAATCCACAGAAAACCTCTTTCCAAGAGTTTCGGGGTCACTAATATGTTTTTCTGGCAAATGTGAGAGGGGCCCTTTTTTCTTTTGGTCATCAGTGACTTTTACCCTGTAGGACATTTTTGCTTTCTCTTTAACTGTTTTACTTTTTTCACTTAAGAAATCAAATAATTATTTGAGAACTGCTCTTTGTGTTCACTCAGGTCATCATTGTCTGAAATTAAAATTTGTGTCATGATCGGAAATATTTATATCACAAAAAAAAAGCCAAAACAGAAGAAATACATTTTCACAGGACTGTATTTGAGGTATTTTCTGTTGTCTTTTTGATGTATCTGAGGCTTATTATGAAGAAAAAAAAAGTCTTGAATGATGTTCGTTGGAGCTTCCTTAGTGTCAGATGTTAACCTGATAAAGTTAGGCTGTAATACGATTGTTTCAATCTTTTGCTTCAGTTCATCAAAACTGCTCGGTTTTTTAGGTCACGCGGTGTCAACACAAAACGCTGTTATTGTTGTTAGCGATTGATGATATTTGGCTGCTTTACTGGAACACACCAGCACATGGTTTTGTATTCTCCTCCCTAATGTTTTGGTAAAAATAAGCTGGCATTGACCAGTGTCTCTTATATTCAGCTGTCATCCTACAGATACATCACTGAGAATCGCTGATATTCAAACGCACATCAGCACTTTGGATTTTTTTTTTTCTAGTTTACGTTTGAATAACTTGTATTAATTGTATTTTCTAAGGCAGTGAGAGGCAACTGTTGAGCACTTAAAAGAGAGAAGAGAATGTAAGCTAAGCCAGAGCTGCCTTATTGATCAGCTGTGCCATCGACTATAAGGTCCACTTTCAGCAGGGAGGTCATTAGTTAGTCCCGTGTGCATATTCATCCCCGAGTTGAGGCGTATCCGTTAGAATGCTAATTCACTGCTATGATCTGACAGCCAGGGTAAAGAAGGGGCCAAGCAGGCTGCTGCAGAGAGAAAAGAAGAGTGAGCTGCTGCAGAGTAGTGTGCTCGTATTGTGCTTGGGCAACGAAGAGGACTTCAGCTCATGGGATGTGGCAGAGTGTGCACAGGAAGAGGGGTGCAGAGCTGACCCCTGCTGTCTTTGTCCCCTGGCGGCAGTGATGTAAAAGGAAGATGACATTTGGTGTCCACATTTAACTTGCATTTGCAGTCCACTTGAGAGGTCCAGTATGCATGACCTACCTTGATTAAGCCCGGAGCTGCCTTGGTACGTACCCTTTAGACTGAAACAAAAAGTGGAAGCTCACTGCCGAAAGCCGAGCCTGTATAATTGGGCCAAGTAGAGCTGCAGGAGGCAGGCAGTCTCCGCTTCGCCTTTTGTATATTCATGACCCCCCCCCCAACTTGATTGATGGAAGGATAGCATTTGGTGACACTGTCATTTGCAAGTTGAAAAGGGAGTGCAGTGGCTGGAGCGGCACTGTAGCTGTGCCTTAAAAGGGGCACCGGGAAGGCTCATTTCTATGCTGATGATATCCAGCCCCCTCTCATTTTCTTTGTCTCAGTTAGAAGGACATCTGCTGACAAGACTGAGCTAAAAAGAACCAAGTTGGAAATGAAAAGACGGCGGAGGGACATACATCTTTGTGTTTGCATGTGAAAAGCACATTTTTCGAGTGTGACTTTAATCTGCGTGAGAGATAGCGATTTGGTTTGTGTCGAACTGTGTCGTACTTTTTATTGCAATTTAGCATTTTGAACTTGCTGACGTGTGAAACGTAAAAACACGCTCACGTTTGAATTTGAATTTGGTGCCAGATGACATCATCAGCCTCAAGTGTATGCATTTTAAAAATTGATCAAGGAGGAATGAAATATCATGAGATGAAATAATATGAAATATTGGGTTCACCGGAGGAGATTTGTCTTATTTTTCATAACTAAATAGCTGAGTGATTCAATTTTTTTTTTAACTTTGTCACATTATCCACTTGATCAGACTATAGAAATTAAATCATAGTTTAGCTCGGAGGCTGCAATGCAGGTGCCAACTTCAGCAGCATTAGGTGCTAACATCTGGCCAGTCAAGATACAGTTCTTATGAATTATTGGTTTGTTTGTGTAAGTTTCTTTTTCCAATGGAGTATTGAAATTGCTGCCACATAAATCACATAAAAGCAGAGTAGGCTTTGTTTGCCCTGTCAATCTGAAGATCAGTCTTTATTGGAGAACTTTGTCAACTCAAGAATTGCTTCTTCCTTTACTTCAAAATAAAGGCTTGTATATAGATTTGACAGAATGTCAAGCTTTAGCACACATCTTCATATTTATGGCTCACAGTAATAAGTTGATCAAATAAAGTTAGATGCCGACTAGAATTGGACAATGCTTTGCAGGACATGTTTCAGTGTGACAGCAAATACATTTTATTACACCTGTACTCAATATTTTGTGAGGTGAAGTCGTCTGTTTTGTTTTAGCCTCATTTTTGCTGCAAAAGTGTCACCAAGAAGAATTAATAAATTTTGTCTTTCTGTTTTTTGGGTTTTTTTCGGCAATATCTCAATGATTTACCTTTTTAGACATATTGACTTGACATATTGACAAGATTCCTGTGTTTTAAAAATGCTCTATTTACAGCAAAGAATCCACCAATTAATTTAGGTTATCAGACTGCTGTCAGCAATTAGATGCAAAATATTTTTTTTATATTTGATTCAGGTAAAAACTATTCATGTTCCAGGAAAATTCAGATTAAAATGACATTTTGATTTATTTTTGATAGAAAACGAGACTGGAATCTCTGAAAAAACAAACAAAAACGCAATAAAAAAACAGAAAATGGGAGTCAATATATTGAAAACAAAGTTTTTATTCATATTTTATTTTAGGAAAATCGGCATGTCAAAAATTATTTATATGCTTATAAATAATTCTTAAATAAATATTAACGGCATTACAACAAGTGGTTTCAGGTGGTTTAGCTCAGCCTCCTTGACATCACCCTAATCTTTAGCTTCTCCTCCCTGCAGATTCTCTAATTTCAAGTCAAGATTCTGGTCAGCCCACTCCATAATGTTAACATTATTTTGACATACTTTAGACCTACATTTGCCAGTCAAGTATGAACAATTGTGGACCTAAGTGAACATCTCTATATAGTTTTATGTATTACATTTAATTAAATCTAAGTATTTGACAAAAGTGTAGTGTTGAATGTTACGGAGATGGAGAGCTACGGAGATGGAGAGCTACACATCTATATATATATTTCAAACTGGGGGAGAGTGCCATGTCTTGACAATTAAGCTGACAACTTGGCCTTGAAATAACAAATGTGACATTTACCATGCAAAGGTAAATTAGACTTGCCAACCCAGAAGATGCAAAGATATCTTAAGCTGTCAGGATATTATTCAATGCATGGAACACTCTGTGTGTAAAAAAATAAAATAAAACTGACAGAAATATCAGTTTCTTAGAGACACTTCTGCTATCCCCTCAGCCCTGCAACCCACACTTTTCAGAAGCACAATTTATAGCTGCGGTGTGAAAGTGATTGCCTGCAACTCCCATCTTTGTATTTACACCAATTAGCACATAAACTCTAATTACTGAGATCATGGCAACCGGGAGTCCATAAATGCAAAGCGACACGGAGAGCCAAATCAGCTGACAGGGAGGGAAGGTGACAATAAATAGGGAAGTATCAATTAGGCATCAATGGCGCGATGATGCATGCGCATGCTGGGAGGTGTCGCGTCGAGGGAGGTGGGAGTGTGAAATGTGTGGGGGCAGCAGGGTGCACAGAAAGTTGCACAGGCTGTGGGGTCTTGTAACTCAGCCGCTGATGCACGGCGCAGTGACACGTTGACTGTAAAACACGCTTCCATATTAACACTGAGGCGCAATCAGGCACTCCCATTGTGTCCCTGTGAAAAGTAGCATTTATCACAGCGATGCACTTCTTCTAAGGTAACAATTAACATGTGCTAATTTAAGGAGCACGTCACAAAGTCGAAAGGTATAAAAGTTGGTGCAAAATAAGAGGAAATTAATACGTTCTAGCAAAGGGTCATTAGAGGACCGTCACAACTGGAGGAGAGACTTGACAGCTTAAACTTGTGTGTAATTATAAGGACTAGGAACCCAATCACAGCTGGAGAGAGTGGAGGCTTCATATAATGACTCGAAATGGATCGTGGACCGTGCTTGAACCCCAGGTTAATCCCAATAAATTGAACTTGATCAAAGACCATGGCAGTAAAAAAAGTATGGCTCTGCACATTAATCTAACAAACGCATAAAACAGGACCAGCTCAGCTCTATAAATTAAACTCTGGCTGCAATAACGCTGATCAGGTGAAATTTTGCCAGCACTGGCTCAAACTGCCTCAGTATGTCTGGGCTCTTGTTACACCCTCGATCAGAAGACGGAGTCCACCCTTTTTCTCTACTCTTGCAGGTTTTAGGTTGTATTTTTTGCGTGGGATGGTTCGATGATGAATTTGCAAAGTGGCTGTTTACAAGAGAGCGTAGAGCATCTAAGAGCTGCCAGAAGGTCCATTACCATAAATGTTTAAATCAAACACACAAA
The DNA here is from genome assembly GCF_001444195.1 of Xiphophorus couchianus. NCBI lineage: Eukaryota > Metazoa > Chordata > Actinopteri > Cyprinodontiformes > Poeciliidae > Xiphophorus > Xiphophorus couchianus. The sequence continues at coordinate 24,089,917 of NC_040239.1, forward strand.
GTTGCTTGCCCAAAATAAAGCTGTTTCCTGCATTAATCTGCCAGATATGCCTTTGGTCCAACAATTAGTCCCCTCCCATCTAGTTTTCTCAGATAGTTCCCAAACTGTCTGAGAAAAGGTACAAAGAGGCAAATATAAGGTGTGTTCTCACTGCTGAGGCAGCAGCTTCAGCTCACCCCCATCGGAATCTAGAAAAATAATTTTTCGCTCTTGTATATTACGATTAAGTTTACTGTGAGGTCTCACAGACCTGCTGTGACGCACCAGACAGTTTACTTCTTCTTTTTTCCCCCTCGCTCCCTCTCTCTATCAACACATGGCTCCAGTGCTGATTTAAAGCCTTGTAAAAATGTCTCATTTTAAAAACTGTTTGCATGCAGGTCCCTCGAACACATTTCATGTTCAGCAGATTTACATTACAGCTATTATTATGATTTTATGATGCCGAAGTCTTGAAAAGTATTTCCCTAAAAATGCTTGGGAATTGTCTGAGTGTAAATATTTGCCCGTGCTCCAGTCGTGTTTTTCTCCCACGAGAAGCCAGAAACTCCCAGGCTTGCCAAGATTCTCCCAAGAGATCATCGTGGCATCCTTCTCCTTTTTCTCAAATCAGGTTTAAAATTTTGATTTTTTATATATACAGTATAAATATATTCATTTATTTGTTGTAGAGATGAACAGATCAGAATATTGTGGATAGTCTTTGGTTTTGTAAAGCCTTCACCAGTTTATGTTAACTGACTATAAGTCCTCTTTGACATTTATAATCTACAAAAACATAGTAACAGCATTTCAAAATTCTGTATTAAATTAACTGGAGCAGAGGTAATGTCCTGACCTTGCTGTCAGAAAACAAGGGATTTAATAGAAACTCCTAATAATTTTCAAGCAGAGACACAGTTCAGAGTTATCAATGCCAAACAGCAGCATTATGTGTTCCTATAGAATATTGACCCATTTCTTTCAGATTCCCAAAAAGCTGCCAACATTTCCAAATGCACCATGTTTCATGATAAATGTTGAAAAGGGAAAAAAACAGAGCAAATTTGCTGTAATAACTATAAACTTCCTGTTATCTCTTACTCTCCCACAGCCTGAATTAACCAGCTTGTTATAAAATCTTGGTTACCATCTTTTTAAGCATCTCTGTGAGAATGAGAACTTCTTCATTCTGACACGACATCCACACGGAAGAGCGTTGCTGTTACCTGGTAGCACTTATAAAAGGATCTGAAAAAGATTCGATTCTTGAGTTTTTCAGTATTTAATAATGATATAGCGTTTTTGTACATCTACATATTTGTTGTCCAACCTCCTGCGAACAAGACAGCGAAAACATGTTTGTTTGAAGGTAATTGTTTTCAGCATGTACTTCACACACCAACGAGCGGCACACTAAAGATTGTTGCTGTCAGTGTAGTCTGGTAGCACTTAGGCATGGTGGGTTCTCTGGTCCCATCAGATCTTTTATTTTTGACCGGCTGGTCACTGGTCAGGGTTGTTCAAGCTAATATGGTCTCAATTTCTCTGCATTTTTGGGGGGCTTTTCTGGGTTATTTTAGTCAGTTCAATAAAGTTTTACCTTTTCCAATTCTTTACAGACAAAGTAGACCTGATGAAAGAAGTAGGAATAAATTAGCATCTCCTTATCCTATTTCCTTACATTATCTTGTCTATTAAAAACACCATGGCTTTTTTTTATTGCGTCTGATTGCGTAAGGCTTAGGTGGACGTATCTGTGACCAAAATGTTGCTGAGGTGAAAAAGAAGAAGAAAAAAAAGCATGTGCATTGATTCCTCCATCACCTGGACGGACTGTTGATTTTTAGGGAAGACTTATTGCTGTTTTCCTAAGTGCGGCATGGAGATTTGTTGGAGGGCTGAGTGATCGATTCAGCCGCCTGTAGTATCCTAGTGTGTTTATACATGGCTTGTATGGCAGCTTTCATAAGACATTTACCCCATGATTTGCGATGAGCTTATGTGTGAATAATTAATGGCAATTAATCCTTAATTACAGTAATTAGGCAAGTCACAGGAAATTAGGCTGCAGCTGGAGAAGCCCGTGCCGAGGAAAGGGAGGAATGGGGCTGAGAGAACGTGCCATTTAGTGACAGTGGAGCCATGGTACAATGATCGTGTGGCAGGCCTGAACCACTGTGTTCGCTTGCCAGCACAGATAAGAGTATAGCAAAACACAGATGCTGCTGGCTCGCGAGCCGGACTAGGTAAAGCAATCACCGGCACAGAGCACAGACACGCCCAATAAAACCACCCTGTTAAAGTCCCAATGGCGTGACCTTTGACCCCAGCCGTGCGTATATTTCTTAGTTTGCACAAAATTACACGCTAAGAGGTGATGAACCTTCAACAGGTTGTGACTGATGGGCCAACAGTAGCCGGTTAATGACGAGGCAACTCCTTTTTTTTCTTTATAAAACCAGATTTACCATTTATTGGGGGCCGCCTCAGGCTGCAGACTTGTGCAGCCAATTTGCTCCTAACGCAGAGCTTATGAATCTACTGGTGCCGGATAGAGAGGCAGACCTAGAAATATTTATTTCTACCTCCAATAAAACAATTAGCCGGCTTCGAATTCTTAAAGGAAATTACAGCGAACGGAGTTGTTTGGTCGCTGATTTCATTGTTTGGTAATGGTGGGGAGAGATAAGGTGGAGGCCGTGCTGGAAAAAAACAAAACAAAACAAAAAAGAAAAAACACACAGAGCAGAAGAATAGAGGGCCAAAGCTCTCTGTGTCTCTCTCCGAGCTCATTTGTGCTTTTCCATGCTTGCCTTGATGAATTTCCGCTTCTTTCTGCTCCTGTTGCTTTCAATTACACTCTTATTCACAATCCTAATTGATATGCCAGTCTCAGAAGATGAGCCACGGACTTTTCGCAGTCCATTTTTCTATTCTTAGACCAACGTTTCCACACAACAAAACGAATGTGGGTGTCTGACTCCTTTGTTGTCTGCAAATGGGTTATTGTTATATTTAAAATGAATAGATAATGCTCATTTAATCGATCAAACAGGATCCTCATAAAAGGATTCTTTGAGAGGCCTTTTTTTTGGGTGTAATTCTCAGGCTCTCTGCCACGCTCTCTCATCATGGACATCTCCAATCGTCACCTCCTTTCATGCAGGGCAGACTTTTCCCCCCTCCTTTCTTTTCACTAAAGGACTTTTAAGCTAACAGGGAATGTAAGTGAGTAGAGGAGGCATCCAACTGTGATATTACATTAACCCATAGTGCTTGGCCATGTCTGCCTGTGACTGAGGAATAAAAGAGAACATGCTCTGCTCTACTCCTCAGCCTTCAGAAGCGCTATTAGAAATAATGAGAATTTATAGTAAGATAAAAGATGTTTCTCCCAGCTCCTGAATTTTGAATATCTGGTCATATTCCACCACCTAAAGCTGAATCAGGCTTATTGATGATCCGTGCGCAGCTGCGGTGATGTAATTAGAGAACGCATTGCATTTCATATTGCATTTTTCTGTTATGAGGAAACAAGCTGCGTGTTCAAAACCAGATATTAGACTGTGCAGCGATATGCGCTTATGCTGAACATGTAATAAAATCTTTTAATCAGAGCTCAGCAGGCGTGTTGAGTTCTTTTGTGCCGTTCAATAAGCAAACGGTTTTCCAGGGATTCATGTTTTTATTTTTTCCTGTCTTGTGGAATATGAGCGGGACACCTTTGAGTGCCTGGATAACAATACTTCAGCGGGCTCATCACTGGCGCCGGGAGATACAGCTAACAGTGACAAGGTCAGCATGTTAAGCGGATTCCGCACATACATTCCTCACTATAAGTAATATAAATGAGGCTGAGTTAGCCGTGAACTCGCAGCGTGTTGCTTGTAAGCTAAAGGGTAAGTGTGCAAAAGCAACATATCAAAATCTCCTCCTGAGAAGATCTGACGACACCTAACAGTCTGTGTTGCAAAGGATAACAAGCTTGAATTTATCTGCTGTGCCTTGCCCAATATTCATGCTCTTTAACCGTTTGTCATATTTTGTCACAACACATTCATGAAGGCCAAATTTACAGCAGGAATCTAATCTCTTTATAATTCCCATTGTTCTGTGAAGGCTTCAGAGGTTTGTTAGAGGAGATCAGTGAACAATCAGTATTCTGGAAACTAAAGAACACAGTTGACATGTCAGGGATATGATTTTGGAGAAGTTCATATTGAAAGTATATCCTAAGCTTTGAACATCTCATAGATAACTGATCAGCCCATCATGTAAAAATGGAAATAAAAAAAAAAAAGTATGCAAAAACTACAAACCTACCAAGACATGGCCAAGATGGCACAGTTTTCTGAATAAAAATGTACCATGCACTTTGTGGACATATTTGTAGCAGCATCTTTTTTCACCTTAGCAGAGAGTTGACGGTACATGGATGAAGCCCAAAGCTAGGAAATACTGTTAACAACCTGTTAGTCATGGCAAAACACGAGGAACTTTGGTGGAAATTCAACTCCCAGCAGGAAACCAACCCCAAACACACACCCAGTGCTGTAATGGGAAGGTTTAAATCTTTGTTTGTCAAACTGGCCCAATGGAAGCCCAGATGTGGTAGAATGTTGATATTTATTTATAAATCCTTATAAAAGCTCATATTTTCAGTACACTTTACCGACATGCAGTACTTTGTGTTGGTCTGTCATAGAAATATCTTTAAAGGACAAATAGATTTGGGACCATAGTAGCGAAAAAAGGTCGCCGGCTATGTATACTTTTGCAAGGTGGTGGAAAGGTTCATGCAGTAAAAAAAAAAAAAAAGCTAAACGTGGCTCAGTGCCTCATCCCGTGACACATACACACTACGTTACTGCAAGGATTTTCTTCGAGATGAGAACAAACGGTGCCACATCGCATCTTTTCAAACCCCAGCTAAATTTTGTCGAGCGCACGGCTTTAAGTGGGAGCAGCATGGTGGGTGTTGTTGGGGGCATTCTTGTATCTTCACTGGTGTTTACTCACATTGCCAATTAATTATTAATGCAGAAGCGCTGAGAGGTTACGGCGATATGGCGCTCAGGCTTTCCAAGCACTGTCTTTATATGAGCAGTCAACAGAGTGAGAGCTTCAAAGGAGCCCTCTGAAAATGCTTCAGACTCTTGTGGAGAAAGCTTATTACAGTTGAAATGTTTTTCTAGGAGCCCCAGATATTCTTTGTGAATGCTATTGCCTGGGAAATATGGGGTATTTTTGTTTGTCTGTATCAAGAAACATGTAAACAAAGAGACAGCACTTGCGGCTTACTTGGCACAAGCACTGCAGTTCACAAGTGTGAACTTGTTTGGGCAAAGAGATGAAAAAATAAAAGTGCAAAAAAAGGAAAAGAAAAAAACTGTGAAGTTTTGAAAAAGGGAGAAAGCAAGGATTTGGTTTCTTAATTTAGAAATATATTGCAACTTATCCCACTTCCAATATGAAAGTCTAATTAGTTTCTTCCATTAATTTCCTACAACCTCAATGTGAAAAACAAAATTCGGTGACAGTTAAAAACAGACCTGGTATAAAAACACGCAAGACAGTTCTTCCTTACTCTGTGGCAATAAATCTGATTAAACATTTCCTATTTTAGGTCAGTTGGCATTAGAAAAATAACTACTACATTCTAATTGTACATATTTTTTTATAGATTTCTTTTTTACTTTCTATAAACGTAACTGTTTGGCAGAATCACCATAAAAACTGTATCATTACCCAAACTTCTCATGCACAAAAACCTGAAATCAGGACTCTGTGATGTCTACTTCATAACATGAACTTTGTTATCCTTAAGTAAATAATTAGCTGGTTTGCTTAAGATCATCGTCCATTTGAAAGATCTTTTGGTGCCCAAGCTCTTCTTGATTGACATCTTGAGTTGTTGCTTTAGCATTTCCACTTGATGTTCTGTCCTCTGAATTTGATGTGTTTCATGAACTGCACCACAACATGATGCTTCCACCCCCGTACTTCAAAATTGGCATGATCTTCTCTTCTTTCAACCTCCCCCTTTATTCCCCAAATGGTTGTGATGGTTAAACACTTGAATTTTAGTTTTCCAAATTGAAGGAAATGTCTTTAAAAAGTGTAATCTTGCCTTTGTAGTAGTGGCTTCTTCCTATTTGAATGACTTTTCAGCCCTTTAATTGGATAACAAAATTCTCGTATTTGCTTACAAAGTCATGACATCTACATTTGGCCTGTCCCAAGCTGTAGTAATTCAAATGTATCTAAATTTTTGACCTAAATAGAGTTATCAGGATGAATTAAAAATAGAGATTTTATTCATTATTCAGATATTTAGCAACTATACAACTAATTATGGCATCCAGAACCGACCTAAAACATGAATAGCTATGTCAGACTTAATGGCAGTCCGCTTTTCTATGCAGCATATGTAAACATCTAGTTTGAGCTACAGAGGCAGAGATAAACATCAGTTCACAATCTGCTCTTTTCAAGGCACATTTTGTTGCCTGCAGACCCCCCCACCCCCCTCGATGATACCTCTGTAGATCTGCTAATGGAGGAGGACCTGTAAGGCTATCCCCTGGCCTTTGTCTGACCTCTTTGTGGAGCTGAATTCTTCAGATGTTTGCAGGATCAGGTCACTTAATCTGTGGCATAGAGTTGGGGCCAGAAAAAAAACCAAAACAAACAAAAAAAAAACAGGAGAGCAAGAGGAGGAGGAGGAGGAAGAAGAAGAGAAAGGACAGCAGACAAGCGCCTCGCTTTGTCTGAAGGAAGAGAATTCAGCGCACTGAGTAAAAAACTGCAAATGTCTGCCTGTTTTGTTATGCACCATTGTTTCACACAGAGCTGTAAATAGACAGAAACAGTGCAGCAGCAGAGCTCTGGCAGCCGGCGCATTTTATTACTGCTAGACCATAGACTCAGACATTAGTGAATATGGCTCATTAAATGGCATGGAATGTTACCATTTTACATAATTCCTCCTGTATCGTTGTTGTAAATGAAATCCTGTTCCTGTCTCTGACTGCACTCTCGTCACTCCACAGCCATTACAGCTTGCCCCAGCACTCCTTGAAAGCAGCTATCTGTAATTTCAGGTCTGTGTCACACAGGGAGAAAAAAAAAAAAGCATGCTTTACAAGCCTAATGGTTGAAGGAGGTTGATGTAGAAGGGGATTTCGCACAAATAGGAGGAAATCTGAAGAAATATTTGAGAATTAGGACATGATGTATTCAGATGGCTGAATGGAGAGACTGGGGTGGGCAACAAATATAAATAATGCATGTGGCAAGGCCCCTTAACATAAGCTGGAATTTGCTGCTGCACTTTTTTGTTCTCAATCACCTTGATGAAACAATCCAGAAGAAATGGCTGTGTGAATGAGACCACTGACAAGCTGATTTTCCACCCCCGGCATGAGGCTGCTTTCTCCACTTAATGTTCCCCGATAAAGTGTAGCACAGAAGTAAACTAGAAGAGCCTCCACTCCTGACACATGTGACAGTATTTGCATCAATTATGCAGTCTACGGCTGCAGCGGGAGGGAGAGGGGAGAGAGCGCGGGAGAGGGAGCGACGGAGAGAGAGAGAGGGAGAGGGGAGGAGATAGAAGAGAAAAGGGTTTGTGACAAGATGCAGAGGCAGAAATGGGAATTTCTCTTTAAAATGCATTCTTTAGAAAATAACATTCAGGATCATTTACATGAAAGCGGCTGCAGTGGTGAACCCGGCAAGGCGGCAGCAAAGTCTGTGCAGCGTTTTGACACTAAAGACTTTGGCAAACAGACTACATTATAATGGGAGAGTTCTTTGTCTCCTCTGTATTCGGTGTATGCTGAACTCTTACTTTAAAGGATGAAGGAACAAACTGTGGAATGAGGAAAGATAGTGGATATGGATAGTGATTGATTTTCAGAAAGACTTTGCAGGGTCAAGTGAACCAAATAAAATCCCTGAACTCTCTGGAACCCTCTGGTTCTCTCTGGGTACTCCAATGTCCTCCAACAACATGACTTAGGTTAAATTGTTGTCTGAATTGTCTGCATGCATGAGTGTAAGTGTGTGCATGACTTTATGCTACCTGTCCAGGGTGTAACTTGGCTCTCGCCCAATGACCGCTGGAGAAAGGCCCCAGCAAACCTCTAAGGACAAGTGGGTATAGATAACAGATGGATGGATCAAATGTTTTCAGATTTATTGGAAGCAACAGTGAAATAAATATTAGTCTTATCTAATTTTTGCTCATTTTTCAGTTTGCAAACATTATCAAGTTTACTGTTATTATGAAAACAATTATTATCATAATTTTTTCCCAAATAACAATTAATGATATAGAAACTGCCTATCCCTATTTGGAGGTGATCATAAGGCTCTTATGAACAATTAAAGGCCAAAATTCAGATCCTCAGAAACTTAAAATGAAGCCCTGACTCCAACACCTTGAGAACCTCTCTCAGACTTCTGAATATGCCTTGCTTCACAATCCTTGTGTGGCTGCATTTATGCCTGTTGGTTGCACACCTTTCCTTCCACTCAACTATCCAGTTACACGCCTGGACACTGCACTGTGTGAAATGCCAGCTTGTTTAGCAACCATCTTTTATGGCTTTCCCTTCTTTGGACAACTGTCTTGTAACTGTGTCGGCCAAAACATATAATTTTTGTACTAAAAAAAAACTTTTTACATGCATTATGTATAATTCTTATTTTCTAAGAAAATGTCCATCTGAAATCCCAATAATTCCCACTTGTATGTCAATTCACTTAGATGCACCTGTGTGTATGAACAGCATTTGATATCAGCAAACTCATGAGGCTGAAATTCCCCCGCAGCAGGAGAAGAAGATGGCTTTTTATTAGCAGGGGGGGGATAACTTTTAAACCGTGTCCCAGTTTCAACAGACTCCAGCACAGCATTTTCTTTCACTGTGTCCAACCCTATTCCACATCCTTGTTAAGTACACATACAAATCTGCTGTGCCATGGTTTCGAACCTCTCATCCGCATGTGAACCCACACTCACAAACACAAACACGCTCTCGTGCACACATGCGGAGTCGCATCACCAGGCCTGTCACTGCCTTTTATCCATCGTCAACCTTCAGCTGTATGGTTTATCCGTAGTGACACTATAGCAAAGTGCTTGACTGCTTTTTGCCAACAGACTGCAACACTTTAACTGTACTTAGTCATGCATCATTATGGCAGACTCAAAGCGGTGTGTCTGGGAATGCCTGCAGATGGTGGAGGCTGAACCATTTGGAAGGGAAGGCTCTGTGACAATGATGCTTATTGCATGAGTAAGTGTGTGCGGACACCGGAGTGTATCTGTGCAGACGCGCTGAATAGAAATTATGTATCCAAAGGGAAAGGGAGGAAAAAGGTGCAGTGCTGCTAATTCAACAGGCTTTTGAGAGAACCTTCTCTGTGGAGCATGATATTTGAAATCCACATGTAAGTCTTTGTTGGAAAGAGCCTTTTATGTGCGTATTGATCAGTCATTGTTTACTCCAATCGATGCTGACTTAGTGAAATGCAGCCCTCACTCTGCTCTTTATAGAGATTCAACCCTCTCTCTGCACTGCACTTTTTACAGCTTTGTTCTCTCTTCAAGCCTTCCTTCTGCAGAAAATGTGATAGCGTTTACTGTCACTTGTCACTTTCTCTTTATTTCAAGAGATGACAAAGCTCTTACATTCGGCATTCATCGCCACACACACACACGTGGGTATATTCAACAGATCTTTTTTTTTTCCTGCTGTTGAAAGATAAGATGTTCGCCTCATTCGGCAGAAGCCACATTCCACGGTGCGCACAAAGCGGGTCCCTTTTATTCTTAAAGGAAATAAAGAAGCCATTTGCAAAATATTCTTTCGTGGCGAAATAAAATCTTATCTTTATCCTCCATGACCATGAAGAGCAATATTACTTTTGACATCATTATGTAAAACCGATTCCTCTCTCACATAATTTTCGCCGCGCTGCGTTACCACATCTATACACTTGCTACTCTTTATTACAAAGTAGGTGGCCGAGAGGAAAATATATGCATTTGGTCCTGGTGGCATAAAATATGCATATAGGTGCCTCATTTCATCTCCAATCTGTGTTATTCCTTTAATAATTCACAACTGCCCGCAGTTCCTCTTTAATATTTAATTTGACAACTTTTTAATCTGTCTTTGTGTGATGATGAAGAAATCGTCAGCTGTCAGCGAAATGATTGAAGTGTACAATAGGGCTGAAGTGACTCATAGGTTGTAGGCTTCATTATTTGTTTTGCTTCATCTGCAGCGTAAGCTCGGGGGGAAGAATATACTTTTCACACACTAATTTATCTTCCATTCTTATTCATCTTTGTTTCAATGGCTCCCCCCACACGAAGCAGGGCCGTGTGTGACATTCATGCATCATTCATGCTTTGTTTACTAGCTTTTTAGTTGGAGGCAAATCAAAATACTAGAGTGAGAGCATTTGATTGTGTATCCATTGTGAGTGCTGCTCCCAAGTCCTACATTTATAAGCATAGCCATAGTGCGGTGGCAATTATTGTTTTTTTCTTCGCTTCATCCTTATTTTACCCATGAGTGCAGCTAAATAATTAGAGGCAACAAGCAGGTGAACATGCAGTGCCTTGTTACAACCACATACATCAGGGTATTTTTTTAGAATTTTATGTGAACGGCCGACACACACAACATTGCTGTGATGAAGTGGAAGGAAAACGGGGTGTGTGTGTGTGTGGGGGGGGGGGGGGGGGGGGGGGTTCATTTTTAATTTTGCTAAATTAAACATCTGAAAAGTCTGCTTTCAGATTTCACCTAATTAGTGTGTGTTTAATCTCTGAATTCATGTTCCCCACAGCGAAGCAAGGTGATGGCGGCATTATGCTGTGGGGTTGCTTTTTTTTTAAGCTGGTCAGTCAGAATTATGAAGGACTAAGCTATGAAGGCCTCTGTGGTTTGTTGGAGATCATTAGTGAACACACAGCATCTTGATGATTAAGGAACACAGCAGAGAGGTCAGAGGTGAAGTTATGGAGAAATTCAAGTTAAAGCATGATTAGCTTTATAAACTATATCCAAGACTTTGAATATTCCAATAAGCACTGCTCAGTCTGTCATTCATAAATACAAAGATATGGCCATCTAAGAGACCGATGGTAGCTCTGGATGAGCTGTAAAGACCTGCAGAGGAATCTATTGTCAGGACAAATTTTGATCAGACATCACACAATAGCCTGGGCTTTATGGAAGAATTGATAGATAAAACCATAATTTTTGAGGAAAACCATAAGAAGCCCCATTTGAATTTTGCTGCAGGTCATACGTGGCAAACATATGCTTTGCTCAGATAAGACCAAAATACAACTAGCTGGCCTATACGCAACATGCTATGTGTGGTGGAAAACACACTGCACATCAACTTTGAAGCACCAAACCCTGCTGTTGGAACATGGTGATGGCAGCATCCTGCTATGGGAATGTCTTTCTTAAGCAGGAACAGCCAACTTATTAGAGTTGATAGGATGATGGATGAAACTAAAAAAACAAGAAAAATCCCAGAAGAAAACCAGTGTGAAGCTGTAAAATACTACTGTTCAAGCATTGGACATGTGTTGATATCTTTTCTTAGGGCTGTTTAAAACAAAGAAACTAACAAAAGAAACTTAAATAAGTTGAAAATTAGATTAAAACTTGTGGATCAACCTCATCCATGTTTCAGACACATTCAGACAGCAATAGAAATCGAACTGAGGATGCCCTATGTCTAATTGGACCGAGCTTGAACTGCCTTCCAAAGAGAGAAATACATATGCACACCACTTTACGTACAATTAAAAAAAAATCACTTCTCAATTCACAATTTGGCACAATTTTGTGTTGGTCTATCGCACCAAATTATACAAAAATAGATTGAAGCTTGAAGTGGAAACGCATGACAGAATTTTGAAAAACTGAAAGGGTGTTGATAAATTTTTTTAAAACACTGCAGAAGTGAACCTTGTCCTTACAGAGCCTGCCGAAATAAAGTTTTCTGGCACTGTTCGATCTCGATCTGACGAGATAATAGAGCTATTTTGCTAAATGTGGCAGCAGATGAATGATTAGCCCCTGCTAATTCTGTTGCACCACCTCTGCCGGCTTTTCTGGCAATCTGGCCAGAGTGGGCCCCCACTGTGGAACAGCATGGCACTGGGACTTGTGGTAGCCAGTCCCCCCCATAGCCCTAGGCTGCCTCTACCTTTGGTGAGCTATTCAAGGTTAAAGGGATCCCAGTAGGGTGTGTAACAGTGTTGTGCTCTCATCTGAAATCTCTCCAAAAATGTGTGGTGGATGATGCTGAAGAATCATCCAAAGCTGTTTATGTTGGGCGTTTTACATCTAAAAGGAAGACCTTGCTTCACTGCTGCAGAGGTAATATTTCTTTGGCACACCTTTGAATCCACACGCCGCGGTAATACTCTAATAAAGTAGCAGGGGAAAGTGATCCGAACCATTTTATCTTGAGGATGTGCCGTTCGCTGTACACACGCAGCTTTTGCTGACATTCATTTTGAAACCACTCGGAGCGCTTGCGACTCTTGGCAACAATACTGTGAGAGAGAGAGAAAAAAATGCCTGCTGAGCTCAACAGTGAATATACCTCTGACCCAGACTGAGGAAAGGGAGATTTATGAAATCCACATGTTTAATACATTTCATTTTGTCCAAGGGATTTGTATTGCTTACCACAGTATTTTAGGGTTGAAACATTCTGAATAGTCACAGCTTGTATTGTCTGAGGAGAATAAACCTTGTCCAGTTGTGGCTGCTAAAGATTTGTTTCACAACACCTCCTTTCCCTTTGCACACATCAGCCATGCACTGTCTGAGGTATTGCTTTTTGTTCTGCTGAGGTGTTAGGCATATTATATATACAGTATATATATATATATATATATATATATATATATACCTTTAATCTTTAATGCATAATCCTCTGAAAATCCACTGCATAAATGAAAAAGATAACCCTCATATCAGTGTGGTGACAGAAAATAAGATAGCTGGGTAATTTAATAAAGGATTGGCGCTGGCCCTGGTGTGATACGGTGTGTGACCTCTGTGTGTTCATTGTGCAGCTCAGAGCCGGTGAGTGCCTCTCGAATTCTGGAAACCCGTCCTGGTAGTGGAACATCTGAGGTGACAAACAGAATGCACCATATGGATTAAAGCGCAGGGAGGGTAGTCACTGAAGTATTTGCTTTCCCAAAGTGTTGACACAGTTTAAAAAAAGAAAAACAAAAAGAGGAGAGCTGTGGCCGTGTTTTCCTCCTTTCTGTAATCAGGTAGCTGCTATGGCGCTGAAGTGTTTACCTTCTTAATGGTGTTTCCATTTTGTGTGAGTCTGTGTCATTGGCTTCCCATTTGGCTCTGTCTCCTACCACAAGTAAGCTCTGATCTGTAAAGGATTATCGCGTGGACTTTCTTTGTTCTTTATGGAAGAATCTGAAACATGTTTTGACAAAGAAGCTATCTAAAATATTCAAACAAAAATGCAGATTGGAAAGCTAAAATATCTGGGTGCTTTTCTACTTGACATCCTATTGGTTGGCATTTACAAAGCAGCCAGTCTAGGAGTGGTATTTATTTTCCTTAGTCCTGATTGGCTGCCCCCCAAAAGGGGACAGCATTGGGGACAATCAGGGCTGTCCCCTTTTGGCTGTCCATTTCTTAGCCTTGCATTCTGATGTAGGGCTAAGAAGATTTCCACTGCATATTGATGCATATTAAAGTATACTTTATGTTTGAACTATTAAAATGATCATTTTTAGAGAGAATCTCTTGCAAATTTTAGCTGTTTTCAGGCTGATGTTGTCCTTAACCCCTGTGAAAACCAGGGACTCACTGTAATTTATCCTACTGGACTTCATTTAGGAGTATCAGCATTAGCATTAGCATGTTGTAGTTGTTTCGCTCAAAGATAAAGCTGAACCACAGTCTTAAGACTTCTACACCACTTTCACAGGTTATTCTGAGGAAGTAGCTTCCTCCTCCTTTCCTTCTAAGCATCCCAACAGCATGATGCTGCCAACACCATGCTTCACTGTGGGGATTCTGAGATTAAACTTCATGATAAACTGGATTTTATGTAAAGATGTCACAGATAACAGGCCAGATTAAAAGATTCACATTATTTATTATTATGTGTCATTTTCCAGCCACTTCATACTCACACGCTGGTTTGTGTTAGTCTCTTTCCATTTTGTCCGAGTCCGTGTTATTCTTCCCATTTGGCTCTGTTCCTGCAGCAGTTAAGTTGCCAAGCTGTGGAGGCTTAGCATGTAATATCTTTGTGTTTGTTCTATTTGGGAGAATCTACAAAAACAGTGGGTGATGAATCAGGTGAGAAAGAGAAGTATTTTTGAAGTGTTGCAAGTGTGGTTACCTACTGCTGTGGGAGGTACTTACTTCATTTAGCAGCTGACCACATAAAGCCATAAATACTCCTTTCGGGGAGCGCTTGTTTTACATCTAAAATGCACTTGAGTGTAATGTTGACAGATATAGCTTGTGACGAGTGATAGTCAGAATGTATGAGCGCCCATAATGCCGCTGTCAACCACTGGTGCCAGATTGACAATAAGCAGTTCACCTCTGTTTTCATTCAGCAGAGTGCAGCAGACAGCACCGGCTCCTCCACTATATTTATTGACTTGTTTTACTAGCCTGAAACAGGGTGCTTTTATACGGGCCTGCTCGGTCTTAAGACTCTCCAGACATTTACATTATTCCTGAATGAGTTACACACACACATAAAGGAGCACGTCCGCAGGCAAGGTTAGATATATGCTCTTTTTTTTTTTTCCCCACCTTCTCTTCATACAGACTTGTACAACGTTTTATTACCCCGCAATTTTAGATATTGTTACACCGTACCTTTCTGCAGTTGCCTTTGTGCTCCATTATTTAACATTTGTAGGCTAAATTAAATCTCTTATGTATAACATTTTTATAAAAACCAGTAAAGCATTCTTCAGACTCCACAACCACACTCGTGAAAACTCCCTTTTCTCTGTTCATGCCGAGGCGGATTCGGTCGTGTAAAAAAAAAAAAAAGAAAAGAAAAGAAAAAAGCAGCGATTTTACAAAGCTCTAAAAACTCATCTTTCGCTGACTAATCTGCGCAACTGCAGTGGAAGATAATGAATGCCGGCACCAGAGCCGGAGCCGACACTGTGATGCACCCCACCCGGTCTAAAACTCCAGCAGTATTTACATGATATTTCATTTTTAGAATAAACCTCTTTTCTCTCCCACTGTGAAGATATTGAACTCTTTCGTGCAGATGTCATCTTAACCAAAGCTTATTAAAAAGATGGACATCAAAGTTGTAGGCACCCATTTATCTTATCACACTCTAATTGGCCACCACAGGCTGGCGAACAACTAACTCCAAAATAGGAGGCGCAGGGTGGTTGGGGCTAAAGAAGAGGGTGTCTAAAGACCTCTCAGTGGATTTGTTGCCAATAAATCCCCCAGAATGAAACCGGGGCTTTTTGTTGGGGGATAAGGCTTTCATAAATATATTATAAAATTTGATTTGCCGAAATACCGGTACACTTGTGAACACAGGGGTTTTTTTATTTATTTTTTTGTTCTGATGGATTTTGCGGCGACATTGTCCTGCGCCTGACCTGCAGCTTCGATGTTTGCTTGACATACTTTGAGTTTTTAACATCACCGCTGACAACATGAGGCAATACACTCTGAAAAGGTCACACAGCTCGGTAGCCATGAGTGAACTCAGATTAGTTTTCACCGCTACGTATAATATGTATTGTTTTGAGTTAAGCACTCGCCACACAGTGAATAGAGCTGATACTTAAGCCGAAGTTGCTACAGCTAGACTACATGCCGCACACAGACTTGAGGTCAAACATGCATGACAGTGCCCTGCAAATAGCCCTTCACTTCATCAGTATATGTTATTGGGATTTTGTGTGACAATCTGCTACACAAAAAAAGAAATATGAGATGTTTTTCAACATTTAAAAAAAAAGAAAAATCTTGTCAGTTGATAGGAATGGAGGGGAAACACAGGATGAAGCTAAATACTTCAGACATTTGCTCGTACCTGCAGAAGACCATCCTGTGTTTGCAGCAAAGGTAGAATTTCTGAATTGTATTGCTGTTGTGCTAAAATACAAATACTTGTGACACTTTTCAGATTTTTAATTGTAAAAGCAATTATGAAAGAATGTATTTTTCTTCCTTTGCACTTGTCAATTATGCATTTCATTGGGTTGGTCCTCGTGCACAAAATGTGGAAAAGTAACTTTTGCTTGGCACTGTGTGTTTCCCACACAACCATGCCATTAAAAGAAAAACAGCAAAACAAAACAAAAGCAACAACAACAACAACAAAAAACAACCCATTAATTGCCCACATACAGTAACCAAATGCCATCAAGAGCTTGCACACTCATTAACCTGGCACCTAATTATCTGCCTCCAGTCTGAGTCCTGACAAGCCCCGCCGTCTGAACCCTCAGCTCGGCTTGTGTTTTGCTGTGTTGTGTCAGCGCACTCCAACCACAACCAAGGCACCATCAGAGGAGACAAAGGCTTCTTGCAGCAAAAGGTTCCATCTGCACGCGCCACCACAATGTTCCTCCTGTTAATGCCTTCCCTTCCAATTAAATCTGCAACTGTTAATTATTGTAATTATGAGAGTGAGCTCTCAGTTTGTCCCCCAAGCCCCCCTCCTCTGAAGCCCCTCCCTCCATGGCGTGTGGAGAAGCTACGGGAGCTGGTGTGCTGCTTCACTGGGGCCTCGTCTCTGCTCCGTTGAAGCTCTAGCAGGGAATTGGATACGGAGCGGGGGGCAGACTAGGTGCACATGACAGGGGTGATGTGAGGGAGATTGCACGGTTCATGCCGGATAACTGGAAGAAGCAAGTCACAGCCAACGGCCACGCCTCCAGTCTAACTCATTTAATGGTGTGTAAAGTACATGCTGGGAGTAATTAGCACCAAATAACCTTTTTTTGCTACCTTGTTCGCAGGATAGCACGCAACAACAAAATGTGATGTATTGTCTATAGGTGTGCAATAAAACTATTCAGCTGCTCAATTGTAACAGGAGACATGATATTCCCAAAACAGTACTTTACCTGAAATCAAATGACTTTCTGTCATGATTCTGATTGATGATTGGCTGGTCAAAAAACTCCGAAATTTGATGTTTTTCTAGTCAGTTAATGCGTCAGTCCTCGGTTGTACCTGGTTGTGGTCACAACGGCACTCTTTGGTGTTGACACTTTTAAAGAGTTGAGAAGATCAACTCTTCTCAACTATCTATTTTCCATATCAATGAACTGTCTAAATGAAGACAGAGGAAGAACAGAGACATTGGAAGCCATTTCAAAAGTACTTCACTAGACATGTTGATGCATGTGACTAATTTGGTTGGCTGTGAGAGCAAGACTTTCAGTAACTAACAGGAAGACAGAACATAGTACAGAAAAGTTGCCCTGTTTTATCCTGTTTTGCTTTAAATCTCTAAATAGAACATGCTACATTTAGAAATGCTTGTGGCCCTTTTGGAAAAATCAGAGTTAAGGAAAAGATCAGCATTCTCTACAAATACACACAGACTGCCACAATGATAATCTTACTAATTGCTAATGTGGGATGTGAAAAACTGGTCAATATGTCAACACATTAGGAACAAGCCAGCATGGAACATATCTTGTGATCAAAGAAAAACGTCATGAACAATTTTGAAATTTTATTATATTTTCTAAATATGGAGTTACAAAGAACCTTCTCTATGCTTAAAATAACAGTATGGGTTAGTTATGTTCCCAGTTTCTTTAGTTATGTTCCTAGTCACAAACAATGTTTTACATCAACTGCATAACACACACATAATGTGATGTTGCCTCTGCTCCTAATGAAAATAATTTGTGAGTAATAACTTCACGCATTTCATAAAAATATTTCCAATTTCTATCTTAACTTCACAAATAAGAACAGCTTTAAAATATCCGCTCATCTCAGATGGACCACAACGTCCTGATGGCTCGCATGTCTGCACATTTATCACGCAGAGCGGACAGTCGTGTTGCTCTTTTTATATGGTAACATGAAACAAAATTCTTGCTGTGTTCTGTGGGAGACAGTTGCGATGGATCTGAAGTGATGTGTTGAGTATAAAGAGAGCTGAAAAAAAGTGGATGGCCGGCCGGCTGCCTGTTAAGTCTCTGCATATCTCCACATCCTCTTTGGCCTGCTTCTGTCACAAGCTGTTGTTTGGCTCGGACCTGATCTGCCCGGCTACTCCGTGCGCTGCGCTCTGCAGAACTAGCACTAACCTGCTCTTCAGAAACATCAACTATATCTCTCAAACATCAGCGATTTCTAAGATAATATACGGGCGTTTTTAAAGTCTTATCGGTGCTCGAAAAAAGAAAGCAGTTTTGTCGAGAGCAGCGCCATTAATGTGTTATTACCTCAGTTGCCTCGTCGTGCAGTCCTCACACGCACGCACGCACAGCTAGCAAAGAATTCTGGCTTTACAATTTGGAGCTGAATTCTTGTCTTAAAAGACACTGAAGCAAAGAGCAGCTCCTTCTGCTTCAGGCAAAGCAGCCCTTTTTTTGTGGATACACTGCAAAATCTAAATGATGGACTGTCAACTCTCATGCAGAAATGGCACTGCAAAGAATAATCTCTCTGGCAGTGGATCATGGTTGGCTGTATGCTACCAAAGCCGTTTCTTTGCTTATGCGGTCACGTTGCTTTCACGCTACTGCATGCAGACAAGAAAGGGGGAAAAGGCACACAAACACAACATATGTACACTACAACGCTCCCAGCCTAAATCCATCCTTCTGAAGCATACAGTGAAATATATGGGATTAATAACATTGGGATGACATTATTTCTTCACCTCCAGCCCTAAGAATAATGCATGCTTGGCTTGGTGTCTGGATGAAGTTTTGCCCTCGTCTTTGCCTGGTTATCGGTGTGTACGAGACCTGCTGTGTGACCTGGTTTCATGCAATCTCCAGCTTCTAATTAGGAGGCTGCAGAAAGGCTGGAACGAGAGGAGGAGTGATTAGTTGCCTTTGGGTATTTCATAAGTGGCTTTCAGTGCCACATTTGCATTATTTGCTTCGGGTCTGAATATCAAATCAGCCTACCTTTTTCAGCAAATTGAGGCTAGCAGCTAAAGACCATCAATACGTGAAATATAAAATGAACCAGAAGAAAAGGAATAAGCAAAACATGCTAATTCAATATAAGTGGAATGAAATGAAATATTGAAACATGAGGTGCAATAACAGTCCCCAACTGAGTCTGCACAGAGCAGGGATGATATTCTCTAACAGACTGAGCATGCTTTTAGTGTGTCCCTCAACAATTTGGCATGTCCTTCTGAAAAAAAACCCCAAAAAACACCACCTTCCTTGTTTTGTGGATCATTCTGTGACCATCAGACCATGTGAACCACGAGGACCCTATGATGGAGCCCCCATGCTGTACAAGTCCTGTAGGGTCAGTCAGTGTGCTGATCTGTAGCGGAGGTCTTGTCCACTTATTTGGCCAGCCTCCCCGACCGCTGCGTGCGGCCGCCGCAGTCAGGTCTGGTCAGCCATCACTACTCCACTTGGCCGTTTGCCCACGCCAAGTCTTGGAGGGCAGGAAACAAAGTGGGCACTCCACGTACAGACACATACACACACTCACCCCCACACAAGCCTACACACATCACACACGATCACAGCGAGTGACAGTGGCTCTTGTTTACCCCAGCCCTCCCACCTCCCTCAGCCTCCTTTCATCCTCTCCTTCTAGTCTGTCATGTTGCGTGTCACTTCCCACAAATGTCAGTGCCACTGTGGGACAGTGATTAATTTTGGTGTGCCTGGCAAAATGTCTTCAAGATGTTTGTTTGGGTTGTCTTTTCCCACCCCCTCGCCAACACCTCCTCCCCATTTCCATGCGTGTCTTGGCGTCGTGGGTCGAGAGTGGCAAGCACCCCTCCTCCGTCCTTTACGCCCCCTTGCCACCCCCCTGTCACATCCTCCTCTTTAGTGGGGGGAAGGAGCGCCTCATCATCTTTGACGAGGGACAAAGGCTACCTGAACTGACAGAGATCTTCTTTTCTGACCAGAGCTGCTTTTTGTCACTCGACCACTCCGCCGCCACCAATGGCTCCACGACTGTCTGTTTAGTGTGTGCTGCTGGTGTATGATGGGAGAAGTCTTGACCTGGCACTGGGGGGGCTGCAACACTTCACTGTCAGTGTGGCTGATTAGCTTATCACTCACTGCGCTAGGAGGAAATACATCACCATTCCAGACAGGGATTCCCCAGTTTCCGTCTTGCTCCCTGCCTTCTTTCATTCAGCTTCCAATCATCGAGAGAAAGAATCATTGTCCATGCCAGTCTTTCAGCCTCATTGCTCCAAGACCAAAAAAAGAGGCTTTCTTCTGTTTTTAATAACATCAGAACTGCCAGATTATTTGTATGAAATCGCTTCCTACGATGTTCGTTGTTCAGGCTTTTCAGCGTTTGACGAGTAAAGCAGTTCAAGCTATCACACCAATTCATTCCTTTCAACTGGCTCAACAAAGAAAGTGAAACACAAAGTGGCAAATGTGCTTTGGCTTCCCTACAGTGCAGTATCAGGTATGGTAATTACTCTGCGATTAACATTGGGAATAGTTAATGTGTATTAATGTGTTAATGGCATGTTAATTACTGTACATACCAGGGAGTGCCTGCAGGCATTCTTTCAGAATCTCTGTGCCATGTGGATGTAGGCCAATTTTTTTTTCTATAAAAAAAACCTGTAAGAATGTCGATACAAGAGGATCCTTATGTTTCATTTGTCAGAACAAAAGATTTTCAATGGTAATGTGAGCCAGTTCCCGACTTCTGCAGCTGAAGGTTACTGATCCAGGCGCCATGACAAAGGAGATGATATGAAGTCAAAGGAGACGCAGAGCGCGGCTGTAGTGACACTTGGCTTCTTTGTGAAATGGATACCCTGAGCCCTCTGTAGTCTCTGGTGTGTTGCTTTGGCAGCGGGTCTTAATAACACGGTGGATTAGAAAGCTCAGATGCTCAGTGCCAAGCTGGAGCTGAAGCTTTACCTTGGACGAGCCTCAGAAACAGAAGGGATCCTGAGCTTCTATACGTCTTTCTCCTCTTCCAAGAATCCTCTCCACTCACCCTGTCCACTCTACAGCTTTAAGAGAGATGACCTTTGCAAATATTGGCAGAAAATAAATTCCATTTCGATTAGTTAGCTTTCGGAGACCTTTGCGGATCAATGCAATTAGATGAACAGAGTGTCGATACATGGTTGGAGCTGTTCATTTGAGGCACGTGGTCAGGGAGGAGCGGCAGGTCAGGGTTACTGGTAATGAAATGAGGTGTGATGACATATCCAGCTCACAAGAGGTTAAAAGACTTGGATTCGCTTTAAAAAATTATAAAATTAGATTTCGGGGAAAAGAAAAATCCAAAAATTTCTTGTTTCAAATGTAAAGGTTTCATAAATCACAAAAAATGTTTCTGAGAATCTGTGAAGGGTGTGGACGTCTGCATTGGACTAGTCCATGCTGTACGTCTAACCCTAAGGTGGTCCTAATGTCAAAAAGACATTGAAAATACTCTTTGTGGTTTTAGTAAGTAATGCAAGTAAGTTGTTACTGTAATTTTTGGACTATAAGGCACTACTTTTCTCCCACGTTTTGAACCATGCGGCTTATAGCCCGGTGCGGCTTTTCTGTGGATTTTTCTTCAACCACCAGGGGGCTCTTTAGCAGGAAGTGAATCATTGGAAGTCAAAATTGGAAATCAAAGACGAAAGTGCTAATTTTCATTTAGAACAAACACATGCTAGCAGCAGGCACAACAGAGAAATGTTTTTAAACTCATACCCCCTCCTCATGGAAACAACACCAAGAAGTTCATATGATGCTGCTTTTAGTTGAAGGCTATCGATCTGGCAGTACAGATCGATAGCCCTGCTATCGATCTGTACTTATGCTGCATGTAAGCTCGGCGTGAACGAATCCATGGTTCGGCGTAAGAGACGCAGGGCTGCGTCATTAATAGCAGATTTATTAAGGACGCTCCCTCTGCTGCGTCCTTGTGGAAAACCGATAGCGGAGGAGATGCTAGCAGCTTATATATGTACGTTTCCAGTTTTTCTTTTAAAAACTTTGTGGGTGCAGCTTATAGTGAGGTGTGCTCTATAGTCCAGAAAATACGGTATATTTATATCAAATTGTGCTCATTTAAGATTAGTCTAAATATTTTAGATGTATAAATAGACATCATCAAAGTTCAGACTAATTAAAAAGCTGTAATATGGCCTTTTTACATTTGTTAATAAGCTATGACGCTTGTCTCTGTCAGCATCATTAGCGACTAACACTTAGCCCATCCTGGTTTTCTCAGTGCTTAAAAATCTCTCGTATCTTCTCCGCGTCTCTCTCCTTGTCTTCCTCTTACCAAATTCCAAATTCGACTTCTACTTCACCACTTTCGAAAACAACTAAATAAACAAAACGAGACTTTGACAGGAAACCTGTATCAGCTGACTCCAAGATAATAAACTCAAAAACCTCTTTCTTTTTTTGCATCAAAATAAGAGCATAAAGACAGACATGAGCTGATTCTTGATATCCAGATATAACAAAGGCTTTCAAAAGCTAAGACTTCTTAACTGTGAATATTCTCTGGCTTACTGTTTCTACCATTTGAAATCCCTTTCATAAGATGCTACAGAAAGTCCCAGAGCGACTGGAGTTTTCTCTGCTTATGTGGAGCGTTGGCAAATGCATCATTGCAACACCTCCATATTTTTCTGTGCACTGCCAGTCAGCTGGTGGAAAGAATCCTTCTACACTTTCTACACTTTAACAACAAAGAAACTAAACAAAGCAGATAAAAATTGTGTGAAAACTAAAAGATCTCCACTCATCTCTCTTGGTAGAGCAACACCTTGTTAATAATACAGTATGCCGCAACAAATTAACCAACTAACGTCAGCAGTGTTACTCTTATTGCAAATAAGAAGAAATGAATGCATATGTAGCTTTTATTGTAACATTTTTAATTGATGATATTCACGTATAAATTAAAGCAATTATTTTGTGTTAATCGTTTTTGTTTTAAATATTCATTTAAAAACCATGAAATCGGATTATTTTTAATGAAATTGATAAACGGCATAGTAAATACCACTCCCAGTATTTACCATACAAACAATATGTCAAGCTTAAAGCACCAACTTCCATATCTGAGGGTCACAATTGTAGCTTTCGCTGATTCTGCTACTAGTTTGTGCGTCACTTTGTGGAGATGAGGTTCTGTCTGCCACATGTCCAATAACAGTCTGCTTTGGAAACAGAGGTAGAAGCGCTGACAAAATCCTGTCACTTCTACAGAGAGACTCAAAAAAAAAAAGGAAAAACGAAGAAGCGTTAAGGTATCGAAACAGGAACATTCCAAATAAATCCCGGGCTTTACTTGCAACAGCTCCCTCTCTTTCAGTGTGCTGTCTCGAGGCTTTGACAGTGCAGCGAGTGCAGCAGAATGAGGTGGAGAAGCCCAGAGGAACCCCTTTCCTCTTCAGCAGGCCACATTAACCCAGCAGGGCTCTGCCTTTATGGCTCTCCTGCTCACACTTCAGTGATGAGAGTAAACAAGCAGCGGGCCAAAGGTCAGCTAAGCCCACAGAACAAAAGAGGGCACAGGGGGAGGGGGAGGGGGCAGAGCGGCCCGAGGCGCTGCTCATATCACTGTCAGGGCTTCAAGCAGGGAGTGATGTACGAGACAACAGCCCTGAACCGGAAATGATTATAAACAGAGAGCACTGGGGGTGGAAGAGGAAAAGAGCTGCATTGTCTTTATCTGTCAAATTTAGCTCTTTCTTTGGATCAGATAGCAGCGGTAAAACCTGTGCAAAAATAAAAAGCGGGAACCAGCCCTGACAGATAGGCACGGATTGATCACAGTATTCTCTTTTTGAATGAGGAACAATCAGGCGTGCATGTGGGTTTCTCCCAGTGGCCCAACATGCATTGTTGAAAGACGGATGAGGCCGATTAAGGACACGTGGCGTCATTATTAATATAACTTCTGATTTTCCTTTTTCATTTTTACATCATTAAACGCAACTCTGGTAATTAAGTGAGCCGGCGTCGTCGTCGCCGTCGTGGCCCGTGCGAAATCACATCGGCACGTATAGATTTTTCATTCTTAAGTTCTCGTCGCTCGCAGGCTTTAGCAAGGTGACTCTCCCTTTGCACCGAGATTAATCCCACTTTGACTGTGGAGGTGGATTAGAGCTCAAACTTGTTTTAATACCCATATCATCAGACACACACAAAAAAAAGAAAAAGGGGAAAAAAAAAACGGGATAAAGATTTTGAGCAGAAAAGCAGCTCCGTGGAGCTAAAATACGACTGTTGAATCGCGAGTTAGCTCGCAGATTTGTCTGCCACACAGCAAATTAAAGATATTATCTTGCTGCAGGTCATATTGTGGAAGCTGTGTGCGATGATATTCAGCTTAAGCAGCGAATCCCAAATCTTTTAGCTCTTTCAACAAAGGTTCACAGCAGGGGACAGAGATAGAGCTTCTTGTATCGTTTTTTTTATTATTATTATTTTATTTTATTTTATTCTTTTCCTGGTGCGTTCGTCCCTCCAAACATGTGTTATGAATGACCAGCCTGAGCTGCTGTGGCACAAACACACCCTTGGCGGACTCCTGCAGGGCCGTCTGCCTCTCGGAGCAGCGGAGGAGTAATCATTTTTATCCCGCTGGTTCCCCAAATAGAAATGGACACATATGATAAAAGTGTCGCGGCCACTCCACATGTCTGTGAACTAACAGGATTACGCGTCACTTTCCAATGTTTTGTCGCGAATGGCCACGATATTGCGTGCAGGAACTTTTGGGGGGGTCATATATGACGAGAGACAAGTAGCTCTTTTATGGTCTGTGATTATTTAGTTTGAATGAAACCAGTGATTTATGCCCATTTAGCTGAAAAGCCGTGTAAATTCTCCCCCTCAGCTGCGTTTTCCCCTGGATGTAGAGTGAGCCGAGTGAAAGTGACAACTGGGTTTGGTGTGGAATAGCGCGCCGCGTCCCAGAGTTATATTTAATATACCTGACATGAAAAACGTGCCTACCTACTTACCACCACCCGCAGCACAAAGGAGAACCCTGTGGCCCACTGAGCTCCGAGAGTGGGAGTAAATAGCAAATTAGGAAATATGAACTGTTATGGCAGATAAACCACCAGCTATTAGAGCATGTTGAGATATGTAGCCAGGCGTCTGGTCAATCAACATCTGAGCTGCTTGCCCATTTTTTTTGTTGTTTGTTTGTTTCATGCTGCACAACAAGCTGGAGCAGAAAGCGGTGGAGTCAGGAGTGGTGTGTGCTATGGACGGGGGGGTTAGTGGAGCAGCGGCAGATTGTCCACTTGGATGGCTTGGCTCTGCAAGCATGATGGAGCTCTGTCCAGCATCTCAATGTCTCTAACACAAAAAGGCACATTCATCCACTCCTCTCACACCATTACACCTAAAAGACTTGAAGCCAGCCCATCCATAAATAGAGGCAAATTAGTTTTTTTTTTGTTTGTTTCTTTCTTCGCTGGCACTGTGACCGAAGAAAACACCAACAGAGGCGAGGAGGCCACAATATGTTTGCCTAGATTTTTCTGGTGCAGTTTTTTTTATCCCAAGATTGTTTTTTTAAGGACACAAAGGGGTTGTTTTCTGTGGTGCATTTCCTCCTGTGGACAGTGGCAGTTCTTTCATGGATAGCATCTTGCACCACCCACCCAGAGTCCAAACTGTGTTTTAAATATCCTGTTGTCAGTGTAAGACCACTCTGTTTTCTATTTTACCATGTACGCCAAGATATTGATAAAAACGTCACATGCTCGGCGTAAAATCAAAAGGATTTTGTGCAACTTTGGGTTCTCTTACGTATTCATGTTTTGGGAATTTCTATATCATTCCGAACAATTTTTTATATAATCGCAGTTTTTGTATAAAACTATCCAGCTCAGGTTTAACCGGAGTAGTTTGAAGTAGGGCAAATAAATCACATTCCAGATTCCTTAAAAACCTGTGAACTTGCAACCTTGTTTAGCATCATCAGCCAGCCTCAATATATCACCACATTATATGTGAGTATGCACTTGTTTGGGCATAAACTATGAAATTCTTTGAGGTGCCCCCAGACAGTGGTGATTAGCAACTAAATACATCTACTAAGGCAACAATTAAAAAAACAAAACAACTTTTAAGAGTAGTTTTACTCCACCATGCTTTTACTTTTACATCATTAGACTCATGATGAAATATGGCTTAGTAAAATGTCTTAGTACTCTACCCACTGCAAGTAAGTTCACCGATTGAAGAACAAATATGTTACTTTAACCTAAACCTACAGTTTAGGTTAAAGTAAGATTTCTTGTTTCTTCATAGGCTTTGTTCTAATTTTACTTTCTATTTGTGGAGCCTTATGGGTCATTTGGATGACTATTTGTTTACTTTTACTTGACTTCAAATTTTGGGTACTCTACTCACCTCTGTTGGTTGGTGAGTCATATCGACCATATAAAAAAACCCACCAGGGCGTGGAGGGGTCAGTCGGTTAAAGATTGGTGTTAGTGCTTCTCTGATTTCATTCCCACCGGCTGACAAAATAGAGCCTCTAATCTTCTTACTGAGAATCCAGAGGCTGGCCATATCTTAATGAAGCCGTAATGAGCTGTTGAAAATCTCTGGATGCGAGAGGGATTATTGAATCGAAACAACTCTGGCAATCATAACGTTTGAGTGGCCTCTCAGTATTTACCGCCTATTGAGCCACCTTTTTATCCACTTACCCAAACTGGATTGGCTGGTGCTTGTTTTTTTTTTTTGTTTTTCTTGCTGTAATTTTGACCCGCAGTGTTTTTGTGTTTGTTTACTCTCTGGAAAGCCCTGGCGTTGTGGCTGCAATGCCAGTGCACCCAGGTGTGAATGTATGCTATCTGCTGTGTGATTACAAAGCGCTGAGAGGCTGCCGAGACAGACAACCAATGGAAACAAACAGCAGGATCTGTGAGCAAGAACAGATTTCACAAATAGGCACTTTGCATATGACTGATTAAGTGCGCATCTTGCTGTACGAAGATTTTATTCCATCCGCTTTGTTTTCATTTACCTCTTCTCCCATTGTTAAAATAATAATATAATAATCTTGTGAAATTAACACAGGAAAACGGACTGAGATTTAGGGGATCCCTTCAGTCGGGTTTGTGGGAGACAGAGACACTTACAGTAGGTATAGCTTCCTGTTTAGCATCCTTTCACAGAGTAGAAGTGCCACTTCACTATTGAGCATTTGTCAGTTTATGGATGTTGCTGTCATGTCAGCTCTCTTGTACACTCAGTGTGCAGCGCAGTGTGTAAATAAAAGAGAACAGACATAGATGCGGGCGACAGGAACACAACACATACACAGGAGATGCTCAGTTCATACCTGCAAGGGAGGAATCACAGCATGGCAGAATGCATTTAATTGTACTTGACTGTTCAGTCATCGTTTTGCATCTTTTTTCTGCAGTTTTCTTTTTCTCTGTATGTCATTTGCTGAAGGTTTGTTCTTTCCTTATGTGCTGCTGCAGGTCTCAGCATCCGAGGTGCCCAGGAGGAGGACCCTCCGGACCCCCAGCTCATGCGCTTAGACAACATGCTGCTGGCGGAGGGAGTGGCAGGGCCGGAGAAGGGCGGCGGATCCGCGGCAGCTGCGGCGGCGGCCGCGGCCTCAGGAGGGGCGGCCGACAACTCCATCGAACATTCTGACTACAGAGCCAAACTCACGCAGATCAGACAGATCTACCACACAGAGCTTGAGAAATATGAGCAGGTAAGAGGGGATCTTTGCAAGATCCAGGGTCATTTTCCCTAAAGTTTGAGTCAGGATTAGGCTTTTGCTTTCCACGATCATTTATACAAATGAATTCGTCAAAGTGGGATGGAAAAACAAACATCTTTTTAAATTGTTTTTACAAATCTGAAAAGAATGCTTAAGCTTCTCTACAACTTTCTCTATGTCGTCTCTGCTGGGTTCATGACGCTCTCAAAATAAAAAAAATTATTATTATCTATTTACTTATTAAGAGACTTTTACAAGCAGTTGGCTCATTAATTGTAAAAGATTTTCAAAACCACAATTTTGCTTTACTTGTTATTGGTGAACAGGATAAAATCTCAATAAAACACTCTGACCTTTGCAGTTGTAGCCCAACAAAACATGGAGTCGTTTTAATAGCAGGAAAGCTACTGTGGCTCCTAGTCCTTTTTTTTTCATTTCACTCATCTGAAGAACATTTTCTGCCATGATTTTTTTTTTTTACTGCAAAAACTTTTACATGACTTCCTGATGGGAATGTTAAGATATATTTTTGAGCTTAGCCTGCTGCACTGAGAGCAGCTTACGCCCTCCATTACTGAGAACATTCCTGGCATTGTGATGAGAGAACAGCTCTGGAAAATAAATTGCAGTATTATGCACTGTGTTGTAGATGATTATAGAGATCCCACGGATTGTACTCCTCATCTTTGTTCAATAAAAAAGTATGATCAGCTCCTTCACCTAGCACTCTGAGCCTCCCATTAAGCACTGAAACATTATGGGTTTAAAGGAAAGGTGTAGCAGTGATGCCTCAGCAAGCCACTGAGCTAAATTAGACTAATTTACTCTGTGCTTTGCGAGAGGAGGTGCGGGGGCACGCAACACTTTGCCCGGAGTAAATGCATCTTTCTTAAGGGTGTTTCCTTGTTTTAATTATCTAAATGTAAATACTTAACGAATTTTACTTAGAGTAATGAGCTAAAGTGTGCACTGCGTAAATGAGTTATTCTAATTAATCTTCTATGAACTACTGGTTTAACAGAAGCCTGTTTGAATTCACTCTGTGTTATGGGCAAGGAAAAAGTGCAAATGTGCACTTATTGAAAGATGACTTCATCTACTATGTCATCAGAGTCACATGAGCACTAAAGCACTCTGCCAAAGTTAATTTGATGAATGAAAAATTTAAATAACTGTTGGAAAATCAATCTGTGTTTTTTCTTTCTTTCTTTCTTTCTTTCTTTCCTTCTCACGTTTTTGTGAGTGCAGATGACTCACTCTGGTCGGCTATGCTGTTCTGTTCCCTTTCAGGCATGCAACGAGTTCACCACCCATGTGATGAACCTGCTGAGGGAACAGTCTCGCACGCGGCCCATCTCGCCCAAAGAGATCGAGCGCATGGTGGGAATAATCCACCGCAAGTTCAGCTCCATCCAGATGCAGCTGAAGCAAAGCACCTGCGAGGCTGTCATGATCCTGCGCTCCAGATTCCTTGATGCCAGGTCTGTGGATTGCATGTGTTTAGCGTACGTGTGTGCACTGTGGATATAAAAAGACTCCACGCGACTGTTGAAATACCAGGTTTTTGTGACCCAGAGAAAAAAAAAATAGACCAAGAGAAATCGTTTTAGAATGTTTTTCCTCGTGTACTGTGATTTCTATTGTTTATTAATCAACGGAAAAATACACCAATTTCAAGTAAAAACCTGATTGCAGGGGTGTGCAATCAAGTGTGCTTAAAATATCACTGGATGAAGCTCCTTTTGATTCAGTTTCAGCAATTATTGATCGTAGCATATCTGCAATCAATATAAGAGAATTAGCTTTTAATACAGTTCAGCTGTAGATTTTACTGACGTTGACAACAATGACGTTGTTTGCAAAGAGATTACAAAAGACTATGTAGCACCTTTTTCCATTCTATTTGAGAAAACTAAAATGGAGGGTGCTTGGGTTCGATATCAGTCTGGTACCCCAATCGGTGTGCGGCACCATTGACCTACCTTATGACAAATACGACCCAGAGGAATGTCGAAATTTTAGGCAAAATGATTCAGCCTAACTTTATTAAACTGAAATGACAGAAAACCTATTATTTAGTCACCACGGTAGCTTTGTAGTTGAAAGACCCTTCAATAAAACATAAACCTCTTTACATAAGGCAGGATAAGTAAAATATTAACGGCCACCCTTTTTTTTTTTCACAGCACCAGGACAGAACAAGAAATGTCCAATTTTATCAATATACAGTTCTAAACAAAATATAACCCAGTCAGTTTGTTACTCACGACCTCCAGGAAAGTGTGAAAACGTTGCAGGCCTGTTAGAAAAACAATGAGTCGAAATTCACTTGCAAAACATTGAGAACGTTGCAAGTCACTCGTCCTCTCCTCGACTTCCGTTGAACGCAGCTGAACACGTGGTGCTGAAGCGGCTAGCTCACGCAGCTTAGCTCACGTAGCTTAGCTCACTTAGCTTAGCTCACGTAGCTTAGCTCTCTTAGCTTAGCACACTTAGCTTAGCTCACGTAGCTTAGCTCAAAACTCGTCAGGACTACTTGCGTCTATCTCCTCTGGTCCTGTCGCTCTCGCGGCGACCAAGCTCTTCTAAAGTCTCCCGAATTTCGTCCTCTTCCGTACTTTTGTCCAGTTTTTCTCTCCATTGAGTGTGTTTTCTTCACTTCCTGTCCGCTCGTTCTCGCCCTCCGTTCTCTACCATCACGGTTCTCTTCTCCTTCCTCCTCCCGCCTCCTCTTCTCTCAACCAATCACAATTCACGCACCGGACGGACTGTCTCAGTGACCAATCAAATGGCAAAGCCAAATAAAATACACAGTGCATCTTACATCACACTAATACTTCTTTCAATTGCAATATTTACATAAAATAATGCTCTTAGTTGATTTACAAATAATACAGTTTTAATTACTAAGTAAGCAAATTACTTAATAGCTACCTTTACCCTTTAAATTATTGAAATATTAAAGTAAAGGAAAATACTGCTGTATTTCTTCCAGAGACAAGAATATGAAATCCAGAGTTATCACCAATGTTATGCATTAGTAAATAAACGTTCACTTTTAATATATTTGGGTCTTGTCTTGAATTATGTAAGATTTCTATTAACCTCAACATATGTCATTACAGTAACCTCAGTTTAAAACCACAGGGTTACAACTAAATAATCTTGTTGCACAAAGGTATCAGTCAGGAGAAGAATACAAAAAGTCCACAGCAATGGCTTCAGAAAATATAAAAAGTGACATCACTGAAAATTGATGTTTCTCCATAACTGATTGAAATAAACTTGTCAGAGAGGCCAAGAGTAACAAAGAAGTACCTGGAAGAATATATATATTTTTTAGATGTTTTATCCTACATCGGACAACAGTCTTTTGTATTCTCCAAACTAGCTAAACTAAGACTTGCCAAAATTTCCCAAAACCCTAAAATAATAATGCATTATGGTCAAATTAAAGTCAAATTAGAGCCTTTAATCTCAGTTGTATGTTTGACACAAAAAGAAAACACCACATCATCAAGGAAACACAGTGAAGCATGGTTATGGCAGCCATCATGCTTCAAGGTTACTTGAACTAGACTTTTTTCTTACATTGTATTAAGTCATGATATATTTCTAAATATCAGTCAGTTTTTGATCCAGAACTCTCAGGTGTCTGCAGAAAACCTGAAGAAGAGGGATTTCATTTTTCCACATTGCAATAAGTTCAAGCACTGCAAATCAAAAAGAAAAGAAGGAGAAGAAAAAAATAAGTTTTTTGGTCTATGCAGAGTCCAGAACAAAATCTGACAGGAAATCTCTGAGGTCGTCTGAAGAGGGCTCTGCACAAGAGACATCCTCACAACATGATAGATATGGAGAACGTTTGGAACATTGTTGAGACGTAACGTTAGATGCCGATAGACTCCTACGCATTAAGACGGAACGCATAAATCGAATCAAAATGTATTTACTTTAAACAAAACATGATTTTAAAGGTGTACACACTTAGGCAACCAGATTGTTGCATCTTTTTTACTTCCTTATGTTCCCCCCTAACAGATTTGTTTGTTCTTCAGTATAGTTACACAGGTCACGTGTCACATTAAATATGGATCGATTTCAAAAATTATTTATCTTGGTACTTTTTATGTTATTTTTTTTTTTTTCCGTTATAAAATCCTGGGATCTGAAAAGGAGTGTGTACAAGGATGTGTGTACGTGTGCATTAGGTACTCAAAAACTTCCTTTATGCTTCTGTGTGACCCACATAAGCAAAACCCAGCGGGCGGGGGGGAGTTCTCGCAGACTTTTTGTGCAGGTCTGAAGTTACTCTTGCCTTTCTAGCACAGCACACAGTATGAGCACCTCAGAGATGCATGAATTTAATTACATCCATGTTCCATGCATTATCCATTTTGAAGACAATCACGGCCCCACACCTGAAAGCAGTTAAGACCAAGTGAAATGCGGGCCGAGTCATGCGTAATGGATGGAGGGGAGGTCATCGGCAGGTGTTGTGGATTACTCTAATCCCTAACAGTAACCGTGCAGTGTGGAGCTACGCCGAGAGCAGCACAAGTTCTGGCCAAACAAGCCGAGTGGAAGCACATTTGCTGCCCGCTGCCGCCTGTGTGGAGCGCGGTAAACAAGGCAAAATAAGCAAATGCTCAACAACATGATAAGTAGTGCCCTTGGGAAGGAAGGGGACCCAGATCTAGTTAAGAGTTTTCCTTGTTTCTGCCGCAGAACCCAAGGCTGTGGCACTTCAGGAGTAATGCTCAACTGTGCATGCCGTGATTTCTATAATGCACCGAGATGCACTACGACTGGGCTTTGGCGCTCCATCACAAAGCCCACCCATCCGCTGCACTAAACTCTCCACATTACACGCTTGGACTGGGGATTGGAGACCAACAGACCAAATTAAACATTGTATGTGTTTTGAAACAGCGCACGTTTTGTGTGTGTGTCAGCTTATTGAAGTCCGAGTTCACTAGGGTTTTTTTTTATGCGCAGGACACGATATTCCTCTCCCGGAGGCCCTTAAAAACAATTCCTCATTATTTTCACCATTTATGTGTGAGACTGATTGTGCAGTTCAAAAACAAACGGACGGGTTCACGCTGGTCTCGCTAACAGGCCCTTTTTCTCTGTGTTTTTTTTCTTTCCTTTTCTCTCCACTCAGGCGAAAAAGGAGAAACTTCAGCAAGCAGGCGACGGAAATTTTGAACGAATATTTCTACTCGCACCTCAGCAACCCGTACCCGAGCGAGGAGGCTAAGGAGGAATTGGCCAAGAAGTGCAGCATCACCGTTTCCCAGGTGGGTAGCGCTCCTCTTAACAGTGGGCTGCTGGGCAAAACGAGGTGGGGGAGCCTAGAGGGATCGTTACAGTGGGTCACACCAGCGAGACACAATGTCCTCTGCTAACCTTGACATTGTGACTGCCTAATGATGCTTCAGTCAAGGCCAGTCCCAGTCAGTCAGAGCAGGGCCACGGGGAAGGGAGGCCTATATCATCTTAGCCTCAATCATAGCAGTATGCTGTCCTTCCTTACTGTGGCTCCCCTGACATTTTTCCTTCTCATTCCCATCCACCATGTTTCCTTTCTCTCTCTCGCTCTGCCTCTCTCTCTCCCCGTCTTTCTGTTGCCCGGTCAGTCGTTCAGGTCATAAGCTGGGGAGATAAAAATGGCATCATCCATTACTTTAAGAAAAGCAGTTAAAGGCTGGTGCTTCAAAACTCTGGGTGAAATTGGGTATTTATCCGAATGTTTTCCCTTCAAGTGGCCTGGCTGGAGTCTGCTAATTCACTGTTATACTTTACACTTAAAGATGAGGCTTTCCCTCTTTCTATATATCATAGCCTCCTCATTGGGTACACCTGAAGGCAATATCCCTCACATCTAACACCCCTCAAACCCCTACACATCCAAAGTATTATTATCCTGTGCTCTCCTTTTATTTTTTATTTTTTTATTTTTTTTTGTTCTGCTGTGATTGTACTATAAAGATTTTTATCCTCTGTTGTTCTGTGGCTGTCCTCGTGAGACACAATAACATGGAAACATGAATCTATACAATTATCTGCAGTGTTTTGTGTGTGTGGGGAGGGGGTATATTGAGTGTAGTCGTGAAGAGTCAGATACTGTAAAAGCCCATTCTTTTTTGCCTTCAGGGGGTGGGAAGCACCATCACAGTATCACAGGTATGTCATAACCTCTCCTGATCAAATGTTTTCATGTTCTTTCAACCTCCTTTTGTTTTTCTTTTTTGGTTTCTTTCTTTCTTTTTGAATGTCGTAGGCTTCCAGTTTTCTCCACTGCACAGAACCTTTCCCCTCCCCCCTCTCACACATGGAGCAATGCTAATGTTAGAGAAAAAAAAAAAAGAATGTGAAGTTTGACTTTACATTTTGAAAAGTGAATGACAATATTCAGTATTTGCCTACACTGTACCTGCAAGTCTCACAGATCTATAATTGCATCACACCCACGTAATCACTGTGTGTAACGATGTGTCACATTCCTCTATAGTCATTTACTATCATGATTTATTATTTTTATGCTTTTCCTTTTTTTAATTTTAATTAGTGCTCCAATTTATTTTTGGTTTGTGTTTTTCTCCGTGTTTCTCGACACAGGGCTCTGTTTCTTTGCACCTGAGTGGAAGATTCTAATATTTTTTTTCTTTATAAAGTACCTGAACTCAGATGCTATTTATAGGGTTCTTCTTGATGAATGCATACCAGACAATCCTATTGAATCATTTTGGTTGGGGAATAATAATACACCTAGACTTTAGCAACACTTTTCAGAAAACAGTTTTACTGTGTTTTCAATAAACTGTATAAGAATGAACTGATTGGAAGCTATGTTGTATAAAGTGGGTGTCTGAAAGGGCAAAATTTTTATTTTTATGTTAGTAATGTGTAAATAGGTGTACAGTCAATTGTGAGAATGTGAGTTTTAAGTTTCAGTTAATGTGGGGATACTTTAAAGGTTTTACTAGGCTTAGATGATTGTATCAGAGGAGCAGGAAATCATGAGATATTTTACTTTCTACCTGCTTCTTTTTCAATAATTTGTGTACAATTGCATGTCAATTGGCATGACTATTATTTGTTTTTGTTTTGTTTTTCTTTTTTTTTTTTACTTTTTGTCTGTTTGAAATAAATAAATCTAAACAAAAATTATAATAAAGGTTTTTCACATATTACAAACAATATTTTGAACAATCTTTGATTAGGGTAAAATAATCCAGTTTAGCATTGACAAGTATATACATTACTTGGGTTTATGCCACCTTAATTCTGAGATGGTACTAATAGTGAAGCAAAGGTTTTGAAGAACCTTCAATTATCCTACTGACAGACATATAAAGGTAAGGTCTTACCATTTGATTTAGTTTGAACTAGAGAAAATCAAAGGCAATCCAGGCTGATGAACAAATCTGTTAAATGTCCCTTTAATTTACCACCAATAATGCTAGCATTATTAGAGGCAAACTTTAGCGGCAATTTCATCATTCAGCCGCAGTGAACGATCTAATTTTCCTAAAGTGTTTATAGTGCATGCAACGACATGCAAATAAGAAATAGAAAATACAGAGACGTTCAACTAACAAAATATGAGCTACCAGTGATGCCCTGACAGAGATACGCCCCGGACACGGAGCCGTATCACAATACCATCCTACATTCTGACTGGTATTGAGTCAAAACCCTAAAACCTCGCTGTAACGCTGGGCGTATATAGATAATCCCTCACAGTGACTGAACCTTTTCAGTCACAAACTCACTGTGGTCACGTTGAAGCCCTGGCTGAGTCATTTTTCAAACTCCCTGTAGCTCTTTTTTGTCCTGCTTTGTTGATTGCACACATAGTTCATTAAGTAAACACCATCCGTTGTGTATGGTATGCCAATATCACTCTGCGGCTTTGCTCGATGCATCATCGCTGATGAAACACCCGGCATCAGTTTAGCAGTGATCATTTAAAATGCCTGTAATGTGCAGAAGTCATCCCTGAGAGAGATCCTTGGTTTCAAATGCCAAGTTAAAATATGTCTGTCTTCATGGACTCTTAAAATGCCTCAGTCTTCAGAATCGCTGAAGTTCAGTCAGAGCTTGACACCTCCTCATTGGCTCTGTACTTACATACTTACTTGTGTGTTGCAACCAAAATCATGACGTTAGACTATTTCATCCAAGACTTTAGAGGCCACAGTTGATACCAGTTTGTGACTGGATCTCTACATTCGATTCCTAAACCTTTTTTCCAGTTCAAACATCACTTATTAATGTTTAAAGAGGCATGGCTTTTCTAATCTTGTGTGACAATAAATTTGGGAGAGGGCCAAGCTCTGACAGCTTTTTGTCTGATTTTTAAAAAAGAAATTATTACAAAATTTACAAAAGAGGGTTATTTTATTGCTGTAGATTACCCAGATAATTCAGGCGCCAAGTTAATTAGGCAACAATAGTTTTTAATTATTTAGAACAGCTTCCCAGTCTGTAAAATTGTCATAATTATACAATATTATTATGTCTTTGCAACATATATGCATTGACTTGTATATGTTATGTGTCTTTTAGGAAGCTCATGTTAGGCACTGCAGTCTCATAGTCTTACTCTTTTTGTTTTTTTTCCAAACACAGAAGTGAAGTGAATGCACTGCCTCTCATGAGACTGAAGGGAATTAGTTCTGCAGATTGGGTTTTGCTCCACACCTTACACTGCAGCGCATTTGCTCATTGTTTAGCTAAACTTGAGGATACCTGGAAGCCGGAGCAATAGACAGAGAAATGTGGAGGAAAAAAAGAAAATTTAAACAAAATTGGCATTGAAGTAAATTTGGTGACTGTTTCCTATATTGCTGTAATAGCATGTTCTAAAATAGTGGCTGGATTACTCATAAAAGGATTTTATAAATATATACATATAAATATAGATTTTTATTTTCATACATGTTGATTAGTTTAATGCACTGCATGAGCATTTAGTTAAATTAAGCACACTGATGAGCATTAGAAGAAAATTGTATGATTTTTTTGTTGGTTTGTGGCCACAATGTGAGCTATCTAAATGAGCGAGAATATTGCTCGGTGTTTGGCCCTACAATCTACTGTAAGCAGGTTAAGTAAAAAGGATGATGGCCAGGGCTTTCATTGCTTCCAATTAAACCTTGCTTGTTAGTTTAACCTCTAGGTAAACCCATCAAACAATTGATGTCAAGGAAGCCCTGCCAACTGTGGGCCTCGCCTGAATGGTCATTAATTTTAATTGCCTAGATATTAAAGATTTAGAGCGCAGAGACGTGCAGGATAGAAATGATCTGATGTCCTGCAAATCCAGTCAGTTTTTACACCACGGCATTGGCGGACTGCTAGGGATATTAAAATTTAAGCACATGGGTGGAAATTAAATAAAGCGTCATTAGGGGCAGCTGCTCTTTGGCTGGTCCAGCCGTGGGCTGCAAGGGCCTGAGAGGGGGGGCTGCAGCACAGCGACAAGACACTCTAATTTATAGGGCCATTAAAAACAAGCATCATCTCATTATTATTCCGCTGTTATTGCAGAGCCAGCATTTGCACATAAGGTTCACTCCTGATGCAACTTTTCAGTGTATGATTGTGGATGTCATCATTCCAATAAAATTAACACTTTTAAGCCTGAACTAGATGTGGACCTAACCAAATCCTGACATTAATGCGGCCAAAGGGTTTTTGTTTTGTTTTTGTTTTTTCTTCCTTGTGAAATTTTGGTTCTGCATTAAAACATGCTGAAATAAATGAAGAACGTCACCACCTGGATTTCACTAGTGGAAAATATAGGAGCTGCTCATAAAAAATGTAGCGCACGGATTATTGTGGTTCAGCTGGTAGGAAGTTATTTAACCCCAACTCATTCTCCTAAAGAAATAAATCAAAATGAGTAAATGAAGCAGGCAAGTTTGGCAACAAAAAATGTTACAGCATTTGCTTTCTGTAAGACTACCAAAAAAACCTCAGCTGGTGGGTCAGAAATCCTCACTGTATGATAAATATTGACTTACAATTTCTTCAAAAATTCTAATCAACAATGTGTTAAATCAACCTAAATCGTTTTATTTTATGGAGAAAAGAAAATATTATTTTTGCCATTGAAATAATATAACATTTGGAATAGCCAATGCATAATTTTATCTGCAACGCGTTGTTTAGATAAACTGTTCCTTATTTAAATAAACATCCACCTTATTGCCTTCTCAGTCTTTATAGAGTAAGAAATGTGTATAAACAAGGAAATCCTGGAAGTTTGCAGCAACAGATGAGGGAGGGGCAGCACTATGTCACCCTATTTTTCTTAAAGTTGGAGAAAACCTAAGTCACTCTGGAACTTTCTTTGAAAACGCTTAGACTGTAGCAGCAAAATCGTAGTTGGTTTGAAACTGTTTTTAAACCTTCATATCGGTTGCCATGACGAGCCACAGCCAATGTGTACGTTTGTACAAAACTTTGAATGTTCTAACAAAATCTTACTGCCGCTTTTTATTTTAAATTTTTTTTTATTGATCATTGTATGTAACGGCTATTCATAGCTGCACGTCTTTACTCTCCTGCACATGTTTACGCATTTTATTACGAGGCAATCCTCCAAGTCACCAGTTACGCGTGCATACAAACACACAAAAATGTTCTGCTGCTTTAATGTCATGCCACATTGCATATAAAATATAATTAGTTTGGAACAAGAGTCTTCATTAAAGCTTCAATAATATTTTCAGACAAGTTGATCAGTTTATAATTTTTCTAACTTTTTCCCCCTCTCCTCCTTTTTTGGTGCTTATGCAAAATCTGACATGTTGCCGTACACAAGCTAAATATCTCACAGCTTTATTTGCCAACTTGCTTTATTACATTTACTCTGTGAAGAATTTTTTATTATTATTTGCATAAGGTGTCAATCAACTAGTCACTGAAACGGGATCAGGAAGCATTCTTCAGTGAACAAAAATCTGAACGTTCCTAACTTTTCAGCAGCCTCTGGAAACAGTCCCGTTAGAGAAACTCTGTCACACCGACTTTAATGTTAGTGCAATAGGAGCCTCCTGTGTTTTCATTTTGTCAGGAGACAGATGTGGGTGTGTGTCATGCTCCTATCCATGAGAAGACACAAGTGGCTCCTGATTACGGCTTAATTAGCTTGTGTACCCGGCGGACATCACCGCAGAGGCTGGGAATTGGGTACTTGATGGACCCAAACATGACATCTTGAAACAATCACACTGCTGAATGCACGCTGCTGTGGCTGCTTGACGTCTGACTCCTCTTGCTCCTCCTCCCTCTGCTGTCTCCCGCACACAGGTATCCAACTGGTTCGGCAACAAAAGGATCCGGTACAAGAAGAACATCGGCAAGTTTCAGGAAGAGGCCAACCTGTACGCCGCCAAGACGGCCGTGAACGCGGCACACGCTGCAGCCGCTGCGGTGCAGAACAGCCAGGCCAACTCCCCCACCACTCCCAACTCCGGTAGGCATTCGTACGTCTAAAAAAGAACAAAAAAAATGAAATCAAATAAATGATCTGCCCTCAGCCTCAGTCCTAAACCTGCTGCCTTTCTACCACACTCACTCATGCACCATTCACACTGGCAAGAGTGACAGGCTCTGCTCCCAGCTTGGGGATCACAGTGTCTCCTGTCTATAAGACAGTTGATGCCAAGCAAACTCATGCATAAAGAGAGCGTTCCTGACTTGTGAACCGAGAACACATGTTTTTGGGGGGAAAGAAAGAAAGAAAAAAAGTGAGTGTATTCAGAATGATGCCATGGGATTTGTTTTCCCTTGACTTTGTCAACTTCTTGTCATTTGTAAGGTAATGGTATGCAGTTCCACTGAATAGTTTGAGATTCCCCCCCAAAAAAATATATATATACAAAATGAAATATAATTGCTGGGGGGATCTAATCAAGGGTAATAAGAAACTATGTGGAGTTTACAGTGCAGGAAAAAGTATTTCTTCTGTTTTTGCTTGTATGTTGCACTTAAATGTTTGTGATCATCAAAATCGTTTTTACTAGTGAATGCAAAAGAAGTTTTCAAATGGTGATTTCATTTAACATAAAAAAAAGACTGTGACATGAATGTTCCGCTCTAAAGAAATGAAACTACTGATCAGGATTTGGAAATCCAGCAAAGCAGAGGGGGAGTTAGTAACTATAGATGGAGGAAACATGGAACAGTGAAGGAACTCGGAACCGAGATTGGACAAAAAAAAAGGCTTCAGTAGAAAAGTTCCAATGCAAAAAAACACTGCTGACCAAAAGAACACAAAGGCCCCATGTGTTTTTTATTCTTTGCTGTTTCTTTCTATGAAGATCTTGATTGATGTAAAATTATAAAAAAAAGTGTAATTGTTTTAGAAGGTGTATGTCCTGTTACATCTGGTGTAAAACTAAGAGATAATTTCTTCAGTTTGTCAACTTAAAGTGTAGAATGTAAGAAAGACCCAAAAGTAAACAAGATTAGATTTGAAGTTGCCTTCTTAAGGACCAGACGTAAATGAGAGTAAGTCGGCGTGGCATAGCCTTAAGCAGACCAGAAATCCACAGCGATGTAAACATGGCTGGCACAACTATTATACATTTTAGGGTTTAAAATGTTTTTTTTTTTCTACATATGACCATTGGCTTGGTTAGCTTTTTCTCCTTATTAAATGAAATCATCATCTGAAACAATATTTTGTATTTCTAGTTATCTTTTTTTTTTTCTAGAAACACAGATTCTCCCTTACATATGCTAAATCTGAAAGGGAGAAATACTTTTTCACAGCATTGTATATTTATAAGAAATATCAAAATTGAGCCTGGATGCTTTCGTCCATGTTGATAAATAACGTTTGATTGAAATTGGACTTGGCTGACCTGCGTGGGGATGTGGCGAGCTTATGAAGTGGTCCCTTTTTCTTGCACCCAGGATTCCAGATGAAAGATGAAGAGTTTCAGCTGGATTCTGCAGAGAGCAAAAACACTCTTTTAAGCAACATGTTTACTGGTACTGCTCTTTTCATAAGCTTCTTATTGTCTTTGTCATGTACCATACGATGCCTCCCTGTGAGATTTTAGCCTGGAAGTAGCTGATGTGGAACAATTGGGAGCTTAGGCGACCCAACCACATGTAGAGCCGGTCCCCCTGTGTGTCGTGTGATCCTCATCCCATTTGTGTTCACCACATTCGTCATGAGACATTTGGTCCCGCTGCATTCCGTACCTCCTCCGTTTGGCTCCTTTGCTTTCCCTTCCTTTGCCCCCATAGTTGCTTGCTCCGTGGAGACTTTCTTCTGTCTGCCTGAGTTGGGTTTTGTTTACACAGACACGCGTCTGTGTCGCTTGTGCGTGGGCGGGGTGTGTGTCTTGTGCTTCTCCCGTTGTGGACCTCTCATGTTTTCAGCCACTTACATCTTCCCTTTCCAGGTTCCTCGGGTTCTTTTAGCCTCCCAAACACTGGGGACATGTTCTTGAGCATGCAGAGTCTGAATGGGGATTCTTACCAAGGGGCACAAGTCGGAGCCAATGTACAGTCACAGGTAGGATCAACAACCAGGGACAGTTCCTGAGATGCCGCCACAGAGAGCTGTCCTTGTCTTGCCTGTGTACTGAGCCATCCACAGTGCAGTCTGAAGCACGTTAAAACCAAAAATAGAAAATAAGGGAAAAGCCATGCCGCTCCTGCGAGGGGCAGCTCAAATTACCCAGTGAGGCCTCCAATGCTATCCGACTGTATGAAGTGTTTACTGACTATTTCGCTTTGGATGGAATATTTTGGAAATCAAAATATAATCCCACCCCACTGCTACCATGCCAGGAAACAGTTTCCTGGTTACGAACGTTTTGTGAATGCATTTGGCTTTGACTTGGGCTCTTGGGTTTGGTATTGGGTTTCTTTGGTACAATGTTTCCCCTTTATTTCCTGTGCCGTGTTGCTGTCCTCCTGTCTCATTGTGTTATCATTTATTGTCAATGTCTTCCATCTTGTGAGTTTATTATCAACCTATAAACTATTAACTCCTTTGAAGCAGCCATTACGTATGTGCTTTTTTTGCTTTCTTTAATGCTTTGATTACGGTATTTTTTTTTTCTTGTTTATCAACCCAAATCAATAGCCCAGAACATTATAGCTGAGCATGCTTCTTACATTGGTATGCTTTATTTCTTAAGATAATCTGTTAGCTGTGTTAGCTAGTTAGACCTCTGGCTGTCTTGGGAACCTGTTTTTTTTCCCAAAAGCTTTTGATTAGCACCTCTTGCTTCACCTAGCATGCTTGCAGTTATGTCCGAACTGCAGAAAGACATTCATCTGACCAGTTTCTGCACCTTCTCTGTCCCTTTAGGTGGATACCCTGCGCCATGTTATCAGTCAGACGGCAGGATACAATGATGCTCTAGCAGGAAACACCATGTATAGCCCTCATGGCCTAAATGTAAGTTTAAACTCCAATGGCTAATGATTAAACTGAATCACCTTCTGTAGTACTGCTTTTAGCATCAAATACTCTGTGAAAAAGTTGGATAACAATATCAAGGGTCTTGCATTGGGTGGTTATTTACACAGAAACCTTGCATTTTTTACACAGGAAATTAAAGTTGGAATAGCCGCATCACCAGTGATCTTCCTGTGTAAAGGTGCTGAAATAATGTAAAGTCAAGTAAATGTTATTTTACACGTTTTCACTATTCTACTTTAAACACCTCATGTCTTATTATATTTCATACAAGAATAAATTTGGCGGCACCTTGTTTGTTGCATAAGCAATAAAGTAAATGGTGATTGTATAAATTGCTTTGATTTGTTTTTCTTTTTTAGTTTTGAAGTTTTTCATAGTTGATAGAAGTCCTCTTAGGTCTTTGTTCATCATGGATCGTAACCGTTAGCTTCAGTCTCCAAAACTAACTGATGTGGGTTAATATTAAATGAAGACGTCAAGAGAGGGGAAATACTATATGCTTACAGGGTTTTAACAAAATCTCACTTTAAAAATATTGAGCCATATCTTTAATATGATATTTCACAACTATTCGATAAAACTAGAATTGCAAAAATTTCATTTGTTTCCCCTTTCAAAAAATGATCTGTGTAACGTTAGACAACGTGCATTGTCACTTCATCA
Organism: Xiphophorus couchianus; assembly: GCF_001444195.1. Taxonomy (NCBI): domain Eukaryota; kingdom Metazoa; phylum Chordata; class Actinopteri; order Cyprinodontiformes; family Poeciliidae; genus Xiphophorus; species Xiphophorus couchianus. The sequence goes on from NC_040239.1 coordinate 24,132,997, forward strand.
CCTGAAATTATTGTATTCACCATCACTTTGTCTCAAAAGATGAATTAGATGAAAAAAAACAATAAGTATCCCGCTGCATATTCCTCTGCATTTCAGCTGTTTTGAAATGCTTGAGAGAATTTTCCATGGACTTCTCCTCATTATAAAAAGTGAACACGTGATGGCCCAAAGCCTTTTACAGACATGAATTCCATCTTTCCTGATGAGGTTTGATATGGCGCCTTTTTGTAAAGCAACGCATAATCTGAAGCCATTAGAGTAAAGATTAATTTTCTTGATGAGGGAGGAAGAATAGTGAGGGAGCAAAAGAGAGAGAGACAGAGAGAGAGAGAAATGGTATCCGACAGCTTTCTCTCTGCAGTATATCACAGCCGCTCCCTTTACATTGTTACTGTATGCCTGCTGGGTAAAATGCATGCATGCACGCCCGCACGCGCACACACACCCACACACACACACACACACACCCCAATATCACTCAGAGTTGAGGCATCAAAATAAAATAACACATTTACTTCTTACTGAAAATTACAGGAGGATTTCTGTGAAACAGAATGAGCATGTTTTATGTAAACAAATAGTGGCAGTTGTTTTTTGTGGTTTTTCTCAGAGTTCAGGGTTTTAGTGTTGTTTTGGCTTTACTGTTGCTGTATCGCTGTAAGCTATGTCGGCATGTCAGCTCTGAACAAGATCAAGTGTTTTTCACATTCTCCCAAGGTTTCTCACTTCCATGTGCCGTGTGGACCTAGGCTGATGCTCTGAGAAAACGCTAGTTAATATATGAAAATAATATTAATATTTTAAAAAAGAGAAAAAGGTGAAAGCTCTTGCAGCAAAGCTCCTTTTTTCTCCCTCTTTTTTTATCAGCAACAATCCGCTTCTTCCACATGCATTTGCAGGGACTAACCTTTAGCTTGGTTGATGGTGACGTAGAGAGATCCAGTAAAGGCTAGGTCACGCCTGGAGCAAAGCATAGTCAGGCTGGCTAGGGCCGGCTTTCTTGGAGAGGCCCTGCCTTGTCACTTTTGCTCAGCTCTCCCCACCTCACCCGGCTGAGCCCTCCCTCTTCTTGACTGACAGGAGAATATGTAGCGACAAGCTGTCGGCCGCTGCTGAAATCTGCTTAGACACTGATTTCAGGGACTGCTCCCATTGGTTCGGACAAGAGACAAATTTGTTTCCAGGGTGTCTCTTTGCTGATGCCGCTGTATTGCAATGACTGGACTATTCACATGGCATCAACATGTCTGGAGATGCAATTCCGCAAATGTGTTTGCCACTTTTAATATGTCTTCTTTAAAGAAAGACTTCTTGCTTATTTTGGCTTATTTTAATATCAGATATAGAAGTAAATATAAAATGAGTTTTTACAAAAATGTTGCCATTTATCAAGGAAATAAAGCTTTCACATTTCTGGAAGGGTTTTGGCCCACTCTTCTTTATGCAGTTGTTCTAGTTCATCCACATTGGAGAGTTTTAATGCATTAACCATTTGCATCACAGCATCTCCGTCAGATTAGGTTTGAACTTTGACTTGGCCACTCAAAAAACTCTTTTTCTTTTTTCTTAAGCCTTTCAGAGGTGGACTTGTTGATGGTCTTTATCATCGTCCTGCTACATAACCTGAGTCTTGGGGTTAAGATTACAAACTGATGCCCAAACAGTCTCCTTCGCAATTAGTAGAGAGGAGAATTAATTTTTATTGTTGAATCCTGAACAGAGACCTTAACTGAGACAAGAGAGAAAACACTGCTCCATGGTTTTTTCCCCACTGAGTTCCACTGAGTCGCAAAACCTTAGAAATGGTTTTATAATTCTTTTCAAATTGAAAATGTCTAAGTTTATTTATTTCTCATTGATCATTTAATTTCTTTAGATTGAGGCACAATGTGTAACTTTCATGTTGTCAGAATGGTTCTATTTAACTCATTTCTTGATTTTTACCTGCAGGGCAGTAATCAGCCCTGGCTGTGTCTACTGAAATCAAAGAAAGCACAAGAAAATGTGCTTAGTCATACTCATGTAAACGTTAGTTCATGTTGGTTTAAGAAGCTTGTTCCGATTAATTAATGAAATCATTTGAAAACCGAAATGTGTATTTTCACCTAATCCTTATGTTGTATATTCAGGATTGTGTCCATGAAAAGGTTTCAGTATGACCGGATGCATTAGTGAGAATAATATTTATGTAGCTCTCTCCCATCTCTGAAGCCGACCTGCTTTATTGTTGCAGCAGGTCTAGCTGAAATCTCAACGTTTTTCCATTTGTGTCCTAGGCTAATGGAGGATGGCAAGATGCAAGGACTCCATCTTCTGTAATCTCTCCTACAGAAGGGCCTGGAAGTGTGCACTCGGACACCTCAAACTGATTAATGCATCTTCCCCTGCAGCGCAGCATGGACTTCTTCATTTCCTCTAAAACAGACAAGGACTTAAAAAGCAAAAAAAAAAAAAAGCAAAAGAGTTTTCCTTAAAATTTCCGGTGACTGCGGCGCACACGTGCACATGGCATCCTCCATTATGGACACTAAGTGTTTCCTGATCGCTCAGACCTTTTCTTTCATGCATCGACTGTAATCACCATGCTTTTGTTGTAGTGGTAAACATGCACCACTACAAATACGTACAAATACAAATACAAATACAGTCTCTCCCCACAAGCCCCCAAACCAAACATAATTTCCCAAACTTTCAGGATGATTATCTCCAGCTCTGCTACAAAAATAACCAGATGACATTTTATGACATTTTAAACACCCGTTCGTTCGATTCTTGATTTGATAACCGCTCTCCATTTTGATAATTGAGCGCTCTTTCGTTTCCTTCAATTAATACAGCTGTTTCTTTGACTCTAATGTGCTCGCAGCCTTGTCCGGCGACTCGACAATGCTCGACGCTGACAGCTCGGTGGCAGCTTTGCGGTTACTTCTCAAGATTTATTTTTGTCTCACAGCTGTGTGTGCATGAGTGCGAGAAAATGACTATTCAAAGCGTGGAACGTAAAGAAGCGTAATTGATTGCTTGACTAAAAACATGATACGGTTCCATATTTTATAATTTGACGTGTTGTTGTGTACATATGTAAACATTTCTTTTGTACTGCTTATGGAATCAACAAATCTCCCCTACAGTAGATCATTCTGACACGGCCTACAGGAGCCCGCCCTATTACGCTGGAAAAGTTGTACATAATATAGCTTAAGAGTAATTAAAACATCCAACCAATCAATACGCCACTTTCTTACCTCATTCATAAAAACCAGTCATTTGCAACATTTCCGTAGCTTAGAGTGCTCACTTACTACCTCTAAACAATATCACCATCATGAATTCTTTCTTTTCTTTTCTACTTTTCTGGTCCTTATTTAATAGTTTAATCTACTTATTTTTGATTACATCTCACAACAGTGTAAACTCCTCATTCCGTATGTAATCTAATGTATATTTTAATCTTTTAATAAAATTGCGTTGCTGTACGGCAACTTAAAATGAAACAAAAAATAAAAATAATATTAACACAATGGGGGGAGGGGGGAACGGGCAGGGACAGGGTGAAGAAATTGTTGGTTTAATGGCTTTTATCGAGGGCGGGGCTGGTAAACACCAAACAGTAAAACTGTTGTAAATACTGAAGAAGAAAAAAACATTTTGAATGTTGCTCATCTTGTTACTAAATCATTCAGAAAAAGAAAAAAAAAAAATCACTATAAAAACTGTAATGCATAGAGGTTTCAGTATTCAGAACTGTACATTTCCAGCTCTGTTCAACAGGGTTCAAGACTTCTTTTTCTCTCTTTTTTTTTTCTATTGTATGTGATTCTGAAACTGAAAAAAAAAAAGTCATGACAAATGATTTGTGGCAGTGATTCTAATGTATTAAAGATGTTTAGTGTTACTTTCTAACCAGACTACACCCTGGACAGAAAAGTCTTCCTTGTGGTAGTTGTGTAATTTCAAACATGAATAAACCTTTTTGCTTTCATGACACCAAAGACTTTCTCTGTCTGTTTGTTGCATAAGTGGGAAAGCTTGATGTATTTTTTTACCAACCTGCAGAAAAAAAACTAAAAACAAATTGTCCGGATTGATACTGAACGTGCATAAAGTTAATAAGTTCCTTCATTTGATCAACAACAAAACAGTGCATTATGTTTGGTTAATTTATTTTAGAAGAAAAATTGATGTCGAAAATCACATATCGTGTAATTTCATGGTGTTATTTTTACCTCTTAACTTTACACATGTTGTTATGCTAAAGCCAGAATTTTACTGGGACTTTTGTCATAGTCCAACTCAAAGTTGTAGTATATTGAAAGATACAATATTTAATTTTTTTTTTTTCACAAAATCTGAAAAGTGTGACATATGAATGTAGTCTACCCCCTTCAATCTGATTCCCCTAAATAAAATCCAGTGAAGTAAAACCATGCCATAGACTTCAGACCCATCCTCCATGGAGGAGTTGGAAGAGAAAAGCCTCTGTTGACACAGAAGTCATGTTTGCAGTTCATCACAAGCCAATTGGAGGACACAACAAATATGTGGAAGACATGTAATATGCTATGTATGAAAAACCAATGCTACACACTCTGAATATACCACCCCAATGGTCAAACATATTGTTGGCAGCAGCATGTTATGGGAGGCTTTTCATCAGCAGAAACACATTTATGTGGCTAAATACAGTCAAATACAGGCAAAGTCCAGCTCCAAAGATTTGATTAAGAGTTAGATTATTTTTTCAGATAAACTCTCATGTTGTTTCAAACATCTAGAGACAAACTTTAAAAACATATATATATATAAAAATACTGCAGTTGTAAACACAGCAGGAGGCAGTTCTGCAAAGTATTTACTCAGGGAAGCTGAATCCAAATGTGCGCTGCACTTTTCATATTTATATTTAAATCGGGTAAAATTTAAATATAAAAGGGCATTTAAACAAATGCCACTTTATTGCCACACTTCACACTTGTGTGCTGTTATATGTTAGTGTCTCACAGAGTTTGCAGTTTTAACAGGACAAAGGGCAGAAAATCTCATGCGGTGTGAATACTTTCGCGAGGCGCCGTGTGAGGATGCTTTGTGTGGATGGAGGATGAGGATCTGGTAGGAAGCTACTGTTAGCTGACATAGTTAGTGCAATTAACTGAAATGTCAGACACTTCTAATTCAGGCTATTTTGTTCGTCTGTTGTGAAAAGGCTGGCTTAATGGATCATTGGTTAGCAATTCCACATGGAAATTGACATCCATTTATTCTCATTTTCACAGCGGCGTTCTCCATTCCCGTCTCTTTCCCTTCTCAGCTTGTGTCCCGTGTTTGTGTCACTCATTCCTGGACCTTCTTGGATTTTTGTCAAAAAAAAAAACAAGAAAAAAAAAACAACAATCCACTCCTGCAAATAAGACCTCGCCCCTCACGACGAGCAACATGCAAATGCACACATGTGGCTTCATCTTAAAATGTGACGGCGGGGGGAAAGCAGAAAAAGAGATGTAACAGCACAAGTTTAATTCAAGCGCAATGCACAGACGGTTTCCCGGGAGAGCACATTTGTCCACTCAACCAGTGCAGAACTTCATTGAACACCTTTCTCTTGAAATCATATCTTTATCCTGAATGTTACACATCCTTGCTTCAGATCTCCAGCTGCATTTTTCACAAGGCAGTTTAAACAGGAATACTCTGCTGCTTTTGAAATACCCTAAAATACATTGTGCCCCCCCTGCCCCCTTTTGTATAACTCTTATTGTCAATATATTTTTAATGCATGTATTTATTATTAATATATTCTGCCAGAGACCAGGTTGTGTATTTTCCTATCTAGACGATTCAGGAATAATTAAAAAAAAATGCAAGTATAAACCAAGCTGGCAGCATTGCTGCCTGTTTGCTTATTCTGCTTTTCTTAATAAATACATTTGCTTCCCAACAAACTGGACTGCTGGATTTAAAGCGGTGTACTCTGCAGAATTGCTCTCGGAACCTTTTCGAATAAAGAAGTTACATTTTCTTAGATTACGCCTATTAGAGGTTTTTCCAAGGTTCATTAAGGACGACATTTTCTAAGTAAAATTCACAGTGAAACGCATGCATCATTAAATATGGAAATTCAGAATTATATTAGCAATATGCACCAAGCTAGTGCCAATTAAATTAGAGAAAGATATCATTTATATTATTAAGGTAGGGTTCATATTAGATTAAATATAATGTAATTTTTGTCACGGTTTGATTTATCGCTCATAGTGTATTGTTCACAGACCCATGTTACACCACTTTTCAATAGAGTGATTGTTTATATTAAAATGTAAAATGTTGTAATTGCCTCCCACGAATAGAAGATCAGACTGCTGTGAGGTTTAAACTAAAAGTTCACAGTCATATATTGTTTTATTTTTTCTTGTAGAATGCGATTCCATTTGCAATGCGTTCCAACTATTGCACCAAACCACAGGCAAAGCTCGAAAGCCATGGAACCATTAATGCATTCTGTAACACTTAAAGTAATGTGATCGCAGAGAGGGGAATAAATAAGTCTGGGTGGAGTCTGTGACAAAACGTTGCAGCTTTGATGCGTGATCAAAGATTGCGGCATCACAAGGAAAAGCAGAAACCTCAGACTGTACTTTTTTTTATTATTTTAAAGACAAAACATAGCTCAATCTGATAAAAATATTTCAGTACAGATGCTTATTTCTGAAAATAACTAATTAATAACTAAATAAAGCGGCTGTTCTCTTGTGAGTTTTCCTGATGAAAAGCCAGGTGCATCTCAGTGATTTAGTGTCATCAACAAGTTTATTTATTTTAAGAGTTTGTGGTAAAAGGCAAAACATAAGTGATACAGCTTCATAACTCACAGAGTGACATCTCTCAACTTGTAATTTCTGATTATAATGTTGACTACGACTTCAACATAAACTCCAAATCCTGTTTCTAATAAAGCTAGAATATTAGATAATGCCTGTAAACAAAATGCATAAGTACAGAAATATTTTGTAACTTTCACACTATGTCCTCCATAATATTAGAGAAGACTTTCCCGATAAGTCTTTACACCCACCACAAAAAGAGCAAAGCAGCAAACGTCATATGGGAAGTAGCTGGGTGTTCACCTAGTGCTATATGTAAGTATGTTAATGGAAAGTTGAGTGGAAGAAAAAAATAGGTGGGAAAAGGTACACAAGCAATGAGACAAATACAGGTGAGATGCAACTAACATTGTCTTGGTTTCTGGAGTGGCTTAACACAAGGAACGGCACAATTGTAGTTCAATTGTAATCGATACCCTGCAGTTCACACCCCAAAACTCTCAAACGGGAAATGCTGCACACACCGTTAAGGCTGTGGTTTCCTACGTTCCTTGTGCATGTTTTGGTACCACACTTTTTGCTTCCACTTTGATATGCTTGCATACAGGACTCTGTGAACAAACATAATCCTTAGCAATAAGTTTTGTGGTTAATGTTTGTGGTGTAGACTAAGATGGTAGAGCAGTCATTCCTATGATTGAGGACAACACATCACATTTTCACAGTACTTAGCTCTAATGTGATTCTGTTGAAAAATCTCCCCAAGAATTTTGGACTTTCATTTGCTGTATACTATTGTAATTAAAGTTAGCATAAATAAAGGCTTGATAAATATCACTGGTTGTGTAATAAATCTTCAAAATAGACATGTGACACATTTTAAATTTACTTTCTATTAAAATTGCAAGTATTCTGGTTCACATGTAAGGAAGTTAATCGAGTTAATTAACTAATTCAGGGTTATTTGTACAGCTTGTTTTTTTCTTTTTTTTTTTTAAGAACCAACATGTAAAATAAAATTTAAACACAAGGAAGTGTGGAAAAACATGAAAGCTGTAAAACCTGAAACCTGTAGCTTCGTCCATTTATGGGGAACTGCAATTGCTTTTCAAAGGTGTCAGTAGATCGCTATTAATCGCTGGTCCCTTCTGATTAAAAATGTGAATATTTTTTAAGAGAAAGGAAAAGAAAGAGATTTTTACCACATACCAATAAAATAACATTATAATTTTTTAATGTTGTATTTGAAAAGCCTCTTACCATTTTTTTCTTCTTTTTGCCAAAATGTCACATTACAGCAACAGGAAATTCCTGAAAAATGATCTGTGAAGTATTTCATTAACTTGCCAGTGCCCATCCATTGAAAACAATAGCTTCCCATCACAGATTGATTAGCAGAATGTGCATACAGCCAGGGACAGGAAGATGAGAAAATAGTTTGATTTACGGAGCAGATGTACGACGGACCACGGACTCCCTGCACTGATCTGTCCAGCTGCACCGACGTTCACGGAAAGAGATTAGGTCCTGGGTGGCCTTTGAGCTGAAAACAGTAGAGTTAAATGGAGTTAATTAACATTTGATCCTAACTCCCTCTACATCTCCAGAAGTTCATTTTCAATTCCACTTCAAGTCATTCACTCATTTTGGTGCTGGGAGATCGAAAGCAGTGTCATCTCTGAACTGAGAGGTGGTTTCCCATTGCTGCTGCTTGGGCAGAAAACAGGCATGTTGAAGGCTTGTGACAGGAAGCAGATGTTTGCCTTACCTCTTAGCAGACACATGTCAACAAGCGCTGCCTTTGTGCTGCTCAAATTTCCTGACACCATGCAGGAAAAGACGGAATATGGAGGAAAGCAGGAGAGCTACGACTCCTTCACTGCCTTGTTCTTCTTTCTGCAGATCAGATATTTACTCGCTCTTATTAATTAAGCCAGAAGATGCTTTTTATTTAGATCATTATTAGCTTGCTAGCTACATTTTATATAGTTTTCGTAAATAAGCCAAGTTCATCATCTCTAACTAAACTGCACAGCAAAAAGTACCTGCCAGTTTTTTAACGCATGTCATATTTGATTAGGCATGCTAATCTGTAAATGTAATCATTTTTAAGATTTAACAATCTTAACTAGATATTTTAAAAAATAACACTCTACTTAAGCATTTTATTGCAATTTAAGTAAAGATTCAGTGTTGGCCTGCTGTTATTCTATGAGACATGTTTCCTGCAGCAGAGAGCAGCAAGGCTAACGTGTTGATGTGTTGTATATGAATGGATATGTCTCTCATAAAAAATGGCATAGGACTTGTGGTTGGAAAGTTTCTGATTTGGACCAAGAAACTTACAGCCAACTTTCGCTAATTTAGCATCTATGCTAATGCTAAAGTCAAACTTTAATGCAAGCTGAACTTTATAAAGGCTTACACACAACATGCTACGTAGATTTAAACATTTTACTGGTTTAGCAACTATTTTATGCCTGTTCTTTTGCCACGGCACCAGATAATCAAATTGATGTAATTAGTGAGAATGTAATTAATTTAGCTCAGAGTTTCTAGTTGTAAAACTCAGATTTCTTTCCACTTAGAGTTAAAAGATTTAAAAAATAAAAAAAATTAGATGAAAGAGGGATGCTTTTATGTTGAAATTAGGGAAAATTAACGTAAACAGGAATATGAAAATGAATTTCTTGATTTTTTTATATAGATATACACAGTGTGCGTATATTTAAAAAGCTATCCATTTCTCGTATAATATGTATGTACTGTATTAGAATTTCATTTCATTTTCATGTTTTCCTCGTCTTTGTTTAGATGTATACCCTGATATCTTAACACAAACAAACATACAAACAAAACCTGTTTTCAGCTGAACTTATTTGTGTTTCCATGTTGACCAAGTGGGCCACCGCAAGGAGAAATCCAGGAAGATGACTGACTTAATTTGCAATCTTTGAAGAAGGCAAAAAGTGAGAGATCTAAAGTAACAGCATGTTTCTGACTACATGATATTGTTATTTGTTGCTTTTCTAAAGCAGAAATGGCCTGCCAGATGTCATTTGTCACATTTTTTCAGCAGTAATTCAAACACAGGATGGCAACATGCTGAGAACGATTATCAAAAGACTCTTGAAATACCATGGACGTGCTATTGCAGGAGATGTATTTTAAGTTTGCAACCTGGATGATCCTTGCTGGGGGATCTTGTCAGCGCTGCTACTTGAAAAGAGTTATTCCACCGATAGTTTAAGGTCTCGATGAGTTTACCGAGAGGTTGGAGCTGACATAGAGCATCAGGAATCAGCAGTTTGCTCAGTGTTTCTTTTAATGTTTCCGTCCACACCATCCAATAAATGTAAGATCACAGAGTATTTCCTAAGTTTAAATATATATTAAGGAGCCACGCAGTTCTTTAATGATGATGTTAGAACCACAAAGAAACAGAACTGCACAGAGAAAGTGGTTGCTGCCTGAAAATGAATGACTTGTATTTTGATTTTCCAGGATTTAGATTTTTTTCTTTTTGGTCACTGAGTGCAGACTGTTGAGTGCTACCAGGTATCCGTCCTCAAATTAGTCTTTTAAATCATGGAAGAATTTTGTCTACTCTTTGTCGCAGAATCCTTTTAATTCAATGTGATTAGAGAGGGTTAAGCCAAGAATAATTTGTGTTTTCTTGTTTTTTCATTTCAACAACCTGTTCAATGTCAGATTGCAACTTCTCAAGGGGATCTAAGTCCACTTTAAAATTGTTAATTTTCTTTTAGGAATCAGACCTGTCTCTAGTGAAGATGAACACATATCTGTGTGAACGCTTTTAGGATTTATTTGGGTTACTTTTGTCTGGTTTGAAAATTAGTTGGAAGACCAGAAACATTTTAGTTTGACAAAAAACCCAAAGCAGATTCAGTTTGTGAGTAGAAAAAATAGCTGTTTCCTCGCACAGCATTTGTAAGATAATATCATCAACTTTCAAACCTTGATGAGACGCTGTTGTGTAAATTAGCTTTATGCACAGAACACAAAATTATTGTGATACTGATTCAGGCCTAAAATTTATGACCCAGCTGCTTTGATCCTGGGAGTTATTTGAAATCCCGACTAATTTCACAGAATATTTTCCCGTCCTCCAGAGCAGCATGGCTATAGGCTACGTGGTGTAATGGGAAGTCATTAGCTTTCGGTCTGATGCAGTTTGTTCTCAGTCCCTCGCTGCTGCATTTATATTTCATATCTCATGTTTCACACTGTATTAACAGCTGTGGCTTGTTTTTGCCATCTGCAGACGCTTACTTTAGTTTACCCGGCTTTGTAATAATAACATGTTTTCTTCTTGCAGCTCTCTCAATAGACAACGTACTGCACATTTTTGACAGGTGCTGAGGCATTTGCTCCGGAGACATGATGAGGAGGGTTATTACTGCATTATTTAGTTCCTTCGCAAATAAACAAACACATCCCCTTTCCTGGTATTATGTGTGTCTCGCTAGTCAGGGCCCTGTTTTGCATAGCTCCAACTCTGAGCACCAAATTATGATTTACGCTGTCTAGCAGGAACCTCAGTGCCCCTTCTTACCTCCAACAAGGCCCACTTAGTGTCAAATATTTTCCCTTCCTTACCCTCTCATTTGCTCAGTATCTATCTCCTTTTATGACCTTTTTACATTCACCTTGCCTTGTTTCACCTTCTTGCTATCACCACAGTGGCTCAGGATCCGCTCCACAGTCTAGTTTCAGTATAATAACTTGACACTTCACATTGCATTAGTCTTAGTCCTGACAACAAGGTTATGTGACCTATAGTGTCAGAGAGCATACAGCATAGTTGCCCGCAGTAGCTATTTATCAAGACAGCTTTGGGCCACCTATGATTCACAGCATAACAAATACAGATGTGAGCCAGTTAAACTGAGGACATGAATGTCTAGCGACTTGAGGTCTAGTCAGCAGACGTCGTCACAGTTTTTTAAAATTTCTCATAATGAGTTAATTTTTACTTATTTATTTAGTCTTTTAGGTTGTATTTGAACTTGCATTGAAAAATAACGTTGGTATAAACATTATAATTGATCAAAAATCATTAAAGTAGTTTAAAAACTGGTCACAGTTACAGGAGTTATTTAGTAGGAACCAGAATTTATTATTTTACTCAGACCATGTTTCATAGCACATAATTAACATTGGGTCTGTTTTCACACCGAATGTATCCAGCATGAACTGTTGGATAAATACGCATTCTTTATTTGTTCTGCTTCTGACCTCAACTATTGACTGAGCCGATGTGATGTCCAAAAAAAGCCTAAAGCTGGGCAGAAGAAGTCTGGCTTTGAGCCCTAAGGAAGCCATTATGAGGCCAGTGATCTCCATGGTGAACAACCCCAAAACGCTGCTGCCTAGTGGCATGAAGTCATTTTTTCATTTATGTCATTAGTCATTGTACCAGCTTTGGCCATGAAGCCACATAAGAATACTGCAATTGACTATTATTGCATATCGTCATGAGAAACAATTACCTCATATGGCCCAAACGTTTGTGACTTTAACAGGGGGATAGCGAATGGTAAGTGGCCTGTTCTTGCATATATCTAGACCAGAGGACTCCGAAGTACTTGACACTACATTCAGTCATTTACCCATTCATGTACATTTTCACATGCTGACACAAGATTGGAAAACATGATCCATAAGCCGTTCCCACTGAGGAAAAAGTCATTGGAAAGACAAAGGAAATAAAACAACGGCTCCTTTTTAACCAATGTAAAAATGTGTGAAATGTGAAAGGAGAAAATATACACAGTGTAGCGTCAACATTAGTCGTTTGGCCTATTTTATCAATCAATCAATCAATCAATCAATCCATCCATCCATCCATCCATCCATCCATCCATTAGAGTGGAAAAGTATTATGGAGTTTTAACATAAAAAATGAGGGTACTCTGTCCTTAAGTCACAACCTCATACATGTACTGTAGCAACAAATGTGCCGTTTATCAGCTTTAACTGATAAGATAATAAATAGGGACAAGTTTATTAGTAAAAGTACACCAGCTACACAGTAGGCATTTGTGTTCAGCCTCCATCCCTCAGCCCTGTGCTCTTTACATTTCTCCCTCATATGCTCTGGTATATATATATATATATATATATATATATATATATATGTATATAAAAAATGTCTCACAGGACTGTACAACCACTGGAACCATTGTGGCCACTATGCATCACTGTGCTGCATAATTTATTTTATTGCACAAGAAGTAAACCTCTATCACTCTTCCACACAATCACAGCTTTACTGAACATGTTTATCTTGTTTATCCTCCCCCGTCTTTCTCTCTCTCTCTGCCGGGGTCTCTAGGGTCCGAGCGGCCCCTGTCTGCTTCCTGGTGGTGTCTGGGAGCCCACGTCTGTGAGGCACCGGGATTATTTTCCCTCTCCAGCAGTTGTCACCAGCGTGGACCCAGATAATTTATCTTGCTAATGGCAGGTAGGTCAGTTGAGCACCATAATTGTGATTTCCGTCTTGCTGTTGCCCCTCAGTATCTAAATGATACAGAAAACACCAAAAGCAGCTCTGTTAAACAACAGGTCTGCATGTTCAGCCTTTCAGAGGATTTGCATGTTAACTTCAGTCTCAAAAGTCAAATGTAGATTTTCTTTTAAATGTATTATTAGTTGAAGATAAAAATCAAAACAAAGAAGTAAAAAATTGAGGTATATGCAAGAGAGTGAAATGACACTAAAAATAGGTTCTGAAAACTCTTCCTTGAATTTCTTGAATAATTAAGTTTGCAAATATTTGAAGTTTGTTAATACAATATACCATTGGCATTGTGTTTTAGATGTGATGTTCAGTGCTTTTCTTGATATCCAAAGATTCCAGCTTTGGTCTGATTTGGACTTCTTTGCCAGAAATCTTGCAGTTTAGGGTGAATTTATTTTTTTTTTCTTGTACTGGATTACGGCCTCAATAGTGCTCAGAAGTTTGCATACATCTATATAGCCATTGACATCAATATGATTTGTAGTAAAAAGATAAGACATGTTTACCAAAATGATAATATTTTGCTTTGACGGGGTGCAGATTTTTAGCTGCTTTCTTAGCTTTCTGCACTCTCTATTCTTTAGCTGTTCAACGCATTCCCTAAATTGTTTGCATTTGTTTATATGTGTGCATTATATGCATTGTTAATGTCATCTGAGGTAAATTCTATGTTGATATGTATTACAAATACAATTACCGAACAAACAGATTGACATCCTGACACTTAAAACTGTCTCACTGTATATTGTTTTTAAACTGGGGAATTGCTAAAGGATTTTAAATTACTTAAGTCCTCAAGTGGCTCTTAGAGTACTTCCGCACTGTATGCAGCCAACTGCTGGCCACGAGGTAGATAATAAAAGACATTTTCCAAATGTATATAATGAGCTCTATGCTTTTTAAACAGTTAACAGATTTTCTTCAGAGTTACAAGAATGAAATCAGCAGTCAGTCGGAGTCACTGGGCCATGAATCTCCAGAGGAAAGTGTACATGAAATGAGCCCGGGCTGATTTCAGTCGGGGAGGAAGGTCGTCACCACACAAATGAAAAACATGAGAAGTGGTTGAAGGTCTAATCAAGTCCTCAGACTGCACTCACTGGGAGCAATTAAGTTCCTCCCTCTCAGTGAACATAGGTAACCAGATCCCACTATTGACATTCTCAATAAAAGGTCATTTACTGTATGGATAAAATGATCAGCCTCCATTGCCTGAGAACCTTATAGCATAAAATGGACCTGAAAATTGTGGTCAGAGCTGCGACCAAAAATAGCAAGTTATTTACAAAATTGGCAATGACACAAAATCGAAGGACGGATCCACATGAAAGAGCAAAAGGAATACAGTTGAGAGGCGCGCTGACGGTACGTGACGCATGTTGTATTTGGAATCTACATGCAGCATCTTCGCTGCGTGAATTTCAAGACCTTGGCACTGTGTCCAACTCAACCGCAGGAATTCATTACCGTCATTGCTGGTCTGACACAAATTAAGTCCTGGTACTTTCTGCCGTGCCTCTCAGACCACAATTCTTCATCGTAAGTCATCCCTAATTTGTATGGTTGTCACAGGCAGTTGTTGTCAAGTCTGTTAGCTGGCTGCTTCCTTTGTCAAAGCCTGGCAGGACAGAACGGACTGAAGCGAGAGAGCAATGCCACTTTCGCACTCTCATCCAACATACTTTGTTTTTACAACCAAGTCTGGCTTTGAGCCAAAACATAAAGTATAATCCTGGACATGTAGAGATGCATTTTCTCTCGTTAAATTATTATTATTTTTTAAAGAGTCGACACAAAGCGTAGATGTCCAAATATAAAGATGATTCTGTGCAACATTGTTAAAAGCAAGAAACGTCTGCTCTCATCTTTTACACCTTGAAGCAAGCTATGTCTTTTTTTTAAATCATCTGACTTTTAAATTATATTTGTGGTTTAATTAAAGGTAACTTTAAGATGGAAACAACGGAAGTTTGATAAAGGGCGTTAATACCAAACGGTCTTGTATCTACAACAAAAACGCAGATTTCTAGATTGCCAATGAGTCAGTCTGTTATCAATTTGATTTTCAGCATAAATAAGCATAAATCAATTCCTTCCAGTGTTTTCAGATCATCTTAAACATCCAGTCAACCTTGAATAATGTTAACAGCCTGAGGGTTCAGGCTTAGCTAAAGGATAAAGCCAAAGTTTGATGTGACATAAGGGAAATATTGAGAATAAATTCCACAGGTTCAGCACTACATGAAATGTTTGAGAAATTAGCAAGGAGAGGGGGAAAAACGGCAACTTAATTTATGATAGTGAGGAATCAGCTGTCATCTTACTATAAATGATTTTTCTGCCACCCTTCCATCGCCGTTAATTAGTTCCACAGCAACACATAAATCCCCTGGGCTCTTTACGAAAACGCCCCAAAAAAACAAAAAACAGTGCATCACTCGCTGACTGGAAGAAAAAAAGAACTACACTTTATGTATCGCTATGTTTTAGAGCAGGATTTTAAAGGCTTTAGCTGTACGTATGCCTCTCCCAGCCAGAAATGTAAATGACACTTAAACTTACTTCATTTGTTACCGCTACAACCACAAACTTCAATATATTTTCATTATAATGAAAAAAAGCAAAACAAAGAAATGTACAGCTGTCAAGTAGTTGATTACCACAACTTTTTCTCACCTTACCTTGAAGGGATGAAAAGACTCTATTAGGTTTAGTTCTGGACTTTGTGCTGAAGATGCCCTCTGTTAAATCCATACTGAGATCAAACTACAAACAGGGGGACTGTTTGACAACTCTACTGCAAAAAGAAAAAAATCTCAGCGTGATGGATGTGAATGCTGAGTTACAAATCTTGAAACTGTTGTCATGTTCATGTTGACAAGGTATTATTATTATTATCATTATTAATATTATTATTACACTAAAAATGAAGATGGAACCAGGTGAACCATGAATGATCTTATGCTGTAAAACCGACAATCAGGACAGAACATGTCAATCTTAGAATAAAGGTTGAAAACTAAAATAATAATGTGACTTAAGGGAACCTTATTTTAGTTACTTCTAGGCCGACTTATTTTTCTGTTGGGTAACTACGATAACAGCAAACATTTTACAGGTTCTGTTCTCTGTATGTGTTTCATACCGACAGCTCATTGGTGGTGCACCACCCCCAACCTCCATTTTCTATGTAGAATAAGCATCAATTTTCTTTAAATGCACCTTTGATGATGTTTGCCAGTTTCGTAAAACAGCATGAGGATTTTTAAAGTTCAGGACAGTTAAATGTGATTAAAGAGATAGATACCAGCTGAAATTCAGAAGATGAATCTATAATCTCCACTGTTTGCTTTAGCCTCTGCCTCCACGTTAGCATCTTTCCTGGCTCACACGACTCACATCTAACGTCTGTCCCAGCAACTCTCTCTTAAATCACTGGTGCAGAAGTTCACTATGCAGAAACACGTGGGGTTTGCTCTTCTACCATGCTTTTCCAGAACTTTGCATTTTGATAAAATCCCGCATCGAAAATTCATAGTATTTTTATTCTGGTGCTTTTTTATAGTAAATGTACAGTTGTTCAAATAAAGTGTACATCTGATTATGCACTCAAAGAAACGGGAACTGAAATATGAAAAAAATCCACTTTATTTGTGAAAACACCAAAAGGGGAATTTGAGCATCTTTTTAACATCAGGTCATCCGAATAATATATGTCAAACCTGGATTTCATTATTCAACACTAATTGAATGTCTTAAAAAATGATCTATTGAAATCTTTACTATATTTGTGAAAACAAATATAGCTTCCTCACCAAAATTGCTCAAATCACATCTTGTCTCCTGAGCTAGTGTGTTGTTGCACCCTCTTCATTAACCTTTGCTTATTAATGACAAAAGCAACAGATATTATGTTACTTAGTCTTTTTTTCTTCAAGAAAAATGATTTTACAATGGTAATGAGTTATGGATAAAGAGTGCGTTTCTTGAAGCTGCCCAAAAGGAGGGTTATGATTAGATTCACACTTCCATTGAGTCCCTCTGAAGTGAGATCCAGCACACAATGTAGGTGTAAGAGAGCAAACAGAAATAGCAAGAAATGTTTACCAAAACTATTAAGCTGGTATTGCTTCTGGAGTGCAACATGCATAGTGACAACAGAAGTCCCTCTGTAAAATTAAGACAGCCCTGTGATGCAGTTCCAAGTTTTTCCTGTTCAGGTCAACTGCTTTGCTCCCACTGGGTTCAGCACATTGTCACACCCCGTGCATCTTTCTTGCTTGTACTGCTTACTTGCAAAGTGACACTCTTATTCACGTCTAAGTAGGCATAAGCGACACAAAGGACACCTCACGCAGAACGGGGTTCCAGTCGCTGTGATCCCCCCGCGCGGCAAATAGAGGCAAAGTAGTTGCGCTGATGCATCGACGTGACATCGAAGCAAACCTCTGCATCAACATACAGTTGGCTATCTTTGGAAAGTGATGATGATCACAGCGGCGCCGCTCATCAACAGTGAGAAAGATTGCAACGAACAGCCGTCTGTGCACTACATCCCGTCTGACAAGTTGAGCAGCACGGGCCCTTAAAAGTGCACTTGTCAGGAAGTCGGAACTAATAGTGCAATGTCTAACTCCAGAAGATTAACCAAGCAATGACACAAGCTGTGGCTGCTCTGGTGTTTAGAAGTCGCTTTTTTGAAAAATGTCTGTGGCACTCGTACGTGAGGTGAGAGAAATGAAGGCGCCGCAGGAGTGGAAAATAAGTGAAATGCAAGTCACAGGTAGCAATATTTTGATAAAGTAATCATGCTCCAGGAGCAAAGCTTGGACTCCGATATCAGCCCTTGGTGATTCCGCAGAGCTGCTCCGAACGTCGGCGGCATCAGATTTACAAATTGAAAATCATTAATAATTCTAACCAGGATGTGATAAATCTGGAATCACTCCCGATGAACCTGGACACACTTTCATAAATCAAAAAGATTACTTGGGAATTTTTTAAAATTTGACGTCAAAGTGTCAGCCTTACTAATGGTTTTTGTAGATTCCTTACCGTGATATATCATTAATCTGAGATACATTTGAAGTGTGTCACCGGGGCAATATGCGATCCCTTTAATATTAAGAATATGCAGGTCTGTGTCAATACTAGAGATACTAGAGATAAAATAGGTGGGGGAAAAATCCTTTTGGTTGCATTTTGACAAGGTGGTTCAATGAATATTTAAGTAAATCACATCAAGACTGAAATATTCTTATATAGTGCTGTAAAGAAGTATTTGGACCCCCACAGTGTTCTTCTGTTTCATGTTTCAGACCATCCCTTTAGACATTTTATTTTATTTAGTAAAAGAAAAGCAACCATGCCTTTTGTGAATAAAATTGTCAAGTAACTGCAATTACTGAAATTTTTTTAGAAAGCTGAGATAACTTTCACAAGCCTGTTTATTAGAACTGATCTCAGAAAATGAAGTAGGGTAAAAAGAAATGAAACAGCAATGCAAAATCAGTTCTTTGGGAATACATTGATCCACAGTGAGAGTCATTGTCCATCAACGAAGGAACATGAAACAGCGGCAAAAGTTACAGGAGGCTGGAAAAGAGTCTCCAAGAGCACATCTACAGCTTATCCAGGAAGTGATCATTTCCTTCCCGGATAAGTTGTAAGGATGAGTGATAAGTTACTTGACCTTGCTTCAAGTAAGGTCAAAGTTTATGACAAAGTTTATGCAAAAGTGGCATCTTGAAAGGCCTTTCTCAAACTAACCAACCAACATTTTGATGATCCCTCAGACTATCAGGAAAATGTGGACTGATGAAACAAAAGTCTAACTTGTTGAACAGTGCATGTCCTGATGCCCATGACATAAAACTGACACAGCATCTCATAGAGATGTAATTCTGAGAGTCAAAAATGGCTGACATGGTTTGACGGTCTGCCACTGCTTTACCATTTCAGGACCTGGAATACTTGCGGCAATTGATGGAACAATAAATTCAGATCACTTTCAAATGATTCTAAAGGACCTGACCTAAAGCCCAAGTACATTTGGATTAGGACAAAGATCCAAAACATGTCAGCGAGTGAACTTAGACTTAGACTGACTTTATTGTCATTTTGCATGCACAGGGTGTATACAGAACGAAATTTCATTGCATACGGCTCAGGACAGTGTTTTGAGGTTCCAATGTTGTGAGGTTACTCCAGAATAAAATAAAATACAGTATAAAATATGAATATAAATATGAATATAAAATATAAAGTGCAGGACTGACAGTAAAATGGAAGTTACTTAGCTATGTACATGTGCAAGGTATAAAGTGGAGACAAGTTTTTGAGTGCAGTCCAGTTAAGAGTTCAGCAGTCTGATGGCAAGTGGCAACTTCTGAAAAGATGAGAGAAATTCCTAAAATGGATGTTTTGAAGCTGCCTAGTCAAAGTCCAGACTTTCCTCAGAGTGAGATACCATGGTGTTAAACTGGCTATTCTTCCTTGAAAACCCTTCAATGAAACATTTAAGTGTGGCCAAAAAAGCAAAGACATAAAAATACTTTTCCACATCACGGTCTTTGATAGTAACCGATGAGAGTGTGTCACGTGATAATAAACACGATCAAGCGTTGATCGTGTTTATTATGACCCACAGTAGAAATAATAACAAAGCTCTACCTCTGTTTCTCTTCAAATATCCACAGAGAAGCCACAGCATCCCTAAAATCCACATCACCGCTGAAAGACTTTCTTTATTCCGAGAGCGGCATTGCTTAGACTTAGAGTGCTATTGTGAAGAAGGAGGTATTGAACGTGATGGCAAACAGGGCAACTCTGTAATCTAAATGTCATTCACTGAAAAGCATCTCCCACACAGCCAAGGGCTTTCATCTGAATGTGCCTCCAAAAGATTCAATTACTTTTTCTCTCCCTCTCCTTCTTTCACCCTCTGATCCCCACCGTTCCCATGCACTCACTAGTTGCTTATCTGCTGTGATTATAGTCATTATGAAGCAGCCGTGTCCGCAGTGAGATTTCATCACGGGGAGACATGCTCTGGCAGCTGCCTCTGCAACCAGGTCCCGTTTAGTAAAATGAGCTGTGCAAAGAGCCAGAACCGGAGAAGTAATACTGAATAATACAAAGCCTTTGCTTTGCATTAAGGGGAACTAAGAAAAATTTTTTTATAGAGAGTGATTCTGTGTCGTATAATGCACAAGCGGCGCCCTCGAAAAGCATAAAGGTGTGGAAATGCACAGCTCTGACTAGTTCTCATTCTGCAAAAGTGTGGCAGCCTGAGGATACAGGGATGAATCAGACAACACAGCTGCTCTTTTCATGTTCAAAATCTGTTCCTCGCACGTCTCCGTCTAGGTTTCGGCGGAGGGGAGGAGTTTAAGTGCGACGGAACAAAACTCATTTTTTGACAATGACATCAAAGGAGATGGCTGCTTTTGTGTTTGAAGTGGAGCATGTTTGAAGTGTTCTGAAGACAGTGGAGTGGTGGGGCAAGTTCATTGTTGCTTCGCTCTGGGGATGATTATCAGCTGCTATCGGCACGAATCTCTGAAACAACTGTCAGTGTGACATGTGAATAATGATCTCCCTTTTTCACCTGCTGATGCCAAACCAGCTCTGACACCTAAATATCTACCAGGGCTTCAAGACTTTCATTTCTTCCTCCGGCTGCAGTGTTAGCCTGCTGCTGGAAATTATGCGAGTATCTTTTTATTTTTTTATTTTCTATTATTTAATTTTTTTTACGCCCAGCCTTTTGCTTTGTTCTGAGCTCTATGGAGACAGTGTATAGTAAAAATACACATAGTCCATTACCACAAACCAGTACTTAAGTGATGCTAAAACATTTGCTCTGAAGAGATATTTAAATATTTACAGTATTTTTAGTGTATTAGCATAGATTTAGTACTGAATTGGACAAAATCACTATCATATATTCAATTTATATGCCAAAGAAATTGTAGAATGCAGTAAGTACTGTGATAAAATCTATGTCAGGAATAAAGATACTTTAACACATTTTATCACATTACTATCACAAACCTTATATGATGAACCAATATAAACTACCTTCTACTGTGAGTGCAGCTACAGGTATGTCTCTAGCATCTTTGCACACTGAGTGACAGAAAGTTGTATGACATTGAATGAAGATTGTCCATAGCTCCCAGTTTCTCGATTATATTTAGGTTTGGACTCTGACTGGGCCACCCTAAAGCATGTAGTGGTTTGACTGAAACCATTCCATGCCCTTGCTGCTCGAAGGGGAAACTGCAGTATCTGTAGGTTTTATTTGAAAGTTAAATTATATGTTATTATAAATTATAAGCAGAGAAACTCCTGGTGTACCTATTCTTATTTTGCATAGCAACCCAGAACAGGAACATTTAGTTTTATCCCTCACTCAACCCAACGCAGGAATTAGAACAAACTTAGAATCCAGAGAAATTATTTTTTTCCCTATTAGTTTATCCAGAGAAACTCCTATGACTTTATAAATTGTGTGGGTTTCTTTTGCTTTTCTTTTGTTATTTTTTGGGGATTTCCTCTAACTCATGTAAAGTACTTTGAATTGCCTTGTTGCAGAAAATGTGCAATATAAATAAAATTACCTTACCTTACCTTACCTTACCTTACCTTGCCTTACCTTACCTTACCTTGCCTTACCTTACCTTACCTTACCTTACCTTACCTTGCCTTACCTTGCCTTACCTTACCTTACCTTACCTTACCTTACCTTACCTTACCTTGCCTTGCCTTGCCTTGCCTTGCCTTACCACCTTCCCTATCCCTGCTGAAATAAGGATGCTCACATCACGATGCTGCTATTATCATGATTTACAGTAGGGCTAGTGTGATCAGTGTGATGTGCAGTGTTAGCTTTCCATAGTTTTAATTTTGCATTTGGACCAAAAAAACAGTAATTTTCTCCTTCCTGACTACAACATTGGTATGGTATTAGGATTAAAGGGGATGAATACAAATAGTGGTCAGACTTTAGAAGTTTTCACTCATAAAAGTCGTCACTCTTCACAACCGTAGCTACCCTGTTACATGAAATCCCACAGTAAAACACCAGAGCTGAGGGTTGAAACATGACAAACTGTAGAAATGTTAAAGGGGTATGAATATTTTTGTAAGACACTGTATAGGAAGTACAAGTAAATCTCTCAAACACCTCAGTTTTTTTGTCCATAAATTGTAAGTGCTCTGCTGAAAAATTTCAGTTTTCCTCTTTAAAAATGATGTAAGTCAAAGAGCAATGGCTGACACTGCCCTTAAGTATTAGCCGCTCATTCATATTAGCTACTCTCGCATAACTGCACAGCCCTAATGGTTACATTAACCTAGTAAAACAGACAAGTTAACAGTCTTTTCAATATGAGTAGAAAGCTCTAAATTTAGTCGAGCATCTAAAATCCTCCTCTGCTAACTATTATTGTACATGGGTTGGCAGTCCATAGTGCAGCCTGTAAAATCTTTAAGGAAGGGTCATTAAGGATATTTCATTATCTCCATATTGCCAAGGTCAGGTTGTCCATATATCCACTTTAAAGCTGCTAGGGGAATATGCTGCGACTGTAGTATAATAGACCAGAAAATGTCCACACCAGGAATGATGGGAAATCAATATTGGGCCCAGCTCATCAATACAAACCCCATTTTCACAAGCAGGAAGAAGGTTCTCTGGAAAAAAAAAAAATTGTTGAGGGAAATAGATTGAATCAGGGCGAGAGAATAAAATAAAACAATGTTTTATTGTTAATAAAATGTTTGCTTTTCTGCTCTGCAATGAGCTGAGAGACTCACCGCCGAAGAGGTTTAAATCGGTTTTGGCTTGATTTTGCTTTAATCTGCCAGCACTGGATTAGACAGTCCATAAATGTCCCGGCACAGTCATGTAACCACGTTAAAGGAGAAAGAAACATGGGTTGTGACAATGATTTGCCACATTTGTTACAGCAGTGGCAGCCAAGAGCCTCAGTCTGCCTTTGGACTGTTAGAGGGAATGTTGATGCCTTTAGTTTATTGCAGGGTGATGGCAAGAGGAAACATTCAGCCGGAGTACCAGCTAACAAAGAAATGCTCATATCATAACAGCATTCAATCACTCTTGTCCTCTTCTCTCATATTGTGCTCATATTTTTTTTTTTAAGTCGGCAATTTTTAATTAAGCAGAGCTGGAGCATAATGATGTTTATAATACTTGTCCAAGGCATAACTATTGTAAGGTGAAACAGCCGGTGCATGTAGGCTATTTGTTCAATAAACAAAGCAGAGCGCGTAGTGGTCCTACGTGGAATTTACAATGTGCTATGGTGGAGAAAAGAGAAAACAGCCTGTGGTTGTTTAACCAGCCAGTGGTAGCCTTGGGCGCTGTTTGTTTATGCAGCGCAGCTTCCAACAAATGAATATCACACTGGCAAACTGATGTTGGAAGAAAAGAAGTCTGAAAACAAAAGCAACCTCCTTCCCCCTCCTCCTTTCCTGCCAAACGGCCACCAGCATCAACATGGTCCCTAAATACTTCAGCTGATGGTTAGCACATGGTTTCTGTAGGATCATAAAATACTCTTACATTTGATGATTTCTATGTTAGACCTTTAAAAAGTCATAAAATATGCCCAGATTTTTCATGCTGGGTATGAAATGACATTTACTTATATATTTAATATGTATGCTTGTTTTGGCTTATTCCATATATTTTTATTCATTTACAAAAGAAAGAGATTTCCATTTATTTATAGTTTTAGTTCTCAAAGTTCTGCTCAGGAAGTTAGATTATGAACCCATAGGCCTCAAATGTTACTCAAAAAAAAGTCTTAAATGTAGCTTCCTGGAATTTGAAATTTATCTCTACTTTTCGACATTAAGACATGTATAAATAGGTCTGGACTGCATTTGATTATTTCATGGTCAAAATCTAAAATAAAGTTTTTCATAGTCTTTCGCAACTTGTCAAATTCTACTGCTCTGTCACACCATTTATGCCACACAAATGTAACACTGTTACAGAATTCAAACAACTTCAAAAAGGTATTGCAGAGATCATTAAAAAAACTTAATCTTTCACAGATGCTTTACTCACATCAGCATGCTTGAAAGGGAAACAGATGGTGTGATTTACTTTCTGACCACTTGGAACACCTGTGGAGCACTGATTTTAATTCCCAGACAGTCACGTCTTAAAAATAGAAACCTCCACAACCCCAAAAAATCCCCTCAAAAAGTAAACAAAAAATTATGATGACGAAAGAAGTGGCATATCACAGTCTGATACAACAAAATCACACCATTGTTACCAATACATATGTACTATGTAGAGAGTGGCACATGATGATTGAAAACATCACCTTGTCACCTTTGCATTTAGAGCCCCATTGACACATATTTTTTAAACTAAGAGCACACAAGAAAATAGCATGAAGGCTCCACCAGAATGGCCAAATCCAAAACGGATAATTCTAAGCTGCATAGAAATTCTTTGAAGCAGCACAATCCATAAAAGTTTATTCTAACTGTGACAACAAATAAATGAAGGATTTTCAAGAGTTTGTTGCATTAGGGCAACCTTAGAGTCCCAATATGGAGTCTAGTTAAATCTAATCAATTCTAAATTAGGTCTTTGATTTATGAAATCTTAATTTGTGACTCTTTTCCAAAAATATTTCTGGAAGATTATCTGAAAGAACGAGATCGCGGATACAAGCGGCCGAAATGGGTTTTCTCCATAGGGTGGCTGGGCTCTCCCTTAGAGATAGGGTGAGAAGCTCAGTCATCCGGGAGGGACTCAGAGTAGAGCCGCTGCTCCTTCACATCGAGAGGAGCCAGTTGAGGTGGCTTGGGCATCTGGTCAGGATGCCTCCTGGACGCCTCCCTGGTGAGGTGTTCCGGGCACGTCCCACCGGGAGGAGGCCCCGGGGAAGACCCAGGACACGCTGGAGGGACTATGTCTCTTGGCTGGCCTGGGAACGCCTCGGGATTCCCCCGGAGGAGCTGGAAGAAGTGGCTGGGGAGAGGGAAGTCTGGGCCTCCCTTCTGAAGCTGCTACCCCCGCGACCCGACCTCGGATAAGCGGAAGAAGATGGATGGATGGATGGATGGATTATCCCATCTGCTGAAGTGCATTGTGCATCATGACATACTGTATGTGCTATTTATTTGCACTGACTCACTTCTCTTACTACAGTACAGTACAGTAGATACATTTTCTTTGTGTGAAGATTACGCATTGTCTGCTGCATGTTAATGGCTTATTGACCATGTATGGTGTAATGAGAGCTTGGGTGCGGGGGCCACCATGATATATGAGGGTGAAAATTGGCCTCTGCCTCACTGATGACCCAATTTCAATATTCGGGGACTTGGGGATGGAAATGACACTTTTCACATTTAAGTGCTTTGTATTAGCCCCTGGCTTACTGTACCTACATCTAATCCCAGTTCACAGACTGGACCGCACACACTAGACACTGGCATGGCTGTACGTAGAGAAGAGGATTGTCTGAATTACAGCCATTCATTGCGAACACAGCAAGGTTTCCATGCTACCAGGCAGGGCGCACAAAGAGACAGCATTCGACTCCTTCAAGGAGTCACCTTCATCTTTTTTTTTTTTTTCTCCCATTCAGCTGACTTGATGCATGCATCCAAGAAAATAAAGCAGAAGGCAGATTCCAAAAGGGCTCTGTCTTCAGAGATAACCTTGAGGATGTATGGCATTTAGCATTCCGCTCAACCCCGGTCATGGCTTCCTGAAAGCGGTCATGGTTTCCCTAAAGCATATATTTTGATCCCCAGCCCTACACTGGGAAAATATTACCACCTCTTCGTACGAAATGGGAAAGTTTCTTACATTTCCCTCTGCTTCCTGCTTCAAATTTAAAAGACTGTCATTGCGTGTTAGGATAAAAGGGGGTGAAGCTCAATGACCTATTTGCATTTCTGTCTAGCGGAGGAGAAGAACAGGAGGGCGCGGTATATAACTGAAGGTTGTGCAAAAAGGCAGACTTATTTATCATTCATCCTTTATTTCTCTGGTATTAGTGAGTGGAGGTGTCATGTTTGGCACATCTAAACTCTGTGTTCTGCCAAAGAGATGTGACGCCAAGAGAAATAGGTGTTGTTTTAACCTTGAGCCTGATTTAAGCAAACTTGAATATATTACATTCAGTATCCACATCCCCCCCGCCCCCACTCGCACTGTATTCTTACAATGCTGCTGTATATTAGGTGCACTCTTTACTGCAGACGGTAATATGAGCTGTCAGGCTCTGCACAAAAGGACAGGTAAGGTGCAACACAGCAGCCTTCTTTTCCGACAAGTGAAAAAAAAAGATGTTCCACCAACTACATATCTATATAGCTATCAGATGAGGTGGATTTTCCTCATTCACCTGAGATGCCTTACTATGGCAGGTGAGACAATTCGGCTACACTGCCACCCCTCTCCGCTTGGGAGAGGAGGTTTGTTGGGCATGCGTGTGTTGGTGTTTGTGTTTTTCCTGTGCCATGGGGATGGTGCAGTAGCTCAGAGTGCTCCGACAGGTCCGCTGTGTGTGGCGTTCTGCAGCATCAGCAGCCGGACAGCGGCCAGACGGTGGATTTATGATGCCAGGGAGCGGAAATGACCTGCTTCTGTCATTGGGTGTGTGCCCCATCACGAGAGGCCCTAAACTATATTGGCACAGCGCTGACAGACATGTTTGTCATCCAGTCAGTTTTGAAGATACCAAGCAAGGAGTATTACTGCTTTGACAAGCACCTAAACTCCATATGTGTGTGTGTGTGTGTGTGTGTTAGTTTTGTGAGTGCGTCTGCCTTTCCTCTCCACAATCCATCTAGTTTTGTTCTTTTTTTTATGTGTGCGCAGAGGTTTTGTTTTGCTTGAGTTGCAGCTCTTGTTTGAAATGCCAAAATCAAAACTAAATGCTTATAACACTATGAGATAAATGTAATATCTTTATTTCATCACAATTTAAAAACATAAAGGATATCTTTTGATCCTCAATAAACAGCTGCCATCGCATTCATTATGTTTTTTAGATCTTACAAAGTGTGTGAGCCTCTAATTAAAATTTAATGTTGAATTAAAAGCTCTTTGTACTTTGTGCATGCAGGCTTTGCAAAACATAGCTGTGCTGTATAGACCTGCAGAGTGAAGGTATTGCATAAACAGTGACACCTTCTGGCTTTCTGAAAAGAGCACTTATGTGAGACTTAAACTCTAGGAGTTTCAAGCATTTGACATTAGCAGTAATTCTTTGTACTAATTAGCTTTTGATAATTACTGCAAGTAAATGAAGCCATTCTTTTTTAGATTTTTTTCCATGTATTTTTAACCAGTCAATGCATTGTGTATGTTTTTTTTTCTTTTTGTATTTTCTTATGAAAGCACTATTTGCCTTGAATGATTGTTCTGATTTTCAGAAAGGAAAATACGAACATTTGAAACAAAGTATCTGCGATACTTTTATCATAAATGCAAATGCGCTCCTGAACAGCAACAACTCTATAAATTAACAGCCAGCTCTTTAAAAATGTATAGGAGACATTCTTAACCTTGCAGAAGCACAATAATTAGAAAACAATGCTTCAAATACAATCGCCTAGTGAATTTGTCTCTTTCTCTACTCTGAAAGACATGTTAAAAAAAGAGAGAAAGCAAAAACATGAACAACATGCACTCCAGGAACAATAGAGTGCATTTTGGTTGTAATAGCCTGCTTTTTTTTAAAAGGTCAATTATCTCCTAAACTGCTCACCGGAGTTTATTTTAGAGCTAAGGACTTCAAGAAAGTTAGAAACTCTATGAGAAAGACTTGAAAGCAGCACACAGCTTTAAAAAATATTTACATATGTGGGATGTTTAGTCCTTTTAGACATGCGTCACAAATTCTCCTCAAACCCCTTCTGGTCTTGGAGCAGCAAAGTTGGCTGTTGTAGGACATTTCGGACCCACCAGGGAAGCACTTTGACTCCGTCTGTCTATCAGCCTGTGAACTACAACAAATAGGAACTTTGCAAAATTACGCAATACTTAAAAATACTGTGGTGATGGTGCAACAATAATTGTTTTGAAACACAAGCTATAATTAATTTTGAAATATTAATAAACTGCAACACTTGTTCTTCTGCCATTTTCCCATAATTGTACCTAATGATGCTGATTTTCACCATACATACTGTACATTTCTAACTATTTTGGGGCTTTATTGAAATGAACTATCTCTGACTATTTTATTTTAAATAGTTGTAAATAAATTCAGGCAGAGGGGTTTTTTAATCGCTCATACTGAGTCACAGTTTGACACTCCACCAGAAACAATGCGTACCCATCTATTGCTTGTACCTGGTTGTTCCTTGGTTGCACTGGGGTGGGGATACATATCTCCAGTGGTCGTTGGGAAGAGATTGGGCGCAGGACAGGTTGCCAGTCCATCACATGAGTAACACAGATACACACAGGACAGACAAGCATGTAAACAAACACACACATCCATTGTCAACACTCAGATGTAAGGAAAGTTTAGAGAGGTCAAAAAACTGGAGGATCTAGAGAGAATCCATGCATACAGGGAGAGAACAAACAAACTGCATGAAGAAAAACCCCAGGCCAGGATTTGAACCTAGGACCTTCTCAATGACAGGCGGAGTTCAATAAATTAGAATATGCATTGTAATGAGGGTCGCATGTCAGAATTCATGTACATTTAGAAAATAATCGTTTTTATTCAGGGCTTAAACATACATTTCATTAAGCCTACATTTCTGTATTGAAAATGTTTTTCTATTGGTCTGATTTAATATTATAATCTTGTTTTTTGTTAACTGTAAGCAGGAAATTGTCATAATTAATGGACGAAAGACTTAAAAACCTTAGTCTATCTCTAATTAACTTATATACATATATATAGTGTGTGTCAATTAGTTAACTGAGTTATTAATATATGTATTTTTTAAATTTTTTAAATGTATTGAATATGACGCTGCAGATATTTGACTTAAAAGATGAAAGTGTTTGACATCATGGTTTAAGTGAGTATTAAACTCTACATTATTGACTTGTTTGAGCCAAGATTGACTCAGGACCCTTTAGTAACTAATCCTGTGCTTTTCTTACAGAACACTCTGATAGCATATCTAATTTTCTCAAACAATATGCAAAACGTCATTCAAAACATATCATTCAGGTTTTTAGAATTGTTGCAATAGTATTAATATTTTTTCTATTCTAAACATATCTGACCCACCATCTGGTTCAACAATATGGTAACACTTTATTTGACGAGTTGTGAATAAGACTGTCATGACACCGTCATAAACATGACATAACGCCTGTCATGAACATGAGTAAGTCTTCATGAATATTTATGACTGTTGTCATAAAGTTTCATTCGGTAAATCATGACACTTTTAATACAAAGTTGACATTATTCAAAATGTCTTTGTTATGACAACTTGTCATTAACCAAGAAATCATGATCTGACATAAATTGGTTATAGACGTATTACTGATTAAACTTTAGCTTTAATAACAAAAAGCTACATAATTTTTAATGTTTAATCAGTAATACTTTTATAACCAATTTATGTCAGATCATGATTTCTTGGTAATGTCAAGTTGTCATAACAAAGACATTTTGAATAATGTCAACTTTGTATTAAAAGTGTCATGATTTAGTGAACGACACTTTATGACAACAGTCATAAATATTCATGGAGCCATGAACACGAGTTCATGACAGGTGTTATGTCATGTTTATGATGATGTCATGACAGTCTTATTCACAACCCGTCAAATAAAGTGTTACCAACAATATTCTGTCAAGTTGTGTCCTCTCTGTGCTTTGAACAACTCTGTTACTCTGTTCTGATGTTGCTTGGAAAGCATTATTTTTATTGTATAATTGGCATTTTTCTTATGACAATGAACTGAACTTGGTCTCTGGTGATATTGAAAAATCATCTTGATGTCAGTGCCCAACCTGCACAGCTCAATTGTTTAACAATGCTTTAGATTAAAAATGGCCTTTCCATTTGTCAGTACAAGTGCAATTTATTTCATATTTACCATTAAAGTTAGATAATATATTTTCTTCACATTGACATTATTACGACAGTACCACAAATGAAAACCGTTTGAATTTATTTATAATAAAGTAAGCTGTTTTGCTTTCTGCTTTCTGTTAGTTTTGCATTGTTTACAGACTTTTTTGTCCAACCTATGTATTTTCAATATTAGATTTAACCTTAAGCAATAGGCTTATCTTGGATGTTTTAATTGTTCTAAAAGTAGTTGGAAAAAAAAGCTGAAATTACTCCTCCAAACAGATGTGTAATAAAATGATACCTCCATGAGGTCTAATAAGGAGACCGGACATAGTTTGGTTGAGAAAATAAATGTAGCGGCAGCCTCTGATGAACGTGTCACCTAGCGCCTGCTTGCATTGCATTGGTTCCCACACATAGACATTTTCAGCTTGAGGTAATCTGAAATACTAAAATCATCTAAAACCGGTTGTGTGTAATTAGCTGCTGGCGTTCCACCATTCTGAGGACTTACGGAGTTTTCTACAACATTTTTACGATATGACGTCTGTCTTCTGGAGTGGACAGTCACTGTTGGTGTTCTGGTCACAGAAGTATCCATTTTACGCGACAGAAACAAATGTTCTCTCCTAACTAATGCTTCCACAGTATGTTTTTTGTTTGTTTGTAAAGTTATAGCAGACCCACCTACCCAGCTGTACCAAAGATTTTTTTTTTTGCTAACACTCTAGGCTAAGTTTGAATATTTAATATTTGTGACTTGCTATGAAAAAAATGTCATCGATTATAAACTTTAAGGTCTTGCTTTAAAAGTCCTAATGAACATTTCATAACGTTTAAATAAAAGCCCTAATTACTAGTGTTTCACATTGTCTGGTGCTACTTGACATATCTGAACAAGATTCTCTTTCACTATCGTTGTTGTGCTAATTGATCAGAAATCCTGTGACTTTAAAGAAAAACAGATTTGTTAGATCAATGACACAATTTTAACAGACTATATTTTCAAGCCGCTAACCTTAAAAAAAGGCTTTTATTTTAAAAACTGGATTCTCAAAACAATGGCAGCCCCTGATGAGGGGCGTGGCCAATAGCCTCACTGCGGAGAGACCAAAAACAGGCACCAGGAGTTGAGTTTCCTCAGGTGATCTGTTACCAATCGCTTAAGTAAAACCTTGACCTGGTGTCTTGTCTGACCACTGCGGTCGGATCTGGACATCCCTATGACAGATGGGTGCAACATTTAAAAACACCAAGAAAGTCAAACAAAGAACCAGAGCTGAGGGACTGTCTGCGAGGTAATAAAAGATCCAGCTGTAATTGAAATGTGATCATATCCAGAATCAATCTTTTGCCTGCACAAAACGGATGAAAAATGCTGGAACAAAAGACCCCTTATATCAGTAAATCAGCTTGATCAGCTCATTTACCAGATGCACAACATTTATTAAAGACAGAAGGAGATGAGCTGCTCATTACACACGTTGGACCATTTCTGCAATGGAAGTGTAAGGCCTGAAAACAGATATTCTGTTTTTAACCCATGGGAACTTCATAAGACTTCAGCGAGTAACCATCTACGCAGGCTTGCCTCAGCCATCCACTCCAATGAATATTTTATAAAGATGCGAAGATTTTCTCCTTCTCATTCTGTAATCAAATGCATAAAGTGCAGCTAGGATTTAAGGAAGAGATATAAAGTCGTGTCTTGTGGGAAAATAAAATCCATTTTTCTTCTGCTTCATTTTGAAATCAATGTGGCTCAAGAGATACTGGTTATATAAATCAGACACATCATTGCAAATTGGCAAGTCTTTAGTTATTATTTTAATCTTTGGATGTTTGGAGGTCAGGCATGAAACAGTAATATTCTGAAGGTAGCTGGTATTTATTAAGGGATCTTCACTGAAAGCAACATGCTAATTTTGAATAAAAATAAGTTAATGAAGTAAATACAAATTCAGATGAAGAAGATGACTTTAACTTCTAGACTTACAGGTAATTGCATAAGTATTTATGTTGTCATAACGACATGAATGAATTAGCTTTTTGGTTGACAGTTTCATAAACAAACACAATCTTCTTAATAAAAACTTTGGTATGACACAAATTATTTATCCTTCAGTAACCAGATTTCTGCATTCACCTCAGTTTTGTAGTTAATATAACCATAAAAAGCCTGCAGCTTTTACTGAAAGACCTTGAAATGACGCTTGCAGGTGTTGTCCTCCCATTCCAACTGAGCTTGAGCTACACATAATCTAAAACACTTAAAACCTGCTGATGATTGTTCATTGAAGTATTATTTCAGAGAAATTAGTATGAAGCATTTTTTTTTTTGTTGCAAAACCATATGTAATTGACATCCCACTTCAAAGTTATGATTAACTTTGTATAAAAATGCCTAAAATGTTGAAACAGCAAAAACGTCCGAGGGGTTTGAATACTTTTATATCAGTCAATTAATTTGAATAAATCCTTCTTTATGTAACTAGTATAAAAACTATTCTGATTCTTACTCGCGGCTGACATTTGTGAATTAATCCTGGCCCTATTAACATTCATTAACATTAGTTTTCAGTTCACAGACATCAGTGTAGAAGATAAAAAGCAGATAAAGGGTAAACAGAGAGAGAGACCAGCGATTAATTTAATGCGCATTTATTTTCCTCAAATTATTTTCTTTTAATTCTCTTTGAATATCTGTGAGCATTTCTCTTGCTTGGATCTCCGGGCTCAGTGTGCAATCCATTTGGGTCCTCTTGTTATTTTTATTGTCATGTTTGAAATGCTGTTATGCTGAACTGTTTTAATTAGTACTCTGCACTTCATGGAGATCATTGTTCACGCTTGCCTAATTATGTTTAGATGGCCCAAATCTCCATCAAAGGAAGCCATTATCCTACATCGATGGAGGAGCGACGGGATTCCATCTTCACCCACTAGACAAGGCCATTACTGCTCTGCCTTGGCTTGGACACGCTAAATAAACACATCAATTTCATAGGTCTGGAAAGTTAGAGATTGAGGGGAGATTGTTGTTATCAGCTGCATATGGCTGATGATACGGGTACAGCCGAGAACACGTGCTTTTTATCCCTCTCTCTGTCTTTTTTTTTGTTGTTTTTACAAAACCTAAGTCCACTTCTGTAACCTCTTTTTTACTTTTCAGGGGAATAAACGGCATGGTTTTCTGTAATCACCCATATACACTTTAATAATGCCTTGCTAATGGTTGCATTTAAGAGCAGTGGAGGAGGAGGATGATTGGTGATGTAGATATTTTTGTGTGTGTGTGCATCTTTGCCTGAGAGCCTAGTGAATGTGATGGTTTCATATTTGATTAGGCAGCCTAGGGGCCTCAGCAGTCCAGCCCCGGAATGGGCCGGCAGGGGCCTTGTACAGGCGTCTCATTGCTCACCATGCCTCAGTGGTGATGTACACATCGAGTGTGACCACCCGCTTGATTTAAACAGCAGTCGAGCCCCCGATGCGGGAGTGTGCTCACTCAGTGCAATATTGAGGGCCATTCATCCAGCAACCGCTGGACATAGGTCTCTGCCAAATACGTTGCACTTGCCACCACATTTGTGTTTGGAGTGAGCGAACCGATGTTGGACAAGAGCCACGGGACTTTGCATTTGTGTCCATTGACGGCGTAAGGAAAAAGAACCAACAGAGTTTTTTTTTTTTTTTGCACAGCTTTAACTTTGATACGTCCGTTGAATGAAAGCGTTTTTGAATACAAGCCTTTGGAATGTCACTGCTTTGAACAAGTTTGCTAGTTTTTAAGAATCATGTACAGATGGCAAATCTAAGAATGAACGATGGGGAATCTCCAGCAGTCATTGGGAAGAGGCTGGTTCTGCATCTTATTAATTATCGATGAGAAGTTAAAGTCGTCATTTTAGAATAAATTCAAGCTGAAAGACGAAAAACTTCCGATTTGAGGTTCTTTTCAAAGATTCTGCCATGTAGAGTAATGACTGGATGGGAGACGACAGTATTGCCACTAGGTCGTATCAACATGAACAAAGCTAAAGGAAAAAACAGCACAACTAGCTGACTGTTCTGGTGGTGAATTATGACATACGTCTCATGCTCATGACATAAAAGTCATTGATGTTAAAGTTCATACAGAAACACTTTACCTAAGGTTTGAGAAGTCCATTTTCTAGTTGTGAGGCAACAGGCATTCACTGTGCAGCTAATAAAAAAGCTCATCAATCAATAGCAAAAACTCAACTTTGCTTTAATCATGTGATGTACATATATATATTCTTTTTTTTTTCAAACAATGACTTACAATATTTTAACATCTTGAATCATTCAGTGCATAGCTACAACTTCTTAAGAAATACATAGGATTATCTTAATATGCACATAGTTTCATTTAATATGTCTCACAGAAACAGGTGCATCCTGGAGGGCTGGAAATGAATGAACTGAAGTGTGATGAGGAAAATGCTCACTGAGGTCCTTTAAGTTTTAATTTCATTCTTCTTTAGATTCCTTCGCTCAAAACAATCATTCTATTTGCAATTACGTAGCGCTGTAAACGAGCCCATCACACCATTTCCTTATGTGAGAGCCGAGCGGCCTGTGAGCTCTGAAGTTATATTTAGAAAGCCAATTCTTTACTCAGACCCTCAGCCTTGAGGGGCCTTTGCTTTGCACAAAATGAGCAAAGTTATTTTCATTTCCTAATGGTCACCACAGCCAAGCAGTAATGAGTAGGGCCAAGGAGGTTTGTTATTTTCTTAAGGACCAAATTAAAAGAAAAAAAGAAATAAGGAAAGTAAAGGAAAGAAAAAAAAATCCTGAGTGGTTCCATCATTACAAACGCAAGCCTAGAGGAGAGTTTGGAGTTCATTAGTCTACAGGCCTGATCCTACTTTTCTACAGAGTGAGAGAATATAGGTGATAAATCGCACATCCAGTCAATTCCACTGTGCTTATTGTCATTAAAGGTCCATTCTGGAATTGAAAGAGTGCAAGCTTTAAAATTCACCTGCTGTGCACTCAGTGTGTTTATTTTGCCTCGTTTCAAATTTGACTGAACTCCAGAAAGTCAACTTTTTAAAAAAATAGATACCACGGCCCAAATAGTGGTCTACACATACATGAACTATGACATATTTCAAAAGTACTTGCCTGAATAAAAAGCTTGGATTGATTGATTAATTGGTTGTAGACCCAGGAGTGGCTGAATGTGAACGCCCGTCACACTTTAAAAAAGATAAATGCATAAATACCCAATTATTTTTCTTTTCATGTTATAGTTATGCATTGTATGTTACTGTAATAATGTATGGCTAGTATCTCTCTAATTTCAGTGAGTTTATACAGTCCAATAGGGTGGATGATGTGCTTGGTAAAAATACACCAAACACTATTTATAACCAACATTGTCACTGGACATTTTCTTATGCGTTTTGTTGGAGAAATAAATTACAAGTTGTCTGGTTGCAACAGTTGTCATTTATTTCTCTAACAGGTGCAAACATTTCACCTTCGGCTGACAGTGAAAGTCTCTAACTTTACTTCCTAAAAGAGACATGCCACTGCCTCTAGAATGATAAGCAGTGTAAAGTTTTATTTCACTGTATAGGAGATGCAACATATGAAACCCAGTGGAAAAGCAAAAGTGTTTATGCAAAAAGCTTTATTTTTTTGTCAGGTTACAACCACATAGTTCAACACAAAGTAGCACAAGATTGTAAAAGAATGCATGGCTATCCAAAGTGTTGACCAATGACAACTGAAAAATGTGCATTTGTTTTCAGAACCTCTGAGATGTTTTTCACAGGGGATCTTTTTTGTGGGCTCTAGTGTCCCTTATTTTTTAAAAGTAGGCTCAAAGGAAAGGGCGAAGAAGAAGGGGGAAGACATGTAGCCAGGTCCTGGAGTCGATCCTGCGACGGCCGCGTCGAGGACTCAAGGCCTCTAAACATGGGTCGCGCTATCCCCTACGCCACCACGGCTTGCCCCACGTTCTTCACTTTCTCCTTCACTATGCAGTTTCGGCTCAGTCAGACGGGATGAAAACCTTCAATGAACATAGATTTTCACGTTGTGGCTCTGATTCTTACTTGTATATAGACTTGGGCTTTGACTGGACCATTCTGTCACATGAATATGCTTTGAGCTAAGTTATCCCATTGTTGTCCTTCTCTGTATGTTTATGGTTGTCTTCCTGGAGGTTGAACTTTTGACCCCAACCTCAGTTATTTTGCAGTGTAGAAACAGGTTTTCCTTAGGGTTTGTCCATGATGAACATTTTTGATTGCTGCTGTACAAAAGCATTCCCATAATTGTGATCCTGCCAAACCATGCTTTTAAAGTGCCAAAATGTGGAAAGTTTCATGGGTTATTAGTATTTTTTCTCTCTCTTTAAGCTTGAAAGTGAACACATTCAGCTTAATACATCACATACAGCTTGGTCTGTTTTCCTGCCCATATTAGGACATCCTTTACACTTGTAGTGCTTCCCACTGCATTAGAAACATGCACACACTTTATCATCTGCCAACCTTTTCTTCTCATCCTTGTAGTTTGAGGTTTTATGAGAGGCACCTCTCTGATTCTTTAGATGACTGGTTTAGCCGTGTTTAATTATGTGCTTTAAGTTTTAGACAAAGTTTTACCTGAACTGAATTGAAAAATTATTTACCGAGCTTATGTCACGTTTATGACAAAAAACACAAAGTTGGTTCAAACCTTTAGTTTAATTAAAGGTTTCCAAGTGGATAGTTTTCTAAATATACTGCTCAAAAAAATAAAGGGAACACTCAAATAACACATCCTAGATCTGAATGAAAGAAATATTCTCATTGAATACTTTGTTCTGTACAAAGTTCCATTTGCACAACAGCAGGTGAAATTGATTGTCAATCAGTGTTGCTTCCTAAGTGGACAGTTTGATTTCACAGAAGTTTGATTTACTTGGAGTTATATTGTGTTGTTTAAGTGTTCCCTTTATTTTTTTGAGCAGTGTACTATCATATGACACGTGTCACAGCACGTAACGAGAATCGTATACTGTAAGTCCACCACTGCAGTAGATCTAAACCTGCCAGGTACGTGACACAGTTTTCACACTTTAGGACTCGACTCTTCAGTGTGTCACTGTAATGAAGGCTGACATGTAAAGTATGACATCATGCCCATGGACAGCTTTTTTGTGTGCTCCGCACCAGTGAGGTCACTGGTCTCCTAATGACTTCCTCGGGGTTCGTGGTTGGCCCCCTTTTCTGTGCAGCCGTTGGGGTCTCCCTCGCCAGCCGGGGAGCGGCTGGCCCTGCGTGGACAGCTCAACGCTTGGCTGGCCTTTCTCATTGTTCCTAATAAAGAAATGGGAGGCATAAAGATGCAGCGAGTCACTTCATGCATGCCCACTGGGGTCCTCTTTGTCAGACAGTCAGATGAAGTCGAGTGGAAAAAAGTGCTCACTAATACTGTACACACACACACACACACCCATCTAAAAGCACTACAGAGGGGATTCTGTTGGATAATGGTCGCTACAGCTAGCTGGTTTGTACATGAGATCACCATGCACTGTTTTTGCGAACACTTGCACATGAACTAGTACTTGACATTCATTGTTGCACTACAACAATATTTTCTCAGATTGTCGAAGCGCCTCTTCAACATTCTCTTTGTATATTTATTCTGCTTACAAGTATTAGACCACAGGCCTGGAGTGATTTTTTTTTCTTTCCAGTTGTGCAACCAAAGGCAGGATGAGAGGCATGTAAATCAGGCAGCCCATGTACTTCTTTAATATTTAACATAGGTTATTAGACAGGGCAAAGATTTGACCCCCGAGCGCTTCTGCACATCACATGAATAACTAATGTTGGCTGATTATGTTAATCAGTGGTACTAGGCTGTGATGACCAGGAACGCAGCAGTACTGCTGCAGGAGAGAGCTCTAATCTGAGATGCATCGCAAAAACACAGCCCGAGCCCATCATTAGCTCTGAAACACAGTCACTGCACAGTGTGTGCAGCACTGGGCGATTTACACTTCACATGCTCAGCTTGAATCTCCCTTTAATATGTATTCTGGAGATAAACATGGTGCATTTGTGAAGCAACTCGCTGTGATCTCCCTTAACAGATAATCAAATATTTGCATAATGATAAGAACACTGACGGTACACCAGGCAG
Organism: Xiphophorus couchianus; assembly: GCF_001444195.1. Classification (NCBI taxonomy): domain Eukaryota; kingdom Metazoa; phylum Chordata; class Actinopteri; order Cyprinodontiformes; family Poeciliidae; genus Xiphophorus; species Xiphophorus couchianus. Next base: position 24,171,598 of record NC_040239.1, read on the forward strand.
CTCTACATGTCGGTGGCTCCTAATGGCAGCTGGAGGAGGCTAAAATAAACTTCAGTATCTAGAAATCATCCAGTGTTGGTACTGCATATATCACCAGCTGCACTTTGCTAAATTTCAAACCCCTTGAACTTTTTTCCCCTATTTTGTCAAGCTTCAGCCACAAACCTCCGTGTATTTAAAGTAGACTTTCTTTGACAACACAAATATAATTGTGAAGCCCTAATTTACACATTTACAGAATGAATGTTTTTTTTTCATTCTTTTTTTTTTTTTTTTAATAGCTTGGTCAGAGGTTATCTGTAAACATCAATATTCATGTTTTGCCACTGATTCTAAATCAGATTTGGGTTTGGCTTTGACTGGGCCATTCTAACACATGGCTAGGCTTCGGTCTGAACCATTCCATGGTGTCTCTGGCTGTATATTTAAGTTTGTTGTCCTCCCAAAAGATGAACTTCTGCTTCGTCTCAAGTTTTTGCAGTCTGTGGCAGGTTTTGTTCAGATTTACCCTATAACACATCAGTAATGACCAGCTTCTCTGCCCCGGTTAAAGAACAGCATCCTCATAGCATGATGTTGCTCTTAGCATGTTTGACAGTGGAGGTGGTGTGTTCAGGGTTAAGTGCAGTGTTAGTTTTCAGTCTCATATAGCATTTTTGTCCAAATGGAAATAAATGTTCTCCTACTAACTTCTAGGACCTTCCCAAAAATGCTGTACTGATATTAAACTACACACAAGTAGGCTTTATTTACTATTTAAATTATTTAGGCCTTGTTTGGCACTGAAATTTATCCAGGGGGTTCACTACAAATGCATGTCATCACATTATCCCTTTTGTTAATGTTACAGAGTGAATTTATTTTTTGGAGGGGGATGGGGGTGGGGTTCTGGTAACAAAATACACAAAAAAATCCAGGGATTTTAAAACTTTTTCAGGGCTCTGGTGTTTAATTATTTTTTACTGATTTGTGGGTTTATTATTTAGATAGTATAGTTATTTAGTGAGTGAAAAAGAAAGCCTGAGTACATTGCACCTCAGTTTCGGTTGTTGCACTTTTAGGTAAATAAATAAAAAAATAAAAAATAAGTGTGACTTTCAAACTGTTACTGACATGACTGATGAGCACAGGAATTTTATTTTTAAATAACCCTTTTATTCAAAAGCAGCAGTATTGATTTTTAAAACTTGCTGCTGCATCACAACACGAGTGCCAGTCTTCCCCCCTGTTTGTCTTCAGACCAAGATAAAAACATACTCTTGGAAAGCCATTTAGAGCTAGAGGCAGGTTGAGTGCGGCTATATTCCATCCCCATCACCAGAGTTCTTTGGCCTCCACCATAAAGAATTCCAACGAGACAATTTTGCGCAGTGTGGGGTGAGCTGACAGCGAGTGTTATTAAAGCACAGGGTGCTGACCGCTCTCAAAGTTATTAAAGTGCTGTGAGATTGTGTCTGTGATAGCCCTGCCGGTCGGGATGTCCTTCACACACGTACAGGTGCATTACAGTCGGGATGCGGTCATCGCAGAGAGAGGGGGGATGGCAGAAGTATGTGGGTGTGTGTGTGCTTAAGGTGGGCAGACACAACACCAACATGGCGCACTGTCTTTAATCTTTCATTATCAATAACCACATTTAGTCGACACCTTAACAATCCCTCTATGTATAGCAGGGCTGGCCAAGTCTAGTCCTCAAGATGTCCTCCTGTTCCAACACAACTGAATTAATGACTGACCTACCTCTTCAGGATATCACAATGGGTAACTTAGTTATTTCAGGTGTGCTAAACAAGAAGAACTTCTTAAATATGCAAGGCACTGGTCCTTGAAGACTGGAGATGGCAAAGTCTGAGTTAAAGTGTTCAGAACTGCAAACTCTACGGTTCAATTCAGGTAATAACACAAACCCTAAATATAAACAGTAGAAAATATAAAATAAACTCATTTTAAATAGAATGAGTCAATTATAGTTGATCAGTTTAACACTACAAACTTATATTTGTTTAAACTGTGAGGTAATAAAGAATTATTTTCCTCAGTTTCTCACTCCACCACTCTGCTCATGCAAATGTCACTCCATAGGAGGACGTTGGGTCTTTGACACAAAAGCATTGTTCTCCATAAGACTGTAAACACAGTTTTGATTGTCTCTGTCTCTGTGAAAGGCAGGTCTCATTATACTAATAATATAAGATACAATAATTTTTACAAAGTTTTGAAAAATAGAATTAAACTAAAAAAAAATCTACAATTCAAGAAGTGTAGTAGGAGTTACAAATAATTTGCCTACACAAACTGCTGGTTGAAAATTTTATATGAATCTCTATATGGATCCAAATTTGTAAATTTTAATCATTAAAATGCAATTAGTTTGTACAGTTTTGATTTGTTGTAATTTTTAGTTATTCATGTTTGCAGAAGCTGCCTCTGTAAAAACAGAAGTCAAATGGGAGGGGAGCTAATGGACACATTCTGTGGATTTTAAAAGAGAGGGAAGAAGCTCTGAACATCAATCTGCTGTCTGCTTCCTCTCAATCTGTTTCAGCTCCACTCTGACATGACAGCATGGGGGACTACAGCCATCGATTCATCACAGGGTCTGGAAATAAGAGGACACCTCCAGTTTGTCATACCAGATTAGTCTGTGGCCCATAACCACAGTCCCTAATAGAGTCGCCAGCATTTCATCTGAGGTATCGGCTAGACCACCACAGTGGACCTCAGGGGGAAGGATGGTGTGGGTCATGTGTGGTTCGTCATCCTATATATGTACCAACAGTGTGTGCTTCGCTTCTAATCAAAACAAGTCACAAGTTCATGAATTCATCATACTGATGTTCCCCAAACATGCATTTTGGAAGATGCTTTCACATGTCATTTCTGAGGAAATGTTAAGACCATTAGAAATATTGCTAAGTATTTTTAAATGATATTTTGTTATTAGCAGGCAAAATAAATAATTACCTGCTACATAAAAGGCTTCCATATCTTAATTTAGTATCTTTACCAAGGGCTGAATCAAAATATTAACTTCTGTTTATGTAATTTTTTGAGCAGCTGATATAATCCCTGTTTCTTTCTTGCTTTTGCTATATATATATATATATATATATATTTGTCAGAGTCAGCTTTAGATTCAGCTTCAGCAATTTGCCAGGGTTCATAAAACAGACTCCAGCACATAAGACCAACTTATTGTAATCCAGGTTCCTTCTTAATCGGTGATTAGCTCTTACCTAGCAGATCACAGGTCTTGGCAGTGGAATTAGCCTGAGTCTTTAATAAGCACTTGACCCACAGCAGCAAAGTATAATGGACAGAGCAGGATATCCCTGAATTGTGATAGCTTCTCACTGCTTCCCATTCCTGACCTTGACTGACCGTATGGCTCTTTGAAAGTCTAAGTGCCCATCTTACAGTATGCCCGAAGCAATTTAGAAGTCCATACACATTCATATAAGTCCTGCTTATTGATTCTTTTGCTGCTGTTCACACACAGTCTGGCAATGTAGAGTATCAATTATCTCTATGTGAGCTGCCATTGTCTGGGGAAAAAGTGATCTATAGCTATGGAATCTGAACATTTGCAAGAGAGAGAGAGAAAAAAAAAGCCAGTGAAACATCGACAGCTCCGTAGTATACAGAATCACGTTGTGATTTTGACCTTGCACAGATAACTGAAGAATGCCTCTTTAGACTTATAGTAATCTCAGAAAGACCCACAAAATCCATCTGAAGTGTTATAGTGCAAACCTTGAACTAAAACATCACCTTAAAAATAACAGCAGCATAGACTAGAACTGAACAATTTCTCCCCGTGACTCTTGTCAGTTATTTCTGTAAACAGAGCTGGGGCCCCTGATGGATGTCGAACTGGTGGGGGGGTTGCTTATTTAGTCTGGGGTGATGTGCGCTCACTGTGGCTCCAGAGGCTGCCCCTCTTCCTGTTTACCTGGGAGTCCTCTGGGTGAGGTTGAGCTGAAAAGCCCAGTCGGAGCCAGTCAAAGGGAGCGTGGCGCAGTCTTGACCCTGGCGCTCCACTCATTGTGTAGTGCAGCGGTGTAATGAGGCCCTGTGTGGATATTGATATGACAGAACAAAAGGCCAAGGTGCAGTAAGGACAGCAATCCACACGTTTCACACCATTTGTTTTTCACACCGTATCCATCACATTAATGGGTCACCTTTCTATGACAGCTCATGATTACCTGCTTACCCATGGAGAGAAAAGGGGGAGAGAGAGAGAGAAAGAGAGAGAGAAGGAACAAGAGAGAGAGAGAGTCTCGTAGGTGCACAGACAGAGAGATAGGCAGGAAGATAGGGAGCGAAGGTGCTCCAGTAGTGAGGGTAAAGGGTGAGCTGGGGTTGGAAAAAGGGCTCAGGGAGTGGGGGGGATGGGAACCTCGTGCCATTTTTTTTCCTTTCATGAAGATTGGCTCCGGCCCTGTCATCATCCCTACAGAGTGAATTTATGACAGGTCAGCTCTCCATGTAGTCACCTGATGGATGGAGAACATCCAAGTTTATTTGGGGCATAGTGGACGTGGCTGAAGCAATTCCCTAAGCACAGACAGATTTTTTTAAGCAAAGGTGGAGACTTACGTAGATTCACAAGATTTACTGGTAAAATCACTGACAAATTATTGCCAATTAAAATGTGAGTGTCCAAAGACATTTTTCTCATTGATTACAGGTTCTGGTCTAAAGTTGCACATGTGCTCCGTTTGTTTCTCCATCTTGATGCTGGTTAAATGGTTGAGTCATTTGGTTTTACGGCCGGAAACTTTAAATACTAAATTAGGTACAATAACTGTGACCACTGACAGGAAAATTGAGAAACAGTGATTTAAAAATGAGGACTTGTACTTGATTTTATTTGTCCAGCTAAATTGTGATGACTTGACAACTCGGTCAGAACATCACCAAACCTGCAATTCTGGGGAGGATGTTCTATATCTGCAGCGGTCAGTACAGTATCTGTGTTAAGGTGCACAACAAAGAGATTAGGGTGTTAACTTTGCCTCTTTGCCCATATTGTTAAGATTGACTGGCACAACCCATCTCAGTTTCTAGACCTGCTTTATCCTTTAAGGGTGTCAGGGTGAAAGGGGCCAGAGGTAATAATATTGCATAGACAGGTCACCAGTCCTTCCCAGGGCATAAAATACATAACAAAAATAAACTGCATAGCTGTCAATAAAGTTGAGTCTTCCTTCAGATATAGAAGAGAACTACATTTGGGACGACTGCAGATCCTGTCCTGTCTCTTGACACGAGTCTGCAATTATGTCTATCAACATGTTTCAAGCCACCATTATAACTAACGATTGTACTAAGCTATGGAAACTTACATTACTGTGTCAGACTCAAAGCCAAGACATTTATCACAGGACCTGAATATGAAGCTGCAGACCCAGAGTTTTATCATCTGGATTGAAAGATGTTAGCTCCCAGCATCACTAGCATCTACACCTTGATTCAGACATGTTGCTGTGGTTACAAAAAATAATACATTAGTTCCAAATGCATCTAATCATTTGTCTCAAAAATTGGATCTCAGGTCTGGGAATTATGTCACACCTGAGTTGAGTTGAGTTGTTGCATGTCAGAAATCCAAGGTGCTTTGCTATTGACAAAACAGAGACCGCAAAAAGGCATGTGTTACATTACAATCAGATCCAAACCATCAGATTGTCTATACATGTCAGCCATATTGTGTAGGCGACTGAAATTGGGGCTGATTGGTGACAATCCCGGACGGTTTTGCTGGCCCAGCACGTAGCAGTCTGTGCTCTCTTTTTCAATAAATAACAAAGCTAGTTTTCCTCTAGTGGCAGAAGTTACAGTAAAATTGCATGCTGTCCTTTCTGAACTAGTCTGATATTGAGGCTTTGAAAGGGAGCATTTCACAGATATAAGATTTTACACTCACTTTGGTATAACTTGGGGCTTATGGTCCACTCTGAGACCCATTCATTTGTTCTGCAAGTAGTTTTGCACATAGACCAAAGAATTCAAACCTGGTCTGTGCTCCAGTCACAGGATACCTTTCCACCTGTTTCTGACTGAACAGAAAGTAGACAGTGTGGAGACTGCTCTTTGGATCATAGATTCTCATACCTATTGCTGTGTTTAGACTATAGAAGGAGATATTCTGCTGTTGGATTTGGCACAAGAAAAATGCATCATCATTAAAAGCACTGCAGCAATTCTGGAAAACAGGATTCACTACTCTCATAGGCTCCATGTAGGGCACCTTTTGTTTGAGAGCCACATAACCGAAAAAAGAACACATAGAAAGTAAGTGCTCTATAAATTAAGTTGTGTTGCAATATGAGAAAACAAGGAAGTAAAGGCAATTTGACATTAAGAGTAAATGTGCCATAGATGCAGCATTTCATTTATCGTACAAAAAATATATCAACCAGCAACCAGTTTATCTGCATCTGTGGAGATACAGATAAAACCTTATTTCCTACACTAAGTTTAAAAAGGCAAGTAGAAAAGCAGTTCTTTAATTTAGATAGACATTCATGCAAAGAGTTCATTTGGTATTGCCAACTTGCATAAAGCGGGGGTTAGCAACCTTTTCAATTCAAAGAGCCAATTTTGCCATCACCACTGCAAAATCAAATTTACAGCTGTAAAAAAATAAAATGTTTGATCATAATACCACTTTTTCTTATTGGTATTATGATCAAAAACATGTCTTAATTGTTTTTTAAGAGTTACAGTACAGGGGCCAAAGAACCACATGTGACTCAGGAGCCGCAGGTTGCAGACCCCTGAACTAAAGTGCATACTTTTAGCTTAATAGATGTAATTGAAGCATCGGGAGAAAAATATTCAGAGCAAAAGACGATCATAAATTTGAGGTGGGGACCTTCTTGCACTGCAGCCTCATCTTATGGAACATAATCTTGTGATATTTTACCGCAGCGACTGGCCTGTGTGGTTTGTTAAGCTCAGCAGTCATTGTTTTCGTCCACTCCCATAGAAACGCCACCATGTCACTAACCGAATCTTGATTTGTTTAGGATGAGGATTTTAACTCCCAGTTATTACAAGGAAATGTCAAGATTCCTTTTAAAGATAAATCAAGGCTACAGCAACGTATCTCTAAAAAGTCCCTAGCTCAGCACATCAGGTGAAAGGCAGGAGAGAATGAAATAGGCAAGAGAGAAATCAGTTTGTCCCATATTATGATTGGACTGTCATTATTTGGTCTAGTTTCTTGGAACCATTACTGAAAACTATAAAAAATAAATTCTGTCTGCATATGCACTTAATTTACAATCAATTGACACTCTTCACTCTGTGCATAGCCTGTTGGGACCAAGACCACAAGCATGCACATGCACTGCTTTTACACAAATAAGGGGAAGGATTGCAGCCTTCCCTTCAGACAGACAGTTTGCCGTGTGTCATAACACGGAGCACAGGAGACGATGGTGTCAATACATCTCGCATCTGCCCAGCAGGGTGTTGCTCCGCATTACACTAAAACATGAGTTATATGAGTGGAACATCACAGTGTTGGGCTGAGACGTAAATCAGAAGGGAGAAAAATTGCTGACAAGTTTTGCTATTAAAAGATAATTGTAATCAAGGTGCAAGACGAGCAATGAAGTGGTGATAGCAGATAGATAGACAGCTGCAAAAGATGGATTGTTTTAATTTGCACCAATTAAATTGAAGTTCACTGGATCATCTTCCTCAATCTTCATGAATACTTGATTTTCTGGCCGCTACAAAGCTATTAAAAAGAGTGATTGGACTCCAGGACTTGGTATAACATATTTTATGCCATACTTTTATTAACCCTTTGTAATGATGCCTACTTAAAAAAAAACACACAAAAAAAAAACTAAGCAGTGAGCTACTATGTCTATCAGTGTTTGATGACAATTCATACAGCAAATAAACTCTTATGATAGCATCTGATGACTCCATCTTTGAAAATGATCAGTGATTGAGCCTCCATGTTTTAAATATTCAGAAAAATGTCCAAATAGCCAAATAAGTCTTTCTTGTAGACTGAGCCTTCTTTAGGTCAGATGACCAACAGTTTGCAGCAACAAGTAGGATTGGAGTGGAGTTATGTTCCTTTATACAGCTGGAAAATACTGCAGTCACTCCTGAAAATCTTAGTGGTTTTGAAACTGCTATAGTCCATGTCTGTTTCTCAGTAGTCTGTTAACTCACAGCAGTCAGCTCTCAGGTACGAGTGATTTTGGTTATGAACATGAAAAGGAAAAGTCTAATGGAGGAGTCGATCTAAGCTTGGGGGTGTCAAACTAAGAATCAATTTTCATCATCTAAAACAACTTAAAACTGAAACTTATTATAGCCCAAAAATATAAGGTCATCTGTCCACCAGCTAGCTGTGTTAGCATACTGAACAGAGTAACTGCATTGAGATAATAAACGTTTTTAATGAAACATTTTTCTCCTGATTATCACTCAAAATGCTAAGAGAGAATAATTTACATTCAAAAAATATTTATTCTTCTAAAAGTGCAGATGCAGATATTGCTACACTCTGTCTGTCCCACTAGCATACCTTACTATTACCTTAATCGGAAAAAATATTTCTTTAAACCAAGTTTTGAATTATTTTGGTATTAGTTGTACATCCGTATGTTTATTATTTTAAAAATTAAGACATTTTTCCAGCCCATATTTTGAGCTAGACATGGATTGGATACTGTTTCAAAGGTTCTTAAAAAATGTATGCTTTACACATCGCATTTTTCATCATATTATTTAAATTTCTGTCAATAAGATGCCAGAGAAGTGCTACAGTGACATGTTTGTGTGGGCATTGCCCTTCCTCCACTTGCTGCGTACTGCTGGTCAGATGGCTTAAGGAAGCCTACTATTAAAGAAGTGCCACACACCACTCTAAATAAGGTTACTGCAGCTTAAAATTACAGTAAGCAAAATATAAGTGGCTTATCTCCCATGCAGGTGACTACAGGACATAGTCTGACTCGTATTAGCTTATTGTGCTTCCAGTGTTATGCTATAACGTGGAAAATAGTACTTTGCACAGTAAGGATACTTACTGCTAAACATAGTTGGTGTTTAGTCCATGTTTTAAATTCAAATTGTAGTGAATAAATGTTATAGAAAACAATATAATTGAAACAATAATAGGTCATAAAATGTTGACTACTTTTATCTTTTATCTGTAAACTAAAGCAATTAGATGATGCTATTCATATTTGATTTAAATGTTGACGTAAACACTGTGCTGTTTTTCCTTACTGTTATCGTGCCGCAAATATCGATGGTAATGTTGTAATTTCTAAAGGCCAGCTACTTTCAGGTTTGTGTAAATCCTATGAAAACCAAAGTATACGTATGCATCAGTCCACATTGTTTATTTAAAGGAAAGGCCTTGTGATGCTGGTGAATGTGGATTGTTGTGGTAAATCACCCGTTCATACTCGGAGTGTGGCTGCGAGTGTGGCGAGGCATTTCATCGGGGTGGGCGGGGGTTGTGTGTGGCGGGGGGAGAGGCTGGGAGCAACGTTTCACAGCGTTTGCTGCCGAAGCCAGACTCGCTCCGAGGCAGAGTGATTAGTGCTTGTCGGTAATTTGGCAACCTTGACCATGTAACCTTGCTCGAGCTGGATTAACATTTTACCCCGGAAAAAGCCCGGGATGCCCTGAGACGTGTTCCATTTTTCTACAGGTTATTATGAAACAACAGCCTGCAGAGGCTATTCAAATAAAGTGCCCACGGTGTGCTGCATGAGCACTCAAGGAGAAACTTATTAGATTTAAACATACTAGGTGCCAAAAAATTTTGACATTTCCATCTGAACTTACTCTGAACACGACTGCATGCGTATAGTTTGACATATTACTCTGAATTTTAGGGATTAACAGCCAAATATAACACAGAATTATAACCATATTCAAAATAATGTGCCGAACATAAATATCTGAAAATAATGTCATGTTTTTATTTTTGGATGTTTTTCTTTTCTGCTGCTATTGCTATTTTTATATAATTATACAATATGTTGAGATTAGATTAATTCAATTTGTCATTTTTTTGCTCTTTTTTTTTCTTTCCTTTTTCGTTTTACTTAGTGTTGCAGTGTTCTCTGTTGTGTTGGGAGTCCTGCTAAAGGGCAGTGACAAATGCTGTGTGCTCTCCGGAGACAAAATCCTCAATCATGAAGCCCCCTCCCCCATGTCCCTTTAAAAGGTGTACTCCACACTGCCTTATTAATCCCACTACTATCCCTTAAGTGACCAGTTTTACAGCAGTCTGTGGTATTAATTGTCCAGTGTTTTGGCTTAAAGCCTTTTTTCTTGTTTGCTGATTTTTGTGTTTTTGTGTCATTGTTCTACCTGTGGTAGGTAGAATGCTGCCCCCCCAACCACACACACACCCACGCAAAAAAGGCTTATTATTGGGGTGCTTTATCTTTACTGTAGCTAAGTTGTTAATTAGCTAGACCTTGAATTAGATTATTTGCATGTCTGAACAAGGGCTAAGGTATTAATGCTCCCTTAGGACAAACTGTAATAACCTCTTCGGTGGCTCCGAGATCCCTGTGGAGGGGGCCACATGGACGCTAGCCCCTGGAACGGTGGGAAGGAGGGCGAGACAGCGCAGCCATTTCATCCAATTAGCTGTGGATTATACTGCTCCTCTCCCTTTGAATCCTATTTGCTGTGATAAGGTGTTCTCCTACAGGGATGGAGCTGAGCTTTGCTATCAGGAAAAATGATTAATTCAGAACCCAATATTAAAATGCAGTGCCTTCCATTTCACACCGTCTGACATAGCAGGAAGAAACAGCTCAGAAATCAATAGAGGCACTAAACAACCACACACAGGAGAAGCAGAGGTTGGCCAAGTTAGAAAACACCCCGAAGAATCTCAACAGCAAAGCTGCATTTCATTCCACACGTCGCACTTATACGGCTCTCCGTGGTGTGGTATGTCCTTGAATTATTCACAACCTGCTAAACCTTGAGAACGCTTTTAAGACTAATGTGGCACAATATCGTAGCCGCTGTTGTTACTGCGTTGTTCTGAGCAATTTTAGCAAATATTTATCTCTTTTCCACCTATCATCCCAAGGGCGCGCGCTTTAATGTAACAATTCCATGGTCCCTTGCTCTTCTTTGAATAACCAACGTGGTCACAAACAGATGGAGTCACGTCTGCAGCTTATCATGTCTTCGACTGGCCTGTAACCGGGATGCGGCGTGCAGAGTCCAGGTTTATATTTTCCAAGCCCTCCGACGCTGCACAAATGATGTTTAAACACCCTGCACCTAGGGTTTAATTAAGTCCCTCTAATCGTGTTCCAATCAGAAGCTTGGACTGATGGGCTGGAATTCCTGATGTGCATTTCTGTCAGTCTTAATTGGATAATTGATTGCCAATTTGAACCTGGCCACACACTGCATACACAATAAAGAGCCTGGCCATGTTCCTTGAGGATTCATTTTCCATCCGAATAAAGATGCTGCTTCGATAGGCAGAACTCCAGCTCTTGGTCTTGCTGAAAAACAAGCCTTGGCTGCCAGTGGAAAACTGGAGGTCCATTTATGAATGCTTTTTGAATTTTTATCACAAGAGCACAGGTTTGAGCGCTTTGGTATGGCGTGCTTGTATCTGCTTCTGATTAATAAAAACACGGGGGAAGCTGAGACTGTAAGTCTGGTTAGAACTCTAACAACAATTATCGAATCAAATCCTCAATTTATGCGTTTAAAAATATGCACACTGAATAGACTGCTCTGTATTTTTAGCTTAATTGTGATGCTCTTTTTCTGAACGTGAGATTTATAATCCTGCAACATGAGGATGAAGGATGACAGCAAGAGCTTAAAATCAAAATGAGGACATATATAACAAGTCTAAGCTTGGGGAAGTAGAAGATGTAATTTTGCTCTCTTGACCTACAACAACAACCTACATTTGCCCTGGGGAACAGCAAGAATTATAAGAAACACCTTTCATAATGAAATATAGCATCACAGAAGAAAGTCAACACATGAGCTATTAAGAAAAAATTTATTGCAGTCGTGCTTTGTTCGATTGCATCATACACTTGTTTCTGTTTTTTTCTGCTGGGTGTCTCCTTTTAATGCTGGAATTGGGTAAAAACAAGCAAAAGGTGATTTTTAAGGGCTTATCGCAACACATACAAAGAGAAATACCAGAAAAATACTGATATTATTAGCTGTAATATTTGAGGTGACAATGATTAACACAGCTATGCAATTTTTATGCATAAAAATGTTTAAAACATTTCGTTGGCAGACAAAGCAGATATACAATATTTTGTTATTGTTTTTTAGTCTTAAGAGTGTAATGGCTGGAGGCATCATTTTGCTCAGAATCAATAATAACAGAAAACTAACAAAAAGGAAACATTTTTTTATGAGAACTATTCATGGCCAAGTGCTAAAGATTTGTCTAAATAAAACAGAACGGACTGTCTCTTTTTATCAAAGCATTCAGCATTGATCTGCAAAAATATGCGTACCCTGAACTTTTCAATGTTTTTTTTTTTTTTATTATAATCACAAAAGTAGTTGTGTTTTATGATGACAGGCTGGCATCCACAGGCAGTGGATAATTGTGAGGTGGATGGAAAATGATACATGGATGAAAGCTTCTTTTATGACTTATTCTTTTTTACAAATACAAATCTGAAAAGTGTGGTGTGCGTCTTTACAGCCCCTCTGAGTTAAAGCTTTTGTTTTGTCCATGAGGACCTCTTCCAGTATTTAGCTCTTTTTGTTTCCTCATCACCTCTGTAGTTAATAAAACAACATGAAGCTGCCACCACCGTGTTTAACCATAGGGATGGTATGTTCAGGTTGCACTCTATCTCTTTCTACTCTATTCAATCTATCCACTTATTTGATTTGCATTGGTAAAGGAGTTTTGAAAGCAATTCATAATTTTCCTTCAACTTTTTAATTACGCACTGTTTTGTGTTTGCTTATCCCACAAAATCCCATTGCAACAGATTAAAATCTGTTATTATGACAGAACAAATTTTAGGATATTCAAGAATGCTTTTGCAGAGTCCTATGTGTGAAGATAGATAATTTGAAACAGCAAAATGTCCCAGTTTCCTGATGCAAACTCAGATAATGGCGAACAGACAGGTAAATATCTGGGTATATGCATTTTCCTTGTCAGAAAAAGATTCTCAGGAGGGATGGCGGGGGAAACGTTGGGCACAACGGTTTGATGGGAAACAGATCCTAAAAGTCAACACTGCACCATTCCAATGTCCTCTGGTCTCACTCATCAGTGACCACTTTGCTTTCTTCTGGTACAACTTTGCATTTGGTTTCAATTAACCTACCCTGCTGTAATGTGTTTCTAATGGTGTCCTTAGCTATCAAATTGTCACCAAACACACCATAGCTTGGTAATTCGTAAGAATAACATTTTCTCAGCTTTTTTGCTGAGATGGAACAATTGTTTTTTAGTTGAAGGTGCCAAAACACTCCGGCATGCCAAGGCAAAAAGCCTCAGGAGGCCTAATTTTGTGAGGACAACCATAGCTGCCTATGACTCTCTCACTGGGTGGGCTTGTTCTGGGTTATTCTGGTCCTTCTCATCTTCTTTACAATTGCTCTGTAGTGTTTTTTTCCCACAAGAAGTAGCTTTTTTCCCCCCCTCTTTAAATAAGGCTTCTTTAAAGGAGCCAAATGGTGAAGAGAGAATTCTTCTGTTATAAATGGCCTTTCCCCAGCTCAGTGACCTCGCTGCAAGTTTTAGCACAAAAGTGCAACCCTAGGTGGGATTGGATATTTTGGCCACCATTTGTACAAAGTGAAGTTTCTTTGGAGTCTCCTTGAGACAAGTGACCAGTGTGGGGCAAAGTGAAGGCCTTATCAGTCACTCCACAATGGTGCCACCCCATGAATTATATTAGGACCTGATGTGGCTCACTAAGGCACTGCATTGTGGACCATCTCGGTGACAATAAACATGTCGCCACATGGTTTCCTCCATCATTCAAGTCTAGATAGCAGATCTGGACCTTAACTATAGCTCACTATCTAGTGGATCTCAACTTGACCTGTTAGAGAGATGGAGGTGAGGCTCAAGGATATCTCTCAGTGAGTCTGCTTCAGCACTAGGAGGTTATTACTGCCTCACTGGGGGGAGGCAGTCATTCTATCCAGCGAGCTCCTATCTCATTGTGTATGTTACACAGACAAAAGTACCTGGGAAAACAAAAAAGAAAAGACTGAAGACGTGTATGTAAATAAAACTCAATGTAAAGATCGAATCTGGGAGAAAAGATGGTCACGAATCGCAGAGGAAGAAGATGCTTTGTCTATTTTTTTTCAAAATCTGACACAAGAAATGTCTGTGGCATGGCTTGGTCAAAACAGAACAAGAGTGCAATGTCAGATTTCACTTAGAAAATCTGTTTTTTTAAGCTTTTTTCTTGACAACATTCTGTCATTTACTGATCCTCATACATGTTTACGTAAACTGATTTGATTCCTGACAACAGATCATCTGAATGTTTGTTTTGTCATCTTTACAAAAAATGTAAGCACCAATTTCTTTGTTATATAGTTATAACGTGGATAGGTGCCTGTTTTGTGGCTTAGTATTCACCAGTTCAACTGTTTGCAATTTTTTAAAAAATATCTAAATTATTCAAAGGTAAATGCAGGCTGGGAAGCTTGTGGCTGGCATTTGTAAAGCAAATCAATCCAAGAGTGGAGTTGGTTGCACTTGGCTTTGTTTAAGGATTAAAGAAGGGCTAATACCTGTACCGTTTTCAGAATTTCATTTCATAAAGATTGTGGAAACTATTTACCACTTGTCCTCCACAAAACCTCACCTGCATACTGCTACACTAATATTGGTTCACAACCAAAAAATCCCTATAAAATACATCTCTGTGGCTCTTCCTGGGGTACTAGCACTTTTGCAAGGTGCTGTAATGAAGTGAAACTTTGTCAGCAGAAGTATTTGTTGCTGTAAATCCACCTGCTTTAGCAAATGGGTTACTGATGCTAGTTATTCCCTGCTGCTGCTCCTGATAGAGAACCACACAAATTAATCATCCACAAGCAATAGCATTGAGTGGGCTAAAAAAAACGTGAGGTTCCACCAACGTGGCATAAGGAAAAATCGGTTAATTTAACTTAGCATGCTAACGCCTCGATGATGAAAACTGAAGTGAGACTCAAATGAAGCGTGCTAAAGGCAGGCAACGAAAAGATAGTGGTGGACCAATGAGGAAGTGAAAAGTGAAGCATAAACAATGGCATTTAATACAATTTCGTAAAACCACTTATAGCACATGACAGGGGCTCACATGTAATCACTGTAAGTGGAGACGAAGATGGGGGCTGCGGTGTCGTCGTCACGACGCCAGAACACTTCTCTGTGACACGTCCCCTGCTTCTTTTCATTAATCCCCGAAGCTACATTCATTAACGGTCACTCCATCCATCCAGCAAGAGGACACAGCCGAGTGAAGTCACACAACCCGTTGCAATAATAACCTGCTGCTCAAATGCAATATGAGAAATCTGTTACAGCTTTATGATTTCACTAATCAGATTGTTTTAATTAGCTAACACAGCTTGTTCATAGAATATTGTAATGCACAAACGGGGGGGGGGAAGCAGTTCAGCTTACTTGGATTGGAGTCAGATAAGATAAAAAGTTGTAGAAGGAAGGGGTCTGGAAAGAAAGTCCTGTGTTTTTAGCAGATGAAACATAAAGTGTGGTTGTGATCTGACACCGAAGGACAGCCGTCAGCAAAAAGAATTAACAAGACGAGATGATAAATACTTCAGGTTTACAGGTCCCCGAACTGTCGGAGGCTCCCTGGAAATAAAACGAGGTGTGCTGTTAGCTACATCTGCCCGTTAGTGGCTTTTTGAGGATCCCCATGTTCCGAATTGGGCTTTAGTTTCAGAGGGCAGCGTTTATGACTCACCAGTGCACTGACCACAGCCCATTAACTCAAAGAGCCTCCACAGGAGCAGTGGAGCAGGGAAAGGGGCCGTGACCTGCCCGAGACCATCTTATTACTTTAACACATTATGTCTCCCACTGCGATCTTTTTATTTAAGTGACTTCAGCAGAACGCATCATCTCAGGCCAAGTCGGGGACAGACAGGAGCTTCTAGACAAGAGGAGGGGGTCAAATGATTTATTGGAAACGTCTGCTGTTGGGTTTTACAGAAAAAAGGAGAGCGAGGATAGACAGTGAGTAAAAGAGTGTGGGCGGTGGGGGTACGGTTAGTGATGAACCTGACTGTTGATGGGAGCTGTTTATGGAGTAGAGAGGCCAACCTGACCCCTTGAACCGTTCCTTGGAGGATTCTCAAGTTCCTACTGATGAGCTTTAGCAGCTCTCTGATGGCCACACAGTCCACACGCCGGGGCTGTGGGGGGGTCGGAAAGTCCGGGCGATCCAGGGGTCAAGGCAATGATTTATTTTATCACCGTGTCACTCTTTACAGGCCACACTACATAAGATGGCCTCGGAGCTTACTGTCCTCAGGAGGAAGATCAGGACAGTTTTCTTAAGTGTTGCTCTTATTCACCCTTTTTGAGCTTGTCGTGGCTTTGCTCTGTGTGTTTTAGCGAGCCAGTGCTCGCCAATAATAATAAAAATAAAACTTATAGCCTTTCAATGAAACATTTTTCTCATTACAAGCAGAAGGGACGGAATATAAATATGTGTCTACATCAGAGAGTTGATTCTCATTGGGGTCTGTAAGGCCCCAACGTTGACAAATATAAACTTGTCAAAGATACCAAAAGCTAATAGTATGAATAAAACCCAAACAATACTTCAATTTAAGCTGCAGCAATTTTCTTCCATCCTTTACATTTTTCTTTAACTTGAATGCAAGGGAGGATAGATGTGTTTTCTGTCTGGACCTAAACTGGCCAGTAGTAGCTCATTTGCATAAAAGTGACAGAGCCCTAAAAAGGCTCATTCTGACAAGATCTCAAAACAGGGAGAACTGAGCAGGTGAAATCTTATTATATGAGAATGATTTTGTACAAAAAATGTAATGACCATGCTTCGTATAGCCCAAAGACCTATGCTAACCTGTTTAAAAGGAACCGTAATAGGTTCCCTTTAAACCATGCTTGCTTCTTCATTGCTTAGTCTCACTGAGTGTTTCTGGATAGGTGGGGGGAGTTTGCAGGAGATTCTTTTTCTTTAAAGGTGCCTGGGGAAGTCTGTTGTGAGTGAGGAATCTGAGAGAAACTAAACTATGAGTCAATTTGATGCAGATGCCTAATATCCCCACTCAATGTTGAAAGCGTAGACATTTCGGACAGATCATGTGAACAACATGTGATAGATTGAGGGTGTTCAACATGTCACCCGTGCGTGGTTTCCCCCTAAAAGTGGAGGAAATATTTCTATTTTCAGCTCAGAATCATCCAAGGCCTCTTAGGTTCAAGACGTGGGTCAGGGACATTCCAGCGTGACAGATTTATTCACCCCATTACAAAGACAAATCTGAACTCCTCATTTTCAGATACTCTCCCCACTTTTTTCCACCCAGCCTCTACCGACAAGCCACACATCAAAACCACCATTACCTTCTTGTTAGTTCACTCTGTCGATTAGAGAAGGGCAACATAGATTTATGCCAAGGGCTAAATGTGTTTATTCTAATTCCTCCCCCATCTCCACTTTGTCACAGACAGACACCCACAAACACGGAACATCTGAACAACTCCAGCAGCCAGCACCAAGTCTCAATCCTTCAGGAAGTGGAAGTAACCGATTAGATTATGTCATTGCCACAATCTGTTACGAAAAATAAACACTGGGCCTTTTCATTAACCTAATGAAGACGAAGCACGTTGATGAGCTCTTAAGTCAATTAACGATATTTAAAAACAGGCGGTGCAGCCCCAAGGTAAATTAGCATGCAGAGAGTGAGGAGGACCCAGGTTCAAACAAATTGTGCGTGGAACCCTCTGGTTCAAGCCGCTTGACTCTCTCTTTCTCCCTACTAATATGTACCCCTCCTCTTCTGCTCAAACAAGGTTTCATTAGCCATAATTAACTGCGTGCATTCTGTCTTTGCAATTCTAGGAGAGCTCAAGTTGAAAATGAGGATGCGGATGTGCAGGAGCAAAACGACTGTCTGGTTAGCCACTGTTTATATACAGAAAGATTGTATTCTTCAGTTTAGTGTAGCATGATGCGAGATTGATGCGGTTCAAGGATAATTTATAAGATTACACAGACGTTGCAATATAGTCTATATAGTACACACACAAAAAAAACCATCTGAACTCTGAGGCCAGCTTGCTTTGTTTTCATGGCTCTCTTCTTTCTTCTGTCCTGCTATTTTTTCCCCCCTCTCAGTAAACTTATTTGAAATCCTCCTGGGGTTTCACCCTCTCTCTTTTGCGTTCTAGCTCTCTCTCTCTCTTTGTAGAGACACACAGAGGCACGCCGCCGAACACACATTCACGGGGTCTCTCGGCTGCAACAAGGTCTGAAAAGATTGCGGTTCATTTCGACCCACTGTGGATGGAGGCCTCATTTAGTGGCTGCTGGCAACTCAATCAGCCTGCCTCACACTGATGAGTGAGTGACTACTTTCAGAGCACCGGTCAATATGTGTCTGCCGTGATAGAATGTCAGCACCCGTGCCCTGTGTTGTCCTGACCCAATGTTATGGCTTTTTTATTTTGTCTAATCAATGATATATGAAACAACACAGACACATTTCAACAATAGATCTTATATATATATATATATATATATATATATATATATACACTCACCACGTTTGGTGCAACTTCTGTTCATGTAACCGTTGCGATGATTGGGATTAAATGTGTTGCTGACTTTTTTTTTCTCCACTATTTTCAAGGATGTCTGAATGCAGACAGAAATTAAAGTAGACGGACACAAGGAACAAATGTCGTAGTTGTTTGAAAAGACAGATGCGCCGTTGTTCCTTTAGCTTTGGATGATGCCTTTTCCTGTTTATATCTGCCTAATTCTGTAAACGTCACACCATTCCAAGTATTCTTTCCGACGCTTCGATGTCAGTGGCGTGTTGTCAGTGAAATACAGTGTAGAAATATTCCTCTCAGGTTTGTTTATGTTGTCGTCTCTGTGGTGAGTAAAGCACAGCCTATATTTTGAGGCTGCTCAGATGAGCCGTGCTTGGTGTCCCCTGTGTCCTTTATTTCACACAGCCCACTGCACATGCTCTGCAGTCTGCCGACCTCTTGACCTGCCTGTCACTGGGATGGCCTCTGTAATCTGGAGGTGGTTATTTCACACAGATGCTTTCCCTCACTTAAATTTCTTCTTTGTTAAATAGCATTATTAGACTAAATTCCCCCAGCTGGACTTTGAGAAATAGATTTTGAAAGAATGTTGCACTGAACAGTGACTTCTCTTTTTTCCATGTTTAATGGACACAAAAACAACAGGATATATTTTTTCCATTGCTTTTATTTTTTTTATATTCTGACTTGCGATCAGTTTGCATGTCAAAGTGCTGGATAAATAGTGTGATCGCCACGTAAGCCAGCTTTTTGCACGAAATCAACAAGTTTCACTGTAGGAGCACTGAATCTCTCAGGCCATATATAGTCATATTGTGAGCTACTGACACAGAAGCAAATAAAATAGTACAACGATAAAGTAAATGCACTACTTAAAACTCATACAATGTTTTCCCTATGCTTCACTCACATCAGCATGTTGGCTGCTTAAAACTGAAGACAAAGCTGATAGTGTGATTTGCTTTATAACTTTATACAGTACAAGTGTATTTCTTAATATATATTTATTTATTATATTTCCATAGCGGTGTATAATTTAGTTAAGAGAGGTATGTCCTGTTAACGTATCACCTAAACCAATCATAGCTTTATCCTGTTTTTCCAAATATCAACTGTAATACAATTTTGCAAGCCTCAGACAGGAAAAAAAGACTGCAATCAGTAAAAACTGGCTGCACCACAAAGCGGCCTCATGTCTTGTTGGGGGTGTGCAGTCATGCAATCACATTACCAGGGATTTCCGATAACAGTCATAAAAAAAGAAAAAAGAAATTAAATTATCAAAGATTCAGAGGGATACCTGATTTTGAAACAAACACTTTGAAATCTTAAAAAAAGTTATAGGTAACATAGCAGTGACATAATTGGAGTTATCAGTGATACGTTTCTTACTACTAGGTATTAATATTACATTTTAAAGCACACAATTATAGAAAAAGCTTTACTTTATTGGAGGGCAAAGTGAGACATGAATACATGAAGGAAATTCAATATTTTAAACACTCACCTTGTAGAGCTTTACGTTTAATTTGGTATTATGAGTTCTCAGGAACGATTCACGACTAGAGACATGGAGGTAAATGAGACTGAGGAGTCAAAGGTCAGAAACCTTCATAAGAGAGACACATGTAGTGGGAGAGAGCAGAGCTGCCATCATCGTTCAGCAAAATGATCAGGCTACAACCGCTTTAGTGCTACAGGCTCAGGGGACTCGTTTATATTTTTAACTACTCAGAAAGGGACTTTGGATAAGAGTAAATTAAAATTAATATTAATATGTGGTATCACTCTTGAGCTTTATTGTTATTTAGCAATGACTTTAAAAATCGTATAAATCTATGTGCTTGAAGGCGTGCGTGCGCATGCCTGATGAACTTGGCTAATAGGAAATTATATAAGAAGGGACAAAAAAAACCAAAAAAACCCACTAATAGCTAGTAAATCAATCAACTTCCAAAGATTTCCTGGACCTTTATGGATGTCCTGCCTTTCTTGCCTGTCTCATTCGGTGTGTCTACCCAGAGATGCATTCAGCAGAGATTTTCAATTTATTTCTAATCAAGCTTTATCTAATATTCTCCCGACAGGCAATTAAAAATTCAAACTACCCTGCAAAGCCATTGCTCACTTTTCAGCCTCTCGCAGCGTTCATTTAAGGATGTTATTTCATTAAAAGCTCTTGTTGATGAGTTTGAGGTAATATGCGAGCACATTTGATTACCGTGCTCTGCATTGCCATTATAATAATGCATGGATAATGTTGAGATACTTGGGCTTTTTATAGAAGTGTCTGGCACTAGACAGTTTTGTGGAATCCTTGGTGGTACTTTTACAATTTTAGGGGTGGGCTTGAGCAGGATTAGCACCAACCTGTCTCCTCTGCTTTACACCTTTTCACCAACTCATACCAACTTAGAAACAGAAAGAAACATTTATCTAAATGTTGTTGATGATGTTTATAACATAAAGATTCATGATTTGCTTTTTGATGCTGATTTTTATTCAGCTGTTAGGTTGAGAGGCATGAGGGCCATAAACTGCCTCCAGCTAATGGGAACTAAATGCCTAGGAGGGCCTTGATCAGTCTGTGCTGGAGGTACTTCAAAACAAAGTAGCAAAAAAAAAACATGGAAGACAAACCACCCTTAAGTGTTGCACGCTCTTCGACTATTTAGGGCAGTCATGTCCAGCAGTGAATTTGAATATGCATGACTATCAAACCCTTCCAGCACAAGTCCGCCACCAGTTTTTTTTTTCGTTTTTTTTTTAACACACAAAGAATACATGCATCTTATTTGAATATTTTATTTGAGCTGTGGTAACCACAACAACACGGTAATATAGGAGTATTCATGGTGAAAATTAAGATAAAAATTAATCATACTTACACTTAGTCACACTGAAGTGCATTTTGAGCATTTTTTTTAATTACTGTCCACTTCTAAGAGGAGATGATAAAAGAAAAACATTTTTCAGTTTGTATCAAAATGATGCTGATACAGAGTTTGTTTGTTTGAGATCGATTATGTCATACATACGTCTTAGGAGTAGATTTTGGTGTCTCATACCATCCTAGGCTCAGTGGTGACTTCTGGGTATTATAGTCCAGAAACAAAGCTTCAACCATCCTATGTTTAGTCTGGCCATTTCCAGTAAGCTTCATAGTGTAAAACTGCATTGCATTAAAACTGGAAAAGTGTCAGTGTAAGTGTCACTATTGTTCTCTTAAGAAGCCAATTTTGAAGCATCGGCCTCCTTCAACCACAGCAAGACAAGCTTTTAGTGAAATCTGACTGCATTCCAAGCAACAAGTAATCGTATAGCACATTACTTGTAAGACAGGGAACTGGAGACCTCCAGTTTACATCTTGGTGACTTGGACGGTGGCAAAGTAGTGAATGTGACGCCATCTTCCTCGGTCCCTCTGCAAGACTGGCTAATTAAATACTAAGGAAGGAATAAAATCTTAATGAGAAACACAAGCTTGTTGTGGTGTTTGGCACTGACCAGCTTCCTCTTATTAGGTGTACTTGCCCATATGTGCTTGGGTGAAGTGCCCATTAGAGCCTTCCCTAATGGTTCTTCATCCACGGCACTGCGACGCTAGCGGGACGTACATTTCTGCAATTTCCAAATGTGGCAGTGGAGCCGGTCTTTCGATGAAATTTCTCAGCCACAATAAATATTTTATGTAAATCAAAATTAAATTCTTTCCTCGGTTTAAGCAATTTCTCTCGTAAGTAGTGAATCTGCGAAGGAGATTACAACATTTGCCGGTTTGTTTATAATTTAATTTTTTATGTTGTGGCTGGCGGAGGGGAAAGACAGAACACCTGTGAGTGTTTATAATGTCTCATCTCCCTCACAGCTGCTCCTTTTCAAAACACCTCACTGGTGCAATAATTTCATAAAATTTCATGATTTACCATCTGGTAGTCTGAGCTATAAGCACATGCAATAAGCATTTGTGTGGCGCCGGTCCCAGAAAGGTACAATAACTGTATATTTTAACTTAATGGCTTTTCAGGGCATGCAAATTTCCACAGAGCAGATTGCAGAGATGCTACAGTGCAAGTCTGGTCCCCGTCTGTCTGCCTCGGTCTCTCCCAGCCCTCCCTCCCGTACAGTACATGATTCCCCTATCAAGTGGTATAAAACATCCGCACACAGCAGCCCTCTATTGACTCTTGAATCTGGCTTGCGAAGCTCCCTGTGTCAAAATCTGGATATCAAACTCTGGAGAATGAGGGACACAGTAGGAGGTACAAGCAGATTATTTTCCTTTTAGCATCTAATGTCTGTGCATTTGGGTAATTAAAATGATTACTACAACAATTACAGCAAGTAATTAGAAACTAATTACGCTGGCATTTTGTGATTACAGGAGCAGATGAAAATAGTGTTCAAAATTAAATTCATTGCATATTCATGGAAATGAAATTAAATAGTGCTGGGTGGATAAGATAATAGAAACCCTGAGAATGGTGTTTGGAGGGGTTTGGGGAACCGTCTGTGGCTAATGCTCTGAATACGCATTTTGTTAAATTAGTGATAATCTTTCAGTGGTCCTATGAGGAGTTCAGATTTGGAATGCTGTCAAATACTCTACAGGGCGGGATGAGTTGACTTTTTTCAACCTATTAAATTTGCCTTTGGGAATAGCTGAAACTCAAAAGGAATAGATCAGAACTTTAAAACTGAGGTTCTGTTCAAACGTTAAAGAAGTTACTATCTTAACTGCATAGGATACATCTGTTCATTTAGCATAAATCCAAATTTGTTGGACTCAGAGGCTGAAGCTAACAGCTAATCCAGAAAAGGGCAAAGAAGCCAAGAGCACTGACTTAAAGCAACTACAGTTTGGATGGATAGTGTCAGAAACCTAATAGCAATTTAAGCAAACAGGTATTTATGAAGCTTAAAACCACTGTCACATTTAAATCAGATGGTTATTTAAGCACAAGGTGATGATTATCAATTCAGGAAATGAAAGTGGGAAATGGTGCTACAGAAATTCACCTCAAATTTTATATTCTAGGTCCAAATCTGGACTTTTCTCATATACAGTCAAAGCGCAGAAACAACTACAGTATAATTCTAATCTGTTTCAACTTAAACTTCATCAGCTGAATTTGTTTCCGTCCATCAGCAAGGATTGACATAATAGGCAACCAGACAATGCAACATCAAAATAGCAAAAGTTACAGAAACCCAAAGATTGTTAAAATGCTTTGCAGCCAGGTTTGAAAAAAGGGCTTTAGTAATCTATCTAAACTGTAAGCCCTTTAAAATGAGTTTTACTACATAGACACATTCTTTAACCTTAAAAGTTACTTATCATATGCTTGTTGGATTATTTTTTTTACAGTTTAATAGAAAAATAATTGAAAGTATTCATCAATGACATTAACATTTTAAAAAATCTGCAGTTAAGCCCTAAAACTAATTGTATCCCTAGATTTAGATGTAAAATTATTTTCATTCCACTCAAAAGTTTGATTCTGAAACATGAGACATTTCTCCATCTCTCAAAGGATATAAATATGTATACATTTGTACATAGGAAATTTTTGTTTTTTAAAAACTGCGAAATGATTAAATCACTGTAAAATTATATTTATTGCGATAATTTCAAAGCTTATTTTTCTTTTTAACACATCAAAAAACTGGAAACATGGCATGTCAAAAACAATTTACACCCTTCCTAATAAGTAATACAAAATCAATATTGGCATGACAGTAATCACACCATTCTAATAATTGTTGACTAGTTTTTTTGTTGTTTTTTTTTTACAGGTTTCCACTTGTATTTGATGCTTCTATTGATGAGCTGACTTGAACCTTTAGAGTCCTGATTCAAGTCAGGACTCTTATCCAGTCCCTCCAAAAACCTAAAATGACTTTCAGTCAAACGACATCTTTGTAAAATTAAAAGATTAGCATTAACCTAAATCAGCCAGGGATATGAATAATTTTAGGCTTAAATTCATCTGCTTCAGGTAAGATATTAGCAGCTCTTAACCTTTTCAAGAATGTCACTTTAAAAATTTGGAACTATCCCTTTAAGGCTGTGAAACACAATAGAAAACATTAAATCAGGATCCTCCTAAACAAAGAAAGACCAAAGACTAACTATACCTCTTTCAAATCCCATCATGCTCTATGATTAAATTTAATATCCATCCATGAATTCACTTTTTGTGCGTCGTCGTCTTTCTCTGCTCGCCCTTTTTCTTTCTTCTCCCCCTCACCTCCCTCCCATCTATCGACAATAGTCGGAGCTTTAGCTGCTGCCATGATCATGTAATGAGATTCTTCAGATTAAATAGATTTCCTGTTAAACTTGGAGCCTGGTAGATAGAGTGTCAGGAATGAATGGTTATTAACATTTAAATATACCAGAGAATAAGAGAGCAGGATGTGAGTGATTGAGAAGGGGGGGGAGATAGAGAAAGAAAAAGACAGAGAATGATGAAAAAACACAACAATATGAATTTTTCATCGTTATCAAGTATGGATTTTCTTCTTTGCCGTATTTCTGTTGGGCCTGACAAAAGCCAAAGTAATTAGGCAAATACAAGTGAGGCACCTAAAAGAACCCTTACAACAAAGAGAGCCCATTGTTGATGAAGTAAAGGCAGTTGAGCTTTAATTGTGAGAACAGTATAACAGAATCTGCCCCGGTTTTATCCACTAATCACTACCTATTCTGCATTTTCTCTTCATGCAAATGTAGGATGACGGTTTTTTTATCTCATCTTTTTGGTCTTTGATTATATTTCACTACTCCCCCATAAGACAAGATGAACAGGAAGTATGTGAAATAACAGCATTTCTAGAGCTACATGAGTTGGATTTAGCGCCGTCACAGGAGCTGCTGAATGTTAAAGCAAGTGATATAAGGGCTGAGTACCTAATGGGAAGCTGAAAATTAAATTCTGTCAGCCTGGAAAAAAAAAACAAAAACACTGTTTTAGAAATAACTTACTCTCTGTCCAATGTTACATTCAGGGAGTTTTGGAAAGTGAAGATAATTTAGAGCTTTAAGTGCTTTTAGGAGGTCATATACACAAAATTTTCTTGGATCGTACATGTGCTCTCTTTGACAACTGATGACTTAAAGTAATTTTCTCTAATTTACTCATAACCTACTGAAAATAAATTCAGGTTTGTAACTCCAAACAAAATATTATCTAGCAGCAAAAGGCCACTTAGAGTATGATGGTCGGATTAAAACATTTGTCATATTTTCAGAGAGTCATCTGGTCCAAGCAGGGATCAGAAGCAACAGAAATGAAAATAGATTGTTGTATAAAGTCCTCGGGACATAATATCCAGATGGAATAAAGCATGTGTGCGATTTGTGTTTATAATCATTTATCTTAATAATTAATAATAATAAAATTTATAATTACACAAAAAAAAGTGATACCAATGGTTTGGAATCAAGCAATAGCACATGTCAAAAAATATGGTTATCACTTACTGAAATGGCAAACTTAACAAGAATCCTTTACATTCATTGGCAGTACTTATTGTAATTTTCAAATTTTCTAAAACTAATTTTAATCTCATGTACACTAAAAGATTTTGTAGAAATTTCAAGTTTGTGTTTTGCATCCCTCACAAACTTGAAATTTCTACTGAAATTTTTATCTAAACATAATTCCATGCATTAAGTTACTAATGTTTAAAATATATTATAACCTCCAAAGCCCTCTGAATAAGGATCGCTGTTGCATCGCTCTATGAAAATTCTCGCAAATTGTATAAAATGCTATGATTACATATTTTCACCCTGAAAGAGTTTTCTCTGTGAGCAGGGCTGATCCGTGAGCCGACAGGTGTGCTATTTACATAACACGCTGCCTTGCTGCCGAGCCGGCTGTGTAAGTAAATGTCACATCTCCACTTTTGCTTAAAGTCAAATAATCCCAAACGGCACCTATCAAAATTTAGTTTGATCCTAGCCGCGTCCACTGACTTGTGCAATAAGAAAATAACAGGGTTGGTGTTTGAGCTCGAGAGATCAAAATAGAATGATTCCTTTTGTCAGTCATAACTTGGACCACTCAATAGTTTATGCACCAATTTCATTTGTGCATCAATGCTGTTTAGAAACAAAATGCAGAAGTCAAGCGTGTAACTTTTTTGGGGTTCTTCTCATTCTATTTCTGTGTAGAAGGATTCGTGCAAATGGGATGTCTGTGTATTTTCCATCACACCAGACTTTAACTTTTTTTTGTGTAGTCTGCAAAATAACCATTTTATTGAAGCCAAAATGTAGACAAGCATCAAAGTGCAAATTAAAGCTATGTTCACACTGCAGGAAAAATTCATCCATATGTTTTTAGGACAGTGAGCAGCACAAATATCATCTCCCCACAGTCTAGGCCACTTTCATCTTTGACCCTAAGTGAGATAGGTGTGATTATTTTTGAAGCGACTTCATACTCAGCAGTTACATCGCTGCATGCAATGGACAGAAGCAGGTAAACACATAATTCAATGTAAACGACAGACAAAACAAGCATTGCAGACATTGTTGATGGAGTTAATTACAGCAGGTAATTTTGTGATTTTTTGTTGGCAAAGAGCTCCAAAGCTTTCACCCTGGAAGGCCTCCTTTCCATCACCTTAATCTTTATTTCCCTCTATAGATTCTGTATTAGTCAGCAGTCTGGCTGGGTCCCCCTGAAAATATTCACTTTACTTCCAGTCAGAACTAACATGTTGGTAAAACATTAACATGTTTTACATCTTGGTGATCACTTTAAAACTTAAGATCAACAAGAATGTGAATAATTTTGGTCTCAACTGTAACAACTAAACCAATCAATCTTTAAAGAAATAATTATGTATTTGGTAATTCGGGCTTCTATAAAGTTTTGCAATTTTTATGCACTGAGGAAGGTAAATAAAATCAGCAAGCCCAGCACTGGGAGTTTATTCCCTGCAAACCTTTTTCAGTGTATACGAACACACTTCTGTGTTTAAAAATACATCCGGCGGGTCCACCAGGACATATAGAACCTTAAAATAACATATGTGAACAGAAATGTTCTCCGCTGAGATGGGCTTTAAGTTTTTTTTTTTTATTATTATTTTTTTTTCCCATGTAAACTAAAGTGTGGAGGGCTGCACAGTGGCGCAGTTGGTAGCACTGTTGCCTTGCAGCAAGAAGGTCCTGGGTTCGATTCCCGGCCGGGGTCTTTCTGCATGGAGTTTGCATGTTCTCCCTGTGCATGCGTGGGTTCTCTCCGGGTTCTCCGGCTTCCTCCCACAGTCCAAAAACATGACTGTCAGGTCAATTGGTTTCTCTAAATTCTCCCTAGGTGTGAGTGTGTGTGTGCATGGTTGTTTGTCCTGTATGTCTCTGTGTTGCCCTGCGACAGACTGGCGACCTGTCCGGGGTGTACCCCGCCTCTCGCCCGGAACGTAGCTGGAGATGGGCACCAGCAACCCTCCCGACCCCATTAGGGACAAGGGTGAACAGAAAATGGATGGATGGATGGAAACTAAAGTGTTGTGTTAGCTTTCCTGCTGGAACTAATGATCACAGACCCACAGAACCCTGTTGTTTTGCAGTTCAGAGCTGTGGACTGTCAGAATCTCTTGAATTATCAAACAAACAAGACAAGAAGAGCAGGATTCCTTTCCCTGGAGTTCAGCACACTGCGAGCCATCCTTCATGCGGGGCCGGCCCTGGCTCTGTGAATGTGGAAGCAGGTGTGGTGGCAGGACAGTGGAAAGCCCCTCTCCGGCTTTGCCTTCACCGCCGGCCACTTGTTAATGACTGGGCTGCGCGAAGCCAGTCCTCTGTGTACGCTGTTATAAAGCACTCAAAGCCTTCAGGATGGCAGCAAGCTCACTCTTTGGCCCCAAGACGCTCTGTGGAGAATAAGACACACCTCATGTTTTGTTTTCCAGCTCCATGGGATCCCATACTAAAGAAGAGGTGTACACCATAAGGAAAGCAGTCCTGTAAAAGTATGACCCTACTTACAGCTCTTCTCTTGTGTTTTTTATGCATTGTTTGGCACACACAAAAAAATAAAAGCAGGCTTACCTGATGAAAAGCTAAATGTAAATTAAATGTAAGTCTTGACGACTGCTCTCTGTGATTGGTCCTGACAGGAAGCAATTCATCAAGTAAATTTCTGATTGGTTATGGCACATCTCAGAAATTCAGTCAGGTAACAATTCTCCAAAGGATATCTTAATTACATCTTTCTATATCAGATTTAAATATATTTGCGCTATTTAGTTAGCAAAATAAGATGGCACGCGGTTAATAAACTGAACAGGGATAATGTGGAGAGACAGGGATCTAACTTATATTTGCAGTGTAGACGGCCTAAAAAAGTAGGTAAAAATATTGTCGAAATACAGAACTACGTCTGAATGATTTGAAATCATTTGACATTATTCATCTTGTTCATCTTCGCATTTACCTCCAGTCTGTCTTCTAGTTGGCCATTTATACAAATATAAAGCCTGTTCTCTTGAAGTGAGTGACTGATGGGGATGGTGGCCTGCTGCTGGACCAGCGGAAACCAAATCTAAAACCTTTTGAAGACATTAACTGTTTAATTGGTTTTAGCTGATTTTCTCTGTTTCTTAGTTTGGATGGACTGTGTGTTATGGTGGTTGGCAACATCATCTTACAGAAAAGTGTGTGTATCTTGCAATATTTTGTATAGTATTTGAATTGAAATAAAGACTAAATTTCACAGTGTGCTATTGGATAAAGACAAAGTAATGTATTTTTGCTATAACTAGATAAATTGTTTCAGGATGTCATTGTCTTATTTTTTTCTAAACTTAATGATTGTCTGACCATTTGGAGCTAAAAGTTCAATACGCAGTCTTAAAGTGCCCCACTTGTGGGCAAATTAGTATAAGATGATTTACTTGTAAAATAGGTCAGGCTGCCAACACATTGGAGCGACTTAGAGCAAAGATGGCCGAACCCTCGTCAGGGCAGATGGAGCGTTTGCATAGCAAAGTGTGAGACTTTTTAGCACTACTATCAGATCATTACTGCAACATTGTGGTAGCACTTGCAAACATTTTGTAGCACAGTGACACGTGTTTGCACAATGTAAGTTTGTGATGCTCATGTCATACAATGGTTTCATATGTTCCAAACATTTTTGATAGCCTGATTGCTGGAGATCATTCTCTACAGTGTCATACACAATAAAAGGCAATGTCAGGTTGTTATTTACTTGTAGTTGCATATCATCTATGTATACAAAAGCAAAATATTCAATAGTAGAGATACAAGGAACTCGGATTTTTGACTGCATAAGCTCTTCATTATGCTGCTTGTATGTTCTCTGTGTGCACTGTTTTTTTCTTTCTTTTTTTAAAAAAAATTCTACACTTCCTCCTCCTGACTTAAAGCATGCATAGTGTTATTTTTGCCTATTTCAAAGTATATATCAAAAGATAAATATAAAGGCTGCGAGTTCAATTCTAACTAAAATGGTGTCGGATTTCTGTTGCCAATTTCTTTTGTCTGCTGTGATTTTTTTTTTCTCTTCTTCCTTAACATCTAATTTCACAAACACCATTTCTGACAAGCACCTTAAAGTCAATCCCATAACCTATTACTTAACATTATACAATATGATTTTTTTTCACATTTTATCACAAGGATCTCAATGTTTGATTTTAAATTAGTGAGTACCTTCATACTCTCCAGGTCTTTGCAGATCAATACTAATTTCAGTACAGGTTCATCAAGTTCAGTTCTGTTATTTTTCCTATCATAGACCAACTTTTCAGAGTTTAGTCAATTTATATTTATTCTTTTAGAATTACAACCATACATTCCTTTGACATGGCTATCAATATTTATCACATTTATTGTTCAAAAGTACAGGATTTTCCTGGCCAGGTGTGGAGAGGGTACGTCTGCAGACGAAGAACTCATAATATTTTGGTACCAATTACTATTGATTTTCCAATTGTTTTGCAGCAGGATGTTGTTTTATTACTAATATATGTAATGTATAAATCAATGAACACTTGCTTGGTTCATTCACACCGTAAAAATCAAAGATCTGGGCTTTCTGAGAACACCCTGTGAATGACCACATGGTGTGCCTTATTAATGCAATGATGAGCTGATGTTGAAGAATATAAACAAGAAACAATCAACACAGCTCATCCAACCTACAGCTTGTGCAAAACAAAATCTCATATTCTAGCACAGGATTATCCTCACCCTCCTATTTGGACCGTCGGCCGACCGTTTCACATTTCTGAAAGCATTATAATTCTGTTGGTGCTTAGCAGAGGCTACCAGAGGGCCAGCGGTGGGGTTTATCCCAACAAAAGACCATAAGATGTAAGTGCAATTACTGCCACTAGCAATAAAGCAGCCACTGCATTCAACAGCAACAGTGAAAAGGCGCCTAGGAACCTCGGAGCTCCGCTGGCCTTCCCGTGTGGGCCTCAGTTTGAGTGATGACGGCACAACATGATGGAGTAAGGCACTGAGAAGCAGACTGTGTAGAGTACATTTATAATCTGTAATTGATAATGTAATAAAGGCTGTGAATAGGCTCAGAGTGACTTTTCACCGTTCACAGTCACTGTCATGGAGGGTTTGTGGGGGGATTTTTTTCATGCCCGGACAGAGATTCCTTCGACATGCCGGCACGTTCCACCAAAAAATTACGAGCTTTTCTCTCTGTCTATCTCTCAGCTTTCTGTCAGCTCATTCTTTATCACAGCCTACCTCTACCTCTTTTTTCGCTCCACAGACTGTGTGACATGGAATTGACATGTAGGTTTGGAGGCAACACGCTGCTATTGAGCTGTGATGTAAAGGTAGCTACCAGGCTTCCTAAATACATCCATGCTAGAGCGGGCATGGAGCGGAGGAGCCAGGCAGACCTCACCGCTGGGTTTAGCTCAGCTGCAGGCCTGTTAGATCAAATGAACCGCTGCATGCCTTGTACGCCAGCAAGGTCAGGCTCCGGATCGGCTGCCGAGGAGGTCATGTGACCGTGTGGGATTTAGGTCTGCTGAGATGGAAGTCAAAATTTATGAAAGCTGACAATGATTAACCGCGTGCAGTGTTTTCACATGAACGCTGTAAATACGGATACTTTAAATGTTCCGTGAGAGTGAAACGCTACACCGTGCTGTCGTGTAATTTGGAGACAGTTGGAAAAGATGCTTTGGAAATATAATTGTTTTAAAGCAAAAGCATACAGCTTTGTGTGAGGCAGCATATATATATGTATATATATATACATACTAAAAGGACTCTTTAGAGCAGGGGTGGGCAATCCTGGTCCTCGAGGGCCGGTGTCCTGCAACTCTTGCAAGTCTCCCTGGTCCAACACACTTGAATCCAGCAGCTGAATCACCTCCCAAGTGCAGTCAGGTTCTCCAGAGTCCTGCTAATGACCTCATTATTTGACTCAGGTGTGTTGAAGTAGAGATGCATCTAAAAGTTGCAGGAGTCCGGCCCTCGAGGCCTGGAGTTGCCCACCCCTGCTTTAGAGACTGCTTGCTACCTGACAGCGCGTCTCTGTAAAGTGACGAGGCTAGGGGTGTCGGCTGAAGGGCTCTAAAGCGAGACAGAGGTGCACACTGGTCAAATCGAAGGGTAAAGTGGTAGCTTTGGCTGTGCTCCCTTCTAATGCCCTACGGCACAACCACCATTAGCATTCCCCACTGCGACTTGAGTTCATAAGACTAATGGAGTTGCTACCTGGGGACATTAATTGTGCGTGACACCACTCGGGGGCTTTTGTGCACTCACACTAATATCACCGCGCCTGTCTGACAAAGCGCCCGAAAAGATTACAAACAAGCCCCAAATAACTGCCAGAGTTGCTGTTTGAATGTGAGTGAGTACGGTGAAATCTGCATGAAGGGTTCAGGATGCACTCACAGGATGCTGTTTGACCTGAGATGTGAAGTGATAGGGGCTACAATTGGATGGCCTTATCTCAGTGACAGTGGTTTTGCCTTTGCAATAAACTTTTGACACATGCATGATGGCAGTCAATGAAAATGTAAGCCTGGCCCCCCAAGTGTGCCTACAGTCAACCAAGCCCAGCAGGCAAAGCATTAAAAAAGGGTGAACAACCAAGCGTGTACAAGTCAGATAATTTAACATAGCATAAGGTGTAAATGTGAATGCCAAGGTCTTCTTGCAAGACTGGTGGCTCCAAGCGCTTGTAATTTTACACAAGAAATTAAAAATGTGCTATTTGTAAAACTACAATGCAAATAAAACTACAATGGTTTGTAAAGCAGCATTCTAACAAACAACCTTTTTGATATCGCATTCATCTTAAGATGGTAAAAGTGTGCTTTGCTTTAGCCAGGTTGTGCTGCTAGCTTTTCCAGCCAGGATACTCTAACCTTTTGATGGAAAATTAAAAACAAAATCAGCTGTGTACATCAGATAAGTTATTGACCTTCACTAGAATGTCATATTAAAAAATCGGAACTTTAAAATAAGCTGTGATAATACCATCAAGTGGTACAAGCATCCCCTTGTACTTCACTTAGCTTCTTACAGAGGCTCTGGGCTCTTGCTCTTGCCTGTTGTGAAACTATTGCTTCCTGGTGACATGGGTTATGCTGAGGTTTTAAATGTTAACGTTTTCCCGTGACGTATTTAAAGCGCCAGTTCAACACTAAGAAGCTTACTGGAATTTGCTTGTACTATGAACAACCAGTCTCCACTGTGAAGAGAGACGTGCTGATCCAAACGAGGCAGTTCTTAATATTAATTCAATATTTGGAAGTGTGGCCAACGTGAACTAAACTGCTTCATTTACTTAATTCTGTGCCATTGCTAAAACTACAGGTGGACTACAACTTTAAAACGGCACACAAAATGAGTCAAGTCAAAGACAGAAAGCCCAGACTCAACACTGGAAGCGAGAATTTTTTCCAAGCAGAACGGCCTGGCTACCATCAAGTGTGAACAAAATAAAAGTGAAATTAGTGTTGCTGAGGTAGTCAGTAGACAGTGAGCTTACCTGGAAATGGGCCCCTTAATCAAATTCTGCCTAGGGAACCATACAACCTTGGATCAGCTCTAGATAACAATGATATGCACAAGTTAGTCAGTTTGTTTTATACAATGAGTAACAGCAACCGTGTGATAAAACCTAATGCACATTATAGAAATATTGAAGAATCTTCTCAGTGTCAACGAGATAAAAAGTCAGATTTTCTTTGGTGGTGTGTCTACCATCACTTTTCAACTTTGCAACTATTTAAATCAGAGATCCACTCCTCCAGTAGTCATAATACATGTTTTAGATGTGTCGCTGCTCCAGTACAACTGATTTGATTACCACCTCAGCATGCTGTCAAGCTTTGCAGAAACCTGTTAATGACCCATTTATTTAAATCAGGTGTGTGGCAATAGGTGACATCAAAAATTAAGGATAAAGGGCACTGAGTTGTGGATCACTGATTTAAAAGTTGTTTATATTCCCATTATGAACACTGCTGTGCAGAAACAGACAAAACTAAATGTTTTGTAAAATGAATACTCCCAGTCATGCAACAGCATATCTGCCTTTGTGGCATAGGAAGACATGATTTTTAAAAAAGTACAGAGAGGCATATCTTTGTCTCTCATATTTTTCTACCTTAAGCCCCCCGGTTCCCAAAATCGTACTGGTAACCGGGTCCAGGTGTGTTTCAGTGAAGAAAGGACAGAAACACACCTGGACCTCATCAGCCTTATAAAACAGTTAAACCAAACAACACAGTCTAAACAAAAAACATGAATAATATTATTAATTGATTTTGCAAACCAAATGATTTGCAAAATACAACACGTCTTACAGCCAAAAAAGTAACATTGAGGAGTATAAATATTCACTTTTAAGAATATACCAAAAAAAGAAAAGAAAAACCTTAATTGGGTTATACCCAATGATACAATCAATGACATCATACACTTATAAACAGAAAGTGCCTGTCACCCCCTGCCCCCAGACATTTTAGCATAAGGGTAAACTCTGGCATATATGTGGGCATCAGAATCTTAGTAGAAAAATGGTGGAACATAAAATCTTTAGTAAGCGATAACAGTTTATGTAATTATATGTCCAATTTGACAATTTGTATGATTATTATCTCATAATCCTTCCAGAATTATTACCCAGCATGAAAAAAGCCTGATTCCAAGAGTATATGTATCTGATGTGGTTGGTTTACAAGTTGGGATATAAATTAGTGATGGGATTACACTGACCCAAAGTAGTGTGTGCAGTGCAAGTATAAACAAGGTAGGATGGATGTTTCTATGATGAAATAAATCACCAGGTAGTTACATTTTTCTAAATACTAAATTGAGTATTCATTCATTTTTAGAGTAAATCAAATTACTACTAAATGACTACTAAAGCTCAGAATAAGTTCTTTTCATAACATTGACATGTTACGTCAAACATCCCAAAGTAGAAAAAGGGGTAAAGGGCTGTGGCCTCTTTTACAAGAGAGTCAAACCAATTTTCACCACCATAACTGCATTTGTATTTACATTAGGACACTGAATGTTTGATTTGTCATTTCTGATATCCGTTTCTTTTCCCAAAGCCCATTCTCTACATTGCCGGCTGGAAAAATCATTATCTGCCTTTGTCATAGCATGTACCATCAAGGCACAATAAAGCAAGAGTCATGTAATGAATGTCAAAACTATTTCCATCAGATATTGTGAAATATGGGTTATGAAGACCCATTCAAAGAGATAATATGATAATTTGATTTCTCAGATAGCCTGAACGGAATTGCCTTGTCTGGACATTTTGAAAAGCAGAATCCATTACTTATTCCTAATTCACCCTGGCATACATTAAAGGATTTCTGCAGGCCATTAACTCATCCATTAATACCCAGGGTCAAGATTATTGAAGCTCAGGGTAAGGCAATATGAAGGGCTATTTCTTCAAGACGTGTCATGTAATGATTACAGTAGGGTTCTGAATGCTCTGCCATTAATTGTGAAATTATCTCCTTTTGCTACAGATAAACAGCAGGGGAAGATAATAGTCACATGGGTAGATAATCCTGTTGCAAGAAAAAAAAAATTTAATTTCCATTTCCATTTCATTTGTTTTGTTATGTTTCAGGCAATTTCAGGGCTGCGGTTGATTGTTTCTGAGGATATGAAGTGTAAGAACAGGGGGTACTACTGAAAGGAGGTGTAAAATTAGGTTTGTGTCAGGGCAAAATTGGAACCCGCTGAGCTATTTTTAATTTGGAGTGTTGGAAAGCATTATGAACGAGGCCTTGAATGCAAACAAGTCCAAGGAAACACAAACAACAGAAAGGCTCTTCACGTCCACGTGTTCCTGCATCAAAATACAGTTTGGCTTTTTTTACATGGTTTTCTCAGTCTATCTTACAAAGTTCTGCAATTTATTTTTGCCCAAAATAAATCCACATGGAGAGTGAAGCTTTGTGAGCTCTGGAGCTTGGTGCTCAGGTGTTCAGCAGCTCTCCTCCGATTTGGGAGCCCCGTAAAAGAAGATGAAATTAAGGCAAATAAAAATTATATTAAAGAATATTACAGCCTAACAGCCATTAGTCTGTGGCTTCCTGTCAGCTTTTGATGGATTTCTCACTTAGTCCAATGAATGGTCTAATGACATTGATAGAAGCACTAGCAACCGCATAGCAAACCGTAGACTTTCAGGTACATAAAAGTATACAGATATAGAGAACATTGCAGAAGTATTCATACACCTTCAACTTTTCCTGATTTTGTCACGTTTGTACAAAAGATGATGCTTATGAATGGGATCTTATGTTATAAATCTACACAAAGTGGTTCACAACATTTAAGTGGAATGACAATGATGCATTGTTTTCGCAATTTTCTGCACGAAGGAAAATGTCTGAACAATGAAGATGAACAAATTTCCACATAAATATCCTTCGATCTAAACATTACATTGCAGTATTTGCAGGGATTAGGGACCACAACTTCCTGCAAATAGCTGAAAACTGCGACTACTTGTTACCTCTTCTTAACATGCTTAAACTGCCTGTTTTAGTTGTTCAAATTTTTAAGCCTCTTGAAGCTACTCCTGGTTGTACAGCCAATCAGTGGCAAGAAAAATCAGTGCTCCTAAATTGACTGCTTTGCGAATGCTGATGGTGTGTCAAGTAGCATTGTGCCCATCCATGTATTTCAGCTTCACAAGTTGCACTATCCTTAAAATATTTTAGGTTATGTTATGCAAAAAAAACTGCAACTACACTAATTTTCCCTGAACAATTTTGATTTACAGTCCACAGGAAGGTCTGCAAATAGGTGAATCTGAGAATATCGAACTGTGAACAGGCTGGGATTCACTGTAAGATGTTTTCTTGTCCAGTACTTCATCCATGTACCCTGCCCAGGTTCCATGTCCCTGCTGAAAAAAAATAATTAAAAAAAAATCAAACCTACACAGTTATGTTTCAAAGTAGCAACCATGTCTCCACGGTGATGCTCAATGTCAATTTTGCATGTTAGCTTGATTTTGGTTTCAATGGACTAGAGCATCTTCTCCCATATGTTCGCTGTTTCCTACATGTCTTGTGCCAAACTTTTAACAAGACATCCTATGACTTTCTTCTGCCCGCTCTGCTCTCTTAAGGTCAGATTTGTTTCTATTGTTTTACAGCCTAACCCTTTAGGTTATAAACCTTCAAACTTCTCCACAGCTTTATTCCTGACCTGTTAGTAGTTGTCTTTGTTTCTTTCTTTGCTGCGTGATCACTAATGCACCACAACAAACCTCTGAGGCCTTCATGGAAACAATTGTACTTTTATTGCGATAAAGAGGAACTCTTGTTGGTGCACTTCTGAAGATAGCAGTGGACTTTATTTAGGATGTGAGAATAAAGGGAACTGAATACATATTAATGGCACACTTTTCATATTTTTAACTTGCAGAAAAATTGAAAAATAATGCATCAATTTCTTTTCACCACATGGTCATGCACAATGGGTCTATTGTATAAAACTAACAGAATACTTTGAGGTTTGTGCTTTGAATGGAACAAAATGGAAACAGTATGAATAGGGATTATATAGAGAACACAGCCTAATATATATATATTTTTTGGTTAATGTTTTAGACTTTTTTTTAGATTTATTTAATATTTACATGCACTCAAATACTCAGGGCATATAAAGCAACCCACCTTCCCCCCACAGTGAAAAAAAAAATCCCATACATTAAAGCAGCTTATTTCTCAACATTTACTCCCAGGATCTTCAGCCGCTCTCTGACATCCTAAAGGGAATTAATTTTTACAAGCAGGGAGTTCCTGCTTATTGCTCCCCGCTAGTGCAGAGGCGCCCGGCTTCAGAACTGATCCTGACGTACACATGCACAATAGATGAGCTGCACTAATGCTCACAGCCCATAAATACAAAAGCCGGACCTGCAGCCCGTGGAGTCGAGTGCACTGGAAATACTCCAGTATTTACTGACCCCAGTGCTTTTTCATCCTTCTCTCAACTATTTTTCTAGTTTGAGGAAAACACTTTCTATCACTGTCAGCTCGGGCAAGGATAAAAACTCTGGTAGCGGATTAGCTGTCTGCCGGCTCATGCTGCTGTGCTGCAGCAATAAAACACAAGCTCACATACCTTTAGAGTGGAGGCATGATTTGGAATCTGATTGATTATCGTCGATAATGTTAGCAGACAACAACTCTCACTCTGAATGAGCATGAAATGGAGAGTATTATATGTTTGGACTTTTTGAGAGATAACTAACTTGATTTGGCGAGTTGCATTTTTGAACTGAGGGTGTAAAGATAGAGGCTAGTGGATTTTTTGTTTGCATTTAATTTTTTAATTCATCTTGGTCAACTCATGTAAAATAAATCAAAATAAAACAATCACCAAACATGACGGTAAAAGGAAAACCTTTTGGTTGAAGCGCCACTTTTCTGGGTTTTTTTTGTGTGTTTTGTTTTGTTTTTTGTATAACTCATCTTGTATTATATGTGTTGACACAACACAAAAAATCCAAATGTTGATATTTTGGACTTTGTATGTTTATCATTTAACAAAGAAATGACATGAACAAACAGGGAACAATGAATAAACAATAAATAAAGTCAAAAAACTTAACAGGAAAAAGAACAAATGTAAAAGGCAACTGGTGTTAGTGACTTGCTTTACAACAATCTATTATGATTTTTATGTTTCCCTCAATAAGTGCAATTTTTCTAGGTTTTCAGACACTTAATAGAGGTTTCAGTAAACCTTAAACTGTGTTTTAAAGAATCTCGGTCCTATTTAGGTTTGCCGGCCCAAGTATTTTGGACTGATGATCAAAAAGCATTGCAGGAAAAAAAAATAGTGCAATATTCTTATAAGTCAGTATCATGAGCAATACAATCATTAACTTCAGCATCATCAGGCAGCCTTGGTGTACACACCCAAGCTTTCCTACAGTGCTTACATGATACAGATCATTGGAGGGATGCCACTTCCAGCCTACTGGACAAGCAAGCAATAGAAAATGTATCGTTTGACAACTTTTAAAGATTTTTTGAATGCTAATGGTGACAAACAGTCAAAATAAACTCTACAAATAAACCCCTTGAACTAAAACACATCTCGTTGACAATCATACTCCATTCTTTAGAAATACACTTCTTGACTCTGATTTGGAAAACAGTTTGGAAAAATATTGTCTTATTTTTTTATCAGCACTGCACAAAAATCTACTAATCCTCGAATGTTAAGGGCAGAAAAGAAGTAAATTATTAGTCTGCTTTGTTTTCAATTCATATTGCTTTTCTTATACATGAATTTCTCCAAACTTCGTAACAGTGTGTCAGAAGAACAAATAAACATTCTTGTGAGCTCTTGGATTCTGTTTGCCTTCAAAACAAATTGTAAACTGCATATTTTTCTACATCCTACAACAGTGACAGTGCAAATATATATGAAACCTTTCAATCTATTTAATTAAGACAGCTTAGCAGTGGCACCCAGTTGCTGGGTGTTTAAGCTAATTACAGTATTAATTACAACATTAATTAAATGACATAATTGCCTTTCAAAACAATGACTCCTGTATCCCTGGTAAGGTAAAGGGTTAATTTACTGTGGAAGCAAGGCATGCATTATTTACATGCTCGGATGAATAATACATTTAAGAAGTGGGCTTATAAATTTACTGGTACGAAGAAAACCGAGCTCAGTGCCGGAGAAAGGGGGGATTTAAATATCTGTCTTAAATGAAGATTTCTCTGAGTTATGGTCAGTCCACAGAGAGTGGAATCTGCTCAGTGTCTGTGGGGGGATCCGGGAGAAAAACA
Organism: Xiphophorus couchianus; assembly: GCF_001444195.1. Classification (NCBI taxonomy): domain Eukaryota; kingdom Metazoa; phylum Chordata; class Actinopteri; order Cyprinodontiformes; family Poeciliidae; genus Xiphophorus; species Xiphophorus couchianus. The sequence goes on from NC_040239.1 coordinate 24,211,754, forward strand.
CATCTTTGGTTGTAGAAAACAAATACGTCAACTTAATTTCTTTGCAAATAGGAACGTAGATTTTGGCCTTCTGTAGCACAAACGCTGTCAGTCCATGTTCTGAGTGCAGAACGGTTTGCTTTCAATGAACTTTCACATCCGTTCCATTTATTTATCATGTTTGTGACCCAAATACAGCAGAGATTTGCATGCTTCTTTTTTTTTTTTTCTTTGAAGAATGACAAAAACATCAGTTTAAAAGAAAAAAGGTGTGCAGCGTTCGGCTGCAAAGGTGCCGTACCGAGCATAAAAAAATAAATAAATAAAAAAAACATTTTCAATTTCCGCCGACCAGACATATGAAGAAAAAAAAATTACATCTCAGTCTGACGAGTGACTAATCAAGGCGAGCAAGATGGTGCAGCAATAAATTACTCCAGTGTGAAATAAACCACACAAACAGACTGATGATAATAAATGTAAATTATTTCTGGGGAGAAATTTTCCCGGTACATGAGTAATACGAACCATCAGGAAGGAGTCTTCCTTAACATTAATTACAGAAAATGACAAGTGAGCTGACAAGTAGGAAGGCTCATTATCTGAAAACATATTCACAACTTCGCAATTTGCACAAGATGGACTCCAGCTAAATTAATCTCCTTTCTTTGCATGAGCCCCTTCTAATTTTCATGTTATTAACAGGTTTGCAGTATCACTCAGTGCTTGTCACCCTAATCAGGTTTTTTCGGCGTGTTCGGTAAACCGTGGTGTCATTTGAAAAGGATCAGGCCTCATAATGTGCTCTCCATCATGCCTCTGAATCTACAAGGTTGCTTTTAATAAGGTTCCTTAATCATTTCTCTTTTCTGCTCAACTTTTGGCCTGGTTAGCTTTCATTATCACTCTTTATGTGGAGTGGCGCCATTAAAAGAATTCTTGCCTTATCTCAGAACGAGTCGCAGGGAAGAGAATTCATTGAGTTCTCCTGTGATGAATATTTCTCATGGCTTTAAACTTCGCATTTCATCATGTATTGTCTTCTCCTTCGTCACTCTGCCGTCTAACACAGGACTGCAAATCAGTGAAACTGTTGCGGTTTCTAAATTCATGCCTCTGACTTCTTTATTAAATAGATTTTTTAAAATATTTGATAAGAAAACATGCATTACATCAAATCTGTGAAGTGGAACTCAATTAATAGAAATCATGTTTTTTTTATTAAATTATCTTTTGTTAGAAAATCTACATTAGTCTTTTTTTTTTTATTCTACAATGACAGCATCAGTTTATGATTAGTTATGTGGTGGTAACTCACCAGCACCAGAACTTACACACAATCACAGGTTGAGGAGACAATTAAGGAAATTTCCATATTCATGTTTTTTGTTATGTTACAATTAACTCCAAAAATGAAGTGGAGGGATGTGCTCTATTTTTCTAGTCTTGGTGAGAACAGCAGTGTTTGTAGGCAGACCCGAGAAGACGCTATTGTAATAATCAATTTGACTAAATGCATGGATGAGTTTCTGAAGATCTTGTTGGGACATTAGCCCTTCCAATACTGGAAGTGCTCTTTGGGTGACAAAAGGCTGACTTTGTAATTGTCTTTTTAGGTCTGAGTCCATCAACACATCCAGTCGATCCAAACGAGGCGACTGCTGATGTTAATTCATCATTTGAAAGCGTTGGACTGAATGGCTCTGTTAACTTCCGCTGCTGCCATCGCTAAGTCTACAAGCAGACTACAATTCTAAAGCAGAAAATCTGCGTCATCGTTCACAACTTCTCCTTCTGTTCGCCCGGTTGAAATTCAACCCAAGGAATCCAAGTGAATGGGGGAAAGCCCGGTCTGTGCTGTGAAGCGAGAATATAATCGAGCGGAATTTCAAATCAATGGATAAAAATAAGCAGAAAATGTAATTTTCCAGTTGGGATTGCTCCCCTCCCCTTTTATAAAAAACGAAAGAGACTCCCCCGAACCTGAAGACCTACCAGTTTATAGTGTTACCTTCATCAAACAAAACCTTTCAAAAATCCCTTGTGTATACGTTCTAATCCTATCCATTTAATGGTACTATGTGTTCTGAGTTTTCTTTCAGGTTGACCAAAAGACAGACCCAATAAAAAAATATATTTTACGTTTCAATAAGCTTAGATTTGTTGTTCGTTTTTGAAATCCCAGAATGCAGAAACACTCACTCCGTCATTCACCTTTTCCACCTTTTCCTCTGAGCCCCGGCAATAACATCTGTAAGTGATATTTTGTTATTTGCCTGCTTTCAATGAATAAATCATGGCAAATATAAGATATCTGCATGTCCAAAGTGTAATCTAGAAATTTGCTGCACGGCAAACCCAGTTTAATTCACAGGTAGCCTCATGATAGCTGAAGCAGAAATGCAATATGTCATGCAAAATTAGTTCAGAGAGAATAAGTTTCAGAGGCAAGCAAAATGTTATGAGGGAGTCCATAATGGCAGAGGCAGCTTTATCTGGGCTGCTCTCTCACACGCACTCTAATTACATTTCACAGATTGTACTACAATAGCTGCTGGTAACCTTTAGTGGATGGGCTTTTCAATAATGCAAAGTACACATTTTCATATCTATTTTTCCCACTGTGCTCCCCATTTATTAATTTGCTGAACACAATAAAACAAAGACTCAATGTAATGTGCTCCTTTGCTCAAAAGGCGCCCAACAAGATAAAAACACAAAGGCATCTCTCCGTAATGAAGTATGAGCTCGCAAGCAAACTAGCAGCACAATGTCTGATGTTTCCTCTTTGAAAAGGCCATTTGGTTAGTGAGAGTAAAATTGCTCCTTTTGTTTTTCAAATCTTTTTTTTTTTCTGTAGATTAATCTGTCCGTTTAAAGTTATTTATATTCAAGTCACAATTTTAGAGTGCTTTCTGAAACCAAGCAAAACACTGCGGCATGGATCTTTATGCTGGTAACCATATATTAAGCAGAAATTAAAAGACGTCCAGACATCCGTTTGCTTGGATGCTCTATACATATGTCATAGATACTCATATCAAACTACTGGATTACTCAAGTTTTAAGACAAAATTTAAAACATTTTTAATTGAAAATGTTTAAGATTAAAAAAAGATCTGTCTTCTCTATGTTGTATCCAGTCATCATCGAAATGTATAAAAAAAAAAAGCACCAGCCAGCTGTTTTCTTCCTGTTGTTATTCCTCAATGTCTGAACCTGACAGCCTATATATATATATATATATATATATATATATATATATACAGATATATAGATATGTCTATATATCTAGACCGAGATATATAGATATAATATCAGAAATCTAACCTCCCCTTCAACTTTCATATCAGTAGCATCAGCTTGAAAGAACTTGAGGGGTGTGTTAGACAATGTCAGCGTTTTGATCGCTGCATTATTGCAGGGAAGTTAAACCCAATGTGTAAAACATGAACTGATTTTGTTTAGAAAACTGAGACTTTTAGCTCTTTCCTTTCACTATTGCTATGTGTTAAATTACCTTTGCTTGGTAATGTGCAGTATTTTGATGACAGCTAATGGGAGAAGTGAATATGCATCAGAAATGGAGCAGGAATTATAGTATCTGCTTGAATTCTACCATAATTTCAGTTCCTTATCTAGCTGTCGTCCCCCACAGCGAGCTACTCTCATTGTTCTTTGCATTTTGTTGAGAATAAATAATTCTGTGTTTTCCTTCTATTTCTTTTAGCTAAAGCTAAGCTAAACCTAAAGGAATTCAGGTTAGGAAATGCAAATGAGAGCTGGGGTAAGAGATGACACACTAGGTAACACCCTCTTTGGCGCATAGCTCAGAGAGACAGAGGGAATGGGAAACCCTTGTGGAATGCCATTTTGCATATTAGCTCTTAAAGGTAGCATATCAGAAAGGGACAGCTGTATTTTGGTATTAATAAATTTAATTCATGAATTCAACTCACTGACTCTTCTTCAGCCTCATACATCAAGAACTCAGCTTGGAGAACAGATGATTCTTCAGTTTATACACCAATATACATTAACATAGGCAACTTGGGATTTGGTATCTTGCCCGAGGACTATTCAGCAAAAGCCCTCTGCTAGCAAGACAACTACTGTTCCTACATCTTGACAACTAGCACTACCCTTGATAAAAAACTCTGGTAGGTCTCCAAGTTACAACTCCAGCCAGCATTTATCCTGATCCTGTCCTCCTCATCAAACCAATCACCTCATAAATATGCACTTTATGAATTCATACTGGCGCTAGAAACTCGGCTGTGCTTTTTTAAAATCAAATTCAATGTTCCTTCAGCAATATTTTAAATCTTCTGGCACTTTTAGCTGCTAACTTGGATATTTGTTGATTTTCTTTCAAGGATTTTTTTTTTTTGTGGCTTATTTGTTGACTTTGGACATGGAAATTAATTGAAGAATCATGAGCTAAATTCTTGAACCACTTGTTAAAGGAAATATGTAAAAATGATAAAACATGTCTTATAAGTTACTGTATCTAGATTTGGAGCTATAGCGTGGTTTTGCTAGAGATACATTGCTTACATAAAGTTGATAGTCATTACAAACCTTCACCAGATTTGATATCCATAGGTGTAAAATACAAACTGGTTATTTGTCTCAGTTAAGTCGACAATAACCATAAGGTAATTTTAGGTACATTTTCAAGTGTGCTTCTAGAACTGTCTTAGTGTAACAGTTCACTTCTTACCACAAATATTATGTTTCTTTGATCCAAATCAATCCTGGCAGCTCCTACAAGGGCTTTTTTAATTGAATGATTATTGTATTAAATAGTTGTTTTTAATGGAGCGTGCACCTCTGCAATTATTTCCGCTTTAAGAACCTGAACCCTGAGCAGGTCTTATCAGCCACAGGTATTTGGTTCTCTTCCAAATGAGTGGCCGTCATTGGTGCAAAGTCACCTGCAGCAGAAACAAACTATAGCTAATGAGCAAACACACACTCTGCTAAGGTTTTATAAATACGTATTTTATAAATACGTCTACTGTGCTTGAAAATGTCTAAATACAGCCTGTGTGAAAACGCTTGGCTGTTACTTGCGCCTGGCATCGACAGATTCACAGCACAGAAGGCCCATTTAAAATGATCAGAGCATTTTACAAATATTAAAAAAAAGATATGTGACAATTACTGATAGAACAAATATGACTTACTTCCTTAATCCCCCGATTTCTCGCTGGGAAGAGATCAATATTTGTCAAATCAGTTCCCTTATCCACACTGTGTAATGAATTATTGAATGTGTGAGAAAGGGGATCATTTTTTTCCCCCCTAAAACCTAGGATGATTTCACATTATGGGCTCAATTAAGGGAAATTCCACTGTTGTCTGAGGAGGCATTTTTGCTGACATCAGGAAAGTCTGGTAGATCTAACTTTGGAAAGGCTGTAAAAAGAAAAAAAAAAGATTCAATGATTCCACATTTGGAGTGGACAATGCATAATATAAGTGTGAAATACACATAAAATGGCACGCAACCGATTGATGCTAATGTTTCAACTCTGCAAAATGAAATTAAACACAGTTTCTGTGACATCTTAATCAAAAGCTGCCAGTGAGAAAAAATGGAAACGGTGCACAGCAAGGTAAGAAAGAGAGATAAGGGTAAGAATGTGTGACAGTTTTCTGGCACAGCTGGCAGGCGCTACATTATGGCTTTGGGCCGCTAGTGTCACCATATATGATGTCACCGTTGCTTCACATTTAAAGAATCTAACTCAGTGTTCTGGGGAGAAAATGCTGGAGGGCAGCTTTCATATGAAGTTATGTAGATTAGGTGAAGAAAGGGACATCCAAATCGCACACAACAAAAAAAATACAGCTAGTGTGGACAGCTGAACATTTGCCAGTGTTATGAATAGTTTCTTCTCTATTTATCTAGCAGTGAAATCGAATCAATGTAAGAAGTCTAATATACATCATGCTTCTTACGACTAAGATTACAAAACGTGCCAATTTTTCAAAAGATTTTGTAAACAATTTATCCCTCATTTGGAGTTTAAAAGAATAAAATGTATTAGAAAATTCCCAAAGAAATTTTGATGGTACCTGCATCTTAGTCTGAGCTGTCTAGCACAATGTATAAGTATGTTTATGAATAAAAAATAAAACTAGGCAAAGATTGAGCTTTGAGGCACAGCTATTATTATTTTCAAACAGATGTAACATATTCATCTGCAGAACCATGCTGTTCTATATGAAGAGCAAATTAAAAAAAAAAAGGCAACCTCATGTTTTCCCAAGAAATGGATGTAAATGATCGTGTCCAGAAGACTGTTTAAGTTTGATGGGTTTTAGTCTTGTACAGATTGCCTTAATACAATCTGTACAAACACAATGCAATTCAAGGCCTTGATAAATCAGAATATGTGTGAAAGATTAAAATGGTAAAAATCCACATTAGAGACCAGGACCAATTGAAATAAAATCTTGAACTGAATTTACCAAACATGATTCATACAGCAATGGAAAACAGGTTATCTGAAACCAGACGCAAAACCTACACAAAAGAAAAATGACGTGCATTTTTTTGTCGTTAGGTGCATTTATTTTGACCATCTTCTAGAGTAACTTCTGACCTATGTCCACTCTCAGTGAGAGTATTCCACAGGGCGTGTTATGTCAACCCTCTGGCTGACATAAATGATCAGTTTGTTGGATCTTGAGATATGTGACATAGCTGTCTTCACCATTGAAAAAGGAGACTGTATCTTTATACAATCCAAAAGTTTAGATGTGTATTTAGTTTTAAGTATGATGATCCACCAAGGTCTCCAATTTGGTCAACTTTTGATTTATTATTTAATTCCAGTGTCTCTTAAACATTGAAATATATTAGAAACAGTTTGCTAATGAGTTTAGTTTAATTAAAAACTGAGTTAAAGTCAAAGGCAATCCTCTTTTTCTCTCCTCTTATGCATGGTTCGGCACTGATATCGTCATCTCACTCTCAGCAAGACAACATAGAAAGCATATTTTTTTAAAAAACAACAAAAAACTATTTCTTACTAAAAGTGAGCACTCTTCTAGCTTTTATTGAGTTCACCGTTTTGTGGTCTGTAGCAACACATTGAAAGGCTATTGTTTCTTCAAATGCTCACAAGCTGGACTGGCAATGCTAACACCGGCATTCTTTGGCTTTTTACAGACTTGGATTATCACTCATTGTGTTTTTGGCCATTGTGTGTTTACTTGGCCCTCCTCACTGTTTGCTGAAGAGGTTTTTTTTTCATTCATATTATGGTACCCCCAACAAAGCATGGTCTTATTTTTACAATCAAAGCTGGCAAGAGTTGATCAGTAATAGTGGTTACATTTAGAAAAACAGAACATTTTGCCAGCTTCAAACAAAAGCTTACCAGACCACCCACTGTTCCATGTTTTCAGGTTGAAGACCCCTAATAGAAGAGAACACGTCCAAACCCCCCCACTGCCTTTGTTAAAAAACATTTTTGTAAAATGTAAGACATTGCCTATGCTTCTTTTAAAAACAACTTGCTTTGTCTTTGTAAAAGTGTCTGTGACAGCTAACAGTCCGGTGAATTTAGTTAGATGACAGAAAAGAGTGTAAGATTGATAGTCATGTTTTTGATTGTCTAAATAGACGAATTAAATTTTTTGGTAATATTGTTTTTAAAGACAATTTCCAACTGAAGAGTGTCATATTTTCTGTCATGTTACTGAAATCTTGACTTAAAATATCACTGACATGATGAAGTTGTTAGGAAAACAAAAAGTTAAATTAATATACAGCACATGCTTTGAAAATATTCAAAAAAATTATAAAAGGAAAGTAAAAAAAAATAAATAAAACATCTCGACATGCATTGCGAAATGAACACTGTCAACTTTATCGTCCCTGACTGGTTGACTTGGATTTGGAAATGGAGGTAGCTCTTTGGAAATCTCAGAACTGAGTTAAGATTCTGAGTTCTTTGGAAAGACATTTGCTACTTTAGTAATGCTACCTACTCCCATATAACATACTAATGACAGTTTAAAAATCACAAATTGGTAATCATTCCGTCTTTGTTTTAACATATTAGTAAAACAAAGTTGTACAGTGACGGTTCTCACATGCCCATGGTTGGACTTTTATATAACTAGTTAAGGACATCTCACTGCCTTACTTACACACTCATTACATGTAATTGTTTTTAAAGAGAAATCAGAGTCAGGTAAAAGCTGCATTGGCTGGTCAAAGCTTTGCACAATTAAGAAATCACAAATCAGCCACCACAATCTGATTGGTGCATGTCTAATATTTCCCAAGTGCATGTGCTGAGCAGTTCTGCCATCTAGATCCAGCAACCGTGTCAGTGCCTGATAATGGAGCAAAGGTAACATTAAGCACAGACAACATTATCTCCTTCCTACATATCTCTGGGTCAGACAGGACCCATTTCTCATTTTACTGTCTTTGATTTAATAACGCACCCGTGCCCTGGAAAATGAGGAAGACGAGCAATCGCCTTCTTACTTTTCTCTGAAGTTAGCTTGTCATCGCTCTCTCTCCTCTTTAACAGCCCTAGCCAAACCTAAGTCCACCCTCTTCCCCCAGCCACTCTAAAATCCATCACCACACATCTTTGTCAGTGCCGCAGAGACTCGATGTCGGACTCGCTGAGATGTCCACGCTCACCCAGGCACCAGCGGACCTCCGATGGGGGAAATGCTTGGCTGCAGAGGAACCTGCACGAAATTAAATTCTCCACTTGGCTGACTAGGGTGACTCGTCCTGGTCTGCCGGCCTGTTTCTTCATTATTCCTGGGCTGATAACTGACTGAACGGGATGTCTTGTCTGTTTAATGCCAGCTCAGCTGCTTCATGGGAGGAACGGACTTGTCACTCTCGCTCCCTGCTATAACACACTGTATTACCACCTCCACTTCATTTATTTGGCCCAGATTTTGTGTGCCCATCAATGTAAACCCCCCTCCCAAACAACACTTGCAAACCAACACCAACCTACTGCATCTTTTAGGAAACTGCTGAAAATGACCTGTCCATTTTCTTTATGAAAATGTCATATGAGTGATTTTGGATTTCATAAGTTTATTTTAATGGCATTACTGCATCAGTGCAGCATGGTGCGGAGGCGGCCAGCCTGTTGCTCTGCTGAGGTGCAAGGTTGCTTTAATAGCAGGATTCAACTTGTTGACTCTGGTGTCTCTCATCTTCTTCTTGACTCCATTGGCTGTCAATGAGGTTTGGGTCAACCAACCTTGCTTGCCAATTCAGCATAGTTATATCACGGTGATTGTAGCAGGTAGCATACTTTTAGCAGTGTGGGCAAAAAGGACTAAAATTTCCTGTAGACAACTTTGCTCTCTTTAGCATTCATAGAAAACAATCAACTAGCAACAACAAGTAGCATCGCTCCCTAAATCCGTTCTGACAATGGAGACTATGCACCAGATGTTTTGTGGCTTTCCACTTGTTCTCCAGAGTTTAGGACCTTTTTTCTTTTTATTTTTTTCAAATGAAATGTAAAATATTTAAAATATTACTTTGTATCACTTTGGAACAGTCCAGTTCTTATTCTTCTTAGCCGAGATAAGACACTTTGCTTCCCAATGTTCTCAAAACTGATGCTATTCCAGTTTCCTTGTTCTACCACTCTTTTTTCCTTTCACATAGCTTTCTATAAGTGTGATTATATACAGTTTTCTGTCAAATTCTACATTTTGTAGTTGTCATCCTTGTGAAAAGTGTCAGTGACTGTCTGCCCCAAAGATTATGTATAAAATAACATTTCTGCATTCAAAATATGTTTAACTGTTCTTATGAAATATTGATGAATTGCAGGTTTTCATTAGCTGCAAGCTACAATCATTTAAATTAACAGGAACCCACGCTTGAGATATATCACTCGAAGTCTAATGACTTTTTATGTCACTTCACTTTTTGAATTGCTGAAACAAATGCACTTTGTGATGATATCTTAACTTCTTTACATGCACCTATAATTCTCTCAGATTCAGCACGCTCTCTTTATCAGCAGATGAAGAAGAATATCTTGTTTTTATATGCCTGTGAACAAAACCAAAATAAACACCCAGTGAACGCAGCACATACGAGAGCAGAGGTTGTTGACGCTGGAGTAGACAGTAAGCTGTGCTTCCCTGCATTTATGAGCATCGAGTTAAAGGTTTCTGCATGAGGGCACTGCATGATTGAGTGTTGTGATATGGAAACACAGGCAGGCAGCCACTGTCGTAGACACGGCTTGCACTTGACCCTGCCAGCACTCAGCGCGTGGCCCCAACCACTTTAGAGTCTTCAGAAATGGCTCTTTGTTGTTTTATTTTTTTTGCAGGGATTGAGGTATTTGCAGAATTAAAATAAATACATCCCATCCTAATGCACTGTTATGTAGTATACTAATCATAATTCATAGCCTTAATGTAAGCTTTTACATACACTTGGTGGTGTCAAGCCTTTTGGTTCGCATAAGGCTAATCCATGCTAACTGCTATTGTCTTAGTGGCACACAGTTGCTCAACATGGACTCAGTCAAAGCTGTGCATCAGAGCAGGAGAGTCTTGGAGGGCGTAGTAATAAGTGCTAAAAAAAAAAAAAAAAAAAAAAGACTCACAGAAATCAGTATTTGGAAGTCATTAAACATCCAACACCCACTCCTGTGTAGCCATGGAACCAACAGCATTGAGGGGAAAAATGCTCTCTGAAGTGACAATTGATTGCTTTTTGAGGTAGTCGTTGCTTGATTTCATAATTGGTATAATTTTTCACAAGTACATGAGTGTCATGGCATGATGGGCTCTTGAATCCTTGTAATGCAGTGGCCTGTGGTTCAACCTTAAGATCAATAATGTATTAAAACCAAGCACTTATTGAAATAGTAGAAGGGTTTTTTTTTTGGCGTGGAAAAAGAGGCAGGGGAAGGAGAAATAAAAAAACAACAAGCCAAAGAGCCAAAGAGAAGTGTTTGATTCCATGCCACGCCTTCGTCGCGAAGTGCATTGTTTCCATGCCAGCGATTTTACTCCAAAGAAATAAAAAGGACAGACAAAGTCTTAGTGATGTGCAAAAACTCTGGACTCAGTTGTTATTGATTCGGGAGGCAATGTGAGAGCGGCACAAAGCAGCACTTGATATTTCAAAGTGCAAAAGAACTGCAACGGGAAAAGCTGCGAGCACATAAAGTATTCATTCTTTCTTATTTGGGTGGCAGACAGTGTGTTGATGAAGAAAATGATTCCAGACTGGTTTGCCTACACAGGTCATTATTTCCAGCGCCTGATCAGTGCATAACACTTGGCAATCTGTGGTTCCCCCGCTGCTTTCTCTTCCTGTTGGATCTGCCTGTTTTGACAGTGTTTGAGAGAGGAACACTCTGTGAGGTGTCAGGTGAAGACTATATGTGACAGATTTGGAGGGGAAATCAAGAGAAGACAAACAGGCAGCTAAATGCCTGGGAAATGTCTCGGCGCTCAGACAGAAGGCGATAAGTGCTGTTGACGTGGACATGACAAGCAAGCAACAGTAAACCTCAGGACAGGCGGTCCCAGCGGAGGCCCACGAGTGGACACAATTCTCAATGACTGCTGAGTGGGCTTAACAGCTCATAGGAAAGAATTAACAAGAAGCGGGAAACCCGCCACCCGCTTTCTGGTGTTGTACTCTTCCATACGACGACACAAACACGCACGCATTCACATCTGACTTCAACCTCTTCTATCTGCCTCTAATGTTTCCCTGTTTCTTCACAACAGTCAGCTTTGGTTTTGGTGATCAAGGTTTCTCTGTCATATCTGATTTACACCATTTCATGAGAGAACACAAAGCCTCACAGAGTGGCGCAGTCTATCTGGAGCCACCGAACAGGTCAGTGACAGGAGCTCATCGAGTTTCTCCTCTTGCAGCATGAAAAGTAAATCTACATCTGAGAAGTCATCCAATTGAAATGAACGCAGGAACTTTCCACCTTCTGTTGGTTTTTTTTCTTTGAGTGGATGTCACTGTGTGGTGTCGAGGAAATTTTGACACAGGAAAGAGAATACTGCTCTTTTATTTAGACAACATTGGAACACCTGACTTTTTTTCATCCTTAAGAGCAACCAGCACAATGAAGGCTGAGAATTTACCAAATGTACGGAATCTGAGAATGACTTTCCTTGCATATCCTTCATATCCTTTTCTCAGGATTTCACAAGAAAACAAAGTTATCTTTTGGTACTTTTGTTTATATCAGAATACTACAAGGATTTTTTGCTTTTTTAACCTGTACAATGCAGAAAAGAGAAGTATTATACTTTGCATGATAATTGATAACAACTGTGCCTTCTAATAATCAATGGAAAGAATGTCTCTGAGGAAATCATATCTTTCAGTCTTTGAAGTTGGAAGACCTTCTTTCCATCACCCTAATCTTTAGCTCCTTCTGCAAATTCTCTAGGGGAATCTATCTTTGCCCAATTCTCACTAAAACACTGATAACGCTTTCAGTGAAAATATGTTGAAAAAATTTGAAAGATTACTCAAATTTTCTATTTGACTGGGGCATAAATAATATTTGGCTCAACTTTAAGTGCATTTATTGAGTCTTGCATTTAAGATGATGCATGATCACCTTAAAAGATCATGCATCATGATCCTGTGAAATATTTACCCATACCTACAGAAAAATGAAACAAAAATAAAGGAAGCTCATTGACACAAATGACCATGGGAATGTTGCGGTCAACATGTTCCAAACTTCAAAGTTAGTCTCAGGCCAGGATTTGAATCCAGGACCGTCTTGTGGTCAGTCAATGACGGTCAGTCAATGACGGTCAGTAACAGTCGATAACAGGGCTGCCAATTGTACCACTGTGCAGCCCAAACAGTTAATATGTAAAACCCTGTTTTTAGCCACATCACCTGTTTTTTCCCCCCTTATTTCCTGATTGTCTTCATTCATTGCTTTTCTTGCGTACGAGGTATTTATGAACAAACAAAAGATTCAATTTGCCAAAATATGCTTCCAAAATATGCGTTATTAACAGTGACATTTGCACGTGTATTTTCAGTTTATAGAGGGATATCTAGTCAAAGCATTAGTAGTAGCCTGTGAGTATCCTATTGACTTTTCCAAAACACCTGCATGACATTAAAATGCCTGCAGTCCATGCAGATACACAAACCCGAAGAAAGTGATGCTCGTCCTGGTTTGAAATGTCTTCCAGGAGTTATACGGAGAATCAACAGTGGGATAAAACATTTGGATTACCAAACACAACGGTGACTTCTGCCCTCCTGGACTGCTGGATCATGAATATATATTGCATTATGAAGATGTGATGACATTTAGAGGAATCACATTTAACCCTCTCTTCTTGTGCCTCTGTTTCTCCTCTCTCCACTAATGCATTTTGCAGCAAGGAATGCATCTTAAAAGATTCAGGGAGAAATGTCAGGCAGAGCAGACACCCTTCGAGAGCTTGGGGGGTGATGTGGAGGGGTCATTTCAGACAAGATCCTGAATTCTGGATCTCACACAAAAAACACACACTGGTGTATCAACCGGCATTCATGTTCAGGAGACTTACTGTAAGCTGAGCTGAAGCTGCTACTTCTGTAGCCTGAACCATAAATCTAATTCCAACCTTTTACATGAACATTTATTGTAGCTTGCATATTAGCTTTTTCTCCACATCAGGAAAACATGTTAATAAATAGACGTAGGTTCCCAGAATGTCTTGCACCATCCTTCACTCTTCCTCACACGCCCACGTTTTATTTCCATTCCTCTCCGTCTGTAAACGTTTCGTTTTTCCTCGTCCATGTGACTGGGTTGGAGGTAGCGCAGACGCACTACTGCGAGAGAGAGAAGCTTGACCAGTTGGGCGCTGTCTCCCACCTCATTACCAGATGCAAATGAAACGGGTACACATGTTTAATATTTAGTGGCAGCAGAAATGTCAGGCTGGCACAAGACGAAATTAAACAGCACTGTCAGCGCAAGTGAACTCAAGGCTTTCTCAGCTATTTCACTTCATATTGAGTTACTGTCACAATTTATTTCACAGCGGTGGGACGACTGGTGTGAAAATCTTCTGTGATGCCTTTAAGGATGGAAGGGGAATCAAAAAAGAAGTGTGAAGGGTATTGTTCAGATGAGGCTTTGTGTTGTTTTTTTTTTCCTTTCTTTCTTTTTCCCAAGCACGGTGACAAAGCTTTATTGTCTTAACAAGGCTCTACTGTTCATCAGGGTTTGTTTTTTTCATGTTGTTGTTTAGATTGTCATCACAGCATTATTTTTTATTGTATAGCCATCTGAATAAAAACAAAGCCAAGATGGCAAACTCACTGTTCCACTTCTGTATTTGAAGTAACGTGCATGCTGAACTGCTGAGGCACATTCAACGTTTGATTTGACTGAGGCTGTGTTTCATTTACAATGGAGCCCTGGAATCCCATACGATTAGGAACAACAGCCACCCACGAACAGCTATAATCCATGAACACTTCAGACCCTAACTGTTGATGTCAATAGTTCATATATACTTTTATATTAATTAATACATACAGTGGAAACTGTTTTAGCACTACCACAGACGTGCTGAAGAAGTACAGTATTTCTTATCTCTGCTCCTGGGGGCACAGCCTATCGGCGCCAAAGAAAATGAAAGGCGCTCCTGGATTGGCTGCTTGCAAACACAATTTAATAACGTGTCAAGTTGCATTGCGACTAGCTAATTCAGCTTCCCAAGCTACATTTTTGTAAATATGTTAGAATACATCTGAGAATAGCCATGTTTTGCAGAAATAATTTGGACTTAAATAATCTGCCATTACTGAACTACAAATAGAGTCCACCATATTCGGAAATAAGACATCCTGATATAGGGAAAAGTTTCCTCCAACTCCTGTACCGCTGCTGCAAGCATAATACATAAAATAAGCCTTTAGAAACTGTTTATTTGTACTTCTGTCAGTTTTTTCCCCATTCTAAACTTTTGTCATTTTGGTAATCTCTTATCGTGCTTTTTCAGGTGTAAAGTAGAGATGTATTCTATGGGACGCTTCATACCGACTACACATTTATTCAACACATTGTGGATCAACAATTCAAAGTGATTTCTATACTCATAACATAACTAACAAATTCTTATCATACAGCAGGAAGTTGCTTATAGGTATTGTTGGTTGATCCTGGTTCATAATCTGCCATGTTTCATAATTTAACTTACACTATCCCTGACAAGTAAACACACTGGGCCAAGAACCAACAACCCACGAGCAAGCAAAGCCATGACAAGCTCTACTAGTGAAACTGTGCTGCTTAAATGCACAAGATGGAAAACAAAACATTTGGTATTATTGTGCATTGCAAAGGACAACGTTGTCACTGAGAAAACTGTGAGTGCTTTTCCCCATTTTAAACTGGAACATGATTTAGTTTATAGGCACAATATTTCCAGATCCAAGATCCAACTAGATAGATCACAACATATATTCGACTCAAGCTAACCCAAGCCCTTATCAAACCTGTATTCTAGGTTAACAATACATGCTGGTTTTAAGGTAATGTTGCTTCCCCCTAAGAAGCTATGAAAGTGGTACAACTCAAACATTTGGTCTACTCAATAGCAAAATTGTAACAGTCTCTTTAAAAAGATGTGCATCTGAATTTTATATTTACACCATCTCACACCAAAGCATATTATCGGACTCAGGTCTAACGCAAGTTAATGTTCATTCTCATTAGCACGGTGGGTAACACAGAGGCCCACAGGGACCTAATTAAAGATACTGTACATGATATGTTTATCTTTGCAGCACTGGAGAACGTCCATACCAGTTAATGTCAGATTATCCTGGAATACAGATAGGGAGGAAATTTTATTTAGTTGTTATTTCATGTTAGGAGGAAACAAATATCTGATTAATTTTTACATTTTTTTTCTTCCAAAGCACTCTTCCTTTGATTACAAATGAAAGGAGAGGCAGAATGATGGTCACCAGGCATGGGTCAGACTACAGAGGAAAGGCCCCTTGAAAGGAGAAGGAAAATCCAGATTTTTCTTTTTAATTGATGAAAACTATTATCGAGCTGTATTGTATGAGTCCCCGATAGCAGAGAAAGTTTTGCCGCGGACAGGCAGTCAATGAACTCCCACTGCCTTCTAAAAAAGTCCAAGCATTTCATTATTCCAAGGTGAAAGCTTTAAAACAGCATTTTAAATGTTACCCCGCTGTTCAAGATCATGAAAACCTTTAATTTCATGCAAATGAACAGCAAGGAGCATGGAGCTTAATGTAAACGAAAGCTTCCTTTGTACTGCTGTAGGAGTGAGCCAGAGAGGGAGGCCAGGAAGAAAATTCCCAAGGATTCTTTAATTGCTATCTGAAATTATGTAAATCCCTCTGCTAGGCTGAGTGCAATTATCCGGCGCCTCTTGCTGCCAGCTTTACTAATGTCTAACAAAATATCGGTGGCTGACATTTAGACGTGGTAATGCAAATGAGAATTAATTTTTCTTCCAAGACAAAGGGCAGTCGAAAGATCACACCATTTCATAGAATAAAGGCTGGGGGAAAAAATTTCGCTTTTGCGAGATGACTAAAAATGTCGATTAAGAAGTGAGCGACGCATTGAAGCCCGTTTTATATCAGTGCTGCATGGTCGCAAATACCACTTTCTGTTTCCTTTTATTCTGGACTATTAATCTAATTCTGTTGCTGCAAAGAAGTATGCTGCAAGCTGTAGACATTCATTTAGCCTTAAAATTAATGGCTGTGCGCGTCTCATTTTTAGTAATGATGCGGGGGGAACCCTCCCTACTCTCCATTGTTAGAGCACCCTCTTGCCATGGCTGTGATGTCGGACTGTTCGGGTCACATTTTCCCATTTATCTCCCCAGGTACAGAGATGGATGTAGGCCAACCACTGCAGCCTGGTGAGGCTCCCCTGTGTGCGGCTCAGAACACCTGTCCCGCTGTGCGTTGGCACCCCCAATCTTTACCAGGCCAAGGAGGAGCATCGTCTCCGCACGATGCTTTCACAAGGCCACCGTCTCCTGGGACTCCGGGGGGTGGAGGGAGGTGGAGAGCGGGAGGACCTGTGTTCTCGGGGAGATCTGCCACCCAAAACAAGATTCCTTAACCAGAAATCAAATTACAAGCTGCTGACACGGAGGAAAACTGGCTATTAATATTTTAGTATTGTTACTGAGTGCATGACACCTCCAGCTGGGAGCACTCACATTGAAGACAAAAAGCATACTGATGCACCAACAAGTGCCTGTCTGAGACGCTGCAATATTACATGCTTCTGTCCCTAACAAAACTACAACTGAACAGTAGAGATTATTCATTTAAATGAAATTCAAAGAATTCCCAATGGATGTATTCATTGACTTTAGAGTCAGACCTTCAAATTAGATATTTCCATACACTGTGTAAAAAAAAAGAAAAAGAAAAGCGCATGGGCATTTTGTTCTCATTGTCTGACTTTTGATGTTTTAGGTCAGTTTAAGTGACCTATTGTTTTTGTATTTTGTAACTGTCTGAACAAAAGGTGAGAACGATTTTACAGGATGTATAATATTTTTAAAATTCAGACATTTACATATATTTCCTTACTATTTAAAAGAGTTGAGGGTTAAGCCATATGGTTTGAGTCAAATGTTTTGTGTTCTCACTGTAGTTTTGCTGAAGTATTTGCCCATTTGTTCTGACAGAACTGGTCTGAGTCAGGCTTGTAGGGTGACTTACTTACACACTTAAGGCCCTACCCACAAAAAATCAGAGGGATTGAGATCCCTGTTTTGATGGTCACTCCAAATGCAAACTGTTCCTGTAAAGTCAATCTTTTGTTTTTATGAACAAAAAATGTTCATAACATGATGTTATGATATGGTTGCCTTTTTAAGGTAACATCAGTAGCAGTGCTCCATTAAAGTAAAGTCAATAAGATGCTTGCAAAGCAATGTCATCATCATTTGGGTTTTCACAAATGGTTTTAGTTATATTTATCTAAGTTTAAACTTCGGACTTTGAAGAAAAGTAATAAAAACTCTGTCCTTGGCTATTATTGTTCTCAGTAAATAAAAAGGTTTCCATTTCTAATAACTCAGGAAAAAATATACCTTATAATGGCAGAAATAATGTCCATGACTAAAATCCTAATTGATACTTGTGTGTTATAAAAATATTCTATGTGTTGCTATACTTAGTTAAGTGTGGAAAATTTATTATTTTCCACACTTTTCCATTAATGTGGAAAAAAATTGTATGTGGTCATAAAATAGACATCCAAGTTCAGATTTAACGTTTCATCTAAATTTTAAGTCCTTTTGTCAGAGTAAATGTTCACAATAGTAAGGAACAAAACAACATTTTGTTCCTTACATAACACAGGAGTGCCACTTTGACTTCAACAACACCCTAACTGTGTCATATTTTGGACTGTAAAGAGCTTTAACATGCATAGTTGTTATTCATGTCAATGCATAACAACAGTAAATTCAGTGGTTTTAATGAACTTTCATAAATATTTCCTAATAAACCCCACACCGTAGCCTGAAAACAGGGGGAACTGAATCTGACCTAATTTCCAATTCAGTCATGTTTACTTCTCAACACAAGACAAATTCATCTGATTGCATAAAATCAACTTCTAGAAAGTTCTCTATCTATGGAAGCCCAATCAAATGCATCAGCTCCTTAACGTTGCAGCAATAACATTAGAAATACTAAAGTGTTAAACATATTTATCACAAAATTTAGCATGACTATAAAAAAGTCCACTTTGAGATTCAAAGGTAAGAATATCTGAGCCGTGAAACATTGAATTCTTTCACTGTTTTTACCATTTATAAAATTTAACACAAAGGACATACCAACTTTAAGTGTCATCACTAGCATAGTGATGCATAAAATAAATAAACTGAACTTGCTTCAAAACATAAATACTATTAATTTAATTTTGGATGGAAAAAGTACTTTTAAAATACCACAATATGTTGCTCCGATGATGTAAAATCTGACTCTCTCTGTGAGCACTGAACTCTTTGTTTTTATTGCAGAATATTGCACATGCTTAACCTATATATTATTAGAAATTGTCAGTGGTTGGCAGTAAGATTTTCTGATGTCTCAAATTACTTTTAAATGGGAGTGTTATCTTCATTCAGGACAAATCATCACAAGTCACAAGCTAAAGCTTTGAAAATTCACCACGCACGACCTTTATTTTGTTTCAGAGATAGCCTGTCTAACAGGAAGCCTTATCGTGCATGCTAATGTTATCTCAGGTTCTGCACCTACTGCTAATGCGTTGCATTTGTAGGTATTTACTATTGTATGTAACCCCACCAAACCTTATATCACCCTCCCTCCTTTTCCTCATCCCCGGCTTTCTAACCTCCATCTTCCCTGCCCCTCCACCACCCGTACATCCATCAGAGCGCTGTCATGGTAGAGGGGGCTTCGATGCTCCTTCCTGATGCGGCCATCAAGGCCCTCCATCTAACACGAGCCGACACATCATAATAACAGTAAGAGGCCTTTCCTGTCCAGTGTCATGCTTGGAAAGATTAGTTCCTCTCCACAAAACCCAGGTAATTTGCTGTTGCTGCAACACATTTGTAGATTGTATTCTTTCAGGTTAACTAGTTCATGAGGAGAGATGAGACACTTACTGAACAGTATGTGCTTCTAAATGACTTTTTTTTTTCTTCAGTTCTGAGAGCAAACCAAACTAAATGTGTCTTTTTTTATGTGAATATAGTGAGTGATTGACTGTATATCACACTTTCAGTAAAATATAATAAGGTTGTCATACTTTTTGTTTGCCTTCTCACACACACATAAAGTGTACCTTATTAAGGAATACACTGCATATACCAGCATTCTCAGAAAACACTGGACTAAGGTGTAAAATTAAACAAAACAAAAAAAAAAAAAACATGGAAGAAATGTTTTCTTGATCACATTTATTTTATATTACAGATTAATTTTATTAATCTTTTTAGGTTATTTCTAGGGTAATTTTTTCTTCTATTTCCTTATTTTTATCAACCAGACAGGGCACCAAGTCATAATTTTTTACCAATTTTTTACCACTGTGGACAACACAAGGGGTCATCCAATTTCTATTGACCCAACATGCAAGCAAGCAACAGAAAGCACAATCAGGCGCAACTGATAGAACTTTGTTTTTTTGAGCTTCCCCTGGTAAAACGGCACCCTGGGTGGGGAGCCATTTCTCCCAAAAAAGAAAAAAAAAACACCACTGAGAATGAGTCTAAATGTGTCATTGAAAACAAAACCCTGTGTGTCACTGATTTAATAACTGTCAACTAACAACGTTATCTAAAGGATCTCGTTTTTTTTAACAATGAATTGCACGTAAGAATAAATTCGCTTTAAAAGAAATTCTCAGTTTCAGTTTAATTCTTCACATGTGACGTCTGCTTCATTTTCCTATTAATCACTTGCAGCGAGTCTTCATCTTCATATGAACAGGCTATGCTGTGTTTTCTCACATTTGCTGCATGATCATATTTCATAAACTCTGCATTTGAATTTTTATGTACAGAGCACGCAATATCCATGATAAACTGAATATGTAAATAGGCAGGCTTTATTTATGGGGGCCTGTCAGACTCGTGGTCTTAAGTATTACTTTGGATGATAAGATGGATAGACAAAAATGTTAGTTAAGGGAGCACTTCCATGTCTGTAGAATGATTGATAATTAGCAGGTTAATCTGTACAGGTCGGAGGTCATAATTCATCTGCTTCCATAAAAAAAAAAAGCCTTTAAAGGGCAAGATTTTTTTATTTATAGGTCGAAAACACAAAAAGGGGGGAATAACCTTTTATTAATTCCTTTGAGAGAAAAGAAAATGTGTTTTTATGTTTGCTCATTGACTCATAAACAGATACAACTATACAGAGTAGAGAAATTAGAAATTTTGTTGAATAAATCACCCAAGAAAGTGCCTGAAACCAGTCAAGTCTGCATCTTTTAGTCACACATTTAATCCTAATGCTATGTTCCATTACATTTCCCAGGCAGTAAGTGCCTTGGAATTACCCGTCCCATCCTGAAGGAATCCTTTTTGTTATTGTTTAGAGAATGGTTAGCATGCTGGGGATGCTCCAAATGCGATTTTACATCCACTTATGGAAATCCATTGTTCCTTGAACATTTCCACATACAAAGCAATATATGCTTTTCTAAGAGGTCCGGGACCCCAATTACATCAAAGACAGTTTGCCCTGATGCCGGGATGGCTGCTGAAGGTCTTAAACAACTGTGTCAATGCTACCCCCTTGTGACCGCACTGCAGCAGAAGCTTTTTCTGTCTCTCAGTGAAGGAAGGGAAAAAAGGAGCACTTCAGTAACATAAAAACAAACTAAAATGCATCACCAAAATTCTTTATAAAAGATTTCTATAAATCAAAAAAGTTTGAACATTGTTATTGTTGCAATTCTGCCCACTTCTCTGCTTTTTTTATTTTTTAGATCAATATAAATCTCTTCTCTTAAGAGCTTGTGCTCATGTTTTATTTTAAAAAGAAACGGTCTGACATCCCGATTGTAGTTCAAACTCTGCGGCGGTGAATACTGAAGATTAAAGGAAAGTCAGGGATTCTATTTGCACAATGGAAATCAAAATGTGTCATCACAGAACCTTTTTGCACGTGTAGCTCTCTTTCATTAAAACAAAACAAAACAAAAAAAGTCTGACAAAATGCTACGCTGACATGCAGACAGATGTGGATGTCAGAGGCATGAGAGATGAATTTTGGAGGGCACTCTTCCCGCTGTCCCAGTCGGGAGAAGAG
Source organism: Xiphophorus couchianus (assembly GCF_001444195.1). Lineage (NCBI taxonomy): Eukaryota > Metazoa > Chordata > Actinopteri > Cyprinodontiformes > Poeciliidae > Xiphophorus > Xiphophorus couchianus. Next base: position 24,233,574 of record NC_040239.1, read on the forward strand.
GCGGGAAAAGCGTATTCGGAAAAAGAAATAATTAGACAAATATAAAACTCTGCAAAGCTGCATAGCTCGCTTGTCACAAGGTAGAAAGAAGAAGGGCTCGTGTTATCTTACTGAAGTGCAGTTTGACGTAAGCCGGCACTTGTGTTTTCTAACTTTGCTCTACCTTTAAAGAAGCAGCTGGAGATTTGCAAGTTAGGGCACCACAGTAGCTCTTCTTTGTTATTGGAGTCGAATGTTGAGATGCTGATATAAATAGTCATTATAAAATCAATGCATTAATTCAACTGAAAATTTATTTAAAAAGAAACCACATAATTTCACAGAAATCCTAAAAATTGAATTAAGTTCAAGGCATAATTTTTAAGTACAATTGGTTTTACTTAGAAATGTTGATAAAAGAAATAAATATTTTAGAGCTGTAAACCGCTAAAAGAATGACCATTTAAAACATATTCATTCTTGCTTTATTAGAAGCCTCTCAAAAAACATAAGTGCAGAATAAAATAATTTCAAGAACTCATTAAGAGAAAGTAAACTAGATAAACCACAAAGAAGCTACCTATACTTTGTTACACTTTCCTCAAGCACTTGGACCTGGGACTGACACCAAAAGCAAACATAAGTATGTTATAATAAAAGTAAGATTTCTTGATTCATATAATTAATGACCCATCTATGTACTATTGAACATGCTTAAAAAATTGAGTTATTTGCATTTTGTCACCTGAACAACATCAAATGCTATTATGTGTGAATGATTAGATTAAATTCAAAAAGTCAAAACATCAAATAGGCTGTTTTATACTGGTCAGGACTTCAACTTTGCCATTTGGGATTGTGACTTCAGAGGGACCACCGAGCCATTTTGGTCATTCTAATTTCTGAAAACAACTGAGAACAAACCACATTTCTCAACCGATCCAGTAGTGCTAATGGATTGGAAAAGGTTTATCAATATCAAGTGTGATGCAAAGAAAAACAACGTACTGGTCATGATCAAACTGAACAGTAACAATTCTGTAGCATTGATCCCTATAAAGGTGCACTATTCAGAATGCATGTAACACACAACATGCGTGGTAAGACAGGAAGCAATGTGACAGCAATTGTAGTATTTACTGAGGTAGCGCTTATAAAAAGTTGAGAACCACATGAAGCTGAAGGATTGGAATCACAATTACAAACATTTTTTTTCTAAAATGTTAATTTTGGATTTGAATTTATTGATGGTAATTATTCCTAAATTTGTAATGGGGACAGTTACTCGATTTTGCCAATGATTCAGAGGAAGATCGTCAACCGGAATAGTCTAATGAGCAGTGATGGAAGTATGCTGTAAGATTAATAATCTAAAAGTACAAAAGAAATAATATGCTGATATATATAAATGTATTGCTGCTTCAGGTATAAACTTTTTAACAACACTTACTTCTCACTAGTACACCTCTTACTTTAACATTTAAGGAATAATGTCAAATGCAAATAGAGATACATGATGGTTGTTGCAGCCTGCAGTCTTCATCCATAACTCACTCCACTGGCTGAGGCTGTGTTAGGGGGGCTGCTCTATGCTGACAAGCCACCCACCCCCCCGAGGTTAGGCTGTGTCAATCACGGGGCCATGTGATTGCGATAGTCCCGCCTGCCCCCTCATTGACACCTCCCATTGACTTCCTTTGATGCAGACCACTGAGCCTAAGCCATTGCATTGTGCTTGTATGTTTTACCTAACTGCAAGGTTCCAGCTCTCATTACCAGTCCAGGCATACTGGACTGTATGTCTTCATGCCGTGTATGCTAGCCACCCAACAATGTTTACTCCCAAAGAAGAGGGATAGCTTCTGAATTATTTTCCTCCCTGACCTTAAGTCCAAGTATGTAAACATGTGACCTCATATCACAGCAGTGTTATTTATGTCATATAATCATTCCCACTCCCCCAGGATGTGGCTGGCACACAAACATGACCAAAATACATATTTAGATTTATTTGTCTGCAACTGTCCAATAAAACATATTCTTTGCATTTCCATCTCTGGGCTTTGGTCCCAGTGGGAGTTGCTGGCTGAGAAATGTTGTGCTTTCAAGCTTCAGGGAACAGCAATGTGAGCAATGTTCAGGGTAGGGTAAAAAAAAAAAAAAAAGAATAAAAAAAGATGCTTGTTGCCTAAGTGTTGTACTATAAAGAGAGAAGAAGAAGAAGTAAGATTTCACATTCCAGAAGCCTCAAAGGGTTTTAGTTCTACAGTGGAAAGTGGGTGCAATCATCATACTCATCTCAGGAGAGACAATAGTCGGCTTGCAAGCACTCAGTCTGTTTGTTGTATTTTTGTTTTTCTTTTTTTTTTTTCTAAATTTGTATATCTTGTACTGCTCCGTTTTTTGCTGAGCTATCTGATCTAGACGTTTTCAATCAATATGAAAAAAAATTGCCAAAATTCTTTCAGTTTCCATTCTGGGGCATAAAAGCAGTAATTTTATAATGAAACAAGTCAAATCTAAAGACGGAGAGAAACTTTTTTTTTTTTTTTTACGATGTGCTCTATATGAAAGAAAACATAACACGTCTTGATGAAAGCTATGCCTTTCGACGGATTGTGGATTCCATCCACATGCCATCCACACATATTGCTGGGTGTTTGCGGCGCGAGAGGCATCCCCTCTGCGACCAGAGTCATAAATGACTTACTATAAAATGGATTACACAAGAGCTAAGATGGCTTTTACGTAATTGTGCGGTGGTGAGAGGGAGTAAGAGTCCCTCCATAAAATTTCAATAAATTGTGCATTTTCTCAATGACTTGTTGCCCCAGTGAACGCTTCAGTTCAGAACACTTTAAGGGAAGAAATGGGGAGCGAATGCTGGCAGAGGGAGCAGTAATTTGGAGTTGTGAACGGGTAAAAAGGTTGCATTATGCCTGCTGTGGTATTTGCAATATTTGGGCTTATTTAAAATGTCATTTTTTGGCCATACAAATATGGGACAGCTGTGGAAAAATTAACTTTTAAATGCACGTTAAGATTAAATGAAATTCAAGACCAGATGGTTGTCCTCCCTAGAATATATCTTAACCTTTTCTTATTAAATACATCTGTATTTATAACACCTACTTAACTATTTTACAATGTTATAAATTTGTGGCCTATAATTTACAATTTTTAATATAGAATTAAAAGAAACCGGTCTTGAGCAGCACAGAGCACAGAAAAGCTTCATAAAGCACTACACAGCATAGTGCGAGTAGGGGGAAAGGTCCAAAATACTAAATGTTTAAAAAAAAAATAAGAAAAAAAATCTGTTTTACATAAGTTGTTGGTGGCACACCAGCTGGGTACTGAAGTGTAAGAAATCCAAATTGTGGTTTTCAGAAACTTATTTATCAATATACAGATACAAACTCCAGTAGCAATTGATAGAACAGCTCAAACTACTGCAGGGTTGTAGAATCAAAGTGAAATTATACAGTTTAACATTTTTATTTTACAAATACAAACTTTAAAGTGTCATACTGTGTTTTCAACCAGCCGTGACCTCCAAATAAAATGAAGCAAGCAATAAATCGAAGACCAAGGAAGTCAACAGAAAGGTCAAGGTAGTAGACTGAAAACATATGTTTCTGATTTATATTTGTTAATTTGTTAAGTATGACATGTAAAATTTTCCTTTAAATTTACAATGATATACAGCCTTGTATTGGTCTGTCACATCAAAGCTTAATAACAGAATTTGATGTGAAAAAATAAAGGGGTGTAACTATTTTTGTGGTACTAAAGAAACAACTTTCACATTGAAAAACATATTTCTTTTTATTTCAGGCATATCATGAAACATCCTGCAGCCAGCATTTAAATAGCATAGTCCTATCCCACTTAACTGTGTGGTTTTAGTACATACTGGCATCTTTAATAAGTTTGCTAGGTTTTGCTGTAAAGCACTCTGTCTCAACAGAGATAAAAAAAGAGATTATGATCACAAAAAACATAATAAATCCTCACTACCACAACTTCTTTATGATGTGGTGCATTGATTGCTTCCATATTCACTTAATTTTGCATAAACCTTGATTCAAGAAGCCCTTGGGACAACTGTTGGGAAGGAGCACTGTTCTTCTACAAGATATATCCTCATTCTGTTTCTGCTTGCAAAGCTAAACCTGTTGAACAGGCACTAGCATTTATTTTAGCTGCGATATGACTTACTCACTATACTTATCAAAATCTAGGAGAGGTCAGCCAGCCTACTCTCGTTGGGATAAAAACGTTTCATCGTATGATGAAGATGATTGCTTGGAGCAACTTTGTATTGATTTGCTGTGATCCTTCCTTCTAATGGGACAAGTGGGCTCTGTCCATGTCAGCAAAATTCCCCCAGCAACACATTGGATCACCTGTTTCAGACCACAATATATTGGGTGTTTTTTTTTTTTCTTTTTCTTTTCAAACCCAATTTTCTTAAAACACTCGGTCTTTGCGCCTTTTAAATTGTTGGCAGCGGCTCTTCGGATACCCGGAATATCGGTTTCTCCCACGTTCTATAATTAGCAATGATCAAGAGGAATTATAAGCAGCAGTGAACAGCATTTGGCTCCTCAGTGACCCTGATAGATGGTCAATTTTAGTGATCAGGTCGTGGCGTTCATTGGATTTAAAGTGGCAGTGATGGGCCCTTTTGGCCCAGTGTGTGTAATTATCACATCTCTGCATGATTTAAAATGGCAGTGTATCACAAGAAACATGTAAATTGAATCATTTTCCTGATATATGCATTTATGTAAAGCTTAATAATGGATGTTCATGAATGCAATAATGCAATGAGCTTAAGGGCGAGTGTCATATTCACAACACTGATCACTACAGCCGCTGTCCAGGACACCAAGAACAAGCTGCATTAAAAATCTGATAAATGTTAGTGTCTGATTCAACTAGAGATACAAAGAGGTTTATTTTTATACCTTTTAAAAAGTATTAATACCCCTTGAACCTTTTTAACATTTTGTCACATGACGGCCACCAACATGTACGTATATCATTGTAACTGCTAGAGCCAGACCAGCTCAAAATACCACATGACTGGTAAGCCAAAGGAGAACAACAGCAATTGTTAGTTTTCAGATATTTTACAAATAAAAATCTGAAACGAGTTGGGTGTATTTGTAATGCACGTTTTGGACCCTCTGCAAAATGCACTGCATGTCACCCTGAACACACTATGCCCACTGTTCAACACGGTGTCGTTTTCATCGTCTTGAAAACAACAAAGCTGACCAGGGTTCATCACAAAATGAATGGAGCTAAAAATAGGGCAACCCTGGAGGAAAATCTGTTAAAGGCTGAAAAAGAGGTGAGATTGAGGGGGAGGAATACCTTCCAGCAGGACTCCAACCCTAAGAATACAGCAATCAGAAGATTTAGATCAAAGCAATCTCAATGTGTTATATCGTCCTAGCCAAAGTCCCAGCCTAAATCTAGTTGAGAATCTGTGCAGAAACTTACAGACTGATCTTCACCCATCTGACTGAGCTTAAACCCAAATCCACACTGCACTATTCAGATTCCCATCTGTAAAAACTTTAGAAAAGCTCACTCCACTTCTCAACGGTGCACAAACCTGTGTCTGTCACAAAAACTCCAAATGAAATACATTGAAGTTTGTAGTTTTAATATGACAAAATGTGAAAAGGTTCGAGGGATATGAATGCTTTTGCAAGGGACTGTCTATGCCTATTATCCTCTTTTCTGAAATGTCTTTTAATCTTTCAAATGACTGGTGCCTCCACAGGAAGTCATTTCTTTCTGAAAAGACACTTTAAGCAGAACATCTTGCGGCGAACAGCTTTGAGTTTTGTCAACCAGGGAAGTCTGCCAATAGAGAGAAGACAATATACACTGATCACAGTTGTCAATAAGTTTTTTTTCTTTTATTCCCATCATCCTTTGTTTTCTCTCACTCCTTATAGAGTGAGATAGAGTAGAGAGACTACAGACAGATCTCTGGATCTGGACGCCTGTTTGCAGTCTACAGGAAATCTGCTGCTCGGCTCCTCGGGTAACAGGAGGAATACATCAGTGCCTTGTTTATTTCCTTTTTTTCCCCCACATGCCAGAAAAGGTCAAAGTCAGAGGATTATACTGCGCGGCCCGAGCAGAACTCAATAAGAGCCGCGCAATGAAAACAATATCATCCATATTTTAAACAGCTGGCACCAAACAGAGGGAAACTTACACTAGGGTGCCAATTATTCCACTTCTCGGGGTTTTGCAGCAAACCACTGTAGCTCAGGTGTGTTACTTGGATAACACATCTTTTGTATAGTTTTTTTTTTTTTTTCAAAAACACGGGAGATTCACAGCAGAACTTGAGCCGCATTTAGGTATTTTTCAATAAATAACACACACACAAAAAAAAAAAAACATCATAACTAATACTGAGGGGGTTGTGCAAATTTGTTGGAGATAAAATGCAGATGTGTTCCAGGCAGTGAGTGGAGTTGTTTTCATTGTCTGGGATTGTTTTCCCTCCATGGACTTATTAAAGCCAGCGCAGCACAGTCTGTGCTATATAATCCTGATGTATTATTAATCATGCCTTCCTGTGCATCTCCAAAAAACTTCCCTTTTTTTTTTCTTTTGTTTTTTCTGATGTGAAAGAGCACTGGATGTGAAACACTGCCAGGTTCGGTTGTGATGCTTCATTTTCTCCCTGTTGCAGAATTCTAAGCACAAGAAGACAATGGCAGCATTGTTTTGGAAATAGATTTTGGCGCTGTATTTCTCGTCCGTGGAACATAATGCTTCCAGCATCGTCTACCGAAACATTACTACAACTGTCGAGATGTACAGTAAGAAAGACACAGGATACAGCATACAATACGTGGGGTGAAGGGATGTTAGGATTGTGTCAAATTGTTGTGCTAGCTTTTCAGTATCATGTTCTCATTATTTTTTCTTCATTATCTGGCTCATTTTTCATGTTTTAGTGTGTAAACGTCTACTGAAGGGAATGCTAAATCTGAAGGGAATGATTCAACCGTCAATCTTTTTCAAAATAAATTGTAATAGGAGATTCAGTTTATTTCGAATAAATCACATTTTCTCTTACTGTTATTTTAATCATATTTTTGGGAGGCTCATAAAGTACAACTCTAACAATGTGAGAGTCATGCTCTTTTAAAAAGTTTTGAAACCCCCAGAGTTTCATAAACTTTTTTTAAACATTTTGTCAAAACTTCAATGTTTTTATTGGGGTTTTTCCCCCCAATATCAATATGAAGTAGCACTTAACCGTAATGTGGAAGGAAAACGGCATACGAGTTTCAAAAAATGTTTACAGAAAATCCGAGTATATTTGAATACATTTGAATTCAGCCCCACAGGAACCTAAGGTTTGGCTATTTACAGTATCTTTGTAAAAAGTGCAAGTTTAGTCAGTTGGAGTCGATGAAAACCTTCTTCACTTTTACCCTGATCTGTCTACGGTGTTCCTGGTCTTCATGACGTTGTTTGTCCCCAAAACAGCTAGATTTATAGATATGAAATTATATACAGGTTGATTTTCTAATTAGGTGAGTATTAAATTGAGCTCGTGTTAACAGGGAAAGAAATTACAGATGTCAAAGTTTTCCAATTTTTGTCAAGAAGCTTAGACATTTAATCTTTTTCCCTCCACTTTACAATTATGCACTGATTTGTGTTGTTGGTCTATCACATGAAATCCCAATGAAGCAAAAATCTTCAAGGGGTATGAATACTTCTGGAAGCCACCATTTATGTATCACCATGCCATCATAACAGGTGCTCATTCCACATTTTCTACTTTTTTTTTTTCATATATTTCGCCTCGCTTGGGTAAGATGATAATCCAAGCCTAGTCCACTGACAGACTGCAACATGATTTACTTGGACAGTGACTGACTGCACATCCAATTTGTTTCAACTCCAGAGCAGCAGCTTATTATCTGAAATGCATGAGATGTCTGTGCATGAGAGGCGTGATCAGCTGGGGCATGCGCCGGGGCTGCTGGGAAAGTAATCAATAAGGGATTGTCTCTTGTAGTTTAGGCCGACACATTATGACAGAGCTGAAAATTAAACAGGCAGATATTAATAATAATGGAAATCAGATTCTCATGGGTGACTACTGGGGGAGGGGAGAAACTCAAAATATGTATCATATTTGGATGTGGGTGTGTACATGCGTAGAGGAGAGGGGTGAGGGGGATTACAGTTGGTGTTTTGGTGCTGAATTGAAGGACGTTATGGCAAAGCTGAAAAAAAAAGTTTTAGTGTTATTTTTTATGCTATTGCTTCTTTCTTCGTCTATTCTCTGACAACAGTGTGTTGCCTTTGATCTCTCCTTACTGAGTAAAATTGTCCTTTATGATTGATTAGTGCAATAAATGATTTTGCAGAAATCTAAATCTTTTAATAACTTTATCTCAGTACACTTGCATGGAATATAATCAGGTTTAGACTTTGTCTGCTTAAAACAAATCAGAGTAGTGCCTCTCTGCATGATTTAAGGCTGCTCAGAGGCAATAAAAGAAACAGAAAATAAACTGACGCAGCTTACAAGGAGATTCTGCTGCTTCGTCAATTAGCCCTGGCAATTCGTTTCCATTGTTCGAGCAACAAACGTGCCATCCCGGGTGGGGGGAGGGGTGGAGCGGGGGGAGTTAACAAACAGCATTACAGCCTATTACAGATTCAGTGTCATTGATTATTTATACCCTTATAAAATGCAGGGCTCCCTGGTGGACCCGGCTCCCTTGGCTAGCTGTGATAAAATGTTCCCTCTAAATCACCACACTGAGGCAAACAACACATACAAACATATGAAAGAGTTAAGTGACAGAGTCCTGGGTGTGTAATAGATCTGGAGATCACTCCATGAAGGTAAAGCAAATAAAAGAACAGGAGGAAATTTTTTCTTTGGTGAAATGATCTTTGTGTTCTACTAAACTTTACGGTGAAACTATTTCTGCTCTGTAAACAATTTTACACATTTCAGGTATTGTTTGTGTACCAACACAAAGTAGCGCATATCTCTGAAGGGATAGAGTTTGCTTGTTAAATACAAGTCTGAAAAGTGGGGCATTTTTGTATATTTGTATTCAATACCCCTTTACTACGACTCCCCTAAATAAAATCCATTACAATCAGCTGTCTTCAGTAGTCACCAGAAACATAGCTTGTAATTTCATTGCAGTATAAAAACAGTTGTTCAGAGAACAGGCTACAGAGAAGATAAAACCAGGGTTAGGTTATTAAACAATATCCCAAGATCTGAACACTTTACAAAACAATTTTTAATCAATTGTATCAAAAGAGAAACAGCATGAAATAAATACAGACTTGCCAATTTATGGCTGCCCACCTAAACCCAGAGGCTGGGCATTAACCCAGAGAGCATTAATCGGAGAGGCAGAGAGAACACAATGCAATGGATGAAGGTGCTCTGGTCAGTCTGGTCAGTTGAGACTGAAGACTAACTTTTTTGCCTATTTGCAAATGCTATGTGTGGCAAAAAAAACAAACACTGCACATCACCCTGAACACATCATTCCCACAGTAAAAAGTGTCTGCGGCCGCATAATGCTGTATGCAGGGAGGTTTTTCTAAAGTAGGGACAGGAAAGATGGTCAAAGATTATAATAAGATGAATGAAGCTAAATATAATGGAAGAAAACTTGCTAAACATTGTATGAGACTTGGGAGTGGTGGAGGTTCAAACTCCAGCAGAGCAAAAATCTCAAACATAAAAGAAAACTGAAAATGATCTATTTGACAGGCCTAGTAAAAGTCAATATGTAAATTTATTAAAAATTTGTGCCAAGATTTAAAAAGCTACTGTTCAGTGTTGCTCTCCTTAACACTGGACTGAGCATGAACAATTTAAAAAAAAATAATGTGTAAAAACATCTGTCTTGATGAGCAAGACTGCGAGAAATGTACCTCCAAAAGACCTTTCAAAAAACCGTGTAGATGGCATAATCTTGGTCACCTTAGAAAATTTGAAGTTTAGATCAGATACATCCTTTAAATCTGTGCAGAATATACAATCTTGTTTGCAATTTAACTTAGGAGCAGATGGCTCTCGATAGCAGAGTTCAGGAAAGTCAGCACTTTTTTGAACTTTCATGTAGTAGATGTCTGCCCAGGAGCAAGACCTTCTTAAACCAGTCACCTCACCATGGGAATATTCCTCTCAGAAATTAATGGTTGCCCTTGTGGAGGCGACCACCTCAGCAAAAATCCCCCAGGGAGGTAGGGAAGCAAATGCCACACCTATCCGAGTCGTGCCCCTTACTGGTAACGCTCTGACATTGTGGTGTGTTCAAAAGAAAACTCACTGAATAACAAATTTTACCCGCTTAGTCAACTAAAACGCCCATGTACCGATTTGACACCATGCACCACCACCATTGTTGGTAAGATATATGGTTGATAATGAAATTAATCTTTAATAATATAGGTTAAAAGGTCAGAAAATGCCAGATGTCCCTGCACAGCATGTGGAAAAGCATGCAAGAAGCCCCCCGATTGCCTCAGTAGTGACAAACGGAGGCTAACAATATTGCTACAAGCTCAAGTAAGTCCATATTGGACACACTTCCCAGAGCACAAAGAGTATGAAAGTGGGGGACAACATCTTGGATCATCTATCTTCCTTAAAAGCTGAAGCCGTGACAAAGTGGTTGGTGAAATTGTGATAAATGATAAGACAAATTTAGTCAATACCTGGAATTCTTTTTCTACTCTCTGCTGTGTTTTTATCCTCAAATTGTTTAGACAGAAAGATGCACATTAATTTAAATTGCACTTTGATGGCCAGATTGTGATCAAATTGAGATGGACATTGCAAATGTTAATATCAATATCTTCATTTAACAGCCGGATTGTCAAGGTGCCTTTTCATGCATTTATGTCTTATTTAAATGGCGTGTTTGCAAAAAACACAAAACAGGCTTCAGGAGGCTACGGTTACTGTTAAAGATGCTACACCTTAAAACTATTGACTTTGTAGTTTGCAATGCAACTATGGATTGACAAATACCTAAACCAACCCTGAGCAGTGAAGAGCCTTTCTTTATGCTACGTATGCATATTCAGTGGTGGTTCTTTTCATAAATGCTGCTTGGGTTGAGTCTTTCCTTCTGTGCCCCCAGAATGAGAAAAACAAATAATTACTTAGACATGTTTTAGACAGAAAACCCAAAACCAAGCTGTTTTTAAAAACCTAGAATCAGTATTAAATATATTCAGTATAGATTCTTAACCTGTTATTCCAGATGGTAAAAATATCTTTCACAGACATTTGTCTGTGAAAGGCAAATGTTTTTTTGTCTTTCACAGAAAGAAACAAATTGCCAAAATATATATATGTATTTTTTTTAAATCCATTTTAGTGCAGAATAATCAATTTCTATATTGTCTGTCAATTGTATTTTAGATAAAGCAATGATCAAATGCTTTCCTTTACCGTGGTACCAGCTTAACATCTCAAACCTGATACCAATTTCAAGATCATTCTCACTTTCATACATTATGTAAAACGCAAGGTCGATGAGAAGAATGAACATGCCAATAAGCAATAGAATAAGCAATAGAAAACTTGCTTAAGGTGCCACTGGCAGATAAAACCATTCCCTTACATTGTGGCACCCTGGGCAAAGAGCCATACTATAATGAACACCTCTGCCAGCCTCAGATTTTATTACATCCTCAGACATAATTTCCTTTGGAGTCCTGTTTCCAGCTAAGCTCAATGAATTTATGTTTGGGAATCAGATCCAACACCAGTTGCACCTGAGTTCAGCTCTTTCTTGTTTCAAGTCAGAAAAGCCTTTGGGATTTGCTAATTGTTTTTGCTCCAACTACTATTGGTAAAACAAGCCAATCACAATGCATTTCCCTCCTTTTTATGCTTTCAAAGACTAAAAGGAACAGATGTTCACAAATAGATGTCGTGAACCACCAGTTAACGTGTGTCTGTGACTCCATATCAGACACACGCTGCAGAAATTATTCAATTGTCATTAAAAATATGATGCTGTCAACATTCTTTTGTACACTTCGGAAGCAAAAAGCCTGAACCGTAATCTCCCCTGTTACTTGGTCTCTGTTTGACACTAACGACAATAAACACACATAATATACTTGACAATAAATACAAAATAAGGTAAATATATTGTCCGTTAGAATGGCTTAAAAATATTTAGATACTTAAATCGCACATTGCCTTCAAGCCCTGAGGCCAGTGTTAGCCCTTAAAAGAAGGGAAATAGAAAGAGAAATGATCATAGGAGATGAAATCACTCACTCGCTTGTACTGAGTGTAATTCAGAAAACATTTTTAAAAAATAGTAGCACTCATGACATGAAAGTCTTAACTAAAGCAGTTTAGCCACATTACCTTCACCTTGACAAATAAAATGCAGAACACATTCATCTCTTTTCACACCATCTCTGTATAACCTTTACAATTGCAAATTATTTTAACTATATTTTTAAACAAAACCGAGTGCTTTACAGCAAATGTAACAGTTTTAAGCATTTTGTTTTGAATCGTTTAAATAGTGATTTAAGCAAAGTCAAAACTAAATTTATAAGCATAAAACAGAAATATTACCGATCAAAATGACTAAAAAATTCATTACTTGTGCTAACTGAACAGAAATCCTAAATAGGCAGTGCATTATTCTTATTTAACCAAATCAAACTGCCATAACAGGATATGAGGCCTGCTGCCGTTAGCAATCCAGCTAAACTAATCATACTTTTCACACTGCACATTAGCGCCAAGCAAACTACTCTGCAATGCAATGCAAACTAAATATATACAAACAAATACATACAGGGCTAGCATTCACCCACACCCCTTATTTTCTTAAACATTGTATACCATTAATGACCTTAAAAGAAGGAAAATAGCAAGAGAAATTGTCAAAGGAGACGAAATTACTGCTCTTCTACTTACTGGCTTGTATGTTCTCTTTGCACGAACGACACTGACGTCATATCAGCGTGAGAGAAATGCGGCTTTCTTGCTTCCCCTTTAGTTACCATGACAGCTAGAAAAGACAAAGTCGTATTTTAGAAACAAATAAAGCAATACCATGAACATTGTTGTCTTCCAAATATAATGGGCTTTTTAGTTTTCATGGATTTCCAAGAGATTCTGAATTACGGTGGCTTGTAAGTTCAAGCAAACACTCATCCGGATCAGCTTCTTCAGCCTAAAACTACCGGGGGGCAGAAGGATGGTAAATAAAGAAGCTGTCCCTGTGTTATTTCCATAGAACCACTATTCAGCCTGAAAGAGCGAGTGTATGGGAAAGAGTGACCAAAGCCAGACAGCCGAGCAACTGATCCGCCTGTACACACTGCTGTAAACACCATCCTGCTTCACAAGAAGCACGCAAAACTAATAAAACTAAATAACACGGAGACCTTAAGGAACATGGCCATATTTTTCTAAAAGCAACAACTTTGAACCTGAACAGTCAACTGAACTAGAACTCTGACACCAGAACTGCTCTACTGTTAAGCTATGAGGCCTGTTGTGTTTCCTCAGGCTTCAGAAGCAAAAGGCCTGAACCGTAAAATCTCCCCCGTTACTTGGTCTCTGTTTGACAATAACGACAATAAACACTTGACAATAAATACAAAATAAGGTAAATACATTGTCCGTTAGAATAGATTAAAAATATCTAGATTCTTAAATAGCAATTTTTTTTTATAAGAACCATGTTCGAGAATATTGCCTACTAGCATAAGCTAAAGCTAATGTTAGCCACAAAGTTTAAAGAAATTAAAACTCACCTTTGTATCTGTGAATGTATAACGAGGCGAACATCTTAAAATCTTTCTCCAGCTTACTTGTTGGAGCTTTGGCTCGTTGTACATCATTAATTGTTACCAGTGGTGGGCCCTCAGGGCCTGCAAGGCCTTCTCTGCTGGCCTAAAAATATCTGAATCACAGACTGATGTTAATTATATTTTGTCCATGAATATGTATTAAATAAATCCAAATGGTCTGTCCGCTTCCTTTCACTGTTAGCCCCCTGGTTGCGCTGCTTCCAGACGTGTATTTTCATATTTAAGCATTTAACCAATCACATTTCAGCCACTATTTGTTACCAGGGTAAAGAAATCTGCCTGGAGGTCTTCACAATCAGTTCTGCGGGCCCTGTAGCATAAAATAAATGTCAATCAAACTGTTGCTTCAACCAATCAGATTTTGAGTTGGCGACACCAAGGGCCTCTAGCAGGCGTACGGAAACGTCAGCGTATTCACACGCTCTGATTGGCTAGTCAAAGAGTGTACTAGCCAGAGCTAGCAAACTGCATCTGTGGCGAGCAGCACAAGCAAAGATATTGTTGTGTTGATTTAATAGCTGGTTTGTCAACCCGCAATGGATGAAGGAGGAGAAGAAATGGATTTGGTTGGAGATTTACTGTCAAAGCCATTTTCAAGACGGACTTTTCAAGAAAAGCTGGACATTGTTAAGCAAGGTCGGGCAACTCCGAAGCTAGCAAGCCTGTCACAACCGGGAAAAGGATTTGTCCGCCACTTTCAGTCTACTAACTAAATCTTATGCCAGAAATACGACAGTTCAGGCTCGACTTTCAGCATTAGCTTCGATGGCGATAGAAAAGGACTTCTTCATGGAACTGAAACGCACGGATAATCTGCACAACAGAGTAATTGAAATCTTGAGGAAAGAAAGAGGATGGATTTTGTGTACAAATAATCAGGATTTTTGGTGAGTAAAATGTTGCTATATTCCTAAATAATATTGCAATTTTATCAGGTTATTTTTGATGCTTTTTTTATGTGTGTCGCAGCTGTAGAAGTTTTATAGCCACAAAATAGTTATTGAGGGTTGGATTGATTCAGACAGAGCACTACTGAAGGCCTAGGTGTGAAATGCACGGCCCGCCACTGATTGTTACCTTTGGCAAGCTCTGCAAGCACCTAGTGTAAAATGCCGCTTATCCCTGAACACGAAAGCTGTCGTGCAAAGAGCCCATTGAGTTTGGGAAAAGAGCACAAGTCCCCTTAGTGGATCTTGCAAGTCGTAGCGCTAAACTAGCCCGTCCTCTAAACAAATACAATTTGAGTATTTTGTCTTTTGCACATTTTGAATCAAATTAGATAATAATACAAATGCAGATAATCTAAATAAATTTACCTGTTATTAATAAATTCAAATTGAACAGGATTATGCCCTGCAACACCAACAGGAGTCTGAGCAGTTACAGAGTTTACTTACTAGTATAGTCATAAAGAGATTACAATTCAAATTCCAGTTCTGGACCTAAATTCATTTGCTTGGTTTTATTTTTGGAGCATATTGTTTATTCACATTTATATGTGGTTAATTTTGTGAAAATGTTGCCACTTATTATTGTTATAGTGAGAAACAATATAATTTTGGTTGAAATAAAGACTTTCACCAAGTCTTACATAAGCCCCTTTTGACCAAAGTGATGAGTACAAAGAGCCTTAATGCCAGCTGGCACAAACAGCCTACACAGTTGTTTTTTTTTCTGGGGAAGACAGTTGTGCAATTGTTACTCAGTCAATATTCACACTGTGATAGCATTGTTTATTTCAACAGACAACTTTGTTGCTTTAAAAATCACTGTCCAGAAGCCTTGAAGTTATTATTTCTGTATTCTTCCTTGGCCGGGCAGTGTTCATTTGTCAATTGGTTTTATCTGTTAGTAGTTAAAACCTGAATGTGTTCCGTTTAAGTAGTTCACTAATTTGTAGCATTAAGCTATCTGAAATCCTGCAAATCCATTGAAACTCTTTGTTGATAGTGATTTGTCTTTTATCGAAGCATTGTCATCTCGCACCACAAAATCCTGTGTGGGGAAAAAACTCTGTTAAAAAAATATTGTTTTCAACAAAATCCAAAGTGCAACAAATTTTAACACTCCTAGCAAGTCCTATGAATTAAATGTCATCAAATAATTTTTGTAATTTACACTTTATTTTTTAAAATTGATTTGAGAGTCTAGAATATCTAATTAGCAATCCATTCATTTCTGACATGAAGCCTCATTTTCCTGAGCCATTCTAGATGAGAGAACATGCCACAGAAGGTGGATGCATTTTGATCTTAATTTCTCAGGTGCTGGCTCAAGCATGTGCCCTCATCCAGAACAGCTATGACCAAGTAGGAAACCTATCAAAGCTTATCATGTAAACATACATATTTATTTGGTAATGTCGGTAGGGGTGAAGAATCCTTTATCTATACCATTCGAATGAAATACAATAACAATGGCAATATTTTTTGTTATTATATGTTCTTATGCAAATATTTTGATCAAAATGCTCACACATGTGTAAAGCCTTGAAGGCTGAATTTGAAAATTTTGTAAGGTGTTGCTCTTTAGATTTTTATGAACACCAGAAAGGTAATTTAGGAAAGCATCCTTGAGGACAAAATTTATGAGGCATTAGCTTTCTAAAAGATGCATGTCCATTATAGACTGCAATACACAATTTCACCGAACTGTTGATGACTTATGAGGAAAATAAAAAGTGTAAGTCTAATTGTCTTTGTCCTAGGAGTTCATGTTTACGTTACCAAAAATCCAGTAGCTTCATGTCACCTGTATGCTGGAGGATCTAGCCTTAGCTTGCAATACATGGAGCCGTGTGTCAATGCAAGCAGCCATGGGGATTCCAGAGATGACTGACAGGAAAATGAGTGAAGTACCATGCACCACAAGAAAACATTCCATTCCCTTGGTAGCAAAGAAAAAAAAAATCCAGAAGGTGTCTCATAATATTTAATGTTTCGTGCTTATGTGCTTCGTTCAACTGCATAGAGTGCAAAGAGTCCAAAAAAAAACTTTTAATCTGGCAGACAAAACACCTGGAAAACACCAGATTATGATCAACATAAGGACGACCGGAAGAGGTGGTAAAAAAATTGGATGGTAGTGAGGCAAGAGGCCTTATAGCAAATCGTTTCCTTTCAGTCACACATCTGTGGGAAACACACTAAAGCAACAAGTGGCCATCTGAGCACAGTAAAGATCTCTGAGAGCTTTAACACACAAAGCGAGGGAATCTATGAGAAGAGGACAGGGACGGGTATAAAGGACAGGAGGATCAAACTGGCCAAAAACTCCTTTCAGACAGAAAAGCAAACACCGTTGTTGAGGTTACTATTTATCTCATGCCAGCCAAGTTGGCACGCACATCTGGCGGTGGGTACTTAGTGCAATTATTTATGATTTCCTCCAAGATTTAAAAGCTCTTCGCCCGGCCTTGTAATGCAGTAACTGAT
The DNA here is from genome assembly GCF_001444195.1 of Xiphophorus couchianus. Classification (NCBI taxonomy): domain Eukaryota; kingdom Metazoa; phylum Chordata; class Actinopteri; order Cyprinodontiformes; family Poeciliidae; genus Xiphophorus; species Xiphophorus couchianus. The sequence continues at coordinate 24,250,886 of NC_040239.1, forward strand.
TGCACTGCTAATGTAATTAAGGGGAGATTATGATGTCCACGTGGCACACCAGATGGTGGCATTCACAGCAATGGGGGAAGGCACAACTGGCACACCACTGCACAAGGGCAGTGAGGCGCAGTCAGTCGGAGCAGTCCAGACTCCCCACCAGACGGAGGAAAGCATACATGAGTGTGTTTGTGTGCGTGCGTGTGTGGGTGTGTGTGTGGAGGCGTGGGCGGATGGATGTGAGGTCCACATACACAGATGCATGACAGTATATGAGCATGTATTTGATGATAAGTTGAGCAGGAAAGTGTTAGCTAATGCAAAACAGCACCAAGGAAATTAGAGATGCACGTCCATAGTAATAAAGTCTTGCTGGGAATTTATTTCAGTTATACAGTTCAAAAAGTGAAACTTGGACCGTGTATCATCCAAATTTGTCAGACACATAAAGTCATGTATTTTGAGTATTTATTTCAAAACAAATGCTCAAAATACGGCTTCTGATGAAAAAAAACATAATAAAAATCATGATAAAGTGATAATACTGCGCAAGGACTGACAACCTACTAAAGAAAGACCAACTAATGCACTGATAAAGAAGATGGTTGTTCACAAAGTGCAGTATGTAAGTGTAATGAAAATGTGGCAAAATTCTACTTGTAGCCACTCCTGAACCAAAAACAAGTCAGAAGAGTCCAGGGGAAAAGTTAGTGGCGATTGCTCCGTACTCTGTCATCTTTTCAGTTAAATCTTGCATTTCATTTGGAAGTTGCTTTAGGTGCCACTTCAACTGTTGATGTTGATCCACGCTGTTTTTATCAAGTCCAAAGCCAGTGCATTTCAGATCATTTAATGCATTGTTCTGCTGAAGAGTTTTATGAAGATGCTCATTTCATTTTCCTGCAGGACTTCGCAGCTGCAGAGATTGACCCAAAGGCCCCAAAAAGCATACTGAGGGTGTAATCAATAGGAACACAACAGCCCAGATATTGAATGGGTAAACTGTACAGTAACTCCACATAAAGTATTTTTCAGTACAAAAATATTTTTTGTTGGTCCAATGTAATGTAATGTAATCACTATGAGAAACTCAAACTTTACTTGTAAGCCATAGTCTTTTAAAATGAACAGAAACAAACCCATGAAGTATGTCACTGTCTGTGCTTTTTAAAATAAATGTGATCGTTAAATTTGATGCACTTTTCTTTGCATTAGTTAAGCCACTCAATCAACGAGACTAAATTCCAAAAGCTCAGTAGTGCAAGGCATGAATAAAAATGAAAACCTGCACTTTGATGTTAGAATGTGATTTTTTACACTTAAAAGCAGCCCAATGATGTACTTTCCATAAACTTGCTGAATTAGAAAATAAATATAACAGTTCATACATTTTAAACCCTTACAATTCAGTGTTTTAGTGAGGAAAACAGATGGGGTGAATGTAAAATTAAATCACATTTGGACAATCCATCATGTTTCAGAGGACTTTTCCAGCCAGGGCGACAATGAGACCCGACCAAACTGACCTTTAATTAGAAAGAAGCATGACATTATGGAGCCTTGCAAGGCTGTATCCTTTGGGGGGCACTAAGGGTAGGCTTCTTAAAGCTGGTTATTATAAGCCATTCAGGAGACACAGGGATTTGGTTTTCTGTGTGTAGACAGAAAAAAAAAAGTGAGGAGGAGAGGAGGGGGCTGGGGGTTATGTATAAAATGAGACCTGCAGATTTCTACATAGCACATAATGGGTTCATGTGGGTGACATTGGGACTGTGTAGATTTCCCAAGTTGAGATAGGGATAATATTACTCTTGGGATAGCAGCACAGAAATTTCCATCTTCAGTCCCTACGCTGGTGTCAGCAAATTACAGACTGCAATAAATGACCTTTAGACATAAAAAATAACCTTTCTTTTTTTCTTCTTCTTTCATCATTTATGTGAGAAGTTATTCAAAAAAAAAAAAAAAAGAGGTAGAATTTTGGGTCCCAGTGCTTGTCTGTCCTCTGTTAATTAAAACTCAGAACAAACAGCATTCAGATTGATGTTTCGAACACAATAAGATGTTCTGGTGTTCAGGCGGGTCAGCACGAGTTGAAATAAGGCCGATGTCAAACAAAAGGTGAAAACAGCAATCGGGGCTCTAATGAATCTTTTCAAAAATACCAGCCGTAACACCCTGCACCTCCCGCTGGTGGCTCCCCTGCAGAAATCTGCCACAGCCATCATTCATCTTACCCCGCAATCCTCCGCGTGCGAGGCGGCGCCCGTTAAAAACACTGTAAAAGCTGATGATTTTCACAGTTAGCATGTGTTGCTGATGACTCCGCTCTCAACGAGCGCTTCATCACCGCTTCATCACCGCTTCCATAATTAGACCATTACTTTAGCAGGTGCACCTCTCTTCCAAACCAGATTAAACGAATGCCTGCGTTGTATTTTTTTATTTTGTTGTTATTCCTTTCAGCAGACACCTTTGAATTCTTTTGCTCTCAACTGTGCCAAAAATTCAACGCGCCTTCTCCGCTGTGCGTCAACACCTTGATATGGTGGCATGTGTTTGGTAGGATTATGTGCGTGTGAGGGCGGGGGTGATGACGTGGGGTGTAAACGCAGACGAAGGAGTGAGATTATTGAAAAAGGAAATCTTTCATCAAATACTTTTCTCTGCTCCAATCATTTGCCACAGAAAGCAGCATCAGCGATGATAAGCAGCACTGAGCTGCTGCGTGTGATTGGAGGTTCGGGGTTTGGCAGCGGGGCGCTATCTCCAGAAATATTTTCCTGCCAGTCACTCCTGAATTAGTCTGACTTTAAGCACACTGCCACACCTGCCTTCACAATTCCAGTTTCAGACACCAGAATGTGAAATCAAACAAAAGAAAGGTTCAACGCCTGTGATTTCAATTCATACAAGAAATTCTTTTTGTTGTTGTTGTTTTTAGATTACATGAACAATGCCTCATTCAGTGTGTCTCAAAAATCAAAACTCAGCTCTAGGAACGATGTCACATTAAAGATGAGTGGGTTCCAGCTGCAAGCCGGAAAACCTGTGGGATTTGCCAAATGTTGTGGTGAAAACTACTATTAGCAATGTTTTTCAAACACCAAAATAAGATTACAAATAGATATCATTGTGATGCGTGGCACTAGTTTAATGAGAAACAAAATAATAAATTATTAGTTACTAATAAAATAGTATATTTCTCTGCTAGGACATCCTATGTGTTAGCCATATTAGATTCTGACCTGAGGGTGTATTTTTGTTGTACTGTCTGCTGGGAACAGCAAACTTTCAAACAATAGTAGATCTCAGGGTTTGAATAGATTGCTTCTTGATTTTTAAAAAAAATACTTTTAAATTATTATTTTACCTAAATGTTAGTGCAGCAGTATGTCAGGAAGGCTAAAGTTTCATTTTTTTATTGTTCCTTTTGGCCTTTTTTTGCTTCCTTCCTTGTTTTCATCATTCCGTTTTATCTATCTATCTATCTATCTATCTATCTATCTATCTATCTATCTATCTATCTATCTATCTATCTATCTATCTATCTATCTATCTATCTATCTATCTATCTATCTATCTAATCTATCTTATCTATCTATCTCTATTCTCTGATAGAGAATCAGCCTAAAGTATGGCTGATTCTATGTGGATGCCCTGCCTCTTGTTCAGTATCTAAAACAAACATGCATATGTATGTTTTTTTTCCTGAAACATATGCATTGAGAAAAAAAAAAAGTGAAAAAAAAAAAAAACACATCAGAAATGTAAAGAAGTTCAGCTGTCAGTGTTTAGCCGCAGAAGAAACAATCCACCGACATATGGCGCCATGTAACAGAACAGAGCAGCAAATCTCAGGTTTTAATTAACTGAAAGATGGTATCATTGGTGTAGTGATGGTAGAAATAATAAACCTGATGATGGGGAAGCATCTGTTGCCTGCTGGTCTTTTAGAGAGCCTACAAAGAGGCTCTTAACTTCTGCGCTCAGGGAGATGCATGACTTGGCTAATAATGTAAGGGCTTAAGTAAATACATTGCTCTGTCTTACGTTTATCTGATTACAGCAACGACATGTGATAACTTTTAGAGAGACACACAGCTGTCAGGAGGCCCCGACCCGTGGATGCATCTATGAGAGTCAAAGTGCAAGATAGCCGCAAATGTGGTTACACAAATAATTAGGCTGGATAAGTTATGGCAAAGAAATAAAGCCTCTTAGAAGTTAACAAAGCGAACTGAACCATTAACTAGTTTTTTTTCTAGTTTTTGGTGAGTAATGCAGATAAATAGATAAAAAGACTTTGAACCGGACAGCAGCTATTTGTGATGTCACTCTGTGGACTTTCAGGTTAATTATTACCAATATGCGACACCCGGAAGTGTTGAAGCTTCGTAACACGGAGGCAACGTCGAGCTGAAGAGGCAAATACCAGACATTTTCACTTAAAAAGGTAAATATACAACAGCCAGGATTATTTTAGGCGTTTAGCCTCACCTTTGTGTTCCGGTTAGAGTCACGGGTGCACGTGGAAATAACCTTCGACTATGGATATAAGTGGACTTGCTACATCTTTAGGAATCTGAATGAACACTATACTTGCATTAGCTAAATTGTCTGATCAACACGTGCATAATTACTATAGCTACATATTCTGTGTAACTTATTATTGTATTAAGTTGTTTTTAACATGTAGCTAATAGTTACGTTTTTCAAGCTTGAGCTGGTAAATAAGACAACGCCACAATAAAGGCTAGGGGCATCATTAGGATGGAATCAATAAAAGATCGAAGGGGTGCAAAGTGTTTTCAAAAAGCGTCATTAAACCGGATACACTTCTGACAACTATATTTATTAGTGGTATTAATCTAATAACACTAGTTTCAGTCAAACTATGCAGCAACACCTCCTAGAATAGTCATTATTATTGTACTGTTTTGTCATTAAACTTTCTCAGTTATAATTTTATTATAAGAAGAAAGCATCCAGGGTTTTAACTGCCTGAACATAAAGATGAACTTACTGAGATCTAACCATATGTACAAAAACTTTAGATATGACCAGAATGAAAATGTTAATCAAATATTTACACAACCAGTTTGATCAAATAATAACATATTGTAATATTATTTACACTGTATTAAAGTTGTGCTTTCTTCTTCTTTAATTGCAAGTTTATTTACTAAAAAAATTATATTAATATGGAGGGTTTCTAATTCTCTACAATAGACCTAACAGTTATCTTGCTAAAAGCTCCACTTTACACATATGGCAATTTTATTGACACTTCAATAATATGAGGAGAGGGGATTAAGTTTATTTTTTTTTTGTATAATTTAACTGGGCTTTTTTTAAAGTCCTTGAGCACTGATTTGGGTTGGGAGAAAAAAAATAACTAATTTGAACAAAGTAATGTTATAAAGATATCTTTCACCCCATTGGCTAAATGGCCATTCGGTTTCATTTGAATAAGTACAGCTATCTAGCATTTGTTAACGAGACAGCATGTTTCTGGAGTAAATCCTCTAATTTGATTAGCTTAATTGCAATGGATTTTGTAAATATAAAGATTGAATGCTGCAACTTTGTCAGTTACTGCAAGAACGCTTTAGACCTAATCTAATAAAACTGCATAAGAGAACCTTTGCAAAGCCACTTACCCAGTAAAAAGGCTTGCATATCCATTAGGCAAAAATTCCCTTAGACAGAAATAGATAGCAATTGATCGGGACTTCCTTGAAAATATGTGATCGCTCCCCCCTAATCTGCGATTTGGTGAAGTCAGACGCTGGTCTCCGAATGCTGTTTTGTCACTGGTCTCACTTGTCATTTGATCCCGGATTAGGCGCCCGCTTTTTCTTCTAGAGCCTAATAGGCCTCATCAAGAAGTCAATAATGTAGCCATTTAGACTAAGAAACCCCCCATTCCTCCTGCAGGTCAGCATTGTAAAGGATGTAATTGTCATTTTCTTTCACCTTTTGTACATTTGGTTTTGTACTTATTGCTAAATTTACAAGTTTTCCTTATCAATGAATGTGATTTAAAAAAAAAAAACGTTTTCCTGTGCCAGAAAAAAAAGGTGTTGTATTGCATTTTGATGCTCCTCTGCTTTTCTAACAGATCTCCAACATGTCTGAAGAGAGCAACAAGCTGGACCCCATCTCTGCAGTCGGAATAGTTAGCTCACTCACCAAAATCCCTGACGGCTACTATGCTGTGAGTAGAGATGCTATAAGATGATCTTAAATAACTGAATAAGGAGCGATACAGGGATAATAACTCTCCATCACTGCCTAGTACAAGTATTTCAGCATTTCTTTACTCTTACTTCATAAAAAGTTGTATTTGCGTTGAAAGGATAGTGTGATGATTTAGGCAAATTGCCTCAAAAATGTGTCCAAGCCCCTAAGTTTCTTGTGTTCTGTTAAATTATAACCACAAAATGTGTTGTATTTTATTAGGATAGTGATAGACCAACACAAAGTAGCACATAAGTATGAAATTGTAGAAAAACGAGACATGGTTTTTTAAATTTATGACAACTAAAAATCTAAAAAGTCCCCTTTAAATCAATTCTCTTTATTAAAATCCAGTGCAACCAGTTTAGTTCAGAAAGCACCTAAACAGAGTTTACCTGTATGTAATGAGAGCTCTTATGTGAGCTGTTCTGTGAAGACCTGAGAGGTTTGTTACAAAACGTCACTGGATATTAAAAATCCTTAATACTATGAAAGGTGTAGACCAGTGGTCCCCAACCTTTTTAGTATCGCGGACCGGTCAAGACTGCGGAAATTTGCTGCAGACCGGGGGGTGAGGGAGGAGGGGTTCGCACACCGATGCTGTTGCAGCTGTCTCTAAATCATTCTGCTGCTTGTGGGCTCAATGTTGACGCTGAAGACGTAACCGGCAGAATCCGGTTAAAGGATGTTCAAAATGAAAGCTCCTCCAGACTCAGTACGTAAAACGGAAGTATTTAATTATTTCTTGCGCGGCCCGGTACCAATTGGTCCACGTACCGGTCCGCGGCCCGGAGGTTGGGGACCACTGGTGTAGACCACATAGATCAAGGATAACGATGTGGGGAAATCCTTTCCACACTGTGATCACTTATATACACACTAGCACTTACACTGATGGCAGGAGCGTCGCCATGCAAAGTGATCCGCAGCCATCTGGAGCATCTTGAGGCTCCATGTCTTGCCCAAGGACACATGGACAGGTGGACAAGCTGGGAACATTAAAGCTTGCTGTAGATAACCTGTTCTCGTACCTCAGCCAAATCTGCTGTCAGCTAGCTTCCTTTAGCTGACAATACGCTTGTGTTATGCCACAATACTTGCAATTTAACTTTTTGAAATGTAACATTTAGCTTAAATGTCTTAACTGTGCGTTCTTCTTTTTAAATTAAATTATGAGAAAAAAGTAAAAGAGACAGCATTAGCTGTCTAATGCTGTTGTTTTAGACAGAGTCCAAAGAGTCCACATTTCAAGTTAGTGACAAGTAAGACATGGATGTTTGTTAGTGTTCGTCTCTATATTAAATATGACAGCCGCCATGTGTGAACCCTGAGGCAAGATGTTTGCTCTTCCAACATAAAAACGACAATGTTTCGATTCATTGGAGATATTGTCACAGTTGTTGTCATTAATCTTGTTCCAAGTGCCTTATCGGTATTTCACTTTTAGAAATTTACGGAAATTTTAAAGAGTATAATCAAGTCAGAAAAAGAAACGTTTTGCTCTTATATGCTCTAAGCAAATCTCAAATTACAACTAAAATAATTACAAATGTAACATCAGCAAAAACATTAATAGAAAAAAATGGGTACTTTCAAAAACTACAAAGAGGGAAAATGGCAAAAAGAAAGTGAACCCTTTACTTTCTTTTTTCAAAAGAAGTCTGTTTCTAATTTTCTCTAAAATTCTACATGTTATCATATCACTTGTGTTTTGTGTTGTTTTTAAGTGTGATTTCCATTTAGTAATTTTACTTGTGTTTTAACTGACCCTGAGGCTACTACTATGAAATACAGAGATAGTTAGAAGGTCACTGAGAATGAAGGAGTTGCAGAGAGTAGCTTGGTCAAGGCTACCAGAGTTGAAAAGTGGAATTCCTTCCAAAATTTATAAAAATCATGAGATCTGTGCTGTCCATGAACCTCTAATGTTTCTTAATGGCTCTGTTGAACTTTGTGAAATCCATTAGGGATTTTAAAAGTCCCATCAAGTGTGCTTGATGTTTTTGTTGTTAATATCTTTTTATTTTTCAAGAAATTGAGACTAAGTAGACAGTGATAGCTAAATTGTAGGAAAGCTCACAATTTTACACTGCAATGCCTTATCGTCGGGCTCTCTATAACAATGCCCATGGTTCTGAACTGTCCACAAACAATGGTAAATATGAACACCTTCTGTGTTTGTTCACAAATAAATAGCATTTATCTTCAAGAGGGTTTTCCAGAATCTGTCAGTTGTACTGTATGTTTTTGATGAAGATGTTAGGGGATGTTTTGTTTTTCTTGGTGAAAGACAAAACCGATGCAGAAGAAATTTAGAAAAATTGTTTCTTCAGCATCATTTGATGGATTTTGAATGAACCCTTTTTACACATTTTTTGTGCTAATTTTTTCTTAAACAAGTTGTAATTTTATGTCAGACTTACTTGTTTCAGGACTGAGTTTGACTTAGTTACCATGCAGCTGGTGCATTTATAAACAATTTCTATTTCTTACCTTGATTTTCACATTCATTTACCTTTGATAGTGAATCGAGCATTGAGTAGGATGACAAAGTCTTTGCCAGCACTTAATATGATAAGTTTCCTCTTAAAACAAAAGAAACTGATTAAAAACAGCAATTTTAAAAAATGTGTTTGACAATTTGTTGCACATTGCAAGCTTGTGAACGACATAATGCACAGTCAGAATGTTAGCAGCTTTCCATGAGGTTGTTGACTTGTTAGATGTCTTTTTCATAGAGATTTGCTTTGATGGTTCTGAGAATCCCATATATCTGTTGCCATCACTACTCCACAGGTAAATTGTTGATGATATTTGGGCCCAATCCTATAATATTTCAATTTGTCCTCTATTTGTTTTAAACATGCAGCAGTCTCACAATAACAAAAGTGGGGCCTGATGTGAAGCATTGAAGTTCAAACTGATTCAGAACTTTTTTTTTTGTTGTTGTTGTAGATCAAGTTGGCGCGGGTTGAAAAGAGAGGAGCATGTGAAAGTTAAACAAAGCTCCAAACAAGCTCAGGGGCAGATCTCTCTTCCTCTTTCTCTCTCTTCCTATTCCGACCCCTTTTGTTTTACACCTCATGCCCGCAATCTCTCCTTCTCCCAGTTCTTATCTCTTCCTGCTCCACCCTACACACCCAGCTTGCTGGAATCTCTGGCAGATGATGGTGGGTGGAATAAGAATGAAGCCACAGGCAGGAAGACTGCATGCACATCACAGGATAGTGACAAACAGAAAGAAACCCCATCAGACTTCCCCCCAGTTTGCAGCGCCGTAAAGCATTAATACATTTTGGCTGATGTGCAAATACCGTTCTGGGTTGGGCAGTAGAGGAAAAGTTTACAATCTAAAAGTAAATCCACATTCTGCTGACTTGAGAAGAAGATGGTGGGAGTGTAGATCTGTAAGTGATGGACGATCACACAACCACGGAAACAAAGCCAATTCCCGAACTGAAAGCGACACAGTTTTCTAAAAATATCACCAAGATAATTTAATGAACAATATGAAGCGGTTGAACTACTGTACATACTGTATATCCAACCAAATAAGTATTTTTGTTAGAGATGAGTTAGGAGTTAGGTAAGTTATTGAAGACTTGAGATCGGTCAGTTTAGGAGATTTTCTTTTTATAATAAGGTATCATTCTGACATTAGAATTTGGATAATACAACAGTTTTTAATTTACCTGCAAAAGTAGCATCAAACTACATTTACTCTACTGGGATTGTATGGCACTCTGTAGATCTGGTCGTGTTTTATGGTCATATTTCTCCAAGCTTCATGCCTTTTGGTGCCTCTAATAACTTTTGTTCCAGTCGTGCGTTTAACTCTGTTCATCCTGCTGAAGATCAGCATTCTCACAGTATGATACTACCTCTACTGTGTTTCATAGTGAAAATTATTTATCTCAAGTAATGCGTAGTATGTGGGAAAACCAGGTTACACCTTCCTTACTTTTAACAAGGGTTTTGCTCTTGCCGCTCTTCCATCTTTGCCGGATTTGTCGGTTTTGTGAGGACTTGTCATGTCAACTGATTATTTTTTCACCTGAGCTATGGTTCTCTGCAGCTCTTTCAGAGTTATCATAAACCTCTGAGCAGCAGATACTTTATACAAACTTTAATTTCTTTATTATGAGATCCTGTAAATTTTACACTTTGCCTTTTTTGTTTTATGTTTTATGTTTTATGTTTTTTTCTTTTTTGTTTTATGTTTTGTTTTATGTTTACACTTTGCCTTTTTTGTTTTATGTCTTTTTTGTTTTCTTTAAGCCCACTGCTATGTTTTTATCTTTCAGAGCTAATTTGAATATTTACATAGCCAAACAAAACATTTTATTTCTTGTTCTAATGCAACTTTAATTTTTAGAAGAAATACAAATCTGTAACAACACTCTTTAAAGTGAACTCTTTTGAATATGATGTGTCTGTAAACCTGACATAAATTCTCCAACTGAATGGACTTTTCAGTAGTTTTGTTGTAGATTGAGTCTGTAAAAATATACCTTGAGAAGTGTAGGTGTAGCCAAGGACTAGCATTAAGTGTTCATAAGTTTCCATGTATTTACTTAATTTATATATGTAATAATGTGTGTTAGCTCTTGCTTTTTCAAGGCTACAGATTAAATTTCAAAACATTATCCCACTTTTGGGAGTTTTCAGAAGTTGAATAGAATATTTTGAGGCTAATGTTTGTGTGAATGCTGAAACTACAAGCTCTTGATCAAGAAGCATAAATAACAGAAATGACAACTATTTTCTTTATTTTCATAAATACTGATGGTGATGAAAAATGAAGCTAGAACAGCAACCCTACTTTGGAAAGCATTGACACTCTTATATGCATATTTTTGGATCAGTAAATGTTGAAATCTTTATACACAAACCCCTATGCACTTTTTTCCCCTCAAGAACCTGTTTTGATGTAACTTTCTAGTATAATATGTCTTTAAAACATCTTTTAAGCAATGCTACACTGTCTTTAATCTGCTGATTTGAGAGACGAACAAAAATATCATCTTTACATATTGGCTCGCTTATCCAACATTAAAAAGTGGAGGTGTCAGGATATTAAGCTGTATATATATATATATATATATATTTTTTTTTTTTCTTAATACTAAAAACCTTCACAATCCTCCCTAATACTGACTGCTCCACTCACTTTGAGCACATTTTACATAGCAGATCAAAGGACAGATTACCTCTTTTGCTCTCTGATATGGGGCTCTTACATCTCTGAACTTGAGCAGGTTGATGCAGCGCAAGGGAGCGCGGGCCCAGATCAAACGCCGTTCCACAGGGATCAGGAGTTTTGCCGGAGTACCAGCCACCACCCGACATCAAACACCACTAGCAGACTCTCACACGTTCACACTACAATCAGGATGTGGCAGCAAACTCTTACCCCTATTTTCAACTCAACTAATTGCCAGTTTGTTTAAACTCTCAACCCACAGGCTAAATGCCACACTATGGAATCATACAAACCTCAACAATAGTAATTTAAACTGATTTTTATTATTATTTAGATTTTGTCATAGATTTTTAATACCCTTTTCAAAGGCGTTCTCGTGCCCTCTGAAGTAAATTCTTTATTTTACTCTTCACTGAGAGAACATAATTGTTTTCCTTTAATATTACATGTTTCATAGTATATGACCAAGTATGGTCCCTGTGTGTTGTTAAATTTGACTTTTAGGGGCTGGAACATTGAAATAAAAAAATTATGAACGATTTATTATTTTTTATATCAGCAGAGACTGGTTGGTTTCTCAAAGTAATTACAGTTACGCAGTTGCTTTTCCCACAAAAACATTGCTTTCTCTTTTGTTGAATTTGGAATTAAATGCTACAACTACTATAATCTTAAATAAGATTGTGCTGCAAATAATAATAGCGGGTAAAGTGGAGTTTGAACCCTACTAATTAAGGTTTTGATCTCATTGAAAGAGAAAAAAAATAGCTAATTGGGGCATAAAGCATTAATATACTCTATGTTATGAGACTTCATGCATTTACATGAGGTGTGACGGCATCTTGTATTAGAAATTTTAATCCGCTTAAAGTTGATTGTACCAACTCGGAACCTGCAGTTCCTTTAAACAGCCAAACAATGGGGGGGAAAAAATGAAACCCCTTAATGATGTAGCGCATTCAGCTAATCCAAAGTAATCGGCTAACTTTAACTGAATTCACTTTCAGGTTTTCTCTTCAGTTTATTTTGCTACAGCCTTCTGAGTTTAGCAGCTGAGTAGGTTTTGAACAGTGTTTCCTCTCTATAAAAGGTAAAAGAAGAACTCATTCCAGGTCCAAAATGGATCCAAAGCTTGTATCTGAAAAAATTCTATTTCATTTTTAACTGTGAACTTATTAAGTCAAGTTTTAGTGTGAGTCTCTGCTTGTTTGTTTGTTTTTTTCTTTTGCCAGAGTGTATTTCTGTTGCTTGCTCCTTTTCTATAGAAAATAAATTAAGGCATTAATATTCACTGGAACTGTACCACTGTTAAACACATATGATCAGACTTTTCTCATTTTAAAGTTTTATCTGTTATTATCTTACTAATTACATTTCACTAGGTAATTACATTATTTATTTAACACCTCACTAGTGTTAGGATAAGTGAAACTTTAGTGAAGTATTAAAGAACATGTTTTACCACCATTTAAGTATTCTAAAAAAAAGACAAATTAAATTGATTAGACCACACAGAGCTCCTATAAAAGTTATTTGTGCTTATTACATGGCACAGGTCCCATTGTATCATGAGATTCTCTTTTTCTGGATTTTTTGTTGCAGAATAAGTTGCAGGTGAAAAATGTTTGGATTTTGTTCAATGGACCATTGGACAGAATATGATTATTTTTCCTTTATTTTGTATATCTAAAATAAGCCCAAGCATGAACATTTCTGGAAACTTATCAGACCTTTAGTTTAGCTATGCACACGCCTGCATTTAAATATCTCCTTTCACAAAGAAATGCGAAGCCCCATGAATGTCGAGGAACAAACCACGCCTTGATTCAAGCATTTTTCTTTGTGGACAGACATCATCGACAAACATAAATCTGTTGTCATTTGCTGGCTAAAATGCTGACGACAGGCTCTACTCATGTGTTTTCTGCTATGAAGTATGGTCAAATATCTGCTGATCCAAAGGCTTCTGTGGTGTTTGTTATGGTCTTGATTTTGTCTGAATTGTTAGCAAGGTCCTGCGTGAATCTTAGAGGCAGACGTCTTCATTTGTATTTTAACTTGCATTGGTTGTTGTTCATTTCAATGGTAAGAACCAGAAGAAGAAAAAAATCTAACTACTTTCTCTCTCTAGTGTAACTTTTTGTCAACACCAAGTCTAGATGAAGGAGGAAAGTATAAAAAAAACAAGAATCAACAGAAGAAAGTTGTAAACATATTCATGATGTGTATTTTACTCTTTTTTCCGATCACACATTACTTCTTTCTCCTACAATAACCATAGCAATTACACACACAGCCATTTATGCAGATTATGGGATACAAATTCAGCAACTTCTGCAACTTTAGGACAGCCAATACTAATTGTCACCGAGGAGTTGACAACACTGCATAACCCAGAGAGCAGGTCACATAACACAAGAACTCCATAAGACTTTACACAAGTGAAGAGGGAAAAACATTTGGACAGTTAAGGAAGACCCAAATTTATTACATCACCTGCAGTGCAATGAACATAAATATTTTTCTTAAGAGGAGAGTAATCTCAAAACTTTCAATTTAGATTTTTGGATGAGCTGACCTTCCCTCCAGCAATCATTATAATATATGAATCAATGTAATCTAAAAAAAATATTAGCCTCCCAATGGTGTATATAGGAAACAGTTGAACCTTTGAGAGATTAATAGATTGCACATCATCTTCATTCCTATTTTCAGTTCAAAGATAGGATGTAAAGCATTTTATTTTCCATGTTGTCAAATTCTACTTTGAAGGGAGTGTTTGATTTGCTCTACCTGTCCCGTTTCTTTTTCACCTGGCTTCACTCTCCAGGGATTGTTTTTTTTTTATTTCAAGCCTTTATCTTTGAATTCACAGCCGTGCCTTTTAGTGCTTCGCAGCCCTTCGCCGGCATTGTCTGTCTCCAGAGATGCTTCATACAGTAGCAATATTAATCATCCCCTCAAGACATGTTTCACAGGTGGGCTCTCAGATCACTGCAAGTGGCAGATGATTCTGTCTTTGCATTTTAAATCAAATGATATGACATATTTCAATATCACAGCGAGGATGTCTCTTATCACACATGTGACATTCCTCTCATTGAAGTCTGTTTAATGATCAAGCTCTACAGAAGAAAATGTAAGGGTGTTAGAAAAGGGCCAATGTGACTTTTTCATGTTTTTTTTTTCTGTATGTTTCTGTGGCTGTGGCTCAGCGGTTGGTGTTTCGCATTCAAGCTGCGTCGCATCCCTGCTGCCGGCGTGAAGCCTGAGGTGCCTCCTCGGAGGACCGTGCCCTCGTTACTCCTCAGCTTGACTTTGGGTTTCACAAAGCGAGCCCTTTGTTTACGCTGACAGGATGTGCTGGCCACTGACCTGGAAAAAGTGGCCAAGACGGGCTGTCTTGTAAGGAAGAGGGAGGCTGGTGATGTATGGGCTCCTTCTGGGACCTTTCATGGTACCGCCGTTGGAGACACCCAACGATCCCTCTCCCCTGCTCGTCGTCTCCTCGTTCTCTTCCTCTCCCCCGTCCCTCTATCCGACTCCAGTTCGTGCTCTCAGCCCATATAGTCAGCAGCGGTTTTGGATGAGTCTCCCCACACCACGTTTCCCCCCTGCCTATAGCCACTGGGGTCATTCATCATTATTGTCAAGAGGGTAATGTGTGTGGGTGGGTGCAGAGATCTATGACTTCTTCATTTGAATGAACCTCATTAGATTGACTCTTCTTTGTAAAGGATCCCTTTAGAAAATAACTCTGGCAGTTATTTAGGTGATTCTCACATGATAGCCAATGGAACATGACGTTTCAGCCAAGCATGTTTGCTCGAACGATTGAAGAGTCTCTGTGATGCAGTCTGCAGATTTTTTTTTTCTTTTTTTTTTACTATTTTGCCCAAGCATGCCTACATTTACATAGCAATGGAGTGTAGGACCTTGAGGTTGACTTATGGTGCTCACATATTGTCAGAATGATGCAATCTATTTCCTTAAAGTGACTTTTGCTTATTTACAAAAATGAATGTTCTGCTTTGCAGGTTAGAAGTGGGTTTAAATGAACTGTAATTTATTCCTCTTAAAAGTTTTTCTTTAAATTACAAAAAAAAAAGCTACAGATGCTGCAGGTATTTTCAGTTTACCTGTTTTTTGCTTATTGTAACTATTCTAGGTTTGCTTTATGTAGGAAAAAAAATGGTCCAAATGTAATTCCAGCTTCATCAGTGAAGCACATAGAAGTTTGGTTTCCTTATTAGAGCAGATTCTTGTCAGGGCATCTTTAATCAGCCTGCTCCCAAGGGATGGTATTTTTAGCCACCTTTTTTGGAGGCTAAGACTTTACCCACGCAGAGCACTAATGAGATGGAGCACAAGTGTAGGCAAGCGTTAATTAAGGCTAGTATGCAAAGGAAGAAGGCAAAAGCAGCACGCCCATGGCATACATACATTAACTTTATCCCACCTCTTTCATGTGTTTTTTTCTCTCCCTCTCGCTCTCTCTCTCTCTCTCTCCTTGTTTTTTTTCCCCTCCTGTTTTTTCCACATAGGTTACACAAACAACAGATGGCTCCGACGCCGACCTGTGGAAGGACGGCTTATTCAAATCCAAGGTCACTCGCTACCTTTGCTTCTCCAGGAAAACTGTAAGCGTGCAAACTTCTCTCCTTCCTCATCCAGAAGAGCTTCTCAGTTTGCCTGCGGTTATTAGCGCACCTCGCCGCTAGTGGAATATCTTAATGCACTTTGCACTTTGATCAGTGAAAGTACCACTTTAAAAAAAAAGGGGGGGGGCCCGCGTTGGCAGCACAGTTTTGAAGTTTTTACATATAATAGATTTGCATGCATATTTGAAATGAATATTACCGCAGTGAGATATTTTTTTCCTGTTTTATGCCCTCCCGAGGATATTATTTATGTTTATTCATGAAACAACAATGAGCTGCATTTTAACTATTCCAATTTATTCAATCAACACTATCCCTGTGGAGAAAATTGTTACCAGCAGACTATGATTTTTGAAAGATACACATACATCAGTGTTCAAAGTGTGTTTTCAAGGAGTGAGTAAAGCTTAAAATCCTAGTCACAGGTTTTATTTAGAAACGCAGAAATGGATTGGGATTATAGCGCATTCCATTCCAAATCCAAATGTGAAGCGAAATGTCTCAAATTGGTTATCAGTCTGTATGAGGTGGAAAAAAAAGGGAAAACTTTGACGATTGGGATGGCAATCCATAATGTCAATCTATAAGTAGTTCCTCTTCACGTTAAGATGACTCAACACTTTCATGTATTTTGATGTATGAAGACACTGTCTTTGTGATAAATAGGCCTATATACACAATTACTAATATTCCTGTATCACGATACCTAAGCCAAGATGCTTCACACAATCCTGTGACTTGAATTGAGTATTCAGAGGTTTTCTAAGAGAACCGCCTGCTGTTCCTTGGTCAAAAAAGATCAACTTTGCTTTCATCAGTGACACATTATATTGTACCTTGTGTCTTCAGGAGTTTCAAAGGAGCCCCTTATTTGTTATAGGTCTCTGACTACCTTTACTTGCCCCAGATGAGGGGTCTGCTACCTTGGCAACCCACAGTCCTGCTGAATAAAACATACAGCTGCTAACATTACATGACCTTTTGATAAAAGACAACTGATGCTTTTTTTTCATAAATAGCTACTAGAGGAGATTTGTTGTCTTTTTTCTGTTTGAAGAGCCACCATTTTATTTCTGTTTAGAGTTTAAAATGAAGAAAACACAAAAAGAGAATTAACACAGTTTCTTTTGTGGAATGTTGATATTTGTGAAAAAAAAAAAGGAGTAGTTTTAAACATACCGACAACAAAATTAGATATGGAAATATTACTGGTAACTTTAGATGTCTCTCTGTTTTGGAAACAATAATTCCATTGAAAAGCTGAAAAAAACCAGCATTTATTATTATATCTACTTTTAAAAACATTAGTAGGTTCTTAATAGTGCATAGTTATTAAAAGCCAGTGTAAAATCTCCTGAGCCACAGGTTGCAGGCCCATACCCTAAACAATCACTTAAGTCATTGCCATTTTTGCTATTCTTCTGTGTTTTGAAATAGAGGCTTCCATTTTAAATCGTTTGACATTTTAAAAAGAATTTCTTTAAGTTGAGCAGCCTAAACGTTCCTTTTCTTCTGATAAAAACAAATCTGGGACCGCCCATTTCACTTAGAGGAATGCATTTTAACCAATATATTTAAACACTACTGCCATCCTAATGACATCACTGGTCGAGCTCCACACTGCTATTACTCTGAACATGTTGCTTTCAATTAACATTAACAATTCTGCAACACTAAGTCAGCAGCATACATGTCATGGTCTGTTTGTTGGTTTTCTATTACTCCACTACACCAACAAGTTAGCTGCTATATAGACATATAACTTCAATCAAGTTGGACTATTGTTTTGAACACAACTCTATAATTTATAAATGTGAATATTCTTTCTTTTGGAGGGGGTAAGAGGGTAGAACTGTACTGCAAAAAGCAATTTCAGTGTAGTTAAGGCCATATATAGAATTCCCAATTTGAGCAGCCATGACTCCTCTGTGTCTAAAATGATCTTTACATTACATTTCCACATAATGTGGTTGGGTCATTTTTGGACCCTTCGCTTGCCTGCAGTCAAGAGTTGATGTGTTTCTGCTTGGCTGTCAGCTGCTCTGTGGCCATAAATACACCTGCTTACAGCGCCAGAGCCACCAGCCTGTCCAACCCCAGCTCATGCTATTGGCTGTCTATTAATTAAGTTTCCCTGGCTTGCAGGTGGATAATGCAGACAGCATTGTAAACAAAACCTGAATTTTTTTTATTACTTTGCATCAGCTCAATTTTAGGACTTAATCAAGTCATATTTTTTCTGTATGTCCTCTAAAAGCCAGGCAACTTGGCAGGCTGAGCACAATTTGGCCCCCAGTTTAGTATATAGCATGCAAATGGCCTTTCCCTAGTTCCTGCGTATTATCTTAAAATGTCCGTCCACATTGTTTTAAAGGCTTTGACGCAAATAAAACATGACAGAACCATCAACAAAGGCTATTTTGTCTGCCAGTCATTGGAACTCCTACTGTAATTGTCTATGACAAAAACAGATTCTGTAAAATTAGCTCCTGAATTATTTGGAGGGGGAGGTAAATAGTTTGTGATTTATCATACTCTAGGTTGAAGGTAGATAGCCTTCTTTTGTCAGGTTGTGATGGGGGAAAAAAATCTCCTGGAAAAAAAGGAGAGAAAACAATGAAAAAAAAGAAGCTTCATGCATTATAATAACATTCATCCATATTCCTCCTTACGTCAGTGTAAAAACTATGAATAAAAAATGCCTCTAATGGTAATGACAGTCGAGGAGCTGTGAGAGTGTAATCCAGGCATTTTGGACGCATCAAGTCACGCCTGGCTCGCCCCACTCCTTGCTGCCGCTGTGTATTATTGCAATTTATTATGGCAAAAAATGAAAATGTAATGGGAGGCAGGGAAGAGTCATGCTTGAAAATGTCAACTACACAGCCCCCCTGATTATTTTTAACTAGTTCAATTCTGTTGATCAGAGTGCCCGCTCTGTCTCCCATCATTGCACAACTTCTATCCCTGGAAAGGTTGAAAATGATTGAAAGTTCACAGATGCTCCTCTCCTCTCAGACCAAGAATAAGTTTCTATAGTTTCTATACTTTTAGTAAATTAGTATATAATGTACCTTTTCTTCTCACTGCTTAATCCATATCTTGTTTTGAAAAATGAATTTGCATAACTGCACACGTTTAGTTTCTTCTTCTTTTTTTATCGCCCTCTCTTCGGTTTTAGGAGCCTGAAGTTGTTGTGGATATGAAGCTGATTGACATCAAGGACCCGCTGCCAGAGTCCTTCACACTTGTGCAAGAAACATTAGACAAAAGTAAGTAAACAGTAAACGGTCAATACTAACCACAGGCATCCTCCTTCTCCTGTTTTTTTTTTTTTCACTCTCTCCAACCAGCTTTTGCGGGGGGTCCTCAGGGGCAACTTTGCTTGAGATAGTAAATGTTTTATGGGTGCAGGTTAGCTTAATTTATGGCAGACTGTGGGAATAAAATAAACATTTTGCCCCGGAGGTATAAGAGAGGAGAATCATGAGTCATTGTTTATCTCAGCTGGAGCTGGGCTTTTCTTTATGAGGGGCTTATTTATTTATGTATTTATTTGGGGAGAGGACCAGTAGATGGGGGTTATCTAATATTAATGAAATGCATTCCCCAATGCTTTAGTGGGTTTTGAGTGCTACGTATTTCCCCCCCACACTCCCTCTCACCTCATCCATGCCTTGAAAATGTAATAATATTTTGGTGTGTGGAGTGAGGACAGCTTGTTTATTATTTTTATTATCATTGCATTTACACAGCACTTCCTTGTGTTGCTGAGAAAATAAATGAGCAAGGCACAAATGCAATATAGAAAAGCATGGCAATGTTTTTTCCTTTTTTTTTGCCAGAATGAGAAAAGGAGATTATGTTTTCTATGGCTGTGTTGTAATTTAATGTTTTATTACTTTGCGCGAATCCATGTTTAATGTATACATGTGGCATTATGTATGAATCCCTATCCAGAATATCAAGTTTAAATCCCTGTCGTGCATTAAACTTGATGGAGAATTCACTTGTGTCCATCATTTTACCTAGAGAAATGATAAAAATGATAATAATGCACGCATATTTTGTGCCTTTCCACTGTCCAGTCAATTCCCTCAGAGCCCAGTAAGTCAGCCAGAAACATAGATAAGACCATTTCCTTTTCCTGGGTTATGCATAACTAGGACTTTTATAAATATGCAGAGTCTTGCAAAGGTATTAATTTTCACATTTTTTTCCTACTTGTTACAACCACAAACCTCTATGTGTGTCGTTGGGGTTTAATGTGATGAACACAAAGTTGTGCATAACTGAGAACCAGAAGTTAATAGAGTCCACATGTGTGTAAAATCCAGCTGCCCTGTGAAGACCTTCAGCAATAAATACTTTTACTTTATTTTTAGAAACCATTAGTAGACACACAACATCCTATGTTATAAAACAATATCCCAAGCTTTGAACATCTCATCGAACTTCAAATTTTAATCAATGAATGGATCAAAACAGCTTTAAAAAAATGGACGGATAGAGTATGGTACAACTTTAAATGTACAAAACCATTTCTGACTATCTAGTGACAGACCAGGTAAGGAGAGAACTAGCATTACCAGAGAAGGGTCATTTAACATTTCTACCTTTGGAGCCCAGAGACGGGTCGACTGACCTGAAGGATTTTAGCTAGCATCCTATAAGCAGGTGTGAACAGGCGCTTTTGTTCTGTAATAAGGCCATTACTGGCGCACCAAAGGAAGGGGGAAAGCTTAACTCCCAACTAACTGTCTAGTTAGTTCTATTCAGTATATTCAGGTCTTTTGACCCTCTTTCGGGACATCAGGAGGGAGGTCGAAAACCCTGGTAAAGCACCCACAGTCTCTTGGTAACTCACAGCTCATCTATTGAAGGGGCAAACATTGCTACATTCTAGAAATCTGGCCTTTGTGGCAGATTAGGAAGAGAAAAGACATTGCTACAAGAAAACCAAAACAAGTCCTGTTTGCGACAGACCTTGTAGGGAATATAGCATGTAGCAAAAGAGAGTAAAATAAAACTTTTTGACCATGTAATCCCAAACACCATCCTCACAATGTGACAGCATAATGTAGTGGTTTAGAGCAAAAACATATTCATGTATTAGAAAGGCCCAGTCAAAGCCCAGACTTCAATACAATCAAGAATCTGTGCCTTTAAACCTGACGATCGCAGACACTTAACACCCAACATAGGCAATAATTTTATTGTCAAGATGTACAAAGCAGGCGGAGACATACCCTGAAAGACTTGCAGCTGTAAATTGTGCAGAAAAAAGTTGATTTTCAGAGGTATTGACTCAGAGGGGGTTTGAAACAAAAGCACAGTTCACTTTTCAGATGTCTTCTAAAAACTTTTAAGATCAAAAATCCACACAATTACTCAAAACCACTTTGTGTTGGTCTGTTATATAAAATCCCAATAAATTACATTAGAGTTTTTTTAATTATAATGTGAAAAAATTTGTAAATGTTGAAAGATTTGAATACTTTTGCAAGGCTCTGTGCATATATATATTATTTTTCCATCACTGAAGGTGTCTCTTGGTCTCTTGGAATTTTTATATATATATATACAATCTCTGAGGACACAGAAGTGAATATGCACTAGTTCCTTCCTGACACGCTCACATGTACATGACTTTACTCATCAGAGGAAGCTGCCATGAGGAAGAGGAGGCTGTGTGTGAAAATGAGCACTCGTGAAGCTGCCGAGACAGCTGTATGTGACATCCAGATCACCGCCAAAGCCAAGTACCAGCTTGTTAACTACACCTGTGTAGGGTGAGCTGATAGTCACTGGAAATGAATGAAATCAGCCACAAAATTTTCTTGGCTTTATATATCCTGATTTTTTTTCGTTATTATAAGTGTTCTATTATTAAGCTTACTAACTTTACACAAGCTTCTCCTTCTCATCTTGATGTTTTTCACAGAGAGATAAACAATATGGGAATATGGTATCGCATGGGAGACGTTCCTCGGAGTCAGTCATCTCACCAAACCAGGAGCGCTCCAAAAACTGACGCCCTGTGCAGCACAATAAGGTACCATCATACTGTGTTTTCTAACTTGTTGCTCAACTTTCCTCCTGTGCTTATCCTTCTTTTTTTCTACACTCTCTGTGCTCGTGAGCCTTTGTTGCACCTTTCTCTACCATGTGTACGGCAATGAAGACACAAGCAATTGATCACTACTGGGCAATCTGCCTCTGAGGGTCGTGTCTGGACAACAAGGCAGCGAGCGAGGGTGAACCGGAGAGACATTTCTAACTAGACAGGATCCCCTGAAACAACAACAGGAGTTCAACGAGGGCTAAACTCCTGCTATTTGTGTGGGGGGCGTCCCAAGAGACAGAGGAAAGGCCACTCCTCCGACACGGTGCAGACACTGAGGAGGAAGACGTGGCCCAGAGAGTTAGTGACAGCTGCAGAGGAAAGGGAGGAGAGCTCCCGAAATCTCCGCCATGTGGAGCATGCACGCTTGTGGCTTCCTCCGCCTTGGGCCTCGGAGTGAACAGAGCGAACCTTTGTACTGTGTTCAGATCAAACAGCTGAATTATTTATCCCAGTCAAGAGCAGGAGATTTCCACAGCAAATTGTAAATAAACAATTTATAGACTCCTTTCCGCCGTGGTGTGCCTGTTTGGTGAGAGTGGAGCTTTGGCACAGGCCAGCTGAGGTGTTTGCCAAGCTGGAAGGGAAGTGCGCCGCCATCCTGCACTGAAGCCGCTTAAAAAGCAGCACCGCGCCGGAGACCGGGAGGCAAATTCGAAACAGAGCTGCTGCTCGCATTTGGTCGCTGCTGTGGGATAAGAACAATAAACGGACCGTTTTAAAGCGGGAAACTGGAGCTTTTTCTGCGAATCCGCCGCAATTTGGGAGTTGGATGATCAATAATCTTTGATGTGTCGGAGCTCAGGCCAACACGCCCCCTTCACGACTTCTTCCTGGTAATCCTAAGCTCTTTTGAAGCCCACTTTCAAGTCGGTGAGGCTCAGAGGTTGGAATAAATTGCACCTCGAAGCGACTCACTCCCACCCTTCCCTCCACCTCCTGATGCCTGCTGAGATCACAGGCTGCCGTTTTTGTATTAACATTAAAATTCATTTCACAGACAGGGAGCCTTCTTTTGAAAGTTTTTCCGTCCGTAAAACACTGACACATAAGGATGGGACTGTAGGCGACTCAAACCGTCGCACCCTTTTTGACTATTTATTTCTGTGTAGTTACATACACTTCAGACAGCCATACACACAACCATAAATAGTTATGCTCCTTCTTTAAAGTAACAGATTAGATATCTTGACACAACGGTTTATAAGCAGTTCCTCATCTCTCACCATTCCCTCAACTCAGCTGTGCTTTTATACATACTCACGAATAGTCTCCACTCCAAGCTCACTTCAGGCTTTCTGAGGCAACTTTATGACCTTAGCAGAGCAGCACCTCTTAAATTTAAGTGCTCTTTACAGTCACTGGAAAAGATGTTTTAAATACAGTCAATAATGTGTAAATTTTTAATAACCCTTATAATTTTGAAGACGCGCTGATCCCCCTCTTCAAATCTCCCATTGCCTCAGGCAGAAGGAGCCTGTTAGTGTTGTGTACAAACATAAAGCACAAATCTTGCTCCCTCCATCACTCCCCCCACAACCTCCAGCAATGCGGAGTAGCTGCATCGTGTTGCATCATGATGGGATGCACAAGGTTGTTTCATCAAGGCAGATGTGTTTCATTGGTACTATTTCTCTATTGCTGGGGAAGAAGAGCGGTAACCAGATGATCAAAATTTTGTCGTCAATAGTGTTAATTTTCGATCGTTTCAGCTTGCCACCGTGATTTATTTTGGAGACGCTTGAAAACTGAAAGGGGAAACATGTCCCACAATCTGTGAGGAAGAACTGTTGCATCTTTTTAGTGATTTAAAATTTCAATCAGCAACATTGGAATTATTCAACTCATTACATAAAATAGAGGAATATAATGAATTGCTATTTGCATGGTTAATCTGAAATGTTTCTATGTTAAGCTGCCATTTGTTTTGTTTAAAGGCATAGGCGACACTGAAAATGCATAGAAGAAGGCGCTCTGGTCACCGACTTCTTTAATAGGAGACCAAAATGTCACTTGCCTGCAACCAAAACATTATATGGTGTAAGACAAACATTGTACATAACCCTAAACAGATGCTATCCAAGGAGACACATGGTTGTGGCAGTTTCATGTTGTGGGGAGGCAGAGACAATCTCCATCCATCAACGTTTTTTTAAGGGAAATTTGAAGCATCGCTTTAGAAAAGGTCGATGGAGTCTGCAAAATTCTAAATAACTTCCTCAGTTTTGTAAAAAGCTTTTTTTTTGTTTGCATAAGGTGGTTTTAAGAAAAAGAGATAATGCACAAAAGTGGAGATTGACACACATTTACTTCAATAAGTTCCAGCATAGTGAACGCTCCGATCCACTGGTGGGCTTGTTGCTTACTAGAAGCATAACATTTTTAAGTTCAAACCTCTATGTTGGGTGGGAGGACTCTCCATGTTTTCTGAGATGTGTGGTTCTTGCTAGCAACATCTATCTCTTGTTTGTTACAGCCATACACAACGTCGACATTTGACAAAATTCCGCTTTTCTTAGCCTGGTTTATTCGCTCCTAACCACACACCTAATTTGCATTTTCTCTCTTTTTTTGTTTGTTTGCTAAAAAAAATCAATGAAAACATAGCTAATGTGACTGAACTTAATTGGCTTCCAATTGTTCAAAGCTGGAGACACACATCCCAAAAGACTGACTGTGTTCTTAAACTGATTTGTTGAATCATTCAAAGCAAATCTTTGGATAAAATATAACAGTTATATCAAACTGAGTCTAAACTCCTATTGCAGTCAAAGTATTATATTCTGCTTTATGTTTTTAGCCATTTTGTCGTGCTGCTGCTCCAGAGACGGTTGACGAGTTGCAATCAAATGGTGATTATATGATTTTTCTTTTAACCACATAATAACAAAATTTATTCTGTCAAGATACAAAAACAGTTACGATCTAAGGTTATGCTGTAGCCCTTCCACTAGAAAAAAAGCTTGTTTATCAGCATGCAGATGGTGAAATTAGAAGAAATATTATGACGAATTTTAGAGTTTCATTATAATGTGTCGCTAAAATACCTTAAATATGATCACCAAAAGTTACGAAATGTTTATCTTTTTGGGGAGGGGAGGTTTCTGATTCCCAGCATATAACTCAGTTGCAGTGATGTAGCTTGTGTCCATGCTCTGACCTTTTAACATAGGAACCAAAGACTAAAATAGTGACATTTCACACAAGCCGCCACCACATACCATACAGTTGATGTGAACCCGGCCAGACGGCGGAGGCCTGTGAAGCAGTGTTTAGACCTTGTGTTAAAAGTCTCTTTATCAAGTCGGTACACGGCGTTTTAAGCAGTGACGGCGTTTTGTTTTGATTCATGGCCACAGCTAGATGTCAACCACTTTAGCTTGTTCTCTGTCAAGACAGGCCGTATCAGCCACTCCCCAACTCTATAATGTAAAGACGTCGCGCCATCCGGTCAGCGTTTTAATGTATCCTGTAAAGTATCTTCCCTCCTTCCTCCTCCTGACCAGCGCTGCCATTTGTTCTCCTGATAAAACTGTCATTGCGGAGGCTGATATCTGACCTCTACACTGACTGCTGGCATAAATTAGCCTTGTCCTAATATTGCAATTTCTTTCACTTCACTCAGAATCAAGGTTTTTGACATTTCTCTTAGAATAATAGGCTATTGTACACACGGCCACTTTTTAAATCAAACTGTATGGTGATAAAAATGTCAAGGCCAGTTTTTTTTTTTTCCTTTTCTTTTTTCTCCTTCTTTCTCTCTTTGCATAGCTAGCTTTTTCAGGTGAAGTATATAGAGTGTCATCAGTGTCAGAATTGGCATTCATATCAATACTTTTAGAATTGCAGTCTTCTACCTGTCAACCTCCACACGTTGGCAGAGCTCTGCTGGAGTATTGTATCAGCTTTCATTGCATGCTGGTTAACCAAGACTTGCCAGCGGAAGAGCAAGAGAGAGAGGGAGGGAGAGAGAGAGAGAGACATTGTGACTGACTGTCACAAGACAGATCTTCTGTCTGAAGTGCTGAGGAACAATCCTTTCCAGCTCAATCTCGCTCATTACTTTGTGCTCAAGGAAGTTGCGAGAAGAAGCAGAGATCAAGCAAAGGGATGAGCAGCGATGCCAGAAATGATTGAATGATCAGGTGAGATCGCATGGGGGGGCCTCCGAAATTCAGAGGGATCCCGTCTTCGGCAGCTGACACTGAGCTTAAAGGAGGATAATGATGGGTGAGAAAGCAGCTCCCACAAAGCAACAGTGCCGGCACTCTGGGGAAGGTGTGGAGATGTTGTCACAGGAGAGGCTAGATGTGTGTCAAAACAAGAGCTTCCAGCTCTCTGTAATGCAGCTCTGGCTCCTCACACTCGGGGAGATTACTCCCATTCTTACCTCCCGTCTGACTGCTGCCTGCCGGTCCCCACGGTCTCACTCACACTTTCTCTTTACCTTCTTGTTTTATCTTTATAAAAATACAAGTCCTTTCTTTATCCTGCGCTAAACAAAGATGAATTCGATACGAGGCAAATCTGTATAAATTAGAGTTTGTGTCTTCAAAGTGATCCTTTGTGTTGCAGTTTTGCTTTTGCTGCGCTAATTTGATTTTAACCTGGGCAGATTTCATGGGAACACAACACTTTTGATCCACGCTGTAATTGCGTGAATATTTCAGGCCTTGTTCCCAGTTTTGCCATAATTTGATGAGGAACTCCGCTGTAATTGAATATTCAAATTAGGAGTATGTGTCAATATGGCTCTCCTTGCCTGGAATGAGGATTAATTGTTTTCAAAACTCCAGTGGCCGACATAATGTGGGCCCAAACACTGCTGTTGATTAGCAAATGCTCTTGCCATGTTTTTGTTTTAAGAATTAGTTGTCTAATTGATTTGCCATATGCTACCCTCTCCAATGCGCCTAAAATTGTATTTAGAAATCAGCAATTTGGATTGAGACTTGCTTTTTTTTTGTCTGTTTTTTTGGGGAGGGGGATGTTGTAGACAGAAGGGAAACCAGCCCAGGAGGCTGCTTTTACACTCTAAAACAGAGCTATGGAGCCTTTTAAATATTATATTAGTTAAATATTGGTATTATTCAACATCTGATGAAGCATACCGGTTTGAAACTATTTTGATTAGAATTTAACTGAAGTTAAGCCTGTCATTTATTGTTCCTAGCAATCAGTAAGGCTGTTATGTTTATATTGGGTTTTAATATTCAATTCAATTTTATTCACAATACTTTATTTACTCCAAATGGAAGTTAAGCATTGTCATAACCTTTGCCACCCAGGTATCTTCAAAGTGTTGTTGACGGTGATACTGTGGGCAGTCCAACTTATAACAAAGAGATGATATTCCATAGTAACATCATCGATGAAATCATCAGTTGGCAAGGGCTGCTAATCCACCTCTTTTGCTTTAGCCATTTCTTTTTAAATCTCTATCTGGCCGTATATTTAGAAAGCCAGGCAGAGAAAGTCTGGGATATAACCTTTGCCCAAAATGTTAACTTTGTCGTTCTGTCTTTGCTCTGCATCCATAAAGCTTCCTCTTCACTTCCTCTGGGATTTGAGGTTGTAGTTCAGGTATAGTCAGCTGCTCACAGTTCTAAAAACAATACTTTGTTTCCTTGGTTGTGCATCATAACAGCAGCTACAGATGAATATGTCATCTTAATAAATGATGGGAATTGTCCAAAGTACCTATTTGTTACCATCATGAACATTTAACTGCAGCAGCCACCCTTAAACCCAAAGAGGGCAATAATAAGACAGTTTTACGTTATGTTGCTGAATTAAAAACATTTAAAAGAAAATTTCACAATTTATAGGCTGAATTTCTACAGCTTTTCTTCAACAAAGTTTATTTGGGGTTTAGTTACTGTTGACGTCCTGGGCACTTGATGCCAGTAAGCAATGCTTTACATGCTAAATTGGTTGAATAGGTTTTAAATAATAATTTGTAAATGGCCTGTATTTTGATAGTGCTTTATAAAGTCCAGGGGTTCCCAAAGCGCTTCATGCTACTTTCAGTCTTACACCAATTCACGCACACATTCCTTTTTTTAAAAATGAGTGGAATTTCAATGACTTCTTAGCTACATAAGTCACGGTTAAAACACTAAAGTCAAACTTGCGAGCAAGCTAACCTCCTTAATCCTCTGGTTGCTAAGGAAAGAGTTTAAATATCAAACTGTTAGAGTCGACAGACCAGTTGAGCAAAGTAGTCTTAATAATGATTTAGAATAAGTACAGTGGACTGATTGATTGGTGCTGATTAAAGCACAATAAAATATTATTGGTGCTTCAGCGTTTTTAGAGGGGATCTCGGGTATTAACGCATATTAGTAATTTGGAGGTGACTTGGTCCTCTTGTATTTTTAATATACAAAAGGACCACTGTATATTACAAATGTCCATTTAACATAAAACTTGCATAATTTCTCCTCAGAAATATTAATTTAAAATTTACCCAAGCAAAACGCTTTAATCTTACAAAAAGTCTTACAAATTGTTCTATCGGTGTAAGAAAGCATTTCATGAGCTCCCTCGTGTGTTTCCATTTCTAACATAAGTCTTAAAGCCATTTTCTTTGTTCCTTTGTTTATTCTGAGTATTTGTACGACAATAACAACGTGCAGCACAAGCCCTAAAAGACATTTCAACCATCTGGCTCTAGTTTATCTGCTCATGCGATGTCTTTGTGCTTTGAAAGATGTGTACCTCTTTTTTTTTTTTTTTTCGTTCTCCAGCAATGGGATCAACCTTTGCGAGGTAAAAGAAGTCTGCACTGAATGTGGCAGTTGTTCCCCACAAGATTGATGCCAACCTTTTAAAAATTCACCATTGGCCCGGATTTAACATGGCCAAATGCTGATGTAAATGAGGTGCAGAAAAGTCGACCCTTTCACTGCAAATAAATCTGAGTTGCAGGCTTCATCTCATAAATACCACAGCCTGTCACAATTCTTGTTTTATTGCTGTTGATGGAAATTATTGTGTTTATTTATCTCGTCCGGAGAGATAAAGCTCAGAAAGTCACAACTCAAGGTGTGGCGCCCGCAGAATATGCAGATCTGGCCGTCGGCTTAAATTTAGTGAATGTTTTAGTTTACATGCCCCCTTCCTTCTTTAACAGCAACTTGCAAATCTGTTCGATCCCGCTTTTAAATGCAATTCCCAACTTCTCCGCATTATAATTTCATGAGTTCTGCAAACCCATCCTGGAAATAGTTTAACCTCCAAAGCATGTCATGTTAAGCAGCTCTCTCTCAAAGTTGTGGTTCCCCCCTCCCCCCTCTCTGCTTGCTGCGGATTTATCGATCCGTGGGGGTGAGTCACAGGGTGTAATTCATGATAGCTTGATTGATGAGGATTTCAATCTTATATGGTTTGTTAACTTCAACTACCCACAAAGTGCATTCTGTGCTGTTTTCTGTAATACAAGGCCACAAAAAAGAAGAGCAAAAGAAGAAGAAGAAAAAAAACTTGTCTTCTCTTTGAATAATGGAATCTCTCAGTTCCTCAGAATTAACAAGATCCCGCTCCAAAGGTCTGTTCAAGCCCTTGGGCAGCCGAGGCACTGTTGAACTTCTACCATGTTTCTCCACTCTGAATTCACTTTCATTCAGTACTCTTTCTTTTTTTTTGTTGCCTTTAGACAGTTCAGAAGCCACTTGTGTTCAGAGGGAAATTAGATTTTTGAATGCATTTCTTTAAAAATGTCTGAGATACATCTCTTGTAATAAGCCATTTGACAAGCACTGTTTCTTTCTATCTTTTTTTTTTTACATTATAAGCTGTTTTTGGTATATTTTATTCACTTTATTTGTTTTTTCCCTTTCAGTAGGATCGCCATCAGCAGGCCACAGTATCAACAGCTGAACAATGGCATCTACACTATGACAGGTAAAAGATGACAGACTGATGCAGGTACATTTTGATGTTTGATGTCTTTTATGTTTTCAAATAAATTAATTGCGCAAAATGTTTCAGGTGTGACCTTTGGGGGAAAAGGGCAAATTGAGGAAAGCAGAAATCAGATTTTTGTAGCAGGTTTCTTTCTGGTCTCCGGTTTTTGTATGGCTGAAAACGTTTTCAGCTGATTTTGATTTCTCTTGTACAGCCATAATAGAACATCGTTATTTTTATCGTGAATGGAGGCGATGTCACACTGGGTGTGGGAGAGAGCAGTCTGCAAAGTGACTTAGAATTATTTTTAAACTATGTAATAATTATGGGGTTGACATATTAAACTATCCTTCCGCTTACATTAGTGATCAACACTAATCAACAGCAGATTCCTACAGAATGAAGATCCTTAACCCTGGGATTTCCAAAAGCCTTCCAACATTTCCAAATCCAGCCTGTTCTGTGACAGACAGAGGTTGGAAGCTCAAATGTTCAGTCTTCCTGTAATCTGCTGAAATACTCTCATTGTCCGATTGAACCGCAGACGTGTCTTGGTATGCCATCGAAAGCACTGTTGTCTCTAAAATGACGACTTTATGTCTGTGCTTCCTCTGAATTGTGCTCCAAACATTTTCACTGCTGTTGAAAATAGCAAACCTTCACTGTTCTTCAATTGGTACTTGTACGAAAAGAGAAATATTTTTTACTTTACAACTGCCCTGTCACCAGTGGGGGTTGATAAAGCTGAACATTTTCCAAAAGTGAATTTCTTGGCACATCTCTTTTTAAAAAGGTTTTTTTAAAAAAAGTTTTCCAGGATTTAAAAAAATAACAAAACTGTTTAAACATTTAAAGTTAACCCTCCCCATATTGGAGTTTCTCGGAGACGGACACCGTACAGAGCTCTGCTAATCTCTGCGAACGTGACTTCCCAGAGGAGCCCGGCATTAACAGCCGTCAAAGATGATCCATCACATACCAAACTTGCACATGTACCTCTTGTGCACTGGATGCTTCTTTTGTCTTCGTCGGGGAGAAATTCCAGTCTTAACAACTGCAATATGCCCCACAACTAAAACTCAAACAAACAAAAAAAAGGTAAATTTGGTTGGAAATGGCGCTTTGCTCTGACAGCCTCAGCGCCACAAAACCAGAGTGGGCTGAGACACTGGAGGCTTTAAGTGTGTGTGAGCTGTGGCAGGTGAATGTGGCAGGCGGGTTTTTTTTCTTATCTAGCTGGAGAGAGACACCATGTGGTGAGGATGCCTCCTGCTGCTCCAGCAGAGGCGCATGCTTGCAATAGCAATGCTGCACCCATCCTGATTAACACAAGTCTGTTTTTAAGTAGCTATATAATACAACTTTTATTCAGGATTTATTCCAGAATTAACCTGAAAAGAGAGAAAAAGCACTGTTTCTTTCTAAAAGAAAGAAAAGAGTTTCTACATGGCATCATTTAGTTTTGCGAGTTAAGCCCTGACACACAGTACATTGTCACACTCCTGAACATTTTGTGGCATTTGGTGTGGGATCCATCCACTGGGACAGGGTTTGAGTGACAATGAGGAGCATGCACATACTCCACAGTGCCCTGCCAGCACTTATCATTTATCTGCAGAGAACCTGTCCTCTGCAGGTCCACACACTCCCGCCTTCTCCCACTTGTGAAAGGAGCAGTTTCAATAAAATACAATAAGCACCACAATAAGGACACTTCTTGCTTTTTTTTTTTTGTCAGACTGTTCTCATCAGCATCACAGCATCACTGCAAATGTGAAAGTACACAACTTCCCTTCATTAACAACGTGATAGCCTGCAGACCAAGTGTGAGGTCGTAGCCGACAGCCTGTTTGTGATAATTGTTAGCCCAATAGAGCTGGAGTGTGTGTTAGTGTCTATATATGCTCATATGTGCGTGTGTGTGTGTGTGTGTGTGTGTGTGTGTGTGTGTGTGTGTGTGTGTGTGTGTGGGGATGGGGTGGGCTGACAGCTGGCCAGGTTTGAGTTGGTCTAAAACCATGTGCGCTCTGTCAGGGTTGTACAGGCGCCTTCTTTAGGATTGATGAATTGCCTGCTTTCTTGATTAAACCCTCCGTCACTTCCCAACAAAACAAAAAAAAAAACAACCAACACACACACACGCACCCCCGCACACAAAAAGAAAGGGTTAAAGAAAAAGAAAGAAAGAAAAGACGAGTTGTGAGGAGAGGTAACGTGTCTGGGAAATCTGTCATCTGCAGTCACATCATGTTCACATGTGATGTGCAGAAGCTTTGACATTTATTACCCGAATATTAAAATCTAATTCACATTTATTTTGAAGCCCTCCATCACTTGACAGTTCAGGCTCATTTGAAAAGTTATCAAGTGTTCATAGCAGCACTCAGCCTCCCCCGTTCCCCTGCCCCTCCTCTCTCAACCTTTTTGCTTTCCTTCACCGGCATTGCTTTGATCCATGCCAACTCCCTCAGCCAATTAGGTCTATTATTCATGCTTTGACAGTAAATCTTGATATTTTGAAAGAGATTGTTTGTGCATTAAGAAAAAGAAAAAAAAATCTGTCTTTGAGTTTAAAAAAAATGCAAATGCATTAGTTGAAAACTCCCATATTAAACTTCCTTTGCGCATGTTGGATTGCAGGCTGCTTTTATTACCAGCTCAGCGACGTATAGCATTTGGCAGTCGTCCACCTGATGAAAAGTTAAATCTAATATAAAGTAATACATTTGCATATCTATAGCGTTAATCAAAAATAAACACTGACATTGGCCCTGATCTAACATAATATGGAGAGCAATTATTTCCCTATCCATTAGAAGAACTTCAATTAACAGACACTAGACAGACCATCCTTCAGAGAAGAAAAAAAATATGGAGGCTCAAAATTAACTCGGGTTTGCAAAATATCTTGGCAGGATGACAGTGATTTTTGATTTTCAGGAAACAATATTAGAATTCTTATTAAACTATGTGCATCTGCTTTTAATTTGCTCCAAATAATTGGAAAATGCAATGGAGCTTTCCAATTAAAGCTCCACTTTATACTGTTTAATAATACCCTCATAATATTATAGCTTATGAAATGACAGGTGAGTTGGTGTATGAATAAAACATAAAGCCCTGTAATAAGAGACAGGGAAAAAAACCCAGAGACAGTTGTTGGGGGGCTTTTAAATGCTCCACATAATTTGCATATATTAATCTCCTCTTTTCAGCCTTATCAAGTATTCCACTGTATTTGAAGTTAAAATAGTCGTGACAGGCAGGGGTACGCTTCGTTTTTCCAAGGATTTATTACTTGTATAATTCTGGATCTTTAATAAGCCAATATGACTGATCCTCTGAGTTCTGTGGAATTTGGTTAATTGTTCCAGATGGTGCTCACTGATTATGCAAAATTACTTTCTTTCTCCTCTGTTTTTTTTTTCTCTTCTCCCCCACCCCTAACTACACGATTTCTTGATTGACTAACATGAAGAAAAAAGATTATTTTTGGCGCAGCACTTTCATTAAGAGGCTTCTCATCAGGTTTCAAACAAAAGTTCCATCTTATCTCCCCCGTGTAGTTCTAGGCTAGTCTGTGCAGAGGGAGGAGATCAGGCAGCTCTTATCTCCAACCATGATGAATCTCAACTGCTTCTGCGCGGCTCGGGTTATATTTTAGACTAACACAATTCTTTAGGTTGAAAGATTAAAAAACATGACCTCTGAATAGTGACATAAAAGTTATTATCAGTGTATACCATGCTCTTCTCACTCCTTTCTCCCAGTTTTATACGTGAGAGATTGATGAAATTACTAAGCAGTTTGTTCCGTCTCCCCCCTTTTTTTTTTTTTTTGCAGCTCTGCCTCTGTCCACGACTCGCTAACATTCTGTTTTGCATCAGCTAAACTGAGCTGAATGAATCATTTATGGAAGTGTTACGGGGGAGGCTCGGGCAGATTTACTGCCACGCTTTTTACTTTAGATGGAAAAGGATTTCTATGAAACCGATCTTGATGTTTGAAGCGATGCCAAAGCTTGCATCAAGACATGAAAGGAATGCTCTTAAAACCCTCGTTTTGCTTCTTAATTTTCCTGGTCAGCAAAAGGGAAACTAGGGGCAGAGTGTTGCAAGGGAGAGAACGGTATTTACATGTAATGCATTCACGCACACATACTAAAACAACCTCCTAACAAAAAATATTCAGCAGTGCAGAATTTAATTGTAATAAAACTGCAGCTACTAAATTAGTGTTTAAATTTGCTTTTTTGTGCTTCTTTTCATCATGACGTAGCAGATTAGCTTCAGTGATTTAAGGTTAGATATTGCTGAGTATGTAAGCAGTGGGTTTATTTTTGCCTCTAGATGGTCTCTCAAAAAAGTTGAAATTGCTTCACCTTGCCGTTTTTGGCAAGGTGATTTGCCAAAACCGGTTTTATCATATTTAATATTTAAAGCGTAAATAACATTTTCAGGTTCCTTTTTGAAGCGGTGCCCTTGGTATAAATAAAATTATGAATAATTCCATATTGGTCATTCAAGCTAACAACAAGTGTAGACACAGAATAAGCAAATTCTACAAAATAGTCTTAAAATGATGAAAGGAATGAACAAAAAACATGCAAATGTTGCCTGTTAGCGTCACACATTCTTTCATCTTTCCAGCTGTCTGGATACGTCAAGAAGCAAGAAGTGAAATTAGAAGGGGGCTTAAAGGCATTGGTCCAAATTCAGCTGAGTTGCAGTGATTGGTCAGAAAAAAAAAGCAAATACAGAAAATGTTAAGATTTGTGTGAAATTTGCAATGACTTTCGGAAATTGCAAGTCCGCGTGAACCATAGGGGTGTCAGATTAGAAAAGAAAAATAAATTCTATTATATTATTCCATTACAAATAGTCAATAGAGTAATAGTTGATGACATTAAAGTAATACATAAAACACTTATTTTAATTGGTGACATGTTTTTTTGTTTTTTTTTTACGTTTCCAGTGGTATTTGTGTTTATCTGATTATGAGCTCCAAGTCTTTGACGTCAGAAGGCCTCCTTGCCATCACCCTAATCTTTAACTCTCTCCACAGATTGTCCATCAAAAATATTTATTCTGACTTGACTGCTCCAAAGCATTAATATTTCTTCTAGTGAGAACAAAACACCTTGGTGAAACTCAAAAACTGCATCCTAAATTTGCCAGGGGTGTGAATAATTTTGAGGCTAATTTGTATATTTCATGCAAGCATAACGACACTTTTACACTCAGACATGGATCGGTTTTCAAATGCAGCAAAAGAAAGAGTCAATAAGAGCTCTTTAAACAGTTTAAAAGTTTATAAGCAGGCATTATAAAGCTGTTACGCTGTGAGAAATAAGACTTTGTTATTACATGACAGCATATTGACTTTGTCACAATTTCATTGGGACAGGAAAGGGAGTTAGTTCACTGGTCATGAGCTCTCTTTTTCCCACAGTTTTTATTCTAATGACTGCAGATATTATTGTTGCATATTCAAAAACCAAAGAAAAAAAAGAAATCCAATAAAATGTGACGAGAGTCAATTGCGTTGAAATACAGCTTAAAATAATGACTTTTATTCATTTCATATGTCAGGCCGGTCTGTCCAGGTTCGGCTGCCAAACGCGATCAATCCCAACGTGATGGCGCCATTAAGTTTTTGAGGATCAATCCTGTGTAAATCCTAATGGATTTTTTGACTGGAGCCTTGAAGCCCTGAGGCATTTCTGGACCTTTATTACAGTCAAATAAGGGACTTTAAATGACTTTGCATTCGGCCAGACTGGACTGTGGAGTCTCATCCCTCATTGCTTTCTATCCGTCCCTGAGATAGAAGCGGTGCTCCATTAGTTTCGGTGTCCAGACGTGGACGGCCTCAATGGATGGGCCTGTCACGGCTCTCTCATTTGCCCCCATGTACAGCAGGGTTTGTTATCACACATCTAATTAGAACTTGATAAAAAATATTTCACAAAAAATCCAGTCATTAAATATAGTTTAAGGAGATTTATGGTCAAATATGCCTTAAAGATCTTTTAATGGCTCTGCTGACTTGTTAAGTTTGTAATTAATGGTCTTCTAATACAAAGTGTGGTGTGATTTAGAAAGCACAATGAGATTCTGGGAATGAAGTCGTTTTGGAAAAGGGCATCTGGGGCTCCCAGTAGCCATATTAAATAGTTCTGCTCAGACTGCTTTGCTTAGAACCATAAAGTCTGCTTTGAAAAGTTCAAACACACCAGTGTTTTTAGAAAGATGAGGCCATTTTTATGCTGTGGTGCACCAAATGCTGCATAATTATAAAGCAGCCGCAGCAGAAGTCTCCGCTTCTTCTGTAATGCCGCATGCATTTTTAAAGTGCAAAGCATAACAGTTTAATTTGAATAATGGAATATATCTCTTTTTTTTTTTAAGTCCCCTCATTCTGACAGTAAAGCTAACAAACAAACTTATATGTATTCAACGGCAAATGCATTGCACCAGAAACAGTCTCCTTTTTCGTCAGGAGAGTAATGGTATCCTTATTAGCATAATTAATGACAAATGGCAGTGCAGCATTGGTGAATTGGTTCTGGGGGAAGATAAATTGGTGGATGCCCAGGTTAGTGGCTGCCAAGGAGGCCTCTTTGGCTGTCATCCCTCCTGCTTCCGCTCTGGCGCAGTTCATTACTCACCATGTGAGATGCCACATTACATTGCCCGGTACTGTGAGCACGGAGAACTTAATAACGCCACCCACAACCACGCGGGGCCCGCTGCTTTACCCACAGTCCAGAGGGCAGGTTCTCTCTGCGAGGGCTCGCATTTGTGAAGAGCGAGGGCTGCACGGGAGCCATCTCCTGCAGCTCCGCTGATCAAAACAGATCACACGTCAGTCACTACTTCAGGGGAGTTGAAACCATATGACCCAGTCGCCCGAGCTGCTGAGTGTTTCTTGTTAGGATTTCTTGGGGCTCGCCACATCCCTCCCATCATTACGGGTTAGTTTGCCCACAGAACCGCTAATTAAGAGGGGATTTGTGTAATTGTGCCTTCTGCTGCGTCCCATCCGGCACATGCAATTTACTGCCAGTCCTCTGCGAGCTTTTACACTTGTCCAGAGAGGCGGACACCATTTATGCACACATTCTGCTGCACATTTACCAGCAGCCACAGCTGGGGATCAACGCCAGTGGCATGACGGTGTCTTAAAATACTCCATGCTGCTGATTAAAGTCTGATTGTCAACTGTTTCTTTTCAGCAACGCTCCCAGTTGCAAGCTAGCAGACGGGTCTCTCCTGTCACTTCTGAGAGGTTAGTGTTTTCAGTGACAGAAATAGGTTCCTTTAGGTTCTAAAGCTCTGCATATCCCTTATGAATAGTCACATGTTACAACCACAAACTTCAATGTGCTAAGCTGAAGGAAAATAATACATGCAATTCAAAATTTTTCTTTGCAAATAAAACCCGAAAAGTCTGGCTTGTATTTGTTTTCAGCCTCACTGAGTCAAGGCTACCTTTACTGTAAGTAGAGCTAAAGGTCTTTAGGAATGTCTCTACCAGGAAGTCTACTGTAGAGGTTGGCACAACTGACTTAAAGTTTTATTACCGTGTTGTGTAGAATTTACCATGATTAAACAGATGATAAAATAAAACAACTCAAATACTAATCCAAAACTGAACGCACCCATCATCAAAGAGGCTACTTCAAACAACTAATAATTAACTTCAATCATATTTTCAAATATATCAGTTTTTATTCACTCTCTTATCAAACCAAAACTCATTCAAACCTAAAAAGTATTCATTATGATTGTGTTGCCTATCTTCAGGTTTTGCTGACAGGAATAAAATTCTGTACATGACTTTATAATCGCAATTTTATAATGATTCAAAGGCATAAGAACTTCTGCTCTTGACACCACTTTGTTAAAAATGTAAATTCTGTTGCGACACCTCCAGGCGCTGCAACCGTCTTCTGATGTCTAAGTTTATTTCTCATTTTGTACTATTTTTCTTTATCTTTGTATATTATGTATATACACGTAACCTGCATCTTAACTCAAGTCGAGCAAATCTCAATCTCGTTGTAATCTCTTGATGACAATGACAAATAAATCTTATCTTATCTTATCTTATGATTGTTGTTGTACTGCAATAACAATAAAACAATTTTTTTTTTTACAATTCTCAATCAGATCGAATCTGGAAACGGCTCTTCAAGTCGTATTTCAGGTTGTTGTCCTGCCAGAAACTGAAACCGTAGCGCCGAATCTGTTGCAAGGACTGTTGCTTATTTAGCTCTATCTGACTTTCCTCTAACTCTGACCGGTTCCCTTGAATCTGCTAAAGAAAAGCAGTGCCTCAACATGATGCTGCCATCATTTGTCTCTATTGGGATGATGTTTTCAGGGTGACGGGAAATGCTTTAATTTAGCATTTCCGTTTGTTGTTTCCTTATGGCTTTGTTTTAAAGTCCTGCTTATGGTGTGCAGCTCCTTCAGATTTACCATGACTCTCCTCCATTATTAATCCTCTGCTCGACTGGGTTGTCAGTTTCAGAAGACAGCAGTATCTTCATAGGTTTGCCATTGTACTATGCTGTTTCCATTTTGAAATGATAGATATGTGTGGTTAAAACAGAGATATAACCCATCTGTGTTTTAAACTTCTCAACAAGCTGCCTCCTGACCCGTCCGCTGTGTTAGTCTTCATGATGCTGTCAATTCTAGCAAATGTCTCAGAACATCTGCAGTTACACTGAGATCAAATTATGCGTTAGTGGATTGAGCGGCATCAAATGAGGTGATTCTTGAAAGAATTTGGATTTTTTTATTTAAGGATTTCAGAGTCAATTCCAAAAGCGTGCCATACTTTATTTATGTAAAGCCATGTGTCGTTTTCCTCCTACTTCAAATAAATAAACTCTGAATAAAATATACTGGAGATTTTGGTCGTAAAGTGGGAAAAAAAAGTGATAAAGTTAAAGGGGGATAAATGTTATTTCCAAGCAATTTGGCATGAGACCTGTCCAGCACACAGCTGGGGCTGACTTTTGGCTGAATCTCGCCATTGGATTTTTAGCACTGCTTGTAACAGATGTAAACATGAGTGAGTCATTTAACCTAGATTTTGTTTTCTTTTTTTTCTTTTTTTTGCATCTATCTGTTGTTACAGAAACATAAATGCAATTATTTTCACTGTATGTCCACATTAAGCTTGGATAATAAAATACCTCCATCATGTAATTTTATCATTTTCTGTGAACTGGACAAAGAGTACGCTTATTTACAATAAAGTAGCTTCTTTGCACATTTCCTCATGTTTCCACTCCACTTCGTTTCTTCAAAAATCAGAAACATCCCACCCTCTCATCCAGCGGTTTGTAACCACAAACAGATTCCTTCACTCCGTCGTCCGTGTTCGCAAAACCTTTTCAACTTTATTTTTTTCGCACATTCACGTAAAATAAAGTAAATATTTTAACATAAACCCAGCTGCTGTCAGGAAGGTTGCAACAGAATGCTCCACTCCCACTGCGGTGAGGCTGAGGAAATAAGCCGCACACATCCAGAGGAGACAAATAAAAATAGATTCGACACCATTTTCACACGTAATCTGTTTCAGTATCAGTGTTTTGTGCATTTTAGAATGTTAATTGACTTCCCAGTAAACATTTAAATTATTCAAAATTTACACTTCCGCTTTTGCAAATCTTTTTTTTTTCCTTTTTTACTCATCTGTCTTGCGGGTTTAAAAAAAGTAGGGGAAAGATAAAAGAAAAAGAATGAGTTTCATAGAGCCATAGTCATTAAAAGAATCTGAAAATAGCAACTCGCTATCATCTGTTCTCATAGCACGGGTCAGGAGCTCTGACACCTCCAAAATTCCTCCTGTCAGGGTAGGGGGCCATTTGTATTCTCTCTCATTAGGCAATTTGACTAATGACCTGCCGTGGCTGCAGAGCTACTGAGGGACCCAGAGCCTCGCGCCCTCTCCCTTGCAGCCGCCTGAACACACAACCTCTATTGGAATGGCACAGATGGCATGCCCGGGCGACAAAATAAACTACAATATGTCTCCGAGATGCTGTCAGGCCTGGGCACCATTTCTCATGTCAGAGCGGGGCTAAGGGCTGTGAGTGGGCATAGGGGTCCTCCTCCTCCAGCTCTCTGTTCATCTACTCACCATTATCTGCAGTGGTGACAGAGAGCCGGGTCTGCAACTAGAATAGCATTTCTGTGGTCTGCATGAAGAATAAGGCTCAAATTGAACGTCACATCGACACTGAAGGGATTGCAATGCCTAGCCTCACTGCATGCAGAGGGAAGGGATTATTCAGGTGTTTGGAATGTGAAATGCAGCAGCTTCTGGATGAGGCTTTCTAGCCATTTTGGAGTCGTTTCTCTATTATTTCTGTGCTGCCGAACAATAGAACCGCACAGGAGAGGAGGTTAATTTGCGCTCGCACGTCGTTCCTCGCTTAATTCAGGGGCTTAGACAGATTCGCCCGTGTAATCACACCAGACGGAGATCAATGCACTTCTGCCGGATTAGTGAAGTGTAAAATAAAAGTTCATCAACATTCCTGAAGTGCTACTCCTGAGTGGTGGCTCAGGTAATATGGGGTATGCTCGATCAGCCACGCATATTTTCCCATCAGTCAGCGCTGCGGCTTGTGTGTTTGTGCGCGAGCGCTCTTGGCGTGCGCGGCGGCGGCGGCGTATGTCGGAGGTGTGGGAATGCGATGTATGGTGTTGCTGAGGTCCTGGGTGACAGTGCATCCAACAATGGAAGAGTGAGGGATTAGTGCTCAGCCCAGCGTACGAGGGAGCCCTTCCCGCCCTGAAACAGCCATTCATCTGTGCCCAGGGGCTGGAGATGACAATGCAGCCATTGCTCATTGCACCTGACGGAGCCATTAATAAGGCAATGATCCACACGGGGCCTGTGCTGACTTCGTTCTTTACACTACAATCACTCAAGCCACAGGGTCCTCCTTACTTAACACCGCCGCCGCGCTCACAGCCATCATCATCACTACCATCATCACAGCCACTCTACCAAAAGTCCTGCCAGATGTTTTCCTATTGACTCCAAATGCCAAACAGGTACCCGGCTTCCCCGCACTGCAATACGCTTATGAGGTAATGGAGTGTAGCGTGGCCACTTGGGCGGGTGGAACATGCTTCATGCTGGGATTTCTACTCAGAAGATTGGATTTACATTATTTTTGCCCTTTGCACCCTCGGATTGCTCCATAGTACAGCATCCATCCCTTACCGCCAAGTCATCTGCTGCGCCTCTCCATTTGTCTGGATGTAAGATATGCTCTGTAGTATAGATGGCGGAGGAATACAAAGTAAGATCTGGTTTTAAATGTAATCCTTGAGCAATAAAGAAACTCTCTGGCCTTCGGCTCTCCGCATCCATCTGTCCGTGCCGTGTAGATCCATCAGCAAGCACAATCTCTGCTTCCCATTGCCAGTTATTGATTTAAATGTATTCTCCCTGCCTACCTCTGCCCTGGCGTTGGTCCTGGAAGCAACAAAGTGGCGTTCACTTGTGTTTTCAAGGTTCGAACAGCTGCCATGAATGGCTTCAAGCTCTGAATAGTCACACATTAAAA
Organism: Xiphophorus couchianus; assembly: GCF_001444195.1. Classification (NCBI taxonomy): domain Eukaryota; kingdom Metazoa; phylum Chordata; class Actinopteri; order Cyprinodontiformes; family Poeciliidae; genus Xiphophorus; species Xiphophorus couchianus. Next base: position 24,292,618 of record NC_040239.1, read on the forward strand.
GCTAATCTAGTGAGATAAGAATCTGTCCTGTATTTTGAAATATTTTTGATCACTCCTGCTTTGGGCTGGGCTTAGGCACTGAGGTTATCTGCAGCGCCACCTTTCAGGTTGTGTTATTTTAATGACGTTTTGTATATTTTAATGATGATCACGAAATCAAGCGCATAATGTCAATGATGCCACGAAGATTAATAGCGATGCATCAATCATAGATTTGTAGCCAATTTTCGGTCGCTGGTTTTAGGAAGGCGTCAAACTGCCAGCATTGATTTCTCTTGAAAAAATGTCTTTCTGGCCTTTTATTTTGTTATTTATGTCAAAAGCAGAGGTGACGTTTCACTGTGTGTGTTCCAGAGGACTCACTGCAAGAAGGAATCTTGTATTCATTTAAAGCAAAATCATATTACTTGGAGTTACCATTTTGAAACAGTTTGTAGCATCTTTTTTTAGCAAAGAGCTTAGTTAGCAAAGTTAGTATTAGTAACTTTGAATATCAGTTTCCTTATTTAAAAAAAAATAATTATGTTACAGAATTTCTCAAGCTGACATTTCCAGATCCAGCATGTTACAAAACACACAGAAGATAAAAAAAATCAGAAGAATGAAACAAAGCACTGTAAAAACTTTTTAAAGCTATTTTATTGATTTTCTGGATAGTACTTTATGATTGTTTTGTCTGTGAAAGGCGTTTCAAGAAATACACTTCATTGAAATACTTGTTCTAACGCATTCAACTTCCAAATGCCGAAGTCAGCTATGGGTCAATTCCCCCATTGGTCAACAGCTGATTTCTCATTATATCAAAGTGTTAACATTCAAATATTAACTAAGAAAACTTTTAACCTGTTATTTTAGTAATTATGTGCATCAAAGCTTGCTCACATTAGCATTTAGCTCAAAGCGGCTCTGTGTTCAACCTTTAAGAACAGTATGGGGTAATGAGCAAAAACCAAAAAGCCAAGAAAAGTGAAAAAGCTTTCCTTCTTTGCCTGCAAGGCCATAGCCACACTTTGATCACAAAGATCGCATTGTGTTACGGTTGTCTCCGAGTGCCAAACCTTGCATCCCTGTAATAACCGAGTCACAGAAAGCTTCAACCTGAGGAAAATTTTTATCATGTCAGTACTGTTAAATATTGCTCGGAACAGGAAAAGCCGACGCGATCGCCAGCTCCCAGACGGTGACTCACAACCTTGGCTTACATTTATGAGTTCCACAGTCAGGTCCAGCGCCGTGACCTGACTGCGGGTTAAAGAGAAGCAGTTTGAAGCTCGGCCCCTTGATATTTGGAGCTGTGGTCGGGAGCCAGCGCCGGCAAGTTTTATCACTCCAGAATTGGGAGTTTTTACAAAGACGCCGAGCAGCTGCAGTTTCCCCCTTCAGCGGGGAAGCGAGAGGCTTTGTGTCTCCTGTCACCCCGTGTTAATTTGGGCCCTAATGTATTTTATAAACAAAGGGCTGCTCTCTAGCCTGACAGTCGTGACACCTTGATTCCAGTGCAGGATGCATGCAGGACGGGGTTACACCATTAATAATCAACTGGCAGCCATCACACCATTTTAACCACGATCATTATGATAAAGGGCATACACTTAATTACAGGCCTGCTTAATTATAGCTCTGTTGAAGCTCGTTTGTTTGGTCAAATGCTAATTATACCACCACGCTCCTGGCAAGTCCTCATTTCAATCCACTTTTTTTTCCTTTTTTTTTTTTGCTGGCTGAACAGTGCGGCTTATTTTCATGCAAATTTCATATCTCGTGAGTGTTTTGTCTCCCCTCTATACGCTTTTCTGTGCCTACAGTGCGAGCGCGTCTTTGTTTCAGAGGTGAACATCTCTCAGACAAGACAGAATCAGGAATAATCAAGAGTAATTAAACTGGAAGAGGGCTGGGAAAAGGGCTGGGCTGGAGGAGAGAGTGGAGGTGCTCATACACAGTGAATAAAAAAAAAAGCCTTTCATCTTCTCTCTGTAGACGGAAGGCGGGGAGGCGCTGGGGCGGCTGGGGATGGTGATAGCTTTGCTGTTTTGTAATCCTGCGTTCAGACTTCAGAAAGTAGTTGCATTTAAGGCTAAAGATTAAAATGTTCTGTTGGTGTAAAGTTCAACTTTGTTTCTCTTTCGTTCTCCTCTCTGCAGCTCTCGATGATGTGCCATTTATGGTGTCGGAGAAGTTTCATGTAAAACCTCAACAGGTAAATAAGAAAATCCTTCGGATCAGATGGCAAATGCATGATTATTTCCTGACCATAAATGCAACACGAGAGTGAAAATAAGTCATTTTCTAGTGCATCTCTTCAGATGAGCAGTAGCTCCCATTTCCTTCCTTCATCTACCTTTCCTTTCCTTTCCTTTCTTCCACACTGAGAGATGAATGCGTGCAGTCAGGCAGAGCTGACTCAATGCAGTCCATTTGGCTGGCTGGCAGAGGTTGTCACTGCAGCCCCGTTTGTATTGACATGGAGCTGGAAAGGATTAAAGTTTTTAAGCATGCTTACTTAGCCTTGAGCCTAACCGCCATGTTTCTTCTGTGCTTTTTTTTTTCTTCCTCCTTCCTCTCCTTCCTCCTCCCCCCTGCTTTTGATTTCAGATGCAGCAAGTCAATTTAATGGGCATTACGATCAAATCCCTGGCAGAGATCGAGGAGGAAGTGAGTAGAGGCTGCAACGCTCGGCTGCCGCTGCCGCCGCCGCTGGCCCAGAATGCAAAGCAAACGGTCTTGGGTTGTAATTAAGTGTCTGAGACAGTGAGGCCCTGTTGGCTCCACTAAGCCCCAATTGAATAAAAGCATGGCCATGCTAGGCAGCCTTTCTCTCCTAAAAGTGTAGCCTCCTGTTCCAAGAACTGTTGACTTTTATCCCCTTACTCTTGCCTCCTACAACTCAATCATGCATCTCACACAGCGCTGTAGAGCTTAAAGGCGCAGTTTGGGTTTTTGAAAACAAATTTCTGTTAAAATGTTATAAGATGGTAATGATTCTCTGGACCTCTTCTTATCATTTAAGTCATTATTAGTTGATCCAGGAGGACTGGATCGATACCACCTTTGACTAGTCTAGTCTACCGGATGGGCAAAATAATATTTGGTGATGAATTTTAAATGTGTGGGGTTTTTTTTTCTCTGGCTGATGAGGTCATTGCCACAGAACAATAAATGTGACATGACAAAGGAAGCTTTACCTTATTGTAAATGAAAAACAATTTCAATACTATTTCAACCAATAATCCATCGGAACTACAGCTTTTTCTCCATCTTACCTTGGATTTTAATAGAAAAATTGGAGTAAATCTGCACAACGCTAGAAGTGTGGATTGTGACCTTACTGTATCCAAACAGTTTCTTTGATCTTTAGCATCTTGGACCCTATCATAAGTGTGGGGTGTGGACATACACTGCACTAAGATGCTAAATACATCAATAGCATGGAAAGAGTTTATTCATGACAGTTGGAAATGGCAACCTATAAATATTGCACTCCCAACAGTCTTGTGCACACAGATGAGGTGATAATGATATTCAGTAATGTGAAGCCTCTTTTCAAAGTCTGTGTATTCATTTAGCATGAGGCGAGACCGTCGCGGAGAAGGGTGCTATTTCAGCTAACCAAACAGAGAAACAACAACAGTCCTTCGAAATACAAAGCTTTTCAAAGTAGAGGGGGCATAATCAATGTGAAATGATCAGGTTATTATCTAACAACTATATTTTCTCCATCTAAATGTGGCCCAGGGGTCTAGGAGACGCCCATGTCTGGTTTTATCAGTCACCAAGTTTTTTTAGTGCGCGTTTCATGCGGGAAGCTCATTGGTGACGCACTGACTCCAACTTTGTATACTTGTGTAAATAACCGTTGCCTTTTCCATAAATAATCACCCAAAGTGGCTCAAGTTTAGCTGTTAGCGTCAGCAAGTGGGACTAGGTTAAAACACCAAGAAAGTTGTTTTGTGCAGTTAAGATAAAAGGTGCTTACGATATTTCAACACAAGCTCGCTTTAAAATCGCAAGCTAACCTTTTTGAAGGGCTTTTAGTTTCAGATTCGGCATGTTAAACTTTTTAATCTTTCAGTCAGCCCCACCGTCGAGAAGAAAGTGACATTGTGCCGTAGAGCAAATAAAAAAGAACTACAAAAGTTCTCCCCATTTCTGATGAAATACTGTAGCCTGCAGGCATCTGTAGGAAGGAAATCATCTGTGCGCAGCTCCTTCCCTTTACAGCTCAACTGTTTGTGAAAGCGAGAGACAGAAAGAGTGCGCATGTCTTTGTGCGTTTCGGTGTGTGTCTGTGCGTGCGTGCGCCGGGGGGGGGGGGTGCTCTAAAGAGAGTGACAACCCCCCCTTCTCTCTCATTAGCACGGTATCTTGGTATCAGAACTGCCAGGAAGTGACAGACCACTGTAAAAGAACAGGTGCTGTTGGGTTTGAGATGTGTTACAGAGCAAACACTCCCTCATCAAACCGGGTGTCTGTTCTGCACTCTGCCTCTGTCTTCTGTCACACACTATCCAAATCACACGGAGTCGCCATCTTGTCATATGGTCATCTGAATGAAGCTCATTGCCGGCGCAGGTATTAACGCCATCTACATGTGCATGTGTGTGTGTCCAGGCTGGAGACAGGCTGACTACTCATCCTATATATTCTTGTCTTTTATTCCTTCTTCCTCCACTCTCGCTTCCTCTCTACCTCCTCCTCCTCCTCCACCCTCCTTTTCTTCTCCGGGAGCGTGATTAGCAGGAGGACACATGGTGAGCTGAGCTGGGGAAGAGAAGGGAAGGGCATGAGAAATCATTAATTACAGCCGCGCTGGAGCTGATGAAGTAAATGTGAGATAGTGTAACACACAGGATTTAGTGAAGTGGACGACAGCACAAGATTAATGGCGGGGCCAGGCTGATGAGGATAAGTCACAGCTTAGCTTGATAATTAGTTTCCAAGTGGAAACATCCCTCACCATTGTGTTATTTTTACTTCTCTCCTCTTATTATTATAGCCCGATGAGATGTGCGGCATAAGCAGGGCGAAAGTGGAGTCAGTGATGTACCTGCGAGGACCAAACCCTTCTCCTTTTGTTTTCTTTGTTACACTTTTAGTGCAATTTCTAAGATTCTTTTTTTTTTTTCTTTCTTTCTTAGATGCAGCTGCTGCTTTCCAGTTGCAAATATCTTCTTCCTCTGCTGTCCAGGAGAGGTCACTCTCACTTGTCCTCTGCTATTCCTCTTTCTCAAAACCTAAAAGCGCTCCTACTACGAATTCTAATTGCCTTCTCGTCTCAAACTCCTCCAAATAAAAAAATAAAAACACACACACACAGAAGGAGAAGAAAGAGATGTACCTTCTCAAATTCTCCACATGCACGTGTAATTGAGGTAAACTGTTGTAATCAGAGCCACAGTTGTAGATAAGACCATTCCCTAACAGGCATCACTTAAGCCATGTCTCAGACGATGTTGGTTCCAGCAATTAGGCATTCTTTTCATTTCCCAAATGACTCGCAAAAAACTTGCGGATATTATAATTGCTTTTAGCCACGCATATCTAATTTGTGTCTTTTTAAGTGTTAATTAGTAAGCGAATTAAAGTGACATCTTTATGTAGTTTGCTCTGCTGAAAAATGTTGTTGGCGGCTGCTTAATGATTTTTAGAGCGAGTATAGCAGAGTGGAAAGAAGTGTGTGTGTGCACACATGACGGGGTTTTCATTAGCACCTATGTATGAGCGCTTTTTAGTGCTTGTAGGGAGTTCTCTGCGGGCGTGTGTGTTTGGGTGTGAATGAATGGAAGGACAGTGGTGTACAGGGGTGTGTGAGAGGGAGAGAGCTCCAAATAGAGGTGGAATTAATGAAGACAACATGTCACATATTTTTGGCAGTGGAGCAGGGACAGGAAATGAAGCTCGGCTCGTCTGGGTGACTGCCGCCCATGTTCGAGTGTGTCACTGTCCTGTCAGGCTGTGTGTAAAACTGGCAGACATTGATACATGCTCTCCCTGATAACACCCCATTCCCCCATCCATCATCCCCACACACACTCGCACGCCGCACGCACACACCCGTACGCACACTGGTATATTTATTTACTGTGCCAGATGTTGAGACTGATTTGTGTGTGAGTGGTGGGAGCTGAATTCTTTCACAAATAATAGGCTTCTGATATGTGACAGGTTTGGGTAACTTGCAGCTTCACCACCAAGTAGATGAAGGTGGGTCGTCGCCCCCTTCTCCCTCCCACAGCCCCCTCACTGCCCCATCGATGGCACACAGTTTCAAAATTTCAGTTATTGCAGCTTGCTTTCTTGGAGTTGGACTGTGGAAAACTTCTTCCAGTGATCATACAGCATCACCTAGTGCTCCGTAGCAGTAATGCAACTGCTGGACCTTTGTCTTTAAATTCACCAGAGGACGATTCGTGCTTTTGTGTAGCTCTGAAATAGTTTTGTTTATATAATCTATCACAACAGTGCTGTTTTCAGTCCAATTGTTATAAAAAAAAATCTATGTTTTTGCCTTGGAAACTTTCTTTTAATTACCGGTATGTCATAATAAACGTGTCCTTCACACCAGTGTAATAGAATTTGTAAAATTTTGGAACTATTGCAATGTAATGCTTTATGGTTTAACTCAGTCATTTTGTTGACAGGTGATTTGATGCTTGTGAGAAATAGAAGACTGAGAAGAATTAGACTGATGACTGAACTTTATGCAAAAATTACGAGTCAATTTAACTCCATACATAATTTGGCAGTTGCATATTTTGATAGAAAGGAAGACAAGTGGAAACACAAAATTGAAACATAAGTAATGTTTCTGTTTGAAATTAAAATAATAAATATAAAAATATAAATATTAAAACGCAATATCGCCAAGAGACGCCAGTTCAAAATCAGAACATGTAAGACAAGTATAATGTATCAAATGAGTTCTGATGAAGACTAGCATTTAAAAAATGTAATAAAACAAATGACAAGACTGAAGTGTAAAGTTTTTCTGGCTATCATTATTTTAAATGTGAAAAATAGAATAGCAAACCAAAATTACATTATTTTTCAACAAAAAAATTACTTCTGCTTACCTTTAATTGTTTACATTTTAAAGTTAAAATCAATCAAAATTTTTTTTGGTTTTGTTTTGTTGATGTTTCTTGCCTTTTATTGCTGGTTTCTGGTGAGAAACTACCGAGCCCTGCACGGACCTCACTCATTCCCTGGCTTTGAGTCTTTGCCAGAACTCCAAAGACTCAAGCAATCTGCTGACGCAGTGTTTTAACTTTTCTTCTTTATTCAATTTGTGTCAAAAATTATTTAAATGAAATCCCAGGACGTCATTGAGCAACATACCAAACGAATAAAAACTATAAAAAGAGAACAAGACAAAGAAACAAACGGCAATAACCAAAAACTATTTTTTAAAAAACCAAACAAATGAATTGATGCCAACTTCTAATATTGACTGTCTTGTTGATGTTTCACCGCAAGGGGGCAGTAGTTCTTTACATTCTCCATAAATTCCTTCTCTCTTCTATCTGCTGCTGTGGGCTCCCAGCTTCTGTTTGGATGGATACGATTAGATCAGTCATTTTTAATCAGAAGCTGAATGGCTTTAGTCACAATCCAGTTAAACTAGGTCAAAAATGTGTAATTAATTGTGTTTCTTTGCTCTACACTCCTCAATACTATCTTTGTTCTGTTTTTGGCTCGGTTTTCACTTGTCAGACTCTAAATCCATCTTTTTCTTCTCCTTGCAGTTCCACTACAACTTCGGCACAGAACTGAGTATTGTTCCTTAACCCCTCGTCCGGCTCTTCCTCAGAGAATCGCAACAAAAACACTTAAATGGACAAGAAGGATCATTTTTGAGTTAAACAGGAGTTTTTTAGTTTCAAATGTTGCATGATTTTTAATTTTATTTAAATTATTTAATTTCTAAAAAGTACTAGAAAAGATGCTTTGTACGTAATTTTTATTTTAGATAACTCTTGCAAACCTTTTGATAGTTCTTTTTTTTTTTATCTGTGTTTCTCAAATTGCAGCACGGGGTGAGATTTAAACTTTCTGTGCCAAAAATAAAACTAATTCACATTCCCAAACGGAGTATTTGTTAAATCTACGTTAGCTGTGACTCACGTTTCGCTCGTCAGAGTTGCACGTCGTTGCCGATGCCTCGGGAGGATGAAGGAGAACGCACAAACAGGTCCATCTGATGCTCATTTGCCAGAAGAAGCGTCTTTCTGTCAGGAAGTTGATCATGAGCAGCACACGGCACGAATGAGCGGAGCCTTGAGACGTGGAGCGTTTACCCCAGACACACACACACACACGCGCGTCAACAGTGGCTCCTTTACTGACTCAGCTCTTTTAAAAGCACCACTATCTTAAGTTTTAGCGGTGGAGAATATTCATCCAGTCTGCTGCATATCCTGAGGGAATAATTGATAGAACTTGGACTTCATTGACCTGAATTATTCTGACAACAATTAAAGTTATCCTTTAGTTTTCTGTGCAAAAACACAATGGCTTAGAATTTTGGGTTTTTTTCTTTCTTTTTAAATATGAAAAAAATACATTCTAGTAATAAAGCAGAATTTTAATAACAAAGCATGACTATTTTATTGCTGCTCTAGTTTCATTTGCAATTGAGTACGCTTCTGTGCAAATTTATCAGGTGTAATTACTATCAGACGCTCGTTCACAGACCAACATCCTGGCTGTTAATTAGACTCTCATTCTGCTAAGTTTGCTACAAGTTGTGAACTTGCAGCTTTTGCCAACTGTGTGATTTTTTTAATTCTATTTATTTTTTTTACCAAAACTCCTAGTGGCTTTTGATATTCACAGGTGTTTAATGAAGCAGGCGGCAGATGACAGCCCTCTGTGAGCGTTTGGTTTGTTGCTGTGCTCTGCTGCTAAAATCAGAGCGACTGAGGAATTCTCTGCAGAGGGAACAGCTTTCACGCTCCTTCGCGAAGGTGACACTCATGTCAGCGAAGCCCCGGAGAACGTGACAGGCTTCAACAGCCTCCCTCCCTGCTGGTTCACACAGTGCATCTATGCAGTGTGCCATATGCATACTGCATGACCGCAAGAAACATAGTTAAGATTTGCAAACTAATGTGCCAGGCATTTTTAATATGACACGAACATTTTGGGCTTTTTCATTCTAGGTGCTCCATCTGCTGTAAGCGTTCTTAAACATTGTTTCTTTGTGACATTGTTTTTTTCTACACTATGAAAATAGACTTGGAGCGTTTTAAATGTCAGCAATTAAAATAATTAAAATTGTTAAAGCATATTAGGCTGTAATTCCATTCAGCAAGTCTGCTTGAATATAATTTTTTGGCAATGAATCCAACTTAAAAGGTTTGTTTAGAATCTGAAAATGTTTGGCTAACTGTTTAAGCTTATTTATTTACATTATATTATACATTATATATTATTTATTTGGTATTATGAATGATTACATAACCTTGGTTGTAATAAACCAAGCTGCAAAAGGACAGTCAGGCCTTTTTAAGTTTAAAGAGCGTTATTTTTAATTTAGTCTAAAAAAAAAACCTTGGGTAAATCATACAAAATAACAATATTGGGCCCATAAAAGATGTCAAAGTAACTGAAGTGTACTCAAAAAAACAAGCAACAAGAAATAAGACAAAGGGGAAATTTAAATACTGACTGGTCAGCCCACAAAGACAAAAAAGGGGAGAACTCACAAAAAAGCTAACATATGGAAATCCCATTTCCCCCCCATAATCTTAAGTGGTGGTATGACCCAATTTCCATATACATATGCTTACTCCGCCCCTTTTCCCACCTCTGTTCACCTGAAGGACTGGAGCAGCTGCCGCTGAGGTAAATATGAAACAAAAACAGAAAGATCAAACCCAGTCAAACACATATAATAGTATGATTCTGTAAATAAATTCTAAACAAAAAAAGTCATTGTTACTCTGTAAATTAAATCCTACATTGTAAGAATTGAAAACTATGGTGAAATTTACAATTGTCTATTGTAGCAGGGAGATGATTAGACATTAGCCCATTTGTGAGGCTGTTGCTGCAGCCATCACATTGGTAAGAGCTAGGAAGTGTCATAGGACTTGTGGTTGAAAAGGTTTCTGCAGTAATTTAAGTTTAAACAGCTTTAGCTGTCTTAGCAGCAATGCTAAAGCTAAAGTCAAACCTGTTAGCTGGAGGCAGTAAGGCAACACATCTTACTTGTGGTTTTCAGGAGAAACATTAACATACAATCTTTTTAGAATAGATTTTTAAAAGTAAAGTTTCAAGTCTTAATCACAAACTAATATTTATTTATTAATGGTTTTTTTCCTATGGATGAGGAACCAGCTGAGCAAAACAATCTCAACTAGGTAGAATTTAACTAATTTAGCTCAGTTTGCTCATTTAAAAAAAAAAATCTTTTGAAATTGTGTATTTATGTATCTTTTAGTTGTTACAACTATTATGTTATTTTCCACGTGATTGTTTAAAAAAATAATAACCTTGTTTAAACTGGGTGCATATTCCAACAGTTTGTTTTAATGCTGTTTACTGGTTATTTCTAAAAAAAAATACCAAACCGAACCTACTATGAAGATTCAATTAACTAAACCATATATTTTCTCCAAACACAAGTAAAATAAGAGAGGAAGCCATGCTTTGAATTGCTATAGTGATGTCCTAGAAGACAATAAAAGAAAAACTTTGTACACATTTGTCACATTCTTAAGATATCTATAGCATTTGCTTTAAATAAACTGAGAGTATTTCTGCAGAGGTCAGTTTGAGCAGCAGAGCTGTGTTCAGATTCTGGCTGTAGTCCGCCGTTCACTCTGCATGGAAGAGTTTGCATGGAGTTGATGACCAGTTAGCTTCTAGGGCAGGAGAAAAGCTAAACTCTCCATTCTGAAAGGTTAAGGCACATGTATGTAGAAAAGTTTAATTATCTGCAAAAAACCCATCTCATCTCAAGTTAGTTACAGTATTTCTAGTTCTCCAGATATGATTATTGGATGCTTCATATATTAAACCCAGCACCTAATCATTTTCTGCCTTTCTTTGTTTTTTTTTAACTGCATGATTTTTAGGTGATTTGTTGTTTCGTGATTTTTTAAATGCCAAAAACATCCAGTTTTACCTCTAAGAAAATAAAAAGACTATGAATGAGTTTCAAAAAAATCTACAGCCCTTTTTCTTAATCAGATTAATCAAAACACGCGACATATTTTACATCTGTGATTCTTAAAACCTCATAATTTCAATCCAGTCTGCGACTTTTTCCAACATTCTCACAGAACCAGATTGCATTCCCCATTTGTTTCAAAAGCAAGGTAAGTAAAAGAGCTGGAGGTGCTAAACAGATGTGCCAGCAGTCCGATTGCGTCACCTACTGAAATAACGTGGTGCAGTTAGAGTCATAAAAAATAGAGAAAAGAGAGTGGCAAACAACTGCATTATGTACATGCAAAAATAAAGCACTACTTTGCTTTCAGTGCTACTATAGCAGGTAACTTGAGTAACTTGAGCTTCTTCAGATGTTAATTTACCACAACAAGCTTTAATGTATGTATGGCATTTACATTTTATCAGATAAATCACTTTTAGAAAATCAAATAAAATATGACCTGAAAAGTGTGGCATGCATTTGGGTTTAGACTCTTGTACACTCCTGCCCCCCAAAAACTTTAGAAGGCCTTTTGCCTTCAGAAGTCACCTAATTATAGTCCGTCTGTCATTTTCTTTCTATGTATTGGGTATTTCTACAAATTGACCAGACTAACTCTGCAAAGAAAATTCAATAAACTACAACATCATATTTTCTTCAAATGCAAGTAAAACCACTGTCCTGAGAAGACTTTGGCTATCTGCTAAAAAAAACATTGGAAACATGAATATCAAGGAGCACATGCAGACAGCTCAGGAACAAGCTGCAGACAGGTTTAAACCAGCATTAAGTTATTAAGCAATACCTCCAAGTCTTAACATCTGTTCACTTCATCATTCAAAAACGGAAAGGGGTTCGGCACAGATGAGACCATCCACCTAACTGGATAGGTGAGGCTGACGGCCATTATGAGCTACGTACGAGGTGAAGGCGGTCTGCTATTTGACTTGCATGCAAAGTTCTAAACTAGCAAAGCACAACACTCAGCATACGATGAAGCATGGTGGTGGGAGCATCATGCTTTGGGATTCCGTTCTTCAGATAGGAAAGGGAAGCTGGACAAGGTAGAAGAAAAAATAAACAGAGCTAAATGGGGGTTCACCTTCCATCATACAATGACTCTACACATAGGTGGAATAGTTTAAATCAAATCATATTCATGTGTTAGCATGGCCTAGTCAAAGTCCAGACATAAATCTAGTTAAAAGATTTGGGGCAAATATTGAAAATGTGCTTTTACAGATGCTATCCATCCAATCTGGCAAAACTTGAAGGACTTTACAGAGAAAAAAATGTGCAAAATATTCTAGTCTCTAGATTAGGGTTTAAAACTCCTGTCATTTTAGACTTGTCCGTGGTATCTCCTAGGTAACCAATTATTTAATTCATGTGTTTAGACACAATGACATTTCTAAAGGTTTCTTGAGGACAAGTGTTTGATTCCCATACTCTACATGAGCGAAGCTGGTAGAGGGATACTTCAAAAGACCTGCAGCTGTAATTGCAGCGAAAGACGGTCTCCACTAACAGACTTCCAGATTTCAAGTTGCCATATTTTTGCTCTTTTTTCCCCCATTACTACGAGTTACAAAAACTCCATTGTAGTTAGATTTGAGTTGCACTCATGAGCTGTCGCTTTTACATTTTGTATATTTTTGTTTGTGCTAAGCCGGCTTTGAGGCAAGTGGCCATTTCAGTCTGCCGGGTCTCTGCTGCTGAGTTGCCCTCAGAAGGGTTTGCCTTTAAATGATGTTGAGCGGAGCGGAGCAGCACATCAAAGCCCCACCCCTATGCGAGTCTGCCAGATGTCTCATGGTCATTTTTAAACTCACACCCCGGGCCCATGACATGTAGCCGTGTGTAAGCATGTAGACAGAGGTAGATGGGCCACTTGGAAATTGGAAAAGGAAGCCTGTATTTATGAGGTGGTTTGAGGTGCTGTGTTAAGACGGGCTTAGCCTGCCACTCTCCCTCTGACAGGCCTGCTTCCCCTCCCCACCCCTGCCTTGAGTGGAGGTGACCAGAGACAGAGTGAGGTGAAAGAGTAAAGGCAGGAGAGCCTGTCTAAGACGGGGGCTCTCGGGCAGGTGATGCAGCAAATCACTCTGCCACAGAATGTAGGGTTCACTAGATCCATCATCGTATTCATGGAGTAGTAGGGAGCAAATGCATTGTCTGGGGGGGCGGCTTTAAGCTTTCAGAAACTGATATGGAAAAGTTAAGAATGATCACCCAACCTCTAATCCGACCACTTACCTCAGGTCTTTTCTGTTGTCTTGGTTACCTGTTGATGTCATTAAGTGTTGGGAGACCCTCACTGAGACTGAAAGCAAGAGGTCAGTCGTGTGGTCTTCACCGTACCTCCGCCTTAACAAGCCCCTGGGCTGCACTCAGAGGGAAGCTGCACATCATGCACGTCGTTCCATGCTTCAGCTGGAGGTAAGATGAGTGATGTCCCAGAGCAGGGAACCCCCTTTTTTTCTCCCCTTCCCCTCCTCTCTCCCTCTCTGCGCCAAGGCGGCCGGCCCATGTGAGTCACATTACTGGAATTGTGCAGGGATGGAGTTGGGTGTGAGGTGATCTCTCTCTTCACCCTCCTTCCCCTCGTCCCCCACTGCCTCCTTTCCCCTCTCATTCTCTTGCAGATATTCGCCACATGTTGTGAAATGACCAGCAAACATCTTTCCTCTCCCTCTCTCCCCTCCAACACTGCCTGCGACACAGAAATCAATTAACTCCTTTCAAGTCAGATCAAAGACCCAATGCACCGGCCAGGTCTTACTGAGACCTCTGGGACAATTAAGTCTCCCTTTGGACAGTGACGGGGCCGCAGAGACACAGGCGGGCCGCTGCCACTGTTCGCCGACGTGTGAAGTTTCCGTAAACAACTAGGATGATAACAAAAGGGAATATTTTTGTTGCACGATAATCAATAATGACATTTACAAATAGCTCTCTTGCAAAATGATCTTACTCCCAGTTATCCTACAGAATTTGCACTTTGACTTTGAATGGTCATTTGCCTCGTGTAAAGATAACACACCTATAGTGCAGCACCCTTAAAGATACATACCCTAAGGTAAATTATTAGAGACTCTAGATGCCACTCTTTGTCTCAGTTTCAAACTGTTTATAGTTCTGGACAAGTTCCAGAAAGCGATAATTTTCTTGTAGTCATTTCTGGACCTGAGAAACCCAACACATATCTGACTTTTTTGAATTGGATGGAGATTTTATTATGTCTTACCCATTTTGAAAAGTGGCGATTTGGCCTCGGGGTCAATGTTTGTTATTGACCAATAATAAGCATTTGTTGTATTTGTGAAAAGATTTTTAAAAAGTAGAGATTTCATTGGTTTCATGGACCACCTTGGGTCGAGAGAAACATGAAAAGTCGTACGTATCTGCTGAACTGAACTGAAGTATTCTGCAGCGCTTTTCAGATAAGCTAGTCTAATGTTTCTGATATAAAATAAAAGTGAATTTCAGTAGGTAGTTAAAAGTTCCTAGACTGCGTGATTGTGTGATTTTACCTCCAAAGAAGTAAAGTATGAACAATTTAAAAGGCTTCAGTTCATTGGACGTCATACATAATTTTAGACAATGTCACAACCATTAAAGCAAAAAAATCAACGATTCTAGATGTTTTAATTAGAATTCTTTTAAAATTTTATAGGGTTTTTTTCATATCTTTACCAAAGGGGCTCACCACTGAGAAAGCTGGTGAATGTAAAATATTTTATATAAAATTAGGTCTGAATCTCTTTGTGTTTCGTGACTCTATTTCAGTTTTTTTTTTTTTTTTACATGTCTGTTGAGCTGTTCTCTGACTAATGTTTTCTGTTTGGGGTTTTGGACAGTTTTGACTTACTGTCATTTTTTCTCTATTTTGCTCCTTGGTGTGGTTAGCTTTTACGATCTCTGCATCTAATGTAGTAGTTAATGGTGTTTTCTTTATTCTGCTTTCAAGTCATGTCTGGGTTTTCAGCAACTGTTTGACATATTTGGCCATTTTTAAAGTCTAGAGTATTTTTTTTTCTAGTTATGGTTCACTTTTTTAAAGTGTCTTCTCGTTTTTTGGGGCGGAGGGTTTCCCCAATGCATTTGACATATTTTTGGTGCTAAGGAGAAAAATCAAAGGTCCAGACTGCAGAGCCCATCTAACTAATCTCTCCCTCATCACTGCTGTGGCACAGAACGTGACATCAAACCAGTCGGACATGGGGGAAGTGACTAAAGTTTTTGTCCACAGACAGGTGCACTGACCCTGTCCACCCTCGAAGGTGCCACTCTCATTTTATTGGACATTTATGGCCGGCCAGCATTTTTTAACCACCACCTGGATGCAATAAAGGTCCGGCTCCTGAGCCCTGGCTGCCCAGAGGATTTCCCAGCAGCTCCCACGGGACCTCTGGCTAGTTAAGATGTTTATTAAGCTGAAAGTGGTCCAGTGGGAAAACAAGGCACTTCTGAGAGATTCGGGCCAGCAGTTTTCTTGTTAGACAGTGGGCTCCCTGGAGGATTGGGTTTCTTTTCCTTTCAGACCTCGAAGGGGAGGACGGGGTCAGTTCACGGGGTGCGGGGTTGACCAAGTGGTAACTAGGCACATGAACCCAGGAAGGCAAACATCTAGATAGCATCAAGGTCAGCCCGCTGTGATTCCCACAGTTGCAAAGCCCGCAGAGATCAGCTAAAAGCTTCACATTAGCTCTGAAGTGCGGATGGTTTGATGTTGGAATTCCATCAACTAAATACTTTCTGCTTCGCATGGACTTACGAACATGTCATGTCATGTAAAAGTTTGATATTGCTACCAAACATACATTATTTATTTTCTATACCACTTAAAGCAGAAATGTTTTAAGAAACTTGTCCATCTACAATATAGAGAAGCTATTTCTCCAAGCTATTTGGCAGATCTTGACCTCACTAAGCCTCTACTTCAAAACCCCAGATTGTAGCCTCCAGCGTTCTGCCCTGTAAGAACTGAAGTTAGTCCCCGGTTTTGGTGAGTTTTTCACTCACACTTTGCTTTTAGTCAAAGTTCCACCAGCTTCTTCCGCGCTCCGCCTGACAGATATCACTTTTGTTCTCCTGTAGCTGTGAACTTTCAAACTGCGGAGGCCGCGGCGAGCACATTGCGTGCCGCACATGTTGCGAGCGATGGTTTTTTTTAGTGTTCTCTGCCTAATGTTCAGGACAGATTAGAAATGCTCGCCTGTGACAGATGCTGTCTCCATCTTCACTACCAGATCCACCCAGCTGCAAGACATCTGGAGGATTTCTACCTTTTCCTCTGAAGTGTGGCCTGTTATTGGCACACTCACAATCGTGTATGCGTACGCTTGCGCACAAAACACATCCCAAGGCATTTAATTGAGACATGAAAGAGAAAAAAAGAAGAAGAAGAAGCAGCAGCAGCACATTTACAGATGTGTGATCTGTTAAAACCCTGCTGGCCTTGGTAAGCAGATCGTCTACATGTTTTGTTTTTGTTTTTTTTCCCCCAGTAGTTTAAAAACATAAAAAAATTTATTGCATTTAATTCTGCATGAATGATGCATGAACCTGTATTTTTGTTCTACTGAAATTAAACCCATTTTTGGAATATCTGTCACTACTTAAGCCACAAAAGTATGCAAACACGCGCAGCTTACTCGGTCGACGGAGAAGTTTTCCTCTCCACTTGAAGGCCCCGGCTTGTTGCTAATGGCACGCATCCTACAATAACGCCCCCGGCACCCTGCAGCTTGAACTTTTTTCCCTCAGAGGAAACATTATTTTTGCGGGACAAATCCACTGAACAACATGACCATTTGATGAAAGAAGCTGCAAATCATACCTGAGCAGAGGCACCTTTGCTAACGACAACATTGACCTTGCAACAACAAATGTCATTTTGCTCAGCCCCAGGATGACACTTTTCAAAGTTTGTGAGAGAGCTGAAAGATTTTTGAGAGTGTCAGGCTGTATTTCTCTGCCTGCAACTCCACCATCATGAGTTATGAAACGCTAAGTTGTGTTTCTTGCCTCCGACTGTGTCGGTTTTATAAAAAGTAGTAGAGGAGAAAACTGAGATCATAAAATTCTTTAAAGACGTTTGAAAAATAAAGTAAAAAGAATATATATTGCATAAATATGTAATTATTATTATCTTTATTAAGAAAATTAATTGTGACACATCTTTCTGACATTTTTTATACTTAAAAAATTTAACATTTTAAAAAAAACAAATTACATTTGTAATACATTTATACCCAAAAATGTCACCATTTTTTATTTTAAAAAAAATTACGTTCGGGGAAAAATATGATGTAATGCAAATAATTAAATTAATTTGTAATTGACACGTTAGATATTTTGGGGGGTTTTTTTGCATTTGTAAATTTTGTTCTTTTTTGAGTGAAGTCAACAATTACAATAAGACAGAGAACGATAGACTTATATCATTTATTGTTAAATGTCATAAACATGCCTTCTAGGCGTTTCTTCATTTTTGCTCTTTACATTTTTGGCCATTACAAATATATTATTGTTTTTTTGTTTGTTTTTGTTTGATTGTTGTTAGTTTCTTAGTTGTTGATTATATTTGTTTATTAGCTTTTGGGTTGAATAAAACAATTTAAATCTATTCTGGACAGGTTAGATGAGAAAAAAAAAATATATGCTGCTACAAAAAGTAATCAAAACTAACTTTGCAAAATATTATGTTAAATGTAATATTTTTTGGAAAAATGGAAAATACTTAAAATTGGAACAATTTTTTACTGAACTATTTTATATTGCTCCTGATACTTAACAAAAGTGTTTCACTTCTGTGTTTGGTTACATGTATGAAAATAAATAAATTAATTAATTAATAATAATAATAATGGAAAGTTATGGGACCTGAAAAGATTGGACAAACCTATGTTAAAAACGTCCCATACAAACAAAGGTTCAAGCATTTATACTATGAAAAAGGCATCCATATAAAATACGTCACTGTGACGGAAGAAGATCAATATAATGTCCAAATTGCATCATATGTAAACGGTCTTGTTTTGTAATGTTATTATTATTATTATTATTATTATTATCCTAAAAACCTTTTTTTTCTACAGTTTTCCCTTTAATTCAATTTATTGTACAGTCTCTCTCGACATTATTCATGGACAACATTGATGATTTCTGCGACACGACAGTGAATACGGCAAACATAGGATGACGAAGATTCTGCTGGAGGAGGACGCTCAGGAAACTGTGATGAGAGAAACGTCCCAGCAGGGGGCGATGTTGTTGTGCAGAAAGCTGGCATGACGGCCTGTGCAGCTGCATCAGGCCTGTGTGTTTCAGTCAGGAGGAGACGGGGCAGAAATCTGCATGGGTCACAATGAGCAGGTTAGCTGGAATTACAGAAGAAGAAACCAGCTGCTGAATGATGATGCATCCTATTTTTAATTATATATATATACATACATACATGAATTAATGAATTAACTGAAATGATTCCACTAGCTTATTGGCTACATTTTGATCACTCTTATTAGTTTGGTAGTGTAATATTAAAATATTGCTAGATTCTTACAACACTAACTGTTTTATTCTGGTAATGAGGCTAAAGATTTGATTAGAGTTTAAGTCGGTTCAGGCAACAGTTCACTCATTCACAGTGTCTGGGAGAGAACGAGGGCAATACCTTTTATATTGATTTTATTACCAATGGATATATACAATATCAATTAAGAAAAAAACAAAGTATAATTTGTAATAAGTGTCGTCATGGAGAAGGTTTTCTGTAATGGAACAAGCCGGTTGGGCAACAATGCTGCTGGTAATGTCGAGTAAACCCTGAGGCAACCGTTGCCAGTGATTAGCACACTGTGGCTGTGGTTGTCAGGGAGAAGGTTGCCATGTCAACTTGTTAGAAAAGACTCGAAAGGTCTATTACTATTTAAAGAACTTTTTGTGTCTTAATAAAAACCTAATTCTTCTTCTTTTGTTACACTGCTAACGTGACGATTGTTTGAAATCAACAGCGAAAGTCCTTATAATTCTAGGACCAGCAGAGTTGTGTGTAATGTAACGCATCTATTCAGCCAGGAAGCTTTATTATTATTAATCAGACGCCTTATAATTGATCCGAGCTTGTACGTTTTTATTTTTAAGAGCATCATCATCATAGAGTAAGACATTTAAATACATGCTGTTAGCTTTTTTGCTTCTGAACTGTTGGCGGTGGAGATGTTGAGAATTTCCATTTCACTATTAAAATACAAATTAATCTGCATTTTGCTCGTTGTGATTAAAGTCTTCATAAATATTAATAATTTTTTAAAAAACCAGACAATTAAAAACTAACATTTACTTTATTATTAGGTTGGTTAAGACAGTAGGTTTTAAAAACTACTAAGAATAAAAGTAAGTTGTTCTTGAAGTGTTCCAGCCATTAAATTTACAAAATGTATTGACTAAAATCTACCTAAATAAAGGCTTCAAAAATTGTTACACCAACTTAATTGGTTATATTTGAACAGTTTAATCAGTGCAGTAGAGACCTTTGATCAACATTAAATTTTCTTTATTGACATGTACTTGCTAATGAATCTAACCAACGAGATGGACGACCTAATTTAACCAAGTTACAGTCACATTCGGTTGACTTTAATTACAAAGTGCAACTTCCCAATAAAATAAAATTAAAAAAAAACTTTTTAAGGGCGACATGAGACTCGTGTCCAGTTTCACAAAATCTGCAGTTTAATTATTCATTTAGTCCAATTCATCTCAGCCTAAATCTTATCGCAATACAGCACGACCAAATCGGATCACTTTAAAGTCAACAGCACACAGCAAAAGTTAGACGTCTTATTTGACAGATAATGAGGTGAAACTGTTTGTTCAACATCTTACATAGAAACCTCTTTAATTTACAACATGAATTCCCCTAAAAGCCTTCGGGATTGTAAGCATTTCTCATCTTGGATATTTAGGGCTGAAGGATTGGGTCTTAGGGATTAAATAAATAAGAAAGCGGGGGAAAACATTTTAACAATCAAAGAAATGTATGTTTTCCTGAGTCAGAGAACAGAGACTGGTGAGGCAGGAAGAGTTGTCTGCTGCTACAATAACAGCTAAACTGGGCTGTTTCTTCAGCTTGATGAAGTTGGGGGATTTCGTCCAGCTCATTGATTTAAAGGGATCATTTATGAAAACAAACAGTGAACATTTCTTCTGTTGGAGTAGAGAAGTTGTGAGTTTGGGTTTGCTTAGTGTTTTGTCCAGCAGCTTGAAAAAAAAAAAGGAAACAAATGTATATATATTTGTTTTAGTTTTTGTTTACTTCACCTTTGCTTATATAACATCATATAATTATATTATTATATTTAATACTATAATATGTATAGTTATATTTAATATTTAATGTATGTTATAATATACTACAACATTATGTAATATCAAAGTGATAATTTATTATGTTACCATATAAAAATGTAACTATTTCCGGTCTAAATGGGCTCAGCCCCCCCAGTGCTTCAACATCTTAAAAACGCCTCTGTTCCTATAGCCACATCCAAACTAAGAAAACATTTTAAAACAGTGGCACATTTAGTTGCATTTATAATCAGGCGTCCCCTCACCGGTTGTGACTCTGCTCGTAATTAAATCTAATCCTAATCAAGTCCCGGCTCAGTTTTGCTCCGCGCTTTAACAAGCTGCGGCCCACAGCCACAGGTAAACAGATTTCAGAGTCACATTTCAAATCTGGATGTCAGCTCGCTGTCACACACCAGGCTGTCAGGTCATTTGTCAGAAACTCAATAAATTTGTCAGTGGAGGGGATGATAGTAGGGGAAGAAGAAGAAGAAGAAAAAAAGAAAATCTGAATCCAATAAATCATAACGTAAACAAATCTCGCCATGGGTTGACAGTGCTGTATTGTCCTCTGGTCTAATCCTCCGGGAGCCGGGATTATCCCGCAGTATCATTTTTTTTTTTTTTTTTTTTTGGCTGCCTCTGTAAAGATAAGAGCTGGGCTGAGGAGTCCATGTCCTGAAACTTTTCATCTGGGAATCCTTGTAAACTAAAAGAAAAAAAAAAAAAAAAAAAAAATATATATATATATATATATATATATATATATTTATATATATATATATATATATATATATATATATATCGTTAAAATATTTAAAGATGTGGAATTTTAAATCAAAGAATACGAAACAATAAGTCGCATCCTATACAGGGGCCCTTTACAGGCCTAAATGGGGCCCGTGTATTCGTAGCTGCGCTGGTCCATCGTTCTGGGTATAAAAATGTAGCTTTAAGATTACAATTTCTGATGTGTGAAAAGAAGAAGGAAAGAAAAGAGAGAGAGAGAGAGAAAAAAGAAACGTGGACAAATATTCAGCAGAAGTCAGGTTAGATGACACCGGACCGGGTCGCAAATTGTCGACGTTTTAAGGCTTCAATAAGCCTCCGTGTTGATCCACGATGGTCAGCGGCTCCGTTGACTTAACGAGAAAAGTGCTGCGCCCCTGCAAAGCCTCTGCAGCCGGGAATGATTTTTTTTTTTTTCCCCCTGAAAGCGAAGAGCGCACGGGGCTAAAACAAAAAAACAAAAAACAGGCGCAATATCAATATTTTTCATCAACTTTTTTTTAGGAATATCTCAAGGATAAAGGAACAACATACAATGCAGCGTTTTGTTTTTTTTTTACGTTTAAAAAGACCAACCTTCATCAGAAAACCTTATTAAAAGATCAAAGTACGTGAACTATTAAAGTCCTGCAGCTCTGCAATTCATGCAGCCATTAGGTATTTGCTTTGCTATTATACCCCCCTTTGAAGATGTAAGGAGGTCTTCCCACTTTCCACATGGCGTTTTATTTCAAAAATCCTCTCAGTTTTGTAGGGATTATTATTATTGTTTTTTTTTTTAAATGCAACCTCTCTGCTCAAGAAACTTACCAGAAACAAATGTTCACACTCAGCCCATGTTTTATTTTAAATATCAAAGTTATTTATTTATTTATTTTTAGTTTTGCAACTCACAGAGCCTGCGGGTTTAAGGCATGCCTCTGGGTTCTGTGTGTGTGTGTGTGTGTGTGTGTGTGTGTGTGTGTGTGTGTGTGTGTGTGTGTGTGTGTGTGTGTGTGTGTGTGTGTGCGTGTGTGTGTGCGTGTTTCTAAGGCAGCACTATGCAAACTGAATTAATAATACTAAAACTTCGCCCCACTTTTTAAAAAAAAAACAACATTTCTGTTTGAAGAACTCGCTTTTGCTAATAAAGATTGCAACTTAAACACGTTTTGAAATAATTTGTGGCTATATGTTCTTCTTTTCTTTTTTTTTTAAGTAAGCAACCTCCCAAGAGCAATCAAAGTTGTAATAAAATAACAATTAGACGACGCAAGACGTCTTTATCCTAAAACCACTTGACGCGCTTTCTTCCAAACTTTGTAAAAAGTTTTACCTCCCATTCGCACAAAGGAACTCCGTTTACTGATCTCCGTGGTCTTTTTTTTTTTTCAACTTTTTCAGCTTTTCACCCGAAACATCTACATATCGAGTTGGATTCAATAAATCGAGATTGCTTTTTTATTTATTTTTTTTATTTTTTATTTTTTTACAGTGTTACAAAAAAAAAAAAAAAAAGTCTGCAAATGAAAGGACAGCAGGCCGCCTGCAGGAATCAATCTGGGCCATTCTGATTTAAAAAAAAAAAAAAAAAAAAAAAAAAAAATTATGAAAAGCCGCGTTTGCATAATGGTCCCTTACCTTTCCGATGGATGCAACAGTTCTGCTGACTTTAACGTAAATTGCTTGCTTTCCGTGCTGCACACCTGCTGCTACAGTTTTTTTCTCTCTCTCTCTCTCTCTCTCTCTCTGTCCCATAAGGCGAGGGAGGGCTCGTCATGCAGAGGCTCATTAAAACACCGCAGGCTGAAAGTTGGCGGATTGATTTATTGAATGCATGTTTGATGTCCTCGTTCACAGAGGTGACCCCATCCGATGACTGCTGCGTAGGACATTAGAGGGGAGCAGGGTTGGGACTGAGGGGGGCAAAATTAATATGGTCTTTAAAAGAAAGAAAGAAAGAAAAAAAAACTATCGATTATGTTCTATTGATAGAGTTTAGCTCATAATGCTGCTTAGTGGTGAGATAATCCAATATAGCGTGAGACGGAGGTAATTGACCCCATGCTGATGGAGGCGCTGGAAATAGAAGGAAACTGGAGGCGGAGCCTCCCGCAGGATGTCTTCATGGGGGATCAGAAATGATGAAATAATAATAAATTCTTGTCTATTTTTAGATACAGATATAAATATATTTTGTGAAGGTTGATCAAAAACAGCTTACTAACAGCAAGAAAAAAATATATATAACTTTTTTTCTCTTGCTCTACTTCAGATAAATGCAGTTCTCTCTTTGAACGGCAGAGGGCAACGACAACAGTCGCCAACCTCCCGATTTCCAAACTGGGTCGTCATCGCCTCGGAGGAGCGCAGAGAGCAGCGAGCGAAGGCCTTGGGAATGGATGCAAAAAAAAAAAGAATAAATAAAAATAGAAATCTCCAAATACCGTAGTTACGTTATTTAAATTAATGCATTAATGAAATTTAAACTCACTCATTTATTTTAGTTCTATTTTTTCTTTAATAACAACACATGTTTGTTTTTTTTAAAAAGCGAAATCCCATGTCACCCATTCCTGTCGACAGACTTAAAAAAAAAAAAAAACACACCCACACAAAAAACGAAAAGAAAAAAAAAAAAAAACAGTAGCAGCACATGAACACAATCATTTCTTATCCTAACCCATTCATGCGGCCTGCTCCCCAATTTAGATACATTCACATCCAAGAACGTTTCTCGCGGCTGCCGCCAAGCTGCACGATCGACTAAAGCAGATAACCGAGTCGACAAGACAAGCAAAAACACAGAAGGTCCATCGCCGAGTCAAAATGATCGGTCAGGAGAGGAAAACCAGTCTGATTCTGAACGAAAAAAAAAAAAAAAAAGATTCATTTCGTTGACATCTGAAAGGTTATTGGGGGATATGCATATATAATACGATAATATCCACTCTTGACTGTGCCCAACCTCAGCAGAAAAACCTTTCATTCCATGTAGGCCTCAATGCTCAGCAGGATGATCCTCAACATCCACACTGCAGATCCTGTGTGAAAATCTTCACTTCATGACTCAGGAAAACCAGCTTTATTAGTTCAGGTTACAGCCACCCAGTTCATGTTCAATGTAAGAAATTATTATTATTATTATTATTATTATTATTATTATTATTATTGCTGGTGTTTCCCTGCACTGGTTGATCGAAAGCTGGCCAGCCGAGGTGGCAGAGGCCACTTCAGTGGCTGACACGGCGCTGTTATCACCCCTGATCGCCAGGTGCATCGGCTGAAAGGGAGCAGCAGCGTCCACCAGAGACAATACACAAAAGAGCCTGTGATGCTCCAAAACACACACACACACACACACACACACACACACACACACACACACACACACACACACACACACACACACACACACACACACACGCATACCCACAGCCTAGTTCGGAGTTCTGTGCATATAGAAAAAGACCAAAACGCCCCCTTTATTTATTTATTTATTTATTTTTAACATCTTGCTATATTTTTCAGTTTTATTTGTTTTTCTTTTATTATTACAATTTCACGTTTTAATCGTGGTACATGCAATTTTCAGAGTTAGTATTTTTCTATTATTATTATTATTATTATTATTATTATTATTATTATTATTAGTGATTTGATTCCCCCCCCCACCCCCACCCCTCCTCCGTGCTGTTACCGGACAGTGCAGATCGCGCTGTATTCTGCTCCAATAGAGCCCCAATGGCAGTGAATGGAGGGAATGGAGGAGGGAAAAAAAGTGTAGCCATGCATGCAGCAGTGGGAGGATCTTTGCTCGCTTCAATCTTGATCTCAGACTTTTGCAGCGACGGGGGCACAAGCAGCCAACCGTCTCTGTTACTTCCAAAGAGTTACTGCCGGGACATCTGCCTGTACGGGCTGTGCTATCTCTGGATTTGGTGTCAACTTTTACCCTTCTTCTTCTTTTTTTTTTTTTTTTTTTAACTATTATCATTATTATTATTATTATTATCCTTTCCTCCTCTTTGGTGAGGCTGTCACTCGGTGAAGTCATTCTGTTGCGGCTGCCTCCTCTCTTTCTTTTTTTTTCACCCCCCCGTCGGCTTTGGGGAGGAGAAGATAAAGCTTCCTCGGGTCCTCTGATCATAACAGGTGACTGTCCAGAGTTTTCCCATGTTTGTTTGCTGCTCTTCCCTGACGCATCAGGGATTCACGCTTCCGGCTTAGACTGCCTTATTGGCGAGCATCAGAAAAAGTCGTATTTTCTCCCCCTCCCTGCCTCCCCTTCGCTTTATCTGTATCTTTTTGCGACGCGCGTCTAGTCTGTGCGTCGCACGGAGTTTCCAACAGGTTTCTCAGCTCGCCAAAGTCCTCCAGTCAGCTTTGGACAAGCCGGGATTTCCCCCCCCTTCTTCTTCTTCTTCTTCTTTTTCGTGTTTTTTGTTTTTTTTTTTAATCCTCCCCCTGCCAGCTCTCACCCCCATATTGTTATGGATATCGCAACAGGTCTGGTGTCGCTGGAGCGCCTATCCGCGGGAGAACGGTCCGAGACGCGCATCATGCTGGACGGCATAAAACTCGAAGATCACCCGCTGCGATCGGGACAAGCCACGCTGGGAGTCCTGCTCGGTGAGTGCCACGCATTTCTACAAAGCCGAGCACAAACCCTCATGCAGCCAGATGTTGGATAATTTGATTTTATTTTATCATTTGCATTCATGCATTCTTTTTTTTTTTTTTTCCACATTTCACAACAATGCAAATAAAAAAAGAAAAGAAGAAGAGAGGTTTGTGCAAGCAAATGGAGGAAGTGATGGCGAGTGTAGTCCTTGTTCTATTTTAGTGTGTATGATTTTTAAGGCGGTAATTGTCCCAGGCCTCATAGAATAATAATAACAACAACAACAAAGAAAAAATGTTTATCACATATATTTTTAATTTGAACGTGCGGACCTTGACTCAGGCCTTCCCTCTGTTCCTCCAGGCTCCGAGTGTCACCACAGGTCCGTGTGTGAGGGCTGCCAGCGGCCCATCTCCGACCGCTTCCTGATGAGGGTCAACGACTCCTCGTGGCACGAAGAGTGTTTGCAGTGCACCGTGTGTCAACAGCCCCTCACCACCAGCTGTTACTTCAGAGAAAGGAAACTTTACTGCAAACACGACTACCAACAGTAAGCACAATGTCGGAGGAGGTGGAAGATTTTCCTTTTGTTTTGTTTTGGTCTTTTCTCTTTTTCCTCCGCTTTATATATATATATATATATATATTTCTTTGCGTTGTTGAGTGGGTGTGCAGTGATTCTACAGAAAATGGCTTTTGGCTGGTCTGAAGGCCCTCAGCGGGTCTCACGCATCCGAGGGCAGTTGATAATAAAGTTACGAGAATATTATTATTATTATTATTATTATTATTATTATTATTATTATTATTATTATTATTATAAGTAAAACAGCAACATCTTAAATCCACGTGATGTTTGACTCAATGTAGACATGGAACAGTTGTGCATCTCGATTAACTGTCCCAGTAACCCACGGTGTTTCCACGGTCGCCTCTGCACTTTGCAGCGTTTAATAGTGCAGCTTGATCCCGCTCGAGTCCGAACATCCGGAGGCGTAGAAAGTCGGTTTTTATTCCGCTCCCTGACGCTTGTTTTCGGGTTGAATCATGTGGCGTTTCCCTGTCAACCTCAGAGCCCCTTTTTTAAAAATAATACCAAAGATGGAAAACACTCTCAGTAGGTTTCTGCGAGCCCACAGCGCTTTATTTCTCCATCAGTCCATATTAGGTTCTCTCTGTAAATTATTTAGCGCTGATATGCCTTTAATATTAAAATTTCTTTCCCTTATTTGATTATGGCGACCTATCCTATTACTTTTATTTGATTCATTATTCTGCTTATTATTTTCTGTTTACGCAGTTATTTGTAAACATCAAATTTATTTTTATCTTATTACACATTTATATTTTTGTTATTACACATAAATCACTTTATTATATGTATTTTAATGGAGCAAAGGAATATTCCGTGCGAATATTCGAGTTCCGAATATCCGAAGAGCAATGTGCCTGTTTAAGTCACCTGTACCGATTTAGATTCGCGCAATTTGCGCATGTGCGAATAATGCACGCATGTACGCAAATATAAATGTTTTAAAAGCATGGAATTGGTTTTAATACAAAAATTGCACATAATAATAATAATAATAATAATAATAATAATACAAAACAATTATTATTATTATTATTATTATTATTATTACACACTCATGCAATAATGTTTATCTATTACTATTGGTACTATTTCAAAATATTAGTTTAAATTAAAGAAAGCACCATGATTATTGTAAAATGTATTAATAGCAATTTAAAAAACCAACAAAACAAAACAAAAACTTAGTGCTACCTTCTGATTTAAACCTGTTCCAGGAAGAGGTAATAATGTAAACTTAATTGGTATTTCCTGAACATAATAATAATTAAAAAAATACCTATATACATATATATTTTAATAATCCTCGTAAGGCTGATGGAATTAGCCGCATGATTAAATTATCTGCCAGACTTAAAGAAGTGCAGCAGGGCCGCTCCCCGGCCTGTGCAGACCCCGGGGTGCCCCAGTGTTTCTCATTGCATGAGCGCTTTTCATGCTTGTCACAGAATTTCCAGCGTTTTGTGTCCGGCCCTTTTAACCAATTCTCCTTCCATTACCGGGACATCATGGCTCTCTGCTAGACACCTTGCAAAGCAACAAAGAGTTACATCTATTGGCATGCGTGGCATTCACCCCGCTCTGGGACGGCAGTGTAGTCGGGCGGTAACAATGGGGAAAAAAAAAAATAAATTCAGAGCAGTAACCCGGGGATACCAGAGTCACGGCCCAGAGGTGGCTGGAAGCAGAGACAGAAGGATCTCTTTCTCTTTTACTTGTTGCGGCATTCTGTTCCCGTTTGAAGTTTGGTCATTTGCACAAAAAACAAAAAACAAAAAAAGAGTTGACAAAAATGCAAATGCTAGAATAGAGCCTGAGTAACTCTGGCTTCCAAATATTCATCTCTCTATAAATTTTTTCCCCCTCTTATGCTCTTTAGAAATCACACTTGGAATAAAAGCATCTGTATCCCTAACTATTATTTCCCGGTTTGCTGCTTTGAATGCTGTGAGCAAGCTCAGCCAAGCACGCCATCCGGCTCCCGCGCGCTATAATATTCATCACATCTTCAAGATCTTCTCCCCTTTTTTCTTCTAACCCCTCCCAGACTTAAAAGAGCTGCCAGGTCGCTCTCTCACACCAGCACAGGTAGATCTTTTTTTCCTTTTCTTTTTTCCATGTTTATTTCATTTTCGCTGATGCGATACTTAAAGATGTAATTGGCACCTTTTTGACTTTTATGACAGCCATTTAAGATGCATTTGTCAGCCCACAAACTGCTTTGGGCTGTGAAGAGAGCTCCAACCCCTTACAGAGGACTTCGTGCCTAATTACATTCCTACAGCAACTGATTCATGCCCCGTAATCAGCGCTCACTAGCTATAATAAATCAAGGCATTGGCAAGTGGGCCCCCCCCTCTTTCTTTTTTTTTTTTTCGCACCTTTTTAACAGAAAGGGGAAAACAATTGTATTCTATGTTACTAAACATAAAACAAACCCAGCTTCAAAGTATCTTGCTACAATATTGTAACAATATTGGTTTGCATTACTCCCTTTTCTCTCTCTCTTTTTTTTTTGCCCTTGATTTTGTTTTTCATCCTCAAAAAAATGTTTTTTATTTTCGTCCGAGAGCAGGATCCGACGCGTCCGAAACGTGCAGAAGTACAACCACTCAGTTAAATGCGTGCCAGAATATCTGCGCGGAGAACCGTGGAGCAGAATTTAGTGAGAAAATGCGAGGCCGATCATGAAAGTGCTAGTAGCTGAGGCTGTCAGTCGGTTGACAGCCGTAGCCGTAGAGGAGGAACAAGCTCGAACGAGACGAGCGGTATGCAAAAGGCAGAGTGGAATTACACCATTCCGGGAGAGTTTGTTGTGCCCTGGTGTTTGGGAGGTCAATTATACATCATTAGAAAGAGGGAGATCTTCCACCCCTCAACCCTTCTCCCTCACACACACACACACACCACAGGGATGTTTTTTTTCCTCTAACCAAGCAGATGCTTTGAAGGGAGCCACGTAATAAGGGCCTTTCACTCGACCCGAGTGTTGGACAACACCCCTCTCTAATGGACTGCCTTGTTAGAAAGTGCCACAGGCTCTACCTGCAAAACACAACATTTAGCAACTATATTTTACACCCTACCGCCTTGTTATTGTGGGCGTCCTGTTGATGCATTACAGAGTGGGTTTTTTTGTTGTTGTTATTATTATTTCTTAATAATAATAATAAGCTTGACTGTATGCCAGTGGGAGCACATTTTAAATATTTTTATTTGTTGTTCATTCAAAAAGGTTCAATAAGCAGATTTTTCTTCGAGCTCCCATGCTGTAAGCAAAATAAAATAAAAATAAAAAAACAGAAAAAAAATCCAGGTCACGGCAGTGTGAGCAGTAGGAAAACACAGCAGTGATGAAGCCATAAATAAAAAGAAAGAAAGAAAAAAAAAGCGGCGCTCCCAGAATCTGTCTCGCCTCCCAGTGTTTTGTGCAGGATCCCCCCGGTGTGCTGAGAGGTGCTTTTTTTTTTTTTTTTTTTTTCAGGACAGTTTGCAGTGCCCTCCTGTGAAATTGTTGTTTTTTAATTAGCCGTGCTCGGGACGCTGCCGCAGAATGTGTGTGTGTAAGTGTGTGTCGGGGTGTGCAGGATAGATGCTGACGGCTTGGTTTCTGTGTTGGCTCGTCGTGCGTGCGCGCGCGCGTGTGTGTGTAGTGTGTGTGGTGTTTTACTCACTCCAGGACACTCCCGCGTCGCTCGGCGCTGTTAGAGCACTTATATGCAAGCTAAGAATAAAAAGCAAAAAAGGAAAAAAGGAAAACACAGGGATGCAGTCGGTGTTGTGGTTGAGGTTTTATACTCAGCTGAGGAGTTTTACGCTTAATTAAAGATGCTCCTCAACCTGCCGAGTGTGGAGCTTCCTTTCCAGGAACATTTTCTCATGTTTAGCTCTACCTTTTTTTTTCTCCCTCCTTCTTCTACCTTTAAAAAAATTAAAATAAAAACACGATAATAAGGCATTTTTAGCCTCCTGTTCTTGGGCAAATAAATCAAGACCTCTGCAGAGAGATAAATCTCACATTGGAAACACAAAGGCAGATGATATTGCTTCAGCTTGCTGGGATTTAAAATGTTTTTTTTTTTATAGTGGCTCGGCGAGGAGCGGGCTGAAGCTGGCCCCGTTCTCCAGTAAGGAAGTATTGGGTTTTATGTCAACACGGCTCGGCCTGTCCCAGCAGCACACTAGGATGCATCATCTGTCATCTCACGGCTTGCTAACCATGACCCCCCTCCGCCCTCCTCCCTCCCGACACATTAAGAGCCATTAAAGACCTGTTGGGGTGTGTATATATTTGCATCGCTGCAACATCATCTTGGGTTCCCACTTTTTTTTCTCTCTCTTTCTCTCTCTCCTCCATCTACTTTCCAAAAGTGGAATCTTTAAGGTAATATTTGTCCTTTTTCTAAGTGCCTTGCAAAAGTATTTGCACCCTTTGAACTTATCACTTTGTCATGGACTTCAGTGTTCGGTTTTCTTCAGAAGTGCCTAATTAGTAAATAGAGTTCAGCTGCGTGTGGTTTAGTCTGTGCTGTGAAGGCATCTGAGGTTTGTTAGGGAACATCGGTGGACAAACAGCATCAGGAAGAACAAAAGCAGACAGGCCGGGGAGAATGCTGTGGAGAAGCTGACACTTTTCTGTCCATCACCCACTAATAATATAGGAGTAGGGGAGGGCGATATGGACTTTGGAATTTTAGGGTGATATTTTGTGGTCCGATAAAGATTAAGATTAAAGGAAAACTATTTATTTGTTATTTTTCATGTAACTGTATGGCTGGGACTGCATGGCATAGCACCGTAAACACAAATATTGTTCTCGAAAACATTCCCATTAGATTTAGGCTTCTTCATGACACCACTTACTTTCCAAAAAAGAGCGATTCACATCACTAAAGTGTACACATTTGCGGCATTTAATCATATTTTTGAATTTACGGAAACCTATCGATGCTTTCGTGGAACAAAAATGCGACGAAAACAGCAAAAGTAACATTTCTGACCTTGTTGTTAGTGGTTTTTTAAAATTATTATTATTTTAACATCAAAAACTGAAATGAATCATGAAAATGACAAATCAGCATTCTTATCGTGACAAGGAATTTTTGAGTTTGAGTTTGACTTTATTGAACATAGTGTAATGAAAGAATAAACAAAGTCATATACAAACAACATCAATTTAAAACAAAAGCAAAAAAACAAAACAAAAGAAGAGCAGCAGTGAAGCAGAAGTATATTTACACGTTCGAATGAGTGGGTAGAAGTATGACATTATTTTCACGATAAATGATAAACGAAGCAGCCAAGAGACGCTGGATTACTGTGAAGATCCACAGCTCTTCCTTACACCACAAATTACCCTGAACAAACCACCGTGTTGAAGTAAAACAAGGTGTTAGCAACGTTATGCTGGGGGCTAATCCTTCAGCAGGTGCGGGAAAAGTTGGCCTGAGATTAAGAGAACATGGATGAAGCTAAACGCAGGCTAGTTCTTGACACTGGAGTTGAGTGGATGGTCAACTTCCATCGCATTGCAGAACATGCAGTCAGAGCTACAACGTAGCATGGTTCGGATCAAAGGATATGCATGTGTCGGAATGGTCTAGTCAAAGTTCTGGCCTAATTCTGAAGGCGACTCTGCGGAAAGATTTTTGAAAGATCCCATCCACTGCGAACGAGCTGGAGCTCTTTTAAGAGAAAGAGAAAACCGGGCTGATTGCCCGAACGTCTCTCAGCCGTAATTGTTTCACAAAGGCAGTTTTTACGAGTACAACCAGGCACTACTTCATGTTGGTCCATGATGTAAAATCGCAATAGAATATATCGTAACATCAGGTTGTAATGTGACAAAATGTGGAAAAAGTTAATCTGTGAACACTTCTTCTGCAAAGTGCAATACTTGAAGTCTTGTTGCATTTGAGCGAAATGCTTCAGCAGCTGCTTTTATTGAAAGGAAAGAGTCTGCCACGTTTCTGGATCCAGTGGTATTTTTGATTCCGCGAATAGATCATAAAATAAGACCCAGAGGTGATTCAATTAAGATGTCTTTTTTTGTGCACAGATACAGTTCTCCTACTGTGCGTTTCAGTGGTAATGACTGGGTACTAGGTGTGCATGCCAAGACGTTGCAGGGAGAGCAAAGAGAGAGTGGTTTGAAACTCTGAGCGCTTCTCTGGACACTATGGGAAGCCACGGTAATGCCCATCACCACTCTAGAGGCCAGGCCGGTGGCTAGGGATGTGGAAAGAGGGCTCTGTGGCTTTGTGTGGTGGCGGGGGGAGCTGTTGTGCAGCGGAGGAGAAGAATCTGCCCGGTGTGCTCACATTACACTGCGTGGTAGCGGAGGGCTGCAGAGGAACTCAAGCATGCAATTTGTTGGTAGCCACAATTTAACCTCATCTCCTAAAGCCGGCTGTTAGGCAGCCAGTGGGACACGTCAGTCAACCGGGAACGCTGATCAGCAACGGCTGAGAGAGGGAGAGAGAGGGAGAGAACGAGACGGAGGGAGAAAGAAAAGCCCTCGGCTCGGCAAAGCAGTGATTTTTTATATTTTTTTTATTGCTGGCTCTGAAATCCTCAGGCCTTCAGGTTTATTTTCCCAGCATGACGGCTCTTCAAAACAAAAAAACAGGGCAACCGCAAGCCATTAAATGCAATTTACAAATTAGATTTTTTGGCCAAATCTGTGAAATCCTATAATAGTCTTTTTCAAAGCAACCGGTTGAGGCGAATACACGTACTCAGCAAATGTGTTTTTTTTTTCTTCAGTTTAAATTACACTCAAAATCCGGGTGCGTTATTTTTGCTGCCATGAAATTATTCAATCAGTACGTCGCTTCTTCGGCTGGCTAATTTATTCCCGCACGTTTGCTGTTTTGTTCCTGGCGATATTTCCGATCTGTTTGTCTCGCCTGCGCCGTCTGGACTGTGCCCCCACTTGTTTCTTTGGTGCAGCCCGATCGAACGCGCATGAGAAATTGAGAAGGGGCCTCTGCTGCTGGCTCATGGTGCGGCTCCTGGCCCCAACTGTGTATATGTGATCCCCCCTCTGGAATGTTTTTCCAACACGTAGGCTTTTCACAGATACACAAGAAGGGACTGGCACGGAGGTGGCAAGTGCTGCGTTCAGACTGTTGTGTGCCCAAGGCTTACTCTCGCACTCACGCCACACATTCTAGCTGTGCATGCGAATGGGCAGAGCAGTGTGTTTGTCTACACTCAGCCCAGGTTTTAGTGAGGGTGTGGGCACGCTCGCGTATGCATGCACACTCGCTTCCTCTCCTTTCTTTGTCTCTAAATTCAGCTCTTTTCCACCGCCTCGCATTGCAAGCGGAAAGACACGGCTCATCCTCGTCGCTGCGTGTCATATTTAGCTGCTGGCTTGCTGCGTTTTTGGATTTTTTTTTTGTTTTTTTTTGCACAAATACGTCATTTCTTTCTTTCTCTCTTTTAAAAAACAACAACAACAACAAAAAATCCTTTAATCTTCATCAAATCAGATTAGCCTCCAAATGCTGGTATTTCTGCCCAAAGTGACTGACAGAGATTTGCACTTTTATCATTAAGTGTGACAGTAAGCCGGTCAGGAGCTTTGTCTTGAATAGAGGGCTCTGACGGAAACGGGGGCTCCTAATCCTTTTATTTATGTCAGACCCAGAAAGAGGGAAAGAATGGGGCCCGGGGTGGGCTGGGGCCGCAGGATGTCGCGGCCCTTAGTCGCCTCTAGACCTGGCCTCCACAGCCAAGTGAGCATGAGAGTAGCCCTATGTGGTCCGAGCCCTCCAACGGCAACAGTCACTCATGTTTTCCTTGCACCTACAACACGGTGTGTTTAAATGTTAAACCATCTCAGGGTGCAGACAGTTTTTTTTTCGCATATTTGGGGAAAACTGCTCACACAGGATCGTTCCACAGTGTGTGTACCTGTTCACAGTCAACCAAGCTACGGGTGTTGCAGTGATAAGGGGCTCGGGGTCTAGGATGAGATTAATAAAATTTGCCGCTTCCCTGGTCGAGGTCCAACGTGAGGCCTTTGTCTGCGGCTCACCACCGGGTTGTGGGGCTTCGGCCCCTTTTGTGCGTGTACCCCTCCTGGTAATCCAGCTCTAGCGGGAGTCCTCCGGGGCACTTTATTTACTCATTCAACTGTTTGGAAGTCTGTTAGACTGCAGATCAGATGCAGTGAGACCAATGTGATTACTTTAACCCGCACTTACAGATTCCCGGCCTGGCATCTCTGCTCACCATGAGCCGGTGGGGGTCAGCGGGCGACCAGGGTGCTGCGAGGGGGCGTGAGGGGGAGCTCCACGTCATCTCTGTATGTCCCTGGTCTGAAATCTTCACTGTTTAGACGGGGGGGGGGGGTATGTATTCAGTGAGTGACCTTATTACTCACCTTTATGCATAAGAATGAGATTGATAACTTTTCAAAGTATCACTGTTTAGCAGTTTTATTGCAAAAAGTAAAATATGTTAGCTGATATTAAAACAGAATAGCTAGCATTTCTGTTGCTACAAAAGCAGTATAACATACTTATTATAACAGATGAAATAATGTTATTTCCAACATGGGTCTATTGTATTTATAAGTGCTTATTATGCTGGTTCATAAGGCCAGTAACTGCTTAGATATCAACTGCATAGTCACTTTCCCCAGCTTCTCAGTAAGGAAGCTAGCTGTCCTAAAAGTCCCCAAAAGTTGGTAAATGACATCTTCACATAATTTGTAAACGGCATGTAATTGTAATAGCCCCTGTAGCAGAGACGACTGATGCAGTGGGAGATATAAGAAGTTAATAGGGAATATCCTAGATATGTTCCAACGTTCAAATTCAATTCTTTGTCGATTATTTTTCAGTTTCGTGTCTGACTTCTCGTTTAACCTATTAGTTCACTTAAGAGGCCACGGTACAACATATTTATTTTGATATTTTCTTGTCTACACTCTGCGTTGGCGTTCTAAATCGACCTTGTCCGAGCACGATTCCTTTGCAGTGTGTTTACATTGGAAGGAGGGCGGTCATCTCCTGATGCCGTTGTAAAATCAGGAGATGATGCTGCAATAGCAATCACAGGCTAGGTGATCTGTGATTGCTTTGGGATGACACTGAAAGTCTGCAGTAGCACCAGAAAAAGATGCTAGAAGGGTCTGAATACTTATTAGATATAGAGCGGGAAAGTAATGCTTGATGCTTTCCAGCAGCAGTTTTAAAACATCGTTACCTTTTACCTTAAACAGAGATTCCTTCAGTTTCCATAGAAACTTAGCTGCGGAAAATGTTTTCAGCAGACAGATCTGTGTCTCTTTTGAGTAAGGGAATGGTGCAGTAGCCTTCTTTCATCCAGCTGATTAGCAGTGGGCAGCAACCATTGGAGGAGGGGCAGACCTACATGACTCTGTCAAGCCCTCTGCCACTTTTTCTGCCATATTGTTCTTACAGTTTAACTTTTTCTTTTTAACACTTTGAACAATATTTGAAACTATAATCTTGTAATACCTCCAACCACCCCGTGCCTTCTTACTAAATATATAAAACTTCCGTTGATGTCCTTTCATATCAAAGTGAAGTGTTTGACGTTGCACTGACAGAATCTGGTGGCTTCCCTAATTTCTTTCACTTGCTACATCATAATTCAGCACCATAGCAAATGTGGTGTCAACATTTATGTTTTATTGCAAACAATGAAGTGGATTTGGTTATCCATCCATCAACATAAACCCAGAGCTATGTATTTGGGGCTAACCCCCATGTTAAACCACTGCAGGCTGTCAGGCTCTCTGAATTTACTCACCACCCCTTCCCCTTAGCGCGTCCTGGGAATATGTTTGGGATCAGCTGCCAGGAGCGGCATCAGTACAGCGGGAGCTCTCCTAAAACTCTCTGTTTAGAACCAGCTGCTGATTGGCGATGGCTGCCTTGGCAAGGAAAAAAAAACTACAAAAAAACCCCCGTATGAAAACAGTGCAGATTGGATTTCTGCGCGCCTGACTCCCTCCTGTCCTCTCTGACTTGCCCCCCCACGGCAAGCCAGCGTGATTTGTGCATGAGGTCCCGTGACCCATGGAAGCTTCAAAAAGCAGCGAGGAGAAATATTTGGATGATCCTGATGGGGGAGTGGAGACGTGGGAGGGAGGGAGGCAGAGACGACGGGGGCTTTGGTTGAGAGCTGGGGTCCGTGCTGCGTAAGGCGAGGCAGATGTGGAGGATCTGCAGTGCAGCAGCGATGACAGGGAGGTGTGTGCCGAGATGACAGTCCTCTCTGGACTCCCAGCCCTCCCACCCAGGCACCACCACCCCCGGTGCCCCCTGGGAAACAGACGTCCCCCGTCAGAGGGGGTGAAAGAGTTGCAGCAACTGCAATAGAGGAGGTGTTTATTTTATTTTATTTTATTTTTTTACATCAGGTACAATACCAATCGTCTGTATACCCCACCCCTCTGCTGCTCCCCCTCTCCTCTTCTCTTTACCTTTCCTCTGCAGGCTGGATATTAATATTTCCCAGAAAGCTGCAGCAATATGTCTTCTTGGGAAATTCCACGTCTCCCGAACGCTGCAAAATGATCTGGTGTCTATGAAGAGGATGGATAAGGGGATAAAAACGTAGACATTCTTTTTTCCTTTGTCTATATGTGATTTCATAGAGCTGTCTGAATAGAAAAATCTATACTTTTGCCTTGATAAGAAAAATGGGTTGCTGCAGGTGAAGGCCGAGCCGTTTGCTCTATTTATCAAAGTTTTCCTCCCCCCCAGCCTAAAGCACGGCATCACTGGAAATCCCTTTTGAACTAAAAACGTCAACAATAAGCTGAGGTTTGATGCGAACTGAAGCTTAGCTGGTACAAGGAGAAAATGTGGCATGAGGTAACTGTAATTAGTCTTGTTGCTGCCTCCTTCTCTGTGTGGGTGGGGTTAACTGACCCCCCCGGCCTCCCTTACCCCCACCTTCTGGGGGGAGAATGTCGGCTCGAAGACTGGCAACCAAAGGCCACTGGCGGGGGGCTGTCCCAGCCTCAGGCCGGAGTTGCGCTCTGACACTGGAGCTCTATCGCGGCGTTGGGATCCCAGCTGGAAGAACATCTCTGGCTCTACGCGGAGCCGTCTCTCAGCATGCAGCCGGGCTCACCGCTGGCCTCTGAGCCTCCAGCATTCATCACTCCACTGAGCTCCGGTTCAGACGGCGTTATTTACACACTTTATGGTTCTTCAAGGGCCGTGTCCGAGCCGTGGGTGTAACCAGATCTCATGGCTTGGGATCTTGTGATATTGAAACGCGACAATATTTCTCGTCCACCTCATGCGAATTTTGGGTTTGTTCACCTCACCACCTCATCTTTCCCACATTTTATACCAACGCATTTCCATTTAGTCCCTTCTTTCTTCCATTTGGTACATATAAACAAACTATACCTATTTACTAAGGAAATTGTGTATCATTTTGCTTTTTATTGTAATTAAGTATTTTCATAAACTATGAAAATATATGATTACACACACATAATCATATATTTTCGTATAAATACATATTATTAACTCCCCGACTGTTATGTTGTTGCCCTGTTGTGTTGATAGAGTCGGCTAAAAAAGACTTATTGTCAGACTGGCTGGCAACACTTGGTTACAAAAGCGTCAAGGACCTCCAGCTTCAGAGCTTGTTGTCAAGGTAAAATTAAAAAAAACTATTTCAGAGTTTCTGATTAACCTGGACTGCATGTGTCCTTCAAAGTCTAAAAACTATGAATGCCAAAGTATCTTGACTAGCCAATGTGGGCTGAGATGTTCTACCCTGATTAGACTTGTTAGCACAGTGTGTGATTCGTGAAACCCTTAGTTTTATAGGAATTTTGACTTTTACCAAAAAATATATCTAAAATCTGAGCTTGTTTTTGTCACTTGTCATGTCATCCTGTGAGCTGGATGTGTCTTAATGTCATCTTGTTTGAACAAATATACAAGAACAATATTTCGGGAGGTTTTGTCATCTATAGAGTGTCGTAGAAAAGTGTTTGCTCTCAAACAGATTTCTTCTGTTTTTGCCAGACCCAAACCAAACAAATTTTAAAACACATATGTACTGTTTCAAATGATAACTGAATTTATTAAGGTAAAAAAACAACAACAACAAAAAAAAGCTAGCCAAAGCAATCTATTTATTTGTGAAAAACATAATTTCTCTGTTATGTCATTCATAGCCACATTTTTGGAAAGGTGAGTTGAGTTTCATTGTGCTTCTATTTAGACATGTGACCTCTGGGTGTCTACGGTCAGGAAATCCCGTACATATCACTCATCTTGCAAAAAATTATTTGGTGAATTTATCTCAAAAAGCATCCCATCATGCCCTGATTTAAATAAGTATAACAAGAGATGAGAAACAAAGTTTTTGACATCTATCAGTCTAACCAGGGTTATGAAGGCGTTTCTAAAGTTGTGAGACTCTGGCGAACCTTCCCCAGGAGTGGCCAATGACTCAACACAAAATAATCCTGAACAACATCTAAAGCACAGCAGACTTTACTGAATCTGCTGTGAGGTTGGGGTTCACAGTTCAACAATAAAAACGGACTAAACAATAATTGCGTCAACGGAGCAGTTCCAATGTAAAAATTTGACCCAAACAAAACCAGATGTCCATTTCACATATGCCAAGAAACATCTTGATGACCCCTTAAGACATTTGAGAAAATATTCTATTGACTGACAAGAAAAAATAGATTTTGTGACATCTGGAATATAACAAGCACATCATTTTCAGAAAAATAACATCACACAGGTAGTCAGACAT
Source organism: Xiphophorus couchianus (assembly GCF_001444195.1). NCBI lineage: Eukaryota > Metazoa > Chordata > Actinopteri > Cyprinodontiformes > Poeciliidae > Xiphophorus > Xiphophorus couchianus. The sequence goes on from NC_040239.1 coordinate 24,331,891, forward strand.
GGGGGTGGCATATGGTGGTCTGTGCTGCCTTGCTGCATCAGAACCAGGATGACTTCACGTAACCACAAATTCAACTCTCTAGCAGAAAATCCTCAACAATTCCTGAACTTAAATAATTGTGCATGCATGACGGTGGGCCACAGCTTCTCCAGCCTGATGTAACAGATTATCATTTTTCCCAAATATCTGATGACATTTGTGGCAAAGCAAGGTTTCGAGGACAATTAACTTTCTTATGCAAACTAACCTGCATAGCAAGAGCTATAGCAGGTTAGTTTGCATAGCTTTTGTTGCGCTATAAATAAAATCATCATTTGCAAACTCCTTCATGCACTCAGATTATCTTTATCTGATTGTTCGCTGGTGTTCCGAAACGTTTAAGCAAGACAAATAAAGCGGAAACAGAAGACTCATGTTATTTTTCTCGTGAAAATACAGTCAACTGTTTGGTTATTGTTGGCCTCGGCATTCCCTCTCAATGTATGTCTTTCGGCTTTCTATATAACAGTGCTGGCGTGTGTTTATGTGTAGCTGGATATGTTCTGTACGCCTGTTCTCATGTTGACCGTGGTTCTGTCACTCAACCAGGCATCGGACATGCTCCTGGCAGCCAATCTCTCTGTGGACTCTAAAGGCACAGAAGTGGTGCGTGCCACCCAAACCACCGGCCGCCTCCGTCGCTTTCCTCCTCCCCCTTTTCTCTATCATCAGCCAAGCAGCCCTCTCCCGGTTCTCCCTGCTCTCCTTTTCCTGGGCCCCAGAAGCCGGGCTGTGGCCTATGGATGAGTGCTACATCCTGGCTGTCAGCACAGGGGTTAGCTGGGGATTGGCCTGTGGTGGAAGTGCAGTATCAGGCTCTGTCTGTCAGCTCCTCATTCCACTTCCTACCCGCCCCTCAGAGCGGGCTGCAGTCGGTGACACAAACACACGCTGAGCTGCAACTGAGTCAGATCTTTGACTTGGGGGGGGGGGGTGGGAGGAATGAAAGGATAACCCGTTAGAATAGGCATATTCATGGCCCTGCCAATGAAAAGGGTCTGTTTAAGTGTTGTGCTTTTAAACAGACTGCGAAAGACTTGACAGACGGTTTACTATTTCACCCCGTATTTCATTTCAGGTGCTTTGAACTGCTGCATTACGACTTCCGAGAAGCAGTCGCTCACCCCGAGCGTGGATTTGCATACAGTTCCAGATCCTTAGCAGCCGCTGCTGAAGCTGCTTTTTTTTTCTTTTTAAAAAAAAAAAAAAAGACATTTATTAGATTGATAAATGTTTACAAAAGTCACATGTGGTGATCTGCAAATGTTGCTGGTTGTAGAGCTCCAGCCAAGATTCTGATCTCTGTTGCCTTTGACGTGGAGCCGTACCCTTCGCTACGTCCGCGAATCTCGTCCGTGAAAACACAGGTACATAAACGCTCACGCACACACACACACGAGCGCACATCTGCACGGCACATGGCTCCAGACAGGCCTACATATGTCGGAGGATTTGCGACTATAATCAGATTAATTGGTCCATCTCTCCTTGGAAACATCACATACACACATGAAGGCCTCTGGTAGCTTTCAGCTGGATGCCGCTTACACAAACCAGAAGCCAGGCAAAGCGGGGCCGAGGTTGGAGGGGTCACGGCACGCTCTCTGGCGTCAGCATCTCTTCGTGTTCAGAAACGTATTACGGCACTTACTGGCTCGCTCTGCCCAGCAGTGACAGAACCTTTTATCTGTTCGCTCTCGCTGGTTCCTATTTATTCAAGCTGTTAAATGTGACAAAAAAAGACATCTTTTCTCCAACGCTAAGGGTGGAGATTAGTGTTGCTTGGCAGAGGACTCAGCTTTTTTTTTTTTTTTTTCAGAAATGGTGGCAGAACACACTTAGCCTCTGTGGCGACTATTATAAATACATCAACCATAATCCTTATTAACATTCTCTAAGCTTCATGCAGGTTCAGTGCCTGAGTATGCTGAGTGTTTTTCTTGTTGCCCACAAGTATGTCCATGTAAGGGACTATCTACACACACGCTGCCATTCATGATTTTTATTTCAGCCCTTGGTCTCACCACAATTTCTAAGTAACGTTCTCTTGCTCTTGTTTTCAGTCTTTGCAATATCTTCAGCTTGAGAGCGTTCCAGTAATTATTACCTTGTCTTGTGGGCAAATGAGGGTCATCGTTTAGTGGCAGACAACACGGGCGCGTAAATGTTGCCAAACCACATTAGCTCGCAAGTCCTCTGTAGACATATAGGCTATAAAATGACCACTTTTTCCGGTCTTGAGAAAGAAAATAATTAATAAATCTCTTAAACTGTAATTAATGATCAACATAGCTTCAAGATCCCATAAAATGCACTCGGTTCAATTTACTTATGTAGCATCATTTTATACCAGATGTCATCTTGAAAAGCTTTACAAGACAAACAGGTTCAATTTATATCAGATAATATTCAGATCAAATTTGGACCGAATTCAAATTAGAGCACTCTAATTAAGAAGTCAGATTAAGAAGCAACTAGAGGCAGTAAAAGTCAATCTGGTAATAATGCAATGCAGCAGAATTGGGTCAGCATCTCTGTTTTCAATTCAAATCAGTTCAATTCAAAAATACTTTATTAGTCTCAAGGTGAAATTTCTGGTTGTTGTAACTTATATTATGCAATTTTCTTCAAAGAGTTGTTGTAGATGCTGATGACTGTGGGCACAGAGCTTCTCTTGTAGCAGACTGTGTTGCAGCAATCTGAAGAAGGCGCTGACTGAGGACACTCTGTTGTATAGCAATCTCATACAGAGGATGTTCAAGGTCGTCTGTAATTTTCTGGATTTGAAGAAAAACCTTTGTTTTTACCATCATTTCCAGCGGTTCTGTAGTTTCCAGAACAGAACCACCTGTCTTTATCAGGTTATTTAGCCTTTTTAAGTTGTTGGCTCTGATGTTGCCATCCCAACAAATGATGGTAGAAGAGATTACAACAGATATCCACATATAGCCGATCTGCAGCATCTTGTTGTAGACACATAAGGACCTAGGCTTCCTCAACAAGTAACATCTGATATGTTGCTTCTTGTAGATTGATTTATTGCTGAATCTCCAGCCCTGTTTTCCGGGTGAACACTGACATATTTGTGCTGCTTCTCCACTTTCACCTCCTCTCCAATAATGGGAACAGTATTTGACCTAATCCTATTTCTCTTGAAATCTACAATCATCTCTTTTGTTCCGTTCACATTCAAGATAAGATTGTTGTTTTATGTGCTATCTGCAAAAATATGAATTGAGAAAGTTCAGATCCCCAATCTCCCAGTCCTCACTTCTGCCATGAGCTAGCACCCCCTGTGCAAGCTCATAGCAGATAATACAATTTTTATTGAAAAACAATTACAATTGGCTATGTACTGTGTTGGTAAAAGGCTATTTTTTGTCTTAAATGGAGAAAAAAAATTGTCTGGTGTGAATTAATATTAATATGAAACAATGACTTTAATACCATCTTATTTCATGACATTTCTGATTTCATTGTGTGAAAGAGGTTTGGTAAAGTTTACTTTGAAACAGATGATAATCTGTGAGTAGTCCGTTTCCTACTACTACAACAACAAAAAACGCAATTTTGCACCCAATGTTGGGTTAAAACGGCTAAATTTCTTTTTGAAGAGCATAAACCCAGCATCTGGGTTGAAGAAATACCTGAGTTTTTTTTTTTTCTTTTGCAACTTTTGTTTATGTTGAAACCGCAGGGCCATAAAATACCAAGTATTATTAAGGACACAGATTAAATATATTCCATATTAACATGCATTTACATGTAAATATCGTAGACTGCAGCGAACGCTAAACTCCCATTTGCATTACATTATCTTTTACTTGTAGAAGCAAAATCTGTAAGCACAACAGAGTACTGCAGTGTTTACTCAAAATAATAATTTATAAAGCGCCATCGAGAAGAGTTGCACAGCGTTTTTTTTAGGTTTCACTCATGTTTTTTAAACAGACGATGTTTGAAGTTGAGAGGGGACGATAGAGCACAAGAAATATCCGTAAGACTCACCAAATAAAAGGAACACTATGTGACTGTTTTAAGACTTGGAAGGATCTGACATAGATTTTATAAGTTGAATAAGAACACTGGAAAATGGCTCGAAACAGGTCTATTTAGATTTGACAGACAAAAGGCAAAGGACGTTTGAGCGTTTTGAGCCGTTAACTGTTAAATATAGTTGGTTTCTAAGTGTTGAAAACTATTTTATGTCAGCATATTTAGAAAGCAACTTGTTAAAGGTAATCACAGAGTCCGTATTACAGAGTTGTGTGAGTTTCGTTGACTCAAAGGCTGGAAGCCTATCTCTTGGAGGGGGGGAGAGAAATATGATATTTAGACACATAAACACCGACTTCCACCTAAAACTAATGGCTGATGAGAAGGTCTGTAAGAATTTTCATGCACATCATATATCTTATCCAGCATCAAGTATCAGCAGCATGAGGTTTAGCAAATCATAAACGCAAACGTTTTGTCTGGTTAGTCTTCAACTTAACCGTCTCATCATTATTTGTTACTGTCTGAATGTTTTGTCCGCCTGCCCCGCTTTATGTGGGAAACCCCACTCCGCTGGCGCTCCAGACGAGTAAAAAAGCCCATAAAACCCCTTTTTTTTTGCAAATACGTCTTTACCCAGCTCTGCTTTTTTCACACATTTTGCTGCTAATAAGCTCTGACACACCCTAAACAACCAGCCTCTCAAAGACTACATCCAGTGTGGAGCGGCGGTTTGGTGTCCAGGGGGAAGCCTGCGGTTCTGGAGCCAGAGAAGGAGTCGTGCCCTGCCGTCCCACAGAGATGACAGGAAGATAAGAAAGAGAGGTGGCCTCTCGGCGCAAAAACATCCCACCAGGAACTAACCTAACCGAGGGCAGAGATTGAGGACTTTCGGGACCACAGTCAAAAAGTTATGCTTAGTGTAAGAAAATCCAGAGAGGCAAAAGAAATATTTTCATTCATCAGATTTACAAACCCTTCATCGGATGTGTCTGATTGTACTTTGTTGGCCTTCAGAATATGCTGTGAAATGTTTTTTTTTTTTTAAAGTAAGAATAGCCATATCAAATTTATGCTTCCACAACATGCCTCTGTATGTCATAACAGCGGCTGTGCAATGCAACTTCTTCCAACCAGCATCCACAGAAAGAGACGGGGGGGAAGAAAAATCTAAGTGCAAGCGACAGACTCTTGGCAGACACGAGCTCGTACAGTTACGACTTTGGACAACCACTTCTAGTTGTTGCAGTATTTAAGAACGTGAAGGGAAAAGGTTGCTTCTCCAAGACGGTGCGTAATGAGGGAACGGTAGGGAGGAGATTTCTGGGATCAGTGGCATTAAAAGAGATTTACACCCAGAGCCCTTAAAGAGTTTTCTTTTGCTGAACCGTTCTTCTTTTCCAGATATATTTTAAGGAAGTAATAAAGTGCGCTGACAAGCATCCGAGAAGGCTTTGAAACGTCCTTCTGCCTGGGCTTTGTGTGATCGTCATCTCTGCACAGGTCAGCCTTTTTCTGTCTGGAAATTGGGTTCAGCTTTGTGTTGCTTCATATCAAAGAAATGTTTGGTAACTAACCCTAATACATCAAGCATTATGCTCCCCCTCAGGGTAAATCAGTTCAGCATTTATCTCTTTGTGTGAGAGGTGCTTTCCCTGCGTGGTTTAGGCCAACAGACTGTTTTTCTTGAAGGTTATGTTCTTTTGAAGCCGCCTGCATGGTCCAGAACGAGGCCCTGCACAGTGTTAAGATGTCATATTCCCACTGTGCTGACCAACATGCTCTGTGGGCCTCGATGTACCCATAACATTTAATGGGACTTTGGCAAATGCTAATGGAAATTCTTACTTTGCTTGGTAATCAAATTTAATTCCTACTTCTATAGTTGCTCTTTTCTTTTCTTTTTTTTATTTTTTATTTACTATAATTATTCCTTGATATGCTTAAGTATGAACTCATGGTTGAGAGAGCAGCGTGGAGGGAAAAAAACATGCATTATCTGTTAATTATTAAGATTAAGGGTTGGATAAATAAACCAGAACCAAAGGGAACATTTGTCTTGAGTAAAGCTTGGTTTCCCGCATTCTGCTACCCTAAAGCGAGGAGGTTTGAAGTCTTTTGTAGGGTGTCCCTCATGGGTGTAATGTTGTGGCCTATAGGTTGACAAGATACCGAAGGGGGAGGAGGATTTGGCAGTGAGGGGGGGGGAGGTCATGCCGTGGCACATAAGTGTCTCAGTGTGGGATGAGGAAACATCTCAGCCTCGCGCAGGTTCAAGAAGAAACAGCCTGCTTTTGATTAGTCACCCTGATCTGCAGTGATAAACAATTCCTGCGGTCTCCTGCTCAGAGAGAAGTCGCTGCCAACGGCTCGGTGCTCATGGGTGGTTTGTGTGTTTGCATGTATGCCCAGACATGTAAAGTTTCTGAGCGTGAGTGCGAGCTTTTGCTCTGAGAGCAATTTCCAAAAATAAAACCTTTGGTCTTCCACAGCAGTTTGGGTGTGACGACATACCCAGCTGACGAGATACACTATATATATTTTATGTATATTTTATTGATGTATTTACTTGTGGGCGTGTGTGTGTGTGTGTGTGTGTGTGCACAAAGTTGATGAATGAAGCTGATTCTAGCTTTTAGATATCCCAAACTGTGTTTCAGACCATATTAAATCAGTGCTGCATGATTTATTACAGGTGCGATGAGTCCTGAATGCTGAGAAAACTTTAAAAAAAAAACATTTTGTGTTTTCAGAAATGGAATTGATCTTAAATTGTCATAGAAAGAATGTTTTTGTCATGTGAAGTTCTTATTCATTTTATCACAGTCAGCTTCAGTCATTCTTAATAGGTTATATTTTGAACAAAATGCACAAATTACAGCTTAGCCCAATTAAAAATATGAGAAATGTCCCTTTAGTTTAGTGCTGAAAAGAAGCCCTGAGCGGCTGCCAGGTTCAGAGTTGTTAGCAGTTCATGTTTAACCAGTCATTCTTGCAGCGCATGCAAATTATTAATTTTTTGTCTGTGGTTCTTCTTTGATCCAGACATGAAAGCAGCCCCGATGCCTTGAAAACTGTGTATGCCCCCTTTATTTAATGCCAGTAAGTAGCACTAAAGCAGAAGCCAATTTTAATAATGTTAGCTGCCAACGGTTAGCTGGTCACAATATCATTGAAAAAGTTACAAATCGTTCGTGTCTGGCCTTCCCCCTGTCACTGGTAAATTTTTTGATTGGAGTTTTTGTAATCAGTTGAACGGTTTAAAGGGAAGTTTTTATTATATGCTGGACATCAATAAATCAAGAACTTCTTTCTGTCTTGCTTCAAAAATATTGCCTAGATATTTCAACGACCGCAAGACTGCCCAAAATTAAGATCTGATAGGGAACTCTGAAGTTGATAAAAACTTTAGATTGTTATAGAGGCTAATAGTCTAGAGGTCTGCAAACTTTACAATCCGAAGAGTCATTTTGAACTCCAGTCCAGCATAGCTCAGAGGTCTGCAACCTACAGTTCTGGAACCACAAGTGGCTCTTTAGACCTCGCACATTATTATTTTACCCAAAGCTGGTATTAGCTTTGGGTAAAATAATAATCAGTTAATGCTTTTAAATACACCTAAATATATTAGGCGTGGGCAATATTGTCTTACAATTTTATCACAATATTTGGGGTTATTTATTGTAATGATGATAAAAGTGATCACAAAAAAGCATCTACAGCTTATTTTCTGTCTTTTTTCAGTGCAACTGCAAGTTTTCAGTTTTTCATGGAATAATTACAGAGTTTCTAATACATTAGATTGTCTATTTTAAAATATAAATGTTAAAATTTACATCCCATAAAAAAAAATATCCATTTTTTCTTTGTAAAAGTTTTAGGATTTTCTTTATTTTAAGCGTTAAAAAGTACAATGGTGGTTCTTTCAAAATAGTAACAAGTTTCCCATGATATATATTTATCAGAAACTACAAATTGTCTTTTATCAAAGGATCGTGGAACATGTGTGGCTCATGGCTAGTTCTATGTAGGTGAGTTGACAGTAAACATAGTTTTGGTTGCAAAGGTTGTTGCATAACCACCGGCTAGTTGCATGACCTTAAAAAATTACATGATTTTTGATAAATAGATTGAATTGGAAATTTGTGGCCATTTTTTTAAAGAACTACAATTTTGTTTCTATTTTTAGGTTTGGAGTAAGAAAAACTAAACTTTTGCGAAAAGAGGTTGGATACATTATAGTATCCATATATTAAAGGAAGTTCTTATGACATAAAAACAGATCTAAAATGATGTTACTGGTATTTTAAGTGCCATTTTGTTGTGAACATTTTATGCAGGATGTATCAGAAGGAATACTTCTGTCCAATGCGACAGTCGCCTTGGACAGAAGCCAACTTCCGTTAATGACTTCTCTTTGTTGACATGATGTCACATAATCACACAGTGAAACTCCTCTTCCTGCAGAAACTGAAAGTAAGTTAATGCCATCCGTTGTGGGATTAATAGCTCTTAAATCAGCCTCCTGTAGTTCAATCCTTCTTGGCTGGAAACCCAATATATATATATATATATATATATATATATATATATATATATATATATATATATATATATATATATAAATATAAAGATTGCTCATTAATTTTTTGCCGAAGGTATTAAGAACCATTGTGGAAGGTCCAAAGAGCCACTTGCCTCCTAACCTAAAGTTAAAGTTCATATTTTTTCAAGCTGTCTCAATCTGGAATGCAGTTTGAAGAGGCTGCTCAAAATCTAAAATGTTTGAAAATACAATTTTATGTTTGTACAAATACAAAATTATATCAAAATGTATTATCTAAGGGTGTAAGGAGCTCTTGTCTTGCAATGGACAAAACACCACAATGTTTCTCGTCCAGTTAAAGTCTCACAAAGCACTACATGGTTGTTGTATAATCTTAGCTATTGTCAGGAAATTTTGAATATAAAGGTGAATTGTTGAAGCTTAATGTCCTGTATCTATGATTGAGATTTAGACAGGAAGCTAACTTGCCTTTGCTCTGTTGTCCAGTTTTGAAATGGAGCTGGAATAAAATAGAAAATTGTCCAAGAGCATTTTATTGCAAGAACCCTCCACCCTTGTTTATTTGTTCTGTTTTGAATAACTGATAGAAAACGAAAACAGTGACAGCCAACATACAAGATATAAATGATTTGTTAGAATTAGAAGACAAGGGCATTTAGCCAACTGAGGTTAGCAATAAAGCAGATAGCAACTTTAACATTGTTTGCAGCAAACAGTTAACCAGCCGTGGTATTCTTGTAATATACCATACCAGGTATATTACAATGATATAATATGTTGTTATATCATGTCTGCTAACTGTCACCGTTTGCTTTTCATAATGGGAGAAAAAAAATATGATTACACAAATGATTTGAAGCAGGTGGAGGCTTATCTAATCCTGATGTAATCAGAGACTGCTTAAGATGTCACCCAGTCCCCAGTTTTAATTCCTTACTCTGTCATAGCTACAACTGGACTGTCTTATATAAAATGGATGTCAGACATAGACACAAAATGTGAAATCTAGGCTCAATTTAATCTGCAGCTCCATAGTGCTATTTAGATATAAATGTATTACAATTTATTTATTGCAATTTTAATTTATTATAATTTTTATTTGTTGTTACAACAATCAGATAAAATATTCCAACAGTGTAAAAATGATTTCAAGCCAGAAGACAACAATTTCTTGTAGTTTGACTTTGGATTCCAGCTTTAGATGTTTAAAACCCCTTTGAGGTGTCACCCTCAAAACACTTACATGTAAGTCAATGGATCCATGAGGACACCAGTGTCCTCATGGCAGTTAAGGGGTTATTAAAAAAAAAACAAAAAAAAAACAGATGTTAAAAAAAGACCCTTTGATCCCAAACATACAAATCTATGGTTGATGGAAAACCTTTATGAGACTGCAGTCATGTCGTCTGTTGTCCTCCTTGCCCTCACTGGTACCTGGCAACTTTATCTGTTGCTCTGTACTTCTGTACATATGCCTGGCATCAAGCCGCTGGGCGATAAAAATGTCCTTGGGAGGTAAGTGTTTATGATGAGGATCCACAAAGTTAGCCAGATCAAAGCTTTGTTGAAGGGAAATTAAGCAAAGACACAGGCATGATAAACAAAACAGCCAGTTAGTCATAGAGGGATTTATGGGTGCTAGAATCCAGCAGGGGAAGGCAAATGTCTGCTACGTTGTTCTTTACTGCAGCGAAAAAGTCCCAAACAGCAGGGGGACTGAGTTAAAAGAACAATACAAGCAAAGGGAAGAGTAAGGCGCCAAAAATGTCACACCCAAATAAACAATGGGTTCTTCTTTTTTTTTTTGCCTCTCAACATCGCTGTGTTTTCTACTGCTGTCCGAGACGCTGATTGACTGAAAACTCTGTCTGACTTTTTCCATTTCCAGTGAATTTCTTGGTCTGTGGGTGGATGTGTTCAGCAGCCTCTCCGTCTTATTTTACCATCAGACAACAGCATTGTGTGACTCAGCTTGGGACCTGTTCTGGTGCTTGTCAGCGGGAAAAGGCAGATTGGGTTGACTGATTTATTTGGGTACATTCAGAAATGCCACCCCCCTCTTGTCTTTGAATTCCTCATGCTTACACACTTGGGTACCAGATTTCAATCAAGGCAGATTGATTCATCAAATCAAAGAGTTGAGCGACACAACTGTTTCTGTTTTTAATTTTCATATGCTTTCGTTTTAAAACCAGAGGCTCCTCTCCGAACTTCCTCCGCATTGCTAGTTGACATGTTCGGTTGACGTTTGCTTCGAGGAGGGGTATGGTACATCACCAGGGCCATGCAGTTCCCGCCCTGCCCAGTCATTTGCTCGCGGCTAGAGAGCTTTAAGTTGGAATTATTGCTGTGGAGATAAGTATGGAGATAAGCTAGTCCTTGCCTGCAAGATGTATGAGGTGTCTGGACATAGCGAGAGGTGCACCTGACCTGGAAATGAATGGTGTGAAGGTGCAAGTGCAGCACATGAGCCTCCTTACTCACCCGGCTCCTGTCGTGTACGCGCAACACCCAAGATTACGGCGCAGATATTAGGAGCACACTATTGTAGTTTTAGGGCATTGCAAGATTTTATATGGTCTTCGAGTGAAAGAAGATTATTTTGTGTGTTGGAGCAGTAAAGATTTGGGTGTAATTTTAAAAGCAAGTGCAAAAGGCAAAACAGAGCACTCGCTGTTCAACAAGTGTACGAATTGTACGCTTGTGCTTTAATCGTTAGGATCTGGACTTTTAATGACAGGAAGGAAAGAATAAACCAAGTCAAAAAGCAAGACTTGTTGGTGTACTTTTAAAACCAAGTGCAAAAGGCAAAGCAGAGCACTAGGTGTTCACCAAGGGTCCAAATTGTATGCTGGTACTTCAATCGTTAGGATCTGGGCTTTAATGGCAATAAGGAACAAATAAACCATGTCAAAGGAAACACGAGCTGCTGTGGCTTTAGAAGAGAAATTGGCATGGTGTTCCCCTAGACCTACTTTGGATTTATTCCTGGAAGTTTTGACGGCCCTATATTAACGGTATTACCACCTTCTGGTGTGGCAGGGCATTGCAGCACTTTTGATTGGAGCGCCACAGATGGCATGGTCAGATATCCGACGCCAAAGACCAACCTTACCGCTCCTTAAGCAAATATATAATCTTTCTACAGATACATTTTCACAGATAATTCCTTGGAATCAGATATTATTGCAAAGCAAAATTGCAGTGAAGAACAAGCGATTAGGCAGCTGATTTTTGAAGGTGTGTGGGAGAAGCATTCTTGCTGCTTGGTATGTTAATTCGCCGCTCCGGGCTCCGCGCCGTCCCTCACTCTTTGAAGTTTTCCTTTCGCCTCGCCTTCCTTCTATCGGGTGAACTTGTGGCCCCCTAAGCATTTTTATTTATTAGACAATCCCTTACATGTAAAAAAATGATAAAGTTGACACGTTACAGGCAGTCGCCGCTTGCGTGCGTTGAGAGGAGTGCTTTGTTAAACACCCCGGCAAATTTGAGCTTTAAATTTAATGACACTTTACATGTCAGAGTGGCTTGCTCTCTGGACTCCTGCCAAAAGAAGCTAAAGGCTGTGATCTTACGCTGACATTGTCAGTGTAGCCGAGTGCGAACAGGTTCTCCAACTGGTTTTTACATTTACCTATTGCCATGACTTTTCTTTCTTTCCTTTTGACGCGCAAATCCTTAAAAGTCAGTTGTTCCTGCATTTCATCCTGTCTGCCATTATTGCTCTTCTTTTTCCGACTTCCCCGCCAAGAATCGTCCTCGGCAGACGTCCAGCAAAGGTCAGCTGCTGTTACGGCTGAATCGAGCCGTGCCGGTCTGACCCGGCGCGCAAAGAGTTATATAGGTGGTCGGTCAGCTTGTCAGTCAGGAAGGTTGGGTTTTTTTTAATCATTTCATCTTTGCTGGGGGGCCCTCCCGAGACCCCTGCAACGTTTAGCAGTCTGCGGCTCAGAAACCCCGGGGCTCGTCTAAGCCTCGGCTGTATCCGAGCTGCCATTATTAGCTCTGCTCTCCAGAGCACGCCGCTCATCTCTCCCAAGAGAGGGCTGCTGAGAAATGAAGCACTCGGGCTGGGCACGGCAGCGGAGGGCCAATAGCCCGACATGGAACAGTAATTACTCCATTGATATTCCTCGCACAATAACACTGTCATCTCTCATTTGCATAACCCCGGCTCTGCTTGCAGCGGCAGACGAATGCATATGATCTCGTCGGGAGGCTGCGAGGGTTTTACGCGGCTCGGGGTTTTTGAAGGTTCTCTTCCCACCCCACCTCACCCCACCTGTTTCCAAGGTTTCCAACTAATTGCACAATTTGATTGTGTTTTTTAGTTTGCGGATTGAAAAAACAGCCCATTTTCTGTTGCTGTGGTATTAAAATGTATGCGAAAGAAATAGAAATAGGAAGTTGTTGCCTGTCAGTTTTGCAACAGTGCTTGTGCACACGTGACTCTGCCTCGGAGAATGAAAGTGTGTTGAGGGGGTGGGTGTCAGCGGATGTCATAGGGCCCTGTCTCAGTCCGTGGTTAATAGCCATTGGTCATAGGCTGTCTCCCCTTTATTTCTTTTGCTCTCCTGCTCTATCCTCCCAGGTCTCCCGCTAGAGCATCGCCCTCGGGCTCCGCATCATTTATTGCTGTCAGGAGTCACAGTAGAGAGGAAGGAGGGAGGAGAGAAGGGGAGAATTGGGGGGGTTGGGGCACAGGGGGAGAGGAGACAAGAAGAAGGTGTGCGGCAGAGAGAGAGAGAAAGAAGCCAGTGGAGGCAATGGGGAGAGGCAGGCATGCTCGACTGTCAAATCTCAGCCGTTGAATATTTAATGGAGCCTGGAGTGTTTATTTAGTTAGCCTGTCGATTTTTACTGCTCTGTCAATAGCAGCTCCCGTGTAGCCCTGCTGATGATCTTTAGTGTCTCTTCCCCCAGGAGAGGCCAGGCACTAAATGCAATTATGGATTTTCCTGCACCGCAATGTGTTTGATATTTTTACTGATCTAATTTGCAATCTGGTAGTTTATTGTTTGGCATTTTAGTGGCGCTCAAGTGGCGAGGCAAATTTGATTTCCCCTCATAATTCTTTATAACTTCATTAATGCTGTTAGCACATTGGCACAGATCTTAAATAAAGCCGGAGAATCATCCCATGCATGAATGCATTCCTCATTTTATTGTCTCCGTTACCCCGCTCTTCTCTTTTCTTTCTCTTTTCTTTTTTGTTTTTCTTTTCTGTTGTTGTTGTTTCACTGATTCTGGTTCTAATTAAAAAAAACCCATCCTAGTGGTGTACTGTCTTTGTGAAATATGAAATCGTAATCGGATTTGAATGGCTCCCTTCATGGAAGCCCGTGTGTCGTGGGGCCGAGATGAGCGGAACCAAAGCCGCTCGGCTTTCGGTGGCATTTCCAAGCGTAGTCGGAGACAAACGAGCAGCATTAGCTGCGGAGCAGCGGAAAGGGAACGGAGGTGAAAATAACTCAGCTGATTGCCTCTCGGCGCCCGTGCGGGCGCCGCGTGTTCTCCGCACAGCCGAAGGATTTCCAGCCCCTATGACGGATGCGTTAGTTAGAGGGGCAGCATTAGCCGTAATGCTGTTAGCATGTAGCCGCGTGAGTGATGTGCTAGTTAGATGCCCAGCAGTAGAGCTAATGGTGTTAGCGTGTTGAGCCTTCAGAGGGATGCAATCGGTTAGGCCTTGATGGATGAGTGTCGTGCTGCAGAGGCCTGCGAGCCTCCTCCTTTGCCAGGCTGTCAGCTTCTTAAGTGGACGTGCACAATTAGCGCTGAAATCAGAGACTGCTTAATCTGATAGTTGGCTTAACATTCAGGAGGAGGGAAAAAAAAAAGCCTCATCTAGCTACTGGTGAGTGAATGATGGCCACTTTAAAAAAAACAAAAAGCGAGTCTCAAAGCATTGTAAGGGAGAAGGAGCTGATACAGATCTTTCTCATTCTGAATTTCTGTAGATGTACAGAAAACAGTGCGTCGCCCTGAAATTCGGGGCAACATAGGAAGGAGTTTCTGGGACCTACAACTCAACTTCCACTTAAGATAAGAAAATAAAAGGACCAGCAGTCTGTTGCCGCTGATTAAGTGACAGACAGACAGACGTAGAGAGCCGAACAGACATTTCACTTTCGTTGCGATGAAAGGGGCACGGGCTCCACTCAGGCATATTTTATCATGCAACATATTCACACGTCACCCGAGTCTCCAAAACAAACACAAGGAGCATCAAAGGCAGAGCAGCTCTGTTTCTATGAGCCGCTTCACATCAACAAAACCTGTTCTCACTTGGCCCGCCGCTGTGTGCAGACAAAAGGCTCTCATTATCAGTCTGATAATCAGTCAGACTATGATGAAAGCAACCACAAATTAACTTGCTGTGAATTTATTATACAATATCAACTCTGTCCTGATTTGATGTCAAAGTCTCATCTTGAAGAACAGAAAAAGATTGCATATCTGATTTGTTTACGTATTCACTTATGTCATTCCTGTTCCGTACAGTTAATTATGACGACCGTTGTACAACTTTAACAAATGCACGAAATATTCTTATTGCTCGATCAATAAGCAGTGGATGCTATAGTAATGGCAACATGTTCATAGTAAGTAATGACAAAAGCTAGTCATAAAGGCACAAGCAACAAAATGGCAAAGAGCGTTTTGATTTATTTGCATGTTTATGATGAACTTTGCCAAGTTTTTATTTGAGTTTGTACGATTCAATTAAGTATGCACCTATGCTTTTTTGTTACCTGTAGAAATCCCTGCAGCTACTACTGCCCTCTGTTTACGATTTCTATATTTTAGCCCTTTGGCAGAAGAGATAGATACAAATAAATGAATAATCTAATAAAGGCTTGTGGTCTTAATGGTGTAGTTCTGCAACATTTGCCCTTGTCCTCTTGAGTCAGTCTTAGAAGAACACAAACCTGCTCGGCCAAGTCTTTGGCACAGATGAGGCATGTTTCTGCTCCGGCCGCATATAAAATTCATTGTCCTTATCAGCCAAGATGAGAGGGGGAGCGAGGCTGAGGAGGAGTTCTCTTGGAGCAGAAAATGTAGTTTTTCTGCAATAGTTTATGATTCATTCCTCCACCTTTGACTAAATAATGAGGGATGACAATTAGAGCAGGCAATGGGAGTAGAAATCAAAGGGCTGAGATTCCCCTTGGCAGAGTCAGGCCCGTCTGAGAGTGCTCCCAGCAAACAGGATCCAGATGTCGGGTCTGTGCCGCCATAGGCGGCTGCTGCCGCTGCTCCCGCCGCAGCCGCACAACAGTCTCTTTCTGCCAACTAGCAGCCAGCCAGCCAATCTCTCAACCTTCGTGCATGCAAACATAACAGGAGCCTCTCCTGGTGAGAGCCCGGGACAGAGGCCCCTACTCCAAATAAAAGAACTCCAGCACACGGATCTCGCGGGGCTGAGGTCTGCAGAGTGTGGCCTCCTCATGCTGTGTTTTATCTATGCGTTGGTTTGTGTGTCTATCCCCTCTTTGTCTTCCCTCATCCGTTAAAGTGTGTGTCTACGCACAGCATGCATGGCTGACTGATGGGAACTCAGATATGAATATTAGTGAAAATAATACAGTTGTACATTGCTAACAAAATTAAATCCTTCAAGGTCTGCAGTTAGGAAAGCATTGTTTTTAACAGTTCTAACAATGTGTGCGACTTAAAGTGGGTGAACAGGAGTGGGGAGTGAAAACAAGGGTCTGCTGTTGTCACTCACGGCTTTGGCTCAATCAATGGCTCGATGTGGCAGAGAAAAGGCCAGCAGAGCGCTATTGATATGTTTAACAAATTAGCCCTGATGACGGCAGGTGTGATTGTGAGAGCAGATCCGGGGTCAGCTCGTCATATGGTGGCTAACAGACACGATATTGCTGCGTGTCCTGATCTCTCCATTCCCTCACAATGGCATTAGGGGCACCCCAGGGAAATAAAGAGTCCCACTCCCCTATCCCCAGTGCTCTTCAAATTAACTCCCCAGAAGGTTAAGCTCCCTGATTCATAATTATTCAAGCCCACCGCTGCATCCACCGGCGGGCCCACTCCACATCCACTTGCCTGCCCCTTCTCTTTTTCACTCTCCCTACCACTTCTCCTGAGTGGCACTTGGCTTTTTTTTGTGGGAAAGCCCAGGAATTAGATTAACTAAGCCTGACCTGTGAATGCACAGCCAGATGACGGGAGCGGGATTGGACTTGATCTCTGCCTGTCTAGCTGTCTCTCTATTCAATCTAGCTGTCTGTCTCTCATATTGTGTGTTATTGCTTGTGAGCGTCCCTATGGATGAGACATTTTCAGCCGTGGTTCTTCTGCAATTGCATATATGGGCCTCAGAGGAGCGACCAGTGTCAGGAGCACATCTTACTTGCATGGACAAGATTTGAATGATGGAGGGGCTTGATTGGCCTTCGGTTCTCCCTTTGTGGTGCTTGTGACGGTCGGCGTGCTGGTCTTCTCATTACATGCGTTCTGCATAGTAAACAAAAGTAGTGACTCTAAAGGACAGCCAGAAGGCTAGGCTCTACACAAGCAGAGGCAATTCCAAAGGAGCCTAGATTTTTTTCTTTTCACATTTTGTCACATTACAAACACAAACTGCCATGTATTTTAATTTTTTTGTGATTGATCAAGACAGAATTGTCTATAATTGTGAGCTGAAAAGAAAACTGTACATCAGTTTTACAAAAAACCCTAATAATCTTTTTAAAAAAAAGTTTAGCATGTTTTGTCATTTTTAATCTGAAACCACTCCAAGCCTCCAAGATTTGTTAGAGAGCATTAGCGATAACCGAGGAACGCAGCAAAAAAGGCATCAAGAAAGTTATAGAAAAGTTTAGCGTAGCATCATGTTACCAACCTATTCACCATTTGAAAATGGAAATGGTATGGCACAAAAATGTGATGAAAGACTGACTGTTCGGCACCTCTTAACACAACACCTACGGGGTAAAACAAGGTGGTGACGGCAGTATGCTGTGGGGAAGCTAATTAGAGCTGATGAGAAGATGGATGGAGGTAAATGGAGGAAAACCTTAAAAAAACAGAAAAAAAGTTATGTGCTTTACCTATCACCTGGGCAACAACTGCAAAGGAAGGTTTAGAATAAGGCATTATGAATTTGTTAAAATGGTCTAGTCAAAATGCAGACAAGAAATCCAAAAGGGAATCTGTGGTAAGAGTTGAAAACAATCTTGTGTGCGGAGATGTTTTTGGTCTGATCTGTTTGAGTTTGTGGTATTTTGCAAAGAAGAACGGGCTCTGGATGTGCAGAGCATTCCTTAAAAGATCTGCAGCTGTAATTCTTCAAGAAAGTATCAACTGAATGTGGCTGAATACCATTGCTATGCCACACTTTTCAGATTTTTATTGGAAAACCTTGAAAAGGTGCTTGACAGTCATGTACTTCTTTTTATAGGTATAATGCATAAATGACTTGGGGTGTAATGGTACACAGAAATCATAGTTCTGTACATATTTTGGTTTGAAACTCAAACATGTGCCGAACAGTTCATTGTGTTTTTGTACTTCAATCAAAAGGAAATAAATTTAAGAAATTAATAAATATTTTTTTTCTTATTTACTCCATTCAGCAGTTAAATAGTATTTTTTTTAAGTTCCTACAATTTATTAGATTTTATGATGTAAAACTTAGAAAAGTAGAAAGGATATCACTGATAGATTTGGTTGGACTTTTCACTGAATAAAGTAGCATAAGCAGACGGAGCAAATTCTTGGATCGATAGATTTCAAAACAGTTTAACAACCTAATTCACTTCGATGTAGAATCGGCTACATTGTTGTTGAAAATGTATATACTGACATCAAGTTCTGCTTGAGTCTGCCTTTCATTCTCCACTGTAGCTGCATGAGAAACCTTGTAGGTCCCAAATCTCAGAGTTTAGCTTTGGTGCCACTTTTTAAAGTTGAACATAGCATTGCACCTTTATTGATACATAAGCCTCCTGCTTGTGTTCAGGAATAAAACAAAGTTATGTTCATTTGGTACAAGTGCATAGCAAACCGAAACGGCTGTGCCAGATGGTTTCGATGTGAATACATGAAGTTACACCCATATAAAATATCAATAGAATAATATTAATTAGTACTAATTAAACAAATTAAAATTCATGGTTGATGTTTGCAAGTCACTGTGATGTACTGAAATTCTTGAGTATGAAACAAACTTTCAATTTCAAGCAAAGACACGGCTTTCGGTGCCACATGCAGCAGAGGGGTCTGGACATGCATTATCAGCCATTAATAGTTGTCACAGTTCTCAATCACTGTAGATCTTCGCCGAGGAGCAGCATGCCTTTTAAGTCAATTTGGCTCCTCGGGAGAAAAAGGTAATGTAATGAGGGACCTTTCCAACTGGGGGGGGGTTCCTTTTTTCCACCGTTACGTAATTAATCTCCAGATTCCACCGCTCATCATGTCCTGACAGATACGTTTGTATTCAGTGCATAATGGCGAAGACTTCTGGGCTTTCCCAGTTGTCTGTGTTTGGGAAAGCGGTTGCAAAAGCCCATTCCGTTGCAGGCTACAGAGACTTACTTACAAACCAACATTCCCTTCGGGCCCTATTAGGGCACGAGGAGGAACACTCACCTCACAAGCAGGTTCCCTAATAATATGTCCGCAATTTAGATAATGACTGGGAGTGAGATAAACTGAAGTGTGTATAATAGATAATTGGGTCTGGAGCATGTTGTTCTATCAGAGCATGCATGGAATGTTGTGTTTTAGTTTCGGAGCTGGGAAAGGGCATTATTATATGAACTGCCAATATTAGGCATTGTAATTCTTGCTCAGATGTGTGGAAAATAATGACCGATTTGAGATGCTGTAGCTGAGAGCCCGTCAGAGCCGGATGTAGCTCAGACTCTGGGTATCCAGTTGTGGGCAATTCCCCACTCTGCACCACTTCTTCCCAAATCCCAGGCGCTTGCGAGCCCCTCCATTTAGTCATATGATGACAAATACAACACCACTGGCTGTCCGAGTGATCACGTTAAGGGGTTCTCCCTTCTTCCCTCTGCGGTAAAGCCTGAGAAAGTTGGAGTCATAATGAGAGTTGTCAAGGCTGTATGGAGAAACGCGCTGCAGAAGAGGAAGCACAGAGGACACCTTCGGGGGCCCTGGTGGGCCGCATCTCCCTGGCCTTTAAAGAGATTACCCTAGCAGAGCGAGAAGTTCTACTCGAAGGATTATAGAAAGGTAGGCCAACCAGCCTATTACCAATACTGCAGGGGACCCTCACCAGCTTCATTAATAATCTGATGATGAATCACCACTTTAGTTGGACCTTTATAGCTGCTGCCTGATCCCTGACTCCCATCTTTTCAACTCCGTACTTAATGGGCAGGTAGTTTGTTTTTATTTCTCAAAATAATCATTTCTTTAATTGATTAACTTTACTTGTTTCATGAACGAGGAGGCTTAGATCGATGGGAATAATGTGATGGGTCTTCGCAGAGGCATTCCTTTCAATCAAATTTTGTCTTTGTTCGGATTTGTCCATTAAGTGGGGAAGTGTAGGGCAGGTTTTGAGGCAAGACGTGGGGTCAGATTTTTCCCTCTCTTAATTAGATGAGAGATGGTCTAATTAAATCAAATTCATTATCCTCAGCTCCAGAAATCAAGAGGCTCTATTGGAAATAAGGTTAGGCTCTCCCTCATCCATCATGGCCTAACTAACCAATTTACAGCCCAGCCTTTTGCATGAGGCATTATTACCTTGTCATAAACACTTACCTTTAAAATCCTTGAATCAAGCCGTGATATGCTGAGCTTTTATCACATTAGTTTGCGCTACTGTGTCAGCCTCTTTCTACCTAAGACAAAGTGGGTCCCAAATAATTATATTAGCCACATAAGGCGGAGACAGTGCAAACGACTGCTATTTAAATCTGGCTGATAATTCTGTATAATTAAGATGTAGCACGGTTCCTTGCAAGGAAGAGGGACTGAGGGCTTTTCTTGGGTAAAACAAAAAGGGAGAAAAACACTGCTCCTGGTAAAGATGCACTCGGGGGGCTGAAAAATCTCAAATGCATGTAGAAATGCACTGATCTCAGATCTCTGTGGCCTGATTTTCATTCTTTGGTTTTTGACAAAACTTTGACAATCGGTTACTACTTTTTTGGTTAACTCAGCTTGTGTTTCTGCCGAGTTAGATCAGGGACACCTCTATTAAACGTAGGGGCGGGAATTGGGGTTGGACATCACTGCCCTGCTCTGTCTTGCCATGTTGCGTCCGTGAAAATAATAGTCCACTGTCCAGCGATCTGAAGAGAGGAATCGACGTACAATTTACGTTCATAGATGTGATCTGAAACCTTTTGAATCATTGCAATACCTCACTCTGCGTCTGGGTAACCATAGTAGCACATTGTTTTCTCTCCTCCCGCTGCAATCTTTGTCTGTACTGCTGCATTTGTCTCATGCGTACACAGCAGCGTACTGACAGCTTCTTCCCTTGGCTGCTGCTCATATTGGACTGATTCTTGTGTCAGCGCCCTCAGACTGCTTGTTGCTGTATTCGCGTCACATTGTCCAGACGATTGATCCACCTCAAAAGTGCAATGTGAAAGTGAGCCAAACCAAATGAAGCTGTGAAATCTTTTGTTGCACTTGCATCATGAAAAGGATTGCCCAACCATTCGGTTCGACCTTAGAGACAATCGATTTAAAAATCATCAGATTCAGGCAAGCGGCTGATTTCTCTCTGCGTCCCTGCATGGCTCATTACTGTCTAACAGTTCCTGCTTCCTTTATTCAAGCTGCTTTAAATGCACGGGACCTAATATCCCTAACTCTACGCTCTAGCCGTCGTGTCTCGTCTCTGCAGCTGCAAGTCGCTCTGAATCTTTTGTCTAGGAAAGATAAAAAGCCACCTTCATGATTATTCAGTTCAACTGATCCATCCGAGGCGATACGCTATTCATCATATGGCTCGCCTTTGATATTGCTGATGCCAAAAACGATTGGAATTCCCATTTAATAAACTGTCGCAGCTCTGTCTCGCAGTCGATATCTTGGAATATTTACAGCTGATTAGCGCAGGTGTGAGATGTAAATAGTTGCGTGAGGACGTGAGAATGCAGTTGCTTAAAATTTATAACAGGCCACCAAATGGCCACAAGCCCCCTTAAATGCCGCTCAGTGATGGAGCCATATTCTGGAACACATGAGGCCTGTCTTCGTATCTGTGTTGGAAAGTGAATTAGTGGGCTCGATTCTAAAGCTGGTGATAGCAATGGGCCGAGGGCAGTGATTTGTTGGCAGCGTATATTACAGCCCCACGGTCAGGGGAGGAGGGATGTGTGTGTGCGTGTGTGTGTGTGTGTGTGTGTGTGAGGGATAGGATGTGGGGGCCTTATCACTCAGTGTTTACTCACAGTAAATTGAGTTGAAATAATAGTCTTTCTCCAAGGCCAAACAATGGAGCAGGCTGCAGGCCGAGGGCCCAGGCTGGTGCGTAGCTGGTCTGCGCCACTTCAAAATGAAAGGAGCTGAGCCCGGGGCCATGGAGGCAAGGCGAGAAGGGAGCTGGTGGGGGAGAAGGGTGGAGGGGGGTCCTTTATACAGACAGCTACACTAGTCATGGAGCAGACACCCCTCTGACTGGCACCTGTGCTGGACAACAAGGCGGAGGAGGGGTGGAGTGATGAGGCCTTGGGGCTCTGCCATTAGGGTGGCGGTGGAAAGGAAGATGACTGCCCCGAGGACAGAGATGCGACAGGTCTCGATGGGACGGCCGCCGCGACCTTTCACTCCCCTGGGCCCGCATGAGGACTGGTGGGACGTGTCGGTCCCCATCCCCACTGGGTATCCTCAGCATGCTGCCATAACCTCTGGCTATGGGTAAAGCGCCAGGAGACCAACCTGCTGAGAGGCAGAGCGTGTCAAAGCGAGAGGCGGGCACAGAGTGCTGATCCATGTAGCGAACGGACCCTCCTAAGCCATTGTCTGGGGGTGGCGGGGTGGGCGTGCGTGCATGTGTGTGCGCGCTTCAGCTGCACCTCAGCTCTGCCTTTTCCCCTTCATTCATCATTCTGCAACATAAAGTGCTGCCACAGCATTATAGAAACAGCTGCTTTTCTCAGACAGCCGCAGAGAATGGGCCTGCCTGCCGCCACACAAAGGCGCTCGTGGACCTAAAGAGAGTGTAAAATTGGTGGGTGAATGCAAAACTCTTTCATGGCTGAGAGGCCTGACAATGGGTGTCACTGTGGCAGGAGACTCTGTCATCACGTCTAAAGACAAATAAGGATCCGCACGACCGAGTCATGTGTGCAATTGTGGCTGGCAGGGGGGGGGGAGCACCGGCGAGATCGGCCTTGTTCGCTGCTAAATGCGCGTAACCACAGCTGCTTTGAGTCATAGCCTCTTGAGAATTCATATCAGCCTGTTTAATCAGGCTTTATATGCATGAATCATCCGAGTCGAGGCATCTGTATGTATCTGTGTGCGCTTCGGCACAATACAGTGTCTGCTTATTGAGTCCCGAGCCAAAGTGAAGAAAATGAACCGTGTCAGTGCTCTGTTAGAGGTCATAATGCAGTCACTGAAGGGCTGCGGTTAAGGCCACTGAGCCGACTGGAGGTAAGCGCCGCGGGGGCCATGCAGATACGCTGTCAGTTGGTGCGCTGAGGGAAGCAGACGTGCCGTGCCATGCTCGGCCATTCCGCTCCAAGCCTCGGAGGCTCCACATGCAGCGAAGGGAATTTTGCCGAACCTGTTCTGTTCCAGCTGGAGAGATGAGATTTTACACTCCACCAACCACATGACAGAGAAGCGCCGAGGTTGCATGTGCGCACGCGCGCCTTCGTGTGCGGGTGTGTGGGAAAAGACGGAGGAAAGATGAAGAAAAAGAGCAGCGGGGGCATCAGACACCTCATCTGCCAGACCTCCTGGGGGCAGAATGCGTACTTGAGTACTTGAAGACATGAACAAAATAGTTTCACAGTAACTTTAGCTGCTACAACGGGGAGAGAATTTCCCTTTCAAGATAACGCACACAAACACTCGCATACATGCAGCAGGTCCCGGCAAGTACAGACAATTCATTTATTGTTTAGGTGAAACAACACAGAGACAACACTTGGTAAAGTAACTCTGTTTGACTAAGTTCGACTTGACATCTGTGGCTCGACCTGCAACCTGCAGAAATGCAGCTCATTTTTAATGAGATTTATTTCAGCTTACTTTTAAAAGTAACTGTTTTCTATTGAAGAGCTGTCACAGGTAAAAGTCGTGTATCTTTTCGCAAGACGTCGCATATTAGCAATAAACTTCAATGAAGATAACAATGTGGCAGACCAAAACAAAGTTCTCTATTTGTTTTAACAAATAAGATCTAAAAAAAATAATATGCAGCACATTTTTATTTACCCACCTTGAGTCAATTCTATGTATAACTGCATGTTACTGCTACTGTGAGTCTTTTGAAGAATGTCTCCATAAGCTTTGTACACCCTGACACTAAAGTCTTTTTTAAGCATTTTCCATGTTTTACAATAGCTGAAACTCAGGGGGTGTATTTAAGCATCAGTTTTGAAGTTTTACCACAATTTCTCAGTTGGACTTTTGACTTGGCCTCTCTCAACCATTGACTATACTCTTTTCTCTTAGCCAGAGGTTCCAGGCTCTCTCGTCAGTGCCTTTCAGCTTTCATATGTCTCGGCTTCGACAAACCTGAAGCTTGTTTGTTGTTTTTTAGACCTGAAAAACAATCAGGTCTAAAAGATGTAACAGAAATAGTCAATGAAAACACAGCATCTATCTTTACAGAAGTGGAAGTGTCCATATGAACATGTCTGTAGAACCTGATTGCATGCTGAGGAGGAAATTCAGTCACTTAATTCAGGTGTGTTGGACCAAAGACAAAGGCTGTCGCAATAAGCAGTAAATCAATAAGTTGGACAATAAATTAACATGAGCTCAGTAGTTTCCTGTTGCATGACTGTTCTCATGACTCCACCTCTTTATACCAAAAACTGGATGGCAAAAGTCTTGTGCATTGGTCTCAACTAAACCTTTTTTGGAGGGGAATTTTACTTTAAGAGACTTCATTATCTATTTAGTTTTTTTTGTTTGTTTGTTTGTTTTGTTTGTTTAATTTGGCTGTGTCTTCCAGTTCCAATTCTAAATGTTTTTTCGAAGTTAAGCTTTATTGATCTTTGAGAGGGTGCTTTTGCATTATTATGCAAAATACTGTTATATTACTTGAAAATGGTCTCAAAACATAACATACTTCTGGGAAATTTTATCATCCAGCAAAATTTGTTATTGTGACAAACATACCAAGGACACATCTTGAGGACTGGAGTTTGAGGCCTGTGCTTCTAAACCGTCTATTGTACCTTTGACTGTATGCTTAGAAAAATTATCCTTCTGGAAGGTGAACATTTGGGTTTATCTCAGCGTTAGGCTGCAACTAGCTCATCCGTCTTCCCATCAACTCTCTGTCCCTGCTGAAGAAAACACATCACCTAAGCATTATGCTGCCACAGCCATGTTTCAGTGTTGGGAGGCTGTGTTCTTCTGCTTTTTGCATGTAGGTCAAATGGGCTAATCTTGATTTCTTTTGACCAAAGCACTTTCTCTCTGTCTATGTTGTGGTTGACTTTAAATGGCTTTATTCACACAATTCTCCTTTAAGACGTCCCACGTATGTGGAGTGCACAACTATTTGTTGTCCTGTCAACATTTTTCCCTCCCTGGCTGTTTTTCTGGTCTAGCTATGTCTTGGTTGGTTTGGTCATTTTTTGGAGGATGGATAAACATGGTCTTATAACCCAATCCTGCTTTAAACATCTCCACAGCTTCATCCCTGTTGAGTTTCTTGGTCCTCATGAAGCAGTTTTTTTTTGTTTTGTTTTTTACAATAATGTTCTACAGCAAACCTCTGAGACTTTAACAGGACAATTGTGTTTATAACTGAGATTGTTTATGCACAGCTGTTCTTTTGTTGCTTAAGGTAATCAGTGGCACTGGGTTTTATTTTGGTATGTCAGGGTAAAAAGGGGCAGAGGAGAAATGTCAGGTGTTTCTTTGTTTGTAAATGGTAATTTAAAGATATTTCAAATTTTCTTTCACTTCACAGACACTATTTTCTGTTCACCTATGGCAAACAGGTGAAATGCAATACTTTGTTGATGTAATCTGAGAAAATGTGGAACGTTACATAGGCACCAAATTCACTGAAAGAACTATTATTACGTTGTAGTTCTACAGACTTTGTATTTAGCCACCATCACTTACTTTTACATGAAAAAACAGTTTTTTCCACTTGATTATGTAGCTTCGAATGTAATTTGATTGCATTCCCCATGTTTGGCGTATGTGTTTCGGCAGAATGATTTTTATAGGTCAAAGGTAACCGGATGAATCATCTCAGACAAAGCAGGAAGAACATTGTTTAATTCATCCTGATGAAGACATCTCCTCCTCTAGAATAAATGTATCACTTTTACATCTGACTCCCTTTGAACCAGGCAAGGCACACCTAAATCAGCCCACTTGTAAAAGTCCATCTATTTAAAAAAAAAAAAAAACAACAAAAAAAAAACAATAGGGACAGTATAGCTGCTTGGAATTTGTAGGTGGTCTCAGTGCTGACAGTCTTTAGTCTTTTTGTGAAACAGCAGGTTTTTGGTTTGCTCTGCGGTGTGTCTGTGCCCCTCTGTCTGTTTGACACATTCCAGCACCGCGCCGCCACGCCGTGGCTCCTGACTACCAGCCGGTCACCATGGCTACAACCATACATCCATGCCAGCTCTTCACAATCAAAGACATATTTGTTTGGCTAGTGTAGCTATGTTCCTGACCAAAAAAAAAAACTCAGCTTTTTAGCATAACACCTGCTAATCTTGGGATTTAGCTCTATGAAGAGGATTGCTGATCAGATATTCAAATATATTATTTGAATGCTAAGCCGAATGTTAATCCTTGGCCCCGGGTCTTAAAGCATCCCGTCTCTCAATAACAGTGTTTATTTTTCATTTGCGTTTTTTTTAACTACCCCTTTCATCCCTTTTATTAAAAGATAAGATGGAGAACTAAACTCTCAAAGGGTGCAGCAAATTAAAGCATCAATTATTTAGATACTATTAATGAAACAGAATATTATGACTGGCTTATCAGTTTGTAGAATCAAGTTAATCTATCCAGCTAGATTCTATCAACCTTTTTTTTTCGTTTTTTTTTTTTCATCTTTAAAGTTTAGCTTCTAAAGTTTAGGTTAACTCATCCATATAGCAATGTGAACAAAACCTTTCCTATTTGTTGTTATTATTTTTTTATTACATGCCATTTATGAAAATTAAGTCTTTTTTACCCAGTGTTTTCTCTCCAGCTTTAGGTAAACAGTATGGTGGGTCTACATTGTAGGGCCATTGGAATTTTTTGTTTATTTTGACATTATCCATTTAGAACGTCTCAATATTTAGGCGCTAAAGTTTCTTTAGAACATATTCATGGTAAATATTGAATGAACTGTATTTCTTTAAAATCTGTCCAAGCCACCTGTGGTGTACGGCCGTTTTTTCTTACTGTGCATGAGCTGTATACAGCTTAGAGCTACATCCATTTCTCATTGTCTTAACATGCAGTTAAGCAATAGGAAACTCATCCGGGTAACAATTGATAGATTGTATTTTTGCCCTGGGAAAGTGCTGGTCCACCCTAAAGATTGTACCGCCCTGAAAATGCTTTAATATGAAAATCAAGAAGACATATATTATCAAAACATTTATACTTTTTAGATATATTCAGAAAATAGCTTTGTTGAGTATTTGTCATGACCTAAAATGCTAACTGCATATGAAATCGGAGCAGGGTCTCCTGTTTTATTCAGTCTTCTCATATCTCCAATAGAGACTCAAGGGCAGGGAGATCACAGGCACATGAATCCGGATCTTGTGAACAACCTCTAATTCCTGGTTGCCTCACATTCTCTCCCTCCAAACTAATTTTGGGCTTAGACTGAATCTCTGCTAAGCAAACAGAGCCCCCCACTCATCCAACAATCCTCTGTCACAAGGATCTCCAGATCATCTCAGCCCATTAAAACCTGGGCAAACACTTTACTTCACACCAATATTCTAAAGACTGGAGGAAGAGAAGAAGAAGAAGAAAAAAAAAAGGGAAATGCACTCTTCTTCTTTTTTTTGCCTGAGACTTTCCCAGATTGTCTCTCTTTCTCCCATTCTAGCCTGTAATCCACTATCTTTCAGTGCTGGTAAACTCCTCAAGATGGACACAGCTCGGTTCGGGGCGGAAAGGGGTCAAGCTTCGCTGGCCTCTGCACAGAGCTGTGGAATTTTTCATTAGTGCACAGCTGGGTCACAAGTGGCTCCAAAGCCGTCTTAATATTGTGTAGGGCCCAAAGATTAGGAGCGGAGAAAAGAAGCCAAAGCGTGATGCTCTCCACCAGACCCTGTCTTTGCATATTTGCAGACTTGTGCTTTAGAACACCTCATATTACTGTTTGTTTTATTTCTTAGGCCCAGAACCTCTGGGTCAATAGTAATTATGAAGCCCTCCAATCCAAATGTTGTTTTTTAACCATTCCGGTGCTGAATCCGAGCGACGAGTCCATTTGTTTTTTCTTACAATAAAGAAAAGAGGGGGGAGGGCAGAGGGAGAAAAAAACAAGAGTGTCCTTGAGCTGGATGCTGCTCCCATGATTCTATCTTGTCTTCCTGCACATATGAATTGTTTTTATTGCTGCAAAGTATTATTGCACGTCCCAAACTGCTGTCAATCTCTTATTAAAGAATAATAATAGTGTTTGTATGGGGGGTCATATCACTTTGTAATTCTGAAGCATGTGAGAGCTGTTGTGCTCACTTTTAAAACAACCGCCTGTTACAGTAGCTCAGCAGTGGTAGGTTTCGCTTTACGTCTCACACATCAAAGTGAATTTTTTATCACGATTTTGCTCACGTGAATGACACCAAAAATTCAAACTTGTCACTTTTGACGGGCGATGGTTATGTACGGTACAGCTTTATGCTGGGAGGTTTTAGACTTTACAGTCTTACTGCTTTGTGTTTAGGTAAAGAAGGAAGCTGAAGGAGCAACTCAAATGTGGTGCACGCAGAAACAAAACAAAAAAAAATCTTCTCAGTCATCATTTCTTCACAGATGCTGTAGCGCAGCGTGTGCTACCACACTGTTTGCTCGAGGCTTTAAAAACTGAGCCTAAATGTGATGTCGCACTCATTTTACATACTCAGGAACAGCAGCTGTCCAAACAGCATCGTGTGTGCTCGCCTGCTTACTCTTGTATTTAGCTGTGTACTTAGCCTCCTCCGCTGCCCAGTACACTGTCCTTTTCACTCCATTTGCTTTGTTCTACCTGTGTGGCTGCGGAGGATTATTTCTGCGCTGTTTTCCTGTAGCGACTCATTAGTGAAGACGGGAGAAGAAGAAACGGTTCTCTACATCCTTTTTTTTTTTTTTTTTTACCATGGGTTGGTTTTGACTGGCCATTTGCTCACAGATTCTCACTGTATGATGATTTGTGTTGAACTACCGTGGTCTCATGGTATCTACACAGAATTTGTCAACGGAGATGTGCAACATGACATAATTACTTCTCATTTCAACTATTTCTACCGCCGTTACAATAAAATGATGTGTCAATTATTAGGGCTTTAATAACAGCGTCTACAAAATTAGTTTTTGCTAGTTTCATTTGGATATACAGAATATATTAGACCTAAGCAAAAACATACAAATCTTCTAAATTCATATTATTTTTTTTGCTTCTGTTTCTTATTCAGTGACATAAGTAAACCGAGGCAGTCTGCAATTGGCCGCTTGACAGCCATGCTGCTCTTAGCTTGTCAACTGTAAATTTATAACATTAGATTAAAATGAAAGATGGGTGGCATGCCTTTAGTTTCCACTTCATAACCATGAGTTGTTGTGACCAAACTTATTCCCAAAATCTATAAATTGCAGGACACCAATGACTCAAAGACTATAGTCTGCCAATTTTCCCTTTAACATCTTTGATTTGTGAATGTCAAGTCAATTCTGCAAGTACTTATTGTTCTCCATTTGTTAAAAGAAAGACCTTCTACTGTTTCTTTCTTTACGAACACTGAAGCCAACACCATGTTTTACTGTTCACCTTTTTGATTTAATAAAAATCAGACACTGTTCGACCTAAAGTTATTCATACCACTGGCGGTTTAAGGCGTAACGTTTTCTTTTGATTTTACTAACATGTTTTTCTGCCTGAAATCAATATTAACATTTTGGAGTGACCTGGTCAAAATTGTACCTTGAATCTGATAGGTAACCCGTGATATCTTATCTGATTGGTATTAGATAACCTGATATCCTTCTATAATCTTTTGTGATAGAAGGTAAAAATGAACATGATGGCAAAAAGGTGCTCTAAGACTCATCACTGAACATAAATCATCCATCTCCCAGTGAAAACATGCAAAGAAATGGCCTACAGTCATAAGTAAGGTCTGATTGCTGTAATGCCAATAGAGATTGTTTTACCATTTATTGTTGGGAAGAAAACATTTTGGCCAAATTAAGCCAATTTACCAAAACAATGTGTTTGTAATAAATTGGTTAGTAATATGAATGACTTTGGGTTGAACAGTAAACGGTAAAGAATTTGGTTCAATAGGAAGCATTTTATGATTTCTTTATTTACCAGTGAATTGAAAACTGCTCTTTTAATAAAAAAATAAAAATAAAAAAAAACACGAGCCCCTTTTCTTACAGTTTATTGTGGGAAAAAAATGTCAAAAAACAATAGTTAACCAATTATTTGCAAAGAAAAGCCAGACTGGTGCATCCATATTAATTGTCCTCCTTTGTTTCTCTACGAATTTAACCCTTGCCTCTCTCCAGGAACTCACTGATTCCGACATATTTTCTGGGCCATAGTTATTAAGAATTTATAATTTACGACCTTCTTCAGCTCAATGTGAGCTTAAAATATTTGTTTCAACAAAGAAATCATGGGAAAAACAAGAGCAATTTGCATGTTTTGATCATGTTCTGGTAGTGAGCCGGAGCACAAACGACACAGATTTCTACCGAGCCGTATTTCAGGTGTTGAGTAATCTGTGAAGCCTGGAATGAGATCACTGAAATGACGACGCCAGGGTTAGGATTTCTTTTTGCAGCTGTGCTGCTACGCGCAGATCGGCCTGGGATGTCCGTCTGGCTGGAGGCTCGTTCGACGAGCTGCGCATTCCAGCGCATGGGAGCTGATACCGCCACAGAACCCTAGGTGCTCGATTT
Source organism: Xiphophorus couchianus (assembly GCF_001444195.1). Classification (NCBI taxonomy): domain Eukaryota; kingdom Metazoa; phylum Chordata; class Actinopteri; order Cyprinodontiformes; family Poeciliidae; genus Xiphophorus; species Xiphophorus couchianus. The sequence continues at coordinate 24,362,792 of NC_040239.1, forward strand.
ACTTTTACAATAACAGCCGTGCAGTTGATCCTGGAAACATTTCCTTCCTGTCTCTCTCTCTCTCTCTCTCTCTCTGTAACCGGCGGTGTTTTGCAGGTTTAGCGTTGCTCTGTTCAGCAGCTATTACTAAGTGCGTTTCCTCTGAGAGGAAGGGGCACCTGCATATGCAAACTGTAACACATCAAACATATTTCTGCTATTATCTTTTTTTTTTTTTTTTTTTAATGCCAAGTGCAATCTGCTCGTCTCTTTCATCCCCCTGTGAGCCTGCAGGCAGCCGGCGCTGCACGTCAGCGCGGGAGTACGAGCCGGACCCTTCGGCCAGAGCTGCTTGATGAAGAAGGCACCTTTGGGCCATTAGTGGTGTACACATTTCCCGTTAATGTGTTTTACTTTTACCTGCTGGGAGTTTAATTAAAAAACAAAGAGCCTCAATTTAAAGGCCATTATTATGCTAATGTAGTAAGCAAGGGATGGTGATTAAGCAGCTTTTAGAGCTGACTGGAGCTGGCCCTCGGGAGCACGAGGATGGCACTTTTTATTTGGCTTCATTACTCTCTAATGAATGTGTTCTCCAAAGAGAAACGCTGATACAATGAAACAAGGTCGGCCAATGAGGTTGCTCCCAGAAATGGCGTCATCCTTACTGCTTCTTGTTCCGCGGTCCACTTTCCTTACAGGCCTGAACTTCACCAGGTTTTTTTTGTTCTCTTTTCTTTTACATCCACGAGCAGCTGTCTTAAACCTGCTTTTGTCATCAGAGCCTCTGCAAGCAATCACACACTTGTATTAGCAGAATGCAGGGCTGCTATTTTAGGGCAGCGTGGTCAACATCCAGCCTCGGCTGCATGGAGAGGACAGCAGGGCGGTGCATAACAAAGTAATTTTCCTGACATTCTGGTGAAGTTAAAGAGGTTTGTTCATCAATGGGGAGGCCAAACATCTGGTCATCAAATGTTCCTCCGCGTCTTCGGCTCCTCACGCGGCTGCTGAAGCGCCGTCTTCAAAGTGAGGTGAGGAGCTGCAAAGAGGACAAGGAACACTTTACGACAAATTAAGTTTCTATAGATATTTCTTGGAAGAAAAAAAAAAGATGAGTTTAGATTTGTCTGAAGCGACGCTTTGCAAGGCTTCATCAGTTTTATCTACAGGTAGTGGTTAGTTGTGTGTGTGTGTTCCCTCTTTGAGCTGATTTTGGATGTCCACTTCATAATTCAGTGGAAATGTTGATATGTGTGACACAGAGTACTTTATTAATAATAAATATCTGTCTTCGTGTTTGCAACACATGGCTGTTGTGGTGCAGCTGACCTCTGGGATAATTCCCAAACAATGACGAGACCTGGAAAAGCTCTTTGATGGTGTCACGATAATGACAGGTTTACTCCACTTTTGGGACTATTGAGTAACAGCTGATAGAGCGAATTGATAAAACAGTCTGTCTCAAATCATGTAACTCCAGCATATTAATGCCAACATTCTTCAGCTAAGAAAATGATAAGCAGTACAGTGTTTCCTCTGAGTGTGAAGGTTTAACACAGCATTCGCATCCCGTTGATATAAACAGTTTCAATGCGAGTTGTTTAAAATGGCTAAAGACAACTAAAACTGACTGCTTGTCCTCTCTGAGGATTTCTACACTTTTCTACAAACTGTAGAAAAGTTTGTAGAAAACAAACTTTGTTTTGTTTTATATAAACTCACAGTAATTTGAGTTTATATCTAACCCTGATATGACACTTTACTGCCCCTTTAATCAGGTGCCTTTGGTTATGCTTAGGAATGAGTTTCAAATTTATTGTTATTCCTTGAGGAAGAGGTATTTATAGGTTGAATGATCAAAATATTAATGTAGAAAATTGCTTATATTTACCCATCTCACACTATTGTGTTTCTAACTTATGTTTTAATGATTTGGCCAGATATGGTGCCTTAAGTAAATGACACTCCGGCTTTGCCTTCAAAAGCGATTTACAGTAAAATATACAAAATTTTATCACATGAATATCAAGCTCTTACACACCCTATATGTCACTGATACAGATAAGCAACTGCTTCTCAAATACTGCAGATTGCTCCACTCATCTAGCTTCAAATGTAAAGTGAAATAGGTGGCAGAACCCACTTTTTGGTTCATTTGGATAAAAATTATCTGATGCTCAAAGAGCATTAAAATTTCAATCCCAGTTGGTCAGTGGAGCTTTAAATATGACAAAAGGATGAAAAACATGTCAGTCATGTCATTGTAAAACCCCATCCTTGATGCAGCAGTGCAAAGTGTATTCCACAACCTTGATCCCAATACACATTCACTATTCAGAACGGGAGCACATCAAACATGACGGACACAAATTAAAGACATGACCGGACGTTGTGTTCCCCTTCATGTCTTCAGGTATAGACCTGCGCTTCAGACATTGTTTAATACGCTGACACACATGGCAAAATAGGAAAACACCTGCAGTGTCATTAGATTATTCTAACTCCTCCATCTTTTCAAAAGAAAATTTTGTTTGTTGGTGATTATTTCATTTCCCCCCCCCCCCAAGTTTTGAATAATCTGACAAAAATTCTAATCACTGACTAGTTCTGAGATTATTGTGCGAAATATAGCATAACTACCAGCTGTGAGGTAGATGTAAAATCAACGTATATCCATCGGAGATCATATGAAGGAAGGGCGAAGAAGTAAGATAGGCTCAAGTAAATCCCCTTACAATTCAATTATGATATTTTTATTTGTGTTGATAGATTTCCTTTTTCTTTTAGGTATTGGTTGTGCTTTTCACCAACAATCAAAGTTCCCCAATAGACACACACACACACAGCAATATTACTCTATGACAGAATCAAACATTGAGTTATTTTAATCAAACCCTAAAAACTGAATTGAGTTGTTTTTTTAATATCTATATATTTTTTTTTTCCATGAGCTGCCACATAGGCCTCGAGCCTCACCTCTGCATGATTGGCACAGCCGCAGGTTTTCCTACCAAAAAAACAAAGATGCACACACACACCCACCCCAGCACACGAGCCCATCTTCAAAGTAATAGCTTACAGCTGCTGCCTGGATAATCCTCATCCTCTCTTTCTTTTGAAGGGATGCGGTGACATAATGGCCCTGGCTATTCTTCGCCTAAATTGTTATGGTATTTCTCAGAGTGTTGTTCAAAAGCAAAAGGGGAGTAGGTGAGGCTGTTGCACGTGTTGGTTAAATGTGGCATGATAGCAGCCAGCCACCTTTCTCCTACCCCCTCCTCCTCCTCATTCGGGCTTCCTTTTTTTTTAAACTCTCTTTCTCTCTCTCTCTTTCTTGTTCTTCTGCTTTTCTTTTATCCCACCCCGTCCTCCCGATGCTCGCTACTGCGGCAGAAGTAATAAATGTAAAGTCTGCAGAGGAGAAATGGCTGGCAACACGTGGTGCGAGTTTAACATGTTGTCACACTCTTAAGTTGCGCTTAATCTGCTCAGAGGGAGAATGCGGCGGGTGTCTGAAGTGCCCGGATAGAGAGGCGGAAGACGACGAGCCGAGGTCCCCTGATTGGATTTTTTGGCGGTGCAGCTCATCAGACATAAAACTACTCCTTTGGCTTTTGTTTTCCCCTCAATGTTTTCAGTTGTTGTTTTTTTTTTCTCTCTCTCTCTATCTGTGCATTTCACCCTCAACAGTGTGATAATCAGTCACACAGAGAGGTGATGTGAGAAAGAGCAGACGAGGGATTACAGGTATGAGATTTGGAAAAAAAAAAAAAAAAAGACCGACGTAATGATTCCACAGGGGCCGAGGTATGTGCTGAGATGGGCTCTTTTTTTTTTTTTTTCCTCATTTATGAGTCCTGTTCCAGGGAGGCCTAGGTAAATATTGACAGGTCTCTGCTTGAGATGCAGCCATTGATCCAGGCGGCGGGGTCTCATCATTCGATCTGTGCGCTCAGGTGTGGGAGGAGGGAAAAAAAAAGAAAAAAAGAGCCAGAACAGGAGTTGTCATGCTGGTGGTCCCTCTTTGTGTTGTCCTTTTCACGCAGGCTTGACTTGCAACACCGGGCATCCTGTTACTGAAGCAGATGAATGACTGGAAAGTGGATTTTTTTTTTAGCTGGAAACTAGCATCGCCGGAGTCAGGCAGGAACGAGAAATTGGTTAAAGACGACCTAACTCGCTTCAAGTTTGATTCAGAGCCACTTACGGCGTCGTAGATGTCTCCGGAGAGGCGGGCGGTCTTTCCTGCGGCCTACGTCGTCCCCCTGCCTCTAATCAGGTAATGTTGGGGAGGTTGAAAGGCGTGCCCCCCTCTCCCTCTCTCGGTCAACCTTCACTGCTCACACAGTGGTGTTGTTTTTAAGAGCATTCTTTAGCAGCTGAACTTGGAAAGGTATTAAAGTGGGATTAGGCTCCTCCACAATCCACTGCTTGTGTCATTCAGGGAGTTTGTGTTCCCCTCTCCCCGCTGCCGCCTCCCCGCTCCTCCTCTGTTTGATTGTGGCTAGCCGCAGGAGTGGGACCAACTGTGCCTTTCAAAGGATAGGGGTAGGGTTAAATCCCTAGTCCGCTGCTCCCTGCTAATTCTCCTTGTTCCTTAGAGAAGGATTTACTTCTGCTGCCAGCCTCTCAAAGGCCTTCTCTGCCCATCCGAAAAGTCGGCGTTGCCTTCCTGTGGAGGTGTGGTTGCCATAGGAGGGGCGTCACGCATGGCTATTCCATCTGAACCCCGCTGAGAATGGGGACCGGCGGACTGAAAACAGGCAGAAAGTCCGGATTAGACCCGGGGACAAAGCAGGACAGGAAGATTCCAGAAGGGACGAATGGGAATTACAGCAGCAAAAATAATGCAAAGTGACAGAGAGGGGAAATAGAAAAATAATGGCTTACAAGATTAGTCCCGGCGAGGAGAAAAAAAAAGAAGAAAGGAGAAGGGAGCTGAATGAGAATGTTTTCATCCAGATGAGAAGATTTGAGAGAGCGAGAGAGAGAGAGAGCGGTCATAGGTGAATGCAGCTCGCCTGACGCATCTAAACCGCGCTAACAAGTCATTTCCTCAACTTTTCGCACCCCTTTTCTGAGCCTAAGCCACCGATCATTAGCTAAACATTAGAGTTGGAGCTGGGAACTCGTCTTGACAGATTCATCACCTCTGTTTCCCTGATCCCAGCATGTAGCACACTAATCCCCTCTGAAAACCAGAGACACATCTCAGAATATTTGCCTTTTTCCATTGGTGGTTGGACTTTAGCAGGAACCTAACAAAGCCACAGAAAAATTAACCCAACGCAGTCCAGTCATATCGTCAGATTCAATTTCAGTTGTAGGTATTTCAATGCAGACAGAGTCAGTTTGTGCTGTCAAATGGTAAGAAGTCATCTATCTGAGGAAATTCAGCTGCATCACATCATTTACTTTGTGGCAGTTCCTCATAGAGAGCATGTGGCTACAGCAGACTGTTGATTGCATCAGCATCACTGGTAAATGGACCGAACCAGAAAGCAGTTAAACCTAAGCCTGGTCATACCCATGATGGGTTTAAATTTTGAAAAATAACCTGTTTCTAATTTGTTTCTAATCAGAAACAAGATGGGCTTCTCTCAAAGATCATAAAACAATGTAAGAATTGCATAGAGTTTGTAATCTAAATGTTGTTGCTTACATTTTAGTGAAAATGTTGACCCTTCTTGAAAGTCAGTAGGTGATTTTTTATTTTATTTTTACCTTAGAGCTATTGCATCTTTTTAAAAACAATTATTTGTTAATTATGTAATGAAGCAATCGGTGAAAAGATTCCGTCTGAGGGAATCTGTTTGAAGAGGTGTGACTGACAGGATGGAGACGACTTTAAGGTGGGGAAATAGTAGTTTATCATCACTGCTTCCAAGCTTTCAGCTGAAAATGAACCTCCTGATGGAGAGGTGCTTCTGCTTGGGCTTTGAAAACATCAAGTCGTGACAAAGCATCCACGTTATGCTGGTATACACAGCTGCTTTGTTTTGGGGATCCTGTGTACTGAAACTTTGCACATTTTCTTTCTTACACTGCGCATGTCTCTTCAATGTGTTTTTACGCCACAGTTGGTGTCTTTGGAGACAGAGGATAAGCAGGAAAAGTTCAAAAAGGGAGACATTTACCAGCCGGATGAGGAGCACGTACAGGCAAAACAAAGTCTGGGTTTTGTGGGAGGCGTTCTGCTGGAGGGGCCACAAACCAACCACGTACAACAGAGTATATGTCTCTAGGGGGACTTTTATGTGTCCCCACGTGTAAAAAGATCGTATTCAAGTTTGTTTGTACTGAGGGGTTTCATTGTATTTTAAAGCAGTGATGTCACACAAACCCAAACCTCAACTCAAAGCACTGCAGACATAAGAGAAAGCATCGCATGAAATCCTGTTGTACTTTTATTGCATTTCAATGACTATGTTACTATTCCTGGCATAGTTATTATAACAGTTTGAGTAATATTTGTGTATGGATGAAGACGACTCTAGAAATGTGTTAATAGTGAACTTTTTATAAATACACAGGCTATAGTAGGAAAGTTCCTATTTTCACGTGAAAAAAGGCCTAAAAACTGTGACATTCATCTGTCCCTGTTACCCTACGATATTTTACAAGAAAAACAGATAATTATGTAGGTGGACAACAAAACTGACTCTGGTCCCTCGTCCTCCTAAATCCGGCCCTGGATGTGATGTTTCTCTCTTTTTCTGTCGTCCAACTTCCCATCATTTGTTTCTTTATGGACCTAACTTGGTTGTTTAGAGGACAGATCCAGGTTGGCAGGTCAATTCAACAAGAGCGCCGCATGTTTGAGATGCATGCCAGCATTTCTTTCGCAGAGGATTATCCTGGAGGTGTTTCCATAGTTCAATAATAATCTTCTTAACCTATTGTAATAAACGAAAGATTAAAGGATTTTTGAACCTTGCGAGTGCCAACATTGACATCTCTGTTGTTTCACTGCTGCATGGGGGGAGGGAGATAAAAAAAAAAAAAGACTGTGATGCTCTACTTACCTTCTGCTGGAAGAGAGAAGTTGTATTTTAGTGGATAGACATTAAGGATGTTGCAAAGATAACAAATTAATTGCTCTATAATTAAAAGTTAAGAACAAAAGCGTGTCGGTTCTCAGGACACACACACACAGCTGCTCACGCCCACACGTGTTAACACGCACACACACTCCCACACACACATTATCAGCACTCAATCAGTACCTATAGCTGCATTAGCATGACAACAACCGTCCTTTGGTTTCCCCTCGCTCTCATATTTACACATTATATTCATCTCTATCGTTCAACCCTGTCGCGAAACTGCCGATGATGTCAACTGCTCCCCTCGCCGCCTCCTGCACAATGAAATAGATGTTCACCACAAACAGATAGGCGGTTGCCAGCTGTCTCCCAGACCAGGGCAAACACAGAAGCCACTAATAAATCCAGCTTTTACAGCTGGACAAGATCAACCGCACTCCTCTGCCTTCTTGCTCCGTTTAATGTGGCTTCTTCCGACACAACAGAGTGCGAATTAAATGCCTCTCAGTCACCGATAAAACAATGCAAACATCTTCGCTGAAAGGGTATAAAAGAAGATGGAGGTGTTGTCAGGGGAATGGTGATAGAGGTGGGCGTCGCAACGCAGGGCGGGGGGAGGGGGGGCATGGTGTTAGACGCAGAGATGAGATATGAACGGTAGCCAGCAATGAATCACAGCCTCAGATATGCTATCTGATGCATATAGAGAACTGTGGAAATGAAAGAAGTAGAGGTGGACCAATCAGGCTTTTCCAAGGCAGTACAAACGTCCAGTTTGCTTTCTTTTTATATATATATATATATATATATATATATATATTAAACTATATCTTAGGCCGGACCTGTTGATTGTGATTTTGACTGATTCCAACCATAACACTTGCAAGGCATTCTGCAGATGGCTGTATATAATTTATAGCATTGGATCCCACAGACAATGAAAGAAAACATCAAAACAACAACAAAAGAAATGTACGTCACAGTGCATGCAGGTTTCATGTTTTTAGACTGAAAACTGTGAGAGTCCTTAACTTTGATGCTTTTACTGAAAAGAAATAAAAGAATCAGATTTTGTTTTAGCATTTCTTCTGCAGATTCATGGTCATAGCAGGAAAAGGGAAAGTTGGCTTATTCTGATATCTTTTGAAAAAACAAACTTCTAGCAAAGAGTCAATTGGGGTTTTGTTGTTTGAAGATCGCTGCAGCAGAACCTGAACCAGCCTCATGTTTTTTTTTTTTTTAGGTTTTCAAAGGGATTTTGTTTTTCATGACTGAGCTCACTTTGGACCGATGCAGGGTTGGGCCCACCCTAGAAATCTTAACAGATGAGTTGTTGTCAAAGGAGTCACATCCCTTTGACTGCTTAAAGGGGTCAACGAGCCAGTGTAAAAAATAAAAATTAAAAAAAATCCTTTATGAGCAACTAAAGCTTCATTGAAGAGAGACCACAAATAATTTGAATGAAAAATGTATCCTTAATTTCAAAGAAATACATATAAACTATAGGTTCATCATAATATTTGGTGAGGTTTTTTTTATCGTATAAGTGAGAGACAGGACAATGAGACGTAGTAAAAATAAAAGAATCACTCTTTTTAGTAACAAATCTTTCTCTGCGTAGAGACAGAGCCTAAAGAAATAAAACTTACACATAATAACTTTTACATCTGCAGGAGTTTTATTTAGTAGTGCAACTGAGCTGCAAGACGCTACATTGCATGCTATTAACTATATTTCGTATAGTTAAACTGCAAAATTAACAAATCCAGCCAGGTTGTTACAGAATGACTTTTTTTTTCAGATTCTCTTCCAGAAAAATAGTAAATGATATAAAAATTGCCAATCTCAAAAAATAAAATAAAAAAAACCAAGATAGATGTGACATAAGACTTCTTAGGACCTCCAGGCCAGCTGGCGGACCAGAGAGCACGCAACTCCTTAAACACAATACCGGTTTTTAAACTTAACTGTGAATATTTTTTTGTAGCTATGTATTTTATTCTAAAGCAACACCTTAAAAAAAAGCTGCTAATTCTTTAATGCTTACATTTTTTTTTTTTATAAATTTACTATTCATTAAATATAACATTTGTCTTCTATTTGGAGAGTTATGTAATTAATTAATGGTTTGTTGTCAGTGTTCTAATTTATTTAGGTGAAGTAAATTGATAAAGAGACCTTCTAAAATATAGTTTTTAATTAAAGAGATTTCATTATTTAATCAATGAATTGATAAATTTGTACTTATAAGTACAACAAATTATCCTTACTAATTTGACTGAACATGTGAAAAGCTGAACTGTGGACAATATTCTGGACCAACTGAGTAACTCAGTAACTCAGAATTTCCATTTTGGGAAATAATAAAAATAAATAAAATGTGAAGTGAACCATCCAAGCAAAACACATTTTATTTTATTTTGTTTTCTGACCTACCTTGTAAACTCTGACACTCAAGATTTGTTGGAGCTGTGGTTCCTGGTTGGCAGCGAGGGTTAGCCGGAATTGGGATTGGGTTTTCAGTCTTGGTGCCGGCAACACATACAAAAACAAGGTGCAGTGTGCTTTTTTTTATTTTTATTTTTAAAGACATGACATATTAAACAGTACGTTTTTCTCCTCCACCCTCAGGTTGTTTGCCACCAAGTGCAGCGGCTGCATGGAGAAGATCGCCCCCACGGAGTTCGTGATGCGGGCCCTGGAGTGCGTCTACCACCTGAACTGCTTCTGCTGCTGCGTGTGCGACCGCCAGCTCCGGAAGGGTGACGAGTTTGTCCTGAAGGAGGGTCAGCTGCTCTGCAAGATCGACTACGAGAGGGAGAAAGACTTACTCAGCTCAGTCAGCCCAGATGACTCAGACTCAGGTGAGCCCCCCCCCCCCACCCCCCGCGCCCCTCTCACAGCAGGGTGAGAACAGCACTCTGGTGCTATCATCATCCGGCACTGAGGTGTTGCATTCAGTGTGCTCTGCTGCAGCACAGCACACGCCAACAAAGATGCCCTCCATGAGAAAACGAAGCCCACCTTACTTTATTATTATTAGAATAGTTTTCATAGACGTCTGAGATACAATGCTTGCACCCGATAGAGCTGAACTCGATAGAGCTGAACTTATTTACTCCTGTGGCTCCATCTGGGGCTCTTTGATGGTTTTTCTCGCGTTCATCCGAGCGAGGAGTGTGGCTTTATAATACAGTAGGAAGTGGAAGCAGGACAAAGCCAAGCCACCCTGCATTAATGGCTCTCCATGCGTGGGCAGGATCTGGTGCTGGAAAGAATTAAATTACTGTATCACGATGAGTGACAGAGGGATTTGGGGGGCCTTTCTGCAGTAAGCCTTCGCCTCCGCTCTTATCAGCCAGAGTGCTCCTCGCCTATAGACTGCACACACAACGAGGCACCTAGCCAAGCCTCGCTGTTCGCCGCCATCTGGCTTACATTTAGACATTCACAAAAGCGGGAATTTGTCAAATACATCTGTGCCTGTGTCAACTTTTGTCAACTTGTGGGAATATTTGCTCCTTGTCCTCTCTCCACCCCCCCCGTTGCCCCCGCTCACCCGCCCTCATCCCTCGTTTACTCGCATCCCAGCGCATCACTCACACATGTCTTTGGGAGTCTCCCGGATTTTCGAGGCGGAGAGAATCTCGACACGAGCAGAGGTTAACCTCGGCATGTCGGGAACCAAACGGAGGTTTTCGGTTGAGAAATGTAGAAACATATCAGAACCAGATGACAGGAGACACTCGGCCGTCGTGTGAGAGCCTCCGTTTTCAGCCGTGAGAGCCCGAAAATCAGTAACAGCAATCAGTAACCAATGGAGCAACGCTGGTTCAAATTTGGAAATACATTTTTTATTTATATTTTTTTACTTTGTTGTGTGTGAACAGTTGAAGGTTTAAAAGCTACTTGTCAGACGTTTTGTTTGTCAAAATTCATCCAACGCACTTTTTTTTTTTACTTAGGTTGATGCCAATGTATCAACATGTCATTGTCATATTTTCTTCTACATTTTTGGGGGTTGTGAATTGTTTATTAATCAGACAAAAACAACAACAAAAAACGTACACGTACACCACAATGACATCACATGAGGCAGTTTTTTATTGGAGTACATCTGTGTGCCTTTTTCTTGCTTTGTCCTTTTTATTCACGGTTTACAACAATGCTTTACATGCAATCTGTAGAACTCTAGCATAACGTCTAGATTTTACATACGCATAACAGTGGGAATTTGGCAAAAAGGAAGCGTGTAATTTTGAACTTAAATGCTTCAGAATCTTTTTTTCCACCACATTTTGTTCTACTTCAAACATGGCACTACATTTTTGTTCCTTTTTTTGTTGTAGGACTACAATAATATTTGTATCAATTACAGTGCTAGGCCACCACGAAAACACTCAAGGCTGAAGTTTTATTGAATTCAAATGTATATTGTTATCGGGAGACTTTAACTCTCTTCCCTGTTGAGCTTTTTCTTTGTTAAATTGGACTAATTATGATCCCTGGTCAAACCAAAATATCTGAGTGACCTCTTGCTATTTGTTGAGTTCAGATAACCAATTTTCCTCACAGTAAATTATGAGAAGAAAATGTATTTAAATCATCGACTGTCAAAGCCTCTTGTGATGTCATCAAATCAGAAAGCAGATTTTGCTGGGGGGGTTTTGCAGTGAAGTTTTTAAAAGTGTTATTTTGTGAAAATCCTTCTGTAGTTTTTGTTGACAGTTTACTCTTTTTAGTGAAAAGAAATACACCTAGGGATATATTTTTTGAATCAATCAAGATCTAAAGTAGTTGTATGCTGCTGTCCTTTGGTACAAGAGAACTTGATATTTGTCTGTTTCCTGAAAAAAGGTTCTACTTTATGAGCTTCAAGAACACAAAACAAATTGAATACATGATCTGTCGCAGCAGCCTCAGTCTGCCTTTAAAAGCTACGACAAAGTCAAACTTAGTTTTCCTAGAGATGCTTTTCCAATATGAGCCCACAATGGGTTTTCCGTGGCACTCATGAGGTAAGTTTTCTTATCAGAGACTGATTTAGTTTAAATTAGACAAAGCTGAGAGCAATAAATTACTAATGACACCATGTCCAGCAGGGTAAAGAAAAAAAACAAGATCATTTTTCAGCGTGCTCTCCACATGCTTCTGAAAGTCTAATCATGCCTCTTTTTTTCCCCCATTTGTACAAAATCGATAAAGTACCAAAAACACGTCTCTTGTTTGATTGGCCGTTTGTTCCTCACCCGACGTAGTGGAATAAATATATACATTTATCAGCCGCCTGTCAACAACTTAAAGCCTGTGCTTTGTCCAAATTTGGGTTCATTTAGGCAAAACGATGCTCTTCTTTTTTCCCCTGCAGAGAAAAGTGATGATGAGGAGCTAGACATCAAGCCAGAGAAAGGAATCGGGAGCCAGAGCAAAGGGGACGACGGGAAGGATCCAAGGAGGCCCAAGAGACCGCGGACTATTCTGACCACTCAGCAGAGACGGGCCTTCAAGGCCTCCTTTGAGGTCTCCTCCAAACCCTGTAGGAAGGTGAGGCGCAGGCGCAGCACAGAAAAACTTCCACGACAAAGTGGGATTTTTATTTTCTTTTGTTTGGAGCGTAGTGCGGATTTAAAAGCCCTACAGTAGTTTGACATATAAAATCCTCAAATAAAAAAAAAATAATAATAATTTTCCTCCACCTCTGAGCCGAACTTTGAAGTGGAAAGCTATCTTCTGTTCGGCGTTGCCGAGGCAAGGCAGCAGTAACACAGTCCGTCTGCATCAAACATCACACTGAGATGAGGGGGGGGGGATGCCTGCATAACTTCAGCCCTGAAACACTAAAACAGGAGCAGCAGTCGCTCCAGAACCTTTAGGAACCAATTACCAATAGGCTCAAAAAAGACAGTACCATTCAGGTTTCACTCCAATCAAATAAAAATTAAAAAAAGTTCTATTTTCTTTTTGTGTGTGATGGTAACTGTATTTCTTTTTTCGTCTTTAGGTGAGGGAAACGTTGGCTGCAGAGACGGGACTCAGTGTTCGAGTGGTCCAGGTGTGGTTTCAGAACCAGAGAGCTAAGGTGAGAGACACCCTACACCAGATTAAAATCCGACTCTCCCCGTCTGAAAGAACAGCTTCGTTCTGTTTGCGCCACTAAATCACCACAACTATGCGTGTGTTAAACTTATCGCCGCATTCCTCTCGCGAAATGCAGAGAACGAGAGCGAAGAGTTGCAAATCTCGCTTGGTCCTGCATTAAATGTCTACGCCCTCCTCTTTGCTGATGATTATCTCGCGAAAACCTTTGATACTCGACAACGAGGCATGCTGAGATAGAGATTTCAGGCGGTTCACGCAAGGGTGAACAGCGAGGAGCATCCTTTTTAAATTAAAGACAGCATGTTAGTTTTGGGAGTTCTTCACAACTTTGACTCCTTCGTTTCAGATGAAGAAGTTGGCAAGAAGACAGCAGCAACAACAAGAGCAGCAGAATTCCCAGCGGCTCGGCCAAGGTACGACCTTCATATTCTCGGCACCAGCGGTGGCTGTGCGGGGCCTGGCAAATGTTTTCCTACCCCTTGAACCTTTTTTACTTTTTCTTTTTTACAATTTGAAACATCCATGCAACATAAAACCATCCATTACTCTCACACCCCTAAATTAAATTAAACAATATCCCAGCTGACAGAACATTGTTCCATCCATTAACTGAAAATGGTAATGGTATCTTACATGCGCAAACTTATGAAGCTGCCGCTGCTGTGATGGGATAATCTGTCAGAAGAACAGCTGTCAGACATGTAGCAAGAAAAAAAAGCGACATGTAGTCTGTTTACAAAATTATAACAAGCCATATTGGGGACACAGCAAACATGTAGATGAAGGTATTCTGGTGAAATGAGACCAAAATGAGACATTTTAACCTACATGCAGAGAGGTTTGTGTGGCTGCCATTGAGGACAGTGTCTATGTTTATTCATAGAGGTGGCAACATTATGCACTACAGAAGCTCTACTTCAGTACGGATTGGGAAACTCATCAGATTTAATGCGAGTATACAGTAGATGTTGGTAGAGACGTGAAGAGAGAGAAGCTAAAACTATTTAGCTCATGGGAGCCAAATGCGAATGGATACCACTCTGTTCAGGTTTTTTTTGTAAAAACTTATTGAAAGCTAAGTATTCTTTTCATTACTCCTTGCGGCTAATATGCCTTTATCTTTTTCTAAAATTAGATCTCAGTGAATTGCAGAGATGTTTGTGTTTTCGCTGTGACAAAATGCGAAAAATGTTTAAGGATGCATGTATTTGCAAAGGACTTTTTAATTAATCTGATCAAATTAAACAATTAAACTATTTCGAGTGTTGATGTTTGGAAACCAAGAACTCAGAAATCCCACATTACGTAGCTGTGTTGCACTGTAATCAAATTTGTGTTCAGTGATTACGCAAGGATAACAGATTACAAACATGTCAGCGGGTAAACAAGAGCACCACAGAACAAAGTTGGAAATTGTTTTCCGGAGGCAAACAAAATAAATGACAGACATCATTTTGTAAAACCGCTGGAAAGTGAAACGTGGGGGGATGGGCTCGAGTACTGAGGCTGTGAGACAGCTTTGTGTTCCTCTTGACACTCAGTCAGCCAAAAGCAGTGTTTGTCAAGGGGAATTGTGGCAGAACTACTGTAGGTTACCATGGAAATGCTAACACGGAGACAGGCGAGCAATCTAGGTATTGGATAGTCGTAGGAGCTTCTCTCAAAAGCAAACAGAGATGGCCCAAGGCGAAAGAACCCTAACCAGCTGTTTTAGACTCTATACCAACAAGGGGCCCCTATAGCACCAGAGTTGTCTATCAAATAAGGTTGCACATGTTTTTGTAGGCTTGTAAATATATGGAAACCTGGTATAATAATCAATGTGTGGAGATTCGTTGTCATGATTTTGGTCAAATGTGCTTGAAAATGGAAAATGTATTATCACGGGTTGAAGGTAATCCACTTGAACTGAAGCCAGCAGCAAATTGTCAACTTAACAGGACTTAGCTTAACTCCATCCATCCATCCATTTTCTGTTCACCCTTGTCCCTAATGGGGTCGGGAGGGTTGCTGGTGCCTATCTCCAGCTACGTTCCGGGCGAGAGGCGGGGTACACCCTGGACAGGTCGCCAGTCTGTCGCAGGGCAACTTAGCTTAACTAATGAGGGTAATGACCTGATTGAATTTCTTTATGAATTAGTTCATATTCACTTAGATTTTTCTTTTACAAATTTAACAACTGCTCTTTGTTATATCATGTCACAGATTAATTTCCACCTTGAAATCGAACACGCAGTCAGTCAGTGCACTCAGACTGTTGTCATTTTTAAACATAGAAGCTATTTTAATTGGACTGAAAACAAAGTCTCTTAAAGTTCAAAGTAGAGGATACTTATATTGAAGGCTCTTATCTTGAAGCTTTTTAGTAAGTTCTGTTGCTGGTTATGTCATTTTAAAACGGAATTGGTAATCATAGAAAAAGTTTATTATAGGAACCATTAAAACTACAAATCCAATAGAAATTGCAGTATGAGTGACGCATCAGTGATAATTGCGCAAATCGGCCTCACTATCTTTTTTCAATATAGGATATATATCGTAAACAGTCAAGTCAATCTGCTAAGATGTTTTTCTAAGTAAACTGTTTTGCTGTTGAACAGAGTAACTTAGAAACAGCCTTGCTGCTTTCAACGGCATCTTTTCATGCTCACCTCAGCTGCAGACATGAGCACAGACTACCAAAAATTATGTCAATACTAGGAAATAATAATGATGGCTTTCCCTGAAATGGTCTCAAACAATGTTTCTGAAAGGCCAAATTGGAGGCAATGTGAATTCTGTTTAATAATTTCCATCTGGTACTCAGTCAATACTGGGACAGAATTATTATCAAAATAAGGAAATATGTTTTTCATATCTTTATGTATGCACACTTTCAACGTAAAGCCATCAATGTACAATTCATGGGAGATGGATGTGATTTAAGCAAGGCACAACTAGTTACTATCTAGTTCCAAAGCACAGTCATATTTAGTTAACTAGAATATGTGGTGAGAAGAGGTTTGTTTGTCAGACCGTTAAGCAGGTATTAAAACTACTTTTCATGAAGCCCAAATTTCTGGATCAAAATTGTGTTTTTATTGATCCATTGCAATATTCTGATCTTAAATGTCTTTTTTATATATAGGCGTCAAATAGAAAATTGTCATAATTAAGATAAATAAAGATCTTGAAGACATCAGTCTGTGTGTAATTATTCTATTATTTCACTTAGTAAATTGAGTTACTGCCATAAAGCAATATTCAGATTCATTCAACGTGACTGGGATAATGGTTGGTTATGGTAGATGTATAATGCATACATGTTTGAAAATTGACAATGCAAAGAGGATATTACTTAAGGTGTGAATCCAGTTCTTTTTTTTTTTTTGGAGCCCTACTGCCTTGGACTGACACTCGTTATGTCTTTTTCCCCCCTCTTCATTAAAGGTGTTTTATGTAATTACTGTACATGTTTTTGTTTTTCCATTCGCTGCAGAGGTGATGTCCAATCGGATGGAGGGGATGATGAACTCCTTTACACCGCTCGCTCCCCCTCAGCAGCAGCTGGTCACCATGGATCAGAACGGCTACAGCACAGACCCGTTCCAGCAGGGGCTCACCCCCCCACAGATGCCTGGGGACCATATGAACCCATATGGTGAGCATCCACCTCCCAGCGCTACACGGCTCACATGCACACACACACAAGACGAACACATGCCCGTCCCGTAATCAGCCCCATGGCTCCTCTGTGTGGGACATGTTCCCTGGCCACAGCTCCCTGATTTAAGCCGCTCTCCGAGAGGAGCGAGCAGCATCTCCTCCCACATGAGATAACACAACTGTTCCCATAAACTCTCGGGGTTTGAAGTGTGCTTTCAGATCTGTTTAATATGGTTTCGACTCCATGCCTCCACTTCTAAGAGATGCCTCGTCACTGATGATGTTTCCTAATGTCGGCAGAAACATGTGGCTTGGCGTAGAGACGAGATGCACTGCAGTCCGAGGAGGGTGAGATAATGGAGCAGAAGTGGGAAAACAACAAGCCTCTGATTTCTGTTTGATACCAGACGGAATTAAAATGCAAATAGAGGCAGGGCGGGAAAATGAGCCAATCAACGTTTGAGTCCACGGGATGTAACTGGAACAGCACATTTCTGAGTGATGTCCTCAACGTGTCCCAGTGGGACCATTTCCTGAAGTTCATAACTTCCTTATAATTTGCTTCCATTTAGTTCTTCGTGGCAGTAAGAAACCAAATCCCTCGTCTCATCACTCTCCTTTGGTTTGGGGAACAGAACAATATTGGCAAGGCATTAAAAGATATCTCTCAAAACGCTGTCCCCATTTTGTGCAACACTATCATTAAGATCCAGAGTGTAATAAAGTTAACTATTCCCCCCAGAGAAATAACACATTGAGGTTTTTATGAAAGGCGTAAACAGTTGCTATTAACCAGATCTTTTAAGAGGGTGCCCCTTGTTTACATGCTCCCTCGCTGTCTTTCAATCGTCCCAGGGAGGGCAGCAAAAAGTGAGCTTTGATGATATCTAACAAAAGTCTTCTCGCAATTGTGATGACACACAACAGCTATTTCTCAAAGTGACTATTAGTAATTATCATTTTCCAACTCTGCTATAAATCTTAAATACAAGGTTGCTGTGATTTTATAGCCCAGTGTTGTTATTTTATTTTATTTATTTTTTCGTCTGATGTCTCTCCCTCTGAATTGGCAATGCTAGTATCAAGATGTAACAACTTCGGAACCACCAGTACCCATGTTACACTATTCTGCATCTCTATTGAGTTCCAAAACTATATTTATATAGTGCTGATTCACAATAAACAACGTCTTAAGTCATTTTACAAGACAGATTCGATTTCTGTACATACGTTCCAATTTGATCCAAGTCATAAAATAATGTAGTCAAGTTCTGTTTGTTATGCCAGTTGGTAAAATGTTTTCTATTTAAGGAAACCTGTAGTTGATAGCTTCAAGTTGCTGACTTTTCAGCAATCTCTCCTTCTGAGCGAGCCTGTGGTGACAGAGGGCTGAGTACGGAAATGTATCACCATCTAAGCCAGGCTAATGATGATTCATTAAACTCAAGTGCTGGGTACTTAAAACTAAAAGTGAAACTCATGGCATGACCTACTTTCTGATTACTTTGTTTTCTAATTTTCTAAACACCAAGGAGCACTCATAGAGAAAGCGATTTCTAGAAATCTCCTTCTCCATTTTTAGAGGAAAAAAGAAAGAGTGGTTTGTGTTGATGCAGATGAACATTATGAGTTTCACACCCTTGATCTCACCACACAATCATGAGAAAAACTGGGAGCACTTCAAAATTGACACGTTTTTCAAACATTTTACAGAACTTTAATTTCTTCTAAATCCACTTCAGTTCCTCATATTTAGATCTGCATGACAAGTTCTACTCAAAGCGCCAACATATATGGAAAAAATAAGAAACAATGTGACGGCGGCTTGAAATGTTCCTGCATACTATTCCACAGAATCAGGGTGTATTAATGAGATGTCAGTCAAAGTGCAGAAGTAGCAAGAGCTACTCAGTTGGAAGGAACTAAATATCACTTCACACTCATGCTCAGCTGGCTAAGAAAAACATTTTTTTCTTGTTTACATGAAAAATAAAAGTAGTCATGTTACAAGCAGCGTGCCTGTCATGTCAGTGAATATTAGCTTGTTTTTCCGGTGCTACTGTATTGTATTTTTTGTTGTTCTGGTCTTGATAATTTGCCTAATAGCGCTTGAAGACTGCTACTAAATTTGGTGTGTATATGTACTGTATATATGATTTTTATAGTTCACGTATTTAAAAAAAAAAACAATAAACAAATGTCACACATATTGAAACCGTCCTTAAAAATGTTTTAGCAGTAGTACGAAATATTGCTACTTTTCTCTTAAGCAATTACATCATGCTATACATTTTTAGTTAACACCTTGTGGTGTTTTTTAATCTTACTCCAGAACAGGCTTGCTTTGAATTCTGATGACTGATCGCACCATGTCCTCTCTTCACAGGTAACGATTCTGCGTTCCACGACATAGACAGCGACACGTCTTTAACCAGCCTCAGCGACTGCTTTATGGCGTCCTCAGAAGTCAACTCCATGCAGGCGCGCGTGGGAAACCCCATCGACCGCCTCTACTCAATGCAGAACTCTTACTTTGCGTCATGAAAAAGAGTGGAACAAAAATTGTCAGCTTAAAAAAAAAACAACAGAGAGAAGAAAAAAAAAAACTGCCCACCTCAACCTACGGCGCGATGGCCTGGGGTTCCTACACTACTATGGACATGAAGAGACGACCCCTTCCAGCAGCTCCTGGCTACGTACGGAAGCTAACGAAAAGATAGCTAAACCACTTTGATGTAGGAGAGTGAAGAATGGTGGGGACTTACACAAGACTTAAATATTCTTAGAGATTATTTGGTAGGATTGCTTATTCCTCACTCTTTTCTTTGTTAACTTAAAGAAAACAAGTAGATACGGAAGCCACTGATGAAAACCTGTCAAACCAAATAATACGCTGAGTTTATACAGTGCATGATCAATTGTAAACTAACTTTTTGTAAGCCCCTCACCGCCCTGCCCCTCCCTCCCTGGTTAAGATGTGGTATTTGGACTATTTCTTCTTCACACTACATGGACTTCCATGTTCACCGTTAGCATTTGATCACTTGCCATAGATTTAGGTATTGTGTTAATAGTATATAGATGCAGCATGTCTGCAAGAGTGACTGTACATTCGTGTGTATGAGCGTTTGTGACGAGAAAGAATCGTGTAGAGGAGTAAAAACTAAAAAAAAAAAAAATTAATAAAATAAAGAGGCGGACGTGTAGGATCAGTGAACTGTAAATACTTTCCCCGGACAAATTGGATGTGCATGTTAGAAATGGAAAGCATTCTATTTATTTAACTATAACAGGCTCTTGAAGGTACATATTAAACGTGAAAAGCTTTATTTAAAAAGGACAGCTTTTTTTGGAGCAGTTAGTGAGTTCACGAGAATCACATCGCATCTGTATGCCATTTTTAAATATGAAGATTAACCCTTATGTTTTTTTGTTGTTTTTTCTGTCTCCCAGCCAAGCTGTAAATGAGCAACATAGCTATTTATTTCATACAGACCATTTTTTGTGTCATTGTCCGATGTACATTCTCAAAATGTTCAAGTTGCTAATTGACCAAAGTTGACTGGTTTGATGAATAAACAATGTCTTTTTTCCTGATAACATTAAATAAATGCCATCTGTGACCATTTACATGTTAATGGTGTTAGCCCAGTATTATTTGTGACTGAAGAGCTCTATTAAAGGTCTTCCAATATATCAGATTATTTTCATTTCTGATATTGGTGTAGCTGTCATGTCAGGAAATGATATAAAATATTCCCCTTCATTTTACATTGGCATTCAACATGAGAAAACAGATACCTCTACTCTTCAACTGGCTTATAAGGTAAACACATACCCGATATCAGGGTGGTAGCTTGATTATTGTGACTGATAATTATTACAGAGCTTTCAGAAGTCATAAATCAATCCATTTGGTCAGCCCTTGGCCTAATTACCGTTCCTCCTCCGGTGTGTGACACGTCCATACGAGAATGAGGATACAGAGGAATAAAGATTTTATGCAGCGCTTGTGAGGTCAAGGAAGTTCAGGTGACACACCAAAACAGCTGCACACTCCACCTATAACCCCTAGGGCTGTCAGGCGGCTGACTTGAAGAACCACCTGGGAGCTTTATCTCTCTCTTGACAGCTTTTCATGTAGACAGGCAAGCGCCCGCCCACTGTCTGTGTAGTCATGTGCGTAAATCGACAAAGTTTGTTCTGAAGAAGTTCAAATGACTCATTTTGGCTACTCTAACTGATTTTAAGGTAGCGACAATAAAAACTGTGACCCTTGCCAGACCTGAACAGCTACGGTAGATTGATATTAACGCTGCATTGGATTTGACTTGGATCGTAAAGCTCAGAATTTGTGTTCTAGTTGCATTGGGTTTTGGTGCTAACTATGGTAACAATACAAGCTGATAAAAGTATATTTTTGTTTCATTCACGAAAGGAACATGTAGTAGTACCATGTGTATCACTGGTTAGAAAGGATGAAAACCAGCAGAAGTCCCAAAAAAACATGTTTCTTACTGCAACTTCCTTCTTACTGCAACTTCCACGATTGTTTCATGTGCTATATTGAACATTAAGAGTGTTTGCAATGACCTCACAAAAAGTACACACTGGCTATCTTGAAATACAAACAACAAGCAAAACCATGGCAACACAAAAACATTTACTAAAAAAAGAGCATTTGATATCTGTTCAGTTTGTTAGATCCATACCAGATGTCAACTAGCAAATGTAGGTCTGAATTATAGGTGTCCAGGCTGCCAAACATTTCTTACATGGTTATGGAGAACCACTCGTTGCTGCCAGTGTAGCACACAATCAGTTTGCATCTAGCTGAGTAAGAAGTGTCTCAGTGGCATTTCATCACCCACATGTTGGATATGGGCCCACTGTAATTCATACGGACGAAAACATAGGGCTATGTAGCCTGGAAACATGCTAGCTTAGCTAGGGCGTGAGCTAATTCTAAATTCAGTTGTGTTTTTTTTTTTGTTTTTTTCAAGAAGTCGGAGCTGGAAACATCACACCTGAGTTTAGTTCTAAGTAAAGAAAAACGATGGGATTGATGGATGTGGAACTCAGGGCTGTCAGATGTCAGAGTTCAGTGGCTGTTCTTGTATTTTTATTTATGAAGATCCAACGTCCAATTCTACCAATATTGGCAGTTTAGCACCTTAACGCCAGATATACAGTGATAGTGATTCCCAGTCCAAAAATAGTTGGGCCTTGTAGCTTGACTGCTATGCAAGACATGAGCTAAATAGACAAAATAGCTTTGTGTACATACACGTGTCCCTTTGTAAGACATGGGCTCCAGGAGGACAATGGGCAGGTTTGCATCAGGTTTCTTGTTTATATAAGGATTAATCTGTGAAAGACGGAGTAAACACGAATAACAAAGAATCCCATTTACAGTAAACATAGATAGGGCTGCCATGCACACGTTGTGTTTGTGTGGAACAGACAGTACAATTGGCTCAAATTGGTCCTTTTCAAGGCAGCCAGGTGAGATTACAGAGAGGTGTTTTGGTGGAGGGAAGGACTGAAGACCCTACCGCTGACAACGTCGAGAAAAAGTGAGCATAGATCCAAAAGGAAAAATTCTCTCACATTGAAACTTTGGCTAAGTTCCACGTTGCATTTTAGCTATGAAGAATCTGAAAACAATAACCTTTTTGTCATTCAGTTTAACCTTTTTGAGAAATGTCTGTAAATGTGATAGTTTAGAAACTTAAAAAAAATGTCTATATCGCACTACCATCTATAGATATGCACAGAAATATTTGATGCTTTTACCAGCAATTTTGTTGTTGCTTTTTAAAATTTTTTATAAAATATATAGCATGAACTGGATTAATGCAGTAAACTTGCTTTGCACCCAACAGTCTCATAAGGGCAAAATTGTCGATATTTTACACACAGAGGAATAAAAGAGCAAATCTCGATTACTTGTATGGAAAGAGTACTTCAAGTGAGAAGCCAGGAGGCTGAGAGGACTACACCTCTGCAGCTAAGCCTCTAGCCTGCAGTGTTTACTCCTCGTTGCAAACATGGCAGATTTGATCTAAAACCACCTCGGTTGCGCTCATCTAATAATAACTGCTAGATTTCAGCGTCACATAGCCAAGAGAAATTGTTCATATGGACAGGAATGTCTGGGACCGGCTACTGGAAACTGCAACTGAAAAATTGGTAATGGTGGAGGTATTCATCATGACAGAGCTCCCGACTTCAAACATTATTGTCGGACTAACGAGGATGTTGACATAATGTACTGATGTAGACGTTCTGGCCAAACTGAAGTATGGGTTTGGCTATTTCAAACCAGTTATTACAGAACAGTCTGTTCTTGGCTCCTGTTTGCACCATTGTTACCAACATAAAAGTGCAAATGACTCAATCTTGTAGGAACACTTTAAATCTCTTTTCTGCAGTAGATAGTTTTGATAGATGTTAACCGCTTAACCGTCACACCCAGTGACAGTGGTCAATGGTCAAGGAGTTTCACCCAGCCACCTGCTTTGAACACTTCAATAGCTAAAAAGTTAGAAAACCCATCAGCTTTTACTATATAGGTTTCACTTTTAGTTAAAAGTACCAGTTTAACTCCCCACTTACTCATACCTCCTGTACAGACATGCAACAATATTTAAAAGAATATTTTTGTCGTTATTGCAGTTGCATTAAACAGTACTTAATGTAACTGCTGAGCTCACCGCACAGCTTCACCACATGGTTTGAATCCAGTGACTAAACTGGCAACAGAAGAAAGTTGGTGTTTGTATCTGCTGAGTCATTTCTGTCTTTATTTGGCAATTCTGGATTGTTGTTCTGTTGAAAGTGATCCAAACCATTTTCAATTTTCTGGTAGTCTGTTTTTTTCTATTTTCAAGAGTTTATCACAGGTTGTTCTCTAACAAACTTCACAAAGTCTTTTAAAGGGAAAAAGGCCTCCATTATCACGTATCCACCTGGGTACCCTCGACTATGCCTTCTGTTATACTAATCAAAGCAGGAGAAACTATACAGAAAGTCAGTCACAAACACTGCAGCTAACCAATCATATAATTTCTCTAAGTGGGTGGGTTTTGTAATCATGTTAGTGACAAATTCTCTACTCTGTGATCTTAATCTCACCTAACCAAAGCTCATAGTTCTAGTTAGAGTTCTGGTATGTTTGTGTTGGTGGGGCATAAAAAGATAGTTTTTTATTGTTGTTGTTGTTTGGTTTTTTTTTTTGGTATGTGGCCCAAAATCCAGGATGCCACTCAGTGCTGCAGTTAGTAGGAGAAATATGAATTGTTGTGTTGTTTGTTCCAGTTCCAGGTGCTCACAATCTGTTTTCAACTATTGCTCTAACTCACATGGGAAGTTTTGAGATACTCTGATCTACTTCAACCTTCCTCTTTTGTTTGAGAGACAGGATCTGATTATCTCAATTATTGTTGAAAGGAAAATCAAGCAAGCACATATTTACACATATGTACAACCTCATTTAGTTTGCCAATCCCCGTAGTCAGCATTTATCTCTTGCTCAAGTCGTATTTCTAACTTGCAACGTCACCGTGAACCACAGCATGACAGTTCAGTATATCTACCTCATTTTTAAAATGCAGTAAAACTTGGACAAACTTTTAATTTGCACAGAAAACAATATTTAGTTGTCACCAGATATTTCTATGCACTGTCTGACATTAGAGCAGCTGAGATGATCAAAAATGATTCTGTTTTTTTCTAAATGACAGAAATATTGATTTATTTTTTTTAAATTTGGTTAAATCAGAATTAGAATTGCCTTTTACTGTATGACTTGGGCCAAATTTAGGTCTGTTCCTCTTGACAGAAATTGTGAAACTGTCAATGTTTAAGCCAGCCTTGCCAATAGACACGTTTTTTTTAAAAAGATTTCTTCAAACATTTTCTTCAGCACTGAATTTTGGGTCTTTGCAAAAACTAACTTTGCTGTCTTTAAACCGCCTTGTGTCTAATTTGGTGGTATGCTTACTCTGGATTTACACTTCATGTGCCTATGCTCCGCCCCGCCGCACACTTCGCCTCAGTTACATGGTAAAATCTGATAGCTTATATTTATAAATATACCCATATATTTATTAAAATAGCTTGGATTTCACAAAAAGAAATTTGTTGTGAATTATTTTGAAAGCATGGATGTTGTGGTCATCCTGTTGGTGTGTTGTGATCTTTGTAGATTGACTGCACACTTGTTCTGCCATCCAGCAAAAGTTGACTTTCTTCTAATTTTGCTGGATGCTGAAGCAGAGGTGTGGCGCCGTAGTGGTTTCTTCCACTCCAACTGGCCTTACAATCCAGGTCAGTACAGGACTTGTCACACTATAGATAATAATACTCTGTCTCCACAGTTCTCTTCCTGAAATCTTGCCATATTTCTTTTGATTTGTCCCACAAATAAGTAGTGTTACTGTTTAACTAAGATTTTGTCTTAAATTAATCAGAATAATATCAGGATTTAGGCTTACTCAAAATTTCAACAAATTCTCTTGAAAAAATGGTCAACTTAGATCACAACTAAGATACAAAAAGTGCCACAAAGAGGATAACAAGTTTATTTTATGTATTTATTTATTAAAAGGTGAATGTAAATATGTGTTTAAAGCTTCATAAATCCTAATGTAATGATGTTCTCATTTGGAAAAGGCCACTAGCTTTGTGCATGTAGAGCTATATTAGATTTGTCTATGCTCTAAATTCAGGTGTTGAATATAGAGAAGCAGGGGAAAGAGGCTGGAGTGAATCAAATTTACGGATTCCAAAATGTTTATTGGATTAGCCGTTTAGGAGGCGTCCCTTTACACCTCCTGCCTTCTTTTTTTCTTTTTCCACTGGCTTCCGACTTTCCGCAGTTCATGCCCCAAGTCAAGAAAACTGTCAAGAAAATGAATGAAAGTCATCTATGCTGCCACTTATTCACTGGCTCTCAGTTGGACGTGAATCCACTGAAGAGGCTGAGGTAAGTGTGGCCTCGATATGAAAACAGCCACCCCCGAAACCTGAGCTGGAGACACACAAACTCACGGCAAGCCGAGAGTCGCCCTTCAGAGCACTGTTCACACATTTACTCTTCTGCACTTCTGGCACCACAGAGGAAATGAGTCCAGTGACAATATTTTCATTAGATAACCAAAATCCTGAAATTTTCCAACCGGAGACACAATTGTAAGTTTGTGATTCAGTTACACCGCTAGCCTCTCTCGCCAAGCACATGGAAAAACACATGGAGCTCAGTTTATTGTTCGGGGTAATTTAAAGCAAGATTCTGAGTGGCTCGCTAATAAAAGCACAGCATGAACTAGGACAGAAGCTGCACCCTCTCTTCATCAGATCCATTCCACCAGGCCGTACAACATGTAGTTTCAACCGGCCATTGTCTTTGGATTTATTGTAGCTGTAATTGACATTCCAAATTGGCGTTTCTCAACAGTGCATTCACAACAGACCAATATTACATTTTAACTAACCCAACCCAATTAATTGTTGTCTTGCCAAGCCTTTCAGACACTTGTGGCTTCAGCACAGTCTAGATTTCTTTTCATGATTTTGCTGGGTTCACAGGAGTTCACAGCCAGTCTCCAGTGGGAACCGGGGGGAGCTTATGGGTGTTTTCATTGGGCATTTTCCATGCCGTGTGGTTAATTGTTAAGGGAGACTTTTAACCAACGTCTGACACATATTCTTTGAGCCTCGAGGGCCTGTGTATAATCAAATCAGAGCCTGTACCGCGGTTTGGGTCGTGGTGAAGGGGTCGAGCCAAACATCCAAGCATGCCCTCACAGCGGCGTCATACTTTGTTCTGTCAGTCAGAAGCATGACACACTCCTGCCACTGGGTGAAGTGTCATTTGTCTGCTACAGATCCAACAAAGAAAGGGGATTCTACTGTAGGACGCTGCCACGCTGAAACATTTTTGTTTTCATTTTTGTAGAAAAAAATGGTTAAAGTTCCTGACATTCACGCCTGGAGAAAAAGTAGTTGCACTCACACAGATTTATTCTGGGGGGATTTTTTCTGTCTTTTGTGGCAAATTTAAACATCTTAGATCATCAAAATAATTTTCATATCAGACAAAGATGACTGGCAGTTTTTGAAGAACAATTTAACTTTTTAAGGAAAAAGGGCCATTTGTGGAAATTTGATTTCACTCCTCTAAAAGGATACCAAGACCCATCTCACATGTGCCCAGAACATCTTGAGGATCCTGAAGACTCTTAGGGAAATATTCTGTAGATTCACAAGATTGAAGCGAAACGTTTTAGAGGGTGTGTCCCGTTATATTGATACAGCATGACAAAAAACATCGTACTGACAGTCAAACATGGTAGTGGTACTGTGATGTTCTGGGGCTGCGTTGCTTTCTGCAGGACCTTAATGATGGGCTGTAAGTGAATGAACTGTGAATCCTCTCTCTCGACTTAAAAAAAAAATCTGAGGGTCATGACTTTTGACCTTAAGCTAAAACTCACTTGGATTATCTTAAAAATTAGAAGAGCACCTTTGTGGAAACATAACAACCCAGCAACATTTCCAGTGACATACCTTCAAAGTTCACAAGGAGATTTGTCTGGTAGATCGGGACAAAAAAGGAAAGGAAACCACAACAAAGTCTGAAGTACTGTCAAGGTGGACTCAGTTAAATTATCTCATTCTGTGGAAGCGGTGACCATTTGAACTTCTCCTCCTGAGACATGTAAACACATCGCAGCGACTGCTTTCCTGCCTCCCACCTTTGTTCCTGCGCTGAGAAAGAGACAGTGTGGGATTCAGTTCTCGGTGCCCAGAGGTACGCACAGAGCCCTGGATAGAGATCAGTAATCCCCACCACTATTGGAGTCCATGTGTTTTGGCTTTCATTTTTCTGCATTATTAGTGCTTATTGGTACATGGTCTAGGAATGTGGCCAGGGTGTTTGAAGTCAAGGAGGAAGGTGATGCCAGGGGCATTATCTGAAGGAATGATGACCTTAAGGTCTAAACACAAGCCAGTACGCCTAACCTCCAGGAGCCTCTCCCTTCATGTTGGAATCCAAAGTCCTGCACTCTTTCCAACCTCCGGCACATGGGACATTACAAATGTGTGATTTTGTCCCATAGCCAAGTAATGCCACTGATATAACATCTCCGTATATGTTATATACTGTATGTGCTCAAAAGAAATCTATAGCGATATAATTACACGTCACCTACCATTCAAAATCCATGGTTTTGTATCATTTAGACGAATCCAAGGGTTTGAAAGTACATTTTATACAACTGATTCCAGATTGCCTTCATCTATCTTCATAAGTAATATGATGGAATATGTGGTGTGTGGCTTTTCACACTTGAGGTTTGATGTAAATAATTTGAAGTGCCGTGGCGTGGCGGTGGTACACCGGTTGAATGTGCAAACCGTGTAAGGAGGTCTCAATCCTTTTTTTTTTTGGAACCAGGTTGCCGTGCATTGCAGACTTCTGCCCAGGTCTCTCTTGAAAATAAGATCTAGATCTCAATTGGGTTTACCTGGTTAAAGGTAAAGGAAATAAAAAAATAAAATAAAAATACGCAGCTGTCACAGGTTTGAGTTCTGACCCGTTGACCTTCGCCGCACGTCTTTCCCCGTGTCTCATAACCCACTTTCCTCTTGACTCACTGTCAAATAAAGGCCACTAGAGCCAAAAAATACAAAAAAAAATTTTTAATAGCTTTTAAACGGTAGAATCATTTATGTTTGAAAATCCTAGGTTTAAATCCCTGGTGTAATTTCTTAATACCTTGCCTGTAGAATGCACCGGGCATCCTACTCTAGACGGAGCAGGGGCAACGTTTCCTTATGCACAAATAACATGTAAATTTAAAGACAATAATGAAAAAAGAACTAGTGTTTCCAGCAGCACACTTCAATAAACTGTTTTCATCTTTCATATTTCAAAAAATAAGAAAGATTACTTGAAAACCTCAGCTAAATTTAGTGTGGTATATTTAAAGTCACTGTTTGTCACAATAATAAATTAATGTCATAGATAGACAAATGCAATAATCAATATGATCTATTACTTTAGGTCATAGTCAGGATGTTTGTTGTTTTGCTGTTAAATAAAAGCAGTTCAGCAGATTGCATAATAGTTTTTATTTTTGCATAAAAACAGCAGTACTATATTATAACGTTATATCATACTGTTACAATGTCACACTGACCAACGTCTCATTAAAAGTAGTCATTTGAGTTTATTTTGTCTCATTTTATTTCGTTGTTCAAGGAAAGACAAAAGTTTTGAGAGTTTATGCTCATTGAGATGTTAACCGGTCACTAAATTTATAAATTCGAGATCTGTTTTAAGTATACTTAGAAACGGTTTAAAAGCTGATCTGCTGCAGGAAGGAGCACCAAGACTTTCTGAGCTGAAATAAATTAAATGTCTTAGACAGCCTTCGCACGACTGGAGAAATAGAAACTTAAATGTGAACTGAGAAAAAAAAAAGGAAACGTTGCAAAAGGACAACCCTTGATTGGAGAAAAACAAAGCATGACAGAGGGGACAACACAACAGAAAAAGAAATAAATTTTTCTGTTTGATCAGATGTAAGTTTTAAAGTACAACATAGACAAAATTCATTAAATGGCTAAAGGAATGGTTTTAAAAGAGAGAATATGTGAGCAGTTATAAAGTTCAGACTGGCATCACCTCAAGAGTACAGTTCAATCTTAGAGCATTATTCAGCAACTTCGCTGAGATACAAACATTATCATGTTCTGAAAACTGAGAACCAACCAGACAGGTTGAAGAACATTGTGCTATTTCAGAGAGGGTGGCTAGGTTATCTGCTACAGCTTTTCAACACATTTCAGTTGAGGAAAGAAGAATTTTTGTCTGTTTTATATATAACATGACACATACTAAACTTATCTTTACCCATATTTGCGCGCAGTCTGATTTGGTCTGTTTTAAGACACTAGAACTGAGTCTCTCAAGGAGGAGTAGCTCTGCTACAATAGTTCTGATTTGTTCTTTTTCCAGATTTTTATTCATAACTTTTTTGGTTTTTTGGCCCTGTGCAGCTGGAAATGTATCATGATGCATAACCATGGCAACAAGCTATTGTTTTTACAGCTGGGAGTAGCTGATTAGCATCTCCAAAGGTCAAATAATACCCAAACTTTGACCTTCAAATCCCAGAGGAGTTAAAAAGGAGACTTCATAGATGCAGAACAGGACCAAGGAGCAAAGAGAAAAGGAGGAAGTTCAAATCATTTCTTCTATTGATCATAATGGACAAGAATCACAGCTCCAACTCCAGCATCTCTCTGTCTGGCTTTTTAACCATAAAGCCAGACAGAGATTTAAACAGGACCAACAAAATCGTCAAAGGTGGATGTGCAGTGTTTGTCCAACAACTGATGGTGTCATCCAGAACATGGAATATCATTTCTGCTGTCCATTTATTGAGCTGATAGAATGTAATGACACTCATTAGGCTGTCACACAACAACCATCTTCAGTCAGAGGCCTCGTCAGATTTACTACAAGACTGACTGCTGCGCAGCATCACCATCCACAATAACTCTACTCTTTGGAGATACTTGGATAATACGAGCTGCAACAACATTTAATTCCCCTTTGGGTTAATAGAATGTTTCAATATTTCTGAATTGAATGCAATTAGATGAATTGCATTATTGCGAGCTGCAAATCTATTTTTGATTTTTCTTTTCAATGTCGGCTGAAAATTCAAACCCAGCTCAGGTTTATTGGTTAATGTCACCATTGCTTGGTGACATTCTTCTGGGGGAGTGCTTTTGAGACCAGAGGAGATGTTGCTCACACCGAGATTACTTCTGTTTTACAGAGAAATGCCCTCTGGCAGATAGAGACCCTATTGACTCTCCATTGTACATTCTCCATCACTAGTTATCAAAGCTGCCAATAGTCTTTCTCAGGTTTTGGGTCGATATTCAAAGGATTTATCTTTGAGTCCTTCTGAATTAGAACATTTGCTGCTAGATGATGGTCTCTGTGAAAATGGGTTAATAATTACAGTAGCAACTTGGCTCCCAAATCTTGACTGGAGACTAAAGCATCTGGAGTACTTTGTGTGGTCACTACTGCAGCACAGGCCTACTTTCTTCCAAATTACTGAATTTTGTCACTGAAACGAAGGTTTTGCTGAAACGTCTGCTACGCAGCCCCCTCCCACTAGATGGATTTAACAAAACATTACCTTATTCACTGTTCACAGATGTCTTTATTGTACAATTCGAATTGTCTTCCATCTACAGACTGTAGAGTCCCAACTAAATGAAGCATCTCAGAGATGTGTGATATTTCAGAGTATTCCCCTTTCCTGTTGTCATCATCTCTGTTTGTGAACTCTTATCTAGTCACAATGGGTCTTCAATCCAATTCCTTCTGAAATGAATCATTGGAGAAAGGACATTGACTCATCGATAATGTTTGAAAAGATGCTAGGATGGTTACTTCAATGACAATATTCACAATAATGTAAAAGCCATGTCTTTTTCAAGTGAGACCTGGCCAAGAACACCCAGTGTTACAAGGTACAAACTAAAAAGGTTTGAAGGAACATCTTACAAGGAAAAGGCCAAACTTAAGATTAGTCATTGGGCTCTTCAGTTAAAGTCTATTGCAGAGCTTTAAACTGTCACTGAAAGACAAAAAGCAGGACACTTTAGTACGGTTCAAGACCTACTGGCGTTCTTCACAAAATTCATGGGATCATGAAGAAAGAATATTAGGTGGAAACACTGACATTACAAAGTTAATTCTTAGAGGCAAATGGGATTAGCTACAGGGTGGCTTAATGACAACAAAGTCAATGTTTGGAATGGTCATCACAAGGTCAATCTTAGTCCAATAGAAAAATGTGGGTGCAGAGTAGAAATTATGTGTATTAGCAAGACAGTCTCCAAACATGAATCAGTTACATCACTTCTGTCAGAAGGAATGGATTGAAACTCCATCCAACTATTGTGACAAGGTTGTGGAAGGAAACCCAAAACATTTTGACCTGAGTCATACAGTTTTAAGGCTAATCTGTCAAATACAAGAAATATATTTATAGAAAGTAATAAAAATTCTCTAATAAAAATGTTCTCTAGTGTTTATGTCATGTAGCAGAGAGAGAAAATGTAGTCCCAGTTGACCTGAGAGAGGAAATCTGTGGGCTGATTTAAAATTAGGTTAGGTGTCTTTTTATATTGTATATAGGCGTATCAAAGAAAATCACAATATTATTGAAAGGTTGATTTGTTTCAGTGACTTGACTGGAATGCATTATATGGGTTAATTACACACAAACTGATTTCAACCCATTAACTCAGTTAATTATTTAGATTTTACACTAACTATCCTTAATTAGTTGGAAGCATAGATATATACATATACACACACACTGGCTCTCTTTTGAGTTAGACAAAAACCCGCAGACTGCGCATACCTTATCAGGTGAGCGTCACATATAAAACAGTTCAAGGTAAGCGCTGTATTGCTTCCCACTGAGTAGTTTACTGTACATTGAGTGTTTGCATTATTTACCTTTAAGTGAACGTGTGCGGCAGATGTCAGCTTTGAGTCCGCAATAAGTCCACCGCGAGTACGAAAGGACCTTCTGGCACCATGTCTTCCCTTGTTGAAACACCTTTTACAAGTCAAACTGGTGATATCGTCATGTTGACAAGACATTTGGATAAAACATTAGACTCAGCAGAGCTTAGAGCTATTGTTACTAGCGTATGTTGCATCCAAGTTTATCTCCTTTATTAGTTTATAATCAGCTATTGACAACCCTCCTAAAAGCAGCTAATGTGTATCAAAGACCAGAATCCACATCAATATTTATTATGTTTAGATTAGCCTGTAATTTGGTCATTTTTGCTTGGATGCTAGCATTTTTTTAGAACAATGAAACTGGGTTATTTAATAATAATAAAAAAAAGGCTATTGAGTTACATTTCAAATGTGTGTGTAAATCCTTTCTTGCATGCTTTGTAGGATCAGGTGCTGTGATTAACTAATTACAGCTAACTTGTGGACAAAGTTGTTGAGAAGATTTAAAAATAATCAGTTTTTTTTTTTTTCTTAAATGAGAAATAAAGAAATCCCACAAAATGCAACTTCAACAGAATGACAGTTCATAAAACACCTCAACAGTTTTGCTTTTACAGTTGCTGGCAACATTTATGTAACATCTGACTGATGCCAATCACAACAACAACACAGCCCTAGAAACCTTGCAAATAATGCTTAATGTACCATAAAATTTTGACATATTATTGATGCAGGCCTGAGATCAGACACATTTTACTCATGTGAGCATGGAATGGCAATCATGCCATTTAATTACATGCCACTAATTGACGTTTGTGTGTTTATTATTCATCTTTAAGTTGCCTTTGGCAACCACACTAGACCTGCCAATGCAAAATCTTGTTTGTGCACTGTCAATCTGGAGAAGTGAAATACAGTTGTCACCATGAATTACGACTGTCACACAGGCAGGTAAACGTAGCAATTACTTCAACAACAAACGTTGGAACAAGCTCAGGTTGCTCTGGCAATTTACAAATCGCTTCAATAAGAACTCCCTTCTTAGCTGCGTTACTCCCACTCCCAAAGCATGCCTGCTTATAAAACGGTGATTTTATCAGTCTAGTCTAAAAGCTTGTTAAAATTCAAAATCACACTGACTCCTTCTCTTCCATAGTGGATAAACTGGAAGAGGCAGTCTCTCCGGGTTCACACACAACTTTAGTCAGAGTTGATGTTCATAGAGCCGCTCATAAATATTACCTCCGGATGTAGATTAATGCGCAGGACAAGTTGAGCCCTGAGCTGTGTGCGTGGGGGCGTGTGTGTGTGTGTGTGTGTTTCGACAGAACTCACCTGTGAGCTTGATAAATCACTTACAGTGTGCTCTCAGAGTTGTGGACAGTAAATCTGAAAGTCAACAGCCAGTGAGGTCGAATCCAACCTGTTAGGAATTCTGTGTTAAGACCCTTCCGGTGTACACATATATATATATTCATACACACTCTTCCTTAGTGGCCCCTGGAAGA
Organism: Xiphophorus couchianus; assembly: GCF_001444195.1. Classification (NCBI taxonomy): domain Eukaryota; kingdom Metazoa; phylum Chordata; class Actinopteri; order Cyprinodontiformes; family Poeciliidae; genus Xiphophorus; species Xiphophorus couchianus. Next base: position 24,396,649 of record NC_040239.1, read on the forward strand.
GCCTTTATAATGAATATCAGCACATGTGCATGATAAATAGAATTTAGAAGTCAGAACCATATAACTAAAGAACTTAAGGTTGGCCTTTCCATTTTAGTTCAATATAGGTCAGTAATGTTAAAAGCACTTTTTGGTGTGAAACATTAATTGTCAGGCTTATATTATAAATAGGAAGTGAGTGTCATTGTTACAAGACACGTGTGTACAGGTGAAAGGCACAAATGTCTCCTCCATCAAAACAGTCTCTCTCTTTTTGAAACATAGATGATGTAACAACAAGCCTTCAATTTAATGAAAAGAACAAGTCAAACTCAAAAAAAGATCACACAACATAATTCATGCCACAGCTAGGACAAATAGCTCAGGCAGATTTGGTTTGTGAGCATAAAGTTTATCATGTAATAGAAATCATGTCTTTCACAGGCGTTGCAGTCTAAAACATCTGCGGCTGTCCACAGATTTGTTTCTAATACAATAATCAAGCTCTTCAAATAATTCACTGCATGTTTAGCTATGATAACTAGCTTAATATGTGACCTTTTTTTCTCTGCTGACGTTCCTTCCTTTTGGAGTCAAACAAAGTGTTGTCATGGATAAACTCACTTGCAACAGAGATCGTCATTTAATGCTTTAAAAGACTGTCACCCAGTTAAACCCTTCGAAGACTTAATATGTAGAAAAAAAATCTAGAATTGCGAAGCCACTGCATAGCTCCCTCATCTAAAGCAAATTAGCCTGGTGAACTACAGCTACAACGAATTCAAACTAGAGACTTGTGTGGATTTTGTGTTATTCTTTGTTGACTGAGTTCACCACTTGAACTATCATGAGGTACAAGCCTGGTGTGCAACTCACGTGTAAACTAAAAGAAACATACAACTTTCCCAATTAAGTCTTTAATACAGTAAATCCGTCTTATCTGGATGCTACTCTAGCAGTTGTGCTGTGTGCTCGTCTCATGACCGCTGGGTCACATTTGACCTGTTTGTACTCGATAATTAGTGCTTTCAGAAAACAGAGGTCAGTGCCTTGATGCCCTACTGTGACCTTTTTCAGTGTAGCAAAAGGCAACATGATTATCAGCTCATCATAACAACAATAATCCACACGGTTACATATGAAAATAATTTGTTTGTCCTGTCTTTCTGTCCAGTTGTCCCTGAGGACCGAGCTCCACTAACAGAGTTTTGATGTGCACTGCATTGATTAGCCTCCTCCTCCTCTCGTTGCAGTTCACAACAGACTATCATCCTTTGTGCGCCGCTCGGCCTTTTGGTGGGTTTTGACAGTTTTATTATAAGGAGCAAAGCGGCCCAAATAAACAGAGGATTAACAGCCGTCCCTCGCTAGCGTTTCCAAAGGTTAGTAAATCTCACCATATGGATTTTTTGGTGTCTCCCCCAAATGTCATGGCTTAATTATTAACTGCGGGGCCATTTTGGAGAGAGATTTGCACTTTTACAATATTGTTGTGCCTGGTGAGGTTAAGTGTTGAGAGTTCATGGAAGACCGTTGCTTCCCCCCCCTCCTTTGTGTTTAATGAAGATGGATTTAGAGACGAAATGTTGAGTGTAATAAGGACAGCGTGACCTTTAAGGCTTCGCCACAAGTAGAAAACATGCTGATGGTTTGAACTAACAAATAATAAAACTGCAATAAAAAAAAGAGCGCATCCAAGCTTTCGCTGAATGATTTTTAACAAAGTGAGACTCCATGCTTCCATATTAGCAGGTATTTTTCATATGCATCTTGACTGGTCATTTTTATGAAATTGTGAGATCCTGTTTTTTTTCTCTCTTCCCATAGATAAGGGTCTATGAGCTCTAACTCAAGATTATAACCAGCCGTGGACAACAGGGGTTGTGACCTCCCAGTGTGCCTGTTATGAGTAAATATTGATTACACAGTGGTCAGTGGATAAATGGAGCCACTTGAGCAAAACACTATTACGTTGCATGCTGCGTTTTTTTTTTTTCCCCAAGCTGTATTATCTACTTTCTGCTGGATCCCTGCTCTGTCCCCTCTGCAGCGCTTATTGCCAGCATGTGCGGCTCCTCAGCAGGTTCAGGTTTGTTGGAGCTCCTGTTTGGTAGAGTGAAGCCTTCAGGGCTTTTCATTGGAACAAGCTTGAAGAATCTCAAAGTCCTCACGTCTGCGCTGTCTTTAGAGAGCTATGTTGGCGAGTGTGCGTGAGATGCTGGAAGACAGAGCAAGAGTTCACGTGTTGCCCAACTCCTAACGCTCGCTTTGGTGAAAGCATTCTGTTGACTCATGTTGTTTTTTTTACAAGCAGTAACGACTACTTCGTTAGAACGCAATGTCAAATATCAGCAAGAGCAAGGCCGGTCTGTTTTGAGATTCTCAAGTCGGCAAGTGATGTCAAGAAACTTTAAGAAAACAAGAAAACTTTAACGCATGCAACTGCATCGATTAAGACTCAACCAGGACCTAATTTTGTGTAGCCGTGACACATAGTGAGGAGATGGTAAAAAAAAAATAAGAGGGAAAACCAGTTAAGCTGAAGCCACCAAGTCACCATAACAACAGTTTATATTGAGGTGTTTTCAATAATTTTAGCATAATTATACATAATTGTGGAGGTTGTTGAGGACCATGGTGGGAATGCAGGACCTAGCAATGACAAACCTGTTTGGCAAGTACAGAAGTTTATGAAATGTGTTGCAATTCAGCCACTTTCTAACGTTGGGTCCTGTTGGTCGTAGAGAGTATTGTGCAGCCTGAGTACTGTGTGATGGAGTCCGTAACATTGAGCTCTAACTGCTGACAAAGCACCAAATGTCTGTGAAGAAATACACTTCTGGTCCTAAATTTATTACATACCACAGCAAGGGCTACAATATTGTTGTATTTTTAACAGCGGCAGAGATAACACAATAAATATGGTGTAAAAGGATAAAAACTAGATCTGCATGGAGACATTTACAGCATAGTATGGAACTGGAAAATAGGTAGAAATTACAGATATTGTTCTATGATTACAGACACAGAAACATAATAATGATTGAGTGTTGATGTCAGTAAGTAAGTAAATAATCTTTATTGACATAGTGCCTTTCATGGGTCAGAAATTACAAAGTGGTTTACAATAAAAACAGACATAACTGTATGCAGATAGATTAGAAATGCTTGGTTTAATCAGTCCAGCTGTCTTCTCTGTGCAACGGGATAAATGGCTTAAACTATTTACCTTTAAATATTATAGTTAATAAATTAGACAATTATTGAAAAGTTCATTCATTTCAGTATGCCAGCTCACTAAGCTAAACACATTATATAAATTGTCTGCGAGTACACTCAGACTGGTGTCTCTAAGCTTTTATTTTATTTTTTTTAATACAATCAGTTTTGTGCAAACATCTTATGAAAACAGCAATTAAAATGAGAACACTTCATTAGATTAATAAACAATATATTAATACATAAATATGGGATTCATAATCAAATTTGTTATTTTCAAAAGGTACTTATAATCTGCAAAATGAGCCTCATCAGGACATATACAGTACAGACCAAAAGTTTGGACACACCTTTTAATTCAATGAGTTTCCTTTATTTTCATGACTATTGACATTATAGATTCACACTGAAGGCATCAAAACTATGAATAACACATGTGGAAATATGCACTAAACAAAAAAGTGTAAAACAACTGAAAATAGCCCTTATATTCTAGTTTCTTCAAAGTAGCAACCTTTTGCTGTGATTACTGCTTTGCACACAGTCTGCATTTTCTTGATGAGCTTCAAGAGGTCGTCACCTGAAATGGTTTTCACTTCATAGGTCAACCTGCCCTGTCAGGTTAATAAGTGGGATTTCTTGCCTTATAAATAGTCATGAAAATAAAGAAAACCCACTGAATTAGAAGGTGTGTCCAAACTTTTGGTCTGTACTATATATTATAACTTTTTGAAAATGGCTGTTCATAAGTGTACACTCATCTTTGACAGCTTGTGAAGCAAAGAGTGAAGCCCTGCACAGCATTGTACCTGGACTCTGAGGATCGTTTCATATATCATAAATCATAGCCTTGAACCTCATCATGTAGCTTCTCAAAAGATAAACACGTTTCTTAGTGCTAACGTAAATACACGCGCAACAGAAAAACCTAATTAAAAATGTCAAGCGTGTAATATTTTAATTCTACAAGTTTACCAATGTGACACATTCACAAGCAGCACCCTTATGGCAATTATGACAAGGCTTTTGAGCGTTTAACCACCAAGAAGACTCTGTAGACCAAGAATAAATTATTTCTTTAAGAACAAAAAAACATTTCATATATCTGGAATAGTATTCTTCCTGTACACAACAAACATTTTAGCTAGCTCAAACATCACTCTCTCTGGAACATTTTCCATGTATTTGTATTAGATTTACAGTTGCTCCTATCTACATGTAGTTTCTCCCTGAAGTAAACATTGTTCATTGCTGAGTTGAAATGATTCTCCACCTATGACATCAGATTCCAGTATAACTAATCATTGATTCTTCTATAAATGTCCGCTCACTGAAAAATGCTGATAGTTTTATGGCGTTTCTATTTCTTTCTCTTTTTTTATCGTAGTCACATAAACCATCATGATGTTTTAAAGACTGAAGTTACAGGAGATCAAAAGTCCACTTTGTCTCAATCTCTATCCGACTGGCCGTTAAATCTGGATCCTCAATTACATTCTTGGTCTGGAATTGAACCAAATCGTGGGGTCGATACACATGCTGCAGTCAAGATATTAAATCCTTATAACGTTTTAACAGAGTCTCACTTCAAACATCCTTGACAGTCCCTTTAAGGTGTGCCTGAATTAACATGAGCGCAAATTCAACTTAAAATTGCTGCATTGAATCTGGTAACATGAAGCGATGATTAGCTGTTTTAAATCCCCCGAACAAATGGAGGATTTTTGAGCCTCTCATCAACAGAGGCGTCAACGTTCAGATTTAGATGATCTGCTTGTGAGGTGATTTAGAACTGGAGGCAGAAGGAGGCAGCAAGCCCTGACAAAGAGCTGCCATCGCACTGAAAACATACCCACAAACCCTTGCCTGTGGCTTGGCCTTTGAAGGTGCATGTCTCTTCTTGACACTTCTTGTCAACTTGCCTTGGGAACAGTGAATTCCATCCACTTGGTCCAAGGTTTTTCAGACTGTGTGGCATGATACAGAAGGAAAAAAAACAACAACACATAACTCTTTATTTCAGGTACCAAGTCACTAATACCTAAAGGCTATATTCCCAGAGTAATCCCTATTTTCCGTCTGGGTGGTTTGAGTCACTGAAGGAAGAAGGCTCAAACTTCCTTGTATTTAAAAATAGAAACGATCCAAAGCAAAACACCAGCTTTAATACGCCGCTGCGTTTCTGAAGAATGGAAGGCCATTGTTCTGCATTTTCTTTTGTACAAACAGGAATCTGACAGGGAATTTGGCATATTTGTGGCACTGCTGCAATTAGAAGGGAACGACATTAATAGATCATGCAGGGTGTAATACGATTAAAACATAAATATGCAAAGCACAGTAGGACACCAGCGGCATGCTGGATGTGCAGGGGCAGATGCCAGACGTCCTCGGTGTTGACAGCGAAGACACTACAGGAAAATGGGATCAAAGTGCATTAATTTGAAACGTTTTCTCGTTTTGATTTCGGCAGGACTTAAGATTAAGACAAGCTAAAACAGTAAATGAGCACAGCAAGACACACAAACGTGAAAATAACCTTACATGGGCGGAGGAAACCGGCATGAAAACTGCCATGTGCTCAGTGAAGAGAAGAGATTTCTTGCTTTTATTACTGGATGGAAAAAATAAGCTAAGCATTACAAGTGAACTAATGATTGTGATTATTTTTTTGAAGGGTCTCTAATGTTAGAGAAGGTGTGAAAAGCGCTGTGCATGTCTGGACAGGGATCTTCTTACTCCCAGGCAGCTGCAGTCGAGAGTGAAAGTCCTGTCTGTCTAACCGACTTCGGCCCCGCTGACACGTCCCGTCCTCTTCCAGGGGGCATTTGCTTTCTCTTTCAGCGGATTCATTCTCGGTGGTCCCGTGTTCAGTTTGGCTGATGAAGCAGACAGATCGACTTGCAGCAGATTTACACAAGCTGTCAGGCGCGAGGTGGCTGTCCAATAACATATAGGCTCCTGCAGTCCGTGTTCAAGGACCTTTAAGCTATCACATGGCCATTACCAGTGAAATCTCCGTGTGGCAGAGTGGCAGGGAAACCAATGCGTCGCTGTGACAAAAAGGCTCTCATTGCGAAAGGTTCTCCTACAGTCGAACGCGGGACTTCAAATCAATTTCAAATTAAGGCCCTGCAGCTGTAAGAGTTGTGTCTGGGTTGCTGCAGCATGTAGCTCGCTTTGATAAAGTGTAGAAAATGGTTGCCTTCCCTTATTTGTTCACTCAGAGTATGTTGCGAAAATGTTTGAAAGATTTCACGTTTTGTGTCACATGTTATTAGCATTTGGTGTGATAAAAAAAAAATCACAAGAAAGTATAAACTATTAAGTGAAAAGAAAATGATAGCTGATTTTTAGTTGTTTTTTTTTTAGAATAGAATCTTATAAACCCTTATAAAATCCACTTATGCACACACTAATCTTAGTAAAATTAAAGCTGTCCAGTGAAGGCCTCAAATGTTTGTTAATTCACCAAGTAGGTGACAGCAGCATCACGCTGCTGAGGTGTTCTAATGTAGAGGAAACCTGTTGGAAGACACCCAACTGGACTGGAGGTTTTACTTTCCTGCAGCACAACAAGCCTAATAATACAACCACAACTGTAATAGAGAAGCTTAGATCAAAGTATATCTATGGTTTAGATGGTCCTAGTCAAAGTCCAGAGCACAATCTAATAGAGAATCTGGGCAGGATTTGAAAATCCATTTTTATAGATGCCCTCCATCTGATTTGACCCAGCTCAGACCATTTTGCTAAAAAGAATTGTGCAAAATCCTTCAGCATCTAGCTGTGCAAAGCTGGCAGAGACAAACTTCAGACTGACAGCTGTAATTTCGGGGAGAGTTGACTTTACACGGTATTGATTCCGACGCAGTAACCGGATTTGTTCAAATAAAAACTGGAACCTTTACAGCAGTTCATATTGTATATCTTAGTCTTAAGTGCATCTTGAATTGGTTCAGTGGTAAAGATGGAGCAGGTAAAGCCTGTGCTGACAGCTGCTGACAGCTGACACGAGTTCATCAAATGTAAGTGGTTTTGACAAAGCCTAAATGGCAACAAACACCTTTTTGAGAATCTGACAATGTGCAACTGTGATGACGAACGTGACGATGACAATTTTGATAAATGAACTGCCGCGTTGCACTTGCACCCAGCAGAATGTTGTTTGCTGTCAAAAATTAGCGCCGCAGATAACTTCTGTTTCACCGTGCTTTCTGACGAAATTTCATTCCCATCTTCCACATCTGTTTTTATTTTCCTGCTGGCTTTCACTGTCTGTCACAGTGTGGTTTTCAAAGTTTTTTTTTTTGTTTTGGGTGTTTCTCAATGTGCCCTCGCAAACCTCTCCAACCCAAGTAATAAATTTACATTTGCTTTTCTTCCATGGTTGCCCATATCTGCGACAGTGTTTCCTCTAGTTATTGTTCCAATCAATATCTTAAATATGACAGATGTGATTTGGTAAGTTTTTGGGAGGGAGGGAGGGTTGGTGACAGTGAAGGCTGGTGTGTGTGTTCTGAATAAATGACAATAGAAAGAGTACAGCGATGAGTTTATGATCAGCTTGTGAAAGCTTTTAAATGAAGCCTCTCTCTCCTCTGACACAATAGGCCACAACACCAGCGGAGGGAAGAATGTCTTCACAGCTAAATGACCATGACGTTTAAGTGTGTTATCACTCACTCCTCTTTCCGAGTGAAACAAAGTTCCTCGTTCTGAGGGGGAGGAATCGTGTCTTGGATTAATTAGCTTGAGGAACTCCCAGCTTGGGGAGCTTAGCATGTGCAGGGTGATGTTTTCTTCAGAGTCTTTTCCACAGGGATAGGTTTGCACTCATCTTTGATAGTTAACCTCGTGTGACCCTTCCCTAGAGCCATAGACCGCTCCCACTTTTCTGCTCCTGCTTCTCATTAGGGCCTGTCCACTAGCTTGACTTGGTCTAAGCAGTCTGCCACCCAGGCCACGAAGACGCTGGGACTCTCCACGCTCGACACAATACGATGTGGATACGTGTAAAAGGATCTGTTTCAACAGTTAATAGCTTTGTCAGGTTAATTCAGAAGGTGACATGAATCTCAGTTTACTGTCTGAAGAGTCAGGGTTGTTTTTGTACTGGTGTTGCTGCGTAGGCAAATCTGAACACACGGGGTTCTGTCCGTTACACTGCTGCAGTATGTGATCAGACCTTCTCATGCATATGTTAGCATTATGCTAAACGATGCTAAATCTGTGTAGCTGCAAACTTTTAAAAGTAATATGGGTGATTCAGTACAACATAACAGTAGAGTAGTGAATAAATGTTTAAATTGACTGAGGGTGTCAACTATTTAGCTTCATTTAGGATGTAACTATTGGTTTAAATGCTCTGAAAAGGCCTTACATTTAGTGACAACATCCCTCTGTTGCTGGGTAAATTACTGAGCCTGAACATCAATAAGTCATTAAATGAAAGACTGACTAAAGTCTCTCCAAACAATTAAACAAAATTATTAGTTCATATTTTAGTCAGACGGAGCCAAAAACATATGATGGGTGTGTTTTCAAATAGCTTTTTGACATTTACAAATCTTTTATGCTGAATGACGGGGAGAAAAGAGAAATGAAAAATCTGGAATACAGTCACATTCAATAAATTAGAATATCTTTCAAACGCTCATTTGTTTTTGGAAACTCAATTCCCCAAGTGAAACACGTCATTTAGATTAATTACAAATAGACTGATGTGTTCAAGCTTTTATCTCTGCTAATTATGATATTCTTGTTTGCTGACAGCTCGATAATACACAATGTTTTAATACATAAACGTGAGCGTAATAAATAATATGTTTAACATATGCCTAAAGGTTGTTATTTTCTAAAAGTTTCTTTTGATCTGACAAACAAGACCCTTAAGAGCATATATTGGAAATGATTCAAAGCAACATTCTGTATCGATGTTAACCTTCGTATTGTTCATCTGTTGAGCTCTGGAGTTGTCTTCTCAGTTGTTATTACTGTAACAATTTCAGATAACTTCTACCATTTTAAATATTTGCACACAACACATATTCTGTCTTGCATTACCTCCATCCACTAAATCATCTCAGAAGAAGGTGATGATAAAGAGCTTAGTGCTCGTTCTGCAGAAACAGACTGAGAATAAGCTTTTGCAGCATAATCCCCCTGCATATTTAAACCTTCAGTAATCTACACCCTTTTAAAAATACATAGATGTGTTTCAAGCATGTGATTATGTATGGGTTGTTGAGATTGTTGTGTATGTTTAACGCGTATGTAGATTATGCAACAATTTTGTGGCCATATCTTACTTTAGTAGTCAGGTAGAAACATTAGAAAGCAAGACAAGGCCAGTTTAAATATGTAGCACCACGCAAATATGGCAGTGCAGTTGGTTTCCACAAACTCAAAGGAAAAGTATAACCAATAAAGCTTTGGAAACCATTGCATAAAAAAAAAGTAATTTTAAAATGTATATTTAATCTACAGTTTCACACATCAGTCAGTGATTAATGATCAGAAGGTGTGACAACAACAACAAAAAAAAATCATCTTTTAGTCTTGATTTTAAAAAGCCAATGATTTCTGCACCTGTTTGCTCTGGAGCGAAGGAGCATAAAAAACTAAATGCTATGGAGCAATGAATAAAAACATTTATTTTCTGCTTTTCTGATGAATATGTATTTAGACTTTTAAATGTTCTTCAATACAAACTGTTTATGTAAAACCTTCCTCCCATTTAAAGTGACTTATCAAAAATATTTCTTAAATGTTCTGAACTTTAATGGTGCATTTTTAAATACAAATGGTTTTGCAATGCAGTTTAATCAGCACAAAAATTATTTTACAAAACTGTTTTACTCTTACATTATTCATTAATATTTTTCATCCAAGCAGATATTTCGACTTTTGCTGCATGATGGTGACAAATGTATACTTAATTGTTAATATTCCATCAGGAAATTTTACTGGAGGACAGAAAATACTTACTCCCAGTGAAATGGGTCTATTACATGCAGTATCCAAACAACTTGCTTTGAATTTTAAGCAGTAGCGTTAAAATATTCAGATTTTCTTTACTTTTACGTTGGCAAAACAGAAAATCAATAAATAAAATTGCTCAAATATCACACGCATTCCCAAACGTAAACCAATACACTTAAAGAGAGAAGGAATACAAAAGTCTCTATTTGAAGAATTATAATTATTGTTTTACACTGCAGGCAATGGAGTTGAAACCACAGCTGAGTCATTATCACCGTATCACCGCTATCTCTGCGTATGATGAGACATGAATTCGTCTGACCTGCTTGGGGCAGGACAAAGGACTGAATTGAAAGCAGGGCACCTAGAGGCCAAGCTGGCGGCCGGCCCAGCTGAGGAACACCAGCCAGCCGCCACCTGCATACTGCTCCTGCCTGCCCGCCCCCACCCAAGCTGCCCCCTTTCCTCCCCCATTTTGCAGCTCTGACCAGCCTCATCTGCATCCCAGCCGTGTCCCTACTCCCACTCCCAATATCTGCCCGGTCCATCTCATCCGCCCATCATGCCAGCTGAACTCAAGACGGAGACATCAGCTGGGAACAGATGTCTCAAGTTGTCAGTGTGCCGTTTCTTGGAGGCAGAGCTTGTCAGCTCTTTAATGTTAGACTGTAGCTTAGCTTCTGGTTGTGTGGACTTTATTTTTTTTTTGACATTTGAAATTATGGACCGAAGCTCTCATATTATCAGCTGTGTGACGTTTGTTGGGACTCAGGCTCCATGTGACACAAAACTTTGCTCCAAATGACGTCACTCCCTCAATACTAATCGACTTTGCACTACGATTTAAATGCAAGACAAATCATCTCCCTCATGTGGAACAAAAATTGACCCACCTTCACCAAGCATGTTAGTGAAGGAAATGTATTTTTTCTCTTTGTTGGAAATGCTAGCCTACATTGTCAAAGGAAAAGCAGAGGAGTTTGAAAACATATGCAGACCTTGGTTGGACTTTTTGAGACACAAAATTTAATGAAACTAATAGGGCTGCGCTTTTTTTCTTTTCTTTTCTTTTTTCACTTGTTTTTGTTTGTCTGTGCATGTTCATACATCCGGGGATGTTCTTTTCTTTTTTCAGGCTTACTTTGTTTAATAAGGTTCAAAATGCTAATAAAAATATTTCGACAACAGATTAACAACTCTGGGTCTTTTTTTTTTTTGCATTTCAAGTGCTAAAGTGTAAAAAAAAAAAAAAACAAAAACGGGGATATTTTGCATGCTTTTTTGCCAGCCTGAAAAAGAAAACTGGCATCATTGTTTGTATAATCAACATGGATTATCTTGTTTGTCTCTCTTTGTGCCCAATAAATTGAACCTGACAGTTCTAGCACTGCTTTTGATTTCTGACCATTAAAAGCTGCAGCATTAAGCATATGAATGCTTTTGAAATATCTCAAAGTTACTGGTAAGGATTTGATTAATTGGCTTGTTTGCTTTTCATGTATTCAGCCTCTGTACAGCTTCAGGGCTACAAGTGTGCTTCTCTCTCAGTTCAACAGTGCCCCCTGGAAAACAGTTGGCGTATTGCAAGTCAGAAAATCCATCTGAGGGTGGGAAATAAAGGTGACAGAACAACAGACCGATCACTTAGCCTGCCACTGGAGAGGCTTTTTCTCACGCAAACATTCACACGTTCGAGCTCCATGACGTTGAGATGAAAATTCGACCGCATGTGCAAAAACCAGGAGATGTATTCTCATTATAAAGATGATTTAAACACCTGCAGGGATGATGTCACAACTATTAGCATACTTGCTAATAACAAAGACTCACTTCTTCCACCTCTGTTTTTTTCTGCCTGAGTCGGCCCCTGTTTAATTTTTTACTTTTACCAAGATCACTGTTTACAATTCATTTCCCCGTCAAACTCGGATGTCACAACCCAGATGACCCTTGCTCCCCCCCGAGTAAAACCAATATCTAAACACTGAGCCGGGATGACAGCGGAGCCAGACAGAGAGCACTGGGATGCCAATGCCAGACAATAAGAGAAAGGCCAAACCGAGGATGGTAGAAATTCTCCTCCCAGCTGCAGACCCTCGTTGGGTCCCTCCTCTGAATTCCTGAGCGCTCCTGAAGGAGCCCTCGAGGCTGGCAGAATGGCAGGGGTGTGTTGTGGGAGTCAGTCCTGTTTCTCTAAACCCACACATGGGAAGGAGAGGTCCAAGGGGGGAACAGGGGAGCTTGGGGGGGGGGGTACGTGTGCGCTTGATAAAACTGCATTTTTGACCCCCTCGCGTCGCTGCTGTCTCTGCTGCGGCGTCTGATTCACGCCGAGGCGTAGTCGGGGCCCTCCAGACTCGTCTCCGAGATTCACGCCAAGACTAATTCAGCGGCTTGTTGCGGGCGACAGTGTTTGACACCGAGCATCAGCTTTCCGAGGGGCACTAATGAGAAAGTTCAGGGAAGGTTAAAGGGTTAGTGTGCTTTACTACTGCTCTAACCTTGATCACCAAGGTAATTATGAGGCTGGGGGTGAGGGGACCGTGGACACGCCTGGGGCTGTGGACATGGCAATACATTAGAGTACAATATCTCAGCTGAAGTGTGTGGGTGATGTAGGTGTGCTTTACTTGTTTGTCAAAAACACACACAAACCTTTCTGTTTTAATACTTCTCACCCAGCTCCAAATTATTCTAGTGGAAGAGATATTATTTTGTTAGTTTTTTTTCTGATTTACTTGTTTATAAATTCTTAACTTTTAATAAAAATAAAATAAAAAATACTTATTTAAAAGACAGGTTACATATTTACATGAAAAAAAGATAAAGGTTTAAATTTTATAAGTATATTTTATAACTCATTCCTAATTTATTTGATTCAAAAAATCAAAGGAAAAAAAACATAAAGGGTATTTAATTATTTAAGAAACAAAATTTACATTTAACCAAAAGACATGAAACATTATCTTCAAAGAAAGTTGTCTATAGTGAACTACTTTTTATTTACTTAAAAAAAACAAAATAAGGTGAAGGATGTTTTGCATCATGAGTTGACCCTTGTAATTGTTTTCCTTTTATTGTTATTTTTGTATGAATATTACACACAGACAACATGTTTGTCTTCAAAGTGATGTGTGTCTCCATTGAGTGACCAAATGAAACAAACTCAAACCTGAAGCTCACTGATGTCCTTGCAAAAAACCCACTCTAACGTAAATTGCACTTAGAAAGGAACTTATACTACTACTAAAACTACTACCTTTACCCATACTGCTAATAATAATAATAATAATAACAGTCTAAAAAATAGTGGTATGCTGTGAAGGTATGCACCTTTCTGAAGGGCGATCCAGACGCCGAAGGAGGCTGTCATTCTGCATGAAAGTTGACAAGTCATATCATGTGTGTTCATCTGCATGCAGCGGCTCTCCTGAGGGCTCAGACTGTGGACTCTGTGTGCAGGACCAGTTTTGGCCCTCAGATCGGGGGAGCGGTTCTTGAGGCGATCCATTATCAGTGGTGGGTCAGGGTCGCACAATGGGGGCACTTTGTCGGATCTGTCGGGGATGCACTGCGGTAGGCAGAGGGCTTGCTTTGATCTCGGTGCGTATGTTCACCGAAGTGTGCCATGTCTGAAAACTGATCCTCTAAGTGACATTGCCCTCCCATAACCGTCGGGATCCGCATCTTTCTTCTGGACCCCCCCCCCAAAAACTATGACTGTTTACCTGTATTCCCTGCAAGACATAGCTGCGTCTGCATGGAGCAAAAATTGCAGCCTCACGCAAGAAGCTTTGATGATATCTCCGTTGCCCGTCCTCTGTATAACAGATAAACGGGCAGTTAACAGTTGGCTTGTGTGTGTGCATGCATGCATGCAAGTGTGCATCTGTGTGAAGCCGGGACTGCCTGGTGTTTGTAGTTTTTGTAGTCCTGAGGGCCCCCGGTGGGTGTGCTCACTTTAAAGGGCCCAGTGAACTGTGAGGACTTGAGACATGAGACCGTGCCGCCCAACTGGCCCAGAGGACACGGGTTCACCCGGAGAATGTGAGCCGGGCAGGGGAACTGGGCCGAGACGAGCTCCCACAAATAGCCGTCCCATTCCTGCGAGAGAGCAATCCCAGCTAAAAGATTCGCCTGTTGCTTAACAGAAGGAAATGCTGCATTGCAAACAATGCAGAAGAAGAACCAAGTGCTTCATATGTCCCAACCCTAATTAAAAAAGGTACATGCTGTCGGCTCACAGATCGTTTTAGGCTTCTTAACACTCTTAAATGGATTTATTTACTAGAGAAAAATGTGTGCAAACAACCATGTAAAAATAAAATTGTCCCCCAAATTAAAATATTGATCACCATGTTTGGTCCCTTTTTTCCAACCTATTAATCTAAACCTAGAAATCTAAAGACTTTCTAGAACAGGATGAGGAAAAAAATGAATTGATTTCACTTCCATCAGTCAGTTTCAAAGTCATTTCCACGGGCTTTACATCTAAAGCATTGTGGACTTTAATTGCTCCATTTAGGGTCAGTGTTAATGATTTGGCAGTGGAAGAAAGACTGGACCAAAAAGACATACTGTACATGTATCGCAAATACCAATACTGATCAAAAAGGATACAAATGTCCATCTCACATTTTCATGTTCACATCTGAAAGGCTCAGAAAGACTCAGCGAAGGCTTTAAAATGTCTTAGTTCAAGTCTGAACTTAAATCTGACAGAGATGCTCTTGTCTGTCCTTAAAAAGGCTATTCATACTCAAACCCCCTCCAATGTGACTAAGTTGAAACAATTCAGTAATGAAGAGAGGGCAAAAATGTCTCCACAAGGATTCAAAATACAAACAACTTATTGCCAGTAATAAAACACACTTTGTGGTAGACACAACATAGAAGTGTAGAAGAACAATTATTACATACCATGTTGGTTTGTATAGCTTTTGTTTCACCTTTTAGTCATTGAAATCAATTGACGTCGTATTTATTCAGATTTAAATGTGACAAAATGTACATACAACACAAAAAAATTACTTTGCCAATCATTCTTTTATTTCAAGTTCAATAACATCAATCTTTTTCCATCTATCATTTTGTTAATGCGCATGTCCTTCGGTAACTAACAACTCTGGATGGATCAGAGAGTAAGGAAGTAAGAAACCTTTGATCGTTATGGAGACAGGATAGCAAGGCTGTAAGATTTTGATTTGTTGAGAATAACAGAAATAATTAAGATAAAAAAGATTTGTTAAAGATTGATGATGTGGTTCACCTGATGACCAAATGTCAAATTAAAATATCTAAACCAAACATCCTTCCATTTTCTACATCTTGAAAGAAAGCCACTAGAATTCCCACTTATGTTTTACAATTCCTGTAAGGGAGACAGCAAACACGTGGATGATTTTCATCATGAGTGAACATCACTCATGATGAAACATGGTGATGGCAGCATCATGACGTGGAAGTTCTTCTGGAGACATTGTGGTAGAGATTCAGCCTCCAGCAGAAAACACCATTTTGGAATACTTTAGATCAAATCATTCTCAAGATTTAGTCAATGTCCAAAATTAAAAAAAAAAAAAAAAGATGCTCACAGATGCTCTCCATTCTCTCTGACTATGATTGAACTACTCTGCAAAAACACTGGGGGAAAGAAAAAGGGCTGAGTGTGATACTGTCTCTGCATATATACAGTATACAAAGCTGGCAGAGACATGCCCTCAAAAAAAACTGCAGGAGTATTAATACCTTTTTCAAGGCACTGTATCAGAAATAACATTTACATTTCCACAAAAACATATTTTTCACGAGCGTAGTGTGTGTGGGATTTATTTTTAGCCATGCAGATAGTTTGAGGAAGCCCTTATAGATTGCACCCTCCCAGGAGAGGAAAAACAGAGACTCCAGAAGTAAAGCGAACCCCAGCTGAGTGTTGATATCAGGTTGGGATGTTTGCTGTTTTAACATGAGCCTCTCTTTTCTTGTGTCCTGTTGTTTCTTCTCCTCTTCAAGGGTAGACGGGCAGACGAGGCCCGAGGCTGTATCTCCCCAGCTGGGATCTTAAGGTTAAGCTCCAAAGAGCAAAATACCAATGTTATTTCTTGCTGCATTTCCTTCGTTGCTACTCTATTTTACATCCTCCTCTGGACGTTTCCCATCGCACGGCTTTGCTCTTGTAATTTGGACGAGGTTCTCCAGTTCATCCTGAGGTAAAAGGTTAGGAAAACACAGTCTCTCACTGTTGCAGAGCTGTCCATTTTTAGTCCTCTGAAAGACGGAGACTCGTCCATTTGCGGGCAAGACGTTAGAAAGTCGAAAAGAGCCGCAAAATTTATGATCGCGGAGTTGTCTAAGTAAGTAGAGAACAGGAACACTCCTAGAGCACGTTCGCTTCTTCTTTGTTCACAGAGAGCCGCATCTGTCAGGTCGGGCTCCAGAGGTACAGGGCTTGACAAAAATGTCAATTAAAGGGCAATTTAAATATTTAAGCAACAAAGTTAGTAAGCGGTCCCCTGGGTGCAGTTATGGGGGAGGAGGAGGTGGCGGAGAAGTAAATGCAGCCTCAGCTCCCTGGGGAGCAGCCTTAATGCCAGGCAGCCAGCGTGGATAGTTGGGAGGCATCACGGCTAGGGTTACAGTGTGAATTAAAGCTGACACTAAGAAGCGTTCCTCACAATGACCTGCAGAAAACGGCAGACAAAAGAGCCTATTTTGAAGCAGGACAAAGGGGAGGTTAGAGGAGATACCTGAGCCAAGGCCGACCGAGCCAGCACGTCTGCGGAGCGACGGACGGCTGGTGTGACGAGACCACCGCCGTTATAAACCCACCTGTAGAAGAGACACGGGGAAAGATAGTCCTGCATGCCCACACTGCTTGGCTTGCAAGGCCACATGACTCAAAAAGCTGAGATTTATAACAAAAAAAAGGATTTTATCTACATGCGTTGAAGTTTTGGTCTCACGCACAAGGTGTATAATTTCCTTAACATTTTAAACAAACACGTGTTTGTTGATGCACTGTAAAAAGACATTGTGAAGAGTGTTAAATATTAGTCATTAAAATTATATAAAATTTTAATTAAGCATAGTAGTTTGCATATGTAATGTCCAATAATGGTTAAATCTGGTGCCCTGCAGAGACAGTGAGGCTGAAATATTTTTATGGGTTGTATAATGAGTTAATGTAAAGCTCTGGAAAAAATTAAGAGATCACTTAAAATGATCAGTTTCTCTGATTTTACTTTTTATATGTTTGAGTAAAATGAACATTGTTCTTTTATTCTATGAACTACCGACAACATGTCTCCGAAATTCCAAACAAACATTTAGTATTTATTTGCAGAAAATGAGAAATGGTCAAAATAACAAAGCAGATGCAGAGCTTTCAGACCTCAAATAAGTTTATATTAATTTATAAACAACAATACTAATGTTTTAACTCAGGAAGAGTCCAGAAATTAATATTTGGTGGAATAACCATGAGGTTTTCAATGGGGTTCAGTGCAGTTGGCTCTTCATGTTTTTCCAGAGCTCTGTGATCTAAGTTAAAGTTAAGAACTAGGCTGGGTGCAGAAATGTTACTTTGCGTCAAGTTGAACAGTGCTTTACAAACATTTTCAATTTTGTAAAGCACTGTGTCACATTTTGTCCTCTTGCAACCCTAGCCTACAGTGAATGTTGAAGTACTTAGTAACTGTAAAGTGGTGGGAAAAACTTACAAACGTTTTACATTTTTATCACAAGAAGACATCTGAAAAGTGTGGCTTGCATATTGATTCTAGCCCTCTAGAGTCAACACTTTGTAGAACCATCTTTCACTACCAACTGCATGTCTCTACCAGCTTTCAGCTACCGGTTTTCAAGTCTTGCTACAGATTCTGAACTGGACTTGATGTAAATCATTGCGCCGCAGCTCTGCTGGCTCCGTTTTGAGTTGTTGTCCTTCTGGAAGGTGAGCCTCTGTCTCCTGCAACTTTCAACGGGTTTTCTTCCTGGGTTGCCGAGTATTTGCCTCCATCTCCGACCAGCTTCCCTGTCCTTTCTGAAGAAAAGTATCTAAAGAGCATAATCCTGCCACACATTTAGCATGGTGTGCATAGGGTGATGTGTTAATTTTATTCCAAATATAATATTCTACATGCTGGCCAAAAGTGTTTTGGTCTGGTCTGACACTAAGGACGTATTAATATCTTTGCAGAGCACAGCAAAAAAGGAAGATGAGTTTTGGCTGAGAAATGTAGGTTATGTTATAATCTAATTGATTAATAAATCACCAATAAAATGTATTTCAATTCAAAACAATTAATCAGAACCTGACTGTTGTTTTAATTAATTTGATTAAAAAGATTTCATTTGGGAATGTTCATTTAAAAAAATATATTTAAGGGGTCTTCAGCTTCTAGCGTCACAGTCAGCTTAAAGTCACTGATTAGCATCTACCGAAAATAAGGTCTACAGATTGTTTGACCCCTTCTAGTCATACCTAAATTTATGTTGAGATTCTTTTGTCATCCGAAGACAAGTGTCTGTTTTCAAAAATAATTTCCTCAGAAGCAAAGTCTGGTCAGTCGTTACAAAAGACATTTTCACTTGAAATTCTCATTACCAGAAATACCTCCGCCAACGCTCCACCACTCCTATAGCAACGCTTCTGTCGCTCCCCGCCCCTCCACTCCCCAAAATCAGTCAATAAATGGTTGTGAATTCCACAGAAGTTTGTACTATCTCCCTCCATCTTCTGTCACCATGGTCCTCAGCATGCGATTCGCCTCCTTCCTAATCCCCCCACCTTCATCTGAAAGTCAGGATGACAGCTTTGGCTCTCGTCGTGTGTGTGTGTTTGTGTTTTCTCTGACTTCTCTAATGTCCGCCTGCTTTTTTGTCAAGGAGGTCGCGCAAGAACTCGCTCGAGTAACTGGAATGGTTTTATTCGGCTAATAAATATATCAAAGCTCTAATTCCCCCTCTCACCCTCGGCCTAAACTGAGTTATCTTAGGAGCTTATATACTTCTTTATTTCCAGACAATAGTTCATTTGCTTTGAGCCAAGCTGAGAGCATCCTGGTCTCAGTAATTACTTTCTGCAGACATCTCCCGGGGTGCGGAGTGTCCAGACGACAGCCACATCCGTACTCTGGCACTCCAAAGGGTCACTGCGAGGACAGCGCTCGCCGTGGAAACCATGTGAGCGGCCATCTTTATGCTGCCGCTGCCGCATTCTCTTCACCCGCTGTCTGCAACATAAAGGACGAGCGGCACTCCTTAGAGGCAGATATTATTGAGCTGAGGGCTTTGTAGGTGAGATTCCTTCTCTGTTGTGAAAACAAGAAGACCGTGACACAACATGCCGAAACCCAGACAGGTAATTAGAGGAGATGAAGACACCTCAGTGACATTTATCGAAGGTGTGAAGCAAAAACACAAACAGCCACTTTAGATATAAATGAAATCAAAAAGACCAATTTTTATTATTATTATTATTATTATTAAGGTAACCACATGGATTTAACCATTGAAAGATATTTAAAATGTGTGAATATTCTCCACTGGTACAAAATTGGATCAGACAAATATTGCTCTAAAAATTATAATGTCACCTATTAAAGCTTGCATTCACTTATTTACTGGGATAAAGTAACACTATCCTGTGCTCAGTCTTGGAGAAATGTCCTTTCAAGCGAAGTCATATGTTGATGTGCTAAATGAATATGCAATGTAACTAATTTATATCAGATATGGCCCTTCAACCAGGGCGGCATGGCAGAGTGGGGCACCACCAAAAACAAAAACCTCTGCATTATCTGTGAGTAACACTGCCAACAATCCAGTCCAAAGCTTTCAACTAAACTAATTGGCTTCTCAGTGTTTTTGTGTGATATGGACTGAATTTTAACACTTGTAGATCAAAATCTAAAATACTTAGCCTGATCAAATCTGACCTGGATTCAACTACACTGAACAGATTTTTTAAAACAATTTTAAGTTTATGAAACATTTATTTAAGATGAAACGTAGGAAGATTTGGATAAATGTTCTCCTCAGTGATCTACATGCTGACACCCTCAAATGAGAGCATAAACTCAACCAAAAGAGATGTTACTATAGAAAAACCTGATCTGGCACTTACAGATTGTAATATAATTTAGATATCGGCAAGTATTTTGGAAGGTGACAAGGGGTAATTATATTACTTTTATCCCACTGTTCTTTGCTTTGAATTATAATAATCACTGTTGTTGTTATTACGTATTTTGGTCAATAGCTTCCACACTAACAGTAACTACTGAAGTTGTAAATTTTGTATTCCAACTTTCTTCCAGTGATATACATACAGTACAGACCAAAAGTTTGGACACACCTTTCTAATTCAATGGGTTTTCTTTATTTTCATGACTATTTATAAGGCAAGAAATCCCACTTATTAACCTGACAGGGCAGGTTGACCTATGAAGTGAAAACCATTTCAGGTGACGACCTCTTGAAGCTCATCAAGAAAATGCAGACTGTGTGCAAAGCAGTAATCACAGCAAAAGGTTGCTACTTTGAAGAAACTAGAATATAAGGGCTATTTTCAGTTGTTTTACACTTTTTTGTTTAGTGCATATTTCCACATGTGTTATTCATAGTTTTGATGCCTTCAGTGTGAATCTACAATGTCAATAGTCATGAAAATAAAGGAAACTCATTGAATTAAAAGGTGTGTCCAAACTTTTGGTCTGTACTGTATATCACTGGATATAATGAGGACTTCCTTTCTATATATATATATATATATATATATATATATATATATATATACAGTATATATATATCAGTCGGGAACAACCTGACTGATCTCTCATTTATCCCATTTATTGTTTATTTCTCTGTCATTTTGTTAGGGAATGCATGCTCCCCTGTCTTTGGTGCAGCATAAGCATTAAATGAAATATTGCTGTTTGCCATCGCCCAACTGTCAGTCTGGTTTGCATCTGATTCATCGCTTTAGACTCGGAATTAAATTTAAGGCCTGTTTGACATTTTTACGGAATCTGAATTGCATTTCGTCCTCTCTATTCAACTTCTAAAGCCTTCGGACTGAGCAAACCTCAAAATGATAGTCCCACAGAGATTCTTTACCAACAGCTTGATGGCCATTAAGTATTTGTTATTTGTATATTATGACGCTTTTAAATTGACACAAGCATCCAAAGCAACAACTTATAAATATGCCAAGTTGGACTGAATTATTTACATCAATTTAGTTTCGTTAAAACAGTTTTTACTTTGTTTAGGAGAAAGTTTGTATTTGACTATTTTTAACTATAGCGGACTTAGCTCATACAGATCATTTTCAGTACCTAATGTTTCTGACAGCAAATTAAAAAGCCACTGTTGTATTTTTTTTAAAGAACTTGTTTTGAACCTCTGTTTGTACATTGTTGCATGGTGAGCTTGGTAGAGACAGGTGTTGGGAACCAAATAAGCAGCCAAACTACCTGCTCCGTGTGCGCTTCCTTGTAGTTTCAAACTTGTATTTAGCTAAAACACGGAGCCTTTATCGTCACAAGTTAAATTCTACATGCAAACTAAATCTGGCCACAGCATACAGTCAGACAGAGCCGCCCCAGCAGGAAACCAGTGGCTTACACGTCTCCGGTCTCTACTGATTAACATGGATAACTGTGACCCACAGACTGGGTGAGGATTCCTGTCTAATTCAATTACTGTCAGTCTTTCAGCCTCCAAATATTGTCTTGAACTTATACCCCTCAATTATTTACATTAAATATGTGGTAAAAGTTTCCCTCCCATCAGTGTTTTATTATGTCAGGCGTACCAAAGCATGTTAGGACCATGAAACAATCTGTAAATGAAGGACAGGTGAAATAGGGAAAGTCTGTCCTTGAGTCTGGGTTTCACTTGTATGTTAAAGTGAAAGCCATAACTTCATTCACTGTTTTGGATTAGCCAAGAAGTGTCACCCCTTTCCTCTGCAAAATGTGTTCAAGTGATAGTTAAGTTCCATAAAAATTACAGACTTCATTTTAGTAGCAAATTCTACCAAAACAGTTACTTGTGTGTACTAAAACAATTGAAATTGGTAAAATGTCCTTAAATTATCTTAAAAACAAGTTAGAATGAAAAGATGTTGTGTCAAATATAATAACGTTTTGCTGGTAAACGTACAAAAATGTATGATGAGAAAAGCTAACTTATTCTACCAAATCCACCTTTTCCTTTAGTTACATTTTGTTCTCTCAGTGATGTTGAACATCACCCTCGCCCAGGTGGCTTGTTCCCAGAAACAGGGCCTGCAGATCCACTTCCCTCCATGTTATTCTTTCTGCATCCTGGGAGAACACAAAAAGCACAGACCGCATCCCCGGCTGACAAACAGCTCGCTTGTTAAAATCCAGCAACACTTCCTTCATGTAACATCCATTCGACTTGGAGAGTCAAGACACGGCGGCATGAATGTTCTATAAAATATGCATATCTCAAGTGTCCACGCTGGATTCCACAGTGGACACTGGGAGATTTATAGCGCCATTGACCCTGATTGCTACAGCTTCCTCAAGAGAACTCGCCAGGGGCTGAGCACCGAAATGCTTTAAAATTTAAAGAGGTGGTGAAGAAACTGCACAGAGTAGACAAACCACATCAGTTCTTCCACAATAAGGCTTTTCTCCTTCTTTTTCTTGCCTTCTTTCAGAGTGATTCATTCCACACTGAGCGGTCGTTATCCAGCACTTCAACTTATTTGCATGTTTTGACAACAGCCATTCATAGTTACGGCAGCGTTCGTTATGGACATCCCGGGAAAATTGGATTAATCTTTCTCAGGAACGAGGCAACGCTTTGCTCAGATTCCAATTAGAAAGTTATTTAGTGTAATCACATAAATGAACTTTAAACATGATTATTGGAAACCAGAGATGTCTAAAATTTCTTCTTTGTGATTGTTAACAACTCTTCCCCCGTGTGCCTTCTCTCTGACTGCAGGATAAAGGAAGCCTTCGGCTGGCGACGGGAAGGTTGTTTTTTTTTCTTCTCGTCTTCCTTCAGACCCTTTGCTGCAAGCACAACACCTGCACATTTTTCCAAGGTTCCAACAGCGCTCTGAATTTGACCTTAGCTTTTAAGAAAAAAGAGAAATGGTGTGCAAATATTTCTAAATGTCCAAATGCCATGCTTGTATTCCATTTGGCCGACTCTGACTCATGGCTCTGTTCAAAATAGAAAGATTTCCAAAGGAAGTAAAGTCGGCACACCTTTCTCTTTCTGGTAGTTTTGGAAACCTCAAATTGTCACAGTTTTTGAATCTACCTTAAAGCGTTTCCTGACACCCGGCAGCCATGAACCATGGACAGGTGAACTGGTGAGGTCAGTTCTCTCAGGGATGGAAGATGATATTTTCCTACAGGCATGCCGAGCTGACCCTACAGCACCTAGTTATGTCCCAGCCCTCTGGCCTTAAAAAAAAAAAAGAAAGAAAAAATATCCCTCCTTCTCCAGGATGGATTGGGTTCCGGGACCCTCTCCTCTCTCCCTCTCCTGGGACTGACCCAAAACAGAGGAATAGGGGGGGCTTTCATGGGAGATCACAGGTGCTTATATACAAAATGGCAATTTTCTTCTTCCATAATTCCATGTTACCGCATTACCAGATCTTATCGTCAGGCCAGTATCTCATTCCTGAGGTTTTAGACGTTAATGAAAGATGCTTTTCCTCCGGGCCGCTGGGGGGCTAGACCAACAAGCCGTGGATTCCTGTTGGTCTTTGTAGGGGGAATACCAAAGGCAGTGAGCGAATCGAGCTGAGATCAGAGACAAAGCATTGAGCCCAGGATGGAAATGCTTTTTACTCACCGAGCCAGGTCATTTTGTAGTTCTGGGAAAAACCTTTTAGATGTACTTCTTCCTGTGCCTATAAAAGTCTCTATACCACTTGTGCTTTCCCTCATTGTGTCACTTTTAAAATGACTCAATTGTTTAAAAGGCATAATCAGTTGTTTTTTTTATGTATTTCATCATCAAACACATACCCAGAGTGTTGCTTTGACTCATTCGTGCAAGTTTGAGGAATCCTTGAATCTCCTGTGGCAGACATTTACCTTCATTTTGGGAAACTACATCCAAAGTGTTACGTGTGGTAGAAATCTAGAACCTTCAGCACACCAACCCCTACTGGGGGTTGGTTCGCTACTGGGAAATATGTTGGTGGCAGCATCATGCTGCAGGCTTACAAGGGAAGATATTCAGAATTAATGAGCGGATGGATGAAGTCGAATAGACGGCAAACCTGCAATAAAACCTTTTAGAGGCTGCAGAAAAACTTGAGCCTGGTGTGGAGGGTTGCCCCTCCGAAGAATAATGATCTTAAAAATACAACCAGAGCAGCATTGGAAGGGGTCGGATGAAAGCATATTTTTATTAGCATGAATGTGATTTCATCTGAACAGTATGGTCATAAAAAAATGCAAGTTCCAGTTTTAAAATCTTTCAAAGTTATGTATTTCCTTCCACATCACATACATGTATATTCATTACTCTGTGTTGGTCTGTCAGATAAAATTCAAATAAAATACATAGTTTGAGGTTGTAATCTGACAAAATGTTGAAAAGTTTAAGGGACATGAATACTTTTGCAAGACTGCGCACACCCTTCATGTGAGAAAGTACCCACTAGAGTGATCCTCACAGTGGACACTAGCAAGCTGACTTAAATATGTTCCCCTTATTATTCCCACAGCAGACATAATAATCACCTAAAACTGTCACAGTGTGTCATTACATAAAAGAGAAATATTAAAATGAGGCAGCCAGATCAATGTACACCATGGTATAATATAACCAAATGAATGGCATGCTATTCTTTTCAAAGGAGAATTGAAAACATTTTTGATAATTACTTTTTATGCCCTTAGTGTGCTCCACAATCCGACTGAAACAGCCTCAACAATATGTGTTGAGGATATGTAATTTCACCCACTTAGGATCATTAAAAAGAGATCATATTAAATATCGCTTCCAGAGAGAGGAAAGAGAAAGCGAGAAAGAAATAAAGAAGAGATTTGTTTGTCAGTCAATTCCGACTCGCGCAATCTCCTTAGTGATGTGAAAGAGCGGCGGAGAAAAGGGTCGGGGTCAGCTTTCTGTAAATCTGCCGATGAAATGTTGACAAAACAGCCAATTTTCTGTAATTTTCCTCCGACCCTCTTTCAGCAGCTCACTCACTCAGAACCCCTTCATTTCAAACAGCGGCGCGCTGCGACCTCTGACCTGCATCTCATCCCCTGGCCTCCCTTTGGCCGGGCAGAGAGACGTAACAGTTGTGCCTTTTAGGTCAGGTGGACGCCGCTTGAGGAGCCAGCACTATAAAGGATGCCATTGTCTCTCAAGCAGGATCTCCTGGGCCCCAGTAAAGGGATAAGAAATGTAGTTAATAGCTCAAGAGTGGCCTAATCATCAGCTGCCATTACTGCCCCAATATCAGCGGAGATGACAGACTTATCAATAACAAAGGCCCAGCTGAAGCCTCTACTGCTCAGTCATTTTGATCTTTGCTCCACTAATCAGAGCTTTCATTTGAGCTAAGCACCGGGCAACACACCTCTCATTCTCTTCAAGCTGTGCCAGATATCACTCATCTTTACAAGCCGCTCTGTACTCCTGCAACCCCCGGACACCATTTTCACAAATTGGCTTAATTTCTCAGGCAAATAAATGACACATCTGAGAACTCATCATCTTTGCAATGCCAGTGATTATTGCTCTTGCCGGCAAAACCCTTCTCTTGCAACTGCGGCTTCGTCTCGAATGGCTTTAAGCTGGAATCCAGCTGGCTTTCAAATTAAAGTAAGAATCTGTTAAGTGACGGAGGCAGGCAAATGTTTCGTGAAGTTATTCTATGATTTTCATTAATAACGACGTAAAATTGTCTTTGACTGAAGTGCGTAAAAACACAGACAACTTAGAAAAAAACACTTTTCCGTCATCTACGGCGCACTTACTGTACATAGTAACACACAACACGTTGCAAATGAATAAATGCCCCTTCACATTTCTACAGTGTTTCCATTTCTGCTCAGCCCACCTGAGTCAGTACTTTGTAGACACAGCCTTTACTACAAATTAACCTGCAAGTCTTTTGGCTTGAATCTGTGAACATTCCTTTTTCAAGTCTTGCCACATATTCTCAATTACATTTGGGCCTGGACTTTGAGTGGGTAATCTTAACTCATGTTTATGCGTCGATCTACACCTCTGTATTGTACCACTGGCTGCATGTTCAGGGTCACTGTCTTGGTAGAACATGAACCTTTGCTCCAGTTTTAGTACTTTTGAAGCTTCTAACAAGTGTTCTTCTGGATTTGCCCCGTGTTTAGCTCCATCCGACCTCCCATTAACTCCAACCAGTTCCCTGTTCCTGCTGAAAACAAAGCACGCCTATAGCATGGTGCTGCCACAGCAATGTTTCCTGGTATGCTCTGGGCATTCAGGGTCATGCACAATGTTTGTTTACATACTTGCTCAGCATTTTGCATGTAGGCAAAAAAAATATATTTTGGGTCTCATCTGACCAGCCAACGAAATGTCTTGAAGATTTAAAAAAAAAAAAAAAAAGTTAAGACAGGTCTGTTATCTTAACCCTTGGGCTAGACAGAACATTATTCATTAAATTTTTTGTACAAATCATTTTATATAATGAGATTTTAGTCCGCTCAGTTCCGCCTATTTTGAGTTCCTTTCAGAATTAACTTGTTTTAGGGCTCTGTCACTTTAATCCAAATAAGCTTCTGCTGGTATGTGAAAATGACTGCAAATAGATGCAGTCATTGCAGATGCAATCATACAATTGTACATCTTGAAATCAGAAGTAGAGCCTGCTGCACAACCAGCAAGGCTGCAGCAAGTGGTTTCAAAATGGTAAGTCAACACCAAAACACTTGTCTTTTCCAGCACTCATTATATAGAGCATACAATGGTAAAACCACCTGACCAAATGTGCTGGAGCTCCGCTTGGGTTGCAAGGTAACAGGATGAGGGGCTGGGCCAGGCTGGGGTTGCTAGGTACCCATTGAATGTAACTAAACATTGAGGAGGTTTTTGAAATGACTCATTTTCTAGACACTGCAAAACATTAACTTATTGCCCAAAAAATTCTGGGTATTGTTTTTAGAAGCAGTTGAGACTCAAATGCAAGTACAATAATTCATTTCCTTCACCCAGGAAAGAAATTAGAACAAACTTAAAATCCAGAGAAACTCATGTAGGGAAATTACATTAGATACACATTTGGGACTATCTTCTTTATAGAATCAAACATGGAGAACCAACACTTGTATTACTTTAGACCAATATTTAGCTTACTATTGTCCAGAGAAACTCCCTTTAGCTTATAGGTTATGGACTACTTATACTTATAACAGGAATTAGAATAAACTTAAAATCCAGAGAAACTCCTATTAGCTCATCTAGAGAAACTCTTCTGTTGCTCGTTCGTTTGGGTTGTTGTGGGTTTTTTTTTTATTTATTTCCTTGTAATTCACATAAAGCACTTTGAATTGCCTTGTTGCTGAAAATATGCTATATAAATAAAATTACCTGACCTTATAGGTCCCCTTTGAAATTAACGTTTTAACCACTTATCCTCAAAGAATCAACAATTTTTAGAATCTATGACTCATAGTTGCCCTGCCAATAGATTCGCTCACCTGAGTTGCGGTTTTCTGCAGCTCTTCCTTTCTGCTTTATTTCTTGGTCTCCATGATGCTGTTTGATTGCTAATGTTCTCTGAGGTCTTCCAAAATCAGCTATGTTTACAATAAGCGACACAATGGGACTCTTTTTTTCAAATTAAAGTTCTCCTAAAGACAGCTTTATTTTTATTTTTTTTACAGCATTTAATTTTAGAGCAGCAAACAAAAGGGAGCTTGAGACAAATGCATGTCGTGTTTGTCAGATTTTCCCTTTTCAGAAAAGCATTTTTCTTCCGTGTCATAACTATGAACAACACAGGACAAAAAAAAAGAAAAAAAAGAGAACACTTAAGTTTGTGGTTATAACATGACAAGGTGGTGAAAAATTCAAGCAGTATGAATACCTGGAAGGCACTCTTAAGTTTTAGAGTAATTTTCGCTGTTCATTTCATTACTCGTGTCAGTTCTATCACACTAGTCTTCTTCATCAAGGAGAAACCTGAGAGGGTCAGAGCAGGCGTCCCTGCACCTGGCCGAGCTGGGCCTTTTATTTACAGCCATGGTGAGGATCAAGCTCTGACTGGCTCGGACACCTGCTATTGGCAAATATGTTCTCCATCAGTGAACTATAGACTTCTTTTTTTTTTCTGGACAGGAGGACTGGGAGACCATTGTTCTCCCCAGCAGTGACAGCCAAGGTATTCTGGGACTTCTAGGCACTTGTAGGAAACAATGTGTCATTCATGCTACCTTTAAAAAGTGGACTGCATATTCATAAAATTGTGGTTGAAGTTGATTCTGGACTCTGAAAATTTGCTTAATATCATTTGGAGTTAAATCACTTTAGATTGTAGAGAATTAATTTGGAACCCAATGGATGCTTTAAGATTTTTGTAGTTAACACAACAACAATGACTCAACACACCAGAATATAATTCTGGTCCTAATATGATTGGACTCACATGTATTTATAAAAATACCTGTCTTCTTAGTAAGCATTAGCTATGGTCTCAAGTTAAACACAAAACAGTGGAGCTCCTTATTCCCCCCAGTCTGACACATGATATGTGCTTTTTAAACAAATCACCTGGTCTCTGCTTCTATACAGTCTTATACAAGACCATGGAGTTTGAGGATTTTGCAATGTCATCTGGGATTAAAAAGGGGCAGCACATCAGAGCCCCAGGCCACACCACCTGGAGACCCCCCACCTCCTCCAATCGATCCTGGGCGCTGCTGCATTCAAAGCCATCCACGTTAGCTTGCTGCCATAAAATACTCGGTCGACCAAAAGACACCGAGCTCACAAAGCCCCGTTTCAGAAAAGATTACAACTTCAACAAGAAACTCTTTGATTGCAGGTTTGCTTGAAACGTTATCAATATCATGATCATTCCTGCGGATCAACAAAGAGCATCTCTAATCACCATACTTTGGCTGCACCTTCACTTGTGCGTTGGTCACCTGGAAAAAAAAAATGTGGGGATGGGAAGGTGGGGAACTCACGATGGAGAATAAAACACTGGCTTGTTTAACAAGACACACGTGCAATGACAAAGCGATTCCTTTCTCAATGTTGTTCACCCACCTGCACACAGATTAGGTCAGATATTTACCTGAGCTGCCAAGTTGTCACTCAGGCTAGTAAGAAAAAAAAAAGAAAAACAGAAATCCACACTGTGCACATTCATCCTTCCTTCTCCTCTTCGGGGAGAACAGATAAAGTCCTGCAGAGAATAGAGAACAGGGGCTTACCTGTCATTCTTGCTATCAAGAAAACAGGCAGCCAAGAATTATTACTCAGATTAAACGCAGCATAAACAGTACAGTGTTTAAAAAGAGACTCGCCATCAACACTGAGATGGATAAAAAAAAGGATCAGACAAGATGAATCTTTAGTGTTGTCACATTAGGCCTCAGTGGTATTAGCAAATTAAGTGATTTGTGATGTGATTGTAATGTTTAATCCATATTTTCTTTACTGGTCAATAGATATTCTATTCTCAAAGTGTCCACACACTCACCATGAGCATCAGTATCTTGGTCACTAATATCTACATCAGGTGTGGGGATCCAGGCCAGTGATAGTTCATCTAACTGGCAAAATAGGCAGAGAGTAAATGCATGACATGTGCAATATACTGTATTAACATACAAAATATTGAATACTGAAGACATTCATGTTTTGTATAATTTCTCATAAAAATACAGTATTCTTTTTTTTTGTCTTTGTTTACCTGTCATGGTCTACAATACATGTACAGCAAATACTATAACATGTTCAAGCATAATTTGGTCTTTAAAACTTTTGCAGGTATTTTTGCTTTCATTGAATATTTCCATTGCAAATCCAGTTAATCTGATGAGCTCGGCTCAGACTGTTTCGTCACATTGGCCTCTGGCGCCACTCTGTGGAATCAATGCAGAAGTGAATAACAATTGTACCTCAAACTCTTCCGTCGAAAGTCACTTTTGTCGAGTATACAAAACAGCAGCAGACATTCTCACAGCTTATTTCCCTTTATTATGGTTGGCACTAAGTTTATTTCCTATTCCTTTCATTGAGCTTTTACCCAAACAGTTGCACACATAGAAATAGACCGTAGACCTTACATAAGAAAACACACACACACACACACTTAAATTCACAATTTTGTCAGACTTACGTTTTCAAAACGACAAATACAGAAACATATTAAAACAAACGAAAGATGTAACATGATGCAGGGTTCCAAACAAAGAAAGTGTAATTTAACACGTTTTTATGTCAAATTACATTTTCAATTTAGATTTTGTGTATATTATTATTATTATTATTATTATTATTATTATTGTTGTTGTTGTTGTTATTGTCATGATCTGTGTTTTTCCTTGTTTATTTAGAGTTTTCTGTGTCGTTAAGTCTCTTCGTTGTCCTGTCCTCCCCTTGATTGTTCCCAGGTGTGTCTCGTCTCTGTGATTACCCTCCCGTGTATTTAACTCCACCTGTGTTCCTTGTTCCTCGTCGGGTCCTCGTCAATGTTAGCTTCTGTGTCGTCAGTGTTTCCATGTGCCTGCTGCTCGTTGTTTGGATTAAGTTTTCTCATTAAATCTTCATATTCATCATACCTGGGTCCGCTGCATCTGCCTCACCACCCTTCACCACACCGCTTCCTGACAGTTATTGTTATTAACAGTGTCTTTATTATTGTTCCCTCATGTATAATACTTGAACACTGTTTCCTCTTGGAGCAACAAGAAGAAACAAATACTAGTTCAGTAAAACTTGTACGTGATTACATTTCTGTCATAAATCAAGTTACCACAGAATAAATATAAACTTTTGACTATAGTTGAAAAAAAAGTTAGACTAGACTGCACAATGTAATTTCTTTTTTTTTTTATAAAACATAACCTTCAAACCATCAGGTAAACTACTTCAAAGCAAAAGACACGAGCAGCTCTATTTCTCATTTTCTGCGAGTGCACGTCCCTCACCCCGTCATAGATTAAGAACATAATATGTCACCGTACAACACTGACTCAAGCAAGGGAGGGGCTGCTCTGCTGCAAGATACATTAGATAGAATGAATGCAACGAGCCTAAAGAACACTTCCTGTTGATGCAAAAATTGCAGCAGCAACTGCCTGACACATCTGGACTGTGGAAAAGGGGGGGAGGCCTGGCTGTAGTGTTAGCGAGCTGCTGAGGGGAATGGACAGCATCTAAATGCCAACCTTCAAGACGGTGAGTGTGGTGGACTTCGTCTTTGGCATGGACTGGTGACCATAGTGCGTTTGTTATGTGGGCACGTCGGTACCTTTTCAGCGTAAGTAATGGCGAAATAATTACCTACGACCGTACGCTAGCTGCTACCTACTTAGCCAGCGTTAGCCTGTGGGTAACGCTAGGCGCTGAAACGAAAGTGACTAGTAAACTGCGGCTAAGCGTTAGCATTGGCTAACTAGCCTTGTAGCTGGGTAATATTATAGCGACATAGTTTCCGCCCGAGTTCGACGTTGTAACTTGGTTATTAACTCCCAAGGGCTTGACAGTCATTATATAGTAATGAACCGGAGCCCAAGATTTATGCTCGAATAACACAAATTGGAACATTTTGCTTAAGCAGTCCATTTCTCTGTGAAACTTGATTGTAGGCTAGCTAGTGTAGCTGGTTAGTCTCTGCTTATTTGATGCTTAACACGCAGGTTGTCCAGCCCACTGAATCGGCTGAAAGTGGTTAAGTAACTTTAACCTGACTTTAAGCTTTTTGTTGGAGTGAGACATGGTAATGAACATGAGCTCGATGTGACAGTGAAGCTAGCGTGAACGGTAGCAGCTTTGCTATTCAGACCCTCTCCTCCTCCCCCATCATTACTCGCTGCACATTAAAGTTTGAAGCTGCTCCTATTTGCTTCTTATGTGCCTTGGTAGTCGACATATAAGAGTGTGCACTGTATGCCTTTTTTTTTTATAAACGCACATTGAACTACTCTCCAGGTTGAAAGTTGTTACATTTTATATGTGGTGTAAAGTAAAAGGTTTTTTTTTTTGATAAACTCACTGTTCAAATATGATATGGCACCAGGGCTGCATTTAGATCCCATCTGTCAAAAACTTCACTGGATTTCCTGGGGCGTGAGGAGGGCCAGCAGATATGGCAGCACACTTTGTTACAATTTGTTCTAAGAAAGCGAGATATGGCAGGACAAAGTGCAGGGACATGGCATATTATTTTTCAGTAAATCTAGGTCTCCTGGGTCACTGAAGGCAGGGTTCACTTCTGTATATTTGACAGTCATTTGTTCTTCAATTCAATTCAATTCAATAAAAATTATCCTTAGAAATGAATCAGTATTAATGTTGACATTTGATATTTGCAACTGTAACCAGGCTTATTTAAGCAAAAGCATATGCCAGATTAGATTGTTTCTGCCAAACTAGTTGCAGTGTTTACAAGTGCTTTGTGGTATTGAACCCCCACATTCTTTTGTTATTACAGCTCTGTGTTTGCTTTATGTGGTAAGTAGTTAAATTGTATTGATTCTAATTCTGTTTATGTTTTATTATTTTTCACTGAGAGGCATAGAGCAAACTGGTCACTTGGAAGGAAAGTTGTTCTGCAGTGCAATAGAAGTGTCAGAAGTTTTATGTAATCCTCGTTTTTGCCTCATGTTGCAGTAACTTTATAAAAGTTGACTCAGGCACATGCTTTTGTAATATTTTATTCCACATATACAGTACAGACCAAAGGATTGGACACAACTGTGTGTCCAAACTTTTGGTCTGTATATATATATATATATATATATATATATATATATATATTCAGATACTCAAAAGGTGCAACATATGGCTAACTTTCAGTTCTTGTTGAGTTTAGTGCAAATCCGATCAACATTCATTTATGGGGGAAGATCTTGCAATCACTTCATTTTCTGCTTCATTTATAAATACTTTTTCTGTAGGTGATACTGTATTCATTTTTGTTTAGATATAGTCCTTTAAAACAACAACAACAAAAAAGAAATAATTTTGCAATCAGCTTTCAAAGAAAACCAGATCAGCCAGGTGTCAGTCCGAAGATGTTGAAGTGCTGTTAAAATATGTCACTTCTCCAGCCTTAATGGCCATTAAAATGCTTCACACCACAAGCCACATTCCCATATTTTTAGGTCGCTTTTTACTCTGTAGATAGAGCATTTCCCTCCAAATTTTCACTGTGCACTATGAAAATCCATTAAGGTTTAATTCCACCAACCAGTTATAACTCCTCCCATCCCTCTAATTGCCCTCCTGCTAAAAGAGGACTACAGTAAAGGTTATTGTGCATTTAGATATTTCCAGCAACTGAACAGCAAGCGGTCACTTTACTTCCACTGATTTCTGTTATAAGGATGTTGTATCAAATTTAATTTGCATTACCCAACTGGAACCTTAGTCGGTCCACTCTCTTAATTTGGTTGGCTAATCTTTAAATTTATTGGTGTTTGTTAACAAAAGCATAATGCAAACTAAATCAAATGTAAAACATTTATTAGGGATGTTTGTTGATGGTATCTTGTTTTAAAACCGATGAGGAGGATAAAGACAGGCCCAAATGTTTCAAGATGTATTTAGCCTGAAATGAAGAAGAAAAAAACAAGGTTCATGTATTGCAAACAAATCCAATTGGAGAACCCACCCACAAGGCTCAACGCGAAACCTTCAGCGCGCCATGCTGATTTCTCGCTACAGAAGGCTGTGTCGTTTTCAGGGTGTGTGTTATTTTCACTTCAGCAAAGTTGTGCACATCTTACTGTCCCCTAGGCCCTCCACAGTCTATTTTTATATGGGTGCTTTACTATCTGTTTTAAATTGTTCTTCATTCTGTGCTTGTTAAGCAGTTCTGTCCCATGTCTGGTGTGGCCCACAAACAGTTTTTCAAAGTAGGCAAATGCTGCCTGCTGATGTTGAAGTAAGCATAAACTGCTTTCCTGCTGACCGGTTTTTTTTTTCCCTCCTCTAAATGACAAGCATTTTAATATATCTTTGTGGACCTACATAGCAGCAGCATCAAGCTCATTATCTAGCAAGAAATATGAGCTTAGCTCCAATTGTTTTGTTTTTTTGCATCCAAGCCAAGCATGTGATCCTCACACACCATGTACATTCTAGTTACTGAGCTTACATTCTTTGTCTGCCTTTCCATTTGGCTCCACCTAGTTTACATGTTGTAAAGAGTCTGTCAGTGTGAATATGTTTTATTTATTCATTGTCATGGCAGGAGTGAAAATCAGCCGTCTTACTAAAGATATTCTTATGCCTTGTCTTTCTGTTGCTAAGAATACAGGTTCATTGGACAGATGTTTTAAAAAGATGTCTTGGCAAGCTTTCGCGACTGGAGAAAGTGTTTACATCCCCAGTGTGCTGACAGTACTCAGTTTGCATAGGATAGTGCTGAATAGCCGGCAAGGGTTATGAGGGAAAAATGTGGGACAGTCGAGGAGGTAGGAGAGAGCAGTTAAATCTAAACAGCTATCACAGCCTAAGAGGATAGTCCAGAATATTTGAAGTGAGCTTAAAGCTTTATAAGCAGTTAATATCTTATTTGCAATTGATAACTCTCTCTTGGTGTTTTAATTTGTTACAATAAAAAGCTTGTCCTAACAGAGGACCAACACTGATACAGACTTCTACTTTTTTGTAAAAACTCCATTCCCCAAAAGTTGTTTTAATAAAAGTTCTCTTATAACCTCAAACTATTAGCATGTACGCACAGAGTGGCTATTTACCAGTTATTATAAACAGAGAAAATGACGGGAAGAGGTGGTGCACCAAAGATCTGCCTTTTTCAAACACTAAGAACATAAAAGAAAATTTTAATCACAAACTGCCTCCCAACACCTCAGCCTCTTGGAACAACTTATTTGTATTTACTTGCAATAAACATACTGGAGTTTCATTTTGAGGCCATTCTTTACCTGTTTGTGAGTTTATGCCTAATTTCAAACCAGTGTTTTTGATAATCTAATGTCAGGGAAAGTGAGACTCAAACAGGATTTGTTGGTGAATGTAGAAGACAGTAACTTTGCAAACGTGTCCTGACTGTAAGTTATAATTTATAGTCAATGTTTTTTTTCAGATGTATATCCTAAAAAAGCCTGCAACGTAGCGCCTGAATTCAACTCGTAGCTTTTTAGTAAATGTTGTCAATAAGTGACAGAATCTAGAAAGATTATCACACATAGACAATTGCCCCACATGAGTTGTTCCTAATTGTAGTAGCTTTTCTTTACAAGCCTTCTGAAGAATAATAGGTGCGTGCCGACCTCCCTGGCAGAACCAGATTTTCCTCTTTCTCCGGTACTGTATGTACACTATACCTTTTTCGGTCTGGCTCCAATGACTGTTAACGTTTCACTACAGTCACTGACAGGTAGACTTTGAACAGTCATTTGCGTAAGTTTTATCTGCTTTCCCATCAATTTCCGTTTAAGGTGTAACTATGTACCCAGCACCTTTCTTTTTAACGCTAACACTGTATAGAATTTTACGACAAGATTATAATACACCTGCTAAGCATAACATTTGACCAAAATAGACCTGAGCCATTATGATATGGGCTACACTAGACCACTAAGGGTTTGGCAACAGATTGTTGAAGTCCTATAAGT
Organism: Xiphophorus couchianus; assembly: GCF_001444195.1. Classification (NCBI taxonomy): domain Eukaryota; kingdom Metazoa; phylum Chordata; class Actinopteri; order Cyprinodontiformes; family Poeciliidae; genus Xiphophorus; species Xiphophorus couchianus. The sequence continues at coordinate 24,432,651 of NC_040239.1, forward strand.
TGCGAGGTGGGATGTCCATCAACGGAAATTGTTTGTTCAGCACGATGTAAGATGTTTTATTGGATTGAGTTTTATGGAATTTAAAGGCTACGTCCACACTTGAAGCTAGTTGTGCTTCTCAAACCATTTCTAAACTCAAGGATCTGCAGCTTAAGCAGCCTTGTATGCAATGGTCTCTGATGCACTGTGTATTTTAGGTATAAAATGTTTAATGATATCAAGCTATATTAAGGTTTTTAAATCAATTTAAGGAAATGCTAGGAGGAAGTAGTACATAGAGTAATGCCACTGACAAACCTGCCCCATCACTTGCTGCACATTCCTCCTAGTCAAATAGCAAACCTTCAAAGTATGCAAACCTTGAAAGGTTTGCATACTTCTCCATTTTCTTTTGATAATAAGAAAGACATCTAATGCTATTTTTAAATATTTTGTCGCTGCGAAAAACAGAATTATGGTGTGCAAACTAAAGAGCTGCCACCCATCACATATATCAAGTCAAAGATGTTTTAGTTCACAGCTGGAAGCTATGAGCATAAAGTCTGTTAAGCTGCAGGCAGACTGCATGAGGAGATAATCTGTTCATCTCAAACTGCAGAAAGGAGTAATGCTTTTTACAGCAAGCATTTCAAAACAAACCCTAATTTGCATGGGAGCCAATTCTAAGCTTTTCTTTCAGCTCGAAGTGCTTCAACATCAGAGGAGCTTTTATTGGGTCAGTTCTGCCAGAAAGGTTTCATTTTCATCAATGTCAAACACTTATAAATATTATAGATTAATTAGCAGCGGTTGAAATGATAGTTTCTTTCCCGATACGGACTCTCTCAGCTCTTTATGCTTTCCCATTTGTTCTCCTTCTGACACAACAGATGTGGGGAAAAGTGTTCACTTGTTGCCTATTGTGTTCAAGCTACTAACATATGTAAGGGTTACTGTCTTTATCCCACAGTGGTCATGGTATTCTGCATATATTACAATGTGTGTATGCAGAACATTAAAACGAAAATTGTTTTTCTTCTTTTCAGGCTGTCGACAAACTGGAGAAACATATCCAAGAAATGGACGACGGCAGCTACATCGAGTTTGATGTGCCGGAGTTCAGTAACACAGTTCTGACCCAACTCAACGAGCTACGGCTGCAAGGGAAGCTGTGCGACATCATCGTCCACATTCAGGGCCAGCCATTTCGAGCTCACAAGGCCGTCCTGGCGGCTAGTTCACCCTACTTCCGTGACCACTCAGCCCTCAACACCATGAGTGGCCTTTCCATTTCAGTCATCAAAAGCCCTGAGGTGTTTGAGCAGCTCCTTGCGTTCTGCTACACGGGTCACATGTCCCTCCAGCTCAAGGATATTATCAGCTTCCTCACGGCGGCCAGCTTTTTGCAGATGCAGGCAATCATTGATAAGTGCACCCAGATCCTGGAGAGCATCCATTCCAAGATCAGCCTCCCAGTTAATGCTTGTAGCCCAGATAAAGACAGCTCGCAAATCAGTCACAATGGTGTAAACGACAGCAACCTGTTCATAAACCCTACCCAGATCTCCCCCCCTTATTACCCTCGGCAGAGCCAGGGAGTCAGCGAAGCTCGGTCGGAGCAAGCAGGCAAAGGACAGGGCCGGGTGCGGCAGCAGCAAGAGGAGGGGCAATCCGATCGTGGCAGTAGCGATGGCGTGTCAGAGCACGATGCAGTCATCGAAGGTGACACCGAGCAAATAGAACTGATTGGCAAAGATGGGCAAGTCACAGATGTGCATGTGAAGGTAGAAAAGAACGACAGGCCATCTTGCTCAGATAGTTCCTCAGCTGGTGACGATGGTTACCACACAGAGTTTGTGGACGGAGAACAAATTGTGGCGGTGACCGTGGGTTCCTACGGCCCAGTCATCCAGCCTGCTGCCTATTCTTACTCAGGGCTGTCCTCCTCCTGCTTCGTCAACCTCAGCAACTCCAGTCCTTCTCGCTCCATCCTCAGTGGCTTCAGAGGTGGGAGAGCCCGATCAAAGCGCCCAGTGGCTATCCCGGCAGGGGTCCTGAGTCAAATGAAACCCGCTTCGGACGACGCCGAATCAGCCGTGGGCTCTGCGGGGTTGGAGAATGACGTGCGAGAGCGTAGCCTCCGGAGCCAGTGGTACCCGTACAACGAAAGACTCATATGCATCTACTGTGGAAAGACCTTCAATCAGAAAGGGAGTCTGGACCGCCACATGCGCCTGCACATGGGAATTACCCCATTTGTTTGTAAGTTCTGCGGCAAGAAGTACACAAGGAAAGACCAGCTGGAGTACCACATCCGTGGCCACACAGACAACAAGCCCTTCCACTGTCAGATCTGTGGTAAGTGCTTCCCATTCCAGGGCACCCTTAATCAACACCTGCGGAAGAAGCACATGGGAGCGTCAGAGGCTAGCAATCACACGGACTCCCCGGAGAGAACCGAGGATAGCTCAGGTCAAAAGGACCAGGGTGAGACACCAGAGGGGATGGCCTATAAGGCGCAGTATGCGGAAGAGGCACCAGCCAATGATATGGAGGAGAGTTCCAAATGCAGTCCAGAGGAGGCTCAGGCATCCAGATGTGATTTTTAAGGTCCTGCTTCAGGTTATGGAAGCTTTAAAATATGATTAGCTCAACTCAATCTAAAGAACTCACTTTTTTTGGAATCCCTCTGCTATGAACCTTTCTTGATACAAGCGTTTCTGTCAGTTGTTTTTTTTTTGGTAAAATTGATGCAGAGAATGAGTGAAAGAAAGTGGATGCTTTATTATAGAAATTCTTTCAAGCAAAGGGAGTCACAACGTACTATTTTTGAGGTGGTCCCAATAATCAAGACCTCCAGTTGATTGCTCTTTTTATCTTTCCATGTTTTTTTAAAAAAAATATTTACAGAGTTATATAGGCATGTTGCAATAATTGATAATGTGAAAGCTCTGGTAAGATGCTTGTCATATCACCTTTTTACCTGACCTGTTTTTGCACATGTGGCCACTGGAGGTCACTTACTCACAAGGAATGATTTTTCTGCCAGTGCAAAGCTTCGTGTGACATATCCGTTTAATACCTCATGTTATAACTACATACTCATAATAGACAGTATTTTAACTTCAATGAAACTCACCGGGTTCTACCTCATAGCCAAGAACCTAGCCGGCACAGACGTGTTCACCGTTTGAAATCCGTTTTAGCTTTTATGTACAGTTTATCTTATTGCCAAACGCTGTAACACTTATTCTTTTTACACAAAGCCTTGATACTAGGGTGGGAAATATTCCTTGCTGATTGTATGGATTAGGGACAAAGTCCTTGTCAAATGTCTATGGTCAGCCAGGTTAAAATTATGATCAAGAAGGTGCTATGTTAGGAGTGCATTAAATCTGCAAGCTTACTTGTGTGCTTCTGGCAAATATTGCGGACAAATTAAGAAACTGGCCCTGTTATGATTTCAAGACACGTTTTACTTTCTGTCTGGTGATACTTGCTTTACAAATACACTTCAGGATTTTATCCCACATCACTACTGGAAGTCTCACTCAGTTGGTCCAGGTGTGGTATTAGATACTGTCACCCATGAAATGGGTGAAATATGTCCACGAAGTAAAGTCACATGTATACCTCTTTACCCTATAGGCTAATTTACAATGAATTAACTTGTGTCTGTTTTATAAAGAGGAAGGCTTCCAATGTAATACTCAGTATCTGACAGAGACAAGTGTACTTGCTGTTAACTAAGCACAGCTTAGGGACCAGCTTGAACAATATGCAAAAAGAATGAACAAAGGAATCTCAGCCATTGCCTCATAGTTTATATTCCGTCATTTATAAAGGCTCGTTTTGTTTTGTTGTGTTTGTTGGGAATCCAATTAGGAGTGTGTTCCTCTGTGTCATTGTCGTAGATGTGGCATAGCTGGATTAAGGTTAAAAGATAAATATGTGGAAATGTGGTCAGTTTTTAAAAGTATTAGAGCACTTTGCAGAGTTAGGTTTCAGCTTAGTGCCAGCCCACTGATTAAAAGAGCAGAACTTCGTTTTGTGGTTCTTGATGCATATTTGGAGTATAACTTCAGTCAGAGAAAAGTACAAAAACTTTGTTGCCATTCTGAAATCTTATAAATACTATTGGCTTAAAGTCATGCATGTGGCATGACATTGTTATTTTTATTTTTTATCTATACTCATTGTGTTATTTGGGATCAGGGAAGGGGATCTTATTATGTATAAAAAGGCGCTAAAAGTGCCAAACTAACTGTTTGCGAGTTTAAAACTTAGCCGGGTGGTTCTGTTTGTGCTACTCTGCTTCTTTATTTGCCATCCAGCTGTTAAATGCCTTTTTTGTGTGTGTGTGTGTGTGTGTGTATTTTTAAAGAACACCTACTATAGACTTTTATTTTCTCCCATCTGGGCCAGGTTGAATTTTATGCCAATGAACTAAAAATGTATTACATCATAGTTTATTTCATATAATTTCCATAATTATTGTACGTTTGGTGGAAGATTCTGTTATTTGCTTTAGTCTAAAATTACGTGGGATTTTTATTTTGTTACTTCTCTGAATGTCCTTACGTCATCTTTACACTTTTAACGGATGAGATAGTGACACCAAAATGTGGAGAATTTCTCTTAAATCGCCATGTCTCGCTTTACTTTAGCAGTGTGTTCAAATGAAGTGCACACTTTCACTTATCACAAGCAGTCTGTCAGCCTATAAATGTTTACCAAGTACAATTTTATCTCTGTCAAACGCTGACAACATGCGGGTTTGTCAGCTGATTTGACCTCATCAATATAAGTTGCTGACTAATATAAATTTTACCATAATCTTTACCAGTCTAAAAGGAAAACATCCACATTCGTTAGAATCATCTGTTGAATAAGTAAAAAAAAAAGCTTGTTAAATTAATCTTGTGCCAAGACATTACACCAAAGACTAATAGGTGATTTTTAGAGTCCGTTTTGATTATACTAGTTTAATGCTCAGTAATATAGGATAAGGTGATTACTATTTGCAAGTTTGGTTTCTCAGCTTATAACAATCAATTGTGACAGATTTAAAGAACATTTTCAATAGGTAAGTCAGTAATGTTATATTTTAAGCCATAGAAAAGTTCAATAAGTTTTGTAATTATTAAGTCTGCAAAAAGAAAAAAGAGAGAGAGAGAGAATAGAGTGGCATCCTAAACCTCGTGCCTTGCCACAAGCTTTATACTTTAGATTCTGGCACTCTCTACATATAAAAATACTTTCTTCTATTTCACAACTACATACTACATTGTTTCAATTTGAAAAAAAATCTCTATAAATTACGCAGTGACTTCTGGTGGTAGTGTGGTAAATTATTCAGAAGGATATGAATACAGTATCGAGGCACTGTTAAGTGTATACCAAGAATGAGTTGGACCTAAATTTAATCTATTGGACTCAGCTAAATCTGGTCTCTAACTTTCACCTAGTCTTTTTTTTTTTTCTTCTTTTTTTGGGGGGTTGGGGGAGTGGGTGGTTGGGTGGGCACGGGGACGGGCCGCTGATTTTAACTGATCTTTGTAGCAGTCGATCGCAATCAAACAAGGCAGACTTGTTTCCAACAAGCCAACCAACCGCCCCATGTTCGCAGACTGTACTCGGACAATCTGAGTCATGCACTGTATTTGAAGCATTTCAGCGAAGGAAGATGATGCATGAAAAACAACAGTCTACTTCCTTTTTTTTTTTTCTTGTTATTTTGGAGCAGGAAACTGCCTGAATATTCAGCAGATAATTAATGAATATTTGTGCGGGGGGAAAAAAGAAGCTTATTCTCATATACTGTAGCCAAATTGCACGTTGCTCAGCCAGAAAATTATAAAAATGCTAACTGATAGATTTAACTTAAGTTTTCTTGTAATTGTTTCGTTGACTGTGCACTTATATTTGTCAAAACTACATACCAGTTCCAACCGGAAAGTCTACTTTATCTCCTTATTTACATTTAAGAAACTCAGTAATTGTTCCCACAGTTATTTTGGTAGGTAGGTGGGGATGTTGTTCCCTTAAGTGGTGCTTTTAGCTTATTAAATAATGTATTCATGATTGGTGAATGGAGGCAGAATTATTTAAAGGCTTTTTATGTTATTTTTTTTTCAAATAAACCATAGCTACTTCTTAGATAGTACACACTTCCAGAACCAACTGAACTTGAAACACTCTCAGATTGGCTCTTTGTCAGTTTTTAGGTCCACCTCTTCGAAAGGAACCGGACATGCATTTTGGGCCACAAGTAATCAAAAGGAAGTGTTTACAAGGAAGGCTGTCAGACTACTTCTTTTTAAAATTGCAGCTCGTCCTATTCCTTTTATAATAAACTCACTTCAGGTAGTTGACGAACACTGATACAGGCTTAAAAAAATCACAAGTCTTCCATAGATTTTCAGTCAGTTTCTGTCCACTGTGTATTATTGAAAGAAAAGCAATAACCTCTTTTTTTAATATAATTTGAGAAAGTGATTGTGGGGTATTGGGATCATCAAGCCTAATGAAATATTGGCCTGTCATGTATCAAACACAACAACGTCAGGGAGCGGATGAGCTGAAGTAGGACCAGGACGATTTTAATATTGCTTTATCTTTATTTTTTATTTTTTTATAATACTTTGGATGGTTTGACTTTGCTTTTCACAACAACAACAAAAAAGAATATTCGGTCAAAGTTTTTGTTGTTAAAGAGATGTTTCAGATGCTCATCGAGACGCAGCGGGAGTCGGTGAACTGCAACAACTGGCGCTCAGCGGCACCGTTTATGGAGGTGCACGTCCAGCTGAGCGAAACGATGAAAGGGATTTCCGGGCTCTATCGCCACTGTTGTGGAGCGTGGGCCGTCTGTCGACATGTTGAGGTTCAGCGATCCTCGGCGGCTCCTCAGGATTCAAAGCTGTAGTTCAGGATCGGAGGAGAACAGTTCCTCCTAATGTTTTCCGCCCTGCCCCTACACTCTGCACTACAAAGTGTCTGACTCTCATGTATCTATTGACAAGGCAAAAAAAAAAAAAAAAACAATCAAAAACCTCAAACTCAGGGTAAATATATATTGCTAAAATATAGCTATATCCTTGGACACCGACTTCGTTTCCGTATCCTAAACGTTCGCTTCTCCTCGGGCGGGGAACCAAGTCTTCACTCCCCAAACATTCTGCCTCATGCTCTGAATGAGCCCTTAGTTCCCACAGAGCTGAAACCTGAGGCCCGCCGAAGACCACGAACCGAACCGTGACAGCAGAAACGACTCGGCTCCAGTTTTTTTTTTTGTCCACTCTATACACACAACCTCACAACCCAACTGTGAACCTCAGAACTCTACTGTTTTGTACAACTATGAAGTAAATGAAGCTAGCTACAGCTATAGACGTTGTATCTATTGCCATTTATGAATTTATTTTATAGCATGAAATAGATATATTTATTCAAATTATATATTTTACTCATAATCATTCTGTGCTGCTTCATTTTGGTTCTTAAGCTTGTAAATTGCCTTTTTATTATCTAAAAAAAAATGTCCATAGAATAATGCGTTTGTAAAATAAAGACGCTGATTTGGCTCTGTTTTGTCTTTTCTTTGCGTACAAGTTGAAGTTGGTGAGTTCATGCGTTAACATCTGCTTGCAAATATCTAATGATTAGAAAAAATTCTGGAGTTCAATGCTTTGGATCAGCTTTCATGTACAGGTGCAGCTCAATACATTTGTAGAGTAAAATATACATTTAGTAATTAAATTAAAAAAATTAAAATTCACAAATATAGTTTTATTACACTGAATGCTATATCAAGCATTTCTGTTAGTTTTCCTGATTGTAACCTAACGCTAACAAAATTTCTTTTAAAGATAAGATTAGAATTTTACATGAAAGGGATCTATATTACAGAAATATCTTTACAACCATGGGGAAGAAGTCATTAACACCTTACAAAGAGGTTAAGTAAAAAAAATAATTAAAAAAGATTGCTGAAGAAGACCATTGTTCAAAGTGCTGTATTTATATAATACTACTGGAAAGTTGAGTGGAAGGTAGAACAGCTGGGTAAAAGTCCACAAGCAAAATGGATAATCCAAAGCCTATTTAGGATTTTTTGGGGGGGAATTCAGTAGATGTGGAGTTGGAGCTTCAAGAGTCACCACTCTGGGTATGTTTGTTTTTTTTTTTTCATTTTTGCCTTTAAGTTCCACTTTTTAATCGGTTTGAGTATGTGTTTAAATTTCTTAAGTACTGAAATATGGTAGTTGTTTGAAAGTATTGGATTTATTGCACCTGTTATAACACAAAGTGTGTGAATGAGAAAGTAATCATGTGTGTGTGTGCAGCTTGTCCCTCCAGAGGGAGCTAGAGAATAATTTTTCAGAAGAGCAATAATCGCCTTCGGCCTTCAGTGGTTGTTTTAATTTCACTCCTAAAATAATGATTAATACTAAAGGTTAAATACTAATTCAGAGTGATAATTAGCAACTTTTTTGTTAGGTCGCAGCAATTCAGAAGGATTTTTCTTCGCCTTCCCAGATAAAACTGGAAATATTGTGATCCATCCAAGTCACAGAGGCCAAGTAGCAGTGTATAAAACAATAAACGGCATTAGTCCCAGATGCCTGGTGATAAAACAGAAATTTATCACCGGTCTTGATGGTTCTCAAGACCAGCTAAATTCTTTACATAATTTTTGCCAATGTTACTTTTCCTGTCCCTGCTGTGTCCGAAAAAAATCCATCCGAGGGGAGAAACACTTTAACTGCATGGCGCATGTGGTAGGACTAAGGGCATTATGTTCTTTTTTTTAACAGAATCAAGTGTCTCATAAATCACCATTTGCAGCTGCATGCTACATTAATATAATGCTAACTATAGTGTTTCTTCTTCCCCTCAGTTAGTGTCATAGCTCTTGCAACATGGGGTGTAAAATTTGCATCATTTAATGCATAAAAAAAAATCGGATAAAGTTTATGAATTGACAGTGTTATGGGACTGTAAGCACATGCGATCCTAAAATAACAGCCTAAAAATCTCTGCTTGGAGGAATAAGAGTTTAAAAGGAACCACTAAACATGAGGCCAGGAACCCAGAGGTTGCTGTGTTTCCACAAGGATCTTTAAATACAGTATGATGTGATTCGGGTTTTTAACACCAACGTGGATGGATCAGAGAAACTCGGATTATTGTGTCACACTTTCCTTAAATTGCCACTTTGAAAGGACCTTTCATATCTGTTCGACTTTGAGGCGATCCTACGACAATTGTTTAAAATGCTGTGGGAAAAAAATGTATCTCTGTACTCTTGAGATTATTTCTGTTTTTGAAATAAAATGCAGTTTTGATCATTGGAAAAAAAATTATCAGCTTTTCTTGGGGGAGTGAATTTGCTGGCGTGCTTTGAATCATTGTCCTCCTGCATTACCAAAGTACATTTAAGCTTAACGTCTGAAATTGATGTCCAGACATTCTCATTATGGAAATACAAATTCTGCTGTTATATTTCAATAGTAACAGTCATTATTTGGGTACTAAAGGAATAACACTGTTCAGTCGTAGTGGACATGAAGCTGTTTTAATATTGCCAAAACTTTGAATGGCAAGTTAAGAGCTGCCTGTCTAGCTGATTGATTAACCAGTTAATATCAGCTTACGAAGTTCAGAACAACACAAAGATAAAATATTTGGCACAATGAGCACATCTCTCTGAAAATTGATACTAAATTTCAAATACTAAATTATCAAAATCAAATGAACTGCGATGAACAACAAACGCATGCTGTGGAAAACTCTAAAAATGAACCCAGTATATTGTTTTACCCACAACAGCATCAAGCTGATGCTTGTCTGTATTTTATTCATTTCAACTCTTTCTTCACTTTCTGTCACACTGTTATGCTATCTTATGGTGGCAGACAAGCCAGTGCCAGTTTTAAGGAAGCGGAAAAGCAGAAGAACACAAATGAGTTTCTCCTCCTACAGAAAATGTTAAATTGAAGTCTTCTGGACCTCAGGTCCGTTTTGTCCCGGGTGGAATTCCTTTCACAGACCGATCAGTCTCACAAAATAGTTGTGACAGGTAGGGAAAGTTAACCTTTGACTCCAGTTAAAAACTTCCAGTGGCATCTGGTGTGCCTGCGCCAAATGTGACAGAATGGAAAACATTTCAAGAAGGAAATGTGCGAAAACTACCAGCGAAAAGGAAAAACATAATTTCCTCCAAAGCAGTAGCACATTATCCACACCGAGGCGATTTGAAGCATTTATGTATTTGTAACGTTAGCTGCCAGCTAGGCAATGCTACGTGACAGAATAGATCCAATATGGTAGGAAAACACTGAAACAGAATAGGTTAAACCTTAGTTTGTGTGGTGTGCAGTGACTACAAATGCCACATCTGTGTATTTGTCTTGACCACAAGTTTGACATTTTGATCTGTGACAAATCCATACTGAAAAGTAACTCTATATTAGCCAAATTTATTTCCTCACCCATCTAATTAATCAAATTTGGGTGATTCAATCACTAGGAATGCAGATGACCTTGACAATCCTTTGTGAACAAATGAATGAAGTCCAGTTGTGAGATTGCCTCACTATTAAATATTCCACAAAGGAACTTACATAACCCTACAAGATGGCTGAATTTTTAAAAAAATTCTTCAAAGAAGAGTGGGACAAAATTTCTGCCCAGCAATTAAAAAGAGCAATTTCCCATTATCACAAACACTTGCCTGCAATTGTTGCCACTAAGAATGGCACAATCCATCTTTAGTTTTAAGGGGCTACTACGTTTTTCTGCACTGGCCCAGGGAGTTTGGAACAGCTGTTTACCTTTAATAAATAAAATCCACAATTGATTTTTGATTAATTTCTTTGATAGCTGATTTTAGATTATTTAATGTTTTTTTTTTCTGCAGCTGGGATATCGAACAATGGAGTGAGAAGAATGTGACTTCTTACAGATTTCTTTTGTTTTGCTTTTGTTCACACGTCAACATTTCAGATGTCCTAACAAATATTTATATGTCAAACCTGAGTAAATAGAAGCAAGCAGTTTGCAAATTATTATTTCATTTAGTAAGGACTCCATTGCCCGCCCACTGACCACAATGATCATACTTTTTTGTGATAACTGGTAATTAGTCTTTTACATCATTGCAGAGAACTTTTTGCCCACTTTTCTTTACCAGATCACTTTGATTCAGCCAAATCAAAGTGGCTGATTTGGCCACTAGGCTGTTTTCGAGCAAGAACGACTTGTTCACAGTCAAGCTATAGTACTTCTAATAGATTTATATCCAGCCTTTGATTAGGCCAGTCCAAAACCTTCGATTTTTATGTTATGAGTCACGTAGAAGTGAGCGTACTGGTGTGTTCCTGATTATTTTTCTGCTACATAAACCAGGCTCAAGTTCATGAACCGATGGTCAGACATTCTCTTTCAGTGTTTTTAGTAGAAAGCAGAATTTATGGCTCCAGCAATTGCGTCTCCAGACCATCTCACTAACACCCCCAGGCTTAAATGTAAGTATGAAGTTCTTCTTTCATTTTTATTTTGTGTTAGATTGAACCAGATGTTACTTGACTCACATCCTCCAAAAAGTTCCACTTATGTCGCTGCAGTCCAAAAAATATTTCCCCAAAAGTCTAGATATCACTGAAATTCTGTGTGGCAAAAGTGAGATGGGCTTTTATGTTCTTTTTTTTTTTTTTTTTTGTCAGCATGGAGTTACGACTCTTAACTCTCCCATGATCCCGATTCAGTCATGTTAATCACGAATCCCTACCTGCAGTACTTTGGATTCTAATATGGATCATTTTGTGACCTCCTGGATGCACTCTTGGGAAAAAAAATGTGATAAGTCAGTCACTACTCGATTTCTGAACAGTGACTCTCATTGTAGTGTGTAGGAGTCACAAAGTCACAGATTTTGTTTCTCACCTGTTCTTGGATTTCTTTAGATCGGAGCGTGGAGTGTTGCTTTTTGAGATCTGTTTGTCTACTTCATGCTGCAAGAAAGGTTCTGTTGAAATTATTTTATTGATTCTGTGGATTTGAATGTAATCAGACTTAGTGGAAATTACCCTCAACTGTCCAAACTCTGTGATTAATCACAAATAATTCAGGATTGAACTGTATCCATGATCACATAACTGACTCGTAGCCAGTTACCATAAGCATGTGATTGTCACTGATGCCAAGGGAGATACAACTAGACGGTAATCCAGGGGTGGGCAAACCTGGTCCTCGAGGGCCGGTGTCCTGCAACTCTTAGATGTCTCCATGATCAAACACACTTGAATCCAACAGCTGAATCACCTCCTAAGTGAAGTCAAGTTCTCCAGAGTCCTGCTAATGACCTCATTATTTGAATCAGGTTCGTTGAAGTAGAGACAGATCTAAAGGTAGCAGGAGACTGGCCCTCGAGGCCTGGAGTTGCCCACCCCTGGGGTAATCCCATAGGGCCAGGCTGCTTTAGAGTAATTTCTTTTAAATAAATTAAATCATTAGTTGAAAACTGCTTTCTGTATTTTTAATGCGGCAAAAAAGCATAAACACAAGCAACGTGTGAGGGGCTGTAAATTTTCTCCAGTTGTTCGAAGAGCCGAAGCAAAAGTGTGGCTTTCTAGAGTACAGCTGACCAGTAAGAACAGACTTACAAACAAAGATAACTTGATTATACAGTTTTTTTTTTTTTTTATTTACATTTTTTTTAAAAGAAAAAAAAGCATACTATAAAAAATAAATAAATAAATAAAATCTGTTGCACAAAGGAAAATTCCTCTTATCATTCCCGAAACGATTTCCTGTAAATCTCCACAGAGGATTTGTAGACCGTTTGGAAGAGCATGGAATAGTGGTCACGGTGTGTGACTATAAAGTTATACCAGGATCTGCACATCTCCTCAGTTAGAAATCGGCTCACATGCTGAACTTTTGGAAAGTGGGGGGGAAAAAAATAAAAAATTCCACTATATAAAAAGCAAATACCTCACCACTATTTTACACGTTTCCATTTTGAAGCTTAACTAATAACTTCCATGTGCATCAAAAGTGTTTTACAGCAGCAACTGGGAATAGCTCTTGTAAACGGTTTGGAAAAAGAGGCAGGTTTTTTGTTGTTGTTTTTTTTTTTTTCTTACACTGAGTCAACGTTTGCTGCTTTCTTATATATTTTTGAAAGTCAGATGTAGGAAAAATTCTGTTAAACCTAAACTGCAGTTAGATTATGGCAATGTGAAGCCCTGGCTAAAGTCAGTGTTCAGTCAGTTCAGTGGAATGCTCAATTACACAGATGTCAGACGAGCTGCCACTTCTGAGGAAAAACGCTGAAATGATAGCCGGACTCTTGTACAAGTGCATGTCATGTCTGTCCGTGGTGAGTTATCGCCAACAAATGCAGTGAATCACATCGATGAAGAGAAGGCAGAGTGGAAAAAGGGATGAAAAGACGGATTTGATTATACTTAATGGTTACGGTTAGCACAATGGTTCATGATTAATGTTTCACTTGAGAAACTGTTCGGTTTGAAGGGAAAAAAATGGGAGTTAGTGTTTTGTCACAGTGTGACTCTATTATATCTGTAATATTCAATAATTTTTATAACTGAACTCTAAAAATTCAGCATGTGCTCGTATTTTATAAAGTCTTTCAAGGAGGAATTTTCTCCAATCTCATCTCCAGTAGACCAAAGGATTGTGGGTAACGTGAGACGCAGGGACAGACTTGTGTGTGATGCTGAACCAACAAAGACTGCACAATAGAGTTCTGACAGATTGCGGCTCTTCTCCGTTTTACATTTACACATTAGCTTCTAGTACATATATAGGCTAAATATAATATGCACTATATACTTGTACACCAAGTGGTGTATTGCGGACAAGACATCTGATTAATAGCAGATGGCATTTGGTGATTTATGTCACTGCAAACTCCAAATCTCATAATTACAGGGTTTTTATTAAGTACACACTCGAGACAATGGGTTTGTATAAATACAACAGAAGGACCACTGTTTCATTTGTAAACAGTCTGTGCTTGCATAGCACTTCATCAAGGCCAGTAGGTCCCAAAGCGCTCCCTTCTACATCCAGTCTTTCACCTATACATTCACACGCCGGTGGTAATGAAGCTACATTATAGCCACAGCTGCTCTAAGGTAGTCTGACAAAGGCCAGGATTGAAACTGGCAGCCTACCGGTTACTCCTACCATCTTCAGCCCTTATGTATTTAGATTTTTAGAAATGTGTTCAGGACTTTGTAAAAATCCATTGTAAATTCCTAAGTATACGGCATCATTTGTCCCCTCGACAGATGTTTGCTTCACAGAGAACCGAATGTCGCCAAACGAGCCTTGTAACCAAGGCTCCTAGTAAAAGCAATCATGATCTTTTCCGTTGTGACTACTAAGTGAAATAGGCATTGCGAGAGGCCAGGAAAGTTAAAGCATTCCTCTATTAAAAGTTCAAGCATGCAGACTTTAACAGATGGGACACAACAATGCAGGCTCATTGAAAGCTCCAGGTTTGAAGGTTCAGGAAATGTGGGCTCCTTTTGTGCTGAGAGAGCAGTATGTCAGCTCAAGGTTTTCCATGTTGGTTGAGGAGTGGGAGCGGAACAGGCCACCCTTACTCAAGGTTTTCCACTGTGGTGAGTCTTCAGACTTGCACGGCGTCCAACGAGTCTGTCCTCTATGTTTACGGAGACAATGAAACGCTGTCCTTTTTTTTTTTTTCACCACCATTAAGTTGATTGAGAAAGCAGACGTTTTGTGTTTGTGTATCTGGTAAGACCCCTTTTAGCAACTCATTCATGTTTTGTTAAGGAAAAGACACTGCTGACAAGAATGACAAGTGGCGTGCTCAAAGTCTTAACTTCGTCCTGTTTAAAGCCTCTGTGACATGTGGAAAATAGCCGTTCAGCCAGATTTAATAGCCACCGTCTCAGCTTCATGCAGGTTAAAGCGTCTTTGACATTGTCACACAAGAATGTAAACAATCCCGTTCATGGGTAATTTTGTACCTGAAACTGAACATTTTCTGCTTATAATTGTTCTCCGATTAACTCCATGTATACGTTAAAGACTGAAAAAAGAAAAGTCTTTCACCTTTAGTTTGCTGTCGGAAAACGGTATTAACACAGTTGGGTTCATTGCGATGTTAAGTCATTTTCCTGTCACTCTGACAAATTGAGGATTACAGAGCATTTTAGCTGTCAGTTGAAGAGACTGCTGGATGCATTAAGTTTACTAGCCTGTCATTTTTCATCAGTCACGCTAACTATACAGGATATTTGAGTATGTGTAGACGCTGGAGCAGAATGTTGGAGGCACAATGCTTTCTGAGGCCATGTTTAAATATTCAGTGTTAGAAATTGTATATGTAGGATTCGTATGCACATTTGTAATATGACTTGATCAGATTAAACCATGAAATTATAGAAAATCTGACACGTTTGCCGTATTAAACCGTCCACAGAAGATGTAATAGGGTGTCGCTCTGTGTGGCTTCAAACAGCGAGCAATCAAATCATTTCAAACTGGGGCAAAGTTCTTGTTTGCTCTCAGTGTTGGTGCTGCTTGCCTTTTTTAGTCTTCCGTTTCCTTGATACTTTTAACTAGAGATGTTCCGAATCCAGCCATCACCGATACCAGGTGTACTTTGAGGTCCAAAGTGCTACAATCAATTTTGACTCATTTAGATTTTTGACGAAGCAGGTGCCTTAGTAGAGAACTGAGTTTTGAACCCAAAAGAAAATGATGAAATTTTGAGATGATCTCAATTTACACATCTAAGCATTGGTCCCTAACATTTTTTTCCTGGTTTTATTAAAATCATTAAGGCGTTTCAAAAGTACAAACTGTTTGTTGTTGCATTCATGGAGCAAAAATGGTGGGAGTTTGTAGACATGACCCATTAAATAAATGAGGAAAACATTCAGATTTGTTTTTTCTTTCCTTTTAGCAGCACAGATCGGAACTAACCAATGTAAAATCAGCTTGTTCTAACTGATGGGCACATCTCTGCTGGATCAGCAAGATCATTTCAATCCGCTACAAACAAAAAAACCACAGCCTCTACAACTTTCTGAGAATATGATGTTTTCTCCGGGTGAAGAAAAGCTCTCGTGTTCTGTCAACAATGTCATCTAATTAATGCACTTCTTCTGATGCAGATGTGAAAGAACTTGCTCAGCTGGATTTGTTGACCTTCATTATTTAAAACAAACTTGACATGTCTTAGTGTTATGAATAAGTGCATGTGAATAAAAAACTTTCACTAGAGCATATTAAATCTACCAAAAAAAAACAACTTTGTGCCCAAGCAGTTTTCACTTTACTGTTGAGGAATATTGCCACACATTTGGTTTTGTTGCTTGTTAAAGCAAACTGTGACAAGCAACAAAAACTTATTTAGGCTTGATGTCATGTTAATTTGTTTGGACAGTCGAGAGCAGAAGGCAGAAGGCAAAGCAATCATTTTCCACGTGGTGACTCAAAGTATCCATGGCCCTGCCTCATAATTTATATCGTCAAACAAATTCAGGAGGTTAGCTGCAGAATTTATTTAAGGAATCTTTTTATGAGCAAACTTACCTTATTAGACTTTCTACTGAATTAAATAAGGAGTTGCAGTTGCAGTTTCCCCCCCCCCAAAAAATAAAATAAACACAAGATCTGTACATATTTTATTGCAACTCAATTATGAAAGAACTTTTACATACATTATATTACAATTATCCTATGTACAAACACATTGTGTTGGATTCATTTGCATCAACAGAACAACACATTTATACAGTAAATATGGTGCTCAGATTTCACAAGCAGCTTATGATACTTGCTTAAGCAATTCACCAAAAGATGAATATTTACCAAAAGATGAAAGATTCACCTTATGAAATCTTAGCAATAAGTAGATTTTTTTTTTCCCACCTGTTTTTTAATTGAAAAGAAACAATAACTGGTAAAATGTTCATGTGTTTGTATTTCAATTTGTGGCTTTCTTTAAGCAAAAAAAAAAAAAAAAAAAATTCAATGTTTGCAAATATTTTGTAGCGTGCACTGTAAAGCAGAGGTGTGACCAAGTCACTGCGTTGCAAGTCTCAAGTAAGTCTCAAGTCTTTGTCCTCAAGTCCGAGTCAAGTCTCAAGTAAAGACAGGCAAAAGTCGAATCAAGTCTCAAGTCAGGAACCTTTAATTTCCAAGTCATTTCGAGTCGTTTTTATTTATTTTTTTATATATATAATTTGCAATTATACATAAAATTCAAATAATAGACCATTTGTTCGTTTTAAAATATGCATTCATCTCAAATGATAGAACATGTGTAGCTGAACACAAAGTATAAAAAACATTTTTAAATTGGACCACTTTATTGCCCAGTTCTGTTAAACTTAATATTCAATAAAAAAAGACGAAAATGCTGACATTTCCACAGCACAATACAAAGAACCATAACAGCAGTTTTTTCCTCTTTTCTCTGACCTGTCAAAACAATATATTGTCAATATAATTTCCCAACGTAGATGTCTTCAAATACACCAACCATCCTTAGATGATACTAGACCCGGCTCATCATCATGATGGGACAGAGAGACTCTGTTCCCTGTGTTCAGGTCCAGAATCTGCTTTCTGTTACGGAGCCCCGCTCACTATCCACCGGCTTCCTGAGCTAACACGGTGCACATTATTTGTGGAGGCATTTGAAGGACCGGATTTATAGTAAATAATCACCAATTTAACCCGGAGTACACATGCTAACACGAAGTTAGCTAAAGTCAACTATCTTACAGCAAAAGAAAAGCGCCACCTACCGATCTTTGTGAAGCTTCAAATGCCGGACAAAGTTGGACGTCGTGGCATCTCCATCCGATATTCTCTTCTTGCATGTTTTACAAGTTGCAGTTCGGTTTTTAGTCGAAAGTTCATAACCTACGTAGCCAAAAGAAATTACTCGCGGAAGCATATTCGAGCGGTTATTTCGTATTTCGTTCCCTGAGCTCTGCAGCTTTGCCGCGTTTTTTTAAACGTCCAAATCCTGTTAATTTGATTGGTTGTGCTGCAGCTACGTACACACACATACATAAGAAGAGAGGAAAACCATAGTGACGGTCTGCGCATATTGATACGGAATGAGGGACATTAATTAATGACGCCACTTTATAAATAATGTGTTTTAAATTTTAAGACTTTGAGTAAAAAATATCAAGTCTTTTCAAGTAAACAACTTCAAGTCGAGTCAAGTCCCAAGTCAATGGCATGAAAGTCAAAGTCAAGTCCGAGTCTTTGAGCATTTTTTCAAGTCAAGTCTCAAGTCGTGATTTTAACGACTCGAGTCTGACTCGAGTCCAAGTCATGTGACTCGAGTCCCCACCTCTGCTGTAAAGTATGTGCCACAACATAAGAGTCTTTGTTGCAAATTAATTGTTTTAGTGTTACTGGAAACTACACAGTTTGAAATAAAATACATAATTAGCATGAAATTAAAGAACAATCACTGGATACATTTCCTGTGTCGACCTCCTTCGCTTGGTAAGATAGATATTAATGCAGGGTTTAGAATACAAAGCTACTCAGACCGAATAAAAGCACAATTACTGACACCCCCTGTATGACAAAGTGGAGTTAAAATCACTCTTGAGCAATACGCACTCTTTAAATATCCTGTAGTGAAAAGAGACACAGAAAGAGAAAAACAAAACAGAGAAAAAATAAACAGCTAAAAAAAATATTATTAAAATATTATTAATTTGGTGGGGAGACCAGCATCACCCTGATATTTCAATATTGCACTTTCAGGATCATGTTTTTTTGTTTTTTTTTGTGGTCTGACTTGGTCTGGTGGAAATGATGCCGAGGAGTTCTGTGTGATGGAAAACACCGTTCCAGGTGTGTCCCTAATGGAAGGTGTTCGGGTTCGGACGGATCATCATGACTACTTTCTTTAGTGAGTAGGCTCCTCCCCTGAACTCTGCCCAGTAGACTCCATCTTGGTAGCGGCTGCGGTAGTGTCCTCCTCTGTACCAAACACCGTTCAGATTTGAATGTGCGCAAGAGTTGTACCACCACCCTCCCTTCTGATAGTGAGCACAATTTCCTGAAAAGGTTAGAAAATAGCAAAAAAAACCCAACAAACAATTAGAATAATTTCCTTCCGATAGTGACAAATGATCCTCTGCAATCTTTTAAAAAGCCAAACTTTTTACCTGTGTACACGTCGTGGTCTCTGTCCAGCGTTGTGAACTGTTTGCCGTTGTGCCAGGTGAGGGAGTCACCGGCGTTTCCATGATACCGGCCCACTCTGAGCCTGTAGAAGTCAGCTTCCGGCTCCACTCTGAAGCTGGCGTACTCTGCAAACACTTTCCTCCCAGACCAGTCCTCCAGCGTGATGAGCAGCTTGTAGGTTCCCTGGTTCGTCAGCCAGTAGATGTTTTCCAGACCGAGCCAGTACTCGCCGTCTATGTTGCCAAATCCTTGCTGTGGAGCAAGGCGATAAGAAAAACATAATCAGAACGATTGGGAAACACTCACTGCATCGTTTGGGTTGAGCTATGCACTGCTTGTTTGGATGTCTGCGGGGATGCCCACAGGATCGCCGCGTACTCCGTGTTGCTGAAACGTGCTATATAAATAAACTTGACTGATTGATTCACAGGCTTTTCGGGGCGACCTTGGTTTTCGGCTCTATTGTTTGTTGTCAGGGAACATGATCATAAACGGAGCCTTCGGGTCAGGTTTATAGCTGGTATCAGCTAGCCATGTTTCCGTTGTTTGATTTTTGTTGTTGTTGTTATTGCAGCTCAGCAGGAGTCACTACAGTCAGTGAGAAACTCAACAATCTGAACAGTTTCTAACTTCTTTGATCTGGCTGCCTTCACACTGTAAGTTGGCTTGGAGTGCCTTGAACCAGGGAGGGATTCCTCTTCATGAAGAAATGTACCACAGTCAGGATAGCACTTAAGAGTCTTTTCAAAAGTTATGGAAATACGCTTGTTGCTGCCTCGAACAAAGATATAATTTTGAATTCACTCTTGTAAATTGTTAGTCTTGGAATAAAAAGAAGTCCTAAAGGAAAGTGAATGCAAGGAAATTAGAGTCACTTGCTCCCAAGGATCTAATGGCAATAGATGCTTTTAAAGCTTAACAATAATCAATTCATTAGTTGAACTTTTCACCATCTGAGTGGTGCGGAAACACCTTTCATAAGCCTCCATTCTCCTTTCAAACTATGAGCGCCTTGACTTGGTGTGAAGTTGTCGCACCTTGTACGTCTCCCAGTTCCTGAAAAAGTTGACGGAGCCGTCCAGCCTTCTCTGGATGACCGTCCAGCCGCCCGGGTCCTGTCTCTGATCACACCACACCTGCATGAGGCGGTTGGCGTTTTCTGGCTTCACCAGGTACATGCCGCTGGAAGTGTGGCCGTCTTCGAGCGCCTGCAGGCAATCTCTGAATGGACCTTATCGGGTAGAGTTGAAGAAAACATCAGCACCGTGTCAAACTCCATCACTTGCAGCAGTATATGTCGACATATTAGAAAAGGAAGAAAGTTACAGTGACACAAGGAGGCATTGCTGTTTTTTTGTTTTTTTTGCAACAAAAGTTCTTGTTAGAAGAGGTAAAATTGACTTTGGCTGCTTTTCTCGTGAGGGAAATGACTGCTGGGCTGCACAGCCAAAAGAAACACTGGCAAAAGGGCAAAGGGAATCCTGACTACTGAATGAATGATGAAACGATAGCAGCAAGTTTCCATCGTGTATTTCATGGAGATTGACAGTCGAGCATTATTTGACTTATTTTCACCTATTGTGTTTTTTTATTATTGTTATCTTCAGTGTAATTGCACATTTTTGTGGTGTAAAATTATCCACTGGGAATGACATCAGATTGACAAATCTCTATTTCATGCTCTGTTTATTTGCCAAAAGGCTTACTAAGGTTGAAGACAATAGGTTATGGGAACTATTATATGTTTAGTTGGAATGATGAGGATTTATTGCTTTACTGTGTGTGTGCCAGTGTAATTTTTATTCACATCTAATGGGAGATGTAGAAAACCCCCTGACGCCGACTGGCTCCCTGGCAACAATTTGTTTTGAAAGTGTTTACGTTTTCCTGATGTAACACTGGCGTGCGATGCCAACTGGCACAGAATACCGAGAGTTTAAATACAGTTAAAGGAATTAGAAATGGACTTACTGGGGTCACACAAAGAGGGAAAAGGGGCTGGGAAGGTTGCAGCAAAGCGTTTGGCGAGAATGAAACGAGATGGAGTTTAAAAGTGGAGGGCTGGGGGGAACCCTCTTATTGCCTATGATTGCCTTAAAGATTGTTTTTGGTCTATAAAGTGAGGCTGGATGATAATCTTCTTCTTGGCCTGTGCTCAGCCACCCATCTATTCTCAGGAATGTCTCTGTTGAGCAGATGCAAGCCAGAGAGTTGCCCTGTCCTGGCCTGCTCTGTTCTGCCTGATAAAGTCTGCTCCTTCGGTGGAACATATGACTGATTCTTGCCTGGTGGAACAAATGACATCACTTACTCCCTGTATCTCTGTACCTACCTCACCCCCTCTGGTTTTCTCATCTTTCTGCTCTGTTCCCGTTTCTGTCCGTCTGTCTCTTCTGCACTATATTGTGTATTCCTGCTCGGTATGCAGCTGTCTGTCTGTGTAAAGGGTTTGCGAAGGTTTTTCTTGTCTTAGCACCATGGATCTGGGCAAGAAATGACTCGTCTACTTTCAAACAGTCAATTCAAAGGTTGCCAGTCTCATGGTAAGCATTAGAGTAAACTGTCAAAGGTTAAAATCACCCACTAGTCATTAAGGAAATTGTGTGTGCAATTTTTCCCCATTTTTCCAACAAAGTGTAGATTTATAACTCAAAGAGAAAGTAATAGGCCATGCAAAACACCCTTCACATCAGTTTTAAAATCTACTAACATGTGTTTTTAAAAACCATTTGACCTTGGGCCAGTGATTCATGTTGGTACACATATGTACCCTGCTAGTATACTTTGTTTTTTTGTGGATTTAATGATGGCCATTAATAGATATACATCTGAAAAAGACAACTGACAATAGCTTTTCTGTTCTGACAACCAGTCCTTTGCACTGGGGAATGCATGAGATCTTTCTAAATCACTCTTTCTGGAAGAACGGGAAAAAACTGTTGTCTCATGAATAGTGATTAGGCAACTCAGACACAAGAGGTTCTTGTTTTGATCCAGTGCTCAGGATACAAACTGTAAGAGAGCTTCTGAAATAAATGGTCGCAATAGGAGTTTAAGCTACTCACCAGATGGTTTGTCAGTGGTAGATGGGCTGTGTGTACCAACGGGCATTGTAGGAAGGGGCGGAAGAGACTTTTGGTCGCTCTGGATCTCATTGCTGATTGGATTGTTTATGCGTGGAAGGAGAGGTGGCTGGTAAGGTGGCTGGTAAGGCTTGTTGAGAGGTGGAGATGGTGGTGGAGGAGGTTGAGGTCGTGGCTGCGAGGCAGGAATGTAACGGGGAGGGTGTCGGCTCTGGCACTGCTCCTCCAGCATGGCAATTATAGCTGACTGGTTTGTGGCAAGGGAAGCCAAGTGGTGGTACTTGTGCTCGAGATCTTTGTATCGACTGGTGAGCTGCTGCATCTCTGAGGTTTGGTTCAGGATCCGGTTCTCCATTTGGGCTAATTCCAGAGCATTGTCTCTCTTCCTGATGATCTCATGGAGGAGCTGCATGTACAGCTGAGTCACTCTGGAGTTCATATTTCTACTTTCCTTTCTTAGAAGCTTGACCTCGTTGACGATACCTCCGTCCACCTCCACCAGCTGCTGTAGGGTTTCGATCTGCCTTTTCTGTTTCTGGAGCTCCACGTTCAGCAGCTCTAACTCTTGCTTGTGGACCCGATTCTCCAACATGGCCTCGGGTTCCTTGGAGTTCACGCAGATGGCTCCGGTCACCTTTTGCTGAGGCACGATAAAAGTATAGGAACACTTGTCCTGTGGCTGTTCAGCTGGAGCACGTTTGCTCCTGCCGGCATACAAAAACTCTCCTTCCAAATCATCCTCACTGCTCCCAAATTCCTGGGTCTTATGCTTGTCTTGGCTATTGTCCGACAGACTTGCCTGTGTCTGCTGGACGCCCCAACTTAGTCCGTAAACCAGAATGACCCCCAGCAGGACCATTGAAGGGGGCTCCATGTGTTATTGTCCAACTCACCAAAACCTGTAGACAATTAATAAGAACACAGATCAAATTGTGATTACAAATATTTGTCTGAAATTGTCCTTGTTGAGCCACTATATGAGGCATTCACAACTTTTGCTCATGCCGCGAAACTGTCAGGATTTTGAAAAATTATCACTTTGACATTAGCCATTGGATAGTTGTCAGTATCGAGGTTTTAAAAAGTTATGCTTCAAAAGCACAACACTTTTCCATCGTACCATTTCTGTGGTTTAAAGGTCTTTTCAATGACATAATAGATGCAGTGTCGGAGTGTATGGAACCTTCTGTGGCTATAGAGTGAGGCAGTGCTCTAGGCCGTAGCTCTATGGGCCCCTGCTACTCAGCTAGTTTACAAAAGTCTGCTACACTTTTCCTTTGCTCCTTAAAGTACAACTTTGGCTTTTGGAAAAGTTTTCAGGTCATGAAACTCACAAACAGACTTGAAACTAACAGAGCAGCTCCAATCCCAGGCTAGCTACCGGAGGAGACAGCCTGACTAATCAACCGGCTTGTAATACTAGGAAGAGCAGAATGGTGAGAAGGCAAAATAATTCATCTTTTTTAAGACTACAAATAAATTTAGCAGGTGATATATTCTTGTCAAAAACTACAATGCAGAATCAAAATCAAAATAAACTATTGTTATAACATTAGCAGAAATAATCAATACGTTATGTTGTTGCAGTAGGAATGATTCTTGGTTTTCTGTTTTCCATCAAAAAGGGCTAAGGTTAGTTACATCATGTCGATACGTTTTACATTTTAGTTTGAATACTGTCATATCATGAAGCAATGGTACTTTTTCATGTACGACCAAACCTGTTTGACATTAGACGAGTGAGTGCATTCACTCCTCTGCTCATTGAAAGCAGATGTTGCTTGCTTTCTGTCGGGGTACACTGACTTGTAAATTGTGATGAACATCCAAACACAGAAGCACTGTGCATTAACATCTAAACACCAACAGGTTTCAGCACTAAAAAGATTTGGTGCAACCAAAAAAGCAAATAATCTGAGGGGAAATTGTTCACATGTGCCGCCGAGCGCAACAGTGGCTGCTTTGACTTTCCATGTCATAATAATCACGCGGGACGTAGATGATGTACAATGCAGAAATTTCATGGTGTCTGCTCTGTCCTCTGTGGTACACAAGGAAAACCTAATTCATTGAAAATATTTACCTTCCAGCCTGACATGTTTGAATATGATCTCTGCAATCAAAAGCAACACCTGCTGTCTGAAAACCAAGGACAATATTTATTCTACGTAACAATGTGCCCGCTTTCTTTTAATCAGATAGATTGTTGCGAGGCGAGTGCTTTGCTTTGTTCTGGCTCTGGTTCTCTTTAGGTAACTACCACAGTCTGTCTTTACACACAAACACACTTGTTTTGTTCGCGGGGCCTGGAGATGGAAAAGCTGAGCCACTGCGGATGATGCAACTCAAGTGGCTATTTTAAATTCTGATTGGGTTGCATCAGTCAGGTCTGTAGCCTCTTTCATGACATGCTAGCACGGAAAGACGATTTCAATTATGTAACATCATCTTGAAAGGATTGTTGTATAATGTAGTTCCTATTGGACTAAATCACTGATTCAATTTTTGGTATTGTTCTTTTACTGTTAGTCTTTTTTTTTTTTGTTTAAAACATGTTTTCCTTGTTAGCAGACCTTTCTGACACAACCCACAACTTTTGTTCAGGATTGCAGAGGAGTGAAAAAAAAAATACATTGCTCATTTGTTTGGCCTCAAACAAATGAGCGATTATTCTTTTTATTAAAACCAGTAATTGCAGGTTTTGAATATGATGTAGTCTTGACAGACACACAAAAAAAAAGGCCGCAGACCACTGTAGCTGCTGTGTAAGCATAATGAGTCACTGAACTTATGAGGGGAAACTGAGCGAAAGCTGCTGCTAGTCAGAATATGGTGCTTTTCTGAGCCTTCCACCTCCGGAGTGTAATTGTTTAATCATAAAGTCTTATAAATTGTCCGATAGTCACTGCAGAAGGATTCTCGCACCTTCTGCACAGATTATCCTTCTCAGAGATTTGAGCACAGAAAAGGGCAGCAAAGTCAAAAATGTTTTAGCCTTGTTATGTAATGTGCGGGCATGAAGCCAGCACATTAGAGTGGAGACATAGAGAGGAGAAATGCAGCACTTCTCAAAAACATGATCCTCGGCGAAATCAACGCTTCGTGTTTGATTTATTTAAGTGTGTAAAACATCCTTTACTTTGTTTCATTCAAATCTGCTACAGTAAAACAATGTAGTAATTGAAACCAGTGGCAATAATTTAAAATGGAATACTCAAAGACAGTATATCCTATTCAATCAGAACAAAATGCTTGAATAAACAGATCTCACTCGAGTTGGTGGATTATTCCAGATTCTCTGCTCAATTTGGTTTTAACCTGGGCCTCAAACTCTGTTCCCTGGACATAAAATGCTAATTTTAAAACTGATTTTAAAATAGATCAGAAGCCAGTTCAAGCAGTCTAACACCAAAATAACATTATGTTGTCTAACACTGATTATAAGACAAGTAGTTCAATTTCAAAGAACTTGTACTTGAAGTACAGAGTGAGTCAACCCAAAATGCAGAGAATTGCATCCCTGTGGGATGAAACAAAGTGGGGTATCATGCTCTCACAGTCTGGTTGCGGTGGGTAAGGCCATCTTAGCAGCGAAGGAAATTTTATTATTAAGTTCAAAGTATGTTTTAAAAAGTAAACCAAAGTGTGTGGCTGTTGAAAGGCTAAACAACTAGAGGGTCCGTGGGAGCGCTATGCCAATCCAAATCCATTGAATTCTCAAATACAGAAACTTGCATTGCTTTTGTTGAAGTTTTATATGCCTCTAGGGAAGTTTGTAGTGATTGAAATAATGCAGAACTACCAACTTCCATATGGGGATATGTCTGTAATACATTAGAAAATTAATGTAAGAATATATCACGTTTTCTGATTATTGATTCCAGCAGTAGAAAATGTAATCTAAACAGGATGGGGCCAAAAATTGAGCCATGAGGCACTGTCTAATGAAGAACATAAATTGGAAAAGCTACTGTTTCAGACACAGGGCTGACTTCATTTAAGTGCAGTGTTCCTAATTCCCTTACACATGATGAAGTAAATGCATGTTGTAATCCAGTTAATGAAAACCTTCTGGGTTTGTAATGTAGAATCTTCTTATTATTTTTCTTTAAATCATTGTTAAGCGTTTTTTAGAAGATCTTAGCATGGGACGAATTACTGCTTGTCATTACTGCTTGACTATTAGAGTCTATGTACTCTAAGAGTCTTTAGACTCAGACTCTGCAAATGTGATGTAACGTTCATGAATAAATAAAAAGGGAAACAACATTTTAAAAAGGTCACATCTTCTTCGAATTTCGCATTAGGCAATCTTTTTGGCACCACAGTATTAAATATGTCAGAATTCCTTAACTGCTGACAAAGCCGGCACTCGGTGACATCACTCTTGCAAGTGCTGATTGGCAAAGCGATGGTAGCCACAGTTATAGCTGTAGTTCTCCCTCAAATCACGTGTCATAGAGGATTTTCTAACAAAAACAGTAACAATAGCTTACAAATCACCCTGCACCAGGATAACAGAGCATCTCAGAGCTTGTTCCTTGTAATGTGTTGATGAGTGTGTTTGGCCAGTGGCTCTTGTGGTTTCTCCCCTGGAACATGAGCCAGTCTCTGTGTACAGCCATGTAATTTTCCCTGCTGAGGAGGAGTCCCGATTTATACATTGTTAATGTGGAATCTCCTGCTCTGGGCTTCACCACACTTCAAAGATGATGAGGAGGGGAAATGTTTGCAGCTTGCAATGAAACACATGTCTGTAGGTACATGTGGCATGAGCATAACTGCAAGGGTGTTTTTGAAAAAAAAAAAAAAAAAGGAATCACAACACTCGTTGGGTGCCCGACTCCCAGGAAAGAGGAGAGTCCCATCTGTCCTGACAGAGGCAACCCGTTATTAACCTGTCCGCAGCCTCCCAGAGGGAACAACAGAAAGCCTTTGCCTCCTTGTTTGCTGTTAACAACCTGCTTTTTATTGTCCTAGAATCGGTTTGCCAAAACATGTTGCATTTGACCAGCCAGTAACTGCAGCAATTAACTGTTGCTAAAGCGTCAGACATGGCTTGATCTGCTCACGGCATAAAGACGAGGGAATGACGCACGGTGAATAGCAACTAGCAGACCGACCTTGGCAGTGTCTTGCTACAGACCAAAATGTTTTGGTTAAACTGTCCTCAGGTGAAAAGTCTGTGTTTACACCACTCCTCGTGCTGGACTTTAGAGGGGGCTGGCGCAGGGGTGGGTCACTGCTTCTCTGAATGGTCATGCTCAGCACATATTAATTAGAAGGTGGGCAGCTATGCTCACCCTGGCTCGTATCTCTCACCTCAGCCCCTCTCATTTCAGCCCGCACATGGCATTCCTCACATTCTTCAGCACCTCATTAGAGTGAGCTGCCACGCTCATATGGAGAGCTAGTGGCGATGGCAGACAGACCCTGAGCACGGAGAACTACCGCCGCCCCAATCCGTGCCATTCCTAGAACATAAATCCACTGACCCAGTTCGTTCTCGATGTCCTACTTTCTATGTGAATGCTTCATAATGGCATCATCATCCACGAGGGGAGATCACAACACGACCACACAGCGCCTCATTTGTCAGTGGCTGAAAGGATCAGGACACTGTACTTTTGGGGATGGGGGCGTTGTGCAGCGTGTGGGGATCAGTGCCAGCTCTGCAGAGAACGGTCTCCCGCATGTTACCCAAACTTTTCTGTATCATGGTCAACCTTAATTTGCCTTTCGTAATCCACGCTATTACCTTGCTTTGATTGTAATCACTCATTCCTTAAGCATGTAAGCCATGAAATGGGAGAGGTGATTAAACTAGACCACCTGCTCAACTTGTTCCCGAAAAGACAGCACGGCCTCGGTTTCTGTCTTCCCTCCGAACGCAATCATCTGTGCTTTAGGTCTAATCACAGAGAGGGAGGCAGAGGGTCTTTGGGAACAGTTTCGATAAGTTCCACCATTGTACCTCAAAGCCCCTTTATCCAAACACTCCTCTGGCAACAGGAACAAAGAGGGGATTCAGCTGCCTGCTCCTCTATCCCCTTGGCTCAAGGGGAACATCCTGAAGCGGTATGCTTTCCATAAGACGTTATCTTTTTCCGCTTCTCATTAGAATAAACAGCAAAATGTCACTCAAGGTTTCCCAGAAAATTGGACACTACAAAATGCCATTGCACTTAATGTTATTTTTTTAAAAGCTTATTTGCAAATAAAAATAATTATAATACACTCCTGCAGAAAGCCCATGTAAGTCAAACCTGTTCTCAGTTAGTCACGT
The DNA here is from genome assembly GCF_001444195.1 of Xiphophorus couchianus. Classification (NCBI taxonomy): domain Eukaryota; kingdom Metazoa; phylum Chordata; class Actinopteri; order Cyprinodontiformes; family Poeciliidae; genus Xiphophorus; species Xiphophorus couchianus. The sequence goes on from NC_040239.1 coordinate 24,461,235, forward strand.
TTCTTTTTTTTTTCCACCAGCATCCTTTATGTTCCTCAGTATTTACTGGCACCAAGCGGTGAGTCAGATAACAGATGCTACGCTACCTCTGGTGAATCTGTGGTGACTCAGATTGACTGTGTGAGCCAAAGTGTGAGTTCTTTGCAAAATGGGATCAATCAGGGCACATGGTTTTAACAAGGCATCAGCTGTGGGGAGATGATCACTTTCTCTGTCAGATCACGACTGCCGTCAGTTGTCTTTCAACTTTCTCTGTAAAATTAACCAACAGAATAAGATGCATGCACAAACTTACTAAGATTAATAAATGCTTACAAGACAACTGCACAGTGTTGAGGAGGTTCTCAGTGGCTTTGCCCTTCTGCCAGAGCTCTTCGGAGATTGCCTTGGTAGGAATTCATCCCAAGTCAGAAAGTTTCACTTATGTATCTTCTCTCTCCTCGTCCAGTCTCTCTGAAATGATCACCTCAGTCCATTCCAACAGTGGAGAACTTTGTCATTAAAAGGCTGCCACTTGCTCAGCAGTTGCCCAACCTCCCAGACACTCTTTGGCAAACATTGAGTAAACAGTTCAGAGATCCTCTTGAAAAGTGTGCACTCTGAGAAAAAGACAATGGGTACCTTTAGATGGATGTTGGAGCTTACTTTCCTGCCAAATGGTGAGAGTCCGGGGCAGGATGTGTACTGCCCGTGGCTGGTTGGGAGAAGACTGTCACTTTTCCGAAGGCTGAATCCATCACTTCTGCCTCACGGCTCTAAGAGGCTGTCTCTCTCCACCGCACCTCTCTCACTCTTCCCCTCCTTGGTGTGCTTAAATGATGAAAAATGCTCAAGCAGTTTTTTTTTGTTGTTTTTTTTCACCGGGGCAAAGCCCCCCTCCTTCTCCCTTCTTCTCCCTTAAAATGAACACATTCTTGTTTAAAGCAACAGCCGGCTTTCTCCACCCCTCCTCCCCAACGGTACAAAGGAGATCCACAAGCATGCACGACGCAAGTTATTCAGACACACTGCTCACATTTCAAGCCCCCTGCCTCCTTGCCACCGGCTCATCACCACCACTATTTCTGCCAAGGCTTGCATTGGTTGCTCTGGTTAAGGACATATGTGGCATTGCATTAATCTGATCCCCATTGGGCACAAATGCCCACCTGTCCTGTGAGCGCGGCAGAAGAGGACGAACAGGCTGGAAGCAGATCCAGGTGTTTAGCTCTGGTCTGGTTCTGTGACTGCTTTTTCAGAGCCTGGAGGTGAGATGTGTGAAACGGGCTGCGTGTCTCGATGCTGAACCAAATCTTGCAAGGGTGTGATTACATCATTACTCTGAAAGCACACTCGTGTCCATGTGCTTTGGTGGATTTGAGGATATGAAACACTTCAGTGGAGTGTTGTCAGTCATGTCAGAGTTATCCTAATTTCTCACGCTATGCTTTGGCTTTTTTTTATGTTGCCTATTGTGCCTGTTTTGTCTGTTTTTAATATGATTTTCTTTTTTTTTTTCTTTGCCCAGTCAGCTATGATGTCGGTACATTTCATGCTTCTCTCAGGATCATCTATTTTTTCATTGTTATGTATTTTCTTTTGTTTTATTGTTGGGTTTTTTATTTTTTAGCCAAGCACATGTTCTTTTCGTGTGCGCGCGTGTGTGTTTGTGAGTCATGAATACTTCAGAAAGCAAAATTACAGAGGAATTGTCGCAGCTTCAGAAATATGTTTTTAATTATTTCTAACAGCTTCACTGAAATGTAATTGTTTCAGCTCAGCTTGGAGAAGCGCCAGATGGGCAGTGTTGGTCACATGTTTGTAGTTTGTTTTCCTGCTTCTCTCTCTCTCTGTTTTTTTTTTTTCTCTAATGAATAAAAAAAAAATCAGTTTAACTCTGCCACGCCTCGATGGGTCTTGTCACGTTTCAGTTTATTACTTAGTTTGCGAACCTTAACTTCACAGTTTTATTGTAGCTCGGTGATAAATAAATGTTCCATTATGTTTCAGAGTGAGCTTTAAAAGTCACAGGATATGTGATTCTCCCTCACTGGGTATAAACAGTTAATAAGTTACAGATGCCTATATTTCTTTGGGCTTACTACTATAAAGTTAAAGCACTAAGTACTTGGTTGCATTTAAAATAAACAAAAAGGAAGTATTTAGCAGAGCTGCCACCACACCAGCTTTGCTTGGATGTTTGATATCGGACAGCTTTACTCTTAGTTTGTCTAAAAATATTGCTTATTCGTTGAATAAATTAGCACAATCCCTCCCAAATGCAAACCGGATGTCTTGCAGCTGAATTCCTTAAAGCAATTTTGCAAAATATGAAAGAAAGCTGGTGGGCATTCTTTCATATTTTTTAAGAAAATTTGATTTTTTTCCAAAAAAGAAATGAGAGTTTTCCTTGTATGTTTGCACTGATCATTCAAGACTGCAACATTTGTTACATTTTCAGCTGATGCAATCCGCTTTCCCACTACACCGTGTCAAACAAATCAAACTCTGAAAAACCTGTTTATTCCTCGCCTGTGGTGGCGCTGCACCAAGAACTACTGAAGGAAATGACATAAAAGCCTCTGAAGGAGACACCAGGCACTACTTTCTTATTCACAAAATGTGAACAAAAATGGAGTGGCAACAGATTTAGCACTTTGTTTTTGGTAAAAGACTATGAGACTAGCTCTACACTCGTGTATTTGTTTTGGTTGTATTCACCCATATTGGCCTGTGCTATATTCTCTTCCTGATTTTGGAGCGGTCTCCAGTGCGGTTGCTATTCACACATGCATTCGAACCGCACCAGAGTTCGCTTCAAGCAAACAGAGACCTAGGTTTATAGGTAAAACAAAATTCACTCCCACATCAGAGTTGGACACTCACACCTCCCCAAAACCAACTGGACTTTCTAGGCAAACAAACTAGAGTTTGATTACAGTGGACTAAACAAGGCTGGTGTGAATGAACCCTAATTCTCTATGCTACATGTTTATATTGGCTTCTGTTTATATTTCAAAAACCTGTTTTGAACAAAACTTACATTCACTTTGTCATAAAAGTATCAAATACCATTTTGCATTTCTCACCGCAGCACTAAAAACTGTTTTCAAAATTACAGTACATTTTGAACCTTTCTGCTACGTCCTTGGCATCTCGTTTTGAAACGTGGGTGAATTACTACCTGCTATAGTTGCAAGTCAAAAGCTTCTTTTAACCAAATTTGGGTCTTAAGAGCAATATGTGTAAGAGGAAAATCCAGACATCCCTGTCCCCGACAATATTCTCCAGCTCATTCTTAGGGATCCCAAGGCATTCCCAAGCCGGTGTGTAGTAGCTGCAGCATATTCTAAGCCAGTGAGGCACGCCCAAAGAGCCAACAAAGAGAGGCACCCTAAAGGCATCCTGATCCTATGCCTGGACATCTTAACTAACCGCCTTCAATGCGGAAGAGCAGCAGCTCCAGAAGGACAAAATGTCTTTAACAAATGACCTCATAAAAATAAGTGTTATCCAGAGAATACAGTATTACGTAAGTGATTATTTAATTTTCCATGTATATTTTTCTTTGGACAGATCATCTGTTATTCAGTATTTAAAAGTGGACAGCAGCTGTTTTTTTGGGGGGTTTTTTCACTTCAGCTTTTAGTGAATGGAAATGTTTTAGCACCTTCTCCGAGGATGGAGGGAGATGCTACGGCCGGCTTTACAGAATAAAAGTCCTTGGTTTGCCAAGAATTGGACAAATGAATTTCACATCTAAAACCGAAAGCCAAAACTGAAGGATCGGTTGCTCATTGAACAGACTAATCCTCTAAGTGGCTTTTTGATCAAAGAGAATAAGATTTAAGCTCAGGCATTCATATATGTTAGCAGATTAGGGGATGAGGCACTGAGCCTCATTTTAAACCACATTGTTGTTGCACTGATTAGTTCAGTTACTTGTGCTTAATCCTCAGCAGACAGAGGAACATGGAATTTCACAGATGTCAAGAGGAAAAGCAGTGGTCAACCTGTGCACATATGGGAAAGGTTGGAGAAATCATCTTCAGCTTGAAAAACTTTCACAGATGGGTTACTATGTTGGTTAATGGCCTGATTGGTTTCCTGGCAGAGTGCTAAGTTTAGAGGCAGATAACAAAATATTATGAGCACATCGCATGACGTGCAACATTTTCATAATACATGTCAAATTTAGTGAACTGCGTGCTCATCTTGGAGTCGTAATGCTTTTTTTTCTTGCTTTTTTTATCTTGTGAAAGCTTACTGCTTTTGCCAGGACTTTGCATAACAAACTCTCAGATGGGGTGAAATACAAGACGAAGCGGTGGTCCTACAAGTTGTACTAAAGGCAAGACTTTTCAACCCACTGCAATTAATATAAAATACATTTCCAAATATTTCAAAAATAGCATGGCAGTATTATAGTTTGTCCTGATGTCCAAGAATATTTTAAGAAAAAATATAAGTTGTTTTAAAAAATCAAAAAAAAACTTTTTTTGGACATGAATCTGGACTTTAAACTTGATACCGTGAAAAAGATTAAGTCCAAAAAACAGGGAAAACATGGAAAATTATTTCCATCCAGATAAAAAAAAAGACCTTGTTTGCACTCTTTTTCTTTTGATTTTGTCTCACAAATTAATGTTTTGCTACATTAGAGAATATCACAAACACACACAATCGAATCAGAGATTCTATCTCTTGAGACGGAGATAGATTTCCTCCCCCCCCCCAAAAAAGGGGGTCTGTAAATTTCTTTTTTCTCACCAGAACTGTTAATTGTAGGCGGATGAAAGGTGCAAACATGAAATAAAAAGTTTATAGTGACGAAGACCAGACTTTTGATGTTACATGAAAAAAAACAACAACTGGAGACTAACATCAAATGATTTAAGCGACAGACATTTGAGAAATCCAAGTCCAACAAAACTGTAGTTGTTTCACAAGATCAGTAAAAGAAATCTAAATAATGCAGTAACTCTTACATTTCCTTTGACTTTTTTTTAACACAGCTTGTCATCTTGGTTTAATTTACATCCTTTGATTTAACACACATCATTCCTGGTTTCTTCCACACCCATTTTCTTTGTATTGGGTGCAGCATGTGGTTTTGCATCATCTTGTTGCACAGATCCTAGGCAAATCTCGCTGCGTAGTTTTCGGCATCAACCCTGCCAGCCGCAGAATGGCACATAACAAAGGTTGCCATAACAACCTCATACGCTAACATGCAGACACTCGCCGGACTCGTTGTTTGTAGCACACTACACATTTGCGTTGGCTTTTGATGTGTAAAACAAAGCCTTGCGTTTTCTACAACATCTGGAATATTAATGCTTATGAGCACATTGAAAATTTCCACTGTGTCATAGTTCATTTCCACCAGGTTCTCCCGTCCTTACAATTCCAAAGGTCATTTGTTTCCACACTCAATAAACTGAAGTGTCCACTAATCTGGAGGCTGTATAATGCTGCATGTGGCATTTCACATCTCAGTGGAGCAAAACCTGGTTTCCTTCCTTCCCTCTCTCTCCTCCTCGTCCCATTTCCTCCATCTTCAGTCAGGGAAGTGGGGAGGAGTAGTGGAAGCTGCTGGCATGGACACAGCCACTATAAAGAAATGAAGAAGAGTGATCTAATCTTTAAAGTTTTTCCAGCTCCCTTCTTGTGTTTCTACTTAGTGGAATAGTTCAATTCCAGATACACTTTGGGCGGATTTATATACGTTTTTGTTTTTTTTCTGTGGTATGTTCAAATGTTTTACTTGTGACTTCTTCTGTTTGTGAAGGTCAAGCAGAGAAAACGATTATGCCTATTGAAAGTTCATCAACTGTAAGATTAGTGGATGGAGAGAGAGAAAAAGAAAGGTTCCAGTGCTTAGCAGAGGTCTGTGACTCAACTGGTTCTCTGAAAATAAACAGAATCACAGCATTATGTAACCTAAATGACTCTTCTAGGAAATGGTTGAATGTTTGTCTGTTTTATGTTGGTTTTCTTAAGTGTATCACTGTTCAGACTACTACATAACATGTGCTTTGTTTTCCTTTCAAACAGGCACAGGGTTAGTACTGAAAAAATCCTCACTGGAACTCCAGGAAGTAAAGGTTAGCAAATGTCTCACTCTGTTTGCTCAAAATAAAATAATCACTATTTGTCTTGTATTTAATTGCTTTAAACTGCCCCCTCCCCTTTCCGATCAGTAAAAGGGTGTGTATTAACACACACTCACACACACACACACACACACACACAAACACAAAAAATCACTTCAGGCAATATTTCAAATGTCTCTGGTTCACACTGATCAACAGTTCAAATAGATATAATGAAGTTCTAAAGGTATTTTCTATGTTCTCTTGGTAAATATTCAGTTCATTTCAGTTCAACAATTAGATGATGTAGTAGCTTTCATTATCCAAGTTACTTTAAACAGTCATTATAGGTGGTTATAGCTGTGGGCAGAAAAGATCACAGGCTGCCTCAGACTAAAGGTGCCATTGCTAAGCTGCAGTGCCATGAATAGAAAGCTCTGATTTTTTTTTCTTTTCTTCTTAGTTCACTTTGTAAAGCATTCTTCTTTGCACAATCAATTCTACAGTCGCCAGAGTTTACGCCGGTCTTCTTTTATCAGCTTGTTGATCTTTGTGAAGTCACTGTCCCTTACGATGCTAGGCCAGCAAGCGACTCCTCAACCGACCCATAGGAGACATCTCACTGCACGCACTTAACGATCCATGAGCGTCCTTTTGGAAATAAGATCTACTAATTACTTTCCTTTTCATCATATGTGGTTGGAAAAACTAATTAGTCACTCACTTCAGGTGTACAGTCACTTTAAATCACCAAACAATTAAATAACAGTACTTATTTCAAGCCCCACAATTATTTATACCCCTGCACGTTTGAAGTAACCTCTAATTTTACCGACACGCTTCTTCTGACTGGAAGCATAATTAAGATTTTGGAGTGGCGCAGACAGAGTTCCAGGGTTTCAAATCACATACAGAATTTGTGGAGGGAGTTAAAGATTAGGGTGATGACGTGGAGACCTTTCAGATTATCGCCACAGATAAATTATCAAAACCCAAGAGGGAACTTGCAAAACCCTGGTCAGCATTTGCAAAAAAGGTTTGATTTTTGTAATGAAAATGAAGATTTTTCTGCAGAATCCACAGACGGGTGTGAATGATTTTTGACATGCTGTCTTTTAATAAAAGGCAAATAAAAACAGGTAATTATTTATCTCTGTATCTTTGGAGAGAAGTTTGTCTCGTTTCTCATTTCTCATTACAAACAATCTTGGTTGACTGAAAAACATTTTAAGTCTAACTCTGCCACTGGTATCAGTGATACTGGTCTGAACTGACTGCGGGTGAAGATTAGCACCAAGCAAAATTGATTCATGGTGCAACTAAAACAGAGATTTCTGAGTCGGAGTTTCATTGTTGACTTGTGGAGAAACCACGACCAGAATGCTTGACCATCTGATTCCGTGAGTTTAAATAGACAGAAATGTGAAACATGTAGATAGAGATTCGTCCCCCTCGTTGGCATGTGATCTTTTGGCCTCTTGACCCAGGCCCTTTACTAAGTGGGAGTCCTTAGTAAGGAGTGCTGGAACAAATTTAAAGCAGCCAGACCGCCTGTCACTACACCTTGTTGGATTGTTGCTGCTGCATAACAGGGATGCAATGGGCAATCGCAATGATCAACAACGATCAAACAAAAAATTGCCAACCCAAATTTGTATTGCGGTAAATGTCACGTGAATCGTCTTTGTCTGGAAGTTGAATGTAATGTAACCTCACAAGGGTCTTTAGTTTTACGCACATCAGTTCTTGCCTTTAAAAATAAATTGATTGTGCTGAAGTGAGCTAGAGCAGAACAGATCAATTGGACTTGAACTAGTCTCTTTAGAAGTAGTGGTGCTTGGAAATGGGTAAAACCAAAGACGGATCTCTCACACAGAGTTTTAAAGGGATTGTAGGGGTGTATTATGTATTTTCCAGGTACATAGGATCATTTTATAGCACAATCAAGTAACCATGTTACTTTCAATTGTTAGGAAGATGCTATAAATATGGGGTGCTGTGGGGTAAAGCACAACCCACGTACGGAGGCCTTAGTCCTCAACACAGACATCATAGGTTCAAGTCCCGGCCTGTGATGACATGTCTTCCCCCCCTCTCACTTTCCTGTCTATCTACTCTAAAATTATTGTTGGTCGAGCCAAAAAAAAAAATCTTTAAAAAAAACGAAAAAAACCCACTTAATTTAAAAAAAAACAGCTTAGGAGAAATTTGATTGCATCACAACTGTATGTGATACTTGAAATTGGGCTTCATCTGTTTAAGAACCTAATATCCTTCAGCACTTCATCACAATAATGCTTCTCCATAATGCTGTTTACAACCGTCCTTCGGAGTGAGAAGTAGTTGATATGATGAGCTCAGGAGACGCACAGCTATACCAGGTGTTTGCTAATTGCTGCTGCCACTAGTCTGGTGGAGTCATGTGGGGGAGTGGCGCTCTCTGGGGCAGGCACCCCTTAATGGTTGCCATGGGATTACAGGATTTCTCCAACATGCATGAATGCGGTAAAGCAACACTCCGTGTGTGTGCTTGATGACTGAATGACGTTATCGCATGAGACAAAGCTCCAAAAAGTCTTCTCTGCATGATATGATGCCTTCCGTTTTGTCATCCGCAGCTGGAAACAGCTAGTGTGGGATGAATAAAAATAAGTGTTGTGTTTTATGGCTCCATCACACACTGCCAATGTTTTTTACCCTTAAGTTTTAGTAATGCTAACGTAACAATGCCTAACGAATGGTTGCAAGTAATTGAGTTCTGTTAAGTCATAGGAACATTTTACAAGTATTTTTTTATTTTGCGGTAGAAACAATGTAGACCTATGAAGGTGAAATCCACAGGTATGCAGACGGCAGACAGAAGAATAAAATATATGCATCACCGATAACAGAAGCTACGTCGACAGAGATAAGTGATGGATGAAAACAACGGTTTACTGGTAGATTAGTCATCTACCAGAATATTCTCCCAATGCAGAATTAATGCATAACCATGACTTATTGACTCGGTTCGGAAGACAACCGCATAAAATCAAAGATTTTACTGATGCAGGTCTCTTTAGCGGCATGTCATGATTAATACAATGATACTGTAAAAAAGAGAGGCTGAAATGGAAATATTTACACTTTTATTTGTGGCTTGGGAAGACTTTAGACTTAATTGTCCACGTCCTCGCCGTACAGCATTCATTGTGCCTGATGGCTAGACACACAAGAGGGTTCTGCTGGGAGGAAAATTTTCGGTTTTATGATCTGAGTGGAAAGAATGGGGCTGGCTCAGGATTTTGTCAAGCTCACTCCAACGGTTGCAGAAACCACCAAATGAGACTGTTAAATATGCAACGTGTGAGAATTCAGAGGGAAGGGATTTCAATCAAACTTCATTAGCCTGACGTTGGAGGCCCGAGCAGCCTGTGTGGCCTTGTCTTCAATTCCCTCGTTATAATTCATGCAGTGACTTAACAGTGCTCCTAACAATGCCTTGGCTGCAAAACGCATTAGGGAGTTTGAGAGACATTTTGCTCCATCTGGTCAGCTTTTATGAGTCAAAGTTCAGAGATCTCTAAATCTACTTTTGTTTTGTTTTTCTGTTTGAGCCTTGTTTTGTTGCAAGCATCAAGAGCCAAATTATGTCATCGTGAATTTAATGATGACATAAGATTGAACTCAACATTGTTTGGGGCAACTTAAGGTTCCTTGTATGCTCCCCCAGGCCTGCTTTGCATCATTTGAAAAGAGTCCAAGTGAAAACAATCCCAAAGGTGAAAGTTTATCCAGGTGCTGTGATTTAGTACACAAGGTAGCAGTCATGACAGACAAGTGAAGGCCTGTGCCAAACAGGAAGGACTGAAAAGATCTAGTAATGTGTAACCTAATGCACTGGGATTTAAAATGTCCCACATGTCAAGTGAATGCTATACAGTCCTGGTAATTCTGCTTATTTCATTTCGATTCAGAAGTCGTCTCTTTTGATTCTGGGATTTTTATGTGTAAATGATTTATGTGATTCAAATCTGGCCTCACATGTGATAAATTACAGCACTTACTCCTTTTACTTTATCCAATGATTGCATGTAAAAATGCAGCCGGGGGGATAAGTCGACAGTCTGTAAGAATTGATGTTCACACAGAACTGTGTTCACTGTGACAACAAGCTGAACAACTGTTTTATGTTCAAATGTGTGTGAGCATCACATTTCATGTGCGAATGAGAAAACAAATCCTTATTGCTGTAAGCACCGGTTGATTTTCCGTGTATTACTGATTAGCTTTGCACAAATATGCGGTCTTCTGTAGGGCCCCAAACGAGATTAATATTTAAAAAATTTTTAACTAACAAAAAAAAAATGTCACAAAAATAATAATAATAATAAAAACAGGGAAACTATAGTTCATTTTAAAAAAATCTGCTGTATTGAATAGAAGCTGAAATTATTTTGCACTGCACCATAACCACAAAGTACTTTATCACAAAATTTCTATGACATGTTGAATTATTTGTTAAATCTTTGTTTAGTCAAAAGCAAGGCATTACATTATTGAGCTTTTCAGTCTTTTTTTTTTTTTTTATCAACCCAGAATAGCATGATAGTGGTACCAACACAGCACAATACCTCTTATGAGCATAAGACTCAACAGGATGGGCATTATCTGGAACATGTTGTACTTTCTTTTCTAGTAAGAAATAAATTTGTCAAAATGACTAAATCATGATTTAACAAACAACAAACCAACTTCTGCATTCAGTCCAACCGATAACTCAAAGACGTCATGGTGTTGCTCTGCAGAATGGAGTGCAGATGAGTATCATTCATTCACTCTAAGTACAATTGTGCTGATTTTTCATTTCATTTTACTCTCCAGGATACCTTTTTTTTTGGATTCTGTACTGCTGCAGAAAACCCCCTGAGGCATACGTCAGGAACATCATGAGGTTTTCCAAATAGAAAACGCATTTTAGGAGGAGAGGCGCGGATTGGAGAGGGCAGATTTTATTTTCAGGTGCCAATTATATATCCTGCTGTGACTTGCTAAAATGCCACATCTTCCTCTGGGACTGCCAAGAACACAGACAAATTGATAAAGGATCCACTCGAGTCAGTTCTGACAGCACATGTAACACGATCTAAGAAAGGTTAGCATGACGAGCCAGGTGTGTCGTGGCGAACGCAGACCTGAGATTTGGTCCTTTGCACTTTTGTAGAGTGTTTAACGTAGCTGCATGAATGCTGGGCTGCCATGTAGGATTGCAGCATATCAGCTTCGACGATGATGGTGCATGTTCTGATATCAAAATGACTTTCCCTAAATAAATAAACAGTGTTTTTAGGCAAATGATGAAGTTGTGATATATTATGCAACCCTACTGGCATGTCACATAATCACGGCAAAAGCAGCAGAACACTGAACAGCGATGAATCAAACTTGATTATAAATACGTTTATAATCAAGTTTTGAAGATGGTGATTTTCGTCACCACTCTTTTCAATCTCTACTCCCATGTTATTGTCCATCTCAAAGATTATTAGAGTTACAGACTGCCTGAAGCAGAAACGGTGGTTACTGAATTATAGGTTTGGAAATTAGTTCAGCGGTGATCTGTTTACCCGCGTTTCTCTCCTAGATGAAGCCGCTAACGGAGCCACTGCTGCCGTTCATTTTCTTTTTACTTTCCTTTAGTATAGAAAGAAGCTACTCCTGAATCAGTTCTTTGGTTTCATTTTTGTGTTCTGAAAACCCCCAGTCCGTCCTGACAGATGCCCATTCACACTGAGCCAGCCTCTGCTGGAGGTTTCTTCCTGTTAAGGGAGAGATTTTTTTTTTCCCGCTGTTGCTATGTGGATGCTCAGTAGGAGGGATTGCCCTAAAGTCAAGGACACAACGCAAGGGACTGACGGCTTTCGCTACACGCTCTTTCAGGAGAAGTGAATGTTGCAAGTCAGTGACTTTATGCAGTTTGCTTGGTTTCCTTTGGTAGAAAACTTGGTTTGAACAATAAACTGAAGTTGGACGCATTGTTTGACAACTAGGAAAATTTGAAATCATTGTTGCTGTCTTTGCATCTGTCTGCATGTTGGATTTAATTGACTCTGTTTTGATAAAGTCCCTTGTAAGTTGACATGTTGTGAATTGGTGCTATTTGAATAAACTGAAATGAAGTCAAATTGAAGTTAAGACCATTTCAACTGTATTTTGTAAAATTCTGCACTGAAAAAAATCATTACTTTCAGCGCCCTTCTTTGATGTGACATCACACAGGGACCTACTTAAGGAAAATGTGAAATGTGGTATTTTTTATTAATAATTTGAGTTCAGAGTCAAGTATCGTTTTATGAGCAAAGTTTGTACCTGATTAAAAAAATACACAACGTGCAAAAAGAGAAGTTTGGTGATTTCAGGTGTGTTACTTCATCCCTAAACGTAGAAGAAAACATGAAGCTAGCTTAACGATTTTGACTACCAGTAATATTGAATTTGAAACATTTTTCTTTTAACAGTGTTTGGACAAAAATCTTTCCCTTTTAATTTGGCTATTAAGCCCAGTAACATTTCAAAGTCCTTGTTTCACATTTGAGTTCAGTAGAAATTAATTTCTATTACGAATGAACTTTTTGTGTTGAAAGTTGAGTTCAGTCGGGTTGATAAATGTGATGACTTATCATTTCAGGTTCCTCCTCTCACATTTGGCAAAAATAGTCTAAGTTCACCTTCAACCAGCCAATGAGTTATGAGATCATTTTATTTTATGCTTGTTTGCAGCTTTGTATGCCATTCCAATTGGATCGTTTTATGTTCCATTTAGCACCACAAAGTAAAATGCCACTTTAATCAGACTTCAAATTATTACACCCCATTTACTGTGTTTATTATTAAACAGCATGGTATGATTCTTCTTTTCTCCCAATAAAGTTGATTATTGGCACCGTGTAATGTTTTGTGTAATGACAAAAAGTCTAAACTCTCAGCTCAAAACTGATTTATAAATTATGTCTTTTGTTCCCAATTTAATCCGTCTTTAGTTTTAATGAGCAACTTTCCTGGAGAGCGCCACTGACTTGAAACTCGGAGGGAATTCCTTCCCTCTTTTATGTGACCAAACTCAGTCAAGTGTGGCATTTTCCATCAATCGGTTTCAGCAAAGCATGTCTGTTTGTATGACCCTGTCATAAATATTGACCCTGCTGTAAATATTAAAATCTTGGCAATCCAGGAAAGGACTTAAATATGTTACAGTAATCAGTGACGCCGCCAATGACCTCTGAAGTCTTTTTCAGCCAAAAGTTGTGGAACTTAAGTTTCTCAGTCGGATCCATCAAAATGAATGGAGTTACCTTTAACAAACAATCTTTGTACGCCTTCGGGAGTTTGTTGTGTGCTTTATAACAAACTGGAAGATGTTCCTGATTCCCAGGAATTCATAAAAACTCCCCATCAGTGTGTGTTTCTGCCACCGTGCAGACCAGGTCTGATGTTGCCATTGTGTGGCCTTGACAGCATGTGAAATCAGACACTTCCAGCTCACAAACAGACGGTGAGTGCAGCGGTAAACACTTGACTCTCAACATGTATAATACAAGTACATGTGCAAGAAATTACCGACAGCAAAACTAACATTCGGCGAGCTCGTGTTATTAAAGTATATGGATAACATTAGAGCGCAGCGCCTCAGCCTTGTTTCTGTCTCTGCTTTATTCCAGTCGATCTGCTTAGGGTTGTTGAACATCAGTCACCTGGCAAATATAATATAGTCACGTTAAAAATTCCAGATTGAACTCACTTTCCCGGTTCAGTCCCAAACTGTATAGTCAGCACACAGATGAAACCCAGGCATGGTGTACTTTAATAGGGTATGGGGAGGGTGGGTCGAACCGTAGCAGACACAGGGAGGGGGGTGGGTGGCCGTCTGTCTCTAGCAGCTGGTGTCAGGGTAGAGAAACCTATAGCAGATTCAACTTCTAGTAGGACGACAACCCCATTTCATTGTAATCAAAGCTACAATGAAACCATTTAATTGACCTCATGATCTACTGAGTAATGACTCAGGGTGGTTGAATACAGACACAATAAGACAATAAGAGCCTTTTATTGTTTTCCTACCACATTTTGTAGAATCATATCTTACACACACAGACGCTACAGTTTTCAGAAATTTTACAAGAACAAAAAACCCCTCAACAAATTAAGAGCTTTTTATTATTTTTCTACCACTTCTGCCACATAAACTCCTAACCAAATACTAGGAAGATTCTTGTTGTAAAGTTACCAATAACGTACTGTTGTTTCTGGTTGCTATGGTTACCATTTGTAACATTTTCGGAAGTAGAGGGGTTTTTTTTGTGTGTGTGGGGGGGGGGGGGGTGCGCGTGTGTGTGTTTGTATCAGTGATGGAGGAACTAATGTTTGGGGCCTTTGTAAATATTAGAAGTGTGTCTGATGTGATTATCTTTATTTCTCCCTGCTGGGACACGGGAACAGACCACACAGTCTGAATGAGCTGCACTGGCTGCTGGCCGGCTTTGATCATCCTGGTTAATTGCAAACATTCTATTGATTTGTGGCCGTTGAAGAAAAGATGTAGATATACATGAAAGTGCAACTTTTAGTATCTGTGCAGACATGTATAATGATTCCACATCTGTAAATATTAAACCATTCAGCCATTTATAAAGAGACATCCAGCATATAGCACTTCTTCATCCCCCCTCTCTCTCTCAATTGAATTAGCATTTTATGAGGGATTTTACATAATACAACCTGATGGGAAGCAAATATGAATTTGATTTTTTTTCCTCTCTCTCACTCTCTCTTCCTCTCCCTGTAGTGAATTTCGTGGAGCTACAGCTTACAAATCATTTGTTATGGTTTCCTCTGTGAAAACAGTAGTTAATCAGGAGGCGGAAAGCTTCGGCTGCCTGAATGTCAAAAACAGAAGGGAGTCATCCTACTCTGAAGGAAGAGCTACTGGCTCCATTTGTTATGATTACTTCTCCTTTTGTGAAGAACAAGCTCTTGAGTGAACAAGGGGAGGCTTTTCCACACGGTGCTTCAGCATCTCCTCTTACCGCTGCAACAGTGGGAGGATTGCAGGGCCCCACCTGACGACTTAGGAAGAGTTTGAACATTGATCTTTCAATATGGCGTGAGGGCGAAAGGAGAGCTCAGGAGAGCTCATTGAGCCCAAGGGTGACTCGACTGAAAGTGTTACCTGTGGGATTCCTGCTGCAAGCCGTCCCACCTCGTGGCCTGCGATTAGAGGGAGACGGAAAAAAAAAAAAAACAGAGCAGGAAAAGGATGGGGGCCAGGCGGGTGGCTGCGGTGAGCCAAAATTGCAGACTAAGAGCATATCTCGAAATCACAGAGAGGATGGGAGAAGAATCCTCCTACAGTTATTGTTTCCCATGTTCTCTCACCCCTTCACCCCCAAATAATATTTTCCAGATTAAAGCAGTCTCCTTGCTCTCACTTCAATGACAGACCCCAGTCTCGCAGGAGAAAAAAAAAAAAACAGAACAAAACAAAAAAAAAAAAAAAACCGAACCACAAAATGGGAATTGCTTTTCCACTGCATGAGATAATGCGCTGTGTGCCGCTTCGGCTGCCAAGCTCGTCACGGCTCGCTTTGAAACGCAGATAAGAGAGCGTCGTCTCAACGAGAAGATTACGGATGTAGAACAATTATACTAATTTGCTATAGTTTATTGTATTAAGCAGCTTTCAATGATGTAATGAGGTTCCAGCCTTCTTGGTTAATGAGTAGACGCGTCAGGAAGAATTTTTTTGATTTTTTATGGGGACCTTATACCATGAGCTTCCCCTGTGTGGAGAAATGTGGCTACAAAATGTTTACTGCCGCAACCTAAACATGGCTTAGGAAGCGCGGTGAGGCATTTCTTGGACCACATCAGAAAACAAGAGGAGCTTAATAAGCCTACACTTCGGCACAAACACATGTGTGCACTTAGTGTCCTCTCTGCAGAGGCTGCTGCTTTCCGACAGTGCTGAGATCTGAGATCATAATTTGGCCCGGCTTCTGCAGCCGTTTTGTACTATACGCTGCCTGGGACCACATAAAGACCAGGGTTGCACTCTTATATTTGAACATCAACAAAGGCATGTTTGAGTTTGGAAAATTGATCTCGGAAACACAAAGGCATGCGATTCGAAGCCTCGGGTTTCTATGTTTAAGCAAAAAAAAAAAAAAGAAGTTTTTTTTGTTGGTTTTTGAAAGAACTGACCCTGAGATTTTATGTCGGAGCACTTGAACCAAACCGGCTCGTACCGCAAAGGTACAAAAGAATATTCAGGTTCCCCTCGAATAAAGGCTTCTGTCAAACGTTTTGGACGGCAGCTCTTTAAAATGCGCTTCCACCGGATCCAAGCGAGGCTAGGGTACTTTCGATGCTCATTGCTGAAATGTCAAAGTCGTTGTCTGCAACCTCCCTCCTGGAATTTACTGCGAACCGTGCACGGTTAATCGAGTTAAGTGTTTTAATGTCATAATTAATCCTTTTTTTTCTACATAGGACAGATGCCACATGTCACCAAGGACTCGAAGTTGGGGAATATCATTCTTGCCGAAGTTTGTCCAGGGAGTGCACCCAAATCAAACATCCTCTTAACCCTTAGTGAGCTGCCTGTCATGTCCTCATGAAATAAGCTGTCTCATGAGGAGATGCTTAGTTAACATTAGCTGTTCCTCCAAAGTCAATCAGTAGATTTCTAATCCCAGATTTTCTTGCTGTTGCACCCTTGCCTGGATGATGCTAAGGAGAGCAGTTTGCTGCATGCCATCCCAGAAACTGCTTCGGGTTTGGAGCTACGCTCCAACCAGACTCGTAATCAGACCTGAGCTCTTGCTCGGACAGCTGTTTTCGCTCCATAATTTGTGGAAAAGGGGACTACAGTAAGTTGGTTACTGGCAGGATGAGTTGCGGGCCAAACAACAGTTTATTACTTGTTACCTAACAGACAAATTTAAACTCTTCACGTTGTGTTTATCGTACAGTCCGTGTGTCACCACTCGGTCAGCAGTGAGAGAGTCGAACAGTTACCTAATGTTTTAGTCAGAACTTCCATGGACTTATTTAGTCTCAACAGGTTTGCCAGCATTTGGTCAGTTATTTCCACTGGCCTGGCAGAGCGCGCCATCCGAAGGTCAAAACCCCAGACAGACACCATTAGAGCAGTCTGTCGCGGACGGTTTAAACGCTGCCAGGCCTTGTGATAGAGATTATTACAGTTGGGATTTATTAGCAGGGTGATTAGACTTGAGGCTGTTTATTCTTCTAATAACCAACTCGAGATGAACTTCAAAGTACGGCATTTGTCTTGTCTGCAAATACCAAACCGGTGACTTTTCTGTAAATGAATTATAGCTGATGTATAAATCCGCCATCTGTGTTTTTACATTCTCTTACATTTACTAAATATAGCTTGTTTTTTGCCATACGTCTGCAGCTGTCTGATTTATTGCATGATCCAAAGCCGAGTTTCTATCCTCCTCCTGTAGGTATGTAGGTACTCAGAGCTTGTTTTTCCCATCCTGGCACAACAGGTCAGCAATGCCCATCTTGCGATAATGTTTCGTTACTTTATTCTCCTACCAAATCTTTTCTTTACTCTTTTTCGTTTTTCTTCCTGCCTGCCGGAAAACGGAGAACTCCTCCCTCCACAGCAGGTATTCAGATAAAATTGAAATCTGGAATCCTTGTTTCCCTCGTGGCTGAAAAAAGTACTTCATGCTGCTCTTTTGTGGTCATCATCGTGCTGCAGAACCACTTTTGGACCAATCACACGCCTCGCTGACAGCATTGCTTGAACAAAAAGGCCTCCATCTTAATATACCAAAGATTTTGCACAGCTGTGTTACTTATTTTGTGTTTTGGGAATGAGCAGCACTATTTCATAAGTTAACTTGTATTGTATTTTCATTTTATTTTTGTGCATATTATTGATAGAGAACTGCACTTAATGGTAAATGTGATTTAGCTTCAGTTATGGCGCTGGCTTCTGGTGCCTTTGCAGCAGCCGCAGTGCAAAGACAGACCTTGGCTCTAAATACCTTCTTGCTTTAGTTTATGCGTTTTTTGGTTTATTCTGCCATAAAGATAACATACTGGTATGCTTATGCTAAAAATATCAGACAGTGCATTGTAAGTCTTGATAACCATCAATCTTTTAAAATGTTCTCAGGTTACAACCCTGGACTTCAATCAATCATTTGAAAATGGACACAGAACTGCAGGTCTGCCAATACATCCGGGCCAAGCAATGACGGTATCGATCAGAGAAGCAGCTACGAGGTCTGTGGCAACTCTGACGGAGCTGCAGACATCCACAGCTCACGTTGGAAATCCACATGACAGGGCAGCTGTTAGTCACACAAACCACAAAGCTGGCTTTTAAGGAAGATTAAAGATAAAAGCTATTGTGGAAAGAAAGCCATAAGAGGTTCCGGCAGTTTGTTGCAGTTTTTCGGCAACCCACATAAGGGACACAGGAAACGTGTGAATAAAGGTGCTCTGGTCATGTGGGGAAATTTGTCCCACATGCAAATGGTTGTGTGATTAAAAACCACTACTGGCGGTGGCACCATCATGCTGTGGGGGTTCCTTTTTTTCAGCTGGGAAAGGGAAGCTGGTTGGTGTTGGTGGTAAGATGGATGGAGGGGGATTATGGATGATCAGATTGACAATCCTAAACCTACAGCAACATCCGCAATGGCTACTAAACAAGTCATCAAACATATTTGTTTGTGTTAGAAAGGTCCAGTCAAAGTCCAGATCTAAATCTAATTAGAAATCTCTGGCAGAGATGGTTTTCCACAGACACTCTCCATCTGAGCCTGAGCTGTTCTCATGCACTAAATGCTGGCACCAGATTTGTTTTTGTTTTTTAACCACTTTCAAGTTATGCTCTACTTTAAGTTGGACGATATGTAAAAAAAAAATAAAAAGAAATTATTGAAGGGGTGTGAATCAAGGTTAGTGTGGTTTACTGAAATGAACAAAATAACAAAAACTGAAATCGAGAAAACATTTTTGTTAGCTGAAATAAATAAAAATGGTAATTCATAGAAAAAATCTATAACAAGCCTGAACTATATTGTGCGTTTTTAAAACTAAAACGCCCTGAAACCGTTGACATAATATCCTTCGTTCTTTGTGTTTATGAATCTGTTCATTAGCTTTCTGAACTGATGTGAAGTAGATTTGTTTTCTCCCCAAAATGAGCAGTTTACATCAGCTGTAGGCTCCATAACCGTCCTGGTGGCTATGCTAGCCCACAAAATGGCGATGGTAAAAGTTGGGAGAAAACGCCAGAGTCAGTAGATTGTTCATCAATAACCGAATACATTTTTTATCTTGTATATTCACTACCCAATCGATGTACACATAATCACAACACAATACTTTGACTTTTTTTAAACTCTACACCTAAAAGAGTATGAAACAACTAAAACTACTACTATAACTAATTAAAACTAAATGATATTTAACCGATAAAAACTAGCCAACACACTCTAAAAACTGATTAAAACAAACTGAATTGGACAAACAAAAAGGGACAATGAAGCAAAACTGAACTATAACGAGGAGCCCAAAACTTTTAGAACCCTGTTTCTGGTTTCTTCAAGGCATTGTACGTGCATGGCGCAGCTCAGTCCTGCTGTTTGGTACATAATGAAGCACATCATGTGGATGACACTCAGGTTGACGTTCAGACATGTTGCTTCTCCCTCGCACATGTTGATTAGACTCCATAACGTCGCCTGTAAACAGGCTGAGATGGACATTAAGGCCTCTTCCCCCTCATTCTTCTTCTCCAGCTTACAAACAGAGCAGACAAGGAAGAGGAGCAGATGTGTAAAAGCGATACAGTTTAGATTGTGAGTGTTTTTTTTTTGTGTGTGTGTGTTTCCATTCTGACTTTTCTTTCACCAGACAATTTTATTTCCCGATGTGACCCTGGACAGAGTGATTCCATGATGAAACATGTGGGAGTAAATCCCAGAGCAGAATAAATTGCTACAATTTGCGTCCGCTGTGTAGTTAGCTGTTACTTCGTGTCCCACACTGCAGTTTTGACCTTTCCCCCCCCCCACCTCCTGAACAACAGAGCTGACGGAAAACCCATCTCTGCTGAGATAGATTTTACTGCTATCCAGGCTTGCTGGTCCGGCATGATGTCATTTTGACGGAATATCCAAGAAAGTGAACTAAGAGTTAAGTAAGAGTTCCTTCCTTTTTTGTGTGTTTTTTACCCCTGAAAGCTGGCGCGTCTTTAAGCAGGAAGGAAAGCGGGATCTTTCTTTTTTATTCTTTTTTCTTGTTTCAGCTATATCTGAGCATTAACTACCATGAAGCTTGTTAAAGAACAGGGCTTGTTTCAGCACACATGGTCACAGCTGCAGTGATGCCTGCACTGTGAAAGTGAAAACCAATTAGGGTAGTTAAACTGAGTCACCGACTTTCAGGCCGTGGTTCCGCCGGGAACCACCATTTCTGTATCAGATTTTACGCACCGGCCTGAGTCTGCCGAGTTTTTATGACACTTATAGATGAACCTCGGGAATGACGCTGCTGCACTGGAGCTCCAGAACAGATAATGGGTCAGTTTATGGAACAGAAACGGATTAATAGTGGGAACAGGATGTCACTCAGATTTTAATGACGGCGTTAAAAAAAATTTATTTGTTCTTCGAAAGTGTGGGTTTAGACTGAGAGTTGTAAATTCCATGTGCTTCTAATTTTTAACGCTGCTAAACAGGATGCAAGATATACAATAAAAATAAAAAATGTTGAAGACAGAAAGACATCTGGGCACAGTAACAATAAGGATGATTCAGTTGTGGCACTGAAATTAAACAGTCAAGTTAAGTTTAACAGACTTAAGGAGTTTGGAGTCAATGGATCTAATCTGGGTAAATACTATTGTTTTTTTAACTGCTCTGTTTAGTTACTGTAATGCAGAGGTGGGGACTCGAGTCACATGACTTGGACTCGAGTCAGACTCGAGTCGTTAAAATCACGACTTGAGACTTGACTCGGACTTGAGGACAAAGACTTGAGACTTACTTGAGACTTGCAACACAGTGACTTGGTCACACCTCTGCTGTAATGAGGCCTTCACTCCCCCACTTACCTTTGGGCACGCTTGACAAATACATTGTGTCTTTCACAGAGCTCTGCTTAATGACAACTTCTGCTTTCATGGATTGCTTTTTATAATTTGGCTCCCACGAAAGGAAGAGATTCTTTCAGAGCTTTTGGGGTTTTTTTATTACAGAGCAAGAAATATCCGTGAATTTTGAGCATTATATAATTCCCCTCAATAAATGAAACACAAGAAACCGGTCCAGAATGAATAAAAATGTGGAATAAACACATGTTCTCTTAAGTGTTTTTTTTTTTTTTGCAATTCAAGAATAATATACTTTTTATTTGCCTTTTATAGACTAACTAACCCCTATTAGTTTATAAATTATCAACTAATTCTTATTATATCTGGGGAACCAATATTTGGTTTTCTTGTTTTGTTTGTATTTCCTTCTAATTTATGTAAAGCCTTGTTGCTGAAAATGTGCTGTATGAATAAAATGACCTAATCTTACCTAACAGCTGACAGTAGCTGGTTTCTTAGTGGGGCTGTCTGCTGAGGTAGCTGCTTAGCAGATGTCGATCACACCTCGACTAGCTTTAAAACGGTGTTACTTTAGAAGGGTGGAGTTAGTTCATTTAGTTTCCATTTCTGGAATCATTCACATAAAAAAATAAAATAAAATAGTTGGAGAACAGACTGGGCTTCATAGAGTTTGAATGACTACAGCATTTAATTTCCCTTCGGGATTAATAAGCAACGTGTAGGAGCCTTCTCTCGGTCAGTTTACAGGCCGTGTGCTGAAGCATTGGGGGATGGAGCGGAACAGATTTAACCTAATGTTTCGAACAGCCAGAGAGAAGCACCGATCGCACCGGCACTTTCTCCGGATCCAAACTCAGTCAAAGGGGCTTTAACCCACAAACTGAACGACAGAAAACGTCAGCACTCTTTAAACTCGAGATTTTCTTTTGTTTGTGAGTTTGTTTGAGCTCAGCCCGGGACTACTCCATTCTGAAAACGCTGCGATTTAGAGCCTGACAATCGGTCCACTATTGCAAACGATTATAAGCCATCATTATGTGCAGGGAAAAGACAAATTGTCTCCCAGCGTTTAGTATTCGCTCAACTCCGATTAGCTGACTCCTGCGTTCAACACGTGCAGTTAAGTCTGTCGGTCTTTTGTTCCAGCTGTCCCTGGAAACGTTTTTTTTTTTTTTTTTTTTTTGGGAGGGGGGAGTTTCATTCTTTGATGCCTCTAAGTGTTTCAATTCTGAAGTCAAATTGCCCAACAGTTTTTTCCATGTGAAGAGTAGAACATAAAAATAAAAGAGCATTTATTGTGCGCATTCTTTGTAATATTCTTAGCCACCCCTTGTGAGCAGCGTTTTCTGGATTGCTGAACTAAAGCGCATTACTGAGCGGAGGGAAAGAAACGAACTCCTGAGATCATGTCTAATCACTATCAGATATTAGATTCAAGTGACGTTTCGCACAAGAGCCTGAGTCATCCTGACAGCAGGATGCTCACCTTGAAGACAGATGCAGATGGAAACCTGTCTGTCTGATGTGCAAGTTGTGTATCTTTTGCTTTATCTCTCCTTTTTTGAGACACACGCAGATGAAATCAGTCCTTTTTAACATATGATAACAGTTGTAGAAAAAAAAAGCAACTACTTTTCGTTTTTCTTCCTGGTACACTTAATCTAGCTCCCAGAAAGGGTTGTAAAACTTGGATTAAAGAGTTGTGATTCAACAAATAATTAATGTTATTAATCTTGCTCTTATGCTGCAGACAGCTGCAGCTCAAGGTTGCAAGGCCACATTCGTGTCCACTCAGTTTTCGCCCTAACCTGAGATTCAAACATTAACGTATAGAAATGGGGTGTTCGAACTGTTTCTATGACGCAGATTTAAAGGAAATTAGTTTGGCTTCCTTCCCCTTAAGCAGTGATTTTGAAAGCGTGTACACATGGAGACAAAATATGTATTTCAGTATCCGAATATTTTCACTGGTGATGTGGGATAATTGTTTACTTATGTAACAAGCACAAACAAACATATATCCTAACAATCACTAAGCTTGATAGCTGTCTACATGACTTACATAAGCGTATTAATAATGCATCTGTTTACATACTAGTGGTATACCTTCCTCACTAGGATATATTCTCTCTGACAGCGGTATATTTCATATTTAATGCCGCTGTTTGTGGCTTGCATTAAGCAGCATGGGACAGATGAATGGGTAAGGATTCAACTTTGAACTCTTTTTCCCACATTTTTGGTACATTGAGGCATGCGTTAAAAGACTTGCAGCTGTATTTGGTTCTGCAAAGTGTTGCCACAGAGGGGCTGGATGCAAATACAGAATGCACGTCAGATTTTAATAGTAAAAATAAATGCTGAGATGCAAAGTATTATTTTCCTTCCACTTCAGCATTATGCACGACTTTGTGTTGGTCTATCACAAACCCCACTACATAAATCAAAGGTTTGTGGTTGTTATTAAAGGTTTTAAAAAAGTTCCAGGGATATAGATACTTAGGAATGCACTGTCTGTAGTCCATATGTGCTGCGACCCCTGCAGGACACCTGTGGTTAATTTGGGTATTTACTTTTTATTTGCAACACTGATTACTGATTTGGGACAACTGGGGATCTGGTAAGGTTCTCTGTTTTCCTCCAAAGGAAGGCTGCCACTTTTGCTTTAGATATCTTGATTGCACGTTCATAGGCGTAAATCCCGGGGGGTCTGGACCCCCTCAATCTTGGAAAACTCTAGAATTGTCCCCCACCCCAAAAAAAGAAATTTAAGAAACATTTGCATTTAAATAACAACAACATAAAATATTTATATTTCACTCTTTAACTTTTAGTTAATTGGAAGAATTTGAAACTGGAGGGAGGGGCTGAGCAAGTGGACCCAGCTTGAGAATGTGGGAGCCGAGACCAGAAGAGAGAACAGATAGAAATTTACAAAACGTTATGCCTTGATTTCTCACTGTCTTCAACGTAGAGCCTTTAAACCCACAAAATAAAATCTGAATATTTTTCTTTATAAGGCCCAGTGCTTTAAGTGTTACATTTAAGTTATGATACTCCGCAGATGATCATTTCTATCTACTTGTTGGTTCTCAGCCATCTAGGACATGCCAAAACTAAAAAAAAGGCTTAAAAATAAAGCAACTTAACAAGTTATAATTTAAATAGCCCTTAACTTGTATTGGGAGCCATTTCAATAAATCAATGTTTATGAGGAATTTTATTAAGAGGAGTTATTCATTAAAGCCTTTTTTATTTAGAACCTTAAATTTTGTAAAGGTGTAGCAGAGATTAGATCAGTAGGACTGAACAAAACTCGTATCTAAGCAACATTTGAATTTTAGTTTCACTTCTTAACGGTTTGCTTACTTAGAAACAAATGCTTGATGTGCATTACTACACATTTTTCGTTACATTTCACTGTAACTTTGCCGACCCCCCCCCCAAAACATTGCTCTTAATAAATGTTCCTGTTTATGGTCCCCCCCAATAATGAGATGGGATTTAAGCCCTTGTGCACATTATAACACTTTTACATACATCCTTCGCTCAGGCACACCATGCAGATTTCACTGACTTTGAACCTCAACTTTTATTTCAATTATGCAGAAATGGTGTGTCTCCCAATTTGTTGTGGACTTTGAGCCAGCATAATAACAGCTGCTTAGTTTTCAACAATCAATGCTACTTTTTGGGGGGATCATCTCGAATAACCATGAAAACAGTTAAATAAGCCTAATAAGTGATAATAACATCGTTTAGGAACAACAGAGAAATAGTTCACCGTTACAGTGCTGGTCCACTTCCATGCGTCCTTAAGGGACCACACAGTGTTTCCTTTTGGTTCCTACATAAGCCATGCCCAATAGAGGGCGCTCTCCTGTGAAGTTATTTCTTTAACCATGCATGTGGGGGTGTGTGGGGGTGGGGTGTGTGTGTGTGCATGTGCAAACAGCTAAAATAGAGAGGAGAAACACAATCATTTATCAATAACAACTGAATTTAGCACCACTTCTGATCAGCAAAGTGTTTTCTGTGTCACCTCATCATAATGAAAGAACCTCATCTTTAGCTCCTGTCTCAATAATTGTCACCAGTGATAAAAAAAAAGGTGATAACATTTAAATCTATTTTCTAAGTAAGTAAAGTTTACTTCTGAAGTGCCTTTGCCAGACAGACTGAAGTAGTACATTACAACTCAAAAGAAAAGTGAAGACCTAAATTTCTGATTTAAAAAACGATAAATAATATGTCAGCATTTTTTCAATTCATATTTGACTGTTTTTTGTTTTTTTCCAGATTAGAAACTATGGACTTCCTGTTTCCTTTGTGTACAAATATGATGAGATAAAGAGTCCCGTTTGTTTTAGCCACTCTTCATCAGAGGGCAGGCAAGCGTTCACGTCACTCAGTACAGACAATCGTGGGTTAATATTCACAGGTCAGGAAATTGTCACAATTATAAATCCAGTTTACACTCACATGTAGAGCAACAATTAATAAATAGAAAACTGGAGCTGTGACAAATTGGACCAAACAAGAATACATCTTTGTCTTGCCTAAATATTCTTCAAGCAGGATGGTAATGATGGGGAGAAATGTTGATAAAGAGTTTTTTAACCTGCGATTGCCAACCTAATCAAATATTTTAAGGGCTTTTACACATTTCTAGCAGAAATGTCAACAGTTTGGGGATTGGGGGGAAGTTGCTGTACATCTTCATGAACTGGTTTATTTCAGATAATCTTCCACAGTTTCGATGACTACATGTTCTTCACTAATATTGCTCTTTGCTGGTAGAGATTTGTGCTTTACAATAGCTGCCAGTAACGTGATGGATTGTGGTAGTTCTAACTCAACAAAATACCTCATGGACGCCATAAAACTTGCCGACGCACATTGGTTAACAGAAGGCCTTTATTCCAGCTGGCTCTTGATTGCCGTGCTGGGGAGTTGACTTTAAATTTGATGAAAGGTTTTAGGTAACGTGTTGTTCACAATAAAACAATCCAGCATCATTACTCGACTGTGCAGCATGATTATTCGGAGCCGACCTCTACTTCAGATACTCATCATCCTAATCACTTGAGGCTGCAGTGCTTGCTTTTTTTTTTTTTTTTTTTTTGCAACAAAGACACGGCAAGGTAGATTCATTTTGTTGCCATGAGTAATGGCTTCATACAACAGCAGCTAAATGTCATGTCTCGTAAGTCTTGCATGTTTGTTGGCCCAGTCGGAGCTGTATAATACAGAGTGGACAAGCTAAATATAAGCAGGTATTGGATTTCAGGAAGCATGAAATGGCTCAGTGTTGAGAGGAAAAGCCTGAAAGCAAGTTGCATCTGTTCCCCCCAGCATGTTCTCTGGGCTCCAGGTTTGATGAATGACTGTCAAGGCCCGTAGTACCCCCCCCCCCCCTTCTCCCCCTCTCCCACTTCCTGGGGTCGCTCTGCAAGAGGTCAAACCCTTGTGGAAGTGACTCACTAAGTCCTAGCCCGGCTCCAGGAGGAAAATCTCAGCTTAGTCCATCCTGGACTGCAAAACGGAGCCAAAGCACCAAATGTGATTACAGCACAGGAGATAGCTAAACGCAGAGGCCGCCAAGGCAAACAGAGTTTGCCGCGTGGGATGCCGTCTTTTGGTTGCTTCAGTCTTTTTGAAAAAATACACAGTGTTGACTGAGCGTTAGAAGTGGTAGGATGCGGCTTCACTCAACCCATGTTCGAGTCCATTCTTTTCTCCTGAGGTAATTCAGTGTTTGCAGCTACAGAGGGAGTGGATCCGCTGACATCACCCCCCTTGCCCCCCAATTTCAGGCTCTGTTTGCAGATTTCGTGATGATCTATGGAGTGTCTGACAGGAAATAAGTGTTTGGCAGTGAATGTTAGTGCCTAAGTCAAACATCCAGGACTTCTTTGTCAGAAGCGTCAGCTTTGAGCGTGATTACTCCTGCAATTGTCAAAATGAGACTTTTAGGGTCTTGGCGTATATGCTCAGAGACAATATCATATTTATGCCAAAGTCATTATGTGGGCTGTTTTCATCCTTGCATCTGTGCTTTGAAGCTATTATAGCTCCATCAAATCCCACGCCTCCGAGTCAGGAGGGACGAGAGCCGCAGTCTGCAAGTGGCAACTTGATGCTGTTTATCACGTCGGAGATATTAGCATGTAGAAGCTTATCTCAAATCTGAGAAGGTTTGATGTCTGGAGATTGGAGAGCAACTGTGGAAATGTATCTTCTAATGAACAACTTGAGCTTTAAAAAGTCATTTTACAACTGTGTGATTACAGACGTGGACTGGTGGACATCTGGGTGGAAACAGGGGAGCGTAGTTCAAAGCCTCTGATTCAACCTCGGTCACTAGCAGCATCATTTCCACGCTGTCCATAAAGAACTCCTGTACAATGACTTTAAACTGATAGCATATTTTAAATTTGAAAGAGCAAAAATAATGTAATGCAAATGCAAACTCTGTGTTTGTTTGTCTTGTTAACCTGGAGACAAAGAAAGGTTGCTAACTTTAGCAAATACTTTGATTTTTCCTTGTGATGAAGCGTCTAATGTGCAATTACAATGTTGTTGTTTTTTTTAAGGGGCTACCTCTCAGCCTCTAGCAGTGGTGTGGAAACTATTTTTTGTAGTTTCCACGCCAGAATATATTTGGGCTTTGTATTCACAGTTATAACTGAAGCAAGACAGACAATTACCTGTTCTGTCTGGGCCGTAAATCTCCGCCGGGTTATTAGCGAAGCAACTGTGCACCTGGCAAACGACGGCTTGGGCCTCACTGACAGAGCAGACGCCGAATACCCCGGGAATACGAGGGAGCGGCAAACCTGAACTGTCTGCCAAATGTTTAGCTCAGTAGTGGAAGGGAGGGGGAAGATGTAGCACAGGTGCTCAGACAAAAGTCTTATTATCAGCAGCTCGTTGATTCACTGGGACATCTACAGAGCGCCGTTACCTTTTATTTGCTGCTGTGTTTTGTTCTGCTTTTGCTTTCTGCCAACGGTAACCACGGCCCTGAAACGAAACCCTTCCAGACTGTGTGTCACGTTACAAAAACGTCTTTGTGTTATATTTGGATCTACTTGTGAAGTGAAGAGGAGATTCTTCACTTTTTTTATTCTTTAACAAATAAAAATGAGAAAAGTGTGGCATGCATTTATGCTCTGGACTTTCACACAACCCCATTTAGGTCTGTGAACATTAATGTTAATGTTTCTCGATTTAAGTCAAGTCGATGCCATTCCAGTCTGATAAGTTCATATCCAATAAAGTAGATTATTGAAAATTTCACTACTTTCAGTTAACGAACTGAAACACTGTATGTAGATTAATTACAGATTAACTGGCCATTTCCTACCTACAGCTAAATAAACAGGACAGTTTAGATTAAAATATTACATAAGAACAATAAAAAAATATTTTAATAAGTAATGTGAGCTTGATGAAAGATATACTTAACACCTGCCTAATGGTTATTACTTTTAAAAAAAAATACACTCAATCAAACAAACAAGCCTGACCTGCAGAGTTTAGTGTGCTGAGGACAGAGTTTAGCTGAAACACTTTCACCTTGCTCTCATTAAAACCAAAGATCCATGGTTACCAGTACTGGTTATCATACTGGGTTCCTGTTTGTTCACTACGTTTACCCAGCAAACCTCCGTGGCTTTAGCAGAGCTGCTGGATTTATGCTGAGATTAAATGAAACGCATTTAGACTCTTTACCGAAAGGACAACTTCTGAAAGTTATTGAATGCACTGGATTTTGTTTTGGTGGAGTTTTAGGAGCATGAAATGCCCAGACTATAAATGCATTGCCACGCTTTTAAGAGAAAACAGTTTTGAAAACCGTCCACGCTTTTTCTTCCACTTCGGAAATATTCCTTCTTAACGCTGATCTATCAAATAAAATCTAATTTCAACACATTAATGCTGGAGGTTGTAATGTTTTTCAAAATGTGGAAAAAAAAAAAGTTAAACTTTTGCCTCTCTCTAGCTGAGAAATCCTCCTTTGGTTTGTTGAGCCTCTTAGCATTCTAACAGTGGAAGTAAAAATCCTATCGGTGCTTAAAAACACCGGAGAGCTTCATCTAGGGGTGAGCTGCACCATACAAGCTGTGAAAATTAAAATACGAAAGGTAAAGTTAGTAAATCATGTTGCCACAACCTCTTGTACGTACTCGTCACTCTAGTTGAGTCTGGAAAGTCGTTTTCAGTGAAACACAATATGAGCGTAGAGCTCTGGAACAACCCAAAGAAATCTGACATCTGTGGTTCTGCTGTTTTCTGGGCCGATGTGGAAGAAATGAAATGTAAAACCAAACCCAGAACAGTAGCTTTGAGACTTCAGCTCCGAGGGCCGTGCATGTGGTTGCCATTCTACCTCTTTCCATTTGCAACAACCAAATGTTTGATTTGATACAATCCCCCTACCCCCCTTTTCCATATGCTTGTCTCTGGGAGTAATGGTAGGAAACGGGACTTGGCTGGCAGACCGACTGGGAAGCAGGATGGATGGAACTACTGTGGTGAGCGTTGTGGGGATGAAGTCAGTTTCTGTCTCACGTAAAAACCCGAGCAGGCACAAAAGCTTCAGTCCGAGCAGCCCCGTTTATTTTACGGAGTTATTTTGACGCAGACAATCAGATGCTTTTCCTGTCGTTGTTTTGCCGCTGTTTGGAAAAGTGTGTGTGGCTCTGACAGAATATTATCCCAGTGATGATATCACTGACTGTAAACTCTCCAGACAGCCATGAGGAGTCTCACATGGGCCCTGTAAAAAGGTAAACGCTCGTTCAAAAACCTACTGATGTTCTTGGCGCGCCGGGCCCCTTGCGTGTGCAGGCAATATTGTGGAGTTGGCTAGAAACAAGTGATGTAAAGGAAATCTGCCACACAGCATGTTGGGGTGGGTTTTATTGCCACTCTGTGCAGGGAGACTTTCATGTCGGCGAGGGCCCTTTGTGAGCTCATGCACATTTCTGTTCCAAACATGAATCTACGTTCATGTTCAGCTCTTTAATTTTTCTAAGATTAAGCTCAATGTCACACATACATTATGTCGTTTACCATTTAAATTACTTGCAATTGAACTTTTCTGCATACTCTCTCTCTCTTTTTTGTGTGCGCAGTTTTTACGTCCCTGCTTCTATGGTAACAAGTAAATATTGACATCTTTTTCATTTGTCCACAGCTATTTGGCAGAAATTCAACACGCTTTGGGGTAAGAATATACTGGCCATGCGGATTGATTCTTAGCATCATTATGTGATCAAGAAACATCTGAGGCCAGAAATTCGATATATCATCCGGAAAATACGTCTGGGGTTGTAAAGTTGTCTTCAGACTTGAAAAAGTGCATGGCAGTAAAATCTATTAAAGGTTTTCAAACGTGTCGCCAACATCTTCATATTGAGTCGCCACGAAGGAGGCGTAGTGTTTCCCTCATATGCAGTCCATGGGATTACTGAGAGGATCGTGCTCAGAGATCATCTTTTACAGTTCACAGTTTTACTGATTCTGGCCAAAAATCTGCTGGAAACTTAAACGATTCAGATTATTGTGACATAGATGTAGACTCTGAAATGATCCAGCTTCATTTCTGATCTTGATTTCTTTTTTTTCCCTGTCAGAAGCTACAGTGCCTTGCAAATGTAGCTGTACTTTCATACTAAAACCTTTCTACAGATTTTTAACTAATGGGCTCTGAAGCCTTTCCACTGGAAGTTCTGGTTGTTGTTCCTGTTGGGCGGTGAATCCTGTTTTTAACGCCATTCATCTTCCCAAGAACTCAGCAGTTTTTACAGTCCTTACTGAAAGAAAGCGTCGCACAAGATGTTGCCACAACCACGTTTTACGATGGTGGTGATGTTCAGACCGATCTGCTGTGTTAGTTTTTTTTCCATACATAACATTTGTATATAATTGAGCTCATCTGGTCAAAGCAGCTTCTTTCATTGTGTTTCTCTCCAAGATTTTTTTATTTTTTTATTTTTTTACCAATGGCTTACTTCACTCCCTAATTCCATCTCAGATTTAGGGAGTGAACATAATAGTTGTATAATATCTCTAATCATTGTCCTGTCAATGGAGAATGATTGCTGTGGATCTGGGGAACCTCCTGGTCTTCACACAACAGCTGTATTCATTCTGACATTACACCCAAAATAGTAAGTTTTAGAAAATTCATTTTTAGGAATATTAGAGTAAAGGGAGCCTCGCCCACGCAATTCTGCTTGATTCTCATCTCCTTTCATTGCTCCATTGAGGCTTCCTCCCACTGACGTGGATTCCTTCTGTAGATTTTCAATCTGGCCAATCAGCGTACAGAGGGAGAAGTTGTCAACAGTAACAATTTTCAGCATTGTTTTGGAATTGTACTCTGTAGTTTTTAGCAATGCCAATGGAGAAAATGAACAAAGCCATTCAGTCCATGTTGGCCACGCATCCAAATACTGAATTAACATTAACAGCCGCCGCGTTTGGCACAGCACTTGTCTCTCTTCTTCTCAGAAAATTCCCAGTAAGCTTCATACTGTTACTTACGTCACGGACAAGTGTTAGCGACTGGGTAAAATTTAGACTTCAACAGAGTCCACGTCTCCAGGAATCAATCGTTTCTCAATTACCAAACATCCAGACCTTCTGTACCAAGCAAAGCGTAGAACAAGTGGTTAACACAACAGGCTACGGTAAAGGCGAGTGAGTACAAATGTATGCCACACTTTTCAAATGTTTAATATGGGCATGCCGTGGTGGCGTAGGGGTTAGCGCGACCCATGTTTGGAGGCCTTGAGTCCTCGACGCGGCCGTCGCGGGTTCGACTCCCGGACCCAGTGACGTTTGTCGCATGTCTTCTCTCCTTCCCCGTTTCCTGTCAGCCCACTTTCATATAAGGGACACTAGAGCCCACAAAAGACCCCCTGGAGGGGTAAAAAAAAATAAAAATTAATATAAAAAAATTGAAAGCCATATATTCATTTCTTTATAAATTTATGTTGTTCTGTCACGTAAAACCAAATTAAAACACGTTTATGTCAGTGGTTGTAATGTCACAAAATGCAGAAAGGGTTCATCTGTAATCAGATGCCTTACGTTGCTGCCTCTGCTCAACGTCCTTCACCACACGTTTACTGTTAGCTCTGAGTCGCCACATCACAGTTTTACTCAGCTTCCCCCTTCATGGTTGGAGACACACAAGCTTAGACTGTCTGAAACCGAGGCATTACTCATGCTCCTTACTGGTTTGGATTCCAGTTTTAGAAAAGCACTTCTTGTCTTAGTTTAGTCACACTTTTTGGGGGGGGGGGGGGTCAAGACTCAATTTTACTTTTTTTTATTTATTATTTATTTTTACTGGAGTGTAATGTTCTAAAATGTAAATTTTGCTTTGAATCATTTTGTACTAGCTTGCAGAATGCGGAGCTGTTTTCCAAACACACCAATCACACATCAGTTTAAAAGACCGAAGTTTTACTCTTTGCAAATTCTATTTTGTTTATGGCCGCCTGCTAAACATATTCCCTCCCTCTCTCTGTCTCTCTTTCTCAAACTGATGTACCTCTCACTTTCTCCAGAGGCACATATCTGTATTTTTAGCTGCTTGTATTATTTAAAACCTGTCAGATTGTTGAGATCGGTTGATTCTTTTCCCCCCCGCCCCGTCTGAAAACAGCTGCCTGTATCTGGAAGCGATATCGAACGATGTGAAAACCTGGTGAAACAGCAGAGTGAAACACAAAGACAAATCATCAATCTATAGCCATTACCGTAACCTAAACTTTTCCAGTTGTTTGGCATAATTATTTGTATGAAAATAATGATGTATGGAGGTGGAGATTGTTTAGGCTTTGCGTTGTGAAATCAGGTCTTGATGTCTGTCCACGTGAGCCAGAATATTGGACAAAACCGAATGTTTACGTGACTTTGATGTACAAAATTTGCAACCAGATCTAGTTTGTTAATGATGCTCTTGAGCTCCGTTGCTTATATCTTCCAACAGGCAACAGCGTTGTGCTCATTGCTGAGCTAGTACTGGAGATGAGTGTGTAAAGCAGCAGGGGAGATGGCACGTGTGGTCATTCCTTGACTTTAGGCGTTCATTTTCACTAATAGTTGGTTTTATAGTAGAGGGGAAAGAGCCCCCCGTCTGCCTTACAGTAGTTTACAGATGTTCAAGGGAATTTGTGAAGCTTCGTGAAAATTTAATGAATGAATCGCCTCCAGGTCTGAGTGTAGCCCTGCTGTTTCTCTAAGTTTATTTCTTTTTCCCTCTTACACAAAC
The DNA here is from genome assembly GCF_001444195.1 of Xiphophorus couchianus. Lineage (NCBI taxonomy): Eukaryota > Metazoa > Chordata > Actinopteri > Cyprinodontiformes > Poeciliidae > Xiphophorus > Xiphophorus couchianus. The sequence goes on from NC_040239.1 coordinate 24,494,749, forward strand.
TGTGTTGCTCAACATATCGGCAGCCGCCGCGTTTTCCATTTCCATCAGTCTTTTGAGTCCAGGTCTACTCTGTGCTACGGCGGTTAGCTGCGTTGGTCCGCAGCGACGGCGTTCTGTGTGCCGCTCACATGTTCAACCTAAACGTGCATTTCCCTCGTCAAATATGCCTCTAGGTATCTGCGAGCAGGTGTGCTCCCTGTATGTGATGGTAGCCACTGTGATGAAGTGGCTGCCAGTCCGGGGGTGTGTATGTGAGTAAGCTTCTGCCAAACCTCTCTCTGGAAATCTGACCTTTTTTTCCACTGAATTGTCAAAGTTTATTTAAACTGGTTGGTTTCCTGGCTTTAATTATGGCCAGCAAATTTAAAGCATGGTTGAGGTCGGGCCCCATTACAGACAAGTTCATTATCCTACCGGAACACCCAACTTGTCCTAAATTTAACCGTCTAGCCGTTGCCCTCAAGTTGAGTTGAAGAATGAGAAGCGGCTGTTCCTTCTTCATCAGTTCTTTTTTTGCTATCTGAAACTACCACCAACAGCAAAAAACGTCTTTTAGCATGATGCTGCCGACACCATGCTTGAGAGTTGGATCATTTTTGTATGCTTGAAGGTCTCCTACTGAGCATTCTTTGCAAATTCTATTTACTTCATGGCAACCCGATAAATGTCTTGTCATTGAACAAGGGCAGATTTTAGTTGCTGGTTCTGGAGGAGGTACTTCTTTCTTAGACAATACCCTCATAAAAAGTAAAGGTTGATACTTGAACCAATAGCAGTAATGATCCCATTCACATATCAAAACTGGTTTTGAAAGACATAAAGCAGGCTAACATGAAGTATAGCCCTGAACTCAACCCAATGGAGAGTCGATGTATTATCCCTGAATCCCATCTGAATGCCAAAGAAACCAACTAGTTTAATTAAACTCTACAAAAACTGGTCAATACCCAGCCAAATTTCGGCTGGAAATGTGTTGATTGTAAGTGCGGCAAGCTCTCACTAGTCTAGCCCCTTAAAGCTCTTTCATACGCGACACGTTTCTTCCATAAAAAAAAGAGGTCTTGAATCCGACGGTCATCTTTAAGTCTTTACTGAACTTAAAAGAAAATAAAAATAACAAACAGATTCAAAACAAATAGAAAGTGACGGTCAAAAGACTGTGTTACTCTCCAGGTGCCAGACTTCTACAAAGAGCAAGTACTTTCGTCTTTGATAAACTAATTAGTCACTAACCAATCAAAAGGCACCATGTCATAAGCTCAAACACAATACAATTAAGACGCTTATCTTTTTCCAATAACAGAGTAAATACTTAACTCACATAATCACAAAATAACATTTTGTATTAAGCTCCAAAAATGTATATATGGCTCCTACATTGATGGATGTGGTTTCTTTACATTTTGTTTAGGAACATTTATTTAAAGTGGTCAAGGATTTTGTATATATCTGAGCATGCAATAAATGTGTATCTATGTGGCTTGGAGGAAATCCACCCGCCCCCAAAAATGTAAAACTCATAAATGTTGATTGCATCATCATTCCACCCTGATAAACAGGTTGTCATATCTTGGTAAATATCTTGGTTGTCATATCTTGGATAATGAACGATATTCCTGCTCATTATGAGTAAATGTAAACTTTTCATCAAAGCTATTTTCAGCTTTAGTCAGATTTGTGTTGAATTAAATTAAGAGCAGTTGTGACATGAAGCCGATTTTGCAGCTCTTAAGTTACGATAAGGCTTAAATACATCAGGCCTTATCTTAATTTAGACAGACACACACACACACACACGCGCGCCGATATGTCAGCACTCTCCCAGTACAGACCTTTCTTTGACCTCCTCCCATTCTCATTTGGGAAATGAGCATGAGATGAGGTATATAACCATTCCTCTGTATAAAATATGCCAAGTTGCAGAAGCTCTCCCTCTTCAACAAGTACTTCTAAAAATACAAAGACACAGGCATGGTTTTCTTTTGATGTGGCTTGCTTTCTTTTTGTTGTTCTTCTGCAGTCAGTTATTACAGCCAGAAGTTTTAGGACTGGCAATGGATATGAAATTAGCGGCAGCTGAGATACCAGCAACACCCTGTCATGTAAGGCAAATGCTTCAGCATCTTGAGGATAAAAAAAAAAAACAAAAAAAAAACTGAGTCCTGCTCCACCTACTGAGCAGCTGAGGTATTACCCAAGCCAATGATCTCACTGGAGACTTCCTGTCCGCAGAGTTCCCAAAAGGCAAAGAATGATCTAATTCCTGGGGCTTGAATTTCAATCAAAAAGATTCTTTGTTTGTAATTCTACGTAACGACGATTAAGTAACTTGTATCTGTTAGAGGGACTGGTCGTTGTTGGGATGTGTATTATTACTTATTCAGAAGGAATATTAGATTGTTTCTGGGATATGAGACAGTGAGTAATGTCTAATTTGTATAATTCTCCCAAGCATTTTCTAAATAGATCCCTCTTGTAAATATCTGTGTTACGAAAAAAAACAAAAAATCCCTCAGAAAAAGTCAATGACATGAAGAAATAAATGCACAAAAGCTTTAAATATGACTTCTGTTTATTTAAAGAATTTCCAACATTTTCGTATTGTCGTAATTTATTTAAGTCCATCAGATTAAAAAAAGTCTGGGTCTTGCATCTTTAAATGAAATACACGTTTCTCTTCATTATAACCTTTTTTAAATTAAAGTCTGTCAACTGTTTTGGATGTGAAAAAGTTGCAACTTATTATTGGTTCTGTTGCACCTCAGTTCTGTGAAAGGGCCAACAGAAATGTCAGTCACCAAAGAAGTTCTCTGTTTCCATTTAGTTGCTGCTCCACTCTTTCTACAAGCCGTTGATCAGACAACCTTTAGTGTATTTGTGTGCAAGTATCTCTACATGTTTACGGAAACCAAACCAAATCGTGGAAGGACTTCTACAGTAAGCAAGACCTGGGATTCTGTCTGATTAAGCAAGCCACTGAATCGTTAGCCACCAAAGCCTGCACAGATTCGGTCATTTTTCCAGCCTTGGAATTGGACTGCAAAGTTGACAGCACCTCGTTAAATCTGCTGAATAGCTAGACTGGACACTTTCCATGAGTTTCCAGCCATTAGGTCATGTGGAATATGGCACATGTCTTCACCATGTAACCCAGAAGTGTTAAGAAAGCACTAGAACTACATAATGAGCTCTTCAGTTTTGGTAATTTACAGCAATTGAACGAAACATTACGACATAAGTGTAGCACTTTGCTGTTTTGCTGGGGCTGAAAAATCTCCAAAGCCCCAAAGATCTCTGGCTGCAATGTTGTGATTCTGTTTTGTATCGGATTTAATGCAGAGCCTCGCTCATGTTTCTCTAGGATTGACAAAAATCCACATCTGTTATAATAAAACGGTGGTAAAAAAAAAAAAAAATAAGACAACCATTTGTTTTTAGCTTATCTTATTGTTTCAGCAGCTGCTCTGCCTTCTCTACTTCTGTTTTACACAGTCCACTGTTTTCAATGCTGAGGCAAAAATGGTGAACAGTGTAAAATATAGAGGCACAATCACCTACACTGTTTGTACTCAATTTTAAATATCTTTTTTTTCCCGTTACACATCTGTTTTTCTGCACTGATATATTTTATTGTACTGTAAATAGCCTTAATTTTCAATGCACATTTTGTATATTTTTGAAAAAGTGATCCGACTCAGTTGCTCATCTTTTGGATTGTGAGTCTGACATTTTCTTCTAACTACACAGTTTTTCTTAATGTCCTGTACAGTATATTACAATCACTGTTATTATTACTGTTGTTAATTGTTTTTCTATATATTGTTTTTAGTACTTCAAGAACTTTTTTGTGTGTGAACCTGAATTTCCCCTACGGGAGGCCATGAAGTCTGTTTCTGTTACAATTTTCCTACTCCATTACTGCACTATGTTGTCTCCATGTGTTTCAGCTCTTATCTTGTGTTTTTGTTTTTTTGTCTTCCCATTCAATTCACTCCTCTTGTGTTGTTCATTATTGTAGTTTTGGTCTTGCCATTTTCATTTCTTTCCACTGTGTTTAGTTTCATAGTTTTCTTCCTCTGTGCCTTTTGGTTTATCCTTTTACATTAGTCTCAGTGTTTTCCTCTACTGATGTGTGTATTTTTGTGTTTTTAGATCCTTCTTGTTATGTGTTTAGTTTTCTTTCCTCAGTCTCTCTGGCTGGACCACTCTACTTCAGCTGTTCTGATTTTCTCACCTGGTTTCATTGCCACCCTCCACCCCTTATTAAGCTGTTAAGCTTCTTAGTTTCCATCATTCAGCTGTTCGTTCGCAAACATTTTTCATTCTGTCGTTGCGTCTGGCGCACCTGCATTTTGGTCCAACCACAACGCCAACCATGGCGGATTCATGTCTCAGGTTTGATGCATCTTTGCACAAGAAAAACGCTGTAGTCCTCACAAGGTTGTAAAATTTCAATGAGAACGTTCAATGATGCTTGCAGACGTTCGTGAATGATTCAGTTTGGGCTTTGACTGGGCCATTGGTTTTTATTTATTTCTGTTTGCTTCAGGCATTCTGCTGCAGATTTCCTGCTGCATTTAGACAAGTCTCATATTGGATGTAGAATACCTCTGTTATGCGAAGGCGTTCATGGTCGACTCAGTGACTGGAAGACGCACGGTTTCTATGGTTGACTTCACCGCATCATCATTACTGTGCTTGCCTGTTGGTTAGCCGTTGTTATTCTGCCGAAATGCTGTTTTTGGTCTTTCCCAAACATGACGCAATACATGTTGACTAAATGTGATCAAAATCTATTGTTCCAGAAATCTTGTGGTTCACCCAGATGCAACTTTAGGAGCCCAATATTCTTTCTACACAGAAGAGATGCTCTCCTGGGAACCCTTTTGAACAACATATTGCATCATTGATTTTTCCTCCTCGTCAAGAACTGCAATATGAAACATGCCAACTGACCTCTGTAGTGGATAACATGCAGTTTTGTTTGAATTTGCTGCAGCATCTGCCTAGCTGCTACTTTCCAACTTCAGTTTTAGGGAGGCAAGTGCGGATTCAGTTTCTCCCATCAGATTTTCCACTGCTGCTTCATTTCTTGCTAACTAGAAAATAATGTAAAAGTATGTGTTTTTGTACACTTGAGGTTAGATTTATTTGAGCGTTAAACCTGGTGAAGACTAGATAATTGCTCTTACACCTTCGACTGGAGGAGAGTAAACTGACTTGGTCCCATGACTGCACTGAAGGTGAAAAACATAAATTTTTTTTGGAACAAAATTGAAAACACACTGTAGTTGTTAACGTTGCAGACTTTTCCAATATGCTTGTAGGTAAGAGTCAAGACGGAGATCCCTCATCCCTACAGTAAACCTCTGTGATTTGCAGCATCAATGTATCAATGGAGCACTAAAGCTGTTCTGGGAGTGCACACCGGCTCTGCCTCGTACTAAACACACCTTAAGACTATGTTTTTGTACTTTTTGAAAGGAAAGTATTAATGGGATGGACGACAAGATGAAGGCTTCTTTTAGGAGAGATGCTCTGTCCCACATAGGGACTGTTTCACGGCACGTTGTGGCAGAAATTCTGCGAACCGCAGGTTTTAGCCTCATGCGAAGAGAGCAGATTGTGAAGCTTTGGGTTAGTCACTGGCCACTTTATTAGGTACGCCCATTAAATTGCTGCTTAGTGCAGACAGTGAGTTAGTAAATCACAAGGTGAAGTTCAGCGCATTTAGGCATCCAGACGTGCAGAAAGCAAGCTTTAGAATGGAGAGGAAAGGAGGCTTAAGCAACTTTGAAAAGTGTGTCGTCAATAGTCAGCCTGGTGTGAGTTTTTCAGAAACAGCTACTGAGATTTTTGTGCACATCTGGTTATCTGGTGTATGGAGCATGTTCTGAAAATGAGAAAATCTCCAGTGAGAAGCCGTTTGTGTGACTGAAAATACCTCATTGATGTCAGAAGAAAACACGGCTGGTTCAAGACGATACTGGAATCTCAATGTGTTTCTTTCCTGTAAAGCAAAACAGTAGACAAAATAAAATGTCTGAAACTGTTGATGTGCTTTTAATCAAGTATTATTTACCTTGGTTTTAGTTGATGCCACTAATTGGCAGAACTTGCAGTGTAGAGAAAGCCCCTGGTTTGCGCAGTTAAGTTTCTTTTTCTGGTAATTACTCAGGGAATCTGCAGCGGTGATGCGATCATTTCAATTTGAGCCCTGAATTCTGCAGGACTGTTTCTGACACTTTGGTGAATGTGTGCCGCAAAGGAATAATGCAGTCCTGAAGGAAAAAGATGTTTCAACTCCATACAACCAACATGAACCTAGTAAAAAGGGCAGTGGGTGACAATATCTGCAACAGAAATGGTGAACAATAGAAATCAAGATCAACAGGGATAAACACGGTACAACACAGGAGAAGCAAAAGCATTTTATTCATACAAATATTTGACACAATTACAGCAAAGAGAGTTTTTTTGTTTCAATTCAAATATTAAACCATCTACAAATATTGTTGATAGTTCATTGCTTTTGGGTGACTTCTCTTTTTGTTTGTTTATGGTCCTGGTTTTCTTCCAAATCAACTAGTGTGGATTAGGAAAGTATTAGTTTGCTGTATTCTAATGCAAATATAATAGTTTGCAAATTGCTTATTATCCTTTTTAATATTTTTTGTTGCTGTGAAATATCACTGGCCTTTTTATTATTAGCACTGGCACCAATCACACAAATACCACATTCAAAATAGCACCTTCTGACATGACAAATCTAACAAAAGAGGTACAAAAAAATAATAATAATCACAGGACCTTTAACGATGTGCCAGTACACCAGTAGCTAAATTACAACGCAAACCTGATATTGGTAAGGTTTGCTTAAAGCAATTTTTGTTTAAAATGACTTCAATAAATAATATAGGGCTTCCTGGGGACACTGAACAAATTCATAGCTGTGAAAAGATTTGCCATTTACTTCCAAGTGCAAGCTATAAAAATATCTCTGTACCAAACTGGAATATTCAACATGAGAATCAAACATAAAACAATGGACTGCTGAACATTCTGGAGAAAGAAAAAAACATTTAGACTAAATTATGTTACGTTCCCATTCTCCTCTTTAGCATTTTCCATCGGATTCGCTTGTGTGTATGAAAGTCTCACATCTTTCCCGTTACGGGCATGTAGCAGACATCTACACTTCAGGACGATACACTTCTTTTTTCTTCTTACAGGGCTTTTACAAAATCTGAAATATCAGAGTTTCTTCATCTTCACACGGTCTGATTTTGAGTCATTAGCAGAGCAACGTGTGGGCTCAGTAGGGGTACGCTGAGATGGAGATGTAGATGATGAAGATGCTCTGGTACGTTATGCGACCGTGTTCTGAGATGGTGGTGGCCTGAACCTTGAGCCTCATGAGTCCAGGTCTATCCAGAACCCGCCGAGTGAAGATGATGCCCCTGCCAGCCTCGTCTCTGATGTCAAACACTCGGCCCGTCACACCGGTGACCGATTCCTGCTCGAGTATCGTGAAGGAGGTGCGCTCCTGCAGGACGCCCGACTCCGAGAACGCCGACAGCCGCACCACGTTGTGATTGGGCGGTATGCCGGAGGGAAGCGTGAGCAGCTTGTACTGCAGGAGCAGCGGCGAGCCGCCTGCGGCGCAGTCCAGAGAGCAAGGCCTGAAGCAGGTCCTGGAGAAGCCAGTGGGAAAGAGCAGAGATGTATTTATTACAAGAAAAACTAAACGTTTGTGTAGAGACGTAGCCAAAACGGATTACAGCCGAAGAAAATGATTTACACAAATTTTACTGCTTCAGTATTAGATGCCTTTATCAGATGTTTCCAGGATATTTTTTTAAACACGTCAGAAAGACTTTAATAGAGGAATGGATCAAATTTATGTAAACTGTCAATTTCTTCCCAATGGGATTAACATCCAAGGAGTTCCCCGGCTACGGTTCCAAATTTGAAAGTTTTCACCACTAAGCCACTTAAATTATTACTTTTGCTTTGTGACACAGAGCTCTCTACTGAGAAAAAAACAATGTTCATCAACAAATAACTGCAGTGTTGTGGAACAAAGCTGCTCATTGAGGACGTCTACATCCCATTCTTTCATAATGTTTTTAGACAAAACTGTGAATAATCCCATTCCTTCGGACTGAAGGCAACCCCATAAGAATGGTTTCGCTGTTGCCAGGATACGGACGTCATGGTAGAGTTCATTCAAAATGCTCCACTTCATGTGTGTAGAAACATTGCTTTCTGCTATTAAAGAGCAAACTCTGCATCAGTGGAACCCTAATTTCTCAGTTGGATTATTTTTCAGGAATTGGCTAAATCTTAAAGGACTTTTGCTGAACTGAAATTGTTGATAGTTTGATAATGCAGTATTCTACATGTCAGCTTTCTATGTCAGACTTATTTCCATCACAAAACGTTTTTGAAACAAAAACGTTTTGTTTTTGTTTGTTCGTCTTCAAACCTTTGAGCTACTATCCATCTGGGAACTGATTTGCTTTGTAACAGGACAAAACGTTGACATCTTATTTACCCAGGACGTCCCCCACTTTGGTAGGAAGTAGGGCAGGGTGTATCCAAACACTGGTATCCCCCTCTGGTATTAAAGCACATCTGACTGAGTCCACACTGAATTCCTTGTTCCACGCACTCGTCAATATCTGTTAAAAGGAGGGGATCCGGACGTTTCTGTTATTTACAGGAGCGGTTTGAAGGTTGTGTTCAGTGTAGAGCGATTCAGGAAGTTCATACCTTTACAGCTTCTGCCATTGGGCAGAAGTTTGTATCCTGGAGGGCACAGACAATGAAAGCTGCCGACTGTGTTTCTGCATTCATGTTGGCATGGCTTCTTCAACAAACACTCATCCACGTCTGTGGAAAAACAATAAAATAAATAATAAACTGTTAAAAACACTAAGGCTACATTAAAAAGAAGCTGTTTTGACCTTATGTAATCCTTCCTGCAAACAAGTATTAATTCAAACCTACCCACACATGCACCATCTCTGCTGGTGTAGCCCACAGGACAGCTTTGCCTCGTAATGCGAGATGCTCCGTTAGAGCGGGAGATGATTGGCCGGCCGAGGGTCGACACCAGCTGTGGGCGGAGTCTCGCCCTCACTCTGGTGCCGTTGGTGAAGATCTGGCCTCGCTCCAGCCCCGCACAGGAGCGCCCGTCCCCCAGCAGCAGAGTCCCAGGAGGGCACAGGCACCTGAAGCTGCCGGGTACGTTACGGCACTGGTGCGCACAAGGATTTGGCGTTTGCGAGCATTCATCGATGTCTGGAAGGCGTAATAAGATTCATGTTGGAGTCAATGTGGGACCCTTTTAAAGAGGGGTTTCATCAATCGGGCAATAGAAAAGTCCTACCCAGACATGGAAGGCCGACTCCCTGAGATCTGTAACCTCTGGGACAAGCACATCCGTACCCTCCGACGGTGTTCTGGCAGATCTGACTGTAGCGGCACATGTGACTTCCATCCTGGCACTCGTCAATATCTAGCAAAAAAACCGAGAGGCAGCTTGGTTCAAACATTTTATTCTTAAAACCAACTAAAAAAAAAAAGTAATAACTGTAAAACTGAAATCAAACAGACAAAATAAGTGCACTTTTTTCACCCTTATTACTTTTCCACATTTCTGCTGTTGAAACTGTGAATTCCCTATAGTAGATATTTTGGTATATTTGAGGAACAACTCTGCACAAATCATTCCAGCTCTCATCCTGAGGAACAGACTGAGTCCACAAAATTACCCTCAGACATTCCCATGAAATTCTGCTTATTGTCAAGTGTCTTGAAATGCTCTTAATTCCAAGTAATTTCAGCTCTGTCAGTAAGATTGTTGTGTGTAAAATAAAATGTAATATCCCTACACAGCCACAGCTGTTTATCTATATACAGCACATAGATGCTCTAATGCTAAAGTTGGCACATTTAAATTAATTAAAGTAAAGAAATATAAAGATTTCCCAACCAATCCCAGGGGCTGGATTCTAGACAAGGTTTATTTTTAAACATTGGTCTGTGAGAACAAAACTTAGCTTCTGATAGTTATTTTGTAAGTGGTACAGCCAGGCGTTGCAAAGCAAAGTATTAATAATCATGACCTATTCTTGTGAGCAAGGCTTGCAGAATTCTAAATTTATGGCATTATTTTGTTCTAACAAATCTACGATCTACTTTTTTTTTTTTTTTTTGCATTTTACTCTGATATCACAGTGGAAGAGAGACTGAATTATCTGCTGCAACTCCCTGTCTGCCAGCGTCTTATCACTGCTTTCTGTTCAAATATTCCCAGAAAAGTCTCAGTGCAGAAGACAGAGAAATACAGAGAGGATCTGAAACACTCAGTGAATGACATTCAAAGCAAAATCAAGAAATCTCTCGAATTACTTTTTCTGTAAATTTTGTTCACGCACTCTCAGTGAATCATCAAACAGAGTAAACACAGTAAGAACTTCAGCTGACTATTCTGGATGAAAAAAATATATTCAACAGGAGCAAGACTTGAGTTCATCGAGGGTGTAAAAGTATATCTTGACTTAAATATATCTTTAAAATAAATGTTAAAACTATGCTGATTTTTGTTGCCTTCTTGTCAAAATGTACTATTTATTTTGTAGAACTTCCTGCGTGAAAAAAATGTACAAGTGTCAACACAAACAGATACTGTAATGTCATTGTTAAGTTCGTACGTGTGATACAAGCAGTGTAATTTTACTGCACTTTAAAGGTATCGTGTTTCAAAGCGTGCATGTGCCATTGACTTTCTTCAAATCGATATCAAGGAGAAAATCCTGATGGGCACACGATCATCCCTTGAAACAACTAATGTGTGACAGTCACTCACCTACACAGGCTCCGTTTCCTGCTGTGGTCATTCCAGCCGGACAACTGTCAAAACACTGATATCCTCCATCGGTGTTGCGGCACTGCTGGTGTGCCGGGCACACCTTCCTCATGCACTCGTTGATGTCTGGAAAAGTCCAAACATTCACCACTCAACTGTGGAAATAATGTCATTACAGTATACCCGACATAGACACACCACAGATTTGATGAGGGTTGGATTTCACACTAACAGACTGACTTCAGCAGACTCATAGGGGAAACAAGGTAACCAAAACCCTGGCCAAATAAATAAATGACCCCAGCTTAAGCTGTCCAGGTCCCCATCTGATCTGAAGAATATGTGAAGATGGGGAAAGAAAATGTGCTCATCTGGGTCTTAACCACTTTACAAAATGTCTGTCCCCAAAACACTATGAGTTGTTTTAATCACAAGAAGCAACTGACTGACCAATGCAGCGATGTCCTGACGACTGGTATCCAGGATGACAGATACAACGGTAGGAACCCAGAGTGTTGAGACACTTATGGTGGCACGGGGAGACAGCAGACTCCTGGCACTCATCCACATCTGAAACACAAATTAGCAATGAAAGAGTTCATCAGTACTTATAGAGTGCCTTCAAAATGTGTTTAGAGAGCTTAAAGCTGCAGTACGTAACTGTTATAAAAAATATTTTTCTACATATTTGTTGAAGCTGTCACTATTTTGTGAAAGTATGGTTATCAGAGGGATAATCTGTGAAAATTGTTTGTACTCTTCTGCCTTCTCCCAGTGCTACCTAAAAATAACCAATCAGAGCCAGGAGGAGGGCCTTAGCGCTGTCAATCATGCCTATATGAGATTACTTCATATTATACTGACACGACTTGGTGGCAGTTTCGACAAACGTGTAAACATATTTTTAATAAAAATTACATACAGCAGATTTCACATTTTTTCTTGGTAAAACTTAAAACCTTGATGTATTTTACTTAGATTTTATGTGACAGACCAAAACAACGCAGTGCAAAACTGTGAAGTGGAAGGTAGACGATAAATGGTTTCCCATGTTTTCTACAATAATAATTTGGACAGGTCGGCGTGCGCCAAATCGCTCAAACACACTTAAAACTGCAATTGAGATTTTTTTATATTTTTTTGTGGAAGCACACACATTTGCTGGAGATTGTTTATATTTTAGTGTTTGTTCAACTTTTTATTTGTTGTTTAATACTTAAATTCGTAAAACACATAGTGTAAAGGCCTGTAAGCACTGTTAAGCTGGGAGGAAAGCCAGTCTCTCTTTGTTTGCCCAGCCCATTAATAATATTTAAATAAATATATTTTCTGGACATAGGATACTGCCTTACTGTTGTAAGTTTGAGTAAATAAATCTTCGCTGCACTTAGATGCACTCTGGAGAAAACAAAAGCTTTGCTAACAGCTGGAAGGAGTTTGTGTGCGTCATGAAAAGTGACATTTTTTCCGTAGGCTCTGTCTTTTGGCTTCTATCAAGCATTGTTGTTGCCATAATTAAGAGAGAAACTCATAAACCAAATTAAATAAATAAATAAAACAAATGCTCTTTAAAAATAATCAATAAAACGGTGAATGGCTTAGCCTATCATCAATGGTAAATAAATTCGTCCAGTCACCCGACCTTATTATGTTCGTCAACAAACCTCTGAGGCCTTTAAAGTACGGCTGTATTTTTACTGACATTAAATTATACACATACAATCCTAATGTAAGACATTGACATTTGTAGTTGCAAAATTGGAAAAAATGAGAAACATCGGTTTTAAAGCAATACCAAATGTTGTACAGCGTGCTTCAATTGGCGATAAATGGCCGTAGGACAGCATATGTCAGACTGACCTTCACAGCTGGTTCCTGTGACGCTGGGTTTGAATCCTGGTCCACACTTGGCCTGGCAGCGGTATGTACCCACTGTGTTGACACACTGCTGGTTGTAGTGGCACATGTGGGAACCTTGGGAGCACTCGTCAATGTCTGAGTGGGATGCATACAATTAAACACAGTGTTGACATAACAATATCTAAGTAAACGCCTTTAGCAGATACCATTTATTATTATTATTTACATATTGGCATTCAGCAGGTTATATCTAGTGTCTCACCGTGGCATGTATTGGTCTCTGTAGAGATAGTGAAGCCAGAAGGACAGGCACAGGTGAACCCTCCCAGGATGTTGTTGCATGAATGGGAGCAGGGAGACTGCAGGGCACACTCGTCTTCATCTAGCAACAAGACATTTTGTTACATTCACAAAACCGAAGAACTGAGAGAAAAATGCCAATAAATGTTGCCAGCAACCAGATGAGGCAAATAAGAAAAAACGTCACACCAGCACAGTAAGAGGCCGTGTCGAGACTGAAGCCTTTTGGGCATACGTCTTCAAAACCATCTGCAAAAAAAGAAAAGCATTATTTCAGGTTCAACAATTCACGTGTAGGAGGAATGTCAAAGGATAAGTTATTCTATGTATCCCCAGACCTGGTACGAGGAGGCTGGTAGTGATGTGGAAGTCCAAAGTTAGGGTGAACATGTTGTAGACGCTGTTTATTCCAGAAACCTTGAGCAGCTGAAGTACAGGGCCTTGGCGTTCGTCCTGCCCCTCGTAAACGATGGTGTGATTACATCGCAGCACCATGGGACTGCCTGCTCTCTGGTGGGTCTGCGATGACCATGAGTACAGCTGTCCTTGGCCCGTCTGCACGTATGACTCATCAAAGTCCTGTGGGAGGAAGGTCAAATCAGGTCACACAAATCGAAGGGATCCATTTCTGCAGATTGACGTAAAAGAAACTCAAGATACAATTGAGGCCCCTTGGACACACATAATCACTTCCACAAACACACCTGAAAGCCCAGATGAGATGATGATAATGACGGCGGAACGAAGCCGTTGATTACGATGTCAATCAGCAGAACTCCCTCCGAGTCCAATCCCCTGGCCACGTGGGTCAGACGGAGGATTTCTCCTGTGAGAATTCAATAAAACATTGTTTCTTGGACAAACTCGAGCATGTTCAAGGTAGCGCGTGCTGCCATCTGCTGGCGGCTTTTACAAATGAGTGCTCAGTTCTGACATAATAAGAAATACTGTCCTCTAATTTCTTTCTGTAATTTTTGTTTATTTTTCAATTTAGATGTAATTTTTACCTGTTGTCATTTTTTTACGTTTTAACGTACTTGCTGCACTACATTACAGATTAGCAAAGCCAAGGACCAGTAAGGTCCTGTATCCATCACATGTGAAATATGTTAAACTAACCTGGTATTATGTTCTGATTTCATTCTACCGGATGAATAAAGCAATAAAGGAAAAAAAAGTTAAGCATGTGAAAATTTGATGAGCTCACCGGTCTCAAACTCCAGCTGAGACTCCTGTCTGAACTGGCCCTGTGTGAAGGAGAACCCGTTTCTGGTGGCTCCGTTTTGAAGCACAGTGGTCCAATAGATGGGGGTGAAAACAGACACCAGAACCTGCAGCAAGGGACCTGCGACAAAGCATTAGTTCTTTACCTGCTACAAGTATTTCACAATATTTTAAAAATTTTCAATTTCTGAATTATCACTTATTCATGCAAGTGTCTAATAAAAAGTTAATGAATAAAAACAAACTTATAAAACAAAACACCTCATTTATTTAACCCACTTTATATCCAGGGCATTTTTTTTATTACAAAGGGTTTTAAGCCTCTTTACAGACACACAAAAAGGTAAGTGAACTTGCTGAAACAACTGCTTTGATGCTGCAGTACAGTATGTACAGTAACTCACCGACTGCAGGAGGGATGTTGTCCAGACGTGCCTCCAGAGTGCTGCTGCCTTGTTCCTTGTCGTCTGTGATGTTGGCCTCCAGGAAGGACACACCAAACTCTCTGTCATTCACCATCCCTATGAGACTGCCTCTAGTCTTACGTGGAACCTCACCTGTCAGCAGAAACCCAGACAGACTGATATATAGGAGTTTTGCAGGTGGTCTGTGTATGCTAGCTTGTTGTCAAAAGTAAAAACTTGGATAAATGAAAAAGTCTGGCAACGCTACCTGGACACAAACCGGTCTGACATTTCCTTGAGTCAGTGCTCCAGCCGCTGCAGGTGCGACCGCCGTTTGCTGGGGCTGGATTGTTGCACAATCTGTTTCGTTCCTGAAAACCTTGGCCACATGTACTGCTGCACGGATCCCATTCTCCCCAGCTGGAGTAACCTCCATGAACTATGTTAGAGCCGTCAGAGATGGTAGAGAGTCAGCATGGATGAGTTGGTTTTTACTGCCAAGCATGTGGAAATCAGCTCTTACATCACACAAAAGCAAAGCGAGTTATTAAAGCTGCGGTATGCAAGTTTAATTAAAAAAAATCTATGTTTTTTACATATGTATTAAATTTGAGAGATAATCTGTGAAAAAAGTCAAGGTCCTCCACCCCCTCCCAGTGCTACTATGGCAATCTGTAAAAATGCACCACTATTGGTCAAAAACAACCAATAAGAGTCAGGAGGAAGGTCTTAACTATGTCTATCATTCTTGTGAACATGTTGCTCAATGTACTAATAACGGGGAAAAGGAAAACTGTTTATCCACTGACATTGGTGAGCAAGGGTGAGTCTGTGTGAGGATGATTAACAGCGCTAACATCTGAGTATGACATCCCCTCTGCTTCTAATACAAACAATTAATGACTGCACATGGTAGTATTTCTGAAAGAAAAATACTTAAAGTCAGATCTGCATTTTGTTAAAATCCATATTGGCAGAATCTGAAGATTGGAAATTTGGATCAGTGCATCTCTAGTTACTGGTTTTGTTATTCAATTCATAATCTGTGAAATCATGTTAGCCAAACTCACTCTGAACCTTGAGGGTTATGGTCCTCTCGGCTGATCCGGCCTCACTCTCAGCCACACACTGATACTCTCCTTCATCTGCAGCCTGTGGATCCAATAGGTAGATAAGGCAGCTCTAAGTTGGTTAGTGTCCTACCATCTGATTGTGACATCACAATCCTTCAAAATAAAATCACTTACTTTTACAAGGACAGAAAACCAAGATAAAAAAAAATAAAGTTGACATGTTCAGTGGAACACCTGATTATATTCTATCAGGTGTCACAACAACGACAAATAGTTGTCACGACAACTATTAAGTTGTCATGACAGACAGGATTTGTTCAGAGAGGGAGAAATTTAACATTAGAGTCCTCGGTGGGAAGGACACTCATTCGTCTGTTAGAGTCTCAGCTGCAGGCTGTTCGATTACGGCTGCAGTTACGAACCATAACAAGGTTACAGACGAACGAAGGAGGAGCGAGTCTTGGAACATGCAGCGCCCTCTCTGTCACTTTGCCCCGTGGCTAATGCTGTTAGCCGCTGTGGCTGAACTGAATCTGATTTGGATGGAAGCGGGGACAATGTAGGACAGTCGCACACGGTCCCTACACTTAAGGAGACTGCAAATCAAAGCTTAATTTGGATAAATGATGTACAACTTTTTTTTTTTGAGATTCTTTAGGAAGGTCTAATTACTCAAACTTAAGCTGCAATGGTTAAGAAAATGGATTTAGTGAGATGTAAAAGGCAGAATAAAAAAAATAAAACACAATTACAGTTATGCTGTAAATGACCAGAGATCCATTGTGGAGTGTTTGCATTCGGAGGAGGTGGTGTAAGGGCTTCCCATTTCGTAGCCAGCGGAGGACGGGACTGGGGTCTCCGTGAACTGGACAGTCAAGCATTGCGGTGCCACCCTGGACAACCGTCTGAGACGTGTGGGCTTCACCCTTTAACACCGGAGGCTCTGAAGGTGCACAGAATAAATATTTAACACAGGAGATGAATAAATTATGACTAACTCACATGTAAAGCTTAAAGTAGAGATAATCCTTCAATACAATCTCACCTCTGATACGGACGAATGATAGCGCTCGGATGGAGCCCACACTGTTCTCTGCCAAGCACACGTAGGTCCCAGCATCATTCAGAGTCACATTCTCAGAGAGGACTGAGCTCCTGCCTGCCTCATCTGTAGTGGCTCCTAAAAGAGCTTGGTTGTGGTTAGAACCCAAAATACTCTCCTGAACCAAGACAACTACCACATGGCTGCACCTGAACGGAGTACCTCTGTAGGGCTTGTTGTTGATAGTCCAGGAGATGGAGGGAGGAGGTGTCCCCTGAGCATGACAGGACAAGGCCAGACTCTGCCCCTTGTTCAGGGTTACATCACCTGGCAGCTCTTTGAAAACCGGCCTGGTGTTGATTGACAAGTGGACGTCTCGTCTCGCCGAGCCCGCGGGGTTGGTGGCCACACACGTGAATATCCCAGCGTCTCCCGGCTGTGTGGGGAAAAATAAGCTGTCAAAATGAATTCCTCTGAGAACAGCTGGAGGCAGATGTTATTAAGCAGTTAACAGTAGAGATGCACCGATACCCATTTAAAGCACTTGGGAAAGCTTTCACCCTGAGATGCCGGCTTTAGCCAATTCTGAAACATTTAGGTCTTTATAGACTCCATCACAAGTTGATGCTGCCTTGCACTAGAAACCTCACCCTGAGTTGCCTGACCATCTGTATAGAGGTATATGCATGTTATGAGTACAGAAGGGTCTTGTTGTGTGAAGGTGCTCTAGGGTAGTTGACATAATATACAGCAGTTTCTGTATCTTAGACACCTTTCTGTTACCGAAAAAGCTAACTTTTGAACTTCACTCAGTTACAGCATCCACACTGATGTGTCTTCAGTTTGATCTGGTAGCGCTCAAACACAGTATTGGTAGGAAAGATCAGATTGATCAGGTTTGAGCTGAAAATGGGTAAATCCCACTCATCAGCTGATGTTTCGGTGCATGTCTCGTGCACTTACATATAAACTACATATAAAGTCTGACCTCCACTCTCTCGATAATCAGCTCTCCAGATCGCAGGATGGTGAATTTGCCAAGAAGGTTTGGGACAACAACGCCATCCTTCTCCCACAACACTCTGGGCTCTGGTAAACCCTGAGCCGCACACGGCAGCAGAGCCTGGAACCCCTGAATCACCGACAGCTCTGTCTGTGCTGGTGGAATCATGGGTGGAACTGAAATGCAACAGTTTGAGTTCCGTCAATGTGTTATGCTTCTTACACAACATGAGGAGGAGTTAAACAAAGTCTCTTTCTCACCCTGAACAACTAGCCTCATATCATGGCTAGCTCTGCCGGCCAGGTTTTTAGCTGTACACGTGTAGATCCCTGCATCGCTCCGCTGCGTGGAAGCAATTGCCAGAGTTCCATTGGCAAAGATACGCATATGAGCACCGTCAACCACAGGCCTCCTCTCTTTATGCCAAGTAACTTCAGGTTGTGGCTGACCATCAGCCGCACACTCCAGACTGACTGGCTGCCCTAAGACAGTAGTGTAGTCAATTCGGGGCACACTCAGCACCGGCGGAACTGGAAAAAAACAAAGGAAAGTAAATTCATTCATAAATGTCTCATAAATAAATGCTTAATATAGCCTTTTAAGAATAAGAAGTAACATTTGCCATGCAAAGAAGTAAGTAGAAGTCCTTTTTATATACATTGTGGCAACAATGTATATAAAAAGCAAAAACTGAAGTCTATTTTACCTTGAAGGACCAATTTGGTTCTCGCTACAGCTACACCAGCCTCATTCTTTGCTAGGCACTGATAGGTCCCAGCATCTCCAAGAGTCACACGAGAGAACTTCAGTGCTCCATTTGAGAGTACAGCCAGCCTGTGACCTGTGGCAGTCATATTGGCACAATTATTCAAATCTGATGAGATTATAATCCTGTGAGCATTGTTTGTGGAAATGCTATTGTCCCAGCGGTAAATATGGCAAATTCATTTGTAAAGACTCTGAAAGACAACACAGAGTGACTTTCTTTTAAAAACAAGATCACATGTTCTTGTTACCAGCTGCTATAGAAACTCCTTCTCTCTGCCAGATGATTGTTGGTCTGGGGAATCCTTGAACTTCACAGGGAAGAACAGTTCCATGATTTAACAATACTTGCACCTCCTCTGCCATCGGCCTGATCTCTGGTGGCTCTAGGAACGTGGAACAGGACAGAGTTAGCCATTTCACAGTTGACATATAACATCATTCACATTTTTTTCCCCCAGTGACTGGCCTAAGGTCCTTTAGGACCTACCTTGTACGGTCAGGGAGATGTGCTTGTGAGCCACTCCGGCCGGGTTTCGGGCTGAGCATGTGTATCTGCCAGCATGACTCGGCAAAGTTGCAAGTATCTCCAACACCCCTGCATGAACATGACATTTAAAACCATTTATCATATATTCTTGCTAATGTTTATATTAGAATCTAAATAATAAATTAGTTACAGGTCACATTATTATACACTGCAAAAAAAAAGAACTACAAGTAACTTTTCAGCAAGATATAGGAGATTGTTTAAGGCAATAATTCCTTAAGATTGAGGAAAAAGTACCAGTTCCACTGGAAGATTATTTCACTTATAGCACGGGAAACATGTCTAGCTATGAATGGAATATTTTGCCAGTGGAACTAGCACTTATTTCAAGCATACTAAGACATTTCCACTAAAAACGAGACAAAAATACTTGGTAAGTCTTTGTGTTTTCAATAATAATATCAATAATAATATCATCCATAACATTTAGTCACAGATAGGATTACAGTTATATCAACATTATTATAACCATATTAGGAAATATTAAGACTGATGTATCAGCAGAGTGAATACTTTGTTTCCTTGCGCTAAATAAAAGCAATTGTATCATTTTATCCAGTTTTCTTAGATTAACCAAGAGTAGTTCTTGGTTTGAGAAGAACTACTTAAACCAGTTGTCTTACCAGTGGGAAGAATGCGGTAACTTCCTCCCCTGGTTCCCAGTTTGGCTCCTCCCTTCGTCCAGGTCACAGTGGGCGGAGGCTGTCCTTGAACATGACAAGGCAACGCCACAGGAGACATTTTCACAGCCTTCACTGCTGTGACGTCATCCTCAATAGAAGGTGGGACTACAGAAGAATAAACATGTCAAGCATTCAGTGGAAATTCATAATAACTTTCAGAATGTGGCACAAAACTC
This sequence comes from Xiphophorus couchianus, assembly GCF_001444195.1. NCBI lineage: Eukaryota > Metazoa > Chordata > Actinopteri > Cyprinodontiformes > Poeciliidae > Xiphophorus > Xiphophorus couchianus. Next base: position 24,514,705 of record NC_040239.1, read on the forward strand.
CAAATCCCTGCCTTGGAGGATGACTTGAATGACCCTGCGCTCCTCTCCAACCTCGTTGACCGCCGTGCACTCGAAGTAACCTTCATCCTCATCAGATGGAGACAAAAGAACGAGAGACCCAGAAGACAGTAACCTGGATGGAGAGGGTGCAGAGGCAGAGCAACCTTCTGTATTTTCAGTTCTGCGTTAGGTTGTGTTATTATAGCATTTTAAAAAGTGGGTGCCGAGGTTATCATTAGCGAAGACTAATGACTAACAGTAACTAGAAGTAAAAAAGACACATTTTTGTTAATTGGAATAAAAATAAATACTTTGCAAAACAAGAAAAACTAATTCAAACTTTAATGGCCGCTCACAGAACTAATGAAAATTAACTTAATTTAAAAAGAAAATGTAATTAGCTTCCATTTGAGTCTCATTAGTATGAAGTCTAGTTTACGTTTGTTGTTTCTTTTTCCCTTGCAAACCTAGCATCATTTTAGCAGAAGTTGAAATAAAGCGCCACACTGCAGTTCGGGTTTACATTGAATATAACTGCATTTTAGAAAAACAACAAGTGTGTTGGAGGGGAACAAGATAAAAAACATGTGGTTATTAAAGAGGAAAAATCCCACTAACCTTAACATTTACTTGAAAAGCTTGGACAAGATCTGCCTTGCAGGCGCTGTTGTTGCGCTTACTATTATTCTGTCATAAATCTTTTGTACTTGACTGGTATGTATGATCATTCATTTTTAGTAATTTACCACATTTTTGGGATTTTGTTTCACAAAAACTATTTCTGAAAATTATTTTCTGTCTCTCCTAGTAAGCAACGCGTATTACAAAAAAGACTTAACGCTTTGACTGAAACTAACAAAACCTAAACTTAAAATAAGCATTTAAAAAATAGAAACTAAAGTCGAAAACAATTGGATAAAACTAATAAAAACTAAAATCAAAGTGAAAATCTGAAGTCAATAAAAATTAATCAATAACTGCAAAGCAATTAAAACTTTGGTGAGTACATCCACAACTTTGTGCTCACCTGTATGCACCAGGCTGCTGGTTAATATCAAGTGGTGTACCATTCCTCTTCCAGGATATTTTAGGTGGTGGTATACCTGTGGTCTCACAATTAAGCACACCTCTAGTTCCAGTGGTTACTGTTACGTTGAATGGACCTGGACTGATAGAAGGACCCACTAAGGACAAACAGAAAATTTTAGATAAGGGAGGCTCTTCCATTTTTTTAAATTGATGGACTATAAATTACAGAAGGAACACTGACAGATTTATAAAGAAACAACATGAGGTATTATTTACCAAACACACGTAGATCCATTGCGCGGTGATCTGAGCCAGCCGGGTTGGACACTGTGCAGTAGTAGCGACCAGCGTCATTCAGCTGAGCCCCACGTATACGCAAGGAGCCTTCAGATAACAGTGTGAACCTGAAACAAACACACAAGTGAACAGTCACTATGCTGTACTCATTTAGATTGTCTATTTGACAGCAAGTGTGAAGAGACAGATGCCTTGCCCAGTAATCTTAGGACATACTTATTATTATCCTGAGGCACAGGGAAGCCATCTTTCCTCCAGATGACCGCAGGTAAGGAGTCACCTTCAACTTCACAGGGTAAAACCACATCCTGGCCGAGATGAACCGTTACCAAGGAGCCGCTTTCCTTTATCACTGGTGGTACTGCAAATAGATGAGCAAGTGCAGCTGAATATATTTAGATTACCATTATTGCACAAAGCATTATTTTTTAAAAATTCGTTAGAGGGTGATCGTTTGTACGCAGAGTTTCGTAATGTGGAAGAAATGACAATTCAGATTTTGGCAGATTGAAAAGACTCTCATAAATCACTTTACAAAACAAAGTCGTTTAGAATAACAAATAAAGAGCTATTCATTTTAAACGAGTTTGAAAGCTTGAAACATAATTTATCACAATTTCTCTAAGAGCTGCCCTGATTTAATAAACATTAGTCCAGCTAGACGGAAAACACAAAAAAGTCAAGACCATTAACAGGATAATAGTCACATTTTTATGAATAATCAAAACAAAATATAATATTGGGTTTTGGATTGCATATAAGCCTTTACAAAAAATATTCACACATTTTGTCTCTTTACAACAACACACTTAAGGATTTTAAATGGATCTTGTTTGGGGAGCCTTATGGTGCATAAGACCAGTGAAGCACAAGACCAAAAGAGCACAGCAGACAGGCAGGGATAAAGTAGTATAGAAGTCTGAAGCAGAATCTGACAAGAGATAACTCATTAAGACAACCACACTAAGGCATGGCCGCCCACAGACTGACAGACGAGGCTTGGAGAGCATTAATCAGAGAAGCAACCAAGGGGATCATGATAACAGAAGAATTATAAAAGCTGAATGACAACTACACAAATCTGGCCTTCATGGAAAAGTGATAAGAAGAAAGCGACTAAAGAACGAAATGTCATACAAAACATAATTGTGGCATTATCATATTATGAAGTTGCTAAGAAATGGTTTAAGCTGGCCAAGCTCCAAGAATGGAGAGAAGAATAGCAACCCTACACATACAGCCAGATCTATACTGAAGTACTTCAAAGCATACTGATGTGAAAAAGTAGCCCCCTTAAAGTCTAGGCTTAAGTCAAATTGAATGTAGCAAGACTTATAATCCAACTGAACTATGTTATTTTGCAAAAATCAATTGTCAAAAACATTAACATTTTAACATTTTTCTAGTTATACTTACACATAATCTCCACAGTGAAGAAGAGACTGGTGCTTCCAGCCATGTTTGTGACAACACAACTGTACTGGCCACCGTCCTCAGGCTTGACCTGCTGAATCTCCAGGTACTGACCTCCCGCCAGCCGCTGGATGCGACCACCAAGCTGACGGAACAGGAAGAGACAAGGAAAATGTGAAATGAGTCAGAGGAGTTCAGTGTTATCTATTTAATTTTTCAACTCTGTACCTGCAGCTTGGCATCGTCCTTGTACCACTCTATATCTGGAGGGGGGTCGCTGTCCGCCAGGCACTCTAAGGTCAGGTGTCCGTTAAATGGCACGGTCACCGACTTTACATCACTAGAGCCGAGGAGCGTAGGCGGGACTGAAAAACAAATGGGTTTTACTGAAATAAATCACTCAAAGCATAAATCCCTTGGTGATTGATGAGCTCATTTTTAAGCCCCAGAGGTTTTGATCCAAGAGTGGAAAGAACAAACATGTCAGGACATATTTAAAACTCAAGTGTTCAGACTATAACAATATGTGTCTGAACGTTCATTCAATACAAAAAAATGATGAATGATAAAAAAAAACGTCACCATGCATGCAGTTCAGTCACAGATGAAGGTTGACGATTACGCCTTTGGAAGTTTTACTTACAGATTAATCTTCATTTTGCAAGCCCCAACAGCCCTGTTACATTTCCATTCACCGAACCCCAATTTGTTACAGCATAAATGAAGTATGCTTAGAGTTTTACAAAACAATGCTGGGTCATCAATCAAAAACAAAGGTCAAATCCCCCACGTTTTGTGCATAGTGTAGCAGGAGTTCAGCAAGTCTGTTTTAGCAGGTTATTTTCTTCTGAGTTTTATTCATCACTTCCTGAGCGTAGTTAGGAAAGGAAGCGGGGATGCAGTGTATTTCTCTAATGTCAATAACTTTGAGAGAGCAGCTTGTGTCACCTTGCACTCGGACCCAGTGGCTTTTTCCATCCTCTCCGGCTAGGCTGCTGGCCAAGCAGGCGTAGAGACCTGCGTCCTCGACCTTTAAAACAGAGCGCATTCATCAACCTGAGTGCCTCTGGCAGAGCAGTCTGGTTTTCACCTACACTGATGCTGCCTAAATTATGACCTCCATTTGTCAATACTATTGTCTGTATTTAGGGGAGCACACTGGCTCTTTTTATTTTAAAATTGTTCTAGGTGTGACAATGGGAAAAATATTTTTTTTTATATATAGAACAATTGCATGCTTTCTATCAGAAATCTATAATAAATAAGATTTACTAAAATTCCTTCTAAACTCGCTTATTTCTTCTGTCACAGCAACACCGCAAAATTCTATTGAGTTTGTTGGACAACATTTTTAAAATTTGTAATGACAAGGACACACAGGTTTCAAAAATGTTTACAAATAAAAATCTAAAAAGTGTGACATGTGTTTATATTCAGCTGCCTTTACCCTGATACCCTCAAATAAATCCAATAAAGAATCCAGTGTAACCAAATGTAATCTAAGAAGTCATATTCTGGGAGGTCCACAGAGGTTTGTTAGAGAAAATTGAGAAAACAGCATCAGGAAGACCATAGCAAAGAGGTCAGGGAAAAAAATGTGAACAGCTCAGGTGGAAGAATCTGCTGACTGGACATAACAACTACTAGTTATGACATTCAGAAATCTGGTCTATGTGAGAGTGGGAAGAAGAAAACTATTGTTGGAAAAGAGTCGCAAGAAGTCCAGCTTGAAGTTTTCAGTGAGCCACAAAGGGCACACCATAAACATGTGGTCAGACACGACCAAAATGAAACGTTCTGGCCTGCCAGAACAAACACGACACACCATCCCACATCCCAGCACCCAACTGTGGTGTTGGGATGTGTTCCTTCAGTAGGGACAGGGAAGCTGTTAACAGTTCATGGGACAGTAGGAACGTTTGAGACGGGGTGGAGGCTCAACTTCCCAGCAAAATACAACAACCCAAAACATATAGCTAAAGCTACTATACTGAAAAAAGAAAACAGAGCTCCTACTTAAAAAGAAATTGTTTATTTGTTACATGTAATCAAGTTAGGTTTGTCAAACTTACTTTATTTATATTTGTTTAAAACGACAACTTAATAAACTTAATATATGGCCTTGGATAAACTTAATTTCATTACTTGTAACAAATTAACTACATTTTTAAGTTGGTCACCTGTCAATAGATTTAAAGTATTGCTATTCGAAGGAACAAACTGTTCAATCTGAACATTATTCACTAATTTGGCAAAGGAAATAAACAAAAAAAACTGTCTGTAAATGCACTCTAAAAGATTCACAGTTTTAAATGCATTAGGGGCCGTCAGCATATTTTAGACCTCGGTTGTAAAACATTTGAAAAAAAAAAACATGTATCTTTTACCTTCCATTTCACTATCATACACTACTTTATCCATATATTTTAAAATCACAATAAAATTTGTGGGTGTGACAAAATGAGAAAATGTAAAAACATTCAACAGGTACCAGAAACTTCTCCAGCTACCGCACACCTGAACTTTGCTGATCCGGACAGTGTGTCCGTCCTGCTGAACGATGCCGGCTCCCTCCAGGGGGCGGCCGTCCTTCAGCCAGCTGATGGTGGGAGGTGGGACGCCCGAAGCGGAGCACTCCAGCTCAAGTGGACCGTTTACTGGTATGGTCAGCTCTTCTGGAGAGCTGGAGCGGAAAATCTTTGGAGGCTCTGGACGAGAAAAGGAGAATAGTTTGCCTCATTGTTTATTGGACTTTACAACATGAGAAGATAAGTGCAGTGATTGTTCTACCGAGCACGGTGAGGTTAAAGCTTTTGGTGCTGCTTCCCGCCTGGTTACTGGCCACACAGCTGTACAGGCCTTCATCTGAACGAGCCACATCAGGCAGCTGGAGCCGCGTCTCCTGTCCGTCCAGCAGCAGATTCCTGTGTAAAGATAGCGGCTGTCCATCCTTCATCCAGGTCAGTGTGGGAAGCGGAAACCCGCGTGCCTCGCAGGTTAAGGTCACCAAAGATCCCTGGACTACTGTTACTGGCTCTACTGGTTCCACGCGATCAACACCAGGGGGCACTGCATACCAGGAACACGTACCGAATAAACCCTGTCAGATCCGCATTTGCTTTGTATTGGTCTCTAGAGAAAAGCTGCAGATGAAATGTTTGGATTTTTACCTTGGACTTGCACATCGTAGCTCAGCTCAGCGAAGCCGGCTTGACTCCGCGCCACACATGTGTAAACCCCGGAGTCCGATTGTTGCACAGGAGCAATCCTTCATTTCAAAAACGGGTGAACATTAGGAGTGACCTCACCGCTAATAATCTAATTATTTACAAGATATCAACTATGATCTAAACAGACCTCAGTAAGGAGTCACCAAAGAGGAGGCGCGTGCGGGGAGAGAGGAGCAGCGGACGGCCGTTCTTCAGCCAGCTGATCTGAGGCGGAGGGTTTCCGGCTGCGTGACACTCCAGAGTCACAACGCTGTCCTGAGTCACCTGCACCTCTCTGGGGACTGTCGTCTCACCAGAAATAGATGGTGGGACTATGATAAACCAAAGCAAGTTTGAATTAGTATTGCAACTAGATGTGGACAAACACAGTTGAAACCAGAGGTTTACATACAGCGAATAAAATGACACACACATTTCTTTTCACCTTGTCTGTAGCTGAATCAAACTAAATTTCTCTCATTTTAGCAATTTTACAAAATTATTTCCATTTGCTAAATGCCTCAATAATGAAAAATTATATCACAGATTTATTTATGAATATCTTCACTGTGATTTTTTTAACCCAGTGAATAAATGCACATAAATTATCGGTTGGACTTTTGAAACTTTTTAACTTGAAATTAACAGCTTAAAAAAATGCCCATATCAGCACTTTTAATCTTTAACAAAGACAAATAATTAATCAAAACCAACCTAAAACAACGAGCGTGTAGATTTTACTTTCCTGGCCGGCAGCGCTGACAGCCACGCAAGTGTACGTCCCAGAATCCTCAGGGCTCAGCCTCCTTACAGTTAATGTGCTGCCATCAGGGGTCAAACTGCAGGGTTTTACACACACACACACGTTTTCACATGCATTTCCCTGTACAAACTACTCCACCTCCGACTCTCAGCATTATTTTCTCATCATCATTAACAGCATCTTCCCATGGCTTTCACAAGAACACAGATTTGATCACTCTGGCTGATGCAGTAGCGATGATCAAGAGGAGAACAGCTGTGACACAGCTGCTCGTAGTACGCGTCATGGTGGAATTAAAACCATTTGTCTGTGCTTCCCTTGGTCATGCCTGTTATAGTGAATTATGATTCATACGGCAATACTTAGAAATCTTCACGGAGCAGTTTTAATGACTCCTGACATTTTAAGTGCTAATCTCTTAATCACGCACAGTTAGAGCAGTGAGAGTCTTACGCGATGTGATGCGTGTCTGATCCCTCCAAAGGCTCTCCGTCTTTCAGCCAGCTGAGGCTGGGCGTGGGGATCCCATTTGCTCTGCAGTCCAGGGTCAGCTCCTCTCCCGTGGGTGCACTCACATCGGATGCTTGGTCGGAGTTCAGGATGGTGGGTGAGACTGGGAGCCACACAGATTACATGTAAGGGCTGCTCATAAATCCTCGCTTTCGCACAAAGTCAAAATAGAGTAAAAGGATGTAAGGAGAAACTTGCTTACCAAGCACTGTGAGTGTGTAGTCTTTCTTTGTTTGTCCTTCGCTGTTCTTTACTAGACACGTGTAGGTCCCAGCATGAGACAGAGTGAGAGGGCCCAGCTCTAGCCTGTTACCTCGAACGGACCACTGCCACTGCAGACTGCTCTCTGGATAGCAAACGCACCCACTTAATTTAGCCGTCACATATGAGAAGTTTGTACTTTTCCCATTTCTCCCGTCACTGCCTTGCTCTGACCTATAGGAGTTCCATCTTTCAGCCAAGTGATGCTGGGGACAGGCACTCCTGTGGCCTCACACAGCAGGGCCACATGGGAGTCCAGGGTATAATTGACAGACTCCCGCTGAGGCCCATCAAGCACCGGTGGAACTAAGGGAATAAACAAGTGTAGCATTTAATCCTACATCACCGCAAACTTTAATAGGTAGATGTTTAAAGTGTTAATGTGCAGCTCAGGGACATTCTTACCATGGACTGTCAGACGAAATGTCCTGTCCACCTGTCCAGCAACATTGGACACTTTGCATGTATATATTCCACCATCTGTAGTCTGTGGCAGAAATGCACGTGTTTTTAACAGGGTTCCATCCATCCATCGCACAATCTATGATTCATCTGTTTTCCCATGACCCCTCTATCCTTCCCTCCATCCATCCATCCATCTCTCATTCAACCATCCATGATTCATCTGTTCTTCCATGATCTGTTTATCCATCAATTTCTAATTCCATCTATTCATCCGTCCAAACATCCATCTATATACATGTTTTATTTATCTGCATTTTTGTAGACTGAAACCTGTTATAGCTGTATCAATGTGTATATTGTCATGACGTTTTGTATTTTTTAGGGATGACTGTAGGCAAACAGATGATCCAATCATTTGCTGGCTCATATCTGCGCTCATCAGATAACAAACATCAACAATCCGGCGAACAAGTAATGCTGACAGCCACTTAATGTCCTTATAAGGATTTTGTTTTGCTTCCAGCCTGACACACCTATGACGTAACGCATTTCTCCCAACCTGAACGCCTATGACCTCCAGCTGGTGGCCGTTTGTCTTCAGCCCATTCCCTTCGGCCAGTTGCCGCCCATTCTTGTACCATGTGACCTCTGGCTCGGGAACACCGTGAGCGTCACACCGCAGGACGACCGAAGAGCCCACTTGGGGGGTCACGCTGTCCGTCCCAGCGTCAAGCCGAGGTTTCAGCGAGGGCGCGACTGTTTATTTGGAGACATTGTGGAAAGTTTGATCTATTTAGGCTCTGCATGATTCACGGCTGACATGTCGTCAGTCACAGCTGGTTAAAGATAAACATGTTTTATTGCATGGACAAAGCGTTAAGATTTGATCATCTGTATATGAATCTGAAATGTGCAGATGGATCATTGTGTGTTTGCTCACCATAAACGCTGAGGAGAAAGCTCTTCTGGTCCTGCCCTGCCGAGTTGCTAGCGGTGCACACATATTGACCTCCGTCTTCCAGTCTCGCCCGAGGCAACTGTAACATCTGGCCACCTTTATTGCATGTTCAGATTTATATATAAAAACGTTATCTCAGCGTGAGAATTGGATGAGAGGATCAGAAGGGCAGCTGATGTAGAAACGATTTGAGCAGCTGACCCCTGACTGACCTGGCAGAATGTGAACCGTGGTGCTAAAATGGAGAACCTGCCCATCCCTGGTCCAGGTGATCTCTGGGGGAGGGTACGCTTGGACGTCACACAGCAGTGACACCATGAGCCCCTCGATCACACTCACCTCCTCTTCTTTGGGACCAGTTATTCTAGGAGGCACTGAGAAGGACATTTGTTATGTGCATTCAGAAATAAGTCGAAGTATTTATACCCAAGAAACTTGTTTACATTTTGTCACAGTATCACCACAAACATTCTAGTATTTTCTAATGATTTCAAATGAAGAATGTGGAATGAAACAAAGATGTTTTAGTGAGTTCCTCCAAATGAAAATCTGGAAAATACTGCCTGTTTGTAGTTTGACTCCATTCTTGGAGTCATCTTTCATACAAATTGCAGGTCCAACTTTTTTGGGGGTATATCTCTGCTTTTCATATCTACTGACTGAAAACCTCTCATGTGGTTGTAACATGAGAAAATGTAAAAACGTGTATTGGGTATGAATACTTTTTAATGTCCTACCTTGGACTGCCAGATTGAAATGCTTCTCAACTGTTCCGACCTTATTCTCAGCCATACACAGATAGTCAGCCATGTCTGAAACCTGCACACTGAGAAGCTAAAGGGTTAAAAAAAACACAAGAACACAGTGTTACGTCTCCGAACAAAATCCCCCGCCGGATCGTTCTACGGACTGGTAAAAGTGAAACACGTCTCACCTGAAGCTGTGTTCCGTCCTTGCTGATGTGGTGCTGCGAGTCTGTGCTCACCGGCTGCCCGTCTCTCAGCCAGGAGACCACCGGAGTGGGATGTCCCGTTGCGTCACAGTGTAGAACCACGGTGCTATTCACCACTGCTCCTATTTCCTCCATAAACTCCTCTGATGCTCCCATAATAACAGGTGGAACTACGAATAAATAGAAAAATAAATCCTCATGTTTGAATTTTATTGCAAATATCAAAGCAAAAAATAATAATAATAATGTGTGTTTGTTTGCTTACTGAGGACCTCCAGTTCAAAATGCATGTGATCCTCTCCTGCTTCATTTACAGCTTGGCATGTGTACTTTCCACCATCCTCCTGTTGCACTCGATGGATCTGTAGCACCTGTCCTCCTGGCCGGAAAAAGAAATAATTCACAGATACGATGTCTCGGTCATACAGAAAAGGTTAGAGGTTATAGTTAAAAGGAGCTTCCACTGACCTGGATGCAGCATCACTCCGTCGGCAGAGGTGAGTTTTCTCCCATCCTTGTACCAGCTGAGTTTTGGAGGAGGGATGGCATTGCTCTCACAGGACAGGCTGACTGAGTTACCCAAGACAACGTCCCGCTTTTGCACCCTGTCCTCGTTGTCCCCTTCATGTCCCAAACCCCAGGCTGCTTCCGTGTTGGTCACCCGCTGGAAGATCGGTGGAACTGGCAGGAAGACAGAAACCGATCCTGATCACTTTCTACTAATGCTTAAAAAAGATTTTCAATCTCAACAGAGAGATGTTGTCTTGACATAAGGTTTAACCCAAAGCTAAAGCAACTGTATGCACACCTTGAACAGTGAGGTGAAAGTCTCTCTTATCCTCTCCAGCAGAGTTGGACACCACACAAGTGTACTGTCCTTCATGGGAAAACACGGCATTCTCTATGTGGAGGAGGTGACCACTCTCCTGAATGCCAGCCTGGTGGCTCCCAGTCAGCAACTAGACACAAATATATATATATATATATATATATATACATCAAATTTGAAATTCTTAATGTATAATTCTGTGAGTCAATGGGTATGAAGAAGAATGATGAGATTAAAAGCAATTAATTATTAAACATATATTACTGATAATGGAACTGACTTTTTTGCTAATATTACTTATTTGAAAGGTAAAAACTAATGTATTCACTGTTATGTAGTGGATAATATGGCTGCTTATTGTCCACAATTGAAAGAAGGGTTTGATAGCTGTAATGCTTAGAAACATACATTTTTAACTGAGAAAGACATAAATAATTAAATGTTATTTTTAGGTAAAATGTAAACAGAAGCAGATAAATAATTTCTTATTTATTGACATTGCTCTAACATTGTTTTATTTTGTTAGGAAGTACTCAACGTATTAATCCTATCAGCAACAGAGATTTTTGCTTTATTGAATAATTTTACATTTAAATCCAGCATTAGTATAAATAATTTTAGGTTTAGGCTTTTAATGTCTAAACTTAATTAGAAAATGACATCAATGATTGTGAACCTAAATTGTATTCCGGTTCAAATGTCAAAAGCTAGCGGGATTTGCTAATTCGTTTGCTTATCAGCCAGGCTAACTGCAAAAGCAATACCCGATTACAATGCATTTAGTGATTACAAACACTGTAGGACCATGTCCACTAAAGGATGTCTGTGTGTATGTATGAGTTAAAGAGGCACAAATAGGAAGAAGCACAAAAATTAGTACAAATAATGAACTTTTTACTGCACCTGTTACTACATTTTATATTAAGACAGCCATGTTGGATTTTGAGATTTGATTCCACTCTTAGGAATATTCTTCTTTGTTAATTTCCTTAAACTTCAAAATTTCTACTTTTAATTGAAAATGAAACACATTATTAAACCGCAGCCTTCAAGCAATTGTCGAGGTAGATGGCTATAAGTGAAGTATGAATGCTTTGCTGCATGCCAGTTCAAGGTGAGAGGAGTGTGAAAGAAATCAGCTGTGACCCAGCGCCTTTCATATTTGCAGCCAGCTGGGTCAAACTTGGCAGGAAGAGCATTCAGCTGATCAGACACTGGCAGGATTATCTGAACACACTTACACTTAAAGAACAAAAGAGTATGAAGAATACATTGATCGGAAGAATCTCTGAACAACCACAACTGGTAATGTAATGGGTCAAAAGGGTATCTATTCAGGACAGGAACCAGTGGTGTCATCTAATGGACTAATCAACCAGTGTGTTCCTGTTGAGATGTCATTGTATTATAAAATCATCATCATGTTCCCACTTTTCTTTACTGAACAGAACCTTTGAGCGACCTTTCTTCATTAATCTCCATTTTTTTTTTAATAAATTGCATTCGGAGGTAAATCAGCTGGCTCGCATCCTCTTTATTTAGACAAATAAGAAAAGTTTTTCTAACTTAGCACAAGCATGCCAGTATCTGCACTTTTTGTTTCTTTTCTTTTTCTTTTCTTTTATGACATTAAACACACAACTGAAAAACTCGTAGTTCCGTTATGCCAGCGTTATAAAACGTCTGTGAAGATAATTCTTGGAAAAACATGTTCCGCAGCCACCTTGTTCAGGTGAGAAAAACATGTCCATCAGACTCAGAAGAACTACATTTCTGCTAAAGAATCTCTACAAACTGTATAATGTTGAGTATCACATTTACAGAAGCTATTTAAAATTGCCGATTCGAAGAGAAATAAAAACAGCAACAGTATTTTACTATCAACGTCGTGACATTTAATTACTGGATTCTTTATGCTTTTGCTATAATTAACATGCTTGCTCATCACACAAAACCTGGAGAGGGGGTGGTTTATGTAAAGGGATCTTCATACTGTTGAGGCTCTTGCAATTCATACTGATCACCAGCAGAGGCCGATAGAAGTCAGACCGTACTGCATGAAAATCATGGAGCTTATAGCTTTGGATACACGTCTAGAGCACCACACCAACCTGTCCATCTTTAAACCAGTGAACTTTGGGTTCGGGGAAACCTTTGGCCAAGCAGGACAGAGTTAAACTTCCGTTTATCCTCACTTTCTCTCCATGACCAGAAAACGTCAAGGATGAAGAGTCTCCTTCTATCTGCGGTGGGACTGATGAGATGGAGAAAATAGTTAATCATCCACAAGTAACTGCTCCAGTTGGTTTCCCTTTCACTCCTTACCCAAAACACTGAGAGAGTAATGCTTGGTGGCTGTGCCTGCTGGATTTGTGGCCCTGCATGTGTAAAGGCCACTGCTGTCTCCCTGTGCTGAGCCCAGGCGCAGAGCCTGCCCACCAAGGGTGTACGTCAGCTGAGGGGTGGACACGATGGGCTGATTATCCTTCAGCCATGTGATGCTGGGTGTAGGTGAGCCCAAAGTATTACACGAGAGGACTGTGGGAAAACCCAGCACCACTGACACCTCTGAAGTCTCATTTGTACCCTTGATGACGGGTGGAGCTAGAGAAAAACAAACAGAGAGCAAATTTTAAGCAAGGGATGTTGATTCAAGATTCAAGATGGGGAAAGTTTTCACCTTTATGTCTGTGGTGTAATCCTGACTGTTTAAAACGCTTTTAATTCTGTTTGCAGTGTGTCTTAGAACAAAAAGGAAAACACACCTTGAACTGTAAGTCTGAACTGGCGCATCTGGGTTCCTGCGCTGTTCCTGGCCAGACAATGGTAAAGGCCCTGGTCCCTCAGTCTGACTGACTTCACCTTTAGGACCTGGCCGTCTTCCAGAAACTCCACGTGAGGGTCTCCGTCGGGAGACAGAACCCTGAACGCAGGCGAAGAAATTAATAATCAAATCAATGTAACTGGTCCGTCCTTAGCGTGCGGCTGAATGCCACCATTCAATTGTTAGTGATCACGTACTCTCCATCATGGCTCCATTCCACTCTGGGTGCTGGTCGCCCACTGACTCGACACTGGAACTCCACCTCCAGACCCTGCACCACAGTGAGCTCCTGCAGGCGGGATGTTCCCGAGATCACTGGAGGAGCTGGAATAAAATTATATACAAAAAACATCAGAATAAATTAAAACATTATGAGAACTTGTGTGGTGTCTAACTCTGTTATCAGATACATTAAAGGAGTAGTATTATGTGCTTTCTAGTCATATGACAGTATCTTACTGCAAAATAAAGGAACTATGCTGCCTTGAATAGCTAGGAAAATGTTAGATATATAAAACATAACTTAAAAAAAATGTGACTTTGAAATTTAACGCCTTGAAATTGGGCCTCTGTCTCTTTAAGAAGCACCTGCTCTTCAGTACGTCATCACAACAACAACCTTCCTCTGTTAAGCCGTTCATAAATGTTCTTGGGAGCTCTGGACTGAGAAATAGTTCATATGATAAGCTCAGTTCCACCAGTGTTTGCTCAGTGTTTGCTAATTGGTGCTGACTAGTCTGGAGCAGCTGAGCGAGAGAGACGCTCTGGAATGCAGAAGCTGGGCTTGGAAACATTATAACATGATATAAAGCTCAAAAAAGTCAATTATCACAGCTATGGGTTGCTGACCTCACCTTGTACCACTATGTTGTATTGTCTCTTTGCCTCTCCAGCTGAGTTTTGAGCTGTGCAGGCAAATTGGCCTGCGTGTTCATGTTGAACTCTGTAGATTCTGAGCAGTCGGTTCCCGTTCTGCAGATACACACCGGGGTTGTCCACCTGGACACAGCAATCAGCTCTGTAAACCATCTGCCTCTTTACTGATAGACACACCAGCCACTTGGTGGCATTGTACAGCTAGAGATGGAAATGATACAGTATCCAAGTGACACACTCACAGCATGACCATCTTTAGTCCAAGTTATTAGTGGGGAGGGAATGCCGAACGCATCGCAGCCCAAAGTGAGTGGCTGCCTCAAGGTGACAGTGAGGTTCAATGGTTGGCCATCGTCTTGGATCTCCGGAGGAACTAAAAATACACAATAAAGGGATTAGTGTGTCTGTTGTTAGTGGGAGAGAAAGCAGGTATGCAGCTATAAATAAATCCTCACCGTTTACTTTTAGCCTGGTTTTCCTCTCCACTGAGCCTGCCTCGTTGGTTGCCACACACTTGAAGTCTCCACTGTGGCTGGCAGATGCTGCGCTAATTACAAGAGCGCCATCCCTCGCCACAGAGTACTCTGATTGTTCTGGATGGATCTCCAGGCCATTCTTAAACCAGCGTACCCTGGGATGCGGTGAACCTGCAGGTGGAAGAGAGGGAAATCATTTGGATTCGAAGTGAGCACAAAACGAGTTTTATATTGACCGTGCCGGAGGAAAAAAAGATAAAGTAAAGAAAAGTAACTCCCATCTCTCCGATTCTCGACAGAACTTATCGGGCGCGCGGCCCAGAATGGAAAATGCCAGCTCTCCATTTATCTGCAGGACAGCAGGCAAGACGATGCCAAAACGGTTAGAGTCCTTGCACCCCCCAAGGCATGCTATAGCCAAGGTCAGACTCACATAAAACAGAAAACAAAGTATACTAGAGGGATGTGAGATGTAATATTTAAGCCTATGGTCTCCAGATTTATTACCTAACACTGAAATGACAGCTTTGAGCCGTAAGAAAAAATAAATAAAACAAAGGGATTGACGATTCAACTGAAGAGCCTGAAACAGATGTGCTTTGTGGATTACAGAGTGAAGGAGAGGTGAAAATGGTCCACTGGAGAAAGCTAGAATGTGAGGGGGAAAAAAGGATTTTCTACAGAGCGACAGAGCGGCAGTCCTGGAGGAAACACCACTTGGTCTATTTCCAGAAGTGTTATATACAAACACCAGCCGTGAGGTAAGAAAAAAAACACTTTTCCTCAATCTGTAAGCTGCTCACCACAGGCAATGTTATCATGTGTTGCTTCTTTTAACGCATGTACAGCTTAAAGAGCTTTAATGCAGATTCATTATGTCATTGCTGGGAGGAAATGCATACAGATGTCCCGCTTTAGATGCTAACAGATCTCATTAGTAGGCCCTTTTTTTCCCCTTAGAGTCATTAGTGAAAGAGGATATCCTACATGTGTTTCTTAAATATTTACCCCCTTTGTTTGCAATGCACTTGTTGTATTAATAATGTCCTCCTGGCAAAGATTTGCATTGGCATTAGTAGGCCTGCTTAGACAGATTGATCTCAAGAGAACAATGCAGGGATGCGTGTTTCCTGCTGCTGACTTCCTCTCTTGAACATCAACTACTTGAACAGCCCCATAAAGTAGTACATTGTGGTATCTGCCTTCCTGTATAGCAAAGATGTAAAGAGGGCTATTTTGGCTTTATCTGCCTCTTCCCCTGCTTCACGGTGCACCTCAGACATCTCTGTCCTTTATCTGCCAGCAGCAGCCTGTAATTAGGATTCCTCTCCCAGCAGGCCGCGACGCACAGGAAAGCAGATGTGGCTCACTGAGGCAGCCGGCAGACCGATGTTCCAGCTGTTGCTCCACATTATAGACACAGTCCTCACCTTCTCTCGTTGAGCTGGTTACCATGGCAGAGCTCCACACAAACAATGGTTGTCTGCAGGAGCTGTCTGGTGAGGATCACTCAGTGATTCCAGGGACAGGTGCCTACACCTGCGTGCTTTGATAAAACTATAAGTTCTCTTGGAAATGCTAGCTTGTAGAGCGGACAGGTTTCTGAATGGGACGACGGCATAGGGGGACGCTGTCATCATGCAAATTCACTGAGACACCCAGAACATCACTCTGAAGAGGAATTGCGAAAATATTCCCACCCTGTGACCTTTGTCACATTTTGTCATGTTACAAAACAGAAACTTCAATGCATTTTCTTGGGATAGTGGAAGAACAATAATTTCTACAAATACAAATCAAAAAAGAGCGATGCTTGTAATTATCCCCCTTCATAGTGATATCTCTAAAAAACGGTGCAACTAATTGTCTTTTAAATAGTAGCCACACAGCCCACCTGAATAAGCATAAGTACAGCTGTTCTTTGAAGGCCTTCAAGGAGTCATGAAAACCTTAGCGAACGAACAACATCATGAAGCCTAAGGAACACTGTAGATGTCAAGAGAAGGTTTTAGAAAACTTCAAAGCATAATTAAGCAGTAAAAACAATATTCCAATTGAAAAGAAATCAGTGGATAGCTGGTGAGACATGATGTGATGATGCACAGAGTGAAATCTAGGGTAACACTGGAAGAAAACCTGTTAGAAAACAAGTCCAGAGCTAAGTCTAAATGAGATTCAGTGGCAAGACTTGGAGAAAAACGTTTACTGATGCTCAAGCCTGAGGTATGTTACAAAGAATAATGGAAACGTTTTTAGTCTCTGTACAGATAATTAACGCAACAGGGACGGTTTTACAAAGTAAAACACCAGGATTGCAAAATATATATACAGTATATATACAGGCAGTTAATTATATTAGTGCCATTCATTTACATTCTGCATGCCATTAATATAATTAGTGATGCTTATTGTTTAGAGATATAGAACATATTTGTAAAGTCTCTTGCATTAGAATATTTTTTTACTCATTAGAAAGTGTATTGCCAGGCAACCAAGCTGTATAATTTCCAATAGAAGCAACTGCAAGCCTTTCAAAAAATCTCAAATAATTAGGTGACAATAATGTACTTAAATCTTTTCTAGTATCTGCATAGACTATTCACTGTCTGGGATCTTAGTTTGTAGTGAACCCAGTATCAATGCTGGATACATAAGTATGTGTTTGGTCTGACACTCATTGTTGTCGCACATCATTTGTTTTTCAGGCACTGTGCTTAATTGAGCACTCACTGACAAAAGGGGACAGAATACGAGTCCATAATAGACCATTTAAAGTGCTTCAACTTCATTATTAGATGACATTTTATGTCAGTCTGTCACATAAAATCCCATTAAAACAATGAGGTCTGCAGTTGTGGAGTGATCAACTTTGACTAAATTTGAGAATTATATGTTTATATTCATTGAAATATGCATTTTCATTTTTCTTCTCACCATGTTGTGGAAGCAACCACAATAAAAGAGACATAAACAGTGGGAAAGCAATGTCATCAATGCAATGCCAGCAAAAATGCAGCTTTTCAGTATGTGTGTAGCAGACTCGTCTATGAATCCTTTCATACCTTTAGCACGACAGGAGATGACGACTTTGCTGTTCACTACTTTCTCCAAGATGGCATCTCCAGGTTCTGCAAAGGACGGGACCTCTGAGGGGGAAATGGAGTGGTGATAGGTTTTTCACTTTGAACTAACAATCTATTGATAAGTTAAAAGTGCATGAGGAGAATTAATCAGACATTCCTTGTGTGGAGATAAGAAGGAATCAGGGAGCCTTTGGGCATACAGGTAATTTCTGTTGTGACATTTGAGAGAGCACACCAGTACTTTAAGGTCATCAACAAACATTGTACAAAAGTCACTGGAAGTGAAAGTTAAGCACAAATGGGGGACTGTAATGGAATGATAACAATACAAAATCAAACAGATAATGGTGTTAGTAGTATGGACACGCTGTTGGTGTGGTACACTCTTGGGCTTTCACACAACCTGTGATATATAAAACTTTGTGGTAGACCCACGAGTAAATCCACAACTTTTACAACTGGCCATAAGATGTAGCAGATCAGCATGAGGTTAGAGTGAAGTCCAAATTTAAAGCCCTGTGAGTCATGTGTGGACGTGTATTGTCTTGTTAAAAGACTATAACATTGTACTGGCATGGTCAGAGTAGACCTCAAGTCACATCATTATGGCTCTGAACTTCCTGAGGCAAGACTTAAGTGTGTCTTTCCACAAATCCTGTCACAGGATTATGCACACACAGCTCTCTGTTGTGATACCGAACTGAAATTCATCACTGAAAATGATAGGATTCCACTGATCCTCCTGGTTATAGCACCACTCCAAACACAAAAATCACTGCTTTGGTATTAATGGCAGCCTATGCTTTGATGTTGTATATCTTGGACAAACAGAAACTCTATAACCTGTAGGTTCTAACATTAGGCAATTGTGACATCTGTACAGCTCACAGGCTGGTTAATCTCACTATATAGCTACCTAGGCTGATGCCAACAGGTACCTGAAGCATGAATGTTTTTATAGCGAAAAAGTATAAATCAGTCTGTAATTTGATTTTAAAACGGATAACTTCATGTTTTGCAACCCTTAATTTTTGTTGTCTAAAAAAATTTAGGTAAATTACTAGAATTGTTTAATTCATTGGTGTATTACTTTTGGAACGCACTGTAAAATGTTCACACAGGGTCTGAGGTTGTAAAGCAGAGATATTCACCAAGAATTTCCAGCGTGATCTCTAATGTTTCCTGTCCAGCACCATTTTTGGCCACACACTGGTATGTGCCCTGATCTGCAAGGGCGACTGGATGGATCCTCAAGGGTGCAGAGTTCTTGTTGCCAACAGGACGTCCATTGTGGAACCAGCTGATCTCAGGCCGTGGTTCTCCTTGGACCACACAAGGGAGAGCCACTGTTTGGCCAAGCATGGCTTTCAGAATGGATGGTGCTGGCTGGATTCTGGGCTTGGCTGAGAATGGAAATTGGTAGCATCAGCGGTAAAGTCTGAATAATAAGCTCTGAGCATCAGATTAAGTTCAAGTTACAAATGAATCTCTTACCTTGAATGTGTAAATTGTAGCTCAGTGACACATTCCCTGCTGGATTTTCTGCAGTGCAGGTGTACAGTTTACTATCAATCAGACGCACATCAGTGATCCTCAGAGAGCCTGAAGGCAAAACAGTGAACCTGGGGAGGAATAGGGTGCAAAGGCAAAGCAATGGAGAAAACACCTCATGAGTTATTGCGGATCTGCAGCAACTCCTTAAAATAAAGAAGACAAAAAACTGTTTCCGTCGTTAGAAAAAAACTTTTATAATTATAAACTGTACTGAATGCAGATATGTGGGCTCGGTGTATATTACTGACATTTTATAAGACAGACCATCGCAGAGTAGGGCCTAATTCTGAGGTGAAAGTCTTTCTTCCAACAATGGCTTGCATCTTTACCACCTTGACCTTTTCTTTCCACCTCACAATTATTAATTACTTTAAGTTGGTTTATAATATGAAATCATAATAAAATACTTTGATGTTTTTGTAAGGTGATGAAATGTATAGAAGTCCAGGGTTGGTAAAACTTTTGCAAAAGAGTGCAACTGTTGCTTAGTTTGTAATATTTTCTTAATTTTTAATGCTTTATTAAAGTGTTTGCTATAAATGCAAGGAAAACACAATGGCGCTTTATGCTACTTGGGCTCTTTTCTGATGTCATTGTTTTGGTGCACAGAACAAAAATGGACCTGTGACGACTGACAGGCATGACTAAGTGAAGTCTGGACCTCAGCTAGACCCGAGTTGTGCTCCCAGACAACAATTAAATTCACATGTCCAATTGAGCAGAGCCATTACCGTATAAAATGGTAAAGGAAGCTTGACCTGGATGATATCACTGTGGGAAAGGTCGAACACTTGTTGGGAACAATGCAGCAGGTTATTTGAGGACAGAACATGTGAAAATCAGAAGTCTTGCTAAAGGATGAAATTAGAATGCGAGGTCATTCATGTCTCTGTAATCAAAGTTTTGTTTCTCAGAGAGCAACCATGTGCAATGCACAGTTTATGTTGAAACACTCATTTGTTCCATGGATGTTTGTCACAGATAAACATCCATAGAGCATCCATAAGATTGTGGCAATCCCTTACACTAAACTTTACGTCAAGAAGATGCTTTGTTACCCAAACAGCAGGAGGGGTCCAGCGTATGTTATAGAAGCTAAATGTAGGTCAGTCGTGTTTAATGATTTTGTGATAATATAAATTACATCAGAAGCTGTGCAGCTGTATAACTAAAAGTAAACACACCTCTGCAATTTATCTGAGATAACTCTGTCTGCCAAGCAACCGAATTCTAACAATAACATGTTCATGAAAGTGGAGACTCGTCTGTAAGCACAAAGAGCTCTCTATTTTAGCAGCCATATGCTGTAATACCTCCACCACCACCACCACCCCATCCCTCCTCCCCAACCACTGTAAAAAAAATTTTTTTAAAAACTCAGAATATCTACAATTAGAACCAACTGGCTGCCCGGTCAGTCCCTGCTCAGACTGCAGCGCACAGAGGTGTTGAACCATCTCTCTCACTCATTCATCACTCTCCACACTGCTGTCAAATCACCAGCGTCTGGTTTAGAAACTAACTGGGACAAATCCGTCTCATCAGCACTGGGTGGAAAATGAACAAGTAGTGGATTAGAAAAGTATTCGTACTCCTTTAATGTTTCTACATTGTGTCAAGTTCCAGCAACCACTCACATCCATTATCTAAACCCACTTATCCCTGCAGAGGGGGGCCTATCTCCAGCAGGCATTGCGCGAGAGGCAGGGTTCACTTTGGAAGAGTCGCCACTCCATCACAGAGTAACATAGAGACACACAGGATCATGCACACACAATCACACCAAATTCAGAGAAATAACCGAGCAGTCATGACTTTGGATTGTCTCAGGAAGTTGGAGTACCCAGAGAGAACCCAAGCATGAACATGCAAACGCCATGCAGAAAGCCAACCACCAGGATGGGATTTGAACCCAGGACCTTCTTGCTACGGTATCTTATGGAGATTTTATGAGATTGAAATAAACCAAAACAAAGTTGTTTATAATTGTGAAGTGAACTGAAAAGTTTACATATTTCCTTTTTTTTTTTAAACCTGAAACATTTGGAATGCATTTTTATCCTGCCCCTTTGAGTCAATGCTTTGCAGAACAACCTCTCGCTTCAGGTACAGCTGCAGGTCTTTTTGTGTATGTCTCTACCGGCTTTGCACACCTAGAGACCACTTTTTTTTTCTTTGTAAAATAGCACAAGCTCAATTTGATCAGATGAAAGGCTAATAAGTATATATGGGAGAAGATTCACCCCCACTCATTTACGCTACGATCAGCACCCTCTGGTCATTTCCCCTGAGTCGCAAAGTGTTGCTGCAAAGAACAAATCTTTACACGGCTCGCTTGTTTCCACAGGTCCCACATATGCAAACGGTAGGGTGTGGGGGTTGTTCTCACAGATGTGTTATTCTCATCAGACAGAACTTGTAAAGAGTCAGCATGTTGTTTTACAGCTCAAACACTTCTGGGAATCCAAGGATCAGGCAGATGGTATGCTTGAATCTCTTTTTCTGTCAGTTCATATCCCCCCCAGCTTCCTGGCATTCCACCCCCACTATTTCCTTCACATCCAGCTCGCACAAGTCTTATAGTAATTGAGTCACCACGAGTCTCCGCCCCGGAGCCCCTGTCCTTCTCCTATCTATCCTACCCAACCCGTATCTCATAACCAGACGACATGCGCCACAGGCTGTCTGATTATGAGATTTTGTCTATGATGTATCCAATATGTTGCTCCGGTCTGTCAGCCTGTCGGCACCTAGGGGTGACCACACATAAAAATAAGGTACCAGGCCAGATTCCACCAGATGTTCCTCTTCAGCTCGGACTATGGGTGAGGCCTATGCACACACACAGCTTTCAGTGGGCTGTCACTATCTCTGCCTTATTCCACTTTCAAGGCATCATCAAGAGAAAATAACAAAAATAAAAAAACAGCAGTACTTTCAAATGAATGCTTCCCGTCAGCAAAATGCCCTTGTATTACTAACTGTCTGACATGTTGGTAAGGCTAATAGAAGTACAAAGGTGGGAAGTATGTGTCACTTTTCCGTTAAGTGTAATATAACTGCATATTGATGACCACAGAAACCATGTTCTTACCCAGCTGTGACGGGGGGGATGGGATGCCCGTTGCGGCTCCATTTGACTAATGGGGAAGGACTTCCCTGGGCCTCACAGGGGAGAACCACCTCAGTCCCCACCTCCGCCGCCATCCTAACGATGTTGTCATGGCCGCTCACGCCCATAATCTTTGGCAGACCTTGAAAAATATAATGGAAGAACGAGTTATGGCAAAGTCATTCTAGGTCTTTTGTCTTATAAAAGGCAGAATGCACCTAAAATACTCCAGCAGCTGACTGTTTCACGTTATGTTAGGCTACAACCACAAACTCAGTGTATTTTTATTGAAATTATGTGATAAACTGTGGTGTGTGTATCTGTATTCAGCCCCCTTTACTCTGATCCATCTAAATACAACCAGGCAACCAGGTGCCTCCAAAAGACAGTCCATGTGTGTGTATTTTAATCTAAGCATAAATTCAGATGTTCTGTGGGGGCCTCACATGTGTGTAAGAAAAGTTTAAACCAGAGGTAGGATATAAATCAGTATCCCATCTCATAAAGGACACAGAACACAAAGTACAGCCGTGATCCTACCAAGACATTACTGTCTTCCTAAACTGCCTGGCCAGGCAAAGAGAGCATTCAACAGAAAAAGATGCCAAGAGGCCAACTGCGGAGGAGCAATGGAAGAAACATATTTACGGAAAGTCACAAAAAGATAAGAAATCTTGTTTCGACTTTGCCGCAGGTCAGGTAGGCAACGACACGATACACATTTGGAAGAAGATGCTTCCAAATGTGAGGGTCAGATGAATTCAAAGTCGACCTCATTAGTCTATATGTAAAAAAAACCAAAAAAAACATTAAGGGTGGCACCATCATGCTGTGGGAATACATTTTTTTCCATATTCAAATGGAAGCTAGCCTAAGCTGATGAAGAGGTAGGTAGAGCTAAATACAATAACAATCTAATTTTGAGATTGCGAAACAATCCTAAACATATAGCCAGAGATGTAATGGAACGATTTAACATATTCATGTTTTAAAATGGCGTAGGTCAATATCAGGTCAATATCTAATTGAGAATCTGTGGACACAAAAAGACTGGCAGCTATTACAGTAAATAGTTGGTCTCAATTAAAAGGAGATCAAATTTTGCAGGCAGTTTTTATCCCTGTCTTTCACAATTTGCACAAAATAAGTTTGTGACAACCTGTGAAACATTTCAAGGTATGTGAATGCTTGCAAGTGAATGTTTGTCTAGGACTTTGCTGTCATGTTATTTTCTCTTACTGTTGATACTGAGCTGGATCTCCCGGCTAGCATAGCCCACTGGACTGGTGGCAGTGCAGATGTAGATGCCTGCATCATCGGACGCGGGGTGGGGTATGTGGAGGTATCCGTCAGAGTCAGGCTGTAGAGAGGGGCCGTCTCTGGGTAGAGGCCGCCTTCCCTAGAAGAAAGGCAGGTGCAACACCAGGACACAATTCACGGTAAAAGTTAGAGCCACACCAGCGCAGAGACACTGTGCTCGGTTCAAGGCTTGCACGACAGCCTTTGATGTCAAACGTAATTACAGACCACCCGTTGAAATGCTCTCTATTTGCAAAATGCACAGAGAGGAAAGTAGGCAGCTGTGAAAGTGCTTGCTATGAACATTAAAAAAAACAACCTTTTGCTGATTTGCTTTTATCTGAAGAAAAGTTATTTATGTAAGAGCTGAAGTCTGAAAACAAAACAGGAGATTCAGTTAAGTATGTAGAAAAAGAAGGTTGCTGACCTTACCTCAGTAGTTAAGAAGATATAATATGAGCTGACAAGTCTTCTAGAAATAATAATCTCAGTTTTTTTCTGTCTTGAATTGCTAAGTCATTGGGTAAATTAAAATGTGTCACCATGTGGGTCAACTTACACTTGTAGAGAAATTATTCACTGATTAATCAAACATATCACTGTTTGATTAATCAGTGAATAATTGCAGGCAGAGAAGTTGGGCAGTACTGGCTACTTTAATGTTCATGTTTTGCATCCTAAGTGAAAAAAAGCAATCTGCTTCTGCCTGGATGCACAAAACGTTTTGGGTTTTCCTCTCAAGATGTGAAGAACCTACACACGAGAGGTTTTAAATAGATTTCTAAGGTACTATAAAATCCTGAGATATTTTCCACAGCTCAGTAGCAACAGGGCATAGTTGCCATGGTTACAGCCTCTCTTTTCAGAAGGATAATCAAGGTTTGATTGCAGCACAAACTATTGTTGTTGGTGTTAAGAATATTCTGACAGACAAAAGGAAGCACTAGATCAAAAAAGGAAAGTGTAAAAAGCAGGGTTTATGTTAATGTAATCACAATAAATTACAGTAGTTGTGTAAATTATAATGGCCACTCGACAATCTACTTGCACTTCAGAAGCCTCCGTATTTATTTATTTGTGCATTATTAAGGATGTTGGAGTTAAACAGAACAAATATTCCATTAGTTCTTTAATAATAAGAGAAGAACAGGAATGCATGAATATATAATCAGTCGGTGAAGTGGATTTGGACTGCGTGTGGGTTAAAGTACCTGGGACCAGACAACAACTGGTTTGGGAACTCCGCTGGCCTCACATGCCAGTGTTATGGCTACACCCTCGTTGGCTATGTACTGGTATGGACCGGCTCTGATCTCAGGGGGCACTGTGGAGGAAGAGGGCGGTAAAACAAAGCTGTCTGACCGTGAGGAACCTGTCCATAGCACTACCACTGCACCGAGTCTGCCGGTGTGGGTAGCATTTGAGGTATGCCTTAATTACAAACTGATGACAAATTATAATCTGCCCCGTCTGTCAATACAGGCCTACGAACAAAATGGTCTGCTCATCAAAGCACGCAGTAAATTAATCCCCTCTCTGTGATTAGAGCAGGTGGTTGAATCACCAACATATTTCGTGCTCAGCGCTGAGTCGGCACATTTTCGAATCCGGCAGTGTCCGGTGGATAGAAACTGTAAACGGAAAACCAAGCAAAGAAGCTTTGCAGGGCATAATTAGATGGTAAATTAAACCAGTCTTACTGCGATCCATCAAACATTAACATGAAACTAGAAGATTTTACCCTGTTAGCTAAGCAGGAAGTGTGAACATGAGGGCGAGGCAGATTGAAAACTTTCAGTTGTTGACCTCAAACTTTGGCTAACTCAATTAACTACCTGTAGTAACTGTGGCAACTGAGTTATTTCTCTCATCTCTCCCAGTTAAAGCTTGTTGACAGTCAAAGGTTTCTGGGACTTTTAAGCTTTGAAACGAGAATATTTGTGTTTGCGAAGACTTTAAACCAATTCACTCATTTTAAATTTTATAGTGTATAAAAGTGTACACTATACACTTATTGGTTATTGTCTAATACTTTACATGAAGGAGCGACACTGATGTGGATGCTTCTGTTGTTTATTGGTAACCAAGACGTAATGTAGCAACTTTACATGCGCTGGTGGGTATTAGTAAAACCACTAACTACAACCAGCATCAATACCTAATAAATATCAATATATTACAAAAAGTGCTTACTCTTATATACATTATTAAAGTATGCTTGTACAGGTGAAAATAATACATAAAGCAATTACTTCTGATTTCAGCTCTCTGATAGGAGCATTCCTCCTTTACCCTTCACAGTCTGAATTATTTATACTGTATATTTTACTGTGTTTATTTTGTTGTCGCAGAATGACCGTTTTTGCTTTATTATTTTAACTCCCTTTTAGAGCATAACCACAGTGAAATAATCACATGTTACAGCTGTGGACCACTGGGTTGTAATCCTGACTAGAGCTCTCCTCGTTTTGTTTTTTGTTTTATTTTTTGCTCTGATCATACAAACACTGTGAAAGTGATTTAAAGTTTGTTCTAATAAAGTTAAGAGTGACTCTATATGAGTTATAATATGCATAAAGTGTCAGTGGCAGAATCCTTTGTTATACTTTTTCTACTGAAAATCACAGTTTTTACAACTAGAATGCATTTCCTCTCTGATGCAAACTCCTAAGTTATGACTGGAGCATTTGATGTAGAGTTCAATCCATCTACACATTCTAACTTTCTTCAGCTGCTACACCATGACCACTAACAAAAAAAATCCTTCCTGCAGAAGGAAGATTTGAAGGTCAAAGAAAAAAACACATGGATTTGGATAAAGTGGACACACACACAGATAATTGACAAAGTTCCAGGAAATTAAGTTCTGGGGTTTCAGGGTACAGAGTGTCGTAGTTGTAACACGCCTACATGGTAGAAATTCTTCCTTTGCCTACTTCTACTGTACTAGAGTGACTAAGCTTTCTAAGCTGCTCCCTCTTTCATTAAATTCCTACCTTGCACCTCCAAGCTGACTGTAATGTTCGTGGAGCCCGCTACATTCACTGCAGTGCAAACGTAAGTCGCACCATCTTCTGGGAGGGTTCTTTCAATGTACAAACTGCCATCACTCCTTACGAACATTCTCCCATTCGCTTGGACCTGTTTAAGCAATAACAAAAACAAAAAGAAAGCAAAACAAACACGCGCTTAAAAAGAATTAAGAGAAATATTGGAACAAATATATTTAATTCCAGTTAGGCATACAGGTTTTCCATTACTGGACCAATGTCTTTCTGGAAGCGGTACTCCATCCAGCAACATGCAAGGGATACTAAGGGACTGGCCAGCACCTATGGTGATGACTGGTGGAGCTTGGGCTAAGACAGGAGGCTCTGAAGGAAAAGAAAGTTAAAAAAACAACGATAAATAGAGGCAGAAAGTGTGAAAATGAGGCTTGTTGGATTGGTGTTATTGTTGCCGAAAGCCTACCCAGTCCAGTGACACTAACTCTGGCCTCAGCTTTAATGGTCCCGAACTGGTTCTTGGCTTCACATATGTATACGCCTTCGTCATGCAGCCACACACCTACAGTCAAACACACGCCTTTAGAAACAGATCACATGTGGCACGGGAACATCTTGACACTCACTCTGAATATTCTCTTTATGTAGAACATCAAGTCTTAGGAGCTACAGCTCATAAGACCTCTCCTCAATAACCAGTGTTATTATTGCCCTGTAATTACTGGTTTAAAAATAGAAAAAATGGGGGGATTAATGGTTTTAGCTCAGCTGCCAGCCAGCTGACACACACTTCCCCTCCTTGGTGAATTCCCTGGACATTACATGTGGTAAAATTGACCTATAATTAAACTCTTGTGTTAGCTAGCCAGCTGATGGTTACAGCAGGTAATGACAAGCATTAGTGACACTGAAAGTCAGGACAAAGAGCATGAAAGTAAAAACAAAAGGTGGATGTTGGGGATTGAAGAAGGTGGATTATTTGCTGTTTTAAACCGAACAGGTAAAAATTTTAACAGACTGAATAAATTAGGTCAGACAGGAGCTTCTGCAGTGACAGGAGCAGTCCATACAAATGTAACCATTTCTCTTTAGCAATATTATATTATATTACAATATTAAGGACAATAGTAATCAACAGTGAATACAAGGCCAAAAATTCAGGAAACAAAATAACTGCATACACAATATAAATACACCCTTCTTTTATTGTCTGACATTAAATCAAATAAACAATTTTGGTATTAAGTCAGTTACAATTACCATAACAATTTCTTTAAATTTACAAGTTTACACACTGTATTAATATGTGATATAAAATGTGTGAAAGCCCAGATAAATAAGCTGTGGTTTAGCAAACGTTTGATAATAATTCAGAATTTTTTCTGAGGAAAAGAGGGAAGGGGGAAGATTGAAAGAGCCAGCTGTGATGGTGGGAACATCAAACTATGTGGATGTTTTGCTGCAGGAGGAACCGCTTCTCTCCTCAAAAAAAAAAAAGAAAAAAAGACAATATTGTGAAGAGAAACTATGACGTGAAACACAACAGCTAAAGAGATTACTCAGGATGTTAAAGCTTGGGTGTAAATGGGACTCCAAAACGGTGGTTTAATCTGATTTAATATCAAGCAGTAAGGAAAAAAAAAATATATACAGTATATACAGTATATATATACATACTGTATATATATACTGTATATATATATTTCTTTTTTTTTAAGTATGATGTTAGTATTTGTTTTCAACTGCGTGTTTATTTAATCTTAACAAGGTGTTACACAACATAAAAAATTAAGTCAAGAAGAGTGACTGAAAATATGGAGCTTTTATCCGGATGGATGCTTGGGAGCCATTTTTATGTGGTTCTGGCACCTTCTCCATGGTTACTCATTTGGGTCAGTGCAAGTAAACTAGTATTAGCCCCTGCGGAACTGAAGCTCACTCACTTTGAATTGAAAGATGGCCACTCTCAGTCTGCATTGTCCTGCTGCCGCTGCCTGTTCTTGCGAGAATCTGTTTGCCGTCCTTCCTGCGCCAGCTCACTGTCGGCTGTGGGAAACCTCGGGCGATGCAGGGAAGGGTGATGTTCTCCCCCACGTTAGCGCTCATGTCGGCCGGTGCCTCAGAAAACAATGGGCCCACTGTGGAGGTGAACGTGGCACAAGATGACTTTCCCTTTGTTTGGGCTCGAGAGCAACACGATCTTTAAGCAAAGCAGTAAATTGCGGTCTTACCTCCAATCTCTAGACTAACAGTGCCAGTGGAGGTTCCAGCAGAGCTGCTGGCCACACAGTTATAACGACCAGCATCGACTTCCTGCACACCTCGAATCTGCAAGGTCCCGCTGTGCACATCTTGCTCTACGAAAGGAGCAGATCCCACCTCGAGCTCACCTGGAAACACAAACAAAATAGCTGCTTTTTCAACCAAAATATTCCTACACCCGTGATAAAGAACAAACCGTTTGTCTTCAACTTACCTTTGAACCAGCGGACGAGGGGAGGAGGGACGCCTGTGGCTTGGCACTCCAAAGTTGCGTCACTGCCGACAGATACTAGCACGACTTGCTGAGTAACTGTTAATCTTGGCACCTCTGGGGGGAAATATATCAAAAATTTTTAATATTACAGCAAAAATACAAAGATAGATACAACACCTTGCAAAAGTATTTCACACTGCTTGAGCTTTTTTCTCATCTCCTCCCCAAAAAAATACATTTTATTATGTTTTATTGGAGTTCCTTTGAAATAGAAGAAATGAAATGGACAACTTTCGATTTTTATTTTGCTAACATAAAGCTGCATGGTTTGGCTTTCAGTAACATATTAGAAGGATTTATGACCAAAGTGCATTCCTGTGTTGAAATATCCTATCCAAAGTCAAGACCTGAGTCCACCAGAAAATGTGGGAAAACTTGAAAACAAAAGAGGCTCCAGAAGAATAAATACACTGCTCAAAAAAATAAAGGGAACACTTAAACAGGTGTTTCACACTTAAAGTGTTCCCTTTATTTTTTTGAGCAGTATACTTTTGCAAGGCACTGTACATGTCTTACATGCAAACGTCTGATTTGACAGATCAGTGTTGTTAAACGTGACATTCAGACTCGGCGGGTTTATAACACCGGGGTTGCCTTAGGGAGGAGGCTGCCACTCTCGATCATTGTTAGCGTTTTCGTCAAGGACGGGCTGACAGCTCCAACTGACATTACGGCTCCACCACTGTCAGGACTCACAGAACCAGGCGAGAAATATCTGACTGTGTGTGGCAGAGACAGGATGTGGCCACACTCGCAACAGTTTTTACAGCACAACGGTAACCTGCAGCAGACATCTGCGAAGATTACCTGCATACGTTAGTGACGCAGACTGAGAGGCGCTTCCAGCCTCGTTGGTCGCCTGACATGTGTAGTCCCCGGCGTCCTCTGGAAGGGTTCCCCGAATGGTCAGAACTCCATCTTTCTTTAGACTGAACCTGTGTTACACAAATGACACAAAATTATATTATTTGACATATTCCAATGTAGTCCTCTTTCTAAAGGGGATTTTTTTTATATACATGGAAAGTTCAGATATATACTAACAGTTTAAAAAACAACTTTCACACAAGTTGGCTTAATAGTTTGAACCCAGTGCTACTGTACAGTGATTTTCATAGGTATTTGTAACCCTTGAACTTTTTCACACTTAGTCATGCTAAGATCACAAATCTCAATTTTTTCATTGGATTTCTATGTGCCAGACTAACATTGAGTAGCACATAGTTTTGAATTAGAAGGAAAATGATACACAACCCCCTTTTTCTGATACAGTGGCAAATCTTTAGGGAATGTCTTAGCCTTCTTTAAGGATTTTTTGTCTGGACCATTCTAATGCACAATTCTGCTTTGAGCCAAACTATTTTACATAGCTCTGGCTGTTTGTTTAGGGTTGCTGCCCTGCTACGCTAGCACTATTTAAACCAGGATTTTCCTGTGTTCAGCTCCATCCCGCTACCCACCAACTCTGACCTGCTCACTTGTCCTTGCTAAGGAAAAGCAACGACACATAATAATGCCGCCGCCACCATGTGTAACAGTGGGAAGTAATACCCAGTGTTAGTTTTGGCCAAACGTAGAGTTTTGCATGTTGGTCAAAACTTTGGCCTCATCTGACCAGAGCGCCTTCTTAAATGTTGCTGAGCCGTCAAAGTGGCTTGTGGTAAACTGCTAATGAGAATTATTATTGCTTCCCTTCGATAAGGACTTTCTTCTCCCCACTCTGACACAACTGCCGACTCTAGAGTTGTCCTGTCTGAACACTGTCCCACTTGAGGTGTTGATCTTTGCCTTTTGAGTTACCAGGGGCCTCTTGGCTTAGTTCCTAATTAATGCTCTCCATATACAGCTTGTCAGATTTAGGTGGATTGCCATGTAGGTTTACTGCTGTGTCATACTCTTTCAATAAACAATGGACTGAAAGGTGCTTAGGATATTGTTTTATGATTTAACCCTGCTTTAAACTTCCCCACAACTTCCTGTTCCTTTGTCTTCGTGATGCTGTTTGTTGCCTAATGTTGCCTAGCAAACCTCTGGGGCCTTCTTCCTGTAGTTAGGTGATTTCAAAAGACAACTGATAGCAGTCGATTTCATTTAGGGGTATCAGAGTACAGGAGGGCCAGAAACATGCTCACGCCACCCTTTTCAGAGGAGAGATATTTATAAATATAAAAAAGGGAAGAGCAAACGTAAATTTTTTGTTCCAAATGAATGAAATCCAAATTAAGTACAATGAACTTTGTATTTGTAAAGTGACAAAACTCAAAGAAGGTTGGAAAAATTTAAACCACATTTTTTGGGAAGGCATTGTAAAAGTCGATGATGTTTACACTCCACAGTTCTGTTGGCTTAGCGTTCCCTTACCTCGGCTGATTAGCTAGGGGCATGTTTCCATGGCTCCAGGAGATCTGAGGAGGGGGGGAGCCGGACGCCGAGCAGACGAAGCGGATCTCATCCCCTCGGGAGAACGTTTGGGTCTGGGGGCGAACTTCCACAGAAGGAGCCTCTGCAATCAAAGTCAAACACAAGCAAACAGAGAAACAGCGATGAGTCAGTGCATTGTCGAGGAAGCATGATGTCATTTATTACTTCCGATCAGAAGATTAACAACCGTAAACTCAAAGTGAATATACGTCTGACATCATGACCATGAACAAGTTTCACATTTATTTGTCTGTTTTCGATGCTTACTGAGGGGCATGTCCGCAATGAAAAACACATTTTTCTCTTAACATCAAGTTTGGCTGATGAGCTCTATTTTTTTTTGTGTGTGTGTGTGTGTGTGTGTGTGTGTTAAGGAAGTAGTTCACTCTGACTGCGAGGAGGTTAGGGGAGTAATGGAAACCAGATGACGGGAGCCTGAGAGGAGCCATGAGGCCCCGGCATGTTAAGTGCTTAAGCAGATGATCCACAGGGTATCTTCCTTCCGTACCTGGAACAAGAAGCCACACTCTGATCTCGCTGTATCCGTGGGCGTTGGTGGCCTTGCACCGGTACGCCCCAGCATCCTGCGGCCGAACTCCACTGATTTGCAGCGACGAGTCGGCCAGCAGCTTCACCCGGCCCCCTCGGGCGTGGATGGCGCGGCCAGCTCGATGCCACGTCAGGTTGTGACGCATGCGGCCGTCCACCTGACAAGACAGCACGGCCACGCCTCCCACAGAGGAAGTCACGTTCACTGCGGGCCTCAAGAACGGAGGAGGCTCTGTGTTTGTGGGAATGCAACCAAAACATAAAAGCAGAATTATCAGCGGTGGACAAACGGAGCAAAAATAGTTTACCTTTTAGAGCAAATGTTTGTGCTGGCATGCTCAGCATTTGGGAGCTGTTTTAGACATAAAGCAAGGATTTCATAAAAAATAAATCTTGGATCTCTTTTCAAAGCTTAGTAAAGAAAGACAGTGATGCATGCTAAACTCCAGAACTTAAACTCATTTGTGTGTCACATACCTTGAATGGTGAGCTGCGTTAAAGCCCGTCCTTGTCCTGCGCTGCTCTGTGCTACACACTCGTACGTGCCTTCATCCTCACCGGATGCATGTCCAATCTCCCAAGATGCTACAGCAGAATTCCTAATATAAAAACGCAGGTGCTAGGTTAACAAGTCATTACTTTTTTCCAAGTCAAGGCTCAAGTTTCCAGTGATTTAGCTTAAGATTTATCACATCGGAAGAGAATTCCAGCCATTAAGATTATGCACATTTTAAGACATTAATATATTTGTTTGTTACTTTTTCAAAACATTCAGTTCAACATACAAACATATTGCTGTGAATTATTCAGGAAACTAATTTGAAACTATTTAAGGTTGACAACCCCCCCCCCAGCAAAAACAGAGGTAAGTTGTAAGGAGCAAATACTTTTTCAGGACAATATAGGTTAAAAATAAGTTAAAATCTGTTGATGTTGAGTTTCTGAATAAATCAAAGAGGAAGTGCTTTATTTAAAGAAGTATAAGTACCTTTGTATTGACATAGTTACTGCCTATAAATTGCCTCACTTCTTCACTATGTAGCAAATATGAATAAATATGTCTTAGAGGACAGACTCTACCAGTGGCATTAATGGGCCTATTTGTTCGCCCATTCGTCCAAAAACGAATTAAGTTTTAAGATTTCCATGGTGTTTACTGACCATGAGAGCAATTTTGTTTTGATAAATTGGAAGCATCCTGCCATTTCTGTCGGCGCCCTTGGCAGTAAGGAAGAAAAGCATGCGAGCTGCCACGGATCAGGCAACATGTGGCACACAGGTTAGATTTTTGTTTACTTCCCACTAGCTTCGTTTAAAAAATGGTTTCGAACCACCCAAAAAAATTTAAAAAAACCCAGAAAACCTGTAAACTGCGGTTTATTATTTCACAAAGATGTCACATACAACTACAGATGTACTATGGCATTAGATTTTTCTACAACTCCGTAACTTAGCTGAAAGCATGAACCATGTACTCACATGACTTACGCTTACTGGCTTATGTTTGATTGCATGAGATAAAAATTGACCATGAAGGTGAAGTCTGAGTTGAGTCTGTGGAGAGTGAGCCTACGTCAAGTGAAACTAGATTTTAAGCCGCAGGCTTTAAGCCAACTGTGGATAATCCAGATATATTTCACCAAAATACTCAAATGTAATAAATGTACAAATATTTTATAAATGTAATTTAAAGCCAATTATCAACAGACAGAAAAAAATAGAAGCTTTCATTTTTTTATGATGACACAATCGAATATGTAATGTTCTCCAAAACACAAAAAAGGGGCTGTGTAGGCTTGATTCTTGACAGATGAGCCAATAAAATGCAAGAGTCAGGCAATTATAATGCCTTGCAGCCGTGCTCACCGGGGATAGTAGGGAGCAACTTAATTAGCGACGAAAAGGGTCATGCGTGCTTGAAGGCGCCGCGTCTGAAGGAACCTGACTGAAAGTTAAACCAAATTCTGCAAAAAAGCATCAGAAAAACAAGGTGGAAGGGGTAAAGGGGACTCACTGAAAATGCTTCTCCTCTCCCAGTGTGATCCCACTTCTGGTGAATCTCAGCCTGTAGGGAATGTCACTCTGCACTGAACAGCCAATGGTGGCAGGCTGCATGTAAACGCCCCTTACCACATCAGGCATTCTCACAGCTGGGGGATCTACAGGAAGGAGGAAACAAAAGGTTAAAAGGTCACAGGACAGATGGATGAAGTGTTGACTTTGGTGAAAGATTGCTGATTGTGGCCTTGCCTGGAATGATGTTGGTGTAGGAAACACTTGACAGTCTCTGGAAGCGGAAGCCTGATTCGTCATTGCCCGTTGCCTTGATGAAGAAGCTCTGCGGTGGGGTGCGGAAATCCGGGAGAGTCCATAACCCTTGTTGGCCGAGGTCAGAGGGCAGAGATACGGGGATGGTGCGTAAGGAGCGTCCCGAGGCAGACATGAGCTCCACCTGGCTCAGGTAACCTGGCGGCTTCAGGCCGGTACATTTTAGCATGACATGAGCTGGAAGTCCTGGGGGGGGAGAAGGAAATATCAGGTGGCAATTATCTTCAACACACTTTCTCCTTTAGATAAAAATGTAAACGCTAATAGAAGTCTGTCAGCACCTTTGATTGGTCTCTCTCTGGTGTGGGTGAACTCTGAGACAGGCAAAGTCGAAAAGCCAGCCCGGAAACCTAGACTGCTGACCCCTGTGACCCTCAGAGTATGGCGCCCACTGCAGCTCACCTTTAAAAAGTAATATGGCAGAGTTTAGTTAACTAACTCTCGAAGAAACCAAAGAATAAATTTTGTATCCATTTTTCTCAAGACAAAGTACCTTGAGTTTCCAGAATCCAGGTTGGGGAAACTTCAGGTTGATGACACGAGCCGAGTTGGGAATATTCAACAGTTCCTTAAGTCCCTGCTCAACACCAACAACTCGCCCTTGGGGAAAAAGGCAAAAACAGAGCTTATTCTGCCAAACGTAGCGTCTGAATGCAGGCCAAAAAGTTATGTTTTAAGCTCATCTGACAAGAGGATCTTCTTCCAAAAGTATGCTGTGTCCCCTACATGGCTTAAGGCAAACTACAAACTAGGCTTCTTCTGGCTTACTTCAACAATGGTGTCCTCTTCCCACTCTTTAATAAAAGCCATTTTTGTGGAATGCACATCTAATATTTTCCTCTCTCAGTTTTAGTTGTGGATCTTTGCAGCTCCTCTAAAGAGTGACCATTGTTTTTTTGGCTGGTTTCTGATTATTGATCACCTTTCCTGGCATGTAGGTGAAGGAATGAACATGTCTTGATAGGATTGTTTCATTTTTGGAAAATGGATTGAACAGTACTCTGTGAGACGCTGAGATTAAGACATTCAAAATAAACAATCAATTGATAACATATCAAATTAACTCAGTAATTTTCATTCTGATTATTAATTTTTTTGAAAGGCGATTTTGTTTACAGAGACTTCGTATTCCACGTAATTCATGGTTTCGTTTGTGGGCGGTTATTTCTTTTTTATTTATTATTTTTCTTCCAGTTAAGTGTTCTTTAAAAAATGAATGTTTCAAGTTTGTCTTAGAATGCAAACTTGCATTTTTACGTCATTGTCAATATTAAGCCACAGGAAAATGTGTATTGAAATTTTAAGAGTCACTCATGATTCTGTGAACGCACAAGAAAAGATGGGAGGAAGCAAACTGTGTAACAACCATAGGGGTCGCTGAGCTCGATTTGTGGCGCCGGTCCGCTGAGTGAGACGGTGACCTCCCTGAGACTGGGGTCAAAGGGCACTTCCCACTTGTTTTCCTGGGCACTGTCGTGGTTAGAGGACAGCAGGTGGACTTTCATGGCCTGAACCGTCTCTTCCACCCACTTTAAAACCTGAGAGGAGAGGAAAAACAGAATATTACGACCAAAAACAACAACAAAAAAAACCCTTAAGTGCAAAGAGAGATGCTCATCATCCGGCTAACCAAAGGTCTCCCTTCTTAACTTAGAATACAAAGCGCAGGAACCGGAAGGACTTTTCCTGGCACGCCTTCCCTTCCCTGCTCTTTGTCTTTAGACTTTGCTTTCATCGCTAAAGTATTCCAGAGAGAGGTTTTTGCCTAAACAAACGACAAGTGAAACGTCTCAGCTGTCAAACTGATAACATACAGTTTTCTGCACTCTCAAGCATATATTCCCAGAAGAGCGTCTCTCACAGTGGAAGTTTTTCAGACAGTAGTCTTTCTCCGGCTTCAATGAATCACAGCTTCCTGCTCGGAACAGAAAAGCATAGCTGGATCTGGGGGTGGCAGTGCTGGCTGTGTTTTAGAACCAAACTTGCATATTGAAATGATTTTTTAAATTGTTTTTCCTTGGAACAACCTGACTAAAGATAACAGAAACAGAGGTGACTGTAACCCACTTTTCCCCCCACTTTTCCAGGGAATCCATTAAATTTAAAGGGAAAGATTCGGTCAGGTGGTGACACACTCGGCTCACTTAGTCATCCCAACGCGCAGAGTGAAAATTATCCAAAAACTGAAATGACCACGGACAGGTTGATTGTACCTAATGGTAAAAGCAGTAATTACTCAGCATATCAATTCACTCAGCAGCTCTCAGGAGACACATCTGACATTATAGACTTTCAATTTTGACAGCTGTTTTACTCTCTATGTGTAGTAATTGTGATGGTATTGCTTCCCAAATTTTCCCAGTTTTCTTCTTGTTTTCCCCAGAAATGAAAACAGAAGCCAGAGACATTTCCCAGTGTCTCCTTTCATTGGCCACAACAGACCAAAACTCTTCCATCTTCTGAAAGCTTAACAAGCAACTGATGTCTGGTGTTTATTTTAACCTCACAGGCATGTTTTTATGTCGAAAGCCACGTTATTTCCAGAAATATCTTTTAGGAAGTTTAAAACCTACAGAAGATTAGAACAAATTTTTAAATGCAATCATCAAATCTCTACTTTATTTTTTTTTTCTCCTCTATGTCGTTTCAATTGACTGCTGACAGCAGCTGGTCTCTCTTTGAAAACGGGAAACAGCTGTAATGACTGCCACATGTGCAGTCATCGCCAGCAGAGCAGGAAACTGCAAACCGAGAGTCCTACATCTGCCTCAGGACGGACGGCGACCGCTCCTGGTTCAAGTCAAGACCGTAGGGAGGAGTCGGTTTTAATCTGCTCAGGGCTTGGATAAAAGGAAGAGAAGCCCAGAGATGGGACGACTCGCTGTCCAGGCCACGGTGGGGCTCCGCGGCCTCTCCCCGTCTCAAACGCCGGGAAGGCAAAAGATCACACGTCCTGCGTAACCTCATCCCGCGAGTCTCAGATGAGCGGGCCTACAGGAAGGACTCCCCTCTGTTAGTCAAAGCAGCTCAACAGATGAGTCAGGGAAGGAGAGGTAAGCACATGCTGCAGTTCTGCTGGATTGCCCCCACCACCCTGACTCATCCACATATGAGAAAAAAATATGTATCCACGCTGCGGTTAGGAAGCCTGACTCCAGACGTCCCGGTGGGCAGGGGTCAGTTTAGTCTTTACCCAGGTTTAAACACCGCAACCGCAGACATTTGCTGTGAAATGTCCCGCTACAAATAAGAGTGGGCCGCACCAGATGGAGCCCCTGCTCCTTTCCCGGTGGGGGCCAGCTAGAGAGAGACAGCTCAGACTTAAGAGTGGATGTTACCTACATTTCATTTTATGCATGAGAACGATTACCACCCCCTTGACTCACTACTGAATCCACATGATGAGGAAACCAGAAGGGCAACAGTACACGCAAATATGCGCACCTTTCTCCTTGGAAAAACACAAATCCATCAACCAAATCTTGTTAATGAAATCAAATCCGACCACTTGATTGCTGATTTGATGGCAAATCATTGGCTATTTTAATGTCAATCATTATTTTCTTGTGTTTAAATATGTATTTGTAGTTTCCTTCCATTCAGTCAAGATTTGAAAAGTCTACATCTTTTTTTTTTTTTGGTGGTACTATTAACAGATTATTCTATCCTAGCTGTGGATCTCTGCAGCTCCTCCAGAGTTACCATGCGTCTAGGAGTTTGAGTGGTTCCCTATGTCTTAATAAGTTACTCCATGACAAGTTTTGGATTTTTTAAAATCATCTAACCCTGCTTTCAGCTTCTCCAGAACATTCTCTGACATGTCTGCTGTATTCTTTGGTTTTTTTAATTAAATTATCTGGATTCTTTACTTAGCTAAGGTTCCGTTTAGTGGCTTCAGAGTGAAGGAGATTGAATATACTATATGGATAACACACTTTGCAGAGATTTTTTTGTAAAGAGACATGAAAACTATGTAATGCTTTTCTTTTCCTTATAATTATGCACTAGTTTCTGTTGACTATTACATAAAATCTAAATAAAATGTATTGAAGTGTTCAGTTTTAGTTACCTGGAAGCCCGGAAATAATCAATTAAAAGTCAAAGCCTTTGTGTATAAGCAGAATTTTAAAGAGTATTATAAAATGTACATCTCACACTCCATCATAGCAATATGAGCTTTTTCTCCCCGTATGTACATTCTCTCTCAGATCCCAACCAATCAAACGTAAAGGCTGTGTTATATCGAGAGTAGAGGGAGCTGTAGTGTGAGGACACTGAGTCAATGCCACTAAGCAGCTGCGTTGGAACGAGCAAAACCATTACAGAGCGTATCCTGGGATTAGAGAGTAACATAAGTGCTCTGTATTAACTTCCTCTCTGCACACAGAAAAAAAAGGACTCTATATCTGTCATTTGGGTGCACATTATTAAAATGTTATTAAGGGAGAATGTTTTGGTCAGGATGGTAGCACTTTTGAGGTTTTTAGGGATTAAAAGATTTGCAACATTTTCTAAAAATGCGTGCCACACAAGAAGTGTAATCAAAACGGATTCAAGAAAATAAAACAAGTACACGCAAGCGTGTAACCATACACCGAAGATCTGCTTCAATACTTGCAACAGTCAAAAGTTAGCTGTCTGGAGGTGGGGTGTTAGAATGAGATTGGACCCACCCTCCTAATACTCCCATCACAAAAAACTCACAATCAGGCTCTCTTTAAACAGCTGGCAGGATTATGGTGTGATAATGAAACGAGCTGCCCCACACGCAGGCGAATGTATGCTATACATACAAGCAGGAGCTGACAGGAAGCAGACCCACACATGCACACGTACACACACACAAACACTGGAGAGTTCACAGGTTCAGTGGGCCACCAGTATCCAGAACTTCTGGCTCCAGCACAGCGCTACCCAGCCATCTCCTGTGTTGACATCCAGGATACCAGTGTCTCTTCCAGAGGAAACTCTGGCTTCTTTTACGTCTGACTGGGAAGTGAGCCCCAGTTGTTTTTGGCCCCAGAGAACAGGGAGGGTCAGGGGGACGGGGGGTGGCTTCTGTTACAAGCTCCTTCCGATATAAAAGAATCCCTTTTATATTGTATGAACTGGAAGTTTTTATATCGTTTGATTAGACTGAATGAAATTGCTGTTGCAGCAGTCTGATAGGCTCTGTGCCTGTTCTGCTGCTGCTGCTCTTCTCCAGACCGGGAAGTAAATAAAACAGCATGGAAAGCTTGGACAACCCTGGTGAAAATTGATGCAGCTATGAATAGCCGTGTAACTACCAGATGGCAAGATTGCATTACATTTAAGCTGACACATTTTGTTCAACAAAAAGAAAATGCAGGCAAAAATATTAGGTTTCCATTTTTTATGGGTTCACAATAAAGCTAACAAAAACGAACTAGTTTTATTGCTTCTTTTTTTTATTTTTTTTATTAAAACCAAAATGGGCTACAGGAAATGTTCCTAAGCAGCTTGAGGCTATACTGGCTTCACTTCTGAACATTCCTCTGTTAGTTTTATTCCCAAAATATAATTAAAGTGGATATGTACACATTTGCCTGACACAAAAAAAGAGAATTTGGAGCCACGCGTCCCTAAAACAGAATATGGCAACCGTAAGTGGATGACAACATGTCACCTGGAACTGCAGAGCACCACTGTCTGCTGCAAACAGGAGACAGGCTGTTTTCTTGGTCAAAACAAGTCATTCTAATTGGAATGTGTTGAATGGATGTGTGATCTCATATGGACAACACCGAAATGATGGCGGAAGCAGCGTTACCTTTTCCAAAAATTTAGCTATGATTAACAGCATGATCTGTCCAAACCTCCCCCCAGCATGTTTTCCCTCAATAATTAGCTGCAGCAAAAGCTTTTTTTTCTCAGTGTCTGAGCTAATTAAAAAGAAATTATCAGTATTCTGACTTTCCTTACAAACACCACACAGCTTGAAGAGACTTTATAAAACCAAACAACTAAGTGACAGAGAATGAATGGGGTGACAGACAGTGTCCTCTGATTAACATTTTACACCTACATTACTGCACTATACTCAAACTCTGAGGAGAAAAGAATACTGACTTTCTCTTTCAGCTACTTCCATTCACTTCCACTGTGTTTCACATAACCACTGGACAGCTCTCTACTGCAATATATCCCCATTAAATCAGCACACCAATACTCTTAAAAGTCTTTCTAATCTAAAATGGACAGCAAGACCTCAGCCTGACCCTACCTTTCACGGTAACTGTCACTTTATGATTATATAAAGCATGAAGGGCACAGCTACCTGAAAGTGCTTGGTAACCTTCTACTCTTCATTTCCTTTGTGGGGAACAAATCTATAGCTAGACAGTTCTACAGACAGAGACAAAGAGAGTTTATTGCTGCTGAATATTGAGATACCAGTTAAACATAAATGAGAAACTGATAGCGATTTCTGTTTATGAAGTCCTTATTTTAATGAGCTGAGCAGGGAATGTAATGCTAAATCATTGCACCCGACAACATGTTTCCACGAATAGAATAAAGACGAACAAAATGTTGCAGAATGCGTGATCTTCAATGTTGCTTCAACTCATTCATTTACAGAAAAAATTAGATGCTTGAGTCCATTCTGTCACGGTCTTACCTCGTTCACCTGCTGCTTGTCCAAGTGAAAGATTTGTCCTGAGGAGGTGGCGGCGATCTCCTCGTACGCCCTGTAACCGGGCTGAGAGCGGTCCCCACAATCTCCGGTCAACACAAATACAACCTGATGACACAGAAAGTTAGGAGGTTTTTGTTTTTTTTTAAGTGGCAGATCATAAAAGATAAACTGAAATCCCTGGAAAAAAACACATAAGCCTTTAAAATGTAAGTAGATGAAACCTTTACTTAGGTGTGATTTGATTTCTGATGAGTTTCTTCTCCAGGGAAAATGAAGTTTGTTGAAATTAATGAAAAGAATTAATTCAGCCAACAGTGAATGATTTAGATCAATTTGAGGTTAGAATGACTGAGTCAAAGTCCAGGCTGAAGTCCAGTAGAGAATCTGTGGCAGAACTTATTGAACTCAAGACATTTCTTTGTCCGATCTCAATGAGGTTGAGCTATTTTGCAAAGAAGAATGGGCTAAAGTTTCTGTCTCTAGAGATATGAAAAGCTGGTAGAAACAGCCATGTTTTGACTCACACTTTTCAGGTTTTCGTTTGAAAGAAAAAGAAAACCACATATCTCTCATTATCCAGATCTTTATTTTTTTTAAGATACACACATGTCTCTTCTAAATCTGCACATTGCAGAACAAATTTTCAGTCTTAGTACCTGTGATTGACGGAGCTGCACCAGCCGCAGAACGTCTCTTTTCAGGCGGAAGTCTTTGGCCCGGGCATCAGTGAAAACATAGATGAAGGATCCTGGCAGCGAAACCTCCAAGGCCTTCTTTATAGCTCCTATGCTCATCTCAGGGCAGTCGCCCCCACCCTGTTTGACAGAAGCACATTTACTCATGTTGCATGAAGAATAATGTCAGAATCCGACTTTTGTTGCCGACGTTCAGGATGAACGTGTCAGATCTTGTAACACGTACACATTATAATCGTTATATCAATGAACATAGCAGCACTTCCTCTTGGAATAAATAAATACTGTTGATCTTATCTCCACTTTTTCCTGATATTACTCTTTGCCATAATCACCTGATTGTTTTGTTTGGTTGGTGTAGAGGAGCTAAATGAATACAACTGCTTTGTGTGTTTTCTTTCCCACCTGGACAAACAACTCTTGCAGATCCTGCTGGAACTTCTTCGGGTCGGTGGTGATGGACACAGGGCCGATATCTGCAAAGGTGAAAAAGGTCATCAAGAGGAGATTTACCTTTATCTTTGACAATATGGAACACTCGAGATAAATACAAAGTCATCTCAATATCAATTAATAGAAGAAAATATTTAGTTGTCCCCTCTCAGCAGATTCCAGTTTTGCCTCTTTGCATGTTCATATTGCAGTGATAATAAAGATTAACTCCGCTTTATTTAGCTCAGCTGCTAAGATCATTGACAAAATCAGATAACCAGCAGCCTAATTAATAAGGACCCAAATGATGTCCTAAAGCCTGTTGTGCTCAGCATGGATCTAATTTGCACACTGGGCACAGGAGAGGATTGATGTACTAACAGAATTAATATGTTTATTCATTTTTTTCCCCTTAAACAAATCACTGAAATCTGACCAAAGCCTCATGGACAAAGACGGAGCAGTCACTTTCTGCCGCCGTCAGCATTTTCATCAGAGCGACTTCCCAAAGGTCTGGAGGAGCGGCAGACACAAGATGATGGACAAAAAGCCAGTTACAGCCTGATGCTCACTTTGACAATCTCTGCAGTCAGTCAGTGAAGCAATAAACATCAGCAGTGACACAATGAACACATTGTTCTCCCTATTGAACACCGCTGCTGCCTCTCTGACAAAGAAGACCCCCATCAGGTAGGGTGGAGCCTCGCGAGTTCTGTCTTGCGATTGTTATTCCAACTATCAAAAAGAACCACTCTGACATGAAAATCAGAGCTTGCAGACGTGTGTCAGGCTGATGATATTTCATACTCGATCATAATCTTTTTTTCCAGTATTGCTGCCTTTCATGTTGCCTTACTCTTCCTCCTCC
Source organism: Xiphophorus couchianus (assembly GCF_001444195.1). Lineage (NCBI taxonomy): Eukaryota > Metazoa > Chordata > Actinopteri > Cyprinodontiformes > Poeciliidae > Xiphophorus > Xiphophorus couchianus. The sequence goes on from NC_040239.1 coordinate 24,558,047, forward strand.
TCCTCCCCTTCCTTGTTGGTGCCTGTAAAACACTGACAGCACTGTCACGACTCTTTGTTTGTCAGCCGCTGCCGCTTCTTTGCAATCTTGGAGGTTTACAAGGTCCCCGAGGGCAGGGCACATTAAACACAGACAGCATGTGTGATGTTAGCCCCCACTACCCCCATGTGCTCTCCCCAAGGCTGGCTAAACTGGGGGCAGGGGGAGTGAGAGGGGGGCAGGAGCTGAGAGGGTTTTCCGGAGACTGGTGTGTGGAGGGGGGTAACTAGGGGTTAGCAAGTGTGTGTATGTATGTTTGTGTGCTTAGAAGAAGGGGGGTGCGGGGGGCGACTGGGGTAATTACACACAAGCAGTCGGCATATGCTTCTCATCAGAGCGCAAACACCACTGGAGGACTCTTATTTTCAAGCTGAAGCTTTTCCAAAAAGAGGACAGATGCTGGTAGGGGAAGACGCTTACCTGTTACTCTACAGAACTCCGGCTTTCCTGCTCCACGGCTTGCTTGTTGGGGTTTTAATGTGCTGCCTACTTCTGAATATATAGGCTGCTCTACAAAGTTCACACTTTTCATGTCTGAAGCTTTAAATATGCTGCAACAACTAGATAACAGGAAATTTAAGGTATTCTACTATGTTAAGTTGGCTGACATTGTGGTAGAAGAATTTGAGCCAAAACTGACTATATTGTGTCTTTCAAAGTATTTGTGACTGTTAAACTTTTCTACACTTTGACCTATTGTAGCCATAAACTTCGATGTATTTCATGGGGATTTTATGAGATAGAACGCATGTGTCAAACTCAACGCCCGCGGGCCAAATCTGGTCCGCCATAGCTATTCGCTTGGCCCTCAAGGCTCTAGAGAGCCACACTGACAAAACTTCAAGGTAACAGCTCTGTGCCTCAATATTGCTTTATCTGTCAAGTGAGTCTTCTTATTTGTAAAGTGCCAAACTACATCAATTCAGAACTATACAATTGAACATTAAAGATGTCCAATATTATTTACATTTAATAAAAACTCAATGACAAAGTTAATATTTTAACCATTTAATAGATAGTTTCATTAATACATTCAACCACAACTGGCCCTTTAAGGACTTTCATGAACTTGATGTGGCTTAAAATGGAAATGACTTTGACATACTAGCACAAAGTGATGCAAACATGTAAAGTTCTTTGCAAATAAATATCTGAAAAGTGTTGCATGTATTTAGATTTGGCCTCCTTTAACTAATACAATCGACTCCAACCAACTGGCTTCAGGATGCTTAGTAAATAGAGCAACCATCAGACAGGTCAGCGATAAAAAGATCTGTTCAATCCACCTAATTAATTTTATGGAAATAAAAAGAATCAACCAATACAAACAGCTGAGAGGTGCAAGGTGAGTCTGGAGGAGCAGCAGAGAACTTTGGCTCAGGTGTGAGAGTCTGTCGATACAATAACCGCTAGATGTTCATCCGCTAGTTGTCCCCCAAGAAGAAACGCATAAAACAAATGTATGAACTTTGCCACAAGCCATGTAGGGTACACAACAAAAATGCAGGAAAAGGAGAACAAAATTCAACTTTTTTGGCCTCCATTCACACATAGTGTGGCTACATGGACGCAATCGCCTTCATGGGGCAGAGTGGTGGCAGCGTCATCCTATGGGGAAGCCAAAACTCTTTGGAGCTGATGAGAAGATGTAGAAAAATCTCTCAGATGCTGCAAAAGATTTACAACAGGGGCAGGAGTTCACGTTCTAAGACGACAACTCTAAACACGCAGCCGGAGCTACAATGAAACGGCTTAGATCAAACCATATTTATGTGTTGGAATTACCCAGTGAAGGTCCAGACGTCTAGTTAAGAATCTGTGAGATTGGAAATTCCTGTTCACATATGCTTTCCATCTAATCTGTCTGAGCTTAAGTTGTTAAGCAGAAGTTTCACTTTCTAGATGTGCAAAGCAGAGACAACAAGTAAATCTGCAAAAATGTGGCTCAACAAAATGTTTTCTGAGGATGCTCAATTTGAATAGGTGACGTTACAGGTTATGATGTAAAGGTTCAGGTGAAAGAAGACATAACTGCGCTTTAAATTCAAATTATCTGTCACATAAAATCTAATCAAAATACATTGAAGTTCTTGGCTGTAGCAGAACCTTAAAAGGTTGAATGGGTTTTAATACTTTTGCAAGGCTTGTTAGTTGGGACAATGTAGGAAATAAACATGTGAAGTCTTTGCAGCTTTCTGGAACCGATTTGTGTCTGATTAGACCGTACCTGGGTCGTGGAAGGGGACCAGGACAAAATTTTTGATTGGTCTGGTCCTGCGGCTGAGCGTCTTTTCCAGGATCCGTGAGGCCCCTTCAATCACCTGCTTCAGATCGTCGTACATCGAGCCGGTAACATCGAACACAAAGGCCAGCGTCGAGGCGCTGTCACTGGGCTCATCTACCTCCTCAAACCGGGGGAGTACCAAGGAGTCTGCCAAGAGTCTGTGCACGCTGACAAGGAGCGCCAAGACAAGGCACTTCAATAAGGAACCGAACATTTCTAAAAAAATATATATATTATTATTCCTCCAAAATTTACAGCATTTGTCCACCAGAATAAAAATAATAAATAAAGCGAAGAAAGCACATGAAGGAGGGAAAAACTACTTAAATGGCCGTGGGGCGGCTCCAGGTAGATAGAAAAGTTCTCTGGAACACCACGGCTCCGCTGAAACGCATCGAAATCGGGTTTGAACAACTTCAGAACATCCGAACAGCAGAACATCCGTGCGTAAAGTTTGGAGGAGCGCGAGGACTGGCTGTGCGCTGGAGAACCCTAGGAGAGCTGGTGCTCTGACGCTCCAAACCGGGGGCGGAGATGGCATTAAAAAGTTCGCAAGACCCAACCTGCTTTTTTTTTTCTTTTTTTTTCCTCCGCGTGTGTGTAACACGACCCCACTGGCTTAAACAATCCAACATTCAGTTTGATTTGCTCCATGAATCGCGTGGGGGCCCCTTGTGACACGGTTTTAAACAGATTTCCGGGCATTGCGAGTGGGTCTGCAGTCTGTGTATTGAACTCGTTGACAACATTGTCTTAGTAACAGCCGCCTTTTTAAAAATAACCGGGGTTTATATTCAGCTTGACACCGGTCTAATTTTATATGTAGTCCCCGCTGAGAAGTAGCCTCTTGGCGAGTGGAATATCAGGGTCCTCCCATCTCCATCTAGGTAGAAATACTAGATTATTAATCACGACAGTGTTTTTATACATAAATAAAAGTTTAATTAGTAAGAAAAATAGACAGGACTTACCAAGCTAATCAGTGGTGGTTCTAATAGAAATTAGCAAAACAATCTGTTCAATAGTCTTGTGCTTCACATAATAAATGAATAGCTATTTATATAAGTACATTTAAAATGTAAATATAAAGAAGTGGAAATAATTAGAAGAACTTTCTGCAGGCTGGACATATATTGCCAAATATTAAGAAATTCCAGCAAAAACTAAAGAAAATGCCTTTTATATTCATCAGTAAAATGCCAATTTTGGACACCTCCACATTTATTTGCACGTAAAATGGCTAAGAATCACACACAGACATTTTGAAGGAGGGTCTGAAAGTCAGACATTTACGTTGGTGTTCTTCAGACTGGCAGCCAGTGAGATTGAAAGAGCTGTCTGACGACTTTAGAAAGAAAATTGAAGCATGACAAGGGATTTAAAAGTTGAAATACTCCACAAGAGCATCCCAGTAAGTTCCCTCCAATGAGCAGACTGAGATGTTAACATAAGTGTCCAAAACGACAACTGCCACTTTTGCACAATAAGAAAGAGAGGTAGGTGGAGTCTAACATTTCCTTTAGAGAATGTGGACAAGACCAGGACTGCTAAAACAAAAATGTTCTTCAGACCTAGAGGAGTCTAAAACTGTATATTTGGACACCAGAAAAAAATACAACATTGCAGGAAAATAACCTAATGCCAACTGTGAGGCTGGAAGAGTTATGATTTGGGTATGATTTGCTGCAGCAGGACTGGCCCAGCTCACCCTCATAGAATCCACCTTGCATTCTGACATGTACCAAAGGACATATGTGCCCATCTGTAATAACACAAAAACTGAAGCAGGAATGAACCGCTTTAAACTGGACGAGACTAATGTTAGGGTGTCCTAACATTTTTACTAGACTTAGACTTTTAGACTTAGACTTAAACTAACATTTTTACTGTTAGAAAACATTTTTAGACATAGATAATCTTGTTCTTTACATTTATTTAAAGCAACTTGTTTTCCTGAAAAAAAAATAAGGAGCTGAATATTTAGAGGATTTGTTTTCACATGACTGTGTATATCCATCAGTAAATGTGCAACTATATATTTAGCTCTTGAAAATAAGATTTTTTATATATATATATTTCCAGGAAAAAAGGAAGAATCTTTTTTTTTTTTTTTTACTTTTCGCAAAATGAAGTGGATCAAAATAAGCTATTTTTAGTGTACAATAACTCAGTTCAAAGCTTCTCACACTCACATCATTCACTGATGCTCACATCAGTGAATAGATAAACACCTTAGGTGGGTCTAAGTGTAAGGAAATAAGGGTGATTTGCTGGAACATCCAAGTCTTGTCACACATTTGATGCTTGTATGACACTTTTGATGCACTCCTGCTCTGAAATGCACAAAAACTGAAAGCAAATGTACACATGTATCGAGATAAACTGTTTGGGATTCACAGATTCCAACTGCATCAGGACCGAGTCCGTTACTTTAGCCATGACATCACTGCCTTGTTTTTATTTCCACATTAGAAGGCTGAAATGGCTCTACGAAGTGGTCTGATAATTATTAGAAAAATAGTTTAGGAAATAAAATAAATTTTAGTTAAAGTTTCAAATATCCTTAGTTAAGAGAACAATCAGGATAGTGTAGTATAAGTAAGTGCTGTGACATTTGAGTTGCAGCAGCAATAATTTTGCAACAACAGAGCATATCTGTGGTACAGTATATTTGGTATATGGGATGGCTGCACCAATTAAAAATCAAAAAAATAAATCAATGGCAGGCTAGGCTAGCTGCCGATCACATTGTGCATGGACTTATTTTACTATACCATAATGTAAAATGTAACACTTTAGTTTAGCACAGAAATAAATAGACGCTCGATAGTGACTGAATAATGCAAATAGGCAAAAGAATTACTTGCAAATGTTCTTGCTGCCCGATTAGCTGTGGCGCCCTTGTTAGTGAGCCACAACGCACGTATCGAGAACAGCTCCAGCATTACATGAATGTAAACAGGTGATTGTTTTCCTGCAAAGCATGTGGTGGAGAGCCAGTTCATTTTCCAAACACGAGGCTGGTGCTTCACTTTCAAACACACTCGTGTTTTACTGCACTTTTTAGTATCACATGCTACAAATACAAAAGGCTCGGACTTTAAATGACAGAACAGTCATAAATCTGGACATTTCTTCCTTTTGGTATGTCATGCACCGGTCTTTGATGAGAAAAAATAACAGAGAGTGACTCAATCCCAGCGAGGCCGAGAGGCTCAAAAGCCGCCAGGTGGCATTAATTCATCCATCACTGCCACATGCCAGTTTTATGTACTTCATTGTTCATTAGTCGTATAGTACAGGTTTAGTAAGCTGGCACATCAGATTCTGTGTTGCAAAGCATTAACAGGCACTAAAGCTTAACATGACACTTCTTATTATGTGATGTTACACAGTGGAATACTGAACCCAGAACATGTCCCGTATTTTTTGCCTTAACGCAATCTGTGCAAACTTGCGTGATATTCTCCAAATAGGAATATAATCAAGGTAATTTGAAATTCTACATTTGAACAAAACTTAATCTACAAAGCTGTCCCTTAAATGCATCCCAAATGCTTCTCTATAAAAAAATTGTAACACTTTTCTACTCATTCCAAACTAAAATACAGAAATATAAATATTAGCCACTTAAATGCATTTTATTCCGTGCTCTTACACTGATTAACAGATAAATGACAATCATAATCTAGTAAATTATAATCTGCATAAGGCAAACAACTATTAGTGAAGCAGATAAAACACCAAAAATGTTCTAAAATAAATAATCTAAATATAAAAAGAAGGAAGAATCGCATGCTCTGGCCTCACACGCTGCAAATATCATGTAGACACTTGCAACCAAGGCGATCTCAAAAGCTTTACAACCAAAACTGACGTCTTGTTTGCGCCTCTCAGAGACCCGGGCTTTGTGTTGCCAAGGGTGGAGTGCAGCGCTCTCAAAAAAAAACAAAAAAAACGCTCAGCCTCAATTCTGATGTAAAGCTGCGGGAATGCTCTCCGTTGTTCAAGCCGAGTCATTCAGGATGCAGTTGTGCAACAGGGTCAATAGGACACAATCATGCTAATGGGGGGGAATTAAAACACAACGGGGTGCACGGACTGCAAACGTAATAAAAATTATCCATAGAAAACTCTGTGCTACTTAAACATTCCTCTTCTCTCAGGAGAACTAACCTGGGAATGGGAGAAAAAAGAACGCTCCAACAATGGTAAGGAAAAATACAGTGCAATACATTTCGACACCTTTGATTAAAAAAAAAAAAAAAAAAATCATTCTATATTTATGAGAAAAGTCTCATAAATGCAGCAAAGCAGAAAATAAATTACCATTGTATTTACATTATAATATATACATTATAACTGCTTTGTAGCTTTTAAGTTAGTGTTCGTAACACATTATTTCCAGAGATTTAAAGTATCTCAATGTGGAGGTGAAGCAGCCGCGGCAGCAGCACAATCCCTCTGAGCTGTTCTGGTGATTTACGCCGTTTAGACGAGAAGAACGCAAGCATCGTTGAGGGATCCTGTTCCTCGGATTGTCCGACACTTCGCTCCCAGAACACAGAAACGTTCGAACACAGTCCACAATGCCGCTGCGCTGCACGGCCGCAGGAGCACTGAGCAATGACTGAGGGTGAGGGCAGGCATTCCTCGTTACATCAGAAGAATTTTGCGTTTCCTTTTTTTGCGAATGAACGCAAACAATTGGACAATGAAAGTTTGTAATCCTCCCTTTTGGGTTGATCAGGAGGTGACGGAACGGCGTTGGCGTGCAAAAAGCAGAAGGACGCTGTCGGACCCCTCTGAAAAAGTTGCGAAACGGATAATCACTACGCTGAAGATGGAGAGCGGCGTCGTAATACCTGGATGCGATCGGAGCTAGCTAGAGAACAAGCAAACAGAGCATTTACACAGAATGCATATGTCTTCATAAGCTCGCTTCATAGTTGACAAAACACTGAGCAGGATGTCAGCCACAATTGGCAGCAGCCCGTGCATTACATTAGGCAGTGAGATGTTTCCATCTTTATTCAGTGCTGCGACAATATTACACTGCCAGTAAACAAGTGGGCCATTTGAATAATTCATGAGAACAAACTGAGAGCAGACAGTGGCTTTCCTACGTTTTTTTGTCTTCCACAGTCGGCTCTGATGGAATAGGAACTCTACTGTTTTAACAGAGATTTTGACATAACACCTGGGATCAGAGAGGAGCTGAGGATTGGACCAGCTCATTTTTTTGTTTGTCTTGTTTTGTTTTCCCTCCACTCACCTTACATTTCTACACAAGTCCGTCATAGAGTGACAGTGCCTGAACAATGGAAGGGTCTGCCTTTGACCCTTCCTGAAACTCCTGCAGAGTCAGCTTCCCATCTGCATTCTGCAACAGGAAACACAATGAGACTGAAGCTCTGAAATGATCAACAAACAAAAAAAATCAGGCATTGCTACTGTACTGTTTCACCATGTTATGCAATCAGTCACATTTTGTGACGTTATTGCTACTGACTTCTTCTTGCGACTATTTGATAAAAGGTCCAATTTTCTGTTTTATTGTTTAAAATTTAGTTGTTTCACTTTTATCGAATTCATAGCCACTCATTACTTTATTCTGGCTTAGGAATGCAGGATATATCAGCGGTACTAGCATTGGTATCAGCCGATATTAGTCATTTTTGATCGATATCGGTCCATCTTGTTGCCGTCTGTTTTGGTCATGTGGTATTTGTTTGGTAATGTGATGGTAATAGCGATGCAGCAAGGGATTGTGGGGAGTTTAAATGAACCAGAGAAGCAGTGGTAAAGTTAGCGTTGCAATGGTAATTTTTTTCAAGGCGTTATATATAGATAATATGAACATAATACATATAATATCAGTAGATATTGCCTATAGGCCATAAAACCAATACTAAAAATTGGATATTGATATAGACACACATTTTCATACTGGTACATCCCTATGCTGGTTTATCCCAAAGAAATCTCAATGAAAAACATTTAATACATTGAAATTGTCATAGTTCATTATATAAACTCTTGTAAAGTGGTAAAATGAGAACAGGTTCAGAGCTAGTTTATTATTTAGCAGCAACTGTATTGCTCCTGCTTTATGCTGATTAACTGATGTTAAGTTCAGTGAGCCTAGTTGTTGGTAGACTGGTAGTCCTATTGGCTACAGCTGGCAGTGGTGAGCTGCATCTCACCTTTCACTACAGCTGAGTGGATTCCTAGGCCTGAGAGTGTGGGCACTGAGGACCAGTGCTGAAGGTGACTATAAATGACGTTTATAGACTGTAGTGTTAGTGATACTGCTCTGGCTACAACTACCAGCTCCAAGCTTCAGTCCCTGTGGCTCTTAGGGTAGCAACAAAGGCAAAATTAGCCAAGGTAATGCTAAATTAATAATTATTGCTGGACTTATCTGTGTCAACTAAAATTTTATGCTAGGAGATCAAGTAAAGGGCAACATCATAAAGTGTTATAACGCTACACTGACCTTGTCCATCATTGCAAAAATACGGTCCACTCTCTTTTCTGGTGTGTTTTCTTCCTCCGGTAGCTCCACAGTGTTTCCCTGAGATAGACGTTGCATAATTATCACTCTAGCAAATCAGGAAGAGGAAAAAAGATGTGGGCCCCATACTTACCACCATTTGATATATAGCATCTACAATGTTTAACATTTCATCACGAGTTATGTAGCCATCGTTGTCGAGATCATACAGTTTAAAGGCCCCTGCACAGAGAAAAAAAAATAAAAATAAAAGTTTAAAAAGGTGATTTTCACATTTTGTCATAATTTAATCACAAGTTTCGAATGTTTTCAGATTTTATGCGATAGATCGGCACAAAGTGGTGCATTTGGAAAGCAAAATTATTTGTCTGCAAAGAAAAATCTGAACTGTTGTGCGCATTTGTATTCAGCTCTTCTTTACTCTGACACCCCTAAATAAAATCTTGAGTAAGCACAGGAGCACGACAGAAAGTTAAGTGTAATGTTGAGGCAGCATTAAAAGCATGTTTTCTTTTTTTTCTAAAATATTTTCAAATAAATATATGAAAAGTGTGACAGGTCCTGTTTTACTCAGGTACCCCAAAATGAAATCCAGAGCAATTATTTTCCAGAAGTCATAAATTAAAACTTGAATGCACATTTGTGTGACTTAACTTTAATAAAAGTAAAGCTGTTTTGTTAGAAAACATTAAAGAACAAAGAGCGTCATGAACATCAAGGAACAAAGCTGTGAAGAAGTGTAAAACAGGGTCGGGATACAAAAAAAAAGATAATATCTGAAGCTTATGACATCTCATGGAGCATTGTTCAATCCCTCATCTGAAAATGAAAAGAATATAGGACAGTGCAAAACTATTAAGAGATGAGTAACAGCTCAAGTGAGACAATCTGTAGACAGGACAACTATTAGTTGTGTACTCTAAAAATAAAAAATGCTAAGCGTTTTGAAAAACTAACTGCACGTCGATATGAAATGCCTTGATAATAGGAATGATTGTGATATTGACAAAAAAATTTATTACGGTATTTTATAGCATTTACTGTATTGCAATAATGATACAAAGAACTTAAATTTAAACAAGTACAATAAACTGATCAAATCATATTTTCAAGCATAATGATGTTAAGCAGTGGTCTCAAGGGTTGGTATTCTGTGACTTTTAGACGTCTCTCTATTTCAGCACACCTGGCTCCAATATTAGCGCATTAGCAGAGCTCTGCAGGGCCTGACTGCATGCCGGGGAGGCAATTCAGCCTCAATTTGTATAGAATTGAATAATCATAGCGTCATGCTGGAGTGATGCTCCCTTCAGCAGCGATAGCAAAGCCGGTCAGGTTTGATGATGAAAGGCAAGGAGCTAAATACAGTTTAGTGGAATCTGGGAAAGAAGCCTGCAGGAAGCTGCAGAAGAATTTAGACTGGGCATGGATTGACTTTCCAGCAGGATGGCAAAATATACAGCCAGAGCAAAAATAGAATGGTTTAGATCGAGCATAGTCATAGTGTGTTTGAATGGCCCAGTCAAAGTTCAGACCTAAATGAGAGTCCAATCAGTATTAAATAAGTCTGAATTTCTCTAATCAATTGTTATTTTGCAAACTTCAGAAGGTGGTTCTACAAAATATGGACTCGGGGCAGCTGAATACTAATGCATGCCACACAATTTACTGACTTTTACTGGTAAAAATTTTCCAAAACCATATAGAAATTTTCATTCACTTCCTAATTATACACTTCTTTGTGCTGGTTTTTAATGTGAAGTCCTAATAAAACACACTGCTCTTAGAGGTTATAACATGAAAGAGGGGAGTGAATACTTTTGCAAGCTGCTATCAAATTTTTAGATCACGTTAGTTTTAATGAAACAGACCTGGTTAGAATTTGACCAATATGTTTTTTTTATTTTCAAGATGCTCTAGTTTACTGAAGACGCATACGGTAATCTTTTACAGTTGGTGCTCCTTTGAACCCATCTGTCCTTTGTGATATGTAAGCAGCCCAATTAAAGCTAAATCCTTTCATTTCAAGGCAGAAAACAGAGAACAGTTCCTTCTTACATCTGAGCTTCTCATCCAGAGTCCCCCTGGAGGTCACCGACAGGGCCTGGATGAACTCGGAGAACTCAATTCGTCCGTCCTAGCGAGCGACAGAAACAGACGCAGAATGTAATCAGCTCTAGACAAGAAGACCATCCCACATCACATTTTGTGTAACTCTAACTTTAATGAACTTCTCCCCCATTCTCCGCCTCCCCGTTCTTTCACGGCGTCCTTCCTGCATTGTGCTGAAAACTGGGCCAGACGTTTGCTCCAACTGAGCTGCTATTTTTCGCCCTGCACCTGGCTCTCTCCTGAGGCTGAGACATGTCACCTCTGGTCATTAGTGAGACGGATGCTACTGGTTCATCTTCTTAAGACTCCCGCCTAACGAACACAATCACCAGGTTTTGGTGGTCAAGATGTTACAGATTTTTCCCAAACTTTCCTCATCTTGATTGATCGTGGAGGATAATTTTATTGAACAAGGTAGAAACTCCACTCCCAATTTGGATGTTTCAGCTTTCGTAGTCTTAAATGACTGCATTCAATTTTGGAATTAGGGTGTTAATATTGTTTTTTTGGTTTTTTTTCCGTGTGGCTGCACTTGAAGCAGAAAATAGAATGGAAGACAGTCAAAGTTGACACAAGAGATGAAAGTAGCTCAAATGCTACAAAGTCTTGAAACATAAAATTGTCTCCTTTTAAAAAAAATGTATAAAAGAAAAATTCCACACACCCAAAGCTACATAGGAACTCTTTATATAGTGGAAATTTCAGGATTTAGCTTTATAATGTGACTAGAAATACCAAAGGCCACCGCTGCATGACAAAAGCTTTCCCACATTCCTTCACAACAGACGTCAACCTGTATCCCTCCACCCCCACATCAGAAAACAGTCAGGCGCTCTTGATGGTCTCTGAGGTCAGCTAATTTTATCTCTACTAGACATCTGCCTAACTAAGAAAAATGCTGAAGTCATGCGCTGCCAGTGACATAAGCCATAAAACCAGAGATCAATGGATTCTCTGACTATGGGCTGCCTAACACTAATGAGAGTCAAAGATAATCGTCAGACATGCCGGAGTTTGTCTGATCCCTCCAAAACAAAGACATTTATCTGCAAGTCAATAAACCTCCAGGGGGCACACTAGCACCCCGGGAGCTGCTCTCTTATTGTTCCTCTGCTTAAACGTAATTTGGATAATTATTTGCAGCTGTCACATTGGGTTGGGGGTTCAAATATACAAACAACATTTTGGCCTTGCTCAAACTTGCACGAATAAACAAGCAACTGTTTGATTCTAACAGAAATAATGAGAAAATTGTAAAATACCAAGAACATTTTTTTTAAAAACAATATGTGACAGAGAGTTCATTAACTGGTCTTAAACACAAGTCATAGTATCTTGTCATATAGGGTGAACTATAGAGATGTCCCAATCCTTTTCCTAAGGTCCTGATTGGAGGACATCGTCCATTCATTTCTAAACGATCAGTGTCTTTGTTCCTGACTCATCATCACCTGTTGGTGCTCTGCTGTGTGTAATCCAGCCGAGCCCCAAATCAACAATGTCTCATTTTGCTCAGCCAGGTTCTAAAAAACACACCCTGTTTTTTGTATGCATAGCTTGTAAAAGTGCATTGTAGGCCACAAGGGTATTTTGTTGAAGTAGCAAATCTAAATTGCCCCTAACAACCCATGTCTTTTTAAACTGCTGTAATGACATTTGCAGGGAAATAGAGACTATAATGGCTGATTTAGTATCCTGACGACTTGCTGTGTGGTATGCTGTTGATGTAGGGAGGGTTGTGGAGAGAGCGGATCCGCAAGAAGGTTTGTTTCTAATAGGAAATGAGACAGGCATCTCTCAACAGGTAAAACACAGTAAAAGAAGAATCAATTTTGAAAATAAAAATGAAAAGTTTCTGTAACATTTTATTATAAAATGGTTTTTTTTATAGACATTTAAAAAATTGTAAATACTTTATTGGCATTACAATTAAACCATTATTAAAATATAGAAAAACTTCTTAAAATATATTGCATGTAGATGTAATGTTTTACTAAGAGAAAGTCCAGAACGTCTGTAAAAAGTCTGCTTTTATGAGAATGTTTTCAGGATTTTGTCGGAAACGAATAAACAACGCTTGGTAGCCATTTTCTCTAAGTTATGTAAGGCAACTGCAATAATAATGTGGGTGCTTTAAACGCCAATACTTATGAGTTAAAATCTATAACAGCCTTGCACAGTACACTTTCATCATATTTTGTTAAAGGACTCCACTCCCTTTAAATGCGTTCGACAGTTCAGTTGAAAGGAGTCTGAATGAAGAGCAATCTGCAAAAAAAAAAAAGAAAAAGAAAAAACACATGCCCTGTGCTTCTAAGAAAAAGGACGAAACATGTTCCAGGAACAACAGCATGCTTAAAAAAACAATCAGATTTTATAAATGCCATTTATTAAGTTTAACAGCAGAGAAAAGGAGCCCAGAAAACCAGAAACCGGTGCTTTTAATTTAATTTCAATTTCTTATTACTGTCTTAAATTCTATGCAATATGAAGTACAAACCTTATTTTCATCAAATACATTAAAGACGAATGAAGCAAACTTGGTGGGGTCTCCGAAAGGAAAAAACTGCTTGTATATCTTTTGAAAGCCCAAAGCATCCAGCTGGCCGCTGGGACAATCCTTGATGAAGCCTTTGTACCTGAAAAACAAAATCAAAATATATATATATAAAAAAAAAGTATCAAAACATCCATCCTGCAATCAGATAATCAGGCTCCAACTGGACAGCGGACTGAAGTCACCTCGTCACCTCGACGGCAAGCGAGCGTGACTGATTCAGCTTGAAAGAATGTGCCAGACCAAAAAGGTAAAGTGCAAAGCTATTTGTTTCACTAATAGATAAGATGATCACTCTAATCCAATAGCGAGCCCAAGGTGGTTAACGCTAATCAAATTCCTTTCTGCTTCTCTTTGATAATATGTGGAGCTGATAGATAAGTCGGAGAGCTTCCTCTTGCTCCTGGAAATGACATATCTGGAGAGCGACTTAACATCTCTATTAGCCTAAAAATAGAAGCATCTCATAAGCAATTAGAGGCGCAGTCACTCAGAGGTAGGCTATCTGCGGGACTGCTTTTGTAACGGAGAAAACAGCCATCGCGTAATCAAACCAACAGCTTAAGGAACAAAATAGAGAGTGTTTGTTTCTATAAAAATAAATGTTAGATGAGTAGCAGGAGGAGGAAGTAGAGGAGGATTACCCCTGTAGTTATATAAAACATTGCAAAACTGATCAAGTACACACAGGAGAGCACTGCATGTGCTTCTCAAAATAAGGCCGGTCTATAATTAAAGCACAGAAGAGCTTTGAAGAAGACCGAAGGCCAGCACGGAGCTTCTCTGTGCACACACTGAGTCCTTCCTCTTCTTACACGCTTTACTTTTAATCTGCCTGGGAGATAACAAAGCCAGCTTCGTGTAAGTCCAAAAGATGGGAAGCTGCTTTGAGAAGCAGCTGAAAAAAAAAGTTTAGCAAGAAGAGGAGCGAGATGACAGCAGAACGATGTAATATGAATTATCTGGAGATGATATGCAGTGAAATGAGCGCCAAGCTCACTATAATGAAGTATAACCTCATTGGTATTCAAAGTGCAGGAGACACAAAGCATGTCCTAATCCAAACCCAACCCTTTTCATGGGAATCCATCATTTTTCTATCTTCTACACCTTTTTTCTAGCCTTTCTATAACTTCTATCTTATATTGCCGATAATGACGTACATATTGTTGAGGCATTAAACATTTTTTCTCTTTTTGCACTGTTACAACCACAAGCTTTAGTGTATTTTACATAATGGACTAACACAAACTTTGTATACTTGTTAAGTAGAAGAGAAATGGCACCTTTCCAATGTTTTTACATCTCTAAAGTATTTATACTCAGCTCCTCTGAATCAATAGATTGTAGAACCTTTGTAAAAGATTTTCCGTCTTCGTTCAGCTCAGGTATGGCAAGATATGATGGAGTACGTCTGAACTTTGACTGCGATAGCAGATGTAGACACATGCCATGTTGGCTCTGGGTAATTGTTTGGATTCTTGTGCTGTTGGAAGGTGAACCACTACGTCAGTCTCAAGTCTCCTGCAACCTCTTACCAGATCTTCTTCCAGGATTGTCCTATATTTACCTTAATGAATCATCTAATAAACTCTGACAAGCTTTCCTATCCCTTATACCGACAGCCTGATGCTGCCACCACCAAGATTTCTAATAGCTTCCTTTCGATAACGGCTTTCTTCTCCTCAGTCTTCCATGAAATCTAGACGCGTGGTACTGAGAGATGTCCTGACAATGGTTTAGGTCAGGGGTCTCAAACTCGCGGCCCGCGGGCCAACTGCGGCCCTCGGGACGATAGTTTGTGGCCCCCGCCTTAATATGAAAGTTTAATGTTAGTGCGGCCCGCGAGTTTGATATAATTGGCACTTTTCAGTGTTGTGTGCGGAGCTGAACGAACTTACCAATCACGGTGGAGTATATTGCTCTTGGGGGCGGGACATCGGCCGGGCCTATTTGCATTTTCTATTTGTCATTATTTGCATGCGGTACATGCGCAATTTCCGCGGCCGCTCCCGCTTCACGTGCTTCAGCATCCAGTCTAGACCCGGAAGTCGCTGATCAGTGTAACGTAATTAAGGTTAGGCGCTGTAACGCTTGGGTTGTGTTTAAGGGAGGAGAGGAGGCGGCAAATTCGTCAGGACGGTCAAAAACTCACAACCACACTGGTACTGGGAATTCCACAGTGTTGTCCTTTAATAAATACGCTCTTCACCAACCTTACAAAGCCCGGTTGAACGGCTGCTATATTATCAGACATGAAAATTGAGCAGCGTCCAAACAACCCGTAACATTACTAACAAGTTAGGGAGCTAACATGTCCGTCTAGCACGTTTCTCCCACGCTCTCTACAGAGAAGCCGTGGCGCATACTTCTGACATCATTAGCAATACTAGAGTATCTTAAAGAGACACTACACAATTACGGCTGTTACAGCGCCTGACTACAACCTGAGGAGACCGTGTGTGTGAATGCGGCCCAGCCTCACCCACACTCTACCTCCAGCGGCCCCCGGGCAAATTGAGTTTGAGACCCCTGGTTTAGGTGGAACTGTAACTTTGTATGTTTTCAGCTGTGCAATACTTTTCCATATTCAGGTGATGAATTGGTTTGTGCTCTGTAAAATCCAAAACCTTTGTCTTATGACTAGGAAGAGAGCACCGATTGCAGTATTCTGGCAGATCTACGGTTTTTAAAATGCTTGACCTGCCAATTCTGATTTTGGGAAATATGGATCTTTAAAAATCAGTTTAATATTTACGTGTCAGGCGGTAGCTAATCTCCCAAAACTAAGGAAATCGTGGTGGAATTATCAGTCTGCCAACTTATTGGTGCACTCCTATTTATAACCCGACCCTGATCTAAACTTCTCCTCAAATTTATTTCTACCATGTTCCTTTGTCCTGATGATGCCGCTGTTCTCTAATGTTCTCTAACAAACCTCTGTAGCCTTCACAGAGCAGCTGGATTTATTCTGACATGAAATATACTCAAGCAGACTATTAATTATTTTGAAGGTAGTTAATTGAACTGCACCTGTTAGGGGTATCACATTATACGGGGTTGAATACAAATGGATACAACTCAATTCAGTCATATCTAAGAAATACATACGCTGTTCTGGTCTATCATGTCTAAATAAAGCACATGGATGTTTTGTGGTTGTAACATGAAATAATATGGAAAATAGCAAAGGACAGGAATACTTTTGCAAGCCATTAAATCACAACTGCTGTTACAAAATAAAAAAATAAAAAGTACTTTAAATAATAAAAAAAAACAGATAACCAGATATAGCTTCTTTTGTGATTAATCTTAGTAAATCTATTATTGAAGAGCCAACACAAAAACTATTTATCTGGCTATTGCTTACTAGAGAGACCAACAGCTTTCTGTTTAGTAGCAACAAAATATGCAACAAATACAGACGTAGTAATGATTGAAAAAATGCTTCCTGTGTGTTTCATTGGGATTACAAAATACTATATAAATTGATAAACACTCTCATCACAGAGCAAATAAAAACAGATCCAAATGTGGTATTTAGATTTAAATTGTTCTACAATAAAATCATGGCTTTTAGCAAGTGAATTCTGTTCATTTTCTCTATGAATTTAATTTATCAGAAGTGATAGTTATTAGTCTATGGAAACAAATCATACAATCGATTCCCAAGGTCTGCAAAAAACTGTATTGTTGTTTATATTAGTATAAATTCTAAAAAAAGAAATGAAATAATTATGCACAAGTATTTCCATCTGATAATGTGTTTTGTGCCCTCTTGTGGACTAATAGACAAAAGCAGGTACACAGTAGATTCAAACTTTTTCTTCCTTTTATAATAAAAAAAAAAAAACAACTTTTCATCATTTTTGACCAGACAGAGGAATTCCACTTAGTAAATTGCAGGAAGTAAGAGCATACTAATAAAAAATATTCTTCTGGAAAACTCTTCACAAAAAGAGTTAAATTTAAGAACTTTTACAATCTGCTATGCTTTACTTTTATACACAAAGTTTTTTTTTTTATTTCTAATAAGTTATATCTAAAAGGGGAACTGAATCTCTTAAGTACTCCTTTGTTATTTGCCTTAAGAGTGCCAGAAGCATGGCTTACTTTCAACATCTTTAGAGCACCTTAATGACTAGTCTAAATATGTAGTCACTGAAAAAAAAATCTTACTGCACTTTTACAGCAGTGACAGATCTGCAAAATAAAATGATCAAACTAGTGCTGCAGAACCAGACAATTTCAAGAACAAAAATAAAAAGATACATTTCTCTCCAGTGGCTCACAAACAAGCCTCAAATTATTCATACACTCAGGCAAATTTAAATTTGTAGTCATTAAAAAAAACAAACAAGTAATTTTCTTTCTGATAAAAACGACAGGCACCTTTCACGAGATAAAAAAAATTAAGAAATTAAAATAGAATTTTATATTTTTTAAATAAAATTGGATGTTGAACATTATTTAAAACCTTCATACAATTGTTGGCATTATCCTTTTTACAATTGAGTTCCAGTTTTTAGCATGAATCCTCCTTGCCATCATCCTAATCTTTAGCTCCCTCCATAGATTCTCTAAGTTTCAGCTCAAGACTCTAGCTGGCTCGAATTAAAATTATTTTACATGAAACATGATGGTAAAATTAAAAGATTACTTTAAAACTAAATTCAAACTAAAGTATGAATAACTTTGAGTGCAACTGTAGATGCCTGAAGCAACATTACCAGAACCACAAAATCTATGCAAAATAAATTTAATACGATTAGAAGAAATAGGTTAAAACACAGAGAACCTGGCAAAAGTATTCAACTTTTTTCTATATGTTCTCACATTACAACCACAAAATTCCCTCCACTTTACTGGGATTTTTGTTTTTCGATTAGATTATAAAACAATATCCCAAGCTTTGAACATTTCATGAATGTTCAGTCTATCATCTAAAAATAGAAAGTATGGCATAACCACAAAGCCTACCAATACACAGCAGAAAAACTGTCAGAAGAGTTTTAAGCAGAGGAGCAGAAGAGAGGTTTACACTAGCTCTGCAGGACCTGGCCAGGTTTGATGGGAAGATGGAGGTAAATATCGGGCGATCCTGGAAAAAGACCTGACACTGGAGTGGCAGTTCAACAATCGCAACATCCATACAACAAAATGGTTTAGATAAGAGCTTTTTAATGGTGGGGGAGAGAAATGAGATTTAAAAAAATAAAAAAGCCAACTTCACCAAGCATATGCCAGAAACAAAATGGGCAGATTTTTATTACGTAAACCTATGGTGAGAGACAGAGTCTAGTCTAAGAAAAAATAATTAAAGAACAGCAGAAACCATGAGAATGATTACCTAAAGTTGGATTTATCATCTAAAGATGCTGCACTGTCACACTGTTGTCTACCAAACCAAATGAACTGTGGTCACAGCGGAAAGTAGTTCGTACTTTTATCAGTGTAAATGACAAGGCAAAGGAAGCAAAGCATGTGGCGCTGCGCTTAGCAGTTAAAGCAGCTAAATCCTCACAAACTCAGAGAAACAAGCATGAATGGAACATCAAGTTATGCAACAGCAAAATGCTGAAAGATGATATAATAGCTATAATGTAGTTGGGGAAGGGCACAGTTGTTGCTTTGCACTATGACAGGGGGCTAACTCTACCACACTTTGAAAATCCCTGGTTTAGATCAAAGCTTGCTCGTCTATTAGAATGATCCATTTAAAGTCCATTTAAAAATATGCAGCAAAACTTAAAATTTGCAGTTCACAGGCACTCTCGACCCAATCTGACTGAGTTATTTTGTGAAGAGGAATGAGTCTAAATGTCAGTTTCTATATGTGCAGACCTGGTGCAAACTACAAACTCAAGGGGGATGAATATTATTCTTTTTTTATTTAAGAAATAAAAATGTCACTTTTACCTTTAAAGTTTGCAGTTGTACTGTTGGAAAAGTGTGAAAATGCTTAAGGGGCATGAATACTTAAGCGCCGTACATTTGTTTGCATTTTCAATGACATAAAACCTTTTATTGAGTTGATTTGGCTTGTCACACAGTGATCACATGTATTCGTTTTACTGCTGACATCAGGGATTTAACCACATTTGTAATTCCAGTTCTATAAAGTGAACATACACTCCAGTGTTGCTACAGTGGGTACAGTAAGAAGTGCACCAGGGAGTAAACATGTTTTCACTGTCAGCTATTTGCCAGGAACGCATCATGTCCGACAGATCTTTGTGGTGACACTAGTGCTAAGCCCCCACACAAAGTCAGACTGTACTTGATGCAGTGTGATGCTGCAACGTCTAGAAACATAGCAGATTTGACGTACAGTATCAGACCCCGCCGGCAGTGATAAAGCATTTATTATTGGCACCAGCAACCTCTCATTGGCATCTAGCATGGTGGCTTGCTAAAGAGCAGGATGTTTCCTTTGCTCCTGCCTCGCTGGCAAGCACCTCACTGAGCCATGGGATTTTGTTATTGATTTCAGGTAGGCCTCAGGCATACTAATGATGTTCCCCTTGGAGGAGAATTAAAACGGGAGCAAACTTAATGCACAACACAGGCATTTATCTAACCCTGCTAATTCTTCTGTGTCTGTGCCTGTGCTCTAATTACACACCATCTGGCATTTCCCCTGGTAAAATTCCCTCTCATCCCTCACACTTGGCTGTGTTGATTGCTGCTGATCTAAGAGTGAGGATTCATGCAAAAAATCTCTGTAAATGACGGAGGGTGATGGTGAGCTAGCAGGCTGCGCAGCCGGCAGGGTGGAGGTTTGAGGGCTGCGGGGGTGAGGGGGTTTCCACCCAAGTGAACTCGGGCAGCCCGAAGACTCTGGAACTTTCAGCAGCGATATCTACAGTGCAGTCGCTGCTGCTGCTGCGTGGCCTGGCTCCTTCCCTCTGTGCAGCTTCTAATGGGGGGGAGGGCATGAGGAACAACTAGCTCTCGAGTCCCAGCTCCTTTCATGCATGCGCAAGTTGATGGTGAAATGCGAAACCGAGCCAGGAGAAGTGAAGTGTGAAGATGGAGGAGTGATCACTTCCGTACAGTGGTCTCTCCTATGATAATCCCTGTCCTTTGTTTTAACTGGAGGCAAACACAAAAAGTGATGACTACTCATGCTTGAGTCATCTCTGTGATGAAGCTGCACTTTCTTATGCATGTTAGCAGTGTCAGTGACCCACAACAACTTAAATTCCAGTACTATCATCTTCTCAATAGTCTCTCTTATTCTGGTCCAAAGTAAACCAATAAGAAGTGTGGCAAAGAAACCGTACCAGGACGATGCTGGTAGAAGTCACACTGACTAATAGCTGCAAAAACTAACAGGAAGGCTTACTAATCTGAAGGTTTGTGAAGGCTTGATGTCAATGTACAACACTTTGTAACAATATTCTTACATTTTACACTTTTATACATTTTTATTATGTAGTAACACCAACAGATTTTACTGGGAAAAAAACAATGCATAAGTGAGAAGAGTGTAGAATAAATGTGTTTTTTCATTATTTGTTTAATTAAAATTTGAAAAATGTGGCAAGCGTCTCTAATCTGCCTCCTTTAATTTGACACTCCTCCCATAGAACACCGTTCAGTTCATTTTACTGACTGAGGGTGCAAGAAGAGAATTAATGAGAGAAGAAACAAAGACTCCGGAGGAGCTGAAGAATCCATAACTAAGGTGGCAAAATCTATCTACATGACAACATTTATATATGCATTTGATAAATCTGAGGATAGCAACTGTTGCAAAAAAAAAAAAAAAAAAAAAAAAAAAACATTTATGCATTGCAGTTTGCCACAAGTTTTACGGTCAACAATCAGCTCTTTGGCCAACATCCAAAATGCTGCTTGGTGGAAAAATAACTAGAGATACACTGATTGCAGTTTTATGGCAGATCTTTAAAACGATTCCAAATTGGCCGGTACTAATTATTTTGTGTGAAAAGTTACAAAATATAGTGACAAAGTCATTAACTTGGGAAAAGTTGGGTGACCATAGTCAAACTGGGCACATGCAGACATGACCTGGAGGGCGTTTCTGTCAGTCAGCTCTCTCTCACAGCAGAGGAAAAGGGGACAGCGGCTGGTCTTCAGATCTTTGCAACGGTAGATAATATCAGTGCATAAGATCACATATGTATCAGGAAGTCACCAAAAGCCCAACATAAAACAAAATTGGACCAATTTATTGGTACACCCCTAAATATAACACTTCATCCAAAATTGTGAAACGACAGCAACATCATCCTGAAAGTGGACAAAGTGAACTTTCTGAATGGCTACAACTAAATACAAGGTAATAGGGGAAGAAAACCAGCAAAACACATGAAATTGAGATGGAAGATTACTTCTAGAATGACAAGATACTAAAAATTAAGGATGAACAAGTTCCAGAAAAAACCCCAGCTATAAATGCAAAAAAATGTAGTTCTTTAAGGTACTTAAAGGTGCTGAAAAAAATCAATCATTTAATAAATTGCTCTACTTTGTGTTTATCTATTATACTTTATAAAATTTCAATAGAATATGCTACAATCTCTGGTTGCAATGTGACAAAATATGAAAAAATCACAGGGTATAATTACTTTTGCTGTATTCAAGAAAACCTTCAAAACGCAGCAACCTTACAACCTCTTTACCCCCGCACCATTCCTCTCTTATCATACATCCCGTTTGAAAGTAGAATGAAAAAATTAAGGAGGAATGCATCATGGAAATGTTTGTATCTGTTTTATCAGCCTTCAAAGTCATTTAGCCACAGTGACGCTTCAGAGTTGTTCTATTTTCAGAACTCATCTGTCTTCAGGGAAGCGTGAGGGAGACAGCTTCAAATCTACTGTAAAAACACTTTTTATAGAATGACAAAAACCAACTCCTGGACAAAGCACACCAAAGTGAGATCCGCTGTCAACATTTTTTTAGATATTATCATTGTCAAGTAAAAACAGAAAAAGTCTCATTAAAAATAAATGTACACACTTACCACTGCTGTACTTCTTTCTCTGTGACTGTAAAAGAAAGAAAAAGAAAAGTGACATTAGAAAGAGGTTTTGTCCTAGAAAAAGTAGCCTAGTAGTTAATCATCTTGGCCTAAACCTTTCCAACACATATCCACAGAGCACAACAATAATCAGCCCACATGCAAATATTGGAAAGTAGCACTGTTTCACTCAAAGAGGAAGTAATTGATTGTAGCGCATCCAGAGACTAATCGTCATATACAAGTTGAAAAGCTGGAAAAAAAAAAGTCACCAAAAAAAAAAAGTCAGTAAGAATGTGAACGTGAGCCATAGATTTAGGAGTAAAATACATTTTAGCAGCAGGATATGTTTCTATGCCCACACAAGGAGCATGATGTACTAGGACCAAAAGATCCCATGGGTTTTCCCCTCGACTTCTTACTTTCCCCGAACTAACCAAAGTAATTTTCAGCTCTCTGGCCCCTGGAGTTTTGTAATGAAAATGAGGGCTGAAAATCAATAACTTTATTCTAACCAAGCCATCCTTTGAGACTTCCTGCTAAAGTGCCACTGCACCACTTCTAGTGAGCCAGATGTGTGGGGGGGCCGAAAAAGGAGCTTCTAACCACAACTGCCTGGCGTGTTAGTTAAACATTAATATCATCTAATGTAATGCTTAACCCAGAGGTTAAGCATTACATGGTTTCATGGTTTCTACATCTGTATAAAACATAGAAATGAAAGCAGCAAAGCAGATGTACACCTGCCACACTTTTAAACTAATGCCATTTAAAAAGCCAGAACTGGCATTAGATTACACAATAGCCAGAAAAAGCAAAAACCTTTTCTGTGAAATGTTCACATTACTTTCCAGAGTACAACAGAATCACATTAAATCTATTGATGAAAAGGCAGCTTTTGCTTGCATTTATGTCCATCTTCACTTATTCTACCCAGCTTTTAGCAAAGAAACCCCTCATGTGAACTCTTCCAGGAAAAGAAATATCAGGTCGAGCCCACAACTGACAGGTAAGTCAAGCTACTATTAAACTGACCTTTAAAATCAGTTCAGGCAAAAAAAAAAAAAAAAAAAGAAAAAGAAAGAAAGAAACTGAGGTAATTTATAAAGGCTAGAATTATCACATAGAACATTTATTTTAGAATTGCAGAGGTGATGGGATATAGGAAAACCTGATGTTGTTCAAGTCTCAAAGGATGGCTTGGTTAGAATAAAGATGGAAAAATTTCCATCTTGCCCTTCCCAGTCCTGTTGCTGTGACGAGACGGAAAAATGGCCATCATTTAGGAGAGATAATTATTATTGTACTTGTACAACATTGTCTGGGAAGTCATTTTCATTTATCATCACATTGATGATGTTTTCTCATGGATAATTTTGCTGTTTGAACTGTTTTTTTCCCAAAAGAAATTACTTCATAAACTTTAATGCATTTATAAATATAATTAAATAAAGTTATTCTGTTATGTTATAATATATTTGCTCTATTTATTGAAGCATGTAGTCTGTATGGTAATGGGTAAGTTTTGAGTACTTCTGTGTTCGTGGAATTGTGACAAATTGCTAAAAAGTATTCATGGTCACTTTTTATTATCCCTATAAATATCACAAAACATTGTGAAAAAATGTTAAGTCATTACCAACTATTTCTAGCTCAATTCTACATTTGCAACTGCAGACTGGCTACCTGAGAAGATAGCCCCACTAACTAATCAAGTAAGAGTTTATTATACTTCTGTTCCTTAAAAAACAAACAATACTTTACACAATAAGCAGCTGACTGCTAAATTAAACAAGTTTACTCTGTTTTCTCTTGAATCTACACTTTCGGGTCACTTTATTAGGTACATCTTGCAAGTATAACGTTGGACCTTCCTCTGCATTCAGAACTGCTCTATTTCCTTGTGACACAGATCTTACGAGGTGTTGGACATCCCCAAGGGATTTTGATGTAACAGAATCATGCAGTTCCTTTAGATTTAGCCTCCTTGATACAAATCTCCCTTTCAATGTGCTGTACTGAGAACAGGTGACTGCAGAGTGCAATGGAGAACAGTTTGAGCATGGTGACTTATCATAAGTAGACATCAGAAGACTGGCACACATAAAGGGATTGACACTGACAGCAACGATGCTCAGATAGGTGGTGATTTTCAAACCATGTAAGAAAAGGGACAAAAACCTGCAAAGAAAATTCATCCAAAACCACAATCACCAGCCAAGCATCTATCCCTCCATGTCTTTTCTGCCAGATTCAGGTCCAGTTGCTGCTAAAAATCCAGACTCGTCAAACCAGGTGATGTGTTTCCAATGTGTTGTTGTTCAGGTTTGGTGAACTATTGTGAATTTTAGCCTCAGTTTCCTGTTCTTAGCTAACAGCATTTCAGCCTATCCATGAAAGGCTTAACAAGTGAATTCAGAAATACTATTCTGTATTGCTTGTAACAAGTGGTTATTTAAGATACTAAGGCATTTCTAT
Organism: Xiphophorus couchianus; assembly: GCF_001444195.1. NCBI lineage: Eukaryota > Metazoa > Chordata > Actinopteri > Cyprinodontiformes > Poeciliidae > Xiphophorus > Xiphophorus couchianus. Next base: position 24,583,026 of record NC_040239.1, read on the forward strand.
CATTCCAAACCAGATTCTCCTTTCTGACCTTTGACATCAACAAGGTATTTTCATCTACACAGGTCAGGAGTTTCTAAAACGCAAAGACCAACAATAATACCACAAGTAAAGTTACTGGACCTCTCTTCCTCACTCTGATGCTCTGTTTGTATTCAAGTAAGTTGACTTCACCTCATCAAGAATCCATGTGGTTACCTCATTTGCAAGTTGTGTTAAAAAGCAATTAAAAATCAGCCCATTCATAATCTATACCCGCATGTCTGTGGTGCCTAAGTAAAAGCAATAAGATTTTGTTATATACTATTGTTTTAGAAATTTGTGTGAATATCAAGAAATCATGTCCCCCTCCCCCACATTCACCAAGCTCAGGCTCTGTTCAGCCAGAGTCTGCTAGAACACATCCTGCTTGTTACTCTGTCAACTCATGAGAGCCATCAACTCTTTGAGGACTTACTCAACTGTCGTGCCATCACATGGCTCTGCCTTACATCCCGCAGAGATTTGAACAGGACTGCTGCTCTGTCCACGTGATGTCAGTGTGGTTATTAAGGCAAAAATTTAAAAAATAAAAAAAACTCTGTGTGGAATTAAGCTCTTTGAAAACAGCAGGTGAGACCCAGACTTTTTTTTTTTTGTTGTTGCAAAAAACAGGAACATCACAGACTTTTAGCCACAATCTGTACAGCTTAATGGTGCCTTTGACTACAAAGTAAAAATAATTGCAATACTGCTAATGGAGCTTTAAAAATAATAGATACTCTCACAACAACACAGAGAAAAGACATGTACTGTGCATACATTTTTTAGAAATCAACATGCTTTGCTTTTTTTTGTTGCCTGTTAAAACATGGGACATTACTTGCTTGGAAAATGTACCGTTTTTTATACCAGTCAACTAAAAAGAGACCTTAGCACAGAGAAATTTAAGTCCCCAATCTGTCAAGAACTAAAAGAAAGCACTGAATAAAATGGCAGACGAGGCTCCTCGTGGGAGGGCAAGAGAAAGATGCAATAGGATGAAAGAAAACAGAAATGATAGAGTCTGAATTCAAGCAACAGAACGGGGGGTTGGGGGTGGAGTGATCGCAGTGGGAGAGAGAGCTTGGTACCCCTTTCAGCGATGCTAACCAGATAAGATCCTAATTACACTATTCCATTCCCCACTCAAAGAGGGCAATTAGGGGGTAAAGCGAAAGAGAGAGGCAGGGTGAAAGGGTAAGAGAGAAAGGGAAAGACAAGGAGCGCAGGACGGCAGCGAGCAGTCCAGCCCAGCATGATGCCTAATCTTTCTGCACAGCAATTTCCTGTGACAACAGTCCTCCTTGCTTCTGCTGCAGAGACACCATCCACACAAATAACAGTATCATTAAGCAGCCAATGGAAGTCAACTCCCACCCACACCTGCATGCTTGTACCGCTCAAACAATAATAATCTTGTGCTCTGAAAATAACACGTAAACAATTCAAATATAGTCTCCGGAGAAAAACGCTCCTGCTGGTCATTATGAATCTCATTTAAAAGGTTTTGATTTAAAGACTATGAGAGGACACAAAAAAAATAAGAAAATAGATATCAACAAGTGGGCAGTATCTATTTTTAGACATTTCCCGTATGTGAGCTCCCTGTTGAAGTGATGCTCTAGAACGTAAGAATGAAGTTCGGCCAGGAAAAATTTTTTTTACTAAATTATAAATTTTTCTTTGATACCAATCACAAAACCTTTTGGATGCCAATATATCTCAACTATAATGCATTCAAACTCTGTATGCCAATAACACATTTGGCCAGATGGAGGGACTCTTAACTGCCCTTGATGCACCAGAGGTTAATTTCAGTAGCCGAGATGCTAAAGCTGACAGAACTAATGGGGACAATTTAATCTGAAAAGAAGTAAAAATAAATACTGTAAATACATGATTTTCTGTTGGATTAGAAAGAGGTCTCATCGAAAACTCAAAGTTGGGTTTAAGTTAGTACATTATTGCTAATAAAATGCAATAAACAAAGTCTAAAATCTTTATATTTATATTTTTTTTGCTGGGTTTCTTTTTAGGTGAACCCTGTTACATAAACTTTAGAGCAATATGGGCATTATCACCAGTTTTGATAATTATCATCATACCATTTCAAATTAAAACTCTATCTTTAAGATAGTATCTGTTTCAGTACAACGTTGAAAAATGTATTCATAACAAGTAGAAAAATAGTAATATTTCTTATAATATTAATGGTACTTTCTTAACTAGAAATAAATTGTCTTATAAATCACATTTACAGGACTGTTTAAAAGTGTAGATAAGTTTGAGTAAAATTAGAAAATAATTCAAATCAAATCCAAATTACTGTTTGCAGTTTCTTCTCCATCTTGCAAAAAGGCTAAAAATGTATTCTCCAACTAAATTTCAAACTTTTATCATTATTGTTGACATTTAACAGGTTTATTTCCCACCATTATTCTCAATGTATTTTTAGATCCTTCAGTCACACAGAGAGTGATTGCTCTATGACTTTGTTAGGTTTTGGACCAGTTTACTCAGAAAGTACACTAAAGCATTTTGTCATTACTTAAAAGTTACTAAAAGAAATTGGAATAAATAAAAAAAATCAGCATAGGCGGGTCAGAATTTCACAAAATGAGTTATCAGAATTTGGCCTCCAAATTAAGATAATAGTTCAGATCCTCCATGTTTTGTCCCCAATGTGATTCAAAGCTGCAGAATATTACTCGACTCAGCCTTTAACAAATTACAATTAAATGTAAATCAAATGGAGAGCTGACATTTAGACGCAGCTTTGGTTCATCAATAATCACTGTAAGCAGTGCTAAGTCAGGGCAGGGCTGGTCATTGTGCAGCCTGGGTGGCACACAGTGGGTGGAAAACATCGTTAGAAGACCGCAGCACTAAAATCAATAGTTTTTCTTTTTTATTGTGCATGTTTAGTCATTCCTTTTAATCTTTCTAAAGTTCAGAGAACTTCCTTCAGGCTGTTTGAAGTTAACGAAGAAGAAGCTGAGGGTACTCACAGTAGGTTTTTCTTGTCAACTCCTCCACCACTTCTTGCTTGAGCTTGCTGTTTGATTTCCCCATGATCTTCAGCTCTCTTCCACACCTCCAAATTCACCTTGGCACGCTGCACCTGTTACTACCTCCTCTCCAAGCGCGCTCGTCTGCCAATAATATACAACAAATTGTCGGTGCAATGACACCGACGCGGGGAAAAAAATTAAAATAAATGAGAAACACTCTCTTCTTCTTTGGATAGAAAAAAAAAAGACAACATAAAAATATCAAAAGAATAGGATAAATTTCCATTCACAAGAGTGAATCCTTCACTCTAGCTGCTGTCATGATTTGCTCAGTCATCATCCCCGGCACATCAGACAGATGCATCAGACCCCAGGGAAGAGGAGGAGGAGAGAAGGGGGACTCTGTGAAGAAGGGCCAGGCAGGTTGTTGAGTCTACAAGAGCGCCACCGAGTCCCCGCTCGTCCGCCTCATTTCTTCACAGCAGTCCGTGGGCGAAGAGTGGCGTTCGGATGCGTTGCTACCTCCGTCCTTGGATACAAGAGTCACTCAAAGGCTGGGTTAAGAACGCTCGCTCCCTCACAGTCGTTCACTGTTCTTCTCACTCCACCCACCCCTCCTTTTTCCCACCACTATCTCTATTGCTCGGGGTAAGTTACTGTCGAACAGAATCCTCCCTCCTGACAGCCGAGATAAGGAGGTGTGTAAACTAAAGCACAATGAGCAGAGCCTTTGCTTGGATGCAACCCTCTTTTGCACTTCTGACACTCTCACAGCACTTTAACTCTAATCCTTGAAATTCATACAGACATAATGCTGTTTAATTAAAAGGTTTGGAGTATTTTAGTAATAATTGGCAGAGCACAAATTGGACTAAAAGGTCTGCTTTTAGTCCAACACTTTTGGAAGCCAATATGGCATCTGGTGCTGCTCTCAAAATAAGCACAAGAGTCCGCCCGTCTACGAAGTTTACAGGCGGATTTGAAGAGTGACAGTTTTTTTTTCCCTCTCCTACATTCTGACTCATAATTCTTCCTCCTTCCTGGCCTCACGACAGAATAGCCTGGTGATTTCCTTCTCCGTCACAGCAGCCAAGAGATAGGGATAATGGAATTTCTTTGTATCGCAGGCCCTGGCGTTGTCATGCACTGATGTCTTACGACAGCATCAATCTGAGGCAAAGAGCACACAGCCTAACAACAACAACAAAAAGAAGAGGGTACGCACTCGGCACCTTCAATGCAAACATCTGCTCTCTGTGTCCACAGCCGGTGAAGTACTTCTGAGGGATACTACGCTGGTAATCACCATCTTTGGCGTGCTTGAATCTTGAGATGTGGGGTTTTTACTTAGGCTCTAAGAAGATAAAAAGAGAGCAGTTAGAGTCTGTATGGCAAGCATGATCGCTACATGTTGACAGGGAAAACAGCTGCTTTTGTCCATATGTATATCTACTAACTGTAAGCTTGTAGATATTACTATATAACAAACCATACTCTTTCAAAATTATGTTATATTTTTTCATGTAAAAATGACCAACTTCAAAGTATAAATTAAGATTTTATGCAATCGGTCAACACAAAATAGTGGATAATCACACTTAAGGCAGTCCAGTCAGATGAGAGACACTTTGATAGATTTTTGGTCAACATGCAAAACCTTATGCATGATAGTCATCATTGCATATCACTTTTTATACAAAATCCTTATTGTGAGACAGTGGTGGCAGCATCATGCTGTGGGGATTATTTGTTTTTATTAGTTTAGCTAAATACAAGAAAATCTGCATTTTCTTTCATTTGGGATGCCGGAGTAAAGGGGGGTGAATAAAAATAATAGCATGCCACACTTCTCAGGTTTTAATTTGCAAAATATGTTGAAAATCCTTGTCGCCACTTCGCACTTTTGCTAGTTTATCATATAAAAGACCAACAAAATACATAAAAAATGTTTCGTTCTAACGTGCCTCAAGGTGAGAAGTAAACAGTGTACAGATTCTTCTACCAAGCGCTGTAAACCCACCCAAATAACTTTTTCCAAGAAAAAATGTATACAGACCAAAAGCTGAAAGTGTTTAAGTAACAGAAACTTCAAGACTTGCGCACTCCCGTTTCCTTCACAGCAGCTTAATTAGGTGAAATGCGCTTTGTTTCAGATTAACACCTCTAGCAGAGGGGAGAAACGCTGTGGTCGCGGCAGCAGCAGGTGGGATGTTGCCTTTAGGTACCATAGCAACGTAGTTTATGGCTACAGCACAACAGCGACAATGCGGGGAAAGCTTTGCTAGTCATTGTGTACTCGCCACGTTTGGTACCCACGCCACTCCATGTTGCCAGCCGACGAGAAGAAAAGCGGCAAACGCGCCCTGAAATGAATAAAAAGCATTTTCCAAGTGCAGAGAGAGAGGCTGTACCTGAGGCGAGCCGCCGCGCAGACAACGTGTCCCGCCGCTGTCCTCTTCCGCTAAGCTCGGCGCTGCTGCGCTGCTACTGCGCTGGAAGCCGTCCGCGCTGCTCTGAAGCCGCTGACAGGCAGTGACGTTGCTGCTGGCCCCGACCAGCTCGGCTCAGAGACGGAGACACTGACGTCGCGGTACCGACGGGCATACAGGGACTCTTTGTGTGCCCAGTCTTCACACGTGTCAGGACTGCATGGATTACCTTTTAAAGTTATACTACACTCTTCGGTTGTATCATGAAGTTGCCAAAGATGATTTAGCTCAGATGAAAAGTCCTTCTCCTCGAATTAGTTGACCACTAAGTGTTGGTATGGACGGATTTTAACTAGGGCCTGTGTCTGGGCACAACTATGTGAAAAGCCCCCATTCCTCCACCCCAACTCCTATAAAAGATGCGCCCACAACTAAAATTGATGTAAACTATTTAGATAGAATTTCTGTTTGCCTTTTCTTTTACCTCCCATAGTTGCATTTTGTCCCTTTTCCACTATTTCTGTCACGCTTACATTCTTTGTTTGTCTGTTTTTGCTTAACTTTTGTGACTGTGAGGAAGATCTAAAACACACTAATTAAAGCATTAAATGTAGAATTTAATTAATTTGTTTAATTCTTTAAAGATTGGGTGTTCTCATTAGAGACCAGAAATGTTCCAACAAACTCAAAAACAAGTGGTTAATTAATAGAAGCTATATTTCTTTCTCATAGTCAGAAGTGGATGAGGGGAAATTTGAATTTAGTTAGATTTTCTTTGTGTTTAAAATTATAAAAATGAAACCACCTGCAAAATGCCCATTTTGTCACATTCTGACTCTCTATACACCTTTCTTTGCCCTATGTTGCAAAGCTTCACTTTGTAACATCACTGCCAAAATGGTAGGGGCTAATATTGACATTGGCTCAAAATATTAAATTATAAATATTTATCCAAATTTGTTTTTATTATTTTAAATATTTTTCATTTATGGTTTCTTATGAGAAATTCATCTTGCCCAAACATGCATGGACCATATTGCAATGTAAAAGGGTTAAATGCATTGATGTCCATAGTTTCCTATGGCAGAATTTGAAAATTAGGTCTGATTTTAAAAAAAAGATCCTTACATTTAATTTTTGTTAACTTCATAGTCTTTACATCCATGTTTTCAAAACAGCTAAATTAACATGTTTATTGGACCCAGCAAAATTTAGTATCCATGATCATAAGTACTGTAACTACGCTAATTCTTTATCTAAATAAATTATCATCTGGAATCATTGAGGCTGGGTTAAACTTGTCATTTCATTTCTTCTCTTGAATGCATATAAAAATAAGAATATGCATTTGTGAGAAGGTGAAGCTAATTGTAGCAGTGGGAATGAAACAGTGGACCTTTGTTTTGTTGCCCTTATTTCACAAAAGTGGGAACATTGACTCCTTTTGTCCAATTGTTTGGTTATTCTCTGTCAAAGTCAAACTCTAAAACTCCGGTTTTTATAAACTATCATCTAAAATGTGAAGAAGACCAAACTTGAAACAGATCGAGATAACTGGGATTGTCCCAGTTATCCCATCGTATTAGATATTTGTGCAGATTTTGCTCATTTTTGATACTGGCATGCATCCGCACAGAAAAAAAAAATCAAACTTGGAAGTGAAATATCAATGATCTGTTGTTTTCATATCTTGGTCTGATTTCCTTCTGCACCACTGATGCAATGCCAAGTCCTTTTCCCACAAGTATTAATAATAATTTTTTGTTGCTCTGAAAGTCAACGCTTGACTTAAAAGCTCCTCTAAGGCATTTCCAAGCACAGCCGTTTTATTATTCTCCATGCATCCGCAGCATATAAACAGATGTTTGTTTTAACAGATTTGTAAATTAACACTTTTGGGCCAGCGTTGCTCTTTGGCCTTTGTTGGAGGGTTGGATCAGATAGGCTGCTTGACATTGGCAGCTTTTCTTGCTTTGCTTTGCCCTGCCTGCCCTGTACTCACTTAATGCAGTCAGCTGAATCTTCAATTATCTCACAGGTAGAGAGGACCTGAGATTGTAGAAAAGAGGCCATTTGCAATGTGGAGTAATGAAAAAGTGAACTTCAGATGCAGTTAAAACTTACGGGATTTTTTTTTTCAAATTTTGTGAGGTTAGACATAATTGAAATAGCTGCACTTGTATTGACAAACCCACATTGAAGGAATACAATTTTCATGAGCAGCCATATCCAGTACAGGGATAAAACTGCAATTGCTTTCCTTCTAAGCTAAGGATGGAGGTGTTTTGTATTGGAAGCACACATATTGCTCTCCTACTGTTTTTAAACTGGCATTACTTCAGGGCCCAATTTACATTCCTTTTTGTTTTGTGGCTGTGTCACTGATAGAGAGCTCAAGAGAACATGCAGCACATTTAGGTCATCCCACGCTCATTTCCGAATCGCTGCTTCTAGAGACCTACACTTGCGGACCGAAATATGTCAGCATTAGATGTCACTCCCACTCTTTGATTATTCATTTACATTTAAACAGAAGCAAGATCTAATGCGAGCCTATCAAAGCAACAAATACCGTTAACTGTTGCCGCTTTTTTTTAGGTCCGAGCAGCTAAGCGCTGCAAAGGCCAATTGTAATCGTACTGTTTCTCCTATTATGTTTCCGTCAAATGAATTTGCTTTTTGGGGGCTTCATCATATTAAAAAACTCACCAAAGCTGGCAGACCTGTCTAGTCTGCGTGAAAATGACGTATTTTAAGGTCGGCGCAAAATACAACTTTATTTTGCGACCTTATCGCAAAATAAGCGCCACCTGGCAACTTTCAAAATACCATCCTCATTGACCTTATTTCATCGTAGAGATGCAAAATTTGGTACACTTGTACAGCTTCCCAAGACGCACAGAAAACTCTATTACTGTCATAGTGCAACTCAAACAGGAAGTCAGACATTTTGGATTTAAGTTGCGATTTTGACCTCATTTTGGCCGTTTACAGCCTTCGCATTTGATCGAGCTCCTCCTAGGGATTTCGATTGATCAGCTTCAAACTTGGTCAGTTTGTTCATAAGGCATGGCCGATTAAAAATGATCAAAACAGTGAGCTTTCGTGCATGATTTCTTATGATTTATGCAGCGCAATTCTATACTGCCGATTAGACAAACATCTTCTGCCGCTCAAAGAAAACCACTGCGCATGTCTTGGAGCGCCACGTGCGAGTGAAAGGGTGGGGGAGTAACAGAAACACGGAATTAGTAAGTCACGTTATTGCTTGGATTTTAATCGGTGTGTTTTGCATCCAGTGAAAACAAACATGTTAACAAATAAACTGGACAGTATGCTGTAAATTTAGTGATATTTCCACAATTGCGGTCTTGACTGGTCTTGAAATAAAATCCCAGGTCCTCAGCGCCCGAGACCGAGACCAAATGCAGTCGAGGCCGAGACGAGACGAGACCGAGACCATCAAAAAATGGTCTCTAGACAGCTGTGTGAAGCTCGGTCTCGATTACTACAACACTGCTGAGCCATCACTTTGGCAGTCATGCACCTAACTTGGAAAAGAAAATGCAATGAGTCAGACATGAATGGAGTGTTAGATTTAGCCAAGGCCTTCTGGTTGTGGTAGCAATTTATAGCATTGCAAATTTTTTTTTTTTTAAAAAGCACAATCAAGCCAAGGCAATTCGTTCTTTGCACACATCCGGCTTTTAAATCACCAGCTAGATTTCCAGCTTCTATAATTAACTATTTTTTCTTTTATTTATTTATTTTTTACTTTTTATAAATAAATACAGCCACAGTCTGTCATTTATTATTATTTAATCCTTGGGAAACCCATTGAGGGGAAGCCCTTATTTATATTGGTGCTGAGGTTCATTCATTACAATAAAACTATTTGGCACTGTGAAACCTCTCCTCCCCCCACAGGAAATGCAATTAAAACAAAATAAAAAAAACAGAACAAGAATAACAGCTGAAGTCCATGAGAATAATCTAGTCATTGGGTTTTAAGCTTCAGCTTTTCATCAAACCAAATGTTTTTAGATTTTTTTTTAGTTTCTCAATTTCAGCGTTGTGAACTGAAAAGGTTTCTTGGCTTTCATAATTAATGTTTTAAGAGTCTGCATAGAACATAAATTTAACACATGGAAAGGTTAGAAGAGTTTAAACCTAGTTAAGAATTAAGTAGCTCTTTTAGAATGGGATTAAATAATAACCACAGATCTAGAACGGTGTAGTGAGAGAAATCTAAACATCAATAAGGAGTTTGGTTTTTTTCATCAACATAAAACTGGAAGCAAAAACTGGATACTGAAGATGTAATATGATTGATATAAATGATAAACATTAATGGTGTAAGGGCAGAACCCTGGAAACTCCCAGAGAAACTGGGTGAAAAGAAGATTATGACTCTGATAGAGTCTGATCAGAATCTATCAGCGCTATATGCTGTATTTGTCATACAAAATGAAATATTTTTATCTAATCCTAAAGGTGAGAACTCTAGTAAGAAATATGAGTGGACATCTGTGTAAAAAGTCCTATTTTCTTTTTTCTATAAGAGCTAATGGACCTTACCAGAGGGGCCGCTTCTCATTGGCTGATGCCCATTCTACGTGGTCACGTGCGTGGCCGTCTCACAAACACACTTAGCTTCCCGTTAGCCAAGTACAGCATAATGGCAGAACTGATACAACTTCTACACCTTGAAGCCTGTCTGCTACACAGTCTTACGTTAGCTAAACAGATCAATATGCAATGTGTCTGTATCTGACATACACTAAAGATTTTATTTTAGCAGAAAAGGCTTTGGACTAAATTGTTACTCGTGTTAGCCACGTTAGCACCAAGTACAGCTAGTCAGTCAACCATCGCTGTGTTCAGGGAAGCGCTGATTAATAATAGAGAAATAAATATCAAGCCTGGAAACTTGATATCGTAACGGACTGATTGTTATGTTTTTAACGTAATCGTTGCTCGTCTTGCGGGGCGCAGGCGGTTGCCACGGTAACATGTGTGCTTAAACTACAAAGAGAGAGAGAGTAAAAAGGTAGGAGTGGTTTTGAGTTGATCACCTGTTCAGGTTATTTTACCTTTGTTTACCTTTGCTGTGGCGCGTTACAGCCGCTGTAGTTTCTAAACGTTGGACTAATTACCTCGTTTGTTTGTGAGTTTACGTCATTCACAACAAACATCAAATAGAACAAATATATTTCATAAAATTTTAACAAACAAATGGCTTCTACCGCGGTAATTATGTGAAATTAAATTAATTATATCCCAACTTCAGAAGATTTGCCTTTACCTTTACAGAGCTCTTTGGTTCCTCCTATCAGTCTGCAGCTTCTCATATTGACGTCATCAAACCAAATTTCAGATCTACCATAACTGACTGACACCTGCTGGCCTCAGGTTTGCAACCAGCTTGTGACTGAGAAACCAGTAACCTCCTCCCAGATGATGACATGAACTTGTTAGTTCCTCTGTCCATTGTAGTAGCGGATATATTGTGAAAATCCGGTAGAAATGATGCACTAATCCAGTCATGTTTACATAGAAACAAGGCGCCGCGAGGCTTTGTTTGTGAGACTTGCGGTCACGTGGGTCGGTTGTGGGCGGAGCCTGGTAAGGTCCATACGTTTCTGTTTCTTATCTAAGTCGGCAGCCATTTCACTTAAATCATGGGTGGCAGCACCCAATAGTGCTATGTGCCTATTTAAAGCTGGCCTGGTATGGTCTTAAAGTATGAATAAATTACATTTTCAGTGCTGTGAAAACGTATTTGCCAAATAAATATTTTGTTTGTTTTTGGTGACATACTTTATGCTTCATTTCATCAAACAAATGTTAAAAATCAACACTTGATAATTATTTATTAAGGGTTAAAATTCTACTTACCTATACCAACCTGATCCTAAAATCCTTAAGCTCTTTCTAGATAATATATATGAATTAACTGTGTTTGAATTTCTTTAGATATAGGCATGACGTGTTGCTTTTGGCATCGCCTAGCCCGTCTCCTGTTTTCAGAAAGATTCCATTGAAGTAATTTCTCAATGTTACCAGTTTGGAAGTAAACAGGCTTGGGTGTGACTAGTGAAATTCAGCTCAACTTTCCAAATATGTGTGGCAAAATAACAATAGTACAGTATATGTAGAACACAGTTGAAGCAACAGATAGAGATGATGACAAAGAGCAGGAGATAAACAGCAGTCATTTAAAGCACCAAATTACATTCACTCCAAATAAGTGCATCTTCAAATCTGACACAAGGGGTCAAGCTTCATAATTAGATGAACTCTTATAAGTTTTGTTTTTACATTAAGAAAGGGAACTCTGCAATGCAATTCTAGGAAAACTGATACGGATGATTAACTTCCTACGTTAAACTCCTTGACAAATGAACAGCCTCCTCCCCTTTTTCCAAAAACTGCAACCAAACAACATTTTCCTGAGGCATCATCTGCTTGTGCCCACTTGAGTATCCCATATGGCTAGTTATGTATAATTTAGGACTTCATAAATATAAAATCCCTTGCTCCCCTCTGAGGGAACAGAGATGGGCGTGAAAGATAGAGCGGCATTTATCACAGTGTTGTGCTTGACAGATCCGGCACCGAGGTTTAAGCTGAGCGCCAATGCCGGCGTTGCTGCCGCGCCAGCCAGCTGTTAATCCAGACTGACAACAGGCAGAACAACAGCAGATGGGCTTTGGGTCCCAGAGTTGCTGAGATAAACTACAGCCCTTCAGGAAAGAGGGGTGCTGAGCAGATCTGAAGAAATACATGGAGAGGAGAGTGAAAACATTTTATAGTCTCACTGTCACATATCTGGGGTGAAAATTTATGGATGGAGCTATTAAAACTAATGTCCAGATGTATCAAGTTTAGCAAGAGGACTGAGGGTTGTTTTTATTTTTTTTTACTCCAAAGAGAAAAAAAGTTTTGTCAGTGATATCCTAATTTTTGGTTTTACTGTTTTCCACTCGGGATTCACTTCCCTCTTAATATGCAGCTTAGCTTTGGCTTTATGACTTCGATGAGTTTCAGGGGTGCCACTCTTTTTACATTCTTGTGGAGAGAACTGCATTCCTCTTCATTCGTGTTCCGCTAAAGGATCGAGTCTGCCCTCTAGAGGCTGTGAAACTCAGTGATACTCTGGGATATTTGTGACAACAGGAGGGGTTAATCTGGTAGTTAATGCAGCCCAAACATAAATATGGGAGAATCTGAAAGGGACTTTTGGTTTCTTAATAATGCATATAAGAACCCCACTTCTCAGTGGTTCTATTTGATTTCCATCAAAAATATTCCTAATACATGATGCCTTTCCTTTAATTTTAACATTTATGCAGTTTCATTACTCTGAAGCAAGGCTAGATTTTACACTTATTAGTCATTTCACAAATCCAATAAAGTATGCCCTTTTGATCCCAAATCAGGGGGGAGGGGGGGAATTCAGGAAATGACGTATGACATTTATCAACTTTGTCCCTACTGTTTACATAAACACATGTTACTCATACACTAATGGCTAGGCTCAGTCCCACATGAGCAGGAGGGAACATATATATATATATATATAGTCTTAGCGTCACAGCAGAGCAGGTAGACACGCAGAAAAAAGGAGGGGAAAAATGTTTATTCTGACTGCGGTCTGTCTTCTGCTCCTACTGCCTGGCTTCAGCGCTCTAATGGGATCTCCTCAGGATGAGGTAGGCGGAAAGCTGCAGGCGAGCAGGAGCTCTGCGGCAGACGATTCTGCTTCTCACTGAGCTCTGACAAAGTGCATTGAACTCTTCAACTTTAAACTGGGAAAAACTGAACTTTTTTCAGAGAAATCGTGTCTTACTTTGTCTAAATGGAGCATTTTAAAATACAAATACTGAACTGGGATCAAGTGAAATGAAGATAGGATACGTGGTTTTACAACGTTTTCCCCAGAACACAATTTGAAAAATCAGGTAAACTAAAATTTGGGTAGTCGTATTTACTCTGACACCCCTAAATCAGTCTGTGGTGAGGGTATTAAAACATTTATATTTGCAGATGCTCTCCAGATCTTAATGAGTTTGAATAATTTTACAAAAGAAGAATAGGCAAAGAGACTTTCGTTTTACATCAAAATGATACACTTTGAGTTGCTCTTTCATGTTCTATGGTGACTTGCATAGAGGCTTGGGATTTTAAGGCTGTTGAAATGGTATAAATACACTAAAAATGTTATTTTATGTTTAACTAAACTGAAGCTGTTTCTCCCTCACAAAAGCCATGGGAAAAAGTCTCCGCTCTAGATTCCTCTGCAGACACTACAGGTACATGTTGCAACATAAGAACACAGTTAAAAATGTCATTTATCTGCTTCATTGTTAATAAAAAATAATTGCATGTAGTCGCAGTAACTGTTTTGGAGCAACGGCTGTGCCCAAAAGCAGTTTCCTGTTGTCTGTCTCCACAAAGCGTTTTCCTTTTTGTTCATAGTAAGCGACCGTTTGCGTCGCTCCACTCTGATTCCTGACATCACGCATCTGGAGCTGCTGGTGGTAGTGGGGCCGGACGTCCAGCAGGTCCACAAGCAGGACACGGAACGATACATCCTTACCAACCTCAATATTGTGAGTCTACGATTATAGACCTCCAGTAGAAGCATTCCTCTCTGAGCGATTTTAGAGACTGTGGATGGAAATGTAGGTCAAACATATGGTTAGGCTGCAATAAGGAGTGATCAATAAATAATGAAGAAGTATATTAAAGGGGCTGGGGGAAATGTGTTTTGAAGTTGTACAGTTTATCCTGAAATGTTCCAGTGATAGGCTCTGCAGGGCACTGCAACAGTTTAATCACACTCTGAGCAGCGGAAAGTATAACGATCTGATCAATAATGTAAATTCTGATTAGGCCTCGGAGCTGTTGAGAGACATGACCCTGGGTGCCAACATGAGGGTTCACCTGGTTCGCATGATCATCCTATCGGAGCCAGAGGTAAGAGGTTGGAGAGACATCATGTAATCCTCAAAAGGGAAATTACGGTCTGTGCGAAGTTTAACTCAGTTTTATAGCGTAAAGGTGATAAAGTATTCACAGAAACACCACTATGACTTAAAATGACTCTGAATGTGTGGATAAAATTAAATTTTTACAGTGATGCTTTAACTCATATTTTTGCTGTGGATAATCTTCCAGCCAGAGATCCAAATGTCCACCAACATCACCTCGTCTCTGAGAAGTGTGTGTGACTGGGGCAGAAGGATCAACCCCTCAAATGACTCAGACCCGCTACACGCTGACCTCCTGCTATATATAACGAGGCATGGATGTATTCCCTGACATTTAAAGTAGACATATTGTAAAAATCCATCCAAGTCCCTTGAAAATTGTCACATTTTGTAACTTTGAAACCACAAATTTGAACGTATTTTACTGGGATTTTATGAAATCGACCAATGCAAACAACACATTAATATGCTTTGAATTCATTCCAGCTCAGGGTAGCTCTGGTTGCATGTTTAGGGGTTATTGCAGAGGCAAAAGGTTGATCTTTACCACAGCAACAATTCTATAAAGTTTTTTCCAAGGATTGATTTTTACTTAGCTTCCAAAGCTGAAAAATGCCAGCATACAGCATCATACTTCCTGTCTGATGTGTTCCTTGGACTTTATGATGATGTAAGTTCAGTAATGTTCCCTCAACAATAACAGTTATACCTAAAAATGTGCATGTGGTTGGACTTAATAAGCTGGTGACTTCTGAAGCAGAATCAGAAGTCACCAGTCACATGCAAATTATGTGATGAATCAGAAGCTTTCCTCCACACAAGGAGAGCAGATGGGAATTTCATTTAGTGGTATTAGAGTAAATGAGGATGAATAAAATGAATGCACTTTTCATTTTCTTTTAAAAAACGTGCTTTCCTCTGACTTCATGTTTATGTGCTACTTTGTTTCGGTCTCTAAGATCACATCTGAATAGATACTGTACATTCTAGTTTGTGGTCGAAACACGGCAAAATGTGGAAAAGGAGAGGGGGTGGGATTACTTTTGCAGGGCACTGTGTCTTACTCCTGTCCAAATACGGTAATGATCTAAATATGTCGTAACCGTCAGGTATGACTTGGAGCTGCCCAATGGGAACAAGCAGGTCAGGGGGGTGACACAGCTGGGAGGGGTCTGCTCCAGCGACTGGAGCTGTGTGATCACAGAGGACACGGGCTTTGACCTGGGCATCACCATCGCTCATGAAGTCGGCCACAGGTACAACACCGAGCCATCCATCAGTCTACAGTCAGCCTAATAATCTGGGGCTTTACAGCCGCCTCCATTTAGATGATTCTCTAAATTATAGTTGTTTGCAAGTATTATTCCTTTTTGATATCTGAGCAGCAGAATTTGGCATGAGTCACAGCGAAAGTGTCCAGCTGTCCCACTTGCTCCTTAATAATTCATGTAAAACTATAACTCTTATGTTGCTAAAAGCATAAGTAGGACATAAAGTCAAGTGCCCAAATGATTGAAATATTTTCAGATCATTATTCAAATAAAATGACAAAAGGGCCGCTAGATTTTTAATGATGCCATAAAATTGAATTAAAATGAGAGCTGTTCAAAGTGAACAGCTTTAAGGCAGGGTCTTTAAGGGCTCTTAATCCCTCATAATCCTTTTTTATCACTCGGAGAGCAGGTGTAGTACTGATCTAAGAAACGATTAATTGACGGCAATTATACGTTGCCTTTAAATGCCACCAGTCATGCTGGATTCGTTCTGCACTAAGGTTACTTCTGCAATTTTCAACACCATTACCTGGCGTTTAGCTTCGGAATCGACCATGATGGATCGGCGAACGGCTGCAGTCGGAGCGGCTTCATGATGGCCTCGGATGGAGGCTACAACAGTGTGGATCTGACCTGGTCCCCCTGCAGTAGACATCAGCTTCTCACCTTCTTCAGGTGGGCCAACTATCACACAAATCTCTGTGCTGCCAAAAGGGAATTTCTTCTACAAGTTAAACTTTTTTTTTGTCCTTTTGAAAAGGATGTACTCCCTCTCCCAAATAACTAATGGAGATATGTGTTGTTTTTTTTATCTGCACATATGAATATTTAATATACATTTTAAAAACACTGAAATGTTCAAGTAGTTTAAAGAAACGCTCAAAGATGAAGAAAAATCCTTGAATTCTTTTTTCACAAATTTGCCATAAAAATACACATTTATAGTGAGTAACAAATTAGGATATCCCTACAGTTATTCCCATGTGAAAATAGCTACTATTACAGATAGCTACACCATATCCAGTATATGTCATCAAAACATCACAATACTTAGCATTTTGACAGAGTTCCTTTCTCTTTTAACCTCAAAGTTTGAGTTTAGTCAGTTCTCGGCTATTGGAGTAGAAGTGGTTGATTCGTAAGAGCTGTCTGAGGCCTTAAGCAAAAGATTGTATGAATTAAGACTTTAGCAAGCAGCCTTCAAAGCAAATTTTTCTCTACATTAAAAATAATTCTCAAATGGAGGGCAAACAAAAAAACTTACAACATTCTCAGGACTCGCCATCCGAGCTAGCTTACACTCTAAGCAACGTCCAAGATGGTAAAAGGAATCTCCAAAAACACTAAAATGTCAACACAGCAACTAAAGCTGGCTCTTGCTGCCGTTCATATGACCATGTATGTCTCTATAATCAGTAAGACGCCTCACATGTTTGACTTTCGTGGGATATGTGCAAGGAGGAGACCTTTGGTCTCTTAAAAAAACATAAAAACCAGACCATATACATAAATATTTTCACTCTAAGTATTTGGAAAATTAGACATCAATTTATTCAATATTTGCAGTGAAGGCAGAGCTGAATGTGTGAAGGATTTCCCCGCACTGGGAGGCTCCCTGCAGGACTGGAAGCCCGGGCTGTATTACGGAGTTGACGACCAGTGTCGCATAGCCTTTGGCAGCACTGCCAGAGCCTGCTCTTTCTCCAATCCTGACCTGGTATGCTGCCTGTAATATTAGCTCTGGAACACTAGGAGGCACCCTCCAACTTCATGGAAATATGCGTCCAATTCCACTGCACTGTTGATTCATGTTTACAATTATAGTCTAATTTTCCAACAGCCGGCTTGCCGTACTCTGTCTTGTCATGTTGAACCCCAAGACATCAGCTCCTGTAAACGCCTCCTGGTTCCACTGCTGGATGGAACAGAGTGCGCACCCAATCAGGTAACACTCTGTGTGTTTATGGAGAAATGCTTCTGCAGTCATCCCAGTCGAGGAGTAAACACAAGCACATTGTTCATTCTGTCTTCTAGTGGTGTCTGAAGGGACGCTGTGTGTCCCCAGATGACTTCGGCGTCTCTGTCGTAGTCAACGGCTCCTGGTCCAGCTGGTCTGGGTTTTCCTCCTGCTCCCGGACGTGTGGCGGAGGGGTCATGCTCCGTACGAGGGAATGCAACAACCCAAGGTGGCAACTGTCACGCAAGCATTAGTATCTGCTCGGCAGAGCTTCATCTTAAAGAAGTGCGTGTGATGTGTTTTCAGACCTGCTTTTGGAGGGAATGACTGTGACGGCCCAGATATTGAGGCTGAACTTTGTAACCAACTGGTAAGTTCTCTCTAGTTTTGTTTACATTGGGCCTCGCGAAAGTTTAGAGCTTCATTCTCCATGAAGCTCTAAACATTTGAGTGTGAATATATCATTTAAACAAGACCATTCCGTCATGGCTGCCTACAAGAAGGCTGCAACCTTTGACCCTGTGTAAGATTTTTGTAGCCTCTGACAGACATTTCTTTGAGGAATGCCCTGTATTTGCCATAAATTCTGCTCCGCTTTCTTGTCCCAGCTGATGTAAAGCAACCTCACAGCGTCATGTTGCTACTACTATGTTTCACAGTATTTTCAGTGATGTGTTGTTTTCTCCAAAATTTTGCAAACTGCAAATGAAAGCTAAAATCTTTGCATAAAGATGAGATTTTGAATGACGAATAGGGTTAAATTGGTATATAACACAAACATTACGTTTATGAGTACAAAAAAATAACTATGAAATCTTAAAGGCCTGCTAAAACTTTCACAAAGCACTGTTGATCAGTATCAGCTTTCTTTTAATGTTTGTTTCTTAGTTTTAGTTATGTTAAATGTCCAAGATATACATTGCAATTAAAAGCAGAGACAGACTTAAGTTAGCTAGATTTTTCTCATTGGGACCTACCATAGCAATGCATGGAAAAACACAGAAGAGCAGAAGGTAGTAAGCTGCAGCCCAGGAGCTTTGGGGGCCCCGAATGATGCTTTGTATTTTTGTGAATAAATAAGGTCTTAGCTATGTTATGACAATTCCAAGGACCCCTGACCAACACGGGGCCCTCCACAATTTTTGTATTATTTTTTTTCTTCATAGAAATTTTAAAAAATGGGGCCCTGTCAATTACAAAATTAATTACACTGTGTTTTCTAAAATTGTTTTTAGCAGTAAAAATTTAATGTTACCCCTCCCAGACCAAAAAGCACACATTTGCCCTGAACCCCCCCTGGATCTGCATGAAATGGTTCGTCCCTGCTTGGAGCGCTTGACGGTGACAGTGTTCAGCAGCAGACAGTGGAAAACAAGAACAACTGTGACTGTTACTATGCTGCTAATAAAAATAATAAAGTTAGGTTTTCAAAAAATAGAGAGACAGAGAGAGAAAAAGATAAAAGTGTCAATTTGTAACCCAGTTTTTCTCCGAGAGGTGGGTTGACTGTGAGATTATCAACCATTCAGCATAGTTAGCTTAGCTACAGACTACTGTTTGCCTCCATTTCACTAACATTTAATGCTTTAAGGAAATAAATGACTAACATATTCATATATTGAACTTGTCCCTGTACCTTTTACCACTTAACCACAGATGGGTCAGTCAGCAGCAGCTCTAACCCAAGTCCCTCCTGACCCGCCCTCTCCTAAGTGAAATTAAAGCTGCAGTATGTAACTTAGAATTTTTTATTTATTTATTTTTTTACGTATTTGTTAAAACTGTCATTATGTTGTGACAGTATGGCATGAGAGATAATCTGGGAAAAATCAATTTCCTCTGTGTTCTCCCAGTGATATCTAGAAACAACCAATCAGTGGCGGTGGCAGGTAGAGTTTTAGTGCCGTCAGTCACAATCTCATGTGGCTGCTCATCCCTATGCTGTAGCTAGCGCAGCCTGTTGTGAATGCTCAGTCTAGTTAGCATAGCTATCAGTGACGGCAGGTAAATGAGTTTCCTGCAATGATATGTTGTTTATCCACCTTGTTTATCCACTGCACATTTAGCAGTGAGTGAATGAGGATGATTGACAGCGCTAAGAGCGTCCTACTGGTTCCGATTGGTTGTTTTGGTCAGAACGTTGCATTACTTTAGCTAGCCATAGTAGCTCAGGAAGGAGGTGGAGATTGATTGTTTTCACAGATTATCTGTCTCAAAACAAACTGTCATGACATGGTGACAGCTTTAACAAATATGGAGAAAACATATTTTTATGTACTGCAGCTTGAATAAAATGCAACTACACAGCATTTTTTGAGAAGTCTGTATTGCTTTATGTGTATTTTGCACGTTGCCTATTACTGTTGCTCGTGGGGAGAGACATTTCAGTAAGCTAAAACTAAAAAAATTAAGCAACCTACAGTATGCGTACTGTTGCATGTAAAATTCATGAGCAGTAAATATTGTGCTAGTATCAGTATTGGACCAAAGAAAGCAAGGCAGTTGCAAGCCTTTAAAATTGGGATGCTTTTGATGGGACAAATAGACTCAAAAAATTGTAACAGCAGCTGCTTAAATTTTTTGTCATGGGCCCAAGATTCCTGGGACGCCCCTGCGTATTTTCAACGATGGTAAAAGTCAGTGATGCTTTGAAACGGGTTTCCGTGACTGGAAAGACGTAAGAGAACAATTTAAAAAGCAAGAAAACAGCAAAAGTCACAGAAGAGCAATGTGACTGCTCTGCTCGCGCTCAACGCAAACTTAAAAAAAAGCGGAACTAGCTTTAGCGGGAGGAGGAACTGTCCGACTGCTACAGGCCAAGGGCCAAGAGTACAAAATAGTTCAGTGCATCGTGCCCTGCCCTGACAGGAGGAAGTCAATGTAACATGCTAGATATACCCCACATGCCACTGACAGCACATGCCAATATTAGCATTTTGGCCAATCTTATCTTTTACACTAATTTTAAAATACTGAATGGAGTAAGTTCATGTTAGTCAACATGCTTGTGACTCTCCACATGCTATTGAGTAGATTACAGCTTACTTTAGCATTGATGCTAACGTTTAGCATCAGAACGCTGGCGATGGGCAAATTTTTAGTTGACAGCTGCTCTATAGTGCAGGGCAAGATGTAACAAATTTCCTTCCACTCATGTTGCTTTAGCCTTGTGAGCAGACCCAGTTGGACTTTGTGGCAGAGCAGTGTTCTCAAACAGACCCCCAACCCTTATTCTTGCTTCCCAACACTGCCTCGTTCTACAAATGGATCCCCGCTATCGACTTTGTCAAAGGTGATGGTAATCTAAATATTTCTAATATGTTTTCTACTTTCTTTTCCTTTAAAAAAACCGGAGAAAATCAGTATCTCATATTTTTCTTTCAATTTGGTGACAATCAGGAGATGAGCAGTGCAGATACATGTGTCAGTCAGATGGAGAGCGCTTCATAGTGAGCCGTGGGTCTTATTTTGCGGATGGGACTCGCTGCAAGTCAGACATCTCAACTCCTTACGGCGCAACAGCTGCTTGTCTTCGAGGGAGATGCCAGGTGAAAAGAATAAACATGTCAGGAGAGTCAAGTCAGTTTTCTTTTCATACATTTTTACACTTGGTTTTGATTCTGCGATCAGGTATTCGGCTGCGATGGCGTGCTGCACTCTGGGAAGGCGTGGGATGTGTGCGGGGTGTGTGGTGGAGATGGATCCACCTGCATTTTGACATCCGACTCGTACAGTGGTGGTGGTGCCAAAGGTAACAAATAACTAGATAACTACTTGCCTTTCTTGGCCTTGTAATCCAGGTAACTGAGCTAATATCTTTTTCCTCTTTTCACATAAAGACTACAACACTTTTCTCACTCTGCCGGTGAATGCCACTCAGGTCCATATTGTTAACAGGGCGCCTGTCTTCACTCATTTAGGTGGGTGGAGTCACTTTATTAAAGTTAAGTTTCAACAACAGAGTATTTGGTAAATGTAGAGCATGTGAGGTTGTTCTATGTCTGCAGCTATGATGGTTGGGGATCAGTACATTGTGTCTGGATCGGGTACCATGGCTCTGAATACCACCCATCCCTCACCGCTAGATGATGACTATGTACAGTACCGCCTTCACCTGACTCCTGACCTTTTACCTGAGATGGAAGAGGTGGTAGTACCTGGACCTCTGAGACAGGAGATGACCATACAGGTCAGGAAAAGGGTGAAATTTCTCAAATTACTCAGCAAATGTTGTTTCACACTAGATCCAAGATGGCTTTAGCAGATGAGGAACAGTAACACCTTGACCGTAATCATGGTGCTACTGTGCTATTAGTACTTGCAAAACAGCCTTTGCTCACAAAATAATTTTTTATTTATTTTTTTACAATTGTATACACTTTCAGTCAATTGCAGACTCCCGACTTCCTTGGATGCACAATTTAGAAATGCAGGGTTTTCCCCAGTGTATTATAAGCCTGGCGGGCCACCAGGCTTTACTTTAACTATAACAGTTACAACATCATTGGAAAGTACACAGTACATTATATGTATTTAGTGGCAACTGCAGCGCAACTGAGAGTGTAAAACGTGTTTAAAACACACATTTATTGTAGATTCAGGTATACCAATCTTTTATTATGGCAGTGTATTTGTTCATGATTTGTTTGCTTCAGCTGCTGACTGAGGTCATTTTGTTTATAGCCTGAGAAACAGGGGGAAAGTGCCTCTGGTAGCTTTATATTAAATTAGGTGGAGAGTTGCCAGCCCAGTGTAGGTGAAATGAGGTTTCATTGGCATAAGGCCAACATGGCTGCTCCTCCTTTGAATTTGCTGATGATCAAACCCACACAGGTACGTGTGAGCCACATGTTATGGTTGAGCTACTTCTGCTGCGCCAGACTCCGCCGTGCAGATCTGCTATCACCACAATAATTAACTGTACTACCTGTAACCATTATCATTTTTGTGCACACTCATACCAGTTGGGTTAAATTTCATGCTCCGTCATGCGTAACAGGAAGCACAGTGTGTTGTTAATGCATCCCAGAGGACGTCTACAGGACTGTGCAGAGTCCATCCATGAGTGGGGGATTTTTATATTAAAAACTGTCCAAAATCAGTGCGGAGGAGGCCTTTGTGCCTACAAAGAAAGGAGTGCTTGTCTATAGTTCAATGTCCATTTTTGAGATTAGGCATCTAAAGTGTGTAATACCTTTTTTTTCAGGTCTATCGCAAATATGGAAAGGAATATGGGGAAAAAACAAATCCAAACATTAGCTTTCAGTTTTATGTGCCAAGAAACAAGTCTTTGACAGACAGCTCACCTAGAGGCAAATGGGCTCCGTTAGCAACACCCTGCTCTGTCACTTGTGGATTGGGTAAATAAATAAGTATAAGTATCTAATGATAAATGTGTGTAATAAATGGTATATTTTTTATACCATTTTTATACCAAGCGTTTTTATTGTTCCATAGGTATACAGAAGAATGAGCATGTCTGCATAGATGAAGACACCAACAGGCTTTTGAAGCCACACTACTGTAAAGCCCCTCCTCCACCCACAGCACTACACACAACCTGTCAGCTTCCATCCTGTCCCCCCAGGTTAGCTTCATCTCAGCTCCGTTTTTCTTTTTCTTCTCGTCTTCCCTTTGCAGGTACGCACGGCCCAAATGACTATACATGAATAATTTACTGTTTTACAGGTGGGATGCAGGAAATTTCGGGGTCTGCAGTGCCTCCTGTGGCGGTGGATTTCGGGTGCGTCACGTGCGATGTGTTCAAAAGCGTGAATCCGACGTGGTAAAGGTTCCCGATTCAGAGTGCTCTGCAGATACCGCTCCCCACCCTTTGGAAAAATGTAACCTGCACCACTGCCCTGCCAGGTATTACCCGTGATTTATCAATGATTACGTGACCTTTAATGTATTTGTTTTGCAGATACAATCATTTGCTCCAGTGATCACAGAATATAGAAGACTTATATAGAAAACAATTATATATATATATTTTTTTTTTTTTTTTTTTTTCCTGCTCCTTTAGCGTAATCTGAAACACTTTATCTTCAGATGGTCTGTCTCAGAGCCGGGGAACTGCTCTGCTGTGTGTGGACCGGGGGAAGCAGAACGCAACGTGTCTTGCATCCGGCAAGAAGACGGCTTAGATGTCGAGGTGGACCATAGCTATTGTTTAAATCAGATCAAACCTCCATATTCGGTGCCATGTGTGGTGGATGTCTGCCCTATCGGGTGGGACTCTAAGGTGGAGGTAACGTCAAAAAGGCATTGAATTATTTAGTTTAAATACCTAATTTAACGCCTAAACATTCTTCCTCTTGACCAGGAGCTGCCCAGTTTAAAGTCTGGCTTGCTTCCACGCTCCAGACAGGCTCCTGTGTATGTCTGGAGCCCCGTAGTCAGCCAGTGTTCTAGGAGCTGTGGGAATGGTAAGCTGAAAGCTGTTAAGCCGTAGTCACTTCAGAACCAGCACCTTTTCCTTCGGTGTAGTAACTCAAGGCCCAATGCTCATGCATGAAAGGAAACCTACAGGTTTGGTTTTCTTGTGTGGATCACCAGACCAGACTGGGGGTCCCTGACTTCCACTGTCACTCCTCCAGCAAACCAGATCCGCACACTGAGATGTGTGGTTTTTCTCCCTGCCCTCCAAAGTGAGAAACTTTTAATTTAACAATTATTTTCATTTTATTTGTAGCATTAACAGTGCTGATTTGATTTACAATCATATGCTTTTGATTTGTTTGTTTTTTTTCTTTAACCATTTTTGTCATGTTACAACATGAACATTAATTATATTATTATATTAATTGTATTATTTAGACTTTTTTTGTGTGCTGGAGCAACACAAAATATTTCATAAAAGTAAAAAGGAAGGAAAATAAAACATAGCTATCAAAATTTGTTCTAAGTAAACATTTAAAAGGTGTCCAGTTCCTTTTTCATTATAATATCCTAACTAAAAACAAAATGCTTTCAAAAGTTAACTCATATTTGAGTAACGTAATGCCAGTATAAGATAACATACAGGAAAAGTCTCATTTACAATTTACCACAAGTCGTGTTGACTACACAAGAAATGTGGAGAAAGGTGCTCTGATCATAACAGGAAAGAAAAGTAATGAACAGAGAAACAGGTCAGAGGTGATGGGAAAATGGATGGAGCAAAGTAGAGCTCAGTCGGTGGAAGGAAAATCTGTTGAAGGCAGCAAAAATAATGGACTGGTGCATATTAAATTACGTGATTTTAAAAAAGAACTTCAGCGCTATAGTAAACCAAGAATCCATTGTAAGATTTTAAAATGGATCCTCATAAGTACACTCTATCCAATCCAACTGAGCTTCAGCTATTTTATAAAGAAGAATGTACAAAACGTTTGGTCTGTCGATGTGCAAAGGTGGTGGAAATATGTCCTATATGCTTTGCAGTTGCGATATCACCAAATGCTTACCCTACAAAATGAATCCAAATGCCACACTTTTCAAAAAAAGAATATAATGATAAATAATTAAAGAACATGTGTCATCATCCTTCCATGTTGTAACATGACATAATCTGAACAGGTTTAAGGAGTGTGGGTACTCCTGAAAAAAAGAAGATTTTACAAATGCTACTTTTCCTCAAACAACCAGGTGGCGCTCTAAGCAAGGAGTCTGCAGCGTAACGTGTGGAGGAGGGGTAGCCAAGAGAGTGCTGTACTGTGCTAGAGAGACAGATGGAGAGGAGGAGGAGGTGTTGGAGGATTACAACTGCAGAGGCTTTCCCAAACCAACAGCAGTGGTTTCATGTAATACTCACAGCTGCCCTGCAAGGTGAATTTCACACAAGCAGTCTGTTGGTTTTTGCAAAAAAAAAAAAAAAAAAAAGGGGTTGAAAGTCATCTCACCATCAGCGTCACTCATCCAGGTGGAAGGTATTTAGGACATCGCCCTGCTCTGTGTCCTGCGACCTGGGTGTAGCTCAGAGGAATGTGTCCTGTGTCCAATTTGTTCACGGGAAGGAGAGCGTGGTGCCAGAGGACGGCTGCCGTGCAGCTGTCAAACCTGCCACCACTGTGCCTTGCCTGGTGCAAGTGTGCACCTTCAAGTGGGAGGTGAAACCATGGAGCCAGGTACATGTGACGGGATGGGATGTGAAGATTAGTTCAGATTGATGTGAATACAGGATTCAGTTCAGATTTAGCGGAAGCATGTATGTCTTTTCTGAGCGCACTCCTTCCCAGAGTATATTATTTAAATCTTACACCAACTCTTCATTTGAACACTGCTAAACCAGAGGACTGCAACTTGAGGCTCTGGAACCGCACAGTAGCTCTTTGGACTTTCCACATTAGCTCTTAAAAACATTAACTAAAAATGATGAGGAAACACCTGAAGTTTTAGAAATATAAATTTTTTAAAAATGCTGGATTTAGCTATTTTTCAGTTTTTACATGAAGTAACTATTGTATTCCTACAACAGAATGACACTAAAAGTCCCAGTCATTTTTATTGGTTATTAGGAGTTTAGTTTCTGTTATTAGAATGGAAAGTATGTGCCAATAGTAACATACCATATAAAAACAAAAATTACTATTAACTTTTAGAAAAAGCTTTGTTTTTCTTCATTCTAAAACTTAAACATAGAAATAAAATAGGTGTTCTAAAGAAATGACAAAAACAGATTTTCTGCAGTATTTAGTTATAAAAATTCTAAGTTGTTTTTTTTCTCAAGTCATGTAATATTTTCAGTTTTATTTAGCCGGACTGAAGACAGAAATGGCTCTTTGGATTGCAAAGGTTGCGGACCTCTGCTCTAAACAATCTGTTGTGCATAAGCCTGCTTACACTGTGCCATGTGCTCTTCAGTGTTCAGCATCCTGTGGATACGGTATCCAGTCCCGAGCTGTGTCCTGTATGGGCCCCCCTAAGCCTGAGCCCCTCAGCCCTCTGTTTTGCATGCACATGCCCAAACCGATTACAATCAGAGGCTGCGACACGGGCAGCTGCAGAGACGTGGCCTTGAACAAGACCACTCAAACCCTGAAAGCAAACTCCACAGAAAAGGCTCTTCCATCTCCTCCTCCTCCGGTTCATAAAGATGCGTCACGGCGCCGCATGGGCAGCCTTCCTCCGAGGCCAACAGAGACCATGGCCATCAAAGAGACCACCACAGCCACTCCAACGCCTAAGCCTAGTGAGTGTGCGTCGTTTATTGCAGCGTGTTAGCAGATAAAGATAGAGCATGACTATCATCACAGTGCATGTGCTTTTTGAGATGCATGTGGACGTCTACTGCTGGAGGAATCAGGCACTGTGGATTTACACAATGCGCCGAGCAGATGCACAGTGTCAGTAGGTCGACCCCTTGACGAGGTCATCAGCATCACACTCATATCCAGCTCTTTGGATTGCAGAAAAAGTATGCTCCGATGAATAATTTCAAAGTCTGTTGCAGACACAAGGATGTATGCAACCATGTGTGTGTGTTTGTGTGTGTTGTACAGGGGAATACGTGGCGTTTTTCGATCGTCTGGCTTTCGTGAGGAAGTGTGTACAGGCAGCAGGCAGTGAACTGACCACCAGAACCAATGTCCTGCTTGTCCGGCAAAGTCTGGTCACTCCTGGAAATGGGGTTGTGTTTACCTACAGATCGAAGAAGAACACGAAAAGGAGTCACCATCAGGGTAAGGCAACTTATGTAATAACCAGTTTAATATCACACGTTACTCCTGGGTAAAATCATTAGAAAGGTCAATACTTGTTTTTATAGCTAAGGTGATGATACACAGCTTTCTGCTTTCATGGACTTTTAATGATTCTTTTTGACTGTTTCCTGCTTTTTTTAAAAAACTACCTTAAAATTATTTTCATACAGTTTTATATAACTGTATTTAAAAGATATGTTGTGTTGTTTCTTTAAAAATGTCATAATTTAGCATCTTTTATTGGTACTGAATAATGGAATTTAAGATAAATTCATTTCAGTGAAATGTAATATTTGAAATAAAGAAGTACTTAAATTAATTTAAGAATGTTTGAAATAATTGTAAAACATCCTGAGAGGGGAATACATCCTAATTGTTTAAATAAAAATGATTAGAATTGTAAAGTGACCTCTATATGACTAGTTTATATTCTTGGCTTTACTAGTTGCTGTGGAGAGGGTTAATCCTGGGGATTTCCACAATAAAGTGCTATTTCAGCCTCAACAATAAAATAGAGAGGAATATGCTGCTGCAAATGTTCCGACAAAATGTCATCTTTAACTTCTCACAGATGGAACATTTGAATGCATGTGATCTTTTGCTCAACAAACAATAAGTAAACTCTTCCTCCTTCTTACCTCGCAGATTGCGACATTCAGCTCTTTTCCCCCAGCGGCATTTTAGAGAATCCAGTTACGTCCAACACCAGCCGCACCTGCCGAGTGCTCATCAACGCCCCTCCCTCGGTGAAGATCAGGATCCAGGCGCTCCACATAGCGTTACCATTCAACACCACCAGTGCCCAGTCCACATATATCATGGTACAAACAAGCTTTGTTTTAAAGAACAGGTGGAATGTGGATGGAGAATAAAAGCTATGTTTTTATTGTGTTTCTTGCTCAGATCCGAGACATGGATGTCTTAAAGACCAACGTGTTTAACGGCCAGCAGCTGTTCCTGTGGCACTCCTCTGGAAATATGGCTGAGGTTGAATTTCATGGCGACTACCTGTATTCCCAAGGAACCTTCAGAGCTGAATACTCCTTTGTGCGACTTTGATCCACGACATAAACTATTAAGAATAGATTATATGTGTAACATCTTTCGTTTTTGTTTACAATGCCATTATTGTTTATTCTATTTCATAGAAAAATCTTTTTTCACTTAATTTACATACCTAAAATATATGCTTTTTGATTTTTCACCTGAAATAAACATACAAACCAAGGCGCCCAGGATCTGTTAAGATTCACCAGGAACTGGTAAGAGAAAAAAAATCTTTGCTCAGTTACAATCGCTTGCACATTATCTTAAAATCTACCATTGACTGTTTCTCCATTTGAAGGCGGTGCATTTTCAGTCTCACATTATTTGTTTTCCATGAACCCTTTGGTAACACGTTTCCTCTCAGTTCTCGATTGCGCGGCGCTGGCATTCCGCCAACAACACTGGCAAAGACTCGATTCAGTTTCAGCTTCGTACACAAGCGACGCGCCGGGCTCATGTGTGGGATCACTGTCTGGCCGCGGCTGTTTCCGTGAGGAGAGCTCTCATGTCCAACAACGCTTTCTTTACAGCCTGGGCGAAGTTGGCAGCGTTCGTGTCCTCACAGCTGTTGAAGGCCGTGATCGCGATGTTGATATGCTCATCCATGGGATTGTAACACACCCCGTAGCCATCTGGCACCATTGGACCGAAACACATCACACAGTCTGTCTTGGAGCCAACCTGGACGCAGAGACGCGAGAGAGCAAACGCGCAAATAAATAAATCGGAGTGTAAACAATCATTCTTTTCGTTAATAATATGCTGTTGGGTTCTTTGTTTGTTGTTGTTGTTTTTTTTTTTTCATACCTGGCTAGTGTAGAGGTTAAAATGATGAGCTACTGCATAAGAGGTGTCCATGAATATCTCAGGCATAGAGGTCAAATCTTCAATACTCTGCATTTTCAGCCCGAGCAGATGTCTGTCGATAGCCTGTCCATGGATTGCCTAAAAAAAATAAAACGGGTAATGTGTGGTGATGAAACTAATAGGAAGCTGAAAAAATAGAGTATAAAGTAAAACAGTGGATCTCACATTATGTGTGTTTTTCTTGTGAGCTTGAACTGCCTTCTGCAACAGAGCAAACCTCTCCTTGTTCTGTTGGGAACATTTTCTGATCAGTAAAGCATCTCACCTCTCGAACATAGAATATTTACTGTCCCTTAATATTCTTCATATCCCCCGAACTTTTCACATTTTGTCACAGCACAACCACAACCCCCCTCAATGTTGTTTATTATTGTTTTTTTTTATGTGATAGCACAACAAAGTCTTATATTCCAAATGGCGTTCCAGTAGCACGCTAAAATCAGAAATCACATATACAAGTAAATAGAGTCTTTCTGTGTGCAATTTATTTTGACGGCACAGCTGCAAACTTAGATGGATGTTCACCTACACTGACCAGGTAAGGACAATATTAATTGGAGAAGAAGCCGACAGGTAGCTGGTGGAGCTGCAGAAAACTGTCAAAAAAATGACACTCGCAGGAGCGGCCAAACTATGAAAAGAAATCTGTGACTTATAGATTTCTATAATATGTAGTTACAGGATCCACAAATCTGGGCTTTATGGAAGATTGGGAAGACAGTAAGAGAAAGACAGCTATAGAAAGTCCAGCCACAAATCCTGAAGGGCCCACAGCAAACAAGTGGAAGAGTGTCCTATGGTAAGCAGACCAAAATTTAATGGGGTTTTTGTGTCTACAAAACACGATGTGTTTTGAAAAACCAACCCTGCACATGAGTCTTAGACCACCATATAAACCTTTAAAGATTGGGAATGCCTTTCCACAACAGGTAAAAAGAAATAAACTGGAGTTCAAGTGAAGATGAATGGACCAAAATGTAGGCCAATCCCAGAAGAAGCCCTGATAGAGGCTGACAGAAACACAATGGAAGGGCATCAAATCACATTCCTGTGATGGAATGGCCCAGTTAGTGTCTAGTCTGTGACAAAGATTGAAAATGAATGTTTAAAGAAGCCCTCCATCTAATCTGCATTGACTTAACTATTTTAAAAACAAAGTATTGCTGACATACTATTCAAATTGTTTTTTTCAGAACTATATTTCCATCCACTTCACAATTAAGCACTATTCTGTTTCAGACTCTATTTGTTCAAAATGCTGCTCTGCAAAAGGTGGTGAAAAAAAGCATATGCATGCCACACTTTTCAGATTTGCATTGTTTTAATAATAAAAAAAAAACATAGATATTTTTTGTCTCATCCTCACCTCTGTACTTTGTGTTGCTCTACCGCATAACATTCCAATAAAAAACATTGAAGCTTATGGTTGTGATGAAACAAAATGCTTCTGCAAGGCGCAGGGTAAAAAACCTGCTCTATCCTTACCTGCTTAGATGGGTCTTGCATTGCCTGAACAAACTTAAGTGAATCCACAGTGGTGGAACGGATTGCTTCTGTGCGTCCGTATTTGAACATTCTAAGTGTTGCGCTCTCATAAGTAGGACAGCAAAGATCATACATCCTAAAATATAAAATTGACACACACAGATGCACATTTTATTTTTATGTGTTACACTTATTTTCCGGAGCATTTTTTTGTTGTTGTTGTTTACTAAAGAGAGATTTCTTACCTAAAGTAAGCCAGCTGTAGAGCCATTTGCACAAACGCATCTGGACTCAGCTCATGCTGCTTTGGCAAATTTCTTCCAAAATGAGAAAATGTGAGCACCTTCACATCCAAGTCCTCCACCATTCTGAAGAAAAAAAACCACAGTAAAAAGTAAAGAAAATTCAATCAAACACTGAACACAAGCCTAGTTGTTAACAGTGTACGCACATGTTCATGTTCTGTTTGGCTTTTTCTATGTCTCTCTTGATCTCTGGCGTGATGTTGAAACGTAGCTTCTGAGGCATGGGCAGAGGAACCATAGGAGAGCGAACCATTTCAGGTCTCTGCCTGTCGACAAATGTAAAAACAGATCAATCCGAGCTCAATCGGAAACAGGTGAAAGCGGTCGTCCAAACGCTGAAAGAGACGTACATGTATTTAACAACGTAGTCGATGAGAAACACAATAGGCGGACCCTCAGCAGGTGCATGCTCGTAGACCAGCCCACACGTGCCGTCCTCGCCGACAATAAACTGCGGAATAGACGCGTGGAAATTCTCAACCAGTGCCAGAGTGCTGTTCATTGTTTTAGCCTTTAGTTCCTTGTCAAACTCACCTGCAGCGTTTTATCAAACCAGCGGTTGCCACTGTTCCACCGTGTCCCACCTCCATGGAGCATCTGGGCTGCCACGCGGCTCAGATACATCTCATCCGACACTCGGAGCATCGGAGCATCCAAACAAACTGTAAATATGCTCTTCTGGATGGCACGGACCGATTCCTTATTTGTCCTGTCTGAGGGTAAATAAAAGCAGGAGTTCATTAAATATTTTCTCAGAACAACGTTTAAAACCAAAAATAATCTGGAATGTTACTCGTGCTATTTTCTCCATTTTCTCCTCACCCTTTATTAGGTTGTTGTAAGCTTTTCCCCAGGTGTTGCGGTGCTGTGATGTCAGGATGCCAATTGGTTCTTTATTAGTTTGCAAAGAAGAATTCCAGATCTTCTCCAGCTGCATGGTGAGCTGATCTACTGTCAGTGGTGTGCCATCACTGTTGTAAACATCTAAAACAAAAAACTAGAGGAGAAAAATTTAGTTAGCTTTAACACGTGTCAAACTTTTCTCTTCCAACTTCGAAATTATTATAAAGTTGCAAAGTTAAAGACTATACAAACATTTGGCTGCACGGTACCTGAAAGTTGTGGACCACGGTAACGTGAGTAGGAGGTGTCGTCCCTGCAGAGTAATGCACCACCGCATCTCTCTTTGGTCCGGGAATACGGCATGTGGACAGGATCTGGTAATATTGGTCCATGCACAGAGGCTTTCCATTCAGATACTGGACAGGCAGAGTTTCTCTGCAGCACAACACCGTATTAAATTAACAGTTGCTAAGACCAAACCGAGATCTTCCTGTCACATAGCAACAATGTTTGAAGTAATTTCAGGCAAACTCACGCGTCGACCATTCTTTTAAAGTCCAAAACCCCTGCAATGAGTTTGGCAGCAAACCTGCAGAGAAGAAAATCAAAGCTACTCTTCACAGGAGTGGACACAAAACACGTTCATAGTAATCACTGCTGAACACTAACATAATTGTTAAATCGATCTTATACATTTTAGTGATTAATACTGTCATATGAAAGATGATAAGCAAACTAGGGCTGAGAGACGATTAATCGGATGAATCGTGATGTATTAATTATTGCAATAACTAATTTAGTAATCAAACTGATGCATACTCAGTAACTGAGTATACTGCGTATGCAGATTCTAAAAAAACTGCCATTTGCTAAAAAAACAAATAACTCAGAGCAGTAATTAGGTCAAAACTGTACAAAAACTATATGTATTTTGCATTTAAGATTAAAAAAACAACCTTTGTCAATATGTTTACCTAGAACTTCTCAAGTGACCTAGTTTTAGCTTCACTTGGTTCAAATTTGTAAAAAAAAAACAAAACAACATCTCCTTTTCACTCCTATAAAGTTATTAATCGATTGATCCGTAAACCCTGTGCCCTGTGTTCTTGTTAAGTCAAGCAGAAAGGGCCGAGCTTTTCATATGTTGATGTTAGAAGGCTTTTTTTTAGCTGCAGATGCATCCTTTGCTGCAAATAATCAAGCATTCGCTAAAGGAATGCAACATATTTAGTTTCTTATTTAAAAATGGACTTGAATTATTCGTTTATTGCACGTTTTAGCATACTTCTGATACTGTATTAAAAGGGCTTAAGTGGTTAAATGAGAAATCTGCAGAATATGCCAATTATTTTATCCAATTAATCGATTCATCGTTAGAATAATTGACAGAATAATGTACTCTATGAAGTAATGGCCAGTTGCAGCCATAGAGCAAACTCTGGCCTCCACATTCACAGCACATCCCATATGTCACAGCGGTTAAAAACAGCCGAGCAGCTACCAGGCTTTAAATAGCCAGCACGACAGGGGAAAGACTCTGCGAGTGTCAGCTTTAAACTCCCAGCTTAATACCACCTTGTTTACACTGTAAGCATACTGTAGTTATACAGGTTTTTCTCACAACCCGACACTTAAACGATTGTTGTAACTCAGAATATCACACTGAAGGTGTGCTGAAGTTTGAAACACAGAGGGCTGTGTGATTGTTTGGCGATGGTGTTTTAGTTTTCGCCACTGGTTCAATAAAAGAGTCGTTCTTCATTCACCTCATCTGCCCTTGGCGATCTTCAAAGTGCATTCGAGGCAGAGCGACTCCAGTGCTCGTGTAGACGGCCACAGGCATGCGACAGTCCAGATATGCTGACTGCATCCACCATTCTGACAGCTAAACGCACATACACAGTTAGAGAGCATGTCACACATTTGAATAAACTGATTCAAAAAATATGAAAGCCAATGTTTAAAGAAAACCTCAATATACATTCTTGTCTGCAGTTTGCCACAAGCCTTGGCAGGGAACAGAGTAAATGTCTGGTAATTATATGCAGATCAAAACTTTTAAAAGCATGTTTGCCTTAATAAAAAAAAAGACCTCTACTTTCTAAATTATTTTGGACTCCATTGATTTTCACTTTGTCTATTCCTAAAATATCACATGTGAGACTTTTTCTTTAAAAATGCTTACAGCACTTATCCAAGTTTTGTTAAATGATAAGTACTTTGTGTTGCTGTAGCTAATCTTTTCCCTCGTAAGACGATGTGAATCTGTCTGTAATCGTTTAGCCCTAATTAAAAATTAAAAGACTCAATAAATATCTGTGGTGGCAGGTCAAATTTGTATCATTCTTAAATGACAATGCTGCAAAAAATTCAAATAGCAAATAACCCTGAGGCCACACTTTGGACTTATTTTCTTGGTGCTGAAACAAATTCAAGTTTTTACAGTGGTCTACTCAAAGTCCAGGCCTAAATCCAATTGAGAATCTGTGGCAAGACTTGACAGTCGATGGCCACAGAAGCTCTCCATCCAACCTGAGTGAGCTGAAACTATTTTCCAAAGGACTGGTCTGAAGTTTAAGTCACTAGATGTGCAAAACTAGTGGAAACATCTTTTAGAAGAGTGGACTCAGGCAGGGGGTTAAATACAAAGGAACAGCACAGTTCTCACATATATCTACCATAATGGAGCCCGATAACATAAACCGAAAGCAAACAGAGCCAAATATCTACCCAGTTATCCGTCTTTCTAGCGTGTCTCTCGAGCCCCTTCTGGAGCCGTTCTCCTACTCCACCCTTCAGGAACTCCTGTATTAGAACACGAGTGTGTTCCAGTTCTTCCTCGCTGACGATAGGCTCCAAGGCGGCCAGGTAACGCTCACATGTCTGCTTCAGAGGTGGAACAGGTAGCTTGGGCAGACCTTCCTGATAAACAAAGGACCTCTCTGATATCTGCGTTACCGCTCTGAGTAAACGGCAATGATTTGCAATGCCTGGACGCAGCTGTAAGACAGGAAGAGACTTTGTTTATATATTCAGTGAGAAATCATAATAAATATCCTACTCCGTTTGTACGAAAGAAACGCGGTAATCCGGTCAAGTAAAGTGTGACAGGCTCTAAAGATCCGAGGCATTAACATGTTTGTATGAGAACACCTCTCTGTATGTGCACTGAAACAGAAACTTGACTGAGTAACAATTTGAATATTCATAAAGGCAAATAGTTCAGTATTAGATGACTGAGCATGTGAAAAGGGACACCAAGACAACTTAATGGAGCGGTTCCACTATTTGTTGGGAGCAGCGGGGTTGTGCTCTGCCATCCTATAAATAGAAGGTTGACACTGCTGAACTGCGGGATGGTTGCTAAAACAAACATGCATGAAAGCATGAACTCCATCTGTGCCACACATGTTAACACGTTTGTTCCATGTTCATAAGGTCCGTGCTCGTCACCAGTTACAAAATAAATCTTAGATTGAAATTCAAAGATAAGTATTCAAATGTTCAATGACGATATAAACAGTTGTTGATGAAGTATTATTTTTTCCTCAGAATTATTTGATTTTGAGAATGTTTTTAAAAATCACACTTAAAAAAAAAAAAGGAAGCAACTTCTACTTTGTGCGTATTTGATGACATCACTAGAGGCACAAGGGTTGGGCTGATCAGCATTCATTTGTAAACACAAAACGCATGCAACTTTTGACGGAGTTAAACCTTGATCCTGAATCGTTTGAGTTGGAAAAGGTTCAGCCGTTTTCGTTTGAGCCAGAGTTTGACTCTGATGACCCCTCAGGCCGTGATGCCTGCAGTTGTGGCAGCAGAAGCAAATGGTGGTGAGTCAAATCTGGTACAAATCTGTTTACAATCCTTTTTAAGTTCTTATATATTTTTGCTTCAATGCATATTCCCCATGTATGAAGTAAGAATTTTTTGTGTGTGTGCATGTAGTTCCCTATGTAGTTATGTGATTTGCAAGTGCAGGCGAGGATCGGGGTTATTATTAGTGACTCTTTCTGGCGAGTAATCTTGGCAACTGCAGCTTTACAGTAAATACTGGGACTTAATTATTTTTAATAGAACAGATCAACTACCAATGTGGTTTTTAGTAAAAAAAACAAAACAGATTTCTGAAAATAATTACAGATGATTTTTAATCATCTGGCTTTTTCGGTCTGCACTGGGCCTCTTCACAAATTACTTCAATATGTTTTCAATAAGTTTTCCCTGAAGTCCATGCAGCGTTCCCACTGAAGGCCCGGAGGATTCTGTTCATCCGTAGAGAATAGAAGTGCACATTTCTGAAGGAAGCATTTAATTAAAAACATGCAACGGTCAAAGGGATGGAAAACAAGAAAGAAAAAAATATGAATGCACACTTTCAAATGAAATCTGATTAGTTGCCTTGTGTGATGTCATCGAGGGCACTTGTTTAAGGGAGATTTAATGACAATTTAGATTTAGAAAATAGCTCAACAAATATGAAAAGCACTCAATAACAGCTGTCCCACAGCTGACAAACTATAACTGAAGTGAGTTTAATTGATTTCTTTTTGTAGTCTGGCAACTAGCTTTAATGTATGGATGTAAACGGAAATGACGACGAAGTGGGGGGGTTATCTATCGCTTCACGTTTATGCATAGATGTGTCACCTCTGTCAAGGTCGTGGGAATAAGATAGAAGATAGAACTTCCGGTTAACCCTTTCAAAATAAGATTTTTGTGACAGCTAAGTGCGGCAATGTTATCAGTTTTATACACCACCTGTTACATGGGATGATATGAAGCACTGAATATGTTAAAGAAGCGCCATTCACTGGCACAACCAGAGGCTTTCATGTTGCCGACGTCGACATTTTATCAGCACACGCATCTCGTCAAGCGGTGCTATCGGAAATATTAAGCTAACATTACGCAACACAGACGTCGTTAAAACTGCACCCAAATTAAAATGTGCAAAGATAACTTTCGTGCATTTGAAGACGGTGAAGGGGAGATTAATGAATATTCCTCTCGTTGCCTCCGGACCTGTCACTGTCCCGGTGTTGTTGTTGTTGTCCTGTGGCGCCCCACCCCTCCTCTCCTCCTCCACTGCCTCATGCAGCCCGTAAACAACAACAAAACCTCCTGCGTCTGGTTTCAGCGAAATACATACAAGACACTCACCGCAGCTCTGACGATAACCCCCAACATGGTGTCAGCAAGACGCGCTGAAGCCTTTGACCGTCCCGGGAATACAGATGGGTAAGCCCCGGGCTGTCATATCTCAAGGACAGGCACGCTGTCTATTCTCAGCTGCCCGCCCCCCGTCGGCCCCGCTGAGCAAAGGCAAGTCAAAACTCTTGTCTTTAGGGAGGAGTTTCATACATGTGGGGGTAACAATAGCTGAGCATCACCTTAGGTGTCACTACATAAACAGGAGTCCTGTAAACCAGTGTACGTTTTGCCAATTTCCTTTTACTGAAGTAACAGTTAATTGTTAGGCCTAACGAATCACAATGACGGGAAAATGGGTGAAAAAACAAGATAAATAAAATTGATTAGAAATAGGAATGATTTAAATGGACTGGAATGATATTCCTCTTTTCTTCTCATACTGACCATTCAAAGGGAATTACAATAGAGCCACATTCATCCCGCTCACACCCACAAACATATTCATACATTAAGCGGATTTGTCAGGGAAAATGCTGGCATCAAACCCACAACTTTCCATATGACTTATTTTTCACATTAAGCTACACTGCTTTTTTTTTTAAATACATCACATTGCCCTGTAAAAACCATTATTCGTCTTTGTGTGAATAATAAAAAAAAAAATCACACAAAGGTAAAAATATGAAAACATAAAATGAGAAGAAGAGACTGTAATCTATTTTTGTTATACAATTATGAGCTATAAGCTTACTGTGTTGTAAAAAAAAAAAAAAAGGAGTTCTCATAAACATTTAAGAGGAACAAGACAGCAAAACTACAAGAAATTTTAGGAATATATCTGTATTTTCACATGAAATTTTTGTAATAAGTACCATTACAGCAAAAATGCTATGTTTCCAAAGTACTGCAGTATTGACAAGAGCTGTACAAAGAGCCATAATTTATGCCATTTCCTCTCATCTGTTGATAAAATGCTGCTCTGGCTGACCACACCATAAAAGGTGGTGGTTTGTTGAGAAAGAAGAGTCCTGTAGCTGCCTTATGTGGAAACACTTAGGTTTTTGCTTTTTGTTTTTAAGTAATAATCTGGAAATTCAAGGTTTCAATGTAAAGCCAGATGCTTCTCACTGAGCTCAACCTCAAAATCCAAAATGTCCTTCTTGAATATTAAATTTACTGAAAAAAACTTTATTTGCACGTTCGAAGGTTTTATTAACAATAGATTTTTCACAGCGTGTTATAAAATTGTGTTTAGTGAATGTGCTACGTTGTTTTAATGTATAGACATATTAAGTTGCAAAGCTGCAAACAATACTGAAAATAGCTATAACGCGACATAATTTGTGTGAAACATAATGATTAAAGCAGTTAGCAGATAGAAGACTGGATATGCAGCCTGCTAACATTAGGGTGATTTATTTTTAGCTACATTAAGCAAGGACATAGAATGGGACTGATCAACCACTGGGCTCCTTTATTTGTACCTCCAGCAAGCCAGAGATACTGGCTTGCTCCAAGGTAAGTATTTTGTTTGTGTGTAGCAGTGCCTCCACGAAGGTTTTCTTCAACATTTTTCATTCTTATCTTAAATGCTATAGATTAAACAAATCTGTATATCTGACAATGATAACCTGTGTTGTTTAAAATGCCTTTTTCAAACTAAGGGAAAAGCTGTCCAAACTAACCTGGCCATGTGTGAAGAAACTAATTGCCACCGAACCTAATAACGCGATAATTGCCTTTATGCGTTTGCAATGATGACATAAAATCTTTTATGTCGTTCTGGAGGAATTTTGACAAACTCCAAAAACAAATCAGAAACAAACTCACTGACATCCATCAGCCTGGAAAATGCAACTGAATAATTTCTAAGGCTTTGAGGCTCAAGCACTAATCAAAGTGTGACTGAACTGAAGGTCAGGACCTGATGGCTGGACGTTCTCCTTCAAGATATTCTGATAGAGAGAAGAATTCACTGTTCCATCAACCAGAGGAAGCTGTAAAGCAGTCCCAGACCAATTACACCACCCCCACAATGTTTGACTATCAGTGTTTTCTGAAATGCTTTGTAAGATTTATGCCAGACATAACAGGACCTACATCCATCCATCCATTTTCTAGCGGGGTAGGGAGGGGTTCTGGTGCCTATCTCCAGTTAACGATCTGGGCGAGAGGCGGGGTCCACCCTGGACAGGTCACCAGTCTGTCGCAGGGCAACACAGAGACAGACGGGACAGACAACCATGCACATACACACTCACACCTAAGGACAATTTAGAGAAACCAATTAACCTGACAGTCATGGTTTTGGACTGTGGGAGGAAGCCGGAGTACCCGGAGAGACCCACGCATGCACAGGGAGAACATGCAAACTCCATGCAGAAAGACCCCGGGACCTTCTTGCTGCAAGGTGCTACCAACAGTGCTACCAACTGTGCCACTGTGCAGCCCACAGAACCTACATTTTGTCTAATTTGTCCAAGGTATATTTTACCAAACGTTTTGGGAAAACATGGTCTTTTTGATCAATGGGACCCTCTCACTATGATCCTCCTTTTAAGGCTTTATAATAATAGATTTCAATAACTTTGTTTCTTCTGTTTCTGGAGATTGGAGCATGATGTATTGCTTATGACTAGATTAACTCACTTTTAACTCGCGTACTGGTAGACAAAATCACGATGGTGAAGCTAGATTAGTTCACCCATTCCCCTTATCAAGTTAACTATATTTACGTTTCAGTTAACAGACAATAAGCACCATGTTGAGCAGCTGGCTTCAGGCTGGCTACCTCAGCAGATGATTGATCAGCTAATAAAAGCTTGTCATTTTATTTTCATATTATTTGGATCCTGTGATGATATATGTAAAAATAAATTAAATACAGAAGTTTGTTCTGTATTTTTGCTTAAATATGTACAACAAAGTCAAAATAACAAAACAGAAAATATCACTTCAACTGAAATAATCAATGTTATCTCAGCAAAATAATGCATTATTGTTGTTTCCTTAAGTTGCTAAGGTAGTTGCTAACTACCCAGAACTTATTAGACTCCTGTTCTTCCAAACAAGAAAAGGAATTTGACCAGAGGATCCTTACTTATACTTATCTTCCAACCCTGAATAGGAGTATCTAGTTTATTTACTATGGATCAACATTATTAGCTTTTTCTTGTTTTGCTCTTTCCTTTGGTGTGTTCTTTTGTTTGTATTTCCTTTTAAATCCTGTAAAGCACTTTGTATTGTCTTGTTACTGAAAATGTGCTATATAAATAAAATGACCTTTATCTTTACCTTTATGTTCTAAATAAAACCATCTCAGTCACGTTGCTTGTCAGAAACATGTGTTTTGTAGTATATGCATATGATTTTACTCTTTGATATCATTACTAAATCAAATGTCATGTTTTACAGGCTTGTCAAAGTAAGAGACAGTGGCTTCCATCTCTTTAGGACCCACCTTTAAAGAATACTAAAAAAAACGTGCAGAAAGGTCAAAGGAATTACATGAGCAGGTTTTTGTTAAATAATGTTAACTTTATTTATTTATCAAAAAAAAGGTCTTGTTATAAATAATATATTTACAGAATGATATCCTGCGTTAAGCTGGTGCATGATTCTGTACAAATCATCAGTGGCCACATGATGGTGCTCTTCCAACATCTTTTCACAGAAACAGTACTGACCAGTTTCCTCAGGAAATACAATCCAAAGACGGACTCCATGATCATCTATTCTAAGCGGGATCACAAGAAAATACACTTCATCTGTAAGTGCAGTAATGTCAGAAGTTGGCATGAAGAAAGTCTATGTGCAAAAAGCCGTTGGAGATGGATGTGATTGCTCTATATGAAGTCACACTTCGGCAATATTCTTCAATTACAGCGCAGAGGGAGTGTGTGTGTGGGAGAGAGTGAGGATTGCAGTCGTGTCAAGATTTATTTGAAAACAACAAAGTAAAATCATACAATGAAAATAAAATAATAATAATAATAAAAAATAATAATAAACAATCACATAAATCAAAACGCTTCGATTGCTCTGGTCCAACCACTGCCTGCCAACAGTGTGTGTTTTAAACAAATTGTCTGAGTGCCGAATATCTGCTCAAGGTCCATCTGCTGCCAACTCACAAACTCAGACAGCCCACCTGATCCCAGAACCGAGATCAGGTTGGAGATGTTCGCGCTGTCCAGCTGTCCCGAGTCCGATTGTAAATCATCACCGTCATCATCATTATCATCATCATCATCATCATCCTCACTCCTCATCCTCTTACACGGCACGGGCACAAAGTCCGGCAAATAAAACTCCGGGTCAACAATATAATAACTTGTGTCCATCTTTCGCTTTCTGGTGTAGCACTGCGCGCCCGCCTGCGGCTGTTTTGGCTGCGCGCAACAGTCTGAGTGGAAGTATCCGTTCGTCACAGTTGTCACCACATGCGTGTCCAAGTCCAGGACGGTCTTTTGGTTGGCTTGTGCGTTCAGGATGGGTAACTCCCAGGAAGATTTGTCCGTGCAGCTCCAGCAGGCTTCTGAGACCATGAGCTCAGAGTCACTTGGAGAAGCCATTGCGCACGCAGAGGCGTCTTGGTGCGCCAGCTCCGAGGGCTGTGCGCTGGACTGGTGCGCTCCGCAGTGCCAAGTGTCCGACTCCGTGCCTGTAAAGTTGCAGTAGAAGTCATCAGCCAACTCCGTGAAGCTGCCGGTCAGCTCGATGTACTCTTGCCTCCTGTGGACCGCCGCCGCATCCTCGTACGGAGGTGTCCTCTGCGTCTGCAGTGAGTTTTTGCTCATGTAAAACTGCCTGGCGTTTCTGAGGACGTACGTTACCAGCAAGTTCTTGTGGAGCTTGATGCCGCCTCTCTGCGTCCTGGAGCTTTGGATTTTCCTTAAAGAAATGGAGATCAGGTTCTGTGCGTCAAATGCACACTCCATCCTCAACTGGGCGACCCTTTGTTTTTGTTTTTTTCCTCCTGTTCCTCTCAGTGTCTCAAAGCGCTCGTTCTCTAACAGGAGAAATATTTATCTCGTTGGTTGAGATACCTACTAGGCTCGCGTAGACTGTGTCCATAGCGCTCCATGTCTTCCCAGTAAGGGCATGGATTTTCAACTCTCATTTTTCCTTTGCCACGCCCTCACGTACACATTGTCCAATGGGAGTGAGGCGGCGCTTCTGCTATAACCAAATATCACTACTGGCCTCATTGAAAATGCACGGAGGAGCAGGCATGCTGCATTTCACTAAATGTGCACCGATCTCTGTAAATATTAATACCAGGGGGGAGGAGAGGGAGGTGTCACTTTTTATGAGTAGAACAAAATAGAATAGAACTCACAAGAATATTGTAAACCAATGGAGAAGAATTAAGAGCAGAATGTGTTTATGCTTATGCAGAAAACGGGGAAAAGCGTTAAATAAATAAAAGAACTTCTATTTATGACATTTCTTTCTTTACACAAATGAACATTATAGTCCAGACGCTTATGACTAGAAAACAACCAAATATTTTTCAGCTCAGTCTTGGATAGGTCAGGTCCAAGGTTTCATCTAAAACAGAGGTTAGTTTCTCAACCAAAAACGTGTTAAAGTGACTAATTTTCATCATTTTCCGTTAAAAAGAGTTGGCTGAAGTAACAGATCATCGGGGGATTCAAAAGCAAACTGAAGGTGCAAATTTTTGTTTGGCTTTAAACTGCTTTTATTTTGTGAGATCATTTATTATTATTTTTTAAAAATTTATTGATTATTGTTTTTAACAAACTTTTTGTTTTTATTTTATTATTATTTAATTTGCTTTCATTTGCCTCTTTTATTGATGTGATAAATTAACTTCTCTTCCCAGTTGTTTAAACTATTATTTATTTTTAATTCATATTTAATTTGTATTCATTTTTATCTTATTCTTAACAATCTCAATGGGATGTGAGAACATATGCTTTTTCAAATTCTCATCTCCACAAATGGCGTTTTCTCATCACCACCATTAACAAAGCAGTTCTATTTATTGACCAATTGATTGATTCCAGAGAATATCGATTGATTGCAAAGAACAATGCCGGGCCAAGTGTGTTTGTGGGCCCCGTGTGGATTTGGCTCAGGTTGAGTGGGTAGTAAACGGGTGAAGGCTCATGTAACTGTTTAAAATTTCCAACATATTTAAAACATATCAGTTCAAAATATGCAATATGAACTTCACTTTATGCTCACACCTGTCTTGCATTACATCAAAGGAGCCACAGTGTAATCCACAGCCAATCCAGGGTTCATTTTTAATCCCATTTGTTACTTACACTGGCTCCAGGAGTAAATGTCAGCTAGGCCAGTTAGTAAACAAATAACATCTGGGTTTAAATTATATTTATGTGTGGTTTTAATTCTATATTTAAAAAAAAATCATATTAAATAAATGACTTGTATTGAGAAGATAAGGCAGATTAGAGGGTCCTGCAAACGACAGTGAGGGGAGCTGAACAGGTCATTGTTCTGGGCCTGTCCTCCGTAAAGAATCTGTTTCAAAGTAATTTGCAGGAGCATGACTCTAAGCATGTTCAGAAAATCCTCACACTCCCTCCATGCTTCCATTAGGCAAGACGTACAGCAACAAAAGAGCCACAAAATCCTCAAAGCCACACGGCTTTGTGTTCCCGATCAAACTGTTAAATCATTAACAGTGATTTAATCGCTAACAGCAATTTTTATTTACTGTTAGCAAATTGTTGTATGATATTTTGAAATGACTTAACTTAGATAGCAATTACATGCATCATTACATACCACTGTATGAAGTATCGCTTGTCCGTGTTGACTTTATGATTCTTTAAGGTTAATTATTTGGTTAGAATGTAAATATTGACAATAGATAGCACTAGCTAATGTCAACTGCTTTGCAGGTTAAAAAAGGCTAATATTAGCCAAAGCGAACAAATCCATTGTGTGGCGTGAAGTGAAGTCATCAACGTAGCCCAATAAAATGAAAATTATTTTACAGCCGCATTTGCCATCGTAGCATTTCTTATTTCATCCTGTGGATAAGGTTCAGTGTTCAAAATGGAGACAAAAAAACTGGGCCACCATTTCTGACCCAGTTAAAACACAAAACTTTGACTCCAACACCATCAAGTCAGAATTTGGGTTAAAATAATACCAGCTGCTTCATTATACGTTTCACAAACATCAGCATAGAAATAACTTGAAATATTTAACAATGTGGGGGAAAAAAGACAGAAAACTGAATAGAAATGCTGAAAATTGGGGACGATAAAAGAAGAGAGTGGACCAGAGTGATGCACTCTGCTGTAGAATATATTGAGCTGTTCTAATCAGATATTCCAAAATACATTTATTTTTAAGAAGTAGCACAAATGGTTGTATT
The DNA here is from genome assembly GCF_001444195.1 of Xiphophorus couchianus. Taxonomy (NCBI): domain Eukaryota; kingdom Metazoa; phylum Chordata; class Actinopteri; order Cyprinodontiformes; family Poeciliidae; genus Xiphophorus; species Xiphophorus couchianus. Next base: position 24,627,476 of record NC_040239.1, read on the forward strand.
TTAATGTAGTACTAAAATCTTTGGCTGCATAAAAGCGCAGACCACAAACATTTATGTCTAAAAGCTGTGAGAAAACAAACTCCACTTCATTCTGTGCAGGAGGCTTTGTTGCTTCTTCTGTATATGCACCAATTCGTTGCATAATGTCTATAAGGCTGCGCTGGAGACTGCAATTTTCTTCACCGCCATCTGTTGGGGAAGCAGCATCAGAGACGGTGACTCAAAGAAAATGAACAAACTGATGAAAGGAAAAGTCTGGCTTTGTGCTGCATGAGAACAGCTATGGACCTCACGGAGCTGACAGAGAAAGAGAAAAATGTTGCACAAGCTGTGCAGCATAATGGACAACACAGCGCGCACACAATGCACCGATGAAGCAGCAGATCCTGGGTAAGAAGTTTCTGCAGCGCACATGCCAAAAAACAGAAGTGCAGGAGGTCATTCCTTCAAGCAGTAATAACCTTTTCATAGTCTGTGTGCAGAGGAGGGAACTCCTTTGACATGCATGGTCTGCTTCGCTTTTTTTTTTTGTTCTTTTTTTTTCTCTCTTTTGGGTTAATGAGGTACTGTATGTATTCAATTTCCTTTTGGGATTATCTAATTCTTCCTTGATTCAGTTTAATTTATATAGAACAAAACAGAACAGAGAAGAATAAGGAGTACTGTAGAATAGTCATGAAAAGGTAACATACAATCACCTTTCGCATAACCGGCACACAGTTGGTTTTTTTGGGGACATCAAGGGTGAATTTTGAAATGAAGTAAATGAAAACGTAGCAAAAAATATTTCCCATAATAATGCGCTCTAGAATAAAATAAGATTTTATTCAGGTGAATAAAATTCAACTCAAAACAATCACTGCTCTAGCACATAATTTGTATAATTTAATGTTTAGCATTTCCACATACTGTGCTGAAAACATATACAGTGCCTTGCGAAAGGATTCCTACCATTAATTTGTCATATTACACATTTAATAGGACAATGTGAAACCAACACAAAGAAGTAGAAAACTTCTTTGTGTTGGTTTACAAGAAACCAATACAAGGAAAAGGCTAAATATTTATAGTGTGGTGTGAAATATATTTACACCGGCCCACTCTTAATCGGAAACCTCTAAATAAAATCAAGTCCAACCAACTCTCTTCAGAAATCTGTATTAATTAATAGATACATTCCATCTGTGTAACTTGAATTCCAGCTGCTCTGAGACATTTGTTTGAGAATTATAGAAAACCAGCTGCATCAGTAAGACTGAGGACAACAAACAGGTCAGAAATAAAGCCATAGGGAAGTTTAATGCAGGGTACTGGCAGAACTTTTTTCCTCCATTATCCAAAAGTAGAGTCTGACAAGATTGTAAACCTAACAAAAGGTAAATAGGGTGATAAATACTCGGGGAAAGGTTCTCTGGTCAGCTGAAATCCTGCATGCAAAACATTAAGCATGGAGGAAAACTATGTACATTACAATGAACACACCATCCTCATGGTGAAACGTGGTGGTAGCAGCATCATGCTGTGTAAATGCTTTACCTTCAGCAGGGACATGGAAGAAGTAGCTTAAGCATTTTTCCCAGTTAGCACACAGATAACAAAAAAAATGATTAGTTGGTAATATGAGATTTAGTATCTTCCATAAGGACTTTGTAAAATGAGTCCTTGGGAAGATGGAATCAAACTCACCACCCCTCAGTTGCCAAACAATCATGCTTCCCTGCTTTACTCTGAAGCAAGTTTTTATATATAGTCGCAGAGACGGCAATCAAGAATGCCAAAAATATGAAAAAGAATGCTTGAGAGTGTGTGTATATGTTCTGGTTAGAGACAAAATGCGGCATGTCAGGGTTTTACAGAATGTATTATGGTGGGATGGGGGAGGACACAACACCAACACAACTCACAGTGTGTGTGTAGATACACACCGACTGTTTAGCACAGAGTCACACCAGCTGGGAACAGTTTCTACAAGGTGTGCTAGCAACACAATCCTTAAAACAGTGAAAAAGCAGGATCCATGCTGAGTGTAACATGAGCTGCAAAATAATAACATAACATACATGAAAAATTGTAGTTTTATTTCAAGACTAGAAGCGACTTTCATAGAAAGCCATTTTAAACTACGCAACCTGATCAGACTTGACTAAAGCTTTTCCACAAAAGGAAATTAAAAAAATGGTTAGATGGTGAAACGATACTGCATACAGTGGGCTGTATTCATGACTCAAATACACTACAGAACCAGTTTGTTCACTCCAGTTAGCGTTGGACAACAATGTGTTTGCATGGACGTTTGTTCTCTATGCGATGGACTGCCAACGGGTTGGCGGCTAGCAGTTAGCATAGAAAATGGGAGGAATTACCATCCACTGTAACCCAAACAGCCCTTCAGTTATCCAGGTTATGAATTATGCTTTCCAACGTGCAATGCGATAGCCTTAATGTTACATACTAATCACCTCAACCAATTTCTTGTGCTGAAATCCTCTCCCATGTTTGGTCAAAACCCGTAGCCCAAACCCTTTTTGCCGAATCGGCCCAAGGCTGAATTCATTCATACTCAACACAGACAAAATAACATAACATGTTATTTGGCTGTTTTTTAAACCAGCCATTCTTTGTATTGCAAAAGTCAGATGAATAATTTAGAATTTGGCATTGCTCCTGTACTTGCCTCCCAAGAGTTTAGTCACGTCTTTGAAGGCTCTGACTCTTTAAATATGACCATAACAGGCAGCACTTAGAAATGATGTCATGTTTTTAGGTTTAAACTATGTCTACCTGAAAGGGTACAGTACAGTAATATCTCTCATACAGTAGGCACAAGTGATACCTACCTACTGTATCTGCCGTAATTCCAACTCTAATTCAGAAAGTAGACTTGTACTTTAAGAATTGTCAATTAATGGGTGTAAAAAGTTGAAAGAACCAATGAACCATCGGACTGATTTTCTTGTCTTGCACAGAAGAAAAAAACATATTGTTTGCAAACATCCATTAAATGATGTACTTTCAGAGACTGACAATAACACCATTAAAGTCTGTCTCTGATGACAGAAAAACTGTCACCACACTCAACTGAGTGGAAAAAAGCTCTTCATGGAGAGATTATCTGTCATCTGTGCCCCACATCTGCTTGTGTGTACACACACACACGCACACGCACACAGATGGCTGACATCACACCCAACACCTGGATAGGACTTTGATTTCCTGCCAAATAGGTGGTACAGGGGGGACAGCCACTATTATAGTTACCATGCTCTGATAATGCTGTTAATTGGAGTCAGACATGCATACTCTCATGGGAATTAAGTTTAAATGGCAGACAACAGATTGATGCCGAGTCTTAAGTGGTATTGCAGGAACAAATGCGGAGCAAACTTGTCAATCTGCATTTTCTTCTGGACAGAGCGTGGCTTTATAAAAGCATGTGCTACAGGTGAATGCTATATGCACTTGCTGGCCGCTTTATTAGGTACACCTGTTCAATTTGCTTGACATTATGAGAGAGTTAGTCAATTGCACGGCAGGAACTCACTGAATTTGCAGTCGATTCAAGAGTTTACCTACTTCTGTTAAAATAAATGAGCAGGGATAAGTTTGGAAATGAACCTTTTGTGTGAAATTTGTTCTAAACAGATTAACTGGAAAAAAAACAACAAGTCTGCTTAGTGAAAAGGTTGCAATAACTTGCATGAATGTACTCATCCCTAATATGATACTTTGTTGACTCAGTTTGATTTAATCTCAGCATTCTGTCGTCTTGAGTTAACGCATACCGACTCCACAAAGTCTGATGGACCAGAAAAAATGTATCTGTTTTGAAAGATTTTACTTAGCTTTAGGATTTCCTCATTTGCATAAAGGTAGTGGTTACTCAGGATAACAAAGATCAAAAAGGATCTCACTGCGCAATACGTATTGGTCAGGTAAATGGTAAACTGAAGACGGTTGGAGAAACAAGCCACTAACCGTGAGGAAAACTGGAAGTTTTTCTGGAATTGCTGAAAACACAAGACAGAAAATGGTCAGAAAGGCTGCAAAGTGGTGAACAGCAACACCGTGGGAGCGTTGTGGATTTCCAGCAAGTACCGGTTTTGGTACTTGCTACCATGTAGCAAACTGTTGTATTCTTCATTATGTCTTTTCTTCCAAAGAGAACATTGAGGCCTGGATAAATTTTTTTTTTAAAAACTTAAAAGGTTTTTACATCTCGTAGGTTTCAAAATCCGGTTGCAATAGCTTTAAAATGTGACTGGAAGAGCGACAACACAGCGTTTCACCAAATGCAAACCCATAATCGCTGGAAGACGTTGGCTTTCTTCTGATGGGACTGGAATTTTTGTCAAGGTGGATGAAATTTTGAAGGGTTCCAGTAATCTGTCAATTTTGACCCAAAACCATCTAGTGTTGAAGGTGAAGAATAATTTATTTTTGTAGCATCACAATGAGCCCAAGCATACATCCAAATCAACCAATCAATGAGGAAAATTTGCTTTCCAATGGCCAACCTAGATTACAGAACTAAACCAGACTGAAAATCTGTGTAGTCAGATGAAGGACAAGAAATGTTCTCAGAATCTGACAGGTTTAGAGAGGGCAGCGTAGAGCGGGCAAAATATTATCTAGCTAAGTTGTACCATGTTGTTAGACTCCAAACAAAGAATAAGCAAAGACTTAAATAAAAAGGATATTCGAACAATTTGTTTCACTTAGCTAGTCACACTATTGGGCCTTTTACATATTTATGTTTGTCCCCGCAAACAGATTTCTTTGTTTTTTGTAAAGTGTGCCAGATACTTTGTCATGATAAAAGTGCAAAACAATTTGAAATGATTTATCACGGCTCCAGCTTTCTAATGGGGTGTGTTTACTTTTGAGAGCTGCTGTATCTTTATATGCCTGGTCTTTATTTATTTAGAAGTTTTAGTAGCTTCTTAAGATTAAACTGTCACATTAAATAGAACATGCAAACCCCGTGCTGGGATTCAAACCCGGCCAAAATTAGAAGAACTTCATTTTATTTTAAAGAGGATAAAAACAGCAGCTGTGGGCCATAGTTGATATTACCAAAACAGACACATTCACATAGAAAATTTTGCATCTATTTGCAAAACAAAAGAAAGGCATCATGAAGGATATTAAAATATTTTAGTTAGCATTTTATTTTTCACAAATCTTCATTTACTTTTACTTTTTGTTTTTAACACAAACAGTCATACAGACAAGAATCAGGTGGATGAAGACTTGAAGGGCTTTAAATAAACTGAAACAAAAAGCTTCTTTGGCCAAATGACTCAATAAACAGAAAGATAGCAGCTTACACTAAAACGTTACAGGGAGGAAAGACAATAAAGGAATCCGACAAAGGGAAAAATGTGAGAATAAAAACACTGTGGGAGCTGAAGACCAACACGGGGTAAGTGTGAGGATTATGAAACCAGGTGTGAGAAAAGCCGAAATAAAGAGAAAGAGTAAAACCCATTGACCATAACAGTTAATGAATGGTTTTATTTGTTTTCGTTTGAATTGTCGAGCATTTGTTCATGTATTTTGTCACTTATACGGTATAGTCTTTAGGACTTTTATATTCCAGGATATCTACTATTCAGTTTTCATGCTTCACTAATCTGGAACAAACTCCCAGAAAACTGCAAAACAGCTGAAACACAGAGTGTCTTTCAATCAAGGCTAACACCCCACCTGTTCAGAGTTGCCTTTGATTTGTAATAACTGGAACATTAATCGATATATTTGATGCATATTTGCTTAATGTTTTTGATGATTTGACAAAATGTAAAATTTGTAATTGCACTATATTTGTATGTTAGATGTAAAGCCCTTTGATTTGCCTTGTTGAAAAGTCCTATATAAAAAACTTGGCTAATATGTCTAACTGCAAGCAAACGGGTGAATATGTTTTTTATTAAACATGCCTCTATACAGGACCCATTCAAAGTGCTTTGCAAAAGTTTTTACACCCTTGCATTTTTACCTCCTGCTCCCACTTTACAGCCACAAACTTCCATAGAAGATTTTCTAGAAACTTAATTTGCACACAGAAATGCATCCTGTCCCATAGAGAGAGCGCCAAAGTCAATTGTCTACAATAGAACCACTTATCCAAGTGTGCTTTTTTATGTTAAAGAAAATGGAGACAGTAAATTGTAACAGTAGTTCATTTAGTGGCTTCATCTAGAAGAGAAACACAGCTAAACTGAGTTTTAAAGGGCACAGGATGAAAAGCAGCACACTCATTTAGTTGCAGGGATAGCTCCTAAAGCAATGAATATGCTGTGATCTAAAGCATTCAATGGCAGCTCTAGCAGCTCTAGCAGCATGTTTGTCTGTCCCCTGCATGACTTGTAGCAAACTTCAAACAAGACGTCTTGTGGTTTTCTTTCAAAAGCGACTGTTTTCTTTTTCTTTAAAAAAACAAAAAAAACAAAAGCCAGGTTTGTGGGATCCACCACTAATAGTTGTCCCCTGAAGCGGGGTTCTTCCACTAAGTTGTGGGTCTTTGAGGCTCCTGCAGAGCCGCTTGACTGTTTCTCTGACTTCTCTGACTTTCCTTCACTCGCTTAGCCATGCATGCGACCCCACAGATACCAACAGATCCCTTCATATGTGCATTGAAGTAATTATTTCATATTATTCAAATCATTCCCTGGCAGATTTTGCCGTTTCTCTGCTGAAATCACCCAGAAACAATTTCTATTGAAACTGAATACTTGGTTTGAACTTTATTTACTTAATAGGCAACTTTGCTCTGGATTAATTTGTTTACCAGATTCGCAGTTGGCAGCGTCTTGACCAATGTTTCTGTAAAAAGTTGGATATCAAATGTGGGGTTTGGACTAGCAACTTTGTTAAACAGCAATTATATTTAATTAAAACATCAGGAATCCTCTGTCCTTTCTTACTGTGCTGTCACGCAACACTCTGGACATCTAGTTTTGACTTTTCACACTGATTTGTTGTTCTTGTTTAGCCCAGAAATAACATAGTTGGACTATGTTATGTAGTTAGGACATGTAGCTCATGTCCTAGTTCAGACTAAATAGTACATTAGTCAATTTGATCGGCCCCAATCACAGTTATGTATCGATAAACATCAACAGACATCTCGATGTGTTTTCACCTGTCATCCTTCAATTACCCATTTATTTGCTGCTTAGACAAATACCACTTGCTTTTTTATGTCTTTTTAAGGCATTTCTAACAGCAAAGTCGTTTAATTTATAGTTCTGGTACATGTTGGTATAAGTTTTATAAGTTCAAATAAAAGTTTAAGGACTGATTCGGTTTACCCAGATGTTTTTCAGAAAGTTTGATCAATCCCACATTTTTGAGGCTAATGAATGATTGCTACCTTGTGGTGAAAGCTCAACTGGAGACTTCCCTTTGTTGACTGAGAGAACATGTTCTTCTTTTGGCTGGATATTTTAAGAGATTTTTCTGTATCCCATGATAAAGATTCTTCATCCACTCAACAGTATTTATGTTTTTTTTGCAAACCTCCAGGGCTTTCGTGTAAGGACCTTGTGAGTTGTTTTCTTTTGTTTCCCCTTTAGCAAACCTACCTCAAGATGCAACCATTAAGCAACCTTGAAAGCATGCAATGTGCTCTTTTAGATAGTTTATGGTTCTCAACAACAACTTCCAAAAATGATTGACAAACTTGTGAAGAACTTCAGATGTTTAACTCCTGGTTAATTGATGTAGAAAATGTGAAAGGACGGTTCACCTCTGTAGAAGTTTATATTCAACTATCCAATTTCATTTCAGGTAGCCTGGCACAAACCATGTGCTTGTTCTACGCTTCGCTTTGTGCAAATGGTCTAGACCTTCTGTTATTGGGAAATAATTGTTTGCAGGACTTGTGGAAGTTTTAAATTGTTAGATGGGATTTTATCCAATTGGTAACGTTTGACCGTGATGTATGTAGTGCGCAAGCTGACTGGTGAAGGAAACTGCGCCATGAAGCTTACCAGAAATAGTATGTGGCGTAAACAACCCCCCCACCCTCCCTCTGTGAATAGAGAGGTGCCAAACCAAATGAGATAGCTATGTGAGACTGTAGGTCTTGTTAGATGAGATTGAGCGTGTTTCCGCGCCTTATAGTCCGGTAGATTCGTTTTGATCGGGGACCAAAATGGCTGCTGTTATTACATTTTCAATTGGTGGAGTTCACATTCTCACTGGACTGTGTCAAACGATCCAATCCCTTTGAAAACCTGCTCGTCTCCTCAGGCTGAGGACAACATATATGTGTGTTTTCCTTTTACATACTCAGCGATGCTTGTAGCTTTACATTTTATTCAGTGTCACATGCAGGCAAAGCTATTTTCCACATGTGAACAATTTATTTGTCTATAAATGTAGAAATATTATGACAGTTTATGAATGACATTTAAAAGAAAAAACACAACATACTGTATCTTCTTGAACATTCATCCAAAGGGGTCAGTTTTGCACACAGGCTGTGTATCTTTGCAGGGATCTTTGTATTTATCCACTCAGCAATTGTGAGTTATTGCGAAACTGTCCTATTTCTTCTAAAATGTTGATTTGGAACCTATATGTCTCACAGGACTTTTGCATATTGAATAGTACAGCAACGTTTATTGCACAACAATCAGATTGCACAACGTCTATCTAAGACCGTGAAAGATATTTGTTCCTTTTGCAGATTTTCGCTGATTTATTTCATTCGTAAATATTTCAAATCATCAAAGGAATTTTAAAGTCAAGGTTTACATGAGAAAATAGAAAATGCAAGTTTCAACAAAAGCTAACCTTATCAATCTGGTGTGACGAAGTAAATGCCCCCTAATCTTAGCAACTGGTTTTGACATCCTCAGTGAAAACAGCTCCCTTTAAATATTTGGAATAACTGTCAGTGAATACTGGTTAAATGCCATTTCATATGAGTTTGATTCAAGTATAAACTTTGACTAGGCCTTTCCAACGTCTGTATTTTGTATGTTTTAGGGAAGTTTGTCATTAAGAGGTGTACTTGCTTCTTTGCTTTGGATCATTATTCATTGGCATAACCCAAGTGTGCTTGATCATTGCAAGTCATCTAAGTCTAGAAGCAGCAGACCATTAATCTACTTCCACCATGTTTTACTGTCATAATTGGGCATTATGTGCTTTTTTTTGTCTTTGGAAAAAAAATTTGGGATACATCAAGATGTTTTTGTCCAATATGGAATGAGTGTTTACAGTCTTTTTGGTCTGAAGTGCTCTTCACCCTGATGCTCTTCCACATTTTTGCCCAGACTCCTTCTTATTGTTGAGTTATAAACACCTATGAGAAGTGAGGCAGGTGAAGTCTGCTGTCTAACCCCTTCCAGGCATGTTTGGGATTATTATCCTAATGGAACGCTTCATTGTGACTCCAAATGCCAACCATGTGACCCAGACTGTTACCGTCAGATGAAAGGCAAAAGGTTAAAACCTCTGAGAACAACCCAGAAAGCACAAAGGTTCAAGCCTGTCATGAACAGAAACTTCCTGGAACATGAGTGCTGTGTTTTATATTACTGAATATTAGTGATAGTATATATCAATATTTGAGCCTGCAGGTTGGATTTTAAATATATAGGTCAATTATTTGATTTCTTAAGTACACTTGATTCTTGTTTTGAAAATAATTTGCAATTGTTTTTTTTTGTGGTCATTCCCCATGGGTTTAAATGCATCACTGAATGTCCGTGACTAATATCACAGTTTTTGTTATCTTGTATATGTCAGGATCTGTGTTTTTCTGTGTATTTATTTAGAGTTTTCTGTGTCTCTGAGTCTCCGTGCTGTCCTGTCCTCCCCTTGATTGTTCCCTGGTGTCTCTCGTTTCCTTGATTACCCTCTGTGTATTTAATTCCACCTGTGTTCCTTGTTCCTCGTCGGGTCCTTGTCAATGTGTTCCTGTCCATGCGTGTAGCCTGTTGCTACCAGTGCTAGCCTTCCGCTCTACTGTGCTGCCAGGTTTTTTGGACTTTGGAAATTATTTCAGCCTATTTTCACCATTAAATCACCATAATCTTCTCATCCTGGGTCTGTTGCGTCTGCCTCACCACTCTTCACCACACCATTTCTTGACAGTATAGCACATTAGTTTGCAGAGATCTGTTCACTTTTCTGCCTTGGTTACTTCTATAGGTTTGTAAGGTTTGGAGATAAAATTGGAGTTAGAAGTAGCCAAAATATCCCTAACCCCCAAAATATCCTAACCCTTTAATGTTGGTCTTTCTAAAAATACAAAAACATTGCAGTAAGTGGTAGGAAAGCAACATCTTCTTAAAAAGATCAAGTAGTATGAATTCTTTGAAAGACCCTTTGTATAGTTAGTTGTATTTGCTAATGAAAACATAGTATGGGAGGTTGTACGGTTGTGTCCATACAACAGTTACAATGATTTGGTTTTAGGTTTAAATGCAAGTATCATTATACAGTGTGTAGAATGATTTGTTCTACTTAAACTTTTTCATACAAATGGTACAAGTACAAATTTTAATATTTTTTTATTGCAATTCAGTTTTACAGACCAACTAAAATGTATGGAAGGAAAAAGACGAAGGGCTATCAACATATTTTACAAATACGTACCGGCATGGTGTTACATACAATGTTTTTTTTTTGCTAATTTGCAGAAGCACCTTTTTCACCACTGGAAGGTAAGACCTCCCTTCCGGTCGAGTCTTTTCCAGGTTTTTTTCTACTTTTGTACTAAACTCCACCCATCTTCACATCTGCTGCTACCAGCTTCCCTGCATGATGCTGCCAGTATCTTCTGCGGGGTCGATGTGTTCAGGGTGAGGAGCACTGTTCAAGCACGCGTTGCTTTTCACATGTAGATGAAAAGAAGAAATCAGTTTTGGTCTTCAACAACCAGAGGACATTCGTTGACATGTGTGCTAGCCCCCATATGGCTTGTAGGAAACTTCTTATGTTTCCATCCATGACTTTCCTGTTGCCACTCTTCCACTAAGGCCGGATTCAAGACTCATCTCAAATCTTAGGATGTTGGTTTTATAATCTAACCTCGTTAGGTTACTAAACTTCCCCCAAACGTGATTGTTAACATTTCTTTATCCTCATGATGATCTTTGTTCACGAATCCTGAGACCTTTACAGCACACCTGGGATGATACTGAGAATAAACTAAAAATGAATGGGCGTCATGGATTAAATCATGTGACTTCCGAAGGCAGTTGGTTGGATCAGATTTTATTTCAGGGTATCAATGTGGGGCACCACACTTTAAAAAAAAAAAAAAAAAAACTAAGATCATTTATTAAGTAAGTAAGTAAGTAAACTTTATTTCTATAGCGCTTTTCACAGACCAGGGTGACAAAGTGCTGCACAAAGTGTAAAAAATAAAATAAATTAAAAGCAGCAATGTAACAGGGGAGTGGCAGCCTGAACACACACAGGCGCCATCTTCATCTCTGTGACGTCTCTTCGTCTCTTATTGTTTTCCTTTCACTGTGTCGTGCTGAAATTCCAATACTACATTTTCAAGGTTGTAGTGCAGTAAAACAGAAGATGAAAAAAGTTTAACAAATACTTCTACACGGTAGTTTTATGTTAGTATTACACCTAGTTTTTTTGTCCTCTTCTAGTTTAAAAATGAATGAAGCACATGTGCATTCTGTCCAATCCTTTGTTTTAAAGTGACCCTAAGTTTAGCCCTGCTCAGGGTCAAGCTGGCTTTTTGCACTTAGCAGCTAAATAATGAAAATAAACTTTAGAAATGTTTTATTATTCAAGATTTTAATCCCACATATAGGCCACATTTGAATTATGACAAAGGGAGGGACTATCATGAAGTTTTTAAGCATTTTTTTAATATCCATGTGGAGTGAGGCTTTCAAGTACTTAAAGATTTAAAAGGACAGAGTGACGCTTTCCTCTAAAATAATCTCGTCTAGCTTTAAAAGACCGTTCAACTAACCTCATATGTGAGTTTAGTCATGTCACAGAGAGAAAAAAAAATTCCAACTGCTTAATATGATATTTTACTCTATTGGCAACAGTTCGATTTTTTGACACGCAGCCACATTTTGAAAACCAAGGAGGAAACAAACAAACTACAGAGATGACTCCTTTAGTACAAGAAACTGAGGCTGAGACGTATTAATTTCCAGTAAGACTTAGTCAATGTGACGAAACAACAAAGAATGACTTTTAAACAAAGAGAATCCAGCTTTCCCTCAGTGCGTCCTCTGAAAGCCTCAGCTGAGATATGCTGCTATGTGGAAGATGCACACAATTACTTCAGAGGCGGGGTGCTTTATTTACATATGCAATATGCATAAGCAAGGTTACTGTGAGGGTGAAATAACCGAGAGATGGAAGGAGAGAAAGGAGGAGGGGTTTGGGATGGGTGTGTGTGTGTGCTTTTGTGTGTGTGGCTGTGAGGGAGAAGTGTGCGTGGGGTAAGAGGGAGGCAGAAAATTGGTGTTATCAATATTTAACCAACCCTTCCAGCATATTTATGGCAGACAATAGAGCAGACATGCAACTGTCTCATGTGAGTGGAAGTGTATTCATTACGCACTGAAACAGAGCCTGTAAATAGGATGTTCATTGATACATCACGGCGGCAAGGAATTAATGACGAGTGTAATCCTCGGCGCACAACTTCCAAAAGTTGATTTTGACCCGCCTGTATTTAATAACCGCGCAGTCGTTGAGCCCATCGCCGATATTCATTAGCGGGAGCTCTACATGTGGTGAGCAGCTGTATGTAATTCAATCACTTTAAGGGAAAAAAAAAAAAGATGTAAAAAGCAAAGAAAAGAGGGGGAAGAAATACAATGTCTGGAGCTTTTCTGTTTTTTCTTCTTCTTTCTCTTTTCACAGACCCATGGCCTCTCAGAAAATGTTTCCATGTGTTGTGTCTGAGCGCGCAGAGAGCAAAGAGGGAAAACATTCTCTCCTCCAAACCACATGCAACAGATTCTTTCTGAAGCCAAATAAATCAACTCTGTGCTTTTAGATCATGTGACACTTTTTATGCTTTGTGTTATTCCCAACATATCCTGTTTCACCCCCCCCCCCCCCGACACTCCCCTCCCACCACCACCACCAATTCCACCCCTTCCTCCCTCCAGCCCCCTGCAAACGCAGAAACACTCAGAGTTTCCACATCCTGTGCGTAAGATCACCTGTACAGACAGAATAGCGTGCTTCGGTGTGACATGCTCAGGCAGGAAAACAGGAAAGGGAGTTCAAGGGTGTCCAACATGAAATACTCACGGCGCTCGCTCAGTTAGGGGAAACCCAGAGCGCATGGCCCCGTTCCAGTTCCTGAGGACAGCAAAGTGAAGTCTCGCTGGTGCCCTTTCTTTGCTTTAGTACTGCCATCATGTGCTCTAATTTTGCCTGTGCAAAAACAGGTTGTGGGAGAGTACCAGGGACACTACGAACTGCACGTTTCAGCCTTTTAATGGGATGCTGTAGCTTTAGTGTTCTTGATCTCTTCCTACGTGACATTTTACGAAAAGTAAATTACATGCAGTTGAAGCCAGAGGTTCACACTCACTGTATAAAAATACTTGGCTCTGGCTTTGTGATGTTAAGCAAAAACATTTCCAGTTTTATGCCAGGAAAAAAAGAATTTATCCTAAATTCTAAATAAATTTCCTTAAGTCTTCATACACTGAGATTACTACGTTTTTGAACAATTTGGTATACTCAGATTAGGATGGCTTTGTAAGTTTGATAATCACAAAAGTTTTGCTAAACAGAGCCACACCTACAGATAGAATGCTAAAAGATTCTGCCTCCATGTGACATCAAGGGATGATCAAAAGCGACCATTTATCAAATGCCTAAATGTGCCACGTTCCTCTATTCAAACATTTCATACAAACAACATGAATGTCCAGGCATCCAGGAAGAGGACAAGTTCTGTGTCCCAGAAACAGATGTATTTTAATGTCAACCCTAAATAACAAATCCTAAAGAACTTGTAAAAATGTTGACTGAAACAGGAGAGTGACAAAAAAATACAGTGAAACAAACCAAGAGCTGAAAGCCCACTCAGAAAAGAGGAAGCCATTACTCTAAACGCAACATATAATGTCATGTTATAGTAAGTTGGTGGCACAATTAAAGTCATTTGAATGACCTGTTTGTGGCTAAGACTTTATGTACAAGTTGATGTCCTGAAATGTTTCAATATTTTCACTTTTTTTTGTCTGTTCTGGTGGATGAGAATCTACTTGGTGAATTTCATGAGTTCCTCTTGCAGCAGAACAATCGCACACAGCATGATGCTGCTACTCCCTCGTCTAACTGGAAATTCTTCTTCCCATGAGGCGATGATGGGTGTCTACAGAAGTAAAACTGGAATCAAGTAAGGAAATGAAGTTACTGCCGACTTCACTTCCCCACTGCTTTTGTTTCCACATGGAAAGTACTAACTCAGTGTTTAGCTGTGTGTCCTTCATAGACGATGCCATTTACAGACTGAATTTTGCTGCCATTAACCAATGCTCCTTGCAAAAGCATTCACATTCCTAGAACTTCTTCAGATTTTGTCACGTTACAATCACAAACTTCCATGCATGTCTATGGAATTTTATGGAACAGATCAACCCAAGGGGAAACATTTGTAGAGCGGAAGAAAATGCACAGGGTTTTCCAACAATTTTATAGAAAGAAAAAAAGCCATCTTGTGATTGCTTTGAGTTGCGGAGCTTATAACTGGATGCAACCAATTGACCTTCCTTAAACAACAAATCACTTTAATTGGATGTTAATCCGATGTGTTGTATTGTATCGACCTGAAAGGTATCTGGACGACACTGGATTATTTCGATTTAAGTGTTAATTGAACCATTTTGTCTTGGAGAGCACCTCAAGATGACATTTGTTGTGAATTGGTACAATGTAAATAAAATTGAGTCACACTAAAAATTAATTACCTCTAACATAAATTATCCGTACTCCTTAAATTTGTTTTCCAGTATTTTTCTGAACCACCAATTACGATGCTTTTTATTGGAAAGTACGTCATCAATACGCTTTCTGCTTCAATTTCATCATAGTTAATTTGAAGCAGATTTCCTTGGACTTGTGTCCAAGGAAATCTGAAAAGGTTTGTGTGCTTTTGTATTCAGTTTCCCTTAGTCAGTAATTTGTAGAACCACCTTTCACTGCAACCCATTTGGGTGTACAGTGCATCCGGAAAGTATTCAAAGTGCTTCACTTTTTCCACATTTTGTTATGTTACAGCCTTGTTCCAAATTGTACCAAATTAACCTATTTCCTCAAGATTCTGCACACAAATGCCCCATTGAGACAATGTGGACGTTCTTTTTTGAGTTTTTTTTTTTTTTTACAAATTTATTCGCAAAAATCTGAAATGATACAGAGAAAAATGAGTCTATTCTTAACTGCCACTTCTTGAAACTCATCGCTTGGCATTGGTCTTTGACAGTGTGTGCAATGCTGAATCTAGTTTATTGCTTTATCTGTTTTTATAGTGTGGTTTCACTTAATCCTAAGATACAAAGAAACTTATATTATATACTGTGTATTGTGTTAAAGTTCCTCATTTTTACATTTGTAGAAGTGGAATGGAAATCAGATTTTCACCTGAATTTAGGTTCAGACTGGAAAGTTCCAGCTAACATAAAAATGCTTCGGACTAAGCCGTTCCATTGTAGCTTTGTCTGTTTGTTTAGTGTTGCCTTTCTACTAATAAGGGAACCTCTGCCTCAGTCTCTACTCTTTTGCAGCCTCCAGTTGTTTTTTCAGCATTGTCCTCACATAATGATGCTTTTACCAATCTTTCTCCATCGGGGTGGCGCGTTCAGGATCCGCTGTCAGTCTTCACAGAGGTTCAGACACGCCATAGCAACATATTTAAATTCTGGTTTGAAAGAGTCTTCTGAAAAGGGGCTTGTAGTTTGTGTTGTAGTTTCTAGTAGCTACTTCTAATTTAATTTGGCTAAGTGAATAAAAAAACTAATAGTGATTGTTTTTTATGTTGTCTCAGCACCATATGATGTCGGAATTGCACAATGTTGTTTATACTTGTCCACCACTGACCTTGGAGTGGCTGGTACATTTTTTCTGTTGCTAAAAGGAAGCAGCAAAGCTGAAAGAAAAAGGTGTGTTGTACTTTGGGAAGAAGCTCTTGAGATCAGTTCAAAGCAGTACACCATTCTTTGCCCTGAAAGCGCTTCATCTGCTGCTTCTTCCCTCAAATGGTTCTAGGATGGAATGGTTTTTTTGGTGGGGGGGGGGTTGTTTGTTTTGATTGCTTTCTTTTTTAGATATGGTTCAGTGGAGAGGTTAAAAGTCATTGATCTTACCTTCACCACCTCAGTTTGGATAAGAAGTGAATGGTTAGTTCAAGTGGAATAAAAAAAGAAAACAAATGTAAAAATCTTCAAAATACAAAAAAAAAATAAATCTGTAACAGCTGGCTTCTATTTTGTAACTTATCGACCCAAGAAACATATTGAATAGCTGCCTGATGGAAAGGTAAGGCAGTATGTAGACTGCTAAGATGTTTTATTTTTTTATTTTTTTACAGCATTTACTTTGTAACACAGTTTCTGGAGTTTTACAGTCCATGTTAATGGGATGTCATTGCTATGGAGAACCATAGACCTTACAATAATTAAGTACAGACTTCTAATACATGGATTATATTGACCGGTTTGGTCCAAACAAATAGCATCTGAAAAGATGGAGAAGAGGGCGTGCCATGGTGGCGTAGGGGTTAGCGCGACCCATATTTGGAGGCCTTGAGTCCTTGACGCGGCCGTCGCGGGTTCGACTCTCGGACCCGACGATATTTGCCGCATGTCTTCCCCCCTCTCCTTCCCCGTTTCCTGTCAGCCTACTATCATATAAGGGACACTAGAGCCCACAAAAGACCCCCTGGAGGGGTAAACAAATAAATAAAATGGAGAAGAACAAGCGCTAACTTTGTTTGCATGAGGCCTGTGACTGTAGTAAACTAGTAGCTTTGGTAAATAAAAAGAATGAGCAGTAAAACAGAGTCTGAAAGCACATGAACATGTTTTTTGTTTTTTTTCAGGCTTATCCACAATTGAATATTGGCATAAGTTGGTAGCAGAATGATAACCTTTAGTTATCGAATTTACAGTGTCATGGTACAAGTGCAAAAAGTAATAAAAATGTACAACATGACCTGATCAAAAAAAAATAACTACAAAAGTAGTTGTCAAGTGGTGATTTTATTTATTGATGAAAAAGAAAATCATATCTACCAACCTTAAAATACTAGTAGCTAGCTCTACTTCTACAACACATTTTCTGTTTTCCTTTCAGTAGCCACTCCCAGTCCAGAAAACTGTCTGACCTGTAGAATCAGGAAATTGCTGAAGTCAAAATTGTCTGGTAAAATGAAGAAGGCTGAAGGATGTTAAAAAGCAGCGCAGTAAGAACTGATCTAAAGGAGTTAGAAAACACATAAGAAACAATGCCAGTGACATACATCATTCTTGAAAGGGTTACAAAACCCATTTCTAAGAATTTGGGGCTCCAGTGATCCACAGTGAGAGCCATTACCCACAAATGGAGAAAACATGGAACAGTGGTGAACTCTCCTAGGAGTGGCTAATCTACCAAAAGTAAGAACAATGACAACTTATACAATATAGCATGAGAGAATCCAAAGCAACATCTAATGTTCTGCAGATTTCACCTCCCTAAGGTCACCGTTTTTCATGATTCAACAATCAGAAAGAGGATGGGCAAACACTGCAGCCATGGAATAAATACCAGACCAAAACTACTGCTGACAAAAATCAATACAAAGGCCTCTCACGCATTTTCTAAAAACATCTGGATGATCAACAATACTTTTCGGAAAAGTTAAAGGTGTTCATCCTGTTACGTCTGGGATTGAAGCAACACACATATCCAGAAAATAACATAATACCAATAGCTAAACATGGTGGTGGTAGAGTGGTGGCATGGGACTGCTTTATTTTGACCTGAGCTTCTGGCAGTGCATGATGAAACCATGAATTACAAGCAAGTTGACTTCTGAACGGCTTAAAAATCTAAATGAAGGTTTAGGAGTAGCCTAGTCAAAGTCGAGTCTTAAACTAGATCGAGATCCTGCGGTATGACTTTAAACAGAATGCTCATGCTTCAGAAAAACTCCTGTTGTGATGAACTTTAAAACCATTCTCCAAAAAAATGGGCTAAAATTCCACCACAGCCACATATAATACCCATTGCAAGCTATCACAAATGCTTGGTGGAATAAATAGTTTTTAGGCGGTGATTATTTTTTCATATAGAGTCACATTGATATGAAATGAAATATATTGCTATTCTATTTACCTGGTTGATCATTCTTTGCTATTATCAATATTAGCTTTACTGTTTGCTCGATGATCTCCAAAAAATTACTTTGGTGGAAAAGCAAAAACAGAAGAAATCATAAAAGGGGCTAATGTTTTTTCTTATGTACTATTTTTTCCAATAATTTCTGAGCTAGTATATAAATAAATAATGCAACAAATATCTATAGAGTTTTAGTTGCATTAATTTCTGCTTTAAATTTTGGTTGGTTTCAATTGTTTTCCATGTTGTAGGAAAACTATTCCTAGCTATAGTTCCTGTCATTACAGCTATCTCGCACAAACTGACAATATCAGTTCCTTTGTACTAAGAGGACTATTATGATATGTAAATATGAAACTACAGCCAGCAGCCACTGATTAGCCAAGCTTAGGATAAAGAGCTGGAAACAACGTGAAAAAGCCCAAGAGGGTCTTTAGAGAGTTAAGACAATGTTTCCATCAGGCTCTATGAAGGTCACCAAGCATTCAATGTTCCCAACAAAGTATAAAAACCAAATAGCACCCTAAAAGTTTTAGGAAGTCCTGTAAATTGTTCTAATACACTCTAACATATTTTTTTTTGTGATAATCGTATTTTTGCGTGTTCTATTGCAACCTTGTACTTCACACCATAAGTGACATGCCAGCCTGATCAATCAGCGCTGTTCTCCGTACATGGGGTAACACAATGTTCCTCTGTGCTTCTGACAGTCATCCCGAACCCATTTACTGTCAAATGGGTACTGCTCTCTTTGCCGGAGCTCAGATGCAGATTTATGCCAGAGCGATGCCGCTTCTTGCATATTAGATGAAAGCCTTGTTTGCATATACCCGCTCCCTCATCTCCCCACCACAACCGCCGCGCCCCCTCCCTTCCCTTAGCCCCCTTCTTTCTCTCTCTTCCTTTTTTCTGAGGCGTCACTTTAATATGTATGCAAATGGGCTGAGCTCCACGGGCAGATATGTGTGGAACCCTGTCCTGCAGTCAGGAGGTGTAGGAGAGATTGTGTTTGTATTTATGAGGCATGGGCCCTGCCGCTCTTGGGAGAGAGAACGCTCCGAGTGGTGTGGTGGAGGCTCTGCAGTGCAGGCAGAATGCAGATATGCTAATGAGCAGAGGTCATGGCTGTCACTAATGATAGGAGGAGACAATTAGAGTTAACTAGAGCTGTAATGTAAACTCCTCTTAAACCTGGCAACAAACAGACAAACACCTAGAAGCTATCGTATTCCTGGTGTGGAGAGAGCGATCTGCCTCTTCTGGAATGTTCAGCACACTGCAGCAGCAGCAGCAGCAGCCCTGCCTACACCAGGATGGGGAGTAATGGGTGACTGGTGTGTGCGGAAGACCAATCTATTGATCCTGCGCATCCCTCAAAGGGACGAGGATCACTGTCGGGAGCTGAGATAGGGAAGACAAGGTCAGGTCACCTATGAGAGATGCACCCCAAACCTTTTTCATCAGCAGAGACCCTCCCAGACAGGCCTCAAAAGCAAGCGATCAATAACGCCTCGGTAACAATGGAAACAGAAATAACACGCAAAGTAGGTATAGATGTCCGACTAGGTTCGAACGAAAGGAAACCCCATTTACGAAAAGTTTTAAGAGGAAAAACTCAAAGGAAAATAAGAATGAGCACAATGGTTTTATGCTCAAAATAATATCAAGGCTTGATGCCAATCAATAATGTGCCATCACAAAACACGCACACGTACACACCACTGTGCGCAAATAACATGCCTGTTTCCTCTCTCTTTCCCACTCTCTCTCTAGCACACTCTTCTCCACGCCGACACACACACACACACACACACACCCTTCCTCCATCATGAATAAACCATACTGTGTCTGTGAGTCATATACCACCCCCACATCCCTCTCTAACCCACTCCCCCATTCGCTGCTGCTGCTGCAAGAGTAAGAAAAAAACACTAATTAACGTGATGGCTAGCTCCAGCTCCTGTCAGCAGCTTGTGGGGGCCCTTCTCATCCAGCCAGGCTCTGTTGGTCTCTGGTTTTAGCAGCTCTCTCTCTCCTTCTCCCCAGTCGCCATCTCGGGAGAACCAAGGCCCCCTTATTCATATGCAGCCCCAGTCACAGGCACCTGGAAGCAGCCGGCACCACCTCCACCAGCAGCACCACCACAGACCCCCACCCCAATAACGTGTCTATCACCAGTACCCCCACCTTAGTCAAGCCCACCTTCTGTCAATTTAGAACCCCCACTCTACACTCCCAACAACCCCTTCCCTCACTCAATTCATGGTCAAAGAAACCAGCACATCCACCCATTAGCTGCAAAACGCATACAGATCCTTTATTTTTTGTTTTTAAAACAAACCAGAATGCAAACTCTAGCCGAGGAGACGTGGGAGCAGCAGACTTCATCTAGGAGATGACACAACCCAACTGATGGGTTGAATCACCCAACGGTGGAGAGAGCAAGAGAGAAAGAGACAGGAAGGGCTGCGTGCCTTGGTTGGACTGGCTCGGTAACCATGACAACGCAGCCGGGAGAGCGAGAAACAGGAACATACAGAATCTGTTTCTGCTGAGACTTGCACATGTGGCACAGTGCTGCTTTGCCTCCAAGAAGAAATGAAGGGGAGGTGTGTGTGTGTGTGTGTGTATGTGTGTGTGTGCGTGCGTGGGGGTGTACTTGTATTTGTTCTTATTCCTCCTTCTCTAGGACATTTTGGGGTATAATAAGCTACCTTCTTAATATTGATAGGCCTTCTGGGGACCAAGCCCGGTGCTAATGCAGTAGAATATAATTTTCAAGATAAGGATTAATGCTAGGGCTAAAGTGTGAATTAAGCTTAGGCTATAATTAGATGTGTAATGTTAATTATTCTGGTTAAAGCAACAAAAGGCAACGCAATGTAACAAGGATGTTCAAACTTACGAGCCGGTGTACTTGTTTATTCTTCCTCTGACGACCTATAGACTTTAAGGTGATCAAAGCCCAGTCCTAATGTGGTGGGCTACTCTCTTATGGTGATGCATTAGGGTTAGGATTAAGGTGTGAATAAAGTTTAATTTAAGGTAAGGCTTATGTGTACTATTACAGGGTTACAGACAGGGATAAATGAGGTTACACAGTCAATTTGATGTCCTAACAAGCATATATGTGAGTGCGTGTAGCCTTGTAGTTCATACAGTGAAAGGACCATTTTTCCAACAAATAATAGGTTGTGAGGACTGGCTGCTATTTACAGGGTCCAGAGCCTGGGCCCCATCAGAAGAGGGGCTGTTTTTGGGCTATAGTTAGATTTGGGACTAACGCGTGAACTTGGTTAGAGTTAGGGCTGGGGTTAGTAATAATATGGGTAAGTTCATAAGGGTCAGGCTATAAATATTTATGAAAAACAAATGGAAGACAATGTAAAAGTGTGTGTGTGCGTGCGTGCGTGGGTGTGTGTGTGAGGACCATTCTAGGCATTTTCCCCTAAAAACGGAGGTCATTTGTGAAAATTGGGGACATTTTTCTGGTCCTTGCTTTTTTTCCAGTTGGAATTTGTTTGAATACTAGTTAGGTTTAGAGGTATGGTGTGAATTAAGTTTTGGTTAAGGTTAGGGCTAGGCATCTATTAACAGCTAGGGCTAGCGAAAATGTCTGGGTAAAATGATCAGAAGTCAAAACAAAGTCCTCTGACTGAACGAAGGGCAAGGATGCGTGTGTCGGTGTGTACGAAAGTTTTAATGAAGCGTACATGCCAGTTCTCGCTCAAAGCCAGCCTGACTTAGTCACAGGGTGATTCACACTACAAAAGACAGCAAGACGCGGTAAAAACAAAGCAATGAGTGCAGCTCTGAGTAGAAGACTTTGTTTGAATACTTGGGAGTCAATCTGGGCTAAAATATTCAGACATAAAGATAAAACTCAGAACACGGAGGCAAAACAGGGCAACATTTTTTTCTTTTTTCCCGTAAACTCGTTTTCTTGCCTATTTTTCCTTCCCTGTGCCTCTCTCCACCGCTCCCCTTCTGCCTGCCTTTTCTTTCTGCTCCCTCTTTCTACAGGCTCAGACTCACTCTCTCTCCTCCCTCCCTCCCTTCCCCTTTCCTCAAGGGAATAAAGGTCGTAACGCAAATGATTACTCAAACCGGGGTTGCCATGGAGACGGCGTCACGTGACCAGGGAAGGCATGCATAGACCACAACAAAGAGGTGGATCAGGAACCAGCGGCTCTGGAAAAAGAGCTGTAGCTCGCCTTGCTGGTGCCTCAGAGTATTTCACTCAGATTCAGAGGCGGCTCTCCTTTTTTCAAAAGAAACAGGCGAAGCGAGCTGCGTTGAAACACGAGCGGGAGAAAAAGCAAAGAGAGAGAGAGAAAAAGAGCTGGGAGCTGGGTCTGGAGGCTGTAATGAATCTAGGCTGTTTCACTGCAGTGTGCGCTGTATATTCTGCCATTCGCCAGCATACCAAGGGTGTGTCCTATTCATCATGTCCTTCTCGGAGGCAAAGCTCAGGCGCCAGTTGTCTGGAATTTCAGTGAAATGGCGTCAGCAGCAGGGATGTAGGAGGGTGGTGGACTTTCTGAACTTCTAAAACAGGAATCAGGGTCGAGAGTTTGTGCATTTCGTTGTTCCACTTAGAAATCAAGAGTGCAAACGAGAGTGACTCTACTTTTTTGGGTCTGGTTAAAAAAAACAAACAAGTCCGTTTAAGCAAATTGATACAGACATTTATAGACTAGCACGACATTTAAAAGTTTTTGATAAATGGTGCGCAGTAATTGCAGGGTTTGGAAATATGTGAAGGTTTGCTAAACAAATCTTCAAAAGTCTCTTATCTAAGCAGGCGACAGAGAGTAAACCTGTAGCGACTTGGTGAGAGCGGCAGCCGGTATTTGTCAGGCTAAAGCAGGAAAAGACACCTGGAGCAGAATGAGAAGGTGGCCTGCCCCAACAGGATTCAGTTATCCTGCATCCTCTCCACCCCCACTCCCGAGATTAGTTTGCGCTCTAGCTGAACCCAGCAGCCTGCGACACGTCTCTCAGAAACCAGCCCCCTCCCAGCCTCTCCAAACGCACACGCACGCACTTCTCCACACCCAGTCACAAATGTTTCTTAAGGGTCTCACCCAGACAGAAATCTTCTAGGAGATAAAGCACGTGGAAAGCTGGTGGATGTGAAAAATACGTGCTAGTGGCCCCTCGTTTTTGGTGCGCTCCACCGAACGCAGGAGCGGAAAAAGAAAGGAACGGGGTGCATTTCTTTCGCATGAAGTCACCCCATCTGCAGCTACGCATTTCTCCGTTCCTTTTTCTCCTTCCTTACATTTAAATCCAACACATGCAGTAAATAGTAAAAAAAAAAAGCATGCACACTGTCTTTGAGGGGTTCTGCGAGCCCCTTCGCTGACTGATGGTTGACTCCTTTCGAAGTCCACCTCAACTCCCAGGAGGTTCCCTGGCAGCAGCTGAGTGTTCGGTGATGTCTGCAATTATCCCGTGTCTAGACAATGTCTAGAGAAAGACAGGGAGATGCACCCTCTGCACGGGCGGCACTCAGAGGCGAAGGGGGGTAAAAAAGAAGGCCCTGAATAAAACGTTGAGCCTTTCGGTAGTTGATGCAGTTGTGAATGAAAAGGTCAAGGCCGTACAAGCAACTCACACTGCCTAAAGAGACAGAGAGGAAAATCAGCAAGATGCTTTTATAAAATATCATTTCAACAAATAATGTATTACTTTTTCTTTTTTTTTTACACTTGTTTCCTTTGGTGGAAAACATGTTATCTAATATTTCTTGAAAGAACTTTGAGGAATATTATTAAATATTCATTAAAACATAGTCAAAACTGTAAAAGCTTTGACAATGTTTCTTTTTACGACTTGTGTCATAAAAAGATTGCTTTTGGATTTTGCTCTTCCTAATTTGTTCACGAAAATGTTTTGAATCTTATTTTAGCCACAAACATTACAGTGGACCCTTTATTATTTATTATTTATTGTTCACTATTCGCAGATTTGCCTATTCATGGATTTTTCTGTGCAATGTAACTCCCAATTATTTGCAGGAAATTAATCAATTGGTGGATCTATTGTAGAGCATACCTGAAATATAAGAAGGAAAATGCAGCTTGGGAAGGTGAAATGCCTAGGTGCTATGCTACTGGACGGTATTTGCAAAGCAGCAAATCCAGGAGTGCCATTCATTTTCCTTGATGCTGATTGACCGTAACCTCAAGAATGGAGAAAAGGAAGAATGTGGACGCTTGCTAGTGCGACAGTGTTAAGACGGGTTTTCAATGTGTGTATTAATTCATACTAAGATACGTTTGCTTTTTGAACCATTAACCAAAGCACTGTAAGCATTTTTGAACGACATGGTTATGGAGATTTCAGTTATTTGAGGGCAATTGTGGCCTCTAATCCCCACAAATACCATTGGTTCACTTTACACAAATCTAAAGTGCTTTGCAAAAATATTCATACCTTCCATATTTGGTCAAATTTAACAACACACTACAATCTATATTTTGGGGTGCTACGTGATAAAACATGAAGTAGTCCATACTTATGAAGGAAAAGGAGCATGATACACACTTAACTTAAAAAAAAAACAAATCTATGCATGTGTATTTAGCACCTCGACTCTGACACCCCTAAACAAAATCCGGTGCAACCTATTCTGAAGTTCTCCTATTTGCCAGTAGAGTCCACCTATGTGGAATCTAAATAAATCTAGTGGCTCTGTGAAGGCATCAGATGTTTGTTAAGGAACAGCCTCACGAAGACCAACTAACACTCCTGAGCGGTCAGGGATACAGTTGTGGAGAAGTTTAAAATACATTTAGTTTAGAAAATATTGTCCCAAGCTTTGAACATCTCACAAAGCACTATTTGGGTCCACTATCCAAAAATGGAAAGTGTGGCATGTCTCTCCTCCTACACTGACAGGCCAGGCAAGGAGAGGATTAAGTAGTGATGCATCTTGAGGCACATGGTAACTCTGGAGGAGCCGCAGAGATCTACACTTTCCCCTTGAACAACTCCAATCAGACGAGAAGAAAGCCATTTCTGAAAGGATGACAAAAATGTCCTATTTTGCCACAAGCTATGCCGGGGACACAGCAACCCTGTAAAAGAAGGTGACTGGTCAGATGTGACCAAAACCGAACTGCTTGGCTAACAGGGGAAAAAAAGCCCACTGCCCATACCACTGGACACATTATTCAGAATCATACTGAAGCAGGTCCAAGGAAGCTGGTTGGAATTGATGCAAACATGCCCAGTAATACAGAGAACTGAAAAAAAGACAGTTAAAGCCTGAAGATGTTAGACTGGGCCAGGAGCTCACCCCTGGCAGACAATGACTCTGGTTGCTACAATATGAATGTATTGGAATGGCCCAGTCAAATCCAACTGAGAATTTGTGGAATGACTTCAAAGTTGATGTTAACAGGTGATCATAAAATCTATTTCTGAGATATTTTGCAAAAAATGTGACAAAAATGTCAGTCTTTAGATTAATTGCAGAAAACAGTGCTACAAATTTTTGACTCATGGGCTGAATACCTACAGTACACAATACTTCATATAACTTCTTATATAATTTCTTATAAAACTTCTATTTCACCTGTGAAAGACACTGTTGATTCCCCATCCTTCATTTCTTTCTGAGACTGAAGAGAAATAAAACATCACTGTCTAACGCGGATCAAATTTCCAGCTCAACTGTGAGTGACGATTTACACAGAAATTTGGACTGAAGGAAAAAAATCAGTAGAAATGTTGTCACAGAGCAGGAGCTTGGAGACACAGCAAACTAGCACCCTACCCAGATTTATAAAACTGTTATGAGCTGAGTATGCCTGTAATTGGCCACAGTAGTGAATGAAGACCTAAACTAAAATTCTAGCAGCAGTCTGGTAGATGCTGTGATTTTCTTTCTGGTTCTGACCAGCAGGATAATCTGTTTAGCAACGGCATAATGTAACAAAACAAAAAGCCTGCCGTCTTCGCTTTGAAAACATCACCCACTTTTCATGAGCACCAGGACTTTCGGGGAGATCAATCCTTTCTGTAACCTATTATCAGTGGCACATCCATTCCAAAATTTGACATAAGAAGTTTGAGTAAATATTACAACTGTTTATTGTTGTAATAAACAACAATAAACAGGTTATGTTATCAACATAACCTTTATTGAATATGAATTTTGTATTTATTTCCAAAAAAATCCATACAAATTCACTTTCATTTCAAGAAATATTTTCATATGTTCGAAAAATTAGCAAACTCTTTAAAGACCGGTGGAGATGGGCACCGACTGCAAACGACACGACGGATGGAGTAAATATGCCCAGCCTGTATGTGATGATGTAATGCAGTCCCTGAAATATACCAAAATCAAATAAGCTTTCTGTTAAGTCTGAGGTCCTACGAGTCGAGGGTTAGTTTAGAGGTGGTACCGTGACATTGCTTTTGAACAGTTGTGTATTGGTTTGCTACATGAAAATCCAAATCCAAAAAAATCCAAAATATCTCAGACCGATATGGACTTAGATTCTTTCAAAACATCTGTTCTTTAAAAAAAAAAAGGAAAAAGATTTGGGCCACCCAGAACCTAAGGGCCCTGGGCTACAACCCCGCTAAGCCCTTCCTGAAGTCCAACTTAGGGTGGAGCCTTTCTTTTTTTAGAGAGGCGTAGCAGCTAAGGCCCGTTTGCTTCTCAAGAAAGTGTTGTTGAATTTCTTAACCTCTTCTGAGCTGATTGTGATTCATCTGTTTCATAATGAAACATTGTGAATGATAAGGATTTATAATGATTATCACTCAACTATAAAAACAAATAGTTGTTTTTATTTCCCTTCAGGAATTTTACATTGCTCAAAAGCTTTGTATTTCAACCTTTCTGGTTGAAAGGTTGCACTTAGCTATTATTGCAATCTTATATTAAAACCATTTTTAAACTACTTTGGACAAATTAACCAGGTATGGCACAAAATACTGAACAAATTACAAGCCCTCAGAGACCCTTGGTATATAACGGTAAGAGAAAAGGCTATCAGAGAATAAGCAGGTGTGCTGGGAAAGACCCATGGGCTTCGGGGAGAGGAGAGATCAATAACTAATTTCAGTACAGAGCTTCACTCGCACTGTTTTTCCAATAAACGTTGGATGGAGAGTTACTGGCTTAGCCCTCCCCCCACTATCTCTGTTCCATCACCTTCCACTAGCAGGGATTGGAGACCGTGGAAGAGGCTTGTTTCTGTCACTGCTGTGCACATCTGCGTGGTCAGGATTCTGCTCCCGCAACTAATGTATGGTGTACATCTAAACCAATGGTGCTTTCTTTCATATGTCCTCTATGAGCGCACTCTCTCAACCGTTCCACGCATCCTGTCCATGTATCTCTAATGGTTTTTTTTTTCTCTCTCTCTCTCTCTTCTTCCTCCTTCAACCGCCTCCCATCTTCCCTCCCTCCCTCCCTGGTCCGACCAGGGCCAGCGCTGAGGTTTTGTCAAGAGCATGCAGGCAGATTCAGACGGACAGGAGAGTGAAGCGTGTGTCATGCAGCTCTCTGCTGCTGCTGCTGAGGCTCTTCTCCTCAGAGGCTGTGACCTAGATAACCAAGAGGAGCTGGAGCGCCTGCAAGCCTTGGAGCCACTCCAGCTTCAGCAATGTCAGGAAGGGGTTAGTTGTATAACACACAATGTCCTATTTAGTTTAGTCGGCACACGTACACTTATACATGAACACATGTGTATCCTATGGTCCTTCCTACACCGTCGTAGTGAAGATTTATTTATTTTATTTTTTATGCGTTTCTCTTCTCAAGCTGAGTGTGAGGGAAAGAAGAGGATTCATCTGTATTTAATCAGAAACATTAGGAATGCTTGGTAAAGCTTTCTACTTCAGCAGCCACATTATGTCAAAGCTACAAAAGGCAGACTCTTCCTGCTGTGCTGCTGCCTTTAACTCGCGCCGCTTTATTTAGCAGCTATTCTGAGGTTTGGTGTATGAGCACAACCATGTGGTACATACATGGCATTAATTATTCCCCTTGTGCAGGTAGCCTGCGAGTGCAGCGCTCCTATCCGGCGCTATACTGCCACCTACTGGACAACTAGAGGCCAGAGTAGTTTTTACAGAATGCAAAGAAGTGTAAAAACAAGCCAATAGAAAAGTGTTAATCACATTTTTTTTTATTCCAATATAATATGGAAAAACGTACATAAATGACACAACACAGCATCACCACAAAAAGGCCATAAGATATAGATGGATTCTACTCAAATGGAACAAGTTTAACAGACAAAGAAAAAAAAAATCTTAGATCATTGCGTGTACTGCTGTGATTCAACACTGCCTTCACATGGCTTCATTTTGTACTGCAGCATTTTTAATTATTTACATTTAGCTGTACAAACAAAAAAAAAGGTTGTAAAAATATTAGTATTTCAAAGTAAAAGAAAAAAAGGGGGCAGGGGAAAAGAAAAAATAATTTAGAACAAAAAAGGCATTAAGGTTTTGTCACCTTTTGTTTAATTTGCAAACAGCTAAATTTACAATTTCATTTCAGGGTAATTAGTTTCTATTAACCCTGAGTGTGTTGGGGTTTGAAGCAGGCCCAGCCAGCCTTTGGGGTGTAGGTGAGCTCCGGAAGCAGAAACTCTTTCAGTCTGTCTGGTAAAGGCAATGCTTTTACTCTGTCCACCAGTGGCCAGGGCTGTAGGAAGCTCCTTATAAATGCCCTACAAAGGCAACGTAGAGGCGGGGGGCTTCCTTCACGCTCCACTACGCGATTGTGTAGGCCTATTAGAGCCTGAGCGTACGGGTGAGAGTCCAGGTTGGCCACAGGGAGCTCCACCTTCGAAGGCAGATTCAGTGTTGGGACATTTACCCTCGCCAAGTCCAGCAACATCTCCGCTTGCTCCAAGAGCTCAGCGGCGTGACTCTGATCGGTGCAGCGCAGCAGGGCGGTTTGAAGCCTCTGGAAGAGGAGGCTGTAACCCGACCAACAGGAGGAACTGTGGTGGGAGCAGACCAGAGAGGCTCCGCTCTGGATCAGGAGCACGGCCAGAGGAAAGAGCAAGTCAAAGTGCTCCAGGCTCGTCTGCATCAGCGAGGAATCGCCGTCCTCGTTCATGCAGCAGCTGGGGTCCACGCCGTGGGACAGTAGGAGCTGCGTGGCTTTGAGGCAGAATTTACCGATCTCAGCGGCATCCTCCGCGCTGGCGTCTAGAGCCTCCGTCACCAGGAACACCAAGGACGACTCCACCGTTTCGCCGTCTACAGTGGCAGCGTTGACGTCGGCCCCTTGAGACGAGGGATACAGCAACAACAAACAGATAAAAATACATAAACCCCGAACGTATTCTTACATTTTATTTCAGTTTGTCACGTGAAAGAGCAATAAAACCTCATCGCATTTTATTGCTCTTTCACGTGACAAACCGAAATAAAATAAATCACAACTCTGAAGTGAACTTCCAGATTTCATGCAACACTAAAAAAAAAACCCTTAAGAGTGGTGTGCATCGGCAATCAGCCCTCTTGAGCCTATACTTTGGAGAACCACTGATTGCTGCATACTATATATAGCTAAGTGTTTTGGAGCATGTCTCTACAGGATCAGAATTTTTTTGCACATAGCTCATGCTCAGACTGAATGGTTATCATCTCCGATCATTAATTTGTACTTTTTTCAGGTTACACTTTTAGTAAAAAAATAAATAAGTAAAACCCATAAGTCCGTTCTGCTCTATTTTAGAGTTATGCTCTAACATGAGGTTGCAATGTAACAAAATAAAAAAAAGTTCACACTGCATGACTAAAATAAGTTAGATAAAACAAATTAGAGTAATTATTTCTTGTATTAACTTATTGTTTTCTTGAGCTGTTTGGAGGAAATAACACAAACCTCTGCTAATACCGATAATCGGTTAGGTTCATGCATTTCTCGGCTACATAGGTTTCATTTCAGACAAAGTTCCTAGAGGTGGATTAAGTTGTTTTCAGCAAACATTTCTTAACACCAGCATGGTTTTTATAAGACAGCGAAATATATCTCATATTGTTACATTACTTTCTTCTGATTTCGGATAAACGGAGTTCAAACACAAAATATGAAAAAATTACAACAGAGATTAAACAAACTCTTAATAGGAAATGTCTGAAACTTACTTGGATGAGCTGCCGTAGCCTAAACTGAACCCAAAACTTCCTCCTGATCCTCAAGGATTTAAAGAGGCTGCCGGCTTGTGAATAATCAGGGGAGACAGCTGCAGAAGCAATTGTTTTTTTCTCCTTTCTTTTTTTTTTTTTTAGCTTTTGTAACGCTGCCTCAGACGACCCCTGATGGCGGTTTTAATTTTCTTCTGGAGGCTGAACAATCATCGCGGAGACTTGTGCTCCCCCTCAGCCGTTGTGCGGTGGAGTCAAAGAATTTCTCCCAGGAAAATGATTACAAGTTTGTTCTGCAAGATTCTCAGAACTCTGAAACTACTTTGCGAGATTGTATTTTGACCCATTTTGTACAACCGACTGTGGGAGTTTTGCTCTAGATAATAAAAGACGTGCGTCTCTGCCTCGTGCCTGCAGGAGTGTCATTGATCAGAACTTGAACTGTTTCAGTAACAACCAAGTTGGAGAGAATGTTCTACAACAGGTAGATTGTTGTTGAAGCTGTGCTTTCATGCTGGTTGTATAAGGGTTCTGAACAGCTTTAACGTTTAATCACTATTTTGTGGTCTTCATTGGTACTGTGACTAAGTCCTACCTGACTCACCATTCTGCACATTCAGGATGCTGAAGCATCAGTTGTTCTTGACAGCCAAAAATGGATGATTTTCCTAATATTTATCATTTTTGTAAAGAATGTCTTATTATAATTTCGATTTATTGTGGAAACAATAAATTCCAATTAATGATGTTTTAAAACCTCAAATCTGGCTGTAAAGTCAAAATTGTTATTTTTACTGTTTACTCCCCTGTTTGTTCCAGTTACCGTGTTCAGTTCATGTCCCTTTTGTCCAGGAGAAGCCTATTTAAAAGTGGGTATGTACTTTCTTAAGAGAAGTGTTTGTGGTCACAGAAAAGATCGTCGTTTTTATTGTTAGCAAAATATTGATATTTTTGTTTATATCGCCCATCTCTATCGATGGATATTTTTTCCCCACAAGAGTTTCTGAAGGACAGCCTAGCGTTTCTAAAAATATAATGTACGGAACCTTTCTGCTGTGGTGCTGGGTTAATGTTAGCATGTTTACATTTTGTTAGAAATGGAATTGTTGATAATTTGGCTTGTAAACAGAGATGGTTTTTCTCCTGCTCGGCTTTTAATGGCACAAAAATAGATGACCATTGATTTAGCTGCTTTCTGTGCAGCTTTACCCAACACCAGTAGGTAAGAGATGCGGCAATCACTCCATCACTCTTTACATCATTATAAAAGGGATAAACCAAAACCACCTAAGTTGTTAGGGAAATCCAAAACAATATGGATGGTTTCGTGAACAGTTTTGTGCACAAAAACAATTGCCACTTTTTATATGCATAAAATAACAGGCAGCAGACAAACATCAGAGGCTGAGTTCCTTTAAAGGCTCTGATCATTTAAAGAAAGCCTTGATCAAAACCCACATCCAATGCTTTGATCAGATTAGATTAAGTTAATTACGCTTGTAGCATTTGAAGTTTGAGTTAACACTTGACCAACCAAAGAGAGAACAGACAAACACGGAGAAGCTGGAAACCATTTAAGAGTCAGCTGTACCTCTCTCCAGTAAAAGCCGGATGTTCTCTGTGTTGTGCACAGTCAGTCCATCGCTGCTTGCTAATGCGTGGAGCAAAGACGTTTTCCCTTTAATAAAAAAGACCAAAGCAATAACACTTTAGAGTAAATAGATGTATGAGCTGATGTGCTTCAGCAAGAAAGCAACATACCATGTTTGTCCCTTGAATTTACATCTGCACCAAGGTCCAGCAATGTGATCAGGCAAGGCAGTCTCTCTGACTCTTCACTCGCAAGGTCCAAGGGACTGCTCTCGTGGATCTGCAGATGTGTAGTAGATGCTTTATTCACCATGATACAGATTCAGGAAGGCGATAAATTGGGAGAAAGCAAGACAGAAACTCACCCTGTCCCTCTTTTCAATGTCCGCTCCATGTCCAACCAGCAGCCTCACCATGTCTGGCCTGTTCCTTAAAACGGCTATATGTAGAGGATTGTAGTATGACACAGGGTCTAGACAGAGGAAAAAACATAATAATCTTCAAAGTGATGTTTTTAATCTAATAAACAGTTTATATATTTGCACACACAAAAACAGCGGACAAATAACTAAATGTACATTTTATCTTTGCTTTGCTTCTCTGAAAGCTTGTGGCCTATATTTTTAGTATGAATGGAATTAAGAGGAAAAACTAGAAAACAGGGAATCTGGAGCACTTTGCATGCTTTGTCAGAACATTTGTCAGTGCCAACTCACAGGAGAGAGGTATTCAGGAGAAGCGAGAGATGAATAAAGGAGCCTCTGCATGGATCCACTAATTATGTCCCACAGGACACGCATGTCTTAAACCACAAGAGGTCACTACAGCAAAGTTTAAGCTGCAGCCTGGTTGTGTAGCAACATAGAAAGAATCTGTTGCTGCACAGGGAAGTCTGTGGTATGTCTTGCTTCCTGTATAGGTAATGTGTACGGCTATTTGGATAAGCAAAGATCATCAGAAAGGTCCTCTCAAGCTTCATCTAGTGATGAAGCTACAGAATAGAGCTTTGCATACAGAAAAATGATTCATAAAAAGTTTTTACCTTCAGGTTCAATGGTGTCTATGGAAAAATCCATTGATTTCTATGAGTAGCTGATTGAGCTCTGTATCCAAATGTCAAAAAATGTCAAATAATCATTATATTGGTATAGAAGTGTAAATAAAGCCCCTGTGAAGGCATAAGCAGTCAATATCTGAAAACTTTTGGTGCAAAGAGATACTGAGGGGCTTGGCCAAGTGAGGGGATGAGCATAGGAAAATAAGCAGGGCTGTAGTCAAGATCAGGGAAAGCACGGTTGCTAACTTAACAATTTTTTTCCTTCAAAAAACCAAGTAGTGCACTCCCCCAAAAAAGCCAGCCTCATTAGTCCAGTGCTGAACAAAGTTTGTTTTTTGGGTTTTTTTTAACTGTGATTGTTCTTATTTAAAGAGAATTGGAGAGATGCCGAAGTGTTGTTGGTTATTTTTCCTTTCTTTTCCTGTAAATGGGACAGAAAAGATCACAAAGCAACTTTTGTTTCCAAATCATAACTCAGGTTGAGCTGGAGTGATGAAGGAGGGTAGAGCTAAACTTTACAAGTATTTCTAACACTTTTTTTCTTATTTGACTAAACTTTACAAGTATTTCTAATACCTTTTTTCTTATTTGTGTGCAAAACGTTAATGATAATTAACCAAAAACTTCACAAATTTGTCCGAATGCAGTTTGTGATTCCATTTTTGAGGAGTCCAAAAATATGGGAGCAAAAAAAAAACATAAGTCTACCCCTCCACTATTAAAAACAAGGCAGTAATTGCTGACTTTGCTCCACTGTTCATTAATTTGTCAGAGTTGCACAAAACTCTACACTCATGGAAATAAATGTGGCATCTGTGAAACAACCTATGAATGCTCACCTTCAAAATTTATATCAGCTCCGTATCGTAGGAGGATCTTGGCTGCAAAGACCAGTCCCCTCTCTGCCACTTTAAACAGGGCGTAGCTGATGCCTTCCAGGAACACCTCAGACTGGGACTCTTGCTGCAGCAGCTCCACCAAAGAGCTACACCGACTGGACTCTTCCTCTGGACTTTTCACAATAAAGAAGAAACAAGACATGTTTAAAAATAATAATGGTAAACACCACTCTAATGAGTTACTTTTTCAATGTAAAAAATTTCAATAAGGAGATTCTGTTTTATTTTCAAATAGACAGTTTGCTAAAAGCAGAAACAGCTAATCTTGAAACTGAGTCATCCTTTACATTAAGTTTTTTTTTTTTTCCCGCTTTACCTGTTTTCATTATTCCTCTCTTCTTCTTCTATCCCAACCACACGCATAACCGCGTTAACAAGCGGCTGATACTCGTAGATGATCCGTCGGAACCCATGGAGGAAAGGCATGGCTCCTCCACCGTTTACACCTCTACGTGCCAGAGACAGAAAACGTCCACAATAAGTGGAAACTGGCTTAAAATGTGTTCAAAAAGCAGGTAAATTAATATTTTCCAAAGAAAAGACTTAAGGCAAATATGTGTGCTGTCAAAAACAATCGTTAGCTTCATGTCAACGCGAGTTGGAGATCGTTAGCACTATCATTTAGCTGTCTTATACACAGCTAAAACTACAGCTAGCATTAGCATTCGAGCCAGAAATCCTGGCTAAACTTATTTACATGCTGACTTTATTCATAGAAAGTATTCTACATTACCTAAAGCAAAAGAAGTTGATGCAATATCCCACTGAGCGCTGAACTAATGACACCAGTTGTTTAATTTTCAAAACAGGAAGCTTCCCACACGCCCCAAACAGTCCCACCTTGATTTAGTCCCCATTTACCACGAGACTGACCAAGGTTCCGCCGTCATTAATACTGAAAGAGGCTAAAAAATGAAACGCATGTGAACAGGTGAGAATATATTTATGTCGTTTTATATCTGTCCACAATAGACTATTTCCTGTTTTATTTAAGAGAAAAGTAAAAAATACATTTTGGTCAGTAATAGTTTGTCACCTAACCACAAGCCGTGCACTCAATGCTTTGTTGTTTACCTGCAGAGACGACCATCGAGCTACTATAGTGCTGAGGTATGGAAAAAAAGTAAAATACTGTAGATTAAATTCACTGTCAATGTGCCTGTGAAGTGAATGGTGTCAGTATGAGGTATTACCAAGAAAATTATGCACTTATATGGAAGTGCAATATTGATAACATTATTTAAAATGCTGACTATAAAGTATATAATAGTGCTATTTACACCGTTTATTATTTGTGATTGTTTCTACGCAGACATAACCAACATATTTAATTTTCAATAATTTTGGTAGGCTTTTCAAGTTTTTATTCTCAGAAAATGTTACACCTTTTTGCTGTCTGGCTCTTCCAGTACTGGTAGCCAAATTGCAGTGAAACATAACGCTAATAGCTTGCTACTGGTGGTTTTCAAATATTACATGACCATTATAAGATTGATGGGTGACATTTAATTTGAAGGGCATGCCTGCCTGTTTTTGCAAAAAACCCCCAAATAGATTAAAAAAATAATAAAATAACTGGAGAGCCATCAAGTTATTCTCTGACACCTTCAGAAAACTTTAGCAAGTGTGAAGCAATTTAAGAAAAACCTTAATGGGTTTAGCACAGACATTATTTGCCATCCATTTTGAAATAATCCATGATTAAAAAGTCTATGAATGCAATGGATATTTTTGTTTAAAAATAGGATTTTGCTATCCTAAAGTTACTGAATTGCCTATGTGTTTATGTTAGTATTTTACTATGCAGAGTTAGCTTAAATTCCATATTTCATAGTACATAATTTAGTGCCACATTTTCTGCCTTTCCTTTACCCAATCGCAGTAAAACAAGCCACCAAATATACACTATTTGGAAAGTTAATTATGAGCAGCAATTAGTTTTGCAAAACCAGTGCGAACAGTTGGTGGTGAGAAGGAGTTTTCTGATTTTTTTTTCTTTCTGGCAACTACTTCACTTTGCCACCAGCATCTGGTTTCCAGCACTTGCTTTTGTCCTGCTCATCAAAAAAAGAAGGAAAAAAAGTGGTGTTACAGGATTTTGTGACAGATGGCTCGCTTTGAAAGCTACTGTGAAATGTTGCCTTTTGAGTTGTAATTTTTTTTTGCATTTGTGGGTGTATTTTTAATTGCTGACTATGGAAATGAGCATATGCCGTGGGAAAACTCTGATGCCCGTTTGCTGATGAGGAAGATCATTTGGATGGATGGATGGATGGATGTGGATGGATGGATGTGGATGGATGGATGGAGATAAATCAGTTGCATTGACTTCAGCACATAAAACTTCAGCATGCTGTATAAACGTCGTCTGTAGGTGGCAGTGTTGCTGCGTCAGCATCCCGACTGTGTCTGGAATCTGTCTTTCCCAGCTGTTATTACTCAGCACAGACATCAGCAAATGGGTTTATGTGTGCAAGAAAGCGGACCTAAGCCATCATGTAAATGTGACCGTGCTGCTGAATCACAAACGAGCAAAACTTTGTGAATTTATTCGGGACACTGGCAACTCCCCTTCTGGAGTGGAAAGCAGAACTCAGTAGTTTAATCAAGGTCTGATTAGTACTAATTTTATCATTTTTAAGACAATTACATGACCAAGTAACCTGATCGATAAAGCGATGCTCCCATAATGCAAGCAATCTGGGGTGTAGTCAGTGAAACTATTTTCCAAACACATTTCATTTAGCTGCAATTTTCAAACTCTTGAATAATCTGCTTAACCTTTCCTTTGACAAAACTGCAGGTGATAGGTTCTCAAGTTCTTTGCACACATACACCTCTCAGGGTTCCCACTGAAGCAGACAATCTCTCTTTCCCACCATCACCATGTGGGCACAGGAGCGAGCAGTTTCTTGTTAGATGACAAGAACAGCAGGTTGCCCAGCACATCCAGCATTGGACCATGAAAAAGAAAAGTGTATTCCAGCTGCAGGGCTCCCTCCAAGGTCTTATGCTTGGCATTAAAGCAAGTTCTCGGGGAGGTTTGCAGGGCTCGCTGTGACTCAGCGAGTGTCCGTGTTGTTCACAAAGCTCTGCGTGTCAAGTCCCTACAAGCGTCAGAAATGTAAAATAAAGAACTGCCGCTGGTGAAATAGTTGTCATTTGAATCTGTTGAGCTGTTTTGGTGTTTTATCCATTTGTTCCTTGAATTGCATATTGAGCTCCAAACTGACCCCTGGGAAACAAAATATGTGAACGCCAATATGTCACAAGAGCTAACAAAACTTATTGAACCGTTAACAGGTTTCTTCTATTTTTGCTTTTTTGTCACTCTTGAATGTGTCGAGAGTGTCTCAATAAACTAATTTGATATCAGATAGAGGTAGCCTGAACAAGTACAAAAAAGTGCAGTTTTCAAATAAACAAAAGCTACTTGAACTCATTTGAAAAGTAGCTGTTCCTTGGGCCTAATAACTGATTGTTCTACCCTTAGAGGAGTATTTGCGACAACTGGCCATTGAAATTGAATTGAATTTATTATTACTGAATTTTACTCTTTGTAGAATTGTTCTAATTCAGGGACAGCAGAGTTTTTTACTGTGTGCATGATGTTCTTCTTGTGAAACAATGTGTTTCAAGCCAGCCATTGTGACGCAAGTCTTCCAAAAATGTTCACTTTAGTCTTTCCAGGCCTCAGAATATTTTTCTCAGAGTTTTAGGGATCATCGAGACGTTTTTGGCAAATATGAAACAGGCATTTGTGTTGTCTTTGGTCAGCTGTTGTTTTTGGCCTTGGAAGTTTCTCATGGATGCCATTGCTGGTTCTTCTCTTCCTTCTTGCTGATCATAAATACTAACCATAAGTGAGCCAAGTGAGGCCTGCAGTGTGGGGTCAGACGTTGTGAGTTTGTGATATCCTGGATGAGTTGTCAATGTGCTATTGTAATAATTTTGACAGGGAAGGTTTACCACTGTATCATGTTCTCTCCAGTTGTTGAAAATGAGTCTGTAAAAAAAAAAAAATCCACTTCTCCAAATCCAAGACTATGGTCTTGAGCCAGAAAAGAGTAAAAAGATCTTCTCTGGGTCAGCGATGAGATCCTGTCCCAAGTTGAGAAATTTTGTTCACGAATGAGGGGAAAAATGGAGACTGATAGTGCAGAATCTGCAGTGATGCGAGCGTTATGCAGGTTTTTCGTGGGGAAGACAGATTCTCACTGCAGTTTGTAGGAGACTAAAAGCTTCAGAAATGGCTTTGTAATTCTCTACAGCAGGGGTGTCCAAACCTTTTGCAAAGAGGGCCAGATTTGATAAAGTGAAGATGCCCGGGGGCCAATAGTTTGTTCGGACATTTTTTAACTACAAAAGTTTCATGCAAATACACACCGTTATAAAACAATTTTCATTGTCACAATTATCTTTATTTTTCAAATGACAAAATAACCAAATATAAGCCACTCAGGCAAATGAGAACAACTCTAAAAACCCAAATTCTGCCTTTCTTTCATATCTGGAGAGTCAGATAACATTGAACAAACTGTATGAAATACCTTAAATTTACATGAGTTTAAAAATATCTTTGCCTCAAGAACATTTTAAACAGGAGTTATAAGTAATGCAAAGTTGTCTGTTATTATTAAATCTTAAAACAAGTGAATTTTGCTCGTCATTTACTATATCTACAGGTTCATAACCAAATCTTACTCAAGAGTTTAATAAAAATAAGTGCCATAAATCCAGGTGCATAAATGTTCTTTTGGCTTTTCACTGCTGATAGTGACAGACGTTACCGTTCAAAACACTCAGTTTTATGTCCTCAACTCTCAGTGCCACACTGTTACTGCCAGGCAAACATTTTTCTCAAATTCTTGCTTCTTCTCAGGGCAAAATGTTCTCCACCATTTTCATAACACAGTCTTTGATAAATGTACCTCCAGTAAAAGGTTTGCCATGTTTAGCTATTAACATTAACATCGTAGCTGCTTTGGTGGTATTTTCTTTTGACTCACAGGCCCGCGTGAAGAATCGCTGTTGTGATGCCAGTGCAGCTTGGAGCTGCTTCACTTTTTCAGCACGGTCACTTCCTGTTAGCTTGTTGTATGTGTTAGCATGTTTAGTCTGGTAGTGCCTCTTTACGTTGAAATCCTTAAACAAGGCAACCGTCTCACAAATTAGACAAGCACAATTGCCCTGATTTTCAGTGAAGAAGTGTTATAATTCCCATCTCTCTTGAAAGCGGCGGCCCTCACTGTAAACTTGTTTTCTTTGCAGTGGCCATGGCAGAAATGAGTGGAGAGCGGTTCGCTGCACGGAGGCAGAGACTGATAGTATTAAAGTGGTGCTGCCACCATTTGGTGAAAGGAGGAATTACAGTTTCAAGTTTTATGATTTATTTATTCTGTTTCACAGTGCAGGCGGGCCATAAATAATACATTATAAAACCGAAGCTGCGGGCCGTATGAAATCTGACCGCAGGCCGTGATTGGCCCTCGGGCCGGACTTTGGACATGCCTGCTCTACAGGGATAACTGTCAATATTGACTTTTTTTCACTTACAACGTCACAAGTTGCTTTCTGAGCTCCTTTAGCATACTTCATGTGTTTAGACAGATTCTTTTTAATTGATTTTTTTTATTCTATTGGTCTGGCAGTAATCAGGTATGGGTTTGGCTGATGAAATTGAAAAAATGTGGTTTCAAACTGAGCTCATGATTAAACCAAAGGGTATGGCTAATTTTTAACATAAAGCTAGGCTGGTATGGACAGCCTTTTTCCCCCCATATGAATGAATCATAATTTAAGACAGCTTTCTATTTACTAATGTTATATTTGCCTGATATTGTAATGTATTTAATAATCTGACACATTTACGCTAACAAATAAGCAAAAACAAATCTGCAAAGGGTGAATATTGTTCCATTGAAACAGTAATGCAACCTTTCTCAGTACAGGAGGTGATCTCCTCACATGAAAGATTCGTATTAAGGAGGAGTAGGGGTAGTTAATAGGAGAGCTTTGTCAAAAATATTACCCTTTGTGTTGTTTGTCCTCTTCCCGAGTCTAATTTTCAGCTGGATTGGAGAGAAGAGCGGAAAAAAGAGGGAAGATAACCGCAGTTCCATTCCTCTACCCCATACCAGTAAATTGGCTCTATATTAAATTTCAGCCTCATCTATCAATACAAAGAACAGTATCGAAATTACTTTGTTGCCCACAAATCGCTGGCAACAGACTGAGCCTCTCCTGAAACAGGGCCATCATTTATCTGGTTCACATTTCCTCCTGAGGTGATCGGGAGCAGGACACAGTCAGACTTTTATTTGTTCCCTGGGTGATAGATGTGACCCCCTAGAACTACTGATTATGAGATTACCACAAGCCGAAGAGGAATCTACTAAACATTAGGACCTGTTGGTCCCCTTTGGATTCTCTCTTTTTCTCAGCATATTCAGCGCTCTGGGCTTGAGGAACTGGTGTCTTCTGACACTGACTGAAGTTGTCTTGAGAAAAGCAAAGCCGTCTACTTTGACCTGAGAGGACGGTCCGAAAAGGAGAACTTAGTTACATTTTCAAGTACAGCGTTTCTGCTCTAATGATTAGTTTAGATAAATCCAACTGATAATTTGCTGTTTTTATTCATTTGGGAAAAAAAATATCGTATGTTAAGAAATAACTTTTATTTATTTTTAATTTTTTAACTGAATCACCAGTGGCACTGTTACTGGTACCCTGGCTGTTAATACTTATTCCCTTTTATCAGCAGAAGAGCCCTCAGCGGGTTACTTAACAATTATGTTTTACACTTTACACTTTATTTTTCTATCTAGATCATCCAGAGTCTTGGGTAATATTTTTTTTGTAGGATTTAGTTCTGGGGATAGAGGTGGTCGCTCAGGTTGGCTATGTCTCCTAAAACAACTTTAAGGTTTCTGACAAGGTCCGCAAGATTTTTATCTTGAGTAAAAATCTTTTCAAATGGCTCATGAGGCCACAGGCTCTAAAAATGCTGCCACTGTGTTCGGAGGTGAAATAGGCCCACAACATTATGTAACAGGGGAAATTTGGTGTTTTTCCACATACGGTATTCTTCCTCCATTTCATACCAAAGCTATCGGGATTGTTTGTTGCAGAAATGATGATCAAATCAAAGTCCCATTTTGTCCCAGCAAAGATAAGAATAGTACATACATTTACATTTTGTAATAGAAGGAGAGGGAACAATTTTTCTGTTGTTTGACAAACTTTCCGATGTAGAATGTTTTTCTACAGATCATAAAGCATTTAACGTTTTAACATTTGTAATGGACACATGGTGACCTAAAGACGCCAGTCTTTGCTTCTTTAACAGCTCATTCTGGAGATTTCTTATCTACCTTGCCATCCTCTAAAGTGTATGGTGACCAGATAAATGGGAGTTCAGAAGCAGTTTGTTCAATTCTAGTTTCTGTAAGTTTTTGTTTTTTTCATTTATTTTAGCTTATCTGGAGACATTGGCAAGTTTAAATAGCCTTTACTAATTTCTTAAATCATGAAGATTAATGGACATCTGCCATACTTCCATGTTCTGCTTTCTTTCTCACTTTGCCTAAGAGAAATTTAACATTGTATCGCATCATATTTATACCACTAAATAAGGAAAGTCATGAAGTTGTTTCACAGTTATTTTATTGGGAATTAAAATGGATGCCAATAGGTATGTCACAGATTTTTAGAGTAGTTACTTATCAACACTGAATAGACGTATGGAAATATGGGTTGGATTTGTTTTCATTATTTCAGTCATAGTTACACTATTATCACAAAAGCTGAATTTATGCTAAGGTTTCTTACTAAAGAAATAAAATAAACCAATGCGGAGGTCGCTGTTCTTCTAAGAACATTCAAAACTCCAGAACAAAGGAAAACAGACGTGTCCTGAAAAAGCCACTCGCTCAAGGTGAGAGTTAGCAGTGAAGGTGGTGATGGAGGCAGCCCTGCGATAATGGAGTGGCAGGGCATTGCAGGTTTTGGTTCTCTCAATTCTGCAGCGAGAGCTCAAATTATCAGAGCAGGAGGTCTGGAATCTTCCTTTGTGCTGGCAGCGTATTGCCGGGTGAAGATTGTGGATGGAAATAATCAGCCCCCTTTAAAGGTCAGTTGAAGTTAAGCACACCCAAAGTACACCGTGACATATTCTAGATGATAAGAAATAACTTTCTGTGTGGAAAAAAAAAGAAAAAGAATAAGAGTTCACCTTGTCCCATTTATGCTATCACGATTGCTCAACTGTCACTCAAATGGCACATTTGCAGTCAACCCGAGAGCGCCCATAGAAAAATGTTACCCTGCCCAACATACTTTAAGGTAAAAATGTAATGTAGAGGAGTTCGTCTTTGATTCTGTCTTCTGCACCTCTAGTCTTTCAAGTCATTCAGAATGATAAATAAGGCACAAACCACCTGCTTAAAATGCACAGTTGGTGGCCGCTGTTATTACTGTCAGCGGGGCAGTGATTTACTTCACATGACCTGCCACAAGTGAACCTTCAATAACTTGGTGATTACAATAACAGCAACACATTATCAGGATGAGAGCTCAGGTACCTGTGCATTTGCAAACTTTTCTCTCCATGCACATCTTTCAACTGGTTGTGCGCAGTAACTTTTGCATTAATTGAGAAATCTTTGTAATCTCATCAATTTGATCAGACAGAGTGGTAAAGTTTTGATAAATTTCCAAAACAAGATTTTAATTCTGTCTTATACTTGTGCTTACGTGCTGATGCTTCATAACATATGCAAAAACAGTCTCAATTTGTTTTGTTCAGTGTTAAATGAAAATGGTTTGTATTTCCTAAAAATGCAGCAGCTTGGAAAAAAAAAAATATTAACCTTAGGACATTTTTTTTTTTTTTTTACAAATTAATTCTGAAAAGTGCAGCATTCATTTGCATTCAGTCCCCTGAGTCAACAATTTATAGACCTACTTGGTTGGCTATATGAATTATAGCTGCATCTGTTTATTTTTGCTTTCTTCTTCACAAAGAAGAGCAAAGTAAGTTAGACTGAATAAAGAATATCTATAAACAAAACCTCACTGCAGAATCTCACCATCACTGAAATCAGAGCTTTGACTGGGCCATTCTACACATTCATACCTTCCATACATTTACATGTACATCGTGGTGTTAGGTGTATGTTTAGGTTGTTGTTCTGATCCAACACACCAGTCTCAAGTTGTTTTTCTTTTTGCTGCCTCAAAGTTTTTACTCCAGCGTTGCCCAACCAAACATTTTCGCTGTCCCTGCTAAAGAAAACAACATAATGTCACCACTGCCACATGTTTCACCTCCACACACAGTGTTTTACGTATGAGTCAGAAAGTTGGGTCGTGTGAATCTCTTCAGCTCCTCCTCAGTCACCAAAGGTCTCTTGGTTGTTTCTCAAACTAATGTTCTCCTTGCCTGATCTGTTTAGTTTTTTTGGTCTTCATGAGGCTGTTTGATCACCAACGTTCTCTAAACAAACTTCTGAGGACCCTGTTAATTAATCAAGTGACATTCGCAGGGATTTAGTTGAACTGAAGTTGCACCCTGCACCTTTTATAAATGTGTTTTTAAGAAATCGAGAACTACGGTATTTATCATTTTCCTTCCATAACGCCC
Source organism: Xiphophorus couchianus (assembly GCF_001444195.1). Classification (NCBI taxonomy): domain Eukaryota; kingdom Metazoa; phylum Chordata; class Actinopteri; order Cyprinodontiformes; family Poeciliidae; genus Xiphophorus; species Xiphophorus couchianus. The sequence goes on from NC_040239.1 coordinate 24,671,154, forward strand.
AATAGCTAATCCTGCCTAACATCAAATCCTATTTAATAATTGTTGTTAAAATGTCCAAGCAATCAAAAATTTGAGGGGTACGAATGCTTCCTCATAAACTTGTATCCCCTCGCAGCTTTTTGAGAAAGAATATGCATTCTTATTTTCCTTGTCACCTCTTCAGAGCTGCTTTTGCTCCGTGCTATTATAAGGCACTGACATTGACTTCAGCAGAGTTCAGGCAGAGAATTACAGGACAAACCAATTGGGACTGCTGACTTTACAGCACTGCAGGACTACAGGAAGGTCACTCTTTGCCTTCCCTTTGGGCATCAGTCTTGAAAACAGACTGATGGCCCCAGAGAGGCTGATAAGTAAACATAGTTTTTAATGGGCTGTGTATGGCTGGTGGTAATCTGCGCGGGGCTAGGGGCGGGCGAGGCACAGAGGGCGACGGCGCACTCTGCAGCGGTTATTATTAATGCTATCATTGATCAGATAGACCAGGAGTGGAGAATGAAAGGTGGTGATGAATTTGGACCCTCTGTCTAAAGTGTGGGAGGAGGACAAACTGCTGAGGCAGGTCGAGGTCACACATGAAGGATACCATCCAAGAGAAGACACAAGGGATGAGTCATTCTGGAGATACAATTGAAGGTCTTGTGTGGCAACAAAGGGCCTAAAACACTCATTTACTCCTACTATTATTATCATTACGAGACTATCCAACAAACTCTTCCAAAAGTGATTTATTTGTAATTTGAATTATCTTATCCAGGATCCTTTAGTTGGTTATACTACATTTCTTACTATGCGAAGTTTCTTTGTTGGGCCTTGCTCTTCATGTAATCCCCAAAATGATAATAAACTTTTTATATTAGCACTTTAAAGAACTCAAACCTTTGTTCAATGATGAGGTTACAACTGAACTTTTCTGGTGCACTTTTAAAACACAATCTGCGGTAGACAACTAACACTGCTCATCACCCTGAACACAGCATCCCCATTGGAAAATATGGCTCCCGAAAGGATCAGTGTGGGATTTATTTATTTATTTAAACAGGGACAGAGAAGATGGTTGATGGAGAAATGAAGCAAACCGAACAAAGTGTAATATTGAGACTGCAAAAGATTTAAAACAGAAACTGAGCTTCAGATTCCAGCAGGACAATATTTGTAAAGGTAAAGCCAGAGGTTGGATAGAATCGTTAAGCTAAAAAAATGTTTATGCAATAGAATGGCACAGTCAAAGTCCAGACCAAAATCCGACTGAGAATTCATGGCAAGACCTGACGACTGCTGTTTAGAGGTTTAGTTTAAGTAAAGAAGACAGAGAAAAATCAATCTCTGGAAGTCCAATCGAAGAAACACATTCCCTAGATTAGAAGACTTACAGCTATAATGCAGAAAAATCTAGAGGACTTTTAACACTTTTCAGATTTCACTTCGTCGAATGTTTGGAATCCATGTATACCTTTCCTTCAATCTCCCAATCATTCACTTTGTGTTGGCATCTTACATACAACCACAATAAAATACATGAACCCCTTCTGAATCGTTGTCCAAACCACCTGACAGCCAAGCTGGAACATTTAAATCATTAATGGCATTCAATTATCAACCTTCTACTTCAGCTTGATCTGTGCAGGGTTGCTGTGGTACTGCTCCCTATCTCTAGCAGTCATTTGGCAGAAGGAGGTGTGAACCCTGGAAAGGTCAGGTCCATCACAGTACCCATCAGTGTCAGGTGATGCAAATTAAACTCATACCAAAAACCAAATTGCAAGCTCTTTAACTGCCTAATTTAGCTGATCTCCATTCTAAATGTTCAAATGTATGTCTAGTGTCTGGGTAATTTGGAAGCAAAAAACACATATATATTTGTAAATGAATATCACAAGTAAGTGGTTACCGTTTGTGGTTTTTAAAATGACAAAAAATGTGAAAACGTTTGATGGATATAAATACTGTATGGTGCAATGCACATCTTTGGCATTTCCACATAGTGTTTAGTATGTTCGAACTCTTCCAGATTTTTCCAAGGCGTGAGCGACTTCAAACCTTTCTTTTTGAACAGACATCAAAGGATGGCTCGCTGACTTAGAGGCGCAGATCTAAAGGAGGCATATGTGAAGACACAGTCCCATTTGTTTGGCCTTCCGTCATCTCCTAAAGCTCGATTGTCTTTTCAAAATGAATTTCCATGTCTCTGACCGCATGTCTCTTCATGCACAGGAAGGAGTCGGAGACCGTGCGTGTGAGCTTTTACAGCGGCAAAATGTGTTGATAATTTAGCTGGAGAGATGGACTTACCATGTGCCGTGCTGAAAGAAGGTCAGCTTTTTTAACGACTTGCAGCTACAGACCATGTAACTAAATCCACTTGAGTTCTGCCTGGCACTGGCTCGGCTTTCCGGCAGCTGAATGGGCCTTAGTGTAGCGTGGGCTTCATGGGCTTTGACTGAGTGACGGGCTCTGGAAGGGGGCGACTTTTGGACGTCTGTCAGCCTCTGTGTAAGTGATGTTCCAGTCCATCATTACCGCGAGTGAAGTGACAGCTCTGCATCAACACACTTGTTCCCCGCACCCTTAATGCTTTTTGCAGCTGTATAAGAGGCGCTGTTGTTTCCAGGAACAAATAGCGCACATTTAGGGGGAGGTAAAAGCTTAGGTCCTCAAGGAGGAGGAAAGTGGGAATTTGAAGCAAACCAGCGAGAGAAGCCTAAAATTAGAATAAGTACTTTGGCTCTAAATAGGAAAGAGCAGAGATTGACTTTTACAGTGGCTTGCAATGATAGTCATTTGCCGTTGACTCTTTGAGGTTTTATCAGGCTGCGGCCAGTTTTTTAAGAAATGTCCTGTACAAGATCAACACAAATATGAAGTGGGAAGAAAATTATACGTGGTTTTCAAGAATTTAAAAAGAAGAAAAAAATATAGTAAAAGTATAGATTACATATTTATTCAGCCTCTAGAATAGCTGGTGATTAGAGTCCATCTGTTTGTAATCAAATCGCTCACTGAAGGTACTTCACTTATGAGAGCTTGAGAGAGCATTAGTCAGGGAATTGTCAAAAATGACTGAAGTTTGTCAAAGATCTTGTGTTTTCCCATGAAGTTAATTACCTGTTGAAGTGAGAATCGCGGTAAAATCTTTAAAAAAAGGCTGCTCACACATGCTCTCTGTACAGCAGATTGAGCTTGGGTTATTTTGCAAAGAAGAATGGGCAAAGATTTCAGTCTCCAGATGTGGAAAGCATGGAGAGACGTACTACAAAAAGAACTGCAGCTGTGACATACGCAAAAGGAGGTTGTATTTCACACAAATACCCTCCAAAATACATTAAAAGCAATGGGCAGCTCTTGCTAAAATGTGAATATGTTCAATGGGTATGAAGACTTTTGCAGCTTAGATTACATTGAGTACAACACCGGCAGACAGCAATGCCGCCATGAAAACACATTCTCGGAAGGATAAGGCTCTGGGTGACTCATCCCATATTTTTCTGTATTTAGTGTTAATGGATTATTCTTTATCTGTATTTAACCACACCATCTGCTCTGCTTAAAAAAAACAAAACTCTGAAACTCCTAGTTTAATCAGTCAACAGATTACAGTAATAAACAACCTTACTTGCTTCAGTTTTTATGAATTCATGCGTGACAATTGCTTTAAAAAAAGAAACAAAACAAAATAAAAACAGGAATAAAGCAATGTGAGACTCGCAACGAGGCGTCTGATCTCTGCTGTGAGGATAAACAAAGAGTGGGAAGGACTAGCTCACGTTATGTAGAAAAGAAAGCAATGTGGCTGCTATCTTGCAGTTCGATTTCTTTTGATACCACCTTAAAATCTTCAAATTTTATTTGTTTCAGTCCACAATCTCCGCATACATACACGCTGCAGTTCTCGCACCGCACGGGGTCGCTAGTGACTGCCAAGTGGTGCAGTCATGCAATTGGTTACACATGTCCGATAGCAACTTTTAAAGTCTTTTTCATTTTGGACGCACATAGGAAGCAGTTTTGAGGTTAACGCTAAAAAGACAATCACGCACCCCGAAAGTAAAACTAAATTTTTCCCTGTAAAAAAAAAAAAAAAAAAAAAAAAAAAAAGGCTTAACGAAACGAGTGCTTTCTGCTACGACTAGTCCACATAGTTAAGATAACAGTTCTCTTTCTTATTTGTGGGATCTGATGTCCCCGAAGTGGAAGACGCCTCCCATGGAGCGCCGCTGGCAGATGTTGTCAACCCTTCCTTCCCCTCTGCGCTTCTGTCTGCGCGCATTGGACGGGGCTGGCGGCGCGTAAGCTCCCGACTCTGCAGCCTGGACTCTGTCTGTCCACATAAACACAGAAGGATGAAGCCTTGAAGTCGGACTTTGGCGAAATCCAGGAACGACCCCGGAGCCAGAGACTAATTAGGACTGACAGAGGAAAGCACTGGCTCCGGTGCGCGCCGCCGCTGTTGCTGCTGCAATCTGTTGTTGGAGTTGCGCGCGAGAGACTTTTTAACGAAACGACAGGTTGCCAAGGCGTGGATGTATGCTGATCTCGAACTTTTCCCCCCTTTTAATTAACACGTGCTCGTTTCGGGATGCCTGGTGCCTCTGTTCGGATTTTACGCACTTCGCCGCAAACAAGTTAAGGATGGCGCGTAACATCCAAACAAACTGAACATCCGAAAAGGGGGAATCGAAAATTATTTTTGTCTTTATTCACATTTTTTCGGGATGAGTCGGATAACGTGACAGAATAATTGTGAACATGCATCCGAGCAGGATTTCCTTCATTGTTTTCGACGTCTCCAAGAGTCATGCAGAGGCTTACGCTCCAAACATGCTGGAAAGGTTGACGCAAAGCAGCAAGTTTTCATTTATGTGATTCATGAATTATCATTATTATTATTATTTTTAATCAAATTAAGCCTAGTTAAATTTCGCTCAGTCCAGCTTCCGCGTGTGTGCACAAAAACCCTGGACGAGGCATGGCACCTATCCCAGGAAATACTTATTTGAATTTTTTATGGATGTCGGGTGGCTTCATGTGTTTAAACTGAGACATTTGGACATGCAATCAAATTTGGAGAGGAATTCCTGCCTTTCCGCAATCCAGAGAAACATGTTGCACATCCTGCTGCTGCAGTCGCTGTTACTTTGGGGTGGTAAGCTTCATTTCACTTTATCTGCCTTTTCTCTTGTGGTTCAATGTTCCAATTGTGGAACCCACTAAGAACACACACAATGCTGTCAAAAAAGTTGATAGTACTGTTATCCACTTATGTGTGGTGAGGTGAGACTCTGTTTTGGAGGGTCAATACCAGAGACACATAGGTTGCAATGCACTACTTCTAAACATTTTCTTGATATAAGTCTGTGCTGCATGAATGCACACCCTGTCAATAGAGTTCTCATCTTCTCAGTCAGATCTTATGAAGTTGGTTTTATGTGCACCTGTTTAACCCACCCACAGCAGCTCTGACCTTAAATAACATTTTTCTCATGAATAATTCACCATGACAGAGATTATCTGGTGCCACAGAGTCACTCAGGCTTTATTAACTCCTGGCTTCTCAAATCATTTCAGCAAAAAAAAAAAAAAAATCACCTCAGATCCAAACTGTTGTATAAGGAAACTTCCAGCTTAGACAGACCTCAACTCGGAAGCAGCAGCTGTAGGCAACGATCTGCTTTTAGGAGTTCTTGCCAACATCAATGATTAGGCTTAGGCTGGATTTTGTTTGTTTCAAAGCAAGTGACATTGCACCAGTCAATTAGTGCTAGAAGCATGAGAACAACAGCATCTGTTTTGGCTGCTTAGCTGGCTGCATGCACAGCAGAGATCTGAGGGCAGCTGGTGGTCTGGCTAATGAATCTGTGCTTTCCTGTGGGAGAAGGCTTTGACTTAAAAAGGCTGTTTGGAAATATGATCTTCTCAATTAATGTGATTATTCTTCCTCCTAATAACACCTGACTTAAGCAGCTTTCTTTGTTATCAGGATTCAGACATATTGATGTTGACATTTAAAAACAGCAACAAAAAAAGGTTGCTGTTTTGCACTGAGACCTCAAGTACTTCTTTAATTGCTCGAATCCCTACAGCTCTTCCTGCTTCCGCCGCTGACTCAAATGGACAAAATGCTCATATAGATTCCCTGCTAGGATTTAATGATGGGTTTTATAAATATGCATCCACCTCTGTTGTGAAAGTCATGTGATTCATTGCTTTGCTTTGAAAAGTGTGGCAATGATGGCCGCCTTATGCCAAGGCCCTCTCTCGGTAACCATACACGGCATGATCCTAATTGAGCTTTGTGTGTCACAAACCCCCAGGGACTTCTCACAGTAAAAAGTGATGAAAATTGATAACACGGAGCAGGAAACGGCAGGATCGGAGCTGTGCTCGAATAATGTTGGTGCAGCATAATGAGGCCGTAACCAGGTGGAGGAATCTGGCATTTTGGACAACAACAACAACAAAAACTCTTTGTTATAAGAAGCGGAAATGTTACCAAGGTTGATGAGTTAGCATTTTTTTAATTGGGTAAAAATTTCTGGAATAAAATTAATAATGTCATTCCAATTAACTGAATTACAAATATACCTATTGTATCCCCCTTAAAAGTATATACATTTTGTCCTGCTATAAATAAATACCTAGGTGTATTTTTCTGCTGTTTCATGGGATATATTAAGAGAGAGTAGTGCATATTAGTTTCGTGGAAAGGAAATGTATAGATTTTTCTTTTCTTTCTTTTTTTTTTACAAATGCAAATATGGAAAGTATAGCATGCATTCATAATAGATCAATTTACCATGACACTCCTAAATAAAACCCATTGCAGACATTGCAGATTCACCTACTGGAGTCAACTTTTGTTGATCTTTAATATCAATGTAAAGACAATTGTCTTGGCCTTTTGGCGATGGTAGCTATGGGAACGCACAACCGTTGAGAGACTTAAAAACAGAAAAAGTTTTAAGATGAAACATAAAATGAACTGGAATCAGTGAATAAAAGCTGAAAAAAAAAATTGAAGCAAGATGTGGAAACAACTGTTCCGACTAGCTCCATTAATTCTGACTGACGTTAAGCTAATTTGCGAAGCAGAAGGGAAGGAAAATGTGCAAAGCTGGAAAAGACATATCTGAGATGACTTGCAGTGAAAGCTGGTTCCACAAAGTATCAACTCAAGTGGGAGTGAATACAAATGCCTTCTTTTCAGATTTTTATTTAAAAAATAGAACGTCTTGCTTCCTTTTACCTCTGCTCTACGTTATGTTAGTGAAATGCCAATGCACAGAAGTTCAAGTGGAATGAATACTCTTCCACTACACTGTAATTTCCCTTTCTTCTTCATTGTTAATTTAATACCCTATATGTCTTGCAGTGAGACACCTCAGCGGTATTCTTAGGAGGAACGTTCGCTATCTTCTCCTTTTGGCTAATCCTTGAACCCGAGAAGGAACAAAAGTGGAGTAAAACCAGTCAGCGTTGTTGTGTCACACCCACGCAGCCCATGTGCTCGTCTGCAAGACGCAATGTGTCTTCTTGTGTTTTTTTTTTTCCCTTCATCATTAAGAATGTAGAAAGCTAGGATTGATTCTTGAAGTGTTGGTGAAATTCATGCACTTCACCTGGAACTTTGCAGAAAAATAATCTTAAAATTAGCTGGAATTTTACTAGTTTTTATGAGTAGGTTTTTAAGAAAAATTTTGAATTTACCTATTTTAGTTCTTAAATTGACCTAATATTTAATCAAAAATACAAAAAAAGTATAAACAAAAAATAAAAATAACTTTATGATGCATATCTGAGCTAACGATTTTGAAGTTTAATTCAATTAAATTCAAAATACCTTGTTAATACCAGATGGAGATGAAGTGTTGCAACTCATATTAACTTTCTTCAAATTGTTATTGTAGACTCTGATCGCTGTGGGCAGGAAGAATCTCCTGTTGGGTACAGTAACACAGTGGATCTGATTAGACCTCTGACTGAAGATACTCTCTTGTTGAGTATAAAGACTTATAAAGATGATGCTTAGGGTTGTCTGTTATTTTCTTGCTTTTATGAGGAATCCTACTTTCCACCATCATCTTCAGTGGTCTACAGAACAGAACCAGCCTTCTTTATCAGGTTGGTGGGTCTTTCCAAGTTCCTGGTTACGATGCTGCTGCCCCAGTGGACAATGGCAGAAAAGCTTACGCTCTCCACAACAGACTTACAGCAGATCCGCAGTGTCTTCCATTAAACACTGAAAGACCTAATCTTCCTCAGTCTGCTCCATCCCTTCTTGTAGATAGCTTTATTGTTTCACCCCCAGTCCAGTCTGTTGTCCAGATTAACACTGAGGTATTTATACTCAATCATCTCCACTTCTTTTCCTATGACGGGAACAGTGTTCGGCATAACCTCGTTTCTCTTGAAATCTACAATCATCTCCTTTGTTTTGTTTATTTTCAAGATAAGATTATCTTATTTTACACCATGCCACAAATTGGTCCACCAGTTCTCTGTACTCGTCTTCTTGAGCATCTCTGACACACAGCAACGCCTGCAGAATCGGGTGTAGAGCTGCAGTATGTTTGCAGATTAAAGGAGTCGGTTTTGTACTTAAGTTTAGCGGTTTACAGAGCGAAAAGGAACGGTGGGTGTACAGTCCACGGTGGTGTTTCTGTGCTGCTGACCACCCGGTTAGACACATGACCCTTCTGTCTCACAAAATTAAGTAGTCGAATAGTCATTAATCCCGAAGATTGTTGAGGCCTCCACTTTTATCTTCTGGAGTTTCTGAGAAAGCAATTCAGGCTGAGTTGTGTTAAATGTGCTGGAGAAATCAAAGAAAATGATCCTCACACTGCTGCCTGCTTTGTCCAGGTGATAGTGGGCTTGTTGAAGCAGGTTTATGTTTCAACTCCCACTCCGCAGTGATGAGCTAACTGGAGGAATCCTGATATGTTCTTGTTTGCTCACTCAGGTGGGCCAAAAGGATTCTCTCCAGGACCTTCGTAATGACAATAGGCTGGGCATTGTCAATGCAGTCAGCAAGGCAACACAGATTAGGTACAAACAAAAGCAATTGATGGACAATAAAATATACTGGTCAGACCCAAATATTTTTCATAATCTGGGGGGTTTGAGGTAATTTGATATACTAAAAATGTCACCTCATATCCTGCGGCTTCTGACATTCTTCTCCTTGATTTTTTAACATTTCTTGGTGATGCAGAAAAAAGTTAATATTCACAATCAGATGGATTTTAACTCTGTCATAGCTTAACATTCTGATATTTGTTGCACAGAAGATGGAGTGAACGAGCATCCTCTTTTGTCCAGACTCATTCTGTCAGGAGTTTCCGGGGGTGATGTTCATAATAAAAATGTTCGGTTCTCATCGTTTTTTATGGGACAAATTGGCATGTACTGGTGCAATCCATGGAAAACAACAGTCATTCTTTCAAGTGACATCATCCCTGAGCAACTCACATCTGGATGGTTCTTCACCACCCGCAGACTGAACCGACAGCAGAGCTACTCTGGCAACGCTGCAGCTGTTTACAAGATGTGGGAGGGCAAGTGTGTCTCGTACCGTCCCATATGGGTGGCGGAGTGCACGGTGTTGTTTCTGTATCTGACGTAAAGGTGCCATAGATCTTGACATAGAAAAGCATAGAAAGGCTGTGTGAGGTGCAAAGTACAAAGTCGACTAAGTTCGATGTAACACCCAGGAAAAGGTTTAAGGCGGTCCAGAAGTTGACCAAATATCCTGAAAAGGCCAAAAGCATGGCATGCTACTCAGACTTACTGAAGATTGCACAGATTGTCTTTTTGCATTTTCCTCACACTGTGCAGATGTTGAGAGGGTTTTCTCAACATCTGCACAGACCAACAGCTGGCACCCTATCAGTTGCTTTATAACAGCTTTACCTTAATGCGGATGATCGGTGGTTCTCCTCTATAGTTCATGCCATGACTATTTTTTCTTTTGAAACTGAAAACATTTACACACCACTGAATTTGTGTTTTTTCCAACCCCCCAAAAGAGTGAACCACCGGTAGAGTTCAGAGGGGCGGTGCTGCTTCACTGCAAAGACTCCCGTCATGCCAACACTTTCTTAATTACTTTAAACTGTAGTAACATTATGACACCTCCATAATTGTGTTTAAAGCTTCCATCATTATGGTTCATCACCTGTAATATTAACTCAATTAATGATGGCTCCCATTAAACTTGACAGTTCAGGATTGTGGTTTCAGAATCCCGAACTGTGATTAAAAGATTTTATTTCAAAGTTAATAAACAAATTGATGAAACACCTAGCTGAGAAGAACTATGAGCTGGAATGTTTGGACGATGAGCACTCGAGTAGAAACTCTGCTCCAGCTGATATTTGCATTTGAACTTGACTTTGTCCCGCTGGATGTGTTTAACCCAAGTCCAGGAGGCGTCATATGAAACCACGACTCCTAAAGTCTGCTTTGCACCTTTGACAGCTCATCAATTATACTTGCATCAAGAGCAAAGGCTCACGAAAGTCTTGGCTCGTACTGGATGGACAAATATAAAAGCTGGGCTTCGCTTGCTTATTTACAGAACAGAAAACATAAAAAGAAGAGCAGAAACCTCCAGCCAGGTGGTATTTTTATCAAGGCTATCTCACAGCTGCGCTTTGAGCTCACTTTAGTGCACTTTTGAGATTTGCAACCGAGGACACTGATGAAAAGAGGCATATTTTCTCCATCTCTCAGGCCTAATTTGGCGCAGCTCGGGTGGTTGTCGAAGTTTCCGCGAGGTGAGGGCAGGAGAGAAAGACGCGCCCCACGAACTCTGCATACGATGTAATTTCAGCTCCTTCGCGGCTTCATTTCCGCCCTCTACAAATGTTACTTGCTTTACGTTAGTGTGAGACTGTGCATTTTAGTTTGCTTAATGAGCATTTTTATGAGACACACTGAGTAGGTGGACATATCTAAACAGCTCGTAGACTCACTGTAACGCTGCTTAAACTTAAAGTATGTGTGGGAGGCATACATTAGGGCTTCCTAATAAGAGAGTCAAAAGAGGCTTTTTGCCCCCTGCAAATTCAAATATCATTAGTGTAATGTCCTGTAATATTTCCACAAAGCTTATCTCCCCCTCTGTTAATTGGCTCCCTGTGACTGCTATGATCTCACATTCAATTTAATGAAATTTCACATTTAAGGGAGTTGAATGGGGGAAATTGGAAGCTTTAAACGATGCAATGTGTGTCTGTGTTGCTGTGCTCATGCAATATTTGCAAACATGCTGATTCAGTGCTTGTGTGTTCTCTCATCAACTGTGTCTGGATAAAGGGCCTCAGCTTTATAAATGTGGTGGGGAGGGCTGGGACGGGGGTGCTGGGTTGCTGGTGGGGTCTGTCTTACGGCCAAACTGTCTGCTCGGGTTCTTTGCGTGGCGAAAACACCGGAGACCAGAAACAGCTTGTGCCAGACTGCAGACTGCTGCGCTGGCATTAAAAAAAAATAAAAAAATACACACGCAATAAATCATTGTTAATCATGAGCTCGGCCCGCAATGACAATTTCAGTTTGGACCGAGAGCTTGTTAAGCTTGCATGGTAGTGGGCTAAACGCTGACCTGATTGCTAACACGCGAACAATGCTCGCATACTGATGTTAAAGCAAACAGGAGTTACAGAGTTCAGCCGGAGACAGTTTATGCAGCTGAGATGACATGCTATGAGCTGCGGTAATTGTATACGATGCAAAGACTTTCGTCACCACGTGGGAGCGACTGAAGTGTTGTGTAGGTTTGTGTGAATAAATGATATCGTAATAACAGATAGGCTGTTGAGGTTCACTAAGTTTGCCTCAGCAATTGTTGAAATGTTCGTGTATCTAGAGCAGCGAGCCACAGGTCAGAAAGAGGGATTTTTTAAATATAAACTGGTCCTGGGAAATATAAAAAAAATTTAAAAATCATTGAAATAATTAGAGGGTTTGTGAACTGCTGCAAAGGCCTATTGTAATCGCTTGATTTATATGTATTTTTCTCTTCCATCTTTCTATTTTCCAAAGGACTTTGCATTGACTTCCATTGATGTTTCATCCATTTCTAAAGCTTAATTTTGACTTATACCATAAACCTAACTATTACCAGTACATGCCTAACCAGAAACCTTTCCTGAACTCAATTCACACCTTAGTCCTAATCCTAACCGCTAACCCAAACACAGTATATGACTTACGTATATGACTCTGGCTCTGGGCACAAGGAGCAGTGGTGTTCACAAAGTAGTATTTGTTGGAAAATGGGCCTTTCAATGTATTAAATACTACAAAACACACTCACACCTATGTGCACATTTGTGCTTGCACATGTGTATGCAGGAAATACACAAAGAAAACTTCATACTTTCATCATTTCATAATTCTTTTTTACTGATCATATAATCATAGTATACCTTCATTTGATGTATTTTATGTTGGACTTTAAGAAGCTATATAATGCAAGTAAATATTGTCATTAAGGTCCTTTGATTTATCTCCATTATTACTACAATTTCAGTATGTGAAAAAAGAAATATCTTGACAGTTTCTTTGGCATTAAAGTAAAGGAACTGTCCAGACCCGCTTCCCTTTCCTTATAGGTTTGGAATCATTGATCTAACCAACAAGTCATTTGTTGTGATTCGTAGACTTATGCTCTTTGCTGCCACTGTGCTAAAGGTATAATACCGGTAGAGGAAACATTTACGAGCATTATGTTCTTTACACGCAAAATCATAGGTTGAAATGTGGCCAGCATTAAATCGCCATCCAGTTCTCAGGATCAGATTTAAATTAGAGTGCCAATCAGACTAACCATTAAATATGTAGCTGCATACAGAGTTCATTCTGCATTTAGCTCATGAGGATTGTTCATCTAGACGTTTCCTGATGGCTAGTAAAACGGAGAAGTGTGGGGCAGCGTAGCTTACGTGCAATCAGACAAATCAACACAGAAAAAGCGGACGATGACAGAAATGTTGGGACAGGAATGTTGAGCCACGTTCTTTGAGTAAATAACATAAGTACATTGAAATCCATTAAGGGCACAAGGACAGAAACATCTAACAATGATGGAATTGGGCGGACGTACTTACCTGGGTAAATGGAGCATAAATGGCTTTCTATACCAAATACTGTGGGAAACCATAATACCATTGAGAGACCCTACTTGCTCCATAACAGCCGGCACATAAATACACCAAACAAGCAGTAATATAGAAATTTCTATTTGTGTTTTAATCAATGTTGGGTAATTTGATGATCATATGCACAATTTTCACCTCTTTGATATGAACTTTGATGTTCCTGTAAGTTCTTTTGCTCAGAAGGCTTCACCATAAAGGCAACATGGTATATTTAAAATATGAGAAGGCTTCAAAACCTCCTCAGAAAATCTGTCACGTTCCCTGCTTCCTTTAGATAACGTAGCCCCCCCCCCCCCCCCCCCCCCCTTCATGTAAATGCTTTATCTCTTTTACAAGACTCGAACATTTCCATTGTGTGTGAAAGGGAAAGGAGATAAAAACAGAGGTTTCACAGAATTTATTGTAATGCGCAAGCTACTGAATCGTAGGATATGCATGAATACCAGAACAAAAAGCGGATTATGGTTTTCTTCAATAATGCATTAATAAAATGTCATTAGGCTCTGAGCTTTCTCTGGGAAACAAGAAGTGCTAAGGCAGCACTACACAATATTAGATATTTATGTAATATATCCTGCCATGAAAATTCACTCCAGAACTTAATTTCCTTGCAGGAACACATTTGGAAATTTGTGCAAATATGGAAACGGTTACAACCTCAATGACGAAAAATATAATTTGTATATAAACAAAGTCATTCTTCACAGTGAAACTTACATTAATCTATTGGTTAATGTACAAAATGGCCATGACTACATCAAAAAGGATGCAACATTTGAGCTGGTGCTACATTTCAGAGGCATCGGCCTCATGGTGCATTAAGAGGCAGAGATCTGACAGGTACACACTGTCATGGCCCATTGACTTCTATGTGGTGTGGCTGATTGATTGTTGAGATTATGTTCAAGTGGGAGCCGTGCATCTCTTTATGATTCAGTGCGGCGTGCCCATGCAGGGGAAGGATGATGAGCACCTGTGAAACTACCCATAAATTTCGACTTTAAAAAATAAAAAGTGTTGGTTTTGTGTTTTGAGCTGCTTTTTTTTTGAGAACCATTAGTATAGTTTGTTTTAACCTCCCATCTGTGTCAGAAACCGGAGCTGCATAGTGAAAAACGTTTGGCAGTGCTTTTAGTGCAGAATGTCTCTTATACTGTAGCTGTACTGTAGCTTCATACTGTAGCTTTGTTTCAAGCAAAGCTGATCTGGGCTTTCTCTGTAATGTTGCAGTACAGAGTTGCTCCAAACTGGACCAGCTGGAGTGATGTACAGTTAAAATCCTCCATTATCCTCCCCAGCAGCTTGCCACCATGAGAGTGTGAATGGGAGAACGGATGTAGTGCGGCACGCTTTTGGGGGTCCTCTGGACTTGTAAAAACATTACACAAGTACTGGCCGTTTACCATTTACCAAAGCAGTTCGGTGCTCGTTATCCAGTGAGAAGTCCTTCGCTGCTTTGATTTTAAAGACAACACTCAACAGAAATAGCTCATCAGAATAATCATGTTTTCAGCTACACCCGCGCTGAATTCTGAATGACCTGAAAGCGTAGTTTGACCATTGGCTAGATGGCACTCGATGTAATTGGTATGCCAGCTTATGTGTGTTTGTCTCCAATCAGCCTTAACACAATCACTGGTTCCTAATCAGAGGGAAAGTAATGACCACCACTGAGTAGCTTTAATCAGCACACAAGTTAGTCCGGCAGGAGTGGCTGAGTGTTAATGAAGTCCCTCGTGTTGGTTTACGGAGTCTGGATGGCTGTATTTGCAGACAAAGACCACAGAGTTTTTTGCCTATTTGTTCTTGTCCGATCTTGAAAAAAAAAAAAGATTTCTTTTACTGCTGTCACTTCGCCCCCGTTGAGCAGAAACATTTGCTCGTGGGTGTTTTGGCAGCCAGACTGTTTATTCATTGTTTTGTTTGCCCTGACAGAGGACAGCGAGCTTATGGTTGAGGATTAAAGATGTCCAGCCCGAACCAAAGCAATGCAACAGCCATGAGTCATTGGTCCTGTGGTGATCGGTAGTGCTGCTGCAGCCAGGAGGGGCAGCGCGGTCTGTTTCAGCATCCTGCAAGAGTCACTATCTGTGCCTTCAGATTGTATTGTTAACCCGGAGGCCCTTCATTTTCACACTAATTGGAAAAAGCAACCTCAGGCAGAAACAGAATGACCCCAATGATAGTGAAGGATTAGCCTAAAAAATTTTTTAATTTAAATTAAATTGGCAGAATTTAAATTTATTTGGCTTATATTTATATACCTGGTATGGCCTAAAAGTGAGCCTGGACTGAAATATGTCGTCAAACTAGTACAGGTGTTTGTCCAGGATGGGACATAATGACATTGGCAGGTCAAAATATTTGAGTTTAGTGATATGATGACAAAAATTTCTGGTGACATATGTCAAGTAAATAAGTAGATAAAAAGGAAAAGAGGTGATTTGCTTCCATTTTAATGAAAAACCTGACAAATCCATTTGTATACTATTCAGTTTCTGCTTCCTACTAACAAATGAAACTGCAGAAATTAGGAAGGGCACAAATTCCTTTACAAAGCAGCTATTTTTACTGTGAAGTTACACAACTTATTGACAGACTGGAACTGCAGCTGTTTTCTGTGAGAATTAGGCTGATTAAACATCTTAAACGTTTTGAGCTGTCTGGAAGAAGATTATGTTGAGTGTCAAGTTCGAAGTCTTATGATCTAATGGTGATCTTGATGGAAAATTTGGAAAAGGAGGGACGTGGGGTTACATTTCGGAAGTTTATCCGACAATCTGCTGCAAAACTTTTGAGGTAGAACAATGAAGGCTCCTCGAATCAGACGAGGCTGTTTACTTCCTGGGAACCGTGAGCATTTCTTCCTCAATGGTTCGGCTACCTCAGCCCCGACAGTGATAGCTGTCCTTTGGAACTAAAACACTTTTTGAGCAGACCTGATTGGCACATTAAAAATGTTTTTAACACAGACCAGAAATATGACTTAGTGAACATGAGTATTTAACCCTATGATGGTTAATCATGGATTGTTGCAATTACAAGGGAATAAAGTGATTAACCTTCGTGGTCTCATATTTTGTCTCTTGTAAGTGATTCCAGTGTAGCTGGAGGTGGTTTCATATTTCCTGAATGGCTGCATGGATTGTCAGAAAAAACACAATTATTATAACGCTAATACGCATTTTGCCTGCGTAATCAAATCTAGCAGGACATGAAAACAGCATAGTCTCTTTAAAAAGATAAAAGAGCTCAAAGCTGAATGGTACACAAAAATTGAAAGGGAGTTGTAAAACCATGTCTTTTGCTAATTGTGTTGCTAAGTAATCTCAGCAACACAAACAAATTATAAGGTATTTCCTTGCATTTTATGCCTCCAACCTATAAAGCAACCTTTTTTTTTTTTTTTTTTTTTACAGTACCTCTTGTTGCATTACTGCACATGCCTCTAATTCAATTAGATACAGTCAGGCATATTAATAACAGTTACAGTGTCTCTATATTTTGTATGTGTGGCAGCCATACTGAATATTGACCTCATTGCTGCTATGAGACACCGTACTTTCCCTTCTTGGAAAATACAACTTCCAAGCAAAATTGGGAGCATCAGATATGACATGAGCTCAGACATGATTGTGTCTATATTTTGCAGCTTCGCTATGGTTTTTTTTTCAGTCATTTTTTCACTAAATCTTTCTCAATGCCGTAAAGCGATTGTGTTCGGGAGGAAAAAGGAGTCTGAAAGTTAAGAAGTGTAAGCTGGAGGTGGGCTGCTGACTGTGTCAAAAGGTGACACAAACTTTGACCTTAAACTTTACAGGCTGCCAGTGAACGGAGAACTGCTGTCTGCATGTCCTAAAAGCATGCATTCTGTTAGCACAGCAAAACTAAGCAGAATAAATGACTAGAAAGATGGAAAATGGCCAACCTATCACTTCATATGAGCTTCATGTGATTGGCTCTAATAACTGCAGCATTTTCATCTTTGATGCTTTAGATAAGTGTGAGCAGGCAGCGTGTGGGACCTTTTCAGCCCTGCTCGACTGTATTTGATTACTATTTACTGCCTAGTTACGGCTTTTTTTGTACATTCTCTCTGAACCTTAAAGATTGTTGTGTCAAAGCTCTGTAATTAGATGCTCTGGGAGTATGGCAACTGCTGAAGCTCGAAGTGATGTAATCCGTGCTGCATCCTTAATTGTACATCCCACGAGTACGATGGCTAATTTAACCAGTGAAAGAGAGAGAGAAAAAAAAAAACGCATTCATTTTTGTTGTTGTATTATTCTAAATACGAAATATCTCTGTTGGGTTACATTTCTATTCTGCAGAGTGTTTGTACATATAAAGCAGTAAAAATACATACTTTATCACATGTATAGTGATAACCAGCTTTGCTGCGTCAAAGCATTGTTTAGCCAAAAACAACATTCTTCAGTCACAAGAAATATGGCATCTTTTTATCTCTATATGTTAAAAAGCATATGCAAACCCTTAAATGTTGCATTACGGTAAACTCACACTAAAAACTGTAAAAACACAAACAAAAAACCTAACTTTTAATGTTGGCGCTTTTTCTCGTTGGGGGAAATAATTATAGATTTTTTGCATGTGTATGATGTTAAAGTAACTTTTTTTTTTCCTGCTGCTTAGCATCTCTGTTTTATCAAACCTAGCTTAAAGCTGCAAACCTTGAGATCTTTAAATATTTGGAGGTGCAAATACAATTTTAGCAGCACAAATGGATCACTGTTGACTGAGACCATTTTCCTTTTAGATAATGTGCGTTTTTTAGTAACCTAATTGCTGCTTGTGCCACTGTTGGCAGCAACAAGTGTCATTAACCATTTGTGATAATTGGCAATGAGTCTTTTACCCCAACTGTGGAGGAATTTTTTTCACACTCTTCTTTGCAGAATGGCTTTAATTTGACCAAATTAAAAGGTTTTCAGGCATGAGCGACCTGTTTAGCAGCATTCCAGTGGATTTTACATACAACTGCAAACAATGTGTGTTTGATTATTTTTAGCCATTCAAAAGTGGGCTTGCTCTTGTGCTTTTAATAACTGTCCCACTCCATAACATAGGAATGTTTTTGCTTAATGTAAGAAAACTCTGGCAACTAAACATTCTTATGAACTAGAATTTATGTTGACATCCAGTCCTGATGTCCAGACTGTTAGGATCTCCACACCAATACACTGCTGCCACGCCAGACAGTCAGTATGGAAATGAAATAAATCAAATGCTGGGCTAGTTTTACATCAAACGTAACAGGATGCACACATTTCAAAAGGTTTAACTCTTGTCAGACTTCAACCCTGTTGTTTAAGTCTAACAGGAGGTTTTTGTTCGACAAATGTCAGATGGGCCTTTGGTTCTTTTGGGCCAGCAGTTGTTTTCACCTTGTAACTCTCAGAATGCTATTTGAGCCCAGCTTTTTGTTGTTGTTGTTGTTTATTGCTACACGATGAACACTGACCTTAACTGAGACAAGTGAGGCCTGCAGAGATTTAGATGTTCTGTTTTTTCTTCTTTTTATTTTCGACTTTCTGGGTGAGTCCTCAACGTGCTAACTGTGAATCACTTCAGTCCCAGTGCCCTACAGGCAGGTCCACTTAGGAATTGGATTTGTAAGCATTTTCCGACTGACAGATGTCGATGACTTTGCTTTGCAACTTTTGTGTAAATTCTTTAGATCAGGGTACGAAAGTGTTGCTTTTTAAGATCTTTTTTTCCCCTCCCTCATTGTGTTAGACAGGTTCTATTGAAATGATTTTTTCATTTTACAGGCAGGAAATGAGGGTTGAGTGTGGCTTGCGGAACAGAAATGAGGGTAATCACTATTAATTTATGGTTTATTAACAAGAGGGTCAGATACATTTTCACATAAGGACAGGTTTTCACTTGGGTAATCTGTGATGAAAGAAATTGCTAAGTGTGACAAAAAGCAAAAAAAAAAAATCTGTAGAAAAACATGCTTTTTCACTGTACTGTGAGTCAGGAACTGGTTACATGTAAATTGTTACTTGCCTCAACTTGCTGATATCTGGAGCCAGAGTAATGATTAAGAGATTTAAAACAGCTAAAACTGTGACAAGCAAGGCTGGACAGGGATCATAAGTTTATC
Organism: Xiphophorus couchianus; assembly: GCF_001444195.1. Classification (NCBI taxonomy): domain Eukaryota; kingdom Metazoa; phylum Chordata; class Actinopteri; order Cyprinodontiformes; family Poeciliidae; genus Xiphophorus; species Xiphophorus couchianus. The sequence continues at coordinate 24,690,444 of NC_040239.1, forward strand.
TTTCCACCACACGCAGCGAGCAGGATGGCTACAGGGGACAATAAAATCTGTAACGCTGATTGATCCAGTTGTTAGAGACTGGTATAAATAAACTCAATAGAATTGCTAGAGAAAAGAGTGGCATTTTAGGGTCACCACATCTCCATAACAACTTATTTTTAGGCTTTTGTATTCAATTTGAAAAAACAATATATATTGTCTACGGTTGTATGGTAGTGTGTGACATTCATTGAGAGACATATTGAGGATCTTATTGGTATTTCAACAAGGCAGCGTTCGATTAAAAGAGAGCTGCATCTGATAATATTTTGCGATGTGACCTGCAGGGAGAGTTTGATCTCCGAAACAACCAGCTTCTACGACAGAAAAGGCAGACAAAAGACGCAATACTGTTCAATACACAAACTGAGACAAAGGTAGAAAAATCAAGAAACTATTGCGGGGCACTTCTCTCGCACAATAGCATGTACACAGTCCATAACACCTGAAGGTTTGGGATAGAGGACAAGTGCATCTATTATGCGATAAGGAACCAATCTCTCACACGGTTTCACAGAGGGAACTGGAAAACACGTGATTTATATTCGCCATATCTCTTTATGCCATGAAATATAGAGTCACGCTGAAACAACTCAGCAATGTGGAATATGCAAAGTGCCAGGAAAAGCGCGCTGAAGTGGGGTTTAATCATATTAATGGCATCGCTGTGCCTGAACTGAGAGTACATGTTTATACACCACGCGCCGGTTAGACGTTTTCCCCGCACCGCTCCCATTCTTTGTTGAACTGTTCAATTCAAAAGGTGGCTTTTCCTTGAATTAAAACCAATCAATAAAAAAAATCAGCCAACCTTCTCAGGCAGAAGCCTCTTTAATTGGGTTAGTTAAGAAAGCACTCAATTATTAAACGCTGAGGTGAGATACGGATGAAACGGCTAAATTAAATGAAAAAGCCACGATTTCTTATTCATTTTTCCTCTTTTTGCTCCGTTTTTTTTTTTCATCTGTGTGGAGCAAATTGGTCCAATGACAGATTTCCGTGATATTGCAGATGGGATATGTGACATTTATTTGAAAGCTAATTACCCAAATTCTCCTGCTGACTTCCAGCTGTAGCTCACATATTTCTTCATTAGCCAGCTCATTACTCTTGGAATACCTTATAAAACAAGAGGCGGGGAGTGTTGGGAAAGTATTTGTAAGGCTTGTCCTTTGCCATCACAATAACATTTTTCCCTCTTATAGGCTTAACATTTTGCAGTGCTCTCAACAAATTAAATCACTAGAATCAAAGTTCAAACGCATTAAATCGCAGGGCTTTATTCCGCGGAGGACGGAGAGCAAATTACAGCGCTGCCAACGGCCCCAGGAAGCTGTTGCATGTAATTAGGAAATGTTCAGGGAGGTCAAACTATTGCGTGCCAAACATCATCTTCTAGCATATAATATTTTATCGTGAACCGCCTGATTTATGAGCCGAAGTAGATGTGCGAAGGATTTCCAGATAGCTTTACTGCTTTATCCTTGGAAACACTCGAACATCAGCTGTTGAGTAGAGGCTATCTCACCTTGGAGAAGTAATGCTGATAATGAATCTGGGATCACTTATTTTCTCTGCTGATCATGTATTGTTTCAGATTGTTGATTGAGCTTTTAATTTGTTTTATTTATTTTATTTTTCTACAGTTTGTGTGCAAAACAATTAGTCTGAGAAAGTTTTTATTAGTAAACAGAAAATCATGCTGCTTTTGTTTACCGTATTCCCGGCTGAACATTCAAGCCGATAATCTTTATCGGGCGCTTGTGTTTTATGCCAAGGAAGCAAAATGAATTTTAGGTCACGACAAATTGCTAACAGTATTCTGTTAATTATAAGAGATTTAAAAAAGTGGGTCGTGTTTTGTTACCGGGTTTTTCAAGGATAGTTGTTGTCTCCACATTTCCACTTTTTAATTTCTTGCAGTACATTTATTTTTTCCTTTTTTTTCTGATCTTGCCAGCTGTCAACAGTTTTCAGGCATAAAATTGTTCTGATTCTGTAGTTTATTTTCTGTGGGCAGACTCTTTTGTCCAGAGCCGTGGGATAAAATGCACAAATAATTGATTTACGCCAAAATCTTTATGAGCTTTCATGCGTTTACAGCAGTATTACAATCAGTTCACAAAAGTATTCATACAACAGAAGAAAAAGGAGACTTGTAGATCATTTTGTGATATATAAATTTTGTGATGCCTGCATTTCTACTCAGCCACACAGAGTCAATACTTTGTAAAGCTGCTTTTTGGTGCAGTTACACCTGCAAGACATTTGGGGAATCACTCCACCACCTTTGTACATATAGAGACTGAAGAGCCCATTGTTCTTTGCAAGATTTGAGCAACATAAATGCTCAAATCTTGATGCACATTCACAATAAAATGTAGTTCTGCCCTTTGACTGAGCCATTCTAACAGATGGATATGCTTTGACTGAACCATTTCCATCTTAGCTCTTGACCTGCTGGAAGGTGAATCTCCTCCTCGCTTTGAAGACTTTTACGGCCTCTAATGTTTTCTTCCTGGATTGCCCTTTACAAAGCTTCGTTCTGTCCACACAGAATGATGAAGTTTAGTGTACTGAAGGTGATGTGCAGTATTTTATTACTCCTACACATAGCATTTTTTACATTGGCCTCAATAATGTTTGATGTAATCTGAACCAGAGCACCTTCTACCACATGCTTGGTCATATCATTTGGCTTGATATGACTTTATTTCAGCAACAGCTTTTTTATGCTACTCCTCCATAACAGACAATGTTTGCATGTGAATGCAGAACTAATTGTTGTCTTTGTGAAATATTCTCCCACATGATCTTTGCAATGTGTGCAGCTCCTCCAGAGTAACTCTGGACATTTGGCCTGCTTCTATAGAACATAAAATACTGACTAAATATGCAAATAAGACTTATTAGATTTGTTGCTATAAATGCTTTAAAAAGCATTTGTCCTTTTCCTTTCTCTTTTGACTCCTACATTACTTTACTAATACATGATTGCATAAAGTTTTCAAAGTTAAAGCGATATGAATTTTGCCAGGCAGTGTATTCCTTCGCAGTAGAAAAGTTTTGTGTCATGTATGTATGATTACTACCATGGCTTGTAGTTTGATGGTGACTGCAATTGTATGTGGAAGCTTATGTAAATACTAAAATGCAGTCATTTTCTTGCCCTTCCCTTATGTTGTTTTCAGACTAATATTGGTTAAACAGAGAAAAAAAGATGCCGTCTGTTGAGGATTAATTCAAACTTTGAGTTTGAATTAATGAGCTTTGCCTGCAAATCAGCCCTCCTTCCAAAGAATATCTTTAGAAATAAAATCATAATTAGGCTTCTGTTTTGTTACCTGTTTTTTTTGTGTGTTTTTTTTGCAAACACATTAGAAAGCTCTCTGCAGCCCTGCTGGCTCAGGAGAAATTGACTGGTCTTTCACAATCCCCACACACTAGCCTGTGTATAGTGTGAGCTGCTGTCAATCATGGAAATAAAGTTCAGCTTGGCACCTGGACAGGAGGGCTTTGAATACTAATTATGTTCCGCATTGCTTGTTAGAAAACTCTTTTTTTTAAACAAACGGTGCATTTCTCTGCCTCAAAAAAAGAGAACATTTTGCATTGAGTCGGGCTCTGTAATGGCAAGGTTACATTTTTAATGATAAATTTAAGGGTAAAATCTCGAGTTGCTATAAAATCTGCCTCCAAAGCAGAGAGAGGCATTCTGGGGTTTATGGTCCTGTGATCTGCAAGAGGAATGAGAACATTTTCCTTTTTCCTGACTTTCTTCTTCCACATCAATGAAGCATAATGTGACCTCTGATAGCTGAAGTGAAGAGCTATCAGAGGGTAATGTCTTCATTTCGGCCCCTCTTAACACTTGAGATATGTTAAGTGGCAATGGAACGTGAATGTGTTGTTCTCAAAGCTGAAGTGTTAGCAGCAGCAAAAAAAAAATGGACAAGCAAACTGATTCAAGCAAATTTGACGAGTGTCTGTCAACGGTGATGCTAGAAATGGGTGAATCAGCAATGGGGTTCATGACGATCATTGCTCATTGGTCGAGATGGGGAGTTGAATGCTTGTCTGCGTGGTTGGATCCAACAGAGAACCTAGTGAGGCTTGCTGAGGAAATGTGTGCTGGTGCTGACAGAAAGGTGCCAGAATACACAGCATAGGGTGAATAAATTAAGTACAGGACTGCATAGCTGCAGATCAGTCAGGATGCCCAAACCAACCTCTGTCAACTGCTGAACAAGAGGCATGTGAACATCAGAACCGGACCACAGAATCGCATTTGTAAGTTGATTTGACACCTACCGTCTACATTTGATTTAGTGGCGTCTTTTAACTGAATAACGCAAAACAAAATAGATCAAGACTGCTTTCAGGAGCATATTCACCGGCTTGAGTTGTTGACTTAACTTTACATCCCCCAGATCGCGACCGAGCATCTCTGTGGTGCATTGGTCAAACAGGTCCGATCCACAGATTTCCCATCTCACAACAAACAAGACTTAAATTATCCTAAAGCACACTAAGAGCAGTCTAGTGAAATACATTCCTTGACAGGTCAGGACTATTTTGGGAACAGCACACTGTTAATGTAGGCGGTCATAATGTTATCCCTGATAGATGTGTCTGAACTTATGTGGTTTTGGAAACCATTGCAATCAAGTGACAAAGTGGTAGGTGTGAGTAGTTTGATGGCAGATGAAAGAATGGACCTTAGCGGTTTTCTTACTCTCCTCTGGCGAATTGTGGTTTCTGTGACCTTCTGTCAAGAGGAGCGCTGCAGATTTTGCAGTCGGACAGCAGGGAAGCAGGGTGGGGCGTCCCGTCAGACCATGGGTTCCAATAGAACTTGTTTCTTTTGACTGAGGAAGTATTACTGCAATAAACAGGTTAGTTTGTCAAGTTTGATCCAGAGTTAACAGCTTAAGTCTTCCACACCAATGAACCAAAATGAGGTGGTGAGACAAATACCAATAGGAATACAGTGTTGTGTAAAGTTTTTATTTATTTTTACTTTTAAGGTTTAATTTTGGCCATTTATCACCATAATTTGTGAAAATACTTAACTGCAGTAAAACATGAGGCGATACTGTTATGAAATTTAAAATACGAAGAGGCAAAATGGCAAAACAAGGATGCAAATCAGCAAACTGCAAGTTTCCAACACCCTATAAAGACTATGTCAAAACAACTACTTTAAAATTTTGCATATCTATTAGCCTCCTATGTCTCTAAGTGACATAAATAATTAAACAAGTTTCTGTGAAAACATGCATTTTGTTTTATGCAAATGCATTCAGCAATGCGTTATTTCCTTTTTTCCTACCTCTGATTTATCAGATTTGTGGAACATTTTCACCGCAACCACTACTGATTCAAATAAAGCTCCAAAGGGACTCTCAAAAAAAAAAAAAAAAGGGTGGGGGATTGAGGAAGCAAGCTCAAAACCCAACATGTCACTGTGGAGACAAAAACGATGTGGATGAGTACATGCTTGTTGTTTAATGTATATAAATAGGCTTCTGCATTGTTTCCCAGGAGCAGCATCTATTTTCTATCCCTTGGTGCAGGTGAGTGCAGCATGTGCAGTACTTAGAAAGGGCAGAAATGAGACACGTTGACCTGTTTTTATAGTAGAATGACAGGAACTGAGAGTAATGTGTGTGGAGAGTGCAACATCAGCTATTGCTTCCTTTTTTTTTACTGTAAAGAGTTATTTTACAACTTTTTACAGTTGTGAAATAATGAGGATAAACACATCTTTTTTGCAGCAAATGAGGTTTTCAGTGGGAATAAACTATGTACTTACAGCTCGACATTAATATGAGCTAAAATCGTCCAATGCAGCTTAACTCTGTTTTGATTGCCAAGTGTCGGATTCCTGATGATGGATGTTCGCACCAGCACTCAAACGTACGAGCGAGCTGAACGGTTCAAAGCAAGCTGCGGCTTGACAGAAACTCTCGTATGCAAACTGAAGAAAATGTTCAACTCTGACGTCAGTAACCCATTAAGACCTGAGGCGCCGTTTTACCATGGAAACTGCTGTGTGTTGCATCAGGTTGTTATTGTATCAAGTAAAAGCATCATTCATAACTTTTATTTGAAATTGTGAACTAATATGCTTCCACGTCACATCTTCGGTTATAGTAACGGTAAAAAAAAATTGAAAACATACACAATTGAGCCTAAGCCTTAGATGGGAAAAATGTTGAAAATATATGATTTCTAATAATTAGTAGTTTGATCGATTCTGATCATACCTTAAAAGTTGCGTAAAAGCTATTTCTGATATTCTTCGACACTTCAAACATGACTTTTTAAAATCTATATCCTGTTTTATGAAGGTCCTTGTTCAGGCATCGATTGTGTTTTTTTCCCCTTTTTTGAAAATATATTCCCAACATCCAAAGAAAAACATACTATTTATTTGATATGTTGATTTTCTTTTCTAACATAAGGAGTTATAAAAAGCTGCTAAAAATATTAATTGGCATTAAATATAGCATCAAGTCACTCTAAAAACTTCTAGGCTAAAAACAACTCAGCTTAGCTTGTTTTGCTAACCCAGTCTTGGGTTGAACATGGGACAATCCAGTCTTAAGTTCATTTAACTTAGCAGAATTAGGCTATTTCGTCATTTATTTATCAGGGCCAACGCAGTTAATAATAGTAGGTATAAAATATATTTGATGCTACTTACATATATTACAAGGTATATGTAAGTAAGTAGTTAACGTCTAATTAGAGAACCAAAGAGTTGGCTGCAAACAATGCATGAGGTGGGAAAGGGATTTTTTGAGGTATAAATGACAAGTGTTTTATCCCTCTATCCAATTTCTATGGCGATTTATTTATTTTTTTTGCAAGACTGACCAGGAAGAGGTTAGGTATATTTTTGACAAGTAACCAGTTCAGTCCAAACAGACAGGTGTGTGCCGAATCCATCCAAAGTTAGAGTTTTGATGTCCTGAACCTTTGGTGTTAACCTCTTCTCTCTCTGCCGCTTGTGCAAAATGCTTCTTGACTGTTCCTAATAGGTTCACCAAGACTTAAGACTTTAAGTGAGGACTCACAAGATCAACCACATCTGCAGCAGCGAACAGAATATGCTTGAACATCAGTTTTACTGATAGCTTCTGGAAAATGTATTTCATAGAACAAGAAGCTCTTCAGCAGTTTCTCTTATTTTCTATTTCCTCACTTTGATCCTTCTGCACTGACAAATTCTCATGTTCTACATAACATGTCAGTGTAGATAAATCGTTTGCAAATTTTCTCTTGTAAAGCTTTTTAAGCATCTTCATACAGCCTTCATATCCTTTGTAGCAACTCATTTAAATGCAGTGTGTGGCTGTATTAAATAGGCCTTTTAGGAAAATTTTAGAACTTCTTGCTAAGAAAGTTCAGTAAAGGGCAGGAAGGTCTATGCATTGTCCTTAAAATATTATAGCACTTAGACTAAGATTAATATACTGTTGTTGCTTGTACACATGTACATTGTTTATGTGGACCTTAGGACAGCACTGTAAATGGACAATGGCTAAATATGGGATTTAAGCATTGATGTACACTCAAATCTAAAATAATTTTGTTAACAAATCTTCAAAATTTAGTGGAATAAATAGATTCATAAGTAAAATGTTTTTGCTAAGCATGCAAACTAATTTAACTTACAGGTTTGACTGCAGTCATCCCTTGGTGATAGTTTTTTTTTTCTTTAACCACCCCTGCAAGTCCTTGCATTTTTAGCTCGAAGACTCAAGAAAAAACTAAAATGTAGAGTTCATTAAAAGTTTCTTGGGCCTAAAGCTCTCCACTAAAATTATATGCGTTTGTTTTATGAAGGTTTTTATTGATGGTTCCTGACCCTAAGAGGAGAAAAACATGTTGTGGTTTGACTGCATCCACCTTGATTAGCAGAGCAGATAGACACTTCTTCCTTGGCTTTCATCAGACTGGCTTACATCCACAATTCATGCTGCACCTTTAACCTCAATGCCCTCTACTCAGTAGGGGGTCAAATAGACACTATTGGACTTTTGTTCACTTTTGTTTCCGTGCTCTCAGCGCAGAACTCACCAATAAACATCTGTGTGTATCCACATTGCCCCCCACTGACGCAGTCTTTAGCTTGACTTATAGGATTGTTTTGCAATAATGATCACAGTGAGGGGCAGAGATTCATTAGAGAACTCAGTCTATGTTTCAGAAAAAGAGCGGGAGAGCAATGTGAATGCTGATAGACACGTAGATGTGCGCTCGTCTCACCCTCTTAACCGGATCCAGAAGCTCTTAGCCCCGTTTCCCCATCAAGGCACGCACTCTGGGTGGCACAAAGGCAGTCTCATTCAGCGCTCTTGTCACTCAGTCTCCTGTTGCGATAACAGCGCTCCAGACATCTCAGCCCAACCTTCAGCACCTGGAAGCCCTTCTCGGCTTACCTTAATGACATCCCCACTGACTCTCCCAACCATCACCAGCTCCTATTTGGGTTCCTGTATTTCATCTCTGACTTTGCCCGGCATGTTTAGGCCAGTGTCACCACGTTGCAGAGTTGACTTTTTATTGGTCGATACCCTTTAATCCCCGAGATGAAGCTTTCTCTCATGAACTCAAAATAGCTCTTCCTCTTCCCCCCATGGTGAAGCCACAGGCCCATTACTCTTTATTAGCTCTTATCGCCTTAAATGTGGCCATCCATTAGGAGTGTGGCAACAGACGTCCCCAGCTGGTCCCACTGTGAGCGTACACACTTATACAAATTTAAACTGACCCCTAATAAAGAGCATTTTCATTGCACTGAATTCAACTCCTTGTTTTTTTGGGGAGCAGAGGGATGAATAACATTAACTCAACCAGGGTGGTCCCTTTTTATAAACTTCTAATTTTTGCATTGCAGCCGCGTTTCTCCCCTTCATGACTCGTGCTCACCAGCACAGCAGACTCCCCAGACCTCTGTCTGCCTGAATGATTTCTCTTCTATGGAGGCTGACATGAAGTAATATCGTACTGTGTTATGTATTGATTCTTCTTCCAGTCCCTCTTTCTTGAATTTCCTTGTGGCTTGGAGCATAAATCATCTGCAAATGATCTTTGAGGGAAATATTTTATTTATTATTCTTGACGCATGGTCACATATTCAATAGCCCCTATTAATTTGAACACGGTGAGAAGTATGATGCGGGTAATTCTGTGAGACTGGAGAGCTTTCTCATCGTTCCTTATGTACAGGCTCTGCTCTGCTTTGGCATTCACGGCGTAGCGCAAGACCAATTCAGAGCGAGAAGAGGGTCAGAGTCCAATCAGAAACTTGGACACAAGGAATTTTCCTGTCATCAATTTTTCAATGTTATTTGGTGTTTTGAGATCTTTGCACAACGTGTGTGGAATGCAGAGGCCACGCGTTATCATCAACAAAGGGACACATTCACAAAACAGTTCAGTCCCCTCTGTGTTTGCAGCTGTTTTGCATTTGCTGTTTCATTTATTTCTGCACTGGATTCACAAAGCAGATAGCGCTAAATAAATGCTGAACCTGACACACCCTTTAGGTTTAGCGGATGGAAGTCATTTACAGCTATTCATTATTCAGGTAGTTAAAATTCAGTAAGAGACAAACAGACGTCATGTAAGTCTCACTTTAGGTTATAAGCAAATAAGTAAAACTTGATTTTAATATGAGATTTTAAAGTTTAGGTGAGCTGAAGATTGACAAAGGAGCTAGAAGTTAATCCCTTATGATTTCATTACAAATGATGAAATGTGGTTAACACAGTTTCCTGACTAATAATGATTTTTAATAACTCAAAATAAAAAAGAAACATTTGTTTGCGATTATACCTTTCTGGGGTCACTTAGCACGTCGTTTTAGGAACCTCGTCATGTCTACCAAGGAGAGATGTTGCTCAATCAGCTTCGGTTGCGCATTATAAATCGGTCTTCTTTACTTTCTTGGCTTTAAAAAAAATAAAAGTATACTAAATGTAATTAATTGTGGCACTACTGGCCTTAGTTTGGCATTTAGGAAGAAAGAAAGGTAGAACATTTCTATTTGAACCCAAGTCAGCTGGATGCTTCTTTTTTTATATACACAGCCACACTAGTCCATGTGACTTGAAAAAAAAAAAGTTCTTGGATCGTGGTAGGCCCACCTATTTTTTTTTCCACACTTCATTTCTGTACTTCATGTTTGCTCACCATCTACTTCTTTAACTTTCCACTCTTGCTCGTTATATCTTGTCTGCCTTGACGTGTGTGATGAAGCAGAGAGATTGTCAAGCTAGCAGCCGATCGGACTGCCAACCTAAACTGTGCCCACCCGCATTATTACACCCAGGAGTGGGCAGCGGGAACATGGCATTTCCCTTTTGCTGGTGCTCTTTGTAGTGACTGTTCACTTACTCTGCCTCAGCTGTCTGTCTTTGCTCTGCCACTCCTGTCCCGGCTTTACATATTCCTGCTCTAAGCCCAGCAGGTTGATGAGTGAGCCTGTGCCGCTTGGCCTGTCAGCACTCATCTGGGACCTGACTTTCACCCTGCGCACCTCCGCATCGCCAGGTCTGACATACAAGAAATTGGAAGGCTCAAATTGACAGGACCTGCAAGAGTGGCATCAGATATTCTTAAGCGACAACCAAAGTAATTGGAAACAAAATATATCGTAAAGCTATTACATACTACATGGTTGTATGTACTTCAGAAACTAGATCACACTGAAAATGAACCTTATCTGACAGAGATTTAAAATCAATTTCCTCTGAGCTGTCTTTTGGCTAGAAGTAACATCTCTGCTTTTTAAGCATGTGGCTGATTTTATCTGTCAGACATATCTCTTTTCAGTTGACTTGTGACTATGCTAGAACTGACAAGAATGATGAACTCTGTGTCTGTCAGAAGCAATTAGATTAGCCATATACCTATACTCTCAAGCAGAGGTATCGGTTTGCTAATTATGCTATTAGACTCAAGTTTACTGCACTAAGCAGCAAGGCAGGATTAATATCCTCAGAGAATTCAGCATTTTTTTGATTAACGTGTACATACCAAGGCTACATATAAGAAGTAAAAATAACAATAACAATGAAATGTACCACTGTCCACATAACCCCTTCATCAGATTGTTTTAACTAAGTAGTTAAGTGTGCATAATGCATCCCTGAACGCAAAAGTCAAACTTGGACTACGTTTCACTAGTTGTATCAGATTTCCAATCTCGCATCTTTGTAAAGTTGTGACATGCAGATACAGATATTGGCTGATTTCTTTTGGAGAACCATGCATAATACAAAAAAAAAAAAAACATGGAAAACTGCCTTCAAGATGTTTTGTCTTGCCTTCCTGCTGTGAGCAATGCTTAATTATTTACATGAGGATATGAAGCAACTTCAGGCTGTGTGAGAGATAACTGTCACTGTAATGCAGGGTTTCACTGTTGTTCAAAAGGCAACATTATTATGGAGTTTACAATTTAAACTGTGATCCATCCATCCGTCCGTCCGTCCGTCCGTCAAGGAGGTCTTATGCTGCCATTTCCGGATGACTGCCAAGACTTGAAAAGCCAGAATGTTTCATTACAAACAAAAGATGAACACTGAGAATCATCAAACAGATAACAGTGTAAACTCCGTTCAGATTGCTTTGACGTGTTGCTCTCTCTCACTGGCTTTGAATGAACCACAGCCTGGTGGCACTTACTGTACAATTGGTTAGTTCATTGATTTGAAATAGACTGGATAAAAATAACAGACTCCAGAGTGAACTGAGAGGGCTAGTCCAGCTTAAATTCTCTGTTCATTTCTGCCCCATTAAACGGTAAATAAGGCCAACACTGTATGAGTTTGATGCTTTCAACCGAGTCATTTCTATTTAGCTCAGAGTTATGCTGGTTACGCAAGTGTAATTCTGCAGCATGTCACTGCAACAAACTAGCTGATTAATCTCCGATAAAGCATACCTACCTTCCTAAGCTTTGTAGGTAATTACAACGCAGCTAGACTTTAGTGAAGCTATTTGTTAGAGTAGCTTTTGGCCCGTTGGGCCCCAGGGGAAAGATGATGAAGTTTACATCACACAGGCTTTGAGGTTGTGTTAATCATACTGCAGACTGAGAAGTATGAATTCACTTTATCGTCTCAAATAAGCATTGCCTCCATCCGATTCAATCCAATTCAATTACAAAATACTTTGATTTTGAGTTCAAATACTTAATTTCTTTTTGGCGTCCACATATTATGGAGATTAGTGGATTGAAGTGTATTTTCATAGATCACTTGTCAACACTTCATTTGGCAATGATACCCAATGCCACATATATTTATTCTGAAATTTTAGTCTTAAGCTTTCACCATGCATTTTTAAATTTATCATAAAGGAGTCTTTAAAGCGAGGAACTCCCTGGGCGATGCTGGTTGCCCTCGCTGAACATCCAGGCCGATACATTTTGCTAAAATACTGAAATGTCAGCCTCATTCTGACAGTAGATAGAAAGTCCACATGCTTGAAAATTTCATTAACACAAATGTCATCCTATCTCATGGCAGCACATCATTTAGTTCTTGATATTTCTGTCACGTTAAACGTGGCTTACTGCCTGATGAAGAGACCGGTTTTGTCATCTTTAGAGCAATGCATCCCTCATGCTGTCACTAAGGTCCAGAAAAATGAAATACTTTATGACCAGATTCATGAAACAGTGCTAACGCTCGTCATAAATAATAAGATGAAGAAAACATCCTTTGTTTTTGATGAATGCTAGAATAACTAAAGTGTCTTCAGCAAAATGGACCTGGTTTCAGGACCAGTCTCTGTATAAGCGAGAGCAGCTGAGCAAGTTCTTAGTTTTCTTTTTGGAGTTTGATCTTACATACACCCTATACAAGTTGTGAATCCTAAAATTTATGGCTCATTGGAAATATTTTTAAAGCTACTCGTCCCACTATCAGCATAATATTTGCAATGTTATTGCAATGTTTTATGCAATAACATTGAAAATATTAAAAGAGTTTTCACAAACAAATTAGTGAGGAAACACTAATTTGTAGGAACCCATTATAAAAAGTAAATATGCTGAGAGTGTATTGCTGGACATATGTATACTTACCATCAACAGCTAACAGTTGGTCCTGCAAAACACAGCAGAATCTTAAATTTCACATAGCTGTGATATTTCTCTTGGTGGAGGACGATTATGCTGTATTGTTTCATGTAAAATATACACGGGTAACCAATTATAAACGAAATAATGATGATTTCCATTTAGATATAGGTCACTTCAGCTAAGAAATCTAAAATGCTAAAACAGGAACTGTGTGTTCTAGCCATTAATAACTCAATACTAGAGTTATGGTTTCCCACATCAAATTAGAAGAAAGCTAATGTTTTTTGGCAACAATGTCCAAATGTTGCCAAAAAATATTCTAATTATTACACTTTCAGGTTTTTTTTTTATTTATGCTTTAGATTTTGTAAGCTCGTATATATTTTTTTACATGCATTGCCAAAACAAAGACAGGTTGTTTGAGTGGATGCAAAAAGAAAGACTGTTTTCCTCTAATTAGTTTTTTTGACCTAATCTTGGCTGTTGCTGGAAAAGATATTTTATTCACAGAAATGTAAGGTGAGACAAATAAGCACATTCATTAACCATTCGGAAACATTGCAAATTTCAAGGTAAGGTGAAGAATAATAGAGGTAGAAAAATTCTGTCCTCTAAATTAACCATGTACATAAATATAATGCGTAGGCTCCAAGTTAAGCTGTCCCTTGACCGCTTTCATAAATTGTGCAGATGAATAGTTATAACAATGTTAACATCGGATGTATAATTTAATATAAACCATATACTCTACAATCTTTGACTGACATGCTTTAAAGCCTTCATGTCACTTGCAAAGATCTGTGGTCTCCCAACAATCATCCACAATCATGGATGATTTTATACAAAATACCCTGGAGGTTGTGGTTGGAAACAAAATTTGAAAAACAGCACGACTACTACGTAACTCTGCTGCTCCTGAATTAACAGAAGTCTTTGTGTTATCACTAAGGTAATGAATTATATTGGTTTATTCAATTTAATTATCTCATATTTAGAAAAGGTATTGTCAAGTTGTCAAATTTTAATGATGTGAATAATTACATATGGCGGTAAGAATGATCTGTGATCATGATTAGTGTATTTTAAGTTCAACTATAAAGTGGGATACCACATCACCAAACCTTCAAGTGTAAGGAAGTGGTGAGGAGTAAATTCATCAGCATCTGTTAGGGAATGTTTTACTGAATTTACTTGCCAAATATGCATACAGTTTACAGAAGACTTAATAGAATACCAATATTTTTAAAGCACTATTAGAAATAAAACCAAAGGTCCGCTTTGTACATCTAAACTAATTTATTAAAATTAGCAATGACTCACTTTCAATAAAACCAATCAGAAATACTAATCAAAGTTCAGTGATTATTACAATATTTCACAAAAAAATATATATTTTGCCCATATCTTAGAATTTCTGCAGGTGATAATCTGTGTTTTCTGTTTTCTTCTCTTTTACTGTTGAACCTTTGGGAAAAAAACGATGTGTGAAACGCTGCAGCAGTTTTAAACCAAACAAGTATCACAGGAGAACATGCTGTCCAGAACTATAGCTGCTGTTTTGAATTTGAGTCCATTATGCACGTCTTTAGTCAACAAGAATCGAAATAAAGATTTCTAATTTTAGGGTCTGTAAGAGTAGAATTATGCACAAATATTACCCTTCCACTTTTTGTGAAATTTCTTCATTTAAAAAAATAAAATAAAATCTCCTTTCCAAAAACAAAAATCTAATTATCTTTGAATGATTTATTTCATGTAACTATTAGCTATTAACAGTATTCGATTTTTAAGTGGTTATCTTTTGCTGGAGTGTGTCCCACTGATATACCAGGAGAATTGACTTTAAGTGATGCATGGGTAGGCCTGTCACAATAAGCAGTAAATCAATTAATTGCATAATAAATTAAAAGAAACTCAATAATTTTAATTGGCTTGATTTATCGCTTTTCTCTTTATTCTCTCTTTTTGCCAGGAACTGACTGATAAAAGTCTTCAGTCTGGTGTTTTGGTCTCAGCTATCCCTTTTTTGAAAGACACTTCTGTTTACAGAGACTTCATAATTTATTTCACTTGTTGTTTCTGTTTATTTTGGATATTCCAAATGTTGTCCAGCTCCAGTGTCCAAATGTTCATTAAAACATTAAAGTTTATTGATCTTTGAGAATGTGTTCTTGCATCTTTATGCAACTGTTACTGAAAATGGTCTCAAAACAATGTTAGCGTTTTTCACAGTAACGTCTGGGACAATGTATCGTCCAGGAAAACTTGTTATCATGACCGGCCTATGCGCGGGCATCCATAAACTGAAACATGTTGCAGAAACTGCCTGTGTGATGTTAACTCCTTTTGGTTTTAACTGTTTAATTTATAACTGAAATTGTTCACTGAGTGCAATGAACTGTTTTCAGTGCATAATTTTGTAATTATTACACATTTTTATTTTACATTTTTAAGATACTTGTAGCACTTTAGTGGAGACACATTAAGGTCTTGAATTGTGTGAGGTTTTCATTTTCCCTTCCATTTCCTGTTTTCCACTTGACTGACTTTTCATTTTACAAGGAGATGGCTGCACACTTAGATCTTGCTCTGCAGAAAGAAATTGGCTGCACTGCCTTTCTTTCACAAAGCAGGTACACTCAAAAGTTTGTCTAAAATATTTCTTCCTGGACCAAGATTGCTCTTTGTTTGGTTTGTTTCAGAAGCTCTTCTAGTTGTTTTAGTGTTGTAGTGATAAATAAAACTTAAATTGACATTCTTATTTCGTTTTCATGTTGCCTGTATGGATGTCCTGGAGTTTGTGACTCAAGGACATTGGTAGTGCATCCGTTCAGGGATTTCGATTGCAGGATGTTTTTGTTCTTTTTTGCAGCCTTTCAGATGTGTTCCAGCACATCCTGTGAATACGGGATTGAAATGGGATCTTGGAAGTTTGGAAGACTATGTGGTGTTAGTACTCGAACCGATCTTAAACTAGTTTATTGTGTTACTCAGCATTTATGATGACACTCTCGCTCAGGTCTGGGCATTGTATACCACCTCGTCCACATTCTGCTTTTCGAATATCTTGGACTTCTCTGCAGTGCTCACTGGAAGATGAACGGTTAATGTGACATGAAAATCTGAAATCACAGCTTTTATTTTCAAGCCAAAGGCTGGTATTTCTCTCTGTGTTAAGCCGCAGCAGAACATCCCACTTGTACCGAATATCCTGACATTTGAATTAATCGGCTGAAATCAGATCTTAATAATTGATTTTTCCAATCGGTAAACTCTCCGATTTTGGTGAGTCTGCATAAACTGTAGCCTCATGATTCTGTCGTTGGCTGATAGAAATGACAACCAGTGCGGCCACCTCCTGCTGCAGTCCTGTACTTTAAAGATCGACGTGTTGTGTTAAGACTTTCTGCATACTTTAGTGATAATAAGTAGTTAATTGAGCAGATATTCCCTTTCTTGTCATGGATGTTGTAAACCAGAAAATAACTTGGACCAAAAATGAATGTAAAATTAATATCAAAAATGAACAATATTGAACGTACAACGTTGATAGTGTTGACAGAGGCCCTCTACAGATTAAGGGTAATTAGTTGGAGTGAGTAGAAGATGAACGATGGATGTCCTACAGCAGCATCACCTCCTCTTAGGTGAGCAGTCTGACTCTTCCAGTCATGGAGAAACACCTGCTCTCTCATATTTACATAAATTATAAGCAGTAACTTATGACAGCTGCCATAACACACGGGGGACACACTAAACAATCCATAATAAAACATAGTAAACACTATCAGAATGCAAATGCTGGCATACACAGGACCTCAAAAAGCCACTGACTGTAACACCGCCATCATTAAAAGAATACACAAGAAACGAGGGAGACGAGGAATGTTAAAGACATGCAAAATATTACACCACTGAACCGAAAGCATGACAAGTCTTAAAACCAAAGAATTAACTAAATTTGGGAAGCCAAGAGGGAAAACTCTAAAAATAAAACAAAACACAAAACGTCCCAAAAATGTCAAAAACGTCTCAAAGATCGTGACATTTCCATCAACTTGTATCAGTCTGCACATTTTCCTCTGGCATCAGACAACAAGATATTTTCATCCATACAACTGCTGCTCACTAGATAGTTTCTTTTTTTTAAAATACTCAAAGCAGCTTGTTGACACCGACAACAATCGCACGTTCAGACTCACTCCAGTCCCTTTCCTCCTCCTTTTTTGATGCCTGCTTTGAACTTCAGCGTTTTTCTTCACATGTGGAGGCAGATTGTAGAAGCCAGTCAGTGACAAGTAAGCAAGAGAGGATTAAACAAAATTGTTGCCTTTGTATCTTTTATCACGATATAGCAGGTTACAGTTTCAGTGGTCTCGCAACATTGGGAGCTGCAGTAACAAGAGGCAACGTTCCTCTGACATTTATAGAAAGAAAATCAGTTTCTCATCATACTATCACACCCAACTACACTGCAGTTTCTAGGCAAGCGAGTTTTAATCGCATCATAAGTTTTTAGGCTGGAGAAACTTGAATGCTTTAATGGATTTATGCTTTGCAGGCGATGTGTATCTGAGTGACGAGGCAGGGTGTGGTCTTAGGAGATAAACACCCTTTATCAAGGTGTGCATAGTTGTTAAGCAACTTCTTGAGGCTAAATGGGTCAAAACATATTTAACTGACTCTGAAAAGTGAAAATATTGCCAAAAGGTCTCTCAGAGGGATGCAGCATTCTTTAAATTGCTTAGATCACGGATCCATAAATCCAGGCCTCAAGGGCTACACCTGTGTTAACAAATCAGGTCATTAGTGGGACTCTGCAGAACCTGACTGCACACTGAGGAGGGGATTCAGCCGTTTGATTTGGGTGTGTTGAACCAGGGGCTCATTTAAAAGTTGCCGGACACAGGGACTTCAGGCCTGGATTTGAGGACCCCTGGCTCAGATATGTGGGCGTGGTCACAGAAACATAAAACTTTTTTGCTGCAAATACTCAACAGGGTTGCAAGAAACATGGTGGAGTTGGTGGGGAAAGACAAGTACTAACTGCCAAGAACTGGAAAAGAATATAGGTTGAAGCTACCAGGCGCTCATTATCTCCCAGTTTTGTAACTTTTCATAGCTGTAGCTACCCGGGGTACTTAAAAGTACAAGATGTTCAGAGCTCAGAGAAATAGGTATGGTATGGAAAGCTGAAATCTGACCATCACTGAACAGGATACATAAGCTGAAGCTGAGCCAAGAAATATCTGAAGACAGATTTTTCACGGGTTTTATGGAATGATGAAATAAGAGAGCGACTCTTGGAAGACCCGATGGACGGGCCATGGTTGGATCAGTAACGGACACAGAGCTCCACTTAGTCACATGCCAGCAAGGTGGAGTTGGGGTACTGGTACGGACTGGTTTAATTAAAGTTGGACGAGGGCGAGTGACGTGTGAATGAGTCATCCCGTTACCTCTCATGTTTCTCTTTTCTGCCCCGTCTCTTTTGGAGGTCGCGTTCACTTACAGGTGTCTAACTGAGATTACAGCACAGAGCGGACCAGTGGGAGCGAAGACTGGAGGAGGAGATTCATTTTTCTCAAGCATTTTTTTCTTTTTTACTTTTGTTTTGCTTAGCCTTTGTGCTATTTAAATGCTTCACACATGTCTATTTAAATATAATCTCATGATCAGTTATAATAATTTTTCACAGGCAAGATTTAATGGTACCCCCTCCGGTCACTTGGTGCTATACACGCAGGGCGTTATTTGAATGGGTGGACCTACGGCGCTGCCACCCACAGTTCAAAAACGTGAAGTTAGGTTAATTCATTTCTCCAAATTGACCTTAGATATGCGAACAACCTCTCACCCAACAACTGCTGGAGACAGGCACCAGTCGTCCTACAAGGACAGGTGTGTATAGATGATGGCTGGGCCGTAACCACTTAAGAAATGTGTAAAGATTTATTGAAAAATAGCTCAAACTCCTACTCAAGACAAGATTTTTAAATTTTTTTATTGAAAACTTCCTTTTTTAGAGTAGGTGTTTCTGTGAGGCAAAATGCTTGTTTTTGTCACCTTCGCTCACATTTACCTGGTTTGTCTAAACACATTTCAAAGAAATTGGATAATTGCATGTTGTATGTCTTTGATCTTCAACAACGCGGGTATGTTGTGCATGTCACAGTGACATCCACGTAGATGACAAACCCGAATTTTACCAGCAAAAAGACGCTTGCTGGCAAGATGATCAGTGTTTTCCCCCCTCAGCTGTCACGGCTTCTACTTCTACTTTTGTGCTTGGTTTGCGTGTTTAGTCTCTTGACGTTGTTACGCACGCGGTGAAATGTGGAAATCAGTTAAACAAAGTGGCAGCGTCTGAAAAGAATAGATCATTTAACATACTTTGTTCTCTGCGATTTGACAATGAGACGTGTGGATGTGTTTTTCAAGTTGATTACAATAAATCACACTTCGGTGTGAAAAAAACAAAACTGAACTCTATCAAGAGAAGTTTTTCCTTCTCCCATAATTGAGACATGAGCGCCTTTTCATTGGATTTAATTTAATGTTACAGCTTCCAAACCGCAGGATGGATTTCTTCCCGACTACTGACTGCTGGAGAGCTTTTCATTTACCCTCACTGTAATGTCTTGGCTAAAACAATGCCTTGTGCCAACAATTGACACAAAGCCCCTGCTTGTTCAGGAAAAAATACAAATCACCCTGCATTGTTCAGCTCCTCAGAAGAGCTAGATCTATACCCAGAGGCACTCCAGTGATTTGGATTTGAATTTGGTCCAAATATGCTCAAAACCTGAGGCTCAGCTGGTTCCTTATGCATCTCTCACCGGGGCAGCAGCAGCAGAGAGGTCTTGAGGAGAACCATGAATCAGAAAATTCATGACAGATTTCCTACCTGTTTGGACATTGATTTACAGGGACGATCACTAGAGGGAAACACTCCAGATGCTAGCACAGAGATGGGAGTCCGCTGACAGAGCGTGATCAAATGAGGATTGATTGTGAGAAGAAGGTCAAATTCCGCTCTTATACAGATTAAAACCATCTTCACGTCAACTTTGATGTAAGGTTTCTCAGCCAGTAGTGCAAAAGGTAGGCAAGAAACAGGGGAAATCTTTGCATGTGTACCGGAGCGTGACCCTGCGGTAGTTTCAATGTCGACAATTCGGATTCGGCATGCTGCCAGCTCAAAACCCTCAAGTAGTCAGAATTTTATCTCATTTTATTTTTACATTTGGTCTCATTACAAACACAAACCTCCACGCCTTTTATTGTGATTTCACGTAATAGACTAACAGTGCATAATTATGTGGCAAAAGAGAGAATATGAAGTTTGACTCTTTACTCTGATGCCCCCAAATAAAGTCCTGTGCAACCAGCTGCCTCAGAAGTCAGCTTAGACAGTCAAATAGAGTCCACTTGTGTGAGATTTACCTTGTTTGTATAAATCCAGCTCTTCTGTAAAAGTCCTAGGAGATTTGTTGGGAGAAAACTGGTGACCAAACAGCATCATGAAGACCAAGGAACACACCAGACAGGTCAGGGACGAGGTTGTGAGGAAGTCTAAAGCGGGGTTGCATTATTAAACAATGTTTTACTTTATTTGGAAAATCCACAAATCCATTGTAGAGAATTAATAAAATAAAGCCATAGTTGAACGAAAGCAATTAGTACTATTTACAATTTGCCACAAGCCATGCAGGAGGCACAGCAAACATTAGAAGGAGATAGCGAGATGAGGCCAAATTTAAACGTTTTGGTCGCCATTCATAACTCTTTGTGTTACAGAAAATAGGGCATTATGCTGTGTGGATGCATTGTGATAAGTGCTGATAGGACAGCCTTAAACATAAGGCTGTTTTGGAAGAAAATCTGTTAAAGGCAGCAGTATCATTTGGAGTGGGGTGAGGATTCACCGTCCAGCAAGATAAGACAACAATCCTGGACAAGTGGAAAAGAGAACTTAAATTTACAGGACGTAAATTCCTCATGCATAACTTTAACTTTCCAGAATCTTGTATATTTGTTTCTCTGGCCTCTTTAAATGTAAATTAAATCCATAAATCACTCTGGTAGAAACAGCATTGATCCTGTTCTTTATTGTCAAGGCATAAAGGAGTTGCACAGATTTCAAATTATAAATCAAAGCACACAGCACATTGTGAAAGATACAGAGTGTTGCGTTTATCAATTAATTTGCATATCTATTTTGAAATCTCCTTATAGGAACTGATTAAAACACACGTCTTTTTTTATTTCTTTAGCTCTGTTTGAGAAATTGATTTGCTGAAGCAATTTACCGTTCATTCAGAAGCAATGAAATCTCAAAGAGCATTTATGCTTATGGTAGAACCTCTTCTTTCAGGAAAACATGAAGCTTTCAAATATTCAGGACTATTATTGACAAATATTATAAGTCTGTCTTTTATTTTGGTTCATATTTAGTTTATGAAATGGATAACTAAAACGTTTTTCAACATTCCACCTACGATGTTTGTGCAGGACTTGCCAGAGAAGACGATGTTGAAGTGAGCCGTTCTTAACCCAGCTTTTTCTCCTCTTACTTCCAGGGGCAGACTGTCGAGTCCTGGAGGCTATGCAGAGATACTCCTCCTTCCCCACGTACCTGCCTGTCAACTATCAGCTGCTAAATACGGAGTTGGGTTTTTTCCTCAAGGAAGCCAACCAGGACTTCATGAGGAACTCTAGCCTGACCTCGCGGACTGAGGCTTTCTTCGTCTACCACACCAGAAACTTGCCGTCGGTGAACGCCAGCTATGGGCCTCTCTCAGTGGAGCAGCCTGTCCCGTTGGAGCTCCTGCAGAGTCCCGGGACCTTCCCTGCCTCTTCGGTATTCACCTTCAACTGGAAGGTGCAAACCTTAATCATGAACACGCAGATCCATTTAGCCAAGCCCAAAGTCCAGGTGCTGTTTTACATAGCGGGCAGAGACTGGGACAACTACAGCACCATTGACAAACTGCCCTGCGTACACATGTTCGCTTTCCATGAGACCCAGGAGGTCCGCGGTGCCTGCCAGCTCAAAGGGGAGCTCGGGCTGTGTGTGGCCGAGCTGGAGCCGCTGGCCAGTTGGTTCAGCCCCCCCAGCGTAGTGCCGGGGTGGCAAAGGAATGCCGAAGTGTCCGAGGGCACCCCGGTGGAGCTCTACTATCTGCTGCGGTCTACAGAAGCAGGAGAGTGCCACTCCGAGGAGTCCAGAAAGGACAGCTTCATCCGCTCCAATCAAGAAGGGCTGTTTGGTACCTACACCTCCAACCCGCTGAGGAGGATTGGTGGCGTGAGGCTCTACAAGACCCCCATGGAGCCGCCGCTAACAGAGCTCTGGCTGGATGATAACTTCATGGTCATGGTCCCAGCCACGCCAATGAGGCAGAGAGAGACCGTGTCTGCCTTTATCAGCATATCGCCCTACTCCACCGTGGAGACGTTCACTCTGAGGTAAGGGGCCTTCTTTTTTTTTTATCTTTAATTCAGCCTGTACCTTTCAAACTCTGTGTCATTCTGCCCTTTGTCATTTCTTCTCAATTTCCCTAAATTATAGACATTTTCTAGGCAAAAGCTTGAAAAAAAAAGAGTTTGTAACGTCAATCAAGAAACGAGCAGGAGCATCCAGAAATCTCTTTGCTCTCTCTTCTGTTTTTCTCCTCAGTCTTACTGTTGAAACTCTCCATCTATTCCCGTGACAATATATTTGTTCTTGGTGACATGTTTGGTCACCCCCCCCCCCCCCCACACACACACACACATATATATATCTTGATGTTGGAGTGATCAGTAATTGCCTTTCTATTGCAAAAAGTGTACCTAATGTGAAGTTGCAATATACAAACACAACTTGCATCAGATGATTATTCTTGTGTTATTCGGCTCAAAAATAATCCACAGCCAAAGTTGTAGTATGGTAGGTTTGTTTTTGATGAGGATTTCATTTTTGAATCTCATTTGGAGAGAACTTTCACTCAGATGAACCCAAAAATGTCATTTATTTGCTTTATATAAATGCTAGGGTCATCACATTTTCCATATGCATTCTTCAGCTATTGAACTTGCTTATATTACATATTAAAACTACAAACTCACAATCTGATGGTTGAATAATCTAAATAAATATTTAAAATAATTAAATATCTCATATGTTAAAGCTTACATGTCTATTTATTTGATCAAGTAGCAGCGAAAAGCCGTTTCGAATTGAAAATGTTGCTTATTTTCTCGATGTTTTCCACTAAAATGTAATTAACTACAATTAATTAATGGCAGACCTCACAATTAACTCAATTAAGCATTTCAATCAAGTCCCACCAGTAATTTATATGCATAATAAGTTTAATAGGTTTAATATTTGTTAACTGGGGAAAAGGCTCAGACCAGGTGGCAAGTCAATTTGGAGCTTTTTGCTTGAAAACGGAAATTGTTTTAAAACACGAGTGTTTTCCTCCAAAGACGAACAACGTCTAAAGATTAGGCCAAATGAAAATGTGTTGCTCATTTCAAGCTGTACAAATACTTCTAGTGGAGTTTCTTTTCTTTTTGCTCGCGAAGGAATGCCCCTGGAAAAAGGAACAAAAAAAACACATTGAAGTGCTCGAGAATTTTAATTGGAAGCAAGGTAAACAGGTTTGTCAAGCTGCGAGTCCAAGCAGAAATTCTCAGAGCTTTTTCCCCCTCTTTCTTTTTCCTTTTTTGTTTTAAAAAAAATATATATTTTCATTTAATCGCCGGCTAGTTGTCCAGGAGTGATAACGCATTTCAAACTTTTGTTTTTTTTCCCAAAGCTGTGAAATGATTTGTTTCATGACGGGGGAGGAGGGGAAGTAAAGAACAAGCCAAGCGGAGCGCCGAGGCGACGCCTGTGGTGTTTTTATTTGGCAGCCTGCAGCACATGGCAGGCGCAGGTTGGCCATCTGAGAGTGATAGATATGGAAAGAGCTCTGTGTGGACCTGGGTGATAAGGCCCGTCCTCCAACATGCATTTGTTAGGATGCTTAATCACTGGAACAAGGAGACCTTGATCTGTGCATTCACGGGATCATTGTTGTCCGTGTTGAACACGCTTCTCGCCCGGACGTTGTTGGCCTGATCCGTGACGGCAGAAGGAGCTCACCGACTGGTGAAATGTGTTAAAAAGTCCCCAGATGCATTCGTTTTCAATATTCATTTTAAGTAATAAATACACTAACGTAATATTTATTTTCCACTTGGATCAAAATACTTTTTTATTCATTTATTTATTTAAAATAACAGTTTGGTTTTCTCAAATTGACTTTGTCTCTATGTCAGAACGCTGCATGCTGTGATGGATATTATTGAAAGCTAATTCCTAATTTTCTTTAATAACCAATCATCCAGGCAATTTATTGCTTTGCGAACGCTCAGCGGGGGATTGCTTCTTGTGATATTTCCGTGTTGATATGCTACTTTTAATTTAACGTTTCAGGTTTTAATTTGACCACCACTGTCTTAATAACCAACTGTCAATCAAGAACCGAAAGACTCTGCTTGTCCCTCAAACTCCTAAAATGTTCTGAGTATTTTTAAGTGTCTGCGGCTGTCATGTCTCTGTCACGCATGCACTGATTCCCATTACCTCCTCTGCTTTTGACGAGTGATCATTTTTTCGGACCAAATTAAAAAGGAGGAATATGACATGAAAGGGGAGATCTGCTTCATCTTTTCTCTCTCAAAGGGATTCAGTTGTTCATTGTGACTGTGTTCTGCTGGTACAAGGTGGAGGACTTTGGCCAATAGATGACAATGTTTAATATTCTTCTCACAGTCTAATAATGTAAAATAAACATCTATTATAAAATATACTCTGTGTTCTCATAAAATCTCATAAAGTTTTAAAATCCTGATGTCCTGTGGTATTCGCAGTTTGTAGTGGTACCAAACAGGAAAAGAACTAGTTGTCCTTGGTATCTGGTTCAACAACTGAACTTTTTGACATGTATTAGGGTATTTTGAGTTTACTCAACAACAATTATACATGACAATGAAGGAATTTTTACTTTGCATGAGAGGATATAGACATTTTGCAAGACGCTGAATGAATAACAGAAATCCTTCTAATTATGGCTGACATACAGATCGAGATGTTGAAATGCGTGAAGACAAAACTGAATGTCCCGCTGCTGTTCGCTTCCTGCTTTTGGAGTGGTGTCCGTTCCGCTTGGCATTCACATGGAAGACATTCGAACCGCTTCGGAGTTCACTTTAGCCCAACCATCACCTAAGCTTTGTAGATGAGGTCACTTTTTTTATCCACATCAAACGAGCTGGACATTCTTTAAAATGCAGATTTGATCTTTCGCTGTATTTGTGATTTCAGCTGTTTGATTCCTGGCATGAAAAAAAACCACAGACAGTTTGAGTTTAGAAACAAAAGGAGCCACAGCCACCATCCTCATCTAACAACACTTTTTAACTCTTGTGTTATTTTAGCACCAGTAGTTGTAATAACTGTTGCTCCTCTGTTTGAAATAAGATTAATTAAATCCTGTTTCTCAAGGTCATAAAAATCTCATTCTCCGCCATTCCTATTCCCAAACATTGCTGAAGTCTTCTTCTCCTGAACACACATTGCTGTATCTTGCATGCTGAATGTTATGATGACCCTAATAATAACTACCAGCTGTGCTTTATATTATTGTAGCATGTTTAGGCATAAAAATGAGGAGTGTGTCTTGTTGCTAAGCAGTTACATGAAGGAACAGCTACTGATATTTTTTAATTATTATTATTTTAAGTTTATCATGAACCTTTTGATTTAATAATGCAAGCAATGCATGCACTTAGATTTTCTCGTGTCATTGTTAATTCATGATAACATTCCAGAACTATAGGAGTCATATTAAGTGCAATTAGGGGAAGTTTTTTTTTTTTTTAAGGTTATTTCCTCTTTCGGTGTTCGATTACAGACTGAAGGGGGGGAAAAAAACGGTACAAAAGAAAATTGCTCCATTTTCTTTCTTGGTGCAGTGCTGCCATGCAGCATGAATCACCAGATAGTAGGGGCCATTATATATTGAGAACATTGTGCACGCCGGCAGTAGTCAGACATTATTTTTAACAATAGATTAGTCAATTCAAGTAACATATTTCAACACATTTCGCGAGAGATGTTCTGTGTATAACATGCATCTGGTTCCCTGTGGAGCACAGCTAACAAAAACACGCCGCACGGCTGCAGTATTCTCACACGGTGTCAGGGTACGTTTCCGACTTTGCTGACAGTGACTCAAGTGCCACACTCCCTAGAGGCAGTTTATTGAGTTCTAAGCGCCGTACTCTTTAGGCTCTTTGCAGCTTTCTTTCAAACGCTCTTTGTCCAGAAATGCAATTCACCCGCCGCCCACGAGGCTGCCGTGCAACACACTGAACAAGAAACCTTCGAGAGAAATTGCCAAATCTCACGAATACATTATAATAAAACAACAAAGCCGGGTTGTTGCAGCAATGTTTAGACATTTATAACTAAATAAATCCAAGCAGAAAGTAGTCAGGGGCGTAGTAGCCCACTCAAACCATATGCTGAGCTTGATATTTCACGTCAACATTATTTGCGCAAATATTTGTTTTTTCTTCTGAGCAGGAATAATTTGCCACTGTGGCACACGTCTACACTGAAATATATCTCACTGGGTAGACTGGACGCATATACACTTGGTGATTTAATAACCTTTGCGGCACATCTACTAGCAGTGCAAAAACTTTATCTAAATAGATCTTTTTCTTTTCACATCAAACCAAAACTATAAACATTCTTCACTCCTCCTGCATCATTTGCAGGCTGAGCCACTGTATTCTACAGAGGCATTGCCTTTTTTTCCCCAGGCTAACCTGGCAATTAAGGGAGAAGTTACTGCCAAAGATGCCTGCAGGTCATTGTCTGGGCAAAGCATATTGTGGTGCAAGTGGCTTTTAAGCTCATTAAGTGGGTGCCTAAACCTTATAATGCAAAATTAATATTGGTAGATTTATGAGGGATGCCTCCTAATAAAATGTTTCTCAGGATGGATTTCAGTTGTGCGGCAACTGCGTGCATTTGACTGAGAGTGCGCCTCCTCGTCCCTGCTCCCCTCTATCCACGAGATCTGGAAATCGATCGCAGCACATAATGAAGGATGTCTCAATTCCTAAAATACACCAGGAAGAAAGGAAGAAGAGAGGGAGTAAGGTTCATCTTTTGGAAAGCTGTATGCCACTTGTGCTGGTCGGAAAGACTTCCCCCAGTGCCTTGCAGCTTCAAGCTTCACCGTTTCCTGTCTGTATTTTCTGTGATCAACGCAAATCGCGCAAAACTTTGAGGTGGAAGGAAAAGGATACATTCAGCCAGATTGCATTATGTGAAGAATGGTTTTTAAGTGTTGACTCTTGATATAGGATTGAACTCTAGACGCTGACTAGGTCACATTTTTTGCAGCTCTGGTTTTGTGTTTAGTGTAGTTGCCCTGCTTCAACATAAACTTTAATCAACTCCCCTGTTCTAGTGAACGACATTATCACCACAGCACCATGCTGCCGCTGATATGGGGAGCAGTAGGACTCTGAGGTACAGAAACCGGCTCGATAAGCTGATTAGGAAGAGTGTTCCTGTGACGAGGAGAGGGGCGGACTCAGTGGGAGCTGTGCTGGAGAGACATGGAGGGGATCCTATGCAACACCAGGCACCTGGTCTGCTCAGAAGAGCAACAAGCTCCTTACCCTTTACTGCAGAACAGAGCGCTTTAGTTATTAAGAGATTTCTTCTGGTATAAGATTGTATAGAAGCTCGGTCTGAACATTAGCACTTTATTTTTCTTTAGTACTGCGCCTGGATTGAAAGTATTTTTTTGAGTGATTGAATTGTTAACTGTGGAAACAGGGTATTTAAGGCCATTTACAGTGTTGGATTTTGTCCAAACATAGCATTTCTTGCTCAACATAGCGTTTTCAACGCTACATTTGGGTCTCCACAGGTTTGCCGCATCCCTCACATTGCTTTTTGCTGATTGCTTGCTTTTAATGGTTCTCTTTCTATGCTGGCTTTATTTTCACCATTTTTCACCAGGGCCAGATTTCTCAGATGCCTTCAGGTGAACATGTCCACTGCTCGTCCAGAGACGGGCTCCTTCTCTAATTAATGCTCTCTGCACTTGGTTTCTTAGTAGCTCTGAAGATAGATATGCCAAACTTGCTCCATTTTAGGATGACGCTCTGTGACATGTTCAAAGCTTGAGTTATTGTTTTATTAGCTAGCAAGCAGGTCTTTACATTTCTTCATGACTTCATTCTTGACATTTCTGCTTTGCTAATTGTTCTTAATGATTGATCAATTCTGATCATCAATCCCATTATAGCAAACATATTTAGAGTTATTAATACTTTGAAGGCAGAAGGTTGAACATTTATGAGTACCAGAGTAAAGAGGAATCCAAGTACATGTGGTTGCAGTGTGACAAAATATGAATAATTTAAGGGGAAGAACGTACTCTTGTTTTTCTGTGCAACTTTTATGTGCAGAAAAACAATGCACTGCTGTGCGTATGTGCCACACATCACATTTAAATCTCACTGACTAATTGCATGGCTTTTGAAGCGGGGATGGCTCGATCTAATTGATTTCTTGTTAACCCTTTAGTCTCTGCTTTGCTCGCATACCCAAACAAAAACACAAACCAAAAGAGACAGACAGACAAACGAATGGAAGATGGAGAAAAACAGAACTGAAAAGAAGAACGTCTGAAAGTCTCAGATGCTTGTGCCAACCTTATAATCATTGCAGCTCTTCTGCGTGCCTGTTGTTTGATGATGTACCTTCTATGGAAAAAGGGTTTCATTGGAAACAGGTTTAATAGGAGAAACCCGTCCGTCTTCAGCAGCTCTACAGTCAATTCATGTTTGTGTATGTGTTTGTTCGCTCGAGCTCTTGTCTGCAGAAGTGTTTGCTCGAGTGTAGCAAGAGGTGTGAGCATCTTATTATGCTAACATTGAACACTGTAAATGTTGCATGAACTAGTGGGATTGGATTAGTTTGCCTTGTCTTTAAGAGGCAATGCCTCAGCAAACTATCTACCATTACGCCTCATTATGCATGCTGATGGACAACAGGGACAATACAAGAGGCAGTTACTCCTTGTAATACAAAGTGAAAGACCAAGAGGCCAACACTGATCCAGGCAGCCTGAGAAAACCCAAGCTGATTTTTTGTGAAAAGACAACACTTTTTATTTTCTACATGGAAATAGATGAAACTGAGGTTTCCGCTGCTGGGATTTATTTACTATGCTTTATGTGAGGTCAGTGTTTGAATATTGAAGAGAAAAGCTTGCTGACTATCATCTGTCAAGGACTAATAGATGTGACAAATCACAGCGGAGCACCACAGTTTAATTAAAGTTTTTGGATTACAGTAATTCAGAAAATAAATTGTCAATTTTCTGTCATTTATTTCTTTTCTGAAGGTCTTTAACAATAAAACCGGTTGACAGGCGGAGACATTTTCTTGAAGTACAGAAATGGATAGTCAAAATGTTACAAAATGTCTTTCTTTTCCCACACTGTTTTGTCCAGCCACATTCTACAACTTCTATCTTGCAACATGTTTTCGTGAATTTTGCTTCTACAAGTCCAAGTTAAATCTCAAGTTGTTAATGGAAAAAGTCTAAGTCAAATCTCAAGCCTTCAATCCCAAACCAAGGTGAAATCTCAAGTGTTTTGCCTGAAATCCAAGTTCTTAAGTTTTTGATGCACTTGTCCAAGACTCAAAGTCTCGAAGTTCTTAAAAGGGAAAGTCAGAGTAAAGTCTCAAATTTTTTGCCCCAAATCTAAAAGAAATCTTACTTCAATCCCCAAAATCCAAATCAAGTCTCAATTTGTTTTGCTTGAAAGTTCCCAAGTCTTTTGCCTGATTTTTATTGATGATAAAATCACAGAACATCACTTAAAAAAATTCTGATAAATCCTTTTTTTGTCAGATTTGAGAATTAATCAAGGCAAGAATTTATTTTGCTTGGAAAAATGTCTGTTTTGGAAATGATGCTAACATCTGGTCATCCCTGTGTTTAAGTTTTTCACATTTTTTACGAAATACTACATAGAAATAGGATACTTTCTTTTTCTTCTCCAGCAATATTAGGAAACCATATCCAAAATCTGTATTTAATATGTGTACAGTAACCCCCTGTTATTTGTGGGGGTTTGGAAACACTACTATCCGCAAATAGCTAAAATCCACAAACACCAGGGATCCCCATTCAAAAAAGATTTTTATTTTCTGTTTTAATAGCTCAGATACCAAATATACTTTAGTATACTTTAATACACACATTACCTTATGCAGTGCAGCAGAAACTAACCTATAGTCTTCCTTATCTCTGCTCTTGGGGTACCGCCAACCAGTGCCCTGTACGCTCAAGATAAAACTCTTAACTGCTTTAGCCCCACTTTAACTAGTCCTCTAACAAATGTCAATATATCAACATACCCTGGGACAAAGCAATGTTAGTGAGATATTCTTTAAATCTTTTAGTTTCAGCTCAAGGCTTTTAGCTGCCAGCTGCCCTAGTGGAAATAATACTTAATTTGTTCATTTGAGCTCAGAATTAGACCAAAACATAAAGACTGGTGACTTGATAAGTTCGCATAAGGCCACTTCAAATGGCCAAAGTCAGGGGGCATGTACATATATCTGATTCATTGTGGTACAATCTCATTTGAAAGCCATCACCTCTATAAACAGGACAATAAACAGGGGCTGGATCTGCAGCTATAGCAGAGCTCCTGCAGACCAGGCTATGTGATGAAAGAATAAGAAAATGCCTTGTCATTTATTGGCAGGAAAGTGAGCCATAAGCCATTTTCCAGCTTTTCCACTTTTAGGGAAGTGTAAAAAAAGAAAAAGAAAAAAGCACTGCAGTGCAGTGATTAAGTCTTAACATAACTAAAACAAACACCTTAACAAATGCAATAAATACATTTTGTTAAATGCTGTTCAGCCAGTAGAAATGTTGTTGGCAAAGCTGCTTTTCTTTATTATTTTTATTTTTTTCTCAGTGTGTAAGAGGATTCTGTGTGATTTGGCATCTGGCCTGTATCACTACCGCATTTGTGAAGCAAATCATGTTCTTTGCTGCTAAAGTGCATCGCATTGTAAACAACAGCAAAGAGTTTGTGAAGCCTTTGTAGATACTTAAATATGTTAATGGAAAAAGCAAAAACATACAAGACAAATAGAAAGCGGCTTTGTTTTTAAAGTTAATTAAAGTCTCCCCACATTTCCAGCACACGCCCTGATGGATGTTACAAGGTGTCAAACATCCTCGTGTCTTATGCTGAGCTCGCTGATTTAAATATGCACCATTGCATTCGGTACATTTTTATGAGCTTGTAGAGAGTGTGGACTGGCTATTAGTCGAATGAGGCTGTGCTAACAAAGACAGAAGCCATGAGCTGGGAACACACAGATGCAGAACTGCTGTAAAGGAACAGAACAGCGAGGTGCGTAGGTCCCATATTTGGCCCCCATTGTTTCTGTACAGCCCCTCTGGCAGCTTTTCTAGTAACAATGCACCGTTAGAGAATGGAGATCGGCATTCTTAAAGAAAACTCCACAGACTGTGTAATACAGTGTCTGCATTGTTTGACTAATATCGCTGAAGGAAAGGAAACAAATCTAATGCTTGAGAACCTTGTTTAGCGAGAGTGACACGGTAATTAAAGAGCCGGCTTTCAGAGCCGTCTTGGAAATCTGTTGCACCACGACCAACAAATGGTCTTAAAATCTATTCGTCATCCGTCCACCTGGATCTAACCAGAGTGCATGAACGGATGACCGACCCGAATGCAAACACATGTTGCCGACAGCCAGTGGAAAAGCTGTGCAGGTGTGAGGTGATAGTGAATGCGATGTTTTCTTCATCTGTCTGTTTCTTTTTCTCCTTCAATTTTATTGGCGACTGGGGAACAACAAATTGATGGATTACAATTGCCAACTAGTAATTTATTTATACTTTGCTTTAGCCCCCCTAAAACTGTATCTCAGCACCCCTAAATCAGGTTGCCACCCTTCCTGTAAAATACGGAGTCGTCCCATATTTGGCCGTTAAATGTGAATTGGATTTGTCTGCTCCTGTCAAAGACTGACCCTTGACCTGGGGGAAGCAGGCTACCTTACTCTGTTTGAAAACCATGTCCTTAAGTTTAGAGGAGCTGATTGTCATCCTAAATGTATTTAGTTTTGACAGTTTTGACATTTTTAGCTCATTCTTCTTCTAAACAAAGACATTGCAAGAAGGAGTTGATTAGCTTGTCAACCCAAATGTGGGCTGCAAATAGGTCCTTCTTCTCTTGATGAAGGGTTCTGGTGTTAGCAGCCGACGCAACCTCCACATTCATTGCTGGCCAAACGAAAGATTTTTGACAGATGAAAGAGCAGGAGAGGAGTGGGGCTTAAAGCAGTTGTGCTGTTAGACTTTCATCATCGCACTGACAAATGACGACAATATATATAGACATAAATTTCCTCCCACTGCCATCATTCAGAGAGTTTTGCCGACCTCTGATCGCTTTAGTTTGAGAAGAGTTACCTGATTCCAAAACTTTCCCGCTTGTAATTCCATTCTCTAGTGTTGCTGCAGAGCTCAGATAGATATAGATTTTTTAAAATTTGAATCTTTCTAGCCAGTGAAAGAATTTTTATAGCCCTACATTGCACAGTGCTTTGCAAGTTATTGGGCTATTAGGTTGCAACCTGCCTGCTATGTTCCTTATTCAAGAGGAGTAGATACAGAGTCTCCACTGAATTTCACTCAACAGTATGCACATAATGCATGTCCTCAGATTCATGTTAGATATGCTGATATTTTATTAAGTTGAGCATTTAATATGTGACAAACCTCCATCAAAAAATCATTGAACTTTATTATATTGCAAAATAGGATGCAACTAGATACATTAAATCAACATAATAGTTTAATAACACAAATACAGCATATTAAGTTATAAAGGTAAAAGCTATGACAAAGTAAAGTGGATACTATCACAGTATTAATTTAGAACGTACTTTACTTGTGTTAAAAAAAATAATCAATGTGCATGTATGGGAGAGAATACGAAAATATTATATTATACTCTGACTGCAGTTCCATAAATACATACTCGCTCACAACACAGAGAAGTGAACTTGTTTCAGTGTAGTTACGTCTCTTAATCAGTTCTTATTTAAGCATGGCAAGTTCATATTTTTTTCTTTCCTTTTGCCCTGAACACTTAAGAAACAAACACAAGCAAAACTCATGAGACATTATGTTCAAAGTTGCTGAATAATCCCATCGTATCACTCACTCGGTCTCCAACGATCACCCAGGAATTTCCTGTGGATGATCAATTTTTCCGTTTGATCCACTGATAAATTTTGTAACCGCCCAGGCCTGCTGCGACCGATAAGATTAGCATGTTAATTGAATAGTGATGAATGGCGTTACATTGAACCACACCATATAATATCCTTCTGGCAGGCTAATAGAGGCCAGGCTCCCTCCACTGATGAATATATTGACAAGAACAGAGTCTCGAAATCACAATACATTTGGAGCTTTCTACATTATACATGCAGCTGTAATTATTTCTTTGTAGATTGACTGAATGGAATTACAATTACTCCTTGCATCTGTTACACAGTGCTTATTAATAGGTTAGTGTATCCAGGCCCCAGTATTTGCTTTCTTATGCTCCTCATGACTTTCTTATTACCTTCCAAACATCATCAAAGTACTTTTCTTATAATTAATTAAGCCCGACCCTGTAAGCCTGTAGTTTCATGCTCTATCTCAGGTCAGACTTTTATAGATGGTTCCAGGCTTATTAGCATTGGGTTTTTTTTTAATACCCTCATTATTCATGCTGTTATTTTAAATGAAAAAAAATATATATATGTATATTTTGATAGGCAATAAAGAGCTTGCAACAAAACACATTAGCAAAAGAATGAAATAAAAATCTTCACACACAATTAAGCAAAATTAGAGGAGAGGCTAATTTGATTAAGCCGTTGCTAAAGGAATATCCATCACCTTCCTTGTGCCCAGGAAAAATACAGCAGATCTTGCAGAATGAGCTTACGGCTTTAACGCTTTGGCTCACTTTGATTGTGTTGTCCATTAAGCTGTGAATGATGCTTTGCTTATTAGCAGTCTGGAAGAACAGCATTGTGATTTAATGCAGGGACACAGTAAGACTTAATCTATTTTCATGGACTTAAATGCGCCCTAAACCTCTAACTACCGCTGTAAGGGGTTGTGTTTCGTCTTCACTGACTCCTGTTGCCACTTGTTTGCTGACACAGGCTGATTAGCTCATATAGTTGCTTTACTGATCTTATTAGATGAAAATTGGAAAAAAAAAAAAGTTTGTTCAGCAGTTAGAAGTGACTCTCTGGGGTTCTTTTACTCTTCAGATAAGAGAAGCCAAATAAAAAAGGATGGGATTATCCATCCAATTACTCAATAGCTAAATGTTGTGAGGTGGAAAGCCATCTCCTTACATGCTGATGCATGTTTATGTGAATATTTTCATATGTTATCTTTTAATAGCCATTTAATTAAACCAAGATTCTGTCCTGTGAGAAGCGCTAAAGACTCTGGAGGTGAGATTCAGATTGATTCATTTAATAAGTGTAAGAAGACAGAGCTGTGTTTCCTCTTGTCCACATAAGCTCATTACTAACTAATCTGCCGTCGCTGCATGTTGCTCAGACAAACTGACACAGAAACAGAAAAAAAAGAAGAAGCCACAATGCATAAGGGTTTAGGGTGATGAAAAGAACCCATGGTTTGTTCATGGAAAGACAGCTGCAATGATAAAACAACCACTTACAGAAAAGAGAAAACATGGAGCATTGGCGAACTTTTCCAAGAGTGGCCTGGCTCCCAAAGTTACACATCAATGACTCATCCAGGAGGTCATAAAGGAGCACAGAACTTAAGCGCTGCAGTTTTTCACTTGACTGAATGAAGGTCACAGTTCATCCTTCACCAATAAGAAACAGAATGAAGGAAAAAAGGTATCTGTTGGGAGAGATCAGAGGCCAAAATCACAGCTGAGCATAAAGAACACAAAAGCCCATCTCATATTTGTCAAAAGCATCTCGATGGTCTCCAAGAGTTTGGGCAAATGTTTTTGGGACTGACGAGACAAAAGGAAAACTTTCCATCTATTCACCCGTTCATACGTTTCCATCCTCTGTACCACATCCCCCGATGAAAACCATCTTTAGAAACAAATTGTATTATTATTGGAAAACCAATTCTTACATCTTGGCCTCTAAACTCTTTCTAGACCTGAAAGTTTCAAGTGTTACAAAGAAGCAAAAGCAATATATCGGTAGGTGGGTGTGTGTTTCTCATAGCACCGTATGTTTCCATGTCCACTGGCTATATTACTATTATTTATTTTTATTTTTGGAAAAATCAGCTACAGAAAAAAATGTACTTAAGCAGACCTCTGTAGTTTCCTGTTGTAGTTGGATCAACTGCCTGAAAGCAGCTTACGTTCACCAAACAGTTGGCCACTGGCCACAAACAAAACGACACAGAGCACATGATCATCTAGCCACATCGTTAACTTTACTCTACAGATTTCTGCTGAGTCTATCCGATGACCACGGTGCTTCTATTCTGGTTTGTGATCCACACATTCAAACTTGAACAATGTATACGCCATAATAAATCGGATTCCAGTAATAATCTAAAGATCAGTTAATTGCAATCGGCTAGAAGAGATTGTTGCATACACAGATGTAGATAGGTCTCTAAAATGTTCTCAGTTTTGTCAGCGTTCACAAAAAAAGGACATCGCCTCTTCTTCTTGAAGCTTCAAACTGGAACTTTATTCATTCGCCACTAACTCAGAAAATGGATAACATTTGCGCTGAGTTGGAACATTGAGCATATTGAGTGTGTGCTCACATAGCAGTATGATAAGAAGCGTAGAGTTGTGAGACAGATGTAATGACACCAAATAAATTCACAAGGAAGAGATTTTTAATAATGTCTGAAGTCTTTTATGGCTCATTCACATAATTAAAACGGGATTTAAACTCTGTTCTTAACTCTTGTGGAACTTCTTCCAATAATCTCTGCCTGTAGTACTGCTTGCAAAGTTTTATCATTATTTATGTCATGCTTAAAGCTTTTTTATGCATCTACTTTGTTTTGTGTGCTGCCTGGAAGCTCATCCCTCTCCTGATTTTAAAAGTGAGCTGAGAGCCTTTTCCTTTGGCTATTTTATGATCACAGCACATATTGTGATTTTATGTTATGGGGTGTAATGGCACATGCAGTTAATGAGCTTAGATTCAATATTGTTCATAGTTAACTAATATTTTTGAGAAAACTACAAATCCCAGGCGTTTTAAATATTTTCAGAAACAGAGTGCAATGCAAAGTTGACATTAGGCCCTCAAATGGCAAAGTGGGTAGCATTGTTGCTGTTCTACTGTCCTTTGCAGCAAGAAAGTTTTAGATTTGAACCCAGAAACTTTGAATGTTCCTCCTTTACCTGGGTTCTCTGCAGCATGCTCCTACAGTCCAAAAGACATTCATGGCTGTTTGTCCTGTGTTGCACTCTGATAGATTTTGTTTTTTGTGTTTCCTGGATCTTTTGCCAAATAGCCCCTGGAGATAGCCACCATCTCCCCTGCGACTGTGCACTGACAACCAGGTATAGGAAACACATGGATAGACTGACAACCGCCCTTTCCTACCACCCAACTCCCATAGCCCCCCAATCTCAATGACCCTTGCATATTGGCCTATGTAGAGCAGGGGGTCTTCAAATCCAGACCTTGAGGTCTGGTGTCTTGCACCTTTTATATGTGCTCCAACAAACCTGATTGAAATGGCTGAATTACCTCCTCTGTATGCTGTTGAGTTCTCCAGGGTTCTGCTAATGACCTGATTATATGAGCCAGGTGTGTTGAAGCAGAAGGTGCATTAGAAGGTGCATCTTGTTAAATGTTTGGGCTGGGCCTCGCTACGCCCCAGGAGCTGGACCACCTGGTGCCCACTGATGAACTCCCAACAAAAACAGTGGACTCCTGTTTTTTCAATATTGGAAAACCGTTTGGTTGAACCCTTCTCTGAGACGGGTTTGGCTTTGGGGGTTCTGATCAAGAACCAAGCCCCCCAGTACAGTAGAATCATAAGGAAATGCAGCCATATTGAGGTGGTAATTCCACAGAAAGGGTTCAGCTGGCAGGAAATTAGCTTTCTCGATAGACTGAATGGGCTGAGACTTTGAGATTGAGGGAGAAGACATGCCATCCAGGACAGTTTGGAGTAGAGCTGCTGTTGTTTTGTATCATATCAGTCAGGTTTGGCCATCTAATTTTGGAGATTTTTAGGGCACACTTTCCGTGGGAGGGGATCCCAGAGTGTACAAAGAACATGCAAGAAGGTTTACATCTGAATAAAAGAGGGCATGTCAAAAATAACACATGTCCTTCCCAGTCACTAGTGTAACATTTATTGTTATTGAGCAATTAAACCCTTCTCATAATCACAATTGTCTACTCTCTGGGTGTTCATATTGTCAATAATAAGAAAAAAGACAAAATGTTAAACAAAAATGTACATTTGTATGTTTTTGCAAATTCAATAAAGGTTTCCTTAGTCTAAACTTAGGTTTAGTCTCTTTTTCTTATTCCTGTTTTTATATTTTTACATTTAATGACTTAAGTAATTTCTATTGCATTCTAAAATGATCTTTCGTCAGTACAGAATTAACCTTTGCAGATTTTACTGGCCTTACATTTTTATATTGTAAAGATCAAATGGAGCCCAGATGATCTGAAAATGTTAGTTTCTCGCCAACAGCAAGATCTGAGCTAGATGTGAACTTTTGAGATGTGAGCATTTTATGACACATTTTTCTGAGGTTTTTGTTACCTGTTTGACTGAGTAATTTGCCCTTTTAGCAGACACAACGGTGTGCAAAGTATGAAAAATCCAATGACACGGCGTCTGCCGGGACCAACTTAATCAGTCTGCTATTGATTTTAAATTCTAGAAAGCACTGGAAGTTGAGCCAAAAGGTAAAAAGGGAACTCTTACATTGATTTTTCCCTTTTTAACCTTACTCTGTTGATTTCTTTATTTTCTGAAAAACTGAATGCAGCACTATCTGGTTGTATTTATTGTGGATTTCCTTCCCCCATAAAAGCAGCAGTGTTTACTTAGGTCGAAGCATTGTCCTAATTAGAGTATGTCTTCATTGCATTTGGATGCTGGTGATTTCAAAATGTTGCAGTCGTGCTTCTGTCCTCTCCGTGGTCACAGCCCCCCGGTCATCTGTGAGTACCGCCCTGCTGCTAGCTGAGCAATATCAAATCAAAGGTTTCAGTCACAGCTCTGATGCACGCAAACACAGCACCATTTCTCCGTCTCCTAGCTGTGCGGTGGCAGTACCAATCATGCTGAAGGTGTTTCAGTTTGATATACTGTCTTATTACATTAAAATAGCCTGCATTAATTTCAAAACAATTACGTGTGATGTGTCGGCTCCTGTGAAATACTGCACCATAATGGAAATTACATGTAAAAATAACAGGGGTCATAAGGAAATGCTGGAAGTGGCATAATGCATCCAAAAGTGAAAGAGGAAACCCGATTAGGTTTTGGGATTTAAAGCATAATTTAGTTCTATTATCTCATATAAACAGTTGAATGAAAAAATATGTAGCCTCTTACAGATTTGTGTTATTTCTTCTTATTTTTTTTTGTCATGCTTGTTTCAGATCATTGATGACATTTCAACATTAGACAAAGACAACCTAAGGAAATTTGGAGGGGGGATAATGTTATTCTAGTCAGCATGGCCATAAGTGAAGATGTAATTATCTAATGTGAAGCTTCACATCCTTTAAATATAACCTGTCTGATAACATGCTTCTAAATGTGGCTGGATTAAAACAATTCTACAAATAACAGTGAACCATATTTCTTTCATAGTTATGTAAGAGATTGATTGCCAGTTATCACCTAAGCTTCATGGTGACTGTTTCCTCCAGGGGTGCTATGATTAGTGATCGGATTTAATAATTCAAAACCCACTGTCTTCTTTACTTCAAAATAAGAGGCTCAAATGTATGTATGAAATACAACATAAACCACTTTTACACCCGGTGATCATAAA
This sequence comes from Xiphophorus couchianus, assembly GCF_001444195.1. Classification (NCBI taxonomy): domain Eukaryota; kingdom Metazoa; phylum Chordata; class Actinopteri; order Cyprinodontiformes; family Poeciliidae; genus Xiphophorus; species Xiphophorus couchianus. The sequence continues at coordinate 24,729,790 of NC_040239.1, forward strand.
AACATACAAAAAGTCACAGACAATGAGAGGACACCGGGACACGTCTAAGTGAGACAGACTTCACTGAATAGAGATATTATGTAGTTCTAACATTAAGACACCTGACAGAATAAAACCACTTTACTCTCCTTCCAGAAGCAGATCTTTATTTTGTCCGCTTTCTTTCCCCAGGGTTGTTTTAGTCTTTCCAGTCTCCATCGTCTGTGTTGCCAACCTCTGTCATATAAGGATCCCCTTTGCATGCTGAGTCTGCTTATTAATAGTGTCTATGTAACTTATGGACTGACATAAAATCAGAAACATGAAAGCCAAAGAAAAGGTGTATGCACTACCTGATACAAATCTCCCTTTTCAGAATAATTTATCTCTCATAAGCAGCTGAAATCTCTGCCTACTTTTCCCTCATATTATTTTTTTTTAAAAATTACTCCCAGCTAAGGTTCTCTCTTTTGCAAATAGAGCAAATCAAGCTTGAAAGTTGTTCCGAAGCTCAGGGCACACATAACATTACAATGTCATCTGTCTTAACATTGGAGAAATGTTTTATTCATCCTGACTTAGTCATACCAGACCATGTTAGTCACTCTGGGAGAAATGGCTTTGCTATCACGGCTCATAGTTATTAAAAATTCTACCTATCAGCTAAGAGTTATCAACGTGGCCCAGGAGACAAACAGTTATATTGTGGCTTAAGGTAAGGCATGAGAGGAGAGTTGCACACAGGAAATAAAATAAGTAGTCAGCTTGACTGCTCTTTGGAGTTCATTATTTTGGATATTATATTTAATGTAATTTAATCCAGACTGTTTATGTTTATTGTGTGGTGTTTCAGAAATTAATAAAAAAAACAAACAAAGTAAGTGTCACCGTGAAGAAATAAACAAAAGAATTATGAAATAAAAAAATTTTTGTAATATTTTGTTTCATTGGGACATTTAATTTCTTGATGAAGTATTTAGTAATTATTTATAAACAACTGCATCTATCTAATTTTGAATGAAACTACTTTCTACACTCATCATCTCAGACCACATCTATCTATTTAAAACCAGGAACAAAATTGTTTTTTTATTATTATTTTATGTTTATAGCATAAACACAACAATTTTCACTATTATCATAGCCCAATCAGCCACGATGCGCTCCTGTTACCCCGGCAACCTCGCCTGCACCTCAGTAAAATGACATTGAGACAGAATGTTTGGAGATGTTGCACTTCTGAAATCATTGCCACACCTTGATCACAGTAAGCTGTGACCTGTGTCGGAATGTCTCCGTCAGATATAAGCAAGGCACTTTAGATTAAATCTGCAGCCTTTTCTTTACCTCATCAAATCAGCGGTGAGGGCTGCTGGGGACCAGAGATGACTTGGAAATACAATAATGTTATCAGAGAAAACCCCCACCACCCCAAAAAACAACGTCTCCGCAGCCTGTTGTGATGATTACAATGACAAGCTGTTTGTGCTTGCAGCCTGATTGCTGACCAGCTATAGTTGGGAGAACATTGACTTACAGAGATTTATAATAGACTCAGAAATTGCAGGCAACCTGAAAACAATTTTTTGCAACCTGTTATTTGAACTAGTAATAGTGGATTTTTTTGTCGATGTTCAGTACCGAAGAGCTTCACAGCGAATTTGGTTTGAATAAACTAAGTCAGAGGAACCAGTTCTGAAAAAAAACATTTGGATTCTTTCCTGTATAATTTGCTCTTGCAATGTTATTAAGGGAAGATATGGTATGCTTTGAATTTTAATGCGTTTGTTTGACACACATGCAGATGAAGAGCAGTGTGTTTCCCTGTGTCTCTCCCATATCGGTTGCTTTTATTAGGTATACTATCTTTACGCACCATATTTAAATTCAGGCAGTGTCTTGATGGAAATGGAGCAGAGATCTACATTATCAAAATGCTAACTCTCTTTTCTACATTTTATTATCTTCTTCCTGTAATAACCTATGGAAGGAACTGTTATTAACCCGAGGAGACCCTTTCTTGTTAAAGGAATATGGAGATCGAACGTGGAAGGACTCGTAAAAAATCTCTTGTCAGGAAGTTGCAGAGGGAAAATGTAATATTTAACATCAACTTACGGCGTGGTGCTTCTTCAGGCTTGATTTGCTGCTTTTCTTCCCATGAAATGTTAGTTGCTGACCACAAACATCATGAAATCTAAAATGTCACACACTTTGTAGCTGTTTTCTGTATTACACTGACATATTCCATGAATCCTTTTCATAAAATCCATTTTTAGATTGCTTTATTACTGAATAGTGTGTTGCTGTTCAGAGGCCTGTAGTGTGCCTGTAGGACCTTTAGCCAAGGGTATTTTACCTACTATGACATTCTCTAAATTCTGCTCATACTGACTATGAAGCAAGAGAGTAAAAAAATAATAGACTTCATTTTTGTTTTGGCTGTGTAAAGTCTCTTCTGATTGGGTAATTACCGGTGGGAACATTTCCTTCTATATCTGCAGCTCCAAATCGAACAGCTGAGATGTGTGCGCTCAGAAAGAAAAAAAAAAAGTCCAAACTGAGCAACAAAAAGCAACAAGTTTAACCCTGACAAATAATAAATAAAATGTCTGGTGAATTTGTCACTAATTGTTGGACATTTTTCCTCCTCAGCTGAGATGACAAACAGCCATTGATCAAGAGACCTAGTACGTTTTACACAGTTAAATCTGGACCTCAGTAAATCCTCCTCATTCTTCTGAGAAGGTCGTTTTCAAAGGAAACTGATGTTTCCATTGTGGTTCAAACTTTGACTCAGTCTTAGTTCTTTTTTTTTCCATTTCTGAAATATTTTCTTCTTGTCAGTGCTGTTGCTCCGCCCACACGCATCACACACAGTGCGTAGGGCACCGAGTGCTTGGTGTGGGCACCAAAAACTCAAGCTCGCAAGACATCATTTTGAGTAATCATAATAACAATATATATGACCAGTTTTTTTTTTTTTTTTTCTTTTTTGCCAGTTGTTTGTTGATTCTTGCGTTGTGTGTGAATTGTGAGACAGTTATTTTTTATTTTTGGGCATGTGCACCGACTGATGGCACCCTTTGAATTTTGTTGTCCTTGTGACAATGACAATAAAGATTTATCTTATCTTATCTTATCTTATCTAAATAAAGATGTGTGAAGCATGTTAATAGATATAAGCAATGTAAATCTGACAATTGTGCTTCAGAAGAGATGAATGTCCTCCGCCACATCCCATTGGTCTGTTCTATTGTGCTTCAATTTCAAATTGGGCAGTCACTTGTGTTTAAACACGGCATCAGAAAGGCATCAAGAGTTTGGGCGTAAAAGAGAAAAAGACGAGATAATGGGCTAATGCTTGCAGATCGCTCTCGCTCTCTCTCTCTTGTTCCTCTCTTTTACGTGAGGTGGGGTTTTTTGCGCTATTACGTTGAGGCATCTCTCACAGCAGCTGTGCGGGCCTCTCTGTAGACTCAGTGAGAGATAAGCTGGATGAATCACCAGAATTATTTCACTGTTGTAGACAGAAAAAAAAGACGTATTAATGAGTTTATTGACTCCTGAAGCAGCAATATACTGGTTTGAACAAATGAAATGAAATGATGCACAAAGCATTTGCGCTTAGGGAATCCAAATGGCTAGCAACGGCCATACCTCTCATATTTTAATTTTGTTCCCCGACACGTGAAGGATTCATTCTTCAAAACTGATTTGTATAAATCATTATATCAATTTATTTTTATACGTTCAGATTATTTAGCTAATGTAATGCTTCTGGATTGAATCTTTGAGAAGAAGCCACAATTTTATTTCCAGTCTTTTGAACCTACATATAATGCAGTATTTACATCTCTCCTCCTCGACGTCGAGGGATTTCACCAATAAGGCACCAAACCCTGGCATTTCACATTCACCTCCAAATTTAGTTATGTTATTCAGCTGCTTTGGCATTTCCAAAGGTCACAACCTTTACTTGTTCATTCGATGCCGTCGACGTCAGTGTTTCTGTGTTCAACATGAGTTTTCCCGGGGCAGATGTCAGAGGTTTGGGCCTTGTTAAGGCAACAGAAAGGGCTGGAGCTCAACCATCGACCAGTTCGCAGCAGGTCCTCTGTGATCTTTTCTGCCTGTCACTCTTCCCTTGATCTTCCTGGCCAGATCGATGTGCTGAGGGTTTATCCAACAGGTTGCAGAATTACCAGGCCTCCGGATGTATGGTATGATTCGCAGGCGCTCAGCAAGGACTCTTGATGAGCTGAGAGACTCCAAAAGAAGCGCCGATCCTACAGAGAGCAGCCTGTCTTCCACAATATGTATTTAACACAGAGAAAAATTAGGAATGTGACGGCTCCTCCTGTGTTATTAGGTTATCTGACAGTGAAGAAAGAGAATCAGAACAAAGCCGTGCATCTAAGTGGCTTAGGGATGAGAGAAATGAACCGTGATGGCCTCCTTCTCTCCTGCAAAAGGAGACGGGGACCATCCAGCAGCTGGAAGGTTAAGGATTCATCACTGACCAGAAAATTCAAGCGTGTCCGGGGGAAGAAAGGGCAGCTGGGGGGGATCAGGATGGCCGGCCCACACAGGGCTAAATGGATAACTAATGGATGGAGGGACCGAGCCTGACGGGCCCCGAGGAGCCCTGTTCCCTCTGCCTCCACCTGTCATCCATCAAATTTCCAGCTGATACTGGGAGATAGCGGCCCCACACCGGGGACGGGGGCAAAGGAGCGAGCACAGGGGAGGGACAGCACCAGCCGGCTGAGGCAAAGGAGAAGGGATGTCACTACTCCGTGCCAGTGGAGCAGAGTGTTCAGCAGCAGCTCTCATCCACATAGAGGGGCAGCGATGAGCCTGTCTGTTTGGATAAGAGTGATCCCACCACACTCAAAGAGGCTCAGTTCCATCACGGTTTGTTTTGACATTTCAAAATGTAACGAAGCGGGCTTGTTGCGCAACTCCGAAATCAACAAAAGAAGCTAGAGTGACTGGCAGGGGCCGTCATGACCAACACTGCAGCTCATGTCAGCAAATTATAGCATTTTCATTTTGAAAAAAAAAAGAGAGAAATGATCTAATCTCATTCATAAAGCAGGTTAAAGGTGCAGCTGTTTTACTTCGTGAGGGGAGGCTTTGAAAGAACTTTTTTTCGCATAATCATCGCCGCCGCTTTCTCTTTGTGGGACAGAGGACACCCGAGCAGGAAGTACACACTCACACAGGCACACACAACAAAAGCCAGCAGAATGGCTTTTTAAAGACCCTTTTATATCCGCTTAGATTAGAGTTCTTTTAAAACAGATGTCACCTTGGGGGCAAATAAAAGAGATTATAGATTTTTTGATCACCTCTCAAGCAGGAATCTTTTAATGCGCTTTGTCTATGCATTCAGTTACAGTGGTTTGAAAATGGTGGCCCTCAAAGCTTCACGCTCATTGTATCTGTACAGTTAAAACATTTCTGTGGGAGGAAGTGTAGGGAAGGACAAAGTTACTTCGATTGAAAAGCTTAAGAAGAATTTTTTTTAGGTTGTCTCTGCATCCAGGGCGATAAATGTACCTCATGCACATGCAAGGACAACACTGTACCTGAGCCTCATGCGCCAACCAGTTTCTACCAACAAACGATATGCAGAAAAATCAAGAATTAGTTTCTTAGGTCACAAGTAGCAAGATAAATACTCATTAATTTTCAGTGAAACAGAATATGCGTTCTGATGAGGCTTATTTGTCAAGTTGAAAATAACCTTTTAGCTGATATTAAACATGATTTTCTCTAAGCCCTTATTCTGAATTAAAAATGTTTTTTATCTGATGTAGTCAGTGTGTATGTAATCTAAATAGTGTTCATGAGAGTGATGTATGAAGGCAACTGGACTTCTCTTGTTATCTCGAAGATGTTTCACCTCTGATTTAGTAGGGGTGAGCAGTATGGGCTTTTATCACAATGTTTTGTGATAGCATTGGGATAATGATAAAGATTATGATTTAATAAAAAAAAACAGCATTTATAGCACCATAAACAAATATTGTCCTTAAAAAACATTCTCATTTGACGCAGGCTTTGTCAGGATGCCGCTTACTTAAAAAAGAAACTGTAACTGCATTTAATCATATTTTTAAATTTAGTGATATCTATTGATGCTCTTCTGGAACAAAGACAAGAGAAAATAGCAACAAAAAAACAAAAAAATTTTTATGTAACATCAATAAGTAAGATTTATCGTTACAATTAGTCAAAATTCTTTATATTTCTCACAATAAATGATAAACAATACAATAAATGCGTTCAGCTCCAAAACACTTAAACGAGACCATCGTCTTGAAATACTGTTCACTATAGTTTTTCGTGTTATCTGCAAGTATAGAACAAACCCTGTAGCCATGTTTTCTGCGTCAACGTCACATGAGACTTTGAGCCTTACATCTATTCAGTTCCCTTGAAGACGATCCTAAAAAGTCCCCCACATTGTCACCATGCTCACAGTTTTTTTGTCGTCTTAAGGTGAGCGTTTATGTGAAACCACCATGGGAGACGAGTCCAGGCTGCACTGTAGATGTTAGGAGGATGAAACCTGAGGACGTCCAGTCGCCTCCATGAATCACCTTCATAGTTACCATGGTCGCCATATTCTCGATGACTGAGAATCTGCACTAATTTATCTACGTAACGTGTTTCAATTAGTGAGTGGAGTTACTGAAAAAAAAAACCCTCAACTTTTAATAATATTCTAAGTGTTAACTATAACTATAATGTATAGACTCATCAAATGTGGACTGGATTATTCTGCTCTGATTACAGTTTGCTTTAAACACAGTTTGTAATGGTGTGAAAGGAGAATATTATTAATTCTCACAAACATTGTTAAACCTTTCATTTTATTTTCATGAACCCGGCTTATTACACCACCTTATCCGGTGAGCTAAATGTATTGCCTCATTTCTGCTTTTTTACAAGGAGAGAAACAATTAGGACATTTTCTTTTAAAGAAGAAAGCATCTCACTTACTCCTTGGTTGCTAAGGAAAATAAGAGAAGTGGGTTCGCCATTGTCATCCCCATCTTCGTTATGCTCACTTCTGAGAAATTGAACCTTATTGCACCATGCGCATGTGCAGAGTTGTTCTTTTTCAGGCAATCAATTATACTCCAATGTGCTCTCACTGAACTGTGTGCCGCTTTGTGTTTGAATGAGACAAAAGACTGTAAGGCACTTGTAAGAGTCCCTTTGAAAATGCACTCTATTAGTGTCCGTTAGCCCTGCTGAGATCCTGTGAAGTATTCCTAAAAGGAGTTTAACTCAAACCATAATCTCAGTTCCCTTAATAAATAATGCAGTCAGCAAACCTGAGAAATATGTATATTCTATGCATATTCTTTAAATTTTATTTTACGCTGCATACAAGCCAGAAAAGTTTTCAGTGACCTTTACCTCAAGCACTTCCCAAGACTCTGAATGTATCCTGACTGCTCATCAGCCCTTTTGGCCTTTAATCAAGCTTGATTAATTCAAATGAGCAAATCCAACTGCTTCTCCACTCAATCAGAAAATCTACACATTTTCTCAAAGTAAACAGTGAAGCGACTACTCGAGTGTGCAAGAAGCAATTGGAAACTGAAAATAAAAGCACTTAGGTTAATTATGTGTCGCACCTTAGATAACCTGGGTAGACAGCTCCAGGAGAATTAGAAAGTTTTGGCTTGCAAAGGCTGATATAATCTTCTTGAAAACTGTGCAACATTTATTGTTACTTTTTTTCACGTGTTTTGTGATCTCAGCCCGGAAAGATTTGTGATAAAAAGAAAAGAAAACAACTGAAGACAAGCATTACCAATAAGGAAATGTATATTCATTTCTTGATACATGGAATGTAAATTCATCCCTTTATATGCTACCGTAGCTTCGTCTCTGTGTTCTTCATCTTTTCCGTTAGCTAAGGGGGCCGAGGATGGATAGGAATAGCTGCTAAATTGCCAACCTATGACTTTTGTGGCATAATCCTTCATGTGAATTTTGTTTCCCACCAGTTTTCAAAGTCAGACTCCCTTCAGATATGTTCTCTCTCACCTCATCCCCACTTTTAGTGAATCATCTGGTGTGGCAGAGGCACTTGACACTTTTGTGTACTTTGGCTGTTAAAATGCAAATTTCCCAGGATCCCAGCTTTCCTGCTCTGTCGACAGTTTGCTGTGTGACGTTGCTGCTGAGCAGAGGACCAGCGTGTCAGTTATATTCGTATTCCTGAGTCTCGATAAATAGGCTACAATATCTTTTTTTGTGTGTGGAAACGGCATCGTTTCTCTTATGCTGCTCATCATGCAGATTAATGTCCTTACAGACAGGTTTGCTGCTGTCTCTAATGTTTGAGAAGATGCATGTTGTGGAGTTTTGTTAAGCTCATCAATCCTCAGAGGACACCTTAGGCTGCTGACGGAGAGCAGTGATACCTGCTGTGTAACAATAAAGGGCGCCATGTGAAAATTTGAAAATTTCCAGTAACATGTTTATTAGAGAGCACACTAACAGACAGGAGGGAGATTTTAACTTGGGCAAAAAATATTACAGTTTCCAGAAAAGCAGCCATTATTCGTGCCTTAATGAACAATTTTGTTACATTCAACAAATGTTGTGTGGAATAAAGGTCCCTTCTTGCCCTTCAACTTTTTATACAAGTAGCTAATTAGTGAAACCAGTGGCCGACCTACAACATTTTCTAAGTAGAGGGGTCGGGGGAGACAGGAGTGTCAATAGGTCAAGGGTTACGGTGGCAATGCTGGACGTCCTTGGCGATGTATGTGAAAAATCCCCCCATATACAAATGACCTTAAAATAACTACAAAAACAGACTATTTATTGTATCGCCTTCTCTCAAAGCCATGTATTAAGTATAAATGTCCTTTGATTCATCTGCCAAGTTTTTAAAAAGATGCTTTCTGCCTTTAACCTCCTTGAAAATACTCTATCTCTTCATTTCAGCCAAACTTCCCAGAAGGTCATTTTCTTTTGCTGGTTTATTTTGCATATCTGGAACGTCGTGACGTCTTACAAAAATATCAGATGTGATGAAATTGATCTTGTTTTGTGAGGTTTCTGTTTCACCTTGTTCATAAACCTTTTGAGTTGTTTCAGAAGCAAAATTTCACCCAAAGCTTTAATGTAATTTTGCTTTTTTAATTACCTTTACAGTCTGTCAGTATTCTGAGTGCAGTCACACTTTTGCTCATTGCATTCACATGTTTTTCTGTAGAGGTGAATAGTATTTAGTTACATTTATTCATTTACTTGAGTAATGTTTTGAAGAAAAAAAAAGTACCGTACATTCAGGAGGAGTTTTACTACACCATATGTTCTACTTTTATTTGCGTAATTTTACTGTTATTTCCTATGTGATTAGCCATATGAATCTCCTGCCACTCTCTTACCCCTAAAGCAGAAAGCTCTAAATGTTGGTCAAATTTTAACTATTCCTAAACTGTTTTTTGTGTTTATTTTACCTTGGTCGAAATGAGTAGGAAAATATTCTAATGCTCTAAAAAATAATCACATTATTATGAGTCATTGTAAGCAAGCAATGAAGGACGCATTAAAGCCTGACCACCGGTCACCTTCAGCAGACACGTCGTTGCAAACTTAATTGGACTTTAACTTTGTGTGTTAAAAGAAAACCGAGTTCACCAGAAGAAAGGCGGGTGGCTCAGTGTTCCTGCTCTGCCGGGTTGCAGACAGAAAGCCTCGTAAATGTGCCTGTGATACACCAGGGTGTGTGGCCACGGAGGCGGGCGATGTTTAATGCACGGACATAACTTCGCTTTTCAGGGACCTAAAATTATATTTACAATCATATATTTTTGGTGACTTGTAGAGTCGCCCATGAATGAGACTGTCTGCTCAGGTAGCCCCTCCGGAAGTTTGTTTCCTTGTGGACATAACGCCTGCAGCATTTAGAGTGAACGACTAAAACAAGATTGCCAGCGTTACTAAATCCTCAGAAAGAAAAGCAGCTTCTGACTGTTTTAAAAGTAGCCTAAAGTTGTTAAATGATACCATTGTATAATTTGCATGATTAACTATTAGCATGCAGTTATGCAATAATCAGAGGAATAATGTTGTAGGTGAGTCATGAAGTTGTTAGAACCACAAGTATGTGCTCTTTTGTCAATTCGTTTTCAGATTTCTGCCCAGGACCTTCTTGAAAATGAGACCTGGATCTCAATGGGGTTTTACCTGCTTAAATAAAGGGAACAATTAATTTATGTTTTCTTTTTTTTTCCAACAATAGAGCCTCCAGCAAGTCCTCTAGTTGGTAAGTTGTAAGTTGTTAATATCTATATTAACAACTTACTATAGTTGTTAATGTATTAACAACTGTATTAATAGTTGTTAAGTGTATTAACAATACAGTTGTTAATATATTAACAACTGTATTAAGTTGTTAATATCTATATTAACAACTTACTATAGTTGTTAATGTATTAACAACTGTATTAATAGTTGTTAAGTGTATTAACAATACAGTTGTTAATATATTAACAACTGTATTAAGTTGTTAATATCTATATTAACAACTTAATACATTAAGTTAGTATAACTTAATATATATATTAACAACTTAAATGGATAAAAAAAGGGAGAAGATTAAAAATTTGGGAAAATGAATTAAGTCTAAATAAACCTTTTAGATGGCATCACTAAGAGGCACCTGAATTGAAGTGATTGGGAGTGCTCTTCTGTTTTTCCACATCATGACAGTGAATGTGTTTCATGACTGGGAATATCTTCAAATATTTCCAAATTTGATGCACACTGACAGACGGCGTCAGTGTATCTTTGTTACAGATAAACCCCGCTCACTCGGGTACTTTGTCATCTTTTTAAAAGCACTTTAAACTGAAGGAACTGTACGAATGAATTATTTTGTCTCGTGTTTCTTAAACTTTATTAAACCCTTAGCTTGGCTCATGTTAACTCAGAGACAACTGTAGCATGTTTCAAAGTCTCATCTTTAATTTCAGTGTGGTTTATTTGAAGTGTCAATTTATTTTTTGCACACATGCCTCAACAAGACCCAGCCTCCTTCTGACAGTTTCTTACTGCCGCTGTGTGAACCCTGCTCACAGAGTCTTCACCCACCTCAACCCCCTCACTTTGTAAACAAGTGGAATTAATTGCAGCTGTCTCATTAACTCAGTGTGTATTTGGAGTAAATGGCTTTAGCTAAGGTGAAATGAGGCATGCTGCAAATAATGTGCATTTTGTAGTGATTGGACACCCTGGGTACGGGTGTTTGTGTGTGTGTGTTTGTGGGCATTCTTGCTTAAAATACCTACAATGAATCGACTCAAGGTTGCCCACAGATAACACATTGAAATGACAATAGAGTGTCAGAGAGAAAGGCAACTGGATCCTCAATCGGGGAGGAAAGATAAGAAAAATTAAGGAACGAGACAGAGGGCTATTAAAAGTGTGTTATTAATCTTGGCTGTCCTTTCCTTTTTCTCTCCCACGTTATGTTTCTTTGAACAACGTGTCAAATTCAGTCAGCCTTACGTTGGCCTTGACATTCTTGTCAATTAACTAATTAACCATAAAATAGGTTTATGTCCTTAAAGCATAGTGCATTATGTCTGTTCAATAAAAGACTGAATATGTGCTTTTACAAGTGCTTTGTTTTGTTTTTTTCTTGAATGCAAAACTACCTGCTTTTTAAAATCCAAGTTATTTTTCCGTAATAGCACTGGATAACGTTGAATCTCCTCTTCCACATTTCACTCCAGATCTTAGTGACTGGTTCATTCAGAATAAACCCAGAAAGGACTGATGAGTGTTTTAAGCCACACCGTAAGCAGCGACACGTTGCAAAGGAATTCGTTGAACTTTTTCATGTCACAACCAGAAACTTCAACATATGTTAAGATTTTTTTTTTATGATATACTAAAACAAAGAATGCAAAGTTTTAACCAGCCTTTAACCAAGTTCCTCTCAGGAGTACTTAGAGATTACTCTGCATTAAACCCCTTCAGAACTTTATCCCTTATCTAAAAATCATAATGCATGGATAACTTTACAGAATTGTTTTTTGCCGGTATTCCATAAAACACAATACAAGACATGCCAACATTTAAAAACAACTAAGCAGTATGAACACCCTTTAGGTGAGGCATAGTAATAGTTCAACTTAACCTCCAATATGTGACTACATTTGGGCGGAGTGCTGTAAAAACAAGCTGCAGATGGACAACCAACCGCTGCTTCCTGCTTGCTCAATCAGATGCAGACTCTCAGTCAACAACAACATAAAAATAGTCCAGGTCCCCCATGTGCTGCTGAAATAACTCTGCACAGTGTGTCCAGATCTCAAGAGAGAAAGAGCAAATGGAGAAACAAACCCAAAACAAATTCCAAAAAAAAAAAACACATGACCTTTTCGTTAGACAGTCCCCTGCTGATCAAGTCCACACAATCTCACTTGGTCTTTAATTAGGAACATTGAGCTAAAACTGATGCAGTGTAGTACAGCCCTCCTTCACTAAATCTTTTTCCACATAAACATTTGGGTGGGACTTTTTTCTTGGGGAGAATTTTATTTGAATGAAGGATTTGTTTTTAGACTGATACACGGAGCTGCTTGTTTGTGTGCTTGCTTGGTAATTGCAGAGTCACTGAAGCTACGCTAAACATCAGAAACTCATTTTGGTTTAATTCAGTTTAAAAAACAGCGCAGACGTAATTTCAGGTTCCATAAGTGCGGGTGCACGTACAAGAGAAAAGGGTAAACGTGAATGGATGGCTTTGATTTCTTTGAAATAGGATTCCTCGAAGTAGTCATCAGTAGTCACTACCTTACCTTGAGTTTTATCAAAGTGAGTTTGTAGAAAAATTAAGAAATGATTTCAAAGGAACGAGTCTTCTGCTAGTGGAGTGCATCTTAGCCATATATAAAAACTTAAACTGAAGGATGTCACACCAATCTGCCTATATTAGCCGACTCTTATTGACAGTTTTGTACTGAGTCATTACTTGCTGTTTTCTTAACCAATTAACATTCATGTTACGTCACAAATTTGCATGTGCTAATGCTGCCTTGTCAGTACGTCTGAATAACTGAACGACTATTCGATTTTCATTTTCTATGAAAATGTAATATCTCATTGAGTAAAATACATTAAAAATGAAAACAGCTGTGTCTTAAATGAGTAGGTATTGTACTAACAACATATTTTGTCTCAAAGAGTTGTGCTGGTTCAGTGACTAAATAATTCTTGCTTAGCTAGGCTAAAGGCAAAAATGCCTGGTAGGGTTGTAAAGTTGGCTGACCTCTGCTCTAGAGGGCTGAGGCACGAGAAAACCATGTCAACACTTCTGACATCTTCTTTGCACTTTTTTTTGGATGGAGTTGGACACTTCTGCTGTAGAGGGACACTGCTGTGATGATGGACATTAATGAGAAGAAATACGGTTTGTCTGTTGCAGTATTTAAGTGGTGTTTTGAATTATAATGAGCTCACACTCTATTGTGAACGGTGAAACCAATAGTAAGCATGCAACTTTGCATTTGTGTGAACAAAAGCAGTACCGAGCAGTTAACGGCAGTTCAGAAACCTGGCTTTCTGGCCTCGGGATGATTTTAGTTTATGTTTTTATTTTAGTTTTGTTCGGTTTAAAGAAAGAAAATGACTGGTGCTGTGTTTTGGTGCATTTGTTTGCATCTTTAACAGACTGAAAGTTCTGCACTAAATTGCAAAATACCTCAATGCTGGGGTAATTTCATTTATTGAATACTTTGTTGTTCAGGTGAATATCACCATCTTATAAAGCAAATATATTAATCTGATGTTGGCATATTGCTAGATTAGCAACAAGGTTGGCTTAATAAGACGTTTCTTTGTGTTTTGTATTCTTCATGAGAAATTTCTCCTTTTGATTGCTCAAAAAATCCTCGGCTTTTTTGTCTCGTCTAATGACGAGATGACGAGTCGTTAGTACTGACCCCAGAATCCCAGGCAAAGGCCATCCGATGTTCCAAAAGAAGAAAGCAAAAACAGGTTAATTTCTGAACTCCAATAAGCTCTTCTGGTTCCCGCGGCTGCGGCTGATGCTGGTCTTGGAAATGAAACTAGTGTCTTCCTCTTTTATGGAATTCTCTGAGCCTGAAAAGACAGCCTTGCTCTTTGATTTTGACAGGCTTTTGTGTTTGATAAGTAAGACTTTAAAAGCTTGAGGTAAGATGTTTCTTTTCAAGATATTCTAAAACCTGTTAAATATGATTACCTTTTCGTTGGCGGCTTCTTTGAAGAGCTGTCACGCTTCAGTCAGGTCGCACAAAGCGAGTGCGGAGGAAATTCTGCCGTGCTTACGGCGGCACAGGGTTAATTGTGCACATGCTGGTGTTGTTGTTTTGTGTGCTAAGAGTCAGAATCCAGAACAGGCTTTGGGTGCGAGAAAGAGCATACGGCTCGCTGATCAATTGTCCTCTGCAGGGGCGGACATTTATATCCTGCACAAGGGCAACGCAGCGTCTGCTTCACTTTGCTTACAGCATCACCTGGCATGTAATAGGCGGTGTCACTCTGTCACAGTTGAATAATTCATTGTCCTGAGTGGGTGGGGGTCCAAGGGCGACACCAGCTGTGGCTACAATCAGCTCCTCAGAAGACCTTGGAGTCATGTAATAGAGATCGGCACACCCGGCGGTAATTTTGGCATTAAGTACCGCCCTCCACGAAGAGCAGGGTGATTAAAATGGCATTGCAGACATCGCATGCAGCTGCGGTGCAGCGGCGGCGGCGGGAGAGGTGCTCCTTCACTTCTTATTACTGTACGAAAGGTCAGCGAGTTGTCGGTGATGCAAATCCAGCATTGATCACAACTTGGATGTCAAAGTTAAAAACCCATCTCAGTTTTGGGTGCAGAGCCAGAGGCGAACAGACTGAAAAAAAAAAAAAGAGGAGTTTGAAGTTGGGGCTAAATACATGAGAATCATTTTAGCAGTGGGGATGCCTCAGCATAATAGGAACAATTGGATTAGTTTTTGCTAGTATATCACATACCACAGTGAACAGTGGGTTTTTTTCTAAATGGGTGATGTTTATCCACTCAGGCTGGCACAAATCACCCGTCATTCAAGTGTAACTGGGAGAAAATAGGTCTGTACACTGTGGTCGGCTACTGATGCTAAAGTAGATGTGTTATTCGTTAATCAGCTTCTGATTCAATGCTAAAACACTGTTATTTTGCTTGAATAACAGTGCATTTTGAGTCACAAGTTTATGAGGTACGCTAAATTGTTTATGAGGTACGCTAAATTGTTTATGAGGTGCGCTACTGTTTGATTTCAGGACGTTTGTGGATGTGTTTGACCTTTTAACCTTTTTTTTTGTTGTTGTCTTTAAAGCAGCACCACATATGCGCTTTATGTTTTAGTTAATGTGACCTTCTTTACACTTGAAAGTAAGAAGATTGAAGTAAAACAATTACACTCTGGGAAAGAAAAAGGAGCTTTGTTTCCCCAGCACCAACAGCAATCATAGTTGGTGTTGACGTTACATAAACAGCACAGTTTTTTGCACAGCAGTCAAAATGCACAAGAAAAATAACCAGGGTAATGCAAGGGTGTTTAGAAATTAAATTACAAGGGAATAGGCGTGTGTTTGCTAGTGTGTGGGCTGACTCACAGCCCACACCTATCTATGAATAGGATTCTTAGTCCTATTCATTGATAGTGAAGTGACGATAAAAAAACCACACAAAGCTGGTAGCCGTCATAAACACTTTACACCTGTGTTACAAAAAGGATTTTTATTGGTGAAGCAGCCACTTTACCCATAAAAAAACCCCAAAACTTCTGCTGATGTGGACTTTATAATGGTATTTTTCCGAGAAGGAAAATTAATCAGAGAATTCTAGAAACTTGTTAATCGGTGAGCTCTGCATTTTCTCTGAGTTCTGCAGAGCACTTTAGCTCTTCAGAGTTTATTACTTTGGTTTTAACATCTCCACCTTATTGCTCAGGACTAATTTCACTGTCCTTGTGATTTTTAGCATTTTACTACTGAGCAGCAGTTAAAAAAAAAAGCTATGTCCGTATATATTAAATCCCCTATTCGGCACACTCGCCAAACATCTTGCAGCACACAGAGCGTGACAGCAGGCAGCAAATGAGCCAGACATTGCTTAAATTATTACATTCAACTACTATGTTAAACTTCGTTTGCCTGTCTGTATGTAAACATCACCTAGTTGGGCCATTGAGTTGGAGCCACTTATGCAGAGTGGATTTGGGATTTTCAATAGACCATAATGCCTCCTTCTGAGCCGCGTTGCCCTCTTTGTGGCTCGCTGTAGTTTTGTACGATTTAAAGAATTATGTTGTTACATTAGCAGCCAGCGTCTCCTCCTAATCCCATTTGCCTTGTGCTACCAAACAAGGTGCCAGCAGAGCCATTCAGCTAACAGAACGGGGAGATCCCACGCTTTATATGGAGCAGCTCTAATTCAATTGACATTACTGGCTGGCTTTAATGGATTTTACCTGGTGAGCCCGCAAATTGAATATTTTAAAGCATATGAACTCCGCCGGAGTAGCTGGAGAGAAGAGAAGCAATTTTCATTTTGTGAGCATTTGATAACAGGACGGTGCGGTGCGTACAGGAGATTGTGCTCCGTTCGTCGAGTTTGATTTGATTCATTTGATTTGTCTGTAAAGCAGCATCCCACTGGTCTCTGTTCTGGGATTTTTATCTCCCTCATGTCATTTGATGTTTGTTTTTTTTTTCAGACGCTGTTTCTTCTTTTTATTTTTATTTTCATCTTTTAATCAGAAACACACCCACATCCTGAGACACAATCACATGCACCACATGCAGACAGCTCCGTCCCGTACACCTCGACCCTTCCTGCTCCAGTCACGTCTTTCGGCAGGAAGTCGAGCTCCGTGCTGTGTCATCTTGTTGAGCGTCTGAGGCTGTTATTGTTTCATCCCTCTCCATAAAGGTCAGTGAGCTGCGGATGAAGTTGTGTCGATCAGATGAGTGCCATAGACTGACAGCTAATTTTCATCAAAGCATCTTGCGGGGCAAACGGGTGAGGGATGAATCACGGAGCGCCCCAGGGCCCCCTTGCCTCCCTGAGGATTCTCTATGACTTATTGGGCTTATTTACTCTGTTTGTTGAGATTGTCTTCTGGTCTGCTGAGATCTAAAGTGTGCCCTTAGAATGCCTTTGTGCAGCTATAGTTCAGGATCGGTCCTTTTTTTCCTATTCCAGGAGTGGCCTCGTCTGATGATCTGGCAGCAGTTGTTGCTCTCTGCTTTTTGTTTTTCTTCCTCGTTCCCATCACCAGCATTCCAAACATGATTTGCATTGATTTATTCTCCTACACCAATTAAAAGCTATTTTGTGAGCACTAGAGCAAGGCATGCCAGAGGGGGTTGTGGGGGGTGTTTTCTTTGTGTCTTTATGCGAACTCCCGGGTGCCTCTGTTATGCACGTTCAGTGAATGTGCCCACACGAGCACGAGCGTTGGTGTTTCCGTGGCACCTTGTGCGCTTCCTCCATCCCTGCCTAGGTATACACGAGCGGATGGGTGTGAGCGTGCATCGGAGATTCCCCGCACGTGCGACGTATTAGGTCTCATGCTCGCGGGGCTAAATCCTCATGTTGTTGAAGCGGTGTCAGTTGCCTCTGCCACAACACAAAGCTTATCTTTTACCAACTCCCCGTAGCCCCTTTGGGAAGAGAAGACGTGGAGGTGGGGCGGGGGTTGAAGGGATATGGGAGAGCAGACAGGAAGCCACGGGCTGTTGTAAATAATCCTGGGTTGTTTTTTTTGGGGTTTTTTTTTTTTGAAGGAATGTTAAGAAACTGACACCAGGCTGAATGCTAAGCACGAAGACCAAGCGTCCTCGGTCTTCCTCATGCTGTATCGGAAGAAACAGGTTTAGATGTCAACAACCACATCTAGTTCTGCTTGCGCTCATGATATAACCACGACATATCAACACAAAGTAGAGTATAGCCGTTAGGTTTGAAGAAAAGGTTACATAGTTTTTAGTGTGTATTTGACAAATAAAGTGTAGTTTCCAAACGTATTGAGCCCTCTTCTCAGCAGCATGCCAGTTGCAGTCGAGGATTAGAATTTCTGATTCCTGGTGTAGCGAAAGGCTTTGAAAGCAATTTCTATTTCTCTCTTGTTCTGTTGCTGTATTTTATTTTTGCAAATTTCTTGTGAAAGCAAATGTTGATTACATTTGCTTGTAAAACTACTTGAGCACACGGGTTAGGCTAAAGGAATATGCGCCAGATCTTCCGAGGTTACCTCACACACCCTTTGACTCTTCCCAGCATGATAACTGCATGAACTCATCGATGAGACATCGGTGTGCTGGCAGCTGAGCTGGAGCCTACAGGATGGATCCCCATTTGCAGCACGTTTCCTCTGGGCACAGGGTTCTTTATTTCTTGTCTTTTCTTAAAACTGAAGCTGAAAATGAGAGTAAAAAAAAAAAAAGTACAAGGGAAATGAAAACGGTACGGCTGACTCTTTCTGCCCCAGGCAACATTGTGACATTATTGCTTTATAATGTGCTGCTAATGAGGGTGTTGTTTCTGCTTAGGTGCATACATGCACCGACTGCACATATGTGGGTATTCGTTCACTGGCATGTATAGATATACGTTTGTTTGCACTGGAAGATTCTCCAGAGCGTGGAAGATTTTTGACAGCATTTGTGCTCAGAATGAAAAAAAAAAATATATATAAAATGTTGTTTACCTGCCTTGCGCACGCATTCATTTGCAGATTAGTCTGGGCCTTGCTGCTTCCCTCCATACAAGACAGAGTGGAAATATCAAGCAGTCACTTTACATTTGCAAAGTAAAGGTGATGTAGGAGTGGGAAAATGGTCAAACACTCATCACAGGTTGCTTCCAAATGAGTGCAGTTCTTAGAAAGCTAAAAGCACAATTTGACAGTGAGGATGCTGTGACCTGCTATTTTAGAGTTCCAGACCTGATGTTCACATTTAAATGTCTGTTGATGCTACGTTTCATATTCAGAATGATTTTATTTATGCTTGACTCTGATGTTGTATTAGCAACTATAAAAAATACTCAACATAGGAAATCACCCATTGACACCTATTCTCTCAACTGTATTCTTACAGTGCCTTTAAATAGTATTCACCCCCTAAGATGTTGTATCCTTTTTATGCTTTTACAAGTCAATCTGGCTTTTTCGACAAAAAAAAAAAAAATATATATATATATATATATAAAGAAGCATTAAATGTTGTAATGTTTGAAACAGTACAACATTTGGGTCATCGTTGGCTTGATTCCGGCTCATCAACCCAACAATGGGCTGGAATCCATGTCTGATCCTGGATCTGATCAAGTAGATTCCTTTGTAAAGTTATATACACACCACATTTAGTTTGGCTGCTTTACCCAATGATGAACAATTACTAACAGGATTAAATCAGCACTTAAATAGTAACTTTGTTGTAAAGGGATTTCCAGCTGCTGCCCAGTAGAAATGCTGTCTTCTAGTCAAATGTGTCCAAAACGTGAATCATGTCAACTCCAGCAACAACCTTTGTCAATTGAGATCAACCAAATGAGAATGAACGATGAGCAGCTTTTATGGGCTCAATCACTTGCTCTCTTAAACACACCCTAAATATACAATCCAACAACATGCTGCTCGATCTACAGTACAGACCAAAAGTTTGGACACACCTTTTAATTCAATGAGTTTCCTTTATTTTCATGACTATTGACATTGTAGATTCACACTGAAGGCATCAAAACTATGAATAACACATGTGGAAATATGCACTAAACAAAAAAGTGTAAAACAACTGAAAATAGCCCTTATATTCTAGTTTCTTCAAAGTAGCAACCTTTTGCTGTGATTACTGCTTTGCACACACTCTGCGTTTTCTTGATGAGCTTCAAGAGGTCGTCACCTGAAATGGTTTTCACTTCATAGGTCAACCTGCCCTGTCAGGTTAATAAGTGGGATTTTTTGCCTTATAAATAGTCATGAAAATAAAGAAAACCCATTGAATTAGAAGGTGTGTCCAAACTTTTGGTCTGTACTATATGTGTGTAAACTTGATTCTCCTTAAAACGAAGACCTTTTCCTTTTGAAGAAATGGAACAAGGAAAGCCTGAGAAGGATAAATATGAAAGTAAAACGTCTTTGGAAGAACACTTGGCCCGGTAATTTTCATTTCTCTCCTCTGATGTTTTCCCCCCAGCACGATGTTTTCTCTCCTGCTGCGCACTTGAATGTCGTGAAAATCCAATTAGGTGGACACATTCTGCGAGGATACCACTAAACCTCGCTCCATGATAGCAATCACATGAATTCTTCATATGGGATTTTAGATGTTGCCCTCTCTTTGCTCACACCGTGTCTACACAAAAGGCAAAGTAATTGGCAAACAGATCTCCAATCCTAATGCTTTCTGCCTCTCTTTTATGGTCTCTCAGCAAAACAGTGGGCGCTTCTATAATCTCTGCTGTGCGATTCAGAAATGAGAGACCAACGAAATCTGTCTCCTGGCATGTGGGTAAAACGCTATTGTGGAACGTGCTACCAGCACTTAGCGGCTCCCCCATCGACACAAACAGAAGGCGCGTAATGGTCTAATGTTTCGCATTGTTTTAGATCCTTGTTGGCAAGCTGCCGCACTTTCTACAACAGCTCTGTCACTCTGAATGAACAGCTCAAATATTCCAATCTATGCTTTTTGGATAGATGCTAATATTTGTTTTGTTATAGGTGGAATTTCTCCATGCTTTTTTTTTTCACCATTCACTCAATTTGACATTGGGATGGCTAAAAAGAGAAAGCGGATGAATTATTCATACGAGAAGAAAAGGCTGATGTGAGGCTAAGACGGTGAGGAATAATTTGTTGAAGTGGCCTTACTGACAGCCAGCAGACAGTCTGCCAGTCTCAGATTCATGCTCATATCACAGTTTTAATGAATCTCTATGAGTTTTATAAATCAACATTGACCTTTCTCTGGCCTGTTAATGTTTATTCTCATATGTTTTCTCATGTGGTTTAAATTTAAATTTTCTAAGTTTGGGCTTCACATGTTGATTCTAACAAGCATGTTGTTTCCTTACTTGACTTCTTTTTTCTTTATAATCTATATGTTTCTATATGTGAATAGAACTTGTAATTTAATCTCAGTATAAATCCAGCTGTTCTGTTAAGCCCTTGGATGTATAAGAAAGCGATAAGCAGTCCTTGTTACAGATTATTCCATCTGGTGTTTCCCAGAGAACCGTTCTCAGGGAAACACCAGAGAACAGTTCAAAATCAGATTTTTGTGCAGCATTGCAAAAAGTCGAAGACTGAAGTTTGTGTGAAACATTTTGGCTTTTACATGTAAAAAAATTGGGAACCATGTACTCTTTTTATTCATCTTGAAAACCCTGAACTATTCTATATTGGTCCATCGCTTGAAATCCCATTAAAATACATTGAAGTGTGTGGTTGTAATGTGACAAAATGTTAAAAGGTTCCCCGTGGGTGTACTTTATGGCCCCTTTTGGCCTTACTGACACTTTTTAATCAGTCTGATTCAAAGGAGAAACGTCAGAAATAAGACTGAAGTCTGCAGTTTTGTCAGCGGCTCTTTAATGCTGTGACACTCGGGCTTTGACCTCAGGCCAGCCATGGTCAAGCTGAGACACTGCAGAGGACAAAACTATCTCTAATCTACCGGTTCTTGCAACCTAAGTTCATTTTCATCCAATCAATCCCCCAGGGATTTTTATATAGGAGTAGACTTAAGCTAAAGCTGACTTAGCAAAACTCATATCTTGGCTCTCTCACCTCTGTTTTCCTTACAGGCTGATCTGATGACACAGAGTACAAAATTGGTGAAGTGTGCTGTAAGAAAGAAGAGAGAAAAGTTTAAGAATATTGCACTAAACAGCTAGATTAGCATAATTTGAGTGAGCTCCACTAAGGGACTTTTATCTTGAGCTGGGGCATCTGCAGCAGTGGGACCTCTTCTAAGGAGCTAAATGTAATGTTGGCCTTTAATGTGTGCATTCATTAAACCAGAGCTATACCAGCAAAGAAATATTGCACTTCTACCCTTCTTGATATTAACATTGCACAAAATATCTCGGTTGTTTCATCCAGATGTTGTAAATGTTTTTCAATCAGGCTTTAAAAAATATTTGAAAGCATTTATCCAGATACATTTTTATTATATATCATGGCTTAAAAGGTGCTAACATGCAATGCCTTCCTGTCAAAGTACGATTAATTTGTAATGTGACAAAATAATTTCTCAATTTGTCACATTACAACCTGAATTTGTGCTGTTTTAATGTGATTTCCTGTGACATTCAATGCAAAGTTGCTCATCATTTTGAAGTAGAATGGAAAAATAATGCATGGTTTTTATTTTTCTTTTTTATAAAAAAAGAAAAGTGTGTCGTGCGAGGTTGTTCGAACTAGCTAGAAGTATACCAGCTTTGCATGTAAAGACAGAAAATTTGACCAACCTTTTGCAAAAATAGTGTGAGCTCAGTCAGATAGTATCAAAGGTGTTATTTCATATAAAATTTCAAGTCTTGCCAGAGATCTTCAATGGGACTTAGGCCTCGGCATTAACTTTGATCTAAAGCACTCCTTTGTTCGTTTAGGACTGTTCCGTTTTTGGAAGGCAAACTTCCACCTGCTCTAGTAATTTGTAGCCTCTAAAACATTTTCTTTTGGTCAGTCTTGTGGAGTTTTGCGACCGACTGTCATATCAACAGTTTGAGTTTATGTGGTCGGGTATGTCTTTGATAGGTTTTGAAGTTCTGTAACACTTTCACTTTTTGGATAATGGAACAGTGCTCTGTGAGATTTTCAAAGCTCAGGATGCTCTTTTACAACCTAACCCTATTTCCAACTCTTCCACTTCCACTCTGCATATATATGCAACTTTATGTTAGTCTGTGACATAAAACCCCAATAAATACTTTGAAGTTACTGGTTTGTGGTGATAATGTGACAAAAAAGTTAGGAATGCATTTTGCAAGGCAGTGCAGAGGAGCAAGTACTAATTCAGGAGACGACATTTCAGATTCTTCCCTTATTAGAATTTTTAAAACTTTACAAAAGTTTTGTAACTTATTGTGTTTTATGAGAATAGCAAGTTACGCTTTCCCATATCTCTTTGGGACTGGAGTGTAGGTGTTTCAGTGAATATGCCATTTTTTTTTATTTTTCATTTTATGACTTGATACATGGGAGTTCATTCTATTGTCTTCTCCTACAGAATCGGTAACTCAAATCAGTGCAGTCATAGACGACTGCAGTCTTTTAAACTATTCCATTAGGCATCAGCCGCAAACCATCACAAGGCGTCGTTGTCCTGCCGTCTCTCTGTCATTCCCTCACACTTCCTCGCTCCTCTTCGTCTTCCCTGCTGAGCCGCCGCATTCCCTGCACACAGTTTATGTAGGCGGGATGGTACAATAACAGAATTCTCCTTGTGGAGACGCTCGTTTTGAAAGCATGTGGTTTCCTAAGGATTCAGTAGGGGAGAATAATCAGAGTAACGTTGTGATGCACCCAGGGCCAAGAGGAAACAGACCCCAGGTGTTACTGAATAGTAGCCTGCCGTGGCAGGCCACACACCACTGGCTGGGGACTCCCATTGTCATGCAGCCTCCATCTTATTGGATTTCGCCTCGGAAACATTTATTTCTCGCGCCGTGCCGTTAAGTGGTGCTTTTATAGAGGCTTCGGAGAAATTCAAAACACGCAATCAGACCTCAGGAAGAATGAGAGGTGAGAGAGAAGGGTTGAATAACAGAAACGGCAACAAGAGATCTCAGTGGTTACGGTGGGATTCATCCAAGAAAGGGTAAAGTTGACACAGAATGCCTCTGAAGTGTGAATGCGCCACTTTGTGCTCTGTGATTTCCCCGTGTACTGCCTGGATGCGCTTTCTTTTTATCAGCTCACTTCAGCTCAGACTTAGGATGGTGCCAATGAAGGCTTGTCAAGGTCTCTTGTGATTGCTGACAGTGTTGAAAGCAGCATGTTGTGTTACTTTAAACTGTCAGCTAAACACTGCCGTCTCTTTGCACTCTTCACTGTCTTCCCTCTGAGGGCTGTTGGTCTCTTTCTCTACTTTGGTTATATAATACTTTGTAATCAAAAGAGTGTGACGAGTGTGCCACAATGTCTCCCCAGGAGACGTGTGTCTCAACACAAGGAGCACCCAGAAGAGCCCAGGTGCACTGGAATGGTGTTTTCTACTTCATTTCTGCATCTGAAAGCCACATGACACTGTAACACACTTAGCATCGACGACAACATTTTGTCCACACGTGTTGGGGAGTTTGTAAAGTACACACCACCATTACGATTATTGTGTGCAGCTGCTTTGATACCATGCATGACCTTGTTACTGGTATTACGATATGCAGAAGTCTTATGAAACGGCATAAAAATTTAGAAATAAGCTTTTTGACCTAGTTTCAAATACTAAAATTTCCACTGAATTTCTTTTACGTGATGCCAGAAAAAACCTCACAGTGATCAGTTTTTTCTTTTTTCCCATCAGGATTTTGTTCATTGCCTGATTTAATCCATTACATTGTCTGGCCAAGATATTTATGTCCCCTTTTTTATTCTCACTACCAAAATCGTCTCTGTTTTCTAAATTCTAGAATAATTTAATCTTTCTTCAGAATCATACAAATGTTAGACACATTTATTTTGTAACTGGTAGAACTAACTTTTTCAGTTTTAAATTTTCCACAAGATTAACATTAGAACTTCAAAACATAGATTTTGTTGTTCTTTGTTACAAATCTGGTAGCATAATTTGGCTCATTGTTCTTTTAAAGACCCATTCCTGCCCAATATTAAAATTCCCGACCAATGCTTCAATATCTATAAATAAAGTTATATCATAATACTGTCTATTTTGTACTGTGTGTCTGTTCCTTCCTTTCTTTTTCCTTCAAATCTAAATATAATTATTGTGGTCAAACACTTCAACTTAGTTTCATCGGACCACAGGACATGTCTCCAAAATGTAACATCTTTTTCCCTCTGCGCATATGCAGACTTTAATAATTTTTCTAAACACTGCTTTTGGAGTCATTTCCTGTCTAAGTGACCTTTCAGTCCATCTCGGTACTTGTTTCACTGTGAATAGTGGCATTTGGGATTGAATATGTTGATAGCAAAACTGTTGGTTATACATTTCACAATTTGGTCTTTATGGAGCAGTGACAGAAAAAGTCATTTTTGGAAGAAAGTGGCGTATCGGATGCTTTTCCTCGGCCAGGAGACAGAAAATGGTCAGAGTTGATGGGAAGATGGACGGAGCTAAATAGAGCCCAGTCCTGGATGAAACAAAAAAACAGGCTTCGAAGGAGTAGAAACTGAGGTGGAAGTTCACCATCCAGCCTGGTATTAACCCTAAACATACAGCCACATCTACAGTAAAAACAGCTTAGATATAGCACATTCAAATTGTATAATGGCCCAGTCAAAGTACAGAGATAATTCTAATTGATGTGTAAAGCTGGTAGACACATCCTGCAGCAGTAAATGGAGAAACTGCCTGTTCTACAAAGCACTGATTTTGGGATGGGAAATTTTAAAAAATGCTAAATTATTTTCTTTCTTCTTCTCACTTATGTTCTTACTTGTTTTATTCCTGTTGCTATTCCTGAGTCCACCAGTATGGAGAAGCAGTTGATCGATTGTGGATCGTTTCCACATCCGTCTGATTGGGACTGGGACTGTCTGCCTGCTGTCTCACCTGCAGGAATGTCCGACGCTTACAGGTTGCAAGGCCAAATTGACCATTTAGTCAATAAAAGACACTTCAACCATCCTGCACCAAATGCTCTGTGGACATATTATGGACTGTGGAGTAATGACTGGCTGCCTTTTGAGACTCAGCTGTGTTTAAAACATTCTGGGAGCACACTGCAAGCTGCTGATAGACATCCTGGCCACTGAGGTGGAACAAAACCTGATAAAAGAGCCTGCTTCCTCCACTGGGACCATGAGAGAGGACTGTACCAGAGCTTTTTTTTCGTTGTTCCACTTGTACACATCCCACCAGTCAGATTTCCTGCTCCACATTTACTATGTTTGGAACATTAAATATAATATTTGGAAATAAATGTAAAAAAAAAGTAAGCTTTAAAATAAATTATTTCAGTATAACTTCAAGTAAATAATTTATGTTGCTAATTTTGGTCCCTCTTCTCTCATGAAGAGGTTTAGAATTTCTCCAATGAAAATCAGATTTATTTTTATCATTATTATTTCTACTAAAATAAGAAAAAAAGCAAAAAGAAAGCATAACTTTATACAGCACTGCACAGACATACTTAAACATGTCAGAAACTTGACGTTACCGTAGTGAAAACTGCAAGGTTGTCCCAATTTACCTTTACTTTCAGTCCCTATGTATGTGGTCTACGTAGCAAATGCTTGGTTAATTTTTGAAAAAATAAGTATTTGAGGAGTCCTAACTTAACTGGAAAACTAAAGAACTGTGTTTCTTCTGTGAATAAACCTCCTATGTTTATGCTTGCCATACTGCCTTTGTCATCCTGTTACCCAGTCAGGCTGAGGAGGAGACTGAGTTTAGATTACATGCTTGTACAAGATAATTATGTGTTTAGGTGTCAAGATTATTTTGTCTTTTTATGTGGGATCAGTTAGCTGCTTAGGTGGCAAAAACATACAGTTCGCAGTAAGTTAATCAAAGTGTTAACAATAGCAAATCAATATACACACTTTAATCATACTATATCTCTGGCCAACTAAGGTTGGTTGAAAATCTGCTGGTTTTTTAAAATTATTATTATAAAACAAAACAGAGGAAGAAAAAAAATAACACAGTTTTTAAGTGACCCTTAGATCTGGTGTTGATCACAGATTCCACTTTCATTTCTCACAAGCTACCTGCAGCCCGACAGCGCAAGGTATCACATCAAAGAAATGGGCTTGATTGGAGAGGGCAGATATATTCATAGGATGACAGATAGGCAATTGCGTCTAAAAAGGGCAGCAACAAATTCAAGATGAAAGCGAAGCCCCGTCTTTGGTCTCATCTGCCAACCTGCTATGGATTGGACAGGGAAAGTGATTTGGCCTTCTGTTATAATTTAGTCTGCTCTTCAATCATTGTACTTCACTGTCAGTCTTAGCTAGCATCACACAGACCTTCCACTGTGCTACGTTTTGCAACAATGGCTTGAATCTACCGTATGTCGGTGCTTCTACCTTCAAATTAGACTGTGTGCATTCGGTCTATTATATTCCATGTTACATTTTCATTTGCTCCCAAAGACAGTTCTCTCCTTTGTACTCCCCTGAGCTGAAGACACCTCAGACGCTGTAAACGTATCAATCAAAAAAAAAAGGAGAGACATTTCCATAATTTCGTTTTCATACTGCAAGAGAGAATCTATTACTGTTTGAGGTGAAAGCAGGACAGCAGCGTAACAGGCTTGTAATTGCAATGTATAGCCTGATCTTATGACAAACATTCGCCAAAGATGGCAGACTGCAGAATGAAATTGCTATTTACTTTGATTATTTCATGCCATGTTGTTTCGGGAACATAGCAAATATACACACCAGCGGTGTTTGAGGCAGACATGATGCAGTTTTATTCATCAAAATCAGCAGTCAGCTTGTCTTTTAAACAGGCATAAAAAAAATGAAATAAAATACATCACTCCCCTTACGGCTTCCCTTCATGGGCTTCCTGTCTGTTTCCGGATTGATTTAAAAAATTTATTGCTTTCTTCTCAGACTTCCAACAGTCTGACCCCGTCTTATTCAATACCAGACAAAGCAGCACTATGAGCCGGATCTGCATTAGAACTTAATAAAATACGTTTAGTCAGAGTTTGTGGTCTTCAGACTTCTCTGCTTTGTTTCTTTAACTTACAATGAGTATCTACTTCTTTAAAAGTGAACAACTTTCTGCAAATGTTCACAATTAACTCCTAAAGGAAAATATAATTGTCTATGAACTTCCAATGACATATTTTAGAGTGGAATAAAACATTGCATTACATCATCTTCCCTTGTAAAAACCCAGCAACCTGAATGATATGTGCTTTTTGTATTTTGGAAGCAGATTGTAATTTGTTTGTGGCATAATGAAATTTGAGCACCTGTCTAATATACAACGCTAGAAAAAATGAAGAGACCACCAAAATGAAGCCCATTGAAAACCTCATGGTTGTTCCATCATTTCTGAACTCTTCCCGAGTTAAAACATTAATATTGTTGTTTCTAAATGAATATGAAATTGTTTTCTTTCTATTATTTCAGGTCTGAAAGCACTGCATCTTTTTGACTATTTTCCATTTTCTGCAAATAAATTCTAAACTTTTTCCTGGAATATCAAAGGCATGTTGTCGGTAGTTCATAGAATAAAAGAACAATGTTCATTTTACTCAAACATATAACTATGAAAAGTAAAATCAGAGAAACAAATTGTTTCATGTGGTCTCTTATTTTTTGCCAGGGGTATATTAATTTAAATAATTGCTACAGATTTCATCATTTGAAATACAGCAACGGTAATAAAGACTTTTTGTCAAACTTTTCAATGATGAAACCTTCAGTTTCCTACAAAGATGTCTGTCTTTGCAGTCCCATGTTTATTATTGTAATACTGTCGCATCTCCAAAATATCACTATGTGCGATTTGAAAATGTAGAAATAATAGTAACTACATATCTGTAGCATATAAAATAAAAAGCAACTATATTTTGTTGTACCTTATTTCTGTAGGGAAGAGTTGGAAAAGCTTCTTCTACTATTGCTACAACATCTTGGACTCTGTCTAATCATTGTGAAAATTCTTTATTTTCTTGCATAACACATAGACATCCAGTAATGTAAATAACTGATCTCTTTTTTTTATTTACTATTTCTGCACAGGGTAAAATTAAGAGAAGGAGTGACGTTCCTTGGGGCGCGTCCCAGCAACCCCACTCAGTGGATCGTCAGCCAGGACTTGAGGAGTGAAGGTCATCGTGTGGTAACCCTCCACTGCCTCAGAAAGGAGTCCACGTACGATCAGCAAAGGTCAGCACAAAGTTATTTCGCTTCAAACTAATCCGTTCAGATTTTGCATCATATTGAACTTTGCTGTAAGTAAAGGTGCTCTGTAGTCTCAGAGTCACTTTAAGGTAACAGCGTCTTAAAAATGGCTTTGTAAGGCCCCGTGAGGCAAGTCTCCAAAAATATATATATATATTTTTTTTCTTAACTGCTGGTGCTGTCACTGATGATTCCCATTTGGTAAGGGACACACAATCGCTGAAATACACAGTGTGAACAGTTATCTAAGCGATGTTCCCCTCTGCTGAAATGACATGCTTAACTTGACAGAACTGTGGGCAGCAGAAAGTTGACTTGTGCAGTATTTTATTTTATTTTTCCATTTCTCTCTTACTCCTGTCGTCTTGCCGCCCCCCCCCCTCGTTTTTATTTGCCTATATATTTTTCACACTGCTGAGCCTCTCGGGCCGTTTCTAATCTGCATTCACGTCTTTAAACTAATCTGGCAGATAGGGAACGTGATTGCCAGCACGAGGGAAAGGTTGCTGCGTTAATTAAGTGTTGATTGAAGGCCTTTGTGTGTTTTAATGGTTTTTTCCTCTTCGGGTCAGGAAGCAGTTTTAATAAATCTAACTTTCTAGTGACAGGTGTAATTTTATGGATTATGGGATGATTGGAGGCCGGGGGAAAAGCATGCTTATTTGCTCTTTAGGCTTCGTTCCGCTTAGCAAACTTGAAACTATTTCTTGAAGGAAACAAGACACTTGACTGCAACTGCTACTTTATGATCAAAGTTGTGCAGGAGTTTATTTAAGAGCAGAGCAGAGCTGTTAGACATAAGTAATTATAATTTGTTGGTCCAGTGACTTTTCTTTAGACACACTGCTTTTAGTGGATCATTACAGGGAATGATTACAGTCTAACTATAGTGTTACAGCAGTGGAAATCATAGACAGCCCTTAAAATCAGCACAGCTGTAAGATCAGAAGCAGCTTGTAAACTTTTTTTTTTTTTTTTTAACAAATCCCATCCAGCAAATTTTTATGTGTGAAATGACTCTTACATTAGTGGCGTCCTCTGTAATGGGAAGTCAGATGTATTTAGCAGATTTAATTTTATGAACCTTTCAGAAAAGCCAGCTTCAGTAAATATTTGCTAAGAGACAAAAAATGCAGTTAAAGAGCACAATGCTTAAGTCTGTCTCGTTTATTTGCAAATCATAACATTGTGACAACAGATATTAGAACTAATAAATACATTTATTTAACATTACTAGTGTGACCTCACAGTGAGGCTGCATGGTAGCACAGTTGGTAGCAGTGATGCATTGCAGCAATACGGTCTTGGGTTCAAATCCCTGCCTCTGGTCTCTCTGCATGGTGTTTATATATTCTCTCTCTTTTCTCTGGATAACCCAGCTCCCCTCCATAGCTCAAATCTCTTTACCTGCCTAACCATCATTGTGACTGTACAGAATTGAGAAAGAGAGATAAGCTTAGGTCATAAGCTAAAATATATAAGCATAAGCTCATTTAGATTTTTCAGATTCATTTGTTTTAACCTTTTACGACTGGCGAAGTTTAGTCATATCTGATTTCTTGTGAGCATTTCTTGACTTATGAAGATTCATGCACATCTGTCTTTGTGCAATGGAGTGTTTCTTGTCTTCTCTGTTTGAAAAAGTGTCCAAGAAAAATGGACCCCTGTTGACAAATTGTGTTTATAGCCCTTTGAAGCAGAAAAACGAGGTGGACTGGCAATAAAGCCTTCGATACACCGTGACTGACTTTAAAGAACTAAAGAATCAATGGCATCAAAGAAAGAGTATACTTATTTCATAGGAGTTGGGAGACATGGTGACATGGCTGCAAAAAAATAAATAAATAAACTATTTTATGTATGTTTTATTACTCAAATTAAAGGTTGGCTTTTTAATTTTTTCAGTTTGACCTAATTTTGACCAATAAAAGATTTATTATTTGTAAGGCTTATGCCACATGCATAACGAGGTGCCAATAACGGTGAGGAGTTCCTTAGCTGTAACTGCAGTTCTGCACAGCAAAGCTAATCTTTTTACTTAAGTATAATAAATAAAGCCTGTGTCAGTCTTAACTACAGTGTTAAACATTTGATGTAGAATTTTTTTCAAATTACTTAAAAACCTAATTACTTGGGCCTGCCATAGAAATGACCAGTGAAATGCCTTGCAAAGCAAAAAAGAAAAATCGTATGTTTTTTTTTAAAAATAACAATATTTGTTGTTATTCTTCTGCTAAGAGATGAGGGCGTTTTCTGGTAACCAAGTGCAAGTAAACATCTGATTTTTACCAACTGTAGATTTCTTGTGCCTACGCAGAAAAGCAGTGTTTCAAAAGAGCTTATGTTTCATAAACAATGATTAAGTTGGTGTTATGAGATGAGCGTTTTGTTCTGGTAGCGAACTGCCGCGAAGTATAAATCAGATTTTTACTTTTATGTTGAATGTCTGTTTTATAATATATTTGCCACCAATGACAATTTTCTTTTTCCACTTTTCTGAAAAATTCACCAACTGTACAATTCTTGTTAAGTAGTATAAGAAAAGTAGTATTTCAAAAGAAGAGAAGAAATCTTATGCTTTCTGAACAATAACAATATGTGTTAATCTGTTGCTAAGCACGTATTCTGGTAACCAAGTGCCACGAAGTAAACATCTGATTTTTTACCTTTGCTAACTTTACCAACTGTAAATTTCTTGTGCCTAAGCAGAAAAGCAATATTTCAAAAGAGCTTATGTTTAACAAACAATGACTAAGTTTGTGTTAAGAGATGAGCGTTTTTTGTTTTTATGGTAACCAAGTGCCACGAAGTAAAAATCAGATTTTTGCTTTTGCAAAAGTAAAACTTAGAAGGCAATGCATTAACATTAGCTCAAACATTAGCATTGCACTGGCCCCCACTGCCCACATTAGCAGTGGCCTTTTCCCTCAAATAAGCTTTTTAGCTATTTTGTTTATTTATTAGATGTGCTTAGTACACTGACTGAAGGAAGTCAATGTAAGACAACATGCTAGCTGAACCCCACACGCCACTGGTAGCATTTAGGCTAACATTAGTATTTTTGGCAAATTTTAGCTTACAGACTCATTTTAGCATACTGAATATAAGAAGTCCACTTTAGTCAACATTCTTGTAATTCTCCACAAACTATTGACTACACTGTAGCTTACTTTAGCATTGAGGCTAATTTTTAATATCAGAACGCTGGATTCCAGCTGACGGGCACACTTGGGCAGAGCCCCATTTAAATTTCTTCAGAAATTTCCTGAAGATATATTGCTATGATATTTTGTCCTAAAATTCTTTACAGTTACTTTTGTTTTTTGTAATTGAGACATTTTCAATGGGAATGGTTGCCTAGTAACAACAGCATTTCTAATTCCTGTAATTCATGCCAGCTGCATCCTAAACAATGAATACAGTAGAAGCAATGGCATAATTGGCTTCCCTTTGGTGCGGATTCACGTCTCTCTACGTTGTTTTGCGAACATGTCCTTTTACCTGCAGACAGACACAACCTCATTACAGTAGTAAAATTATATTTTATTGATTTACTAAGTAAAGAAACCAGAGCCATGAGTGAGGATATCAAGTCATATCCCAGCTGCTTGGGCTTTGCTCGTTGGTCTCTTCCTTAATCCTCACAGCAGTCAAACTCTCATCACAAAGCAGACTAAAGACGCTCTGTGGTGGCTTTACTATACAGAATGCCCCAATTTTTTCTTTGTCTGGCCCTCGCCGCTCCCAGCCATTCCAGTGAAGCTCTTTCAGAAGGAGATTAGACATAGGTACCTCATCTGTTGAGCTGTCACTCTGTCTGCTTTCTTCTTGCCAAGACTTCTTTGAGCACAGAATAATGATGAAGAGTTTGATCGCTTTATTTCAAAGAAATGTAAAATGCTGTTTTTTTATTCGCGTGTTTCAACTGCGGGGTGTCGCATGTTCACTCGTTTGTTATGGGTTTTATCCGACCATTCATACATTGCCTCTTCCGTCGGAGGAATCAGATATGTCCTCTGAAACAGCAACAGTTTCTCTACAGTAAAATGTTTTAGTTCAGTCACCACTTTTGAGGAATTATTATTCTACCTTTCGGTTCTGGTAAAAGAGGCATACAGCAAGGAGCAGTTCAGTCTCATATTAGTGTTTCATTTTACAGGAAAATTATTAACGGAAAATATGAAGAGATTTTAAAAAAAGAGTCTGGCCACATGGTCAAATATGTAAAAACTACAGCAGCAGAATTCAAAATATTTTCTAGCTGTTGTTACTCTACCCTTTGAAAATCAATCGTTTTCAAATGATAGTCATTATCTAACTATCTAATCAATTAATCAAGTTTATTAATATAGCACATTTCAGCAACAAGACTGTTCAATGTGCTTTACGTCATAAAAACACAAGAATAGAAAGTCATAAAATACCCCATGCCATCAACAATTGAGAAAACAAACTTTACATTTCTATGAGTGCCATCATCAAAATCATCAATACGCATCAAATATGTTGGTGAATGTTTTATTTATTATGGTCCAAAAACAGCTCTGAACAGGTGGCGTTTTAGTCTAGATTTAAAGGAACTCAGTGTTTCAGTTGTTTTGCAGTTTTCTGGAAGTTTGTTCCAGATTTGTGGTGCATAGAAGCTAAATGCTGCTAATTCATGTTTGGTTCTGGGGATGCAGACCAGAACCAGAAGACCTGAGAGTTCTGGAAGGTTGACGCAACGACGGCAGATCTTGTGATGCTAAGCCGTTAAATTATTTGTAAACTAAAAACAGTATTTCAAAGTCTATTCTTTCAATGATCTTGTAACATTAGCACACTCACAACGTAGTCAAAACATTTTGACCACATTTGTAAAATTCTTTCTTTTTTTTATCAAAACAGAACTTTCTTGTCAGGGCCACAGAAAATGCACAGCTCTCCCAAAGTGTCTTCTTTCTGTGATGGACCCTTTTAGCCTTTGACTTGTCGGGTCAGGTTTCTTTTTTTTCCATAGAAAATGATCATCACTCCATGGACGCGATGCCTTTACTAGCCTCGTACCCTCACTACACGCAGACAGACACGCCGTCATGCTAAATGGAGTGTGAACTTCACACACAGTTCAGATCATCAGCTAAGCTACATATGGATCGACGCCACTGCTGCTGGACTTTAATGCACTTGAACAATGGGAGTGGCGCCGGTTGTTGTGCGTGAGCGTGGGTCAGGTGGACTCTGAGCTCGTTCAACTTGTCACTTTGAACTGTTTACCCTCACCAGCTGAGCCACTGCTCCCCGTCTACTCACAGCTGATGCTCCAGAACCCCCACCTGACCCACCGTGGAGCAAACTGATTAAATGCTCAACCACGAACTGTTTACTCTCTGCTTCAAAGCATTTTCCTCTGCATTTGTTAAACTATATTCTTTTTCTGAATATGTGAATCGGCAACTCCTTTGTTGTGGTTCTTAGGTTTTTCGATGAAAAATATAATGAAAACCTCCTCAACGTGTTTCTTTTGCATAATGAATGCAACAATGAGGGAGCTGGTTTTTGCTAAACTTCATAGAGAATGAGAGAATGAACAGTCTTATTTAGAAAGTTTAATGAAGCTGAAGGCATCTTTGAGCTGTGGCTAAGGCTGAAAGATGCCTGTCTTTGTCCCTTCTAAGAGAAAAGCGTTTTATTTTTTTGGCAGATGAAAGAGAGTTCAGAGGAAGCAAATGGTCCGAGGCTGGGAATCGAACCGGCGGACAAATGTTTTGAGGGCTGTAGCTTCTGTATTTGGTGCACCTGCTCTACCACTGAGCCACCTGGTGCCCTCAAGAAAAGTCTGCCTTTTAATTCCATACATCTGCAACACAAGCTGAATCAACGATGCCACTTTAGTATGATTTTTGTGATTTTATAAAGGTCTGCATCTTTCCTGAGCGTTGCGTCATATTTTGGATTTAACACCGAAGCCTTTCCAGGACAGCTCCAAATAATCTGTCATTGCGCCTGCAGCACATCAGAGGAATCAGAAGGGCTTTTCTACGGGAAGGAACACAATGCTGCTGTGGTGTGCTCATAACACATGCACTCTGGTAGATTGAAAAGTTCACTCTGTCACCATTAAAGGCGAGGCCGTTCAAAACAAAAGCGGCCCTGCTTCGTCAGCATGTCATAAGCTGTAAGAGGAGAATGCGGTTGCTCATTAGGACTGTCTGGGTGCAGATGGATCTCCTTTATGAACCACCACTTCATTAATCCTCCACGCCACACCCAGCACACCCAGCACGCGGACAGCTTGTTACAGTCACCCCACCAGAGAGTCTCAAATTTTAAAGTGGTTTGTCAGGATTTTATGTGAAATAAATTTTCAAAAAATGTGTCAAGTGTAAGTCTTTTGAGGCACTTTTTTTTAACAATTGTTGAAAGTATTTTGAGAAATTTATTTTATGAATAAAATTTTTGTCCGTTCTTTGGAAAATAGCTAGAGCGCCATCAAATTGGACGGAGAGCATCTTTGAACCTCAGCGTTCAAGTCTTAAATGGATTTTGATCTGGACTTTGACTGAGCCATTCTAACATTGTCCCTCTGGCTGCATGTAATAATTGTTCAGCTGCTGCAAACATCTGTTGCAGCCTCTAACAGGGTTTCTTCCACTATTGACCTGTGTTGGGCATCAATTTTTGACCTGCTTCTCTTTTCTTTCTGAGAAGAGCATGACGCTGCCACCTCCGTGTTTCATGGTGGAGACGATGCGTTCAGCTTGATGTGACGCGTTAGCTTTCGGTCACACTAATCATTTTGTGTCAGGGACCAGATTGTTAATTGTAGCCTCATCTGGCCAGAGCCACTTCTTCCACATGATTTATGTTTTCCTCATTTCAAAATGCAAACTGACCTTCTTATATCTTCTTTTTTTTTAATTGCTTGTTTTTTTCCTCACTATTTTGACCATCCTAAATTTATCCGGATTTGTAAGTCACTGTAGAAATCTGAATGACTTTAAGGTGACTCAATACTGTAATTCAGTCAGGCCGATTGAGGCGTCTTTTACATTGTCTGAGTCCAATTTGCACAGAGATGAAATTAATCTCTTTAAATCTATTGTGCAATCCTTTTGTCTGCATCATTGAGGTAGGCTCATGAATAGAAAGGACAAAGTTGGATAGCAATGAATGAGATTCACTTTCTTATTTTTCTATTCAAAGTCTAAAAAACAGCAGCAATAAGTTGATCTGACATTACAGCAACATAAGGAATTTTTCATGTTTATGCACTTTGTTAGACATATGGGAAAAAAAGGTGCTTCAACACATACTGAAGATGCATTATTAATGAGAAGGTCACTTTGAAGACAAACAAACAGGCACAAAGTTTCATCACAAAGATCTGCAACTCTCCTCTTGCTCTGATTTGACAATCGACAATAAAGCCATTTTGGTTTTGTTTTTTTGGTTTTTCTTCCTTTTTTGTAGGAATCAGGTTTTGTTGGTGCTCAGCAATCCTGAAAATGAGCCACATGCTGTGGGCTTTAATGCTGCATAATGCTGCATAAATCAAGGCGCAAATGAAATGGCCCAATTACATTAGGGGCAAACAGGGATGTTAACTTGACAGTCTTAATGCTAACACTCTTAATAATGAATCAGCCCAATTCCCAGTGGGCTCCGTTTAGTGGTAAAATGCTCTCAGTGGAGTCTCATTGGCGCTATTTACCAACACACTACTGCTGTCTACACAGCTTTAATGTATTAGTTTTTATTTATTTATTATTATTCATCGAATATTAGTAGAAGTAACATGAGATCAATTCCAATATCCTTACTTGTACCACGGCTAGTGTTTCAAGGATATTAACACTAACCAGGACTGAGTGAAATGAGGGGTTCCTATTGGAGGATGGGATGTAAAGCTGATGAGAAAGGAACAATCAGATTGTTGGAAGTAAAGGCAATGTGATTTGGTTCTCTCTATCAGCACGTGAAAGGAGATGTGGCATTTTCTCCAGCTCCGACAGCCATCTGATTACAGTAGTCACTCCAGATTACATCGAACTGTTCGGACTGAAAAAGTGCGCTCGCTTCCCAGTTCGCCGTCCAGACAGTAATAACTTCCAGTCGAGAGGAGCGGATCTGTGCTCTGTCCGTCCGCTCCAAGTGACCATGAAGTTTACAGAAAGCAAGAAGTCGGTGGTGTATGTACTGGCTTTCGTATTAACCTGGGGTTATTTTAGCTACATGAAGTGAGAGGTCGGGTTGCATGAAAGCTTATCTGATTTCACTGATATCTCAGCCAGCAATGGTACCATCTGGGTGGAAGCGGATATGCCGGAGAGAGACAGATTGTGGTTTACATGTGTCCCGGAGAGTTCATGTGTATCAGATTTAAAAAGGTTTAATGGTAAGTATGCCGCTCTTAGAGGTTAATCCCCCCGAGGATCAGATCAGTGCAACATGTATTTGGAGTTTTTGCATCAACTGTGTTATTTTTTGTATTTATGTAATTTAAGACGGTTTTAAAAGAGAAAGGCTTACATTATATAACATGCAAACCTTAAACAAATCTACAACACGCAGATTGCCTGCTTCCTTTTATTCTGACGCTGTCGAAATGCTTTAGGAGACTAACCGTACCGTCATGAGCATTTAATTAGCTGCGGCAACTTCTGGATTAACAATATGGCTTTGTTAAAAGCAGCATTTTATAAATAGTTTAAGGAATATTTCAAAGTGATAATCCACCGGAGAATTGTGGTGTATTTTTTAAGTTTCACTTAATAGCCAGAAGACTATTTTAATGAAAGAAAAAACAGCTCCCACCTTCCTATGTGTGGTTACGTTATAAACTAGACAGCAACAGAGAACAAACAAAACTTGTTGCAGCTAATTAATAGTATCGGAGGAAAGAAGTTGTAATGAGGAGAAAATCTTGCTTTTTGCAACATACTGACAGAAAAATTTAGTAGTTACAATACCCAGACTGTATTGTTTAAAAAAACAAAAAACAATACAGTCTAGTCTTTTTGTAAAACCTTTTTTTTGTTTGTTTGTTTGTTTGTTTTAAAACCTAAAAATAAGAAATGAGACATCGGTTCTTTAAAATGACTGCTTATTTCCTATAGTAGATATTCGTTAAAACATTTTAAGTTATGTAACATTTGTGATTCTAAATGAGTTTTATTTTACTGGACCAAGGTCAAAAATGGCTATTTGGTTTGTAAAGACTACAGACCCCCGGGTCATGGGATTGACCTATAATACTGGCTCCTATTCGGAGAAGAAAAACCAATAACAGTAACTACCCAAGGGAAATGACATGAAAAGAAAAACGCCAAATTGTGCATTAAGATGTTACAATTCCAACAAGTTCAGTCGCTGTAATTGCCTGTGCAAAACCATGTGTAAAATAAAGGGAGGAATTACAGGGGGCATGTGTGTGGATAATTGTTCTGTTGGCATTTTAGCACAATCAGTAAAGCGATGCATATAAGGGAGTGAAATAATGTAAAAACGAGATCCGGAAGATCCATTTTGAGGATCGTTCACATCAATTTTGATTTTATGGAATGTGTTAAATGCATTTGGACAGTCCCAGACAGATACAGGGAGGAACTTCTGGACACTAATCTTAAGTAGACAGCTCAGGAGAAAGCTGGGA
The DNA here is from genome assembly GCF_001444195.1 of Xiphophorus couchianus. Lineage (NCBI taxonomy): Eukaryota > Metazoa > Chordata > Actinopteri > Cyprinodontiformes > Poeciliidae > Xiphophorus > Xiphophorus couchianus. The sequence goes on from NC_040239.1 coordinate 24,768,535, forward strand.
GATGTAGGCCATGTATCTTTTATTTCCCAGTTTTAGCTGCACGCTTTGAAAGTGCACAGGGCCTGTGATCTTAGTTGATTGACCTATATAATAAAAAGGACCGAGGGATCTGTAAAGGGATGTTTGTGGTTAAGTATGAAACAATCCAACATGAGCATTCTCACAACTTTATTTGATATTTATTGACAGACAAACAGCTAAGTTTAGATTCACCCTTATCATATAAAACTGAGTTTATGGGGTGTGCCGTGGTGGCGTTGGGGATAGCGCATCCCATGTTTGGAGGCCTTGAGTCCTCGACGCGGCCGTAGCAGGTTCGACTCTCGGACCCGGCGGCATTTGCCGCATGTCTTCCCCCCTCTTCTTCTCCCTTTCCTGTGAGCCTAGTGTCCCTTATTTCAAAAGAAAAGGGACACTAGAGCCCACAAAAAGACCCCCTGGCGGGGTACAAAAAAAACAACTGAGTTTATGATCACTTCTTTACGTGTGAATACTGACATAGCTAGCGCTAGCTTGTGCTAACTACTTAGCACATAACAAACAAACTTGTTCTGTGGTTAAAACTAAAGCCATTAACACAAGCGACTGACATTAGCATCATTTTACTGTTATACTATGTCTTATTTCATCCTGTGGAAGAGGTTCACGTCTTATCAGGTCGTTGGCTTGTTCAAACTGTTATCTGTAAAGAAAGAAAAGGCTGAGACAGAAGCTGTAACCTAAATTTGTGACTTCATAAATCCTTCATTTGGGTTAAAGGAATGACTAGACAAATTTTGCTACGTTGTAGTTCTTACTGTGTTCATATATTAGTGATCACATTCCTATTTTTAACAGCCTTTCAACGTCCTATTTCTGAGCTGCATTTTTAAAAACAACGAGAATCGCACCGTGACAGAAAAATTGACAGCAGCCAGAGTCTGAGAAGGCATCTCCCCTCCGCAAACGTGTCCCTCCTACCAGTGAATCAGTACATTTTGTTTTATCACGAGAACCTCTGTGAAGCATAACAGGGGAACAAATGAACACATTTTAGATTTATTTGCCACGCTCTTGAAATAGTAAATACAAGTTCCCCGACATTTCTGGCGAAGAAGGACACAGTTTAGGTGAATTTAGACGTGGGGTGAAGATCAAAATTGTGGCTGTCGCAGCATGTAGCTTTCAGCTAGGGGAAGAGAGGTGGGCTCAGATGTAAACATGCAATTGTCTGTAGGCTGTGCGACAAAACGTGGTGGATGTTTTCCCTCCTACAACTGTAATTACATCTTTAGAGAATCTACTGAATGAGTGCTGAGTTTGGATTGAATTGCGTTGTGGCGCATTCAGCTCAGCATCTTTGACAACAAACAGCAGGGCTGACACAACAAGAACCGCCTGGATTCAATATTTCCATTCAAGCCTCTCATCCCGTCAAATTATCCATCTGAATAGGCATAAGAAAACCTGGCATGAACTTGGCTCCAATTAACCTGAGTTTGGATGGTCTTTCAGATGATTGACTTTCATCCTGCAGCCTGTTCCACTTAAAGAAACACCTGCCACGGCTGCAGGACCGTTTATTTATTTATTTCTTTTTTTACATGATTAAACAGTGCAACAGACTGGTGACCTGTCCAGGGTGAACCCCGCCTCTTGCCCGAAACTTAGCTGGAGATAGACACCAGCACCCCTCATGACCCCACTAGGGACAAGGGTGTTAGGAAATGGATGGATGGATGATTAAACACAACTAGTCCAGTCATCCTATTTAAAGAGGCCCAGGGCCACAGAGGGATGTGCAGCGGCAGTGGTTGAGGTGAAGAAATGACAAGAAGTGGGAGGAGGGGGCATTCTACACGAACAAAGAAAAGGGGGCGTCGAGGATCTTATCGGGAAGAGGCGGCCCCCGCTTTCAGTCAGAAACAGATTGAATCAACCTGAAGGCAAACAGAAAAGGTGCGCGTCGCATCCTCTCATCTGCAGCACCGCATTTGTGCGTGCATACACTGACAAGCAATCGTCTGCCGTCCTTCGTTATCGCCGCCGAGTCTTAACAGGCGGAAAGCAGGACTCTTGTCTGCTTGATAACAGGGGATAAAGAAAAAAGTTGGATGCCGCGGGACGTTCTCCTCCCGCAGCAGCTTCGTGCCAGTTTAGCCAGGCTCACCGGCCTTGACATGTAATCAGACGGGTGAGGGCTCCTCGCCGGGCCTCTGGAGGTATCGGAGATTAGCCCTGAGCGGTTCAGCACAACCGGACTGGCAGACATGTCCACACGCCTCCAGATGAGATGCCACTCTTTGTAGGTGTCACCTTTTCCTCCTCGAGCCTCCGAGCACGAGGGCAGACGAGCTTTCTCACACTCGCAGAGACACATGTTGCTGCTGGAGTGATTTAAGGTTACATTTTAGCCAACTGTGAAGCATCTGTTCCCGTCTTTGACACGCGCAGCTTTGGGAAGGCGCCCACAAAAACACCTTATTTTTTTCATGAGGAAAGAAGAAAATACTTTTTATAAATCCCAGTTGTTTAGTCCAACATTCTGTGATCTACCTCTGCTCTACAGAACCTCTGGGTCTCTCTCAGGCTACACGTCAGCGAGCGGCTTTGAATCACTGCGCCGAATATGTAAATGGATGCCATTAAAGCTCTCTTTCTTTAATTAGTCTTTAGATTTCATGACTGAGCGCTTCCAATTATGGATCAATGTCTCATTTCTGCTCACGCACCCCTGGGTGAGTGGAGGCAGTTTTTCCTTTTGCAAAATGCTTTACAATGCCTCTTCTGCCAAGAAGGCTGCTCACATCACACTCTGCAACTGCTGATAAATGCAAAACGTTGCTGCTGCAACCCCACCACTGCAGTTATGAACGAGTGCATTTTCCTTCTTGAAACTTGGTAACATTTTAGCACGCTCAGTCACTGCAGCAGCCTGTGTGAGACTGTAGTACAGAAGTTATGAGTGGGCAAACTGTAGTGGTAGTAAGGTACAGAGCTCTGAAGAGACTTTCACACCCTTTGAACTTTGTTCATATTTTGTCATAAAACAGTCATGAACTAAGGTTTTTCTTTCCTTGTTTTTTTGTGATTGATCAAGACGAAGTAGTACCTAAGTGTGAGTTGAAAACAATATAGTTTCCCATATGGGAAAAATTTGACCAAAAATATTACATTTTAAATTACCAAACATGTAAGCGGTGATCTGACTAAAATTATGCTATTTATTACATATTGTTGCATTGATGAATGGATTGAGATCTGGTGGCCGTGTCATCTTAATTTATGTTAAAGCTATTAAATCTGCTCAAAAATACTTCGATATGATCCAGCATTTACTTTGTTCCTCCTTCATTTTAAGACCGACTTTGCTTTACTGAATTTAGATAGTGTGTATGTTTGGTTATTTTAGAATTTAGTTTCAATTTATTTATTTACAAATTCAAATGTATGACATTCAAGTCGCTCTGATTACACCATCTTATTGATATCATAAGCACCGTAATGGCAGCATCATGCTGTGTGGGGGTTGTGTGTTACTTCAGCAGGAACAGATACAATTGTCAAAATGAATGAAATATGCATGACAGCAACCCTAAACATTTAGTCAGAGCTACAATACAATGACTTAGTTTAATAAACATTGTGGGTGTGTGTGTGTATGCGTGTGTGTATGAATAGTTCAGACCTAAATCTATAGGTCAAGACTTTAAATTTGCTTTTCGCAGGTGGATCCCACTCATTTTCAGAGAGTTTGAGTTATTTTTGCAAAATAAGAGTGGGTAAACTTTCAGCTAATAATTTTGTGCAGTTAATAGAGAAAAAACCCCAAAATAGGAAGCTGAAATTTCAGCATTTACTTGAATTGATTGTAAATAAGTTGCATATGGTTTTTCTAATATTTATTTGTGGGGAAAAAAAAGTAAACCATGTAATATTTTCTTGCCTGTTAAAATGTGTAGTATTTCAAGGAGAATTAATGCTTTTGCAAGGGGACTGTGGAGATTATCAATGTGTCAAACTGCTCTGGTGGTATATTTAGCACTGAGAAGGGGTGAAATACTTTCTGCAATCTAAATGAAACAAAAGCTTTTAGTGTACTGGGAGGAGAAGCTTCACAGTGGGATAATCCCTCGCATTTTAAGGCATTTATGGTTTTGACGGTTGCTCAGAAGTTTAATAAATGCAAAACTCAATTGCATTTTAAAGGAGTAAAGAAAGTAACATTTGCATAAGCACTTGTTTTAGTAGATTGCACTAAGTAGTTAGTACTCCCACCTCTGGGATTTTATTTTGAATTTATGTCTGAACAGGTGTGTGGAAAAATAAACGTATACCAAAAGGTAATTGGTCGTTAATGGCAACGTTTAGCCAGTCGATGGGTTTGAGACGTCCTTCCACCAGTCCCCAAGTGACAATATATCTGTTATGAACTTAAGGAAGACAATGAGTGTGCAGGAGTCGACTCGCCCATCAGAGCTTCTCACCTCTCTGATCCGAGCATCCTTACATCAACACGGAGGTACAAGGCAATCATGCCCACACAGCCTCCGCATCACTTCCTCACCAACACTGTAATTATCCCAAACAAAGCTGCTCTGTTTACACATTATGCCTGTGGTTCTGAAACAACGGGGGTTGCAACTTTGTATATTTAAATCCATGAGCAATTTCTTACCAGCGTGCACATGTGTAGAATTGTTGCACATGCATTAGCTAAGAGGAATGCCAGTTCTTTTCTTTTTTCCTTTTTTTTTTTAAATCTTTCCTTCCTCCAGCTAGATACGAGCCCGGCCTGTTGCCACAGCGAATTTGACATCTGGCTCGGCTTCACTTATTCGTCATTGACCTGTTTGCGAAAAATAAACACCGTAATACAAATCTGATCCTTTCTGTGACCCCCCTCTGTGACTCCATGTTTTGAGCTGGAGCTTAACCTTGCACATCCCTCAAGCTCTGGGAAGGGGGATTGAGGGGCGGATAAATCCCGGGTTGCGATCTGATACTCAAGGCCTCTCTGTTCAATGACTCTTGTGTGCTGTCCAGGTTCTGTTGCCATGCCAACAGTGGCGGAGCTGAAAGGACCTGGGATATCTGAGTCTTTAAGGACTTCGCCGAGGAGGACAGGCACCAGCAGTGTCACGGCACCTGCAGGTGCTGAGGCAAGCCCGGACGGTCACATGATGTCACCCACAAATCATCCAGGGCAGCCTTCAGAGGGCGGGCGGGGAGCGGGACAGCGTGTGTCTGCCGATGCAGCTCCATCCGCGCCTTAGGGCTCAGTGTCTGCTGCCCCCTAGTGTGCGTGTGACCGAGTTTTCAGCAGCTCTGCTGGACTCTCTTACCCCCCCACCCCACACCCAGAGCCTCGAGATGTGCGCTCTGATGGGAGGAAAATTTAGTGAAACTATTGAGACAAGGAGCAATTTATTACATTGCAATTTACTATTTAGACAGCTTTCCTATGAATGAGACAGATATGGAGTGCAGCTGACTAATAACTGATGTCGGATGCAAAAAAGGTCTGAGTTCACCAGTGATGATAACTGCCGTCATTAGGGATCCATTACACCGTGGAGCCTACTCCAGCTGATGGACTCTAATGATGATGCGCAGCGGAAAAGCATTTGGTTTTGATTAGACATTGGTGGAATGGCGCATTTCATTAACTCCGGGATGAGATTTTGTTGTCTGGGAATTGATATGCCACTGCGAGAGCCTGGGCTAACACGCCGACTGCGTCCTGCTCTCCTCGAGGCGATAAGGAGCAATATCCAAATGTAATGAAGGAGTGTTCTGCTCCCGAGTCTCCTCTGTCTTCTTAGATTTGGAGTTCCTGCCTCTATATTTTCTCTCCTCCTAATGCAAAACGATCCCGCCCGCCAGCCTGGAAATATGAAGACAAAGTTTTCTTGCACCACTATATTACCGCACTATTAAAAATGGATACACTCACTCTGATACACACCGGCCAAGACGCTAAATAGTATTTAAAAATAAATGATTTACGCTGCCTTATGCCTCCTCAACCTGCTTTCTCATTTTGTCAACCACAAACTTAATTGTATTTTTTTTTATTTGGGATTGTATGCAACAGACCAATATATGAAAAGTTTGGCGAACTGTTCAGATTCGGTCTCAAATAGCTTTACAGCATTTCTGTTTAGTCTGGGATCTTACGTTTCCACTCAACACAGTCCAGATGAGACTGGGTGGGGGCGGGGGAGGCAGTGATCAAGTATGCGTAGGAGTTGATGGTTTTTCCAGAGCGCTGTAAGAACAATCAGAAATTTGATCCATCCGCAGGCTTTGATCCACACAAGCCAGAAGCCGTCTGTTTGCATCCACACTTCATTATAATCGTATAATTAATAGCACTCAGGCCTTTTGTCTGTGTGCATCTTAGAAACGGGTAAAGTATAAATGATTAAATTAAGATGATTCTCATGCTTATTAAAAGTGGGGTTTTAATTTAGACACTGTAGGTTATTTGAAATGTAACAGCGTAGTCCTTTTTTTTATTATTTGCCTCTAGAGAATAACTTCAATGGAAATTACATCTACTGAAGTATTTCTTTCCCACTGGTAAGAACAAAACAGAATAATGTAAAATGCCTCTAAGTATAGTTGAGAACTGGCCTGTGGACTGACTTTTTAAATCCATGTATTAGAAGTTGTTTTTTTTATATAGATAGCTTACAGAAGGAGGATAAAAATAAGCAGGCATCGAAGTTATGATGTTCTAGAAACTTACCAAATCTTGTCTAAGTCTAGCGACGTTGCAGATCACAATTGATAATCTCTAGTGTAAAACATCTGGATACCACATGAGGAAATCCCAATTTAAGCTCTCACAATCATGATGATGAAAGATTATTTGATCATCTAAAGAATGAATTGCATGTTGGACAGTTACTCTCAAACATTTGGCATGTTGGAATTGAAACCAAACTCATACAAGACATCTTTAAATACAATTATATTTGTGGAGAAAGGTTTTTTTTTTAATGCTTACAGTGTTCAGTTAGTCAGAAAAGTGAAGTGATATTTTTTGGGTCAGCTCAGACTAACATTTCTATTTCAATTAAAATAAAATATAAACTTGGATGTTTTTGGAGTTAAAAGCTAGGTCTACAGGGTGACAAGATCACAGCTCTGATACTTAGTTTGGTCATCACACATTTCTTCTAAGGTGAGTCTGACTGCCATGTATGGTTTCTTGTGTATCTATTCATATACCTTGAAGTTGAAGCATTTGTATGTAGCCTCCACGGCTATTTTGTGGAGCCGTCATATTCAGAGATTTCAGCTACAAATCTTTTGGGATTGCCTGACATTCAGAGACAGAAACGTTTTGCCCATTTCTTCATCGCAAAAGAGCTCAGGCTAAGTCTTATTTAACTTGACAATTTAGGATTCACTTAGGATTCAAAGGATTTGATTTGAACCGTTCAGTTTTATCATTAGCTGTCCGTTTAGAGCCGTCCCACTTGAACGTGAACTTCTAGCCCCATCCTACAGCAGCTTTAGCAGGATTTCGCCAGACATTTTGCCATCATCTCTGACCATCTTCTTGGTCAGAGATGATAGCAAAAATGGTGGTGGTGCTATCGCCACCATGTTTCTCTGTGGGAATGTTGCGTTCAGGGTCGTGTGCAGTGTTTTGCAGTTGACCACAACTTGCTTGTTCTGTCCTCTACATGGTTTCTAAAGGTTCTAATAAGTTTGAACTCCCCCTGAGTCTCTGTAGTCCTCTGATTAATGTTCTCCTTCACAAACATCAGTTTATGTCGGCAGCCATGTTTTGTTAGGTTTCCAGTTGGAAAACCACTCCATGGGATGCTTAACGTTTGTGATATTGTTTAGAATTAAACTCTGTAGCAAAGTACGCCACACTTTCATTGGTCATCTTTAGGTTGTGTTCATTGGCCGTAGTCATGCTGTTCCTTCATTAAATCTCTGTACTACTTAGGTGGCTTTGGATGCTCTGATTTATTTAGGTATACAAGATAATGGGTAAATGACTGAAAAGGTTAAGTAGTAGCACCATTTTCCTACTATTTCACAAGTCTTCAGTCATTTGTGTTGGTCTATCACACAAAATCCCAAATATAAAGCATTGCTCTGCACAGTTAGATTAAATTATCGCATGTACTTCAGGGTTAACTTCATATCGCTTGATATGAGTTTACAAAAGGATCATGAACTTCTCAGAATGGGTGTCTACTGAAGAAAGGGAATTGCTTTGGAGTATGACAGTATAGATTGGACTCAAGAAGTATCTGTGTGCCAAAACTGAGATCTATGTGATGATTTATGCTGCCTGCATTGCACTTTCAAAGACTGTTACCAAAATCTGTTATTTCTTCCACATCCCTGTGACAACCTTTAAAACAGAGAAGTTGCTTTTAACAGCCTTGTTCAGTGTACTCTCTATTTCAGGTTTGTCAGCTCAGAGAGATATAAATAAATGTCAGTTGACGTGCCATAAATCAAAAGTATTGGTTTAGTATCTTGGTGGAAATTATAGCAACATGAGCGATGCTCCGGCTGCCTTGATTCTATCACCAGCCATTTATTGTAGCCCTCATGTAGGAAAAGCTTTGACATATTAGAAATACAAGAATCTCAGTATGAGCCTGCATGCCTTTATTCGCATACGCCTACATTCGCAGTGCAAACCAACTCATTTTGAGGTAGCCTGGTATTAAATTTTTTATCAAACGTGAAATTGGTGCTATTTTGGATGTCATATTGACAAGCTATTGTCTTACGCTTCCGCACAGATGGATTTTCCACCTAAGGATGGATAGATCCCTCATAGACTGCCAAAAACCTTTTGTTTGCGTCAACTCAAACTCACAAAAAAAGAAAATACAATGTAACGTCTTCTAGTTTATGTTCAAAGTGTCCCTAGATAGCTGAAACAAACATTAAGATTTTACTTTAAATGTTTTTATCTAAACCTTTTTTAAAAGCTATATATATACGCAGCTAAGCCCAACACTTTATTTTTCCAACCTCTAAGGCTTGGCGCTCATCACTTCAGATATATTGTCAAAATAAATGTGGAAACAAGCAAAAAGCTACTTGGCAACTATTAAAAGGTTGTGATTAGTGTAATGCCAATAAATATTTTAAAGTTTCAACAGGTATAAATCAGTTTATATAAAATAAAAAAAACAGTTAAATAACATAAATATTTCCTTTTCTAACTAGAGACTCCTTAGATTTTTTGAGAGAGGTCTGTTTACTTTCAGAAAAATAAAATCTTGATCGAATGGAAATACTTTTAAATCTAAATCTGTCAGGTGCATGAATGATTTGGAGAACAACATGAAGATTTCTATATGAATTTGTTTGCTTTGTGCTTTGATGGCATTATTTTCCCTTACATATTTATCTCCTGACATTGATTTGTCACCTTATTCGCCGTATCATTGCGTCTCTCTTTGTCTTTTGCAGGCAAAGTAAATATTACTTTGGTCCTCTTGCTGTAAATCCATTTGCTTTTTACAAACATATTACTGGATTTATAATCAATGCCATCTTTAGCTCTGCAGACCTTGCCGTGGTATAGTAGCTTTCAACCTTTGCGTTCAGGTTTACTTATAAAATTAGACTAATGGCAAGTATAATATTAATATTAAGTACCATTTGAAACATTTCATGTATGTTTCTTTCCCCCGTCTTTCTGTTCAAAGTGGACTTTTCATTGTTATCTGCAGTGTGATTTTGGCTTTTGAGCTTGTCCATGATTACAGTACATTCAGGCTCTGAGTAATTTGCTTTGATTGTAGAGTGGCTAATCAGAGGGTCAGGAAAATGTTACCGGGCTCCTTCAGAAGAAAGATCGTGCTTCATGCTGTGATCATCTGCGTTTTCTGTTGGATTTTTTTATTTTAGTTTTTTTTGTGTGCTCAGAAATCAGCTCTGACCACTGAGGTTGCTTGTTGGTAGCAGGCTTGGAAAGAAAATCCTGTCTAATGGCCACCTCTCCCTCCGAAAAATAAAAATGCATCTGCAGCTTAGATAAATCAAACTTGTGCTTGTCTTCCTTTTCATTTGCTTCTGTCAGCGTCTACCCAAATTTAATGCATACGTCTATTGTAAAAGGGCATTTATCGTCATTTTTGGATTTCCTGTCCAATTATGTTCACGCTTCTTGCTCACAATAGTTGGATTTATTTCTATCATCATTGATGGGAAACTATTCAGCACAAATTTGGGATCGTAAAGTTAAGATTTATGTCCTAATTCATCCAGGGAGGAGGAGAAACTCAGGAAAAAAATATATAGCAGTAGCCATGTACCCAACAAACCGGCACCTTATGAAAATATTTTAAAGTTCTCTGTTTGAAGCCGAGACTGCTTATGATTCAGCAAGAATGACACAGGGCTTTAAACGATGATTGGACTGAACTTATATAGCACTTTTCCAGTCACTCTGACCACTAAAAGCACTTTACACCAGAGCCATTGTCACTCACAACCGTTCACACTGCTCCATTGGTCGGTAGGCAACTTGGGGTTTAGTGCCTTGCACAGAAGCACATCAGCAGCAAAGGACTGTCAGACCCTGTGGGTCTATGTGGTACACCATTATTCACTCTCTGTTCCCACTAACTTAATATACTCACCTTTTTTATTGTTAAAACGGTCTTCTGTTTATGTTTTTGTTGTGTACTTTCAACATTTTCTATTTATAGCTCAATGATGAGATGATAAATTCATATAGTTAATGTGATTAGACACACAGACAGATTCTATACATATAATTCTATTCCAAATTTATTTTTCATAATACTGTATGGTGTGGTATTGCCTGAGTAGTCATTTCATTAGTGACAATTTGCAAATAATTAGATTGGAGATTCATTAGACAGCAATTACAATGCTTAATGGCATACATCACCATACCTAAGCAAGCTGTTAATTGTTATTATGATTATTATGGAATGCATAATTCATGAAGTAATAACGTGAACGAAGTGAACAATAGGAAAAGTCAAGTATTTAGAAACAACAAAGTGCAAGGGTTTCTTCACCTCAAAAACACACTCATGGTGGAAAAGGTCACGTCTGGTCAATTATTTAATAACCTGTCAATCACATGCACACTAACAGCATTAAATAAGATCAAAATTACATTCCCAAACAGTCCAGCTCTAAGGAGCCACACGAATTTCCGATGATCTTGAATCATTTTAGACCGACAATCCAATTATTTTTGTTTCTATAGAAAAAAGAGAAAATATTTGCATTTTATCAGTGTTATCATTAAATTACCTTTTTTATGTTAGACTCCTCATTTACATAGTTTTCCAAACACACACACAGACTATCAATCTTAAATAGGGTCTGATACCTGTAGTTTTTACTGTCCATCTCATAGTACAAGTACAATTTAAATTTTCTATTTGTTCAGCATTTTCCTGTTGGCTCAAAACAACTGTAATCCTCAAAACTACTGGAGAGGCACCACAGCACACGTTTGATCGGTAAGGAATCATAGCTTACATAGTGACGTTTGGAAATTCTCCAAAACCTAAATATCAATTGTAAAGCCAACAGCAGTCATGTCAGACAACATGCTCTGCAGTGAAAAGCTAACTTCTTTTTTAAAATCAAGCATGCGTAGCCTTGTGTCGCCTTGGTAATGTCATGAAGGGAGGACGTACTGTTGCTCCAGCAGCTGCAAAATGTGACGAATACCTATAGCTTCCATTAGTGGTGGTTCGGCCATCACAGAAAGATACTGTTTTATAATTATCTTTGCCACTTGTAAACATGGCGAAGATATACTTAGCGTTTTGCTCTAAAGTGTGCTGCTTCACCTTATTTACGTTTCAGAATTAGCTGTTGCATCGGCAGGGCGACTATTTTATTTATGCTGTGAGAAACACTGGAAACTGGAACATTAAAGTAAACTCTGAAATGTTTACCAATTTTACAATAGTTCAAAATTCCTCCGAGATGCAATCTGTTTATCATGGCAAAATAACGTTATGTAATGGGCAACAAATAAATCAGGTTTTTTTTTCTGAACACTTTAAAGCTTGGAACACTTTTGGAGACTAATAAAATATTTCTGTGACTTCCTGACAGAAGTCACGGAGAATGGAAAAACTTGACTCGGCGTAGCATTTGTGTATCACCAGAGTTTGTGCACATCTAAACATGTGTAGCATGCATAATATATCAGAGAAGAATGTGACAGCTGGGGACACTGAATGCTGTTTATTGCTGTGTTATATCTTAATAAATTAGGAAGTGTGTGTTCTCATGACATTTAGAAAGTCTCGTCTCGGATCAGTGATTAGGTCCCTAATGCTTGTGTGGCAGTTCGTAGGTACCGCGTGTATGCTCCACCGTGGCGCATGTATCCAAGTGCACACCTAAATCAACTTCGTTGTGTGTGTGCACGCGTGTGTCAGAGCTTCGTTTTGCTGACTCGTTTATTGCTGTTCCAGGTGAAGGAGCATAAGAACAGCAGCGTTTCAGGGGCTGTTCTCAAGCACCACTGAAGCCACAAATTTGATTATTTTTTTCCTTGCTCACAAGTAGTCAACTTCTGTGCACAAGGCCACCACATACACACGCACACAGTGCCACTTCTGATCTTATCAGCTTACATTACGCATCCTAAATTGCCATTCTCTTCAGCTTTTCATCTTACGATGGAGCAGTAACCTTTTGTCCTGCTGAACCTTTGGCATTTCTTTTAAACCTTACATGCAGTGTTCAGTGGAAAGATTGCTTCAGTGTTTTGCTTTAAACAACACTTTATGAGTGTTGTTTCTAAGTCATGAACCTCCAAGTTCAAATAGTGGAATACTTCATTTACAGGTTTTCAATGAAAGGACGAGGTCTTTTTCCTGTTTTTGGTCTGCAAGCGTCAAAATGCAGAGAAGGGATTGAAAACAGAATACTTTGATAAAAAAAAAAAGGAACTTAGAGCAAAGATACAGCAAAATCATTTTGTGGAACATGGTCAGAGGACAAATGAACAATGCTGCAGGAGAGGATGACAGGAACAGAGAGAGGCTTAAATACTGAAGCGGGTGATTGTTGACAAGATGCGGGTGGTTAATCACAAAACGGGCACAGCTGTGAAACAAGGCAAACAGGGAGACCTAGGGAAGATGAAAAATAAAGAGAAGGAATTCAAAAGATCTACAACCAAAAGAGAAAATGCCTGCAAAGAGTCTCAGACATATAAATACAACAACAAATGGGAACAAAACACAAGAATAAACTAAGAAGCTAAATGGAAGAACGTGTATGGCAACACCGTCTAAGTCAAAATAATAATTAACTAAATATGGTATGACCTTCTAAGTGACAATAAAGAACACAAAAACTAAACAAAATCAAAATCCACTCAAGGATTGTGACGGTAAGCAGCAAGTGTCAGTGGAGTCGATGAACCTCTATTCAGCTGAGATAATAAAAAGCTGTCACAGTGTAATAGAAAGTTTGAGATGTGAAAAACGGAGACAGTGATTTTGTTGTGTTCTGTGGTTATTCATTTACTTATCCAAATATATTTTCAATAAAGATTGCATCACTTGCATATCTATTAAACAGCCCTGTTTGACACAGCAACACATCTTTCAATTTAAATAAACTTCGATGACAACAAAATCGATAAATATCAGTGAAATGAAACGGTCACATCCCATGTAAATTTATTTACTCTGAAGCTGATCCAGATTGAGTTAGGAAACACACTTTAGAATCTGATTAACATGCAAAAGACCCAGCAGCAGTTATTTGTAATTAATAATAATTAATATCAACTTACAGGATGTTGTTTAAAGTCAGTTTAACTTGACCAATGGTTATAATCTCTCCTGATTTATAACGGTCGACTGGAATGGACCAGGATGAAACCATAATTAATGGAAATAAGATACTATTTATCTTATATATGGTAATAAATATATTATAAAATCTTCATAAAATAATACACAATGTAATTTATAATTAAAATGAGAATCTGTCAAAAACACAGATTAAGAAGAGCACAAGCATCCAGTTTAATAAAACTATCGATGTCAGACTGATTTAATGGGCAAGAATTAATCAGAATCGATTTGTTAAAAGCTCTGTCAATCCCTCCGTCCATTCCTCTCCCATCGCTCTAACACTCCATAAACAGAACAAGATGACAAGGGTTGGATTATTTCAATAAAAATCAGATCAAGTTTGTCATCCAGTGCCACGGATTGCAGTAAAATTATTTTAGGTGCACTTCCTCTAACAAAAAACAAACAACTGAGTAAAACTAGAACTTCTAAAACTATCCATATAATGAATTAAAAAATCAACGTGTATCAAGAGTAGCAAATATTAGCTAAGATCATGCAAAACTGGTAACATATTTCAAAAAGTAAGGGTAAAATGTGAAATATGTTATATCTGTCACTGCATTTGTGCTATCGTGAATGTTAAAATGTGATTTTGTGTGGATGTTGGGTTGTGAAGGCAGGTATTTGGCAAACGATGTTGAGCTTTTATGATTAAAACAGTTCAGTCTGTGTCATTTTCATCAAATAGAAATTGCAACGATTTTCAGCTATTGAAGTATATTTGGCAGGATGACTCCTACAGGGACCCTTCTGCACTTTCTTTTAAATGTAAATGTGGGCTGCCTGAGGCTGACAGAGTCTCAGCTAAACCCCCTTGAACCTCCCATCCCAGAGTACAGAAAAGGGCAAAATCAGTGGCAGACACGACACTGGCTACGTTTACATGTACACAGTACTGTAAACAAAAATGATCCAAAAGCACATCAATGGTTAAACCAGAACAATATCTAAAGCACTGCAGGTTGCTTCAGTTAGCCCAGTCACTTATGCATCAAGACAATGATCCAAAGCCCAGCAAGGCCACACCTGAATGACTTAAAAGGAAAACAAAAAAAACAACAAAATGAAGTTTTGCAGTGGCCTTGGCGGTCTGAACTTATAGTTTTGTTTTCCTCAGCCGATGAAGTCATCATATGAAAACTGAGATTTTATTTACTCAGCTTACATTTACCCAAAATTAGATTCTTGGACAATGTCTAGATATTTGGGGTCCCTATTTCTAAAAAAAGGCATTGGTGTGGTTCGTTTTAATATTTTCACACAGGCACCGATAAAAACTGTGAATCAAATGCTGATTTTAGCATAATTATGTCATGAAATGGTGGTGTATGGTGGTGAGGAAAACGCAGCAGGCTCAGGATGAGATGAGATATGGTGGT
This sequence comes from Xiphophorus couchianus, assembly GCF_001444195.1. Classification (NCBI taxonomy): domain Eukaryota; kingdom Metazoa; phylum Chordata; class Actinopteri; order Cyprinodontiformes; family Poeciliidae; genus Xiphophorus; species Xiphophorus couchianus. The sequence continues at coordinate 24,783,767 of NC_040239.1, forward strand.
TTAACAGTAATCCAGGAAATAAACACAGCCCCAAAAACGGTCCCAAAGCCGGGCAGCACGGTCAAGCTGAAGCCAGGGCTCGACGCCGGTAGCAACCGGTAAACGAGGGACGAGAAAACAGACTGGGCACATGGAACGAACTAACGCCAAGAGCGGCAAATACCGACAAGGACCCGACAAAGACACAGAGACACAGGTGACACTAAATACACAAGAGGTAATCAGGGAACGAGAAACACCTGGGGACTAATCAAAGGGAGACAGGACAACACGGAGACACAGATACACAGGAAACTCAAAATAAACACACAGAAAACACAGATTCTGACAAATTAGCAGATAACGGCTAACAAGTTGCAGAACTTTGAATTTGCTCTGTCATTTGCTAACTCTGGCATTTTCCCTAAATAATAGCCACAACGCTCCCACACAAACGGTATAGGAATATTGGGTAACACTTTTTTTGTAGCGGTGTGCATGAGATTGACATGACACTGTCATCAACATGAAGGAGTCTTCATGAATGTCTACGACTGTTGTCATGAAGTGTCATTTGGTAAATAATGATTTTTTTTAGTGCAAATTTGTACTAAAAGTCCATTAAAATCGCCAACTTTGCATTTTTCTGTAAATAATGACACTTTAATGCAAAGTTGTAACAAACCTTACATTAAAAGTGCATTAAAACTGTCAACGTTGCACTAAAAGTGTCATTATTTACCGAAAGACATTCACAACGACTCCTTCATGTTCATAACAAGTGTCATGTTTATGACAATATTATGCCTGTCTTATGCACACCCCTTCAAATAAAGTGTTACCAAATATTTTAGACTTCTTCAATGCTGTGACAGCTGGGTCAACCATCCGTCTCCATTATGTCTGTATGTCTGGACCAGTATGATATTCTCACGGTTACCATTTTTTAAAATCAAACAGATGCACCACGATTTGATCCGGACTTTAGAGAAAAAATACAATAAATGTAGTGTTATGTTTTAATTAAAAGTACTAACAGATCTAGATGTGTCATTTTCCTATCCTGCTAGGCTATCTGCTCAGTCAGCAGCTCTAGAAACATGCTTCTAGTACTTTCCTGACTGGCTTCATAAGAATGCCGCCTTAATGGGAGTGAGAGGGGGCACTCCATCAATTTTAATGCCATGCCTTTCCACACAGACCACTCTGTCTCAGCAATCAGCAATGGAATGACTTGCAAGTGACCAGCAGCCCATCAAAACATATAACAGAGCTCAGGAAGACTGTTGTCCAAACTGCTGGAGACAACTTCACCTCTTCCTGTGGCGTCTTACGAAAAAGACGCTGAATCAGAGGAACAGAAGAACATTTTAGTGGTTTTAAAGAACTCTGTGTACCTTGGTATTCCTAGCTGATTCTGTCAACACAACAAGACACCAGAACTTCTTCTCACTTTACAGTAAGAGTCTCAAAATAGATACATCAGGGTGTCAAGCTTATCGCTCCCACCTTCATCACACTTATCGCAACAGACAAAGTGACGGCCTGACAGTGTGTGGATTTCGCTCCATGAACCACGTTTTGATGAGAAGTTTGTGATGTTTTAACATGAACATCTCATTTCAGCCTTACAATCTAAAACGATAGACATCTATAACTTTCATTAACAGTTACAGAAGAGCAACACTCGCTTCAGGTATCACCGTGTCCTACAGGCTGGATGTCGACATGAAGCAAAACCCCTGATAATTGTCAACCTGTGTTTACAGGCAGAATTGTCTCGCATTAGAGCTCCACAACTGGGCAGCAAGACCAAAGCACACAGAAAACACCCATCCGTTCTCTCAGTCGGTTGGTTATGCCGGTTGTCAGCTTGCTCGCCATCGAGCTGTTTAGAGCTGTCTACTGCAGCACATTATACGAGGACTGTTGGAGTCTCACTGCTTGTTTCAGCAGCCTGGAGGATTGGCCCTGGGAGCAATAATTAGAAAGTATAGTACCAATACCAGAACCCAGTTAACCAGTGCAGTTTAAACTTCCTGTTGCCCATTTCATTTCATCTTCAGGGCTACTAGCAGTGGTGGCGTGGGAAGCTGTCATGTGTCGCCATGGCTACATTTTTCTTTTAAGACATCACATTGTCATTTTGATGTATAAATAGCTTCATAAGGCATCTCCGCCCATCGCATTATGATGCTAAGGTATTCCCATATGTTTCAGTATGTCGCTGCTGGTGTCATGGTGATTAATAGGTATCCTCACCATGCCTAAACAGCATCTTCTCAGCACTCTTTGCTATTCTGAGTGATTCCGTTGTCAGCGTCTCCGGCAGTGCCTTGTCAAGTCCGATTCCCTCTCCTGTCTGGTCTCTGAAGCCAGAAGGGCCAGCTGCTCTTAACCTCAGGGCCTCGAATCTACTGAGTCTTTCCCGCCTACCTCTGGCTTCCCTCTGGTCATATGTCAGGCTTCAGATGTTGTCAAACTGGAGCTAACTTAAATGTTTTGAAGCTTGGGCCAGCTGTATGTCACACCACCACAGGCCGAGCCTTTTGTTGTTAATTGAATCTGGCCCAGTGCTGAAAGTGACAGTGGAATGAGCAGAGGGTCATGTGATTATTACTACAAACTTGAAAAGGAAACTTTGACCCAAGACCACACACTAGCGTCTTCAGGTTGATGTCAGACGGTGTGAGGTGGCGTCACATCCCAGCTGGCACCAACATTTCAGTCTCAGTTCATCATATGAAACTTTCCAGGGGGGCAAAAACATCCAATGTTGTTATCATGGACAGTTTTCTTGAAACTTTCTCTGTAGTGTTTATTGTGGTTTGATTTTTATCAGCTGTTTTTTAAAGGGATACACTGAAATGATGGGCCTGATCTGGAGTGAACGAATGAAAATGGATGGATGATTCCTAATCTGTCCTGGTTGCAAAATCTAAAATCTAGCTGCAGACACTCAGCTCCACTTTAAATCCCTCACGGCTCCTTCTGGTTCATGCGTGATGTTCTCTTTGGTCGGGGCTTCTGCAAAGGAAAACTTGTCTCCTCCGATTTATGACTGCGGACTTGAAAAACGGTTCAGTGAAAGGTATTTACGCCATTAAAGATTTATTCTGCTTTTGCTTTTTCTGTCACACCTAAATCTTTCACATCATCAAACACATTTTAATGTCAGACAAAAATATTCCAAGTGAACACAGAAAGCTGTTTAAAAAAAAAATCCAAAACCCTCTGACATTTAGTGTGACGTCGCTCTGCTGCCCTCAAACATATCATGAAAACGCAGCACACAAAGACAATAAGAAAATATTTTGAAGACAAATTGAAATTGATTAAAATCTGCTTTTACAAAAACAGGCTAGAAATCTTCTGTAAAACTTTGATCAGCATATTTCTAATTTTAAATCCTGCTGGGTAGCATTTAACCAGAACTATTATGTAAAACTTTTCAGTATATTTTATTACTTTTATATCAAATCATAAAGAACCATTAACAATACATTTCTGTTGACATATTAATGACAGACAGACAGACAGACAGACAGACAGAGCCTTAGGCATCCGAGGTATTAATATTTTGGATTTCCTCGTACAAGGACACCCTGTTTTTAAATCTGTTCCCAGTGCCTTTCACAATATTTATGACGATGTTGACCAGACAGTGAGGCTCTGCCAAGGTTTTTATCCTGTAACTCACTGTACATTTTGAAATGCTCTTGACTTTATATTAATTAATCCTGTCTCCTTCTGTAACATTGAACCTCCTCACCATATTAAGTCTAAATACTTCCATCTGCATACTTACTTGACTTGGTTCCTATTTTGACTATTACGTTCTTCAGGCGTGGTGACTTGGTTTACCTTCACATGCAGGAGCGTAAATACCATCTCATCATTGGGGGGGATCATAAACAGGAACATTTATTAAGAGCAATTTTTGGGGGGGTCGGCAAAGTTACAGTGAAATGTAACGTAAAATGTGGTTTAAAAAGTTTTTAAACCACATTCAAGCTGCAGGACCAAAAATGACTAGTAATGCACATCAAACATGTTTTATTCTCAGTAAGCAGCCTGCAGAGAAGTAAAACTAAAATCCTAATGTTGCTTAGATACGAGTTTTGTTCAGTCCTACTGATCTAATCTCTGCTACACCTTTACAAAAATTTAAGGTTCTAAATACAAAAGCTTTAATGGGTAAAAAATATCTCATAAACATTGATTTATTGTAATGGTTCCCAATACAAGTTATGGCCTATTTAACTTATTGCTTAAGTTGCTTTATTTTTAAGCCTTTTTTTAGTTTTGTCATGTCCTGGGTGACGGAGAACCAGCAGGTAGATAGAAATGAATTTCTGGGGGGTATTATAACTTAAACCTAACATTTAAAGCACCAGGGTTTATATAGAAAAAATATTCAAATTTTATTCTGTGGGTTTAAACACTCTACGTTGAAGGCATAATTTTTAGTTTTTTCTATCTGTTCTTGGCTCCCACACTCTGAGCTGGGTCCACTTGCTCAGCCCCTCCCTCCAGTTTCAAACTTTTCTAAATAACGTAAAAGTTAAAGAGTTAAATATGAATGAAATGTTTCCTCCCTTTGACAAAAAAGCTTAAGTCTATGGAAGCAGTGTAGCAGTTTTGCTAACAAGGCAGCTTATCATGATTCAGCCAAAAATAACAAACTGCAGTCTGATTTGTATTGTTAATGTGTTTCTTCCCACTGAGCAGTGAAAGTAAATAAAAGGTTTACATGTCTTTTGCTGTAAGTATTTACTTACTGGAGGGGTTTTAATTTGTGATACAGAGACACAGCTAACAGCTAGCTCCTCCTCCTACACTTTGGACTGAACCATTGTTCTCATAATGGTAGGGGGGTCCTAAAAATTTATTCTTATTTTTTTATGAGATAACTGGCAGATTTACTTCCTTTTTTTGTGTCTTTGACCTTTTCATATTGATATCATTTAAATGCAAACGTTTATTCAATGATTTTTTGAGGGGGGGACAATTCTAGACTTTTCCAAGATTGGGTGGGGGGTCTGGTCCCTCCCCGACCCTTTTGGGATTTACGCCTATGTTCACACACCCACAGCAGTTCTCTGTAGACTGATGTTGACTTGTCCAGATGATGACTTGCAAATATTGGTTTTGTCCTGTGATAAGGTCACTTGTGAACTTTAATTGCTGTGACTCTGCTACTCAGACTGTGTTTCTGCATTAATGCTTTCTAGTGAAGCTGCACATCTATTCCTTAGTCATCCAATCCTTCCTCAGCGGTGATAAAAGATTTCTGACTAATAAATACAGTAATGTGTTAAAGTTTCCTTTGACATTCATTTCACAGTTTTCTTTGATTTTCTGATTTCTAGTTTCATATAATGTTTAAATTTGTAAACTGAAGTTTGAATACGCCTAGATGTGAAGCCTTTGCACATAACTAACTGTATCCAATCTTTTCTGTCCTTGAGTTTAATTTCTCATGAGAAAAACAATTCTCTCCTCAAAATTTGCATCTTGTTTGGCAGTATGAAATTGAATTTTTTGCGTGAAAATACATTTTATGTCAGCTCTCAGTAAATTCAGCACACACACTAAGGACATTAATCTTTCATGTTAATATTTTTAGCAAAGGTTTTCAAGACAAACACTTACTACGACTGCTAAAATCATCAAAGTAAGAGAAAACATTGCGAACACAATTCTACTATTTTCAGTCTTCCCCTCAATCTCTGAAACTTACAAGGTTGTCGGTTTGACCCCTTGACCTTTCTTTCACACTTGTCACGTATCGTTTTATCGCTGTTGTGCGCAACCCAGAAGAGTTCAGAAGGACAGTGGAAGGAAACTGGTTTTTGCAAAAGCACCTGCAAAGTGTGCATTTGTTTTCACCCAAAACGTTTTAGAACCACTTTTCATTCATTTCATTTCAGGCTTACTATATATTTATTTCCATGCATTAATTTTATTCAGCCTTCTCCTCTCTGCAGTAAAAAAAGGGATCACCACATTGAATTGTGGCGTACCCATGGTGATGAGTACAACACAGGTACGCCAAAAAGTTACCTGTTGGTCTCATCCTTAGTCACTGGATTTTGTGTACATATATCAGAGTACAGAGGCCTGAATATGAAAGGCGCATCTTGCCTTGCAGATTTTTATATTAAAAATGTTTAATAGCATATATCATTTTCTTTCCTCTTCATAATTACTCTGCATGTTCTAGGATGATAAAATGTAGAAAATAACATTGCAAAAGGGAAATTAACTCTTTGCTGTCTAAGTACATTTTAAGCAAACCTGGCAACTCTGTTGTGATTTTTATTTTTCCTCTCTTTTTGCCAAGGCAACCTGCCTGTTCTGGGGAAAGTAGGCCATTTGTGCTAATGACTGACAGTGGCTCTGTGTGACACTTGATGTCTGCCACATATTCAGTGGTTTATTTCTGGCTCTTTAGCGCATTATCTGTTAACATTGTTTTTGTTTGTTGGTTTTACTTTGGGGTTTTTTTTTTTTCGTTGTGTTTTTTTCCACATGAACCTTGTGGCTCCTCTGGTCTACAAACAGAGATTAGCATCTGTCCCCCGTCCACAGCATTGTGGGACAGTTATGTAAGGCGGTGCTGTCGTGCTGCGCCCTCAACGGCTCGCCACGATGATTGGTGCAACGTTATGAAATGTGACACAAGTTATTTGGTTGTCACCTTAATTATTTATATACACCTCTGCTGGATGTGAAAATTGGGTTGTTGTGCTCCGCTATGCAACAATTCCTTCATTCTCTCAGTGCAAAAGTGAACGTTGGAAGAGTGCCCTATGTGAGTATAAGAGCAGCAGATAGAGTATTTCTATTATTTATTGTTTTACTGCTTTAAGGACCCGATTTATAATTTATGACGTTATACGTTTGCTTGAGTTGTCGTTCCAAGAGGTTGACCCTTTTTGTTTTTGCTATAATCGAATTTGCCTTTAAAGGTGTTAGACGTAATGCCCGGATATTTACAGTATTTTTTTACTCCACATATGCACAAAGAACATTTTCTCCACACAAATTGCTGCGTGGATTTATGCATCTCTCCCCGTCTGTCTCTTCTCACCAAATTACATGACAGCGTTTTGCACCAGGGTACCACAGAGAGCGCGTGTGAAATTTATTGGCAAGGAGTTCCTGCCATTTGACACACGGGACGCGGCTAACAGATCTCTTGCCATTTCGCATCTCCTCTGGCTCCTGTGAAATGCTGACCTTTTCCTGCCTCCGGTTGTATATTTAAACTGTGAGAACCAGAGACTTATGGTGCCATGGGAAATTTTTATTAGCAATGCTCTCCATTTGTCTGACTTAATTCAGAGCTGCTGCGGATCATGCCAAAGCTCGTCGTGTATTTACGGTCCTCCAGAGCAAACAAGGGCGCCGGTGACAAACCTAACCATCAACACCTTAGCGGGGGTTGATGTGCAGCGAAACGTTTCTTTAAACTCTCCCGGGGAAAAAAACCTCGGGCATTAAATTGCAGCTTCTTTTTACAGATCTTATAAACTGAGGTGAAATAAATGGAATGGTTTTAGATGACTTCTTGTTTAACTTCAGACTTTTTAACACTCGTCATCCTAAGGTCACAAAACGACCAGAATGAGTTCACAGTCACACAGAAACCTTAGATTCAGAAAGTATTCATGTCAATTTTTTAACTTTTATTTACATTACAACCACAAACTTAAATGTGTTTAACTGTGATTTTATTGTTATACATAGGCCAATATAAAATAGTGCACTGAAAAGTGTGTCATGCAGTAAGCCCCCAAATAAGCTGCCTTCAGACGTCACACATTATCAGACAATGGAAAACTGGGCAAGAGCACCAAGAGGCCCACAGTTACTCTAGAGGACCTGTAGAGATCTAAAACCAAATTGAGCTTTTTGGCATAAATTAAAAATGCTTTGACAATTTGAATTTGACACATGGTGGTGGCAGCGTCATACTTTTCTTCAGCAGGACGATCACGTATTACCTCATTGAAAAAATCCTGGTGGAGACCAAACAACACTCAGACTGGTTTGGGGATTCACCTTTTAGCAGGGCATCACTAAACAGAAAAGTGTAATAATATGATTTAGATCAAATAATATGCATGTGCTTTAATAGCCTAGAAAAAGTCCAGGCCTAAATCCAAGGGAGAATCTTGGCCAGAATTTAAGAGTTGCTGGTTCACATTAATCTCCTAGAGAATTTGAGACAAAGTTCTGTTTGCAGATGTTCAAAGTTTAAAGACATACCCTAAAATATTTGATGCAGTCGCATCAACATGTGGTTCAAGAAAGCATTAATGTCACATTTTTAAGATTGTCATTCATAAAAGGTGCTGAAAACCACACAAACCTTTCCATCCACTTCACAATTATGTGCTGCCCTGTGTTGCACATAACACAGGGCTGTGTTGCCCTCAGATAACTTTGAATAATCTGCATAATATGTGAGAACGTGTGAAAAAGTTCAATGGCTATGAACACTTTAGGCAAGCACTGAGAGTTATTTCTCACCCAGCCATGTTTCAACCTTCACTGATGTCTTCTTTTTTTTTTGTTTATATGTAATTTTAGATCTGAGTTGGGAGCTCAGAGGGTTCTCCAGGTGGATCTGAAAATGGAAAGCTTCCCACAGCCGACAGGCAGCCGCTGGATGGCCTGGCAAGTGGAGTACCCGGCCAGTCGTGCCATCACAAAAGAGGTCGAGACAGAGATTCGCCTGGCGCAGGAGGAACTGGCAGGCATTGTGCCTCTGGCCATGGTGAGTGATGTTTCATCCAGCTCAGTGGAGCATCAAAATACATGGCTCCTCTCTTCTTGCTCTGCATGTAAAATCGAGCATTTAAGTAGTTTCAAGCACAAATTTATGCATGGATCCTGCGCTCATGGGTTTTCATAACAGGAAAGAAAAACTAAACTAACTACCAATGGGGGATAAATTAAATAGAATGACAAATTCGGGACACGGTATTGTTTCAAAACAAATACCAATGAAATTAAAATTATGCAATGAATTTACATATGTTAAAAATAACTGCAATACTACTAGCTCACACTTTGTTGTAGTTTTGTTCACATACTTCAATTAAGAAATAAAGTAAGTATTTGTGCAGTTTATCCTCAAACAACATAAGAAACACACCTGAAAGCTCAGCAATAGGATTAAGGAAATGACTGAAGCGGAATTAGGTTATAAAACAATAACCCGGACAATATCCCGACTTCTGGTGCTTTCAAGGAACATCCGTCTCATGCCACGATTGTTTTTCACTCACAGATGGAGCTAATTTTCCATTTAGTTGATCAATTGACTAAACTGGATTCTATTTAAGGCATCGCAGTGTAAGGGGAAAGCCATTTTGAAAATCAAGTTTTTGCTTCCGCTTTACCACTTTATGCTGATGTGTCTTATAAACCACAATAAAATACATACAACTTTCACACACATACATACAGTCTTCACCTCTCGGACCTCTGCTGTTTGCACTGGGAAGGTAGAGGTGGTGATATCCTGCAGGCCGGAGCCCCGTGGCGTGCATTTAGGATCAGGCGAGGAAACGAGAGCGGTGTAGCTTACCACAGGCCTCAGATTGGATCTGGTTTTGACCTGAGGGGGAAGCCTGGAGCTGTGTATCTTTCTCGGCAAGGCCCAGAGAGCCTGCTGTGTAAGATTCACTCTTGTCAAAGTTCACACGGATCACCCTTCATGCATTTCTGCAGCTTTGTTGTGCATCCCAGAGAGCACTGCCTCTGACGCAGAACAGCAGCGTACAGGTGAGCTGCAAGAAACATCAGCTGTGTTGACGAAAAGAATAAAATAGAGGCACTGTGTTACAACAGTGCTGATTACTAAAAATTAAAAGTAAAAAGATTGTAATTATTTTTATTTTGCGACCTCTGATGTGTAGGATAGAGACCCGACTGTTGCGTTATTCCCATTCTCCAAGTATAGCCCGTAGCTACGCGGATGATTGATGCCTGTGGGCGGCTGTTCCTGGATTTAGAGGAACACGAGGCATCCTCACCCACTGATCCATTCTCCGGATAATTGCAGCGCCGTCTTTAACGCTCCCGTATTATCCGACTTCCTTTTCTCGCATCCTTTTCATGTCACTGACGTAACACCCTGCTTTGGGTGCTCCAGGAACATAGAGTCGCTCCCACACTTTTAAAATGACAAAAACCCGCATAGACGATTGTGTGTGATTCTTTTCAAAAGGCTTTATTCGGCAACAGTAAAACGGAAAACAAAAACCAAAGATTTTTGCACTTATTTTTGTATTTGTATTGTTAATTTACAGTTGTGTGGAGCCCAAATGAGTGAAAAAAATATATTTTTTTTTAAGACAGAACATACTCAGTCATTCTTTCTCAAGGTGATGGTTCTGCTCATTTTACACTGTGAGCCATTTTTATTGCTCGCCATAAATCATATGACTTTTTTTTTAATCGTAGCAGCAACAATCCATCTCAATGAAACCAACATTACCATTATTTCCTGAACTTGGCTAAATCAGTTAGACAGGATTGCTTAGATGGCAAATAGGAGGTAATGATGATATTCCTGTGTGTATTTGTGTGTGTGTGTGCACTTTCTTCTGTAAGCCAGTAGGGACCTGTACTGTTCCCTTTACTGAAAAAGATTTTTGACAGCAGAACATAATCTGATACTCTGCTCTGCAGTTGTTTTTAAATTATTTTTACAAGAACATTTCAGACAATTAGAATATGTTCATAAAGTTTAGTTATTTCAGTGATTCGATTCAATTACACACTAAGCAGGGTATGGATCCAATCAGCCAATCAGTGAAACTGCTGTGGTGTTTTATATATACATTTTTATTTTTATTTTTACATGTTTATTAAAGTTATCAATAAGTCATGGTAGTGCAAATTGAGACAGATAATCTATGGAAGGCTTGTGCTCCTCCACCTTCTGCAAGAGCTATCATATCCATCTGAAGAAGTGCACCACTCTCTGTCAAAAACAACCAATCAGAGCCAAGGGGAAGGTCCTAGTGCTGTCAATAATCCTTATGAATGCGCTGCAAAATGTGCTAATGGTGGAGACACAACTTACCGTTCCAGGAAAGCTGTTTGTGTGCTGTAATTGGTTGCAATGCTAACTAGCCTGAGCATTCATGACAGGCTTTGTGGTTGTGAACTAGCTGTAGCATAGCAGAGAGTGACTGACTCTAAGTCCCTCCTCCTGACTCTGATTGGTTGTTTATGATAAAGCAGGGTATTTGTTCAGATGACAGCAGGTCCATATGGTGTATATCTGCAAATGGCAATGGAAGCACAATGATAGAATAAACCAGATATTGATACTTCTGTGTAGGTCGTGCCAAGTTCTGTTTGAAAATGAAATCAGCATGTCCACAAAGGTCATCAGTAAGAGGAAGCTCCAACATTTTCTGATAGATGACTCTGCTGACTTTAGACTAGGTAAAACATGGCTTACTGCAACCATCAGACGGCATGTCTCCCTCCATCAGTGACGATGGGTTAAATGTAAATTTCCCTCAAACTCTTAAATAGACTCTGCTTCATGATTCTCTTATCCTTTTTGCTGATGCAACCTTTTCCTTCTGCTTGGGAAGGAATAAGCAGAGTAGCAGCATGAGGTTGCTCTGCTTTGCAGAAGATCTCCTTCACATCTTAACCAACCTACTTCAGAGTATTTTCCAACTGGAAACTCGGGTGCCAAACTTTAAGTTTGGCGGTCAGTGGATTCTGTGGGAATGAAGCAGTTTGCCTTGTTGGCAAACTCAAAAGCCAGGACAAAACTCAGAAAGTTGGAGGATTGTTTGAAATCCGTAAGGTGAGTTGATGCAAGAGAGACTTCAGGGCAAAGCCATAACAAACGCCTGTCACCAAAAACAACAAATAACATGTGCCCAACTTTATCTTTAAACTTAGCTTCTGCTTCTCTTACAAAACATAAAGATACCTCTTGAGGAAAGAACAACCTTCATCTTAGACTGTTTTACTGGAGCACACCTCACGTAAAAATAGTGCAGCATTTGACAATTCGAGAAATAAGCAAAGCCTTGAAGGTTTCTATCATTTTAAACTTTTTCCTCAAATTTTTTTGGAAAGCAGTGTGGATTGTGCTGTGTGTGAATTGTGCTGTACAAATGAACTTGCCTCCCACTCAACTTCCCATTGATATACTTGGACTGAGCTCTCGCTCCCAGGCTTTTTTTTTTTTTTAAGCACTGAAGGGTGCCTTTTGTGAAGGGTGTTAGTGTTTACAGGACAGCTGTCAATTCAACACCCTTCCCCATAATTGTGCAAGTCATTAAAAAGCCATTGCATAACACTGAAATGCTTTTCTTTAGTGGCGACTGTAATATTGTACATTTTCATGAAAATGACAAAAACAAATGCGTTGGGAATTTAACGTTTATGTTTTGTTTCCCATTCTTTCATATTTTCATTCTATCGAGATGCGCTTGCATGTTTTCCAACGTTAGACTTGGTGACATGCAGTTGTTTCACATTTCCTCCTGTGTGTGTGTGTGTGTGTGTGTGTGTGTGTGTGTGTGTGTGTGTGTGTTTTTTCTTTTCTTTCACAAACAGCTTCCAGAGGTGCACAGCATCTCCTGGTTCAGCACGTAACACGCTCACACAAAAATACCAATACATGAAGACACATTCAGGACTCATTAACTCTGTCCATCTCCCTCGGTCCTCCTTTTTTTTTCCCACTTTCCCTCTCACCCACGCACACACACACACACACGCCGTCACATGCTTAAAGTTTTTACAATCTGCATGTCCCAATGTGTGAGAAGCACACAAGCGAGAAAAGGGAAGGCTGAATTAGATTACTCGGGATCACTGTGGCATGAAAAGCCGCAAAGATAAGGTCCTCTCCCTCCTCCCTGCAACACGCCTCGGAGATAGAAAAGAGGAAATAAGGTAAAGTAAAAGCAGAGCCGACATTTCCCCCCCGTTTACACACACACGCACACACACAGATAAATCAGCCCACACCATCACCTCCTTTCCTCCAGAGGAAACATGTTCCAATTCTGATACAACAGGTTTTCCTGCACACAGAACTGAAGTCTGTAATGGGAGTGCTGAAGATTAAGAAGTCACACTCTTGTATATAGAATATGTTATACTTGCATGCCTTTTTATGAGGATTGTTGAAATAAGAAATGGGAGACCTGCCACAGTGTTAATCTCTTAACACAAATGCTGAGGCATGTTAAGTGTTTCAATATTTGAAGGTTTCAGCTTAGGAAAGTGATCTGTATGTTAGTAAGTGAGCTAACGCTGCACAGCAGCAGCATATCCGAGAGCATGACGCTCTAAAGGTAAAATCCAACTGATTGAAGTTTTCTGAGTCTAAGTTTGTTCAACATGTGAACGACGTTGATTTGTCCCTTTTGGCAAAATTTACGCTTTGTGGGTCGATCTAGTGAGAACACCATGAGGTTGTCGGATTCCTGCGGCCTGTTTCATCTTGGAGGTGGAGACAAAACAAAAGGAGATGAAACAGGAAGCTTAGCATGCTTGAAACTTGCCTAAAGCTGCAAACTGGGCTTTGAGTTTATGATATCGAGTGCCATTTAGGATCTGCGGTGTCAAAAATATAACAACGCATTGTACTGCTTTCCCACAATTATGGTCTTTACGATATTCCTGATAAAAACATGTAAAAGTGTAAAAGCTCTTTGGATAAATTAAAACATTTTTGTGGTATTTATATGTGGAAAATTGTAAAAATATCCAACTTTTTAGTTGAGTACATTGAGAAAAATCTCACATTAAGAAATAGTTGTGTCGAAAAAGAAATGCTGGTTTGACAAATACTGATTCCCCTCCACTGCTACATTATTTATATGTGGTCTCTGACCATTTCTTTTTCATTTTCATATTTTTTTTCAGTCTCTCTAGGACATCTAGAGTCTAGAGTACTTTCCTATGCTGTCTTATTTTCATCTCAGCCCACAGGTTTCCTACAGAATTTTAGAAGTCGGAGATATCCGTTAAAGTAAAATTGTTTTTGATAAACCATTTTGACACTCAACAATTTCAGTTTAGGGCCCACCAAATATATACAATTTCCTGATATTTCAAAGCTTTCATAATGCTGTTTACTGTAATAAGCATCACAGATCCTCCTCTCTACGTAAGATGAACTGTTTTGGGGGCCTTCCACTGCTGACTGGCAACATCCAATTGGCATTTTTACTTTTTTTGATAACTGTGGAACAGTTTCATGATCAATTATGCTGACAGACAGTAAAAGCAATGAAAAATATGAAAATCGATGAGGAAAGGGAGGCAAAACAGAAAAAAAATGTCACTGTCAGTGGAGCGAAGGGTAATTCTGAAATCTTTCTTTCTAATGAAGTTAAGAGGACATACTTCACAGAGAATGCTGAGGGCATCTGTTGACACAACTCCTTCTTTAGAAAGTCTGCTCATCTGTAATTAGCTCTAATTAGTCTAATGAGCTTCTACTAAGCCTTATCACAACGTAAAGGCTGCTGTAATCAGGTTTTGACCCAAAACAATTTCAAAATTGAACGAAGGTCTGCACCTGACTACATCTCTAAAGGTTACAGTGTAACGAAGCTAATGACTGTTGGTAATGGGAAGTTTATTTTGGGTTTGATCACATTTATGGTCGATTACTTCAGCAGTTTCTCCGACCCAACCCTGTCCCCTTTACGGCGTGCTGTAAAATGTTGCGGCCTTGCCGGAATAGTTTATTATAAAAAGGCTTTTTATTGCGCTACAGCAGCAAAGCAATAGCCTCTGCCACGGGTAACACTTGTGGGAAAGCAGCAGCGTCCTTCTGGGAGAAAAGTTTCCTTTTTTTTCCTTTTTAGCTCTCTTTGAAGAAGGTTCCTCCTGTGTGTTGTCACATACCCACATGCACTGGGAGGGCTCTGAGCACCGCTCGCCACTTTGTCACCAATTTCAAACTGTGAAGCAGAACTTTTGCAAATGCAGCAATTATTTCAAAGCACCAAATGAAAGGAGTAGTCAAGAGCTTCAGTGAGTTCAGAGTGAGAAAATGCCTCTGTCAACTGTAGCGCCACTTACGTTTCTTCCTAAACTGCCTTTGTAGATTTGTTCCTTCTGTTTTGCTCCTCCGTGATTTCTTTCACTATTTACTCCCCCAACCCCCACCGTTTCGACCCGGACAAACATCCATTAGTATATTAAAAATGTAGATTAATTGCCTCCCTTATCAACCTCTGCCTTCCTCACTTTGTTGGCATTCCCAATTTTTTCACTTGAGCTTCAAAATAGAAGCAGACAAAAATGTGTGTGTGTTTTTTGGGTCATCTGGAGATGGATTTTAAAGGCAGTAATTGGATGCCTGAGAAGATTTTCCCACCGCAGCGGGAAGCTAGTTCATTATCTTTTAGCATTGTAAAGTAATACGCTGCTGTCCAGGCTGCCCTCGTCGTCATTACCCATGCCGTGGATGCCTGCTGATGGAGAGGGAGCAGGAGGACAGGGCATACATCATATCTTGACTCATCAGTCTTCCTGTTCCAGCCGAGACACCAAACTGCGCTCGCTCGCACGCCCACATTCGCAGGCATGGAGATGAGGAGAAATGAAGGCAGCGGTTTGTATTCACGTACTGTTCCGATGTATTGTTAAACAATACATCATCACCCTGGCCTTCTCAGGCCACTTCGCCTCTAACATGATAAAGCCATCAATCAGCATTGTCCAATGAATGTTTTACTTTGCTCTTTTCCATTCTTTTGCCCTCTGTCGCCATGCACATCTTCTCTGCCAGGCAAGTAAAATGAGGAGGACCATTTATCATCAGACGTGAGCGCTTACATGCCAGATAATACAGTATAAATGCGTCCTGAGCCCAATTTTTTGTTTTTTTTTTACTATTTGTCCCGACATTGCAGGCTGAAACACTTTGAATTTGGCCACTACTGCTAAACACCTCCACCCCTTCGACCCCACTCCTCCTGCCGCTTTAATGAAATGGAATCAAATCTAGCATATTTTATTTTTCACACTGAATGAGTCACACAGTTTACAATGAGGGGCTGACGGATGGACCACAAGTGTGAAACCATTAGTATTACACTACAGAGGCTGATGATGAAGTGGTGGCACTCATTGAGGCTGCTGCCGTATGTGCATGTGTCACCCTCCATGTAATGCTAATTAGGACAACAGATTGTGACAAATGCCTCTCTGATCCAGAACATGATGGCTCTCTTTGAGGCGGTGTGTCTTAAAGGGATCGCTAGTTTTGAAGTGAGGCTCTGTTAAAAAGGTTATTGACAGTTCATACCCAGTTGACGCAGTTGCCTTGCAGAAGTAATCCAACTCTGACTACTCATTAATCCTTTAAAAAGTTAATTATTTTACCGATTGCTATGGTAGTGTGATATATTACTCTTTACTGAAAAAATAGCGGTCATGTCAATGTTCATATTTTACCTGTCATGTAGCTTTCCTGGTGTCTCAATTTATTGTAAATCCAGATTTAGATTGAAGTTTACTTCTTCCACAAGAGGAGCCAAAACTAAAGCAGACTTCTGTTGTCTTACAATGACTCCAATCTAAAAAAAAAAAAAAAAAAAAAAAAAAACAACCTCATAGTAGTTTAGTTAAGGCTATTTTGGAAACATTAAACCATTTGTTATCTTTTCAAATAGCCAATTATTTTTGTGGGAAATGGAGGTTGGAGGCACCAATAATTTTCCAGTGTGAAACACTTGCTGATGACGGAACATGTAAAGCATTTCTCGTCACAGTACGGCTCTTAGACATGAAAACAGTAACATTCACAAAAACTGCTATAATAGGTTTTTTTGTTGTTGTTTTTATGTAACCCGAGTTGTTTTGACCTTGAACGCTCTACAACTTCTGTTCTCGGCACATATTTCACAGATGAAGTTTATGGGTCACCCACTGCCTCCTATCTCAATTTCTCATGTGAATAACCACTGTCTTCTTTTTAAAGACACAGAACGCTGGTTAAAATGCTAATAAAATGCTTTTCCATGAAACGCAGCTACAGTTAGCAACAAATGGCCAGCTTGTCTGCTCAGGTAGAGGCTGTAATCAGTCTGACTAATTAACAGCAGAAAAGTACATCATTAAGTACTGAAAGGCAACTACTTATTTCTGCATATGTTTATGTGTATTTTTGATTAACTGTATGCATCAAACTCAAAATTATAAATGCATCTTATGTATAATATTATAGTTATTCTAATCATTTATATATAATTTTAACAGAAGTATTTATACATGTTGAAATAAAAGCAATTAGACGGTTATATAGTGTTTTCTGTTTGTGTGTGAAAACCCATGTCCAATTGTTTTGTTTTTTTTCTTTGACTTAAGGTAATAATGCGAGAGTTTCATTCCGACGCATAAATTCTTATACCCTTACAATAGATCCTCACTTCAATTATCACTTAACGTCCAAGTGTCAGAAAAACACCTTTCTGATGACAGGACGTTGAACAGGACTCGTAAGGACCCACATGTTAACTTCCTATGACGGCACACGGGAGAAGTGGGGAAATGCGTGGGCGGCCTTACTGCTTTTCATGTGCCACTGCACATGGGGAGGTGCTTTCACGAAAGGCAGATATTCTGAGGTTTAATGGCAAATCCTGTGTCACTCAGAAAGACTGCATGCTCTGAAATCCTCCTCTAATTGAAATACCATAAGTGAGTGGGGCGGTTTTGTTACCTTTCAAAGCTCTCTCATTACAGTGACACTCAAACAGCCTCTGTCACCATTAAAACAGGCAGCCTCTCCGCGGTGCTCCTGAAAGCGTCTTCACAAGTGAGGTCAAATTGCTTGTTTATGGTGTCTTTGCATTCCCCTGAAGATGACCTGAAAAGGATAGCTTTATGCACACGCAAAGCAGTTATGTAAAAGTTTGTTTTATGCCTACACAAAGTGGCTGAGAATGTACCCAGTGGAACCACTTATGTTTTAGTTTCTCTGACTGAATGCTGTGAGCCTTCCTACTTTTTCTGGCGCGGTAGACCTCTTCAGTCCTCTGAAATGATTTGCGCAGTAGTGCAAAAACACAAAATGCGAGGAGAGATTTTTAGACAACATCTAAATCATATTTCAATATTCTGGCACTCTTCTAGTTATGTTGGCTTCCGTCCATTTCTTGTAGGCTGTAAGGGGAATGGGCATATTTTCCTGACACAAGTGGGCTGCCGTCAGGGTGGCCATGTGTATTGCCTGTTCTGTGTCCAGAAAACGGCTAGACTAAGCAAAGCCAAGCAAGCTGACAGTATGGATCTGGATTTTAGAGAGGTTAAGAACTGGGAGAGGGGTCACGGGGTCATCCCCCTACAGGCATGGTTGGCTGTAGGTGAAGAACTTTCCATCGATTGGCTCTGTGTGACGAATACTGGGCTGAAATTAAGCAGAGTGGCACAGGCTGGCCCTCTGGCGCTCAGCCACGTTTTCAGAGAACAACAGCAAAGGCACAAGCGAGGGGTTGCTACGCCAGAGGCAGCATCACTCAGCTTGCCCATCCCAAAACCCCCCTGCTGGTGCCGGGAGGTGGTTTATTCCCCCATGCATGGCCTGGATTCTTCCATAGCTTCATCTTACTGTTATTGAAATACATTAGGGACATTCGTTTTCCTCCCCGACCCACTGATCTAAATGTATCACCATAGTAGTATTCTTAAGAACTGTAGGGGATTTGTTCTATAAACTTATAATATAGTACTTCCATGCTCAGTCATGTTTTATTCAGGAGCTTCCTTTCAAAAGATGGACATGCAATTCATGGCCACTGGGCTCCTGAGGGTGGCTCTGTCCCTCTAGTGCCTTCCTTCAATAACTCATAAGTTTGACGCTGCCAGTGCAGACTCTATGGTCGTATGTTGATGTACTTTCTAGGTCAAGCAAATTTAAAAATGACAAACTGGAGATGAATTTAGATATAATCAATAAGTATTATAACTGCACAATGCTTTATTACAGAGATTATCGGTCTGCTGTTGTTTTCTTGTGCCCTGAATAAAACGTGGCACACCATTTGATAGGCTTTTTGCATCACTGGAAAAAAAAATAAAAATCATGTTTCCAATTAGAGATGTAGAGTAAGGCATCAGGAACAAATTATCATGTACTTATTATTTGTGGTGGGATTTGTCCTGTCAGCAGCGTGTCACTTTGACACTTCCCCAGAGTCAAAGTTTTCCCATAAATCATGTGCAACTCATAAATAATTTACAGTTGAGAGCAATCCAGTGTGACTAAAACGTTAATACTCCCCATGAACCGCCGTGTCGATTGTCATGCATAACTGTGCGAGAAGCTTAGATGATGTTGAGGTTGTTTTGAAAGTTGTGGACGCAGTATAAATCCATGATTCTAATAAAACTGTGGCACTCAGACCTCCGTTACTGACACTCAAAAGAAGTTTTGCCATTAGTTGTTTTTTTTCTGAGGTGCAATCCAAACATATTTGCTGTGGTGCTATAGATAACGTTGAATCAGAAACATGATGTGGTGGTTTCTACTTGTGTGTTTAAAGCTGGATCTGGGAATGATATTAAACCATATTTTTTTCCCACTTGTTTCGGTTCCAGTTTTCAAAATCAGTGTGATGTGCTGAGCAATATTTATGTGGATTTGCTTACTGGTATTAGCATTGGAATCCAATGCTAATACAGATTACCTAAATTCCACTGTAATCTATATTTTCAAAAAGTTTAGCAATATGGTCATCGAAGGAGGTCGTATATGACTGAGAGTGCGAAATATGTAATAGGATAGAAATAGTCAGCATTTATTTGCGCTTCAGAAGGTTGTTTTCATGTAAGTTGGTCATGTTCGATCTTACGGTCATTGTTCGAGAAAACTGAATTTCCTATTGAGAAGTCCAACTTCTTTGGACCGTTCTCTTAATTTCTCCAACTACAAACTTCAACTTTTAAGTAAAAGTGGAAGACAGACTACCATTCAGTAGTAATAGAAAGACACTGTTTAAATCATGTTGTATGTTTGTTTTAAAAAGTCTGTAGAAATAGTGAAACCTGGAAAACTTTTTCTGAAGTGGCACTCGTCATAAAGTGTTTAATACCCACAGGTATAAATCATTCTGAATGACTCAACACCAGCACGTTTTACTTCACAGGTCTTTTGAAAGTATTTTATTTGTCATGCCCTTTGGATGCACACTGGCCTGTCATTAAGTCAAATTCCGGAAAAAAAACATTGCGGGAACGTTTCGGAGCTTTAATATTTCATTTCTTTCAGGTGCATTTCTTTTGTTTAGACCTTCACCTAGACGGTGTGAACGTGCCTTTTGTTTTTCAGACAAAGTAAAGAAACTAATTAGCAGCAAGGACAAATTGGAAAAAAAGTATTCCGCCTTAAAACAAACAAAAAAAAGACATTTCGCTCACTTTATAAAGTAAACACTGAAATTAGAGCCGAGTATTTAAAATAGAATAGAATACTTACAATTGGAAAATTGCCTCAAACAAGGTCATGTCACCTAGTTGTCCATTTTTGTTTAGTTGGGAAGATTATTTCAGTCAGTCGGGGCAGATGGCCGTTCACACTGAGACAGATTCTTCTGAAGTTTCTTCCTGTTATAGGGAAGTTTTTCTTTCCGCTGTCGCCACATGCTTGCTCAGTATGAGGGATTGCTGTAAAGTCAACCATTGTATGCAAGGGACTATCTAGTGTTGCTACATGCTACACTAGTATGTTGCAAGTCTATTACTCAGTGGAATCTGTTTGGTTTATAAAGAAAACTTTATGAACTGATTTGAATAATGAACTGAACTTGACTGCATTGTTGGACGATTTGGATCAACTGGAATGAATTAACCCTTTTTTGTAAAGTGCCTTGAGATGAAATGTTGTGTTAGTTTTTCTCTTGGCTGTCAAACTGTTGAGTCTCACGGTGGTCCCTGCATAAATGCAAACAGCAATTTTGGCGCCTTCAGTCACGTTGTAGATTTCCACCTAGAATACTGACAGTGACTGGGTTACTCTTTCTATCTAGTGTCTTCAGTATTGACTGAGGTACCAGATAATTAGGCCCTCAGCAGTACTATTTATTCTTAGTTGAAAGCTCTTTTTGTCCTCCACATGACTCCTCATTACATCTTCCTTTAAAGTGAGTAGATCAACCATCAAAGCAGCCATGGAGGTAATTCTCATTGTGCCATTCTTGACCGGCAATAATGAGCAGATCAGATTGCTGACCGCCGTGTACCTCAGACAAGTGGTGGCAGCCGAAAAGCACTCAGAGGTATGTTAAAAGGCAGCGAGGCATGGCGGTGGAGTGGAGAGGTTTTTGGTCCCAACTCACTCCACACCCTCCAACTCTTACACTTCAGCCATGTCCGTTCCATCAACCAGGAAGAAACAAGGAAAAGGAGAGAATAAAGACAGGCGAATAACTGGCCCTTTCTTATGGAGCGTGAGGGTGGGAAACCAAGAGAGGGGCACAAGAGAGAGAGACCCTCATTAAAAGGCTGTGTCTTTGCTTCACAACCATCCCACCACTTCAATGCGCTGTCATGCAGTGATGTATCGCTCTGCATAGTGCTACCAAGGCCTTTATTCCCACTCTCCTCCATGTTTTTCGGCTCTATGGCCAATTAAACGCCCACTGGAATCGAGGGCAGGAAGTTTCACGTTGAGCACTGCACAGAAAACTGATGAAAGGACATGTCTCTTTTTGTCTGCTTAATAGCTTCAGGACACTGAGTGGCATTTAATGGCAAGCGTATGAATCATAAGTTACAAACTCCCACTTTAGGTTTCTGATTTGTGAAAATGTTTATCCGGCACATAAATGTCATGTAGAACAGGTTAGTTGACTATTAGCATAATTCATAGTGGCCCTTCAAAGCAACAAGACTTTTACTTAATGACTTTATGATGGTAGTACAAACATCTTGTCAGGTTTTTAGAGAAAATTGTAGAATGTCTAAGTTGTGCTTTATGTGCAACCATGCAAATGGTTAGCTTTGAGAAAGCCACGGCACAGGGAGCTTCACCTATGCTTTTCCAACATATTTAACACGTAGCCCACTCTTGTTGCAGGACACACGAGGCAGTTTCTAAAGTCTCCTACTCGACACATGCTTGACCTGTTTGTTTGGTAGCTGTGGCTGGCAACACGGGGTCAGAATGTGGACGCATTAACACGGTTGTCGAAGCAGAATCTAACGTAACAGTGGGACAGCCGGCTTTGCTGCTTCTCATTCTGCCCATGTCACTCAGGCTGACACCATAAATCTCACTTATTTTCAGATCCAACCGAGACATAGGGAGAAATTACGGCCCAGAACACATTACCAGCCACAGCGGCGTGCTGAATGCTAACAGAGAGATCTTTGATAAAGCAGACAGGCAGTTCTCCCACAGATTATTGAACAAGTGACCCCTGTCTCCAAAACTGGAGATTGTAAGGTTTGCTTGTAAGAGGAGCACAAACAACGGCATCAGCAAGAGAGAGCTAAATGTATTTTAAAAGTTAATGAAGGCATTTTTTAGAATATTAAGCAATATTTACGTAGAACCTATAAAAAAGGACAAACAAGTAAATAAAAGGGCCAGTAGACACATGTGCATTTAGATTTCATCATGATGTTTTGTGTGACGTTCCTCCTGCAGATTACTTGGGAGCTGGTGTCAGTTTAGATTAGACTAAAATGTTTTGACTTTGAGGCATAATTTGGAAATTATGCTTAAACTAGATTCCAAAAAAAATAACATTATGACACAGTTTTTTTAAATAGCTTACTGGAGAGAAGTGCAGCGCTCATTATTTACCTTACAGTCCTCTCACCATTAAGCATAATGTCCCCAACCTCTATTTGATTTTTATTAAGCTAAAATAAAACATGCTGGTGGTTAATACATTTGGCGGGAGGTCCAATTTTTTTCAGATCCGACCAAGAAAATCATTTCCCAAGTTTAAACGATTGATGGAAGTTTTCCTAACATTGTTTTGAACAATACAATATTGGTATTGTACCTCTAGCTGAACCACAAGATGTACAGCTAGACATGCCAATGTTGTAAGGGTTCATACAGTTTCTCATGAATCTATTTTATAGAGATCTTTTGTAAGGACTGCAGTATCTCTATTCAGCCGCTGGAATTCCTTAATGGTTTATGTGGCTCTCCAGAGTCACCCTAAATATGCCATACTGCACCAAACTCTAAGCTGCATTCATGTATAGGCCAATTCACTTAGAACCCATGATTATCACAAAGGTTTGCTTGGATTATTAATCACCATGTTTATCTTTGAAAAATTTATATTACTATAAAAAGAAAAACGATGTAAAAGAACAATGTAAAAAATATATTATGCTAAAATTAAAAATCTGTCAGAGATCTGACTTGCTTTCTATCCTGTAACTTCTAATCAGAGAATAATGTGACCACTGGATTTATCATTAGACGTCAGAAGTGAAGAAGATCTCATGTTTGATGTAAAGAATGCATTTTCTGGGTACAAGATGAAGTCGTCATCAAACACTTTTAAAGTACCGCAGCAGACTGAACAGGACAGCGGCATGGTATTTTTGGTCAAATTTTAATTTGGGGCCTGAAACATTTCAAATGCTGATCATATTGAAAACTCATCAGGCACTGGGCAAATTCTCCTACTCTCAAAAGCCCACACTTCATTGTGTCTCTATTCACACTGCTGTAAGCTTCTGACTTGCACCACTGGTTTCCATTTTGTGTTTAATTGTGCTGTCTGTGTTTAAGTGTGTGGACCACTGATGCATCGCCATGGAATCCCGCTGTGGCTTATTACTGCCAGGCTCCGCTATCTGCTGTTCCTAACCTGCTGGGTCATTTCCAGCTGCTGTAATCTAACATTAGCCTCAGCTTTCACCGGGTCCCAGCCATTTACCCCGCTATATATTATAGATGACCCCCTGGAAATGGAAGAATCCCAGCAGACATGGAATTAATTTACAGCAGTTCTCAGTTTTAAGGAAAATTGAATCAAAGTCGGTGCCACAGACGGAGAGGGGTTTTATGTTGCTCCATAACACTGTCACAGTCTATAAAACTTGAATGAAAAGCTATTTGATGATTAAGTGTTTTTTTTTTTTTTTTGTTATTCTTTGCTATCTCTTGGCTTTCCTAATAATCATTTCACTATAAAGTCGCAAAGTCTCCTAAAGCCTAGGCTTCTTTCAGTCGAACCTAATCCCCTTTTTTTTTTTTTGATGAATGAATGAATTTCATTTGCAAGCTCACAAACACAAGGTAAGTCTTTAGAAACTGAGCTGACAGCGCGTGTTCATATATATTGTGGGACCACGCATGAATGTGGACGTGAAGTCAGTCACGTCGGCGCTCATCAGGTTTTGTAGGAAAACTCTAAACAAATGTGACGTTTAATTCTGCAGAGATCCCTCCACTCCAGAGGTAGATCCTTCTTTTTTAAAAGAGAAAGGGAAGAAAAAGCTGACAATCCTCAGTACTAGCATGGCTTCAACACAAAGGGGATGATGGAGAAAAAAAAAAGGATGCCTTAGGGTTCCTGACTATTGAAATGAAGGATATCGGGGAGAGGAGCCTTTGTCAAAGACGGCACCAATAGTAGAATGAGAGCGGCTCACAATGAGGAACTTTTGTAAGGCTTTACAATTAGATGAAGTAATTTAAGCTCACCTATATAAGGAGTCCTGTTTGCTGTACAGCACAGCCATTACGGCTGTCCTTGGCATCAGAAGGAGCTATTTGCAGAGTTTAGTGTCAGCATAAGTTCAGTACAGCTTGTATAGTCCATCCATTGTACTTTGGTGAGCTCACAGCGTAAAAGTTACCTTGTAGTTACCCTAATTGGTCCCAATTACCGACACTGACAAAGGCGCTGTGTGTTAGTGTGTGTCTGTAAAATAATTTAAGGTTTCTGTTCAGAGTAATGAAGTTGTGGCTATGAACTCAGGAACCAGAGATGTCTGGACCATTTAGTTCAATTACAGTCTTCTGCAGTGCAGGTGAAAAAGTGGAGGATGTGAACTAATTGGGTATTAAATAACAATATGCACATAAAGAACGAATGTGTCTCAGAAGCATCTGGTTCACTTATGGTAAATTTACGAAAGCTTCTTGTTGTATTCCTACATCATTTTTAATAGTAAGAACATTAAAATCCTTGATAATTAATTATTAATGCTATTAGTTGAATCACAGACAATCCAGATCCAACAAGACACTAACAAGATTAATAGTCTGCTTGTTATTTTGACTCATTCTGAAACATCTCCTAAAATATAGAAAACAATGCACAAGTCATCTGTTTTATTTGCATTTAAACACAAATGATCCACCCAGTCATTCATCCATCAGGCCAGCCAGCTATCCATTGATTAGACAGTTTGGTACAGATCAATTTCAGCATTCGGTTGGTTGGTTGGTTTTTTTTTTTGCCAAATTGTTGGATTGATCCAGCCTGATTCTGAGTCCTGAATTGAATTTGATGATGATGAATCTGCGGAAGAAGCTGAAGATTAAGGCGACGGCAGTGAGGTCTTCCAATCAAAACACTTGGAGCTCGTCTCTGAAGATAAATCGTCAAATTACCAGTGAAAATATACTAATAGCTCAACTGCAACTAAGAGTTTGACTGCTGATCATGTTTAGAAATAATGGTTTTTGTTTCAGTGCCTATTGATAATTGTGTAAATTATGTTTTGTTTGATGATTTATATTACAATGTAACTAAAAATAGATACATGAATAAATACATATAACCTCTACTATTACAATTTTAGAGTTACTAAATTGAGGTGAGATGTGACTAAATACATAATTTTGATCATTTAGTCTACATATTACAATTATTTTATTGTTGTTTTGGAGATAAAAAAAAATAAAAGTACATGCAGTTTAATGCACTAGTCATCTAGTATAATCCTTTGAATACTTAGTAAGTTGTTTTACAGTAAAATTTTATGTTCTTAGATTGCATTTTGAATATTAAATCCATCCATTCATGGCAGACATAGACTATCTGTAAATAGAAATCTTGTAACAACAAGCAGGATCCAACGAGGCACGAATAAAGAAAAGGCTGTCAACAATGACAAGCACTGAACACAGTAAACCAAGCACTATGCACTGTTAAAAATAAGAAGATGCAACACACAACATGGAAATCTCCGAAAAAAATAAATACAAAATAGGTGTGTTGTGAAAACAAAAACGAAGAAACCTGCAGTGAACAAAGAAAGAGGCAGAATTCAATAAAAACAGAAGATTTACCTGCAGGATGTGTAATTTTTTCCAACTAAAGATTACATGGACGAGTAATAAGCATTAAAAAAAGATGAAGATTAAACTTACCAAACCAGAAAGCAATTAAAGTCATTAATGGAAAGAACAAAAAGATAAAAATCAAGCTCAACAGAACATGTAATAGAGGTATTATTTTGATTACTCCAATTTTCTTCCTCTGCTGTTTCACCAACCAGAGACACACATGTCGACAAAATTTCTGCATATTCTTTGCAATACATTCAAGTTGTTTTATAACAAATATGCTCATATTTAGCTATTCTTTTTACAGTGCAACTATGGACAAAATATGGATGATTACAACTAGAACAAACAATAAAAGGAGACGTAATATTGAAGCTGCCCTACCAGGGTAACAAGTAGTTCCACCAAGTTGCAGGCAGTGTCTTAACACTTAACGCATTTGAAAATATCAAATTTATCCTATGATAGAGTAAACCAGCCAATCACAAATGGAGGATAGTTTTTCAGTGGCTAACACCTTAAATATACACTCTCACCCATTTCCATCGGCTCCCTTGTTTCTGATCTCTATAAGCCGGTTTCTGCCAATCTGTTTTTGTGTGGCATTCCCTTGACCTTTGTTGTCTTTTCTCTTTGTAGGACACTGAGATCCTGAACACTGCTGTCCTGACCGGGAAGACAGTAGCCGTTCCAGTAAAGGTAGTGACCATCGGAACAGACGCCTCTGTCACCGACGTCTCTGAAACGGTGACATGCCGCTCGACGGATGAAGACGTAGTGAAGGTCAGTAAGGTGAACTGAAAATCACAACTTTCTGCAGCTTTGCTACAATAAACAGGCTTTGTCAGCTACTTCAAGTGTTTACTGATGATTTTCTTGAGTTTGTTAAAACATGAGAAATCGCAAGTGTTGTATTTATCTAAGTATATGGCTTAGAGAAAGATTTACCTAGTAATTAACTTTGTCACAATTGTTACTTTACGATGATGATGTGTTATACTTAGGGTTGGTGTCCTGCTCTCCAACATGGCCTCCCATAAAGGCCAGATTTGTTCTGGCTTTTATGGATTGTTGTTTTACAACTCAATAATGAACCTCTCTGCAGCTTTACCCTGCAGAGGCCAGTACTTTACCCAGTACTGGTCTTCATGATGTTGTTCTCCAACAAACCTTTGCAGCATTAAAAGAATATCTAGAGTCAGATTGAGCTTAAACACATACACCTGTACTGTATTTAGTACTTGGATGAGTTCTAAAAACAACATCCCACTGGGTTTTATTTGAAAGTCTTAGGGTGAAGGGGAAGAATGCAAATGTACAAAAAATACAATGTTTTATGACTTTTATTTCCAGGACATTTAAAAATGATTTATCCTTTTGTTTACACTTCACAATTATTTACTACATTATTCTGCCACATAAAATACCAATGGAACACATTAAGGTTTGTGATTTTAACATTTAAATGATGAAACGTTAGAGGTGTATGGGGACTTTTGCAGTACACTGTATGTGACAATCTGCCGATTTTGTTATAATAGCTCCAGTTAACACTGTGTAGTGAACATAAGTCACTACACAGTGAAAAGTCTCCTGCAGTTTTAAAAATATGACCTCAGATATCAGGGGCTCCAAAGAAGACACTCGGCTTGCAGAATTTCAACAAATCAATCAAAAAGCAAATATTTCTCTACATCTGTCTCTATGGAAAAGAACGTCTTTCTTCTTCTCAAGAAAGAAGTCCCTACGATGTACCAAGACAGAATAAAGCAAATAGTTTGTCATATAAGTGACACATAATGGAACAAATCAAACTCTGAAACCATGAAATGTTACGTTTCTCCTAACGATGCACACGCGGACATAAATAATCAGAATAAATGGCCAACCATAATAAAATTTGATTAATTACTTTTGTGCTCCTGTAGACAACATGTGGATTATTTAATCTGGATACATTTCAATCAAGAAATTTTGCGCATGTAAACATAACTAGTGCGCCTGCTCTGGCTTAGGTTTAACAGTGCAGGGAGGATCGACTTCAGAGTCAAATTTGAGAAAAGTCTGCTGCTGCTGAGATATGTCTCTAAATAATGTTTCCAGTTACAATCTTTTATTATGCAAACATAATTTATTTATCTTTATTTTGGGAAGCACTCAGTTTGTGCTGTGCAGAATACGGAATATTTTACAAAGTTATAATATTGCTGCAACTTAGAAGGAAATGCGTAAAGTGCTCCGTCTTTTAAGACGTACTTTTCTTTTTACACCAGCGTTGCCCTAATGTAGAGGTGGAAACAAGGTTTTCCCTTCATTATGTTTGAAGGCACATGTTGCTTTCCTGGATTCAGATTTTGACAGCTAAGGTTAGGGGTATGACTGGTAAGGCGGTGTTGGGAATATGCTGTTTGCGTACATTTGCATCTCATCTGCCCACTGTAACTCCACATGTTGCAGCTGCATTCTGTATAATGAAGCCATGCCTATTAAAACACTGAACCAATTCTCAATATTTTAAGCAGAAAAAGAAAAAAAAAACAACTATGTGCCCCAACGTTTCATTTCATCTAGCCTGGAACTTTACTGTTTACATTTGCATTCACCAACAGGTCTTGCACGCACACACACACCCCATCCTGGCATTAAGTTGATATTTTAGAGCTCACCTCTGACTCAGAGTATTGCTGCTGTGTTTCAGCTGCTCACAGGAATATTAGAACTGAAACGAGCCAAAACAACAACACAAACACACTCTGACGGTGTCTATTCATGAGTTCTTTTGGAAAACCTTCCATATTCATGTTAGCCATGAACCCAAGGAAGGGGTTGTGAGTGAGCGTTCACAACCCCTGCTGCCAGGGAGGATGGCTAGTGGATGGTATGATGTGTGCACACCTTCCAGTTGCACTGAAATGAGCTGCAGCTTGCAGTATGCAGAGCAGTCTAGGCAGCTTGTCATGTTAACTGTGTGAACACGCCGGAGACGGACTCGCCCCACCTACACGCTTTCCACTCCCTTGCTCCTATCTGCCGTGGATTGTATCTGTCTGGTGAGTTGTTAATTTCCTGGGCTAGATCCAGCGACAGCCCTAATGTGCTCTGTAAGTATTCTGCCGCTAGCTGCCTAATGGGTTTGATTAATGTGGCAGCGGATCCTCCTGGACGTTTACGTTGCTTTGTGAGGCAGAATGACAGAGAGCATGTAGCGCAGAGAGGAAGACCTGCCCTCGGCCTGGGTGGGACACTATGAATGTACGAGACTTTAAAACGCCTGCTCGATAAGTTTTTTGGGGTTTCTTTTTAAACCAAGTTTATCGGTGAGACCAATCAGAAGGCAGGATTTTGTATGTAAATTGAAGAAGAAAGGCTGACATGTTGTTCTGTATTTCTGAAAAAAAATCATCCAGCTTTAGAAGTATACAGTTCCTGTTATATTTATTGGCACATGAAGGTGTTCCAAAAGCCTTCAATTAATTCATCTTATACTCAGCTCAGGTGTCAAACTCATTTTAAAAATTTTTTTTGGTCCATATCAACATCGTGAATGTCCTCTAAGAGCTGGTTGTGGCAGAGTGTATCAATAAAACTCTAAAAACAAAATAAAAATAAATATACAATTGTAAATCTGTTAACAAACTTTTAAAATATTGTCGCTCTCTCTGTATATGATGAGTACTAACTAAAATGTAATTATATTTTCTTTTCACATTGATGTAATTTGGCACTATACGAATGAAAACCGAGTTGATTTGACTAATAAAATCATATTTTGGCACTCAGCTGTTATCTTGAAGTTCTATTTATGTGCCTCTCTCTTGAGGGCCACTTAAATAGCTTTGGCTGGCCAGATCTGGCCCACGGGCCTCGGGTTTGGCACATGTTTTAGAAATATCCAGCCTTAAATTTGATGATATTTACTCAGTTGAGAAAGAAAAATCCATTGCTCTGAAATTTACAAAATCAAAGGCATCACAACTATTTGAAAGTGATAAAAAAATCATTTAAAAATAAATGTACCTTAGGCATTTTTTAAATTAAATTTTACTTTCTAAATTGATCAGTTTTCTATGAATTTCTAATAAGTAATCTCCGACTTTCAATTTACCTGGGGAAATACAGAGGACTATTGTTTTAAGCCTCTGGCTACAAGGATGGACAAGTTCTCATTTGTTTTGCCACCAGACTCAGGTAAGGACAGTCAAAAAAAAACTTTAAAGCTCGCTGGTTGGAAACTGCAACGAAGTGCATCACTTTGGAGGTCGCTAGAGCCCTTTGTGCACTGCAGGGTCCGGCCTGACCCAGCCCGGCTCCGCTCGACCCGGTCCTATTGGTGCTATGGCCCTGGTCGTTTTGCATTGAGCAGGATACGTCACGTAAATCGGATTCTTGCTGAAGCTACCCAGGCCCAATCTGCCCAAAGACCACAGAACAGTTTTCTTCTTGGGTCTCCCGTCCCATTTTTTTCTGTATGCGCTCATGAGCGAGGAAACTGAGGGAAACATTTACCTCAGACTTACATTTAACAAAACAATAAATAAATAAATCTCATCTGAATGTTGTCTCCTTTCTATCCTTAAGAAAAAGATATAAAACTTCAGATATTTCACAAAGAGATATTAACGTTCATGGAAAACCTCACATAACCTTATATTAAAGCAGAAAGTATGGCGGCTGTAAGAAAGGCTTACAGTATTCAATTATGCCGCATGAACTGATCAGTACAGTATAGCGAGGGAACGCAAAAGTTTTGCGAGGGAACGCAAAATAATTTTTTCCCCCATGTCCCCTCGAGGGCTCCGTACGTCTGCGGCTGGTTTGATTTCCCCGCTAGAGCGACGCCAGATGCGGAAATCCCCTCGTTCACAGCCTTGCCGACTTGCCGACGGTTGGAAAAATTGGAGAAATGTTGTTTATATTTACCATTAAAATCTTTGGCTGAATCGGCGATTGTAATCCCAGTGTAGGGTAAGAATAGATTATGACGGGAATTTATTGATGCAGCATATTGAAATCACGGCCATCAAGAAAGTCTAGTGCTCCTCTGATCCAGAGATCTGATCTTTTTCCCGCCCGCGCAGCCAACGAACCAATCAACAGCTAAATCCAAACCGGCCCGGTCTGGCCGGCCCGATTGGAACCACAGCTCTCGGGGTTCCAGGGAGCCGGGTGGTACCGGGCTGGAAGTGTTAATGCAAAAAACGATCAACCCGGGGTCCAGTGGTGCAGTGGAAAAGGGTCTTAAGTCTCCATGACAACTATTATTTGCGATCTACATGCCAACTGGTGGTCTGAGATTACTGCAATTACTATCCAACCATCACAAATGCAAACATGTTGGTTAAACCCTTTTAGAACTTCAAGTGGAATTCTTTACTAAAATTGAGCTTCTAGGTAACAAACACCCCAGATTGGTTTGGTGTGAAATGAAAAATTTCACACCAAATTTCACACCTTGTGGTCGTTGCAAAGTATGGTATCTATGATGCTGCGGGCCTGTTTCTCTCACAACATTTCTGTCAGCTTTGCAAGAGTGCCTGGCACCGTGAAATCAGGAGATTTTAAATTAAAATCTGTCGCTGTTCACTACACTTCAAGAACAGAGAAAGTTTTTATCAAGAGTATCAAATATTCTTTTCCTTTTACTGAGAATTTTGAACTGCAAATTATTGCTAAGCAAGTTAAAGAGGGAGAGCTTAACAATGAAGCCTGTGAAGCAGCACAGAGTCCTCTGATATCTATATCAGTTCAAATTCTTTCTTTGGGAACCCTGGTGGAGTCCAATCTGCTCCATGACAGGCTGTAGTCAGGGGAGGAGAGCCCGTCCTTATGGGAACGTTCAAACGCCTCATTAGGCAACTCCACCAGTCTCTTTTACATTGGCATCCTGCAGCACAAGGGCATAACCAAGGTACTTTTTTGTCTGGAATGTTTATTCACTGGAGGAACACAGATTAAACACCCATTTAATGTTTGCATGTCCTCCTCGGTTGTGGGGAATTCTCTGGTGTTTGACTGTAGTCTTAGAGGAAGGCCTACAGCATGCCTTGCAGCTCTCCCATAAGGCCTTTGTTAGCATGCAAAGAGTTGTGTTAGTTTTAGTAATGTTATATAATTTTCTAGCTAAAAACTGTTTGTTTTGTTTTTTAAAAAGGTCTATATCTTGGGGGCTGCACAGTGGCGCAGTTGGTAGCACTGTTGCCTTGCAGCAAGAAGGTCCTGGGTTCGATTCCCGGCCGGGGTCTTTCTGCATGGAGTTTGCATGTTCTCCCTGTGCATGCGTGGGTTCTCTCCGGGTACTCCGGCTTCTTCCCACAGTCCAAAAACATGACTGTCAGGTCAATTGGTTTCTCTAAATTCTCCCTAGGTGTGAGTGTGTGTGTGAATGGTTGTTTGTCCTGTATGTCTCTGTGTTGCCCTGCGACAGACTGGTGACCTGTCCGGGGTGTACCCCGCCTCTCGCCTGGAACGTAGCTGGAGATAGGCACCAGCAACCCTCCCGACCCCATTAGGGACAAGGGTGAACAGAAAATGGATGGATGGATGGATGGATGGATGGATGGTCTATATCTTGATTTCTATTACTTGTACCTTTCTGCTGTTTGGAGCTCATAAGAGATATGCTTATTTCCATCACTGAAAGTACAAAATGCCCAATGAAAGTATGAAGTTACATCAGGAGCGCCCCACTCACTTACCTACGGATTACACAAACGCCAGCCCAAACAAAAGCAGAGAATTTGCATTTGACTTTGTAATGCAAAGAATTATATGGCAGCTTACAGTGAGGAAGTGGAGCAGTGAGAAATGTTGTCCAGAAGCAGTAGCTTGGAGAACTGTTAACCTAGCCCCATTTGAAGGGATTTGGAGAGTCAAGTCTGGCTTCCATTCACAGTTGCAAAAAATACATTTAAAAATGTGCAAAACCTGCAGATAAAGGTATTTTCTGTTCCAACTTTGACCTGGATGGTTGCTGATCTGGACATCCGTTCAATCTATTAATCACGCTTTATTCATCAAGCCCCTTTTCACACTCATTCATCAGCACATTCAGACAAATAATGTATTTTAGCTATGCAGTGGTTGTGCAAATTTCACGTTTCTGTATAATCTGTGTGTTTTACTCATGAGGGTTTAACATAACTACAATAGTTAGTAGCTGTCCAAATAAAAGTCCGTGGAAACAATTTCTAATTCCACTCAAACTCCATGGCCCTGTTCAGATCTGGTATTAACATGGCTGATCTGACCGTAAGCAGACCGATCTAACAGTGACGGGTCACGCCTGGTATTAAAATCTCTGCTTTACATGCGGGCTGTCAGCCAGGTCCACTGGTGTTTCTGTAACTTAATAGATACTTTAAATAACTTAAACTACATTATTATTCACACAGGGCTAAGATTAATCTTGTTGTCATCTTGTTGTTTCCTATGCCACCTGTGTTGGTTTAAAAACAATTTAACAGAAAAAATCGGCTGAGATCAACAGAATGTGTCGCCACGTGAAAAGTAAAGATTGTTGTACAAAAAAAATAAAAAGAAGTGTTTGTTTTTTTAACTGCTAAACTTTCTGCTTATAAGCAACACATAGTCACTTTAGCGGGTCTGGCTGTTTACTCCCTGTGTGAGCTGTCTGTCCTAACTGGGCCTTCTCTCTTAGGTTTGGGTTAATTGTTTTGTAATCCTTTGCAGATGGTGCTTCTCTCACAGAAAGATTTTATTGTGAGTGAGGAGAAATCAATCTTTCTCACTGATTTACTTCTACAACATCACGCATCTGTCTTACATAGATGATCTTTGCTAGTAAAACGCAAACTACGGCCTTTACGTTGTTGTCAATGTTTTGGGCTCTTATTCCTGTTTAAAAGATTATTTTTTGTCAAGAAATGAGCCCATTCTATGAACCTCAAGGTCATTCCATGAATCATCTTGGATCTCAAGGTCGTTTCGTTACACTTCTCATCACTATCCATATATGGCACTTCCTTCGCTTTAGTAGGTGGGACTCAAAAGGTTCTTTTTGTTTCAGAAATGCTTGATGACATGAACACTGAGAGGCATCAGATGCTGGTAGTAAGGTAAATCTGCAATCAATCAATCAATAATCTGAAAGGAAAACAAAGCACATCAATGACTATCAACCAAGGGCAACATTTTGCGGGGATAGATATTTTTTTCTTTATATAAACAGCCTGTGCACATTTGACCTCACACAATATGACATGTATTTCAGGGCTGTAATTTACTCTGCTGAGCTGTGCAGGTCAAGGTCAGACTTATTTATGGAGAAAGTAGTAAAAAAAAAATGTCAAAATTCACAGCTATTTGAGGTTTCTTTGCAGCCAGTATTTTCAGAGTCTGTAGAGTTTGTAAGCCGTCTTTTATATTCTTTCTTTTTTGTCACTTCAGTTCCATGAGTCAGCCAACATTATAAAACTTTAAGCATATTGTAGAAAGAA
Organism: Xiphophorus couchianus; assembly: GCF_001444195.1. NCBI lineage: Eukaryota > Metazoa > Chordata > Actinopteri > Cyprinodontiformes > Poeciliidae > Xiphophorus > Xiphophorus couchianus. The sequence continues at coordinate 24,818,495 of NC_040239.1, forward strand.
GTAGTTATTTTTGATTCCTATATCTTGCATGGTGAATATTCTAACCTGAACTGAGTTGAAAGCTTACTCATCTGAAATATTTCATTCTATAAAGGGCATATAATTAATCACGACAGTGTGATCTTGAAAAACAGATTCCCAAATAAAGCTTGTCCTTAGATCTGAGAAAAATACCTGGGAAAAAGACTCACTGAGATAAGCATAAATCACTAACTGATGATGTGCAGAACCACTTTTTTTCTACGGAAAATGGAAAAAACATTTTCTTCTATTACTTTTTAATTTTCAAGCAGTTTTATTCAATGCAGAATTGCAAAAATTGGCTTTGATTTTAAGCTCACTATGCTGTACTTGCATCATATTGTTTCCTTGGTTTCTTGCTGGAGTTTGCATCAGTTTGTGAACAAGCATGCATGTGGATGAATTAAGATTAAAGAAAAAATACACTGTTAGATATCTGATTGCAGTTCCAGTCTAGCTAAAGGAAAAAACAAGTTTCAGTACTGTATGAAAGTTCACTTTAAACTTTCTCACAGTTTGTCATGTTACATCCACAGACTTCCATGTATTTTTCTGGGATTTTATGTGAGAAACCGACCCAAAATAGTGAATCATTGTGATTTGACATTGTGAGCCCCTTTGACAATGATACTCCTAAATGAAACACGGTGAAACCAGTTGCCTTCAGCTTTATGTAACCTGGCCGTATGTTGTTTAATCTCATTATAAATAAATCTCAGAGGTTTGCTGGAGAATCTTAGTGAATAATCAGCATCACGAAGACCAAGAATCACACGGGACGCATCAGGAACATATCTGTGATGAAGCTTTAAAACTCTCACAGTGCCTCGTTCCAGCTCTTATCTGGCAAAGGAAAGAGTACGACACGACTGCAAACCTACCGAGACAGGACCGTCCACCTGAACTGACAGGGTGACTAAGGAGAGCATTAATTAGAGAAGAAGACATTAGTTGTGCTTTTTGCAAGTGTGGCAGTTTGAAAGCTATTGGTGAAAAAAGTTCCAGTAAGATTATTTTAAAGTTTGTCACAAGCCATGTGGGATGCAGAATATCTGAAACCAAAATTGAACTTTTTGGCCTACAAGCATCACCCTGAACACACTGGCAGCGGGGATCCTTTAGCTCAGTATGGAGAGAGAAGCTTTCCACAGTTGCTTGGAAGATTGATGAAGCTAAAGACAGAAAACCCCTGAAAGACAATTTGTTGTTGTCTTCAAAAAGAGATTTCATTTTTATCAGGACAACTCTGCTCAAATATCACCAAAGGTGTAATTGCAGTGGAATGTGGTTGTGCAAAAGTATTGACTCATGCAAGCTTAATATAAATGCATCTTGCAACCTTTTTTCTTTCGCTTTGTTGATTTCATTTGATTGAATATTGCAATGAAATGCACTGAAGTTTGATTTTTGCAACACAACAAAATAAAAAAATAAAAACTGGGTAGAAATACTATTTCAAGGTACTGTACCAACAACAAACAGTAAAAAGGATGAATGGCGCTTTCATATTTAGATGCAAACTATCAAGTAACGGCAGCAAATTCCCTCCTTACATCCAATCTGCCCTGAATTTAGAGGAAAAATGTAGTTCCACAAAAGCTCAAATTGCCGGCTTCTTGTTGGAGATGAAAGGCGAGATTCTCACACAAGGCTTCGACTTTATTCTGTCACATGCAAAGTTTTCTTGCTATTCACAGAGGAAATGCTGCTGTGGCTTTATGATGAATGGGTATTTCCAGTTTTATCTCACTGTGGAGAAATAACTTGGAAGGAAAGAGAAGAGATATATCCCCAGATCATCTAATTCCAATATGGCTCCAGCTACATGATAAGATCAATAAGATTGACAAAGCACCCAAAAAACAACAACAAAAAACATGTCTCCAATGTGATGCTGATTAATAACGTGTCTGTGTTGTGCGAGTCCCTTTGGACTGTCTACGTTATGTCTAGATTTCTAAGATAAAGAGGAGGAGGACTGTGGATAGAGAGGAGAGAAGGATCAAAGAAAAATTGATTCTTTTACGAACTTAAAGAATCAAAGCAACAGACGCAAACAAAAAATTCCTTAAGGTAATTTGCAAAACAAATGGTTCAGAGTTGGATTATTTCATCTGCACAAAGCTGCTCTGCTCTTTCTACTTTGCATCTACTTGCTACTTTTCGCTTTTAGACCCAAACGCCGCCTCGCAGACCGATGTCCGGTTCAAAGAAGTCATTGCAGCCCTTCCTCCACCTTTCCTGAGTGTCAGCCTCATACTGAGGAGGACCTTTCATCTTGTTCAAAGTTGTTAGAGGAATACTGCTGTATATCAAGGGAGAGCTCAGAAGAGTAAACCCTGTAATAAAGCTATAGGTCAGAGCATGTGTCCGGCACGGTGTGTGTTTCTGTGTAATTCGGTGTGTAGCTACCCAGCGCGGCTGTCAGAGGAGCTCCATGGTAAAAGCCGCCTTTTCCTAAACCCTCCCTTTGCTCCTCTCCCTCCCCCCTGTGCAGGTCTCTGACAGGTGCGACTACGTTTTTGTGAATGGCAAGGAGATGAAGGGCAAGGTGAAGATGATGGTGAATTTCACTTACGGCTACCTCAGCGCTCAGCTGGAGCTCTGCGTGTGGATCCCTCGTCTCCCGCTCCAGATTGAGGTGTCGGACACAGAGCTGAGCCAGATCAAAGGGTGGCGGGTGCCCACCGCCGCAACGGGTCAGAGGTAAGGCTGGACCCGGGGCTTTGTGAATCAGCTCTGTCCTACCTCATAAAGCATGTGAAAAGTATACACTAATTCTCCCCACAAGTAGAGCCTTATTAGTCCCTGTTTAATGTGTCTGGATTAAACATCGCCATTTATTCAAAGCAGGAAGTAGCTATTCCTGCTGTTGGTAGAATAACAGAAGACATTGTTATTACAGATGTAATCGGTCATCAATGACATTTTTATATATATTTTATATAAACATATTTTAATTTTGACACATAAACCTAGTTACCCCAAACACTGCATAAATTTAATATTAGTTTCAAGGGTTTTTGCTCTAGTATATTGTCCCTATTTTTGCTTTTGGTTGATGATCTATTGCCTGAACTCTTAATCAGCTACACAGAACAACTACTTTTCTCCAAACACTTTTTTTTTACAATACACTTTTGCATTGATTAAGTATAGAATAAAACTGAAACAACGCTTAGTACTTAAAATGCTTTAAATACAAACAGTGAAGTCATTATTACTTGTGTAATTGCAAATAACAAAGACTGGGTAACTAGAAGAATCTATAAAGATTTTGGTTTGACTCCACATTGATGTTGAAGGACTGCTACACTCATTGATGAAGTTGACTTGTCGCAACTGTTAAATAATAGAGGAAAATGAGCTATTATTAAGTGATTAATTAGTAGCAGTAGCCATCCTGTTGCTTAATGGGCATGGTGGTGGTTTAATGGGCACGGTGGTGGTTGCCCAGTGGGTAAAATGAATCCTGAACACGTTCAGCCAGCACTACTGCAACATCCAGAAGTCTAAAACTCCAGCTGCTACTATTCCCATTTGTATTGTTTGGAACAGTAAGAATTTCTTACGATGTTCTCTTTCTCTGCATTACTTTAATAATATTAAACCAGCTTATTTTGATGTTCACATAGCAGCAGGAATATGTTTTATATATGAGCGGATTTCAGCTGATTTCTTGCCTTTCTAACACATTTTGCATGTGTTCAAGACTCGCTCACTCTACAGTTCCACTTTGTTACCCATAATTTCGTGTGCGGACTAATGTGTACGTGTCGATTTCTTGGGCCGCTGCTGACATCAGGTGTGAATTTTATGCTACTGATCCCATTAGAAATATTTAAATTATACAAGATGTTGAGGATAAGTTCGTATTCCTTGCAAGGAGTAAAAAAAAAATGCAGAAGCTGTGCAGCAGAAGGTGGAAGAGCAGCTCTGTTTTGCTGGAAAAAACTCGACTCCAGCCCTTTCTCTGCATTTTACTGTCTTAAACTACCCAGATCCATTTAGGGCTTTTTTTGTTTTTGTTTTTGTTTTTTTTTTTACAAAAATTGCAGCCCAAGGCAAATGTAGTGACCTTCTGGTGTTATAGGAGACTTTTGGAGACTCTTATTCTTCTTTATAAGTAATGGGTGCTGCAGTGACTGCAGCAGTCCCTCCCAGCTGCATTCGCAGCAGGAGACATTCCCTCTTCTACATCCAGAATGCAAATGAACCGTAGATGTGCAAAGCTGCCACTGGCTGAATTGTTGTTATTGTAAGTCCCAAAGTAGACCATGACATTAAAAACCAAACCAGGCTTCAAAGACCTTCTAGCGTTGTGTCTCTTTTGGGCATCCTGTGACAGCCTTCAGCCCAGATAAAAGCAAACTACTGAAAACAAGGACACATCTGGAGATGTTTTGGGGTGTTTAGTGGTCCCTTCTTTTAATCACTTCCATGATCGTATTCCTTTCTCCTACAGCCTTAATAATAATTACAGATGAACAATTTTGGAAATTAGGTATTTACCTCATTTTGTGGAGGCGTCATGAACTGGACTACTGTGTGATTCTCATTGTACTTCAATAACACTTTCCAATGTTTTCAGTATTCTCAGTCTAATACTCCAAGTTTATTTAGATTGTTGCTAATTTTATTGTATATATTGCACTTATTTGATGATTGGATACCTGAATTTCCCAGTTAACTAACTAACCAACTAACTAACGCCAATATCTTGCTTGAATGTGTCAGAGGTCCTTTCTTCTGTTTTATTAAATTGTGTCTCCTGCTGTGCGACGATTCAAGCTTGATAAGAACGAATTATATATATAAAAAAAATAGATTCAAGATTTCCACTCTGAACAATAGACTAACATCTCTTGGTGATCTTTTTGAAAGCTTATAATCAGAGGTCTTTGAGATGCGCTACTAGCCTGATGAATAGCTTTTGTTACGGCCGATTTGTTTGAATTCTGCCTTTGAGAAAAATGAGATAATAACGACCGTGCTGTCGAGCAACTCTGCGGCTCTCCTTCCTTCACTTCAGTCCCCCTGCCAGTTCTTAGTTGATCACAAAATGGCTGACATGTGCAGTCCGGTTTATCATTATTGTTGGCTCATGGTGGCCTGCCATTGCGTCTCTTAGTTGTCAGTAGGACAGCACATTATTAGAGCTGTCTCGAGGTCAGCCCCTCTCTCCTGAGGCCTCATCACTAGCGGCGCCTTCTGCCAGCGCTGCCATGTGTTGCCACTCTGCAGCAGCAGAAATCCGTCAGCCGACGGGAGCAGCCATCACCCTACCTGCAGTAATTACATCTGGAAATGCGTCGAAGTTGGACTCGGAGTCATCCCACGCGCCACTGTGTCTCCTCTAATTATCCGTGGCCCCCTCTTATTTTGAGTGACAGAGGTACAGCGTTCAGCTAATCTCGTGGCTTGTCGAGTGTGTTGCTTTTCCAGCTGCGTGTCGGCATGCACGCCTCCGTCAGCGGGGGACGGCCGAGGCGGGTTGTCATCGTTTGGCTCCGGCAGCATCGCTGACGGCTTCCGAGAGCTTTGTCTCGCCGTGTCCTGCAGTCGTCTTTGTTTATCAGGGGAGAACAGGCGTGACCTTGAATGATGCCTCGGTGGGAATGTGCACTGGCCCGCCGTCCGCAAGCCCAGGAGGAACTAAGCCAATGAGCGACAATAACAAGTGGCTTAGTGCTCCCCGACCAGTTAGGCTTGGAAATTGTGGCCGTGCTGGGGCAGGCAGCAGAGAAATAAAAAAAAGAAAAATGGAAAGAGGCATCTGGCCTGTTAGTGGGATAGCTGCAGAGGTACTACTGACTCGGTTTTTGACTGACTCTGCCTGCACAGCTCACCTCTTCACTGCTTAAGCTCTGCCAAAAGAGCGACAAGATAAGCCCGCACAGACAGAGGAACTAAGTGTAGGCGGAGTACCGGGGCATGCATGACTACTTTAACACGCCTCTCCAGATATATTCATTCAGAATTAGTTTTCCCCGTTTTTTTAGCGATTAAAACATTCTCTTTTGTAGCCGGGTGGTAAAGTTTGGTTGAATGAGTGTGCTGTTTCAAAGTGTTGGTTTTCTTTTATATTGCAGTAACAATGCTATTGAATTATTTTGGTTCAGTTATGTAATTTTATTTGTTCCTTATATTTAAATATGTGCAGGTAGTTGGTCTCGGGTGCTGCACATTTTGACCACCAGAGAGCAGTGTTTCAAGGTGATTGCTGTTTCCCAAGAAGGGGCAGGAAATGCATCTTGTTGTCTTCCTGTGTTGCTAAGCTACGTGCTGAACGTGGATGTGAACTGTACGTGTTTTATCTGCTGGAGATAGATTTGGCAGAAAATCGGTAAATATATACATCACTTGTTGAAATATGTCGGTACATTCTCATTTATACAATAAGCAGTCAGTATTTTAATGAGATGGTGTGTTTGTGAAACGGATGGTTCAGGGAACCTGTATGTGCAGGGCGGCCATTTTCTGCACGAGATGATAAGATGTCTGGACATCGATGTGCTCCAGTATTAAGAGTGAACTAAGATGTTACTGTGGAATGTAAGTGTAGATAAAATAAGTCATATCACAATCACTCGCTTTAAATCAGTGTGGTGTAATGCAGCTCTCTGTATTTTGTTTGTGCGGCCAGAAGCCACTGCCGTATTTCTTTTCTTGCCTTTTTATACGTTGTATTTTCTTTTTTGTGCATTTACTCTGTTATTTTAGAGATTGCCACATTTCAGCAGTAGTTACCTAATGTTTGGTACGCATATGTTCTGATTTCTGAACAAAAGTAAGAAAATAAGACAGCTTTGTTTAATCTGTTTCAACTGGAAATAAAATATACTGCACAGTTATTGTGTCATGTGAGGCTAAGTAATTCCCAGGCTACACTTTCATACAACTTTTAACAGACTGGATTGGAAGCTCTACAATGAAATTGAAAACACATGACCCCATTTCTAAGAAACAACTCGGCTATGTTACTCAAAAATAAAAAAATAAAAAAGAAACAAATATCTAATGACCGTTTTATTAACTTTAACTAGCGAGAGCATTACAAGAAAATGACTGTCACAGGACAAACCTTAGATGACTGGGTGGGTATAACGTTTGACTGTGTGTTCTATGACTTTGTATGTGTGTTTTTATGATGTAAAGCACTTTGAAATATCTTGATGCTGAAAGGTGCTATACAAATAAAATTTGATTGATTGATTATTTAACATGCATAAAATAGGGGGGAAAAAACAGACTATCTCAATCACAAGACCAAACAATTTGATTTATGGTGACTAAGTTGGGTAGACTATGTGAAACTCAGAAGTTCAGATTTTATTTGTAGCTCCCACAAACGGAATGGTTGTTTTATATATCATAATGCATAGTCCTGCTTATTTTTTCTTCTCAAGTGTTGATATTGGCATTATGATGTTGTGACAATATGTTGTTTTTTTTAACTCACTTCCTTGGGAATCAATAAAGATCAAATAATGACAATAATTTTTTTTAAAAATGCAATAACACTGCTTGATCCTGTCCAAATAACCTTCACCGCTGTAGCAGATGACAAAATGCAGGAAAAGCAGCAGCACACGCAAGACCAATACAGGCACTGCGCATAAATATGCAGCCTCTCCTTTGAAGTCAGGAGTTGACTTGGAAGTAAATGAAGTGGAAAAAAATATTGCTTTGAGAGGCAGGTTGTTCTCGGGCACGGAGCGGTATTTGTTTATTAGATTAACCTTAGATTTGATTTTCAAGGCGGTCGCACAAACGTTGGCTCAGATTTATACAGCGGATAAAAACAGACGGACTTCTCCCATGGCTTACCTGCTCCTAAATTCAACAGTGTTGGTCATCTGTTGAATGTATTCATCTGTGTGTGTATTTAAATGCGTATGCAAATGAAAATTTGGTTATTACCGGTATGTTACAGCATAATATCAGTTCTGGCAATTCAGTTGCCAGTGGGTCACTTTTTTAAGAAAACTATTTTCAGTCAAAAGATACAAAATCCTGTAAAAGGATGGGCAGTGCCAAGTTTTTGCCACTTTTTTTCTGTTCTGTTTTTGCTTTTCCTTTACATTTGAATGTTTCAGATCACCAAATAATATAAAAACACAAGACAAAGTCAACAAAAGTAATACAAAGCGCAATTTTCGAAATGTTATTTAATTTATTGAGAAAACAGATATTCTAACAACCCAGCCCTTTGCTAAATCATCAAGTTTTTTTTGTGTGTTTTTTTTAAGGAAGTTGCATTAAATTTCATTCCTAACACACAGACCTGGTTACTGTCTGGAAACATAAACCTGGACTTATGATCTCACTCAGATCACTCAAAAACCCAGAACAGCATCTCAATCACAGCAGCACTCGCTCAGGTAAGGGCAATGTTCATGGTTCAACAATAAGAAAGAGGCTGGGCAAAAAATGGCATCAGCTGGAAATTTTCAAGACCAAAACCACCGCCGACCTACGAAAACATGGAGACCTGTCGCACATGAAAACATTTGATTGTCCTCAAGAACGTCAGAATGGTATTCTGTTGACTGATTCGACATAAGTGGAACTTTTTGGAAGGTGTGGGTTGCAGTGCAACCGATGTAAAACTAAAGCAGCATTTTGAGTCTTTCTCAGTGACAGCTTCTGCGCGAAGAGTGTTTTCATTAGAACTATTTATCAGCACTAAGGTATGTCGCGTCCCTTGATCTGAAAACGATGTGATTTTAAGTTTACGAGCGGCCAAGAATAAAAATGAATCAAATCTGCTCACCAGTCGATTTCCCTGTGCTTCTCTTTCTGTACACACATTTAAAACTAAAATAGTAAATCGGGTTAAATAAGGTTGATTTTCATGTTTTGGACTGACCCGAACTGACTCCCAAATCATACATTTTTCGGTAAGGGTGACAGCTCGGAGGTATTCTCTCCTTAAATAACTTGGAGTTCATTGAAAAAGATGAATGGCCAAAATATGTGAGGGGGAAAAAAAGAAAAAAATGCCAGAAATTATATAAAGGGTTTTATTGATTTGATGACAGTAAAATGTCATTTATTCATTTATACACATTAACAAATTCACAAGAATGCTTCAGTGGCTTGAATGAAACGGGCCAATCTGTTTTCAGTAGTTACAAAACGTCCAGAACCAGGAACGTAGTCTGTTATTTCTGCAGTAGGTAAAGAGAAGAAGATCGTTTTTAAAAGATCATGGCATAGATATTTTGTAAGGTTGCATGATTTTAGACTTTTTTTTTCTTATTCTTTCCTTTTTTCTTATGTTTTTTTTATGACTTGATGTTAACTAGACTGAATGAAACTTCTGTGGACTAATCAGGCTTTCGGACCTTTTCCATCCGAGGTGAACTTGTGCAGCTAATATTTGCAGCAAATTTAAACTTACAGTGCTCAATGAAAAAAAAAAAATAATTAAAAACTGCCTAAAAATTAAAGTCCAAAATATTACATTTAATTTGTGTTTTAATATCACAATATTGCCAGAGTGTGGCGGTTCTTGTCAGTCTTTTCTAAACAACCTGCTGCAGAGTCGAATCGTTTTTGCCGCGACTCAGTTGGAGACCACTTGTGATGATGCCATGAATCCTGAACATATAGGGCTTCTTCCTAGTGCCACGGCGTCCATTTCCAGAATCTATTTTTCGGTTATTGGCTGCCATCCGCTTGCATGTGAAATCAGTCCTGCCAGCAAAGCTTTTAAGCTCTTAACTTCAAATCTCTCTGTACTCTTGGCTTTTCTGTGACGCTTGCAGCTAACATCTTTATTCCCGTGGCTTAGCAGTCAGTCAGATTTCCTAGGGGATTCCGACAGAAAGAGACAAGCAGAGCGGATAATCGCAAGAAAAACAGTTTAAGAGATTAATTTCTTTTCTTCTCCCCGTTATTGCGATTGCAACCTCTGCTGGCGTGTATGAGAAAGGAACCAAGGCAGATGATTAGAAGAGAATGTGAATGTAAGTCACAGGATACATATATGATTAATAGTCGTGCCGACGTAGCTCTTTTTTGTCTGCAAACAGTCCAGCTGTGCATCAGTGGAAGACTGGATAGCTGTAACAGCATTTATTCTCCTTGATCAACAATTTAAGAGCTGCTTTTTCAACACCTCACAGCGCTTCATTCTGTGATGATTTTTTTTTTTTTTTTTTACAAAGGTGTTTGTTGAAGCAATATACAGAAAAGCAGTTATGAGCAAAATCTAATTATATTCCAACCATTTAAACCTAGTTTGTCAAACTCAAGGCAATTTTCCCGGTGCGAACGAGTTGTGCCTCTGTTGGCTGATTTGTGGCCTAAAGTAATAAAATTAGATTTGCAGGCAACAGAGCAATCAGGGAGGCTATTAAGTAAAGCAGTAAGGAGGTGTAAGCACATTTAGGATTCAGAGCGGGCGCTTCAAAACGGTGAGGAAGAGGCTCGGAGAAAGAAAAGCGATGGCCATTCAAAGGATGGAGCATCTCTAGCAGGTTTGATCAGCAGCATTTCATCACAACTCGTTTTTTAAACTGCTCTTTATGACATACTCCAGTCGCCGTGTGTTTGTTTGACTTAGCTCGGTTAAGCAAGGAAGGTTGCTGAAATGGGCACATAAAATTTATTCAGGGAAATTAATGCCAGACGGTTTTTTTTTTTTTTTTTCCCCCAGTCTTTAAAATGGCTGTAACAGCTTGAGTAACTGTATTATATTGGTTAAATTCATCTATCATTTTTAGGTGCAAAAAAATATAAAAAGTTGTAAATATAAAACAAATTAGAGTCCACCTTTTAATTGTTTTTCCAAGGACCAAAATATACGTTTTTGATATATATTTTTTTGTCTTTGGAGACTTACCGCGACATCTCTGACTGGGTTATGGTAGTAGGTTATTGTATTAAGAATTTGTCTTCTTGCTGAAATATGACAGTATTTTGTCAAGTGATGGTACTTGCAACAACAAAAAAAAACGTAATTATTTTTAACTGCAAAAGTTGTTTCCATAAACAAATTTCAAAAGAGAAAAATTAGCATTCAATGGATCCTCTGTATTTTGCAGCATGTTACTAAAACATTAACTAATTATTGTTTCCTTTAATGATTCCCAGCATGCTTATAATCACTTCCTATAATCCTCTGATCTAACGCAACATTCGATCAATTAGCAGAAAAGAAATCTAAATAAATACAGCAAAGTTACCAAGCACTAAAAGGAGAAATAAAATGTATTTCATTTGCCTCCACAAGTCACAAGGTGATCAAAAAGCAACAAAGTTTAGTCTATATGACATGTTGGCTGAAAATCATGGACAAGAAAACAATAACGTACCTTCTCAAAATGTAAAATCACATGAAGAATGACGAATTAAACCCAGTAATGTGTAGTTATAGTAAGCTCAATGGTGTTGCTTATTTGAATCATAGAGGCTGGAAAGTCACTTTATTAAATGACTTTAATAGGGTTCTACAGGTTATCACTTCTATGTAAGCCTCTCCCCCAGAAAATAAAATCAAATCCAATAAAATAAATAAATGAAACATTGACAAGATCAGATGGTTTCCAGCACTGACATCTGTTAACCTGGCAATACTAAAATTACATGGCAGCAATTGCGAAATTACTCAAATTGTAAAATTTCCTCTGATTAGTATTTGTGCACGTCCAGTCTCTGGGCTGCGAGCCTCATGTGAAACACAGTCCATGTGAGCTGCCAGTTAGGAGCACCTTAATCATGTCTTATCAAATCAGCTCAATCTGACCACTTTTACTACAGATGAATCTAATCATTACTTTTTTTTTCAATTTACCAGTCATTTATTTCAGCTTCAGCAATTCATGGTTCATAAAAGCAATTACAGTGCAGAATTTGACTTTTTTTTTTTTTTTCTTGTATGGAGATCATTTCCTCCGGCTGAATGCCCTGGCAAGCAAATGCATTTTTGAAATATTTATTTATAAATTTTTTTTTTTAAAAAGTGTTCTTACTTTACATGTCCAGCTCTATTGGGTTGGAAGGAGTCAGACGTCTGTACAGCTATTTTCAGATCTCTCCAGAGGGGCCAAACCAGACACCAGCGTGGACTCTGGTTTGGCCCCAATCTGAGGTCAATAGCGCCAAGTTGCAAATTGAATTGTATTCAGTTCAACACAATTCAACTCAAACAACTGTATTTGTCCCTGAGGGGCAATTTCAAGGCACTACTGTATAGTAGTGCAAATGGACTCCGAAGTTACAACCCTAATAAAATTCACACATTCTAATGAATATATAAATATAAGCACTAGTAGCTAACAAGTGCATTGTGATTTATTGTGTTTATTAGTCTACAGCCATGATCATGTCATCTTCCAGTTTGTTTACATGCATTCATGCTTTCAGCAAATTAAAAATGTTGCATTTTAAAAATAAACACCAAAGAGTTGCTGAGTGTGATATTCAACGTTTGTTGGCCTCAATGTTGGAGCAGATCCATGACTAAACAATAATCGAAACGGAAGCTGAACTGGAGGTGAGAGGGAAACACGTGGCACCATTTATGCGCTCTCTCGTATGGCTGCCATCAAACCTCCAGGTTTCCCTCTGAAGCCCCAACTGTAACGGTGACATTGAGAGTCGAGTCGGCTTCAAGAAGTTGGGGCTCGCCCTCTGCGCTGAATTACTTTTACAGCTCAGAACTTCAGCAACCTTTGAAGTCAAAAGAACAGCTTTGGAAGTAAAAAGAAAAAAAAGAAAGTGTTTCTGGAGGTTGTGGATCCTTCAGATCTTTTTTTCTTTTAAAGTGCGTGGTGGACGTAGTTGAAGTTCTGCCAGAAGTCCATGGTCTACTTTGATTGACAACCTGTTCATGGAGTCCAACCAATTTGTTAATGGTTAGGTTGTTGGTTTTGATGTGTTGCGGTGAGATGTGGATGGTGTTACTGTCTCTGGGGCTTAGAAATGAGCCCTAACACTAGAATGGCTTGAGTTAGGCCATTTTGACATATACCTATTTCGGCTTAGATAGTCCAACTGGCCTGAAGGATTTTATCTAGCAGGTGCTTTTGTTCAGTAAATAGGGCCATTACCTTAGAAGTACCCTGGTAATGGCCTCAACGCATCTCACAGTTGCACAATTGTTCCTTAGACTTCGACTTCGACTTAGACTGACTTTGTTGTCATTTTCAATGCACAGGGTGTATACAGAACGAAATTTGGTTGCATACGGCTCAGGATAATGTTTGAGGTTCCAATGTTGTGAGTAAAATAAAATACAGTATAAAATATGAATATAAATCTAAATATAAAATATAAAGTGCAGGACTGACAGTAAAATAGAAGTTATTTAGCTCTGTACATGTGCAAGGTATAAAGTGGAGACCAGTTTTTGAGTGCAGTCCAGTTAAGAGTTCAACAGTCTGATGGCAAGTAGGAAAAAGCTGTTTCGGAACCAGGTGGACCTGCACCGGATGCTGCAGAACCTCTTTCCAGAGGGCAGCAGGGAGAACAGTCCATGGTGGGGGTGTGAGGGGTCACTGATGATGTTTCGGCCTCAGGACAGGCATCCTGCATCGATGGTTGACCTGACACTTCGCCCTTTTGCCTGAGCTGGGTGTGGAAGGTTGTTGCCGAAGCAGTTTCTCCTTGTGTGCCTTCTTCTCACTCACATGAGAGTTACCGAACTCTTTTGCAAGCTCAACCAGGAAGTCCACCCGTCTCTCCTGCACCCCAATGCATGCCTGATAAAGCACATGTGCATTCAGTGCTGCCATGTCAATCATGTTTGCCAGGTTTGCTGACCAGCTGTCACATAGTGATGGAACCTTGGTCACCCCCCGCAAGATTATGACTGAAATAAATGCCATTAGTTCTTGTGAACTAAATAGGTGAAGCAGTCACCTATTTATCCTCCACTGCACAAAAGGCTGCATGCAAATTTGCATGTGCTAAGTCTCCCAGATTTCTTTTGCTTACACTTTTTGCATGATTTTTTTGAGGTGGATCAACACAATTAATTTGGTTAGTTTATTTCTAAACTGTCATGTTATACCCTCTTAGCTTTATTTCAAAGAGAAACATTACTAATTTCTTTTAGAAAAACCTTTGCATATTTTTTGAAACAGATTGTATGTTTTGCAAACTCTATGTACATTTGGCAAAATGACCTGGATAATGCAGCACAACATCATGGATCAGCTGCAAAAGGTCACATCTCTCCAAAAACACTTCATGTATGCTTCAAAACTAAACTGAAGAGCATTACCTACAGGAGATCTGATCTCCTGTAGGTATCATAGATACCCACCCCCAACATGGACAATTCACACTCCTACCTTCTGGCCTGACGGTCAACGGCCACATTTACAATTGAAGAAGGGATGCTAATTTGAGCCATCAGAGTCGTCAGGGTGGACTCCGGCCTTTTGGCCCTGTTGAGCCGATATGGGAAGGACTCGAAAACCGTACCATCCTAGTGCTAAACCACGTGTTCATGTTGCACAGCAACATGAACACGCATTAATTTGGCATTAATTTTTTTTACCTTATCTTCTTGTCAGAGCCGCATGGGACATCGAGGACGAGGACGACGAGGACAGGCGGGGACGAAGCTGCACTCTGCAGTACCAGCATGCTATGGTCAAAGTCCTGACCCACTTTATAGCCGAGTCAGCCGAAGCGCGAGGTCAGACCGCCTTCATGCTGGGCTCCGACTGGCAGGTGGACATCACAGAGCTTGTAGGGGACTTCCTGAAGGTAGAAGACCCCCATATAGCAAAGCTGCTTGACAGAAGGATCCTGGCTGGACAAGACCCAGGAATGACCACTATCCAGGTATATCACGAGATCTACCATAAGCAAACAAAAAAAAATGTGTCGTAACAGAAAAAAAAACAGCTCTAATTTGTATGAATATTTTTGGGCCAGTTTGCTGGACAACTTTAAAGTTTTTGGTTGGTTTTTTTGGCAAAATAAACAAAAATACAGAGCTTTGAAAAGGTATTTACCCCTCTTGAATGTTCACATTTTGTCAGATTGCTACCTCTCTTTCTTCATTGTATTTTGATAGATTTTATGAGATTAACCAACACAAAGTACTACATTGTAGTAAAGTGGAATGACAATGATACATGGTTGCCTTTGTTGAAGCTGCAAGTCTTTTGTCTGCTCCATCTTTTCACATCTAGAAACCATAGAAATCCCATAAAGCCCACAGCAGTGGCTGTCATTAATCTTTTCAAAAACCTGTGATGCCTTTAAAGAATGACTGTTTTTTACTGAGATAAAATTACTAAGAGATGAGTACTGAAGCTACGACCTTTACACAATAAAAATGAATGCCACACCTCTCTACCACGCTTTCTTTTCACTCTTCTTCACAAATAAACTCTTCTCTCTTTTTTTGGTATATCACACTCAGTCCCAGTAAAAACACTAATGTTTATGGTTGTAACGTGACGAAAGGTGGAAATGTTCAAGGAGTACGAATACTTTAGCGAGGCACAGCACGCAGGAACTTGAGGACAAAATAGAAACACCTTCCTGTAACCATGAATTAATAGAGTATAACATAGTTGCCAAAAAAGATTTTTTTCTCTCCTTTTCCCGTAATCAGAACCAGAGGGCTGACTCCATTGTTCCACTCCTTGGCTTTCTGCTAATTTATTAAGCATTCCAATGAAATCTTTGTTTTTTGCACATATGGACACTTTTTCCACTATGAGGCCTTATCTCTACTGAACATGTAATGCACTCCTTATCAAACAGGGTCCAGCACTTGTGATTCTTATCCTTTTTTACCACAAGCTACAAACAGTAAGGCTCTAAATTTGCACTCAGCCGGGAAATAAAAACGATCATGTAAACCCTTTGGGCGTATTTGTGCTAGAGAAAGATTAACGTACGAGTAGTGTCCCGATGGAACATGAACACATTGTTTATTGCAAAGGCAATACAAGTCGGGAAGACCCTTGCTGTATTTGATTGGTACGTTGTCTTTGTCCAGAGTAGACAGGTGCTCGGCCGTGTGTCGCCGTGAGTTGGCCTTTTTGGGCTTGTCAGCTCTTCACTCTGACTGAGTGAATCTCAACCTCCTAATGGCATCAGCAAAAAAAAAAGCAGAATCTTCTTCTTGGCGTTGTGGAGGGCAGACGTGTGTTCACCTCCACAAACGCTCTCGCAGACTCAGAAAACAAGCACGGACCTGAGTGCGTGATGACCGCAAAGGTCTGACAGCTGCGATTACCTTCGACAGCCCGCATGTCATCTGATACACGAGGAGACACCGGCACGCATATGCATGCACAGGACGACAGTCACAGCTCAGGGTTCAGCATTCGTTCTTACACTCCCTGCTTTTGTATCCGGCTGAAATCTTTCTCTTTGTGTGTTATTGAAGGAGAAGGCAGTTTTGTCAGACAGACAACAGTAGACTGATCTCATTGGGTGAGCCACTCAGCTAGAAAAAAAATCCTGCATTTTTGAGAATTGTTTTGCATTAAGTTTGTCACTCTATGGAAGAAAAAACATTTTTCTAAACCACATGCTACTCAGAGTGATTCACTTTCTTGCAACATCTTCACAGCCTGTCAATCAAGCAACATAGGCAACAGTGAATATGTGCCGAGATTTTCCCATGATCAACGTCTGAAATGAATTGCTCTCTTTCTGGGTCGTGCCATGTTCGTCATACTGTTTATGTCTCTCGGGGAAGACTTAGTGTTTAGAGGGGAGATGGCAGAGAAAAGAAAGGAATTAAAGTGCTAGTATGGAAGTGCAGCCGTTGTTGTTGATGTTCCACTTTATGGGCTAGTCAGTCGTTTCTTAGATGAGTAGGTGCATTTGGCTCTCCTGTTCCATGAAAAGTATGTTTATTTGGTGCTCCAAGCATTATGATGTGGATGCTATAGGGCTTTTTTTCTGTAGGGAGGGGGATATTAATGAAAATAAGGGTAACCTGATGATGTCTAGAAGTTAAAAGATTGGCCAGTTATGAGGGAGCAGCTGCTGAGAAGGTCTCGAAATGTTCTGTTTTTCGCGAAGACGTATCCTACCATCAATGTGCTGAAAAATACTTGCTCCATAGCCCAAAAACATGAGGAAATCGGGTCTTTGACATCATGTTTGACATCAGATGCGACACATTTTGCATTATGATTCACTCTTGTTCTGAATAGTGTATGTATTCTCGGGTCAAGGGTGTGGCATTCATAGTGTTTGGCTGTGGTGCGTTACGTTTGCGTTTATGCCACATTTTTGTTGTTCCTTTTAAAATAATGATCAACTGACCATCAGGAAACAAAATTGAAATGATCTATGATTTCCTCCAAATTAGCCAAATTGATCTGTAGTTGAACCATGTTGGACATATTGAAGCAGCTGAAGTAATGAAGCTATCTCTCCACCCCAGCACCTCTTCTATTTGGATGTTAAAAGGTGCTCCCCTCCCAATTGCTTTTTGACCTCCTACATTTGAAGAAAGATATTACTTGATCAATTTAATCCTCCAAATAAGAGAAGTCCAATTTCATTTTATCTATCTATATATATATGTATATATATTTTTTTACCATCTTTTGAAATGATCTGTTTTTCCTCTGTGACACTTTGATTTTGCCTTCAGGTCCTGTCCCCACTGTCCGACTCAATCCTGGCGGAGAAAACTGTCACAGTGGTGGACGACAAAGTGACCATCGCAGAACTGGGGGTCCAGCTGGTGACAGGACTGTCTATGGGCCTGCAGTTGAGTCCAGGAAGTAACAGGGCCATCCTGGCTACTACCAGCACACAGGAAGTTCTGCAGAACCCCAAACAGGTCAGAACAGATTATATTTATCAGAGCAATCTGTGAATTTATAAAAGGAAGTCCATCCATCCATCCATCCATCTTCTTCCGCTTATCCGAGGTCGGGTCGCGGGGGTAGCAGCTTCAGAAGGGAGGCCCAGACTTCCCTCTCCCCAGCCACTTCTTCCAGCTCCTCCGGGGGAATCCCGAGGCGTTCCCAGGCCAGCCGAGAGACATAGTCCCTCCAGCGTGTCCTGGGTCTTCCCCGGGGCCTCCTCCCGGTGGAACGTGCCCGGAACACCTCACCAGGGAGGCGTCCAGGAGGCATCCTGACCAGATGCCCAAGCCACCTCAACTGGCTCCTCTCGATGTGAAGGAGCAGCGGCTCTACTCTGAGTCCCTCCCGGATGACTGAGCTTCTCACCCTATCTCTAAGGGAGAGCCCAGCCACCCTACGGAGAAAACCCATTTCGGCCGCTTGTATCCGCGATCTCGTTCTTTCGGTCATGACCCAAAGCTCATGACCATAGATGAGGGTGGGAACGTAGATCGACCGGTAAATCGAGAGCTTCGCTTTTTGGCTCAGCTCTCTCTTCACCACGACGGACCGGTACAGCGCCCGCTTGACAGCAGATGCTGCGCCAATCCGCCTGTTGATCTCCCGCTCCCTTCTTCCCCCATTCGTGAACAAGATCCCGAGATACTTAAACTCCTCCACTTGGGGCAGGACACCCCCCCTGACCCGGAGAAGGCACTCTACCCTTTTCCGGCTCAAGACCACCAAATCGGATCCCCTCAACACCTTGGCTGCGCCTAGAAATTCTGTCCATGAAAGTGATGAACAGAATCGGTGACAAAGGGCAGCCCTGGCGGAGTCCAACTCTCACCGGAAACGAGCCCGACTTACTGCCGGCAATGCGGACCAGACTCTGACACCGGTCATACAGGGACCTGACAGCCCATATCAAAGGGCCCGGTGCCCCATACTCCCGGAGAACCCCCCACAGGGCTCCCCGAGGGACGCGGTCGAACGCCTTCTCCAAGTCCACAAAACACATGTAGACTGGTTGGGCGAACTCCCATGCACCCTCCAGGACCCTGCTGAGGGTGTAGAGCTGGTCCAGTGTTCCACGACCAGGACGAAAACCACACTGCTCTTCCTGAATCCGAGGTTCGACTATCCGACGGACCCTCCTCTCCAGGACCCCTGAATAGACCTTGCCAGGGAGGCTTAAGAGTGTGACCCCTCTATAATTGGAGCACACCCTCCGGTCCCCCTTTTTGAACAGGGGGACCACCACCCCAGTCTGCCAATCCAGGGGAACTGCCCCCGATGTCCATGCGATATTGCAGAGTCGCGTCAACCAACACAACCCTACAACATCCAGAGCCTTAAGGAACTCCGGGCGGATCTCATCCACCCCCGGGGCCCTGCCACCGAGGAGCTTTTTAACCACCTCGGCGACCTCGCCCCCAGAGATTGGAGAGCCCAACCCAGAGTCCCCAGGCTCCGCTTCCTCAGTGGAAGGCATGTTGGTGGGATTGGGGAGGTCTTCGAAGTACTCTGCCCACCGGCCCACAACGTCCCGAGTAGAGGTCAGCAGCACACCATCCCCACTATAAACAGTGTTGGTGCTGCACCGCTTCCCCCCCCTGAGACGCCGGATGGTGGACCAGAATCGCCTCGAAGCCGTGCGGAAGTCTTTCTCCATGGCCTCTCCAAACTCCTCCCACACCCGGGTTTTTGCCTCAGCAACCGCCCGAGCCGCACGCCGCTTCGCCCGCCGGTACCCATCAGCTGCTTCCGGAGTCCCACAGGCCAAAAAGGCTCGATAGGACTCCTTCTTCAGCCTGACGGCATCCCTCACCGAAGGTGTCCACCAACGGGTTCGAGGGTTGCCGCCGCGACAGGCACCGACAACCTTGCGGCCACAGCTCCGATCGGCCGCCTCGACAATGGAGGCACGGAACACGGTCCACTCAGACTCCATGTCCCCCACCTCCCCCGGGACGTGTTCGAAGTTTTGCCGGAGATGGGAGTTAAAGCTCCGTCTCACAGGGGATTCCGCCAGACGTTCCCAGCAGACCCTCACAACACGTTTGGGCCTGCCAGGTCTGACCGGCTTTCGCCCCCACCACCGGAGCCAACTCACCACCAGGTAGTGGTCAGTGGACAGCTCCGCACCTCTCTTCACCCGAGTGTCCAAGACATACGGCCGCAGATCCGATGAAGTCCGAGGAAGTCATAAAATACAATTTATGTGATAATCTGTGATTAATTTCAGAATTTTCCAATTAAACATTTTGTAAAGTATAATTAGTTTTGCTGTGTTTATGGCACTTAAGGCAACAGGATATTAAATGTGCTGTTTTGTATCTGTCTGCCGATAATTCTTTAGGCAAACAAAAACACTTCTGGATCGTTTAGATAATTTTGGAAGATAAAACATACGGGTTATATGTTAATGGGAATAATCACTATCTGTTTTGAAAAGTGGAAACGGAGCTGTAATTACCTCGTCTTCTCTCCGCTAGCCTCTACGGTGTCTAGCTCCGTCTAATGCTGATTGTAATGTATGACATTAAAACCCAAATACATGTAATTGCGCACCATTTAGGCAGGTCTGATTACCACAGAGAATGGTGTTAATTTCACACAGTAGTGTTTATCTTTCTGTGCATGAAATTGCAAGTTTTATCAAACATTTCAGTTAAAAACAAAAAAAAAACTGTTGTTTTGAAAGGAAAAGGCATTCCTCCAGACAGATGAGGATGAACAAATTGTGAGCCTTCCTGTGCTCAAGTACACACGTCCATTTGTTTGTTTGTTCGTTCCGCACTCCCCCCGGCGGTCTTCAACTCGAGGTTTGAGAGCCGGAGTGTGACAGACATGTTATTTTTTTCTTCTTCTTCTTCTTCTTGGGCAGCAGCTAAAAGTGGAAACTTAATCTCAGAGCATGCGAGTGTGAAATCACAGCTACGGCACCAAAATATGACTTGTATTCAAAATGCGGCTGCTCTGTCAAACTTTCCGTCTTGCTAATTTGGTAAGGCAACTTGAATTGTAGCTTCTTTGATTTACCAAGCCCTCTCATGTGTTCTCTGTGCTTTGCTACTTTCCTTAACCTCTCTTTCCCTAGCAGAAGAGGCAGGGAGGGAACAGGCATTTATCTCTACATCTCCTCACGCACAGTGTGAAGATAAGCAGGCAGCGCTGCAGCGTTACTCGTCTGGTGGCAGTAATTAGGAAACATTTGCAGACCACAGTGGGGAGCTACTTGTTCCTCTTTTGGGATTTGTCCTTCGGCAACATTAAACGACCAGTTGTTAGGCTTCAGCACAAGGCGGCTTTAAGAGCAAATATATGGCAAATCCTTATTGGCACGAGCAACGTTTGATGTCACCCTTTGATCTCCTTTTTCTTCCCCCTTAATCTGTTTCCTTTTTAACTTCGAGAGAGTTGCCACAGAGTTTGCGAGCTATATCTTAGATTTAATTCAAGTTATAAATTCCATCTATCCATTTGTTTGTTATCCATCCATCCATCTGCCCGTCTGCTACCATTGAAATGGATGCAAGTTATAGTTTCTGATCAGTCGGTTGACATAAATGATTTCTCGGTCATCTGATGCATAAATACTTCCCACCCTCTCTCTCTTTTTTCTTTCTTTCATCTTCCCCTTGTTTCTTCTTTTCTCTCTCACTCTGTCACTCACTTAACAGTTTTAACCTTCAGAGGTAGCTCACATGATCTGCTGCAGTCTTTTCCCACAATATACATTTGGAAACAAGTATTACAATTCATGCAAAATAATGTTTTGGCAGAAAAAGGCATTCCTCAGACAGATATAGGTCCCATTACATTCACGTTGCGGAAATGAAATATTTTTGAGTGTATCTGTACATAATATTTTGTATGTTTAAGGTTTTTGTAACTATGTTGTTTTTTTTATTTCAATGAGAAAAACCTGGTGAAGTTATTGTCATAATTATTTCTATAAGTTTTATCACTATTTTCTCCGTCTTTTCCTTCCTCAGGAGGCCTTGATCAGCGCCTGGCTCCAGTTCAGTGACGGCTCTCTAGCTCCGCTGGATCTCTACAACACAGACTTCTTCGTGCTGACCGCCATGTCTCTGGACGAGAGGGTGGTGATGGTGCAGCAGGACCCCTCGTGGAAGTGGCCTATCGTCGTGACGGAGGCGGAGGGCCAGGGCTTGCTCATCAGGGTGGAAATGACTGTCAACGAAGCTTGCCAGAAGTTCAAACGCCGCAGCGTTCTGGCCGCAGGGAACTGTAACGTCAGGGTGGCATTTGGTCCCGGCGAAGGCTCGAGGGGAGGGAGCAACGACTACGGCCCGGACGGAGACGACGTGGAGAACAGAGGCAGGCTCTCGTCACAGGACAGGACCGGCCTGGATACCCACTACTACGGCAGCTCCATCTCTGACATAGAAGACGCGGGGTCGAGGAGAGCGACCACGACCAGAAGTGCTATCATACGCAGGCCTAAGCTCTCAGACGATGGTGGCCGAAACATGCCGATTGACTTTGCAGACTTTCCTGCGCAGGTGGATCTGCCTCATGGCCGCAACACCGACAACGACCTCATGCATGGCGGCCGCGGACTCACCGACCTGGAGATTGGCATGTACGCCTTGCTCGGCGTCTTCTGCCTCGCCATCCTGGTCTTTCTCATCAACTGCATTTCCTACACCCTTAAATACCGCCACAAGGAGCTCTCCATCGAGGGCCAGGAGAACCTGAACCACGCCCACGACTGGGTGTGGCTGGGGAACGAGGCGGAGCTGCTGGAGAGTCAGATCAGCCTGTCGCCGCAGCAGGAGGAGCAGACCTCCATGATTGACTCCAGGAGCGGCCTGGAGGAGGGCAGCCACCTGCTGAATGGCGGCTCCATGCAGAAGAACGTGCAGGGACAGGTGCACCGCGCCGCGGACACAGCGAAGGACGGAAAAGGGGACTCTCCCACCACCAAGAGGAAAAGAGTGAAGTTCACCACGTTCACCAGTCTTTCGTCGGACAATAGCCACCCAGCTGTCAGCACGCTCACAGGAAGCCACAGCCAGGACATTAAGTGGGTGTGCCAGGACGTGCAGCTGGGAGACTCCAAGGAGTTGCGTAACTACATGGAAAGGTTAAACGACAGTGCATTAAAAGAGGTGGCGTAATGTACAGCGCACACTTGCTACAAACTCACCCTTTTGCCTTTCAGAGGAGAGTGGGTCTCAACAGATCCGTGTCTGGGGAAAGAGGAGGACGTTTGAACACAGAATCACCTCAAACTGCCAAAGGATCTTCAAATTTAAGAGGACGGTCGTGAATCCATTAAAAAAAAACAAGACATACACACAAACAAGGCAATCAGGTGGATCCTTTCCCTTTTAGTTCATTAGATGATGATCTTTTTATTGTTGTTTTGTTAATACAGGTATTAGAATCCAGAAACCCAGGACGGATGTTGACATTCAAGTGACTATTAAACGATTTTTAAACAAACTCTCTACAACAGCTGGATCGACGTCCGGAACATGTGTGCACATCAAATCGTTTGGGAGGTTTTGTATTGCTCTGGATACTCATTTCATAAAACACACGCCCCCTGTCGAAGGAAGAGTTCTGGACAAAAGCGGGCCAAGATGAGCTTCTGCATGTTGTTGGTACCGAGAAAAAAAAAAAAAAAAAGGCACAAATTTCCAATTCTTTCTTATCCTTCTTTAGCAAGGCAGAAAACCTGTTATGTACAAACCGAACATTCTCCAAATCATTGTATTGTTGCTCTGTATATTGTATTTTCATAATAATTAAGGAATACACAATAATGTCCAGACTGTGAATCCGCTCTTTTTTTCTTTGTCCATTCATAAGCTCAGCTGAGATGTCTTATTAATCTGATGTTACTTTAATCAAAAACAATGAGCACAACTCTTCTCGCAACTTGCCATTCGAAGAAATATGTTTCTGAATTCATCTAATTTATAACACACATGAACCATCTGCAGCCATGACAGCCAAGTGTGTGGGGAAGCTTTCAGCAGAGGAGGCTTGACAATGTGATAATGTGATATTTCACACATAGCCCACACAGATTTTTAGTTTCTGAACTTGTCAGGATTGGAAAATGCCAGCAACAGGGATGTTTTCTTCTTCTTTTTTGATAATGAGATCATGTGTAGAGTACTTGTGAGCAAATAGCAAGTTATCTGCCACAGACAGGCAGACCGGAGACTGTAGGAAAAGTTCTTATCTGACAGTCAAGAGTGAGCAGATTAAATATTAATCTAAAATGACCCAAACTCTTTGCAATCAGTTTGAAAGACGACCAATGTTTTGTTTCTGAAAATTATGACAATAGCAACTTTCAATGGCTGTGACGATAGATGCAACTCAACAGAGATAGAGATAATGTATTACATTAAGTACAAGAAGTATGTTTTTCTAAGACTATAAACTATATTTTAAAAGATTCATGATAAATTGAAAATAATTCAGTTCGAGTGTGATTTTTAAAATCTTTCGTCTAAGGTTGGTAGGACACTGAAGAATGCTTTCTTTATGTGTTTTAACAAACAGGTCACAGTTTTTATAAACCTCAGTATTTAGTCTTGAATTCTCCAGGTTCCAATTTGGCCACTCTAAATATTTTAGATCTTGAACCAGATTGGTAGAACTGTAATGGCATTCAAGTTTGGAAAGCTAAGGAAGTTCTGAATAGCCACACTGGCTTTGTAGCATTGCAATCTCTGAGTTTGTTTTATGATTAACCCTCCGATGAGTGAGTTAGCTGAGAACTTCTCCTTGAAATAACAATTAAAGGAAAAAAAAAAATTAATTAATCTAGCTGTTAACATTTCTGTTCCTCTTTGAGTTGTAAAACCATAGATATTGGGCAATCCAGGATTTATTATGCATACAAAACTCTAAGGATCATTTCAAGGTGTGGTAATGTTTTCCTTTGATCATTCTACTAATTGCACAAATAGCAATGATCATTTAAAAATCTCCTAAACAAAGCCATTCAACTGATAAATTGTGTTTTCTTTTTCAGGAAATGTTATTATCTTCCCAGTAGGGTATGAGGCTTGTTTATTTTCCATTAGGCAGGAAGAAAATTCACTTAATGTGCTGCTGCACATTGGGCTTGATTGTTAATCCACAAAACTTACAATATTACAAGGAGAGAGGCTGAAATACATGAGCATACTTCTGGGATGTAATTTATATTAGCCAAGGCTACCCTCAGTTGATTTATTTCTTAGTCTTAATCTGTGTGGAAATTCTAATCTGTCAAATAATCTGGTAGAAATATTCATAACATGAGAGAAAATGAGTACAAAGAAAAGATTAAATATTTTATGTCGATGTTGAGACCTTTGTTCTGCAGCCTCCAGGATCTCATTGATTGAACAGCTGTGGATTGTGTCAAATCTGACAAACCTTGTTTCAATGAAAATAATAACTTAAAACTGCTTTCCCCCTGCTATTTAACATCCTATCATGTTATTGCCACTATGTCACATATGCACAAGGTTGCTACTTAACAGGCTGTGGAATTTCCCTGTAAATACAGGAGGTTTCTGCACCTCCATTGTGGGTTTCAGCCACAGAGGAAAGGAGGAAACAGCATCGGTATTTCATTCAGTTTATCGGCAGCAATCAGGGTTGCAGTTGATCTTTATAGAGTAACGTGCAATCTGGCGCCGGACATTTTGAATAATTTAAACCAAATGCCTCTCTCCTCTAAGCCAGAAGGAATCAAACATGCGAGGCATTTTTCAGCAACCTCTGATCTGATCACGCTGAAGCTCAGGGTCACTTCTCATGAGGCACTAGCGGTGTTTTATATTTATATTTTAAATTAATCAACTATACATTTCTTCCTTGTGGTCCTTTTTTGTCACCGTTAAACACAATGCCAGAGTTACTCTTTCACAATTACCTCCATTTCAACTGCAGCCTGAACTATTCTCTGTCCTTCAAGTTACCAGAATCCTGCCTACATGCACAATTTGGACGTGTGCGTGTTTCTCTTCACCGGGCAGCGCTGTGACATACTGATGTGCAAAGTTTCATCTGATATGAGAGCTCACAAGTAAAGCATTAAAAAGTCTTAGTCTGCTTTCAGCCTCCCTTCCAATACCCAGGTAACCGAGCCACGCAGATGAGTGTGTACAGCAACAGGGGTAAGCTACGAATGCAGCAACCGGGCTTCTCCAGTCAGCACCAAGGACCTAGACAAAGTACAGACACACTCATCCCAATCTTTCCACAGAGGTACTGATCATGTTCAAAACAGTTTGGTAACTGTTGTTTTTGTCACACATAATGAGTGTGATGCATTATTAATTGACCCTTTGCCTTCCTCTCCAAGCCACTCCATCCATTATATTTAATATCACAGTTCTGTATTAGTCCAGGGTCCAAGAAATGAAAAGAACTGGTTTGGTGTTCATTTCAAAAGATAAAAAGTTGTTTAGAAAAATTTCCTAGATGTTATGTAGCACAAGTTGTTTCTCCTTCGACCTGAATGTCTTCTTTTTTTGCTGTCCATGTGCAGCATGTGCTGGGAGTTTGTGCATATGGGAAGGATTTCAACAGTCAGCACCAGGGGCATGATTTATGGACCATATGGCAGAGAGGTGGGTGGGAGGGGGTGTTGCAATTTAAGCACCTCTGCAGGTCTTTCTGTGATCATATGACCATTTGTCAGGGACCTCCGATTCTTCAGTTAGGAACTGAGCCGTCCGACCCACCGTTTCCGTCCTGCCTGGGCCCCGGTTTTAGATGTGCTCACACCTGCTAGGACTTGCACAGCACGCACATTGACTATTCGCTACCCGTCTTGTGGCACGGAAACTCAGGAATCTCGTGTTGTCAGCCTCGACGTCTCGACTTCCTTTAAACGAAAAGAAAAGAACTCTCCCCAGGCTTTCATCTTAAATGGATTTTTAATTAAATTGATGATGTGAGACCAACAAACTTGTGCTAATGGTTGACTCTGCTCCCTGTGGTCCTGAAGTGCCAAGCCTGGATTTGCAATTTCCAAATAATTATTCGCCGCGTGATTTATGTTGCCTCCTTGCATTCGTATTAAATGTAAGCCCGCGCTGGTTTCGGAACAACTGAGCCCTCGCGTGCTCGTTTTTGGAGAGGAGCAAATGAGCAGAAGCTGACAAGGACGCCACGACGCGATCAGTTTTACAGCTTGTTCCACTGGGAACTAAACACAGCATTGTTCGTACGAACACCCCTTTGCAAAGTCTGTGTGTCCTGGTGCACAATCTCCCACTGGGACAGTATGCCAGACACACGTAACAAATATGTTCAGAGTACATTCCATCCCTCGCCTGAAGACATGCAGGAGCATAGAACATTGTGTAAAACTGCACTGATTTCCTTGATTAAAATAAAACGTTAACTCACTTAAAAACATGCATGGTGATACGTTTCAAGAGTTTTTTTCCCTGTTCATTTTAGAATGGTGGCTTGCAGCTAATGAAAGCCAAAAAAAATGAAGTTGCTCAAAACCAAAAATTAAAAAAATTGATTTTAATATTGAAATGTTATGTAATGGGCTATAAAATATATTTAGATGCATTGGTATTTTCAGAGTGCGCTCTAAAATATAGTCAAAAAACAAATTAAAGGCACAAAACGTTTTTGATTTTACGTTTCAAATGTTTAAAAATAAAACAAATTGCAGTGTGACTGATTGTGATAGTAATTTGGAAACGTCAGTGTAACAGCGGTTATTTTTTTTGAAAAGACTAAAAAGGGTTTATGCTTTATCTTGACAGAATCTAACATTTTCTTTTCATGCTTAGCTTCGTTTTCTTTTCTGCTGACCATCAGACGACTTCTGCTCAAAACCTACAAAGGTCAAGATGAACTAAATCGCTCAAAACTCCAAAACTGCCCCCAACAGTCAGGCCCCTTAACAACATTGTCTGGACCCTAAATGTGATGTTAGTCAGGCGTTCTGTTCAGAACAAGTCGGGCTCAATGCACACAGTGGTTAAAAAAAACAAAAGAATAAAAAAACAATCAGCAGCTTTCTGAGAGGCTTTTTCTGTCATCGGGAGAACAGAAAGTCTGAGGCTTACCAAGCTACACCTGGAAGCAAAAGCATTCCTCATTTTCGCTGTTAAAGATTTATCTTGATACTTGCACTGTTTTACTGCAGTCATGCCACATTTCGTACAAATAAAAGCCTCCAACCTACTGCGAGGGCTTGTGTGTGATATTCCTGAATTGTTGCCATAAATCCAGACTGATGTATGCCGCTGAAGCGCTTTACGGTTGCTTATTTCACAGATGATCTGTCTGAGCGAACAATCTCAACTAGCTGCTGTGCTCAGTCCTGCAGAAAACAGCCAGTCATTCGTGACAAGAACGAATTCTCCAGAACAGGAGCCAGTGAGCGAGGCGCTACATACGTTATCATCTCTGCAGCTTTAACCCTGTGCAAAGAGCGAAGCGTTGGAAACACGTCAGCTCTGAATTATGCTGCATGTCTCTCCGAGGCTTGAAATCTCTGTCAAAGACAGCCCTGAGATCCTAAAAAAAAGGCCCGTGGAAACGCAGGCGATTAGCCAATTTGCCTAATTGGCCATTTTCTTTAACATGACGTGTTCATTAGCTTATCTTAATTAACATGTGATGACACTTTGTAATCCTCCATTTACTAGAGCAACATCTTGGAGGGCATCTGTGAGCTGCTCATTACACAGGTAAGACACTGTGATACAATTAAAATAAAGCAGCTTAACTTTCTGTAGATTTGGCTATACCTACTGTCTGGTCCTAAGAAAGGCTTTGGCACACAACTGGGCAAAGACATTAATTAGATAATACATAAACGTATACAATGCTAAAACAATACATCAATTGAAGGAATTGATACTTTTTTACCATTTATTTACTGATGTAACTGCTGTTTTTATACTTCTGCAAGATGTGAGTTCCTGTTAAAGATGTTTCCAGACAATATGCAGACGCTTTCACAGCTGTCTACAGCTTAGGTTTCTGTAAACCTTAGCTGACTTAAAGAGTTGCCGTATATGGAATACATTTTCCTATACTTGCCTGTGCCGTTGAAAAATCACTATGACGACACGCCTATTAGAAGTGAATAAACATTGAAGGCCTGCAAACCCCCGTTGGAGTTGGCCTGTTGGAGTTAACTTGCAGCTTAGCAGGCCCGGATCCAGACGAGTTTAACAGGGGGCTTATTTTTGCTGATGCCCCCAGATGGAGAGTTGACCTGGGGGGCAGGACTGCCACAACATGAATCTATTTAGCAACAATAATATTACTCAAGTAAAATAAAAAGGTAGAGTGCAGTAAAACGACTCTTATAAGTACCTTTTTTAAAAATAAAAAAAAGTTACTCAAATTAATATAACAGGTACTACCCACCTTAAGTTTGTTAACAATGTATTGGCAAGCCCGGATTTTAGCATGGGCTTACCGGGGCTGCAGCCCAGGGCCCCGGAGCTTTGGGGGCCCCGGATGATGCTTTGTATTTTTGTGAATGAATAAGGTCAGGATGCCTTAATTGTATCACTGGCTACCAGGATTTTAACGGAGTTGTTGTAAAACTGTCTGATTTGTTCTGGCAAACGTCCATCATGAATGCTTGATTGTTATTGGTCCAACTTTGACGTGTCTTTAGCAACGGGGAGGAGCATCAGGGAGTCATTTCTCACGATGGAGGACAACAGAAAGTATGACAGTGGAGCGCAGGAACAAAAAAAAAAAAAACGCGACAGTGAGGTGATGAAGAAAATATTCAAGCTAACAGGATTTTTTAAAACTCAGATTTTACATGGAACAGAACCATCGTCCCTCTCCGCTTCTCAAAACATTAGCCTGGCTAACAGCGGCTCTACGGTCCGCCAGACTGGAGCTGTGTCTGATCTGGTGCTTGCGGAGTCAGAGGCGGTGGAGCGATCGTGGTTCGGCCCGAGCAAGAAGGAGGGAGCTGTCAAAAATATGGATGTTAATTTTAAAGCATCGGAAAAGGTTTACAAAAAAAATCAGAAATATCTCCTCTTCAGATTGCGTTTTGAAAGCCTACTTCCAAGTGGTGAGTACATTCATATCCAGGCTGTGTTCATCCTCCATTCACCGGGGCTGTATTTTTGCTTTGCATGTCGTTATTTTTAACGATGCTATAAATAAATAAATACAATACATATAGGATGAATAAACAACACTGTCCAGTTTTTCTTCTTTAGGAATGTTCTGTCAAATATGTAGACATATTTAGGGCTGAAACAATTCCTCGAATGGTTCAAGTACCTCGATTATTACAATTTCTGGAGGAAAATGTACCTGCTTCGTTCATTTATGTTTTATTATTTAGCGCCTTTGTTCCGGCCGGAACATTAATTGCGTTGCGCGGAGCTCTGACTTCCGCCTGAGTTGTTGACGAAAGCTAAGTGTTTGCGGCATGACGTCCAAGTTCGACCCATGGGGATTTTATTGATCGATGATCATGCCCGGGTTCTCATCGTTTTTGGGGGACCAACAGGCATCCTGGCGGAATGCCTGGCAGCTTTTCTCCTCCGGAAGCTGCTGGTTCAAAGCGAACAGTGAGAAGAGCAGCTGCAGGAGTATTTATACAGGTGAGCGGTCAGACTGAACACGGCGGGCGCCTGAGTAGTTGACGTTTACAGTGTAAGTGTAGCTTTACGGACAATACATTTTACATTTTATACATTTTTACGGACAATACATTTTACCCCGGTCTCAACAAAACGGGTGGCGGAAATCGTTGTGGCGCTACATGGCTGGCAGACGAGTGTCTGAGTGTTAACTTGGAAAGTGAGCTATTATTATTACAGGTTAGTTTTATAAACTACAGAACAGTAACTGTTAGGGACGCCCAAAAATGAAAAACTGGACTGATATTGAAATCCGATAGTAGCACAGGTGTTATGCCAGATTTACCAATATTTTATTTAAAATTTTTTTTTTATCCGATTACTCGATTAATCAGAAGAATAACTGATTACTATAATATTCATTTACAACAGCCCTATTCAAGATGTTCAAGTACTTCTTTAATAACTATTTTGTTTCTAGCAATGGTCTTCACAATGATTAGTTATCAGCCGTTCTACAGAAAAATTGCTATTTAAAAAAAAAAAAAAAAAAAAGCAGCTGTGCACCAATTGCAATTTTTTTTGGCCGATCTGTAAAAAATCTGACTTGCTGATTTTTTGTGTCTGTGCACAGAGAGAACACACAGAAGAGAACTAAACACAAAAGAGTATAGGAAATGGTTGTCCTGTTTGAATGTTGCCTAGCAACGGGTTTAAGGTGATTCATATTGCTTATAAACACCAGATGGCAAAAAACAAACAAAAAAACAACAACTGAAGTCTGATTTTTTTTAATGTTTAAAATAATATTACAAACACATGCCTAATTTCTCTTCAAACAACTTCTCAACTTCAAGCTTTATGGGCCTTTATAGTCAAAATGTTTTCTCTTGAGATGTAGTTTCTAAAAAGTGCTATTGTGAATAGACAATCAGACTGGACTTTGTGAGGAAGGAAGCTAAACCTGCTGCAGATCTAATTTCGCAGATCAAAATAAGTTTCCTAACTGTGAAGACTTGGAGAATGCTGTCAAAGCAGCCCATCAATGAAATTGAAACATCCGACATGAGTATCGTGAGAGAAGTTGAGCCGCCGAGGGCCATGCAAAACAAAAAGAAGAAGGTGCCATTCAACTTATGGTTTGAGGACAACAAGCATCGCTTTCCTCAAAACCCTGAAATCCAGGACGGTTCAGAGATCACTGAGAAAGAATAAATGTTTAAAACTCACGAGACGGTGGATGAACAAGGGGAGAAACAGCCAGCTAAACCTAAGAGGAAGAAAAAGATGATTCCATATAAGACCTGGTTGGACTTACACGCTCGACTTAATGTAGAGATTTCTGACTTCTATACCGAAAAGCAAGGTGCTTCAATGGTGACCGATTCCACCTCTAAACCTCAGGAGACAGGAAAGAAACAGCAATCGAAGCACACGCGTGTCAAGAAGACACCAGCAATATGGAAGAATGGGAATGAATTTCTAACCTATGGAAATTAGGTGTATGACCTAGGCCCAATAAGTCCAACGATTTACCCAGAATTCACTCCAATGGTCACCAAAAAACAATCCACCGTTGAATCACAGGAGAATGTGCACAAACCAGAGACAATCCAACCTACCCAGTGTCAGGTCAAGACCCCAAAAGAAAATTTCCGAGCGACATCAGTTTCCATGACTGCAAAATCTTCCGCTAAAATTGTTGAAAAGTCTGTGTCAGGAAAACATGATGTTGAGGCAGTGTTCTTAGAAAAGGGGTCTTGTACGACCTCTGCTCCACAGCTGACCACTGACAATGAATCCAAATCCAAAACACAGGAGACAGGGAAGAAACTGCAATTTAAGAGCAAGGGTGTAAAGAAGTCACCATTGCTGTGGAAAACCTTCCCTGAGCCAGGCGCTGAGGTGGATCTGACTTTTTTCACAGACAATCTGGAAAATGATGGAAGTTCTCTGCCAGAAAAACTAGGTCATCAGGCACCTTCACGCAAGTACACATTTTGGAAAACGTCTCCTGAGTCAGAACCTGAATTGGATATAATATTTTTTGCTGATATTGAAATGCGAGCAAGAGAAGGTGACTAGGTGGCTCCCTTAGAAGATAAGAGGTTTTGTGACCTATTTCACTGAAAAAGAGTCAGTCACTTTGCCCGAACCAGACGGCATCCAGGTTCGGCTCCAAGAATTGTGGGAAACCAAGGCAGCTCTCTTTGAAGAAATTGAAAAAAGAAATCTGGCAGAAAAAAATTATGAACGCTGCTTTTCACAGCTCCAGCTTTACGAAAAGCTAAATGTTAAATTCAAGGAAAGCATGCTGGACACAGTGATCTCAGAACCGAAACAAAACAGGGAGAAAATGGTTTCTGTTCATGTACAGACAGATTTGAAAGACAGCTCAAAGTTGAAAACAATAAGCTGCTGATCTGTTTCAACACAAGCCCAGATAGATGCACAGGAAACAAGATGTCAGTCTGTGACTTTTTTATTAACTGTCCTCGACCGTCCAACGGTGCCAAATGAAGAATCTTCTACAGGGGGGTTGGGCTTGAAAACATCTCACGAGATCTTTGAAGTAACACGGGATTTGAATATGTAGCTCAGATTTAGCAGAGCTTTAAACCCTTTATTTTGTATTATTTTATTTTAGAAAGCATCTTAAACTTTTATTTCACACCAGTTGGTTATTATTTTAGTTAACTATATACTTTACATTATTATCAAATATTTCTATTAACACATAAGTGTTGCTTTGTCTTAAAGTAAAATTTTATGCCTCTGGCATAACTTAACATTTATTTCACCTTAGTTTATGTGTATCCCATGTGATACACATGTTTTTACCACAAAGTATTCCAAAATCACACGTAAACATGAGAATTTGTGATTCACATGTGCATTTTTTATGTGGTACAGGATTTTCAGATGTGATTTTTACATGTAAAATTAATGAGATTTTTATTACATATTCAGTATAATCACCAGATCTTTACATTGAAAACAAATCTGATCTTATGTTGTGCACATGTGAATATGAACAAAATACTTTATCACATGTGGAAAATGGGAACCACGTGTGGAACATGGGAACTACGTGTGAATTTCATGGTATTTTTCTGTAAGGGCTTAGCCTTCTGCTCTGCTGTGCTGCCTGGATTGTGTGCTTTATTTATCATTAAATCATCATTTCATTCTACAACCTGGGTCCACTGCATCTGCCTCACCACCTTCACCACCCTAAATCATGACAGAAGGACCCGACCACAAGTGACTACGGTGAGGTACGCAAAAGAAGAAAGAGCAACAACATGGACCCTGCATGCTGGAATGAATTAACGTCTACTATAAAGGGTTACGTGGAGACTGTGGCGAAGCCCTATTTCTCCATCAGATGCCTCAGGATCGCCATAAGACTGATCTGGGTTCTGGAGGGCTGGTCCTCCCATCTCAGTTCCCTGGGGTTGGTGGAGCTGCTGCAGGAGGCAGAGTGTGAGCGTCGGGCAGCTCTAGCCGTCATGGCTGGAGTTCCTCTGCCTTCCCTTCTTCCACTCCACCACCACAGCTCCAGTTTCCCCGTCGCTACAAACAAAATCTAAACACAGCTCTGTTCACACCAGTTTAATCTTTTTCCAGAATGAGGGAATAAATAAGCTCCATAAAAGGCTTCTTTATAAAAGAAAAATAGATATTTATACATCTGTACAGCATAAATACACAGAGCATGGTAAGAAGGGAAAAAAATCCAGAAAATGCCGATATTCTGGTTGTAGCATGTGACTGCACTTGGCATCCTAGTAAATATATATATATATATATATACACAGTATATACAAAAATGAATCTATGTAGCAATAATAATATTACTCAAGTAAAACAAAAAGGTACTGTGCAGTAAAACTATTCTAAGTACCTTTTTTTCCAAAAAAAAGTTACTCAAGTGAATGTAACAAGTACTACCCACTTTTGAACATAGACAACATCAGTATCCTATGGGCTCTTTGCAAGTCAGCTTCCGTGGGGAAAAGCGGCCTGGTCGCTTCCGGTCTATTGAAAATGGCATTTTACACTAGGCGCTTGCAGGGGTTGCCCAAGGTAACAATTAATGATGTACAACGAGCCAAAGCTCCAACAAGTAAGCTGGAGAAAGATTTTAAGATGTTTGCCTTGTTATACATTCACAGACACATTCTAACGGACAATGTCTTTACCTTATTGTACTTATTTTCAAATATATTATGTGTGTTCAGTGTCGTTAGTGTCAGAGACCAAGTAGCGGGGAGATTACGGTTCAGGCTTTTTGCTTCCGAAGCACAAGTACTGGAGTACTTTCTCCACCATTGTGTATTAGTATTAGCTAGTCATCTTTTAGCTAACATTTGTGTCCAACAGCATTACTCAACTCAGTCAGTTAGTTTGGGGAGAAAACTGTGAAAAGCTCTTTGCGTTTTGCTGGTTTGCTGCCATTATTCTAACACACACCTGATTAGCTCTGCACAGCAGCTGGTCTCCTTGGCTGCTGCACACATGGAAACCCAGCGCGAACGTCTTAGCGCTCATGTTGCGTTTAAAGGCGGCTCGGAAAAACAGGTTACTACGTGTAAACAACGATTAAACAGTTTTAACTGCTGAAAAAACGGGACAGAAAGCACAGATATGGGAAGTGCAGAAGCCCACTACTGTATCAAATCGATATAGGAATAACAGAGAGTTGGCCACTGTAAGGTAAAAACAACAAACAGCATCCAGGCCAGGGGTGGCACAGCTGACTGTGAGCAGGCAATGCCCTCCCTTGCCTCCGGGCCTGCAGCTAAGTCTGACATGCTTCTCCCCTTAGCAAAAGACAAGTTTTTGTGTCCTTGTGATCATTTCAGGGTTTATTTGAAGAATAAACCTAACAACGGTGTTTTATTGAAATATTCAAATGTAAAAGGTTGTGTTGTAATTATTATTTTTTAATCACCTCATTAGACTATTATTAAAAATGTTCCATTCATATACTGTTGCTGCGTTTTGACATATGGTCAGCTTGCCTCAGATCTTATGACAATCTCTTTCTGAGAAGAAAGAATGCTTGTTGCTACTGACCTCAGGTTTAATTCATGAACAGATCAACTTGGTGGTAAAAAGCGCTGTTTGGCGTGTTCCACAAGAGGCAGAAGGTTGTTATTCTGGAAAGCAGCACTTTCCTCCTGTCCCAGATGTAACATTTATTATTTAATCCAAGTAGACTTGATCTCATCCATGCAGGGAAACAGATTTTACCAAACTGCAGAGATGCTCTTTTGGGAGCGCAGTGGTTTTTTCATGGAACCACAACATGAAGCACCATTGTCCCCGTGTTCTGGTGTCATGAAGATTAAAGATTAACCAATGCAAGAAAGACCTTTTGCTAGCCATTTATTATCATATTCCTTTGTTACCTCATTGACTTTACTGCTTATCTTTCAGTTCTCTGTTGATTCAGCAATCTTGTAGAGAGCTGAGCTGCAGGAGGGAGATGAGTAGCTGGGGTTCTGCTTACTAGGGTTCCTCGCAGGCAGAGAGTCAAAAAAGCCTGAAACAAAAAGTTGGGTTTTTTTTGCATTGCATGTTTTAAATATGTAATGAGTTATTGTCACAATGGAACAATGGATGTTTCCTGAGGTCCCATCCCAACACCCACAGGGCCTGGATGGAGCAAAAGGTGATGTCGTTCCCCAAGAAAGGGAAATCTAGGTACCAAAAAATGTAAAAGAAAAAGTAAGAAAGAAAAGGGAGACATTTTTTTCTTTTTGCTGTATCCTATGAAAACGTTTCTCATCAGAAAGACTATTAGTTGATTATGTTTCTAAACTTCTGAATGTTCCAGTAAGCATTAGAGGTGTGCCGATCAATCGGCCACCGATCATAATCGGCCGATCTCAGTGAAAAAGTGTATGATCGGTGATCACCAAAACTGATCACATTTATCTCACTTCGCAACCTGCTTGTGCAGCTGATCTCCTCTTCCCTTTACGCTGCGCAAGCGCGCATCTAATATGGCATTTAAAAAACAAGTACAGTACTTGATGGAGTTTGGCTATATCAAAGCTCACTGCAGGAACAAAAGGACATCTGGAGCGGCCAGATAGCAGGTAAAGCAGCACAACTACCAACACTCACCCAGATTAGCATCACGGTCAGAAAGCTAAACAAATAACCAGAAAAATAATTAAAAGACTTCGAGCTGGCGGTGTAAGACGCTGGTTCTGCTCTCGCTGTTGAACTGCCGCTATTCGCTACTGGTAGTAATATTTCACAGACATAACGCCGCTCAACCTCCACCCGCAGTGAACTCTCGCACTGCTTAAAGCTGCAGCATGTAACGTAAACAACAATAACAACTAAAAATTCACATGTTAAAACTTTCGCTATGTCCAAACATGAGAGATAATTTATGAAAAAATAAATAAATAATAATCGATCTCCTCTGCCTCCTCCCTGTGTTCTGCAGAATTACTCAACTATGTAAGAACCAGCCAATCAGAACCAGCATTAATCAGCTAGCCATGCCATCAGGAAGTTATGATTTAGTAACTCGGGATTGTTTATTTTGATACACTCTGCATTTGACTTTGAATGAATGTTTCCCTCTTTTACTAGACATTATTTGATATAATAAGTGTTGTGAGATTTATTTGACTCGTGCATAATTTAGAGAACCTTGCTGTTAAATGTTGTTCAACTGGTTGCAGGTTTTTCAGTTGTCCTTTTAACTGAGTAGCTGCTGTATTGTGCCTGCAAGCATGCTGCATGTTTACGTTAAGTGAATTTATTACCAGATAATTTTTTAATTTTGCCAGGTAACATAGTATCATTTGTAACTAACGCAAAAAATCAACCACCAATTCAGGTGATTGGCAAAGATCGGTGATCGGCAGAGATCGGCCTCATGGGTGATCGGTATCGGAATTGGCAGCAAAAAACCTGATCGGAGCATTCCTAGTGAGCAGTGTTGGGAGTCGAAAGCGAAAATAACATCTTGTCACTCTCATAAGATTTCTGACAGAAATGTCAAAACAATAATCAAAAGTTTTTGAAGAACCAAGGAGCACTCAAAGAGTGACTCTAAAAGACCTTAAAAAAAATCTGTTTTTCCCATGAAAACAACTAATATGCTAAACCACAATGTCCACAACACATTCAATGTTTCCATTATTGTCAAGAGAGGCGATAGTCACAAACACACAGCCAAAGAAACCTTTATGTAGTTTCAGAGAAAGAAAGTAAAACTACAAATCATCTGATTTGTAGTTTTTTTTTAAAGTATGTGAAAACTGAATATCAGAGAGTATTATTAAAAGGACTTGCAGAACTTTCAACTCAACTACATTTTGGGGAAAAAAATTCTTTGTATTGTGTGGATTGCTTGGGTTACTTGAGTTACTACTGACATCTGGTGTGAATCTTATGTCAGTGACCCCATTACAAATATTTAAACTCAGAAAAACACCAATGTGTTCAGTACTAGCTTTTCTCCACTCTATATTTAACCTTTATGTTCCGCTGCAAGATTGTAATATAGCAATATTGGCAAGTCATAATGAACTAGAGGGATAAACCAAACAGTCTAGCTAATCTTAACAATAAAAAACTTTTGAGATTCTTTTAAAAAAAGGTGATGTAATAAGGTGAGCTTTAACTTAAAAAAAAATATTACATCATCTTTTTCGCAAAGCATTTGTTCCAACACATTTCCAACAATAGTTGAACATTGCCTTGTCTGTAGGGCAGAATGAGGTAAACATATTTCTATGAGTTTTCTATTGCTTATTTGCATGCTAAAAATGTCTTATGCTCAGAGTCTGTTAAAAACTCCTTTGCTCATATCCTGACAGTACTAAACACTGGACTTTGATAGTTACAACACTTCATAAAAGTGTAGTACTATCATCTGACTGAGCACATTGTTTTTGGCATTTAATGGTAGTAGCTAAGATGATACACCTTTCAAGACACATATTCAGTTACATATTTTAACTGAATATGTAATTTCAGTTAAAATACATATTGAGTTAAAATATGTATTTTAACTGAATACATATCCAGGGTGAGCGGATATATATTCATGGAATAATATGGGATTATTTCTTCAAATAAACACCAAATACGGTGGACTTTTCTCATAAGTATGCATGTTTTACACAAAAGAACTTAGACAATGTATCTTCTCCCAGGAAATTTGTGGGATTTTTTTTCTTCTTTCTTATATTCTGGCCCATAAACTACATATCCAATTCCCAGTGCTGTGCAATTCTGCCTGAGTAAGGATTAGGTGTGTCAGAAATTCTTCTCAACATGAGAGGCGAGCCCCCGCACGAGAATTATGACCTGCAGATATTGTGTTGAGTTTTCAAACATCAAGCTGTCTGCTGAGCCGTGGCTGTTTGGCTCTCGGACCAAATTAAACAGGAAACGGCTGTCTCCGAGCCTGGTGGCTGGGAGGTTTCAGCGTTAAAAAAATGATCCACAATGACGTTGATTTCAGCCTGTGTCTGATGAAACTAAGAAGTAATATGCTGACTTTACCCAACAGGGAATACAAAACCCAGCATTACACCTCTGTGTTAACAACCTTTTTCCTTACCGCCTGCTATAGGCTGTGCTTTTTTGTAATATAAATAATTAAGGCACTCTACAGTACTTTGAGCTTGCCTTAGGACATACAAACCACAGCCCTAATCATGAAAACAGACTTTGAAGGCACATGCCATGATTAAAGAACAGTATCACCATCCAGTCTGCATTTAAAATGCGGGGCCTGAATGTGCTCTTACTCCATTATTGATTCCTGATGCCGATAATGACTGTGCAAGCAACACTGTTTAATGTAGGAATAAACATCTTTAATATACAAATTGAAAAATAAAGTGGAATATAAATTCTTCAGTAATACCCAGTCAGGGGCGCAACTCCATATTTTTGTGGTGGATGCGAACATATCTTCGGCGCCCCCCCATATATCGAATGATGACTGAGGCCTGCTCTTGCTTTGAAATATCAGGTGTGCAGTCCAGTTCCACTGCAAAGTACTTAGAGGACTTGATCTTGGCAGATATTTTACTCAAAACACACTCTGATATTGAATCTAAAAATTCATTCTGAGTGCACCATGTCAGATATCCAGTGGTTTGTTTGGAGACAGCCTTTCTAAGATGCTCTGCCAGTGTTACATCATATCGCGCTATGAGCTCAAGGATTCCCAGAAAATTTCCATTTTTAGGATTTCCTAACTGAGAATTTTTCCCCCTTAGTGGCAAGTTTCTCTCTGCAAGGAAAAGTATGCAGTCGATAACTCTAGTCAACACACTTCTCCAGTGTGCTTTTTCAGCTGCCATGGTTTTCTGCAGTTCACTATCAATAGTTTTACCTAGGCGTAAGCGAAATGCCATTTCTTTCCACGTCAGATAAGCATTTATGTGAGAACTACTGGTTTCATGGTGCTTCAGTGTTTTTGAAAGACATCGCCAGTTATTATACCCCTCCACAAGGCATGTGTCAAGAACTTTAGCTTCACCAAAAAGCTTACATGCAAAACAATAGACTCTGTTAGTATTTTTAGAATACAGTAACCAATCTCATTCAACTTTCTCTCCATTAGACAGTAAACGAAAACAGTATGCTTTGGAAAAACACCTCTTATTCTTCTCTGATCTTGGATATGGACCATCAGAAACTTTCTGTGGGCCATTTACAACCATGTACTGCCTAAATGTGTCCCCCATTTTGTGTGGTAAAGGCCATTCAGATGGTTCTTCTGAATAAAGCCTTGTCTCGGCTCTCTCCTCCGCAGCTCTGTGCTTCTCTCTCTCTTCATCATCTAGTCCTCTCTGCTCTTCCTCTCCCTCATCTGCACCTTTCTGTTTCTCATTCTCTTTTCTCGTGGTTGACTCACCATGACTGCCTGCACTAATTTTCCCCAAAAAAGAACACGATCAAAGATGGTCATCAGAAACTCAAACCATCATGGTATATAGGTTTTTGTTGCTTTCCTAATGCCTACCTGATCTCATCACTTGTCTCCTCTATCACTGACCTCATGTCTGTCTCCTTCATCCCTTGTCTGTGGTGTTCTCCACTAAGTCATGTGGTCAAAAAAGCATTATTAGTTGTAAAAATTACAGATCTTACCGTTTTTAAAAATAATGTTTAAAAATTTGTGCTTGAGATGGACTAGTTGCTCCCTCACTTCCACCTGCATTAGACCAACCTGTTGCCTTCCCCTGTCTGTCCTGATTCTTCCTCTTTCATCATCTTCTCTTCTTTCTCTCCACCATCACAGCTGAATGACATCAATTTTGTGTTAAATAGGCTTAAAACATACAGCAGTCAAACTACAATAGAAATTAAACTTTAATTTAAATCATCTCCTTGTTGGATAACCGTTACTGATTGGACATTACATCTGATCTGACTTATCAGATACATCACAACACCACTGTAGTGGTATTGAATAAGACATTTAAACTCAAGTGTCCCCCTGCCAAAAAGGTTGGTAAAATAGGTCACCAACCTTTTTGAGTTTAAGGGCTTTAGTGACTCTGATGACTAATTTGTCTGATACACGCATGAACTTGAACAACTCATCTTTAATTAAAGAATCCATAATATATATGAGTGAAAAAAATGCACCCAGGAGGGCTAAGTGTTGGACCATAGCTGGGCACTGCCGCCACAGCAGCTTTAGCTTTCCTGTGTTAATATTTCCTGAGTTTTATTTCGGTCATTCTTACTTAGTGCGCGGTTATGTGTCTGTGACAGGTTTATGTATCAGATATTCATAGAAATACAAAACAAATCGCGTCCCTTAATGGTTTAATAGGGGAGGCAACTTTTAACAGCCAAATATGGGACGATTCCGTATTAGGCTAGCTGCTAGCTTTAGCTAACTTGATTATTTACAGCCCTCCTGTCCTGCTAATACACTGACGGTACTTACCTAATATCTTTCAACCACATTGAAAGGCTTTTTTTCATCCCGCCAACATCTTTATCCTTCTCCCTTTTCCTTTTTCTGTTTTGCGCCCCGGACAGCTTTTTTTTCTGCCGCTCCATTTTGTCAAGTGCACTACGAGTGGTAGTCTAAAATAAAAAAAAAAAACGCGCCTGCGTACTCTTAGGGGCGCGTGCACAGCCACCTGCATGGGAGGAGCAGAGGGGCGCCTAATCAGTGCTGTTCCCCTGTTATTGATCATTTCATTCTGTTAATTATAGAAAATGCCAACAAGAAAAAAACATTTTTCGAGACGGGGTTTTGGCGCCCCCTCTAGTGCAGCGCTCCTATGCGTTGCATACCCTGCATACCCACTTTTTGCGCCACTGTACCCAGTGGCTATAAAGCTTGCATTAAGGCAGCACAGGCTTGGCAGAGCAGAAACATAAATATATACATATATTTAAAAAAAAAAAAGAAGAAAAAAGAGCACAGTGGTAAAAGAAAAGTCATATATTAGCTCTGTCAGACTTTTATGTTCTAAAAGCTACATGAATTTAAGGAATAATGATGTATTTATAGATGGGTGGATGACTATATGGAGGAAGGTATAAGGGGCAGATTAATCAATAGATAGATGCAACATTTAGACAATGGAATTGGAAATAATCTATAGAAAAACATATTTTTCCATAGTTTTCCCAGACCTGAAAAATGCATTTGTAGTAGGTAAAGGATGGACAAAACCATGCATCCATGGAATAGACTTTATTGAGCATAAATAGAAACACAAAACACTATTCCAATCTTGAAGCATTTTCAAAGGGTAAAGTTACAGTAAGTATAGTCAGTCTTAAAAATAATGAGATGAAAAAGGCACTATGACAAAATACAGTTAAACAAGACAGCGATGATTTAGATTCATATGGCAAATGAACACAAACGAAAATCCATCCAACAGGCATTTCATACAATCAGGAAGAGGAAGTGAACCTCTTGCTTTATGTTTACTGCGTCTTTACTTACACTGACAGTAAACAGCTGTGAGCTCCCAAAGGCAGTGGTATATTTCCTGGAGTATTACTTCAGTACTTCACATGATTTCTAAAGCCCTGAGTGTCCTCATAATAAAACTCGTTACAATAGCTCGTTCTCTACTTAATCTGACATTTCAAAACACACACACACACGCGCACACACACACCCTTATACAACAGTATCAAACTTAAAAGCATCACAGCCTCACAAATACAGCAAAAACAGAAAATTCCTTAAAAACAAAAACAATGGGATCTGTGACTTACTAAGTAATGAAATGATTTTTAAAGTCTGTGCTTTTGTGCGCTAGTTACTCTAACAGTTAATTTTGTAACATGATGAGCTGTAATTAGACATTAACTGTGTTATTGGAAGAGTTACAGTGGACTTAATAGTATGGCTTTCTTGTCATTTTATGTGTGCAGTGTATTCACAGGCGGTGGCACACAAATGTTGAAGATTTTCTGCTTTTAATATTAGATTGCATAGCAGGATTCGTAAAATAAAAAAAAAAATAAAAGATGGATTAAAAATATTAAGCAAAGAATTATGACGGAATCAAAAGCCTAATTAGTAAAAGTATCAAGTCATTGTAAAGACTGAGATATAAGAT
This sequence comes from Xiphophorus couchianus, assembly GCF_001444195.1. NCBI lineage: Eukaryota > Metazoa > Chordata > Actinopteri > Cyprinodontiformes > Poeciliidae > Xiphophorus > Xiphophorus couchianus. The sequence continues at coordinate 24,861,494 of NC_040239.1, forward strand.
ATAAAATGTCATTTTATAGGGATGAAGTAAAACTCAACACATAAAAACAAGTCAGTTTTCTTATTATATTAGAAAACATGAAAATATCACATTTTATGGCACCATTACTCAAGTTAAGTGCAAATTAAAAAAAAAAAAAAAAGGCAACAGGAATAAACACGTAGCAAAAGGGGAGATCAGCAGAAATGAGTCACAGGACTCCTGTTCTGTCTGTGGCACCTGAAAGCCCATTCAGTCAAGGTAAAACGACCACTGTACAAGAAAGGTGACAGAAACACCAAATCAAAAGAGCTACAATAAGCATAAATAAGTGTATAGTTGTGATATAATAATAATAACAACCCAGAGCGCTATAGGATCATAAGTAAATACTGATTGGACAGGATCTTTTGGCATTGTGACAGGTGAAGGCTGGTGTTATGGGTGCCGAGGTCAAGAGGAGGAGTATCTCTGGCGCTGACTTCCTACTCTGCTCCTCTGCTTGTCATACTTGACAGAAACAATGAGGAAGACGAGCAAGGTGAGACCCTGGATGCCCGCCAGGAGAAAGAAGTAGTAGTGCAGGGAGCAGCCGTTGATGTTGCCTGCAGGAGACAACACGAGGGAAATTAGCTTGGAGGGACAATCGAGTTGGCATTCTGGAGACGCATAATGACAAAAGGCAAAATCACTCACACACAAACAAAAACAAAAAGACCTAATTTGTACAACCAAAGTGTCAAGTGCTGTCGCACATTTAAAGAAATTCCAAGACAAAAAGGTAAAATGCTGACGCACGTGGCAAGCTGATGTGTGTTAAGAGACAACAAAAAGAGCAGGCTTGATGTGAGAGCGTCAGGGAAAACACGATTCTGTCAGGAATCAAGATCCAACGGAAGCTGAAGGATGAGCGAGGGAAGAAGATGAGAGGAGCTCATCTCGTCACTTTTAAACCTTCTGAAAATGAAGACAATTGACCCCGCACTTCAGCGCTGATACAGGAAGGCTCTATTGATGATGTGAGACAGAAGAATAAAAAAACAATAGCACGAGCAACATGGAGCTCAGCTGTGATCTGAGTCACACAGTCTTTCATTCGTTTTAAAGGGCTGTTTGTTTCCTCATGGGACTGGGATGAGATAGATCAAAAAAAATAGAAAGAGAATAAAACTGACAGTTCATCGAAATACTACTCGTACATAGGGAGGACGGCAAAAGCAGACGCTACAGATAAGGAAAAATTGTTGATCTCACAGAGAAGATATGTGCGCATAAAATGTAAAAATAACATTAATGGCTCAGATTCCCCATTGACTTCTTCCTGTTGGCTTTGTAGCTTTCAGCCAGCAGCTGCTAAGTGTCCTAATGTTTCCTGAACCCGTCGCCCTGATTCAGCCTGCAATGCTCAGGAGAAATATTCTAAACAAATACCGTTTTTGACTCTGGGGGTTTTAGGCTGACAGCAATACAATTGTCTTCACTGGAGACAATTGGATTGGTCTTGGAGCGGCTTTTGTCCCCTTGACCATGCGAGGCAGACCAATTGACGTTGCAGCTGACGGGATGAGATGATGCTCTGTATTAAGGGAATCGTCTTTATTGCAAATAGAGCCTTATGCAGAGGAGAGGAGATTAGACTTTTTACTGTGCAGCCTAAAATCACGTCTTTGTTTCCAAAAAGTCATTTGCGGTGCGGTGCAGCCAACAAACGCAAGATAGCTGTCGCTCAAGACATGAAGCCTCTTCTTCAGAAAGCTCCTATTAACGTCGCAAAGAGGGTTATCACAGCAAATAAAAAGCTGGAGACAGAAAAGTAGGTTTGACTTTGATTAGATATGAAGGCAATTCTCAACACTCATTCTATGTACTTGAGCCACCTGGAAGCCTAAAGGTTACCAGCCTTACAGCTCAGGACTGGGCTTATAGTCAAAGATTCTTCATCAGTAACAGGACAGATTGCACTGGAATTTGTTTTTTCTTGCCGTTTGTGTTTTTCTTACTAGTCCTGAAGCCTTGGAGATTTTAGTGTGTCGTATTTAGTCACATCTAGTAGCACAATTAGCATATTACAACCATCTGTACGCTGTTCAAATAAAGAAAAATGACGCAGGATGTTAACAAGCCCAAGGACGATGACAGGGAGCGCTGTGAGGGCCTGGATTAATGGCAAACAGAAAGAACTGAAACGGAGACGACTGAACCTATATGATGCAAAATGAAGGCAATTAAATATAAGTAAAGGAGGCAGATATTTAAAATGGTATCTCTTTAGTTACGTAACAGTCTAATGCGAGGCTGCTGAATTATCAGCATCTGTCCTACTGTCTTCAGATGTCAAAATGAGTTTAACGAACTGAAGAACAAAGATTTCCTACTATATAAAGTTCTATAACTTCTATCTCAAGAGTCAGCAAAGACTGGTTTACCACACTTTATATACTACATTTAACGTGTATATCTGTCTGAGAGACAGATGTACATTAATGTGACAGAGTTGTTAGAGCTTTATGTGTTATGTAATTAATATCAGCAATAGTCTATGTTTCATTTGACTGTGCTGGTTACAGATGTTTCATTTACTTTAATGTGTATTTATTGTATTTCCCTAACATATACAATGCAGTGTATAAAGATGTATTCATGCCTTTCAGAATTATTTTGGAAATGATAGTTTATTTGAATTGAATTTAATGCAGAAAAGTCTTTCTAAATACACATGGAAATCTACCTTTCTAGACTTGGGGTGCATTTACATCAGCACCGGTTTTCCCATGTTAATCTGGTCTGTTGGTCTAGAAACACAACAGGAGGTGTGAATGAACTCTGATATGAACCAAGAAAGCAAACTCTGGTCAGCCTATAAACTAAAACTCTGGAGTGGTTCATATGTATACGTGGATGCGAGAGAGCCTGAGACCGCTCCAAATGCAGGAAGCAACCTATATTGCAAAGCATTCTGGGTCAAAATAACCAAAACAGTTGCAAGAATCTAACACTAGAGGGAGAAATGGGTCATGTCTTTACCAAAGTCAAAAACGGGATCCAGCAACCGCTAAAAAATCTTTTGTAAACATTTTGTGAAGATAGAAGTCACATTCATGTCTTCTTCCGAGGTTTTTATGTCGCTTCCTTGAGTAGTTCTTCATGCAGTGCTCCCACAGGTCAGGGGGTAAGCAGGACTTTCAATTAGTTTGGATAATTTGACTTAGTGCACTATGAAAGCAAACCACACCAGCTGAAAATGTGGCAACTGTTGCAATTTTGGTCCCCAATTGAACCGGGTCTGTTGGACTACCAGGTGTGAAAACACCCTTATTGTTACAGCAATGACTAAATGTGTACATTTTAAACCAAACACTCCTAAACTATTGCATTAGACTCGGGCTTGTAAAGGCAGAATGTTCTTGTAAATGACTCAACAGGGCACATTTGACTGATCAAAGAGAAGGTGTCAGTCAATTTAACCAAGCGTCTGACTGCTTTGCATGATCTGTTAGGATTGGTGAAGCAGATCACACACCATAATGTCACCACGCTTATCAAGCTTACAGATGTTCCTCCCTCCCCTCTCTCTGTTGTCTGCATGTTCTTGGAGATAATTAGAAATGGAGTGATTCTCTGTCAATGCTTTGTGCACTGAGGCATCTCTATAGTGTGAAAGCTTTGATCAAGGAACAGAGAGCTGGCTGATGACTCTGAAATCCTGCCAGAGCATAAATGAAATCATTGGCAAGTCAGACCAAAAAAAAAAGAAAGAACTGACATACACTCTGACCCCTGCTGCAGCTTTCACCTACTCTGCTGTCATGCTAATCCATCAAAGGTTTAAGTCCACAGAAACAGATCAAAAACCAAAGCAGAGCTTGAATAATTCATGGAGGATAAGACAATGCACATTTACTGAGAATGGTTGTTTTTCCTCTAGTCAATTTTTCTTTAACAGATAGGAAAACAAATGCTGCTGCAGTTAGTTTACTGAAGCGCTGTGCTTTAAGAAAAAGTAAGCAATAACAACAGAATCAAGTATGCAGGCTGAAGAACCAACTGGAGTTGTTTATAATCTTTTTATAGCAAAGACAAACTCCTTTTGCTCTGCAGATAAATAAGGACGGCATGAATGAGTAAGACTAAAAACAACATATTAAGTACCTTGAAAAAAAAAATGATGCTTTACTTTTTGAAACTGATTACTGTTTAGGAACATCTAATTAATAATCAATAACGTTCTGTAATTCTTAGAAAATAAATCTGACATAATACAGAAAACAAAAACAAAAGATGACGACCCAGGCTTATTTTGTCACCACACACAAAAGGTAGGATGCTAAGGGAGGCTAAAACAAAATCTCCAAAGGCTCAGTGTTGGAGAATTTTAGCATCTTCTGCTCACAATGTCTCCATAACAATCAGTGATCGCCATCTGTGAGCCAATCCCGCCATCACAAACATGAACATGTAGCGTTGCTTTGGTCAGACAATATTAAGCTTTTCTACAACAAACAGCTGGGTTTGCTCATAGACAGAAGGCAAGAGATGCTATCTATGGTGGAGGATCTGTGATGCTGCGGGCCTGTGTCTCTTCCAAAGGCCTTTGGAGCCCTGTTAGAGTGCATGGCATCATAAACCTTCGAAACACAGAAACATTTTTGTTTTGTGTAAGAACTTGTGTGAAATATTACCAAATGTGATACACTTTAACTTTTATCTACTAAGCTAATTTGCAATATTTGAGCATTTTGTTGTTTTTTAAAAATGAAATCAGAAGAATTGTTCTTAAGAAACTGCTTTAGATTTTATCAAAAATTATGCAAGCAGTTAGAGTTCAATTTTATCCTCACATATCAACACCTCATAAAGAGAAGGTTGTTTGTCCTAAGGAAGTTTTACATGAAGCTGCCACTGAATTCTCACTGGATGCTGCAAATGTTTAATAGCCAGTAGGTGTAATTGGAACAGAGAAAACTCCCCTTTTGGAACCTAAACCTAAAAATGCATTACCTTGGTCTGAGTTAGCAAGACAAAATATACAAGAATATTTTACCAAATAAAAAAAAAATAAAAATTGGTGCATGATTTTTCTAGATAATCATGCAAAGATTAATATTCAAAGATCCCTCTGTCTGTATGTTTCAATCTTGTGAGATGGCATAGGAAAGGTTGTAAATATTATTCTATCAAAAAACTGTTGTTCACAGTTCTACACACAAGGCAGCCCATAAGCACAGCACTTTTGTTTGATAGTTTGAAAACAACTATTTGTTAACTATTAACATTGGAAATTAAAATGTTAAAATTAACATTTTTTTAGTTCAATTAAAAGTCGATTTTATTTAGCTGAGTTTGACATGAACTCACAGATAGAAAAGCAGCCGAAAAGCACCAAAGGTGTTAGCAGAACTTCTGAAACGTCTGTAAGATTTCAGTTTTCCAAGTTTCTTGTCGCAGTTTTCTCCCAGACTAAACCTGGTGCATTTCCTCCTTACACTGTCCAAACCCCAGGGCCCACTTGACTGCTAAATGCACTCAAAAATTATTGAAGACTAATTAAACCAGTAAAATACCAATAGAGGACATACTGCAGAAAACTATAATGAAGGCCATAAATATTTGACAGCCACGTTAAAACCAAGTCCCTAGCAGGAAAACCAACAAACGCACACAAAAAAAGAGTCAAAGAAATACGATTTCCACAGGTGCTCAGAGGTTCTGCTGACATTTGTGGAGTTTAGAAAATAACAAGCTTGTGATTAAACCAAATGCAGCAACAAAGAGGGTCAGCTACCAAATATCTGACTTTTATAAACTTTTGGGTCAATTTACCTGAGAGTGACTTTGTGCCGACAATGTTAGCCAGATGGTCAATACCAATTTAATGTTTGACAATAGATCAATGGATCAGAGCTTCAATACAACAACTCAATATCTTGATGCTTTTCTCTGTCCTAGAATGAGATTATGGGGGATCAATGCATGTTTGTTTCAGCTATAAACATGGCTATTTTCCTCAGTCATCCACAAGCTCTGGATCATTATTATTGATGGTAAAGTTTCAAAACTGGCCACATGCTAAAAATATTTACGTGCGCTCTGTAACCTCTAAGACGTCTTATAAGGAGACAAGAAAAATTCTGTTTTCATACGGTCCCTTTAGGAGGAGTAAGTCTTGATATTAAAATTGTCAGATCTGACATTAAAACCTCCATTAAAACCCTGACATTTTGTTGAGTGTGACCCAATAGGACGTGCGAATGTCAGCCCACGGTGAATATCTGAACACGTCCCAGACATCTGATATAACATCAGTCAAGACTTGGAAACTGGCCAAGGAAAAGGGCACTTCCTGTCTTGTGACCGTAGACGTTCACAAAAACCCTCCACTTTGAGTGAATGATACTTCCAACAAAAGGGAGGCAAATTAGAATGCAAACCCGTTTCCCACAGACACAAAGCCTCCTGTTGTATGAAGGATCATTCTGTGTTGAGAGTAAAGGTTAATCTCTGATTGACTTATGAAAATAAAATGGTGGCACACTGTTTCGACAAGAATAGGTGCCGTGGAGAAACAGAAAAGAAATAACAGAACGGGGTGGATGACTATTCAGCAAGAAGAAAGAGGTCAAGGGTTGAATATGGGTTTAAAGGTTGAAAGCAGATGTTGCAGCACAAATATACTTTATGCACCACTATGAAGACTGTTTTATTCCCCCACTTTCTTCATAGGCTTTTTCAAATCTTTTAAAGGTTTATAGCAGCATTTTTACAGAGGTTATGAATGCCTTTCAAAATTTTACTTTGGAGACTTTTTTTTTTTTAATTCAATCCGCATGCAGTCATTTTTAGTACAGTATCGGATCATTTGTAAAGCCTATAATGTTTGATAAAGCCATTCCATCCCAGTTGCAGCATAAAAGGGCCCCTAAACTCAAAAAATGAACCAATGTCGTGTCTAGACATAACAGCAACCCATTTTCAATAAAACCTTAGATATTTTGTTACCAGCAGGCAGTCGCAGATACATAATTTTTCCATTTACTTGAATGCATGAAAAATATAAATAGCATTACAGCACCAACAAGGTAACATTTTAAAGAGCTACAAGCTAAAAAAGTGTTTGATGTTCAGTTGAATGATGATGCATCTCTTAGGTTTTGCATCAGGATGTTTGTCCATTTCCTAAAGACATGAATTCAGCTACTGTGTAGACATACCTCAACATTTGCTGTGTGCTGTTTGGATACACCACAAATTATGCTTTCATGGGTCAATGCACAGAAAAAAACAGAACATTTGTTCAAAAACAGAAGAAAAAAAATACAGCCAAAGTTCAGATTACATTTTGAAAAGCTTGAAGAACTACGAATAAGAGTCTTCTTTGCCCTTCTACCTGAGGAAAAGCTTCACGCACAGGTACATTGATGTGAATAAAATCTCAGCAGGTTAACAAGGATCACTAGTATCACTATAACTCTGATATAAGGCTCGGAGTTTTGATTTGCTTTATTATACCCGACATAGAAAAAAAATATGCAAAAAGAATGAAAATCTCTCTCCAAGTCAGAAAAACATGTCCATTAATAAAATCCTAAATATTTAGCTTCTTATTAACCAATCCCTCATTGCTTACAAATAATTCGATAATAGATTTCTCTCCCCAACACATTCAGGATTAAGATGCACACCTTCACCCACATCTTCCCTCCGCCACTTTAGTCTCCTTTTGTTCATTTCCCTTGCAGCACATACTGCTGTGTAATATGGAAAATAAGCTGTCCTTAGAAGTCACTGCACTGAATATGTTAGGGAAATACAATAAAATACAGGGCTGCATGTATTCTGGGGGATGCAGAGTACGAGCTGAACCTACAATTTACGAGCACAGAGACAAACAAACATGAGGGCCTGGCAGACACCTGTGAAAGAAAACAGCAAAGCAGCTGTTTATGTTTGTCGGGGAGACGCTCTCGGCTGAGCCGCGGTGAAACAAGTGTACACAGATCATATGAGCTTTTCAACAGACAATAAGCGTTAGCAAACAACTAAATTAATGCAGGTAAGCCTCGTTTCCAATGAGGAGCCATTAAAAGTCAAACCTACCCTGCAACTGGTGGGATTTGGTAAGCTAAGAGTTCAAATCTGTGACTCTATCTTATCACGTCTGTCTTTAAAAATGACTACAATTTAAAAAAAAAAAAAAGACCATAAAAAATGTCCATGAGGTCAGGTTTTTTTTAAATGCATAATTCCACCTATATTTATACAGGTTAATGCTATGGAAACATGGCGTCTCCCTTTCAAGAGAAGTCCATGCAACATGAGAAGAGCTAATAAAATGAAAACCCTTTTTACCGTGCCTTGCAAGTTTCTTCATGTCTTTCACTTTTTCCACTACTTTTCAAATTTCAATGCATCTGACTAGGACTATTTGTGATAAAGTGAGAAAGTAATTCAAAATGTGAAATAGAGGGTGGTTTTCAGGATCTTTTATCAAGTAAAAATCTTAGAAATGTCTCTGCAGAGTTTTGATCAGCAGGAAGCTGACTCTTGACATTTTTAGATTGCAGTTAATCTTACCGTTTCAGTTTGTGAATTTATGCTGGTCCTGAAGAAAGATTTTGTTTCTGTGGTGCATTATTGGTAATAATTTCAATGAGACAATTCTGATCTGGAGCTACATGATTTGAGTTTGTTTTAAAAACTTCTCAGTTTTGCTGTTTTATTTCTTCTATTTTACATGAAAACAGCAACCGAGGCCGTTAAAAACAGATCGATAAACCACTGGTTTATTGCATAAATCCCAATGAAATGCAATGTTTGAGGTTGAGTCTTTATGTGACAAAATGAGAAAAATATGAACAGCAGCTTTTTACTACATGTTGTAGCTCTATTTTAATGTGACCAGACAGAAACAAATAAGAAATAACAGTTTATTGATGCAAACTCATTCTACAATTCTTAACACTTTAGAATGGAGTCACTTTGGTCAAATGCAAGGGGGAAAAAAACAAAGCCCTAGACATGCTTTTATATGAAAAAACGTGATAATGTAATCAAGTCATGCTTTTTCTATGTGAAACTTTAAAGCTGAGTTTGTCTGACACTAAGCATCTCTAGAGAGAAGGGGGACGATGGAGCGAGAGCACAACAGGAGACCTGAGCATCCAACAGTGTGATGCCAAACCAGCCCTGCCATCTTCATGTATTGCTCCAGGGACAGCTTTACTTAAGAAGGGCTGGGCTATGTAATCAGACTCTCAGCCTGTGATTAATGTTGCTGTCTGTCTTCAGAAACCGTGCAACTTAGTACAACTTAGCACAGCTCCCCCGAGATGCTGTTTACGGCACACGGTTTCGCCCAGAGCCATGGAAATAAGTTGAATCCCTTCCACCTACAGAGCTGTGCGATGTGGAAGACTCTAATATGGTGAAAAAAATACACACAAAAAAAAACTGTATGATTTCTGACTGTACTTACCGCCTAAGCTTTGTGCCATGTGTTTCTTATCAGTGGCCGGAAGGATGTTTTATTCCATTTCTGTGGCTCACCTTCTAAACGACTTGTTTTGGAAAGCAAGGAGAGCCAAACAGGCAATCTGGCTTCAGTTAAACTTCCCCTGAAGTGACATGAGGCTGAGCAGAGAATGGATTTATGAAGTAGACCCAGCATCCTCAGCAGCAGCTCCCAAACCTGTCGGCACGCTTTATTAATGAGCCATTAGGTGTTTGTGGATAAACATTTTACAGCGCCGGCTTATTCAACACATGCTAAGGGGGAAAATTGTGTGTCTGGACTGGGAGTCTCCACCTGCGAGGGAGCCCATCCATCTGCTGCCACCACAGCGCTATTCATTTTACCAGTCTGACAGATTTACACCTTTTGTAGTTAGTCTGACATGCTTATTGATACAATAAAACACCTAAAATAGAAAATTGAAAAATGGTGATGCTCTCCTTCTGCACTTCAGCTATAAATTAGCTGCAGAATGTCAACTGGATCGGTATGGATTAAAGAATATCCATTTCTCTGCTTATTTTCGGGGTGGCATTGATGCCCAATGACCATCTTCAGTGGTCATTGGGTAGGACACAGCATGGACAGGTCACAGGGCAACACACAGAGAGACACAGGACAAACTACCAGGCGCACACACATTCTCATAACTGAAGGAAGCAGAGAGAGGCCAGTTTACCTCACAGTTATGTTTTTGGGGTGTAGGAGAAAACAGAGTACTAAGTTAGAGCTAACACAAGCACAGGGAGAACATGTGCAATTCATAGAGAGAAAGCCCAGACCAGGATTTGAACCATGTTGACCTTGTTCCTACAAGGCAACATTTCTAACCACTACCCCACCATACAGCCGGAGAATTAAGACATGTCAAATAAAAACAGTCTGTATTCCCCTCTTTTTTTGACACATCCAGCAAGGTTTGGTGAATCCTGTCAGTTGTCTCACCTAAATATTTTATGAAAGAAACACATGCAACTAAAAATCCACTGGATTTGGTGCTGTATCAAAAATATCCACACTAGAAGCCATAAAAATAGATGTGCATACCTACTTTTAAAACATGACTTTTCAGACAACCAGCTCATTTCACATTACAAATTACTCTTAGAACTGTTTTTATGACACCTAAAATCATTAAAGACCCAAGTCCTTGTTCTAATATTTACATACATTCTACAAATTATGATTTTCCTCTCTTTAGGAACAGGGATCCTGAAGATCTGAGGGCAATGGAGACCACTGACATCATAAAAAGCAAATTTGGCTTTTAGTTTACTTTCAGTAATTGAGATGTCTTATTCACAAAATGCTAACAACACTTTAAGTCCACTGTGTCTGTAGTTTTATTCTACTTGAAGTTTGATTTTAAGCTGATGTTCAAAAAGTTCATTATTAGGTTTTTGTTGGCCTCTTGACAGCTTTTATTTTAGGTGTTTGAATAAACTGCTAATAATTAAACTTTTTAAATCTTTCTTTTCATTACTTCTAAACTTAGTTTTAATCCTCATAAATATTCCAGAATGAGTTTGTTTTACTCATCTTCAGTTTCCTCAGTGCTTCCAAACAACACTATCTGTCTTTACTCACACGCATTTTTGTTTTTTAACCATGTTAAGCCTTCTTTCAGTTATTTGTTTTTCTTTCTGTCACCCCTGTATGTTCTTCCATTACCTACTTGATATAAATCACCTTAGCTCACCTCGTTGTGTATGAAATGTGCTCTAAAAATAGAGCGGCTGATCTGTTGCTTGGTTCAGGGTCTTACCAAAGTCTTTGTGGGAAGACATCCAGCCGATATTCTTGAGAGAAACGATGGCCAGCAAACCGGAGCCCACGAACGAGCCGATCCCAGAGAAGAAAAAGAAGAGCCCCATAATTGCACTCTGCATGGACTTGGGTGCTGCAGAATAGGCAAATTCCAGACCTGCAACCAAATGGGATAGACTGGTAAATATATAAAATATATATTTTTGATAAGGACTGGTGATGAAGGCTATGCACACAACTAAAACTTACATTACATTGTTATGCTTCACGAATATTCCTTGTGCTGAAAATTGCCTCTCAATGACAATAAATCAGGATAAAATATTTGTCTTTATTTATTCTTGTAACATAACCAGTTCTGTTCACATGCAACTATTCCACCTTTTTGTAAACAGTCTCTTTGAGAAGAAAAGGCTTCCTTGACAGCTCATTTTCCATGGCAGAAATGTTCGGGTTGGTCAGCAACTCTTATTACTTAGTGGCTATTTTGTCAGGACACAAAAAGAACTGGAAAAACGTCTAGAGAAAGTACAAAAAAAGAATGACGAGCTTGGGGACAAATATAAATTCGGAGTCTCTTCTCCCTGAAGGTATTTCTAGCCACAAGCTGACACTGATAATTTCAGTGCACCTCAAACATTTGATCTTTCAGATGAGGCCCTTAAGCTCCATCTGTCTTGAGAGATTAAGGACATGCAGGTAAATACAAGATGTTTGCCTATTCTCGCTGCCTCAGGCATCACACCAGCTCGGTTATAAATACACAAAGCAGTTGTGCAAATGAGAAAGAAAATAAGAATGTAAATTGACGAATGAATAAATGCAGAAACTGAAGGATACCAGAGCAGAACCCAAGAATCATGTTTAAATTAAACAGAAGAAAGCATGGATGTCTCCTGCACATGTACTCCCTTTCTTTACATCCTCAGCTAACATTTGAGTAGCGACCCACAAAGACAGTGCAAAGCTTTGTAGGGGTTTTCAATTTCCAGCTCAGCACTGCAGAGAGGATTCTAACATCAGGCTAAATCTTGTGAATGTGTATTTGTGATGACAATCTAATACTAAAGCGATGTCTGTTGCTTTCAACCCACAACATAAACAGCTTGACCTTCATTCGCTGAAAGGATTTTCCCTAGGAAAAGATAAAATGAAAAGAATATGTAGAAGTCCAGGCACTATGTTCTCCCCCACCCCTTTTTCTGGAAGTGGCTATTAAGGTTGTTTATTATAAAAAAAAAACAATGCACCTTTGAGTTACTGACTCGGATGAGGCAAACTTCATGCAAAAAGATTCGCTTCTGTCCGACCAGGCTCGGGACTTCACACAAATTTATTCAAACAGGAAACGACATAAGGGAAATATTCCTCTTCACCAGATAAATGTCACAATTCAGCCAATTTCCCTTGAAGTAAGCCCTGTGGGATGGGAGGTTCTGTGAGTGCATTTATTTTAAAGACCCGCACAGCTTTGTTCGGTCGGATTTGACTTTCATAGAAACCATGTTTGATACGAGTGGATTCCAGACAAGAGGCCTGAAACGGCGGGTACATAATACCCAACATATTTATGCTAATCTCAGTATTCATGGAGTTTAAATTTAGAAATGATATATTTTTATGACTGTATATGAAAACATGAAGAAGACTAAAGCACCTTTTAAATTGATTTTCTTTAAAATGTTAAATATTAATGAAGCAGAATTCCCTATGGAATATGCAAACGAATATATTGTTATAAGAAGATCTTAACAAACTTAATTCACAAACCTGAGTGCAACCTAAGACTATAAGCAGTGACTCCAAAAAGAAGTTCAATACAAAGCAATCCTGGTCTCTTATGGGAAATAAATGGACCAAAACCAGCAGCAAAGTTCTACACAATTTCACAGTGAAGTGCATTTCTGACAAACAAAATTTCTGCTCTTTGAATAATGACAAAAAAAAAGTCGTTTCTGTTGTATTCCAGTCTGCGATTGTGCTGTTAAAACCGAATCAGATGAGAGAGCACTGACAAATGAATAAATACAGAAACTGAAGGATACCAGAGCAGAACATAAGACTTTACCACGTTGTAGCTTCAGAGAAGCAATATGCTGTTTAATTCTCGGAGCTCTGAATGAGAAGGTATTAACAAAAATAGGAGAAATAGGAGAAAACTCAATAACCATCTTCCAAATAATATCCAGAAAGAGTTTTAAAAGGAGTTTCAAACCAGAAGTGGACAATTTTAATCTTTGTTTATTAGTAAATTTAGGGGGACAGCAAACACAATTGCAGCTTCAGGAGAGGGTGCAGGAAGTCAGGGTTAGGTAAGGGCATGTATTGTGAAGCAGGAACCAGAAACCCACTTTTTTGCATGTTTCTTAACCTCCCAGTGAAAAGTGGGTCTGAATGCCATAATTCCCAAAAAAAATTGCTTACAATTGCAGTGTTTACTTCTAAGTAATCCATCTTCTGTGAGTAGAAGAAAGATTAAATATATTGCCGTTGGATAAGCTTTGCTGTTAGGACTCCTGGCTTTGTGACAAAATAAGGAACAAAGGGAAATTTAAAATCTCCCAACCTCTCTTCAAGCACCGTAATGTGCCTGTCATTTTTGATAAATAAAAAAAAAGGAAAGCAAGGAAATAACTTCCAAATATATTAATCCCCATAATGATTGAAAACCTGGGAAATAAGAGAAATGTCATTGTTTTCTAAAATATATTTGCCCCTTTTCAGCCTGATGCCGGCAAATGTGACGCAACGCGGTGATAAAATGTAACACTGGGTTGCATCAATCTTTCTTTTAACATCCATCTTTAAGCTTTGGGAACTGAAGAGATGAGTTTTCAAAGCAAAATGTTTCCCTCTTGCCTGCTTGATGCTGGAATTCAGCTGTGTGTTAGGTGCCGACATTGGTTTCTAGTTCCAATAAATAAAAACCTCATAAGCTTCTTAGTTTGCCCCAGATTTGAAGTGCGGACAGGTTAATGTAGTACATGGACACTTGTTTTTATATGTGTAGAATGTAATAGCAAATCAAAGTCTAAGAAATGAGTAAAGACGTCAACAAAATAGTTGTTTGGAGGTAAACATGAAATATGGAGGCTCTATAATGTCAGAAAAAAGGTAAAGGAATAAATTAGGATACACCGCTCCATTTAAAACCCAAGAAAAATTACAGAAATATGAACCAGGAGTGCATGACTAGAACAAAGCTTACACAGCATTTTAAAGGGTTGTCATGTTTAAACCTCAGGTATTTAGTTTAGTGTGTTCCTGACTGCTGACGTGAGAGTAAACAACATCCTGAGATCGAAAGACTTTTCTGATTCCTTTACAAAGTGCTACGTTTTTACCTTGTTTGCAAAGCGTCCTTGAGAGTTTTGAAAGACGCTTCAAATAAAACGCACTGTTATTATTAAAAACACTTTCCAGCTCACGAGACGTTCAAAACACATTCCAACGTGACCAAGTCTGTCATCCAAGCAAGTTCACCGAAAGAGCAGACAGCAGGACGTAAAAAAAGAAATCCTCAAAACCCCTAACATCTCATCATGGGGCCTGCTGCAGACTCTTGCTAGTGTTTATGTGGAAATGGATGCCTTTTTCTGGGAGGTGTACAAGGAGGAAACCTTTGCTCTCGAAGAAAATAACGAAGGCTTAAATTGGGATCCTGTCATCTTACTATCAGAAAATCCCCTCTGATTTCCTGTGTGACTCAGAAGGTGCTCAGGAAAAATGTGAGACCATATATAAACAATGACGAAGGACGAGTCATTAATATCGCAGTTCAAAGGCAATCAATTATCTTTTTTTTTCCAGAAATGAATCAAAAATTATAATTATAGACATCAACATAACAAGACCAAATATATTGAGTGTTTTTTTCACATGGTTGTATGTTAGGATGTGTCTTTTGAGTTGTAAAAGGCTGGACATCCAGTACTTCAGATATTACCAATGTCAAGAAAGAAAAAGAATGTGAGTTTAACTCGTGGTATTATCTGTGAATACAGCTTATATGTATAGATGTAGAATTATGTGGGCGTTGTTTGCTAGCATTAAATACACAGTAACAGCTTCTTCAGTATGTCTCCGTCATGCGCATGCCATTTGCTTTATGTGTCAACACTGATGCTAATTGAAAACTGATGGGAAAGAAAGGCTTAATTCATTAAACCGTGTACATTTTTATGTGTTTGCGTACAGTATCTGTGTGGACAATATACCCATTATGTGAAGTAAGTCACTTGCCTGGAGTGAACCTTCCCTCAGTTCAACTGTGAAATAGTTTCCTAATCCATACTTTATTTGTAAAATGCTTCATTGCTGCACAGTGTTATGCAGCAGGGTAAGAAATTCAGGATAATCACTCATCAATTGATGTCTTAGGATGTTTGCTCTAGATAACAACCCACAACTACATTTAGCTGGTGGAGCCTGGCAATGAATCAAAGTGCTCAACACACTTTTACTGAAATGTGTTTCAGTAAATGGCATAAACACATCTGTGCGTAAAATCATGCAAACGCAAAAAAGTAAGTCGTTTCACTCAGCCATCCTGAATTTAACATTTATTTGCCTCGCCAGGGTTTAATTAGAGTTTATAACACCCACAGTGCCTTGGAAAATTATTCATACTCTGTTTCAGATTTTTGTGGCACTAAAACGCAAACCTGGATGTATTTTATTGTGATTTTAAGTCGCACATTGGATGCACCAGTGAAAGTTCAGACCTGAATTGGACGTGGAAAAATTATGTTCACAGATGTTCTACATCCAAACTGACTGAGCTTCAGCTGCTTTAGTGAAAAATGGGCAAAAACTTTAGTAATCTGTGCTAAGCTGATATAGACATACCTCAAAAGACTTGTATCTGTAATCACAGCATAAGTTGATTTAACAAAGTACCGTATTTTCCGCACTATAAGGCGCACCTAAAAACCTTCAATTTTCTCAAAAGCCGACAGTGCGCCTTATAATCCGGTGCGCCTTATAAATGGACCAATATTGAGCCACAACAGGTCTCGCAACTACGGTAAGCAGCCGCCGACTTCATTTTCCCCCGTGGAAGAAGAAACGGAAAGCAGACGCCGACTTTATTTTCCCCGTAGAGGAAGAAACGGAGGAAAGCAGACGCCAACTTCATTTCCCCCGTAGAAGAAGAAACGGAGGAAAGCAGACGCCAACTTCATTTCTCCCGTAGAAGAAGAAACGGGAAAGCAGACGCCAACTTCATTTTCCCCGTAGAAGAAGAAACGGGAAAGCAGACGCCGATGCAGCCAGCAGTGCAAGCTGGGTTTTGTGTAAAGACCCCAAAATGGCTCCTATTAAGAGACATGCTTACAACGCAGAGTTTAAGCTCAAGGCGATCAGTCACACAGTAGAACACGGGAATGGGCTCTTTGCACCTGCCGCGCTGACGTCACAACCGCAAGCGCAAATGCGGCTCTCTTTTTTCGCTTTGAGTTACCATGACAGCTAGAAAAGACAAAGTCTTATTTCAGACGCAAATAAAACAATACTATGCACATTGCTGTCTTCCTAATATAATGGGCTTTTAAGTTTTCATGGATTTCCAAACGATCCTGAATTAAGAAGAAGGTGGCTTGTAAATATTCGTGCTACCAGTTAAAGCTAACGCCGCACAGCAAAGTTTACAGCCTTCACGTCACTCCGGATCAACTTCTTCAGCCTAAAGCAGAAGGTAAAGGAGCTTTCTGTGTTATTTCCATGGAATCACTTCTGTATTCAGCCTGAATGATCGAGTTTATGGGAACGAGAGAGCAGACCAGAGCCAGACAGCCGAGCAACTGATCCGCCTGAACACACTGCTGTAAACACCATCCTGCTTCACAAGAAGCATGCAAAACTAATAAAGCGAAGTAACACGGAAACCTTAAGGAACACCGTTATATTTTTCTAAAAGCAACAACTCTTAACCTGAACAGTCAGCTGAACTAGAACTCCAACACCAGAGCTAATGTTAAGCTATGGGCTCGTTGTGCTTCAGAAGCAAAAAGCCTGAACCGTAAATTCCCCGTTACTTGGTCTCTGACACTAACTACAATAAACCATGTAATATACTTGAACATAAGGTAAAAACATTGTCCGTTAATGAATGATGAAAAATGTTTAGATACTTAGATAGCACATTTTTACAAGAAAAATGTCCGGCATAAGCTAAAGCTAATGTTAGCCACAAAGTTTAAAGAAAGTAAAACTCACCTTCGTATCTGTGTATAACAAGGCGAACATGTTAAAACCTTTCTCCAGATTATTGTTGGGGCTTCGGCTTGATGTACATCATTAAGCTGAGGTGCAAAGAGCCCATAGAGCAGCAGCGAGAGAATTTAACATGAACAATCAATGGTGCTGAAGTGGAGGAAGCAACAGCTGTTCATTTTGGGAATGAACGGAGTTTTCAGAACGCTGGTTTGTAATCTATTAATAAAGTTTGACTGACCTATCTGACTATTTTGTCGACATTCCCTTTATCGCAGTTCCATCTAACGGATGCATAACGTAACCCCAGCCTCTACTGTAGCGTCTATTCTATGCGCCTTATAATGCGGTGCGCCTTATATATGAAAAAAGTTTTAAAATAGGCCATTCATTGAAGGTGCGCCTTATAATGCGGTGCGCCTTATAGTGCGGAAAATACGGTATTGACTGAAAACACATGCATCTCACTGATATTTGTAAAATAACTTTGGAAACCATGTATTCTTTTCTATATAATTTACAATTACATCTACTACATAAAATCCTAAGATTTCCTGAAGTCCCTGAAAGAATTTGAGTATAAAAAAGGGGATTTTTACAAGGCAAAGTAAATTCAACACAAGATGTAAAACAACCATACCTGCAATGCTTGCGAAGATTTCGCTGATTCCTATCAGCACATATTGAGGAACTTGCCACCAAATGGGTAAATTTGCAGCATGGAAGACAACCTTGCCAAGCACCTGGTCTATGGTACCATTCGATTTAACGATTTCAAGGCGTTTGGTCTCCAGAATACCTGAGTGGGTGAACACAAGAAAGAAGAAGACAACAGAAAAGAGTTACTTATATGCAAACGTGGATGAATGTAGCACAACTCTGTAAGTCAGAAATATGTAGCCAAACACGAAATACAGTAATTCAATAGCAGTTTGTTGGGGATTAAGTTGGTTTTGTTGACTTCCTTACTACTACTTCATTAAAATCCCATCTGCAAGGGTAGTAAATAATGCGACACTGCAGACAGTTCAATAATCACAAGTAAGCAGTTGTCATCATTTGGTGTCTGCTCCCTAAAGCATCATTCGATTAATATTATCGTGTGACCAGCGGCTATTTTCAGATAACTCCCAGAGACAGCCTCCTATCATAGCTACACTTAATGCTGTATTCGAGGAGAGTTGCAGACTTGTAATCCGGATATCCAATAATACCAGCCGTCCATCTCAGGCAGCATGGCCGCTGGGCTGCCCAGAGCAAATCTCACAGTATAAACACACATCCCTATTTTTATGTTTACCTTAACTAAAAATCACATATCAGACGTCTCCGAGTGATCCTTTGCAATACGGCTTCAAAGCTGTTAAATAACTTGGTTTTAGCTACCTGAAAGCTACTGAGCCACAATTAGTCCATAAACAAAAAATGCGCTAAAACCTGTCATCAAAGCTGGCCTCAATATCTGGCAGAGGTCTTGCTCAGAAAAAGTCACTTTGTGCTTGACAACGTGTCAGCCTTCTCTACACTGCATGTGTGGTCCAGCTATTCTCAAGCCCAGACATCTGTCAGCACATGTACGGTGAAACCTCGTGAAATGCTGTTGACAAATTTGCACATATTTCATACACAAGGTGACAGAAGTGATTCTAGCACTGAGCAGAGCCGGTGTGCTGGAGAGGTGGGCAGAAATTTAATGGGTTCAGCTGACTATTCGGTAAGCAAAAGATGTCACGCTGGGATTTTCACTACTTTCCATCTGCTGGCCTCTAAACAACATGATTTCAGCTAATAGAAAGAGGAAAGATAAGTACTCGCACAGACGTTAAGCCAACTGAGGTGTAACAGTGTGGTAAGGCAGCTCAAGGGGGGACATTGTGTCTAACTTAATAAATGTGAAGCAAGCATATGTCCGACGAGCAATTATTCAGATGAACTGCAGATAAAAGATTATTACACAGAGTTTCAATTGTATTTCAAAATGTACTGCAATGCATAGATTTGATCCTGTTGTCTGCTTTGACTCGTAAAATCCAGGTCAGAACTGTTTGGCACCGGAGACGTGTGTTTATCTTCTATTCTGTGACCAAAGCTCAGACTACACCACCATTCTAAACCCTTTCTCTCCACCGCCTGAACTCAAAATTGCTTTCTCCAAGATTTGGATTTTATTTTGCCGGAGCTCAAATGCAAAAGGTCTGTACTTTTTTTTTTTTTCCCTTCAAAAAGCCAAATGGGAAAAAATAAATAACTGAAAAGCTTTCAAACGCTGAAATGAACATGTTGCATCGGCATTCCTTTCAGAAAAAGGCCAGTGCTCTGAAAAGTAAATGTTTGCACATTCCATTTTTCTGAAGAGCTTTTATTATATCATCCTGATGGAAAAAGATCCTTTTTATAGACAAGAGTCGAACATATGAAATTAGATTTTTCATCTCTTCTCAAGAACATGAAGCCACAAAAAGGTCTTGTTTTTTCACAACACCGATGTTACTTTCCAACATTTAATTAAACCTATAAATCTTAAATTTAGAAAAAAAAATTGCACAAATATTAAGTTCTAAAAGTTAAATAAAAAGAGGAACTTAAGAAGTTAAAATTGGCTTTTTACAGTGCAAGTAGTCAGTTTCTATAAAAAGATGCATTTTGAAAAGCAACACAAAATAATTTTTCTGACAATTTTCAGCTTGTTTTTATATGACTGGTGACACTTAAAAATCTAACCTTTTTCCAGTTACTGAATGCACCATATCTCATTTAGCCACCACCAACAACAAGCTTCCCTGCTGGAAGAAGCCTAGGATAGCTAATTCAGTAACAGTCCTATATCTAAAATAAAGTCCAGAGAAAGAACATAAATGTCAAGAGCTGTTCGTAAGGTATTTTCTACAACACAATTAAACATGTTTGTGATTTCTACAGGCTGTGAGAGAGCGAGAGAGAGCAAGACTTTCAGAAGATAACAAGAAGTCTAAAAGTACCAGTGCAAAGTTTCACTGTCTTATACTTTTGAGGTTTCAACATTTGCCTGTCATGGAATAAGCTGGAAATCTCAGTTATTGTGAAGGTTTGCATTCTCTTGAATATACACATGGACACTACATATTTTGTGATGCTAGTTGAACTAATGGTGGTAGTGTGTCATTTCATCTCAAAACATATTTTGACATTGTTTTAAAACAATAATAAAAAACCTCTTCAGGAGTCCCAATAAAATTTAATTATTGACCAGAAAGACAAGAAAAATATCTGTTCCTATTTCTTATATTGCAGAAGCCAGAAAAAAAAGAAGTATCTAAAATTCGGAATTGAGAAGTTAAAGCTAGAAAAAACACTGGAGATTCAAAATTGCCCAAAAATATCTGATTAATCATCTCTCCTCTTGCCATCTAAGAATGCTGCTTATTAGGACTGATACACAACACATCACCACCATATGACAACCAGGCAATTATTTCCTTATCATACATATGCCCAGTTACAAAAAGTGTTAGTTTTTGTTTAACACAGAAAGGTTACAAAACAGCAGTTCACACCTCAAACAAGCATTAATAGAGGTGAATTATATTATTGGGCAATTTAGATCTTAAAACTTATATTACAATATTGAGTTATTGGTTCATCTGATGTTAACTTACCTTTAAATTTAATTGGAAGCACACTTTTCTAAAAAAAACTTCTGTAAGAGTGTAATTAAGGACATGTTTAATAGTTTGCCTACAGAGAGCAAATATTTAAAAGTCACTAATGACAGAAATTGTTAAAATGCCATGTACAGGCTGTTGGTTGGAGAGCATTTAATTAAAATTGACTCCGCAGAGGGCAGCTGATTGGCCTTTCTCTACATTCAATCTTTGTCCTTCTCAAAACATTGAAGCCTTTATTTTTGTTGTAAAGTGGGAGATAATCTTGTGATTTATGAACAGAAAATATCTCTAGATCCACTGAAAAAAAAGCCCACTAAATATAATTGTTAATTGAAACATTATTAGCCGCAAGCTTAATCACAGATTTTGTCTCATAATTTCCATCTAATATTTTCAGTCACTGTTTCAAAAACCTCCCAAGACAATATCAGGAAACAATAAAAAAAAAACATCACCGTGGAAGAGTAAACTCTGCTCTTGCTTTGTTCTTTGGCCTACTTAGGCGATAGCATAATTGAGAAAACGTGTGTGGGGGAACTCACCCGCTGCCACGGCTGACCACATGACAAAGAACATCCCCACAGCAATCCTCTTCAGAGGGGAGGGCAGCAGGCCACGGCGCTTCAGGAAGGGGTCCACTACTTTGTCTTTAAGAGGGATGAGCATGAGGATGAGCACTGCGTCAAACATGGTGAGCCAGGCAGCCGGGAAGGTGAACTTAATCAAGAAGAATCCAGAGGAGAAGAGATGAGATAAAAATGTATAAGAAGCAACAGAGCATAAAAACAAAGAAGACTCTATGTGCATTCCAACAGTGTTTGTGTACACATATATGCATCCACAATAAGCAAGCAGGTTTCGGTCTTGATACTGCTTTGGCACCCCCAGGTGGCCAAAACCAAATACTATTTAATGAAAAAAACCAAAAAAAACAATTAATTGAATTTACAGGAATAAAAACCCCACAGTCAAATGGATCTAAGACGTGAACACATTTTAGGATTATTATTCCCAGAGGCTGCAGCTGCAATACTGATAACACTGTTGTTTTAGCTGCAAATCCATTAAAGCCCACCGCAAGCTCTATTGTTCATTCACAGTATGTTCCCTAAACCTGAGAACCAAAAAGTTTCATGTTTAAATGTTTAAATTGAATATCTGAATTACTAGATGGAATAAAAATATTCACAGTAACTGTTAACACACAAAATGTTTGCTACTTCAAGCACAATGTTGCTTTGCGCAAAATAAAATTGCAAGTTGTTAGACCACATAACATATACAAATCTATGTTGGCAATTTAAATTTCAGGTGACATGGAAACTTGATATGCGCTTCTTATTTAACAGACTGATATATATATTTTCTCTCAAACTGAATTCCCCAATTCTTGGATTAATTTAGCAATCTATCAATCTGTTAATAGCACATGACCATATATCAGCTTTTATAACAGACCACTTTGCCAGATAACACCAAAAATCTTGACATTTTGACAATAGTTCAAAATGTCTTCTTTCTTGCCAAGACATTTAAACATGAAAAAAAAAAAAACACGGGGAAATAACAGTTATAAATTAAAGTATATACACAGGAATTATGAGTATCTTTGCTGGTAACACAGGGCTCAATAGAACTGCAGTTAGTTTGTCCCTGTGACATTTCATGAGTTTAAAACACACAAGCACACTTTTTCATTCTTTCTCTGTATAAGAAACATAATTTAGCAATTTATATCTAAGATCTAAATCTACAACAATCATCATCAAGAAGTAGTTTTTGTTGTTTTTAGGGTTTTTTGGCTTCAGTATTTTTTTTTTTTTTTACCAGTAGATTGACAGAAACATGGGTTGTGAGAGAGGGGGAAGACATGCGGCAAAAGTCAACGTGCCAAGACTCAAACCCACAACAGCCGTGTTGAGAACTGAGGCCTCTGCGCCACCGTCTTTGCCACAGTACTTAATAAAATAAAGGATGTGGCCTTGATTTTATTAAGTGCTTAACAAAAGCACTTCTAGAGATTCTAAAGAAACTACGCTAAAGCCCATAATCCTCATCTCTGGAGAAAGAAATAGGTTTGACCTATTTTCATATTTAAATGATCCAGCTCTTTAATGAAGGGAAATTGATCAATTAACTAATGTTACATTAGTGAAGATACCAGAATCTCAGCTGATTTTAAGATGAATCATTGGTATGGGTTCCTGTTCCCTTGAGAAAATAGCATCTTTTAAGTCTAGCCACTTAACTGTCAGGTGAGCTGAGGGAGAGAAGTCCCAGAGGCATCAAATCTTACTTCCCTTTTAATGTCGACAACTGACGAGGTCGGAAGGAGAGACAACTTACTTCCTCTTTCAATACCAACAATATTTTAGACATGAGAAGTGCAACCTGAGCTCCAAGACAAAGGTCAAAAATGATGGCCAAAAAAATAAATAAAAGTTTAAGAGTTTTACTACAAATAAAAACTAGTTATAGTTTTGTGAGAATATTACAGCTTTAAGAAGGAATATGAGTTATTTTTTGTTGTTTCTTTTTAGGTGTTTCACTTCACATTTTCTTTTAAAGGTGTTGGAGCTTACAGCCTGAACTTTCAACTGTGATCAGTGTCACTGCAGTGAAACCTTTGTTTTTTTGAGGAGTCATGTTTCACGTGGAGCTGCTGAGGGACCCATCAAAGTCCTGCAGAATGCAACATACAAGCCGTGAGAGCGAGTTACATCAGCTACAAATCAGCGGGAACCGTCAGACGGAGGCGCTGCAGCAGAGGAACACAAACACAGCCAGGTTGCTAATCTGAGAGGTATTAGTCTGTGAAGTTCTGACTTAATCCCCAAGGCATTACAAGCCGTTCCTGCTGCCTCCAGCTGTTGCTTGCCGTTGCATGTCAGAGACCAATTGACTATTTTTTTCTTCCCTCGAGAGCGAGATATCTGGTTTGAAAATATTAATCTAGAAACAGGTGATGTTTTGTGTGTTTATTATTATTACTGCATTATGTTCTATCTACTAAACAATAAACATGATCTTGGATTAAGCCTGTTTTTATTATTTGTTACCTGATCAGAGGTGTCCACTGAGGTGTTTGAGGGTGTACCAGGAATCCTCAAATGGAAGCTCTGCAGGATATATGTTGTCTGCATCTGCAGCACAATAAGGAGATTAATGCCAGCATAAAGCAACTCTCCACTTTATGATCACCAGGCTCTCTGGTGCAAAGCTGGTTCTCTGCAATCTTGAAAGAGAAAATAATCTTCCCTTATTTTAACATGTCTGTTTACTGGAAGCCAGCACGGGCAAGATAAAGTCCTCTAAATTGTTCCACTTGTGAAACATGGATTAGTCTTACCTGGAAATACACTGTCCAGTATGGAATAAGGGCAAAGAAAACTGGAAGGATTTTCACTAATGATTTCACTTCCTCCACTTTTTCTTCCGGAAATTTCCCTCCATAGGTCAGTTTTGCGGTGTCGAGCAGGGTGGGTTTATTGCTAAAACAGAATTAGAAATGAAATAATTTAAATACTAAATGACTGAAGTGTGAGTAGTAGCATAAATTTAAAAAAAAACATGTTATACATAGAATATGATGAAATTACTCTCAACTCTTAAAATGGTACATTTAATCATCTTTTTCTGAGTAAACTTTACCCTTTAATAAAAGCACTTCTAGAGATTCAAAAGAAACTACGCTAAAGCCCATAATCCTCATCTCTGGAGAAAATTCCCTAATAAGGAATTTTTATAAGGCTGTGCGATTGTCCAACTTAAAATATTCAATGTCAAGTTTTTGAGACGTTTGTGGTACTTTGGTTCAAAGTCAAGTTTCAGCTCTTTAGGATAACTTTTCACCACAGGGAACAAAGATGAATACATTGACCAGAAGTGGGGGGGGAAAGGCACTCACAAAAGAATTATAGGAGGGGATCAAAGAGAGATTTAAGATAAAGGTCTGCTTTAACATACAAAAGCTGCCTTGCTTTTCTCTCCACAGAAAAACACTGAATACACAACTGGAAATGTGGATATCCCAGAGAAATAAATATTTGATACTGTTATTTTTTGCTAATGATTCCAATAATTTACAAATGATTCAAATGAGTTTTTGAGATCCTTTTTGGCTAACAGCCTAATACTTCGACGGATTTTATGGTTTCAACAGTCCAACAAATTTGTTTCCTATCAAATTTAGTTTTTCTTATCACTAAAGAAATACAGAAAAAAAAACACCAGTATGAGCACTCTTACCGAAGCAGGTTTGGTTCCTTTGGTTTCTGTGAGCAACAGGCAAAGGAAAGGATCTTGACCATATCTGAGAAGGCACTGCCGTCGGCAGGCTTTGTGATGAAAACGGTCCGTCCCAGAACAAAGACCAGGAAGGAGATCCCGAGGCACACCGCCGGGATGATGTAACCAACCTCAAAACTGTAATTCTGCTGGATGTATCCCACACCTCCCAGAGACAGGATAGCTCCTAAGTTGATGCACCAGTAGAACCAGTTGAAGAATCTGCGCGTGGCCTCAGGTCCTTTGTCTTTGACCTATGGTCACAGACAAAACAGAATAAAAGCAACTAATTGATTTGCAAATGCATTAGTTTTAGAATGTGTTAACAGAGAACACATGCATAGACTTTTCAACACGTCATAAAACTCCCTTCTATTGGATTCTCCCTGTTTTATGTAGCATTGGAAATTATGTCTCTGTGTGGTCTGACTGAGAACACTATATGAGCTGTCCTTTAAGGGAAATGACAAATGAAGAAATCTGAGGCTCCAACGGCACGCACATCAAGCCGTCATTATTCACCCAGCAACCAACATTTCAACCAATTCCTCAAGCCGATATCAGACAATCTTCTCCGGTTCTCCAGCTCTCTCAAATTGCCCAAACTGGATACTGTCACTGTTATTTTGTCAGTGATGTGCACAGCTCTACCTTGGGTTTGATGATTTGTAAACCTTTAGACAAACACCGCCTAACTTCAGAAGCTTTCACACTATAGCGTCTTACCCAAACACCTTAAGGCAGCTTTAAGGTGCCTTGTTGCTATCCACATGTTTTATGAAAGCATCGACAAGGCAAAGGGGGTTGAGGTCAGGCCGCTTCTGTTGTGGTCTAGACTCACCAAGCAAGGTAGTCACAGCCCAGCATCAGCTGACTGGTTTAAGGGCAAGTCGGCTTCGCAGGTTGAAGTCTAGTAATGACGTATAGTTGGTGCGACCAGCCAGCCGCAGAACTTAAAAGCGGAAGCGAGACTGAGATAACTTTCAGACAAGGAAAGAAGTCAAGATATATAATCTAAATTTGAAGCATTGGCTCAGCCAACACCAGAATCACTACACTATGTTTCTACGGCGTTATTGCTTTGAAAAGAAAAGTGCAGAAAGACCAACAAACATTTTATGCATTGTGCACCTCGTATCATCCTGCCCTAGTGGCTTCCTTCCTGGAGACTCGCAGTTGTGCAGGATAGCGCTGCCTTCACTCGCAGTGTATGAATTATCAGTCAAGCATCAACAAAAAAGTTCCACCGACAGCATCAGGTAATCAGGAAGTTAAAGTGGTTGTATTCTAAAGCAAAGGTCAGAACACTTTGCCTCCACTTTTTACCTACTCACCAAAATATATTTGTCACCTCTGGTTTATAGCCTCATGAACAACCTCTAAAGCATAAAAGATATGCCTTGTCAGGACAGGGCAGCCGTGCATATTCTGTGTTTGTTAGGTTGTTGGTTTATACCCATTGTTTTTGTTGTCACAGTCAGCGTTTTGTGAAAGCAGAGCAGATGAAGGCCCTATAGCAGGGGTGTCGAAAGTCAGACCTAGAGGGCCGGCATTCTGAGTGTTTTAGTTCTCTCCCTTGTTTAACGCACCTGGATCAAATGATGGCTCATTAGAGACCTTAGGAAAATACTGACATGCTGAGAAGGTTGTTACTACCACCAGGGAGAGAACTAAACCATGCAGGATGCCGGCCCTCGAGGACCGACTTTGGGCACTCCTGTCCTATAGGGAAGGATTGTGCAGTGTAGTATTGGTTGGTCGTTCATATTCTAATGTATTGTAAAGTTGGAGATCACTACACATTTGTCAGATGAAACATTGTAGTCAGACTTGTCTATTAGGAATGGACTTTCTTTATGGATTCCCATTATGATGCTAAGCAGATGTGATCTGTTTAACATAAGAACTGCAATGATGGTTGTCCACCTCAGGAGAAAGTATTAAATTTAAAGGAATATTCTTCACGTCACAAATCTCGTGAAACACGTGAGGTGTGAAAGTACCTGAAGCTTATCAGGCAACATTTTTCATGTTAACTATTCTGAGTCTCAACAGTGGTTGGTCATCTGAAAAACAATCAATACACCTTCAAGTATCCATTGAACAACACTGATGTTCAATGAAAGGAAAGGTTTGAAAGGACTACTGAAACACTGTCTGAAAATGAATCACAAACTTGGAACAAACCAGCACCATATGTTGTGGTTGTTTCTTAAGAAGCTGGCGCTCTGTGAGGTCATAGTTGTAAGAGGAGTCCGGCACTGGCCAAATCTCATTAAAACAAGCAGCACATTTTCAACTGCTATGATGTATTTTACTACTTAAAACTGGCCAAAAGGTTTTACCTAGAAGAGATAATACAGCTAGGCTTGTACAGGGCCAGGGTTCTGCTATGAAGGAACGTGTGGCTGCACATCCCACTCATCTGAGCACCCAGGCTCAGAGTAGGGGGTCGGTTCAGTAGGGAAGAAGTGAGTTCCCTTAGCGCCAGTGCCCAGATCTTCTTGCCAGCATGTTAAAGTTCAACAATATGTCCCTGATACTGGATGAGTTAGCTCTCAAATGGCTCAACATTTGCGAGCTAACTCACAAATTTTGAGTTGTGTCTGTATGAAGACTTCTATATGAAGTCTGAATGAAGTCACTAGATTATTTTTTCTGGTTATGATTGTTGTAAGTCCTATGCATATTGCACTTCCCTGAAAAGAGGTGGGCAACCCTTTTCAGGGAAGTGCAAGAATGATGTTTGCATCATTCTTGCACTTAGTTTCTTTTGAACGGACACGTTTGACCACAAATGCACTTATTTACTAAGGGTCATCTCAACGGCATCATAACATTTGATCTTTCAAGCTTTTACTCCTCCATTATGCAAAAAAGGAGCAAAGGACGCAGCATTATCTACACCCAATCTATGCGCTTTCCATCTACGTATGACAACCACACAAAGCACAAACTGCTGGCTGTGATCTGGCCTTTGTGTGGATTGCAAATCTTCTAAAGACATCATAAAAACCCAATTAGCATGAAAGTGACATGTAAATGGAATCAAGGTAAAATGTCCAAAAAAATTATCCACATTTGATTCAAGAAAGTGATATTTTTAAATTTAAGATTTCAATGAATATCTAAAGCTCAATTGGGATGGCAGACAATAAATATGCAGAGTATATATAGAGTTGTTTTTTCACATAGATTGAAGGTTGTGAAGCAACCAACACATATTACCTACACTGAGCTTTCTAAAAGAACCCACAAGAACATCTTAAATCAATTTGGAAAACAACTTTTTTTTAAATCTATGAAAACTTTATATGGGAGAAAGTACAATTGTTGTCATAGCAGCACCAATTCACTTCATATTGAAGCACAGGTTTTAGAAGTGATATAAGGAGCTATAACAAAGCCCCATTTCCTCTATAAATATCAAATAGAGAGAGATTCAGTACAAAAAAAAACTGAATCTGGTTTTATAGAATTCTTGTGCAACACAATGTCAGGTTACAAAGAACTGAATTAAAACATTTCAAATGAGAAACATAGTTTACTGTTTATTTCTGAATAAATACTGCTGCCAATTTTAATCAGGCAAAGAAAAGGCAAGCTTAAAATACAGCACTGGTTATAACAGTCTATCAAGCAAATATTTATTTTTTATGGAAGTTATTTTGTTAATCAATCCTGTATGATAGTCTTTGAAAAAAATAGCCCTGCAATGCAGTGATACTCAACTAAGTATTTTTTTTCCTCTTTCATCACTTCTTTGTTAACTACACAAAAGCTGTCAGAAAAAACATCTCTCCTCTTGTCCTAGATATAACTGTAAGAGCATAGTGCTGTTTTGAAACAATTAAGAGGAAATAATCATTTATTAATTCTGAAAAAATGAGCTGTTAACTGACAAATCTTAGGATTCAATTCAACTAAACGTAGCATTGACAAGTTAATGGGCCTTTTTTGAAGATTTGTCTGACTGACAACAATAATAATTGAATCATTTCATTCACTTCACTGTCAAATGCCAATGTGCTCTGAGTGTTTAAACATGGTGAAAAGAAATCATGACAAATGCAAAAAATGTTGCAACAGTATCAAGTATTGTTTAAAGTTAACACCACCAACTTCCTTTGGAAATATTTATACACACTTTGGGATATTGTGTCAGGATACAATAATCCAGTTAAATAACTCTCTACTTTCTTAGAGAAAGTTCTTTGAATAATGATATGTCGATTCTTACAGCCGCAGAGTGGAAGTACACATAGTGGAACTTGTTCACATTTTCAGCTTGGTTAGTTCTTGACAATATCAATGTCAAGAACTAACCCGAGATCAGGGATCAACTAGTAATGATGTAACCTCTTAAGTATCAAATGCTTAGTTAGTTGATGAATCCATGAAGACAAAGGCGCCCTCAGGACGTTTAATGGATTTTAAGTTAGAGATACATTTAATAGCCATAATCTGAAAATTGTAAAAGGCATGGCACAGCTACAAACCTATCTAGTTAACATTTATATTAAACTATGCATACTATGGTATGCTCAAATTAATAAATTAATGGATGACAAAATATCTTTAAAACATTCAACCATATTTTTTTAAACAGAACTACCATATTTTGATTTTATCTAAAAACCATAAACAAAAAAGACTCTCACGTTAGAATAACCAGGCTTCTGTATCTATCTCTCATTTAAATCAATATATTCCGAGAATGGATTTTAGATTAGTAAAATTGAGGTATTATTTAGCAATAATCTAATTTAAACTTTTAAGTCTATAAGCTTCTGCTTTTGCTCTAGTATTCAAAAGTACTTCTCTTTCAGGACATAAAGAAATGTTGCAGATGCTTGTGAATCTAGAGGAGATGTTTTTTAAGAGACCCATAAATTGCTCAACCAACTATCAGTCTAGCCTCACTCCTGAAAGCCGAACTTTAGTCTCAAAGAGCCACTAACTTTATGTTAGTTATCCTAAGATAAAGTACTAGTCTTTTAAAGTGTAATACAGTATGTGGAAAGTATTCACAGCAATTCACTTTTTTTTCACTTTTTTTGTGGCACAGAGCCAGGTATTATGCATTTTCCAGGAACATAGTGCTATTTTATAGCAAAATCGAGTAACTAATTTACCTGCAGTTGTTATAAAAACATTGTATATCTCAAACATGACAAATAAAATCTGATGTTGCAATTAGATGCATTGAAATTGGCCTCCGCCCCTTAAAGAAAATCCTGCTTTTTCAAACACTCTGCCTTCAGCACATCATCAAATGGTTGCCACGGGAGATTCAATGATTTCTCAAACTTGAAAGTAAGAATTAAAGCAACACTCCAGGTATGTTTTTGATGAGGAAGTAACATTATGACATTCCTGTTTTTTAAATACATTTAAAAAACACTTGAAAACTCTTTTTGACATTATCAGAATGGGATATTTGTGTGAGGAAGTGTAAGAAAAGAGCTTAATTTAATACATTTAACATAGCAAAATGTGGAAAAAGTGAAGCGATTTTCCAGATGGACTGTATGCAATAGAAGAAATCAAATTCAAGTAAATTCAGTTCACTTAATATACAACTTAATATAGAACAGGATGGAGGGGTTATCCAAGTCTCTTATAAGCAGAAGTGTTTGTAAAAACTGATTGTAAAATTGAAAATAAATCTTTCAACACTGATAATAAAGGTGCACCTGAGTTCACACAAACATTTACTCTGTCATCTGGAATTGATCTGATATTCCTAGAGATGTAAATAACATATAGAGTCTTAATTTGTGCGCAATATTTCAAAAGTGCTTTCATTTCCAGTTGTAACAAAGAATTTCCTTTTTTAAAGGCACATACTTCCCTTTTCACATGACTTTACTTAGAAACAGCCATGATAATCAGGAGCATGCATGTCTCAGTGAAATGTCACGGCACATCAAATACCCAATCACATGTTCAATCACACACTACATACCCAATCTCACACATATGAGGAAACGAAAAAATCTAAAACATAGACCATAAAACACCCCGTCATGGTCAATTGTCAAGAAAGCCTATGGGTGTGTGTGTTCTGTATATCTAACGTTTTCACTTAACGTTTAACACAATTTTGTATCTATTTACATGCAGTTGGTTAATGTGTTTATGGATTAGTATGATGTTTTAGTTTTGATTAATTTAATGAAAACAAAAAAAAAGAAAACAAATCTTTCAGTATTTGTTAATTAGGAATCGAAGCCAATGAGAGAAAAATGGCTGATTGGTGCAATTCTAATTCAAAAAATTTTACAACGTGGTTATACATGAAAACTCCGCAACTGAAAGGAGGCATTTTTCATCATGGCTGTAAAAGCCACATGTTTGAATACTGCAACAAATAATATGAGGTGTGAAAACTATGGTTTATACCAGGGGTGGGCAATCCTGGTCCTCGAGGGCCGGTGTCCTGCAACTCTTAGTTGTCTCCCTGGTCCAACACACTTGAATCCAACAGCTGAATCACCTCCTAAGTGCAGTCAAGTTCTCCAGAGTCCTGCTAATGACCTCATTATTTGACTCAGGTGTGTTGAAGTAGAGATGCATCTAAAAGTTGCAGGAGACCGGCCCTCGAGGCCTGGAGTTGCCCACCTCTGGTTTATACTTTACCTGATCGGCGCCAAAGGGAGTGATGTTGGATTTCACAGTACCAACACCAAGTGCAACTAAAACCAGTCCTATGTAGATTACTGAGTCACAATATGGTCTGCGCCAGGGGCAAGTTACATTTGTTGGAGTGGTGTTGTTCATACATTCAGCAGGTTGCACCGGAAATGCTGTCTCTTCTCCACATAGGTGTATCCTTGTTGAGTCTTTTGAAATAAAAGGGAAAAAAATCATGCCAATCACATACAGGATTAAGCTTGAAGCAATAGTCAAGAACTTCCCAAGGTATGCGTCTGCCAGCCAGCCTCCAAACGGTGAAATCAGGTAAGTTATTCCCATGAATGTCAGAAGTGCCTGCGTGGCCTCAGTGCCTTCCCAGTAAAAAGGGCTGTTGTTGAGAAAAAGTACCAGATTGGATGTGATGCCATAGAAAGCAACCCTTTCCAAGGACTCAGCAAGTAGGATGGCAGCACACGCTAGTCTCCGTCCCTGGAAGACTGATGTTGGTGAAGGTCTGTTTCCTGAGTCCAAAAGTGGGCTTCTCTCAGTGGAGTCCCTGTTATCCATTTTCAGCTAAAATAATGGAAACAAAACTCTTCCTGAATAGTGAGTAAAGACCTAAAAAAAAACAAAAAGAAGAATACAAGTGAGATTGGAAATCAAACTACCTATGCTCTATCAAAACCTCTCAATAATCAAGATTTTACAAGTGTTGAACAATAAAACACCTGTCACATCAACATACAAACATAATGCATAAAAATAACGAAAGCTACAACATTCTGTGCTAATTCTTGCGCCACCAACTTATTGTGAAGTAAAAACAATCAGAAGTGACGCAAAGCCACAGAAAATCACCACAAGAACTAACTCTAGATGTTTTAGACATCGCCAGAAAACTTTCAGCAAATGTCTGAAGACCGTTACTGCGTTGTCTAAATTTCACTTGGTTGACTTCTAAGAGTCCTATATTCACCCAAGTTTGTTAAAGCAGAAAACTATTTCCCTACCGTCACAATACGGTCACTATTAAGCATATCATTATTATTTGCTAACAAATGCTCCAACATCACATCTGAATTGTCCTACTAATGTTACCGTTCTTTTCTTTAAAGAAAAACAAACATTAAGCTTGCTGTAACACCAAAAGCGTGTGGTTTACATTACCTTTATTTATTGAAGCTCTTTCCAGCAGTCTTCAGCAACCTCAGCCTCTCTAGTTGAAGTTAGCCACTCGAAGTGTTTAGTTTTCTCTGGTAATAAGTCAATACTTTGGCTAAAAAAGGACTGGGAGTTCACAACAACAGTGTCACAGCGCTGTCCCGTGACACGCTGCTCAGTAAAAGCTGTCACAGCTGCGTTCCTGAACCGATCTATAGCTCAAACCGGAAGTGATGGTCTCGTAAACAGAGCCTTCAAGGAGTACATCCCTGTAATATAGACGTCTACTATTTTAGCGCATGCGGCGTACCGCAGGTAAAAATGAAGTTCCTTTTATTTTATCGTTTCGTTGTAGTAGTGTAGAGATGTACGTGTTATCAAGATGTTCTCTTGACCGAGTCTTTAATATCGGCCACGACACGAAAGCAGTGCAGACAACACGCTAGTGTCCTGCTGCTGTTATTACAACCGTTTGTTTCCAGGGGATAATTATTAGGGACGGACTTGTAAACATTTGAAGCGTGGCTCGTCACTGGTTGGAAAATCACTAGTAGCACGTTGCTGGGCTCTGTTAGCTTTCCTCTACGTGGACGTTACCGGGGAATGAGTCCAGGAAATGTGAGCTGGGTGTAGCAAGGGAGCTGAAACTCAGAGACCCGCCTTGCCTGCTCCGTCATTCACCGGTTACAGAGGGGATATGAAATTACTCTTTCTAGCCTGCCTCAGCCCCAAAACGGGGAACTATACTACAGCCGAGAGAATAAGGTAAATTTACCTGCTGATTCAGATACCTGTTGGTAATTAGCTTTAGTGGCTCGGTCCGACAGTACCCTGGTTAACTATTAAGAACCAGGCTATATAGGTAGCTGATCTTATGGAAATGTCCCTCTTCACTGCTAATTGGTTGTAATTAGTCAGCCGTAACCTTATGGCTCATAGTGATGCTATACCTTAACGTGGCTTTTGACCGCTGTGCCTTTGTTCAATCATGTGATATTTCTCGTCATCACTGGCGGAGGAAGTAACACATCCTTTATTTAAGTGAAATTGTTCTGTTTTGAGAAACAGCCCTGACTTAAAATGCCATCTGACCGAAATCACCTCAATAAGGTATTTTAGGTTCTGTTGGAAGTCCAAATGTGACTGTTACGTAACCTGGAAAGTTAGTTTAATTAGATTATGTAAGTGTTGCAGATGAGCAGCTATGTCTTTTAAATACAAGTGTTGAATGTTTTTAACTGATTTAATAGTTACAATTAAAACACCTCAGTAAGTACATTAAATTATATTATGTAATTATGTGATAAATAAAAAGCAAAATGGTTAGATATTTTTTTAAAACTGATACTCATTTTAAAAATCCTGTCATCATTTTAATAATAGTATTTAATTGTTTCCTCGTTCCTGTCGATCCATCAGAAAATAATTGATACCATCATCATGGCTACTAAATAAACATTAACATTGGATTGATTAGCCAGCACATTTTCATTGCAGACCATTCACCTTGTCTGGAGCAGTGTTAGCACGCCCACTGACTTTGATTTGTAAGCTTAAAAGAAAAATGTTTAAACAGTGCTTTTAACATTTTAATGAATTTCACATTTTTTATTTATTAGTCAGTCCTTTTTAAAACAATTCTTAATAATTTAAATCAAAATGTCTATTTAATGTATAGATTTTCACTTTTGTCTAAATGTTCACAAACATGCCTAACTTCAGCGGTCATTGGTCAAGAGTTGGGGTATACCTTGGACAGGTCAATTTTATTTTCAGTCAACGCAAAATTAAATTCAAACTAGTCTTGTACAACAAAACATCAAAAGTAAAAGTATTACTTGGCAAGACTACAAACATAGACCGTTAGAAAAATGCTGAAAAGTAGTTTTTGATTATTTATGGTATATTTAATAGTATTAATGAAGTTAGTCCTCTGTTTCACAGGAGATTTCTTTTATGCTGTTATTGCTTTCTGTTCATCGTCTTATGATCAAAGAATTGATAATTTCTTTCTGTGGTTTTTGCACCATTAATGCACAACAGAATCTGTTAGTGTGACAAGGTCCAACATTTTAAGTTTTGCCATTACAATGCCAAACTGAATCATTAAATTATATTGAAAAGGTTCCTGCAAGCACCATCGAACTTTATTCTCTAGAGAGAAAACATGCAAATCCTTCTCTGTTCTCTCACAGGTCAATTTTATGTTCATTTTCTGTCAGAATGTTAGAAATACATTTTAGAATTCAATTGGAATAAAATACAGCAAGTTTTCTGCAAAAATCGTCAAATAATGATTGCATTCAAACATGCTGTTGCCCCGCACCGGAATAAAAACTTAATTTCACAACATGCTAAATAAAAAACATTTTAAATTAAAAAAAAACACACGTTTAAGAAGTTCTAGTGTTTTTATCAGGTTTTATAGAGTTTGATTAATTTTAACTAGGACAAACAATGCCACCCTCTGATAATTCTGGAAAACACAGATTGGTTGGCATCAATTACTGTGCATGGTACTTCTGGACTGAGAAAAAATGTTGTAGATAGTAATTAAACAGGCTAAAATCATAGACAAACACCTTTGTACTTCATTATTTTAAAGTACAAAACTACAACTGAATGTGTCACATGTGTTTTATGTTTCAGGTCTCACATTGAATCAGCAGGACACAGCTGCGAGTTAAGAGATGTGGCAGATTTTCACTCTCCCTCTGACTTGGCACATCTAGTATCCCAAAATCCTCCGTTTGAGGGTGCGCTGGCAATTCATCTTTTCAAAGCTGGCAGACTCCTCCTGGGTAAACACCGACTGAGGCATCATCTGTGTCGTCGTGATCGGATCTTACTTTCTGTTACTAATATTTGTCAGAAAAACAGACATGTAATTATGTCCTTTTTATACAAAGGTTCTTATTCTCTGTTTGCATTAGACCTTCGTTTACCCTTCGGAGTCATTTTTGGCGGAACGGACATAAATGAAGATGTAAAAGATGAGCAGAAGCGTGTGGTTATGGAGCAGGTGCTGCGGAAAGCCAGGTGACCCTACCGCTAACCGCAATTTCAAAATGCTCGATTCCAAAGACTTTCAGTTTTTGTAGTTGAGTCAGAACACCAAGTTAATAATGAGCTCTAGCACTCTTTTTTTTGAGGTGTCAGTCGTAGCTTCGTCGGCATTCTGGTGCAAATAATGTAACTTACTTCTTTTTTTGTTTTGTTTTTTCGAACCCGTTCTTTTGTAGAGATTTGATGCAGCTGTCGGCATCTTGAAGTTCAAGCAAGAAGTAAATGTGGCCACCCTAATATTTTTATTCATGTCACTCCAATGAAATTTAATCTAATGACGTTTAATTATATGATTTTTCTGCCTGAGACATACGTTATTAGAGATGGAATGGTTCGCAAACTCCACAGTTCAGTTCACCTTTCTTTTCCTATTTTGTCGAAACTCCAGAAATACTCGACAATAGCAATACATCATCCATTTATTTAAATATATATTTTACTTAGGTCATGTAAAAATCGGCAGTTCAGTGTTAGCTATTTTGCCAAGTTAAAGCTGGCTGCTAATCAATGAAGTGATTCTGTTAATTTGCTAACAGCTGTTTAAAGATGTTTATCGTAAATTCTTACTTAGACAATAATTATTAATTTCTCACTTTTTACTAAAAGTTTCCTTGAAGTTAAAATATAGTGATGTTTCACATATAACTTAACTTATGTGCATCCTGAGTTTCAGTTGATTGGAGTGAACCGATCAATCGGCCTTATCGGCCCTGATCCAATTTCCTTAATTTTGAGTGATTGGGTATTGGCTGATATTTACATGCGAAATTGATCTTATCTACTTCTGCAAGAGTCTGAAAATTATCCATTGTCCCCTGTTTGCTCCGCCATGAGAAAAAGCAGACTGACAGCATAGCTGCTAAGTCACAGTCCACCAAGTCACACAAGTAACAATAGTCACTTTGTTGCTACTTTGTCATTATATTTAGTGACTTTTTTAGCAAATGTATTTTTAAAAAGTGTGTCCCAAATTGTGACAAGTGAGCAGAGTATAAAATTTTTTTTACGAGCCATTCCATCTCTAAGAAATACTAGCATATAAAGCTAAATCTGCTCAAGAGAAGCTCAGCACACATTACTTCAATTGTAGCTGAAAAACGTAATCACTATATTGAGAGAAGTTTGAGGCTGAGCATTTTTAATTTAACTCCAACTCTGCAGGTTGCGAGTTGTTTCCTTTTCTAGTTTAACAGAGACTACTTATCAATATCATGTGAAATGACCTGACATCAGTCTCTCTCTCTTTCTCTTTTCATGCTGATGAAAAGGGCGTGGTAGGGAACTTATCTTGGAAGTTTTAAGGGCACAAATCCCTATTGGGAGGAAATGGGGAGATCTAGCTGTTGCAGCTTCAAACATCCCTGCACCTCCCACTGTTGATGCCTCCTCACACACAGACCTTGATCTTAAAATTCGGTCACCACACAGAGCCTGTTGGGCCGCTTAATAATACACTGCCTGGCATGCAAATTAATATCCTCCCGGTGACTTTTGCCCTACATTTCCTTCATTTTTCCTCATTGTTTTATTTGCCTGAAGCCAAAGGAAGTTTTTCTTCTGCTCTTGTTTGCGCCAACAACAACATCAGGGTGCATTGTAGCTTGGATACCTGTTGCCATGTTGGTGGTGAGCTTTTGGTGGTTACTTTATTGATCTTTTGTGGCAAAGAAGTCACAAGATTGTTGAGATGTTTGCACCAAATACGGTGTAATGGAAATTAACAAAATAATTTAATCTACATTTGTAAAATGTTTAACAGGAGTCAGGGACGACTGTTTCAAGACTGAGTTTAAAGCAGGTGTGAATTCATTTGCTGAGCACACGGGGTGTGTTTTCCTGTGTTATTTTTAGAATTACTGCAGAGTACCTCAGCAGTTCCACCAGTTTACAGATGAGATGGGTGCAGCAGTTAACAAATATTTTATCTGGCAGTACTAACTCAAACACTTCCAGACAAGAATGTTGAACAAAACATGCCTGCATGTGGACACAGTGACTATTTTAAAATATCATCTAAACTTGTATGTATGTAACTAGTATGATAACCTGAATCAAACAGACCTGCCACATGCAACTTGGAAGCTGTACTTTTAAAAAGAGTGCTACCTTGATAGGTGTTTGATAGGTCTTGTCAATTAAGAAAATTATGCGACTCTTCTTTTTTTTTTGCCAGCATTCCAGCAGTGTGCAGCAGCAGCATTACTCTGAGCAGAGAAAAACATGTCACTCTAATACTTTATCTGTCGTCTTATGAGGTCTTTGAGGTCCAAAAAAGGAAATGGCAGAAAATATAAACTTTTTAAACCTTGCTGTGTCTTTCAATGGATTATTAGGGTTATTGTTGAAATAAAAAGAAGGAAAATAATTGGGTACAAAGTATAAAAAGTTTCCCCAAATAAACTCAGAAATATCAAGATTCATTTCAGATTTTGTCAAAAGAAACATGAACTTTCTCGGATGTCAAAAAGTCGTACATTTTCAACAAATAAAGCTTAAAATTTTGCATGATTAAAGACATATGTCTATGATGCTAGAGCAAGGATATTTGCTGACATTGTGAAGTCAAAAATTGTTTTAGAAAAAAACTCAGAAGTTTTCTGAGATTATTGAGTAAGACATTAAGCAACAAAAAGTGACAAAAATCCTCTAAGATTCAAGTGGCAAGTTTAGGAGATCCACGTCTGCTTTTTTCCCCCAAACTGTAAGCTCTCAGGCACAGACACACCATAAACACCTTGAGTGGAATCCAGAATACACGTCTGAGACAGGGAGAAAGAAGCTCCAACATGGCTGCCTCAAAGTTAATCCAAGTTTTTTCTTTTTGTAAATATCTCAAATTAATTTAGAAATTTCCGTTTTTCATCTGCAGTGGCCAATAGTTATTCATTTGCAATGGCCCTAGTAATCCATCAAACTATCTTGATACTGATAACCTGACAAATCAAAACAAATTAGTAATTTACATGTCTCATTAGAACCGTAAATGGACACAATTTATATAGCACTCTTTAAGTCATACCGCGCTTTACACTACTGCCACATTCACACAAATCACACTCACAAATGTGTGCACATTCATCACAATTGCACAAATGTGTAGGATTTTGAGTCTTGCCCAGCGGCACGTCAACATGTGGCAAGAGGAAGCTGAAATCAGACCCACACTTTTTGGATTGCAAGACAACTTTTCTCTCTGTTGTAAGCTGCAACTTGTCATAGAAAATGTCGGTAACTCTTTATTTGACGGGTTGTGAATAAGACTGTCATGACACCGTCATAAACATAACACCTGTTATGAACATGAATAAGTCTTCATAATTATTTATGACTGTTGTCATAAAGTGTCATTCGGTAAATCATGACACTTTTAATACAAAGTTGACATTATTCAAAATGTCTTTGTTATGACAACTTGACATTAACCAAGAAATCATGATCTGACATAAATTTGTTATAAAATCATTACTGATTAAACTTTAGCTTTAATAACATAAACACATCATTTTTAATGTTTAATCATGTTCATGACAGGTATTATGTCATGTTCATGACAGTGTCATGACAGTCTTATTCACAACCTGTCAAATAAAGTGTTACCAAAATGTCTTTCTATGGTTATGCAATGTTTGATAATAGTAGTCAATGAATGAAAAATGCACACACAGTGCAGAACAAACCTTCCATGCTTACTTCATTTCTACAGTGGATGGAGATTGACATGAGGAAACCATGCCAGTCTCCAAAATGGCAGATTGCAAAAATCTGATTTTCTGCAAATTTTTCAATTTTACTTTCACTAATCCTGCTTTTTCCGCAAATGTCAAAATTATCATTGCCTGTAAAATGACTAAAATTCACTCATATTTATCAAAATCTTTGTTCTGATTGAGTCATTTTTGCATTTTTTCCCCCCTGTTGTTTCTAATCAGGTTTGCTGTTGCTTTCACTGAAAAACTAAAAGAAGAGGCAGAATTTGTTTTGGTATGATCAAACCCCCCTTTCTCCCATTTCTCTATTAAATTCCTGTTATTCCTGGAGTATTTTCTCATTAATAATGCATTGATTCTGTTACTTGCTCCATTCTAAGTTTGCTGCAAAATTTAAGTTAAGTTACAAGTGAGGATGCACAGAGTAAGGCTATTTTATTGTCTTAACAAATGCAGTTAGTTTCAAGTTTTGTTTTATTTTTATTCTATCAGCCAGACCATCTGACCAGCAATTTCATGGATGGATCTGATAAAGCAAAGCCTGTCAAGCACATAATCAGTCTGATGTTACATGCATGGAAAACAATATAGGAAATATAAAAAATAAAATAAAAATCAATGAAATTATGGTTGTAAATATACTTTGCTCTACATTCATTTCATGATAAGCAACTAAGTATTCTAGCACAAAATCCCCACCAACTTTGACAAATACAAGACATAATTTGATGACTTTATCTTCCTCTTGGTATATATGCAGTCCAATATTTTGCAGCAGATTAAACAATCATATTGAGATATTGTATCTGTCGACAGTCAAATGTATAACAGCCATTTGGGAGTCTCTGAGCATTATTGGCATTCTTCCTCAGTTGCTGAAAAAACACAGTGTGTGTTGTTATAAGAGGCAGGTTTTACAACAAAGAATGAATAAAGTTTCTTGTTCGGTGTCATTTTATAGTTGGCTGCATCAAAAAACAAAAATACTTATTCTGAAAATCGCTAGGAATCCCAAAGGGGTGTAGCATTGGGATTGCTTTTTGAAACCATGTTTAGAAAATCTTTTGTGTTTTATAAGAGTGAATAAAAAGTACTGATTGGAAGCTAACTAAGCAGAGTTAGTCAAATTAAGGCTAATTGGTAGCGTTTCCATTTTGTGTTCAAATGTGTCACAACTTAAAAGTTCTTTCTATTCTTTGACCACACATTAGCCTTTTTGTTAGCATTTCAAGCTCGCGATTTAGAGTTATACAGTATGTTCATGACTGTTTCACTGTTAAAAAGAACTGAATGTTGCTGCAATCATTTCACTCACTTTTTATGAATTACTCTTAGTTCACAATATGCATTTTCAATTGCTGACTGACCTATGCAGAGGTTGTAGAGGGATTATGGGGAAAAAAAAGGGCGGGACAATCTGCAAAGGTTTGCAGTCTGGTACATGGATGCATGTAGACTTGCATTACATATGACCATTCACACACACTCATCCATTTTCTATTCACCCTTGTCCCTAGTGGGGTCGTAAGACACACACTCGCACACAAGGATAATTCAGAGTGGTTAGTTAATCTAATGTGAATGTTGTTTGCCCCAGGAAGATGCTACACAAAAAGACAGAGTCCCAAATTAAAACCCATTTACCAAGTTAAATAGCCCTTCCAAGTGCACCACCTTGCAGCCTTAGAAGTAGCTTTTTCGAATCCTTTAATTTGAGTGTTTCATTTTATTGAGAGACAAAGTCTTACAAGCTAATTGAATATGGAAAAATAATTATTAAAAAGATTTTGATAAACCTGGCAATGGGGTTTGAGTTCTGCCCCCTGTGGGCAACAGTGATATTTTTCTTTATTTATGATTTCTTAATCAATTGATTACATCCAGTCTAGATCTATTTTTATATAGTGGTCATTAAGGTTTGTTTCCCCATCAGGCTGTTATAAATGTTGGTATGTGTCTCATAGTGCATAAAATGCAGTTTATCCATATTAACCGATTACCCTTTATTAATCTATTGATTTTATATACACACAATGTTGATTGTTTCCTCGTTTAGTTTCTATTCCTTTCAAAATCGCTTTTGTTCGTAAAACAAAAAGCTTTTATCTCTGCATTATAAAGCAAAAAGACATCCGGCGTCTGACAACATCAGTAAATGTAACAGAAGGGCTTTCATTATACAAACACAATATTGGGGCCTGTCTCACAATAGTCTGGTATTAAAAAAACATTACAGTGTTTTATTTTCAGATGAGATTGCAGCCACAGGCAGCAGATTGAAGCCAGTGGCATCCTTTATCTCCACCATTTAAGTGGTGACAGCAGGAAGACAAGGCTGGCACAAGAGGCATTGCTCTGCTTTTTTATTCCGACACAAAACATGCGTTGTTGATGGATCTGGTGTGATAACATCCAGCCAATTTAATTTTCATCTCCTTGATTTATTTTGCAATATAACTATTATCTTATCAACTGGATTCCTGACTCCCCTTTTAAAGTTTGTGTTTTGTTTGAATGTTGAGCATGGAGAACATTAAGCGTCCAAAACCAGAGCAGCACCGACAGCAACAGTTTCATGTTTGTTTAAATTAACATCGCCAATCACTGCTGATTAATCTGCTTGTGAACTCTTTGTTTTTCACTTTTTAAAAAAAGAAACTGCTTTTATCTTTTCTTCTCTTGTTCAAGGTGTCACCCGACAGTAAAATCTATGTCCAGCCTCAGGGTAAGTTGTCGTGCAGCTACAATAGCAATTACTCTGTGAAATGATGGAATATTTCCACATAATTTAACATTTGGATCACAAATAATTTGTCAGGATTGATGGCTTGAATATGCCTTTTCTCAACCTAACAGCATTGCTGTTGTTTAATTTAAAGGCATCCAGACAGAAGTGGCTGAACAATTTTGTTGGACTGAATTCTTGAGGAGCTCAGGTACGTGAGTTTAGTGTTATTCCCGTTTCTTAATGAAAAACGTATTACATCTCACTAAATAAATAGAAAACTCCTTTCGGTTGTGTAATTTTTTTTATAACATGCTTTTTTATTTTTAGGATTGTAGTTACAGTCCGAAACTAATATTATATCTTATATTTCAATAATACATTAAAATGTTTGAAATATCCAAATTTAATTTTGAATAGTTATGCGGTTGGGATTGCATTTTTGTTTTTCTTTTTTCCCCTGGTGTCCTGTTTTTTCACATCCTACATAAAAGATAACCTAAGTTTTTTGTTGAGTGCTTAAGGACTTTAAATGGAAAAGACATGACAATATAACATTCAAGTAAAAGAGATGTGACAATCATCTTTTGTCCATAAAAAACCATAATGACATTTGGTGTTGTTTTTTATTTAGTTTTTTTTAGTAGCTCTTTATCTAAAGCTGGGCCGACAACGTTTAAAACAACAGGTACTCACACAAGCAATCCAAATAATCAAGAAGCCTAAATAATTGTTTTTATTAAATAAAAGCTTTTAATTTATGCAGACTACAGACTTGCATAAATGTGGTTTATTATTGCTGCTATACATTATTAATGCCAGTATTACTACAGGAGATTTTGACCAATGAGATCAAGTTTGAGCCATTTTTGTCCACACGTTTAGCCTCCTGACTGGATGCTAGTTATTCTTCATTACCAAAGTTGTTGATAATTGTCATTAAATCATCAGGTTTTGGTGTTAATTCTATGTTTAACGGT
Source organism: Xiphophorus couchianus (assembly GCF_001444195.1). Lineage (NCBI taxonomy): Eukaryota > Metazoa > Chordata > Actinopteri > Cyprinodontiformes > Poeciliidae > Xiphophorus > Xiphophorus couchianus. Next base: position 24,905,170 of record NC_040239.1, read on the forward strand.
GTGAACGCCTTAGAGTCGCTACTAAGCACTAAGACGAACGTCTAGCTGCTGCGTTGAATAACACTGTACCTGCATACATTCCCTCTACAAGCATCTGGGAATTTAAATTGGACAGTGCAAGATGATTCCTATCCCAAGTACATTAGTGTTCCCTTAGAGCCCCAGTGAGTACAGAGAGGAACAGCTGATTAATAGCTCTCTAACCTCAGGTTATTTATCACCAGGTTTCCCAGCAGCTGCAAGTAATACAAATTTTCCCCTACTCACTTCTCCATTTGTTGTTCTTGAAACAGATGTCACTATTATTGTGTGTTTATATCATTGTGCTGAAACTTTGGAATCTGAGTCAGATATTTATATATTTTTGTTACAACCGTCTGAGCATTGTCCTTGTTTTTGACCAGCAAAAGGCCATATGATGCTGTTGTTTTGTTGGTATTTATTCTTGTTGATAGGATTTTTTTTTTAAATCAGAGAGAACTAATGCATCATGCTGCTGTGTCCTGACAACACAAGGTCTCCTTGCTTTTATTTAGCAGAATGCAGCCCCCACAGCAGAAAGCTTTATGCTGAGAAACATAATGCTTCATACTACAACCCATGCTTTATTCTTGTAAATATGGCTTTCTAAAGAATCGTACTTGAAAGTGAAAGTGAAAAAGCCCCTCTATTTCTTTTGAAATTTGAGTGATTATTTGTGCCATATCTTGATGGTTTTTTTCCTTGCAGTGGTTGACCTGCTTTGCCATCTCCAGTAATCAGTGTCAAGAACTTTTCTCATATTTTTAGTTCTTTTCAGGTAGAAAAGCCACTTCGGGAACAATCCCACGTGCTTTCCGTGCTGTCGGCTTTCATCCTTCCTTTGTCATTTTGCGCGCTCGTGGCACAGCAGGGGGCACCATCCCATGTGTGCATTTCTCCACCCACAGTGCTGCACATTTTCTCTCTCTTTTTTTTTTTTTTACTTGGATCGTTCCATCTGGCGTGACATAAATTGATCATTTCTAAATTGCCAAATGTAGAGTGCTTTCTGTTTTGAAGAGCCCTGAGAAGGTAAATGGAGATTTGGAATGGGAACATGTTTTTTTTATGTGGGCCTCGTTGCTGCAGTGGAACACTTTAGAAAGACCTGAGCTTGTAAAGATGAAAGAGGCAGCAATGCTTCTACCTGAATAAAACCGCGCTAAACTGCATGTGCCCATGTGTTATTCCACGAATTCAGTTTTCTTTCCAGAGACTTCTATATCGAAACCCAGGAGCTTGAAGCCCATTTTAGCGACTGTGCATGTACAAGACTGTGCGTGTTTGCTTTAACCGGTCTGTTTGCCTTGTGAGGTGGAATTAAAAGGGAAGATCAGGTACTCCACACAGGTGAGCAGTGATACCTAGAGCTGCTGAAGAAGTGCAGTTTCCTCATAAATAACATGTTAATAATTGCACAGGCCTTTTTAATGAATAAATTAGCAGCCATGTTCTTGGTGTAATAAGGAGAGAAACAACATGTGCAAAGAGGAGCCATGATGTTTTATTTATAATGGAAAAGTTAAGTTCCTTAAACTTGAGACTATCTTTATACATTTTCTGACTCTTGTTGATTAGTCTTGTTGATTATTCAAGGATTCAGCTGTTTTAGTTCTAGGAGTGCACACTATATCACAATACATAGTAAATACAATATCAGTTTGTTATTAGAATATGATCTATTTTTATATATTGCAAATGACTGTTTATGATGCAATAGCACCAGAAGAAATGAGTTGTGATATAAGGTTTATAGTAAAAAAAAACAAAAACTGTTCATCTGCCGTCATGCTTACTTTTTTTGGCCAAGGCTGCTTAGAGGCTTTTCACAGCATCACATGCAGACAGGCATATAGTGTGTTGCAAAAGTATTCACACCCTTTGAATATTTTCTCATGCTACAACTACAATGTATTTTGTTTGAATATTCATGCGAGAGACCCATGAGAAGTGCTTAATAGTAACGTGGAAGGAAAAAACCTGGTTTGCAGATTTTTACTAGTTATACAATCTATAAATTATGATAATAATAATTCAATTGCTGAATAGATGCTGTAATTTTCAGATTTTGATTTATAAAAAAAAACACCTTGAATTTTTTTCCTTACATTTCATCATCTTTGTATGCTGCTTTCTGTTGATGCATCTGAAACATTCCCAATATAACAGAGGTTTGTCATGATTAAAGAGCTGTTGATGGTTTTGCAAGAGATTGTAAATCATGGTTTGTTCAATGATTCAGTGTCAAAATCAAGCAGTCAGAAGCAGTCGTTTTGCACAATTTTGGGTTTCTTGTCCAAAGTCGCCATGTTCGGATATGTTTTTGCATGTTTAGAAATGTTGCTCCTTTCAGCAGATCAGTTCTTCTCCCTCTGTCTGATATCATTTCACCGCTCTTGGGTTCAAGGTACAGACCTGGGTGTCTTACCTAAGAGAGCTCTCCCAATATGAGAAAATGTAATGCATCCTGCAAATATTAGAGCTTTTCGGACAATCGGATCCCAGGATCGGGGTCAGGCCCTAGACCTGACGCTGTCATTTTAAGTTGCTCTTAATAGCATTAAAAGAACTGCTTCAGCCTCCTGATCTGGACTTATCTGGCAGCAGGGGATTTCACTTGAGTATCGCCGTGCTAGCTCTCAGCTCATGAGGGCTCATTATGTGTGAGGCTTTGTTTTAAAAGTTTTCCTGTTTGGGATTTTTTTTTCTCTCCCTACACACATTGCCAGGACAATGGCCTGCACTGCAATTCCTACTTTGGTTTATTGTGTAATATATAAAGTAAGGGACCAATATCCCATATTTTATAAGGGATATGATAACATAAGGGATATTTATTAAACACCCTCCACTTGCACTTCTTTTGGGTTCCACATTTTTTGATCTGTGTTTTGGTGAAATGCATAGCACTGCAAGGCCTGTGCGTTTCACAACATAGGTGGCATTACAGTATTCAGATTAGAATAATATTTTGGTGCAGTTAAAGGGTCAGGCCCATTACAGTAGTGGTTGGCATTGGCCACAGTTGTCCGCCTGCCAGTTTCTGACTAATCTCAAGATTGAACACGAGAGCTGGATGATGCGGGGAGAGGGCCAACTCCACGGCAATTCGGTTTCAGCTAGCGCAAAGTTCCCAAAACATCCCATGTTGTTAGCCTTACATGAGGGGGCTACCTCATTATTTCTCAGTCGTTTCAGTGAGCAAATCCCCATCGCAGCAGTCAGACAGTGTGGCCGTGACGCTGCAGTTTGCACTGATTAGGCTGCAACCTTTCAATAATTTCAACAGACTCCGTTCCCTGTTGCATTGTGCAGCCACATTAGTCACTGCTGTCTTCTCGTCCTCGTGACCTTGGCTGATGTATTGCTTTCATTATCTGCTGATGTACTCGGGATGTTCATTATGCAGTGTTTTTCATATTATGTCGCTGTCGCTTTCTGTTTGTGTGTCTGGCTTTTCTCCAGGTGTGAGGACGGAGTGCTTAGATGAACTGCGTGTCTTCCTGTTGGTCTGTGGTCTCAGAAGAATCAAGGACCCTCTCTATTTGGCAGACGTTTTTTCAGGTTGCTGCTTTTGCAATTTTAGTCCTGAAAGCACTGCAAATGTGCACAGAGTAAAGCAAAGGGGGTTTTTTTAGGTTCTAACACGGTCCTAAAACATGAATATGCTTTGATGTAAACAATTTCATTCAAACGCCGACTGTTTGGTTAGGATTGTTGTGCTGCAAGAACATGAGGTTCCTTCCAAATCTTAAGGCTTTTTTGCAGCCTTTAACAAATTTTCTTACAATATGATCCTGTGGTTAGCTCTGTCCACTTTTTCATCAACACTAACCAGCAAACAAAGCATCCCCATATCACCACCATTGTGCCATAATGTTTTCTTTTTCAGACAGATGTCCATTGACATTTGCATGTAGTCTAGCTTAAAGCCTGACCAAAGCTGCAGACTTTTCATTGGCACTTTTCCAAAAGGCCAGACTTGTGTAATGCATTTATACCAATAATAAAATGTACACATGTGAAAATGATTTTAAAAAAATTCACACATTTTTTTCCTAACTGTGGGATTGAGCCCTACTTCGTATTGGTTGAGCATATAAAATGCAGTGGCTACATGACACAAAATGAGAAGTTCAAGGGCTTTGAATACTAATGCAAGGCTATGAAATTCATCAAAATGCCAAGTGTGACCCTTGACAGCTGAAGCATTCACTCAAAAGGTATCCTGTGGTGAAAATGATGTTAAAGCTTTACAGCTGACTTTGAAATAATTGGACTTTTATGTCAAAGTGAATTATAACTATTATTATTGCTATTATTGTTAGTATTTATATACAGACAGGCTTTTATATGTCTTTTTCCTGTAGTGGCTGCCTTTCCGCTTTAACTTGAATTCAGTGAAAACTGTTACAGATTCTCAGAACCTCTAATGTTTTAATCCTTCAATATTTTATTTATTTTCACAGCGTGCAGCTATGGTAATAAGACAGCACTAGAGGGCGTCAAATTGTACATTAATGTTTAGATGAGCTGCGTGAGGATTTTATATGCATTTGAATTAAAATCTAGTGCACTCATGCCTGAAAGCTAAAGCGATGTGGTGCTGTGAGACAGTACAGTTGTAAGAAGTCTATTAAAATATATGCAGTAATTCATCATCATAAATATTCACCCCCTCGCACTCCAAGCTGCCTATGTTTACATTGCTCCCTTTGCTTTGCATGTTTCAGAGTGGCATTCAAAGAACCTTCACAATATCCTGATCATAATCGGGCCAAAGGTAAGTCGTGATCTCACCTCTTTATGTTTAGATTGTGACAATGCTACTTTAAAGTATGAATAATTCTTTTCTTTGTTTTGTCTGTCATAAAAAGCTTCTGAATGTCCAGAGAAACCTGCTGTTTGAAGTCAGGGAGCCTCTAATTGGATGTAGCAGAGATACAGGATTTAGCTGTTTAGCTGGAATTAAAGAGCAGCTCTGGAGGGAAATGTCTCCACTGTCAGCAACATTATTGGTGTTTTTTTGTTTGTTTTTACCCTGCTTTTTTTTCCCTCCTGTCATGTGTGCCTCTAGCTGTTTCGCTATTTGCTAAATTGACCCCAGATTAGCACTTGCCGTTGACTAATGAACTGTGCAGAGCTCTCCCATTTTCACACAAATAAACAGAGATTTATCTGGAAATGTGAAGGTTTAGATTACATGCAGAGTTTGTGGCCCGGTCACACGGCATCATACCTCTGAACTGTTTATCTCCCATGGAGGGATTAACCGCACCTTTGCTGGCAGTGACGGGGTAAAAAAGAAGCTGAAAACTCTCATCATCATCTGATTTATGAAACTACATCAATCAAGAATCATTTATGCATTATGCATTTACTGTGCATGAGAGTATTCATAATAGTTTTTACATTTGGTGACAGTTCAACTACAAACCACAGTAAAAGTTTGTTTGGGTTTTTTTTTTACTTTTGGAAGGGTGTGGAGAGGAGGGATTTAATTTCACAGACCAACGTAAGGTGGCACATAATTTTGAAGTGGAAACAAATGACACATGGGTTTAAACTATTTTTACAATTAAGTAAATTAAGAGTTCATTTGTATGCATCTTCTTCAATCTGAAACCCAGTGTTTTCAGAAGTCCCACAAGTAGTAAATGCATTGTAAGTTGAATTCTATAAGTCCAGCTGCTCTTTGGAGGTCTTAGAGATTTGCTAGAGAATGTTAGTGAACGCTGTTATGAAGAGCAAGGAAGTCAGCAGACAGGTCAGGGATGCTGGGAAACTAAAACTGGTCTGAAAACCTCTGTCTTGCATTGCTTGAAAAAAATCCGTAGACTGGAATAGGCAAAATGATTGGAAACCATTCATAATTGTCCTTTTTGGTGCTCTTCATCGTGATGCACCACTAGGTATTGGTCTCACATGAAATTACAATAAAATTATTTAAAGTTTAAAATTTAAAAGTGACAAAATAGTAGATTTCAAGGGGTTTGACTCTTGAATACACTGTAAAGTGTTTTTGACTTGTTAGTCCTGCATATAAAAACCCAAGTTCAGTCTCGGTGCTCTGTTCACTTTGCTGTTTCGTTTCCATTCTCTCTCATTGATTTCTGTGTTTGCTGTCTTCATCTTCTCTTCCCCTTGACTTGGTTTGATCTCACATCAGTGAGTCGTACTTAAGCATCTTTCTGTTCATTCTCTCAAACAGTGGTGCCAGGCAAAAGGTATGTTGTGCCTATAGTTTCACTCAAAAAACAGCTCAGTAAGACATAGCCAGAGGCATATGCACTAACTTACTGCCACTTCGTGCTTTCCGCTACGCTTTGTTGATGCTTGATGAGACGCTTCAGTGGAAGGAAAGAGACGTGTGATTCATCTCGCCCTGAATCACAGCAGATTCATGTTTGTTTTTCTGTGAAATAAGTAGATCTTAGCAGCTTCAATGTTTCCACGTCTTTAGTTAAAGACGTTTTAATAGCCGCACTTTTTCCCTTCTTTTTGTTTCATTAATAAAAACAGGAAACCTGCAGAGGATGTAAATGCAGAAAACTCAGAAAACAGGAGGCAGAATAAGCCATGCCTTGCTCTGTCTATAATGACGCACTATAAATTCCCCCTCATAATCATAATAAGCACTCTGGCTGTGCAACATCTGTCAACAAGAGAAAAATTCAGGTCAGCGGTGTTTGTCAGCAACATCTTACTCCTTTCTTACTAGGCTTTATCAATTCAATTGAAAATGCAGCTTGTATAAAGGGAGAAATTGCATGAATGGATATACATACTTTTTTTTAATTGACTTTACCTGCCACTTTGTGAACTTTAGAGAAACTGAAATGAAAAGAAGCTCTTTTTTTTGATGCCACAAGGGAAATCGTTTTGTCCCACATGCAGCAGAATAACAAAAAATTAACAATATTTCTAAAACAAATCCCAGTTTGCACCAGAGCACTAAAATGCTCCCCACTGAAAGTGGTTGATTTTATTGTACACTATCTTACGAATAAATTAGATATAGTCATTCCAGGATTGCAAGATGAGTGAGAGCATAAAAACTACCCGTTTGCTTGGTGGCATCTCTGACCCAAATTGCTACGCTTCGACTTCTCTGAGGACAGGCTAATGCACGCAAATCCCACATTGCAATTAATCAGATTGGCCTCCCACCCCACCCTGACCCCAATCTCTGAAAATACAGGATTTCCCAAGAGAGTGATTTTCTCATGAAATAAATTCTTGTGACATTGTTTGTCTTATCTGTCTGATTAAGTTTTCTGTTGGAAACCCTGCTGAAAATAAAGCTGTTATGGATCTAAAACGCCAGTGTTTGTTTGCCCTCTTAATCCTAAATCTACAAATGTATTTATTTTCCAGGTTGACCCTGCACTCACTGCTGAAGTGGAAACAGTTGTTAAACGGTAAGGACTATGACACAAACACAAACACGCTCCCCTCCGAGGCCACTTTTTTATTCGTTCTTTTTTTTAAAGCTGCAAACATTTGGGTGTGACATCGAAATATGAATATGAGACATTTCATCTTATTTTTCAGGTATTTACTAGGGATAAACGACATGTCAGTGTTATTATTATTTGCCAATATTAGTCCATTTTTAGATATCTGTATCGGCCCCATAAATAATACTGGGCCGATATCAATAACCGATATTTATTTTAATCTTGCCGTTGTGTTTCAGGAGGCGAAGGGGTTGGTCATGTGACAGTTAAGCAGCACAGGATTGTTGGGTATTTAAGCAGAGAATCAATGTCAGTGGTGTGGTTGATTTTTTTTTTTCCACAGTTTTGAAAGGGTAGGGCAATGCATATATCAGTAAATATTGATTACCGGTGAAAATAGCAATAATATCTGATATTTTGTGTTACTATTTTTATTTCAGTAAAAATAATAATAAAATGTTCATTACTTCTTTTTTAAGTAACAGTATGAGTGTGAATGCAAAGCATTTATAGCACCACATCACAATTGCTATTTCTGAAAAACATTCACATTTAAAATAGGCTTCCTCAGGTTGCCGCTTACTTAAAGAAGTATGATTTATATTATTAAACTGCACACAGTAGTTGTATTTAATGATATTTTCTAATGCACTGATTTTCATTGATGCTCTCATGAAACAACCTGGAGAAAAAAGGAAAAACAAATTTCTTTTGATAATACTGTCAGATTCTTTGTTCTATTTAATTGTAATTTATCAACACAACGATAAATCAAATGATATAAAAGTTTTCATGAAGAACAGTACAATAAATATCCACCCCAACAGGCCCAAAATGTTCATATTGGTGCATCAATAGTATTTACAGCTGCATCTCAGAGTTCAGAGGCTTTATTTGCAATAGAACCTCGAATATTTAGGTTAACAAAAGTTACTCCTAGATATTCGGCAGTAGACAAAATTGGGTTTGGCTGTGCATTTATGGTTAGCAGTATAACCGACATGAAAGCCAGAGAACCGTCTGTTGGCTAAAAATGAGCTCACATGAAGCTGAGGTTCAGTGAAAATAGGTTGACGTCATTGTTCAAACATTGGTTATAGCAAGAACAACCATTTGGTTATTCTCCAAAAAGCACAGAAATTACTAAGGTTGCAAGTAGAAGCCTTGAAAAGCCTAGAACAAGAAAAAACATCAGTTGTGGACTGAAACTTTGTTAGGATATCAGTATTTCTTGTTTGTCTGAAGCTTTACAGACAAAAGTGAATAGATTACTCTCAAAGAAGCAAACCACTCATTAGACAGAAGGAGAGGAAGGCAAGACCCTAGTTTGCCAAAAATCTTCTGGTATGAGCCTCAAAAATCCTGGATCAAAGTTTTGTGGGCTGAGCTACATTCAGACTGTCATAAATCAAAATTGGAGACAATTGTGTTCTTTTAGAAATGAAGCCAGCAGTACAGAATGACAGGAGGAGATGACTTTAGCATTACAATTAAGAGATCTGTCAGGACTCTCCTCATACAGACCTTTTCAGAACAATAACTTAGTGTAATAATCATTGTTGTTGGCTAAACATCTTTAAGTCATATAACTGACCTTCTTACTGTTATTTCTTAGTTTTATTTAGGCTTTTAAATGCCACGCGTCACACAAACCATATGTCATTACATCACTCCCTGGAGCTTCTAAAGCCAGCTTGGCCCCTGTACAAGTCAGCACATGCGTAGCTTTGACTTCCTCGCTAGCTGAGTCTGGGATATAATGAAACCAGACTGGTTTCAAGCCCTCTCAGCACTTTATTCCAAATATGCAAGCTCCTTTGTGAAATGCAGATGAGGGAATGTCTGGACTTGGGCTTGAGATTCTGCCGAGCTCAGAAGTCTACATGGAGAAAAATCTGTTAAGTTAAAGAAAGATATAACCTAACTTGCAGTTAGACTTTTCATCACACAGCAAGGTGATTGACCATAACAGCAAATATGTTGATCTGGATCAAGAGATGCAAGGTTTTTGACCTGGACAAGCTTAACATGCAGTATTAATTTCACCTGCAGAAAAAAAATACACTGGAAGGACTAACCATTTGGAACAAATTGCAAGTGAAAAATTTGCTGTAAGATTTTAGTTATCATTGAGTTTATTAATCTGTTTTAAGTCAATTTGGTAACACTTTCGCTCATTTAAATATGTGGTATTAAACTAGAAATAATAATTACTACTGAGTTCGCCCTTTAAAAGTTAAAGTCACATGTTTGCAGTCAAATCCAAAAATAACCTAATTGTCTTGACTGTTCTGGTACTTTTAGAGGGGATTGCACATAAAATAGCCGTGCTCTACCAACCATCTCTTTGTTTTATTCTTACTCCCACTCTCAAATCTTGACTGAGTTTGCAGTTTTCCTGCCAAAGGCTTCCACCACAGCAAAACCCTCTGCAGCAGGAAGCTGCCCTGTCTTGTTAAGACTTTACCTGAACTCACCGTGCGTGTCACACTCAGTGCCGCCATGTGTCCTAGCTTGAGCTTGTCGTTGCCGTTCAACATCATTCACGCCTGTGTTGGCCTCAAGTCTCACAGAACTCAGCTTTGCCTCTGCAGGGCCACCGGGGTCTTCCTGGCGCAGGAGAGGAGCCAACAGGAGCTTCATGCCGCCATGAAAAGGTGCTATGCCGTAGTCAACAGTTCTGTGTCAGAGGGCATGTCAGCAGCCATCTTGGAGGTAAGCATTTGCAAGAGGGTTGAGGGGGAAAAATGTTTTTTTTTTTTTCAAGGTATTTACAGAGAAATTATTTTTTTACTCACACCCATTCAGCTGTGAATGCTTTTACAGATATTTCTCTACTGCTTTGCAACAATATTATCAAGCTAATTGAAGGGTCGTTACCAAAATTAATTGCCTGACTTCAACATGTCTATTCCTGAGTGGAATCAAGCCTCAAATTCCACTTAATCTTCTTTAAACACAGTCAATTAAGACAATCCACAGTGGGCTCAAAGTCTTCTCACTATGTTTGGGTGTTTCACCCCGCAGCCTGCCGACGCCAATATAAATCGCTAATTCTGTAAGTGAGAGCAGGCTCGACGGCTGTGTGTGCGCTTTTCCTGCTCCGCTAAAAATGAGCAGGAATGTTTCGTCCCTGAGATTGATCGTACAGGTACTTCAAACAAAGAATTAGAATAATGCAATTCAATTCAGAGAGACTTGATATATTCATCACCGTTTGTTTCGCATTATTTTTTTCCAAGTTGCACAGCTAATGAAAAACCTATTTTCTCAGAAAGTGAGATTTTTCTAATATAAGAACAATAAAAAAAGGATCTTCATTATAGAAATTGTGACCTTTTTAAATATATGCTTACCCTCCTTGTGATCTGTGTCAGTAACATATCTTCCAACATAATATGACATTTAAATTAGACTTAAGTAACTTACTAATTATTTTTTTTTACTTGAATTTCAGATTCTTTACACCAAAATTAACTTGAAAAAAGCCACATGAAATATATCACTGTGTAATGAATCGATTTCATATGCTACACATTTAGAAATACTGAGCTAGATAAAAAATTTTGTCATGCTCTTCTAATTTATGGAGATGTACATTCATTCGCCTCTGCTTCTCAGGCAATGGACCTCAGAGTACCTGTTCTGGCGAGGAATATACCAGGAAACGCAGCTGTGGTGAAGCATGGAGTCACTGGGCTGCTGTTCTCTTCTCCTCAGGTATACAGTCCCTGACCAGATCACCGTTCTCTGCTGCCTAAATACCATCTGTGGCCCACATGCTACAGCCTCATCATTTGCCTGAAGAAATACTTTGATTTCAAAGTTCTGAAACACTGATTCACAACACCCAAATTAACTTACTTTACTTCAGCACATTATTTGATTTTATTGTGAAAACACAGATTCATTTGAGATTATACTTAATCAAAGGAATGCAGTTATTAAAGTACACCCTTTTTGTAAATATTTCATTATATCTTTCCATAGGACAATGCTGATAATATGGCACTTTGTTACAATGCAAAGTAACTCGAATAATTGTAAATTTTCTGTCCCATGAAAAATAAAGTGCAAATGCTGCTTTTAATGTCTAAATTACTGACATCAAAAATGAAACTATCCAAATTTGTATGCTATTAGCCATTTTCCATTCCTGGTGTCATGCGAGTCATTAGAGTTGAAAACACAAACAGGACAAGACGTTATTATTTTTTTAGCGGTTGACTTTCTTTGTGTCCTTTTTGTTTAATGTTAAATTCAAGGCTTCTAACTCTGCAACGAAGAGTTAGAAGGCCTCAGGTGGGACTGGCGAGCGGGTGTGTTAAATGTAGTGTTATCACTCTCGCAGTTGGCAAAGGACTCTGAGAATATAAAATAAAAAGAAAAAATTGTAGCTCTACATAAAGATGGCCAAGACTATCAGAAGACTGGCAAAAGTCTACGGCCGCTGCCTTGCTAAAGAAACTGGACTGACCATGCATGTTTCCACACCTAGTCCCTATTGAGCATCAGTAGGATATCTATAAGTGGAAAGTGGAGGAAATCTCCAACATCCATCAGTTCCATGATGTTGTCATCGAGGAGTGGAAGAGGATTCCAGTGGCAGTCTGTGAAGCTCTTAGTGCCCAGTAGAGTTAAGGCAGTGCTCAAAAACTAAGGGTGGTCACACAAAATATTGGATTTTTCGACATAATTTGGACAATTTTTCTTTGTGTGCAGTGGTTTGAACACTATTGGTTGTGTTGAGCTATTTTAATGAGACTTCAAATTTACAGTTCTACAAGCTGTACGCTGACTGCTTTACATTGAAACAACGTGTCATATCTTCAGTGTTCTTCCATGAAAATATGTTAAACATTTATAAAAACATCATATTACGTCATGTTGATTAATTGCAAAAGTGTAGCAGCAAACTGGAAAGCACTAAATAGGACTCTTGTCATAAAACCACGCAGTTTCCTGCTTTAGCTACGTCTGTTGCGTAGGGAGGATAACATATGCTAAGGCCAGTTGTCAGGGAACTAAAGCATGGCCATGCCATGCTGTGACTTGATGTTGTTGTGATGGCTGAGTTAAGTCCTCTCTGCACGTGTGCTCAGCTGAACTACTGCCAAAAAGGTCACACAGATGGTTGCAGCAACTTTGACCAGATAAACTATGACCTCAGCTGGTACTGATAGCCAGCAAGTGCCTGTTGGTCTGCCGTCTTTTGTCTCTAGACATTTTTTCTTGTTTTAACAGCTTCTCTTGATTTTGTTAATTGTGTTTTCAGTTTGTAAAACCTTAAATGAGCCTGATCATTATGGATGTTTGCATACACTCATCGTGAGCATCAATTTGCGCTACACATCTGGCATAATTGTACAACAGACAACTGGAATAAACCCAGACAATTTTTGTTGCTTTAAAACCAATTAGTTACTCTGCTTTAAAGCCCCTTGAGGGGGTTAGGTAACTGGTTTACCTTGGCCAAACACTTTTTGTTGCCATCAACAAGCTTCCAGAATAATTCTGGTTAAATATTTCACACATATTTTTGGCAGAATTTATAGAAACTATAATAATTCTTTTCTTTTTTTTAACACATAGGCTAAGTGGTGACCTTCTTTGTCTATTCCAAAACCAGTTATGATATACATTTGGGATAGTTGTTTTGTCAGAGATCCCAACTGTGTGCAGGTTTCAACCATGTGACCCATTACTTTACGCCCCCAAAAAATGTCTAATGACTGTACAATGTCAGCAGACATTGAACCACCAAAACTCAATTCTGTCAAAGTGTAAGAAGCTAAAACAACTTGTTACAGTCCACAGTTAGGCAAGTTTGATGTCACCATAATTTGAGAAGATGCAATTTCTTGCATGTTTCAAAAAATTGCAACTTTACATGGTCAACTGAAATTTGCAGCTCCCGACATGGACAATCCAAATCCCTTTTGGAGAATTGCTTTACTTTCCAAACAAGACAAAGATTGAGCTGTTTTGTCAGAGTAACACAAAAATATGTTTGGAGGTGTAAAGGTAAAGCTTTCAATCCATAGAACACTGTACCTACCGCCAATTATGGTAACGGCAGCATCAGTCTGTGGGGCTGTTTTGTTATTTGTGTTATCCATGTAACGCAGAAAGTGGATGAAATAATGATTGAAAACTACCTCCTAATTCTTCAATTTCACTTTAAATCAACAGCTGGCTGGTTGAACCTTTGTATTCAAGCCATGCAGTTATCCCAAACACATTTGTGGAATGGATAAAGCAGGTTAGCATTCAGCTTTTGGAAAGCTCTGACCTCAGCTATTTTAAAATCGTGTGTGAACTATTGTTAAAAGCAACTTTCATGTCATGTATGGCTTTTCCTGCCTGGATATAAACATTTTACACATTAGCTGCTGCTGATTTCTCAAAGCTCTCATATGGCCAAAGAGAAGAGCCTCTTCAGACATGATCGCTTCGCTCGAAGTGAAAGCTGAAATGGCATGCAGCCTGCCAGTGGCTTAAACTCGCTGCACCCGTTGGCTCGTCACAGCACTAAATGTTGGCTGCTGTCTCGTAACAACACACAAGGCACTTTGACTTCATTTCCTTACACTCTTCCCTCGGCCTGCTGGGCCGACAGATGAGCAACTAGAAATCTGCATGATTGTGTGGATGAAAAACATCTTAACCAGGGATCAGTCAATTTTTTATTTGCTTTTTTTTCCTCTTATACAATTAATTGGACAATATTGTTCAGCTGCAACATATGCATTGTTTGTTGCCCTCTTTCGTTCCTAAGCAAATGAGAGACGGCAGGCAAAAAACATACAAAAAAACCCCCAAAACTGTTGGATATCCATATTTGGATCTGAAGCCATAAATATCTTCTACTTTTGGCAACGAACAAACGCCTTTGAAGTATTTAATAATCAGTGTACTGGCTTCTATCTTGGGTTCTGTTCCTTTGCCTGGGATTTTTTTTTAATGCTTTAAAGTAATATATCTCCAAGCAACTTCACTGGTAAGCTTTAAGTAGCTCTTGGCAGTAAATGGGTGTGATTTTGGCTTTATCCTTTACAGGAATTTGTGCACCAGTCTCAGAGGCTGCTGTCAGATCAGGAGCTGAGAGAGAGAGTGGTAAGGAGTGGAAAACTCTACGTGGAGGAACATCACAGTGTGAAACAGGAGAGGGAAACATATCAGAGGCTGGTGGACAAGCTGCACAAGGCCCAGTTTTTAGCCTAACTGTATACTTTCTCAGGAACTTTAGTTGCAGAGAAGAGGACGTACTGTATGTATATTCTTTTACTTATTTGATATACTTATTCTTATACTTATTTAAATACAATTAAAGTTTTATCAGCCCTTCCTCACTGTAAGCTATGTAACACTGAACCAAAAGCATGGATGTGTTGGAGTGTCGCATAATATATATTATGTCTGTGAAGTTGCTGTCATGTATATAAATATAATGTAAGTTCACTGGCTGTGAAGCAATTTTACATAAAGGGAACTAATAAAAAAATTGCAAATGAAACGAAAAAAAAACCTTCCTCTGATTTTCTTCACTGGTTGATGATGTGAAAATAATTGATACTTGAATTATGTCCCATTCTGGTGAGACGAAAACGTTATGCTGGCTAACTCGTTTATTTTTAATGAAGTGCAGCAAATGGATTTTCAAGACCCCAGCAAAATCTGAATCGGTTTAAAAGGCAAAGGGGTAAATGATGTCCTTCACATTTGCTGTATAAATTTCGGTTTTGGCAATTCACTGAAGCTGGGATGGATAGAAAAACTGTAACATGAAATGGACATTAAAGAGGTATCTTAGTGGTTTACCTGCATTCTGTACCAGATATGATAGACGGTTGCTCACTAAACCTGTTAAAACTTTCTGTTTCCCTGGTGTAAAAAAGGGAGACTTTTTAATTCTGGTTGAAAACAAATGATGTTGAGGAAAAAAATCAAAAATAAGAAGCTTCCTTAACCTGTTTGGAAAAATCATCTTTATTTTAGACCTGCTAGTGAATTTCATCAACCTAAAATAAAGTTCAGCTTCCCGAATAAGGTTTTCCTGACATGGTCATTTGCAGATTGGCAGAAATGTGCAAAAAACTGAAATCCACAACTTTGTAAATACCATATGACACAGTAAAGGTCGTTATCACTTATTGTAGAAGAAGCTTTGGAAGAATAAAATTGGTCAGGGGGGATGAGAAGAGGCCAACAACAATACTGAAGAAGCTACAGAACATTCAGATTAATAGTAGCTTTCTAGATGTGACAATCACCTGAATTCTCCATTTGTCTGAGCTAAAGAATATGGTCGTTCTTCCAAACTACTGAAATCTGGCTGAAATCTCCCATGACTTTGCAAAAGACTGTTCTAGTCTAGTAAAACCCAACTTGAACTTTGGGTCAATAATTCCTAAAGAATAGGTTATCACAGTGAATTATGGTTCGGAGAGTCTCAGTCTTTGGGGTAATTTAAAGCTGCAGTATGTAACTTACATAAACAATCAGTTTTTTGTTATTTATTTCATCATATATCATATGAAAGAGCAAAAAAACATTAGGCTAGATCAAAAATATTTGCATCATTCTTATATCCAGAGTGGGATCAACAATATGCGTGATTTACAATGAGATGGACGGGTCTCCTTTCTGCTCTGTTTGAAAGCTGTGTTTGCTGCATGACAAGGCTGCTGTCAGACTGACTACCTGTAAGTCCTTTGACTGTGCGAAGGTTGGCTCTCTTCTTGCTGTAACTGTAGTAAGATTGGTGCTTTCACATGTTGTCATAAAAGTCTCCGTTAACACAGAAAAAAGTTGTTCCATGTGTCGTTAGTCACTTGAAAAGAAAAAGGAGCTGATAAGTCGCTAAATATAACAACAAAGTCGCTAAGTTAGCAACAGTGCAAAGCGAAGGGTGTGAGGAGTGCGTACACAAACTTGATTGACCACACTAACACCTTCCTCCTGGCTCTGATTGGTTGTTTCTTGTCGAGCGGTGTGTTTCTGCAGATGGCTAGAACGCGGAGGAGCTCAGTTTTTGTGTCTCATACTGTCACGACATAGACCGTTTTAAAACAATATATGAAAACCATATAGTTTATAATAAAGTGACATACTGCAGTTTGAATTTCAGATGGAATAGAGGATTTGGTCAAGGTGACTGAATGGTTACGAACATTTGAGTCTATCCCAAACATGATAGTTCTGACCCAAAGCCTTCAATGTTTTATTATTGTCAGGATCTTTGCGAGTCCAAGTATACATCTAAGTCAACAAAAGGATGAGTCTGTCAGAGGAAATAATATATTTTTAAATGGCCTAGCACTCGTTCAAAGCAAATCTGACAGTATATCTGCAGGAATCAACGGAAGAGGGCTGATCTGACTGATATGCAAAGCCTTTTTGCAAAGTAAAGAGAGTAAATTTCCAAATCAACATATGGAATGCTGACAGACTACTAACAAAGAAGAATAGTAAAAATCTATTGAAAAATGCTTCAGTAAGGTATTAATACACACTATTGTAATCATGTTGTTTACTCTTTTAATTTTTTACCTTCTAACCAAGCTGCCCACTTTTCAGTTGAATTATAGGAGTGATGTGCTATATGTGGGAAAGATTTTGAACTTTTCAATCATGGTCACATTTCAACAACCTGACATTTTTTACTGTAAATTATAATAATTGTTCAACCCCACAGTGTGTTTTATTTTTATTTTGATGCAATGTCAAAGAATGTTATTTATGTTTGTAATAATAGAAAAAAACTGAACATAATATACATTTTATTCTTTGAAATTAGTCATTTTTATGTAAAAAATTGTTTGGCTGAACTCAGTATTGTAGGTGTTAATTTACATGTTTGAGTTTTATTTTTAAATATTTTGCTTTTCTTTTTTCCTCAGTATTTTTTAGAGAGTGGTGCATCAAGGGTGCCTCGTGCAGCATGAACATGTTGTGGCTTTAAATATTGTCTATACAATAATGTATCCGCTCAGCCATTTGTAGCATTATCACATATATCCACTCTCATATATTAAGTATATACAATATACAAGACATGTACATGTAAAAGGCCTAAATGGGCAATGAAATGTTGAGGAGGCCTGATACAAAATCCCATTTTCTTGACAAAGGCATTGAGGTGATCGAAGCCACATCTGCTGTACATGTGAGGTCTGATCAGGTTCTGTGTTATAACTGGTCCCCAGGCTTTATGATGGGCACTTGAGGTTCCTCCCCACTACGCTCTTCCTTTCCAACCCAGTGGATGCCATGGCCGTTTTCCTTGGGTGAGAGGTGTGGCGAATGCTGGCGCTCCAGTGTGGAGAACGTGGTGAACTGAACTCGCTTTCTCTTGCTGGTGGGCGAGTGAAGGGACTCGCTTTGTATGGGTTTGGTTCGATGGGAGCTGGCACAGCTGAGAGGAGAGTTTGTTATGGAGGCCAGGCAACTGGGCCTCCTGGAGAGAGAGGCAGTCTTGTCGGGCCCAATGTCTATCACCGTGGTCGCTGTATGTGAGTCTTGTTGGACTGGACTGCATGGCACAGTCATCACCAGCTCAGCGTCTGTGCCGAGCCAGACCCAGTCGTGCCTATGCCCTGTGGGCTCCTGGCCATGAGAGGGAGGCTTCTTATGCCTGAACTTTACAACATATGAGATGCAGTTCACTAGGAACACCAAGATGGCTAGGCAAAAAACACCCAGCAAGGCATACATGCCAATCTCCAGGTCTGTGAGAGGCCTGTTGGCCAAAGCTTCTTCACCGCTTTCTACCTCTGGCATTTTTGGTCTAGGGATCTCCACCTTGGTGGGGAAGTCATTGTAGTTTACCAGATTCCCAGGAGCTTTCACAGTGCTAGTAAAACTAATACTGCTCATGTCTTCCACTATCATGTTGTCTGAGCTATATACTTTGCTGCCTTCTCTGGGGCTGCTCACGAGGCCGACATTCACTACGCTGGTTGGACTGCCAGTGTTTTCTGGTCCTTTTGTCTTGCCCACCCCTCCGAGACTGCCGCTAGTCACAGTTCTCACAGTAGATCTGATTGTGGTTGGGATCTTCTGAATAGCACTCTCCTCTTTGTTTGAATTTGGGATACTCGAAGGAAGAAACTGTGATGGCCTCCGCTGCTTTCTCTCAACGTCCATCTCTTCCCCATCGTTGCCATAGTCATTGTTGCTGTCTTTGTTGCCAACGGAGCTCCGGTCTACGCTGCGGGTTGCTCCACCTGGCCGCCGAGTGTTGGCCTGAAACTTGACCTTAAGGCTGCCGTTGCCCACAGCCACCGTACTTTTGCGTTTAGACTTTTGGCAGGATTCGCAGATGGACATCTCTACTCTAACTAGGACTCCTTCACCCTCACCCTCTGCCACTACAAGAGGAGGTCTGCCCTGCACTGACACCACTCCCTGATCAAGAGATGTCACTGTCAATCGGTAGTTGGCTGGATCATAAATGTCAAGAGGCGTCTGGTTGCCATCACTAAACTGGACCCACGAACTGACCAAAGCTTCCTAAAAAAAAGGAAAAAAGAGAGAAATAACAAGAATTATGGTTTCTTCTAAGCTTTTTGTTCCCTCAGAAACATTAAAAATAAATTATAGAATAGTACCTGTTTCGGGCTTTGTAGAACCTCTTGTGTGGTTGTTGTAGCCAAGATGGCCCTGCTACTTCCTGAGCTGCGTTGTAACATCATAGAGAGTCCAGAAACCACTTGAACACCTAACTCTGTGATGCTCACTTTGTCATCCACAACTTTGACTGTTGTCTTTGCCAAGATAACATCTGACAGTGGAGAAAACACCTGTCACACAGCAATGTCGGACAAGAATAAATAAATAAAAGGTGAGTTAGATGGCATCTTTATATGGGAATCCAACTTCAATCAGGTCTTAATAAATGCTGATTGTGCAGTTTGTCACTTGCTAATTTCTAAAAGCATAATAATTAGTGGTTTAGCCTGTTACCTGGATGTTTGTGGTCCCAAAGTCTCGTCCTGAAAGCACCCTTCCTTCCTGAAGTCTTGCAACTCTTGGGTCCTCGACCTTCATGAAGTATCGAACCAACCTTGTAATATCCACCTGCCAATCAGAGCCCAGGAAATAGGCAGTAGGGTCCCGCGGGTCTTCCTGCTCAGCCACAAAATGGGTTAGAACCCGCACAAGTGCATGTTGAAGTTGGAGCATGCAGCCTTTCCCTTTCCGTTCAGCCTCTTCACTGTTCCAGCCAGATCTGGGATAGAAGCACGCAAACACACGTGACGTTTACACCTGTTACATAGGAAATGTCAACCTTCTGTCATCTAACCCTGCCTCTTTGCTTCTTTGGATTATTCCAAATTACAGAATCATGTCCTTTAAATTCTGTTGTTTAAATTGATATTACCTAAATCGCGTGTTTAAAAAACATGTAGAAACTAAATAAGGGGATTTTGTTCAATGTAATACTCTATATGTGTCTCTCACCTTTTTGAGGTCAGGATTGGAACTCGCCAGCTTTTGATCTGACTCAGTTCTGTGTCTGACAACTCAATCTGCAGAGGAAGCTGAGGCATCCACACGTTTAGCTCGAGCTGAGCACTCAGGTAGCTGTAGCTGAAGTTTACTACCATCTTCACCTTGCCTTTTGTCTCCTTGCCATTCACAAAGACATAGTCACATCTGTCTGACACCTGGACGGAGGATGAGAGAATAGCGGAGGAAGCAATTCATCAGATCACACATATCAATTTGATCACTTGTCTAACACCATCAATTTGTATTCACACTAGTACATAGACAATCTCTATCCAACGCAGAGCAAATTTGTTGTCCATGAAGGAGATGTTTGTCTTCTAACCAAAGACAAAAAATAATTAAATATTCCCATAAAAGTCACTGTTTTAACAAATAGGTCGTTCCTACAACAACAAATGGGCTTGCAGCAGTTTTGCTCTGCATGCTACCACCGTAACGTCAGCTGGCTGTAATAAAGCATCGTGATGATCACCAGTCCGCAACGTTAGGAAGAGGCAGCATTGCAGTTTTATGTTAATTCACATATCTTGAAGTGTGGTGCTCACATCAGTGCTCGAACCGCCATGTGCATTCGTTGCATCTTAATTTCAAAGGTGACCTTTGCAAGTTTTTTAGGTGTTCACGGAGCTCACGGACGTTTTGTGACATTTATCACTAGTTTCTCCTTGATCTTGTTAACAGTTTCTCTTCTGCTTTCAACTAATTAGACACATGGTTCTCTCACTGTGGTACTGATGTCACATGTGCTACATAAACTGCCGGTATTAGTACTTTGAAGAATTTTTATGTTGGGTATAATTTGCGAGGTATATATGAATAAATTAACCTTTGTACACTCATGAAACAAACTACCCTTTAAATTAATTCACAGCAAAAACATGCATGCCTGAACAAAAATCCCAGATCAAAAAAAAAGTCTTTAAACTTTTCTTTTTTGTTTCTCTCTTGACTTGATGGAAACAGCCAAAGGTTTAATGACTTCCAGAATTTTCACTATGTGAATTTCAGCTTAATTTTCTGCTTTGATATTTTTCTTTTTATAAAAAAAGTTAAATATTTTCTTTTTTATAAAATAAACTAATGGGACTTGGACTTCTGTAATGACATTATTAATGTGTATGGAGAATAATACAAGAATTTCCGCTATAGTGGGGAAACAGTTGAATCAGAAGCAACACAATAATTATTTTTTTCAAAGTCACAACTGTTTGTCAAAATGAAATGCTGATATTTCCAGATGCCTAGTTTTCTACTTAGAGGCCACTAAACGTAAAGATTTAGTTTCATACAAGCCGGTGGGGCATTTTTGGCATCCAAAGAAAGTCTGGATCTAAAGAATACTAATTCATTCAAACCAGTTTTGTGTTGCTTAGATTAGACACATCCAAAACCTACCACTGTGAATGGAGAATAATTCACTTTTTGTGTTGGAGTATATATTTAAGGGGGGTTTAAGTGACATGTACGAAAAAGAAATGCTCAAGAGTTTCTTCAGAAATCCACAACACAAGATGTGAGTTAAAATGATAACGAAATTGTAATCAAAATGAAGAAAAATAAATGAACATGGGAAAATAGGTGTAACATCCCACTAATAACCTCCTGTGATTATCTACTTACAGTTGAACATACACTGCCTGGCCAAAAAAAAAGTCGCCACCAAAAAATGGTCACACTCTCTAATATTTTGTTGGACCGCCTTTAGCTTTGATTACAGCCCTCATTCGCTGTGGCATTGTTTCAATAAGCTTCTGCAGTGTCACAAGATTTATTTCCATCCAGTGTTGCATTAATCTTTCACCAAGATCTTGTATTGATGATGGGAGAGTCTGACCACTGCGCAAAGCCTTCTCCAGCACATCCCAAAGATTCTCAATGGGGTTAAGGTCTGGACTCTGTGGTGGCCAATCCATGTGTGAAAAAGATGTCTCATGCTCCCTGAACCACTCTTTCACAATGTGAGCCCGATGAATCCTGGCATTGTCATCTTGGAATATGCCCGTTCCATTTGGGAAGACAAAATCCATTGATGGAATAACCTGGTCATTCAGTATATTCAGGTAGTCAGCTGACCTCATTCTTTGGGCACACAATGTTGCTGAACCTAGACCTGACCAACTGCAGCAACCCCAGATCATAGCACTGCCCCCACAGGCTTGTACAGTAGGCACTAGGCATGATGGGTGCATCACTTCACCTGCCTCTCTTCTTACCCTGATGCGCCCATCACTCTGGAACAGGGTAAATCTGGACTCATCAGACCACATGACCCTCTTCCATTCCTCCAGAGTCCAATCTTTATGCTCCCTAGCAAACTGAAGCCTTTTTTTCTGGTTAGCCTTACTGATTAGAGGTTTTCTTATGGCTACACAGCTGTTCAATCCCAACCCCTTGAGTTCCCTTCGCATTGTGCGTGTGGAAATGCTTTTGCGTTCACAATTAAACATACTCCTGAGTTCTGCTGTTGTTTTTCTTCGATTTGATTTGACCAAACGTTTAAGTAATCGCCGATCACGATCATTCAGGATTTTTTTCCGACCACATTTCTTCCTGGAAGACGATGGTTCCCCACCATCCTTCCAGTTTTTAATGATGCGTTGGACAGCTCTTAACCCAATTCTAGTAGTTTCTGCAATCTCCTTAGATGTTTTCTCTGCTTGATGCATGCCAATGATTTGACCCTTCTTAAACAGACTAACGTCTTTTCCACGACCACAGGATGTGTCTTTTGCCATGGTTGTTTAAGAAATGAGGAGTTACTCATTGCATCAGTTGGGGTTAAATAACTTGTTGCCAGCTGAAAGATAATCGCCTATGCAGTACTTATCCAATAGGAGGCTTGTACCTATTTGCTTAGTTAAATCCAGGTGGTGACTTTTTTTTTTGGCCAGGCAGTGTATAAGAGAGACAAAAAATGTGGTCCTTCACTTTAGGACGTATACTCATGTACAGCAGGTCTTGTCCGTTAAAGGAAAGTTGAGAGTGTTCATCTTTATAGAATTCATGAACTAGTCATTTTGTTCAAAAGAGAATTTTAAAGCAAACTCTGAAGCTGTGTGCAGAGAATGGCTCCTCTGACCCTCAGGTTTGAGAGAAATTTCTCATTTCCATATCAATGTAGCCATGACAGCTTCTATCATGCTCTTACTGCACTGTAAAATAAAACCCACAAAAAAAAATCTCTAATTTATGGTAAAATACCGGCAGCTGTGGTTGCCAGAATTTTACCGCACGGTAAAATGACAGTAAAATTCTGGCAACTACAGAATTTTCCATAAATTAAAGCTTTTTTTTACAGGGTGGATTCATTTTGTCCTTTTCCTTAATGGAAGGATTTGGATATCGGTAACTGTGGATCGGTGAACCACAGTTGGTCCCGCCATCCCTGCATACCAAATAAATCTGCTTCTGTACCAACCCATATTCAGGTTCCAAAATGTGATACTTGCTAACTGATGTACTCGGTGAAAAGATAACTTTTTACGTGCAACTCAAGCTGATAATGCATTTTCAAACACTGAATCAATACATCAAAAACTACAAAAAGAGGTCGTAAACGATTTGACATTCTATTTCAAGTCTACAGCTCTCAAACAATGTATACCACACATCTGCCCACTGCTAAATGAACCATCTATTATTGCTCAGCTAGCTCACATTCGCACTAACAATATTATCTAATCACACTCTAGTATTTAGTTTCTACACTGAAGAAAATTCACTCGTCTTGTCATACTGGATGCTTAAAAGGTGAAACTGGGACCTTGACCTATGTTCTGATCAATTCAGGAAATAATTATGTGACTACTTGGGTCCACTTATTGAGAGAGCATTGTAATGTCATTCCTAGATAGTCACTTAATTCTTAAATATTGAAATGAGACAGTGGCAAAACAACAGAAGTAATGTACCCTGTCCTGACAGAACACTGTAAATTTCACACCCTTGATACCAATTTTTCAATAAAACAGGATCCATGGAAAGATAGGAAACAGCGTGACATAAACTTTAGCATTTACAGAGCTAGTACTTGTGATACAAAATGATGAATATAATAGAATAAAACTGAATAAGACTTTAATTGAAACATAATTAAAACTCAGTTGGTGAAACCTTGCAGTTAAGTTCAGGCGAACAGCGTCTGTTTCACGAATAACCGAAGGAAAAATACAAAGATTTGTGTGAGGAAGATGGAGCAATATTTTCCTCAGAGCCTGCTGAATGTGAGTCATTTCAGAACTGAGCTGTGCTTTAATCATAAGCCCATGATAACATGACCACATCACTGTCCACTCTCCTTTTTGCCAACTGAGATGTAATGACATATTTTCTTATATGATCCATAGATGAAATTTCAAGAAACATTGCTCAAGCTTGAATTAGAATTAGAATGTGACCTTCAAGACCTTGTTTGTTCAAATATATTTTTAATACATTAGTATACAAGGAATGCTGTTTTGTTTACTGGCCCCCCAGTTATTTTTGACACAATTTGAATGGTCCAAAAATATCTTCCTGTTTTTAGATATTTATCTGAAATAGGATTTGACATTCATCGCCAAGCAGAGCAATAAATGGAAATGTCTGCTTTGCTTTCACTGGCACAGCTATGTTTGTAATTTTCTTTCCCAATTAATACATATTCTATGAAAAATATGACTACATACTGCAAAAGGTGAGTTACTGATTATTTGAGTGGCGATTTGATCAACATGTAGTAATCTCCAAACCGTAATAAAAAAAAAAAGAAAGTCCTCATTCCACCGAAGACTCACTAGTTTTTCAGTGGGATACTTAATTATGACACGTCCAACTGGAAAATGTCTTTACATATATTCAGCCTTTGCATTTCTCCTGCACGTTGGAAAATGCCAGCCAACACAGCAGATTACACTTTCTTTCACGTTCATCTTATGATGTGAGCTGTCCATTATAGATAAATCCGTCTCCATCTATCACTGGCATATTTGATACCCCTTAGGCACAGCAGAGGAGGAAGGATATCAGTGTCAAGCTGCTAGACTAAGAAGATTAAAGTGAATGTTTGTGACCAGAGCAGCCATTAGGTCAGCAGACACGCAAGGAGCTTAGTATAAAGGAAAAGGCGGGTTTATTACAGGGTTGAAAGGGACTACTTCATTCACTTTCACATTTTTTATATTCATTCATAATTCCACTTTCTTAACACCTTTATCCACTCGATGCGTGTTTATCCCATTCTGTCGACCTCAGCAGGTGTTTGAACCAAATGAAATTCACTTCGAAAGCAAGGGCGTTTCATGTTGGGGAGCAAAATTAAATAAATTGATACATCATTAAAACATTGATTAAATGTACCATGAATACATACATATTTAATTAAATGTCTTTTTTTCTTTCTATTTAATAATATATTAAATATGTCTGTTGGAGCTATTTATTCTTTATTTCTTTATCCATTTGAATTTTGTTAGTTTATTCTTAAATTTCTATTTTTTGTATTATTTACAGAGTTAACTTGCAGGTTAATAATTGTTGATTCTATTTATCTTTTGTTTTCTTATTTTTCTTATTTATTCTTTCTGAGTCAGACAGGAAGTGAGGTGGGTCAGTCCACTTTCTATAAGTGTAGGGGCCTGGTAAAGGACCAGCAGGCATTTGGGTTTGGGGCCTATGGTTTTTACTTGCTGTAGTGTTGATTGTTTGTCAAACCAAACGTCCAATAAAAGTTCCATCAGCCACTATAAGGCACTGGGGTCAAGATTCTTCACGCAGAGCAAGAGAAGTAGACAGGAGAACGAAGGAAAGTTTGAACGTTGTAATTGTTTGCTGAAAAGGAAAATAAAAGCAACCAAGACAGTCAACAAGTTTGGACATTAAACTTCTTTTGCCTGCGTGAAGAATCTTGACCCCAGTGCCTTATAGTGGCTGATGGAACTTTTATTGGATGTTTGGTTTGACAAACAATCGCTACTACAATGTCATTAAGCTATTACAGTGCAAACTTACAATAGCCAATGAAGGTAATTAATGAATTGTGTGCGTTTAACTATTTCATGGTTCCTGTTCCTGCAGCATCAATACGTAATAACTTAATCAAAATCCCGACAATTCATTGGAGAGATTTACAATTAGCAGACAACATAGAAGCAGTTAAAGTCGAAGATTTGATTGAGTGCCAAGTTTGTATCCTTATGAAATGTGTCCTGTACCGGCATGGACTGAAAGGCCACTCAGCAAGGAGGAAGCCATTACTCCAGAACAAACTCAAAAGAGGCAGATTGCAGTTTGCAAATGCACACAATGACAAAGATGTTCACATGTGGAGCTGTTTTGCCATAATGACCATCATTACATTCTGAGAAAAAACAGAGATACTTGTACATTATCAAATAAATCTCTGACATAAGCTTTCTCTGACTGTTGTGGAATTTAACAGATAGAAATCATTTTTGTAATTTTAGTTGACGCAAAACGACAGAAGTTTGGTCTGCTTGTTGTGTATGTAAACTTAAGGTTTCAACTGTAGAAAGATTGAATTCAATGATCCAAAGATTGTACCTTGAGAACATCTTCGTCAGTGGAAGTGCAGTCTGTGTAGTCAGAGACATCTGTGACCAATCCATCTTCTTCCACAGCCACCGTCCTCACAGGCATCACTACTTTCTTTCCAGTCAGTACAGCGGTGTTCAGGATCTCTGTGTCCTGCAGGGAATGTAAAGATCAAGCAATGCCATCAGAACAGCAAATATAACATTTCAATGTTTCCATGTTTAAAAATATGTATGATTCAGACACTGAATGTTATTTTTTTTTTTACAACTCCTGTCCAGGAGAAAGACTAAAGGCAATGGTGGTGATGGCTAGCTCACTGACGTCGAAGCGCTGAAGTCATAAAAAGGCCATTGTCCCTTTGGGAAGTCAAGGATGGAGCTGAGCTGAGAGGAGGAGAGGTAATCACCAGGTCAACACACAGTTGACAGGGCGAGGAGAGATGAAGCCTGATTTCTCTGCTCAAGCATGTCCTTCCAAAGGAAGCTGTAACATTTCAAGCGTGGTCAAACACTAGTAGAAATGGACTGAAAATGAGCTGTGGTGTTTAGTCTGAAGTGTTGCTGCCCTTCACCAGAGGATGGAACATAACCAGTCATGAACTGAATGTGGTGTCCTGGTCTGTATTTTCTCTTAAAAAAATACTTCATCTTTGAAGCAGGGGAAATCTTTTTAACTCCTTTTTGATAACTGATAACTTTAAGATTTGTGCAGCATGTTCATTCTTAGCTTGACACCCATCTGTGCTAGGTTTAGTGTTCTTTAACTTAAAAATTAATGACAGATATATTTTTAAATGGAAGATTGTAATATTGTGGTAAACGCAAACCTCTTGCAGTTCTTAATTAAAAAAAAAAAAACTTAAAGTACAAAATAAACAAAAAAATACTCGAGGACAAGAAAGCATAGAGTGACTGAAACTGTACTAGACTGGTAAGAACCAGCCCATTATTTCACTCTTTGCTTCAAACAGAGAGTCCGGACCCTTGACTATAGAGAAACAATTGCTTGCTGGCAAACAAGCAAACATTAGTTCATGCTGTGACCTGTTCAGTGCTACCCATTTAACCAATAACACACAGGTATTTAACCAATAGTACATATATATTATTGGTTATATGGGTAACCAATTTAACTCAGAGAATGACCACCTGAATCCCATTAAACATTTATGTGAAGTGTGTGAGAACCAAAAAAGCTACTCAGCTTACACTGAATAAAGATGATAAGCCATTCAGGAAACAGGCTTTTCAAAAATTATGACATGGTAACTATGCTGGTTTAGTTCATTTATATGCTTTAAATATTTTAGTGTGAGGACTTTAAGTGCATTACGACTTCCAGAGCGACACATTTATGTCTCTTGGACTGCACAGTGAAGGATCATCATTACATTCATCAAATCAATCCGGTGCATGGCGTGATTGTCCCTAAAACTTTAATTATAGCTGTTCATAACTGAACCAGACAGATGAGAAAGGCAAATATTTGATGATATGAAGGTGTTTGAGTAAGTTTATGCACTAACGTCTACTTCTAAAAACGCATTGAGTGGATAAAGAGGAGACATTTGGTCAAATGTGTACCTGAAATCAGTGGCAAATAAAATGGCCTTGAAATCCAGGCCTCCTGTTTAAAATGAAGCAATCTAGTTCTGCAATCCTGTCCTGTTCTTTACAGACCCATTTACTATGTTTAACTTGGCCTTCTGCAAAACCCTCATATGTGCCATGAATAGAACTTAAATAATAGAATAATATTTGTAGGAAGTGCTACAAGAGGGACTAGCCTCCTTAAATTATCTATTAAATCAAAATTAAGGACACAGTTTTATGTGCTTTTTATGTATGAAAATGAGGCAGACAGATATGCGTCCCTGGACTCCAGAACTTGTTTAAATGAGACTGAAATATGCAATGTGAGCTTTCTACCCCCCATCTGTGCGCTAAAGGGTCTGTCAGAAAACGTTCTACCATCGCTTTTTTTTCTTTTGAAGACTGAAACAGAAGCTGATGTTTCTTTGAGCCAAGTAGAAAATCTCATGTTTGGCCCTCAGCCTATGGTCAGACTCTGCTCAACCAGTAAGATGAAGTATGTCACTCGCAAATCAGGATCCTGTAGCGTCGAACCAAAGCACCCCAGCACCAAAGTGTTGGAACTGCAGGACGATGCAAAGAAAATATATGTTCTCCGTATTTTTAGGATTTACTCTAAAACTCATGTTACTCCCCTCAAACTGTTTGTTTGGTGGAATTTTCATGAAACAAGTGACAAATAACCAAGATTCAATATTGTTATTCAAACAGCTGTAATGTTTAGTGACAGGGGATTATATCATGGATTAATTATAGAGGTAGTGTAGCATGATAAAGAGGCCTGAGGCACCGAAATAGCAGCATATGAAGCAGCTGTTAAGGATCAGAGAATGACCACATATTGTACGGCAGAACAGAGCGGAACAACACGGAAGAGAGGCATCAGCTAGCTGACAGTCAGCAATGCAAGGTCACAGTCTGCTGAAAATAGAAGCCATTTCCTAAACAAAAACCCAAGCATATTCAGACTTCTGCATATGCATGCCAGACAGGAATGGATCACAGCAAAGTGCATTTCATGATATTTTTATGCGCCGATGCTCAAACGCAGCCGAAGCGTTGGCAGTTAGCGGAGAGGCTGCTGTCTGTAATGTTGACGCTGGTTCTCATAATGATCAGGGGTGACACGAAAGCTGTCATCTCACTCACCATCACAAGAGGAGCGAGGCCAACAAAGTCTCTCTGAGTTGTATAAATCCTCATGGCTCCTTCAGTCTTGGCGACAGTTTTGGGCGCAGACGGCAGCTCCAGCTTCCATACGATCACCTGGCTGTCAACGGGACTGCTCAGTTCTTCAACCTCAAAGTCCATCTGAAGCACCTCCAGCAGACTGCTTTCAAGTCTGGATGAGAAAAAAAAAAGTTGGGAAGAGCCTATAAATGCAATGTTTAAATGGACATATGGACAAATAGTAAAAAAAAAAATACAGATACATTCTTTTAAAATTCAGGATTTAATTACTGATATTACATGGCATAAAACTTTATATGAACTCCTTCCTGGATCCCAACATTTGGTAACTTCATATAAGGAAAAAGGCTTGAAGAACCATCTTTGGATTCATCAAGTTGAAGTAGTAAGGACTAAAAATGACTTTAAGTTTACTTTATCATTCAGGAGTTTTAAAATCAAACAAGATAAATTATATAACAAAGTGAGAGAGAGATCTCTTAACCAACAAAGCAATAGATCCCTCTCCTCGCAGTGTGATTGAGCTCTTGGCTGACAGGGATTGATAAATTAGGCATTTGTGTAGAACTAGTCGAGGTTATTCCATAAATGGAATCCAGGGTCATATATAAGCAGATCTCTGGACACATTGATAGCTTTTTAAAAGTAAGAGCAATAGTCTACAGACAAAGTGATCATTGCCAGACAGAGAAGTACATCTCAGAAAATCAAACTATGCGTTCCAGTAAGTCTTGTTTGTCAGATGAAAAGATTAAAAAATAACAACCTGTATAGTGCGTTCATAAAGTGTATACAGACCTTCACCTTTTCCACATTTTGCATTACAGCCTTATTACAAATTGTATTCAATTAATCAAATGTTTTTTATTTTTCAGACGTAACATTAATCTAGACTAAGAAATTAAATACACCATTTCATTAGATGTAATCATATTAATGAACAGAACGAAAGGTGTAAAATCATCACTCAGTGTGTAATTAATATATATATAATGTGTTGTCCTTTGTAAATTGATTCAGTGAAATCAACAAACTTTTCAATAATATTCCAATGTATTAAGATGCCCCAAAGATGTCTAGACAGACAGGACAATAAATCTCTCACCAGAGAGAGAATTGGTCAAGAGCAACAACTCTTGACCAACAACAAGACAGAGTGATAGATTTCTTGATTGACAAAGCAGCAGGTATCTTGTAGACAGAGTGAAAGATGTCTTTACAGAAAGTTCTGTCGTTCTACCTTGAAAGACCTTTTGACAGACAAGATGTCAGATCTCTCAGCAAGCAAGATTTATCAACAGAACAAAAGATCTCTTGACTGACACACTCATGACTCTTTTGACTGACGGTTGTTTCAATGACGGGATGACGAATGAATCGCTCAAGAGCGAGATTGATCTTTTGACTTAAAACGATCAATCTTTTAACAGATGAGGTGATGAATCTCTTTACTGACCAAGCAGTAGGTCTCTCACCAGATAGTCACTGGATCACTTGACCAACAGAGTGTCCGATTTCCTGGCTGACAGAGCAATAGATTACTTGACAGAGAAGACATCTCTCAAACTATAACAGGCAGACTGATAGATCTCTCAAAATAAACTGCAACAAATCTTTCAACCAACACGTCTCAAGTGACAAAGTGATAGATCTCCTGACCAATAGATTATTCTGTCTGACAGAGTAACAAAGTGAGAGAGAGATCTCTTAACCAACAAAGCAATAGATCCCTGTCCTCACAGTGTGATTGAGCTCTTGGCTGACAGGGGTTGATAGCTAAACCATCGGAGTGCTAGAGTGCTCACCCCAAATCTTTTGACAGACAGTAACTGATATCTCACCAGACAGAGGAATAGATCCCTGGACAGGCAGAGCTACAGATTTCACATTTTGTCAAGCAAGTAATAGATCTCTGGACAGACAAAATGATAGATCTCATGACTGACAGAGGATCAGATCTCTCGACTGGCAGATTTCATAATCAATTGAAAGAGCAATAGATGCCTCTGCTGACACACCAATAGATCTTTTGACAGATTGATTGATCTCTCAAGCAACACAGGAATAGCTCTTTCAACAGAAAAAGCGATTGGAGAGAACTCTTGACCCCCAATGACATAAATCTCCAAACAACTGGTGTGATAGACTGTATCACAGACACATAGATCTCTCACCAGGTAGATCAACAGATCTCTTGACCAACAGAAAGTGAGATCTCTCCACTGCCAGGGCTATAGCCTCTCCACAAGCAGACATTTGTATAGATTTCTCATTAACGGAGTGATTGAGCGAGTAATCGCTACACAAGGAGCGAGAGACTATTCAACTGCTAAACTGACAGCAGGCATGATATCAAATATTTTGTAAAAAGGGAGAAGTTGGAATTCAAATATAAAAAGGCTTCTTAAGCTGAAAATATATTTGAATCCATCCATATTTAGTGCATTATATGTCTGTCCATCTTTGACAGGTAAGCATAATGCAATCTTCATGCAATGTCATGAACGGAAACAGCAAAAAATGATAAAAAATGCATTTTTGTATTCTGACAAATACAATAAGGGATTTAAAGAATCTCATACTGTTTTTAGCGTAAATTTGTTGATTGTAGCAAATCCAGTTTCTGTATAACCGCTTTAAGTATTTTAGATTTTAAACTAGAGATGTCTCAAAATTCAATCAAAGGGGGTGAAAAATTGCTTTTGCTTGGGGCCAAATAGGGGTTTGGGAATCAGATGCAAATTTTTCTAAACTCCATCAGTGCCCACTCCACATGAAAGTAAAAAGTAAGCAATAAAAAACTTTAGGGTGGCGCTCTCCCAACACAACAGCACTTTGAGTGTTAACATACTGGAGTATGTTGCTCATATCAAGAATAGCCATTGTACAATACTGGAGGTTAGGACTTTTACTGGACTATTTCAACTATCAGACTGTGAGATGGCACGCCTAGTAAATGTCATTGCAGTTTTATTTTTTAACCATTTTGAAATACTTTAGCATCTTTTATTGAGATTATTGTGCTATTGATGTATCAAATTTCAACAAGCTTGAAAAAAGTAATTATCAACCCTGTTTCATTGTCCGTTAGAAAAAAAATGTGCATCTTGGTTTTTAAAAGTCCATCCCTAAATCTAACATACTTTATTTTCAAATAATTGTGTACTCTTCAAAAGACCCGTTTCTTCCAAGCGACCAGACTTTACGCAATATCCGGCAAAAAATTCATTGTGACGTGTTATGAATTTCGCCCCATGAAAGAAGACATTTCTATGTGTGATCTGAGGAACTGGGACAAGATATGGCCTGGCCCATTTTTCAGCACTGAAGAGGATTCTGCAACTTGAGGCTTTTTTAGAGAAACATAAAAAAAGATCTTTTTTTTTTGTTGCAGATATCATTTCACTGGGAATGTCTGCAAGTCTTACATATGAATGGGATATGAGGTGTTCTAGGGACAGTGGCATTCTGCACAGTTAGCAAAAGGCATTGGCCTCTGTAAGTTATAGTGGCCTTTTCCTGATGCCAGCTGGAGCAGGCTGCTCTGCTACTTCGCATTGAATTTTTTCTGCCATGTCCCCGGTTTGTATTTTAGCTTTTATTCCTTGGCGTGTCATTGAACAACAGAGAAGATTTATTGGTGGGGCAAAACAAAATAAGCATGCACATAACATCATGGACTTTATCAGACTCTCCACAGTGTGCACAAGTTATAAATCAGTGTCAGAGTTGTGCAGACTCACCAAGCCCTTTTTTGCTGCATAACTAGGGGCTGCATCACGGACACACTGTGCTACTGGCTCGATGGTGATGTGGAATTACAAATCATATGCATGAATCCTTTATTAAATTCCAACCTCAAAAGCAAAGCATGCTAAAGGATTTTCCTTATTAAGGGCAAAAGAAAGATTTAGTGTAATTTAATCATTGTAACATATTGCTCAGAGACCTGAGATTAAAAGATAGTAATCGCATTCTGGTCAAGTATTACAAGAAGATATGCTTGGCTCACATCAGCAGGCAGAGCACATCCCCTTAAGTCTGCATTAACACAGATATCCATATGATAGGCACTGTTGCCATGCTACACGCCCCTGTCATAGTTTGTAAGCTCGCAGAGGAATGATCAACAACCTTGTCGGCTATGTTTTTATTGCTTGCAATCTGCCTGCAAGTTTATTAAGATCCAAGCCAAGCTCCTTCAATGGAGCATGGGAAAACAACAACAACAACAAAAACAGACACAGTGTACTGATACAGCAAATACTGGTTGAGCTGACGAAGGCTAGCAAGGCATATAGTCACAGAAATCCCAAAAGAGTTGCGACAGCAGACACCCTCAGCAGGAGTCCTACGTACTTTGTCGCATTTTTAAAGAGGATTAGCCATAATGGTGAAAGAAATATGTTCACCAACATAGATGTTGTTGTAAACAGTATCATAATCCACAACAAGTGGGGAAAACAGCATAACGAGGTCAAACCAACGTACAGAGGCTTAATGCCCTGCCTCTGTTTAAAGCAAACAAGTTGTCAGTTATATAAAAAAGAGCTTAGTTAAGCAAACAATAATGATTTAAACCAATATTCAAGTATATAAATTTGCTTTATTACCAATGAATTACCTCCCTCCTCCTGTTTTTATTGCTTGGCCCTTCATTGAGCTCCTTGCAAAACTTGGCGGCACACACTTAGGCTCTTCCTACCCTGGAAACCATTCAAGAGAGCCTTAGTCATAAAATCTTTTCTTGGAGCCACTCTAAAGGCAGACATAATCTTACTGTTTGAATTTAATCTCAAAGCACCTACTTTAGGGTTCACTTGCAGGCTTGGAAAGCAACACAGATTTATGCGGTACACAACAACGTGGCTAGGCAGCTGGATGGACAGCAGGTTTGTTATATAGATGATGGCGTGATACTTAGTTATAAGTATCTCGAGTGTGGCTTCATGAAGAGGTCTGAAATGTGTGCACATTGTTGTGATCCCTGGTTTATGAATGGTATTTGCTGTCAAATCCTTCAGTAGCTCAGCATGTTTGATGTTCTTTGCTGCAGACACATTTGAGTCATAGAAAAAGCTATTTCTTTTGTAGATTGGATCAAAACCCTTGCAATCCAGTTTGAGGTGGCCTTTGTGCTGTGTTTTATTTTGTTGTCCAACATTTGTGAAACGATCAGCTTTCAATGACCTACTTTTTGTTTTTGCACGGTTACACATCACGTTTAAGCAGCCAACTAGGTCGAATTGTTATCTGCTGAGACCCGCTGCACATGATTTGATGGCTCATAACAGGAAGTAATAACTGTACGTCGCATAAGGTCAAAGGGGAATCTGACATCTGACATTCCCCTTCCTGAATCCTTAGGTTGTTTAGTGAAAAAATGTTGTCTAGTGACCTGAATTCACTAATTCTCTCTGTTACAGAGGGTTGTGTGGCTCATAAACATTGACTTTAACAGTAGTTATTGTAATGTACAATAAAAAATAATTCTATTTGTTCTTGTTTACTGTATGTATATAGAGTAAGAGAGATATTGTATAAAGTAAAAAGCTGATCAGATTCTGTCAGGCAATCTGCAGAGCATCTACTTTTCATGTCAAGTGAAACATTTAATCTCCAATTTAAATGTGAAGCTTGGTTTCCACTGCAGAAACAAATCATGTTTCCCCCTCAGAACCTGGAAGATTTTGATCCCAACTACGTTTTTGCCACTTGAGTGTTGCAATATTGTACATGAGGCTTTCACCCAGCAGTCTACAGTCCTTGACTCCTGTATATCACTGTGCTTTGAGATTTATCACTGGCGGAAGTCACCTCACCCACCACTGTGAACTGCATTCTAGAGCTGGCAAGCCTTCGCTGAATATTGGGTGATATACACACTGGATGACTCTGGTGTACAAGGCCCTTTTTGGCCCACTTCATTTTTATTTATTCATTCACTTTTCTTCGGAGAACAGGCGTCAGTTGTGCCTTCTGCTCAAAGTTCATTCTATGCTCTTTGTGTGAGAACAAAAAAGGAGAAGAAAGCTTTTAGCGTCTCTGCGCCCTCTGTTTGCAAGCTGAGCTAAAACTGTCCGAACTTGTTTCATCGAACGCTTTCGGCAAAATAAAAAAAAAAAAGACGACAGCGGAAATCCTGTCAACAGTGCCTGTGTTTCAAATCTTAAATTCCCACTGCCTTTACATTTTAAATTATTACTGTCACAGCTACTGTACTTTAATGCCAAATTGTTCACACTTGATATATTTGTAATGACTTTTACTGCTGTCTACCTGTCTTAGCCAATACGACCAGTGCTGACGCCTTTCTTGGCCATGACACCCTAGTGACAAAAAGTAAATGGGTTTTTATCTGGTTAAATAAAGATTTAATAAAAAAAAGTACTTTATTGTGTTTTGTTGCAATATGCCAATAAAGGTGATGTGGGATTGTGAAGATGAAAAAGATTTAAAATGTGTGTTCCAGTATTCAAGCTCTCACCTATACACAGATTTTTCTGTGTAACATAACCCAAAGTTATTTGCAGGAAGTTTGGCTATTTGGAGATTTTTTACAAAGACCATAT
The DNA here is from genome assembly GCF_001444195.1 of Xiphophorus couchianus. Lineage (NCBI taxonomy): Eukaryota > Metazoa > Chordata > Actinopteri > Cyprinodontiformes > Poeciliidae > Xiphophorus > Xiphophorus couchianus. Next base: position 24,941,056 of record NC_040239.1, read on the forward strand.
CTAAAATATTCAAAAGAAAATGCAGCTTTGGAAGTTGAAATGTGTTACTTGACACACTGTTGGCTGGTGTTTCTAAAGCAGCCAATCCAGGAGCAACATTTATTTTCCTTTGTGCTGATTGGCTGTGCCCTCTAGAACAAAGACAAGGACTGTAAATATTAGATTTTGTGTAATTGTTAAGATGGTTTTCACTGTGCTTACTAACACATAAAGTTCATTTGATGTTGAACTATTAAAAAGGACAACTATAATTATTTTCAGATAGGGTCTGAAGTATTTGCAATTTTTAACTACTTGCAGACGGCGGTGGTGCCGTGGAGCATGAGTAACATCTTTTGATGCAATTCCTGCTGCATATCTTTCCTGTTATGTCTCTACTTGCATCTTCACATCAAAAGAAACCCCATATAAGTAATGGGTAAAAACAAGAACTAAGTCCGATTAGAGTGTATTCTTTCAAGGTAAACAGTAGTTAGATTTATGTCTGGACTTTGACTGGGCCTATCTAGTACGTTAAATGCTGAGTATACTTTTGTTGTAAACCATTGAGTTGTAGCTCTGGTTGCATTTAGTGGCTAAAACATGTTGCACACCTCCACCTCAGGCCTCTACAGTATTGAGGAGCTTTTTTTTTTTCTTCTAGGGCTGACCTGTAGTTAAGTCTACTCATTTTCTGACAAGCTTCCCTTGTTCCTGCTGAAGGAAAGCAGCCTCACACCATGATGATGAAATCACTGCTTTTTCACTGAAAGGATGGTGAGTTAAAAGTGATGTGCAGTGTCACTATCTAAGATTTTCAGAGCTTGTTAATATTGTTTTATCCGCAGCTGTATCTGTGACGTCGGCAGAGACAGATACAGATACAGTGATGCTGTTTGTTCTCTCACAAACCTCTGATACCCACACAGAACGGCTGTATTTATATTGAGATTAAATTACACCGCCGTTTTCTCATTAGGTGACTTCTGAAGTAGGTTGATGAGTCAGGATAATCAGTTGTCAAAAAGAAATGAACTCTTTTCAGATGTCTATTTGTAAAAATAACTTCCAAAAGCTATTCTTCTTCTTCCACTTTATAGTTGTGTGCAACAGCACAAAAAATATCCCAATAAAATGCATCATTTGTGAATGCAATGAGACGAAATGTTACAGGGTGTCGGTACTTTTAAGGCACTGTACTGTTAAAAAGTCATCTACTTAACCTATAACTTACCTCAGTTAAATTTAGGTAAACAGTGCAAAGCTGCTGATGTAGAAAGGACATCCCAGATAAAGAGAGGGTGTAGCCCTGTTTAATAAGATTAGGTGCTCAGAAACCCTGAGAGCCGACTTTGATCCAACTGACCTGCAGATGTTGTCGTAAATAGTTTTAATGTCGCATCGATGCAGCTCACCACACTCCTCAGGTTCTTGAAAGTCTTGGGCGAAAACAAAAACAAAAAAACGAATTTGCTGCATTTTAGGAGTTTGTGACCACACGCAGCTGGCAAATGTTTCGAAATAAAAACAAGAACAGAGTGTAAGCGTGTAATAAAGATAAGCAGCAGATGCCCATTTAGAATGGGTTTTACAGGAGAACCTGTAGCCAGTGTCCATCTAGGACACGGTACAGACAGCGGACACTAAACCAATGTCAGACTTGTTCGGTAGGGACGGTTTAGATTTACTCCCAAAAAATAAAACTGTTTCTCTTTGCAGGACACAAAATATGACACAGAATATATTTTCTGTGCAAAAGAAATGACGACTCCTTCAAAAATGTTGTATTTTAATACAACATTTTTAGGGGGAATAGTTATGACGAGATATTAAAATTTGCAGGCACAAAAACTAGGCACACATAAAATGTTCTGACCAAGCCATAGAGTCGTGTTGACTTTTCATTGACTCACCTTTTCCCAGGTATGGGGGCCTTTCTCTGGCAAATCACAGCAATGGCTCCATCTGCTCCCATATCCAGCGTGATGTCCCACAGTAAAGAGTTGCTGGGTGTTGCTGTTCGAAAGGTCACACCTTTCTTTACTGATGCTCTGCAGAAAGCCACAAATGAAAAGGTCAAGAATGTGGCCAATGGGAAATGTCTATATATGTATGTGATATTTCACATCTTGTTTTCCGGCCTCTCAGTGTGCACCATACAAAATAGTTTTTGCAGGGTATCACAAAGGAGCTTTATTTTCAACAAAAGGAAAGTGTATTTTGGGGGAGGGGGGAGGGGGGTGTATCTGAAACACATAAAACAACTATTATGTAGCAACTCGTATCCAACCCCCCAGTGCCAGTTTCTCCACCTTAGAGTCTGTTCATTCACTGTGTGCTTTCATGATTTAAAATACACAGATGGATTGGGAGTTTTCTTGGCTGACTAATTTATAAATTGTGTGCATTATGAGGGAGAAAATGCCATCCCTGCGGGCTTTCCCCAGCATAAGCAGCTTTCAGTAGGTCAAACGTTAATGAGATGCTGTTCTGTAAGAATTGCGAGGGCCAAGAGAGAGACACGAGTTTTAAAAAAAAAAAGAAAACAACAATAGAACGTTGACTCATTTGTGTGTGTGTTTTGTTTTTTTGTTTTTTCAAATCTCTTGTGGGACCTGCTCACAAACAGCATAAACAGGTTCTGGTAGACAGTTTAGAAAAAAAAAAAGTCTAATTCTTTGATTTTCATTCGCATGTAAAGCTGTGTGGTTTATCTCCCAATCTTCAAGGTAAACACAAGTGTAGAGCGCATTACGAGTCTCTAAGGAAGCATAATCTGCGATAAGAGCAGCAGCAATCTGAGCACCGCTCCTGCTGCTGACTTTGGTTTTAGTTTCAGCCAAAAGGAAAATGAAATGCAGGTCCCTGTTGAGCCCTGGGAAGGAATGCAACCTTGCACGTATTATTATCCCCATGATATAAAATAAAACCGACCTACTGCATTGAATATTTTGCACACATTTGTGTTCCTGCGGCGTCGGAGCTCGACTGCACATCTGCCTAAGTGGGAGCTAATTCGAACATCCGTCGTGGAGCTCCAGCGCCTGCTACGACCCGCTGTCCCAACAGCAGGGAATCGAGATTGGAGGGCGTTCCTTTTTCTCAATGAATGAATTTGGCTGTTTTAAATTCAAACAGAAGAAGATCTCAAAAGGTTAAAGGTTACAATTAGAAAGGAATAAATGATCTGTGTGCATGGCTTCGTGGTAAGCTCATGCCCCCACGGTTGCCCGTTTCCGTCCCACCTGCTTGCTGCAGAAGCTCATTACCCTGATTAATAAGAGTTCACAAAAGGACGACAAGGCTAACAAGGGAAATCCTCCAGTGTAAAAAAAAACAACAAAAAAACCTGGCTCGTAAATAAAACAAATGTTTGGTGTCTATTACGCACAGCTAAACACCACTGGTTAAAAGTCAAAAGGCATTTTAATTGGCATAGCAATAGCATGTTGAACAGCCAATGAAGAAGCTCTGGCTGACCAATCTGGAAAAAAAGGTGTTAATAGTGTTGTCCTGACCCTGTTATGAGATCATGTCCAGAAATGTGATTACATTACAAACGATTATCAACGTATCAGTTGTTATGCTACAGCAAACAGTTTTAGTTTAGGTTCAAAATTAATAATCTGTCCAATACACCTTAAAAGGCATCAGTCAAAATTGTCCCTTATGGGTTAATTCTTATCTGAGGGAACCATCCTAATCACAATGGCTCCAACCCTAATTCTGCAATTTACTGCTTTCGGGAGAAGCGGGGTGCTTATGGGTGAAAGCTTGAATGTTCAAAATGCTATCTCAGCTGGTGGAAGCCTAACCTTTATCAAAATCTTGCATCTTGTTCAGGAGTTTAAAGGTCACCGACTAGAATGTCAGTTTTAGGGGAAATGTTTGGGGGAGGAAGAAGGAAAGAATTGAGAGACTCAAGTTTTCCAAACTACCTGAACACGTCAGATTGTCCGATCAGATCTGTGACAGGAGAGCAGAACAGGTGTTTGTTAATTTCCTCTAAACCAACTTGTGTTTTGGTGCCTTCTTTCATTTGGAGCGCTAGCTGTGTGTTATTTGCTTGGGGGTGGGTGGGTTCTGGATTAATCCGGCACCAAATTAGAGAAAAATAAAGTCGCTGAGTAACTGTGACTGTATGAGACGTTTGGAGGAAACCAAAACTGAATTTCTACAACATGAACCTTTACAAGACATCAGGGTAGTAGATATTCTATTAATAGCAAAAGAGCACTCATTGAGAGCTTAGCACATGGATTTATGTGTATTGTTAATTAACTATAACAAATTATAAATGATCTATTCTTATGTCAAATAAAAGCATATAAAAGATGTGTCTTCCTAGGCCTGTCGCAATAAGCAGTAAATCAATTAATCGTATGATGAATGAAAACAAACTCAATAATTTCCATTTGTATGATTTATTGTTTTTTTTTTTCTTGTTTTTGCTCCTTTTACCAAAAACTGGATGACAAAAGTCTTCAGTCTGGTGATTCGGTCTCAACACGCCCTTTTTTTGAAGGACAATTTTCTTTACCGAGACTTTATAATCCATTTTATTTGATGTTTCCATTATTTTGTTGATTTATTTTGGATATTTAAAGTGTCTTCCAGCTCCAGGGTTAAATGTTAATTTGAATGTAAAGTTCATTGATACTTGAGAATGTGTTGCATTATTATGTTGTTACAGTTACAGTACTTGATAATGGACTCCAACAATATTATGGTTTATCGCAATAACTTCTGGGACAATTTATTGTCCAGCAAAATTTGTTATTGCGACAGGCCTATGTATTCCTCATGAGTTCGACAACACCTCTTTTGAATCAGGTGAAATCTGATCTGATATATCCCTAAATACAACATTCAATATTTCTGACATGATTGTTACTAGAGATTTAAAAAAAGACAAATGGATAAAAATATGTGGAAGAAAACAGTGTTATGGTTATTGAGGCTGTTTGTTTAGGGATTAGCCTGATCTGTGGCTCTGGGTCAGCTCACGCAGTCACAAAGCGGTACCACTATTTTGTACTCATCCTTTGCTATTTTGTACCCCATTACTCCCATTTTGCGAAAATTATGTACAAAACGTCATATTTCTATTTATTTTAGTTCTGAAATTTGCCAGGCTTGTTATTGGATTCTAATAAAAACTCTGATCAAACCAAAACAACATTGAGCAACTTCCTCCTGATTTATGATATTTATTGGGGCCATACAACCACATTTCCTCACACTAGACTTTGAGAAGATTACAGAGAACATCCTGTGGCAAATTTTATAAGTAATTTGTGTCACGTTTTTTTAACACAGCACCTAGGTTTAAGCTGCGCCTCTCTGTGTATTCTACCACACATTTTGCCACTCCAAACTCACAAATAATAAAACGGAAAAAAAAGAGAAACTCGGACTTCTTAAATCACATTTAACTTGGAACAGAAAATAAAGCCCCAGAAGGAAGTTACAGCTGCAGCTAAGGTGCTTCAGAGTATCTCTGGTTAGTAGCTGAAACCAGTTTCTGTGTGCATTAGAGTGACTGACAGAGGAAAACAGAAGGGGGTAATTGTTAACAGTCTGAGCGCTCCCAGGAGGCGGTGGAGGCAACAACAGAGGAGGAAAACACACAGTGCGGTTTAAATGAGCAAAGGAGAATAGATGAGGTTTCAGTACAAGGACCTGCTTGTTCCTGATTTGGTTTCGGTTTAGCAGATAGCAAGATGGAAGGTGGCCGGACTCGTGTTGTTCACAGTAATGGTAATGCAGTGTCAACACAGTGTCCCCTTATAGCTGCTGTTGGGATCAACTGTGAAATGTTAATAGCTTTCTGGGAAGTGCTTAAATTCAACAACTATGTAGTTGCATCGGCTTTACAAGATTATTCGAGCTTTTTCACATTTTCACGTCTTGCATCACGTGATTGATTGTGTATTCGCTTCATCTCACTTCAGACTTGTGTCAGTCCATCACAAACAACCTCAATAAAATATTAATGCAACGTGGATGTAATGTGAAAAGGGGGGTATGGATCCATTTGCGAGGCACTGCAAAAATCTGCTCCAAATCTGTATGCAAGGCTAGGATAATCAGCAGCGTGGTGTCACTTTATACTAGAGATTAAAAAGAAATAACACACCACCCACAATGAATCAATATGTTTATTGAAAATCTGCAATTTGACTTTTTTTTTTCTTTACTTTTAAGCTGCTTCGCTCTGTGTTAGTTGAACCAGCGATTTGTAAGCTCTTTTAGATATAATTGCAGTTCTGCTGACTATAGGGAATAATAATTGCAGTGTGAATGTGCAGTTTGCTTCCAATCGGGGAAACCTTAAAACCTTTAATGCACTGCAATCAGCGAGGGAAGAAGGATGGAATATTCACAGTAATAATGAGAAAACGTAACAGGGTGGTTAATCTAGTAATTGCCTCTGAATACGGCGGCCTGCCATGATGGAACACCTCCATGTATTAGGGCCGAGTGGAGCAGGGTGTACTTAATGAAAAGTGGCAGTAACAAGGAGTTTTATCTAAAGTCCCTTTTTTGAAAGTAAAAAAAAAAAAAAAAAGGATTCCCCTGCATCTGGAAAAGTTTTTTTTTTTTTTTTGGTGGAGTGGTTGGGAACAGAAACCCGTCTCCATGGTTTTAATGGGCCCAGAGGAAGACAGCGGGCGGGGAGAGGCACCGGGGCAGAGAAGATGGATGGCTGTGGAGACTCATGCTGACAGCGTGTGTGAAAGGCAGCTTTCAGGTGCTGCAACAGCCATCCATCTCACTTTCTGACCAGGTAAGATATGAGTGGCAGGAGTGGCTCAGCTATTACATAATATTCATTTTTTTGGTATAATTATTTTCCACATGCGCTCATGGAATGAACCCTGTCTTGCAAAAATACTTTACATCTCTTGTACTTTTGCACGTTTTATCAGAAACTTCAATGTATTTTATTGGGAGTATATAGTCAGGTCAAGTCAAGTTTATTTTTATTGCACATTTTAGCAACAAGGCGGCTCAAAGTGCTTTACACCAAAAGTACATAAAACCAATTATGAAACAAGAATGCCATCATCAGACTCATCAAGCACATATACATCAAATATATTAATCACTGCTCTGTTTATTATCAATCAAAGGCAACTCTAAACAGGTGGGGGGTTTAGCCTTGACTTAAAGGAACTCAGTGTTTCAGCACTTTTGAAGCCATATTGGATTTTGAGGTCAGTGTTTGTAAGAAACCGCTCTGACTTTATGGGGCTTTTTGTAAATATTTCTAACTGTAGACCTTAGACTCTCAAATTTTGGATAAACAAAATGCATTTTTAAACCACGCTGTTCAACCTATGAACTAGCGATCAAAAGATAACAATGCTTGTTTTTCTTGTCATTGTCATTTAATGCGGCTGAAAAAGTCCAAATCCTGTTGCATCGCTGTTTTAAAATGTCTATCAAGACGGTTACCTGTTGTTTACTGGGGATGTATTCGCTGTAAAAAGCCTGAGAACCACTGATTTATACTGGAGGATATCTATGTGTTTGCTGGCCGAGTCAAAATCCAGATGAGAACCTGTAACAACAGAGTAAAACTATCCCTCAGACACTTGCAAAGAACAATGGCAAAAGTGTTCAAAGCACTGGAAGCTGCAGCTGAGTGTGAATGTTTTTGATGGACGCTGTGCCAGTGTGCTAATGATGAGAACTGGAACACAGACGTATACAACCTATTACTTACAAATCCACCCATGTCATGACATTTTGGATTACAGCTCAGCTTTGCAGACAGACTTAACTCTAAAAATGAAGTGTTTTCCAGACTGATACGAAACGACGAGATTATTTAAAAATTCCATTAAGCAGAAGCTAGACTATTTCCTTGGTGTAACCTGGATGCCCAACCCCCTATGTATTCCATTATTAATGGCAATATGGAGATGCTCCATAAGGTTTGTAATTGCTTCTTCTACGCTGTGATTTTTCCAATCTAACTGTGTGGACACGTTGCTCACGGGGGCCACAGCACCACCAGCAAAACCCCGACGAAATCGGAAACAGATGCAGTCATCAATTATGCAGGCTAATGTCCAACGTTTAGCCAGTCTGATGGCGAGCCATTGACAACGTGCTTATCGTTCTCATGGAGCGGGGGAGTTCGGGGGGACCTTCATGCCAGCGCTCCTGGCAGATGGCAGGGACGGCGGGCCTCAAAATGGATGTAAAAACCCCATTTGTTACACAGATGAAGGATTAGATTTCCAGGTTGAAAGGCTTAGCGGAAACCATGTCATATAGAGAAAGACGGCTAAATTTAATTTCATGTCTGAACGTTTCCTTAAGATGATTCAACAGGCGAAGAAGAGGTCTAAACAAACCCCTTTGGTTTACAGTCAATGCCTTTTAATTTCACAAGTAAAAGAAATACTCTAATTGATGAAAGCGATAGAGTTGCATGAAAAAACTGATTTATTCGACGAAAACGAGAAACAGATGCTTTTTTTTTGTTGTTTTTTTTTCCCTCGGTCAACCTTAAATTTAAATATCCCACGACTCTGGGCATAGAGATCAATAACACGTTAATCATGCTGATGAGAGAACATTAAGGAGAGCTTAATGGGATATGCAGACAGTGATATAGCACACAGACATCTGTTGAAGTCTGGATGCACTGAGCTTGTTAATATGCAGATAAGATGGGCTAGCATGGCGACGTGTTGCCGTGGAAATGGAATGAGCACACGGAGTGCACGGTGATTATAGGATGATGCAAAACGGAAATTTCTGAGTCTAGTCACCAAAACCTACAGTGCAGACATGACGGCTTACTAAAAGGATTGCAAGTAATATTGTCAGTCTTCCAACCGAATGCAGAAAGCAGGAGGCTTAGAGGGAACTGAAGAAAAGGAAAAAAGAGGAAGTGAGGTGGCATCACGGTTATCTGATTTTAATTTGGGTTTCTTTTGGGTGACTAAGTAAATGAGATAAGGCGGCAATAATTAAAAGTGACAGGTTGAAGAGGGCGGGAAATTAACTTTTCATTTTTGGCTTCATTGCTTCAGCTAAAATAAAGAGACGGGAAGAAAAGAAAACTAGATAATTAAGACAAATAGATGACCTAACCACATATTATTACATTTAATGATTCTCCCTAAAAATATTCTTCAAAACTTGAAGAAGTGTAGGATGAAACATTTTGACGTTGATGCTTTTTTTGCTATCTCTCATTGCATGTGCTCAACTGTTCAAGTCCATGTTTGTCTTTTTTCAAAAGTCCCACTGGGACGAGAATTACTAAATGAAAATCTTCAATAAAACATTGTCAGGGTTTCATTACCAGCGATGTGTCGAATGTGAAACATAGGGCAAAATTCAGATCTCTGCAAAAGTATTTATGCCTTTTAGAACTTTTCTGTATTTTAATATGTCACAGTTGAAGATTTGGGGTATTTCATTGGGATTTTGGGTTACAAACCAACTCAAAGTAGTGGAGAGGATAAAAACAATGCGTGGTTTCGAGAGTTTTCTTTTTGTTGTTTTTATTCAGACTTGCAACTGCAAGTCATTTGAATTGCAGTTGCAATTTGGTTTCTGCATTTGGTTCGAATCAATGCCAGTTTTTGCCATCCATAGACAAAAGATTTTCACCCATTCTTCTTTACAAAATAACCCCCACTCAGGTAGACTGGACGGAAAGTCTATGTACACATCAGTTTTAAAATCCTCAATTGGATTGAAGGACTTTGACTGGACATTTTGACCTCACATGCAGCCTGCAAGCTTTTGGGTTGGTGTCCTGCTAAGATCAACCTCTGCCCCAGCCTCAAGTCCTTTGCACCCTCTAACATGAAATTTCCTCCAGAATTGTTTTATATTTAACTTAATCCGTCTTGACATCGGCCTGCTTTCCTTTTCCCTGCTGAAGAAAGTCACTTCTAACACCAAGATGCTGGTACTGCCATGTTTCCCTCTGGGAATAATGTTCATAGTAGTAGTTTTCTACAATCAGCCAGTAGAAAATAACAAATTGTTGTCATCTGACCAGAGCAAATTGTTCCACATGTATGCAGTTTCCCCTACATGGCTTGAAACAAACTGTAACTAAGGCATTTTTATGTGTGTCATTCAATTATGGCTTTCCTATTTCGTAAAAGCTAAATTTGTGGAGTGCATGACTAATACTGTAGTTGTCCTGTTGACAGATTCTTGAGGTGGGAATCTTTGTAGCTCCTCCAGAGTTGGCACCAGAGTTACCAGAGATAGCTAAATCTTTGATCTAGCCAAAGATTTAGATATTTGGCTATATCTAAATCTATTAATGCTCTCCTTGCTGGGCCTGTCAGTGTAGGTGATGCTCATGTCATAGTAGGTTTGTAGTTGAGATTATGCTCTTTCACTAAAGCAAAACACTGAAGCCTTCATAGAAAAGCTGTATTATTTATAGAGCTTAAGTTACTCAAAAGTGGATTCTTTTTCGCAAAATTGTTGATTTACTAAGGCTGTTGGTTGGTCTGGATTTGTAAAGATATTGGAGAGAGATGAGTACAAATAGTTTTTTCTGACTTTTAAATGTAAACATAGGCTGACAGTCATTCTACATTAACCTAGTCTTTTCTCTTTACAATTATGCAAAACTTGATATTGGTCTTACAACAGGTTCTGTAACATTTCGGCAAAAACCTTTGAAGTTTGTGGTTTTATTGTCACAGTTCAAAGGGTATTCATACACTTCGAAGGCACTGTATCTTACTAGTACCCAGGAACTAAATATTGGGTAAACAGCCTTTACGGGTTCTTGCTGGGTTCTAAGTAAGGACTCCTTGCTCAAAAAACACAGACAGATACGTTACCTCTTCAAACCAACCAAATCTATAACTGTCCTGTTTGAGAAAAAGCTTTCCATTCCCCCTGACAGATCATTATTCACCTGCTCAGAGTAAAGAAGCCCCTGTCTTGAATAATAACAAAATAAATCTGTCTGTAATCAGGTTAGCGCAAATCTCTGCTCCGTCTGTTCTGACAGCTGAAATCAGCATATCGAGCGTTACTGCGGAGAGGTTCTGTTTGATATCCGACTGGATAAAGACAACAAAAGGCTGCAGATGACCGTGGAAACATCAATGAAACTGTGAGAGCAGGTCGGATGTATTTAATTCACCCCGCTTCCAGTTTTGAGACACATCTCTGCTGTATTGCGTCACTTTCTGAGACAATAGAAAGTGACAAAGTCACGAGAATAGAGTAAGTCGTGTTGTTGTTCCCTGCCTTCCTATGCAGAATTTAACAATTTTTAACATCCTGGGCTATGTCATCAAAAGACACGAAGAACACCAAACATCACACCATACATGTGTGGACAAGTTTAAAACAGAGTTAGATAAAACAATACCCCAAACTTTAAATATCTTGTGATGCACTTATTAGTTCTTCTAAAACATAAACCGGCTGCCTGGGCAAGGAGATAATTCAGCATCACACTCCAAAAATCTGTATTTTATGGGGGAGTTGTAAGGAGGAAGCTGTGAAGAAGACCCATTTGAGTTTTTACCCAAATAGTATAAGTGACACAGCAAATATGTAAAAGAAGGCTCTCTGGTCAGAGGACATGAAAGCTGAACTTTTTCTATGTGCAGACGAGGCAGAATACTAATCAGTCCCTCCAAGGCTTCACAATTGTTTTTATGAGCTTTTCTGCGATCAAAATTGCTCATTTGACGGTGCTGCTTCAGAAATATTTGCAATATTTGCGTCTATTTTGCAAAATAAGACTTTTTGTAACTGGCCATATCAATCAAAGACTTTAACTTGGCAGCAGCGTAGTAGAAGTAAGAAATACTGCCACCTACAGATGGGAGTTAGCCGCCACTTGGACCCAATGTTTCTGACCATTTTTGCAGGAAATTGTTAATAAACTCACAATTACTTTGCTCTTGATCTGTTGATTTTTCTTGACTTCCTATGCATGGCAGAATTGTAAAAAACTGGAGGGAGTGACTAATACCGCACATGACCCTGAACATCACTCCGTGGAGGTAGCAAAATCAATGTCGCAGGAAGGACGTTCTTAGGAAAGAAATTTCATTAGCAGATGGGGTGGAGTTAAATACTTGGTAATCCTGAAGAAAAAACTCTATATTAGAGGATGTAAATGAAAGACTATGTGCACAAAGTAACAAAGTATTTTGCCGTATTTATATAGTAAAATTCCTGGCAACCACAGTTGCCAGTATTTTATCATAAGTTAGTTTTTTGGGGGTTTTTACACTGTGGATCTTAGCACACAAATCTGAAGCAAGACTTTAGAGAGTTTGTCTAACCAACCAATCTTACCAAGCTTGAGATATTTTGTTAAATATAAATGAGAAACAACTTCCAGTCCAGAAATCGGAAAACTTAGTGGAGGTAGATCGACTAGAAAACCTGCAGCGGCAAATATGTGAAATATGTGGGACTTATTTAGCAATACACAAACAAAGAAACAAAACCTGTATCATTTTCCTTTCAGTTAATTATACAATTCTGCCGTTTGCTTAAAATTGCAATAATATTGGGTGAGGGGTTGCAATGGGGTGTGAGATGAAAATATGAAAAAAGCTGAAATGGTGAAATAAATGATGGAACGCCCTGTTTTCCCCTGAAGAAGAATATACATCAAGAAGTGAAATGTTTATGTTTTTGGAGATAAGAAAAGTAATTTTATCACAGCTGTCAGAAACACGTGATTTTTGCAGCTATGGATGAGGCAGACACCTTCAAAGGAATAAATTTGTCTTAAAGAGCATGTGCCGTCAAAAAAGGAAACAAGCTGCACCGCAAAAGCCTTAAATTTGACTGAGCCACGCAATTAATCGGCACCATCTTCATGCGCCAACATAGTGCAAACGCTGGGCATATATATCCCTTCAGGAATTATGAGTCACACGTGACTTTATTTGATCTACATTAACCATGATGACTACCACTCTTGAAGCAGCTCTTAATGTCATCAGGCAGCACTAGAGCAAGTAATCTCGCTCCCTTCACTGAAAAACCACTGCGATATTTTCAGAGAAATGCCATAATCCACGTTATATCTCTGTGCTCCTGACATGGCCTTATTTTTGATGCCAGTGGATTAGTGCAAGAATTAGAGAAGATGACTAATACTGTGAGTGAAAAAAGTCTCCGGTTTCTATCTTTTTCTCTTTTTTCTTTTTCATGCTGTGGCACTTGAAGCAAGAACAGACGCAGCTGTACCTGAGAGTGAAGTTAGTCAGCTGAGCAGAGCTGGCCATCAGTATGTAGAAAGTGGCGATGTCGGTCTTTTTCAGAGGTTTGGACGACGTCCGGATGACAATGGCGTTCCCGAGCTTGAGGCGAGACAGCGTGGCCATCCCCTTGGGAATCTGCAGGAGCTGCACGCTTCCGATCCTCTGCATGGGAGTCACGGGAACGTATTCGGCCGGCGGCGCCGAGCTGCTCCACCGACTTCCGTTCACAGAAAAGCACTTCCCGTTGACCCTGGGCTGAGCCTGGTAGTACAGCTCCACCGAGTTCCCAGCAGATGGATCCTGCCTTTCCCTGCTGGTGCCCTCTGACCCCACAGCAAACCACCCCGGCTCAGGCAGAAGCTCAGCCATGCAAGTTCCCCTCTCGCCTCCTATGGCGCAAGAACCCCTCACTTCCTGCGTTTGCCAGAAAGCATAAACCGTCACACATGGTAGCTCATCCAAGGCGCCCTCGCTTCTGGCCCAATCCCTCCCTGCGACGTAGAAGAGCACCCGGACTTTGGGTTTGGAGGAGAAAACCCGAGGCGTCAGCACGAAGGCCTGGATTTTCCAGTTGAATGTGAAGACATCTGGGGCGTTGAAGAGCTGCACCGACTGCACCAGATCCAGAGGCACGAGTCTCTCTGTGGACACGGGACCGTAGCTGGCATTGACAGCTGGCTGGCGGCTGGCTCTTAAAAGAACGAAGGGCTGCGTGTGACTCTGCATGCTGGAGTTCCTCATGAAGTCCTGCCCAGCCTCCTTCAGGAAGAGGTAGTCGGCGTCCCGTACCTCATAGTTGACCGGCAGGAAGACAGGGAAAGGCACTGGACTCTTAGTATCAGTGAGTTCCTTGCTGTTCAGATCTGGAAGATAAAGGACAGTAGCGTACAGTTTATTAAAATAAAATGAAACAAAATACACTGTACTGTTTGGGAAAATATATAGCCAAAGAAACCCTCCCCACTTCCATGTACATTTGGTAATAAACTGCTGTTGCCTACTTTAACACAGGGGCCATAGAAGGACAGCCTATCAGCTGAGTAGGGCATCAAAGAATTAAAAAGGATTCTGAGATTAACCTTAAACCTTAAGCTTTCCCCTTTTCTCTTACCAAGAATGGCGAACAATATTACTAGTAGAAGTTTATGCGTTCCATTCAAAAACATCAATATCATAATGAAATTTTTAATAGTCACCGAGCGACTTCGGTTTTCAACCACTAAACAGAGCCAGAGCTGTTCGTGCATGATTTATGGAAAAGTGCACCTGGATGATTATCTTCTACTCCGTCTCTTAAACAGATAGGTGTGGCACAGAAAAAGGCATAGCAATAAAAAACGGGAGTGCGTAGAATATTAGAAATGGCAATTGAAGTTTTTTTTTTTCAACACAGTTTTCTTATAAGTTACTTTTCCTTTAGAAGTTTACTTCGTATTTTAAAGGTGAGCTAAATTACCTCCGGACGCTTTGTGCTACTATGATGGGATAATTGTAACTTTTGGAGATGTGGGCTGATTCACAGACACCAGATTTCACACTGCGAGATGGTGAAGATCGATAGCTGTAATTGTAAATGTTATGAATTCATTAAACGGACACCTTAATATTTTTTTTGTTATTTTAGTATATTTTAGTAAAAAAGTAATGAGCTATTCACTTCTAATTGGTGTCGCCCTCAATCTAAACAAGCTTATTGTTTCTTTCTGATTGTTTTCCCATCATAACCTGAATATTTTTGGTAAAGGTACAGGATGGGAACACCATTCTTTTCCTTTTTGATGTTTAAGCAGTATTGAATGAACTGATCAGGATCTTGATTGCAGTTTTTCTTTCAAACTTCTGAAAGTATCTTTTTTTTTTTAAACAAAGCTTGGAAACAAGCTTTTCTTGCATAACACAAGAATTTAGTTTCAGTCATTTCCAAACAGTATAATTATGTCATTTTGAATCCTTTTCCCCCCCCTGTCTGTCATTATACCATATCATTTCCTTTTCAGGATCACAATTTTTCTGTATCTGACAAAAGGAATACTATGTTGCTAAGTTATTATGTAATTATAATTATTATTGTGTAACTACATCATTGTTAAGTCCTATTTTTAACAAAGGAAAGTTGGCTATAAGATTATAGTTTAGAATGCTTTTTTTTAACCTTACTTTTAGTGTGTGTTTTTTTCTCATTTCCATGATCTAACAACATTCAGAAGATAACACTGGTAATAGTAACACCAATGACTTTAAAGACAAAAAGAAGTTATTTCTGGGCTTTTTCGTGCAAGCATGAGAGCAGCAGAATAAATATTATCTGATCTTTACTGAAAGTTTTTTTTTCTTGCCTTTTGATTCAAAGGTCATTTTATTTTAATGTCTTTTTAAACAGAACTATAAGAAAATACAACAGCAGGCCCAAAACTAAATTGTGTTTCCCTAGTTGGTAATAATAAAAACAACATCTGATTAATGCAATAAAAACCAACAGCACTAAGCATCTCACAGCACGTAAAAACACATCCGACAAGGAATCAAACTTGTTCCTATGAATTGACGTGCAACCGCAAACGTCCACAGCATCGTCAAAAAGATCAAATCGGCAACAAAATTTGTGCCCCGCGCATTTGTGAAATGTGAAGAGATGCCACATAACGTGTGTTTATCCCTGAATTATTGATTGTTGTGCCTCCAGTTCGGAAGGTTTAAAGCAGAATCATTCGTCATGTCCCCTCATGGCTGCTGGCATCTGATGAGTCTCTCTATCATCTATCTATCTCATCCGCTTTTCATCTTTGTTCATCCACTCCAGCTAAAAAGCCTGTCAAGCTGGCCTGGACCGTTCACACTGCGCTGACTTCACTCTGCATGTCACAGCCATTTCAAGCCAGCAGCCCTCAGAAGAAGCCGGCAGCGTGGCTTTTCATTTCTTTTCTGTTTTTTCTTCTTCCCTCCTTCCTTGCCCACACAGACACGAGTGTCATTCATGTTCACTGAGTGGGCGCTGTGCTACGCCGCGCGAGGAGACTGGAGCCTGAATCTGGGCTTATCCTACCAGGGGCCACAGTGACAGATGTGCCGTTTGAACCCAGAGCTGGCAGAAGCTCCATTTGGAGTAAATATAAACTAGCTTACTTTATCTAAAAAGCAGAAAAACCTCTGTAGCTCTGATTAGGTTACAAAATACTGCGGGTTTGATCATCTCCTCGGCTCGGTTTCGTTACCCTCGTGTAATCTTAGTCTTTATATATGTGTATATACAGTATATATATATACAGTATGTACCACAACATTTAAAGGAGGGCTCTTTTGGATACCTTAGTCTGTTTGTTCAAGGTTTTTTTTTTTTGTTTTTTAGAACTATTTAAAATTGGCAGGCTCTGGGTCGGAGATGAACTGTTCATTGCCAAAATTACACATATCTGTCAAGCAATCTGAGACGGCAAGATGATTTTTCTCCAAAAGAGAAAGTTTTGCTCTCAGGAGGTAAACATACAAGCAAATCTGCGGCACCAACTATTCCAGCTGTTCGAGCCTCTCAGATTTTCTCCTCCTGAGCTGCTTCTGCTCCTCAGCCAAGTCAGATCACATCAGCGCTGACACTCCCAACTGTCTTTACTCAGTTTTTTTTCCCCTCCTAAGATGAACTTCTGCTTTATTACACCACGCCAGATGCATTTTAAAAAACCAGCCAAAAACGCATACTTTATTCACTTCATTGAAGATTTGTGTTGTGATCATTTTCTTTGTTTTTTTTTGTAAGAAATGTATTAAATTTGACACGGTTTAGGTAAATCAACTTTATTACTACTTTTAAAAGAAGTTTTAATGTGTGTTTCGGATCAACGTCGTGTTGGAACTCCCAATGTTGACAAGTTTCTAACAACCTGACTTTGACCTGTTACCTTTGAATGAAACTGGTTTGGATGCTCAAGAACAACCAAGAAACACCAGCAGCAGTGTCCACAGTGAACATCTTTTATTTCTTTTTTTTACATTGTCGAAGGGTGCTGATCAAGAAATAAAACCAATTCCAAATGTGAAACTTTAATTCTAAGTAGAGCGTTGCTGTCGCCACACAGACGAGGCAAATGCCTCATCATGCACGACAAAATAAAATAAAGCTATTTGGCCGCAAACGTATTAAATATGTCTGGATAAAACCAACATGAGGCATTAAAATCTAAAACCACTGTGCCATTTGTCAACTATGTCGTAGTCCACTGATGTTTGTGTTTTAGTTAGCGTTGATGTTTGTTTTCTGACTGTTCTTAATTGCTGTCATTTAAGTTTTTCCTCATCAGCTCATTCCTCTGTATTCTTTATTAGTTTTTAGCTTCTTATTTACTCTTCTGTTCTGATTGTGCATGTAATTTATTCTCCATTATTAGGATTGTTCTTCCTTGTGTTTTTTCATGTTTGTTTGTCTCCTTCCCTCAGCTGCCATGCTCAGCAGCTGCCCAGCTGTTCAACATTCCAATAATTAAGCTCACCTTAGTCCAAAATTGTTCTCTCTCTCTCTCTCTCTCTTTCTCCTCAGTATATAAGCTCCCTAGTTTTCTCTAGTTCCTCCAGTTTGCTGCCCTGGCTCCATGAATGAAAGTTTTTCAGTTATTTCTTCTGCTTCCATGCTGAGCTCTGTGCTTTGTTTGCATATTAGCTCTTCTTCGAGCTCCTCGCAACATGGATAAGATTTTGAAGAAGGAGGATTATGTTCAGTTGTTCACCTCCACGTTGAGTCAACAGCTATGTGGTTGAACTTGAAAACTGTTCAGCGTTTGAACTGTACAACGATCTGGTTTTGGAACGGATAACGCAGACTCACGGCCTCAGCAAAAAAAACCGCGTGGACTCAAATCTTAGCTTCCTCCCGTCCCAGGAAACCAAGCAGCTTCAATAAACTCCATGCGTAATTTTAACTGTTTTTTCATACAAAAGTGCTGTAAGTCCAACTCTTGGTTTGCAAATCATTCAATTTGTTTCTCGTAAACAATCCTCCATGGAAAAAACGGTTGTTCATGTAAATTATACAAAACCTAAAAATAATGTAACATTCCAGCGCGTAATGTTTTTTAAATTATTCACTGAAACTCCACATGAAACAAAGCTGTGATGTGGATTATATCTCATCTCTGAGCATAAATAATTACTTTAAATTGTAAAGAGGAATATTTTTATGTAATTAAAATGCAAAAGTTAGTTTGATCAGTGTTTTTTTTCTTTTTCTTTTTTTTCGTACCTTGGATAAAACAATATCTAATGAACAATCTTTTCCCTGTAGATTTTTAGTTTCTGCATCTGCTCAGTGTGTTTGTCTTAAAGCATTTCTCCCAGAGTTTTAATCAATCTTTGTGTCTTTCCATTAAATGCTTAAAGCCTGAAAATCCTCGGTGAATCCTAATGTGCACTGATGGTTTTTACCATATGTGCACAACAATTTTGCCATCCCAACAGCTTTGCAGAAGGCAATGGGTGTCTGCATTCTGATTAGTAAATAGTGAGATGAAAAGATCTGTTTTTCTTTGGGTTTTTTTGTTTTTTTCCTCCTTTTATACTGCTGTTACAGGTGCTTTTGCAGATGAAATGTTGGTCACATATAAGGTGATTCTCTTGATATCAATATGTTGAAATTAAAAACGCTCTGGCGAAGGCCCAGATGGTACTACTAGAACTAATTATGCACCTGTGACACTGGGAATCTTTTATCAAGTTTAGCAGTGAGTTTTTAGTCCGTTGACTGGCTCGCCTTTGCAGAGCAGCTATCTTTAACCGAGCATGGCAGCTTTTTTATTAGCTTCTGATACTTTGCCAAAAAGGAGGTCCTTAAGTACAAAAAATATGTACTGGCGTTAGCACAACATTTAAGCATTCACTTGGGACACACACATAACACTTGTTAGTTTGGCAAAAATCCTGCAATAAGTTAATTGAAAGTTAAATTTTCAGGGGCAATCTACAGCTGAAAGAGATTTGTCCAAGCTTATGTATGGTAGAGGCACAAGTGCATATAGATTTCAATTTAATCAGGGACATAACACAATATTATGTAGATTAAAGCATTGTCCTATCCACAGGCCTAGGTCCCTGTTGGCAGCATCGTGATGTGGGCCTTTAGCATGATGTCAAATCAGATTCCAGTTCAAATGGCAAGTTTCCATTTACACCTGTCGCAGTAAATCAGTTAATCGCATAATAAATTAAAACAAGCTCAATAATTTCCATATCCATGATTCTCTTTTCTCTCTCTTTCTGCCAAAAGTTGGATGACAAAAGTCTTCAATCTGGTGCTTTGGTCTCTTTTCTTTTTCTTCTTCTTTTGAAGGACAATGTTGTTTACAGAAACATCATAATTCATTCTATTTGTTGTTTCTGTTTTTTTTTTTGTTTATTTGTTTTTGATACTTAAATAGTCTTGCAGTTCCAGTGTAAAATGTTTGTTAGAAATTGAAGCATATTGTTCTTTGAGAGGCTTTTCTTGCATTTTTCTGCCATTACCATCATGTTACTTGAACATGGTCTCAAAACAACAATAATATCATAACTTCTGGAACAATTTATTGTCCTGCTAAATTTGTTATTGTGACAGGCCTTGTCCCAACACCGGATAATGGATCAATGCGCACTAATCTACTCATATGTACAGTTAAGTCTGTGTTTTTTCACAACATATTCAGTAGTCTGTTTGCAGTACATGACTTTTAAAAAAAGTTAGATCGAACACTTAATCAGGGACATCTCCTGCAACCAACCCTACTTTCCTGAGTAAGGCTCCAATTGTTTCTGTGTCTGAACTCTGAAGAAGTATCTGAGTTAGAGCAAATCAGAAAGAAAGTGTAGAAGCTAAGTTTGCAAAAACCTAATTGATAGGATAAAAAAATTAAGAAAATTCACAAATGCATCAGGCACCAAAATGAATTAACATTTCCGAGTGGCCAACGTGAGTCCTGACAGGAGGGAGGAGCTAAGAAGATGATGGCAAGAAGGGCTTCCAACCTCAGAGACTTGGAGCTCATCATTAAGTATTCAAAAAAACAAACAAAGAAAACCCCACACAATTAGAAACAGACAAAATTTTAAAAAAAAAAACAACCTGTCCCCATTTGTCATGGTGACATTTTAACCACTACCAAATTACGTGCCAACGGATTGGGCTAAGTCTAACTGATAACCCTTGGAAATGCATCGCAGCACCTTTACAGCTTTATCTTCTCATATAACGTCTGACAAATGCATGACAATGTTCAAACATGTAGAGATCTTGTGGCATGTGAGGAGTCATGGAAGGATAAGGGAAGAGAGGGAGAGAGAAAAGGCAGATAGATTGAGGGAGGCTTAAGCTTGCGTAGTGATTGGTTGGGATTGTTATTTCCAATGAAACTCTTAAAGCTGCTTTGAAAAATCAGATTTATCCCAATTTCTCAGCTTTTGTCATCCTATTAAAAGTCAGTCTGCCTGCACTCCCTGGAAATGGCCATCCAAGAAGCACTTCCACGCTTCACATATATTGCCTTTGCTTTTTTTACTCCTTTTTTCTTGATTAGGTTGAGAGTATTAATGTATTTCTCTGTGCTTGCCTCACTGAGTGTGTTAAAAAAAAAAAAGGTTCCATCAAAGCAGACAATGTACCGAGCGCATGAAGGCACGGTTCAAATTTTTTATACAACCCCATCAAGTCTTCATACTCCTCGCTGATTTCATCCTAAATATTTAATTCACTCCTCACTACTGTGACAATTCTTTGCCGCAAGTAAGACACGTAATTATGCTCAGTTTAGGATTGCTGCAACGCTGTATTACTGAACAGCGAGATGAAAGTTTGTGGTCTAAATGGGGGGGGGGGCGTTTATTTATTATTCAGACCTTTAGAGAAAGCTGCTTTAGTCATAATTTAGCTGAGAGGGAGCCAGCCCTCTAACAAGAAACATGCAACGGAGATAAACGGCTTGTTGTTTCTTTCTTTCTTACCATGAAGAACTGTCCCAAGATGCTCCAAAAGACTTTCTCTGCACTGGGACATATTGCTCGCTTAATATTACAAATGGCTAAAATACAGCATATGGTCACTCTCCGCTCGCTTACCTTGTGTGAGTACCGCTGATATAGTTGCAAACACCAACAATAGGATCATCCAGCTTTGCCGTTTAAAGCTCATTTTGGCACGCAGCTCGGCTCGCGGTTGCAGGCAAGTACTTTCCATCGTCCGTGCCGGTTGGACTTTTCCCTTCAGCAGAACGCGGAGCGGACCGGCTCACTCATCCCTTCAGTTCGCTGGCTCGACACCATCACACCTGTGGGAGTGGGAAGTTGTAGCGTGGTCCGCGCGCGTCGGCGACAACGCGGAGCGCGAGCCAAGTTCCGCTCATGGGCTGTGCGTAAAAGCCGTGCGTAACGAGCCCGGAGAGACTTTGGCGGGGGGAGGAGGGGGACGCTGGATGCAAGCGAAGCGAGCGCGCGGCGGAGGGAAAGATCCGTGTTGATCAGTTTTTGACGTTTTAGACTCCCGGTGTCCCGCCGCTCACGGGACTCTGCGGAGCTCAACGCACATCGCGGGCTGTCTTGTGCGCAACCCTTTCAATGCACTAAAGTCATCATGTGTCACTGCTCATCCTCTCAGGAGGCAACGTGCAGATTAACCCTGCACGGGGTTTTAATCTGATGATGGGAGACTTGATCAAACGTTGCTTCTCGAGTTTTAATGTCTGACTAATGGTGAACAGTTGCGCCTGAGGTGTGGGGTGTAGTAGGGGTTGATGGGTGGTGGTGGGGGGGAACTAATATAAATTTGCCCGCTTCTTAAGAATATTAATTTGAGAGAGAATTAATATTCATTCATTAATCACCATCAATTCATCGTCAAGCTGTGACGAGTTACAACATATTTGTTTCTCCTTACGCCATGTTTTGTCTTCTCTCACAGGGAACCATTTTTGGATGGAACTCACCTCCGAACCATCCCAGCTCATCTACAAACTCATAGTGCCATCAGACACAGGAAAGCCAAGGCTAAAAACCTAAAAACTCAAAATTTCCCCCATTTCATAATCACGCATTTGTTTTTGTTTTTTTACTTTGGTGAACCTTGGAGATAAATGGCCATAAAAATGCTGAGATGTTGTGTACAATTATATGATGAATTTGTATTTATCCATTTATTCTGCTTCTGATTCCCTTTTAGACAAGACTCTTATGATCCCCATAGTGTTTCTGCTGCTTGAGACAGTTGTCATGCACAAATGTCAAGATGGCATTTGTGCCAAATGGCGGCTAATTTTTTACAAATTTATTCTAACAGACTGCATCCTGACCAATAAGCCCATCATAACTCTACCAAAACTGATGGACACCAATGTCAGTGTAAAGTAGACTGTGCTCTGTAAACAATATGCAAAAGAACATACAATATTTAATAGATATTAGTGCTGGTGTGGTGACTGGCGGGTGATGAGCTTCAATGAAAAAAAAAGGAAAATCATATTCTGCTTCAGTTCCCACTAAATCTTACACTGACTCTGTAAGAAGGCATAACAGCAACATTTCCCAAAGTTCCTTAGCAAGAATAAAGTTTTAGTAATCGTAATAAATCAGTACATTTTTGGTGTATTGGTACTTGGAGAGTTAATCAACAATATTTTGTAGGGAACCCTCTACCTAGAGCATAGACCCAGTGTTGTTCCATTTTTGAGGATTAAAGCTTACTTTGAAAAAATAAAATAAGCTATTTTTTTAAAACAGTCATTCATCTCTTGCTGAATTGGCCCACTTAATCTAACTCTGTTAAATATTTCCTAACAATCACAAAGCTGATCCATATCACCAAAAATAATCAAATTAATGTGCTATTCAAAGCGATGCAGTTTTTGCCAGTCCTTGGAAAAAATATTACTCACATTTTTGTACTGTTCATTTGGGCTTCAGTCATTATTATTGCCACTTCTCTAAAAAAAAAAAATTAATTAATAATAAGTCTCTTATCTCAAAACCTTCCACAGCATTTGTTTTTTTTTTTTTTTTTTTTGAAAAACAGAAAAGTAATAATTTCTTCTGAAGGCCAGGAAATGTGTGAAGGCTTCATGTGGATTTTTAGTGCCCTCTAATGGTGAAGAGGAATTTACATGACACGTGTGAACAACTTTTAGTTACAGCTGAAGATCAGGAACGAGATTCTTGGTTAATATGGGCTCCTTTAGTTTGAGCATTTTAATGAGAAGAATTTAAACCTATCAGACATTTTCTACACGCATCTGTTTGGGTTTAGTGAACTTATTTCAGGATGAGAAAATGCATTTTTCAGAAAGGGGGGGAAAAAAAACCACCTTTACCTCAGCGGTTGAACATGGTGAGTTGTATCACTCAGATATAAGTTAGTCGCTTGCACTCTTGTGTGAGGCTTGCAGACTTGTTGCTGCAAACGTATTAGGGCTTTATTAACAAATAAAGAGGATTAGGCAACATATCAATGAACAGAGCTCATAACTACCAGCTCAGAGTTATCTGGAGACGGGAGCAGGCTGCCATGAGCTGCAGCTGAGAGCACATTTGAGCTTCTCCGTCACTGCAGCACAGTGATAAGCAGAAGCATCTGTGTGCTGGAGTTGCTCCATGCGCTGCGGCGCTGCCGTGGGATGATTTAGATCCTCTGCTATTTACCTGCTCCTCACACACAGGGAAATGCAACTGCACTGTGAGCTGTACTGAGGCAGGGTTAGAAAAAACAAAAAACAACAACAACAAAAAAAAACAGTGACGCAGGAGGAAACGGAATACCTTTTAAAAATATTTATTCCTTTTACAGCCAGACGATTTTAGGGAATTATGTAAAAGAATTCAAGAGGTATGTACACTTTGGTGCTGAAGTTAAACTTTCAAATCTAGATGCTGAACCGCTGCTCAGTCACTGTGGCGGCCGGATGGTTGATGTACAGTATTGGTTTGTCTTTCTTAAAAAGTCACAGGAATGCTCTTTTTACATTAGCTGATGCTGCACACAAAAATAAATACTTCTCAAAACTTACCAACCGTCCCCTCCACATCATTTTACAGGACAAAAGGGGGGAAAAGATACTGCTGACCTTCGCCTTGTCACGCTCAGCTTCCAAATGAAGAGAAAGCATATGGTTAAATCTATCAAGGATGCGTTCCGAACATCTTAAGGACGGCGGGACAAGTCGGGCCCCTGGATGTGCGAGTCAGGATGCTGAAGTAGATGGATGTCACGGCAGAGATGTGCCAGCGTGGGGGGAGAGTGGTCATAAACTGAGAGATAAATGCGAGTGCCAGGAGGGAGGGAATGTGTTTTCAGTGTACATCATCCTTCTGTGTGACAGATCGAGGTAACTTCTGCCGAGGAGCATTTAGCCGCACGTGCTTCCACAGAGCGCCTTAATGTTTCCAGTCTCGTTTTCACTTCAAACCCAGAGAAAAGATTATCTTAAATTTGCACAGCCTCAGAATGACATTGAGAGGAACAAAATGCTGACTAGTTTGTGTGCATCTCTGTCTCCTCCTTAAGCACGTCTTCACTGCTACTCTGCTCGGTGCTACGTTTTCTGTTCTACGAGGACATAAATCAGCTCATAGTCATTTCATTTGTAAAGAAATGACTATTTACCTTCTAATCAGTTTTTTTATTCCTTACTCGAGTTTTATATCTCTTCTTCTCATGGATTAGCAACCTTGAATTTACATGACGTTATCATCAAAACAGAAGACAAAGTGAAACCGCTAACTCCGGCCTTTAAAAGTAAAACAAAAACAGCTTCCACGTCAACAGGAATGTAGACGTCGAAATTAGAAACTATTTTACAAAATATAGGCTTGGGCGGGGGGGTTGTTGAAAATCTTCTTTAGCTGTCTTCAAATCAAAGCCCGCCCTTGAAGGTGCAAGGTTGGATTTTGTTACCTTTTAGACAAAGCGAGCCTGTTTGCTTCTTCGTTTTAGTCTCTGAGCTATAGGCTAAGCCGCTTTGCTGCTGCCTGTAGCTTCACGTTTTCTTCAGGAACATGACTGTGGTGTCAATGTTTGCTCGGAGAGGATGGATTTCTCCAAATGTCAGTGTTTGCTAATACACATGACTTAATTTTCAGAAGATTTGCAGCACATTTGGAAAAAGTTAAATAATCAGTTGAAGGTTTGTTTGTCCTTCGGTTTGTCATTGTAACTTGGAAACTGTTGTTCGTCTGAAAAGCATTTCTCACACAGGCGAAACAGAGCAGTGCCGTGCAGAGACCTTTGGAGGGGCAGGGGCTCAAAGTTAAAAAAGGGCACATTGAACAAGATCTTAAAACACAGTACAACAACATAGCAAGCCCCCTTCGCTCCCCCCCTCTGCACGTGCCTGAAATAGAGGAAGATTTATTGTCATTCATGCTGGAGCGACCACCACATACCCAGTCAGGCAGCATATGAGGCTCCTGGATCCAATTTAAGAATGGGCAGTTTTTTAAATCATTTTTCTGAACTAAATGTTTATTGACAAATTAAAATCTTCTTGGAACGGAAAATCTATTTTCCAACACTTTTCTTTTTGTCTTTTTGTAGCTGTGATTTGATGTTCTTGCTTTATTTTAATATAACACAAACACCCAAAAACTTTTAAGTAAATGCAGACTGGAGTAAACGCTTTTATTAAACTAAGCCTAAAATACACAAAGAAAGACCGACCCATCAAACTCTCATAATTTTATGGAAATTCTTGTTTGTTACCCTTAGCATTAGCATTATCATGAGATGGTCAAGACAGCAGCAGGGGAAGATGTGGTTAGTAAGAACTATGCTAGGGAGAGACTTTAACTCCTTGAAAATGACAATTTTCTCCTTAGGAAATGTCACCTGAAATATAAACGATCAAACAAGAATAAATAACACATCTATTCCAATGTTTCCTGTGTGGGTGGAGAGGTCATATTACAATATTTGAAAAGAAGTTATGCTATGAAAGACAGCTCCTACACAACTGCTGCTGTTTTGACGGTTGTAGACTCAGAGCTATTTTGAGGTAACAAATACTAACATTTCTCATATTTGTCACCAGATATATTAACACCTTTTCAAATCAGATTAGCTGTAGTTTTATAATTAGACCGACTGACATCATGTTGAGTTTCAACACTTGTAACACTTATTTTGAGGCGGACAAAGGACTTTATTATTAAGAAATTGCCACTCGTTAATTAAAAACAAACTCTGATTAAGTCTCTTCCACGTTTTTTCTCTCGCTGACGTAGCTTGTCGGTACGATCGAGGTTTTGTTGGAAGGACCCAGAAAGGACCAGATTATGAAGCCTTTGACTAAGTACAGGAATATACTGCACTCTGCAAAACCTCTGCACAACATAGTAGCAAGTTAAAGGCGCCTGCAAGCATTCATGTGTTGATCTGTAAGCTGGCAAAAATGATCTGGTCTTTTTATCTTTCAAAAAATGTATATATTTTTGATTCTGCTCCAAATATCCATCTGTAATGATGCAATGCATATTTTTCCGTGATATTTCTCTCCAGCTAAACCTGGACATATCAGAGAAAAAAAAAATTTCTGTCATGTGGTTGACTTTATTGAAAAATGACTTTCACACACTCAAAGTCATTTTTGAGTGTGTGAAATTTAGAAGGGAAATTGAAGATATTTGTATTTTTTATTATTTTTTGTACCCCCTCCATTAAATTGTGGCACAAAGTCTGAGCTGCAAGCTGCTTTTCGCCAAAGAGTAATACCAAGTATGGAAAATTTAAAAGGTTCAGAGCAAAGACCTGAACAAACAAGGGCACAGATGGTTCAAACATACATAAAAGCTTGATCTCTTGTTATTGCCTGAGGTCCTAGAAGCATGTAAACTAAGCCCTGGACCCATTTTACCAAGAACTGCACCAAAACATGTGTTGAGCTTGTCAACACAAGTGATTCTGATCTCTGGATGTTTGCGCTAGGTTATTTATTTGAAGTGTTAGTATGCATCATTTTCCTAAAAAAAATAAATAAATCAAAACTGACAGTAATATGGGGTGGAAATTGTGATACTTTTTTTATTGAGAATACTTGTTTTTGACTAATTTGAAGCAGGGCAGAGCCGCCTGCAGTTTCCTAATCTGGTCCAAACTGGGACATGAGAGACGGCTCTCTGTGTACGGGCTGAATGGTGTTAAGCAAGAGGAAGACAAGTTTGTTTAGCCTAATCTCCACTGCGAGATGTTTGACTTCTTCCTCTGCAGTTGAGCTCATGTAATCTGCTGTTTGTGGTGCTTTAAGTTTGCGAAGTGGCGAAAGGAGGTTGGAGAGAGGGGAGAGTGCATGATGGGAAATGTCATTTCTGTCCCATTGATGGGCGCTGCCAGTACCCTGCTAATCCCCAGCGTAATCCCAGCACAACCACAACAGAGAAGTCGGGAACACCAGTGTGGGCAGGACGAGGTTTTGCAGTGCCAGCAAAAGCCACACTCTGATGTTGGTGTACCAGCATGCATACAGGGTTACTCAAATCAAGGCTTTACTTGAAATTTGACGCTTATTCATGATTGCATTGAGGTTTGAATGTCTCGACAAGTTACAGAATTTCCTACAAATTGTTTAGACAAACGTACGCATCCGGAAAGTATCCTCAGCACAATTCTTTTTCCACATTTTGTCATGTTTCAACCTTCATCTTTTCACATATCACACATTGCAAGAACAAATGTAGATATATTTTATTAGGTTGGGATGTGGTATACCAACATAAAATGGTGCACAATTGTAACGTTGAAGGAACAAGATGTTTGGTTTCCAATTTTTCAAACTGGTCAAATTCTCACATTTCCCCACAATGTAACATACGACATACAGCTTTACACTAAACTATTCCATTGTAATTCTAGCTGTGAGCTTAGCATAGCTTTACTACTAGATAACAAAGTTATTTCCCTCCAGTATCAACCTGTATTTATTGTCCCATCAAGTGGAATGCTTCCCTGGTAAAGAAAATCCATGTTGCTGCCACAGTGGACATGGTGCGCCTCAAGCTGTTACGTTTGCTCCACACTTAGTGGTAAGAGAGTTACCATAAGCTTTTTGGCCGCTTCATTTCCTTATAACTGTTACCTGTTGGTAGCCATGCTTTGACAGGGTTGAAGTTCTCATTTTCAGACTGTGACTTGAGCTCAGTGAAAATTCAGATACTGTGAGGATCCAGAAACATGGCGCCTAGATCATGTCTGTCCTGTAGGGGGAGCCAGTGTTCTCTCTGAAGGCATTGCCACACCTGCTGCTCATCTTCATCGTTTTCCTGTTACGGTTCTTGAGGTCAATCCAGAGATCAGCTAAACGCTGGACTATTAAAGTCACTTCTTTGAGAAGTATTTCTTATAAAATTATAAGTATTTACTGTTTGTTTATAGACTTAGCTTTAGTACACAATCAAGCCTCAATTGGATGGTTTGAATTAACAATGCTTCTGGAAATGACTTCCTTTGGACTTTGTGGATTTTATTAGAACCTTGCTAAAGTCATATAGTTTTATCTGCTTTTCCACTAATTACTGTTTTTAATGTATTGTTGACTCTTGGGCTGTTGGTTTATTGTGAATCATTTTATGATGTTCATATCTTGAACAGATTAATAAAATTAAAAAGCCTTCACAGAGACAGTGAAAAATTTTTGGGGGGGTATCAAAGTAATGGAGACCGAATAGAGACGTCCCACTTTTCAGATTTTCATTTCAATATTTTATCTTCTCAAGGCACTATATGTTGCCTTCAATTCAAGCTTAAGAATTTTTATCATCCCCAAGGGGGCAATTAGTGCCAGAGCCAGTAGTAAAAACACAGAAATATGCACAAGTTCCAAAAAAATTACAACAAATCATTTAAAATCCCTTTAGGGGTAAATAAGTTTCTCTGTTTTCAGTCTTGCATCTCACCAGCAGATATCTGTATCAGGGCAGCGGCAACACGGCGGCATGCAATTTGGAGTCGTTTCACTGTTCGAGTGAAGAAATGACATTGATTGGGTTGAGAAACATATGTTTTGCGTAAATGCCCAACTGCCTGGTAGTGTCATCAAACTTTTTCATCGCACTTTCATGTTTCTGTTCATCCTTCAAACAGTGGTTAAGTGAAAGCGAAGCAGCAAAAGGCTCGTTCAAGTAGAGGAAAAAAAATGTTATGCCACCTCCCCTGTGGGGAGCTGCTTCTCGAGACTAGCAGAAAAACCCTAAGACAGATGTTTAGTTGCTCAGTCAAAGGCACTTTTCTCTCAAGGATCCAAATGTTTCTTCCTTCCAGGGTTTCCTTATTTGTCCGATGAAACGGCTCAGACATTTCAAAGAGACAAATCATTAATGATTCTTCCAGAAGAGAGTGAACAATCATCATTGAAAAGAATGAAATGTGACATCTAAAGGGTTATTACTTTTCATAGCCAGAGGAACCGTTTCTCAAGTGATTTTCATATTCGTATATAAATATATCTTTTGTACAAGAATCATTTGGTACAAAGTAAAAACCTCTATTTTATTAAACAGATCAATCATTTCCTTTAAGAAAATGTAAAAACAAAAGAGAGTAAGAATCAGAGAGATTGCAGTATTAAGTGTTACAATATATTAATCAGGAAACAGTCATCCAAAGTTTGACCAAAGCAGCAGTGTGGCGCTGTTTTAACTTTTGTTTACATTTACAAATTTTTAAAAAATGTACACGATGAATTATTCATCAATACTCAAATCTTTCCCTTTTATCAGTGGATTCATTTGAATTTTTCATGCCTTTTCAGATAAAAAAAAGAAACAAACACATTCTCATTAGCCTTAGCTGTTCTCTGTGTGATAATTAGGGTTAATTAGCCAATGTGAGCATATTAACAGGCAGAATCACACTGAAGGACAAGAAGAAGTTAACATTGATTGGGACTACACTGTCGCACACATTGTGTGAGGCAAGGCAAGTTTATGTGTCCAGCACCATTCATGCACATGGTAATTCCTAAAATTTTGGGGTGGGGGTTAAACGTGAAAACAGTCAAATATATATTAAAGACAAGAATTACATGAAAAGTACTGCGTGAAATATCAAGCATGATAAAAATGAGCTGATTAAATGTGCTAGAAAATAATGTTTCAGCCACGATTTAAAGGAGCCAACTGTATTTTTGTTCATTCAGGTTTTCAGGGAGTTTGCTTCAGAAACTAAATGCTGCTTCCTCTTTTTTGTGTCTGGGAACACTGAATGTGTAGGTCTCTAACTTAAGGGGTCAACATGATGACTACTTAGAAACTTTGAGATGTATTCAGGACCATTCCATGTCTAACATGGATATAAAAACATTTTAAAATCAGGCATTTTTACAAACATGGAGTCTGTGCTGTAATTTCAGGACTGGTGAGATGTAATCCATTTTACTAGTGGTGGTCTGGATGTTGGCAGAAACCATTTAGAAGTCGAGAAGTTGTCTGATTGTCTTTTGTTTCTTTTAGTGCAGAGAGCTGTTTGGACATTATTACAATATTTACAGTACTGAAAACAGAACAAACTAATTTTTGGAAACTAGGGCTGCACATTTTTCAGGGGAACATGTAACGATTGCAGTGCTAATGCTGAATATTGGGATGGAGAAACGCTACATTTTCTGGCTCTTTCCTCCATTTTTCATCATATTCATATTAATATTTCCAATATAAACATTATTTTCTGTGAACTTCAGATCAAGACCACTAAAAAGATACTGTACGTACTGCAGGAATCGAGTGAGATTCCCTCCAGCTCACCAAATATGTTTTTGCTATGCAGAGTTTGAATGCGTGGTACATAAAATAATATAGCTTACCAAAACTTACTTTCAGTAGCAACATCACAAACATTGACATTTGGATGACAGTTGTGACTTAATTTATTCTGCAGCTTCTCAGGAAATCAGTTCTGTCAATGAGTAAGGCACATTTAAAAATAGACTTTATTTGGCTTTTAAAATGTTACTAAGAGTTCATAACTCTAATAAAACTGTAATTTCTAGCATGCTCTGCAGAGTCTTTCCTTATTGAGTGCAGATAAAGCTTGACCTCATTACTTCTGGCTGATCCTTTCTTAAACTGGAGTGTATGTGTCGTGTGTGTATAGTAGCAGATATTGTAGTGCTCAATAACCTAAGCTGCGGGGGCGCATGCAGTTAATGAATAAAAGTAACCTGAGAACGGAGCCTTGAGGAACACCACATGTGATTTTGTAATTTGTAACTGTCAAGAGACACAAACGAGTCCCAGTTTGTTAAGAAGCAACCAAATTAGCACAACACCAGACAATCTCACCCACTTTTCAGCCTATCAATCAGAAAAGTAGATGCTTTCATTAATTGTATTATTTAATTCTTTTACAAGTGCAAACTTAGTGATTTATGGGTTTAAAAAATAATCACAAAATTAGTACATTTGTTAATAACCGTCCTTCCCAGTTACCCACGCCTCAAATCCAATGATAAAAATGACCCTGTTGCTTATTGAGCCCTCCAGATTAGGTAGCTTTATAGAGGTTTTATGACTCCATTTTTTATGGTTTGGAGAAGATGAAAACACTGAAGCTCCCACATAAGCGTGACCTCTACATAAAAATTGGGGAAAGAAGATTTTCTTTGATTTATCAGTTAAAGAACACCTCAGAAAATAGATTCCCCGCTCCTTCTCTAAAACTCCATAAAGGCTCAGGGATAAAACAGATAATAGAGGACTTAGCTTGTTTTATGTGGCAGCATCACTGGCTCCATGGCAGCGTTAGTGGATTAAATCTCCTCTAAAATGCAGCTTGACGGACAGCTGCAGAGGTCCGACGGGCAGCGGCTGGCAAGATGAAAAGCCTTGACCCAAATGTAACACATTCGCTAAAAGTACACTGGATTTACGGCCAAATCGCTTTAAAAGGTAGACAAGTTCAGTTGAAGTTTTCAGACCAGTTCTAATCCAGTTCAACTCAAACTCAAATTGGAATCCATTCAGTCCAACATATTCAATTTCAAGGGGCCACGTTTCTAGCTAGTATGGATGCTTTAGAGCTAAGAGGGGACGGATAGGACGTGTGTGATCTAATGAATTCAAGAAACGTAATAATGACACGGGTTATTCATGGGCAAGGACAGTTACATACAAAGCAGGAGGGAAGCAAATATATTAATCCAGTCTGATGGCGGCCCATAAATGCTATCCAAAGGTTCCATGAGGCTGATGGTGATGATTCAGGGGTCAGCACGAGTGAAATGCAACACCCTATTGGTCGCACATTAAGGTCAGGAGGTGGGCCTTCATAGAATCAGATTGTCAAGGATGAGAGGCGCCGGGGGCAGCGTTCAATAAAACATGAGAGCAATCTTCTCGCCGGGAGTAAGAGCGCTCGGCGGTTCAACTCCGAGCAGCCCAAAAGAGATTTCCCCTGTGAGGAGCAAGCACGACGCCTGCTGCTCGTTCGCCACAGTCGACAATCCGAGCTGCCATCAAATCGAAAGCCGCTGCCAGAAATGGTTCTAGAAATTGGTCAAACTATCGCACACTATCTGACCTCTGACAAAGCTTATCTTCTGAAAAAGCATGGAGCTGAAATGATAGTGTCTGTCTGCTCTGGCTCCTCTTTCTGCCTCATTAGTTTCTGATATTGGATAGGCTATCGCAGCCGGCTCACCTTATCCTGAAAACGCTGTAGCCAGAAAGGTTACTTTTTTTATTTTTTATTTTTTAAGAGCGAGAGAATCTCACCCGAAGCTTCCTCTTAATATGATGATTAGATGTGTGCTTGCTGCTTCTTCCTATACGCTTCCCGTGGAGCAATTAAGGTGTGTCAGTGATGGCCACATCGGTGTTTGAAGACTGTCTGCTACAGGGCATGAAATGAGGAGGCAGATGATAAGCTCACTCCACTCCCCCTCTCACCGCAGAGATGCAGTCAGTCATGATGGAATGAATCACGACGGCCTCTCAGAGTCAAAAAGTGTGTTTGCTGTAACACTGCATGCACAAATACAACATGGGCAGCCCGCAGCATTTGTTCAGGGTCAGTGGATTATTTACAGTACTTTAAGGAATTATTGGGCTCTTTGCAGTTTTCTTCTGTTTTTGGCCCCTTAGTGCCTAAATTAAATCAGATCTACAAAGAAATCTCAGTGGACATAAAGATAACCTCATTATACAGGAAATTATGATTTAGTATCTGAAGTGGGGGAAAAAAGCTACCCAAATGTCCGATGTGGCCGTTTTTAGAAAGCAATTTCTTTCTTGTTGAATTAACTGTAATTAATCACTTTTTAAAAGCTTGTTTCAATTTTGCTAGCCACCACCAGGCTAACAAAATCAAGGAACCACTTTAATAGAACCCGTCTGACAATATAAAGTAGGCTAAAACATTTCAAGAAACAACAAATCATGCCCCGATCTACAGAAATTCGGCAATTTGTTTTTGTCTGGAAAAGGTTCCAAAGTAATTTTTGAAGGCTTTAGGGCTCCAGAAAACTCCACGAGAGAATCATTAAACCTTCAGAGGAAACATGTAACATTTGATACTTTTTGCAAGGCTTAGGGATTTTGCCAAAAAGTGACCGGCCTACCGAAATTACTCCAAGAGAGCAAGAAATGTCGATTCAGGAGGTCACAGAAGGATCCAGAACCGTAAAAGCATTGCAGGGCTCACTTTGCTTTAGTCAAAGTCAGTGTTAATTATTCAACATAATGAAACAGACTAAGCAAAAATGGAGCTGGACCAATTGCAATATCTGATATAAGCATGAAATCTGCTCTCTAATCAGAACATTTTGTATTATTATTACTGTGTGCAATACCATATATATCACAATATCAATAATCTGTTAAGATTCAAGCTGCCAACAAAAATATATCCGTCAACATTACTAATATTATTCCTACAATGGTTGTTAAAGTAATATATTGACCATTTTTGCAACATGCCATTATTAATTGATGTCACAGAGCAAACAATGTATCCAGCATGCAAACTGCTTAATTTTGGTAACCAAAGATGATTATGTAAAATGTTTTAATTAAAATGAAAAACATTCTTTTAGAATGTTTCAATCCAAAGTTTTACTGACGCTTTAACTGTCAGGATCTGTGTTTTCTGTGTTCATTTAGAGTTTTTTGTGTTCTTGAGTCTCTTCGTTGTCCTGTCCTCCCCTTGATTGTTCCCAGGTGTGTCTCGTTCTGTCATTACCCTCCCGTGTATTTAACTCCACCTGTGTTCCTTGTTCCTCGTCGGGTCCTCGTCAATGTCTAGTCTATTCGTCGTCAGTGTGTCCATGTGCCTGCTGCTCGTTGTTTGGACTGTGCTTCCGTCATTAAATTCACCATTTACCTTACCTGGGTCTGCTGCATCTGCCTCACCATCCCCTACACCGCACCGTTCCATGACATTAACAAAGTTGATTGTCACTGAAGTACTGTAGACAAAAAGCCTCGGTTTGTTTTGGTAGTTTTGCATAAACAGGTTTTTGAGTCCAGGGCAGATTGTCCAAGGAATCTGAAAAGTTAGAAATGAAACAATAGAGAAAGTCGGCCATTTTGAACATTTGCAAAGCAATGGATTGCTGATATTTAACAATGAAGACTATAATTTGCTTTACAAGTCTTTCTTGTGCAGTTCCAATCTCCAAAACATGACTGCTGTGTTTTCAAGTTGTTGAAATATGTCTGGTTAACTGAGCTTCTGAGACGCTACAATCTATTTTCTTTATTTCTTAATGTTGCTTAGTTTTTAATATCCGATTTAACACTCACAATGTTAGTGTTAATTTCCTTTTTAAAGGGTGTTACTAATTATAGGAATGATTCTTCACAAGTTCCCACAAATGCTTGATTGTGTTTTTTACCTGCAATAACGGCACAACCAGTATTCACCTGAAGGCATAATTACTTTTTTTATATAGCATTAGTAAATGGCTTTGCATTTGTATTTACTCTTTTGTATTTGATGTAAACAATTCTTTAATTGTGTCAGTATGGCAGAAGATGAAAACTAATAGAAATCTGTAAAACAAACATAGAAATGATGTTTTTACAGCACTGTCGACCAAGACAGTGTCGATCAAGAGACACTTTGTTTTAACATGAAGATAATCTGTCTGTTTTAGTTCGAACTCAGAAGCAAAAGAGTCAAAGACACTAAAATTCAAACTTTCAAGTCTTTCCCTGCTGGCAGTCTTTGAGTTACTTTGAAGACCAGAGGAACTACGTATCTTAAGCCCAATTTCCTTTCAAAGATAGGGTGCCAAGTTCCAAGAATTACCTGGCAAACTGTGATCGGGTCTGAAGGATTAACGGAATTATTCTGTTCCAAAAGTCAGATTTATTTTCCATTTCCACAGGCTTTTTTTTTTTAGGAAAAGGCCAATGAAGGGATGTCAGTGCACTCAGCTTTAATTTATGCACACTTCTTTTCATGCAAACCCACAACAGCAAGACATGCAGGCTGAGCAGCTAGTCAGCCATGTTATTAGATTTTTTTCTTTTTCTTACCGGGGATGACGGCATGCATGTCAGGAGTTTTTTTGACAGCCAACATGTCACTCCAGCAGTAGGTGAACATGTGGATATGACTCTCTGTGTGTAATCAGGTTATGTCATATAAATGATCGGGTGAGATGTGTGGATGTTTAAATGTGCAATCAGTCAGAGGTGCAGCAGCAAAGCTCTGCTGCCATCTGGTGTTGCAATACAAAACGTTTAATAGGACAAAAAGTATAATTTCCCCCTAATCTTTCTCTCTTTCTGTCTGTCTGTGTACGAGGGTGCGGGTGTGTGTGCGTGCGTGTGTGTGGGTGTGGGTGTAGGTGCGTCGGCGTGTGTGTGTGGGTAAGAAATATGCCTGAATGCATGCTTTTATTAAGAGCATCTCACAGTGCCAAAGAGTAAACATGTCTCTAGTGAGGGTAATCCCAGAGGGAATCAAAGCTGCAGTTCTGGCAGAGTTTCTATGCTCTATCCATTTAACTTCACAAAGTGGATCTGGGTTAGTCTTTTAGATGTTTGCCACCTCCGCCATATATTAGAAATAAAATTTTATCAAACTTAATGGATCAATTTTTTTTATAAAGAAAGAATGTTTTCACAGTGCTCTTGGACCACTTGCTGTTTACAGGAATGTCCAAAGTCCAGTCAGGGGGGCATCTGTGAAATCTTAAAACGGATCATTTTAGGAACAGCACAACTTATTCATCTTTTAGTAGTCCCATTTGTTGCTTTATAAAAATAATTATGGGAAATAGGACCTCAAATGTCATGCAACTTTGACTCAAAAGCCTACCTGGGTGGACTTAAATGTGTATTAAATTACTATTCTATGGTAATTATATTACACTTTTTTGAAGAAAGAATGATTCAAATAGACAAGAAAATAAAATCTGTCACCAAAAAATATGTGTGTAAGTTGTATGCTTTTCTACGTTTTTAGAGCTGCTTTAGGATTGTTTGCCGGAGAACCAGGTATTAACAGAAGAACCCTGACTGGTCTATCTCTATGCAGTAACTTTGCAAATACAACAAACTGCGACACACTTTGTTTTGACACTTTTCACTGAGAACCAGCATTAACTTCTCCAGCAATTTGAACTACAGTAGTTTGTGTTTTGGTTCAGATCCCACCAACCAGCCATTAATTCCCATGTGCATTATTGAGTCTCTGGCGCACATGACCCCACTGGCACTGCTTCACCACCGCCACTTCTGATATCAACAAGGACTCCACAGTATAATTAAAACTCCCAACTGCAATATTAGGAAATATTGCAATGACCATGTCCCTAAATTTACCTTACTATTTTTTCCCCACCACAATGATCCTAATCGGTGAATTTTGGCATGTCAATCCCTAAAAATACAAAATCCATCCGGTTGACCAAATAGCTTATTGGCATGTGTGTGGTCAGTGTATATAACTCAAAATATCTTAACCAATGAAATGTTACATTCTAGCTGTGGACTGTCAATCAATCAATCTGTTTCGCAGGCTAGCTGTCTAGCTATACCTGTTGGGAGTCACAAAATAATTTCCCATTAAGCTCTTAAAAACATTTGAATGCAGTGCTCTGTTTGAGCCATTAGACATCCTTTGCCACTGAAGTCAATGAATAAGTGTCAAACGTGCTCAAAGGTCAACATTGATTGTCCTCCACTTCTTTTTTTTCCACCTCCTAAGCCTCCAGTTTAAACACTATGTGAGAGTTATTACCACTCTGGCAGAGGCAGAAGTCCTTTTTCTAACCCACAGGGGGAGAAATTCTGCAGTCACCTCAGGTGATACAGATGTCGCCTTGACTTCTATTATTGCTCCACTGTCCTCCACACGCCGCTATTGTATTGCGGCTCCGCTGTGTGATTGACTGTACTTGCAGCAGGCACCAGGACAGGGCCACTTATCACTCCGGGGGCAATGGATGACCCAGGAGACGAGATGCAGCCTGGACCGCATGCTGCTTCATCAGTCACCCGGCCACATAGGTGAGGCAGAGGAGGAGAGGAGATGAGCACGAGTGTGATTTAAAGCCAGCCCTCCTAACATTATCTCCCCTCGCTCCATCGCTCATGTTGTGAAACTGTAGCTACTGCTAGAGCCACTAAAAAAGGCTCTAACTACCGGGGGAATAAAGGGGACAAATAACACCGTCGGGGGCGTCCTGCTTTGATTGCGTTCTAATTACATTTAGCCTCAAACTCTCAGGGTTCCCCAGGTTTAGAGAGTCAAAGATTTTGTCTCGTCAGCACAGATGCAAGGACATATTGACGCCTCCGCTCTCGACATGGCTTGACAGATGTCACAGCATGTAGTTTAAAAGGAAAGCAAGTAAAAGTTTGATGATAAATTTCACCTCTGTCCTCAACCACCTATTTTCTGTAATTAAGTTATTACAGTGGGACGGTTTTAATGGCCCTCCGTGGGGAGTCAATGTTCCATCCCACATTTATATCACGTTACTGTAAACTGAAGAATGTAAAAGGACTCTGTCTTCATCTGCCTGCACATGCAAGCCTGTTAGTTGTTCAGTCTCTTTGTTTGTGTGAGCCAGATGGCCACTTACAGACCCACAACATTTCATCCAAAGAGAGCAGAAGGAGGGATGTGGCGAGTTCACTGGAGCTGACAGGTACCCATCTCCAATTCAGCATGATTCATTCCCACAGCAAATTTGGACATGGACGGTGCATGAACAGCTCAATTTGGTTTGGGCAGAATAGGGACTTTCAGGTTGACAGAAAGGGGGCCGGTGGTGTTCTTTACGCTTGGCTCCCTCTTCATTAGGGCGCCCGCTTGGGCCGATTAATCCTGTACGTCCAGGACTACTGCAGCGGTGTGCGATGCTTCGTATCTGACCTGAGACTGCCTCCTCCTGGAAGCAAGGGGATGTGTGGGCGGCCTGGTCGTTTTTAAAGAACCCAAGGAAACAAACGGCATATGGTGGCTTGCAAAACTATTCATATGCCATTACCTCTTTCACGTTTTTGTCACCTAAGCAAAGTGATCAATGAGGTCCCATCAATGAGAGTTGGTTATTGTGAAGTTGAAAGAAAATAGTGCAAGGTTAGCAAAATGTGCTGTGAATGAAAATCTGAAAAATGTCAAATGAATTTGCATCCAGCCTCTTTTAGCCAATACCTTGAAGAATATACACTTGCAAAATATTCCATACCCCAGCACATTAAGACTTATTTATTTTATTTGCACAAACAAACAATAAAGGTAGATTTCAAAGCAGCTTTGCAGAAAATGTTAAAGGGGCAGTATTACGTATAATCAACGTTTTGGAGCTTTGCATCATGTTATAATGTTATTCCTTCATCATATACATACCTGGAGTGTTGCCTTGATTTTTTTCATGCATGTTTGGAAAATCCTTCAATCTCCTGCAGCAACCATTCAGCTGTGCAAAACTACTCGAAGCTGGGCGTGCCGTGGTGGCGTAGTGGTTAGCGCGACCCATGTTTGGAGGCCTTGAGTCCTCGACGCGGCTGTCGTGGGTTCGACTCTCGGACCCGACGATATTTGCCGCATGTCTTCCCCCCTCTCCTTCCCCATTTCCTGTCAGCCTACTGTCATATAAGGGACACTAAAGCCCACAAAAGACCCCCTGGAGGGGTAAAAAAAAAAGACTACTCGAAGCTGCAGTATTGAGCTTCCGCCTCACAGAGCACCCCATCCACCACTCCGCTCCTTCAGACTAGCCAGCAGCAATTAGCAAACACCTGGTGGAACTCCGCATCAGCTGAGCTCATTATATGAGCAACTTCTAAGTGCAACACTTAGAAATGTTGTTAAAGGGCATTAACCCTTTAACAACAGGACGTCAGGGATGTGCTGACTTCCTGAAGATGAAGTTTCATAAAGAGTAGGTGTTTTTTAAAGAGGCAGAGACCCAAATTCAAGCCATTAAATCATGAAGTCAATTTTCTTTCAAGTCATATTTGATATATATATATATAGCATTTTTATAGCCACTGAAGGTGACGTAATATTATTTGATTGTACATATATATTGGCATGATGTGCCTGGAAAATACTGCACCTTTAAATCATTCTTTTCAAAACAGAAACATGCATAAATGTGGCTACATTCATATAAAAGACAGGTACTTCTCAATAAGCAGAACATTTGAGATTTAAAAAATAATTTTTGAACATAAGGTACAAGAGCGGAATGAAAACTCATCATGTGCATGACAACACGATTAGCACTGGAAACAATGTAGTACACATTGCAGGCCTGGTGGAGGCAGTAAAGCTTTGTGAACTTTTTGATCCATCTGTGTTTTTGTAACTCTTTGCTTGTTCAGAGATGCTCAAAACAAAAACCTGTGCATCATAACGGTCTTAGATAACAATGACTTTGTCATCAAACTGAACATGATGTTGCAATGTGTACAGTTAATGACCAGTGTGTTTATTTCAGGTGTTGCTCACATATTCCACCTTGTAACTCTGCTGTTCATGAAATTTGCCGTATATTTCACCTGGGTAAGCCAGACTCTGAGTCAGTGCAGGTTTAAAACTTGTTTCTGCCTAAACACTTCTCGCGCAACAGAAGTCAGCTTTCCTTCGCTCCATCCTTAAATTCCTGCAGCGCCTTCAGCAGCAACAGTAGCTTTTGCTCTTATTGTTCAGGTGCATCAAGCCAACAGTTGTGTTTCAGGGGAAACTGAAATATGAATATAGTGTCTTGCAAAATAGTATATTTTATATGATATAGCAACTAATTGTGAAGCGGAAGGAAAATTTGACATGCTAGTTGTTTTTTGTTTGTTTTTCTTAAATAAAAATCAAAAACACATGGTGGGGATTTGTACTCAGTCTCCCTGAGAAGATACCTAGTTGAAGCACCTTTGGAAAAATTAAAGTTGCAAGTGTTTTGGGTTATGTTGTTGCCAGATTTGCACTTTGAAGACTGACATTTTTGCCTATATTCTTAAGCGAAGCACCTCAATCAGCTCAATCAGATTGGATGAAAACATTTTGTCTGCCAATTCATTGTAGCACTCAATGTATATTGAATAAATTGTTGTCTTTCTGCAAGGTGACACCTATTTTTTTTGTTTGTTTTGCAATCTCTAAACTATGCTCTCCCTGATCGTTCCTGTATTTAGCTATACATACCTTCCCATCAACTCACCAGCTTCCCTGTCCCTGCAGTGAAGGGGATTCAGTGCTGCTAGCAAACTGCAAATAGGAGCTTCTTTAGATTACCTTCAGCAATTACTCTTGCTTTGGCATTCTTGTGCTAAAAAACACAAGCAGAGTTTAAGAGCTACATCTGAGTTGATGCATGTTGATATATTTTTTTCTTTAGCCAGGCTTCAAATTCAGTTTCTGAATCCTTGGAGCTTCTTTACTATCTCCCCGCAAAAGAAGCAATCTCTATGGTGCAAAAGCCAAGGTCTGGAATCATTTGAAATTTCACCAGCTTTGTGGTTTTCATTCAAGCAATCAAGAAGACAAAAAACATTCCCCCACTTCCCAAAAGTGGCTCCGTAGCATCTAAAATAGGCAAATGAAGCAGAGCAAAGTGCTGCTGACTCTCTCCTTTATCAGTCTTAGCAGCAATCGCTCTCTCCTGGAGCCTTCTCTAAGAGAAGCACATCCTCAGCCTGGATGTGTTGGCTGAGACTTAACAAGATCTCTGCCCCTCCTAACTTCAAGGCTCGGAGTGGTCAAAGTGCTGCCTGACGTCCCACCGACCCGGCCCACCTCTGAGTATCCCCCCAAGGCTTTTTTTTTTCTTTTTCGTGCGAACGCAACCCCTTAAAGGCTCTCTGTCCCCTCATCCAGGCATGACATCAGAACTCCAGATCAGAATTAGGATCACTATCAAGATCAGTTGTATCAGAGATCTATTGAAGCATATCTCTCCATCTCTTTCTCTCCTCTTTCACTTTGCTGGCCTAACCAAAAAGACGTTTTATCTCGTGTTCTCCTTCTCCCCTCTCCTGGAGATGACTGACACATCAGAGATGGCCTTCAACTAATCCTATCCTTTATGGTCCGCGAGAGTAAGTTGCGAGCCTGTAGCCCTTTTGCTCGTTATTTGTTGCCGTTTGAAATCAAACCTAATGTCATGCTCGGCAACGAATGGAGGGATCTCTGTGCTCTCCGATTTTAAATCCTCCCCAACCCCCTCCCACACACACACACACACACACACACACACACACACACACACACACACACAGCTAGTGAAGAACTACTCAGGAACAGAAAAAAAACTTCCACACTTCAAAGGAAGACGAGGATTTTTCCTTGTCAAACTGTTTGTTGTTGTCAAACCTGATTCTGGAGGAAGCTAATGAAGGGAGCAGGCAGAAACAAAACACAGACTCATACACAGGCTCAATTTCTAGATTGTGGTACTTTACAGTATCATGCTGTAGGTTTTGGAATAATCTGTGCTTGAACTCAATGGTAAACATGCAGATCTCTCCAGCAGATGGTGCTGCTGAACTGTTTTTTTTTTCCTTTCCTTTTCTCCATCCACACTGCTGTATTGAGATTGTGGTTGCATCCCCAGAGCTTTCGCTGACCTGCCATTCCCCCTGCGCTGCACACACCTTGTCAGGCAGTTGAGCCTTATCTCTCTGTGACTGAACTCAGCCATTGAGCACACACTTGACCTTGTCATTATCTTCTACCTGGCTTTGTTTCCACTCTGCTCTCTCCCTTTTTTGTGTGCCTCCTGACTTTCCCTTTCCACGCTATTTGAACAAAGATAAGAAGAGAGCCTATTTGCCCCCACTCCACCCCGCCCTCCAAACACACGCACACACTCACAGTGAAATGTGCTCTCTTTTCTGGTTCTCTTCTTTTTGTTTGTGAAAGAAGCCCTGTGTTTTTCTTCTTTTCTTCTTCTTCTTCTTTTTCATTTCCACAAAGACAGGCTGGGACTATGAC
This sequence comes from Xiphophorus couchianus, assembly GCF_001444195.1. NCBI lineage: Eukaryota > Metazoa > Chordata > Actinopteri > Cyprinodontiformes > Poeciliidae > Xiphophorus > Xiphophorus couchianus. The sequence continues at coordinate 24,983,644 of NC_040239.1, forward strand.
CTTTCATGGTGGTTTGAGGTGTGCCATTCAGCACCGCCACATCTTCTTTCTTTCGTTTGCAACAAAGAGGAAGGACACGGGATCAAACTTTTCATTTGAAGTCCAAGGCGCATTTAACGTGCCATAAGGATCCTCTTCCTGTCAAACGTTTCGTACAGTCCCTTGGACAATGAAATAGATTTAATGATAAAGAAAAAGCGGAAGAGGAAGAGGAAGGAAAGTTAGGCCTTTAATTCCACCCATTATGAATGGCAAAAAAGCCCAAATAAAGGGAGGAAAATTATTTGAAGTGCTCACTATAGCAGACACAGATTCTGCATTTGGAGTAGAAGATTGTTTGATTATAGTCATCGTTAACACTGAAAAGTCTAATACCTTCATGAAAGGGAAAAGTTTGACATTTTGTGAAATGTGCTTATTTGCTTTCATGCTGGGAGTTTGACGTAAAGGTCGATGCTGCTGTCATGTGCGGATCAAACAGATGCTGCTAACTAGGAATGGCTGATATAGACTTAAAAATTTTGAAGTGTTTGATAAAAGTTGTGATGAGAAGTAGCACGAAATCCATCACTGTCTTCTGGGATGATTTGCTCGCTGTGTAATACAGCATAGAGCCTAAACAAACACAAATATCAGCAGGGTTGTCAACTTCTGAGTGGAACTTGGATTTGGATGGGGGATACGGCTGGTATTAGTGTTTCCAAAAAAAACCTGTAGTAGGATGAATAGATTTTAGCTATAATACTTGTGTGTGTTACATAAATGAGAAGAAAACAAACTGCATCAGATTCGTCACATTTAAGTCACAAAGTCAACATGCACAGATAAAGAAGCTGCTCATAAGATGACAGAGTTTATGAGCAGCTGGGATTACAGTGGTATCTAATATAAGACAGCTTCTACTCTGCTATCTTTTGATTTTTGCTTTATTGTCACACTTGAATGTTTCATGTTATTAAACCGTCTACAATATCAGACAGAGGCAACGACAGCAAAAGCAACCAAGCACAGCTCCTCCTGGGAACTGCATTTTCCAAGCAATCCTGACTCACGACTCTGCCACTCAGCTCCTTCAGACTAGCCACCATTAATTAGCAAACACCTGATGGAACTGAGCATCTGCTGAGGTCGTTATACACTGGTAAAAACATTGTTAAAGGGTTAATGCGGAATGATGTTGCCATGACTTCCTGGAAGCGGAAAGAGCAGGAGTTTTTAAAGGGACAGTGGCCTGATTTCAAGGTGTTATTAACTTATGAAGTAAACACATTTTTAAGCCAAGTTTGATATATATATAGCAGTTTTACAACAACTGATGGCAACATGGTTACTTGATTGTGCTATGAAATGCCACTAAATGCCTGGAAAATACATAATACTGCCCCTTTAAGTTAAGGAAATCAAGGGAAACTCAGAAAATGTTCCTCACTGTTGCACATTTTCTGAGTTTCCCTGTGATGGACTAACAACCTGTCCCCACCTCTTGACCAAAGACCAGCAGAATATTGAATACATCAAGTAGCAGACATTGTTTCAATTTGGTCGTGGCACATACAGACATTTTGTTGTAGTGGACTTCTCATGTGTGCTGAATTAATTAAAGGAGTGATATCACGGTGTAGAAGATTGTTCCAACTGTAAGTGAGGGATGTAGCCGAGTTTTAAAGTCGCTTTCAGAATCCTAATACATATGCTGCTCATACAGCCAGCCTAAAAAATATCTGTCCATCAAAAAGCTCACTGACAGCATGAGGAGGGCTGCTGCTTGCCTTTGATTCTAATGCTAAGAGCATAATTTATGTAAGATGTTTGAATGGTTTTTTGAGTAAGAATAGATTAAAGGAAGTTTCATGTTTGAGGAGCCAGAAAAAAAAAAAACTGCATGCAAAGCACTGTTTTTTAAAACTCCAGGGGCTGTGAGGAGGGTTGATGAGCGGGGCAGGTGCAATAGCGTTTAGCTCAAGCCACTTATTGCACCAACAAAACAGTTTGCCAATCCCAGCCTTCCCTTGAGTTTTCCTTTTTTTCTCTGTAAATATGAAAGGCCTTGTCCCAACACTGACTTCAAACGTGGCAGCAGCAGGCCCCATACCAGGCCATGGCGTCTCCCTGAGCACTTCCCCTCCACACATCAAGCCCCAGCTGACAAAAGCAGCTGTAGGTGGCATAATGAGATGCACTGCTCCTTTCAACTATATGTGAAGTGTGACATTTTCTGTCTTCTAGCCTTGTGTGTTGACACTGCGGCCTGTGTGTAAAGAGTTGACCGGGCCGTCCGCAAAGCCTCCCTCCCATTGGACGCTGGCCACTGAAAGCAGCATCAAAGCCCTGACAATTCCTCAGGTCAACAGTCAGGGTTGTGTACACACAACGCCGACACAAAGGGAGGTCTGAGCGGTTCCCTCCCTGCTGCAGCTTCCTCAAGACATAATTGTTTCAGACGGTTCCAGAAAAGGTTTGCGTCACACTTTTTTCAAGCGGGTAACACTGGAGTATTAAACTAATCTGTCTATGTTTCAGGTTACGTGTCTTTGATTTTAGATACTCGAAGGAACGCTTGTGTCTTGTGACTGACTCTCTGGTATTTTTGGAGATGATGAAAGCTATTATCAGTGGATTAACAGAAACTAAGATGGTGATCTGGACTCTAAGTGTTGGAACATGTTGCCCAAATTTGCATTCATCCTTATTTAATGTATAACCAGAGTTTTCTTTTTCCAAGCTAGCAGTTGGAAAACCTCATGAAGCTAAAAGCTACAAGGTTCCAGTTCTATACGGACTAGCACAGGATTTCTGTAAACTGTTGTCATAACTTTGCAGAAGGATGCCCAGTTTAAGAGGCAACTATAACAAATTTCAACAAATATATATATATACCGTTCTAAATTTGAGAAAAACTTTAAAGTGTTTTTTATAATAGTAATCTTTGACTTTTATGTGAGGAAGAGAGAGAAAAGGGTTATGTGTCATTTCACAGTTCATACCATGTTTAAGTATCTGGTATCAACTACATATATTACTAACAATCAGAAATGGAAAGATCAAGCTATGAAATACAATAGCCTGCAAAATATTGCATCATGGCAGTCATGTGACATGGGGATATTGCTCTCATTGATTCTGTGGTGGCGATAGCAATTCAATACATTGTTCTGATGTAATGCTGCAAGAAGCAGGTGCTCTGAAATTTACAGCCAACTTCAAGAAACGGAAAACAGAGAAAGTCTTTGAACCTGCTGAAACGTGCATTAAAAATGCCACAAACTCATCCAAAACAGCACTTTCTGCTCCTTGGACAACATTCCCATTCAGAGATCATTCATCTCAGCTCTCAGAGTAATACAGTCAGACAGGTGGATTGATAATCTAATATGTCTTCTTTCTTTTTTTCATCCCATTCCTCTACGTTTTTTCAACAAACAAAAAAAAAAAAAACGTTTGCTCTGAGCCCGAGGGTGTGAGCCATCCCGTTTTCTATGGCTGCCGAATTACCTCAGAGCGCGCACAGTGCCGAGCTCGCTGCCAGAGAGGGAGGCGAGCATTGTTTCCATGACAGAGATCAATGGGTGGGTGAATGTGCTTTAATTCTGCAGGAGCTCTTCTCCCAGGCTAATAAATGCAAGCCTCCCCGCTGACTGGGCTGTCGTGCTGAGCCCAGCGGGGGTCAGGCTTTTTGTGTTCCTGTGCCCAAATTATGGAACCATCAATACGCTCCCTGGAATCAGTCAATGGAAACCCGCTTTGTGGCTGAGGGGAGACCAACTTCAAGGGAGGAAAAAAAGAAATAAAAAATGAGAGAGAGAGAAAAAAAAATCCCTAAGCTCTGACACATTTAGCGGAAAAAAGATGGCGATAACTGCTTTGTATGTTATATGTTTAAAATGCTGTACTGCTTATATCCAGTGCTGCTGGTGAATTGTTAAATAACAAAGAATAAAACCTTCTATTCTTTTGGAAGGATCAAAATGGCATCCTTTCATTAAACTTCAAAGTCATGCGTTTCCATTTAATCTTATTTCAGATGTGACATAACCCACCACAGTAGGATTTTTATGTGCAGTTAGTACACCGACAATGCAGACGCTCTTTGTGCAGGCGTACCAAACAAAATTATTATACAATGACAGAACCTAAACAATACAGTACGTGGACCTAATCCAAAATAACAAGGAAACGTGAAAATAAACTTCAACTCAAAATTGAAAAAGTACTAGTCTATGGAGAAACAGGAGCTAGTTCTCTCAAGAAACCTGGTTTAGATCACAAAAACATCACCCAAATCTTTTTTTCATTTCCATAATTCTTGAAAAAAACAGTACCTCAACGTCATGCTCATCTATCTTGGAATAATTTATATAAGCCAGTTCCAGCAGCTCCACAGAACTGAAACAGCACTCCTCAAAATCACCAATGGCCTCCTTGCTGCTGATTCTGGTTCATTATCCATGCTGCTTCTGGTTGATCTGACTGTGACCTTTGGCACTGTTTCACACAACATCCTTCTGGACAAATACGCCTCTCTAATGGTTCCACTCATACCTTTCTGTCTGTTTTTATGTTAAATGACGTAAGGTGACCTTGAGAGCCAAGAAAGGCACCTACAAATAAAATGTATCATTAGGCCCGAGCAGCAAAGCGCTGCGAAGGCCTATTGTATCTGTACTGTTTATTATTAGGCCCGAGCAGCAAAGCGCTGCGAAGGCCTATTGTATCTGTACTGTTTATTAGGCCCGAGCAGCAAAGCGCTGCGAAGGCCTATTGTATCTGTACTGTTTATTATTATTATTCTTCCCACCTCTTCGTGTGCCTTTTTGGGGGCTTTATCATATTCAAAAACTCACCAAACTTGGCGGAGGCGTCTAGGCGGTTTAAAAATTTTGAATTTTAAGGTCGTTGCAAAAATCGCAAAAAAAATTGCTCAACGCCGGCAACTAGCAATTTTCAACAGACCCATTGCTATTCACTTACTTCATCGTAGAGACTTGAAATTCGGTACAGTTGTAGAGCTCACTAAGACGCTCAGAATTTACAAGTAATGTCATAGTGCAAGTATCGCAGGAAGTCGGCCATTTTGTATTGAAGGTCCATTTTTTACCTCGATTTTGACGTTTACAGCCTTCGTATTTGATCGAACTCCTCCTAGGGATTTCGATTGATCGGCTTCAAACTCGGTCAGTCTGATCATAAGGCATGTCTGATTTAAAGTTATCAAATTGGTGAGTTTTGGAGCATGTTGAAGGGGGGTTAGCAGGGGTCAAAGTTCACCTACTCGCCATGAAACACGAAACTCTTATATTTCCTATACAAAAACACATAGAGGGACCAAACTTTCAGTGATTGATCGTCATCGGGTGTCCTATAATACCCTGCAGTGAAATTTTTTTTTTACGTAGGCCACGCCCCCTGAGAGCAGGAAGTGTCATGTTTTACTGTGAACGGTCGCTATCTTAGCCCTTTGACCTAATCAACATGAAACAGTGTCCAGAGACAGAAGACATGTTGGTGTGTTGTGGATTCCAACCCCGACCGGCTGCGATGAAGCAGGTGGGCGTGGCGGCGTTGCGAACGCCGTCGAATTTCGTTTGGCTCTGAATTCCACAGTTTCGGGGTGAGCTGCTCCAAACTCACTAGGATGGATCCTTATCCACCCGCCAACAGAAATCCATAGCGATATTTGGTGGGCGTGGCCTAATTTCTCTATACTGCCCCCTAGAATATTTTAAAAAATCAGCCCCACGCGATGCTTTAACTTAGAATTACGAAACTTGGTACACATGTGTATCTTGTCAGGACGTACAAAAAAGTCTCTTGGAGCCATGCTCTAAACCCAACAGGAAGTCGGCCATTTTGGATTGAAGGTCCATTTTGGGCCCTGTTGTGGCCGTTTACAGCCTTTGCATTTGATCGAACTCCTCCTAGGGATTTCGATTGATCGGCTTCAAACTCGGTCAGTCTGATCATAAGCCATGTTTGATTTAAAGTTATCAAATTGGTGACTGTATGAGCTTGGTGAAGGGGGGTTACCAGGGGTCAAAGTTCACCTACTCGCCATGAAACACGAAACTCTTATATATCCTGCACAGAAACTCACAGAGACACCAAACGTTCAGTGATTGATCATCAATAGGTGTCTTAAAAGACCCTGTGGTGAAATTATGACATCGCTTAGGCCACGCCCCCTGAGAACAGGAAGTGTCATGTTTTACTGTGAACGGTCACTATCTTAGCCCTTTGACCTAATCAACATGAAACTGTGTCCAGAGACAGAAGACATGTTGGTGTGTTGTGGATCCAAGCCCTGACCGGCTGCGATGAAGCAGCTGGGTGTGGCGGCGTGGCGAAGTGACCTGTAACGCCGATGCCATACGTTTGCTTCTAGATTCCACATGTTTCGACCGAGCTGCACCAAACTTGGCCTGAGTGATCCTGTTCTGATGCCTGACAATGCTATGTCATCATATTATGACATCATCTAAGCCCCGCCCCCTCAGAATGAATTAGAGAGATCTTCTGTGTAATTACATAATAAACAGTCCATGTTCGTTGTTTGTAGGGCAATGCTGCCCTCTGCTGCCCACTGAAATAGTTTCATTATTTCAGTAATTCGACACCAGAGGGCAGCATTGCCCTACGGAATGACAGTTCAATGTTGAATTAAAGAGGAAAAAATTAAATAATTTGTAATTCTAACACAAAAACTCACAGAGACACCAAAGTTTGAGTTATTGATCATCCTCTTGTGTAGAATAATATCCAATGGTCAAATGATGACATCACGTAGGCCACGCCCTCTGACAACAGGAAGTCTTGTATTTTACTGATAGCTTCTGCACCAAACTTTGCACGAGTGACCCTGGTGGGATCCTTGACGACCCTATGTCATCATATTATGACGTCATCTAAGCCCCGCCCCCTCAGAACAGGAAGTGCCGGTTTTTTACTTGGAAAGCTCCGTTTATGGCTCTTTTGACCTAATCAAGATGATTCGGATGATAAACTCTGTCAATGCTCGCTGCTGGCTGAACCGTGTGGGCGTGGCCAAATGGCGAATATCAGTCCCTCGCCATATGCATACGTTTGGCTCTTATTCAGGCATAGATCATCCGATTGGCGCCAAACTGTATATGTATGACCTTTGTTCACCTCTAAAGAGCCCAACGGGTTTGAAATGTAATTTGGCTCCACTGCGCCCCCTAAGTTAATACATGGGTGTATCTCCTCGACGCATCGACCGATCTGCGCCAGATTTTTCGACAGTCGTCGGGCAGCGCCGCCGAACGCATTCACGCGTATCGCCCGGTGGACGGGCGGGGAAAATGCGCGACAGCTTCTGCGGCGTCTGGCGGGCGGCGGTGCTGGAAACTGCGGCGGAGCTTCCGCGGTGGGGAGCGGGCTGCGGCTCTGGAAACCGAGCGAGAGCTTCTGCTGTGGCCGGAACCTCCGCGGTGGCCAATAGGTCGGAGCGGCGCTTGCTGCGAGGGCCGCCCGAGGCTGCTTGCAGCTTTAATTAGGCCCGAGCAGCAAAGCGCTGCGAAGGCCTATTGTATCTGTAGTGTTTATTATTATTATTATTATTATTATTATTCTGCCCCCCCAAAGAGGCGCCTTTTTGGGGGCTTTATCATATTCAAAAACTCACCAAACTTGGCGGTCGCGACTAGAAAAATTCAAAATTTTGAATTTTAAGGTTGTCGCAAAAATCGCAAAGAAAATTGCTCAACGCCGGCAACTAGCAATTTTCTGTTGACACAATGGTATGAACATATTTTATCGTAGAGACATGAAATTTGGTACACTTGTAGAGCTCACCAAAAGACTCAGAACTTACATTTAATGTTATAAGCCAACTATCACAGGAAGTCGGCCATTTTGTATTGAAAGTCCATTTTTTACCTCGATTTTGACGTTTACAGCCTTTGTATTTGATCGAACTCCTCCTAGGGATTTTGATTGATTGGCTTCAAACTTGGTCAGTCTGATCATAAGGCATGTCTGATTTAAAGTTATCAAATTGGTGAGTTTTGGAGCATGTTGAAGGGGGGTTAGCAGGGGTCAAAGTTCACCTACTCGCCATGAAACACGAAACTCTTATATTTCCTATACAAAAACACATAGAGGGACCAAACTTTCAGAGATTGATGGTCATCGGGTGCCCTACAAAACCCTATGGTCAAGTGATGACATCACTTAGGCCACGCCCCCTGAGAACAGGAAGTGTCATGTTTTACTGTGAACGGTCGCTATCTTAGCCCTTTGACCTAATCAACATGAAACTGTGTCCAGAGACAGAAGACATGTTGGTGTGTTGAGTATTCCAACCCCGACCGGCTGCGATGAAGCAGGTGGGCGTGGCGGCGTTGCGAACGCCGTCGAATTTCGTTTGGCTCTGAATTCCACAATTTCGGGCCCAGCTGCTCCAAACTCACTAGGATGGATCCTTGTACACCCACCGACAGGAATTCATAACAAAATTTGGTGGGCGTGGCCTAATTTCTCTATATCGACCCCTAGAGTATTTTAAATGAACAGCCCCATGCCATGCTTTATCCTAGAATTACGAAACTTGGTACATATGTGTATCTTGTCAGGACGTACAAAAAAGTCTATTAGAGCCATGGTCGAAACCCAACAGGAAGTCGGCCATTTTGTATTGAAGGTCCATTTTGGACCTCGAGTTTGACGTTTACAGCCTTCGTATTTGATCGAACTCCTCCTAGGGATTTCGATTGATCGGCTTCAAACTCGGTCAGTCTGGTCATAAGGCATGTCTGATTTAAAGTTATCAAATTGGTGATTGTATGAGCTTGCTGAAGGGGGGTTACCAGGGGTCAAAGTTCACCTACTCGCCATGAAACACGAAACTCTTATATATCCTGCACAGAAACTCACAGAGACACCAAACGATCAGTGATTGATCATCAATAGGTGTCCTAAAATACCCTGTGGTGAAATTATGACATGGCTTAGGCCACGCCCCCTGAGAACAGGAAGTGTCATGTTTTACTGTGAACGGTCGCTATCTTAGCCCTTTGACCTAATCAACATGAAACTGTGTCCAGAGACAGAAGACATGTTGGTGTGTTGTGGATCCAAGCCCTGACCGGCTGCGATGAAGCAGCTGGCTGTGGCGGCGTGGCGAAGTGACCTGTAACGCCGATGCCATACGTTTGCTTCTAGATTCCACATGTTTCGACCGAGCTGCACCAAACTTGGCCTGACTCATCCTGGTGTGATGCCTGACAATGCTATGTCATCATATTATGACGTCATCTAAGCCCCGCCCCCTCAGAATGAATGAGAGAGATCTTCTGTGTAATTACATATGAAACAGTCCATGTTCGTCATTTGTAGGCCAATGCTGCCCTCTGCTGCCCACTGAACAACAGAAAGTCTTGTATTTTACTGTGAACCATAACAGGAGACCATGCAGTGATAAAAGTGCAGTGATAAAAGTGCATAAAAAGGAATATTTATTAACAAAAACAACAATGGATTGTGGATGTCAGTATCAGTGATGTAATGCTGATGCTTGGATGTGTTGTATGAGTGCAAATGGAACAGTTGAAGTGCAAAAACAAAGACAAACTCAAATGTGCAAAAGTAGAGAAGCTGAGGCCTGGCAACAAAGGCACAGGAAGTTGCTCTCACTTGCTTTAAAGTGCCAAGACTTTTCAATGGCGGCAACGCCGTTGGCATACGTTTGCCTCTAGATTCCACATATTTTGATCGAGCTGCACCAAAATTGGCCTTAGTGTTGCTGGTGGGATGCTGGACGATCCTATGTCATCATAGTATGACATCATCTAAGCCCCGCCCCCTCACAACAAATGAGAGACATTGTCTGTTTAATTTCACATTAAATAGTACATCTATGTCATTTGTAAGGCAATGCTGCTGTCTGGTGTCGAATTACTGAAATAATTAAACTATTTCAGTAATTGGACACTAGAGCGCAGCATTGCTTTACAAATGAGAGCTCGACTGTGTAATGCAATTGTGACTGCCGCTTTTCTGGATGTTTCAGGCTTCTACAAGAAAACCCACGTCATACAACCTACTGTTTTATACTTCACCTATCTCATAAGTGATTACAACACTACTACCACTACTACTACTAATAATAATAATAATGTTCATAGCAGGTTAAACATGACAGAATAAATCCAGAATTGGACACTACATTGCAACTTTGTATGATTTTAAATAGAAATCTTGCTCTAATCTTTTTTTTCTATAAATTCATGTTAAAACTACTAAATTTCAGTGATTAATATAAATGCAATTTCACAGCACTTTCAGTCTGTCACGACTGGCTAAAAGTCAAAAGAAAACAGGAGACCATGCAGTGATAAAAGTGCATAAAAAGGAATATTTATTAACAAAAACAACAATGGATTGTGGATGTCAGTATCAGTGATGTAATGCTGATGCTTGGATGTGTTGTATGAGTGCATATGGAACAGTTGAAGTGCAAAAACAAAGACAAACTCAAATGTGCAAAAGTAGAGAAGCTGAGGCCTGGCAACAAAGGCACAGGAAGTTGCTCTCACTTGCTTTAAAGTGCCAAGACTTTTCAATGGCGGCAACGCCGTTGGCATACGTTTGCCTCTAGATTCCACATATTTTGATCGAGCTGCACCAAAATTGGCCTTAGTGTTGCTGGTGGGATGCTGGACGATCCTATGTCATCATATTATGACGTCATCTAAGCCCCGCCCCCTCGGAACAGGAAGTGTCTTTTTTTTCCTTGGAAAGCTACGTTCATGGCACTCTTGACCTAATCAAGATGATTTGGATGATAAGCTCTGTCAATGCTCGCTGCTGGCTGAACCGTGAGGGCGTGGCCAAATGGCGAATATCAGTCCCTCGCCATATGCATACGTTCGGCTCTAATTCACGCATAGATCATCCGATTGGCGCCAAACTGGATAAGTATGACCTTTGTTCACCTCTAAAGAGCCCGACGGGTTTGAAATGTAATTTGACTCCACTGCGCCCCCTAAGCTAATACATCGGCCGTATCTCCTCGACGCATCGACCGATCTGCGCCAGATTTTTTGACGGTCGTCGGGGAGCGCCGCCTAACGCATTCACGCGTGTGGCCCGGTGGACGGGCGGGGAAAATGCGCGACAGCTTCTGCGGCGGCTGGCGGGCGGCGGTGCCGGAAACTGCGGCGGAGCTTCCGCGGTGGGGAGCGGGCTGCGGCTCTGGAAAACGTGCGAGAGCTTCTGCGGTGGCCGGAACCCCCGCGGTGGCCAATAGGCCGGAGCGGCGCTTGCTGCGAGGGCCGCCCGAGGCTGCTTGCAGCTTTAATTATTATTATTATTCTGCCCCCCCAAAGAGGAGCCTTTTTGGGGGCTTTATCATATTCAAAAACTCACCAAACTTGGCGGTCGCGACTAGAAAAATTCAAAATTTTGAATTTTAAGGTTGTCGCAAAAATCGCAAAAAAAATTGCTCAACGCCGGCAACTAGCAATTTTCTGTTGACACAATGGTATGAACGTACTTCATCGTAGAGACATGAAATTTGGTACACTTGTAGAGCTCACAAAAAGACTCAGAACTTACATTTAATGTTATAAGCCAACTATCACAGGAAGTCGGCCATTTTGTATTGAACGTCCATTTTTTACCTCGATTTTGACGTTTACAGCCTTCGTATTTGATCGAACTCCTCCTAGGGATTTCGATTGATCGACTTCAAACTTGGTCAGTCTGATCATAAGGCATGTCTGATTTAAAGTTATCAAATTGATGAGTTTTGGAGCATGTTGAAGGGGGGTTACCAGGGGTCAAAGTTCACCTACTCGCCATGAAACACGAAACTCTTATATTTCCTATACAAAAGCACATAGGGGGACCAAACTTTCAGTGATTGATCGTCATCGGGTGTCCTAAAATATCCTGTGGTGAAATGATGACATCACTTAGGCCACGCCCCCTGAGAACAGGAAGTGTCATGTTTTACTGTGAACGGTCGCTATCTTAGCCCTTTGACCTCATCAACATGAAACTGTGTCCAGAGACAGAAGACATGTTGTTGTGTTGTGGATTGAAGCCCCGACCGGCTGCGATAAAGCAGGTGGGCGTGGCGGCGTTGCGAACGCCGTCGAATTTCGTTTGGCTCTGAATTCCACAATTTCGGGCCCAGCTGCACCAAACTCACTAGGATGGATCATTATCCACCCACCGACAGGAATTCATAACAAAATTTGGTGGGCGTGGCCTAATTTCTCTATAGGGCCCCCTAGAGTATTTTAAATGAACAGCCCCAAGCCATGCTTTAACCTAGAATTACGAAACTTGGTACACAGGTGTATCTTATCAGGACGTACAAAAAAGTCTCTTAGAGCCATGGTCGAAACCCAACAGGAAGTCGGCCATTTTGTATTGAAGGTCCATTTTGGACCTCGACTTTGACGTTTACAGCCTTCGTATTTGATCGAACTCCTCCTAGGGATTTCGATTGATCGGCTTCAAACTCGGTCAGTCTGATCAAAAGCCATGTTTGATTTATAGTTATCAAAACGGTGGCTGTAAGAGCTTGCTGAAGGGGGGTTAGCAGGGGTCAAAGTTCACCTACTCGCCATGAAACACGAAACTCTTATATATCCTGCACAGAAACTCACAGAGACACCAAACCTTCAGTGATTGATCATCATTAGGTGTCTTAAAAGACCCTGTGGTGAAATTATGACATCGCTTAGGCCACGCCCCCTGAGAACAGGAAGTGTCATGTTTAACTGTGAACGGTTGCTATCTTAGCCCTTTGACCTAATCAACATGAAACTGTGTCCAGAGACAGAAGACATGTTGTTGTGTTGTGGATTGAAGCCCCGACCGGCTGCGATAAAGCAGGTGGGCGTGGCGGCGTGGCGAAGTGGCCTGTAACGCCGATGCCATACGTTTGCTTCTAGATTCCACATGTTTCGACCGAGCTGCACCAAACTTGGCCTGATTGATCCTGTTGTGATGCCTGACAATACTATGTCATCATATTATGACGTCATCTTAGCCCCGCCCCCTCAGAATGAATGAGAGAGATCTTCTGTGTAATTACATATGAAACAGTCCATGTTCGTCATTTGTAGGCCAGTGCTGCCCTCTGCTGTCCACTGAAATAGTTTCATTATTTCAGTAATTCGACACCAGAGGGCAGCATTGCCCTACGGAATGACAGAGTTCAATTTTGTAACAAAGAGGAAAAAATAAAAAATTTGTAATTCTAACACAAAAACTCACAGAGACACCAAACTTTCAGTTATGGATCATCATCGGGTGTCCAATAATATCCAATGGTCAAATGATGACATCACTTAGGCCACGCCCCCTGACAACAGGAAGTCTCATATTTTACTGTGAACGGTCGATAGCTTCTGCACCAAACTTGGCTTGAGTGATGCTGGTGGGATGCCTGTCGATCCTACGTCATCATATTATGACGTCATCTAAGCCCCGCCCCCTCGGAACAGGAAGTGCCGTTTTTTTCCTTGGAAAGCTCTGTTTATGGCTCTTTTGACCTAATCAAGATGATTCGGATAATAAACTCTGTCAATGCTCGCTGCTGGCTGAACCGTGAGGGCGTGGCCAAATGGCGAATATCAGTCCCTCGCCATATGCATACGTTCGGCTCTAATTCACACATAGATCATCCGATTGGCGCCAAACTGGATAAGTATGACCTTTGTTCACCTCTAAAGAGCCCAACGGGTTTGAAATGTAATTTGACTCCACTGCGCCCCCTAAGCTAATACATCGGCTGTATCTCCTCGATGCATCGACCGATCTGTGCCAGATTTTTTGACAGTCGTCGGGGAGCGCCGCCTAACGCATTCACGCGTGTGGCCCGGTGGACGGGCGGGGAAAATGCGCGACAGCTCCTGCGGCGGCTAGCGGGCGGCGGTGCCGGAAACTGCGGCGGAGCTTCTGCGGTGGGGAGTTGGCTGCGGCTCTGGAAATCGTGCGAGAGCTTCTGCGGTGGCCGGAACCCCCGCGGTGGCCAATAGGCCGGAGCGGCGCTTGCTGCGAGGGCCGCCCGAGGCTGCTTGCAGCTTTAATTATTATTATTATTATTATTATTATTATTAAATGCGATAGCAATTTGAGTTGTATGTGAGCGATTTACGAACTCATAAACACAAAAGATATCCATGTTTAGAAGAAGATTGTATGTTTATGGAGGTAATGATGGATGCTAACTGCTATGGACGGATTTTAAAGCTGTTTAGCGATGGGAGCCGACGGTGTTGTCACGAGAGCCAAACATGGTGAAGGATGCTAAGAAAATAAAAGGAACTAACAGCAATGGCATTTTGTGAAGCATTGGATTTATGGTCAGATTAAGTAAAAGTCTAACTAATGTGACAGGATTGCTCTGACTGCAGACACTTTGAAAATTACACCAAGTGGCACAAGTTAGATTTTTTGGGGGGGATGAAAAGATTGGAATTGGACATTTCACACTTCCATGAAAAAGTTGATTATCGGCCGCATGGGCAAAAACAAATTGAATTCAAGTAGCATTTTCCTGCCCTATGAAATTAGACTTATTGGTTAAAACATGACCATAATTTACTTGATCAAAGATAAATTAGCAGTCAGCTGGACTCAGAGCTTCTCTCTCCACCAATGGATGACATGCACCAGCCTTTCCAGCCTGCTAATATGATTTGTCCAAATGGATGAAAGCCTAAATTTAAATTTCCTGGAGAATCAGAGTGCTCACACACTTTACTGTCAAAAATTAAGGTTAGGGTTATCTCGAAATCAGATCGTGGCTATTGATCATAACATTTAAGAACCCCTCACATCCCTGAAATGTGAACCTGGGACTAAACGGGGACTTTAGTTCTTTTCATTTTGAGCTTTTAATGATGTTTCTTTTGAAACCCGACTTGCTTTGGCGGATCCCTGAAATTAAGTCTCTCATCGAAGTGCCTCAGTTCTGTCCCGAACCGGAGGGTGTGACAAACTTTTCTTTTGACGCCACACAGGCACCGAGGACCGTTGTCACGCACGAGTGTGTGCGTCTCCACGATGCCTCACTGCTGCTTGTAGCATCAAGTGAATTATTAAGCATCCCAGCTTCAAAAAGCTTGTAAAACTCTGTCCTCCTGAAAAAAAAAAAAAAAAAAAAATCTGAAACTTTTCTCCCCTCTTCTGCAACCCTCTTTTCTCCCTCTCTCGCCTTCTTTTATTTTTTGTCGACTCCTCAAACATCAAGTTGTCTCCGACTTTTCAAACGGCTCGAAAAATAAGAGTTTCCCGAGCTCGCGAGCACGCTCAAAGGCTGCGCTCCTCAGATGTGCCACCTTGCAGCGCGGTGGCGGCTGCGCAGGAACAGGATCATTCAGATATGCTAATGGAGCAGCGGGGTAGCTCCGAGCGCGGCTTACCCCGTTTTAAAAGACAGCTGCCTTCTCCCTTTCTTTTCATGCCCTGCTCTCAGCCAAGCTGCCTCTCTCTCTTTCCCCCCACCCCCACCCTACATTGATACCAGGTTGAAATTTAATAACCATTACATTTCCACTAATTAGACAGATAGAGCAATTAGCCCAGTGCATGTAAATCCACGTTGCGAAATATGTCGGACAAAGGGGAGTTCAGGGGATGAGTTTGGGCAGCGGCTGAGGATGGTGTCGGCGCGGCGCAATGATATCATGCTCAATGAGGAGAGCTGCACATAATGCAGCCAGTTGCCCGGCGGCCCTCCCCCTGGTGAAGTGGCCCTCTGTGTCAGTGCCTGTGCATTCGCCGTTGGCTCTGCCGCTGTCCCACACTCTCCAGGGCCATCTATTCTCTGCAGCCAGAGTCATGCTGCGCAGGAATCCTGGGTGATTGGGTTTCTTTCAGGGGCCTCGTAGTCAGTCATAAATCGGAGGGGAACCTGCCCGGCCCCTCGCTCTCGCCCCTAACCCTGGCTCCAGCTGGCAGGGGACGATTGTTGGAGAGCCGAGGTCATTGCAGGGTCGCTTTCTGTGGTGTTTCTTAACTCCCTTTGCCTATTCTTTCTACCCCTCCTCTCCAGTGCTGCCACCCCTCCTGCCCCCCCACCCACTCCTCTTTTCTCTGTCTCCCAACTGAGGTTGCTAGGGCTTGGTATTTGCTTTTTAGGACCATGTTGTAATTACAGAAGAGCTCTACTACCCCTGCCGTCTTTGGCTGTCTACTGACCGCTTTTTTTCTTCTTCTTCTTTTTACCACTTCTGATTGGTGCTAAGAAGTTATATTGGGGGCTATCTAAAAGCTCCACAACTGGCTTTTGTGCTGGTTTAACAGACAACTGACTCATTCACACCTACTAACCTTTACAGAAGTAGAAAAAGCTCGCCACCTCCTTGTCCTGAACAGCAGTCAAGGGAGAGTCTTGCACAGCTTTCTCCTGCAGAGTGAGGATGAAAAACAATCATCATGTATTATGACTGTAGGCTTAAAGTGAGCGGGCATTGGTGCGTATCACTTTTTACGACTATACTGTGGTATAAATGGCACAGCTGGTTTAAAAAATGTAAATTTCCCAAAAAAGGACGTAAACCATCTACTGTTTTTGCATCGTGAACATCGGCTTCTTCAGCACCGGCTGATGTGGATTCTGGTCCAATCTGGCTATTTACGTGAGGAATACATCTTGAACTCAGAAAACATCCCAGATGTAAGGAGTTAAACCTTTTATACTTGGACCTCAGCATGACTACAACACTTTACAAGCCAGCTAAAGAGGATGCCAAGGCTGAAGCGAATGGTGACCAATGCATGTCATATCAAAATGGTTCACACATTCCACTCCACAGTTATATAACACCCTATAAAATGCGTAAACTCAACGGGAACTCAATTTTGTTTTGTGTGAATCGTTAAAATCGGTGCTGCAATTTAAAAATTGGAATAGCTGCTAAACAATTTAAGACTTCTATTTGGTTTTCTTCACTTTAGCGCTGCATTTTTGAAACCAGACCAAACCAGAAATTCACTTACGCAGCGACACGACAACAGCTTCAATTTACACATATGATCGAAACCAGATATTCACACAGCAATGAGAGAAATATAACCTTTCACTTTTGGCAGGATTACCACAATTACTTAAATGTCAAAATAAAATGCGAGAGAGGATTATTTTAGAGTTCATCTTCTTCCGTTTCTTCAAATTCAGAAGTTCACATGCCTATCCTTAGGACTTTAATGACCTCTTCAGAACTGACTTATCTGTTTTTAAACCACTTTGCAGCCAATGTGGGTCATTGTTCAATTGGCAGACCCAAACTTTAACTTTCTCACTGCTGTCTTGATATGTTGCTTCAGTATTTCCTTTTTTTTTTTTTTTTTACTTGTATGATGCCATTTATTGAGTGAGGGTCACCAGTGCCTCCTGGATTTGCAAGCTGTAATCAGCCTTTTTTTTCTTATATTGCTCTTGGCATGTCAGAGTGGCCCTCAGCAGCTAGATTAAGCAAGAGGCTTGAGGCAGAGATAAGTTACAGACACACCGGGTGTTTATTCACCAACATCAAAACAGCGACACAAACAGGCAGAGAACCCTGCTCTCAGGTCAAGTAAGGTCACAGTGGCAGGATTTTAACAGGCAGCCTTATATGGCCTCCAATTAACAGACCTGCCATGAAACAGGGTAAACAATATACGTATACATACAGGATGAGTAATGACACAATGACTTCTTCCTTCCTGGTTGGCCTTTCAGCTCCTACATGACTCATTTCACTTTGCATAATGGAAATATTTTACCAGTTTTACCCAGCGTCTTTATATGTTGTTTTGCTTTTGTTCTGTGGAGTAAGATGCAAGTTTTGCATCAAAAGTGGTTAAACTTTTCTCATTCTAAGCATGGCTGGACGTTCCCATGGGGTTTGCTTCTGTATATCTATTTAAATATATGAACATCGAGGCATCTGGACTGACAAAGGTCCACAAATCTCGATTTCCAGCCTTATTTCTTTGGATTTTTCTATTAAGTCACACAAAGGAGCAGCGTGTTTGAGGTGTTACCTTAAAATACATCCACAGGTGTTTCTCCGTTCGACTCAAGTGTTGTAAACAGAAGCCAACAAATTCATCTGCTCATCTGGGTTTTCATTAATTGCTTAAAAAGATTGTAATTTTAGAGTTTGTACATGATTGACCCAGTAAGAACTAAAAACAAATCTCTAAAAAAATATACCTATTTTATTATTCTGGGATTTAGTATATAAAAATAGTATTTATAGCTAAATAAACTGAAACAGGAAAGTTTCAGGAAATGTCAAAAAAAAGTGAGAAAAAGAAGTATGTGTATGCTTTTATGCGTTTTTATAGTCTATTTAAATATCTGGTTCCAGGCGTAAACACATAAATCATGCAAATAAAGGACGTCATTTCCTCCCTGCAGCCAAGTTCACTTACAAACTCTGCTGCAGAAGAGTTCTGGTTCTTTTCAGCCGGGCCAGAACTCATTTGTTTGTTCCAACCGCGCTTTGCATCTGCCTAAACGAAGCAGACGGTCTGAAGAAACAAGCGTCCCATTTACAACATGCCAGACAGCTCTGGCAGGAAAGACCCTAAAATATTAATAATTATTAACAACATAACCTGGATCATATTTCATGAGCTGGTGTGGTTGTGCTTACTGTTTTCATTGGGCCCTTCAAAAGACATGCTGGGGAAGTGAGGATGGATGATGGATGCGGCAGTTTTGCAGATCTGAGCAGGAAATTGTTAATTTGGCACTTTCAGTCCACAGCCTTTCAGAAAACCAGTAAACAACACCGAAGAACAAACGACATGCAAAGTCATACTTTGAGCACACAAGACTAATATTTTTCTGTTTTTACAGAGGGTGAATATCGTTGTGTTAGTTTTGTTTATTTTGAATCAAAGCCTGGCTATTTTATTTAACATTTTGATGATAAAAAACTTGCTGATTTGGTGAGCAAGGCACATACAATGCCATCACATTTGTTTCTCGTAAAAAATAACAAAAATAAAAAAAAACTTTGGCTCCAGGTTTTGGTTTCGTGCTAGCGGATCCGTGTTTGTTGTTTTTAGCAGAACTTCACAGCAGGGAACACCAGAACTGTTGTTTCTGTGGGATTGCACCCCTCTGCCAACATCTGGGGACATAAACTAAGATCAAAAACCGACAACGAATACAGAAAGAAATACCACAGTGACAACAAACAATCGCGCCGTCGGACAATGTGTGTAGGAAGGGTCACCGTAAATCACACTACGGCTGGGAGGAGGGAAGGATGGCGAGGGGGGGGCTTACATAAAAGACGAGAGCATTCTGTGAGCTATCAGACCTCTGCAGTGCTGACTCTGTTATTCGTCTTCAAGATCATTTCAATTATGATTAAAAGGAAACTCGGCCACGGGTGTAAAGTGCAAAACAATGTGAACAACTCACATTAGCTGCAGCTGCTGTTCAAATTTTCCTAGCATAGAGGCCAGAGAGACAGCAGCTAATCTCAAAAAATACTGTACATATCATCCACTGAAGCGCAGTCTGGAACTAAATGATTATATCCGCAGCACAAAATCCTTTCAAATAGGTGAAGCATTTGATGCTATGCAGAGGCGTGTCTTTTCCCCAACGCACTTCAAAGCAAACGGAACTAAAATATCACAAAAATGAGCACGGAGTATAACTAAAGAAGCATGCCTTGCCTTTCATGTGTATGGAAAAGTGCCACAAACAAAGCATTGTTCCCTGTGAAATGGGATGCGGGATTGGAGAAAGCCATTGTTCTATTTCAGTTTGCTTGAATCTCCTCTGTTGCATCCTGGCCCGCTGCTTCACCATTCTGACTTCTGACAAACAACATCTGCACCAGGGACGCCACTTCCTCCCAGGAGGCATGTGGGAACAAACCCAATGTAATCACTTCAAATAAACAACAGGCTTTTTTTTCTTCTTCTTCTATTTTTTTTTGCCCCCTCAATTGAAACACTCCTCTTGGTATTCAACAAGAATTTGATTAAGCTTTTTTGATGGTTTGACATATTTGGTGACGTTGAGTGGAGATTAAGTGTCCCATAAGGAGCTCACTGATGGCTGGGAGCTAATCTGAATCAGCAAAGTGGTTGGGACGTTGTAAAACTTTGACTTTCTGATTCATATCCATCCAGTGTTCTTGAGTTTACACCTGAGTAATCAGAAAAACGTTGAATATTTCAGGGTTTTTTTTTGTTTTTTTTTACATTTATATTCTACAAGGGGTCAAAATGAACTCATTAATCAAAGGTATCAGTCAAGAGAACTTTATTTACATATATACTGTGGCAGGATGAAAAGTCGAGACAAAACGTGGTCAGGGTGGCTTCCATGATGCTTCCATGAGGCTGATAGTAGCACCAAAGAAGCTGCAGGAAGAGTATTAGTTGTGTTCTAAAAGTAACAACAATCTTCTGCTTTCACTCTGTGTATAAAACTTAACATGACTAAAATCTTCCTAAACCTTGTGGAAGGCTCTGATAAAAAAAAACAGCAACAACAACGACAACTTGAAGTTTTGTTTTTGAAACAAGAACATCATATGCACATTGAAAGATGGAGGCGGGAACATCATGATTGTCGATACTCCCTTTCAGCATCACTGTAAGTCGCATCCTACATCCAATTATCAAAAAAATAACATCAAACGACTTGGATCCTAAGATCCATCCCTGTGTCGCTTCAGATTACAAAACTCCTGTGAACGTCAACAAACAGCACCTTCCAGACAGACGTGCAAACAGTTATCTAGAGGTCTGTGTTGGACTTCCGACACAGACCTCGTCTGTTGCGTCTGCCTGCTCGGACATCATCACTGAGGCAATCTAACACCTCGGCTAAGACCAGACGACGCGGTCTTTGACGCTTTGATGAAAGGGCCTCACCAAGATGTGCTAATGGAAACTTCTGAGACCCAAAATGCCAGCCTCGCTGTTAGAAAAGGTGGTGAATGAGAGAGCCAGAAAAGAGAGTCTGCATTTGTTTGTCCAGACTGAAAGAGCTGCTGTTCTTTACAGCTTGATTGCTGGAGAGTTGAGAAGAGTGAAAGAGTCGCAGGAGGGCAAGAGGGGGAGGATGAGGAGACACCCACTAGTTTGGGTCAAAAGTTTGAACCTCACTAGATAGCTACCAGTCTAGTGTGGATCTACACTTAACATCCAACATGGCACTTAGTTTTGTTTTCCTCCAGCTTTAGTTTCTCATCTTATACAGTAAAGGTGTGATGGCATATTTCTTTTCCCCTAAGGTTGAAATAACAATCATAATAACTGCAGTTGTTATTAAGATTATTATTATTAATAATAATATTATATTTCAACAAAGACCGCACACATCAGTCTTGAACCACTTTCATCTTTGGAACAAATATGACAAATTTAAAAATTTGATATTTAACCTTGTTAACATAAATATGATTGGCTATTAGAGTAAAGTCTGAAACTGCCCAAGCAAATCAAGCCGGTTTTTTGTTCCAACAAATGCGGATGAGTGTTGTCAGATCAAAACTGGGATCCGCTGCTCTGGGTAATTCCTCCTCCTTCGTTGGGAGATGCAGATTAGAAACGGGCCGATCTTATCCGTGTGCATCAAAGTCGGATATCTACTGGACAAATATTCAAGCTGACTTTTATCCTCTGTTCTATGTGATCTGTCTGGCTCGTGTCTTCATGAACATCTCGCAAATCCCGCACATGAGCTGGTAAATTGGATGATTTCGAGTCATGAGACCCGAGTTCAAGGCAGCTACATTTATGCTTACTTTAAGGGAGAGAAAAGGCTTTTTTTTTTTTTTTTGAGGTGCTGAGGGCTTATTACAGCAATTATCTCACTTCAAGTTGATAGCTCTTCTAGCATCCTCACTTTAATTAAACATATATGCAGGCGAGGTGTTAAAAGTATTCAACTAAGGATATATTTTATCTCGACGTTGGATGCTATCGCCTCCTGACAGAATGGGAGTGTATAGTTCTCTTCCAGCTGTAGCATCTTGTTGTGCGTTGCTGTCCTGTTTACTCAGGTATGGAGACAGACTGGGAGTTCAAACTCGATGAGTAAAAACTGTTTGCATGTCTTGGTTAGACAGTTTGTTGGCAGCGACTGCTATAGACACACATGCTGTAAATATTCGCTTGATTTCTCGATGCTTGCATGTGACCTCGAAGCACCTCTGTTAGTGAAGGAGGTGCACACTGTTACATCATACCTGAAGAGGAAAAAAAGGATGCTTAGTGGGACTTCTGTGGAGAAACCCCACTAATCTGTGATTTTTTTTTTGTCTAGAAGAATAATAGCCCTTTGATCAAAAAAGTAAAAGACGATGTTCAGGGTTTGTTAGTCTCTAATACAGCAGCACAGGAAAGTAAAGCACTATCATCACGATGTTACGTGCAAAAAACTGTTTCAGTGCATCATTTTTTAAACAGGTAAACTTCAAGTGCTCTGCTTTTATAAGCATTACGCTCATAATAATAATAATAATAATAATACATTTAGAGGATGTGACAGACTGTTACCGATAGCTTCATCCTATATACATTTTAGTGTCAGCATCTCTTGCTAATGAGAACATTGACAAGAAACAGAAGAGCAATAAAAATGTTGGTTAATTGCATTGCAATATTTATCGGTGACATCAAAGCTAAAGTTTTTCCCCTGCGTTATGCAGTTTCATTCTGTATGAAAAAAACGCTTTGTCTTCTTAAATCTCAGGATGTGAAAATTTAATTCTGTTTTACCTGTCTTTTCTGTAGAAGATGAAATATTTAATTTTACTGCATATTCCTTTGTAATTCTAACACTGGATTTCTGTTTTTGACAGGTATATCAAGCAGTGTAATAATCACTTGGGGATGTCCAATTAATCATTCAAGAGTGCTGGTGTTTTTCATTGACTAAGGCACTTCTGCCTTTAAGGCAGGTGTAATTTTGTAAAGTCTATATATACATTTCCCAACTGAGCCTGTAGTGAACTTTCTGTTACCACTGTCTGAATAATGTGACCGAACATCAAAACCCAGATTCTTTTTGGAGGTTATCATTTGGGTGGACAGACGACGACCAAACATTACCAACCATAATAAAGCATTGACTAAACTCTATTCTGTGTGTATTGTGTCTGAATAGCTCATTTAGGTTTTATGCCTAGACCTTGTGGCACAGACATGTTTCTTAAGGTCGAATGCACAAAAGCAGCTGAAAGACAGGTGAGGAGTGCAGACATCCTCTTTGCTCTGTATGACTTAACACTTTCATGTCTCAGTCTGCCTAAACGCTCAATTGATGTTTCACATGTCTGAGGAAGACATGAAAGTTTACATTATCTGACCTCGCACTATCGCTGCCATAAACAGAACATGTCAGGTCGGCATTTCACAGACAGAACAAATTCCTTCAGACAGCTGCTCTTCTTTTTTTCCCCACTTCGCTTCGACTGTTTTTCATTGCAGATGTCACCGTTGCTAGGTTATGTAGGCAGCTAGGATAGAGTTTGTATTCGTGCATTCTTGTTGTAAATCAGTTATTCTATCTATCTATCTATCTATCTATCTATCTATCTATCTATCTATCTATCTATCTATCTATCTATCTATCTATCTATCTATCTATCTATCTATCTATCTATCTATCTATCTATCTATTCATTCTAGTTTTTAGCAACATAAAAATGTCAGCCCTTGCTGTTGCTGGTCAAACTCATTATGCCACTCTAGCACATGGCCAACTCAGAATAACTTCAATAATCTGTGGTTTTATTGAGCTGAGCACTGCAGATTTTACCAAATTCATATTTGAATGTTTACATTCGGACCACTTTTCTGAAGTAATATGCTAATGCTAGCTTGGTTTTCACTTGTTGGTCAGACATGTTTATTTTGACCCAAATTCACAGAAGCCAAATAGTTGCAGTGGCCCAATCAAAGTCAACCTGACTGAAATACTGTGGTGAGACCATATGCAGAAAAAATTCTCTTCAAACCCCATGGAACTAATTTAATATTGGAAATAAAAAGACAAAAGCAGGGCGCAGATTAGCTAATTAATCTATTAATTAATTACTAAAACCTCTGGATGTCAGATTTAAAAACAGAGAAAATGACAAATTTAAATTACTGCTACTTAAAAAGTGAATCAACAAAGTTTTGAATGCCAACCTTACGTGTTAAATTAGCTGAACAAGGAGTTGAAAGATTTGCAAGCACGTGTTGCATTTTTGGTACTGATGGCTTGGTCTTACATATGGGCTCTTATCTTATATTTACTTTGCAACAAAATTATTTAAAACAAAATGAATGAACTCCTTTCAAACTTCTTTGAGTGTTACACACCCAGTCGACAACTTCAGATTGTCACATTCGGCACGTGTGAGGATTCAGTATGCTCTCTATCATTGTTCTTGGGGTTCTTTTTGCTGAGAGCCTGGACCAATAAAACAGCTTTCAAATCCACTTCTTAAGCCTCTGCATTGACCTCGTTTTCTTTAGCATGAAGCAGCGTCGTTCTTCTCCGCAGGAACTGCGACGCAAAAGGAGCAACGCGTGTTGGAGATTGAGATGAATACATATTGTTTAATCTTTTGTTTAATCTGAGGAAAAACAACCGTTCCCCGAAGACAGGATCTAGCATGCTTTAAAAACTGAAGCGTATCAAATAGGACGTTGGAAACTTGCGTGTCAAACTGCTGTGAACCGGATGGCTTTCAACTGGCTGTCGCAGTGGCTTCTTTTGACAGACCTGCGCATGTTGCAGGTTCCCTGTGCGATCACTCGGGAGTCGCTGAGGCATCATGTGAAATGGAAATCATTGGAAATTTGGTTTGATATTACTGTCTGAAATGTTCCTTTAGCAAGATGGATGCATAAGTAAAACAGCCATATCACTTCTGTAGAGTGTCGGGGTGGGAAGCTCAGAGGCACATCCCATAACTAGGTTACCCACAGCTGTCTGTTTGACAAAGGCTTAGCTTTATTAAAAAGAGACAATATTTGGTTGTCCACATGGTTTAGTTCAATTCTGAATCAACCATTTGCTTTTCAGTCTTTACATTTCAAACACAATGTACTGAAAACAATGTTTTTTAGATTTTTGCTCTCCACAACCACAACTTAAAACCTTTGTGTATTTTTTATGGGACTGTCTAAAGCAAAGTACCGCACAACTGCAAAAGGAAATGAAAATTATACATTTTATTTCACAAACAAAAATTGTTGCTTTTTCATCCCTTTACTCGGACACTCCTAAATAAAATAAAGTGCAAGCGATTGTCTTCAGAAGCTACCAAAAACAAAATTCCCCTGGGGGTTTTTAATATCAATAAAGGGGTGGATTTTTTTTCTGACGTGGTCATGTAGGGAGGTCAGCAAACATGGAATGAGTTGATCTAGTCAGATGAAAATTTATATTTTCATCCTACATGCGAACACTATGTGTGGTGGAAAACGATCACTGCTCATCCACTGCGAGACAGTAGTGGCAGGATCATGCTGTGGGGATGCTGTCCTTCAATTCTGAAAGAAAACCTGGAAGAAGCTCCTAAAGACTTGAGGTTGGGACACGGGTTCACCTTCTAGCATATTTATTTTTAAATGGCCCAGTCAAAGCCCAATCCTAACTCCAGCTGAGAAGCAGTAGTAAGTCAGCAAACCAATATTCACAGACATCCTCCACTGGTGTCCACAGTCTGTTTTCACAGGCTAGGGGCTCACATATTTTAGGTGTTTGTCTACTGGCTCATGCAAACACCTGGAATATATGTTTGTCAAACAAACGCTTCAAATAACCTGAAACATGGAACTTCCTTTCCCTTCCTTGGACTGGAGCTGGACACACCTGGTTTAATCTGACTGAGATTGAGCTATTTTGAAAAGAAGAAAATGAAAAAGGTCAGTCTTTAGATGTATAAAGCTGATAGGAACCTAGGATTTCCAGACATAAATGTAGCAAAAGACTATGAGAATGTTGACTCATAGGAGGAAACATATGTGCACCGAACCTTTGAAAACCATTCACCCTTTTTCTTCGCCTGTAAAAATATCAACTACTTTGTATTGGTCTACTGGTCTGTAATATCAGTGAAAAGAAAACACAAAAAAACCATCAAAGTTTTCTGTTGTAACATGAAAACGTTCAAAAAGCATGAATACATTTGTAAGACATTGTAAAAACACTTTTTAAAAATTCTTATTAGGATAGAAATCTACATTAAATGTTTACTTCTCTCAGTGGAAAAAAAAAAAGGACAGCGTGCTTCATCAAGCGGCAGCAACATCCACGTTCAGAAAAAGACGACTGACGGATGATTTAGTTCTGTTTTGATATTTGAGCCTGAGGAATGCCTACAGATACAGCAACGCCTCTGTCTGAGAGGGAAGCTTCACAGATGAGGTAAGACTGCTTACAGCTATGAAACAAAATCTGAACCAGATTAAAAGACATTTTCCTCAGCGTGATTCATGTCTCTTGCAGTTTGCCCAGGTGTTACACCTCAAAACAACAAAAAAAAAGTGAAGACAGCAGCACAGATCCGTGAGAGCTGTTGAAACGTTATATTTTCTCTCTGAGCTACATTAAGCTGCTGGTTAAAAAACAGCAAAAATATATATATATGTATATATATATATATACAAGACTGTGAGAGGAGAATTACACCAGGATGACATCTAGCACAGTGGTAAGCTTTTGTCTTGTATTCAGCGCTATTACGGTTTCATTGCAATGCATGTCGGTAACTCGCAAAACTTCAAACATACACCTTAGTTCGTCCCTCTACACCTCACCGACAACCTGCAGCACAAATGGAGGAATGCTAAATTACCCATAATTACTGTCATTTGGGCTGAAGTGACAAAGACATGTTGCTAGCCGTTGTGTTATTATCAGAGCATCACGTTGCGGTGAGTCCTCCCTCATTAGAGAGACATATTTCTAATTTGACACTATGAGAACACTTTATCTGTTCCAGATTTTTTTTGTGTGTGTGTGTGTGTGTGTGTGTTTGCTCTGAAAATTAAATAAAAATGGTCAGAGTCCCTCTTCTGTGGGTCAGACATTTAGCAAAACTGCACTGAAAAGAAAATTTTAGTTGTCTTCACAATGAAAATGCTGCTCGATAGTCATTCAGGGGGTAAACTTATATAAACCTGCTCTAACATCAGTTTGCGGCTGTTTTGGGTAAAACAATACAGCCAGAACCTACAGATCAAATGCCAAGTCCAACTTGAAGCATGTAGGCCGCCTGCTAACGTTATTTATCGCTGCTGTAACTGGAAAATGTCAGAAAGACTTGTAATCTCGCTCAGACATTTTATATTCTTTTGCAGAGAGAGAGAAAAGAGGAAGTTCAAACCGATCATCGATCATAATGAGCAAGGATCAAATCCCCGACTCCAACATCACACTGTCTGGGTCTTAACCACATTTACAGAGATTTAAGGAGGAGCGGCAAAAGCAAGTGAGGTGGATCAGCAGTGCTTGACAACAACTACTGTCGTACAGGACATGCTACTGCGCAAGTGGCTTCCAAGATAAGAGTTCATCCTGTAACCAGTTGGTTACTGTTAGCTCAACATGAGCCATGCAGCAACAGTCTTCAGTCAGAGGCTTCTTCAGATTTGTTGCAGGACTGACTGCTACCAGAGAGATCCTTCCTGCCCACAGCATCACCATCCACAGCAACATTTTGATGGTACTTGGATGATATGAGCAACAACAACGTTTAATTTCCCTTTGGGATAAGTAAAGTACTTTTGAATTGAATTTGAATTTGAATTTAAATATGACCTTATTCATCGAAGGACTGCCCAGTTGCTGCCAGGGGCAATTATGTGACCCCATGCCACGGTGACATCATATCAAAGGTAAGGTATACTGTACATTTATCAATCTCGATCCTGATATGAACACACTATTCAGAACCAAACATATACTTCAAAGACGTCACGGGACTTGATGTTCCACAACATCTCATGTTATTCGTCTTCTTTAGACACTAAAACGCGCCTTTTTCAATTTAGCAGCATACACCGCAAGAAAACAGCATAACAGCAGTTTAAAAGCATTCGTACAAAAATAAAGGATTCATACAAATCCACATAAATGTTAGAAATGTTTCTCGAGCCCTCCTTTGCAAAAAAAAAAAGAAAAAAAAGAGGCTTTTGTATGGGATGAATAAGCAAAAGAAGAAGAAAATATAGATCTGCTCTGCATGCCTTTCTACATCCAAAAAGATCAAGGCTAACTCGGTACAAGTCGACACCGCTCCCATGTTCAGTCGTCACTGCCACTCTCCCACACTGACCATTAGAAGCTCTCATTATTCTCCTCTACGTCTGTGAAACGTGGAAGCGGATTTGGACGGCGACAAAGCACTGACCAATCTCTCAGATCTCGGAACGCTTTGAGAGATCGTTTATTCCCGATCATTACGACAGTGTGTTTTTTTTTTTCTGTCTGCGTCGACAGTCATTTCCTTTCTCCCCCTGCAGCAGCCTTCAAGTCTCCGACGCTGCCGCTGAGCGCAGCACAGCCAGCGCAGTCCCGTGGAGTGCGGAGCAAAGAAGGAAATCAATAGAGAAAATATCGCTGCAGGCTCACACATTTTTATCTTGCTTTGAACGAGTCAGCTTTAATTTCCCTTTGATCTCAATTTGCGGCTTTTGGGATAGCTTTGGCTGCACACTGAACCAGGAGGAATAAGCCTCCACCAGGGCTTTCTTATGAAAGACCCTTTCAACTGCAGGGGCCTTTATTTTTGCCTATGTGCGTCACTGTCCATTACCGGTTTACAAGGAATAAAGACATAAGAAATCAAAGCAACTACTACTAGAGGACTCTGTTACATTTGATGCAGACGGTTTTGACGGCTAAATCGACTTTTTTGTTTACTTCCGGGAGGATTTACGGGAAAGCACATCAAAATGCCGGACGGTGTTAGCGAGGGGGGCTACGACGGAGAGAGCCGCCGTTGGGGAAGTTTCGTCGTGGCGTTAACGGGTTGATGTGACGCACAGCTGGCGTGGATCTCACTGCGCCAAACCTCCTCCCTTCGCCCCACACCCCATTAGAACCGACACACCAAAGAGGACGGCGGTGTTATCGCGTCACCTCAGGTCCGCTAAAGATGTCTGCCCTCTTCTTCGTACTTTACCTAAAATAAATTTTTTTTTAAAAAAAGTACTGAGCATTCTCTTGAGAGGAGTTGTTTGGGAATTTGTTTCTCTTTTCTAAAGCTGAGACAAAAGCAGGGGGTAGTGGGGTTGGGGTGGAGGGGGGTTGTAGGATAAATGACCAGGCAGAGAAAAGACCAGCGCCTTGCTGGGGAGAAAGGGAAAGGTCTAATCTAATTTGGTTAGAGGAGGACAGGCGTTGGTGTGTGTGTGTGTGTGTGTGTGTGTGTGTGTGCGTGTCGGCGTGTGTGTGTGTGTGTGTGTCTGTGTGTGCAGATGCACGGCCGTGCTGCACAGTGTGACAGGACTGTGGGAATGGGACAGGAGGGCCGCGCTGGTGAATGGAGCCTCCAGAGCCAGAAGCAGTGGGGAGTCTCCCCAGACGCGCTGATTCCAGCCCGGCCACTCAAAGAGGGATTAGACCAGAGAAGGCCTTCCTGATTAGCAATTCACACTCAAGTGTCCCCCACAAGGACCTGGGGTAATAATATCAGTGTCCTTCAGTGATACAGGCAAGATTTCTTTCTCCTAAAAAGCTGTAATGTAAAAAAAAAAAGAGAGAAAAGTTTTCAGAAAAAGCAGACAGCTCTTGCACAGACACCGTCGGACTTTCTTCAGCCAAACTTGATTTTGCAAGCAGCTGACAGAAACAGTTTTGGTTCATTGCTTCATCTAACGGACTCCCCTCCCCTCCACCCTTCTCCCCCTTTTTCCTCCTCTTCCATTACTTCCTCCTCTCTTCCTCTCGTCTTCGCTGTTAACCAAGCAGCACTTAAAAGAGTATGATGTAAGAACACCGCACTAAACTAATATTGCTGTTTCAAAGCATGCCATTGCGCAGATGTCGTTGAGCCTCATAACAAACTAAATTCATTACAAGTCTGTTTATTGCAGATTGGTCAACACTCATATAAAAGTCCTCCAAGCTAGTAATTACACTGATCTAGTCCATAAACCCTCGAAAAGTTCACAATAATGAATTGACGTGCTCTTATCGAGGGAGGGGGGGAAGCAACTGATGCAATGCTGCTCACCACAAAAATAAAGAGGATTCATACATGACTCTACTGAACCGTTCAAACTATATGAGAAGGGATTAATGACGAGCTTTAATGTCAGCAGGACTCTTCAGTTATGGATTGTTTTGTTTATTGGCGTTTCCTCAAAAGTCCAGCCTTTTTATACGAGCTGTTGCCTTCGAGACTGCTGCCTCATTTTGAAGCACGATGAACAAATAACATGTGCTGTGCGACTGATTTGTCTTTATAGATGATGCGAATAATGCCTTTGTTATTCAAGTCTCGGTTTTATGGCATTTATTGCTGTTTGCTACTTCTGGCAATGAGTTTTAAATAGACAACGCATCGTAAAACTTCTGAAATTTGTTAAATGTTTTGTCACATTGCGACGACAGACTTCAGTGTTTTTCTTTACTGAGAAGTGTCTGGTGTGTTTGTTGGTGTTTTTAATGTTTTCGGCTCACCAGTGTTCTTGCAAAGACTTATCGGACTTTCACAGAACAGCTGTATTAATGGTTTAGTCTCTTTGGAAGCTGGAAATCCCAGTTGGAAATACAACAAGAGTACTTCCTGAAGTCAAAGTTCCAGCTTGGATAGTTGGGACGTCCCACATCAGTCTTGAGTTCTTGATTCAAAAAAATGAAGCTCGCAAGTATGAACTATTTATTACAACTTATAAAACTTAATGCATCTTATTCAACCAGTGGCACCGATATTTAAGTTTTACCAACATGTTTCTTCTGATGGCGTTATTACTTTTGGAGAGACTCGTCCCGGCTTTATTTGACAAAGTATCTGTGAGAAAAGCTACAGGTGGTGGTGAGGAGACCTCCCAACCTCTGAGAGGTGGAGCTCATCACCAAAGACAAATCATCTGAGTACCAGTGGAAACCTGCAAAAAGTCAGTCCACAGTTATAAGAACGGTTTGTTTGCTGTAAGGCCCAAAAAGATTTTCCTATTGCTTATTGAGTGAGGTATAAATAACTTGAGACATGCTATCGCACTGTAGCAAACTCCACAGGTTTTCTTCTGAGCTACGTCCCAAAACTGAGCTCTGACTTCTAATACCAATTAAACACACCATTATGCCAGTAGTTACTTCTGAAGTTAACTCCTCACACTGGATTCGGTTTGGGGGTATCAGATTAAATGGGGTTGATTATAAATGCCATTTATACTGTAGCTCTACTTGAAAACAACAACAACAAAAAATAAAGCCATGTATCTTTTCCACTTCTTTGTGTTGGTCTGTTGAAATTTCTGATCAAACACGTTGAAATTTGTGGTTTTAGTGTTGGAAAAAAAAAACTGGGGGGAAAAAGTTGTTGGAAGACATATTGCATATGTTTTATGGCAGCAGCCTCTTCCTACTGCCTCATAACAGAGGGTGGGGGGGAAACGCCAAAAAATGTTGATAAGTAGGATCCGCCTGAGCTAAACGCCGAGTGCATGCGAGCGGGAGGAAGAACAGGATCCCCGAACAATGTGCAGGGCATGTGGACAAATAGTCTCACCTCCAGCTGAGTGTGTTGTTTCTTCTCATTGTGCCCTGTGAAAGAGCAGAGGAGGGCCATGGTTAAGAAGATTATAGACCTACCCCACCCGTACGTTTAATCAACATGCCCTTTCAACACCGGCAACAATGCCAAACATGTCTGAAACGTCTCCCCCCTATGCCCTCCACATCTTCGCCTGTAGCATACCTCACATGTTGGAGCAGCAGCAAGCGAGTCATCTGCGCAGCACAGCAATTAGCAGAAATACGAACAGCCCAGCCCTCTGTGATGCCGGGCTGGCGTGAGCTTATCGGGTTTCCACATGAAAGAGCTCGACGGCTTCACTTTTGAAACATTTTTTTCCAAAAATGTCACCATCGCAGTGACATGTTTGATCTTAATTTCAGGCCGGGCAAACAACAAGAAAAGAAAAAAAAGAAAAGGAAGATTACCTTCAACTCATTTTATTTCACTGATCAAAATTCCCTCAAGAATCGAAGGAGCTTTGCTTCCTCACCCTTTATTTCTTTCATCCGTGGTTAAATATGTAAATAAAATGTCTAAAGTCATTCTTCAAAGGGGAACAAAAGAAAAAAAAGAGGGCTGAGGGAAAAGACAGCCATAAAATTCCTCCGATTCTCCATAACATTAGCCAGAGGGGGGCCAGCTTCCAGCCAGAGCCTAGCAGCAGGGGAGCGAGTGAGCTCCATAGAATCACACATCTTAAATCCCCCCCACCCCCAACACACACATACACACGAATCCACACACACACACACAAAAAATAATAAAATATCTTTTCAGCTTCAGCCATCAAAGGGCCCTCCCTTTCACTTTATTAGTAACAGAATTATCTCACAGTTGCTGATTTCTCAGAGATGGAGCCACACTGCTTTCCTTCATCGCACTGTTGTGCTTGCACAGATGAGATAAAGTTGCAGCGTGTGCAAAGAATGTGTGTGTGTGTGTGTGTGTGTGTGTGTGTGTATGTGTGTGTGTGTGTGTTTCATATATGTAGAATGTGAGAATATGCTATAGGTGGGGGTATATGAACAAAAAAACGTGTTGGGAAAAAGTGTGGGGGGGCAAATCATAAAAGAAAAAGGCGAAGGAAGCTGAGGCTGTAGATGCAAAAGGCTGGACATGCAAGATTCCTCTTTTTTTCCCCCTCCACCCTCATTATCAAAGCGATATCATCATGACTGGCAAAACAGTCATGAAAGGAAGGCAGGCTGGAGGAAAGACAGGAATGAGATCAGAACAAAGGCGATGAATTACAGCCAGCAAGAAGGCTGTGTGTTCTTATTAGACTCTGTGACAATTGTATCTTGTCTGCTTTATTACACCAAAAGACAGCGATAATGAGGACAAATATTTATTTATTTATTTGCTTTATTACATGCCAGAAGTGCGTTTTCTGAATATTAGGAGGGAACTGACCTCAGCTCTGTGAAGGAGATTGATGTTACATTCGTCCTTTTCAAATCAAAGCTGCCATGTCTGTTTTGTCCTCGTCCTACATGTCAGCCATAATGAAACTCTAGTGCAGTGGGAGGGACGGAGCAGGCATTTCAGCTGTTATCTTTGTGTTGGGGCCACAATATGCTGGCTGAACTGCATCTGGACTCACGTCTTTGTTTTTGATTGTTTTGTTTTGTTTTCCATCATGTTTGCATTTCATTCATAATTGCCCACTAGGACGATCCGAACGAACAGAATCTTTTAAAAAATTAAAAAATTAAAATCATGTATTTTAGTCCAGCTCAATCCTCCTTCACTGTTTGACAGCTGGATATGCGAAATGCGAGGCACACATATGGCAGAGGGTATTGTGTTCATGACTGTATTCATCCCACAATATTTATTCTCCTGCTGCACACGCTGAGCACCGACAGCTGAAGTGCCACCGCTAAGATATGCTGCGCTTAAACCATTTAGGCACGCTGGTGCCAGGTTTCTCATCTCTCCCGAACACATTTCTGAAATACTTCTTAGAGCTCTTTGGTGACTCTTGTAAAAATGCAGTAAATGCTCCCCCCCCACACCCCCAATCTTCCCCCTGTTTACAAGCGATCAGTGTTTGGTTCTTGATGAAGACCATGGCCAGGCTGCGGTATGAATCTTACAGCCGCAAACGTTTTACAAGGTAACATGAGAGAGGACTGGAGAATCTCAAACGCACAGACATTAGACAGACAGAAAGCCTCGTAAACACTTTTTTCCTCCCCAGTCATCACCAATCTGCCCTCACATGATCAAGACGCTGGTTTAAAGCTACCAGCGAGGCCTATCTTAAACTCATTTTAGATGTAGTTTGTCATTGGTAGAGCCACATGTCATGATCAGATTTTAAATGGTTTTATTTTATAGGAAAATTAATTTGCTCAGGAGGAAACCTACCCTATATCAAATACATGTCTCCGATGACATCACACAAGGCACGAGGGAACCAAGCACCGCTCTTCTAGTATGTCTGCTCGTTTTCTTTCTTCTGTTGTCCCTCTCTGTGTGTTTTTAAACATTTTCCTTCTTAAAGTTGCAGAAGAAGCAAAGAAAGAACCTGGATTTAAACCTGGACTAGTTATATTACATTATCAAATATCTTCGACAATCAGCCTGAGCCAAGCTGTTAGGGGAAAAAAAATTAAAACACTGGTTGGTCCTTTTTGTTAGGGTGCTCTTCCAGTTCCAACACTATTTCCTGTAGAGCTGGAAATAGATCATTTTTGTAACTCCGCCAAAAATGATCGCTCAACCATGCTTACACCCGCATCACAGCCTAAGCTACCACTATCTTTCCAGTCAGTATCAGAGGTAAGAAGTATTGCTCAGCTCTTGCAAAAAGAGAAGGTGTTTGCGTAAGTTACAGTAAAATGTGTACAGGCAAATCGCAGAAGTATTTAAGGCGAGATAATCGTTAATTCATTTTATAAGGAGCAAAATATGCAAAGAAACTCAACAGATGCAACAACCTGAACAGGAAAGTAAACACATCTGTACCTGTAAAATACTTAACACAATTATTGCTATTTTCACCAATTATTGTATCCATTATAGTATCAATCAAGGGTAAACTCCTTGCAGTCCATCACAATGCATGGACTGCAAATGAATCTGAAAATGCATTTCAGATGTTTCAGAATCCATGCTCAAATTTCTCAAAAGTGGCTCTGCTGCCATTATGATTACTAATGCCAGTAATTAGTAGTCATCATTACTACTGAAATCAAACTGGATCAGTTTGATTCCAGTACTTCTTGTGATGTCATAAGTACACGTAAACCAGTTTGCAGTCTTTTTTTTTTTCATCTGTGTTCAATTAAAAAGCCTCCACATTTGTCACCCAATTTTTTATTTATTTATTTTGTTTTACTGTCATTGCACATTTGTTAGCGGAAAAAATACTCTTTAAAATGAAACTGACAGTACTACCACTCATTAACAAATTTAAATCTCCATCATATTCTTAGTGCTATGACCTTTATGACTTTTAAATTACTGACTGTTTGCTCTCGTCTGTGTTTAATTCTTTTTCATGTCTTACTCTATTTCAGTGACACACATGCATGAACCAAGATGCATACAAAGACAGAGCAGCACATGCATTTTCAAAGAAGGGGTAAAAAGAAAACATGCCACTACAACAAAAAGTGCAGGGACACCTGCGTGGACACAGGGGAAACCTGCAAACTCACTGAAAGGACCCCACTGACTAGAACTGAGCTGACACACACAGTTATTTTGAAAAGACATTCCTTGAAGGAACAAAATAAAGGAAGAAAATCTACTGACCCCAACAGTGACCACATGTTGATCGTTTGTTGTCAGCAGCGTGAATGGAACAAGGTTCTTAAGCGATCATATGTTCTTCTTCCTTATATAGATAAGGATTGTATCAATCTAGGGTAAACTCCTCCTGTTTCTTCTACTTCACCGTCATCTTAGTATTATCTTTTTTACCTTATTATTCTAATATATTTTGCCTCTTCAGTCAATCGCATTAATAAAAACACAATCTATACATAGACGTATAAATAAATCACAACTGCAGAAGTGGATCTCTAAGCAAAACCACAAAGGCAGTGTCCAGATCTGATGAGAATACAGATCTCAAAGTTACAAAAAAAAAAAGGCTAAGCAATTCCTGAATTATTGATGTAAGCTTTGCCTCTCTGGGAGAACAATGTCACTGTTTTGAGGCTGACATATTCAAAAGGAATGTAGCCTACTTCTTCTTATTTGTTTGTGTGTGCAACTTCCCTCATTGGAAAAGAAAAGAAAAAAAAAAAAGGCAGGAAATGAATGCAAGGTGTTGTTGAAATTTTGCAGTGACAACGCTGGCAAAAGCACACCGATCCGAGACTCCTTAAAGTGGATGTGGTTTAATCAACATCCTTATTTCTGCGTAAACGCTTTTGCTTGAACTGTTACACCTCGGTAAGTCTAGCCTGGACAAGAAGCCAGCTCGAGGCATAAGCAGTCTTTGCAGCTGCAGACAGAACAGAACACATTTACCAAAGCAGAAGTTGTACATGTACTAAGAAAAACCCTCTATAATTTCAAAGTTAGATTAAAATAACTGTATTTTAATGTAGCATAAATGAAATGTAAACCTTTGGGGATTTTTGTAGACGTTGCCGTCCATGAGACAGGACTGTACATCTTAAGGGAGCTTTGGTCCTTCAGCAAAATGCCACATGTCTTCTGCCATCTCCTGTGGTGGCAGCATCAGAGCTAGTGACTTAAAAAGCCTCAGCAAATGCTGGTTCTGTTCTGGTGAGAACGCTGGAATCTCTGGAAATGATGAAGAACGATTTTTCATAAAATGAAGACTATTACAGATAGTCCTGACCAGCCTGTTCATGAGACTGCTATGCAACAACAGCGTGTCAGAGGTTTTTTTTAAACAGACGCTGTAATACGGACAGGTACCAGAGAACCTTCCTTCCCACAGCCATCACCAGCTATAACTGTTTGAAGACTTGGGTGATGTGAATTACAACAACGTTTAATTTCCCTTAGGGAATAATGTCGTATTTTTGAGATTTTGTTTTTAAAAAATGCAACTATTGGAAAACAATGCAATCACAAACGCAAACCTAACCCTCGGCACTGCCATACTGTATCTAGTAACATGCTATGGGCTCGTCCACCACATCTTCCTTTTCTTTTTCACATATTTCAGTGTTTGGTTTATGTGGCCACACAAAAGTCTGCAATATTTTATTGTTTTTGTATGGCTGAAGACATTAATTCTCCACCTCTAATTGTCAGATCAGCTTTTATCTTGCAGGCCATTCGGAACTTAGACCTCCAAGAAAAGGTTTGTTTATACCAAAAGATCTTGGTCATACTCAAAAATATTTTCTTTTATTTTATTTTCCATCCTATTTATCTAAAATTTGATAAAACTTTGTACATTCTTATCATTTTACATGTATTCACAAATGCTTTGATCTTCATTGTTCTGGTTACTATTTTCGAATTAGATTGTATCATAAGTTTTGTTTTTTATTTGTCTCCTCACAGTTTCATGTCTAGAGTGTTTTTCTATATGTTTTTCAGTGTTTACATTTTGTGTTAGAGATATAATGGATCCCCAAAGTCTACACACTCCTGACAAACTGCCAGGGCTTTAGTTGTTTTGTTAAAAAAAAAAAAAACTATGATTATGGAAAATCAGTTTGACTGAGAAACAAAAATTCCTCACAGAGAAAAATCACAAATTGTAAATTATATGGATGCATGTGGATACTCATACACAAACAACTCTCTAAGTACATTTTAATCTTGTGCTTAATCGTCTCAGAAACACCATTGACAACAACTACAGAGAATCTCTAGTTTCTCTAATTTCTGCGAAACTGATGAAAACACAAGAAGAAAACTAGTCACAGAGGCTCACAGAAATATCACAGAATCTGCAGGAATTTCAAATGAGCACTTCTTGGTTCTAAGTGTAACTAAGAGTCGTGTTTATTCTCTTTAAGTCTGCACTGAGAAGGGTTGAAGACTGAAGTCTTTTCTTTCAAAGAAAACATTCAGGCTTGCATAAAATCTCCAAAAATCTTGTAGGATAATGTGGTGTAATCTTATGAAACCACATTTAAACAAACTTAAACTATTGGGTCACAATTCCAAAAAGCATGTTTGGTATAAAAACAACACAACATACCCAGAGTGAAACATTGGTGGTAGCAACACCATTCTCCAGAGTTACTTTTTTTTTATATCTTCAACCTTTTGCTGACTTTTTTTTTTCTTGTCAAGGTGGATGAAGTTAATTACCAGTCAGTTCTGACCCAAAACTTTCTTGTGTCTTTTAGAAAGTTGAAGATAAAACAGCATTTTATTTACTGAGTCCAAGATGCATTCAAGTGAATAATAAAATGGCTTAATGAGGTCATAATTAAAGTTTTTGGATGGCCTATCAAGAGTTCAGAACACAATCTGACAGAAGATTTGTGGGGCCTCCTGAAGATTGTGGAAAATAGATGTCTCATAGATTTTGAGAACTTTTGCAAGCCAATTGTGCCAAGTAAAGATAATTAAAACACACTTTAAGGATGTGCATACTTATACTTACTGCAGTTGTTTTCTATTCCTAAAATATGAAACTGTGGCATCGTTTTTCTTTAATGTATCTGTTTGTTTTTGTTTAAATTACACCGTATATGTTTTATTAAGGGTTAAAGGTATTTTAAAATGATATTAGTTAAAAAAAAAAAAATAAGAAAAAGAAAGAAAAAAACAAGTTTGGTTTGGGGACCCAAAATGTCTCTAGCCCAGGGACCTGGATTCTCTTACATCCGGCACTGTGTGTGTGGATTATTAAAAACTAGCAGTTTCCACCTAAACTTTAACGTCGGCGCGCCTTCGAACTTGTGCGCATCCATGCTGCGCAGCATTTCGGGTTTCTGCGAAACAAACCCAAAGGAAAGCCGGGAATAAAAACGCTTCTTTTATCATTTTATTGACCGAGTTTCTTGCGGAGAACAAACAAACAGAGCGAGTAGGAAGTTTGCTGCGAGGCTTTGAAAAGTGCTGCACTGAACAAGCTGTTCCGCACGATTTGAAAATAATCTGCGTGTCAGTGTCATCTTTCTTATGCAAAGCAGCTGTCTTTGAAGGCGGATCTTTTGGCAGGTTAGACCGGGACGGAGACTCTGACCAGCTCAGACGAGCACAGCCACCAAACGCATCGAGCGCCTGACACGGGGAGGAGCGTAAATCCTGCGTTTCTTGGAAAACACTTTACATTATCCCGGAGGATTTTTCTTTCTATCTCACTTATTTAATTTAGAGTGCTTCGCACAAAGGGCTGGAACAGCTTTTATTATTATTATTATTATTATTATTATTATTATTATTATTATTATTATTATTATTATTATTATTATCTTTTTTTTTTCTTTTTTGGGGGGGGGGGAGTTGTTTCTCACGGACCGAAATCGCACTGCAGCAGGCGCGGAGGAGCACCTAAATGCCGATAAAGTGTCAGGAAGCGTGGAAGCGGACCGAACCGAAAGGAAACTAAAAAAAAAAAGGCGCATGGGGAAATTTCATGCACGGTGTCAGAGAGAAGTAACGAGGAGGCTACTTCAGCCGCCAAAGTGAACGTTTTGGGGAGAGCATGGACCTGACAGCGCGCTCGCAGCCAGGAAACACCGTCTTTCCATCGCGGGATTTCTATTTTCATTCAACTCTGCAACTCTGAGCTGAGGAGAGGATGATGTTGCAGTGGATAGTTAAGTAAGTTTCTCTACGCAGCACCTGCTCTGTTTCGGTTCAGACTTTTTTTGAGAGAGAGAGAGAGAGAGAGAGAAACTTGTGTTTTCCTGGTTGCATTGAACAGTTGACTGCATTTTTCTTCAAACTGAGGAGGGGGAATGTGTTCAGCTGTGATCCCGGTGCCTCTGCTGCTGCTGCTGCTGCTGTGGAGCAGGGGCAGCTCCTCCATCAGCTCTATCGATCCTGACTGGTCAGGAGAGGGAAGATGCCAGCACATCAACATCCCTATGTGCAAGGACATTGGCTACAATATGACTCGCATGCCAAACCTCATGGGTCATGATGATCAGAAAGAGGCTGCGCTGAAGCTGCAGGAGTTCGCAACGCTCATCCAGTTCGGATGCCACAGTCACCTCAAATTCTTCCTTTGTTCGCTACATGCTCCCATGTGCACAGAGCAGGTGTCCAACCCCATCCCAGCGTGCAGGGTCATGTGCGAGCAGGTCAAGCTGAAGTGCTCCCCGATCCTGGAGAGGTTTAATTTCCCCTGGCCCGACTCTTTGGACTGTTCGCGCCTTCCGACCAAAAATGACCCAAACAACCTCTGCATGGAGGCACCCAACAACGGATCGGACGAGCCCCCCAAAGTGTCCCACACTCAGCCTCCAGATTTTAGGCCGCAGCAGCCTCTGAGTGGGCAGGACCTGCACCTTAAGGACAGCGGTAGCAAGCAGATGTGCAATCCCGGCAAGTTCCACTTTGTGGAAAAAAGCCAGTCTTGTGCCCCAAAGTGCTGCCCCAAAGTGGATGTTTACTGGAGTCAGGGAGACAAGCAGTTCTCCCTGGTGTGGATGGCCATCTGGTCCATCCTCTGTTTTGTCTCCAGTGCCTTTACCGTTCTTACTTTCCTCATCGACCCGCAGAGGTTCAAGTACCCCGAGAGGCCGATCATCTTCCTCTCCATGTCCTACTGTGTTTACTCCGTGGGCTACCTCATTCGGCTTTTTGTGGGAGCTGACAGAATAGCCTGTGACAGAGACAATGGCGTGCAGTATATAATTCAGGAGGGCCTGGAGAGCACCGGCTGCACCATAGTGTTCCTCATCCTGTATTATTTTGGCATGGCCAGTTCCCTCTGGTGGGTTATCCTGACTCTAACTTGGTTCCTCGCTGCCGGGAAGAAGTGGGGCCACGAGGCCATCGAGGCCAACAGCAGCTACTTCCACCTGGCGGCGTGGGCCATCCCGGCCATAAAGACCATCATGATACTGGTGATGAGGAAGGTGGCCGGCGACGAACTGACGGGCGTTTGCTACGTGGGCAGCATGGACGTCAAAGCTCTCACGGGGTTTGTGCTCATTCCTCTTTCCTGCTACCTCATCATCGGTACATCGTTCCTGCTCTCCGGCTTCGTGGCCCTCTTCCACATCAGGAAGATCATGAAAACCGAGGGGGAGAACACGGATAAGCTCGAGAAGCTGATGGTGCGCATCGGCATCTTCTCCGTCCTCTACACCGTCCCCGCCACCTGCGTCATCGCCTGCTACTTCTACGAGAGACTCAACATGGACTACTGGCGCATCCTCGCGGAGGAGCAGAAGTGCGTGGACAGGAGCGGGCCGGAGTCGGACGAGTGCATCATGAAGGCCTCGATCCCCGCCGTGGAAATCTTCATGGTGAAGGTCTTCATGCTGCTGGTGGTGGGCATCACGAGCGGTATGTGGATCTGGACCTCGAAGACGCTGCAGTCGTGGCAGAACGTGTTCAGCAGGAAGCTGAAGAAGAGGACGAGGAGGAAGGCGGCCAGCGTCTTCACCAGCAGCAGGCCTTACATCAAGCCTCATCCGTCCCTCAAAGGACAGAACACCAAGTACGAGCCTACGCGGCAGCCCCCGACATGCGTGTGAAGCGAGCCCAAACAGACTTTTAAAACCCTAAAAGCAAGACTGATCCAGAGAGCCATTAAAAGCACAGAGGTTCATGTTTTATTTATGCCTCAAGCATTGAGAACATACATGTTCTTTGTTTTTTTGGGGGGTGGAGGGGTTGTATTTTCTGCAGTGTCACCCAACAAGAGCAGCCTTTGTTTGAAAAGAAATCTGCTACTCCTTCATTCACTTGTTCATTTGAGGAACTTGGAATAACAAAAAAAAAAAATCCTATTATTTCCTGGACAAAAAGAGTGGAGTAAACCATTTGGATGTGCCACGGCGTTACTTGAATAATGTGCAATAGATGTTTTCCTTTCTGGCTAAACGACACTTGTACTGTTGGTGACAGATTACAGACAATGTTAGGGCCCCAGTACACAATGGAGGCAAATGGTCAGAGAGATGAGTGCTGTTTCCAGGCTTTTTTCATGGAAATTCAGCCTGTTTTCATATATGTTTGAACTGGACTGAAAGCAGCTGTTGAAAGGCGCTCGAGATCCTTATGAAACGCCCATTGTGAGGCGAATCCTCGCCATAAATTAATCAAGCACTCGATATTGAAATGATATTTGTCCACTGTGTTCTTCTTCTGTTGTTGTTCTTTTTTTCATTTCTTTGCTGTTTTATAGTGCAAAGGAGTGTTTGTATATGTTTCTAAAAAAAAAAAAAAAAGCTGATATTTTATAGAAAAGTTAATAATAAAAAAAGAACTAGTTTTCATTGTTTTTTCAAAGCTGGAATCTCTATTTGAGTGAGTGTCTGTTGATCAGATGGCCACTAAAAGCTCACTGCTTTAATTGGAGTTATGCTTCTGCCACTCAAAAATATTTTAATACTTTGCTTAAAAGATTACCTTTATCTTTTTTTTAAAGAAATAATAAAAGGAATAACCATAAACATAGCTAATGAGGGCTTCCAAAAATCTATTTTGGCTATCTGGTAAATGTTCCAAATGTACGCTGGCTTTCTGAAACAGAAATGGCAGTTCGGAGCTGAATATCTCGCCTCACTTTGTAGAAAATAGGACATTGTTGCGAAATGAGCTGCAGGCAAAGAGTGGCATCTCCATTCTTGTTGTCGAGTGTTTGAAAAAGAAACTGCTGTACTTTTGTACTCATTCAATTTTGGCCTTATCCAAAGGGGAAAAAAAATCTAAAAGAGAAAAAAAAAAGAAGAGAAGGCCGAGTGCGGCCTTACTTTGTTCTCTGCGTGAGACAGATGGTTTAATTTCTCCATCGTATTTTAATATCACACAACATAATGGCAAAACAAAAGAAAGCCTTTATTCCAACGAAATCTGGATCATCCTCCTGTCAGGATAAGTGGCATTCCTTTAGATGTTGAAAATTATTTATTAATCCTTAACAACATGGATGACTGTTACAAAGGTGTTTCCCATTGTCTGGATCACATTTTTCATTCATTATGAGATTTATGGGCGTCTTTTTGGGGGGGGGGTTCTATTTTCTTATTGGATCAGCACAAAATACAGTTTCAATTTAAATCTTGTTTCTTTCTCTTAAACCTTTGTTTCTCTTTTATCGACTCATCCGCATCTGTAAAGCGATGAAACAATTTTCCTGATGTCACTCAAGACCGGATTAGAGTGTCCGAAGTTGGAGGAACACTTTAAAGCTGAATGTGTCGTTTCTTATCAGTGTTTGTGACATCTTAAAAGGAATCGAGCATTGTTTTAAAAGCAGCTATTTTAATTATCCACAGGGATTAAATAAACTAAATAAGTTGATGTTGGCATCGTCACACTGATTCACATGCTGAGGGGCCACAAGTCTGGTCTTGAACGCACGTAACGGCAATTGTCTCCGTGGTCCTGTCGGAAAAGCATGGAGGCTTCATTCATATGTCAGCTTTTCTTTATTTTTTTTGTACATGAGGTTTAAAAATATGCAGGGACACTGAGCGTTTGTCAGAAGGTAGGACTCGTTTTGGGTTTTTGATGTCCGAACGACCTTTTCTTGAAGACGAAGAAAGAAAAAAAAAGAGGGTTTTCTCTGGTTTGTTAACCTTTCTGAGGAGTAGTGTTCCTCCGTCCCCGAGGGCATTCAAGTTCCAGCGTCAACCCGACCAGTTTCAACAGTCAAAAAGCGCATGACTCACAACCTCTATGAGGCTGAATCAAAGTCAGCCAGTGTCTATTGATACTCTGAGCAGCAGAAAAGGTGTGAGCGTTCCTCAGAGCCTCAACAGAGGCCACCTGGATAAGAGCCCCCGAGGTGTCTGCGAGGCTGTAAATTTAAATGATAGTTACCACCCCTCTCCAGGACTTCACTTCTCTTCTTGTCCGCTCTTCAAAGGAGGGAGGGAGAAAAAAAGTCTGCTCAGAGCAAGGGCATAGCACTTTTTTTATTTTTTTTTTCAGCTTAATTCACTCTCAGCTGTGCTTGGGCTTTTAGAAGTAGAAATGTTGATTCGTTAACCCGACGTTATCGAGATGGGAGTGTTTTTCAGTGGGTTGGTATGAATTTTCTTTTTAAAAAAGAAAAAAGGTTCAAGCTGGGCTTCTTCCAGGGACGTATCAAATAAGATGTTACCTTAGGAGGAATGAGGGGAATCCCAGTTCAACCTGTACATAAATTACGTACCCATGATTTATATCAGTCATCTGCAGCATGTCAATTCACCTCTCTCTTTTTACCAAACTAAAGAGAAAATGGCAGCTAAATGGTGTGTAAAGTGAAATATTCTGAATGAAAGAGATTTGTTTGTAACATGTGTTGCTAATCATTATTTGATAACTGAAGACAATGTTTTCAGCTTTTCACCAGTGACACGCCTTTGCAGAACAGTCATTTCTTGAGAGAAAGTCCTACAGAAACATAATCCGTCCCTTGCTTCCATAATAATAATAAATGACTTGAATTCTGTGGTTCTCACTTTTTTTTTTCTTTTTATGACAAGTACCACAACAGTACATGTCAGAGCCAGCCCAATATTTTAAAAGCCCCTGAGCAGGCTTTCATTCAAGGGCACACTTCCAGACAAACTTGGTAGAGTTGGGGAGGAGGAGCAGGTTTTTATGTTCTTTTGTTCATGAGCAATCACAGTGGAAAAATGCTGAACAACTGTGAAACACTTACAGTGTAAATGAAACGTGAAACCAGCTCACACGTATTCACCAGAAATACTTAAATTAGCTTTAATATATGATGGCAAAATAAATGAATAATACAACAATAATACAAATCACATAGATAGGCAGCAGTTTACCTTTTGCCATTTTATGATAAAATTATTTTACAGCTCAAACAGGATAGATCTAGCCCAGTTTTCTTTTTCAAATATCACTTTCTTGAGAGACATTATATGATAAAAATTACTTTACAGTTCAAATGATACAGAGTTTGCTTATATGTCAGGTCAACTGTCCATTTTATAAAAATGTAATCATTTTGAAAGACTT
This sequence comes from Xiphophorus couchianus, assembly GCF_001444195.1. NCBI lineage: Eukaryota > Metazoa > Chordata > Actinopteri > Cyprinodontiformes > Poeciliidae > Xiphophorus > Xiphophorus couchianus. The sequence goes on from NC_040239.1 coordinate 25,028,394, forward strand.
TTCAAGTCTGACTTTTCCAATTTACGCTGGTATTATACAGAAACATGAAAAATATTCTTAGCCATTCACACTCCTACAATGGTTGAGAAAAATCAGTTTAATATGCACTAATTCTTTAACAAGAAGTTAATTTTTTATGCATTTTGATGTAACTTGTAAAATGTACAAGTAGATCCCTAAAATGACCTCAAAATCCAATATGGCTGCCTTGTATAATCAACCATTAGCCATAACTGCAGTGAAAAAATGTTTTGTTTGATGTTTGAATCTTACTTTCACACAAATAATAGTGCTATGCACCCTCAGTTAGTGAAAATGCTGAAAGTACAAAATTTATTGATTTGCAAATCAATACAAGCTTGTTTATTAGTTTGTATTGTCTGAGGTGTTAGTGAACACATCAGTGAGGAAATCCTACTGGCTTTCTAACTTTTCATTTGACTATTATTAATTGGAAACTACGTCATCCAAGTTTTGACTGCAAAGGTCAGTCTGACTCTTACCACCAGCACTTGTTCCTGGTTCTCTTTTTTTTTTATAATCTGCTTAAGTATATCATCCTTTTTCTATGTAACGACTCCTGTATTCCAAAGTTTCTTTCAAGGTAGCCAAAGTGCCGCTGGCAGCCATTGTTCCACAGATTTAGGGGCGTGGCTTTGACCTTTTGTTGTTTCAGTCGTTGTATGCAAGGATTTGCGGGGAACTTGTGTGGTTTTATGTCCCTTCTTGCGAGCCGTCATGAAGGCCTCCAATGGCAGTGGCATAAATCAAGCTACTGGGGACGACTGGCAACTTAGACGACCTCACTTTGATCTGACTCTGAGGCGACGCCCCGTGTCCTCATCCTCAGCTGCTCCTGCAGCACCTGTTTGCCAGTTGAGGCTTGTCTGGTTTGAAGGCAACGCTCAGCCTCTCAATGTCATACGCTCAAACGTGACACGTGTATACACGCTCAACGCACGCACAAAGGAATGCAGCTGGTCTTCCGGGACGGGCGGGTTTGCTCAAATGCTCCGGACCCTGATTGATTCAAAGGGCGGTTTTTGTGAAATGATGAGAGAAGAGACTGTCCAGGTCCATAAATACTGAGTATTGTGTGTGAGATGTGCTTCGCGCTTTGAATAGGCACTCAGAGTGTTGAATCTAGGGCAAAGAGCACAGTGTATGTGAGCAGTCTGCAACGAGACACACTAATAATAGCTCAAAGTCTCCAGCACATCAGTCTGATCTGGAGGTAATTGTTCCCAGTCACATGCTGAAGGTGAGAGTAATTACATAAAACCCTGGCAACAATATGCTCTCCCCTTTCTTTTTTAAATGCATAATGAACTGGCTCACAGGCCCTCTGCTGATCAAACAAGTGTTTCATAGTGGCTTTGGTTTGAAAGAAGCCTGAATAGGTTTATTTGCATGTGGAGGAGCGAGTGACTTTGAGGTGGAGATCAGGCAGATTAGTGTTAACTGACACAGACCTGTGCAAACAGACACTCCCCCTGAATGCAGGCGCTGCAGCGGCACTTCTTCTGAGGACCGGAGCACGGCGGCTCCCGCTCCTTTTCAGACATGTCTCTTTATGTGCAGCCTCCTCCTCTAGGCTTGATGTTCTTCGTGTTCGGTTTTGCCTCATTTGGCGTTTCGTAGGGTACTGATGAAGTGGAGAACAGTACGAGAGAGGGGATTTTTTTAGTTTTGTTTTTTTAATGATAATTAGGAAATAATAATAAAAAAAAATAAGACTTGGAAATTTTGACAAGTGAAACATCTTGTCTGATGAATGGCACTCAATTTGGCAAGTGCAACTTTTAAATCGGTTGTCTCAGCCTAAATTAAAAAATAAACGAATAAACATTGCTGTGCAAATGTATTTAAACAACATTTCACAACCAAAAGGTATTGCTTGAGTTAACATGAAATTGAAGTAATGAATGATTTCGATTTTTTTCTTTGAAATGATCCAATTCTCTGAATTATTTCTTTCTGGAGCCATCTTTCACTGCAATCACAACGTGAAGTGTTCTGGGTTATATCTCTAGCAGCTTTGCTCATTTAGAGATACAAATTTTCATACTTTTTTTGGCAAAAAATACTCAAGCACAGTTTGATTTTGCATCTGTGAATATCGACGTTTGAAATTCTGGGAAAGATTCTCGATAGGATGCTGCAGGTGTGGCCTTTGACTGGATAATGAACCACAGCCCAACTTGTAAGTTGAGAAGGTTTTTTTCAAGGATAGTCTTGCATTTAGCTCCATCCATCCTCCTATCAACTCTGACTAGCTTCCCCATTCCTTCTTAGGAAACACATACCCACAGCATGATGCAGCCACCACTGTGTATTCCAGTAGGGATAGCATGTGATATGCATTTGTAGTTTTCCTCCAAACATCATTTTCCATTTTCCCTGTCGGTGAAGAAGTGGAGTGAGTACTGTGGGGGGTTTCTTTTTATAAACAAATTAATATTTTTAAACTTTTATTCTGATAAGTGAACTTAACACAGCTTTAGTAATCATGTTCTTGCTCTCCAGGAAACGTGAATTTCGCACAAGATATCATATCTAAACAGAAAATATTACACACCATGGTTGCAAATATGTACAATTTCTTGTTTCTGATTCAAATAAGGTTGTCATACATAATAACTAATCTCCATGCCACTGATATATTTTATATAGAAGAGATATTACTCCTAAATTCTTATACTTGAGTGTATGTAAAAAATAAAACTTTAATGCTTCTCAGTAATGTTACAAAGGCAGAAACACGTCTGGAGCGGGGAAAGAAAGCACAGCGTGAGATTGTCCACATTTGTATATGTTTATGTTTCTGTGTGTGGGGTTTATAGGCAGCATAGGAGCTATAGAGAAATGAAAAAAAAAGGATGATGAAGAATCTGGCAGAGCTCATGAACGCCACTGAGAGAAAATGTCTGTGGTTCAAAGCCTCTTCTCGGCTAACTTAACAAAGGAAGATGGCACAGAGGGGGAGAACATCAATGGGAGCTACACAATCAGCTGTCACATAAACTGGGAGAAAACCTCCCAGCCTTTCTAGCTGACTCTATTGCATGGCATTTGACTATTTTTATAGTCAGTTAACTCCATTAAATGGACCTGGGGCAAAGCAAGATATGAGATGACACATTTGTAGATAAAACAAGTAGATGTATCAGAATGCATTAACTCTAAAAGAATTGCTGCGAATTTGCTCTATATTTTTTGGTTAGTATACATGAATTGTAATTATTCCAGTAGGGAGAGTAATATCAGAAGACACTTTAATGTCTGTACAGTGTCCGGTATTCATCCAACATACCATACAATAAAAACCATTTGGCCAGACTTTGATATTTAAACAAGTATGGAAGTTACATTCTTCATTTGCGTCAATCAAGAAAAGAACAAAATGTACAAGAAAAACATAGATTTGTTTAAGTGTAACTTAACAGAGAAAAGTAATCACATCCTTTGGCACTTGACACATTTTGCATCGTTAAAGTCACATCCAATAGACTGACAGAGAGAAGGGCATCATAGTGAAGTGTAAGGAAATCAATACATGCTTTCCAAAATGTATTTACAAGTAGTAATCTGAAAATGATGCGAGTATTGGTTTTGAGAGCTCACTGCTGTCCTCATGACAATTAAGGGGTAGTAAAAAAAATTGACAAAAAATGTCAGTGTCTGGGTGTGTAAAGGAGTGTTTTTAGAGACTCACACTTGTACCTACAGCAAAAGGTTGTTTCCACAAAGCATAGACTCACGGGGCTCAAGACAAATGTACGCCACACTTTTCAGGTTTTTGTCTGTCGCAATATTTTGAAAACCAAGTATTTCTTTCATGATATTGTACTACTTTATGTAGGTCTATTACATAAATTCCCAATGAAATTTGTGGTTCTTAAACAGCAAAATCTGAAAACATTTAAGTGCCTTAAACTCTTATTGAGGCCCTGCATCGCAAAGGGCATACAAAAGCACTTGATGACAAAGTAAAGCAGAGTTCAAATGAGCCTAGCTAATTAAATGTAGACTAATTTACTTATATTCCATTAACAGTAGCAACATGTTGAGTGTGTTTAAGTATTTTGACATTTCTGCTTATTAATCACGGTCTTGATTAAGAGATTAGAAGCAGTTTAGATCACAAGTAAACGGTTCAAAGCAAAGCACAAAGTAGCTTAACTCCACCATTTATCAGCTTGATGTTTGTGTTTTGCCACATTTTTGTGGCCAAATGTTATGCAGAGTATCGTTTTTTTTTTTTTTTTGGTCTCCCCCTTTGAGACATCAGCTTAATAAGAACAGGCACACACAACACATAACATGTGCTGGGCTACAGCTGTCCGGGACTATGTCTCGTTTTGCTCCCAGCTTGCTTTATGGAGTGACAGGGCTGGAAGCAATTTGCGGTAAGCGCCGAGGAACAGTTGGGGAGATTATAAACAACTCCATTGTTGGGCATTGCAACTGTATCTGATAGTACATGTGTTCCTTGGAGTAATCAGGCTATAGGCTGCTTGAAGAATCTGGATTTCCTGGACACTGGTGGCAGACGAGATTGTCTGGTCCTGATAAAAGTAATGGGAGTGGTGGCAGAAGCGACTAATCTGCCCAAGGAAGGGGTCAGGACCCACTTATCTGGGCTGAGTGGAAAATAACAGCCCACTTCAAGGGCCAATCTGTGAGTTGCAGTCGGAAAACTTGGTAGAAGAAAAGGAGAAAAAAAGCACTTTTGGCCAACCGCCGTTTTTGTTTACTGTGCCTCATTTCACACCAAAATTTGTCTTCTGAGCTTTTGACTCGAGACTGGAGGCTGCGGAGGGTTTGTTTGAATTTATAAGCTTGTCAAAACTTGAAAAACATACAATTGTATGTTCTTTCTTTCTTTTTTCTTTTTTTTTTTTTTTTTTTGCTATTATGGCTTAGGAAAGTTCCTTAAAGGGTTTGCTTCATTTTTCATGTCAGATTTTTTTTTTGTTTGTTAGTTTTAGAACAGATGTGGGAATGGCCAAATTAAAAAAAAAAAGAGGAAAAAAACATATATATTCTTACTCATAAAACAGCTGCAGTATCACAGGCCTGAGCCAAAGCCATCACAGGCTGCGGTGAAGATGGTTCCACAGTGGCATGTAAACAATGTGGCTTCATATTTGCAGCAGAACACCTGCAATAGCTTGTTTACGAACGCTTGCATTACAGTAATCCCATTAGCAACTGTATGAATCCATCCATCCATCCATTTTCTGTTCACCCTTGTCCCTAATGGGGTCGGGAGGGTTGCTGGTGCCCATCTCCAGCTAACGTTCCGGGCGAGAGGCGGGGTACACCCTGGACAGGTCGCCAGTCTGTCGCAGGGCAAACTGTATGAATATAAAGAGCTAAATTTAGCTTTGCATGGGATCATTGCTTAGGGTCAAGGCATTGAGCTGGGATAAAAAGATTCACTAAGCAACATCATCCGTTCTGTTCTCCAAAGGAGAAAAGCAGGCAGTTAGCGGCACGGCCTGTGAAGCAGGAAACTAGTGAATAAATGTAGGCCGGGATGAAATGCTGGGTGGTGCTGCTACAGGAATTCTGCTCTGATTGTAGTTTTTACAAGTTTCTCTGTACATCTGGCGACGACTGTGCTATATCCAATTGTAGAGAAGTATTTTTCAAGTTCATACCAATGTAGAAGCTTTCTTCTTTTTTTTACATTTAATCCATTGGTATGATGAGTGATGACATGTTCTTGAAAATGATGAAAGGAATTTTAAAAAGCACACTGGTTCCGGCGCGTGCCACACAGACACACACACACACGCACACACACACACACGCCCACACACACATACATAAAATAAATAAATAAATAAATATAAACATTTCTTGTGCTATCATTGTCATTGCTTGATTAAATTGCAGATTTTACATAAATTGTGTGTTTATTCAATTTATAGTACATTAGAACACTGCTCAGCTCTATATCATATTGGTGACCGGAGTTATTAGGAGTCACAGTATAGAACCTTTAGGAGCCTGAATTTATGGCAAAGCATATTCATGTGGTGGAATGGCCCAGTCAAAGTCCAGATCTAAATGTACTTTAGAACTTGTGATAAAACTTTTTACATTAAGATTCAAAGATGCTCTCAATGCTGTCTGGCTCAACTTCATTTATTTTGCAAAGAAAATGAACCAAAATATCAGAAGAGACATACAGGGAAAGACCAACTTTAGCAAGCCCACTAGGTTTCCCTATGTGGAATGCCACTCCGCACGCTCCTGTACTCACCAGCTCTCTGAGTCCTAACCTCTGCATAAACCCTGAGAGGGATTTACCAGCTCCCTCAATACGTGAATTGGGCTGAGTGGAGGCAGGAGGCAGGAATGCATGCGCTCTGGTTGAGTGTTGTTTAACCCTACTGAATCAGTCACTCTGGTCTGAATGCAGCAAGAGACTCAAAGCAGGTCAGCGGGGGTCAGGCAGGACACCGAGCGCCTCTAAAGTGCCGGACAGTCCTGAGGAGCACTTTGAGGGCCACTCAGTCAGTTCATTGATATTCAAGCATTTGACCTGTTGACAACAGGGATGTCACTGAGGTTAAGACAGCACATTGTACCTCGCCAAAAAGCCAGGGGTCCCCCCCACCCCCATCGTCCCTCTCTCTCCCTCTGCACGGTTGTCATGGCAAGCACATGAGTCTGTCCGCACTATGTCACACTCATGTGGGCACATTCTTCTTTTCATTCCCTCTTTCTTTTCTTTCTCCGACTTTCCGTCATGCTGTTCCACAGAGGAGGAGGGGGGACGTCACCAAAGAAATCTCTCTGAACGCTGACAAAGCCCAGTGTGTCACAGACATCCGCGTGGTACACATACAGTGCAAAGAGGAGCAAGCACTGTAGATTCAAGGAGTTTTTTCCTCCCCCACCAAAAAAACACTTCCCTGGCAACAGATCCTTTCCCCAGTCCGGTGGGAACAGAGACACTTTTATATCTACGAACGTGTCAGGTCAGGTAATGACTCAAAGTTTGGAGGTCCAACAAACTTTCAGCTACGTCTCACCCTGCTTAAGTGTGAACCGTTGCCGTAATTCCAAATGAAGAGTGACAACATGTGCAGCGTGTATCCTTAGATTTGTTTAGCAAAATCAAACCATGGCTGCCTGATATGATTAAAAATCCTTCAACAAAAGTTCATTTGTTTTGCTAAACCTACCCACTTATTAACTTCATTCTGTCTTCAGCCTGAAAATAACTGACACGTGTTTGGCAGTCGGTATTCGCAATCTCCTGTTGTCACACAAATATGTCCCTAGAGCCAGTGTCAAGGAGATTAGGCTGAAAGGAAAATTGCCGCGGCATTAAACGGCCGAGCTGGCGAGTCTGTGCTCTGAGGTGATGGGGCATGTCTGTGCCTCACCCCAACTGAACCTTGAAGGCTGCTGCTGTTGGCACTGTAATTACAGAGGTTAGGCATAAATCACGGGGAAAGGAGGTGGGAGAGTGAAAGACTGAAGCCATGCTAAGAGGGCAGGGAAAGTTGAGAGATGGGGAGACAGCCAGCCTCGGGGCTAATGGAGGCCCCTGACATTCAGAAGCAAAACTGTTCCCTCCCAAATGCTCCCCCTGGTCTCTTCTTGTTTTTTTTTTGTGTGTGGTTTTTTTTCCAGCTCTACCACAGCCAAACACACACACTGCTCAGGTTATACATGGCAGATGCGGCTCAGTGGACAAAGTCGTAAGACGCTCTGACAGCAAAGTGACAGTTTGCAGAATACTGCCAGATGTCTTTGACTTATTTATTCTCTTTCTATGCAACACAGGCATTCGAGGCTGAGAACTTTATGCATACTTGTCATCTATATATATTTTATGTTAATTTAGGACCTCAACAGAACGTTTGATATCAACAATTGGGTAAACACCTTTGAATTCAAGCTATTTGAGCAATCTTCTTAGCTGAAATGGTAGCTAACTCATTGAACATTGGCTAGCTTCCAGACACAGACCCAGCTTTTGTATGTACTCCTCAAATTTTCAACAAGGTTTATTTCAGGATCATTCCAGAAACTTAATGTTTGCCTGCGTTATCAATGCAACAACCGGCTTTGATGTGCGTTTGAGATTATTGCTTTTTTTGTTTTGTTTTGAACACCCAGAAGAAAGGAAACCAGTTAGGCCATTTGCAAATCAAAAGCCAAACACCAGCGGCACTGTCCGCAGTGAAGATAGTTCGACATGAACATGAATTTAAAGAATGCCAACTGAGAAAAAAGCTTTTTCAATACTCATCTTTCAAGCTTGACTGTATTTGGTAGCAGTCCACATTGACAAGCCAAATGCCTTCTGAAAAAAAGTTTTGTGTTTAAAATAAAATAAAAAAAGATTGTACTAATTGGGCAGTAAATGACGTAGATTCAAATGGATTCAAAGTGGATTAAAATACCAGCATGATGGTGGTGGCATCATCCTGAGTTTCACGGCCAGCTTGGCACAAAATGGGTGCCAGAATGGAGAAGGAGGAATATATCCAAATGGTTAAAATCAACAACTTGAATAACAGCTCAATCTAACAGAATAGGCTGTTCAGGACAATAATCATAAAGACACCAAAACCAATTTGGCATTGGATTAAGTATAGGCAAACTTGTCTTTTTATTTAATAAAGCTTTGCATCCCTATTGAAAATGCATATGCTATGTTCAAAAATCCTGTTCCTGCCTGGCAAAAAATATAAACCCAAGACATTCTTTGCCAGTTCTGTCAAGAGCAATCCTTAAAGACTGGGCCTGAATCATCCCAGAAGCTTGATGATGGCTGCAAAAACCACAGAGTTTCTCTCCAATTTGCTAAGAGCATTTATCCAAACATTGGTGTGTATGTGTGAGCCTGTATGTATAGTTTTGAAACTGTATGGATAAGAGAAAACTCACAATAAATTCAAACATTGTCACCTGATCTTAGTTTTTGCAAACGTTTGAAGTCTGACACCTGGCAGTAATCACTAGATGAGGAAAAAAGGGAATAGACAATCGATGCATGGTTGGGTGGATGGTGTTACATTTCTTTTCTTTTGTAAATAACATAAAATATAATTCTATTCCAGTAAAATGTCAGTGTGTTGACGTTAGAAGCAAATATATCTTCTTATATCTTAACCAAATAACGACTTATTCTATAGATGTTGAAAGGTAACAGAGCACATACGCAAACCAACAACATCAAAAAACTGACCTCTGTCAAATATCTAAACCAATAATAATATACAAATTAAACGAATAAGAAGTTTGAATAAGTGAAATCTATAATTGGATTCATTTTTCCACATTTACAGAGAACTATCTTTGTACGCAGATGTCTTTCAAAACACACACATCTCAGACAAAAAACATGGCCTCAAATTAAAATCATAGTTTCCTAAAGAGCAACGTGTTTACATTTGAGCCTGGTCTCGCATGCTTGTCTTAGCAAGGCACATTTATGTACTAAAGAAATCTGGACACATCACATAATTGTTGAGGAGAATATGGAGTCTCACTTATGTTTTTTTCTAACTTTAACTTTCACTTGCCCTTTCTGTCATATTTTAAAAAGCCATTTCTACACCTAACCATTTCCAATTACTTTAATCTTAACTAAGTCCTAAATATTGCATGAAACAGCAACATAATTTTTCATCAGTGGTGATTGAGATGTCACAAGCCCCTTTACTTTTCAGTTATTTTTCTTTTGAAATGAGTCTCAAGCAGGATTGCAGTAAATGATGTTACTTTTGGGTCAATTAACAGGAAAATGTTGCTGTCTGGGGGAAAAAAAACATAGTTTGTGGTTTTCCTCCTGGTAAAGATGTTTCCCTTCAAAGTAGCTTGCATAACAATTAGTGTGGATTTTGGTTAGTTAGCACACACTCTTAGTTCTAAACAGGTAACACACTAACTGAGCTTTCCTTTGGTCGTAGACAGAAACAAATCCAAACCCGTACTGCTGTTGATTTCCCTGTTTCTGCCATGCTTTTTTTCCTGCTGCTCCTCCTGCTCTGCACTCACTCAAGGCGACACTGTCTGGACCTCACAGATTCTGGATGTGTCCTGCCTGCCTAATTGCATTTAAAGACTATTTGACAAAGTAAGGGCATTGAAATACCTCTGCAGGACACTTCTGTAATGTGAGAAAATGGGTAAACATTGGTGGGGTGTGAACGTTTGCAAGGTATTACACGTAGAATTATTGTGAGTCCACATTTCCCACGTCCACACTGAAAAATAAGCAAAATGCTTATTTTTCTCTGTAAAATATTTTTTTCCAGCAAAAACATTTCCTCAGAAAAACACGAGTATGCCCACAAATTAGAAGTTTAAAGTTAATATACACCAAGATATTGGAAGGAGTTTAATGTTCTGGCCCTGCATGGTTTACCTGATGCATGATATACTTGTACCGGTTATCATGCCTTTTCATTTTTAACCCGTGTAATGTTTGCAAGCCAAACAAAATAAACAACTATAAGTAAAGTAATATTATAGACGTCATTGTAATACATGACCTATTTTTGTGTGTCTTTTTGTGTCTGAATTTGCTTTCAAAAGCCACTGAAAACAAGTATTTTTTGTTGCTAAGAGAACCCCAAAAACTGCAGCAGAAGAAGCTGGGGTAATATGTAATGACAACTTTTTTTCTCTATTGGAGCAGCAACAAAGAAGCCCTGATCTCTGAACAGAAGCTGATCTGAGAATCTCTGATGAGACAGTTTGGTGCACTGTCAATGAAGGGTCGACAGAGTAGGTGAGATTTGTTTTTTTGTTTATTTGTGCCGTTTAAAAGACAGTGCAGTAGTGTTCTAGATGAGCTGCAATGGTAAAAGAGAGACCTGACTGATCCTGATTGTCTCTTTAAAAAAATCCGGCTCTTTCTGAAACACCTCCTTCAGGAAATGCTCATGGCATCACTCCTCTATTAACCTTTTTACAAGGAAGTAGCTCGTATAATGAGCTCTGCAGATGTGCGGTCAAAGCAGGTGTTTGCTAATTGCTTTTGGCTAGTCTGGAGGAGCTGAGTCAGGGAGTCGCGTGGGAGGGGTGCTCTGTGAGGCAGAGGGCAGAAACTACAGCTCAGAGGAGAAGGTGTGGCTTGATGGCGGTTCACTCAGGCATTTAGCGCAGCTGAATGGTTGCCACGGGAGATTAAAAGATTTTTCAAACATACAGTACAGACCAAAAGTTTGGACACACCTTCTAATTCAATGGGTTTTCTTTATTTTCATGACTATTTATAAGGCAAGAAATCCCACTTATTAACCTGACAGGGCAGGTTGACCTATGAAGTGAAAACCATTTCAGGTGACGACCTCTTGAAGCTCATCAAGAAAATGCAGAGTGTGTGCAAAGCAGTAATCACAGCAAAAGGTTGCTACTTTGAAGAAACTAGAATATAAGGGCTATTTTCAGTTGTTTTACACTTTTTTGTTTAGTGCATATTTCCACATGTGTTATTCATAGTTTTGATGCCTTGAGTGTGAATCTACAATGTCAATAGTCATGAAAATAAAGGAAACTCATTGAATTAAAAGGTGTGTCCAAACTTTTGGTCTGTACTGTATATTAGTGAATTAAGGCAACACTCATGTTTTTTGGTAAGGGAACAACATTATGACGTGATGTAAAGCTCCAAAAGTCAATTTTACATGATACTGCCCCTTTGACTTTTTTAAGGAGCTGTTCAGATAGGGACACATCAAAACCCAGAGCTAAGCTTTCGTCAAACACAGAAAATGACTAAAATGAATAGAAATAAAACTAAAATGGGAGTAAAACATTTTCAAATATTTTTCATATTAAATTTTATATCTTTATTTTCTTTTCTTTGATTTTATGTTAACAATGCTTTGCATCCATGTAAATAAAGTACTATACTATACATCTAATAATAGCCTGCAAGAAAAATAGGCCTTATGCTACTTTGAAGTCAACAAATGTTGTTTGATTCTTTGAAAAGACCTAAAAGCAATCCAAGCCATGACTCTTATGGTCACAGTCAGCTAATGTATGAACAATGTAAAGTTAGCAAATGAATGTGCTTTTAAAAGTCTTAACAATATTTTCCCATCATCTCGTATCATAGCTTAATCAGAAAGATGCCATCTCTCAATGTCTGCATGCCTGCAACGTATGCTCAATTAGGAAATATGGAAATGATCATAACCTCTGCTGGAGCTCCAGTACGATCTGTTCACATCAGACTATCACGAAAGAACAGCAGTCAAGGTCAGCACTTTTTACCCAAAAGCCAACGCTGCAAAGAAGACAATGATCACTTGTCGTTTTTAAAGTCAAAGACCAAAATGGGACTTCCACTGAGCCATAAAGTCATTAACAAGAACCTTTTAACAGGTTCCAAGGACCCCGGCTTACTTTTTAAATAAAATATAAACAAGGGAAAATATCAAACCCATTAATCTTTCATTAAGCTCGCTGGATAAAAAAGAATCGCTTAAAGTATCATTCGCTACCATCACTGCAAGTGCAAAAGCCCCCTGCTAACATCAAAGGCTTCTCAAAGAAACAGAGCGGGAGAGAGTCAGTTAGCTGAGTCTGGCTGAGAACCAGCTTCTGGTTGGGTTTTAATTTGGGACTGACTCATAATGGCAGCAAAGGGGAAATGTGGAACCAGTCTTTAATGGTTTTTGTGGCACTGTGGCCTTTCTAACGCAAAACAAAAACAACAACACATCCATAAACAATGCTTTGTTGTCCACAAACGAGCGGTAAACACAGGCGGGATGGAGACAAAGGTGGAGAGCGCGTACCCAACAGACATGAGGCTTTGTGTCGCCGAAAGATCAGAGACTTCTCGTGGCAAAAACAGAATGAGGGAGCGAGTCCGCTTCAGAAAGGCACACATGCACGCAGTGCTGCGAGGCAGGAGGAGGCGTAGGAGGAGTGGTTGGCATATTTGCGAAGGCTATGTAACAGCACTCTTCAGGAACTTACTGATCCAGCTTTGTGTGTTTGGGTGTGGCATCCTGAAACTATTTAAGCAGCTCTTTAATGCAAGATCAGAGAATCATTTTTGAAAAACACTTTATTAAAGCCTAAGCGCTTCCACGTGACTTCAGATGCAGCGGCACGAGAAACGCTCGGCATTTGTGTTGTTCAAAACGCAGACGGCCCGCCATTCAGGATGGGCGGGTGATGTTCTAGGTAAAAATACTACACGGTTTGTCACAAAAATCTGAAAACAAACATGATCTAATTGCTCTTATTTAAAACAGAATACCAATGTTTTTTGGGTTATTTTCACTATTAAACATATTGGTTATAATAACTGTTAAAATAATGTGACATTTAAAACATTTCTTTTATTGGTTTTGATCGATTTTAGCAGGAATGTGGACTAAACACCTCTTAAGTTTACTATTTGTTATGCAGAGCGTTGTTTATTTATTTATTTTAAGTTTATTTGATAGGGACAGACACACATCGACATAGACAAACTAAACAAAACAGCAGTCCCATGTTTGCGTCATAGTGCAGTAGCAACAGTTAATTCGCAGCACTTGTTCCTAGATGGGCTTTTAAAAAGTACCTCTAATTGAAGTGATAATCATTTAAAATGGCACAGCATAATGTTGACATCTACAAACAAACAGTGAAATAAAATATCAAAAATGGATACAGTTCTGTTTTTGACATAACCAGAGTTTTGTTTGTTTCTTGAACGGACTAAAACTGGTTACAGACTTTAAATCAACAGGAAGTGAGTTCCAAACTGCAGATCCAGAGCACTTTGAGCAAAAGTGGTTCTTCGAAAGGGAACCTTACAATTTGCATCTGAAGCCGCTCTAGTAGATCTGCTATTGCCCTGCAGTCTCTTTATGCAATCGCTTAGTGGCATATCCATTTAAACACTTAAAAATCAATTTTAAAAGATTATAAGTTATAGAATCAGGAAAGTCCAAAATGCCGAATTTAGCCAAAATGTGACAATGATGGAATCTGATTGGCTTTTGATATAAAACCTTCAATGCCTGATTATAGAGACTTGCTAATGGTTTGAGTATAGTTTGAGTAGTTTGAGACCAGACAGTAGCTCCATAAGAAAAATGTGAAAGGATCATTGAGTTCAAAAACATCTCTGCACAGTGAAGAGTTAAACAATTTCTAATAGTTTTAAAACAGTTTATATTTGATCTAACAGTTTTGCTGATTTTATCAACAAGGCTCCTAATATTCAACAGGGCATCCAGAATTATTCCTAAATATTTTTCTTGTGATACTTGCTCAATAGGAACCCCATTGATCTGGATATTCAACGTTTTCTTGATTGAAAAGCAAATACACTTTGTTTTCTTTGTATTGAGAATTAAGCGAGAATCATTTAGCCATAATGATAATCTATGCAGGCTGTTCTGAAGTTTTTCACTGACTACAATACTGCTCTCGTCCGATGTGTAAACAGTGGTGTCATCAGCATACATTTGCAGGTTAACTTCAGGACAAGTTTCAGGAAGACTGTTAACATGCAGACTAAAATTAGACCTTTTTGCTGTTTTGATTTTTATTGAGTAAAGCAAGCTGCATACATTCACCGGTCCTTTTATTAGGTACACCTGTTCAAATGCCTGTTAGCACAAAAAGTAACTCAGCCAATGATGTGGCAGCAACTGAGTACATTTATGCATCTAGAGGAGGTAAAAGTGAATTGTCTGAAGTTCAAAGTGAGCAAACGAGTGGGGAAGAAAGAGATTGAATGCTTCAGGAATTACTGATCTACATGGATGTTCATGCACAACCATCGGCAGCTGTGTGGACAAAAATGCCTTGTTGATGTCAGAGGTCAGAGGAGATTGGGCAGACAGGTTTAAGATGATAGAAAGGCATCAGTGGCTCCAAAAGCCAAACAATGCATGCAGAATACCATCAATTAAAATGAAATGTCAAACCTTGAAGTTTCTTTAGCTAAGAAACTGAAACTTAGGATACATCTCACACAGGCTCACAGGGAGGGAGTTCTTAGCACACTCTGGACCCATCAGTTGAGCATTGTTTCAATGAGCCTACCCTGTTAATGTCCAGCTCTTTACGCGTAAATCATCTCAAATTGGTTTCGAGGACATGACAGCTAGTCTTCTGATCTACTGACGTCAACAGTCACCAGAACTCAGTTCAAGTCCGCCCCTTTAGGATGTGGTGGAATGTGAGATTATTTTAATGGATGTGCAGCCAGCACATCTGCAGCTACGGTGTGACGCTATTATTTCAATATGGACCAAAATCTCTGAGAATGTTTCTGACACCTTGGTCGATATTTCTGTCTTTCTTAAGCCATGAGGAATCCAACCGGGTGCAAGAAAAGTGCAGTGAATAAAAGGACTTAAGGGATGTAAGACTTAGTGTGAGTTGGTTATGCTAAGTATAGTTGACGCAGCAAACTGGGCGTGAAGGTGCACGCACCAAACATGCCATCCATGCTCTTGCACATTTACCTTGCACACTGTCTTATCGATATCTGACTTTTTACAACTCAGCACAGATTGTGTACTCCACCTTTTACTCAAAACGGACGATTTGGAAGGTGCTCTTGGAGTGCTGGTATGCCTGCACTGACATTCATACAAACTCTCTTTGAGGTCTCATTTCAGAGAATAGTGTACCAAGTTACATGTCAAGTACTAAAGCCACACCGCTCACTAAACGCAAAGATCTGAAATGTCCATCTATAACTCAATTTTGAGTTAATTGGGTCATCTGCTTGTATGCTCACATGTTCACAGACTTTTTATAATAGATTGTTTTGGCTCTAGTGGCCTTTACCTGACGCTAAAATTACCTGAAAGTGGGTTTTGAAAGAGGGGGATGACGTGTGGCAAAGCTCCAATTTGCCAGGATTTGAACCTGTGACGGTCGCTTAGAGGATTAAAACCTCTGTACTTCGGTTGTGCGCTTTACTCCTGTGCTAACCGCTACACCAATGTTCACAGGAGTTTCAAAACAGCTTTAAATTAATGTGTGATACTTGGATTGTCCATGGTGATTGTCCATGTTTTTCACAAGAATTAAAAAGATTTTTTTTACCTAGGTAACAGGAGGTGTGCAGCAATAGGTGGGAATGGAGCGTCACTGTATCACCCTATGCATCATACTCTCCAACAGCATTGGATTGTATGAATAGCATTTTAAAACTGGACCTCTGCAAAACTCTGATACCGGTAACCACCGCAACGTTCGCGCTGAGATCTTGTCCTCTTGCCGCCGTTTGAAAGCAATAAATCATCTCAGCGGTGATGCCAAGTAGGTTAATACCATGTGGATTGAGGTTTGAATATCTGCAGTGCTGCAATGGAAGAAGAACTGATTTAAAAGCCGGGAACAACATAAAGCTATCAAAACACATCTTCCTGACTAGCAAGGCAGTGCTTAGATACATCCTCTCCAGAATCCAGTGACATGTTCATTTCTGTCTCTTCCAGGCTACACAAAGCAGGTGATTGGCTTCAGAGGCCCAGTATATTATATGAGTTAGTCATGGCTCATACTGAATTAAACATGGGAAAAGAGTTTCTTTTCATCCGCAGCCAAAGTGCTAAATCTGACCACTGCAACCGATCCTCACCCACTTCAAATCCTCCCTTTGATACCGAAAGCGTGGGAGCTTCAAATGTATCAGTTTGTGCTCGTTTCTTCCCCCCCACCACCGTGTTTCCCTTGCAAATAAAGGCATTCGCCACCGAAAACAAAATTACACAAAAGCAAAAAAAGAAAAAGAAAAGAAAAGAACAAATTTTCCAGTAGAGCAACATTGTTTTGGTTTATGCAACAGGTACTTTTAATCAACAAGAAAGATTTACCGTATTTACAACTGAAGAATGCAGAGACACGCTCTTTTTATTTGGTTGGTGAGACTCAACCTTGCTGGTGGGGAGTTGTGATATTTTCGGACAAGTAGGATGAAAGCTTAAGGTCCTGTGGCTAACGAGATACTGAGGCAGTAGGAATGATGGTTTTAATTACTGCCCAGGACTAGTCCACAGGGGGCGATTGCTGAAGAGCATGCTGAGTGTCCTAGGTTGGAAGTTCAGCCTGATGCCAGTCATGCTGTGCCTGGCTGCCTTTGATGCTTGCTCCCCTCTGCTTTATTCCCACATTGCGCTTATTAGACTCTTTGCCGCGGATGCTTCGCTGCACCTTCGTTCATACACAATGATTTAAGCAAAAAGGCGGAACGAGAATTGAACCTCAAACTTCTGGGAAGTGTCTGTGACGCAGGCAGTCAGCTTAATCTTCTTTGGGTTGCATATCTGCAAAGTAGCCTGCAAGGAAGAGATGGTGTGGCCTTCTTACCTGGGGGGTTAAACATTTAGCGTTATTGTCTGAGGTAGAAGAAAACTAACGCGGGTGCTAAATTAAGAGACTGCTTCTGTGAGGGTGGTTTCCTGTCCGGCCATATGCTTTGCATCGGAGGAGTACAGTATTCTCTCTCGCAGACCCAGCGACTCAGCAGGAGGGTGTTGCTACGTGGCTCCTCTCTGTTCTCCTGTGGCCCAGCTGTGGACCGAACCTTGTTGACTTTTTCCAGAGATCAGAGCGAGGTGTTCCTGACTGAGGCCAGCTCTGAGGGGTTTCTGCCTCTGTGGTCAGCCTCGTCCCTGTCCAGCCAACTTGACTTCGGGTGTCTCCACAAATTGGTGGAGATTAAAAAAAAAAAAAACAAACATAACAGCAAAGCTGAAACATTGAGAACAACTTTCTTTTTTTTCAGCTGTTTTATTTTCTAACATTTGCTTCCCACATTTTAGAGGATTTTCAAGGGACCAAAAATTTGTGAGTTTTAAAATGAAAATAATCTGTTTCTGCGCAGACTTCCTGTCTCTGTGCACACAAACTCTACAAGCCAAGGCCACGAGTCGCTAGATTTTGTTTTGAAATGAGCAGGAAGCGGAGTATTTGCCAAAGCACTGTGTGAACAAAACAAAGCTGTGCGCCTTATGTCCCTGGGGCTCAAGTTTGCAGGAAAACTTTGGAAGAGAGTAAATAATTTTGGAAAATTCTGTTATATATTTTTTTGGCTTGTGGGAGGGGTTGCTTTTAAGCACTTCACCATTTTAAATGTTCTTGCTTACTTTGTGAATATGTGCTGTTCAGTTTAGAAAAACACATTCATAAAATGGAATGACACCCGTGGCTTGGATTTAAATGTTAATTGTTTTGCAGTTAGCCCTCTCTAAACTAAAACCACTCAATAAAATCGAGTGTCATCCGCTGTCATCAGAAGACACCGATGACAGGAGTCCACATATGTGTAGTTTAATCTCAGTACGGCTTCTATGTGAAGGCCTCAGAGGCTGTTTAGAGAACATCAGAGAACAGACAGCATCTTGAAAACGAAGGAACTGCAGCTGACAATAATCTCTTCTAAATACGTAATTTCATTTTACTTCTTTAAACCTCTTTTAGATTATAAGACGAAATGTATTATTCTTTTATTTTAAAACATGTGTTTAGGCATTCACTTTCGTCCAGGATGGACTGCGATTTCTTATTTGCTTGAAACCCTGGCAAAGATGGGAAAAAGCTCTAAAATAAATGAAATTTTTTCGCATTAGCATTAGGCTAATGGCTTTGCATTTTCGCAAAGCCTTCAGTGCCAACATTCACTGACTGTTCTGACTGTCCACACGTCTAAGAATAATAATTTTAAGAATAATAGCTGAGGTAAATGTAATAAACTCATTTTTTAAATTATTTTTTTAAGTGATTGATGTAATTGATTAGAGCTCCAAGGAATTTTCAATTAATAATACTTTGCATTCTATTTAATTTGTACTTGCTGTGCAAGGTAAGTAAGACATTTTTTTAAAAAGTGTAGCATCTTTTAGTCCCCCAAGGGTCCATAGCAACCACTAACCTCTCTTTCTGTCCCCTCTCACATGCCAACTGGGAGTTTTGCTGCATACATATGTTTTCTGTCCTACCATCACAAACAGAAATGTGTGCCGTTTTCCCAAGGATAATTAGGATTTAAACAGAATTGTTTGCTACATTCAGATGTGACATCAGATGTGTCCAGAAGACACTGATCCACAACATGATTTTCTTCAATGAATTTCTCAACTTTTGGATCCAAGCCCTACAAAAAACCTACGAGGTGAGTAAAGGAGAGGACAGAGAGCTTGAGTAAAGAGAAATGCTCAAAGATCCCCTTCTCCAGGTTCTCCAACCTTATGAAATCTTACAGGAGATGACTATGTGCCGTTTGCTAAGTTGGGGCTGTTCAAAGTATTGAAAGCAGAGATGTCAATAGGTGTGTTACTGGTGAGTTTGTTCAAAAAAATAAAAGTGAGATTTAAAAGGGAAGTTTTCCTAAACAATTTTGTACGAGATTTAAAAGATGCATTTATTTTTGGGCTCTTCCTAAATATTTGCTATTGGTGCTAAAAATGTAAATGTAAACCATTTTTCTTTAATTTTTTTCCCCCTCTTCAAATTTGACATTCGGAAGTAAAGATTTGTATCAACTATTATGTACGCCTACAGGAACAAATAAAAAAAAAGAAATGTTGCAGTGTATATGAGTTTCACTGTATAAGTGCCATAATTAGCTTTTAAACCTCATGCTTACGCTAATAGCTTATTTTTCAAAAGCTTTAGAAGCCCATGATGTTGTTTGTGTTATGCACCGCCTGCGTCTTCTTAAGAGAAACACACTGATGCGGAGCAGATTAGCTTCCATGGTTGGAAAGAGAATGATCTAATTTCCATAACCCGCTTACAGATATCATGCTATGGTAGATACTTATTATCCGGAATCCCCTCTTGCTCTGGTTTTGCAATCAAGAGTTCAAGCTTAATGGAGTCGCTGTGAATTATGTAAAACGGAAGCTTTGATCTTGTTTTGTTTTTAATGATTAAACCAGGAAATTAGGTTGAAAACAGACGCGGGAAATCGACACAGAAACATGTTTGTGAAAGCTGTGTGTTTTGTGAAAGTGCAGCCGGTTTGAGATACTAACCGCGTTCCGTGTTCCCTCTCATCAGCTCTGGGCCGTGGTATCTCACAGAGCATGATTACCGTAAGCGTGGAATCCACACGGCTGGAGGCTGCGGGGCGAGCTTGAAGCCTGAAGCGCATTCATCAACGTCCCTGGCAGGGTGCACCTTTCTCAGCCTCACACCACTCAGCTTGCAGTCCTCTCACTGGCCCTGTTTTCTTCTTTTCCACAAGCCTTTGTGGTTGTATTTTTTTCTTCTTCTTCTTCTTTTTTTTAGGAATAGAGGTGTTTATGAAGAGATCTCACCCATCCTATTTTATATCAGTTTTTACAGGGCTGCGTTATTTGTGGTGGCACAATGTGTTGAATCATGTCTCAAACTGCTGCATTCCCAAAATGTGCTATGGGAAATGTTTTGCCCATCTTTAGCTCTATATATGTTTCCTCCTTTTGCACAACAATCGGGCTTGATGACATTCAAGTCAATGCCTTTTTGCTTCATCTCCCCTCAGTCTTCTTCCAGCAGGTAAACAGTAACAAAAGCAGGTCCTCCTAGAATCGTCCCTCAGGTTTGAATATGTAATCACTCTTAGATCTCAGACATGAAAGACTTGCATACATCCTCCCAAAATGCCCTCTGAGGTGCCACGTTCTCTTTCAGATAGTC
This sequence comes from Xiphophorus couchianus, assembly GCF_001444195.1. Lineage (NCBI taxonomy): Eukaryota > Metazoa > Chordata > Actinopteri > Cyprinodontiformes > Poeciliidae > Xiphophorus > Xiphophorus couchianus. The sequence continues at coordinate 25,049,031 of NC_040239.1, forward strand.
GAATGTAGAGCAGAGTAGAAAGGTTTTCAGGAAATAATAACTCATGATGAGGCATATCTTGAAAGAAGAGCCTTAAATTAATTTCTGACTTTATAAAATGATTTTTATTTTTTTCATCTCTTTCTTTAGAAATTTTAAGTTAACTTTTTTATGTGTTGAACATTTTCTGAAATAAAATAAATTCTCCTAATAAAAAAAATAAAATAAAATTGGGTCTTGGTTCAAATCTAAAAAATCTTAGGTCACGCTTCCATCTTTGAAGTTTATGGCCCCGAATAAGATTTTTTAATACCAAACGCAATCTTGATTTATTTTTTTCCATATAGTGGCATTTTGACAAATATATTGTCACTAAGATGCGTTTAGAAAGCTAAACAGATTATGAATTAGCTGCTAAGTATTAAAGTCACTTTCTTGTGAATTATGTACCGCCACAAACATTTGCTTGCGTTCTGGGCTTCATCAGAACCTCTATCTATTAGTTTAAGTTTGCGTGCCTTGGCCACAATTAAGTATAGACGGTTAGTTATTTCTTGTCTTTGTCTCCATCTAGTGGCGATAAAAGCGACAGCAACTACTTAAAAATCCCACAGAGAACTGCAAAATGTTGAAAAGACTAATCCGCCTGGAAAACTAGTTCCCAAACTTTACGTGTGTTTATGTCTTCATAAGTCCTCGTGTAAAGTCTCTGTTATGGTTTTTAAAAGACAGACATAACTAACGACACAATATTTAGTTATAAGCCATATTACAAGGAGGAAAATTAAATCCAAGAGGCGTATTAATATATGTTTCATTGGAGTACTAAAGCAAATTAGCAGCAACGTTTAGTCTTTTCGATTCTGGATGGGATCTGAGTGAAACGTTTCTGCTTGCGAAGAATTATTTAAAAAGTAAGTAAACTTTAAAGATTAAAACAGACAAACAAAAAAACATACTGACAATGACCAAATAGCTTTCTGAACGAACTTCGCTGCCGAGTTTTAAAAATATATATATATATCAAAATTTGTGAATTTTCTATAATTTGCCTAGAAATTTGTTAAAACAAAAATATATTTGAAATGACATACAGTAATGTATGTTTATCTTTTTTATTTTTTTTTCCAGTTTCCAAAAATTAGCTTGCACCTGGCGAGCTAGCAGCAAGTTAGCCCTGAGGCCTTCGTCTCCTTTCAGAACCCCGTAGTATGCTACTCATACCAGAGCGCTTTTGTTACTAAAGTACATCAAGTTGTTCGCTAGTGTGCTTTTGGAATTCCTCATCCACAATAATAAAAAATAAAAAGAAGAAGAAGCGAAAGAAATCCCCGTTTTCCTCTAGCAGTTGTGCCGTTGCAGAGTAACCGAAAATGACCGGTCGTGCACGAGCAAGATCAAGAGGCAGAGCACGCGGTCAGGAGACGGCGGCGCCCGGAGCGGCAAGTTTCACTTCATTTTCTAAACACACGCTGCACTGCTGCCTTCTTTTGGTCGAGACCCATTCAAAAGGACTCTATTAACAAAAAAAAAAGAGAGAGAGAGTTTTACACTGTACATGTTATTTAGAATATGGTCCATAATATGAACATTTGGCTTTGGATGTGTAAAAAATATTCCCATTTTGGTTGTAATAAATTAAAACATACTAACTTTTTATATATATATATATACATATATACATATACAGTACCTTTCTAATTCAATGGGTTTTCTTTATTTTCATGACTATTTATAAGGCAAAAAATCCCACTTATTAACCTGACAGGGCAGGTTGACCTATGAAGTGAAAACCATTTCAGGTGATGACCTCTTGAAGCTCATCAAGAAAATGCAGAGTGTGTGCAAAGCAGTAATCACAGCAAAAGGTTGCTACTTTGAAGAAACTAGAATATAAGGGCTATTTTCAGTTGTTTTACACTTTTTTGTTTAGTGCATATTTCCACATGTGTTATTCATAGTTTTGATGCCTTCAGTGTGAATCTACAATGTCAATAGTCATGAAAATAAAGGAAACTCATTGAATTAAAAGGTGTGTCCAAACTTTTGATCTGTACTGTATATATTTGTGCATAAAAGTTAAGAAAGTTAAAATTCACATTAGTACCCGAGAAGTTGTGACTGAAAATGCTTATATTAAAAAAATCTTAGCTCCTTAGATTGTGTAGCATATTGTAATTGAACAATTATCTTATTAGCATGTTTACATATTCTGGAATTAAAATAGAAATTATTTTTGATGAAATCCAGACCTTGTTGGCTATTAAAGCACATTTTCACAAATCAAATTACTTGATTTTTCTTTATTTATTGTATACAGGTATGTGAATACAGTAGGCGTCTCCAATTCCAGTCCTCAACAGAATTTTAACGCGTTTGAAATTTTATTGCAGACCCAGGCCCATGAGGTGGCACCATCACCTCCCCCTCCAGCAGAGGGCGAGCTGGTTGGCCGAGGCAGACAGAAGGGTGCTCCTGGAGCTATAGCCAGAGAAGGTGAAATAAAGCTTGTGGATGCTGGAAATAGGGGATTAAAATGTAAAAAGCATATGGGAGTCTTAACTTTTGACACATTTATAGGACTTGTTTGCAAATCCCTCCAACAATGGCTATTGTACAATTCAGTCTACATTTACAGTGCATCTGGGAATCTTCACTTTTTCCATATTTTGATAAAATGTGGATACTTCCCGGTTGCACTGTACTCTGTATTAACTTTCAGTTTTGTCCCACCGTTTTTGTTAACAGTTTAAATTCTGTTTAAAGCTGTTCTGCAGATCTCAACTGGATTTCAGCAAGTGAAGCTTGGAGAACGAGGTGGACGCCGACGGGACTTTCATGACATAGGAGTATACACCAGACAGGCGATGGAACATGTGAAGGAATCAAAGACTGGTCAGTCCATTACCACAGACATATACCAATATAAATATATGTACATATATATTTTTTTTTTTGTTTGTGAGAGGAACATCGTAAAGGTCATATGTGTGCACACTCCTACAGGAACATCCGGTGCCGCCATCAAGTTGACTGCAAACTTCTTCCGGATCCTGTCTCGCCCTCAGTGGATTCTGTATCAGTACCATGTGGACTTCAAACCCCCGATGGAGTCTAGGCGCCTGAGATCAGCCCTCCTTTTCCAGCACTCAGAGGTCCTTGGTACAGCTCGGAACTTCGATGGCGCTCTGCTCTTCCTGCCTCACAGACTGCACAGCAAGGTACAGCATGAGTCTCTTCAGTTCCTCTAGCACCTCCTCCAGATGTTTTAATGGTTTTAACTGGGTCAGCCAGTTTAAACCATCTAATAGACTGTTTCAGATTTCAGTCATGTATAGGAAAAGAATGTGCTCTTACAATAATATTAAATAGCTATTTTTGCACTTTTATGAGCTTTCTGTTTATTTGATTATTTAGCTTTTTCTTTTTATGATTTGTTGAATTTTTAGGAGACTGTCCTCTATAGTGAGACAAGGAATAAGGAGAAGGTTTTGATAACCGTCACCTTGACAAACGAGTTGCCACCCACATCACCAGTGTGCATTCAGTTTTACAACCTCATCTTCAGACGGTAGGTCAGAGGGGTAAAACAACACCAGGAGCCTCATTGAGAACTTGTAGTCGTCTCATTTATTGCATTGAATTTCACAGGATCCTGAGAGTTCTGAACATGCAGCAGATTGGACGCAACTACTACAACCCCAATGAGCCACATGAGATCCGACAGCACAGGTATGTTGGTTGTGTTTTTGCTTGCGATTTTTAAAATCAACATGTTTCAAGATTAGCAAAATTAATTTTTATCAGTCACAATATAATCAACTGACGAGCAGAGCAAATGTTTTGTCCTTAAGTGAAAAATTGTGTCTTTTAGTTAATACGTGTTTAAAGAAACTAGTAAGTATATAGAAACTAAAAGCCGATTAACCAATAAGGAGGAAAAAAATTGTTTTAAAGTTTCTTTCAGATTTATGATCACCAGGGCTTTTTTGTTTTGTTTTTAGACTGACAATTTGGCCGGGGTACTCCACCACCATCCTCAATTATGAGTCCTCCATCATGATGTGCACCGACGTGAGTCACAAGGTGCTTCGTAGTGACACGGTGCTCGACCTCATGATCAGCCTGAGGCAGCAGTGTGGAAGAGAACGCTACACTGACATCTGTGCCAAGGAGCTTATTGGTCAGATCATTCTCACAAAGTAAGACCCGACACATCCTTGTAGTTGTTTCCATGTTTTGAAACTTTGAGCGGCTTCTATTGGAATAATTATAAATATCTTATACAGATCTGATTTCTACATAATGTTTTTTTTATTTGAAGGTACAACAACAAAACCTACAGGGTTGATGACATTGCCTGGGATCACACTCCCAACAACACTTTCACTAGAGGAGACACAGAAATCTCTTTTAAGAACTACTACAAGAACGTAAGTGTTAAAACACAAAATGCTCTTGGTTGGTGCACATGCGCAGTGACTAATGTAGGCACCAGACAGTGTTTTATGCGCTGGTTTTGATTTAAAGACGCACCCACAAAAGGAAACGTTTTCTGACAGTAATTGTGTGAGTTTAAAACAGCCTGATTCTTTTCCTTTCCACTCTGGATCTTTTCTTTCCGTAGCAATACGGTCTGGACATCATTGATACGAACCAGGTGCTGCTGGTTAGCCATGTGAAGAAGATGGGCCCTGCTGGAGCGCCCCCTCCTGGCCCTGCTATGCTCGTGCCAGAGCTGTGCTACCTCACAGGTGGACCTGCTGCATAGTCACCTTTAAGCTGCAACATTAGAAAGATGCATTGTTTCATTTGTGACAGGAGTGAAAATGTATTTGCAACTATATAAAGCTTCATTGACTGTTGGCACAAATGTATTTCAGTGTCTTTATTGTCCGTGCTGCATAATGTCCGGTAATTGAGTAATTGCTGAAAATTCTGCCGATGATTTTGATTAGTCAAAATAACCCTGATGTAATGCATAACTTGTTGAAAATGTTGAACATGTAAAAAGTGAATCATATTTGACAGGGTTGACTGATAAGATGCGGAATGACTTTACCATAATGAAGGAGTTGAGCACGCACACCAGACTGAGCCCAGACCAGAGGGAGAGACAGCTCAACAGATTTATAACAAGCATTCACAAGTAGGTGGAAGTAGTCAGCTTAAATGCTTCATGACCTCATCAAACATTGCAATAATTCCAAGCCTTAAAAAAATTACTTTAAAGCTGTTTCATAAAATTGCCTTAATTCTATACCAGTATGTTAATATTTTAATTGAAAACCACAAATGTTGTGTCAGCCATTCTGCAAACATGTTCTCAAACTTAGTTTCTTTTACCTCTAAGGAACGCTGATGCGCAGTCAGAGATGTCGAAATGGGGACTCAGCTTTGACGAGAAACTTCTGAGTCTGACTGGCAGAGTCCTTGGAGGAGAGAGGATTTTCCAAGGATCAAGATCCGTGTGTTCCCAATCCAGAACTTTGCCCTTAGAATCAATTGAATTCATCCTGAGTTTATGTATTGCTATTATGTCCTCTAGTATGATTACAATCCCCAATCAGCTGACTGGTCCAGAGAGATGCGTGGGATACCTGTGATAAGCGCTCCCCCACTGGACAACTGGCTCTTGTTCCACTCCCGCCGAAACAGCAATGAAGCGCAGTCCCTCCTGCAAACCCTGCACAAAGTCTCGGGGCCCATCGGCATCCGGATGCAAAGGCCTATAATGTGAGCGCAACCCTTTGTAAATGTTTCTACTTCAGATTTCCATCCATCACATTTTGTTCCCTCTAAAATGTTGTGGAATAGCTGTCAATTAACTAGATTTTTAACTATTAAAATGTTGCAAGGTAAGTAAGACCATTTAATTTCGTATTTCTTTTAACCTAGTTTTTCTTCCTATACAGAATTGAGTTTGAAGACAATCAGCTATCTCTCCTCAAAGCTCTGCAGCACAACGTGGGACCACAGACTCAAATGGTTTGTTCTGGAATAAGATAAGATATAACTTTATTAATCCCCATAGAGAAAATTACAGGATCTTAGACATTTGCTATTAATTGAATGGGCCTGAATGCAGAGCATATGCTATATGACTATAGACAACAACAACCTATATTCTTAAATACTCTTTTATTTGACTTACTTTTTAAATCCACCCGTCAAGTGTTGTAAAATTTGCCATTATGTAAACTGCAAATAATTTGAATGTGAACATTTTTGCCTCAAGTATACAGCACAATACTGCTCCATTAAACTTGCATCGATACAAATTTAAAAATGTGAATATCTTCATTCTAACTCTTTTTTTTTAAAATCTTTGTCTAGAATAGTTAAATTATTTTCCATTTTCTAACTTCATTTTTGTAATTATAATTTCTAGGTGGTGGTTGTACTTCCCAACAGCAACAAGGACAAGTACGACAGCATTAAGAAGTTCCTTTGTGTGGACTATCCAACTCCCAGCCAGTGTGTGGTGGCCCGCACCCTCAGCCGACCTCAGGCGCTCATGACCGTGGCAACGAAGATCGCCCTGCAGATGGCCTGCAAAATGGGAGGAGAGCTGTGGAGTGTGGAGATCCCTGTAAGTCCAGGAACATTTTTGACTTTCCTGCCTCTTGATTTCTTCATGTTGATGAGGTTTATGGTTTTTCTTTCAGAAACATTATTAATTTGTAATGTTTACTAGTTTTAGGTAAAAGTAGTTTAGTGGTTTTAGTGCTTTGTGTTTAAGATTAGCATTAACATTTGATCTAAATATTTTACTGAATGACCAAAATGATTCATGCAGCTCAAACAGCTGATGATTGTGGGCATTGACTGCTACCATGACACGTCTGCTGGGAAGCGGTCTATCGGCGCTCTGGTGGCAAGCCTCAACCCGACCATGAGCAGGTTAGCAACCGCAACAGAGACTGATCCAGCTTTATCATACTCGTAGTTTAATTGGGGTTACCATTGGCACTTTATGGCATTGAATTGGTTGTTTAAAAGACGCCTTGATCTTTGTATTCAGTTATTTAGTAGGATTTTTCTTGTTTTTCTTCTCCAAGATGGTACTCAAAGTGTGTCCTGCAGCACAAAGGTCAGGAAATAATGGATGGACTGAAAATGGCCCTGACTGGTAAGGTTCTATTTTTTTTCTGCTCAACATCTTTCTACCGTACTCATTTGTACTCTATAAAACTGTTGTGTATTTAAAAGAAGACTGCCCTTTTTTACCCAGGTGCCCTGAAAGACTACCTGAAGTTCAATAACTGCCTGCCATCTCGCATCATTGTGTATCGGGATGGAGTAGGAGACGGCCAGTTGCAAAGTGTCGTCAACTACGAGGTGGCTCAGATGATGGACTCGATCAAGTCCCTGGGGGAGAACTATGAGTAAGTTTGTTGGCTAAAAAAGTTTTCTCAAAAGCTAATGCGTTGTTCATTTGGAAATACTATACAGTGGTTTCCTCTGTTGAACTAATGCATCATGGTTCCTACATAGTTTGTAGGGAATGGTATAAGAGCATTTCACAGATCTGGTTTATCGGCGCAACATTTACTGCATACATTAAAACCTAGCCTGTGTTCTTTGTGTTTATAATGAGCTTCATCTCTTCATTGTAGGCCCAAGTTGAGTGTGGTGGTGGTCAAGAAGCGCATCAGCAGCAGGTTTTTCACCATGATCGGCGACAAGTTCACCAACCCACCACCGGGCACCGTCATTGACACAGAGGTCACCCGTCCAGAGTGGTACGCTTTAACTGTTCTAGGCATGTATTGATGCTGTAGTTGGAAAATAAAACGAGCTGTACGTTTCTCCCCACCAGGTACGACTTCTACATTGTGAGCCAGTCTGTCCGATCCGGAAGCGTTTCACCCACTCACTACAACGTCGTCTACGACACCAGCGGACTGAAGCCTGACCACATGCAGCGGCTCACGTACAAGCTCTGTCACTTGTACTACAACTGGCAGGTGGGCTGGTTTAGACATGGATTTTCAGCAGGAGAAATGATATGTGGATATTTCTTTGGAGAAATCACCTGATAGTTGAAATAATTTCTCAGCCTAATCAAGTTGCTCTGTTAAGGCTAAACGGCATTCAGGTTAGTTTTAAAAGAGATTACACATTTGGGTGTTCCTGCCGTCTCAAGCTTTGATTCAGATCTCTGGTATTGGCTAAAACTGGCTCAGGTTTTATACATCTTAAGTCGGATAAAACCTGAATCCATTTATTCCAGGTTCAGCTAATGATGGCTAAAACAATCTGCCCAAACATGATACATTCTTACACCTATAATGTAATGAAGCTCATGCTAAATCTTGCATATGATTAATGTTTTTAAAATGTCAGAAATGATTTGTTACTGTAGCTCATGTTTGTTTTCCCCTCTCGTTTGTGCTTCAGGGAATCATCCGTGTTCCTGCTCCCTGCCAGTACGGCCATAAGCTGGCTTTCCTGGTTGGGCAGAGCATTCACAAGCAGCCCAGCGTCAAGCTTGACGACTACCTTTTCTATCTTTAAAGGATCGTTTTTTTGTTCTTTTGTCACCCACTTAAGTTTCCTATAAGAGTGTGTGATTTTGTTAGAAAAAAGCAGTTTGTATGTGGTCCTGCATACTATGTGTAATTAAGTTACACAGTTTTGTTTGTTTTGTGTTTAAAAAGAAAAAAAAACTGTCAAGAGAAAAACTGTTAGAGTAGTACAGTTCAGAATTACGTTGGTTGTTCTTAATAAATGTTCAGACACTTTGGTGTTCGTAATCTGTCATTTCAAGACAAAACACAAGCATTTAAAAATATTAAATTTATTTATTTTTAAAAAAGATTGCACATGCACACCCACACAATAATTTGTAACCATCAGTATAGGCTGATAATTTCTTCTCAGAAAGCTAGCACACGATTGCAGACATAATATGCTCTTAAAGACACCATGGGGAAAGCTTGCACTGTCTGATTAGAAATTTAAATGTACAAAAAAGGCAGTTTGAAAATCAAGTATAAACATTTAAAAACAATTTTACAAATGGACAAAGTACAAAAAGAGTTGCAGTCACTCAAATAAAAGCAATGTCTGTGGACATGGTCCATAAAGAGGAACGTATGATAAGTTTGCTGCAGATTATCATGGCTGCTTGGCCGAAAATTGTAAGAAAGTTAGAATGTTTTACATACATTCTTAATTTTTTTTTGGCAGTTTAACTCTTGTATATAGAAAACAGGCTCAACTTTAAATGTGCTGGAGGATGAAATGGGGAAAAACGGCACGAGGAGACGGACTGATCAGCTCATGCACAAAGTCGGACGTCTGCACAATCCTGTTTGGGCAGCTCGGATAATACATTGGCTTTCAATTCTTTGTACATTCACTACATTAAGGTGTAGATATCTGAATATATATTGACATACAGTACTTGTATCCTGCAGCAATGGAATTTGAGACGTACAACAGGCATCACTGACAGACTGGTGTGTAAGAACACAGTTGGAGAGATGGGAAGGGCAGCATAGAGGTAGCCTTGTGTCTCATAGTTTACTGCTGTTAAGTAACTAAAACCTACAGTTCAACGGTTGCATGCAGGAAATCAGCTGCTGCACAATGATGTTAGTGCTAATGTAAAAAAAAAAAATCAATCCTAAGGGTTTGTTTGTCAAACTAATCCTATTATTTTGCACTGCATCAATATGGTGGCACAACTTCACTCTTTAATCAGTCTAGAATTTGCTATGAAGGGAGGATTTTATTTGATTTTAAACGACGACATGGGAGTCTGGCAGCTCTGTAGAAAACAGGACTCACCCTGCATATCCAGTTAGGAATAGCATCTGCTCGACATATCACTAACCATTGTGCGATTATAAGGCAAATACATGGAGGTTTGATCAACAAGTATTTACTGCAGAGACCCTGTAGTAGATACAGAATGTGCTTGTTTTCCAAGTCTGTGGGGGAGGAGAGGCATGCCACTGCCACAGCTGTTGAAATGGAGCAGAAGAGAGACTTTTTTGCTTTGTTTTTCTGCTGATTTGTCCGTATGCTGCGCGCCCCAACTTTTAACAACGAGCCCGACACCTTTTTGCGTGTGCTCTGAAGGGGGAGTCAGGAGGGAATGTGCTGAAAGTAAAAAGCACGTAAAGCTCCCGTTTCAACTGGCTGCTCTCTTCCAGCTCCAATCCACACGCTCCACGTGTTGCATTTGATTAAATAAGAACTCCAAGCTGTAATTTAGCCCTCGTTTTTTTGTTTGTTTGTTTGTGAACATTCTGCTTTCTGAATGCAGACACACAACTCTGACCTGTGTGACTTTTTTTCTTTGTTTTTTTCTTTTATTTTATTTTTATAAAATGCAGGGCTTTGAGCATGTGCAGAACGCTCAGGGCTCTGTCCTGGCAACCAGCCGGCAACGTGGAGGTACGCAGCACTGCACAATATGTCTTCCAACACTTTGAGGTCATGGGCCGATAATATGAAATGCAGTATTGAAAATATGGAGTTTAAACCCATAACAAAATACAAAGAGTCTAATATACAACAGATGTAAAATAATAAAACATTTGCTAAGCTCGCAAATGCCACCTGTGCACCGGTATTTTTTTTTATTATTATTTTTTTACAATATAAGTGGATGCCTCTATTTCCAAAATTTATCTTACAGCGCCAAGTCTTTGAAATTGTTTCTTCCCTTTGGAGAGCTGTCCCCTTTTCTTTTTGGAGGAGCATACGTCCATAGGGGCCCTGAAGGGACTGCCGGGCCCCACGGTGGCGGGGCCAGAGTCGAGGATGTGTGGACGCACTGTGGGAGAGGGTGCTCTTCTGTGCGGACCCGATTTGTCCAAAGGAACCTAATGGAAGACCCGTAAGGGACAGTTGAGGGTGTTAAAAGGCCAACCGTCTCTCTCACACCACAGTCACTACTCCCCCGCCTTCTCTTAAGTCCTTTCTGTCTCTGCAGGGCCACCATACAGCTCTTAAGTCTACCTCCCTGGATGCTGTGCACTTGGATAAACATCCCCCTCCCTCCCACTCCCTCTGCCAGGTGAAATTTATTGTTGATGTCGCTATAGAAACACATCACAATTTAAGGATGGAGTTAACCAACGTTCAAATAAAGGTGAGATTTTCTCAAAAAAAGAAAGACTATGAAAGAACAAACAGATTTACATTTTGGGGCATATTGATATCACATTCACTTTCTTGCCTCTTAAATATAAATATATACTGGTGCAACTGAGATACAAAGATACAACTAGTCACCATTACTGTTCTGTAATCATGAGCTAAAAGGCTCTTTTCAATTGCACTTCAGAAGAGGAGACGTTTGTCGAGGCGAACTCCAATTTGCAGTGCAGTAAATATAAATAAATGAAACTTAACACTGAGTCTCTGACCTGTGTGACGCAGTGTCTTCTATTCAGGTGGTTCTGTTGATTAGACGCCTTTTTTCCAGAAAAAGGTATTTTAACATACAGTGTCATTCCTCAGCAACAGCAGCTTCACTTTAATGTCAGTTTTTTTTTCATAAATCATTTTCTGCAAAACTACGGAAATTCTGAAGAAAAAGAAAAACGTAAATCTACACAATTTCCAGAATTCTTTTCTTATTTCATAATCATTACCTTTCCTTGCGTAGATATGTATTCTTTATTTTGTATTTGCCACATCACACAATTGAAGTTACTCACTGAAAACCCACACTATCTATATAAAAAATTACAAGCGGGTTCAGATGCTAAAAGCAAGTTAGTCGAGATTTATTGCGCTACATATTGACATCTCTGAAGCAGAAGCTCACTTCACCGCAGTCGGTTTACGATTTTGCAGAATTTGAGCTATGGAGTGTGTGTAATTTCCTACTGACAAGAATATACTTTAGCCGAAAACAGAAAGGCCTTCCACCTTGAACATAAATGTGCATTTCAAGTAAATCAGAGAAAAACTGTTTGTTTTTAGATGTTTCTAGATGTTTGCTTCCACAAAAAAATAAAATGTTTGATTTTATCAGGATAGGTTTTATTTAGGTCTTGTATTCTACCTTACTGCACTGTTAGAAGTCGAATTATTTGCTGTTCTTGTAATCGCAACATTTTCTTTTCTTTTTTTTTGTCATTGTTTACAGTGCAATTGTGGAAGAATGGCCTTTCAGCATATCATGAGTTACAGCAGGAGACTTTTTTTTTTTTTTTTTTTGCAGGAGACGGACATTGTAATGTACAACACTCAGAGAAACAACTGAAGATACCACACTCCTTGTCTAACGCGTTGGCTTAGGGTAAGTGTGTCCGTGTAAGAAAAAAAGCTATTTTTTTATTTGCTTTGTTTTTTTTTTTGTTTTTTTGGTGAAGCGAAGATATCTGCCGAACCATCTAGACACGGTACAAGTCCAAAAAGAATGAAGGCCGCACGTGGTCCGTACCAGGAGCTAAGCATACCCCGGTCATCTGCATTAGATGAGGAGAGCGTGACCTTGGTATCCTCAGTTGCTCACTTACGTGACGGAAACAGAGCCGTTAAGGTGTGAAATGAACACTCTTCTTCTGTTTTGCCAAGCAGGTGAAGAAAAGAAATAAAAAACAAAAGTATATATGGTGATGGCATTTCAATAGTTAGCACTACGAAAATGGCAAAGTACAACATGTGGAAAGAAATATCTAATGACACCTATAAATATTCGAACAGTTGCATCGTTTTGTTAAACACAAAGAAATCAACGTCACAAATTTACATTTAGTAAATAATCACATCTGAAATGATTCTCTTGTTTGGTAACATAGGCTAAGTGACCTTTGCTCGCTACTTTACAAGAAAGCAATTTACAAAACAAGGCATTCAGGAGTAGATACAAAAAGTTGTACTATGCTAGAGTTGAAGTCTTTTTTTTATATAAAATGTTCGAGGGGTCATGCATCTGGACTATTATACCATGCTGAGCTACAGACTACATAGATCATCTTTCAGTACAACAAAACTATTTACTCTAATAGAAATCAATCAGGTCAAACACAGAATATATTCATAAAGCATCTGTTAGAATGTTACACGGGCGTCTGCAAAATAGTGTTAACTGTTGTTGTTTTCCGAGACGGGTAAAAAGTCACAGGAGGAGTGTGTGTCTGTTCGGCTCACTCTCTCTGAGAATGCTTTATGAATACAGTATTTCCATTGGTCATACAATGCACACCCTTTCACAGTAGTAAAAAATGAAAAATAAAAGTACCTCTGTAAGTTTACTCTTTAGTTGTTGTTTTTTTTCCTCATAGATTTTAAACATCTATTTATTTACAGTATAATGCGCTGAAGTGAGAAATCCCTTTTAACCAATGAGAGACACACACTCACAGACACGGAACTGAAGGAGATAGAGGGAACAGAAAAGAGCAAATGGATGACAGAGGGCTAGTACTGCGAAGGAGCATGTACCCTTTTGGTCTTTATCCTCGCCGGAGTGTCCTGGGGATACCGAGATGGGGAGTCAGTGAGAAAAACGTCTACATCATCAGGCACTTCTTCTAGAAAGTTGGAAGGAACAAGCCCCTTGTGTCCATTGAGCTCGCCCTGCGGAGCACACAGCAGCGGTTAGACGCCAGCCGCCCAAAACGCCAGCCACCGCGACCGTTTGCGCATTTCTGATGCAGTGACTTAAAGAGAGCTTAAAAGGCCAGATGGGAAACTGATGCGGATTTGCGTCGTAAAAAATTCATGTAAAAAAAAAAAAAATGGAATCAGAGCGATCGCATTGTCAGTCGTTTTGCTCTGTAGTAAAAGAAATAGCAAAGACTCAAAACAAACAAAATGTTTTCCTTTAACAGCAGACATAAAATAAAATAAACAGTGTTGCAAACGATGGAGCATGTTTTTCGTGTCATGAACCATAAGGGGGGGGGGACAAACAAACCCAAAATTATAACTTTTTTGCACATTCTATAAATTATATAACGACTTTCTCTGGACTACAGATTTTACTCATGTAAACCTTTGGAAATATAGACTGTTGGTTTTAACACGTGAAATGACTTAATCACCTCTAAACTGGATTCACGGAATGAGGAAAAGAGTCCAAAGTTCATCTTTGAGTGACATTATGTTGCTTTCTAATAAAATGGGTATTTTTCCATGACTGTGAATGGTAAGCCTGTCAGTTTTAGTCAGCAGAGAGATTCCAGGCTTGCATCTTTGAACGTGAACGTTTCTCTAGGCAGGAGATCGTATTTTACTTGCAGGTGTGGATTGTTCCCATTCATAGATTCCTTATGAGTTTAACAATGTGGCTTTAAAAAAAATATAAAATCTTATTCTCACTTTAATGCAACATATGCACATATTTTCATAAGTCACCTGATCAGGTCTTCAGGAGATTCAGTCTGGTCCTCTAAGATGTGAGGTTAAAAACATCCAGACCACAGTGAGGTGTTCTGCTCCGTCTCCTCTAGATGGTTTTCTGGTGCTAAAAGACTTTGAGTTTCTACATTTAGTCAAAACTATTTACCATCTTAATTAGACAGTGAATAGACAATACTTTGATAGTGTATCTATTTTTCACAAAACATTGCTTTGAATTTTTTGAATCTTTGCGCTACCTCTATTGGTTTCCTCTCATTCAGTTAGATCGTTTGGAAATTGATCTTAATGTGATTTATTAGGTGAAATGGCTTCATTAATGTAAAAGATATGAATTAAAAATAAATATGCAAAAGGCCTTCACTTGTTTAAATGTCTCGGTAGACAGCAGCTAAATGAATTATCCTTCAGAATTGATTGATCAATTATTGGATTAGTTTTATATCAAAACAACCTACAGCTACACATCACAGCGGTCACCGGGGCGACTCGAGAGCAGTCTTTTCACCAAGACACTGACTCTTAGTGAAGAATGTTTCAGTTTTTGTTCAATAAATATCAAAAAACTCCAGCAGCCTAGAAGAACATTTTAAAGACATCAATTTGTGTGTGTGTTGTTTTTTTTGACAGCAAGGCGATACAATTATGAAGTACTTACATAATAAAAACCATCTTCATCTATTTCACCAAAAACTGTGATTACATCGCCGGCACAGAAAGTCAGCTCAGCCTGTCGAAAAAAGAAGAAACTTTGAGATAGAGTCGACCTTTGCTCCTCACACTGCTGCTAACAGCAGACTCCGTTTTTTTGTTTTTTTTTCTAAGACGTTCAGAGAAACACCAAGTCTACTGGGGTTCGATGAGTTTGAAATGTTGTGCTTCCTTCTCCAAATCAATGTGATGCATCTTAAAGTTTGTCAATTCAGCCTCAGTGAATGGACCACTGCACGTCTGCAAATGCATCAGATGTTGGAACTGGAAGACAGGATCGCAAACACGCTTTGTCGGACCTGGCCGACGGGACCACACAGACCAAACACGTCTCAGATAAAGTAAATAAGAGAAAGATCGACACAAAAGAGCAAACTGAAGGAGAGGGAGATGCATGGGGGAAAGGGAGTGGTAATTATGATCACCAAGGACAAAAGGGCCGTGGCCTGTCATACGACGCCTACCTCTTCCTTTGCAGTTCAAAAATCAAGGGAGGAAACACACACACGCACACACACACAGTAGACGGTAGCGTACCCTCATCAACCCTCACTCACCTCCTCATTCAGTCTGCTGCCTTCATACTGAGTCGGTGGCAGTGCCAATAGAAAGGTGAGAGTGAGTGAAACCAAGAGGGAGGGGCCAAATGAAACAGCATGGGAAAGTATTTTCAATACCCAAAGTACAACTACAGAGGTTAACGCCTCTGTCAGCTGTGAACGTACCTACAGCTACACATCTCTGTACGCTCTGTCAGAAAACACATCTAACAACGTAGCCACTTATCATCAGCCAGGGAGGAACACGGTTACATTTATCTGCTTTTATATGCAAAGAAGCCCAACAAAGAAACACAGACATAATATTATTATTTAACATATTTGCTGTTTTCTTGAAGTTGTAAACTAAAACATGCAAATAAAATAGAATTTTCTCATTTCCTGGGCATTTTTGTTCCCCCTGCTTTATTATTTCGAATAGGAAAAGTTTTTTAAAAAGTTGTGATTTTCTAGAGATCGCTACCTCGACGTCAACGTTCGGGGAGCTCTCTCGGGGGTCGTAGTCGTACAGGGCCACCATCCTCCGCGTTGACATTGGATACTGACGGCCGCTCCGTCGGTTTCTTTCTGTGAAGAACAAGAGTGAGAAAATGTAAAGGTTTTGGTTTTAGGAACGTTGAAGCTTCTCCCACTCTGGTATAACAAATGTGTACACTGAATCATCGCTGAGCTGCCTCCCCCTCGTTTCTTTACAATTTGCTTCTAAGAAAATAGATCATGTTGTTAAATAATGTAATATATTTTGTCCTGCTATTTATGATATACCCGCCAAACGAAGGATATGCTAGCCCTCTTGAATTATATATGATTTTTTAAATACTTTTAAGCTGTTAAAAATATATACATTTTTGACATAAAACATATTAAGTTCTGTTAACTGCAAAAAGTTTTAATAAATGGAAGCAACAAAGGTGTTTGAACCAGGCCAAAAACAAAACTTTAAAGAGAAAATGTATGCTTTTTTATATACAAAAAGAAGCAAACTATATTAAAGGAAACAACATCACATGATCCGGTTGTGTACTGTGACAAAGTATTAGTCAGCAACAGCTTAAAGCAGCCAGTATAGGAGGAATTTAATGGTTTGGGAAATGAAAAGGAGAGGGGAAAACAGCACAGAAGAGGCAGAGGAGTGTCTCAGTGCACACAAACCTCTTTTGGACTTTCTGGACCTGCGATTTATTGAACGTCCATCTTTAAAACGGTCGCAGTTCACTTCACAGGAAAGAAGAAAATCATATTTAGGTTGGAACAACAGAGGAAATAAAAGGCAGGTCGGTCGGTAAAAGGCAAGCTAGCAGCAGCGTCGAGTCGGCCAGATAGCAGCGGAGCATAGGAGGGGGGGTGGAAAAAGCACGGGCAGAAAAGAAAAACAAAATCAATCTCACCTAACTTTTCCACAGGTGTGTTCAGTGGAAGGTAGCCCTGTCTGAGGAGCTGGTCCATCATTTCATCGTCTTCTGTTTGGATCTCAGAGACCATGTTGCAGGGGATCAACCCCACACGACCTCTGATCTCTGCCCTGTAGAATCCGTCCGTGTCTTTATTGCCAAATACCTAAATAAAACAGATTTATTTGGAAGGTGGCATTAAAAAGAAGAGGTGACACAGAGACGTTAGTGCTGATAAAGCACCTATCTACAGAAGAAAAATCTTTGAATCCTTCAGTCTAATAATTTGCAACATTACAAGTCCATTTTTTGCAGTGATCTAATGGTGAATAAAACAGGTAATGGTGCTTTTGGCAGTGTGGACAGTTACCAAGTTCTGCTGGACGATGGAGAAAAAAATTTGTGGGGGAGATCGGCTCCGACTTTGGACTTGATAACACAGTGGTCCAACACCAGCAGATGTCAAGGCTCCTTAAATCATCACAGATTGTGGAAACTTCACAGTGGACACAGAAACTTGGGGTCTCTTCTCATTCTACAATCTGGGCCTTGATTTCGACAACTTTGGACCCTCGAGAAATAGTCTGATCTATTTTTTCTTTTTGCTTAACCCAGGTAGGACTCTTCAAGCTGACCCGCCAATTCCAATATTGGTCAACACTGATTTTTTAAAAAAAAAAAACTGTATTTGCCTTTGCAGAGGCAGATAGGATCGGTGGCCAATCACCAATCTCCCAAAATTAATGAAATCGGGGTCAATTCATCATGCATTTATCTAATACAAACATGCAAAAAGCAATATCTAATTTTCCACGAAAATGTTGACGCATTCAGCATAATCTAATCACAAAAATAAATTTGATCATTTTCTATATCACATACAAATGACTGAGATGTGGAGAATGAAGCCATTACCTTAATGATCTGGCCCTCCTTGAACGGCAGCTCCTCGTCAGCGGCGTCCGGGTTGGGAGACATGGACAAAGGGTCGTAGTCGAACAGAGCCACAAACACTCTGGTCAGGTCCTCCGATTCGGACTCCTCAAAATAATCTGGGGATTGGCGTCCCCGGCCGTGCCTGCGTCCGCCGTAGCCGTCTGAAACACAGAGGAGGCCTCTGCTGCTACTACCAGCCTTAAACAGCCGCGCGGGCTGCAGAGGCAACGAGAGCAGAAGATATCTCTTTGTGGCTGACAGGGGGACAGCGTAATGAGACGTGTGAAGAAAGAGCCAGAGGTCGAATGCCGTAATGAAGCTTTTATTTGTTTCCATTTGGAATAATTAAACCCCTGTTGTGTTCAGACACTTACAGAAGACTACTTTCAAGAAGAAGAAAAAAAAAAAACACATCAAGGTTCTTAGTTCACACATCTTCGCTTGCTGGTGTGTCAGTAACCAAAACACCACAAAGCACGCTTACAGCACAAACACACAAGAGGACGAGCGGTTTTTTGGGGTGCAAGGGAATGACACATCAAGACACGAGTAACACTGCAGTACTGTTCATTGCTGTTTCACTGCCTTATCTCACAGAGGCTGATCGACATGCACGCTTTTTTTTTTTTTACATTTTTTTACTGGGACTACACGTAACAGAAGGAGCATTCCTGTGCCACATGCAGGCATAATGTAAAACACATAGGCCACGTCTAAAAGCAACATGCAGCAGAGGACAGGCGACAGGATGTGGCGTGCTCCGGTGGGAGGTAACAAATCAAATGCCCCGGTGGTTCCTGGCAACGCAGATATCAGGGACAGTGAGGGGGAAGGGATGAACCTGATATCAGTTTTTTCAAGCAGTTCATGGATCACCATGTTAAATGTTTCAATGGCAGATTGGGAGTCTGACTGACTAGTAACTTTGAAAGCTGAGGTGTGTCGTGTGGGAGATGCCAAATGGTCTTTGTTTCAGATGGCAGCGGAGTTAATGAATGTACAATTGAGAGTTTGTCAAAGCAATTCATTCAGTAGTGCATCAGTTCATTCAATACCGGCTTTCCTTCTCACTGTTTTGTTAAAGGGGAGCAAAGGGGGAAGGTCATGCAAAAATGAACATAAGAAGCTATCTGCTCCCTATAAAGGAGGGGGGAGAAGGAAAAGGTGATGGCTGCTGTAGTGGGAAGGAGGAGGTACACTGTCTTATGGTGGAGAGTTGCTTTGATATGGAAGATGAATGGGAAGAGTTGGTGTGTTAGGGTTCGTGGGGATTACAGGTGCAGGGGCACAAACAGGAAAGAACAGGAAAGGGATAGTCATTCTCCAGCAAAGGGAAAAAGTGACCAATCTTCCCCAGTCAGCTTTATTCAGCTAAGCTATGCTAACACAGCAGCTAACTGTCCTGCACAGAATAAAGGCCACCATGACATCACTGCTTGTTTCCGTTAGGGATTCTTGGCCTTGTCTGGCAATGTTATGGTGATTTGCCATCCTGAGGAGAAGCTGCGCCACATACCATATTGATCCTCTGAGGACAAAGATCGCCATATCCTGCGCCGAGCTACACTGCCATAGTAAACATCCTCCTTGACGGGTGAGAGGTTCCCCTCACTCCCCTCACTGTTACTGTCCATGGTGATCTCTACAGAAGACACCAATCACAACATTATGATCAGAGATCCCCCACTCACACACTCCGCTCAGAACCACGGCCCATTCACTCATGCTGAGACAGTAGGATGACGAAGGTTTTCACTCTGGAGGCTACGGGTGTAAAACAGCAATGTTTGCATTGAGGGCAGATTGGATGGTCATGTAAACATGTTAACCCACAAAAAAGAAAAAAGAAAAACAGGCTTAGAGAGTGTGTCTGCGATAACCTCTCGGGCAAAACTGCATGTGAACATTTGGTGAATCCGGCTCATGAGGATGGACCTCTAAAGGGCGCACAAACACCCAACAAAAACAAAGGGTCTATATGTTTTTAAAGCTCTATGGGGGGGAAACGCATGGTATAACTAGCACAAACATCAGTCGCCCTGCAGGTGGAGATCCTTATGTGGTGACCTCACTAACCAATGGATGGGATGGGTCGTCGCTGCGTAGGGGTGCCGATGTGAACCGGCCTCCTCCCTGAGTGGTCCAGGCGATCGGGGCTTCCGTGTGATGGCGAGTTCCCAATAATCTTAGGACACAAAACATAAAGAAATAAGGTATCAGATATCAGAAATGTAAACCGTCAACAATATCAAGACAATAAAACATTCAAAATAACTAAGAATATTTTCACAATCTCTTCAAAAAAAACAACAACAAAAAAAAAACAAGCTAAAAAAACCATAAGAGCAAATGATATATCTTCCATTTGTCCTTAGGGAGGCAAAAATAATGATAAAATGACAAAGAAATCCACTAACCCAACATTAAAACAATTAAAGCAAGCAAACCCCAAACACAAGGATGTGGACTTCAGATTCAGTTAGGGTTAAATGTGAAGCTAAAGACCATTAATTTGGTTTGTTTTGTTCTGTGCATGTCAGCTTCTCGATGAGAAAATTAAGCAAATGACTGCAAAAAAACCACACAAAAAAACAGGCTGGAATAACACAGATGAGCGAAATAAAAGTGACACTGACTGACAAATGAATAAAGACGCTGTTGGCCAGCAGCCAGCTTCTACGGGTGGCTGCTGGCAGTCACAAAAATCACAACATGTGACGTATGAAAACGTTATGAGGATTGTTTTTGCTTAACTGAACAAAGTAAAAGACACAAGCAAGAGGTAGAGATGCACCGACAAATTGGCGAGCGATTGGAATTGAGCAATTTACAGCTTGACCAGCTCTGACCGGTGATCGGAGCTTCGGAAAGTCAAATGTCCCACCGTTTTTCAATCGTGAACACACCATATCCGAGAAAGAGCAGTTACTGACGATACTGAGTAGGGTTAGCCATTTGGTGTCAGAGGATGAACAGAGATGCAAGAACATATCTAAAAGGAAACTAGCATTTGAGCGAAAATAACAAGAATTTGTGGTAATTTCTGGTCAAGAGAGAGAGAGCAACACTTTAAGATAACAGGAAGCCACTAAAGTGACTCTATTTTTTTCCCCTTTGGATCTTTTGACTTCTGCTAAGGAACATAATCATTTCTGATGTAGAGGTAGCAGTGTTGACGACACTCAAGCACCTGTTTGAGTAATGCTAACAAGCTAACCGTGTTATTCACTGACATCGGCTCTTAAACACGGTTTAAAATGTAAACTCCATAATCTTTTGTCTTTGTTTTGCAACAACTACTCCTGTGAAACTGGAGTCCTAATAGACAGTAACCAATACATGACTGCACACATAAACTAATAATTTCAGTGTCGCTCCTATGTCTTCAAAATGCACACACTCCTGTTAAGATACTGGGTTTTTGTGAGTCTCAATGAATTTATGATTAATAAATTAAAAACTTTTTCCACATGTGACATCTATCCTGTACAATTCAACTGAAATAAAACTCAAGACAGATGATGTCACATTCAGAGGAAAAATAAACAGGGAAACTTTACAAATGCTGCAACCTAGTTTGGTAACAAACAGATTATTTGTTTAAATTTTTTCATTTAATTTGAGTTAAATTTAATGACCCCTATCCTTTGCTCTAATAAATTTGTTTTTCCACTTGAATTATACAGTACAGTAAATACTGTATGTCAAATTATTATGTGGAAAGGTGATATAAATAAAACTGCCATTTTTTTAAATCTCAAAAAGCTACCATTGTAACAAGGATGTATACAGTTTTAAGAGATTTCCTAAGTAGAAATCAGTACCGGTTAGTACCAGCAGGTCAAACTTTTACAAAAAAAAAACAGAGAAAGAATTGGTTGTAAAATTCTGACGGGTGCATCTCTAGGAAGAGATGATTTTTATGGACTGAAAATTAAATCCTGCAGGAAGCATAAGCCTTGACTTAGCCCCCCTAACTGTAGCAATGAAGGGCGAGAGATGCTGACATAAAACTCCAAACAAAGGATGGAGCGCTATGGCTGCAGCTCTCGTGAGAGGGACGAAAACAGCAACATATGAAGGCGGCAGCTGGCAGAGAGAAGGCACAGGCAAGCAAGAAAAGGCATGAGCAGCACGTCCCCCATGCACTGCACAGAGACCTTCCTTCAAATGGAGCCTTTTCCCGCAAAGACATGAGGAATCCAAACCTAAAATGGCCTTTAGGTAATTAAAAACGCTACTCCAAAATCAGCTGACGTTCTGAATACAAACAAAGTAATTCACACAAAAACAGGAAATCAAATAAGACCCACCATGAAACATGACATCTCGTCCAGAAATCAAAAACAAGAAGGCAAACAACAACAAAAAAAAGATAAATAAAAAGGGGGGGAGCTTACATAAAATAAAATAAAAAGAAAGGTTGCAGCTTGCTGATAGAAAATACAGCAGAAATTCTGATTCACACACCAGCGGCTGGTCCCGGTTGAGCCTGGACAGAGACTGGGTTCTAGCCTCCCTGTGGGGGCTGTAATAGACCCTGTCCAGCTCGTTCAGCCTGCCCTCGCTCAGGGCTCCTTCCCTGGAGTAGTTTCGTGGCCCGACCTCCCGACCAGACCCCATGTGCTCCCTGTTCCTAAAGTCGCCCGTGTGTACCGATTTGTCAGCAGTCACCGGGGCGTCAGAGAACTCCTCCTCTACGCTGCACTGACGGGTCAGAGTTCGTTTACGGCCCATTGCCAGGGCTCGCCTCTCTACCGGGCCCTCACAGTGGATGATGCGCACAGGCCCCCGAATGGGGCTCTCATGGGCGTAATACCCTCGGTGACCCCGTCCCAGGGACCCCTCTTCCTCGCTGCCGCAGTCCAAGCCGCTGTCAGGGCTCTTGGTGTTCTGCCGGTTGGGTCGTCCGTAGCTGCGGTCGTCCGCACTGTAGCCGTAGCGGCCGTCGGTGAAGCGAGGGGAGGAGCGCTGGCGCTGCAGACGGATGTTCTTGCCCGGGGTGAGGTGGTCGCGCACGTGGTGGCTCTCCTGGGGGTACCACCTCCGCTGAGTCTGTGGCGTGCCCGGCCGCCCACCCTCCTTGAAGCTCAGATGCTGGCCCATGCTGTCCAGGCTGTCCGACTCCTCCTCGGCCACCTCCGGGATGCTGTGGAGACGCTTGCTGCGGAGCGACCTCTGCTTCACCACTTCCCTCTGGAGATCCCAACAGTCTCTCTCTTCAGCTAAGTCCTGACGCTTGTAATATGCCTATGTCGTGACCAGGAGGTAACGTTCCACGATTTTATAGTTCATTCAGGGTTTCAATTCAAAAGGTTCAGTTTATTTATTCATTTTTTAAAAATTTTTTTTGCGATGGGGTGGGGGAGTTTGAAAGTTTTTCGAAGGGTTTAGAACAGGCAGGAAACAACATAGCATGTGAATAGAACAAATGGGGGGAAAAAGACAAAATAAAGACAGAATTAGTTATTTGTGGCAATGTAGAAACACATGCAGTCTCATTCCGTGAAGAGGAAATGGCATGCTCTGAACAGGAATCTGTGGAGACTCAAAGATGGAGCAACATCTTAAAAGAACAACACTGATGTAGACAATGTGAAATATCAGAAAGAAGTTAGGACCACGGATCAGAGACAAACAAGAAGATGAGTGGCTACGAAATGAAATATACAGATATTTTTGAGATGGAAAATATTCATCTCATTTATCTGCAGCTAGTCCTGGAACAATATTTAAAGAGAAATTCTAAAATAAAGGTATTTAATTAATGAGGATGAACATAAGGACAAAACTTTATTGCAGATTAGGATGGCAGAATGAGACACGGTACTGGTGCTCAAACTGGAAAAGAAACCACACCTGAATATTTTTGAGTTCCCATAGCAGTAAAGGTAAATACTATTCAGCTTAATGCATTCAGTTAGTGAAGTGACTCTGACTCTCATGGCTTCATGTTCTTATCATGATGACAGACTGTGCATCCACACACTCACAGACTGAATGAAGAGACAGGATTGTACGCCAACAATGGACACGCTGAGGTTAGACATCCAGACACGATGAACGCAAAGAAAAGTGAAAATTTCCATTTAAGTAATCACTTAAATGAGATTCCCGTACGTGCTCGATATGCCATGACCGTGATACAGTTCAGTACATTATAGTTTGCACTGGTGTCTCATACTTCAGCATTTCACTTTATTACTTTCAGAGCCTCCTGGGTGCATTACCAACAGCTTCAAGGGGCGTTGCAAACCATAAAAAGCTTGTGCTTTTAGTTTACGCTCCTCTACTTCTCACATGCATGTTTTGTTTTGTTTTTTTTTTCCACTTATGTTTGCAAAGCCATCTCCATGAGAACAGCCTGGGATGAATGAAGCAGGACAGGAGAGAGAAGGTGTGTAGCCGCAGGCTGGGCTGATTCTAGGCATGAAGAGTACAGCTGGGCAAAGCCACCGACTGCACTGATGCAACGCAGGTGATGGATCCAGAGCTCCCTAAAAACGCTGTCCTTCATTCAAAGTCTGACTACGGCAGGTGTGCAGTCAAATGTGTACCTTAAGGGTGCTGTGAGAGTTGATGCTGCGCCTGCGACCCTCCTCCAGCTGCATCTCGGAGTAAAGATCCTCCTCGTCCTCCTCCATTATGTCCGACAGGTCGGAGCCCCGGCTACTCTCGGTGTGGTACTCCTCACTGTGGCTGTAGTGATGATGGTGGTGCTAGACAAACCAAAAATAAACAAACAAATAAAGGAGAAAGGTGACAAGCTTTTACTTTTAGTAACATACAAATATTTGACACATTGTAAGATGTGCTGAAATTTCACTCTTTGAACCTTAAAGTTTTCTTTTAATTATTTTTCATTTTATAATGACTTTAAATGGATTTTGCAACACAGCATTAAAGTTGACTAAAGAAAAACTCTAAAGAAACCATAACAATGTTACATTAATGCTACACAAAAAAACTTGTGGTCTGTCCTTTACATCCAAATAAAATGTGAGTTTGACAAGTTTTTTGACATAAAAGTTGTTATTTTCATTATTAACCAGTGGCATGTAAGTCTAAATGTGAAGGTCACAATAGTTAAGTCAAGTCTAGTTACGTAGCACATTTCAGCAACAAAGCAGTTCTCAACACCATAAAAACATAAAAGAGTAACTAATTATGAAGCAAGAACTAAACATTAGTTTATTGTCAAATGCCATCGTCCATATCATCAAGAAAATGTAAACCAAATATATTGATCAATGTTCCAGTTTTTTATGAATCAAAGACAGGTGTTGAAAGGAACTCAGTGTTTTGGCTGCTTTGCAGATTTCTGGAAGTTTGTTCCAGATTATTGGAGCATAAAATTCCAACTAAAATCTTGTGATTTATTTAACAAAGAAATGCACTGAGAAATCAGCTGAATGTATTTGAGATCGCTTCGTATTTTATGTGGTACATGGAAGTGTTGCGACTTTTCTACTTCTATTTTTACGTTTTGAATCAAAACTAAACAAAACTTTCGAAAAATCAGTCAGAGACGAGTCATTAAACGAGTCTCCTACAGAGAAGAGACGGACGGGCAAAGCTTTGACTTTATGACAGGTACCTGTCGGCCCAACTCTGAGCCCCTGAGGAATTCATCAACTGAGGCTCCTCTTCGTCTTGCATGCGGAGAGTCGTAGCCGTCCTCTTCCTCGTCCGAGTTGAGTGGATGCAAGGCGTTACCTCGATCGCTGAAGATATTGCGCTTCTCGACCTGTCAATAAAACCGTTACACTATCAGAATTTAAAGAGGAGAGCCGATAGAGAAAATATGCACAGTCACATCTTTAAATAGTGTTCTATGTTTTTATATTGTATTTGAACATAATTTTGAATAAGAACTTATTGAAATGTTCTAATGTAAAGGACTTCTAAATAAATCTCTATGAAACATTCAGCTCTGCAGAGTCAATCACGCACCCGATTACCCTCAGCAAACGCTCTTTGAGCAGCTTCCCTGGCCATGGCCTTGGCGATGGTGTTGGGTATAGGGACTCCCTGAGGCTGTGGCAGGATCCTCTGAGGAGAGGGGGATCGCCGTGGTGGGAAGTGCGGAGGCTCCAAGTTGGCTCCGTGCATGGGCGGCAGCGGAGAGGGGGCCCGCTCCCACGGCTGGGCCAGCCGCAGGCCCACCTCGTGCTCTTTGGTTTCTGGCTCTCTGGCACTTATTAATGGTTTCGACTTGGGTATGGAGTGGCGCTGAAAGTGGAGCTGAGGATGAGGAGGAGGGTGACAGACGGGCTGCGAGTGCGGTTGCGCGTGGGGCAGCGTGTGGGGCTGAGCTCGGGGCAGAGGCTGCACCTGGGGCTGGGGGTGGTTGGGGGGATATGTCGATGGATAAGGAGGATGGGTCTGGGAGTGTACTGGATGAGGCTGTGGCACCGGATGGGGCATCGAAGGGGGAGGTGCAGTGACTCTGTGGGAGAGGCGCGGAGAGCCCAAGAGGTTGTGTGGGATCGTGGCCACGGGGGAATCCTGGGACTCTCCTTGGGTTGATAACGTCCTTACAATTACTTCTCTGGCCTCCAGGCCTTGAATCCTGTTTAAATCCACGCTCACATAATCGGCTGTGGGGTACAAGACCTCTGCTATCTGCATTTGAAAGGAAGAGTTTTTAAACCAGTGGGTGAGTCACATTTTGCAGCTTTCGAAGGACACATTTCTAGTAGATAATTAAAGATTCGTATATTTAAAAAAAAAAAAATCATGCATGACTGATTTATCAGCGTCACTGAATACGTTTAAACAACACCAAATTGTAAATCCTTCTGAGATCTTCTAATTCTGTTCTATTCTCAGGCTTAATAAAACTTAACTCTATGAACTTCAGTCTTTCATAGATCTTTTCCAGTTAAATCAAGAGAGATCGCATTACAGCTAGAGTGATGCATGGGAAGGAATGAAGTCCACAGGATATTTTTGCCAAAAAAACCCCATTAAACTTGTTGAGGGCAGTGGTTTAAGGTTCAAGCAGAAGTTATCTATCATGTAACAGAAGGTTTCCTACACAGTCAGGAAAAGTCTACAAAGGTATAAAATGCGATTCTGGTTTTTGGCAGGTCTGAATATCTACAGAAAGTAGAATATGGACAAATATTTCCAGAGCTCTTTTCCTTTTTTTTCCAACCATTTGTGATTTTTGCAGGTTTTATAATTCTACTATGATGGCTAAATCTTAGAATTTGGACATAAAACAGGCAACCAGGGCAAAGAGTAATTGTTTTCTGGATTTTCCTCTCTCTCTCAGTAAGTTATAGAACATTATTCAAAGTTAATAAGCATATGTAATTCATGGACTTTCTTCTCCTAGCATTGTAGCTTGCAATAAATTATCCTCCTAGTTATCAGACAAGTGTGCAGAAATTGCAAACCAGTAACTGTCAAGGGGATAATAATAAGCACAGCAGGGACTGATGGAGACTGTTCTGTGGATTCATATCTTTTTTTTCTGGTCCCAAGAGACTGGGTTATCAACATTTAGTCATTCCTCCAGGAGATGGCAACAGAGATCTACCCACAGTAGGAGCCCTGGAGGAAGCTAAAGCTGCTCAGCCTCTACAACCTGCATTATAGACTAACAAAAAAAGGTACCTTTTGTCCCTTTGTGCAAACAGCATAGCCAATTACACTAGCCCCATTAGAGGTTCCTGAAGGTGTCAGGGGAGGCGGCTTCCATCTGACCTGCAGGACCCCTGGAGTCTGGCCACACTGGACCTGTACCTCCTGAGGAGGGAGAGGGGGCCCTGAGGAGGACGACACACACCGGTTAAAGGTCAACAGTCTCTGAAGAGATTTGAGTCAATTTGATCAAACCTGATGCAAACTAATTCAATCGTTACATATTTTGCTCTTACTTCTAAATAGAATATTATGATTGACGTGTCTGAAATAATTACAATCAAAAACTACTTTGCAGGATATTCTCGTATCTATGCGAATGCATACATTATAAAAAGTCAATGTAAGAATCAATTGTCAGTTCTAGCATTGGGGTCTCGTCGTGTATGCTTTTTCTTAACATAATTGTATAAGCCTTCATTTTTTTCCACTTCAGCTGTAGCTGTTACATACAAAACAATAAATCAAGTTAGCCAAGATTCAACCATAATTTCTTTGGAAACCGATATCTCGCTGCCAGAGTTTGCTGACAATTTTCAAAGAGAAACACAGTTAGCAATTTCTACAATCTGTCAGCGCTGGCTGCATACTAAATAACGTACCATCTGTGCAGTGCTGCTGCTCACCTGGAGTGGAAGTGAGCAGCGGCAGTCGTGGAGAAGTATCTCCATGCATCAATGTGCAGCTGTGAGAGTCTCAGGATGGGACTGACAGGCTACATCCACACATTCTAATCGTGTTTCTACTTTTCCCGCCAGCAGACGACGCAGCCGTGGAAAAAGGAAGAGCTACTGCTTGGAGATTCAATTTTCTCCTGTCATTTTCACGCTCCCAATATCATAAACAACAATGTCCTCTGCTAAACTGAAATGAGAGTTTAAATAAATACGTCCCTCCAGCTACTTTCATTAACTCTGGTAACCAGCGGGCACACAGTTGCTTCCCTTTCAGGCAATGAATTGCAGCTCCGGGTGACTAATATCGACAAAAATGTTGTATCACTAAGCACTAATGAAGTGGCTTGTTTGAAAAACACATGCTGGGCGTAAAAGCTTAATATAGGGCTTCAAGAGATTGTCTTTCATATTGACAACAGCTCTCCGCCACCCCAACTCACGCTATTTCAGGTGGCTTTAATTAACACATCCAATAGATAGATCCGTTAATGAACTCTCAGCATGTAGCTGCATCAGCTGCCAGCACAAATATCAGCTCCAACTTCCAGCCTTGACTTATATCTGTCCTATAGTGTTGTGTTTACAATAAGCTGACCTCCTGCTTGCCTCGAGAAGTGACTCGCACCAACGCATCTGAATGATTATGCTGAATTTAAACACTGCGGCCGTGAAGAAGGAACCTCCTATTGAGTTCCCTCTCAAAAGCTTTGCCACAGCCAGACAGCTGGTGACAGAAATGCAGCGAAAAGCCCTGTGGTAGAAAAGCCTGAGAGATCTAAGCCTTCTGTAAGAAAGTCTTGTTTTCAATGCCGTGCAGTTATGACCTCTGGCTCTGAAGCCTTCTGATTAGATTATTCTGCATGCATTAATATCCCAGTAAGTAATTGCAGACATCACTGGTGAAGATGCGTAAAAAGCCTTAAACTAAATTCATCATTTATTGCATTAGCAAAATCTCACACAGAAGATTTTACAATAATCTAGCCTTGATTTTGGTGTATGTTTAGTAGCAAGTAGCATTCCCATGCTAAGAAATAATTGTTTCTAATAAAATAGCAACACACTGTTGAGGCCCATAATAATTCACTGAAACTAATAAGAATTAAGCCATGTTTTAAATGTATATCTTACTTGTTTTAATTTCTAATTGGTAATTCATGCAATTCTTTTCCCTGAGATATAAATACAATGTAATACAGATGTTAGAATAGACGACGACCCATAGTTATCTCGCCACCACACACAGCGAGCAGGGAAGTAAAAAAAAACAAACTTCAAAACTCTTTGGATAGCTTGCTTTTTGATAAGTCTCAACAACACCCATCAAACTATCTGAGTTCAGGTGTTAGAACTGATAATTTTTTTGCAAATCTGTAAGGCACACTTAAATACTGAAGAATCTGCAGTGCTGCCGTTGTATTGAAAATATGTAACACAATCATTACACATAAGATGCATTTCTTAAGCCGGTTCTAAACACTAATTAATACTAGGCACTTCTAGTAAAGAGTAACTGAAGCAATTTGGGACTAGAAAGCTAGAGAACTGTTTTAGGTTGAGCCTTAAAAGAGACCCAGCTGGAGCTAGAAAGGGTTTTGAAGTTAGTTTTGCATTTGAATAGCACCTAATTATAAGTATTTAAAGTAGGGGAAATAAGTCTGCTTTCATTTCGGGGTCTCTTTACTGATTCCAAGTGGCATGCATGTTTAAAGGGGGAACATTATATGTTACAACTACATTGTGCCATTTTATAGCACAATCAAGCAACTATGTGTTCTTTAGTTGTTATAAATATGCTGTATATATCAAATATGACTTAAAGGAAATTTGATTTTATAATTTAATACATTGAAATTGGGTCTCTGTCTCTTTAAAAACTCCTGTCTTTCTGAAATTCCGCAGTCAGGAAGTCATCACAAGACCACTCCTCTATTAACCTCTATGCACTGAGAAGCAGCTCGTATAATAAGCTCACTAGATGCACAGTTTCACCAGGTGTTTGCTAATTGCTGCTGCTAGTCTGAAGGAGCTGATAGGGGGAGTCGGGAGAGGGCTGCTCTGTGAGGCAAAAACTCCGTAGCTTGGAAACTGCAGATCCCAGGAAGAGTTTCGCCCTCAAAGGCGGGGCTAGGTCCAACCAGGAGTTTTGGAAGGCTGAATGGTTGCCAAGGGAGATTAGCATGCATGAAAGCATCGAAGCAACACTCCATGCCCTGTGCCCTGTTTTTGATGAGGGCATAATATTCTCTACCATGATGTAAAGCTAAAAGAATTTGACTTTAAATAATACTGCCCCTTTATCGGCTTGCCATTTAAACGTGGACTTTAAAGCAGTATGGTAGTGATATTGTTATGCTGAGAAACTAGCCATTCAACCAGCAATGCCATTTCTGCAACCAAGAATCCGTGTCATTATCAGAGGACGTTATGGCAATACAACCAAATGTGACAACCCCAAAAAATCTTTGCTTATCAATACTGCGAGTTTATGTGTCAGAGACTGACCTGCAGGCTGAGTGCAGAACTCCACAGAGATTTCCCTCTTCTCCCGCTGATCACCTGGAAGCTGCCAAGGCACCTGATGTGGCTGTGCAACAACCTTCACCTTGTAAACTGTCATGGACTTCAAGTTGAAAAACTTGTACCTGTAGCCCCCAGCCTTGACCATGTCATACTCTGCACCGTTGAGGAAGATAGTGTGACTGTAGTTACTGTTGCTGGGCATCCAAGACAGCTCAGCGGAGCTCTGAGCAATGCTGTCCACCCGCAGGTAGTATGGTGCCACCACTACATCCTTCCCCACAAGAAGAGTGCAGCGGAGTTCATCTGATGGGCCCCGGTCTGTGATGCTCTGCACGGAAATGCGGTACGTGTTGGTGGCAAGATTGAGCTTTTCGATTAGAGACTTTGTCCTGCCCCCGTAGGGGACACTCATCCGGACCTCTTTATCAACCAGTACATTGTAGCCACTGATTGGGCCCCATCCCGGTGGCAGCACAGGAGGATCCCAGCCAATAATCACACTCTTGGCTAGTTGTTTGATCAGGTTGATGCGGCGGGGATAAGGCACAATGTCTTCACCGACCTCATCAATACTGACGTCCAAGGTTCCGGTCCCGTTGCTGGAGGAGCCCAGGAGGTCCATGTCCAAGCTGCTGGTGCTTAGACAGTCTAGCTTACTGTCAGAGAGCAGGCTGCTTATGCTTGGTCTTGTGCCGGTGCCGCTCGAATGTCGCGGAGGCCCCAGGCTACTGTGGTTGAGGTAGCCTGGTTCTTTAACCGTAGTGTTCCTGTGTTGGGCAGAGGGCGTATCGTCATCTTGGACAAATTCCACAAAATTTGATGGGACGAGCCCCCGCTGTCCATCCAGCAGCTCTCCTGAAAAACAAAAAATAATAATAACAATAAATGGTTATACAGTTGTGTGGCAAAGTAGAAAAGACTAAAACATTTTATTGAGTGTTAAACCTTCATAAAAGCCATCCTCATCCATTGTTCCATAAACATAGAGGTACTTCCCTGCCACCAGAGGGAGCTCTGCTTCTGGGTGCTCATTAGGCCCATCATAAGGATTGTAACTAGAATATTAAACAAAAATAATAGAACAAGACAAATTAGAGAGATTTTTTAATACATTTTGGTTTGCTTTATGACCAGGCACAAGATTATGACCAGCATGGTCACTCTGACTGGTCTGGTCTGTGCATCAACAAGCTTTTATCACTCATCCTTCCATGGAGCACTTGGGATAGACTGTCCACTGCGGACTAGGCATGTCTCAGAAGACCTGCAGATTTGCAAATACTCTCCATCAGGCATCCCATTTGTACTGCCTTTAACACAAACGTGGAGGATAAAATATTCACATTTTGTCCAATAGACCCTACCAACAAACAGGTGCCATGATCAATACATAATCAGTGTTATTTACTTCACCTCTTCATGGTCATAATGTTCTGCCTGATTTGTGTATATAATCATTTAAAAAAATTTACTCTCTGTAGGATTACCAGAAAATATATCTTCTGCAAATATTCTACATTATATTATACAGCAGTTAGAGTTTACTGTAAGTATTTTCTATGAGGCGCTCCAACATTTGCTTCCTCTTTTAAGTTTCTGAGAGGTTAGGAAGCAAAAATTCCTAAACTTTAAAACTAAAATGACTGAACAAAAATTCCTCCGGTGTAATGATATAGCTGAACTGTGAAAGGCTCGTGAAACGCTGTCTTCTATATTACCTACCTATATCTGGCAACACACAGACGGACTTTCCCTGTGAAACGTGGTTTGGACCTGGTAGTTGAGCTCAGCCCTTTGTCCATCTGAAGAAGCATCACAGACAAATAATCATGTTTTCTGCTCCATTGTGAGCTCTCCTTCACTTCACAACCAAAAAACCAGAAAAACACATTTAGAGAAAATTATGTGCTACGTAACGGGTGACAATATAACAGGTGTAACAGTTTGTATTGAAATAAAGTTTTAGACGGAGAAGAAGTAAGAAAATATACCCCAATGGATCCATGGTGTGTGGATATTCACACTCTTTTCTTTGTCAGTAACACATATTAAAGTGAGTGCCAGCTACACAGCACTTATGGATAGCAGAGAAATATCTGGAAAATAAAAGTATTGAAACACTAACAAATCCACTAATGGCCAGAATTAGCAGTGTTTACACTTGATTTGCTCTGAAAGGAGGCTGGTATGTCACTGATCAGGTTTTTCTAACAGAATGCGCTGACAACATTCTCCTCTGAAGAGATTTTCACTAAGCAAACACGGTAAATATTTCCAAATAAAAGAAGACAAAAAAATTAGAGGTGTTCGAAACCTCAAGAAAATAAAGTATTTACTGTGTTGGCATGTTGGCTGTTCATTTAGACTGATGCTTAACTTAAAAATGGGAAGGGAGACATCAGCCGAAAACAGAGATGCTGATCCAAGAGCAATGCGGCTGTGTGTGACAAGAACTCAAATATATTATAATATAATATAATTATTGTTACTGACAAAAAAGCAGCAAAAGCTTCCTGCACAGTTACAATATATTAAGTCATAATTTATTTATCTATAAAAGTCTGAGAGTTATCATTTCAAATATTGGCAAAGCTGTAATTTATTGTGAAAAGTTTTCCAAGAAGCCACATCCTGTTTTATGGTGCTTTTCTATATTTTGAGGTGTGTAAAACAAAAGCCAGCAATAATCTGTCTTGCAAAAGAGTTGAGGAGGAATGCTGTAACAGTTTACATTTTAGTCTTGTTTGCACAAAGACCTCAGTCCCATAAGCAGGAAGATTTTATTGCGGCTGTGGATTTCCAGTAATGCAGAAAAAACCACAGTAGCGCTTTGAAGTAAGGATTACGTAAATACTTTTATTTTTCAATTTCTAGAATTCCATCTCCACAGCCTCTAGTTTAACGGATGAGCTCGTCATTGCTCTCAGATCCGATGTGTCCAAATTGTTTTTTTGCGCTTTGGAGAGCAGACAGGAAATGGAAGAGAGAGACACTCAATAAAGGACCACGGCGGATCAGAGTGGGCACCGGCGGGTACCTCAGAGAGGAAAGCTCGTGCTGGGCTGCTGGCTCGACTGCGACTGAGGAATGTTGGCTTGACAGAGAGGAGCTCGGGCTTGTCTCCACTTATCTGGAGTGGTCGAATGAATTCAGATATCAAAGATCTGCTTGTTGGACCCTCATTGTCTGTGGAACAAACACGCCTTCTCATCAGATCCTCGTAGCAAAAAACAACAACACAAGGCGCAAGGAAAAATAAATATACTGCCAACTAATCTTTTTTTTTTATCGCCCCGCAAAGGGTCTTTTTTTGTGGGCTCTAGTGTCCCTTTTTCAAAGTAGACTGACAGGAAGCCAACTAATCTTTTGACACTTGAAACTGTTCCTTTTTTTTTTACCAGACTGAGTGCAAACAATACAGCTACACTTGTATATTTATTAGATAGTTAGCAGTCCAAAGTTTTTAAAAGAGAAATGACAATAAAAAAACAATTCACAAACCTCAAAGATTTTCTCCATACCTTTCTCGATTGGAGCAGCCAATCCATTGAGGAGCTGTGACAAGGATTTGTTGGGGGACCCCGGAGACTCACGCACAGTTAAGGGTTCAGTGCTAAGGATGTCGAATTTCCCAGCCTGAAGCCGGAACTTCTCCAGCTCTTTTGAGAGGAGGTTGAACTGCTCACTCTGAGACCGACATTTCTCCTCCAGCTCTCGGACTTTGGCCTGTCGACGTTGGGCGGAGGAACGTCATAGAGCAGAAACAGGCAAAGAGCGAGGCAGGCAGACGTGGACACACGAAGAGGCAAGGTCAAAGGGAGGGATAGACAAAGAGAAAAGTAAGACCGGTACAAAAATAATGCTGACATTATTCTGAACGTTGCACATGCCGAACCCATGCCGAACAGCAATGCATGCATGCAAATAAAATGTTGAGTGGCATTAAATGTTGGACTGATAAGAGCAGTTGTAATGCGTCACACCACAAGTGACACGATACGAAACATTACAGAACAAAAACTCAAGTAACCAGGAAAATCCAAAGAAAATGCAACCTTTAAGTGATTTTGAATAAATCTGGACGACGAGAATGAAAATGTATATTTTTCTTATTGAGCAGATCACAGTGCAAAGATCAAAACCAACAATTTGAACCTGAGAGTGAAACATCAAAAATGGATTTGGTAGTGACCAAATAAGACGTCTACGTTTATTCCACATATACCTGAAAGAGAAATGTATCGTCACCTTAAAAATTGTTGGTTGTGGTCTTTACAACAAAAGAATACAATAAGAAAAATTTCAACCGCTTTAATATACGTAAAAAGGCGGGAAAGGCTGAGGTACAAACTCAAGGAAAGTCCAGGCACTGCAGCACGTTTACAAAAGCCTAATGATGAAATTAATCAGCAATCATTTCTCAGCGGTCTGACCCAAAGACACACCTTAAGGCACTTGATTTGTTTTTACTTTTCCTCATAAACAGCTCCAGTTAGTGCTGTTTTGGACACTCTGAGACCATTTTACACATGCTACAAACAGCATGCTACATAAAGACAAACAGTGAAATTTCTACAAATCTAAGAGAGAATATAAACAGACATTCTTCACACACATGCAGAAAAACGTTCAACATGCCATTAAAAAAATAACATGTAGCATTATTTTACTCTCTTTAAGATTTCAGGTTAATGTACCAGAAACTAAGAAAATTTATTTTATAATTTGCCAAAACGTTCAGCTTCTAGAGTCTGCCACAGATAAAAGTCTTGAATCAGCCCCTATTTCTTTAAGTATTGCTTCAATGTAACAAACATTTTTCGTAAAGTAATGTAGGAAAATGGACAACCAGTGGACAACAGAAAAAGCTACAAGCCTTATTGTGAAAGACATTTCGTTTAGGAAATAAATGAATAAAATGTGCACGTTTTTGAACCCGATTTATCTCAAGGCACAAATCTTCACCCCGATGAGTCCTGTGGCCTCCATCATTTTTAAATGGGAAGAGTTTGGAACCATCAGCACTTTCCCTTGAGCTAGATGGCCATCTAAACTGAGGGATCAGAGGAGAAGCGTCCTATTCAGGAAAGTGATCAAGAACGCCGTGCTGATATTGCTCTGTAGGAGAGGAGAACCTTCCAGAAGGACAAACATTTCTGCATCAATCCACCAATTTAACAAGAAAGTTCTTGAAGGACTCCGACCATGACAGATAAAATTCTCTGGTCTGATGAGGCACAGATTTAACTCTTTGGCA
This sequence comes from Xiphophorus couchianus, assembly GCF_001444195.1. Classification (NCBI taxonomy): domain Eukaryota; kingdom Metazoa; phylum Chordata; class Actinopteri; order Cyprinodontiformes; family Poeciliidae; genus Xiphophorus; species Xiphophorus couchianus. Next base: position 25,085,050 of record NC_040239.1, read on the forward strand.
AAAAACAAGGCATCATGTTTGGAGGGAAGATATGCCTAATATCATTCCTACAGTGAAACACGGTTGTTTGCGGCATCAGGCTGTAGGAATATTCTTCACAGAAACAGGAAGACTACTCGAGACGGAAGGATAGACGAATGTAGGAATGTAGAAACATTTTGGATAAAACCTGTTCAGAGTGTTCTTGACCTCCCTCTGGGCCTGGAGTTTGTCTTCCAGCAGGACAACAAACCAAAGCAAACAACAAAGATGATAACAGGGTGGTTTGGGCGAATGGGGGAAACTGTCCAAAAACAGCTGTGCCAAATTCACGGCTTCATGTTTTAAAGACCTGAAGCTGTGATTGCTGCACGATGTGCATCAACAGTTTGAATAAAGGCTGTGAATACATGGGAAGTGACATGTTTTAAGTATAAAAACAAGAATTGAATACATTTCGGAACATGGTTTAAAATAAGAATGTGGAAAAAGTGACGTATTGTGAATTACTTCTAGATGAACTGTCTATATAGATGAATCACTGTTTTCTCTGTAAGAGCTTTCTTCATACTTTCAAAGTTTACAACTTGTTGCTAAGTGCTGCACTGTCAAAAGAACATCACAAAATCTATCCTGCTGTTCAACAAGACTGCACAAAGAGATGAGTCAGGCTCCAAGGATTTGAAGACGTAAAGAAATAAGGGGCTGCACAAGATACTTTTTTCATTCACATGTAAACAATTAGGATTTTATTTTTATAAACATGAAGTTTGTGAACAATAACCTGCTGGGAAAAAAAAAAAACATTCAGTGTGCCTGAATTTTTCTTCATGATCAAGCAATACTGATGCAGCAGACTGAGTTTCCACTTGTAAACTCTCTCTGAAGGAAAATATGAGCCTTTGCTCAGTGAGTGAAGCCAAATAAAGATTAAAATGAAACTCTCAAATGAAACTCAGAACACTTTTGAAAATTGACACCTCACAATTTCCATCTGGTTGTACCAGATTTATGTTACTTTCCCCCCTCCACCACTAACTTTAGCAAATTTATAAGATATATAGCACCTATTGCTAAATTTCTAAACCCAGCCCACATTGAATAACAGTTTCTGAAGTGGGGTGAAACATCATTTCTATTACATGTTTTTTTTTTTTTTTGACTGCATAGTCTATTGTATCCTATTGTATTTTACTAGTGTAGTTCTAAAAAGCACAAGGAAATAAATAAAAGCAATTATGAAATACCTGCATGCTGTCCAAGTGGTTCTGTTTATGCATAAACATAGACCCATACAGTAAAAAGAGATGCAGGGAGAGAAATCAAATATGTGATCACTCACACATATCTTGAAATTATATTAATATATATATACTGTATATATAAACATTTCAATGTGCTTCATGCTAACATATAGCCAAACTTGTACAAAGGTCACTTAAATGGATCCAAAGTGCATATTTTCATTTCAAAAACAAATGAAAGAATACCAAATATGAATATATATTCAAATAGAATTTGTAGAAAGAAATAGCACGATTGTCAAGGTTTTCTAAAGTGACTAAGTAAAGATCAGAAAATTACTCACAACCTGATCTCACCGAGGTACATTCTCATGCAGACCCACACAAAAACACACAGCCAACCCCCACCCCCGTGTCCAGACGCTCACCTCTAACAGATGGACAGCGCCTTCATGTTCCTTTTTAGCCTCAACCTGAGCCTGGGAAACACAGGGGGCAGTTCACTCATGTAGCACTCTTTGTTGATGTTTAATATCACTTAAACCAGAGAAAGGCTTTCACAAACAGCATAGAGGCATTTTAAAGGCACAAGAACTCAACAAGACAACAAGTTACAGAGTTTCCTTTGCTACAGATGCCGAGCCAATAAAACCCAACAGGGTATTAATTAAATCGATAATTCAGATCGTACTTAAATATTGTGGGTTTTCCTTCTACTGTTTTCATGTTTGGAGATTTCTTAATTCCCTGTTTGAATCTGCTTATAAGAGAACAAAGTCTCTCCAATACAGTGAATATACAGTGGCCTAGCATAAATACTCATACATTTTAAGTATTTTATTAGGATTTTTTTTTTTTTTTGGACAAAAAAAAAAAACACAAAGCAGTGCTTAATTTTGAACTAAAAAAAAAATACTGTACATGGTCTTCAACATGTTTCACAAATAAAGGAAAGGTGTGGTGTGCATTTGTATTTACCCCCCTTTACTCTGACAGCCTTAATTATAATCCAACTGCCTTGACAAGTTGCCCAATTAGGAAATGGAGTCTGCATGTATTTAATTTCATTTAATTTAATTTCAGTGTAAGTTCAGCAGTTCGGTGAAGGCCTCCAACGCTTGTTAGAGAACAATAGTGAACAAACAGCTTAATGGAGACCAAAGAGCAAAGCAGGCACATCGAGGGAGAAAGTTTTTAAGGAGACAATATCAAGATTCTGTTGTAAAACAGCGTCCCATCGCTTGACATTTTAAAGAGCTCTGCTGAATCCATCACACCAAACATGTAGGAGAAGAGGATCTGATCAGATCAGAGCATATCGAAACCTTTGGTTCAGTGTGACCTTAAGAACGTTCTATTGAACAAATTAAATCTGAGTTGAAGCATGGCGCTGGTGGCATTATGATTTGGGTGATTATTTTTCTCAGCAGTGAAGCTGCTCAGAGTTGATGGACAATGGAAGAAACTAAATACGGTGCGGTGCTGGAAGAAGACTTCTCAGAAGCAGCACGACAAACAAACCTAGAGCAACAGTGGAATGGCTTGGACCACTTTAATGTGTCGCATTGGCTCAGCTAAATTCAAGACATAAATCCAATGGGAAATCTTTGACAATCCTTTAGATTGTCTATCAACTCTGACTGAGATCGAGCAGATGTAATCGCATCTGGCAGGAAGTTCGACAAAGTGTTAACTCAGAAAGGTTCAATACAAATACACGCCACACTTTTCAGAGTTGTTTTAAAAAAGCGTAACATAACTCATACCTATACTAGCACTTCACAATTATGCTACTTCACAACGTTGTGTTAGTCTATCGCATAAAATCCTCATAAAATGCATTGCGGGACAAAATGTTCATGGAATAATTTTGTATAGTTAATATTACAACTCTAACATCTAAACCGTTTCGCTTCTGGTTTCTCTGAAAACAGAAACGGCGCAGAATGCCGTTCTTTGTTCACATTAAATACATCATGAAGTGTGTTCATAGACTGCTGACATATCTGCAATGCCCCGGTTATATGTTTTACATTGATTGTTTGCGTTCCATTTGTTATTGGATAATTGCCTATTTTTGAAAAATCGCTCTGTCACCATTGAGCATGTGGAGTAATTGAAATTAATTGCTTTGCCTTTTCTAAGGCTCTGTGCAAATAAACATAGATTTAATTCAATTGAGTTTTTTGTTTTCAAAAGTAATTAGCAACACTTCTGTAGTGCCTGCGAGAGGAATGAGCTTTTACATAACGAAAAGCACTGTGACTGTGGGGGAACACAGCAGAATACATGACATTTCTCTTTGTAGGAGCTACAAACATCTGTTCCACGTGAATATAAGAGCAAGTGTGGACTTTACAGTATGATAAATCTCCTTTGCAGTCCATCAGTTTGGGAGAACACAGAGAGCAGCCCGTGTCTGAAGGAAGATAAGCCCATAATGAGCTTCTGTTAATGAGAGAGAGAAAAAAAAAAGCTGAGAGCTACAGCCTGTAAAAAGCTGACTGTGAAGTTAGGGTGCTACAGCCACGGCAACACTGTGGTACAAACTGTTTTTCTAGAGATGGCACTGGTGACAATTCCTATCACGTTCACACCATCAGCAATCTCAGCGACTGCCGGGTTCGCTTTGACATTACAGTCAGCTCCAGTGCACAGAAGAGGAAACTCGACCATCAAATGGCCGAGAAAGGCTTTTTGTTTTATTATTTTCTGTCATTTCTACTCTACGTTACAAATTGCCAATGAGCTTGCGTGTAACAAACAGGAGGAGTGTCCAAGGAGGGATAAAGAAGATGAACTTTTGGGGGGGGTTGGTGATAAAACAAGACAGGTAAGGGTTGTAGTGTATTGATGGAGTATTTTAGGGAAGTTTGACCTGTCCAGGGTGACCCCGCCTCTCACCCAGAACGTTGGCTGGAGATAGGCACCAGCACCTCTCCTGACCCCACTAGGGACAAGGGTGTTAGAAAATGGATGGATGGATTTTAGGAAAGTTTGGCCTTTGCTGCGCAGTATGTGTTCCAACGGTGTTCAACTAAAAATGCTCTTTGACCCGTAACACATACTAAGATCAGAGCAACAAAAAAAAAAAGCCCAGTCCTCTGGCGCTGAGTGTTACACAATCAGACTTCTCTTACCTTCTGAAGAAGGTCAATCTCCTGCTGCTTTGCATTGAGTACAGCCAAGGCCTGCTCATGCTCCAACTCTAGCTGCTGCCTTCGCTCTGCAGCCTCACGCATATGCTGTCCGCAAAGGACGTAGGGATGGAGAGCCAGAAGGAGAAGAGGGGGAGTAGAGAGGGCTGCTGTTAGTGGGACTGAAATCCAGTGACGTCTTTTTAAAAAGCATCTCAGATCTTCAACTCTGTATTTACTGAAGATGAAGAGGTTAACATGACTAATAGTGGATCAGAGGCCAGGTGCTGATGCCTAAATCTTTGAAGAATGACAAAGGCGTGAACCTTCATTTGTAAAATAGACCATGTGAGCGGGTGAATGATCAACAAAATAAATCTGAATGAATTTAGGTTATAAAAGAAGACAGGAGATGCTTTGCATTTTAAACAACAACAACACAAAACACTGTCTTGTAAAAGTATTCACACCCCTTTTTTCACTTTTCCACTTTTTGTCACCTTACAGCCACGGACCTCATCGTTTTAGAAGAAAACGTCACATAGCTCAAGTGGAAGGGAAATTATACATGCTTTTCTACTGTTTAGTTCATATCTGAAAAGTGTTGCTTTTGTATGTTTAGCTCCCTTTATTCCCTTGCCCCTAAATAAAATCCAGTATACTGCCCTCAGACGTCACCTGAACAGTAAACAATGGCAGTAATTAGCCAGCTTGTCATTAATTGAAGATCTGAATAATCCCGTCGCTATGCAAAGGTTTGTTGGAAAACATTAGAGAACAAACAACATCATGAAGACCAAGGAATGTACCAGCGAACCAGCTGAGAGAATCTATTAACACAGTTTTTCTGTCGCTTTGGTGCATTTCTCAAGTAACTTTTGACATTTGCAAAACAGCAAGTGCATTTCTCAAAACAATTTGCACAAACAGCAAAACACCATGAATTACCTGCAAAATCCAGTTTATTTCTTAAAATCCTTAGTTAATCTCTCAAAATTACTGCACGTAAGACCATCTACGTAAGGAAGACTGTACTTGAAGTGCTGTAGAAATTACAGTAAAGTCTTTATATACTTTCTATCTCTAACTAGCAGATGTCCTCAGCCTCTTCTTCTCTTCCTCTGTTTTGCCTCCTATCTCCTCTGCCGCAGCCTCCTTTTCTTTTCTTTTCCTTCTTTCTGGCTGTTGACCCTGTCCAAATCCTTGTCCTTTCATTGTCAGTAATGTAACATTGTGCTGTGCTCTGGCTATATCTGCTGTATTCCTACCAGCTGATAGTACATGAGATGTACCTTCAATCTATTTCAGACACCTGGTTGATCGTTGGGCAATCTAATGCTTCATGTACATTGGAGAAACTCAGTGTTCGTCTGGGAGCAATTTACCAGTTCAGGTCAGATGTAGAATAAAGTCCAATGGAAATGTCTAGAAATATGCTTGACATTTTATGATAACCTGTTCAAGCATTTTGCATCTTGAGACTTGTACAATAAACTTAAGCTGAACTGCTGTGGAGGTCGAGACAATTCAGAAACCAGCATAATACATTTTGATTAACATGACAAAAGTAACTGAAAATGTAGGAAAAAGCAAAGAACTGTACATAATACAAAAGCATTTGTAACTTGCTCAAATGTATGAGAAACGGCTGTTTTGGTGTGCACACAATGATTTGAAGATTGAACAAGTAGTTTGACTGAGAAAAACTGTATGCATCCCACAAATCTCTGCTCTTCCTTGGTCTTCATAATTGTGTTTAGGCCTGTTGTAAAATAATATTTTAGCAATCGAATACTCTATCGATTATTCTTACGATTAATCGAGTAATCAGATAATGAGAGAGACAGAGAGAGAGAGAGAGAGAGAGAGAAATTTCCCGGCCAAAACGGGAGACTAATTGACAGGTATTTGCCCGCAGTGTTCAGTTTATCTGCTCACCTGTATAAGTACAACTGCAGAACTCTTCCCACCACTCGCTTTGAAACAGTCACCACGAAGTTCCAGGAGGAGAAAGGCTGTGTACTCTAAGCATCGCGCCAGTCAATTTAAGGACACTTATTGGTCTCCCGAAAAATGATAAAAACCCAGACAATTGGACCTTATGCTGCTAGCACTTAGCAACAACTCATAGGCGGAAGTGAGAACTCTGCCCAACGCAAATAATGACCTAGACAGAACACAATAAAACATAATTTAACGAAGCTTGGAGATAGATAAATTTTCCTCGACAAATTTTAATAATCAAGGTGCTCGAATCATTCGAGGAATCATTACAACCCTAACTGTGTTTGTTCACTAATTATGCTTAATAAACCTCTAAGGCAGGGGTGTCAAACTCATTTTCGTTTTGGAGCAAATCAAGTTCATAAATGCTCCTAACGGGCCGGTTGTGCCATAATGTAAAGATAAAACCTGTTAAACTGTTAAAAATATTTATGAATTCTTAAAATTAAATAATATTGAACATCGTTTTAGTCCCTCCAGAATTTTGCGATTGTTTTTGTGAATTTTATTGCAATAAGAATCAAAGCATTTGTGGTACTAATTTGGAAATATTTGCGCTTATTTATGACTGTAAATACGTCTTATTACTCGCTGCATAGACTATGGATTATAATCTGACATCAATTAAGGCTAATGCATCTGTTTAGTACAAGTAAGAACGTTTTTGACAATTTTTGAGAAAAATCTGCAGTAAACTCCCAATTATGTATTAGCACAAAAGAGTGCAGCGATTTGTTGACTGCGTGAATTTCCACGACAATTCACCAAAAACTGGAGGGACTGAGTGATATAAATTGGCAGTAAACAGATAAAAACTGCATTGACTTGATTGATAACATAACATTTAAGCAGACTTAATATCTAGTCTATGGAGGGCCACATAAAAAGCTACGGCAGGCCGGATTTGGCAGATGTGCTTTGAGTTTCACACATGCTCTAAGGCTTACACAGGACAAGTGGACTTAGTTTGATAGTTGGACGATTTTTGAAGGCATTTAGTTGGACTGCATTTCATGGCATTCGGGGTAAAGGCAGCTGAACACGGATGCACCCTGACTTTCAATTCACTTTTACCTTCCACTCTACAGTTATACACCAACTTGTTGGTCAATCACCTAATATTCAAAAAAACAAAATGAAGTGTGTGGCTGTAACGCGACAAAATGTGAAAAGGTTTTCAGCGGATATCAATAATCCTGCAAGGCAGTGCAAATATACTTGGACCTCCAGGTTTGCTGCCCCCTTTATGCATCACTATGCCTCTTTAAAGTCTTGTTAAACAGGGGTCTTTAAAAGTTGTCCTCAGAGAGTTTGTCTTTAAATGATCAATCTGGAGGCTTTTATGTGACATTAAAAGGGTGAACAAACTCTGTCAGCGTGCTCACTTGCTTGTGATCATCCATCTCAACCAAAGAAGCCATCCAAAGAAGGGACTGAATGCTAGGAACTTTGTAACACAGGATGCCTGTGACATCTAGTCGCATCACTGCTTCCAAAATGTGTAAACCGCTGACACGCAAAGGTGAAAAGCAAATGACATTTCCATGCTAGTGAAAATTAAGTTCTAAAATCGGCAGTGTCGTCAAACTCATAGGTGACATCATCATCGTGGATGGTGACCCAGGTTTTCTCTTTCTTCTTCCTCCCCCTCTCATCATAAAGCCAAACTCTTCATCCTGCCTCATGCATAAATCACATTCCACAGTGCTGTTTGTTGAAGCCACGTGATTGTTTTTTTATGTCTGATGAACATCGCGCCGATAAAGGGAGACAAAAGCACAGCCACTGACATGAAACATTCAGTACGGGAATAACTCAGGCTACTCCCAAAACAGGTGGCCATAGCAGTGATACCTTAGAAATCTAGCAGGGGGGGAAGAGGGGACGAGGGAGGGAGGAAGCAACAGATCCAGTGAAGTTGGACAACATAAGAGTGATATAGGTAAGAAAAGAGGGCAGACTGCTCCCAGCTTGTGCTCTTTCACAGCTCCAGGTCAGACCTTCCCAACACGACACTGGAAGGCAACAAACATGTCGAGGACATTAGAAACCATAGAGGAGGAGGCTACAGTGGCACAGGTAGGAGAGGAGGGGCTGGAGAAAAGGTGTGCTCTATAGAAACACCTGCATCAAAATCCCAGAATGAATGAACTTCAAGATCTAGAAGGGGACACAGAATGGACAGATGGCGGCATCACCCGGGTCGTGTTTTCTTACCTTGAGCACCTGCTCTAGGTTCTCCAGTTTGCCTTGGAGCTGGTTCCTCTCCCACAGGGCTAAATCTCTCTCCTGCGTCACAACACCAAGCCTCTCTTTGAGCTGGGCATACTCTGATTTCACCTGTTCAGATGGAACAAGTCGAGTCAAGGCAGAGGAAGATGACAGTCCAAAGGCAAAAATATTTAGATTCTTGATCTAGACAGCAATTTACGGTTTCGTGAACAGTTCCAGGCCAACTCATCCATTGGTCAAATCTTATCCTCGTTTCATATCATTGCATTGTCATTTAATTTCTTTCTTCAATTTTGAAAATGTGAACAAACCATTTTGCAACCCATGTACTTAAGCTGTTGTGTGTCAGTTTTCTTTCTTTGAAGTCAAGTTCTTCAATGAATTTTAAAGATAAATAGGCATAAAGATGCTAAAAACTCACATACAGTATTATATTGTATATCTAAAATTGCTTTGCTATTTGAGATATAAACACCAGGATGTTTCTCAGTAGTTAAAACCCTACAACAAATCGATAACTGCGCAGTTCTTTCACTCTTTTTCTTTTCTGACATGCTTTTTGTTATGGAACCAACTGACTACAAGATTGGCCATATCATCTTCACACCTGAATTGTTTTGTGACTGTATCAAGCATGGCTAAATGCTACGATACTGACAAAATCTGTCAAAATCTGTCCTCTGGCAGGCAAACAGGTGCAAAACTCCTCATTCATCTTTCTGTATATTTCTATCTGCGTTTCCACTTCGTTCTCACACCTTTCCTTTCACAGGCAGAGCTGCTTAAAGTTGAGCTGCTGCTTTTGACACAAATAATTGTTCACCTGTTATCTGTGCCTTGGAAAATACTCAAACATGACTTTCCACAATTTTGTCACAATTTTCATTTAGCTAAAGTAGTGCATAACATTTTTTTTTTAACAAATACGAGTCTGAAGAGTGTAGTCTGGATCAATTCAAGACTACAAATATAGTCTTGAAATAAATAAATAAATTTATAAATAAATAAACAAAATTGCAAATATGTTTCACTCCAATTACAATAAGTCTTTTGTTCTCTTCTAGCTTTGCACACTGAGAAACTGAAATGCTTTCCAATTCAAACTAGCTAGAGCTTTTTTGAATTAGTTTTAACGTGTTTTTCTTAAATGTTTAATTGTTTGAAATGACTGAATAATAAAACGAATGAATGAAAGAAAAGAAGAAATCTGTAAACAGCAGCTCTCAAGTCATACCACTGATTTTCAGGTAACTGTAGGTCTAGACTTTAAGATCTTTTGGACAGTGCAAAACAGGTTTTATACCAACTGAGATATCAATGCAAAGGATTAGGAATACAAATCCATACTACACTTTTCAGATTTTATTTTTGTGGAAAAAAAAGAAAACCATGTATAATCTCTCGGTCTGACGAATAAAGTCGTAAGAAAATACATTAAAGTTTGGAGCTATAAAGTAGACAAAAATGATAATTTTGATGAGGTGTCAATACTTTCACAAGGCGTTGTATGTGATACATCAATGTGTCTGATAATGTGATTCAGACACAATTCACTGAAATAATTTTTTGAGCAAACATTTTCTTTAGAGACGGTATAATATCGTGTGAAGAAAGAAACTGAACAAATTCTTAGCAGTTTTTTCACTGCTTCTAAGGACGGAGTACTACTTAGCACTTTTAATGGCCCCTAATCGCCACTGAGCTGACTAGCTCCTGCAGCTGTAATGTGGTAAAACCCCTTCCTCAGAGCAGCCATGAATGACTAATGATTCCTCAAGGAGATAAACTGTACAAACACTAACAAATCAAAACACAGACTAGTAAGTCTGCTTGTGTGCAGTGCCACAACACAGCACGAAACCAACTGGTGTACATTAACCCACCCATCAGACCTAACCATGACGCACTGATCCAAATGACACCAGATTCAGTTAAAGCCAGTTTATTACAAACAGGACCTTTCCGACCAGAGGAACCTGATTGAAAATGTGTTTTCAAAGGACAAGACCTGAACTGTACTGCACCCTGCTTCTTTTAATATCAGCCTGATATGAGAACGTTGCTCCCAGAGTCATTCATATCCTGATAAAATAACATTTAACCTTAGTGGCAAACACCTGCCTCTGAGCTACTACTACAGGAAATTGCCTTGCTCATAGAAAGGCCCAAGGTCTCTGTTTGCTAAACTATTTCGACTGGGTGTCAATATCTCAACAACATTTTACTTCCTTCAGTGATTTCTTTCACTACAGTAGAATGCTGGATATACAGTAGCTAAGTTCATGTAAGACCCAGAAAGCTTCCGTGCTGCATCAAAGCGAAGAGAGGAAGGCCATGATGTACGAAGAAAAACACACCGAGAACCGAGTGCCAAGCTAAAAGCTCTGTGAAGATGTATTTAAGCCTTCTACAAAGCCTTTTCACCTCTTACCTTTTCATACTCAGATGCTTTGTGGCTGTTGTTGAACCACTGAAGATTCAAGTGCTTGTTCTCCTGCAGGAATTCTTGAAGTTCATTCTCCTAGGCAAAGGAGTCAGAAAGAAAGTAGCTCTTAGAACCTGAAAAGTCACCATGATTAGACAAGAGGAATGCACTCAAACCCAGCGTGTTGTCAGCAACGACCCATGCATTATTCATCTAAGGAGACTGCTTCAGGTTCTGCAGTTTGTGGAGGATAGAATCACTAAAAGAAGCAGCTGCCATTTGCGTCACTACAGCAGTAAAATCATATTGACATTCAAGTGGCTTTTATGTGAGCATTTTAAGCGTACAGCACTGTTTGCAAGAAGAGACACATATAGTCTTCAGAGCTTTTGTTTTTTTTGCTCTTACACGTGCGTAGCAAACTTTTTCAATTCATGTGTGCCCAGTGCAGCGTAAAAGAAAACAATCTCTTCACTGTAGAAGGGGAAAACTAATTATATTCAATCAACAATTGTGAAGTGTGCCGTGGAAGCAATTTGCAGTGTCAACTGTTGGGTTCTTCACAACGAGTAATTTATTGCAGCTCCAGCAGCCAAGGGTTGTTGTTGTCGGGAGCTAGGAAACCCACAGGCTCATGCATGATACATTTACTGTATAACGGAACCCCTTCGTGGAACTGCGATGGCGGGTCTGTTCCTGGTGCCTTATGTTTAACTTATGAAGGATGCTTCAGAGTTGAACTGAAGATTAAAGTGAACATGAAAAGGCAGATCTATTCTGAAGAACACTTGTTAAACAGATGAAAACATTTTGCTTCGTTATTGTGGCGATTTATGAGTGACGTTTGTAAACCCTTACAAAGCTGTGTTACCTGTCTGCTTCCGGTGTTCGTACAATTTCTACAGAGGCAAACAACAGAGGAGAAACGTCGTCAAGGACAAGCACTACCAAGTAAACAGCCTGAAGACTACATACATGTGAAGTCATGTCTGAGATCAGATATGTTCTCTTTTGTTTCAGTGCTTCTTCTATAAGCTGCATGTCTTAAATGGCATTCGTGTTCAATGCCGGTAATTCATCAATTTGGAGTCAATAACAATAGCTGTAGGTGTTTGTCTTTCAGGTATCCATACCGAAGTTGCCAAAGCTGAACAAAAAACTTTTACTTTACATTGCAGTGCTGTGAAAAAAAGTTTTTATCTTTCTTGTTCTGTATTAATGTTTCATATTAAGCATGTTTTCACAAACATAACCAGAACAAATATAAAATACAGTTTTCATAAAATAATTTCATCCTTAAAATGAACATGTCTGACATTAAACATTTTTACAGATACTAAAAATTAACCTTTTCTTCTTTGAAAAAGTAATTGCACCCGTAAATCTAGGAATGATGTTGTCGCCCTCTATGGCAACATCAGGCCATCGTGTGTTTGTGGTGACTGGCATTCAGTCTTTTACATCATTATGGAGGACATTTGACTAGCTCTTGTTCACCAAGTAGTTTTAATTAAGCCAAACTGGAGTGTTCTTGAGCACAAACAAATCAAATAAAGTAATACAAGGACATCTCAATTGGATTTAGGGCTAGACTTTGACTAGGACGGTGCAAACATTTATTTTATTTGGGGTTTTTTGCCTTTAAGAGGTGAACTTTGGGGTGTTGTGTAACCCAAAGTCATCTTGCAATCAAAATCAAAAAGGGATTGCTACTTTAGCAATTTCCGGAAATCATGATTGCATTAATTAAGTTATCCAGAAGAAGCACAGCAGCCCCAGACATTCACACTAAACCTCATGCTTTTTACTGATGGTACGATTTTTTTCTTCTTCTCCAAATCTCATGGAGATCATCAAGATGTTTCTGGCAATGACGATAGAGGTCTTTGTGTTCCTTTGATCAACACAGGTTTTCACCTTGGACTCCATGCTTCTTTGCCCAGTATCTTTTCTATAGATGAGTCATTAAATGATAAATTGACAGAACTTTTGCAGCACTTTTTCAGTCATACTGACCACTCGAAGCGCTTTATACCAGAGCCACATTTACCCATCCACACCAATTTATACACTGAAATGCAGATTGACAGGCAACCCTGGGATAAGTGGCTCGAATTTCAAATTGATGTCTATTCTGCCCACTGAGCCACGGTCATCATTATCACTGAAACACTGGCTTTAACTGAACCATGTTGTGTTACAGATTTTGGTTTCTTTTGCGAATTACTAGTTTACTCATCATTGAGTTCTTGGAGAAATTGTGATAGGCCAGCCAAATTTTGGATGTGATAGCACACACATATCGCCACAGACAACAGTGTCAATAAAATCAGCTATGCCTTTGTGCTGTATTGTTGCCGCGTTAACGCTTTAAACAGATCAATGTAAGTCATAATCCCTTGGCAAGACACATTTTTTGTGGCGAGTCTGTGAGCTTACAGATGGAACAAATACCAAGCAGAAAACACTGCAGCCTACACTGAGCTGCATTATTCAGCTGAAAAACTGGGATTTTCTGCTGAGGCACATTTGTTTGAATACCAACGTGAGTGTACAAAAAGAAAAGAAAATGCACAATCAAATCAATCCAAAAGTCCAATTACTTAAAGTAAAAATCTTCATTGTGCATTGCTTTGCAGACATGTTCTTGCCACAGAAACCTTTACATGTTTCACAAGCCTGTTTCCCTATTGGACTGGAATTTTACATGACAAACCAACACAATGAAGTGCATAACTGTGAAGTGGAAGGAAAATGATACATGGTTTTTAAAATAAAAAATCTAATAATGCCTATCTATCCAGCAGCAACCTTTAGTTTCATGCTTCTAGATAAAATGCAATGAAACTTGTTGAAGTCACATAGCTGGTAAATAGCGTCAAATTGTGTAATTTAATCACAATTTGAAACACTAGATCACTAGATAACAAACGTCATCATGAAGATGATAAAACCCAAGAGACAGGACAGAGTTTCAGTTGTGGAGAGGTACAACACAGGTTTAGGAAAGGACAAAAGCATGGATGGAAAAAAATAAAGAACATAATGAAAGAAAAAAAGTTATAAAGAAAGGTTAGGGATAAGAGGGAAGGAAGCAAAGAAGGTAGGAAAGAAGGAAGGACACAAAGAAAAAAAATTAATAAAAGAAGTAACAAATGGAAGAAAAGAAGGAAGGGGGAAAGCATATAAAGAAATAGTGAAGGGTGGAAGGTTACAACATTTATATAATTGCATTGGGCATAAAGTCTGGAAAAAGCTAAATTTTTACATACTCATACTTTTGTTTCCATACTTCTCTCAAAATACCTGGAAAATAGTCAAATCAAATTCCAAACGTTTCCCAGACTGTTTAAGAACGTTGTAGTGTTTTTCTTTCTTTCTTCAATTCAAACACGATAAAAGTATAAAATCACACACATGAACAAGGAATGCAAAAGACACATATTTTTGTACTGCAATAATCTTAACACGCTCGAAAAGGAGTAGGAAGAAGTAAGAAACTTATGAACTCCCACCCCATAAACTCATCATATTCTCAGATACGCTCATACGCTTATTATTAAATAAAATTTAAAAAAAATAAAGAATAAACATGGGTTAATTAATTTTTCACTTTGTCTGGGCTTATATTATTTATTATTTTATATTATTTGTTAAAGCCAGAACAGCTACATGATTGATATACAATAGAGAAAAAATATATTGAAGCAAAGAGGGGCCATTTTATTGTCTATCACTGTATGACTCAACCTGGTCCGAGACAGCAGCATGGTTAATTTTGATAAGCCTGACAGATGAATCAACCCTGTCATTTAACTCATAAGCAATCCAAGGATTTCACCCACTTACTCTCTGTTCAGTATGGGAGAGCTCATCATTTGCTCTTCTTTCTTTCTGTCGCTTCTGTCGCTTTTTTGACTTTATTTTTAACCAAAGCCATTTGCGTCAGAGAGGTAAATGAAGGAAGAGTCATCCATGTTTCTTTCCTACGGATGACCTTTACATTCTGATATCATTAGGCAGCTGTGCAGTAGGAGGCATAAAAATTGGAACATTTTAGGACAAGAAAGATGTCCTATCTGACACTCGAATGAAGTCAACGCAGTTAGTTTATAGCTTCATAGCACACGTCTTCATACTTGTTCCTATTTCTTAATATTTACTATTTGAAATTTAATTCGTAAGCTAAAACACAGAGTCCACACAATCTGTATTTTCACACGAGATCGTTGTTAAGTGTGTCGCCGTTTTCTTTACCAAATGATGCTGGTGTTACCGAGTGAAGTTGGTAAAGGCAACATCAATCTGCCTCATCAGCTGCATGTTGTCAGTCCACTCAGATTCTGCCAAGGGAGAGGTTAACTTTTTCTTTTTTGTGTCAGGATGCAATTTGTGCAACACCATTAAATTATGAAAGTCCATATGCTTCTCCGGGTCCAGTCGTTCTTTGGAAAACACTCCAAGAGACTGACAGCTGATTAAGCAAATTGATGCAGTCTCAGGCAACTTTAGCGTAGCAACGTTAGTGTGACTGCTTGACAGAGAAAACAAGACGACAACAGTGTCTTTACATTAAAACCCAATAATATAGTATTTCCGGTGAGCTGTTTTTTCATTTTTGTTGGAAAACGCATCTTAAAATGTAAAAAGAGAGGTAGGTAGGTAGGTAGGTAGGTAGGTAGGTAGGTAGGTAGGTAGGTAGGTAGGTAGGTAGGTAGGTAGGTAGGTAGGCTAAATTTAGTAATATTTGGTTTAAAAGACAAAGTTTAATTTGATCTGTATAGACCTGTTTTAATCAAAACTGACTCAAACAAAAAAGCAACACCAGTTAGTTTCCAACTTAGGACCTCTTAAATATTAACTGAAAACTTTACGAGTTGAGCTATCCACCTGAATGCCTGTTCCTGAGCAAATAATGTGTCAATCAAGGACAATTTATGAGTATTATAATTTTTAAAAATTATATTACAGAAAAATAAACTGTACACACATGGACAAAATTGTTGGCACCCCTCTGTTAATGACTCAAAACCCCACAATGGTCACTTTGAAACCGACAAATAATTATTAAAAATGTGCTGAAAATTAATTAAAACAAATCATACATTGGATTTCTGTGAAGTGCTCAAAAAAAGCCTGAGGGCAGGACAATTTAAATAAAGTGGAATGCATCAGAGAATGTCGCTGTATTTCCACATTAACATTTCACATTTTTGCCTTCGTAAACTCACGTACACAAATTTTGTTTCAAAGCTGTAATAGACGAAGACAGAGGAGTGCATCACACACTGCAGCTCCATATGTATTCCACTTTATTTAATCAATGTTTCAGCCTTTCCTGTCCTCCACGAGTACACTAATCTTGAAAAACGCCAGAGGGCTGGAACATTTAAATAAAGTGGAATACATATGAGGATGTTCCTGTATTTCCCTAGCACATAAAACCAATGACAGATGCCAGGCATGCCTTTTCTAGAAGATTTTTTATTTTTTTTTCTGTTTACAGCTACTTGTGTTTCCAGGTATTTCACCCAGCTACTCTGGGGAAACGTCGCAGAGACACACCGGATCTTGTCGAGTCCGCTGGCGGACTGCCCTTGTATTGATCGTCAATAAACATGATACATATTTGAGCGATGCTGGCGAAGCTACTGCTTGTCACCATGGCAACAGGCTTTAAACGCAAGCCGAGGCCGATGATGTGACGGCCGATGGTTGAACATCAGATACGCGGGAAGGTGGAGGTGCCAGATGGCGGTGACAGTGTTTACTGTCATTTCTCACATTCGCTCTGCGTGTTTATATACATGACGGCTGAGGTGAATCACCAGGAGGCGTTTACTGACCCTGGGATTCCAGCACTCAAGTCAGAAAAAATAAATAAATTGGTGTATATTGATATATTAGCTGTCAGTGTTCATAAAATGGACTTTTAAAATCTTTCAAAAAAGTGGGTGAAGTGCTTGGTTTTGTTCGTACACCTTTTTTTTTAAACTTTTGAAAAAAAAAAAATCTGATACAAGGAGGGAGGCGAGTCAGTTTAGAGCAAATTGCAAGTGACATTACTGTCAGCTTGCCATCCCAATCTCCTTCATTGGACTTGTCTGTGTTTGTGTCTCTGTTCGCCGTGCCAGGTACAGGGAGGCTTCAGAGGCGTGTTGCAGTCTGTGGAGACCAGCCTGTCAGTCCCACTCACCATGTGGGGACAGTTTGTCCCTCGGGTAGCTTCCCCTGAACTCAGCAGGCTGACAATGGGCAAGGAGAGACACGCTGGCTGCCGTGAGTAGGGAAGGTCGGAGGAGGTCAGCAAAGAAAACAGTCCTAATGGAGTATTTATTTGGGGCAGAGAGCCACACACAAAGGCAGCTCATCTAAAGGGCTTGAAGCAAGAGTATATAAACTGAAATGATGTTGGACCAAATAGTCCCATTACTGCTCAATCCCTCCAGCTCCAACCTTTCATAGGAATAATCCAGCATTATTTTGTTCCTGCTTCTGTTTCAAGCATGTTCAATTTTTTTGAACCAACCTTTATCAAGGATTACAGGAGCCCACATGTTTTCTCTCAGATTAACGTTGATCAGCGGTCCCCATTTGGTTAGGGCTGCTTCTGTCCTGCTAAGCTCTCTGAACTGACAGCAACAGTAACTCTACCTAACCCATCGACTCGAGGTTTAAACACGATCCCAACCTGACTACTTAAGGAGCTTCCCTCCTTCCATCTTGGATCGCATCAATCCGTCCTGTTGACTGTGTACAATTTTCTCTCAATATCAAGCTGGGATTGGATCAAGTCACTGCATTCTTTCAAAGAGTTTTGAGGAACAAAAGAACAGCACATTGCATGTTTAAATATGTATTTGTAAGACACTATTATTTGTAAAATAGATTAGAAGTTCTTTGGGGGTTTCATTCATTTCACACACAGCAATAAGATGTAACATTACTTGTCCATCCACAATTCAGGATTAATCTGAGCTACAGTATCTCGTTTGGTGGATCTGACACATAACCCGGCCCTCACTCCCCACATGCATCATGGAGTCTTTGCCATCCTGGTCCTGGCACCGGTTCACCACCGTTTCTTCCTGGTTTGTTTTACTTAAAATGTTCTAATAACAGTCTAGAAAAATTGCAAAAATGCTATTTCAAGAAATCTAACAAATATGGGCTGAATGTATTAGCCTAGTGGTGGCATCATTACTTTAGTCTGGGAATTTAGATTTAGGAGTGAGTCTATGGAAACTTCCAACCATCATTCCAATAGTTGTGAGGTCAGACACTGATGTTGGACAAGAAGGCCTGGGCCACAGTGTCGTCTGTAAATTATTTCAAAGGTGTTTAGTTAATTTGAGATCAGGACGGCCAAGTTCTTCAACATCAAACTCTCTCACTCATGTTCTAACGTATATTATTATTATTATTATTATTATTATTATTATTATTATTATGCTGTAGTGCAGTCACATTGTAACAGGACGTGCCTGTCTCCATATTGTTTCAAAAAGTTGGAAGCATAAAATGTCTAAAGCCCATACATTGCTTAAACATTGAAAACAGTATTTATTTTGAATACATTTCACTGTGAGTATATATAATCATTAACCTTAAATCAAGGAAATACTTATTTTCTTTAATACCCTCACAATTTGTAGTTCATTTAAATTTAACAAATAAATAAAAAGCATAAATATTGTAAGTGAATTATAAGCAGTGGACTGAAATAAAGTGTTTTTAGTTGAATTAAGTGGTTTGTCAATACAACTAAGAGGGGATTAAAAAAACAACATGTCTGGATTTGAATAATCATCCAAATCCAGACATGTCAATCCTGACCACTCTCCTTAAACATTACAACTGCCGCGTACATGCAATCACACTTGGTTTCAATTAAAACCTCTAAGTCCAGAGAACCATTTAGCATTTTCTTGGATCTGGCTCATGCTGTTGAACATATTTTCAAGCAAATAATGACTGCTTTATCACAGCCACAGTGTCTCATAAAAGAAAACAGCTATTTGGAAGCAGTTCAGTCATTTCTTTCATCTTCTCTGCACAGTTTTTTTTTTCTCCTTTTCTGTGTTTGTTCCCTTTAGCTTTTGTATCGGGTAAAGGCCACTCCAGCCGCAGGAGTGACATTTCTGGGGCACTGTAAAGAAAACGTCCTTCAAGAAACACCAAATGAAAATGCACAAGCAGTGCAACACAGCTGACCTTTTACAGTGGTATAAAAACACAGATATTGCAGTGTACCTCTGGATATTGCAAAGTGGCATGGTGTGGAGCCACTTGATTTGTTGTGTGTACAAAAGAAACCAACAAAGTGACAACCGAGTATTGGCTTGAACAATGTGAATGTCAACAAACATGAACAATAACATGACTGTGTCATATTCATATGCATCAGGCTAGATTTAATGCTTCTGATTAGGGTGTTTTTTGTTGTTGTGTTTTTTTTTTGTCATTTCTGACAACCCACTATCTTTTGAGAGCCAAGCTATCTTTGTCACCCATTCTCTCACTCTCTCTCTCCAGGGATGTTTGGCTGTGAAGATAGTGGGGAAAGGCTCTCGGGTGGAAATCAATTTTAACCATCATCCTTTCATTCAGAGGCCAGGATATATTTTTGGAGCACTTACCAAAGTCTGACATGTTTGATTCTTTTTCTTCACCTCTGCTTCGAGTGCTTCACACTCCTTCTTTCTGGTGCTGATCTCAGTCTCCTGAGAAGAAGAAGAAGAGAAAGGAAGAGAATAAATGTCAGGAAATTAAGATTTTAGCCACGTCAGGACGAAAATAGAAACAGGACCTCTCGGTAATTAGGTTTTTTTAAAAGTGTATGTATATGTTCACATTACCTGTGAAATATATGTAAATGTGCTTCATTCAGACGGACAGAAAGGACACTGTAAATCTTTAAAATGAATGAATAAAACAAAGAAAATATAGGATGTGGAACTTGATCATAAAGAGAAATGTTTGTAATGCAAGCCTTCTTATATTTGACCCCATATGCGAGTATGCACACAAGGTACAGAACCAACGGGTGCTGCTCCTTCAGGGTAAACTGATGCAAAAAAGAATTGGCCTCATCTAAAACAAATGTTAACATTTGTAAATTTGAAAACACACTCTGGCGGAGAAGTTTCAACAAATCCAAAGGGAAGTTGAATGTGTGGAAAAAAACCCAAAACGACTGACCCGGTGTTAAAGCACACTCAAAATATATTAAAATACCCGATCAAATTCTCTCTACTGTTACAAATTCATAGTGATGTATTCATTAAAAGGAAATATTTAACTACAACAACCTTCCAAGAATCCGCTTTAGAAAATCTCAACATGAGTGAGCGTAAAATGTTTTTTATTATCTTAACAGAAAATTGATAATTTTGCTTTCACTTGGCATAACAACAGGACATAATGGCACTGTCCACATAAGGCGAAGACGGTGCTGAACTCAGCAATTGCGAGATAGCAATTTTGTAAATGTTTTAAGAGGATTGAAACAATTCAGGTAGAAATATGATTCAGCCTTAGGTGGCCTTTAAAAAAAGAACAACTCCAAATCACCATGTAAACAAATTTTGCCATCATCATATAAAAAGCAAAAAGAGGTAATAAATAAACAAGAGGGGAAAAACAGAAGTTTTACAAAATTTGTTTTACAAACCATTAATATTTATAGTAAAATGGACTAATGTTAGAACAATTAGCTTCCCTGTGAATAAGTGAATTTCAGTTGTTTAACCATATTTGCAGAGGACGGCTTGTCCAATCTATAATCTACAATCTATAAGTGCTGTTTGGAAAAATCCTGAAGCAGGCAAAGCTGGTCCTGATTGAATGTTTTGTTAGTTTTATCTTCAGCAGGTTTGTATGCTTTATTGCATGTCATTAAATGGCAATCAAGAGGTCCTTCTGCCCGTTTTTATCTTGTAGTGCGACTTTCTAACACAGTTACATCACCAGAAGTTTACGTTTATAGTTTTTATTTTTAACCAAACGTATTCGGTATCGAGTCTGAGGTTGAGTGTTCCAAGATTAAACTCTAATATTAAACAGGATTTTATCTGTCAGTGTGTGTGAGCGGTGCACATATGCGCACGTACTCCAGCAGCAGAACGCCACATGCCCCTGAGCATGACTAAAATAGGCACCACTGGAGCCACCAGAAGCCCTCAGCAAATAATACATGCTGCGCGTGGGAACGCGTAATTGTGCACAGCTTGACTGGACTCTGAATGCGGGATATTGGAATCCATTCAAATGGATGAAATTTTCGTTTTTGCTCCATCTGCTGGTTTCACAATTCACAAGTGCATAATATAAAAAAAAAAGAAATCTAATAAGATAGTGTGCAATGAGGTCAGAGAACAGTATGCGGTGAATGAAGGGAAACACCCTTTGACTCTGTCTCCACCCTTCTGAGCTAAGCATCTGAGCTGAGGCATGTTTGAGTCTTTGACCCCCAAGTCTCATAGCGGGACTTACAGATTAACGGTGCCATGCTGTGTTAACATTTAAACCTTTCAATCTGATAAAAAGAAATAAACCGGATTCTGTTTTCAAGCAATAAAGTGAGAAGTAAAGACAATGTAGAGTTGTGGTTACAGTCATTTTAAGGTCAATCTTACTGATTATCATCTGTACTTTAGATTTTATAAACCTGCTGAGTACATGTATTTGTCCCCCTGGTAGCAATGTTTTAAAGTCCCTCAGATAAATTAATCTTTACTTTAAACATCCCATTTTTGATTTTCATTGATTAATTTGGGGAGTAGTCATGTCAAGATGTCAGGACATAACCAATGGTGCCACAAATGTCATTATTACAGGACAGCATTTACAGTAGTTCTCTGTAAGGATGGAGCGATAAGAATATTTAGATATCGATACGAGATATTAATATCGCTGGTTTGCCCAATGACCGATATCATAGATATTATATATCTTTCCCTATCCTTACAAAATGACCACACTGCCTACTTTGCTTCAGTTAAATACCCTCAGAAACCTGAGCGGCATCGCTGTCACTGTCACATAGACTAGAAATAAAAAACACCACATAGATAATCCTCCCCAACATAAACGTCAACAAGATGAAAATACACAATGGTTTTTATGATCGGTCAGTTTTACATATCGTACCAATAACGCTCAATTTAAAAGATTAATAAAATTTGTCAATACTGATCTCTGGACATAATTTTTGAATCTTTATCTTGTTCAAATACAGCAACAACACTAATTTTTTTGTCTATTGTCAGACTTTTATTTCGCATGTCTTGCTACTTCAGAGGTCATGTTGTCATGTATTCTAATATGGTTTCCAGGACCTTGGGAAGGGAACCAGACCCACAGGACCACATGGAGTGTTTCCATATTCATCCTTTGTTTTAACCCATGTGAGCTGTTTGGTCCTAGTCCCACCGGATCAAGGGGAGCAGTTTCATCACGGTTTTTGCAAATGCCACATTTAAGGTTTTGATGGTAGGGCAGAAAATACTTCTCTTTTTCAGGTGTTACTGTTTTTATGTTTATATCTTCTTCAGAGAAGAAACCACCAGCACAATCCAATGAAAGCTAACAAAGCACCTTTAAGCAGATTCCTGCGTGTGAATCACTCAGAGCCTCCACAGACAGCTTGCTTGCCCTCTCCTGTGTGGGCTCATATCTAATATGTACAATTTTCTGAACCAATCAGTTACGGCACTGATGAATATTTCACACACCCATTTGTGCGGGCGGAGACTCGTGCACACCCAGACATACAGACACATACAAATACTCCACTTGCAGGCTTGCTGAGGCCCATTTGTTTGGAGCACATTCGCCAATGTTCAATTAAAAATCTCTCTGATAAAAGATTCAAATGGCTGCCATTGTGAGTAATGAGTTCTTGTATAAGTGAAGAGGCGTTTACAGCACAGCAGATGAAGACAGATGCAAAAGACCAACCCCTTAGGCTGTGTCTAGCATTTGTGCCTCTGTGGCACTAATGCAAATGTATCCATGAGAGGTGTATCCAGAGAAATCTATACTTCTGTACTTTTGCAATTTGGTCCTGAGATTTTAGTCTATGGCTTACAGGTTTTTTTTAATGTTTTCTGTAGTATTTTTCCTCTGGATTTCCACAATCGTGCCTTTTCTTATGCAGGTTTTGTTGATCTTGTTAAAGTATGGTCATGGACAATTATAATAATTATAATCATTATTATAATTGTCTGATTTCCTTGATTTTTTTCCCTGTTCTGTTTTAGTTAGTCTCTTTATGATCTTCCTAAACATAGTTTGAGTTATTTAATAGCACCTTAGATAATATTGTAATGTTACATTAGACAATGATTAACACTTTTCCCAGTCATTCTTGATAAATTGTCTTGTGTTTTTTTTCCCCCACTTTAATCCTGTTTAACCGTTCACATCGCCATGTTATGTTTTAATTGTGTTCAATACTGCAACAAAATCAAATACAAAGCATTTGGTCATGTGCTCATTTGATTAATGTATGTAAATCTGCCGCTGCAGAAACAATGATTATGTAACCAAAACAGTGGCACATTAAGTGCACACCAACTGCACGTAGCTGACATACATGTCTCATAGGTAGAAACATATTTCATTATCCATTTCATAAGAGAGCGTGGTTGAAAATCAGTATTTTGTCAAAAATATAGTAGAAACCCCTTCAAATTGGACAAAAGTCAGCCAGAGTATGGATGGTCCTTCAATAACTGAACATAATGATTTTCAATTATTACTGCAATGGGGAAAATTCTGCTAACATGTTCATGTAATAACTTAAACATATCTAAGAGGAGCCTGAGCTACAAACACAGCTGACTTTGTGACCGGCACCCTGGATAGTTCCTCAGAAAACCCCATGGAGGGTTTTATGGAGAAAATACTCGAGCTGCTTAACTGTTTCTGCTGCTGATGGCTTCACTGTGGTTTCACTCCACCGCAACATCCTGATAGGATGAGTTTTTGATGGGTTTTGCTATTATTTCTGCAATGAATAATTGACACAAGAGGCTTTCCCCATCCTACTCTCAGTGATCAGCCTTTTGATCTTTCTGAGTTGGGAAAGCTGTGTGTATAATCTCTAATGAGCACGGGTAACCTCATTATGCTCTCTCTCTCCTGCTTGCTCACTGCTTACGGCATTGAATATGGATGACGGGTACTCATGGATGCTGTAATAAGCCCGCCTATGAAACAGAAAGAAATGTTTTTCGACAAAAAAAAAAAAAATAGAACATTCTTCACAAACAGGATATAACTCAGACATTTATAACATAACTAAAAAGCAGGACTCTTCAGTGCTAAATAAACGCATCACATACATAGCCATTAACAGAGCTGCCACACAACTTTCGACATGGAACTGTCTCATATTTAATTAAATTGTGTGTCTGGGTTTTGCTTAACACAGCACAGCATTTATAGTGCATCTGAATGCACCATTATTTTCTCCACATTTTCTATGAACAAACCGCAGTGACCAGCTAAGACATTTACATAGAGAACGTTTTTAAATGCATTTAAAAATCTCTGTCAACTGGAACCAGTGATTAACATTTTAGCTAAAACTTGCAGAAACCTTTCAGGTTAAATAAAATCAATGCTACCTTTTACACATTTTTTATCTGTTTGTTTTGTGAGTTAATATAATTTCACAAAATTTCACGTAAACCCCAAAAAGTGATACCATATACTGTAAGTGTTGACTAAAAATTGGCAGACATGTGTTCAAAAGGATTTTATTATCAATTTAAGTTTATCAGTACAATATTTATAGTATTTTTCCATTTTATTTACATGTCCACAAGATGTAAATAGAAGTCTGTATTGTAAGGCTTTCATTAAGAAAATAAATAAGATTATATTGAATGACATACCATCACTGATGTGAATTTACAGCTGCAAAGCCTGTCTGTGACTTTATTTCTCATACTACTTAACAATTGCAATCAAAAGCATGAAAAAAGAACAAAAGAAAGCACCCAGACTGCATATTAAACTCTAGAAACTCACAAAAGACTGGCTCATCAAACAAGCTTTTCAACTACGCCAATTACATGGAGTACAACTGAGGGGCAAACAATACACATCGATTCTACTGGATGACTTCTAACTTAAATGTAGTATTTATTTACTATGTCAGGACAAAAGTCCTGAAAAAATATTTCCCATTTCAAGTCAGCGTTCTTAATATCCATGCATGAAATATGGCCGCCCCAGCCATTCATCTTGCTATGACCCAACTAAGGATTACCTAAAAAAAACTGATAGCTTTACAAGTTGCTACCTCTAGCTGGAGCATATGCTACGAAGATGATTTTTACCTCTCTAAATCCTCCAAGGTAAACATCCTTCTATTATATTTTATTTATGTATCTTGTCTGTGGTTAAACTTCTACAAGCTGACCAGGCCATTAAAGAGGCTGCAGGAAGGATGAGACAAATGCAGTGTCACACTCTTTTTTTCAGGATGTTCTCTAGACGACAGTTCCTCTTAGCATATGTCTATGCTGTGCACACACTCCTGGCCCAGACACACAGTAATCTAGTCCAGCGTTGTAAGCGCTTGCGAGTTCAAATCATTGGAAATGGCAGCGTGGGTTACATAATCAGTGCAGCTTAGGTTTTAGCTGTGTGCAGACACAGGATCCTGCACGGCGCTAATAAAGTACACATCAGCTGTCTGCAAGTGTAAAATGTTTGCCCGTGTGTACATGTGAATCTGAGCACAACAAAATTCAGACTGAATGGTAATTAACATATTTTCAGAAAATAATAAGGTCCCCAACTCCCACACATTCGACAACCACATTACTAAAGACCCAAACGCGCACAGGACTAAAGGAATAACAGACATTACCGATGAAAATCCTAATGATGGATCAGAAAACGGTGACAGTGAATCAACTTGTGTTCATAAGTACGAACTAGACTAAAATAAATACTTGCTAAATATTAGGATGGAAATGTGAGTGACAAGAAAAATGCATCGATGCAGACTGCATGGTGGTAAACTCAAAAATACCACGTCATGCTGACAACACTGTTCAGTGTGGATTAAATTATTGATTAAGAAGACTTAAGCTGGAGAAACACTGCACGACTTTTTTTGCCTGAAAGTGAGTCGGCACAAAAATTTGTTGATGTGAGAGTAACATGTTGACATTTTTTTTAGGCTGATCCAGACACTGGTCAGACTTTAGAGCAACAGTTTGTTGCTGGCAGTCAAAGAAAAACAGAGTCTGGGACAAGAGAAAGCTAGTTTCTACTTGCTGAGACATTTTCATTCAAGTGAGTAGGTGAGCATATAACATAGCTGAACGTTTTGCTGCAGAGTTGCTCTGTTTATTCGTTTGAGCTTTCCACTGCTGAGTGTCAAGGAACATGCAGGACTGGAAAAGTTTGGCAGCCTTTAGGAAATCTCTGAGTTAAGATTAGAATCCACGTTCTATAGGGAACATACAGAGGATGCTGTTTAAGCAAACACTTAATCATCACAATAAGATATTAAACATTTATCTTCGTTTAAAAAATTTTGATAAACACTGTTTTACACCAATTACTCTCTTGCACCAATGGCTTGACATTTCCTCTGCTCCTAATGTAAATAATTAATTTCCTTACATGGCACCAAGCCTCCAAAAAAATTTCAAATGCTGCCCACATATCTTGCTATATTTCAAAGAGAAAACATAATTGGGGAGAATTGGAACAAAATTCTGATCACTTCATTGCTAACATGAATGCTTTTCCTTCCGCTTCAAAATCAATCACTAGTTTGTCCATGAAACCCTAATAAAATGCCGGGACGTTTGTGGCTTTAATGGTGCATGGGTAATTTCGCAAGATGCTGAAAAGATGAAAGGAAAAACATGAAGTGAAATAATTTGTGCAAAGTTATGGAGGGACAAATCAGGATATTGATTTTAAAAGCAGAAGGTGAAACTATAGCCTACAGCTGCCTCAAAGCTCAATTATAAACTGATTGATTAAAATATAGTGATATCTGCAGAGCAAGGGAGGGTACAGTGGGATAATAAACTGTACTAATACCAGCCAGGCAAGGTTAATTTGAAAAAGAAGGCCTGCATATTGGAGAAGAACGACTGTAAACCTGATAATCTCACTTCATGGACACAAAGATGCCAGATGAGACCTGAACCTGGGTGGAAATGAAGCAACAATCCACAATAGATGTGTATGTAAAAATAGGTGCGGTGATGTGATATTCATTCAATTCCCAGTGATAGAGCTGAGTCTGACGCTGCCGTGTTACACAGAGAAAACCTCGTTACAGAGAATAAACAGGTTTTATATTCATGCATAGCTGAAGCCATTTCGCTGACTTAAGGGCCGCTGAGAACATGATGATTACTGCTGCAACTGAGCAAATGCATGAAGCCCAACGCCGTTGCCCACTCAGATACGGAGAGGCTTACTCATCCCCAGCTGGATTTGCTGGCAAGCCTTCCACAGACTGTGATTCAGTTCACATGGTAACCTTCCTCTCTCACGGCAGAGCAGTAAACAGCTTGTAACACAAGACAGTTCTCATAAATATGCATCTTTTTTTATTCTGACTGTGCTCTGGAGAAGGCTCTGAAGCAACTCATAAACCATGCAGCGCAGCTCACCATAAAACATGTGTTGGGAGGAAGTTATGATTTTTGTGTCCTGCTGTAAACTTTAGATTTTGACTTTTTGCACCTCGGGTATGGTGGTGATTAGTAGCACTTTGTCTTTAAAGAGACTCCTGTACATCCTGCACAGTCTCATAGAAAAGACTGGGCTCTTTTGGTTACCAACAGGAGTTAAATTATCATTATGAAAAACATAGAATAGAATGAAATTGAAGATGTTTACTTCTCTTAAATAACATATTATATATAAGCATATATAATATTTCTCCCGAGAGGGCAAAGATGTCAAGGAGGTCGAACAGACTTAAATAAAATGGCCTTAAAAATCAACTGAAGTTGAAATGGCAATGAATGTAAGATTAGTGGTCTGATGTTAAACCTTACATCCAAAACGACCAGATTATGGAATTTGCTATTAATAATGCCAGTAAAGAGCTTGTAAATTTGGCAAATGCTCAAAGTCAACAAGTGGAAAAAATGCAAGAGGGAATCCTGACAAAAAGATTTTTTTATGTATACCGCTTCAAAGACAAAGAGGAAAATGGGAATATACTGTACCAATAAAACTCAACAAGCAATTTTCTTTTGAGAGGTTATGTTTAAATTTTACTAAAATACCTCTTGAGACGTGACTCAGTGTTAGGGTGCACTACCAGAAAAGGCTGATTTTGTGTTTCTATCCGACTATCTATCTAGAGTCTACACCGACTTGTCCTTGGTTCCTATCTCCAGATGTCACTGGGCGGTTGGTGGGCTACACCTGTCCTTTACAGGACATCCCAGAGACACAGGACAAACAACCACGCACTCACACAACACTTAAACCAGCGGCCAACTCAACTAATGTTTTACAAGGAAACCAGAGTACCCGGAGAAAAGACATGCACGCACCGGAAAGGTACACAAACTCTGTGCTGGAAGACACCATGTTGAAATTTCAACCGAGCACCTATTTGCTATTTTTCGCATTATTTTTTGCCAACATTTGTACAATTATTGTACAAAAAAGAAAAAACACATAATTAAAATATATTTTTTAAAAATTTCCAGTTTTCAAATCTAGGAATATCAAAATCAGACAAAGCTAAGTCTGCAGTGCAACATTATGTTCTGCAACTTTAAAAAGTGATACAAATCAGGACAGAGAGGGAATCTGAGAAAACAGACATTCAAAAAAATCTAAACATCAATACTGAATGTTTTCAGTTGTTTGATGTTTCTTTACGGATACTGGATATGCCTGCTTATTCTTGCTTCTTGTTTGTTTGTTGTCCTATTTTTTCATCTTGTCAGGTAAAGCGCCTTGAATTGCCTTGTTGGTGAAATGTGCTATACAAATAAACCTGCCTTGCTGCTCATTCAACATGTTTTGCCCTGACCCATCGCTCGGCCTACATAAACGTTTGGCAGCAATTCTAGGAGTATTTCTCTCTAAGTGAAATATTTCTATTGACAACTGATTGTTAGAGCTTCCATTTGGCCATAAAAACCAACAAAGGTGAATATAAATTTTAAAAAGCTCATATTGGAAACTGGAGCATTTCTCTAGCGTACATAATGCTTGGTGGGATTTTATTGACAGTCTTTTTTCCCTGAAGAGATCAACATTAAAGTTTGAATTGGAACAAAACATGCAAAAAGATGACTAGCACACACTGAGTTTCTTTAATTGGTACATACTGTGTGTATCACTGGTAAGCAAGTAAACAATTATCACTAAATCAAAGTGATAAAGCTTCACATTTAAGCTTTTTGAAACAGATAAAAACAGGTAAATATGAACCAAGAAAATAGATGAATTACGTGGCTAAAAGGTTGCATTTTTTTCTTATTGTAATATTTAGTTTATATTGTAAAATAAAAAGATACACATAATTTATTATGCTGTAACCAGACCAGGTTTCGCTCACCTCACAATTAGAAACCCTCATGACTAATTTGACTGTTCGTATCTCCTGACTTCCTCTGTTAGGGCAAGTCTTCCCGTGAGTAAATAAAATAAGAGAGAACTTCACAAACCTGCTCTGATTACATTAATTCTCCATAAACCAGACTGGCTGTTTGTCTACACACTTGGGCATACCACCAGATAAGCTGATTATAACACAAAATATTACATGCTGTCCCATTTGTACTGATCCAGTGTTATCCTGGTGTCCCTAGTAATAAACAATCACTGACCTATTAAATGTCAAGGTAGACTTAGGTGGATAATTTCAAGGTATGTGCAGTTTTAATTCCTTGACTGGAACTGCTATGGAAATGTATAAAATAACCAAAGCGGCTATTGAGACTCACAGTTGGTGGTGATGTGAGATTATTACAGCATTGATGCAGCAAACTGATTATTTATTAGTTTTTCCCAAGTTGAAAGCTCAACTATACAAAATTGACTGGTTTCTACCAATTCAAGCATCTCGGCGCTCCACACATAGATAATTCAGGCTTTTATGAGAGAAAGGGGGCCGTTACCAGCTGAGGTGGCTTGTCTCCCGCTTTGATCCTGTGCCAATGCCACAGACATATGCTGCTCCATCCTGCAGGGAGGAGCTACACTGGGTGTAGGGAACAGGTCTTCAGTGCCTTTCAATTCATTAAGCATCTCTTAACAGCTGGTGATCATCCAGTTTCCTCTCCTTCACTAAATCTAATTAACACATAAATTCTACACCCTTTTTTTTTAATGAGCAAAAACTTCCTTTTCAGAATAACGGCATGTGAAAGGCAAATATTTATCAAAGACTAGCGCAGAAGCTCGGCGTTCAAATAATTCAACGGATCCTTGCATTTAGCAAGAGGCACCAGGCTTTGACATCCTTTTTCAAACCTGTTTTTAACGTCCGCCGAAGGCTGCTGTCAGCCTCGAACCATTAGTGTCCAACTACGGCTCTTTAATGCAAGAGAAAGGAATAAGAATGAGCCCCGTTGTACAGGCCCATTTGAATTGTTAATAATGAGGCATCAGAGCTGGCTTTTTGGCCTCGGTGAAGCCAGACAGAGTCTCGTGTACGAAGCTCTTGAATTAGGCTGTGGATATGGAGATCCTGTGTCCAGTAATGAGAGACAGGTGGTGCTCAGGAGGAGATAAAGAGTAAGGTTCTCACACCACAAGATTCTGGCACGGTCACATGAGAAACAGACGTTTTGCCTTCCAATTGGGGTTGGGAGGGGGAGATAAACACTAACCATCATGGCCAGTTTACAAAATCCTCGATTACTGGTCAGCCAAAAGTGGTGAACACAGGACCTGCTGTCTGAAACCTTTCGCTCTAAAGCAATACAGGTGGACTGTGTTTAGTGTGGGTAAAGTTTATGAAAAATAAACAGGTAAGAGGTTTAATGAAGAATACTGGAGCAAAATACAGAAATTAAGTTGCTAGAGAATGGTTCCTCTTATTTACGTGAATGAAGTTCTCTCATTATTGTTTCATTAGGGGTGGGAAGTCAAGTCAAAGTTAATGTTTATTTACATAGCATATTTACAACAGTCTCTTCTGACCAAAGTGCTTTACAACAACCACATGAGTATGAGTTGTACCCATACATGTCTATGGGTACACCATGTATACATGGGTATTTATACCCATGTATACCCAATTCTAATAAATAGATTTATTATTCATCTATTATTATTCAGATAGATGAATAATAAAACAAAAAATAAAAATGAAGTTTGATCAAAATAATGGGACAATTATAACATTTGCAGAAAACATCAAAAACTAACATTATGAATAAAAACAAAGACATTCTTAATTTCAGCTACAACAATTTACTAGAAAGAAATGTCAAATCAGTGAGGTTTATATCCCCCTTCTTGTATTTTAATATTTCTAACTGGGAAAAACCTGTAAAAGTGATGAGAGTAAAGGCTCCGTTTCCCCAACTAGTTCTTCTGTGCCTCAGTTTTCTAGAAGGTTTGCTGCACTAAAGCTGTGTGGCGTACTTTAACAACTGGATTAAATGCAAGACCAGTAACGGATTTATGCTGGATGTATTTATGTCAATAGAAATTTAACTCCAGCTGTCTGCCTACAGGACAAGTGCTTTCCTAATATACTACAGTACTTTTCAGAAAAAAACAAGGATTCAAAGAACACTAAAACTTCTGTACAAGAATTTTACAGTTCCAAATTAGAAAAACAACAACAGCTAAATACAAAACTCTGTCAAGAGGATAGCATGCGAAAAGACAACTTACAAAAAGTATAACAGAACTGCGTTGACCTCAGCTGTCACCTCAAAAAACACTAACATGTCAGAAAATGGTCCCAAGAGGACACCGGTGTCCTTGTGACAGGTAAGAGGTAAAAACAAAGTAAACACAGAAGTGAGGATGTTAACTATAGAAGGAAAACTGGGATACCTTACTCCTTGATGAATAGGTGCAAAATGTAAAGGTGAGGATAAGAATGAAGTGACAAGGAAAAACAGACCAACTTGAAGTAATCTTAATCCGAAGATTAAGATTATTATGTTGCTATTACCATGCAATAGCAACATAATATATCTGAAAAAATGAAAGGTGGAATCTAAACTACGTGAATTTGTTTTTGAAACAGGAAAGCCGAGTTGCTGTAACAGGAGGCAGGACGGCAAAGGTGACAAAGTGAAAAAAAAAGAATAACATTTTCTAATAAAGACAAAATTAATTATAAACTTGTAAATTTGCTAAATGCTGTGATGTTACGTAATTTTTACATGATACATCATTGCCCGTTACGTTGCTGTCAGTCAGCCACACTCATTAGCGAGTTTGGTTTGAAAAGAAAATAGAACAACTCGCTGTCAGACTCGGTCCGGTGTTAGCATATAAACAAGGGGCTGCAGTAGACGGCGGGTTCTTCACAAGACTCAGCTGTCAATATGTTTGCTGGTCCCCATCCAAGGATCAGAGCGGGTCTGTCAGGACTTTGATTTCTTCACTCCAGGAAGAGGATAAACAGCAGAAAAACAACCTAGGAACCAGTCAATCACTCGACTCCATCACCATCAAATCAGAAGCCAATTGAACTATTCTGGAGGCCTGGAAAAAACTCTGTTTGCTTTATTTGTACAAGGGTGAGGAGTTCTGATGCAAAACATAATATAAATGGCTATATTCCAAAAAAATATAAAAATATGTTGAAAAGAAAGACATTTAAAAGAATGCAAAGCTGAGTTAAATTTTTACGGAAGATTAAAAGGGACAAAATGAATTAAATAAATACATGATTAAATTATTAAGTAGAAGACCATGAAATAAATAAATGTTTAATTAAAGGCTTTAGTTATTTACTAATTTAGTAAATATGTCATTAAATTATTAAAACGCAAACTTATAATAGCTGTAATAGCCGATGCAGAAAATTAATTAAATATGCGTTTAATTATTTCATGGCTGCTGTTCCTGCAGCATCACATTGAAATATTTTTTTCTGTCAAACTCGCCCAGGGGCGGGGTTGTGGGCGGGGCTAGATGTGGCATTGTGGGCGGGGCTAGAGGCGGCGTTGTGGGCGGGGCTGTGGGCGAGGCTAACAGTAATTTGTTGAACTCCACTAATTTAGCCTCCTTTTTGAATTCATGGCAGATGGAAGATTTTGATGAGCTTTTCTGTGAGCTAGAGATTTTACAATTAGCAAACAACACTGAAGATGGAGATTGTCATCCCGACTACATGGCAATTAAATCATGCTAGTGAAGTTCAATAAATCCAGTGTTAGCCAAACCCATGAGCCCACCCCTCAATTTTGATGGGTCAGTTTGACAGACAGAATTATTTCACACTTTTTAATTATCTGCATCAGCTATTATAAGTGTGAATTTTTATGATTAATGACATATTTAATTAATTATTAATTATTTTTTAAAAAGTAAATTTTCAAACTGGACCAGCAAGTAAAATCCCAAAAAACTTATTGACAAATATGATAACTGATAACAAAAGGTTACCTGTTAATATGCAAGCTGTGAATATTTAATTTTTTGCTTGTCTTTTTTATTCATTTGCAGTTTAAAATGAAC
Organism: Xiphophorus couchianus; assembly: GCF_001444195.1. Classification (NCBI taxonomy): domain Eukaryota; kingdom Metazoa; phylum Chordata; class Actinopteri; order Cyprinodontiformes; family Poeciliidae; genus Xiphophorus; species Xiphophorus couchianus. The sequence continues at coordinate 25,118,742 of NC_040239.1, forward strand.
ATGTGACATGTTGACAGTTTTTAAAGAAAAGCACTAGTTTGAAGAAAAAAATCTTATATAGTCTACTTTTTCTTTCACTCACTAAGTGACTAAGCATTAATCTGCCATCCAAATAAATACATATTTAAACACAAAATAAGCAATGTGTGTATATAAAAATACAGAAAAAATATTAATATGCATTACTGCTATCCAAAGCATTTTTGTCTGAATATTATACACAAACATTACTCATTGAGAGCACAAAAATGCCAATACAAATGCAAGGAACCAACTTTTACTCTGGTTAATTTACATTTACTCCTTTATGTGTTCATGGTTTGGTCTATTTCGATGTATTCATGACATTAAAGTATCGAAACAAAATGCCTCTCTCTTTTGCTGTGCGTGCACTAGGGGAGCTCTCTCTTGAAAGGAAATAAGCTCCTTTAAAAACATAATTCAAGAGATTTTTTAAGAGGTCTCTGAAATATTGATGACATGCTATTTCTGCCATGCATTTCTATTTTTCATGGATCATGTGTAAAATCATGTGTAATAAAAGACCTGCTCTCTGCAGTACTCTTTTCCTAAAACAGTGCTCTACTTTCAACTGGTTTTACTTATTCTTTGCATGTATCGTCCTCCACACACTCATTACTTTGTAAATAATAAAGTCCTGATGCAAAATATGGTTCCATATTCCTGATGCACAAATATGGTTAGTGAGACACACATTGTCAATCAAAATTCTGCATCTAAAATGTCAGACAAGAATCAAAGTCTCGGTCTGAAAGCAAAAAAAGCATTAGCTGTCGCCAAGCATCTTCAGGTGATAATCTCTAGTGAATGCTTTGCATATGATAATTTCGTGTCATTTTGCAGGCACAGACGAATAATGCTTGTTTACTGTTGCAGTTTTGCCAACTAACACAGACGCTGCGCCGTCTTTGGCTCATTAGGTGACTCACTCTTCTCACTTTTCCCACTTCAAGCCGCCACAACAAGCCCGTCTCTGTGTTCCACTACCTCTTGATCAGCCTTATTGACACTGACATTCATTCGCCTGGCTACGTTTCTCCTGTGTAGGCCAGCCTGAAGCCAATCAAGGGCAGTGTTTCTCTCTAGTATAGTCAGTTGTGCAGACATGCGAGGAACATTTTGCCTTGCTGTCCAATGCATCTGACAAATCCAGCACTGCTCAACGCTTCACAGAAATTTACATTTTCTTTTTTGCAGAATGAAAGGAAACTGTCACTAAAATTAGGCAAATATTTATTTACGTCAAGAAATTAAATACTACTCCTTCGAATTCAGAAGCACTCAGCCCTAGAATGGGTCTATATTTGGACACATTGCAACCACACATCTTAATGTGCTTCACTGCGATTTCATATGATGGATCATTGGCAAGTAGTACACAATGAGGAGAAAGAAGTTAAAACAATTCATGGTCCAACTTTGTACATCTAGAGATTACAGTTTCTGCCCATTATCTTTGAAAAAAAAAAAGTTCAAGCTTGGTTGAAACATGTGTGAAAATGTCAGTTTTGAAGTTTTGCCACAAATATCTCAGTTTGTTGTGGGCATGGACTTATAAGCATAAATATCCCCATCATATTTATTAAAATGAATATTCTTAAAGTAGAGAATCTGAAACCGGTCAATTCTCTACTGCTCTTCTTGCTTGGCTTGTTACCTTAGGTGGTGAACCCCCTGAGAGATCTGCCGTTGTGCCATGACATTTCCATTTTCAGATGATGGATTGAACGGTGCTCTATGAGAAGCTGAAAGCTTAGATATTGTTTTACAATCAAGCGCTGCTATCTACAAATCCACAGCTTCATTCTTGACTTGTCTGCTATGTTTCTCTGATCCATTTTGCTCACTAACATTCTCTAACAAACTCTGGAATTTGTGGCCATGGATGGAAAATTAAGTAGACTAATGAGAACACAAACATCGCTGTAAATGAGACAGGAATGAGACGTGCCAATGTCTTGCATATCTGATTGCCACCATATTAGTAGACGCTGAGAATTAAACCTCCAATAAACTCTTTGGTAAACCAGCCTCACCAGCAGAACAGAATCACAAACAAACAGCACTGCTGAGTGTGTGTACTCAGAGGGCAGAATCTTGTGAAAATATAACCTTTTGCTCAGTTTTACCAAGAGGAACAGCCTACAGTAAGACCATTGACAACAAAGGACAAATCACTGATTCTTTCTTCCGCTGGCCTCCATGCCTTCACACTCAACCAGAGTCAACTTTGCTCTGACCTAGTTACATACCATAAATCCAACAAACTCTCCTACAGAGTTGCTTGCTTATGCAATCTAGTCAGGGAAAGACCACAATTATCTTAGAAAATATGCACTAGAAAAAACCCCAGAGGTCAGGATGAAATGGAGAATGAGATGGACGCATTAGACAAAGGTAAGACGAGGGGGAGAGTGGCTGTACGGATTCTCCCATTCATGCCTGGCAGCCCGGCGGCTGATGAACGGGGTTGCATAATGGTACTCCATGCAATCTCAAGCAAAGCAAACAAGGCTACAGCACAAAGAGACCACTCAAGCCCTCTGGGTAGAGGGAGTTATTTAAATGAAAACACACACAGAGAAAATGAGACGGCCATGTTTTGAAACAGATCACAAAAAATAGCAATTTCTAAAATAGAAAAAAAAAACCCCACACACACAGAGTAGCACCTAAATCTAAGCCAGCCTAGAGACACAGCTTTTTTTAAATTTATTTTATTTTTTTGCATTTAACCACAACCAAACCTCACAGCTGTAAGGGACATGAGTGAAAGTGAGAGAGAGGAGAGACCTACTGCACAGTTAAGAATCTGAAACCGTTCAATGACCGTGATCCCACTCGACATCCAACTAACCAGACCATGCAGCCTCATTAGCATGCAATAAAACGAACAAAAGCGATTGAGGAGCTCGGACGGCCCCTGTTATGTAATTGTCAGCCTGTGGGATGGTGTTCTGGGAAATGGCGGCAGACGGGCCGTTATGTTTTCGGCTGCACATATATAACAATTAATCACGCTCCGTCTCCTTGGTCTTTTTCTGTTTCCAGAGAGCCAGAAGCCCAAAGCCAGCTGACCTCAGGCAGTGCAGCACGTGCAGGGTGGACCTCAGCATCACTAAAAATGTCGCACAGTATTAACTCACACGCTGGAGAGCAGCCTAAGGTGAGAAGATCAGAGGGAAAACCTATAAATGGCAGCGTTTTCACTCACCTCTTTACGGATGCAGCGTTTACTAAAATGCTCAGTGCACTCGGCTCCTGCTGCTAAAATAATGCTAGCATTTGTTTTTACTTTTCTTTTTCAAGGTAAGTGAAAAAACACTCCTGAAACTGAGCCAAATTAGTTGCACTTATAAATTACAAAATTCACTCGAGTATAGTAGCTCAACTGACTTCCCACCCTGTGGAAAACCACAGGGTTCACTGATGAGCGATAGCTGGTTCCCTAAATGTGCAAAACAGGTAGATCAGGACACATGAACAGAAGAACTGGTGCTCTGTATGCTAGAGCCACATGAAAGTGGCATCCCTCTTTTCTCTTCCTTCCCATCTATCTCTCCCACCGTGTGTTGAGAGCACGAGAGAGGATTTCTGCAGGGCGTGTTGGAGTGTGAGTCATCGTCAACGCGGAGAGAGAAAGTCGAGTGAGGGAATCTTTAAGTCAAAGGCGGCGCTTATGGCAGCAATGTGGTAAAGAGACATATAATGCCCTTTCCTTCACCAGGGTTAAAATCCTCCGCAAATGTCAAACAATGTGAAAGGACACACATGACGGCATATTCATCCCTTATAGGAAGACCTTGCTATCTCTTCGCAGCACAGAAGCTCCAAATTAGCCACCCACAAGGAGGGTGTGAAAAGTCTCATGCAATTGTCTGATCAGAGGAAGTAAAGAATAAATGTAATGTCTAATTCTTTCAGCCATCCATCCACAGTTCATCATGCTTTCACCCTGAAAAAAAACATCCAATCACAGGAAGAAAAAATAAAGAAAGAACAGTAAGACACTGGGCCCCTGCTGTTACATTAGTTACATTTTTCTTGTTATTTTAGCTGTGAAATCCTTCCAACAGTCATCCAGCTTACGTTCAATCAAAATCAGCTTTTCACTGTAATTTCCTCTCTGTGTCTTGAATATATATATCGGGGGGGGGGCAATTCATTTTCCCAAGGGGCCACATCATTAACTAAGATTGTAGTCGATGGCTGGATCATCACCTGAATTAAATTGAACAAAAAATACTTTTAATGAAAACCTCTATATTGGGTTTGTGTTAGAATGGTGGTTGCAAGCAGTACTTATTGCAACAGAATCATTAAATGCCACATGTCAGACTCTAAAAAGAAACTGAAACTTTATGTTGGCTAACTATTATTATCATGTAAATTAATTCCCCCCAAAATTTTAATTAACAATTGCTTATTTTCCCCTCTATAATTAGTCTGATAACATGTAATACATAATATTAACAGTGTATTAAGTTATTTTATGTCTGCTATTTAATGGGTGTTCATTAGATTTTTTTACTTTATTTTTCTATTTGAATTCCTATTAGCTCCTGGGTGGTGGCATCCATTATTACTGTGAAACGTCTCCTGTGCATGCGGGTTGCACCTTTGGGGTCATGCAGAAGTCTGATTGCGGTCGTATCATTTGAATCACGTGAATGGCCACACACACAAAAAATCATATTTCAGCAAAAACTAAGAAATGAGCATCGAGACCTGGAGACGTAGACTACTTTGTGCTCTGTGCTTAATATTCTCAGTACATGGTTCCACACACACACAAAAAAAACAAATAAACAAAAAAATGTTTCCCATTTTTGTTCTCCACAAATAGATTAGCTTCACCTTTGACTTTAGTAAATATCAGAAAATTGTGTTGTGATCGTATTGCCTTCAAAACTCTCTGTGGCCTTAAGTACAGTGGACACTATCATCAGTGTCAGGTGTGGGTATGATCTCCTTATTGGTATGGAAAGTGTTTATTCATGAAACTGTCAAAATACCAACAAAAAAGTATTGCATTTCAAGCTGTCTTTGACAAAATGCCGACATGGATTTTTCAATAAGTGGCCCTTACATAAAAGCCTACATATCGTTATAAGTTCTACATTTTTAGCTTGAGTTGATAATGACTTACATACCAGTGTGCCAACAGAAAAAAACTCTATAGGCAAGAGTTGTTTCTTTAGAAATAATTATATAAAAGCACAATCTGATTTTCATACAAAATATAAATGTATGTATATTTAATTTACATATATCTCAGATATATTTCCAGAGCTGAAACCAGCTGTAAAACGTATAGAGTATAGTACAGAGTGGTCTTTATTGCTCTTTTTGAGAGGCTATAAAAATATGGGACAACTGAAGTCACTAACATCGTTGCAACGTTCAATAATAACACCCAAATGTTTTCTCAATATTGTGCAGACACATAGAAATCTACACAACATTTTCATATTTGACGGGCTATTAAAGGAGAAAATGGATATGCGGAATTCATTTTGTGTTGGAACATTATGACAAAAAGTCATTAATTATGAAAAACTAAAAAAATGCTCATTGCTGGCATTATTAATACAAAAGAATCATCCGAAACCGTTTGGCATAAATTTCACTGCCTTTCTCTGACATCTGCCCCTATTATGTCTCTTTCGTAGTAATGTCTGACTCAGGATCCTTCCACAATGGGTAAGAAAACTCCTGACTGCACTACAAGGAGGCATAGCTGTCCATCTCTGCTGTTAAGTCTGTGTTAACATGGAAACTTTGTATATATTACTACTTTTTGCCTCAAACAAATAACTTTATTACCAAATCAAAACTTTAAACATTTCAGCAGAGTAAGTAGCAAAGCCCTAACTTAAATGCAACACAAACCTCAGCACTATAGCGAATCATTTCTCTAAATTGTCTCTCTAGAATGGCCTTACCTTCTCCCACACAGAGTATGTGCAAGCTTTAAAGACTAGTTCCCTCATATCCAGCTCGCATTCGGGTAGCCAGTGACAGATTTCCACATCTATGTCTGCGCCTTGAAGCTCGACAAACTAGTCTTCACTGAATTCTGAAACTGCAGCAAAAGACTGCAACGTGATCCTGAACATCAGCCGAAGGCTTCGCTGTCATCCAACCCTTTGTATTAAGTTACAGAGTGTGTATAGGTAGCTGCAGCTAGCCAATGGCACAGCATTGCAAACAACACCAATTAAATTATTCCACATATTCAGTAAACTCCACAAAGTATGAGACGCATTTGTTACTTGTAACAATTCAAGTAAAAGTCTCAACAAAGGTTTCAAGGTTTCTTAATATTAATTAATGAATCTAGTTCCAGATGTTAACTAATCAGTATCATTGTCCTTAACAAAACTCACCTGTTACTCTGGGATTTTGTCAGCTGTATCACCAATGAGAAGTGTGGCCATTTTATTTCAACTGCAGTATATTTTCATATTTTTATGTTTGCAAAGCTGTATGTTAGGGTGTACATATTTGAGATAAGGAATGTGGATTTCCCTTAATAATCTTATGGGTTTGTTTTTTCCAACGATTACAATGCAGTTCACAATGAGAGATTTCAGTAGCTCCCTGTCCGTCACTTTGATGTGATCCGTTTTCAACTCTGCTGAAATACTGAGAGAGACCTGAGCAAACAGCAAGTGTGAAACCTATCCCTTGCTACATTTTATTGCTGATAGGAAAACTAAAAAAATCTGGAAAATAGAGAAGGATTAGTTAGATTTTGTTTTGAAGAAATGCACTGTCGTTATCATTAATTGTTCTTTTACCTGAAGTAAGAAGTGGTCACAACATTGTGGGTTTGTTAGAAATAAGTCCTAAATGGCCAACAGCTGGTCACATAGATCCCAATCTTAGCTAAGTTTAGCAAATTAAGGCAATTGGTAAATCATTTACATCCATAGGATACAAGAGCATTTTAGCTGACATTACTCAACGTTTTGCTACACTAAAGTTATGTCGAGTGAAACTGCACAAAGCATCAGTCCTCTTTAACTGGAACTGATCAGTTGTTCCAAGTCTGCAAAGGGTGCAGCATAATTTGGACTGTGTAACAGGCTTTTGCAGAGCATTTTGAATGGCACTGTATACCTGTGCTTTTCTTGTCACGATCAGATAATTTGGGCTGATCACTTAAATACAAGGCTGTATCCTGTCAAAATGCACATTTCAGTCCAAGTTACAGAATGGAATCTATTACTAATAATAACATTACAGAACATCACTTCAAAAAACCTAAACTCTAACAAATAAAAGGACAAGTGAACAAACAAAAACAGAGATTGAAGATTGATCTAAGGAATCTGCACGAATCCCCCTGACAGCCACTTTTTTCACATTTCATTGAAGAAAAAGTAATGCAACTTTGAGTCATCTCCACTTAAACTGTCAGAAGCACTTGCCCCTAACACTTATCAAGAAGAACCTCCTAAGAACAAAACTCCTACAACGGTTTCAAAATGTAGCGAGAGGCATGAGTGTCAACAACAAGCTTTCGGAATAAAAATGCTGAAAATCTGAGCAAAATGCTCTGATGAACAAGAAATTGTCAACTGCAACAGGAGGGAAATTTGAGAAAACAGCAAAGGGCTTTGCAGCAAACAATAACGAAGCTCATAACATGTCTTATAACATGTTATCAGCTCGAGCCTCTCTCTGTCTAGGAGAAATGCTGGGTGCTCTCAGCGGCCTTTAATTTCACCCCAACACCACTCTAATTAACGGGTACTTGACTCTGGTCAATTAGCAACCTCCAAATACTTTATATCCAAACAAAACAAAAAAACCCAGACATGTTTTCTATAAATAACCACATTTTTTGTAAATAATGAAAACAGTCCAATTAGTTATACGGTCCTTTTCTACTCTTTGCCAAATAGAGCAACAATACCTAATATGTGTCGTTTTTGGGGGGGTTTGTTGCAGATTTTTCTGATTCTGTGTTGGTAAAAAAATCTCTTTACCAAAGAAGCTTTTGAAATCTCTACACCTGACTGAGTTGAGGATGTAAGGTGTCTAAAGCCACATTTTGGCCGTCAACGGCCAAAACGTCAACGTATTGACGTTTTCTGAGCTACTTTGTTATTTCTTTAACATCTCGCTTTAAAGTGAATTCTTCATCGCCAAACTTCTCCTGAATCATTGGCCAGATCTGATTAATCACACATGGCGCCATAGCTGAGCAAGCTCTGCACTGGAGGTAGCCCTACTCTTTTGCTAACTCCTTTTAAGGAGACACTCGGTGGACATTCTCAGACATAAAAGCTTTCTTCACAGTACCTGAACATCTCTCTCTCCTGGAAGTTCTTCATGACTCAATAAATAGTTGATTAGAGTGCATTCATATAACAAGTATTAATATCCTTGCTTGCGATGCCTTTTTCACGCAAAGCAATAAGGCCAGCACATAGTTACAGGCAGGTAACCATGACTAAGAGATTCATTTAAAACATCTCCTTTTCAAAGTAACCACTGAAAGACACGTCAATAGATAAGCTTGAACTAAAAGAGCAACATGTATAAAAACAAAAAGAGAAATAAACATAAACTAAAAATATCATAAAACACCTTTTTAAAAAGCATAAATAGCACTTTGAGACAAAAAGGTGGGTTTTAACTTGATGTAGGTACGAACTACTCCTTGAAGCGCCTCGTTTACTAGATATTGAAGCTTAGCGATATAAATAACAGGCATTGTAATTAGCCACCATGTAATGAGAGTGGCCCTATTAAAGCTGATGGGTCACAAGCTGATTTAGGTTACCAAATCACATGCGCTATGAATTGTACTTTTACATCACATACAAATCCTTGTTTCTATTCTCACTTGTTTCCCCTCTGCTGGCTCTCAAGACAAGCTCATCCTCCTCCCTCCAGAGCAGCAAAAGTATCAATATTTATGCACTGACTGTGTCCATAAATACCAACGGCCAATCCAGAAATCAATGTACGCTTGTTACATATTTTAATCTCCCCATGAAGGTCACATTACTCAAACAATGCCTGAGAGGCCGAAGAGTGCACGCTACGGCAGCTAGAGGCGTTCACATGTACTTTGCCTTCACCCAGACCTGACGACTAGTGTCACCGAAACACACAGTGTGTGTAAAAACAGAGAGGAATCGTCAACTACAAACTAATTCATTAAAAAAAAAACTTTTGTGGCAGATGCTGCATTTGAAGGGAGCTTTGTTTTCAAGATTTATACTTGTGTAATTTATGTACCTTAGATATGAGGAAGAGGAGAAGAGGAGCGATCATTAAAGTACTCTTAGGTTCCAGAAGTGTGATTTAATGTCTTATGTCATACTTTTATTTTATTTCTAAGCCGCAGTTGCACGCAACTTCTTTGCAGAAAGCTGTAAACTTTGGCAAATCACTCAGATCTACATGGAGGAAAAAATATATAAATGATTGATGGACTGCCTCAATAATTCCTGCAATCTTATGAATTTGTCACTTTGCTAAAAGAGTCTATGAAAGTTAGATGAACATTTTACAATCTTGTTAAAACCGGTTACATTATTAAAAGGCCACATTCATCCTGTGAGGCGAGAAAGGGAGCCGGTAGCAGATTGAAAATTTAATAAGCTCGATGCAGGTCTTGGAGATTGAGAAACTTGGCAGTGACTTAGTTTTGATAGACTAAATATTGGCACAAGATGATTTAGCTCCATTGTGTCATGCATGAGCTCAGGCAGATAAAAAAAACAGGGCGATTGTGCAAACATATGATAAATCCATATAAAGGACTTCCTCCAGCTTTTAATCAGAGATAAGAAGCAAATGTTTTTAAAGTTGTAGCAAGTTCGGCTCGAAAACCTTCTATGATTTCAACATTCAATGCACAATATTTGGTGTTGTGTCACAATATGCACGCTTTCCAACATTCTAACCTTTGGCTTTACCTTGGGATGCCACAGCGCTGTTGAATGAATAAAAAGTATAATGTGACGCTTACATATGTGGCTATCGTCACAGGCCAGGCCGCACATGAAGGCGGCTGGTGTCAGCTGAGCTCAAACACACCTGACCTTGAAGGAGACCAAGCAAGGACTCTGATAACACTGATGAATACTGTTGCTTTGTTTCTTGACTGAGCTATTCACTGGTGCAGAGAAAACAAAACAACTGTTAGGTATGCATGTGAGCTATGGGCGGCTAATCACCAAGTTGTTTGCCAGCAGAAAACAAAAACACGGCGTAGATTGTGATGTAATCATGTGATGCAATGTGGAGCCATTACGCCTTGCTGTTGGCATGAAGCAGTGATGAAGCACTTCTAGGTTTCATTATGAAAAATGACTGGCAAACTATTGAGAAACTGAGAAAACATCTAGGTGTTACGTAAATATGCAGGGTTTCCCCGAGTGTATTATAAGCCTGGTGGGCCACCAGGCTTTACTTGTGCTCCCACCAGGCTAAACATTGCTTATTTATTTAAGTCTTTTTTAAATGTTTGCATGTTTTAGTTGGTGTTCTTCCAAACTTTCATTAACACATGATTATTGAGTGATATTTTCAAATTTTCTGTCAACTTTAAACATTTTTTTAACTCAAAAAGTATAATTACACGACGGGCGGCTGGATGAATGACTGCCCTGGCACCCAACCACCAGGCTTAGCGAGTTTTCTGAGGGAAACCTTGAACATGCAAATATGGAATTATGAGAAAAATTATGTTATGAACAGGATTCAGTTCTTATTTTTCATCTCCATAAATGATTAATGGTTCATATAACCACCTTATTTTCAATACTGTCAATGTAGTTGTGAACATGCGTGTTATTTCTATAAAAACGTACATTGAAGAGTGACAAAAGCATATGACTAAACTGAGGAAAACCCAAAACTCTGCTTTGTTTGTGACAGTTCCTGTTCCTCGTCACACCAATGCAGAAACCCTTAATCTCAGTTACTTGGATTTTCTCAAATGTCCCAAAATCATCAGAACCTGATACTATCCTATGAAGATTTTTGTGTCATCCTGACACAGGAGGATTCAGGATAGATAGTCATACTCTGCTGTCAAGGAGAATCCTGGATAACCCACGTGCATCAATAAAACAAAGAGAACTAATCAGTTCATTAGAGAAGAAAAAAGGAGCTGTTGAGTGAATGGTGCGTAGCAAGGGAAGAATGTGGTCCTGGGTCAGTCAGCAGCATCTGAGCGTTAATAAGGGGAGTAATTGAATTAGAGGATCAGTGAAGGCCCGTAGTGTGGGCGCCACACAGCTCTAATTTCATTACAAGTGATGTAAACATGAGGTTTGCTCCCAGCGCTTAAAGCCTCTAATATTGATACATGCACAAAAACACAAACACGTACTTACAATCCAAGCTCATTGGCAAAGGTAATTCCTACTCAGTCGTTAAATTATTTTAGATAAATAAAAACATAACCCCACTTCAAAGAGTGTACGGTGTGCTGCAACAAAACAATGTTTTTAAAAAGTCTTTAAAGTCCTCGCGGTGGTTTTCATACCCCACAAACTTTGCCACATTACAACCATAAACTTCAGAGTCATTTATTAGGATTTTAAGAAATCGAACAATAAAAGTGGTACATAATTTTAAAGTTGAAGGGAAATAATAGAAAGCAGTTGTAGAAATCTTTTTTGACATGGTGCTCTTGTGTGGACAGACCACAACTGAACAGCTTTTGACTTGCTATGAATCACATAAAACCAACACTGCACCACCACCCTGAATATGCTATCATGCTAACATGGTGATGGTGGCAGCATCGCCATTTCTCAGGAGGAACATGGAGGTTGGACAGATTTGATGATACAATAGACGGCTCTACAGTGTAATCCTGACAGTAAGTCTGTTACAGGCTGAAAAAAAAATTTAGAACATTTGAAGGTTCCCCTTCCAATGTGAAGAGCTACAATGTAATGGTTTAGGACCAAATCATATTCATGTATGTATTTAAAGTTTAGGCATAAATCCTATTCAGAATCAGTTAACAATACCTAAAAGCTGCTGCTTACAAACACATTTTATTCAATCTGACTACGCTTGAGCTATTTTACAAAACATCTGCCAAATATTAGTCTCTATATGTGCAAAAGTGGTAGAGAGGTACCTCAAAAAAATTTCTATTGCAACTGCAAACAAATGTGGTTTGTTTGCAGTTGCAGCAAACAAACTGCATTGGTAAAAAAACAAAAACAAAAGAAGTGCAAAAGCAGACATAATTTACCTATTATTTCACAATTATGCACCACTTCATATTCACCTATCACATCTATCACAAGTTCAAGAGGTGTAGTTATGTACGCAAGGTGATAAGGTGATGATAAGGTGCAGACACTGCCAGTAAATCTTATGCTGCATAAGCATTTGGGATGGTAAAAATTATTTCATGACGTAAAACATTTTGAACTGCCTTGCTGCTGAAATGTGTAAAACTTGAAACGTAAAATACACTCAATATTTTTAGCTTTGTATGATGTCTCTACTTTGCCATACTGGGATCGGGGTGTTAAAGGTTCTTGGCCTGATGATTCACTTTGCCATCAAACTGAATGCAGCTCAAATAAGCCCTCAGTTCTGACGATAAGCCCCGAAAAGAGACGGCTTCCATATCAATTTTCAAGTGAAGAATAAAGAGCACAGTAATGAAGCAGAGAGAAAGAGAAACACATGTTTCGCAAATGGTGTTTGGAGAATCGCCTTGCCAAGCATTGCATATCACATTACAACACAAGACACTAAATTGCTAAATTATCTTCACAACAGACAGCAAATCTGCTCATGCAACCCACATATCGAAAATGTCTGAAAAAGGATATTTCAGTATAAATAGATACTTAGTCACTTCACTAACATAGCAGCTCCTTCCCCTTGTGCTCTATACTCCCTAAGAAAATTGCAATTTTTACCACATAAGTCAGTGTTCAGTCAGGGTTGCATGAAGCAAAGAGCTTCTTTGTTTTTGTAGATGAGCAGGGAACCTATTCCTGGAAAAACTGTGCTTTGCTTTGTATCTTGTTGCTCATCTACTCCAAAACAATAAATAATAAACATCAAACTGTCTCATATTTTACCAAGAAAAATATCTGTTTCTTAACTGTTAAGAAACAGATATTTTCTGAAACTGAAGTTAAGAAACTTCAGTTTCTTAACTGTTAAGAAACAGATATTTTTCTTTGTTTTTTTTTTATCTGACTACACTGACATTAGATGAGATGTAATGAAAAAGCAAATAAGATGAACTTTATGTCTCCGGAGAAATAGACTACATTAAAAATGCAAGTGATGAAAGTGAGAGCTTTCCTGTGAAGCAATTAATTTCGCTTTTGTTTTACAATCTGTATTTTAACACTTTTTTAGGTCTAAAAGCAAAACGAGGATTTTCTATGGGTGTTTTCACACTTGATAGCTGATGTTCTTTTGCTATGCATCTTTAGCACTTATGGCCTCCATATGCTTCTCCCCACTTGCAAAAGCGCATAATGCATGGGACTCTGTAACACTCATGTTCCAGTCACAAGTGTACAAGTCTTACTGCAGCCTCTAATAAAAACAAAATGACCCACAAGAGAAATGATAGTGGGCATTAAGTGGCTATTTTTTATTTTAACTGAAGTATAAAGACTCAAATAATTTCCTGTACTGTGGACCCCTGGTATTTACGGGGATTAGACACTACAGCTACAGTGAATAGCTAAAATCCTGTCAATCTACCTGCCTATTTTAATATGTCAAAGACCAAATATACCTTAGTCTGCATTAATATTGTACACACAGTTGAAACAGTCTTAGCCAGTCTTATTTCCACTCTTGCAGGGTACAGCCAATCAGTGCCAAGGAAAATAAATGCAGCTACCGGATCAAGCAGCATATCACCCAGTTTTTTCAGTTTCCCAAACTGCAGTTTCAATCGAATAGTTTAGACATACACTATTAAATTTTTTTGGACTTTTGCAGAACTTGGAGGACCATGTCAGAATTTTAATAAGTTTAAATTACATGAGAATGCAGATTATAAATCAGTCCCAGGTACATGCGATCTGTATTTTTCTGCATTATTGTTCCGTCTTATGACCCCTCTGACATGGCTGATACCCACACAGATACAGAAAGATCTCACTATTATTTATGAGCCTGTCAGACTCTTTCATTTTAATTAACTCCAAATGATGCCAGTCGGCCAGTTCCCTCCCATCAGGATGCTGAATGACTAAAACTTTTTGTGGCTAAAACAAACATTATTTTTACATCAACTTCTAAGTTATGTGAAAATCCTTTGAAGGCTCAGAATCAGTCCGGTACCAGTCCACATTCCAGGGGAGAAAGACTCACCTGGTATACATTACATTTTTAGCTATTGGAGTAACGCTTAAGAGAAATTAATTTACCTGCTGATTTTGATTTTGGCTGATATGATTTTTTTTTTGTCTGAAATGTCGCTAAATATAGCAAGAAAGTCGCTGAGTTGGCAACAATGGAGTGAATATTGTTAACTCCAACCGTTCAGACCTGACCTGGTGGGCCGGTCTGTCAGTCAAACCTCTCACTGTAGAGCAGAAAAGGACAGAGACTGATTTTTAAACCTTTGCTGACGAAGATATGATTAGGGGATAAGATCAGCTTCACGTGCAAGTATCGGCCGATCATGATCCCCCAAAATTAAGGAAATCGGCGCCCAGAAATCAACTGGTCGATAAATCAGTTGGCCAATAAATGTATCCTATATTATACATGTATATAATGTAAACAGCACTGCCAGAGATGCAATAAGTTTATAGCAGGTGTGTGAATGACCTAATGATCGGGCTGCTGATTGCAGTCAGTCCACGTTGTTAGCAGAACTAGAGGGCCTCAAAACCAAATTTCGCTTAGGGCCCCATGGAGTCTTGGGCCGGCCCTGGTTGGCCTGACAGGAGCACACCAAAATGATACACATACTTCAAATACATGAAGTTTGATGTTCTGGAAATTCCCCATCAGTTCCTCCTGTTTGCACTCACTTAACTAAAAAATGCCAGTGTACTAAACTGTGTGACAGCAGTTTAATACACTGCACAATAGACAAATTTAGCTAAATGTATGTAAGAAAGTACAAGGTTTCCCCGGGACAACTTGCTAAGGCCAATGGTTGGGAACTAGGTCAGTCATTCATCCAGCAGCCAGTCGTGTTTTTGGGTTAAAAAATGTTTAAAGTTGACAGGAAATTTGAAAGTATCACTTGATAATTATGTATTATCAGAAGATTGGAAGATTAATACCTGAAGACCAACTATAAAGTCTTAAAAAATACAAACATTTTAAAAAGACTTAAAAAATATGCAATGCTTAGCCTGGTGGGGGCACAAGTAACGCCTGGTGGCCCACCAGTTTTATAATACACTGGAGAGATCCCTGAAGTAGATGTGCTTAACCAAAGAAACTCATTGGATTATTTTCTTTACATTTTCAGATAGTCAGATGTTTTTTGTCCCTAGACTCAAAGCATCACTTCTATTAAAACCAGCCTTTGTTCTTCAAACTTTTGCTCACAAACATGACGGCGCAGCGACAGTCAGCTGCATCAAAGGGAAAACACCATCAACAGAAGTCCGCTGATTGCATCTCTGTCGTAAAATACCAGTGCTGCAGGCTAATGGAGTTTTCTGAAGAAGTCCCCCACTCTGTCAGTTTTTCATAATCACCTCACTCAGTGTTATATAGGACCATGTAATATTTGTAATTATTGACGCTGTAACAGATTGTTTTGAATTCATCATCATCGTCTCTTTTTTTTTTCCTGAGGGACCCAACATCACTGCCTTTCACCCACACTTTAAATTACTAAAATTCCTACTTTTCCTTTCCATTATCTGTTGTCTGTCTCTAAAGAATCAGACATATGGTTACTACAAAGAACTGGTGATTTTTTTGTGGTATTAGATTCCTTCCAATATTATGATAATATGTGCCAGTAAATGAGGTCTGGCACATATTGGTCAAAGATTCTTGCTAAATAAGTCTCATTAATCATCAAGTCTTTAAACAATCTTCATGTGAAATCATACAAAGATCTTTGGAAATAAGAAAGACAAATGTTTTACTTTCCACTTCATTTCTAGCCATGCTCAGCTGCTTTGAGCATCCTGCTGCGCGTGACTGAAATGCCAAGCAAACCCTGAAGACATGCTGACAAGCTAATTATCAAGCAGCTCTGTCACAAGTGGGCAGAAATTTTAAAAATAAGGTTCACACCACCATCATTATGTAAACAATCATGGTACTTGGAGCTAACCTCACACCCCACCAGACTACAGCTGGCAGACTTTAACGCAAGGGGGTCACACTCTCGGCGCGAGACAAGAAGGTTTGAGGGATCTGCAAGCCTTTTAAGAATCCAAGCCTTTGTCTTTTGCCTTTTATCTGAACTAATCTTAATTAGCATGCCATTAAAATTTGTGATCGAGGCAACAGCTTTGTTATTTGGAAACCATGCAGCCAAAATTGTTCCTCAAACTCATCACACCATTAGCAAATGTCAGCTCCATTGTGAATCAACACACAAAAACTGTTAATAACAAAGCTTCGGTTCATGGCTTAGTGAAAAGATGTCACCCATAACATGAAAACAACAGTCTGCTAAGTGCTGACGAGACATCGGAAGGAGGGCCAGCAGCCTCGTGGGCACAATTACACACATAAATACTCAGCTCGTTCTGTTTTGCTGCACTGGAATCTAATTAACAGAGATTATTTAAACTGGTCTACACACATTGGGAGAAATCAGCAGAAATACCACCAGTCTATGTGGGACTACATTGCCAAGGAATCCCTGAAATAGACTAAGCCTGCAAAAGCGTTAGAAAACTCATTTACCATCCTTAAAACTTTGAGCAACATGGCTACCGGATCAGAATAACAACACATGGAATTACTGGAAGCAGACAGAAGCAATTCAATACATTTAGTAATCTATACGTGATGCAAGCTACTTGCTGAAGTTCGAAGAAGAAATCGGATTTACATAAGATTGAATGCAGCATAGTTGTCAGTGAAAGACTTCAGAAACTGCTGATCTATAAGGGTTTGCACGAACAGCCATCTCTTCGGTTTATTGTCAGAAAAAGAGAAAGTGAGGAGCAGTCCTGTGGAAAAAAAAACTGCTTCATGGTGAGAGGGTTTAAAGTGGGATGGGGAGACGGATGTGAGATGAGAGGAAGACAACAGAAGCTTGAATAACCACTTTTAACAACCAAAACACCTGGGAGACCATCGCTGAACATACAACTCATCAAACTTTTAAGGAGACTGATTAAAGACCATACTTGATGCCCCTCCTTTTATTTAATAAGAGAAAACTGAGTCTAAACTGAGCAAAGACTCATCACAATTAGACAGCAACAGACTGAAAAAACACTGCCTGATCCGATGAATATTAAGATGATGAGACAGAAATATGCATGGATTCCCCTCACCTTTCATCAATGCGTAAAGCTGGAGGTGGTAGCATAATGTTGTGTAGGTTATTTTATTGAGAATCTCTGAAACTGTAAAACACCACAGCCTGCCTAAGCAATGCTGTTGATTGTGTCCATGCCTTTATGACTGCAGTGAACCCATCTTCTTACGGCTAATTCAGCTGAATAGTACGTCACAAAACTAAAATCATCAAATTGGTTTCTTGAAGAAAAGCTAGTTCTAAAGTAAAAATGGTAGCCAAACCAGTACAAGCCAGTTGGGGTGGTCGATATGTGTGTGGTAACGAGAAGCACCTTCATCCATAGTTTACCTTTGAGTACAAAACTGACAATCATCGCTATCTTGTATGTAAGTACATTATATCATTTTATATAGGAAATTACATCTTTTTAAACATTTTCACTCATGAAAATACCAATAAATCTGCAAATTTGACCTCAGTCGGTACCAGGAAGGATTCAAAGAACATAAACAGAAGTAGGCACAGCTCATTTTAAAATTAACCCAACTACTGAAGGCAAGATTATCTGTGGTTCACCAGTTAAAGGGAGAGCAAAATAAATTCAGAAAAAAGCTGAAGGCGAATGCCTCCAGTGGAGACTCCAACTGCCCCTAATAGCCCATGATATAGTGAGCGTCAACAAGCCTTTATCTCACTTTCACACAGAGCACTCACCAGTAACTTTTGATGGAGCTTTTGGTGGTTCAGGGACTCTTGGTGTAGTTGTGGAGCTCTGCTGTTGTCCTCTAGTGGATGAACGTTGTCCACACAGTGAAGGGGCAAAACATAATTTTTCAGCTGAAAAGATCACAAGGATGAAGTCAATCACTGCTCACTGGTTACGTTTCTGCAATCCATGGAAAAGAACTGTCCTTGTGTAACACATATGTACTTGGAAACAATATCTGAATTACTGATGTTACTGTTATACTTTAAGGTTATTCTGGAAACATGAACCATCAGTTCACATCAGTTGACGGCATCAAGGTGTAAAAGATGTTTAATGAGATGCAGTTTCAAAACTGCTAGAATTTTCCACCGTACTGTTTCTATGGCTTAACATCACTTTAAAGTGATGCTAGGGAAAGTGTTAGCATGACCAGAGGTTTCTCCAGAGCCACACTGACGCTACCTGTTGTGCTCTGTTGGTTAGTCTACTTAAAGGTGGCTGCTACACTTTGCCCTTGCTCAAAGAAAATATTAATTTGACTGGAAAATTTGAAGTGAAAAAAATATACCATAGACAATTATGGCCTAATAACTAAATTAGCACAAATTGTTACTGTTTTAAAACTTCTGTAATCAAAAGTTAATAGCTTGTTGTACTTGTGTTATTATAAAAAGTAGAAGGTGATGTGTTTGAATCCCAGCCTGTACTTTTTCCCCATGCATGCCCTGGCTCTCTCCAGGTCTCATGTTAGGTTAATTGGTCTCTGCCCTTAGGTATGAGTGAGTGTACATGCACAGTCTTTTGCCCCATATATGGTATATGGTAGAGTAGTTGTCTTGCGATCGGAAGGTTGTAGGTTCGATTCCAGCTTCCTCCTGCCACATGTCGATGTGCCTCTGGGCAAGGCACTTAACCCCAAATTGCCTACCGATCTGCATATCGGTGTATAAATGTGTTTGTTTGTGAGTGCAACTGGGTGAATGTGACTCTAGTGTAAAGTGCTATGAGTGGTCAAAATGACTGGAAACGCGCTATATAAGTTCAGTCCATTTATTTATATCTTGATGCTGCCCTGTGTTAGACCGCTGACTTGTTACCCGAGGTTTATAACCCTAAAATTCAAACTTATCTTCATTTCACAAAGAAGTTTGTATTATGACACAAAGTGAGTACATGATACTTTCACTCAGTGTGTTCACACCATGAGAATTTCATGCTGGTCCGCCAGACTTTTCAGCAAAAGCAGTGAAGTGATTTGACACCAAGCAGCTTGAGGTGTGCAAACAAAATATGTTTTCACCTCAATGGATAGCTTCAGTTAGATAAATGAACAAAAAACTTATTGATACAGTATTTAATTGTAGATTTCAAGTGATAAAAATCAAATAATAGTGCTGTCTCATGAGAACTTTGTTTGGGAACGCTTTCGGTGAGTGGCATCAGGGTAACTAGATTGTGGCCTCTATCTTGATTGTATTAGCTCTCCTCAGTGCTTAGCACAGCTTTGTTTACCCAACAAACACTGCAAAGCGTACTACTTAAAAATAACACTGAAGCACTCATTCAAGCAGATACTCACAAACCCACTAAAGTGTAAGATGCCAGCAAGGTAAAAATAACATCCCCTCTCTGTGTTCAACCACTTAGCGATTGAGGTTGATAGCACTACCTAAGTCGCATGTTATTGCCAAGCTAGTGGTGCTGGCTGGAAATAATAATGTCCACCATTAAATTATTCATGGTTCCAGTCAGGTGGAACCAGATGCTGCTTTTGTGTCATAGAAGGAGAACTGTAACTCGACTCAAGTGTAAAGGGCCATCGCTGCGTGGAGAGAAGCACTTCATCTAACAAGCATGGATGCTGCTGAGCTACAAGCAAAACAACACGGATGTCATGACATTCCCTTGGCTGCTTCCATGCAATATTTTCCTGGGATCTTTCAGAGGACAGTGGTTCAGTAAGGTGGGCTATGGAGGGACAAAGCCCAGGGTGCAGTTTACTGCCCCAGTCTGTTGTACTCTGTTGGTAGCCAACATTAACATTTGTTACCATGGCCAGAAGATGACCTTTTTTCTTCTTTTTTTTTTAAATCCACTCTGTGTTTCAATGCTGAATACTAATGCTGCGCTGCTTTGTGCCCGCCACTCATGGGAACAAGTGATGCTATTTTTAACCACTTGTCCCCAGCTGCACATCTCCAACCAGGGGCCAGTGGGCAATTAGTGTTTGTTTCTCATGGCAGGGGCAGCGCTAGATTCTCCCTAACCCAGGAAGACATCTGGAAGTGGGGTGTTTTTGTCCTGTACCTTACCCAGCCGCAAGGCAAGGCTCTCAAAGCAACAACTGTGCCTTTGAACAGCTCCACATTTTATTGCACGCAGGTTGCTGTATCGTCTGCAGTTACTTATGTGTTGCAATATCATTTTGCATGTTATTTATTTTTGTTGTTCATTGCCTTTAATAAATTTTTTTAAAAGGACCGTTAAATCCTAGAATAACAAATTAGTATAAAGTTGGCAATTTCTGACTGCTTTTTTAAAAAAAAATTTATAAATACGTTTAAAAACAAACAAAAAATAATTTCATTTAAATTCACTACTGGAAGTTTTGCCTTCAGAATAAATATATAAAATGTCAACAAATCTCCAAAATCTAAATGACAGCTTTAAAGAATAACCAGCTAAACAGACACTTGAACGTACAGTATATATACATGTATATAGAGTTGTGACACTTGCAGACAAGTTTTACTTATAAGAGAAATAAAGTACAATCAAATAAAATATACATGAAGGAGGAAGAGGCTATGAACTCATCAACAATAGTACGGTCCACATTTTATTCTTGAGCCCCTTTGATATTTTTTCACTAATCCACCTTTCCCTTTCTGATGTAAACAGATTACATCTCCGATAGCTTTTAGTAAGAATTTTGAAGATTTTTGATCTCTTCTCTCCGTTTTGACTAAACACATTTTAAAGGTTATCCGTGCACGGTCTTAAGAAAAACATAAGCCTTTCTATTTCTCAAACATCCTTAATGTTGGAAAGTGGCTCCCCGACACCCGGCGTGGGTAATGAAACATTTAGTAAAAAAAACCATGGATGTCTATAAATCTGGGAGACGGAAGAAACAAGTTTTAGATCATTTGAGTCAGAAAGTGCAGTAAGAAATATTTCTTCCCCTCTGTAATGGGATCCTTTGCGCTTTTGCATGTTCTGTCCTACATCTCATATCAGATAATGGTTAAAGCTTCGAAGGGCCGTCACGTTGGTCAAACATGATGTTATTTGTTGAAACTCCTGCTAAATTGTTGTGCTTAACTGACAGCAAATGATGCAGTGCATTACGCTATATTTGGATGAGCAGCTATAATGAGTCTGTTTAGGAGTCTGCATGTCATGATAACCTCTTTAATTTATTTTTGTTAGGGCAAATCTAATCCAATTCCCCCTATTACAGCTTCTTTATGCAATTATCCTGCACCCATGCTCATTGATGGGCCAGCATGGAGACAATGGACTGGGCAGCAAGCCTACTGACCTAACCTGAAGAGACCTGTAACATAATGTACCTCATCAGCGAGTCAACAAATACGAATCACTGCACAACAGAAGCCACTATGTTGTAGAGGCCACTGGACAAAAACATATTTGGTTTTTGTTGCAAAATATTACTTTTCTGGTCTAATGTGTCTTCTTCTAATAGAATGAAATGTACCCCTACATAAAAAAAAATAAAATAAAGAATGGAGAACTCTGCAGCCACTTTACATCCCACTATTTATTCCCAGTATTAGCAGAGGTGTGCAATGACTTCAACTGACTGGCACAGTGTGTCTGTTGCAAAGCCTGCCAATAACATTTCATCAAAAAGCAGGCTTTTAACCTCCAATGAGGTGGACAGTACACAAAGCAGAATGTAACTGATTTAAGGACATGAAAACTGAAAGTGGTGTCCAACAAACACGCTACACATTAGAAGAGTCTTCTTTTGTTGTGTTTGCAAGCGGTGTGAATGGAACAATGCGGAGCCTGCTGATGTGCATATGAAAGGACGGTAATTCAGCAAGTTAGCAAGATGTTAATTTAAAATCAGTCTGAAGCTGTGTGAAGCACAGCGTGAATATGGGGCAGACACAATAACCTAAACCTTTAGCATAAGCACAAAGGCAGGCACAGACTCCAAGATTAAATCCATGGAGATAAGCTGTTTTATCACAAAACAAATCCTGACAAATAATTGTCAGTGCCTGTGGATTTTGGCAAGATCCACTTAATCATCCCCAGCCCCCACCTTTATGTGTGATTGGCCCGCCTATCAGAGCAAATTCAAACATAGCTTCAAATCGCAAGAACAAACATAAAAACAAACCTGTTGACTCAAAAACCACTCGACCTCTTCTGCACACTGCCTTGCAGAGGCAGTCATGCTTCCTAAGCTTTTTCTAATTTTGTCACATTACAGCCACAAACGGGAAAGCATTTCATTAGAATTTTATGTGACAAACACAAAGTAGCACGAGATTGTGAAATAGAAGAAAATCTTTTACTCTCATAAATAAATATCTAAATTGGTCTGTAATCAAATGTACAGCTTCCTGACTCAGAACTAAATAAAACAGCCTTCAGCTAAATTTGATCTACAAATCTTCTTGGTTAGATCTCCAATAGATTTGCACATCTAGAGTTTTAAATGTTTGCCAATAGTACCTCAAGTATAGTCAGATAAACAAAGATTGAACATCCATCCATCCATTTTCTGTTCACCCTTTTCCCTAATGGGGTCGGGAGGGTTGCTGGTGCCTATCTCCAGCTACGTTCCGGGCGAGAGGCGAGGTTCACCCTAGACAGGTCGCTAGTGCGTCACAGGGCAACATAGAGACATACAGGACAAACAACCATGCACACAGTCACTCACACCTAGGGAGAATTTAGAGAGACCAATTAACCTGACAGTCATGTTTTTGGACTGTGGGAGGAAGCCGGAGAGAACCCACGCAGGGAGAACATGCAAACTCCATGCAGAAATCGAACCCAGGACCTTCTTGCTGCAAGGCAACAGTGCTACCAACTGCGCCACTGTGCAGCCCTTAAGATTGAACATCAATTATTAAATCTATAGACCATCAATTGAATTTAGGTCTGAAGTTTGACTGGGTCATTCTACACATAATTATGCTTTGGCCTAAACTATTCCATTGTAGCTCCACCTGTATGTTTACGGCCATTGACCTGATGGAAGATGAATATCTGCTCTGGTCTTATGCAGCCTCTAACACTTTTTCTTCCAGGATGATTGTGTATTTATCTTGCAACTCTCTTCCAATCAACTCTACCGCCCTTCCTTATCCTTACTAAAGAATAGCAGTTCCATAGCATGATGCTGCCATCACCATTTCACACTACACTGGGTATAGTGTAGTTAGAGTGGTGTGTAGGGGACGTTTTCCACACAAACACACATGCACAGCATTTTACATGTATAGCTAAAGTTTAATTTTGTTTTCATTTGCCCAGGGAACCTTCTTCTACATGTTTACTGTGTGGCCTACATTGCTCCGTACAAACTGCATTTTGGACTTTATATGACTTTGCTTCCTTTCTTCTTCTTGCGTCTCTTTCATAAAGACAAGATTTGTTGTGGGGTGAATGACTAATAATTGTGGTATTAAAATATTCTTCTACCTTAGCTATAGATATCTGTAAATCTTCCAGAGTTATCATGATTATTTATCTAATTAACATTCCTCTTGCTGAGGTATTGATAGATTTTTAGTTGTTGGACACTCTTTGCATTTTCAAATGGTTCATTGGATAAACTCTTTGAAATGTTGAAAACTTTAGTTGTTGTTTTAAAACCTATTCCTGCTTTAAACTTCTCCACAACCGAATCCTTGACCTGTATCATTGTCCTGCACAGTCACATAAAACACATTGATGTTTGCTTTTGTGATGTGACAAAATAAGAAAAAAACTGCCCAGTATGAATACTTCTGCAAAGCACTGTAGTTAATTTCCATGATTATCTGTAATAGTCTGTTGATTTTATCAATACACATCCTCACTATTCTATCATATTGTCAGCATATGTGACTCACCAAAGTTGTATTTCACCGTGAAACCAGAAAACGGTTCATTCTCACCTGCAGCAATCAATTCTTCACATATACTGTACATGCTATTCATTTCTATAGTTCTGATTATAATCATATGAAAGAACAACAGATGTTTGAAGTCTAAGAACACACCCTCAATTCAGCACATCGCTTTAAACATGCATAAGGTCGTCTGTAGCTGAAGCTGACAGAAAAACGGCACAGTAATGTTTTCCTCATCGGACTTATGAAGAAACAGCGGCTGAAGCGTCTGCTGAATTTAATAGATGGAGGAGAAAAGGGGGGAAAAACTGATTTTGTCCTGTAACTTAAAAGGGGCGACATAAAACGCTCTGAAGTATCTGTTCCTTGAACTCAGACTAGAGCACAGCCAAACTCTTAAGTGAAACTCTAAAAAGCCGCTTTTTAAACAGCTCATAAATCTTATATTAAAAGATGCTTTCATACAGGAACACATCTCTTCCTCGTAGAAAAAACTGAAATGTAACTCACCCTCCTCCCTATGTGAAAAACAAACAGGAGGATCATAGAGGCAGCAACATTCAATCCTTTCGTTGTATGCATGCAGCTCTAAGCACGTTGGTACCAGACCATGCTGATCTGGATCACGCCAATCTTGCAGTTAATAAATGTGGGATTTTCTTTGGAACAGAGTCATATCTAAGAGTGAGGGACAGCATATAAGATCACCAGTAGTGACAATGATAACTTACAGGCAACTTACGCCTGTATTAATTAATCAATTTGTATTATTTAATTTAATTGTATTAATATTCAGATGCAAATTTATATTTACTTCATATGAAGCCATCTCTACAAACAAAGTCCAAATCCTGCCTGGTATTTCACAGTCAATCCATTTCTTTCAGTGTAACACAAGCAGGTCCAGCTTGTAGTTCACATCCAAGTCATTGTCTCCATTCTGTAAACTTACGCTGTTACGTTCATCCATATGTTTAAAGTTGAGATTTCCTGTGAATTTTTTTTTTCTCGAGGACTTTTGAGCTTACCTCCAATAAAAATATTTAACGTGCATTTATGTCTTTTTTTTTTCCAGACCAACAAATTCTATTTTATATTCCAGAAGCAATAGACCAGTAATGGATCAAAGAAAATCTTTTCAATTAGAAGTGAGAGCCTTCATCTTAAGTCACAACTAATTTGTAATTCTAGCTCAGCTAAATCAAGAAGAGTTTAGTTTCATCTAGTGCCTCACAGCAAGAAAAAAAAAACGGACGGGCCCCGGAGTATGTAAATATCTGGTTTTGACTGTGTAAACGGTGAAATGTCTCAATTGGAAGCCGTGTTTCAACCTTAAGTGATGTCAGCAATATTCACAAGTATAAGAAGACAAGAAAAAGTACTCAATAAAATGTGAGTAGACAAGATAAAACCTAGAGGCTTTGAAGCCAAAGAATGTGTATATAAAATTCTGATTAAATAAAATAAAACACCCTGCAGACACATTAAAGGCAAATGCTTAAATTGCCATGCACAGAACAGACCAGCATTCGGAGCCGGTGATGTGGATGCTGACAATGATAATGCACTTTCACTCTGCAGTCACAGTCTCCTGAAGTCATCTTCACAGAGATTTCCCAGTGAAGACGATGTTATGTAACAACCACTGTGGACCCTGCTGTTCATATCACTAATGCCTCACACTGTGGCAGGGTCACGTGCTTTATCCAGGCCACATCCAGGCGCCAGCAGCAGCACTGTTCCAGCTGTTACTACAGCGTAGCCTCAGTCACTCAGGACCATGCTGAGCCATGCCTTACCCACACTGCTAACCCTCCACTTAGCAGCCATGTTTAGCTGTACGGGTGTCTTCGACGCCGGCACCGGAGGGAGCGCTGATCGTATTCTGATCATCAGTGAACACTGTGTCCTGTATTCTGATTTTGTTGCTGTAAAAGAGTGTCCACATTTATTTTTTTTCATCGAGGATATGACCACAGATACTGAAAACTGTTCTCCAGAAGGTTTCTCTCCATTAAAAGCGGGTCGTCCCTTTCCACTGTTGTCACATGCTTGTTTAGGAGAAAGGATTGCTGCAATGCAATGACTTTATGCGACTAGTTGAACCCTCCTAGATAGACCACTTTTATTGATTGTCATTTGCTATTATGAGCAACTACGTTTCAATTGTATCTCTGTATACTTGTTTTTTTATGCCAGTGCTATTTGCTGCAATATGTTCTTTTGCAACAGCAGCAGGATAAAAGGAGAAATTTTGTCAAAAAAGCTCGACTATTTAAGAAGGCTGTCATGCTTTGCTGTCATTTCTGAGCAAAGTATATTAGTAATATCCAGCTAAGATGCATTAATGTAGTTGAAGCTGGAACATGCTGAAGATGTCCTGGACATAAATGAGTTGTATCATTATGATACAGTGCAGAGTCCATTCAAATATCCATCTATTGTATATACCAGCTAATCCTTGCTGTTTCCCAGAGTGGGGCCGGGCTCTATCTTGTGTGGAATATACGTATATTATAAAGACATTTGCTGAAAAAGCAATACACTAAGAGTAGTAAATAAGCCAAAACTGTACAAAAATGTGTATATTCTGCATTTAAGATAAAAAAAACCACCTTTGTCTTTAAGTATGTTCTACCTAAAATTCCTCAAGTGGCATAGGTTTAGCTTCACCTGGTTCAATAATTATTGATTAATTTTTGGTTTTAAATATCCAAAATGCTGTCAAACTGGCCTTTGACAGTATTCATCGCACTACGACTTTTTGTGACTGGTTGTGCTCATGTGAATACTGTTTCCTCCCAAGCAGGTTCCGGTGCGAGTCAGAATGCCGTGTGACTCTGGATCGGAGTTAAGTGAAATTATCTAAATTCTCGAATGTATTTTTGATATTGATCACATGGTAGATATCATATTGCTTTACTGACCAGCTCTACTTCTAAGCACCTGGTGCAATCTAATTATCAGTTGGCTAATCCAGAAATAATCAACAGATAAGCACTACACTGTACTGATGTTAAGTCAAACAGAAAAGGTGGAGCTTTTCACAAGTATTGTTTTAGCTGCAGATGCAACCTTTGCTACAAAAAAATCAAGTGTTCACAAAAGGAATGCAATGTTTAGGCAATAAAATATCCATCCATCCATCCATTTTCTGTTCACCCTTGTCCCTAATGGGGTCGGGAGGGTTGCTGGTGCCCATCTCCAGCTACGTTCCGGGCGGGAGGCGGGGTTCACCCTGGACAGGTCGCCAGTCTGTCGCAGGGCGGCAATAAAATATTTTATTTTTAAAAAATAATTGAATTATTTGTTCTTGCATCTTTAAAATAATCTAACAATAACAATCGTTGTAGTATAAAAATAGTTGTAGCCCTAATATATATCTGTTCTACACTCTGAATAAAACAGACTGTATAGCAGTGATTACAACATCATCAATATCAGATAAATTGGATGACAGATTTGGGACAGACTGCTGGTCAGCAGCGTGTGGTAGCCCCTCAGGTCAGGAAATAAGGAGCAACTCAGCATGGAACCGAGTCATACAGCTGTTGTATCCTTCTCTCCTGTAAGTCCACACAAAGCTCTTGTGATTTAATGGTTAAGTAAGCTTGCAACAAAGTTTTATAAATGCTTGACACACTCCCTTGGTGTCAGCACGTCTTGGGGGGACAGAAGCCTTTCATGTTTGCCCTAAATGCCAGATATTCTTACCGTTCCACAACTTAGCCTCATGCACCCCATCAAATTCCATCAAGCTCTGTTAATACATTTTATCATGTCTATCTGAGATCAACTGTGTCTAGCAAACCTCCAACAAATGCCTGACACACTCCACTAGCTGCTCCATTACTGATGGCACCACCTAACGCCTTCTGGTGAATGTTCTACATATGCCAAAGATTTTAAAGTTTATGGATTTACTCACTTATTGCTGGTGCATGTTCAACCACTCATTTTGTATAAAAAAGTTATGACTTTGTTTATGTTGAGTTGTTTATGTAAATTTTAAACTATGAAACAAGAGTTTATCATAAATTTATGGCATAATTTTCCTAAAGATTACAGGCTTAAAAATATGTAGTCTGGGAAAACCAGAGGACAGAAGGAAGGAAGGAAGAGAGCCATAACTTAAAAAATATGTTCAACAGAACTTTCTCTAGTTAAATCCCCCGCCCTCAACTCACTGAAGAGACAAGAAATTTGAGCTTGAAAGATGACTGCTTGTCTCTTGTGCATAGTGAAGACAAAAGCCACTTGCTAGCACCTCAGGGGTAATGGTTGAAATGATGAATGGCCATGCCTGCTTGTCAAGGTGGGCAGGATGAGCTACAGTATGAATGGGAGGCGAGCGTCGGAGCACTCTTTCATATCAGGAGGTGTGAGACGGGACTGACAAATCCAATTGTGGTCGCCTTTTAAGTAATTGACCTTGGAATAAAAAAGAAACTGCTGTTTGTATGTGCAAACGTGCAGAAAGAAAACATGAAATGTTTTTTTTCCACAGAAAAAAAACAAATAGTCCGGCGTCAATCGTCTACTTCCACTCCTTGTATTCATTCTCATGGCTGCCATCTATAGGACTTAGTATCACTGCAAAGTGAGCTCCGGAGCAATTGGTAAAACATACATGTGCACAGACACATTTATTAAACCTAAATGCCCCCCTTACAACACATGCTATTAAATGTCATAACAGAGAGGTGCAAGCACACACTCATACAGACACCCCTACACACCAGTAACATAGTATCAGCTGCTGACTTACAGTGAGCTCCTATAAATCCCAGTTTTGATGGCTAACCTTGCATATTTGGTTAATACTAGCTATCCAAGCAACTTGCTCAGTTTTAGTTGAAAGTTCTCTTTAATAGCCTCAGTCTTGGTCCTTTTCTCATATATTAAAACTGACACACATCTTTAGCATCCACCAGATGTAAAAACACTGACATTTTATTTGAGGATTTTTTTAAAAATCATCAAAAAATTTGGTTCATTACACATAAAGCTAAAAAAAAAGAAAAAAAAACAGCACTTGCTATTATAATTGAATGCTTCTTTCCATACGCTGCAGCATTTTGTTGCAGACTTGAAGCGATTTAAAAAAAAAAAAATAAGGCAATGAGTTATTGCTTGCAAATAATATCCAGTGTCCTCTGGCTTCTCTGTAGACTGTCAAGCCTGCAATTCCTGCACAGCACAGACCAAAACAGGCTCATTCATCTCCCAAGAAATTCATATCAAAGTAGGCTATGAGTGTAAGCAAGGAAGCAGGGTGCATTTCAATTACCTTTGCCACTAAGAAAGGTTCTGAGCATCCCTCTCCCTACACCAGCGCCAGCACCGCGAGGAACATGCAGCAGAGTCAGTACAACAATCCGAGGCTCAGCGAAACATACACAGCTTGACAGCAGACAGTAGATGGTACATTACCTTTGCACAAAGTGGCGATGAAATGCCATGTGTTTCCTAATGTACTGGGAGGACAGAAAAGCAGGGATGGCTATGGCAGCTATGTTGCATAAAATGGTTCATCAGTGCTCGGCAGAAAGAGGCACAGCCAGGCAAGCACAAGGAGAGAGATAGAGAGAGGAAGAGAGAGAGAGAGAGACGGCCAGCGAGCATCGTTCAGCTCACACTACCGAGGCTGTGCAGCAGAGAACACACATCAACACGCCCCCTTGCTTTCTCCCTCTCTATCACTTTCTCTCACACACACGCACGCTTAGTCACACAGATGCGAGCACGCAGGGGTGCAGAGGCAGTGCAATGCGCAGCAGCACCGAGCAGCACTCCCTCTCCAGGACGCCTTTGGTTTTTCTTAGATCAGAACTGGTCATTCTCCATCTTATTCTCAGCAGTCACAAACAGTCCAATCAATGAACGCTCCCAGGAACATTCTTCAACGCACTGCCCCGTCAACCGCTGTCGATGAGCCATCAGGATTTAAGCTCGCAAGGTCACATAAGTTCCTCAGGCATCCCCCCCGACCCCACAATATGCTCCTGATTCTGTTGCAGCACCTTCCCTTCTAGGATTTTAATTTTCTTTTTTTATCCTTTTTCTTTTTTTTTGCAAACTGACACCGGGACAGTGCCATGCCTCGTCACAGGTCATTATGCCACCAAGACCTCCCTGGAGGCTGAGCTTGTGAAACCCTCACTCACTGCACAGTGGTCCAGACCAATCAGCTATCACAAACAGCAGTAACATCATTACCATCCAATCTCAGATCAGGAAAGTGCAGAAGGGTATTAAAGGAGATTATTTTGACCATCCTGGTGTGGGTTTTTTTTTTCTCCCCAACTGCTTAGATATGGAGCAGAGAGGAACATCGTGTACAGTGTGGCTGCCCTCTGTGGCTGACGATGGTGTTGCATTTTTCTCTCAGAAAAGCACAGAGGAAGAGCCGGGCCCAAAAACAAACACACTTTGCTGACTGTGGATGCTTAGCAACCACAGCTGTCCCTTTATGACTCTCCCTTCCCCTCCAGCGGGACAATCTGTATAGTTCCAGTCGGGAGCATATATTGTGCAGCACCTGTTAAAAGCTTACAGACATACTACACTAGGTACACAGTTGATGTCAAAGCGTCCCACGCATGTCTTCTAACTGCAGTTTAAACATTTATCAAAAAAGGTGCTGAGCTCTGAAAATTACCAGGAAGGACACCTGATGTTTCAAATATAATGGCTGCTTTCAGCAACATCTTGGGATATTCATACCTCTTCTATCATATTGACTAAACAGGGTTTTGGGGGTTTTTTTCACTTTTTTAAAAATAATAAATAAACAGAATCATCTTCAAGAATTAGTTTGCTTTTCACCGTGGAAGACAGTAGTAACCGCATGTAGCGTCCCAGCTAGCTATGCTGCTGTTGGACTTGCGTTATGGATTCTTTAAATAGTACTGCAGTGGATGCCTGACTACCTTCGAATGTTAAAAGGGATCTAAACCTGTGCAGACAGCTGTCAACGGATGTCAGAGGGCAACGCAGCAGCAGCTCTGGGCCTGCCTCAGCCAAACTGACTTAGACACGTCTGGAGGTGTAAACAACTGCTTTGACATTCCCTTTAGTGAAAGACTCGCGTTAACTAAAAGCTGAGTGTGGAAACAAGAAAGAGCTAGGCTTACATCTGAAGGTGTTCTGAAAATTAGTAATACTGAAGCCAAACATGTATCTTATAAAATGGATAACTCTGAAAGTAAAAGTAGTTTCTTCATCCTCATTTCAGAAGAGAGTAAAATTGCTGATCTGAACTGCACCAGACAGGTAGAACAGAAGTCAGTCAATTAAAAAACTTTTTTCTTTCTTTACTTTTTCTTGTGGTGTCCTTTTACCCCTTCTCTACCTGTAGGGGTGCACATAGTTAGATTGTCTGAAGAACAGTGGTATGACACATTTAGAAAACTCTACATGTGATCCTATTAGAAGTGCAGAAGAAGAGTAAGAATATAATGTGTTATTATTCAACTAAAATTGTACATCAGATCTAGACAAGAATGTGCCACCTAACATGAGCCCAAAGGCAAACCGAGCAAACTGTCTGTCGCAGTGGAGAACTAGGCTGTCTTACCATTACTTGGCAAATGTTAATGCCGAAGGTTTCGTCCACATAACTTTGTGAAAGAACTCTTATCTGCTCATGGAAACAGGTGTAAGTTTCTCAGACTATTTAAACAACCGTAACAAATAACCTTTGCATGTTTTACACAGTAAACAGGGTTATGGGGCAAGAACGAATCAATACTTCACTGTTTCACTTCACATTTTAAAAGTTCAAAATGACATGGATTTAAAGAAGTTAATATATTTTTTGAGACTCTTTTCTATTCTTTTTGTAGCTTACGTTCCAAACAGCTGCCTGCCTTGTAGTAGCTAATGCTTTGAGGTGCCAAGACTTTCAAGAAGAACAAAGCACCGAACCACAGGAATGTTTCGATTTGGCTGTAATTTGGTGGATATACAGATAGACAGATTCAGATTCAATTACATACTGTACAATTAAGTTGTAATTTTATTATGCAGTCTAACTCAGTTAATCACAAAATGCTAGCTAAGAAAGCCAAAACAAATGCGACAGCTCAAACTGGCTCTCTTCCTGAGCTAGCATGTTGCAGCAGTGGGAAGAAAAATCTCCCATTAAGCAGAAGGCGGCCTTCAGCAGAACCTAGCTCAGACAAACTAGCCATCTGCATTGTTTTCAGAAAGCAGAAATGGAAAAAGGGAAACACATCAGCACTTAGTTTTAATGTCTATGGGAAGGTAAAACTAAGCACACAGAAGACACGACAGTAGTATCTGTGTTTTTGGTTTCATCTGGGAGAGAAATACAGCTAAACAGAAGAGCTCAGTTAGGCATTAGATTTCTATTGCACATCATATCTGATGACAAATATGTATGTGTTTGGTGAAACCAAGAGGACCAACTCCGTCAGTGCTATTGAGAAACAAACCTGTGTTACTCCTCTCCCCGTAGTGTAGGATTACATGGAGTATGACTTTAGGGCACCATGCTATATCAGTGACATAATGGTCCCACATGCCTCACGCCCTCTGAGAAAGGATTTTCTTGGAGTCTTAGTAAATCCACACGAGACACTTCTATGTACTAAGGATGTCATGTTGAGGTCCTCCGCCTCAACATTAGGTACCAAGATTTTCCCAATCTTATACGAGGTTGTGAAGAAAGCCTCCTCCCCACCTTAAAGATTTCAAATAATGATTCAGTTTCATTTAGCTTTAAAAACGACCTGGCCCTGTCTGGAAACGCCATGATGTAACAACTACATTTTCTTGGTTCAATTTCTCTGGTCACACTCAGGATGGATTACCACCAAACCAATTGAAATATAAATCTGTTAATTATGCCATGTGTGACAACATGAAGTAGGCCAAAAGAGCTCACAAACCAACACCTCATGCCTTCATCTAAGGAGTCAAGAGCTGATGAGAAGTCAATAATCTATCAGTCTGGAAAGGATCACAAAGTTATTTCTTATGTTATCAAAACTTCAGCAAACCACAGTTTGAGCCATTATCCTCAAGCTGGGAAAATATGGAAGAGTGGCCAGTAAACAAAATTACTCCAAGTGTGAATGAATAACTGATGCACAAAATCTGCAAAGATAGGAACTTAAAGTTTAATATGAAAGAGCCTGTACTAATGATTCTCGGTGCGGACTCTGAAATATGATTGTGCTATTTATTTTATAGTAATTTGTGTAGTTAACACAGTCCTCTCTGAGGGGGAAAAAAGAAAAGGGAAATCAGTGTTTCTTTTTAACCTTTGTGGAAATATACTTAGCGGCAAACACAAATAGTCTTGGATCCTAGGATGTATTACATAATTTTTTTTTCTAAACTATCAGAGTTATTAAACATTTCATACATTTTTAGAAATGCGGACATGCATATCACACAGTTGTTACTCACGTGTCAAATCTGACCACAGGCAAAGATCTCTGTTTAATAATACATTTCTTTTAATGCACATTACATAATAACATGTTGGGTAATCTTTTAGTGACAAGGAGAAGCACAGGAAAAATGCAATGCAGCCTATGTTTAGTAAGTTATTCAAATGTTAGTAGGAAACCAGATGTGCTGAGAAGTCTGATCTGGGCAAGATTGTTGAAAATGAAGAGCGGTCGCTGAATCCTGATTACAGCTTCAAGCATCAACTGTTGCTGATCCGGGCGGTGCGCAGACCCGGTTCAGTCAAAGCCTTTCCTCTGAAAGCTTACCAAACGGCACACTGACAAACAGCACACTATGCCCACCTTATCTGTGCTTCTCATCCGACTGCTCCTCTTTGCTGTGGCTAACCTCTGTTTCTGGCTTTCCACCACTTCCCTGTGAGGTCTCAGGAGTTTCTCCGCCGCGCAAGTCTTCTCACAGCCCATTGTCCCCTGGTACATGACAGCAGATAAGCCACCTATCAGTCACATTATACGTCTCAATGATACTTCCTGTTTGTGAAGAGCAGTAACCCACCATGACAGAACGGTTTGCATGCTTCCCCCAACGCTGGTCATGGTTAGCAGTGCCGGATGATGTCATAACTCCAGCATGCTCAGATTATAAATATCTGTATTCTGCAGAGTTACATAATAATGGATGTTGGATTATTGTAGGCACAAAAAGACACAAAAGATAGCACAGCTGCCACGGGATATGTAAGGATGTCTACAAGTGCATCCTAAATAATCCTAAACAGAAACAGAGATGTGAAGTATAGTGCATGAAATAAATTGTTTTGGTCATCGGTCAAAGGATTTCAGATTTTATTTTAAAGCTTTCTGTGCTGTACGCTAACAAGAGAATAGTGTATTATAGTTAAAAAGTCAGAAAAAATATAGAAATATACTGTATTTATACATTTTATTTAGTTTTATACATGCTTAAATTTATTGTCTAAAAGACTGGGTTCTTTATCGGACCGGATCCTAAAATTAAACCCTCCACTGTCATTCTGATCCACACTAGATGCAGGGTGTAATCTGACTGAGAACTAATGACACCGTACAGAGCACAGCGGTCAAGTAGTCATCAGTACAATTCAGGTTCCACTGTGTCATCTGTGGAAACCGCGTGTTAAATACCCAGGGCAGAATAGATTACTTGCCGGTGAATTTTTATTTGCTCTCAGCTTCGATTTCAGTTGAGCTGCAACATTTGAGCCATGAAAAATAAATAGGTTATGACCTGGTTGCGTTATTTGCACACCCTTATGTCTGTTTTATGCAACCTTTGATTCAGTTTTAACGTTTATGTTAGAAAGACACCTAACAAATTATAAATGATTTACT
The DNA here is from genome assembly GCF_001444195.1 of Xiphophorus couchianus. NCBI lineage: Eukaryota > Metazoa > Chordata > Actinopteri > Cyprinodontiformes > Poeciliidae > Xiphophorus > Xiphophorus couchianus. The sequence continues at coordinate 25,153,818 of NC_040239.1, forward strand.
TAACTATCCTGAAATAAACTCCAGCTGTCCTACCGAAACATTTGCTTAGTTACTTCTTTTAGTAAGAGCCACAATTAGAAGAGATGAAAAGGATCTTATTGCACAAATGTGTCAATTGGGCTAAATGAACTAAAATATTCTTGTATAATCTCCATGGCAAAGTGGAAATATCAAACAATCCATCATCTAAACCTACTTATCCATACAGGGAGTGGGGCAGGAGGCATGGTGCAGTCTGAACGGGTTGCCAGTCCATGAAACACAAAGAGACTTAAACATACACGTCCACATTTAACCTAACACACATACCTTTGGACGGGGGAAGGAAGCTGGAGAACCCAGAGACAACGTATCTATAAAGGGAACATGCAAACTCCAAGCAAAAAGACCTCAGGTTAAAATTTTAACCTGAATCTTGTAGCAGTAAGATCTTGGAGATCCAGAGGAGCCAAGTATGAACATGGCATTGTTAGAACTTATAGAAATAAAAAACACTAAATAAGCTATTAAAAAAGATGCATTATGCTTCATATATCGTAACATGCTTGTGCTCTTCTTTGTGCACTTAGCTGGATCTCTGTATACTAAGGTTCTCGTGTATGTTCCTTAGATGTTTTCTTTTACTTCTGCAGGTGCCAAGAGGTTTAAACCCTTTAAATGTCTATTTATCTGCATTATTAATCCTATCTGCCTTAATAAAGATGTGATTTCCTAGTCTACTCAAGCACTGGGAAATAAGTTGTTCGTGTGTTTTTGTTTGGGAAATTTTATTGAGAGTAAACTAATGGTAAAGAAAATTAAAGTACTCCCTGTTTTAATTCCAAGGTTGTAAGAATCTTATATAAAATTTCAAAATGATGTAAAGATAGTCCAAATTTTTGAAAAACATACAACATATCCCACTTTGTCATTATTTTTTTTTAATAAATATAAACTCAAAAAAGAAACCACGTACTTTCCGAAACTCTGACATATTATATACACAATGTATGAAATACTGGAACCTGACGCCTCTTTTTAACATAATTGGCCTCAGAAGTCAAACTGTAAGCTACAATATTTTTCAGACTATCTATTGCATTTACAGTGTTGATGTTACCATAGTGAACTTAATTATAACAGTGATTATTTGGAAAATTTGCCCTGCGACAGACTGGCGACCTGTCCAGGGCGTACCCCGCCTCCCGCCTGGAACGTAGCTGGAGATGGGCACCAGCAACCCTCCCGACCCCATTAGGGACAAGGGTGAACAGACAATGGATGGATGGATGGATTATTTGGAAAATGTTAAATTGAGACACTAAACATGTATGAGTCCAGAGGGCCCCAGAAGTGGTAGTCCTTGTTTGCTCACAGGCACCATTTCCATTATACTTGGAAGTAAACCCAAGGATCCTAAGGCTCCACCTTCATCATTTCTCATTACAGCTTCACCCTTTATTACAGATATAAAAGTGAAACAGCTATAGAACACCTGATTTTTAAAGAACATGTAAAACATATTACAAGTAATTTAACTAAATTCATAATAACCATCCGCTTCCAATCAAGAAAAATAATTAGAGCTCCTGTATGCAGTGATAACAGTGATATTCAGGTGGAAGTAAACAAAATAAAGAAACTATACATTCGGCTCCTTATCAAACACGACGTTTGAAGCCAAAAAACCTCAAACATATATAGGACCAACCACGAGAGTCAATTTATTTAATGTTAAACTTAGTTTCACGCAAATACAAAGACTATGGCATAAAAGTTTGGCTGTTGAACTGGACCGTTCAAGGTTGCTATCAAGCTATTAGCAGCTCTACGAAGCATTATATTACAAAGAGACATGCAAACATACCTTTATCTTTGCTTTTCTTTTTCAATTCTTCCTCTTTACTTTCTCTGTCCCAGAAGAACGAGTTCTTTTTTGCGACATTGTTTTGCTTACTAGATTAGGATGGATGGATGGATGGATGGATCCCAAGCACCGGTGGAAGATAATATAGATATATCTATATCTATATATATATATATAAAGATATAGATATAATTTTAAGCTGTGCAGTTTTAACCCATATGTTTACTTTAATCAAATTCAATCCGCATAGCAATGAAAAGGGAAAAAAAATCATTCTGCACAAACCTTTTATTCTTAATATTTTAAACAAATGATTCAATTATTTAGTTTCAGTACAAAATACAGAACAACTCAAATGGGTGCTCCTGAAAGAATTTTCCAAGAGTACTGCATTAATGCATCACTTTTTTCACGATTATTTCAGTCATTACACACCATATAAGGTCAATACGTTTTTCTATTTCAAAAGTACACCAAAGTCCTAATGGTTTCATACTCTATTAAAATGAATGAACATACAGCAGTAATACATAAAAAGAAGATAGACAACAAAACAAGTTCACATTAAAACATTATCCAAGAAGATTGCAATGTTTGAGCCTTTTAAAATTAAATAAAACAGTTTCCGCTCACAAAGGGCAGAGAGGCTAGAAGAGGTATTTTGAGTGCAGTTAAACAGAAATCTGAATCTTGTGCAAACTGCACTACATTATACTTACTTCTCTGTGCTATGGAAATGAATCTTGTAATAGTACTAAATGGAAGAGGGTAATCATATGGTGGAAGTGGTCAAAGCGTTTTTTCTGACATCTTGTGAACCAAGAAGTCCATCAGTCTTAGACTCCAACCTTTCTGAGTAACAGTAAAAGTAGGATCCTCCAAACAAGACGAGGTAGAGAAATGTCTGCTAAAATCAAGACAAATGGGGAAATCAGTCACTGTTGCATAAAAGTAGCACTAGAAAGTAGTAGTAAATTCATTAAACTTTTCAAGCAGAAATGAACAGAGAACTTGGGTGTTCAACTTTGTGACTGGCCAGTCTGAAACTCCAAAATCATAAACACACTCATAGAATTACTGGTTGTATTAATAACAACACTCCTCAATGTGGAAGCTGTAACTAAAAGAAAACTCAACTTTAGCTACTTTGGTAATAGTGATGTGTTTAAAAATGAAATCAGAGGCAGCAAATTAAAAGCTGAACCTTCTATGTAGGCAAAGCACTTGTTAATTTACTTACTAGGATGAAAGAGCTACACTTTGGACGGTGCTGCTCATTTTGCCAGTTTGCAGTTCTGTTCCTCTGCAGTTGTTTGACTTTATTAAGTTCAATAGGAGGCACTTGCCACAGGACATCAGTTCACACTTGTCTTTGAACATTTTGTTCAGTTAGAGAAGCAGTGGGCTGACAAGGAGCCAGCTTCACCAGACACCAGGACCATTGATCATATTACAGCAAATATGGTACTTTATTCCTTTGAGTTTGCAATACTGGAAATGCTGAAAGCCTTGTAGGAATATTACAGTTAAGGTGAGGTTGCACAATCTATATAGAATACAGACAGAGACTCCAGTTTACTGTTTGTTATGTTAATCATGTCAATCACAAATCTTAGACTTTTAAAATCTCATCTCCAAGTGATTTTTGTCTTTGTCTTTCAGAAATGATTCTGACAGAAATGAAGGAGCCTGGGAACCTAAGGTATGCAGTTTGTAATCTTACAGGGCTGGAAGGCTAGAAAAGTTATTTTGACTCCAGTTAAAGAGAAATGTGAATTAGTAAAATTGAAAATTAAAAACAAAAATCCTACCTCTGAAATTTGATGCAAGTCTTTAATTGCTGCATCCTTACTTTTATCAAGATACTACATTACCTTATTTTAAAAAAATGAATGGCTAAATAAATTTTCTGCTCAAAAAACTGAAGTTTGTGGGTGTGGTGTGTCTGTTACCTCATGCAATGATGACAACAGGCCTCATTGAGGGCGTTTGGTTAGTCCGACAGACAGGCCAACAATTAGTGCGATGACAGCAAGAAGGATCAACAGGGCAAAGGCAAGGATCATGTATTTCTGAAAAGTAAAGTAGTAACAAAAACTTGAAATATTTTGTAATTGAACATAACTTCTTTGAACTTGCATATTTTATGTTTTTATGTTAGACATAAAAAGAACACTTACCCTACGCGATTTCTTCTGGTATCTCACTGCCTTTTTAGTCTCTTCTTTTGCACGATAAATATACTCAGCTGCATTAGAGACATTATTCTCAATGTTGTTCACCATATCCCCCTGTTAAAAGTTTGCATTAGCCCTAAAATGACAATATTTGACAGACATTGTGACATGGAAGTGTCCAGGTAAGCTAATACCTGAGTTTCTACCAGCATTGCCATGTCCATGAACATCACATGAAGCTCCCTGATGCTGGACTCCAGACGCATGATGTCCTGGTGACGGGATTCGATCTCATTTAAGGCTTGACGAGTGATTTGGGAATCAGAAATGATCTGTAGGGAAAACGGGAAAACAAAAATATTATGGACTTTCTGAAACATGCCTAATGGAATTTCCTACATGTATAAAAAAATGCAGCTGATATAAACCTCCATGCAGCCAACTGATCTCAACAAGGCCAAATCAGAGAAACAGACTTTAAATCAATCAGAATAAGACACAAGTATGAATTAACAGACATACATCGGATGTGAAGATTGATGGATTTCCGCTCTCCAGCATTTCCTCCAGTTCTTCATTGGTGGTCACTCTTCCAGCTACAAATGACATAATTTAAGTCTTTTTCAGAAATCGCCAATCTTAACTCACCAAACAAATTTAACAGGGATTTCAGTAAACCCTCATTGCTGACATGATATATTAATGTGCCCCCATGTTGCCGTTTTTTTTTTTGTTTTATTCAGTTGAAACTGCAACTACAAATTGCTCCATGATTGCTTTTAGATATTTATAACAACTTCCCCTGAGGTTAATTTTTGCTTCTTTAGTCTATTAATCATTACTATGTATTAGTCTGATTTTAAGTAAGCTGTGATGGACTGTTTTTCACAATGACTGCTGGGGATAAACACATGTGGCTGAAGTACACCCCTTGGATAACAGATGTTTATTTAGAGCTACAAGAACACACAAGTAAGAGACTGCTGTGTTTTTGTTATTGATCAACTCCATAGCAACATCTCTAAAACCTAGATGGATGTAATCTGTGCTGGCAGCTAACATCCTTCTGTCCAGACCATAAAGGTCTGCTGTGAAACCTACGTCCTGCTGCTGTAGTCCATCTCTGAAGCAGTAATGAAAGTTATGATGATGATGGTCATAAGTGGGTCAAAACAAACAATTATTTACCATGGAGACTAAACAAAGGCCAACAGAGAGACATTGCTGCTTCAGGAGTTACAGTGATTTCTTAAAAAGTGCTGCTTCAGGCTGAATGTCAGGTATTGCTCCACTCCCAAGTGCTATCTGATTACCTAACATCTAAAGAAACATACCGCTTTGCTGATATCCTGTGGACAACAGAAACAACATTTTATTTCATTTACTTGCTACTAGTTTTTTATAATTAGATTTTATTGCCGCTTGTAATTCTGACAGAACAGTAGAGGTTCTATTTCTTCCCAAGATTGATAACGTTTTAGGTACAAAGGACCTTGACATTGCTCACAAAGAAGCTCCAGCTGAAACACTACAAACAGAAAGCTTTGCCTCCTGTTGTGAAACACTCTCCCTAGAGAGCGAGATCGCTGTGCAGGGGCTTATTGTGTCACACCTCTTGCAATGCCTATTCCTCAGGGACACAAACCGAGCAAAATACACAGAGCAAAGAGCCCGACCTGTCATCTGGTACAAACTCTATCCATTCTGGGTGATTTAAATAAACTGTGTAAGTCTATGTGAGCAGAGATTGAAGATTGCGTGTGTGTTCTGTTGCGCAGGTTACTCGGAGTCCTCTGCCCATTTCCCTGGCAACCTAAACACAGGAGACGTCTCCAGTATCAGTATCTTCTGTCTGCGGTGTGGAGTCATGGAGCCTATCATTAAAGCCACAGGGACTAAGGAAAACAGCTCTATTATATACTTCTCATTATTGTTATGTTGTCAATATGGACATAAAACTATAGATTTGACTGTTATCTCTAACAAAGAAAGTCAAATATTCAGTATGAAATTCTGGGAGCTGTTTAATAACTTTAAATGTTTGCATGCTATGTAGCTCGTAGTGTACAAATTCTACTGTACAGAAATATATACTATACAAGTCTTCTTAAATATTTTGTTTCTGCTTACATTAAAAAAATTCTGTTCCACCTGTCAACCTTCAACCTGTATTCACTTAGTTTTCATAAAAACAACACATCTAAAGTTTGCATGCAGTTGCAAGAGGAAATTAAGCTGATGTTTTGGTCTGTACTTCATAAGTCAATGAAGGATGCACATTCAGAGAATGCACATCTAATATGAATCCCTTACTTATCTCCAGTTGTCTCTGGATCCTTCCTTTGCTTCGTTCCCGAAAGGACACTTGAGTCTCATTGTATTGAGTCATGACTTCCACAAACTTCCTTGACAGCACAGAGTGCTGATGAGAAGATAAGATATAAAGGTAGAAAGTGAGGATTCCCCAAAAGTGGTTCACATTGAGATTTTTAGAATTTAAATAGTTGATTATGCTTTCAGAAATGCTCTGCCAAAAACTGACTGACAGCACCAAATTAAGGTAAGCAACAGCTCAATGGGTGTGAAAGAAGCCACACAGGATTTGTAATTGTTTTTTCACATATCCATCCATTGACTGGCTGTCTGACCTGTGTTTTCTGGATCCTGAAGTCGACAGAAGCCCTGTTAATGACGTCGTCTTTTGGCATATTTTGCTCCATGACTAGCACAGGGACGACAGCATTAACTGACTTCACACAACACATGACAGAAAAGTGCAACAATCACAGCTAAACTCACATTTTAATTTAGTTCGCACCACATTGGCATTCCCTTTGATATCGTTGGTCAGTCCATCTAGCTGACTCTTTGTACCTTCATATGCAGAAAGGAAATACATCAGGTTGTACTTATTGGCAAGAAAAGAAAGTGTCATACTGAATTACTGTCTTTATGTACAACTTGAATCTCCTCTAATTTTATCCTGACACCTATCAACCATCCTAAGATAACAAAATGCACAACTTCTGGGTTTTTCCCCAGTTATCAATAAACAAATACAGATGATGGCAAGACATTGTAATCTGTCATGGACTGTCTTGCTGTTCTCCCTTTTATGCAACAGGAAGACTCTCATGTCCTTTTCAGGGTTCCTATCATTTGTTTAAAATCAAAATGTACACATTTCTTTCAGACAGAAATCTCCAGAAAGTAAATACAGAGGTTTACTGTGGATTTATGATAGATATTTCCGCAGGACGATGGGCAAATCAGTAGATAAGAACAGATAATGAACGGACAGACGGATAATAACACCGCTTATCAGAAGTTACCCATCACGTGGCTTTAAAACACTTGATGTAGTTGTTTATTTTTAATAATAAACAATACTTTCCATACACCTCCATACATAACAGTGTGCAGAGACTTTGAGTGGTCTGTAACAGTGACAGGTGAGATCTCAACCTATAACGGCCTCAGATGTTTGGGGCTGTTTTTTGTTCACAGGTTTCCGTTCCACGAGCTTTTTATTTCTATCCAGAAGTAAAGTAAATCTGTTGGCCAAAAAGCTCCAGTTGAGCCCAAAATAGTTTTGATTACTTCAGCCTTAAGAACCATCAAAAATACTAAAGTCTACTGAACATATGAAGAAACAAACACAGCATTTTTAAATACCTGTATAAAAATAAATAAATAAATAAAAAACTTACTGTGATCTGGATTGGGCGCAGACAGGATCGTGCTGTGCAGCTTCTTCACCTCCTCCACTTGGTAGGAGATTTTATCAATGAGTCCCCTAACTTCCTCCACCTTAATTAGTCGAAAAAGCAGACAAATAACTCATTGTTGTGTGAAGTTAACCCCAATCTTAATATGCATCCAGCCATCCCTACCCTCCTGAAATAACTCTCCATGAAGTCATCACTGCAGTCCTCAGTGACAGCAACCTCCGCTAGTTGACTTTTATTCTGTGAACATTTAAAAACAAGAATGCATTTTTTGTACAACTTGCAGTATCGGCCCAGGCTGAGGTAGCACTTACAGCAGCCAGTTCAGCCAGACGATCCTTCATTACACTCTCCTAGTCCGATCCTTGCATCTCCTTCTCAGGTAATTTCAGCGAAACATATCCCAATCCTTCTTAAAAACCTCCATGTGTGGTCTTACAGCAGGCCCACCATTGTGAGGACTGAAGCTCCGGTGACTGTCGGAAAAGTTCAACTGATAAGATCTCCTTTGACAAGACAACCCTCGCAGAGATGTTGAAGTTGGTACTCAAAGTGGGTTAAAGCGACACCTTTGCAAAACAGCCCATTATAATGTATCTGTAATTTTGTATTTTTTTTTGTAGAGTATATTTACCTCAGGACGACGCTTGAAATCCGCCACAGATCTACAATACCGCCCCACCGTGAATACGCTTCCTTTCCCAGCTCGGTTTCACGTACATAGAAACAACACTCCCCACCTCCACACAACACACACCCACTCTGTCTGCAGAGCAATTAAAAGTCACCCCTCAAAAACTGCTAAATAGACAGACACGACCATTTTGTTTTTGGAGGTCATCAAATATTGGGCAATAAAATTCTTACAAATTTTGTTCAAGCGAGCAAGTTTATGAATGTAATCTATAAGCGGTTGAATTCTATTTTAGTAACAAATTACTAAATATGCTAATATATAATTATGCTTAAACGACGCGGTGCCGTTTGTAAAATTACACAATAAAAAATTAACAACTCTAAGTTGTGACAGAAAAAAACTCTTTTTTTAAAGTTACATTTTCACCATTTTATTCAGACATTTAGCAGAATTTCAACTATTTACTTCACAAGCTAACTATTTAGTTTACAACCCAAATATTTTGCTCCAAATTAAATATTTATTTTTGCAAACTAAATATTTAGCCCGAAAATACATATTTTGTCAATTAAACGTTTAATTTTCTAACTAAATTTGCTTGATAACTAAATATTTAGAATGATAGCCACTACATATTTAGCTCGCAACTAAATACTTAAGTCCAAGCTAAATATTAGCTAATATGCAAATTAGCTTGCCGATAAGCGGAAGTGAAATATCAAAAATAAATGTTGGGTTTTTCTCACTTCTGGATGAACTCTGGCTGCTGGCGGAGCAGAATTGCTCCAGTCGTTGCTCAAGTAATGTGTTGTTGATGTTGTTTTGTTGTATATATAATCGATTTTTTTTTTTAACACGTCCGACGCAATAGTTAAAAACACAGGACTTGCCGATTTCTATAGCAACAGTATCTGAATCGATTTCCGCCAATGAGATCCAGCCAGAACACTTCCGGTTCATGTTCGATTCACTGTTTAGATGTTGGATAATGTCAACATAAACTCGTTAGCGCAACGTTTAACGCATAGTCAGCATAGTCTTCCATCCATCCATGTTTACGGCTGGGCCGTAGTCTTGTGGTTGAGAAGGTCTCTTTCTTGGACCAGAAATTTAAGACTTAAGTTTCCGCGCAGCTTTTAATAGGTATCAGCTGTGATAAAGAGAATCCAAAAATCTGAACCGGAAGTGACCCGCGCCATTTTAGTAGGTAAGCGCATGCGCTGTTCATTGCAGACCTATGACTTCCGAGACCAACAAAAAGATAATATGTGGACATTCTTGACCAATGTTCAAGAATAAGATACACGAACAAAATCGCTGTTGTCAGGAACGAACCGCATTAGACGCAAAATGAAAATATTTCATATAAGCTGCCACCGAAGTGTGGCAGCTTGTGACGTCACACTAATGACTGCAATGTTGAAAGACTATTTTAAGCTTATAGATTTTAAATGTAGAGTAAGGAAGACGGCAATGAATGGATGTCAAACACCTGCTATTCATGTATTAATGAGCTACTGATTATGCAGATGTTTGTATTTCCACTTAAATAAAATATTAACAATAAATCTGACTTTATTTAATTTACCTACCATTTAAATAACATGTAAATAAATGTAAAGTTTGTTTGTTTTTTGGCGTTTCCAATTGTAATGAATTAATCATCAAAATCTTTCTAAAAATGTATGCAAATTGTTGCAGCAGTGGTTAAATTTTAGCAGTGCACAAAGAGGAAAATCTCATAAAACAAAATAAAAACACAACCAAACACTGTTGTTGAACTGTGTCTGATAGGTCAAACAATGTGAACCCCACCATTTTTAAAAGCTCAGCTGCAGGGACACCAGTCGGGTTACATGAGAAGGTTTTATAAATAAATAATAAATGTGCAAAACTGGATTGGATTAAACGGCCAAAGTATTATTTACCTGACCACAAGGTGGCACTGTTTGCCTTGATTTGGACTCAAGATTGGGAGACGGAGCAGGTGTCGATTGTAAATCTAAAATAAACCTTATAAGTTTCAAAAATCTAAAGTGATAGTTAAATATAGGTCTTTGTGTTGACACATAAAAGTCATGGTATCATGTTTTGTTGTTTGTTTTTCTTTTTCCCTTTAGTCCTTTTTAATTTTATTTACTTATTTATATGTTTATTTATTGGTGCTGTTCCTTTCCATGTTCCATGTTCCTGCGTCATTTCATACCTTTAACGTTTTGGTAATATTCTACCCCACTTTTTCTTGCTTCGACTTGCCAGAGCTTGCTTCTACAAGCAGCTGGAGGCTGCTCCGAGGTATTATGGCGGGTCCTAATGGGCTTCGTCAGTGAGACACTTTCTCGATTCATACCTCCACTTATTTGTTACCATTTCATCCTTTCCTCTTACTGTTTCGTACCTATCACACCATCTCGTACTTATGCACTGAAATCATTGCTTATGAGTCAGTTTTTTTGTTGTAGCTCTTCGTCGAGGTAAACGACACCAATTATCTCTCACAGACATTAGAAAAGCAATGTACATACGGTGTAGCCTTATATAAATTGTATAGAATAGAAAAAAATACGGTTAAATAATACTTGACAACTGAGCATTTTCACCATTATATAAAATGTTATATAAAACAATCAGAAATACCGAACTATACAGACAAATAAAACCAGTTTTGGAAAGGTAGATTAGAAGAAAATGAAGTTGTTTACGGGAAGCAAACGGCAGTAGTATTGAAGATGTGGCAACACGTGGCTACAAAATGACAGTGAAAATATGCAAATTCACTCGGATGTGAAACGTCAGATGTACTTAGCGATATTTATGGATGGACGAATATTTTGTTAAGCTTTAATTTCGATAGCTCTGCCTTTTCTATGTGGAGGCTGCAAAAAATATTACATAATGTGTTGTACTCATAGAAATTAAATCCAATACGGGGTTTTTTGTTGTTTTTCTTTGTACGCACTCGTGTGTCTAAAATTTGGACCTACACTCTTTCACTTGCCACGCAAACTTCAATTACGCACAAATCTCTCCATTTACGCACAACCTGAACGCCCCTTCTCATAGGGTCCAACAATGACATCACATTTTGCAATTCCCACGTAGAGTCCAGCCAGCCAGTGCGCTCCCGCTGAGCTCCACTACACCTCGCTGTTTCCAGATGCAAGGCGCAGAAACTTAAAGAAGCAGCTGAATGTGTGGATGACGGAGTGTAACTTTCTGCGTGGGACTTTTGGCTTCAGAACTTGCCATTATGACACAATAATTTGTGAAGTGGGCTTCGTTTTTTCCTCAAGATATCTAATCTGGGCCTTTTTTAAACATTACTGTTAGAACTTTTATTGTAACATCTATAGGATTGGACACATGGACTATTTTATCCTCATCCTGGGACAATGACTAACTGCTCTTGGAGTTATCTTTATGAAGGGAATTAGGCTGTTTCAGAAAGATAACATTGTACAGTTCTCAAGAGCAATGGAATTTTGTTTGCATATTCAACTTCTTACTGCTTTTGTCTTGTGTTTTAAGGTAAGATAACTACTTCAAGCGTTCAGCTCCTTTTCTGCATGTCAGACTTTGTTAATCATCAGATTTATCTTTTTCAGGTCTGTGCTCAGGTGGTGCCAAATGAGAATCAAGCAGGTAGTGGCAAGTTTTCCAAATGCACATTGTGCTACACTTTTGTTTGCTATTAGATCAACATATCAAATGACCACTTCCTGGTTGGGATATATACAATAACTTGAGGAAACAATGTGCTCCAGTGTCTGTTTCTATGGAGGGATGTTATTTGTTTATGTCTCGTTAATCAGAATGGTCTGCCACATAAACAGCTTTTGCAGCTGTTTTTATTCATCATCATCAATCTCTTTATCCCACCAACGTCCAAAACTGGATGCTGGCGTAACAATAAACTCTGAGCAATGTCCTTTAGGGGCACTTGTTTACCTGTGATCTTTTTGTCCAGGCCTGCAGGTGTTGGCCACGGCTTCACATTATTGGCCTCTTGATGCAGTGGATGGAATTCATGAGCTGCTGGACCAGATTGGAAGCAGTCCGCGTTATGTCAGCGGCAGCGAAATAAGTACGAGCATACATGGCCGCCGTGTTTACATTCAGGTCCTTCCTGGAAAGACCTTTTTGTTCACTCCTGCCACGGTTATCCTGCCTGTTCAATCAAATTCAGTGTCTTGCAGAAAGTATTCATGCCCCTTAAACTTTGTCACATTCTGTCAACTTTACAACCAGAAATTGCATTCCTTGGGTTTTGATGTGATAGACCGCCAAAAAGTTGCGTATGATTATGTTTTTAGTTACTTTATAGAAATAAAATTGTGAAAATTTGTATTCAGTCCGTAGCACTCTGCAGTTATTGCGATAGGTCTTTCGTGGTGTGTCTGTATGAACTTTCCACACCTATTATCTGAAATGTTTGCCTTTTTTCCTTCGCAAAATTGCTCAAGGTCAATCAAGTCAGATGGATATCATCTTAAAGAGAAAATGTGAACTTTTATTACAGACTACTAATTAGATTTAGATCTGACCTTTGACTGAACCACTCGAATAAGAAAAATATACTTGTATCTGAAATATTTTATTGTATCTAAGACTATGTGTAGATTTGTATGGAAAGCTGCTTAGTCTCAAGTCTTCTGCAACCTCTAAAAGATTTGCTTCTAGTATCATCCTTATGCAGTCACATTTAATAAAGCTTGGCAGTATTGAGAAGTTAATTTATTTTAGTAACTCAATTCACTAAGTGAAACACATTAAATTGATTAATTACACACTGACTGATGCTTTCAGTTAAGCATGATGATTTTCTCCTCGCATCTAATGAAAACACAATATTTGAGTTTAGAGTATTGCTTCACTCCATTAAAAACATTGAGGTTTATAGTTGTTATGTGACCAAATTTGAAATGCCTAAAGGGTGTGAATACTTTTCCAAGCCACTCCATGACTTCAGGTTTGCAAGCCAGTTGTACTGAGTGAAACGCCATAAATGTTTAAGAGGGATCAGGTATGAATGCGAGCATGTTGTGTGGCATCACTCTGTGTTTACCTTCACCAGCATCACTCTGTTTCATACCTGTGCAGCACGTCCCTCCCGTTGTTCTTCTGTCACTTTTCCCTTGGTGGAAATTATGGTTTTTGTCTTCTCTTTTTGTCCAGCTGTCAGAATCCACAACCACACTGTGCTCCCTTCTTCCCATAACTCTTCCTATGTGTATACCAATGACTCTGCCTACACTAACATTTCTGCAATAGTAGGTGAGAATCCATCACTTTCCTCTCACACAGTCATTTGTGCATCACACACTGCAGCAAATCATCGCACACCTTTTGGTTCTTTGCTTGTTTGTCCTTGCCACACAAGCTCATAGCTTAACTGTATGTTATACATCCTGTAACTTTATCAATAGGTGTTAGTTAGAAGTCATTCATGTTGGTTAAATTAAAAGTACACAGAAAAACATATAAAACCGTAATATGCGCATCAAACTTTTTACTAATCTCACAATATTAAATCATGAAGCAAATGTGTTTCTGAAATTTATGTTTTGCTACAGACATTGTTGAAGGCGTACACAATAAGGGTATCTTTCTGGACTGTGATAACGGCGGCCTCTTTCTTTACTTTGGAAACTACCAGAACTCCTGCGTCAGTGATCTTAATCTCTGTGCTCTGGATGGTAAGTGCAGTGCATTTCATATGTTACACTTTCAGTTCTGTCTGGAGCAATGGGCCAAAATTCTAGAAAACTTTAGTGAGAAGCGTATGAAAGGATGCCCAAAACATTTTCAAGTAAGACAATTTTACCGTGACGATGGAAAAGTATGCTTTCAGGAAAGAAATAAAAACATTGTTTCTAATAGTTTTAGCAAATAATAACAATTTTGGTAATCCTAAAAGAACCAAAACTGAATACGTTTAGTCTTCATGTTAGAAAGTATAAAAAAAAAGGGAGTGTGTCTTTTTGAGCTGAATATAGCTGTACGTGTTATACACTATTGTAGGTTTTTGGAATAATATTTAATCCATTAAAACAATCTTTTTCTAGGTGTGACCTTCTCCTTTTTTTGGAAAAACGAAAAGCCAGATTCCAACTTTGCTGTGGCGTCTGGAGCGAAAGTTATCTCAAATAGCTTCACAGTCTTTGCAGACTCTCACAAGGGATGCGTGGAGCTTTACACGCGAGACGACAAACACAGATGGAGAGCGGAAATTCCCACTTCAGGTACTGCAAAAACAAATACTCCTTTTATAACATAATACTAATTGAGAAAATGATTCCTACACATCCATATGAATTGTGTTTAATTTGATCAAATCTTTAACTACACAGATTTATTGTTCTCATGGTCTTAACTGGCACCATATGCTCTCACTGTTGACTTGGCAAGTCTGTTTGCCGTAGCAAAAAAAAGGTGCATCTTATTCAATATGCAGCCATTTCCTGTGTAAAATGAAATTATGCCTGATGATTATGACTGGTGGACATAGATTTGATTTTGATGTGTGAAAATGCAATAGAACTTGACATGTTAACAAAAATGTTTATTTGCCGTAGAGAATTGTTTATATATATATATATATATATATATATATATATATATATATATATATATATATATATAATAATCTTTTTGATATATATATATATATATATATATATATATCAAAAAGATTATTTTGTCAATGTAGTATTCAAGATTGACTAAATCCTAACAACATAAGGTTTGATTAGAATTAATTTGAAAATGTTGGGTCAGTCATATTCATGGTGTGCGTTGACAAAGCTCCAAGGCTGATGTGTTTATTTGGGTTATATTAAGAGTAAACATACAGCATGAACTTGGTATCAGTTAATATTGCCAAAAGATTTTTGCCTGAGATCATTTTTGAGCTGGAGCAGAAATATAGCTGAGCTTTTTACCTCCCTTATGACTAGAATTCAAGCGACTAGAATTAACTCTGATTTTAAGGCTATGAGGGACTCCTGGCATTTTCCATCCACGCTAACTTGATGGTCATAGGAGGGTTAGACCTGCGACGTGTTGTCAATCAACAGAACATCTTAGCTGGAATTACCAGGGAAAAGGTTTACATGCGATCTTGTTAGGACAGATTTAAAAACTGTATTTCTATTGCAGTAACATTTTGTGGCTTAACCATAAATGTTTTGCTCTGGCTGCTCGACATTTTGTGAAGAGGCATCATAACTCAATCTGGGTTTGAATTCGCTGTTCCAGAAGATCAAAAGCTGCCTGATTCTCACAGGGTGTCATGCCAGACCTGTAGCACAGAATGTCCTAATCTGTCAGCTGTCCCTCTTCCACTTCACAAGTGCGAGGAAAACATTAAAAGGGTGATTTAATGAACCCCTGGGCGTTATGTGAACAACTTTCTTAATTAAAACTGAAAATAGAGCGGTACTCAGAGGGAATTCTGAATGAGTTGAGAAGTGGTGGAGGTCTTGGCACATATGGTTTATATTGTAAGCAAAAGGGAAATGTATTGTGGTCTCCAGGCAGATGTGTTTTCACACAGTGAATGTATTGTCCTGTGGGACCTTCTTGTTGTTCATTTACTTCCTTGTACTTTGTAATAGCAAATGTTTTGGGAAATACTAAGACACATATGTTGATGAACTGCGTAAACGATTTCAATCGCAGATGTTTCATCAACAAGAAAAACATGTTGACTGAGTAAGGAGTGCATACTAATATTTTCGCCTAAGCATTTTGTCAAAAAAAGAGAAATCCAGTCTATTATGAAAATGTCCACTTCAGTTTTTAATGTTCAGCTTTAGCTCTGGACCTATTAAAATTAACACCACACAGAGAATAGGGCTGCTGATAACTTTTTCAAAGTAACCACTCTAATAGTTTTAGATGAAATCAAATTTTGTAAAGGCAGACAGAGAACCTGGGACTAGCAGCTGAGGCCTCTGCTGATATCACATAGACCAGCCTTTTGGTAATAAGTATCACCTGAGTAAATGTTGGTTTTTAAGCAACAGCATCTTTGCAATATGACTTTGTAAGATAAAAGGACAAAAGAGCCTTTTCAGATTGTTGTGTTATGATATACATTTTTGAAGCGTGGAGTTGTTTTGTGCATTGTATTTTAACCTAAAGGCAAAAATTTACACAAATATAGTTTGAGAAATGATCAGAAAGATTCCCAAAACTCGGGAAAGTCTGAGGTTTTTCACCAACTCTAACTTCTAAATCCAATATTGCTTTGTATTAGAAACCTTTTCTGATACTTTGAATCTGAATTAATCAGTCACACATTGCTGTATAACGCCCTGACTTCAGAGTTTAGTTGCAGACAAACATACTAGTCATTATTTTGACAATGAGAGAGGGTAGTCTGGCCATTTAGCACAATAACTAAACAAATTCTCCTGGTTCTCCAAATTGGAACTGGAACATGTTTATGTTTGGCTGCTTAAGTATATGGGATATAGTGCAAGGGGCCTCCACCAGCATAGCTTTTTGTTAAATATCAGTCATTAGATTGTAATTATTATGCCTCTATTCACATTATGAATAACTAATGCTAAAATGTTATCATTTAAGGTGGACCGAGTTCCATCAGTGTTGCTTGTCACAGTTTGAGAACGCAGGACTGAAATGCATTTATTTTGGAGTTTGTATAGAAAAAAGGCGCTGTAGCATTAGTACATTGTTTCTATGATTCACAACAAACATATAAAATAATTATATTTTGTAGGTAATTTGCTAATTGATTTTATAGCATGACAGAAAACTCCTTTCAATACATAACATGCACATTGAAGTATTTATATCTTACAAATGAGTCGCTTAGCTAAAACATACATTTCCTTAAAGAATAGTTTAACTAGTTGAGTCTTGACATTTAACCTGTCAGCATATCAACTTCAGGAGGCCATCTTTTTGTGTTTTTGTCTTGAGAAGACTGACTTTTGAGAGCAATGTGGAGGCACCATTATATCTTTTCCCTTACATGTGAGAACAGAACGGTTAATTGAACTAATAGGAAATCCAAAAACTACTTTCTGTAAATAATTTGTTTTACAGCAGCGTTTTTTAAAGAAATGTTTTGATTGATCTCTATAATTATTTTTACATAAGTATTCCATTTTGAAAAACAACAAGACATGACATTTTTGCAACCTATCATTAAATATTATTGCTATCCCATGATGCCTACTGTCTTAATAGTTTGGTTTGTAAACTCCCTACAAATTAAACTTAATGCTGATGTTAGTTTTCCATCATGCCATAAACAATTCAATAAAGATATGTAGACTTCCTTTTGAAAAGTAGATCAACCCATAAAAGTATTTTTATCTATGTGAGCATTCGTTGAATGCTGTTTAATTGTAATTTTTCAGTAAATAGTTTGGGTTTTTTTTCTAATTTTTTCTATTTTAGGCTCATATTGGACACATGTTCTGTTCACCTGGACCAAGAAGGACGGTCTAAAGGTTTTCATCAATGGGACTTTGTGTGACGGTGATCCCTCCGGCTCTACCTCAGAGAGTTCTGCGGACTTCGGTTCTGACGTTTTCCTTAAAACCGAGAACAACAAGGCGCATCGTCGTTATGTAATGCGGGCTTTCGATGAATTTGCCATCTGGAAAAGGGCCCTTTCTCCCCATCAGATCAAACTCTATTACAGAGCAGCTGTAGGTAGGACAATGTGCTCTCTTGGAAAGTATTTCCTGTCTTTCTAGCACATGCAGTCTTGCAGTCTTTGTCTATTAAAATGCTTCCTCCCTTTTCACTCTGAGCAAACAGGGGTTAACGTTAAATTACCTTCCATCTTGACAAATCTCATCCGTGACGGACAACAACAATACAAACTGTGCACAAGCACACGCCCCTCTGCTCTCACACAATTTAAGTTCGCAGCTGAAATAGTTCTGCCTTTTAAGTATCTAACCAAGTGTAGAGGCATGTTGAGTCGCAGAAGGCAGATCATTTTAATTTAATGTGACAAGTTACAACATGCAAGGAGCTAACCTCCACACTCCTGAATGTTTCTGTTCTGTTTACCTCCTCTGGTCAGCGGAGGGCCATAAATGGAGATGGAGGAGATTTTTAAAAATAACAACTTTCTGTCGAGTGTTAATCCAAATTAGAAAATCCTAGCGCCGCCTTAGAAATTCTCAGCGCAATACGATATGCATGGTAAGCTGTATCTCATTCATTTGTGTTTCACATTAATTCCTCAGGGTGATTGGTAGCTGCATATGCAAAGTGTTACTGCTGTGCTGTGATACATGAAGCATTTAAAAAATGCTCTGAGCTCTCTCCTCTTCTCTTATAATAATTCCATAAATGATATAATTCACAGGTCATTTCTGGACACCAAATAGACTGGCTGTTCTTGCTAACAATATCTATTTTTAGCTCTCAGTGACTCGCCTACTATGTTAACTTTTTCTTTCAATCAAAGAAGAGCAGAAATGATTCAGACTCACATCCCTAAAGCGCACCCAAACATGGTCATTTTATAGTAGCTTGTAAGAGCTGGCTTCATTAAATAAGTGTAAAGACTTTTAAAAAAATTATCTAAATCCTGTGCAGTCTGTGTAGTGGCAACATTTGTGTTTGATCATTCATGTCTAACAGAGGTTGCAAGGATCTGGCATTTGTTCTTTTATGACTGCCGAGTGCAATCAAAATGTAAACTTTATGCTGATAAAATCCAGCTACAGAACAACAGCCTGATCTGGCTAGGTTCCCAAAGCACCAGAAATAACAAAATATCAAAAAAGGAACGAATACAAAAAAAGATAACCAGATATGCAGGTCAACAGTCTGGTGAGTATTTTGTACTTCAAAAGAGCCTTTTCCTTTTTCTTTTTAGGTCAGGATGTGGTTTCTGCTACAACACACGGAAATGCTTTGGATGTCCCTACTACTGCAGCAACAGGTGTAAGTGTCTTGGAAGTGTTTCTACCCCTTTCCCAATTCTTACCCCAATTAATACCAACACATTGCCACACTGAAAAATTCAACATTTAATTCAAGTTTCTATGTTATTAAATTCTATGTTAATACTTAATAGTGCTCACAAAACCACAGAGACAGAATTATTGGTACACCTGCTGTCATTACTTTACCTTATTTTCCCAGTGCCATGACGCTTAGTCGTCTAACAGCATTTGACTCTTCCTCTTTGAACAGTCTCTACATCATCCAGATTCCTGGTGCCTCGCTTTTCCTTAATTGAACCCAGGTTTCCTATATGTCAGGAGAGTGGGAGGTCCAAAAGGTAGATTTTGTTCTTGGTGAACCATTTCTGTACTGATTTGGCCATGTATTTTGGATCATTGTTCTATTAATAGTACCTACGACAGACCTTTTTTTCCACGTTTACTGGTTGAATCCAGCAGTTCTTTACTTAAAACATCCTTGAAAGCAGTTTAGGGTGATTTGTAATCTAATTAATTTTTCATGGCATTTGGAGGGAAAAAGGACCCATAAGTCCTATTCTTGTCTTTTTGCACATATTCACGTCACTTGGTTTTGTTATTATCAGAAAGCTCAGTGTAAATTTCATCTGATCAAAGCATGCTGCGAGTTGAGGTCCCAGGGGAGTTTGTGTTTGTGATCGTAGTGCAGATAAGGCTTTTCCTGCAATCACTCCCAAGCAGCCGGTTGGCTTGTAGATGAACCTTTGGTGACCCCCCAAGATGACACACTTTGCTGCAGTTCTCTAAAGCTTTGGAGAGTTATTTACCCCCATTATCATCCTGCTACTGTGCATGGTGGCAAGGTAAATATGTGTCCAGCCCAGTAGCTTAAGGGCCTGTGTGTTAAGGAGTGCTTAAACTCCACGGAAACAGAAAATGATCCATTGGTAATTAAACATAGAATTCAAGATAGTCAGGAAATTTGTGTTTGGTTGATTCACTTGTTGTAACAAAGCTTTTTCAAGATAAAATTCCATCCGATAAAAAAGCCAGTTCATTTGCCTTCAAAAGGAGCCGCAGTTGTAAGGAAGATGCATTTGTGAGTTGAGCACCAAAGATAAGATTGGGCGTCATCTCTACCAATGCTGAACAGCCTATTCTGCTACTGACTCGTTTGGTCTTGTTTGTTGGATTGGAAGATTGACTGGTTGATTGATTCCACTAACTTGACAAACAGGGGCATCAGTAGGAGTACAACAACTTGGCACCCCCTCCTCATGCTTATCACCATTTGGTCAGACACTGCTGTGGGATGGCATCCCATTCTTTAACTGGCATTTGTTGCAAGTCAGACAAAATGCTTTTGCTGATCAATCTGACACAAACAGAACGGGAAAGCGTCTGTGGGTTGACAACTTGAAGAACAGAGTTTGCCTCTGGTTGCAGAGTCCAAAGCTTTGGCAGAGAGGATTTGACACATTTTTCATTTTAGATTTTATTTTATGTTTCCACACATCTGTACCAAATGCCAATAAACGTGCCTGACAATGTCCTTCAGTTTTTTATGTTGTTTATTTCTGCTGGTGGCCAAGTATTTAGATCAGTTGTAGGTACAAATCATAGAAACATTATTAAACGTCTCTCTAGATATCTTTTTTTCCCAATGTTTAATATCACTCTCCTTTTGTGGGCCAGCAGCAACTATAAAATATGACAAATTATGACCTCTAATCAAACCAAATTGACTCTGTATGACCTCCAGCTGGTGGAAAATATTTATTTTGGTCAAACAACCACATTGCCTTGCATTAGACTATGAGCAGATTGTGAAAAATCACTTTTTAGACATCGGTTGTCATCATCAGTTTGAAACAACCAAAAACTGATAAAGTACAAAACGGTGACTCTGGACTCAACAAGTAAATTATAATACAGCTTAACATCAACATTATCTGAGTTTTAAAAGGAAATGCAGCAGCTACAAAGAAAAGGGATCGGGAGGGAAATAATCACCAAAATAAACACCAAAGTTGTCACAGGAGTGGGAAATGGGGGTCTTTTGCTTCAAAATGCACAAACAATTCATTACTCACCGAGGCACTGTTTTCATTTTGTCAACACATAAAAAGAAAGATATTGAGAACACATGTGAAGAGACCTGCTTATGACTGACTTGGGGGTAGAAAACATACTCAGAAAATGGCTGCGTCTCATCACAGGAGAACAGCTTCTTCTAACGCACTGTATGGAGAAACAGCGATGCATTTACTTAGAGTATTCCCCTGAAACCAATCACTTCATGTTCTGGGTATGTTGGAGCTCCGTGTTTATTCATAAACTCCCTCCAAATGATTTTTGCGCTGTCTCCCCAGAGAGCTTTTGAAGTGAGTCCTCCTGTGATCAGCGGTCACCAGGAGGTGGTCCAGAGCTCCCAGGGGCCGAGCACCAAGCCCGTGTTGGACTTCCTCAGCACGCTGCCCAACAGGACAATTCCTCACAATGCTGCCGACAACCTCACCCAGGTCCTGGAACACAGCACAAAAGAAAAAACCTAGCACTACACTTTCAAAACAGGATCACACACAGACACAGAGGCCACCCATGTGCAGATGATGATGTCGTCCGCTCTCTTCCTTCTAGGCTTTTCTCAAAAGCGTGGAAGAAGTTCTGACTTCTCCAGGATTGCCAGAGGTAAATGAGGCCACTCTGTTGTTGTGTAAGGTCCAAACGCGACAAGATATAGCAGAAGCAATCTGACTGTTGCTTAGAGCTGAGACACAAAAGCGGGTCACTGACTCTGAGTTTTTAACGCTGCATATTTTTGGCATGAGAGGCACTTGAAACTCTGACAGTAAAAGACATTAATAGTGCTTTCGCTTAAACAGAAGTGTTAAAGGAGGTTATTTCACAGCACTGCCAAAAATAAATATGTTACTAAAGCAACATATTTAAAGGAAATATGACGCTTCCTTTGATCAACAGTTATCCTGGTCAAATCTCACTGCTCTGATATTCAAAAAATTCAAGTGAGAATCTGTGGAAATATATTAGCAAGCCACATTGGCTGTGCTAAAGTTACTTAGATTAGGCAAACATTTCAGTCTCTACACTCAGAAAAGAGAATAATTGATCCAATTTAAATAAATTGCTCCAGTTTGTAACAAGTAACTAAATTAAGTCCATCCACACCAGTTTATCATGTTTATTAAACTCTCAGGTTGACCAAATTTAATAAATAAACTTGGGTAAACTTAATTGAACTAATTGTAACCAATTGAAGCAATTTGTTGAAGTTGGAGCTACATTCTCTTTTTTTCTCGGTGTAAATATGTAAAGTTGAGATATATACCAAAAACATGCAATGTGGCTGCAGTAGAAGGTGGTTCTATGAAGTATTGACCCAGGTGGGAGCCCAATTTTTACTCATTGGAAATTTTGAAAATCATGTATCATTTTCTTTTAACTTCATATTTCTCAAATATTACTACTTTTTGTGACACTGATTGGCTTTTAAATTAATTATTTGCACGTTAGACTCAAATAAGACTGCTTTCCTGTAAAGCTGATATGTCTTTAATGTGAACTACAAAATACAAAATTACCTTTGAAATTCAACTTAATGTATAGAAGAAATCTGATAAACTGAAGCAACACATTGAAAGGCAGCAAAATTTGACCTTTTCCTGTGATAATCATTCGTCAGCAGGCCGACCCGGTGGTCAGCAGCTTGATTGAGACAGTGGACATCGTGATGGGACAAATGGTGACCAAGCTAGAGTTCAGCTCTGGCTCTCCCTTTTCCCTGGGCGGAACGTCTTTGGTTGCAGGTCAGAAAGATGTCAGCTCTCCCTCTGCTATATAGACCAACTTTCACTCCCCAAACCTTTCTCTTTACAAATCACATTGGTTTTATTGTTTGCTCCTGAGTTTATTATTCTCTCTTTTTTTTTTTCTAAACTCTGATCCCCGCATCCCCCCCACAGATTACTCCCTGATGAAGCTGCCACAGAACTTCAATCTGCCACATTACCGCTTTCCCACACAGGGGAAGAATTACATCTCAGTGCCTGGGGAGGCATTTGCAGTGCACAGTAAGTGTAAATAACCCATGTTCATGTTTTAATGTCATTTTTTTTCAATTGGCGAGGTAGACTCTACCATTTAAAGTGGACCACTAAACATTGAATTTGCAAAACAAAAATATCAATCTAGGAAGTTCTTGTTACAATAAGCTGAGATGTAAGACTGCTAGCTGCATGCGGTCTAAGATGGGATTAGGGTGAAAGCCTTTGTTTGGATTTATAATGCCCTGCAGAAACCCACCTATGATTTTACTGTAGGTAGTTACCCTTTCATTTAAAACAGAACAAATAAAAGTTGTTCCTCTTTTTTTTCCACTTCACTTCGTCATTAAAAAGAACGGGCCCCTGCAGTGGACTGAGGGAGAGGAGTAATTACACTGGGCATTAAAGCGTTGTTTGTTCGACTTTGCGTTCAGGTCGGATTCCCCCGGCTCCATCTGTGTTCCTCCATGCCGTGTTCTGGCACGCAAACACAAAAAATAAACAGCTTAAATAATTCATTTACAAACTCGTATCGAAGAGGAATGAACGTTATGGCTTGACACACCAGAGTCGGGGCCAAATTAAGTTATAGGCCTGAATACCTGGCAGCATAAAATGCTCAAAGGGCAGCTTTTATATCCTAATAGAGCACGGAGAATGCAACGCATTGGAGTGTTCAGACGGTGTTTTCTTTGTTCATTCTTTTCTTTTGGAGAACCGAACAAGGAAACTGACCAGGACGTGGTCCTCTGTGAAACTTGCTGGGAGGCTTTCGGTTGGAATAATATTTCTATGAACTTTTCGTGCACATTTGCTTGACATATTCGAGCCCTTGTTGTCATTCTCAGCGGGCTTCAACCTTTGAACAGAGGAACAGGGTCATTAGGAATTTCCTCTGATTTCACTTTTTATCTCGTCGTATGGAGGTGGGAACGAGCTGAAGGAAAGGTCAGGGGAGGGGCACCGGACCTCCTGGTCTGCCACTGAAGTCGTGGAAATATTTCATAAGTATTCCCCGTAACCACGTGGCATTCTCCCTTTCACCCTTGTGAGACTATACTCCTCTCCCATTAGCCGGCTAGTGCCGGCGTGCGGTGGCAATGTGCCGTTAATTAACTTCCCTTCTTTGTGAGCATTTTAGCGATCCTGTCGTACATTCCCATTCCTCCTCTCACTCCGCCTCCGTGTGTCTACTTCTTGTCTTCAGCTCAAACCACCATTGTTGGCCTCTTCTACCACAACATGCACAAGTACTACAAAGAAATCAGCCCAGCCAAGACGAGGTAAGAGGAAGGGCTGACCTTTTGTGCTCCAGCTTGTGGGAATTGTTTTTTAAGTTCAAGCTATTTGAAAGAAAACTGAACCAAGCCCCTCTCTTTGTGCTAACTGTGTGGGAAATTGTGTCCAAGGGCCTCAAACTTCCTGACGCTCAGAACAGCTGAAGCCTGGAGCCAGGAGCTTATCTGTACTTTATGCCTATCTCTCATCTCACCACTCAGCTTCCACTGACTGATACACCCTGCTATTAACACGCCATATCTGAACCCCCCCACCCACCCACTTACTCTCTCAGTCATTGTCACATCACTGTGGCATCTACTGTTGCATCTACTGTCTCGAGACATCTACTGTTGCTGTTATAATCCACTTGATGAACATAAACACAGCAATCAGGCGACTTTAATCTTCAGTAAAACTGATGTGACAGTGACTTGCAGAAGTATTTATAAGCCACTAACGTTTTGAGATTTTGGGGGCAGATTTACTGTTGTAAGTTTGATCGTTTTAATTGTGAAGCGGAAGAAAGCATACACATGATTTCCCTTTTTTTTAAAACAAACCTCTTTGCTCTGCTACCTCTACAAAATCTTGTACCCAACTTACTTAAGAAAAGGCTAGAGTCTTGTACGTAACTCGGAAAGTAACACTGCACATCACCATGAACATACCACCTCCATGGCAGTATTATGGTATCGAGATGTTTTTTCTTCAGCAGTACAGAGTTGTTTGGGAAAATGAACGGCGCTAAAATACAGGACAAAGGTGGAAGAAGTTGAGGTTATAGAAGACTTTGCAGAGATTCACCTTCCAGCAGGAAAGCGGCATACAGCCAGGATGGCTAAGATTGGTGCACATGAAAAATTACCGAGTGGCCACATCAAAGTATAAACCTAAACTGTGGTGATACTTAAAAATGTATGCTCATACATGCTCTCCATTCAGGCCAACTGAATTTGATTTATTTTGGCAGGAAGATTGAGCAAAACCTTCAGTCCCTAGCTACACAAAGCTGCTATGCAAATACTGATAGAGGTAATGGAGTTTATACACTTTTCAGATTTTTAATAGTAAAATGTTTTTAAATTATGTCTATATTTTTCATAACACTTGACTAGTTATAGTCAACCCCCCCAAAATCTCAATAAAATCCAAAGGATTTATGGCTGTAAAGTCAAACAATGTAAAAAATAAATAAATAAAAGTCCAAGGGTGTAAATACTTTTTTATGGCACCATATAGCCCCTTTCCAGATGTTTGTGACCTATGGGACTTTTATGTGGATGAAAATGTTCCCTTCCATCTTGATGCTGGTATGATCATAATGTCACATATCAGATGATGCTGGAAAAACTGGTGGCTGTCAGTTTAATTCATTAAAAAGACAGATGGCCAAAATCCCATCTCAGTGCTACTGTGCTGTTTCTCCGGGCTTGTGTGTGACACTCATGTGTCAGTAGCCAACTTTTAGTATGCTAGTTTAAAATGCAAAACGCTCTTCAGTGTTGAGCTATCAAGTGTTGAAATGTATCCTTATTTTTACTGGGTTGTTGTTTTTTTTTTTGCTTTTTTTTCTCCAGGATTACCAAAGCAGCTGACTACAAGGATCACAAGATCCAGATAGCAAGCTGCCTGATTTCTCTGAAAGTGGAGCCTTTACCACCATTGTTGGTCAACCATTCTGGAGCACCGCTCATCAAAATTGTCCTCACCCACTTTCTGGTAAGAATAACCCAGTTAAGTTCTCAGACTCTTCTTGTTCGACTCATGTACTCCCCACTTAGTACATGAGTACTTAGTACATCTTCCTTCAAACGAGTAACGCTGTCGGTCGAGAGACACACCTTATCAGACGCTTCGTGGTTTGCTTATTGCAACAGCAGTTGGATGCGCTCACAGGAAATCCATCAGCTCTATTTATGGCGCTCTCTTATGTAAGAAGATGAGTGTCCACAACTGGATGAGGCTCGTGGAAGCAGGACCCTATTTTGGTTTTTCTCAGCCTGCTTGAATTATTATTTTTTTTTCCACTCGCAGAGCATGTGGCGTCCAGAAAGCAAACTGATTATAGATATTTTGAATTGCAAGCTTGTGGCGCTTTGAAGCAACAATGCCTCTCTTTTACGAATAACGATTTTTTTTTCAGGTTCTTTGCAAAGGAAATCATGCCAGTTTAGCGTAGCAAATGTTATTGAAACACGTAATTTCTATATTCTTTGAAAAGAAAATGTGTGTTGTATTAACTTTGTCTCCCGTGGTGGCGTGTTGTTTTTTGGTTTTAGAAATTCTCAGGCTATGCTTTTTGCCCTAATGATGTGCGCTCATAAGCATAGGCCAGCCAAACGATGGAATTGATAAAGGAGTTATCAAACCCAGTTGGGCAAAGCCCCCATCACAAGCCCCGTTGTGATGCTGTAACTCATTTAAAAGTCCCACAAGAATTACTCAGTTTCTGTTGAAGTACTACTAATACCCTCCTTTCCTCTCTCTCATAAAAGCGGGAAAGAAGCTCATGCTGTGTCATAAAACTGTACTAACGTTGCTTTGTTTGCCTTTACCCCCACCCCTCCCCTTGGTGAAATAAATATTGATGCTGTAATTATATGGCCTGACTCCTGTTCCAGTGATTCCTCTGTTTGTTTTAGCAGACACCACGGGGGTGTGAACGACGCTCACCAGTTCAGCTGTCATTCCAGTTCAGGCGTTTCCATTTTCGTTGGATATAAATCTGCTTTGTGGAATTTCTCTTCAGTGTTCACGCTGATTGAAACGTTCAGTGCCAGCTCATTTCGACCTGATCTTAGCTGAGATCATTCATCCAAGTAGAGACGTTCTAGAGGTTCTGTCATGATTATGCGTACAACCCTTGTGGCCAGGATTATGTCCACAAAAATGAGCTAGTATGCTATAACTGGTTTGCTGCTCATAGCTGTGGTCAAGAGAGCTAAAGAGAGACTATTTTTGGAGCTTTTATGTTTTCTGGCTGTTATAGGATGCTTATCACCTTCTTAGCTTGGAGGTTTGGAGGAAATTTTAGACAGTACAGACCGTACAGTACAGGACAATCACACAGTTCCCGTTTCCAGTTTCCAGGAAGGTTTGAATGTTTGACTCATCCAACAAAAATTTAAATACATCATTTTTCAATCTGTTCATTTGATCGTTTTAAAGACACAGTCATTACGGCTTTGTCTACTTGAATTCTTTTCAGGTTTTCTGGGCAGAAAACGTCAAAGAAACCGACAACACTGAGTGATTTTTATAGCCATTTATTTGAAGACCAGCAACAGTGATAATAGATACTCTTATAGAAATATTGCTGAAGTCTATGAAAGTAATTTTGAACATCTTCTGCTGTGAAGTATTTAAAAATACTTATACTTTACTA
Source organism: Xiphophorus couchianus (assembly GCF_001444195.1). NCBI lineage: Eukaryota > Metazoa > Chordata > Actinopteri > Cyprinodontiformes > Poeciliidae > Xiphophorus > Xiphophorus couchianus. The sequence goes on from NC_040239.1 coordinate 25,181,858, forward strand.
TTATGATCAATATACTTACATCAAATCAATCGATTTGGTATGTTTGCCTGATAGCAGCAGTTTAAAAAAATTACCTTGTTTCTGCCGCAGCTTTGAAAGAGATGGTGGAAACAGTGTGGTACTTCAGCTCCTCTCACCATTTCTTGCAGGATCGCCTAGCCTGCCATATTGCATGAGACGTAAGCAGACTTTCCACCACAGCCCCACTACAGCTGCTTTTCTCACATGAAAAAGTTTCAAATCACCCAAAAAATGACTAAGATAATTAGAGTCAATTCACAGCATAACATTATTTATTATCTCTGGATTCTAATATCTGGTTGTGCTGCTTCTGGTAGCAATATCTGCCATCAGCCATTTGCTTAAACTGGCAATGAGTCTCCTACATTGCTGTAGAGGAATTTTGACCAGATTTTTTTTTTTTGTCACATTATAGGAGTGTTGAGCATGTGGCCATGCTGCAGATTCCTGATTGGGTTCAAGTCTGAACTTTGGCTAGACCATTCCAAACCATTCAGTGTTTTTAACCACTCGGTGATGAACATGCTAGTGTGCTTCAGATCACTGTCAGTCCAAGTGTAGGCCTAAGATCACAAACTGGTGACCGGACTTTGTCCTTCAGAATATGCTGGCAGAGAGCAGAATCCATTGTCCTCCTTATTATGGCAAGTCGTTGGGATCCCGAAGCAACAAACCAGCCCCAGACCACCATACTACCCACTCCATGTTTGACTGTTGCTCTTTTTTTTCCTGAAATGTTTCACAAAATGTCCTCTTTTTTTATTAGTCAGTCTAAAAAATATGACGCTTATATGAATATGAATGTTTGAGTAATCTTGTTTGGTTAGCCACTCTTAGTTAGGTTCATCACCTTTTCATATTTTGTGGATAATGAGTGTCGGTATCATTTTATTACTATCCCCATAGGGAACATTTACTGCCACCAGATGAAAAACATACACAAATGCAGACACGGATATGGCTCTCATTTGGGACTTTGCTAGAGTCCCAAAAGCCTCAGAAATGGTGTTGTAACCCATTCCAGACTTATAAATGGCACTGGCTTTGGTTTTCATCTGTTTTTGAATTTATTTAGATTGATGCGTGATGTGCTCCTTTTGGAGATCTTTAGACACGTACTGCTTCTGTGACTGCAGTTTATAATCTAACGGGTGTTGATTATCAGAAACAAACACTGCACAAACAAACACTCACTGCACACAATCGGCCTCTGTATCCAGAAATGTACGCTGGAGCTGTGTGACACAGTGGACTGCCATCTATCTCTGAACTCCGTGCAAAAATATATCCGACTTCTTAGAGCATGAGCTCATCTTGTATAAATAGGTGTACAGTGGACACATGCTCTTTGGTTGGATCACTCTACATTTCAGTTTTCTTTAAGTAAACACAGTCAGTCTTCATTAAATGCGTACCAAGGATGAAGTTGCAAAACCTGTCAGCAGAGATGATACTGGGCTACATCGGTATCCACGGCCTCGCTGACCTGTAAAGGTTTTTCTCAGAGATATGTTGGAATTTAAAAGAGAGAGTTTCTGTCATCAAGATGATAGCTTTTCCTGGGAGCCTGGAGTGTTTTTTTTCCCTTTAGGACAACTCCATATTTCAACTGTAAGACTTATAACAGCATAACTTCAAAGATTGATGTGCTGCAGTCCAGATCTAAAAACTGTTTGCCGACCATGAAACTGAAAGTTAAATGGTGACAGAATTGCCCGGCAGAAATGTTACCTTACAAAGAGGATGCATGTGTACACCAATAAGATTATGTTTTTATATAAATTTTTTTTAATGTATTTAGGAGTAAAAGCAGTGTAAGTTGATAAAAATGTATTCAACCAAATAGCCCCACTCTAGATAATGTGCCTCCAAACAAATGGATATAATATATACATCATAAAATATGCTTTTCTTCAGAAAATTGAGTCTTTATGGCCTGCATTAGCTAGCTTAACTTCAAATTTGTCCTGCCATGGCACAATTTCCCCATCTAAATTTTGTATTTTATCCAACGTGCCTCTGTAGAGGAGTACTCAGCAAGTCTATTTAAACATTGTGGATGTCTGAAGCAGAAACGTGCAAACTCCCTTATTAGTCTTTCCATGCTGCCATAGCTACAGGTCTTGTGTGCCGTCTGCAGTATAAACAGTCCAGATCTCTCTGTCTTTTATCTGACACTTGCTTTGATAGAAGGAGAAAAAAAGCAGAAACTAGATTGATGGGATCGGCAACCTGTAAATAACTTTGCGTCATGGCAGGTGCTCAGTCGAGCTGAGGTCAAAGCCATGTGGTTGATGTCGGATCGACCCTGCTCTCTTGATTAATGCCCTTTTGATTCAAAGAACAGCTCAGCGGAGCAAATCAGCAGCCGACTCGGTTGGAATTAAGTTACCGTTGCCTCTAATATGGCGCGGAGCAGATTCAACAAACTGACAAGGCGTTAGCAAGATCGTTGGATTCCCACATGCTTTTCTCACTGCATTAATCTGTGGCGTTGACTGGAGTCTGTCACCATCACTGATTTATTCCTGCCATTTGTGGTTGTGGTTCCGTTTGGGAAACCTTGAGTAGAGAACAGAATTAAGGATTGTGAGGCATTGGCGTCTGTAGGTAAACATTAATAGACTCGTACAGAGACATGCAGCACTGTTTGGTCCTCTTCGTCCATCCTAACATCGCTGGTATTGTGTAAACAAGCTGAAAGGCTTATCGTACAACAGTGTACGGTGAAATGAAAGATGATTTGATCAACAGATTTCGATAAGGGTAGCTAAATTTTATAGCAGTAATGGTAATGGTTGCCTCGCTGTGTCTTAAGTCAGGTCAGCCAGCACAATGCTGAAACTGAATCAAAAGATGCTTCAGCTAAGAGATGTGCACACTTTGCATCAGGGTTATTGCACCATTTTTTTTTCTCCCTTCAAACTGATTTTTTAAAATTGTTTTTCAGTTAATCTGTGCAGGATGTACTAAAAAACTGGTGTTTTAACAACACACAAAAAGAACTTTGTGTGCTGATGTCGCGCGCTTACCTGGAACATCATGCTTAACAAATTATGACATTCAGAATATGACAAGGCTATATCTCTTCCATTTGCCGTGTCATGCACTTTTAATCTATAATTAAAAGCTTTGTGAAAGGGATTTGGCAGGAGGTAACCATGAATGTAGCTGCAGAACAGGAAAATGCAACGCTCTGTGTTCATAAAGACGTCTGCTTCCTTGAAATCTAGAAGGTAAAAAAACTGCTTGGTTGCTAAAATAAGCGCAGAAAGAGAGCTTAGCCTATCTGATACCCACAGTTAATTTTTGTACTCAAGCTGCTGATATCAGCTCTCTCAGTCAAAATAATGCTCGCGCCTTTCTTTGTCAGTCTTTTTATAGCTTCTAGAACACGCCTAAACTTAAACCTTGTGGGCAAAATACTCTCCTCCGCCTCCCTCTCCCTCAGCCACCCACACCCATCCATACACCAACACCCACAGAGAAACACAAACCGTGTGAGCCAACACACTGATCAATCGCAGATGGAGCTCTGGTCATTGCCATTCCTCACTTGCCAGAAGTATTTAGAGACTTTCATTATAGTCCCTTTCTCAACACCCCCGTTCGGCTATATATCATAACTCAAATGTCACAAATGCTGTTTCTGAAAAAATCTACAGCCTAAGACATTAGGTTTTCTGAGTAAGACCTAATTTACTACTGTTATGATCAAATTCGAAACGTGTCTTTGTGGTGCTCTAGTAAGTTTGTGGATGTAACATTTCCTTTTCTTAAAAGGTTAGAGGAAAACGTCTCACGCAAAATAATCTGGCTCTCCACCCAGGACAGAATTACTCTGGGGACATCATTACCACAAAAAAAGATGCAATTTGTAATTTCCACCCCAAACCAGTTTTCTTTTGCTTCATCACATGTCCAGTCAAAGAGAACTCAAGTAGCTGTCTAATGGCTCTAAGGGTAGTCTGATCCATTTGTTCAAAGCTGCTTTAAAATTCAAAATATATACTTGTGTAGTGGAGTCATCTATAAAATTCATTTTGGAAAATAAGCTAGTTCTGAACTTTTTTTTTTTTCCAGATCAGGGAAGTGGGTTATTTGTGGGGACCGATAGGATGAAGAATGAGGGACCGTCAATAAAGACTGTCCCTGCTCTTATTGGACAACTTTAATACCAATATGAGGAATTTATTAACATCTTTTCTTTGTTTAATGTCGCCACATTTAACATGTAAATGCACAGCACATACTGATCTTTTAAGCTGGAGGTAATAATGTATTTACCTTATTTACCCCACATAAAATAAATTCCCTATTGCTGAACTTGATGCTGAAGGCCTTAAACTACCAACATTTTAGCATGTTATTCCTGGGAAAGAGTCCAAAGTAAAAAAAAAAAAAGAAGAAGAAACGTGGGAATTAAACACACAAACTGATGCATGCAGACCACCACTTATAACTTTAGTTGTATTTTTTTTGTTGTCTCTGCAGCAATAGCTGTTTTTTTTTTTTGTGAACACTCACCACCCACCCTGTATGAATTACTCCTAGACTTGTTTCATTGTCCCCAGTTTTCCCTCACACCACATGCGAATCAACACGTCTTCTTGTTTTTAGTGTCCACCACAAAGAGTGAGCAGAGCCCACAGCTGCATGTCTTTTCACACGTCCCCTGATGCCATGATCTCATTCAAGCGGCCGTAGTGTTTTCTGGATGGATTCGGGTTGTTGCTCTGCTCTGCTGTCTGCAGACCAGCTTAAGGGCCACCACTGCCGAAAAGCTCTGTGCTCAGTCAGCCACGGGCCGGGTGATGTTGGGGCGTCAGATGCCTCAGTGAGCGCTTTGTGTTTTTACTTGACACTTTTCTTTCCTCTCCAGATTTACTGCTGCACTGTCTTTACTTCCCTTGCTAAATTTAAGAACTCCAAAAAGTCCTACCAGTATTTTTGGTCTAATTTCTACCGCAAATGTCTTCGTACACTTGAAATAAGACAAAACTAGCTAACCAGTAACTTCTCAACATGAAATTTGAGCTGGGATTAAGTCAATATTGATAAAAAAAAAAAAAAAAACTATTAGTTCCACTGCCACATTATTTCATTTAGATCCCGTACTTTTTTCATAAATATGAAGGTACTATTCACTTAAACAAGCTCTTTCATCTTGCTGAAAAGTAACTCATAATTTCATTTTAAATTACAAATTGGCTCACTTTGCCTTGAAGTATTTGGAGAGTTTGAAGTAAGGGGAAACAGTTTCTCCTTTTCACTTCACCCGTCATGCTGTTGTATATTTATTCAAGTTTTTTCCTCTTTTTAAACTTAGCAAAACCCAAGTCTTATTTCAGACCTCTCTGGTGTTAGATTATGTCTGCCTCCTCCTGTGGCTTGTGCCAGGGCTGGGTGGAAACAGAGAGAAAACCTTGTCATCAAACCAACAGATGTCCTTTTCAAGCAGGATGGAATTTGTATTGTATTCTTACTAGAGATATTGTTTACATTTATTGCTCAATAATGAATACCAGCAACTATGTTAGACTAAATCTGGGACACATTGCATGTAGTACACGGTATTTTGACTCCTTACTTGAGTTCTGACTGTTTAGCATTTGTCACATTTTAGTGTAGAAATGATTAAAAAAAAGACAACCAAATTATGGAAACTAAGTCAAGACAAGTTTTATAATGCTGTGGAGACGGCAGATAGAATTTATATCTATTTAGGTTTAGGATAAACTGTTTCAGAGTTGTAGATCTGTTCTGTCGCTCCAGAATCTACAGACTCGGTGGGTCAGAAGACAGATTTCCAAGCTGAGCTGCTGGACGATGTGTTTTCTTTACTGATTTGCTTGTTGAATAATGGGACACGTATCTGCAGTGGAAGTCAAAGCAAAAAGCTTTGACAAGAGCAGATGTTTAACCAGGCGCCGTCAGTGCCTATTACTCCACCCGATTCAAAGAGATGACGGTGGCTCCAGCGGAGTTGCATCATGGTTTACTGTATTTGGATCGCCGAGCAGCTGTTTCAGCTGGCAGCTGACGCTCGATTGTCTTTGCAGCCATTTGTTCCCCATTTAGGTCTTTGCCCGCTGCACTGAATTCGTAGCTCTTATTTTGATTGATGACATAGTTTTAAGTTTAAAGTCTGATCAAAGCGAAGTATTGTAGGAGATTATCCCCCAAACTTTAAATTTTTTCTGGGTGAGGGGTTTGCTTGCTTTTCTTTTAACATATCTACTTATTGCCTGTAACGGTGACTTCTCTTGACATAAACTGGATTTTATGGTAACAAGAATAATTTGGAGTGCAGGAAATATAATTGCTGTGGAACTCTTAAAGGGAATCATGTCCTTCTTACTTCTTGGCGTCTTTTCAACCACGAACTTAAGTAAACTCTTTTGTGATTTTTGTGATTAACATAACGTAATGCATATTTGAGATAAATAAAAGATTACACCAATACTTTCTAGAATCACCTCTGACTGCACTTACACTTTAAAATCCTCTCACTTCCTCAGCATTGCACTTGTACAAACTAAAAATATATCCTCTCCTCTCTGACATAATTGGAGCTTGGTAACATATATGTGACTACGCTCTGATCTGAACTCTGTTTGATGTCAAAGGTGACCCTCTAGTCTCTTAACAGGATTCCATCAAAGGTCGCTTTGTTTTTAGCTCCATGCAGCCTCCCAACAGCTTCTCTGTCTCTGATCAAGAAAGTATTTCAGCCTCATCTGGTTTGTGGCAAACTTTATACTTGTAAAAATCCTCCATCCTTTTTCATTTCACTTAACAAATGTCACACTGCTTTGTGTTGACCTACCAGATAAAATTTAAATGAAATACCTTGAATTATGTGATTATAATAAGTCAAAATGTGAAGAAGGGTTATTCATACATTTACCAGGCACAAGCACTCACGGGAGGCCTTTCGAGATCACAGTGGCTCTCAGTTAAGTTGAAAATGAGATTTTCCCCACAATTTTCACCCGCTGCTGTGGAAAATACACGGTGGGTCAGTAAAAAAAGCCCGGCCACTGAAGCTCAGTTTCACGGCCTGCCAAATACCACACCACAACACAGAAGCACAGGAGACACTCTGACAATGATTTATCATCCTCTGTCCCTCAGGTTGTTCTCCTTCATCAGCCTGCCACTCTGCTGTTGCTAGCTCTCGCTCTCTCTTTATTCTCCCTGTCCCGCTCCTCTTACGAGGCTCCGGTTGATTTCCTGGGCGGGTGTTTGTTGGCCTTCTGTTCTTAAAGAGCTGGAGCTCCAGCAACAACCTCGACTTGTACATCCTGAAGCCGTAGGACTCGAGTGCGTTATCTTAAATAGAAGCGATTTGAGCCTAGACGCTCAAAAGTGACAATCAGGTCGTTGAACTCCGCTTAGATTTCGACTGGCAAGAGCCGTGTGCACTTGTTAGAGAGGAAGTGTGTGATGGTCCGTTTGTTGACCGACATGTCATATGGTGTGTTGTACATATCGTGGCGTGACAATGATCCTTTGTGTAATCTTTTTTGTATAATCAAAAAAGATTTCTTTGCAAAGAAACATCAAAGGTTTTGTAAGAGCAAATGTGACACCATGATGAAATGCGTACTGTCTGCCAGCTGCATTTTGTCTCTCCTTAATGTTCTTTTTTTGTTGTTGTTTTGTTTTTTTACATATTGCAAATTCCTTGAAATTAGCCAGCAACTGGTGATGATGGGAATGGAGTGACGGGGTCCATTAGGCTCCAGAGCTGCATTAATGAGCTGAATGTCTGTTGCGTTCGTCTCAAGTGTGATGACTAAAGAGTTGCATGCGCAAAACCGACAGAATAGGAGCAGCATTTTGATTGCAAAACGAGATCAAGGGATTGTGGTGTGCTTTTTCGGTGCTATGCAGCAGGCTCAGCGCTGGGTACCAGACAACCCGACTTGTCAGTCGCACTCTCAACTTTTTCCAGTAGGAAACGGTGCAGACGCATAGTCCATCTCATGCAGATTTTTGGAGCGTACAGAATAGGGAGACGTGTGCAGTTTCGCTGTATGCACTTTTCCAGTCGGTGAGTGTTGTTTTCTTTCTCAGATTACAGATTGAGAAGGGTAGTGGTCTGAACCTGAAACCAGGGCCAAGCCCCAATTACTGCATTCTTGCGCTGCAGCCATTAGCTCACTGTCCCAGGAGATTCTAAATCTCATAACAAGGAATGACATGGAAAAAGTGATTTAAAATCAAATAAGATTCTTGAGGGACAGAGGGATTTTTTTTTAATATACTGCTCAAGTGTTTGAATTTTTACATAGTACCTCTCTTCTGGCTGTAGTTATGCTCGAGCAGAGAAACTCTGTTTTTCATTTGGTTTTTGTATAAAAGGCAACATCCTGGATTTTTTTTTTTGTAGTTTTTTAAAGTAATTATCTTTCACTCTCCCTTTGCACACTTGATATTTTGACATTTAAAATCTTTATTTTTCTTTTTTCTTTGTTTTTCTGATTTTGAAAATATTAAAAGGTTCACTCCATTTCACCATTCTTTTTCAGACTAAAGAACAGCAAGACCAAATATTAAATCAGAGCAATAAAGTCTTCCTCTACTGCGCCTTTTTGGACTACAGGTGGGTCTATGTCTATTGTCCCGATGCTAAATCTCTCTTTTAGACGTAGCACAAACCCGTTGTCATCTCTCAAGTCCTTTTCTTTTTGCTTTATGTTATCTGGTTCAGCCTGCAGGGCTAAAATATTATATGGAGGAGACAGAAAAAAAACATAGGTTTGGAAAAGGTCTATTTCCTTTTTACTTATCCGAACCGAAAACATCCAGTGATAAATGTGTTGCTGTTCCTGTTTTATATTAAGCAACAGCCCTCCGCTGAGATATTGCCTTCTAAAACCTGGATCCAAAAAGCTGTTTGAAGGGCATAAATCATTGTAAAATGAAGTCTGATTGAGTTGGATTCAAAGACTTCCTCCTCTCGCTCCCCTTTGCCCTGAAGCTCACGAAAAATGTGAATTATTAAATTATCCCGACAGAGTCAGCAAATAGAAGTGCGCTTGCCTCCCACGCAGGATTAGATTGAGTGAACGCTGCCAGCAGTGCTCAGATAAACTCTGCCTTGTCTGCTTATTTGTCCTTCAGGTTTTAATCTTTCTGCTGAATGCATTTGCTATGTAAATAATCCCTACATTTTGTCTTTTGTCTTAGCACTAATGAGGGAGTGTGGTCCAATGAAGGCTGCGTTCGCTCAGATGGAAACTCGTCGTATTCTGTGTGCATGTGCAACCATCTTACCAATTTTGCCATCCTCATGCAAGTTGTGCACTTGGAGGTATACATTTTTTTATTGCCCTTTAAAGCTGTTTTTTTAGCTATCCACATTTAAATACTAATAATCAAGTACTTTCTAGCCTGAAAGTGTTGTTTTAATCAAAACATTTAAAACAGGTTTTGATCTTTAGAAGATTATCATGCTTTAGCGTCTCATTGTGTAATTTACCAAAACCAAAGCAAAAATGTCAAAACTAAATAAGAATAGCAAACCCTCTATATTATAAAGAGTAATATATTAAAATTCTGGTCCAGACTTGCAATTCATCAGCCAACACATGTGAATCAGGTTGAATTCTGGACTTTAACTTTTCCGCTACATCAGCTTTATTCATTTAACCTTCTACAATTCTGCAGTAGATGTGCTGTTGTTTGAATTTTATTGTCTTGTTTGTGACCACGTCAGATGGTTTCTAAAACCACAGCCATACCAAGGAGTTCTGATTTGACTCAATCACTACAGATTCCACTTGTCTTGTGGTCGCAAAACAAGCCCAAATCATTACCCTTTCAACACCTTGCTTGACATTTGATATTATTATTATTCTTATAGATGCTGATGTGTTGGTTTTGGTTTTTGCCCAATCAGACATCTGTGCTTTGGTTATGTTTCTCCTCCCCCACACACACACACACACACATGGCACCATTTATTCACAAAGGTAGTTCAGATGGAACTTTGCAGTCTCACTGTGCGTTCTTGTGTGGCAGCTATTACCATCAAGTCTTACAAATCAGTTCATTTTCCTGAAACTGCCATGCATTTTAATACGTTAGAACCTTTAGAACCTGAGATGTAATCCATGGGTTGCAGTTTCTGTCAGAGCATTTGATCGAGAACACCTGCCCGCTGCTCAACCTCTGCATTCCAACAGAAACAGCAAGAATAACATTCATTTAAAAGATTGTTTTCACCTTGAGTCAAATGACTTTGTTAATAAAACGCTCATCTGAGCTTCAGCTCTTTGCAAAAGCACGGCACATGTGTTTTATGGCCAACAAGACTGAAACGACACTGCTTACCTGCAGTCCGAGAAAAAGTTTTGAAATTGGCGCAGTCTTTTATTAAATTATTCACTCCATACAATATATCCATAAGCATACAGATAGCATGCATGTGTCTTTCTGCGCAAGAAAAACAAGCAGTTAAGAAGGGAATGTTTGTTCTTAATCACCAGCTGTCCACTCTTATTCAACAATACACCACATCCTCTGGATTCCTGAAAAAATAAGTCTGTTTTCAAGAATATAATTGGACTGGCCTTTGTGGTTTACTCACTGGTTTGACATACAGTAATCAGACCCACAGGGAGGCCCCCACTACATTTTATTGTCCACAATAGGCCACAGCGACTTACGAAACATAAAATATTTCAGCATATTGTCATGTTACAACCGCGAACCGCAGTGTATTTTATTGGGATTGTATGTAATTGATTAACACCATAAAGTGCATAATTGTAAAAAAAATAAATAAATAAAAAATTTTATTAAAAAAAATACAGATCTGTAACATGTGAATTTGCATCTTTCTTCTGCCAAATTTGTGCGTGACTAACAGTTGTCCTGTCAATAGATTCCCACCACCAGAGCGGCGTATCTCAGCAACTCCTCCAGAGTTACTGCGGACCTCAGAACTAGTCTTTTGGCAGATTTTCAAGCAATGTTGTTGCAGTAGATTTCACAAAACAGAGGGGACTGAAGACAAAATGACAGGAACATGTTTCAAATTTGTAAAAACATATAAGTATTTTCTGCACATTTACTTCAAAATTATGCTTTACTTTGCGTCGGTCTATCACATGAAATAAACGTCAAGGGATGTGAGTAGTTTTGGAAGGAACTGAATATGATCACAATGCCATTCTTAACTTGTCCTTCATTTTTAACTGTGGTTGTTTTGTGCCTCACGAGAACAGCAGTAATCTCTTAATTACTGTGTCCTGTACAGCAGTGTTTCCCAACCTTGGTCCTCAAGGCACACTGTCCTGCATGTTTTAGGTATTTTCTTGCTTCAGTCCAGCTGATTTCAATTGATGACAGATTAACAGACGTTTGTTGAACTGCAATTAGTTGAATCAGGCACATTAAAGCAGGGAAACCTCTAAAACATGTAGGACAGTGTGCCTTGAGGACCAGGATTGGGAAGCACTGCTGTACAGTATTAGACCCCTTAGAATCCAAAGTTTCTATAATATGCAAGCCGTCGTGCAATGAAAGTATGGTTAGCATCCACAATAAGCTTCTTTTTTTTCTTCTTAAAGAGGAAAGTGGATTTCTTATGGCAGCGAAGTGAGCCAGTTTTCTATTTAGGCAGCAGAAGTCAATTTGATGCTATACTTTCTTAGAGTAGGTCTCTAATTAGTGGGTTGCTTCTTCCCTCAGCTGCAAGGGATCATCCCACGTTTCCTTTCGCCTGAAGCTTGAGAGTCCTCTGCTCTCATAATAACAAGGCACATGCGTAAACAGTTCATAGAGAATCAAAACCATACTCTCAAAATAGCCTGAGCACCAAAACAGGATTAGAGCACTTGGCCCAAACTCTCTCTGTTTATATAGATATTTATATATGCACAATTTATACAGATCATAGAGATTAAACCCATCTTCATGCAGATATCATGAAGTAGTAATCTGTCAGATTAGAGTCAGTTTTACAAGCATTATTTCAAACATTTTTGGCTTCCTTTAAATGTAAGGCGTAGTAAACCGAACTGAAGCCCTCCCAATTACGTTTTTCTCTTTTGTGTGAGTGTAAGGGATGCACTAGTTAAGCTTAAGATAATATGCACATCTTGTCCAGTGCTGACATTGATCTGTCTCTTTATACAGCTCACTCCTGGCCACAAGATGGCACTATCAACCATTGGGTATATTGGGTGTTCAATATCCATCTTCTGCCTGGCCATCACTCTGGTTACATTTGCAGTTCTTTCGTGAGTATTATCAACAGTTATTGTGATGTCATTTCTTTAAGCATCAGGTTTTTATGTAATCAGCTACATACTTATTACTTATTAATAAATACATGTCCACATTTGCACAAATTTATTACATAATTATGAAAGTGTTACATTGACTTTTGTTTTTGCATCTGTGTCCACGTTGCAGGTCTGTTAGTACCATCCGTAATGAGCGCTACCACATCCACGCCAACCTGTCCTTTGCCATCCTGGTGGCAGAGATCTTACTGCTCATCAGCGCTCGCTTTGAGCCGGGCACGGTCAGTGCATTCTGCAGCAACTTTAACTATACAGACGATGCTCCTGATGCCGTATATAGATCTATGCAAATATCACTGTTCCTACCCTTTTTCCACTTCAAAGTTCTATCTTTATATTTTCTAATTTATCAGTCAATTTTCAGTTAGCGTTAGGGTTAGCATGTTTTGACATGATCATACAAATGTTTTTTGTTGTGTGTTTTTTTCTACAGTGTCTTGTATTTGGTGTCATGTGTTTTTTTATGTTCTGGAAAATGAAACACAAAAGAATCATGGAAAACAAAAATATGTGTTTTCCATACTCAGCTATAATTTCCTGCCCTAGTATAGACTTAAGAAGTTCAAAAAAAGAAAAATCCACATTAAAAACCTTTGAAGACTGTTTAATGACTTTTAAATATGAGGAATGATGATCAAAACATTAACAGAATCAAAAAGTTTTGACGAATAGTGAAGTTTTACTGAGGTCCTGTTAAACTGTTGCAAACTATCTCGGTGTTACCTTGTAACACTTTTCCTTTTGTAATCGTTCATAAACAGGTAAATCAGAGGAGGATCTAATTATTAACGTTCTGATTTTCTTCCATTTCGCAGCTGCCCTGTAAGGTCATGGCCGTCCTGCTTCACTTCTTCTTTCTGAGCGCGTTTGCCTGGATGCTGGTGGAGGGTCTGCATCTCTACAGCATGGTGGTGAAGGTGTTTGGCTCAGAAGGCAGCAAACACTTTTACTACTATGGCATTGGATGGGGTAGATGTTTTGTTTTTCTTTTCTTCCTGATTTTAAGGATTTCTTTCCACATTGCTTGACTGACTTTAGTTCCTACGTCATTGTATTTAACAATCTTTTATTTGTATATAATGAAATAAATGACCATTATTCAGTCAATGATTAAACCTGCATTTAATAAAGATATTAGGTAAGACATTCGGCTCTTTAAATGAGCTGTAAATTTGCAAACAGAAAGAGACATTTGTGTTATAAAGCTACATTCTTTAATTGGTGATTATGTGTAAACCATTATTATTATTATTTTCATATTGGACCTCTTAGTATGACACAATCTTATTTTATGTTTTCCTACCGGCCAGAGCAGTTTGTCCTTTTGTGTGACTATCTGAAAATTATAATTATAAGACTTGTCTGGCAGCTAGAAGTAAAGCTGTAATGGAAACAAAACAAATATGCTCATTTAAAAAAAAGAAAGACAGGAAACTAAATCTGCTGTTGGCTGCAATTAAAATAAATCTTTTCTACTTTGTGTCTTAATACCTCTCTTATGACTGGTTCTTTTTTTGCACAAAAAGAAGCCATTATTTTCTAGGAAAATTATCAAATTAAACCGTTGTAGAAACTAGACTCAGTGCTGACGGACACGCAGCAGCCCTACTGGGGTGAGGTTTTGTAGATTTAAGAGTACGTAAAGTGATTAAAGTCTTCCTGTGGACTCAAAGCTACAAAGAAAGACAAACAGCACAAAGCAAAATTAGGCATAAAAGCAGCAGGCTTTATGTCAGAGATGTGCAACCTGCAGCTCTTTGAATCTTCAACAACAACTCTTAATAACGTTGGCTAAGAATGATAAAAGTTTAGTTTTCAAATATAGATATAATGACGAATGCAGTTTTAGCAGTCTTTCAACGCATAGTTGCATTGAATTTCCACAACAAAAAGTATCATTAATGTTTACCACATCTATTTTTTGTTGTCATTACATTGAAAATGTCTACGTTTTTGTCACATAATGTTCCACAATTATCAACGTTCTGTAGAATAAAAAATTTGCCTATTCTCTTTATTACCTCAAAATTTCTTTAGAAGACATATGTAAAAAAAATTCTAAGTTGTCTCTTATTAAAAGGTTGTGGAAAATTAGCAGAGTGGATGTAGGGCAAAAATGGCTCTTTGGATTAAAAATACTAGAGATGTAATATTGAGTTCTTGTTGTATAGTAAGTTAGTTATATTGTATGTTCTTGTGAAAGCCCCTTGATCTACTATTACTTTAAATCATGGTTATGTTAAGGTGTTGTGCAGCATGTTCTGCCTGCTTCTTTCTAATTGCTCATTTTCGCTGGCAGATATGTCACAAAGTTCTTCCCGAATAGAGACTTCATCTGGTTGTGCTTAATACATATCTCAGGATTGGGGTGTGTTATTAGAAAATAGTATTTTCAAAATAACAGAATTAAGTTACAGTCAAAGATTGTTATCAGAAAGGTTATTATGTTATTAAGTTGTTGAAGTAGGGACGAGTTTATGCTCTGCTTCAAAATACAACAGGGAAAGAAGCAGAGGAAAACGTGTATTCTTTTCCAAAATATCATAAATCTAAATTCAGCTAAAAATACAATTTGCAATCTTTTACACAAAGACAAATTAGTGGGTTTTATGTGAGTTTTATTTGTAAATCCAATGCATTTCCACTAATTTGCATCCCATGTAAAACGGCCTTAAAATGCAATCTTTTTTTATTGCTGCATGATCCCACTCTTTTTATTATTATCTTGAGTACATTTATTCAGTGGAGAAAAAAAAGTTAAATGTTTAATACAGCATTTAGTCTTCTTTTCTAACATTTAAGACAGCTGCAGCATATAGTGAAAGGAGAAGCAAGTATATGCAAATGTATATACTTGTTGTTTTATTGTATTTATTTTCTTTATATCAAAGTCTCATTTAAATTGCTTATAATACCACACTTATTTTCTGATAAATTATCGCTTATGGTTATATTTGTATTTGGTAATACTTAACACTTTGGATGAAGCAGCATGTCAACAAATTAGCTAAACTGTCTTAAAAATGGAAAAGTATAACAAAAAATGCTTTATTTGAAACATTTATTTTAAGGATTGATAGGGATAGGAATAAAGCATCACATTTGCACCGTTTTAAAGTTTGCTAGATATTTGCGCAATTCATTCTTTTTTTTGTTTTTCTTAGTAAGTGCTTTATTTTAAACTAACTATTATTGTAAATAGACTGCCATGGTGTTACATTATGTTGCAATTTTTACAATACTTAATTTCACAGTTTGATACATGTATATGTTTATGCATATGAATATGCGTTAGATAGAAAATGATCGGTGTAAATTTGGCCACCTAAACCTATTAGTCCCCCCCATCGTGTTTCAGCTCACGTCAGTCATGCCTAATGCTACATTAGTGAATGTTTTGTTATTTTCTTTTGTCCCAGGTTCTCCACTGCTGATCTGTGTTGTGTCTGCGACATCGGCCCTCAAAAGCTATGGAGAGACTGTCAAGTAAGTACGGCCTCCGCATGTGGAACTGTGAGGACTTTAATTTGTTCCATGGCCGCCGTTGCGCAAGAATGACATCACCTGTGAGAGAAAGTGGAAACAACAGCTTTTAATGTTATGTACAACTGTCTAGATTAGCAGCATAATGCCTAAATTTGCATTAAAACATTGTAAGCTTTTTACTGGTTATGGAAAGCTTTGTAACTTTCCCTTGTTGTTTCAGCTGCTGGCTGTCGCTGGAGATGGGAGCCATTTGGGCATTTGTGGCACCTGCTCTTTTCGTCATTGTGGTGAGAAACTTCTTAAAAATATGTGTTTTTTTAGCACAGTTTTGCCTCATTTCCTGTGTATTCTGCATTACTATTTTTATTGACTCAAATCTTTGATGCCCAGGTTAACATAGGCATCCTGATATCCGTGACGAGAATCATATCAAGAATCAGTGGGGAGAATTATAAGGTTCACGGAGATGCTAACGCGGTCAAGTGAGTTTGTTTGCACGATCAGAATCTTTCACTTACACAACATATTTATTCTACTTAAAAGCCGTAATCACGTTTATCTTTCGGTTTGCTTGAAGACTGACAGCCAAAGCAGTGGCAGTGCTCCTGCCCATACTCGGTATTTCCTGGATCTTTGGAGTTCTTGCCTTCAACACACACACGACTCCGTTTCTATATGTTTTTGCTGTATTTAACTCATTACAAGTAAGTTTTCCACTTTTCAATTTTGTTTTCACATTAAAGGCACCAAGTTATTTGAATTTCATAATTTATTAATTGTTCGCTTTCTTTTTAGGGGTTCTTTGTTTTCTTGTTCCACTGTCTTCTCAACTCTGAGGTATGGGGTAAAACACGTGGCATATGTATTATATTAAAGCAATTCACAACATTTTAACTCCTTCATACTTTGTATTGTAATAATCACGTGGATTTTCTGTGATAGATAAACACAAAGTAGTCTGTAATTGTAAAAAGATAGGGGAAACTACGCACATTTCAATATTATTTATATATGAAAATGCCAAAAAAAATTGCATGCATTTGTTAAAAAAAGCTCTCAGGAATTTTGTTGACACAACTAGTTATTAGGTTTAAGGGCAATTTCATTCTACTTTTTTGACACAGGTGCGCATTTGTCCATTAATTAGTAAAATAATACAATTTGTTAGATGATCTGAAACATTCAGCAGTGACAGAAAAAGCAAAAGCATAAGAAATTTGTAGGAGGAGGGAAAAGTTTTGACATATCTTTATCACAGAAGATTTTATTGGCAAGAAGCAGCAATGTCTCTCTTTTACAACATTACTCAGTTTGATTTTCTTTTTCTTCTAATACTTTTGATTCTTGGACTTCATGGTTTCTGATTCTTTCTGCAGGTCAGAGCTGCATTCAAGCACAAAACCAAGGTTTGGTCTCTCACCAGCAGCTCTATAAGAAACGCCAATGTGAAACCATTCAACTCTGACATTGTGAGTGTCAACATTGATGCATATGTGCCAACAAAACTGGACTGTTTTGCTCCTAAAAGCCTAATGTTCCCTTTTCCTGTCTCACAAAACAGATGAATGGAAACAAGGAGGGTGTAACTCCCACTAAGATGAACACATGGGACAAAAGCACCAACTCGGCCAACCGTTTTGACCTCTCCGCTGTGTGACAGGAGAACAATGTGTGGCTCACTTGGGTGGAAAGGCAAACACTGGCCAGAGAGCTCTTCCACTCTGTCATTACATGCAGTCAATTTGAAGTTGTATAATATGTTCACGCTTGAGGACAAACAGACTTGTTGGACTGTGCTTGATATTCTCCCACAGAGAATGTTCTGTGTTGCTCTCAAAGTAAAAGAAAAAAAAAATCCGATTTTTCAGGAGAGGTCCGCAGGATTAATGAGAGTAACCGAAATGCTCCAATAAACAGCACGGCACATGCAGGAAACACACCAGTAGCTAGTGGAGAGTTCGGCAGATGAACTGAATCTTCACATTTCTGAAGCAAGACCAAAATGAGCTACTAGGCTGATGTTTGTGACATTGTTGTCTTAGTTTATGCTAAATTAATAGATTTTAGAAAAAACATATTTTCCATCTGCTGCAATATTCCCTAACCAATGTTTCATCTTGCAATGAATGTTTAAATTCACAATAATGGCCTAAACTCTACACTCCTTTCTTACGTACAGATATCGTTTTTATTACATTATGTGAAGTTACAACTAAGTGATTGGTAAAGCCTAAACGAACTGTGAAGAGGTTTCCCAGACTCTGCATAAATGGGACAATCAAGCCCCCCTTCCTTCAATGGTTAACTCTTATTATCTCTGCTAAGCAGCATAGAAACAAGACAGTCAGTTCAGGTAAAACAAGTTTCCGGCTACATTTGAAGAATAACATTTCATAACAGTTTTTTTAAAGTACAGAAGACAAAATATATGAATTAGAATCAGCCTTTATCTGTCAGTGTACTGAAATGAAATCTGCTTCAGTATAGCCCATCCAAAGAACAAAAGAAAAGACAAACGAACAACGTAAGGCATGTGTAGACAGGTACCTAAGGCTGCTGCCCCCATGGGAGGCGCTGCCCTTCCCTTAGTAGGTACATGATGTACAGAGCTTTACAAACCCTTTGTGTCTTTAGAGGTGGAGCAAATGTATCAATCTTGTCTGTTTTAAAAGTGTTAGAACTGATCTCACCAACTGTAGAAGAAATGAGAAACAAACGAAAAGATTAATCTTTCAGAGGACCTAAGAATCTGAAAAAGTTCAGAAATGAGTATAAACCCTGAAGAAACGTCTAAAAGAAAAACTCCTTCTCTCCTTTACATGTATTGTTGGTGATTTCTGGTGCCAGTATGACTTTTTGCTGCTCTCTTATGCACATCCTCCAGACAAAGATGAATACCCGACACACCGCTGCCAATGTCCAACTTTACATCCGCACAGGCCAAAAAAACTGTGAAATGGTTTCCTGCTACATTTGAAGAATAACATTTAATTTAAAAAAAAAATTAAGTACAGAAGACATAAAGAATCAGAAATGAGATTCTGGGATGCTGTCTAAATCTCACCAAAAAGACTGATATTGAATCAAAACAATCAGAGCATGTGAACACTTAGGCAACCAGACTGTTGCCATTTTTCTTAATCATATAAATCAAATTAACAGTGGAAGAAAACTTTTAAAAGTTTTTTCAATTTCACAAAAAATGACCATTTTGATGGGATGAAACTCTTTCTTATTATTGGAATAACAAGAAAACGAGACATTTACTTTGAGCAAGATGGAACCTAAAAGAACCATATTTATGCAAATGACTAGCTACATAATCAGGTGACTAGTTATCTAGATCAAGTCTTTCTTTTTCTTAATTGGTTGAATATAATAAAAGTAGATTTCTTTCAATGGTAAGACATAGGATTAGTATTGATCTTTTCATCAAAATGATTGTGGTTTGTACAGTAAACGGTGTTATGATGACACATGCTGTTATTTGCAGGCAGGAATTAAGCACACTTTATTGTGTTTAGAAACTAACTTTCAGAATGTTCTCAGAATTGTTTGCATAATCATGAACGAAAGGACCAAGAACACATAGTGTCAGTTTTAAATATAGTGTTATTTTATACTTTTAAAACAACGCAACACCAGCTGTTAATCTATTGTACATCACAAAGAAAAAAGTGCTGACTTTATCTACGTAATTATGTAGTGGACACAGTACTGATATAGTTTCGGCGACAGCACAAAATAACATTACAGAAGATTCTATGGCAGAGAACCTAAAAGTCTGTATTTATTTATGCTGTGACTCTGAGTATTGTGTAGCCTTGGAACTTTGTTATAGCTGCAAAATTACTTTTGTTCACAGTGTTTATTTTTTTATTTGTATTTTTTTCTTGAAAAATACTTGCTGGAATATTATTATTATTATTATTATTATTATTATTATTGCAAATGCTTTTTAAGGAACAGTGAATACTTTTAATGTGTCCTACAAAATTCTGTGAAATTTTTGGTTTTTTTATGTATTTCTGCTACATTTTGCTAGATTTTCATGGTACAAAAAGTATGAATCGTGTTTTACTACATAGGGTTGAGATTGATTAGGGTTGGTGTTTTTGTTCCTAGATACTTACTTTGTTAAAAATGTCCTTTATTGTACACTGTGTCAAAATAAAATTTCTTATTTACTGTAAGTGGATCAGCACTCACTTTTTTAATATCAGAATAAAATTAAATATTTTAGCATTTGTGTGATTTTGGGTAGTTTTTTTCCTGTAGTATTTTCCTGTAATGTTACTTAATTTGTATATTCAGTTCTATCTTATTTAAAAATTTACATTTATTTCAAGAATTTGTCATTTTCCTTTTATTTAGAATTTTTACAATGATTTTCAAAAGTTTAATATTATCCCTTGCATTTTGCAAAGCTGTAAGTAAACATTTCTTTCTTTTAGGATTATAATTGTTATTTCCAAACACAGTAGTTCATAGTTTTGTAGTGAAAGAAAAAGGGGCAAATGGATTTGACACATTCTTACTTTAAGGTGAAGACATCTATAAAACAATAACCCAAGTTTCACAATTTTACAAAGCATCTTTCATCACTGATAGGCTGCGCAAAAGCAGCTGAGGAAGAGCTGCACAGATGCACAAATATAGAAAAAGACTGCTGGAGAACCATTAGTCATTCAGTCCATAAATCTTCTTTAGGGAGGAGCGACAAGAAGAAAGTTATTGCTAAAAGAAAATCAAGATAGTTGTTCTGAGTTTCCCGCAAGCCTTATAGTGGACACAGAAAATGCAGACGAGGCGTTCTGATTAGATGAGACCAAGAATAACATGTTATGGAGCCTGCAATGTGCTTCATGCTGAGCACACCATTCCATGGTTAAGCATGGTGGTGGCAGGATCATGCTGTGTCAGAGTGATGGGAAGATAGATGGAGCTAAATTCAGGGAAATCCTGAAAAAACAGACTATTAGAAACTGCAAAACACATAGGACACAAACATAGCTATATATACAATCAAAGCAACAATAAAATGGTTTAGACACAATCTTGTATTAGAATGGCCCAGTCAAAGGCCACACCTAACCTTTAGTTAAAAATTTGTGTCTTAAAAAATGACTCTCACAGGCCCTATCCCATCAATTTGGCTCAGATAACGATATTTTGAAAGGACAATTGAGCAATAGTATCACTATGTAGACATATAATGCTGCTATACATTGTCCCACAGACTTGCAGCTGTAACTGCGATCAAAGGTGATCCTACAAAATACTTACTCAGGTAAACTGAACATAAAGGCATGACGCACTTTTCAGATTTTCATTTGTTAGAAATTCATGTTTTTAAAAGCATGAATCTTTTTCCTCCCAGTGCTACTTTTATCATATAAAATCCAAAATCTCAAAACGTTGGTGGGGCACTATGCGTATAAAAGCGAACCCGGGGTGACTCAACAACAAATAACCTGAAGTTTTCTTATAATCAAATACTAGAAATTGATACTTGTCATCTATACATTTTCAAAACGTATATTCAATCTTAAGAGCCTGTTTTCATTTGACATACAGGTTATATAAATTGAATTACAGCTAAATGTAGCTTCTGTTAAAGGTTGAATTTACGAGATGGCCATGAAAGCACCACCAACAAAAACATCTTCAGCTGTTTGCGCATGCTCATCATGAGGCAAGAATAACTTGCGGATGGTTGGAGAGGTGAGAGGCACAACAATGTGTGAGCTCAGTGTTTAAATACAAACGACTATACATACAGGCTTCATTAAGACGGCTTTTTATCGAGAGACGGTTTTAAAGAAGCGGCTGGGACTTGGTGGACCGCTTGCATTTTACCCGCATGCGCTGTTGCTTACTACTTCACGTTGTTACTACTTTTTGTGTTGACGGCTATACTTCGTCATCTTGCCGACAATTTCCACCAATATGAGGCTTATGAAACGTGAAGGCGGCATCTTTCATCCTTGACATGGGACTCCCCGGTGTTCCGGCGAGTGTCTGCTTCAGTTGCAAAGTCATTCTCTCCCAGCTCCTCTGACATACTGTACTGTACATAGTTTTATGTTTATATCCATGGAGTCTGTTGGGAAGTTTGAGTTCAACAGGAAGGACTTGGTTGGTCACGGTGCCTTTGCTGTTGTGTTCAAAGGCAGACATAAAGAGGTAAATTTCCCCATCTGTGGCAAATTCAGATCAGCCTCGAAAGTAGTTCTTGCTCATTTTACTTATGTTTTTTTGTTTGTTTGTTTTTTTCTAAGAAACGTGACTGGGAAGTTGCTGTAAAATGCATCAACAAGAAAAACTTTTCCAAATCACAGGCTTTGCTTGGAAAAGAAATCAAAATATTAAAGGTAATGTAATTTTTTTCTGATGTTATGTATTTGTTTTTGTGACTGTCTTATTTAGGACCTTTAACAACAATAGTGTATTTTAAACATCTTCCAGGAACTCAGACATGAGAATATTGTCAGACTACTTGATTATCAGGTAAGGATGGCGTTTCTTATCACTGCTCAGTCTCACACGCATCTCCAAACACACGTTGTGTTAGAGTCTTGACTCCCAGATGATGAAACTTGCTGCAACATTTCATGTGAGATGCTAGAGTCAGCCCCGCACCAGACGGGCCTCTAAACAGAATTTGATTTGGTAACTTTCCAACCGTGATCACCCACTACAACTCAACATCACTTTTTTTTTTTTTTTAAATCTCATCTTTACATGAACTTTTAAGCATCACGCCTTTGAGATTATGATGGTGTCTGGAAAGAGACAAAAGAAGAAAATAATATTGCATGACTATTGGTTGACTGTACAACCAAACCTGCATTGCTTAAATCTTACAAGCCATGTGATTCACAGTACCTGGAATTACATGTTTAGATATGTGAGAGTATCTGTTTTTATAAAGAAATTCCGATTGACGTTAATACTAAATAGTGTAGGAAGGCTATGATATAATATTTTCTTCTTATATGTAATACAGATTTCTTAATCGTACATTCATAAATCTGGCTTTTTTGTAGTTTTGTTGCTCTTGGGGGCCCTTTGTTGGTGTGTGGGAGTTTTAAGCAGTTTCTTTGTTTGCTTATGCCTTTGGCCAGTTCTGCTAGTTGCTTATTTTGTGCAACCACCATGCTGTATTATAATCTTAATCATCTAAGTGACATCTAAAACTACAAAGCTGCCTTATTTTCATTGATTGTTTAGTCTGTTATGACAATTGCACAGCTAATGTCATGTTTTCTTTTAACTGGACACATATTATACAGCACAAACCATGTGTTGGATGTGAGTTTACCCTCTGTGTGCGCGCGTTCCTCTTATCACCTTACTGACACCTGCCAGACAGTAGGCACGGCTAAGCTGATCTCCTACAATGTCTGACAGATGGCAGGGTGCAGCAGGTCAAACAATGGCTTAGAAACAAAATCTGAGTGTCTCTATGGAGCAAAGACACACTAGGTTTATGGCAGTCTTGCACTTTTATTTAAAGATAGTGGCCGTAAGGTGTTTTCAACCCTTTTTCAAGTGGTAAACATATGTTAAAGTGAAACTCCAGGCAAAGTATCTTTAACTGGATTGTGTAACTTGCTTTTCTACTCGTTGATTTTCCCTTTAGTCATGTTGTACTGACACCCTAAACTTCTCGCACCTTCTACCTCACTTGATATCGCCTCACTGGTCTGCTGCTGGTGGATTTTTTTTGCTTGTAATGGCAATAAAGAGGGGTGCTGAATCGGGAAGGAGTCCTGGATGATTCGAGGGCTCGGTGCTGAACGCCAGCTTTAGCTGGATCAAGTTTCAGGCTCCTGAGTTCTCTGCTATGGCCGTCGAGAATTTTAAGAAGTTTTTATAAGGCAGGCCAAAAAAACCCCAGTGGGGTCCATCTAATACATGAGGTGTTGTCACTTGTTGTTTAACATGTCAGTGTGCCTTCTAAGACACTGATGGACTGTTGTATAATTTTCCATCTCAGTCCATTAATCAAACATGGATTCTGTCTGTTTGTTCACTCATCTGATCAAGTTTTAGTTGCTACAGCTGTATTTAATAAAACATTCAGCTGATTATTTGTATTTTCCATGTCAACAGGAGATGGGTGGATGTATTTATCTCATAATGGAGGTGAGTGGAGACTGAAATGGTGCAGACTGATTTATCTTTATGTTGCAAACCAGACAGAATATATATATATATATATATATTTTTTTTTTACATTCACCATGCAAATGTGCCTAGGCTTCTGTTAAGACTTGTCTGTGACTTGATTTCAGTACTGCAATGGAGGCGATCTGGCAGAGTATCTCCAAAGTAAGTGTACCCCAACACAGAGCTTAACGCTCAAGCATACATACCTTTTTTTCCCCATTGTCTTCCTTCATACTATGATGCAAAGCAAAAAAGGAGGATTTTAACTCCCTACTCTGAAGGGTTTTACTAATAGGTTGGAGCACTGTCACATGTTTCTGAGATTTTTGGGAATCTCATTGTTGCAAATATATTGCAATATTTCCTTTTCTTTTACATTTTAATAGAATGTTAGGATTTTAATTCAGGGACCCCATTAAACATATTTTAGCTTCAGATGATTGCAGGGAAAATTTACCAGGCTTTTTAAAAATAAAAATAAAAAAAGAAATACCTAACTTTGATAAATTAAGCCTCTCAAGTAGGCATTTCTTGAATTTTGACTTATTTTTTTTCTGGAGATGCATGGAGAAATTAGTTGTTGACCAGAATTAGACAATTTTGGATGATTGTCCAACAAGATAAAAACTCAAAATTTCAATCTTTTTGTATTGACCAGTGAATTCACTGGTCATGTTTCATTCAGGCTGAAATGGTGATTAATGGCTTGCCTGAGTGCTGTTAGTTAGGATTCTTAAAGAGAAATCAGAATTGGTGGAAGTTTATTTAGCTTTAAAAAAAAACTGAGGTTTTAAATTGGCCACAAAACTTTGGTGGCATCTCGACTACCTTTTGCTAATTATTTGACAATCAACACAAAATTTGTGGCTGTCTACAGAAATCAGGTTGCTATTTCCCTATTAGTCAAAAGGTTGAGACTTTTGAGCTTTTACTTTCTCAACACTAGCCTTTAAACATGATTTTACCATGGAGGCGGTTAAATTTCCCTGCTCGGTGTTAATGTGCATCTATATGTACTGATGTGCGACCTTGGTCTAATTCTGCTCCTCTTCTTTATTCTGTAAACCTCCTAAGTTCATGCCAAGAAAAGGCACATATCGCTATTTACAGCACAGCACTTTTGGCAAGGTTGAGGGAGAACCCATATGACTCATAAGACCTCACCCATCTTATCCTATGAGCCTCAGTGGAACAGAATAGATGGGGGATGAGCTCAAGAATAAGATACCTTAGTTTTTTTATTATTATTATTTGCAAAGTAATTATAGCTCTACTATAAAATACTGTGAAGAACATAAAATAATAAAATTCTGCATTTTCCACATTTGAACCAATATAGTGTATTTCTCTCCTTTTAACAGCCAAAGGAACACTTAGTGAGGATACCATCCGGGTATTCCTGCAGCAGATTGCTAAGGCCATGAAAGTCCTGCAGAGCAAAGGCATCCTCCATAGAGACCTGAAGCCCCAGAATATTTTGCTCTGCCACCCAGAGGGGCGCAAGTCCAGCTCCATAAATACCAGCATTAAGATCGGTAATAGCTTTAACTCATACCGTTGCGTTGACAATGTTTTTCCAAAAATGGGTTGCAGACTCATGCTAACTCCGTATGTCCTTCCAGCTGATTTTGGATTTGCACGGCACCTGCAATTAAACACTATGGCTGCTACACTGTGTGGCTCTCCCATGTACATGGTAAGTTTTCACTCTGCCTTCCTGTGCCAGCAGGTTGTAATGTCACTGTGCCCTTAAGCTGTAAACGACGTTTGTGTGAACACAGGCTCCTGAGGTCATCATGTCCCAGAACTATGATGCCAAGGCCGATCTGTGGAGCATAGGCACTATTGTATACCAGTGTCTGACTGGGAAAGCTCCCTTTCATGTGAGTGAAACCTCTAGATGCATAAGCACAAGAGAAATAACAGCTTTTAAATGTCCTTTCCTTTACTTACGTGTGTGTGGTAACTAACCCTAGCTCAGGTCTCTGTCATTGTTTTGATTTAGGTTTTAGAGAGGGCGTACTACCTACTGTCATAACTTGCTGTCTCCCTTTCGTAACACAAACAACAAGATGATCCATAACAGAGCTATGACAAACAACATGTCTATGGGATGAGTGTTGTAAGATGGAAAATGCTGGTGGAGCTTGACTGCTTCCAAGTAATGAGCCGTCTTTATGGAGAGGGGCATGCGGAAATGGCCACGAGCCACTTCTCTAAACCCAGAATAAACAGCGTTTCACAACCCCACCTATTACTTTCTTCTATTCACGTGGCTGCTGTAGTCATGCTGTCAAACTGTTATTTACAGACTGACTCAGATGTAACTTAAACACAGGCACAGGTTTAAACTCAGTTTTGTTTTGTCTCTGTAGGCCTAAATCATTCTATTCTTAATGCGTGGCGCAGATTAGAAATGTTTAATGGCTGTTTGTTTTGCTTTAGCACCCAAGCCTATTTTTGTTCCACTTTCTGAGGTTGATAGGGAAGTTTATACTCTATGGTTGCCTCTGAGGCCATTGGGTTGTGTTAAGTCCAAGGGTTAGTCTATAGCTAGCTGCTGCTTCTGATATCTTTATGGCTCCCTTGGTTGGGAGACCTTCCAATTTGTCATGTCTGTGTTCGGAGTATCTTTTACACAGTAGTTATTGAAAATAACAATAATTAAACAGAGCTATGTTGGGGATATCAGATTAGAAATGTCTTATGTTGAATGAGGTACGGTGACATATTTATTTAGTACTACACAAATAATAAGCAAGTGACCAATATGGGTATTTTCAGTAAGAACGCACGGTTGTACACAATTCTGTCATATTTAACAATTAACAGATTTACTTTAGTGTAACTGATGGTACATAAGCATTGTAATGCCTCACATATATCCTTGGAAATATACTTTTATTAGAATTAGCACAGGTACAGTAGTGGATTATTTATGTAATTCAAACTGTGTTATCTATCTCTAAATCCAACACAAATTAATCTGAAAGGACAATAACAAAAAATTGTGTGTAGGATTTTATTGCATCATATACTGTTCTATTGTAATGTATTATTTCTAGGGTTTCCACATAGTCTTTAAATGTTTGGATACATATGGAAAAAAGAAAACTGAGTTTGGAAAAAGAAAGTTTTGGTTTACATACCTTTATATAATTCTAAAATCTAAAAATTATAATTTTTTGTCTTAATTTGTCTTAGTTTTGCCGTATTCCTGAATGAGTTAACATTAACCAATTGAAAGCATGGAGCTAAAAGCCGACTGAAGAAACCAGAAAGGCAATTTCTCTGCTTGTTTAGGTTCAGGACAAGTTGACCGTTTAGAAACTAGATCTGATTCAGATCCCACTAAAGCATTCAAACAGTCTTTTTTAAAATACATTTTTCAGAAATAAAATGTGTTGAACATCACAAATTGTGCTTTAAAGAACCTGCATTTAGACCCATTTTTTTGTTAGGTAGATCTGAGTTAGTCTAAATGTCCAAAAAGCAGTTATCCTCCCAAGTTAGGAGCCAACTGGAGCTTTGTATTTTTCCTTGATTTATGAAGCATAGATGATACAATCTAACTGTAAAAATGTTAACAAATTGCCAAGGTAAGTGTTTCAAGCTCAGATGTTCATAATGTTGGAAAAATTGAGATAATTTTAAAATGGAAGAAATCCCAATCTCTTCAAACTGCATCGAATCCTGAAGTCGTATTGAAACACATAGAATCAGAATGTACTGCATCGTAGGTTCACTATGATCCCAAACAGATATTTTTCAATGGTAGTTCATTCTTTGTTTTAATTCAAACTTTTCTTGTTTGTTCAGGCCAGTTCGCCACAAGAGCTCCGTCTGTTCTATGAAAGCAACGAAACTCTGCTACCCAGGTGACTGCGTGGCTTCCTGACCTTCCCCCCTACGCTGATGTACAGTCCAATGCTTGCACACACACACCCACACGTACCCGCACGTACACATACAAAATGCGTGGAAAAGACGATAGGAGCCGACATCGCTAAGAACCCTGGTCATGTCCACACTCGATTTGCTAATAAATAAAGGACATCTGTGCCAGTGACGTGCGGTGAGGTTCATAGCTGGTGAGGCACTGACGTCATCAGAATCAGATTTGCAATTAGATGCATAGACTGACAGCAGTTTACAGGTTATGTTTCACTTCTGCATCCTTACACATACAAACTGTAGCTCACAAAACACACATTTCCTTAAAAAACAAAACAAAATAAATGTTATTACTGTCTTACCTTTACTTATAAAGGTTATTATCTCCTGCTTCGATTGAAAGTCCACTTGAGAAAACTTTTTTAGTGTTGTAATGTAGTCATCCATGTCGAAAGTCGGGATAAGCGAGAGGAAAAAAATCACTATCTCCATTATAATCTATCGCTGCACTTGACTTGCTTCCCGAATCGTTTAGCCTAGCTCGCTGTCACTTACTCGGCAGTTGAGGAGTGAACAAGACGAACGTCTGGGATCTTGAGCGCCCCCTGCCATGAGGCAAGAGAACTGCCTGCCTCACCTCGAACCTGTTCTCTGCCGTTTATAATCGCTCATTACACGAAACACGTTACACAAACACAGTTGGTGACAAAAAGCACTGTACATTATATACATAAGCTAAATTATTGGAAATAAGTTCACATATTAAATTTGTTTAAACCATTTTATTGACGCCGTACAGCAACATGCTCTCTCCGCTTAGCAGCCAGCGCAGAGCCAGGGGTTGCGCAATCCAAGGTGAGGCAGAGCTCGCTGCTGCCTCACCGGCATCGCTTCCAAGCATTTGAATGGGAAAATAAGAAAATTCAGCGATTTTGAACAAATAAAAATCGAAATTGGTGAAGCTACGTGAAAAATAAATATTTTTTAGTACAAACCACCGGATGAATATAACAATTTAAATTACTTTATGATTATATATTTTCTTTCTTTCCATGATGGCTGGTGAGGCACTGCCTCACCTGCCTCCCCTGACCGCACGTCACTGATTCTGTGCACATGTGACCAAGGTGTAAATGCATTCAAGTCGGCAGACACATGCTGCCACTGTTATATTTAGAAGTCAGTAAATAAGTCCTCCACCAACACTAAAAATAGTCCTGACGTGGAAGAAACTGATACGGACACCTGACAGGATCCATCAGCTATTTTCCATGATCTATTAAATTCCGCAGATGTACAATGATACATCTTGTGTTCTTTTAATCTAAAAATCATTAATCTGATGAACTATTTTCAGGAACTCAAGAACCACAAACATATTTTTTTGACACTGAAACTCTGATTTGAAGAACTCCAACCTGGGAAAGCATC
This sequence comes from Xiphophorus couchianus, assembly GCF_001444195.1. Taxonomy (NCBI): domain Eukaryota; kingdom Metazoa; phylum Chordata; class Actinopteri; order Cyprinodontiformes; family Poeciliidae; genus Xiphophorus; species Xiphophorus couchianus. The sequence goes on from NC_040239.1 coordinate 25,211,188, forward strand.
CAGATAGATTTATGCGCTGTTGGCCTACTTTGCTCACGCTGTTTTTTACTGGCTGGTCTATGGCCCACAGCCACATTATCTGATGCAATGAAACAGCTGGGTGATAAGATGGGTTGTGTTTTTGTATGAGGAGGCATAGTTTGTTTTCTTCTCTTTCTATATATAACTTGCCCTGAGATGCCAGCTAATGGTCTGTGCAGCTATCTTTTTCCACACAGCTCAGATAGCTCGGCGCACGCACACCCTTACACACACACACCCCGTCTGACAGTGCACACCATGTCGCCAAGAGCTGTGGTGCTGAAGACGCTAATTAGATTAAGAATTTCCATATTTGTGCAAGATTTACACACTGAAGCAGCATTTTCTAAATATTTATATATTTATTACGGTGTAGGCAACATGCACAAATGGAACAGAGGAAAATTGCTCAATATATCCATATTTATGATTTATACTTAGGAGGGCATTTGAATTAATGAGGAAAACGACAAAGGCACATATCAGTTTAGCACGAGAGATTGAGTGCACATATTCAGAAAACAGAGTTTAAAAAGAAGGGCTTAAATTACTTTAGATGAAGTCTTGGTAATGGCTTGACTTTACAATTCTTGTTTTGTTATTGGTGTATTGTGAAATGAAATAAGCAAATTTGACTGTCAACTTCTTCTAGCATCCCAAAGGAGACTTCAGCTTACCTAAGGCACCTGCTTCTGGGGCTTCTGAAGAGAAACCACAAGGAGCGGATGAGTTTTGGTAAGTCCGTTCCTTTTAATCTTCCAGATCTGTTTTTTTAAGTGTGACTTATGCAAACGGCACGTTAATCTTTTCACTTGCAGAAGAGTTTTTCCACCATCCTTTCTTGGAGTCAAGTTTGCCGGCAAAAACATGTGCGTACTGTGCCTTGTTGTAGTGCCAGTAAAGCTGCTGTACCTCAGCTCCTAACACAGCAGGTGCGTGTTTTTCAGCAGGTTCGCCTTCTTCTGTAATCTCCTACACCAACACTGGATCAGGCAGCTCTTCCTGCAGCTCCTCCACATCTCAGCTCGCCTCGCCACAAGTATGTTCTCCGATGAAGAGAAAGTTCTCTGTAAAATAAAGAAATGCTTATGATTTGTTTGTTTTTCTGTGGAAGTATGCCGTATCAGCGATATGCAGGAGCCTTAAGCATCCTTTCTGTCATTGATTATTTACATTAGGAACAGATGCTATGTAACATTGTAAATGTGTCAGAGGTAGCAATGTTACACAGCTCTGCAGTTGAACAGGAGTTGGCTACCAGTATGTTCAAAACAAAGACAAGTAATTAAAGTTGATATTTTTGGCTGTTGTTTGAATCTTATTTTTGTGTTTAGCATGATTAGTTAAGTCCACCTTAAGCCAAACTGTAAACATGACTGTATGTCTGATATTAAGTGAAACTAGACATGTAACTGTGAGATTTTCAAAAACACTTCCAGTATTTCATAATCTAGCATGTTCTGTTCCAATTCTTGCCGTTCATGTTCAGAAGCAGCAGCCCGAAGGAAAAGTTGACATGCCTTATAGAAAATGGCTTCATTGCTAGAGGCTTCTAACAACGTTTGTGCTTTCTCTGATTTTATTTTTAAACATTCCACTGATGCAAAAAATTATCTTCCCTAAGTAACAACTTCCACACTGAAGATTGTCAGCATGGGTTTAGCAGTGGTGCTTTCATTGACTGGAAAAAAAGATCAGACTTTTTGGTTTCTGAGCTGCCAGCTGTTTCTCAAACCTGATCAAGCAAAAACCTTTGGCAAATATTTTTGTGTATCTCTTAATTGTTTACTCAGCATTCCGATGGAGAGCTGCACCTGCCAACAGAGGACGCCACCGGCTTACAGAGCAAAGCAAAAGCACCTAAAGGCTGTAGAAACCCACCGTCATGTGCTGAAGATTATGTCATGGTGCCAGCTGAGCTGTCCAGTGTGACACGTGAGCATCCCTGACCAGAAATCTTGGTTATTTAATTTCTCGTTTTTTCCCCCCTGCTCGTCTGATTTTTGTGTGTTTTGTTGCTTCTTTTTTTTTTTTTTTTAGATGAGTACACAAGTGAGCTGGAAGATGGGTCTCCCACTGAAATTTTCCTAACAATCAATGGGTGAGTTTCCCCTTATTGTACAGTTATTTGATTTAAGATTTAGTTTACCACTGTCAGAAATTACTACACAAGTTTTTTCTAAGCAAGTCTTACCAATCTTTTAAGGAGGTGTCCACTGACCAGGAGAGGTTCTGAACCCTTGAGAAGGACACCAGCACATCCTTCTCTTCTGCACTCTCCCAACAAGCCCGTTAGGTAAAAGGAAACTATGAAGATCAAGATTCATATTGTTTTTCTTTTAGTTCGTTTTATTTATTAGTTATCTCACCCTAAATCACTCCTAGGCACCCATTTTTTTGTGTCGCACACAGCAATCCAGTTGCATTAAATGGCCGCAAATGCAGCCCGTCTGTACCGATTCCCGTCCCAACTCAAATTCACAACTACCAGCGCATGGCGCGGAATCTGCAACCAGTCAATGTAACCCCGCTGCAGTGTGGACGGCGTCGAGCTTCGTGCCCAGGTGTTGTCACTAACTTCCCAAAACTGGCAAAAGGAGGAGCGAAGCCAGAACAGTCCTCCCCAACAGGTAGCCAAACAGTTGTGTATTTTCTTTAATTTTTGTGTGTAACAAGGTCTATGCGAACTTGGTATATACTAAATAATATTGTTAGTTACATAAAGCCCCGACAGTGACACATGTCAAGTCAGGTTTATTAGTATAGCACATTTCAGCAATAAGGCAGTTCAAAGTGTATGTTTGTATGAATGTAAAAAAATGCAGCAACTGGTTGTCAAATTATTTGTGTAGTTGGAAGGGTAAGCATAGCTGGTTAGTTGCAAAGACAATGGCGCAATAACTGATTAATTTTCATAATTGAAAAGGAATTTTGTTAGATGTGTTGTGGATCATTTTTATCAGAAATGAAAACTTGGTTCACACATTTTGGGTGGTAATAAATTTGTCTGACACACAGAGACAGATCTAATTTATGACACTAAGTGGACTTTTAGGTTTATTTAGTGATAAAATCTTCCCTTCTCCATGTGTTCAGTCTGACGCATTCAATTTTCGCAGCACTTGCCTTGCAACTCGTCATGTCTGAGGTATATGAGGAAAAACACTCGTCATCTGATAACCAGAATGATAATAAGTTATGTGATACTCTCTGCTTCAGCTGGAATGACCCCAAAGACCTCTGAGCAAATTTTCCCGCTCAGCACAAGAACTGGACTGCTGACTGGTTCCCCCGATGCACAGGTCACTGCAAGCCACAAGGTCAGCTGTGATGTGTTTCTAGACATGTACTAATCAGGATCCCCATGGCCAATACAACTTTGAAGTTGTTTTAGATCTCAAAGGTCCATTCTAAATGTTACTTTTTTAGAGATTATAACACATAAAATGGGGGGGAAAGGATATGCAGCTGCTTCGATAGAGGCAGTAGTTTTGAATAACACAGACAATTTAGAACTTACAAGTGCATCCCCATTTATGCAACCAAGCCTATGTATCTAACCTCTACCTCATGTTTATTAAAAACAAAAAAAAGTGCATCAATAGGCATCCAGTTGGTTAGTGAAAGCTCTTAGCTCTTATCTGGCTGGTTTTAAAACTTAGGATGTTTTTTTTTTCTAACAGCATGTTCAACCCAGAAAGCCAAACCGAACCTTGACAGCGTCAAACCTGCAATGCCTCGATCAATCTCCTGCTTTCCAGAACAACATCAGCAGGAAACCGGCCATTAAAAAGGGTCCCTTTAAAAGGTGTCTTTTTTTATTTTAAAAAAAAAATCATTTTAAATGATAATGTAATAGCATTGTGCCAAATTAAATACCCATTTGTAATAGTTGATATGTGAAGGAAGTCTGTCTTTTATCTGAAAACATGTTGTCTGGTGTGTTGCACTGCAATGTGTCTGTCTGCTTCCAATGTTCAGGTCCCTCAGCACCGGCAGGCTTTCCGACATGCTGCTGAAAGCGGCCTTTGGAGCTAATCTGTTTGAAGAAGGATGCGATCGTGGCTTCAGCTGGGACAACAGCACTGATACAACAGGTAAAACGTCAAAGTATCACAAGTATTACCAGTTTATGTACTTCTAATCAAATTCACTAAGTTATTGTCTGTTCAATTTACTGGTTTCCTTCCTAAGAGTTTCTGTCATCTTTCTCTTTTTTTTGCCTCTACAGCTCCACCTACTGGATGTTATAAAGTTTTTCAGTTTTCAGACAGCCCGCCTCCTGCAGTTTTTGCCATGGGTTCTCCACCACAGGGAAACCTGCTCTCATGTAGGGGCTTTATTACCTCCCTAAAAACTGAATAACTATTTATTTTGAGTTTTCCTTTGGGAGTTTGTAAATGAAGCAGGTGTTGTAATGCGTTGCAACTTTCAATATGTATCTCAGGTTTCTTGCCAGTCATCTTCATGGCAGTAACACGGTTGAAACTTGCATTTTGCCTAACTTGCAGGCTCTCCCACCTACTTTAACTCTGGTTGGATACTGAACGCTTGTCCTCTCCAACGAGGAAGCCGACGAAAAAGTGAGACTGAAGCAATGGATGCCATCCCAGAGAGCGGTCTGATTTTCCACCCTCCAGAGCTCCCTGAAGATACACTGATGGAGGTAAAAATGAATAAAAGCTGTCTACAAAAATGACAAATTCGACATCTGAGGTTTTTGGTATTCGTGGAATTTCATACCCACTGTCTTTTCTCAGCAGGTTCATACAGATGCTCTGAGTGATTTACGCTTCACTTTGGCTTTTGTCACCTGTGTTATGGAGTTGGCTTCCTCAAGAGGCCCAGCGCCGGAGGACTTTGGCAGTCCTGATATTTCCTTTTTAGAGCAGAGCATTGTGGCAGATCAGATCAGCCTTCTGAGCAGAGAGTGGAGGTAAGAAGCATGTCAAATTAATAAATGTGAGTCACTGCCTGAGTTGTATGATGCCATTCCCTGCTTGTACAAAGTCAGTCATCTTTTAAGTAGGTTATAGGTTATAGTTTAACGGAAATAGTTAAGATAGAAGATAGTATTCAGAAGCTTTGGATTTTTAAGTCTTATTAAATAAAACCACATTTATATGTGTTTTTTTTATGCTATAAAGCCAAACATAAATGGATCATTTCAACCTAGATTTTTAGTGATTCCATCTGCAAACAGTAACGTTTCAAAGCCAGATTTCTAGGCAAACATCTAGGTAATATGATGAGTTGCTTAAAACTCGTGGCATGTTCTGCTTAGACTTGGAAGTTAGTTTTTCCAAATTTCAAGTTGTAATTGTAACTAAGACGCATCAGCTTCAGGTGTGACATCATTGCCGTATCTCAGCCCTGACTCGCACAATATATCAAACACAACATTTGCTGTAGTTTCACATTTTGTTTCATTACAATGTGAGATAAGTGTCAGGCGTTGACTTACTTAAAAATTATGTTCTCTCAGCATGTGCAGGGGTTTTTAAGCTTGTAAGCCTTCTCTTTTCAAAATATTTCTTGTCTGCTGCCAGCTATGCAGAGCAGTTGGTGTTGTACATGAAAGCTGAAGAGTTTCTGTCCTCTGCACTGCATACTGCAAAGGAAAACATAAAACAAGGCCAACTCCAGACCTCTTCGTCAGTCAAACAAGGTGAGATTATTGGCCTGGAATAGAATGTCACGCATGCATTTCCCCCCCCAATAATTTCAACTTGAATGTGATTGATTAAGGCCATCAGGAAGAATCTGAGTATTTGGATGGTATTGTCTTATTCAGAAGTTGAAGTAAGGGAAAAGCAGACAGAATTGTCCAGAATAGAATATTTAAGATTTTTGTCAAATTTGATTTTAAACTTTGTTGGTGTTACACCTGTAGCATGTAACAATCAATTATGCATACATATAGATTATCTCTGGTTGTATTTTGTACTTTTATATTTTATTTCAGATGCCACAGGGGTCAGAGACTGTAGATTCTAAGTCACACACCAATTGATCAAACACATTTGATTTTATGTTTTTGAACAATGCATAAGATGTTAACATTGAAAAAAACTTTCTTTTTCTATTTTTCAGTGATCAGGAAGCTCAACAACTTGTACAAGAACTGCGTGACCTATTGTCGCTCCCTGAACGATCGGCTTCAGACCTTCTTGCTTGACAAACAGAAGCTCATGGACCGCTTCAATAGCCTCACAGCAGAGAAGCTCATCTATGGCCACACTGTGCATATGGTGAGCTCACCTTATAGTGCCAAAACTTATATCACATCAGATTCTATCATTTCTACATCATCAAGGGATGCCTGTATCAGTCCTTCAAATGTGTGTACTTACAATATTTAGATTCAATCTGCTGCTTTGGATGAGATGTTCCACCACGGTGCAGCGTCGGTGCAGCGCTACAATAAAGCTCTTCTGCTGATGGAGGGTCTATCCCGAATCCTCACAGAGCAAAAGGACATTGACAGCATTGAAAAATGTGTGTAGACACTAGCAAACCAATATTTATCACATTGCTAAATTAGACTTGAGATGGGTGCATTTCAAATGTGATCATCATTTGTTTTACATCTTTTCAGGTAAGAAGTGCATTGAGCGACGCCTTTCAGCTTTGCAAACATAATGGTAACCATCTCCCCTCAATCTAAACGGTTCATTCAACACAAAAGCACTTTGTTCCCATGTCGGAGAAATGACCACAAGAGTATCTGATGTTATCCTACCATCCCATCTGCAACTGTAGCATCACACCAAAAAAGCTAATTTTTCAGCTTTATGTTCTTAAACACATATTGTGTGAATGATTTTAGGCCATTTGTTATTTTTATTGTGCTTCTGTTTTTGTAGATAAGATGAGGAATTTGTTCTTTAGAGTGGGCCTTTGTCTGAAATTTTTCTTAATGTCCACTTGGGTGGGTGTATATTTTTGGATGAAATGACCAAATATTGCGAGTGTGTAGCAATATTAGGAAAATGTGCCTGTATGTATATAACAGGCAAAATGAATGTAACTGAAACTAAAAAGTGCTTTGATGTCATGGAGAAATTGTTTTATGACTGTCAGTCTTAAAGACTAATTTTTGGATTGTATTATAAAATGCACTAGACGTCTTTTAAAATGAGTTTTGCTTGACCAGAACAAATCTGTTTACTCAGGTAGCGATGCAGTCATTTACATGCTTATTGCATGTAAAATTGCTCATGTTTGTGTCCACATTATTTTATGTTTGCTGATGTTGCTTTATGATGTTTGTTTGGATGAATACAAATTTTGACAAATTTTGACTTAAAGTTTTTGTCTTTTAAAGGACATAAGATTTTAACAATTTAGTATTTTGTGAAGATATTTTAGCAGAGGAGTGATAGAATTTATCCAATTACCTTTTCTATTTTCAAGAGTGTTTCATAAAATTGCAAAAATTTGTTTTAACACTGTGTGATGAAAATAAATGTCATTTATTATCTATGATAATAAAGGCAATTTCTTCTTAATCTTTTTTGCGCTTTTTGTATTATTTTAAATAAACAGTTTAACTTCGGTTAAAGTAGCATCTCCTTAATTCCTGTCGGATTTAAAAGTTAACCATAACCTCTCAAACTGAAGAAATTGATTGTTTTGCTATTTATTTTCGTTGACGTCAGAATGCCATCACATCCGGGTCACAGAAGGTCGCCGCCGCCGCCATATTGCTGAATGAAATTATCCTAGCTTCAAAACATTATAAAGCGGCTAGAGTGAGCATTTGTGAATATTTCATGGAATAATTCTCGTTTAAGATTTTGACCTACTGCAAACATGACTTAGACCTCATGAAACTAACACAGACGACCCACACGGTGTAAGTAGCAGAGTTTAAATGATGTATGTATTAATTCAATGGCTTCTGGCCTGCTAGCGAAAACAAGCTAACCGCTAGCACGCGCTCCGTAGAAACGGTCGTTTTAAATGCTGAATGACAGCTTATGTTGTTGTAAATATCAAACTATAGCAGCTAGTTGTATTTTATTTTAAGTACTTAATTATGTCCTAACTGAAATATTTTTGTATGCAGTTTTATTTTGGAGTAGACTGTTTCATCCCTTATTTTAGCGCTGCAGGATAGCGATACGCCCCAGAGCAGATGGTGATGTTTGCGTTACGACTGTATAAAGCAATCAAAAAATATTTGTTGGCTCAAGTTGTCCGTTTCCCCAGCTATAAAAAAACATGCCTGATAATTGTGCATTCTTTTTTTGTATATTTATAAAAAGTAGTATTCAACGCGCATATGTTATAACGGTAATTAAACCCAATGTAGTCAAATCATTATCGGTAGTGTCATTAACGTGCATCGTCTTTGCTTGCGTGTTGTGTTTTTTCTTCCATATTTGAATAATAGGATGCTGCTGTTTTCTACCGTTCTTTCACGGTACAAACGTGTCAAGACGGGTTATAACTCAAACATATAATACTAATATTATTGTCAGACAATTGCATTGTAAAGGTTTCCGGAAACCTAAAAGAGATACAGTTTATAATTGTATAAATTGTATCACATCTTGATTAACGTCCTTATGTTTGTGTTTATTATTATGTATGGTTTTTGGCGGCCTCTTCTTGACTGCAACTTGGTTATGAATATTCTCTATAACCCCCTTTAACTAGGACACTTAATTTCTTAAAAGGATTATTCCTTCAGCGTTAAGAGTTGCGTTTAGCACTTGGAGGTATAATTGAGTCATATGAGTCAATGATATTAAATACATTAGAAACATTTTCCAAAGATTTAATTGTTAATGTCAAATATCATTAAAAGGTTTTTCAAATTATTCCAAGCTCATGTATATATGTAGCCTTTTTATTCATTTATAATTTTGGTATAATTTGTCTCACAGTCCTATCACTTATCACAAAACATGGACATATTTTCTCTTTTTATAGATGTTGCAGTAATATATATGTTGCCTGACATTGTGAAGAATACCTTAACAAAGTAAGGCAAAATATTTGAGAAGGAAAAATAATTGAGCAAAGAAAACCCCAGGAAAATTGTATGATGATAAAATAGTAGGTACTTTAAATGTTCCCATTTTGTTCATGGGATAATGTGGCAGACATGTTTAAATCAAAAGATTAAAGTTTATATATTTGCTTATTTTGTTGAAAAGCTACTCATACAATTGATTTTAATAGCACTCGATAATAGGTTCTTGAGATAACACTGCATACAGTTTTTGAAATTTCAATTCAGTGCCTAGAACTAATTGAAAAATAATTTCTGGTGAGTGAGGTTACATTAAGATATTAGAAAAAAATGCATTTGCAATATTATTGATAAAAGTTAAGATGACAATATTGGTTACGTTTAACTGACATTTTCCTTACTCTGTAGAGTCTCTGCCACTAAATTAGTATCAAACGTTTGCATTGCTTCCAAGCAAATCATATATTGGACAATTAAATTGTAACTTATTGTGTTTAATTTTGCCAAAATAAGAAGTCCATTTAATTCTAATTGTATAGATGGGCAGTTCACTCTGAAACAAGTCAATACTTGGTTGGCAAACCAGAATAAGATGTCTGGGAATCCTTGTTTTCAGTTCCTTAGGTGAAAATAATTTTTGTTGTTGTCTTGTTTCCATAGATTGTGTTCACGAATAGCAACAGTGTCACGCAATGCACCATGGAAGTGGATCACAGAATATGCAACGACAGCTCCAAAAATCCAAGTCTGTTTCCGGGTCAGAAGCTGAGGAGCAGCAGCAGCAGCCGTCTATGGCAGCTACACAACAACAAGCTACAGCTAGCCACCCTCAGTCTCCTGTGACCACCTTTTCCTCTGCTGCCAGCCCTTCAGCCCCTCAGTCACCCAATTATCAAATCATCATGAGTCGGAGCCCAGTAACAGGACAGAATGTGAACATCACATTACAAAATGTGGGACTGGCTGCTAATCAGCAGATCACTTTAACTCCGCTCCCCATCCAGAATCCAGCATCGCCTGGGTTCCAGCACAGTGCATCTCAGTGGAGGTTTGAGCATGCTCCATCCTCCTACATTCAGGTCACCTCACCCGTGCCCCAGCCTATTCAGCCCCAAAGTCCTACACAGCATAGCCCCGTCTCTTTACAAGGTGTCACAAGGCCAGGGGCTCCTCCTACAGCATTGGGAGTCCGTGGTCAAAGCCCCACACGGTTTGTTGAAGCTAGCATGATAGTGCGACAGATCAGTTTAGGCAGCCAGGCGGGAGGAAGCCACTTTGTTTATCAGGACGGGACGGCACTCGCCCAGCTTGCCCCCCCACCCGGGCAGGTCCAACTTGCCTCTACAGGAGCCCCAGGCTCAGTGAGGGAACGGAGGCTCTCTCAGACTCATTCTCAGACCGGTGGCACCATCCACCATCTTGGCTCTCAAAGTCCTGTTGCCGCTGGAACGACACTCCCCACTCTGGGCAGCCCTGGACACATCACCACTTCCAGTCTACCGCCACAGATTAGCAACATCATCCAAGGAAAGCTGGGGCGCCCCATCGTCTTCGAGAAGACTGCACAAGGTGTGGTTACCGGAGTGGGAACCCCAGCTACAGCCACGTTCAGCATACCTTCCTCCATTCCACCCTCTAGTTCTTCCCTCACGAGTCCACCGCCAGGGATCAGCAGCAATCCTCTCACACCCACCGGTATGATCGCTGCTTCCATTAAGAAGCAGGCTCCCAAAAAACTAGAGGAAATTTCTCCTGCTACTCCTGAGATTGCACAGCTGAGAAAGCAGTGCTTGGAGCACCACACCAAGAAGATGGAGAGCCTGAAAGAAGTGTTTAAAGAGTACATGGTTGAACTGTTCTTTCTGCAGCATCTTCAGGGGAATATCATGGACTATCACGCCTTTAAGAAAAAACATTGTCACCCCTTAAATACTTACCTGAGACAGAACGATTTGGATCTTGATGACGAGGACGACGAAGAAGAACAGTCGGAGGTTATTAATGACGAGGTATCAAGTGTTGTTTATAATTTTAGATTGTGCTCACTAGAGATTCACCAATCAGGTGGCCAGAGACCAGAATAAGCCAATTTGTGTTTATCCCCCACTGTGATCAGCAAGTCAAATACTGAGGGATATTGTGTTTGTTTTTTTGTTAATCTAAGAAATCCCACCATTTTGGTGTGTAAACACAGTAGCCAACAGCCTTTATAATTATGCACTTTCTTTAGTTTATTAAGTCAGATAGACATCTGGAATATTTGTAATCTTATAAATCTTTTACTTTCCTTTGGATTTCAAAGAACAGGTTCCCAAAACACATTTTTCCCAGTAACACATTTTTCACTGCTTTTCCTTCTTAAGGTGAAGGTTGTTACAGGAAAGGATGGTCAAGCAGTGACACCGGTTGCTATAGCAACACAGCTCCCTCCCAATGTTTCTGCTGCTTTCTCTACCCAGCAGCAGTTTCAGGTGATACAGGAAATATTTATTTTCAAAACTAGTTACATAGTTTTTCTACAACAAAATTAAAATTTACATACATCAGATATAAACAACCTAATCGCTATAGATGTTATTTTTCAGGTACATCAAGGGGGAGCTTCAGGCTCCATCACAAACCCTGGAGACATGGATGCCTTTAAGAGGCAACAGGCTATGGTGCAAACAGGTAGGGCAAGAGTTGCAGCCTCCTGTCTTTCTGATGTTGCTTTGTTTCTCCCCACCCCCGTTTGCTTTGTTTTTGTTTGTTTTCTTTTCTCCTTCTAATTGCTTCTGCTTTTAGATATTTGGCATCTTCTACTAGCGCTTCTGTGTTGAAGGCTTAAACCGAGGAAGGAGAGGTGACCTGTAAGGTCTTCGGAAGGTCACTGCTCTGTGCCTAGTGCCTTTTTTGCGTTATGAGGGTATTGTGTGTTTTAAATCCCAGATCAGGCTAAGAGGCCCCGGATTGACGTTGGTCGCCATGGGCTGATTTTCCAACATCCTGGTGTAGCTTCTGGCGTTCCACTTCAGCAGCTAATGCCGACCGCGCAAGGTAGGAATGCCACCACCAGGCCGTTGTGTGTTCTGTTCGATGCTGCTGGACCTAAGCCCTTCCTCAGACTTAAAAAAAGTGAATCCCAAACAAACCCCAGGCAGCATCATCAAATTGATCTTCATCCATCTGCTGGTTTTCTCAGCAGTCTACAGGAAGTTCAGGCTTAGCTGTACCAGCACCAGCTGTCTCTGTCAGGATAAATGGGGAAGAAGACAATCCATTTCTGAAGAAGAGTAGCCACTCAGTGGGAAGATGCCATGTCTTAAGATTTTTTTTTTCTTGTTTCTTTGGGTTTCCTTGTTGATCACCTGATCATAAATCATCTTCTTTTCCGAAGTCTGTTCCTGTTTGTCATTTTTGTTTGGACAGACCTTCCCATGCTGATGGATTAACATCTAATTTGGAGGTGGATCACAGAAAGTGGTAACCCTGTGGGATTTTTTTTATCACTTTGCAATGGGGTTTCACGAGTTTTTCCCCATTGTAAGAATCCACCCGACACTTTTTGGTTTCCCATTGCCATGTTGTCACAAACCCATCTCCCATCGTCTTTATCTGTACCGGATTCCGAATCATCTTTCATCAGCCTTCAGGAGTGTCTTTATCTCATCTTAGTCTTTTTTTTGGTTTCCTTCCTTATTATCCTCATGACATTTTGTTCTGACTTGGCTTCTTTCCCCTCAGCCTAAGTAAGAGGGGAATCATTTCGGAGGAGTTTTGTTCACGGCGCAGGTTTTTGCGATTGTGGTGATGTGGGTGTGTCAGGGCCAGGTGTTGATGGCGTCTAGGCAAGGTGATGTGACGTGCAGGGAGGTAAGGCAGGTGCTGCTTTAGTGTGCACAGCTCTGCTCAGGCCTGCTGTCTGCAAAACCCCATGTGTGTCCTTTTTGCTCACCTTTGTGATTTGTCTTTGTGAGAGGCATCCAGATGCCTTGGTTTCTGCACTTACATCGCTTCATGCATGCTAAACATATGCTGTCCTTGTGAGTGTCTGCTCTCCTTATTTTATTTCGCCTCTCCTTTTGCTGTCTTTATGTTTTAGAAGTTCTTTTCATGTTTATTTTGAAGTTTGTTTTGTCTCTAAAAACCTTTTATTGCATGTACAGTTTTATTTCTGTTTTTTAACCACATTCTCTCCGCATTTGAAATGCAGTGTTTTGGTTTTGCATTAATCAAAGTAGTGTTTCATTTGAGAGACATGTAGATTTTCATATTGGTTTCATTCTTCTGTAATCATTTTGCTGTATGAGTTTCATTAGTTCTGCTCTGATCATCAGGCAGTAGTTACTCTACTGTTAATGAATACGTTTAGTTCATTAAGCAGAGGTTTAAAGAGCTCTGAATTCTAAAGTGCACACAGCCGTTTAAAAGATAAAAGTGTAATTGCACCAGGTGTCACTAGATTCAAATTATTTAACTTTGATTTAAGGGTCTCTCAAATAATTCTAAAGGGAAAACTACTAAAAAACTTTATTTTTGGTATTTTACGTTCAGAAAAAAAATGCAAAAAACTAAAATGTGAACATTTACTTTTTGGCTTATTTTAAAAGTTTTTTCTTTGTTTTGCTCTCTTTACTACTCTTTTGTTCTATACTTTGGTTGCCATGTATCCAGGTGGTATGCCACCTACTCCTCAAGCAGTCCAGCTCGCAGGACAGAAGCAGAACCAGCAGCAGTACGACCCATCCAAAGGACCGCCTGTCCAGAATGCAGCCAGCCTGCACACCCCTCCTCCTCAGCTACCCAGCAGGCTGCCGCAAGGCGCCCTACCGATGGCAAGCATACCCCTGGCTCTCTCTCAGCAGGCTCAGTTAGTGGAGAATTCGACTCATCCTGGTGTGCAAGTCCACGTGCAGGCGGGCGTGCCTGTGCTGGCTGCCATGAATCCCCACACACAGCTTCAGTCCCAGCTGCAGCAGATGCAACCAGGTGTTCATATTCAGCTGCAGTCCCAGCAACAACAATCCCAGACAAATCTGCAACCAGGACAAGCGGTCAGTATGTGTGGAGGATAAAATCTGATGTGTATGATTCTGGATCGATTAACAAACATTAAACCTTGCATGGTTTACATTTGTGTCATAATTTACTTTATTTACTTACATTTTGTTTGACAAATTCAGTTGTAATTTACTGCCAGCAAGTTTTTATATTTAAAAGCTATAATAATATTTGAAAATTTTCGTATTCTTATTTCCATAGACGGTGGCACTTGCTCGTCCCGGTACTGATCCGAACCAGCCTGCTCAGAGGATTATGACCAACTCGGTATCAATAACATCCGTGGTTCCCGCTCCCTCGTCTGCTGCCAATTCAAATCCACACACAGCAGGTTCTCTTCGTCCTCTCGGCTCTAATGTCAACCCAGGAACCCCGTCTAAACTGACGGGAACCAACGGAATTTCTTCTGTCAAAATAGGTGGCTTCAGCCAAAACACGACCGCTCAGGCCCCACAAGAAGGCTCCCAGGATAGGCAAGTTGAGCAGGCCAAACTGGTGAGTTACAGAAAGTTGTAGCATCATGAACTCTTTCATATTGTTAGAACCTCTAGTTTTATCATATCCTGTTTTTTATGCCAGTTTTTGAAGCAGTCTTACTGGAAGATTTTTTTTTATATCTTTAAGAATATTGAGCAAGTAATTGTGACGTAGCACAGTGTATTGGAAAACTTCTTTTTCCATTCTTTCTCGAAACAAATAAAAAAGAAAACAGCTGTTTAGCAAATGTCTTTCTCCAGTCATTTTTGGACTGGATGAAATAGTTCTGATCCTGGCTTTTAATCTGCGCTTTTTGTATTTCAGGAGAGTCAGGTACACCAGCGCATTTCCGAGCTAAGGAAGGAGGGTCAGTGGTCAGCCAGCAGGCTTCCTAAGCTTATGGAAGCTTCACGTCCAAAGTCCCACTGGGATTACCTCCTGGAGGAGATGCAGTGGATGGCAGCAGACTTTGCTCAGGAGAGAAGGTGGAAGGAAGCCGCTGCAAAGAAGGTTCGACACCAAGCAAAATGTGAAACTAAGAATAAATTAATTCAACTACAGAAAATGCCTCTTTGAACTTGTCTTTGGTGGCTCTGTTCTAGCTTGTTCGTACATGTGCTCGTTACCATCAAGAACAGAAGAAAAATGAAGAAAGATCACAGAAACAAAGGGAAGTTCATCTTCGTCATATTGCCAGTACGATTGCCCGAGAGGTGGAGTTCTTCTGGTCAAACATTGAGCAGGTAGGTGTTTATTTACTTATGTATTGCTCTTATTTGTGA
This sequence comes from Xiphophorus couchianus, assembly GCF_001444195.1. Classification (NCBI taxonomy): domain Eukaryota; kingdom Metazoa; phylum Chordata; class Actinopteri; order Cyprinodontiformes; family Poeciliidae; genus Xiphophorus; species Xiphophorus couchianus. The sequence continues at coordinate 25,226,491 of NC_040239.1, forward strand.
ATACTTTTGATACCAGTCTAAAAGATTTTCCTTTTTAAGGTGGTGGAAATTAAGCTGCAGTTTCAAATCAACGAGAAGAGGCTTAAAGCACTTGGCCCACAAAAAGCAACAGGTACAAGCCACTTAAATACTGATAGTAAAATAATTTCATAGTTTTGTTGTGTACTTTCTTTATTATATTCACTGTGCTTCTCCTTTTCTCCTGGTCAAACAACAGCAGAAACAGTCGATAAAACGGTAGGTGCTGTCCTGATTTTAGAACATTGTAGGTCTCATCTTAGATAAACTTTGTCTGTGTGATAAAAGAAAATCTGTATGAATTCATGGGTTTCCTTTTCCATTTTATAGGAGGCGGCTAACACTGGTAGAAAGAGAAAATCAGGTTTTTCATTGGTGGATGAAGAGGGTTAGTTTTCAGTGTTATCTAAAAAATAAAATAAAAGCAGAACAACCATAAATAATTCACAATCTGTCTGGGTTTCTTTTAGCCACTGATGAAGAAAGCACCATAGAGGAACAGGAAGTCATGGAAGGAGAAACAGACCACAAAGCAGAATTGATCAACCTTGCAAAAGATGGTACGTGATTATAATTTCTCATTAAACATTTTTTGATGTGCTGTTTGAGTCGATGTATGTTTTTATTTTTTCTAAAATTCCAGTCAGCCGTAAAGTTAGAGGGAGGTAGGCCCACAGTTGCACATTAAATATTGAGGATAATATTTGTTAAGCATTTTAGCAGAATTGGGATTAACATGAAGAACATTTATATTCTCCTATATCAACCATATGAGTTGAAAACCAAACTTTGTCTGTTTTTATTTATGTTTCCTAATTAGCAGGTTAACAAAATAATGAAAACATTTTCTACAAATTTTTCCAAAAGAAATTTTATGTTTATCTAATCCCATTTACTGATGTATTTTTACTCCCCTTAATGAGTATAAAATAATCTTGGTAAGATGTTATCAATACTAATAATTTTATTTTTAGTTCAATAAAATCTCATTACTAATCATCAAATAAACATGACTTTTTAAAAAATCAAAAACAAAAAGAATTCCTTATTTAAATGTGAATTAAACATAAGAAAATTTTTAAATAATTTTTCAGATTTTAGACTTTTGCTACACATTTACTTTAATAATCCATCTTTACCACATTAAAATTAAATAATAAAAGAAAATATAATTTTGTTTTACCATGTACCATGTACTATGTGTCTGAGCCACACGGGTGTTTCAGATCTATTTATCAGATTCCTCTTTTTCATGGGGTGTCTCAGAATTTAGATTCCTCCTAGAAACACAACTTCCTGCTTTATTTTCCTCCTGGTTTTACCGTTCAGGAAATACCGTTCAGTTTATTTTTTTATTCCAGGCTAACAGTAATATTACCTAATATAATATTTTTTAACAGTAGGCCATAAGTGATTCTTGTTTGTGCTGTAGTCCAGTTAGGCTTAAAGTAACAGACCTATTAAGCAACCTTTTAATGGCTACACTCCCTACTGGTCTAAAGCTAAGGTAATAGCCTACATGCTAATGATAAAAAGCGAACAATACTTACACTGTATTATCCATACTAATATTTTTCATGCCAAACATGTGTTAGCCAATTGGTATTGTTTTGTTAATTTTATTCTTTCTTCTTTTTTTTAAAGCTGAGATGTCTTTGGATGCTTTAAAGAAACAGTATGCCGGTGCCTATGCTGATGACTTTGAGTGGCCTCAGCCTAGTTCTTGCTCCGATGAGGATGATGTGGAGGAGACTGAAGGTGCCTTTTTGTACTTAAATTGGGGTTTTCAGTCATTTTTTTTCATTCTTACCACTGAGCGGTGTCCCTTTTTACCATTCTATATCCATTCTTTTTACAGAAATGGAATGTGTTCCAAGCAGTCCACCGGAAGCAGTGGTTATCGACTCTCTGCTTAGCATGGACCAACAACGCAGTACAGATAAATCTATGTCTAACTCAAATGGGAAGGCTGGTAGAGACATTGCTGAAGTGGCAGCTGCTACGGAGCTCCTCCTGCCCAAGGGCAGCCTCAGAATCACTACGTCTGTAAGAAAAAGGAAATACCGCACTCAAAAAAAAAGTTTCTATTATTTTATAACATTCAACTGATGTTACTATTCCATCTCACTAGACCCGCAGTCCAGCACCTGTTCTGTTGCATGGGTTGTTGAGAGAATATCAGCAGATTGGAGTGGACTGGCTGGTAAACCTTCATAAGAAACGGCTCAATGGCATCTTGGCTGATGAGACGGGCCTTGGCAAGACTGTGCAGACGGTGGCTTACTTGGCCCACCTAGCTGGTCAAGAGGGTATGTGGCACTTCAAAGTTGCTGTAGTTCTTCTTTGTTATTTTGCATTTTAAACACTACTTTTCTCCACAGGCATTTGGGGACCCCATCTGATTGTAGTGAGAACTTGCAAGTTGTTGAGTTGGGAGCTGGAGTTCAAGCGCTGGTGTCCTGGTCTTAAGATTCTCCTCTACCTGGGTAACAGAAGGGAGCGCAGATACAAAAGAATGGTGAGACTTTTTGTATTTCATACCCTCGTAGTTGACATTGTTCGTTATTTTAAAAAAAGTTTCACCTTCACCAATGGCTGTTCATATAGTAACATGTCATTTGATTAATTCCAGTTATGGGAGGACTCCAACAGCTTTCATGTGTGTGTGACGTCATACAAGCTGCTGATGAAAGACCAGAGACATTTTCTGAAGAAAAGATGGAGACATCTGGTTCTAGACGAGGTGCAACTCATCAAAAACATGACAGAAAAGCACTGGGAAACTATCTTTGCTCTCAGAAGGTACTAGATGTGTTCAAATTGTCTCTGTTAAATTATATTCGCAGGATATTTTCACATAATATCACTGACCTTTTTCTGTGACTCTCCCAGTGAGCAAAGGATACTTCTTATCCACACTCCGCTTCAAAATACGCTGAAGGAGTTTTGGACCATGATCCACTTCCTGTTGCCAGGAATTACCAGGCCATACTCGCACTTTCCTATCAAGGCTGACTCAGACGAGAACCAGGACTATTGCCACAAATTGGTTATCCGTCTGCATAGGGTGTGTGATGTCCCTGCATATTCTTCTGATTGTAAAACTGTCAAATGGGATTTTGATCTACATTCCATGAGTACATATTACTAATGACAATCTCTCTCGTGTTACTCTGCAGATGATCCAGCCATTCATCTTGAGGCGCTCTAAAAGGGATGTCGAGAAACAGCTTCCCAAGAAGTATGAGCACATTCTGAAGTGCCGTCTCTCAAATAGACAGAAGACTCTCTACGAGGACATCCTTACACAACCTGGGTGAGATATGTGACTGTCGGCTCCTGCAGAATAGTGGCAGCACCAGTTAGGAAACGCATAGTAGAACTACTACCGCTGCTTGTCACACAAACTTTTTCTCAGTCCAAAACTTCTGAGAATGGTTGCTAAAAAGCTCGATAGAGGAATGTTGGGATTATTTGCTGACGGAAAGTCAAAGTCAAATTTCCTTTTAAGTTATGTTTGATATGTACATCATTTTAAAAACAACTAAAAGGTTACGTAGTTACTTGATTGTCCTAGACATTGACACTATGTTTCTGCAAAATACATAATACCCTCCCCTTAATGATTGAAAGTATCCAACTCTACATCTTGTGAATTTTGATTTCTGAAGAGGTTTTTTTCTAATCTTGTTATGTGTATTCCTCCAGGACACAAGAGGCACTGAAGTCGGGTCATTTTGTCAGCGTGCTTCAAGTTTTGATGCAATTGCAGCGAGTGTGTAACCACCCTGAGTTGGTGGTGCCCAGAGAAAGCAGCAGCTCCTACTTCTCCGCTTCTCTTCAGTACAACGTGCCATCACTGGTTCTTGGAGCTATTGAGAAAGACTCAAGTCAGGTATGCCCTCGTGTTGCTTTTGATCCTCAAAAAGTGCTTCTTTGACAATTATAAAAGTTATTTATTATCAAACTGTAAAAATATCTTTCAGTGTAAACACATTAGGCTTAATTAATTATCTGTCGTGTCATTTTCAATTTTCTCTTTCCTTTTCTAATGGTTAAAAATCTTTTTTAATCAGTTCAACATGTTGACCTTTCACGTCTCAACCTGCCTTGTCACTGTCATCCTAGACTGCAAACCTGTCCCTGTTCAATCTGATCAACGAGAACAGACTGACTCGTTACCAGACAGAAGAAGCAGTACCTAAGCTAAAGGTCACTCAGCAGCTCATAGAGGAAATCTACACTGCTCCTGAACCACCACCGAGACCCAAACCATGTCCGATAAAACCCATGAGGTCCGAGCTAAACCTTTCTTCATTGACATGATGGTATCATAAAATGTGGTAATCTTATTGCTATATAGTTGTTGGTTTGCACTTTTCAGGTTGTTCCAGCCAGTGCAGTATGGTACAAAACCAGAAGGTCGATTAGCTCCCATTGGGAATGTAGCGGGTCAGCGCCCCCCAACAAGCTCTCCGCCTACAGGCACCTTAGTTTCCACTGTCAGCCAGTCTGGCCAGGCTAGAGGCAAGTCCCCTGTTACTGCCCCGACAGCTGCTCCAACTTCTCATGGTAAGATTTTTTTTCTTGGAAAGCGTTTGTCAAATGACAGAAAGTCCACCAGTTTGCGGACCCCTGGTTGTCAGTACTTGTTTTAATTGGAATACATCTCATTCCTTATAGTTGTTTGGTCGTTGCTTTTATCCCCATTTGCTAATAAAACTTTCTCTGCTTGTCATGTGTGCATTATGCAGTGTTATGCTGCATGATTGACACACTGTTTTAAATTCAAATGACTCTGATTACTGTGTCATGCATTAAAACTTACACCATGCAGATATTGTCATACATGATCGTTAGAATGTGTACCCAATGGTATGCATTTACATAGTTTGCTGCATGTTTGAAAGATCAAGGCTTACTGTTGGTCGGTATGGATTATAAGTTATTAAAGGGATAGTTCAGAATTTTTAAGCAAGGTTTTGGTAGAAGGAATAAGCAGTTTATGTCCTTCCTGCTATAGATAATTCTCTTGCATCCTCATTAAGATTAAATTCAGATTAGTGGGTCCTTGAGGCTCAAGCAAAAGCTAATTCGGGAGTGGCCAAGACCAATGTTGGCTTATACCATCTAAAAAAATAAGTATATATGTCAATAGTTTATGTTGACACTATTTTATGAACTTTAAAAAAAAAAAGATTTCTTACATAGGAATAATTGTGGGTAACATGTCAAGCATTTTCTGGTACAAGTCCCCTTAACTTCAGCGTTTGGGCCCAACCAGTCTGGATCAATATTAAATGAAGATGCCCAGAGAGTTATCTGCTGCAGGTAAATTATTAACTGCTTCTGTCCTTTTCTCAGAGCCTCACTGTGTTTAAACCTTAACTTTCTTGCAGCAGTGGTTGGTGGACAATATACATAAATATATTTTTTTCCTGACTCCTCCAAAATCTTTATGGCTTTTATTCGGTTTGCAAAGCTAATTGAAAAATTGACAGATTTGATCTGCATGAATTTCCTAAAACAGAAAAAGAAAAATAATTTTTAAAATATTATCATATAGGATATAATTTATTGTCCCACTGGGGAAATTTGTTTTGAAACTGCTCCACTCAACAGATAGGCAAACGAATGTGAATGTGTCCATTGTGCCCTGCATCATAATGCTATACAATAAATGTATGTAAATATTTTTAAAAAGTACTAAAAATCACTTCCACGGCCCATCAGAAACATCTTTTGTACTACTTCCTGTGTTGGCCCACCACTGCTGTATGTATAGATAAGAACAAAACACTTTGATCTCAATGATTTGACTAAATACCGGGTTAGCCCTAACATGGACTCCCACAACCCACTGCCTTGTATTTCGCAGCCGTTGGAACAGCTACTCAGAGACTCCAGGCTACTCCTACTGTCAGCAGCAGCAACAACAACACTGCATCTTCCTCCATTGCCTCCTCTGGGAACAGTGGCAACGGGCAGCATGTTTTGGGAGCTACTCCGTTGGCCTTGGGTCAGACCTTAGCTGGAACAGTCGTAGGCTCGATGACTTCCATCAGCCAGGCTGGAGTAACCCAGGTTCCAAGGCCAGGTTTAGCCCCCAGCCATGCCATCCAGCCCAGTCTTTTGTCCCAGAGGTTGGTTCTTACATCTCAGGCCCAGGCACGGTTGCCTAGTAAGTGGCCTGCCCTCCCATCTCTGCATTCCCGCCCCCCTCCCACCTCCAGCACAAACGTTTTGGCTGCTGTACACCAAGGCCTTTACTTGAGGCACTGCTGATATATGTTCAGTCCAGAGAATGTAGCTCTGTGTTAGCATGGTGGCAGCAGCGCCGCTGTTGCAGAAATTGCTCTCAGATGTCGTACATCAGCAGGCCGATGGAAGAGATGCGTCTCTGTAGACCTGCAGCCATATCAGCAGCATCTCATTGTCTTGGCATACCCAGTTTCTTTTCTTTACACCTGCATGTACGCTGCGTACGACCCTCTTGCTGTATGTCACACCTGGTGTCACTATGCTACTTGATTTTAAAAGATCATTTTAGGATTTTATATTTTTTCTTAAATTGTTGACAGGCACAAAAATCTTTGCATTGGGACGCCTACTGAGAAAGAACACTGACTGGGGAAAAAATGGAAACATTTTATGACACTGGGCATAATTAGAGGTGAAGTTCCAAAATTTGTAACTGGAATGATGCCTTTATTTTGGATTTTTAAGGTTATGAGAATGTTTAGCAAAGTTTTGTGTAAAGAAAGCTCAAAATTCAAGACTTGTAAAGTGAGGCTTTTACAGAAATCCGCAATATATTATCATTAATATTCCAAAGGACTCATAAGAGTAGATGCCCAAACCTGACACAAATAAAAAGTCACACACAGAGTTTGAAGGATTTTAATGATAATAATGATCACTGAAGAAAATGCATTTATGGCAACAGATGTCATTATTGCAATATTTAACAATGACATCACCATCATATAATTTTCTAATGTCCAGCTGCCCCAGTGGAGATGAGACTCCACTCATATACAGAATACAGCGAGAGAAATATACTTAAGACAAAAATTAAATAATAAAATCTCAAAACAAATTTTTTTATATTAAAATATTCTCTACACTCATTCAAAATTAAGTACAGATGGCCAGCAAATTAGTACAAGGCTTTTAATAACTTTCTGAAAGTCTTGAAAGTTGTTTTTTCTTTGTTTTTCCTACAATTTTCTGTTCAGTGTTGTCATTGTGTTCTTACTCAGTATGAGTCCAGCTATATTTGTGAACCCACCCATCAACATTTTACATCCCGATGACAGGTGGAAAAAAATGACTCAAGTAGAAAAGTCCAGGAAACACTTCATTCCTTTTATGTTCTCCTTTCCATTTTAATATTTTACACCCCAGTTTATTTACTAATATATCTTTGTGTATTGCATCAACCAAGCTATTAGGAAATGACCTAAAGCTATCTCTTATTTTTTTCCTCTCTTCTTTTGTCTAATTTTTAATGTTAAAGCAGAGCATGTGTTAGCATCTCTGCAGATTGTCCAACTCTTTACGCTTTAAATTGTCAACTTTTTCAGTGACACACAGTATTTGTACATGTGATAACCGTTTGATTGCAGTAAATATAATCTTCAGGTTTTCAGTTATTTTGCTTCCGAGTCAAAGTATAATTTCACCACAGAATGGGTCAGAAAACATTTAAGGTAAAATGCAAGTTCATTGTGTAATGTAAATATAATATTGGGACCTAAAATATGCTTAAAGTACAAAAGATGTTGCACTTGCCTGCATTGTTCAGTTTTTCTGTTGGCAGCAAGTCAGAATTTGGGCACCCTACTATAGTTATTTTGCTGGGTAGTGAATGTATTTTCCTGGAGAACAGAATATGATTTTCATCTTTGTTTGAAATGAATGTCTTTTACATCTGATGTAAAAAAAAATAAAATAAATAAATAAAGAGAAATGTTGCCAGTTAAGCTAACTGTAGGAACCTGGCATACATCATCTGATGTCAGACGGTAACACATGTTTTTCTGACATCTTTGTTTGAAATTCCAAACAACAAAACATGTCAGTGTATTTTTACTCCAGATTCTCTTTTTAAGATGGATTCTATTTACCGCTATGGTGAAGAATTTACAAAACACAGTTTGTTTTTCTTTTTCTTTTGTTTTGCAAAACACAGAATAGCTTAAAAATGCCATGTATGGAAAGGGAAGGTTTTATCTGGTTTTAAGATATACTAAAAATAGATTTTTCAGATTTTTATTTAACTATTCAGAATACAACTTCTGAGTTTGTTTGTTTTTTGTTTATTTTTGTTATAACTACATAATTACATACTTAAATATGGTAACATTAGTGAAAATATCCATATACATCGTATTCAGTAGTTAGAATGAGATATTTTCTTTTACTGTAGTTTGTGCTGAGGTGTGTGTTGTCTTGAAAAAGTGTTTTGTGTTATATTTCAAACTTTCTCCCCCAATGTCTTTATTACAAGCTGCTTTGTTGTCGAGAAGAGATGTGCTTTTTCCATCTGATTAACTCACCTTGGTTCTGCATGTCTTGCCTCCTTTTCACCTTGCAACTAACTAAATACATTGTTTTATATTTCTGACCGTAGATGTGAAATATTTTTATTATTACCATTATCTTTTTTTACTGTTTGTTCTTTTCTTTCCACTGAAGGTGGTGATGTGGTGAAAATTGCCCAGCTGGCCAACATGGCAGGAAGTCAGAACCGCATCTCGCAGCCAGAGACTCCGGTCACCCTGCAGTTTCAGGGGAACAAGTTCACTCTGTCCCACAGCCAGCTCCGCCAACTCACCACTGGACAGCCCTTGCAGCTCCAAGGTACACTCGGTAATGTACATCCCATTGTCATATTTTACCTTTCCATCATTTTCTCTGCTTTCTCCTTTAAAAGTCTGTGTTTACCATTTCCATTTATTGTGTGTATGTTTTCTGTTTTTTTTTTTTTATTTTACCACACAAATGTTATACATTTAGATATTAGTAATTAACCTTAATAATTATCTTAAATGCTGTTAAATTGATGCTTCAATATTTCTGTTTTGTATTCAGTTAGCTGTGGCTAAAAATGTAGCTGAAAGTTTTTCTCTCCTGTTGGTTAGAGGGCACTTTTTAATTGCCTCCATGTTTGTGGTTGTTTTAGGCAACATCCTGCAGATTGTGTCCGCTCCAGGGCAGCCGATTATACGACCCCAGGGCTCCATGGTGATGCAAACGATGCCTCAAACCGTTCCTGCCTCTAGCGCTGCAGCTACACCTGGAACCCCTCATCCTGGCTTCTCAACAGCTCAGCAAGGTGACTTTTCTCTTCTGATTGTTTTGACATTCCTGTGGAATAAAAAGTGCTACTTTTTCCCAAACGTTTTGTTTATTAATACTGAATGTGTGACACTGGTGTTTCTGTAAAATTATCAAATTATTTTCTTTCTTTCATTAGCATTGGGGGTGACTTCAAATGCAATATCATCTCCATCCAAGCTTACAACTGCAGGTCATGCTGCTTCACTGGTGAGTATGTTGAGGTAATGTCACACATAACAGAAAAGAGCTGAAGCCCAGATAAATGATGCAATCAAACTATGGAACTTTATTTTGTTAAAAATTAAATTCAGTTTATTTCAACGAAATAAACACTGACAGCAATATTGGAATGCTTCCATTTCTTTCCTGGAGTTTGGAAACATGTTTAATGTAATCACAATTATTTGTTCCTTCTTTAAATCAAGAAATACTTTGTCTGTACTTGTACAGTATATGAAGTGAAACATGGATCTGGATAATACTCTGTTTGCTTGTAGAGTATTACCCAAAACTAACAACACGTTAGTTTCCCCTAACATGTTGAGTTAGTTTATTTATAAGATTAGCTTACTTATAAATAAGTAAGCTGTTGTCAGAAAACAAAAAAAAACAACTATTTCTTATGATGGCCTTAATTTTTTTAAAATAAATTAAATTTTATTATGTCCCACTACAATCTTTAGGAGGCATCAGAAGAAAAGACTCAGCAGCTGAAGGAGCGCTTGAGCCGCTTGTTTGAAGCAAATGAGCAGCGCTGTAACCGCAGAGTGCTGTATGGGTCCGATCTGCTGCAGGCATGCACTTTGAGTCCAGAACCTGCTCACACCGCCCTGACTGCTGGGGGCTGGAGGTGGGTGGGCAGAGAAAGCTGTTCTAGGGCTCAGAGAACCTGTGTGGGTACCACGTCTGTGCTGCAGTCTGCTTTGCTGACCGTGGAGAACCATCATGAAGCTGCCGGAAGCCTGATCAAGAGGTATTTCCACTTTTGTTAAAACTTGTTCCTAATTTGTGGGTGCTGTTGTGGCGCAGGGGCTACGCACAACCCACATATGGAGGCCTTAGTCCTCGACGCAGCTGTCGCAGGTTCGATTCCCGGCCTAGCGACCTTTGCCGCATGTCTTCCCCGTCTCTTATTACCCTCTTTCCTGTCAATTCACTATCAAATAAAGGCCACTAGAGCCAATAAAACCTTTAAAAGAAAAAAAAACAAAAACTTGTTCCTAATTTTTGTCTGTTGCTGATTAAATTTATTGAAATTTTTTTTTCACAATCAGTTCTGAGTATTATTATTACTATTTCATGCTTGTTATTTTGTAGGTTGACATGTGTGGTGCCCGCAGCCGTAGCTCCGCCTCCTCATCTGTATGCGGCCAATCCTTCAGTTCCCTACAGGGTTCAGCAGAAATCCTTTCAGCAGCGACTGCTGGAGGCCTCTGAGCCTCACAGTGCAGACATCCACCATTTAGTCTCCAGACATTTCTTGGGCCATCCTGACTTACAGTTAATGCAGATGGACTCGGGTAAGTCTCTTTGTTCATCTGTCTAAACACGAAGGGTCGCTTTTGAATTACAAAACCGTCTTAAAGTTGCTTAGAGAGTGTAGTCGTATTTAACCATGCACTAGACAACTGAAATAAGAAGAGCATTAATTAATTTATTTTTCTTTGCAAAGGTAAACTGGAAGCTCTTGCCATTCTGCTCCAGAAGCTTAGGTCAGAGAGTCGACGTGTCCTCATCTTTACTCAGATGTTTAAGATGCTGGACATCTTGGAGGCCTTCCTGGATTACAGGCAGCTCAACTATGTGCGCATTGATGAAAGCCTCACATTTGAAGAAACACAGGTAAACCATCTCAAATCATTCAACTAAATAAAAGAATGCATCTAGTTTTTTTTCTATACCACTTAAGTGTGATGAATATCTTTTTGGGTTGGCGTCAGAGATGAGAGAACTTATTTCTTTTGCTTTATTATCAGTTACAGACTTCTCTCTACAGGTTATGTTTTATTAAAAAAACATGTACATTTCTGACCTTCCAAAATGAAAAAGTTGTGTTGCTGGCAGCTTTTTCTCAGCCAGTTACCTTCATTGTTTGTGTGTTTCCACAGGAAAATATGAGGACGTTTAACACCAACAAGCAGGTGTTCTGCAGCATCCTGACCAACTGCTGCTGCTCTGAAGTCGGAACCATTGTTGACGCAGACACAATCATTTTCTACGACACGGATCTCAACCCAAGCATGGACGCCCGCACTCAGGAATGGTGTGAAAAAGTGGGGCGTTCCAAGGATATTCACATATACAGGTGATTTTTCAAATACAACAACATCTGTTTATGATGCTTCTCTATTTGCTGAAGTAAAGACCACTTTACTTCAGCAATGCTGCATATTTAAATGCTGAAATATGCAGCATTTAAGGATTCTGTTGTTTTTGTAACGGCTGGTTTTATTTCCTGCTTTGTTTTGGTCAGGCTGGAGAGTGGCAACTCAATTGAAGAGAAGCTGTTAAAAATTGGGACCAAGGAGCTTATAAGAGAGGTAGTTGCACAGGGTACTGACTACAGTTTGGCTTTCCTCACACAGGTAAGACAAACCTTCAGCTTCAAATTTTATAGTCTGTTAAGAAATGAAAGCAAAATGTCATTTAGAAGCAATTGTGATTAATAGCGTTTAAGTTAAACAACTGACCTGATTCTGTGTCTGTAGTCGACAATCCAAGACCTGCTGGAAGTAGAGGCAACTTCAGGGGTGAAGGTGGAGGAGTTTGTGGTGCTTCATCAGGAACCATCGGCCTCTGAATCTATTTCTCCCAAAGTAGCAAGACCCTACATCCAGGCTCTGCACAGTATAAATCTGGATGCCCAATCAGAGGAGGGAAAGCCCCAAGAGGAGGAGTTGGGAGGCAGATCGTCAACAGAGTCAGAGATCCAGACTAAAGAAGAACCTGGCCTGCTAGAGGAGTTGAACGCAGTCATGGAACAGGTAGTTTTAAAGTCTTCAAAGTTTCTTGGGAACCCGATTCAGCTCTGTGAAATAAAACTGTCTAAAATACAATTGCCTTTCTCACATTTTTTAAAATTCTATCCAACTGTCAGCTTACTCCTATTGAGAGATATGCTCTGCATTACTTGGAGTACCTCCACATCGGTGACGATGAAGCTGCTCTTAAGGTATGAGACGTGTTTTGTTGATTTAGTTCATTTGTGTTCACCTAGTACATACATCTTTTCTATGTTTGACATTGCTTATGTCCTCTAGGAGAGGTTGGAGTGTGCAAAGAGAGGCTGGGAGCTACAGCAACTGCAGAAACTGAAAGAGGAGGAGGAGGAGAAGTGCCAGCTGATGGAGGGAGAGGAAGACCTCTTCACCTATACCAGAGAAGATGCATACAACATGGTGGGTGGATGCTGTTATCAGATAAACAGGAAGTGGTGAACTACATGGAGAATCAAATTTTTTCTGTGTGTTTAACAGGAATATGTGTTTGATTCGGAGGATGGTCATACAGAAATCATGCCGGTAAGACACTAGATGTTCTGGAATATAAGTCACTGTTCCTGTGACAAAACAGGATTTCCACACATTCTGGAAAAGTGTAAAATAGGAATTGGAAACAAAAATAAGGCAGCAAAATGATTGTTGGAAAACTATTTATTGTTTTAGACTTAATTCAGTATTCTGTTGGCTAAAACTTATATCCCTCTAACCATCCCCACATTTGTCCTTCATCCATTCTTACAGTTCACAGTTTTTAGTGTTTGTTTTTAACCTCTACAGAAACATCAGCAGTAAATCCTTAGTGAACTTCCCTATTTACACTTCAGACAGAAAACTCAGCTGCACTAACTCTTAAATATTGAAGTTTTCACATGCCACCCTATGAGAATTGCATCATATGCAGATATTGCACAAAATTCTGATTATTTTTGCATTCATAAAATAGAAACTGCCTCTAATGTCCTGCAAAGGGGAAATTTGGGTGTAACATCTGTATAAGGTATAGGTTCACACAAAACAGTCATTAAAGTATTAAAAACAACATGTAAAGAACCACATTAACAATACCAACAATAATAAGAATAATGATAATATACTGCACAAGACTATTTCAGAAAATACTGTGCAGTTATTAGAAATAAAAATAGCAAACTCATGAGCCAAGGGATGTGCAACAGAGTTGGATAACTCTTTCAAAAATGGACATAATGTGCATGTACAGTACAGACCAAAAGTTTGGACACACCTTTTAATTCAATGAGTTTCCTTTATTTTCATGACTATTGACATTGTAGATTCTCACTGAAGGCATCAAAACTATGAATAACACATGTGGAAATATGCACTAAACAAAAAAGTGTAAAACAACTGAAAATACCCCTTATATTCTAGTTTCTTCAAAGTAGCAACCTTTTGCTGTGATTACTGCTTTGCACACACTCTGCATTTTCTTGATGAGCTTCAAGAGGTCGTCACCTGAAATGGTTTTCACTTCATAGGTCAACCTGCCCTGTCAGGTTAATAAGTGGGATTTCTTGCCTTATAAATAGTCATGAAAATAAAGAAAACCCATTGAATTAGAAGGTGTGTCCAAACTTTTGGTCTGTACTGTACATTGAACATTAAATAAGACAGACTATTTACAATGCAGCATATTGGTGCAGAAAAAAAATCACTCACTCCATTTATTTTATAAGTATTGTAGCACAGAATGACCTGCCTTGCTATTCCCTCTCTGTTATTATTCAAAATAGGTTTGGACCCCGCCCACGCCACCACAGGATGACAATGATATTTACATCGATTCAGTCATGATGCTGATGTATGACACCACACCTATGCCGGAGTCCAAGCTGCCTCCTATCTACATTCGCAAGGAGCACAAGAGACTCAAGATGGATCCCTCAGGTAAAATAGCTGTCAGAGAGGATGCTGGTCATAGGTGGAATTGTTCCACTTTATCTCAGCTGTACCCGTTTTGTCTTGCAGCAGCCAGAAAGAAGAAGAAGGGTCACGGGGAGACGGTCATTCCTCCACGCTCCCTCTTCGAAAAGGCCAGCATGCTCAAAGTTCGACGTGAAGGCAAAGACCAGAAAAAGAACTTTTCCATCAAACAGCCTCCATTTGCCAAACCGCTGCCTTCTCTGGCTAAACCTGCCATGGAGGCTGGTCAGGATAACCCAGAGTGGCTCATCAGTGAGGACTGGGCCCTGCTTCAGGTAACGGCTGCGCTCAATCCTCCCATATCTGCTTCTACTTTAAAAGAAAAAAAATGTTTAACTTTTTATGACACTGATGAAACCTCCTGCTATTGTTCTTCAGGCTGTGAAACAGCTGCTGGAGCTCCCTTTGAATCTGACAATCGTGTCTCCTGCCCACACACCTAACTGGGATCTGGTGAGCGACGTGGTGAACTCCTGTAGCCGTATCTACCGCTCACCCAAACAGTGTCGCAACCGCTACGAGAACGTCATCATTCCTCGAGAGGAGGGCAAGGTACTGAACGCACGGTCACCCTACTTTAAAACTAGACTGCCCACATTTGCTGATCGCTTTCTCTAATTTTCCAGTTGGTGTATGAGCCCAACCCTAAGAAGAAATCCAAGAGCATATATAAGGTACCCTTTCTTTTGAATTTTGGGTGAATAAGCATTTATTTACTGTTGAGGTCATTGTTTCACTTGCGTTAATATTTGTCCTTTTCGCATACGTTCAGTCTAAGAACAGCCGTCCTTTGCGGACCTGCCAGATCTACACACAGGATGACAACAGCTCACAGATTCAGCTGTACAGCAGTCGCTTTGAACTCATGAAAATAATCGCCAGTAAGCGGAGCCCACCTATCAAACCGCTGTAAGTGTTCAGTGATTAGACTGTTTTTCCTGCTGTTATTTTATCAGTTGGCATAAAAATCTAAACTGCATTTTATTAAATATTGGGTCCAATTCACATGTATGGAATTAATTTTAAATCTACATATGATTGGAATGATTTATTTATTTTTGTGTATGAATTGGACCTTTTTGTTTTGTAAATATCTTTAAGATTATTTAGTAATGAGCAACATTTAAAGAAATTCATTTCAGGGAATTTAGAGAAGATTTCATCCTCAAATTGATTAAAAGGCCCTTATATTCAGTACACTGTAGTCTTGTAAAGTTGAATAAGTTATTGTTGTTGTGGCACTTGTGTACAGTGCAACTCTGATGATTTTTTTTTTTTAGATCTTCATATTGAAATGTATTTATACTTTTATTCATATTATTCAAAGGCTTGGAATGAATCCCTTCCAGAAGAATCCCAAACATGCGTCGGTCTTAGCGGAGAGGTATGTTTAATATTCCTGCTTTCAGATTATTTTTAAATGAATATACAAAAGTTCCAATCCACACTTATTTTTTCTTTCAGTGGGATTAGCTACGATAAGCCCCTACCTCCCATTCAGGTGGCCTCTCAGCGGGCTGAAAGGATTGCCAAAGAGAAAAAGGTGAATATCAACAGAATGATTTTTTTTATTTCCAAGCATTTTCATTTTGGGACACATCAAGGTCAGGAATGTCCTCAAAGGGCTGGTTATGGCAAAATGGGTTGTTAAAACCAATTCAATTGTTTAAATATCTATAAATAGCAGTCTCTCCATGCTATAAATACTATTTTAAACTAAATAATATTTAACATCTTTTCACACAAATGTAATTTGGCATAAAAACTGCTTTGATTTGACTGTTAAAATAAATCTTTGAGAGAAATCCTAATTTTGTTTTTCATATTATTTACAGCTGGAATCAGCTACTGCTAATCTGTAGTCTTGGATTTAGCTATTGCCTACTTTATTAGTCACAAATAGGAGAAAGGATTGGTTTACATTTGTTTACCAATTTTCTTGACCTCCACACTGCTCTCATATGAGTATTGCATCCTCTAGCTTCCATGTTTTTATTTAGATGTTTGCAGTTGGTTTAGTTTTTTTGTGTGTGTGTTTGCAGGCCCTTGCAGAGCAGCAGAAAGCTCAGCAGTTGGCCCAGCAACAAGCTGGAGCTCCCCAGACCCAGGCTGCCGCCGGTCAGGCCCAGACTCCTGCTGTCGGCCAAGCTCAGGTTCCACAGGCTGCTGGGGTAACTGGAGCTACTGCTGTGCCCAATGCAGCTGTACTGGTGAGAAACATGTTTTGTCAACATTATTCTACAAATTATCCTATTCCTAGCCAAAGTTTAACACTATTATGTTTCCCATTTTTTAGGCCGGGGCGATTAAAAACGCCACTGTGGGCACCACCATTCAGGCCGGTATGTTGACACACACATGCTTCTTATTACAGTGCAGTTGTTGTTTTTTCTGAAGTTAATTAATTTCTCTGTGTTTCTCCAAGCAACTGTAGGAGGGAATGTGATTGTGAACACAGGAGCTGGGATTCCCCAGAGTCCCTTCCAGGCCAATAAACGCCTGGCATCTCCAGTCATACCAGGCACCCTGTCTGTGAGTCATGTTCACTTGTTACCGCTTCGTCAGAATTAATTTACTGTAACACAAACAGCCTTTATTCTGGCAGAAACCAACCTTTGTCAATAGACGGGGGCCCCTTACGAGCTTTCTTCACTGTGTTGTCATTATTGATCCAGCCTGCAGGCACGGCTGGAGCCCAGGTGGTCCACGCGCAGCAGAGGGCCGTCGCTGCCACCGCTGCCTCGACTGAAGTGGTCACCATAGCTACAGGTGGTGTGAGAGCCGTGACCCCGGGGACAGCTTCTGCTGTAGTCTCTACTACGTTGAGCCCTGTACAGTCACAGACCCGCCCACTGGTCCCCCAGGTGACACCAGGTGTGAAAATAGATTTGTGCTCAAGTTTTTGTAATCATAGCATGATTTTTATTTTTTTGCTGAATTTACCCATCTGCTGTTGTCCTTCCAGCGCCAGGTATTCCGATGGCAACAAAGTCCCTTACTCCAGCCCAACTGCAGATGTTACGACAGCAGCAGCACCTGGGAGCTCCTTCTCAGATCAAAGGTGTAGGCAAACCTCAGGTATGCTGGCCTCATTATGCTATGGGTTATTCTGAGTTTTTTATGTATGCTATTGAATGTTACTTCTTTTTATTCCTATGTAGAGCAAAGCTTCATATGGACAAGTGTTGAAATTTACAGGGTGTCTGCTTAACCTTAAAGACTTTAATTTGTGAAACTGAAATTACAAAACATCTTAAATTTGTTTGCAAAAAATTAAGTTGGCTTCAAATTTGTTCATCACAACTCTTAAATTTTGTTGTTGGAGGACTATTTCACTCTCATTCATTGTGGTTTCATTCTCTCACTGAACTTTTCTGTCAGATTATCGTTGGAGTTGCTTGCAGTCATTGTGATTTTGTTCTTCGACTCGAGGTGGTTGACGCCAACTGTTGGCTAGCTACCTAGTTTTTTTTGCGTCATGGATAAGTGAAAATTTATGTTGACTGGACAATGTTTGTTTTTGCCACCAGGCTAGGTAAATTCTGTGCTTTAAAAAAAACAACTTTTAAGCTTGGCACTATGGGGGTTAAAGACCCATAAAGACTGTAAAGACCCATATGGAATGTAATACAGAAGATTAAATCATTGTTTTTGGATGCTACTGCACACTTATTGTGTATTTTTCTTTTTCTTATTAATTTATTATTATTATTATTTGTTTCACTATTACATCAAAGCAATTTTCTACCATGTGAATGTGTTTACTAGCAATGGAAATAAAGTGATTCTGATTGTATTGTCCATATTAAAGAAATAAATTCAGTATTTAGATTTTAGCAGACTCTTGTTGCAACAGTACCTTGGAAAGGTCTTCACAACCCTAAACCTTTTCACATTCTTTTGTGGCACAGTCATAAATTTTAATGTGTTTAATATGGGTTTTATGATGCAACTACCCCTGCTGATTTGTAAAGCAGGGGTAGGCTAGTTTCTAAAGCATTTAACATCTCGGGGAGCAGCAAATATTGAAAGAGTACAGCAAAGCTACCAAGATGTTGCCTTCCACCTTAAATGAACCAGGGACGCAAGCAAGAAAGTAATTTGAAATGTTTGCCACAAGTCATGAAAAGGATACAGAGCATATTGCACTGGGCAAGGCAAGAATTTTAACCTATATGCCAGAAAGTATTTATTATGGAAAATGAACATTGTACAGTCTCTTTAACAGACTATCTTAGCAGTGAGTCATGTTGTGAGGATGCATTTTTTAATGGCAGGCGTCCTCAAGTTCAGAAAGAATGCCTGTTTAAAGGCCAGAGTACTTGAGAAAGTGATGGAAGTTCACATTTTAGCGGGACAAACATACTAAACATACCGGCGGAGCTAAGATTTAGTTGTTTGAATCACTTTTGCAAAGAAAAGTGAGCAACGCTTTCAGTCTCTAGCTGTGAGACAAACCTCGAAAGACGTGAAGCTGTAATGAAACACATATACTGATTGTTTCTTCCTTCCATTTCACGTTTATGGTCCATTACACACAATCCCAAGAAAACACATTGAAATATGTAGTAAAAATGACCCAAAAAAAGTGGTATGAATGTGATTAAATAAGATAAACATGAGGCTACACTGTAAGCAGTGCAACAGATTTCTTTGTGAAAATTGTAATTTTCAGTGTAAAACAAATGCATCCTTTTCCTAAGTCTGTTTCTGTTTGTGCTTACAGGAGTTATTAAAAATGCAGAAGCATAAGGGGCCAGGACAGCAGGTATCGGCGGTGACGCAGGGTGCGCAAGCTGGCGTGGCCCAGCAGCCCAGCCAGGTGCAGCCCGCTCAGGCTGGCCAGGCCAGTCCTCAGCTAGCTGCCGTGGCTGCAGCCAGACCTGGAGCCGTTCTCGCTGCAAACACGCTGCAAGTGACCAGACTGGTAAGAGTATTTAAAAAAGAGAGAGAGTATACTCTCCAAAGATACTGAGCTGCTATGAATGTCGCATTTAACCACATTTTTCAAATCAACATTCCATCAAATTTCAAAACCATGTTTTTAGGATGTCAAACCCCGAAAATGCAATCAATTGATAGAGGATACCTGTGGAATATACTTGTAGCGGCTGGAAAAAAGGCAATTACAAAAAAAATGGATGGTGCAGAAGAACCTACTGCTGGAGAATGGGCTCAAATAGTGGCAGATATTTACAAAATGGAAAAAATAACATTTACAGTTAAACCTTTTTTTAAAAAACATTGGAATAAATGGGAAAAATATCTCAATATACGCCAGAAATAATCTAGGGTTTTTTTTATATGTGCTTTTATTTTTAGTTTTTGAGAGAAACAAATAATTCAATATGAAAGGATGCCACCTGACTTTAGTTTGCACTTCATAAACAAAACTCATTGATTCAAAGTAATGTTTTGTGAATTTACAGTTTCGTATATCGATACACCTGTTATAGCTACACTCTCTGACCCTGTTAGTTTGTTTTTTTTTACTCTCTTCTTTCTATGTATTCCTTTTATGCTCCCACAAACAAAACCTGGATAGAGATGGAAGGAAATGATCTTGTGTAAAAGCCACATAGACTTGAAAATGAGCCATGCTTACTTGGCATAGCTTTGGTTAAGCTATACCTACAAATTCTGTCTGTGAGATATGCCATGCAAAATGTTGATGTCAGTATCTGATCATTGAAAAATAAAAAAATCAATATGAAAATAAAAAAAAGAGAGAAAGAGATGGAATAAAACCGCTAGAAAACACAACACAGATCAGCCGTCATCACACTGCATATTTAATATAGCCAGTATTTTGGGCATATAAGGAGCAGATATGCATCAGGGGAACTTTGAAATTTTTCTGCTCCATTGTCACTTTGCTGCTAGCAGTGTGTTTCTGTACTGTCAATTAAATTCCTCTGGCTTGTTGTTGGAAAACTCTAGGAAATTACTTTCGAATACTGAAGAAAGTGCAACCGGGGGGGGTACAGAAAAATACATTTTGCATTATCGTATTTTACTTTCCCTTTGCCTATGACACAACAAAAATAAACAGTTCAACTGTGCTGAATTAGTTAGTTAATTCAGCACTAACTGAATCCAGCAGTAATTCAGTTAGTTCTGAATGTTTACGCCAAAACGTTTTAGTGGCTGCAACAAAAATCAGGGAGAAGAACTACGTGTACTTTAGTTTTTGCCAGAGTAATTAATCCGAACACGTTCTTCAGCAGCATCTCACTTTTTAAAAAAAACTTCACACAATCCTTACTCATTTGAGGAATGTTATCTCGTTAAATGAAAACGCCAAGCTGGTAGAGTAATGGTGACATTTTACAACTACATCCGTTGTGCTTGTGCAGACTCGAGTGCCCACTCAGGCCCAGGCAGGACAGACGGCTCAGGTGACCCTCACCAAGCCTCCGGTGGTGTCTGTGCCAGCAGTAGTCTCTGCGGTGACGACGATGTCAGGACTAAGTGTGGCTATTAATCAAGCACAGAAAACTGGTGAGTCTTAAGACTTTTGATTTCTTTTCCCCAGGAAAGCACTTTTATTCTCTTTTTAAATATGCTGCTATGATCAATTCCACTTGATTTTGTGTGTGTGTGTTTTGTTTTTTAATCTCGTTTTAGGGGCCCCAGTGCTGACGACCGGCTTCCCCCAGATGCAAGTCCAGCAGCTGATTCCGATGAAGAAACAGCAGCACCCGGCAGCCATCCAGGCCGCCGCAGCTCAGCAGAAAGCAGGGCAGCCTCAGCAAGGACAGGCCGCTGTTCAGCAGAAGGTAAAGACGCCACAACTACAAACCAGGGGATTCTCCGTCATCAGCGCTGTCAGGGTCTTGTTTATTTCATCATCAAAGTCAGATTATTCAGAAGTGTGATGTGTGTAAGACAAATCTTCATCTAGCATAGTCAACCTAAACTCTGTGTATTTTATTGACTAACTTTTTTGGGTAGATTGGTGCCCAGCAGGTAACGATGCAGGCGGCCCAGTCGGCGCAGCAGCAACAGAAGGTGACCTACGCAGCAACGCAGCAACTCCAGCCTGGAATCAAAACCCAGTTCTTCACTACTACGTCCATCGCCCAGACCCAAAAACCAGCCGGAGCCCAACAAATCCAGGTAGATTGGTGCTGTCTAATGATAAAACACAGAACGTAAGGTTTGCAGGTATGCAGTCAGTGTGTGTGCTGATGTAAGAGTTTGCTTTTTATTATAGGTGGCTAAGCTCCCACAAATAGTGCAGCAGCCAGCTGTGGCCAACATTCAGCAGATTGTGTCGTCTCCCCAGCAGGTGAGGGTGTACTGACTGTTAATTAAAGCTGCTAACTTTCCCCAAACCTGAAGTATTCCGTTAATAGCAGCGTAGTACGGACTAGAGTGTTGGTCGGACCTAAAAAATCCAATCCAGCCCATATGCACTGACCCGACTAATTAACTTTAATTATTGGCCTGAGCCCGCAGTATACCTGACATATTTTAGTTACAATTTTACTGTTCTCATTTTTAGACCATCATTATGTAAACAGTGCAAGTTCTCCCATTTTTAGCTTTTGTTTAACGTTTGTATTTGTTGCTGCCTCTTGTCCAGGACTCCTTTGAAAAGAGCTTTTTAATCTTAATGGATTTTTATTCTAGTAGAAAGGTTAAAAAGAAAATTGAAATAAATTCTCCCAGCTCCACCGTGTCTCTTATTACCACAGGGAGAGTCGAGTGCAAATCGTCTGGGATGTGTGATTGAAAGGATCGGAGCAGCGTGCACGTTTTATTTATTACTTTTTTTATTTCCTCAACAGGTTCAACTATCTACTCCTCCATGTAGACTTTAAGTCGATGAACACAACTTTATGTTGTGCATTCTCCTTTGGATTTCTCTATGCTGTGTGTATTGCAGGCTTATGAAACGCCACACAGAAGCCAGAGCCCGACCCGACCATCAACAAAATAATAATTTTATGGCCCGACCCGGCCCATAAATCTAAATTCCATTACGAACCACATCACCATGGTGATAACCTACTCTTTGTTTGTCTCATGACCCCAGGGTCAGCCTCAGACGGTGACTCTGGCTCAGGCTGCTACGTCTGGTCAAGTTCAGATGATTCCTACAGGGACGCCCACAGCTCAGGTGGTTCAGCAGAAGATCATCCCACAGCAGGTGGTGACGCCCGCCACGCAGATCCAGCCGCAGAATCCGCACAGCCCCGCCCATCCGCCCGCTGCCCCCTCTGCCGCAGAGTCCCCCGGACAGCTGCCCGGTCAGGCCCAGCAGCCCACCAAGAATCAGGCTCGCCAAGGGGGCGTGAGAGCCAAAACGCCCGCCAAGCCCAGCGGGGGGAGCAGCTAGACATGCCGTGTTATGAAACCACTCTCCAAGTGTTTTTTTTGTTGTTGTTTTTTTCCCCCTCTGCAGGTCACATGAGGTTGTTACAGATCCCACAACATCTAAGTCCTGAAAACCAGCCACTGTCTTAATCACAACAAACCCTTTGTTTACCCTCCTGTTTAATTCTAAATTTGTTTCAGAGCTAATAGCTGATCAGCACTGGAAGATCAGTGACGAAACAGTGATCCGTTCTTATTTTGATTTAAATGTATATTATTTGTTAACGTCAATATGAACCCTACGATCAGCAGCTCAGTCCATCAAACATTACTGGTCTTTTTTTTTAATTAATATATGACCTAACAAGACAGCTGGGGCTGAGGGTCGAGTCATTCTGCGTTTAGGAATGAGCTCGTTATTAGTGTAAGAGTATTCATTATTAGTCCCTGGACGTCCGATTCTGTTGTCACCTGGATGATCGAGTGGACAACAATGGTCGCTCCTTTAATCTCTTTTTTTTTTTAATGTCCGTAAATACACTGTAAACATGTACTTTAGTGTTTTTGTGTTTTCTCACTACTTTTTTTTAATTGATGTCGAAAGGAAAAAAAGACCCTGTAAATATCAACAAAACAACATTTGTACTTGTAAAGTAGTTGTGTTTTCATTGGATTTTTCAGCCTAATTGTAATAAAGTGTTTTGTTTTTATACACAAATTCATCTTTTCCTTTCATTAAAGTGTTGAAAGTATGTAAACATCTTGAGTCTTCGAGCTCTATGACAGCACATTGGTTTTTATCTTGTACGACACATTTCAGGTCAGTCCTTTACACTATAAAACATTATGAAACGGCAATAAACATTACATTTTGTCAAATGCTATCAAATAAACATCCAATATATTGATCAATTTTCCAGCTATTATAAATCAAAGGTTGCTCATAAAAACTCATATTTTTAGCCTTTAACTTCTCAGGAAAAGAAAATGAGTTTAAATTAAACTAAATGCTTAGCAACAATGTCCTAATCATGTCCTTGTAATATGACATCCTGTGCTTAATTATGGCTATTTAAAATGGAAATAGATGTGGCGGTGTCTTAATTTATTCTTCACCAGACATAGCTTTTTCTTTAATTATATGTCACAAAAAATATTTTTAAAGAATAGAGTCGTTTTATTCTTGAAATCATCAGAATTTTTAAAACCTATCAAATATTTTTAAAAGAACAGGCAAAGAATTCTCTTTATTTTTTTTTTTTTTTGCTTGATGGTGTTTATTTCATTTAGTGATATAAACAAAAATGATCAACTTGTCATTTCTATGTAACGGACATGTTTTGTATTTGTTATTCTGCCTTATCCTTAGGTGGCTCCCTTTCACTGAAAGTTTTGAGTTACTTTAAAGCCCTACTGTATCTGACGATGTTGGCAAAAGATCACGCCGTTCTGCATTTGACCACATGGGGTCACTCTTTCACCGCTTTCCAGCTGTCTGAAGAGGCCCTTGCTACCCTTGATTTTCCAGCTCACTGAAATGTCCTGTCTGCTCCTTAGAGCACACCCTGAGTCCTCTCTCTCCGCTGACGCGCCATAGCCGCTCCACCATCACAACTAAACGAGTCAGACAAGGGAGGTGAGGTGGAAGAAAGGGCTCAGAGATGAGCAGATGGGCAAAGCTGGTTCCTTTGGCCAGGATGTCGCTCTGCCCATTCACTTCAACAGATTAGTCAGACACAGATAAATTGCTTGGATTTGTTTTGTTTGTATGTTTTATAGAATGGCATTGAATTGTTAAATACAAAAAGTACTAATTGTGCGTTGATTTGGTCAGATTTGAGATTTTTATTCAATTTTTAGTTTTGATTAATAAGTGGTTCTGTATACAGTGGCTTACAAAAGTATGGAGTAACTTTTCCTCATGTTACACCAAAGCCACAAACTGCAACGTATTTAATTGGTCTAAAAAGTTTGCTGTCTCTTTGTATTCAATCCCAGTTTGTCAAGAGTTGTAGAAACCATCTCTTCTCCTGCAACTACAGCTGAAAGTTGTTTACAGTGATACTGAATAAATTAAAGTGTTATTGAAAAGTTTATTTATTTTAGTAACTCAGTTCACTAAACACATAATGTCCACATACTGATGTATTCAAGCCTTTATTTCTGTTCATTAGGATGCATTTCTGCCTACAGATAATGAAAACATGACATTTAGGACTAACATTACACGAGGCCAAATGAAAAGCATTTTTAAAACAAATGTAGGCTTAAATTAAAGTATGTTTAATACATGTTTAAGATTGTTTTAATCTGACAAACCAGCCTCATCAGAACCCATATTCTAATTTTATTGAATACGACTTTCTGTCTGAACCGGGTTTGGATAGACACTAAACATTTTGCATATTCTTTCTTGCTAATTAGCTAAAGCTCTGTCACATTAGATGGACAGTATCTAAGAACAGCACTTTTCATGCTCTGCAATCAATTTGCAACTTCTGGAGTTTGACTTGAGTTTTGCTGTGTTTCCTTCCCTCCTTGTGGTAAATTACAAATGAGAATTCTCGTGTCTTTATTTCATTCTTTATTTTCCATACAGATCTGTTTTAATGCGGTGCACATGTACTACTCGCCCTGTCGACAGATTCTCCCACCTGAGTGATGAATTTCTCCAGGTCTGCAAGTGTTTCCATGGGCCTCATGGCTGCTTTTCTGATTAATGCTCTCCTCGCCTGGTCTATCAATTTAGGAGGATGGCCATATCCTGATAGGTCTGTAATTGTGCCATGCTTTTCATTTCAAGATGACAGACTGAACAGTCTTGAGTTCAAAATTCTCCAAAAACGTTCTAGTTTCATGGACTCCTTGATGCTGCTTGTCCATTAATGTTCTCTAACAAACCTCTGAGGCCAATAAAACACACTGGAGTCTGTGGTTGCATTGTGACTGAATGTGGGGAGAGTTCAAGTCTCTCAGACTTGAACTCTGAGAGACTTGTATTGTGACGAATGTATTGTGAATAATACATTCGTAAAGCAAAACGGTTACCCGTTGAGTGCAGAGTCAGAGTGGAGGTGGTGGTTTAGCTGTGTACAAAAACACCTCCGCAGTCTGCACTGGTAGCTTCACAAATCTTCTGAGAGCAACTGCAGTTGCTAGAAAGAGCTGTCGGAATGCTGTCTCAGCTCTTTTACCTCAGGTAACGGCAGACAACGTTGGAGGTAACTGTTTCTATCACTCACACACACACACCCACCCCCACACTCGACAAAACAAACAGACGCACCGAGTGTTTACTTTGATCTTAAACCAAAGGAACTGAGTGACACTTTTAAAGCTGTATGTATGTGTCTGTGTGTGTTTTAGCATTTCTCACCTTGTCAGGCCTGTTTTTCCCAACAAATACTACATTGTGAGGACCCACTGCTCCTCGTGGTATCCAAAGCCTGGGCCCTCGAAGAAAAGGTGCTGGTTCTGGGCTAGGCTTAGGAACAAAGTGTGAATTAAATTTAGGTTTTAGCGTAAGGGTTAGTGTCAGGCTATAGAAATTAATGAAAATGATACTTGTTTAGCTATTCTTCTTAGGACTATTTCTGGCATATTTACTAACTTTTTGAAGACCAAAAGGCCTTATGGGAACCAAATCCCAGTCCTAATATGGGAAGGACCCCTTTGTTGAGGATCAGGGGTAAAGTTTAGCAGTAAGGTGTGAATTAGGTTTTGGCTAAGGTCTGGGTTAGGATTATGCTAGTAATGGTTAAGATTAGGGATAAAGGCAGAGACTAAAATTAGGAGTGTCCCCATAGAACCCCATAGAACCTGTTCACTTCAGATACCGACTTCGATACTGCCGCCTTGAGTTCTGGCTGATACCGACTTTGATCCGATCTGAAATCGAATCTTACATACTTTGATTACTTATTTGAAGCATGGAATGTTAGAAAAGGCTTGATCAAGTGATATTATTCAAACAGAGAACAACAGGTATGAGAACAACTGACCTGATTATTTTTAACCAGTGGGTCTGCGTGCGGGATACAAGCGCTGCTCGCAAGAAATGCTATAGATGTGCTTCTATCGGAGATGCAGGCTGATATAGTTAGTCCAGTTCTTGTTTATTGGTTGATCTCAGTCCAATTTCCAATATCAGTATCAGATAGGGACAATCCTAACCAAAATGAATAAAGGTCGATGCAAAGTTCTAATACAGGTAGAAATACAAACTTGTGTTTGTGTGTGTGTCTGTGCAGAAAGCACCGACAGCAGTACCTCGGAGTGCAGACAGTTCCAGTGACAATGAAAAGGTTCTTGCACAGAAAAGATTCAGGGTGACACAAACGTTCCACCATGTGTGTGTTTACCCCGACAGGGTTGCACAGCCACTGAAAGGGGCCAAATGTGTGTTCTCCTTTTATTTGCCCAGAGTCACGACGATGAGCCGTTTCAGCAACAGTCTCATGCAACACGGATGATGCAATTATTACGTGTGGTGTTTGTCCTCGTGTACGGTTAAAAATTGCACTAATGTTTAATTCATCACAATTTTAACCTGTTGTTTTCTTTTTAAATTCTAGCATAAAATAAACATAAAAATACAATTTTAGATAAAAGAACTACTAAATTACTAAAACTCATTTGCCTCTTAATAACAAAGCGTCTTTGTTGGAATTAAATAGAATATGAAGAAATGTCATATGGCAGTGAGAGATTTTTGGATAAAGACTGATGATTAAATATTGGATCTAGTGTGAACTTTTTTCCACATTCAATTGAAAAGAAAGACTAATTTCTCTATAGCCAAGAGTTTACCTAGCAATTGGTGTTACTTAAATAAAATAAAAAAACACACCAACACAAAAATAGCAACCCAAATCATCACTGATTGTGTGAACTCCTCATATACTCCACGCGACTTGGATTCTGCACCTCTCTTCTCTTGCTTCAGTCTCTGGGACTTTGATTTTTAAATGAAATCCAAACTTTAATTTAAAAGAAGATTTGGGATGAAGAACGTCCAAAGGAAGGACGTTCTTCATCCTTTCTCCCTCAAGATACCGAGGGAGACAAACGGTCTGGATCAGAACCGGACCTCTGAGACACCGCGGGCCTTTAGCTGTACACTGTGCAATAACAATAAGATGCAACAACATTTAAGTGTAGTCATGCCGTCAGCAGCCCGGCTGCATCCATCTGTCAGACAGGTCAGATAAATATAATCTGCATCACAGCATTATGCTGCCATAAACTGCTGGAATTAGTAGGTAATCCTGCAGCTCAGAATTGGCAGAATTGGTGGATATTACTCATCTAGTTTTTACTTTTATTTTATTATTTTTAATGTTCTAATTATGTGGACAATGTTTCAGTCATTGTATCGATCCCTCCTTGTCACAGTGACAGCAGACGTGCTAAATACCCAGCCAGCGAATGTTTCTCTATAATGGCCTGTTTTGTTTTTCCTGTTTGGCTCTAAAATGAACCACCGTTATCCTGAGGAGTTGTACCTTAGATGTTCATCTCTAAAGCCATTTTATATTTTGTAAGTTTAGGAGCAGCAGAGACATGAAGAGGAGAGGTCTTGAGGACAGGTTTTAAAACAAAGGAGTGAAAACGTCGACTGTAAGAAATAGACATGTTTGGCAAATTACTGAATGCAGGGCTGCAAAGTGAAACAGCACACGAGTTGTCGGTGAGGAGCTAAGGTGTCTGTTAGACATTTTTACTTAATTTTGTAGGGCAAACTGTTGCACTGATGTAAAGAGTTGTTCAAGAAGTGCAAGGCTTGTTTTTTAGAGTTTATTTTTGTTGGTCAAACGTCTGTATTGAGTTTAAAACTGCTGTGTCCCATCTTACTATCTGTTTTTTATTTAAGGTTTTAGAAAGAGACAGAACCAGTTTAATTGCCAGTCAACCTATATCAATGCATTTTTGACCGATGATCAAATGTATTTTGACCAATAAAATACATAAAAATCTGGTAGCAAGCTTGTGTGTGCTTGGAAGGTTCCCTGTGAAAACCCTAGACCTGGCTTTTGGATTTTCCCTCCTCGTGACACTGAATAGTTACCCACCGGTTGCCCGAGTCCCTTCTTCATCTCTGCAGATTAACCATAAACCATTCCTGGATTACCCAGCTGGCAGTCGGCTCGCTACTCTGTTCTCCTCCACGCCTGAACTTACCTGTCCGCCCTCCGCCGCAGCCTCCACGTCATCTACCCAGAACTTACTCAGTCAAGACCTCACTCTGGAAGCTGGATCACCTCAAGGACGCCCACAAAGATACCGAAACCACGAGCCAACAGTTTCCCCTCTTCTGGGTGGAAGTAACCTGCAAATCAAGAAAGACCAGTCTAATTTCTCTTGAAGTTCCAGTTTTCCGATCCCCTCAAACTCGCCATCTTCCTTGCTGCTCTTCAGTGTGCAGACGACCCCGTGTGTCTCCCCCAAGGACCAGACCCTTTCACCAACATTTTCATATTGTACAAAATAAACTATCTGATTTCCTGTTCTCCTGGTGGTGTTCTGCATGCGGGTTAAGAAACTGGAACCCATCATGACATTAGTAATCTAATGTGTTAGATTAGAGTAACGCTTTTACTAAGTAACGTATTGACGACGCCATTATTTTTGACATTTCTGCTCAAGCTATTTACGAATCCATCAGGCTTCCGATATGTGTTTCCCCCAATGATAAACTCGTTCCTACGCCCTTGCATGTGGTGACACAACTACAGCAGGGGATTGGGGGGTACTAGTGAAATGAGGGTTTAGTTGTTGCCTAAGAGATGAGCTCAATCTCTCAGGCCGATACATCGCACTCAACGGGTGCTCAGGCATCGATCACGCAGTCTCTCTGGGTCTCGCCCCCTGCTTACTGTTTCTCCTCAGATGATGCTGGCGGTCTTCACTACTGTAAAATACCCAAAGAGGAAAAAGAGAGAGAGAAAAAGGGAAGGCCTGGCTTCGTGGAAAGGTTGCCACAGCAACCAACTGCGACCCCCTTTTTAGTGCACATCACAAGGCTGCTTGGAACAATGGTTTACGTGGCTCACACTGACAAAGCAGCTTTTCAGATGTTTGTCCTTTTTGTATGCCTCGCTTTGGGTTTTTTTTCCTCTTGAAGACTGAATCGCATCAGGAGCCAGCTGTACTTTTGCTGCCACATGCTGCCCTCTAGCAAGCAGCGGCGACTTTCACGTCAAGTCACCATAAAGTCGCCTTTATGGTTTATTATTATTATTATTATTATTACACACATGGAGGCGTTATATGTGATGGCCAGCCTTACATAACGAGACCCCTTTGCCGTGTTTAGTGATCTCCTTGTGCTCCTCAAGCCTCCTACGAGCCGGAAGGCGCCTGAGGCCGATGTGGGACAGGCCTATTACTCCAAATGATGAGTCACAGGTCTGCTGGCTGATTTCACTGAATTGCAAGGAAGAAGGTGGGGGGGGAATTGTGGTAATTGCTCTGCATGCAAGATAGGGTGAGAGAGAGCCAGAGCTGGCACGCTCCAGTTCCCTTGACACGGTGATGGGAAGTGTCACTCGGCACTTTGAGAACATACCGTGGAGATCTACAGTAGAAGTCTGCCTCCTCTCTCTGCTTCTACTCCCTCTCTTGCATCTGCTTCTTCTTCTCTGTCTACTCTGTCAGCTCCCTACACTCAGCAGCTTAATTCCTCCTTGCAAGCTCCCTTGTGATGTGACTAAATAGGCAATCTTTTTCTGCCTCTTCTCTCTCTCTCTTTCTCTAAGTCTTGGCGATAACCTTGCTTTAGGTGTGGCCCTGCTCTTCCTGTCAGCCCCATTGTCTTCTTCTTGGAAAATAGCATGCAATTTAATTGCCCATCAGCTGCAGCCTTAGGTCTTTCTGAAAGACTTTACCTAACACAGAGGGGAACTCTATGGACTGGGGCGACTTGTGAAGGGGTGTTAGTTGCACTTGATTTCATTTGGGGTATCAGAATGAAGGGGGCTCAATGCAAATCTACAGCAAACGTTTTTAGAAACTTTTAGGAAAAACTTTCTAAAGGTCACGTTTCATTTCTTTTCTACCTCACAATCACCGCTTGTGCAACTACGTGTTGGTCTGTCCCATGAAAGTGGACAATGAAGTTTGTAGTAACGTGATAAAACGTGAAAATGTCACCTCAGCTGCACTCTGTCTGTGACAGTCACCGTTACGCAATGTGCTGAATTCACCCAACAATTTCCGACATCTAAACGAATGTGTCATGTTCCTCCGTAATGCAGAATGCTGGAAGCCCATCTAAACGCTTTAGAATCGCTCTTTTGCTTATAGAGAGGCATTGGCCTTCCAAAAATGAGGCCAATCAAGAGCAAAGAACAGACATACATGTCATCAGTCTTTGTACAATGATATTTTTTTATGAGTCAAGCCTTAGATTAGAATGGCTTTGTCCACATATGCCCTAAATATATGTTTAAAATTGGCTCTATAGACTACTGTGGAGGTTTTTCTTATGCAGAACGGATTACGGTTGATGATGCAATGGTAGAAAATGACTTATGAAAGAGAAGGAGCTGGGTGGTTGACTGCAGGCCAAATGAGAACACAAGGAGCAGTAGCATTGCAGGCTTTTCAGAAGTGTGAAGGATTTGAGCTGATTGGAAAGGATGTCAGTTGAACTGCAGTAGAGTGTTTAGAGCGCCCCATTCAAGAAAGAAACACACCACTGCTTTCTTCTGCTAGATTTTCTCCACTGGTTGGGAAGACAGATTATTTACACACACCAGAACCCATCCAGCTTGAACAAAGAGGCTGCTGTGCTTTGGTTTTTGACTATCTCCTTAGCAGCATATGCTATTCAGGTAGCTGTTTTGGGAGGCCTTCTGATCAAAAAGCTATGCTTCTGCTGCAAAATTCCCTGATGCTGTGAGGAATGTCTGATATAAAATCCAGTGCAGTAATGAAAGTGCAATGGACTTCCATCTATTCACGGTTCAGTATTCCCGGAGTCACCTATTCGTGGATTTATCTGTGGAACATAAATCTAAGTTGTTCTTGGAAACTTTTCCTCTTTGCAATGTTTTTCTAAAATTACCACAGCTTTTGATACCAAGTTGTGGTATCAGAAGATACCACAACTTGGGAAGCTGAAATATCTAAACACATTGCTATTTCACATACGATTTGGTTTCCTTGGTGCTGATTGGTTGTTCTTCTTTAAAAATGCACTTATTCTTCTTGCACCTATGCAAGGACAAGTTGGTATAGAAAATGTATGGACCAGATCTCAATTGTTGCATTTAAACGGATGGAAATGGAAAATGTACTGACTTTATATAGCTTTGTTCCAGTGACACCTACTGCACATGCTGCTGTACACTAGAACCTCTTTGAGACAGTCACACTCTCAGATATGCACCCCTTCACACACTAACACACAGACTGGTGGGCAACGTGTGGTTAAGTAGCTGCCTAGAGGCACATGTGACAGGGAAGAGTGAGAATTGAACCCACACCCTTTAAAATTGAACAAACAGAACCAATACCTAAAATTCACTCAAACACCAGTGGCCTGCAACTTTTAGGTGTGTCTCTCTGTCAGTTCACCTGAATCACATCATTAGGTCATTAGCATGACTGCAGCACTTGAGTGCATGAGAAAGTACTTCAGTCTTTTGATTTAGGTGTGTTGGACTAGGGACACATAAGAAAAACTGCACTACACTAGCTCCTCTCAGTGACTGGAGTTTGACTCCCCTGATGACTTAAGAGTGTTTTCAAGAAATCAAGGTCAAGTTCCCTGGGGAATTTATAAAAAGGCTTGTTTCATTAGTGTAGGAATTTTTTGTTTTTTGTCTCTTTCTCTGTAAAAGTTTTTTCAGTTTTATGACTCCAAAAAATAATCTTGTGGAAAAACTGATTATACAAAACATGGCTCTGCAACCACTGCAGACTTGAATGACAGAAGTTATTGGCTCCACCACGAGGAATGGAGTCAATATGAGCTCCAGGGTTTAAGGACCTAATTTACAGCTGAAGAATTTTATGCGTTGTCATGTGTTACCTGCAGGCTGGATGTTGTCCTATTTCAGCTTCTGTCTCTGGTGTGGCATTTTCCCAACCCAAACCACCTCACCGCATGACTCAGTTTAACAAATACCACTGTGACTAGGAGGGGGATTAGTGCCAACTGTCTGAGGCAGATCTGAGGATGATTAGGTACGTGTATTTTTTATTTATTTTACTTTAATTTTCTTTTGCAAACTTGCCTCTCAGGCATGAGTAAGTATGCAACACATGCACAGGCTGAAACTCGACGGGGTCTGATCTTTAACCCAAATTCTAGTGTTATGTTGTCAAAACAGTAATTGGGTAGTTTTAGCCAAACATTGGGTCATAAAAGTGTGACCCTTTTTTTTAAATAAGAGACTAAAATGAGTCTCATCATATTTCACTGACAGCCATATTGAAATGTCTGACCACTGGATCAGACCTTACCGACCCTTTTCCATATGAGGAAGTAGGAATTGGTAAGTTGGTGAAATTGTGTTTTTAATGTGCCGTTCCTTAGAGTTTATGGCCAACATGATTTTAGAAATACGAAGACCAATCTGTAATCCAAGTTAACAATTCAAGCTATGGGAAACCAAAGGGCTGTACTGATCAAAGTGTTGGTGGGGAATGATTTATCCCCATGCAACCCTCTAAAACCAATTTCTATGGAAATATATGTAAATTCAGCTTGAAAAAGTCAACTATGATACTCTGTGTGGAGTATTTTTGGCAATGAATATCAAATATTTCAACGGGACTTTGGTAACTTTTTTTAAATGGGCCCTTTGTAACTTCATCACTCGAGGCAGGTTCTTCAGAGTGATCTTTAATACTCATGTATGCGGAGTGCGATAGATTTGAAGGGATGTTCAATGGACGCACAACAAGCTAGTCAAATACGTCAAACGACATAAAGACTTAGAGCTTGAACAGAACCTGAGAAATAAACACACTGTTCAAACCCACACATAGTCAAAATGTCTGTGGAGTGGATACAGTACATTTGTTGTCGGAGATGAATAAATGCAAATCGGCCTGGGAGAAAATTTGCCTTCCACTTTTCGAAGCGTAACTTTGGAGATGCTGGAGGGTTGGTGACTACACGATGTGAGTCAGACGTGTGTGGGAGTTTTGATGACCAGTGATAAGAGGTTTTTTTTTTTCCTTCAATCATTGACTCACACCAAAACAACTCCAAGACAGGAATGGGGTGTTCACATATGAATGTAAATAACAAGAAAGGTAAAAACAGAAGGTAGAAGAATTTGGTTGATAATATTATGGAAACAAAAAGTAAAACAAAACAATAGCTGCAGTATTTTGTTCTTCTAGATTTAAGATGTTGGTTAAATCCACTATGCTGATGTTCATAATTGATAATTAGTAAGAGTGTGCTCCTCTATATCTATCTGAAAGATTTGGTAGGTCGTTGGTGTCCAGCATTCAGATATATGTGAATGTGTCAATCTGGGAAAAAAAAACATTTTTAAAGAATCTGGAATTCATCATTCCATCTTCCCTAAATTCCACAGAGTACACCGTGTTCCAAATTATTATGCAAATTGAATTTAAGTGTCATAAAGATTACGTTTTTTGTTGTGCTATTAAATTTATAGATGGTATTGTGTGTCAGGGCTCTTTGAATCACTATAATTAATTTCAGAGAGCTGGTTGATTAGTTTGTCTGGGGAGCTCAATTAAAGGAAATCTACTTAAGAAGGATGTTCCACATTATTAAGCAGGCCACAGGTTTCAAGCAATATGGGAAAGAGAAACTATCTCTGCTGAACAAAATCATCAGATAGTGTAGAGCCGTATCACAAGGTATGAAAACATTAGATATTTAACGAAAACTGAAGCGTTATCATCGTTCTGAGAAGAGATTTGTGGCTGATTCAGAACAAAGATGGGTTTTGTACAGATAAAGGCAAAATGAGGAAGGTTTCTGTTAGACAAATTCATTGGATTAAGAGAGCAGCTGTTAAAATGCTCTTACAAAGCAGCAAACAGTTATTTGAAGCTGCTGGAGCCTCTGGAACCTCAAGGTGGAGGATCCTCCAGAGGCTTGAGGTGCATGAAGCTACTATTGGGCCCCTAACCAGAGCTCACAAGCAGAACCGGTCTCACTGGGCCCAACCGTACATGAAGATTAATTTTCAAACAGACTTGTTCACTGATGACTGCTGTGCAACCCTGGATGGTCCAGATGGACGCAGTAGTGGATTGGTGGTGGATGGCCACCACGTCCCAACATGGCTGTGACGTCAGCAAGGAGGTGGTGGAGTCATGCTGCAAAGAAATTCAAGCAGAAACTTTCCACAAACTCACAAGTTCAATGGATCAAGAATTGTCCTGTGATGTCAAAGAAGGTCCTATGTTAACATGTAACTCGCTCTGTTAAAATGTTTTTGATTGAAATAGCTTTTGATTTTAGTACATGTGACCACTTAATGCTGCACATTGAAAGAATGACCGTTTGCAATTCTTTATAATCCTTAAAATATTTAGAAAATCTGCTGTGCATAATAATTTGGAACAATGCATTTTGAGTTTTTTATTTTTGAAAAAAATACTGTTCTCATGGGGAGCTTTGTTCAGTACAATTTGATTTATAATGTAATAGTTCATGACTTAACAATTATACTGACCATCATTTGCATTGACCATTTAAGAAAATCTGAGAAAATATCACTTGCATAATAATTTGGAACACAGTGTAGATGCTGCAGACAATGGACCTTACCAAGCTCCGCCCACAACCGACCCACGTGACCGCAAGTGTTGTTTCTATGTAAACATGACTGGATTAGTGCATCATTTCTACCGGATTTTCACAATATATCCGCTACTACAATGGACAGAGGAACTAACAAGTTCATGTCATCATCTGGGAGGAGGTTACTGGTTTCTCAGTCACAAGCTGGTTGCAAACCTGAGGCCAGCAGGTGTCAGTCAGTTATGGTAGATCTGAAATTTGGTTTGATGACGTCAATATGAGAAGCTGCAGACTGATAGGAGGAACCAAAGAGCTCTGTAAAGGTAAAGGCAAATCTTCTGAAGTTGGGATATAATTAATTTAATTTCACATAATTACCGCGGTAGAAGCCATTTGTTTGTTAAAATTTTATTAAATATATTTGTTCTATTTGATGTTTGTTGTGAATGACGTAAACGAGGTAATTAGTCCAACGTTTAGAAACTACAGCGGCTGTAATGCGCCGCAGCAAAGGGAAACAAAGGTCAAATGACCTGAACAGGTGATCAACTCAAAACCACTCGTACCTTTTTACTCTCTCTCTCTCTCTCTGTAGTTTAAGCACACATGTTACCGTGGCAACCGCCTGCGCCCCGCAAGACGAGCAAAGATTACGTTAAAAACAAAACATTCAGTCCGTTACGATATCAAGTTTCCAGGCTTGATATTTATTTCTCGATTATTAATCAGCGCTTCCCTGAACACAGCAGTGGTTGACTGACTAGCTGTACTTGGTGCTAACGTGGCTAACACGAGTAACAATTTAGTCCAAAGCCTTTTCTGCTAAAATAAAATCTTTAGTGTATGTCAGATACAGACACATTGCATATTGATCTGTTTAGCTAACGTAAGACTGTGTAGCAGACAGGCTTCAAGGTGTAGAAGTTGTATCAGTTCTGCCATTATGCTGTACTTGGCTAACGGGAAGCTAAGTGTGTTTGTGAGACGGCCACGCACGTGACCACGTAGAATGGGCATCAGCCAATGAGAAGTGGAAAGGTCATTGGATCCAGTGCCGTCTTTGATATGTTCCATATGGGCAGTTACCCAGGGTGGCACCAAAAAGGGCCGCAAAAAGCACCATATTTAAAAAAAGAACGTTTCATATTACTTTTATTCATCTACAGGGACCCCTGATTGCTGCAAACAATAGAGAGATTAGGCTTTGTTTGCTATCAATCACAAGTTACCCTGAGTCTGAACTCTACCTTTGGCTGGGCAAAACCAAGAAATTTGAAGAAGTTATGTTTTCACAAATTTTGTTGGAGTGGTGGTAGTGGGGGGAGAGTCACCCAGGATTCAATTTATGAAAGAAAACCCACCACCGGTTTTCCCTGACCTCAGGGTCACCCGCAACTTATCTAGTTCCCATTTCATGTCAAACGAAGTGAGAAAACGGCCGCAGAGGAAAATTTCATAAGAAGCAGCAATTTGCTAGCATAAAAACACAATAGCCTCATTGCCACTAGCGAGATTTAGTAAGCAAAATTATTTATTTTAATTTAATCAACTCAGTTTGTTGCTCGCCACCACATTACATATGATTTAAATACATGATCTGACCTCTCGCTAAAAGATGAGGTGTTTTGACGCTTAGGAGAACTTTGGTCATGTTGAACTGTTTCTATGGGGGTCGTCTAGAATCATCCAAGAGAAATGATAGAAATGAGTGCATATCCCATAGTCATGGCTTTAGCCTCACTATCAAACAGGGAGCTCAAAAAGGACGTGCAGTTCTTTGCAATAGCACCCGTTCCCTTTCAGCTTTCACATCTTCTCATGTCGTAGCCACAAACCGCAATGTATTTTGTCAGGATTTCACGTGTAAGACCAACACAAATGTGGTGCACGCTTCTGAAGTAGCAGGAGAAACCGTTTTTATTTGCAAAAATGTAATCTGAAAAGTGTGGTATCCATTTGCATTCAGCCCTCTTTTGCCAGCTTTGCACATAGAATAGAATAGAATAGAATAGAATTACTTTATTCATCCCAGCAGGGAAATTATTTCGCAGTTACAGCAGCATAGAGACAAGACACACAACATCCACCACTGAGTAGCAATTGTAGACAAGATAAAATAAAAATAAAATATAACATGCTGTCAATATAAAAAGCAGTTTAGAGCAGTCCTTGCAAAGATTCAAAAATGCAGAAACAGTATGTATATGTAAATATATGTACAGCAAGTGAGCCACAGTGCAGTTGTGCGAAATTGGACTGATTTGTGCAGAACAATGATTTTGCTTTTATTGTACAGTTTATTGTACAGTTATTGTACTTTTATTGTAAACTTTACACACATCTAGAGTGTAAAGTTTTTGCTTTTTTTCCCCTTAGTGGAATTACTCCATGAACATCAATTTTCAAGTCTTGAGCTTCCATCCAAGTCTCTATAGTCTTTTGCAGAACAAAAAGCATCTATTCCACATGATGCTGCCACTACCAAGTATTCTCAGTGTTTTCCCATTGTTAATTTAGGTCTTATCTGACTAGAGCACCTGTTTTTTCCACATTTGTCTTTCACATGTTGTGGCAAACTGAAAATGAGACTTTTTACTTTCTTTTTGCCACTTGGTTGGTCATGGTTTTAATCTCTCCTTGTCTGACCTGTCAATTTAGGTGAGCTTACAGTTGTACCTTACTCTTTGCATTTTCTGATGTTGGCCACTATAAGATGCTCAAAATGTATCGTGGTGTAATGTCCTTACTTTAAAATTCTCCAAAACTTAAGGTCAAATTTCTCTAATCTCTCCAGTTATACTGAAATCAAATTACACACAAATTGATTTTATTCCTATATCACTTTAAACTAGTCTGAACAACATGGAGGCTCTGAGAGTCATTATTAGACTGAGGGCTGCCAGACTAGTTTATTTTTATTAAATTATTATATTTAGCTAAATATTATTGCTGAGGGGCACAAACAGGCCTTCTGCCATACAGATTAAACTTTTTTTTTTTTTTAACTCAAAAAGGGCACTAGGGGCATCAAGGATAAAAGGGGCAGGGGCTCAAGCCCCCTTTGCCCCCCCTCTGCACGTGCCTGGTCACCGCAGTTTATAAGGTAAAATTATGTAAAAGGCTAAAAGTAGCTAAAATATTAAAGGGTGCATCTAGGCTTCCACTTGCATGTAGAGTTACAGTAATATGTTCTATGCAATGTAAAAAAACTCATGTAAAACCTAAAATTTGAGAAACGACAGAAACGTTCCCCTATTGCCTCTGCTAAAAACGGTGGGTGAATGAAATAAAAACCTTTTATGGTTCCTGAGATATCAACATTTGTTTGGAGGCATCATTTAGCACGGTGACTACAAAAAACATGCCACATGCAGCACGAAAAAAACCAATGTCAAAAGCTGAAATTATTCCCAGGTGTTAAACAGCAAAAAAGCTGTTAGACTGCCCAACTTCAAAATGGCCGCTGCCTTGCTTCCTCCATGACAGCCCTGAAACTGGATGATTGATGGATGACCTAAAACATCCCCTGTTAAACACAACGGACATTTAATATTGTAATTCTCAATTCTGCCACAGGATGGAGCGATTTCCCCCATGGGGCGAAAAATTCATTAAAACCTGAATATTATAAAAAGTATGAAGGTTATGAATACCAAGAGATGTAGCCGGCATTAGGAGAGCAAGCTGAATAGTATAAAAGTTGAATGGTGAAAATAGCACAAAGTATGCAGGAGAAGAAGCATGGTGAAATTTACGGAGCAACCAGGAAAGTGGAACTTAATATAAAAAAAATGTGTAGGGCGGTAAAGTGTAGGAACCAATGTTCCCTGCCCCCCCTGATCCGGTGAAGCTGCGCAGGTCACTTCCAGTTCAGACTTGTGGGAAAAATGTATTTAGTGCCCACAGATTCTCTCTTTTTTTCATAGTGCATGCTCACTGTGTGGTATTATTACTCCTAGCAACAGTTGCCATGCTGCTGACAATGATGTCATCAGCGTGACTTCAAATTACGTCTGTCTTGAGGCCCTTCTAAGAATGCCTCTGTGATGTCATAAAGTCCATAACATGACCAACTGATCAGGCAACACAAAATTCATTTGGACGTTTTGGACCGATAAAGATGGCTAACGAAAGCTCAGACAGTGACGTTTACGTGAGACCCAAGGTCTCCTTTTGGAATAAAGTTAAGAAGATTTGCTCCAATAAAGTTCATCCTGGCCACACAACGCCAGATTACCAAAAGAGGAAATTCCTTAGTGAACTTCTGTGGCAAATCATTGAGAAAGTGGCAGATGGTCCCACAATGCATCTTGTCAGAGAAACTTTTTGCGAACAACATCGCAAACTTTTGCTTTTAGTTTATAGAAGAACAGGAAAAGTAAATGTAGATGTACTTTCAGAAGTGTCAGAGGAATTAAGTGAGAGGATTTTCCAGAGCATTGCAAGAGATGCGTTCCACTTCGCTTCTGAACTCAATTTGATTGCGCTTCTCGATTACCCAGAAGGACACGAATTTATTGTGGAAAAATTCAAACGCCACCTGGAGAATCCTGTTCCTCGAAAGAAAATGTTTTCATCTACAAAAAGAAAGATCAGAAGGACATTTTTTCCAAATGAGGACTTGTATTCTGCTGAAAATTGCCTGAGTGAGGATTATACTCAGGCAGGCATGGATCCGAAACGATTTTTGAGGGACGCGAACGAGATGGGTTTTAAACGGGGAACCGAAGATGAAAGGAGACATATGGTGTATTTAATTCTTTGGCGATTGATTTATAAGACGAGTTACAGATCTACTTATGGGGCTTACAAAAGGAAGGACACCGAGCCTGTCCACAGAAGACTTGCCCCTAAACTCTGGGAAGAGGTAAAGGATATAGATTTTGTCTTTTTTGATGACATGGAAAGAAAAATCTGCAGAGACATCATTCAGCTTCTCAGCGGCAATGACGATGTAGTTAAAGAACTACTGTTCAAGATGATCAAAAGTGAGAACCCGATAGTTATTTACAAACTTGTACAGTGTTTTAGAAGCACCCTGGCACGTCCTATAAAAATTCATTTTCAGAAAGACTATCTCAGAAAGGCTTGGAAGTGGATTCAACATGCTGTCTGCTGTGGAGAGGATTCGGACATTGTTCAGACTCAAGAACCCTTTTACAGAGGACCAGACTTAGAGCCAACCTCCGAGTCAGGACCTGCCTCCGAGTCAGGACCTGCCTCAGAGTCAGGACTGGCCTTCGAGTCTGGACCTGTCTCAGAGTCAGGACCTGCCTCAGAGTCAGGACTGATCTCCGAGTCAGGACCGACCTCAGGGTCTGGACCTGCCTCAGAGTCAGGACCTGCCTCAGAGTCAGGACTGGCCTTCGAGTCTGGACCTGTCTCAGAGTCAGGACCTGCCTCCGAGTCTGGACCTGCCTCAGAGTCAGGACTGACCTCCGAGTCAGGACCGACCTCAGAGTCTGGACCTGCCTCAGAGTCAGGACTGACCTCAGAGTCTGGACCTGCCTCAGAGTCAGGACTGACCTCCGAGTCAGGACCGACCTCAGAGTCTGGACCTGCCTCCGAGTCAGGACCGACCTCAGAGTCTGGACCTGCCTCAGAGTCAGGACTGACCTCCGAGTCAGGACCGACCTCAGAGTCTGGACCTGCCTCCGAGTCAGGACCGGCCTTAAAGTCAGGACCTGCCTCAGAATCCGGACCGGCCTCAGAGCTGGGACCTGCCTCTGAGTCGGGACCAGCCTCTGAGTCAGGACCTGCCTCCGAGTCAGGACCTGCCCCTGAGTCAGGACCTGCCTCCGAGTCTGGACCTGCCTCCGAGTCTGGACCTGCCTCCGAGTCTGGACCTGCCTCCAAGTCAGGACCAGCCTTAGAGTCAGGACCTGCCTCAGAATCCGGACTGGCCTCAGAGTCCGGACCTTCCTCAGCGTCAGGACCGGCCTTAGAGTCAGGACCTGCCTCAGAATCCGGACCGGCCTCAGAGCTGGGACCTGCCTCTGAGTCGGGACCAGCCTCTGAGTCAGGACCTACCTCTGACTCGTGACCGTCCTCTGAGTCGGGACCTGTATCTGAATTCCTCTGAGTCGGGACCGTCTTCCGAATTATCACCCGCCTCTGAGACCCTCTGAGATGAAAAGGACAGAAACGTTCCCCTAATCCCTCTGGTAAAAAAGGTGGTTGAATGAAATCCAAACCTTTTATGGTTCCTCTGATATCAAAATTTTTTGTAGGCATTGTTTACACAGTGACTACAAAAAACATGCCACATGCAGCACGAAAAAAAAACAACATCAAAAGTTCAAATTATTCCCAGGTGTTAAACAGCATAAAAGCTGTTGCCTGAAAATGTGACAAAAAAATACTCCAAAACAGTCCAAAACCCAGGCAGCACTGCTGAGCAGGAAACAAGAGCTCAACACAGGTAGCGACTGGTAAACGGTTGGACAGCAGACAATGGACTCGGGAGGAGCAATCGCAGATGAGGACTCGGGAGGAGGCGGGACCCACGGAGGTGGCGGCAGGGAGTCTCTGGTGCCGCCCGGAGGCGGCGGAGAGGAGTCTCTCGTGCCGCCAGGAGGCGGGGACTCGGGAGGAGCAACCGCAGGTGAGGACTCGGGAGGAGGCAGGACCCACGGAGGCGGCGGTGAGGAGTCTCTGGTGCCCCCCGGAGGCGGCGGAGAGGAGTCTCTGGTGCCACCAGGAGGCGGGGACTTGGGAGGAGGCAGGACCCACGGAGCCAGCGGCGAGGAGTCTCTGGTGCCACCTGGAGGCAACGGTGAGGAGTCTCTGGTGCCACTAGGAGGTGGCGGCAAGGAGTCTCTGGTGCCACTAGGAGGCAACGGCGAGGAGTCTCTGGTGCCTCCAGGAGGTGAGGACTCGGGAGGAGGCGGGACCCACGGAGGCGGCGGCAAGGAGTCTCTGGTGCCGCCTGGAGGCGGCAGAGACTCCTCTCTGGTGCCGCCAGGAGGCGGCAGAGAGGAGTCTCTGGTCCCACCAGGAGGCGGTGGCGAGGAGTCTCTGATGGCGCCAGGAGGCGGCGGCGAGGAGTCTCTGGTGCCGCCCGGAGGCGGCGGAGAGGAGTCTCTGGTGCCGCCCGGAGGTGGGGCAGAGGAGTCTCTGGTGCCGTCAGGAGGCAGGGACTCGGGAGGAGCAACCACAGGAGAGGACTCGGGAGGATGGGGGACCCACAGAGGTGGCGGTGAGGAGTCTCTGGTGCCACTAGGAGGTGGCGGCGAGGAGTCTCTGGTGCCACCTGGAGGCAACAGTGAGGAGTCTCTGGTGCCACCTGGAGGCAACGGCGAGGAGTCTCTGGTGCCACCTGGAGGCAACAGTGAGGAGTCTCTGGTCCCACTAGGAGGCAACGGCGAGGAGTCTCTGGTGCCGCCAGGAGGCGGCGGAGAGGAGTCTCTGGTGCCGCCAGGAGGCGGTGGAGAGGAGTCTGTGGTGCCACCAGGAGGCGGCGGCGAGTAGTCTCTGGTGCCACCTGGAGGCAATGGCGAGGAGTCTCTGGTGCCACCTGGAGGCAATGGCGAGGAGTCTCTGGTGCCACTAGGAGGCGGTGACTCGGGAGGAGCAACCGCAGGCGAGGACTTGGGAGGAGGCGGGACCCACGGAGGCGGCGGCGAGGAGTCTCTGGTGCCGCCCGGAGGCGGCAGAGAGGAGTTTCTGGTGCCACCAGGAGGCAACGGCGAGGAGTCTCTGGTGCCCCCAGGAGGCGGGGACTCGGGAGGAGCAACCGCAGGCGAGGACTTGGGAGGAGCTCTATGGGAAGACTCAGAGGAATCACTGGGACTTCTAGGGGATGACGAGGGAACACGGGGACCACTAAGGGGCGACGGGGAGTCACACAGCTCACTAGGGGGAAGAAACTCGGGAGAAACACTAAGAACACTAGAAGGAGACGAGGCAAGATTGGGAGTCAACAAAGGGTCAAAAGTGCGACGAAGGAACACTGGGAGCACTAGGAGACTCGGAAGAATCACTAGGGGACGAAGAAGGAACACTAGGCGGTGACAAATGGTCACTAGGGGGTGAGAAATGGGCACTAGGAAGCTCTGAGGGGGGCACTAGGAAGCTCGGAGGGGGCACTAGGATGCTCAGAAGGAGCAGAGAGCCCACTAACTGGGGCGGGAGGCCAAGCCACCAGCCTTGAAGCCTGTCGGCTAGGTGCCAGCCAGGCCACCTGGAACCCCATGGCCATGGGGACTGTGGCTGGAGCAGAGGCAGACGGAGCTGGAGTAAGGTCCGGTGCGGGGGTTGCAGCGAGCTCCGGACGCGGAGAGGTTGCAGCGACGGCAAGAAGTGTGGCTGGTCCTGGAGACGACGGAGCTGGGGCGCAGGAGGCCCGGGCGCTGGCGCGGATCCAACGGATTGTTTCCTCTGATCTATCTATCTATAAAGATATATAGATATATAGATAGATAGATAGATAGATCATTTATGCATGGTTTTGTAAATTGTTCACCATCTATCTATCTATCTATCTATCTATCTAGATAGATAGATAGATAGATAGATAGATAGATAGATAGATGGTGAACAATTTACATAAATTTTAAATTGTTCTTAAAATGTCATAAATACATAAATAAATATCAAAATATAAATCTATCTATCTATTTGTCTGTCTACAGATATATAGATATCTGTAGATATATAGATCTATCTAGATAGATAGATAGATCTGTAGATAGATAGATAGATAGATAGATAGATAGATAGATAGATCTGTAGGTATATAGATCTATCTATCTA
The DNA here is from genome assembly GCF_001444195.1 of Xiphophorus couchianus. NCBI lineage: Eukaryota > Metazoa > Chordata > Actinopteri > Cyprinodontiformes > Poeciliidae > Xiphophorus > Xiphophorus couchianus. The sequence goes on from NC_040239.1 coordinate 25,270,615, forward strand.
TCTGCCTCAGCATATTTAATATTTGAGAGTCTTACTGTTTCTGTAGAGCAAACACCCAAGGTGGCCGATGTGCAAACCACCCAGCAGTGGACTTAACGAAATCACGACTCAGAGCCTGGTGGTCTGCAAATGTGAGCAAGACAGCAGATAGCGTGGTGTCCTGGGGGATGGGTCTGTGCCGGAAGGGTAGCTGATGTAAAAAACATAGGAGACCCCTGCCACCCCTCGCCCTCCAGTTAATGCACACACCTCATCCTCCCCGTTCCCCAACCCTTCATCTGCCGAGCCCCCACCCCCTAAACAAACTCACGCACATGCTGAAAGATAGATGTTCAACAAATGGAAGTAAAGGGTGAGCGAGGGCCCTGTATGAGAAGTGTATTGGGCAACCGGGGGCCATCAAACCCCCGCCCTCCTGGCTCATAGCCCAGCAATCAAGGGGGCCCCGTCAGAGGGGGCCGAGGGGGTTTGACGTGGAATGGGGTGGCTGTGGATGAGGGGGAGGCAGTTGCTGCCTCACTTGGATGTTATTTATTGGCCTACTTTGAATCTCCTGTTGCCTCCTGCACTCCCTGTCACTCCCATTGATCTTGTCAATGGGAGTGGCTGTGGATGAAGGGGAGGCAGTTGCTGCCTCACTTGGATGTTATTTATTGGCCTACTTTGAATCTCCTGTTGCCTCCTGCACTCCCTGTCACTCCCATTGATCTTGTCCAGATTTGCCCTCATGGATATTTCTTCACCTCCTCCGCCTCCTTCCCTCTTCCTCTGCTGAAGTACTCTGTGTATATATATATATATATACTGTATATATACTTATAGAAGTAGACGATAGGATGCTAGTGTGCCATGATCAAGCTTTGCCATTAGATCATCTTCATTAAGTTTGGTCATGATCTCAAATACACACACCGTTATTTATGAGGTTTTGTGTATGAAGACATGCAAAATGAAAAATCGCCTGAAATTAAATTAATGCAACCTCAAATGACCAAGAGCGTGAGTGTTTTAAAGGGAATTAAGAAGGTGTGTAGCAGCCTGAAGCCTTCCAGTACTTAATTAAATGAGCATTGGGAAGTTTCTGTACCTCTAACATAACAGAAAATCCAGATTGTTGCTGGCTTGCAGCATGTAGGTACTTGTGAATGTGAGGTAGAGGGAGAACGACATCTGTAATTGTTGCATCTCATCAATCTGGAGAAGACTATCCATTATAGAATCCATCATTCCAACTTACATTATTCCCATGAGAGGAGATCCCAGGTAGTTCAGTCTGAGGTCAATGCAATGCTAAAAGTTGCAAAAAAACAAACCAAAGAGTATTTCTGAAACTCAAAAAGTTTGTGCTCATTTGAGATAGTTGACTAGAGGAAGAGGATTGATGTGGAGGAGGTCAAGAAACAATAAAAAACAACAACTTGGCAACATGGTTAAATTTTAAGAAGCTTCATCTGAACATACAAGAGCATTAATGGATCACTATCAGGCACCGAGGTGGAGAGCTGATGATTTGGAGTTGTGTACAGCCACAGGCCCTGCCGGGACAGCTGGTCACAAAGTTGATCATTAAGTCTTGAAAGAGTCAATTTGTCCAACAGCATAAGCGACTAAAATTAGGTCATGGGACATAAAAAAATCTGCTACCAAATGGCCAAAAGAGATAAAGCATGTCAAATGTTCAGATGTTTTACCCAGACTGAGGTCAGAATATTTGACCACCTCGTAAATAACCACCTCGTAAATAACATATTGCGAAAATTCACCACTAATTTGATAGAAATTATGAGAACAATGAGTACTTATGTAGTTATTGTTAATAAAGCTGCTTGAAAATCTACTCAATATTTCGCAGACAGCTTCTGAATTTCGAATGTAGACACTATTTTTTACCTTGTCACATAGTTTGGCCATTCCAAAAACATGACCTGGGTCTAAGTGTGAGTGAGTAAAGTGCGATTTGGTGGAATAATAGGCATTTATTTGTCTCTTTTGCTGCGGTTCTGTTTTGTGTTCTGCGCGTGTATTGAGATGAAGTGTGTAGAATTCACACTTTTGTACTGCACTAGGACGAGAGTAACCACTGTTTGATTATATCCATATGGTTCCTCATATTGTTTCACCAGTTTTCTGGTTCTGGACCCCTTGGCAGAGCGGCCACCCTCCTCCTTTTGCAGACCACTTTTGGACTTTTTGCTAAAGCTCAATCTATTTCTGCGATAACTTGTGTGGCAGAAACAAGCTGCACATGAGCTAGTCGAAAACGATTCAACAAAGAAGAGATGGGCAAAGTAGACTGAAGACAATCTAGGATAAAGGCTCATGCTTTGAATTGTAAAGTCTGAAAAGAGATTTACATTCCTAAAGAAATCCACTTGATTCTCATCTCCTTTCAGTCCTTCGTCTGGAATTTATCCCATTGAGCTCGATTTCTCAGGATGCATTTCATCCTGGCCAATCAGCAATCAGAAGGAGTTGTGAATGGTGATGTCGAGTTTCTGCAACCATCGGTAGACCTCGCAGAAAATCCTCAACGGTGTAATTAACCGAAAGTAGTAGAACTGTTATTAGTTGGAGCTACTTCAAGCATTCAGCATCCAGAGGAGAGTGAATTTTCATTGGTGCAGACAGATGTTCTTTGTAGCGTTGTTAGAAAATTAGTGATGTTATGGTTGGGTCACTCACCATATGGTCTATATGTGTACCCTGAGAGCCTATTAACTTATTTTTCAACATGTCAACATGCCACCTTAGTCAAGGGATATTTAATATAATACTATGGAAGCTTTTCTTTCTACACCAGTGTAATGCAAGGCAGCTTTATTAAACAAATGATCATTTACAGTAGATTGAGAGTGTTTTACAAGCAAATAAGAAAGTCATCCACAACACTAGCATCAGTTTACGTTTAAATACGGTACTCCTTTAATAATTGTGTCCATTCCTATTCGTTTTCATCCACCCCATAACTCTCTTTATCATTTGTTTTCTAACCAGGGAAGGCTAAAATAGACACCTGGGCTCAAGTACTGACATAGCAGCACTTGCGCACATATGTATGTCTGTACATGTTCCTGTGATTTATGTGTCTTGTCCAGACTCAGAGTTGGAAGTACAAGCCCATACACCCCGCCACCCCTCTTCCATCCTCCCTCACTTGCTCAACAAAGCTCTTTAAAAATGTGTGTCAGAGGTTTGGGGGGAGGTTCCCTTCTAAGACAAATAGAATTAAGGAGCCAACTCCAGACACTGAAACTATGCTATAGCTTCCTCAGCTAACAGTACAGCAGCATCACCAGCAGCAGCATACACCCAAGCCAGTGAAGCATTTGTTTTTTTACTGTTCTTTGTCATGTTTCCACTTTTTCCACAACGCCACCTTTAGAGCATTAAATGCAACAGATTGGATCATCCCGCTGTCCAAGACTAAACACACTAAGAACGCATCGCTGACAGCTGGAACCGTTCTCTTAAATATTATGTCTCTGGGACTCGCATGCTGACATAAGCAAATAATGACGCAAAGCACAAGGCACACACTGTAGCGCCATGATTACTTCCTCTGGCATTAATCTCATACATTTATTCTGGTCAGTCTGCTTACAGGCAGGAATTCACCAGGGCCTCTCATGTTGCAGATCAACACTTCCATTTGTGCAGCGAGCGGCTTAAGTAGGTTAGAGGCAGGCATGCACACTCCACTTTCGTCTTCAAGCCCCGCGGGCAGTAAATGATTCTGTTAGAGAGGCTGGGGCTCGTTATCGACACGCTCGCAGGCGCTCTCGGCAGCCAGCTCTCGCTCACAGCCTCTGCCACCCAATGGCCACGGAGGTCAGGGAACAGTATAGATTGGCTGCAGCACCACGTACAGTGACATGGCAATCCAGGAAAAAGACCCACTGTGGCAGAGCGATTTGTAATGATTTGAACGTAAAGTACTTTTCAAGAGTATCTGTACCCCTAGGACAACAAACTTCGCTGCATTTTATTGGGGTTTTATTCAACAGAGCAAATGATTGCAAAGGGGAAGAAAGTAGTTTCCTTTGTACAAATAAACATGTGAAAAATGTGGTGCGAATTTGAACGCTCCTCCCTTTCGCCGAATAAAATCTTAGTGGAGCCAGTCAACCCAGTCACCAAAATTGAAAGATCGAGGAAAGAGATGGTAAACACTAGATGCAGGCAAGGGGCCCATGGGATCTGGAAACATACTATGTAACGCACAGGTGGGAGAATCTGTTGAGAGGATGACAACTAGCAGTTGTGCACTCCACAAATCTGGCCTTCACGGAAGAGTGGCTTACAGAAAGACATTGTTGAAATAGAGCCACAATTCACCGCAAGCCGTGTAGGGAAAATGACAAACATGTGGAAGAAGCTGCTCTAGTCAGACGATACCAAAAGTGAACGCTTTGACCTACATTCAAACTGTTATGTGTTGCGGATGTTATGGAAGATGAACTTTATAATATTAATAATATTTATTTAACCAGATAAAACACTTGTTGAGATCTACAACCTGTTTTTCAAGAGGGACCCGGCAAGATAGCAGAGAAATGCATTTTAGTTTTGAAAGCATCAAAGCATAAATTGTAAAAACAAGTAATAAAGAACATAACTATCAAAAGCAGTAGCTGTTAAATCTCTGCTCCCCATGGACTTTCCACAACATCATTTCCACTGTAAAACCATTTGGAGGCAGCACTAAGCTGTGGCGACACTCTGGAAGAAAACCTGTTAGTCTGCAAAAGAGTTGAGACTAGAGTGAAGGTTTACCAGTTCACAGATGGCCTCTGTCCAGTCTGTGTGAGCTTGAGCTGTTTAGCGATGCAGAAGTAAGAAAATCTTTTGTCTCTAGATAAGCAACACTTTGCGTTGGTCTATCACATAAAATTTTGTTGAAATGTTTGTTGTTGAATAGTGACAACATTTGAGAAAGTTGACAAGATCAATACTTTTGGAAGGCGCTTGGAAAAACAGGAACTACACAAGTTCAAGGAGTAGTATTATGTAGAAATCAACGTTTTTGAGCTTTACCTCAAGTGATAATATTATTCCTTCATCATAAACTTACCTGGAGTGTTGCCTTGATTCTTTTGTGCATGTTTGAGGGATCCTTTAGTCTCCTGTGGCAACAATTCAGCTGTACAAAACACCTGGTTGGCCCTAGCTCCGCCTTTGAGACGAAGCTCCTCCTTGCAGAAGCAGTTTCCAAGCTTCTGCCCCTCACAGAGCAGCCCTCCTGCATGACTCCCCCACTCAGCTCCTTCAGACTAGCCAGCAGCAATTAGCAAACACCTGGTGGAACTGCACATCTGCTGAGCTCATTATACAAGCTACTTCTCAGTGTAACGCTGGTAAAAACATTGTTAAAGGGTTGATAAGGAGCCATGTTACAATAACTTCCTGAAGGCGGAGTTTCAGAAAGACCAGGAGTTTTTAAAGCGACAGAGGCCCAATTTCTAAAGGTGTTAAATCAAAACATGTGAAAGGCAGACTTAAAAGTAAAATTTCTTTTAAGTCATATTTGATATATATAGCAATTATTTTACAACTGAAAGTAACACAGTTACATGATTGTGCTATATAATGGCACTATGTGATTGGAAAACACATAATACTGTCCATTAAAATGCCATTAATTAATGTTTAGTGTATATTTAGCCTGGAACTTAAATAAATGGGAAAAATAAAGTGTGATGTGGTCCATCCTACTTAATCTGGACCCAAATGGACTAGATCTCTTCCATGTGTCAACACAGTTTTTAAGACAACGGCTGGTTCCTAGCCCGCTCCAGTAAAAATACAAAACAAAACAAAAAAAAAACACACCCTACCTTGCCTGGAGCTACTCGAATGCGTGTGCATGCCTTTCAGTGTTTCGAAACAAGGGTCCAGTCTGCACCTCAGCAGACCGTTCAGGCTGAGGCAGTTAGACCAGCAGAACGTTTTCTCAGGTTAATGACCTCTGCGTCACTCAGGCTCATATTTAGATTTCACAAGTATTTGTGGTTGGAATGTTTGCATTTAGCTCATGTGGCTGTTCTGTGCTGAAATAGGTGCAATGCAGAAGTGATTCCTCTGCCTCACCCTGCCCTGGTTGGTTTCCCTGTGATATTTACTCAGAGAAGGGAATAAAGCAGAGGCAGATTACTTTTATGACCTGTCTGTTTTATTTTTAAACAACCCGCTCTGTTTTTGCGCTGTGAAGCTATTTGGATCATTGTGCAAAAATGACCCACGCTGCTAAAATTTGCAGTATAAGGAATTTGCTGCCATGCACGCACATGCATGCGGCAGCAAATTCCAGTATCTTGCACGAACCGCCCCCCTTGTCCTCACACACATGTTTCCTGTCATGGCTGTAACATTCCAGGCATTGCACCCCCACCCCCACAAAAATGTATAATGTACAAATTACATCCAGACAGAACAAAGATAAACCTCTCTAATGGCTTATATTCAGATGCAAAAAAAACAGAAATGGAAATGTCAAAGAGGAGCGGCAAATCTGAGTCTAAAGGCTGCAAGCTTAAAAAAGAACCACAAGGTTATAGTTACAAAGAAAAGGAGTATAACTTGTTCTATCAAATTCATGTAAAATTATTGACAATAAACTTTTTAAGATTTTAAAAACCTAAGTACTTAGTAATACAACACTTACACAACAACCCAAGACTTAAGAATGCATTAAAACCAGAGAAATTTGTCAAAATCTGATTATAAAGGTACATCTTTAATCAGATTTCCTAAAGAAACCACAGAGTCCACCACTCTCAAGTCCAAAGGAAGACAGTTCCACACTCTGTGGCCCACTGCATAAAAAGTTCTGTCGTCTTTTGCTTATCAAACTATTTTTTTTGTGCCAACTGTGTGTATCTTTGAACACAAAAGGAACTTTGCTCAATGCAATGCTGATAATACAGAGGACTGCATATTACCGAAAGCTGATGATCATACAGTTCTACACCAATGCTTCGGTGAGGTTAGCACATGGCTTTTTGTTTATTGTTATAAAATCACAATAAACAATATGGCACTATTTACCCCCCAGCCCCCATAGCAGCCTGCCAATAATACTGTTCACTTGGAATTTTAGATAGTAAGAAAAGCTTTTGCAAATCTTGACGTGATGTTTGATCCTCAATAGAAACAACAAAAGCAATTCATGCCTTTGTTTCATTCCCCCCAAGACTGTTGCAACTCTTTCGAATCCCACTCAAGAAATTACTCAGCATCACAGTTACCTTTAAACCTTTATTTATTTACTGATTTAGATTGTTGGAGTGAGAATATTTATATCCAATACATCTAGTCTTCTCATCTGGCACACTATGCAGTCCTGCGTTTTTAGGACTTGGTGTAGAGAGGTGCATGGATTAAAGAAAATATTAAATCTAAAGTCAGTCCGCAGGTTGCAGGCTTTGGAATATCAACATGGATGAAAATACACGGCTATGTCGGAAGCACAAGAGCCTTTCTTTGGTTGCAGACTTTCTATAACATCTGGATCTTCAACATGATGCCATTATTTAATGCATCATTTGTGAATATTCCCACATAACACCTTCTGGATTTCAGGGACGTATTGGAATGGTGAACCAGTCCATTCATTTATCAACTAGATGAAGTTTATTTTTATTTTTCCCAGATGAGCCTTCTTCAGCAGGCATGAATACAAAAAGCAGTCTTCACATCGTGAAGGAAAAAAGTAATTGAAAGCAGTCTGCTCCTATTTCAAAAAGTAATTGTCCTCCCCTTTCAAATAACGAATTAATTGTGACTAACCCTAAGCTATAAACTGATTAGAAACAAGGTCCCTGACATCTATCGCTACGGAAAATGCTTCATGCCCAGTTCTAAGACTTTGGGACTCCAGTGAATCCAAGTGAGAGCCATTATCCACAAATAGACAGAGCATGCAGCAGTGGTGAACCTTCCCAGGAAATTTACTTGGTGACTCATTCAGGAAAACTCAGAACATCATTAAGAGCTCTGCAAGCCTCACTTGCTTCAGTTAGGGTCATTATTCGTGATTCAACAAACCGGGACAGGGAAATCAGAGGGTTGCGAAGCAAAAACCATTGCTGACAGAAAACTGCTCCAAGGACTGTCTCACCTCTCCCAAATAACATCCGGATGACCCCCAAGAGACATTACAGAAACAAAAGAGACAAAAGGGAACCTTCTGGAAAGTGTTGCATCTGGCATAAATAACACACACTTTCAGAGAATGAACATCCTGGTCACAGTCAGACATGTTGGTGATGGTATGATGGTCTGGTCTTTAGGATCTGGATGATACACCATGACTATTGGAACCATGAACTGATCCAAGGCTCAATTATTCTTAGTGTATTTACTATTTTGTAGGAGGATAGAGATTCAAAACACACCAGGAAGTGCACCTCTGAATAGTTTTTGAAAAATAAAACAATAAAATGAAGACTTTGGAGTGGCCCAGTCAAAGTCTAGACTTAAAACAACCATTAAATGTTCCAAACCCTTATAAAGTGGCAGGATTCAAAATAATTCTGCAAAATGGAGTGCATACAATTTTCTCCAAAGTTTATATGGCTGCCAAGCATGTCACATTATTAGGTAAGTCAATACCTTATAACATAAGGCGTCCTTGATTTGTATTGCTTTTTTCATTAATAAATGTAATCATAATTAGAAAACAGCATTTTGTTTTCACTCAGATTGTCTGATATTGATTTTTTTTTTTTTTTGATGATGATGATGCAAAACTCTTCAGGATAACAAAATAACGAAAGCAGAAGAAGTCTGTCAGGGGTAGACACGTTTTCATGACTCGTAATTCATACTGCCGAAGAATATCAGTCAACCATCCAACACAAACAATCAACCTCAGCGTTTAGGACAACTATTCTGCTCTAGTATGTGGACGTTTTATTCAGCCCAGGCGTCAGAGGTAAATTGAGTGCAATCATCTGCCCCCACACTGTGACTATATGACTTTATATGATCTTTATAGACTGGTTTGAAGAATCGCATCAGTTTCTACGAGCTCAAGTTTTATTAAAGCTGCCAAATATGGTGGTTTGCATATAAAAAATTTTTTAAAAAAAACAAAAAACAAACAAACATGATATTCCAAAGAAGATTGTTAAATTTAAATGTAAAAAATTTAAACACAATGCTTTGAGAGTTACTTCTGGCCTGTGGCAAGGCTGTCATTGATTTTATAGATTGATGGGGTCAGCAAGTTTGTCTCTTTTGTCCAGACGGAAATATTACAGCAACTTTGATTTCCCTATTGAATTCTTGTGCTGTCTATTTTTGAATGGCACACTATGACATCTGGGTTTGTTTGTTTTTTTCCTCCCCAAATTCACAAGGGCTTGTGAAAAGCAAATAGAGAGAAAAATTGTTATAATAGTGTTACCGTTCCCTCTCTTTCTCTTGAGTGGAACATCAATAGACAGTAGCTCTGCGTTGCATACAGATGAGCACAGAAACACATTTAGAAAGGACAATTAACTAAACATTGCAGCATATCTGTGCAAGACAAGAGAACCATTGATGAGGCTTTTGCACTGAAACAGCAGAAGCAATGCCTAAAAAAAAATAAATATCTGAAATATCTTTATTTAGATTTTATGTAATAGACCAGGAGCACATAATTGTTAAGTGAATGGTAAAGGATTCAAAGTTTATGGGTTTTTTTATTCAAATCTAATGTGTAGAGGGAATCTATTCCATAGCTATAATAATAATAATAATAATAATAATAATAATAATAATAATAATAACAATAATGATGATGATGATGAAGATAGGCGGATTCAACCTGAAAAGCTGGTGTTCACACAATACAAAATATGCAAATTCTTATTTGTTTTCTGAATTATTTAGCAGAAACAGTAGCAGAAGTAGTAGTAATTTTAGTGTTAGTGTTATTTGCCCGGTTCTTATCTTTTTTTGTCTGCCAGCTACATTTTTTCCTCATTTGTTTTGCCAGATTATTTGCGGCCCAGTTTTTGGCTTCTTTTATTTGCTTCTTTGTCTAACAGCTTGCCTCAGATTGGCCTGCAATTGTACGCCAGCGCTACTCTAAAAAACACTGGAGAGGGCTATTAAATGGCTTTACACACATTTCAAGGGATGTAACAGATTTTATTATTTTTACATTGCATTATTTCTGATGGTGTTGCTGACGGTGGAGATTCTTAGTCAACCCTATATATACAAGTCAACCGGACTTTTACTCTTGTTCCTTGAAGATGTTCCTTGAAGTGCCGTACTGGCCCTAATTATAGGACTGTATTATTTTCCGAAGACAAAACCATTTTTAAGCTTATCTTTAATAACTCACCACAAACAAATGAAATGATAGGTGGCATTTAGTGAGTGAACTTCTTGAATGAGTCCAGCCAAGTGTTGAAAAGCCGATCGTTCACTTGCACGAACATTGAAATGCTGTATGGATATGTCAATGTTAACTCACTTAAGATGCCCACTTAGCTAATGTTTAGCAGCATTAAGCTGTAGGTCAGGCATGTATACCATGACTGTGACTCTGACCAATGCCCCTGTTGCACTTTTAGGCTCAGAAGAGATTCAGAGGAACGTGTGGTTGCACAAAGTGACAGAAGACTTTAGGGATGCTAGCCTATGACAAAACCAGCTAAAACTCTTTGTAAATGTGAGGGGAGAGCATTTAGCATTACCTTTAGCTATTTGCAGGATAGTTCCACGGAAATGTGAAAACTGAAATAGCATCTTATGACCACATGTGGTGTTGCACAAAGGCAATAATTTAGCTCAGGCATTAAACATGATCCACTCTGGTTGATAATGATCAGTAGCATTAACAGGTTGAAAATAAGTTTGTCTTGTTTGAGTGACGTTATGAGCAAAATTGGAGACCTGGTGGGAAAACTAGCACCAAAAACCACTTTGATCGACTTAGCATGTGGTGTGCTAGGTGATTGCTCCACCTGGTCTTCATCAATTTATTTATTTTTTTTGTGAAGTACTCATACTCCTCAAAGCTTTTCATATTTTTCAACACTACAATGGCTGAGTCTAATGTATTTCTTAGGGATTCTGTGTGACAGGACAACTCAAAATATTGCACAATTGTGAAGTGGAATGAAAATGAAAGTAAAAATCCAAAATTGTGGCATGCATTTGTTTTCAGTCACCTTGAGTGATGACCTTTTATTGTAATTATAGCTTCTCTGCATAACAGTCAAATTGGATGCCAAGTGTCTCTGAACATCAATTTCTACTTTTTGTCACACATTCTCTAATGGATTTAGGTCTGGACTTTCCTTGAGCCTTTCTAGCACTCAAATAAGATTTCATGTTTGAATGTAACCTCTGTAAACGAGTAAAGGCCTGACTTCCCTGTCAGCTAAATGCATAAAAAATGAAAGTAGTTCACTGAAAAGACCTATCTTCTTTACAGTCTTCTATGATTGCTCTCTTCTTTAGATCACTGTGGCTGCATGTTCTGGAAAATTCAAGGTGCGTCGTCTTATCGAGACAAGTCCATCACAACCAAGTTAAGGAACTTGCCTAATCAGCCGGTTCACTGGACAGTCCTCTGTGTTGTCTGAAAGGGATCATCCAACTCTATTGCTTTGCAGAGGTATGAAAACTTTTATTATGATTGTCTTTTAAGACCCAATATCCATTAGTTGGGTCGTGTCATTTGTGACAGAATCCAAGCCATACTCATGTCTCATTGTCACAATAACATGATCATTTCTTTCAGTTTGCTCTCCTTTCTTTTCACTAAATGATTCATACCCCAGTCAGCCGTGAAGGGCAGAGAATACAGGACAAGTGACACTTTCTAAAGGTACAACTGTGTATCAAATGGCACGATGTCTCTTGTGCGGGTTTGGTGAAATTAATCCATACCACTACTTCTCTCCGTAGTCTGTACAAACATGTCATGCATCAGTCGATCCATTACCCGATCATCATCATCCATTTATCTGCCGATACCTGCCGTGTCACAGGTGCCTAGCTCCAGCTGTCTTTGGGTGAGAGGTGGGGTAAAACCTGGACAGATTGCCAGTAACATCACAGGGCAACACAGAGACACACAGGACAAACAACCATTACACTCAAATTTAGAGAGACTAATTAACCTAGGAGTCATGTTTCTGAAATGTGGGATTACGCCAGAGAGAACCCACAAATGCACAAAGACAACATGCAAACCTGATGCAGAATGTCTCCAAACCAGAGTTCGATTCCAGGACCTTCTTGCTGCAAGGCGACGGTGCTACCAACTATGAAACAGATTATCCAAACTGCAAGTAAATGGCATTCTCTTTGAAGGTTTTCTTCAAGAAAATTATCCTGCAGATTGATCACAGATTGGTCCTTTTATGGACCGTTTTTAACAGATCTCTCAACTTTTTCTCCTCCATTTTTTTTAACACGTCATGCAACTTTAGGCTTACCCAGTCACCTTCACTGTGGCTTGGAGCAAAATCTGGCAAAACAGTTTTGGATCATTTCTTTTCCAACTAGTCCTTAGCAGCCTCTTAGAGTTTCTTTGCTCCTCAACCATAAACCCAGACAACACTCGGAAACCACGGCCAGGCTTGGATGACATCAGTTCTTCACGCCATAATCCAAGCAGACAGACCAAGGCTAGAGGAGAAACACAAGACAACGTTCTCCAAAACCCCTGAGATGAAAATCTTGAAAGAAGAGTGGATCCAACACCAGGGATGAAGTGATGAGCGTCAGAACAATCATTTGTCTTTGCTAGAGAGCAGGGTACAAATCACAAGCTACCATGTGCTCACTGACACAATTACGTCGAAAAATGTGATTCTTTATAATTCGATTTTCGTCTGGCTGAGAAATGGCTCCAACTATTCCCACTTGCTCACAAGAAACATAAATTTGTCTGGGAAATGTCTGCTGAAGAAGGAAAGAAGAGTGTTTGTGTGGAAACCGAAGGAGCAACATCTAGTTAAATCAATTGAGTCGATATTGTGATACTGTAGTATCCTTGTGTTTTTGCTCAAAGTTATTATGCCATCAGAATCTCAGTGAAGTAATGACAGTCTGAAAAGAATAAGAAACAACTTGTAGAAGTATGCACACTCACCTGTTGGGAATTCTTCAAAGTGCGCTTGTACTTACTCATCCTCCAATCCTTTTTTTTCTGATGACTGGCCAGGTTATTAAGGCAAGTAGACACGGGTTTTTGATATTTTTTCCAAGAAAATCTGCGCAAAATTCACAGAGTTGCCATTCATATGAGAAAAAGAACCACATTAATAAAAGACTGGAGCTTTTAGTCATTTTGCTTTTGGTCACAAAACAACAAAGGGGCTTTATTTTGTTGGAGGCAAATCTCTTCATGTCTGTCTGAATAGGGTTCAGTGGAAAGAAATGACTCGATACATTAAATCTAAATAATAATAATGTTTTAGGGCCAGAGATGGCAATGTTGATTACCATTTAGTGCCTGAACTTTACAAGGAAAATGAGACAAAGGGCTCTGCAGACATCACCTTGCCTTCCCTCTCACCGCACACACACATGCCAAGATGAGATGGAGCCTCCCCTCCGAGGCAATAGATCCATAAATCCTGTCACAGTTTCCAGACAAAGACAAGCCTGGCCTTTGCCTCCCTTTTATATTACTTTGATTCATCCAGTGTACACAAAAACTGCAGCTGAGCACCAATCTCCTCCTTCGAAAACCTTTGTGGGAACGGAGTGCAAGCAAACGTAAGTACGCGATTAAACATGCATGAGCCGCAGCGAGTGATACGCAGAGAAATGAGATAGAACAGCTGACATTTTGCTCACAAGAACATGCCTTCATGGTACATGCGTTAGATCACATGCGTCAACGTCCTTATTAACCGGCACAGAACGTCGAACAAGGCTTGAGGCAACTTTTCTCAAGTGCCACCAAAGAAGGCAGAGGGACACTTTGTCAGACAGGTCTTATGAAGAAATGATGTTGTGTCTGCGTCGGCTGTTCTCCCGAGAAATGTCTTGAGAAAACGTACGAGACGATAACTGGCTCTCTCTCTAGTGACTTCCAACACTGGCTCATGCCACCTCAAAAGAGCGTCATTAATTAACATGCTATTATCAGAGCTGAATGCTGGCTGAGGGAGATTAATGGTGAAAGGAGCTGCCATTGGATTAAAGGTCACATCCTGTGTGTTAATCACCCAGAACCCCTGACCTCTGGAAGGAAACACAGTAGAATGAGCACATTTTTGCCACCTGACTGGGCACCGATCACTCTGAGGATCAAAATGGGGATGGTTAAGGGATGAGGGGGAGGGTGATGTAAAAAAGTGCATGAGGACTGTGATGAAAGCACACCTGCAGTTGTAATGGTAATACTTTATAATGGCTGTTGGGAGTCCCATGATGGTGAATGAGCCCTAAAGTCCAAGTCAAACACTGCATTAACATTCAGTGCACATCTCACACAAGCGCCCTGGTGTACCAAGGAATGCAGTCAGTCAGTCTCCTCTCAGTCACACAAGGCCCTTTGCAAGTGTCTTCCCAGCACATTGTGGTCTTCGTGTGAAAATCCTTGAGGACATTCCAAGGTGGACGGATTCATTTCTGCGTGTTCCAGAGAGAGCGCTCACAGGCTGGATCTGCACTTCTATATCATATTTCTGCAGCCCACACACGCCTCCTACTCTCCCACTTCTGACATGACTCTCTCAGATCGGATGTGACTCACCAGCTCTGGTAGTGGAATGCTAAATTCTTCATCTATTACTCCCATATAATGAATTTTTCCACCGCCTTTCTTTTCTGCAGCTCTTACAGTTAACCGCAATGGACTTCGACCCTCTGATTTGCGAGGTGGTACTTAGAGACCACATGGTTTTAGAAGAATTTACATACTGTCAAAATAAGGGTTTGATTACACTTTCGTGAACGCCATCTGACAGCTCTGGCACTGAGTTTTTCCTAGAGTAAATCTTTGATATGCGAGGTGGATTATCTAATCTGCTTAGATTCAGCTTGGCTCAAAGAAGTAATAATAATAAAAAAGACATTTCTTAGGCACATATTGAGGGTTTTTATTTCGCTCTGTGATACTGAGCAGAAGTTGAGGTCAGGGAAACAAAAAAGAACATGCTCTGGGAAGGCTGTAGGTGCTTACAGAGCAGCATTTATTCTCAGAGGACCCTATATTCCTGCATCAACGGTTTCCAGGATGCAGGCACTTGCTTCGCTGCTTGTTTGATGGGCTATTTTCTCTCTTTCTCAAACAGAGGTTTGCACATTTTGACCTTGGTGTCAGCATAGCCAGTCTAAACCTGCTGAATAGCATGTCTCTCTCTTCCTCAAGGAGACATGCAGCAACCAGCAGCACAGACTTTGCTCTTTTTCTTACTGAAAAGGACAGCAACTGAAAGGCAAATCCAGGAGTCTGTTTTCATGGTCACAATGAGAACTGCACTATATATATTTTAAATTGTTGTAGCATATTTGTGAAAATATAGTTCACTACTCCTGTCCGAAACACAAGCAATGCAAGAATTTCAGTCGTCCCACTCTTCATCTATGACTGTTTATCCTTGCAGGATCAAGGGGCGGCTGTTCTCCAGCTGTCATTGAGTGAGAGACAGAGTACAACCTACAGATCACTGGTCCATGACAGGGTAATACAGAGACATACAACCGTGCACAAACACACACCAAAGGGCAAGAGAGAGATGAATCTCACAGTCATGTATTTAGACTGTAGTGGCGGGGGGACAACTGTGAACAGGGAGAACATGCAAACTTTGGAACCCTCAGTTGTTAGCATTGCTACACAACATTCTGGGAGACATTAAGGTTCTCACAGGCCAGAAGGGATATTTGGTCATTTTAGTGGGTTCTGGAGGGATGACATATTCCTTCTTGCCTAAAAGGAATAAATAGTCCCTCACGCTCTGGAGGGGAAAAATAGTTCCTCTAGAGCAGGGGTGGGCAACTCCAGGCCTCGAGGGCCAGTCTCCTGCAACTTTTAGATGCATCTCTACTTCAACACACCTGAGTCAAATAATGAGGTCATTAGCAGGACTCTGGAGAACTTGACTGCACATAGGAGGTGATTCAGCTATTGGATTCACGTGTGTTGGACCAGGGAGACATCTAAGAGTTGCAGGATACCGGCCCTCGAGGACCAGGATTGCCCACCCCTGCTCTAGAGGGTTCTTGGTAAGCTCTTGGGTCTCCTCCCAGTGGAGAGTGTCCAGAGACCTTTCAAAAGGAGACTCCCAGGAATAATCTTGATCTGATACTTGAGTCACTTCAGCTCACTCGTCTTGATGCAGAGGAGCATCAAGACTAAAGAGCCTCCACCTAATGAAGGAGCACCTCAGTTTAGGGTCACCCTATGGCGTGAGGTCATTTCAGTCGCTTACATAAAGAATCGCCTCCTTTCCAGTCAAAGTCAGACTTCATGACCAAAGCTGAGATTCAGAATACATGCATTCCCTCTCAAAAATGAAACAAAGCCTTAGATGGGGCATGCTTTCCTTTGTGAGGAGGATGGCAAGCTAGACTGGAGGGACCGAATGTACCAACTCTCAACTCGCAACAGGCAATTTTGATAGAAGTGAACCGGTTCAAGGCTCCAGATGAGAAGAAAGAAAGAGCAAAACCCGAAACCTTAGATCATGAGATACAAAGCTCCTATTCAGTCATATGCCGTAATTCAAACCCTAACTTGCGCTATGTAACAATAGCCAGTGTCATATTAGACAAATACAACACTGGCTATCAGGTTTTTGTTGTTCACAAAAGCTGGAGGGCATATGACCTTGACACATGGTACAGTGTATTTTACAGATCTGCTAATTACCTTTACTGTAAAAAGGGGTTGGGGAAAATAAAACAACAGTAACAAGATGTTGGCTACTGAATAAGCTTTGGGATATTGGATATTGTTTTTTTCACCTAAATAATTCTAGTTCTCCAACTCGAGTCCTCCACATGTAGAGGCTTTAGATGTTTCCCTGATTCAACACCTGATATGAATATATGAGTAATTCTCAGAGCTCTGCAGAACTTGACTTTCTAAGAAGCTAATCCGTTCATTTTCCATCTGTGTCTATCACATGCATGATAATACTTGGTGTAGTATCCCTTTGGATTGTGGAATAAAATAATGATTTATGTATTGGTATTATTGCCTTAGTAATAAATGAGAGCTTTGAAGGAAAAAAAAATAGAGATGTCCATGTTAAACAGCTCTCAGTGAAAGGTAAACAATTTGTAGTATTTTTAAACTCTGGACTAGATCACAAATAATTAATTGAACTCTATTTTAAGCAGTTGGTCATTAGTAATACATCAAATAAAAGTACTACGCTTTGTGTGTGTGTTATTTTTCCCATTTGGACAACCATCTGCCAACAAAATAGTTGCACCTTGTTGGTCATAAGCCATAGGAGTAATTGCATTGCCTGACTTTGCATTTTCCTCAGCCAAAGGCGCCCTGTGTGTCTGGTTTGTTGTGACATGACGACAGCTTGTGAGGAACGCATAACATTTTACAGATTTACATTTTGTTTTCCAAAATGAACCCACAATAAGAAAAACTAAAACTCATAAGATGCAATATTATTTATAATTCTGTTAATTATTGGCTGCCTGTCATATACTTGTAATTGTTATAATAAATAATAATAATGCAGACCCCTGTTCTAATGTATGAACAAAGTGTGAATGTCTGAGGATGTAATGTAGCAACAACATGGGGAAGTTGAAGGGGTGTGACTACTTTCGCTTTTCACCTGTGTTTGAAGAAATGCTTTGATAAGCACATCTTCAAAGAGAGACTCAACAACCTACCTTTTATTTTCTATAAACTCAACACAATGTTCTCTCAGGTTAAACACTCTAAGGTCGTGAAAGGCCGGCAATTTTTTTCCAGGAGCTCATCTGAAATCTTGGCTTAATTCAGGAAGTGAAATTCTCAAATCTGTGATCAAGCTCAAACATTTGCATATCGCTAAGCGAAAGAGCAGCAGGGGCATAAAATGCAGATTGAAAGGTGGGGAGCGATTGATGTGAATTTTAGTGTGAGTGTGGGACTTCCTCTTGTGAAGCCGTGATGCTGAAAAGCCTCTCCTTTGGGAACCCTGCACACACTCTGCCAGAGTCTTGTGATATCACTGAGAAAAAAAAAGCACATGAAAGATCACTCTCAAATACACCCACGCACGGGGTGGAGGGCGGGGGAAGAGATGAGTTGCAGAGATTACTTCAGTACTACTGAGCTCTATTCTTATCACTGCAATGTTTGCTCTCGCTAGACTGTGAGCTCAATTGACATTTCACCCAATTTCTGGTAAAATACTTCTAAAGCTTTACTGTCTTCTTACTCTTACTCTACGTAGCTATACAAAAAAACGTCTAGTTTCCCCCTCCCCCCCATCCTTTAAATGGGATTCTTTAAAAATTCCTCCACTGTTTATAGCACATTAATGTCCTGAGCAGGCACACACCTGCACCGTTCCAATTTATCCATGGCATTGCTTATGAATGAGGCAAACCTTAGCCCACCAGTTACAAGTGTGCTGTCATTCCCTCAGATGATGGCTGCCTGTGTCATCTGACTCACAGAATGTGGATTTATCCACCCACGCCATGAGAACAAAGACAGCATGTCCACGTGGGAAAGACAGAATGCGTCGGTTTCCTCGGCCCATAAAATACACGCATGCGATCATGAGCGGCGGCAAAGTGCTGAGTCCATTCTGTGCAATATGTTGAGCCACCCCTCTGCCTCTGCACTGCTTGCCTGGGTGGACCTCTCTCACCCCTCCAAACTGAGATATTTTTTCTCTATACGTGTGACTACATTATGCCCCTTCCCCCCCACCAGGAGAGCCCACCGATCAGGTCCCTGGGGTGGGTGTTGGTGTGGAAAGCAGACCTTTTTCCCTGTCTGTGGGATGTTATTGATGGGGTGAGGTAATGGGTTCCCCCCACTGTGCTCACATGGACACTGAGGATAAATCAGACTGTGGGTAAGAACCAACCAGCCATTCCACCTCTCTTCAGACTCAACTGCCATTTCATTAGCTTTATTTATGGGGGTTTCTGCCCTTCCAAACCCTCGTCTTTTTGTCCTCCCTCTGGAAATGCTGCTTTTTTCCCTTTCTCCTTGCTCTAAAATGCCATGGCAACCCATATACACCTCACTCCCTTCTTTTTCCCTGGAAATTATTAGGTGTACTGTCAAAGTAACTTCCCTGGGACTGGACCTTGTCAAGTTCTAGACGACTCAACCTTGTCAGGGTCAGGATGTGAGGCTGTGCCTGTTATCTTAAGATGGACAAAGGGCTGCAGAGATAGCTCTGTGCTCTGAAGCAACGAGGGAACTCAGTGCTGGCTGCCTTTTAACATTTGATTCAGCTCAGCATTTCCTGCTGAGCCGTGTTTGAGCTGGTTGATCAGCAACAATTCACCTCTGGGCTCACAGCTTAGCCACTCAGCGAGAAAGTCGCGGCCAAAACTGGATCTGTCCTTAAGAAAACTGGGAGGAATTCTTTATTTGCAGTTGCTTGAACTTGTATCGTCAACAAAGCATCAATACTCAGCTTTTCTGCTTTTGGAGATGGTTTCTAGGTCATCAATATGCAGATTCTTTTCGATTTTTACCAGATTTGTAGCTCTTATATCATTTTAATATCTCATCTGTCAAGGTTCATTTAGCCTCTGTAGACTTTCTGGGAAGGTTTGCAACACTTTGTCCTGTTTTAGTCTGAGAAAGGCACCGGTGTTCTCATTATTTGTTCTGTCTGATCATGTTTTGGCATACAGTGAAACATCTAGGGTAACTGTGCCTCACCAGAGAATTCACATTCACATTTTATTCCATTAAAACCACAGATTTCAATATATTTTATGGAACAGATCCACATAAAATAGTGCGTTAAATTCAACTTGTAGAAAAATGATACACAGTTTCCCACATCTTTGTACAAAAAGGCAAAATAAAAATGTTGAATGCATTAGTTCAATCCCAGATTTCCATGTATTTATCCGGAACAAACTTCCAGAACACTCTGAGTTCATTTAAATCAAGGCTAAAACCCCGGTTGTTTAGATCTGCCTTTGATTAACAGCAACTGGAACATTGGTTAATATATTTGATGCTGATTAGGCTTGATGATTTTGATGATGGCATTTGGCAAAACGGGATGTTTGTTGCTTGTTTGCTGTTCTCAACGTAACTGGTTATCGTGTTGTGTTTTTATCATGTAAAGCACTTTGAGCTGCCTTGTTGCCGAAGCGTGGCATGCAAATAAACTCGACTTCACCTGACTTGACTTATGCATAACTTAATCTTTTTGTAAATCCACTGTTCCTTGAGGGCCAAAGTATGGAACAACTACAACTGTGCCAAGACGTGACACCTAAACTAACAGTCCAGACCAGCAGAGCATTAATTAGACAAGTCACTAAAAGGCAGA
Source organism: Xiphophorus couchianus (assembly GCF_001444195.1). Classification (NCBI taxonomy): domain Eukaryota; kingdom Metazoa; phylum Chordata; class Actinopteri; order Cyprinodontiformes; family Poeciliidae; genus Xiphophorus; species Xiphophorus couchianus. The sequence goes on from NC_040239.1 coordinate 25,291,074, forward strand.
GAAATCCTAAGTTTAAGTGGGAGAAACTATTGGCAGGAAATACAAATTAGCCCTTTTTGGAGAATGGCAAGAAGAAACTCATAATTGAAAAATGCTATAAGAGGTTCTGTTTGTAGCCTGCTAGAAGCCCCATAGCAAACACAGGAAAGAATGTGCTCCGGTGAGATGCCACCAAAATTAAACTTTTTGACCATTTTAAAAAAAGATGTGTGCGGAGGAAAAATATCACTGCACACAATCCTGAAGACACTGTCATCCTGGTGAAATATGGTAGTGGCAGTATCATTCTGTGGTGGGGTTTCTGTGCAGCAGGGGCAGGAAAAAACAGGTCAGAGATGAGAGGATAATAAATGGAGCTAAAGCATAATTCTTGAATAAAATATGTTAGAGATTCAAAAGAAGTGAGACTAGACAGAGCTGCATACTCCAGCAGGCCTTGGAGTTCCAATCGAATGGCTCAGATCAAAGAACATTAATATTTTAAAATGTTCTAGTGAAAGTTCTGGCCTGAATCCAATCCAAAACTTTAAAATGTATGTGTACAGTCTTTTTGCAAAAAGAAGAAAGAGGAGAAATAGGAGAAATGAAATTGTTGACATACATAGAAAGCCCCAAAATATTCACTCCACCAAAAGGTGGATCTACAACACAGATCGGTAGGGAGCTGATTACAAAAAAATAATAAAAAACACTTCTTATTTTACCTGTATCATTTTTTTCCCATTTTCAATTATAAGCTGCTTTTTGCTGGTTTATCACACAAAAATCCACATAACTCTTCTGTGCATGAAATGTACCGTACACTATGTAGCGTGGGTCTGATATTAAATGTGGTGAGGCGTTGTCTGCTTAAAGGTGTTTCCCATTAAAAACAGATGGAACTGATTTCTTTTTTTTTGCTCATTTCCTGGTGAACACTGATTGCGTGACATTCGTGTTGGAACGCATCCATACAATGTCCACTTTGCTGAACACTGCGTGAATCCATGCAGGCTAACAGATGGTTGACTGAGCTCCAGAACGGCAGTGCCGATGCCAGCTTCATTACAGGGTGCGCTTGGATATTGAACAAGTGTGAATATGTCTGTCATGCTCCCGGCAGCCATGGACAACAAAAGAAAATAGGAAATTCAAGCAACAATTAACGACAATTGTTAATAGTCGTTAATAACGTGACATGCACATGATTATCTAAATCTATCACTAAAGGATAAGCATCACAGGAGAGATTGACAACTCATACTAATCATCTGAAGGGCAAATTAAAAGCACACCAGAACAGATTGCACTTTGGTTTTTTTTTTTCTTTTCAGTTTTAAAACTAAATATCACTCACTCTCTGTGATAAAAAAAAAGAAGATGGTAAGCTCTGAGATGCAACATATTTAATAGATGAAGAATGTGAAGCTGGAGCGGTTCATGTCCTAACAGCAACATTTAGCCAACATGTGATCTTTGCAGGAGAGAAGGAAGGGAAAAGAGGGAGAAAACCGCGTGTTGGCAGTTGACCAGGTGCGGCGAGACTCAGGAAGTCGAGCCGGAATTCCAACAATGCAGGCAGTCTCTGCACTCTTCTGTGAGGTGCTGCCATTTCTGCTCGCAGCGCTCTCTTTGTTGTGGCGAGTTAAGAGGCAGTCAGGTGAAGTCCTGTGGGCTTCGAATCTGATATTTGACTGTGAAATGTAAACCTGGCCTGATGACTGATGCGATGAGGACATTGATGTTGCAAACTGTGAAAGAAAAGCAAGCAGGTTCCTTTCTCGCTTTCCCCTCTGACACAATCTTTAAAACAAAAGATTATTTTCCCAGGGCCATCTGACTCAACCCTGCTCTTCCAATAATAAATGCCAGCAGAGGCTAAATGGATTAGGTCCCTGCAAAAATGATACAGCATAGCAGAGCTGGTATCTCTCTATACGACTGTAACAAATTGCGACACATGGTATCTCTTTCATCTTAAAATGCAATTATAGATTAAACATGTACTGTTTTTGAGGAAATATGGCCCATCTATGAGTATTTGAATCAAAAAAATATCCTCGTACCATCCATGACAGCAAAACAAAAAACTCTCCTATAATGACACACAATTATTGACATCCCCTGTACAGAAAAACTGCTGGCTAGTTGCTAGCTCATTAGCAGCTAACTACTTTAGCTAGCTGCTAACTGTCTTAACTATTTAGCAGCTAGTTTAGCTGCTAGCTATGTTTAGTTAGCAGCTAAAAATAACTCTTATGATCTAGTTAAATCTAACCTCGTTTGAGTCTATTTATTGAGTCTATATTGAACAATTCTCTTTATTTTAAAAACATCACTAGTTCCACAGGTATTTGCGTCAGCATTTTCAGGAGGTCTTTGACATGTTTGAGCTTTTTCAAAAAAGGCTAGAAAATAAATCATTTTTGGGTCTTTCAGGTCAATATTGATCCAAAATGTTTAGCCAAAGACAGCAGAAGGACTTTGTGATAACCTGCAGGCAGAAATGCATAAACAGTTTTGAGTGAGGGCTTACGCAACAGCAACTAAAGACTAGAAAATTCCTGAAGAAATTTAACCGGGGCCTGCCAAAGTGTGCCCGTCGGTTTGGACCCAGCGTTCTGATGCTAGAAATTAGCATCGATGCTAAAGAAAGCTGCAAAGTAATCAATAGCATGTGGAGATTGACAAGAATGTTTACTAACATGGACTTGCACCATTCAGTATGATAAAGTATTGCTGTCAGTAGCATGTGGGACATCACTAGGATGTTTTCTATAATGGACTTACTCCATTCAGTAGACTAAACATGGCTAATAAGTCAAATAAATAGCTTATAGCTTATATAAGCTAAAATGCTAATGCTAATGAACTGCCTTGCTGTGCAAGGCAGTTCCCTGACCTGAGAGAAAAAGATAATGCAGAATAATATTATTGCACCGCCTGCGGCGGTGCACTAACCTCAGGGGCATGTTGAGGCTTTTATTTTGAAATTTTTGTTAAGCTTAATTTCAAAGGTCCAAACTAATCCCATGTCTAATAGTCATTGGGTTAAATCAGTTATTTATTGCTCAAAAGAGCAATTACCTAATGTAAGATTTCTCAAGGCTTTTATTTTGAAATTTTTGTTAAGCTTCATTTCAAAGTGCCAAACTAATCCCATGTGTAACAATTGCTGGGTTAAATCAGTTATATAATGCTCAAAAGAGCAATTATCTGATGTAAAAATTGTCAAGGCTTTTATTTTGAAATTTTTGTTAAGCTTAATTTTAAATTGCCACACTAATCCCATGTGTAACAGTGCTTTGGATAAAAAAGTCACATAAAGCCAAAAAGAGCAATTATCTGATGTAAAAATATTCAAGGCTTTTATTTTGAAATTTTCAGTAAGCTTCATTTTAAATTGCCACACTAATCCCATGTGTAACAATGGTTGGGTAAAATCAGTTATATAATGCCCAAAACACAAGTAGTTCTAAAGGCCAGCTCAGTCCTCCTCTGTAGTAACTGACAGTTCCACCATGTTGTAGTTCTAACCTTCAGTCATTGTAGTTCTAAAGAGCAGCTCAGAGAGGCAGACTAAATTCTATGTCTATTTTGAGTCTAACTGACACTGTTTTGTGTCAGTTAGACTTTTGTTTTGAGTTAAATTTGGCTCGTTTTTTGTTAATTATGTCGCCACAGTTACTCGAAATGCCAACAAAAGTAATAGCTCCCCTCACGGGATTGAGCCTCACGTTTTGATATATATATTGTGAGGGGGCACGCAGCGGTACGAGCCGCATTAACGGTAGTAGGAAGAGGCAGTTATTTTGAGGTGTAGAACAATAGGTGCCTGCCATGCAATGCATAGGGATTACATCCCTATGCATTGCTATGAGCAGGCCCCAATAAACATATTTTCAGGCTTTTTATAAATTTTTACAAAGGCAAGCAAGAATAGCTGAGAGCACCGTAAAATGCTTTTCCGCACACCAGCAGTGTTGGAGAACAGTTCTTAGAACCACCAATCTACAGTATCTTTTATAATGCCTGTTTTGCTCCACCATAATTAGTTTTCCTTCAGGATATTTTGCTCATCTTTTAATTCACAACTACAACCTCTGTCTGCAGCGCATCCTACAGCTGACGCCCCTTGAAATCTTCAAAGTCTGTTAATTGATGCAGTCACTCTCAGCGCTGCCTTTCATGTGGCTCCTGGATCTGTTGAAACAACCCACTCCAGTTAAACTAGTGGAAAGAGATATTTCAGGTCTCTCTCTCTCCACTGAAGTGGGTTTGCAAAATGCATTTTTAGCAATAGTAAAACTGTGTCCAAATATTTACTAGATCTTGAGGTGGTTATTCTGTTCATCTGGCTGCAGATGACCACAGCTGTGAATGTCAAAACTGGCGAGTGAGAAGCGTTTGTGTTTTATCATTGAGCTGCAAACCGCGGCAGAGATAGGCGGATGTATTATTCAGGCAACCGCCTAGGTCCAGATAACACAGCTGAAACAAACAGTTATCTTTCCTGTTCTGATAGTTGAGTGAGGAGATGGTGGTTTTACAGATGGTTTGAGGGGGAGCGCTCCCAAACCCGCAGGGAAGGAAAACAATCCCATCTGACATAATAGGAAACGCTTTTTCTCAGATTTAGTTCAAGATACAGCGTGTCTGAAGTGTTCCAGTTACTTATGTGCCAAATACCAATTGAAATCAAACATTTTAAAGCACAAAATGAATTGAAGCTGATTGCTGCAGTCTGTCAAAACATGTCAGAATGTTACATAACTGTGCATTTCTTTGTTTAATCATTTTGTCACGGACGTCCATTTCTTTTCTTTACTCGAAAGATTGACTGTGGCGGCAAATGCTGCAGCATGGGTGGTGGTTTTAGCAGCCATCGTAGCCGCATGAAGCTGATTGAAAGGTTTCAGATCATTTGCAGGCCACTGGCTTCGGCACAGTCATCAACCATGTACGCAGCAGGAGATGCTGGGATCACCGGAGAACTATCCTTCAATGTTAAGCTGGTGTATTCACAGCTTGTACTTCTCCATGGGAGTTGAGGCGCACAGATGTAGAGTTCCTGGCGAGTCTGTGCTTGAGTTGACCCAGAGTTCACGTTGGAGTAGAGGCGGGGGTTGTTCTTGCGTCATAGTGGGGGCAATCTTACAAAATAAATTTTGTTTAATATGGCTTCCACGCATTTATTTGCCACATTGTTCAGTCCTAATGAGAGGAGCTGCAGGTCAAACGCGGGGGATCGACGACTACCTCAAAGAGTGAATCTTGCGGTGACTGAGGAGTCTGGCCATCACCTATGAATGGCACCTATGAATGGTGGCAAAAATTGTCCGAACTGCCTTAATTGGCTCATGTAAGTTGGAATAAGGAGAGATTTTAGTTTGTGTCAAACAATCGTGTTCATACTCAAAATTTAGATAGAGCAATCAGTCTAAAGTTCATGCTGTTGGGCAATGAGAGGAAGATAGAGTAACTGGGGAGAACCATCCACGCACAAGGAGAAGTCGATGCAGAAAGACCCAGTTCAGGATCCAAATCCATCACTTTCTTGCTTCAAGGTCACAGTGCTACTAACTGCGCCACCATACGTCCCATCCCCTTCCTTCTAGAATGACTTTACCTCATTCTGAGATGGCATTCTTCACTGAGAATTCTTGACGTTTGGCATAATCTTCCCAATAACGTACACTGCAGTGGCCACAATACTATAGAAGATGCTGCCTAACCCTTGGTGATCTTTGTAATTCCTTTACCAGCCATTTGTGAATTCTGAGATAAAACACTTCAGGTCATCTGCACACCGTAGAATTTCTATATTCTGTAAGACTCTGACCTATTTTTATTTCAAGGAACCACAATCTTAAAGTTAGAAATGCTAACACCTTATTAAGAGATAATAACACCTCTTAGGAGAATGGGAATTGTAAAGATGAACCATACAGTTTGTAGTAAAAGTAAATATTATGTATGTCAAAGGTCCCCTACAGTTAAAATAATGTTAATAATATAATATTTTTTTCACATAAACTCTTGTCAGATGACATGCTAGAGAAAGTAGCAGTCCTGTAGTGTAGATAACACCAGTTCTGACCCTCACCCTACTGTTGCTGTGCACTGCCTGTCAGGGTGAAACAAGTCTCTCGCTCTCATAAAAAAGATTTGGCTGTGGCAAAATATGTGCTTGAATTATGTATTCTATAGTTTTGCATGGTATTCTAAACAACAAATGATAATATCCATACTACATCTGTTAATCAAATAGGAATATTTTTTGCTTTTCTGTTTTAAGTAAAAGATCATGCAATAAAGTTTTCTTTGAATTTTTGGGTTACAGGTTACCAAAATGTGAGCATCTCATAAAACCTCATTTCTGGTTCAGTTGTTATGCAATTGTGTATCTACTCAAATCACATGTCACACACACCTGAATTAAAACAGTATGCAACATTTATTATTTATTAAAAGACTACCCCCCCAAAAATGAAGATGCACAAAACAACGAGTTGTTCAGAGAAATAAGCATTTTGAATTTTTCTTGTAAAAAAAAATCAAAAAAATCACTTGCTTTAACTGCACGCAGATTGATGGGTGAATTTGTTGTCGGAATGGGAATCCGTGGTCCTCTTGTGAGGAGGAGGAGGAGCGATGGAGCCTGTGGACCTATTGAGAACCAGAGAGGCGGTTCAGCCCCGCAATGGTCTGAGCAGCAGCGGTTCAGGGAGTAGCATTACTTATGCAGGAACTGGCTCGACACCGCAGAAATCCGCTAACGGAGCAAATGAAAACAACACTTTCTTGTGGATTAATTCTGGGGCGAGACTTTCAGTCGAAGCAAGCGTACCTTTAAGCCACTTTGGATCGATTGACGAGGATTGGGACGTTGCCTACTGAACGTCGTTACCACCGAATGGTGTCTCCTGCCCCGCCGCTAAGGTTAGTTAGCTTCCATTGCTGGCTGTCCTTTGGTTTGGGGGTCTGTTCTGTTGTTGGATGACGGGGTCCGGCTATTCTTTGGAGAACAAACATACATAGCATTATTGACCTTTTTCTGAGTCAATGCGCTGCGCTATAACCGCGCCTTGCATTAAACCGAGTGGAATTAAAGCGTCTACAAAGTGCTCAATCAGCTGGGTCCTCGGACACCGACAGTCTTCTCGTTTAGCTGATCACCGTCAGCTCGTCAATTATTTTATAAATCACACACACGTGCTACATGGCTAGGCTAAGCTAGCAAATAGCTAAAGTACTAGCCAGGCAGGCTAGCTGTCAGAGCAGCCGAGGAGCTAGCGCCTCTGTTCTTGAAAAGAAATAATTAAACAGCTGCGTTTGTTTATCTAAAAACGCCACCCCGCAAACAACAATTCTAATATTCACCGCAAAAACGTGCTGTCAACTTTCCAACATGCGCCAGTTTGTATTTGTGTTTGGTTAAATAGCTTAGCTTGCTGTCTAGCCTGCACAAAATAACGTTCAGTGAGAGTTTGTAAACAAAGAATCCACACGAGTTCACCCAATGAACTTTGTCTTTCCTGTGTGGTCGAAGGCAAATTCTGTTTATTTTTATTATTATTTACTTAATACACAGTAAGTTTGAATTCATGGCTGTAGTAAATTGTGAATATAGTGACGTAAGATAGAAGTAGGTATCAGTTAGCGTCGATGAGTGGTTATCTCAGATTTGATGCCTGAACGCGAACACTGGATGGCTGTCGGAAATGTGCTGTGGTTTTTAAAACCGATTTCATGCCGACATTCGATGCTAACGTCGAACCGCAATAGGAATCACACCGAGAGATGCTATTCTGTATTGCTTGGAGTAAAATGTGGAAAAAGAACATGTTTTGATTTAGCTGCATGGGCACTGTTGTCAACATCCTGGCTCTCATTCAAGCAACATTCATTATTGCACTTGCTGGACACTGGTTACGTAATACGGCTCAGTGTGTGTGCTACAACAGTTTTCAGAAAGACCTTCATGTCAAAACTAACGATTTCACTTGGAAAAATCAGAAGACTTTTTACATGACACCAGGATTTATATTTGTAGCAGTTATGATGGCTACAGCGTTTTAAAGAACTGAAATTCTGAGGCAATCTGATTTACAGCAAAAATGTTAAACGTCTGATCCAGGCGCATTTTATCATGAATGTTCTGCCTCTTTTGTGATTTAAGATGTCAGTTTAATGGCCCTTTTTTAAATCAAAAGATCTTGTTTCAGTTTCTTCAGTTGTAAATAGTATTTTGATCCAAAAATCCCCCATCCAAGATAAACATTACGAATATACTCTAAATTGTAGATTGAATACTACTTCCAATTTTCTAAGCTTGTTCTCACATATTAAATCAATAGATTTTCAACTAGCTTGCAGTTTCTTGAGTTTAAATAATTTAGCAGATCTTCTGGAAAAACTATCATGGTGCTATCAGAGTAAGACTTCAACAGTAATCCCTAGCTGTGTTGCTAACAGGAGTGAGGGCGGGGGATAAAAAGCAGAAGATAATCAATGGTATTCTGGTTATACTTACTTACTATATGTTGCCACTGGAAACTCTTGAGAATGCAACCTGCGGTCGCAAATCAAAAAATCTTTTTGAGGGCATGGAGCAATCAGTAGCGTAATCACTGCAGCGGAGTGTAAACAGCAGCTGCAGATTTACTCCTAGCAAAACACCTAATTATAGAGCTGTCATAAATCATCATACTTTTCTCCTTAATATTATGTCTAATTTTTTGTTGTTGTTGTTAAATCCAAAAATCAAAATTAAGTGTATTTTGGGGAATTTCTTTTGTACTAACAAATCTAGGTGTTTCTTGCATGTCACAAAATTAAAAGGTGTATAAAAAGATTTAAAGTGGCTCAAAGTATGAGTTAACGTAGAGCTCTGTTTTGCGAACATGACATAAATAAATCAAAAGAAGTCCTTATTTATATAAAAGGCTATTCAGCATGTTGTAAGTTGAAAATATAAGACATAAAAATTAGAATTTAAATCATGACTGCAGCTACAAAGGGCGAAAAAAAAGCACCACAATTATGGTGCTAAATCACACTATAAATTTAGTGTGATTTAGGAATTTTGTTCAAATTTACACATTGTTAAAGTTTTTCTGTGTTTAAAGGCTGTTCATTGAGAAATGAACATCCACTCAGTTTAAAACGTTGAATTTTTTAAAACCCTATTCCAATTTGTGGAATTTGTCACAAATAAAACACTTTATCCGCTGTTCTTGTTTTGAAAGTACAGCTCCTATGGAGTTCACCATTGACTGCAGCCGAACCTTCCTGACGTACCAAATTCATTTGTCTGCTGAAAATGTTAATGTTGACTGGTTTCTGCAGTTTATTCCATTGGTTCTGACTGGTTGTAATACATTGTAGCACGTCGTTTTAGCAAGCCTGTCAATGCACACAGTGTGTTGTGTGACAGTGCTACAGTGAGCGTGGCAGCAGCTTGTGAGACCTGCTAAACAACATGTCTGTTCTGTAAAAATCAGAACTTTGACTAAATCCCATGTTTGGAGACACTAGACAGTAAGTTTTTAAAATTTTATTGACGTAACGTTTATTCACGGCAGCTTGGGATGTCCGGTTTGATCAGTGCGCTTTTTGTCTGTGACATTTATAACATCCATTCATAGTTCAAGCCACTAATCACCAAACAAAAACAAAAATGGCTGAACTGGAACAGTTTAGACCAGTTGTTGCTGTTTGTTAAAGGGAAAATAAATACTCCACACAAAAAGTACTTTTCTTAGCAACTAATGAGACAAATGGAGCCAGAACAGTGGGGATAACTGAGTTATGTTTTGGGAAGCATGAGGCGGAAAGAGACTCTTCTGTTTGATGACCGGAGTAAAAATACTGATGTCTCATAGTATTGACCGACGAAAACGGATACCGCAATTTAACATGTCGATTATTAGTATGCTGTGACATTTATTTTAATATTTTGACTTGGGAAGACGTAGAATAAGAAGCCAGAAAATATAATCCAGCAACAAGTTTCAAGGAAATGTGCAAACCGTAATATTAAGTTTCTGTTTTGTTTCGATTAAAACTTACCAAGCTGTCGTTAGCCAATTAATTAGTTGGGCTATCTGCTGACGGTTGAAGCCACTCGTAGTCAAGTGTCATCTTAATAAGAGTAATGTGTGGTGCTCTTTCGTTTCAATGTATTTGCAGCTTAAATGTGCAAGAGGGGGAGTAGCGTTGCTGCTTTACTCTATGCTCCATACAGCTAAAGAGAAGTCTGTTCACTCCAACACGTTCTCTGGAACATCATTAAAAAGAGTTTAAAAAGAGTAACAAACTGTAAGAACAGTTTGTTCTTACAGTTTTTAAAGGGGGTCCACTGATACCAATAAACAGCTGGTGTCTAGTTGTGGGGTAAATGTCATTGCATCAAGTAATGCTTTAAACACTGACAGCAAAACTGCTCAATCGTAGCACTTCCTGTTGTTGCCTAACAACTGAATTATTTTGGCTCTGCAATTATTGGCCAATAATTTATATAGAATTTTTTTTTTTTTACCCCACCGTAACCAGAAACACACGATCAGTCACACACACCAGTTGTTTTCTGAGCCAAAATGTGACGCAAAGCGGATTTTGTTTCCCTTTCCGAGCAACAAATCCTCACACAAAGGAATAATGAAATCTATCATTTAGATTTTCTTTTTAAACATTCGACGAAGAAACCTACAAACAAAATCATTATAGCCACACATGTTTTTGCTCCTGCGTAAACGGGCCTGAAACATGAACCAGGTGCACTGTTTGAGAAATGACGGCGCCTGTTTATGTCCCTAATATTTATACCAAATTGCTAGATTTTGTTTAGTAAATCGTTCCTTTCGATTTTACAGTCGATGCTTTTCCCACACTATTGATGTTGCTGGAGAACATAAGTTTTGTGTGCAAAAACGACATGATAAGCAGTTATTTTGAGGCATAGAGAGTTATCAAGAAGTCTCCTCAGCTCATTTAACCACGTTGGCTTTTCTGGGTCGTTCCATCTGCGCCGCTGTAATGAAGATGACGACAGCCCAGCAGCTGTGATGGGAAAGGAGGAACCACAAAATGAGATCACGCTCGTGTGCGTCATGTATTTACTGTCTTCACCTTCTTTTAAGTCACAGACTTGCTTGACTTAAGTCGGCAAGTATTTTTCACAGTATGATGTCTTCGGCAAGTCGCAGACTGCGTTTACTCAAAATAGTTAGAAATGAGCTATTTGTAAAAGCTAAAATGTATTTTGGTATCTGACAATTTTAAGTAATTCGCTATCTCTCTAAATACTTATAGTTTGGTGTATGTATATGTCATATAGAACTGCAATAACTAGGAGGTTTAGTCTAATCAGGGGAGCCAGCTTGCTCAAGTGGTGAATCAAAACAGTCAATGGTAGTTGAATACAATTGAATTGACTTGTATATGAGACGTGTATTTTATGATTATTTAACTCCGCTATTCATTAAAAGACTTAACTGTGGAAAAAAATTATGTAATATGATTGCTTATGAGGATTATTTCTGGTCCTAATATTTATACCAAATAGCTAGATTTTGTTTTAATATTATACAAAATCTTTCTTTATCAATTTACAGTCGATGCTTTTCCCACATGGGTGAGTTGACCCAGGCTGTTGAAATTCAAAGGGGACAAAAACTGCATGAAAATGTTGTGTATTGAAGACTTGTGTGTACAGCTCATCTTCCAAAGGAAATATTCTTTATTTTCTTATGGTTTCTTGAACCTGTTTTTTTCCTTCTACATTTGAAGCTGTTAAGTTCTTAATAGTTATTAAGTCTATATCCCTGGTGAAGGATAAACTGGCATCAGTTTCTATTTTTAGAAAGGTTCAGGTTCACCTGGTGTATGTAGGCAAGTGTAAACTATGTGCGTGAGTGTTTGAGATGAAGAGGGATAAGAGTTATTGTGCTTCATGCTTTCTGTGAGACTGCCCCGTTTTTTCATTTAAAAAATGTGAATAGGTCGTCATTAACTGAACTGTTCGATCACTTTATTTTCTAATTAAAACGGATGTGGAACCAAAGCACAATTCCATTTCTTTTCTTTAGTTCAGCAAATGTTTTACAATTGTTTTTTCCAATCTCAATCTTGCTTTTAATTAGAGGCATTAATCTTCTTATATTTGTAGTCTGCTACAGTTACATGCCATCTGTCATAATCCTAATGTATCTATAGATGAAGTGTCTTTCCCACTGTCACAATGCAGGCTGACCTCCTGTAACTGCATGTGTGTGAAATCCACATTTCAGTTATGAATTGAGCGTGGATCTTGCTCATTAGTGGGATGCACCTGGGAGGTTTTGTTTCTGAGGAATGTTGTGTGTGTGACTCAATGTGGTAGCACATTATGATCAAACAGGGCTGTTGCTGCATCTCATATTACTCCTAGTCAAACGGCTATTGAAATGCACACAACGCTAGATTAGCTCTGGTGGTAACAAGTGGGCTGAAGATGAGCAGGTGTGTCATTTTGTGTTGTGGCAAAATGGAAAGGCTGTGGTTCTGACCAGCTAACTAATCATCTTTTATACTGGTTAATGCATGAACCACGTCACCCTCAGTGTGGGTCGGCCAGCCTAGAGCCTCAAGACTGTTCTTATAGCTAGGATGGAGCCCTCAAAGGGGCAGGGCATGTCGGGTTGATGGGGTCTGGAGGTCAGACTGTTTTTACATCTGTTATGGTGTTTATCTCAAAAGCAGCCAAGAATTTATCTGTTCCTCCAGAAAACTCAAGTCAACACATTTGTAGTAAATCAGACCAAAATTTCAAAGAACATGAAGCTCTACCATGGTCAAATTTTCCCCCGTACTCATTATTTTTCTCTAAATAATTATTTGCTGGTAGCAAAGTTGTAAAAAAACCCAACAAAAAACAGTACGGTTTTAAAACAGCAGAGGTTTTCTCTCATTTTAATAGGGAGTTTAGATAAAATGCTTTCTCCGTTTGCTGCTCTTCTGGTCAGCTGGTTTAAAGTTGCAGTATGTAACTCTTATAAACAACACTAGTTTTTTAAACATATTTGTAGCGGTCACCATGTCAACGCAATATAACATGAGACAACCTGTGAAAAAGTTAGTTTAGTCAAAGGAGGACAATTTTTAACAGATCTGTCTGTGAAAAAATGCATTGATATAGTGATGGTTTCAACTCTGTAAAAAATCTAATTTTTATAAAGGTTCCGTACTGCAGCATTAGGAAAGGCTTGTACTCATACAGCAAGGCAAATTCAGATATTTGGAATAACTTCTGTTTTTTTTCTTTGTATATTGTAGTTGTCCTGTGTCAAGATTTGTGTCCTGGGAAGGTAGTACTGATGGACCCATCAGAAGTTGTGCTAGAGAAAGTGCTGTCTCTATGTGGGATACAGATTGCAGAAGTGCTTACTTGAGGTTCAGTTCAATCAGGCTCTTGGTTTCACCTTTTTAAAGTTATAAAACCATTAGATAATTCCCTCTGACTGACTGTAAGATTTTGCTTCATAAAGCCAGATTAGAAACTTTGCTCAGAGTAGAGCCGCTGCTCCTTCACATCGAGAGGAGCCAGTTGAGGTGGCTTGGGCATCTGGTCAGGATGCCTCCTGGACGCCTCCCTGGTGAGGTGTTCCGGGCACGTCCCACCGGGAGGAGGCCCCGGGGAAGACCCAGGACACGCTGGAGAGACTATGTCTCTCGGCTGGCCTGGGAACGCCTCGGGATTCCCCCGGAAGAGCTGGAAGAAGTGGCCGGGGAGAGGGAAGTCTGGGCCTCCCTTCTGAAGCTGCTACCCCTGCGACCCGACCTCGGATAAGCGGAAGAAGATGGATGGATGGATGTGAAACTTTGCTGACATTTTTTACATTTCTCCTGTTGACGTAATGCAGTGTGACCTTAGTTGTATCATTTGAAGCAAGTCTTATTTTGCACACAAGGCTGTTCTGTCTTTGAGTTCTTTTGCGATGAAGAGAAGTTGCTATTAAAACCAGTCACCCATATTCGAACCGTGTAAATGAGCGCCAAATACCAGCTTAGCAGAGATTAGAAATGGCTCTGTGGTAAGTGATTTACTCGACTCTGTTACGCAATGCAGATGACAGCATGCCATAGGACATTACTCTTGTTTGTGATTAGTGCATTTCTGTCTCTTATTTGAGGTTTTTATTAAGAACGCGAGAATTTCTTTTCACATTAAACTGTGCTAGTAGTGGCAGCCAAGGGCATGCATCTCAGGGCTGCTGTGCTGGCAGAGAAAATATGGATGGCAATGAAATATGTCAAGGTTTAATTACAGACTTGTGTGCTTTTGTTGGGAGGTGTAACATGTATTGACATGCAGATTTAATCAGTGACGTTTCGGTTTAGTTCTCTGCATCCTGTTGGCATCAAACCTGACCCAAATTTCATAATGTCTGCCTCTTTGAGCCATTTTGTCAATAATTCAACCAGAATTCATCATTTAACTTTCTGAATCAAATCGAACCAGCAGCAATACTTGTAGGTACCCGGGCAATAAAGCTTGATTACGCACATAGTCACAATGTACACGCTCCCTGGCATCCTCTCATGCATAAATGGAAAGATCTGTGCTGCCGCTTTCATGGGCGACAAACAGAGGCACTCAGGTTGCATGCTGCCATACAGAAGAACATTTCAAAGCTCTTGAATAATTAAGCAGCAGTGCAGAGGAAGTAGGTCACCACAGTAGACTAGTACACTCTTAAGTTTTATTTCTTGGTGCTAAGAATGGAGAGCTGAATGTCAGGATTACATCGACAAGATGGTCAGCAGATAATAGGAGGCGTACATCGGAGCCTTAATGGTTATTTCCAGAAATATCTTTGGACAGTGGCATAATATCAGTCAACTTTTGATTGGGTTTCTATCATAATTATGCTGTCTTTATCTATGGCTCTGTGGCTTGTGTTGGCAACTCCTATGCCACGTGTTTCTAAAGCGATTTCACCTGGTTTTAAGGTGAATGGAGAGCGACAGAAATCTGAGCTGGTGAAAGTATTGAGGATCCCACAAGTCAAAACTCATGGGGCTGTGATAAAGATGGTTTCTCAATACCACAGGAGTTGCTGAAGTACACACCTGCTAAGGTTGTGACTACCTCTCCCTCAGCCCTGGAGGACACTCCCGTTTTCCATGCTACAACTTTAAAAAAAAAAAAAAAATCTAATTTCTATTTTGCAGCTGGAGCGTCATGGTGTGAAGCTAAGATTTTAGCTTGTTCTTTTGCCTGTTCTATTATGTGTTTCAAACCATTAAAAGGTTTCAGAAAGAACAAAAAATACAGCCAGAATGAAATTAAAATACAAAAATTGTAACTAATGTTTACTGCCATTTGTGACGGTAATGACATCACCCTCCGTACTGGGACTGTAACAAGACCTTGTGGTACAACATCTTGTGAAACCATTTTACAGCTTTTAGTGAGTCTGGGCTGAGTTTTATAAGCTACTTTGATAGATTAACGTGAATAGAGATAATTTTATCCTCAGAGTCTTTAAAACCCATTTTGAAGTTCAGGAAACTTTTATTTTAACAGCAAATTGATATTTTAAGTGTTTTTGTTCTTTAAAGAGGTTGTCAAACCTGGATTGGGAGTATTTTTACACCAACTCTGTATAAACAATAAGCGATCCTGTAAAATGCTGAAATCTGCATTGGAATCTGGCTGTATCATTTCAGTCCTAACATGATTAGGTGGTAAACTTCAAAATAATAGACGTATATGTATTTTCATATATACTTGTAGGACAAACAAAAGCTTTCTAATGATGTTAATGCTGCTTTCTTATATTAAAGTAGGCCAGAAACTTGCCTTTTGTTCCCCTAATATCACATTTATAGATAAATGCAAACAAGAAAAGTTCATAAAATTAGCTGATGAGGACCACTTAGGTCTCAGGTCTGAGGAGCAACTTCAGAGTTTGTTTTTAACATATTGAAAGCGAGCATTGTGGGGTTTTTTTGGTCATTTCCATCAACTACAAAATCCCCTTAATAACCAGTCAGTTCAGCTTTTTCTTTAATTGCTGTCCACTGGATGTTGCTATGCAAGTTTCTTATCATTACAGGAGGTCGTAACTTTTCCCCTGGACCCAATAGTTCACACTGTTGCTTCCATCACTTTCAACTAAACAAATGGTCCTGTTGTCAGCATAAATTTATTTTAGCAATATTTGTATTGATCTGCTTTCTCTTTTAAAGATTAAGGTTGTGTGACCACTCGGTGGTATTTCTCACTTTTTTTTAAACCTTTTTTTTTTTTTAGAGGGATTGATGGATGAGTTTCCTTAAGCTAATGTCAGCTCAATAATTTACCACAATAACTTGATCAGTGCAACTCATTTCCCTTTCAGTATAATAGCAAGCACCTTTTAAATACAACCTTGTTTCCTGTATCCTTTGTTTTCTTTCCTCATGCTTGTAATGCAAACTTTCACCATCTTTCTGAAGACTTTCTAAAGGTGTGCAGAAGTCTGGAGGTTCTGACTTGATAAGCTAATTATTACTTTCATTTTTTTTCGTCCTCCAACCAATGGTAACATGAACAATGTGCGTGTCTATTTTATGGTGTGTGTATGGGGCATAATTTTTTTGTGTCTACACAAGGATATCACTCGAAGACTCTGAGTTTGATTGATGTTGAAACTTGTCTGCTTGTTTTTCATAACTAGGTGTCAGTTTGAGGATTTGTATGTTGAAGGTAGTATGATGAGAATGTTGTTGGGTGATCTATAGAGATCTGCTTTCAATGGCTATCGCACAGTTTGTTTCAGCACACAGACTCTGCTCGATGTTTATTGCAGGGATTATGCTAGAATATCAGCGTAGAACGTACAGTTCGATTTAGGAATAAATGTGCGACATTCGGAAAGTTGCTCCATTTATTATTCGGGGCTCTTTGTGAGAAGTAAGCGCTTTAAGTGGCTTACAAATCAAGTAAGTTGCGTATCCCCTTGCTCACTCGGCAAGGGGAAAAGTCAATTATCCAGGAAGTGATTATGCTTTGATTTAATGTTGGGACTGAGAGGACAGGCTCGTAGATAAGTTTTCCGTCAATGTGTTAAGAGGAAGTGGGATGAGTGTGTCTGCACACCTCTATTGTGAAATGCTTAAAAAATAAAAATACTTTGAACTTGACATTAGCTGTGTTCAGAATTATGCCTGGTCACATGGCCACCCTTTAAAATTTGAAGTAAAAGATTGGGCTTGGAAATTCAATGTATTCATTGCAATTAATTAGAGGTTACACAACATGTTTTTTTAGTTTTATTTTTAAAGAAAAAACAAAACCTATGCACATAACACCTTAGTTTTGACAATGCTCAGGTTATAACAGGAAATAATATTAGCTACCATAACTATGCAGATGACACACAGCTCTACAGTACGATGTCACCAGGTGACTCAGAGCCCATCCAATCACTGAACAGATGCTTAGAACAGATAAATGTGTGGATGTGCCAAAACCTTCTCCAGTTGAACAGAAACAAAACTGAAGTTATTATTTTTGGACCTAAAGAGGAACGATCTAGAGTCAATGCACAGCTTCAGTTATTACAACTGAAAACCAGCGATCAGGCCCGAAACCTGGGAGTAGTGATGGACTCTGACCTGAACCTCCAGAGCCACATAAAGACAGTTACAAAGTCGGCCTTCTATCACCTGAAGAACATTTCCAGGATTAAAGGACTAATGTCTCAGCCAGATCTAGAGAAACTCATCCATGCGTTCATCTTCAGTCGTATTGATTATTGCAACAGCGTCTTCACAGGTCTGTCCAACAAATCAATCAAACAGCTGCAGCTGATCCAGAATCCTGCTGCTGTCGTTCTCACTAAAACCAGGAAGATAGAGCACATAACACCAGTTTTAAAGTCCCTCCACTGGCTCCCTGTAGCTCAAAGAATAGACTTTAAAATACTGTTGTTAGTTTATAAATCACTGAACGGCTTAGCACCACAATACATTAAAGATCTGCTGTTGTTGTATGAACCTTCCAGACCTCTCAGGTCTTCCGGTTCTGGTCTGCTCTGCATCCCCAGAACCAAACGAGGAGAAGCAGCTTTCAGCATCTATGCACCACAAATTTGGAACAAACTTCCAGAAAACTGTAAAACAGCTGAAACACTGACTTCTTTTAAATCTCAACTAAAAACCCACCTGTTTAGAATTGTATTTGAAATGTAATCAATTACAAATTTATTGATGGAACTTGACTTAATGCTTTGTTTTGATTATTGATTCTATGTTGCATTGTGTTTCTGTGTTTGTAATGATGTAAAGCACTTTGAAATGCCTTGCTGCTGAAATGTGCTATACAAATAAAATTTGATTGATTGATTGATTGTGGCCCACTTGGTAATATTGGGGCAGAATCCCCAGTCCTCCTAAAGGGTGCTTACCACCTGCGAAGCTCATACCCAGGATGTAATGAGGACATCGGCGCTTCATGTCGAGGGTATCGCCTCACTGCAAAACATGCTTTAAGGACAGACAGCCAGAGCTAGTTTTAGCTACAGAAGTCATGGAACAGGTTCACAGTAAACATAATCTTATCAGCTGACAATTATTTGAAATGAAAAATAGTCTTAATTTCATGCATCTAAAAGTAAGTCCTTAAAATGCCTTGAGTTAAAAAAAAACTAATTTGGCCTTTATCACATGTCTTAAATTTTGTCTTGACAAGACTAATCTTGTGTATGCTATTTATTTTTTTTCTCTCGCTGGACTTTTCTGTCAGACGAACGTTTGAGTTGCACTCAAACATCTTCAATGCGTTCTGTGACTCGAGACTGTTGAGGCTACTGCTAATTAGCTGCTAAGATAACCTTTCTCGCTCGCTAGCTAGCTTTTTTGCATCTATGCTGAGTAAGTGTAACTATGTCACCTTTTTGCAAGACAAAGTTTGTACATTTCCGTGCAGATATTGGTCTTAATTTCCATTCATAATGATCTTAAAAAGTCTTAAAGTTGAGTTGGTGGTGCCTGCAGTAACACTGCAGTGTCATAATATTTTCCTGCTGTTGGTGTGAACAGAAGGTGTTTTGGTTCTGCTCCCTCATGATTATGGGAAGCGAAGGCACTGAGTCACGCATTGACTCAGTGCTAGTATCACTTCATACAAACAAAATTATTGTCCCAAATTGCTTGTTATTGTGACTATATTATATTTTTGAGATGTCAGAGAAGGTACGGCAGCATTGCCCCTCCTCCACCTATTGCTTTGTATGGCTTTTTCTTGCCTACACGAGTAGAAAGATCAGTTATGTGGAAGTTTTGGTTTGCAAACTAAAGAAGTTGTATTTATTTTAAAGGCAACATTATTTTAAAACTATTGCTGGCAAACTAGAAATTGCATGTCTGTTAAGCAGCAGGCTGGTTACGGGAGCAAATGGCTTAATGAATTAATCAGACTAATATTAGCCTCTTGTGCTTTTGTTGCTTTCTAAGGAGCCAAAATGGCAGAGTATTCTCCACAATAATCACTTGAAAATTACAACCGAATTATGGGATTATTTGTTCTGTGTCTGGATTAAGTTTGTGTTAAACTCCTGATTACAATACTGTAGTTAACATGACTGTAAAAAAGTATTTTTTTTCCCCTTGTAGTAGTAGGAATAACTCTTATATAAACATTGTCTTTATATGTTTTTGGTTTTAAATATTGCGGTATTTTTACTTATTCCATGAGAAGCTCAGCATAACTTTCTTTTTGTTGCATAAGTTACAGTAATTAAAACTAAAAGTTTGTTCAAAATGTTGTACAAGTCATAATTTAGTGCTAATAGCTTCTAATAAATGGTTACATTCAGAACACATGCTATTCGTTTTAGACGCTGGCTTAAATCTTGCAATAAGACATTATTTTTTACTTTATGTGCCACCACTCAGTGTTGTTGAGGTGGGAAGGGAATGTAGGGCTTGCAGGAAACACAGTTTGGGGTCTGGTGTACATCACAGATACAGCTTGACATCTGCGACGGTAGGTACTGTACAGCCAGACCGCCAATGTCCCTGGTCATTAGTCCCAAAAGAAGAAAAAATTCTTTGCACTTTGGGTTTGTGCTGAAGCAAGCTGTAGTGAGATTTATACAGTATTTAAAAAGAAAAACATTCCACAGTTTTTTTTTCTTGTGGTATTCACAAAATCTTGATCCCACAAGCTTTCACTTTCCCAGGAGGAATTCCCACAACATACATTCTCTTTGCACTGAGGGCGATGAGTGTTGTGGTGGTCACAGACATGCTTCAGTGACTTCCAGCTGGTGTCTCTTCAATGTACTGGGAACACCCAGACACCCAGTGTGAGATATAGCGAGTGGTGAGCTAGTTGGTATTGTAAACAGAAACTCTGGTGGCGTGTTTTCAATTGGGAGTGGTGTTTACATTATGATTCTTTTTTCTGGATATTTTAATTGGCTAACATTGTTGACAACTTTGGTATTTTTTTAAAAGAAATTTCTAGTCACATTAAAGAGAAGCAGCAATAACAAATGAGCTGATTTGGCAGTAGAGGTGCAGAAAAAAAAATGTATTCTATAGAGAATCGCAATTCTTAGTCCTGGGAACTCTGAATCAAATCAAAATGCTCAAAACTCAATTTGGAAATGCTTTAAGTTGTACGTCTTTGCTGCCCATATTTGTGAGTATACTGCATACTGCATTTCCCGTCCACTCAGCCATATATTTCGAGCAATTCTTTGATTTTTTTTTTTTTTAAGCTAACCTAATGCTGCTAGTTTATGTTACAGAATTCTATGCACGAACCTATTTTTGTTTAAATATAATCCTATGGAATTTACTAACATGTGCAATATGATGAAACTGATTTAAATAAACAGTCTTGTCCATCATAACTTAAGCAGAATCTCTAGACTGTTTGAATGGAAAAACAGGTTTCTGAATTAAAAATTGTTTGTTGATCGAAAACCGCTAATGAATTTGATCATGACTCTAAAAATCGGAATCGACTCGAATTGCGAGACACTGGCAGATTAGCGTCTCCAGTTAGCAGTGCTTGCCAAATACGTATGGTGTCATCCAGGGCATGTTACGGTGGAATATCATCTGCTGGATTTTCTTCCTGCCGTCAGCATCGCCATAGACATTGATTCTTTGACGATACTTTCATGATGACATTTAGTCTCCCATTTGGGATTAAATACAGTATTTTTCAATTGAATTAATTGTGAAGGAACTGTTGGTTCCTTTTTAAATAAGGACTGTAAACATCGTTTACAGCAGCTTTTGATCAAATAATCTCTCTAATGAACTGTTTGCACAATCACTGAATGATTGAAGTGTGAGATTCAACACTTAAAGACATTTTTATGTTTGTTTTCTTTTATCCAATGTTTTTCAAAGTGTTTTATATTTCTTCTTATTTTTATGCCTCTCCTTTGATTTAGTGTAATACACTTTGGACTGCCCAGTGTATGAATGATGCTATAAAAATAAACTCACCTTGCCTTCGAATCTCATTAAAGACATTTTATTGGATGGTAATTTATTTAGCAATTTTGAGACCACAACTTTTTAAAACCTTGGTATGATCCTGGTAACTTGTTTAAAAAGTGCCTTCCTTTAACTTTCTCCAGACCCAAAATCAGTATAGCCAAGAATTGCGTGGACTGCAATAAATGTTGGCTGTTTATAGGAATGCTGTAATTGAGGCGGTAATATTTTTCGTGATGTTTTAATAAAGTCATTCAGAAACTACAATTACTTTGTTTCTTTGCCAAATCAGCAGATGCAGCTGGCTGCAGCTGATTCTATAAAGCACTGCTGTTGAAATGAAAGCAATGAATTTGATTATTTTCCCAGAAGCAGGATGGACTGCTCACTATCCAGGGTCTATATCTGCAATTAATTCAATGCAGGAAGACAATAACAGTATTTAGTCAAGTATTTATCCTTTTCTAATGTTGTGCAGCTCTCAGCTTAATCCTATATGGCTCACTAATCCAACACATCTTAATAAATAAAAAAAAAACCACACACACACAACAGAAAACTACACGTGCAGTTTAAACCCCCATCTACTAAAAACCTAAATGTTTTTGCTCCATAAAACCAAATCCTCTTTATGCGTTTCCCTTTTCTTGCTTTTCGTTTGGTGTAAAGCTCTGAGGCATGCAAATGGAGTTTTCATTTACAAACCGCTGCACCCTCAACACACCGACATAAATCTGTTGTGTCAACTTGATGAAAGCATATGGTCACATGTCTCAAGGGTTCTTTCATGATTGCATTTTTTTTTTGAATGGATAGAATCTAACTTATTGCATTACTTTTTTTTATTGATAGAAAAAACTGTAAAGCTATAACACAAACTTTAATAAACTTTCATTCTTTTCTTTTCTGATAGTTGGACATTTAAAGCAATATCTTAGGACTATTGTGTAATATTTTATGCGCTACTTATCTAATCTATTTAAAACAAATTATGTGACCTACCTACAGTTACCTTTCACCTATTTCATCA
Organism: Xiphophorus couchianus; assembly: GCF_001444195.1. Taxonomy (NCBI): domain Eukaryota; kingdom Metazoa; phylum Chordata; class Actinopteri; order Cyprinodontiformes; family Poeciliidae; genus Xiphophorus; species Xiphophorus couchianus. The sequence continues at coordinate 25,313,572 of NC_040239.1, forward strand.
TGAAATCTCATTAGACAAAGAAACTTGTCTTATTAAACCATTAAACCATGTTTTACCACACATTTTTCTGTCACCATAAATTATGCCGGACGATAAAATGTCCCAGAAATTATTGCGATAAACAATAAAATTTTTGTTTTTGAGTCCATAATGGTAACGGCATAATAACCCTTTCTCAGATCAATGCATTTTAATTTCTAAGAAACATTTAACCCTGAAACTATAAAACATTTAACTTCTAATAAATAACGAAATAAGAAATAAAATGGGTACCTAAGTTCTTGTAAACAAAATTTCCCTTCAAAAAAGGGGCTTTAGACGAAGACTTCTGACTGAAACCTTTTGTCATCCAGCCTTTAGTTGGAAGAGAGAAAGACACAAATAAAACAATCAATCATGGAAATGGATGTTGTTATTGCTATTCATCATGTGATTGATTTTTATTGCTTATTGCGACAGGCTTACACATACATATATTGCGCAATTGAAATGCCCCATTTTTGAAGTTGACACCAGTTGTTCTACACGTCTTTCCAAACCTAACTGTCAAACCACTACCCGTCGTTGAAGTATCGGTTTCAGAATCATGTCTAGAAATGCTCGGCGTCCTCACTGCCAATGCCTGTGATGTTTGTGCAGAGGAAGTTGCGTTGGAACACATTGAACTACAAACGGTGAGACGGGTTGCGGCTTTTAAAGCGTCGACCGTGCCTCTGTCTAACAGACGGGTTCTGTCCGTGTCAGAGTTAACTGTGGCTGTTCACTCTTCCCACAACAGGTCTTGAGTTGCCAATTTGTTTGTTGTGACCACAGGTTTCCTTTGTGAAAGTTGAGCAGGGGTAAAAGCTAGATCAGCCTAGAGGTGTGATGATGTTCTGCCAAATGTTTGGCCCTAATGGTAATGCGCCCGCCACCTGCATGCTTGCAGCTGCGTTATATATCAAGCTGACACAGCCAATAATTATGTCACCTGATGTGTTTTTATAGACTCTCCGTCACCTAATTTTGCACTTCATGTGGATGGGGGCGGAAGCCTACTTTACTTTAAATCGTGATTTGAATGGATTTGATTTTAAGTAGGTTTTTGTGTTCTTGGAACCTGAATACACACCCTTCCCTTTGGTAACCATCATGTGTAGGAAACAAACATTCTGTGCCGTCAGTATTTGTAGGTTTTACCAGAAAGCAGTGGATGTTACTTCCTTCTGCTTGTAAATGAACTGTGCTACCTTCCCAATTTCACTGGCTGTTGTACTCAAACTTCCTCTTTTTTCATTGTGTTTCATGTAGTTTAGCTTCTGCTGCTGTAAATAGAGCTAAATGTTTAATGAGTTCATCACACCATGATTTATCTCAAAACGATGTCATGGCACATAAATCTTAAATTTGAAACTGGGTCAACGGTGCCATATGATAGCAGCTGCTTCTTGAGGAAAAACATAACTGGGATTGGGTGACATGTATAATGATATTTATTACAGTTTGATAATGTTCAAAGCCACTGACCTGATACTGAACTGTTTGTCTCCTTACACCATGCTGTGTTTTTATGAGGCCATGTATGATGGTATAAACTTTAAACCTTGATAACCTTATTCTGTGTTTGGAAACTGCATTTGGCATGAAATGTGAAATAAAAGCGGGCTCAATGTTTGATTTTTTTTCTGCCCTCCTCCAGAGATTAATTTTAGCTAGATGTTGAATACCCTTATGATTTACAGAACTTAATGGTTTATTGACACTTTTGACACTATTGATGCTCCCTGTTTTTAAACTGATGTATATACCCTAATTATAATACAATTTATGAATGTAAATGTATTTAAATACAACTAGAAAAAATTTCACACAATTTTTTACAATTTCTCTGTCCCCTGCCTTTTTGAATTTTTAGTTCCGCCTTTTATGTTATCAATATTTTCTGTTTCTTGATGAGTTATTGAAGTTATTTTATTGTACCGCACAAGGTAGACTAATCGCCCACTCATTTTGAAACTAGCTTTCAAACACTCATTTTGCAGAATAGCATATTTTATTCTGGTCTCTATAGACTAACATAAGCTTTTAAAACAACGTTGCGTCAACAAGAATGATGGCAGGCTCTCTTTTAGTTCGTAAGCCATGACTGTGTTTTTCGCGAATAGAAATATATCCAACCAGATGTTTTTTCCTTTTTTTCTGAACAAAGGAAACTTGTAGAATTTTTCTTTCAGCCAGCTGACTGGTGGTGTGCAGCAATAGATGTTAGGAGTTTGGGACAGGGGTTGTGAAATGTGCTCTATAAAGCCAGTAAAATCTCTGGGCACTGAACTCCCTCTATCTTATCAAAAGCATTTAAAAACAGTACGACTGTATAAAGGAAATGTTTTTTTTCCCCCCTTTAGTCAGTTTGGTACCAGTAAATTGATTATGCCTAATTGAATATTTTGTAAAAAGAAAAGGAGTACCTTTTGATTCGCCACGTTGTTGTTTGTGCTCTGCTGCTCATCAGACCGTCCGAAACTATCTGCTGGTGAAAAAGTCCCCAACACTTTATGGTTTCTCTTGACATTTAGTATTTAGACAAGGAGACGGTAAGAGACAGAACAAAGCTGAAATTGGCATCTGCTCTATCGGTGCTGAACTAAAGGACTATTTCAGTAAACTTAAAACGTTTTTAGTGATTTAAAAATTTTTTTTTTTGGTTTGTGTAAATACAGAAGGAAAAATCCAAACACTAGATGACAGATTATTTGCTAGATTTGCTGTTTTTAAAACAAATAAATGTGTATTATTAGTTTTCCTGAAATATTGCTGAATTCTCATCTTGTTCCTGTGATTCTAATTTTCTAATTTAGTGTCTTCTCGTATCATTACGCCCCGCAAAAATTCTAATTGTGTAAAATAAGAGTGGATTGTATGTCCGTTGTCACTAATGGCTAGTTTTACCAACCAAATCAGATATTTCCCATTGCTCAAAAAAAAAAAAATACAGAGATGCATCTCCTGTTTTCCAACCCTGGTCCTCAAGGCACATTCCCCCGTATTGTTTTCTTTTGCTTTGTTTTTTTGAAGTATTCATACTTTAAATTAATCTGAATCATGTGTGTTAATTAGGGGTGCCGATTTCCTTAATTTTGGGAGATCGGTGACTGGCTGATTTAAAAAAATAATAAATAAAAACTTTTACATATGAAGTCAGTCTTATCCACCGATCTTATCTAGCTTGGCAAACGTCTAAGAATCAACCTTAGACCTCTTTTGCTCTCCGGTGAGAAAGGTTTGACTGACAGACCAGCCCATCAAGTTATGTCTGCACATTTACACTTAAAAATAGTGACCCACTGTCGCCAACTAAACAACTGTCTTGCTATATTGAGCAACATTTCAGACAAAAAAAATTGGTATTAGCCAAAATCGGAGTCGGCAGGTTAAGCTTTTTAAAAGATCAGCAATCGGCCAGAAGACTGCAATCGGTGCACCTCTAGTGTTAATCAATTTGATGAATTGAAATAAGGTGTGCTGAAGCTGTACAAGCTGTAAAATATGAATCTGTTCTTTTTTCCTTCCTTTATCCTGATAAGATCTTTGGGTGAGAGCAGACGAGTGTTTACTTTTTCAATGTAATGGAAAACGGGACCCTTACCTTTTTACGATTAAAGGAAAAAAACTCAAGGGTTTTTCCTGAAAGTATTAAAAATCAAGTCCGTTAACAAGTGGTTATGCATGTTTAATGTCTGTGAGCGTTTTAACTGCTGAGCTCTGGGCTGAGTAAAAGAAAAGGCTAAGAAAGCGTGAGCCTCCTTTGCCAGGGCCCTTCTGTAATGAGGCTCCAGGGAGATAAATCCTTACGAGACCTGACAGGGTGCCACATTCCTAGGCTGATTCCTGGAAGCCCCCTCCGCTCATGAGCTCTGCTCTCTAGGGCACCGCTTTATGAACTTCAAATGTTTTTTCTCAAATCTTTTTTTTAATTTGTATCCCCCTGAATCTTTTAGCCCATTTCGCTTCAATCACTTCATAATTCTTCCCCTTTTCACATCAAATGTTCATCCTTAGGAGGAATATTAAATGTAAACTTTGGGGGTACAACTCATAACAGAGATCAATGTGACAGTTTGATTGAGAAGTAAAGAAAAAATAGATCCTGACTTTGACGGTTTAAAATAGGGAAGGATTTCCAGTTTTCTGGGAGTCTGTTTCATGTATAACGCAACAGTCGTTATGGATTATACGTCTTAGATTCTGTGCTGCTCAAACCAGATTAACCTGCACATGTGGATGGATGTAATGTGAAGATTTAATAATATAAAAAAAGAAATTCTATTGAAGAAATTGTTTTTGGATTATGAGCAACACAGTATTCACCAATCAGCTTCTAACATCCTGGTGCAGCGATTGATGGATCAGGTTGGAAGATATAGAAGATGCAGATTAAAAACTATCTTTTTAATCTGTACCATAAAGTTTCAGTTGAATTTAGCTCCAGCTGTTGGCCAGATGTTGTAAGGGGAATTTATCAAAAACATTTTGTTATGGTGGTAACTAGAACATTTTCTCAAGATTACTGGAAACTCCCAAAACTTTAGTGTCAGGATTGTTACTTTTTGCAACATGAGAGCATCAACAGAAATTAACAGAATCGGATATATGATTAAACGCAGCTACTGTGGCCAACTTACTGGTAGAAATCACAAGTTTTAGGTAACTTTAACATTTTAAATATGTTTTTTTTTAAAAGAGCTGTGTTTGGCATCTGTCTGCTGTGATTTGAAGTGAGTCATGCATTTGCCTGGAAGTGGTAAATATTTTTTTAATTATTAAAAGTTGTACTACTCTCTGGAAAATTTTACCTTATTATCAAACTTTGACCTGAAAGAATGACAGGTGTATGCTTTTTCAGCTTTCTGTGCTGATCTGAGGTGTTGGCTTCACATAATCAATAACTGTGGCGATTTATGTCTTTTTTTAAAAAAAATATTCAATTCATATTCAAGATTGATTTTTGAAAATTCCTTTCTTCCAGGCATTCACCACCTATAACTGTCTGTTGGCACTATAACTTTTTATGTTTAGATTTTTGATGATGTTGGATGTTTGACTTTTTGTAAATGTTGGTCTGCAAATCTTGCCTCCACCCTAATTTTTCTCAAAGTAATTTCTTTCCCTTTTTCTGCCCAATGTCTTTTATTTCTTTTGTTCTCCATATTGCATTCAGATTTCAGTCCTGAGACCTTGATGTCTTCATTCGTCTTCATAATTTGACATCTACATGCATATGTTTTAGAAATGCAAATTACAGGCATTACATGCATGGTGATTCATTGTCACATCTGTTTCTTTTTCTCCTTTTTCCTTCTCATTTTGCAACAAAGTAAAAAAAAAAAAAAAACTGGCTGCGCATTGTCAGAGTTTTGACTTCGTCTATTTCTGCCAGGGTTGTAATATCCATCTTCAATGAGTGAGAAAGTAATGTGGGAAAATTTTTTTGCTGTAAATAAAATCTGACAGATCATTGTGTGTGTAAAACAGTTTGGCTTTACGCACACAATGGGAAGCATGAACGACCGCAAGACTTGGCGTGTAATAATCTTGAGAAAGTTAAAACCGTTTCGGGAGGTAAAAGCATTTATGCAAAAGAATAAAAATGTTAAGCATGATCTAATGGCTTTTGGGACAGAAAGGCAATTGTTTATGCTGTAGCTAAAATGGCATTTTTATTACAGTAATCACCTTGTCCTTTATGTTTTTTGTTTTTTTTTAATACTTAAGTTATATGCAAAAATATGCATACAGCTCTCTAAATTTAGCAAGAGGTGCCAAGCTGAGGTTAAGATTACACATTTTTTATTCAACTTTATATAGAGTAATATGATCATAACAAACTGATATTACTTGATTAATTAGTCAGGCTGTCTGCTCAAGTAGACCAGCCTGCAGTTAACGGGGATCTAGCTTGTAGCTAGGGGTGGGTACCGAATTCAGTTGGTACTTATAGAAGTACATCATTGTGACAGTATGGAGGAAGAGCGGGGGATTTTCCATGCTTGTCCTGAATGCAGCATAGCATGCGCAAGAGCGTAATGACATCAGCAGGCACTAGTTCAGTAAACAAAGTAAGCATGGCCGATAGAAAACGCTCAAAGTTATGGCTTCACTTTTCAAAAGGCGATGCAGATTATGCCCGTTGCAATATTTGCGACTTGAAGTTCAATGCAGGCGGATGAAGCGCATCTAGCTTGAGAAAGAATCTGGTTGAGCACACGATTTTTCTTAAGGCTAAAGAGCGCACAGCCGACAGCCTCAGACCTACAACTGCTGTATCAGCCTCCGTTAGCACGCCTGCATCTATCAGCGACTTTTCATCTGTAGTCAGCAACACGGACGAACAAATGTTTAATACACTTGGTGATGGCGATGCAAGTGAGGGGAAATGACAAGTAGGAATACAAGGAGCTGGATTTTAATTTGTGCAATAAGACAAAACACTCCGTTAGTTGCTCTGAAGAGTTTTCACTCTGCTTAATACTCCCCCTTCAAAACTGTTAGTGGCAACAGAAGTATTTCTAAACTCCTTAATGTGTTTTTCTCCAGCGTGCTGAAACAAGTGGGGGAGGGGCAGTACTGTTGCTTTACATTCCGTACAAGCAAAGCAATTTTTTTTTTGTCATAGGAAATGTTTCCAAACCAAAGTTAATTTTCTTGTAAGCGAAGGAAAGATGGGAAAAGTGGAGTGACGCATCACTCAAACAGGTAGAGAAAACCTTTTCTGGCATCTCATTTGCAGGACTGTAAAAGGCAAGAACAATACATGGAAAATGTTTGGCAAAAATGGAACAACACAGATTTTCTTTTTAAAAATAAAAAGGTGTGAAATGAATGACAAAATCCAAAGAATGCCGCCCATAGTCTTCTGCAGTCTATGGATTTAGGCCAGTTATGCAAGTGCAGATTAAAGTCATCAGGTTTTTCTGAAATAATACTGTTACTTTACACACACAGAGGTATGACTAATACTGCCGGGCCGTGTCTTGCAGTTCCAACTCTTTATGCCAGTGTTCACGACCACCGCATAAATGTCTCATATACCATCCATCACTTTAGTGGTAAAAAGGAAAATCACATAATCACCAGGCTAACTTGTTTGCTTTAAAGCAGTCCTTTGTGACTGACACTTTACTGACGATTCAACTTGAACTGGAGCTATCGTAGCAGGCGAACTGAAAACCCCAAAGGTTTTCGTTTTGAAGGTTATTTATGCATAACACGATCATATTTCTAGATGTTGGACTTTTTTGTTTGTTTTGTTTTGCTTTTTTTTTTTTTAAAAACCCGAACGTTTTCAGAGGTGTAGCTTTTAGAGCTAGGCTGCGAAGCTACCAGGTCATTCTAGACAGAGATTTGATTTAGTGTCTATGTCAGTGGAATTAAACTGTTGTTTGAAGTCTGCCTGCTGCTCTTCTTGGCAGGCTGGAAGCTGTCTGTGCGCTCCGTGCTAGTATTTCCACAGCCATTCCTAAAATGGAGCGGGAGGGTGGCGGGGTGTAGAGAGAGGATGGTGGGGGTAAGCGGATGAAATATTGGCTCGCACTGCTGAAGGCTGAGGCCCTCCTCTATGTGGAAGAGAAGAGAGCACAGCAGCGGAGTGAGGTGACTGGGTTCATTCGCCGCGCTGGCTGGGAGCCATCGACTTGCCTGTGGGTGTCTGTAGCAGTGCCAGTGCATGTGTTTAGCCTCTTGTCTGGAAGGTCCCATTCCACCTCAAAGTGGATGTCAAATTTCTCTCATTGTGTCGGCGCTCTCAGTTTTCCATCCTTCGGTCTTGTGTAGATCTTGTGACTGCATTAAGCTTGTTTTCTTCCTTTAGGGAACTTCTCTGGACTGGATTGTCATCAAAGCGCAGCTTTCAACAAAGATTTTCTTTTTCTTTTCTTTTAGCCCTCAATTTTTCTTTATTTTCTTTTTTCCTCTAGAAATGATGCTTTTTGCATCAGCATAATCTACTGTTTTGTTTTACTTTCTCAGCTCTGAGAGGCTTTAAAAAGCGTTTCCCAAAATATTTGAAGCCGAGTTTAGACTAAGCACAAAGGATGTTCTCTTTCTTTAGTCTGTGTGAGACTTTGAGTAGTGTTTCTCCCGTTTTGCGGCCTCTACGAGCCCATGTTTACAGAGCTCCTCTGTGTCTTAAAGCCAGAACCCTGTTCAGCCTTTCGTAATGGATCTCTTTGCATAACGGCAATCAAGTGACACTTTGTGTCTGTGACAGTTGAGCAGGAAGGAAGGGCATATAGAGCCCCTCTTTGTGCTTCAAAAAACTGTAAGCTAGACTGAGACAGTGGCAACTTGCACATTTGCACCCTAACCTTTGCATCTTATCTGATCTTGCACTATAAAAACATCTTGTAGAGGGTATTATTCAATGTGTCTCGGTTGGGAAACTTTAAAAGAAATCACTGTGAGGGACTCTGACCTACTGTCGAAGATGCTGACCTTGCATTAGTGCATAAAAATAAGTAAGAAAAGACCAGCATTGTTCTGGAGATTTGTTTTTAAAATTTAAGGTACTGTTAAACAGATCGTTGAATTGAGCAATCCACTAATAAATACTCCTTCATTATTACAGTTTACGTACTTTGAATATGGACTGCTATTATATTGGATTAGGCAAGTTTCACATACAAACACCAGTTTTAGCCGATTATGATTATTGATACTAACTGATAGGAATGTACCAACCGATGGATGTTAATCCGTAGTGCATTGGCAGCCTTTAGGTCACTGTGCCATTTTAAATAATACTGCACTACAATCTAATTTAGTTCACTTGTATATAAACAATCTCATTGTCAATCTGACTTAAATTCTTTTCCTTTCCTGACAAATTATTCTACATGTAAAGCAATGAGTTGATCTATTTCTCTACAATTAAATTTTTATCAGAGATAAGAACACATTGCAGGCTGGAAGCTGCCTGCAATGAGTGGTTTCTCTTTTGTAAGGAGAAACCACTCAAATTTGCTGCTTATTAATGAATTTATTAATATGAAATTAATTCATATTAACATGTATTTACTGCTGAGTTCCATAAATAACAACCCAGACCCAGAATAAAAAGCCACAAAAAATTATAATTTGCTTTCATTGTTTAAAAAAGCTTTGGCAAGAAAAATGAACGAACCATCGGCTACTTAATCAACTAGTTCAGGCTCCAACAGCTCTAAGAGTTTTCAATTTTTTCTTTTCTCAACCTCCTGTGGAAAAGTTCTCGTCTTTTCTGATGATCTATTTAGCTCTCAGAGCATGGGGAATAGTAGAAAGCAGGGAGTCCATTCAATAATATCAGTGGCCTTGATTCTCTCTGTATTCAGTAATTGAAACACCCGGATATTTGAATTTTCAGTCAGTTGGCTGCCAGCGGTGTCCAGGGGTCACCCGCTGGCAGCGTGTGCCAGTATTAACCCAGCATTGATACTGGATACTCTTCAATGCAAGTGCTGGCGCTGTGAGCCGTGTGTAGGCTGACACGGTCCATCAGCAACAGGGAGAGAATGTTTGGCATAATCTTGTTCAAAGTGGAATGGAAAACAACCCTTTTCTTCAGAATGACAGGAATGAAGAAAACTGGACAAACCCAAATGGAGGGTTTTCCCTCTCAGTTTTGAATTATCAAATGGTTCTGAAGAGGGCATTTTCCTATCCAAGTCCAGGATCCCCACAAAGTCCACATCACATCAGCAGAAGCAGCAAATCAGCAGCCAAAGCACACAGTGTTGATTGGGTTTGAGGTTTCTCACCCATCCTAATCAACATGAAGGATGTCTCATGCAGAATCATGGGGAGGGGGGAATCCTCTGAGATTCTTGAAAATTCAAATATGAAAATTATTCTAGCAAATAATATTTGAATTCGTCTGCTGCAAAATGCAAAACCTGTGGCCTAAAATGGGAGTAATGTCACATATTTGTGGGTCACGTTATTCTAAGCCTGTCGCATTAAGCAATGAATTAATCTCATGATGAATTAAAATGAGCTTTTGAAAGGCAATTTTGTTTAGAGACATAATCAATTTTGTTGATGGTTGTGGCTGAAAATACTTTATTTTCATTTTACTTATTGTATTGGGTTATATTTTATTTAGGCTATTGAAAATGTCTTCCAGTTTCAGTTTGGAGTGTTCTTTACAATTTATTTTTTTTTGTGGGTGAACTTGCATTATTATACCATTATCAACATATCACTTTAAAAGGGTCTTAATAATATTACCGTTTCTTGCAATAATTATGTCGTCCATCAAAAGTTATCATGACAGGCCTCCATTATGCTACATTTGTCTGTTGCCATGGAGAAGAACGATGTATTCTTATAGCGGCCATGCTGGCGCTCTTTTGAGCCCAACAGCTATCTCCCTTGTGTGCCTGCCTAGAAAGTAGAATGTCTGCAAACAGCAACATTGTTTAGAAGGTGAAAATGTTTCATAGTGACTCAGTGTGTCTCAGCAACTGCTTTTTCACATAGCTGACAGATTAAACGGGTTTTGTCTGACATGCTTTAGCCTGGAGCAAGTCGTCGTCGTACCCTGAAGTGGAAGAATACCACAGGGTCTAAATTGGCAGATTTGCTGCATTCCGTTTAGCCTTCCTGTTATTTCCTTTATGGTCCCACTCTCCTGCATCCTGATTGAATCACAGATAAAGTTGCAACATCTCTTCAGAAATACAGTTTCTCTCAAAATAAATTTCTAGCACTCATCCTTTGATTTGCTTTTGTACGGAACTGACGATGAGTTGCATTGAATCCTCTTCTCTCAGCAACAGCTTCCACACTGAGGAGTTTTGGTGTTACCTCATGACACTACTGTGCATTAACAAGTTGCAAAAAAATTGGATTTCTCGTGGCTAAGGGGCAAATTGTCAAGTAGGTCAAAGAGAGGCCAGTAGTTGTTTGTGTGCTATTGTGAAAAAGCTGAAATCGAGCTGAAACACCTCTATCTGGGTGTTGATTGTTTTGTAGAAAGCTTCTGCAGCAACCAGAAAAGTCAGAACCTCCTTGATTTCTCTGTGCAATGTCAAACCTGGTTGTAGAGGCCATGTGGAGCATAGAGTGGCAGCAACACCTTTAGTTTCATGATTTAAAAAATACAGGCGTGAGAATACTTTTTGGCTTTTAGTCTGCGTACGATAATGTCTGTTTTATAGTGTCCTGGGTTAAAATTGTCATCTAGCAAGGCAGTGAAGGCTGAATTGGGAGTGGCAGCTTTTCTGTCACTGGGCAAAATTGCAGTCCACTTAAAACACTTGATTGTGCTGTCAAGACTTCAGGGAGTTAGTCTTTTGGCCCATATTTCTGTCATTCTGCCTCCTGTTGTGCGCCTCGCATGGCAACAAAACCTGAAGACGGAGCGAGGCGTCGCTTGTCAGAGGCTGAAAGAAATGGCAGGAGTCCTTAATCCTTTGTTGGCAAGAGCAGCAGGGACACGTCACAAGCCTTAGTCAGCCTGGTAGTACTATTACATACATGCATGCATGTCTGCTTGAGAGTGTCATGGCCACAAGCTGGACGACTCCGGAGATTGTCCTGTTAGTGAAATTGAACCCAATGTACATTTGTTTTAAAGGTTACCTAGAGTTGAAATGATCTTCAGTTTATTGAAGTTTTTAAAAACATTACTCAGGGTATCTCATACTTATTATTGAGCACATATTGTTTCTATTCGGGGAAGATGCAAAAGCAAAGCATGAAGATTTCTTAAAGTATGAAATGTTCAGTAGCAGGATGTATCAGTGATTTTCAGGAAGTACGGTGGGACTACGTGGTAGAAAGGAGTCCAGTCTCCTGCTCTGAAATTGGGTCTAGATGCAATTCTATATTGAAATCCATTGTGCATTTAGGTTAATAATGGCTTGAAATTCTTAATATTACAGAATATGGATGGTAATTTGAAACTGTAGAGCAGGGACAAACATTTTACTTATGCTAGCAAAAACAATGGCTGTTGCATGAAGGACAAATGGGAATTAATATCTGGTTTATTCTCTCTAAAATGTTGATTCACATTCACATTGCTGAATTTCAGTTCAGCAGCTCAGTTCAGTTCTTTACATATTTCGAAAATTTTTTATAGGTTCTTTTTAGAAAATTTTCTTTCAAAAGCTAGCTGTGAATTAAATCTTTTTGTGCGCTCTGTTGCACAATGGGTCTTATTTTAAATTCTTCTGTATTTTCTTAAGCCTGAAATTTTTAAAAAATATTTTCTGTACCACCATGACTATGCAACTCCATTTTGAGATAATGGGGATGATATAATGTTGTACACATTAAAATCATACTATCTGACCTGATTTACCTACAGAGACATACCAAACAGAATGTTGTTCCTGATTTTCATTTTTTTCTAAGGCTTTGACCTGACATTATTTTTTTTTTTGCACTATGTTAGTTTCTCTTTAGGAAATATGAGAGGATTTAAGAACACTGTTCAAAATGGTTGTGTCCAAAGTAATATTTGAAGTGGAAGCAGCTGACTTTAGTGCAGCATGTTTGACTAATATTGTACTTTAAAACAGTGAAAATATATTTGGAGGTGACATTTTTACTAGCAAGAGTGATTAGCATGGCTAGCATTACTTAAACAGTCTATGTGAACAGCCTGTGTAATGTTATTATCTTTGACATTTTTGAATGGCTGCCAATTAGGGGTGGGCGATATGGACTTATTATACATTCTTTAGGTACTATTGTGACAACAATAAAAGTGACAATAAGAGATATTTATTACTGCTTTTCTAGGCAATTATATGTCATACCAATCATAGCACCACAAACACAGAACTGCTCTTGAAAAACATACCGGTTTGTAATGCGCTTCTTTAGAACACCAATGTCATAAACTGTGATTTGTATTACAAAACTGCTCACTGCATTTAATAATACTGTAAAATGTATTTATATTTATTGATATCCGCAATAAAGAAAGAGTGGAGAAAATAGTAAAACTAACTGTCCCAACAATACAGACAGTTTTGGAGGGTGATTTAAACATCAATAATTTACATTTATTGTGATGGCGATGAATCAAAATTCTTAAAAGAATTTCTCCCATTGACAATTTAGTTGATTTTTCTTTTTGTTTTTTTCTAAATTTACTAAGATAGCCTTGGTGTTTTTACATAATCTGTACATTTTTGTAGCTCTCTCTGTTTTAAGTCTGCAAACTTTGTAAGGACCTTTTTCTGCATCTTGGTGGAATCACGTAGGTGCAATCACCTACGTTTTGTGCTTGACACAGTAAAATCAGAAGTTTTAGTCTTTTTAAGTTTTGCCACTGACATCCTTCTCACTAGTGCACCTTTTCTTAAACATGTAGTTCTGAATGGGTTAAAGGTCAGAGCCTGGATGTTTATCTTGCTCACTGCTTGATGAACCACTGAACCAAGCACTCAGCTTGGTTCAGTGGTTTAGATAATGTGTAGTAAAAAAAAAATGGCCAGGAGGAAACTCTGGCCAGGAGTTTTATTTTTTATTTGCTCTGATTTCTGTCTGTATTTTTGCTTGATACCTGCGTGACCCAAGTGATCTTTGCATGCGAGTCTGCAGTTTCAGGACAATGGGCCATTCATCGGGCAGTAGCGGAGGGGTTGAGCGTAGCAGGTGCAGGGACTTAGTCCTCTATCTTCGAAGCGGTGGAAGGGGGAAGCAGCTGTGGTAGGAAGACGATGATTCTCCGATATTTGGTGTAGATAGTCACACACACTTAAACCTCGAGGTGGTCAGCTGGTACTTGCCAGGTCGCACTAAGATCTTGCTCAACTTTAACAGAAGGTTTAATAGCTTTATGCCTTTCATGTCATTGTCCACAATGCTTTATCCAAGACTTCTTCTGGTTTCTCAATTCTGTTTTTTGTTTTTTCTTACCACAGGTTGCAGGCTAAAAGATACGGCCCATAATGCATGGCACTTTCTTGACAGCCACATCCTCTCCCTGCTTGTAGAGGAAGCGGCGGTGCCAGCATGTCCTCTCATCCCCAGTCTGTGCCGCCAGGCCGGAGAACTGTGGACTCACGGCACCTCCACAACCCTGCCACGCTATCCCTGCAGCTGCAGCGGCCTCACACGGTAAGGGGCTTTTCACCCACCTCCAGCAGTTGGAAACATTTGTAGAGCAGAGAGAGAGTGGGGGGCGGGGTCTCTCTCTCTCTCCTCCTCACCTCCATTGAAAATCTAGAGAGCAAAGTGGTTCTCTAAATCAGAGAGGGCCTCAGTCCAACAGAAGTATTGCTAAGTTTAGAAGGCGGCACACCGGAACGGTTTCCCCTCATTAAATGTTTTGGGTTTAAAGATCATGTTGTGAAGTCACGTAAAGGCCTTTCTCTATGTTTTCACAAACATGTCCTAATTATCAGAATTATGTGCAGACCAGCTTCAAAAGATCACGCCTCTTGTTGAGTTGTGAATGCATTCATGAGCTCCAGTGTTGCCAAGACTTGCTTTGTTTTTGCATGACAAATCGTTATCCCCCAGGATTCCTACAGTTACACCTGTTGCTAATCCCACCGCTCCCACTTGTCATCACATTCACAACCAGATGCGGGTTGATGGGCTGTGTCCTGCAGCCCAGGAATGGCAAAGGCACAGGTTTACAGTAGCTGCATGTTTCACCCCATTTATCCAAGAAGCCAGTGGATAAAAGAAAATTGGAAATAGCTAAACCTTGAGTGAGAAATGTGTCTGGCTTCAGAATACATGTCATAAAACATGTAAAGAGCTTACAGAAATAAATATATGTAACTGGAATGATTTTCATGAAGTTATAAACTGTATTAATTCTTCATGTGTTCCAGGAAGTGGGACTGGTTGACTACCACTCCCATCATGCCAGGGACTACAGCTCTCATCTGGCTCAGCCACATCGCCGCCGGCCTTCCTTACTTTCAGAGTTCCAGCCTGGGAATGAAAGGTAGAAACGGTTTACTCATTAAGTTCATTGAAATGTATTAATACTCCTTGTATTTTACAACCACAAATTTAGCAGGTAGCAGGTTCTATTCTATTCTATTCTATTCTATTCTATTCTATTCTACCTGTTAGCAGGTAGAATCCAGACTAGAGTTGGGCACCTCTTGCTTAGATCAGTGCATATTCATTTGTTAGAGACATTCCCCAAAAGACTTTCAGCTGTAATTGCAGTGAAAAGTTTTATTTTAGAAAATTGTGCATGATGGCTGCCATATCACAATTCTGTTTGTGTACATCAGTTGAAGTTTTAGTAAGAAGTTTACATTTGTTGTATACCAACAAGTGGTAAAGTACAATGGCTGTGATTACAGATACGTGTCGAAAAGTATTAATGTCATGATAAATTTATTGTCAATTATTTCAGAAAGTGAAACTTGTATATTGTACAGATTCATCACGCGTCAGGTGAAATATTTCAAGTCATTTAATTCTTGAAATTTTGATGATTATGGCTTAGAGAAAATAAAAACATTCAGAAAATAAGAATATTGTAAAAAAAAAAAAAAAAAGTTGAATTTTAAACTTGTGGTGTCATCAGCTAGTTAACTGAGAACGCCTGCAAAGTTTTCCTGCACCTCTAAATAATCTGGGGAAAACTGGACACATGTCCAGAAGACAGTCATTGACACTCTCCATAGGGAGGGCAAGCCTCTAAAAGTACTTTACTGATTGATCCATATTTGTGTTGTAATTTATGAAACCAACTGCATCTTCACTGTTTCAAATATCCATTAATTCACGGTGTTTGTGGTGTTTATTTCTGTTCCCACTGAGTTTTTTTTTTTATCCATCAATAATTGTTCTGAAGAGAAATGAATGTTTTATTACACAACGTCGATGCAGCTGGTCAGAAATCAACTTGCTAAAATAGCAAGCTAAAATTTTGCGGTTTGCTTTGATTTATTTCTAGCAAATCAGTTCATATTTAGGTTTGCCTGCTGAACGGAGAGCCTCATCCCATCTGCATTTTTCTGCAGCATTGTTCTACCAAAGCCTCTGCCCGTTAACCCTCCGCCTTCCCCAGAGTAATCCTTATGTAATTGGTAGCCGCGAGCTGTTCTCCTTTCATAATGTTGTGTCAAACGCTTCTGCAGGGCAATGGGGGCCTGAAGAGATTTTCCATCTTCAGTAAATCAACTGTAAATCGCGAATGAATAGTACTTTGTTTCTGCATACCCGGGGCTTGTACCTGGCAATGTTCTGCGCCGTTTAAATAGAGATGGGTTTTCGAGGGCGAGACTTGATGAGCACCTATGAATGATTCATGTGCAGGATGTGAATTTTGCATGACTCGCAGAGAACATGTCACAAGAAAATGTCTCCTCGGATCAGTTTTTCTTTCCCCCTCAATATTTTCTTGCATGCATCAAAAGACGCTAGGTGTTCAGCAAGCGATGAGCTCCGAGTATTGTTTTCACATCCAGGTGTTGGAGCAGTGGCTGATTTTCAGGAGTGAGTCCTCCAGGATTGA
Organism: Xiphophorus couchianus; assembly: GCF_001444195.1. NCBI lineage: Eukaryota > Metazoa > Chordata > Actinopteri > Cyprinodontiformes > Poeciliidae > Xiphophorus > Xiphophorus couchianus. The sequence continues at coordinate 25,330,034 of NC_040239.1, forward strand.
TGGCAGTTGTAGCAGCAGATGGTAGAGTGACTCTGTAGCAACGTAGGGCTGTTGTGTTGATGTCTTAAGCATCAGACAGGATTATGGTCTGAATTTTAATACACAAATCTGTACACCGGTGATGCTTAATGGCTATTAGCCTAGCCCGTCAGCATGTTAACGCTGGGTCTCAGCCCCCACAGAGAGAAAACACACACCATGCTTCAATTGCTACCCAAGAGCTTCTGATTCACAGACACACTTCATTCAGTCACTTGTGCTTTGGCAACCTCCCAGAAATGACTCGGTCCATGTTTCTGCACTACAGATGTCTTCCTGTAACTTCTTCAGTGAAGCATGGAATTAGCTTTTTTTTTGTAGATGAAAGAAAACCATCATCTACTGTATATATCTATATAGACATCTATATAGAGAGAGATATCTATATCTCTCTCTATATATAGATATGCATACCTCTAGCCCACATTTCTTTGTAGAAACTATGAAAAAGAGCCCCAGTTATATGCTGGCAGGCGTCAGGGGGTGGGCAGTCTTTCAGAAGAATGTCTTAGGCTTTCACCATTCCTTCAGAAAGCTTAGTATCCAAACTGAAGGCCACATTCTGTGTTTTCATTCAGACTCTGAATTCTGCTGTAATTCTGGCCTTGGCAATCCTTTAGACTTTGCTTTGCTTAGATGTGTGCTTGTCTTTTTTTATACATCTCAGTAACTCTCTCTCTCTCTCTTTACTTGAACTACTCTGATTGTTGTTCACATAGAACTTTCAAAGATCTTGGTCTGGGTTTCTCTGCGAGGATTTTCACCTCCTCCCTGCCCGTCGTGCGCAGAATGCAAAACAGCAACGTGCTACTTTGCTAATGTTTGAAATGTAAGCTAATTATAGGCCAGAAACCCACAACAGAATAATCTCTGTAGTGCTCCTTGATATGTTTCATCTTTATCCTCACTCCAGTAAACGTTCATGACAACCTCTTCATATCCAGTTAATATCATCCATGGCTCCTGAAGAGAAGGCTATCCTTTTTTTTTTTTTTTTTTTGCTGGTACTCTTGAAGTAACTAGGGATATTGTAAACAAATTTCCTTCTTAAACCAAAGAGATGCCACTTTTTAATGAATCCTGCAACTTGTGACATTATTTGTAACTAATTTAGTTTGTTGTTTTGCTGAACCTTTTTATTTCTGTTTGCATTTAAATGCTAAGTTACCACAACTAAAATCTTCTAAATTGTAGTATGAGTCCAGGTTCAGACTCGCAGTGGTGCACTTGACTTTTTCAGTTGGGTGTGTCCACATATTTCACAGCTTACATACGTACACAATAGACCTGTGCAATGTGGCTTAAAAGACTATTGCTGTATGATGGCACAATTTCCGGGCAACAAACAAGACATTCCACAGAAACCTCTGCTAATCCCCTTCATTTGCTTTTGCTACACTTCTTTAAATTGCAGTATGACTACAAAGCCAACCTGAGAGTTGTTCTGAGCTGGGAATATGATCCTTTGCCATTATGATCAATGGAAAAGATGGCTTGAACTTCCTCCTTCTCTTTCTGCTCTCCAACATCAGTCCCTATGTAGTCCATTCCTACAACACTGTTTTTTATCTTTAAAAATCACATTTTTCTTTCTTGTTTAGATTGACATTAATAAAACAAGGTTTCTCACCAGTGTATTATAAGCCTGGCGGGCCACTAGGCTTTACTTGCCCCTACCCCTAGACTAAGTGTTGATTTTATTTATTTATTTATTTTTCTATACACCCATGACTGTGATGACAAAGACAAGTTAAGCTAGGTATATACATGTACTCCTACCGCTGGGCTTAGCTAAATTTCTTGGGGAAATCCTGTTTAATCAAACATTTATCAATAACATTTTGTTTCACAATTGTGTGTGAAATCCATCACCATTATCAGTTTCTAAGGTTTCTAAAGCTGTGTGGAAAATATCTAAAATATTATACACTAGGTATTTGCCCAAATAATATTTTTACGGTACGATAACTCGTTCTGCATGATATTTGAAAATTTTTCATGCCGATTTTTGTAGATATTGCCACAATGATATCTGTGAGAATATATATGCTTATTTTCTTCTTCTGTGCTTCAGTCCCTCTGTGACCATTGACTAAAAGTTACTTTAGCATAACACTTGAAATACATTAGCATACAATTATTGTATCCAGGCATTTTCTAATTGAAGTGACTAATAACTAATGATATTAAAATCTGGATGAAGATATATATTTGCGACATATCATGCAGCATTAACAGTAATTTTATCGCAGTTTTACAGTTATAGTTATGACTTAAAACACTTATTTATGCTGCTGCAAAATTGATACAGTATTTTGACTATTAATTTTAAATATGTTAAAATGTTTTTAAAAAACATGGTTAAAACACCTGCTGAAGCATCTATTGCACATAATGTCTTTTTTGCTGGTTTAAAGATCAACACTGCTAGTATTAGAAACTGATATTAGCATGGTTCATTAGTCAGATTGTCTGCTGACTAATAACCTGCAGTCAGTTGCTGAGCAGACGTGCATTACTCAGCAGATGTGGCTATCTTTATAAGAGTAATGGGAGTGGCTCTTTGAGCTTCTATAATACGCCTGTCGGCTGCATCCATTTTTTTGCAACTAGAAGTATTTCCAAACAGCCTGATTTAATTTCTTTATAAGCGTGGGAAATGTTTAGAAACCTTTTTTTTTTGTAGCTAGCTGGCCGGCAGCAGTTGGGGAAGGTACATGCTGTGACTTTGTTCTCCATATTACTGGAGCAAATGCCTCTGTCGCATCAATAAGTAGACTTTAAGTCGGCGAAGCAACATGATGGAAAACCTGAGAGCTTTTTGAAGCAGTAACTCGCTGAAACCTCAGGATACCTCGAGATCGGTAACCGGTCCAATCCTAATGATCCATCGAGGCTCCATTTCCTTTCTCCATCTCTGCCCATAAACCACAAAGCATCCCAAAATCAGATTGATTTCCACAAAAACATACATAATTTATTTCTTTATTTAGTTTTTATTACCACACAGAACCTGAAACCATTATTGTCCTCTGGTAGTAGGCTATTGGGCCATTTGGTACTTTCCTGTACTTTCTTTGTAAGGTTTCATTCATTCCAGCTGTGGCTACCTCAGCCAGGCATCTCTCGCTCTGTTAACCATCCCTGGGTTTACACACAGCTGCAGAGCTACTCCTCTGGGGAGCAGTGAAGGGATCAGCCTCCACACAAACACTATAAGGCTCTCACAACAACAGGCTGCTGTCTACACAAACCGTCTCTACTCTTGCCACAGCGGGGCCCGAACCAGTAGGAAAGTAATGGAACTGTTGAGGGAAGTTGTGATGAGCCCCCCTCGCTCCCTCCTCAAGCTTTGCCCCCAGCTTCCACACACATCTTTGTCTCGTCCTCCAGACAAATCCTCCCCGGGGCGAAATTATTCTGCATGCTCACAGGAGGTAGAGGGAGATAGATCGGGGGAGCTGGAGTTGGGTGATGTGATTATGTAAGTGCCAAACCTCATATGGAGATGCAGAAGTGTTCCAGCAAATGAGTGAGAAATTACTGTCAAAAGCGGGGAGGCAACTACCATTTGTACCATGTTGGTAAAGGACATGGGCCAGATCTTTTTAAGATTTTATCTTTGGGTTTAAAGTGCCAGAATGTAGCTTTTATTTAAAAAAAAAAAAAAAAAAGCTTTTTACATATATATTAAAATTGTCACCATGTAATCTGTGAAAAGATTGATCTCCTCCACTTCCTCCCTGAGCTAGTGTTGTCTGAAGAAATAGACCGCTCCTGACCAAAAACAACCAATCAGAGCCAGGAGGAGGGTTTTGGCACTGTCAATCAAACTTGTGTACACGCTGCTAAATGTGCTAATGACAAACAACTTACTGTTACAGGAGAACCTCACTGGTGGCCATGCTAACTAGCCTTAGCATTCATGACGGATAGCAGATAGCAAAGAGGATACATGGGGAGGGAGCGAGCAGCAGCACATGGCCATGATTGACAGCGCTAAGACCCTCCTCCTGGCTCTGATTGGTTGTTTCTAGTTTGCACTGGGAGAAGTCAGGGGAGCTCATTTTTTTTTCTTCTTCCCAAAAAACAGAAACAAAAAACATATTTAATTTTTTACTAAAGTGATGCACTGATGCTTTACTCAAATTGTGCCTTAGATTAATACACACAGTAAACACTTTCTCAGTCTCTTTGGTTGCACGTTCTTTGTAAATGTCTCCCAGTTTTTTTAGGGGTTATTGATTATTACACATTCCCATCAATAACTGAACTCCACAGAAATGGGTTCCACACACAGAACAAAACCACAGACCAGACCACTTTGTGCCTGGACCAGCAATGATGGTTGTGTTCATTCTCTTCTTTTTACAAGCCGCCTCCAATTTGACACCGACAGCAAGGGCTTTGACCTTATAGCTTCTGTCTCCTGGGTGGGGTTGTGGGGAACAAAACGCCGTTTAACAAGTGGCTTAATGAAAGTTTCACCGTCTATTCATCAAGTAAATTTTAACATCTCCTTTTCATTGCTTACTTTAATTTACTTTTGGTTATTTTTCACCTGGTTCCTGTTGATTGTGCCGTGACTGTAATTTAACTGAAGTAGGTGTCTCACTGGGAGTCATGACTACATTACAAGGGTTTTGTCTAAGAGAAGGCATTTGCTGATGCAGAGTGTTGGTCTGTTAAATCATTCAAATAAACACTAAGTATATGCTTGGTTTTAAACCAGGGGTGTTCTAACTCTTAAGTCATTTGAAAATATAATTGAATGCACTCTGCTACATCCCTGCTCAACATGCCAAGTTGACGTTGAGAACGACTGGCAACAAAAGCTCCCTGCCATGCCTCTTCTGTCATTTCATGACAAGAAAAGTTGCAAAAAGACAAGTTGGATTTATGATCTTTCTGCTGTAGAATTCAACAAAATAACTCTTCTCCTGAGAAGCCAGTCTGGATGAACAGTAAGAGAAACAAATACTGGTTACATCAGGTTAGCTCACCATTTGTTCCCTTTTTTCACAAACGACATATCAGTTCGGTACAGTGGGCCGTGATTTTATTTTATTTTTTTTTAACATAGGTCTATTATGAAATGCCATCCAGCTCACTTATGCGGTGTTTTTATTTTAATTGTAGTTTAAGCTTCAAAACACTTCTGACTGTATTTAGAAAGAATACTCATCCACAAATATAACCGCATCTCTATGGCAACGCTAACGTTCTGCACAGCTTGTGTCCAGCGCCTATTAGTTGTTAATTATTAAAAAGCAATAACCAAGCATAAAAACCTTTTTGCTACAACTGTCTTATCTTCCTTTCAGAGGACAAGAGCAGCACATCCGTTACGAGCACATCTACCTGCCAGAGGCCCCCGGCCAATCAGAGGTGGATTATGCAGAGATCAAACGTCCTCGTTTGGAGATGGGATCGGACTCCCTGATGAGGTCTTTGTCCCACCGGCAGCCGTTACCTCTCGGAGGGGCTGAGGACATGACGAAGGTGAGTGACGTGTATAACGTATGGTAGGCAGTATCAATTTAGTGTATCATACTGAATTTACCAGTAAGAACTGATATTAACCAAATTATATTAATTTGGAGAATTTGGGACTTAAGGATGCATTCACAACAGCCCTGTTTAGTTTGTTTTAACCAAACTCTAGTTCATTTGCCTAGAAAGTCTGGTTCGTTTTGGGAGGTGCGAATATCTAATCAAACTCCAAAAATGCAAACTCTGGTTTGCCTACAAACCTCAGTCGTTTTGATTGAAGTGAACTCTGGCGCATATTTAGACGCCAAGCGGACTGGAAACCGCGCCAAGAAGGGCATTCTGGGTAAAAAACAACAAAACAATCACGAGAGTCTTGCGCTAGCGGAACAAATGGCTTGTGGTCTTTTACCAGAACAAAAGAGGAATCCTACACCCGCTAAATCTGATGCTATTACATTTTGCGAAGGAAGAAGTCGCGCTTGTGTCTTCTGAGGTTTTTGTGTTGTTTCCTTCAGCGGTTCTTGGTACAGCGCCACCACAGGCGAGAATAGGAACAGGTTTCTCAAAGGGGTTTGGATCACTTGAGACAGTGCAGTGCGAAAATGAACTGCAACACGTAACAAAGATTGCAATTTTGGCCGCCAGTTGAACTGCGTCTACCAGACTATCAGGTCTGAAAACACCCTACAAGATGATCCTTAGAAGTGATAATACAAAGTTTGGATTCTGCCTCTTCTTTTTTCCCCCTGAAATATAATACCGTATCTGTTTAAGATTTAACTTACTTGGAAAATCCGACTAGACTCTTTAAGAAACCTAAAGGATTTCATTAGACTTGTCACAGCAGGGGATGCAGAAGAGGATTCTGCTCTAAATCAGAGATGGATCTTTGGAGCAGCAGGAAAAACCAAGGGAGTTGTGAAACAGCAATTAATAAATAATAGAGCTGACCTAGATTTCAAAAGACTGAAGGGGATGAAACTGCGAGCAGCAGATCAGAACGACTTGCTTGCCGTGTGGAGCTGCTTGATTGTGAGGCCTCCCTGACATGACAGAGTGGCTCAAACTGCCAGGAGAGGCAGACCGCCAGAGAACGGTAAATAGATACAGTAATAACGAAGGAGGGGGAGGGGAGAGTATTCAGGAATCCTTGTGCTTTCCCTTAAAGCAGCAAGAGCTGTATACTTGTTACATAAGTGGAGTCAGATGCAATCACTGCTTGGAACAAGGGCGCAATACAATAGCTTGATAGAATGCAGGAAGCAACGTAAAGAAATGGCAAAGGGCAAGCGTAGAGAGGCATAGATAATGGGGGAAGGGGAAAGGGAGGACTTGGAGACTGAGGAAAAGAGGGAGTGAGCCAGTAGTATCTGACAAAGCTGATGCCTGGAGCATGACTCATATAGAATGGGAAACAGGCGGCCAGAAGCAACAGCTCTGTTGCTGTACACCAGAATCTACAGGCAGAGACATTCTGCTGCTATTTGCACTTCAGTTTCAAACTTTTTTTTAAAAAACTATTATTAATACTTTTCAAATAATCTCAACTGAGAAAAAAGGTGAGGATGAGGTAGAGATGTTGACTGGACTCCCTGCTGACTGCTTCACATTAAGTCGTTGCACTTTGAATTCAGAACATGGCTCAGATGCACAGGTAAACATGTTGCTCCCTCTTTGGTTGAACATACCAGTCAACAAAAAATGGATAACTTTTATTGTTTATCCTTAAATACATTTTAACCTCCTTAATTACATTTAGTTGAGTTTTCAGAAAACTAGTCAAGGCTGGAATTATAAGCAGAAGTGAAACGTTTTAGGATTTCTAATACGTCCTCAGATGTTTTCCGGGACGCTGAGTTTTAACACGGGGTACGAGAACGGTGCCTTGATTCACACTCAGGGTTGTCAGATTAGACAAAGTCAAAACATCCCGCGAGTGCTTTTTCCCAGTTTGACTGTTTTTTTTTTCTTTTTTGCGCGTGTTTGTTTGTTTCTGACTCACTGGCTTTGGCAACTGTGGGCTTCTTAATCTAGGACAGCCGCTCAACATCCTCTGGCTCTGACATTTTCAATCACAGCAGGTCTACAAGGCTGTAATGCTGCCTGCCTAGTCCAGATTAGCCCACTTACATAACCTTCATTTCAGATGTTTAAAAATAACGCAGAACAAAACCCAAGCTGGATGGCTCTCACTCCTACACGCACACACAGACACTCATATGGAGGAACGGCTCCATCATGGCCTCATATATTTATAACATCAGAACAAACACGAACACAGTCGTTCATCAGGAACAAATTAATTCTTCCCCTCCCGCACAAGTGTGCCCATTACATTGTTTTGCATTTTGTCCATTCACTAACTAATATTGTTGTCAGCTTTCATGAATTAATGCTTTGTCACATGTACACACATCTTAATTAAATCTTTGTAACACAATTTGAGAGTAGGGCTGCAACTAATGATTTGTTTTAGTAATCGATTATTCTGATGATTACTCGGTAAAAAATGGCACATTCTGCAGATTTTGAATTTAGCTACTTAAGAAATTTATATTTAATATTGGAAATACATTAAGGAATAGAAATATACAAATTTCTTTTTTAATCACTTAAAATGCAATAACATAGCATTCCTTCAGTTTCGCTTGGTCAGGTATAGCAAAGGATGCATCTGTATCTAAAAAAACAAATACTTGTAACATTTCTGCGTAACTTAGCCTCTGTACAGTGTAGGGTTGATCTTTTGATTACCTTTTTCAAAAGGTGCTTAATAAGTGGAAAGCGAAAGATGATTAATAGGAGATTTTCTTTTCCAGAATCTGAACCAGATGAAGCTAAAAATGCCACTTAAGGAGTTTTGGGTAGATCGAAACAAATGTTTCTTAAATGCAAAATGTAAACATTTTTGTAATTTAATTACTGCTTTGCGTATGGTCTTTCAGTAAATGGTCTTTGTCTGAGTTTGTATTCACCAGTTAACGATTATTCAATCACTAAATTAGTTGATGATTTTTATCAATTATCGATTCATCACAATTTATCCCATTAATCGTTTCAGCCCAATTAGAAAGCCTTTGCGTTATTGATTTACAAACAAATGTGAGAACTTCTTTTCCAAACCTTGACTCAATTATTCAACACAGACTACAGATTCTTTAAAACACGTCTTCCTGTTTTTGAGACTGTTTCTCTATTTGTGAAAATCTCTTTTGAGCCCGATGTAATGTTTATCTTTGCTATGTTGGGGTTCACAGGAGCGTGGAAGTGCCATCGGGAAGCTGGAGCCCATCTCGCCGGTGAGCCCAGTCCACATGGACACTGACTTGGATCTAGTTCCGGCTCGATTCTCCAAGGAGGAGTTGATTCAGAACATGGAACGTGTGGACAGGGAGATCACCATGGTGGAGCAACAGATCTGCAAGCTTCGCAAAAAGCAGGTCCGTGCTCCGTGCGATCTGGCGGTAGTTGGAGATTATCTCTTACCCAACTCAATTTCATCTCTGTGGCAGTTTTAGTGTTGATATCTTCATCCTTTCGTCTAGTTTTAATATTCAGCAATAAGATTTATTTTAGTGATTGTTTTTTTTTAGCAACTTGAAAGCAGAAAATTTGTTGAAATCTGTTGTCTTTCTGATCTATTTTCATTAAACAATTATTCATTTTTTATAATTATGGCCTTGGCAGGAGTTCCTAAATCGTAAGATAGTCGTATTTTAAATGTGATATTATTTCTAATTTGGTGAATAGCCTGTGAATTGAGTAGATTTTTTTTTACACCATTTGCCTATTTCTGAGCTGGGTTTGGAGAGGAATAGAAGTATTTATTTTCCATGTCTTGTGAACTCTTTGTCTTTTTTTTTTTTAAAGTGAAATCTTTTTCCAGTGTGATTGCCCTTTCAGTGATTAACCGCCATTTGGATCCATAATGATTTTATGTTTTTGATCAACCTAAATTAGGCTGCACTTTATCCTAAGCACTATTTATGACGGAAAACTCAACAACCTGAACAACCTATTAGAATTGGTAGGGTAACACTGTGGAAATGCTTTTTTCCCTCCCTCAGTAGGGACATTTAAGCTGGTCAGACTTGATGGGAAGATAGGTGGAAAATCAAGGAAGCAATCTAGTTAAAGGCTGCAAAAGACTTGAAACCAGGGCAAGAAGGTCACCTAACTCCAGCCCAATGTTATGGCTTAGATCAAAAGAGTGGCTCAGTCAAAGTCAGGGCTTTATATGTTGTTCAACTTTCGCGCTTGATCTAGTTTCACTCAGTCTGAGTGATTTTGGAAAGAGGAATAGACAAAAATGTCACTCTGTAGGTGTGATTGTAGGATCTAGATTGGACTTTATGACAAAATGTGGAAAAGTTTAAAGGGTGTGATTACTTTTGCAAAGAACTGCAGAGTGAATTTCTGCATTCAAGCTTCTGTGGTTTGTTGCTTGCTGTACTTTGTTTATGCTGAACAATTTTCGGCATCTGCTTTTCTTCCCTCTCTTCCTTTTGCTGTTTTTCTTTTGTTACGGAGAAAAATCAGTTAAATATATATGAAGCTATAAATAACGGTTTCCTTCAGGGAGCCGAAGCATGGTGAACATTTTGTTACTGTGAAGCCGCTCATATCCCCGCCAGACCTGCCACGCTGACTCCCAGTGGGCTGCGTGGGGTTTTTATAAAGAAGCTGTATGAATAAGCCTGGCTTTCATCCATGCAACTTACGGATCCATCAAATATGCTGTTACATCAGACTACTACTTTCTACAAAATAAAGAGATAAAAATAAATGCAGCAATAAAAATATGTCAAAATACAAATAACTAAATTCATTAAAATAGAATAAATACGTGAAAAGTAAATACATAGTTATATATGTAAAAATAGAATAAAAAAAATTGTGTATAAATGCAGATAGGTAAATATAAAAATAAATCTGTAACATACAAATATATAAACATAAAATCAAATATGGAAAAATACAAGTAAACATAAATATCGAATTTAAAAAATCTGTAAGTAAATACGTAAAAATAAAATTATCTGTAAAAATAAGATTAAATCTGTAAAATAAAAGAAATTAAAATTAAATGTAGAAATGCTAACAAATATGTAACAATAAATACATAACAATAAAATGCGCAAAATAAATAAGAAAATACAAGTCAATATTTAAAAAAATAAAATAAATTTTTGTTTCAAATTTTTCTTTATTTGTAATTTGTAAAAATAAAAATATGTAAAAATAATTTTTTTTTAAAAAGTAGTGGACGGGGGGGGGACTGCTTAATGCACTCAATAGGGAAAAAAATCCAGTTAATCCTTCAAATGCAGCTTTGGCACTCTTGAGGAATGACAAATATAGATGTGATTACACCTATTCGAAGTGTTGCGTTCCAAAGATTTCACAAGAAAAACCTATCTGCTGTGGTTATTGGGTTTAGCTCACATTCAAGGACGCCACCTACATTTTCACAACGTTACCAAGTTAAACGGCACGTACGCCGTATGCCGACCAACCCGTTTTGAAGTCTGGTTTCACATCTAATTATTCCGAGCACAGAGAGGAACACCTGAGAAGGAAAAGCAAGTAAGCCCTGTGGAGAGGTTCATCAAAGCTTGGTGGAGGAGAGCAGAAGCCAGGCAGAACTTGGACTAAGCCAGGAGGAAATCTTCAGACACTTGAAAAGCCGCAGGGCCCCTACTGTAGAGGGCCAAACTTGACCTCAGACATTCTGCCTGGGTCGCTGTTGGAAGCCATGTCTCTGCCTGGGATGGCACTGTTTTTCTCTTATAGAACTGCTAATTTCAAAGTTAATGTTGAGTCCTTCTGTCAAGAATGGATTTTAGAAACATACCAACAGGAATATATCAGGACATTCAAGAATATTTACACTTTAATCAAAAAGATGAAACGAGGAATCCTTTTCTCTTTGGTGAATAGAAGAAACGTCTTGATTCTGAAAGCTTTGAATGATTAAAAGCTGCTCTCAGAACAAATCTGCATCCCCCTCTCAGGTTCCTGTAATGGAGAATGTTTTTCCGGATATTATTACAGTCCAGCTCGGGCTGAGCGTTAAAACATCTGCACTAATTAAGTGGCATGATAAACTATTTTTTAAAGAGTTCTGGTAGATTAAGTGAACGGGCAGGAGGCAGAGGTTAGGTTACAGCCAGTGTGTCAGCCAAACTCATGACGGTTGGTTTATTTTATTTTATTCTGAGGTGGGTTTGGAAAGGGAATGGGGGGTGCCTGAATTTGCTTGACCAGATGCTTAACTAGGGAAATCATGGCACAAGATGAGCCAACCTACTGTGTTTATGTGTGGACCATCTTGAGGCCACCATTACTCCTCCCTCCTCTGAAGGCTAGTGTAGATTAGCTGTTTTTACAGCGCCCTTTTGCCTCATTTCCACTGGTCGGGTCGGTTCAGTACAGCGTATTCCGAAGAGCATTTCCGCCACCAATTGAACTTTCAGACGTGGTTAAACCTAAACGACTAACATGGCATCACACTAGCGCGACTGGGACGCTCTACAGTAGTATGTCTCGTTTTTATGTCCGCCAATCAATGAAATGTGTTGTGTGAGGCCAGTGGCTTCGCCCTAACCGCATCGTTCCTACAACTGAAGGGAACCCAGAAACTGTGTGCGCTGTTTTTACAATGGAAACTGATAAAATGGCGTCCCGACCCGTGCCGTACCACTTAGTGGAAACGAGGCATTTGACACCCAAACTCAGCCTCCACATAACTGGTCAGAGCTGATTACATACACTCTGCTGCTTTTCCCCCCCAACCCACAGCTTACAGTAAATGCATCCAAATATTTTCTGAGTATTTCTGAAGGACACTTTTCATTCAACGTTTAGTTAAGCAAATCCTTTTTATTTTAAACCATTACAGTATGTTCGATTAAATGTTCCTGTATGTAGCTGAAGGTTTCCATGTTGTAGTGGGAAAAAATGGCTTTTTTTGGGGTGCATAAAAGTTAAAATATTAAGACAGTCTTCATTTTAATGATTGCACACAGAGTACAGTGGAAGCCTGATTCACTAGCATTAAAGCTTTTGTCAAACGATTCTTGAGTAGATATCATTTCAAATTTTTTGGTTGGTGTTTTCAGAAATCTGTGAATTAATAGGACTGGATTTTTCATGAGTACGGCCGCACAGTATGAGGGAAAACATGACATTGCAATATTATTCTGACATTTTTCAAAGGTAGTTAACCTAGATTCTCTCCACTGCTTGCTTACTTTTCCAGTTTTCCAGAGTTTGAATGCATGTCAGCTGTAATGTTTCGGAGTACCAAATATTACATCTATGCAATCTTTTGCAGTTTTGATATTGCACTTATTAATATTGCGATGATTGCAATTTAGTATTGGATTTAAAACTCGATGCACCACACCTGGATTGCAATATTTTTAGCAGTAATTAATTTGTGTTTTGTGGTGTTCACAAATGGATCAGCTCCAATTTCCATAATTTTTTGTGACTGGTGATAGACCGATGTCGATCATATCCACCAAACTTATCTACCTTTACAAACGTTTGAACATCAGCCACTGTCTACTTTTTCTCTGAGGGCTGACAGACTCGCCCATACGTATAAACTTTTCATTTATCTTGAGAAAAATATAAATGAACAAACTGCATGTAGTTGTTTTGGTGGTTTTGTTTAGTGTTTTTCAGTAAAATAAGGTTGGAACATTGAAAGTGTATTGATCTGTGTGATCTTATAGCACCTAACAGGGTCAGTTATAAAAACATTTGGCATCTGTCAAAATTGGAATCAGCAGGTTGGGCTTTTTAAAGATCTGTGATCGGCCAGAAAACTGCAATTGGTGCACCTATAGTTCTTTGCTGGCTAAACTCATAATTTAGCCAGTAAGTGAAAGAACTTGCTGCCTTTTTTTGTTTTTAGAGAACTTTAACTTCAAGTTAAACTGGATTTGCGGTTCTTAACCTCGCTAGGGTAAAAATGCCCTCTAACGCCGCATCGGTTGTCCAGTCAAAAATAACCACCTAACCTAATTTTTTCAAATCACTTTTAAAATCTTCCTGGTTGCAGTACGTCATTCTCTTACACCAATACAACTGCCAGACCTTATCTGTTGGAGGTAATGGAAATGATTTGACGTAAATCTTCTGAGTTTGTAGCTGTAATGGCGCTCTGGGTAAACATAATAATGCTTGCATAAGGAGATGACTTTATGGGCTCGTTTAGATGCTGTAAATGTCTTTCAACCCACCGGGGTTTTAAAGTCATTACTTTGTGGCTCGCAGCAATACAAACTGATCACTGGCACAATGAATGAATATGTTCTTTAATACACATAGGGCTGTAACTATTGAATATTTCATTAGTATTTAATCATTTTCATTCAGTTAATTATTATTTTAATTATTATAGTCTTGTTTCGACCCATAACCAGGCTTTCATATTTTGATGTGAATGTGACAAAGGTCAATTAAGTATTTTGTTTTATTTCTGTGTATTGTGTGTTTTTTAATCCAAAGCCAAAATGCACATTCAGAGCCACCTTGTTGTTTCGTCTGCTTTTTCCATCATCACAGTTCCCCGTTTGATATTTTTCTCCCTCTGTACCTTTTTGTTTATGCACATGCAGTGCCGCTTGTCCTATGCTCCCACTGTAAACATCGATTTTATTTGCTCGAAAAGCCATTTGAATCAGGAATACGCCTGCCTTCTGTTTGTGCAGTCTTGTTGTGCTAATCAAATTCAGTTTTGCTGCAGAGTATATTAACTCATTGTTTGATGTAGCTCCTTAAGTGTGGCATGTTTGGTCTCGTTCTTCAGTTTTTTTTCCCCCTTCCTTGATCGCACATAATCTTAAGTGGCAGAGTGCAGCGCCACGCGAATAGCGCACTGGTGAAACATGTCTGCCATCAAGTTGAACCATCCTATGAAAGATTTATCTCCAAAGCTGTAATGTTGTGTAGTTGCTTTAGTTATTTGAAAGCGTAGTCTTGGCTCTACATATGTAGCCATAACCTACATTCTATAAGCGTCACTTTTTTCATGTATGTCACAATAAGTAATAAATGAATTAATCGCATGATAAATTAAAATGAGATCAAAAATCTCCACGTGGACAACAATCATTAGAGATGCTCGCATCAGCATTTTGAGGAGCGTTGCCAACATTTGACACCCTGTATCAAGTAGTTAGTTTGCACTTCCTGCCACTTTTCGGCTGTTTTGATTTATTTTTGATCTTTTTGGTATTTTCCAGTTTCGGTGCTAAATGTTCCTTAGAAATTAAAGAAAGTATTATTATCTTAGTTGAAAATTGTCTCAAGATGGCAATACAATCGTTTATCGCATTGGTTTCTGGGACAATTTGTCATCCAGCGACAGTTGTTATTGTGACAGGAGTATCTGTAAACAAAAACCGTCGGCTGTCAATATTTTCCCCGTTACATATAATGGAAAAGTTATCTGATCTTTTTTGTGTGCGCCGCAGCAACAGCTGGAGGAGGAAGCCGCTAAGCCCCACGAACCCGAGAGGCCCATCTCGCCGCCACCCAGTGAGGCCAAGCACCGCAGCCTGGTGCAGATCATCTACGACGAGAACCGAGTAAGTGGAAGATAAACACTCAAACAGGCGTGCTTAATCTGCTGCCTTACCCCTTTGACCCATATTCCTTGGTATTTCAATATGGCCACACTCGATCACATTTGCAGAGTATTCATTATGTTGAAACGGCGGAGAGGTAGGGCCATGATATTGTTTTTCACGGCTGCGGCGTGACAGTTCGCACAGTAAATACTGTCTGTACATTCTGCCTCCCCAGAAAAGCAGCAGTCTGTCATACTTTTTAAAATATTTTTCTGAGATCTTAAAAAAAAGAAAAGCAAAACAAAACTCGTCGAAATGTATTCATGTCATACCTAACCCCTCTTACTTGTTACTGCCGTGCAAGGTAGGAATGTTGCCTGAAAGAATATGCTACTAAAGGTCAACATGGCAAACCTAATGAATCAGATGTGTTGACTCCAAGAGGCGCACAGACAGTAGAAGGTGATTCACGTTTGCACTGACACAACCCTTGATCTTTGCTCTAAAATATTTTGGATTAATCAGCCTCCTTATGGAGCAGTGCTTCGTAAAAGCTAGCAGGAAATGTTCACCGCAGGAAGTTGAGGTGTGTGCAGAAGATGAACCACGGAGCATTGCAGTGATTCTCAGTGCTCTCAGTCCCCCTTGTGGATAAAAGCTGAGGTTTCATTTTTGTAGGAACTGCGAGTTCAAAAATGAAACTCTGAAGGGCCTCTTGTGATTTTTTTTTTTAAATATCCAGCATATATTTTAAGCTGGGTAATTCTGTACATCTAGGCTGGGCAGCAGTGCAGTGTGCAGAAAATTCACTCAAAATGGACAATTATAGTTCAGCCCAAACTTTGGCATTCTCTGTGTGTAATAAAACATACTTTGCATTGCTGTGTGTCTCAGAGAAACGGCGGATAACCGCTGAAAGGCCTCAGAAACCCTTTAGGAAGATGCACAGCGTGCGACTTTGATTGTTTCCATGGCCAGCTAAAACGCAGCCCTTCCTTGGAACAGGAGAACACGGCAGATGGCGCAAGTTAGAAAGTGACTCGAGCGTGCAATCTAACCTCTGTAACACTTCCCTCTGACTTACATAATGCACTCTGGCCTGCTGCCATCCAGCCTCATTGTGGCAGTCAAACCAGGCTCGAGCTGCTTCTATTCTAAGTCACACGCTTCTGCTTTACTCATCGCTTCTGCATTTCTGGTATTTACAACTGCACTCGCGCCGCTGTTTAATTGTCGCGATTCGATATGCTAGATTTGAGTTGTCTTCAAGGGAGGACTGCATATTGTGTTGTAAATAGAAATGGTTGCCCGTGGTGTTTACACACGTGGCTGGAATTACTTCAGCCTCAGCTCTCCCCGTCTCCACACTGTCATCTGTCCCTTTGGGGCTCACAGTCACAGGCTCTTTCAGCCCCATCATCAGACCCCCAAGGACCGGCTCAGTTCATGTTCATCCTCCCTGCATTTGGAACACAGACATCTCAGACATGGGGATGAGAAAAGACATGGACCTCCTGTGACTGCATTGCGTTTATGTCTTTTCGATGTAAAACTAGCTTTGCCGTTTTTTTTGTTGTTTTTTTTCCCCCCTACATTTATCCCTTTTTCTTGTTTTTGTTCCCAGGATTCCCTTTGGTGGGGGTGTAGGAATATAATCACTCAGGGAAGCCGCACAATCAGTCCCAGAAATCTGGTTTCACGTTTGCTGGAGTCGGATCATGTGACCTGCAGAAAATGTTCTGTTGGCTCCTAGCTTTACGAGCAGCGATAATGCGAGCGCCGCTGTGGTGAATCTGTGTGCCACCACCGGGGGGCATGATTGAAATGCTAAATTCAGCCTCTTCACTTTTGTCTGCTTACAAACATGAAGGATGTTAACGAAGCACCAGCACTTTAATTAGTTACACTCTTACTGAAAACCAGAATGTTTTCCCTCACATTTCCCCTCTCCACTTTAGTTCCATAGATATTGTTTGTTTTTTCTTGTTTTTTTTTTCCTTCTTCTGAAGCTACTTCAGTATCTCACAGCTTTGTTTTCAAATTAGCTGAAAGTATCACAGTTCGGAAATGAAGAGAAATCCCACAACCCCCTCCCTCCACTCTCGGAGGATGAAAGTCTCCTTTTAATAATTGCTGCTCATTAAGTGCTGCTGCTGTGAGCGTGCTCTCTGAGGCAATACTCTGCAGCCTGTTACACCTACTCACTGATGATGAGGAAGCAACATTTGCATTTAATTGATATGTACAACATGTGCATTGTGTAAGGCTGTGGTTCTTTTCTTTCCTTGTTCTGTGGATGCACAAGGCTTTTATTCAAAAAGCTTCGCCTCACTTTTGACCCAGTTGTAAGTTTGTGTTCACTCATGATGTGGAGTTGATATAGTCATGATTTTTATCACCATTTCCCTGCAGTGAAGCATGTCTGTTAAAAACACGTAGCTGAGGATGTAGGCCAGGGGTGTTCACTATGCGGCTCGTGAACCATTTGTGGCTCTTGGAATGATTTTCTGTGGCCCTTGATCACAATCCAAGAAACTTAAAACATTCCAGTGTCAAATTTGTTGTGAGGTCTTTAATTAAGATAAGATGCTGCTAAATTAATATCTTTAAAATGGAAATGCTAAGATGCACACAGGGTGTTTTCCTTTTATTAGCACAGTTACGGTATGGACTTAGAATTTTATTGTGATATTTTGCGATACTATTGTGATAACAATAAAAATTATGATTTAAAAATCATAATTTTTGCTTCTGCTTCTATTTTAGATAACATTCCAATATAAAATAGGCTTCTCCGGGACTCCACTTACTTAACAAGGAAGATTTATAAGACTAAACGGCACACAGTATTTTCAAACTTACTGATATTTTTTGAGGCTCTGATGAAGCAGTAAAAAAATTGTTTAAAATAACATTTCCAATAATACAGTTTTTTTATTTAATATCATTGATTTAAATTTATCAAGACAACAATAAATCAAAATTTCTCTAAGAAGATTTTCACAATAAATGATAAACGATACGATAAATGCGCACCGATTTCTGCTGCCGATTCTAGACATCAAGCAATGGCAGTAATGCAGAAATGTCTCATCGCGGAAAATTTTAGCATCAATATTAGCATTTTCATACAAAAGTTTACAACATAGTCATTTAAAACCATGAAGATTTTTGTCCCTGTTACATGAAAGCAAGGTTATAGTATGTTCTCTGAACATGATGGTTGTCTAACTTTTAGAGTTCAACTTGTTTTCAGTCTGCTGAGGATATTTAAGCAGCATTAGGTTAAATATCCTAACCTAATATAAAGAAATAAAAGCTGCCACTGAAAAGTGGCCTGGCCCGCTCTGTCACTGTCATCAGCTGTAAAATGTCACTACATGCACCAAGGGCATCTGTACACGGCAAATGAAGGAGAAGAGTACAGTGAGAATATTGTTTTGGAGTTTGGAAAGATGTATACACATTTGTCTGGTGGAGCTAAATGTTTATGTAAGGATGAGCAGAGAAGACCCGTTTTAGATTGACTTTTTCCTTAATGGTCAAACATCTCTGTTCTCCAGCTCTGAAGTGCCCCCCTCCACTCCTCCAGCTCCACTCTTTTTTTCCATCCTCTTTCTCTCCCACTTTTTTAGTCTACTCCCACTTGCTTTCATGCCTGCCTGCTCTTTCTCTCTAACCTTTCTCTGTTCAGGGTAGGTGAGTAATCTTTCTCTTTTTTTCTTGCTGGAGAAGATAGAGAGAAAGAGAGAGAGCTGAGGCAAGGAGCTGTGGCCCAGCTTGAGTTAAAAGCTCTAACAATAGGCAGCGGGTCCAGCTCTCCATCTACCATGCATCCAGCCCCGTTCACCCCTTATAGCAAGCGGTGTTTTTTTGCCTTGGTGATCTAGTGAGCGTGTTCCCCGCGTTGCCGTGGTGATGGCAGCTGGCTAATGTGCTACTTCGGTTTGTCTTTTCTCATCAGAAAAAAGCAGAAGAGGCTCATAGGATACTGGAGGGGCTGGGACCCAGAGTGGAACTGGTGAGTAGCGACTTTTACTTTGCGTAGACTTTTCTTCTCGTCTTTGTGTGCTCTTCTGTCCTTAAATTTTGAAACATAGAGCAGCGAATCGGCTCCTGCAGAGCTCAGCTCTGCCTCAGGGGGCGTTCATTCTATGAAACTTCAGCTTAAAAATAGATCTAATTATTTGACCTCTTTTCATTAGTTCCAAGGTTTTGCATTACTTCTCTAATTGATGACATGTTTAATTATTTTTTTAAAATTACTGAGGAAACTAATTTAGGTCTTTTTGCCATTTTGTAACCTTTTTAATTGGTTTATTTATTTTTTGTCCTGTTGTTGCAGCCTTTGTACAATCAACCATCTGATACCAAACAATACCATGAGAACATCAAGATGTAAGTCTTACTCCACATATGTCATATTTACAGTATTTAATTTTTGGTTCATTTAAAAAGAATTGCATCCTCAACAGTAAATTATATATTATAGACATCTGAAATTAACCGACTAGCTGTGTTGTAGTACAACTATGGCAAGTAATGATTTCAAAAACACTAACAATTTTAGCAAACTCTTCGTATATTGTGAAGGCTTTTTTTTTTTAGAAGAGATATTAGGGAAAGTGCTGTGGTTGGTGTTTTCCCTTCACTTGTTGCATGTTGTTGATCAGATATAGGCAGTAGAGCGCCACCTATCCCTCTTATGAAGGTAATACTGTTTGAAGATGATAGTTTAGGAGCTGCTGGCAGCATGTTTGTTAAGCAGCTGACTACGGACTGGCTACCTGAGCAGATAGCTTGACTGATTAGCTACTATCTGTTTGTTTGTGATTGTTACATTTTACAGAACAGTAAAACAACGTGGTATTTTGCAAATTTTTTGCTAAATGTAGCAATATTGTTAGGAACACTTGTATATATATTTAAAAAAAACTGAATTAAGAACAACTTACTGTACAGTAAGGACTTGTTGGAAATTTACGAGTGTAGTTATAAAAACTGTAGACTGTGCAGCTGAGTAGGGTAATTTAAAGAAACATTACAAAATGTGCATGTGAGTTTGTGCTTAAAAATTTATTGGAAGAAGTGAAAATACTACAAACAGAAATGTGCAAATATCTGCAGAAATTTTATTTTAAATGAGAAAAACTGCAAATGATAGCAGGGATGTAAATACATATAGTTGGGAGCAGTGATGCAGGGAGGAAGGATCTGCTGTAATGCATGGAATGCATAAAGATTCCTGGATTTATATCTGATATCAACCCAGATATAAAAATTTTAATTGATATCTGAAAGTTAATGTTGCTGTTTTGGCCAATGTTTATGAATATTATAAATATTTTATTGCCCTTTGACTCGGTTAGAAGAAAAACAACTGCGCTGCTGACATTGATTCTCTGCTTCTGCTTAAAAACCCCACAATCTTGTGCTGCATCACTATCACTTTCATATGCTCAAACAAATCCCACATGACCAAACCCCAGCCCCTCCCAAAATACATACACAAATGGCAATAAGATGGAAGTAGATATCTGTTATTAATATTAGCCCAGTTTTAGAACTCACATTAATATCAATATGTCAAAAATTACTAACATTGGTTGATGCTAGTGATTTTATTATTGGGGTGTCATGCATCCCTAATAATTTAAAATCCGCAATAAGTTAACAATAGTGCCTTTTAAAGTTTGTTTTTGTTGTTTTTAACAACTCTTGGTGCCTGTTTGGTTGCCTCGGTGCCTGCTGTGCATCTTGTCGCCCTGTGTCACTGTGTCCTTGGGTAAGACATTGGCCAATTTCAGATGTTCACTTCAAGGACAGAGAAAAGCTTTCCCATGAAGACGCTCACTCGGCATTGCTGAAAAATTATTCTTTGTTGCTTAGTTACTCTGTCTCTAACATTTGGAGCCCATCATGTATTACTTGCCCATGTTGCACTGTAAAACTTGTGGGAATAATCATATTTCAGCTGCATGTTTAATGTCTAATCATGCCTGCGTGTCCCACTCCGCCCTTTAGTGTCAAGCGTGCAACATCTTGTTCACTCAGACAACACAGCTGTGATGTAATTAGGTCTGTAGGGCTATATAACTGGGCTTTATAATAAAAACTGGGTGGGCTATTGAACTCTTGTCTCCTGGTGCCTTTTACGTGTTCTACACAAATGTTGGATGTTCATATTTAGAGTTTTACACAATTACATGTTGATTTAGTATGAGGAAGGATTTATTGAAACAAATGTACTCTGTGGTCTGCCCTTGTTTTAGCCGGGGTTTAAAGTATGATCATGTGATGCGAAGAAGGGCTCGCTCTCATGTTTTGATGACCTTTAAAATGTAACTTAAGGCTGCAGAAACTTTCCCTGTTTTGACCACAGTGCTTATTTTGTTGGCTTGTGATTATGATTACCACTTAGAGCTGCAGCTTAAAAACGAGGCACATTTTTCAGTCATTTATTTACAGTTATGGGCCAGAGTAACACTTATTTAATTTACTCTTGGATGTTAAATTAAGTAAAACAAATAAATTTGTCATACCATGGCCAGCATCTGCATGTGTTTACCGCTGACTCTCTGAGATTGGGATAGATTTCAGAAAACAACATGGAGGTGATCTCTGGAAAAGAGATGAGCAGCAGCAGGCAACGGACCACATGAGACTGTTTAACATGACGACATGTGACTGAGGGAGGAAACAGCTGGACTGTTTAAGAAATATCAAAATTAGGGACAACCGTCATATTCTGATGTCCAGATAATCAACTACAGCATGTCAGAATAACTCGAGCAGTTCCTGTGTTTGTGGCCATGATTACTAATATAAAGCATCAGTCAGGATTACGTATAGGCGTGACTTGGGCTGTAACTAATGATTATTTTAGTCATTGATTGCTCTGTCAGATTTCTACCTAGTCGACTGTTTAAAGTCATCGTAGGCCTCTTGCAATAAGCAGTAAATCAATTAATCGCATAATAAGTTAAAACAAGCTCAATTATTTCAGTTTGCATGATTTATTGTTCTACCCTCTCTCTCTCTTTCTACCAAAAACTGAATGACAAAACTCTTCATTCTGATGCTTTGATCTCAAATTCTTTTTTGGAGGGCAATTTTATTGACAGACTTTATCATTCACTTGTTGCTTGTGTTGTTTTGTTTATATCGGATGTTTAAAAGGTCTTCCAGTTCCAGTGTTAAATGTTCATAAGAGTGTAAAATTTATTGATCTTTGAAAATATGCTCTTGCATTATTATGCCATTACATTATGGCATATTTCTATTCCTTAGAAATAGTCTCAAACAACAATATTATCATTTATCGCAATAACTTCTAGGACAGTTTATTATCCAGCAAAATGTGTGACAGGCCTATCTTACTCACAAGTGACTTAGCCTACGTTCTCACAGTAGGTAAATGTGAGCCAAATTCACTTTTTTTTGCCCAAATCAGAATTTTTCATGGCACTCTGAACGACCTAATTTTGATCTATTCGCCCATAAAAAATCGAATCTGTGCCATTTCCATGTGGCACTAATTTGGATGCGTATCTGACCTGCAGTCTGAACGATCATGTCGCGTTTTGATTGTCATTATTGTGAGACATGCATCATAATTCTGCACCAGAAGAAATCACACACCGTAAATCCAGATGTAAACAATAGCTGAAAACAAAAATTATGAACTTATGAAGGAAGTCTGCCAGTGAAGCACCTCATGTCACAACCCCACAACTCTTGACTCTGACGACACATCCAAACACACTTTTTTACAGAAGTTGCAGTTATTGCTCCACAAATAATTGCTCCACATTGCTATTAGTTTTGCTGTCTTTTTATTAGCTTCTCTGGCCTTATGATCTTGTGACCATGCGGTTGGCTCCCATTGCTGAATAAACTTTAAAATTGTTCCATAAATGGATCCATCCATTGCTACTTCTGTAAATAGTATGCTGCTGTGTGGCGTCTATTGCTGTGGAGTTTAATTAGTGGAATCAATGACAACAAAAAAGGATTTCAGCCAAAAATCGGAATTGAGCATCAACACCTTCTGTGAACAAAGCTTTGGAGTTCTCCTAATCTCTATTCTTACATGAGACTGCAGACATGGATGTTCTTTTTTGTGTTACAGAATCATAAATTATAAAAAAAAAAAAAACATAAAAAAACTAATTTGCTGAACGATGTCGTATTTAATTTTCATCGGGTGACCAAAAAATTTTATTTTAAAGGCAGGATGCTTTTTTTTCAGCAGTGTCGGTGACTAAAAGTTTCGTCCATGTAAAGTTTTTTTAAAGAAGATTTTAACTCACGGAGACACATCTGAAGGTTGTCATGGGGTTTTTCTTCCACCACTGACAGTGTAGCTCAGGCACAGTGGCGTACCACAAGACAATCCTGAACTATTAACCGCTCGCTGCCGTCTTCACTCCTTTTGATCACCGCGCCGTTTGATCAGTCTTATTGCCTCAAAGCAATTAACTGAAAACCGCTTTCACTCCGTCTTTGTGTGCACGTTATTAAATCCCAGTGTGTCAGTTTGACCGAGCACAATTAGCTTCTTTGTTTTATTAACCGGTTTGATAAGTTTGGCATTGATCCCCGCCGGCAGCGATGGCCACCGATATCTCTGTGGATCTCTGCGAGCACAATCCCCTCCTCCTGGTTCGCATCCCGCACATACACAAGCACGTTCACACACACACCCACGCACGCACTCCCCCCCACCCACACACACACACACACACACAATCAGTCAGCTGATGAAAAGTAGGCCGACATCCCTGCGTAACTGCACACACCGAGGACAAAACTTTGAAGTTCAGGCCTTTTTTTTGCCCAGCTAGCAAGCCTGAGCAAAAACAACTGCAAAACATCTGTCGCAAGTCTGCATATAATGAATCTTTCGGCTTTCGTGTTTTTTAAAGTATTATGCCAAATTACGGCGTTCTCCAATATCTTAGAAAGCGCCCGGGCTTAGAGCGGGACAAAGGGAACCTTTTTGCAGGGTTACGGGGCTACTAATCTCGTCTTTTGCCATCTGGTGTGCAGAGGACAATACCATCTCTGTCTTTTGAGAAGATCTACTTTATCAGGGTTGGATTAAATTATTATTTTTTTTGGTGTGTGTGTGTGTGTGTGTGTTTGTGCGCTTCACCAGATAGGTTCTCACTTGTTATGCACAACATGGGTATATCACCTCTATGCAGCTGGATTTACAGTCATTTTTCTTGCTGCAAAGTCATGGCTCAGCATATGTAATTATTTCTAGAAATCATGCTTTTTTTTTTTTTTTTAGACGAGGCAAGTCTTTGCATGTTTGCTCCCCTTCATAAAAGCCATATTATGTTGAGATTACCTCACGCACCAATGGATGGCACCTTTTTTTGTTTGTTGTTGTTTTGTTAGTCGTGTGTCCTTGCCTCGGTCCAGCGGGAACCAGCAGCTCAGCCGAAGTGTCTAACATAGACTAAGATTACATTAATCAGTGGAGAGCATGACCTTACAAGTGACAGATTAAGTGTCAGGAATAAAACTCTTGTCTTGCAGCGAAGAAAGAGACAAACCGAGCAGCTGCCTAAGGAGATTACTGGCCTTGACCTTTATTTGAAGCTACTAGTCAGGCCGTTCCAAACACAGACAAGTTTTATAAGTTTGGCTCCCCTCGCTGTCCCTTCCACCCAGAAGCGAGATTGAGTTTATCAAGCGGCTGCACTCAAGGATCGGCGTTGTTTCTGTTTATGTGAAAGTGTAATGTAAGATAGTTTTTTTTTATTTAGCATTCATGCTGTAAAGAATTGAGGTTGAAAAGTGCAAACACACTGCCTCATCGCAGTCAAAAATGTTTCACCCTATATCTGGAAGCAGCAATGAAATCTAATTTTTTTTTTATTGGTGTTTTGTATGAGCTAGATAAAGTTAAAGTTCTGCGTAATTGAGTAGTGGAACAAAAATCACTGAGATTTTTTACTAAAACAAAACATACTGCCTGCTTTTTTGTTTTATTTGGGGATATTGTAGTTAAGCTTGTCGCAATAAATCTATTAATATCATGATAAATTGAAGCTCGCTAATTTCCACACCTTTCAGATTTTATTTGCAAAACCTTGAAAATCATCTATCATCTACCAACAAATCTAATTGTGTTGGTTTGTCACATGAAATCTCTTAATAAAATCAATTGGGAAAACGTTCAATAGACATGGAGACACTGTATATTTGGGGAAACCAAATACTTGAAAAGATGTGATGAATGTAAAGTCCAACCATTGACATGTAGACTCTTTATGTTTCAGGGTCATGTGGTTTATTCCTAACTTTCCTCTTTTATCCATGCAGAAACCACGCCATGAGGAAGAAGCTCATCTTGTATTTCAAAAGGAGAAACCACGCTCGTAAGCAGTGGGTAAGTAGAAAACTCCGTTTGTGACTCAGCTGGGACTCAGCCAATGACAGGTGACTGGTGTGAAACCGGGCCAGCTGCTCAGCGAAGTGAGTGGCCATTTTAGACCTGCCGAAGAGTGGGGAAAAAAAAGATAAAACGCTCTGTTCAGGTCCCTGGGAAAGCAGAAAACAAATAGAATAAGATTTCCCTATGTCTTTTGAATTAATTTTCAGCCAAACACGGCAGACAACTTTTTGAAACGTTGATATTTTTTGATTGGCGGTGTCTGTAAATGAAATCCAAAAAGCATGGCTGTGAAAATTAAGGATTTTTGCGAATCAGCTGTCAAATGTCCACAAGATTGATGCTTTTACTCTCTTTTAAACGTGTTTGATGCAAGACAGAATGAAAGTCTGAGCAACGGGTTAGTGTCTCCTCTCCTCTCATGTTGTGGGGGAGGCAGCTGTATGTGCAGAGATATCGCCGTGTAGTTTATGGGCCCTCTGAGGGTCATGTCTCCACCAGGGTTAATAGGTTGTCTGTGATGGAGGCAGAAAAACTGCACCGTCTGTCTGCCAGACCTCTGCTCCAAATCCCGACTCTACATAAATAAAACATTTTAGGGCTGCAAACTAATGATTATTTCAGTGATCAATTATCCTGTTGCTTATTCTGACGATTAATCGGATAAAAACATTTGGCACATTCTACAGATTTTTCATTTAACCACTCGAGCCTTTTTTTTACACTTTTTTTAAATACATTAAGTGGTCCAAATAGGCAAATAATTCAGTTACTTAAAAAATAAAATTAAAGAGCATTCTATTAGTGTACTATTGATCTTTTGTCACAAAGAATGTATCTACAGCTAAAGAAATACTGTTTACTAAGTTGTTTTTATTTATTTTTATTTTTTTACTTAAAATTTGATAGTAAAAGGTCCTTAGGAGTGTTTTTTAACAGAATTTAAATTGACTTTAGCTGAAACTATGCCACTTAAGGCTTTTTAATAGAACGTATTTCCAAAGAGTTTTTGTCGTAAATTAAACATTTTTTGTATCGTTTTAGCTTAATTACTGCTCCCAGTACGTTCTTTAACGAAATGGCCTTTTAAAAAAAATCTGGATACTTCGGTTAACGATTAATCAGTAACCAAATTAGTTGACGATTATTTCAATAAACAATTAATCACAATTAAATTAAATTTATTAATCACGATTAGATAAATGAATTTGATTAATCGTTTGAGGCCTAGAACATTCAGCGTGTCACCCTGCTTCCTCTGAGTTATTTTCTCGATTCAATCTTGCAGGAGCAGAAGTTCTGCCAGCGGTATGACCAGCTAATGGAGGCCTGGGAGAAGAAAGTGGAGCGCATTGAAAACAACCCGCGGCGCAGGGCCAAGGAGAGCAAGGTGCGGGAGTACTACGAAAAGCAGTTCCCAGAGATCCGCAAGCAGAGAGAGATGCAGGAACGAATGCAGAGGTGGGATTTCACTAAAGACGCGTAGCAGAGCGCGATCGCCTCCAGTGCTCTGTTATGGCCGCCGTTTTGAAGAATCACCAACAGGATTTTTGTATTTTTGTGTCTGCAGCCGTGTTGGGCAGCGAGGAGGTCTCCTCACCTCAGCCGCAGCCCGCAGTGAACATGAAGTCTCCGAAATCATTGATGGAATATCAGAGCATGAGGTAAGCTCTTTCTGTTAAAATTGGTTTGACCCCCACCTGAAATTGCCCTTTGGCAACTGTTGGGTTTCAAATGCGACTCTGCAAGAGAAAGGTAAGTTTTGTTCAGAATGCTCATTTTCCTAATCCATAGGCAGTTGAAGTTTTGGATTCTTTACACTCAGCTACAAACTTTTAACTTATTTTTGAAGTTTTCAGACATCCTGTTTTTAATTTTGTTTCTTTTTTTTTTTAACAATTCATGGAGACCACAGATTGTGTAGCTTTAAACCATTTATACATTTCCTCACCCAGAACAATCAGTTTCTCTCTAGGCTCCATGTTGTGCTTCAAAGTTCTTGTTGTTGGTAGAGTTCTCCTTGAAATGTGAGCTAAACCTCAAGTTTGTTAAACTGACAGAGGAACCGGGCAAGAAATTGATTTTATTGATTAATCAAATTTTTTGCTTTTGAAAATTTAATTTTAGGAAAATCTGGATATTTTGGGATTCCATAGTTCATGCTATCAGGATCCAAGGCCTGTCATCTTGTCAAACAAGCCTGTTTGACAGCTTCTATTTATCTGGAAGAGTGAAAATATTTTATGCCATTTGTAATATCTTTTTCAGCAGTGAAGCAGATTTATTTTACTGAAATACAAAATTTAATTTGGTGTGTAAAAAATCTGGGATTTTATTTTTAAGCCAAATTGCCCAACCCCAACTGGCAGCAACTTGAGTTAAAATACTATTTATTTAATTATTGTAATATAGTTTGAACCAGTTTGTTGCTAAGAGTCTAAATAGAACCACGGTTTTGCAAAAATTATTTTGTAAAAGAGTAATTTTGTAAAAATAATTGATTAAACAAATCAAAGGATGAGAATATTTCTCATTTTTACTGCAGGAAGATTAAATTAGCAAGGCAGAACTCTTCCTTAGGAAACAGCCTTGTAAACAAATAGTTCTTACTAATGCAGCAGGAAGCAATGATGGAGATTTCTGATGGCAGGCTGCCAAACATTTCCAGCATTTTGACATAACTCATTTCAGTTTAAACTCACTCACGCTGACTCATTGTTTCACAATGCTTACACAAATGAAGTCATCTAACTTTTAGGTAAATATTAATGAATTAAATGTAAGAAACATAGACTTGCTCTCAATTTTGTGAGATAAAAGCTAGGCTTTCTTTACAATGTACTAATAATGGCTTGTTTAAGATTCAATAATCAATCGGTCATTAGAAAAAATTGCTGCAATGCTGTTGGCATTGCAGCAATTAAATCTTCCTTATATTCTTATCACTGACTGGCTTTTTTCTTTGTACCCACTTGGGTTTTTGATGGCTTTATCTTTGTTTTTGAGCTCCACGTGTTTACGGTTGGAAAGTCTCATTGCCATCACCCTAATCATTCGTTCCCTCTAAGATCTCTAAAGAATTGCAATTAATCAAAAGAATTTAAGAGTTTATTTACAGCTACCTGTTCTTTTGTCCAAAATATGATTTGAGAAAATCTGACTGGGGAAACTGTGAAGTTTTCAAAAGGAAAGAATTTTTGCAACCACAACACATTAATGGCAATAAATCAAACATTTCTTGAGGTTTCAAGTTGATTTACATTCGTTTTCTAACATTTGGGGTGGAATTGTAAAGCTGAATGTCTTCCCAGTTTAACACCACCATATCTTCACTCTCATTTACCATCTAAGATCCAGCCTCATGTTAAAGATTTGTTATTGCTTAAATTGATCAAACTGCTTACACTGTAGTGTAGCATCATTTCATTGTCCTTTTCGAGCCCTGATATTGATCACAGTGCATTTCGCAACCTGCTTAGTCAGCAGTAGAGCTGACTGGTGATAATGGGAACTCAGTGGTTATTTTTATTTTATTTTATTAACTCTACAATATATAATGGTGTTTAACTGAAAATATCAAAAAAACATTTTTAGAAACTTTGATTTTTCTACTTGACACTAGAAAACACAACTGTGCAAATAAATATGTGAACATTCTTACTTTCTGCATTTATTAAGCTCAGGTTTGAAGAAAAATACATCTAAAAAAGCTTATTTTAAAGAAAAAAAACATCTCTACTCATAGGGTTGTACTGATGACTAAATTATAAACAGAAAATAATTCAATGTCTTATCTCCTATTAATTCATTAGTCTTAAAAAGGGCCATGTCAACCAGAAGTGATTTCTCTTTTAGCAGCAGTCTGTTTACTCCTGGATTTTTCTCTCTCTCTCTTTGCTTTCTTTTTCCCGTCTATGTGGCACGTGCAGAACACGGAGAAGCAAATGCGGCAGCTGGCCGTCATCCCCCCTATGCTGTTCGACGCCGAGCAGCAACGCATCAAGTTCATCAACATGAACGGACTGATGGACGACCCCATGAAGGTTTACAAGGACCGGCAGGTCATGAACATGTGGAGCGAGCAGGAGAGGGACACTTTCCGAGAGAAGTGAGAATCCCCCCCCCCCCCAATTATTGTAATTGTTGCCGGTAAAATGAGTCGACTTAAGCTCCATACACAAAGTTCTTGGCAGGTCTTACGCCACAAGTTTTAACGTGCCTTACTCCCTATAAAATTTGCGTAACCGATAACGGGTCAGTGAGGGGTTTTTTTGTTTTGTTTTTGCTAAGGAAGTGAATCTTCCCCTTTCGTGAGCACTGAGAGCAGGCTTGGAGCTACCAAATCAAATCAAAAACACACAGTAAAACTGGTGACTTTTAAGTTACCCACATACAAAGAGCTGTAGTTTCCTCTTTGGGTCACACTCACCAAAACCAAACACTTGCTGCCTTCACCAGTAACTGTCATCTGGGATGTTTCTTTCCACATCTAAGATGATTTAAATGAACCGTTATATTTCTCTTTTACAGGCCATGTTTTTTTTATGTTGTGATTTTTGTAGCCTTACTCTGGAAGCTCAGACGATTTAAATCTGATCAGCCTTGTTCTCCTCTTAAAGGTTCATCCAGCATCCTAAAAACTTTGGCCTGATTGCTTCTTTTCTAGAGAGAAAGGTATGAAATGCTTTTTTTTCTCTTTTTGCTATTTTTGGAGTGATTTTGTGTTCAGAGGAAGTGAAAACCTTTACATTTGCATTTCAGACGGTGGCAGAGTGTGTGCTCTTTTACTACCTGACCAAAAAGAATGAAAACTACAAGAATATAGTGCGGAGGAACCGACGCCGAGGGAGATCTCTGGTACTGTCACCTCTTAAAATCACCTTTTCATTCAACTGGGAAGCATTATGTTAATATTGTGTACATGTACAGGTTTCCTGAGGCTGAAAATTAAGGCATATACTGCTGTTGCTGGTCATTAGCTGATAGATATGAAGCTTATTTACTATGTAACTTACTACTCTGAAAGTCATGTTATTTCCTGTTCTTAAACACACTTGGCAAAGATTAGCAACATATTTTTTGATGATTTTTTTTTTTTTTATCATCAGAAAGCTTGACTGTGCTCTTATGCAGAGGAACAGAAAGGAAAATGTTGCTCTGACATCATTTTCTTGAAGATGTTCGATCAGTTTCGGATTTCAGGCCTAAACATATATTAGACAAATCATTGACAACCTTCTTAAACATTTGTGAACACACACACCTTTTTTGTGTGTGTTGTAATATATTGAGCTACAGGATTTTGAAATATGAACTATATTCTTGGAGCGTTTTCACATATTGTCATGCCACAATCACAGAATTCAGTGGACTTTATTGGACTCTATGTGACAGACCGATGCGATGTACAGCAAAACTGTAAGCTGGAAGGTCAGTTAGAGCCACCAAAAATAATCCCCATTTACTAAATACCAAAGATAATGAGGGAAAGAATGTCACAGATGTATTTATAAATGTCTTCAAGAATGATAACGGCCTCTTTAACCAACGAGGGAAAGCCCAGATGATGGTGTCATGGCTTTAAAAGCTGACACATCTTAGTTCCTTGGAGTCACACCTGTGGACGTATTCTAAAGCCTCACCTCAACATGCTGCCTTCATGTTTGACACAATGGGAAAGTCAAAAGAAATCAGCCAAGATATCAGGAAGAGGATTGGACCAGTCTAGTTCATACTTTTCCAGATGCTTGAAGGTTCATCTGTTCAAACACTTATTCGTTATAGTCAAGACATGATGGGACTAACTAACCGCCATATAAGGAAGAAGACGAGTTCTGTGTCACAGAGATTAATGTATTTTGGTCCAAAATGTGGAAATTGACCCCAGACCAAAAGCCAAAGACCTGGTGAAGAGGCTGGTAAGACAGTGTCCCTATTCACAGTGACCCGACATGGGCTGAAAGGTCACTCATCCAGGAGGAAGTCATTGACCCAGAAGAAACACAAAAAGCTCAGATTGCAGATTGCAACAAAGATCTTAATTTTTGGACACATGTCCTATGGTCTGATGAAACTAAAGTGCAACTGTTCGGGCATAAGGACCATTGTTATATTTGTAAGAAAAAGGAGGGATGCTGGTAAGCCTGAGAACAACATCTCAGCGGTGAAGAATCAGAGTGCCAGCGCCATTTTTGTTGGATTATTTTGCAGCAGGAGGAACTGGTACACGTCATAAAAGAGATAGCATTGTGAAGAAAGAACATATGGTGAAAATGTTGAAGTAACATCTACACACATCAGCCTGGAAGTTAAGGTGGAGACGCAAACAGGAAATTGATCTCAGCGTATAGCCATAGTGGTTACAAAGTGGCTTAAGGTCAACAAAGTCAATGTTTTGTTGTGGCCATCACAAAACTCTTATCAGTCCTCTAGAGAATTTGTGGGCAGATCTGAAAAAGCATACCAGTGAGAACATTTATATAAACTTTTGATTTTGAAAACATTAATAAATACATTTTCGACACATTACTTCTGTAATTACTCTGACATTAGCATTGCTTATTTTGTCTCTGGAGATTTCGAGTTATTCAAAAAGCCCACAAGTCTGTTAAAGCTCATTTAGTTTTGCTAATTAAATTTCTACACTTATTTTTTCTTAAACCGGCCACATGTTGTGCCTGTTCATCTGAAGCTATTCATCAGACACAGTGGGAACGGCTACAGAAACGGCACTTTAATTTGCTCGTGACCTTTTTGTTCTGAGCGTATCGTGACGTCTCCTGGCCTTCCTGATGAAGTCTGCACTTTGACGTTCGCTCCATATGTTCTGTGTTACATCTAATGAGCTCACAGTGACGGAAAATGGGTGCTCAGAGGAGGAAGCGAAAGTGCATTGCTGTACATTGTATGAGCCGGAGAGAGACTGAGTCAAAGTGCTCCGTCCCTCTCTATGGGCAGTCACTAGATCAGCCCTGGGGAGATTATTTCATGGGGTTTCAGTGATGACATACAGAAAGAGAGAGACTTTTGACGCATCTTTTGTTCCACTTAATGTTCACTTACCATAAAATATCTATGAGTCAGTCTATGTATTGGTGCCGGTAGATGGTAGCAGCTGGTTTTTCCCTGGATGAAGCAGCTAATGCAAAGATGGCTATTAGCAGAGACCAATTGTGAATATAATAAGATAATGCAGCATTGAAGGTTCTCTGTTCTGAGTGCGTGGCTGTAGTAGTCTGAACTCTAACCCTGAAAGCCCAGACAGGCAGGAAGTTGGTGAGGAAGTGGTTCTGGGTGCAGTTATACAGCAGAAATGCTCTGCTATAATTTCGGAACTCTTATTTCCTGTTTTGTTTTACACCTTATGACAATTTGTAGATTTGACTTGAAGGTTAGCGGGTGTTTTGTAGCTGAACTGAATCGAAACCAAGATTCTGCATATAAGCGAGCGAGAGAAAAGGCTGTTTTACTTGTTCCAATGTTATTCAAAAACTTACTTTGGGGAAGTTATTTCGTCTAAGTGCCAGTCGACCGGAGCTTGTGACGTGTGGAGGTAAAGTATTAAACATTGCATCTTTGAAGGATCGAACTTTTGAAAAATATTTGTGGGTAAGAGCTCCAGAGAATGGTGATGTTGTACCTTAACTTATGATGTGACTTGAAGTTTGCTCATGAATAGATTTTGAAAAATGTGGTTGAGGTGGAAAAATTGCCGGTTTAGATATTAAATGTATAAATCAAGCAGAGATCTTGCAATGATTAATCATGAGCATAAGTTTAGCTAATAGGAATATAATTCAAGGTGATAAATCTCTCTGTAGCCTTAGGAAAAACCCCCTTACCAGCGAGGCTAATCAAAAAAAAAAGAGGCTTCAGTTTATTAGAGAGCACAAGTATGAGTCTAAGCAGCGATCTAGAATAGGTCATGCAGCCTGATTAGTCCAGATTAATTCTGTTTCAGAGTGATGGGCTCATCAGGGCCAAAGCAGCGGTGGAAATGGATGCAATCATTATTTAAAAGACTTAAGGGTATAATTGTTTCGACGCGGTGTTGTGATCTGAGGGTCTAAAGTGTTTATCCATCAAAACAAATGTTTTTCTCTTCGCTTATGAAACAAGTTTACTGTAAATTAGTCAAGCTGAAGGTGGTCCAAGATGTTAAACGAGACGCATTATTTTTTTTCCCCCTTCAGCCGACCGTCACGTTGGATATTTATAACCAGAAGCTTTTTACAGTATTCACAGCCAAAATCCACTATCGCTCAACCGTGAAATGTTTTGGAGATGTGAAATTTACCGGAGCATTCTGATGTTTGTCCTTTAATTGCAGCACGGCCAGCAGCAGCAGCACCAACAACAGCACCAACAACAGCAGCAGCAGCAGCAGCAACAACAACAGCAGCAGCAGCAGCAACATCAGCAACAACAGCAACAACAGCAGCAACAAGTGAACCGGAACAGTCAGGACGACAAGGAGAAGGAGGAAAAAGAGAAGGAGGGGGAGAGAGACGAAGAGAAAAATGAAGCTGAAGACAAGGAGGATGGAATGAAGTGAGCCGCTTTTGAATTGTTCTGAATCTTGCCTGAAATGAAGGCTGTTCGGCACCCCAAAACCGTGTTAAAGTTATGAAATTTTTTCATTTCCTGACATGCACTTAGTCCAAAACTGAAGTTTGAGTCAGAGCTGTACAATGAATCAAAAATCTACCACTAACTGCTTGGATAGCAATAAGTATTAGGTAGTTGCTCTCCGTGGCTGGCTGTTTCTGTTTTTTTTTAATTTTTTTTACTGTTGTCACCAGAAAATGTTTCCTGGTGACATTTGAGTCATTTTCTAAAGTCACTCTTGGTTTGCATACGCTGTTGTTACCAATAGATCATGTGTAGCCTGATGCATAGTTTTTAATAGTTCATATTATTGAAGTGGGCAGAATGAATTGTAGTACTGAACAGTAATTACATATACAACTTTAGTGCTGAGACGATTAATCGATTATTGAAATAGTCGTCAGCTAATTTTGTAATTGATTGTTAACTGGAGTTTACGAAAAGGCCATTTGCTGAAAAAGCAACATATTCTGAGGAGTAATTTTGCCAAACCTGTGCAAAAATATGTGCATTTAAGATGAAAAAAAAAACTTTTAATCTCTAAATATGTTCTACCAAGATCTTCTCAAATTTCATAGTTTTAGTTTCACACGCTTGAAGTTCACCAAAGGAAAGCTATATTATTGGATTTTAGGCAGTAAGATGCTTATTTTCTTTAGAAAGAAATTGAATTATTGATTTGCATCTTTCAAAATGTATTTCTAATATTGTATTAAAAAATGGCTCTAGAGGTTAAATGAAAAAAAATTTGTAGAATTTCTTTTTTAAATCCGATTAATAGTCAGAATAATTGATTGCTAAATAGTTAGTGGCAGCCCTACACAACTCACTGTCTGGGGTTTGTGTGTGAAAGCAGAAGGACAATAACGCTGTAGACTAACTAGGCATAACATTATGACCACTGGCAGGTGAAATAAATAACACTGCATATCTCGATATCATGTTAGTTGTTAAAATGTAATTTTTTGAGTCGGTTTTATTTAGCTTAACCCATACATTCCCAAATAATGTAATCGCATGCCACATATTGTTCAGATATGGTGAAGCCCTAAACGTATGCGTTTTGGAAAGCTAGAGTGGATTTTAAAATCTATTTATTTCAAAACCTACAGCCAGGTTATTCTTTTCCGGCTGCTGTTTTCTTTCTGCTTCTTTTCCCGCTTCTTAACTTGATGCCAGATCTTCTTTCTCCCACATTTTCGAAGCTTATGTCTCTTTTTTGTTGTTCTTTTATTCTTTAATCCTGGATTGTTTTTTTTTGTGTGAAAAATAATCTCTGTAATTAAACTAGGTGTCACTTTGACACACTGTGTGTTGCATGTTGCGTGGGGGTGGGTGTGCGTGTGTGTGTGTGTGGCACTGGGTGGGTGGACAGGTGGATGCAGTGATCAACGAGCGAATGTTTTCTGGCTGGGTTCCTGCAGAGGATGAAAAACAACAGATGGAACATCACGGCTTTCTGTTGCCTGAGAACTAAAATCTCTGTGTCTGCAGTTAGGTTGTTTATTATGCCGTCAGCTGAGGTTGTATCCTGCAGTTGTTTCAAGCAATGCCAGCCCATATTTATAAGCATGAAAAAGAAGAAGATGATGATGGTGATGTTGATGAACCAGTGGCCATTGCTTCCCTGTTCTGAGGAAAGGCCTGGGGACTCTGTGGCTCTTTGCACACCCTGCTGCCTGCGTGTCACCCCGGCACAGCTGGCTCGCCTATATTTAGAGCGCTACTAGCTCCCTTTGGCAAGATTAATGGAGTAGGAGGAAGATGAATGGAGGAGCAGGAGGTTGAAGCTTTGTTGCCATCTCCTCCATGCCATTGTGGCGACACGCGATAAATTATCCTGAGAGTAAAAAAGAATGAAAGAGCAGTGTAGGCATATCGTACATAATCATAATTTGCTCCCCAACGTCTCTTACTAAGCAAGATTCCATTGTCTTTTCAAATTGCCCAGAAATATGTGTATTTTAACTTCAATTAGATAACTTAAAGAACTGAATTGTGTGATTTATTTATTTATTTTTAATTATTTGCATTTCTGGCAGAGGACCTGCCTTTTAGGGATTGTCCATAAGTAAGGTTAAAGTCTTAGCCGTTCCAGGTGGTTAGCCTGGCCTTTTTTCCCCCCTCAAACAACAATTTTGATGTGTCTGGCACCATTGTACTGTTAAAGCCTCAAATGTTGTCCATTTTAAAACAATTTTGCACTAATTGCAGTTTTCTGGTTGAACACAGATCTTTCAAAAGCCTGACCTTCTGATTCTGACTGATGGTGACTGGGTGTTCTGACAGGACAAGGATCCCAACCACACCCTGCTTTTATTAATTTATTAATTTGTAGCATTTCTGACTCTGTCGTCGTCTCTACAATGCAGGGATGACACTTCTGGAGAAGATGCCGAAGACAAGGAGCCCACTGTGGCTTTCAAGGGAAGACGAACAGCGAACAGCCAGGGCCGCCGCAAAGGCCGTGATACCCGCTCCATGAACAGCGAAGGAGAGGAGACCACCACTCCGCCGCTCAGCAACGAGCTAGGTTAGCACAAATGAGCCTACTCTCATTTTCTTTTCTTTTTTAATCTTTACTAAAAGTCATGAATGTTGAGGGAGATTGCAATTTGAAAAGTTGCTTCAGAAAAACATGAAATCCTGAAAGTGTAGGACAAATCAATGATAATCTTTCATCACAGAAAAAATTGTGAAGTCTTTAGCTAGAGGCTAATCATTAAGAATAAATGGCAAAAAATAAAAGTTTGTATTTTTTAATTATTAAATAAAATTACGTAGAAGTTCTAACATCAGTGATATTAGACAGACAGGGTGACCTTTGATCTACTTGTAGCCTCATGTTCTGAGCCACCAGAGTGTA
Source organism: Xiphophorus couchianus (assembly GCF_001444195.1). NCBI lineage: Eukaryota > Metazoa > Chordata > Actinopteri > Cyprinodontiformes > Poeciliidae > Xiphophorus > Xiphophorus couchianus. The sequence goes on from NC_040239.1 coordinate 25,367,031, forward strand.
CTGTTGTTCTTCTGTTCTCATTGTTTTCTTTTGCAAACTCTTTAGCAAAAGGGACACGCATAATTAGCATAACTCAAATGAAATCTGTCTGAAGTTTTCCTGCCTCAAAAACAGACCTATTACTTGAGAACAAATAGTCGTGCTACGCAGTGTTTTCCTGCTTAGATACCCCCGCCCCACACCCCTTCAGATAGTAATTCAGTCATGTAACGCTTTAACTCCGGGCTAGTATAGGATTTGTGATGTTTCAGCAGTTGTGTGTGCATGCCGCAGTCGTTCAGTCACAGGGATTCCCCAGGTGACAACAGGGTGGAGGAGAGGGGGCGGCTGGCAGGAAGCAACCCCACCCTTGCCACTGTTTGGTCTTCTGCTGGTTAGCCTTGCCAACCGGCCCACTGTGCCCTTCACAAGTCCATCCTAGGACGTATAAGTGCAGGCTCCAGCCCTCCTGACAGCCTGGCTCACAGCCTATGCAGGGAAAGCAGCCAGTTGTTATGTCTATAATCATTAACTGACTTCTCTCCTTGGATTTCCTGCTTCCTCCATCTAAAACAAATAGTCCTTAGCAACCAAAGCTGCAGTGCTTCAGTGCAAGCTGCCCTCCCCCCCACCCCTTTGATTGTTTTTTTTCCCTCTTCAATTCATTTCTCTTCTTCCTTTCCTAATGTCAGTCACTCCCTAACTGACTTCATGACAACTGCCCGCTCCCCCGCCTCCTCCCGCCTTCTCTAACTCGCTGCTTCTCTATTTTTTTTTTTTTTTTTTTTTTTTTTTGACAGCCAATCTGGAAATGAATGAGAGCTCTCGCTGGACTGAAGAAGAGATGGAAACAGCCAAAAAAGGTAATGCAGATTAAACTTTTCGTCTTCTCGCTCCGGCAGCCTCGCTGTGTGTTGTAACGCTGTCGTCGGATCAATGAACGTTAGCCGCCCGAGCGACGTTTGAAAGCATCGCCGAGCGACACGGGTGTGACTTCCTGTTGGAGAGGCGGCAGCTGCCACGTGCTGCGAGGTTGTGTCTGTGCGTGTGCTTCTCAGTCTGCTTGAAAAGGCGTTTGTTGCTCTTTGGAGCCGTTTCCCTTTCTCTCTGGGTCAAGGCAGTTCGGCTTTTATCAGGGAGGCTGTAAAGTCTGTCCCTTATCAGCAAGCCCTGCGAATGCAGCAGTCATTAACTCGGGCTGTTTATTGTCCCTGACTGAAGATTACCCAAAAGCCTATGGCTGATTTGCAGAGGTCACTGCCATCCTGCCCGTTTTTGCTCGGCACTAGCTCTGTGTGTGTGAGTGTTTCCCAGAGTATTTGATTTGTATATTGGTTGAACCTCAGTTACTGATTGATTGAGCTTCTCAGATTCAGTGAGCTCTTCTGCATACAGCTGATCTATGTAGGATTCTTTCATCTTCAGTGATGATTTCCCTCAAATATGTTTAATTATTATGTTGAATTTAAAAATTTTATTTAATTTGGACTTTTTGCATTAGTAAATTTTCGACATTCTATGTGGAATAAATATCCTTTTTAATCTAGAGGTCCCCCAGTTAGAATATTTCTATTTCATCTCGGCTATCTGGTTTTTGTTACATAAACCATAGCTGAGTCCACTTTTTCTTCAAGAATTATATGAAGTATTGAACAATATACAAGTCACCAATCATTTTTTTATTTATATGTTCTTGATTTTTTTTTAATTTTTTTTTTTTAAACGAGGACAAAATTATTACTAAGTTGACATTTTTCGCTTTCTTAAGCATCCAAAAGACATGGTTTTTGGTAACATGATACCAAGTATCATAATTTTGCTGTACTCCATTAACATTTGCTACACATTTAAATCATAAAGAAAAGTGGATTCTGAGGATCAACATTAGGAGCCACTGCTGCAGATACAGTTTAATTTTAAATTGCTTCTTACATCTATCAAGGTTTTTTCTTAAAATATGTTATTGATGCAGAAGCTGGCCAACATAGTTTTGTTTTCAGAGGAAAATCTAAATTTTCCTCTGAAAATTTAGCTCTACTAATCCCAATTAGTAGAGCTAATTGGGATTAGCTCTACTTGTTAGCACTTAGCGGGGAAAGGTTTTTTAAATTTTTTTAGCCATTTTAAAGTTTGCGATGGGTCGGTCATCTCTTGTTTTTTTATGTCAGAATTTTAATGTTCTAAATTTTAACATCTGTCAGCATTTCTTGAGCAGGCAGCTATTTTGGTGCCGTTCACATGCAGTTGGTTAGACTCAGGGTGTCTGTGCATCCTTAAAAAGTTGTAAATTCATGCATCTAAAGTTAAGGCCTTAAAATGTCTTAAATTTGCTTTATAAATTGTAAGTTGTCCTTTTATATGATAATCTTAAATTTTACCAGGCTGTTCTGTCTGGTAAAAGTTTGAGTCTCATGCAGACATCTTCATTGCATTCTGTGGTTTGAGGTGGTTGAGGCTACCGATAATTAGCTGCTAATGTACCCTTGCTAGCTGGCTAGCTTTTCTGTGTCTGTCAGGGGTAAGTGCAACTCTATCACTAATTGGCTGGACAACATTAATTTTCACCACTGGCTTACTTCTGTTGCCAACCAATACAATGCAAAAACAAAAAAAAAGTTTTAAGCTTGGCGCTACAGAGGCTTTTGTAATGCTTGGTTGTAATACAGCAGGATCCTCCAATCAACTTTTATATTTATAGTCTATTAGTCATGCATTTCATTCCAAGGTGGCATTAAAAAGTCTGAAATTTGACTTGCAGATACCCAGAGATTGTCTGATGTGACCCCTTTCTTATTACTAGTCCTTGTCCTCCATTTTAAATCAACCAAAACTGACTTCAAATCTGCTCAGCTTTAGGTAGTGTCTCCTACTAAGTGTGTCTGTTTTTTCTTTCTGTGAGTTACGAGGTTATTTAGTGATAACTGCCGTTGGCCTTGCTTGAACACGGTCCTGTGTAGTAATCCTGGTTAATGTCTTCAGTTCCATTCTCCTGCCGTGGGATTAGTGGGGCACTCCATCCCAGAGGATTAGCCTGGCAGCTCAGTCGAAGCAGAGCTTCTATGAAGGGCTTATGTAACCACAAACACAGGACTCCAGCTACAGTTCAGTAAGCCCGAGAGGAGGAGCTGCTCTTAATGTTTTTCATCAGTTCTACCAACCATCCTCTAACCTGCCCACGGGGATCGCGTCGCTCCGAGACGCTGAACGTTGCTACCTTCCTCGGCCCGTTTCTGCACAGTGTTGAATTAAGCTCGCTCGGGATGTCTTCCAAGTCATGTGCTTGATATGTATATGTTTTAAAGAGGCTTAGGTGTCCTGATGCTATTGTATTTATCCCCTTGAGCTAACCAGATCTGAATAATGGCATTATTGTTCTTGGCAGAACATCAGCACTCCGGCGTGTAGTTGCCAGCCAGTTTAACCTTAAGCAATGGCTCTGCTTGGATGGTTTGCACTGATCAGATTTTTTTCTGGCCGATACCAGTTTCAGATTTTCGTTAAGGGCTGTTTATTCAGATTTTGGCTTTTATTTTCTATAGGAAAAGTGCAAATAAGAGTCCAAAATGTGCAGGTTGTTCTATGATAGAACTATTAAAACTAGATGTGTCCCGATCCGATATTGATATCAAAATCAGTTATCAGCCAAAAACGAGTTTTGGAATATATTGTCCTGCATCTACAATCTTGGATACAAGCATGCAGACCAACTGGTTAATAATGAATGAATCAGTTATCATTCCTATTGTTGTCGACTATTGTGCTCTGTTACACTGATATCACTTGATGAAGCCTTTTCTAACATTTCCCACTACAATATAAATTACAAAAGTATGTATGTTTCGTGTTGATATCTAATCGTGTAATTATCGGTATTGGCCAATATTCAAAGCTGAAATATTTTTATCAGAAGTGAAAGAGTTGCATCAGGACACCCCTAATTAAAATATGTCTCCCTGAGCTTCAGTCGTTTTTGTTAAACTCATGAAAGCACGTCGAAATACATGTAGTTAGTTGTTATTATGTAATGGAGATGGTGGGAGTTCTGAGTTGTCCAGTAATTTACCTGCCGATCAAGGGGAAAACTGGCCTATTCCGATCTCTGGTCACCATAACCCCTTGGCAACTGTTGCGTCTGCATTCCCTCGGCCTCATGTGCAGCCTTCTTGGTCGGGGGTTTATGTAGGTGCACTAATATGGTGCAGGAGAAACCCATTTAAAGGAGCAGCAGGCAGGGAAGGCCACGCTATCTCTCCTCTCTTTATTGTGCCGCCGTCGCTTTCGTCTCTCGCTCCTGTCTCTGGGTCAGAAGATGGCAGCGGCCCAGATTGGCAAGAGCTGTGGAAGATTTGGCAAACACCTCTTTTCTTTTTCTCCTCCGCCCCCCAGTCTCCCTTCCTCCCTCTCCCCCTCACTCTCTGTTGTTATAAACTGAAGAGGTCACATTCAAGATGAAAAGCAGGTCAGTCAGGAAAAATGTGAAAGCCTTTATGCTTTCTCATGGTATCAACATCAACTCCCCCCTCTCTCTCTCTCTCCTTCCTGTGTGCCCCTCTTACTCTCCACTTCTGTATCCTTTCCCTTTCTCCATTGTCTCTCTGGCTCCGTGGCTGGGCTCCCTCTCTATCTCTTTCCTCTCCCTCGCTGCTCTCTGTTTACTCTTAGACTGCCTGAATGTGTGTTTGTGTCTGTGTGCAAGAGTATTAACAAGAGAGACGGAGGGAGGGCGGGGGTGGCGGTAGCGGGGGAGTTCTAGCGAGTTTGTACTCACTCATGCGTTTGTCTGTTCTAGTGTGTGCGTGCGTGCCGGCGCGCCTGCTGGCAGAGCAAGGCAGGGGGCGGGACAGACCGACGGAAAGAGGGAGGGAGAGAAAAAAAAAAAAGATAGGAGAGATCAGATGAGGGAGAGAAAGGCTGAGCATAGAGCGCCGCCCCACAGTCCCACTTTCCTGTGGAAGTCTTCTCAGACGACCGCCATTGGGGGAAGAGACGCAGCACAGCAGAGCAGCACTCACCGGAGCGCTAGGACGACATTAGCGGGAGGAAAAAGGAGAGTGAGAGAGAGAGAGAAGAGCATGTGCCATTTCGGAGCATGTCAACTTGACACCGGCTCAAGTTTCCAGCCAGCTGGCAGGAAGAGCGCAGCTACCGACCTGTTTTCATCTCCTCTGCTCTGGATCGGAAGGCCCAGCCCCAGAAGAGCCTCTCAGCCGGGGCTCTAGAGAGACCACAGCGTCCGACAGAGCTGCTCCGCCGCTGGGCCGCAAAATCCACAACTGAGGCAAGGGACAGGGCATGTGACAGACAGGAACAACAACTTTCTGGCCGCACCAGGTGTTGATTGGACTTTTTCAGGGAGGAGCTACTGGAAGTCGAGTGTTGTGATTGGGTGTGAAGTCACCACCTGTTTCAGCATGGCTGCCGCCTATTGGATGTTTGTGCCATGTGTGCTCCTGCGGCAGCTAAGTTTCTGAGTCAACCAGAGCTGATTTGTATTGTGTGCTGGCTTATGATTAAATCAACAGTGTGCTGCTAGGGTGTCGAGACAAAGTGACCTTTTGCTTTCTGTAAATGAACTTTGCTTACTGTTTTAGCTTTAATTCATGCTTCTGCAAAGAGTTTGTCTCACTTGTTTAAATATGCATATTTGGTGGCTAATGGTGCCTTTGAGCATGTTGTGTAACAAGGTACTTTTAGGGAAAAGGAATCCCCCTGCTATATATATATATATATATATATATGTATATATATATATATATATATATTGTGGGACGGCTGTAAAAGGTTAATGTGTGTTTGTCACATGTCTTGGTCCCCATTGAGAGAGTTCGAGCAACTGGTTTGACTTCTCTTCTTTGCTAGAAAGGCTTTTCTACTTCAAACTGGAACATTGCACGTGGTTGTTGATTTTTTATTTTTTTTAATTAACCTTTATAGGAAAATTGACAGTAAACACTCAGATGATATCTAATGCCCCTGCAGACAGAATAGAAAAAAAATTCAGTTTTGTGTGGAGATGCACCAATAAGAATCCAGCAGCCGCTTTCCGATCTCTAGCTTTTGTGATACCTATGTTGCTTGACACTCTACTTGAAAAGTATATCGTAATATGATACATGAACATCATTCAAAATATTATGTTCTAGACTCCCTGACATAAGTAGTTTTTTTTTATTTATGTAATTATTTACATTGGGAGCAGTGGCTCTTAAATAGGGTTGTTCTTAATTAAAACACAAAATAATTAGAGTTGATATTTAAAACTGATCTTGAGAGAGCCTGTCCTCCAACTTTTAGATGCATCCCTGATCCAACACACCTGAATAGCCTCTACAGATCTTGGCGAGATACTGAAAAGCTATTGATTTAAGGTGTGTTCGAGCATTGATGCATATAAATGTTGCAAGACGGTACCTCTTAAGAGCTGGAGTTGATAATATAGATCCTTGTTTTAACTCTGAGACATCCAAATGGTAGCCAACTTTTTTGAATCTAGAGGGGCTCCATGGCAAAGTTTCAATGCTTGCAAAAGTATTGAAACTAGCTACCTTGCAATAGAAAGACTTTCTGTTATCTTTTAAATGTATAAAATACAGATTTGTTTTCTATATTCCTCTGATTTAATTTGTGAACTTGGCACTAAAAATGTCCTGCTTTGATTCTTCTTCACTCAGTAACGGTGTCAACACTGAAGAGTTTTACAGTCAGTGCAACCTGTAAGAGCTTGGTTAGACTTCAGGTTATTTCATCCCTTTGCTAATTTGCGTATCCATTTTGTACCTACATAATACCATTTCATAATAGTAGTAAACTCATTCGTACTCAAATTTTTAAGTCATCACTTATTATTAAGTCATCACTTGTATGATTATTTTACTTTTGTAGGAAAGTATTTTCAACTCATGGAGTAAATGGTGGTAAAGATACAAAATTCTCGCAGTTCAATTTATGGCTGTGCAATATATCAGCATCAACATTGGTATTGGCTGATTTGTTCACTCGTGATAGTGACGCAGTGCAGGATTGTGGGAGATTTTATATGAAGCAGAAAACACTTTCACAGTGTTGAACGTGTAGGGGAATATACAGTATATAATATTGGTCAAAATTGGTTATTGGCCATAACAGCAGTATTAATATCGAATATCAAAATGGGTCCAAATTGTCATATCCCTAATTCAGTTTGTTTTACTTTGTTCCTATTTTCTTTGGCTCTGAACCGTGTCTGAACCAGTTTACTCATCAGATTTGGCTTAGATTGGGACTCCAAAATAGGTTTACATGACTTCCTGCTGTTGGAAATTATTTATTGGAATGGCATAAGCATTAACTTTCAGAATATAGAAAGCTACTTTTAAGCCTTGGTTGTCAACCCGAAATAGCCTGAGTTTAAATGTTATCGACTTTTTGGCTGGCCGGTGAATTGCTAAACCGATCGGCAACCGATTTTTTTAGTGCATCTCTAGTTGTAGATACACTTTGGAACAAAAATTTACCAACAAGCTTCTTTGCGGAAATTCTAAGCAAACAATAGTCCAACTCTTAAGCAAGCTGTAATAATCTTAGTGCTGATTAGTTTGAGGGAGCTTCAGCGTCTGTGACAGATTGACGAAGTGAAGTGACAGGGCTGTAAACAGCTGTCCTTCCCTCTCCTGCAGCTTCCTCTAGCCTTACCGGCTCCATTAAGCGATGAGATGCAAAGACCTCTGAACCCATGTCCAAGGTTATCCCAAGATGTGCTGGCTGCGTGCCTGTTAATAACACCCCCCCACCGCCGCCGCCGCCTCCTCCCTCACACCGCCCCCAACAACCTTTCAAGAATCCTGTCCTGTTGCCAAGACCTGTCAGGCTGGCACAGGAAGCAAGTGGGTGGTGTAAACTAAGCCTCTTACAACACACACAGTTAATGAGCTGCCTTTGGCTAACTGCAGACTCTAAAAGGGAGGGCCACTGGAGCAAATTCTACACGGTCCTTCTCACTGGGACTTACATGCTGCGACTGCTTGCTGTAGCTCCTTTTTAGCATGTATACTCTCTGATTGTTTACGTGTGCGCGTAAGGGAGCTTGTGTGTTTCCTGACAGGTTGATCCATCACAGCTCAAGCCCAGCGGGTGCCTGTTGACTCTTGTGTAAGACACAATCATGTGCTTGACTGGGTAAAGGACTTGGGTTTCTTGGAATTGGGTCACATCAAAGTCAGCTAGAAATATGACACAAAGTGACCCCAGTGGGGAGAGTTGCTGGTGTGGTTGATGGTCCACCTACCACATTACGCCCTAATCGTTTAGTCTTTGTGGATGCAGACTACTATGTTTAGAAAGTTTAAGCCATCTGGACTTAAAACTGATGATAGATCAGACCCAAAACTAGCCTACTGTGTGATGCATTTGTGCTTTTTAAGGGATGGTTTTGCCTCCTCATAGAGAGAATCGCCTTTCTCTTGTCTACTGTTGCAGATTTTTAGCTGGTAATGCTAACTACAAAGTCCCTTCTCTAATCTCGTCATCTGTCCACTTGTTGGTTCCAGGCCTTCTCCAGTATGGTAGGAATTGGTCCGCCATCTCCAAGATGGTGGGATCGAAAACCGTGTCGCAGTGCAAAAACTTCTACTTCAATTACAAGAAGAGGCAGAAACTGGATGAGATTCTGCAGCAGCATAAAATGAAATCGGTAAGGAAGCCATACCTGCTTCACATAGTGCTGATGTTTGTACTTTGACTGTGTCTCTGGGGTTGCATGTGAAGCGTGTTCTTGTTTCAACCCAGGAGAAGGAGCGAAAGGCCCGTCGGAGGGGGAAAGCCTCGCAGAACGAAGAGGCGAGTGCTACGTATCCTGCAGAGGAGGAGGAGATCGAGGGTTCAGGAGCTAGCTGCAACGAAGAGGAAGCGCCTGAAGATGGAGAAGGTACATCATTCCTAGAAACATCATGCAATTGGGGGAAAACATTCAAGATCCCTCCCAAAACTTTATTTTGATTGGGAGTATGAATAAGTATAGTTGAGTTGTCACAAGACTGAAGTTTAATACTCGATAATGTGATTAATTACAATATGTCAGTATTTTAAGTTTCAACAGTAGGGGACAATTCAGTCCTCATTTAAACAAACATAAATTTCTCTTGAGTTTTGCAAAGTGGTAGAAGAGATAACAGTATAATTCTTTATATCTTATGTGCCTTTGATTCAATCATACTTTTATTTTGTCTTAGTAGTGTTCTGCTCTGTGCTTCCATTTGCCTGTCAGTTTGCTGTTGATGCGAATAAATTTCACAAAAAGGATCACTCTACGCTAAAACAAATTGTATTCAAAACAAACATGGATCTGGTGCATGCAAATCATATTTATGTTTATAGTGTAAGCAAGAATTTGGTCCATGCGACTCTGTTCAGCAGTAGGCGCTGTGCAATCCTTGTCTTTCTGGTAATTTTTCAGAATATTTTCTACAGTGATTAAGTGCTGCTGCAGGTTTGGTTGCTACGGGTTTCTACTTTTTTCTGCTCTAATTGTCAGCTTCAGTCTGGCTCAAACATAACCTGTGTTATTATTAGCCACATTAGCCTCCAATGCCTTTACAACTAAATGGAGGAGTAATGGACAGGGGCACACTGGTTTGTTTTGTTGCTACAGTATTTAGTAGCGGACTGAGCCGCCTGCTTTCCTGTATTAATTTGTACCGCAGTAGAACGGAGAGTGGCGTGGTTCAGAACTTTGACACTGGGAGACGCATCTTGACAGAACACAATCATTGGGTTGTCTGTGTCCATGCAGCTAATATTTAAATAGTTAGCTTTAGCTTATGTCCTCCAGAAGGTTTACTACTTCAGTGTTGAAGGTTTACTACTTCACGGTTGCAGATACAGGAGTTTCGCTGACCTTTTTATGTTGCTCTCAACATTTGTGTCGTAGTGTTAGCTAGCATGTGGCATCCTTCAGCCTTTTCTTTTTCCCTTTCCGTTGGTCTCATAGGGGAAGTTTAACCGAACAATGCTGCTGCTGTTAGCTTGTTGGCTAAGGAGAATTGCATATGGTTTCTTTTTTATGTAAATTAGTATTTTTCAAGAATTAAATTTTTTTGTTGCTATTTTGACAAAACCTAAAATGTTACCATAAATTAAAGACCCTCAGTCAAAACAGACATCCTTGCAGCACAAAAGGAATAGGCAGAATTCAGCTTAGTCATCAATTTTTGCCCTTATATTTTGCACAGGAGATTTGTTTTGTATTTTTTACAAAGCCAGTGACAATTGCCAGGGGTATTTCAGAATAAATGGTGTCATTGACATGAATGATTTTGGCCTTTGTGGGCACTCTTCCGATAATGCGCCAATGCCACAGCTAATTTTTTTATTTAGTGCTTTTAGCTAACTTTGAAAACATTTAGTGCACTTAGTTTCCCCTAAATTAATTTTTACATATAAATTCTAAAGCTCTAATTTAGTTGATTGTGTTGCAAAGTTTTTGTTGAGTAAAGTTCGACATTTTGTTTTTGGTTATCGACTGTTATGGTTTCTTCAAGTAGTTAGATGTTAATCATTTTATTTTGAAGGAGGTGAAGGGTTAGCAGTTTGGTTTCCTCTCCCCACAGTTAGTTTCTCTTTTTTCCCCCCCCAGTAACGTTATTCATACATACTGTAACAAAATAACATATGGACTTTGGAAAACAAGATATAAACATAAATACAATATCTAAGGGCTTTATAGAGCATGAAATTCATATAATCAAACATATAATGTCAAATTAAAATGGTATTTAAGGATTATGATCTTTCAAGGGTAGCTATAAATTGAGTTAAAGTTGGTGCTTCAGCATTAGCTTCCGTTAAATTTCATTTGGATGTAGCACTTTAGCGTTAGCAGAGCTAATGCTTATGATGAGTGCTTCAGGGTTAGCTCAACTAACATTTTAGTTAGCGATGCCCAACAATGGTACATCAGTCAGCATGAACAGTAGTTTTATAAACTGTCAGGTGTTGGCTTATAATCTGCATTTCTGTGGAAATAAAACCAGCAAAATTGCAGAAAAACTTTAAGCTAAACGTGTTCATGACATCAGAGGCGTGTGAATTGTTAACTGTGTAGAACTTACCTGCTAAACTTACTGAGCACAAATGTGTGACTAATCAGTTTGAGCAGCTTCAACAGTAGAAAGCAAATCCAGTTGTTTATAGAAACATGCTGGATGTGCTGTATTTCCACAGCAAAGTGGTGAATCCTCAGGAGATTGCATCCATCGCCACAATTGGTTTAATGTTCCCCCCTTATTGTACCCTGAAACCTGATTAGTCAGAAGACTGGCATTGTGAAGAATCTGGTCTAGCAGATGGAGATGGGGGGAGGATGGAAGAGAAAAGGGTTAGAGGGACATAAAATGATTTACAGTATAAATCCTAATCTGTTCATCTTTTTGTCCACTCTCTCCCAGGTGGAGCAAACAACAGCTCGGACACAGAGAGCCTGCCTTCGCCGCATTCCTCAGAGGACAGCAAGGCTAAAGAGGAAGGGACCAGCAGGCTGAGGGGCAATTCCAACACCGAGGACAGGAAGAATGACCAGGCAGGCGACGAGAAGCCTCCTGTCAAGGAGGAGGCTGAGTCAACCATCAAGCAGGAGATAAAGACTGAAACAGGGGATCCCAACAAGGAACAGCCACAGCCCGTACCGCCCAACGATGCCACGGATAAAAAACCTCCAAGAGTCGAGAAGGAGGAAGTCAAAACCTCCAAGAGCGCCAAGAAGGAGCACCTGACCAAAGCAGGTCTGCATGGGGACAGTGACTCTAGTGCCACTTGTAGCGCTGATGAGGTGGAGGAGACGGATAATACAGATAAGAAAAGGTGAGATTTAGAAAGCTTGATTATACAACCTTATAAATTCTTTCCTCGTTTATTATTTTAATCAAAGGGCGGCTGATTTTAAAGTATCTTCCTGGGTGTCCTACATCTCCGGTCTACCACAGCAAACACTAGAAAACAAAGCAGTGAGGGTTTTGAAGTGGTATTAGTTGCCTAGCTACACTGTACGCAGGGGAACCATATTTGTCCAGCCACTTGTGTGTGTGCCACAGGTTGCTCCTTCCTATCAACCGTGGATTTTATTTCCACTTTGAATGAATGTAAAAAAAATATATATATATATACACACCGTGAATATATGGTGTGTGTGTGAGTGAGTCTGTGAATGAGGCCAGAACAAATGGGTGTCAAAGTTCGTGGGAGGAATGATTAGTCCTGTCAGCGCAGTGTTTGTTCAATTTTTTTTTCCATGACAGCAGACTGCGTGTACTGGCAGAGCTGAGGGAAATGTTGCCCTCTCTGCCAAAGCAAACAATAGGAGGGAGGGAATGTGTGTTTGTGTGTATGTGTGTGTGCGCCTTAGTAATCTTGTGCTGTGTGCTTAAAAGTGTGTCATTAAATCAGTTTGTTGTGTTCAGATGTTTGTGGATGTGTCATACACTTTAGATCTTTACCATACGTTGCTTACTGCTGGTGCGATAAGATCAATAATATCGCTGCTTAAGAAAGGCTCAGTAGAGTTTTACTATATAAAAAATGCATACAATGCAAAGAGCTGCTATGATCAGTTTATTAATGTGCACCAAATTGTAGCTGGCTTCCCAATAATCTCTGTATTCATTTGCACACTCAAAAAAATCGCTTGGAAGTCAGAATTTCTCTTCTGGCTTCGGTGAAATGGAATAAGCTTGCCTTTTGGTTGAGAAATAGCAGTAATAATCCATTTATTTCCCCACACATTCAAGGATCCATGTTTTTCTGGCAGAATATGGAGTGCAGTTTTCTTTGAGGTTTCTTCTTGATTTTGCTCATCTCAATTTTCGAGATGCTTCCATGCTCATTGGGTCTTTGTCCAATCCCAATTTTCTGAATTCAGATGTCTGCTGGTTTTTGATCCATAAATCCTTCACTTGAACATTAAGGGAGCATTCACACCAGCCCTGTTTAGTCCGCTTTAGTCAAACTCTAGTTCATTTGCCTGGAAAAGCAGGAAGCCAACTGCAGCGCAGGGCATTCTTGGTAAATTCAACCAAAACAAATACGAGTGTTCAGCGCTAGTGGGAGAAAAGACTCGTGGTCTTTTACCAAAGATGAGAGAAATCCTACAACCACTACTCCAATTTTGTTCGCATTGAAGAAGGAAGTTGTTCTCGGTGTGGCGCCTCTACAGGCGAGAGGGTAACAGGTTTTTGTAAAGATTTGGTTTGTTTGACAAAGTGCAAACTACACCAGCTGAAAGTGTAACAAATGTTGCCATTTTGGTCCCCAATCGAACTGAGTTTATCGGACAATGTGGTTTGAAAATACCCTTAGTGTCGTTTTAAGCCATTGTGTTGTCAGAGGTAATATGAATAAACTGCACAGTCACTGTCTGCTATTCTGCTACAACTTGTGCCTTTTGGAGGCTTGGGGTTTCAGATTGTAATGGTGGTTTTAAGATAAGTTTCTGCTGTTGACTTTGTGGTTTTGTTGAGGAAAATTATGGTAAAATACTCTGATAGGTTGTTGCAGACAGTAGAAATGATTGCCAGCTCTGCAAATTTACCAGTCTCTACTGTGAATGGTCATTCATCATTTATAGGCAGAGGCCATGTCACACCATGTGTAAATTTAACGGCTCAATGCAAAATGATGAGTCAAAATCGGATTGACTTTGCATATTTTTTGACTGTTTCTAATATTTTTTTATCAGTTAGTGTGAGCAGCACGGCTAGCATTGTTGCATGTGACCGCTTTTTGTAAAACGTCCAAGATTGTAAATATTTTCTAGCTCGGGTCAAACTTTTCCAACATTTCTAAATCCCACGTTTTCATGGAGCATAATGGTTAAGAGCTCATAAAACCCAGCAGCTTTGTTTAATCGATTTACCCTTTCTAGTATTTACTGAGTACACCAGTAAACATTACACCAAGTGTTGTTGCCTGGAGTTTTCTCCTAAATACTCATTACTGCAACAATCCGACAATTTTCACCACCATTTTATTCAAAAATAAATAACAAATAGTGCAATTGTATTTTCTCCCTCAGCACTAAAATATCTCTCAAAGAAGACCATGATGAACATCCTGACGGCTTGAACAGCAAACTCCCATGTCAAGCTTTGCTTGTATGTTTAAGCTTTAAGTAATCAGGCAAATCTGACCAACATGTAGCACCAATTCACAACGCATGTCGTTTTTACAAAAAAAGTCAATTAAACTGTATCATACTGTTTCAGAATCAAGTAAATACATTCCGATTGATTTCTTCAGATTTAAGAAAACGTTTCTAAAACTCGGCTGATTGCATCGAGTCAATGACTTGCATCACTCACTACTCGTAGATGAGCATCTAACGACAGCGGCCATTCGATTGCAATGAGTCGTTATCTTTGTAGCAATCCCTCAAAATGAACTTGCATGTAGCGACAGCGGAAGGAAAAACTCCCGTTTAGCAGGAAGAAGGATCGACTCGACGGAGCAAACACTACAAACAAAAGAAGAAACGGAAGCACTGATCCAGCAGTTCTTTCTATGTTGGAGAAAAATAAAAAGTTAAGGGCAATAGGCTCTCCTTTAGAAACACAGACAAGCAGATGAGATCCGAGTCAGTTTTCAGGACGAGAGAGAGCGCATACAGTTAATCGCAGCGAAACCTCAACCAATGACTGACACGTGGCTGCTCTTGATGCCCAATTTCAATTTTTATTTTTGCTGGAATCCGATTTTTTTTTTTTTTTACTTTATTTTTTGCATGGTTGATCATACAAATTAAATGCGACCGCAATCAGACTTCTGTGTGAACCCTTTACAACCTCTTAGCGACACGCATACACGGAAGAGGAACATAGACGTCACACAGCAGCGCACTGTTTACGGAAGTAATAATGGATGCCACCGTCTATGGACCTATTTTACTTTTTTTAGCAAGGGGAGCCGACGGTTTTGTGACGAGATCAAAACAAGACGCTAGGAAGCTAAGAAAAAAGAAAGCTAAGTTGACACTGCTCACTGCAGCCATTGTTTACATTTGGATTTACCTCATCTGACTTCTTCTGGTGTAGAATAATAATGCATGTTGCGTCTTTGACAAACAAAGTCAGACTGCAGATACTTTTAAAACTATTGGACACATATTTGATTTGGTTCTACGCATTGAACTAAATGTGATTTCTATTTTATTTTATTTTTTTGTGAAAAGCTCGGGATTTGCCCACTGTGAACACACAGGGTTAAACATCTCTAACTTTTATTTAATTTTTTTTCTTGGTTTGCTCAGCTCAAAACAAGCACATTCAAGAACATGTTGTCAGTGGATGTGCTTCAATTTTTATGTATTTATTGAACAGTCAGATTTTTAAATATATTTTTTAAGCATTTTGCTTGCTGAATGCCAATGAAAGGAAAATTGTCCCATTTCTATTGCTGGCTAATTAATTGGTGTGTTGCTATTATTTCCTTTTTATGTCTGTGCCTTCCTCAGTTGCCGACATATTATTGTGCCGGGTCTAATAACCATTCCACACTGTTGTGTTCTCAGCTTGTATAAATGAGAGTAGTCGGGATGTTTTGCGGACACAAGCTTCAACACATCCTCCAGGTTATCTAACTTGCAAAGTTAACAGTCTTCCAAGAAACAAGTTTTGACCTCTGAGTTAAATCCATTTAATACCAGCCTACTTCAGTGTATCTTTAGACTTTATTGGTCTTTGAGCTTCAGAAGCTCTTAAATTGGTCGAACTCTATACTCTTAATTCAGTTGCAGATATTTAAAACGAGCAGAACTAGGCACTTATTTGTAAATGATGGCGCTCGTCATCTGTTTGCAAGCCCAGTAAACAGGAAATGTTGCATCCCCCATCGGCCTCTTAATACTTTCTGTCTGTGTGTTTTACAGGATGACGTCTCCACGCCCTAGCCTGCTGAACTTCTCCCACGACGGGGTCATATCATCTCTGCAGAAGCCCATGGACCTGAAGCAGCTCAAACAGAGGGCTGCAGCTATACCACCTATTGTGAGTTGTTCTGCAGGGTCTTGTACTCGTATTTCTTTCTTCTTCAATTAATAGGTTAATGACTGTAGAAAATCTCAGACTTTACGACTAATAAAGTCTTAGACGCAGATTGTGTCCTGTACCTAAAAACAGCTCCGTTTATCTCTGCAGCCATATCTGCGCTGTCCCCATTTCTCAACTTGCAGAATCAAGTGGTACAGCAGGTGAAATGGTGAAGTCATATTTGTTTAAGATAAGGCAGCCAGATGGACGATGATGGGATAGATTGCTTTGTGGGGCAGAAACGAGATGCCAGGGATTAGTGAAACTTTAGCTCGCCAAGAAATAAGAGATGAGTTTTTGCTATCACGTTGATCAGATACTGTAAGCAGCCCAGCCATATGTCGGTGCTTGGAAGGAGATGGCGCTTGTATGTAACCGTCTTATTTCTGTGTTCTCTCGTGTGAAGATGCCAGAGGCCTCTGTGCAGGGCACTCCGCGGAGTGGGAAAGCAGTGCAGCCCCCCCACGCCTTGGCTCTGTACCAGGAGCAGATCACCATGGCTCACGGAGAGTCCTCTCAGGAAGTCAAACAGCAGCAGCCTTCTGGCCAAGCAGGCAAACCACAGCCTTATGCCCCTCAGGCAGACAGAGAGCGAGAGGGTCTTCTGACCAGCAGCCCCCGAGTTCGCCCTCGAAGCCCCTCCACCAGCGAAAAAGACGGTATGCACCTCGGAACGTTTGTTTTCGCTCTGAGTGAAATGTAGGCTCACTTGCACGAGCCCACAAACATATTTGTTAGGATTTTTTCCTGATTTCTCTCTGTATTAGTCATGGACTGGTATGGGATTTTTATAGCATGGCAAGTCTGAGTGAAAACAACACCATAGGATCATAAAAGTCAAAAAAACCAAAATATGTCACACAATCCAATTATGCCTATTTCAACCAGAAAAGCAACACTTATTCCCGTGGCTGCTAAAATAATGAGCTTATAACAATGTTATTCATATTTATTTATCCTTCTCTTAATGTTGATATAATAAAGAATGTTTGAATACATTTATTTGTTAATAGATTTATATTTCTTTTTCCCATTCTGGGACAAAAGAGGCCAAGCTGATTTTAGCTGATCAGTTAGTTGGGCTATCTGCTCCCATAGCTAGCCTGCTGTTCTCAACTTGCTAGCTCTTACCTCGATGAAGGTGACGGTTTGGACTCTCTGGGTTTCCATGCCTTGACCATTGGGATTTGTAAATGGCATTTGCAGTGATGAGATGCCATTAAATTGCATTGTATGTGATTAATTAATTTCATTTTCTATGTATCGACAAAATAAGCAACATTTTCAATTCAGAATCCCCATTTGTTGCTAAATTATTGACTAAATAGACATACGAGCTCGACAACAAAGACATTTGTTTTTATTATGACCTGTTCAGACTGGTGCCAAATGCTTATACCCATTTGGTTTTCATGTGTTTTAGGAAGCCCTGATAGTTTGCATAAAACATTCTAATGCTTTACAATATATATAATATATCAAAATTAATGTGTTACAGTCCTGGCCATAATCATTTATTATTTTATTTATTTATTTTTTTGTTTAGTGTTTTTGTTGGGAATGTGTAGGAGCCTTATCGAGTTGAAAACGTATGACAGACAATTTCCACATTGTTGATATTGGTAACTTTTAGACCTTAGTGTTCCTCCTTACAGCTAAATGCTCAAAGCCTAGTCTGCATGACCTGCTACACTCAGGTATTCATACATTTATTTATAGAGGTACACATTTATAAATATGCTGAATAAAAGAAAAAAACTGGGCACATTAAAATCCTGCTCGACATGCAGCTCTAGTAGCATTTGATCTACTTTTATTAAGTAGGTCTGTTCTAGAGGCTCTGACCTTGAGTCTGTTCTCCACTGTTTAGGGTCTTTAACTGTTTCTGGGACACTCCTGGACAGGGGGTCTGATGAACGATCTGGTGCTGCTACTGACCCAGAAGGGAATATAGTTCAGCAAGCTTACAGTAAGGCTTGTATGTGATTCTGTGGAAGATTAGTTCAGATAAATGAAGGCATTTTCTACCCAACTGTTCAAATGTTGACTCAAAGTTATTGCTTGTTTTCTTTTTTTTGGAATCTCAGGACAGAAAATGGCAACAAAGCTTCTAATTTCACACACAGAGTTAGATGGTGAAGTGTTGCTCCATTCACATTTAAATAGTGGTTAGTACTAGACATGGGCAGTAATCGGTACCAAGGTTTGGAAAGTTCAGCTGTTCATACCTTTAATGTTTTCTATCATCCTTCTCTTGCAGTTTCAAGTCATTTTCATAAAATTCCAGAGAAAATGCTGGAGTGACTGGGATTTCTCTAGCTAATTGAATTATAGGGGAACACAGCCATTTTCCAACCTGACAGTCAACTGGCTGAAAAGACGGATCCTGCACCTTTTTTTTTTTTTTTTGCTTTCAGGCATAATAAATTTGGTTTCCTGTTAATATTTCTGGTTGAAAGAAAAGCACAGTTATTGTGTGGAAACTAAATAAATGCCACTCATTACTAATACTGCTTTAAAAAAAATCCAGTCAATTATTTAGGAGCAACACATCTGCTTGGTAGCTAATAGTGTGCTCTCTAAGGTTGTCAGCAACGACAAACGTTTTCTGAAGACTGATTTTGACTGGAAAAAGTTTTAATGGATTTATTAGCTCTTCAGGTTTCATTTTAATTCGGTAAATATATTTCAAACAGCATTTCTGTGTGTTTTTAACTTATAAAATGAAGAGAAATATGTAGCTATCAGCCTGCATATATTTCAAATCCTTTAAAATTTGCAACTCGAACACACCCAATCTGCAACATTTTTAAGACCGTATGACTGCAAGCTCCATCTGCTGTTCAGCTGTAAATAACATCGATTAGACCATGTTGTACATTTTGTTTTGAGGTTTTAATGACACAATTCTGTGAAATTGTCTGATTTTAACTCATGTCACATGAATCTCATACCAGCTCATGCCTAAATATTATGTGGTGAATGCAGTTTGTGCAGATACGTTTGCATGCAACAGAAGAATGCAAAGAAGTTGCAGTGCTGCACTTTCCCTTCAAAGGCTTTTTAGCCGGTCAGATCCACCCACTGCGCCTGTCATGACCCCTGGATGTGTTTTTTCTAAAACTTTTTAGATCAAGGTTTTGGTTGTAGCGTTTTTATTCATTCATTTTTTTCTGCGTGCACGTCTGCTAATTGAGAGGTGAGGCATTGTGGGAATGAAGTGGCATCAAGGGTTGTTACCTTTATCAGTGGCAAAGATTTCAGTTCATTATATAAACAAAAGAAACTCCTCAGAGCAGCAGCAGTAGTTCACATGTGCAGTGTGACAGTTTAGAGGGCCTCTTAGACTAGATGTAGTCCAGCTTCCTGTTTTATTTTGGTGCTGACTCCCTCCATGTGATGATGTTTTAGAAAAGTCCAGAGCCTTCTCTCCACACGGCGACGCCAAGAAGCAGGCGCTGGGTCCGGACGACCTCAGGACCTCGAACCTGGGTCGCCCTGTTCTCTCGCCGTATCCCATGGCCCCGCGGGACATGGCCAAGATCAGTCACGACCAACACCTGCTCCACTTCAACCGTGAGGAATCTTCTCCGTCTGCTTCTGCTGCTCTGCTTCACTAGTAGAGGATAACTTTAATCTTTTTGTCTTCCAGCGTTCCCACAGGTAGGCCTCCCCTCGCTCGCTGGTCTGCCACAGGATAGTGTGCGGTTAGCGGCGGTGAGACCCCTCTCCATGCCCGACCCGCCACCGCTCATTTCCTCTAACAAGCCTGGAGGCTCCATCACGCAGGTATGTCACCACGATGAACTAAGCACTTTTATAGTCGATTTGCAGAAACAAATACGGTGTATATTCAATTTTGATGTTTGAAGCAATTATTTCTTTGAAATATTGGTTAACATTTTTTAAAAGCAAGAGCAGTGATGATGTAATTGATAGACCTGTCGCAACAAGCAATAAAATAAAACAAGCTCAATAATTTCCGTTTGCATGATTTTTCGTTTTTCTTGTCTCTCTCTTTCTACCAAAAACTTGTATGACAAAAGTCTTCAGTCTGATGCTTTGGTCTCAACTAGTCCTTTTATTCCTCCAGAGATTTTATAATTAATTTTAATTGTTGTTTCTGTTTCGTCTATTTATCTTGGGTATTTTAAATATCTTCCAGCTCCACTATTAAATGTTTATTAGAATTGAAAGGTTATTGATCTTTGAGAATGTTTTCTTGTTTTATTATGCCATTCCCATTATATCACTGGAAATTGTTCCCAAAACAACAATATTATCGTTTATCGCAATAACTTTTGGGACAGTTTATCATCCAATTAAATTTGTTACCCTGACAGGTCTAGTAATTGGTATATTTTACCTAATGTGACCTAATGTGCGTTTTTGTGTGTGTGTGTTCAGGGTACGCCGGTGCAGTTGCATGGAGCGGCCCATGGGCTGGATCACTCAAAGATGCCTCCCGCACCAATGGGGTTGTCTTGGATGGAGAAGAAAGTTGGTGAGTAAAACAAAAACCGAATTCAATTGTGTTAATTTTTTTTTTCTTTTTAAATAGTGTCACAAATTTTTCTATTTTGTGACATTGTGATCTGAATTTTCTCATCATTACGCAGCAGGTCCTTTCCCAGTGGTGAAGCAGGAGCAGTTGTCTCCTCACAGCTCCTCCCAGCCTGATAACTTATCAAACCCAGGGCCGCCACATGATAACTCCTCTGCTCGTGGTGGGTGCAAGTGCTTCCTCCCTTTATTGTGTATTTGTAGACAACTGATTGGTCCTGGAGCTGTGCTTTTATACTTGTGGTTTTGTAGGAATAACATCTGGAAATTGTAGAAAGATACATGTTTTTGCTAGGAATGCACAATACATCAACGTTAGCATCAGAATCGGCCAGTGTTTGTCATTTTATAGCGTATCAGAATCGATTCAATGAGTGAAACTGAGCCGATATTAGAACAGATAGACATGTGATAGTGGTGCACTTAGTTTAGCTAACCAGCTAACTCTCCTCAGAGCTGCAGTCACCAGAAAAGCTTAAGCCACACAGAGCACCCCTCCCCCGCCTTTCCTACTCGGCTCCTCCAGACTAGCGGCTGCAGCAATTAACAAACACCTGGACTAAATGCACATCTGCCGAGCTCATTATCCAAATTCCTTCTCAGTGCAACGTTCTTAAGAATGGTTGTAAATGGCACAATGTAGAGAGCAGGAACTTCTTAAAGAGACAGAGGCCAATTTCAAGCTGTCAAATTGATATATACAGCATTTAATAACAACTGAAGGTTTGCCTGTATAAATGCTTTAGTATACAAGGTCCTATTCGAGGAGGTTCTAACTGTACTTTCACAGTAAACATTTCATTAACCTTTTCAATTTATATTTTTTTCTAGAGAGTAAAAAAAAAATGCCTTCAGCTGCTATAAAATCTTTCTCTTCTCCAGGCGTCCAAGGAGGCAGCATCACCAAAGGTCTTCCTGGGACCAGAATACACCCGGAGTCTGCGGTTTCCTACCGAGGCGGCTCCATCACACAGGTGAGCTCAAACCAGCAAGCCAGACTATTTAAGACTATTTATATGAAAGAGAGGAGTAATGTATAGCATATATAATCCTGCAGTAGTCGTAGTTTATTATAAGGACACCACGGTGTTTTAGGCCTCACAGAAACGGTCTGAATAAGGGGCCTGCAACCTCCAGAGCCACAAGTGACACTTTGGTATTTCTACAGTGGCTCTTACAAAGTTTAGCAAAAAAATGAAAAAGAACCAGTTAATATTTTTAAAGCTAGGTATCACAACAAATGAAGGCTTTCAGCGGTTCTAAATTTTATTCCTGACACATTTCATTTGAATTTTTACAAAGAATGACAAAAAAAGCACTGGTAATATGTTTTTAGAGCATATTTTCTTGTTCTTAAGTTGGAAGGTATGCGCTTCTTTATGTACAGCTTTCTGTCCCACAGAAAAAGAAACGAAACATCCTTTTTTGCTAGACTTTAATTATCTTTATTTTAATTCCTAAAATATATATGACAAGTTGTCTTTTTTTTTTTTTCTTCCTGCAAAAATGTCTCTTTAGGTCTAAAGGATTATTGACGCCATTTCTAAAGCAACCAGTCTCACCGTTGCGCATTATAAATATTGTGCTGACTCAGTACAAGTTTGAGTTTCTTTTTTGTCCTGTGGCCGACTGTCCTCTTCCTCTTTTTGAAAACCTCCCAACATAATGTGAAATAGCGTTTAAAAATGAGAGCACCTGTTGCACGCCGCACTTTATCCTGTTTGTTCTTTGACTCTGCAGTTCAGAGAGCCTTGCTGAGGTTAATGTGATTTACCCGAGACCTACAGCCGACGCCAATTGAAACCAACACTGTAAAACCGTGCTAAGGTTCACGCCACAGACAAGCTTGTACTCCACCCACATCCTCTGATCGTTTACGCTACTTGTTAAAAAAAACACACATACAAAAAAAAATCCATTGCAGCTTTTGCCCTCTGTACACACAAGCTGCTGTCAAACATGAAGCGGCTTCTGCGCGTTTTCAACGTTTGCTCCTGTGATGCAAGAGGAACAGACGAAAGTTGTGAGAGGTCAAACGGCAAACCATGTGCGGCGGTGGCTGCTGCTGGATTTCCGCCGCACTGTGACATAACCGCAGCTCTGAATGGATCCGTAGCCGTGGCAACGGGTACACGCTGTGCCGCATCTGTTCCCTCTTTTATTTATCTGTGTACTTTAGATGCTGGCTAAACCTGGTCACTGATAGGCCCTCTCTGGTGTTGCGTCCAACTGGCACTGGAGAGCAAACAAGCGCAGAGGAGGCCGTCATCCGCTAACGTTAAGGGCGAAAAAAAAGAAGTGAAAATGAAAATTCGTCCTCATGTTTAGCGCAGCTCTTGACGGATTAATAGGTGGATGTGCGTGTGTGTGTGTTTGAGGTTTTCTTGGAGAGCAGGTGAGGACTGCTTCTGTCATTACTACCTTGTAAACAGACATCCATCCCCTCTCCCCCCTCTTTTGGTAAACACTTCTTGGAAAAGCTGCAGCCAGCAGATTACAAGGCCTCTCCCAGTAACTGCTGTCTCTCCTTTTCACCATCCACTCATGCAATCATCTCTTGACCAATCAGTGCGTGGAGAAATATGACTCATGCCGAGCACAAGTGATGTTATTCAAGGTTTAGTTTGACCATGAATGTTATGTTCAGCTTTCAAGCCGCTTCACCTTTCCTTCGTTTGGAAGCTCTGAAGATTTGCTTCAGAGATTCGTGTTCATTTTTGTGTTTTGATTGAACACATCGTCTGGTTAAAACGATGTGTAAGATATTTGCTGCAGGCAGAAATGAACCTCCTATACTGATTGTTGTAGCAGCAGAGCTGTAGAAGCCTAAAACTGCTTAAACATGATACATTTCTCATAGATGTGTGCAATATAGACTACTATGTTTAGCAACGTTTCTGAAGACAGCTCTATGTTGTCCAGAGCAGACCTCAGTGGAGTGCCAGGCTTCTTTATCAGATTGTTTGGCTTCTTCAAGTCAATGATTCCGATGGTGAGTTCCTTCCTGTATCCTGCCTGCATTTTGCAAACACAGCTATTTTCCTTCAGCGCCTGCCTTTCGCATCAGGATGGCGTTCATCTAATTCCTCTTACTTTTAAAGCCCTTAAGCATCTCCAGTGATGCTTCCAGAGAAAAATCGTTTTCTGATCTCTGATTTTTCCCTTAAGATAAATGATTTTTATTAGATGAAGAGTCGTCACCATGTAACTGACAAAATCATTACGGAGCTGATATTTTAAATAGTCTTTAGTATCTTTTATAAGCTGTGTTTGGAATTAGCGCAGCTAGCATTGCTTAAACACTACGATGCAGGATTTTCTTAGAATATGTAAATCCTTATCTGTAAGATTTCCAAAAATGTTGATAGTTCTTCCAAATCAAAAAACCACAAATGGATTCAGCTTGTGTACTGGTCAACAGGAGGATCCAAAAGAATTTACTAATGTAATGAAAACAAACATGAGATTATTTTAGCACTCCTTTATTCCTGCATGGCCAAATGTAAATATTATAACCAAATGGGTTTTATTAGGGTTGCACCAATTGCAGTTTTCTGACCGATCGCCAAGCTTTAAAATGCTTGACCTACCAATTCCGATTTTGACCAATTTTTTTTGTGTGTATGAATAAAACGTCACTAAATAAATAATTGAATTTTTTTTTTTTTTTTGCAAGACTTTGTCATTAAAGATTGGTACCATACAAAGAAACAAGTTAGGGAGTAATAAACCTAACTATTCATGGTCGCTTGTTGTTCGGCGGTTCCTTCTGCACCGGCATAACAACTAACCCTAATGAAAGTCATAGGTAGACTGCGGCTGCTGCTTTTTGCAGAGACGGCACAGTTTATGCCTCATTTTTTTTGTCTCTTTACCCCAGGGGACACCAGCAGATGTGCTGTATAGAGAAACCATATCACGTCTGATCTCGGAGGACAGTTCCAGCCGAGCTGACAGGGAACGGGACGAGGCGCCATCTAAAGGACAGATCCTGTACGAGGGCATCAGCGGGCAGATCCTCTCATATGACCGTGAGTACATGAGCTTTAAGTAACAAGATTGCTGGCCTGCCAGGTCATACACTAGGTGTTCAGCTGTTTATATAAAACACTGGATCCGTGTGAATGAACGTCATAGGGCCGCAGTCTCAGACTCTCAAAGAAGACGGTCGAGGTTCAGGTCTGTCTGGAGAAATCCTGGGTCTGAAGCGAACTTATGATGTCATGGAAGGAGGCAGAGGGCTGCCAATGAGAGACGCTCTGTCTGCTACCAATTGTGAAGGTAAGACAGGAGCAAGCTTAAACGCCTCACTTGACATTTATTCTGACTGATGTAGCATTCAGCAATGAGATATATTAACAAGTCAGTATGAGTTTATCATTGTGTTCATACAAAAAAAAGAAAAATATCCGACATGACTGAAACATTTCTACACTCCAAACATTCATACTGTTGATAAACACATTTGAGACTCATACACTCTTAGCCTATATAAATGAATATGTTGCCGCATCTCTTCTAAAAGTGTTACACACACACGGGATTTGTTTCAAAAACGTTTTCATCCACTGCAACGTTCTCTGCGATCCAGACAGCTGGAAAAATCTTTCTCTTGAGTCTTATTAAAAAGTCTTTTAACAGTACAGTGAAAAACGGCGTCTAAGTCTTTTGCTGCTGTGCTTTGTTCCACCTTTACCTCAGGTCTCATCGGTCGTGCCATGCCTTTCGACAGAGACAGCCCTCACCACGCTTCTTACAAGGATGCTCATCATATCCGAGGCTCCATCTCTCAAGGTAGGATGCTTTAAAATGCATTCCAAGCATACTGCCTGTTGTTTTCACATGAGAAATGGGTTGAACACAACCTTCCGATTTCAGGTATACCCCGCCATCTCGACGCACAAGATGCCTACATGAGGAGGGAAGCCAAGCAGATAAGGCGAGAGGCGTCCCCGCCCCGTGGCGCCGGGTCCCTTTCTGACCCGATGAAGGGCAGAGAGGGCATCGTGCCCACGGTGAAGGAGCCTGGACGCTCCATCCACCTCATTCCAAGAGACGAGGGCAGACAATCATCCAAGGAGGGCATCATATCACAGGTATGCGCTTGATGGTGAAACGCATCATTCCACAGGTAGTTAGGAGTGTGCTAGTTGTTCTTATTGGGGGCAGATTCGTCAGCTGGCTCGGCTTTATCAACGACCAGCCCAACCAAACATCCGTTGGATTCTTTAGGCTCTGAACACACCATTACTGAGTGCTGAAAAATCCACCCACACCCACTGGGTTACGACCAAATCGTGGCTAACTCTTACTAAGGCAAGAAGGCTTAAAATGATGTGTTTATCATGTTGAACTGTTTAAAAATAGAATAGAGGGAACCGTTCTCACTGGCTCAAAATATTCTGCCTTTAATCGCAATAATCTCCTCCTCAGCTGGTCATATTTTATAATATCATATATACAAGTCGTATTCTGTACTTAGAAATCTCTGTTTTCCAGGCGTCTAATAAATTTCATTTGATTTTATCTGTAGATACTTTATTAATATACAGCTGTTTATGTTAGATATTTTTTATATGCAATAGGGTATATTTTGTTTGTTTTGCTGCTGTAAAATGTGAATTTTCCCCACTGAGGTATTAATAAATAACTACTCTATTCACATTTAAACCCAGATGCTCATGCTGAATATTAGGGCTTTACAGGGTTTACGTCTAATTAAATATTTTCACTAAGTGTGGCGATTTTTATTTAAACGAGGTGCAGACTTCTACACTCGTTCAGAATCTCCACGAGAATGGAGAGTTACGCTCTCATCAAAGCCTTTAGTCTGGGATTTAACCTGTAAAGTCCATCGTTTCGTCCTATAAAATCAACATTGTTTATTTAAAATCTACATTTTCACACAGTTTGATGTGGCAATACGCAGGATTTAAAGAAGGACCACTATGAAACAATCTCAGATGTAATGCTGTATTAGTTCAATGTTGGTAGTTTCAATCAGGTTCTGAACTCTGATGTTGTTGTGCCGTCGGACCACAGCGCTGCTCCTGCTCTGCGCCAGGAAGGCCTAAGCTCCATAAACGGTCCCAGTTTTAGACTCTACAATTGAAACGCACATTAAAAAAAGAACAGCATGCATAGATAAAAGGTTCCAGGAAGTCAGGTTCTGGAGAACAACTTTCAGGAACCCGTAGTTAAAATATGCCTTCAGCTGAATTTTAATGGCCCGCGTATCTGCTGCACTCTCAACGGCTGCTGGAATGCTTCTGACACATGTAGGTCAAACTAACTTTATGAGACCTGTAATTTGAACCCCGGGAACAAATGCATATATAAATATGAGGCGATGTGCAATCATATAGTTTTATTGAATGACTATCAAACTGGTATTTGTCTGTCCTTATTTAACACAGAGTAAATTAATGATTAAACAATCTTAACTATTTTCTTGCTCCCAAATATTATGCAGAACATAAAAAATTTATGTATTGCAGCAAAACTGAAGTTGGTGTTGGCCAGAGATGAGTTTTGACTAGAAATTTGAAATGTATTTCTCAGTTGTTTTTTTTTGTTGTCTGAAATTACAATAGACCAGTAAAGATGCACGTGTTTCTAAGCTGGTTCATTTCCTGCAGGGTGCAGCTGGAAAGCCGGACGCTGCTGGCTCTGGGAAACGCCACGATGTCCGCTCCATCATCGCCAGCTCGCCGCGCTCCTACCACGGCGCAGCCTCCCACCTGGAGATGCGTCCTGACAGAAGTCGGTATGAGGATGGGCCCAAGGGTCGGCCCAGTGCAGTGGTCAGCACGGCCAGCCCCATACCGCGCTCTTCTCCGCTCACCCTGGGCTCTGAGCAGGGAGGCAAAGCCCACCACAGCCCCATGGGGTACGAGGAAAAAGGTGCTATACGGACCCCCTACCCTGGACCGTCACATCGTGGATCCCCACTGCCCAGGGAAGCCAGTCAGAGGCAACATGAAGGTGGGAACATCCAGGGTTCATGCAATTTGGTGTTTTCAAAGTTCTTGATATTCAAACTGCACAGTTTTGCAATAAAGTTCAATCTAATGTCTGATTAAAAGCTTCGATTTGGAAAACGTTGCTTACAGTTGAAGTCAGATATTTTCAAACAACTAATAAAGAAGACAGACATTTTTTCACTGTCTGAAGTTAAATAAGACTGAACTTTTTTGCTTCAGGTTGGTTGGAATCAACAAAATTACTTCTATTTGCTAAATGCCAAAGAACGTAGCAGGAACATTTTTGTTGTAACTTTCTTTGTGTGTTGTTTTCAAACATTTGATCTGAGCAGGAAGGTCATTTGCCCTAACACAATTTGTTTGGATTGTTTTTGTGCAATGAATATTTATCATTCCTAATTCCTCAATGACTTATCTATCTGTATTTTTAAGTAAAGGTTGGCTTAGACTGTCCACGTTAGACAACGTTTATGAAATGAAGGGATTTTATTCTTGGAGCATTCGATTATATAGGGTGTTTAGGAGATATATAACATTTTGTTATAGTTTTTCTTGTCTGTAGGTTATTGAAAACTATCACAAGACACTGCAAACAGTAATAATTGACATCAGATAATAGTAAATTGAAACTGTCGTTTTTAGACCATTTGTATCGTCTTTTTCTGACAAAATGTGCTGCTGGAAAACTTGCGTTGAAAATGTTTGAATTTTCCTGTGAGAAAAGTGTGTGGACTCTGCATATCCGACACACAGACGGAACAGTGACTTTATTTGTTTTTGCCGTTGGTTTTGTTTTTTAACAGGCAGTGAATGAGACCACATTGCAGTCGAATATGTCACATTTTATAGTTAATAAAATTCAGATTCCAAACTTTTTTTTCTTCTTCTTTTTCCTGTTGTTTCAGGGTCTGGAAAGAATTCTTCCCAGGAGCGTAAAGCCACACCGACTCCCAGAGAGATGAGGGCCACCAAGTCGCCGCTCACTGGCGTTGCAGATCAGCAGGCCTACGAACGGCTGCTGCCCGGCCTGGGAGCTTCAGAGATGTACCGCATCCCCTTGTCCTTTGAGCCTGCGGCGCTGCCTCGTGGAATCGCCATCGACCCAGGTAAATCACAACATGTTAACCTGGTCCTCTTCCAAGACCCACTCAGTCTGTTTTCAGTTGTTGCGACGGGATTATAATCTGTTTTCATGATGAGGTCATCAAAGTTTTTACATTTTTTTAAACGTTTTTATCTTTTAAACAATAAAAAAAACTCGCTTGTTGATGATCTGTTTTTTGTTGGTTCCATATATAAAATCTCAATAAAACACACTGAAGTGGATGCAGGGTGTCTGCATATCCTGAACAAGTGTTTCATCTAAAATGAAGACCTTAAGATAAATTCATCAAAAAATGTAAGGTGGCCTTAAATAACCTAATCATTGGTCTTACATTCTGTTGTGGCATGACTATTTAATCTTGTATATTCTGTGTAGTTTATTTTTCTGGCAGGACTTTTCTGTCATGCAAATGTTTGAGTCACGCAGCTACAGGAATGACGATGTTCATTGGGTTGATGCTACCGCTAAACTAGCTGCTGATATACCCTTGCTAGGTATCCAGTTTTTTTTTCGTCCATCATATGTAAGTGTAAATGTATCACCAGTTGGCTGGACAACATTCGTTTTCGCCACTGGCTCGTAACATTGTGACCCACACGATGTTACGCACATTCTGTGCAAAAAAGCTTGACGCTACTCCAACATAAAATATCGAATATTCTTTTGTACATTTCTGTCGCGATGCAGGTCTTTAATTGAATCCATGATGAGCTTACAAAGCCTTAAATTTGACTTGGTGAAATCTGCAGAAGCACTTGAATGCAACCTGAGAAAACGATCAGTTTTATTTCATCTCTGTCCTTCAATGACTATGAATGATTTTCACCATTTCCTATTCTTCATTCGCAGGAGCTTACTACTTGCCTCGCTCCCACTTGGCTCCCAACCCGGCGTACCCTCACCCGTACCCCTACCTCATCCGCAGCTTCCCTGACACGACGGCCCTGGAGAACCGTCAGACCCTGATAAACGACTACATCACTTCGCAGCAGATGCACCAGTGGCCCGCGGCCGCCGCCATGGCCGCGCAGCGCTCAGACCTGCTCAGAGGCCTCGCTCCTCGAGACCAGACGCTTCCTCTGTCCTACTCTGCTGGTGCCCAACGCGGTAAGTCTAACGCTGCTTCCAGTCCCATCCGACTCACACTTGGACTATTTTTAGGTTGTTTGGCAAATTGAAACCCAAATCTGGCGTTCTACGCTTACAGTCCGGTTAGGGTTACCTTTTACTGAACAATGGCGATATCCGTTCAGCCTGGGTTTGATCTGATAACAGGGATTGACGGGGATGCAAACAAGCTGGCGCTCATCCCCCTGCTTGACCAAAAGAGACGAGGCGACCTTTGTTGTTGTAGGGGAATACGAACTGCTGCCGACAAGAGAACAAATCGTAGAAATCAGACCCAAACAGGATTGTTTTACATGAAACCTGACAGCAGCCTCCATCTGTCAGCTGCACGGTTGCATAAGTAAATCGTTTTACTTTCTCATTGTTTAAATAGCTGATTCCTTTGCACTGGCAAATGATCGACAAATATGACCACTTGAGTGGTTAATAATTACAAAGAGAGCAGAGCTGCTGATGTAATGCGGATATTGACCCCGAGGTTAACTACCCTTTGAATTTGTCTGCCTTTGTTTTATGTTTATTATGCTCACTTAAACATTTATTGGCTTCTGATGTCATGAAATCACGCAAGGGAGAGAGGGAAAATGAAAGGACAGCCCAATGCAGGGATATGAATTTAAAATTTTCACATTTCATCACTATTACTGAGAATCTTTGCATAGGAGAGAGTTTGCAGAACTCTCTTGTTGATATCACTTATGGAAAACTCATCTTCCAACAGATCTTTTTTAGTTTATTTATTTGTGTTACAGTGGCGTGTTGCACCTCCAGTCTGAAGCAGAGCTGAGTCTCTTTACTGTAAAAATTAGCCGTCTAGTAGTGCCACTTATCATCAATCGTTACTGCACTCAGCGTCTTAAATAAACCTCGTTAGAGCTTGTGATGTAACATGCATTGGTAAATAAGATGTTATTACAATAACGTCCACTTATGCCTGGATTGGGGAATATTTATATTCATTTTGCAACTTCACTGATAAATCTAAAACGATGATGTGATTATTCAGCTATAACTTACAACTAAAGGAGACTCGCCTAATTATTAGTATTTTGGCAACAAGAAATCATTTTCCTCAGCAAAGGAAAAGACATGAGTACATTTAATTTAGCTTTTGTTTATTTGTATTTTGAACGGCAGTATTTAAACTGTCTGAGTGGTTCTGTAACAATTGTTGTGTTGCTGCCAAAACTTTTGCTACAACAGGATGAATACATTTTAGTCTACGGAATGTTAAGTTTTAAAAAAGCGTATGGTTTCCATATTAATGGGAAGAAAAAAATATCTAAAACTATATTACTGGTACTTTGTGGCTTTTTATTGTGGAAATTCAATGCAATTATTACATGAACAACATTTGGTTCGTAACTTTTTTAATCACTGTAGAAGGTCCAAAGAGCCACCTCAGACCCCCTAGTGTAGCTCTGGTTAGAACTAAAAACAAAAAAATAAAACCTCTGTTTTACTCTTCTTTCATTACAAAATTTTATAATAAAGAAATCAGCCTGCTGGACTATCACTAAATGAAGTTTGTTAAGACTTTGTATGTCTGTTGTTCATTAAACTGCATCTTAATTTGGCTCTCCTCCTCTTCCTCTCCTCAGGGATTATTGATCTTTCTCAGGTGCCACACTTACCCGTCCTGGTCCCTCCGTCTGCAGGGACGGCCGGCTCCCCGATGGATCGCATCACCTACATCCCTGGGACAAACGCCGCATTCCCTCCCAGGAATTACACCAGCTCATCCATCTCCCCCGGTACGCATCCATTTTATTGTGAGCATCTCCCTTACAAAAATAATACCATGTTTTTTTATCTGTTTAAGATGACTTTCCCCCCCTCTTTTTTTCTTTTTGTCGTTCCAGTCGGCCACTCACACATGAGCAAAATGCAGAGCGCGTCGTCGTCGGAGCGGGAAAGAGACCGCGAACGGGACAGGGACCGAGAGCGAGACAGAGAGCGAGAACGGGAAAACCGGGAGAGGGAACGAGAGAGAGATCGGGAACGGGACCGAGATCGGGACAGGGAAAGAGACAGAGAGAGAGACAGAGACAGAGGAGGGTCTTTGGGAAATGTGGAGCACGCCCCCATCTGGCGACCAGGTACCTAAACGATTCAATTTATCTGCCGTAGTCTGTGTTTAAAAACGTAGTTTGTGTTTGCTCACGTTCCAAACACAAAATCTGTTTAACGGAGGTTAAACAGATTTTGTGATCAGACCACAGATGCACATAATTGTGAAATAAAGGAAAAATTACTGGGGTTTCCTTTGGGGATTATGTTCCGTGTTTGGCAGTAAAATGTTGGTCTCATCACCACAACTGCTTCTCTGAGTATTGAGGAAAGATGGCTGAATACAGAATCAGGGATCGTACTGGCTTGAAAACCTTGAAAATTCTTGAATTTCAATTCAAAGTGTTTTCACGGTTTGGAAAATGCTTGACTTCTGCATAAAGTCCGTGAAAATGTTTGATATTCAAACTGCACAGTTTTGTATTAAATTACAATCTAATATTTGATCCAAAGCGTAAATTTGGAAAACGTTACTTGCAGCTGAAACCAGATATTTTCACAAACCCATTGACATATTTTTTTCTCACTGTCTGAAGTTAAATCAGACTAAGCTTCTCTTGTCAGGTCAGTTAAAATTACCAAAATGACTTTATGAAACAAAATGTTGTTATATTTTAGTTTACCTTGTCCTTGCTGTAGAATGCCAAGAACCATCACAAGACATTATTAGTAACAGTATTAAATGATATAATGTAAAAGTGAATTGAAATTGCAGACGGTTCAGATTTATCTGTAAAAGGAAAAAATAGAAAAACAAATGCCTGTTTCCT
The DNA here is from genome assembly GCF_001444195.1 of Xiphophorus couchianus. Lineage (NCBI taxonomy): Eukaryota > Metazoa > Chordata > Actinopteri > Cyprinodontiformes > Poeciliidae > Xiphophorus > Xiphophorus couchianus. The sequence continues at coordinate 25,399,675 of NC_040239.1, forward strand.
TCCACACTTCACACTTACGCAATATTTACATCCCATCAGATAAATTCCCAGTAAGAAACACTGAAGTTGGGTGATTGTAACATGACAAAATGTGAATAAGTAAAAGGGGTGTTGATGGTTGAATCTTGAGGGAAGATGTTTGTACAGTAACTTGAGTGTGTGTTTCTCAGGTACAGAACACAGCCTGTCCAGCAGCAGCAGCGGCGGCGGCAGACCTGCATCCCAACCCTACAGCCACCAGCATTCCCCGGTGTCTCCCCGAACCCAGGAGAACGTGCAGCAGAGGCCAAGCGTGCTGCACAACACCGGAGGCAAAAGTCTTTCCGTCAGTGAACACTCGTCGGTGTTACGGTAAGCCGGAGTTGTGCTTCCTAAAACTATAATAACATTTTCTCCAATGAAATGCGAAAAAATATGTTTTGTTTTCTTTTTCTTTTTCCTACCAGGACCATGCCCTCAGCATCCCGCTACCAAGGTTTCCATGGCTCCTTCCAAAAATCAGGTGTGCCGCCTGACGCCTACCAATCTGCCATGGACTCAAACGCAGTCAAAGAGCAGAATCGCGATGGAGGCAAATCCAGGGGCGGTCTGCCCAAACACCTGCAGGAGCAGCACGGCACCTCCAGCAAATCTGACCCCAAGCTTTGCAGTCCCAGCCCAGGAGGAATTTTCCCCGGCTCCTACCACCCGCCCGCAGGCCGTCTGCTGCCCTCCCAGTCGGACAACCCGTCCGGCCGCGAGGACAGCGGCACACCGAGTAGGGAAAAGACTCAAAACAAACCGATGTCTGTTCAGGAACAAGACATCCGAACGCTCGGTAAGAACGCCACGGCTGCAGCCGGCTTCGTTAACAAGATCGTTTTGCTTCAGGTTTCTTGTTTAATGGGAATGCCTGAAACCAGTTTGGTGTTGCCGGAGATACGAAGGAGCCCCACTCATGCAGTGGTGATTTGATCATTAGCTTTGTTTCAAATGTGCGCAAAACTTTATCAGTATAAAACTAACATAAATTATATGGTGAATTGAAACACAACTAAAATCAAATAGACTAAATTCATGAGCAGTTTTTACTAAATGGTTTGATTTTTCCTCTTTTTAGGCTTTTTTTGGCAGCTTCTTCCTGTTTTATTGAACACACATCTCAAACTCTCACATACTGTCCTTTACACTTAGTAGTTTTCTACGATTGTTTCCACTTGGCCAAGCAGAAATAAATAAATTCTGACAGAATCTCAGGTTTGTTTTCATTACATCAGTGAATTACTTTTGGATCCTCCTCTTCACAGACACTCTAGCTCAACCCGTTTGTGTTCTTTTGTATATTTGTCGATGTAAATTTTTTCTTTTTTGTGCACACTCTACTTGTATGAGTCACTGATGCAAAACCAATTAATTTTAGTGTCACTTCTGGACAAAAGTTCTGCTTACTGGCTGTTTATGCAAAGCTTTCAGTGAAAAAAAACACGAGAAGAGAAAACTGTGGTTCATCACCCGTTAGTGAAACCCGCTGAAACTGTGAAGACTTTTCAAAGCTCGCATGTTGTTATTAAAATGATTTGCTTATTTCTTTAATAGGAAAAACTGAGCTAACTTTGAAAGGTTCAGATGTGTGTGGGGGTGTTCTTGACGTGTGTGGATTTGTTCCTCACCAGCACCACAAGGACTCTATCGACCCCCATCAGAGGAGAGACTGTCTCCAGGCCAACAGCCCCCATCCCCATGTGTCAAAGGCAGCCAGAGAGTGGTCACTTTGGCGCAGCACATCAGCGTAAGGCTGCAGCGAAGAACCGCAACCAGGAGATAAAATAAAAACATCATGTTAATGTCTTCCGTGTTAATCTTTCTGTCCAGGAGGTGATAGTTAAAGACTACAGAGACAGCCAGCAGCAGCAGCAGCAGAGCTACCATGGCTCTCCGGTTCTGGACCTGACCCGTCCATCCAGTGCCTCCCAGGCCCCGCCCACGTCACAGGAGTCCGCTCAGACGTCCCGTTACTCACAGGGTTTTAGTGGGGAATGTAACCGAGACAGGTAAGAAACGTGGGCCGGACTTTGAAAATAAAAAAAATAAATAAAACAACACGGCATTACTTGTAATAATCATGTTGTTTGTAGATCTCCGCAGCAGAAGTCATCCCCTGTCAATGTTTCCAATGACTGCATTGAGCCGGTGTCTCCTCCCGCATCCAGCTCTGAGCCCGATGTCCAGGGAGGGGCTTCCTACCCCAACGAGATGGGGGAACAAGGGTAAGGGACTTCCTTGAAAAGGCTTGAATTTTCATTTAGGTGTGTTCAATTACACAGTTTTTGATATGTGTAATTGAAATAAAGGTTGTCTGATTTTTTTATATGTTAAATAAGGTTATTGAAATTGGGTTTGTTGGTTTTTGTGTTCAAATAGTTTTATTTTCAGACCAGTCAGATGTATAAGGCGAGTGCGTGTGAGACTTTTCTAAACAAACAGTTTTGAAAAGCCTTTTTTTTTTTTTGTCCTTGCTATATACAGACATTTGCGACATCTTCCATTATAAAGAAATTGTTGAAAATTCAACAGGAGAAAATGGAGGAGCTTTTCCTTTATTGCTTTTATCTGCTGAAAGTCTTGTCTGTCTTAGAAAATTCTATTTCCTCTTAAATGGCTTCTTCTGTAGATCTGCTGTTCCCTGAATACATGTTACAACACATCACTGATATTGAAAATGAGTCATTTTGAGGCTGCTTCAGTCAGAAGCACGTTGCATATTTCATGCTGTCATAATGTGAAAACAATAGATTTGCAGTATTTTGTGTAAAAACACTTAGTATGGTGCCTACACTAAACAGGAAAAAGATTTGAGTTCTGAGCTTCCAGTCTGCCTTTCAGCTGTTTTTTTGTGCACAAAAAAGCAGAGAGGGGAATTAAACCAAGTGATTCTAAGTGTGTCTGAATTTCCTGCTGGTTTTCCACCACCAGACTCGGCTCCCGCTCTCCACCCAATACCTCCCAGCCTCCGGCTTTCTTCAGCAAGCTGACGGAGAACACATCGGCTATCGTGAAGTCCAAAAAGCAGGAGATGATCAAGAAGAGGACGGGTGATGGAAACGACGCTGAATTCAGTGAGCCTCGCCTCGCCGCACGGATGAAAACCATTAAAAACCAGAACCGGTCGATCTTAACCTCTGATTTCTCTGTGATTCCAGATGCCGGTCAGCCAGGAACGGAAATCTTTAATATGCCAGCCTCCACTACTGCAGGTACGCTGTGTAATAGGACGACTGACTCACATTAAAGTGCTTTCAGACTCTGCTGTGTTCTGACGGAAATGAGGCGAGCTCGGTTTGGTTTTAGTTAAAAACTGATTCTTCACTTTAAAAACCCGCGCCTGCGTTCCCGTCCAGGGCCTGTGAGTGTGCGCAGCCACCCAGCTCCAGAAGCATCTGGCAACTCCATCGGCCTGGAGGCCATAATCAGAAAGGCCTTGATGGGAAAGTACGATGACTCATCGGAGGAGCGCTCCCCGTCCAGCGCTGCTAACCCGGCAGGTTCTGCCATGTCTGCGGACGGACGGGCTGAAGACTCCTTCTCACAAGGTGCCACTCTTCACTTGTTTTATAGTCGACGCTTCACACGTTGGGCCGCTGTTTTTAAACCAGGGCTTCTGCGGGTTTCATCAACTCCAGTGTATGAATTTTTAAGACCATTATGAGTGAAATTTAAGACCTGTATCGCAACACTTACCAATGATGGATGAAAAAAATCAAGCTTGCTAGCTAGCAAGTGTATGTTAGCAGCTAGTTAGCAGTAGCCTCAACCATCTTGAGTCACAACGAATGTGTCGTGAGTGCGACTCAAATTTTTGCCTGACAGAAGAGATTTTAACTCATCCAAAGAGCATCAGAGTTTCTCCTCCTCTGTTTGCAGGCGGCTCCAAGTCCTCAAAGGGCAGCGGACGTTCTAACGGACGCAAGGCCAAGTCCCCGGGCCCGGGTCTGTCCGGCAGCGAGCGTCCCTCGTCCGTGTCGTCTGTCCACTCGGAGGGAGACTGCAACCGGCGGACGCCCCTCACCAACCGGGTGTGGGAGGACCGGCCTCTGTCTGCAGGTACGATGCACGCCGCTTCCAGATGGGTGTCGGGAACGTTAATGGTTAATCTTCATTCAAACTTGGAGGTTTTACTGGCACAATTATATCATACGGTTTTAATCAAAATGTTTTTGTTTTTTTTATGATGGCCATTTTATGGTTTTTCCTTTGTCTTCATACAAAATTCTGCTTTTAACATCTACAACAGGCTTTTAAAAGTGACTAGCTTCAAACGATGTTTCTTATCTTTATTTTTTATATTTCTAGAAAAGGCTCATCTCACTCACACAAAACAGTTTTTTTCATTGATAATAAATCTGAAAATATAAATAAATCTTATTTTACTTTTGTTAGCTTTCCTAATAAAACATTTTAATTAGTACATATTTAGAAAATCAGTTTTGCGGCTCTGGGTATTTTGTAGCAACGGGGACAAAAGTGTCTCTTTAAACGGGAAAAGTTGCTGACCCGTGGTGTAGGTAGATACTGAGCTAAGAAGACGTTGGCTTTTTTTTTTTTTTTACCTCTCCGAGTTCACTTGTAAAGCCTATTTAAAAGGAAACTGCTACATATCTTGAGACATGTCTGTGAGAGAGAGAGAGAGTTTGATTTTCAGCAGGTAACAGGAAGGCTGACCGGAGAACAGCAGCTTTGCTTTGTTTTATCATTTTTAGCCTTTTGTTTTCCATTAGAATCAATGTTATTGAAAATGTTATCAGCTATTTTGAAAATCTCAAGATAAAATGAATGGTTTACTTTATATTCTGTAGGGAAACCACAAATACAGTAGTCTTAATTATGCTAATGGCAGCTTAAAACCGCTGTTAGCATGGCGTTTAATTTGTCTTAAAAATACATTAAATTTCTGTTTTACAGCGGTACTCACAATGATGTCACCTTCAAGCCATTTTTTAAAATTTATTTTGTCCCCTCTCATCCAGGTTCAACACCGACCCCATTTCCATACAGCCCGCTCATCATGCGTTTCCCCAGCGGGACAGTTTCAGCCCATTCCCCTTCGTCTGGCCAGCAGGGCGGCCCGGGGCCCGGACCTGGCCAGGGCCGCCCCTGGGAGGAGGAGACCAAGCCTCTGCTTGTTTCTCAGTATGAAACCCTGTCTGACAGCGAGTGACCAGAAAAAACACACTGCTTCACACACACAGAAACACACTCAGAGGACAGGCCTGCGCCTCGTCTCCCCCCCCCTCCACCGTCGTAAAGCGATCCTCCTCTCTGGACGATGAGGACGAATCTTTGTGGCTCTGTGTGTTCGTTCGCACTTACGTGTTATGCATTCACTCCAGTACTACTCTGAAGGACAAATCACTTCTTCTTTTTTTTTTACTACTATTCCTCACTGGCCTTATCAACACAGACGCATCGAGCCGTGCGCTCGGCTTGTGCCGCCGTTCCGTGCTCACGCCTCCACAGACTGCTGTAACGACGCCATGTTGGACCCGACTCTCACAGCAGGGGACCCTCTTGTTTAGTTCTCGGCGAGCTCTGTGTGCCGGCGGTCCGCTACCACTACAAGAACACAAGCAAAAAGGACACAGGAGGAGAATCAGCGTTTTGGTTTCTTTTTTTAAAATTTTTTTCCTCGGTTTTGGTTCTTTTCGTTTCTCTCTCTGGAACTGTCAGTCCAGTCCTGTGTTTTGTGAGCTGCGACTTTTTTAGTACATTTTTTGGTGGTGTCATTTGTGGTCTGTTATCTGCAAAGATGTATTGGGGGGGTGTTGGGTTTGAGGCAGGTGGGGTGGGATCATATCAGAGGTTTACAGGGTAAACTAAGTGTTTCATTGCTGATGTCATGAATCTGTGTGTGTTGGGGGAACTGGGAGGAGCTGCCAGATGGATGTCACTGAGGCAAGTGACACTTTCTTGCTGTTTGTTTTTTTTATATTAACCATGTCTGTGTTTGTCGGAACAGTTCTTTGCATATAAAGCACTTAGTTGTCGAGGTGATCACGATGGCATTTTTTGTTTTTTCTTTTTTTTAAAGAGGCGGCGCAGAAATCCCACTGCGGAGGCGTCTCGCCGCTTCTTGCTCCACTCGGAGTAAGAAAAAACAAAAAAACAAATCACGTCGGAGTGGAGTACAAGTTAAAGCTCTGAATTTGGAGTTCCCTTGCATTAAAGAGGTGATTTAAAAAAAGAAAAACAAAGCCACCTTTCCGTGACTCTCCCCCACGCTGGCCTCAGCTGGCCCGCTGGAGTCCCGTCTCGGAGCTTTTACTGCCTCGTGGGGGTGCGTGGATACATCTCCACATCCGGGCAGATTTTGTACAGTTAAGAGATATTCTTAGTGTTAAGTGCCATTTATTTTACAAATTCTAGTGCTGAAGTTCATTAAGTGACGCACAAGTTTTCTTTTACCCCCCTCGCCGACGGCTTCGCAAGGGTTCAAATGGATTTAAATCAGACGTCCTGCTATAATTTTTAATGTATTCGCTTTTTTTTGTCTCCCCACTGCCTTAGCTTTAATGGTTTTACTCAGTCATCCTGCACTGCTTACATGGACCTCCACCCGAAGTTTTTCTTCACTTTTAAACCTGTAAACTATTTTAAGTGTACTTCATTGCACCTCCCTTCTCTGTATGCGTAGGAGGAAGCGGAGGAGAAGGCGGTTCTTCTAAATTAGTCTCACCTTTTAAAGGCAGTATTTCTGCGCGAGACGTTCAAGAAGATTCTCCAGCGTCTTTTTTTTCTCTCTTTTGTTTGTTGTTTTGTTTTTTATCTCATCTCAGCGCAGACCCGACTGTTATAGGATCGCCTCCTCTTCCTCGCCCGTCCTCTAAGCCGTGCTTTCGCTCCTCCTACTGAGGCCAGTAGAGGCAGAAACATGTCGTCGCTCCCTCTCTCTCTCTCTCTGTGTGTGTGTGTGTGTTCTCATCGTTGCCACTGCTGAAACATTGGAATGTGACGCTAAAACCAGACGAAGCCATATCCAGCTGTTCCCTAAAGCGACGACTAACGTGTTGTTTTTAAAAGTACACTGAAATGACTTTTTTTAACATGCATCCATTTATATTGTTTGTTCTTCTTTTTTTTTTCCATTGCACACCTGTGGTCGCAGAAATGAAATGAATCATTGAAAACCTAAAAGGACGAAATCTGGACTGTCCAATCGTAGGAGAAAGGGGGCGGGGTGATGATTGACAAACAGTACATTGTTCAACCATTTTGTTTGTGCATATTTTTTTTTTATTATAACCCACTGTATAATATCAAGGATTGTATATAGAATTGAAGAGATGTAAATATTTATGTGGCTTGCTTCAAGGGTGGTATTATGAAAAGAAATATTCACATGGTTAAATTCTACATGCCCACCAGCAAGCTTTGTGGATAGCAGTGTAAAAATGAAAAACACACAAAAAAAGACACTGCCTTAATGTTTAAATAAAAAGCTTATTGCCATTCATGGTGTCAGAGCTGCATTACGTGGATTTAGGTTCATTGTTCTCTCATCCCTTGGTTTGGTTGAGTTTGGCTCAACAGGGAAGGTCTGGAGTAATGACGGCTATGCGCCAGCAGGGGTTGTGCAAGCAAATCTTTCAGTCAGCTCATATTTCTAAAGCGGGATCCTCTTTTAGTGAAGCAGATGAAACTCCCGAGCTCGTATAAGGAAACTGTTCACAAAGTGTGGAAATTATGATCCAACTGTATTCTAGTCGTGTTATAAATGTTGCAACATTTTGCATATTGGAAAAAACATACAACATAAATGGTAGGTTAAAATGTAAATATCTACGGGGTAGGTTACGCTGATCTTTTAAAAAAGCATCACATGGCACCAAAATACAGCAGTTCTCATTATCATCAGGGTGCAGAAGAGCCTGAATGGTGAAGCTGAAACCAGATGTTTATAAACTCTGTATAAAAATACAACCTGTTTTTCCCCTCATTGATTGCCATTAAATCAGACTAAACTTTAACTATTTTAGGTTGGTTAGAAATGCTAAAATATGTTTTTATTTTTACTTCAAAGTCATATATTTTAAAAAAAAGTCATCAGAATTGCCTTTCAAACTTTAAGACTTGGGTCACGTGTCTTTGAGTGTTTCCACAACTGGTACAACTACAACTGAGCCAGGTTTGTTGGCCGCCTCGCTCATACGCAGCTTTTCAACTCAATATTATTTTGGGATAGGCACAGCAAATTTAAATTATAGTCTTTTTAAAGCAACTTTGTAACTATGTTAGCTTTATCCTAACTGTCGCAGTCATTTCCATAGCGCCATTTTCTCCCACACTTTAGCATGCTAGCTGATGTGTTAAGATGTTGCCATTATTTCCACTTTGCTGCTCACAAAGTTCCCAGTTAAGACGACAGTCTAAGGCAGGGGTGTCAAACTCCAGTCCTCAAGGGCCGCTGTCCTGCAACTTTCAGATGTGCCTCTGCTGCACCACACCTGAACAGAATAATTAGGTCATTAAGGCTCTGGAGAACTGATCTACACAAGGAGGAGGTCATTAAGCCATTTCATTCCAGTGTTTTGTACCTGTGGCACATCTAAAAACTGCAGGACAGCAGCCCTGGAGGACTGGAGCTTCCAAGCTTCCTCCGATTTCCTCCAGCTATCGTAGTCCATATTTGAGGGCCTACAAATAATTATAAGGCAAGAAAAGCATCTGGTACATCAGAAATCAAGAAGGTGAACAAATGCTAAATATACACTTAAACCAAAACAACAAATAAAATTGTCATAATTTATTAAGTAGATTTGTGTGTATATATATATATATGTACATGTTGACTCCTTCTTTAGGAAATTTGAACTGTTTTTGTTTGAAACCCAAACCGTCAAAGAGCAACGACTTCCTGAATAGAGAATCATGTTTTGGGATGTTCCTCGCCACTCCACCAGGGGGCGCCCCAGTCCTGTTTAACTGGCGAAATGATGTGAGCGTCTGTGGAGAGAGACCCGAGGCGCTGGTCCAAAACTCTGCTCTGCTGCAGGAGCTGCTGTTATTTTAGTTACAGTCTGATATTAATGCCTGTGCACTCGGCACCACTGACACCCCGATTTACAGACACTGGGTCCACACTTCTGAAGTGTGGAGAACCCCATGATTGTGAACAACCAACATGACTCAACAAAATATTACTTGCACTTAAAATATGTTACTATTCTGAATTAACTTGCTGAACTGACATAAGTTATTTATTTTGGTCGAAATTGATAGGTTAGGAGCTCATACTTCTCAGTTCTTTGAAAGTCTTGCTTAAAAGCTGAAAATAAGAAGCAAGAACTCCAAGTTTCAAAAACAAATACTCAAGCTGGAACCATTTGGGAATTGGTTTTTTTTTTTATTATTATTATTCATTAAGGTTACACATCTTCTTAAATAATACCTCTCATAGGAACTGGAACAATGATTGACGTACAAAAATATAAAGAGAATTATGAAGTGCCTCGATGCCACATATACAATAGGACAATATTTTACAGTATCAAATGTTATGTCAAGTGTTAAAGACAAAAAAACAAAACAGTTATCAGATATAAAACCACCAAGGTATTAAATATAACATCTGTCTGCTTTCTTCCATCAGAACCAAACGTCTCACAGACCGTCAACACAAGGATAACTCAAACCTCCCAGGAACTTCTAGCTTGGTACGAAAAAAACAAAAACCTCAGCGAGAACTATTTCCCTTTTCTTACATTTTCGTTCTTTGCAAATATTCCTTCTTTCTGAGCTCTTTCTATCTACACTTACTGTTCTCCCCTCTGTGTCACCCGTCTCACTGCACTGCCTCAGCGTTACGCCCTCCTGTCAGTGCGCCTCCACTCTGACCCGGAGGTTCCCTCAAACTCGGCATGGGCCAGGATGGTGGCCTCGAGTTAAAATGCGATGCTAACACAGCGATAACACCCAGATTTATATGCTAATGATGTCATTATCTTTTTTAGATTGCTTTTAATTTGCCAAATGTTGTTGTGTGAACACGGCTGATCTGTGCCACTCCTTTGTTTCCACACCCAAGTTTCCAAGCAGCCAAACTGTTTTGTTTTTTTGTTTTTTTGCAAGTCAGGGAAAATGTAGTGGCCTTCTTTCAGGCAGCTGTGTGGCAGTGTGCAGCACCTTCTGGTAGCTACAGCACTTTCTCTGGCATCTCATAAAAGGAGCGTCGATATAAAATCTTTGAAGTTGTAAAACCGTAAAGTATTTTTATTTTTTCTGTTTACCGGCCCATGCCTACTTCAGATAATAATAATCCTACAAAAACAAAAAAAAGACAAACTCCAAACCTCACCTGAAAAAAGGAATACATATTTGTAATAAAATACCACGGGAAATTTGAGGTAAAGTCTGATTAGTTGTCTTATTCAGCAACCTGAAATATATTTTTTTCATACATTTGAGACACACGTAAGGAACAGAAAACCCCCTGATTTCTTCACCAGTGAGCTCTCATGCGGTTTCACGGCTCTGCTTTGGACACACTAGATGTGGAGACGATCAAAAATTATACACATCGGATCAGAAACGGCTCCACACGATAATTCCATGGAATTTAAAATAAGATTTGCAATTAATATCGGATTTAACATCCAATTAAGTTCTCTCTGGTTTCAAGAACCTCAATTTGACATTTATTTTACATATTACATCAGGAAGCTTATATATATATATATATATATATATAAATCTTTTAAGAAAATCATTTAAATGATTGTCTTAAATGTATTTAACTCTCTTGGTGCCTTTATTTAGTATCCTCTCAGACTAGTTGGTCCTGAAGGCCGAAGCTAACAGCAACATTGTCCCGACTGCGTTGGGTGGTTATTTACATGACGAGGCCCGTTGGAGGCGGTCCGTTACCAGTGATCTCCCTGTATGAAACAAGTACTGAGCAGAGAACATGTTCAAGTCAGAATAACAGTACGGCACCAAAATAAAGCAAAGTCAAGATCACTAAATTAGCGTTTAAGTTGGTGTATGTTTAGTGCTATTATTACTAAAGATGAGTCATGTTCTATTCAGATCTGTTTTCCACAGGAAGCTTATCGGTGTTGCACTTCCACCATTGATGTAAATAAGCGCCCGATTCAAACGTGACATGATTTAACTAGTTTATAAATTAGCTTTAGCATTAGCCGCTATGATCTGTTGTCGAATTTGTTTTCAAATGGAAGAAATTAGCTTTGGTCTCAGCTCCTCTCAAACTAGCTGCTAGCCTCTGTGCCCAACTGTTCTGGATTCATACTAAATAAATTTGCTCCTTTGTCTTTAGCTTTTATTTCCTGTGTGAAATAAGCTCACCTTTCCTAAATGGCCCTTCCCTCCACTTTTCCCTTAAGTTCAGACCATGTAGTCTTACAGCCACACAGTCCCAAGCAATTCTAGTTTCTACATTTCAATAAATAACACTAAGTCCGCCTTAATTCTGTGACCACCGTTTTTATCGCAGCCCTTCAGCGCCAACGAGATAGGATCCCGTCTACCAAGTTCAGAATAGTAAGCTGAGTTGGTGATTATCTGGCGTGGTTTTCAGATCACTGTGTGCTCGTGTCCTCAGTCTAACCTCGGCTGATGAGAAGAGATGCTGCCCAGAGTCGCTTTTGGAGTTTTTGGTCTCCAGCGTATGGAGTTACTCAAAAGAAATAATCTATTTTTGGTCCACTTTTCAGAGGCAGCACAGAAATTCCCCACCACTACTCCAGGTCCTCTGAGGGAACTGCGACATGTAGAAAACAAGTGCAATACAGCCATATTCAGAACACTTTGCATCGGTGTGACTGGGTAAAATCCACAGCACGTGTCGATAATTTTTATTTTCATTTTTTCCCTTTCCTCTATATACAGACACCAGGAACCTGAAGGTTACTGTCAGCAATGCTCCAGTCCCACCAGAAGGGGGAGCACAGGTCCTGAGCTTGTTAGCTCTCGTGCTAAATAAGACATTATCCACTGCAGGGCAGCTGCAGAGCACCAAAGGCCCCATTCACGACCGCCACAGCAGAAATCAAAAATACTCTGACTCTGATGATTAAGAGCGGGGGTTTAAAACTCCAGGCACTTCTCTTCCAGTGTGGATCTGTCCAAATTCCTTATGGTGAGAAAAACACACTATTTTAAAATTTTTTAAAAAAAGGTAAAAGTTCAAATGAAGTCTCTTGATGACGCCATGTAGCCCTACAGGTCCTCTGTGTAGATGACGCAGGGGCTCGTGTCCTCGCTGGACTCCAGCTGCACCGTGGACACGAACCAGCGGCGGGCGCCCGTGGGGTTGTAGTTGAGGGTGGTGCGGTAAGTGTTCTTGGCGTGTTTTGGGTAGATGATGGTGGTGCTCTGGTAGCTGACGGGCTTCTGCCGCGGCTCCAGGTACACCTGCGTCTTGTAGCTTCTCCAAGTGGAGTTCTGCACCGCCACCACCGTCTCGCTGAAGGAAGTGGGCATGGGAACCGGGGCGCACACCACCCGGTCTCGGTAGTGCTTGTCGGAGTCGTACTTGACTGCAGACGTGCACCTGAAAGGGACAGAGGGGCCCGTTTAGGAACGTGTCGGTGGTTACATGAGCGAGAGAGAATCGACTGCATGATGACTAACTTGATTTCCTGCTCCGGTTTGGTGTTGACCTCGATGCTCTCTCCGTAGAACACCGGGTGCATGCGCGACTTCGGGTCTGTTCCTGCACAGTTCAGCAACAGGTAGGGCAGCTGTGGGAAGAGGGGAGGGGGAATTTATGACTCACTTTCTCACAGCCCCATGTAAGACCTGTTGAACTACTTTTGATGTAGCCTTTCAAGAAATTCTTGTAAAAAAAAAGGAAAGAAAGAAGAGAAATGCAGCCTTGTTGATGGGTTTCAACAGAGTAAACTACCCAGATTAACAACCCCGTTGAGCCCACCCTCACTCCGCAGACACTCCCAGGTGAGAACTGTCATAGCACTCATCCAGCAACTTTGCCCTTATTGTCTTATATTTTCAAGCTAATATTTCTTCCTTGTAAAAGCCACAAAACTTTTTTATTCTGCCAGCAGGAGGCAGTAGCGTTAGCAGCCTCCAAACGAATCAAATTTTCTGTTGTACTCCTACATTTTAAAGACTTTCAACGTGATCCCAGAGACAATTGTTGGGTTACCCAAAGTACTGCCCATCCCCCACCTGTTGCTGGAAGGAAGCCCGGTGCGTTTTTTTCTATGCTTTTACGAAAGGCGAATTCAGTTGGTTGCAACTTCAAACTTCTTGTTCACGATTCCTTTCTTTTAAATCAGCATTGTTCTTAAATGATTGTCCTAAATGTTCTTTGAATTATAGGATGTATTTACTGCATATCATCATCTTCCTTAAACAATGGTCTAAGTGACCCCCCCCCCCCCCCCAAATATCTAAATTGTCCTTTGGCAAAAATTTACTTTGGCCATTATTTTTGTAAAGTTATATTCTGGGTGTTTGTTCATTGATTTGTATTATTTTCCCAGTTTTCCTTTAATTGCACTTTAATGTTTAAAATAGCAAATTTGAACCTCAAATTTAATCTCTAACATACATGCATGGCATACAGTGGCGCAAAAAGTGGGTATGCAGGGTATGCAACGCATAGGGGCGCTGCACTAGAGGGGGCGCCAAAACCCCGTCTCGAAAAATGTTTTTTTCTTGTTGGCATTTTCTATAATTAACAGAATGAAATGATCAATAACAGGGGAACAGCACTGATTAGGCGCCCCTCTGCTCCTCCCATGCAGGTGGCTGTGCACGCGCCCCTAAGAGTACGCAGGCGCGTTTTTTTTTTTTATTTTAGACTACCACTCATAGTGCACTTGACAAAATGGAGCGGCAGAAAAAAAAGCTGTCCGGGGCGCAAAACAGAAAAAGGAAAAGGGAGAAGGATAAAGATGTTGGCGGGATGAAAAAAAGCCTTTCAATGTGGTTGAAAGATATTAGGTAAGTACCGTCAGTGTATTAGCAGGACAGGAGGGCTGTAAATAATCAAGTTAGCTAAAGCTAGCAGCTAGCCTAATACGGAATCGTCCCATATTTGGCTGTTAAAAGTTGCCTCCCCTATTAAACCATTAAGGGACGCGATTTGTTTTGTATTTCTATGAATATCTGATACATAAACCTGTCACAGACACATAACCGCGCACTAAGTAAGAATGACCGAAATAAAACTCAGGAAATATTAACACAGGAAAGCTAAAGCTGCTGTGGCGGCAGTGCCCAGCTATGGTCCAACACTTAGCCCTCCTGGGTGCATTTTTTTCACTCATATATATTATGGATTCTTTAATTAAAGATGAGCTGTTCAAGTTCATGCGTGTATCAGACAAATTAGTCATCAGAGTCACTAAAGCCCTTAAACTCAAAAAGGTTGGTGACCTATTTTACCAACCTTTTTGGCAGGGGGACACTTGAGTTTAAATGTCTTATTCAATACCACTACAGTGGTGTTGTGATGTATCTGATAAGTCAGATCAGATGTAATGTCCAATCAGTAACGGTTATCCAACAAGGAGATGATTTAAATTAAAGTTTAATTTCTATTGTAGTTTGACTGCTGTATGTTTTAAGCCTATTTAACACAAAATTGATGTCATTCAGCTGTGATGGTGGAGAGAAAGAAGAGAAGATGATGAAAGAGGAAGAATCAGGACAGACAGGGGAAGGCAACAGGTTGGTCTAATGCAGGTGGAAGTGAGGGAGCAACTAGTCCATCTCAAGCACAAATTTTTAAACATTATTTTTAAAAACGGTAAGATCTGTAATTTTTACAACTAATAATGCTTTTTTGACCACATGACTTAGTGGAGAACACCACAGACAAGGGATGAAGGAGACAGACATGAGGTCAGTGATAGAGGAGACAAGTGATGAGATCAGGTAGGCATTAGGAAAGCAACAAAAACCTATATACCACGATGGTTTGAGTTTCTGATGACCATCTTTGATCGTGTTCTTTTTTGGGGAAAATTAGTGCAGGCAGTCATGGTGAGTCAACCACGAGAAAAGAGAATGAGAAACAGAAAGGTGCAGATGAGGGAGAGGAAGAGCAGAGAGGACTAGATGATGAAGAGAGAGAGAAGCACAGAGCTGCGGAGGAGAGAGCCGAGACAAGGCTTTATTCAGAAGAACCATCTGAATGGCCTTTACCACACAAAATGGGGGACACATTTAGGCAGTACATGGTTGTAAATGGCCCACAGAAAGTTTCTGATGGTCCATATCCAAGATCAGAGAAGAATAAGAGGTGTTTTTCCAAAGCATACTGTTTTCGTTTACTGTCTAATGGAGAGAAAGTTGAATGAGATTGGTTACTGTATTCTAAAAATACTAACAGAGTCTATTGTTTTGCATGTAAGCTTTTTGGTGAAGCTAAAGTTCTTGACACATGCCTTGTGGAGGGGTATAATAACTGGCGATGTCTTTCAAAAACACTGAAGCACCATGAAACCAGTAGTTCTCACATAAATGCTTATCTGACGTGGAAAGAAATGGCATTTCGCTTACGCCTAGGTAAAACTATTGATAGTGAACTGCAGAAAACCATGGCAGCTGAAAAAGCACACTGGAGAAGTGTGTTGACTAGAGTTATCGACTGCATACTTTTCCTTGCAGAGAGAAACTTGCCACTAAGGGGGAAAAATTCTCAGTTAGGAAATCCTAAAAATGGAAATTTTCTGGGAATCCTTGAGCTCATAGCGCGATATGATGTAACACTGGCAGAGCATCTTAGAAAGGCTGTCTCCAAACAAACCACTGGATATCTGACATGGTGCACTCAGAATGAATTTTTAGATTCAATATCAGAGTGTGTTTTGAGTAAAATATCTGCCAAGATCAAGTCCTCTAAGTACTTTGCAGTGGAACTGGACTGCACACCTGATATTTCAAAGCAAGAGCAGGCCTCAGTCATCATTCGATATATGGGGGGGCGCCGAAGATATGTTCGCATCCACCACAAAAATATGGAGTTGCGCCCCTGATGGCATATATGCTATTTTGAAAAGCATCAATCCATCCAGCACCAAGACTGGGACAAAAATCTTCATATCTGTCCCTGGATGGATTTGCAAACTTTAATCTGACTTTTTATGAGACTGTTGGAGCAATAACCTCTTCCTCTCTGAGTGACATTTCAGTCCAGGTTTATATATTTGCTTAAGCATTTAACTCAAGTGTTAAAGGAGAGAGGCTTGCAAAGCATCATCATCATCTGGGCTCTCCCTGTTTGTTTAAAGGCACAGTAATCTTTTTGTCTGTAAACTTCTGACTTTGAAGAAAGTAATTAAATAGTAAAAATGATCCATCTGTCAACATTCTGCTATAGTAAATTGAGATAATATTGGTAATTTTACCTGACCTAAATCAGATAAAGTTTACTCTACTTTAATATGAGACAGAGAGAAAACAAAATGTTATGATTCTTATTACAGTGTATGCAAATATATGGATTCCTCCACAAATGCACATAGCATGACTGTAACTGTAATAATTATTACGATATTTCATATTACCAGCAGAAGGAATAATTGCTGCTTTTCTGTTTGAAACACAAGCGATTGGTATTTGACATCGATATTTCTTACCATCATGAAACCCGGTTGGTATTAGTTAAGGTAACACTTTTGAGAATTTCAAACTAGCCTTTGCCTAATATAAAATTAGAGGAAAAAATGGCAAGAAAAGTAAGAGAGTAAGAAAAGTCTGTGGTGCTGCTTGGAGCCCAGTGGAGTGAAGGAAACGGGTAATGAGGTGATAGAGAAGTGACACAGCAAAGATCAGCAGGGAAGGTCAACGCTAAAGTTTAAAACAACGACCGCGCAGCTCCGTCTCACTTTGCTCATTCGCTAAGAGATTATTTTTCTGTTTTCTTAACCTGGCCTTCCTTTAATGGCTCTAATGATTTTAATGACAGACTGATTGGACGTGACTTCAGAAAGTAGATCAAAATGACCGCCTTTACATATCTTATTAGCTGTAAATAGTTAAATACAACCAGAACTTAAGTTTAAGCTGGAGTAAAGTATTGAGAATGTCTTTACTGGATCATTGAGTAAAAAAAAAACACACACAAAAACACACAGACTGAAAAAAATGAGGAAGTTCCAGTTTTGTTTTGTTTTTTCATTTCAGATTCAACAACCTGAGAACAGACACTCTTTTTAAGATTTATTTTCAATCCACTTGGTGCAAAAAAAGCAGGGAAGGCTTCTGTTAGAAGGGTTGCGTTTAATGTGAGTCAAACTGTCCACATGCAGCTCAGCGTGCGGCTTAACCTGTCACCCTCTTTGCTCCTAGTCACGCCCAGTGGGGAACATTGGAAGAAACCACAAAATCACAATGTAAACTGTGTGGATTTCTCCAGAATTTCATGTAGGGCTAACAGGCAGACAGGAAACAAGACGAGTGCTAGTTGCATCGCTACCAGGCTGATAAAGGTAGCAGCAGATTTGACCAAACTGTGGACAAGAACCAATTCTTGTCATCAAGACTTCATCAGATCAGAACACAAATACAAACATGTTCGTATATTCTGAACCTCAAATTTCATCCAAACAGATACAGAACTTGATTGTATTTTATTCTGATTTTGCTTTTGCTCCAGAGGTCAAAAATATTGGACCATTCTTCTTTGCAAAATAGCTCAATCACAGTCAGACTGAGAGGAAAGTGTCTGTGTGCATCAACTCTCTTGTCTTTGCACAGACTCTCAGTTAAAGTTGCACAATATATTGCGAGTATCGCAGTATCAGTGTCTGCAATATTCACATCGCAAAGGACTACTTGGAGTCTACTATAGGACACAAAAGACATTGCTAAAAATGCTAAAGGTCACATAAAGTAGGCAGCACAGATTAGAAAGAGATGGAAGAATAAAACAGGCATGTATCACACCTGATATCGCCATGGCAATATTTAAAAAATATTATCGCCATTGCAATTTTTTTCTGATGTCCTGCAGCCCTACTCTCAACTGGATTTAGGTCTGGGCTTTGACTGGACTAAAGGTGGGCGACATGGATTTAGGATTTTAGAGTGACATTTTGTGGTACTATTGTGATAATGATAAAGATTGTGGTAAAATCCCTGTTTATTACTTTTTTTCTAAGTAACAGTTTGGCTGTGACTGCATGGCACAGCATTCACAGCACCACAAACAGAAATAATGTTGAAAAATATGCATATTCACAATATGCTTCTTCAATGCAATCTACTTTAAAAAGTGTGATTTATGTCTCTAAACTGCACACAGTAACTGCATTTAACCATTTTTTCCAAATTGACTGATATTCATTGATGCTTTCATGGACCATGATATTTACCATCAACAACTGAAATTTTTCAGGACGACAACAAATCAAAATTATTATGAGAAATTCTCCACGGTAAATGACAAAACATATATTTTCTTTTTCAGTAGGTTCTCCCACACGAGCTTTATATCTCTGCAGCTCCACCACAGGCAAAAATGACCTTTTGCTCCCAAGATGAATGCTCTCCCTGCCCAGCTTGTCCCTTCAGGTGAACGTGAACGTTTTGCAGCTGTGCCATTCTCTTGCTATTTTTGAGGTGATGGATCGAAAAGCGTTCCACACCAAAGCTGGGTATATTGTTTTATAACCTAACCCTGTCATAAATTTCTCCTCAGCTTTTCTCTCTTGACCTGTCTGCTTTGTGACGCCGTTTGAACCGTCAGAACAGCTCCATTTATGCTGAGATTAAATCACACAAAGGAGGAGCACCCTGTTTGCTACCAAGGAGACTCCTAAAGGCGACTGGCTACACTGGATTTTATTTAGGGGTAGCACTGTAACGGGAAGTGAATACTAATCTCAACACAATACCTTAATCATTGCGTTTGTAATTGGGGGAACGTGAAGAGGTTAAAGGGGAATGGAAAATTTTGCGAGCTACCATAAGACTGCAGGCGAAGTCACAACAACTAGTTTTTGCTGGACGATAAATTGCCCCAGAAGTTATTGCGATAAACGATAAATATTGTTGTTTGGAGATCACTTTCAAGTGATTTAATGGTAATGGTATATTAGTGCAAGAACACATTGTTAAAGATCAATAAACTTTAAATTCTAATGAAGATTCAAGACTTGAACTGGAAGACATTTTAAATATCCAAACTAAATAAACAAGATACAGAAACAACAAACAATATGAACTATAAAATCTCTGTAAACAAAATTGTCCATCAAAAACAAGGGGCCAGTCGAGACCAAAGCATCAGCATGATAAAAGTGGATGACTTTTATCATCCACTTTTTGGTAGAAGGAGAGTAAAGAGAAAAAAAAAAGATAAATCATGGAAAAGGAAATTATTAAGCTCATTTTCATTTATCGTGCGATTAATCGGTGTATTGCGACAAGCCGATGTATGAGTCAAGTTTTTCCCCAACATTGTCCAACATTGTCCCACATTGTCGCGTGGGTACAAATGCTCTGGTTGGTGGAGATCCGCTTCTCTGCAGCTCTCGGGTTACACACAGAGGAGGCCGTCACATGCCGTGGCCCGGCCACCAGAAGAGACGAGCAACAGCGGGCCAAGGGCGGCAGCGCTCCCTCTCTGAGCTGCGGCGCAACTGCTGGACTCGCCGCCGAGGCCTTAACGAAGCGAGTCGACAGGCGGCTCGTTTTCTGCTGTGACCTGAACACGCTGTACTAGTGTGTGTGATCAGCTTTCCCTCTGCCGCTGCCTGCAACACGCACGAGCAGAGGGGCCTTCCGGTCTGGCCGTTTCTCTGCAAAGAGTTCTGGCAAAGCAAACACTGGTGAAAGGAGGGCAGTCACCTCTAAAGGCAGCGTGTCACATCGACAAAGCAGAAACCCCGCCTGGAAGCCCAGAAGAAATGGTCTGCAGCTGAGCAGTCTACAGTTCACACAATGCACAATGCAGAGCCGGCCGCTGAGGGCGGAGCGGCGCCAAGCAAAACACAGATTTCCAGCTGCCGGCTGTTCTTTACGGCAAAGGCCTCTGACTCTACATCCTGTGTTTGCTCTGAATTTGATGGAAGTGCGTGAAACTATTTAGGAGCAGTATTGAAACTCGACGCTAACTCAGGGCTCTCCTTTGGCCTGGAGCAAAACTCAGAGCAGTGCTGCTTCCACGCTGTCTGGGAAAGGCTGCAGTTTGATTTCAGCAGTTCTCAGACAAGAATGGAAAAGGGAAGCAGGAATTTGGAAAATTGTTTGTATTTCCAGGTTTTGTTCCTGATCCTCCTCTCTAAATGTTCTCTCCTTCCTTTCTCGTGTCATTTGTTCTTTCTTTGTGCCTTTACCTCTTTCCTTGCATGTGTATTTCTCCTTCCCTGTGTTCTTCCTCCAACCTTTCTCCTACTTCCATGCTTTTCTTCTTCTCTTCTTCCCTTAATTCTGTCCATCTTTGCATCATTTCTTCCTTGAGCCCTTCCATCCTTTATTTCTTAAGTTTTCCTTAGTCTTTCTTAGACATTCCTTCTTTCTTCATTCCTCCCTCAAACTTTATCTTACTTCCATTCCTTCCTTCTTTCTTTGTACCCTTCCTTCCTTTCCTATGCATCTTCCTTTTGTCTTTCCTTTTTCTTTACTAAAGCCTTCTTGTTCTGTGCTTCCTTCCTTCTTTGTTTTCTTCCTTCATTCCATCCTTGTGACTTTCCTTCCTGCCTTTCTCACTTCCTTCCTTTCTTACTGTCTTCTTTGTGTCCTACCTTGTTTCCTTCCTTCCTGCCTACTATAGAAATATCTTGCATATATTCATAGTGAACGTTAATATGTTTTATGTAAAATCAACATAACAGACTGAGAAGTCTAGAAATATCTGGAATCTGTGCAGTAAAGCGTGTTGGCATCGTGGCTTAAAGATGACCAGATCATCACACATTGTCTATACATCTGAAGTATATCTTAAGAACGTCTTTGTGTTGAAAAACAGAAAGCTGTTTGGTATCTACACATCTTGAACCTCAGCCAGGTTAGTGAACAGACAGGCTGTCTGAACATTCATCCGTGTTTAGAAGCTGGAGGTCATCAAACACTTATGCCACAGCCTGCTGCTGCTCTGACAAACCCCCTGCACTCCAAAATAGAGCTGGTGGGGGAGCAAGGGGGATTGTTTTTCTCCGGCATGTGAAAACAACACAAAAACACACCAGGAAATGTGTAAAACGTGAAAAGCGCGCACACACACACAAAAAGGGAGACAAGTCCAGTAGAGGCTGACGTTTGGAAGAGCTGGACTGGTCCGAGAGGATTCAGAGTTTCCTGTCAGGCTCCAGCAGACGGACGCTCGGCTGCAGAAACTCTGCTTTTCCGTTCCCTCCTTCACACTCTTCAGCCGTCACCTCGACCTGCGTAGGCATGTTCCGGGAGGCTTCGGGAACCGGGAGTGACCTGCATTAGACTTTCCCTCGTGATGGTTGTGACACACAGGTCACCGCGGGATGCCTCGTTAAAATTCATTCTTGTTCACTTTGGAAGACGAGAAAACGTTTGCAGTTGCCATTAATCAAATCCTGTCGTTTCTTTTTGGTGGGGGAAGGCAGGGGTGGAGAAGGGCGACTGTCCTCAGCTGAATAAGTGCTTCAACATGCGCCGACTCTGTGGTTAATTGATAGCAAACATCTCTGGAAGAATAATGTCGATTTGTGCACGTGAATGTCTGCTGGTGCAGAGAGCGTCAGCAGCATTCGGAGGATTAGAAGTAAAAACCAAATGCAGCGTCTTTTTGCTTGTCTGGAGCATTGCTGGCTGATCGCAGAGCCAAATGAGTAGAAGTTGTTTACTCCCAAATAAGGTGTGTCTGGAGCATAATAATATCAGATATCAGATGATTAGAGCATGTTTGGTAACTTTGATTTCGCTGATACCTGTGCTTCTTTAAACACAGACAGAGCAGTCATGAGATTCTGATGATTACACTAATCAAAAATATAATTTCTTCATAATATTTCTGCAAGGCATAAATCTACATCATGACCCAAATTCCTGCTATTCACTTAACAGAAAGTCAACTTATTTTGCAACAACTGCAAAGTCATTATCATAGCTTAACTAAGGAAATGATGTTTGACATAAATTGTCAAAAAATATTGATAATATCAATACCAAGTCAGTATCGGTATCGGATTGATAATAGCGTGGTAACATCGATACTTTAGTTTCAGACATTACGGTTCAGTTTCTCAACTCCACCTCCAAAAAAAAAGAAGATTTTTTTGATTTTCTCTCAAAAGACCATTTATTTTTCCACTTTGTTTATTGAGGAAAAGAACCACACAAATCAGTTCTGTAGTTCTATTGTTTCTGTTTATCTTGTTCAAACGTTACTAAAGCATTTTGTACACACCCACAAACTTCTTCAAATTCTGTCCTCGGTTAGAACAAAGTAATTGAAAGAGAAAACCACAAAAACACCTCAATGTCAGAAGTTTGATGATATATCAAACTTAAAAGTATCAGTATCGGAATATGTATCGCTATCGGCAAAACTGGCTCTATTATTGTTTCGATACCAAAATATGCAGCACACCTCTAAGACGTTGCCACTTGTTGTTGTGTATCAGTGTTGCCATATTGAGGAGTGGATTCCTTGACATGCATGTTTTTAATTTTTATTTTTGCAACCAAATTTGTTTTTCAAATAGCAACATTTCTCTATGCAACAGA
The DNA here is from genome assembly GCF_001444195.1 of Xiphophorus couchianus. Lineage (NCBI taxonomy): Eukaryota > Metazoa > Chordata > Actinopteri > Cyprinodontiformes > Poeciliidae > Xiphophorus > Xiphophorus couchianus. Next base: position 25,422,346 of record NC_040239.1, read on the forward strand.
TTTCCCTGAGCCAGCTGAGAAGCAGTGGTCAGCAACAGGTAGGGGAGGGGTTCTCTCAAGTTCTCTGGTCTCTCGTTAAAAGAACCATAAACATTAGGAAGGATATGATGAAAAATTGGAAGCTGTAATTTCCTACAACTATTTTTTTGAAAATGATTATTATTTTTCTACTTAATGAAGTCAAAGAGGAGGAACAAATCCTTTCTGGTTGAACGGATCAGTCAGGATAACCCTGGAAATGTTAAAGGAGGTGCACAGCTGCTTCTCTTCAAACAGGTTGGGGAGGTCCAGATCTGTTTTACAAGCAATTAGCCTGTAGGAACAGGTTTCAACAGAAATCTCCTGAGGGGTTTGTGTACAGATGCGGGAGAGCGAACTGATTACATTTGATTCGTCAGAAAAACCCAAGCAAAAATCTCTAGCAATCACTGGTTAGTGTTAAATTCCCTTTCTGTTCAGCTTTAACTTGAGCTTTATGTTATTCTGCTAAAAAAAAAAACAACAACAAATAAAATAATAATAATAAAAAGCCATGAAAGTCTCATCTGGAGGGGACACCTTGGAGGCCCCGGACCCCGTGTCCCTGATGCCTCCTAATGAGGGGCCAGTGGCATCTCCACCATGAGAGCCAGATCAGAGGTTTGCAACTGAGGAATTCAGAGAGAGAGAGAGAGAGAGAGAGAGAGCTTCCAGATGTGCAAGAGGGAACTGATCTCAAGTCTGTTTCTGCTCAAAAGCTAAAATCCTCACATTTTCACTTTGTCCCCCGTCAGCCCCGTCATTATTATGACTATCATGAAGTAAATCACAGTAAAATTGCACTAAGATGTCTGTAAAAATAAAAATAACCAGCTCACAGATGAGGCAGTGTCGTGGTTTCTTACCAGCTTGCCCTCTCTGCTCTCCTTTCTGTAACATCCCTGATTGCTGTCGACGGGCGTCGCGCAGCCGCCGGAGCGCGACTCGATCAGAGCCGGAGACAGCGAGCAGAAGGGCGGACTGGGACTGGGGGGCAAGCCCGAGTCCGGACTGTCGAGCAGCCCTTCACGGTTCTTTCCTTTGAGGCTCTCGTCCATCGCTTGTAAATGTAGGTGCCCCACCATTTCTGGGACAGCAGAGTTGGAAAAAGCTCGTAGACAAAGTCGACCGGGCAGGCTTCTTCTTCTTCTTTTATTGTGAAAATCACCCCCAAACTAGCGCGCTGAGAAGAAATAATCCCTTTTAACTTCTGAATAAGGTTTCTGCATGAAGAAAGTGAGATTCAGAGGAGATTCAACCACTTATTAAATTGCATTTATTTCTCATCGAATCACAGTGCCTACCTGCGCGTGGAGAATGCTCGTATTTAATCCAGAGCAATATTCCGATTGTAGGAAAATAAACCACGAGACGCAATTTTAATGTCGCTTTTCTTCATAAAAAAAAAAAGAAGAAAGAAACTCTAGAAGAAAAAAAAAAAATCCAAGCGTGCGTCTGGCATCGATCTGGATGAGCTCCTCTCCTTCGCTCCGCGCTGTTTCAGTGTTTCTGCGGACTGTGTGCTCTCAGGAGGAGAGCTCCCTCTTGATCATCCTGCCAGCTTGAGTCTCTCTCTCTCTCTCTCTCTCTTCCTTGTACCTGGATCCAGTCCAGCCCCTCATGATCTGGATCAGTTCCACGCACCACCGACAGGGGGGAGCGCGTCTCGCGTCTCCCGCTGTGCAGGTTGGAGGCTGTAAACAAATGAGCCAGGTGGCTGTTGATTAGCTACCCAACCTTTATAGGTTTCATATTAAATAATAGGTTATTAGCCTACATTTTTAATTCATAAAGTATTTTAATAGATCTATCTATCTATCTATCTATCTATCTATCTATCTATCTATCTATCTATCTATCTATCTATCTATCTATAAATTATCATAACTTTCAGCTATGTATATCAGTAGATCTAGTCAGACAGAATTTAAAAAAAAACTTTGATAAACGTGTCAATTTAAAAAAGGTCTAATACACAGAGCTACAGAGCTCCTTACTGTGAATGAGATTACAATTCATTGTATGACTTCTTCTACTAGACTTTTCCTTCCACTCAACTTTCCCCTAACGTGCCTGGATGCAGTTTTCTGTGAACACAGCAGCTTCACGAGGGTCTCTGTGTCGGACAACCGTCAAGTCAGCACTTTGTGTTTATGTAAGCCCGATAGCACTGTATGAAAAACCGTATGTGTGTGTTCCTACAAAATAAATTCTCTTCCAGGAAATCGAAAATGAACTGGATAAATGCATGAAACATGTCACTCTGTTCAGTGCATCTATATCACATAGAAATGTGTCGTTCTAATTTAAATGTATACAAATGAACTGTCCAAGTATTCTCTGTTTTATGAAGATGCACCTGTGCAAAACTGGATCCTCTGCAAATGGATTAACATGAGACTGGCGTTCTTTAGCGCTCAAACTCATTTCTATCCAAGCCTGGACTGGAAAACTCACTGTAGCATTATCAAAGAATTAAAATGTGGACACATTCAGAACATCTGACATGGAAAGCTTTCTTATTAGCTTATAATCCAATCGAATCGCAGCTCCTTCAAAAAGGCCGTACAAAAACATGAGTGCCGATTATTGCTGGACATTTATTTTATCTTCTCTGTATTAAGTCAATAAGAGGAAGGTTAAGAAGTTCCTCTCTCTCTGTCTGTGTGTATGTGCGGGGGTGTGTGTGTCTGACTATGCAGACTGGTGTATTTCAGGATTGGGTGGAGATGGGTGGGAACCTTCATCCACCAGTAACCAAATAGGTTGTGCTGCACACCACTCACAGAAAATCACACACACACACACACACACACCGGCAGGCAGGGCGGCGAAAACGGCTGAGCAGACAGAAGTCATCAGGGTTGCTATGGGACACAGATCTAAACCTTTTATGGCTGGTTTGCTGCCACTTGTACCTGCTGGTGCTCTTCCTCAGTGCTGCTGTGCCCGCCGTCGCTCTAAAGCAGAACAAAAATGAAAGGCAGCATAGAAATGCAGAGAAGCAGCTGATTGAGCTTTTTGATGGTCTACCAGCTCTCCATGGCGATTACCACGACCGTTCAGGGGGATCATGTGTGATGCTTCCTCCAGTGTCTTATATAAACTACGGCCCCTTTGTTTGTCCGTGTGTTGTCTGGATTGTGCGTATGCTTAATGGCATCTTTTATAAGCATGTGCAGCTGCAATCATGTTTGGAGGGAACTGTTTGGATTCCTCTGCGCCGGCGACTGGGAGCCCTCAGCAGGAAGCGGCACAGCGAGGTTTTACTGCGGTTCCTGCAAGTCAGGTGTGTGTTTGTGTCATCGTCTCCATCTTAAACAGGTCATCATGTCGATCCTCAGGCATTTGGAGGATAAGCGCGGAGATCTGGTACAGATTAGCCTCAGCACACTCGGACCCAGACGACGAGCGTGCTTTTTGTGGGAGAAAGTGTGTTTGCGAGCACATCGAAGCGGAGAGTTGCTCGGCTGCAGATGAAGAAGCCTCAGGAAGAGGCTGCAGTGATTCTGCAGGGCTTGGATTCAGTGTTACATGAACATTAGTCTCTTCATCCTGCTGTGGATGGATGTAGGCAAAGCTATGGTTCTCAACTAGAGAACCAGTTCTCAAGAACTACCTCATGGAAACATGTTGTTAATCTTTCCAAAATGAATAATAACAAACTAACGTACTGGAAAAGTGCTGGAGAACAATGAACCAAGAACAAATTATGGTATTGCTCCATTTAGGTCTAAAGTTGGAACTTACATATACCAAAGCTTTTATATATACAAACTAAAGCCTTTGTTCACCAACATTTCAAAAAAAGTCATCTTGTGCCCCCTAAGCTGAAACGTTACTAAGAGTGACTGTATTTTTAAAATTTACTTTTGCTTCAAGCCCTCACTGTAATGAGGCGACTTGTAAAAACGAAACTTTTGATGCGTTTGCTTATTGAATGTTACACCAAGAAGGAGTCACCTTAACGGGTCGCAGGCAAGAAAAAAACGGTATTTTCTGCAACAGGGCCTGCTCAATGTTTTCTCCATGTGCCTTCATTCATCAGGCAGCTGGATTACTCTTTGAAAGGCCGCGATCAATCATTTTTCAGGATAACAGCCTGGATATCTGTTTTGTACTTCTCATTCCTCCAGTTAAAAGTTCCTCCGACCCGTGACCTTTCCGCCGCGGCTGCCAAACCCACTGCATTTTTGAGCAGACACCTTTTAGCGTTTTTGCTGGAGATGATTGAGGAGCTTTGCAATCAGACGTCTTCAGTTGAGGGTTTGAGATCCCAGGAGAGATTGGGATGGAGACAGAGTCGAGGGGAGGACAGCCAAGTTGTCTGCTGATGAATCATTTTGCGGCGCTCCATCGTCCTTTCCCGTCTCAGAGCTGTCCTGCCTCAGATCCCCTCATTCTTGCACACACACAGGCAGAACCAGGACAGACGCAAAACAAACGTCCTATTTTTTGATCTTATAGACGTTTCGCTTTTTAAAAGGTGTCATACAAATTAAACTGACATAAGAACGCCTGGCTCGGGGTTCCTGTTCTGCTGCGACGCTGCTGGGGCTGGGTGGCAGGTCACAGTTGTGCCAGGCCTACTGGCTTGCCACAGTTGAAAGACGGACGTGCTCTGGAATTGGTCCTCAGTTTTTCACGTCCGCATTTTCAAAACGCAGTCCACATTCTTTCTGGGGGCGTGTTGCTCTCGGTCCACGTAGGCGTGCGCACCTGCTGTCTGGAAAAGTTCTTATTCTAAACAAACCAGAAAGAGGCCCGTCCTGGCAGGACAGTTGTTTTGATCTGGCGGGGAACGTCACTGTGGTTTCCACACACACTCGCTCTCTAAGCCGTGAGTCCTCCCCGTCTCACGTAGGTGTCCGGTCTCCATGCTGTTTTCACACAATGTAATCATAAAAACAAGCTGCACTCCTGTTACTCTGTTCGTTCAGTAGAAGAGAGACCTTTAGCTTTGTGCTATTTATTTCTTTATCTTTGTATATTATGTATATACACATAACCTGCATCTTAACTCGAGTCGAGCAAATCTCAATCTCGTTGTAATCTGTTGATGACAATGACAATAAATCTTATCTTATCTTATCTTATCTTATCTTATCTTATCTTAGCTGCGTGATGGTCGGGGGTGGCAAATTTCAAGTATGCCAACCAGATCTCAGCCTTGAATCCTCACATCAGCGGTTTCAGTAACATCTGGTTTTAATGTTTGGAGATGCTCCCCAAATGGAGAAGACAGTCCACACCATGTTACTTTCTCAGTAACCGTCAAGGTTTCTCTCCTTGAGTCGTAGTCAGTTGTAATCTTAAGGTAGAGCCATCACAACGTCACAAGTCATTAGGATCATTAAAAACATTTTCAGTGGCGCAGTTCAATTCAAATCAGTTAGCCTAATGCAGCTCCTTTCATAATCAGCTCTTGTCGATATTCAGTGGGCCTCTGCTTATTCACGGCTCTGTGTGAATTTACCTGTGATTTATCTGCGGAACGTGACTCCGAATTATTTGCAGAAACTTTGACTATTCGCAGATTTTATTTTGTAGAAGATATTTAGAGCATTAAAAAGAAAATTCAAAAGATTAGGAAGCGGAAATGCCTTGGTGCAATGCAACTTGACATGCTATTGGCTGGCAATCCAGCCAGCTCATCTTCCGTGGCACTGATTGGCTGATTGGCTGACCCCCCATGAGCAGAAATAAGTAAGACTGCGGATATTAGCTAGGACTGTTTCTACTGTGTGTTTTAATGCATATGAAGCTATACCTGGTGTTTGAACTACTAAAATAGGCAGTTATAAGCATTTTTAGAGGGGGTCTAGGATATTCAGGTATTTCAGTTTCTTAAGGTTTTGTTGTGGTCTCTAACTGTGAGGATTTTAGTTTTTTGTGTGTTTATTTTGGTTTCTGTGCCAGTTCCATCTACCCCTTGATTGATCCCAGCTGTGTCTCTTGTTCCTTGTCAGGTTCTTGTCTATCCAGTTGTCAAATGTCATTGTCTCGTCATTGCAGTATTTTCTAGTTGCTACCAGTTCTGAGCTCCTTGCCTTCTGCTCGCCTGTGCTGCCTGGATATTGTGCATTATTTGTCATTAAACCATCATTTTCTCTACTACCTGGGTCCACTGGGTCTACCACACCTCCCACAACCGCAAAACATGACACCAGCACCCGTGAATCGTGCAGTTGGTAGCACTGTTGCCTTGCAGCAAGAAGGTCCTGGGTTCGATTCCCGGCCCTGGGTCTTTCTGCATGGAGTTTGCATGTTCTCCCTGTGCATGCGTGGGTTCTCTCCGGGTTCTCCGGCTTCCTCCCACAGTCCAAAAACATGACTGTTAGGTTAATTGGTTTCTCTAAATTCTCCCTAGGTGTGAGTGTGTGTGTGAATGGTTGTTTGTCCTGTATGTCTTTGTGTTGCCCTGCGACAGACTGGCGACCTGTCCAGGGTGAACCCCGCCTCTCGCCAGAAACGTAGCTGGAGATAGACACCAGCAACCCTCCCGACAACATTAGGGACAAAGGGTGAACAGAAAATGGATGGATGGAATTAAATCATATTTTGGGAGTTAGAAATATTTTGTGCTTCATTTATAAGATTTCTCAGCAATGTTGCTCCATAGTAGTCAGAGCAGGAGTTTTCTTGATCTGGCAATATTATATAAGTTGGAATGTAAGTCGCTGAAATAGACGTTGATGTTGGGAGTTCAATTTTCATAAAAAACTTTAGTAAAATGTAATTTAGAAATCCCATTTAGGGTAATTGGGTCATTGAAAATGTGTTCCTAAAGTGTCTAACTCCAAAAACAAACTTTATTCAAGATTTGAGGCCTTGAAGTTTAATGACTTGATTAGATATTGAAGTCTTTTTGGATTTATGATGAAGCATAATCAGCAGAGCACTATAAATTTATCCAGTGTTAGTCAATGTACATATAAAACAAACAAAGAGTACTTGTCCAAGTATCAGACCTGGTGGAACGCCATTATAAACTCTTAATATGTGGCAAGGAGCTTTCTTTTTTTTCTTTTTGCCATTGTTTGGATTGATTGGACTGTCCAAATCTTCCCAAGGTGTTCACAGACTGCTGATCCAGTGATGTGTGGATGCCTACCACATGTACCGTGACATGTGGAAGAAAAATGTCATCATTCAGGAAAAACAACGGGTTTTATTGATTATCCCCCAGCTTTGCTGAGCTTTAAAATTTGGTTTGTTTTCAGTGAGAAACATTTTCCAGAGCTGCATCCTTTCGGTTTTCTGAGGGGATCGGTTCGCATGTGTATCAGTGCTCACACGGTGACCTCCTAACAGCAGCCGCCCCTCTGGCTCCACAGCTGCTGGCTTTGCATGCTAGCAGCTCATTGACTCTCAGCTGTAATCAGAGTGATTCACCTGCGTGCCACCTCCTCTGACATTTGCGCTCACATGCAACTTTCTGCGAAACGGTCGATAGGTACACACAACACCTGCTCCGCTTAATGCATAACAGTGAGATATGCGATTGACGAAGCGATACAGTTTCACATGCCAATCCATACTCTGCGGGGAAACTCGGGGAGAGACAGTCAATAGTCTGTCTCCGCTTTGAGATACGCCTGGTGCACATGAGTCACCGTCCTGTCAAACAAATACCAGTGTGCGGGGAGTGTCGCTGGTATCCAAACCATAAAACAGAAACGGGGACAGAGATGTAATCTGTGCTTTGTGCAAGAGTGTTGATCCTCTGTGTTATTTATTGACCTGTTGAGGTGCGCGGTGGTCATGCTGACAAGCCGGACGGACAAACGCAGAGCGGGGGAAAGGTCACAGCGGGGGCAGAGGACAGAGAGACACCGGCTGTTTATGTTTCTCTCCCATTCGTCTTCCTGCAGATGCTCTCGTCTCCACACTCTGCCTTTTCACCGCGCTCTTTGTGCTTCTGCGGTGTAAACAAGCACTGCACTCTATTCCTGGGAGCAGCCTGGCCTGTTTGCTCTCTGTGTATTTGCTCAGGCTGTGAGTGTTAGCTCTGCGCAGGTAGCTAAGGGCATCAAATCTGATCCAACAAATCTGAGATGAATGTAAACATGACAGCAGCTCACCACAGAGACGCAATATTTATTACCCTGGGTTTGGACCGCTGTGATTGGGGCCCGGTTACAGGGATATCAAGCAAACCGGGATTTCCTCTTGAGTGACACAGGGATTTATTCCCTGCAGTATCTTTTCTCTTGCTTGGGAAACACTTCAAACTCCCACATCCAAAGTGATTTGTGCTCCTGCCAAGCAGACAGCACCCCATGTGCTCTGCCATCAGCGAGGGTTATATTTCCCATAGTGCTTTGTGTCTGCCTTTTTGCCTCTTGGGGATGGAATGACAAGTGTGGACCACCCATGTCTGCTTTTGCCCTCAACGGTGATGGAAAAAAGAGAGAAAAACTTCTCTCCAGCTTCAATATGTGTGTGTGTAAAATCATAAGCTATTGCTTACGAATGCATGCTTGCCAGCGTGATGAGCCAAATTCTGAAAGGTTGACAACCTAATAAGTGATAATTGACTCCATTTTTTTTGCCTTACCTTAAACAAATATTTATTCAAGAGATGTTGGAAAAGCCGCAGGCTTTTTACTCCTTCGACTTAATCTTCTGAAAGGTCTGCCTGAGTGAGTCAGCTCTGCTGCTTAATCTATTTAACCATCACTTACCTGATTGGATCTCTTGCTTAAGGAGGAATTCCCCTACTTGTTGTGGATTAACTGTGCAAGTATGATCTGAGCATGAAGACAAAGTCTTGCTGTATTCTCTTCACTGACTGAGTGCAGCGTTAGACGCTGTATTGAAGATCTGCCATCCTTCATGAGCAATCACCATTTTTGCAGTTCCCTTTTTCTCTAAAATGTCAAATAATAATAAAAAACAGAGTACAGCAGATCCTGGTTGAGCCTGTGGTTGTAAAGTTTATGTGGACAGTTATTCATAAACTAATCATTGCCCAGGAAACAGAAGAACCGCAGAGAGAAAGCAGGCAGATGCACTCTGGTGACAGAACTTGTACTAGACTCCGTCCTGCGTCGCTGCAGCTTCGTCACCTTAAATAGATGGATGGTTTGATCTTTTGGATGCATTCACTTCTTCTTTAAACAATAAATCAACATAGATTTTTGTTTTCACACCGTTATGCATCTAATTTGCATTTCAGCGAGAGTCGGATTTACGTAAATAATGTGCCATCATTCTTGGCATGTGATGCTGCAATTTACAAAATCTGATTTAAAGCAATTCTTTTTTTTTTTTACTCTTAGCTTCTTAACTGACAGCACTGTTTTAAAAATTAATTCAAATAAACAGAAAAGGTCACAGCATTTTCCTCGGGATATTAAAACATCAACTTCCTCTCTATGCAGACGCTCTGTTCACACCGATGAAGAATCACTCACCTCCCGAGTGTTTGAAGTGGCTCCAGCTGCAAGACATTCCAACCTGTTTTTGTCAGCACTAGTGGGCTTCATTTAAGAGTTGTCAGACAGGAAAGCGGGTTAAAGCCGGTACTCGAACCCATGATGGCCGTGCGTTTGACCTTTTCATTAAAAAAAAAAATTCTCATAATATGCGAAGCTAGATTTTAAGAAATGTGAAACAGCAGCTGACAAACCAAAACAGAAACAGATAAATGCTTGGAATTCTGTTTCTTGTTTCTGCATGTAAACAGCTTTTAAGTCATCATGTCAAAGTAGATCTTTGGACAGGCACACAATTACTTATTTACTAGGTGAATTTCTTAGAAACTTGAACATTTGTCTATGAAAAACGCAGAGCAATAATGGAGTCTGCATAACAGGGTCAAGTGCAGGGACAGTTTTAAGCAACAAACAGAGAGTGCGTCACCAAACTGTGTTTATCTAATACCTTTGAATGAAAGCCCTGTTGGATTTTAAAGATAAGAGATGGATTTTTGTCTTCATTTCAAAGTCAGCCATGCAGCTAACTTCTACTTAACAAGTGGAAGCTTTTATTTAGTACTAAACTGAAAGAGAAGGATTTGGCTTTCAGGAGACGGTCCTGTTAGTTGTCTACCAGCGGGCTCCAGTTCCCGTTAAGCTAATTAACGTTCCACCAAGCAGCGGAGCAGCATTGGATTTTACTGCTGCACAGACATATGCAAGAAACCTGGCCAGTAAAATCCGCAAAAACACATTTCAGACATTTGTTTACCTCAGGGGGTTGGTATTCATCCTACCATCCCATTCGACAGCGCTTCATTTTGGACTGAGTGCCTGCAATAAGTCAGGACACTGACTGTAAAAATGATTCGAGAATCTAAGAGTGCTGACAGAGCTTTCGGGCTCCCGTTGACGGAGGCTTGTTAGTCAGACACGTCTGCAGTGACACACGCTGTTGTTTTGTGCAGCTGGTGTCTGGCCTCAGGCCTTCAGAGCCATGCGTCTTTGAGCTGTTGCTCAACACAGCTGTGGATAAACAGGCTGTGTTTAGATCCCCGTGTCTCAACCTGTACACACACAGGGACACACTTGCAGCAAAGAAACAAACCGGGATGTGTGGAATGGGTGTATTAGCAGTGCCACACCGGAAAAAAACAAAAAAGCCCTCTTGCCCCGACTTGTTCTATTGAGTGAAATCGCTTTGTTGCACTCCCACTCAGTGTAACAACATGAAGGCACCTCTGTAGCTTTCAGCTTAGTCATGTAAGTGTGTTTGTGTGCAAGTAAGGAAAGTTAACACGTTCATTTGCTGTTTTGCATAAAAGAAAAACGACGAGGAAAGACGAGCAGGAACTGGGTAGCAGTGCAGTTCACTGAGTGAGCTGGATGCTGAAACTGAAATCGCAAAGAGATTTTCAGCTTGAGTTCAGTTTCATGATGGTGAATCAGATTGCAAGAAAAAAAAAGTTATTTCAGTCTTTCCAACAGATGTGTTTTAAAAGAGGTGGGTGCGTGCTGGACATGGACCTTCTCGCTGCAAGGCAACTGCGCAGTCCCCAAATGATTACACACAGCTCAATTAAAACACTAGTGGTTAACACCTTTAATGTTTGCACACTACTTTGACTGGAATTATTTTGTTTACTACAGTTTGATTTTATTCTGCCAGCAGCGGACAAACAGGTACCTCTGGTGGCAATTAATGATAGCTGAGGATTTTCAGGATGGAAGACAATAACCTGGTGAAACTTACTCCACAAACACGTTACGTTCCAGGAAGGCATTTACAAAAAAAAAAAACCAGGTCAACTTGTGCAGCCACTAATTTGTGATAGAGTCCTCTGACTCACTCTGACTGAAGAAATGATCCGGTTCCTAACTTTGATTTGTTTTGGGCAGAAAGCAAGTACTTGTTTTACCAGACGAGTATGTTGAAAATGACATTCTGCTACTTATCAGGGCAGTTCAAATACTCTGAAGTGAGCTTATGAGTAAGTTACTATAAGTAAAGTTCCTTTAACCGCAGTGAAACATGTCATCTAGCAGTTAGTGTGTAGGAAGGTGGATAAATCCTCGGGATGATGAAAGTCTAAAACCCTGCCCAATTTTTGTTCCAAACTTGCGAATTAAAATGCTTTTTCTTTTAAAATTAAGATGCTGATATTAGTAGATAATAAATGTCTTCACTGTGGCTCAGTCTTCTGACAGAGAAGCGTACGAATACGTCTAGTAACTTAATGGAACTTCCCTTCAAAACATCTGAATTACCCATTTCATTTTGAGAATGAAGTCACAAAATTACAATAATAAAGTTGAAATAATATTAGGATAAAGTTGTAGTAGTATGAGAATAAAGTCATAGAGAATAAAATCTTATTATGAGAATAAAATCCTCGTTTTATTACTTTATTCTTGTATTATTTTGACTTTATTCTCTTACAACTTTATTATCGTAATGCAATAACTTGTAATTTCATGACATTATTCTCATAATTAATTTTTTTGAAATTTTCTTAGCCAAGCTCTAATACTCCATTGTACGTATATTTAAAGGTAAAGTATATATATCCATAAAGTTTAAGTGAACCTCTACCTCCTACAACCATTTTTCATGTAAACCATAATTAGTTTCTTTTCATATATTTGCCCAAATCAAACATGGTGATAGCAGAAAGTAGAAAAATTAAGTTTTTGATATTAGAGTTGTTTTAGAGTGGCAAAGGTTTGCTTTGGTTTATGGGTTGGGATTACCATCCCCTTTAAATCTAGCTGTAGATTGAGCTATCAGGGCCTACAAATCTGAATTTACACTGAGAGGACATGCTAGGAGAACCATTTCCTACGAGGTAATTTTCTCACATGAGGTTTTAACAAAACTTCCCTTAGAAATGTCAAACTATCCCTTTAAAGTATAACAAATTTTGCACACAGTAGCACGCCCTTCAGCTGTACTCGATGCGAAAAGCCAAAAATACTGTTTACCTAGTGGAGTTCTGTGCAGGCAAGCTGCTGCACTTTTGTTTCCTAGAATCCTTCCAGCTGCGATTAAAGGAGACGCTGAACAGAACCCAAACTGAAACTTCAGCTTGGGTTTGTGCGGCAGGTTTGTTCAGCTGGGTGGGCCTGGATCTGAGGTTGGTCTCTGACCATTGTCCCACCGGCCCACTTTGACCCCACGTGACATGTGGGGAAACTTCAACACGCAGAGCAAACATATTGTCCCTCCTTCAGCCGACTTGGAGTGGCCGGACAGGTACAGCGGCGCAGGCAGAGAGAGAAGAGGCCACGCGAAGGGCCTTTTTCGCTCAGCAAATGCTAATATTTTCAGGTTAGCCCTTGAGCATCCAGACATGGAATTTGTGGTGAATATTTTGCATATGTAAGCTATAAAAGAACCCTGCATGTTCTGGCAAGCGAAGCTCTGCCGCTCGACCGGGAGCTCTGTTTGAGTTGGAGAGGAGGCATTCTGAGGGATGCGTTGCTATTCGCTGCTCTGAGCTGCGAGCCAAGTGGTCCATTTTCCTCAATCCGTTTTCACAGGGCGCTTTTATCCTCCACAAAGCCCAAATACCGCAGGGAAAATGGGGATGGGGCGGAGTTCAAACAACAGCCCTCAAGTTTTATGTTTGACTCAATGAGAAATGACTTTTTAAATACACTCCAAATGCACTGAAATGCTCAAAGAGCTCAGCTAATTAATTTAATGTGCAGCTTTTGGCGTAGGACGCTCAACCCTCCTCCCCCCTTCCCCTATGGCTGATTAGAAAGTAAAGTGACTTATAGCTGCTGAGGGAATGTGGGTTGTTTTGTCATGTGGGCATCTTATTATGATTTTTAGTTTCTCTCGTCTGCCTCCCATCTGCATCAATTTACGGCTGTTGCGCTGCTGGTGAAATCCTGCATTTCAGCGGGTAACCTGAAGCCGCCGGAGCCGCGGGCCGACCGCTGACAGATTGAGAGCTATCGTGTCAGAGCGCAGGGCCTTTGAGATGAGAGATATATGCGGACATTTTGTTGCTTAACTCTGCCTCCCTGCGACTGCTCAGGAACTTTCAGAGGAATTTTTCTTTGGGGTGTAAAGAAATTATCTACGAGGCACTGAGTTCCAGTGGAGCGCACTTTATGGGGCAACACTTGGAGGCAGAAACGTGAGACAGACACCAGCAAGTCAAAGGTCAACACTTTTTATTATTATTTTTTCCCCCTCATCTTGGGTTTCCTTTACATTCGTGCATCATTTATAGGTATAGCATCATAAAATGTAGAAAAAGCCGGCCTCTTCTAGGCTACAGTAGACTAGAAGAGGCCGGCTTTTTCTACATTTTATGCTTCGTTTGTAACCTGCGTGTAATTTGAGGTTTATATACATGCTTTTGCGGAGGGAAGTAAAGGAGATGGTACCACTTATCTCCACTGGTGGTCCCATTTAGGTCCAGGTACCTCACGATTGTAAAAAGATTAAAAACGGGAAGACGGTGCACCTGAGCTTAATTTAATAGGAACTAGTACACAAAGTCCTAATAATTCAATTAAGGCTTTTAGTTTTTCTTAACAATTCATGTGTCATGAACTATTCTTACATTCAGTGACTGTTAGAAAAGTGACCTCATACATACAAATGCATCCCCCCCCATATATATATATATATATATATATATATATATTGAGCAGTATATTATATATACTGCTCAAAAAAATAAAGGGAACACTTAAACAACACAATATAACTCCAAGTAAATCAAACTTCTGTGAAATCAAACTGTCCACTTAGGAAGCAACACTGATTGACAATCAATTTCACCTGCTGTTGTGCAAATGGAACTTTGTACAGAACAAAGTATTCAATGAGAATATTTCTTTCATTCAGATCTAGGATGTGTTATTTGAGTGTTCCCTTTATTTTTTTGATATATATATATATATATATATATATATATATATATATATATATATACACATTGTCATGAGAGACAAATGGCAGAACATGAAGCAGGAACTTGAGCTGGTTCAGAGAAAGCAACCAGAATCAGCTATTACTGAAAATTCATTATATTCCCTTTACAATTTAGCCTTAAGTTTTTTTTTTGTGTTATTGTTTGTTTTGTTACATAGTTTATCATTGAAATATGTTATTTGAAATAAATAAATTAAGTTTTGAATGAAGTGTCAATATTCATAAGGTCCTTGGAACATTTATTTTGCTCATTCTTCTGCATATAGTATTGCTTCCCATTTTGATTCTAAATCTAATTAGGACTTAAGGGATTTTAAAATAATTACAAATAATAAAATCATTCTTCAGATTGATTTTTTTATAAATTTGAGACAAACAGAAAAATATATGTCATGATGTCACATTTCATAAACACACTGCTGCACTGGGTCATATTTGGAAGTGTGAGAGAAAATGGGGCTAAAAGTAAGTACATGCCACACCTTTCAGATTCTTGTTTGTAAAATGTGTTGGCCGCCATCTACTCACTTCGCAGTCCTTGTCATGCAAAATCCCAATAAAATACAATCAGTTTGAAATGTGATAAATTTCAAGGCCTTTAAATACTGAAAAGCGCCGTAATTCATCGTCACATAAAACAGCCACAAGAAGAGCGGCTCCCAAGCCTTCAGGTGACACAGGTCTGTGGTTTATTTTACTTCAACCTTTATTAGTTTTTGGATGACTGGGGCAGAGCAGGAGAGCAACATGGTGGGAAACTGATGAGTCAAGGAGTTTCGAAAGACGCATTCTTAGCCGTCTGCTCCTTCGACACTCAGAGGCAATAAACATGGTGAGAATTTACTACTGATGCTACTGATGGATATATTTAAAGCCATCACTCTTCTGTTGCCAAGACACTGGAGTCTCTTCCTTGGGGTGCAGCTGAGTGAGTCGGATGTCGCGTGTGTGTGGGTGTGTGTGTGTGTGTGTGGTGATTCATCTGAACTGAGCCCGCAACGTGATGATTGACGAAGGGTCCACAGAGAGCAGAACGACTGTCTGCCACAGATTTATCTTATCGTTCTTGGTGCACAACTCGTGCAATCAGTGGAATGCCACACTGCGAAGCGCTTACATGCATGAAACGACTGGCCCCAAAAGCATTTAGCAAAAGTATCAAACCATAATAAACTTGTCAGGACAAATCATTTTTAGAACAAGAGTTCTTTTTTTTGAAAAGCTCTGACTTGTGTAAGAGAAGTCAACCAAAGGCCCATTGAAGTAGCTGTCTTGCACTCTGAAAAACAAAATAAAATAATTCTTTGTGCTACTTCATCTATCCTAAAATTACAAATGGCCGGCTTTTTCAGCTTTCACACGACAGCTACGACTTCAGATTTTAAAAAATGAGTTTTACACTTTGTTTTTAAAACAGGAAACTTTATTCAATCATTCTTGTCGAGTATAAATTAGTAGATGGAACGTTTCAAATAACTTGAAGTCTTGATGAAAGCAAACCACTTCTTGTTCTCAATATTTTACAGTTAAAACTTGAAAATATATCTGATTCACTTCAGCCAATTTAAGTCCATCCCTTCGGTTTTAGGCAGTTACACATCTATTCTCTAAATGTGTTTCTTCCAGTTATTTATGATTTCTTTTACTGTGGGCGGTACAGTTGGATGGTTTGTCTGTGCAGGTATTTGATGGTACTTTAGAGAGTTTTCACACCAAGTAGTCCGGTAGACTTGGTTCGATTGGGGACCAAAGTTCCGAGATTTGTTACAGTTTCAGCTGGTGCTTTTTGAAAACCTGTTTCCCCCTTGCCTGGTGTGGTGCTGCACTGAGAACCACTGAAAGAAGCAACATAAAAATATTTTTGTTCGAGTTGAGATACATTTTCGCGATTGTAGGATTTCTCTTTTGTCGTTGGTAAGAGACCACGAGTCGTTTCTCCCACTAGCTCTAGACTCACTCATTTGTTTAGTTCATATTTACCCAGAATGCCTCGTACCAGAGTCCTGCTTTTTGTCTCCGGTCTGCTTGCATCCACATATGCATTTGAACCACAGGCCAGAGGTCACTCTAATCAAACCAAGATCTAGATTTGTAGGCGTTCGAGAGTTTGATCACGCATTCACAGCACCCCAAACAAACGATACCAGTGTTCGATTAAAGCGGACTAATCGGGGCTGGTGTGAATGCACTCTTAGTGTGCAAAATTAAACATGTCTGCACAAGAACAGAGGGAGTTTGGCAACTCAGCGAGCCTGATGCCTCTTGACGGGAGCTCGACACACAAACACAGCCCAGCTGGGCCTCGGGGTTTAGGGAGTCTACCTGGAAAAGGATGCAGACTGTGACTCATGACGCTACCATGACACCTGCAGCAGCCAGTGTCACTGAGGCACACCCCGTTTTGCGTCAGAAAAAAACAAAAAACACTCCGCTTCTGACGTCAAGACTCGAAGTGAATCCTGGTCTCAAACTCCTGAAGGCACCGAGAGACCTTTTGGTCCAACGAGGCTCCCAGGAGGTCAAACGGCTGCAGGGATGATGCCTCTGTTTCCACTGATTCATTAACTGGTCTTTCTGGTCTTGAGTCAATCCAAATGAATCCAGCTTGATCGGGGGGACAAATACTTTCTTCACATGCATACAGGTCTAGTGATAGCATGTGGCTCCATTTATTGCAGACACATAAAACAACAAGCAGGAAGCATTAAAACCATGTGAGGCTGGTTTTGGTGCTCTGCAAGGGACTCGCTTCTCAATTCAGCCAGTGTACTCACAGACCCAAGGCAGGAACATACACACCCCCCACCCCACCCCACACGCACACACACATAGCTGTTCAAGCAATTAGACACGCCTGTTCTCCATATTGGAACAATAAATACAGACTGAGGGGTACTTCAGCGCTGTACCCTGTTAATGCTTCTCTTTTGGTTCACTGTGCCTTATTAGAATAAACAGAGGTGGTTTGGGAAAGTTGAAGAGTGGCACACAGATCCACAAGCTTCAGAGTGATTCACACGCACACACACACGCCCACACTTCTTGTAGTTGGTTTAACTCCAAAGTTTTATACAGTACGAGAGCGCCAAACCAGGAGAGGACATTAGTGTGGCAAACGTTGGAGATTTTAGAGGGGGAAGGTAATGTATGTATGGGACACCAGAACGACAAAATGCTGCATTTTGTTTAACAGAGCATTTAAAGGGAAGAGCGGACAAAGACATGTTTGAAGAAATAACTCAACCCAGCAGTGGCAGCGAATATTATGTACTTATGCTATTCATTTGTGCTCTCACCATAAGTCCCATCCATGGTAAAAAAAAAAAAAAGAAAAAGTCTGCAGTTCAGTTACTCTAACACAAATAGCAGTCTATTCTTAGCCCAGTGAGAGCCTCCACAGACACCAAACCTAGCGCTGTCGCCACTTGCAGACTAATGGCACGGCTCAGCGTATAGAAAGCAAGCTTGGGACGTGAAGCGCATTCCTCCGTACCCCCTCCACTCTCTGTCTTTTCCTTCTTTGTCACACCTTCTCATTGAGTGCTTTTTAACATCTTTTTACTAAACAGCTCACTCCTTTTCTTCTCCTGCTTTTCTCCACCCTGCAAAGGAAATCTCTGCACCATCCATCAGATCTGCAAAGTCAAAATAATAGGTGACGAAGATATATGTTGCGGTATTTCTCCATGCATACAGTAAAATTGGTCTTGCATAACCTTATGGCGTTAAACAAAAAAAAAGAAAAGCGTGGACAGGTTGGATGCTGGAGGTGCGTCGGAGGCTCTCCTTGCTAGTTTCTGGGGAAGACATTAACTCACCTTTGGCCTCTGCAAACCACACCACAGGGATGTGTAATTTAGCAGCCCGCTGATTGATTGGTCTGTTTATTTTTTCATTTTGCCTGGCAGGAATTTTAAACTTCAGCTTTCAAACTCCCTGCAGATGGTCGGGCAGCCCCTGAGTCCCAGCTGTAATTAACCTTAGGAGGAGAATAACAAACCAGCACACGGGGCCGCAGCGGCCCGGCCCGGCTGCTTTGATGTGGCTGCTGTGTTTGGAGTTGAGGGGAGGTGAACTTTGCCGACACAACTAGCACTGCTGAGTGTGGGGAGGGGAGGGGGGATGTCACTCCTGGGGCCAGAGGGGCCCAACTGTTATCACCTTTCTGAAACATAGTTATTCAGAAAATTTGGATCCAAGCCATAGGTTTAATAGCACATGTCATATGCTGCAGTTGTCTTGCCACTTTGCCTCAAATGAACCATTGGACATGATATTTCTCCAGATTCAAGTCTGGATATTATGTTGAGGGAGAAAAACAGCCTGTGGCCTTCAGGTGCTTGAGACTAAAAAGGGAAAAATGTCTATCGGTCAGTAAAAACACTTCAACACAACGCGTAAATGTGCCACGCTGTTAGAATCATAGTCGTCTTTAATCTGTGATCATCCAAGAAAAAGGGGCAGTTTTCCCTGAAAAGAGGAAAACCAAAAACTTGCTAAAAACTATAGTTTTTAGAACAAGAAATCATGAGAGGAGCATGAGTTATCAGCTACTCTGACACTGACTGAGGAAAAGTAGTATTTATGCTGGGGAGCTTGATTACAGGAATGGTGGACAGGTGCGTTAACAGGTGAGACACTGAAGCCCTCCCCACACAGAGACAGACGTGGTACATTTTCGTAATCGATTTAGAAAAAAATGTTCATCAACGCAACAGGATGCAGGAAGGTAAGCTGGGCCAGTTGGTGGCGCTGTAACTCTGCCTAACTGCAGAATGACGCAAACCCGCCCACAAACAACACAGAATGGTGCCGTGTTTGTTATTTGTGACAGTGAGGCCCATGCAAGTTACAGAGAGAGATGGCGCAACGATGTCTGTGTTTCACAAAATACGTTGCTCAGATGTACACAAACATGAAACTGCCGTTCTTGGTCCTTCACAAAGGACGCCAAAAGCTAGCTATCCCCATTTTTCGACATTGGGAAATAAGACTTTTATCTGCAAATGCCTTGTCTTAAGTCACTCTGATCCACATTCAGGACAAACAACTCAGATCAGATAAAGTTCTTAACCTCTTTCACTCATTGGAGTTTTCAGTCTCTGTTAAGTCATTAAATTTATTTATTTAACCCGTCCAGGGGGTCTTTTTTGGGCTCTAGTGTCCCTTATATGATAGTAGGCTGACAGGAAACGGGGAAGGAGAGGGGGGAAGACATGTGGCAAATGTCGTCGGGTCCGGGAGTCGAACCCGCGACGGCCGCGTCGAGGACTCAAGGCCTCCAAATATGGGTCGCGCTAACCACTACGCCACCACGGCACGCCTCCATTAAATTTCTTTTGATAACTTTTTTAAACCCACAGGAAAAAGTAAAATATCTCCTTTGATCTGAGAAAAGCAAGATAAAACATATTACTGGTTGAACCGACTGTTCTGTTCTGTAATCGCCAGACTGGAAGCTCAGCAGACAACACATCTGATCCCTATCTTTCTTTTTGAAATACATTGTCATTCTTCTCTTTTGAAGAAAGAGAGGCCTCTCTTTCGTCTCATGTGTTCATCAAAACCTGTCGGGTTTGATGAACTGCTGTAGTAGCATTGGATCATTTAATCATTACTGTTCCCAACAAAAACAATTCTTGTGAAGTAAACGCCGAGCAGGCCGTTGACGCCCTTTGTATTCTTCCCCTGGGCCGTGTTAACAATTGTGCAACCCTGTTGAGTAATGTCAATCCTTGCAGTCTGTTCACTGGATGATCTTTATGATGCATACTTTCACTGTTACCTGCAGCGATGTTCTAACTTTTTGTTATGTGGGCCAACATTGTCAAGTCAAAAGTACTCAAAGGCCCAAAACATTTCAAAAACCACAAAATAATTACTACATTTTTTCACTGCCGAATAAACTGAACATATAATAACTAATTAAAGAGGACTCACACCTCTTAAATAAAAAGACACTTTTCTTCACCCACTTTCAACGTTTTGCCATTTGACAAAAATCTCACCAATATCACTCCACCTCACCTCTCTTTTAACAACGTCACTATCTGGACTTCAACAGGCTCTTTGAACAATGAAGGCCTTCTGAAGGCTTTCCATACATTCTTTTCTGTCAAAAGAATAAACTCCATTGAATGCGTCACAAAGGGGATTGACTTTCCTTTCATTGAAGTTAGAGGTTTTCTTTTTTCGTTTTTTACAAAAATGTTCTGCAATGTGCATGTTTAGTCCCCTTAAGTCAGTGTTTGCAGAACTACCAGAGATAGATAGGCGACTTGGGGTGAATTACCTTGCCCGTAGGCACATCAACATGTGACAGGAATCAAACCTTTCTGTCTGCAAAACAACTTTTATCTGAGTTACAGTTGAGAAAACATTTCTGGTTCAGATTGGGGAAACTAATGTGATTGTTTAGCTCACATTTCCATGTTTGATTGAGTCAATTCTGCTGGTAGAGTAACTTTTTTGTTACACTAAAAAACAGTGTAAATATGGCTAGAATCACAACAGAAAACCGCTGTTGAAGTGCTCACAATTTCTTGTGTATTTTCTGAAGTTATTTTAACATCATGTCATGAATTGTATCTATGATGGTAGTAAGAAGATTAAATTTATAATAAAATTGTTCTGGGGGGAACTGCTTATTTAACCACCTACAGCTTGGTTCTATCATAAGGGCATCTCTTTAACAGGTGAAGGCATTAGGCATTACCTTATATGGATCTGTATCTTGTTGCAAGATCAGTCTTCAACATATTAACTATCAGAATATCACTTTTTATGGTCTGCAGCGCCAACAAGGAGCAGCACGCTGACTGAATGGCATCTTCACACTCACTTCGCCCCCTGATTGACATCGTTTTACTCTCACTCATGCAGTCCTTCGTTGCTGCCATAACCCCCTCTCCCCCACTGGGCCCCCCCACTGCTTCTCTAATGGGCCCCTGTGTGTTTAACAAGAATCGACACCAGGGGCTTCTCTGAAATCGAATCCTTGCAGTGGGGAGTTGGAGAACGGGGCTCGAAGGAGGTCACGTCGGTTCATGATAGGGTTCACCTGACAGACCAACCCCTGATCAAACAGACTGAGACGCCTTTTGATCGCCTGCCCTGGGATACGTCCCCCCCCCTTCCAGTATGTACTTACAATCTCTTAAGTTATGTAAGCATCACGAATGGGGGTCCACCTCATGGCCCCCAGCTACAGCCCTGCCATCAAATCCTGACCTCCTGACTCACCCCGGCCCCGTGACTGCATGGCTCAGAGATGTTGGTGGGCATTGGAGCCATGTGGAAAGTGACACCTGGTGCCAGTGTTGGGTTTCAGAGCAGAACCGCAAAGTCAGAGGCAGAGACTTTGCATTCCGTCAGCTCAACGATAGAGAAATGGAGGGAGGGAGGGGGTGTGTGAGTGAGGGTATGCAGGGGTGGAGGATAGGAAGAAAGTGAAAGAGTGTGACACAGAGATATTGAAAAGAAAAGGGGTAAGGAAAGAGAAACACCAGCTTTGTAAACATTCTCACCGCTGCTATGCATCATGGGAATCAGTGGGCTTCACCAGAGAGCTCCGATCCCCACCGCCACTGACAGCCCACAAACCAAAACAGTGAGAGGAATGCTTCATTTTGGGACCATGATGGTTTCTGGCGCTAAATCCCAAAATTGTATTTATTCCATCTCGGTACATAACTTGTTATTAAATATTGGCTCTCAGCTTTTTCACCGCACGAGCTTGGGCTAGGCTGCTGCAGGGGGAGAAAATCTTAACGGTTTGCACGTGGCTGTAGGACTGGCGCCTATAAGCCACCAGAAATGAGCCTCTGCCACTTATACACGTGAAGAAATTGCTACACTTTCAGTGCGAGTTTCTTTGATCAAACGACTGACGTGTTAATGGAAGACGGACAGACACGCTGAAAGCTGTAAACCTGCAACAGATTATCAAAAGATGTTAAGGAGTACAAAGTTTATTCAGACCGATCCGTGTTATCTGGTGTCAAAATACCAGAAGAGGGGTGCTAAATGTAAGTCAGTGAAAGTTTAGTCACCGCTAAAATTGCTAAAGCAACTCCCATTGAGACGAAATGGGATCAACATGGCAGTCAACAGACAGTGGGCTGTCCAATTCTAGATCACAGTTAGGAGATTGACTGCAGCAGTCTAACACAGAGACAGAAACCAAAACGTGACGCTACCCTGGTAAAAGAAAACAACAGACGTTGAACTCAAACGGGCTAATATTCATCTCTATTGTGCATTTTGTGCAGTAAAATTAACACTTTCAGCATTTTGTTGATGGTATGTGCTGTGATACCATCAGAACCATATGCGATGCAACATTTTTGATGATAACACAGTTCTGCGCAAAATAAAGTCAATACTTTGAGGAGCAACTTTATCGCAACTACACTTTGCTGTAAATAAAGCTGGAAATTTTTGGGAGTATGTTGTAACATGTCTCTTCCTGATGAATTTCAGATTTTATGAGCTCGAACAACTCACAGTAACACACGATATGGAAAGAAAATATTGCACAGTTTTTGACGTTTTTAACGAGTAAAATCTGAAATGTGGTGTGTGCATTTGTTTTCAGCCTCTGTGAGTCAATAATTTTGCAAGAAAAACAACATTTTTCTGCAGTTAGAAGTGGAAACCTTTAAAAAAATAAAATAAAAAATTCTACAAGATGTCTCAAGCTCTGTCACATTGGATGCATAATGTCTGACTGTGAATGGATACTCAGACAAGACAGATAAATCCAATTTTTTATCTGTCTTGCCGCAGATAAATGGTTGAATTTAAGTGTGGACTTTAACTAGGACATACAAACACATACATATACTTAAATTTAAATCAACTGCATCTAATGTAGCTTTGGCCACACATTTTGAGTCACACTGGAAAAAACATCTTCCAGTATTCACTTGTTTTTAGCTCGATCCATCTTCAGATCAACTCTGACCAGATTCCCTGTTCCTGCTGAGGAACAGCAGGCCCCATAGCATGATGCTACCACCACTATGTTTCCCCCTGGATGTAGTGTGCTCAGGATGAGGAATACTAACTTTTCACCAAACATAATCTTTTGCATGTAGAGTTCAACTCTACATGGTCTCAGAGCATCTTTTTGTTGCGTTTTCTGAAGCGCCTCCTTGGCGAATGGTAAACGTAGCTTCTAAAAACTTTCTGCTTTCCTCCATAAAGGCCAGATCTGTGAAGCCATGATTAATAGTTTTCCTGGTTGATTTCTCCAGAGTTTGTTGATCAGTGTTGCAAAAAATCTGAAGAAAAGCTAACTTTATACTTGCAGGTGCACTTCACTTACAAATTAGGTGACATTTAAAAGCAAATGAATGTGCTATTTATTTAGGAGATTCACTTTAAAGGGGTCTGAAAACACTTTTTAGCTTTTGATTTGTAAAAAAACTTTCAAAAAATGCATCTCCTTTTTCTTTTCCCACCTCACAATCAAAGACCACTTTGTTTTGTTCAGTTACATGAAATAGTTGAAATGGATCAAAATATGAACATGTTAAAGATGGATAAATGCTTTTGTGAGGAATTGTAAACACAGTGTTTATCACACAGGAGACAACTGCTGGCTTGTTTAGTAACATTCATTTCCCTCTATATGTTTGTTGCTGGGCCTCCCTACTGGTTGCCAACTCAAGAGAGCTAAAATTAACGCCCAGTCTGCCGTGAATTTTGGACTTTTATTACCACACCCATGTGGCTGTCAGTGGGTGCAGCCAAACCAAAAGCAACAGACACCAGAGAGCCAGAGACTGACTGGCACACGCTGGTGCCAGAGGCTCAAAACAAAAATCCCGACAGGGAACCTGTGCAAAAAATATCCTGCATGTGCATCGACTGTAAGACCCAAGGCTCTCACCGAAAATACTTTACACAATCAGCGTGAGAGGAGCTGCGTGGCGGGTTGCTATGAGCGTGACTTTGTGTTTTGGGTGGGTACGGATGTGTGCGGAAAGTAACAGCCTCCGTTCTGCGATAAGAGACTCTGTGAGGGAGCTCCGAGCAAACATGGGAATCCGCCATTTACACAGACGATAAATCAGACCTCATAACAATTTCACAGCTCATCTGACTTGTAGAAACAGTGTAAACCTATAATGGCGGTTGTGGTGGTAGTGCTGCTGCTGCTGCTGCTGTGTGAGGGTTTATATGTATATGTGACTAAAAGGTGAGGGTAGGAGTGAAACTCTGTTTGCATTTCCCAGATTTCTTATCAACAATGTCAGAGAAACCTAATCTCACTGTGACCTTGAATCTGTGTGTGACAAAATAAACAAACGAACCCAACCCTGACAGCTTCAGCTTCACTTATATATGGCTGCTTTTGATTTTTAGTGAAGACAATTGATAACAAAGTAATCGTTTTTGTATTTTTGATGAGTCCAAAATATTTGTAAGTATTAAAAAAAAGAATTGGAACTGACATGTGGGATTTACTGAAATGAGAGTGTTCAACTTTGGCTCTTTAAATATGTTTTAAATGACAAAAAGGCGACACTGAAGCATAAAAACATGTTTATAAGGAGGACCAAAACTGACAGAAATATATAAACGGCCCAATAAATAAATAAATACAGTTAAAATACACCAGTGCATTTATAAAAGCAGAGCTTTACTTTATGCTTCCTATTTTAATTGACCTTCATATTTATTTATTTATTTATTTATTTATTTATTTATTTATTTATTTCGGTTTAGTTCCAACAAATTATATGTTTAAACTGTAACTAACTCCCAAATCTATTATTTGTTGTTTAGGGTTATTCAGGGTTATATATTTATATTTCTGTGCAATTTTTGGCATTTTAGTGTAAATTTGTGTGGTTCTGCCTAAAAACAACTCGGTGCTGCCCTCCTTAGGTGGAACGTGGTTACTGCTGAATTCTCCTGTTGTTTACAAAGGTACAACTTTACGTCACACAGCATAAAACCCGAGAATAAAATCATCTCACACAGACACACATTCCATATTGGATGTGTTGAAATGTTAAGTGCATTTAAACATTTGATATGTCAAATGTTAAACATTTGACATATCAAATGTTAAACCACAAGTGCAACCACAAGTTTTCTGTGGTTGCACTGAAAGCAACAACCCGGATATAAGACGTCCTGTGTTCGGTGAGGCTAATCGCTCCTGACAGAAATTGTAAGAAATCCTTACATTTCAATGTTTCTTCCTGAAAGGACACAGATCTCTCAAACAAAACTTCCTGTTTCCTGTCCAGTGTGGAATGGCTTTCCATGACAGAGCAGCAGCATTCAAACCTTGACATAAAATGACTGCACAATGGCGCAAGAAGCATGGATGAGAGAGTTTGGAGAGAAATAGCTTGGTTAGGCTGACTGTTATCCAAACAGAACAGTTTTTGAGATAAATTACAGCAGAGACTGTGAGCCAGGTCTTCTCATCCAACATCGTGTTTGACCTCACAAATGTGCTTCTGGAAGAATGACCAAAATGTCCCGTAAACATTCCCAAATCCTGTGTTTTTTTCCACCATTATGTTTCACTGTGGGTGATTTTTGTTGTTGGTTTCCCATCACCACACATAGTGTTTTGCATCTATGCCATAAGAGTTATGTTTTTGGGCAGATCTGACCAGAGTACCGTCTTCCACAAGTTGCAAAGTCTCCTGCATAGTTTGTGTCAAATTTGAGGGGTTTAAATACTTTTGCAGTGCACAATATTTACATTCATAGCGAACTGCCATTAAAATGCCCAGACTATCAGATTACAGAGCATGTTTTTCAAATGAGGATAATTTTTTTTAAACGCAGCTATATTTCAGTGTCCAGAAAGTAAAGAATTGACGACAAATTGAAAATGTGAAATTATACCTCTCGATAAGTGCACTGACTTTCAGATATGTTGCCACATGATGCATCAAGGCAGCAGCAGTAACTTTCAGTTCTTCAGTGGAAATTTACTAAGTCTGACATCAGGAATAATAAATCATTTGCTGGGGGATGTAAGAAATCATCAAAACTTAAAAGAACTTTAATGTTATTTTAGCAAGAACGCCCTCAGACGTCTTTAATAAACAGTTTCGCCAAACATCCAAATTTATTGTAGTTTTCCACCACTGTCCGATCCAGCTGTAAAAATGGATGTTTGGCCGGGTGGTCAGTAAATCAGTCGTCATCTGGAATCTCGGCCCCCTTGTTCACCACAAGCAAAGACTGGCCGCGGTACCTGGAAGGCAGCGTTCAAAGACAAAGCTGCAGCTGTGAAACGTTGTGCAGCTTGTGGGTTTTTAAAGGTCTGTTGAGGGAAATGTGGACCAAGATTAAATACTTTTCTTTTTGCTGCCTAATACTCTCTACTCTACCGATTATGAGCTCCTCTGAACTGTAGCTGGTGAACAAATCGTTAGAGAACAAAGACTTCCTCCAGAGAACTGGCGGATGGTTCGCCGAACCAAAATCTCCAGGTATGACAGACTTTTCCTTGCAGAATGGCATCCAGCTCTTGTGATTTGCAAATGTCTCAATAGCCCTTGAGCTTCTTCATGATTAGAAGTGCAAACCTTACGGTTCGCTACTTCGATTTTTACGTGAAATAGTAACACAACGTAATAAAAAGCAGCGAATTGGAAGGAAAACTATTTATTGTTTTTAGAAATGTTTCCCATTAAAAATCTGAACAGCGTGGCAGGCATTTATATTTAACTTTCTAAAACCAAGCAGTCACAAAACATCTTGGTCACAATTAAACTAACATTTAGTAACAAGATGAGACCAAAATTGAAGTTATTGGCCTGCAGATGAAACTCTGACAGAAAACCTTCGTCCGTCAGATTAATTATATTTTAGTAAATTGACAACCTTACAGGAAAAAAAAAAAGAAAACAAAGCAAACTACTATTTTACAAACAAATAATTAACTAAAAAAGAAATAGGCTGTCACCCTGAAAACACTATCTGCCTGGTGAAACATGGTGGTGGCGGCGTCATGTGTGGGAATGCTTTTTTTACAGCAAGGAAGATGGATGGACCGTAAACATACAGTCAAAGCTACAACGAAATCATTTAGAGCTGCAGTGGTTGCTATAAACCCTATCTGACCATGCCACACTTTTCAGAAATCTTCCATCTCTAATTAGAAACTCAAGAAGTACTTTCGAAGTCACTGTAGTTCCTCTTTGTCTTCATCTTTGGCTTAAACGTGTGTGTACAAAATATACGACTACAGACAGAGTACTGCACACATCCCTCGCTGCATATCTTTGTTGTCTAAAATTGCTCCCAAAATGCACCAGGTGCAAGAAAAATGTCAGGCGAAGAAAGCTGAGCCCTCCTCCTGCTGATTGCTACCTCAGAGGCCAGTTTTCCTTTAATCATTTCCATGCATCTCGCAGGGATTGGGGAAAATTACCATCATAAGAGGCACACAGACACATGCTCTTCTTCCCAGGTTGAAGTAAACACAGAGGGAACTCACCCTCTCTTTCTGCGTTCGTCCTGCGCTCCCCGTCACCAAACAAATACCACAAATTAATCTAAATCCAAAACTTTACGAAAGTGCAAATGATTTTTGAAGGCGGCTGCCTTATCTGATTTGGGCAGTAATCCGATGTGAAACAAGTCCCAGTAGGTATTCCTTCCCTTCCAGCCTCTAATTGACTAAGCCGCACTAATGCTTCTCCGCTTTCCCATTTTCTCTCTGCCTCTCATCTGCTCAGCCTCTCATTTCCCCCAACTACAGCCATTAATTACCTCGCTCTTATAGGAAACAGATGACTTATAATAAATTGGGGTCATGTTTTGAATAGCTTTAATACTTCCACTCCGGTCTCCAAGCTCCGACATGAAAGCGTCGAGAAACGTCAGCCCAATCCGGAGCCCGAAATTCAACAGAGATTTGAGAGCGGTGGGGCAGCTGGGTTAAAAGCTGGAAACTCACGCAAGCTCATGAAGCAACATCGACTGATTGATTAGATAGTGGGAGTAAAAAATTTACAACAGTCAGCTCCTTTATCTGGAGAAGTCTGTCATTTCTACCGTCAGTCCTAGGTCTAATTAAGGCCTCACCTTGGCTTACCTCATCAGAAAGGCCGTGGCTTGAGCTTAAGTTCTGAAATTCAAGATCTTCCTGATTAATGTAACAGAAGTGAGTGGATTTTAAAGTCCCCTTCCTCCCACCCCTTCCCTCTTAGACTATTTTGCTCCAGAGCAGCTAAATCCTCTTGGTTGTCCGTCTTCTTTGCTTTCAGGATTCGTCATGCATGACTCCCCTCGCTGGGCTCCTCATCAGCGGCCACGGCTCTAATCTTCGAGCAGCAAGTCTCCGTCGGTGCCACACAGCGAGCTTTCTCTTCCTGAAGTTCGATTGCACTCATGTTTTGTAGCCCTGCTTGTGTTTAGCGCAACTTTGGAGGCAAACGCATGAATCGTCGGTTTATGTCTGAGTTGGACAGCAGCCCGGGGGAATTTATGTGCCCTATTTCCTTCGACGCTGACCGAAACACATGTTCACAGCAGAGCACTGTTGAGACTTTTTAATTCACCTCATAAATCCATTTATTTATGTTCCCCTTTTCCATCTTATTCTGGACATGGACGATAAATATATTAAAGAGTCGTTATCCCATTGGCTTCACTTGTAATCCACTTCAATTTAACAGGGAGAATTTTCCCATTAAAAGTCTAACTCTCTTTTTGGCCGCGGCCTGCGAAACAAATCTGGGCACGGCTGTTGTTCCAACGCTAGGCTCCGTCAATCGTACTCTGGTTCTCTCCAGGAAGACAAATGGCTTTCATTTTAGAGAAAAGCAGGAGAGCAGCACAGGAGCTCGGCCCGTTGAGTTTTTTTTTTTTTTTTTCCAAGTCATTACTGTACTCGGTCACTAAGTGAGGCCTTTATACGCTTAATGAGACAGATCATTCCTTGGCTCAGGCTGAATGTGGTCTCAAAATAATTACAATTAATTCCACCTGCTGCGACTCAGCACAGCGCTTTTATTTACAGAGTGGTTTTGAATTTCATTTATTTTAATTAAAGGGGACCCTACTATGCTTTTTTTTTTAAACAAGTAAGGATTGGTCTGTGGCCTATGCAAAACACCTTTATTACATTTTTTTTTTTTTGCACAAAATCTTTCTCAGATAATGAGATTTCACCTGCTCAGGTCTGGCTATGTTGAGCTGATTTCAGAATGAGTTGTTCTAGAGCCTCTGTCACTTTTATGCAAAACAAATGTGCAATTGTACAACTGTGCATCTTTCCAAACTACTATGGATGCCGGCGTTTTGAAAAACAACTTTTATGTGGAGAATGGAAGGTCTATTATTTCAGAACATCAATGTTTGTCCCGTCTTTGGAGTGTGTGCATCACGTCTGATGGACTTTCATCCTGAGCAGTGCATGCACAAGGTCACAAAGTTCTGCTTTGTGGCATCTGTGATTTATTTACTTTGTATGAAAAGATCCACTCTGTAAATTTGGTGAATTATCTTCTAATTAAATGTCAATATTCTATGAGAGCCTTTAAGTGAATTATCAGCTGTATTATTAAGAAAGCAAGTGAAGCCATGAGTTTCCCTTTCAGTTTCAAGATTTCAACACCATTCGGTAAATTATGCGTCTTTGTTATCATTGGGCCATTTTGTAAAAAATCAATCACCTGCTCAATATTCCTTTTTCACCCTTTATTTTAACAGGATGAAAACCCATTGAGATTCAAAGGAGTCCTACCCAAGAGGCAGCAACAAATACAAGACAAAAAAATACACAGTTAAAAGAAAAGTGTGTATTTTATTGTGTCGTCGACAAACATTACAGTTGGGAGACGCAAAGACTTTCATTTTGAGTTGGAAAACAATAGAGTGGTTATCTCAATAACATTTAAATGTTCAAGGCTTTAGACATTGTTAAAAGATTATTAGATCTGACAAAGTGCATGACTATGTGTAGATATAATGGAGTACATGAAGTGCCATCAGCATAAAAATGGAAATAAGCGTTTAATATATTAGTGACTCAAGAACAGAACCTTGTGGAACACCTTAGAAAACTAGATCCGATGTAATCAGCGCTCACACACTAGTTCTGTCTGAGACAAGTGCGATCCTGACAAGTTTTGCTTTATTCGCACAGGAACCATGCTATCATAAGCCTTATCATGTCAGTGAAAAGGGCCGATCAGTCAAGTTTGTTGTTATGGTTTCTAAATCTCTGTTTCCATGGCCAATTTACTGTCTCCTGTTGCTGTAGGAAAGCCTGCAGACGGACGTTACACTGTCCTGTTATATGCTGCAAAAAGCCTCTGAGACACAGCGATTAAAACAGTAATGAAAGACAAATAAGCAAATTCCTTACAGACCAAATATTACTCTACATCAAAGCGCTCTGAGTAACGTGAGACGTCCGCAGAGTCTCCGTCACCCAACACCACACTTCCCCTCAACTTCACCTCATTCAACATCATCCACTTATCCGCTCTTTCTATGCAGCACATCTGATTTCATGCAACTTTAACAAAGCAAGCGTAAACAGCACAACCCGAGTCATATGATACACTCAAAATATAACATTATACAATGATATGTAGATGTTTATGCAAGCAGTGATTGCATACCTTTAATTGCACTTTCGCTGGCATGCAAAAATGTGAAATTCATTGTTTTTATTTGCAGGGCTCTTTTTGTGGGTTATTTATAATTATTGAAAGCCGAGATGAAAGAAATAAGAGCGTTTAGTAAAAAATTAATGGCACTACAAATTTGATTTTATGAATTTAGATTTATTGCTCAAAAACCCCAAGAAAGTGCAAGTTTTACAGAGATAATATAAACTCTATCTCAGTCTGCATGTACACTGCTATTCTAAACTGTGGTCAAAAGCAGCACAGTATATCTTGGCAGGTGCACTCTCATTTCTGAGAACATAAATGTACAAATATGTTGTCTGTGCACAAAAATGTAATTAAAATATTGAGCTTTTTTATTATATTTTTGTGTGCGTCTGAGTTTTCCTTTCTGTGCCTGTGTGTGCACAGACCACATTCCTGCAGCCCTCGCCTTCTCACTGCCGTGGAGGAGAAGTGAAGAACTTTAACGGCCCTGC
This sequence comes from Xiphophorus couchianus, assembly GCF_001444195.1. Classification (NCBI taxonomy): domain Eukaryota; kingdom Metazoa; phylum Chordata; class Actinopteri; order Cyprinodontiformes; family Poeciliidae; genus Xiphophorus; species Xiphophorus couchianus. Next base: position 25,453,844 of record NC_040239.1, read on the forward strand.
AAGATATTTTACAAAAGAGGAACACACACTACTTGCTGTTAACTTTCCTTTTTATTGCTCCAGTACGAAGGCAAGGAAGGTGCCATGTGCGGGCTCTTTTCATTCTGCGTGCCAACTGATTTTACACATATGGCGAAGCAATTCGGAGAATTTAGCACTGAGCAGATTTTATGTTGCATTGTGTGTGAAAGCCATTGGAATGCCTGCGCAAAACCTCAGTCAGATATTTCCTAGATTAGGGAAGGACGTCTAGTGATGGGAGAAGCACGATGAGGTGCCCAGGCATGAGTGGAGGACCATCGGTCCCCTGGAATCAGTCTCCTTCCCTTCAGCCCGTCTGATTGTCTCGTTCTGCAGCCTTACATCCCACACTAAACAAATATACAATCCACTCCGGTTCTGTTTTGTTTCCCATGTCCTCTAGGTCCGACGCCCTGGACTTTGTCCTCTTCAGTGTCTACACTGCTGATTCTTTTGAGGTTAGGACAATAAACACCTTAATGTTAGGCCAATCCGAAGAAAGCTGCACTTCCTGTACAATCAAAGCTGTGGCAGGGAGGAAAAGATCAGGAGACTCAGAAGGTGTAGTCTCAGAAGACAACAGAGAAATCTTGTGTTTAACTTGTACTGTGTGGTTTTGCTCCCTTAAAACCTTAAAATATCCAGATTGTGTTCTGAACATTCTCAGATACTGGGAAAGATTTGGGTGAGCAGGAAGATGATACTTCTACTTGAAATGAACTGCAAGTGCAAAATATATTATAATAGGACTTTATGTGGCAGACAAACACAAAGTAGTGCATATTTTTAATGTGGATGGAAACTGAAATGGATTTTAAAGTTTTGTTTGGTTTACATGTGTGTTCAGTCTGTATTTCGTAGAGTCACCTTTCACTGCAAGTTGATTAATATAATTTTCTTTCAGCTTCTTCTCAGACAAACACTTCCCTTGCCAGTCCTGTCAGTGTACGAGGAAGGCCACGTTTTCGATAGGTTTGCAGTAATGTCATAAATTTTCCATTCTCAGATTATAAATTGAATACTAATTTTGGATATTCTTTTCACAGACTAGCAACTCCTCAACTTTGTTCCTGACGTATCCGCTGTGTTCCTCTGTTTTCATGATGGCATTTGTCCTCTGATGTTCTATTACACACAGGTGGACTCCATTTGTTAACTATGTGATATGTAAAGGGAGTTGGTTGCTCTGGATTTTATTTAGGGGTATCAGAGTAACAGGCGCGTAATAATTACATACCACACTTTGTTAAATTTTTTTGGGGGGAGGGGGGAACAAAACCAAGTCCCACTTCACTTCCACTTCATACAAACTAATTTAAGTTGATTTCCTACATTCAAACTCCAATGAAAACATTAAAAGCCTTATGGTACCTTATGGGATGCCTTTGCAAGCCCTCCAAGTAAACAAAACAAACACAGATTTTTGTGTGTGTGCGCGCGTTTGTTTCTAATACCTTGTGGGGACCATTTTTCTGACACATACTACGTTGTGAGGACCAACTGCTCCTTGTGTCGCTCCCCACAAGGGGAAACGCTGTTTTAGGGTCAGGGGTCAGATTTAGGACTAAGGTGTGAATTGAGTTTTGGTTAGGATAAGGGTAAGGTTTAGGCTGTAGAAATGAATTGAAGTCAATGGAAAGTCCCCACAAAGATAGCCATGCAAAAGTGTGCGTGTGTGTGCGTGTGTGTGTGTGTGCGTTAACTAAATCACTGTATCCCAAACTGAAAAATGCCAGATTTAGGTTCTACAACATCCAGATTTTCTTTCTTGCCTGGACGGACCTGAGCTCAGCTTCAGGTCCCTGATAAGCGGGACACATGCTTCCCAGCTTTGCGAGCCTGAAGAGAACTGAAGCATGTTAAAGGGCCTGTGTGGGCCTTCAGTCTGCCTTTTCCTCTCTGCTTTGTTTCCCTCTGTGTTTGAGACATCTGGCTCTAAGCATCTTTAAGATTCCATCAATACCACAGCAAGAGACAGGGTGGAGGGGGAACCCTGGAGCTGAAAAGAGCAGCCTCAGCAGTCTGAGTTCAGGCCAGCTTAAATCAACTCCAACAGTCTCTCTGTCATCTTACAAGGAGCCCAGAGATCCAGAGCCAGCCTTTAAAACATTTGAGCGATCAGAGAGGAACAAAGGGTGAGGTGCAAAGAGGGAGCTGCCGTGCAGAAAGAGTAGTTTCCGTGTTTGCTGTCTTTGAATGACAGCTATGCAGTTCCTGTTGTTTGAGCTCTACTTAGGCAATTAGCTGTAATGGGTCCTCTGAGCTCTCTGGGTGTTCTGCAGGCACTTTCACGCGCAGGCGCCGGATATACCTTATCACCACATCAGGCACATGCACTCAATCAGGGGCGCGCACCGAGGAGCACCTGTAAAAAATTATAGTGTGAATCTTCGAAGGGTTGGGGCGAGAATACAAGGAACCTGGTGTGCTTGTATGCAAGTGATGTGTGGTGGTTATTTGTAGCCAAGTCTCAGTGGGCCTCTCCAGCCCGTGGCTCTCACTTTGTTCAAGCTCCGCCATGTGTTGCGCACATGTTCCCGTTCGCCCCGTGAATCCGTCTTTGTGTCTTTCGGCAGCATCCCTGATTGCAGTTGCTGTTATTTTCCTCTTGAGACAAAAACTGACCTTGTCTCGTATTTCCGCGTGAGTGAAAGCTCCTTGACATTTAATGAGGTGGACATGCTATGCGCATCGGGGAGCGTTAGAATTACACACAAACAAGTTTTTTCTCTTACTGAAAAAGCCAACATTTTCCTGGTTTTGTTGTGATGAGGCATTGTGGCTGTAGAGTTTACCGAGGCACTGGTGATCCCCAAAGGTGAAGGCTGATGTGGTTTTTGGTTGAGATCCGTGTCTGTTTTGAAGCATCACAGCAGATTCCTCTTTAATTTTAAAGCTGCAGAATGTAACTTTTAGAAAAATATGTTTTACATATTTGTTTAAACTGTCCCCATGTTGTGACATTATAATATGAGAGATAAACTGTGAAAAGGTAGAGCTCCTCCTTCCTGTATTACTATTACTGACTGAAGAAATGCACCTCCTGGTCCGAAACAACCAATCAGAGCCAGGAGGAGGGTCTTAGCAGTTGTCAATCAACATCGTGTATGTGCTGCAAAATGTGCTAATGGCAGAGAATCAATCAAATTTCATTTGTATAGCATCTTTCAGCAACAACAAAACAACTTACCATTTCAGGAAAACTGCTTTCCTCCGTCATCGCTGCCCATGCTAGCTAGCCTGAGCAGTCATGACAGACTCCATTGTGTAGATCTAACTATAGCATAGCAGAGTGCAAGAGGGAGAGTGTGAACAGCATGTACACAAGGGTGATTGACAGCGCCAAGACTCTGCTCCTGGCTCTGATTGGTTGTTTCTGGCAGAGCAGGTCCTTAATCAGGAGGCAGAGGACCTTGATTGTTTTTTTAAGAACAGCATGTAAAATGTTGCTCTAGCAATTCAAATAATCTTTAGAAGCAGAAGCGACGTCACAACGTAAAATGGGATTTTACTTACGTAAGAAAAAGGGCAAAATGTTTACAGAGTTGAAATGTCAGACTGTTTTTGATGTTAGCGATTATTGCAGTTAGCTATAAAACTGCTGGAGTGTGAATATGGGTGTGAATGGGTGAAGTGCTTTGGAGTCCTCTGGACTTGATAGAGGGCTTTCAAGAAAAGGCCATTTTCTATTTTAAATTCTGCCAATATTCTTAAATACAGGATCTCTATGATAGCTCCACAGTAACACTATTAGCCTTTCTGTTATCCTCTGAAGGTCAGATTCTCTCTCACTCTCTTAGAGGCTGGATGAATTGCAATCACGTTTTGACACGTCATTGAAAATATTTAAGCAGCTACTTACAGACTTCCTCAGTAATAGCAACTTAGCTGTACCTAGGTATGGCGTGTTCACTAATGGGGTCTGTGGGGGTTTGTTCGTTTGTTGTACCTTGTTTGTTTTGGTACGTTTCTGGTTTTGGAGAAACCTTGGGCAGGAACAGCTGCTGCTCTGAGTAAAACCTGTGAAACAAAATTGAGGTCATTAATCTCCTCTCCCAGATCTAAGGAATAGGACTCAGAAGTGATTTACATAATTCAAATAAATGCATTTATCTTAATCCAAAGGAAATATTACACAGTCACCCCAACCCTAACCCTAAGGCGGACTGATGGATGACCTGTGCAAAGCATAGCAAATAGAATGGCTTAAAATGGTCTCATTTTGCTACATGAGTAGGCAGATAAATCCTGCAGTTCTGAATGAAAATATAACAGACTTAAATGCTTCCTGGGGAAAGCCTTCCCTGACTGAACTCTTCCTGTTTTGTCTCCAACCTTTCTTCACATTCTGGTCTCACTGACTCATCCTAAGCCCCCACTGTGACACAGATACAGATTCCCACAGATGGAAACGTGTTCACACAGAAAACGTTTAACCACACATAGACACATCCACCCTCCTCCCTCCACTTTAATTGGCCAGAGAGGAGCTCAGCACATTTTTGCGAGCCATATTGACACCCTGGAAGGGTCTAGATTTCGAGGAGATTCTGACACCAGGACCATTTTGTTATTCTTTGGTTTTTTGCTGGAGAGAGTATTCCTCCATGTTGGAGCCACAGACAAATTATAGTTCAGACAGATATTTCAGCTGCACCACATCACAGCAGTAAATTTTTCAATCTGAATGTATTACATGTTATTACTGCATATTTTAATCTGGCATTGTGCAGACCGATTCATGGCAGACTATTTAGCACCTTAATCCTCGCAAAACATTTTTCTTTAGCTTATTTTAAATATCAATTTATAGATGACATAGCTGTAAGCTGATAACATGTCATGGCTGATGTAGCCTGTTTAGCTTTGTTAGAGCAATAAATGTTTGAAATGTATCTTTTAGCTATTACTATGATCATATAGTTCAGGTTAATTTAGAAAATTCTGTATGCTGTGATAATGCATCTGTACTGTAATACATTCATGCAAATTATAGTTACTTACACCAGTCATTTATTTACTCAATTATTTGAACATACAGTACTATTATCAAGTATTATTTGAAAGATATTGAATTATAGATGGTATTTTTATACCAAAATGATGCTGCGTGATTTCTCATGTTATCTGGGAGATAAATGAACATTTTATATTTCTTAAGTTCACAGAGTTTCACTTTTAAATGAGGATTTTCTGAACAATAATTTGTCCCAAATACTGACATTGAAGTACTTTAGGAGTATTTACAGTTTCAGAATCTTAGCATAATACTACATTAAAATCATGTATTTGCTTGGAAACCCACAGTTCACATTCTGCAGTGTCTGTTTGCTTGACAGAGTGAGACCTTTTGTCCTAAATAAGCTTCAGTCTTACATTCTTAAAGAGGAACAATTAATTGAAATGCAAGACATTTTCTAGTATACACTGTTTTGATATAACCTGTTGATAATTCAGCTTGTAATATATTTCTCTGCAATTCCAGTTGATTAAGTGCAAATAATTTTTTTTTTTTTGCTACTTAAAGCTTGCTCTGTTTTTGAGCTTTTTGGAGCTTGGCGACTTTAAAGATTAAGTTGATTTATTCACAGCAATCTTCTAAAATACTAACAAAAAAAATTCAGATTGTTGGTTCAATGTTACTCATGAAGTCTTAAAGAACATACAGACACAAGATCATTTTCAGCTGTTCAGGATTTTTTTTTTAATGGAAACCTCTCGCGCAGTTGAACAGCACAGTTGAAAAATACTGCAACAGTCAAGGGTTCACGCAAAAGTTTAATCACATCAGATCTTGGTATAGTGTATGTTCTATGTTATCCAAAGAGCATGAGCTGCTCTTGTTTCCAGGATAGAATATTTATGTTCAGGTCCACTCTCAGGACATATTTTCAGGATTCAAAACTCTAAATTATTCTAAAAACCACATCTGCTGTGTTTTTCTCCCACAAGAAGACTTGTTAGTTGAACAAAACTATTTGCACCAACTACAATACAATTTTGCAAGCCGTGGTGGTGACAAAAGGCAGGCAATATTTGCATTGCAAATTGCAGCTGCACAGTTTGCCGTGTGTACGGCAAAATCGCAAACAGCAGGAATCGAGAAGTTTAGTCAAAGACAATACCGATAATTTTAAAATGTCTCCATTAGGACCGTGATCTAACACGCCAAGAGTCAAGCAAAACTTAGCAACAAACTTTACACCACCAAAATTGACTCTAACTTCAATTGTTTATGGCTAGAAAGCAAGAGTAACATGTTAAAACAAAATCTACCTAATTAATAAAATCATTTTTAACCAGGTTGCTGTGTCCCATGCAGTTACTTTTAAAAAACAGTGGATCATAAGAGTATCTATGTATGTTAGACTGGAACCCTTCACATGAACAGAAAGTGTGGGTGGTTTTACTGTAGAGCACCGTGTCCTCCTCATGTTATCCCTCTCATAATGAACCCAACTAACAAGCAGCAGCCTGCTGTGATCTAGGGTCTATAAATAGACTTTCTTGTGCTTCGGGCTTCTTTCAACAAGGCCCCCAAAGTGGTCTCTGAAAGTCTCCACCAACGTTGGCAACAGGGTGGCTAATGTCAAACACATGTGGATGACAGAAAAGGCCTTTCCTGCACTACATGCAGAGATGTCTCTTCTTCTGAAGTGATAATTACCTGGTTTCTCCTCTCTGAACTTTTCTTTTACTTTCGCCCAGACGCATGCTGGACTTTGAGCTGTTTGATCTCTCCGTCTGTTTGGCTCTATCTGTTTGGCTTCTTTGTCCGGGTGCTAGTTGCGCGAGCGCGTGTGTGCTGCATGCAAGCCTCTCGACACATTTGCTGCTCACTATGCCGTGACTCAGATGCCAGTGGAACAGGGGACGTCTCCCACAACCAACTGCACATACTTCTCAAGTCAAGATTTGCAAGTGTCTCTCAGACAGCTCCCACCCTTGTGAACAGAACAAGGCTCTGTAGGGAGGAAACTGAACCCACTCGACATTCAGAAGAGTAAAGAATTGCACATTGTGTGTGTCCAATGAATTTCTGAAATTACAAACGTTTTTTTGTTTTTTTTTACTTCTGTCTGCAGAGATCTGTGAAAAATGATTTATTAGCATCTATGGGTTTTACAGGGTTTGATATGTCAGAAGGCCGTTCGTTCCAGAGTCTGGTGAGCCCCCTCCCTCCTGTCCTGCTGACTTCTGTCCATCCCCTCGCCACTTCCCGCTGCCTTTGAAGCCCAACACCCTTCTCAGCTGCTTCCACACAGGATGCCCAACATCCTGTAAGAGACAGGAAGAAGGCCTGCTTGTGGTCCAACATGCAATCTTTAAGCCACACCAGTCATCCGTATTCCTCTCCAAACTGACGCAGTGACAAAGAGACAGATCGTGTTTAAAGACACATAGAGCAACGACTGCTCAATCACCAAAAAACAAAGCAAAAAAAAAAACCCAGTCAGTTTGAGATCCGCTCCAGATCGGTGAGGACCTGAACAGCTGCCACCAATTTTCCTGGGCGTCTTGCATGTGGTTCAGTGAGGACAGTGCAGACAGCCATCTGCTGCAGGACTACAGAAGGAGTAGCTGTCGCGACATGAAAAACCTAATTTAGGCAAAGAATTTGGTTACCAGTCTTCCAGATTGAACTCATATAAATGCTAAACCAGAAGTCTGGGGTGATGATGAGATATGAGAGCAATACATGTGTCCTGTCCAGATTTAGCCTAAACATACATGTGGTCTAGGCCCTAAAAACTTTTCAACCCTCTTTTTATCCACGTCCTCTTGTGCAGTGTCGTCTTTTCCAAGTGTTTTCATCCCATTTGTGGGGAATGGTCGACGATGCTGAACGAGGTCAGTAAAATACAACCAGGCATGAGAAATATGCACTTCTTTGATTTGATCCATTCATGAAAAGGTTTTGTTAAAAGTTGAAGCAGTACCACTCTAAAAATATTTTTAAAAATCTATTCCACCAACCCATTAAATGATGTGTCAAACTCAAGGCCCGAGGGCCAAATCCGGCCCATCATAGCTTTTTATGTGGCCCTCTAGACTCTAGAGGAACACATAACAAGATAACATCTGTGCGCTTAAATATTGTTTTATCAGTCAGTTTAAAAGCCTGTCTAGGGACAATTAGCTGTTGCTATTAGCACTATGACCAAACATGGAGCTGCTGTTCTGTTCAGTTTGTTTATGTCGAGGTGTGTCTCTCCCGATCAAATAAACTTAAATAAATAAATCAAAGAGGGATTTTTTTTCTATATGCTGCCAATAATACTTCAATATGAAAAGATGCTAAATATCTAGTTTCAAGAAGTACTCGCCAAATGCAGAGACGGCTTTTTATTCATAATTTAACAGGTTCTTAATGGGTAGTTTTGTCAATGCATTGTGTCTCAAGGCAGCCCTTTGACTACATTCGTGATCTTGATGTGTCCCAAATGTGTTGACTCCTACACAAAATTGGTGGCTTTTGGTGCGTCATATGGCTCTTCACCCAGGGCGGCACAGCATGGTGGGGGACCAAGAGTGCTCAGAAAAAAAAAGTTATTTTCAAGTTGTGCTGTTTATGAGTTTTCTATTGTTTGTTTGCATATTCAGTCAATAGGGAGTGGATGTCTATCCCATGTGTGTGCATTTAGCACTTTGTTTGGCTCTGCACAATGGCTGATAATGAAGTTAGGATCTGATCCACTTAAACAGGGGGTTATTACTCTTCTAAAATAATTTGGAGTATTTTTAATTACCTCTGTTTCAAAATCACTAATTCTTAGACTGGACAAGCGCCGACTGAGGCCGAGGTATGACCAGGTTGATTGATTCACTATTTGAGTGAGTTGGCCTGTCTCTCTGTCTAGTCTCTTAACGTCGCTGGTGAGTTACTCATAAATGTGAGCCACCGTTTTTATTTCAAAGCACACTTTGTCAATGGAGTGTGTGTGTGTGTGTGTTTGGTTATGCGTGGGTCGGCAGAGGGTGGGGCTTCTGTGAGGGGTGTTGGAGAACAAGCGGTTTGCCCACAGCACCACTAATGCAAAAGCCACCTCTACTCACCACCCAGTGTCACTGCCACCCTGATCTAGAAGTCTGATGACTTTACTCGTTGCCTAAAGGGAGGTAACTAAAAACCTAGCACCCACCCACCACCCCTCACCAGCCATTTCATGAGCTCATCGCCATCTTTGTTTAGGGTAGACATGCCAGATTGTCAGAATAAAACTATTTAGTGCCATGAAAACAAGTCCACACCCTAAATGCTTGGCCTAGTTCCAGAGATGACAGCGGTGCTGGTATCCATGAACAAAGGAGTCCCCCGAAAGTAGAAGGATTGTTTCTCTACCCAGCAGCCGTGGTTTAACTGCCGCCGGGAGTAATCAGCCTCCTTCAGGTGTCTGAGGCCACCCTTCCCTCATCTGCCAAAGCAGGCATGAAGAGCGCAGCTGTAATTTAGGCCATTAAGATGCAGGAGCGGTGCAAAGCGGCTGCAGGCTGGCAGGGCGACAGGTTCTCACACCACGCCCTGACGTTTCCCGTCCAAAAGGAGGGGGGAGGTGGATCTCGGCCCGGACTCATTTCTGAAAGTCACCTTACCTGGCTTGTGTCTGAGTGGGTCAGACATCAAAAATATGAAGCGACTCCTGTGAATTTGTATTTGCCAGTGACATTTGTACAGAAATGTATTCAGGAACAACTGGATAGGTATGAAACAGAATCCTGACTGGCAGAGCGGGAGGTTTTGGTATTTCCTTAACTTTGTTTAAGACCTGGCAGTGGAATGAGCAGAAAGATTGGCTGAAGTGAAAAAAGATGGCTTTTTGCTAGACGTGGCTCTGCAGAGCAGCACTAAAGGAAAGAACAGGACAAGAGGACATGAGAAAGATGTGTAATTCATACTTTAGATAGTCACATGAAGCACAATCCTGATTTAAAAACTGTCAATAAGAGACCTGTTGGGGTTGGATAGAGAAATGCTATCCAACCTACCAAGTTCAGTTGTCTCTCAGACAAGTTCAGTTTTGTTTGAACTTGTCAAACAAAACTGTTTTTGTACTTTTCTCCTACATTTGGTCACGTCTGTCAGTATCAGCAGCATACGCCTACAACAAATGATTTTTTAAATATAAACTCATGCAGTCATACAAAAACACTCCTTTGACTAACATATGTACAAAAAATTCTCAGCTTAATACTGCACAGAAGAATAGTAAAAAAAAAAAAAAAAAAACATTTTTATTTGCTGTAGCCTCTTTGGTTTTTCTGCCATGTTTCATATTTTATGGGACTATCAAAATGTAATTAGATGAAGGATGAATGTGGTGCTGCCCATAACAGTTCAAACCACACAGCAGTTTGGAAACAACGGCACGAAGAGATTTGGAAAGTCTTTCGAAGACCATGGCTGTTTTGCTAATTTAGGAAAAGCAGAAGTTTTATTTTCCCCACAAATTTAAAAGAATTTACTTCAGAATTTTAGGATAAGTTCTTTTTTCTTTTTGCCTTTTCTCAAGCCTTTCTAAGTTTTGCATGCATCTCTGTCTCTCATTCGTCTGTCAAACTGCACTTTGGGGCACTTTAAATCTTGCAGAATTATCAAGCATTTCTTTCTGTGGAAGTCAGCAGTGACAGGAGACATCTAGTGGCCAGTTTCGATTCATCGCTTAAACTCCAGTCACCACAGACCAAAGAAATGAAATCAATAAAACTTGCAAAAGATGTGTGCACCTACTGCACGTTGCTCTGACCTCTATGAGTCGATGTAAGTTTCTCTCCCTCATTTCTCGCCTCCTGTCCTCGTAGTCCCGGAGGTTTCAGGTTTAATTATGTTTATTCTTGAGACCATGTTCTGCTTTCTCCAGTAGACCTTTACTAAAACAGGAGCTCCGCTGGTTGGTGTTTTGGTTGGCATGATCGAATATCCCCAACCTACAACTCTAATATAAACAATTAAAATAAAATCATTACCTGCTGACAATATTATACTTAAAATTTATAAGATAAGTCGACATCCTCAGCTTTATGCTCGTTTACAACAGGAATGCGGCGTAGCGAAGGTGTACTACAAACCTGCTGACACACTTCTAGAAATGAATATGTTTGGATTGGCACGTACGTTCCCCAGCGGGCCCCACAGGTCAGGTTTTATTACGCTCCTCAGAGGCCGCCTCTGTTCACCTTCTCACCAGACCCGTTCACGCAGACAGTTACCGACTTGATGGTTTCTGTCAGCATTTCTTGCGTTTTGACCAAACACACAAATCTTTTCAGGTTGTGTTTTTTTTTTTTTTTTTTGTCACGTTACAAGTGAAAATTATCAATGCGTGTTATCGATAAATCCGAAAAGTATGATATGCATTTCCAATCAACCCGCTTAACAGAGACACCTTAAAATGAAATATACAGTACAACCAGCTGCATTAAAAGGTGGAAGAAATTTAATCAATTTTTTTTCTATGAAGCATTGAGTGCTATAATGCTAAAGTTTTAGGATTTCTATTTATCCTCTTAGATCAGTTCTTTCCTCTATTTGTTTGAGTCTTGGTATATTCTTATTTTAAGTTCCTTTAAGTTCCTTTTATTGCTGTTCCGTCTAGTTATAGTTTATGGTAGTTTCAGATCTTTAATGCTCATTACTCTCATTACTCTGTTCTATTTATCTTCCCCAGTCAGCCTGCTTTCTTATCTACTTTTCATCTCCTAATTTCACTTTCCTGTTATCTTCCCCAGCTGCAGCTACTCACCTATAGTCAGCTCTTCTGGTTCCTTCGTCACTTCAGCCTCTCCCACACTATGTAAGCTCTTCCGTTTGGATTATTCTCCATGGTATTCTGTGATCTACTCTGTGATTTCCCTCCATCATTTGGACTGTTTGCAGCAGCTCCAAGTTCCTCATTTCTATTAAAAATGTGTTCAGTGATAATTCCAAGTTTCTGTCTGCACTTTGATCCAACTGCAAACCCAGACTGTATAACTGTGTTTGGCAGAGAACAATAATGAACCAACCAAGAAACACACAAAGCAGTATTAGGTTATAAAACAATATCCCAAGGATTGAACACTTTACTCGCCTTAAACGGGAAAGGTTGTCTGACAAATATTCTGAGAAACAGACAGGATGCTCATAACTTTGTCAAGGGTAACAAATATCTACAACCCAAGTGAGAGAATCTGTTGCTGAGACGTTAGTCTTGCACTTTACAAATCTAGCCTGCATGGTGCCAAAAAGAAAGCCATATGTAGCTCGGTTTGTAGTTTACCAAGAGCCATTTAGAGACAGGAACCCTGTGAAAGATGACGATCTGGTCTGATGAAACCAAAGCTGAACTTTCTGGCCGTCATCCAGAGATCTATGTGTGGCAAAAAGTATATATACAGTACAGACCAAAAGTTTGGACACACTTTCTAATTGAATTCAATGAGAAGATGTGTCCAAACTTTTGGTCTGTACTGTATATATTCTTCTTTTTTGCTCTGAACATACAGTTTCCACAGTGAAACATGGTAGTAGAAGCACCATGTTGTTGGGGGTGAAATGGTGTAGATCAATGTAAGGTCATAATTAGAATGGCCCAGTCAAAGTTCAGCTCAACCTGGGTCAATACTTGAAACCAGCTGTTCACAAATGCACTCCATCTCTTCTGACAGACTTTGAGCTGTTACATCCCTTAAGATCCCACAAAAATACAGTAAAGTCTGCGCTTGAGTAATGTTGCAAAATATACAGTGAGTATTAATTATTCTTGTTATCAAATAGTTCAAGCCACAAATTAAAACAGCAAAACATCTGCTGCAAATTCAATTATAAGCTCTAAGTGAACTCATGTTTCGATATTGCAACATTTGGCACAGTTACTTAGTAACACTTTAGACGTTGTGAATTACTCCGGTCGAACTGAAAACCATCGTTTGAGTTTCTCACTGACTCAGTTCGCTGCTCAGATCCCTTTTTTAAAGTTTTCTGTCCCAAACCTTTTCTGCCTTTTTCCTTTTTCAGCACAGAGGCGGCAGCGCTGGTGTGCCAAGAACCAAAACTGGTTGAGCGCTCAGTCATAAAAGTGGCTTTAACGCGTACACCTCGTGTGCACCTGGACAAACATACGGGGGAGAGAGAAAACTGCAGAGAGCAGTAAAGGCAACACCTTCCCAATCACACTCAAAACAAACAAAAAAATATATAAGCACCTATTTAAGAATAAAACTCCCATATGACCAACTGAGCAACTTTCATTTGGCACACAAAAAACCTCCACACAATTCATACCATGAAAGCTGTAAAAAAAATCTATATAATTATTACATTTCTGTTTATATTTCACACAGCTGTCCGTGTTCGCTATTGCCTGAGTCTGAACAAGGACTCTCTCTTGCCTGCATTAAAGCCAACGCTGCAGCAAGATATTTTATTGGCCTCTTTGTGTCGAACTGTTCATAGGTCCAGCCATTACTTTTGAAGGTTCATTAAAGCGTTTGTGTGAATCAGCCATTTGGGGACTCGTTCAGATGAAAGGGAAGCAAGCCGCGGCCAAATGGCAGGTGTTGTTTCCTGAGTGACTCATTAGGCCTGCTTGGCAGGGCACAAAGGAAAAATAATTCTGAAAATAAAGGAAAGTGCTTTTTGCTCAACCAACAAGAATCGACTTGCTTAGAAGTGTGTTCTTCCAGAGTAAAGCGGGTAAAACGAAATTACGACCTGACAGACGCAGCAGAAAACCCCTGTAAGGCTGGAGCTAAGCCCTGGAATGCTTTGTTTCTGCATAATGTGGAGGCTGGTGCTAAATTAGCTAAATTATCTCACATCATAGTTGATGAAAAGAAGTGTTTCAATGCAAACAGTACAGTACATCCCAACCATATCCATGCCCCTTGTACTTTTTAAAATCCTCCGTTTCATTATGATCAAAAGCTTTATGTTGTGGTGGCTTTATCAATGTAAAGTGGAAAAAAAACAAAAACAAACAAAAAAAAAACACTTTTCATTGCAACTTCAGCTCCATGGCTTTTGAGCATCTACAAATGTACATCTTGTCCTTCATTTATTGAAAAGGAAAAAAAAAACCACTTTTGAAGCTCTGGTTGGATGTTACGAATTGTTGTTCCGCTAGAAAGTTGAACTCTGACCCCAGTCGGACGTCTTCTACAGCAGACATTTGTGACCAGTAGGATGCATCTGTTAGGTTAGTCCAACTGTGTCCTTAATGGCACTTCAATCTAATTACGTGTCTTTCATAAGGTCAGTTGGTTGCAGTGGATTTTATGTAGGGGAATCAAGAGTGCAAGGGATTGATTACAGAAGCACAAACTTAAAAAACATTTTTCTTTTCCACTTCACAGTTAATAATTCCTTTGTATTAGTCTGTCACATAAAATCCAATTGAAATACATTGAAGTTTGTGGTGAAATAATTTAAGAGCCATTAAGACTTTTGCAAGGGACTTGACAGACAAATAAGATTACACGTTTTCTGTCTGTGCACAATTTTGTCCTGGTTTAGACTGAGCGGGGCCTAGGGCGGTTTTGTTACAGAATTAGATTGAACTTTTCATTTCCCGTGGTTTTGTACACCATCACAAGAAAAGCAGAAGGTAACCCAAACAGAACTGCTCTTGATGGCTTCCAGACCCCCACAAGAAACACACGAGCGTTACTGTCAAGTCTGTGAGTCTGGAAAAGATCAAATGAGAGAGAGAGAAGGTCGTGTTCGTGTCTGGGATCAGTCCGCAGCAGCATCTCTGAACGCAGCATCTCTCTGAACATCAGTCCTGGAGCCAGAGAGTGGCCGTAAACCAGTCCGTTTGCTGTGACTCAGGCCGTCTCAGTGCTGGCTTCATTTTTCTCTCAGCAAGGGATTTGTCAATGAACTAATGGTGCTTTTCAGTACAAAAACCCGGCTGAATCACTCTCAGCGAGGGTAAGACCGTATCCCAGTCTTGATTGGCAGGAATTTGTTGGGATTTTTAACAACTCTTGCGCCAGCACGTAAAATGTTTTTTTTTTTTTTTTTACAAGTTGGCACTGCTTCTCTATTCCGCCGGGACTTCGGATATGAAAAGGTGGCTTCCTGACTGTCTCTCCCCCACGTCTGCCCTCTGCACTGAGAGCATTTCCCCCTTCTGCTCTCCAGTCTAATGTTCTGTCTTTTAACATATGAATAAATTGCTGCCGGCCTCCAAAACCTTTACCAGCTGTCGCGATGCTCATTGTGAGTTTTCCTTCGTGTGCTGGGTGGGAAACGCTTGCCTGTTAGGACTCAGCTTGTTCTCATAAAACGTGCCTTTATTTCTGTGGGATTTTTTTCCCGTGACCGGACGGGTAGGCCTGTCTCGACATCTCAGCTCATTGAGGCAAACTTGTAAAGCGAGATTACTGTAAAGTGGTTCATTAAAAGTCTTTATGGCAACCAGTTGATTAGGGAGCTTTAATTGTTCGCCATCAAGTGAAGATTCTGACTCTGCATCTTTTCATCTGTCAGACCACCAGTCAGCTTTGCAAATTAGTTGGCATCCAATTTAAGTCACATCTTTTTCTTGTTGGGAGCACAGGCAGTGTGACATTCTTACAGCTTTAAAAAGTTTATAGCTCTATTATAGTACAAATAACACACAGACTAAGCAGAAAAAGACCTAATTAGAGCTTATTCACCTGACTAAACAGCTGCAGAGCAAACAGGCGGGTGTTGGGCTTTTTTCTTTCAGTCTTTTCCCCCCGTTTTTAGAGTGAAAGGTAAATACCTCATTTAAAGAGGTTGGCTTAGTTTGAAACTCTCTAGGACAGACACCTTTTTTTTTTTCTTCTTTTGGTCAAAAAGCAGTACACAGAAAAGTGAAACTTGTTAAATTTGCAGACTTAGACCAAAAGTGCCAGTTGTGCACTGTCACACTTATTTTTCTTGCATAAAGGACAATCAATATGCTGACCTGGAGAAATGTTTGGACCGTTCCAGTCACAGGAAAAAGAAAAGAAGAAGAAGAAAAAAAAAACAAGTCCTGGTAAAATACTGTTGTCCCCGCTGCCGGCTGCAGCTGCTCATTTTCAGCACAGTAATAAGTGATTTTACCTGCAGTAATCATCAGTTCTGCGTCTGCATGTCTGCTGCAGATGTGTCCGTTCTGTCTCCGCTGGTTCAGAGACTGACTTAGTGTGGGGAAAAAATTGAAATATCTGAACTGCATCTGAGAGGAATTAACAAACAATCCAATTTTACAATTGGATTGTGCTAAAGAAAGTCAAGCAAAGCAAACAATGATTGTTGAAGCAGAGATGACAGAGTGCAACCTAAAAGCATATGAATCAAATACAGAACAGTGAAAGTATTTTCAGTCGCTTAAACAATATCTCTGTTTACCTATCAATAATCATTTATATATTTTTAGTTATCTTTTGCTGCTCTTTCTCCGAGAAGCCACAGAACATCACAGGCTCAACTAAAAGGTTGACAGAAAGAATGTAGACAGAAAATGTACCCAAAGACCAGGACGTTTTGAATGTTTTTTTGGACAGATCGGTGTAAAACTGAAGTATTTGGAGCCAAAAACAGAAGACAACTACAGCATTCTGGGAGGGAACTTCATAACAACAGTGAATCATTGAGGTGGAAGCGTCATGGTTTGGGGATTTTTTTTTTTCCTGCAACAAAGAGCTGGCCCTTCTTCAAGCATATCAGAGGGAGCTTGAAAATGTGAGAGCAGCTGTAAAAAAAAATTAAGCTGAAGAAGAAATGGACAGAAAGAAATCCACGAATGGACAAGCATTAAAAAAAAGAAACAAAAAAAGGAAATTCCTGGGCCGGGTCGGAGACTGGGACCAACTTTCCTCAGACTGACCAAGAGACTGGTTCATGGCTACAAGTAGCAACTTTCTGAAGTTGTTTCAACCAAGAAAGAGTGAAGTGTCAGTTAAAAATAAACATTTTTGTTGGCATCTTTTGCTTAATAAAGAAAAATCCAGGTTATGTTTTTGTGTTTATCTACAAAAAAATCTGTTTTTTCCCCCTCACCAAGGATAAATAAAGATTAGACGTTGACGTGTGAGCATTTCTTTTGAGGTCACTGAATGTTTGATGGAATATTCAAAGTTTTTCACACGACTGTAAACTGTATGGCATAATAAAGACAGTCAATGAGAATGAGTGGAGAGATTAGGGCAGAGTAATAAAGAACTGGAAAGTCCTTTATCTTTGATGATGGAAGTTGGTCAGGCCTGCTGCCAAGAGGTTGAGAGTAACACTGAAAAGGCTGCAGGAATTTCTGGCCATTTCAGTAAAATGCTGGTTGCATTTTAACTTGACATTCGTGTTTACACTCCACGGAGTAATGTTTACGAGACA
Organism: Xiphophorus couchianus; assembly: GCF_001444195.1. Taxonomy (NCBI): domain Eukaryota; kingdom Metazoa; phylum Chordata; class Actinopteri; order Cyprinodontiformes; family Poeciliidae; genus Xiphophorus; species Xiphophorus couchianus. Next base: position 25,471,188 of record NC_040239.1, read on the forward strand.
AAACGCTTTTCTTCCGAGCGAAACATTTAGGCTTTGCTAAAATCTTTGAAACCTTAATGAGAGAATGTGTTTTCGTCTGATGAAACCAAAGCTTGATCCTTTGGGGAACGTCACACACAAAAGCAACACCGAACATTTTCAAAAGACCAGCACGGCGATGACGGCATCATGCCCCGTGGTTCCCTTTCTCCGGTTACTTCTCTCATTTAGAAACCGTTCGTCTTCCACTTCAAGTTTGAATTAAGAAGCATATCGAACTTCTGTGTGGGCTTTTTACGACTGAGATTATACACTTCACACCTATGCTGCCCAGTCTGAATGAATTCTGTTTCTGTTTGAAAATTCAGGCCCATCAGCAGGTGAACGCAGAACACTAAATTACACTAAACCCCTGTTTCTCAAAGTAGTTAATCATGGAGCGGTTTTAAATGAGCAACGTCATTTACATGTCTTTATGCTTACTACTTGCTTTATGCTTTTTGTGCCTTCATGCTGTCCAGCGAAGCATGCGTAACATTAAACCACCTCCAGTGAATCTCCCAGAGTTCATAGTGATTACTGGTAGGAGTAGGAGCAGGGAAATGATCGACTGAGTGTGACGTATCGGCCGGAGGGAGAAAATAGAGATCCTGCTCATTGAGTACGAGCTTTTACAAACGTTGACAAATACCTTTGGTGGCATCAAAAAAATATTTGGACGGGGAGGGAGAAGGAGAGAAATCCAAGACAATAAACACATCTCATCTAACAAGTGCATTAGAAAGAAGGGTCAAATATTCTAAATGCCCTATCTTACTTTTAGGCTTAGATTTTTAGCTCCAAGTCCCAAAGAGGTGGTGATAGACACTGGGAAGGATACATATAATTAAATTATCCTGAGATTTATTTGAAGAGAGCTACACTGTAAAATCTGTTTGCTGAATCAAGCTTTTGGTTTGCACAATTTGGCATATAGAGTGGAAAGACAAGGAATCAGTCTGTCAGCTTCGGTCCATAACATCCACAAAGCAGATGCTCGCAGACGTTTCTGGCGCAGTGTGCAAAAACAACCCAACTTCTAGTTTGAGATATATTATGAAATGAGAAACAAATGTTACTTTCACTACTGCGTGTGATTAATTTTCTCAGCTAATTCCATTGTTTTATGCGTTAACTGAGGCAGGTTCACACCAAAGGCAGAGTGGAAAATGAGAGGGAAGATGAGGGAGCGGCCTTACAGTCAACTTTTAAATTCCCATACAGGACAAATTTTATAAATTTTTTTTATTTATTTATTTTTTTCTTACCAATTTGTGAATTTCATTCGTCAATGTCAATGCATTCATATACACAAAACCATCAGATGTTGACCTGTGGTTTGTACAATTCAATGAAGTGACAAGATAAACAAGAACAAGAGAACAAAGATTTGCACAAAACAATATTGTTATTTATTTATTTCAGCAGTCATAATTTATTGTTTCTACTAATTTCCACTGTTTGTGTCTGAGCTCGAGACATCCTGAGTCTTGAAAAATCTGGAGATTGCAGTTGAAAGATATAGTATGGGTAACTCCGTGTAAAATCTGTGCCATAAATTGTTTTTTTCTGAAAACTTCCAACAACATTTAGGGCAAAAATTACCGCAACCAATGCCAAAATTTCTCTTTAAAGTTTCTCCTTAACTTGTTAAGGAGAAATTAACAAGTTAATTTCTTTGTGTCAACTTTGCAAAACACAAAGTTGACTTTTTTTTTTTTTTTTAGCTTTACATCATGTTATAATGTTATTCCCTCATCAAAAACATACCTGGAGTGTTGCCTTGATTCTTTCATTCATGTTAGAGAATTTTTTTTATCCCCACGGTAACCATTCAGCTGTGCAAAACGTCTGGTTGGATCTAGCTCCGCCTTCAAGGCACATCTCCTCCTGGGAGCTGCAGATTCCAAGCGTCCACCTCACAGAGCAGCCAACCTCATGACTCCCCCACTCAGCTCCTTCAGACTAGCCAGCAGTAATTAGCAAACACCTGGTGGAACTGCATAACTGCTGAGCTCATTTTAGGAGCTACTTCTCAGGGAACTGCTGGTTAAAATGTTAAAGGGTTATTAAAGGAGCCGTGATGTGATGTCTTCCTGGAGGTGGAACGTCAGAAATAACCAGACTTTCTTAAAGAAACAGATGCCAAATTTCCAGGTGTTAAATTATGAAGTCAAATTTCTTTTACATAATATTTGATATATAGCGCATCTTTATAACTACTGACAATAACACAGCTGCTTGATTGTGCTTTAAAATGGCACTATGTGCCATGAAAATACACGATTCTTCCCCTTTAAAATATGCATTTGAAAATAAACAAATATGTTAAATGATTAAAACATCTCAAGCATTGTCACTTTTGATATCCTTTCATCATGCCAATTTCTGAGGAATAATTATATCTGAATAGTTTTTGTAGTGTTGTTAAACGTCAACTCAGACTTATGCTCCTTCTCTAGATTCTGTTCTTGCGGTGGAAGCTGTGTCAGTATATATTGTTATTTTTGCCCCTTACTATTCCCTCTGAAGGCTTGTCACCCTCACGTTAACTGCAGAGCCAACACCAGTTTAGTTTACACAGCCCCCCCCCACTCCAGTTTCTCCCCCATCAACTGTTTGCAGTATATTTCATGCATGCCACGTTTGTCAGCGTAATTTCCCTCATCAAACACCTCAGCTAGCAGATGTGCGGTCACAGAGAGTCACAGTTCTGCACTTTGTGGAGCGATTTGTACTATTTCACTCCGTAGCTGGACTCGCTTTGCAACCAAATTATGCACCCTTCTGCGGTTGCACCGTGTGTCAACTCCTGCTTTAATGTCCCCCCTGAACACCTCAAAGTTCATGCATTTGGATTAATAAATGACTGTCGGGCATTTCGAGGTGCAAGTCAGAACAATGCGTCATTTCACCGTACCGCTATCAAACCCCAGAGATGTTGCCAGACCCTTGATTCATTAAGAGCTCCGTTCCTTCAGGAAGAAAAGCAGAGACGTGATTTATGTTCAAGGTGTGTTTAGAAGTGAGGAAAATTAAACGGAATCTCCAAAGCAAATTACTGCCTCTGTGGAATCTGCTGCACGCTCCACCAGAGTGACAGAAAGATGGAAAACCAAAACAAAAGAAAGAAAAAAGGCAACTTTTGTGGTGGATAATGTGCACACACATTTAAAATTGTTTGTTTGGGTGTTGCTGACGTTCTGGAGAATGAGTCAGCATCAGTGATACATAAAGACTCTTTTCATTGCACAAACTGGGGCAGTGCAGTGGGGCCTGCATGAGTTTTTAAGGCAGAGCCGTACCCGCCATGCCTGAATGAAAATATAGCATGGAAAGAATTTCCAGAATGAAACTCTGAATAACATTTGCCACTCGACAGCAGAATGTGCTCTAAAAGACTCCTCTGCTAAGTCTTGGGGTTGTGTGGCTGTTTTGAAATCTAAGCAAAGAATGAAAGTCTGAGTCCACATGCCCAAGCATAATGCAAGTCAACGATTTATTAAACAGCATGCATTTTAATCGGGATTTTATGTGATTAATAAACACTACAGTTGTGGAATATTGCAAGGAGTAGGGACAACTTTTAGAGCTATTAAAAACAACTGGAGATATGTTGCGTATTGCCGTTCACTTGCGACTACAGCTTCAAGTCTTTAAAGGCGTGTCTCTACCGGCTGGGCACATCCAGGCTGAAGGTGTTTTCCATTCCTCTTTCCAGAATAGCTCAAGGTAATTCAGATTAAATTCTGAGCAACTGTGAACATTTTCAAGACTCGCCTCAGATTCTCAATTGGATTTAAGTCCGAACTATGACTGGGCCATTTTGACACATGAATATGCTTTGCTCTAAAACTGGGGGCTCAAGTCTTCTGTTTACAAGTCTAAATCTGACTTTTAAATTAGGTCCAGAAGATGATGAGCAAACTATTTTTGTTAAGTTTGCCTTTGAGAAATAGTATTTAATTTAGCATGCAATTTTTACAAAAATATGTTGTTGTTTTTTTTTTACATATTTGTTAAAAAGTCATCATGTCCCTGACAGTATAATATGAGACATAACTTGTGACAAAAAAAAACAATCAAGCTCCTCTACATCCTCCCTGAGCTACTATTGCCGTCTGCAGATATGCATCCCTCCCGGTAAAAACAACCAACCAGAGCCAGGAGGAGGGTCTTAGCGCTGTCAATCAGCTCATGTAGCCACTGCTCAATGTGCTGATGGCGAAGAAATCACTTAGCATTTATCCACCGTCATCGGCAGCCATGCTAACTTGCCTGAGCATTCATGACAAGTTCCATTGTAGTGGACCAGCTAGGAGGGTATCAAAGAGCAAAGGGGAGCAGCACATACACATGGATGATTGATAGCGATAAGATCCTCCTCCTGGCTCTGATTAGTTGTTTCTGACAGAGCAGTGTATTTGTCAAGATGACAGCAGAACCGTAGGGAAAGGAGCTTGATTTTTGTCCCCAGACCATCTGTCTCAGTTTTAGTACATAGTAATAGTTTCAAAAATATGTAAGAAAAAACATTTTGTTTTATAAAAGTTACATACTGCAGCTTTCAGGCAGCAATTATTTTAATGAACTGAGCCTGCTCCAATGTTTTAATATAAAGTGTAATGAAAAATGTAATTGTGATTTTGAGGTAAATCTGAATAATTTTCCTACTTGTTATGCCCCACATAAGCTTAAATAAACTATGTTATATTTTTTCTTTCATATAATCCACTATGTTATACTGGATATATTTATGTTTCTGGGTTTATGGGTGACCGAGCGGTTTTAAATACAGTACGTTGTTTATATTAAATAATGTGACATTCATATCTTGAAAATAATCCTCTGAGGAATAAAGTCCATCTGGATCAAAGTGCTTCAGAATCCTCTGTGGAACCCGTCCACGGCTGGTCATTTAGCACAGAGGGAAAATTGCCTTAAAATCTGCCTCTATATGTACATCCTACTCACTTACAGCTACTCTTGCAGTCCTTGTGACCCTTTGTCACGAGGTCACACCGTCACCGTGTGTTTTTTTTTTTAAACTCCAGATCTTTGTGAAAGTCTTGAATTTCTTGAATTTCGAACAGAAGCAAAATAAAAATGCAAAAAACATAAACACATCAAAAATAAAATGGACACAATTTGGTGTCACAAATGGATGAATAAATGAATACTGAATTTGTAAGGCTCCAGCTTTCACTAACCAGAAGATTCTGTTTTTGCTAAATTACACAAAGAGCGTTATCTACAGTAAATAAGCATTAATTGCTCAGAAAATTCCAGATGTAGTGTGCATCCTGTCTCCACCATGGTGAAACCTGGGACAGACTTCAACTTTCTTAAACCGTTTTGACTTTGTGCTGTAAAGCCTCGTGATTTCATTTAATCCCGCTGGTGAAACTTCTTGGCAGAAGGTGGCACCTTGGGTTATACCCACATCAAAGTCTGATATTAGTGCTTCATTAGCACTTTGTAATTAATGTGTCAATTTTAAGCTGTAATAAATCCATTGCTCTCAATGGGCTGTCAAAAACGCTGCGTAGAAAATCCTGTGTTCCTGCTGCCTGGCCTCATTAGCAGAATAAAGGCAGGGACATTTTGGCAGCAGGCATGCAATTACACCACAGCAGGGCTGTCCATCAGGATCCCAACATGTAACATGCTGGCTCTAATTTCCTCTCTTTGCTTTCTCAGCTTGTAAATTTCCTATAGTTTATAGAGTTGGCATGAAGTTGTGTCCGAGAAATGTATTGCTATTTAATCGAAGTGCCTTTCCCCCCTCCCCACTAATTTTATCATTTTATTTTTCACCTGATTTATGTGGTTTGAAGTCCTGCTAGAAGCAGCTTATATGTAAGAATTAATTATTTAGAATTTAATAAGCCATCAATCAATATCTTGCAAAGCTATTCATAATAATAAGTATTTGTAAGCATTAGGCAAATGTTTCCATATGTTATCTTGTTACAGTCGTATAGTTCTGTGTATTTTATTGGGATTTTTATATGACCGGTCAACAACTCATTGCATTAAATGAAGTAATATGTCTGTATATATAGATATATATATAAAACTTCTTTACCTGAATGCATTTATCTCCATGTTTTATAAACTACAGTACCTTCCGCTGCAGTTAAAGCTGAAAAGTGTTGAATGGTAAGTTTACATCAGATTTGATTTTGTGGAGACTGAAAAGTTTCCCAGTTCTTTTGTTTTTCCTTCTTTTGGCATAAACACCTCAAGCTCAGTCAGAATGGATGAAGACAGGATGTGAACAACACTTTTCAAGTCTTGCCAGATGTGGGTTTTTAACTGGACCATTTTACTAAATGATTATGCTTTGATCTAAACCATTACATTTTACCCCTGAATGGATATTTACTCTCCTGCAGCCTCCAACAGGTTTTCTTCCAAGATTGGCCTGGATTTTATGTGATATCTTCTGTTGCTTAATAATTTTGTACATTAAATGGCTTGCTGAAAATTTGTTGCAGATTTTTAAGCTGTGTCAAGTGAGAAATGTATCCAGAATTTGGCAATAGGAGCATCTGTGATGCTATTTTGCCTGGAGGTGGATTTACAACGCGGAGACTCTGGGAGCTTTTCTATGCTGAAGCTGGCAAGCATTTAAAGAATAAATGCCCTTTAAAACGCATTTTGAAAATTTCATGGAAAAAGCTAAAAGAGAGGCTCACCTTCACAGCAGGACAATATTCTAAACGTATCTCAATATCCACAACTGATACACGTTACATATTCAGGTTTATACCATACAACCTCAATCATTTCACAGCAGCAGAAACCTGAACTCTATGTTACTGTCAATGATACATTGATGACTGTATTTCTATAGGCAGACACTAATAAAATTAAGGGTGTTGGAAAATTAAATTGGGTATTCAGAGTTGTTGAGGCACTGGCTTTGCCAATCTCAATATAAAAACTGTAAAATTGTTACAACCTGAGAAGTGTTTGTGCTGGCAGATCAACTGAGTTAAAAAAAAAAAAAGTGCCTTATGGGACAGGTTATGATGTGCCCACATTTCATTTCTGCCTCTGTAAAAAGTTCTGTGTGAAATCCAGTAACTATACCGATGAGACGCATTTTAAAAAATGACATAAATTCACTTTTGATCTCAGTGAGCGTGACGATTGCCAAGAAGTTGCAAAAAATAAAAAATAAAAAGAAACCCTAACTGCTCACTCTTATTGGTTTTCCATCAGAGAGACATTTTAGGCTCATGTCCAAAGCCCTCGCCGCCATCTGCATGGCATCACGTATTTCTGAGTTCATGCCAGTGTTTGAGAGAAATTATTTCTTTGGTTTCTGCATAAAAGATGAATTTCAAACTAGGACATACTTATTGGTAATGCCAAGGTTACAGCAAACCTCTGCTGGAAGAGAAGTTTTGGTTGGTGGATGTAATCTGGAGATTCCTCGGCTTCATTTTAACCTGATCTGATCTCCTTTAGGCACAGGTCAACAGTGGCTATAAAACCATAGACTCACAAGAACTCATTTTTTATTTGTTTGGTTCCTCTCAATGTGCTATTTCACTGCATGTTGTGATAAATGGAGGGACCTGGCTGTATTAAAACAATCATTTAGAGGAAAAGACTTTCTGTTGGGGATTTCTTCTTGTGTGAGGGTAACTTTCTTACTTCCTAACTCAGTGGAAGCTGGGAAGTGTGCCAGAAATGCTAAAAGTAGAGTAATCAGGAGAATTTAATCCCTACTGGAAACAGGACAAAGACAGAAAGATTAAAGTCTGTTTAGAAAAATAACATATCTGGATGGGGGCAATAATTTCACTTACTTAGATTGTTTATATTTGGAGATTTGAGGTTCACTCTGAGGTTGGACGTGAAATGTGATCTTTTTGTTTTTGGTTTGTATCATTTTACACAGTAGCCACTTCCCATGGATTTTGTATGGCCAGAAATAATGTATAGTGATATTCTGGGGCAGCGATGAAAGGGCCTCTGTTTTTCCACCTTTACATACCCCAGACTCAGGAACTCGGTGAAACTTGGAGTGAAAAGTGCTGAGATGATTTAAAAGATAAGACAGAGTTTTGGTATCTCTCTGTGTCATTTTTCACATTCATTCATTTCTCTAATTTTGACTCTTAGGGATAGATAGCATTGCAGTGTAATGTAATCCCTAGTATTTTGATGTGAGCTTTCTTTTACCCTTACTAAATTATCTACCACTCACTTTACTTGTGTAACCCATTGGATTCCAGCCAATAGTAGATGTGGAATCATTCATAAGGATTTTTTTTTTGCAGTTTGTCTCAGCTTCAAGTGGAATCAGATTCAAAATAAGCATAAGGAAAGTATACGTGAATATGTTTTTGAATAAGAATGAATATCATGATCTCACTTTCTTGTTCTTTGGTAAATAAATGATGGATTTGTTGTTTTGTTTTCTAAACATTAAAATTTGTTTTAAACAAGGCTGTTCATACTGCAATTTTCAGAACTCTAGAACCACCTACTTTTCATTCCTCTCAGAAGAGTATGCAGCGTGGATGTGGAGAAAGATAAATAGGAGCGAAGAAAATAAAAACTGTTCCTTGAAGAGTAATACCGCCCTCTGCTGTCCACCAGCTGTCTACGAGCCTTACATCCTTTCACATCGTTTTACCAGTATTTACCATTCTGTATTCACCTGACGCCGGCAGGATGTTTATCTCAATAAAAACGTACCGCACTGCATTGCAACGTTACAACAGTATCGCTAGGTGGCGTAAACACATCTGTAAAGAACAGATTCCGTTGCCATGGTGATGACGCTTATCAACGCAAAACGGTCGCATACTAAGGGCATCCGCTACTTGCGCAGTTTATATTTAAGGTTAGTAACCGCTGTCCTCCGCCCCCGCCCCCTTTTCTAATATACGTCTTTGAAAACTCATAAATATATTTGTAATGAATATTACAAACTGGAAGATGTAAATGGAGTGTAAATGTTGAGCGTGTTGTCAGTGTTTCCTCCGGCTTCCCATGGTGCATCGCTTTATTTTGTCTAGTAGCTCAGGGAGATCTGACAGGAACACAGCCGACCGAGGCGAGCCGCTGGCAGCATCACCAACATGACCTGCAAGGTGGAGTGCGCTTAGCCGCTGCGGCTAGCCCGTTCGACCGCTATTTATTGCGCCTTAGCAGCTTCTTGACGGCCACGTATTTTCAGCTGAAAGGTAAGCCGACATACATATTTGCAGTTAACGTTGGGCTGCCGGTTTCGGCGTCCTTAGCTTTCTAGCTAGGCTACATCAATAAAGGCGTAGTAGCTTAATTCACCTGCTCCAACAGAGAGATTATTGCAGTAATTAAAACGTGGCGATTGAACTGCAAAATGCTGCCAGTATGAGCTCGCTTTGCGCATTTTATGCGTCAGACTTAGTTTTATGCAGTAATGTGTGTTTGAAGTATTTTAAATATTCTTGCCTCAGTCAGTTCATTCATGCGCAGTGGTGCAAGGCATCAATAAATACCATGGGTTGTGCCCTATTTTGTGGGTGGTGTCGCATTTTCAGAAACATCCAGAAAGCCAGTAAGCGTTTTTCATGATCGGCACCGTCGTTTTTGAGTACAGCAATTGTTGCGAGGGAAGATTTGTTGCTTCTGGCTTGTAACTAGCCTGTTTGCGGCTCCTTACACCGGACAGCTCCTCCCTGAGTCGCAGCACAACACAACACTGGCTGCAAGGACAGCCTTTGTGATGACCCCCACCAAATGCGGTGATGACATCTTTGTATTGTTAGGAAGCAGCGCGGCTAGGTTTTGTCGAGCTCTGATGCATTATTTGATAACAAGAGTGAATGTCACAGCTTGACTGTTGCTTATTGAAAGTTTACGACACTGCTGGAGGGAAGCAACGATCCCCTGGCTACCGCTGTCAGGAGCAGCAGAGGTATTGTATTCAGGGTGCTGTCCGCAATGCAGGTGCTGAAATGTAAAGTATCAGGGATGCCTGCCGACCTCCTCCCAGATATGTGTGCCATCATGGAGATACAAGCAGTAATCGTTAGGAGACGCACTCTCTCCTCTTGTAAAATTATTTTGTTGCTGTTGTAATGCTCTGGTGTTAGGAACATGAGCAGGGCCGGCCCTACATTTAATGGGGCCCAAATCAGAATTTGATTTGTGACCCCAAATCCAGGAAGGAAGGAAGAATAGATGGACAGATGGCTGGATTGGTTGAATGTAGATAGAACTAGGTTGCAGGTTGATTCTATATGAAATTTAACACCAATGCACACACTGACCAAATAAAAATTGGATTGTTAACATAACTTTAATAATGCAAATGTATTTGTATTAAATTTTATTTTAAATTTTCTATAAATTTGATGTGTTGAGATCTATGTACTACGTAAGAAGTGAAACACTCTTGAGGTTCCTCTCTGGTCTGGAAGTTGTAATGAGCTTTTTCTTACCGGTTCACACTGCAAGACTTAAAATTGTTGGCCGATTTTAAAAACAGAAGACACCTCACACGTGGCTATAAAAAAAAAAAAATCTGTGGTATAGCAGGTTTGGTCCTACAGTGTGTGATGTCCAGCCACACGGCAGGAGCGACACACCACACAGGAACACATTTCACTCATGAACATTCAGATGTTTGACAAAACTCCTCGAAATCAAACTTGAGTTCAGACCTAACAAAGATGGCTATCTAGGACAACATGATGGTTTCTGAAATGTATTTAAACAGAGAAAATAAAACAAAAAGACAGTTCCCCGCCATGTTTTTATTACCTTGCTTTCTGATTGGCATAAAAATCTTGCAGTGGGAACAAGGCAATAGTTTGCTTATGCCTTGGACCAGATTTGAGCAGAAACCTTTGTAGGTTTTCCAAAAATACAAAGCTCATTACAGATACAGCTCATTACAACAGAACAGGAGAGGCCGTATATTTCCCAGTGAAATCTGCTAGAATATATTTTCAATATTGTTGTGCAAAAACTTGAGCTTGATTACAAGAAATTGCTACTAAGAACTTGTATTTGCTTATTTCATGCTGCTGTGATTCATGTATTGTTTATTATTTATGTTCTCTTTTTGGGAAAATATTGATCAACACAGGCAGCACCAGCTGCAGGTATTAAATTAAAACAAGGTGTTACAAAGTTACTGTTCCAAAACCGCAAATGTTTTCCTGCATATTGTTCATGCTTTTGGAAGTCATTTTTTGAGAAACGTGAATTTGAATAAATATGAGTTACAACAGCAACATTTAATTTCCCTTTGGGCTCAGTAAAGTATTTTTGAACTTGAATTTGTTACAGTGTGCTGCTGGTCAGCTGGCTGAAAGAAGTCTACAACCAGTAAAACCGTTCACAGGTAAAACCGTTAGCTGTTTGGAAATATTTATGATCACAAATAGACATAGTAACGGTGGGAAGTCTAAAGAAGCAACACCCTTTACTAGTATTGCTTCAAAGTTTAGCCAGTGTTTATTCAATATTTTTGCAAATATCTGTAAAAGCCAAACTAACGCTAAATGTTCAGCACTTAGATTTTGTTATGCTTTGTATTTATGTGCAGACAGTGCATTTGATTTGAGAATGTTACAGTAGGAGACTTGTGTTGGCTTAGGATAGTATCTTCTTCCTAATGTCTGATGCTGCTGCAGCTCATGTATAATTCATCATTCTTCATCTCAGTTTGAAAAAAATACAGATGGGTGAATTTGTGCATAAAAAACAAAAATCAAAGGAGACCCAAACATGACGTTTGATTAACTTTATTGAAAGGATTAAGCTAATCTTAATCCTCTTTTTATATCCGCCATGCTGCAGTATGTTGCATGAGCTGTGTTGATAGTGAAGTTGTCTGAGGTCATGTCTTTGCGAGCGGAAAGCTTTCTGAGCTATTCTAGGAAAGAGCTGGGATGAGAGATATGCTTGCAGCACAGGGTTTACCGGAAGGACTTCACATTACTCATCAATAATAGATTATCCCCTCAGCCTTTATGACACACCGCTGGCTGTGTTTGTTCTAAACAGTCTGGGTTTTTGGTGCTGGCACCGCCTCTTACTTTTCCCCATGAAAATGAAAACATTTGCGCATCCGCTGAGTCGAGGGAGCCCGCTCAGTCAGGTGTCTTAGGATGAATTATTCATGTTGGTGAGATGGTCATGTAAGAGTGAAAAGCTCTGGGATATTGAATTGAAGCTCTTTCCTGTATGCAGAGAGAGGGTGTGGAGGGGCATACAGGCATCAGTGTGCTGTTATCTCTTAGTCTGATGTTGGTGTCTCTCAGAGGGTGGAGATTGTTAGATAGAGTGATTATGTCTCTTTGTGGCCTGAAGGGTGTGGCATGACAAGGAAGGAAGAGGAGTTTTTTTTTCTTCAAGCTGATCTGCCACACCCAGTGGCAGCATCGTATGCATCAGTGTATGAAGCTTCGGTGTCTTTGGTAGTCATGGTATGGATACTGAGCATGAATCTCAGTTTGTTAAAAAAATCTCTCCCAAATAGGGCTGCACAACGGATCTTAAATAGACCATCATCCAAATAAATCGCAAAAGACTGCTTGGAATGCAGAATTTGTTGGCTAACATATTGTTGTAAATTCACACTTTGCATGCCGATATGATATTCAGCCTGCTGGATGGAGTCTCACTGCAGTAGATGCTCTCATCTGACAGATTCTTAGGGGTGAGCATTTAGCGTATCGTTTATCATGATACATTTCTTTGAAAGTTCTTGTCATTTTATCATAATTACGATATTGCCTCAAAATATTAGGATAAAACTTTTAAGTATATCGCACAGATTCTAGTTTCTTCTAGTTTTATAAAGATGTACATGAACATTCTAAAATAAATGTAATTTTTATTGTGGTAGCACGATGTCGCACTGTTTTACTAGCATAAAACAAAAGGATGACTAAGTGGAGAAGTACCTCCTGGGGGGAAAAAATGCTGTGGAGCTTCTTGATGCCCTCGTGGTTTGTAGGCTGAACTGTGACAAAATTGGGTGTGGTGGATGGCTTGACACTTTCTGTCTTTGTGGGTTTAAGGTTCCAGGGGTGGTGGGGATCCAAACAGATATCGCCATGGCCTCAGCAAACGTAACTCTGGAGAATCAGCTGCACAGTGCTCAGAAAAACCTGCTTTTTCTGCAGCAGGACCATGCTAACACACTAAAGGGGCTACACGCAGAGATCCGCCGATTACAGCAGCAATGCACAGGTGAGCGCATGCATTATCAGCTTCTTGGTTCTTTGGTAAGTCAGTATATTTCAGAGCATTTCAAATGCAGAAAAGCTGAATTATCATGGCGGCAAAAAATTATTTAATGACCAAAACAAAGCACAACGTTCTCAATCCTCAAAGCTTAGTTTCTGGGGAGCAATTTGTTGGACAGATACTTTGTTCCATGTTTCAACCTCATCTTTCTTTTTCACAGATTTGACATATGAGCTCACCGTGAGAAGCTCCGATCCATCAGGTAAGCTACTATTGCCGTGCATTATGCAGTTATTGCTAAAACAAACAATGGAATCAGAACACTGGAATGATTTTTTTGATTATTAAAATTTTAGTTAATTTTGTAAAGAAAAGCATGCATGTCTTTACTAGCTGAAATGAAATCATTCTTAATCATGGATTATATTTTAGCTCATGTCAATAAACATCCATCAACTGACAATTCCATCCTAACCCACTTCATTTGCTATTGCCTTTTTAAATCTGTGTCTGAAATTGTCTGCTCTTTTGTCCTGCTCTGCATCTTTAAGCTCCTTTAGGGTGTGGGGTTGTAGTTCAGGCATTATTTGAGGTGCTAATTTAAAATGCTGATCTGCTACTCCCAGTTGTAAAAACAATATCCTATTGCCACGGTTACACACATTCACAACTTGTCTGAAAGTAAAAAACAAGACAAGTAAAAACAAAAATCCTTCTAAGTGCACAGCATCCAAAACCAGACATTCCACATATTGGAAGAGTCAAATTTAGCTAAGGACTTAGCATTTTATAAGAAATAGTGTAGTCTTGCAAGCTATACTCATCTGTGCTAATGACTAATTTAAGATGTCAAAGAGATTTTAATTGCCTCTGCTCCAACTCTGAACAATTTATAATCATACATATTAGGAAGACCAGAAAAAAAAAGTTTGCATGTTGTTCTTATCCCTGCTTATAATCCAAGAGAAAGTGTGGCTGGCTAAGATGGTCATCAGTGGATCAAAGCTTTTTGGAAAAACTGGAGATTGTGAAATCTGAAGCAAAATGTCAGTTGCTATTAATAACATTCTATATCAAATTAATTCAGTAGTCACTTTCATGTAAAAAAAAAAAAAAGTCAGATAAATTCATGTGCGATTTCAAAATGTTGTGATGGCATCTAAGGGAGTGCTCCACTTTCCAACAGCAGCTACAGAGCAAACTCTGCACCACAGAGACCTGTAAATGAATTTCACCTGCTGAAATAGCTTTCTCTGCCAGCTCTCTTCCCTGGTAACAAAGTCTTACCCAGGAAGCACTGCTCTGTCTCTCTGACTCACTGCTGTTGATTACAGCTCCCCCAGCTGCCGCTTCCCTCTAAACCATGATGCGATGAAGTCACATCCTCGTCTGATTCACGCTCTGCTGGTGAAGGTGTCTTTAATATGAAGGGTGCCATGTGAGATCACGGTGTGACGATGTAGGCTTTTTGACAGAGCTGTGTTGGCTCAACATTGCTAAAGCCTCCAGTCTGACTCGCCATCATGTTAGTATGGGATATCTCTTAGATTGGAGTGCAGGAAATGAGATTATCTGTTGCAGCACTAATGCACAGCGTCCAACCTGCTCACTGCAGCTGCGCCAACTGGGCTTGACAAGCACCAGCCCCCCATGAAGGGAATACGATACTCTTGTTTCCAACCACTCAATTTTTTAAATGCGAGACTCAGATCAGAAAATGAAAAGTGAGGTGAAAGTTTCTAAACATTTGAATATAAAACAACGATAATTTCAGCCCCTCCAGGACATTATGATGTTGGGGTTTTTTTTAAGTTTTATTTTTGCTATAACATAGTCTGACAAAAAAGTTGAAATTGTTGCGCATACCTTCCATTTCTTCTCTTTTTTTTTATCAAGTAATCTCTCCTTACCTGAGAAAACCCTGCATCATCGTCCTGCTGCTGGCCTCTGCTCTAATGTCTTCTCTCTTCCTGTTTGCTCTTTCTATTGTGACAATAAAGATTTCCTTTAAGCATATGGAAACAATGAGCACAACCTGTGAACAGAAATTAAAGAGGCTTGGGTTTATTCCTGGCATTAACTAACAAGCAAGGATGTAAAACAGGAAACAACGACATTAATATTCTTGTAAACAAGCTTTATATGACATCCTGGCATTTATTAATCATCATTTAGCTAGCAGTATCTGCATGCAGCATCATTACTCAACTTACTCGGTTTGTTTGGATGAAAACTGGAAAGTTTTTTTGCCTTTTGGCTCTGGCTAGTTGCTGGAGATGACACAAACCGTGTAGCTCAGCGTTGATCTTCCCTTGGTGATGAGATCCACAGGTGTAACCGGTGTCATCATGCCACGCTCATGATGCATTTAAAGACGGTTACGAAAATCACATTGTCATAACAACCGATTGAACATCCATCCATTTTCTGTTCACCCTTGTCCCCAATGGGTTTGGGAGGGTTGCCGGTGCCCATCTCCAGCTACGTTTCGGGCGAGAGGCGGGGTACACCCTGGACAGGTCGCCAGTCTGTCGCAGGGCAACACAGAGACATACAGGACAAACAACCATGCACACAACACTCACACCTAGGGAGAATTTAGAGAGACCAATTAACCTGACAGACTCCCACAGTCCATGTTTTTGGACTGTGGGAGGAAGCCGGAGTACCCGGAGAGAACCCACGCATGCACAGGGAGAACATGCAAACTCCATGCAGAAAGACCCTGGGCCAGGAATCGAACCCAGGACCTTCTTGCTGCAAGGCAACAGTGCTACCAACTGCGCCACTGTGCAGCCCACCGATAGAACAGTGGTAACGAAGTGCGGGGGACTTTTCTTGTATATGTGCAGAGGCACAAATACAAGAAAAGCGGGAGACATGTCCCACGCGTTACCCATGACTGTATACACAGTATAAAAAAATCTTATACAAAATGGTTTCTGCAACAAAAAAAAAAGGCGAATGTTGCGCTTTTATCTTACAAGTTGTGAATCAAGGGGTTAAATTAGAAGGGGGTGGAAGGGATTTGTAAAAATTCAGCCGAGTTGCAGTGATCATTTTTTTTCAGAAAAAAAATTTTATAAAAAAAACTTTAAGGTGATTGGTCAGATTTTGCAGAAACGTTATGATAATTTGTAAAACAAATTCCAAGTCTACGCAAAATAGACTTGGAATAAGCTAAGCACAAAATTTGCGAATGATGACTGAATTTGCATTAGAAGTTGACTGTAATTTTCTGCACACACAGTACAGCACAGACAGTCGGCTGCAGTGAGGTGTTGCAGAGTCAGGTAGGAGCTGCAGTGATGGAGATGAGAGCCAATAATAGCTGTAATGTGAGACCAGAGCTCTCTGACCACTGCAAACGACTCTCCAAAGGATCCTGCTGTCTCTCTCTGTGCTGACAGACTGTCTTAACTTAATGCCTCAGCGTTTAGTCGAATGTGTGTTTTTTTTCTTCTTCTTCTTCTTGTCTATGTCTTATTTATATCACACATTTAACAGCTGTGATGTTGCTCATTACTGTGTGTGCAGACAGCAGCGAGGAACGATGCAGGGAGCTGCAAAGGAGGTGTGAGGAGCTGGAGGCCCAACTTAAAAAGAAGGAGGAGGAGAACACCGAGCTGCTCCGGGACCTGGAGCAAAAGAACGCCATGATTTCGGTCCTGGAAAACACCATCAAAGAGCGGGAGAAGAAGTACCTGGAGGAGCTTAAGATGAAGAGCCACAAGCTGGTCGTGTTGTCTGGGGAGCTGGAGCAGAGGGCAAGTACCATCGCTTACCTCACCTCGCAGCTTCACGCCACTAAGAAGAAGCTTTTGGCCGGAAGTTCCTCCGAGGCGAGTCCCAACGTCAGTCCCATCAGCTCCTACAAGCCGACGCCTCCCCCCGCCAAGGACAGGCAGCCTGAAACCCCGCGTCGCCGGATGAAGAAGAGCCTCTCCCAGCCTCTTCACCCGGAGCTAACGGAGGTGTACCGCCTGGGCCCGGACGGCAGGCGGGTTGTCCTGCGAGAGCCGGTCGACGCCATGCCCGACCCGACGCCGTTCTTGCAGGCAGCCCGGGAGTCTCCCGACGCGCAGCAGGTAGTGCGTGAGCGCCCCTCAGTCATCCCTCCCATCGCCTCCGACCGCTCCCCCATCCCTCCCCTGGGCGCCGCGGCCAGCCCCCGACACAGCCCGGCTCGGGAGCGCCAGCACAGGGCCCACGTGGGCGTGGCGCACCGCATCCCGCACGGCACCTCTCCCCTCGCCCCGCCGCAGGCCGAGCTGGAGACGCTGGCAGTGGACCAGGTCAACGAGGACAAGGTTCTGCAGAAGCGCTCGGAAGCCGATAGGACAGTTTAACACTGCAATGCTGCACCTGCGCATTAACACAGATGCACATCTAGGGCCAGATGCATAAAACTCTGGTTTTATGACTAAAAGGAGCGTGACCACAAAGGCAAAAATGTGTTTATGCATTCTGTTTGCCAGATTTATAAAGAGTGCCTTGCAGAGGTATTCACACTGCTTGAACTGTTTCAGATTTGATCACGTCATCACCGCTAACTTCAGTGCATAACTTTAAAAAGGGAAGGAAAATGATACATGTCTTTTTAAAAAGTGTTTTAAAAAGCCATAGTAATAGTATTAACCACACTATTCCCAAAAAAACTCCCAATGAGTTTTTTTTCCCTTCTATTCACATGCTCTCATACTTTGCTCAACCTTACGCTTCATTTTTAAGTCTTTGCAGCCTTTAACAGGATCAATTCCTTATCACCCACCACAGCATCATACTGCCACCACCATGTTTTACCCCTGAAGTGGTGTGTTCAGGTTGTGCTGGTTTTCTGCAATACATCAGTGTTTTTGCATGTCGAAAGTTCGGTTTTGGTCTGTTTTGTCGCCTTCCTGCGACAAAATGAATGAATATTGAATATTTTTAATGAGATTAATTTGCACACAGGGAACTCTGCTTGGTCTGGATTTGATTTAAAGGTGTCCGAGTATAGAGAGCCGAATACATATGCATGTTCTTGTTGTTTGTAACATTTTAGAAACCGACTATCATTTTCCTTCCCCCGCACAATGGGGCAGAAATTTCTGTTGACCTATTGCATAAAATTCAATAAAATACACTGAAGTTTGTGATTTGAATGTAAAATGTCAAAAAAAAAAGAAGAAAAAGTTCAAGGCATATGAATACCTTTATCAGACACTGCGGAATGTGCTTCTGCCAGTACATCCGAATCATTTTGAAATTTTACACTCATGCACTTCCTTCATACTTTAACCCCATTTCTGGCTTAAGGTATGGAGGAAATGTGTTTAGTCTCGGCTGTGAGCCCATGAACACAACAAAGCCTGAATTAAAATCCGTTACATATGCAACTCCACTTTCTAAGTTCAAAGCAACGGACCTCGACGGAAGGAAAATAGAAACAGTATTGCACATGTGGGGCTTTAAAGCACACTAGCCTACATATCGCCCTCTGCAAGAAGCTAAAGCAGCAAAATAATGGTTCTATTAAAGTCTTACCAAGGTCTTCCAACTCCTCCAGATGAGCCTGCTTGTTTCATTTGACCTCAAATTCTGTTTTTGTGGTTTTAGTTTAATATCTCTCACACATTGAGACATACAAACAAATCCAATGTGTAGAGAAGGGTACATGCATTATGTTTGGTTTTTGCACTATTTATGCATCTGACCCTAGCGTATACACACTTACTTACACTGCAAGAACAGCGAAGAGCCTGAACCACTGTGCAGCCTGCTTTTTACACAACGCAGCAGTATCAACAAAAGCGTCATTTTGTGGTACTCCATGAGGACCATTACGTTTTCTTCTTCTACGGTAGAAATGGACTACTGTAAAGCACGCCAAATGAGTTTTATTAATCTCCCAATGAGTTGTGTTTTTTTTTTTTTGTACTTTTCACATCTTGACCTTTTTGCTTCGACCTGTCGGATCTGTTTTATGTGGTGCAAACAACCAATTCTCAGCCAAATATCTGCGTCAGTGCCTGCTTAACCGGCCTAGTCGTGCTCAAGCTGTGAAACGTAGTCATGGCTAGAAGTCACCGTTACATATCTGGAGTACAGAGGAGGTAGCAGCAGTCTATATAGCAAGACGTCAGCAGCAGCTTCGTAGGATAGAGGTGACATAATAACACTGCTGCTCCGTAAATGTCTTTTTTATTTGGTATCTGTATACTCACGTGACCGTAGGTAGAAGCTGCGATGTGTGTAACTGAAATGTGCCGGTTATCGAGTTGAAGCTTTTCCTTTGCTTCGTAGAAGGAAGCAGCGCTGGACATATTTTAATGCAATATGGATATTTATATATATATATATATATATATGGAAGTAGGGAGTGTTTCTGCGTGTGTGAGCGAGGAGGAGAGTGCGAGCGTGTCTGAGGAAAGATGATGGAGGATTTCGTTTAGGTTTGAACAATATTCATTAATGCTTTTTGTCGTACAAGGGCATTTTTAAAACACTGCTGGACATTGTGATATTACCAACTGTACTTTTTAAAAGGCTGTCAATTTGTAATGAGTTGTTTTTTTAATTTATTGTTTATTAATGACCCAGCGGGAAAAAGAAGAAAGACAAAAAAAGAGAAACAACAATCCTGATGCACTCTGTACCTATCACACCACCACAATAATGGTAATTAAATCTCTTAATAGCCTGCTTTTCACAATAAAATCACTTGTCATTAAAGAATACAAATTATTGTTTTACTGCCATGCTTTTGGTTTGGTTACTTGGTTCGAATGAGTGTCAGAAAAGCTGGAGGAAAGGTCACTTTACTGGGCCAGGTTTGTTTGTCAACAGCGGTGACCCTAAGATGAGGTACGGGGGAAATGTCACAAAAATATTCAGTATTTTTTTATTTTTTATCATGGATAGTGACACATCGGATGACTTGCCATTTTGAACTCAGGACCGCCATTTGTGCTTCAGCAAGAATATAAACTGACATCTTGTCACACTATTACAGTTAGATGATTATTAGATTACCAAACTTACTAATCAAAAGGAGAAATAACCCAAGACAGTGGATTTTAACTTGAAAAGGACAGAAGTTGCCATGACGCAGAGAAGTCACCTTAAAACTATTTTGTCGGACATTGTCAGACATTTTGAAACAATCAAATGAGAAGAGGATTCACAATGTTGTCCAATAGGTCAGTGTTGCTAGGATGAGTGTAGACCAACAGGGCTTTTTATCTTTTATTGATTTAACGCAAATATACCTCAAGACAAGTGATTAAAATAAATTTTATTTTTTGACAAACATATTTGGTTAAACTCACTTTAGGCATTCTTTTCCATCCTTCCCGGTACATCTCAACAATAAACTTGGTTATGATAAATCATTTGGCATTACACAGCTTCATCTTTACACCTCAGAAGGCCACTGTCACACACTTTACACAACGGTCTATGACGAGCATCCATGTAGAATCCATAAACACAGGACAAACCATTTGTACGGTTCTCTTAACCGGTTTATAAGCATTCCCGCTGGAGCCAAAGGGTTATTCAAATTACGACAGCAAGCAAGTTAAAAAGTAGACCGGCACTATTTGTTGGAAAGTCCAGACTGGCATGCCTCCTCTGTACTTGTCTTTATTGAAAGAAGTAAAGTGCTTTGTTTTGAATTGGATGTCGATGAAAATCACTGAGCAGCCTCTGCTCTCCTCTCTGGTGACGTTGCCTTCCTCTGTGGAGATCCTGAAAACAAAGACAGTTGACCGACATGTCGTCTGGAACGGCTGAAAGACGGAAAGAACTGAAGGAATCTGAAGGTGCGCACCTGTTTCTGATAAGGTTAACCGATTCAGTTCCTCCTCTAGCGCGTCAGCGGTAACATGCAAGTGGCCGCGGGGTACGTCAGGCAGAGAACTGAGGATCTGCTCACCGGCGGGACCCAGGCGGTTCGTTGGGACTGCAGGTAGACCTGATGTGTTCACATCTGGCTCTGACTCATCCAGCAACGCTTTCAGCTCCTTCTCCAACTCGTCCATGTCTTCATCTACTTACAAAATGCATAATACGTCAATAAACTGATCACTCGTTATTAGACTTATCGCGTAGAAGTGTTGGGGGGGGATGACTGCAAGGCACAAGAAAGTTCTATTTTTTTTTTTGCAAAAAAGCAGCCGTTAGAATTATAAGCACAAAAAAACGCTACAATGGTCCAACAAATCAATTGTTCTTCACATTCATGGAATTTCACGACTTGGTGGACTACTATGTTCTGCAAGTTATGCTTAAAAATACAAACAGTATGTTACCGACACATAAACAACAACAAAAATTATAATAAAGATGGCATTTATAATTGGGGAGGATCAGAAGTAAAAAAACACAAAGTCAGAACTAAACAAATGGAACAATCATCTAAAGAAACTAAAGAGACTATACATTTTTACTTTTAAGAAAATATTAAAATATAATAGGCTAAAATGAGACACATTGACACAGCACTTTACTGAGTCAAGTGCACAGTAAAGCACTTGACTTTACTGAACAAGAAGATTTTTTCTTTTTTAATACACCGTTTTGTGTATTAAATAATACCACAAAAACACCAATAATGATCCCTGTTGTGTTGCAACAGTGATCATTATTGGTGGTTGATTGGTGCTTAATTCCTTATGTTATAGTAAATGTACTTTTGAGAGAAACATTTGCTTACATTTACATGTGACATGATCCTATTATGCTAAAAATGAATAAAATAAATAATAACGAAAAAGAAAATTAAACCAAGTAGGAACAGAATGACTTACCTGCAGCAGTTACACCACTGGAAATGGTTTGATTCACCTCATCTTGCGTGTCGCATAACTGTTAATATGGAACAGGAGCCCATAAAAAAATGATAAAAATCTAATAAATAATCGAAATATATCAGCTCCTGTCTTAACGACGACTGCGTACCTCCTGGATCTGATCCACCAGGCTCTCGGCGCGGTCCACAGTCATATCTTTAAGCGACATCCTCAGAGCAGACACTCCAGCCTGGTAGGCCTGCATAACCTGCACACACACCAGAACACACCCTTTAACCAATGAAGGAAAACTTCGTTACAGAAGACATGTTGACGTCTAAGATTTAAGGCCCTTCATACCATCTTATCGGTTTGCGACTGCGCTATTCGTTCCAGGATTCCCCTGATGGTCTCCAGCTTGGCGAACAAGCTGTCTGCTCTCTTCTCCACTCTCTTCCGGCCTCTCAAACACCTCAGCGCCTTGGAGATGGAAATTCAACTTAAACGGCTGCTGTGATTTCGAAGGTCGCGTCTTAAAGTTTCTGTTTATAATGACCTGTGTTTTCTTCCCGTCTCGCAGCAGAATTCTTGCTTCCTCTTTGCACCTAGAAATAATTTTTAAGAGTGCAATTTAGTAAAAGAAAAAAGTAGAGATAAATTACTAATGCACCAAACCTGCGGCTCTTTGCACAGGTTTGGTGCGTCCTGTAAGACGCACAGGAATACTTCAAAGCTATGAATTTATTATTGCGATAGCATAATCCTGCAGTGAAAACATTGAAAACTCCTCTGCCCCCAAAAAGCAACCTTTATTTTTTTTCTTGAAAATTAATTGTTTAATCATCAGAATCATCAATAAAATAATCAACTATTGAAATTATCTTTAGTTGCGGCACTAAAAAAGAACAGGAATAAAGACTGAGCTTTTTCACAACAATCACTTCTGGTAAGTCTTGTAAAACAAAGGATGAACATGTGGAAAAGCAAATTATGCTCAGTGTCAAGTCTGATAGTGGGCCTGCGATGCTGTGGGACACTTTCCTTTGCAAAAGCCTCAGCAAAGTGCATGTTATCCTTAAGCCACATTAAAGTGCAAATATATTTGATTTAATTACTGGATTACAAAAACATATCTTCAATTTGTTTCCTCAGGGCAATTTAAAGGCTGTTTTTTTCAGTATTTTTCATTGTGAGATTATGCTAAACAACAAGCATCCAAATCTAACCCTCTGCATTTGGCTCTCTTGAATTAAAGTAATTCTCACTTCGTACACAAGAACTAGACGTCTAACAGGAATGTTCATGTCTAAGATCAACCTGTCAGCCTCCAGGCTCAGTTTCTGCACACGCTCTTCCAGAAGTTTCTCGCTGCGCTGCAGCTGGTAGATCCCGATGTCTACGTCACTAACCGGAGACACACGATCCTGTCCTGGCTGACAAAACTTCACAATCTGGAAAACAGAAGAAATCAGGTACGTCTTCATGAATCGTACAAAGTACTTGTGTTGTATTTTAAAACTTTTTAGTTGCCTTTGATTAGAGCTGCACAACATATGAAAAACAATATTCTGTCACCGCGTATTATGAAGCACTGCCTAGATTGTAGTACGTGTTAGCTAATAATTGATACTCATTCAGACTGTTTATTTTTGTTATATATCTGGTGCCACTTGTTGTAAAGAGTTCCTGAGGGTAAATAGTTCGTTTTAAATCATTAAGAAACTATAACTAATTTGTTTAGCAGAGTTACAATAAAACGTCCTTGTTCAGACAGAAATATTGACCATCTGTGTTCTGCTATCGACCTAAAACAGAAAGATAATAATCACATCACTGTGGTGACATTCTTGAATCATGTTTTCCTAACATCGTGCAGCCCCAACAGTGATTATATTGTTTTACCTTCTCTCCCTCGTGCAAGGAAACTATGACCAGCTTGTCCTTCTGCAGCTGCAGCAGAGCCATGCACAGGGTGCTTTCATCAGCGCAGATGTTGGAGGCGAGAGTGCACAGCTCTTGAAATGAGATGATGGAGCAGCTTGAAAAGTCACTGCTTCGGTAGACCTTTAGCAGTTCCGCGGCTTTCTCCTGAAAAAGAAGAGGAACGAAGTTGTATCACCACGTCTCGCGCCGAAATAGGAAACCACCCAGTACAGCTGCATCTTAAAACAAATCTGACTGTGCAGTAGATGCAGTGCCCTTATGAAAGTATTCCCAACCCTTTTCTTGAAAAAACCCGACCAAAACCAACTCAATTTTATTAGCAATTTATGCAAGAGATCAACACACAACAAAAAATGTCATGCATTTGTATCCAGCACATTTACTCTGATAACCCAAAGAAAATCCAATGGGAGATGGGGACCGACTACACATGCATGCCACACTTTTCAGAGTCCTTTTTTTCTAGTTTGTGGTTGTAATGTGTCAAATTAAGCAGAAGTTAAAGCGTTATGCAAAGGACTGCATCTTCTAGCTGAAATTCAACCTATGGAAACAACAAGAGCATGGCCAACCTTTACTAGCTCGATAACAACGAAAGACTCCTCCAGAGGAACTCTGTTGCTGCCCAGAAGCGTGGAGAAGGTCCACTTGAGTGGCTTCACTAGCAGCATCCCCACACTCCAGGAAACCCACCCACAGTCCACGCTGGCGGCGAACTCAGACTCTCTTTGGATCTTCCCACACCTGAGAGAGAGAGAGAGAGAGAGAGAGAGAGAGAGAGAGAGAGTTAACATGACTTGACAATAATACTGACAAGCACCGACCCGTCCACGGTTACCTGGCCATGGTCTGGATTACAGTCGAAAGGCCCAGCGGTGTTTTCTCTTTCCTTTGGAAGGTTTTGTTGAGGTCCTGTAGGTTGACAACCACGGAGCCGCGCCGCCTGCAGCTCCGCATGATGAGAGCTGTCCAGAAGTCCATCTTACTGTCCCAGTCCGTGGTGTTCACGTCCCGGTTCTCCTTGAACTCGGAGAACATAAAGTTCATCCGCTCGTCGTCGTTCCACTCGGGTGGCAGGCTCATTTCCGACGTGCTAGACATTTTATAAAGCCCACACTGAAAAGGTTCTGGTTCGCCACTTAAACCAGCTCGTCACGGTAACTTGGTTGCGAGGATCGCTGGGTTAACACTGGCAACAGTGAACTCGAGAGAGAAGGCTAGCATTAGCAGCTACTGCTAGGTAACATGTAGGTTCACACATCTTTTGTCGAAGAAAATTACAGCTCCGCTGTTCAAAATCAACTGTCAGAGACTTTCACTTCGCCACGGTGTTGTAAACTCATGCTAACACGGAGCTAGCTTTTACATATCAACAAAAAAAATGATTGTGTGTGTTTATTATTCACGCCAAGACGGGGAAGCGGCGGCTTTCCCTCTGCTCTGGTGGGCGGTAACACCAGGTTACCGCCCACCAGAGATGCGCTGTAGAGAAAAGAAAGCGCACCCAGCATTTTGCTCAGGAACTTCACAGTTGCAACATTTGTACGCAAGAGGTCAATGTTTTTTCTGGGAAAAAAACATGAGGGCCTGGAAACCGTGGAAGCATAGAGCTACCACCCCACCAAAGGAATAATATAGAACTATGTTACATAATAATATTGTTTTTGTGACAGTTTACAAGAGGTGCGTAGTAACTAGTTACATTCACTTGAGAAACTGTTTGGGGAAGATGTTGCGGAGTTGTTTTTCTACACCACACGTTTAATCTTTTCTTACATAGTGTTATTATGAATTATCACTACTATTACTTTATTTCTGGATACTCTTATCAACTGAGTAACTTCACTGAATGAAGAACAAACATATTTTAGTCAAAAACGTACCAGACATAGAGACACACCAGTTTATGTTTAAATGAAGCATCTTGTTTGCACCCAAGATTCATTGTTCTAATATTGTTTTCTATCTTTTGAACCTATTGTGCCGTTTGGAGGTCAAGAAGATACAGTGAAGATATTAATTTCAATTGGAAGTACTTTACCCTGGTCTACATCACCTACTACAGATATCTGTTTCATATGTTTTATA
Source organism: Xiphophorus couchianus (assembly GCF_001444195.1). Taxonomy (NCBI): domain Eukaryota; kingdom Metazoa; phylum Chordata; class Actinopteri; order Cyprinodontiformes; family Poeciliidae; genus Xiphophorus; species Xiphophorus couchianus. The sequence goes on from NC_040239.1 coordinate 25,497,224, forward strand.
GTGAAAAAGAAAATATGTGTTTCTGCCTGACTTTGTTATCCGGCAATTATCGTATTTATTTTGCACATTCATCTTTAAAATACCAGAAATTGTACATATATCATCAGGTAGATGATATTTTTCATCTACCTGGTGACATTTTTTAATATCAAAATACATGTTCTGATCAATTACTCAATACTCAAATAATCTTAGTTTCTTGAACTGCTACTTTTTACTTTTCCTTGAGTAATATACTGAATCAGGGACCTTGTAACTTGAGTACAATTTCTGGGTATTTTCCCCATTCTACCACAAGATGGCACTGTTTCCTTTTGCTGCAGTTCCATAAAAAATATTCACTAATCAAATACAGTTAGATTCAGAAATACTAAAGTAATACCAGAAGGCAATTGAATGTTCTTGTAACTCATACAATTTTCTTCAATGAGTTGTACATATTGATGGCCGTGGGCAGGATCGATCTCCTGTAGCAGTCTGTATCAGAGCAGTCTGAAAGAAGCCTCTGACTAAAGGCACTGCCATGCATTTATTTGACCTTTCTTTTCTAGAAATCAATTGCATTATAAGCAACAGACATAAGATTATTTATTTATTTAAATTATAATATTTGATCTTACTAATAGGGCCAAAAAGAATACCATTCATAAGTTCAAAAATAATTTTAATTCAAAAATGTATCCCAAAGGGAAATTAAATGCTGTTGTAACTCATACTAATTCAAATTCTTCAAAGAGTTACATAGATAGTGATGGCAGGAAAGATTTCATGTCTTTACAGTGAATTTTAAGAAGTTTCTGACTGTAAAGGGAGAAACAATAATTTCTACCATTACATGTGAAATATATTTTGAATTCTACATTATATTATGATTATACCAAGAAACATGAAATTTATTTAACTTATTTATTTTTTAAAATTTGTGTCCCCATTATTGTATCTTACTAATCCTTGGTCATAGCAGAACAAGTCCAGCTACAGTACAGACTGTCTCCTTACCCTCTGCACAAAATCTTAATCAGAGCTGCTACATTATGGGCTCCTCTCTCTCGCTGCATGAAATTTTGGAACAGCAGCATTGAAGGCAGCAGTACAAACTGTTAAAATGGTGAATGGCTGCTAAGATTTTACACTTTGCTAAAATTCTTACACCAATCTCATTTTTATTGTGGACATTGCATTGGCATTACAATGAATGGTGACAAAATGTTGATTTGATTTGAACAAGCATTTAGTCAAAAACATATTTATGTTGATGACATATATACATATGGGTATGAAACAAAGTGTTTTAAGTGTTTTAGGGTTAGCTTGTTTTATACACAGTGTCGTGCAAAAGGGTTTTCAGTTCACCCTATAGCGTACAAAACATAGTTTTCCTCTCAGTAATTCAACTTCCAGTGTGGTCTTTCAAACAATTCTGAAAATGTACATGCATGTTATTTAGATATTAGTTAAATACAACACAAGGAATAAAAACAATGGCCTAGCCATAATTTTTTAAAATAGAACAGTGATTCAACAGTTCCACAACTCTAATGTTGACATATCTCAATTAGATTTTAAACAATAGTGCAAAAGATCATAAACAATCATGTAATTAGTTGACTTACTCAAAACCACAGAGGAAACAGCACTTTCAGTTACATGGCTTCGACATTTTTGCAGTCTTATTGGCACATTTTAAACTGAAGGTAGGTGAACACCTCCTGTTGCTCATTTGGCACTGAGATCCACCACCAGGTGCTGGTAGGCCAGGGTGTTGCCTTTGAAGCTGGCAGCCAGTAGAATGTCCTTTTTGTCGACGGACACCAGGCTGAACCCCCTCGGAGCCCTCATGTTGAGCTCCTGGAAGGGCTGGAAGCGCTGGGTGAGGTCGTCCCACAGGTACACTCTGGAGAAGGAGAAGTCACTGCCCAGGATGAGGTACTGGCGAGGCCCCACCGTGAAGGGATACACCGCCATCGACCCCCGAGAGGGCAGAGTCTGGATCTCCACAAAGCGCTGCCCCTCCCAGCGCAGGATCTTGGAGTCGCCAATGAAGCGCGTGAGGCAGAGGTAGAGGACCTTCCTCACCCAGAAGTGCTTGACCATCTGCACATCTGCAAGCTCCGTGATTATGGAATGGAAAGCGAACTGCTTCTGGTTCCGGTTCCACTGGTAGACCACGGGAGGCTGGGAGGCGCTGGACAGGATAAGGTGAGGCTTCCCGCCAACGTCTATGAACTCCACGTGAGTGTCCCGGTGCCAAGGATGGAGGGACTGATGGGAGTAGAACCCATTGCTGTTCCAGCGATAGATACTGGTGGAGCCTGCCTTGGAGCTGTCCGCCACAACAAAATACCACTCATCGTCCAGCAGGAAGGTGTCCACAAAGTTTGGTTTCCTCACCCGGTTGGTGTCGATGTCTTGGATCTTTATAAAGCGCTGCGGTCCCTCCTCCCACCTGCGTTCACACAGAGGCTGTCAGGGGATTTCCCAAAGTTCAGAGCCACTTTTATCTCTAATGGAAAAACAATATCTGCTCCACTGTCTTTCCAAAGATATCAACTTAACAGTTTTTACAAGAGGACCTTTCTTCAAATTCGACCTCAACCCATCCATTTACTATAGCTGCGAAATCCCTATCTGGTCATTGGCCTGGGATCTATCTCCATCAGTCATTGGGTGAGAGGTGTGTGCTAAGCTAACTCACACTAACACAGAGACAAACGGGAGAAACAACAATACACACACTCACAAACCTAAGGGCAATTAACTAGTTGACTTCTAGCAAAGAGTTAGAATTAAACTTGAATTTCTCGACAAATTTAATCATGTTACAACCACAAACTTCAATTTATATTATTGGAATTGAATGGAATAAACTAGTGCAAAGTAGATTAAAAAAGGTATACGTGATTTTAAATTTTTTAAAGAAGGAAACCATTAAATATTTGCCACTGAGCTGTTACTTTCAGTTGCACTCACTAGCTAAATATGAAGCTGAACTGCAGGCCTTACTTGTATATGTGGGATCCACCAAAAAGTTGAGCCACAACCATGTAAAGAGTGTTGTTTATCACAACAGGTTTGCAGTACACAGCCGAGCGAGCTTCAGGAGAAAGAGGGAAGCCGAAGGAATAAAGTTTTCATTATTTACAGAGTACAATGTATCGGTTTTTATTATTACAACCAGAAACTTACAAGTGATGTTGTGAAATCTTCTGAAGATCATCTCCACATGATCCCATATGTACAGGGTACAGAATCCAGAATCGGGCTGAGCAAAGGCCACAAACTGATCTCCACTGAACTCATAGGACTCCGCTGACACTGAGTGGAAAGGGAAGGTTTCATACACAGCGAAGTCTGTTGGATGAGAAATCAGAGTGAGAACACCAATGAAACTACACCATGACCTTCAGCAAACGGATGCAGAGAGATTGACTAAAATAAAACAAAAAAACCTGCTGTAATGCAGTTGAAATCTCGTGGAGTGAGATCTCGGATTCTGCGACCCTGAAACTCAAAGGGGCTGGCGCAGTAGATGGCCGGAACTGAAGTGTTGGTCTTCTCCATCCAGTCGACCAGCCACTTGATCTTACAGTCGCAGCGGAACGAGTTCCCACGCAGGTCTCTGAATCATAAAGATGGAAAAAAAACCCCACCATATCTATATATCTTTTTAGATCTCACACAAATCATCTGAACAACATTTTTTCATTTATCATCCTTCAACAGTTACTCATACACTCTAGCTATAAAATGTTAAACTTCAGAGAAACTGAGCTACTGACTGTTCTGCTTAAAGAGTTCAGGATAATATTGCAAACTTACAAATCTGTGAGGATGTCTAGATGTTTGAAGAGATCTCTGGGCAGCTGCTGCAGGTTGTTGTTTGAGAGGGATCTGCAAAATGAGAGTTGTCCGTAATATGGATCCATACTGATCATCTGTCCAGTTCGAAATGCATATATGTACATCAGAGATGCAAAAAACAAATCAACTGGCAACAGGAATCTGAAAAGATTGCTAAGTGCTAACATGTTGCACAAACGACAACAGTCTTAGGTGTGGATGCTGTTACTGAAGGAGGAAGGTGCTGAATTGGCTACGAATGAGTTGGTTCTACATTTTTTGTTGGGAAAATACACTGATGTTTCTTAGTAATGCTAATCATGCTAACCTTCCATGCTAACCTTCATGCTAACATTTAGCTAAATGCTAAATATTACCATTTATGATGCTAAAGATGGTTCAAATGTAAACTCTAAATCATGTCTTTAAATTAGATGAGTAAAATCTTATTTCAGAGTAACTCCTTTCTAGTTGCTGACTCTCATGCTTTCTGGAGAGAGTTTCACTCTCTCCCTCTGCCCAGACAAATATCACTGCAAATGCGGAAAGTGCTTGTATGACACAGGAGCATTGTTTTTCACTGCCCTCCTTCTGAATATTCATTCTAAACTCAGTCACAGTCTCTCTTTTGGTGTGCAGCTTTCCTCACTTATAGGAAATAAACTTATATTTTACATACTATGCACATTGCCTTAGCTAAGTAATTTCTTGTAATGATTTTTGCCTGATGGCTGTTTTGCACATGGAAAGTTTTAAGTTCTTTAACTTGAGATTGAGGTCAAAATGATTAGTCATTTTGTGTTAAATTTCTGATATCAACCTTGGCGGTGCTATCTTTTAAACGTATCCATAAACCATCAACTGTACCACATGTACAGTACTGCTGTGTTCAAGGTGAAGCTTACTTAAATAGAGCTGAATTACAAAATTTTGCAACATTCAAAGCTTTCAAAGAAGCAATGATGAGAAATCGGTCACAAATATTTGATCAGTGCATCTCTAAAGCAAATAGCTTAGGTTTAGACATTTCAAAGTAAAAGATTCGTCTCCACACCCTAAAATACTCACAGATGAGTGAGAGACTTGAGTCCTCTGAAGGTATACTTGGACAGGTCCTGGATATCATTATTCTCAATGAATCTGTGATGGGAACAAATCAATCACATTAAGATAACCTTCTGTTATCTTGTCTGCATTGCAGAAAGTCACCCTTGTTGGCTCGGTCAATGTCTGTGTTCAGTACAGCAAAAATCTGTCAGAAACAAGTAAAGGATCTCAGCTACGTTTCCTTCTGCTTAAAAATCCGATTTAGAGTCAAATATTAATACGGAGTCTACTTTTGACAGATGAGAATCTCACTTCAAGTCTAAGATGACACACAAAGTCATTCAAGTTCTGCAAATGGATTGTCAGCATCATTTGATCCTGTCCTGTCTTTGCTTTGTCGATACATAGTTAAGGGCCAAACTCTCTGGAGGTGTCTGGAAATAACTCTATGACTTTATCAGCATCCTTAGCAGGCAGGCCACAGTGAGGATCAGGTCTGCAAGCTGGGTCTGCAGTCAAGCCCACTCAGCCAGCAGCCTGCCCACTCCAAGCCATCACCTAATGACTTTCTAAAGCACATCAATTCACAGGATGGCATATTCAGCTTCTTTTTTTTTTTACACTGCAGAGGCTAAGTGCTAGCTGTCAGAAAAGGATTTATTTTTAATTTCACTTCTGGCTCTGTATTTTAGCACTGCAGAGCGTCTCTGCTCAGATCTGACTGTGGATGTTAAATTTACCGTCTGTGGCAAAGATACAGCGATGAACTCTGCAGAAAATAAAAGCACTGCAGGACTCCACGGCAGTAACACAAGATCGGTCTATGCAACCTTATGCAACTTTCACAGTATAGAGATGGTCTAAATATAGAGCAGAGTTGTTAACTAAAACACAACACAAGAATGGCGTACACTGAAATTACTCTGCATTTTAGCTCAGGAATGCCCGGCCTTTGCTTGACCACTTCGGCCAGTAATAACGCTTGATCAAGATACTGCAAGTTGCCGAGGTCAACCAGGAGAATTCACTGAATATATCCTTGGTTGTTTGCACATAAATGGCACTCTGGGCAAGCACCCAAGTAATTACAATACAGTAAATTAGCTGAGTGTTTTGGAGCTGGATGGAATATAGTGTGGTTCCATAAAAAGTAAGTCAGCCTATGCTCAGCAGCAAACATGGAGTACCAGTTTCCATATTTGGAAGCAATTCAAAAAAGAACATGTCAAGCCACCACAACCGACGGTGAAGTCATACCTTCGTAAACTGCCCCCATTTCTAATGCCACCCTGGGAAATTGCCCAAATAGTCAATATAAAAGATTTTATCATATATAAGTATAAAGAAAATGTAATATTGCTATTAATGCTTCATATTTAAAAGTAGGCAGTGATAGTTGGACATTTGCTAAAGATGAAAAACACTGTGGATTCAGTGACACTCACAAATACTGCAGGTGGGACAGACCAGCAAAAGCATCGTCGGCAATCATGGTGAAGGTGTTGGAGTTCAAGAGCCTGTTGAAAGCAGAACATCCAGTAAAATTTGCTGCACTTTTTAAAAGTATTCGTAACCGTTGAGCTTTTTACCATTGCCACAATCTGACTACAAAACATTTTATCTTACGTAACAGACCAACGCAAAGTAGTGCATGAATGTATAAATATGTTTAAATGTGAAGTGGAAAACTGATTAAGGTTAATCAAATTAGATGGTGAGTGACTGCAAACCAAACTGAGTCTCTATTGCACTAAAAATATTTGTAAAAATAACAATAATGATGATATTTTTCCAAGTTCGTTTGTAAAAACAAAAAATAAAGAAAATATTTGGAAAAAAAGCTGGAAATCATGTATCATTCTTAAAACTCTTCTTAACTTAAAATCATGCTGGTCTATTATTTAAAATCCTAGTAGAGTCCATTTAAGACTTGTAAAATGACACAAAGTGGAAAAAGTTTTGATACATTCAGGATCTCCCATAAGCACACAGATCTGCATGCCGCCGCATATAAACACACACTCCTGATTGCATCTGAGGAGACAAGCCTTGCCTTTGTGTGGCAAAGCTGCACTGAAGGGAGTCAGTCATTGGCAAAGACACTGATACTGAGCCACTTTACCCTTATTACTGCTATGTCACCACTGCTTTCAATAAGCATTCATCTGGAGTAGAGTGGCTCAAGTCGCCTCATTGTTGCTGCTCAACAACATCGTGTCTGTCTCCATGCATACCTGTGACACGGAGGCGCTTTTGAACAACAGGCCTCGTTAAACTGACTGTGTGGTGTCTGTTTGTGTTAACAGTGTCGTGTTCTGCGGCTCACAGGAACTGCAGCAGATGAAGGTGCGAGAAAGCTCCCTCTGGGATCGTCGTGAAGGCCGCGTTCACCATCGTCCTGTTCAGACAGGAAACCGTCATCAGATCCCATCCAGATGGGTTTTAGGTGAGCAATGATAAAACATCACAGCAGGTATATAATATAACATCTTCCTCTCACTGGCAGCCCAGTCATTTTCATTCCATCTAAGGCAGGAGTCTACATTTTTGCCCCCAGTTCCTCTAAATAACTTCACAAAATGTAATGTTTGTTACTGGCTTCACAATTGGTGACTGTTTTTATGTTTTCATGATGTAAAGCACTTTGAACTGCATTGTTGCTGGAATGTGCTGTAGGAGTCAACTTGGTTGATTGTTTAAATAAAACTGATTTAGAGCCACTAATGTTACCTGATCTTAAAAAAACACAAACAAAGTCAAATTTTGACTTTTGGCAAATATTTAATATAGGAAATTAGTTGTCATTATTTCATACAACACCATTTTGTTTATATTTTTAAGTTTTGAAATAAAGAAAAACATAAAGCCTTGGCTAAAAGAAAATGGATGCATTTGTAGACTGTTGGTAGTCGTGGAAAATTATGAAGAAAAAAAACAAACAGTTTCCAACCAGATGACGAGAAAAATTGTTCTAAAAATGTGCTGCTGGTACATTCAAAGTCAGTCTTTTGTGGAATTTTAATTCAATTCCTTGAAAAATAAACTGCAAAACACTTGTTAGTATATCTATATTTAAAAGTATTAGTTACATTTTTTTTGAGAAAGTTATTAGGAGCCATGGTGTCACTCATAGGTCTCCGGAGCCGCAGGTTACTGACCCCTGACCTACAGCCTAAACTTTCAAAACCTGCCAGTGTAAATTTCAAAACAACTTTTCCAAACTAGGACGCACTTTTCCCATCACCACTTTCTCCCCTGTTATTAAATCAGGACATTCTAAGTCTGCGCTAATCCATCCAATCCACAGGTGTTTGAGGCTAAGATGCCCCACATCTCCATCAGCAAAACCCCGTGTCTTCATCATTTTGCGCTTTAATTCGATGAAAGCATCTCTGTGCGCTCTCTGAGGCTGGATCTCTCAGAGGAAATAAGTCTCCTGCAGTTGAGCGTGGGAATCTATTGTTAGTATTCCTCTCTGGATCGTTCTCCCTCATCTATATTTGGAACATTAAAGGAACAAAATCATCTTTTTTTTCTAAAAAAAAGCATTTTTATGACAATTGTTATTATCACAGTTTTGTTGGCAAACACTCTACAGCTTGAAACTCAGCTTTGTGCACTTTAAATGTCATTAAAACACAGTCGAGACGTCCACGCATCATTACATAACCGTGGGTGACATCAGTGATGTAGCCCTCTGTACCAGCCTACATGCTGCCAAGGCTGGTCGTTCAAGTGATGCTTTTCTGGTAGGATTGTGGACTCACAGAGAGATGATTCCAGGGGGGAAGCTCTTGGGAATGGCCTTGGTGTCCACGCAGAAGGCGCTGTCTTTGGTGCAGGAGCAGGTCGCAGGGCAGCGAGGCACCTTCGGGGCTTTCTTGGTGTACGATTCCCCCGGCAGGCAGAGGCACAGACACACCACCGACACGAACATCAGCCTCAGCCATCTCGAGCCGAGCTCCAGCAGCATCCCGGCGCTGGGTATAGGAGGCTGGGTGCGTGAGCTTCTTGAAGTCGGTGGAGAGGCGACACACACACACACACAGCGCCTGCCTAGCTGTCTGCCTGCCTGTCTGTCTGTGTGCAGTTCTGTGAAAACTGAGCGCAGAGAGACGGAGAGGGAGAGAGGGGAGGCGGGGGAGGAGAAGGAGAGGAAGAGGAAGGGTACTTCTGTATCTCCTCGGTGGGTGTGGGTGCGCTGCAGCTTCCCCTGGTTCTGCTTCTGCATCACTGCCACAGTGTACTCTGACAGGGTGACGAACCAGGCTGCCCTCTCTCTCCTCACCAGGACCTGAACGTAATCAATTATTCACTTTTACAGATGCAGAAAGACAGTGCAAACCCCAGAGATTCTGCACCTCTCTGCAGATCTTGATTGAAATCTAAGGTTGCAGAGGAAATAGATGTGCGGCACGTGAGGTGCTCAATGTGTGGGAGTGTTGGCACTTTCTCAAATGTTGGCTGTGGTCCATTTGAAAGGATCCAGGCTCTTACCTTGATGATCAATTAAGGTACCTTTAACAGGAAGCTGGATAAATATTTTTTTTAAATCATGAAATTCTACAGTATTGTTATTTTACTGTCCATAATTAACGTGTACATTCATGTTGTAAATCTGTGGTCAAATTTGGAAACAAATTAAAAGAGTCAGATCACTCTTTTTTTTCATATCATTACCTTCCCAAAATAATGGCCTATGTCATTTTTGCCAAAAGTGATTTTATTTTATTGTATTTTATTTTTTTTCCCATAAATCATCTTTTTGGCAAAGAAAAAAAAAAGTCACTGGTCATTATTTTAGGATGGTGATGATATTTTGCTTCAGAGCAGCCACATTTCAGGCGCATCTTCGTCTCTGCTGCTGTACTGTTTTGACTTAAAAACAGTGGACTTTTTTTTTTAACATATATTTTATTGCAATAAATTTCTTCACTCTTTGTTTCCTTGATTTTGTGGTCGTAGCATTACCTTTTTTAACTGATTCAGAAGAGTAGCCCTCAGTTTACAGCTACTCCAGTTCTGACCAGCATTCTTACCGATGCCTGACGCATGTTCCTTTAACAACTCATTAGGATACATTACTTCATATTAGTGAGCCATGCTGTGGTTGTATTGTATTTTGTTTTTACTACTTCATCAGTTGTGAGGTTTTAGCTACACTATATTAATGTAGAGGTTAAAATGTCATGATGATGAAGGGCTAAACATGCAGCCAAGAGCTAGCATTTGTAGGTTCAACACAATCTTCGGTTAGTAAAAGCAGAAGACATAAAGATTTAAAAATGCTGTAAAAGAAAATATTTCCTCAACTGACTGTCTTTATCCTCATAAAAGAACAGCTGCGTTCCCTAAAGTGCTTGACTAAAGTGCTGTAGTCAAGCTTTCTTTCCTAGCCAAAGCATGCACTGCATTGTGTAATTTTTCCTCAGTTTCCCTGTTCCTCCCCTAGAATACAAGATCCAAGTTTTTTTTCTTCTTTTTGTTCACTTCCACAGAGCTCACCCGGCATAGTTGATCTTTAAGGTAAATTGCTCACTCCTTCCTTTTTCTGCACCGAGCATCTCTGAACATTAATATCAGGTTGGTTTTTTACAAAAGCACATTGCTATCACTGCACGAAAGACATTTCCTTCTGTGCAATCTCGTTCTGTTTAGGATCCTGCTCATGGTGGGTATACTATTAATGGTTTTCACCACAATGCAAAGCAGCATCAGTACCTCTCCATGTTTTAGACCAAGCATGAAGGAGAACTTGACCAACTCCTGTTAGCCATTGTACTAGTCTTCTTTATGCCTGCACGAAAAGCACACTACCGCCACCTCCTGGACATGAAATTATCATGGACAAGATAACTATCATGTTTATACAACATATTATCATGTTTAAACAAGATAACTATCACGTTATAACGTGATAGCGCTCGAACCTTTTTTTTCTCCATGATAGCAATGTGCTTCCATAGGTTTCAGTTTCAAAATTGTACCGAAGGTTGTCAGTTTCTTAGACCTAGAGTTTTATCATACATAAATTAGTTTTGATCTGAGCCATTCCACTGCACCACAATCTCCTCTTTGTACACATACTTGTGGTTAAATATGATTTCAAGGAAGTTTGTCTGCTTAATAAAATAAAATACAGAAATTAATTATTTATAGAGGACTCAGTACTTTTTCATAGCATGGTTTCAATTGTTATTAAAACTGAATGGGAAAAAAACAATCCAAAATTGTTTGGGACCCTAAGCAGAATTTGTTCTGGATTATTATCTATGACAATCAAATACTGAATATTTTACTTTCTATAATAATTGGACCAACATTTCCTATTCTTTTAAATATGGTAATATGAAAATTCTTTTGATTTCAAAGTTTCTTTTCAAAAATTACAAGTAATTTTTAAGTTTTTGATTAACCTGACCTCAAGTGTCACAGACTCAGCAGCCATTTTATAAAGTCCACCTTGTCAGCAGCATATTCATAATGAGAATAATCTGTTTCTCCAGCCTGTCATGGTCTTACTTATGCGAGTCGTTTCCTGTTGTTAGCTGACAGGAGGGGAACCCCGGGCGGTCTTCTTCTGCTGCTGTTACCCATCTGTTTCAAGATGTGATGTGTTGACACAATTTTCTTCACTCGTTGGTTGTCATGTAACAGGCAGTTGTTTGAGCTTTTGTATTTTGTTGATCTACCCATTCTCATCTGACCTCTGACATGGACAGGGCATTGTTTTATCCACACAGCTGCTGTAACCTGGATATTTTCTCTCTTTTTTTCAAACAGTTCATTGTCCAGTTGTTCATTGTCCAGTTGTTCAGCAGTTCCTGAAATACTTGATGAGGCCCCTTTCTTTGCCATTTTGAGCCTCCGTTTGATCTTCGGCAGTTCATCTCCACCTGGCTTTGAATTGCTGCCATGTGACTGGATAATTCTCTATTTGTGTGAACAAGCATTTGATCAGGTGTACCTAATAAAGTGGATATGAATGCATCCTCTGTAGGAGAATTCCAACACTTTTTGGGTTCCACCGCTGGTCTGGTTGTCCCAAGAAGAGGCACAGTTTGCCTATGACTTGGGCCGGCTCTGGTGATGTCATTAGGTCTGAGTGTTTTCTCCTTATACTTCCAGTTACTTGGTAAGTGGGAACGGAGCTGGGTTTGACGTCAGACGCAAGATAACAGCATCCTGGTTAAGAAGTCGGAGTTTCAACATGGCGCCACCCATAAACAAACATAACTTTTAGCTTACTTTCCGTAAGCAAACACTACTTTTATTTTATTTTATTTTTTCACTTTAGAGTTGCAGGCGCTACATGTAACATTTGGTTATAGACGCGCTTTTTTATAAATGTCTTGTAGAATAAATGTTTCCACTGTCACGTCACTACTGTTGATGCGAGTAGCGGCCATATTGAAACCCGAAGTCCACCTTGTGTCTGGGTTAGAGTTGCTCGTAGTTTCCCAGCGAGAAATCCGACTTTGAAGGGCGCTTCAGTTGATCTTCACGACCGAGAAGTCCGATTTTCCCAGTTCCGAGAACAACCGGAACGCAGCATTTACCGGAGCACCCGAGTGTCGAGCATGAAAAGTCCTGGCGACAGAAGACAGGTGCATAAAGCGTTCTGAATGCCGACACCAGAGGGCGCTGTTGTCTCTAAAATAAAGTCAGCGAGGAAATCGACTCTATTGTACAAAGCAAGTGAGCGGTGCCAGGCATTACCAGTGTTCCTGCACAACGACTCTGTTGTGAGCAGCAAAGGAACCCTGCAACGTGCTGTCTCTGCTGCTCTCATAGGAACAACATGTGTCCTGAAACATCTGATCCAAAGCAACTGGGCTTTGTTTACTAAAAACTAACAGAGACAGAATGCTCGCTATAAGTCAAGCCAACTTGCTAGACACTTTTGTCCTTCCTCAAACAAGCTTTTCCTCTCACATCAACACCTTTACATATTTAAATGAGAATGCGCTTATTGTGTTGTGGGTGGTATCCCTGTGTGTCTCATTCATGCATCAGTTTCCTGTTTTCATTGTCTTTTAATGGTTCATTTTCTCTTTGTCCTCCAGTGCGGCGTGCTCGTACACGTACCCAGCTTCTTTTGTGCTCACTGTATTGGTGGATTTCTGTGACTTGTGCTCAGTGAGAAGCAGTTAATGCCTGAGATTACTCGTTGCAAAGCTCCACCCAAGCAAACCTCCGGTGGGAACCAGTATAATTGCATGGCACAGAGAGAGGAGCATGAAGCAGCAGCTGAAAAGCACAGCGTTGCCCTGTGTGAAGCAGAAGGAATCTGAAATGCTGCTGAGATAAGACCACAAAATCTTCACTGTGCAGGCATGTTTCCTAAATAACAGTCTTTAGTGTTAAATACCGTTTTGGGTTGACTTTGCGTTGTGAAATAAATAGTTTACGGCATTAAGATATGAATGATTGCATTGTCTCGGAAAGCTCCTTCGTGTGCAGATTTTTTGTTGTCTTTTTCCCCAATTCCTCGATATGGAATCTGTTCAAATTATTAAGTGGGTTCTGACGAGAGGTTACGAGTAGACATTAATGTGAAGAGCAGATAACTCTTCACATTAATGAAACAAAGCATAGTTATAATAGTAAGAACTAGTTGGTTTAGGAAAAACAACACAACAACTCCAACATTCAAAATATTAAAGTAGGCTGGACAAGCAGAGTATTAATCAAAGAGGCAGCCATGAAGCCTATGGTATCTCTGGAGGAGCTGCACAGATCCAAACATGGTGGTGGCAGCATCATACTTTTCTTCATCAGACACAAGGAAACTGGTCCAAGTCGCTGAGAGATAAACACAATGTAATCCTATGAGAAAACATGTAAAAGGTTTCAAAGATCACCTCATGGTCAAAGGTTGAGACCTAAATCAAACTGAGAATCTGTGGTCAGACATTTCTGTTCACAAATCTAGCCAATCTTACTGAGTTAGAACTTTTTTGCGAAAACAAGAATGGTCAAATTATTCAGTTTAAAGATGGGCAAATCTGGTGAAGACATACCCCAAGAGACAAACTGTGATTAAAACAACAGAGTATATAGTTAGGATGACTGACTACAGATACACCTTTCAGATTTTCATTTATTTTTACATTGTAAAATCTTGTCACATTATAGTGGACTTTGAATTTATGTGATGTTCATATAGAGTTGTAGGCTTTAGTTTCAGCGTTTCTCATTTGAGGTTTCCTGTTTTATTTTGGTAAGTCTGCTATTTCCTGTTTTCTGTGTCTTTGCCTCCTTTTTGTCTTTGTATTTCAGTCATTCTCATGATGAGTTGTGCTCTGCTTTGTTCTGTTTCTGGTCTCTGTGTGTTTTCTTTCTCTTCTGCATTTCATTCCATTAAGGTCAACACACACTCTGCAAGACGTTCTGTCAGGCAGGGACACTTCATACTTCACAAGAACCAAAGTGCAGAACACATTTCTCTATTCCTGCGCAGTATTTATGGACCCTTAGATCTGCTCTCTGTTACACTCCGCTAAAACTGCCCTTGTTGTGCTGATCTCCTTTCCTTGGTACATTTTCTCTTTTGTTTCACTCTCTTTCTGCTGGTTCATCCTGTTGTCATCCCTCTGTGTTCCCGCTCTCTTGTGTCTGTTGGATCGCCACCACTGCTTGAATTTTTGTCTCTGATTTTGGATGTTTAAAATCTTTTGCACCAGGTCTGCCTCCAGTCTGCCCGTCGTTGAGTCCTCTCTAACATTAACCAGTCGGAATGAATCAGAGGAATGTTCCGACCTGATTTTGACATTTTGCCAATGTTTTATGGCAGCTTCATATTATTATTTATGTGAAGCAGTTATTAAGGAACATAAAAGCGTATTTAGACTCATATTTATGTCCACCTTTACTTCTGCAGCAGCTCCATAAGTAACTCCTGACCTTTTTGCTGCTGTCTGTTTGAAGGCCTGTGTCTTTGCAGAAGGTCTTGGAGCTTCTTCTTTTTTTTTTTTGAAGCAGTGACTGATGTGATTTAGTAAATGTACAGTGTGCATAAATGAATACAGGCCACCAGATTTGGCAGAAAACCTTTAGTTTCCTTTCAGAATCAATATTTTCTAAAGAGCATTAAACTGTAAAATATTTCCACAAATGTTGGCCATCGATTGCAAACAAGATTTATTCATCTCCACACACAAAAAATGCATTTTCCTAATAAATTAATTCAAGCCCATGTTGCAGAAATGACGGCAAGAGTTAAAATCTTAGGAGAAAAGCCCAACTTAAGACCAAACAGTTCCACTTAACAAGAATTCCAGCACAGGTGAGTCAAATTGTCATCAAATTATCATTATCATCAGTTATCAGGTTTTTTTAAAGCCTGGATATTGGAAGAGGTTGTTCTCAAAGAATGTAAAAAGATGTTGCAATATGTTGACAAATTGTTCACTCCATGCCTAGAAGAGTTGGGGGTGTCCTTAAAAATCACAGCAGTCATAAAATACTAAATGTGGTCGTTTTTGTTGTGTGGTGCCTTCATTTGTCCTTTATCGTATTTGAGTAAAACAGAATATTTTGTGATCCAAGTTGATTCCAGTGTTTTTGGTAAAATTCGGAAATTCTTCTTGTGTTTGTTTAGAGCAAAATCTTACTTTTCAAAGGGGGTGTATTCATTTATGCTGAGCACTGTAAATGAGCAGGGGAAAAGAACTAAATAGTAACAGATTTGTCCTTTTTGTTTACATATTCAGTATGCACTTTAATACAATGGTAGGCTATTGATGATATACTTGAAAAGTTATTTGTCTCTGGTGGAAAAGGGGATTATGAAAAACTCAACCTTAGTCATCTGTTCACCAGATTTACGCCACTTTGAACTTTTTGCAATCAGCACAGACAGAAATGTTAACATAAACCCACATTAACATTTTGCTAAATATCCCCTTAGCAAGTTTCCCTTTCACCGTATGCTTTTCAAACCCATCAGCAAGCTTCTGATGAATAACTGTCTTCTTGGCAGGCTGGGTGGTTTATTTGAACTGGTTGATTTCTTTGCATTGATCCAACTTTTAAGCAAAGTCTAGAAATGTTTTTGAAGATCTTGGTCCTGGGAAGATCATTTTTGAATTCCAACGTCAACCTGTTTTATCCACTTCCATTATCAATCCTATTTCAAAGTTTCAGCCATCTTGTGCTTCAACTGAAGCTCAAGTTGGAAGAATTTAGAGGCCATCTTCCTTCTTCACTGACAGTGAAATAAGCTTACAAGATGTTATATAACATCACAGACATTATATAA
Source organism: Xiphophorus couchianus (assembly GCF_001444195.1). Lineage (NCBI taxonomy): Eukaryota > Metazoa > Chordata > Actinopteri > Cyprinodontiformes > Poeciliidae > Xiphophorus > Xiphophorus couchianus. Next base: position 25,513,374 of record NC_040239.1, read on the forward strand.
CAAATATAACCTCAGTTTTGAGGTTATATTTGGGTCTTCTTCCAGACCTTGACAAACACATCCGATAACTTGTATGTATTTACATTCTGATGATCTTGGCATCTGTAGTTTAGAAATGGTTCAAAAGGTCTTCATCAACTAGTGTAAATCTACAAGTTTTCTTAAATTATCACTGAGTTGCCTAATTTTTTAAATAGATGAGGAATAATCAGCATTTAAGAAATCAGGCTTCATTTGTACCTTCTAAAGGGAAAGTATCATGTAAAAAAAATTAAATTTTATAGCTTTACATCATGTTATAATGTTATTCCCTTGTCAAAAACATACCTGGAATGTTGTCTTGATTATTTTATGCATGTTTGAGAAATGTCTTAGTCTCCCAAGGCAACCATCCGTGCATTATGCCTCGGTGAACCTAGCACCGCCTTCGAGAGCTGCAGCGTACATATTTCCAAGCTTTCGCCTCACAGAGAAGTCCTTCCCTGCGACTCCACTAATCAGCTCCTTCAGACTAGCCAGAAGCAATTAGCAAACACCTGGTGGAACTGCACATGCTGAGCTCATTATACAAGCTACTTTTCAGTGCATTGCTGGTAAAAACATTAACAGGTTAATAGCGGAGCGATGCAATGACTTCCTGAGACCCAATTTCAAGGTGTTAAATTATAAAGTAAATGTTTTTAAAGTCATATTTGAAATAAATAGCATTTTTTATAACAACTGAAGGTAACATAGTTTCTTGATTGTGCTATAAAATGGCACCATGTTCCTGGAAAATGCATAATACTTTTATGCATTAAATGTACATTTTTCCATCGCATTCCTTGAAAAAATAAATAAATAAAGTGGAAGGTTCAGCCAAGTTACTGTACAAAGCTCGACATCAGCAGGAACATATGACAGTGTAAAACTTGGCCAAAATTAACCGCCAAATATTACATGATTTCCTGTCTGCCTCTCGTCGTGCCCATATTCTCTACCGTATGAAAAAGACGGCATTCATCTTACAGATTCCTACCTCCTCGTAGACCACTCCGCCCTAATTGGGAGTCGTTTCTGTTTGGATGCCTTTAAACTTTATATAACTGCAACTCCCTTCAGTTTCAAACCCACATCCCATTCGGATTAGAAGCCAAGCGGCCTCAAAAGTCTTCTTTGTCAGTCTGTTTTCGTTTGTGTTTGGTTTTCATGGTTTAGCCCTCGGGCAGCACAGGATCCAGGAAAATAGAATCGGAAGGAGAGAAAAAAAAGTTTTACCTCTGCTCTTTGCAGGGAAATTCCCCAAAGATTCTTGGCATTGATTTTAAAGACATGTACATACAAATTATGGCACATCTGTACTCTAGATGCAGCGCAGCTGAAAACAGTAACGTTTTACATCTGTAGCCTCACTGCAGTATTGAACAGAGGTAAAATAAATAAGAAAAATAAAGCTCAGATTCTCAGGTGATCCTGAGGCTGTAAATCCAAAAACGTAATTTTCATGCATCTCCGGGAGCACAAATCGAGAAAGAACCTCATAAACCAGTTGTCCAAATCTGAGCACAGGTTGACGTCAGACCTGGTGAGTCAAGAGCATCGAATGCACTCACATGTGATGGTGAATTCAATAAAGGTAAGTGTTTGTCTCAACACATCTATCATCTCTGATAAGTCTAACGTTAGAGTGGCAAGTAAGCTCAGCAGTCACTTTGTTCTGAATGTGCGTAGAATCTGCAAGGTACGGTCAGGCAGCAGGGTAACTTTCAGTTTTTTATGCTTAAGGAAACTCTAGTTCCTTGCCACGCTCTTTAAGTGCAGCTCAGTCAGAAGAAGGCATGCCAGCCAACCCCATCCCGCGGCTCAATTCAATTACTGAGAGTACAAAGACATATGGCTCAGGGACAAATGATATGATTAGAGTCCTGAGCACAACGACATTGCTGTTTTAGATTCATGCCCTCTCTCGGATGGACACTCACAGCACCGGGGCTGAAAGCTGAAACAGCCAACCCAGGAAAGGGCTCCCTGAGCTGGGCTGCAGGGCTCTCGGGGGGGCTATGAACAGCTTACTGAGCAATTGCTCACAATCAGCATATCATACTGTCACTGTCTTTGCAAAGACAACCCGAGAAGGAAAGTCGCGAGGCGGTAACAGTCATGTTGTCGCTGTCTTATGGTTTTCAGTCTGCACAACCCCCACCAACTCCCACCAACAAGGTGAGCTGCCATAAAAAGACAAGCGATACGCCTCCTGGGAGACTGGGATGAGTCGAAGGAATGCGTGCGCAGGTATCCTACTGCCTGTAGGGACTGTGGAGAAAGGCCCAGCACACCAGTTGATCCTTCATGATAAAGGCCCTGACAGGCCCAGATTACATGTCTCAGCCTGGAGGAGGTGTCCGTGTCTCATTCCTCTGCTGAAGAAAGTCGATCTGGTGGGAAAGGGGCGGGGCCATGCCCACGGGCGTCAGTTTTTGTGTGAATGCCAACACACACCTCGCTAGGCAGACAGCACGGCCGCGGCTAACCCCTCACCACCCCTCCACTGGCTCCCCAGCAAACAAACACCCTCATCCGTCTTATTTAGCCAACCTTGCCCGCCCTTTCAGACACTGTAAATAATCTTTAGGAAAATCAAGACACTTCTATGAAATATTGCAGAGACTTGCACACCTGAAGCGTCACATACAGAGGAAGCTAGACAATTTCTCAACTTTATGGTAAATATAGTATAGTATAGTATAGTATAGTATAGTATAGTATAGTATAGTATAAGCATAGCCAGGGGCACAACTACATACTTTCTGAGGTGTATGTGAACACATCATCTCCCTCACCGCCCCTCTCCTGGCCCAGGTTTACTATGTCCATCCAGGGGCGCCACCAGGAATCTTGGGCCCCCCTTTGCAGCTGCTATTACAATTTCTTGAGTCTATCTGACCCGTCAAAAGCGTCACAATTTTAAAGGCTTGCAACTGCTTTGCTTTTTTGGTCCAATCCTGATACTAGCACAATATTCACTGCTAGTTAATTTTACATGCAACAGTCCACATACTGTATGCAAATAGGTGGTTTAATTTTTTTTATTTTTACCTTACTGAAATGCCTCTCCCCAACAGAAACAGTTACAGACAACGTGCAAAATATACATGAAGCAATCCAGACTTCTCAAAAAAATCCTGTGTTGTTGCATTTTGTTCAAGCTGCAGTATATAACTTTCATAAAACATCCATATTTATCAAAGCTGTCACCATGTCATGACAGTTTGTTATGAGACAGATAATGTGTGAAGACAATCAATCTCCTCCACCTCCTCCCTGAGCTGCTACTGCTGTCTAAAGTAATGCACCGTTCTGACCAAAAACAAATAATCAGAACCAGGAGGAGGGTCTTAGCGCTGCCAATCAACCTCATTCCCTCACTGCTAAGTGTGCTAATGGAAGATTTTATAAAGATTGTTTGAATTTTTGTGAGTAATAAATAAATTGTTTTTGTTGTGTAACTGTAAAGAGTAGAGAGACAGGAAAAATCCACATAGATTCACTGGAATGATGCTAACCAGCCTGTCATTGACTACAGTGTTGCTCACCTTTTTCACTGGGACGGGGGGAGAGGTTATGCTAGAATCGGGGTTAGAGCTGTTGCTGACTGATTCATCTGTTAAGTGTGGTAAAAGGTCAGGGACAAGTATAGGTTGTTAAATTCTCTTCTTCATTCATTAAATGCTAGTGAAATGGAGGCAAACAGTCTGTAGCTAAGCTAACTATGCTAAATGGTTGACAATCTCACAGTCTACCCACCTTTCTTGGAGAAAAACTGGGCTATAAATTGACACTTGTCTTTTTTCTCTCTGTAAGCCTTTCTTACGGTGGGCGCCGTACTTTATGCTTTAATATGAGGTTATGTGAGGTTTTTCCATGAATGTTAGTATCTTTTTGTGAAATATCTAAAGTTTTATATCTTTCTTTAGGATAGAAAGGCACCACAAACCTACGATATAAACAGAAACTTTCCGTAAGTAGGAAAGAAATAAAAATACATCCTAATTTGGACTATTTCTGAGTTATTATCGTGGGTAATAAATCATCTGACAGTTTTGATTGTGTCTCTGTTGTGTTCGTAGTCTGAATGGTTTAAAGAGCTGCTTTCAGTGCCGCTCCATCTTAGCCTTACCAGACATAAACATGCAGTTAAAAAAAATCGATTTTCAATCAGTATTTTGCACCAAACAGTTAATAATAATAAACAAGTTTTATTATTAAAAACACGACAAACTAATGATGGTAAAGGGGTTAACTCGGGGAATCTCATCTGTCCGTGTATCAATCAACTGTGAGGGAACGCAAAAGTATTGCGAGGGAACGCAAAAGGAAAAAATTTCCCCATGTCCCCTAGAGGGCTCCGTACTCTCTCTCTCTTTTTGTAAACCTGACTATTGTTTTTCTAGGAAGCACAGTAACTGCCACAGTCTCTAACGTCTTCTTCTAACTGCTGCTGAACACTGTCAAAGTCAAGCAGGTCCAGGGGGCGGGGGGAGTTCAGTGCAAATATGGATGTCTGCTTTTTGGTCTGGGAGGGGTAACATTTAATTTTTACTGCTAAAAATAATTTTAAAAACACTTCTATGATTAATGTTGTAATTGACAGGCCACCCATTTTTTTTCTATTTCTATAAAGGAAAAAAAAGTGTTTTGTGGGAGGGCCCTTGAGGTGCAGAATTGCCAAGTATGGGATAGTGGAGTACAGAATAGTATGGTATAGCACAGTATAGCATAGTGTGGCATGGTATAGCACAGAATTGTAAACTGTAGTACAGTGTAGTATAGAACAGTGTAGTCTAGAGTAGTACAGTAGTACAGCATAGCAGAGTCTAGCACAGTAAGGTATAGTGTAGTATAGAGTAGTACAGTAGTATAGCATAGTGTTGTGTCGTGTTGTGTAGTATTGTCTCCATTCATTGATTCTTCCCCCTGACTTTAATTTGTATTCTTAAGTAAAGTGTTGATGGTGTTCCCCTGCAGTCCTTTCACTGTTCACCGTTCTTCTGATGACAAACTCAGAAACAATAACCTTTATTTGCGTTGAGGCTGCCCCAGGTTGCCTTATGACCTCACAGGCCACACCTTTTCTCCTGGAGTGATCTTTGTTTCTCCTGGAGTGATCTTTGTTGGTCATCCACTCCTCGGGAGGCTAGCAACCCTTTTGAATTTCCTCTTTTCGTACATAATTCCGAGTGCGTGCTCAAGTGCAAAGTCATATTTGTGTCGAAACCGACAAACTCTAGAGGGCTGACATCCTGCCAACGCCAATGAAATCATTCAGTATTAACGAAAACACTTAAAGGTGCAATGAAACCCAGTTGTAAATTGCCCGTTTTTATTGTTGCAGCACACATGAGCAATAGTTTTAACGCGAGATTTTGTTTAATTTTACCTCTATGCTATGTAGTAACGTTAGCATCGGTTGTCTTCATGGATACCGCGATTAAAGCATAAAGTCACACTGCGATTAATGCAGGGTGTAGCTTCAACAGACTGCAGTTTGGGCAATCAGCTACTTCTGGAAGAGCGTGCTTGTTTATGTTTTTAGTGGTGGGAAGCAAAGGCAGCAGTGAGTGACAGGGCATGCCCCGTGGCTCACCCCTTCTGTCATGTCTGTCCCATGGAGCAACTCGGGCACCAGGGACCCGTCATACCGACAGCCGTCCCACAAACAGGGTCCAGAGGGCCTCTGTGGAGACAAAAAAAACAAAAAAAACAACTAAAACTCATCAACAACCATAGAGCGCAGCTGACACCGGGACACCAACCGTCTCCGCAGGCCTGTCAAAGCTGCTTCGAGAGGCCGAGAGGAGGTCCAGAACCAGCACTTTGGCATTTATGGGAAAAACACTTTCAAAATCTTTGAGAGTATTAGATAAAGTTGCAGCCACATCAGCCACATTCAGAGCCAGAACAGCTGTGCTTCCTCCCAACTATAGTTAACTAGGGTGGAGAGAGCAAACAGAAAATTAAAATTCCGTCTCTGATCTGAAATTGCCAATCTGTGGCGCGTTGGAGCTAAGACTGTCTGCTGCGGTTAGCCACACACTTAATGTCTCAACAGCCTGAGCTCTTTTTTTTTTTTTTTTCCCCCTGTGCTTGGCACGGGGGGCGTTTTCCCCCCGTGCCAAGCAATGTGGAGAGCCATCCTTCACCTTGAAGATGGAGGCTGGCCAGAATGACGTCCATTAATTTAAGAACTGCTCTGCTGCAAGGTCTTTCTCCCTTTCTCCTGCGTATGTCAAATGATCACTTCAGTTGAGAGTGTGGCGTTGCACAACATTTGCTGTTCTTAACTTCCTGTGGGCTTAAGAAAGCAGAAAACAAAACAAAACAGTGCAATTGCATCTACAAGCATCATCCTCTCAGGAGCCTTTCTCCTGTATGCATGAAGCCGAGAAGAGATCCATTATTGATGACGTTATTGATGATCTCTTAGAAAGGAGACGGAGATAAAGAGTGTGTCATCTGCTGCTGCTGCTGCCAGAGAACACAAGGTGGACATTAATCAGGTTTCTCTATCCACCTTCTAATAAACACCTTTGTCCGAGTTGGGTAGTGACTAATTACGTTTACTAAATTACATTTACTTGAGTAACGGGGTTTTTTAAATGTACTTTTAGAAGTATTTTTATTATGCTGTACTTGAGTAATTTCACTATGAAGTACAGTATAGCTACTCTTACTTGAGTACAATTTCACAAACATGTAACCAAATATTAACCCGACAAAGACACAAACCTGCAATTTTTGTTAGTTTTCTAAGTTATATAGTGACGGAAACTAATTTTCTTCTGCCTGCTTTTGCTATTTCTTGGTACTTATGTGAATTATTGTCATTTTTGTCCTTAAAATACCAAAATTTCCACTTAGCTTAGAAATGTTTTGGTCCATCTGATGATGTAATTTCTAAATATGAAATCATTTCTCAATACTTGAGTAGACTTTGTACCAAATACTTTACTCTTAACTAATTTCTTGCATGGCTACTTTTTTACTTTTACTTTAGTAAAAATATGTTGAAGTAGTGCTACTCTTACTCAAGTACAATTTTGGGGTTCTCTACCCACCTCCGATTTTTGTAAACAAGACAAAAAAAAATTTAAAATCACTCAACTAGCCCTAAAGAAAACACATCCACTGAATCTTTAAAGTTTGCTTGGAAAACGTTTAATTTTCCTTTGAATTTTTTCTTTCTCAGTCAATCAAGATTATATGTGCAGCACATTTTAGCAACAAAGCAGTTTGAAGTGAACTAGAACAAAAACGGATACAGTGGGAGGAGAAAATATCTGATCCTTTCCTGATTCTCTAAGTTTGCTCACAAACAGAAACAAACTCTCTTCAACGTGGAGAGACAGAAAGTCAGCGACAAATTCTGAAGGATATATCAGCTTTGTAAAATATTCGGTTGCATGTAATTGCGAGGAATAAATATAAGTATTAGAAATAACTATGTTACCAAACATATTTGGTTGTTTGCAAATATGTTCAGAAGCTTACAGTATTAGCTCACTTGTTGCAGCATCTTCTTGGAGAAGGCTTTCCACAGAGTTTAGGAGGGCTCACATGATGTTTTTACTTCCAGAGCTGTTTTTGATGTAGGCTAGAAAGCCTGGCTGCTACAGGTCAGCCCAAATGAACCAGACTTTTACACTTGACAGAGCAATTACAAAAGTACCGTTCCCCCGGCAGCTGCCAAACCCAGACTCGTCCATCTACCAGACAGAGACAGGCAGGCACGGTTTAAAGGTCTAGATCAATTCAGGCATCAGAATGGTCTAGTCCAGGGATCAGCATCCCTTTCAGTTCAAAGAGAGATAAGATATTTCTATTTTCAGAGATTTTACAAGAAAATAAATCATCAAACTTTTACAAAGGTCAAAAACCCCAAATATAGTTATGGAGACGTAGGTTAAGGATCCCTGGTGTAGTCAAAGTCCAAGCTCTAACCCAATCAATAATCCTGGGCAAGAATTAAAAATTGATGTTCAACTGACAGCTCCCGAGTGATCGAGGTTGAGCCATTGACTAAAGGAAGCTGAATTCAAAAACAAGTCACACTTTTGATATTCTTATTGTAAAAAAAAAAATGACAATCTATGTCTTCCTTTTCTTAAGCTCAACAATTATCCACTACTTTGTGTGGGTCAGTCAACCAATTAAATTCATTTGGCGGTAAGGTAAAATATGCAAAAGTCCAAGTGTAAGAGTACCTTAGCGCAGCATTGTTTACCTATATTTGAAAGCAGAAATTAGGTTTCTGCAACAGTTTTTGGTTTCTTGAAACAACAGGCTCCCTTCGCCTCGCCTAGCATAAAACCATTTCTAACTAACGGATAGAAGTGATAATCTGACCTCCTGCTAAATATTTAATAAGGCAAGACAAAAGGTCTGTTGTCTTCTGCGGGTAAAACTGGCCAGAAGCTGAGAAGCGGCTCTAATGCAGCAAATATGTACAACAGAACAGCAAACAAATGGTCGTAGCACAGCGATGTTTACTGGAGTCTGAGTTAAGTGTGTTTTGAATTCCTGCACTGATTAGCCATAAACACAAGACATCTGGGGGGGGAAAGTAAATAGAGGAGCAATCCTGAAAACGATGTCGATATAAACTTCTGTTTTACCGTCTGAAAGGAAAACCGCGATACAAGATGAGCTGATATATGTCAGCAAGAGTTTGGCTAATATTTGGATAGCCGAAACACCAGTATTCCCAAATTAATGTGGATTCCACATTTACAAAGAGCATGTTTCCCCCCCCTGACGCCGCCATTAGGAGCTTCTCAATTAGACGCCGAGCCAATCCTCAGACCGACTCCGTAAATCACCAACTCTCGGCTCGGCTTGAGCAATTTAACTGCTGCCACACTGGAGCAACAGACAATGAAAACTCAGACAACCAAACTCTTCCTGTGCCATCTGTCAAAAATGATAACACCCTTCCCCTAATGGCACCATTAGCGGGCTGTAAAGCGAGGTCTTCTATTCTTAAGCAGGACTCTCCATCGTCACCTCAACTACAGCACACAGATCGCCCTTTATTACCGCCCGTCTCCAGGAGATGATGTTATTTATTCTATAAATAATGAGATCATTTCTATACTTGAATCTTGGGGCTGTATATGAAAATTCATGCATATGCACAAAAGAAATCGTACCCTAATTTTGATCATGTTACAACTACAAATATCGGCGTATTTTTGGGAGACTTAATGTCAAATAAGTTATTTTCATATTTTATTACAAATAAAAATGTGAAACGTTTGATCTTTTTTTTTTTTTTTAACTTGCAGCAACCTAAATAAAATCCATTGCATGCTATTCGCTAAACACAGAAGCAAAGCATGTAGATGAGCAGGATGAAACCCCTTAAATCTCTAGAACTATAAAGGAATGGTTTAGATTAAAAATGGTGTTCATGTGCCAGAATGGCCTAATCAAAGTCCAAACTCCTAAATCCAATTTAAAATCCATGGAAGGTCTTCAAGCGATAAAGTCAAAACTCCCGACGTGCAAATCTAGTAGCGACGCACCACAGAAATACTTGATTCTGTTCATTTGCACCTTTTTCTTTTTCACTTTACAATTATGCGCGTTGGCGTATCACTTAATATCCCAACAAAATGCATTCAGATTTGATGATGACTACTTTTGCCAAATCTTAGAGAGCAGTAACACAGTACTCTAGTTTTATTTACACATCTCAAAAGCTTTAATGCTTGTTGGTATTGAAGTAGCTTCAATGTCTTAGCCTTTAAAAAAATAAAACCACAGGAAGCATTTGAAGCAATACTAAATGTACTGAAGGGCAAGTGCAATGACCCAAAGAGTAAGAGCTCGCTTTAATAAAAAAAAAAAATAAAAAAAAAAGAAGTGAGAGGGGGGGGTTGGATGTTCGCCTGTTGCATGGAGACGGCAATCCAGGTGATGCATCAGCCAATGGCAGGAAGCCAGAGACGGGCATCAAGGTTGGGGCAGCTGATGGATTGGGAGAGAAGCACTGGCGCTTGCCAAGCCGCCGAACGCGGTCGTAAATCACATGTTTACTGCCAAGTTGTGTGTCGCTGCGCTCTACGGCATTTCTTATGATGTCAGCAGCACATTATCATATTTAATCAGACCCCAGCAACTCACGTTAAAATAAATTAATAAAGAAAAAGGGAAAAAAGAAGAGTCCGTGGAGATTGAAGTGGCAAACATTCTCATCCATAAACATAATTGGCATCCAAAACATAAAAGAAAATGTGGATATTTATAGGCCAGTTTACAGAGTGGAGTTCATACTCTGAAAGCTCAGCTTGTTAAACAATAATATTTTATTTAATGTAATCCTTTTTAGACGGTGACACACGTGTTTCGCGACTCCCCCCCTTTCGTCCGACGGCAGCGGACGTAACCCGCTGTTAAAGCGTTTACATTACAGTAATACAGTTCATCACATGAAAGTCAGGCGCTGTGGAAGGGCATGGCGTTGACAAAGGCAGAATGCTCTGGATTTTTACCAACCAGGAATATTTACAGTTGCGACTGTTTATGGAGGATAAACATAATTGCGAGCAAGAAAAAGAAAAAAACAAAAAAAAAAAAAAAGATTTGCAGATCCTTCACAAGCAGTTTGTATTGCAAGGTTGAGCTATGACACACATTTTTATTTTACATTGATATGATTTCCATTTTGATTCAGGGGAATCATAATTGTTAAGAAAAAAAAAGAAGAAGCAAAAACTGGTCATATAATCTTAAGAAATGATTTAAAATAAGCTCACTCCTCCCCCTGACTATATTAGAAAACAGATCAAACAGTACCATCCTTGTACAAAAAGACAATAAATCAATTATAGTAATAAAAATAAGAGTATATTGTAAATATATATTCATATTTTTAATTTTCTAACTGTATTTACAAGAAGAGAGTGAATGAGGGGTGTTGCCATTTTTCTGGATTTGGTCCAAAAAGCAGAATTATGACCTTTAAAAGAAAGAAAAACAAAAAGCAGAAAAAAACCCAACTCTTGATCAGTCCATCCCATTCTCCTGACCGAACAGTGGAATGCCCAAAGTGAAGAGAAAAGTTGAGTCCATTTGTTTTCTGTGAAAAATCACCATTCGACATCACCAGCTGCAATCTGCAGTCCCATTGGTCCAACACAGTCTCCGAGCTCCTCTCTCGCAGAGGATTTAAAGTCACATTATTATTACTTTTAATATTTTTAGCTTCATCTCTGGGAATGTATGCGGGGTGGAAGGCGAAGTCCAACCCCATGAGGCAGGGAGCTGAGGAACTGTCTGTGTCTGTGAGCGAGTGTGAGGTGTCAACGTTTCTTAATGGCTGCCCCGTTGGAGTGGGGAGGGAATTTGGGTAGGCAGGGCTCCTCCGCTCCGGCGTCGTGAGAGAAAACAGAGTCCTCGCCGGAGGAGCAGGTGGAGCTCCGCGTCTCCGGGTAGCTGGGCGAATATTGGTCCAGAGGGACGGAGAGCTCCAGGTAAACCTAGGAGGAGCAACAAGACGGTGAAACATTGAGCAACTTCTCTTCCAACTAGGGATGCAAGTTATCGACTGATAACTGCGTTGATCTAAAGTTTGGTTGGTTGTAAATACCTGTATGCAGTCACACTGATAACAAATGTAAATTAAACATTATACACAAGTACACCTTTAGAGATCCTCAGGGAAAACGTGATTATGCATTCTTAACTCTTTGGTGCAGAAAACTGGTTAAAATCTGATCCATTAACTGTGTTTATATAACGACTTTAGGTGGAAATTGGACTGCACATGAAAACAAACCTTTATTAACCATTCAGACTAACAGACTACAAAAACTGTGTCAGATGTTATCCTGTGAAAGTAACTCAGAAATAGTCCAAATAGTTTGGATGTATTTTTGTACTTTATTTCCTTCTTACAAAAGGTTTCTGCCGTGTTCATGGTTTAGAGTAGGTATGGAAAGCCCATGTTTGACCTGTTTTGCTCTGGCATTTTGCACCCAAGTTTGTGATGCGTCGTATCCATCGAAAGAAAAAGATCTAAAACTTTAGACACCTCACAAACGAGATATTAATAAAAAATTCCAACATGGAAAAACCTCACAAAAACATTCAATTGTAGGAGAAAGACTTCCAGGATTCAAAATGCCACATGAATTAAAACAGGTTATCGCGAGGGAATGCAAAAGAAACAATTTCCCTCAAGTTCTCTAAGGGACTCCTTAGTCATCATGTCCTCGTCTTCGTAGCACATCAGTAATTTTTTTATTGAGAAGTTGACGCTACTCCATCATGCAGCTCGGCTGAATGAGCGCTATGACGATGATAACTTTAATTAGCTTGTGTTTATATTTCAGTTCAGAACCTCATAGTGCATTTTCCATCCCACACACCAGACTCTGGGCTGTTTCTCTTTCCCGTTCTGGTATGGCCCCACCATCTTTGTTTGTGTATTAACTGCCTCTGCTTAAGGATGACCAGCGGCGCCCTCTGCTGGTTAGTGGTTAAACTAACACTAAGAGAATACATAACCAAATTTTGTTAATCAATTGGAAGCAATTTTAATCCAATAAACTCTTAATCAACACTAAATCGTAAATCGATTAATTTTGTTTTCTAGAATCTGCTGCTTGCAGGGCAGGTCCAGACTCACCTGGTCGGACGTCATGGCCAGACTTCGATCTAGATCCTCCACCAGCTGTTTGAATGTGGGTCTCTGAGAAGGCACTGCATTCCAGCAGTCCCTCATCATCATGTACCTGCAAAGATCACAAGATCCAACAATCAAGCTCCCCGAACGTCAACCTCAGCTTCATTCTCCAAGATCAAATCTCACGTCGAAAGAATGTTAAACTGGTCAGAGTGGAGCTCATAAAGCAGACATTCGGTCTCCGAAGGTAGATGATATAACAACAAAACTGCACGGTATGTTCCAGCTGGAGCTCGCACCGTGCTAAGCATTTTTATTTTATCAGCCATCACACAAACATTAAGTGGGAACATTATAATGTTGCCAAGCACCTGGAATGTTTTTCTGCTATAAACCAACATGGGTAATATAAATATTAATGCCAACTGCTTGGACAGAGAACAAGGTGTGAGACTAAGCTAAGAGTCATACTGTCGGCACTTGTTTACTAGCCTGTTGGTAGCTTTTAATAATTATAATAATAATATTTTTGGAATGACCAGTCATTTTGAAGCATAAACACTGCTACATACATGATACCTTATAGAACTTGAAAGGTGTAAATACTTTAAGTTTTAGTCATGTTACAACCAAAATCTTCCCTGTATTTTAGCTGGGAGTTTGACAAATATAGGTCTTAAAAGAGTGGCATGCATTTATTTATTTTTTTAACCCTTTTATGCTGATGCCCTATAATAGAATCAGCTGGAACCAATTGCCTTTAAATTGGTAAATGGTGGATATTTAATCTCAGCATAAATCCAGGACCTCAAAGGTTTGTTTGTAGTGAACAAACTGCATTATGAAGACCATCCAGACAGAGTGGCGTGTATAACATGTTTACTAATATTATAACTAAGAAGCCAGGCAATGACAACAGTAATCAAAAAGCTGCCAATATGGGGGCACAGCAAACATGTGGGAAAAACAGGTGCTCTGGTCAGATTACATTAAAAATTAGACTCATTTGGAGGCAAAATCATAATTTTTAACAAACCAGCACTATGGTGAAACATGATGGTGGCAGAACAATGCTTTGGGGATTTTATTATTTATTTTTTTCATCTTTTAATCAGCAGGGACAGAAGAAACGGGTCAGAGTCGATAAGATGAATGATGCTAAATACGAAATTGTGGAAGCAAGCTCTTTAGAAGCAGCAAATGAATTAAGACGAAGGTGAAAACACGCCTAAACATGCAGGCCAGAGCTAAGATGGAGTGGTGTTTGTAAAAACATATTGATGTGTTAGCCTGGGCTTAAAGTCCAGACAGCAATACCACTGAGAACCTGTGGAAGGACCTGAAAACGTCTGGTTTAAAATATGTCAAGAAGCATGCATCACTTTTGCTTCCATCTCTAAGTTATGCACCACTTGTTTTTCTTGGTTCATCAGAATCCTAATATAGTGTATTGAAGATTGTGGTTAAAAATGTGAAAAACTTTAATGGTTTGGATGCCTTCAGGCAGCGTTTGGTTACGTCATCCCGATGTGTTGCTTTCAGAGAGTATGGAAAGGAAAGATCATTACTGTTTAAACTGTAAAACCCAACAAAACAGTGCAGCGTTGCTTCCTTACAGCTCATGAGTGCATGTCGAAGGCTTGTCCATTCGGTGACCTTCCTTCAGCAGCTTGAACAACTCCTCCACTGGTACACCAGGGTACGGAGAGCCTCCCAGGGTGAAGATCTCCCACAGCAGAACCCCAAACGACCAGCTGTAGAGAAAAACCAGAGAGAGGCGTGTTTTATTCTGACTGTATAGAGGTTTTATTCATACAAGGCGGAATCAGGGAAGTGAGAAGTGATACTCACACATCACTTTGGTGTGTGTATATCCGGTCAAACAGAGCCTCAGGAGCCATCCACTTCACCGGTAAACGACCCTACGGAAAAGGCGCAGATCTTGCTATGTTGTCTCAGAATGAAATTAAAATAATTACTTTCTTTTTTATTAAAACTTCGGCAAAACTCACATTGGTGGTCTTCTTATAGTAATCAATGTGGTGGATATCTCTTGCGAGACCGAAGTCGGCGATTTTCATCACATTGTCCTCAGTCACCAACACATTGCGAGCTGCCAGATCTCTGTGGATGCACTAAAAGCATAAAAACGGATCTTATTAACACTCAAATGACAGGATATTTATTAGATGTAGAAAGATTTAACGGTTAGAACATCACCATTTAAAGTAAGCTGCAAACTGTTACTGGCTACCTTTTTGGAGGCCAAATACTCCATGCCTCGAGCCACTTGGTACGCACAGGACACCAGGTCTTTGATGGACATGGTCTCCACTGGAACCTGGTCTGGATTGTAACAGTACTCCATCCCTGGAGGGCGCCGTGCTCGTAAGTACTCCCTAAGGTTACCCTTGGACGCATATTCAACTATAACATATAATGGACCTGGAAATAGAAACAATGCTTGTTGATATTTGTTTAATATATATATATATATATATACATATATATATATATATATATATATATACAGTATATATATACATACAAAAAAGTAAAAATAGAAATTAGCCAGTTACTGGTATCGGTGAACAACAAGGTTTTAAAACTTTTTATTTTTACTGTAGTCTGATAAAATACGTCATCATAGCGTTTCTGCGGTTTGAAATCCTTCTAATGAGACAGCAAAACGTGCCAGAAGGACCAGAGTTCTTCTGGGTGGCTGTTTCTAGTACAGAGTAATCCAATGGTTCTCACATCCCACCTGTGCTGAACAATAGCCGTTAGCTGGCTGAGAGAGCACGGTTAAACTTTTTCTTGCAAAAATGTGACTAACTGCTTTGATAAATCCAGCAAGAAATTATGGATTAGTCCCAAAATCTGGCTACAGTGATGAACTCAGACCTGGACCTTCAAAAACACATAAAGATGACTACAAAATCAGCCTTTTGTCAGCTGAAAAAGGATAATATTCTGCCCAACAAGCACTTGAAAATTCTCAGTCAAGTTTAAAACTCCAGCCAAGACTGCAACTGAAAAAAAAATAATAATAATAAAAAGCACTAACTGCTGACTGCAGAATGTGGAAGCACAAACATGTTCAATCAATTACTTTAATATATCGGAGCCAAATGTGAGTAGAACATAACCTGCAGCTGTTGCCAAAAGTCATGAATAGAATTGCGTCAGTATGGATTAGCAAACTGCAATTTACTGAAGGCTTTTAATTTGAAATGTGAGCAATGTCAGTTTTAGGGTCATTGAAGTTCAGGGTTTTTTCTTTTTTCTTTAAGCACGAGTAATTGTAGAGAAATGACAGCAGCCATAGCTTGATAGCTGAATCAAGCTGCGAGCTCGGAAGCTGGTGTCAGAATCATTTATACAAGCTTTTCTACACACTCCCCAATGAAAGGCTTACAGCAGCACCCTTGTCTGGGGGACAACCGTGTGTGTGTGTGTGTGTGTGTGTGTGTGTGTGTGTGTGTGTGTGTGTGTGCACCAAGCGGGTCAGGTTTGTATCAGCTCCCTGCTCGTCTCGTCTCCTACCATCCTGTGTGCAGGCTCCCAGCAGATTAATGATGTTCTTGTGCTTCCCGATGATCTTCATCATCTCCATCTCTGAAATCAGGTCTGACAGGTCTTTTTCTGTAGCATCAGCTGCACGGGGTGAAATGAAATATAAAAGAAGTCATGTTAGAGTAATTAGTATTCATTCTGCTGGTGACGAGGCAAAAGAAAGGCTTCCCGGTTATGACCTTGCTAGATATAAACACCATCACTGCAGCTGTTTAATAACAGAGTGCTGTTTGTTGTTTGTAGAACGCTCCTTGGGGAGAAGCACTTAAAGCACAAGACAATAAATGCTACTTTCCGTCCATCTTCACTTCTCTGTGGTGTTTAATGAACACCATTTTATATGAGATGGCAAGGGTTCTCATAAATCTTTATTCTGCTCTCCCAATTGCTCCATGGCAGGGATCCAGTTGTAGATCCTTCTCATCCCAATTTCTTTTTTTATGTCCCTGTAGTCCAGAGATCGCCCCTTTGTGCCCTTTTTTTTTTACACCCTAAAAACTTCCCTTTATGCAAGATATACATTACCCAACTCATTTTTGTAAATCTCAAAAACTACCAGAGAGCTCAGAAAGTTTACAGCAGATTAACTCTTTAGCTAAATTACTTACATTTCAACATTTTCACCGCAACCTTGGTCACACGGTTCGGCTTCTCCTTGTCCAGACCCAGAACTTCCCCCATCATCACCTGACCGAAGCAGCCTTCACCCAGCGGCTTCCCGAGAACAAGTCTGCGAAGAGGAGAGGCTTTCAAATGAAGGAATTTCAAATGAAGCAACAGCATTCAGCTGTTAAGTGAGTAAAGATTGTTTATACAGCACTTTTACAGGTAAAAACCACAAGGTGCTTCACAGAAGCTACAAAAATAAAAAGTTAACAAGCACTTTTAAAAATAAATTGCCTCAAGAAATAAACATGAAAGAGGCGCTAAAAACAAACCACACATGGAACAATGTAAAGCAAATAAGATGTTTGTAACTGAAAGCCTATGAAAACAAATTCTATTCAATTTAACAATACTATATTTATCCCAAGTGGAAATTAAATGTTGTGGTAACTCATATCAAAGTATCTGTTATCTCTGGTAGCAGTAGGTCTTTCAAAGAGTCTGTAGAAGCTTCTGACTGAAGATACTGTTGCTGTATTTCAGTCTCATGACATGTTAACAGCAGAAATGATATTACACAGTAACTTCCCCTGGATGATGCCATCAGCACTGCTAATCCACCTTGTTTGCTCTTGCCGCAACTCTTTAAATCCCTGTCTGGCTGTTTGGCTAGGAAACAGGACAAAAAGATGATGAAGTTGTGGATATGATCTTTGTTACTATTGAAGAGATGGTTTGAACTTCCTCCTTCTTTCTGCTATTTAGTTCTGCTCTGCAACAAAGTCTCTTTTCCGACTCTCCTGGGATTTTGGGCTGTGGTTCAGGTATTATTTGAGCTTTTGAGATGCTAATCAGCTGCTCCCAGTTGAAAAATAAATACCTTGTTGCCACAGCTACATATCATAACTGTAAGAAACTAAGAGAGAAAAAAGAAAAGAAGAAAAAACTGAGAGCAAAAATCATTCCAGTTACGAAGGGAATAATTTTCCAAACATGCAATGTCTCAAAAATAAAGAGCTAATCCAACATGCTGACACCTTGAGAGACGCAATTCCAGAACTGCAAATTTCTAGAAATTGGTTTTAGATGCTGTTTAAAAGAAAAAGTCTAAAAGTTCCAAGACAATACAAAAGTGGAGAAAGGATAACAGAATCAGGCTAGACTTGTTTCCTCTGGTCTAAACAAGCTTTGACCAGATGATCTCAGAAAACATGAGAATATGTCAAGATTTAAGAGGCTATAACTGCTGTAAAATTTTTCTCTGTCTTCTGTTTGCTGAGAGTTATTTTAACCTGACTGGAGACAGTAAATCTCCTTATTCAAACATGTACAATTTCTGTCGGAGCTCCCCGGGCATGAAAGCGCGGCCGACAATCTCCAGCTCAGTTGGCGAGACGACGGATTCAACAATGGTTAGAACATGTGCAGCAGGTAGCGTCAACGACTACGCTGAGCACCAACCAGACAGACAGGAGCCACCACAAATTCAAAGCAGAACGAAGACCTACTTGTCTCTGGGGATCTCCCAGCGTGGATCCTGTGGTAGCTCATATTCAGATACTCCTGTCAGCATCGGAGTGCCACTGGAGGAGAGGCGGGAGGGACGAACCAACATCACTCCAGAGTGGATAGAGGAGCTCGAGTCCACAGACACCTAAGGGAAAGAAGGGGGACATTACTCCTCTCAAAGTGGAACACACACAGATATGAGCAATTAACCCCTGGTGCAATTACTGCAACAAAAAAGAAAAATAAATAAATGGAAAAGTCTCAGCAGTCTTCCTATACGTACCTGATGTAAGACCTATAACGCATATAAAGAGTCAATGCGTTTGGAAATGTGTGATTTCGCTAAACATAATGAATGAAAGCTTTGAGTTTATAAGACAGAATGAGCCACCGCCAGAAGGAAAGATGAAGGAGTATAAATATGGCAAACCCCCTATCTACTTTCTGTTACCTGTCTGCGCAGAGGAATGCTTTTGGCCAGCTTGTGGACAGCCAGCTGACTGTTGAAGTCGCTCTTCTTTGAGGAGGCCCGAATCTTGAGGATGATCACGATGGTGATCATGATGGCGATTAGAAAGAAGCCCACACAGTAGATCACCACCTCCAAGTAGGTGTTGCTGGACGGGGGGTACGGTGTGACAGCTAGATGTGCAGCGGCGTGACAGAGGAGCGGGGAGAAGCAGGGTAAGCTGTCATGAATCAGCTAAAGGTACAAATCAGGACAGAATGAGCTCACAGCAAGGAACGACCAATGCTGTTACACACGTATATACAAAAATAATAATAAATCAGCAATGTCGTACAATGTTTAAAAGTCAGACTCTTTGAACTGTATGGGACAGAAATTCAGCACATTTCACTCTTTCCAATCAAACTGAAGTCTTATTCTTCAGATGTTCTGACAGCTTAGAAAATAGAAAAGCAATTGTTTTGATTTTGCAAAAACATTCATGCCTCTTTTTCACACATTTTCTCAAACAATAAACTTCAACACAAAATAGAACATATTTGTGAAGTGGAAGGAAAAGGATGCCAGGTTCTCAAAAATGTTTTACAGATAAAGACCTGTAAAGTGTGACACGGTAAATGTGTATCCTTAGCATGACACGATTATTTCCAATATCCATCGTTGTAATGGCGTTTTTTAAATTTTTAAATTTTTGGTTATTTCATTCAGTTGCAGTTTAAAATGAACATGTCAATATTAACTAAAGGAGTAGTTGGAGAATAATAATAAAAAAAGATCAGGATGATGATTTAGTTTGTTTTCCAAAACAAATCAAGCCAAAGTTGGCTCTCATCTGACCAAAGCAAACTTCTCCATATTTTTACATGGCTTGTGACAAACAGCAAAAATGACCTTTGATACAACAACAAAAGAAAAAAAAAAAAAGGATAAATATCTGATATGTGAAGTGTTAAGATAAAAAAGGTTGGAAAATAGTTTTATAAATTAACTTTGATGGTGATGTTTAAGCTGGATGCATATTGGGAACAAATTACATGCGCGAGGGCTGGATTAACTAATTAATTTAACACTAATTAACACTGCACTTTGTATTGGTTTTAATCACACAAAGTAACCAGGTGAACTCCACAGAAGCGTACACATGAAGTTCAGTTGCTTCTTGATTTACTGAGGCCATTTGTCCATGAATGCTTACAGTTCCAAGGATCTGACTTTTAAGCACGTTCATTACATTATAAACAATTATGTTTACTTTATAGTCCACGTCTCATTTTACATATAATTCAACAAGCATTGTGAGGTTTGTGCTCAGCTTCAATTAAATGACATTCAATTGATTCTCATGCTTCAATCTTAAATGAGTTGTGTGTTGGTTCTGGTAACTCAATGCTCATCACACAATACGTTAAAAATAAATTACAGAAAAACTGTATTTAGATAAAAAAATAAACCCATCAAATTCAGATCTTGTTTTTTTCCTCCCACTTGATAAAAGCACCAACATTTATTCATACCAGTAGAAAGGGTGTAATAGGTTGCACTTTTCATCAAACAAAACAAACAAACAAACAGTAATAATTTAGTTTGAGAAGCAGTCACAAATTTGGAGCGGTTGCGAAAACAGTTTTTCTTTATGTTTTGTTCTACCGATGAAACTCTTAAATAAACTCTTAAAAATGAAATAAGATTTTGTGGAATAATACATTTCAGTTATTGTTATTTCAGTCTGTTGTAAAGCGCAATTATTTTGAGGTCACAGTCATTAGGAATGGAAGGGGTTAAAAACTTAGGCCTATTTTTCGGTTGTTGTTCATTAGGGATTTGCTTTTGCAGCTAAGCGCTTGCTACCAGGTCGAGATCTGGATAACATTGTAGCCGCAGTAAAAGCCAAACCTAAAGCATTGGGAGGCAGGATTTACATACAGTAATTAAAGTAACTCTGAGTCATATATTCAAAACCACTTGTGAAAGGACACCAAGAGGAATCGCAAAAACTTAGTATTTTTGCTCTGATAATAAGCAATTAAAAAACCAAAGGTTAAACTATGGTGTGGCTTGTGGTTTTCACAACGGCCCTGCTGTAAGTTAACCGTCTGGTTATAGTTTGTCAGTTTTAAAGACAATTGAATTGTAGGTTATGTTAATAAAAGTAGGCCAAAACAGGGTGTGTTTTTTTTCTCATATTGCAGCATCTGGAAACAGAAGTTTGATCCAATAAATAAAATAAATCACTTGCGTTGAATTAAATCTCAAACCATTAACTACACATGGAGCAGCCTGATGCAAATATCTATGCATCAGCAACTAAAACTATCCTATGAAAGTTATTAGAATCCTGTTTGCAAAACTCTTGCAATCAAAACTGTCTGTGTATTCCAAATTATGAGAACAGCATCAACTCACTCTTGTGGCCTCACCGTCTCTGGAATCATAGGCCAAATTCAGTTTCTCTTGAAGGAATGAATTCAAACCACCGGCAAAAGAAACTTTTCACACAACTGACCACTGACAAATTCTCAGACTTGATTAGAAATTAGTAACAAAATAGCTAAACTTTACAGTGTTATTACTGAGAAAATGAATATATTGAATAATAAAATGGGAATAAAAATCAGATTAATGAGCGGACGAGGAAACGGCAGGTCTCCACAGGAAGACGTCTGAAGAGACATTCATGTCTCTATGGGAATGCAGAAATGTGGGTTACGCAGATCGCTTTCTAGAAGTTCTCCAGTGAACACTTTGAACGTTTGAAACAAATCTTCTTCCTGGCCAGCAGGTTAGAAGAAAAAGGTTCAGAGCTCTTGTGCCTCCACTGGGTTAGTGTCAAAGGGGTAATGGCGATGCATTAAATGACGGTTCTGCCTTATGTAGACTTCTGCGTCGGCAAGAAAGTGACATCTTACTATAAATGCGTTCATATAGTCCACTGGGAAAATTGTAATCCATCACTATACTATATATATATATTCTAGCATGACAAACTTGGAAAAACGTGACACCAAATCCCTAAACTGA
This sequence comes from Xiphophorus couchianus, assembly GCF_001444195.1. Taxonomy (NCBI): domain Eukaryota; kingdom Metazoa; phylum Chordata; class Actinopteri; order Cyprinodontiformes; family Poeciliidae; genus Xiphophorus; species Xiphophorus couchianus. The sequence goes on from NC_040239.1 coordinate 25,535,216, forward strand.
ACTATGAATTTTGTGAAGCGTCCCAATTCTAATAGTCATAACTACAAAAACGCATTGTTCTTTCTTTATTTCCAATTTAACATTAAAAAACTATAGATCCACAAAGAAGTTAAAGCGTGACAAGAACTTATCGATCTTCAGCTTGATCAGCCCTGACCGCTTACTGAAAACTCAAAAATTTGATGTTTTCCAAACAATGAACACTCTATAACTAGACGCCACATGGTCCTTTAGTTTTCATTGGGGCTGAAATGATTAATCGTATAAAAGGACACAATCAGAGAAGCAATTAACCCAAAAAAGTACAAAAGATGTATACATTTTGCATTTAAAATAGAAAAAAATCCTTTGTCTGTAAATATTTTCTACCCAGAACTGAAGTATTTTTGAGTTTTGTACAATAAATAACAAAAAAAGCTACTCTGTTAACCCAAAATATAAACAGATTAGTATAGATGTTAAGTAAAGTAGAAAGGCTGAACTTTTCCCATTTTGATGTTGGAAGATTTTTTTAAGCTGCAGATGCATACTTTGCTACAAATGATCAAGTATACACTAGATTAGTGTTATTGCATTTTGGTAATGTTCATTCTCTTAGAGGAAATTGTTTACTTGCACCTTTTAATGCAATGTGTAATATTGTAAAAAAAAAAAAAAGGCTCAAGTGGTTAAATAAACATCTGCAGGATGTGCCATTTTTTAAATTCAGTTAATCAATAGAACAATCAATTACTAAAATAATCAGTTGTGGTCCTAGTTTTCATCATCTGTAATGGAAGATGTTTAATTTTGGAAATGTTGGAAGTTTTCTGTTTTATCTAAGAGGTAAGGTCAGGTCATTTTCAAGGAAACACACATACTATCTTGGTAGTGACGGGTTTGTGGACTATGCTAATTGTGAATACAAATTTCTTAAAATTGTTTAAAATATTAAATCTGCAATAATGTTGTTTTCATTTGAATCGGAAAAACCTTTATTTACAACTACTTTCACATGCCAACAGCAGGAAGGACAGAAAAACAGCTTGAACGCTGTTCTTTAATCTTTTCATCTTAGTTCTAACAGAGGTGTTGTCTTCTGTAAAGGACAGATTACCGCTACTTTTGCAGTGTAATGACCACATGTTGAGATGTGCAACTCAAACAAAATATACTGTCTGAAGTGCAACCATTACACCCCTAACCAACACCAGCAACACAAATGAGTTACACCTGTGAGAAGGCTGACTGACAAGCAGCTTGATAATTGGAGGAGGGCCCATTCCAACATCCTGAGGAATGAGACGCATCCTTTGCAGCGAGCCAATTATCAAAGCCAGCCACTGTGCTCACAGCAGGAAATGACATCAGCAATACATGTCATTTGAAGCGCTTGTCAAGGAAAATCAGCCTGATACAAATTTCAATGCAAACACCCGTTAAGTAGCAGAAAGAAAGAGAGTTCAAAGTGAAATCTGACCAAACAACCCCTACTATAAACTATTAAATGTAATTCTAGGTGACATCTCACCCTTTAACAGTATTGCTACTTTCTCAACAGCTCTTGGGCTGTTTGGCATTTGCAGATTTCCCCCAAACAGAAGAGACAGCAGAGCATGCCTCTCGTGCTCTGCCCCATCTTAAGAGTTAAGATGGAGCTGGAGTCATGCTGAGCTCAAAGGGAGGCTCCGGCTTCCAAACACATTTGTCACTGGAATCGTCGTCAGACAAGACTCGATTCAGGCAAACGTGGAGGAGGACAGCCAGGCTTGAGATGGAAACATTTTTAAATGATTTTTAAAAAGAGTGTAAGAAAGAGAGAGACAGAACCACTGATACCTTCCAAGACTGTCAACCATGCTGAGTTATGAGAGAACCCGATAGAATTGCCCGCCAAGCACGTATACTCCCCAGCGTCATCAAAAGAGACATTTCTCAGTTGAAGGACTTCCATTTCCTTGTCCGTGGTGTTAACGCCAGCAGTCTAGAAAATAAAGGAAGTAGACCCAGCAAGGCCCAAGAGGGGAGAAGGGACCATGAGTTTAGGATTCTGAAGGGAAAAAAAAAATAGAGGAGAGGAGTGTACTCCTCCTCAACACAAGACCATCTACCAGAAAGGTGACACACCCAGAGACCCAACAGGGGGCTCTGTCAGGAAGAGCCCTCCAGTATCTGTTAGTGGAAAAAGGTTGTTAGGCTGAGTCTGCACTGTTGAACCTCGCTTTGGGCCACACCATCACCACTTAAAATACCTTCGTCTCATCTCTGCATGCAAGAGATGGGCATGGAAGACTCCGCAGCAGAACAGGGCGCACTTAGGACTCAAAACAGACAATTGGGAGGTATGGAAGCAGATAAGCAAAGGGTCACAATTAGAGGAGGAAAAAAACGAGAGAGGGAGAGACGGAGAAAGAAAGAGAGAAAAAGTTTGTGAGCCGTGTAAAGAGGACTTTGAAGGACAAGGGAGCAGGAGTAATAGAAGAAGGCAGGGGAGGCCTTATTAGGAGGGCACCGAACAGGCATGAGGCAGAAATGAGAGTGGGTCCGACATCAACCTGAGACTAAACACTTTCAACTGTTCTGCTGGGAATTTTCCATAGCGTCATTTACAGTCAGGATCACTGAGGAGAGAGGGAGGGCGGGCAGAACGGATGGAGGGAGGAGAGAAACAGCTGAGCTTGTCTCAGGTTCTAAGTTTTTCCAGGTGGTCCTAGAGACGCCTCCTGTGTGCTGTCCCTGCGCTGCTGCGTGGTGGTTACCTGAGGGGTCATATTTGATGACAGTCAGCCATGCCGACTGATTGGCCTCTCCTATATAATTGGACACTTTACATATATACTCTCCGCCCTCCTCCTCAGTCACATTGTAGAGGGTGAGCATCTGAGCGTCCGAGCTATTGACCCCCGAATGCTAGAAACAAAAACATGTCAGGTGCAGCACAAGTAAACAAAAACTGTAAACAATACTGACCGCTGGATAGCGTAACAAGAATCATTTCAGACGCAAGCCAATCAAACAAATACTCATTTCATAGGCAATTCTGGGATCACCCTTAAACAGTATTGTTAAATACTGATGAAGAATCGTCCACAGGGTTCCTACACATTGTTCAAAGTCATAGTTCAATACTTTCACTGCAAAAACACAATCTTTCCAAGTATTTTTGGTCTACTTTCTAGTTCAAATAACTTAGTACTTCATTTCAAGGTTACTAAGATATTTGAATAAGAAACCAAATCAAAAATTCTTAGTAAGATTTTGTATTTTTGCCGTGTTTCCAGACAGTTCATTCCCTTCAAGCCTATTTTGACACTTTAGAAAAACAAACTTTACTACAGGACTCTTCCACAAAAAAACACATGGTCCATATCGCTACAGCGTGAGGACGTAGCTGGAGGAAAAGACAGACAGACAACTAGAAAAATTGATAGACACAAATGGATGGACAGACAAAAGAATGGGCAGAATAATACATTTTGAGCAAATGGATGGATAGCTCTACAAACAGATGGAAAAATAGATCAACAGATAGATGGAAAAAATAATGGATTAACTGATGACTTTTAGATAATGGGGGGGCAAAAGAAGTCTGGAAATGCTAACATTTTTTGATAATTAGTTTTTTCTTTCTCCAAGCTCGTCTATACTTTAAAAATAGTCCGATTTCATACTTTCAGAAATGGCATAGGAACCCTGTATCCATCATACAAAACTACAAAATATTTTTATGGAAGAAAAGCCTACTTGGCTCCTACCTTCAGGATACGAACATAGGGCAAACCATCAGGTCCAACACGGCTTCCATTGACCTCGATGTGTTTCAGCCACTGAATATGAGGCTGGGGGTCGCTGAACACTTTGCACTCGAACTCCACATTGGTGCCCACCACTGCGGTGCGATTGGCTGGCAAGCCGGCCTGCAGGATCGGCCTGTGGGGAGAGCGTTCTGCGACACGGCAGAGGGGCAAAGAAATCTTTGTCAAAAGTTTTGACTTTTGGCGCACAGTGAGGCACAGACAGTCAACCTTAAAGGAAAATAAATGTTTATGTAAAATACACACGGCTGACTGATTACCAAATACGAGATAAATAAAAATCACACAGAAGTAGATACAGTAAAGTAGATAAATAACCTAATGCTGGTTTTTAAAAACATTTTACAAATGAAAAAACAGAAAAGTGTGGCATGCATATGTACTCCAGCAAACTATTGTGAGAAACTTGTGAAAGGATATCCTCAACATCTGACGCACCTCATACATTAAAAGAGATACTCAAATGTATATAAACTGTTGAATTTGAGGAAAGTTACAAAAATCACCTCTAAAAAATTTTCTCGCCAAGTTTTCTGGCATTTAGCAAATAGAAATAATTTTGGCAATTCTAATTAAGCTAAAACAAGAAAAGTTTGGTCGGATTTAACTTCAAACAGTGAAAAAAAACAACTTATGTCTTTTTATTTGGTGTATGTAAAAATCTGGTTTCAACTGTAACCTGCCCACCAGATCACATCTGCACATGCACAGTTAATAATAGTCACTCCATCGTTGCCTACTCAGCGACTTTGATATTTAGCGAACAAAAAAAAAAAGAAAAGATTTCTAATTGGGCAAAAAACTGCAATCAGTGCAACCTAATATTTATGTGTCAAAGTCTAGACCTACCGTCAATGAGGAATCTCTAACAAGACTTGAAAATATTCAAAGATGTTTCCTACACAATCTGACTGAGTTTGAGTAATTTATATATAGACCTAACATGAAATAATTTAAGTTGTGGATTTAGTTAAAAGTAGTTCTGAGAAGTACTAACAAATTTCAGCAAATATATACCACATAGTTAATTTTAATAAGTGTTACCACATAAAATCTGAATAAAAGGTTTTTAATGTGACAAAACAGAAACAAAAACATCAAGGAGTTTGAATACAGTAAAAAAAAATTTTTATTACACGCATTTAAAATTCCCAGACTGCTTGCAAAGATTGCGTCTAAGGACACCAATGTAAAATGAAGCTCTCTTGTGGCTCCACTTCAATAAAAAAAAATGACTAAGGTAAACACACAAGTAAAGAAACCGGACGGATGTCAACAGTGCAGGCCTCTGTGACAGAGACGTACTCTGGTACTTAGTAACCTCTTGTGACTGTACTTTCTCCATACCGAACCAATCCAAGAGCTCATCAGGCTCTAAGCTTCTACTTAAGCTGGAAGGGGAGATTTGGGAGGAGGGGAGCCCAGGAGACGGCAACAACGGAGGAAGTGGGACTGATTTATAAGGCGAGTGGTGTAAGAGCGAGTCAGAGAGCAGGCCCATAAGGAGTAATCACTTCTCTGCTCTACCCGCATCCATCACTCAACACGTAAACACGACTGCAGTTTATCAAAACTGCGACTGCGTCTCTGTGCTGTCCGGAGCACGCTTGATAGGCTAATCGATTTATAGAACAGGAGCAACAGGAGTGGTAAATCAAAGATTAAGATATTACCGACTACATCCAGCTGATAGGTATGATTGATGCTGCCATACTGGTTTTCCACCACACAGGTATAGTTTCCTTTATCAGATGGTACGACCGACTCCATGATGATGGTCCATACATGGTCCCGTAGCTGAAAGAAAGGGAAAAGAAATATTCAACTGATTACTATTTAAAAATACTTTAAAATAACAAAGATGCCTTACTCAAGACAGTACTAAATGTTTAAAAATGTTCAGATTCATGTCCTAAACAACCAAAAAAGAAAAAAAAAAACCCACAAAAAACAGGAAATTTGTACGTCTTTATATGCGTGTGCCCCAACCTGTCTTATTAGCACCAACTGATGTCTGGCTCCTTTTTCCAGGACATGTTATAATTTTTCTTCCATAAATCTGCCAAGACCGGTAGTGTGTGATTAGCCAGCAAACCTCTAAGGCAATGGTGACATCAAACTTCCATATACACAGACTGAGCCATACAGTCTCCCTCATTTAGCTAAGAAATGCGATGAAGGAGTCCAGCTGCCTGCTGCCAGATGTGTTGTGCTTGGCTTCATATACATGTGGTCTAAATTATTCCATCACTCCTGCACGTCTCCATGCAGACGATATGAACAATAGGAGCAATGCCATAAAAGTGAGAGAGTGGGACGAATGGCAGACGTCCTTTGGTTGTTTATGCAGACCTTTGCACCATAACCCAAAGTGCAAAACAACAACAAGAAAAAAGGAGGTGAAGCAGCCAGGTGGTTCAGTACGCTGGCCAGCTCGTTCAAGAGTTTAGGGGGAGCAATCTAAGATGAAACTTCTAAATATGTCCCAGCTGGAAATGGAGATTTCTGGGGAAGCAGGGAAGCGAGGCCCCAGACTGGATTAGCCCTCACCATGACAGGAGATGGTGATGATTACTTCTTACACTGTGAACACGCAGTCTACACCTGTGCATGAACAACTACTTTATGTAGTTCTTTCCTAAAAGATATTACAACAAAGTGGGTTTTTTCCATTATCATGTTAGAAATATCTTTTTTTATAGCAGTTTTCACTTTTAATGCTCTTAACACAAAACAGCCACTGATGTCAGCAGATTGTGGTCATAAATAGTTTTAAAAATAAAATCAGCCCATGTTTGTTTTAGCTCAAAATAAATAGTGGCTTGTTTTTTTCCTTTGTGTCTGAGCTAAATGACCTACCTGTTATGTAGCAGTATCTTAACCTCCTTTTTTACCCATCACATGTGCAGTATTAGCACAAGCTTGAAGATGTTAAACGATGTGAAAAGATAAAAAAAATAACTGTAGGCGGACATATAGAGTTTGATTTGTGTAACAGAATTTGTCATCTGAAAAATGTTTTGACAACTGACTTGTTTAGAGCATTTTACCCTCATAAGTGAAACATGCGCTACATATGTGTAACAAAACAAACAACTTCTGTTTTCATAAAGTCAGTGTATGACTCTCTTAAAAAGAAGTCTCTTCTAGTGACATTTATTCATAGAAATGTGCCTGTGGGCATCAGAGTAATGATGTTAATCTTAAAAAGAGAATTTTTGTCATAAATTGTATATCTCCTTCGGTAACGTCCAAGGAAGACGAGGAAAAGACAACTCCATTTGTAGTTGTTTTCTTCCTTATGTAGAAACACGAAAATTAATACAACTATTCCTAAACAACAAGCTCAAAAGCAACAAAAAACACTGGTTAAATAAAACTAAATATATGCAAATAAAGGCTCAATCCTGTTCTGAAATGTTGAATAAGTAACAGGAATGTCTTTAAAAAGGTGTTGATGATGATGTCGTTTGCAGTAGTGAGGTACAGACCACAAATCAAACCTGCTGCACCCGCTAAGTAAATCCAGAGACCGGCATGAATTGTTTTATTAAGCCTAACAATGTTAAGTGTGTCAAAAGTTACTGCTGTATTTGAATACAGGCAGGCTATAAACGAAGAGACCGGCAGAAACTCTAATCACAGAGTATAAATACAGAAGGTGCGGTGGTAAATTTACAACTGCATGGATGTAATTACAGAGAGGACGATCACTGACACCTGGAATGAGGACAGCCAGTGCTATTCTTCACCCAGCCGGATGGCTAGAATTGCCCACCTGGAGGTATAACTATGCCACAGCATTCCTTTTTTGGGGCATTGGGTTTCAGCTTACATTGTTTCTCAGGTCAACGGTGAAACTTGCCAGGAACGAGCTGTTCCCTCTCGGAAAGCGTTTCTTACTCCAGGGAAGGGGGTTGTGATCAAATGCGGAGATGACATTACAGACACATCCTCACTTTTGGTGACGCTAGTTCAACTGAACAATGCTCGAGAGTCTGCAGGAAGCACTTAAGAAGATTTTGAAAAATTATTAACCTTGAAGCCTCCGATGCGATGGTCCCTTTTGAACTCCTTCCCGTTCTTGTACCATTTCAGAGTGGGAGATGGGTTGCCGCTGGCCTGGCACCGAAACTTCACCGTCTTACTGGCTGGAACGGCGTGAAGCTTTTTCTCCATTTTCTCTGGATGAGCCCATTGTGGTGCCATTGCTAATTAACACAAAAAGAAACATTTTTTCAATTTGCACAACAGTATAAAAAATAAAATAAAATAAAAAATCCCAAAGAGAAAATGCTCAAATTAGGGAAAATCAAATGCACACAAAAACAGGCCTGTAACTAAGACTCGGGATTCTTTCCAGATGAGATATTTTACACCCTACAATGAAAAAAAATAGGAAGGTAGTAGTTTGAGTCTCCAGAAGCACTGGGTATTTCTGACGGGTGGGGTATTCTGTGGGTTTTACTTTCCCCAATATGTCTACATCGGTGATGGCACTTTCAGCTTTCAAGAGCCGCATGCTTTAGATACACACACCTTTTAACTTGCAGGAATAAATGTGATTCTATACAATCAAACTGTTCATATTCAAATTGCCACTGGATGAAATGCAATTTTCTTCATCAAAAATTTTCTATTGACATCTGATTGATATCTCAGCGCCATCGTACTTTATTCTGACAAGGAATGTTGGATCATTTACCATTAGATTTCTGACGTCTCTGCCTTCAAACCAACCCACCAAAAAGAAAAAAAAACAAAAACCTGAAGGGAAACAGCCAGTAGAATAAAACTGTGATGTTTAAATTTCATTGGGATATGAAAGAGAGAGAAAAGGAGAAGGAGAGAACAGACTCAGGGTCAGCATTCTTCCCATACTTGGCAGCTGCCAGATTCTTAGTGGGCTGAGTGGACGGTAGCAACGAGATGAGGAGGCCGCAGTGTCTTTATTGCACTAATGACAAATTGAGGGACATCTGAGGTTAACCACGATTAATCACCACAGGCATATTAATAACGTAAAAGCTGTCATTGAGGCAGCAAAGAGCCTCTGATTCAGAGTGAAATCATTCACCCAAATTATGCTTTGCTCAAATGACATGCCTGTAACTTGACTGTAACCGTTACTCAGAAGCTCGTTTTGGGTGAGTCAGTCATCCACCAGTGGGTTTGGTAAATATATACAGCCACTTACGCATCAGCTTTTCACTGGTCAACAGTTTATTTTCCTCTGATGAAGACTCTTCCTCCTCATCATCATCTTCAGATGAGGCCGAAGCATCAACTAGAGAAGAGAGGGAATTAATTAAGGCAATGTTACATACAGAATACATAAGGCAGTTTTGCCAGATATAAAATAAAGTCAAAGATAACATCTAAAATGTTATTTAATCCCAGTTTATGTTGAGGTTCAAAGGAAGAGGAGCACTATAAAATCAAATCAACAAGTAAAACACTTTCAGTCTACAACAGCATCTACAGTCATCGAGGCTTTCAAGTTTTCAAGGTGCCTAAATAGGGATCATGTAGAACATTTTCCCCATTTTCTGCAGAAACCAAAAGTACTAAATCTGTCAAACAACTTGCAGTAGATTTTCTCCCTAGTTGAACACCAAAAACTTCCGTTTTCACATCTTTTACCTGTGACATTAAAGTAGACGCTCTGGTTGCCAAAGGTGGTGCACACGTACAAGCCGGAGTCGGTGGGCTCCACCGCCTCGATCTCCAGCTGGCCGTTGCGAATGCGCGTGTGTTCTCCGTCCACGACGACGACATGGTCCTTTGTCCAGTTGACAGTGTGGGACGAGTCCTTGGGAGAGCAGGTCAGATCCAGGCGCTTCCCGGGATACAGGGTGAACAGCTCTGCCTCCACAGAGACTGCACAGGAAGCACAACATGGTTACCGGCTGCACTGATCAAGATCACTTTAGTCACCTGCAGAAGAAGTTCAAAACACGGTGTGTGCTCAACTTTGAAATAATATGGACTCCCAACCATGCCTCTGTGCATACAAACAATAAGGCAATAATACAATAATTAACTGTGTGTGATGAAGATTCCTATTTTGCAGAAAAATACTTTATCTCCACTGTAAACCAAGATGGGTTTCAAACAAAATACTTTCTTTATGTCTATTTACCACTTCTTTATAACCTGTCCACATAATTAAATTGCATCTCAAGTTCGTCAAGGCTCCATATCAGAAGAAAAAAAAGGAGCTCCTTGAGAAAGAGAGGAGAAATTCAATTATGGGAATGAAAGGAGGAGAGATGTCACGAAGAGAGACACCTGAGCCCCAGTTGTTCTAAATGACTAAGCAGACCGCTAGAAGGAGGGATAAACCAATTATACTGACACATTGTCCATCACGGCGGTGTTGTTCGTCTTGTAACAAAAGGTAGAAAGAGCATCACTGACCAACTTGCTGACAATTCTTGCTTTAGGATTGCACTTCTTTACTTAAATACTCTGGATAAAACCACTACTAGACATTATTTATTATATTGAACAATTTGACGAAATAAGTAAAGCAAAAAAATCAACTAGCAACAATTTGTGGGTTGAATCTCACTTCCCTCCCATTTGACTCAACTCTGTCCCCCTAAGGCGGCACTAAAGCGCAGCCGTTCTTTTTTCCTGTTACCAACACGGCCCCTTTACCATCATCCCAAAAATTTAATTAGATAATCAAATACCATAGTCGTAAACAATCCCCCAGGATGAGATTACTCTGAGACGTTTCCAAAGTACATTGTGTGATTCTTCTTGAACACGTTTACCCCTGATCAAAACCAGAGAGCACATGTATACAGAGAAAGAAATCAAAAACATGAGGAAAACATCCGCAAGCCAGACTAATCCCTCCCACCATGACAACAAAGGACTTCAAACAATACAGAGGAAGAGGGAACGGGGAGAGCAGGCCAGTGAGCATGTGCACAGGAGCGAGTAAGAGCGGGGCCTGCAGTGGCAGGTTCTAGTGCCAGTTGCTATGGTGACCCCACTTGGGCCTAGTAAAGGTATTTCCTGGATCACATATGTCTGACAGGCCCTTAATCCCAGCAGGAAAAGGGGGCCAGAGGGTAGGATCAACTTTCTCCTCAAAACCAGAACCGGCGCAGGGAAGGAGGAAGAGGCAGACTTTAGGCTGCTCTATGTTAGGCAGTTACAGGGAGAAAGATTACAAATTAGATCACACAATTGCAAGTTTAAAGGCACCATCCACTCAAGAGCAACCAAAATAACTACAAGCTGGACAGGTCTGAAAGGCACTAATAGAGATCTGCTGAAGGGAAAAAAAACATCACAATCTCAGCTAAGCAGACATATTCTTGTTTCAATAACTGGCCTACATTATAATATTTATAGTTAAGTCTAATATTAACCACACAATTATCAGATTTAGGTGCAACTTAATCTTTTGATTTGACCAACATTTTTCCTCTGGTTGAGAGTAATAATTATGTTTTGGATTAGGAGGATGGCAAAGAGGCTTTCCAGATAAAGAACGTGAGCAAATTTAAGAATTTTCCTATCAGTCCCATCAACACCAACAAAGATATTTAGGAAAACTGATTTTCTAGATTTATTTGCACTTCTAGTCAACAAATAAACAGATGTTTAAGGAGGTTTTGTTAAAGAGGAGGCGTTGTTTTTGTGCATCCAAGCAGATTGGAAAATCAATAAAAATTGGGATTAAGAAAAAAAAAGAATTTGATGGAGAAGTTCACTTTGAGAGTGCGCAACGTTGCTTCCTGTGCTAGTAAACACAACAAGTGGAGCTGTTTTCTTTAATACGTTTTTCCACATCTGTCTCGTTTGGTCTGTTTCCATGACGCTTCAAATGAAAGCTGGAAAAGGTAATACAAAGGGTAGACATTGGCAATGAAAACCAACGCTCGCAGCACTTAAATCTGAATCCTTGCAAACAATGTTGGTGAAAATGTTGTCCAAAAGGAAGAAATATCTGCATAAAAATAGTTTCTTTAAGTACATTTTTTGTGTTTTAAATGCTGATTTAAACAAAACAAAAACAATGAGTTTCAAGCCACATATTAAACTATTCTAATTTACATAAACCGTAAGAAAATGACTTGTGGGTAGAAGAAAAGGAAACGTGTTTCCATATTTTACCAGTCTCCAATATACACTCGCTTCCAATTTATGCAAAACATTCTTTGTGCACTTCTTTTTGTAAATACTTAATTTGATGCCAAGATTAATGATAAAAAAAATAAAATAAAAGTGGTTCAAGTCTCAAACGTATTTCATTTCATATTATTTGAGTGGAGGGTAAGATAAAAGGATTTTATGGACCGTTTTATGTTTCCCAGAAGGATCCCAGGATTGCTTGCACAATTTTAAATGGTTTGAAATAACATAAGTGACCTGGGCATAACCATAAACCCAAAGACTGTGACAGCTGTCAGATATATTTTGTCTGTATTGTATGGAGACACAACTGATAAGGCAGCATCAATTTCCCAGCTGTTAATCTTGACTCCAGGTGTCATAAAACACCCATAAACCCGTGAAATTGACTTCTTCCTTTATTAGAGGAGGATCATTCGGCGTTAAGAGACTGTCATCTCCAAACAAGAGCAAACTGTGACAACACTTTCAACTTCAAGCAAAAAGTTGATGTTAAAAATCACATCATAAGAGCGAAGTTTTCAAACTTTATGTGAACTGCGGATGTTCTCAGTTAATCTGGCTGCAACTCTGATTGGATTAAAAACGGATTAAAGACCGGTTTCAGAAACAATCCACCTGGAATGCTCCAGGCAGTCAACCATCTATTAAAAGTGACGGACATCGTTTGTAATCAAAGTAATCACAAAAACCGTGAAAGGCATTTTTGAGCGCAGAGTGTGTAGCGATTGGGCGGAGGGGCTGAAGGATCAACTAACTCAGCTGAACTTTCTCTGGCTGCAACATAGGAAGCAATATGCTGGTTGAATGACCTCTGGGATTTCCTGTCCTCATCGGAGTGATGGCAGATTTTAGAAACGTCAAGCTAGTTGACACACTGTTATCGTACATAGAAAAGCAACGTAGCTGCTTTATTATTATTTTTGCTGATATGACTACCTTAGGGTGAAGACAGTGAGTGATGTGCAGGGGTGAACTGATTCGACCAAAGCCAGCGCCAACAGGAAGCAAAAACCTGAAACAATGCGCGATAGCAATCAGTAGAAAATTCAGAGAGAGGGAGAGAGAGGGCTCTTGATGAAAGCACTCCAATGGAGGACCTTTTCACTCTTAAATGAGCCACAGACAATCAGCATGGATTAGCACTTGGGACAGCTACAAGGGTTACTGTGTCATTCAAATGAGCTCGACTACATTTAGCTTCGACATGATGTCTTCAGATGTAGCAAAACCAAAACCACAGATTTTTACAGCCAGATATAATCACTGCAACGTTCAACGCTGAAAAAGAAAAGCAGAGCCATCAGTGAGCATCAAGATATTTTGTCTTTTCAAAAACTGGAAAATACCTATGGTATAAGTGTGGCACAGGAGATGACAATTTCAACAGGTTTATGCTTATTTTATTTTGAATGCAGTCATAGTGAGAGTTTAGTTTTTTAAGAAGTTGAGCTACAATACTTAAATTGATATAAAAAGTACATTTTAGTACAAAAAATTTTGTGGCAGATTTCCAGGGAGCTCATGCAATGTGTGTGATATAGTTGTTTTGAAACTAGGTTTCATTTAATTGAGGGTACACAATACATCACAATAAAATTACACGTCAGCCGGGCATGATAACACATTTTGCTGGATAATAAATTGTCCCAGACGTTATTGTGATAAACAATAATACTGTTGTTTTGAGACCATTTTGAGGTGAGGTAATGGCATATTAATGCAAGAACACATTCTCGAAGATCAATAAACTTTAAATTCTAATGAACATTTAACACTGGAAATGGAAGATATTTTAAATATCCAAAATAAACAAACAAAACAAAAGAAACAATAAATGAAATTAATTATAAAGTCTCTGTAAACAAAATTGTCCTTAAAAAAAGGGGGCTAGTTGGGACCAAAGCACCAGACTGAAGATTTTTGTCACCCAGTTTTTGGTGACAAAAACTGGGTGACAAAAGAAAAACAAGAGAAAAACAATAAATCATGCAAATTGAGCTCGTGTAAATTGATCATGCGATTAATTGGTTTGTTGCTTATTGCGACAAGTCAAATTTTTCGCAATATGTGTATCAGAAAAATTGTCTGGACGCCAATGAATCTTAGCTAATTATTTAAGTACCAAGCATTCAGTTTCTCTATGCTTGGAGTATATTTTTGTCACACTGGTTGTTTATTGCAGCATCATTTCAGTTCCCAAACAGCCGATGTCAGCTGGGAGCTACATAAATGGTTGTCAAATTGTTTTCATTTATTGTTATTTTATACACTTTCTTTTTTTTTCATTGGATAGTGGTCTCTAGACTACAACTGGAAAGATTAAATGTAATGCATAATGTATCCAGACAAAAACATAATTTATCATTTAAATAAGAATCAGTGAAGATATGGAAAAAAAATAGGTCATATTATCAACCTAAGAGTGGTGTTTTTTTTTCAAATGATAGCAGAGAGTTGAGATGAAGATTTCAGAAAACACCCAGCAGAAAAGTTTAGGAAGGCTGGACCTTTGTGATTGGCTGTAACTTCCCTTCCCACAACAACATGAATGAACTGAATTTGTGTAACAAAATTTGAATTTGCTCTTTTCTTATGGGAACATCACACAAAAAAGAGCAAAACAATGCAACTTGCATAAAACAAGAGCGTTTCCACATAAACATCTAATCTCTCTGACAAAGACAAAAGTAACGCAACCAAATGCCTCAGCTGCGATTGTTCGTCGACAGCTGAAGCCATCCGTCAACCAGCAGGGAGGCGGAGGGGACCAGGAGGGGGTGAAGGATTCCCAAGCAAAATGTCAGAGGGGGAAGTGGGAGAGAGAAAAAAGAAAAGAAAAGAAAAAGCATAGATGCACAGAGATAGTACCTGGCCATTTGGCGAGCGAGAGCTGGGTGGAGACTTAAAGCATCAGACTCCTTTCCTTTCCCCTCCCCAACTTGAGTGAAAATTTATGGCTCACCTCAGAAGACAAACGTTCCTCTCAGAAAACCTAACTTTGAGGATGAGGGAAGGTTTAAAGTAGCACCCTTTCTTTAAAAACACTAATTTATAGTTCCAGAGCAGTAAACTCCTCTTAGTGACAACAAATACCTTTTCATTACAAAAGGAGGAGAGAAGCAGCGGCTGCTAGGCAGTGGAGCTGCCCTCAGGCTACACATGGGAGTCATTTACTCCTCCCTGTCCCACTGCTGCCTTCAACGCAGCCACACCGAGTTTATTTTAAGGAGAGAGAGACCCTCTTGCCTAACTTCAATTATAACGCTGAACTTTATCACATTCTTTTGTTGGTTTCTACTTCCGAGGTGCAGAGCATAAACAGCCCATCTACCCACGAGTTCAGGCGGCTATTACACTGCTGGACCGTGGCCAAGAAACACATTTTTAAGGATTTGATTACACCGCCTCTTTCCTCTTTTCAAAGTTCAACTTGTGGAACCGATGAGGCAAAATTCTTTACTGTAAGTAAAAAATAAAAAAAAGAAGATAAGATAAAACTCTGCTAGCTAGTTTTGTTGTGAAGTAATCACTAATAAGCTCAGAGAAAACCGCGCTGTTTTCTCTAATGCAAAGTCATACGAAGAAGAAAAAAAACAAAAAACAACTGGGGTGGTCAGCGAACAGAAACGCTACAAAGACCGGACTTCTGCGAAGGGCGAGGCGTGTTGGGATTACATTCCTATCCCAACAACAAAGCTCCGCTTATCAATGGACGGCCTCCTTAAGGCCACAGTAAAGATTAGTGAGTCTCAGTGAAACTGGGGCATGGAAAGGAAGCGCTGTACAAAACAAAATAAATAAAAGAAGCAAACGTACCTTCATCTGTGTTAGCAGGCCGGCAATGGGTCCTTAAGACTTGGGTGAAGAAAGTCAGAAGCAGAATTACACTTGGTCTCATCAGCATCCTGCTGACAGAGCTACAACCGGCGGCTTTTACACGACTGGAACTCCATTCAGATGCCTGGGACATCAGCTGCACGTCATTCACAGCACAACACTATAAAAATGTAAAAAAAAAAAAAAAAAAGAGAGAATGAGTTCAAACCAATATCTGGAAAACAGTAAAACAAGGATCGAGGATTATCAAAGCAAAAAGACATTTATTTGTATTATGCTACAGGAGTCTTGAAATACAACTCTTTCCAGCTGAAATATCCCAGTAATATGAACTCTATGTTAGACATAAACCAGTT
Source organism: Xiphophorus couchianus (assembly GCF_001444195.1). Lineage (NCBI taxonomy): Eukaryota > Metazoa > Chordata > Actinopteri > Cyprinodontiformes > Poeciliidae > Xiphophorus > Xiphophorus couchianus. The sequence goes on from NC_040239.1 coordinate 25,551,360, forward strand.
ACTGGGATCCAGAACAAGGATGTAAAAAGTTATGGCTACAATACTGAAGATTTTCCATTATATCTCTTCAAAAAAAAAAAAAAAAAGAGAGAGAGGAAGTCCTTTTTATGAGGTGCCAATGAAAGTGAAGGAATGTCCCGTTTTCTTTGGCTGCACTGAGCTTACTGTGATGCCACACAGCCTGTGGTCCACCTACTGCTGCACACTGCTATTCAGATGGCTTAAAAATCTAACAAAAAACAAAGCAACCAAATCCTTTGTTTTGGAAGCTAGCAAAGGAAAAAAATCATCCTTTCAAAAAATCTCCTGTCACCAAAAACTCCAGCCATCACTCTTAAAGTTAGCGCTATTTTACAAACATGGTTAAAACTATGAGCAACTGCGGATGTCTTGTTTATTGTTACTGTGGAAAAAATACATGTGATGATGCTTGGAAACTAATGCGCACCAATTTATTGGCCAATTTATTCCTGAATTTTTGGGAGATTTGTAATCGGCCGATACTTACATGTGAAGCCGATCTTATCCACTTTAGCCAATGTACACAAATCAGCCACTGTGCTCTTCTGCTCTCCCGTGAGAGAGGTTTGACTGTGACTGGCCCACCAGGTCATGTCTGCACATTTGAAGTTGACCATATTTACCCCATTGTTGCCAACTCAGCGACTTTCTTGCTATATTTAGCGACATTTCAGACAAAAAAAAAGGTATCGGCCAAAATCAGAATTGGTAGGTCAGACCAGTAATTGGTGCAATCTCTATAGAAAACTCCAAAGAACCAACACTATAGTGTTACTAAACAAATCTTCCAAGTTTGGCCTCTTTAAAGCCATCAATCCGTGCTATTTTTAGGTTTAATAATGGGATTGGCGTGCCATGGTGGCGTAGGGGATAGCGTGACCCATGTTTCTAGGTCTCGAGTCCTCGACGCGGCCGTCACGGGTTCGACTCCCGGAACCGGCGACTTTTTCCGCATGTCTTCCCCTTTCTCCTACCCCCTTTCCTGTCAGCCTACTTCCAGAAAAATAAGGGACACCAGAGCCCACAAAAAGACCTCCTGGCGAGGTACAAAAAAAGAAAATGGGATGGATTGTATTTCTGTGTACCAACTACCAGTACAGTTTCACTACTAAATGTAGCTGCTGTATTGAGGTCACCATTTCATAAAGTTTTTATCTTTTAAAGCAGAACTTGATTTTTGTAACGTTAAGACAGCATCCAATCAGATTTCTAGCTAAAACAAAACTGCATGAACACATTTTTTCTACCTTATGTTCGTCTCAACTCTAGTCTGCTTTGCTCTTTCTTACAGGCAGCGAATGCATTAAGCAGCCAACTGCAGCATGTTTGTGTACGAAAGAAGGAAAAATAACAAAACCTGGGGAAAAGTTTTTAAAATGACAGAATTTGAACTCTACTAATCAATATATTAGATAACTTTAACAGAAGTGGGAACTGTTGTCCATCTATTTTAAATAAACAATGGCAATCATTTCTTATTAATTTGGGTGTAAACGTTGCGGTAATTAATACTTTTCTCACTTGGTTGTCATAGCAGCCCATCCACACTATTATTGTCAAAACAGCAAATATTCTTGTCACTAGAGGCTTTCTTTGCCCCCCCAAAAAAGATAACATTCTGCTTATCTGTACTTTTTAATGAATGTACAAAACACAGATAAGAAACTGCAGCAGGCTCAGATAGCTTTGGAAAGATAAGGACATGGTTAAGTTTTGAACTTAAAGGCAGTAATTCTACCGCGTTTCCCACTTTGTTTTCAGCTAATCGGGTTACAGGAACTCCTGGTCCCCTCAGGAACACGCTCACATGGGTGACCCCATCATGCCACATCTGCTTAGATCATTGCTTCAGCAGCATCTGTCCACACAGCTTAACACTTTGCCCAAACCGACACACATAAACCACTCGTTCCCCCGCCTCTTAGAACCGCTTACAACAAATACTATTAATAATAAAAAAACAAAAAGGGAGACATCCAGCCTGTAGAGTAAACAGAAAGCAAAAGCTGTCGGGCCGTCATTTCCACAATGACGTTTGGTCCCATGACATTTCGAAGAAACTCAAGCCTGAGATCATCCAGAAAATTTAATAACTTCTTCACAAAATCAGGGTTACAAACAGACAACAACAAAAACACCCATCTTGATTGACGTTTGCACATAAAGTCCCAGCTCAGAGGCAGCTGTGGTTTCCTTTTGGAGATAATCGCTTTTATGAATGTTCCTCTCTGAAACACTCATTGTGTTCCCCTGAAAACCAATTCAATTTCACTTTCCAAGAATGGCCTAGTGTTGGAGCAGCTGAGCTTGGGTCAAGGAGGGGGGTCCGAAGGGGATAAAGAAGTTTGGTCATCGCTGCTCTGTAAGCTGTGAGTCAATGTTTGGTAACGCTCCAAGAAAAGCGTCTCTACTGCCACACAGGAGGAAACCGCAGCGGAGCAGCTTCACCGGCCTTCACCGGCTCTCCATATTTAAAGTAGGATCTTTAGGGGGTGACAGATTACTTAGTCATGTTCCCCTCCAGTGGGAGCACGAGCTAAATGTGGACACCTGCTACCGTTTCCTGGAAAATACTCATCTTGACCCAAGAGGCCTGTGTGGTTTTGGACCTTAAGACTGAAAGTGTAGAATACCTTTACTGTAGAAGTTCACGTAGGTCCCTCTCTGATGATTATCTGATCATTAATCTTCAAATGGAAATTAGTGGTGAATATTGCAGCATAAAAATATACATTTATTTCATCATTAATGCTTCAACACATCAGATTTACATTAATTCAGTAAACAATTTAAATGTATTGTAATGCATATGAATTCATATAAATACTCATATTTGAAATTTGACATGATGAGGACTCTTGAGCTTTTAACAAATATGAGCCAAGAATTGCTTATATGGAACTTTGTATCAACTATGTGATCATTTCTAATTGGAAAAGCACATTTTTTGGTTTCAACAAGTTGAATTTCATGTGATTTGTTATTTGTAGAAGCCATGCAGCCATTTTTTGCCGATAAGCACTATCAAAAGGAGCTTGAGACAGGAATGTGGCATGTAGTAGCCTGCGCTTTCTTAGCAGCATCCTCTGCTTTCTCTTCAGCAGCAATGCCAACATTTCCTGGAAACTAATAAAAAAAACGTTAAACTTTTGACTTTTTTATATAAACAAATTCCACTTTTTCTAGATACAAGTTTAAATCTGTGAAAACTCGGAGAGGTCTGCTGTTCGGTGCCTTCAACGTGCAGAAGTGCTAAAAACGAGACACGGGGCTTCAACACAAAGTTTACAAATCTACAAAACTCACATTTGACTGAGAATCCTTTTAGCGGATCACTAATCGGTTTGGAAAGATCCCGCTTTGTCGCCCACCGCCTGAAGCGATCAAAGTATTTCCCTGGACGTCGGCCAGGAATAAAAAGGGGTTAGACTAAACTGATTAGGACATGCATGACACATTTAGCTGCTCTCATTATACAAAGACAAAGGTTACAGGCCTAACCCATCATACAGTCCGCACCATAATTACCATTCACCGCCACCCATGCATAAAATTCCTCAGCTCCCCGATTCTGTACCCCCCGCATCCCCACTCTTCTCCACTTCAGCAGGGGCTTGCAGCTAGCAGCAACAGGCCGGCCTGCTCGGGGCTGTAGCCCAGTGGACCCAAGAGCATCAGACCATTCCACCCGAGGCTACTGTTTTTACAAAAACAAGACACCTTCCTGCTGCTTCTTCTTTTGTTTTTTGTTTTTTTACCTTGCAGCCACACAATCTGTAACAGGGGTCCAACACCAGCACCATATCAGGTGTCATGTGATTAGACTGAAATGTAAAGACAATAGCTTACAAGGCATCCGACACTTTGCCATTTGGTTTGCCACTCAAACCTCTTCTTTTTCCGCCATACAAGACAGACACCATTTGCTTAAAAATAAACAAAGGGTAAACAAATCAAGTCTTAAAAAGGCTGGAACACATTTATGACAAATACGCCTATCAGAAAGAGAAGTACACTCATACACGGTTTATGTTGAACACAATTTATAAATGTTAAAACTATCCCTTAATTCTTTTTATATTAGAATTAAATACACTCATACACTTAGTGTACACCCCTACACTTGGGTATGAGTGTACCTGAGAAGTACACTCATACACGGTTTATGTTGAACACAATTTATAAATGTTAAAACTATCCCTTAATTCTTTTTATATTAGAATTAAATACACTCATACACTTAGTGTACACCCCTACACTTGGGTATGAGTGTACCTGAGAAGTACACTCATACACGGTTTATGTTGAACACAATTTATAAATGTTAAAACTATTCCTTAATTCTTTTTATACGCTAAAACAACACCACCACCCTTGTATTGATGAACTCTGAGCAGACATGCCGATTCTTCTCCAGACCACACATCTTCTCTCCCTCTCCTTTTATAACACCACATTTAGAGCTCCACATAACATCAAGCCCAGCCTTCATTACAGATGTTACACTGACCAACAGGATCCATCCACTGACATTTTAACCAGGCAGCCTCGTGTGATACATTCTCAGGCAGAAAAGTACCATTACTGTTTGAGGATACGAGAATCAAACTCGTTTACTGTTGTAAAAAAAAACAAGAAGAAGAAAGAAAAGTTCCTCAGTCTTTAGATTCAACAGTACTGATGCAAAACATTTCTTTGAAAAAGTTACAATTTGATGTACAAGCATGGGAGAGAGGATCTAGTGTGGCTGCAATCACATCCACTGATAAAGTGTATCTTACAAGGCAAAATAAGTGACTTAAAGAAAGACATACTTTGCAAACAAAAGCGTATTATCTCAAGGACAGTCGCTCTTTCTCCAACCCTCTGTTTTTTAGCAAATAAGTCTCTTTAATAGCATTAACTTAGGCCCGCGGCAAACAATGGCTAACCCCTTTAACAGGTAAACAAACCGTAAAATGAAGCCGAATCAAAGAGAGAGAGAGTAAAACTAGCAGCTCACCTTGGTGGCGGGGAGCTGTGGAACAGCCAGAGTGGGTCAGGGGAACAGGGAAGAGTCCTGAGCTGAGATTGGATGCAGGAAAACTTCCAGGGAGAAAAAGAACTACAAAAAAACGGAGTATCCAGCCTTTAAAGTTCGGGTCCGTTAACGAAGCTCTGCCGAGTCGAGCTTTAGCTAACAAGTTTGCGCATATCTCAGGCAAACCTCTGCGATGGACGAAAAGAATGTGGCCCCAACTCAGGGCGAAAAAAAAAAACCACACAAAAAAACTGGTTAAAAAAACATTTTTTCTTTTTTTGGTTGCTGATGTTTGTGAATTCAGTAACTTAAGTTCGGCTTGTTATTCCGTTTAGAACATTTTTGCTGCGTCTTACCTAAGCTAATCAGGTCCGAAGAAACTAAGCGAGAGCAGTTTTTTTTTTTTTTTTTTGTAGTCCCTTTATCCCAACACGTCTCGCACGCGATGAAATCTGCGCTCCTCACTTGTAGAGACTGAAACTTCTCCAACTGACGCCAACGAGACACCCGGGAAGAAAAATCCGCTCCGAGTTGAGCTGTTCAGAAGGCAAAGTAGCTCTAAAATTATTCCTGAGAAATATTACTTGACCCGTTCCTGGCAGATAAATGCTATTCCACAAAGAGAGAGTCCCGGGCAGCTGCAAACCTCCCCCTCTTCAATCTGAGTATGCATATTCTCCACATTACAGAGGCAGCGCACGCACGTTACACAGACTACTTCCGCTTTTTGGCTTTCAAAGTAAAAGTCTACGGCAAGGACTTATGGAGGGCCAACTAGGCACCGTTCCGCGAGTAAAAAAAATCTTTAAATAAACATCAAAATAAACAATAAAATTGTGAATACAAATATAAAACAAACAATAAACAATCAATAAACATTCTGTCTGTATTTATGTTTCAATGATTTAAAACTGATTAGATAACTAATAATATCGCTCTCATTTGTTATTATTTGTAAAACAAAAACAGAATTATTTTAGTATTTATTTAATTATTTCATGATTATGTAACAAGATGAACCCATCAGAATCAGTCTCAATGATGCTGACGGTTTAAAAAAAAAGTTATTGAAAGTTCATAGTGAGAAACTTTCTTTCGTAATAAAGTTATGAAATAAACTTTTTTATGAATTAATATTTATACCAAAACATTTTTAAATGACAAAAAAAAATAATTTTGAATTGAGATTTCAGGATTAAATAACTTATTAATGAGTTATACACGTTTTTTAAACATTAAAATAATTAAAATGGATAGATAAATAAACATATAATGGATGTCATTCCAAAAATCTAATAATCACACACAAAAGTTTACTTCAATCCGGATCAACCAAAGCTGTTTTTATTTTCCTTAATATGTTAGATTTTCTTTCATTCGCCTCCTAAAACTTAAGCCTCTCAAACTTTGATTTAGCTTTATAGTTTGTTGCTTTTTCGTGATCTTTGATCACTTGATTTTTTTTTTTTTTTTTTTTTTTTTTGCCATTTCCGGCATGTTTCGTGCTAAAACTTTCTACCTTGATGGCGGTCTCCCAAGTCTAGCAGAGACCTGGCTCCCCCTGCCATCCAGCACCGCGCTCTTTGGGTTTTACTACGGTCTGGATAAAACAGATACATAATAAAATAGCATAAGAGCAACAGCGAAACACAGTGCTGGTTACAATAATCGGAGCATTAAAGAACAGCCAGTGTGATACATTCTCATCAAAAGTAACTTGCATCCCTTTAACTTTTGGAGCATTTATCAAATTTCCACCACAAAACTTAATTGGTTTTTTTTTTTAAATGAAATTATATCTGAGAGATCAACATAAAGTAGTATATTGTAGTTTAGTGTGGAAAGAAAAGACATATGTTTACAAAAAAAAGAAAATAAAAATCTGAAAAGTATGGCGTGCACATGTATGTGGCCACCTTGACTCCATGTTTTGTAGAAGCACATCACATGTGGTTGTAATTTCAGAGTGTTTTGGGATGTGTCTACCAGCTGTGCATTCAAACTGAACATTTTGCCCATCATTGTTTGCAAAATAGCGAAACCGCAGTCAGATTGGATGAACACCACATTTGAAGTCTTGTCGCAGATTCTCAGCCCATTCTAACACTCACCTATAAAAGTGAGATTTGTAGAGTAAAAGTTGTCCCTTCAACACATTCTCCCACATGAGCTGTGTATTTCTGCAGCAATAATCCCCCTTGTAAAGAATCCCAGTTTAGGTTGACCATTGTCTTTTGGTCAGCTTGAATCTGTGTCAGAACTTTTTCCACTTTTAGTTGCTGTTCTGTGACATATTCAAGCTGCTCCACATCTTTCTCACTGACCTGTCTGTTGTGTCCTTTCACTAATGTCCTCTAACAAACCTCTGATTACTCAGGTGGATATTGTTTACAAGACAGATGACTTCTGAAAGCAATTTTTTTTAGAGGTTTTATATGAGTACAAAAGGGCAGCACACTTTAAATGTCTAGTTCTTTAAAAAATAATTTCAACTTCATACTTTAAAGTTTCTAGCTGTTTCGTGGAAATTGAAATCTGTATGAATACCTTTTTCCAGGGCGAATTAAGTAAAGAAATTTAGGGTTTTTTTGTTTGTTTTTTTGCACTAGTGTTTATAGTATATTTGAAACAAGAAAGCAATAATCTAACTATTTTGAATACACAAATCAGTCCAGTCCATTCCATTTGTCTAATCTTACTTGCCAAATTCTTATTCAAAACTGCAAAAACACAAATTCTATACTTTTGAATGTATTTCAAAGTATTTCTGGTCTAGTTTCTAGCTCAAAAATATTGAGATAAAGCTAACTTACACGTAACTTCTAAGCAAGCTACGCAAGCTTGTTTTAAGTCAATAATTCTTTAGTGATGAAAAAGTATTAGTTACACTGGCAGATTATTTCACTTGTGACATGGGAACAAACTTCCAAGTTAGTCTCGTCTTATTTCAAGTGTATAAAAATACTTAAGATTTTGTGCTTTTGCTGTGAAATATATACATTCAAGCAAAATCTGATTTGAAAACATTACAGTCAACATTAGTTGATTATATAATGACAAGTCAGTAAGTTATCTATGCAAGTCTTTTCAGAAAGCAAACTTTAAAAGGTAAAATTTAGGCTTTCTTACAAAAGCCTAAAGTGCCAAAGCCAAACCGAGCAAAGGTTTGTCAGTGGCTATGTTTGCTGACTGAATGTCTGGGTAATAATCTGAGTGTGTTTTTCTATGTCGGGCTTTAGCAAACAAACATGGATATTAATTCTCTCCCAGAAACATAAGCATACTCATCAGCGTCCTGTCCAAAGGATGCTGAAGAACAACAACAACAGCAAAACTGCTTTAATGTTCAGACATAAAAAAAATTGGCAGATTTTCAAAGAGCGCCAGAATTTCAAACGTGTCGCCAGCTCAGCACAAACGCAGAGTTCGCTCTGACCGATCAAACATGTCGTTCGTTTCTGAGGACCTCATGTGGGCTTTGATTTCCTGTCAGGGTTTGACAAATGACTGACAGCTGAGGCCCGGCTTTGTAGTGTGATTACAGAATGGCATAACACACTGCTTTGTGCCTCAACATGTGTTAACCTCTCATCCTCCATGCGGCGGTTATCTTGCTCAGACAAAGTGGAGGCCGACAAAGTTGAACGTACTTTATTAGTTGCTCATCTGTAGAGTTTCAAGAAGCCACTCGATTCCACCTTCCGACTTCTGTTAAAAGCAAACATTGTTTTATTGCTGGTATATTGGTTTGAATTAAAGCCTCGCCTTGGGCTCCTATCAGTCAGGAGGATGACGTTATGGAACTACCTTTTAGTACACTGTCATGCCTGCAAAATAAATGTTGGGTAATGACTGGAAATTCCAGCGAGAGATAGCCAGAGTAACACTTTTTTTTAAATCTTCAACAACAGCTGCAGGGCCAGTTAAAAGTTACAATAAACAATCAATATGTCATTCATTTTAGACTTTGGATCCACAAGTTTGAATTTATTGTGGATTTTCTTTCACCCATATAAGTTTGTTAAAGATGTAGTATGTAATTTTAATTTTAAAACATGGTTTATACTTTTTTAAAATTTTTTTATGTATAAACATGTTTTTTAAATGTATAAACATACTATACTGTTGTGGCAGTAGTATGAGACAGATAATCTGTAAAAAAATCCAACTCCTCTGCTTTTTCTCAGTGTTCCTATTGCCATCTTCGCTCCCGGCCAGAAACAACCAATCAGTGCCCGGAGGAAGTTCTTAACGCTGTCAATCAAGCTCCTGTATGCTCTGATGAATGTGCTAATGGCTGAGAAACAACTTAACAGTTACAGGAAAACTTTTTATCTGCCATCATCAGCAGCTATAACTAGCCTGAGTGTTGATAGCATTCTTTGTTGTGGGAAACTAGCCGTAGCATAGCAGAGATCAAAACGGAGGACGTGAGCAGAAGAGCGTGCACAAGCATGATTGACAGTGCTGAGGCTCTCCTCTTGGCTCTGATTGGTTGCTGACAGTGCTGTATTTCTGCAGTAGACCGCTACCAATACTGACAAGAAAAGTGGTCTGATGTTGCTTATTGGCGGTTTCAAGAAGCATGAGATTTTTCTGCAGTCTTCTAAGTGACATTTTTCCAAATATTATAATTTTTGGGCCTGCATATACACTTTTGAACCTGTGAACTAAATTTAATAATTCAAGGCAAATTCTTATTCTTGAAATCCAAATCAGAATGATGTTAATGTCGATGGTCAGTGTGTGTAAATGTCCGAACGACAGCTTATTGAGCATCAGTGAACAGTACACTGCAAGACGCTCGGGTCAGCTTTCACTTCTTTATATTTTGCTTCCTTGAAGCCAGACTGTCCAGTAATTTCATAAAGTGGTTCTGAGCAGCGCTGGGCCACTGTTTTTTTTTTTAAAAAGCCTGCCTTTATTTTACGTCTGATTAGTTGTGTACTCTCCTTATTTTCAGTTGAGTCTTGTCTTCTTTCATTTGGCAGATTTCACTGTAAAGTGCAGCGAGTCTTAGAAACAAACCCGGAGAAGTGGAGGGCAATACAAGCAATACAAATAAGAGGCAGGCCTAAAGATAACGCTGCACAGATGCTGATGGACTCCATGGATGCAGACCAAGGAGGAAGCCATTTCTCAAACACATGAAAGCCCACTCAGCCTTTGCGAGTTTTCATCTGGGCACATAAAAATATGTCCTCTGTTTTGTGTTTGGATGAGACAAAAACACAGCTGTAGCATTCAAATGTTAGACGCATGCAAACCGAAGAGCACAATCCACATGGTCAAGCAGGGTGGTGGAAGCGTTATGCTTTGGGAGTGTTTTTCAATGGCATCATGAAAACGGGCGACTATGTCCAGATCCTCACCAGCAACATCAGGGAGTTTAGGGCGAAATTGAGCATTTCAGCACGTCAATAACTCAAACTACACAGCTAATACGGTGAAGAAATAGACAGTTTCCTAATATCAACAGCAGCATTTTTGGTCTTTGAGACAGCTATCCTACACAACATATTTTCGAATGAGCTCCTTTTTGTAAAGTTTTTTTTAAGATGGTTTATATTTGTATTTTGTTTGAGCTCACCATTTATTTCATTCCACAGTAGCACTGATATGCAAAAACTCTTTATGGTTGTTCTAATATATTGTTTGTTTGACGGTTTCTTCTTAAATTAAAACCACCCTTTCTGTCAAAACATTTTCTGATTGATTTTTTATTTTTATTTTTTTTTTGTATTGTGTGCAGTGACTGTAAGTTTGTTCTGTATGTATTGCCCCAAACTTTCACACAATAACTCAAATGTTGCTCAATGTTTTGCTTATATAATATAAGCAAAAATTTCTGGTCCAGAACAGATCTTATTCTCCTCAAAACAGCAACACTTTTGGGTAATTTTGCTTTTAGTTGCCAGATCTGTGGTTTCCAGCAAAACTTATCATCCAATATTACACCCAGTCATACTGGACTCCCATGAACTCGTTCTAAATCAACACTGTCGATAATTATTTTTGACTGCATTGCTTTCGTATTTATTGCGGTTTCCAAATACCATGAATTTTGCTTTTTCTTAAATTTAGTGAAAATGTATTGCTTTTGAGACAATATTTTAGTTTTTTCGTTTGGTAATGGCAAAGAGGTTTTCTGACCTCAAACACTCGGAGTTCACCTGAGTAGATTAATGGTCAAAGATATCAATGGAGACATGCAAAAAGATGATCAACAAATATGAGAAGTTGCCAGAATTGCTGTAAAAGCCAATGTAAATTAAAGTGGAGAACATATCTTCTTTTTCCCAATAACGTTCCAAACCTGAAAACAAACTTATAGGGAGAAATAACATGGTTCCAAAACCAAATCTGCCAGGGTGCCAAGTGATTTTGGCCTTTACTGCATGTAGGAACAACATCAGTTTCTTGTGGTGTTTTATGTCTGAATGATTCACAGGCCAGAGGAAAGAAACAAATAATCTAGTGTTCTGACGGTAGTTAAAAGCACTGAACTTGATCAAAACGTGGAGAGAATAAACACATAATGTCCAAAGCAAACCTCTGAAATGCTTTCAGAAAGTCTTGAGAACTGATAATCAAGAACATTTGAAATGATTACAAGAAAGTCTGGCTCCTTGGAATCGTTATATATTTTCGCATTACGGTTAGTTTAAAGTGTTCAGCAACTTATGTGAAGGGGAGACTCCAGTAATTTCTCTCATCAAAGTCTGTTTATGGGAGTTGGGGAGTACCAGTCCATATGTGTAACAGTTGTTTTAGTCCTTTGGTGGCTCCAGACGGGGCTGTATGAAGTAAAGGGCGGCACAAAAGGCGAGTAATCAGAACCAGTGGGAGAAAAAAAAGCAACAAAAAAAAACAAGGTCAGAAAATAGAGGTTTTTCCACACTCAGGGAAAAACTAGCACATCTTTATTCACTCCTGCTCTCCAAATTGTGAAATAAGCCATAAAACGAACAACTAAAAACAGGCCGAGTTTAGAAGAATTTTATAAAAACACAATTCAGGGTGTATGGCACTCCCGAAGAGAATGTATTTCAAACTCTTTCAAATAAATAGATTTTTTTTTTTTTTTGTAGTTGAAAAATTTCACTCACTAAATCCCTCCAAAAAAAAAATCATTGGCATTGTCTTGGAAACTTACAACATATGAGTTGTTTCTCTAGTGACACAGAAGCCCATTTCTCTATGCCAGTCTTCAAAAATGGAGAAGAGAACATGTTACTCTAAAGGGGTCGATGTGGTCATCCTCATGAGTTAGACCACCATTTACGTAAACCTCTCCATGTCTAGAGTCAGCACAATAATTAAAAGTTTACAAGAGGAACTGTAAGGATTTAAAAAGACTAACAATTATTTTGGTACCACATAGAAGAACATCACCCTAAAAGCTTCCAGGTATAGAAAAGAGTCGTTTCTTGGAATCTCTCTGTGTCAAAAACAACTAGTGAATTGTATCTGAGTGTCAAATGTTCATTAGGGAGTGTGTGTGTCTTTTTATATGCTTTGGCCTAAGATTGAGTTTTTCGGTGATAAAACTCTGCAGGATGGATGTGTGGTAAAGCAAATTGACATGGTAAAGGATTGATGATGCAGTGGGGCAAAATTCCTTGTTTTTAGAGTTTCCTAATCCATGTCCAAACATTAATCTGATTGAGATGCATTGGAATGACATTAAACTGACTTTTTATGGTTGAAGTCCTCCAACGTGGCTGAATTAAAATGATAATTCAAAGAAGAGTGGACTAAAATTCTTTTTCGCACAGCCAGCTCTTGCCAATCATTTAGATATTTAAATACCGCCTTTTTGTATCTACTTCAGCTATTTTTGTCTGAAAATAAAATTTGTTTTATGATCTGAAACCTGCAAGTGTAACAAACATTTTTTTTAAAAAGAGGTAGAAAGACCTTATCTGCAAGAGACCAAATAGTTTCATACGGTACATGAAATAGAGTCTTTCATCTTCACTTTCAACCCAACATATTTTTAGTTTATGATTCCAGTGATAGTGAATGACTGGTTCCAAAAGTCACAGTGCCTTTATGTTGCACCCAGCGCTTTAAGTTTCAAAGCGAGCTGCTAACTATATAAGCAGATGGAGCGAGAATCTGACAACCGCATACATACCAGAAGAACACCAAGCGTGTTTATTAGAGCAACTAACAGTGAGAGTTCCACATACATGTGCCGCCATCGGCCACATCTTACGGCTTCAGCAACAAAACGAGACTGAGGGGATCTTTGATGCAGCAGCAGTTTGGGGCTTCGATGTTTTATTGACAATTGCTTTTAGTATGTCTGAGTATGTGCGTGTGTGTCTGCGTCTCTGTCTCTGCGTGTGTGTGTGTGTGTTTGTGCCACAGATACAAAATTCCTCTGAGATGTGCTCCAATCTGTTAACAATGAAAGGAGGTTTAGGCAGCACATCAAAGCTCTGGCAGAACTTTCGGCATATGGTGATTGTTTATGCATTTGGTTGCTTATTCTTTTCCACTGATGGCAGGAGACGAGCAAAGTATCAAAAACAGGTCAGGGCGAAATCGGTCCAGAACAGATGAGCAAGACATTAAAATAGGCAACTGCAAACCAGCCAAATGGAGTAATTATTCACCAGCTTAGAAGAGGGGTTATTTTTGTACGCCGATTTAAACTATTCCATTGCAATTCTGGATTTAGGTTTAGGGGCTTTGTCCTGCTGGAAGGTGGAGCTTTGCCAAAACCCATTCTCAAACCCCCAGTCCTTACGGGACCATATCTTGCAACTTTTTGACGTCTCTCTACTTCCCCACACCTGAATCAAACAACTAGCAGGACTAGGTGGAACTTATGATCCTTACCCATTACGATCAGTGAACAAGATGATCTGAACTTCCTCCTCCGCTGTTTGGTCATGCTCTCAATCCTCCTCCTCCTTTTCAACTCCTCTTGGATTTGTGGCTGTAGTTCAGGTAATATTTGAGCTCTTGACATGCTTATCAGCTGCTCCAAGTTGTAAAAACAATTCCTTGTCGTCCTGGTTATTCATCACAACAACTGTCCTAAAGTAAAAAAAAAAAGAAAAAAAAAAAAGCAAGAGCTCTTTATCCGCACCGCTAGTTAAACAGGTTTAAAGCTAGGCCTGTCACGACAACAAATTTTGCTGAGCGATTAATTGTCTCAAACATTATCGCGATAAACGATAATATTGTTTGAAGATTTTTTAAATGATGTAATGGTAATGACAAAATAATGCAAGCGATATCCTGCCAAAAATAAATACACTTCATTTTCAAATGAGCACTTAACACTGAAACTTGTCAACAAAAAAAACAAAAAAACAACCAAAAATAAAACTGACTCCCAGTCTCCGTTAACAAAAAATGCACTCGACTTAAAACTAAACACAACATAAAACCAAAGTGGAAATAAAAACTACATTCAACCAAAAGAGTGCAGATTATGAAGTGTATGCTACATTGGCCTTCAATAATCATTAGATTTAAACAGAGAAGATGGGCACATCGACTACCTGATGCAATAGTTCACTCCTCCCTTACGCTAAAGAAATGAGGAAGGAAGAGTCAGTGGAGAGCACCAGAGTTGAGCCTTTTTTCATCCAGTGTCATCAACAGAAAGAGAAAAAGGCAGGAAGAAAAGATAAAGCCGATAAATTAAAATGAGGTCAATGATTTTCATTTATTATGCGATTAATTGATTTATTGTTTATCGCGACAGTCCTATTTAAAGCTGTTTTGACCTTCTGCTCAACTTTCTCCCTGACCTCTCTTGTGTGTTCCTTAGTCTTCCAGATGCTGTTTGTTCACCAGTGAGCTCTAACAACACAAAAATGGCCCATTGTGAACACAGACAGCATAAGATGCAATAGGTTACACTGAGGTACATTCAAATGGGCTGGGAGGGGAGGAGGAATACAAATACACTGAAGTTTGTGGTTCTGGAGGTATCTTTTTGCAAGACTTTATTTCTATGGTGACTCATCAAGCTACATTACAAAATGAAAGCAGCGCTTCAATGAATGGAGCCAATTTCAAAAAGCCAGATTAATCATTAACTCATGTCTGTGATGTGCACATGCCATGGTATCTCAAGAAACCGGTAGCATTTATAGAGTCTCCCAACAGGACCAGACAAAAAGGCTGTACAATGACGGCCTGAAGTTTATTTTTGTATTAATAATTACACAACACCGTTTTTCCACCTCCTCCGTGAGGAAGGGCTAAAACATTCACAGGACATCGACAAAGGAAGAGATAATGTAAATTAGTCCTTATCAGATAAAAGACCGGACAATAAGGGTTGTTAAGTCGGTTAAATCCTTTTGTTTAGAAGCAGTTTACAAAAGCTCCACAGTGAGTTGGACATGTCCTGATCTCCCCTGCTCGCCTTTTCAGCGTAAGGAAATGTGCCGGACACTGTTAGAGCCAGAAACACCTTATGCAAAAAGAGAAACCGAAGGCAGGTGAAGCCACACATCAGCATAAGAACAAACACAGCCATGCAATCCTCGGAGAGAACAATGTCATCACTTTGCATGATGATTTCCCTCGCAGCGTCTTCGTCGACCCAATGTGGTGTTTCATTGCCCTCACCCCTTTTTCTGTGTGTGTGTGCTTGCATTCCATTGTTACCAAATGAGTACAAATATCCTCCTTTATGGACAAACAAAAAACCTCAGCCGGGCCTTCCACCGTGCTGGCTGTGTCCAGTCCTCATCCATCCATCGGCAGTGCCGCCCTCCCATCCACAAGCGCTGCTCTCTACCCCCAGCCGGCTCTTTGACATAATGCTGTTGTGGCTTTCCGGGCCTTTATGCTGGCTGTTGTCAGAGGCAGATTGAAGACCCTTTGTGTGTGTCAGCCCCTGTCCTGAGTGGCTTGGGAGGAACCTGCTGGGCGGCGAGCGGAGAGACAGGAATGCGCATATGAATGGACCAGTGTGTGCTGGGCACCTGCTGACAGAGCCGCGGCATGTCTCTATGAGTCTTAGTTCATCAGCGTACCCATCTTGTTCAATTACACGTGCAGCCCGGTGTTGCATTCCCTGCAGCGAGCCGGGCTGAAAGGAAGGATTGTCACCACCATTGTGACCATTTCGCTGTTTGCTATTGTTGGGGACTACCTAACGAATGAGTTGCCAGCTCCTCTGCTTTAGGTGTGACTGATTATCACCTTTGCTCCTCAGCTTGGCTCAGTAGGGTCTGTGAGCAACTGAAAATGTATCTGAAGGCTTCAGCGTGGAAGATTGTTGAATTTCAAATGTTCAATGAGTTTTA
This sequence comes from Xiphophorus couchianus, assembly GCF_001444195.1. Lineage (NCBI taxonomy): Eukaryota > Metazoa > Chordata > Actinopteri > Cyprinodontiformes > Poeciliidae > Xiphophorus > Xiphophorus couchianus. The sequence goes on from NC_040239.1 coordinate 25,567,686, forward strand.
TTTCTGAGCACCACTGCACAAACACAATGAATTAGTCACCAAAATTTCCTTTCTTTGCTCTTATATTGTCTTTTATGGTGGTGAGAAGTGAGAAGACTCCCAAAGGCATAATGTAAACATGACAATATACAAAGGTCAGTATTGCTTACATCATACTGGGAGAGCTTCAGGATGTCAGGGAACGACCTGAAGTGGTGACTCCAGTCTGTGCACAAAACCGCGTTTACAGCGATGGATGACCTCACTGTTGCATTAAAGGTAAAGTCAACGCTTCCACACACAAATAACCCACTGTCTTTCAGGTATCCACCTTATTCCAATAGGCCCATGATGGCTCTTTTGGAACTCTGTGAAGGTCTTCCGCAGAGGCACTGAGGAGCAGAGGTAGGGGGTGATGAAAGGTAAAAATATGATGACGGGATGAGGAAGAAAGAAAGCTTTACTGGGGTTTCCAAGGAGGAGGCGAGACTACCCACAGAGGCTGAGGTTGACTGATGGTGGGGAGTGGTGTTTGTTGGTGGTGTTTCCCCTTTTGTTTTCTTCTTCCTTATGAAGATGGAGCAGACAAAGAATGGTTGAAGGATGGACAGGCAGATAAGTATGGTGGGTCGATGGTGGTGAGTCCACACAGTGCAAACCAGGGGAGCAGCCAGGGGAACGGTGAGGAGACCTGCAGAGAATCTTGAGGTGAATTCTCCAACTGACTTGGAGAGCGAGGAGGCAGAACGCTGAGGGAACTTAGGCAAATGAGGCTGTAGCAATCAAGGAGCAAACCAAGAAGAGGCCTAATTATAGAAATGGAACTACATCATGCATTTCCTCAGGGGAATCCACTACTCTTAGGCCTAGTGCACACGATACCTGAGAAAACAAATAAATTTTTACTTGGCCTTTCATCCACTGAGTGGCTGTTCAGTCCATGTTGGTAAAAGACTTGTTACACTCTTGTACCAACATGGTACAAGAGTGTAATAACTTGCTGTTCTCTTGAACAGCAAGAGAATAAAGGCATTCTCTTGGTGTTCAAACACGTTCATCTCTGGTATACTGAACTCATCTTCTTCCTGAAGGGTAAGAAGGCTGGACATTCGGGGGGTTGTTGTATGCTTCCAAATATCCGTTTATAATGATGAACATGAGTTGGTAGGAGTTGCCGGTTTAATCCCCGCCAAGTCCGCCTGTGTCATTGTGTCCTTGTGCAAGACACTTCACCCAACTTGCCTGCTGGTGGTGATCTGATGGTGGCAAGCTACTGAACTGTAACTTTCCACCATGAGTGTGTGAACGGGTGATTGACTGAGTGTAGTGTGAAGCGTTTGATACTTGACAGAACTCTGTCTTTCCTGATGTTTCTTGATTCTCCCTTCATGTCACACAAAGGAAGCTGTATATTTGAGGTGTTGCGTTAAAATACCTCCTCCATTTAACTCAGATGTGGTCAATTAACTTCTCAGAAGCTCACAAAGCAAAGCTATCATCATCAGGACTCTCTAAAATTGTTTACAGTGTGGGTAAATACCCGATTTTATTGTATTTGAATGCAGAAAAGATCTTTTTTGTTTATAAGACAGAAAGGTGAAAGCAGATATTAGGTTTCAAATTGTCTTCAGCAAACAGCGGACGAAAATAAATAACAGACTGGAAAACTTTAAGAGCAACACAACAAGGGGAGCACGGTCGATTTGGAAAGCTCCTGTGGAGATTCAGCGGGTGATAAATTACTGCGTGATTTCTAACAACAGTCTGCCATGAATGGCCCCAGATATCTGACTCCAAATCCTCCATTAATTGCCCTTTCAGTCATATGGAACAGCTTATGTTGTTTCTCTGGCAAAGCTTTCGAGAAGATTACATCTCCATAATCAATAAAAAAAAAGAAACGTAGCCATCCATTCCAGGGCACAAAGAAAGAAAGGGAAAAAAAAACACATCTGGGGAAATAAACTTTCCCCTCCTAAGATGTACCCACGCTCACACAAGAGGTGCAGCATGTTGACTGTACATAATTACACCCAGGAACTTTTTCTCAATCATGCATGATGTCTGCCATGTTTTGATATCAACCAGATGTGTGGATTTCAGTATAGTTTAAGACTTGGCTTCCATAGCATGCATTTTAAAACATTTTTGCTTTGGAGAATAATATATGACAGTAACACACACACGCACGCACACCCCCACGCATCGGTTAATTCTGTTTGTGTTTGGCTGGATCACCTGATAACTCTGACATTTCCCATAGCCGCGGCGCTGTCTGCCTGGACGAGCTGATCTGTGGCCTCTGGACTCATGGATCCCATCACCCACTGACCTGGAAAGCGGGCGTGTAAGATCTGCAGCATCCCATCAACCAGCAGACAACACGCTTCTTTTGAAGTGGGAGCGGGGCTAAATTGGATTATGAGGCAACTCTGAAGATCAGCTCCCATATATTTGATTACACACGCCCCCGTCGCCCAGAGCCTCGCCGGAGCAGGATGCAGAATGTGAAGCTGTTCCCTAACCCCCGAGTATGGCGCTCTCCATCTCAGTGCGTGCCCATCTGCCAGCCATTTACTTGATTACTTCAGCTCTGATGGGCCCCGGCTCTGCCAGGGCTGCTAGGAAGCTTTTGTCTAGGTGGAGACAGGGGAGATAAGAACCAGGTGATGCTTTCATCTGTGAAAACCAACATTTAAACGCAAAACAAAAGACCTGGTTCTGGGACAGGATGGAGCTGGATTGAGTTTAACCATTTCCACTGCTGGACATCTATAGAACATTTATTGTTGATTCTTTTGTATAAAAGTTCCATCCATCCGTCCGTCCATCAGTTTTTCCATCCATCCAACAGTTCCTCCGTCCATCATCTGTTCTTCCATCCGTCCATCTATTCACCCATCCATCTGTTATTCCTTCCATCCATCCATCATTTCCTCCATCCATGTATCCATCTGTCCTCCATCCGTTCCTCCATACATCTGTTATTCCATCCATCCATCCAATCTACCATCTATCTTTCCAACCATCTCTCCATAAACTTTTCCATCCATAGTTCATTAATCAGTCCATCCATCCTTTTGTTCTTTTCATCAATCCTTCATTCATTCCGCTGTTTGTTTCTAGATTTAAAGCCTAAATACTAAATATCTTCCAGAAATTCACAAAGAATTTGTTTTATTCTTTAATTCAATTGTGCTAAAAGTGATAGAGAACGATGCAAGTTTACATCTTGAGAAGATAGACAGATTCCCATAAAAAATATATATTTAAAAATAGAAAACAGTATTATATATTTATGTGTTGATTCATATACATTTCTTTGTGTGTTCCATTCCAAAGCCACCTCTTCTGCATAGAGATATTTGTCAGCCTCCAGGGGTCCGAGGACAAGCCGTTCTCATTATCTACTCGCAGACAAGCGTACTGTATAAAATGAGACTAAAAATCCCATCATGCAAGCATGGCACACAGACCACCTTCTATTTCAGGGGAAAATAACATCCAGTACAGGTTTAAGTTGGACTCATTATGGTGGAAGTGGGTTCCAGGCCCAGGAAGTTTCATTGCTCTCCAAATAAAGCTTTCTAAATAGAGCAGTGATCCTAATTCCTGAAACTTCTGGAATCCTGTCCAAGTCTTCACTTTAAGTGAAAACTCCCAGCCCATATAGGTAGACCTATTTCAAAAGGAGGGGCGAAAAAAAAAAAATCATCTGTTTCGACATGAAACAAATTCAAACCAGGTCAGGAAAAATGATCGGTAACGACTGAGGCCTTCGACATTCCTACAGTGGGTTTTCATTACCTCACTGCTCACAAATCTAAAACATCAACTTTGATCGTGTTTCACAGAATGTGGCAGTGGGACACTTTTAGAGGATGCTGTGGGGCTGGTCTATTAGTCAGGGTGTCATGTAAAGCAGCCTCTCAATTCTGAAAGTACTTTTTCTTGTTGTCTTGTGCCACTGAGATGAATAAAGGCCCCAGAAACCCGCTTGCCTTCACTGTCACTTGACATTCAGTGGGGATACGACCGGCTCCAGCTCCTCCGCTATGTTGGAGGCGGGAGGGGGGGGGGGGGACTTGTCACCGAGCATAAACAGCTCTCCTGGCAAAGATCCACCGAGCTGAAATACAGCCCCCCCAAACTACCCCCTCCTGACACCCCATCTCCGTGTGCTGTGTGGCGTCAGCAGCAATGAGCTCCAGATGTGGCCTGGCACCCCTCCAGTCACGGCATGGATGTGGTTGGAAGGGTAGTTTGGAAACACCACCCACCGGCGGACCCAATGAAAGTGCGCCAGGCTGCAGCGAGAAGTTTTTCTGCCGTGGGTTCCCGATCCGCGTGGGCTGCAGGGAAACGGGAGGAGAGCTTTTAAAGTTCTGCACATTCGCAGAGGGAGGAGGGAGGGCAGAGCGGTGGAGGGGGGTTAATCTGCCTCCTGTACATGCATGTGTTACATATTTAACATGGTTTGACATGGTAGACATGCCAGACAACAGCTAAAAGTATTTCCATCTGTTTCAGCTGAGCAGGATTTTTTTTTAAACTGAGTTTTATTCAGAAAAAGGAAAAATACATTGTTCATGTTGTTTATAACTGTGAAAACTCTACTAAAATGAAATAGTTTGATGGCTTAGGCACCAATCAATCCTTTTGATTGAGAGCTAGATTGTATTTTGTAGATGCAGTATGCCTGAGCGCTGGTGTCCGTCTTACTGTAATAGCTGTTTGCGCTCATGTAATTTTTGCTATTACGTTTTCCAGTGGTGTGAAGGAAAAACTGAGTAAGCTCGCTCTTGTTAGATGCCATGAAATTTACACGCCAAGGCCAAACACTGTGATCTTCCATTAGGCAATAGCTCCCCCTACTGTCTGAGATTATAACCATTCACCCACATCCTGCACAGCCACATCAATGTGGAGCAGTCTATACTGGATTTATCAGTGCTGATAGAGTTTCACATGTTGGGCCTTTAATGTTTCTATTTTTCTTATCTTCCATGTTGGAATTACCATCATTGTTGTTGTTTTTGTGTGCAGCACTTTGGGCGGTTGCTCTTGAATGTGCTACGTAAATAAATTAGATTCGATCCACTTTTAACATTCTAAAACTTTAACTTTCAGAGGGTTTTTGACCCTCTAGTTTGAGCAAACTTCACAGAAGCTGAACCAAGTTTATCCAGAAAATCAACTGAATTCAAAATGAGGTTTTGAAACGTTTGCACGTTTTGTTGAAGTTTGAGAAGTACAGACGATACAAAGGCGGTGAAATAAAGATCAAAGACTGGAACAATGCCGGAGGTTAAAAATGTTATTCCACGTTCACCGATTCCCACACTCAGTCTTCATCATGTATGGTTTTCATCTTGTGTGCGTGTGTGTGTGAGATGTTAGCATCTCCGTCCATTATGACCGGGGTGGTTTGAGGATCTCCTGCAGATCTCCCTGCTGTGTCAGCTGGTAGGGCAGCTGGAGCTTCTTGTTCCCCTGGCTGCAGAGTGCCGGGCAACGCTTGAGAAGCAGCTGGCACACTTTAGCGTGGCCCTGTTCTGCAGCCTGCTCGAGCATCAAGCAGAGGAGTAATCACAAACATTGATAAAACATCAAAAAGATGTTTCTGTGGAATGGTAGCACTGATAATCGTTGCGTACCTTGTGCAAAGGATTCGCACCATCGTCATCACAGAGGGTGGGATCTGCACCGCTTTGCAGAAGCAGCCGAACCACGTCCGGATGACCGCAGTACGCTGCTCGATGGAGCGGAGTGGCCCCGCCCGGAGTCTGAGGGGACGGACACGCGCCGCTCTCGAGGAGAAACGTGCACACGGCGAGATGTCCGCTACGGCTCCCGTAGTGCTGAAGCAAAGCGCAGAAATTAGGATTTCATTGTGCATTGTTTGATCAGGCACAGCACACAGTTGAGATAAAAGAAGCCTGTAAAGCTTATACAGGCATTTAATAGTCAAGGATTAAAGAAAACCTATTTAAAAAACTGGATTAGGGCCATTATGTAAAAACACACACACACACACACACAAAAGAAAAACACAAAACTAGAGATAACTTCACGTTTGCTTAATAATATGCCAAGTTTTAAGACAATTACTAAAACACATAACAATTCACAATAGATTTCTAACACGTCATGCAACTCAGAACTTTCTAAGAACATTCCTAAACAAAGGATGGGGCCTAAAATGGTTCCGTTTAGAAGTACTCTGTCAATTTTTTGAGAGAAAGACATAAAGGTACCAGTTACAACACAGGCTACACACCTATTCACACCTGATTCAAACTGGACATCCTGACCCAGGAAATTCAGGTTCCGAAATATTTTACTTAAACATTTAGTGTTTTAATCTTCCTGAGGAATAAGGCAATATAATTAAAGATCCCATTTTCATATCATTGTCAGCTGAGGGGATACGTATTCACACTGCTGAGCTGGGTGGATAAAAACGGACTTCAGATCGTAGCATAGCTTTGTAATCTAAAAAGCTGCAGATGTCGACTGGGCCCCATCTCTAAATCAAACTAGAACAATGAATTCATGAGTTCTATTGATGATATAATGTGATCAAGTGTATCAAATTGCTTATGATAATATATATAAAAAAAAAAACTCATCCCCAGAGCTTATAAAGTAGTCCCCAATAGAAACAACCTTCTTTAACAGCTTGTTGTTTTTTTTTCCAAGTCACTGGCTTTGATGCTGCTACCCCAAAAGATGATGCCCATGAAAGCAGCAGATTCTCTAAAGAGGTTCTGCTGAAAACCAGCCCATAAGGAATGTAAGTATAATATAAAGTAATAATATAAAGGTTGTTCCCAGATAACCTTCCCCCGTACTCCAGACAGAACTAAATGGATCAAGTCTAGATTTGTTTGTCAAAACTACCACATATTAGGACTAACCGATTTTTACAAACATAATTATAAGATGAGCAACATTGCTGAGAGGCTGGACAGACATAGCAGAAATATATTATTTTCCTGAATGAAGGCCTTTTAAATGTCGTTTTAAAAATAATACCTGAACTACGACCCCAAATCCCAGAGGAGAGAGAAGGAGGAAATTTAAACCATCTCTTCAATCAATCACAATGGGCAAGGATCATATCCTAAACTAATACGGCCAGACAGAGACTTGAAGAGGAGAGGCAAAAGCAAATGAGAGGTAAACATCTTCCAAATGGACTCACCAGAGCTGTGTACCCAGCTGAATCTTTCATGTTCGGGTCAGTCCCCTTCTGGACAAGGAGCCTGACTCTCTGCAGGTCTCCATCCAGGGCAGCTGACCAGATACCTGCAGAAAGAAGTGGCACATAACTCTGTACCCTGCTGGCAACGACTAACACAGGCCAGAAAATAACACACGAAAGATAGTTTTGTTTGGAAAGCTATAACTGTCCAATAATCTAACACCGTTGGTTTGACAAATGAATGCAAACCTCTTTCAAAATCCATTTCATCCAGAGTCTGATGAACACTGGGGGAGGAGACGGGGTGGGAGCAACATGAACAGTGGTGCTTGTCAGACATGGCTGTAACTGGAAGGACAGCTGACAAACAGCGGAGTTTAAATCCCAATTTTGGAACCGCAGAAAGGCATAAAGATGATAAAAACAGACATGCTTGTAGTCCAAAACTTTGTGTCTTAGCGCATGACAACACATTCACCACTGACAGAAGTTTTGTGATATTAAGACGTCATTTCCAAAAACAATAGTACATACAGAAAACTGTACTAACAGCGTAACCTGCAGCTGTTTTCAAAGAAACGAAATGTATGAGTTCAGGATGGCTAGATGCTAACGCTATACTGAAGGGTGCGCTCCATTTGTAAGCCGGGGAGGGAACCGGTGCACTGGGTAGGCGTGTCTTACACACACCATTCGAAACGGAGCATCGGTTTGCTAGGAAAATTTTGACGGATTGACATGCATTTTTTGGACCGTTGGAGAGATGTAGAATACCCAGAAAGAACCCAGCACGAGAAGGGCGAACATGCAGACTCCATGCTGAAAGATATCAGTAAATATCAGGAATACATTTCTAGCATGATACCGAAATGTAAAAATGACATCTTAAATGTATAAACATTTATATTGGAATAAATGTGTTTTAAAATGTAATGTGTAGTAACAAAAGCATATTTCAACTCGTCTCTCTGTCTCTCTCTCTCTCAAACTCCTTCAACGCCAACTCGTCATCAATTCTGCCCGGGTTCCCCACCGGCTGACTGTTAAGGCATACGCCCTGTCTGACGCACATAACGTCCTTACGTAGAAGGCCCTCGGCCAATAGCAGAGTGTCGTATGAAAAGTATACTTCAGGTGCAGTCTACTTTTTTGTATTGTGTAACTATAGGTCTAGAAAAATAATACCCAGAGAAAAAATAAATTAGCCCTTAGTAATAAAGTTACCAAATGGCGTTTAAGTAAATGCTAACATAATACTATTCTTTAAAAAACAGCCTATGTTAACCATCATGCTGGTACTTTAACGACGTGTTTTAACGATGTAGCTTCAAATAAAAAGCAGAGTTTTGTTATACTAACACTGTGTTCCTCAGAAGTACAACTCAGAGCTTCTCGCAATTCCTTTACAAGTCTCTAAGGTGCCTTTACTACTAATGATGATGAATAAAAATACGTCGAAGCAGATTTTTCCCGGAGTTTTTGAAGGCATCTTTTTTTCTCGCTTTATTGTCTAATGTAGCTAGTTGTCCAGCTTTATCTAGATAACTGGTAGATAGCTGGCTGAAAAAACAAAGCCCTGTTTGTTATTCGGACTTATATGAAGTCACTTAGGACCAAAGCGCGCAGAGAATGAGAAGAGTTACCCTGTTTGTTAACGGGACGTCTAAAAATGGCAAGGTGGGTAAAAAGTGAGACTGTGTGGGAGCCTGGGCCGCAGAATGACCGCTTTCTCCCCACACCGAGCTACAGAAAGCGTATCATAATGGGGAAACTGTCGCTATTCAGGGATATTACGCAGTTATATGGAGTACAAACCGATGTTAGCTGTAGGGACGCTTAATGTAGCCCATTTTCTGGCTTTTATGATAAAGCAGACTTTTATTTTCGACGTCAACTCCTTTCTTTACAGGTTGTAGCCGTTTACGGGACCTTGTCTGATCTGCTGTCAGTAGCGAGCAATAAGCTGGGAATCAAAGCTTCCTGTTTATACAATGGGAGGGGTGGTCTCATAGATGACATCGCCCTAATACGGTAAACCCATTCATTCCGCAGCAGTTGTTACATGGTGGGTTTATTCTCAGATTGTTGCCCTAAACGTGTTTATATGTGTGTCTGTCATCAGGGATGATGACGTACTGTATGTGTCAGAGGGAGACCCATTTATTGGTGAGCACAGACTCTTCCTGTATATGCTGCCAGTCAGTGTGGACATGTGTAAAACATCTGTTTTTGTCATTGGTAGACCCACAGAGTGAAGTCAGGGTCACATCTGATCAGCACGGAGCACACACCGACTGGCTGACCCTGAATATCGGTGGTCGCCTCTTTACCACCACAAGGTGCCTGTGGTTTAAATCATCAATTAGTTGAATGCATTACTAGATGTCGCAATATGCAGTGCCTCTTAAAAGTATTTGTACAGTAAATTTGTTGAAAGAAAGAAAGTGCAGTCTTGACGAGTCAACAGACTCCAAGAAAGGCCATTTGCTGGAAAAAAAAAACCCCCAACATATTCAGATCAGTAATTAAGCCAAAACTGTACAAAATATGTATACATTTTGAATTTAATATGAAATGCTTATGTCTGTGAATATGTGGCATAGTTTTAGCTTCGCCCTGTTCAAGTTCACTGAAATGCTATTCTTGTTGCATTTTGCTAGGCAAAAAACAAATGTAATCATTTAATGTAATGTTGGATAAAAAAAAGGCTAAATGAAAAACCTATAGACTGTGCCAATTTGTTTTCCGACTAATCAATTAATCGTTAGAATAGTTGTTTCTTAAAATAAACTTTAGTCGCAGCCCTAAAAGAAGGCCATCAGAAGTCATGTTTGCAGTTTGCTTCAACATTGTAAATATGTAGAGAGGCGGGTGAAATCGTAATATTTTGCTACGAAAATAACAAAAGATTATTGCATATGAATCATTTTTGTGAAGCACTGCACTGTATGCCAGTTTTGCTTTTGTCTTAACTCTCTCTGATTTGTGTTCAGGAGTACTTTGGTCAGCAAAGAGCCGGAGAGCATGCTCGCTCATATGTTCCGTGAAAAAGGTACCGCTTCATATCCCCACCAGAAATTGTAATTCTGAGGCGAGTCTTTTGTAAGTAAGGGGTATTATTCTCTGCAGATGTGTGGGGAAACAAACAGGACAAGTATGGGGCGTACCTGATCGACCGCAGCCCTGAATACTTTGAGCCAATTCTGAACTATTTGAGACACGGTCAGCTCATTGTCAATGAAGGAATAAATATACGAGGTGAGCTTTTTTGATTTTCCTCCACTAGTTAGTCATTTTGTTGCCTACAACACACAGTCCAGTGCCATGACGAGCCATACGTGTTTTCCAGGAGTCTTGGAGGAGGCTCGGTTCTTTGGAATTGAACAACTGGCTGAACAGCTGGAAGTTGTAATCAAGGTATTGTGAAATGCACATTTGAATAACGTAATCACCCCCCTTTGATTTATTTATTTTTTCCCCTTCCACTTACCAGTTTTTACCATTTAAACAGAACTCACAGCCACCCGAGGATCACTCTCCCATTTCCCGAAAGGAGTTTGTTCGTTTTCTCCTGGCCACCTCCACCAAGTCAGAGCTCCGCTGTCAGGTGACGCTAACAGAAGAAGTTTCGTCTCTCGTTCGCTATCCGAAAAGAACATTTAGCCAGCGTCGCTCTTGTTGTTTGTAGGGTCTTAACTTCAGTGGTGCCGATCTGTCCCGACTTGATCTGCGCTACATCAACTTCAAGATGGCTAACCTCAGCCGCTGCAATCTGACGCACGCTAATCTGTGCTGCTCCAATCTGGAGCGGGCCGACCTCTCTGGAGCCAACATGGATGTAAGTGTTCTTTTTTTTTTTTTCTATAACTTTCTACAGTTGATTTTGACAAAATATGTGCTTTTAACTTTGTTTTTTTTTTGTTTGTTTGTTTTGTTTTTTGTAAAGGGCGCTAATCTGCAAGGAGTTAAGATGCTCTGCTGCAACGCCGAGGGAGCTTCTTTAAAAGGGTGCAACTTTGAAGACCCGTCTGGATTGAAGGCCAATCTTGAAGGCAAGCTCTCCGCAGATGTTCACCGAAAGACTCAAATACATTCGTCCACGTCCGTCATCTCATTTTGACTCCTTTTGATTTGACGGCCAGGTGCGAATCTGAAAGGAGTTGACATGGAAGGAAGCCAGATGACCGGCGTCAACCTGCGTGTGGCCACCCTGAAAAACGCAAAGCTGAAGAACTGCAACCTGCGGGGGGCCACTTTAGCGGGGACGGATTTGGAGGTAGAGTGAAGGATTATCTGTTAAAAGCAGCCACAGGAGCTGAGTCAGAGGGCAAGCTTTGAGATGACCTTTTTTTTTTTTTTTTAAAGGTCGAGAATAATTGAGTCAGATAAAAATATAACTCATCTACAGGCCACCTTTAACACGCTACGCACAGTATGGGGGGCGGAAGAAGGCTTTATCATTGATAATGAAGAAACAACTTCAATCCAGACTAAAAAACAACATCATTGTGAGACAGAACAACCTTTAACATCTCTTATTAAGGAATTTAAAATGCATCCAAAATACAAGTTAAAATATTGAAATCCAGGAAAGTACTTTACAAATAATATCATGACACAATATTAAAGAAAAAGTGAGTTTATGTGCGTTCAGGTTTGCACAGTATTGAATACAAATCGCCACAACGATAATGAAAGTTTCCTCCACAAACAACATTTCACACAAAATCCATTCATCCAGACCAAGTATAAATATATGGGCAAAAATTACAACATGTAGTATGAAATTGTGAAGGATGCAGTTGATTTTTCTGTGTCTGGTGTTATGACCGTGTGTGTGTCACTCTAGATTTTAGAAGTAGAAACACAAGCTAAATATTTATTTTTTATTTGAAGTTGTCAGGATAGCAGTATATAAGGTACAGAAACATCGACATTTTTTGCCAGCTCAGATCTGCCTTCATCAAATCAGATGTGCGTCAAGAGATAATGTACTTAGAAGGAAGAATCTGGAAATGTTTTTAAGCTCATCCCTAGTTTTACCTGTTAGCACAGACATTTTTTCATAAGAAGAAAACAAATGGGTATCATGAGCAACAAATTATAGCAAACAGCAGCAGAAATAAAAGTGACACCAGAATAGATCCCTGCAGGACCTCACATCTTATAGTAACAAATGTGGCCTAACAAATTCTTGTTAATTGACAACATAATTATAAAGTCATTTGTAAGTTCTTTCAGAAAAGCCAAGCACGTTTATGAGGTAAAATACTGTGAACAACTGTTGTCAAAAGCTTGAGATCAGTCTAGAAAAAGAAATCCTGAAGAATCGTCATCACAACCTGATGCTTTCCTGATTTGATCAGCCGACACAAGCGCATCAGCTTCTATGATATTTTATCTGTTTTGGGTTAATGCAAGACAGGGAGAAGCTTCTGAAAAGTAGGAAGGTTAAAAAGCCATAAAAAATAACTAATGCAGCTTTTTTATGAGCATTAAAAATCTCTCCAATATAGACCTTCACACGGTAACATTGGAGATTAATTGCTCTTTCCATAGAGACGTGATTTACATCTGTAGCTATGTGTAGGTTAATATTAGTTTAATTAGTTTATGGCAGTTGATGTGTAATATTTGACTTTTTAATTATCTGCTGATGCTCTGTTATATAAATTGGGAATGTGTTTTTTTGCTTTGTTTTACATTTAGCCAGACGAAAAAATAGCATATTTTTTCTAGTCTTGGTTTTATGGTTCAATAACGTTTGAATAGTGATTTGATTGAGCTTCTTCAGTCATGTGAACTTGTTTCTTGGCCTCAGAGGTAACACGGAGAAGGAAGTAACACCTGTTAGATTGTGTCCTGATCTGCTCGGTATTTTAACACCTCGCCTCTCCTTTGTGTTTCGCTCTTTCTCGATGCAGAACTGCGACTTGTCTGGCTGCGATCTGCAGGAAGCCAACCTGAGGGGCTCCAACGTGAAGGGGGCCATTTTTGAGGAGATGCTGACCCCTCTGCACATGTCGCAGAGCGTCAGATAACTCGCCCGCAGAACCGAGTTCTCTCTCTCTCCATGTCGTTTCTCTCCCCGTGTGTCATACTGCACATTCCTCCTCGTCGAATCTGGCTTTACCTGTCCTCCGCCGCGGGTAAACGGCATGCGCGACTCCCTGGCGTTCTGACAATATTAGACTAGCTTTAAATACCTTGCACTATGAGAAGTTCCCAGGGTTGACGGCGTGTGTTTCCTCAACATCCTGCTGCATTTATCACCAAAACTTAAGTCGTCTTCCTGCTTGCTGTTACGTGTGTCATTTTACTTATCTCGTTTCACTTGACGTGTTACTAGGAGTTCGAGTCAGAATACATGTGAGCAGAAAAAAAAGCTGAGCTTCACCGAATGCTGCTGTAGCAACAACAGAAGGGGTTGCTACACCAATTACTGTGTCCGTGCGCAAAGGATCTCTCTTTGAAATATTAAACTTTACGTTGCTGGATTCTCAAGCCAAAGCCATACAGCGCAGCAGGCTTTAGTCTAAGAGGCTGAAACCGCTGTTAGTGCGCCGCAAAACTATGCTACAGCTTGAATATGCAATGCGCCGTGTAGAGCTGTAACATTTCTCATTGTTAGTGTTTGTTTGTTTTAGTGCTCCGTGAATCTACCTCCTCTACCGTTTCTGTGTGTAAGCCTCCCAAAGTTTTGCATGCTTGTGAGTGTCGCATGGCTTGTCGAATCGTCGACGTGTTTTCGGGTTGTAGTGCTCCGTCTCCTCCATTTAATCCTACCACCTAATCATGCTTTGAACCTATTTTGCACATGTCCATGTTACCTTGTTACACGGTGTAACCTTCTCGCCAAACGTCTCGGTGCTTTACCTTCGTATAATAATGACGTAAACGTAGAACAAATCCAGTGCTTCCAAAGCTTCGCGGGGGGCAGCTGGGATGTCGTGCTCTTTGTTTCGCGAGACTCCTCGCCTCGCTTCCAGGTGGTCCGGTGTCCGTTATGCACGTATGAAGACCCCCCACCTTCACCTCCTTTGTTTGAGGGAAGACTGGTGAAGTTTCTCCGGCTGCAGCTCCGAGCTGCTCTGATGCAATACTACAAGCGTTCACACGGCCAGACCGTAGGTACTCCAGCCTCTCAGAATGAATAATGAAGGCAATCATGTTGTGTATTTATACTTGAGAGGTCAAGTCAGTGGAAGAGCTGTGGTTATTTATTTTTAATACATCTCATCGAATGCAACGCAGGCCAGATTTGGGTGTTGGATTGTAGTTATCTCCTTTCGTTGCACTCAGCCATGGGAATATTTCCATGAACGACTGTTAGAAATAAACTGCTATAAAGAGGAAAATGTGCTTGTTTTCTGTTATTGGGTCATGTGGTTTTAGTCATTGACGTGCATTCATAAGTAATTGTAAGAAGGATCTAGGAACCCTTAATTCAATAAAAAGAAAATACTTTATTAATCCCAAAGGGAAATGAAATTTTGCTGTAACTTATCCAAGAATTGTGGGTAAATTCTGATAGCTGTGAGCAGGGAGAATCTCCTGTAGCAGTCTGCATTACAGCGGCCCTGAACAAGCCTCTGCATTTGACTGAAGTATTCATACCCTTTGGATTTTGTTTTTCACATTAGAACTATAAACTTCACCCGTTTTTGTTTTCTTCCAACTTCTACAAGTAAAAATAAAACAGCTAACACGTCGCTTATTCTGATACCTCTAAATAAAGTCTAGCACAACCAGACACACGATTAGCAAATATCAGCACAGAGTTTATAAGTGGTTTGAATATTGTTGTGACTGAACTCATAAAACATTCTGAAAGATTGCTGCTTTACAGTATAAAGTATTCACACTCCCCAAAGTCTTTCCCATTCTGTCTTAAGAGACCAGCACACAATTACCATTTATCAGCAAAGAAGTAGCTAAGTTTGCATCTCTTATGGTAAAATCTGTTAGTAGGATGACTACTGGATGTGCACACCACAAATCTGGTCACTACGGACGAGTGTCCAAAAGAAAACGAATGCATTATCATCGTATTGCCCAAGTCATGTAGGCGGGAACATGAGGAAGTTGAGGAAGAAGGTCAAATTGACCCTGAAGTACTGACCCAGAGGGGCTCAAATCCACAACACACTTCTTGAATATTTACTGTAGGCAGTTTTATCAAATTGAGGCTTAAAAAAAAATTATTTAATAAAAATTCAATAGAGTTTGCTGCTACAACACAACAAAATGAAAAATGGAAAGAGCTTCCCGTTTGTGGAACACTTTGCGACTCGCTATTTTTATTGCAAATAAATAAATAAATGAAACACGTTTTGTAATTGTTGAACAGCTCTGCGGGTTGCCAGTGGTGCCTGGTGTTGCTTAATTCCACTTTGCAGCCTCCCTGTAGTGAAGTGATGGCAGCAACAAAGCAGAAGATCCTTATATAAAGCCCAGTGTGCAGCAGCATTCTCTCAACAGGTGTTGGAGGAGCTCCTCGATTTCTGGACAAAAGGTAACGTCCTTACAGCGGCGAGAGGTGTGACCAAATAGGGAAAAGTAAAAAGAAAAGATTGTGTAGAGTACAAAAGTGTTATTATTTCTCTCTGTGTCAGAATGGCTGTCGGAACGCTGACTCTGTGGCTCCTCCTGGTGGGGACGGTGCTGTCGCTGGGCAGAGGTCAGCACTGGTCATTCGGGCTGAGCCCAGGCGGAAAGAGGGAACTGGATGGCTTCCCAAACACGCTGGACAGCGTAAGCACCTGAGCACTTATCCTAAACTTGGACTTTTAGTCATTTCTGCCGATGTTCTCCTTGTATTTTCTCTCCTGTAACAGATTTATGAAGGTTTTGCTCACATGGCTGCGCCTTGCACCGTTCTGGGCTGTGCAGAGGAGTCACTGCCTGCCAAAATCTACAGAATGAAAGGACTTCTCGTGAGATGTGGACTCCTGTGTTCTTGTGTTTTTCACAATTAGGTCACATCTGAGCTCTGTTAGTGATGTTTTTCTCTTCTTTCAGGGGAGCGTGTCTGAGAGGGAACACGGACAACAACCATTCGAAAAATGATGTCTGGTGTGTTTTTATGTGTTTAACTCAAACATCGTTAGTTGCTGCATAGTGGTGGCATCAGGTTCACAACTTATGAATAAAAGTTGTTCTCAATCTTTCTGCTTCACTCTGTTACTGTCTTGGGGATTTTGGTTTTTGCAACAACAACAAAAATAGGAAGAAAAACAAAGATATTAGCAAAAAATCAAAACACTTTTCTTTTTCCTTTTCCTTTCACCATTGCTTAAACTCTTTGAAGCGTGGTCCTCAGTAATGAAAAACAAGATTCTTCTTCACTCAGGCTGCAAAAGGTCATAGCATAGCAGATGGCAGACATACGTTTTGAAATGAATTGGGATCCAAATTCACCCGGGCTTTCTCGTCGATTGATTTGGATTTGAAAAAAAATTTCCGAGAAGTTCCTCCTCCTGAAAAGTAAGCTTTGTTATTAAACTGAGATGCAGAGAAATAACCATTCAAACTTAAAAATCAGGACTTGTTTTTCCCGCTCAGTACACATCGGTCAGAAGAACCAGCATCATTGGCACACAGTGCTTCCCAAAAATGTACTGGGAAGTACATTTCCATAAGTTTCCATACATAGAAAGAAATAAACATTTTATATCGAACAACCGTTTTTATTTTTGTGGGACTCTGTGTAATCGCTGCATGTCTCGGACCACTTTGGGGTTGATCTCCAACATTTCCAGTTTTTTGAAACTTGCAAATAAGTTTTGCCACAGTGTGATGTGTGTGACGCTCATTCCACATTTTCTATTAAAGTTTTGTGCAACCCTGCGACGGCCCCCCGATCCAGCCATCAGTATAATTTCAATTATTTGCTCGTTTGTCAAACGCATCTTCTCGAGTATCTGAAATACAAACGAAATATAAATTTTACATTCTCCTATGTATAGAAACTTATGGTCCACCCTGTATTTACACTCCTTGAACATTTCCAAGATGTGACGACCGCAAACTTGAATGTTTTTGACTAGAATTTTATTTGACTACTCAACACAAAACGACTTTATTGTAGCCATGGCTGCATGTTTAGGTGAACCGCTTCCTCAAATCTTTTGCAACCTTTTGACAGGTTTTCTTCTAGTTTTGCCCTATGTTTAGTTCCATACATATTCCCACCCTGTCCCTGGTGAAGAGAAGCGTCAGGGGACACCATGTAGATGTTTCACCATGTGGGTGACGTGTTTGTTCAAGCATACATATCACTGTTTGAAATTCCCTTCATAGCCCCCTACACGGCTATAACAACTGCCAACATTGTGCGATGCATGACTATTAGATGTCCAGTTGGTAGATCAATCCTCCTGAGCTGCAGATCTCTGCAGTTTCTCCAGGGTTACTGGCTGCTTCTCTGATTAACGCTCTTCTTGCTTAGCCTGTCAGTTTAGCTAGACAGGAAATTCTTGATAAACTTGCAGAGCTCTGTCAGCTGTTTAGCACGCAGGATTTTGTTTTATGGCCCGACTTTGCTTTAAACCTCCCCATGATGTACACCTGACCCGTCTGCTGTGTTCCTTGGCCTTCATGAAGCTGCTTGTTCCTCTAATGTTCTCCAATTAATCTCTCAGCCCTTCACAGGACATCTACACTTACACTGGGATAAAAGTACCCACATTTAAATTCCAGCTACCAATTAGATAACTTCAGAAAGCTGTACTTGTTTTTATTTAAGGGTATTAGAGTAAAGAGGTCCAAATAGAAAATAATTTTGGAATTTTATTTGCAAATGATGCATTAATAATTTGTGTTGGGCATGTTCTAAGTTTACTACATGAGAAAACATCAGGAAATTCAAGAGACGGGAAAAGTTTTGCAAAATACTGTAATTAGTCCTGTTTGATTCGTTAAGGTCCATCATCTTCCTGGGTCATTTAGAACAGTAGTACGTATTTTTGTTTGTTTTGTGCAATCTTTGCAAAAATAAATAAATACATAAATAAAAAGATATCCAAAGTGTGTATGATGCAGTGCACAATGCACAGGAGGTCATTAAGAAGAATTGTGAACATTTGTGAAATTATCCTTTATTTTGAAATTCGGCCCATTCAAAGAAATAACTGCCTGTAATGCTGCATTTTCTACCACCAGAGGGCACTAGAAATAAACAGAAAACTTTCTATTGAATTGTATAATCCTTCATTGTGACAACGGGCCTTGTTTCATTCAGTATGCAGCAGCATTTTGTCGAATCGTGTTGATCTTTGTTACCTCTGCTCCAGATTTGAGACTGCATGATATTACACCAGTGGCGTTTTTTTTATTTTTTTTTGTTTGTTTGTTTGTTTTTTTCATGTATTTATTGTGTTTATTGCTAAAGATAAAATGGACTGAATGCCAATTTATTAGAATGCTGCCTGCTTTTGTTAAATCACATACTATCCCCTGTAGATTATTACGCTGTTTTATTAAGACTGGATAATCAACACGGCAATTATCTGAGGCAGGCGACATGTGTGTGTTTGCCAACAGAGTATGAAATTTAAACAAACCAAGCCGGAGATCGAAGTTTATTCATCATGGCGCTTTCACTGTGGAATAACAGCCTGTAAAATCCTGCTGACAAGCAAATGGGCTGAGCACAGCCTTATCTTCAACGCAAAGTGTGAATGTGTGTGTTTTTGTTTTTTGTTTTTGTCAAATTAGTTCAATCCATCTGTCACTCAGGCATTACTTAGCAAACACACATGGCAAAAAAAAAAAAATGTTTCAGTTGGTCTCATATAGCAAATGAGACTAAACCAACTTAACACAGACTCAACACCAAATTGCTGTGGTGGTTATGCTTTATTAGCATTCAGTATGTGAGAAACAGCAGCAGGATGTAAATGATTTACATAAGATCAACACCATCATGGACAATGGTTCTGTGCCAGTCCACTTTTCTGTTTTCAATCAGAGGCATACAGCAATCGTCGCCCTGCGGTTAATCTGAAATATTAAATCGTTCAGAGGAAAGTAATGCGCAACGATCAGGGATGAGGACACACACCCACACACACTCTGCTGAGCACAGGCTCCCACTGCTGTGAAGTCCAATAATTACTTCTAATTTGTCTCACTCAGACCAGTCAGACGTATTTAACTAATCAGAGAAAACACTGACCAGAGTTTCAGCACATAGACATGCTTGTTTCTTTTCAACATGGCAGACTTTTACAATAATAAAATGAGTTTAAAAATTAACCGTAAAAATCAGTGGAGCAATTTACACAGTTTCACACCGAGAGTATTTTGATCAAATTACAACCAGTTTTAAAATGGTGATTAGTGCAATGATGGTACATCTTCTTTGTATTAAGTTAAAAATGAGACAAAAGACCATTAGACTTTGATTATGGGATAAAACATTATTGAAATATAAGCTGAGTTTTTATATCTACTAACTAGGTCGAATGTAAGCCTTTTCCCTGACGACCAGAGCTAGAACCTCACTCAGGGTTAAGAAGCTAAGTTAGCTACTTAGCTAACTTAGCTTCTTAACCCTTAGCTTAGCTAACTAAGCTCTACTTAGTTAGCTAAGTAGACCTAAGTAGTTAGCTCTACTTAGCTAACTTAGCTACTTAGCTAAGTTAGCTAAGTAGAGTTGACTTTAGCAAACGTGTTGAAGAACAAGCTAATCCTGGATAGAAACTCTCATTTCTGCTCCAAATCTGAAACTTGGTCTATTACTAATCTAGGTTGGTTCTTTAAGTTTCTATAGATTCCTAATACAACCCATACATGCGGAACAACATTTCTGCCAAAAAAGATCAAGTAAAAGCCTAGCAGGAAGTCATAACTATGAGTTTTAGTCATAATTAAAATAGTGAAATAGCTACTGTTATCTTTTGAACACAATGTAGAACAAATCAGATCAAACGTTTCAAAGAAGCGACACAATCAGTTACCTGCGAGAATTTAACCATCATTAACGTTTACAGACATTTACAATATAATTTATTTGATTAAAATTTTAACATTTTATTTGCAAGCGAAAGAAAAAAAAAAAACAAAGCCTGCAAACTTCCAAAGACAGTCTTGCGTTAGCATTGCTATCGCTAAACTAGCGAAAGATTCATGTGTTGATGATTATTCTTTCTTTTCTTTTCCCATGCATTATGACAGTTCTTAATTTGTAATAAATTGTTATATTTACTCGTAATGCAGCACATATAAACGTATCAGCTTCACCATTCTCTGCAGAACACGGCGAATAAGAATAATGTTGACCGAACCAACATCTTCAGTTAAATTCTGATCAAAATATTAGGAATTGCTTTACAAGTAATGTTTGCATGATTAAAATATTTATAACTGATATAGAAAATATGCCCAAAGATTTTATGATGTACATTTGTGTAAATGAATCTGCATTGTCTGACATTACAACCCCCCCGCCCCCCCACACACACACACTACAAATTTCAGCAGATTTGTAGATTTTGTTTAAAATCTAAATATACAAAAGGGACTGTATTGCCCCAGGCCTGGTTGTTGTGATATCACACTTAAAGTAATAAAACAATAAAAGCAACAAACTGAAGTGAACTGACTGTGTCTGATCTTCAGAAAAGGGGAAGCACCTGACATGAGGCGGGACTGCTGTTCAGGAGAAAGATTTTATTAACTTGTTTAACTGTCTCATAAATGAGCAAAGATAAATAAATAAACAAACAAAAATTAAAATCCTGAATGTTTTGCTTGCTAGAACCAACAATGATTAGGAACATTACATTTTTCAAATTTAATGTCCCTTTGCTAATAATAAGATAGAACATGAAAATACTTCTTTTTTGTTTTTCATTAGAAAGCAGGCGAATTAAAATGCTTAAAACAACAGCTTGCGCACATCTCCAGCCAACTAGTTCATGTTGTTCCTGCGATCTGGTGAGATTGCTTATATGAGAATCTCTCACTAAATTAAAAGGGAGCCAAGATGCTAATCTTTCTGGATCTGCTCCACCAACGAGGAGAGTCTGGCCCGGTGGACTCGTTAGGGGCCCGTCTCCAGCTGAGTTTCATTTCACAGCGCAGTAAAATGCTTCGGGCCTGGTTACAATGGTAAAAAAAGAAAGAAAGAAGAAGAAGAAAAAAAAGCACAAGACGACAAAACTCAAGCTCCACTCATTGACGAGTGCCACTGAAGCGTGACGGCACCTCCGGTATCTTGAGTGCTTTGCTCGTCACTAAACAAGAACGGAGACAGGTGAGAGGCCTGAACAGAGGAGGCTGGAGTCTGACTGCAGAAGGTCAGTCCAGGTCAAGGCAGCGGAAGCGTACAGTTAATTGTGCTGACAAGGACCTATGAGAGCTCTCCTACAGGCTGAACTGCCTTTGGAAAACAACTTGAGGTTGTGCCTTTTATTACGCACACTCCACAAATCATAAAAATGAAGCCCTGTGTGGTAAGCTAAAACTTCCCTTTTTGTTCCGTCTCAGTTGTTTTTCTCTGCTGCGGCGCCAGTCTCCCATGAACCGAAAATATGGTTCACGGGAGACTTCCTTTAACCAACATTTATCATCATTTCCAATGAATCTCCTTTACATCTCCGTTCCAAACCCCGAACATCTATAGCACTGAAAGGGACGACTGGTGTTTCCAACTCTACATGCGTGTCTGAAAGGTTCGTCACCACAGATGTCCCCCTGAATAATGCAAACTCAAACAGCACACTTAGCTTGACCTCAGACACGTCTTGAAATATTCATTTTGTGAAAAGATGATTTATATCTTTTGCGCACATGGATCTGCATTAGGCTGTAACGCCGCAATATTAATCAGCTGCTAACAGGATAGTAGATAAATACACCAGCTTCATGTTCTCTTTCAGTTAATCAGTGACGATTCAAACCTTGCCCCACATGCAGGTGTTCTTCCTTTGTTTATGAAAGACTAAATCCTGCTATCAAACTTTAATTTGATCAGAAACTTTTGCACCCCCTTTATTCAGGTGACAAAGGTTAGTGGTTTGTCTGAGTCATGTGTCTAGATGGTAAAACTCCTAACGACATTCAAAAGATATAAAATGATGACGTTTATGCAGCATTCAAACGGTCAAATTCCTCTTTTTAAATTTTCAATCAGTTTCTTAAAATAACACGTTAACTGCACTTTTCCATTTCCTATTTTATAGGAATAATTGGCTTTTGTACAAATGTACGAACTGCAACGTTAGCTATACAAATGGATCAGCTGTTGAAAGTGTTTAATAAAATGTGTAAATCTATTAAAAAGATTCACTTAGATAATAAAGTAGAATTGATATTTTGCAGTTTCCTGTTGTAGACCAGCATGAAGTAGATCAGAATTGTGGTAAGAAAAAGAGACATTGTTTTTATTTTATTTTTAAACGACTTATAAATGGAGATCTGAAAGTGTGCCAAGCATTTGCATTCATTGCCTTTACTTTGACAGAGCCTATAAAACCCAATTCGCCTTCAGAAGAGACCTTTTTACTTTAGTAAACACAACTGCTAGTGTAAATCTGGCTGTTTTGCGAAGCCCTCGAACATTCGTTGGAGAACATTCGTGAACAAACAGCATCATGAAGATCATGAAGGAACACAGCAGACAGGTCAGGGATAAGATTGTGAAGAAGTTTTATGGTCAGGCTGGTTTATAAAATAATATTTCAAACTTTGGACTGAGCTTTACTCCATCATCCAAAAATGAACAGAGTATGACGCAGCTGCAACCCTACCAAAACATGGCTGAAAATGAGGCCATGTAAAGTCGCCTGGTGACCCAAGCCTTGTAGAAAACACAGCAAACGTGGCAGAATCTGTGCTGGTCAGATGAATCAAAACTGTATCTCTTTGACTAAATGCAAAATACTATGGCTCAGAAAACTAAAATTGCGCATCATTTCCACAGGAAAACATGAGGAAGGGACAGGGAGGTTGGTCAGGGTTGATGGGAATATAAAAGGGGCTAAACACAGGACAGTCCTGAAAGGAAATCTGTTTAAGGTTGAAAAACATTTGAGACTGGGACAGAGGTTTACCTTCCACGACCTTAAACATAGCTACAATAGTAAGGCCAAGATTTAAACATATTTATGTGTTAGAATGACCCAATCAAAGTGCAAACCTAAATTTGACTGAGAATTTGTAACAAAGCTTGCAATTTCTGTTTGCAGGTATTATTCATCCAATTTGACAGAGCTTGACTTCATGTATGCTGGTTCTCATTTCACAATTATGTACTATTTTGTCTTGGTCCAACATGTAAAATCCAAATAAAATACATTGAAGTTTGGGGGTGGGAGGCAGTGGTTGGGAACACTTTATTGTACATTTAAAACAACAATTTAGATTTTAGGCCCAGATATTTTAAAAATAACTTTTGAGTCTCAAGTATGGGTGCAATAATTGGAAATGTCAGGTTAAAACGTGATGTAATGAAGTTTATTGTTTCAATGTAACATAGCTCTAACCCAAATATTACAACACAGGTTTAATCATTAAAGATAACGTATACGATTTAATGCGATTAAAAATGCACAAAGTGTCTAACAACAGCTCCACCGAGAGACATTTGCTAGGCTACAAAGTGCTCTTTACTTTAGACCACACCATAAACTATAACTCTGTCATGTGATATATATACAGCAGAAGAGACCTGTTCTGACAAAGTCCTTTACTGTCACTTTTATTTTGTTTTATTGCAGCTGATATGCGATTGTACGGCACACTTCATGGCACACACTTTCCCACACATACATAGAGACCGGAGTCCAGAACCCGGCTGACAGCACGAGACGTATGCTGCTCCGGCCGAGGTTATCCGAGAACCACTGTTACAGCACTGGCGGTGATTTTAGATAATGACAAAAGCATTCAGATGGTGCCAATAAATTGACTGAATGAGCGCCTAAAGCCACATCTAAAGCATTAATATTGTCTCCTTCAGCTGCGTGATAAGTTTCTCAGTTGATAATCATTAACACGTCACAGTTCACAATCCCCTTAATTTCTTCATCGCCGCTATTAACATAAAGCAACTGAATTGAAGGGAACATTTGCTTTGTTTTCTCCAGCACTTACTGGTTGTTGAGCACATTTACAGCAGGATAAAGACAGGAAGAAGTCCTCTGAAAACTCCGGACTTCAGAATAGATGTTAGAACGTTACAGAAAAGACATGTTCAAGAGTTTAAAGGCCATCTATTCATTCGTAGGTCCTTGCAGCATTTGTTGTCCAGCAGTAGTTCAACTGGTCCAACCTTTGAACCGTTTGTTATCTACTTCCTCTTAAGTGGGAACACTCTTTAAATCAAGACAACTGTGCCAGGCCAATGACATGTCAACACTTTGCTTTTCACTGTTGCTTCATAGATTTTCACTTTGCAAATGATGAACTTTCTTCAAAATCAACAAAGAGAAACCCCAAAAAAGTCCAATGCGATGGGACACTGTTGGTTAGGTAGTCTTCTTCTACTAGATCTTTTCCATTTCGTTGGGGAATGTTTTATGAGTTGATAGTGATTGATCCATTGCTGAAGACTGACCCTTTGGTGACCTCTGTGCTAACAGTAGACAGTGGGACGATTTCGTACCTATCCACCGGCCCCCAACAGCGACAGCGCAATACAGTGGACTTAAGCTGCTTCTGGAAGTTGCTATTGAGGAAACCATAGATGATCGGGTTGACGCAAGTGGAGACCATCGCTGTGAGGTGGCAGAAAGAAAAGATTACGTCATGGCCGCAAGATGGGATGGCCTCATGGTTCCAGTCAAACACCGTGTTGAAGATGTTGAGTGGAAGCCAGGAGAGAGCGAAGGCCACCACAATGGAGATCAGCATGGCGTTGATCCTTGTGGAGCCCTTGTTCTTCTTCTGAGTCGCATTCCTGCCGCGCTCCACCATGTCCTTCCTCCTTCTCAGACGCAGGTAGATGTGCAGGTAGCAGACCAAGATGAGGGTGAGAGGAAGCAGGTACTGGAAGACAAGCAGGGAGGTGGTGTATGCGCGGCGCTTTGGAATGGACGGCCACACTTCCATGCAAATGAGGTGGTCGCTGACAGGGATGGGGAGGCTCAGGTTCTGGAAAGGCAAGGTAAGTACACTGTACTTTAGGAAAGGCACAGATATCAGGCAGGCCACGATCCAGGTGACGGCCACTGCCACGTGGGACTGGCTCACCAGTGGTTTCCATCCAGTCGGGTGGACGATGAGCTGGTAGCGCTCCAAGGCAATGAGGACGAGGGAGAAGATGGAGACAGTAACTGAAATGCACTGGATGAAGGGCGTGAGCTTGCACATTGTGTCGCCGAGGATCCACTGGTCCATCAGTGTGTAAATTATGGTGACTGGGAGGCATATAATGCACATAAGAATATCAGAACAAGACAGGTTGACAATGAAGATGTTGGTAACGTTTTGCATCTCCTTGTGCCGCATGATGACAAAAACCAAGCAGGCGTTCCCGATGAGCCCCACGGCCATCACTATGCTGTAAGCGATGATGAGGAAAGTGGTCCCGCTCACTGAGAGCGAGCAGTCCTCCGTGGACTCCCATGGTATCTCTCTCCACAAGGCCTGGTTGTGATTGGTGTTGTGCTGCAGCTCCATGATGTTTCTTGGCTCCCGTCAAAAAAAGAAGACTAGATGAATTCACTTTGTCACACCTGCTGTTATAACCTCATGAATTTTATTTTCACATTTCAGTGTTTTGTGATCCATAGTCCCAGGTTCATGTTTGTCTTCTTTTTTGTGGCCTAAAAAAAGAAAAAAATGTTGATTTGAAACAAATTGCATTTGAAAGGGAGTCAGTTTATCAGAGTTTGTTATCTTAGGTCTAAGCAGCAAAATCAATAAAATCAATAGCCTTTTGGGGCCCTAAACATACCCTGAGAACTTATCAAACTTTGCATAAAATTCACCCCCTATGAAAATTATTATATTGCAATGGAATCAAAGTGGGTGTGGCCAAATGGTTCAACGACGCCCCTTAGACTCAGACATGTTGTCCTGTTTAATCTAGACACTTGAAATATTAGTGCACAGTTAAGACAAGCAAAATGTCTCCTGGAACCGCTTCCTACAACAAAGTGAAGTCGGACACTCTGGTTTGAAAGGTCCTTTTAAGGGTTTTGGTGATTTTACACACGTCAAACTTTGACAAACTCTTTCCAGGGATTTTGAGGCATCGGCTTCAAATTTGGTCAAATACAAGCATTTTGAGAGACGGTCTCAAATATTAGTGAATTTAAACTATTCACACGCAGCTGTGCTCCCTAACTCTGTAAATACCCAGAGTCCACTGTAATAGTTTATTAGACCTGCACAGTAATTGGAGGACCTAAAATTGCATTGATTGTATTAATTGTGATTAACACTTTTCTTACTCTGCCTTTTCTCCTACATCATAAAGTTCTCACTACAACCCTTGAGCTTTAGCATCTTGGTCACTAAGGTTGTTGTCGACACCGTAACAAGACAAGTTAGTATTACTGCCCAAATACATTACCTACAAACAGTTATTAGATCAAAACCTGATCTATTACGTAGAACCAATATTGCCAATATTTTTGAGTTGAGATTCAAGATATTGTATTTCTAATACGCATCAAAACATACATTCCTAACCTTTATCAGAATTTTACAAAGTGTCAAAAAAGTGCATTAAAGAACATAATGTCGACATAGGTTTTTATGGACTGGAAATTGTGAATTCTTAATTTTGATGCTTCGATTGAATAGATTTTTTAAGAAATCATATTTTTCAGCTTGCTAGTCACCATTCAGCAAAACACAGGAAAATCGGTCCTTTAAGCCAATGCATTAGTGCATCTCTAAATACAACAATTATTTTATTGTACATGGAGCAGTGTGGGTAAAATAGACAGCATTCAGTGCTATAAACACCTGAAAACTACTTCTAATTTAACAGGTGTTTCTTCTGAAGGTTTGCTAGCAAATCAAAATACGCATAAATTTACTGCATGTTGTAGTAACAATTGATGAATGCATAACTTTGTAATAACTGTATTGATCAATGTCGTATAATATTTTGGCAGCAGGAGGATTTTTTTAAGCCATAAGCTGGTGTGATTCATTTTGTCTAGATACCAAGGTATCCTGATATTTTCACTCAAGGTTAGCAAAGAGTGGCTATCTCACGCTGACTCAGCTGCTACCATGCATTTCAGGGACAAATTTCCCTTTGTGCACATCGGCAGTGGATTCACTATTAGAATAATGGGAAATCTGTGATGGACATTAACAATGTATGTATGCAGATATGAGGCTGTTAGGGGAAAAACAGATTTTCTCTCTCTCCTCTTGAGTGCAGACTGTAAGAATAACTGATGCACTCATGGAAGATTATCAAGAAAGAAAAACAAAGCAAAAAGAATTAGATTTTGAAGCACTGCTATAATAGTGCGCTGATTTCGATTTCCATCACAATAAAGGGGATAATCATTGCACTTTCGTTGACAATCATTTCCTATTGCTGCGTTCTTTCCCTTTGACGGTGAGAATCTATTTTCTATCTCCCCCATAGATATGTTCCCAGTGACAGCACATATGGTCTTTACAGGCACCCACTGTATAAATTAATGTAGTGGAACACATCACAGAAATACAGTCCAGTTTCATTAAACCAGGACTAAGAGCATCTGATTATTGTGCACAGATATCCTTATTTGTGTGCACATTTCTAAGAGTGGATGCACAGCCCTAAAATCATTACTGATTAGCTGATACGATCTGCCCATGGCTCCATTCCCCCAGAATATTAGTTTTGCAACACAGCTATGCAAACAGAATTATATCTGCGGGATTTATCATATTTAACAGATGACTCCTTAACAATGATAAATGTTGACAGGTGGGACATTAATGGCTTGTGGCAGTCTCTGTTATGAGCTGTAATGACCTATTAGGATGTGCTGTTTCATTTGTGGTGATTAGCCTGAGTGTTCCTCATCAAAGAAGCACAACCACAAAACAAGTTCAAGTACCATTTAAAATCCTTTCCTGAAGAATCCCAAAAATAATAATAATAATTTTTAAAAAAATAATAATAATAATAATAAAAAATCTTGAGCTTAACCCGGCCAGATTTCTGCTTGTTTGTGCGGCTGGTACTTGGACAGTGCAGCCTTGATGCTGATTATTTATAGCAGAATTTGTTCATTTAAAGTGATACAGTGCTGTGTGTTGTGTCTGCTGCCAGAGACAAGCGAGGGAATTTACAAAAGCAATCACTGTGAAGCTTAAAAGAGATTGCACCCTTAACGACACAAAGGATTTGCAATTTTAACAAAGGAATGAAACCTGATAGGGGGGGACCTTAATACAAAGATACATTTAGTTTGATGTATTTTTAACAGATTTTTAAGAATACATCAAGAAATGCAATAAATAAATAAATAAAAACACCTCAGAAATACATGAAAAGCTGGACAGAGAGGAAAGTGTTGCATGTGTGACCTACCCGCTGTCCTGGATCCGCGGTCCGTCTGCAACAGTGTGGCGTCTGCTCGCTCCGAGGCGGACCTTTTAAAGCTCCGGGGGCAGGTAGGAGACACTCCTGAGCCGGGGAGGAGACGCAACACTTAGAGACCTGATGAACGGCCACTGACTGGGAGCCACTTGCACTTTTAGCGAGCTTTGTGGATAACAATGTGACCAGAAGGGAAAACATAAAAAAGAATATGTTTTTTATTCTTCGGGGGTGGGGGAAAGGAGCCCTAAAGCTTTGCGGTGGTATATTAGAAACAGATTAAAAGCTCTTCTAAACCGGTATTAAAAGGCTCAGTTACCATATTCGTATAGGAAATAATGTTGTTCTTACCGCAGTCGTCTTGTCCTGTGGGACTCTGCTGTGCTCCAGGTGAGTTGTGTCGGTGCAGCAGAAGGTGGTGTGCGTCCTGGCAGGATCCCGGACAGGAGCTGAGGTTTCTCTTAAAGCGCCCTCATCGTGCCTCAGACTCTGGCGGGGATGTAGCTGACTGACTGGGAACATCTTACATAATAACTTCTGCGAGGCTCTCACGCGCGCGCCAACGCGTGAACACCACCCGGGTCGCAGTCTCCACGGCTTGCGCGCGCGCGCACACACACACACACACACACACACACACACACACACACACACGCAGCACGGGGCCAATGAGGAAACTGAGTTGTGTGAAATTTGCAGACTGAGCATGGTGGGTTTCACCCACCTGAAGCTCGGGAAGGCATTAGTGGTGACATTAGAGAAAAGGGACCGAGGTCAGCGAGGAGCCCGAGTGGGCAAGCTCTCTATGATACAGCTAATGTAATATTTATATAGGACTTTAGTGAAGCTGCGGCAATAAGTAAAACCTCCTGTACATTCCAGACATTTTTAATGTTCACCCACATACATTTTAAAATACCTTATTGATCTTAATCAATATATATATATATATATATATATATATATATGCACAAGGTCTGAATATATCTCTATAAAATCGTTAAGCAACCCTTTACTGCAGCACATGAAGCTTTTCTAACTGTATATTCCTACCTAACTATTTATACAGTATATACCTATCTATCCACTGTGCATGATGTTTGATGAAGAACGCTCCAGCTGGATAGGGGACTCAGCGTAAATAATAGACTACTATGTCTATAAAGAATGGAGTCATAATAATAAACGTGACGGCAGCAGCTATTAAATGTCATACTTATTATCTTAAAGCATCCTAATTCTACGAACACTACTGGGATAAAGCACATACAAATTCAGTATTTGTTACATTTGAAGGTGCGCGTTGACTTTTGATCGTCACTTATTGAGTCATTTTATCTGTAAGCAAAACATATTAACGGGTTCTTTGGCACATGTGCCTTGCAGGACCCCTGACCCCTGTAGCGCCACCCTTTGGGTGTCGGACCCTACAGGTTGGAAGTCACATGACATTGGATTTGTTTTTGGTATGTAGTTAGCACAGATGAGTGTTAAAAAATTGCACTTTTGGTCATCAACCCAATACTAATGGGTAATATTTAATATGAGTGTATTAAATGTGTCACGAAGTGCGGGTGTGAGGTGGTGAGGCAGACGCTTGAGACCCAGGTAGAAATGAAAATGATGATTTTAATGATGGGAACTCAGTCCAAACAACAAGCAGCAGGCACATGGACACACTGACAACGAACGGACTAGACATTGACGAGGACCCGACGAGGAACAAGGAACACAGGTGGAGTTAAATACACGGGAGGGTAATCACAGAAACGAGACACACCTGGGAACAATCAAGGGGAGGACAGGACAACGAAGAGAGTTAAGGACACAGAAAACTCTAAATAAACACAGAAAAACACAGATCACGACAAAATGAGTATGTTCTTGATTTTTGTCGATGCAATTAGACGTGACAAATTTGTTTCTATCTTTGGCTGCATGGAAGATCAGTTTTCATCACTGGTGGATTTAGTAAGAGGGTTGTTGGTTTAAAGTATGTCGCGTTTGCATGTTCTCCCTGTTCTTTCATGGGTTTTCTGTACAACTTTGGACACCAGGATCCATTGACGTGTATTTTAGATGTTTCTAAGACATGCAGGACAGATGCCAGCGTCTAAGAGCCAAAAACAATTCTGCCTACTTCTCATTCCTTACTTCTGATCCCTGCTGTCTAATGTTGATTCTTACCTACCAGCATGAGCACGAACAAAGCAGAACTAGCCGGGTACGTTTGAGTGATCTCTTCATATTTCATTACTCAGATGTGGGGGTTTTTCCTAATTACTGAACAGCTATTAGTGAAAGGAATCACAGACTTAGTTATTCAATGCTCAGAACTACACCACACACTTCCTCACTCCCATAACACCTAAAAACACAGTTGAAATACAGTAAGTTGAATAAATATTCAGATTCCTTTGTATTTTTGGTCATCTGCAGAGGCACTTTGTAAGAAGTTGCTAATCAAGCATGTGTTCCCAGTTCAGGATAATCCACTCAAGTTTCCACAAGGGTTGCAAGTTCTGTCCTTTAAAGTAGTAACAACTTAGAGCCATTTCTATTACAGGCAGAGTGAGCACCATTGATTACATATGAATTACATAGAATTTGATACATAGAGTACATTTCAAAATGTACCATAGTTTATTGAAATTGGTGACGTTGCATGTCAAAGAATTTCAGAGGCTTTCCTCCCTTCCATTGTTTCTCTTTAATGCCTAAAATGGCTTCGTAATGTCATGATTTTTGTCACTTGTTTCATCTTCCACAGCATTGTAATATTTGTAAAGATTATTTCCACGCAGACTGCATCGAACACGCTGCACTTGAGGAAATAAAACAAACAACATGCAGCACCGTCTGCATCTTTACCGGACCCCTTTGCCATCATTTTTCCATAATAAAGACCAAATCAAACATCTTCGCGATGCAAGTCCCCCGTTCACATCCCTCTGCCGCTAACACCTTGTACTATTTTAAAGCCCATTTCTTGCACCTCCTGTGAATGTGCGACAGATTGTTAACTGCTTCTTCACACTGTCCCCACACATTCCTGCTTTAAGTGGAGGCTGTTGGAGAGAACAGTAATAGCCGTTTGTCTGAGAGGCAGAGCGGCGAAATGACTTGCCACCAACAACAACAGCTCCGTAGGTGTTTGCTCGAAGCAGAGGCACGGGCATCGAGTCGCTTGAGACGATGCTTCTGCGAGTTTTTAGATTAAGGCAGGGATGCAAATACAGGACGGGTGGAAATTATTGGATGGGCTGGATTTTAATGAAAAACCGTCGGACATGCTGGGACGCACCTGTGCGTCTTCCCTGGTGCAATCAGTGCTACTGTCACTCACTTTGTGATTTTTCTTTGAAAGGCCGTTGTTTTGGCCACGGAAAAAAATGGGTGAAGCAATTCCTTTGAAAGCTTGACATCTCTTGGTCATGAAATTGCGCTTTTGACGGCGTGTCCAGCACTTCCACATAATTGAAAGGTGACATCTCGGGTCAACGCAAGAAATTGTGGCCAGAGAAGTTTTTGGACAACTTCTTCCAAAGCATTTTTTTTCTCTTGCCCATTGGTCAAGTGGAGCATTTCACTGCTAAAAACACTCTGAACTCTTTAATTTCCGTTTAGTACGGAATCTGCTGTGACCATATTTGGAGTCAAAGAGAGGCCCCTGTTACGTAAGCACTTGCACGAGCAGTTCTTGTGGGAAAATTGCTAACAACTTTTTCGCGGGAGTGGCAGTGTGCATCAATAAAGTGCTTCGCCCCATTAACAATGAATTTTTCCTTCCGCTCCAGCTCCTCGAATGTGTGTTTTATAGTGACTGGGGAGCCCTCTAAGGCGCATATTTGTGTTTTTGTAATTCCGCAGCCTGTTTTATGTGTGTGATTTATTTCTGTTGTTCAGACGGAGCTCCGCAATAATTTTCCAGAAAGGAAGGAAGGAAGAGAGACCAACTGATGGAAAGAAAATAAATGTTATTATATTATTGTCAATTAGTGAGGTATTAAAACAGGCACGGTGCAGACAGAGGGCCTTTTTGAGGCACATTCAGGTTGGAAATGTTGCCCATAGGTATTAGATAATTATAGTTTTAGTTCAGAAGCATTCTATTTCTCAATATAAGGAAAAAGACATGTTTATCAGAGGAAATAAATGGCTTACCAGGACATTGCAAAGGCTCTTTGAATAATGCAGCTGCTGGTGGGTGAAAGATTGGAATTAGGGTTGAAATTAGGTCTAGATAGATAAATATAGGTCCATCCACAACCAGAATGAAACAGTTCTCCTCATAAACAAATAAAAACATGAGGTTTTCATAGAGAGACATATTTTACTTTAGATTTAAAGGTGCAATATAATGTATTTTTCATGTATGTAGTGCCATTTTATAGGACAGTCAAGTTATTCTCTTACCTTCAGTTGTTATAAAAATGTTACATATATCAAATATGACTCAAAAGAAATGTGACCTTGTAACTTAACACTTTGAAATTGGGCCTCTGTCTCTTTAAAACCTTCTGCTCTTTCTGAAATTCACAACATCACTCCTCTATTCACCCTTTAACAATGTTGCTGCCAGTGTTGGACTGAGAAGTAGCTTGTGCATCAAGGTGTTTGCTAATTGTTGCCGGCTAGTCTGAATGAACTGAGCAGGGGAATCGTGGGGCAGGGCTGCTCTGTGAGGCGGATCCTCAGAAACTTGGAAACCGCAGCTCTGAGGTGGAGGATCTTCTGTAGACAAAGATCCACAAGGAAGAGATTATTTTCGGGCATTGTTTAGAAAAGAGAGAAGCCTGAAGGCTGATTCGCTGTTCTCATCTCAGTGTTGGATCCTTTTAAATCCAGCGACTTCTTAGAATCTACAGTTCATCTTCTTGTGTTTGGTGTCATGCCTGAAACTGTGACGCAGTTTTCCCTGCAGTATTGCATCTTCCTGCATGAACCAAAGTTGAAGTGATCCTTGACATCATCACAGCAACACAGCTCTTTATGTCCCTTGGGGCTTTAAATAACCTGAGCCAAGAACAAATGCCACAGTGCCGCAGGTAGAGCGGGATGACAACCAACCTTCGGTGGCACAGATCAAATGTGACACAGAGCTCACCCTGATGCTCTTCTCGTAAAATGTGGCTTCTGGTTGCAGCTTAGACACACAAGGGAAACCCCTGTTAATTACGGTTGACTGTACTGTTCCCTCAGGACATAATCAATGTTTTCATAGAAACGATGGATCGAATGTCTGCTTGTGCGGTAGCCGTCTCATTTGTTGCAGTAAACCTGTTCAGAGTTCGGCAGATTGAGTCGATAAGTACTAGGAACCGTTCTAGGAACACTAGAAAATGCAGTTTTAGTGACAATAAAACAGCACAAGATCAAGGGCACTAACTGACCCGAGCGACATTTGTTATCGCATTGCAGCAGAATTTGTCAGGGGAATCTGTTAAGCCGCAGGGTAACAATCGGTTCTAGAAGTTGATGTGGGAAAAAAATAAATTAATGTTCAGACGAAGGATCTGAGCTGCTCAAACTGTGACTGCTTGACAGCTGGGTCAGCGAATGTCAAAAACAAGATGCCTTGCTGGAGTGCAGTATCTCATGTAACTGGTTTACAAAAAAGCAACTGGAACAGACTGTCCACAATACACTTTTGTTGACCAAAAGAAAGATTTGGTCAACAAAAGAAAAATTTTGTTGACCAATTTGCATCTCTTATCCTATTGATAACACTTTAGATATAAATAGGATTTTTAACTTAGACTAGGACATTACTGTAAATAAAAATGAAAATGATGCATATTTGAATATTTTTTTTCCATATAAATGAAAGTATCCATCCAGCTTTAGTCCAATACCCTGAACTAGAATCCAGTGCAGCCAATCTCCTGCAAGAGTCACCAGGACTTTTAAATAGTTCACATCTTTGTCACGTATTCTCAGTTTTTGTGAAGGCCTCAGTGTTTTTGTTATTTAACAAAATCAATTGAAACCATAGGTTTACACAAGTTACATAATAAAAGACACATACACCTTTTACTCTCACTGTCGGCCACCAATTAACTCAAATGTGTCAGGTAACCAATCAGAGGTTTCCAAACCCATCATCTGAGCTTTCCCTGGTCATTTAAAGATGTAGTAATTATTCTGCATTAAAACTTCTCATTTTGAAGACATTAATAAGTAAATCTGACATATTCTCATTATTGTGGCATTTAGCAAATAAACATTTATTTGGTGCTTTTAACTGACCTATAAAACAAGTTTTATCTGATTTAACCTTAGACAGTGAGAAAAAGAAATGTATGTGTCTTTATTTGACATACATAAACTTCTGGTTTCACTGTACTTATACGTAGCTTTTTTTTTCATATGAACTCTGTGTCTCTGATTTAACTGCCCACCACTTTGTACAAGAATCTGAGTATTGTGAGCCTTTTGGCTGCAACAAATCGATCGCAACGAGGTGAAAACACACTAGAAAACTCTCAGCTGTGTGCCGACACCACTTGACTGAGTTTCTGACTTTCCTTGAGACAGATTGTGGGCATTGGATGCTGAGAACACTTTATTTATTTTTTTCTAGCCCATTTCTAATAGTCTTGGGAGATCAGTGGGTGTTCTTTTTATTTTTTGTTGAAAGATTGAGCTTTGGAGTGGGTTGTTTTTGGACATTGCTCATTCTGTACATTGCTCATTTTTTTCTAAAGGGAAAAGAGGGATGGAAAAAGTCTCTTATAAGCTGACTGCAAGTACTGTGACTGAGTTATTCACCAAAGTTTCACCACTTTGTGTTCACGGGACAACCATGTCGGATTTTAAGGTCAGGACTCTTGAGGTCTCTGCGACTTTGAAAGTCAAAAATTCATCTTCGCGTGCATTCCAGTGGATTTTGCATGCTGGGAAATTGACTGTTCCCATATTGGGGTTCAAAAGAAGTTCTCTAGTGAGCTTAACGCTAATTATTAATAGCCTTTAAAATTGGAAGCAGGAGTGAGCTGCTTCAACTTTATTAACTTTATGGATTCCTTTGTGGAGAAGTTTAAAGAAGGGTTAGGTCACAGAACAATGTCTTAAGCTCTGGAAGCTCACAGAGAACTGTCCTGTCCATCCATCCATCGAATACTGAAACACTAAACAAAAGCTCCAGAGCAACAAGCAGCTGCTTAGACCCTCTACTGCGTTTCTTAGTAACTTTGGCCAAAAATGATAAAGAATCCAGCAATGTTTAAAATTATGGTGATAATAAATAAATTACTACCTATTAGTGTTTCTAACGCTATGATTTAAAATTCTGGAATTTTTATATCATATATATACTGTATATACTGTATATATATATATATATTAATTATATCAAACTTGGAGGTTTCAACGTAAAAAGAAAATGTACTCATTCCTTTTATGGAGAAGTTTGATCGTTTTCAAAATGTAGAACTTGTTTGTTTTTTTTTAGTCCTTTAGAGTATATTAAGATATTGTATAAATAAATAAATAAATAAGGCCTTTCTTTTTATTTTTTGGTTTTGTTTTGTTTTAAAGGGTCATGTAACTTTTGTAGCTTTTGTGGCTCTAAGTAACTTTGCTCAGCTAGACCTAAGGCAAAAATGGCTCTTAGGGTTATAAAGGTTGCTGACCCCTGACCTAAGCAGACAGGACGAGCAAGGAGAGTGTCAACCAGAGAAGCAACCAAGAGGCTGCCACAATCAGACCACAATTCTGGTATATATTTTTGTTAAAATGCAATCAAAATTGATCCGAGTGTGCCGCAGTTGCTCTTCTGTCCCGCCTCGCTTCTGGCTCAGCGGTTTCCCCTCGTATGATTCAGAAGTTACAACTACGTCGTCACCGCGTGTCGGGACGGTGGATGTCGCACCCCCAAAAATAGCCCCTGCGCCTGCATCAAGAGCTGAAAAGTGGCGGAGGAGCACACACCCAGACACATATGGCAGATAAGATCCCTTTACTCTTTTAGGTAATTCCAATTAAAATGAGTCTAAATCATATTTTCAAATTCTCACAGTAAATCCGTACGGATCAATGCTTCATGTTCTGCCTGTGTCAAACACAATGTCCCTCGTCTTGCAGTGGCGGCAAAGGGAAAAGGTTCGTGACACAGACCTGTCCTCTCTTTGGTGAGCTGATGTCAAGGCTGAGTCCAACCCAGCAATCTGGCGCTATCATGTCCTCGTTTGCTGTCTTGTGTAATATGCTCCCCTGGGAGATGCCCAGTTTCCTGGTGCGTGTGTGGCGTGAAAAAGTGATCATTCCTCATTCTGTTTCTTCACACAAACATGCAAAAAAAAAAAAAAAAAAAGCTATTCCAATTGAGATTGGTGCAATCTTTAAATGAACAGGGGAGGGGGAAAAAAAGCATTTTTCTCCCTATATCAACAATCACTAACGCTGTAGAACAGCAAACACTGTAGGTAGTGCTAAATATTTTAGCAGCATTTGGTTTGCTTTTTCTGCCTCCCCCTGTTAGGAGGAAAATTTCTCAGCCTTGTTTTGTACGAAGACTCTGACCTCGAGAGACAAAACCAAGGGAAGAAAAAGACCCCTCTTTTTTTGGCTGACTTAGGAGCTGACATGATGGTCGAGCAATAAACGTCAACCAGTTTCTATTTAATTCAAAGCAACATCTTTTCTTGCTGAATACAGACAACATATTTTGCAATTTATTTCTCCACAACTTCCGGGCCATCCAAGAAGACAGAATCAATTTGAATAAATACTAAGAGGGAAATCTGCTTGAATTCCCATTTTGGTTTCAAGCTCTGACTCACCTGGCGGCTGCTGCCTTAAAGCGATCGGCGGTGCTGGAAGTTGCTGTGTTTGTAAGACTTTGGTCTGGGGGGGGAATTGATTGCCTTCCCTCACAATCACCAGGCTGCACAGGGAAAATATTGTGCGCTGCAGCAGCACCTACGTCACTTAAAATGATCCCTTCAGCTTGTGAATCATAGAGAGGGCTAGTAGGTGTGATGGAGTGCGCACAGTTCACTCCTGCTCTTTTATGAGCCATACGTTCAGGAGTTGACATGTTCACATTGTCAGTTCATTTACGTTTTCTCTTGATTATTCAAACAAAGCGTGCTGCTCTGCGGAGTGACTGTGTAAAATTAATACATGATCTTTATGGCCATGCATGCTTATTAATTTGGGGCTTTTAATAATTGACTGGACCGTTCTTTGCTCAACGTGGAGCGACCATACACCAAACAGCAGAGTTTTAAAAACAATAGCTGAGTTCACAAGTATGAATTCATGGTGAGTTTTCTCTAACCCACACACCATCAAAAGTATTATTCCTGCATTTCCAGTATGTTTTTATAACTGTCACTATGTGACAGTTTAACATGAAGACATGAAGACAGATGCTCCTTCCTGAGCAGTCTGAAGAAATGCACCACTCAGGCCCTCTAGCACCTCCTAGTGCCTAAGTGGGAAAGTCCGGGATTTTCTCTCATCCAAACATGGTGAAAAAAAACATCAAGCTCCTTGTCCTTCTCCTTATGAATTTGCTGTCAGCTATATGAAATACACTGGTCCGTCAAAAACAACCAATCAGAGCCAGGAGGAGGTTCTTATGCTGTCAATCATCCTGGCGTACAACTGTGTAATGTGCTAATGGCAGAGAAATAACCGTTCCAGGAAAACAGTTTATCCAACGTCATCAGCGGCCATGCTAACTAGCCTTAGCATTCATGAGAGTCTCCAGCTTGAGGAGCTAGCCTAGCCTATAGGAGAGAGGAATGAGCAGGATGTATAAGAGGATGATTGATAGCGCTAAGAACCTCCTCCTGGCTCTGATCGGTTGTTTTTGACGGACCAGTGTATTTCATGTAGCTGACAGCAAATCCACAAGGAGAAGGACAAGGAGCTTGATGTTTTTTGTCACCATGTTTGGATGCGAGAAAATCCTGGACTTGCACACTTAGGCACTAGGAGTTGCTAGAGGGCCTGCCCTTTGTCCTCTGGACAAAAAAGTGCCCTTATGAAATCTTTGTTTTC
This sequence comes from Xiphophorus couchianus, assembly GCF_001444195.1. Classification (NCBI taxonomy): domain Eukaryota; kingdom Metazoa; phylum Chordata; class Actinopteri; order Cyprinodontiformes; family Poeciliidae; genus Xiphophorus; species Xiphophorus couchianus. The sequence goes on from NC_040239.1 coordinate 25,606,391, forward strand.
TAATTCATACCATGTACTGTATGTGGCCCAAGACAGCTATATGGTTATTCATTTGAAATAGTTATATATACATGATGTTCAAGCTGTGCCTGTAAAGAACAAAAAACAGGAATTATCACTACTAAAGTGACCTTTGGTTTCTACTTGAGAAAATGCCTGTGCACACCGATTCAAAGGTTTTCTCTGACGTTTCATTGATTTCATTTCTCTATGATCGTTCAACCCTGGTGAAAGAACTTTTTATTGAAACTATACATACTACAGATATCACATCCATTAAGATTTCTGGTAAGAAATATTACACATTATAGCTGATTTTGCTTTGCTTTGTACATTTCAGCATTAAAAGTTTCAGTGCCAGAAAATAGAGAGACGCAGGCCAACTAACCGTCACCAGTGGAGCTGCGCTGTCCCAAACTAATCAGCTGTATTGTCCTTTGGTCTGTCAGCTTCTTTTCTTATCAGATGCAGCGAACAGAGGCTATTTTGTTGCACATGGCTGGCACATTCACTTTCTCATAAAAGCCCACTGCATGGCTTGTTAGGGCCCATTGTGCTCTCGGCATATGCTGTACCTGTCCTTTGTAAAGATGCTCAAAAATGGCACCTTGGAATAATCTCCTGTAATAATGACTTAGGCTTTGAAGTTTGTTGGGATTTTCTTTCTAAAAATAAAAAATAAAAAAAGCTAAAGGAGTTGATTAGGTTTTGTATTTGTTGAAGATCGTGGCGGAGGCAGTGTTCTGTTTCTCTGTAAGCCTCTATTCCCAGCCTCCATTTTCCAGTCTTTTTGCTTGGTGGAAGCTGACAGCTCATTCCCTAAATGCTACCTACTTTGTTTTCATTTGTCATTGCTGTCCCGTGGACTGCACAGCCCTCTCTGCACAGCCCTCTGCTGATGAAAGGTGATGCGCTGCTAATGCACTGGAATGCTGCACTCTCAGTAATGGCCCCACCAGTGGGGCTTTTTTTGTGAAATCAGGGTCCAACAGAACCTCCACTGTTGTGGCCTCCTCACACAACATCCTGTGATCAGGTAACCCTAATCAGCCGCAAATGCGTGAAAACGAACTGGAATGTTCGTAGCTAGTCAAGACAGATTTGCATACTGTCATATTTGAGGCTTTCCATCCTATACCAGCAGTGCAGCAGGCAATTGTTTGGTTGGTTGGTGGAGCAATGCAGGAAGAAGAAAAAGTGCCGTCTAATATGTTTGGTGACTCCTGTCAAAAACATCTATGCGTCCAAGACAAAAAGTCCGCCCCTTGCCTCCCTTTCGGTTTTTCCTGGCATGCTACGCTGCAGTTTACATCGGACGGGAAAATGGATCAAGTGATGGATCATTCCAACTGTGTTTATGCAACCAGAGAGAGGAAAGAAAAAATCTCTGCATGTCAGGAAATGATGTACGCAAATCGAAGTCACAACATAAGATGAATGGAGCTGTAAAGCCTAAGCAAGGCGGAAGCTAGTGTTATTTTTATATATATTTGTGCATGCGTGTGTGGGGGGAGGGGGGTGCGTGTGTGCATGTGTGTGGGCGTGCTCGTGTGTGTGTAAAAAAGCCATAATGACCAAAGCTGCCTCAGAAAATCTACCAAGCTGCTGTTATTGATGTGGAAAACAACAGATGGGGGAAAAAATCACAGTGAGTTTGCAGAAGCATTCACACTTTTTGAACTTTCACACATTGTCACTTTAGAACCACAAACTTCAATGTAGTTTCTTGAGTTTTTATGTGATTGACCAACACAAGTAGTGTGTAATTATAAATTAGAAGGAAAATGATAAATATTTAAGTCTTTACTGGCAGGAGAGAGAAGGGAGGAAGTGACCTCTGACCGGGAATCGAACCCAGGCCAGCTGCATTGAGGACTACAGCCTCTGGACATTGTGTGTGCGTACTACCCACTGAACCACACCATACCCAAGTTTTATGAATATTAAAAGTGCAGTTTGCATCTATTTTCTTCCCACTGAGCCAATAAATTGTTGAATCACGCTTCACTGCAATTACAACTGAGGATACTTTGTAGAAAATGTCTCCACCAGATTTACAGTAGACCCTGAAATAGTTGCCATTCTCATAGCAAGATGCTGCTACCACCACATTCCACTTACCTTTTTTATTTTCTTTTTTCTTTTTTACTCACCTTAGTGTTCTGCATATTTGTCTAAAAAAAGTCCAGTTTCAATCTCATGCCAAATTTCATTTGGCTTTCTTTGCACAATGGTCACTTGGGTATAAATGGTAGATAGTTAACTTGCCAACAGATTCTCTGACCTGAGCTGTGAATATCTGCAGCTCCTCCAGAGTTACAGCAAGATCTTTTGGCTGCTTCAGTGACTAATGCCCTCCACGCACTGTCTGCCAGTTTAGGTGGATAACATGCGAACAAAACTTTATATTTCAAATTCTCCATCAGTAAAAATGGGCTAGACTCCAAAGCACTCCACACAGTAATCGTTCATACTCACGCTGACGGTGTGTTCAGACTCACAGATACTATGATGTAATGAATATGAATGATTTTTTAAAAAGGTATCTTTGCAAATTAACAATTCAGTATATATATTTTTTTGTTTTTGTAATAAAAGCTCATTTTGCAGCCTTAATTTATTATGCATTGTGTATAATCTGCTTGTTTTTTGGGCTGAATAATGTTCCTGCATTAACTGCAGGAAGAACAAGAGAAGTCGACGAGATTTTATGCTCAGCTTTTGCTGTTGGTGGGTTTTAATGGGTGGCTGCTGTAGGGTGCCATGAAAACAGTTTTGCATCTGACAGCTCCCTCTTGTGTTCAGCAGCTAGAATTGATCAAATAACACGCCTGCGTTTAGTCGCGCAAATGTTAAAGACAAACAATAAGTGTGCCAACATCCTATTAATAGATCCACAAAATCTTAGCAACAAAGACAACTTCTTGCTCAATTTTCAATAAAGACCAGACACTTTCAACAGCAACTCTTTGGATGACTGTGATAGAAAAATGTAGTGCAAAAATCTTGATAAACATCTCTTCCGTTTTATTTTCTTTGTAATCATTTTTGGCGCTATGGTTTCAATTTAGAAAATGTGTTTTAGAATAAAAACTGCTAAGGTGGCTAAAAGTAGTACAGCAACATTTGATAGTAAACATTGCTTTGGGGAAATGGGATAAGAAGTCAGTCAGAAGTCATTGCGACGTGATTGGCTCGTCCATAGAAAGTGGGCGGGAAGAAGAAAGACTAAGGACCAATAGTGTTTGAGCTTTCGCCCTGAGACTAAAAGTAAACACGCTTGTTTTGACCTGTTAAAAAGAAATTGAGGAACTCTGCGTCTTGCGTTGTAAGCAGGTATTTTCTGTCCGAGAAGTCATTTCACAGCGGTTTCATGTTTAAGGACACGGCAACATTTCTGCGTATTGACCCCGTTAAGGTTGTGAAGGCTTCTTGTTAAAACATAGCAGGCTAACCTGTTTTTAGCTTGTATAACACTTAACTACTAGCTTAGCAGCGGGGAAACAGCTAACATTTTAACGGAGGGAGGTATGTATGTGTTATACTTTCGTGCTTTTACAACTCTGCGTCTGAAATGGGGGATAACCGTGTGCGACTTTCTATAAATGTGAAATGACTTTTTTTTTTTTTTTTTAAATCAGCTGGTTTTGTCGCTAGCTGCGTCTCTTCTTCCTGTTTGTTAGCAGGCGCGTCTCGCTGGAGAAAACGCCGGATGATGGTGGTGCTGCCAGGCAGGTGAAAGGGATGAAACCCGAAGGTCACCGGTTTGTCATGGCTGAGAACGGACCGGCGCTGGTCGGTTCGGTGAAACAGGCTCGCTTTTCGGACCGACAGTCGTTCAAGTGTTGGAGCCACTTCCACAGCTTGATGGGCGGTCTGGACACCCTCAGGCAGAGCGGAACCCTGTTCGATGTTGTTCTCCTGGTAGAGGGTCGTCCCATCCAAGCCCACCGTGTTCTGCTGGCTGCCTCTTGTGATTATTTCAGGTACAACCCACGGCTTTGGCTGCAGCCTTACTTTTGGTTTCATTTTGAGTTTTGTTATGAGTCTCACGCGAAAACACTTTAGGTACTTTCCTAAAAAAAAAAAAAAAAGAAACTCTTCCAGGTACTTTCAGTGAACCTATTTTGTAAAAGATAGGTTTGTAAAAACTTTTGTACAGTTTACTATAAAATTGGAATGATTTCTTCTTCTGTTTGCTCTGCAACATAGTTTTTAAAAAATGCATGATGCAAACCGATCAGATGTTGCAAAAGTCTGCAGCCTAGACACAATGACTTGGTGCAGAGTCCTGTTTGAACAATCACCTTAAGATAGTGGTTCCCAAAGTGTGCTGCGTTCCTCCTAGGAGGTGTGGGGGGTTTATTGTAATCCATAGGAGGGCTCAAAAATCTTTGGGAACCACTGCCTTATCAGGCACTGTGACTAATAACTGACTGGTCTGAAGCTAAAAAAACCCCAGACATTTTACAAATCAGTGAAGCGCTATACCACTGTACCTAAGTGCTTCCTGGATTGAACCAATCTTTCTCCACTAGGTGCATGTTTGCTGGAGGCCTCCGGGAAATGCAGCAGAACGAGATTCCCATTCACGGAATATCCTACACGGCCATGGAAAAAATTCTTGACTACATCTACACTTCCGAGATCGAGTTAGACCTAGAGAACATTCAGGAAATCCTGATGGCCGCGTCGCTTTTTCAGGTATGTTGGGTCCAGTTGGTCAGTAATCGTTTCCTTTTGTTCTGTTTCACTAAAATGTTTCTGCTTTTTTGTTGTTGTTTTTTTACAGCTCGAAAATGTCATCAGCTTCTGCTGTGACTTCCTGTTCTCCTGGCTAGACGACAGCAACATTTTGGAGGTTCTCCACTTGGCCGACGTCTACGGACTGGAGCATCTCAAAGCCAAGGTCCACTCCTACATCCTCAGGAACATCCAGTCCTTGTCTCGGACGGACGTGTACCGGCAGCTCCCCGAGGAGGACGTCTTCAGGGTGCTGAGCAGCGACGCACTTCAGGTGGCCAGCGAGAACGAGGTGTACGAGGCCGCGCTTCACTATCACTACAGCCCTGAGGAAGTGGAAACTGACCAGGTGTACTTGCAGGTCAGTCGAAAAGTGTGTGCGCTTTGATTCTACACACACCTTTTGTCACCTTCACATCTTCGTCTGCGTCGAAATTAACTTCTTTTGCCCCTTTTTTTTAAAACTCAAAGGGCAACCTCAGGATGCTTGACGCTGTCCGTTTCAGCCTAATCGAGAAAGAAGTGTTGCAGAGACTCCACGGCAGACTGAACCCGTGTCCGCTAAAGGACTCCGTTGCGGCGGCGCTAAGATACCACGAGCAGGAGTTGTTGCAGCCCGCCCTGCAGAGCCCCCTCACTCAGCCGCGCTCCACCTTCCACTGCATCCTCGGCTTTGGCGGGATGTTCAGCTCCAGCGTCTCTGCGGACATGGATCACGTGTTCCAGGTGTTCCACCCGAGCTGGAGTGAGTGGAGAACTCTCAAAGCGGCTCACGCTCCCCGAATGTCCAACCAGGGCATCGCTGTGCTCAACAACTTTGTTTATCTTATTGGAGGAGATAGGAACAACAGTGGCTTTTGTGCGGACAGTCGTTGCTGGAGGTGAGAGAGGACTTGTTGAATTACAAATGCATGTTCTTTATTAGCAGAAAACAATCTTTGCTACCCAGCTGTCTCACCTGCTGATAAAGGTTACAAGGTGTTTGCATGTCCTTAAAAAGTCATAAATTCATGTTTCTATACTTAAGGCCTTAAGTCTTTAATATGTTAAACATGTTTTAAATTTTGTCTTGACAGGGTTATTTAATCTTGTATATTCTATGTTTTTTTTTTTTCTTGTCGGACGTTTCTATCAGGCAAAAGTGTGAGTTTCACTTTGACGTCTTCATTGCATTCTGTGACTCAGAACACTTGCGGCTAGCGGTAACTAGCTGCTGATATATCCTTGATAGCTCGCCAGGTAGCTTTTTTGCATCTGCTTTGGGTAAATGCAAACTTATCGCTAGTTAGCTGGACTAAGTTGGTACATTTCTGTGGCGATACAAATCTTAAACACAATTCATAATGGTCTTGAAAAACAATCTTTTTAAATCTAAAATTATTGAGTTTTAGATTAAGTATTAAAAGATCTTAAACTTGAGTTTGTGAAATGTGCAGAAAGCCTGGCTTAGGTGATTTGATCCCAGATTGGCTTTTATTTTCCCGCAGGTCAAACCTGCTTTATTCCCTCCTGTGAAACATTTCTTCTTTCAGATACGACCCTCGTTACAACAGCTGGTGCTCCATCCAGCCTCTGCAGATGCCGCATGCCGACCACTGCGTTTGTGTGGTGGGCGGCCATATTTACGCAATCGGCGGACGGGACTACAAGAGTGAACTGGACTGGGTGGAGCGCTACGACCCGGTCACCAACACGTGGGAGTTTGTCTCTCCAATGAAGAAAGAAGTAAGAGTTTACAGCACAGCGCCTTACAACATTATTTTCATGTATAGCCAGAGATTTTAGTGTGTTTATTAGGCGTTTATGTGACGGAGCAATGCAAAGTACAGGTCATGTATAACAGATAATGTGCCCCTGGGCAGGGCACTTAGCCCAGAGTTACTGTACCTACTGGTCAGTGTATGAATATGGGTGCATTGGTGAGCACCAGTTTGTCTGTTTTTTCACTTCAAACTAGTGCATATCTAGTTTGTATTACTTTGTCACATAAGTACAACAGAAAATTAGGGCCAGACTAAGAGAGTAAAGTAAAAATATGACAAGTCATAATATTAGCAGAATAAAGACACTAAAATACCAGAAGAAAGTTGGAAAATTACTAGAAAACAGTTGCTTCAATGAGAGCACAGCTTTCATGGTATCTATTTTATTTTTTTATTATTTTCGTGTAGGAGTTATAGAATTTCTATTTCATTCTACTAATATTACGACTAGCGATGTTATGACTTTATTCTTTTATCATTACAACGTTTTTTTCTCATACTATCACAACTTTATACTTATATTATGACTTTGTTGTACAACTTTAGTTTGGCATTATGACTTTATTCTGGTAACATTTTGACTCAATTCTTGTATTATTACCAATTTTTTCATATTATTACAAATTTATTCTCAAGATATTAGGACTTTACTCTCATAACATTGACATTATTCTCATAAGCTTTTTTTTGCAATATTATGACTTTTTTCTTGAATATTATAACTTATTTCTCCTAATAAATTTTTTTGTCTTAGTCTGGCCCTAATAATCTGTCTTTCATAAGGTCCCAATAAGAATCATTTTTGGAGCATTAGAAATTGTTCAAACCTCCCAATGAGTGTGAATATTCTTGCACGCCAACGTATCTGGATGAAAGCATGCACTACCGCTATTCCCCACATGGTGGTGCTATATGCCTACATGCTATAAATGCTCTCTTCCCCCTTTCCTGACTTTTTTCCCCCTTAAATCTATCCCTCCCTCCAGGTGTACGCTCATGCTGGAGCGGTGCTGGATGGCAGGATTTATGTAGCATGTGGCCGTAGAGGAATGGCGTACCTCAGAGAGACTTACTGCTACGACCCTTCCACTGACGACTGGACGGCATGCGCTGAGGGGCCGGTGGAGCGGGCGTGGCACGGCATGGCTGCCGCGAACGGGCGCGTGTATGTCATCGGAGGTAGTAATGATCAGCGTGGATATCGGCGTGACGTCCTGCAGGTACGTCGTGAGTCATCAGAGATGGTTTCCTTGGTGTTTTTTTTATTTTTGTTATTCTATTTGACCATTAAACTGATGAAACGTCGGGTTCAAATCACTGATTCTTACAGTTTAAGCACTTGTATGAGTAAAAACTCATCAGTTGCTTGCTCTTTGATTTTTATTTATTTTTTTCTAGTTGGCTTGCTTTGACCCAGCACCAAACTCTTGGTCTTTATTAACGCCCCTCCCATCCGGACACGGAGAACCCGGCATAGCCGTGCTGGACGGCCGCATCTACGTCCTGGGCGGGCGCTCCCACGACAAAGGCAACAGGACGAAGTACGTTCACGTCTACAACACAGACAAAGGGGAGTGGGAGAACGAGACCAAACTTAGCAAGCACGTCTCCGGCCTCGCCGCATGCGTCGCGCTCATGCCACCCGCCGTGATCGCTCAGGTCCGCAGCTGGGACCAGTACACCAAGGCTTCGTCGGATGACGCTGACATAGACAACTCGGAAGAATCCAGCGAGGACTGAACCAAATTCACCTGCCGTCCTTACGTTTTTCTGACTCGGAACAGGAAAGAGGACATCAGCACATTGAGGGGTCGGTGCACTGATGACTTTTTGTGCCTCTGGTTGAGCTTCATAAGCACCTTTGCACACTTTTTTGTTACTTTTTGAAACTCATGGTACTACACAATACCCAGATATCCTAACCACCTGAATCATTCATCCCAACTGGCTGTGGCTCCTGCCTTTGTTTTATCTTTATTTCTTTTTTTTTCTATGTATCTATAGGATTAATTAAACACAGACTGGTGTTTTCAGCATTTAATTTCTGCTAATTATGATGATTCTCTAATTGCTGCTTATAAAAACATAACATTTATGATTGGAATGTTACACCAGAAAAATAAAAAACATGTTTAATACAGGGCTGCACAGTGGCGCAGTTGGTAGCACTGTTGCCTTGCAGCAAGAAGGTCCTGGGTTCGATTCCCGGCCGGGGTCTTTCTGCATGGAGTTTGCATGTTCTCCCTGTGCGTGCGTGGGTTCTCTCCGGGTACTCCGGCTTCCTCCCACAGTCCAAAAACATGACTGTCAGGTCAATTGGTTTCTCTAAATTCTCCCTAGGTGTGAGTGTGTGTGTGAATGGTTGTTTGTCCTGTATGTCTCTGTGTTGCCCTGCGACAGACTGGCGACCTGTCCAGGGTGTACCCCGCCTCTCGCCCGGAACGTAGCTGGAGATGGGCACCAGCAACCCTCCCGACCCCATTAGGGACAAGGGTGAACGGAAAATGGATGGATGGATGGATGTTTAATACAGAAATGAGGCTTTAATAAAAGGTTAATCTGCATAATGGCTATTTTTAAAAGATAAAGAAGCCTCAATGGAACGCATATTCCTTCTTTTTACATTAGCTGCAGCACCGACTGAGCATAAGCAGTTATCACTTTTAAAGATATTTCTATGAACAAGCCTAACTTTTTCAATAAATTTGACAAAGCCCGTCATGCTACAAAGTTTTATCCCAGAAGTTATTGCGATAAACGATAATATTGTTGTTTTGAGACCATTTTCCAGTAATATAATTGTAATGGCTAAATGCAAAAACGCATTCTCAAGGATTAATAAACTTTCACTGCTAATGAACATTTAACTCTGGAACTGGGAGACATTTTAAAAATGGAAAATAAATAAATAAAAAAAACAAAAGAAACAAGTAGATGAATTATGAAATCTCTGTAAACAAAATTGTCCTTCCAAAGAAGCGGCTAGTTGAGACAGAAGCACCCGACTGAAGACGTTTTACATCCAGATTTTGATGGTAAGAAAAGAGAGGAAACAGAGAACGACGATAAATCATGCAAATGGAAGTTATTGATCTCGTTCTATTTACTGATTTATTGTGATAGGCCCAAATTTGACCGTTTCTCAGGTTTATGCTTGCGTTGCATGTCTGTTACGACGTCTGCGCCTCGTTTTTCTCTGCTGCCAGATCTCCACACGAGGATCTGGTTGTCCTCGTCGGACCTTCCCCTCCTGTTAGCTCGAGCTTTTTGGTACCACCCAGTCTCCACCAGTTCCTTTCCATTTGGCTTTATGAAGGCCGACTGACTGCCGCTTTCCTTTTCAGGGCTGTTTCATCTACATCTGTTGTCCCCCCTCTTCCTAACCGCTGCCTCTTACCTCTGTCCCTCCCTCTGTTTTCACACTTTTGTGCCAGCCTCCAGCAAGTTGTCTGCTAGGATCTGCTGACACCAGCACTGGACATCCAGGATCAACGGTCCGCTGTGTTTATGTGCTTGTCCGTTTTGTTTTTGTTTTCGTCCAAAGTTGTAGCACCACCTGGGGGATACTTAAGACACATGTCCAGCACTTAGCCACGTCAGCCGTCTTTACGAACATCTTAGTGCGGGTCGATCCGGTGCTCTTTGCAGAGCAATTAAAAGGGCCGCATTAGGCGTTGATGTAGAGCTATGCAGATTGAACCCAGTGGAGTTGAGGAGGGTGTTTGCGAGTCAAGGGAATTTACTCTTGCTTCCCCCCCTGCTGCGGCGGAGTGGAGAAGGTCAATGGAAATCGATTGAGGAACAAAGAATCGTTCATTTTCCTCCAGGGAATCCGCCGATCGACATGGTAGCTTCCCTGCGTGAACAGGAGCCATAAAACGCCTTTCTTTGAAAATGGAAAAAACTTCACTGGCGTCAGTCGCAGTGATTTGCTTAAAGCATCGCGGCAGCTGTGCATGATCCACACAACAGAACGATGGGATGTAGAACTGCTGATTCTAGATCCTATTTAAATCCAGGAGGGAAAAAATAATCATTTGATGCTGAAAGGTTTTGTATTTTGCTTTTACATTCATAATTTGCAATCCTACTCAGGGTTGTCTGCAGCTTTCTAAATTAATTTCACTAGACTTTCAACCCATGTGCCTTAAGTTCGATAGTAAAATCACAATATTACAAAAAACTTACCAACATTCCTGTAACTTTTCTGCATTTTTTTGCATGGATTCCAAGCTCAGATGGGATAAAATGTCATTGTGCCAATTATTCGTTGTACATTGTATAAAATGTCATTGTGCCAATTATTCGTTGTTAAAACCTATGTTGGATATATACAAGCCATGCAGTGGTGGCAGCATCATGCTCAGGGAATGCATTTCTGCAGCAGGGGCAGTGCAACACATTTCAGACTGAGCCAAGGGTTCCCAGTTCAGTTGGGCGGCGACTCTAATCCCAGAACTATAGGGCTTAGTTTAGATCACATTTGTTAGAATGACCTAGTTAAAGTCCGGACCTAAATTCAGTTGAGAATCTGTGGCAAGATAAAACAGACAAAACCCTTGGTTTATATGTCTGCAAACCTGATAGAGGCTTGACCCAGAAGACAACATTTAGTTCTACAAAGTATTGATTCGTATAGGCGGAATACAAATGAATGCTACACTTTTCAGATATTTATTTGTAAAAACTCTTAAAAACCATGTTTCATTTCCTTTCCATTTCACATTTAAGCATTATTTTGTGTTGGTCTATCACATTACTCCCAATAAAATAGGTCTGGTTAGTGGTTGTTCTGCTTTAAATAGCATTTACACTGAGCTCCACTGTTTCCTGTTCTTTGACTTCACTCTGTTTATATTTTTCTGCTCTTCACTCTGGAATGTGAAATAGTTGGACATACTGTATATTGGGTCACTTTTTTTTTTTAAAGGGGCAGTGTTATGTGTCTTCTAGTCACATAGTATCATTTTATATCACAATCAAGTAATTATTCCCTTGTCACCTTTGGTTATAAAAATGCTGTATATATATCAAACATGCCTTAAGAGAAGTTTTACTTTTCAATTCGAGAAATCTTGAAATTGGGCTTCTGTCACTTTAAGGAGTTCCTGCTCCTCAAAGCTTCACATCAACATGTTTAAACGTTCACAAACGGGAGCACTGAGTGGTTGCCACGGGAGATTAAAGGATTTCTCAAACATGCATGAAAGCATCAAGGCAATTTTCCAGGTATATTTTTGATGAGGGCATAACATTACAACATGATGCAGAGCTAAAAAAAGCTGATTTCACATAATAATGCCCCTTTAAATAGAGATTATTTGTATAAACAAAGTATGTTATTAAATAATAGCAAGAACATACTGGGATTATTATTAATATCTCACATTTTCAACGTAGAAGGATCTTCACTGACGCGTGGGAATGTAATCTAAATTTGAAATTCAAACTTCATTGTTAAAAGTCTTTGGTTTAGCCCGCCTGAAGGGAGTAGAGGAGGAAGCTCGGACCTACAGTAATGAATAGCGCTGTGCAAAACCCACATTACACTAAATTGCTCCCCACCCCCACTCTCCCCTGCTGTATTTTACAGCAGTCATTAGCAACTCATATTCACTCAGGCTGAAGGTGAGAGGCCTTGCTTGTGTTTAGCAGTGAAAAGGAGCCAACAGCTCCCATTTTCATGCTTTTTAAGGCTCATTGACATGGAGAACGAGGGTGGTGCAGTGCTTTATGTGGCAGTGGGTAAACCTCAGCAGGTGAGCCGGAGTCACTTTAATGCATGCTGGGCTTGTCCGAAAAGACAGAGCAGCCCCCCCATTAGTGGAAACACAAACAAGCAGCACCAGCGGCTCTGACTGCGCAAGGTGCTGGGTGTTTTCAGCAAACTTTCTGCAGGCAGAACTTCACTGGATCAAAGCCCTAGCATCCACAGACAGAATATCCAAAACTTTGATCTATAATTCACTGAAGCCTGTGCACAAATTAGAGAATCTGAGCTCCCACTGTCTCTTCCAGCCATGTCTGCCTTAAAAGTAAAATCGCTGCAAATATACTGTATCTAAACCTTTTGATGTGAAGTTGAACAATTTCGTACATCGGAATGAGCTCGATCTTGAGTTGATGTGAAATATAAACATTCCATCCCTGCGAGGCAGCGCCGGTCAGTGGTGTCTGTGCTGGGAACGTATGAAAATCAGAACGCAAGGCAACAAACAAATAATATTGCGTAAATTCTTTTTATTTTCACTTCACATTACAAGACATGGACACGCATAATTTGCACACTTAGATTTAATTCTACTTTTTCTGTACAAAAATAATATTTACGCTGTAGATGAGACAAAATACGAAATAAATAGACAGGACGGTCACCCTGCAGGGCTCCAAGGTTTGGAGAGATTCAGTGTCTCCTGAAAGTTGAGGCCCGCTGGGCCACATTTCTTCTCCTTTCAGAACCTTCCTCTTGTCAGGCCTTCAGCGTGGTTTGGGGCATGCATTGTCAGGTCTGTGCGCCTCATCAGCCGTCAGATTTAATAAGCTCTCAGTCATTTGACGCTGAAGAGCCTGCTCACCAGCAGGAGTAAGAGAACAGCGGATATTGGCTCCATTCGCCCACGTTGCCATGGTGATAGCCATGGTGCACCGCTTGCGTGGTGTAGTCGGCGGACAGAGGGTGAGGAGGGGGATACTGTGCAGGCCCCGGCCCGCTCCACTGGCCCAGCGGCTGTTCCGTGCTGTAGGGGCTGTAAATGTGGTGGCCGATGACCCCCGGCTTGCCGGCCTGGGCCATGGTCATGTTCAGCACTCCGCTGTAGTCCTGGGGGCCCGGCAGGGTCTGGGGTCCGCAGTGGGAAGGGCCAGGCTTAGAGGAGTCGTGATCGGGGTCAGTGGCAATGTCGGGAACTCTGGACTCGAAGCTGCTCCGTCCAGAGCCTGTGATGCTGCTGCCAACGCTGGAGGAGGGGGACGGAGACTTTCCGTACTCATGGGCCCTGGAGAGTATAATGGCAGTGAATGTCCGGTTCAGCAGGACAGAGTTTTACTATTTGAAGTGTCAAGTCAGCGGTATTCACCTGTACGGCTGGTAGGATGCAGGAGCGGGAACTAGCTGCTCCGTGTTGTAGATTTCTCTTGTGTCCGCCCCAGCGGGAGAGTCGGTCCTCACACCCTGCTGCCTCTCGGCACCCCAGGGGGAGTACCGCTCTTCCTTTACAGCATCCTCGACTTTCCTCTTGGCCAGACGCCCCTCTTCTCCATCGTAACCATCATATGATGACTGGCAGAACCCTGAAAAGGCGCAAAGCAATGGATGACTTAAAAAAATGCAAGGGGTGCTGTGGTGGCGCAGGGGTTAAGCACAACCCATATATGGAGGCTTTAGTGCTGTCGCAGGTTCGATTCCTGGCCTGGTGACCTTTGCCGCATGTCCCCCTTCTCTCATTACCCACTCTCCTGTCAATTCACTATCAAATAAAGGCCACTGGAGCCAATAAAACCTTTAAAAAAATTACAAGACTGGAAGGAAATTTATGAACACAAGGAAGACTGAAGCTGTACCTGGTGAACTGCTGTCCTTGGAGTCCTCGTTCAACACGCCTGGTAACTTGGCCCTTTTTTCTAGGCATGCAGGGTTTTTGTTTGCACGCCTAAAGAGAAGCATCAGCTTTTTTACATCAATTTCACAAGCAGGATTTCTCAAGCTATGTTCAGCAGAATTGAGACCCACCTTTTTTTATTAGTGCCCTCATCTCTGAAACCCTTTGCAAATGGGTTGTGATTGATCTTCAGCTTTGTGATCTGCCCCGAACAGAATTGAATTAAAACCAACATCCGCTGGCCTCAGTAGAAGACAATCAAGGTTTTGTGGAGCCAAACGGACTCACCTTGGTGTTCTGGTAGGCAGTGACTGCGGTGAAGGACGTCTCTGGGAAGGTGAAAGTCTGGAACACACTCCAGCGGACACTGAACAGGTCGTCGGCTTGGACAACGTGGAAACGAGGGTGGTAACGATGCATTGAGTGCAAGATGATCTGCAGACAAGTCAGGGTAAGACTGACCCCAAAGATCTTTTTATACTCAACATCAATTGGAAAATCCCTTGATTATTTAATACTCACATGCCCATGCTGGTCAAGTGTGTTGTTGGTGAGCTTGAGCTTGAGGAAGGAGACGCTTTGCTTCATCCAGTGGCTCCCTAGGGCTGGAGAGTCTGGGTGGAGGTAGGTCCTGCAGGGAGGCTGAGGCTCCGCTTTTCCTGCCACCTCCCATTTCTCTTTATTCCACTGCAGGGGAGGAGACGGATCGTAAGTCAATCAGCCTCGGAGAAAAGGTGATTTACAGAAGCAACTTCATCTTCCCTAACTTCCCACGATTGCTCCGAGAGTGACGGCTGGAGGATACCACCCATGGAGGCAGGGGGTAGTACAGTGAGCTCCCAGCAGGGGATAGAAAAACAGGAAGAGATAGGGGTCTTTGATGTGCAACGTCAGGGGAGGGGTGGTGATAAACAAGGGGTATCTGCTAACCACAGAGGGATCTTTACAAGTCAAGACAACACAGTTATAATTTATGGGCTTTACCTTATACCTGAAGCCATCCTCTGGAACCATGTCAACCAGTAAGATGTACTTGGCACACTGAATAAGACCAGATAAATTCACTTTACAGTGTGGGAACATCCTCCTGAAAACACAAGAGGATACACAAATGAGGAAAAGTAACATTTTTCTGAATATTTATGTGTGAAAAGCCCCATCTGACCTGCCCGGTTTGGTTATTATCATCTCCGTTCCAATTTCATGGAATGTCTTCCATAGTTCAAGGTCTTCCAGAGTCATCCTGATGCTGCCCTGAAGATAGGGATCAGGGCCGGCGGCCATGGAGGCAGGAGGTGGACCGCTGAAGTTGGACTTCAGCTCTGCAGCAAAGTAAGATTTACTATAGACATTTGACACCAAAAGGGATTGAGTCTTTGATCAGGGATGAACCGAGGAGAACAGGTTCAATTCTGCTTTACAATTCAATAAAAATTTGAATTTTTATTGAATTGTAAATATCCTAACCGATCCTAACCCTGCGATCTCGCAGGGTTAGGATCGCAAAAAGGCGTCGGGAACTCACCCCGGATGGACTGCATTTTCCGGTTTCAGTGGCCAGACAGGAGAAGTTTGGGATTTCTATGCATGAAAGGATGACGAGCAATCCAAATGTTGGATAAATCCAAAAATGTAGCCCCCCGTCATCCACCCCCGCCCCCGTCCCATGTGTTGAAGACAAATCCAGCAGCTTAAGGTCAGTCCAAACGGTTCCGTCCTGTCGCATCAGATGGATGCTGCCAGAGAGAGTGACCATGACTTTTAAGGGGGACCCTTTGGTAGGTGGAGCCAGGAGAGCCATTCCCAGGCTTTGAAGTGACACAATGACGAGTCAGGGTCCCGCTGTGATTGGAGGGGTGCTGGAAATCAAAGAGACTTAACAGAGCCCTGACACCGTCCCCACAGGAAGGGGGAAGGAGGAAATGCACCTTTATTAACTGCTAAGAGACTTTAAAACAAATATGGACAGACTTTCCTGCTGCAGACCAGGCTCTGGCGGCAGCTCCAGAAACCGGCGTAAATATCATTGACACGTACATAACTGATCGCAGAGATGCCACTTAGTGTGTTTGTGTAACATGGTAAAGACTCAGCGCGAGTCATTTGACGCAATTAGGAGAAATGGAGTGGAGAGGGTTGTCAAGTGGAATGTGTTGCTGTTTCCTCAAAAAGACAAAGATCTTTTCTTTCTGGAGCACAAACGTAATGCACGCAGTGAGATGGGGAACTTGCTGATGTGAAAGTGGCTAAAACGTCACATTACATAACAGTCCCCTTTTACGCTTCTTTTCTCTCTCCTTTCTCTACCAAATTACAGAGTGGGTGGGGAAACTCTGTGTGAACCCATAATGGTGTGGTGATACCATGCAATGTTCCTGCAGGTAAGTCGTACCTGAGGGCATCCTCAGCTAGGACCGTGGGGAAGTACTGGGGGCACGATGCTGGCTGTTGTGTATTGGATGGTCTAGACAGGCCCATGCCTCTGACAGATAATCCCATTAAGATGGTTTCCCCTTGAAGAAGCCAGTTTCTGCATGAGGAGAAAGCCCAGTGTATTGGTGGGAAATTAGCAGCCAGTTAGCACCACAAGCTCAAAGTCAGGCATGAATGATGGGCTCCTGCAGGGTTAGGAGAGTAAACCCCGGCTCTCCTACTTGATATCCACTTCCAGGTAAAAATCCACAGGTGTCGCAGTTCTTCGTACCGCTTCACTGCAGGCGAATTGACTGCAACACATTACAGGCGTTAGCATAGAAGGGGGTGGAGAAAAAAAATGACAATCTCCTCTCTCGTTTCCTGTGGCGTGGATTGAATTCATCTCCTCTCAGGCTAAGAAACACAAACCGTATAGGTTTCCTCTTTGGGTTCTCGTGTCTGCGTTGCATACAATGGCCTTTGTAAGCACAGCTTTTTACAGCCCTGCATCCTACGGCCCTGTTACTGTAAGAATAACTAAGTAAATGCTTGAAAGCAATATGCAGACATGCAGTTGGAGAGACGGCTTGCAAAAATACTGGAACGTTTGTCGTGCTAATCACAACAAATTTGTGTATTTTATCAGGATTTTATGTTATAGTTTAACACTGTATAGTGCTTACTTATGAAGTGTAAGAATACACCTCTTTCAAAATATTCAACAACTAAAATTCTGGTATTCAACCCTCTTCTTTTCTGATTCCCCTGAATCAAGCGCTTTCAATTAATTGCCTAGAGAAATTAAATCAGTTTAGTAACAATTTCAATATAAATTCAGTTGGTCTGTGAAATCCTCAAAGGTTTGTTAGTAAACTTAATGAAGACCAATAAATAACTCAGGTTAGGAAGACAATGACGACTGAGTATCAGTTGTGCACTCCAACAAATTTTGCAGTCACGTGCAGTTAGCTACATATGAGGAACGTGAAACCTGGAAGCATCATTCTGTGGGGGACGCTTTTCATTAGCAGAGCGAGGGAAGCTGATCAGGCTACAAGGGCAGAATGTATTTAATGAAATTAAATTTAGGGCAATCCTGGAAGAAAAACTGCTGAAGGTTGCGACAGACTTGAGACGGAGGCGTGTTTCCACACCTGATAATCCGGTAGACTCGGTTCAACAGGGGATCAGAGTTGCAACATTTGTTGCATTTTCAGCTGGTGCAACTCGAGTTCACACTGCACTGAGTCAAAAAAACCAAAACCCTTTGAAAAACATGTTCCCCTCCTTACCTGTGGTGGCGCTGCATCAAGAAGGGAGCGACAAAAAACTCAGAAGAAGACACCAAGCGCATCTGCCTTCTTCATAAAATAGAACCCCAAGCCATTTCCCCCCAGTAGCGCTAGATTCACATGATTGTTTTGGTTGTATTTACCCAGAAAGCCTTGCACTACAGTTTCCTTCCCTCTGCTTGGCATCCACATTTGCATTCAAACCACAACAACGTTCTCTTCAGCTAAATCGAGGCCGGAGTTTTCAGGTGGACGAGAGTTTGACTATGTATTCCCACCTCCCCAAAACGAACCGGGCTTTCAAAGCAAACTGCAGTTAGATTAAAGTGGACTAAACACTTTAATCAAAGCCTGCATGGGGAAACCCAAATGAATCTGTAGTTTAAGCGAAACGTACATGGTGTCCACTGAGAACTCCATATTAGTTGTTTGTATTTTATTTTTTTCATATGGAACTAAATAAAGTTGATGATGATGATGAGAGGAGCTGATTGCAAAAGCACACCGCACTTTTCAGGTTATTTATTTATTTATTTTTACTTTTGACAACCACATCCACTTCATAGTTTTCCGCCATCTTTGCCTCTCACGTAAAATCCCATAAAAAGTTGGCTTTTGTTGTGCAACCAAAAAAAGTGGGAGTTGAGCACATCTGCAGTGCAACTGGGAGTGTCCACAGAAAAGTGCAAGACGCTCCGTCCTTCCCCACCACCACCACCTCCGCCCACTGCGAACATATTGACGGGCTCCGAGCAGAGATCAATGTGAAATAAAATGGCGAGCGCTCAGGTTGTAAAGATGCACTTAAAGATGCGGTGCAGTCATTTAACCGCGCAGATGTCTCCCAGCGCTCCTCCGTTCACTGAAACTCAGCAGCGTCGGCCTTGAGGACGCGTTTCCGATTTTGAGAGCAGCGTGTGTGTGTGTGTGTGTGTGTGTGTGTGTGTGTGTGTGTGTGAGAGAGACCCAGTTGTTGTCGGGGAGTTATTAATCACAGGTCGTGCGTTGCTCTCCTCTCACTGCCTCAAGGGTCAGAGAGGTCGCGAGGGGGATCAGAGCGGCTCGTACGCGCGGGGCGAAGGAGCAGGGAAGGACGGTGCGTTTGGGAATTAGAGAGAGATCGGGTCTCTTCGGGTCACGGTGTCGGGGCCCAGAGCTGGCGTGCGTTTCAGCGGCAGCAGTGTGAGCCTTGTTACACACACAGGTGTCTGAAGGTGAGAGGTGTGACCTGTGACAAGGCCAGGGGACTGAAGAGCAGTGGCAGAGGGGGAAGGTTTACGTAACATCCAGCCTGCAGGGACGTTTGGACGGAGCGACAAATCAGTGTGGCTGTCTGCAGAAGGCCAGCGCTCTGCAAAAACACAACATCTTGCCAAGTATTTCTGGTTTCTAGTGCAAATATCTTGGTTCCCTTGAATTAAGACAGAACTAACTTACAAAAGTAACTTTTTTTTAGCAAGATGAAGGCACATATTTTAGGTAAATAATTCCTTAATATTGATTAAAAGCAGATTATTTCACTTATTGGAAAAATGTTTTGTTGTAAGTGGAACTAGTAGTATCAGTATTAAGGAATTACTGATCTAAAACAAGTTACTCCACAGCGCTTGTGCTACCATTTCCTGCTGACATTAAAGGTTTTTTGTAAAAAAAAAAAATAATTTTTGTGTCAAAAATGCCAAATGTTGACCATGGCTGATTGTAAAACCAATAGAAGGGTAAAAGATCTTAGAGGGTGAATACATTTTATAGTTCCTGTATGTTAAGCTCCGGTTTCCTACAGAAACACAGCTAGTCTCTTCCTCCGTTCCTCATCTCTGAATCCTTCCCTGGGTAAATTCTAGTTATCCTTTTTTTTTTTTTTTTTTTAAGCAGTCAGCCTTCGGCCATTTGCCCTGGCTGCACGGAGCTCTCTCTGCGCTCTTCCAGTTAACAGCTGCCAATATACAGCCAGGGCCCGGGGATCAGACGGCTCTGCAGCGGGCCCATAAAGAGCCCCTGCAGTGGACTGACGAGAAATCTCACACCTTTCTCTCACATCAGCCACGCAGCTTTTGATGCAAAACCAGATGCTTTCCTTTCTTACTGTAGAGAAAGTGGAGCCACAGATGGAGACATTACACTTTTATACTCTATTTTACTCAATTGTTGAAGTAATGCATTCATCACACGCAGTACTTTAACAAAAAAGTATATGCATGCCCCCCTGCAGATTTTGTCTCTTTCTGCTTTATTCTATTTTTTGTCACACCTTTAATGCTTCAAAACAAAAGTGCCCAGTTTGCGATAATTGGTGTTAATCTCTTACATAAGTGGGGAAGAATAACTGAGCCACATTTGGAACGGGCTGTTTAAGGTGATGATACCACGACCTCCTGATTGGAGATGTGGACTTGGACTAAGCCACTCCAGCATTTCAGAAGTGGACTTGCTGGTGTTCTTTGGATCAGTAGCTGTGAATATTTTACTTTTACATACATTTATATATATTCAGCTTGATTTGGATAATTTGTTTCCTTAATGAATTAAGTCATCTGAAATAATTTTTGTATTTATTTACAAAAAGAACTCTAAGCTTTTTATGACATAATTAGGAGCAACACACCGAGAGGAGCACTTTCCCAACAGAAAGACAAGAACTACCGCATCTGTTTTAACATTAAGAATAAAAATCTGCGTTTTCCACTCCAGGATCTCAAAAGTTCGCACCAGGGGCCGGGCAGGCAGGCTCACATTTGGCCCTCCGCATAAGAAAACAAACCTCACATCTAGTTTTCCTGGCAAAGGGAGCAAATGACAACTTCACAGCACTTCATAAGAAACTCCTGGAAGTTGCTAATGAAGACTAATGACTTCCCTCGCGTCAGACAGTTCACACCACGGTGTACGGGCCCTTTGAGCAGCAGCTCCACGTCAGCGGGGAGGTCTGCCAGCTGCTCAACGGGGAGGGTCCCCCAAAGAACATCACATTTAATGTTTGATAAGTATTTTAAATGATCAGAACTCTGCTTTTATTTATTGAAGAAATATATGTCTTTTAAAACGTGGAGCAGCAACTAGTGGAGCTCCTTTTTTTTTTCTCATCACCAGGGATGATAAATAAAAACAACAAATTGGCACCTGAATGAGTTTCCTATTGCTTATTGTTAAGTCGCTGTGTTTTGAAAGGTGTTATATAGTTTTAATAGACTTGCATGAATTTTTTGTGTCGTTTTAAATATCTAAAAAATAAAATCCACGAATACACACGGCATTCAGACGAATTGGTTGATTTTGTCTTCACGGCGTTTTCCAAAACGTGATAAGGGTTGGGTGCCCAAGTGGAAGATCGCCCAGGATGGCAAACATGGTAGAACCGCCACTGGCTGCAAAGCTTTCCAAAAGCCGAGCTGAGAGGTTTTATTAGAGCTGAGGATACAGGGCGTCTTCTCTAGATTTTAGCATAATAAATCAAACTAATCTGGTCGAGTGTCAGGCCTCTAAAGATAACGGGTTATTGCTTCACTGGCAGATTATTTCACTTATAACCAGTACTTTTTCCATCAATTTTAAAGAATTATTGACTTTAAGCAAGGGTCTATAGCTTGCTGAAAAGTTACTTGCAAGTTAGTTTTGCCTTATTTCAAGTGTACTAAAATATTCTGCACTAGAAACACCAAAACGATTGGTCATAAGATTTTGGGCTTTTACAGTGCATGAATCTACAAGTTTCACTTTGTGAACTGAAGAAATGTCTCGAGTCGCGTCTGTATTAAGAGTGCAATAACAAAGTGGCTTGATTTGGTTTAAAGACTCAAACAACAAACATGTTTTTTCAAATATATATATATATTTGGTTTGACATCAATAATGCATTCAGTCCAGACGTAGAGAACATGTTCTGTCGGAGCGATCTCAGGACTTTAACCGACTTCACATAGATTCCCCCAAAGCCCGTCACAACAACCCCCAAAAACAAACAAATATAACAAAGCAGGGATATTTTTTTTCATCTTTATTACGGTGGGAACAGTTAATTTATTTGTGCCCTTTTCTTTTAAAAACAACCACACGTGGCTTTCAAGAAACATAAGAAGTCTTTCTCTCTCTTTTTTTTTTATTTATAGAAAACTATCTGTAAAAAACATTCGGTGCGTCTTCCTCTGAGTTTAGGCAAAGAAATGTGACAAACTGTCCTTAAGTGAGTTCAGTGGAAAGGCATCAAGATTGGAGAGTCCTCGTCGTCGTGCGCATCGGTTCCTCTGACGTCGGGTAGAGTTTGCGGCACCTTCCTCCCGCCAGCTCAATCCAACAAACATTCAAAAGATTCCGGGTTTTTTTTCTTCTTGTTTTGTACAAAAGCTAATTCCTCTCGTTATTCGGATCAGTGCTGGTGGCAGGACGTCATCCTGGCGAGAAGTGTTTTCGTAGCTACAAATGCGCACAAAAGAGACAGAATAATAACACGAAAAACACAAATTTAAGTGCCAACTGAGAAGCATCCCAAGTGTTCAGTGTAAACATTTTCAGTCTGCTACAGGTTATGAGGCTTCGCGGATCGCTGGCTCCACGGACGGAGCCGGAGCGTGACCGGCCGCCCGCCCGCCCCATCCTCCCTCCCGGTTTCACCCAAATGCATCGTGTAGCAACGCGTCGAGACCAGAATGTCACGGCGCAGTAAACGGCGACAGGAAAGTGCTCAAGACGAGCGATTAGCTGCAGCTCAGAGAGAGGAAAAATAAAATAAAAATCTGCACACGACGTAGTAAAGATGCATAAAAATGTCGCTGGTGGCCGTTAAAGGCAAACTGTTTTTCCTTTCTCTCTTTTTTTTTTTTTTGGGGTCGGATGTAAAGCAAGAGAGCTGAAGAAGCTTGACGTGTGATATGCATTAGTGGCACGTTTCAGGCATGCTGCGGGACGAAAAGCCTTCAAAGTCCGTCATGCGCCGACACACTCCTTGCAACCGTAGCAACCACGCAGCGGCTTAGAATACTGCATTTCATCCGTTTGGAGTGGAGATTTTTTTTTTTTTCCCCCTGTGAGGGAATCAAAGCATCAACACAGACAGCTGCTCAGGAATCAATTATTATTATACTTTTTTTTTTTTTTTCGAAAAGTTGAACCCTAATCTGAGTTTCAGGCTCAGATGTCCATGTAGTCGTCCTCCTCGTCCGACTCGCTCTCCAGAGACGACTCCTGGCTGGACGTCTCCTGCACCTCCAGCACCGGCTGGGTCAGCGTGTCCTTCTTCACCGTGGCAGCGGACTGGGATGACAGGATGACGTTCTGTACGAGGGAGGGGGGGAAGGAAGCGGACAGCAGAGGGCGCCGTTCAGCAGAGCTGCATGCAGACGGACAGGGAGACTGGCATCGGGAGGCGAAGCGGCTTACCTTCAGTCGCTGCTTGGTTTCCTCCGAGATGCTGCCTTTAGGGGAGAGCAGCGTGGGGGTGGGGGGCGTTACCGTGATCTCCGGGGGGAACTTTGTGACGGTGGAAGGGATGAAGAGCTTTGGCATGTTCGCCGGGGCGCGGGCGCGGATCCGGCTGGGGTCTGGAAGCTTGGACTGCTCGCTGCTGGCGTACTGCGGCTGGTCTGGGAGAGAGGCAGTGGGAGGGAGCCATTTTTCATTTCTACAGAAATGCACACTTCTTGTATACCTGGGATAAAGATGACCTTTCTCGTGTCACATTCAAAAAGGCATCACAACATATGAAAATATTGTCGCTAAGCTAATCGCTGCACATCTGAAAAGCTGGCTACACACATTACCTGCGTTTCCATTGGCCATATGATGGCGCAATTTGACATTTCAAAAGTAGATTTGTTTAATGGAAAAGCATCAATTAAAAAAAAATAAAAAAAGTTTTTTAATGAAACATTTTGGTGTTAGGATGAGGTGGTTTTTAGTGTATGTCACACCAGTCACATGATCAACAACCGGATGTTACCGCTGACGGAAACCACGAAGACGACGACACAGGAAGTAGTCGGAGGATCATGGCGAGACATGTTTATTGATGACTTATTGTGTAAATTAGCTTTTTAATTGCGATTCTTAATTAATCTTATTCTTTTTTTGTTACATTAGTAGAAAGTTTGCACACATTTGCGATGAAAACGCAGCTGGTCTTAGTTTCACCCAAGCTCTTAAGATGGGTGCAGTTATCTCACCGCGTACTTTGTCCTTCCACTTAACCTTCCATTACCATTGTTAGACGCAGCACTGTGAACAACCAGCTACTTTAGTGAAGCCTTGAAATGACTTATTGTTAAAACTTCAAGTTTTTTTTTAATCTCCTGCAATTATTAGATTGTCATTTGCCATACGCCATGATTATTAAAATCAACAGACATAAAAGGTCGACATGCGTTTCTCTGTGTACCGAGTCAACACGACTTTCACTTTTTGAGTTGAATTACTGAACTATATCAACTTTGTGATGATGTCCTAACGAACTGAGATGAATGCGTCCGTGTGGTTTAAAGGCTCTGACCTGAACAAGGTTGCGTGGTGCTACATGTTGCCGCTTCCTCCTGAAACCAGGCCGCCGAAGGTTCCTGGCCCTGGGAGACGGTGGCCAGTTTCATCTGGTGACAGAGGTGGGACTCCTGCTGGCGGTACAGTAGCCCCTCTGTGGGCTCCTCCCGCTCCTCTGAAGGACCAAACAACATGGCGCACATTCACTCACAGATATACGACAACGCAACGCTTCACAGACGACAGTTGGAATGTCAACGATTCATTAAATATGGGTAGATCTGTTCAAATTTGTTTTTGTTATCAAGTAAAATCACATAGAAAATGTATTTAGTCATTTCTCAGAATTGTGTTGCAGTACATATGAATTTAGTTGTTCGTTTTAAAGCAGAGGGATTTATTAATAACACTGATTTGAATAAATCTCATAGATCTGCAGCCGAGTTGCTGTGCAGGTGAACCAATAAGATGCTGGATCCATGTGACGACTCAGACAATTCAAATAGGAAGCAAAATAATAAACATTAACAACAATTATAACAATAAATACAACTGTATTATTTTAATAATGTTATAATTAAAAATATAATTATTATTATTTTAGCATGTAACAAATTCAAGTTAAATTATTATATGCCACATTGTTTGTTTGTTAAAAACATATTAAAAAACCAAATAAAAATGTAATAAAACATATTAATTTTATTTAAAACACTTAAAGGACAGATCAAATAGCTAAAACTCGATTGCATGGGAAGTTTTGATGAATTAATAACTCAGCAGTTTAATTCCATGTATTGTTAGGAATTTATTACTTCATATACCAACAATAATTTGAAAATCTGCTAAAAAAAAAACAAAAAACAGTTTCAATGGGTATTTTCTAAGGTTATGATTTTGTGTCAGGGAACAAAATAGTTTGTCACTGCAGAGAATTTAAAATCTACAAAAGTCAGACTTTATTTTGAGTTCATCCGTTTCATTGTTAGTGCAAAGATGTTCAACTTTGTTCCGTCACAAAAACTTAGCATTTTATTTTTTAAGATTCCCTGCAAGCACAAAAATGACAAAAAAAAATTCCCCCACAGCAGTCGTGGCAAACGGATACACACAAACAACTGAACTGCGACTCTGTGATTGTTGCCTTGGGAACCGTTACATAATTTACATCGGTGAGATGCTGCGGGATGCAACTGTTTGCATGTAAATCCCTGCTGGTGCAAACACACTTTTGTGTGGATTTGCACATGTCGAAAGGTCACCGAACACAGGGGAATGAAAGACAGCGTCAAGTCCTGGAAGGTACAAAGAAAATAAATAATGTCTAAGGGCTTTTGCACAAAAAAAAAGTCAATATGTTAAAGGATTTGTGGTTGACTTAGAAACTAAGAAACCGGTGTAAAACCTCCACGTTATGTGTACAACAACAAAACTCAAGTGGCTCTTAAACCATTATTAAACATTTAAATGCTAATGCTAACTCACAAGGAGAAAGTGAACACAAAACATGCTGACGTCAAGCTTCAAGTTTCGATTATCAGACGGTAAATTTAGTTGTTAGTTTTAAATCAGAGGTTGATGGATTTACTCCTGCAGATATTAAACATGGCCCAAACTGAATATTCATGACGAGATTAAAGCAAATCCTCCCAGAAGACCATTCAGACAGAAGAGACTCGCGGTCTGGAGGACTCTGCTGACAGAAGCTCCTGTTGGGGGACAGACAAAGCCCACAAGGCAAAACACAAACTGCACACACACCTCTGTTATGTAATGCTGCTGAGGAGGGCTTCAGGCGCCCCCTGCTGGCCTCGTGAAAGAAAACATGAAATCAAATGCCAAGCCAAACCAAACAAACATTATCCCCCATTTGGCAAATTTCATATTCACAAATGTAAATTTCCTTTTTAAATTTTTTTTTTTTTTTTACAGTTTTGGTTAAGAAATTCTAACTTTATTTATCTACTATTGTACAAGAGTACAAGCAGAAATAAAACTATTTTGCACAGAATTAAAGACCCAGAAATGTATCAATTTTGTCCAGATGACTGATGATGAACTTGCATTTATCCATGATAGGCACAAAAAAGCTAGCTACCTAGCTAGTTAGCACGTGTATTAGCACTAGCAGTGAGTTACCGCTGGCCTCAGCACGCAACAAATATGTTTGAGTGCGACTGGAACTTTTTCCCGTCAGAAAAGTCCAGTGAGAAAAAAACCCAACTGAATTTACCAAATTTAAAAGTCTTGTCAAGAGGCCAGTTTTTTATTTTATTTTTTATGAATTTAAGACATTAAGGCCTTAATTTTAGATACATAAAGATAAGACTTTTTAAGCATGAATGGACATCCTGTAATGTCCGCTTCCTGTTTTATTTCACATTTCGTTTCCACGTTTCTTTCTTTGCATTTGTAAACAAAGATGTTTTCTCCATGGGGAAAAAAAGTAAACATAAAAGAACATGGTGTAAAAAAAAATTAAAACGACAACATAAAGTTGCTTTTTAGAGGAGTCAGGATTAGGGCGCCGTACCTGCTGGTGGGAGGAAGGCCGTGGCGGTGGCGGCTGCTCTCCTCTGCTGCGGCTGATCGTGGTGGAAGCCTGAGCTCTGGGGTCGGGCCACCTTGCTGAGGGGCTCGCAGGCCCCCCTGGCCTGGCCGTCGTGGGCGGGCGGCGGGTGGCAGACGGGGTGGGTGAGCAGGACGGGCGCTGGCAGGGCGGCGGGGAAGAAGAGGTCCCTGTGCTCCTTGGTGTACTTGGGCGTGGTCGGGGCGTCGCCTGTCGACTGCTGGAGACGGAAACAAGGAGAGTTGTTGTTAAAGCAGCTGGACTTCAAAGAGCAGCACACAGTCTTCCCCTTGAGGCTGGAGGCAGGAAAAAAAGAAAAAAATAAGGAGTGATCCACACTGAATAGGACAGCACTTTTCAGACAACATACATCAGCGATATTAGTCCAGCTAATAATATCCTGAGCGGAGCGATGCGGCGCGGCGCTCCCCGAGGGGACCGGAGGCTGCGGTACCTGCATGCTGCTGAATGGCTCAGCTCTTCTGAGCCACTTTCCTGGCTGCTCTTCAGAGGACCACTTAGAAACACAAGAGCTGCACAAACAACCTGCGAGGACGGCCAGCCTGCTCCCAACAGCCGCTGTCATGGTAACGCAGAGGAGCACAGTTGAAGAAGAAATAAATAAACCTTCTCCAGTTTTTGATTTCGAACAAAAGAAAAAATGGGGGAAGAGGGGAGGCAAACGGCACCTGCTGCATTTATTGGAAAGCCTCACAGAAAGTAAACGCAGTGTGACTTCAGAGGGTTTCTGTGGTAAAGGTTAATTTGATAATTAAAAGCAGAGAAAGAGAGAGAGAGAGAAAAAAACACAACACTGGACCGAACTCTAACAAACATGTCACCGAAGCCATCACAAAAGCGCTCTGCACACGGTAATTTGGCTCATCTGCCATTTATCCCAGCGGCTTTCTGGGAGTTGGAGTCAAACAGTGCTCTGAGTCACAGCTGAGTGTGGCAAAATTTCCCACAGGATTCACGCAGCAATATTCACCGAGAGAGGAGCGGATCGTTCAGGCCTCTGCAGCAGCAGCTTCGCTCCGGCTTTGATGATTCACAGCTCATGAATTAATCAGCAGCAGCTCAGAAACCACCGAGTCAGTCGGGCTCGGTGCATTTAGAGGAGCAGCGTACGCGAGAAAGTACACCGAGGTTTCCTCAAGCGCTGCTCCGGTCTGCTCAGAAATGAGAAAGTGTATAGTGCAAGCGGACCGACTACATTTCACTTTTTCTCACATTTGCATCCACAAACCTCTGCGCATTTTATTGGGACACATAATGGTGGCAGCATGATGCTGTGGGGACCTGGCAGGAAGTGGGAAACCTAATCAGAGTTGGTAGGAAGATGGAGGTAAGAACTCTAACTACTTGATGCAAAGGCCTTGATACTGGGATCACGCTCGCATGGTGGCAGCATCATGCTGTGGGAATACATTCGTTTATTATTAGAGGCGATCGGCCGATACTCATCTTATCCACACATCTTATCTACCTCTGCAAAAGTCAGAAAATCAGCCACACATTTAGCAAAGACTCGCAGCTGTAACTGCTGTGAAAGGAGGCTGTACAGGTTGGGGTGTGCGATGCGGACAGGTTTTATCACACTATTATGCAGCATTGTTGTAATAACGATAAAGGTGACGGTAAGAAATATTGATTACTTTGTATTTAGAGTAACTGTGTGGCTCTGACTGCATGGCAGAGAAATTGTAGCCTCACAAACACAAACGGTGCTCTTGAAAACCCGATTTGATTTGTAATACGCTTCTTTAGGACACCAGTCAACATAAAGAAGTCTGATTAATTAGTGAACACACACACACTGCATTTAATTGCATTTTCAAAATTACTGAAAGACTGCAGAGGAAATAGTGAAACTAACAATCCTGGCAGTTTTGTGGGATTTAAAAATGATTAATTGGTGGGGCGTGCCGTGGTGGCGTAGCTGTTAGCGCGACCCATATTTGGAGGCCTTGAGTCCTCGACGCAGCCGTCGCGGGTTCGACTCCCGGACCCGACGACATTTGGCGCATGTCTTCCCTCCTCTCCTTCCCCGTTTCCTGTCAGTCTACTGTCATATAAGGGACACTAGAGCCCACAAAAGACCCCCTGGAGGGGTAACAAAAAAAAAAAGAATAATTGGAATTTATTGTGACAACGATAAATCAGAATTTATCACAATAAATAATGAGCGATAAATGCCCACCCACTCTGAGGGGCTGCATACAAATCCATGCCGCACTTTGCAGATTGCTACTTGAAAGTCTGAAAACCACAAATCAGTTCCACCCCCGACTTCACTTTTAAATATTCATTACCTCATCATTAAATAAAATTTCACATTTAATCACACTCAGGAGTGGAAAAGCTGCAGCCTACGCTGGCTCTCCGACGAGCTCAAGCATATCATTTCTTCAGGAGAATGTGAGAAACATAAACAGATTTACAAAAAAAAAAAAAACAGTGGAAGAGGAAAAGACTCTTTCCTCCCAATATGGCATCAAAGGCAGAGAGCTAACGTACACACATGCGACGGAAAGGAGCCGATTCTCCGGCTCGGCCCTATAAGGGCAGCGCTCCCTGTGCTGCGGCTGGAAGGACATGCATGACTCTGTAGGAAGCAGGCGAGGACGGGAGCCGAGATCCACTGCTTAGGAGCGCAACCGAAACGAAAACATGACAGCAGTTGCTGGCACGACGGTATCACATTAAGAGCAGTTGCGTAACGGTGGTGAGTAAGGGCTTTTTGAGAGAGCATTAGCTGATTCATATCTTCGCTGTAGGGGAGAACACTTCATCTCTAATAGGAACAGGTCACCTGTTTAAACACGTCCGCATGATATCTGGCTTTGTTTACCTTCGCTCGGGTGAGTGGGTCTTTTTTGATTTATTTTTATTATTTTTGTTGGAGGGGGGGAAATGTTTATTTTTTAATATTGCAAAGTGAAAATAATGGATACGTAGGTTTTACGTTTTTCTTGAAAAAGCAAAATCTGAACAAATGTGCTTCTAATTTTTAAAAACCGACATCTCCCGAGAAAATAAGTTCCACTGGATTTTATCTAAGGGTTTCAGAGTGGGAGGGGCTGGATACAAATGGCAGAAACATATGAAAGAAAAAGTGCAGTTTCACTTTGATTTAATACTTATTGTTGGTCACAAACGTCGTGGTTTGCGGTTGTAATGCGATAAAATATGACAAAAAAAAAAATAAAAGGAGAATATTTTTTGCAAGAGGTCTAGCAAAATATTAGTTTTTCCACAAAAAGCTCCTTAAAGAAGTGTCCACACAGCTGTTTCAGGAAGATTTAAACCTTCCCCTTCCCCACGCACAAACACAAAATTTGTTGTTCTCTCTGTCAAGTTACAATTACAGACGTGACACTTTTGAGAAATTAGGACCACAGAACTGGGAAAACCTGATTTATTTTGTCAACATCTACTCCTCATGAACCGGAGGTTCAGGGAACATCACCGTGACAACAGGATGTGGGCAGAGAGACCCTTGATAGCTGTGTGGGCAGGAGGAGGAGGGACGAGAGAGGAATGGGGGAGACTCCGACAGAACGAAGCAGAGCAAGTAATGATTCGATGAGGAGCATGTTGGAGAAAAAAAAAGCACAAAAAAAAAAACACAAGTGCAGTTCTAGCTAAAAACGGCTAATTCATAGCTGGATGAGCTTTTTCAAATTGCTCTTAGCTACATTATGTTCTTGTAACTTTACAGGCTTACTGGTTGTGTAAGTGATCGGCGTTTAGCTGGAAACAATGAAATGTTTGGCCAAAACTGAGAGACTGAAGCATAAAGCAAAGCTTGGGGCTATATTTAGCTCTGGCAAGGCTGTGAAGGGACAGACCTCAAGTGTTGGAATCACCGCATTAATAATCAGTTTAGCACATTTCAGATTTCAGATGCTGCATTCTTATCTCCAATAAGAAAACGGAACATCTATATTTAAACTTGCTGTAATCACACAAGGAGAAGAAACACAAATACAAGTTTTCCGTTCGACTGAGACGAACCAGAAAATCAGCTGATGACCAGAATCAGCTGAGTTTCGCCTCGGTCAGAAAACAAAAATCAAGAGAAAGATGTAAAGAAGCGTACTAAATGAAACTGTATAATCGAGACATATCTCCGGTGCATTCAGGCTGTCGGACAGCGAGAGAGAGCAAGACTTTCAGCAGGTAACAGCAAGGCTCAACGTACTACCGCAAAGTTGCCTTTTTATTCTCTTTCATGAAACATGCTGGATGTGCAAATATTCTCAATGGAAACTGAGAATATGGATATATGGATAATATAATATAAATATCTACAACCCTGGCAGATTTACATGGTTCCCACATGTATTTATTTTATTTTTCAAAATCACATTCCTTTCCAGACACAAATGCCTCAACCTTTTTCCTTGAGTTTTTAAACTTTTTGAACATAGAGTACAAAATTCTTACTTTTAATTGGTTGAATAGTAATCAGGTCTTAATTTCTTTTAGTTCCGCAAATCATGGAACAAAACGCTGAACAGCAAAACTCTAAACCAAAATTTCAGACTTTGGTTTAGAACAAAAACGTTTGGACTTATAAGGACCGCTAAACAAGGACTATATTATTCTACAATAAATGTAGATTATGTAAAGGATAGCTACATAAACTACATTTGTCAAAACAAAAAAAACCCCAGCAGTTTTAATTCTTTGTTTGGCTTTTCATCCATGTACAATCAGATACTGAATGAAAAACCCTCCAAAGTACTGATCAGTATCATATTAAAATCAAGTTTTTAGGTGGGAATTAAACGTTATTGTTGGAGATCTAACTCAGTGGAAAAAGGAACTGAAGAGATAAAGAGCTGGTGGAAAAACTCAGCCTTACCTGTCTTTGTGCTGAGGCGGCCAACTGTATCTGGCAGAACTTCACTGCTTGGTCCAGAGCTACATCCTCATCGACCTGGGGCAAACAGGCAGGGTAAGGGCATTAGCACGGAGCAGTAGGATCGCGTTGTGCATCAGAACCTGAAGGATTTCAACAAAGCTTCTGATAATTAGAAAAGAGAAACAAAAACCAGGGTCTTTGGCCTCAGCTACGGCACAATGCTGCTGACCCAATAGCTATACGAACCGACTGCGGCCATGTTCCCTGTAACAGGCTGTTTGCACAGGTTCCGAGCCCTCCTCCCTCCCCGAGCATTTTCTCTTTCTTTTTTTCAAACCACTTCATTAGTTGTTTAAGCTAAGTCAAGTTTGCGCATGCGGCAGCTTCTCGATTTCACGTCTGCCTCCTTTCAGACTCTCGCTGTTAAAACTACACACAGCCAACGCAGGCTCCATGTTCCGCTTCTGTTAAAATCTTAGATCAGCTGGACGGTTCTCAAAAAAAAAAGAGGAATCCATTTTCCTTCCAGGGGATGGGAGCTTCGGGGGGAGTTTGCCTCACGTAACAAAGCCCAGACAGCAAAAATGTTCTGGCAGCAACGAGAGCCATTAAGTGGCTCTTTTCGATTTATTCCCCCAATCACAGTTATATTTATCGAGGGAGAAACGAGTTCCACGCCAGACAGTCAATGTTTGAAATTCTTTAAATTGCTGTAGTGAAGGGAAATTTCAAAATCACAGGCATTAAGGGGACATATGGAGTGAGTGAACCTCTTATAAGACTGAGTCAGACTAAGAGGAGTTTGGAGAAGCAGCGTGGCTTTTGATGGATGAAGAATCAGCACAATGTCGTTAAAAGAGACGGAGTTTGATTACACCCAGGAGCTTCCAGCCCCAGCTCTTTACGAGACAGAGCTGCGTGGATGGATGACGTCTAGCTAAACCCCTTTATTGGCAAAAAGTGAGTCACTGACATTTGTCACCTGTCGAACCGAGACAGTTTGATAGCAGGAAGCGCTGCCTTGTCTGAAACACGTGACACCGTGGTTTTATTTTTTATATCGTCACCTTAAGAGTGAATCAAAACAAAACAATAGTAGCACCGATGTGTAGAATTAAAAAAAACAACAACCCTGCAGCATGGTAGGAATTAAAGGCAGCAGACTACAACGTATTCACCGTTTGTAAGGCTGGATATGATAAAGGAGGTGCTTTTAGGAGACATGATTTGGATAAGTTAAGGCAGAGTTTGTTTGTTGAAGGAAATGTTATAGTTGCAGTCTCTTATAGAGTGTATGTATAACAGAAAACCTCTGGTTTCAACTGGACATAATTATAGACGAACGTTCCAGATTTGACAGAAACACGACTTACCCGTAGCAGTACTTTAGAACTCCATCTTTATTTATTTATTTTTGGCACGACTTGCAATAAATAAGAAATAATTAAAAAGTGTTGTTATTTACAATCTTTTCTGCTTTGAGATTGTAGCAAACAAAAAAACAAAACGCAGACGACGGGAGGTGTGTTCAGAAAATGAAGGAGAATTATTGACATGTCACCAGCAGCATTTTATTGAACAAGCTGCTTCTTTTGCTAACGGTCAAGGACGTTCCCACCATACCGCATAGAATTACTTTATTCATCCCAGCAGGGAAATTATTTAATCTTTATCTTTATCTTATCAAAGTTTATAATGACACACAGATATTTTACAAGCAGAGATTTTGCATTTATGGAATAATTAGTGAATACTTACTGCAGTCTTCATGATATGCATGATGCTTACACTGTTGTGATGACTAAATATTTGCAGCTAAAACCTCACTTTGCCTTGATATCAGAAACCCGCTCATGTCTGGCACAGATGTGACCTAGTTATTTCTGCTTAAAAATGAAACTTCATGATATGAATACATAAAAAGCTATGCTTATAGACTCAGTTTCCTGCTGAAGGAGTAAGAGCAAAGTGATAGAAATCACAAAGGCTGAATTTAGGTTATAGAGAGGGAAAAAAACACACTTGGGGCTTTGTAGCAGTCCCTGAAAACGCAGATCAGGGAAAGTCCCTCTTCTTTTGTCACTAATTCTGTTAGTAGAGGGGTTTCCCGACAAACTGAAGTCGAGTACAGAGGGCTGGTTTTCAGAACGAATGACTTCGCACAAACAAGAAAATAACAGAGGAGAGTATGTTCATGCATACACAGGAGACATTTTTGAGAGGTTTACCTGTTTTATGAGCATATACGTCTCGGACATGATCTTCTCAATGCGCCCCAGGTCATAGGTCATGATTTTCTGCCCTTGCTGCCAGACTCTGTAGGCATCAAGCAGCAGGGTTTTTCCGGACTCCACATCCTCTATAAGTTTCCTTTTCCTGTTTGGTTTTCGTAGTAAGGCCTGATCGGTCGCACCTGCAGCCACAGTGACTTTTGGTGCGGCTGCCAGCGTCGATGGCGGCTGCTGCTGCTGTCTCGAGCTGATGCTCAGCTCCTCCAGAGACAGCTCCGGTGGCGCCCGGCTGGTTTCAGTCACTTTCTGCTGCGCTTCCGAGCCACTCAGGGAGGCCTCGGTCTCTGCTTGGTTGCCCTGAGAGTCTGTGGTGGTAGAGGGCTTCCTCCAGAGGCAGGTTTCCATCTCCATCGGCTCGTCTGGCCCCGCTTTGCTCCCGTCGTTCCCGGCGGTCTCTGGCTTCCCAGGAAAGCCCTCTTGAGTTTTACTCCCTGTATCTGCTGCCGCTGGCAGCGAGGTCAGCTGAGCCTGTGAGGCTTCCCTGGGTCCAGTGTCAGAGACGCACGCTCCCTCTGTTAGCCCGGGCTTCTTAGGCAGCACATGCTTGCTGTCGTCGGAGCCGGGCCTGCTGGATGCGTCCGTTGTGGTCATCTCCCCCAGGGAGGGCGCGGGCGCTTTGTGTAGCTGCTCAGACACCTGAAAGAAAGCAGAAGCTGTCAAAACATGAAGTAGGAGCATGCAGGACGTCTGCAACCACAAACTAGCCATGGCTGTTGGTGCGTTTTGCAACTCGTTCCTTCCTTCTTACCCCCGTGAGACTGCTCAGGTTGTCCTCCAGGACTTTTACAGTTAGGAAAAATGCACTCTTGGCCAAAACCTGGCGATCGACATCCCGTAAATATTTCCTTTGTGGGAAAATGAGAAGAGATGTTGTGAAGCCAAAAAACTAAACATCACATTAAACTGGTGTAATCGCACAAGTGGTGTCCTTACTTTCCCTGGTCGGGGTTTTTGTGTAGCATGAAAGAGACTTTTAGCAGTGTGTTGTGATCCTTGAGCTGAGACAGCACCTCCAACAAGAGGACGACAGAGCGGTTCATATGAGATGCAAAACTTCCTGGGCGATCAATCTCATCCACTGGAATACGCCAGATGCCCTGAGGAGGGAGAAAGGGGAGACACGATGCAAAGCAGGATGTTAGGTTTACTGTTACATCATCATCATTGTTGCTGCAAACATTTCCACTTAAAATTTCTTACTATGGATGTCCTGATCCAATCACAGGTATGGGCTCATTGCCCTGGATAAGTTGTTTTTTTTAAATAATCAGGAGGATAGGCAAGGCCTATGTCATGTGACCTGGTCTTTATGCTTTGCTCAGATTACATGGTTCAGGTATACCAACATCTTTAGAACAATTGAAACAGCAGTCACTACATTTTATGACTTTGGTATCTGATATTTTGTAAGAAAACAAATAAATTTACCAAGCAAGGAGAAAAAAACTTTCTTTTCTGAAATCCCACCTGCAGTTTAAAAAGCCTAATTATCAACAAATGATATAAAAAAAGAAAGGATACATGCTAATGTTAGCGTAGCATTCCAGACTACTGCAACATTATGGGCTTCTGAATGCAGAAAAACAACCAATGCGCCCCTTAGCTCCTGTAAAACGTAAAACTTAACTCCTAAGAATATTGCTTTCATTTAGTTTATTTTCCTATAAAAATGGTCACAGTGTGCTATAATCCGTGGTGTATTTGCAAAAATTTGCAGCAAACACTTTTTACAAGGTAGGAAGATTAATGTTCATATACTTCATGAGTAATATTTGATTGTCTGGAATACAGTCAAATATTGCATTATGGAGCGGGTACACGTCTGATCCCCACCATCATGTAGCCTATTGTGTATGAAAAAGAAAGAAAGGTAAACATCTAAAGTTTTGTACACTTAAATCTGCTCCAGTGTAATGGGAAACGCTGTTACTGACAGCAGTATATATCATGTGGAGTAAATTCAGGCAAAATCTGAGATTTAATTAACAAACACATTAGGAGGGAGAAGGTATGAGTTGCTTTCTAAACTAGCAATTTTCAACTTTTGCAAATACTGCCATCTATGAACCCCAACTAGGTATGCTACTTTCACAAACAAATTAGCCCGACTTGAGCAAGTAGAAGAAAATGTAGTTGCGAAGAGCCAATAGGTGAAAACATCTTTGCCTTTACGGAACACTGTAAGATATTAGACAATTTTCTGATGGCAGCTATATCTTTAAGTACAGGGAACCTTCGCTATAACGCGGTTCACCTTTCACGGCCTCGTGGAGTTTTTTGTGCAGTTGTTTTTTTCCACAGTGCATTGTATTCTGCGTCCTGATTGGCTAAACAGTCTCCGCGCTTCTTTTCTACCTGTGTGCCAGTAACGTTACGGTAATTTAAATATACGTAATACAGCTTGGCAAATTTTGGAAAATATTTTTGCCCAGAAGAAAAAAAGAGCGACAACAACAACTACTGATAATAACTACGTGCTTCTCTAGAAAAAACACACCTGCACCACAGGCTTCAAAAGAAAAAGACACTAGAGAGCGGAGTCAGGCCGCAGTGTCGCAGTCAGAGGAACAGTGAAATACGCGAGTCACAATTTGTCCTACTGTACTTCGTATTGATTAAAATGATTATTTTACTGTAGTTATTTGTAAGAAAGAGTTATATTTGTTTAAAAAAATGCTTAGGCCTGAAAACAAGCTTTTTTTTTTTGGTTTTCAATGTAGAGTATTTAATTATGCTGTATAATAATTGTAAAAAAAATAAAGGTAACTACTTCACGGATTTCGCCTATCACGGGTTCTTTTCGGAACGCAGCCCCCGCGAAAAACGAGGGTTCACTGTATTGTGATAACAGTAACAGGTGTGTTTCTCTCTCTCTCTCTCTCTCTGTGTTTCCATGACTCTGCAATCATTAGCATGTTGGCCAAAGCCATTTCTGTCTGACATGAGAGCCTGCCATCAAACTTTGACTAATATGTAAAGTACAAGTTCGTAACTCTGAATATAGTCAACAATACCTGCACTCCAAGCAGGCTTTTGCAATATGAATATTCCACATACTGATGCAATGTTGATACATTCACGATACATTGTGATACCCAAACTAAAACTACTTCAATCAAAACACATTTGCTCTTCGACGTTGGGTGTAACATAATGTCCTGTCCCTTTTCTTGAATCTTAGTATCTTGGTTATCAATCAATACATGTTGTGGGCATCAAAGGCAGTGCTAGCCAATCAAACTGGCTAAATTATACTATTGGCAAGCAGCACACTCAACAAACTGCATCTAAAATATAATGAACCAGATATGACAGGTTGCTTAAAGCAATGAATGTCTTTGGTGATTCAGGAAAAATGATCTGTTTTTAAAACCAGGAAATGTTGAGGCTGACCTACAGAAATGTTGCTACTATCAAGAAAACAAAGAGTGACTGTTGTCTAAAATGTCACGAGAGCTTCAAAAATCACAATGTAGACCATGTAATACCGGATAGTTTGCAATGTGATGTTTTACTGAATATGCAGTGTCTAGTATTTTAAGATGTTTAGCAATGGGGACATTGCTAAACATCTTTGATTGATATCAGGGACAACCCCCCCCCCCCCCCGATTGGGACATCCTCATTCCTTATCACCATGAATGTGGGCGTTAATGATTATATCAAGTCAATGCTAATTATAAAATAAACCAGTTATGTAAATACTTAAAAAACAGTCATGTTTCTTAATATGAGCCTGGTTTTGCATGCCCCCTCTTTGCCTTTAACACAAATGGAGTTTCTGACACATGGAAACAATTAGCAACAAGACAGAGAAAAAAAAAAAAGTAGTGCTGAAAGGAGGGAGAACTAGTGCAAGTGAAGTTCACGCCATTCAAAGAAGCCCTAATGAGGAGACAGAAAGGCCTCCGGAGACACTGTGGACGATCTGGTCCCTGCACCAGGTGGAAAGAGAGGAATTGGGAGAAACTTTCTCTCTAGGTACACATGATAGGCAGCCTCATTAGTGTCCGGTTCTGTCCAACACTTGTAACAAACCAGCAAACAAGCTGCCAAGAACTGATGAGGGATTTTTCTTTTTGATGGAAGCGTCCCTTTAGCAGAGAGCACATGTCCTCTCAGCAGGTAAACCTGAGGCGGGCCGAGGTCCTCTGAAGTTACCGACTCCAGTGCAGATGGTGCTTGGGCGGAGGAACGAGCTACAGTCAGAAAAAGCACGTGTCCCAGAGCTCAGGCCGCATACTCAGAGAAATGTGTGTGAAACAAAAAAGAAAAAAGAAAAAAGAGAGAGATGACAGTATCAGGATGGGGCTAAACAAATGAGATGGCGCCATCCGCTCCTGCTGGAGGCAAGAGGGAGCTGGGTGCCCCTAACAGACAACTCCAGATTGTCAGATGACATTTTCAAAGCCAGTGGAGAGGAACGCAACAAAGACAAATCCTTGGGACGGACTCACAGCCTTCGAAGCAAGAAAGCGTCAGATCGGGTTATCTGAACAAAACACAGAAAGTCATCTGAGGGGAAAAAAAAAAAAAGTAACTAAACTTTTATTTTTTATTTGCGCTTTGAAAAATTTAAAGTGAATTCTCAATGATAAACTGTTGCTCTCTCTCAAAAAACTATGTTATGATATGGTCTGAGATCCTTTTTTTTTGACAGATGTCTACAAAACCACTCCTAAGGAGGATATGGGACTAAAGGCCGTCTGATTAGAAGATTTGTTATTGTTACATGATGGAATCAAGCAGAGCTTTAGGAAGGGTTTTTACCCTTTCAATGTACAGATTATGAAAAGCCTCTAACAAGAGAGGAACAAGCTCGGTGGGTGGTGGTGGGGGTTCAGGGAGCACTTAAAAAGACATGTCTAATGCGGAAGGGTTGCTCTTCATCAGAGAACCATCCAATGACAACAAATCTCTTTAGGGAAAGCAGAGCCGTGGCTTTACCCAGATTATTCTGCAACCCACCAGCTAAAGCAGATTTGTAAGACTTTTACTGCAATAATTTTAAGCATCTCTTCCACCCCCCTCCCTCCACTTGTTTTTAGTCAGGGACGGAAAAAAAAAATCTCGGCTGCTTGATAAACGGTGACAGCTTTGGCACGGATATAAAAACGCATCAGGAACCCATCAGACTGGGATCGAGACGCGAAACGAACAAGAGGAAACACTGTCAGATTCTTTTCAAGAAAGAAATCTGGTAGTTTTTTTTAAAAGATCATAAAGTCAAACATTTAAACGCGAACGTGCTATGATGTTAGCCAACGAGAAAACATCAAATCGATTTTCAGTTAGGGAATTGTCAATTTGTAAAAGCTGCACACTTTGGTGTGGAACTTGTTACTGATGAATGAAGTAATTTTTCACTTTCACTGGCAGTAAGATGTAAGGAGCTTAGTAAAAAAGAAAAGTATTTTCCACAACATGTCAAGACACGCTGATTCCATGTTAATAGAGAGCAAGACTAAGTGGATAGCAAGTAGGCTAATGCAGCTAATTGCTCACTTTTAGTCTTTTGATCTAGGTCTGTAAAGAGTCATGTTGGATTTAGAAATCTGATAAGAATCTACATCCGTACTAGAGCTGCATAAGATAATAAATCTCAATTGTTATTGCAATGACAGTGTGTGCAAATAAACCCAAAGAGATTTTTGGCAGTACATTATCTTTGAAGTTATCACAAGTTTACACTTCATAGCAATAATATAGTTGGGCGGTTGAATGAAGTTCAGCTGCTCCTAATTGTGTAAAGACAAAATAAAAGGGCATTAATTATAATTAGCATCACCACTGCAATTTTATTAATATCATTCTGATATCACGCATCTCTACTCTCTAGTCAATAGCCACAGAGGCTGATGTTTTACTAATGCAAGCCACTCTGTCAGCGCTAACTGTGCTAACAGCTAAGATGCTAGAGATGGTTTTTAAAGCAAATGCTTTCTCACTTGGGGTGTGATGTTGCATCTGCTGTGAATTTGAATAAATTATTGATTGTTTGTAGAAGAAAGGGAATGAAAAACAACAACAACACTGTTTTTAGATGTTCTTATAAAGAAAACTGTTTAGACTCCAATCTCTGTCAGCAGGTCAAACCTCCACAAAAACTGAGAAATGAAAAACTGGCAGTAAAACTCTGACACATCTTTTACTTTTATGTATCTGGCAAAAATAATTCATCACAAACACTTCAACTAAATGCAACCATCACATATATATTTTTTTTCCTTGAAGATGAACAACATAAAAGTTAAACTTCGTCATTTGCAAGCCTTAAACCACCAAACATCTGGAGCCACATCCAAAACCCAACTGACCCAATCTAGTTGTTCTGATCGTGTTTTAACACGCCGCTGATGACAGGAGAAGCCCAAAGACGAGCAGAGAGAAAGTTGCACAAACTGTTCAGTACATTCGCCTTGGAGCAGAACAGTCACCTACATGGCAGCCAACAACTGCAGCTCAGTCAGTCACGAGAATTTCACAAAAGCTGTTTAGAGTTGCAACTTTAAAGCACAGCAAGATTCCCAGTTCCTCCAGATAGAAAAAACAACAACAAACAAACCTGTTCTTCAGCAGCTCTGCATGGTTAGAAACAGGAATTATATTGTGCAAGTCACAAGAAAAAGCAACTCACCATCACCAAAGAAAGCACCTGTGCTAGTACTCTTTTGGAGAGTTTCCTACTAGCACCAGCAGCCCTGGCAGCGCCTCCACGCTGAGAAAAAAAAACAAAACAAAAAAAAAAAACCCAAGAGGCTCAAGCTCTAAGAGCAAGTGGCGGGTTGCGTTCGGGTGCTGGGGTGGCGGGAGCCGCCGAGGAGGAGGAGAAGAAAAGGAGGGAAGCACAGCTGCACATGGCAGAAGAGGAAGAGAAAAAGAGAATGGCAGCTGCCTTGGCAAGACGAGAAACAGCAGCGGAGTCAGGGGCAATGAGCTCGGGATGCCGCTGACAGACGAGCTGACTCGATCCTCTCCTGATTTCAAACCCTGCCATCTCAAAACAAAAACGCCCACGCACTTTAGCTGCGCTCTACCCTGACCCCAGCTTGCTGGAGTTCTCTCCTCCTCCTCCTCCCCCCCCCCTTCCATTTCTTTCTCTCCCACTATATAGAGCAGAAGGGCCAATCACTGTGGGCTTTGCCAGCCAATCGGAGCCTGGAGGAGAAAAGCCCTCCCATTAGTGTACACCCACATCATATGCACACACACACACACACACACACACACACATACGTACACGCCAACAGGGGAGTGACAGAAAGAGAGAGTAATGAGGAGAAAGAACGAAAGAGAGGAGTGGAGGGGAAAAAACAAACTAGGGGTGGGGTTGAGAGCGTGATCAACCTGTAGACTGAGCAACAGGAAAAGAACATGAACAGACCTAAAGGAAAATATATTCTGAGCTGCTTAATCAGTACAACAAGAGGAAAAAACAAACATTACAATCAAAATGTTCTGAAAATTAAACCCTCCATTTAGCGGCAGTAGCTGGGCAGGACAGCAGCCCTCACCTTTTCCTCTTAACTGTGTTCGTGCCTCTCCAGCTGGCCTACACACACACACACACACACACACACACACACACACACACGCCTACGCACACACACACACGGGGTAAACACACCTTGTTTTTCCTGCTTCCTGTTGTGTCAGTGAAAGAACAAGTCTCCACCAGCTAAACGGAGTAAAACGGCGGCAAAGGAATGCATGCCGGCAGCCAGGAAAAACCCTCTAACATGCAAATCCAAATATCAACTTCCACAACATAGACTCACTGAACCATTACTCTTCTCTTAAAAAAAAATCAAACCAAAACAATGTTCTCCTTAGTAAGGCTCCTCCTACAGAACATTGCACAGCTGAACACACACACAAATGTTTGAGTCACACGTCAAACCGCAGCGAGTAATGCAAGAGTAACTGTTCCCCCTCCTGAGGAGTGGGTTCAGCTAATGTAACAAGACTGGGGGGGGGGCTTGCTAGACGCAGGTAAATTGTCTAAGAAGGCTCATTCTCATCAAAAAAAAAAGAAAGAAAAAAAAAACGGACATCCATTTTCTCAGCATGAACACCGGTGGGAGGAAGAATATGTAAGAAGCAAGATGCAAGTATGTGCGTGGTGTGCGGAAAGGAAG
Source organism: Xiphophorus couchianus (assembly GCF_001444195.1). Taxonomy (NCBI): domain Eukaryota; kingdom Metazoa; phylum Chordata; class Actinopteri; order Cyprinodontiformes; family Poeciliidae; genus Xiphophorus; species Xiphophorus couchianus. The sequence goes on from NC_040239.1 coordinate 25,648,535, forward strand.
CACGAGGTAGAAGTGAAAGAACACGGACGACTCCAATACAGTCGTAAACGGCTCGAGAGTCACGCATCATATCCAGTAAGCCTCATCCCTTTCTGGGAATAACTATAATACAAAAAGAGTCTCGGGATTACATCATAAAAATAATATCTTTGATGCTTTTTTTTTTTTTTTAAATCTGTAAATAAACTCAGCACTACAAGTGAATAGAGTAACTGTAGGTTTTAGCAAGTCAAATTTAAGACTTTTAAAGACCTTTGCCACCTTGAATGAAATTTAAGACAGAAAAAACTATAAAATACAGAGGGTGGTTTGGAGGTTTTGCTGTATTACAATCAAGATTGGCAAAAACTGAAATGTTTGGGGTTTGTTTGTGGCTGTAGGCAGCGGAAAATTTCTAATTACTCATAATAGAAGCAAAAACAGCTAGCTAGCAAGGGTGTATCTGCAGCTCTGACTCTGGGGGTCAGAGCTACAGAGTTCTTCTCCAGCTCTGACCCGGCCCACATCAAATCCACAGTCTGTGACTTGAGCTCAATCGGCTCAAGTCACAGACTGTAATCAAGATGTCAAGATAACTTTTGCCTGACACAAAGTCTGGCCAGAAAGTAAACAAACAAACAAAAAAAAAACATATGAGGCTAAATATTCATGCCACAACTAAATTTAATACCCGATTGATTTAAGTCCACCTTCATTTGTGGGAAAAAAGAAGAAGAAAAAAAAGAATTTAAGACATTTTCGTGTCTTAATTTCTGAATGATGAATTTAAGACTTTTAGGGATGTGGAAACCCTCTATACAGTCTTGTCAAAATTCCCCATTTTCTTTTTTTAAGAAAATAAAAGAAAGTAATATTATTTCAAAACCTGTTGCACATTTTATGCACCATTTACTCTGCACAATTCAACTCCCAAAACAAACATCTGTTAAGGGTGAAAGGCAAAATAAATAACAATAAAAAAAACCCCTGCTCGTGTAAATGTACAGAAATAGAAACCAAAGGCTCCAGATATCACAATATTGACATTACCACACCTTTATATGAGGCAGCATTAAGTTTTTTAGTCAAGCATAAATCACCCACATGTTTATTGGCTAGATAAACCTGGGCTAGTTCTAGAAATCCTTTATAAATAATGCAACACAGCCACGTTTGGCTCATTTTGTTACAGCAGTATGTAGGTTACTTTATGGAGGCCCCAGTAAGTGTAACTCAGCCAAACCATGAGGCCAATGTGGGGCACCGTAACCTACATTTGGGGATGTAGAAGTAAAGCTACGGTGAGGAATTTTGAGAGTAATCTATAGGCAGAGTAAATCCCGTGAAAATAAGAAATAGACTGTTTTTGTTACCGTTCAAGAGCTTCTGATGTTCAAAAGTGACCTGTTAGTGGATTGAGGCTTCGTTCTCACTGTGACACCATATCAGTACCGTAGCCCAAAGGGGACAAACAAACCACATCAAAGAGAGTCTTTTGCATTTTTGCAGCCACAGTATTTTGAGTCTGATGACACAATGTGTGATGGTATCTCACACAATGCAGCTTTCACCCTCTTGTGAGGAGTTCTAAGAGTCTCTTTAGCCGGGTTACGACAAGATCCTACTCATCAAAATGACCTATATCATGGTTTTTCTATTTGTTTTAAGAAATACAAATACAAAAAGTGATTCCACACTTTGTAGAATCACCTTTATTGGTCGTCTAGTTTGGATTTCTTATTTCCAAAACAGTGTTTTGTTTTTTTCTTTTTTGGGAAGTCGTTCATGCTACTGAATGATCTGACCGCAATCAGATCCATGTGAATGGATTATGACCCCAAGGCGACCCATATGCGTAGAAGAAGAATGTAGATGTCACATAGACTGGCCACATACGGGAGTAATAATGGACGGAGCCGTCTATGGATCGATTTTAAAGTTATTCAGCAACGGGAGCCGACAGTATTGTCTCAAGATCATGAGAAGAGAGAAGCTAATAAAGAAATACAAATAATAACAATGTCCTTTGTTGGAGAATTGACTGAAACTTCTGTAGAAACGTCTGTTTGGATGTGCAGTCACAGTCAGGAGTGGTGGGATTGTGACGTGATGCGCTTTGCTGACAGAATTTTTTCATAAGTTTATAATTAAAATTGTCAGCCTTTGTTGACGTCCCAACTTATCGCGTCTGGCTTCTGCTGGCACAGAATTATGATGCATGTCTCACGTCAATGACATAAGATGCAACATGACTGATCGGACTGCCGGCGCTTTGAAAACTATCAAATACATATCCAACTTACTACTACATAAGGAAGCGGCGCAGATCAGATTTTTTTTCTTTGGGTGAAGAGATCAGCCCTAAAATAGTTGGACATGAGTTGCATAAAAAAAAAGGAAAGAAAGAAGAAAAAAGAATCTGATTTGGGATTTTGTTCACACATTTGATTTAGTTTCAGTCAATCTTCTAACTTTTAAAATGTATTTTTACTTTAGTTGTCAATTCCAGTAGACTACATTTCCTGCAACTTAAAAAAACCCCAGAAATCATAGAAGACTTTATGTTGCTTAAACCTCAAGGAAATATTTATCCCAGAATGGAAAATAATTTCGAACTTCTAGTGCCATTTTACACGACTACAGTTATATTTGGTTATAATCCGATCTAACTGATTGATCTGACTAGTAAAATCATTAGCTAATTTTATTTGTCAACAGAAATAACAGGTATTATCTTCAATAGGTATTTGCCATTATAATTTACTTTGTTTGGTTTTAGTCCTGTTTTCACGTGTAGAAACAACAGGAAATTAATTTTACAGAAACTCTGATTCTGTAATATCTACTAGATATTAGAACAAAGGAAAATGTGTGTGTTGGATCCCAGTTAAATGTTAATATGGCTGGGACAGTGGGTTTGGTTCAAAGAGGACGGTAAAGCTCAAACAGTTGGTGAGCCACGGTGGCAGGTTTGCATCCAGAAGGGGCTCCGTGAGAACCCAGTGGGAGCCAGAGCATGGCAGAGTTCTCCTCCAGCTCAGACCCGGCCCACATCAAATCCACAGTCTGTTACCAGGAGCTTTCCACGAAATCAACATTTCGCTCAACAGCCCAAAGATTCAACTACGTCAAACCGAATGTTCGCTACCGAAGAGAGTGACTGAATGAGGTCTTTAGGCTCTGATGGTTAACACAAGGAACAGATGAAAAATGCATGTCAAATGTCAATGTCAAGTGAAAAACGTACATATACTGACATGCAGAACAATGATTTAATAATTTAAACTGCAGCTCTAGTGACTCGACATTGCTTTTGTTATTCTGAGAGGCAGATATTTCAACAATCTCCTATTGTGTTACAACAAATAAAGAGTGTCTGTTTCCACTAATCCTTTGGGAGGGGGGGATTACCTCAGGGGGATCATATGTGAGGGGAAAATACAACTCTAGTAGGTTGCATGGTTGAATTCAACTCTAACAAGAAAAAGAAGAGGTCAGGTTCCGGTGTGAAGATATATTAAGAGTTCTGCAGACTTTCAAGCAATACATTTTCCATCATTCAATTAAACTCAACATTTATTTATTTGAAAGGGAAATTAAATGTCGCAACTCATATCAAAGAGGCATCGTGGATGATGGTGCTGTGGGCAGGAAGGATCTCCAGTGGCAGTCAGTTATGCAACAAATCTGAAAAAGAAGCCTCTGACTAAAGACTGTTGATCTTATAACAGCCATGGCATGCCAACAACAAATTTATAGAGACAATATGTCACAGCAAAATGTCCTGGATGACATCATCAGCTGTTGGTAAACTCTGCTAATCCACCTCAACTTCTTGTGCCGCCCCTCCTTAAAGAGATGTTGCGTTACGATCGATGGACAAGAGGGTTTGAAGTTCCTCCTCCTCTCTCTGCTCTTTGCTTCTGCTCTGGATCCATGAAGCCTCCTCAAGTCCTCTGGGATTTGGGGTCATAGTTTAGGTATTGTTTGAGCTTTACAGCTGCTAACCACCTGCTTGCAGTAGTAAAAACAATACTATGTTGCCATAGTTAGACATTATAGCAACTGTCCAGAAGTCAAACAAGTAAAAGGACCAATCTATAAAGACGTCCAAAACCCGAGGGATTAATTGTCCAAACATGCAACAAACTCAACCAAAAAAATTATGGTTGGGGTTGCTGTGGTGGCGCAGAGGCAAAGCACGACCCACATATTGAGGCCTTAGTCCTCGTGGCGGTAATCGCAGGTTCGATTCCCGGCCTGGTGACATTTGCCGCATGTCTGCCCCCTCTGTCATTACCCTCTTTCCTGTCGGACTACTTTTAAATAAAGGGCACCAGAGCCAACAAAAGTCCACAAAAAGAGCAAATCAGAGTTAATGCAAAACAAAGCTATTCTAACATACTGCCACCATGAGAGGTGCCATTTTAGAATATAGTGGTTAAAATCTGTAATGGTTCAAACTATTTTTTTATTCTCTGTCAGAGACTGCGCACAAATATTTTTAGTCCCATTTAGCATGAAGAAACAACCCCATCTCCCTACTGGTTGGGCTGAGCTGTCAGTCGGCTGTATGCGACAGCTGATCGAAGGGAAACCCCCAGAACGTTTTTCCTCTCACTGAAATGAAAGTCCAACAAAAACAAACGAGTCAACTGTTTGGGAATCTTTCTGGTGGTGAAAGACTCAGAGGGCCGTTTGAGAGCTGGCATTTATCCCAGCAGTTAAGAGACACAGAAGTGGGTTAAATAACCTGGGCAGGTCCCGTCTGTCATAACGTCAGAAACAAATGACAACCACATCTCTAAGGATAACATAGTTACCAACTGATCTCACACACACGTTGCACTGTGGAGGAAAACAAGCAATAGCCTTGGTAGACAAATGCTAACCTTGACACAAGACATCACAGAACCTTGGTTCATCACCTGTAGAGTTTTTTTAAAGCATCACACAAGCTAGCCATCTACAACAGCTAGACGTTTGCATCATACTGCCTCTATGGATTAAAGTTGATTTAAAAGGGCAGTTTTCACATCGTGTTATTTTATTTTCTCATCAAAAACATATCTGGAGTTTTGCTTTTAATTCTTTCATGCATGCAAAACTCCTTTAATCTCCCATGGCAACCATTTACCAGCGCAAAACAAGTGGTGGAACTGAGCGCCACCTTCGAGATGCAGTTTCCAAGCCGAGCTTCAGAATTACAAAGCACTCCTTCCCCACTCAGCTCCTTCAGACTGGCCAGCAGCAATTAGCAAACACCTGGTGGAACTGCACATCAGCTGGGCTCATTATACGAGCTACTTCTTAATGCAACGCTGGTAAGAACCATAATAAATAATGAATAATAAAGACTTGAAAGAGAGGCGATTTAGTGCTGACGTGCTGAAGGGAAAGTGTCAGAAAGAGCAGAAGGTTCTTAAAGAGACAAAGGCCCAATTTCAAGGTGTTAAATTATGCAATCAAATTTCTTTTAAGCCATGTTTCATGAATGTTGTTATAAAAATGAAATTCCTCTGGATGCTCCCAGTTGTCCTACTGCCATTTGCAGAAACACACCATCATTGTTTAGAAATAACTAATCAGAGCCAAGAGAGATCTCTTAGCACCGTCAATCACGCTCTTGAACGCAATGCTCACACCTCTCTCCTGTACAGCAAGCAGTGTTGTTCAAGTCTGTCGTTGTGCTACAGCTGTGCTAATAGAGGAGAAACAGCTTTACAGGAAAATTAATTCATGGCGTTCTCGCCAGGCTTTGCTGTGGAGGGAGAAGAGAGCACGAGGGAGGGACCTGTACGGCGTGTTTGCTCAAATTTTCAGGCTAAGTCCATGTTTTTTTCAGAACTCCCTACTCCAGCTTTAATATCAGCTTTTCATACTTGTAAATTAGGATTTTCAAATCCTGAAGTGTTGAACTGTATTAAGGCTCAAATGTAAAAACAAAGTGTAGTGACCTGAAATGACTTCAAATAAGCCATACATGAGACTTACGTTGAACAGGTTTGTCTTGTTTCTTTCACAGAAAAGTCCTTGTGCTGGCATGTGCTTCAGCTGTTGCCATGGGACACTGCTTCCTAGCAACACATCTCTGGCCCACTGTAGGTTCTGTGATGGAAAATAAATGAAAGAAAAAAAAGAGACATCTATTTGCATGTATACTTTGAATAAACACACACACACAGACACGCACACACACCAAAAGACACAAACACAAAAAATGAATACCCAATAAATCTAAATGAGAAGAGGAGAGGACTGCTCATTTGCAATCAGGAAAACGCAGACCTCTTCGCAGCACTGTGACTCACAAATCAGTGTGGATACGAGAGACGTGGTTGAAAAGATAGTGACCCAAAGCCACTTGGTGCTATCTTCCCCCCCGTCCCCCGAACGCTACGGCACAGAAATCCAAAGACTCCCCTCGCTGCCGTTTTTCCGCATGAGGATTAAAAACGGCCAGTCAATGTGAGCAGAAGAGTTTCTGAGAGCGCAAGTGGCAAAGAGGCTTTTAACGCTGGACGTGTCAGAGCTGTGAGGGCGGCTAAGGCAACCTGTGTAAACAGCCACACATCAAATGGCTGTCATCAAGTCCCTGCCAGGGAACATTCGCTTTCATCCAAACTGCTGAAAACTCCACTGACTGTAAAAAAGAAAAACCAAAAGAAAGTGTGACAACGAATTACATAAACTATAAACCTTTCCCTTTCAGCTTAGAAAACACAAATTTATCAAACTTCCTTTTGCAGCACAAAATGAGGATAATTGTAATTATTGAACAGCAACACCGGAGGCCACAGAAGCAGAAAGGTCAAACGAGCCGACTGTGAAACATGGTCAAACTTGTTCTTATGAGCCGGAGCTACGCCTGTCATGATACATTTCGCTGGATGGTAAGTTATTGTGATTAATGATGATGCTTTTCAAGTAATGTCAAGGCATAATAATGCAAGTACACCTTCTCAAAGATCAATAAACTGTAATTTCTAGCAAACATTTCACAGTGGAACTGGAAGACATTTTAAATATCCAAATAAGCAAAACAAGCAACATAGCAAATAAAATGGTTACAGAAGTCTCTATAAACACAATTGTCCTTAAAATGAGAGGGCTAGTTGAGACCAGTCCACAGAGACACGAGAGAAACACACAAATTGAAATGATCGAGCCCTCATTTTAATTTATTTCGATTAATTGATTTATTGCGACATGCCTAGCTGGAGCTGCAATATACTGAACACGGTGCTGACAGAAGGTTGCTATCACAGTAAAGCTCAATGCAGTCTTCCTATGCCAAATTGGCTGATGGAGGACTGCACAACCACCCACACCTCTGCCCACAGAGGCTCACAGCCAACAAAGTCGGTGCATCACTGCAGTGCTCACAGGTCCAATAAAATAAAGAAATAAATAAAATGACCAGTCCTGCTCAGTGTAACGATAAATTCGCAACACATCTTAGCGTGTTTGTCCCCAAATATTTACCCTTAATACTTGCAGGGATGCAGCAGAGAGGTGTAATAGTAAACCGACCTGATGAGTCTTGCTGTTAGTGTAGAAGTAGGCCAGGCGGTAGAGAGACTTGTAGTGCTGAGGGAAGCGGCTGAGGCAGAGAACCAGAACGCGGACACACATCTCCACCAGCATTCGTCTCTGCTCGGCTCGTTCTGCTGGCAAAGCTTTGGGCACTTCGATCACCTCAGCGGGGGGCTCGGGCTTCTTCTTGCCCTCGCTGGCCGGGGTCTGGCCGGCGCCCTGCTGGGGGGCTGCTGGCTTCGGCGGCGTGGCCACGGTGATGAGAGGAAGAGGACAGGGGTCTGCAGGGAGCTTAGGGGCCAGTCCCTCGGGGATTTCCACCACCATGCCGACAATTTTCTCCTGAATAACTTTCTCTTCTATCTGGATGACCGTTTGGTCTCTATGTAAAACTAAAGACAGAAGTAAAATAAAGATATATGTTAAATTTCATATGCATTTGAAAGCTTGTTTTTTTCCCCAAATTGGCTTGAGTTGCCTACTGTATGGCCAGGGCAAAGATAATTTACAAATAATGTCCTGCAACAAACAGGAGATTGACGGGCTTGCATCTCCATTCTGTCAAATGAACTACTGCACATCATTATTCATACATTAATTAGGCTTAGATTCACTGGAGACATTTCTGAGGAGGTACTTCAGCTTCAAATATTTAAGCCTAATTATGCAATTTAACTGTTGCAAATTAAGCCCGTTAAAACATTTTTATTTGCCTTATTTCATCTTGTTAATACGTTGTCATAAAACCTCTTTTAACACATTTGTTCCAGTCTTAGGTAAGGGATGTCTGATATCCGATACAGATATCTAACCTAATCAGATATCTGTATCGGAAATTGGTTTTGATATCAGACAAAAAAACGAGTATCTGATTATATCGGATATCAGGCCGGAACTAAAATCTCCAATGGAAGCACTAAGCTAAAGAATTTAGTACTCTACAGCATTTCTATCCAGCAGAGCTTGTATCCCACACACAGACCCTTTGGTTAATAATAAATGGGTCAGTTGATCTCATGCTGGTTGTTGTTCACTATTGTTCTCTGTGTGAGTAAGATAACATGATCAACCATTTTCTAACATTCCACACTACAAAATAAGCAATAAGAATATGTATGATTCCTGCTAATATCGCATCAGGTCAATATAGGTATAGGCCAATACTCCAAGCTGCAATATCAGTGTATTGGCAGTGAAAAGGTTGTATCGGGACACCTCTAGTCTTGGCTCTTTGGTTACAGGGTTGCCTGCTGTCCCTTTGTGACTCTAAGCTGTAAACTGTTTAACAAGTGTAAAAATTGTATCCTACGGCCAAAAATACAAAGTATGGGTGCACCGATTGCAGTTTTCTGGCCGATCACCGATCTTTAAAAAGCCTGACCTTACCAATTCTGATTTTGGCCGATACTCATTTTTTTAGTCTAAAACGTTGCTAAATATAGCAACAAATTTTTAACTGCAGATGTGACGTGGAGGACGAGTCTGTCAGTCAGCTCTGAGAGCAAAGGAGAACAGTGGCTGAATTTCAAATCTTTGCGAAGGAATATAGAATTGGTGATTTCAGGGTATTATTTTACCCTTCTTAAATCAAGTAAGAAGAGCTAAAGTTATGGATAGCGTTAACAAGACACACAAATCTGATCACGTTTCTAAACCTAGTCTCGACTACCTGTGTCCTCAGAGGCGGGCTGGCCATCCTTCACGGGGGTCGTGCTCTCCGACGACGACGGACTGGCTTTGACCGAGGCGGGTCTGTGACTGGTGTCCTGGGAACTGGCGGGATCTGTGAAGGCATCCTGAGTGGAGTTGGAATCAGAAAGCAACACCACCTCGCTGTCCTGGCTTCGCTCTGAGTGAACAAACAAAAACACGGGTTACTCTGCCGGCTGCCTGGCCTCGGATTAAAGAATCTGGGATTGCCTTCACAAATGAAAAAATGTGAACAAAATGATTATGCTGTTTAAAATTTCATGAATGACATGTGTACCACCTTTTTCATGGTAGTTGCTATCTCTAAATACCAAACACTACCTGCTCTACAAAGAGGAGAGAAAATTATATAATCATTCAACTGAAATACCTTCTGAGTCACAGATCTATATTAGTTCATAACTAATGACATATTGTTAAGAGAGATGGTTTGTTTTTGTAAAGGTTCAAAAACAAAATGCCAGCATTCCTCTTAATTACCATGTTCTGCAGCCTCAACAAAAAAATCCTTGACAGGAAACTGTTAATTAGGAAACAAGAGACCTTTGCTACTCAAAAAATAAAAATAAAAATGCACACAGGGGACTTTTTAAAAAGATTTACAGTCATGAGTCAATAGCAAAGTTACTGTGGTACTATAAAGGTCTGTGTTAACTGAAAGGTTGTGTATTCAATGCTTGCTACTAGAAAGCACTTTTATTTTGGTGTTTGGAAGGAGAGTACCATTGAAGGAAGCCAGCCATATTGCAGACCTGGGCAGGCAGTATTCATGGTCAAACCCTGGTGAGGCTGTTGAAGATATGAGGAAGCTGGTTTGAAAAAAAATAATAGTGAGAAAGCACTTTTGCAGCTCTAAATTGACTTAAAAAAAATAATAAAAAAATCAGCAATAGCCTTAAATGATTGGAGAAAAGAGAAAAAAAATCCCCTCAAATATGCAGAACCTGATTCAGACAAGCATATCCTCATTTGAAATGAGACCAAAAACACAGTGCCTGTATTATAGTAATATTTGTATTCATGTCACTTAAACCCCCGCCCCTCCCAACTTGTCAAGCACAAACCTTAATTTTATGGGGGAGTGTTATATGATATATGAAAATTAAGTTGTGCATTTTTATCCCCCCCCCCTTTTACTCAGATAACCTTAAATTAAATTCAGCGCAACCAATTATTTTAAGGCGTCACCTAAATTGTAAATATGTGCGTAATTTATTTTCAGCAGGAGTGGGCATCGATAACTAAAAAGTCAGTTGCGCTAATCTTAAACTTTAGTACCGCCAACGCTCAAGTGTGATTTGAATCACAAAGCTGCACACAATAACTGCATTTAAATATATTTCGACATGTATTGATATTCATTGTCACTTTCATCAAACAAACAGTGGAGAAAATAGTAAAACTAACAATCCCAACAATATGGTCAATTTTGGGGATTTTAAACATTAATTGGACTTTATCAAGACAATACATTATCACGATAATTGATAAAATGATACGATAAATGCCCACCACTACTATGAAAATGTCCACAAGGCACTGCATGCATATAGCTAAACATTGAAAGGTTGCTGCTTTATGCATATCTCTAAATGGAGAGAAATAAATCAGAGGCTACAGCCTCCAAAATAATTTTTTTTTTGTTGGTTCTGACTTGAAAATAGCATGTCTGAATCAGGTTCTACATTCACCTCAGCGCACTTTCAGCAGGAATCAAGTCAAAGGTTGGACACCTACCCGTAGCAATGTGCATGGAGAGGTATTTTCTAATTCCAGCCAATAAATGGAAGCCACGTTCTTTCCAACTTGACATTTTCACACTAATTGGCCATAATTAGAAACTGTACCCAATTAGTAAGAGAGCAAACATGAGCCATGTAAGATGTTGGAATATCTCCTATTTTTGTTTTCTGTGTAATTAACCCACACACCGCACTCCCGATGAAATGTGATTATACGACACCAGACAGTTTGGTGGACTGTGATTCGTGGACTGAACTCGTCCGGCTGCTAAAAACAATCACCCCATTAGAACTACATGCACATAAATGGCAAAGCAGGTGGTAAAAGCAAGCAGGCAAAGAGGTAGCAGGCAGGTAGGTAGGTGGGTAAATAGGTAGGAAGGAGTCTGGAAAGGGTGACAAAACTGGCAACGTGGGCAATATGGCTCCATTATTTGAGTGTTTAAGTTGAACTTACATGAATAGGTTGAGTGAGTAGATGCACTTTTTTTTTTTTATCAAATGGAGAATGGCTGCTGCTTTTTTCCGAATGCGAGCTTTAATCTTTCAATATTTTGTGCAATTTCATATCCTGAAAATAACTTTCGTGTATATTTAATTTAAAAGTAAATGCTTATATATATATTTTTTAATTATTATTCTGAAAAAGATTTTTTTCTTCTTGAATACATTTCTGAAGCCCAAATGAACTTTACAACAGTTCCAAGCACAAATAAAAATACAAAATATACTCAAATAAAATAAACCGTACTAATAGTATTGTTTTGCTTGGAGCACATTTTTGTCTAATGAACAAGTAAAGGTAATTTTACAAAAAAAATTTCACAGCAACAATCTTTGGAGTGGATGTAATTACTGAGTGAAATTGACTCAGAGGTGGATATTTTTAGTGCTTAAAGTAAAGATAAAGAACAAAAATATAGGGAGCCATTTTAAACGAAACCATGTTTTCTACTCTTGTGACATTCCTGGAATTGACCCAGGCAGCCAAAGAGGGAAAAAGAGAGTTTAGAGTTTTCATCAAATAACAGGAAGGCTGACAAGACAACAGCTTTCAACTCCTGTCTGTGATGAAATATGTTGGGATTTGATATGTTGGGAGCCTTTTGGAAGGGTCAGAGTTGACGTAAGGATCTAAATTTTCAAACATGTAAACACAAAGTTTTTTAGCAATAGAGACACTACCAATTGATACTATATAATTTTGAGCATAGTTTCAAATGTGAAAATTATAATAGTTTTGGATTAAGAAAAAAAAAACACTTATAAAATGTCTGGTACCTCCTACATGCATTGTGATATTGCTTCTGTTCCTTAAAAGCCTTGCTACTATCAATTATAAGTGATAGCAGCAAGGCTAAGAAAAAAATATTTATAAGCCTACTCTTATAATTTTGTTACATTATATTTCATAAAAACAGGAAAAATTGGGAATTACAGTCACAATCAATCAATTAGAATATAAAGTTCCAATGAGGTTAATTTTTCAGACAAAAAATACCTTTTGAGAGTTGGCAGCCTTTAAGCATACTTTTCATAAAGGCTACATTTCTGTAAAAAGTTTTTTAATGGTCTGATGTATTATTCTCATATTAAATGTTATATTTTCATTAATGTAAACAGAAAATCATCATAACACAAATAATGCTTTCAAACATCCATCTGTGTGTAATTAATCTATGTGTTTCGCTTAGTGATAAAGTTCCTGAAATAAAATGAACTTTTCAATAATAATATAATTTATTGAATGGTTCTGTAGTCAATTTCTACAAAGATTTTACAACATTGAACACAAAACTAAATAAAGGAGATTTAAGAATCTCTTTTTTCCCAAAGAAGGCTGATTAAAATTGTGTTCAAAATTGTGTATATAGCCTGATATATTTATATATAAATATTTATATATTTATATATATTTATCAGGCTATATATTTACCCTGATAAATAGTGCAATATTTAGGCAAATGAGTTAAACATGATCTATAATAAGGGTCACAGCAAGTCTGCAGCTTTTTCTTGTGTGTTGCCAAACAACAGCAGCCGATGGATGCCGAAACAACACCAAACATGTGCAAATGTGACACAAAAAGCTTAAGATGCTTTGAGAGAAACATTTCAATTCTCAGTGAGAGGCAAGGCGATTGTATAGAGAATAAGAAGCAACAAGAGACTCGTGTTACATCCCCACATGCTCACAAATATGCAAACACAAAAGCCCAAATGCTCTCAGCACATACCAACCAAGATGTCAGTCTTTTTTTTTTTTGTTCCCATGCAAAGCATATTAGCCAAATAATCAGTAGCCATATTGCCCATTTCACCACATCCCAATTACCCAGTGCATGGGGACCATAGTGACTGAAAACAAAGCCATTGAGAATGGTGATTAGCAATCTGAGCGCTGCTCCCCAGTTGGCCTTTCTCTGTCCCAGTGCGGAAACGGCAAAGAGCCCAACCCCAGAAGCACTGTCTAGGACTGGGACTGTACCATCAGCCTGCTGCTCCTCATGCCGTTGCTGCTGCCACTGCTGCCTTCGGAGTGTTTTGCGTTTGGCGTAATCGTGGTCAAATGGCGTGGCCACGTAAGGAGGGGATGTCACACCTGGGGTGACGGCAGAGGGGAGGGAGGAGCTGAGCACGTTCCCCATGCAAACAGAGGAACAGTTAAATTCTTCTTCCAGCATCGTAGGGGGTTTCTCTCTGGAGATAAATAGGAAAAAAGAAAAAAAAAAGTCACACACTTTGAGATCAGCTGTTGTTTTGATGGATAAATAGCGAAGCTTACTTTTCATTGGACCTCGGCAAGCTTGGCATGCTCTTCTCTTCCCCCTTTGCAAACGGCCCGGTCGCTGCTTCCACCAGTAAGTTAAATAAAAACTCGTGATCCAGCTCTGACTCGGTAGCTTGTAGCAATTTAAGTACGGATGCACTCAAGCGGAAATGCAACTAGAAAAAAAGACAGAACGCAGAAATTTAATGTTGTAAAGATACAGCTAATAGCTTCAAGCACAAATTATTTCAGAAACTGTTATTGTATATAATAAAAATGTACAGAAGGAACGTCCCTGGACACATTCTGAGCAACAAGCTGAACTTTGCTTACTTCCAGGGCCTCCATAGCCAGGTCAGGAGGATTGTGGTAATGAATTTTCCTCGGGTACCGAGCAGCTTCTTCATGTAGATACTGAGCCGCCTGTAAACCCAGAAAACAACATAGTAACCCGCTCATTCCAGTACTCAGAAAAGTGGGTAAAAAACAACAAAAAAAACCCCATAGAATACAGATTTGATTTCCAGTTGATCACAAAGTTGATGCTTAAAACTTTTATTTCTACAGTATTGTCAGCGCTAGAAGAATGATGAGCAGGTTTACCTTCTTGTAAAGCTGCAAGTATTCATCGGGGGGCTTCCTGCGCTTCTCGGCTATCTTCCCCAGCATGTAGTGGATGAGCCACTCCTCTTCATCGCTGTCGCCCTCACAGCGGGAGGCCCCCTGGAAACACTGAAAAGCTGTCTCCAGCATTGAGTCTCTTCTTTCCTCCATCTGAAATAAAAAACAAACATAAACAAACACTTGGGGTTTTCTCTCAGTAGATCTTATCAATAAGATCTACTGTGAGGGGGGGAAATACAAAAGTGGCACAATGCAACTGATGACACTAAACATCGGGCAACAAAGCAAACTGTCATGGAAAAAGTGATCAGTTCCTCCAGGATGTTGCTTTTTTGTAATTGTTGTGGGCTAAGATTACTATTTTTGTGATAATTTTTTCAAAAAGTTGTAATTAGGGTTGAGAATTTTTTTTACTTTATTTGTTATAACATGGTCTTACAAAAAGTTAAAATTGCTGGACATAACTTTTCCAAAAAGAAAAAAACAAGACAGCATTTTGAGAAATTTTATATTTAAAGTGAAAATAACATTCAACTGTTTACACTGTGGAAGCAAATCCTACAAAACTTGCCAAAATGCCCCCCCCCCCAAGAAAAAAAAAATCAAATATTAGAGTTTGCATTTATCTTGCAATTTGAGTTTCCAAGAGATGCTGTGAAACAAGAAGTGAAATTAGAAGGAGGTTAATGGGATTGGTCAAAATTCAGCCAAGTTGCAGTGATTGGCGAGAAAAGAAGGAAATACAAAAAGCGTTAAGCTGGTTGATCAAATTTGCAGAAAAGTTGCGAAAATTTCAACAACCACAAAATTGCGACTGATGAGCGAATCGAAACATGGCAACATCCTAGAGGGACTGCATTATAAACCATCTAGTCCTCACCTGTTTAACAACGTCTGGAGGGAGCTCGTTTCGCCACTGTTTGAGCTGCCGAGAAGCAAAAGAGTGCAGCGCGTAGGAGATGGTGCCGTACTCGATCCACAGGGACAGGTTGGAGCTGTCTATCTCCAGGGCCCGCTTGAAGCAGTTCAGCACTGCCTGGGAGTGCTTCCATATGGGAACGTCGCTTTTCAGCTCGTTTGAATTGAGCTTCTCTTGGATCCGGCTGGCTCGGGCTAAAGCCATGCCTGCCCAGGAATCAAATCTACAAAGTGAAGACGGTTTTGTTGTTAAAGCCACTTCTAAAAACATTTCTTTGAAGGTGCCCAAAGTCGGTCCTGGAGGGCCGGCATCCTGCACGTTTTAGTTCTCTCCCTGGTGGCAGTAACAACCTTTTCGTCTTAGGCCAGTGTTCAATGTTCGTCTTAGGTCTTCTAATGAGCCATCATTGGATCCAGGGGCTTTAAATCAGGGAGAGAACTGAAACATGCAGGATGCCAGCCCTCCAGGACCGACTTTGGGCACCACTGTGCTAGATGTAACTGAGAAGATTATGTTGAGCCTGAACAGCAGAGAAAGATATTTTGAAGATGGATCTAACTACTGAAGATGTGAAGAAATGCTGTACCTGTTGGGACAAACGCAAATGTCATGCATATAGAACTTGATCGCTTTGGACTGCTCTTTGTTCTTGAAGTGATAGTCAGCCAACAGGTAGTAGATCTCATTGATGATTGGGGGAGCAGGAGGGCTGCCTGCTGGAAGGGATGGGACCTGAAAGAGCAAATGAAGACTTAAATGACTCGTACCTTCCCCTTACGTTCTGTGTAACCCACCCAAACTGACCTTTTCTGTCATGTCCTCGATGTAGGCTGCAACTTCATCCATGGTGAAGGTGGGGGTTTCGCTTGGGGGAGCTATGCTTGCAAATCTCCTCAGCAGATTGGCCAGCTCTGCAGACACTGTGCTGGTCTTATAGCTGTCGAACTCGGGCAGCGACTTTGGTTTGAAATACTGGAACATGAAGAGAGCGTCGCTCCACTGAAGCTCAACCTGTAGAAAGAAAAAAAAAACACAAAACTGGCTCCAGGGTCAAGCGATTAGCAACAGATCAGTGGACAAATCTTCTCTACAACTGTGGTATGGTACATAGTTACTCAGAGGGCTTACAAATTAAATGCACCGACTCCCACTTGTGGCTGGATGCAAGAACTGCAAATACCTGGGTTCTTCCACTTTGATTCCGTCATAAATTCATACTTTTCCACATTCGTTTTCTGCCAGTTCATTTTATACTGTTTATTAGATATGCAATTATTTTTAAAATACACAATATAATGTAGATCTGGAGTCTTCTATCTGACGGTCGGGATTTAAATACAAACTCAGTTAAATAGGTGGACAAATGCATGCAACACATAAACAGGTGAATTGACAGAGAGATAAAAACATATGGATGGATGTTAGCAACCGAACAGGGTAATATCTATATTATTTCATTTTCATATTTTCTGGCCAATTACCAATCTCTAAAAAGTCTGACCTGCCAATTCCGATTTTGGACGATTCTTTTGTCCAAAAAGTTACTAAATATAGCAGCAAAGTTGCTGAGTTGACAACAGTGGCGTGACTGTTGCTGACTGAGCATCCATCCATCCATCCATCCATTGTCTGTTCACCCTTGTCCCTAATGGGGTCGGGAGGGTTGCTGGTGCCTATCTCCAGCTACGTTCCAGGCGGGAGGCGGGGTACACCCTGGACAGGTCGCCAGTCTGTCGCAGGGCAACACAGAGACATACAGGACAAACAACCATCCACACACAACACACACCCCTAGGGAGAATTTAGATAGACCAATTAACCTAACAGTCATGTTTTTGGACTGTGGGAGGAAGCCGGAGCACCCGGAGAGAACCCACGCATGCACAGGGAGAACATGCAAACTCCATGCAGAAAGACCCCGGCCGGGAATCGAACCCAGGACCTTCTTGCTGCAAGGCAACAGTGCTACCAACTGCGCCACTGTGCAGCCCCTGACTGAGCATGTGCAGACATAATCATCTCTCAAGACAGAGCAAAAGGAATAAGTGGATGATTTTTAGACATTTAGTGAAGGTAGACAAAAGCAGATAAGATCACATGTAAATGTCTGCCAATCGCAGATCTCCTAAAATCAAAGCTGAAGTATGTAATCGGATAAACCGTATTCCTAATGATGCATTGTTTCAGGGGTTACACACAAACACGAAAGCCTGTTGGTGTCATAATTTCTTTAGTTCTTATAGCAGTTATAGATTAAAGATAAGATAAATTCGTTGCAAATAAACTACTAGGCACAATGAAGCCTGAACTGCCTGCTCATCAAGTGACAAAAAAAATAAAAAGAATAGAATTTTGCAAATATTTTGTCATGTCTCATTCAGCAGAGAAAAATAGTCCTTTAACAATGCCGCTTCAAGGCCTCAATTTACTTCAGTGACACCTGTTTTGTGTGGCTCAGCAGCAAACAATGTTAATGGATATATCTGACCGTTTCAGCATCGAGAGGTTCATTGAGGGCGCTCGTTTGCGTCATTGGCAGTCTGTTCCTTTTCATGCCCTGCGCTTACATAAGTTTGGCAATACAACTGAGAAATAGCAATTAGTCAAAAGCCTTGAGCCACCTCTTCACTATTGCACCGCCTCTTCATCACCATTTGCCCATTATCTTCCTAACGGCTCAGCTACATTTGTTGTTGCTGCTGCAGACTTTCAGTTTGTGGAACTCTTGATGAGCAAACTTGCACATAAATATTGAAATAAGACACTAGTTTATTTCTCATTCTGCAAAGACAATTATAATAGGTAGAAATTACAGGCCTGACCTGTGGAGATGAGTGGTCCTCAAGGTAGCGCGCCTTGCTCTTCTTACTGGGATATGCGTACAAGCAGAAAAAGCATTGCTCCAAGGCCATTTCCAGCTCTTCCTTATAGGGAAAGGAGTCATTGTTGCTAGAAGCAGCAAATTCTTTCTCCAGTACCCTAATCTGCAACAAATAAGTTGCAAAATAACAGACATTTATTCTCATTTATTCACAAAAAAATGAATAATTTATTTGTGAGTTAAAATTCTAAAAAAAAGAAAAATTTGATTTTTTTTCAACTCCCTTTGCTGGAACACCTCTAAATTAAATCCTGAAATTCAAAGCACAGTTATGTTAGAAAACAAAATCCAATGAATCTGCGTTAAGACTGAAAAACTGAAGCTCCCATCTGAATGAGCTTGGACTACTTTGCAAACAAGAAAGGACTAAAAACAAGGTTTCTCCAAGTTTCAAATGTAATCAAAGAACCTTTAAAATACACGCTAATTTGTGATTGGAGATTGATAACATTCAAATGTTCATAGAGTATCGATACTTTCTCAATTCTCTGCGAATGATTGCCAAGTCAGGGCCTTGTAGAATCTTACAAAGAACTTTAGGAGGGCTCCATCTGAGCTGCAGCATAAGGACCGACGACCCAGATACTCGTGAGCTGTACTCAAAAGCATCAGAGACGAGGGAAGCAGGGGAGTTTCTGGTTCATCTGAAAATCAGGCGTCGCTGCGTTAATAATAAAATAATAAAACAAAGACAGTGAGGGAAATCAATGACTTAACACACCTTCGTCGTCATCTAAAGATATATGCTGCCGAAGCATGCAGTCAAAAGCAGCCTCCTCATGTTTGATAATCCGACACAAGATAATCCAAGGCAGAACTGAGAAGAAATAGGGCTCCTTTGGATCATCTGAAGTACTCATGCTAAGATCAATCAGCTGGAGGAAGACAAAAAGAAAAACATGCAACAGAATAAAGCAATAAAAACTTAGTTATTGAGGTCACTCAGTTTTAATGCATTATTCCTTTCACGGCTTTCAAACCTGAATCAGATTGTTTGCCAGTCGGGCCATGCTTGAGAAGTGAGGGATTTTGCTCAGAAGCTCCGGTTCTTTTGTGAAGCATGTTTCAACGCCATCCAGCAGCTTTCTGATGGTGCTGACCCACTCTTCCTTGCTCGGAGCAGAACCGCCTGGAGCAGAGTTGAGCTGCTGCAGGGCTTCGTTCAAAGCCAGCTCGCTGCACTCCAAGCACTGCCGGTAGTCCTGCAGCTTCAGCAGGGAGTTCTGGTGGAGAAGCAGGAAAATGTCAAAGAGTTTACCAAAATTCAAGCAGAATATGATATGAAATACCGGCTTTTCTAATACTTTAAAAGTTCATCTAGACAGGCATGTTGGATTTTTTCCAAGTATGTCAATTGTAAGGACAACAAAGTAACAGCTACAGGCAGTTCAGATGCAAGTTCAGCTGCATTTTTTCTTGTTTATATTTCTAGAGATGAGCTATTTCTAGAGCTAATCTAAATTAAATGTAAAACTTCACAGTTAATTTATAGTGTTCTTTCTTATTCATAGGCTGGATAGAAGGGAAGGGAGAATAAATTGACTGCAAGATGGATAAATTGATAGGTGGATGAATAAACTGACTGCATAAATGGATGGATGGACAGATGGACAGATACACTCTTCGGACAAAGGGGGGAAAGGATCCAGTAGGAATGAACTGATTGCAGTTTTCTGGCCTGTTGCAATCTTTAAAAAGCCTGATCTGCTGAGTTTTTTGTATGAAAATGAGGTAAATATAGCGACAAAGTTACTAAGTTGGCAACAGAGGAGTGACTATTGTGTGTAGACATGCCCTTGTGGGCAGGTCTGTCAGTCAGCCCTCTCTCACAACAGAGAGAAGGGAGACTGGCTGATATTCAGACCTTTGCTTAAGTAGATGAGATCAGTTGAAAAGATTGGTTTCTCGTGTAAGTATCGACCGCTCTCCAAAAAATTAAGAAAAGTGGGACCAATTTATCTCTGCACTCCTAGAATGATGTCTAGAATATATATATTTCTCCATACATTTGAGGTCCACTAATAAATAATCTGCTGCGATGTTATGTGGTAACTAAACCCCCAGTTCCTGTGATGAGTAAAGAGCTTTGTAGCACTTCCAACCTGCAGTAGCATCAGCTGGGCGGGACGCTCCGGCGTCGAGCTCACAAACTCCAGAGATTTGCTCCTGTTCTCATAATTAAGAGTGGGCTGCAGCAGGCGCACAACAGACTCAAAGTCTGCCGACTCAAAGAGACGTTGGATCTCCTCTAAAGACTGACACCGCTCCAGCGACTTCAGCCTCTTGTCAATCTGTACATGGGATCAGAAAAAAAGAAAAAAAAAACAAACATTCAGAGCAGGAAGTCCTCATAAGAACTTTGCAACATTGTATCTATTGAATCCATGAAGGTTTTGTGAAATGCCATATCGATGATTTGAAACCATTTGTTTTCAGTGTTTACCAACCTCCTCCACAGATATGGCTGCATCTACACGTAGGTTTGGCAGGTTGATTGTGTAATGTTTCCCACCAGCGGTTTTTGGTTTGCTCTGCAACAGCCCTATACAAACATCGTAGCTCTCGAGGGCCAAATCCATATCTCCCTGTTAAGAAGACGAAAAGAAATTCAGCATTACATATCAGCTCTGGCGAGAAAAGTAAAAAAACAAAACCAGGAAACTTGGATTTTACCTGCAGGGCCAAGAATCGTGCTTTCAACCAATAGACCCGCACCATGACATCCAACCAGATGCTCCCAAACAGATCTTTTTGGGACGAGCCGAGGGCCAGGATTAACAAGTCGCCATGGAAGTGTTGCCCGGGAAACTCGGAGTCAGCCGTCTCACTGCTGGGACCGCCGCAATTTCTTCTCGGAATAACTGGCCAAGACAGAACAACATGACTGAAAACCAAGCATAAAGAATAGCTAGTTGGAGGGTAAAGGTTCACTTGTTTCAGTATGTTTTAAAGGAACAGTTCAGAATATTTTTTGTTACACTTCGATCATGAAAAACAAATTTTACTCTACTACTTTAAAATAGTCTGAGCCTATGATGTTTTAGAAATTTAAAGGTTTGATTGTTTTCAATTTATAAAGGATAATCAGGTAAATCCAAGACCTTGGATAAATTACATCACAATAAAACCTCCAGAAAATTATGAAGGTTGTTGCTTAGGAATTTCTAAATAAGATTGTGCTGATATTTCAGAATAAAACATGTTCCCATCACTTTGGAGTCGTTTCAATATGTAGACAATCCTGTGTACAGAAGTCCCTAAATGCACCGTAAAAGTTTGGCTGTAAGAAAATCTAGCCAACATGTCTGCTGCGGTGCAGCATTTAAGGCTGGTTGAATGATTTAGACCTTAGCTAAGCTTTCCTCCAGTACCAGCGTTACTTACATTTGGGGTTGAAGTTCCTTCTGGTGAATAATTAAGTTATTTGTTGAATAATGCCGACAAACCTTTGGTTTAGGCCTCATTTTTTTCTACATTGACACTGTTTTGTTTTGTTGTTGCGTTTTACAAGTTGCACCACAAACCCTATCTGTGCACTTAGCTCCACACTTAAACAGCATGTGTTCAACCTTAAAAACAACGTTGTATTCATTTGGTACACATGGGGGCCAATCCGAAAGGTCTCTTCTGAAAAGTTCTGATACATGTGTTAATTGTTACACCCATAATACCAAATATACGAAAACACATTTAGATTTACCAACAATCCAAAAGAACATCAATTACAGGGTGTCTGTAAACTTCAGTAAGCTACATTTGAGACTTTAAGAATGTTATCATTTTAATTTTAGTCCCACTCCTAAGCAAGTTAAACATAATTTGTCAACTTGTTTTGGGATTTTTCAGCAAATTCTATCATTAAAAAAAAACCAACCATCTGACACCAAGTGAGTGAAATCACCAGCTTACCAATCTTCCCTTTGTTGTGCAACCATTGCTCCAGCTGCAACTCCATACAGGCCAAGCTCATTGTCAACATTTCCTGTACAGAACAAAAAAGAATATCTATTGAAAGAACAAAAGAAAGGTGTGAAAGAGTAACCAGACCACTGAATTACCAACCAAACCGCTCCATAGAAAATGGCTCCCTTTAGCTCTGAACAGCTATTGCTCTCTCTCTGACTTCACTGATACTGAAAATACGTACTCTGAGTTGTTTTCCCACTGTAACAACATCCACACTGAAGAGTATCATCAGCACAACCTGATATTGCCTATGTACGATGCATTCATTGACTGCTAAAGGAAAAAACATTTTGAGTTTGAGTCAGTAGATCTGGAAATTATTGAATTTGGGTTATCAGTTCACATCCCAGCAGAACTCCTGGCTTAAATAACACATACGAGATGTACTTGACACATTTCACAAATATATAAAAATCAGCTCAAAATCTCCATTTCAGATTCTTTATTGAGGGCTGTTTTGACAGAAGCAATCATAATTGTAATTTTGCTGTATATATTCCTTATTTGATGATTTGGCCCATCGCTAATTTTGCTAAACATTAACTATCTTGTTGCAAGACCGCATGGAAAAGCTCTCAGTAACTGATACCTGAAGTTTGTGCCACCTTGATAGTTTTGGTCGAGATAGGAATTTAACAAGTCTTTGTTTTTTAAGGTTGCTTTGTTTATTTATTTGGTTTACCTGGATGTGCTGGTTGCTGCAGTCCCGAAGAAGAGGGTTGGGGAGGCCCATACTTTGTTTCCTCCAGGTCTGATAAACCTCCAGCACCACAGAGGTCAGCCCCCGCGGCCACTCCTCCATGAACTTCTGACCAACCGCTTTCAGGTAGCGCATCATCAGATCCAGGATGCCACCGTTGCTCAAATTATTGAGCAAGAAGTTGTGAACATCTTGTTGCTCTGACAAAGAGAAACAAAAAGCTGTTTCACTTATCAGTGAGTTTCGATGCAGAGACTGCCTCCACTTTAAAGATGTACAGTACATAGATAATGTACCAGACTCCATGAGTTCAACGGAGTCGGCTGGTAAGCAGCTTCCGTGAACAGGCTGAACGTCATCCTTCCCGTCACACTGCGTCTCAAGATTCCCCAAGCTCTCGTCGTCATTGTCGGGATCAAACTTCTTGAGCCTGAAACAGATCAGAAAATAATGTCACAAAATTTTTTATTTTTTTTTTATATTTCAGTCTTGACATTTTAGCTCAACCTACCTGGAAGGTAAGTATTTAAAAAGCAGCTCCTGGAAATCAATCTTTTCTTCCTTCTTGCATTTTGTGTTTCGAACACGTGCCGAGCGACGCTTGGCCGTCTCGCCGCTGTCCTCCACCACACGTCTTCTCTTTGGAGCTTTCTTCACTTTATCTGCCAGGGAAATGTCCATGCCTGCAGCTGTACACATAACAGAATATTATGAAACAACGACACACCGGCTTGCTAGAGTCTTCATTCTACCTCAACATTCCCAGATTTTGACACATTACAAACAATTTTGTCTGCATTTTGTTGGGTTTTTGTGTGATTAACCGACACAAATTAGTGAAGTAAATAAAAAGAATGCATGAGTGTCAAATAATTTTTACAAGGAAACATGAGTGAGAAGTGTGGCCGGCATTCGTATTTAGGTGTGTTCTAAATTAGGGTTGGAATGATTAACCAGCTTAATCATGATTTATCAATAATTGAAATAATCGTCAACTAAATCGGTAATCAAATAATTGTTAAAAAGAGTATACAGACTCAAAAAAAAGGTTATTTGCTGAAACAACACCACCGTCAGAGCTGTGATAAAACTAAAACTGTACAAAATAAATATCTACTTTGCATTGAAGGTAAAAACACCCAGAACACTTCAAGTTTTAGCTTTATCCAGTTAAAATTAACTAAAGAAATAATACATTATCGTATTTTGGGCATTTAAATGCTTGTTATTTAAAAAAAGGAATTGGGTTTTTATTTGCATCTTTTAATTTGTATCTAATATTGTATGAAAAAAGTTTAAGAGATGAAATAAAAAATTTGTAGAATGTGCCAACTTTTTAATCTGACTAATTGATTAATCCATCAAATATCAGAATAATTGGCAGAATAATCAATTGCAATTATTAGTTGCAACCCTATCCATAAATGCATGTTTGGTCATTAAATCTGACTGACCTGGAGATATATTGCAAAAAACCTAAATGGGGAAAAAAATTTCCCAATTGTGTAAAGTTGGCACTGACATGCCCCCTGCAGACATGCTGCTGTTATTGCAGCAAAACGTGCATCAACAGCATACTAATCCAACAGCACTGTATACTTCTCAGAAATTAATTTGAAAAAAATTTGAATTCATACATAATTTTCCTTCCACTTTTAATGAACTACCTTGTGTTGGCCTACCTGCAAACTCCAACAAAGACACAACAGTTTGTAATTGCAGCATGACAAAATATAAGCAAAAAAGGATCAAGAAGTGTGAAAATGAAGAATTACAGAATGTTAGTGTAAATCAGTGTTGTGTTTTCCCAAAAGAGATTATGTAAACCAGCAACGCTAACCAGCAGGGGGAGCTGTAGTTGTGATCTCCACAGTCGTCTGACTAAGGGTGATTTGAGGCTGAGAACCCAGCAGGACGGTGGGCTCACTGAAGGCCACCGGCGGCAGGGATGAGCTGGGGCTGCTGAGCACCGTGGCCAAGCCCATGCTCACAGGGCTACTCGGCTGGGGAAGGTTCTGGGGGAAGGTGGGGTCGCGGTACGCCGACAGGTCGATTCTGCAGCCCAAACTCGGCCGTGGAGGTTCGCAGGTCGTCTGATGTTTGTACATCGCGAGAAAGCTTTCGCCAACCTGCTTCCATCTGAGGTTAAACAGAAGAGACTTCAAATTTAAACATAAAATAAAAAAAAAAAAATACTCATTGGAGAAACAAACATTTCTGCTCATGGTTCAATCTAAGAAGATCACCATTTCAAATTCTTAATTCCACTGGGACTACTTTTTCTAATTCGAGTAATTCAAAACAGAAACTAACGAGAGGCAGTGCATGGGCTGGACCAGGACGAGGTCTGGTTTCGGTTCACGGTGAGAGAGAGTCTGTCTGCGCCTCCTTATCTCCATGGCCTCTTCAATGATGGATCTGCGCTCTTCCTCTTCCACTTCCACATAGTGAATGGACATATCGCTGCAACAATTCACAGCAAAATGCATGAAAACTTTCAGTGCTGCGCAGATTTAGACTAACGGTATGTTGTAAATATGAAAGACTTTTACCATTTTGTAAACATCTGCATCGTATCCCTCTTCAAGCAGGGCTGCTCCTTAAAGATTTTTTCCTTCAACACAAGGCCTTTAGTGTAGCAGTGGTCCTTCTCCAGGGCTTTGGCAATGAAGTATAAACAATCTGCGAAAATGCAGGTAAAATTTACCTTTCTGGCTATATTTAATTTTTTACACTATCAAGGGAAAAATGTCTCGCTTCGTTCCCTTCAGGCAGATCACATAAAACAAACGGTATCTGGAGTCCTCAACAAAACTAAGAACGTGATTTGTGCATCCAATAACGAAGAAACACCCTCTCTTCCTCCTTGCACGGTGAGCCAAACTGGACTAAAGGTAATCAAATCTGGGCTATTCTCTCAGAATTAAAGTGTTTTTAACCCTTCACACTGACATTCAGTGTAAAAGTGAGAACATGTGTTCATGTTACCAGCTGAGATTTTCATAGATAGAACAAGAGTAGATGGAGTAAAGCAGTTAAATTTTATAATGTCCGAAAAGCAGTAAATTCATGAGGCTGAAAAACAACAATTTTCCAGCCTCATAAATCAGCGATGAGATTTATAAAGAGTTATAACAAAAACAAAGAGCAAACGCCTAACATTAGGCAAACGCCTAATGTTAGGCACTAAAGCAAACCACTCAGCTTTAAAAGGTCAGCAGCAGCATCGGGTCAAGAGTTTAAGACTGCAGCTGAATGGTCAAGACAGACAGACAGACAGACAGGCTTCTTTAGACACAAAGTAGAAATCTGTGTTGGTTTCAGTTGATGTACATTACAGCAGCTTTTAACAGGTTACTCAAAATTTGAGACAAAATTTCACTTTACAGGCCTTTAGATACTTTAACATCAAGTTAATGTATCTAAACTGTAGTTCTGTTTCCATTGTCCATATATTTGCGCAAATTGGAATTATGAAAACAAATTTGCTTAACGGAAACACGTCAATCTTGAAAAAAACACGTATTTTGATAAAAGGTTTTTGTGGTGGGATGAGGTGGGTTTTCAGCTGTATTGAAATTAATGTGGTTTGCAAAACTGCAATGGAAATACTCTTCATGTCTCAAGTTGTGTCATTAACAACCGGATATTGCTACTGGCAGAAAAGAAGACGACAGGAAGTGATTGGAGGACAATAGGCCTTGTGACTTGGTATCAAATGCCTAACCTTAAAGGTCGGTGACAGGGATCAAACATCCACTTTGGGACATCCCTAGAATTGAGCTCATGATGATGTGCATTACTTACAGGTATAGTCACTAAGCGTGTACAGAATAGTGATGAGGTTGTCCAGGCATGGCCAGTGGTCCGGGTTGCAGTGCAGGCCCTCCTCAAATGCGTGACGCGCCAGAGGTATGCGAACAAGTCGCACAGCCACCTGACCGATTTTATACCACATGTTCACATCAGTCGAGTCCAACATGACAGCCTGAAAAGAAAAGTAATAATATATATTTATCAGTACTATTCACGTCAATTAAAAATGTAAGCAAAGCAGCGACATGAACAAAAATATTTAGAATTAACCGTAAACATGGAGCGTTTACCTCCAAATAAAACTCCATTGCTTTCTCCAAGTCGTCCCGGGATGCAGCCATAGTGGCAAGGTTTTTAAAGGTGGAATATTTCAGCATCAGTCCAGGATGCTTGAGACCCACTCTTTGATCCTCTGAGGGCATGGCCTGAAATATTAGATAGTATAGAAAATTTAACGACAAGGGCAAAGCACAGAAACGGCAATTCAGCAGTCGTACCATAGTGTTAAATCACCAGTTTAGAAGCATTGGGTTACAACTATATACAGCACCTTAGTAAAGTACTCATAGGGTTAAACTTTTTTCATATTTTCTCATACTACAACCACCAGAATCAATTATATTGGTACTTTACACGGTATGTCAGGAGTGCAAACTTGTGAAGTGAAACTATGTGATTTAAAGGTTTTTCTTATTTGCTTGTTTTTTTACAAGTACATATCTAAATGCGGCATGTATTTATATGTATTTATACTCAACCCCTTTTAGTCCGATGCCCCGAAGTAAAATGAACTCTCTAATTACTACATAAAGTCCAACGTTGTGAAACCTAATCTCACTGTAAATCAGTAGTGGACATACTTCCACTCATCCACTAATCTGCCAATAGCAAAGCTAACTTTTCGTTTAGCTCTTTAGCATTTTTGCTAACTTTGGAAATGTTTAGCATACTGACTTTCCCTTCATTAATTTTTCAGGATAAATCCTAAAGCACTAATTTAATCGGTGATTTTGTAAATTTACAGTTGGGTAAAGTTCGACATCTGTGAAGTTTTGATCATCGATTTAAAAAGTCCTCAGGAAGTTAGACGTATTTATCCTCTTATTTTGGAGAATATGAAGGACATTTTTCCAGGGCATTTAAATAACATATCTAGTATAAGTAGATCTTAGTCCCACCAAAAAATAATGCAGATTTAAGTTGTAAGACCTTAAAAGAAGAAGTGATTTTTAGGCACAGAGCTGTGGGATGCATTGTTAACAACTAAAATATACTGCTTATGTAAAACTGTGTAGTGAAAAACATTTGAGTTAATAGGTGCACTTAAAAACTGTCAAAGGGAATAGTAAATTTTATTAGCAAAAAGAAAAAAAAACACAGTACATAAACAACACTCGATTTTAAATGCCCAAAATGAACATCGACAGCTAATTCTGTAGGTTAATAAGAGTGTGACTCTTAACAGAATCATCACGCTTTGTTTAATGCACCAAGATGAGTTTACCTCTCTGAGCAGTGGTGTTTTAAGCAGCTCATGGTAGGCTTTGGCGGACTCCTCAAACTTGTCATGTTTCTGGAGATCCAAAGCTTTGTGATATAAAGCAAAAGCTTCGGCTTCCTGCGGAGGTCAATTAAAGGTCAGAAGAGGTCATTCATTTCTATCCAAAGATCGGCGTAAATGCTGTCTGGCGTCATTCAGTCGGTACCTGAGCCTCTTTCGTCCGACTCTTGCTGCTCCTCAGCGGGTCTTGACACTCGTCGGCGGCTGTCAAAGCAGCATTTAGAGCCGCAATTCGAATCTGTAAAGGTCAACGGCAACAAACTCATTAGCGACAACAAATCCCATGACATGGTGGGCGGGGAAAAGCAGAATATTGAGCGCAGCTTACCATTTTAATGTCTTTAAAGCAGGCTCTCTGCTATTATGGCGAATGTTCGACTGGTTCTGAAGGTTTGAAAAAATGATACAATGCGAGTCAGAAATTTACATACACTCATTAAGGCTGAAATGATGATAAAACATACAACAAAAAATACATCTTTAAATTTAAAATCAATTTTCTCAATCAAGTAGAGAAAAGTGCTGATACATATACATGAACCTCAACTAATATTTGGTTTAATTGATGCAAAGAAACCACAAACTTTCAGCTTTCTATCATTTTTCTAACTGGATATTTAAACTTTCTTCTTACCCAATGTCTAAGGGCTCATTTAAATTGTATGGTTTCTCCTGCTTTTAGTCATGTAATTCCTAAAACTTTCAATAGCATTGAAGTCGGGGCTTAGGAGAATTCTAATGTGAAATTTTCAAAAACAGCTGTCATGTTTGTTTGGGAAGTTTCCACCATCTTACCAATCTTATTAATTTGAAGAAGAACTGTCATCTTCAAATGAGTATGAACTCGTTTAAAGACGAAGATTAAACTATTCCGTCGTAAAAACTGACCAAACAAACAAAACAAAAAAACCCTCTTAGAAACGCCAAGGTTTTCAGATTCAACAACACTGTGCCAACTCTCAAGCATGGTAGTGGGAGCATAATGCTATGGTTTGGAGTGCCGTACAAACCTATTGGAATATTAATTTGGGACAATCTCCAGGTTCTGCAACCTCTGGACCCCCGCTAGCTGTTGTAACAGTACAATGACCCCAGTCAGGTCGATTTTATTCTTTAAAAAATAAATATGATCATGTCTGTTTTTTCTAACATTAACCGTTTACTGTAGTTATGGATGGATTCATTGCAGTAGACCTAATAGATTTGTAACATTCAATAAAACAGCCATAATCCAATACCAGTTCACTAGTGAGTTATTCATTATATTTACTTGATAATAACAGCCCCAGAAGACACACCAAACAGAGAATTAAAATAAAAGGACAAGCCGTATCAGCTAATCGACTAAGCTAACTTTACCGAATTGTCCCTTCAACTAGCCTGGCTAGCATAATGGCAGCACACTTATTTCAGTATTTGAATAACAGAACTACATCCCCGAACACAATGGTTGCTGATTAGTTTGGACTATAACTATAATTCACATAATATAGAGCAATGCTCTACATTATGTGAAATTACAGTCATATAGTGCTTTGCTAATTGTGCAAAAGCAAATTCAGGGAGCTAACATTAGCTTGTGTCTCACAGAGCAAATCATCGTTTCCTAACCTCTGTAACTTACCGTCCATCGTCGAGGCACCTGCTTTACTTTTCTGACACATTAAACAGACGCGGAAGTGGTTATATTTCAGTGATAAATGAGGAAATCAACTCAATTTATTCATCATCCTTTGTCGCTGGAAGTCATGGACCCCGGGACGTTTGCAGCAGAAGACGTTTGCTACCCGCCAATTAGTAAAATCCTCGGTCATTGGTCAAGACTCTGCGAGTGTATAGATGTAACCAATGAAATGCTTCGATACAAGTAGAATTTCATAAACAACAGAGAAATGTGGAAAGTGGGTACGCACTATTCCTCATCCGGGAAAGCAAATCGTTACGCCGGATTGGTTTGCCCATATTTTCCAGCAGGTGTTCTTTAAAGTTAAAACCGGAGAATCATCTTGACCATGTCACTCATATTGCGCGTTGTGGTTTTTGATATGGGCAAGATGTCTCTGACCTTCTCTTGTCAGAAAAATGCTTTGTCTCCGTTTAAAACGAGAACTCCTCCCACTCCACCTTGTCAGCAGTTCTCCCTAGGTCCTCCCTCGGCTGAGTGTTAAAAAGCGTACCCAGCCAATTCAGGACCTAGAACGTGCTTTTGTGTTATTTACCATTTAGGAACTTTTAAAACGCATTTTTAGGCCGGCATGTGACTAAACAGTGAATTTATTTATAGAAAAAAAATGTTTTGTGATAAAGTGGAGTGAAGAAATAAAGCGTTAGCTTATTTAGACATGTCACATGTGATCAGTACCTCCACTGTAACACATTCGATGTATTTTGACAATGTTTGACAAAAGCAATGCATCACCAATTATACGAAGCGTTTATGAAAAGAGAACTGTATGTCCTTTATGTTAGAGAATTGACAACAATGTAACATAATTTATATCTGGAGTGAATAAGGTGTTGAACTCAATTCTGAAACAGGAGGCCTTCCAGAATTTCTGACCATTGCAATAAATGCATTTAGGACACTGTATGATTTTTTTTTAGGATGATTTTTTCTTTGTTTCGTATGAAATGTATAATGTAAAAACTGCAAGTAACGTACAAACATGAATTTGTATCATTCGTTTTTAAACTTATGTTTTTAAACTCAAATGTCTCAGTAATGTTCGAGCTGCATACTAAACTCATGGCCGCTAGAGGGCAATCGTGTTCATGAAGTCCTTCAATTAACTTTCTTTCTTTTTTCTTTCTTCCCCTTTTCCTTCTTTCTTTCTTTCTTTCTTTCTTTCTTTCTTCCCTTTTTCTTTTTCTTCTTTCCTTCCTTCTGTCCTTTTTTCTGTCCTGTCCTCCTTCCTGCATCCCTTCCTTTTTCCCTTTCTTTCACAAGACCACCAAATTGTTTGATCCCTTAGCTTTTCTTTCACATGACATATAAAACAATGATGCAAAACTCCAAAACTGCTTGATAGACTGATATCAATAGGCTGATATTTTCCTAAGGATTTATGCGGTAAAACTGCAGCTTTCTCTGCAGTTTTCAGGAGTAACAGTAGACTGTTAATGTCCTCGGTGACCCTGTGTGTTGCAGCCCATTTTGCTCCATTGTTACTTATCCCCGCCTCATCTACCCACACACTCCTCCCCATCTCTGCTGGCTGGCAAGGACCATAATCAATTCTTTCCGTCAGCATTGTGGAAGGAAAAAAAAAAAAGCTTACGTCACAGTCATTACGGTCTCTATAAAAGCCAGAGTAATGCAGATTCACTGTGCAGACAACACAGCTACATACCCTGGCACGACGCGGCAGAGCTCCGAAATCATGACTTCAACTGGCTTTGACCCTTATCTCCCTTCCACTTACAAGCGGAGAGTAGTTGTGCGCAATGCAGGATATGGAGCTGGAGGAGGAATTGGATCCAGGTCTGCTTACTCCACGCATTCAGCCCCAATGCCGTCATATGTATCTTCACGCAGAAGTTATACGACATCCACCAGAGCTCCTTCGAGCTACTCCCCCATCCTTCCTGCTGCAGCTGCCAGCGAGCTCCGCCTTGAGCAAGCGGTCCAAGTTAGCTCCGAGTTCAAACAGCTGAGGACCCAGGAGAAGGCTGAGCTCCAGGACCTCAATGATCGCTTTGCAAGCTTTATTGAGAGAGTCCATGAGCTGGAGCAGCAGAACAAACTGCTGGAGACGGAGCTGCTGCTGCTCAGGCAGAGGCAGGCAGAGCCCTCCAATCTTCGGGCCCTGTACGAACATGAGGTCCGCCAGCTCCATGCTGCTGTGGTAGAGGCCCGCCACGAGAAGCAAGCGGCCCAGGACCACAGAGATGAGATGGAGGATGTGCTGAAGAACCTCCAGAAGCGCTACGAAGACGAAGTCCTTGGCAGAGAGGAGGCAGAAGGACGGCTCCTGGACGCCAGGAAGGGAGCGGACGAAGCCGCGCTGGGCCAGGCCGAGCTTGAGAAAAGTGTCAGCACCCTTCTGGACGAGCTGGCCTTCCTGAAGCGCCTCTGTGAGAGTGAGATCGCCGAGCTGCAGGCCCAAATTCAGTACAGCGTCGAGGTGGCCGTGGAGATGGAAGTCTCCAAGCCGGACCTCTCCACTGCTCTCCGTGACATTCGGGGCCAGTACGAGACGATGGCACAACGTAACCTGCAAGCAGCAGAGGATTGGTTCTGCAACAAGATGAGCGTGATGACGGTAGGCTCCACGCGCAGTACAGAGAGTGCACGCAGCGCCAAGGACGAGGCCGGAGAGTACCGCCGACTGCTCAAAGACAGAACCCTGGAGATTGATGCCTGCCGGGAGATGATCCAGGCTCTGGAAAACCAACTGCAGGAGGTGGAGGAGAAACAGAGTTCTGAGATCTCTGCAATGCAGGTAAGCAAGCACAACTTTGGAAAGTAGAGGAGAAGAGCAATGGGTAAACTCATTTTAGATGTCAGATCAGCTTGAACTTTACCGTGCTTTCTCTTTTTGCAGAACACAATAGGTGAACAGGAGGATGAATTGAGGGCAAACAAGAATGACATGGCTCGCTACCTAAAAGACTACCAAGACCTCTTGAACGTAAAGATGGCATTGGATATTGAGATTGCGGCATATAGGTGAGTGCTCAAGTCACACTCACTGCAGAGTTTTATGCACTGCATTGTAACTGTGAGACTTGCTATCTCGTCCCACTAGGAAGCTTCTTGAAGGGGAGGAGAATCGCTTGAACGTGCCAAAACAAGGATCCTTCACCGTTTATTCTCAGGCCATGGGTCCTGCTCCAGCCTACGGAAGAGTGCAGGTCTCCACCCAGTCTCTGCTGAGCTCTGCGGCTCCGTACCTGCTGAGCTCCCGCCTGTACTCTCCGTCGCTTTTCACTGAAGACGTGATAACCGCAAGCCAAGCCCAGCAGGCGGAGTCCAGCCCTCCTCAAGAGGAAGAGGAGGAAGAGGAGGAGGGAGAGCAGGTGGAAGAAGAGGAGAAGGAGGGAGAAGAGGAAGAAGTAGCAGATGAGAAAGAGGATGAAGAAAAGGCTGAGGAGGAAGAGGAAGAGGGAGAAGAGGGAGAGGAAGCAGTAGAGAAAGAAGAGGGAGAAGAGGAAGGAAAAGGAGAAGGTTAGTGTTGCCATTTTACCTTTCTGACAATGAATAGAACATTTGCATTGTGCTCAAATGTCTCCTTACAGATGAAGAGGATCACGAGGAGGAGGAGGGTAAAGACAAAAAAGAGGAGGAAGAAGGGGGAAAAGAAAGCCAACCCCAAGGCGAAGACGACAGTGAGCAAAAAGAAGGCGATGAAGAGGGTGCAAAGGAGGAGGAGGAAGGTGAAAAAGAAGCCGAAGAAGAGGTGGAAACCAAAGAGAAATCCGCCAAAACAACTGACAGGAAAGTTTAAACTGACGAATCAGTTTTCTGGTGCTCAATATGCAGAGATGCCTCATCGAAAAGAAAAAAAAGAAAAAACAAAGATAACAAACCTCATGAACTTGGAATATTCGGTCACTGAGGCCTCTGTATGTTTTATTTGAAACACTAACAGCATGTATGCACATGTTTACATGGCAACAACAAAGGAAAATAATAAAGACGACGGGAGACGTCAGGAATAGACTCTGCTGTGTGTGGATCTATTTGCAGGTGCTTTAACTGTCACCAAAAATGTGCTTATCCGACTGTCTTTGGGTGCAACGCGCGGTTTAAAAATGCCTTACCTCAACTCCCCACTGAGTGCTTTAAGTCTCAAAATGTGCTGCATTGAACCCCAATAAAGCCTTGAAGCCTTGTCAACCTGAAGCTGCCTCCACGCCTTTCATTTTACACTTACATAAACAGGCGGGTGCAGTAAGGAGTCAATTCAAATCATCTTCGCCACACACATAAAACGCATATTCACAAAATTAGACTCAAAACCCAAGCTGTGTGACTCACAAACAAGAAAAAGGGATTTTGAATGCATCTTTTTTTTTTTTTTTAGCCTGGAGCTGCCTGTTTATTCAGAGCTTAAAACAACGCACCTCATTTTCAACAGAATGTTAATGGAGGTTAATGGAGGGGAATAAAGGAACATAAATGACGGGCAGAAGTCCATAGCTTGTATCCGCAGTGATATATTGGCCCACGGCTGAAAGAAGTGTGGGGGAGTGTGTTGGAGGAGACCAGCATAGTCAGCAAGTCAATTGATGCAGTAAAAAAATAAAAAATAAAAATACAGGTTGATCAGACACTAATTTCCAGATTTAAATATGAAACAAAGCAAAGCAACAGATTTCGGGTAACTTGCACAATCAACATTTTATCATGTTTCAATCTGCAGTTGCACTCCTTCCGTCTTCGTCTGAAATCAGCAGATGGTTTCTGTGCTGACATATGTCTTTGTGATCAGCGAGCTGACGCCAGTGTTTTTTTCCCGCTGCTTCACCCACTGCCCCACCCCCCGCCCCCTTTCCTCCCCCAAACCTGCAACACACCAGCCCCTCATCCACATCACTGTCCATAAATCAGGCCACTGAAACCTTTATGACTCAGCTTCTGCTGCACTGGAGAATCTAGCCAAGTGTCGATTTAAGCAGAGTGGCAAGAGGAGTGGGGGAGCTTTGGGGGGGAAGAGAGGAATGTCATTATTTCATTAGGAAGAGAGAGACAGAGAGAGGTGGAGGAGGATGAAGAGAGGAAGAGAGACATATCTCCCTGCAACTAAAACCTTGACAGAGGACAGACTGTTTATTCTTTGTGCAGCGAGGTGGTGGAGATGAGGGCATCTCTAAGGCATTCCCAGAGATTTTCACATCCCACTTGTCAAACATAAAGATCACTTGATATTTCCCAAGTAAACCCAAGACGTAAATTCACATTTCGACTATTTTTCTTCCTCTTCTCTCCGATTTAGATAAATATATATCCCGAGCATGGGTTTGAGCTTCTGACTGATTGTTGCCCTGGATACCACTTTATCTCTCTAACATAACCACATGCAGAGTCTTCTAAAAGCACTTAAGCGCCCCAAAACGTATGATGAAATCTTCAATGTATGTTGTCTGGACAGACCAAAACAAAGTAGCATGTAGCTGAGAATTGGAAGAACAAGGATGTCTGGTACCAGGTACAAGTATGAGAAGACCCTGACACACACAAAACTCGCTGGTAAATCCCTTCTTGCAAAGGAATGTATAGGGGCTCCTAAGGACAACCATGACCTGTATGTCTGGCAAAGCAAACTCAAGCAAGTAGAATACAATGAATGAATGAATGAATGGATGGATCCTTCTCATTCCACCACACAATTATGCACTTCTTTGAGTCGAAGACACTGAACCTCATGGCTGCAATCTGACAAACTGCCAAGAAGTTCAAGGAGTATAAATACTTTTACAAGGCACTGATTGTGACCATAAAGATTGGTTTATGTTTGATCCATTTGAAATACCCTTGATACCAACTCATCGCTTTTTAACACAAATAAGACAACATTAAACACTGCATTTGTAAATAAAACAAGCCACAGTCTACCAGCATCTGTCGTCTTCCCTTGCTACAGACTCCATCCCGCCCAAATAAGCACTTAAATTAATTGTTTGACATCATACTTTGTAAAAAGATGCTTTCCTTTGAGTTCTCTTTTCATCACTACAAGAGACAGCAACACTGCAAATGCTTCCTCGCTGGATTACAAAAAAGCTGCAGCGATAGTGATAATGCCTCTTACAACAGACACCGTAAACCCTTCTCCCACTTGCCTCGCCTCCACCGCTCCGTTAGTGTGTCTTAGTGCATCTGAGGGCACAGTGGGGCACAGATCCCCTGTAAATGTAGCATATCAAAGCATTGCTGTATTATTTTTATCACACTTCATCTTTCACACACCGAGTCTCCATCCGCGTTTCATCTTCCACATTTGGGTTGTGAACTGACTGCTACACAAATCCTATGACTCTTTGCTTCCTCCGGGGGCACACTATGTCAGAGGGAGGGCAGACTTAGAATAGTATAAAGGAGCAGAAGGAGGCGTCAACAACAACTCCGGTGGAAAGGGG
The DNA here is from genome assembly GCF_001444195.1 of Xiphophorus couchianus. Classification (NCBI taxonomy): domain Eukaryota; kingdom Metazoa; phylum Chordata; class Actinopteri; order Cyprinodontiformes; family Poeciliidae; genus Xiphophorus; species Xiphophorus couchianus. The sequence goes on from NC_040239.1 coordinate 25,684,821, forward strand.
AGATGAAATGATTGTACAGCTTGCTAACACAAAAAAAATAGAAGAAGAAAGAACTATTCTGAATGTTGTGAAAGTTTCAGGGGTTAACTCTTTTCTTCTTCTTCTTCTTTGTAAAGCACCTTGTACAGCATGAGTTGGTGTGGGAAAAGATGCTCTGGTAAAATTAGACTAAGCAGAACCTCTTTGGTCTACATGCAAAACATGGCTTGTGGAGGAAAGCTAAAACAGCACATCACTATAAACCATGGTGGTGGCAGCATCATGCTGTGAGAAGGCCTTTCATCGGCAGGAATTGAGAAGCTGTACAGGAGATGTTTACATACGGGAAAATCTGGACAGAAAACTCGTTCATAATTGCAAAAGACCAGAGTGAGGTTCATCCTTCCAGGAGGACAATCAAACTAAACATACAGTCAAAGCAACAATGGAATGGATTAAAATGAAAAATAAAAAACATTAATTAATCGCAATATTCCAGTTTAAATCCAGACCTAACTTGAACATTTACAGATGATTTCTCTCCTCTTCTTCACCTTCGGTTAGACACATGAATCCTTAACATTGGTTTAAAACAGATTTAACGTCCTGTTTTCTCTGGTAGAGCAGCTGGGCTCAATAAAGTACTCTTGAATTTGAACTTAATTTGTTATTTTGCAAAGAGTGGCTAAAAACAAACCTTGTTCCCTAGAAGTACAAAGCTGTTGGAAACATTCATGCAGCTGTGATGGTAGTAAAACGTAGTTAAAGTCTTCATACAAATGCATGCAACACTTTTCAGATTAAAAAAAAAAAGTTAAGATTATCAATAATTTTTCTTTCACTATTCAATTACGCATTTCTTTTTTTTCTTGTCACACAAAATCCCACTACAATGCACTGAAGTTACTGCTTGTATCAACATACCAACATACTTGTATCAATATAAGCAACACTGACTGTTGAAACTTCAGCAAAATATGAAATTAAATGAACAAAGCTCTTAAGTAGATATGTTACTAAAAATTCAAATTAGTGTTTTTTCCCCTCCCCCTCTAAGATTGATGATATTTCTCCTCATGAAAAAGCCCATTTTTCATCAGGATAATGGGTTTTAAATTCCTGGTGGCCACACGCAGCCTTCGCAGGCTGTCATACTGCGGTCCGTCGTTTCAGATATCACACAGCTACGCTGAGGCTACCCACGGAAAAAGGAAATCTAGATAAGAGCTGGGGCTCCCTCTGCTGATCTAAGGCAATCACCTAATTAAAAAGCGTCCCAGAGAGAGACTTTCCGGTCTCCTGGAGGACACCACGCAAGAGTCGTTTCATGCAAAGGCATCTCACTGCAATTTGAAAACCAGATATTTCTTTCTTGATGTACATAAGGATTACAGCTTCAAATGTCAGATGGTTTCATGTGCTCACCGCACTGACAAGTATGGCCTCGGGGTACAATCTTGTCTTGTGAAGCAATCTGGAAATAAGACGTGAATAAAGCTGTGCTAAAGGTCTTTTTTTCCCTGTACAGAATCAAATTCTGAGATTGCCTGCATTTAACTGTGCGCTTCCAGCAGTCAGGTTAGTTTTACTTTAAAGTAGATGACAAAAAAAACAAAAAAAAAAACAGAAAATGGCTGCGCAAAAATTGCACAATTTTGCTGGAAGACATAAAGTTATAGTAATTTAAATCACGAATCTGACCTTATACCGTTGCAGTCTCTTGAGAAAGTATTCACACTTCTTTGACTTGGCCACATACTTAATCTTCAGTGTATCTCATGGTTACCAGTTCAACTTAGTGCATGATCACAAAGCAGAAGGAAAATAACACACACATCTGAAATGTTTTTGTAAAGAAAAATCTGAAATGTGTGTTTGTAGAGCCACTTTTCACTGCAGTGACACCCGTAAATCTTTTGGGGTATGGTCTCAGCAGCTTTGCACTTTTAGGGAGTTCATTTTCTTTCACAAAATGACTCAAGCTGCTTGGTGAGAATGGAGGGAGAGCACCTGTAAACTTACATGTTTAAATATTGCCTATAATTCATGGCTATGATTCCACTGTAGCTCTGACTGAATGTCAAAGGTTGCGCCCTGGATTGTGGGTGTATGTGTTTGTATTTGTCCGGCCTTCCTGCTCCATAGGGTGTGACCGGCAGGTGAAGCCTCCAGCTTGAGCTCATCAGCCGCAGTCAGGGAGCAGAGAAGTGAGTTCCCTGAAGGAGACGCTACGCTAACTCGCTACTTGCGGAAAACTGGCTCACTTGTTGCCTAGTACAATAAAAAAAAAAAAACTAAACTATTTACTCTTTAAAATACGTAAGTTTATTTGTACCATAAACTCCCCCAACAACAGACTTTTTACACGAAGAGAAAAAAATGGTGGGGCTAAAATAGCAGCCGGAATGTAATCAACTCAAAGGTGAAGCTCTGCCCTGCTCTCTGGTCGTTTACAGCCTGTAACGGGGTTTCTTCCAGGATTGCCCTATATTTAATGCCACTCATTTTTTTTTACAAATAACCCAAACCGGTTTCCAAATCCCAGCTGAAAGAAAGCCTCCTCACAGCATGATGCTGCCATGACCATGAAAGATTGCTAGAATGTGGTTCTGTGCAGATCCTCAAGCATTACCGTGGATGTTTTTCATGCTCCTCGTATTGAGGATGACCTTGCCAGACATGTCAGGTTAAGTTGCAGGTTTGCTGTTCCTACTTTGTCCCTTTTCAAATGATTAAAATAATTTTTCTGATCTGTGCTCAGACTGCCAAAACTAGAGATTACTGCTTTTGGTCCTAGACCTGAGCTTCTTTTCAACCCTTTCACCCTCATAAACAAATGCATGTGGCTTTTAGTTTCAAGAGTTACCTTTTTACATGACAACCCTTTGCTTTTTATGTTTTTAAAGTGTAGATGTTGTTGGTGCTGCTCCACCTTGTCTTTAAATTTCCCCTTGGGGACAAATAAAGTTTTATTGAACTGAATTCTTTACAGTCTGACACTGGTAAAGATTTTCTGCAACTGGTGTTTCTTGGTCCTTATGATGAAGCTTGTTTCACAAAATGCATGAGACCTTCACAGAACCACTGGATTTATGCTCAGCATAAATTACACACTGGTGGATTTTATTTATTAATTGATCTCTCAGAAGAATAAATATCAATGGATCATATTTTGGGTTATCAGAATAAAGGCAGCAGCACATCATTGTTGTAGAAAGACATTCTTGTTTTAGAAAATAAGTGAAAATCATGTGCTATGTGGTGCTGGTCTATCACATAAAATCCCAAAATTCAAGTTTAAGGAGCTATACAAGGCACTGTATCTCAAAAAACCCCAAAAAATAAAATAAAAATGAAATTATTCCCAGCCGTGAAAGTTGTTAAGTGTGAACACGGCATCCTTCCACAAAAGCCAGCCTCAGACGTAACCTCAGCCGCGGGATGTTGAGTACCTGTTCACAGACAGTGTGCTGACCTATCCTCAAAGAGCTGCTAGACCCACCAATTATCGGGACCCGTAGGCAGACAAGCAGGTGGATGCTCGACCCCTATATGCTTCTGGCGTCATGCGGTTCTGGCTGTGGACCCATAAATCCATTAGGCCTGTGTTTGGTCTGCCTGTATCTGAGGAATAGGACCCCTCCCGTGGGCCGTCCGCCTGTATGTTCAGATCACTCTGATCACATCCCCTTCCTTTCTCTGAGGCATTGTAGTTTCGCACTCTATAAAAAGAATTACACTTCATTTTGTTTAGTTATGCCAGCTACTGATGAAGACAATTCAGGTCAAGCTTTATGTATGCGTATATATATATATATATATATATACATATATATATATATATATATATATATATATGTATAGATAGAATTTCATACATATGGATGCTGGATGTGCTTCATCTTGAATGAATAAAACAGTCGTGCATGCACAGGCACTAAAGCACGGACGCACACAAGCAGAAAACAAAAATGCTGTGCAAGGTAGGAGAGAGAAAGAGTGTTAGGTGGGGAGCATATTTATTAGTCTGTCTGTCATTCTCGATGTTCATTCATCTGTTTGGCAACACACTGAGAAGCCCGTAGGCAGAGTAAACAGGCAGTATATCCCCATATGAGGACAACAACGGTACTTCCATGGCTGCGTTTTAATCTACAATGACTAAGCCGGTGCTCACCAAGCCTTCCTCCAGCCTTTCATGCTGAAAACGAGGCACGCAGCCCTTTTTAAGTCCCAGCTGCTCGGGATCTCTGTTGACATGTACACCTGTTTCCATTTACCACACACATCTGCTCATGGCTTGATTATAAATTTAGATATATATAGACCCCCCCCTCCCCCCGCCCCCGCTTTAAAAAAAACAACAACAAAAAAACTTATTACTTAAACATGGCACAGCATGAGTTTGAGGCTTCTGCAGCACATCTGAGACGTTTCACGTGGTGATCTAATGTCGAAGATGAGAGCAGACAGGATGTCCTGTAAAGGCTCGGCTTGCCTCTCTCTTTTTTTATTTGCTGGTTGTGGTGAATTCATCTCCAAGTGGAATGCAGAGCTCTGCATGTGTGTAGATTTGATCAGGAATGAACATTTCACAAGATGCAATAACGCAGGGCAGACAGGTGAGGGCAATGTTGCAGTTGTTTTTGAGGAAAAAAAAGTCGTCGTTTTTTTTTTGAACATTTTGAAAGCTGTTCTTTCTCTTTGATTCAGCTGGGTTTGCTAAACTTATTATAAAAATCAAAGGTGAAATTGGCATGAGGAGATAAGAAGACCTCCCCCCTCCGTTCTCCCTGAAATGTAATAAATCTGAATTCTCTGCAAGCACCTACAGCTCAGCCAGAAATAGGTCACAGTAATCTTGTGAAAAGCTCAAGTCATAACCGAGGAAGATACAACATAAAGTACATGTATAGCCCCCCTATTACTTACTACAGGCCCAATGGATAAAGCCACAGAGCAGATAAAGACAATCACACAAGTACAAGTGATCCCCCTGGCAACTTCTCCGTGCAACTCGACATCATTCTGTGGGAAAAAAGGGGCATCAGTTCAACAAAACAGTGTCCAGTGAGCACAGAGCTGACTTATGACTTACTTAACTTCCGGTCAATCAAAGAAGAAAGGGATACAGCGTTGAGGACAGCGGAGGCACTGGTAAACAAACCTGAAGCTGCCATCAAATTTGAAGTGCAATATTAGAGGAGCTCCTCTTCACTGTTGTTCTAATAGAATCGGGTCTGCAATTGATCATCTGGACTTCTAAGCCCAGTTTGAGATACATAAAATGTTAGTTTTATTGGTAAAAACACAAGAAAAGTAATTTTCAAGACTGTTTTAAATATTAGGACTAATTTAGATGAGGAGATCTGTGATAAATGTAACATGTTTGTTCACATAGACAGACCTATCGATCCATCTATGGGGCTTGAGGTGTTGAGAGCTCCCCTCAGGGCCTCATGCAAGAACTGCCACTGCACAGATTAACCATCTCCTTAAAACCCTTCTCAAGCCGTATGTATACGCTTTGAACATTTTCCTTTGCATCTTTAAACCTAGCACATTTGTTAATCTGTTCTGTATTATTTTATGTGTACTCAAGGGCCCCTTACGCCAGCAGGGGGTCGGCTCTGAGTAAGCAGCTTCTCTTTTCACCCATACACAGCCTATATAGCAAAGCTGCTGCTGCTATATACGGTACATTTTTCAACGCCGCTGCTCTGAATTTGCAAAATTAAAAGCCTTCAATGAAATCTCCCCAATCAGATCGTGTCAGCCGTAAATCATCAGGAGCTGTTTTTTTAAAGCGGCCATTTCCGCGATAGATGGCGAAGGATGAATGATTGGCAGCCTTCCTGAATTGCAAAAAGCCGCTGACGGTTAAGCGCTGCACACAGCGCCATTTGGTTGACCGGTGGGGCTGCACAAACAGAAACACACATGGCGGGCAAACAAAAGGCTGAGCAGATTACCAAAGTCTCCGAGCCAACAGCTGTAAATTGCTTCCCTGGGCTGGGAAGTCTCTTCTCATTGACGGACAAGCCACCAGATGCACCAATTAATTGCGGGGCTTGTATGAAGTACTGCATGCAGTCAAAGCAAATCAAGCCTGTGTGAGAATCCGTCCACGCTCACCCGGAGTTCGCAGAAGGTGCTTGTTGCAAACGGCCAGCGTGGCTTCCTGCAATGCAATTCATCAAGCTTTAATTAAAAAACAATAACCGGGCGATCATTTATTTATGACGCATCGGTGATTTACATCTCAGTTTCAATTAATTACCCCAAGTCCCCTCTGAATGTCAAGTTGTGCGCAGTTTCCTGCTAAAAATTAACTATTCGCGCTAAAAGAGAGATTCCTTCAAGCAGAGCAAGCGACAGCGGCTTCAATCTAACTTGACATATGAAGCTCATTTGGGAACTAATGAGGAGCTGTTAGGGAGAATTCAGGGGCAGTAAAGAAGGACGAGATAAGTCAGCTAGCTCTAACATTGAGATCGTCGAAAGCAGATCGGCAGAGCTACATGACATAAGGGATGTAAGTAAACAAGGGGCTAAGGTCACCATTTAACAGAATGGTGATTTGTGAATTCAGAAGCAAGAGAAATTATATACGTATGACTAAAAACATGCGTGATCTAATATTGCATCAAAACAAGATTTTTTAAAATGCATACAATAACTTGTTACCAGATTAAATACAGCATTTAAATAGTACAAACCTTTTTCAAAGTCTGCCATTTGCAAATATGTCAACACACAACCAGACAGATGGCTACTGCAGGTATGCTTTTTTTTGGCTCTAGTGGCCTTTATTTGATAGTAGTCTGACAGGAAGGGGGCAGAGAGAGAGAAGGCTGCAAAGGAACAGAGGATGTAAGTCGAATGGCCATTTCGAGGTCTATAGGATTTTTTAAATATGGAATTTAAAACTGTGATCTCAATCGAAGAATATGCAGAAGAACATACTTTGTTTTATGTTATGTAGTCCTTAAAATGAAATTAAAACAAAAAACAGACTCAGACTAATTTGGAATAAGCAGACTGGAACAGAGCAAAGGTGCCATAAATATCAAACTGTATTTCATTAAATCAATTGGTAAGGCAGACCAATGCAGCTTTTTAGATTTTAAATCAGTCTGAATGCTGATTTATCTGTAGTCAGCAGCAGTATACACAATTATGCACACTTACCCTGCACAACTTTGAGGGCTGTCCACTTGACATTAGCAGGATATGCAAATTAACACCAGAAAATTAAGGTGCCTTCAAGGTTGTGGGTAGTGGCAGTGAGCCATGTCCAACCCGCATACTGGTAGGAATCAGATCAGTGGTTTGTGCCTGTCCCTTTAAGAACAGTTACTTTTCTCAGTGGGACATTTTAACCACTACCTTAATTAAGCGACAAGGGATAAAATGACTGCTAGTGATGGAGATAACTCTAGCAAATTGGATTCAGCTTAAAACAAAACAACTGACGCCGAGAGAAACAGTCCTTGAAGCAAAAGCCGGGCACAGTTGTCTAAATCTAATATGACTAATTCAATTTGAGCTCATTTGGGGATTTATGAGCAACAGTTCGAGAAACAGGAGGAATGATGTCAGGAGCTGAATGAGACACACAACCCGAGCTGGTAGAGCGGGTGTCTGTGCGAGTGACTCCCGCCTGTATCCCCCCCTCTCCCCGCCGGGCTGCGCCCTCCTCTCCCCTCCCCGTCTACGAGTCATGATGGCGGAACTGTAAGGCTTCGGGACGAGCTGGAGCGCACCACCCGTCCTCGTTGAGCAAGTGTACATAGTAATTTATTTATTCGGCCAGTTTTTTACATGCCCCCCCCCACCCCTCCCGCTATGACCCGCTGGATTCCCACTAAGAAAGAGAAGTACGGCGTCGGTAAGTGCTCGCATTCAACTTGGCGTGTTTTGCTCTCAGCCGACTCTTAACTCCCAGCAGCAACTTCTCCAACTTCAAAACAAACAGAACTCGGGGAAAAGTTGGGGAACTGTATGTTTTCACGTTATGTTTTCTGTCCGCGTATTAGGAATTAAAACAAAGGTCTAGCTTTTTTTTTTTTTTTCTTCTGTCTTTTCTTTTTCCAAATACAAGGAAGCTCACCTTCCTGGTTGTTTGTAACTTAGTTTTGGGGGGAGAAAAGAAAATACCAAAGCTGAACAATGATCCGCAATAGGTGTTATGGAAACATGGAAAAGGGCCAGGAGTTCAGAGAGCATACCAGGCATTCCTGAGCCTAATCTCACTGAAGAGAACCGGTTGAAGTACCAATGAACATAAATGAGTCCTGGCTTTGCCTTAAGGTATTTTATTGCCCCCCCTCAAGGTCTCCTTTAGGGACTCCCTATGGAAGCGCCTGAGGCAGTCTGTACTGTATTGTATGTAGACTCAGAGTACATGCGTCTTATGTAGCTTGGCTTTACTTGCAACAGCATAGTCAACTTTACAATGCACCACAGTTTTATGTTACTTCAAGAAAAGGTAGTTTCCACAGGGTTTTGCAACAAGGTGTGGCTCTTTCACCTACAATTGTATCTACAGTCTGCATGAATGTGCAAGATATCAGGAAGCTATTCATGCCCACTAGGTAATAATCTGCACAGTTCACTTTATGAGTAATCCCAACCTGTTATTTGGTGTGTGTGTGTGTGTGTGCGCATGCGTTTGTGTGTGTGTGTGTGTGTGTCCTGAACTGGCAGATTAAACATTTAGTAATGTGGGTCTGGTTGCCTTTGAGTGTCGGTTCAGAGTAGCTTCATAAAAAGAGGGAAAAACAAGATTTTTGTCTTGTTACAATTTGATTTCAGTCCTTCATAAATTAAAAACTCCCACAATTTTTTGAGAAAATGAAAGAAAAAAAACAACCCAATCCTGAACTAGCTTCCGTCTCTAAATGTGATTCAAAATGTCTTGTTCCTTGTGTGAATGTAATTGCATGTATAACTGCTTCCACATAAATGCTGTGTGTTGGTGTCTTTATGTGTTTGTACGGACACTTTGAACGTTCCCACATTTAATCACATACTTCATTGGATTTTATTGGGCTTTTATGTAAAAAACAACCACAAAGTGGCTCATAAATTCAAAGTTGCAGGACAAGCAAACATGTTTTGTGAATGAAAATCAGAACATTGTGATGAGGATTCGCATCGAACGCTCCTGAATCAATACTCTGCAGTCGCTGGTTTTGCACATTCACACCTAGAGTCTTTTGGCTAAAATGCTTGAGCTTATTCAGATTGGATGGAGAACATCTGAAAGTAACATTTTTGTAAGCCTCGACATAGATTCATAACTGGATTTAGATCTGGAATTTGACTGGGCCATTTTTGTAAATGAATAAGCTTTGATATGAACCATGAAATTAGCTTTCACTATGTTTTGGGTAGGTGTCCTGCCTCCAACTGGTTTTCTTCCAAGGTAACCATGTATTTCACTCCATTTGTTTTTACCATCAGCTTTTTCAAATTTTTTTTTTTCTCCGAAGAATTTTTTGCGGCGCTAGTGGCTCGTATTTTTTCCACAGTAGGCAGACAGGAAGGAGGGTGAGGAGACATGCGGTAAAGGTCGTCGGGACCAGGAGTCGAACCCACGACGTCCGCGTCGAGGACTAAGGCCTCCAAACGTGGGGCGTGCTAACCCCCTGCGCCACCACAGCACACCCCTTTACCATCAGCTTTGACCAGCTACCCTTTTTAATGAATAACATTCCCACAGCATGATGCTGCCAGCACTATTTCACTGGAAGGATGTGTTATGGGTCTGTCTACAGGGTGCACTTCTTGCCACTGTTGCATATAGACAAATTTAGATGGTAGACCATTTCTTGTTGGGTTTGCACCGATCCGATATTAATATCTGTATTGGTTCCAATATTGAAATAAATTCTAAATTGGGTATCAGTGACAATCTATTCAGTGTAATTCTAATTTTTGTGCTCTGAGGGACGTCATGATTCATTATGTTTTACGTTATGTTTAGAATTCCTAATTTTCCTTTCTGAACCATTTGAAAGAAGTTTTGTTACAGTTTATTTTTGCACATTTGACCAAAGTAGTCAACCTATTGTTTTTGTCAGTTTCAGTTTCTTTATTATTTATTGTACATTGGCTGTTCTACTCTTAATTCCACTGACTGAACAAATTATATCTGTGTTGTTTTCTGTAACGGCCAATAGTAAACCTCAGATACCTGTGTCGTTATCAGAAGTGAAAAAAGTGGATTGGTGCATCCCTCGTTTGCAGTTGTGCCATACTATTTGCATATCGGTATAACAGCTCGAACAGGACAGTATTAGAGCTCTAAAGCTTTGGATATTGCTTCAGAAACTGACCCCGCATGAAAAATGTCGGTATATAGTGGGAGAAGCTGCAGTAGTGCTCTCTATCAGGTTAAAAGTTATTGTTATATGACCAGCACAGGTAGGCTGGTTATTGGTTTTGTTAGGTTGTGAATCAATAAATCTTAGCTTGAAGTTACACAGAACTTTATGAACATTTCCTGATCTAAAAGCAAATGCCCTTCTCCTGGAGGGGAAAGAAAAAAGCCAGAATGTGACAGCAGTGAAAACATCCAGTTCAGATAGTCTTTGCAGCAGGTATAAATGTGTACTCTGACCTGACTAATCTCTCCTCTTGACAATATAAAAGGCTTGAGCAAAGTCTTTTGATCTTGAGCTGCTGTTGTCACTGAAAATATTTCAACCCATAACAGTCCTACCTCCTGGTTATATATGACCTTGCGTAAACAGCTGATGTTCAGGAAAATCTTTTACGATCAACCGTAGGTGTTCCGAAACGGCCAGCCTGCCTGAGTGTGCAGCCATTCTCCCCGGAAACGGGGCAGAAGTCACTGACATTGTTCTTAATCTTCAAAATGCCATCGGACCCTGTACGAAGGCTTACATTTTTAATCCTATTAGTGAACCTCGACTGCGCTCGAACACAGACGACGTCATCTTTGGGTGGAAGAAGAGAAGAAGAGGCTTTAAAAAAAAAAAAAAAAGTTTTTCAACACTATCGGTTAGATCATGATTGCTAACAGGAAAATGTTGATAATAGACAGCTTATCTTTTATGGCGAATCTGTGACAAAGTCATAATGGGAGAGCTTCCTAATTTTACATCCGGAGGAGGAGCAAAACCCTATTGAGGCTCAGATGAAGTGCTGAAACCGGCAGGTCTTGGAACGAGATGATGCCTCCAGAAGGGGCTTTGGATGAATCACCTCAGTTGATGCCACTTTAGTTGACTTTGCCTGAAAAACAAATAAATCTGCTGTGTGTGGGGGTGGGGGGCACAATGTGATTTTAGCAGGCCTCTATTATTGCTGTTATCTGCCTGAGACGAGGCGTTTGTGACTTCTTTAACTATTACAAGCGCGGCACACCCAGTTATGCACACATCTCGTAACTGTATAGCCAGTTGCATACATCCCAGTGAAACATGTTGCAAATGTTTTCCAGACTTCATAATTACAGCACACCCTGTTATGTGACACAGTTTTGCATTTTGAAGTCTACTTCATTAAAGCTTTTCCAAGGATCACTCTACTGGTGGTTAACATTTTCAAACAGTAATGATGAAGAACTTGAATTTAAAAGAAAGAAAATGTCTCATTCGCGCTACACGATGTTTCTGAAAGATGTATTTCATTTATAGGTTATACTTTTACTCAGAATTTGAAGATTAAGTCTGAAAACGGTCAACTAAAAGAACCCTCCCCATCTCTGATGTGTGAATTCACAAGGTGAAAGTCAGACGTTTCATACCAAACCCGCTGCAAAATCCAATGTGGTCGCATATAAAAGCCAACACCAAGCTTTAACACCATTAATTAAAAAAAAAAAATGGCCACACCACTGACATTGCTTTTATGCTTCAATTATACACCCCATAATCCTGTGCTGCATCGCAATCGCTGTCACGTGACCAAACGCCACATGATCAGTCCTTTACCCTTCTGAAACGCATACAGAAACAAGATGGAATCGATTCTTATCACCAGCCCGGTTTTACCTATTGCACCAATATGTTAAATAAATCACTATCATCAGCCGACACCAATGTCATTACCGATATAGAGCTAACGTGCAACATTATTTATATGAAAGGCTCTTTCTATTTGCAGAGAAATACATTGACTTGCTAATAGTAGATCAGCCTGGTCACTGAACAGCATTCAGACTGATTTTCAAACTTGGAACTAGAACACAGTTGAGGGGATAATTAAAGTTTCATGAAGAGAAGCTGTGTGAGATTATTATAGTTCTCTTACCTGCAGAAGCCTGATGTTATATCACTGAGTGTTTTAGAAAAGTGAAGAAATCTTCAGAGCGGAAAAAGGTCAGCAACTTGACTCCCTCCTTTTTTTTATTAGCTGACTTTAAGAAAGATTTCTGCATCCTTGATGCACAAAGTACTATTACTGCAGATTCTTCCTGCCATCCCAAAATTCTGCTGTTATTTGCAGTTTCCTCATCTCGTATAAGATTCCTGTTATTTGCAAATTTTTTTTTTTTTTTTTTGCACATATATACAGTACATTTCTTTCTTTACATTCCAGCTGCACATTTCTTTTAATGTGAGTGTGCTATTTTTAAGAACTGTACTGTATTATTTTTTCCTGTTTTGTAACTTTGCCCTTAATGTATAGTCTGCAACTCTGCATGCTCTCAATTACCTTAACTTCCTGTTGTGACACATGCATTTCCCCGCTGTGTGACTATAAATATGACTTTCTATTCCAGGGATGTAAGCATTTTCAGTTTGTGTCGTTTGAATTTGACAAAATGAGCCGAAGTGAAATCAGCTTCTTTGACGATTTCTTGACTCTGTGTGAAATAAGATTTATTTGCTACAGGCTGGGGGCAAGTACTGATAATGACTCCACAAAACTTCACTTCAAAAAAAGAAAAAGCAAACTATCCCATTTTGTGTGATACCTTTCTCAGATGCAACCAAATAAGTAGCACTTATTCCTGATTTATCATGATCTACTTCGGTTCATACTGGGAGTTCTTAACATTTTCTCCACTGCACTTAATCTTCTGAGAAGTTTTTCATGTGCTTCAGCAACTCCTCTCTTTGGCTGCGCTCATTAGTTTGACATCCCAGCTAGTTTCTCAGTGTTTACCATGCAGATAATGTGTCAAAATGTCTTCTGGGCACCAGTAACGCTCAGCCCGAGTACCACAATTGATACTTGTACCACAGTTTGAGAGCTGTTTGTTCCAGATGGTTGGAAATGCCAAGGTGTACAAATTTGGCCAAAACTACAATTCTTTTTTTATGTGAGAATTATCCTTTACTTTTCCAAAGTTTGATCAGAATGATTTTCACTGTAACTTTTCTAGATTTGCTTCAAACTCGCCGAGTTACACGGCTCTCCAGTCTTGAAATCGAAAAATGGAGCTGTCTCCAGGTGACCGGATGAGGGTAAAATTACAATCCAGCTCAAGAGTAAAAAAAAAACAAACTGGAAACCGTGACTCTTGGTGCAGCTTTTCCGCTAGCTTTCAACTGGTTCCAAGTGTGGCGTGAAATAAGGACATATAAATTTAGAACTGAAAATGTTCACGTTCAAACTTCTCTGTATTTTATATTTCCTTTGGAAAACATAGAAGAATTTAAGGCCAGTAATTCAAATGTTCCACTATTGTATAGTGCTAAAATGGTAAAGGTACTACAGATTAATGGATATTATTAGCTATAAATATGAAGTTACCATTTCCCTTCTCACTTTGCACCTTTTTATTTTTTTTGGCCTGTTTGATGAGGCTTGTTCAATTCCTTCCTGATTCTGCAGAAATCTTACTCACCATAAACATGCTTACATGCAAGTGTGGCTTATTGTGTCACTGTGAGGACGTGTCTTCCGTGCTGATCACTAAAATAGATTTCTTTTAGCCTAATGATCTGCTGGTCATCCGTAAAAGCAGGTCAAGCTGAAAATTAAATGATTCTGGTCACCAGTTAAAAAAGCGATCGGCGCTTCCGATATAAAGTAGCTCTGCCTGTCTTCGATATGCGGATACATACAGTTGAAACCATAAGTTTACGCACACCGTGCAAAAAAGAGATGAGAATAATGCTGTCTGACATTAAATCCATCCTGACCTTTCCTGTTTTAGATCTGCTTTTAGAATTTTTTTAAAGCATTTTTTGAATTTCAAAAGTTCCCATTTTCTTATTATCTGGTAGAATTGTCTTATTGGACTGAGATCAGAGCATTTAGATTGTGTTTTTTAAAACATTAGCTTTGTTGTCCTTCAGCCACTTTGTAGCTAATGTGGCGCAATGTTTGGGGTCATTGTCTGTTTGGAAGAGCCCAAACTCATCATCTGGGCTTTTCTCTAATTCTCTAAAGGCATCGTAATCTTGGTGTATGCAAGATTCTTCTGACTCAAGAAATCAAAAGTGAAAAATATTTTTTCGTTCTTTATTACGGAAGTCAGGAAATGGAAATCATTTGTTAATCCTAACCTGCCAAAAATAGGTAAAGCAGTAAATCTGTGTTTTTGGTATGTTAATATTAGGTTTAAACTGTGCCAAGATATTATTACATGAATAAACATTTTTTTTTTACTACGAAGCTTGTATGAGTTTGAGTCAGGGATCCACCTGCCCAGTTTCTTTTTAGATGAGCAAATTCTCCTGGTGTTGAGTACCAGCTGGTAGATTTGAAACTATCAACAACGGTTAAGCAAAGATTTTCTTAAGGACTGTTAGAGATTTATTGGTAAATTGATTGGTTTTTTTTTCAAATAGAATCATGTGCGACTTGCAAGAGTTTTACTTTAATCCCTTAACTGTCACCCTCAAAACATTTACATGTAAGTCAGTGGGTTCATGAGGATACTTGTGTCCGCATGACAATCAGGAGTAAACAATGATTTCTGAGAAGAAATTTTAATTGAATTTAATGTAATTGTTCTTTCGGATTAATAAAGTACTTTTGAATTGAATTCTTGAAAAATCCAATATGACTTTTCAAACAAAAAAAAAAAAAAAAAATTATGCTCAAACTCAAGTTGAAATAATTCTTGAGAATATCATTGTCCTACAAAATGCAGGTAACAGGAAAGTGTCAAAAACGTTTCTTCCAATAAATTCCTTTACAGCAGCCGCCTTTACGCCGTTCAGGTTTACAGGTAGTGTTTATACCCATCTTAGCAATGGTGCTCCCTGGATGTATTACTAGACCACCCCCAGCGAAGGGCCTCTTCAAGTAAAAATAATTGGTAGGCAAGTTGTGATCAAAACGTATATCGACGACTCCTGTGGCGTGTGCATTATATTTCTGTTTGGTGAACATACCGTGATAATGATGCCTTACACCTCCATATATTCAGGTCCACTGTGGTCTGTTACTATGCTGAGATTTCTGCAGGGAGCAGCCATTAACGTCACAAAGAGGCTGAATCACGGGCACACTCGCTTTGGTCCGCTGAGAAATATTTTAAGCAGCACTTTGACTTGAACGTATTGAAAATGTGTCACGTACGTAAAGTGTGTTTTCTTTCAGACGTCCCCTCCTTCTTCAGCATAAGAAAACAAATTATTTTCTTTCTCGTTTGCGATCCGGATTTCCAACTCGCCCATGAATCACGGCGATTAAATCTGAAGGCTCACCTTGCAGTGTCAGATCTGATTGCAGGTTGCGATTCGGAGATAACTGCTGACCTTGTTCCCAGCTGTAATGGGCTAACAAAGATGGAGAGCCAGTCGTGATGTTGAAAGCCTAAAAAAAAAAAAAAAATTGTGAAGTATTTTAATATTCAGCAAACTGCGCTATACTCTCTTTCCTCTTTCTCCCCCTAATTTAGATAAGCCTTACACAATCTACTCTGGGCTAAATGTTGAGGCAGGATTTTTTAAAAAAAGAAGCTGAATTAAGAGATGAAGCTTCACAGTGATCTAATTTTGTTCCTTTTTGCACTATTAGCTCTGAACTTTAGAGTTAACTCTCTGATTTATGGGTAGCCCTATACAGTCTGATTAGCTAGAGAACAGTTTTAGGAGCCACAGATCATCTTTGGCTGTCTAGACAGTAAGTGTGAGGCACAAGGCTTTTCAATTGAGCCCTTTACTTTTCTTTTTTTCCCCAAGACATCCTGCCTCAGCCAAACTGGCTCGAGTACAAACTGGTGTTTACCTGGTGGGAAATTGTACCTCTGAATGCTTTAGTGGCTGCTAATATCACTACTCTTTTTCTGGGGGATGCAATAACAGAATACCTGTAAATATGGTCAAATATGGAAACACTGTATTCTTAAAAGCTTAGATGATAATCATATTTTAATCCCCCCCTCCCTACCCTGCTTGGCTGAAATTGTTTTGTGATCTTTGCAAAATTGTGATATTTGAAAGCTTGTATTTTACAAAAATGCTTATTTAAAAAAAAAATCTTGAATAGCATTGTTTATAAGTTTATCCTCTTTCTCATTTGAGAAAAATCTAAAACTAAATAATTTTATGTCACTGGAAAGAAGCATTTGTGCAAACAGTATCTTAAGAGTTGCTATACGTCTGTGTTACAAATCAACTAGCCAAAAGCTAGCTTGATAATTAGCCTGGCTACCTGCTCAGGTAGCCAGATTGCATTCAGCTGATCTTAGCAATAATAGTTTTAAACCATATTACCACAATAAGAGTGATAGGTGGTGCTCTTTTTGTTTTCGTACCCGGACGATCCAGAAATACTTGCATAAAGTTGCATTTTGCAAGAGAGAGGTGCAGTTAGCATCCTTCTTTTAGCTAGCTAACCAACAGTGGATAGCAAAAGTTAGTGGGAGGGACAGCAAATGACTTACAACTGGAGAGAAGGACTTTAAAGCACTGGAATGGGATGATGTTAGATTTTTAGCAAGTTTGGAAGTACTTAATGCTTAAAACTTTAGAATGCCTTGGTGCTGGGAATTAGCCCTTGGTGTATTTCTTCTAAAGTAAGCCGCTGTTATAGCGCTCGTTTAAGTGGCCCTTGGTAAAGCATAAATGTTACTGTGCAGTATCATGAGCAGAAGGCATACCTTTGTAGGAATGTTTTTGTATCCCCTAAAGTAGGCCGGTAAGCCTCTTGTGGATCATAACATCGTTTTTAAAAAGCTAAAACCGAGGCTTGCTACCTCAGGTGAAACTGTGAATACATGCAGTTCAGATTAGCACCGTTGCTTTGGCACATTAACGGACTATAGTATCATTTTCTTTTCTGCTTGGATCTTCAACTTCCAGTGAAGCTTAAATTTAGATTGTTTAGATCCCCTGCCGAGTAATGAAAAGTTTAGACTGGCCATAAATGTGATTGGACCAATCTAGTTATATTATAGTCTTTTTTTTTTCTCCCACCACCATCTGTCACTATCCCACTGTTACAGTAAACTGTCTCTTCCTTGGCTGAATAGTTTCCTGTATGAAAAGTGGTCTAGCAAGGAGTCATCAAATAGTGCTGTAGAGAAGAGGTCTGTTGTAAGTGTAAGTGTTTGATTGCAACAATCTGTTAGAATTGATCTATATCAACCATTTTCCCCATGATTGGTGCTGGAAGGTGATTGGTGGGCTGAATGCTGAAAAGTCTGTATGTATTTATATTCATTTTTTTGTGGCTATCTGCATCATAGCTGAACAGATAGTTGTTTCTGTTTTGTAAATGTACCAACAAAGATGCTTTTCATGCATTTTGAGGTTTTTTTTTAAACTCTGTGTTGTTGACTGGATTCAGGTGATGGTTGTTTTTTTTTTTAGCTTGGTTGCCATCTGACAATTTTTGATGTCATTCCAGGAAAAACAAGCAAAGTTTGCCAATTTCATTCTGAGTTGTATTTAAAATAAGTAAAATAATAATTTTGAAATGTTGGCAGCCTTTTGCAAAAGTTAAGGCACCAATAGAGAGGCATTGTGTGTTATTTTGGTAATGCTAGCTCTGCGCTAAATGCTAATATAAGATATTAAAGACTACAAAATTGAATCTATTTCTGCTTTAGAAATCAGTAAAATCTTTTTTCACCATTATTGTGCTCTCACAGTAGTCTTTTTTTTTAAATGTATTACCTATTGTGACAAGAAGGTGAGGAGAAAAAATTCATTGCTGTAACAAATTGGTTTTATCTAAAATCCTGTATTGGAAAGTCAGGAGAGACATGCGTCTGAAGATTGAAAATCAGCTGCACAATCGCAGGGAATCGCTTCTTTGTCTCGATATTTTCTCGAACCCTTACATATTTACACACATATTATGTGCTGTGCTTGGTACTTTACTGGATAATTTTCTTTTAGCTGATGCTTCTCTTAGTTTGAAGTAGTATACTGCCTATTTTCAACACCCTGGGATACATTTAGCCGTTTTCTTGATAAATCTTAAAAATGTGGCTCTGTAGAAACTTAATTTGCCTCCGTTGAGATGAAACGGGTGGTTGTTGTTTTTGTTACAGCAGTGCGTGCCTTCCTCACTAGTGCCTTTAGTATTCGCTTCCAAGTTGTGTGCCAGAAGCTGTACTTGTATTCCAACATGTATTTTCAAGGATTGCATGCAAGTCTGCATCAGCGCGCACCGGTTCAGATCAAATTTGATAAAGTCCCTATCATGAAACGCCGATTTATATATTTCTCTTTCTCCCCGAGTTGGCAACGAGAACAACAGATTCTGGTCATGTTGCGTTAACGCTGATTGGCCGGCAGCTGCTGCTCAGACTGTTTCAGCCGTGCGGTGTTCCTTAATTGTTGTCTAATCTACTTCAATGCTAAATGATTTAGAGTGAATCAGGCTGACTTTGATGCAACATCAGTATGCACATATAGCTGAACTTGTGCCAGCGAGGCTTTATTAGAGCGCACAGGAGGGGCGGTGGGGCTCCGCATTTGAAGTTTGAGCAGACCAGAGCTGCACAGATGAGTCGTGATGCCTTCGCTTTTAACAGCATGGCGTCCCATCTTGCTGTGCTTGGACTCCAGCCCTGGGCATGATGCCACGCCGTTGCCAGGCCCCAGACGCCGTGTCAAGTCGGTGAATGGACCATTGTCTCTCCTGGCATGGTTGGAGGCAGATGTCATTTCTTCAATGTAATTTCCCGGTGATTCATGCGATTGTCTGTATTGTGAAGGAATCATTTCTGACAGTTATCTCTTTAAATTATAAATGGGGGGGGGAAGGTTATTAGTTTAATTTGATTTGCATGATTTTGGTGGTTGTTTTTTTTCACTCTGTTTCATGATAACTCAATAAGGCATCTCACAATTACAGCCTGATTATTCTCACTTGCGGACATGCATGCAGAAGACTGCCGGCATTGTGGATTAATGTAATTAGGTCAGAGCAATACAATATCTATCAAAACAGCATAAATGGGAACAGGTCAAAACCTAAGATGTTATAGTTTATGGGGGGAAGTGATCCAAACTTATGCTTTAAACACAAGTCTGAAAACTGACTTTGTATAATGGGGACGGTTTGGGATGAATGTCCGTTTCAAGACAAGCCGGTGGAAAATCTTCATCTGTGAAGGAAGTCACAGTGAGGACACATATACACACATTCACTGATCTGTCAAATGTTCGCATTCAGGCTGAGGTGCGATGAGCTGAGCCAGTCGAAGCGTGCCGAGAAATCTGGCCTCCAGTATCGAGCATTATTGCTGTGCAAGTCGGGGCACGGCTCTGCTCATAGTTCCTGCGCCTTCTTGAGTGATTAAGCAGCTGTGCGCGTGGCCGAGACTCCCTCAAGTCAAGACAAAGACCTCAACCTGCAGCATTCTTTTAAAAGGGCTTCTCTTTCGCAATGCCACGTTGGTTGGTTTGCAAGCACACGTCCGGGTGAGCAATCCCTGCCATAAATGTGCAGGCTGGAGGTGAGAGGGAAAGGTGTTGCCTTCAGCAGCACCGGTAGGTGGACGCGGGAACGTGCAGGAGGACGGCATCTGCAGTTGGTACCATTTGGCACAAACTAAACCGGTGACGGTATTTATCAAAGGCCTGCGAGAAGGCGGATGATCAAACGCTATCAGCTCATTGGCTGCGTCAGAGAACACCGAGATTAAAAAGGCATACAGTTTTAAAACTGACATAATTTTGTTTGTCTTGCTGTTTAAACATCTGTTCTTGTGAGGCCAGGGAAATTGACACACTGACTGAAACCCTCCCCAGATCTAGGAGGGACATGGCAGTAGTGCCCCCACCTGTTGCTGTGCGCCACCAGTAGACCAGTTACTGGTAACAAAGTTACATTTTCAAAGTGTGCAAACTTTTTCCTCACACTGTTCCTAAAGGACATCGGAGAACTTGGAGTCATTTTTCTGGATTTTAGAGTAAAACTGCTCAAATCTTTTCCACTTGTTGCTGCACACTGCTGACCTGCTGGCTGAAAGTTGGCTTCTACCCTTGTCCTCTGACAGGACAGACAGATTTGTCTGTTCTGGTAATATTTCCACTTTTGCTGGGAAAAAGTAGATATATTTTGAAAACTAAATATGGACCACCAATGACTTTTATGATGGTGAAGTTTTTAACGATAGTTGACTAACTTGAAGTTGGTTAAAAAGCTGCTTTGGGGGAAAAAACAAACAAACAAACAAAAAAACTACAGTGAAATTTTACTGTTAGGAACTATTTCCTGTGGCAAAATCCTCTGATAGTAAAACCTTAATTCAAACCTAATTCTGCCCAAGCAAAGAGTTTATAGATTCTGACTAATTATACACATAACCTGCATCTTAACTCGAGTTGAGCAAATCTCAATCTCGTTGTAATCTGTTGATGACAATGACAATAAATCTTATCTTAACTTCTAGTTATCATTTTGGTAAGGGCAAAAGCCTATAATGTTCTCTGAAATAAGTAAGTTTACACATGTACTATTTAATAGGGGTGTAACAATACACTCAGCTTAGGAGACCAGATACATGATATTGGTCTCATTAGAACAAAAATACACTTTAAAAAAAATTGGTATGTATGTATGTTGCAACCCATCTAAAATTTAAGGTATATATTGTTACTGTTTTCACAAAGAAGTTACAGGGTTTAGAGATGAGACTCTATTTTCTATCATTTCTATAATTTATGTCCAAGTTTGACTTGCGTTTTTCTCATTGTAAGGTGGTCCCAATATTTTTCCACCTAAAAAATTAAAACGTTTCTTTAAAAATGTTTTTATTATTACAATACTTTTACTGGTCTCACTCTTTTAAAGAATTTCTGTTCACTGCAAAAATCCAGTTAAGGTTTGGCGCTAACTTTAGCCTCATTAGCGGCTAACAGTTAGCTGTTTACCACTCCAGAAATGGTGTTTATTGAATCTGTCATGCAAGCGAACAACTGAAGAACTATTTCCTTTCTTACTTAAAAAAAAAAAAAAAGGTCTTGAGGAAAGAGTTTATTTAACGGTTTGGAAAACGGTCGTAACGTAACAAAATGTGGAAAAAGTGAATCGCTGTGAATACTTTCCGGATGCACTGTGCGCTTACAAAGAAAACTTCAATCTGACATGAAATCTGGTGTTCTCTTTGTATTTTGCAATAATTTCTACGTTTTGCTTGGGCCTGTGTCTGACAGTAGAATCAAAAATAAATATTATAAAGCTCTAAGTGCAATACTCGATATATTACATTGTTTTAGCAGCAGTAACTATTCATGTTGATTTTCTTTTCTTTGAAAAAACAAACGAGTAGGTAGCTAGCTATACAACATGCAACTTTTGTCTAAATAGCATAAAACTGACATTTTTATTCAAAGTTACTTACCAGTCTTATACCTATTTGCAGCCTCACAGTGTAGCAGCCCAATGAAACGCCAAACCCCGCCTCGAGGCGTGAGATTCAATTGAAAATAGTCAAAAGGCCTCAGTCGCCTGGGTCACTCAAGCTTGCTTGCTGCTCTAAAACTCGGGCAGCCAGATGAGGAATAAATCTTAGCTTTAGATCCTCTGTAGAGCAACAACGAGGGTGAACTGGCTTGATTTGTTGGTGAGAAACTCCAGACCACTCAGGCAGAACTTTTTTTTTCTTGCTTCACTCACTGTGTCGTAATTGATTGAGGGTGAGGATTTTTCTTTAATCCCAGAAAAAAAGTCAGCTGAAACCACTTTTTTTTTTTTGTGAGCAGCACTTCCTTTTTTCTTTTTTTTTGCCACAGTAATGAAACAGTTATTTTTTTCCCCCTTAGCAATCTACAATTATGACCCCCGTGGCGAACAGGAGCTGCGTCTACAGGTGGGGGACACGGTGCACATACTTGAGAAGCTGGAAGGTGAGTGGCAGCCATGACGTCTCCCTGTTCACCGCTCTAAAAACATGATCTTAGAGCGATGTCCTATGTGTATGTGACTCTGTGTTGTGCTGTACCTCTACACCATGTCACTTCTGTTTTGTCCAATCTGTTTTTGTCAATTCTGATTCACAGGCTGGTATAGAGGCTACACACTCAGAAAGAAGGCACAGAAGGTATAGACATCACAAGAGCTGCATTGTGCCGTAGCTCATCCTGTAATGCCGATGCATTTACTATTACTTCCTGATTGTTTCCTCAGGGCATTTTCCCGGCTTCCTACATCCACTTAAAAGAGGCCACAGTCGAGGGAATAGGGTGAGATCTCAAGTCAGCAAGCACTTCATTTTGACGATAATCCACTTTGCTCTGAGTTTGCCGTGCTGCGTTTCTGTTTGCCCGTATCATAAGCACTACACTTGTAATTATCATAAGTAAGAATTAAGTAATGCTTCTCTTGGCCGTGCAGACCAACTGTCCCGACTGCTTTCGATGTAAAAAAATAAATAAAAATGCACTCGAGTCATTTCAGATCATGAGACATGATCTGTGAGCGACGAGCTGCTTTTCTGATATCTCATTACTTATTTTTTTTTCTTTCCTTGTGGCTTATAGAAAACAGGAAATAATTATTCCTGCAGATTTACCCTTGGTGCAAGAGATAGGGGCTACCCTCAGGGAATGGGTGCAGATATGGCAGGAGCTCTTCGTGGTACGTGTGGATCGCTTCGTTTCCAGTACACACAGTTCTTTCACTGCTGGCATGCATTTTCATCTTTCAAAATTTTTTTTTAATTTTTTTTTTTTTTTTGCTGAGAAAAAGAAAAGTTCACTGCTGTTTCCTCCTCTGAACTGCGGCGTGTATATAACAAAGCGTGCACATGTTTTCCTGACAGGCAAACAAGATTACCCTGTTCAGGAGTGTGCAGCAGATGGCCTACAGCCTCATCGAGTATCGATCTCAGATTGTGTCAGGAACGCTGCCCAAGGATGACCTTGTGGAGCTCAAGAAGAAAGTCACAGCAAAGATTGATTATGGAAACCGGTACGGCTCCCGCTCTTTTCAACGGACCTAAAAGAAATATATTCTGCTGGAAGAATTGTGAAGTTTACAGTGCTGGGCACTCTTGGTAAAGTTGTGTAAAAAAATCTTAAAATAAACGCGTCTTTTTATGCAGCAACATAATCCTGCACTGAAAAGTCTTACAAATCTGAGTTGGGTACATTTACAGTTTCATCATAATAACCACAGGCCTTAACGTATTGAAATGACATTTTATGTGACAGACGGACACAAATCAGTACACAATTTAGTAAGAGTAGTATTAAATAAAATGGAAGAAAAATAATATTCGCAGTTATTTTTTTTCCAAATAGGATTCTGAAAAGTGTGGCATGCATTTCTATTTACACTTCTTTACTTTGACGCCCCTAAACAAAATTCAGTGCAACTAATTCCTTTAGTAATTACTGAATACAGTCTACCCATTAGTATTTTAATCTCAGCCTAATTATGTGTGTGTGTTACACGCATTTTCATTACAAAAGTGTGCAAAATTTTTTCGAAATAATCTCAAAAGAAGGTGTGAAACTGCCACTATGTTAACCTAAAAAAAACAACATCCCCATAACAGGACAAAGTAGTGGCAACATAATGCTGTGGGGATGCAGTGAAGTGGAAGCTGGTCAGAGTTGATGGAGCTTTGAACATGGCATCCCAGGAAGAAAACAATGAAATTACTTGCATCAAACACTGTAATATATACGTTTGAATGGCCTAGTCAAAGTTAAGATGTATTTGCCTCTGGGTCTTCCAACAGGATAACAACCCTGATGCTGAACAGAGAGGAGGGATTTTCTAAGCATCGTACCAAAAAGAATAGTCTAAAGTCCCTCTCACTTGTTTACTCTAACTTTGTGTTAATTTTGTTCTGTTGTCAGATTATCCTCAGGTTTTTTTTTTCATGGTGAGATTATGACGTTGCAATAAAAGATGAATTTAAGTTTGGTTTTTTGTTTGTTTGTTTTTTGCACATCTTTACCAGCTGTTTTAATAAATGTTTTCAACACCATGTTTGCCTGAGCCACACCTGACTGACCCTCTGCCGTGCAGGATTCTCGGGTTGGACCTGGTGGTCCGAGACGAGGCGGGCAACACGCTGGATCCCGACCGGACCAGCACCGTCAGCCTGTTTCAGGCCCACGAGACGGCGTCCCGCAGCGTGGACGACAGGATACAGGAAGAGAAGGCACGACTCCCGTTTGGTCTCGACGCTCGCTTCAGTCCTGCCGCGGCTGCCGGCTCCGGTTAAGGTCTCGCACTCGCTCACGCCGACTTGTTTTCACGCAGACAAGACTGCAAAACCTGGAGATGAGGCGGCAGACGCTGTTCAGCTCCGTGCACACCTACAGCCTCCTCATGAACCTGAAGAACTTTGTGTGCAACATTGGGGAGGACGCCGAGCTGCTCATGTCTCTCTACGATCCCGACCAGTCAGAATTTATCAGGTCAGTAGGCGTAAATGTCGCTTGTGTGATATTAATTCGTGTTACCCGGAGTCAATAATTTACTTCTAATTGGTTGTAAAGCCACTATAAAATGGTCTTTTGATTTTAAAGCCACACTATGTTACCACTTCCCCTGGTCTGTCACTTCTCGGCAAAAGTTACAACATGATAAATGAAGAATTTCTTTCAGCTATGAATAATAAAAACCTATAAAGATTGTTCATTACTGTCCTGTAACTCTGTGCTTGATGTTGTAGCTCCAGCAATACATTAAATAAATATGTGGAGGGTGGAATAATATAATGAAATGCATTGTTTAGGAGCTTAAAAGCATGTTTTGGACTTTCTGAGGTTGCAACAAAAAATTCTTGGAGAAAAAGGAAAAAGCACAAAAAACCCCACTAGTGTCTCTTTTTTGGGGGGGCCTTGAATTTAAAAATGTATTATTCAGGGAGCAGTTCCGATTTGCAGAGTGAAGTGGGTTTTCTTTTCAGCTAACAGAGAAAAACTGTCTCTGTTAGAGACTGATTAAAAATATTCCTTTAAGAGGAATATTTTTAATCTGTTTTGCCTCCGTTTTTGCTGCTACATGATGTGAATGCACAACAAAGGTGTAAAGCAAAGCGGCCAGCTTTTAGAGGTGATGTACCGCCCTGCGGCCGGGGTCACCAGCGCAGCAATCTGGGGACCCAGATCTGGGTGAAAATATTCAGTTTAATTTTTTGTAAAATGCATGGATATTTTATGCATTATTTTAGATGTTTTTATAGAAATCAAACCCTAATTACTTTCAATGTTTAGAATTTTTTTATGCTGATAAACAACACAAGTCTGTCTTAACATGACAATAACACAAGCCCAAAACCTAGCTCTCCACTCCACGCACGACGGAGGCAACAACAGGAACCATAAAGCATTTTCTACAACAATATTTTGGGTCATTTTTTGTGTGCGAATGAAGTCATTGTCTGATAAAAGCTGTTTATGATTTTGCTTTTAGAAAAAAAAAAATCAAACAGGTTTAAGCTCCTGCACCATAAAAGCACTTTACCGTTTCTCTTTCTGTCTTTATTGCTATTAAGCCACATTGTAGCCAATCTGGACCAGTCCCCATTTGGAGAACCCATTTGTGTCCACACTTTGACTTCCTGGTTGCCATCTTTAGATGTTTCTTTAATATTTCTAAATGATGCTCTATCTTCATAATTTTTACGAAGAAGCAGCTAAACCCCCATACAACAGGATACTGCCGACCCTGTACTTCATAGTCGCGAGGTTCTCACGCTCTGTTTTTTTGCCCTCCAAATACAACAATGGGCAATATGGTGAAACAGTTTTAGCTCCATCAAACCTCCAAAATGTGAAGGTCTTTGTACCAGAGAGCATCTGCAAACTGAAACAGTCTTTCTTATGATGCATTTGAAGTAATGGTTTCTTCCTCTTTGAGTGGCCTTTGAGCCCATTTGGTACAGGATTTACTTCACGTCTCTCTCTCTCTCCTGTTAGTGCCCTTTCTGGACTTGTGTTGTAACCCACCTAAAATAATGACCTAAGTCATTTTTTGTTGCCAAAAGTGATTGTTTTTTTTGTATGCCTAAAACATCTTTCGGAAAGAAAGAGGTGGTGATTTTTTTATTTTATTTTATTTTTCAAAATCACTTTTGGCATTCTTTGGGATTCTGCAGTCTTGTCCAAGGATGAACCAGATTTGTGTAGGTCCACAATTCTGCTGTAATGTGATTTTGGCACAAAACAAGTCACCATATTTTTATTACCGAAAGATGATTTAGGGAAATAAACCCCACCCCATCCCAAAAAACATTCACTTTTGGCAGAAAAAAAAAGACTTAGGCCATTATTTTAGGAATTTGACAATATATAAACTTCTGATTTAAAGAATTGCATAAAAAAATCTTCATTATTCTGGCATTTGGGAAACATTTGACAGGAAGCATTTAATCTGATTAAAATTAGGCAAAAATGTTTTATTTTATATATACAGAGTATGCAAAAATCTATTTTTAACTTTACATATGTAGCTATTAAAATATGGTAATTTGGGCACCAAAACTGGCTCCAGCCCAGGGGCCCACATTCTGGTAATTGTGGCCCTGCACGTCACAGATATGCCACTGAGACCTCAAGCAGGATTTTATGTGTGTTTTTTTAAAAATGGAGGGCAGCTTTGTTTTGCAGCTAAGCCGCTGCCGTGCCTGCTCTTGGGAAGTGACAGCACTGATTATAAACAGCATGGATTTTTATGAATTTTAATATCGTAAAACTAAAAATAAAAGCAAGAGTCTGAACATGGCTCGACTGCGGGAGCATTAGGCGGCAATTAAGACAATAAGCTCGACTCATTCATTTTTAAGAGTCAAGATTTTCGGAAAGCTCTGTTGGGATCTACGAGATGACATGGTTACTAATCAAACAGTGCAAGTAGTTTAAGATTTATATGATGCATATTTTCTGTTTATCAGGTGACTGGAAGGAAATTATGAAGAATTGCTGCATGGCCTGCTTCCATTTTTCCACTTCTTCCGATGGCTCAGATAATGTGCTGTCTAACTGTGATTCCTATTTGAATTCATGCAGCGAGAACTTCCTGGTGCGTTGGGACAGTACGGGAATGCCTAAGGAAATTGAAAAACTCAACAACCTGCCGGCCTTATTCACGGTAACTGAGTCTCAATCTGCTGACTGTATTCCCTTGGTTTTAAAGATGTAAACAGTCTGAACCTTACCTGAAAGACTGTTTGTTTCTGGGTCGCTCGAAATTTAATGACAGTTTTTGTAAATTACTCACTTTCACGGGTGGCTAGGTCAATGAGTTGTGCTGCTGCCGTTTGTTGTACTCGGAGAGTCGGCAGTTCTGGGAAAACAAGCAACGGAGCTGCCAGGAAGTGGAGTTTTGGAGCAGAATCAAACCCTTACCATCAAAGGCATATGAAAGTTAATTATTTGTGTCCTTCAAATTAAAAAGTGAGACACTTACAGACTCTTCAGATACAAAGTGGAATGTTTTCAGTATTTACTTCAACTTGCAGAAACATTTAGTTTCTGAAATAATTTGAATATTGCACGAGGACAATAAAATAAAGATTATCGATGAAATGTCTGCCTACTGAAAAGTATGTTGATCTACTCCACAGGATTTACACTCAATACTTGGTTGGGGTTCCTTTTGCATGAATTAAGCATCAATGCGGCGTGGCATGGAGGTGATCAACCAGGGGTTCTGCTGAGGTTTATTGCCATCATCTTCCTCTTGAAAATGAAACACATTCAGTGTGGCAGTCATTTTAGAGCTAGTTCCCGCTCTAAAATGAAACCAGCACCTCCTTACGGCTTGTCAGCACGGGGAAGCATGAAGAAGTGATGTCAAATTTCTTTGTGCGCGACTGCTGAGATGTTGGACTCCATAAAGCCCAGTGGACCAACATCCACAGATGACACGGCTTCTCAAAGCATCACTGTTTGTAGAAAACGTCACGTTGGACATCAAGCAGCTTAGATTAATCTCCACTCTTCCTCCAGATGCTGGGACCATGATTTCCAAACGAAGTGCAGTTTCATCTAAAAAGAGGGCTTTGAAGCGCAGAGAAAAAGTTGTCATTTTTCTCCTTCGTCCAGTTGAGACACTCCCAACTGTCTTTTTTATGAACACAAGAAACTCAGCGGCTGCAGCTCATTTCCTGATACATCTGTGTGTATAGTTCCTGTTGAAGCCCTAATTCCAGATTCAGTCCATAGTGGATTTCTCCCTGACAATTGTATGGAGCATCTTCTCAAGACTTGCATGTGTACCATTATTTTCAGCCATTATTTTTTATTCCATTCAACTTTCCGTTAGATTCAATACTTTGTGAACAGCCAGCTTTTTATCATTGCTCATCAGCGATGTGCCTTTCTTGTGGAGAATGTCTGTTGAATGGGCAAAGTTTATTTTCCAACATAGTGTCTGCTGTTGGCCTGTGTCACTTTCTGCTAACACGTGGAGATTTCACCACCAAACGGACAAACCTGAGGACTCCAGTCTCCTTTCTCTGACAGAATTTCACGTTTCAATTAGCTGTCAGCTGTAAATGTCTAAATTAGAAATAAATGCTTAAGATATGTCATCCTGTATGTAATAAATCTGATCTAGCCGCACTGCATCCGGAAAGTATTCACTGCGCTTTACTTTTTCCACATTTTGTGATATTGCAGCCTTTTGCCAAACTAAATTAAATTAATGTCTTCCCTCCCTCAGGTCTTCATTTACAGTAAGTAAGAAAGGAAATAGTTCTGAATTTGTTAGCTTATGTGACAGTCAGTGAATAAACACTATTTCTGGACTAGCTGGCCATCACGACTACCTAACTGTTAGCCGCTAATGATGCTAAAGTTAGCATCCGTCAAACCTGAACCAGACAATTGTACATTGAACAGTGTGAAATCTGTACAAGTATGCTAATGTTGAAAACATTTTTTTTTAAATGGTGTGTTTTTACACATTTATTAACAATAACAAAAACAAGAAATCACATATATTCAAGAAATATTTTCCCTATTATCAAAATATGTGTGGAACTTTGAGGAAAGAGGTTAATTTAATGTAATTTGGCACAAGGATATAACATTAAAAAGTGGAAAAAGTGAAGCACTGTGAATACTTTCTGGATGCAGTGTATGTTTTACTTTTTGAACCAAACTACTAAAGTATTGATTTCTAATATATTTTAATTATATACATCCATAAAAACAAATGCTGAGACACTAGAACACAGACATACTTGTGTCAGCATGCTTTCTCCCAACATTTACACCGTGCTTTTGTCCTGTAACCTTTACTGTCATGTCTGCAACTCTGACCATGTGATCGTTCATAATAAACTATCGATGACAGGAGAAGGTCACTGCCTTTGTATCTAATGTACCTCGTATGTCACCGCCAATCAGCTTTGTTTGCCTTCCAGGACCTGAGCAGCAGCGATCTGATGAGGCAGCGGCTCTTCCTGGTGTGTCAGATCATCAGAGTGGGCAGCATGGAGCTCAAAGAGGGCAAGAAACAAACAGGTGGCTTACGGAGGCCGTTCGGCGTCGCCGGTGAGCTGCTAATATTTCTTCATAATCACCGGTAATAAAAGCCCCTTTTTTGTTGCTACACAGCTGCAGAGGGTGGTTCTTTTAAGATGCAGGAATGAAAGATGGAACAAAAAGAAAGGGGAACACCTGTTTCCTGACCCAGAAAATGCTTTTGCTCTGCCCTGGCGACAGAGTTGGTGGAAACTGGCTTTTAGGCTCCGGCCAGATGGTTAGTGAGTTAAATGAGAAATAGTTTCCTCCAGCTCTTAAGCAAATGGAATAAAAATCCGAGTGTTAGTCGTAGCCAGGAAAAAGGGAGAAGAAAAACAAAACAACAAAAAAATTAAAACGCAGCCACACTGGCAGCAGAACTGGGAGGAATTTAGAGGAATTTATCAGCTCAGGAGATCGAGAACTCCTCAATCTGTTTAGCTGCATGTGCCAAGTAACTCGGCAACGTTCACCTTTTTTCTCCTACAGCAGCAAAATCTCATGCTGAAAAGTCTCATCTTTAATTTGGAGAAATGAGTCTTTCATGTTCTTAGCAAAGTCGCCAGTGATGCAGTAGACTCCCCCCTGCTGTTAACAGCCTCTGTTTTTGCTAAAAGGGAAGAAGAACTTAGTCTTCTTATGCAGCATTTCGCAAAATTGGGGCATTTAGAGAGAGGCATCTTCAACCATTCTTCTTTAATTACTTATCTAAATAAGAGGTGTCCAAAGTTCAACCTGGTGGCTATTTGTGGCCCCCAGAGTGATTTAGAAAAAATATATATTTATTTTTCTTTAATCCAAGAATGATGTAGTTTTACCTCTCAATTTAGGTGATTCGTGTGCATGGAAGCTTTTTATTTTTTAATAGAGCAAAATTATTAACAACTAATTAAAATCTCATAATGAAAAATGTAAAGGCCAACACAATATATTAATCTATTTTATAACCAAGCTTTAATATTTAATAGGACCACATCAATTCACTGATTTTTACTGAAAAATGTGGCTTTGATGCACCTAAATCCTCTTTTAATTTGTTAAGCTTGGCAATTTAAAGCAAAATTATTAGCTTAATCAAAATAAGCATCATACAATATTATAACTTAACTCTGGAAACTTGGGGTGAACTTTTCTTATTTTTTTGACATTTCTTTACATATGAAGATCTGCTTTACTTAAATGACATGTTTGTTTTCCCCATTTTTAGTTGCTAAGGCTCATTATATTTATATTCCAGGGAAATACAAACAATACATTTATAATCTTATGAAAACCATGCATTAGTTAGCTATGCATTTAGTTCAAACTAATTATTAGATGGATGTTGTATCACTGGTGATTTTGTTTAAAAATGTATTTATTTTTAACACAGGATAAAAAATTTTTTAATTATGGTAAAATAAAAGTGGACTACTTCTAACTATTTTCATTGTGAGTTTCCACCAGTGCAATAAAAGACAAATTATTTTTTAGGCTTTGTACACATCTGAACAATAGATGCCAATAAATACAGCTGCCATTGTAAGCTGGAAAAGTTCTTCTTGTAAAAATGTAGAAAAATGTTTCTAGAGTTTTTTTGAGGGGTACTAAGCTGTTGAGCTAATTAAAGCAAGAAAATACAGTAGTCTTTTGTTTTTTTTTGTGTGTGTTTCTACTTGAAAAGTGTCCAAACTCTGCTGCTATCCTTCCGACGTGTTTATCGTTGCAGTGATGGACATAACAGACGTCGCCCGCGGCAAAATAGACGATGAGGACAAGCAGCATTTCATCCCGTTTCAGCAGTGAGTCTCCTCATGTTGTCATGCTTCATTTATGTGATGCCACCTCAGTGAGAGGAACTTGTACAAAGAAGTTGGACTAGTGTTCTCCCTTTGTTTCCATCTTTTTCTTTTCCAATCATGCTGTTTTTAAAAGAATGAATGAAGGAAAAAAAAAAGAACTTCCTGAGTGTTGAGGCTCGTCATAGGCCGACTGGGCTTTCATGGTTCGTGCACAGCAGGAGGGATCAGGATGGTGTTTTCACGGAGATCTTAGATGGAAGAGTCATAAACACAGCCTGGTTGATTCTTGTTATGTAAACCAAATTTCGACTGCATTGAACCGCGGTTTGTTTCTCTTCACTGCGTCGTAAATGGGCTGCTTTCCCCCCTCGAGAACCTACAGATAAACAAACATGTTTTATTAGCCCAGAATATAACTCAGGATCTATCAAATGCTTGGGTAATTGTTTTAAATATTACATGTGTGTAATTTTTCTCCACCGCCGAACTGAAGCGGTCCTCGGAGGGTTGCGTGCAAATAAAGACCGTTTGGCGTATTTTATCTCTTGCGCAGAGGATGAATTAAACCCGCCGGATCCTTTGTTGGTCTTCTCCTGCCGTGACAAATGAATTTCTCTTTCATTAACACCCGGCGACTTATTTTGCTGTCCTAACAGCAAATTGGATGGTTCGAAAATGACTCCACCATAAGGTCACGCTTAATGAAATTTTGGAAAAGCTAAAAAGTGGGATAACGGGGAGCACCGATATCTACTTGATTGGGTGGTTCTGAAACGCTTCCGTGCTTCTGAAATCATCGGCAAAACCATCGAAGTCGTTATCGACCGCCGGTTCTGCTGTGCTGCCAGTTTTTGTGAGAAAATGTGTCACAAACGAGCCACAATGCTGAGCTCTGTTTTGTATTTATGCCACCTCCTGTATGTTACATGTGCGCACTCACTTCCTGATTTTAACCGCATGAAGCTCCGTCTGGTTTTTGTGTGTCCTCATCAGGACTTGTCTCACAGAAGAGAAGCTTTAAAATTGAAACTAGTTTCACATTTACAGGGATTTGGAAAAATAATTCATCCCCTTTGAGTTTGTAACATTTCTAACATTAAACAACAAATGTGACCAGTACAGAGTAGTGCATTATCGTATTGTAGAAGGAACTTTTTTTTATTATTATTATTTAGAGTTTGGATTATTGTTCAACATCTGTTCAGCACATACAATTTTGAACTTCTTTTAAACACATTAATAAACTGAAAAGACAACAGAAATACATTTTGAAATTAAAATCTGAGAAAAAACATTGTGTTCTGCTCTGCATCCCTTAAATAAAATCCAGTGCAACCGACTGCCTTCAGTTTTTACGTAATCGGTCTGTAGAGTCCACCTGCGTCTCATTTAATCGAAGTATAAATTTAGATGTACTGCAAAAACCTCAGAGGTTAGGTTGAGAACAATACGCTGCAAAACCACAAAATTGTACCAAATGTTTTTGGTCTAGTTTCTAATGCAACTATCATTGTACACTTGTAGTAAGACGAAGCTAACCTACAAGAGACTTTTTTAGCAAGATTAAAGAGCATGTTTTAAGTCAATAATTCCTTAATATTGATTTGTTTTTAAAAGTTCTTGTTCCATTTGCAGATTATTTCACTTTTAACATGGTAAAAATGTTTTTTTGTAAGTGAAATAATCTGGCAATGGAACTAGAACTTTTTCATCAATATTAAAGAAATACTGACTTAAAAAATGCTCCTTTATCTTTCTGAAAAGTTACTTGTAAGTCAGTTTTGGTCTTATTTCAAGTGTATTAGGTTATTTTTCATAAAAACTAGACCAAAAACACTTGGTCATGCAGAAAACTGGTGAGATTCATGCAGATTTAGGGAACACAGTAGCTATAATTCCATTCGATTGGCTTGCGAATTTTGAGCAAACTTTTAAAATATAGCCAAAAAGGAAAAAACAAATAAATGAAATGAGAATTTGGCGTGTTCCAGCTACCTTATAAGGGAATGAAAAGCATAGTTTGACCAGATGTTGACGGTAGGTGTGGCTCTATAAAACGATACCCACGAGATGAACCAAACATCTCAGACCAATGGAGAGTCCGCCCCTCTGTTTTACACTTGGGTAATTGTTTTAAATATTACATGTGCGTAATTTTTCTCCGCAGCCGAACTGAAGCGGCGGCGGCGCTTGGACCGGTCTTTACTTAGACCAAACGGTGTAAGTAAAGACCGGTTGGTATATTTTATCTCGGATCCTTTGTTATAATGTGCTTTAGCAACTAAAAATGGGGAAAACAAACATGTCATTTAAGTAAAGCAGATCTCCATATGTAAGGAAATGTCAAAAAAAAAAAGTTCACCCCAAGTTTCCAGAGTTATTAAGTTAAAATGTTGTATAATGCTTACTTCGATTAAGCTAATAATTTTGCTTTAAATTGCCAAGCTTAACAAATTAAAAGAGAATTTCGGTGCATCAAAGCCACATTTTTCAGTAAAAATCAGTGAATTGATGTGGTCCTATTAAATATTAAAGCTTGGTTATAAAATAGATTAATATATTGTGTTGGTCTTTTCAGTGCTAAGCGTTAATACACTTGAAGATGAAATGTTTAGCAAAGGAAATGTGACCATTAACATTCTCAGTGGGAGGATATGTGAGTGCACAATTCTTTGGAAACTTTCAGGATGCATAATTTCTCTCAAATTCCTTCTTACTAATTTAATTAGAGAAAATCGAACAAATGAACTCCTCAGGGTTAACTAATGAACACTTTAGACATCTAAAAAATGTTAAGTACCCAATGCATCCGCTCTCTTTTCTCCACTAACTGGATTTCTTCCATAGAGTCGTATTTTTGTTCAGCTGTCCTGCTCTAAGAGCTGAAATTTTCCCTCGTGTGTGTATATATATATTAAATCTTATGCTTCTGAAGAAGTTCACAAACTCCATGGATAGTTCTTTTGTTTTTTGAGGCTTTTACCCAGCTGGCTGATTGATCAAGTACCTTCATAGAAACAGTGTTGCGCCGTCTTGCCTTTTAAAAAAAACGTGCTGTATAAGTCTGTGCTTGAAGACTTGATTTCTAACCTAAAATGGTCCAACTAGTTAGTCGTGGAATTTGATGCAGTCTAACTCTTAGTGGTGCCCTTTGTCCAAATATGAGTCCATCCGTCTGGTCCATCCAGCCTTTCCTTCTGGACATTACAAGTCGATTCCATTTCTGAACAACTTTTAAGGATAAGGTGTTCATTGTAGTTTTATGTTGACTTCTTCTTAGTTCTTTTTCTTCTCCAAACATATTTGTACGACCTTGTTGAGGATTTACAACCAAAACTTTGGTTTTTGGGCTTTTGTTTTTTGATAATCACGGCTTAAGAGCTTTTAAAAATACTTTTTTAATTTATTTTTTAAAGTGCTTGTTGAATCCCAAATTTTGGTCCATTTCTCCTTGCCGTAAGATTTTTAGGTGTTGATTATTCTACGTCGCACCTTGCTCGTTGCACAAACACGTGTCACCTGAACAACAATCCCATGAGAATTGGATTCAGTGTAGCTTGTAAAATTTCCCCAGACATAATGAAGAGCTGAACTACTCACTTGCTAAATATTTATGCACACAGTGTAAAAAAAACCACACACACAAAATGGGAGATTGTACAGTAATCAGGAAAGATCTGTAAACACGCAGGATTTTATCCAACCTGAATCTGACAGCTCTTGCAGTACATAAAAAACTCTTAGCATGTAAACGCCCGCCCTGCATGTTTTTGCTTTCCTGTTTTCATTTCGTTAATTCAGTACAGTGCTTTTCGCCTTTTCCCCTGCGTATGGATAATTGCTTGTTGTTGTTTTTTTTATTTTGTCTGGGTCATAAACAGGAACACAGTAAGCATTGCTTAACATTAGTTGGATTACATTCATTTATTTTACACCCAATCTAAAATATAACAGAGACACATTAATTGACACAACAGACACATTAACCAGTGAACCATGATAAAGTGAGCAGTGAATATATCATTGGACGGTTCTTTGATCTTGTTCAGACGGTGATGACGACGAGCGAATGTGTGGCCTCTTCATTTCACAGTTCATAAAACATTTCATTTTGATAATTGGAGTAGGCCAAATATCCACCATTCGATGACTTACCCCTAAGCTGCTAGATCAAAATGACACTGAGTACATAGCTAATTAGACAAATGGCCAAATCCAAGTTGAAAACCAAGATTAGCTGGTACGGTACTGGATGTTTGTGCTCAGGGTTTGAGTTTGACTACAGATTATGGGGAATCACGGCAGTTTTAATAAACATAAATGCCATCTGGTGATTTTAGGTAGTAAAATTAGATTAACAGCAGCCATAATTAATAACTTGCCATTATTAATATCTCTTTTTCTTCATTTAGCATATATGTTTTGTTTGTGCTGTAGGAATAAAAGTGCCAAAAACAAAGTGAAATTCCTCTAATAACTCTGATCTCAAAAACAACAAAGTCGTTTATGCCAACGCTAATTCTTGAACATTGATTGAGGAAACGGAGACCGGAGGTGGTACGCACCAATGATCTTCCTGAGTGAAGAATGTATTGAGAATGGGACAATGTTTCGCTCGGATTAACTGCACATTAGAAAAATAAAATATTTTTAAAAGCATAAATATTATAGTAACCTTACGCAAATGCTTTTTTTCCCCCTCTTTAGACAGCCTTTGCTTCCAATCTTGCAGTTACTCTGACTGAACGCAGTACATTGATACATTATGT
The DNA here is from genome assembly GCF_001444195.1 of Xiphophorus couchianus. NCBI lineage: Eukaryota > Metazoa > Chordata > Actinopteri > Cyprinodontiformes > Poeciliidae > Xiphophorus > Xiphophorus couchianus. Next base: position 25,721,178 of record NC_040239.1, read on the forward strand.
GTTGTCAGTGCATGTTTCTATTAGGAAGGTTTTTGGTGGGACACCGACACCAAACTCAATTTCTTGTGTAAATAGTTATTTATTTCTATATTGTAAATACCTGGACACTGCAAATGTGACAACAGAAATTCATAAAACAGCGTTATCATAAACCGCTGGGACTTTTTTATGACTGGAATTGATTTAGGAAGCCGTGGATTAGCCGTTAGCTTCAGTTTCCCAGATGATTATTCCAAATTAACGCAAATGAAAAAATGTCAACAGAATTATCTTTTACAAAGAAGGTATTGGTTTTAAACATTGACCTCACTTTAGAAATCTTGAACTAAGGTTCTCACTCAAAGCTCACCAAAGTACTTTGCTAATTAGACAAAAAGTTAAATGAGTAAGATTGGATGGTGTGATGCTGGATTATACATTTAGCATTTAAATAATGAATTTTGTAGCTTTGCTAATTATCACAATTGAATTATTTTTAATATGAGATGCAGCCATTTCCAAATTGTTTATTTTAGTCAGAAGCAATTTCACATCTCTTCAGCGACTTTGAGATGTTTAGCATTTCTCTCTTGCATTCAGCCGCGGTAAATGGCATGTTTGGAAACGTAACGGCACACCTTGTCAGCAGAAAGAGAGAGCCTCTCGTTGTCTGCAAGTCTCTGCCGTCCGTTTCTTTGTCACCTGTCGGAGTCGGCGGCAGCTGATTTAGTTGTTTTCCTCATTCCGAAATGTTTCCCCCAGGATAGCCATGGAGACCTACATCCGCCAGAGGCAGATCATCATGTCTCCGCTCGTCCCTTCCAGAGTCATAGGAGAGAATGAGCCGCTCACGGCTGTCTTCAACAAAGTCATTGCCACGCGGGAGGTCAATCATAAAGGCCAGGGTGAGGCGGAACGATCACAGACTCCCCTGTGTTTTTTGTTTTTTTTCTTTTTCTTTCTCGAGGGTCACTCTAAATGAACCCTTTTGTTTTGGAGTAAAGTTGAAATCAGTGTGAGGGATTTGCGAAACGTACCCTTTTGGTGTCTGCCTCATTGAATTTCCTTACATGCCGTCCGCCAGGGCTGTTTGTGACCCTGAAGCTCCTCCCGGGAGACCTCGCTCAAGTCAGGAAGGACTTCCCCCACTTAGTAGACCGCAGCGCAGCGATCGTCAGGAAAATGGGCTTCCCAGAGATCATCCTCCCAGGTGGGATTTAAAGCCTTTATGTTGCTGGGCATTGCTCTACGCTCGCTCTGATCGTGCTCATTTGAGTCTCGCGCTCATTTGAGGCGTGCTGCGAATGCCTGGCCCGTCCACCTAATGATCTCCTTTTGTTCCTTCTCCAGGAAATGTTAGGAATGATATTTACGTAACCTTGCTTCAGGGAGAGTTTGACAGAGGCAAAAAGAAGACCCCGAAAAATGTGGAGGTCATTCTCAGCGTGCATGACGATGAAGGCAATCCGATGGAGGTAAAACGTCTGCGTCGACGCAGCGCGTGCTCTTCCGTTTTTATTTGAAGTGAGGCCTTTTTCTGTGTGCCTTTGTTCAGCTCCTGTTACAAGATATTACTGTGTTTGCGTTTTTCTAGTAGACCGAAGTTGTCCATTAGTAGGGACATACAAGACAGTTTTTCAAACCCTTAACTTCAAAGCCTGAAGAGTGTGTTGAGCATTTCTATTAGGGAGTTTCTGGTACAGGACAAATGCATGTAAGTGAGAAAACCAGGTATGCAACTTACAGCTGCAGTATGTAGGTAAAAAATATGTTTTTTACATATTTGTTAAAACTGTCACCTTGTTGTGACAGCATAATATGAGACAGATAATCTGTAAAAATAAATAAATAAAAAAATCGACCTCTGCCTCTAATTACACTGCTCGATCAGAAACAATCAGTCAGAGACAGGAAATGGGTCTTAGTGCTGTTAATCACGTACGTGTGTGTGCTGCTCACACCCTCTGATATGCTACGGCTTCTTCCTGAAAGCAGAGCCTGCCACCACTGGTCAAGCTAGTTAGCATGGCATCTGCTGACAGCAGATAAACAGGTTTCCTGAAAGGTTAAGTCGTTTCTCTGCCGGTAACACATTTAGCAGCGTGTACGCACGGTTGATTGACAGCGCTACGACACTCCTCCTGGCTCTGATTGTTCTTGATCAGGAGCGTTTTAGCAATAGCATCACTGGGAGAAGCCAGACGATCTCAATCTTTCCACTTTATCTTTGTCATGTTACACTATCATGACATATTAGTTTTATGTAAAAATATTTAAAAAAAGAAAAAAAAAAGAATTTTTAATAAAATATTTCATACAGACGTTTTAATGTCTTTACCCTGAAAATGTCATCTTTGTGGTTAACCACAGCATTCGTATTTGCAGAGGCATGGAAGCTGAAGCTAAATACTAGATAATCCCGGGGGGAAAATCCCGTTGGAGGCTGTAAAAGGCTGTGACAGAGGCTCAGCATGTCCTGATCAACGTCCAAACCTTGAATTGAGAATAAGTGAAAATTGTATCTCCCGTCCAGTCTGACTGAGATTCTGAAGTGTTTTGCAAAGCAGACTGGGTGAAAATTTCTGTTTCTGGATGTCCAGTGACGTCAGCAAATGGGGGCTCTGCCATGTGTTAACTCAGGGAAGCTGGGCACATAGGCCACACTTTTCAGATTTTTATTTGTGAAACCATGTCTCCTTTCCCTTCCATTTCAAAATGATGCATTACTTTGCCTCTGTTTATCACATAAACCCCAATAAAATACACTGAAGTTCATCGATGTGACATGAGAACATTTTCACAGGAGTTGAATACTTCTGCTATGCACTGTCAGTGTTTTTCATTGCAGAATAAATTTGTGTCCAATATATTTTTTTGCTTTTTCTCTACAATCATAATGACTGTACAGGAGTTCCTGTAATATCTGCTAATAGTTGGTGCGTCTGCTGGTTTATGTTTAATATGGATACGTCATTATGTGAGAAGCTACGTTTATTTTCTTTTTATGACCATATAGTTCCAAAATTAATCACTCAGGGCTGCTACCTCAGATATCCTCACTTACTTTAGTGATGGTAAGTTTGTGTTTCACCAGACGATGGAAAGGGGGAATGAACAACGCAATATTTCAGTCTGAATGAACTGCTAGTATATGCACTTTTCTGTGCTAATATTCCTCCCCCCAACAGGTTTATGTCCCTGCTATGATTCAGATTTTTAATATTTATTATGTGCATATATTTCTGTCATAAATATATATATATATATTTTTTTTTGGTCAAAGCAAATAGATATCAAATGCAGCACCAGAGAAAGCTCTGATAGTGTTCCTGTCATGTAAAACTCCTCTCCTCTGTTCAATCTTCGGCAGAAAGCGATATTTCCCGGGGCCGGCTATGACGGCATAACGGAGTACAAGTCTGTCATTTACTACCAGGTGAAGCAGCCATGTTGGAATGAAACGGTGAAGGTAAGCTCATCTGTCAGGACTGGCTCTGCACCCGTCACACAGAGTAACTGTGAATAAATGCAGATCAGATTTATCAGCACTCCTAGTAAAGAGGTTTAATAAGCCTCGAAATCAAATTAATCTTTTATCGTAAGGTCCCCACGTTTAAACTTTTTGGGGAAAACTCTTAATTTAAGCATGTTTTATCAAATATTAAGAAAAAACATGACAGAAGCATACAGAGAGAGGGATCTGATCCTTTCTCTTTAGCATGATGGATCCTCTCTTGCTGTCCTCACATTTATAACTATGTTTTGAGTCGTTATTGAGTCATAACTGCTGGTAGTTATCTAGATTTCTTTTTAAAAATGTCCTAATATTTCAAGAAGTTCCTGATGTTTTGCACTCTAAAAACAGACCCAGAATCGCATATCCTCCCCTATCCTCACTCGAAGAGCTTTTCCACAAACCCGTCTTCGTTTCACAGCAAACCCGCATGGAGTTTTGCTGGGAAACCGAGTGGATCATATCCTTGACTCCAATATCCCTCTGTCCAGCCAAACCTGGATCTAAACGGGAGCTGCAAAAGCAAACGAGGTGGATTAGCAGTGCTGGTCAAAAACCGATGGTGTCATCCAGGATATGTTAAATGTCGTCTCCGTCTGGTGGATATTGAGCTGCTGGCTGGTCACGACAGTCTGATGACTTTTCATACAGCCGCAGTGTCTTCAATCAGAGGCCTTTTCAGATTTGTTGGAAAACCGACTGCTGCCTGACATCCTTCCTGCCCTCAGTGTCTCTTTGAAGATTCTCGGATGATAGGAGTTGTGGAAACATTTCATTTTCCTTTTGGGATAAATAAAATATTTTTTAATTGAATTGGAATAATGACCCCAAGACAAAATCTTATTATACATGTATGTAGAGACAACAAAAAATTAAATTCAGATGCCATCCCTTCCTGGGATTTAGTGAACTTTGGAGATTTTTCTTATCTCTCTTGCCATCCTTACTATGATCCATGGTTGCAGCATAAATATGGGTCAGCCGAGTAGCCAGCGGCAAAAGAAATTGGCCTCAGTGGGTTGTGATATTTGTACTCAATGGGAACAGAAAGAAATGGATTACTCTTTGGTATTTCTCAGGAACTCTGATCATGTTAAAGTATAAATTCAAGTGTGAATTTAAAAAATATATCTAATTGTGATTTTTGATGGGAGTTTTTCAGACAACTGATTGCGCCAAAAAAATTGTGATTCCTTGACATTGGATTTTTTTTCCCGCCATGTAAATAACTCAAATATTAAAGATATTATATATATATATTTCTTTTTCAGTGTGATATTATACTACTACAATAAAACATTGAATTTTCCCAAATCTTTAGGACATGTGGCAACAAATACAGCTGGTACTGCACTTCATGTTCCCTTATCCTGTGTGCTTTTGCTTGCTTTTATTATTTTTTTTGGATACGTGCGTGCAGCCAAATAACTCTTGAGAGAAAACATGTGTTTTATGTACCCGTCATACCAATCTGACACCTTTTCGTCTATTGTTTTCTCCCCACGATGTTACAAGGTGACAATTCCCATTGAAGACGTGTGCCGCTGCCACCTGAGGGTGATGTTCCGACACAGATCCTCCCAGGACTGTGAGTTACTCTTGTGTTGTTTTTTGTTTGTTTTTTTTTCTCCTATGGCAGATCCTGCCACCATGTTAAGCATAGCTGGAGGTGAATCCGCTCCTTCCTGTCTCATGCTACTGTGTATCCTTCAGCCAGGGACAAATCAGAGAAGCCCTTTGGCATGGCGTACGTCAAGCTAATGAGAGGAGACGGGACCACGCTGAAAGATGGCAGGCATGAGCTTTTCGTCTACAAGGTAGCATTCCAGGATGGCGCTCGAGTGTTCGCATCATAAATTCACAGAGCGTAAAAGATAAGCATGATTATCCTAATTATGCAACGGGGTGTCATGAATAGCTGCCCGTTGGCAGGTGGATTATGTGCGGGCCTCTCTTTTAGTCAATAAATATGAGATTACATCTCCATCGATCAATGTGCTTCATTATTCATCCCCCCTCTGTCGGGAATTTATTTTTTTTTTTTTTAGGCTGATGTGAAAAAGGCAGACGATGCAAAGGTTTATCTCAGCCAGCCGGCCACCCGGGTCGCAGTGGAGCAGATTCAGAGGCAAACCGGGAAGCCGTTCCACCATTCAGGGGTTATTCCAGTGACTAAAGACAGCTTCCAGATCGCGACGCTCACCTGCTCCACTAAACTCACCCAGAATGGTACGGCCGGGCTTATTTCTAATTTTACCTGTGTTGAAAGGGCTCGGTGGTAATTGACAGCCGTCCTGTCAGAAATAAGTGTGGGCTTAGGATTTTTTAAAATCATTTATTTATAGTGGGATAACTTGGACAAGGTTCCTGCAAGGTCTTAAACTTTTAATCACGTCAATATTTAGTTAGGTCTTAGATTTGCTTTTATTAATTTTTCCATTTACTTTTTATATTTGTGCAATACTTTGCCTGAATTTTTTATGTCCCCACTGAAATTGATGGCGTTATGACAAAGTAGGAGATGCATAAAAAAAGCTTTTTTGATTTTGCAAGCAAAGGAAAATCTTCATAGCCTTTGTTTTAGACAGGTTTGTGCAGCAACAGGTGGAGGAGGGGACACTTTTTCATGACTCTGTGCTCTATGTAGAGAAAACACGAATGCAATTTCTCAGGCATTTTACTAAAAGCCATAGCAACAGTATAGTGGAAAGCTCGAGTGTTTTAGACTCTTTTTTTCTTGTTTTTTTTTAAACCTCATCTACTTCACAAAACCAGTAACCAGTAACCAACCCACATGACCTTCAGACATTCTGTGAAGGACAGCAAGAGAAGCTGTGGCCGGCAAAACGCTGTGAGTTGCTAATAACACGCTGACGCGACGATGTTACCAGCTGCAGGTTTAATTAAGTTTGTATTTAAATTTCCGACGTTTAACAGAATTAGCGTAATTGAATTTGTAACAGGCGACCTTCGGCTGCGCAGGATTGAAGGAGGACAGGAGAAGTTAGACCTGGACGTAAATGGTTGAAGCTCAAAATGCTTTTTTCTGTCAAGCAGCGGTGAATCTCAGGCAGATAAAAATGTTAAATATGCGGTACTGGGAAATAGTGTGTGCCCTCCTACAGATTTCTTTTGTTTTGAATGTTTTGTCACAATTACAGACAGCGGTTAATTAAAGCAGTCGACAAAAGATCATTTAATTTTTTGAAGGAAAGAGTCTAAAACGTTCAGCATATCTTTCAAAACCTGCATTTGGTCTCTTAAAATACCATTAAAGGTCTTGAAATTTGTTTAAAAAACACATTTGTTGCATTTCCCCTGTATTTTAGTCATTCCTTAGAAAAGCCGCCACTAACGATTCTGTGCTAAAGACGCATGTTGCCAATTTTACACCGTGAACATGCACAGCCGGGGATTTCTTTTTCCTCAAAGTGACTTAGATCAGGTATTACAAGATTTAGCAGAAGGTAACTCACTGTTCTTAGAAGGTTTCCAGAGAAGTGTGACTGAGTCTGGTGGAGGAGAGAAAGCTTAATCCTGCTGCTGCTGTAATGGCAGATATTTTTCATGTTTTTCAAATAACTTATGAAAATAATTACATTTTTTTCCTATTAGAGCAGATGGGGAAAATGTAAATAAGGAGACTTTCCTGCCGCAGTTCTTCATTATGATAACCTTTCAAAGTTTTCCTTTAAATTTTGTTCTATCATGACCTTTTTTACCAGGTCATATTGTGCAGTAGCTATAGGCTTTAAAAATTAGCAGAGCTGACAACTGGAGCACAGAAGGAGTGACAAGTCTAAAAAAAAAAAATTATTAACTAAGGGAGAAAAAAAATCCTCCAAAAATCCTGACAGAAGGTGTCAGAAAAGCATCATACTTTAGTCGATTAAAAACTTTGTGCCTGAATAATTTATAAATTAGTGCCAGGTGGCTGAAGGAAAATACCCCAAAAAAATCTGAATAAAAAATTTATAATTGGATAAATTATTGAATATTATATCCAACCAAACTTTTACTTCAATTATCACAATAAAGCAGGATTCCTTCGTAAAATAATTATTACGGGAAAACTGTATATTCTGAACTTCACAAGGTGCAGCAGCAGAGGTTGACACATCAGAACTGCATTTCTCAGTGAGGAAACTTATCAAGAGGTTCGTTTGTAGTGATTTATATAAAATCTCAGCACAGATGAATGAAAAATGAAAATGGTGTGTTTTTTGCGATTTAGTAACTCAAACAACATCCACGAAAACCAAAAGCTTTGTAACTGCAGCTCCTTTGTTAAATGAAGAAAAGAGAAACGTGGAGGCAGAAGGTTCCAACGCTTCCAGATCTAACAAGGTCATTTGTGAAAATGAAGAGGAGGTAACATTTCTGCAGGTGCATCTCAGTAAATTAGATCATTTTTATAGTCAAATTCAGTAAATTAAACTATGTGACATTTTTCTGGTGATTATTTCTGTTAAGTTTGCTTATATTAGCTTACGGACAATGAAAACACACATTTCCCCCCAAAAAACAACAACAATATAATATAAGATCAATAAAAGTGATTATTAATACAGAAATGTTAAAACCTGTGCAATCATGAAAGACTGCAGTCGTAACACTTGTTCAGCAGTCATCATCTCTTTTCATAATTAGGGTAAGTAAGCCACTAAAGAGGCATAATAATGGAAGGTTGAGTGGAAGGAAAACGTGACTTTGAAAAAGGGTCATATCGATGCTGTAAATCATGCAAAATGAGCAACAACAAACATTTAATTAGTTATACTGTACAGTGCATCTATTTGGTATTAATTTATGGCCATGTGCTTTTGGTTACAAGCAACAGCTAGCCCAACTTTGAATCCTTACAATTATGAGCATAATTCATATATATCCTAAGTCATTTGCTATTTAAACAGTGACTTTTTTTTATCATTCCTACCCCAAAACCTTTCTTAGAACGTCATTCCAACTACAATCACTAGATACGGAACTTGAACACATTTTATATTTAGTTCACATTAGTTCATAAAACCTTAGAACTTGCAGCAAATCTCTTGTTTTGTTTTATATTAAATTGGTTAGAAATTATGCTGCTGTGTTATAAAAACTAAACTATTTCAAGATCCTATCAATGCCTCTACTTGACTGTTGATATGTTTTGATTCATTTTATTTTTTTCTGTAGTGGATCTGCTGGGTCTGTTGAACTGGAGGTCTAATTCCCATGATCTGGTCCAAATCTTGCAAAGGCTCATGGAAGTGGAAGGAGGGGAGATTGTTAAAGTAATTTCTTGAATGTGCTTAAAATAAAAACAATTTCCTGCCCTGTTGACTGGCATTTGTGTAACATGTACCTGTTTTGTCCACAGTTTCTCCAGGACACTCTTGATGCTCTGTTCAACATCATGATGGAGACTTCAGAAAAAGACACCTATGACACTTTGGTGTTTGATGCCCTGGTTAGTCCTTATTGAAGATGCAGGATAAGTCATGAGGAGGAAAAAGTTCTAGCTGTTAGATGAAGTATGCAGATTTGCTCTGAGATGTTTTCCTTCCTCCCCTTACAAAGATTTAAGGCTGAAGTGTAAGGCATCAAAAACAGATTCTTCCTATGACCTCAGAAAGCAGCTGTCTTGTTTCTACAAAGCGATGTGGATTTGAACTTCTCTTTCAGCCTTTTTTCCACCCTAAATCTTGCATGGTAATTTTCCTGCATTTTTCATGTAAACAGCTGAATGCCTTCAAGAAGAAAAAGCCAGAAAATGGTTGTTGTCAGCTCCATATTTAAATGATATCATGTCCTCCTCCCTCTCGCGGTGAAGGCTGCCTTTTGGCTGCAGCTGCAAATTTGGCAATTCAAAGAAAAGCAGAGAGCGCGTTTGCTTCATCACATTACCCGCCACTTCTCTAGCAAACCATTACCCTTAATGTAAAACAGAAGTAAGACCCTCTTTGAATTAGTTCCCCTCTTTCATATCAGAAGAGGAGTGAACAATAGACCTAAAGTTAACCTCCAGACTTATTGGCACCCCTACGCTTTAAAAGAAGAAATGTTTTTATAAATGTGACATAATTTTAAACTAGAAATGGTTGAAAACACAAGCTTTAAAGTACACACATTTATTAAAATTTATTTTGTTAAAATTTTAACAAAATCACATGCGCCAATCTTACTAACACTAAAATGTATTTGTTTTTGAAGAGAATTATCCAGTTCATGTTTGGTCTTTTAGACTCTTAGAGCTGATAAATGCCTCTCTAAGAATGCATTTGATAGAAAATCTTGTGAAACACACATTTAGTTTAGTGCTTGATTTGAGGCTTCGAAGCGGATGCTAACTTCAGCATCAGTAGCGGCTAACAGTTAGCCAGTTCGGGTATTCCCACAATTCTTACAAATCATTTTTACCTTGCCTGCCACGCTCATTGTTTATTATTTTTCTCAAAATGGAGCCACACAAAAAATGTAAAGGTTGTGGAGGCTACATTGTTGCTTCTGTAACAAAGTGTTTTCAGCTAGCCCAAGTAGCAGTCTTCATTAGCCAACTAAACACCTAAGCGACTAAACACCTGCTTACTTTCTTACTTCAAAACAAACCTCTGAAACATAGCCACACGCTGTTAATGGTGGTGAATGCTGATTTTATTGACCTTCTCATGGAACCAGCAGTGGTAAAACAGTTTGGGCAGCAAAAGAAACAATCGTTGCTATGCTAACAGTTTTTGGGATGCAGCAACCGATAACATGAGTCCATATTGCCAACATTATAATGGCATTGGTCATTTTAAATGTAATAATACTAATAAATATTACTTAACCTAGTTAAATGTATGTTTTTCAGGCAATAACATTTTGCCAATAATATAATGACCAAAAAAAGTTATTTAAAAATGTATTAACCTCAGTCAATAGTAATATTTGATAACTAGGACTGTGCCCCTTGAAAACACACTATTTATATACACATTTTTTGACATAGTCATATTTTCATTTGTTCAGTGGTTTGTAATACGTATGCAGCACTCATTAAAAGTTCTGGGAGCCAAATTAAGAATTATTTGTTGAACAAAATCTAGATATAGAACCCTAGTCGTGTGACCTAAATTTATTACACAGTTATTTGCAAGATGACAAAATGTTATGTCATTGGCTCAAAAAACATGGCACATTTTGCAAAGTCACTGTTATTGATTTTATTGCATAAAACGGTTCAGATTACGTTATTGGCTGGTATTACATTTTTGCTTGTTATTACATTATTAGTTGCTACTTGGGATCTGAAAGCTTGAAAGTTTGCATAATTCTACTTGGACATATTCACCAAGAAAACTGAAATAACGTGCAAAACGGCCAACTGCCAAGTGTTTTTATTTTTATGGTGGAGGATCTGTGATGCTGCGGACCTGTTATTAAATAAAAACAGTTAGCATCTTCCCAGAAAACTGAAAATGAGCCATCAATTTAGCTTTTTGTGATTAACCCCAACCTTGGTGATGGAACTGCAGTATATGTTGTGTGTAAAATTGAGTGAAAATGATTAAAGATAAATTTAAGACCCTCCAGACATTTTTACACAAGTTGGCCTTGACTTCGGAGGATGGTGTACGTAAAAGACAGATTTTTATTTCTTTTTTTTAACCGTCTTTCTGTTTATCACCAGGTATTCATTATCACACTTATTGGGGACATCAAATTCCAGCATTTTAATCCCGTCCTGGAAACATACATCAGCAAGCACTTCAGTGCCACTTTGGCTTACAGGTGAGTTCACCTGCACAAGGTTTTCTTTTTTGCTTCACTCCTTCAAATTAGCAGGAACCCCACCCTCCCCCTAACAGCAGGCTTCTTCATTTTTCTCAGGAAGCTAACCATAGTGCTAAACTACTATGTGGGCCATCCCGAGGAGCCCTCCCTGACAGAACGGCTCTACACAGCCCTCAAAGCCCTCAAGTATCTGTTCAGGTTTATTGTACAGTCCAGAGTCCTCTCCTTCAGGTATGTGGGGCATGAATTCTCTTTGCATTGAAATATTTTATGAAGGAGGGCTTTCTGAAAGAAAAGTCGGTTTTCTTCTTCTTTTATTTTTTAGATTTCCCGAGAACAGTGAAGATCCGGACGCTTTCTCCAACTCCATACGATTGCTTTTCTTGTCTTTCAACACGCTTATGGACAGACCTCTGGACGAGGGAGTGAAGATAAAGGTAAAGTGTGCAGTTTATGCTTATTTTCTGTCTGTTTTTGACTGCTGCATGAAGAATTCAGTAATCCAGCTGAAAGAACCTCGTGCTATTATGGCTGTTATTGAAAAGTTGTGCAACTGACAGCAATATGAAGAGAACTCCCTGTTGGCACTTTCAGTAAATCGAGGGAAAGCGCTGTTTGTTTTACTAGAGAACAAAAAAACTCCCCAAGCTCCAGTCTGATGCTTTTTTTTGTTGTTGTTGTTGTTGCAGGGGGCAATATTGAAATACCTCCCCAGCATCATTAATGACATCCAGACTGTGTTTGATCCCGTGGAGCTCAGGTAACTCTCCAGAGGGTTTTGCGCGACAGGAAATGGTAATTGCCAGTCTCAGCGCAATTGATTATGCTTACTTCAGAGTAAAGGTGTTACTCTAATTCTCGGCACTGTAAAATCAGTCCTGTGTGGGCTCCTCATTAGCTCTCAGCGGCTATAATCACAAGATGTGAGATGGATTTGCATTGTGATTGTCACAGCAGCCTCATGCCTCCGTTTTCTTCTTCTTTTCAGCGTTCTCCTTTCAAAGTTCATCGAGAGCATCCCCGACTCGCAGTTTGTACGTCAGAAACTGGGCTGCATGTGTAAAATCATTGAGAGCGACCTTTTCAAGCAACCGGGTAAGGTTTTTTTTTTTTTTTTTGAAACCCCGAAAACATATATTGGCATTTCAAACAGAATGAATGAGAGAGGGGGTGAGGGGAAAAAGAGCTCAAGTATAAGTTTATGGTTTGATTTTAAAAATGCCGTTGTTGTCTTTTGTTTTTGGCTCCAGATTGTCGCGATGTACTACTGCCGCTTGTGAACGACCAGCTAAGCGGGCAGCTGGATGACCACTCGAGTAAACCCGACTATGAGGCCTGCGTCCAGCTGCTCAGCACCGTGCTGGACACCTTGGACCGCAAAGATGTGGTAAGGAGTTTAAAAAGCCATGTACAGAAGCATAAATTATGGAAGACGCTTTAAGTGTATGAATTGCAGAGAAGCTACTTTTTTTTTTTTTTTTAGTTCCCCTGGTGTGGATAATTGAAAAGAACATTGCAGTTTTCTGGTCAATTGCTGATTTTTAAAAAGTCTGACCTGCTGTTTTCGACTGATTCTGCATATTTTTTTTCTGAAACGTCACTAATCATAATGGCAAAGTTGGCAACAGTGGGATTGCTACTGCTAGCCACGTTTGTGAGCAGGTCTGTCGTTCAGCCCTCTTTCACAGCAGAGCAGAAAGAGACAAGGCCTTTTCCATTAGCTTCTTGTTGCTTGTCTCCTCACCAACCATGGTGAGTAGGATGACCTGAGGCATCATGAGCTCTATAACAATCTTTAGACACTGTCTATACATCACTGCGGTTATTTCACCGGGATGCCAAACCCTACAAAATTTATCAGTTCTTCCGTCGAAGACGTAAATATGCAAAATTCTTGACTTCGACTGGAACTGTGTGTTGTTGGTCGGATGAAACTAAGATCAAGGTTTTCATCAACATTCAGTCAAATTTATTTGCATAGCACATTTCAGCAACAGGACAGTTTAAAGTGCTTTACATCAGAAAAACATAAAGAAATCATAAACACAATTGAGAAACCAGGAACAGAAGTTACATTTTGTCACGCACCTCTATTAAATATATCATCATCAGATATTTCTGTCAATGTGCCATTTATTATGGTTGAAAAGCAGCTCTAAACAGGAGGGTTTTCAGTCTTGATTTAAAGGAACTCAGTGTTTCGGCTGTTTTCTAGTTTTCTGGAAGTTTGTTCCAGATTTGTGGTGCATAGAAGCTGAGTGCTACTTCTTTTTTCCATGTTTGGTTCTGTGTCTGGGAATGCAAAGCAGACCAGAACAAATGAACTCAAATGAAACAAAGGATGAACTTCGAACAGTTCCTGTTCAAAGTTCAGTACAGTGGAGGATCTGTGATGCTGCGGGCTCGAAAATACTTGGAAACCTCGCAAACACCAACATTTTGAAGAGAAATCTGACAGAAAACCTTTAAAAAAAAAAGATCCATCAAGTGTATATCAAGTCAAAACGTAAGGCCAAATCAACAAAATCAAAATCTTGTCGGATTTATGTCTCAGTCCTCAGAGCTAAATCAAATAAAAACACCTGTTTTTTAAGCTGAAGAGAGAGAGAGAGAGATAAAATGTATTAATAATTATGCCACCTGTGATTTTAGTGAAAAATAAATGCAAAATAATTGGACTCAGATTAAAGATTCATTAACTACTAGCTTATGTTACGGCAATAAAAACCTAATTCATGTTTAAGGCTCCTTACACATCTGGGTGCGGATAAATATACCGGGCACGGAGCGGGATTGCTGTGCTGGATATCGGTGGCCAAAGTGGGTTTAATCCTCATGGCGTCTGCCTGCGCGAGCCGGGGCCAAGGCACTCAGACATCCACGGGGACTGGAGAGGAAAAAACCGTTGTTTTGCGGATCCCGCGGAGATGATTCATCTTCTCTTCAGAGGTTATCCAGGAAAAGTTCCGCTGGGAAGGAGGCCTGTAGGCAAACCCCGAGCATGCTGGAAGGGATTAGATATCCCAGCTGCCCGGCAAGAATCCGGAGTCGCAGCTGAATAGTAATTTGTTTTTCTTTTTCTTTTTTTTTTTTTTTTGCCGCAGAGTGAAATGAACCAGAAGTATCAAAGAGACAAACACGATAAGAGGCCCTCGAATCGTCTAAATGCAAAGGAACATTTATTTGGTTCTTGCTTATCTGTACGTAGCATGAGTTGAAGCATGCTTTATTGAAGGGAAAAGCTGATGATGCAGAGCCACTGTTCATTCAGGCTGCGGTTTGCAACACTTTGAACGTTACACATAAGAAAGGTTTGTCTTCAAGCGGATTTGAGATATATTCGAAATAGGGGGTGAGCAATCAAAGCAGGAAGCCCTCAGAGAATTTCAAATAAACACGTTTTTATGAAAACGCAACATATTACGCTGTTTTATTTATTTAAATTGAAAATATATATATTTATCTATAAAAAAAAGAGTTGATTTTTTTCTTCTTTTTTTTTGAGAAAAACTAAGTCCAACCTTGAAACTTTTAAAGAAGTGAAGCATCTGCCGAACCTCTAAACCAGCCAAGAGACTCCAACCAAATTCGAAAACCAATGAAGTTGTTGTCGATGACGAGGAACTAACTCGGAGACAACATAATGAACTTGTAAAAAGAAAAACGGTAAAATCGATAGCTATTTTGTGTAGAGTTTATTTTATTAACCGTCTTGTATGTTGACATTCTATCATAGCTTGATATATTGAAGTCTAATGTATTTCAGTTGTGTTTGGGGAGCTACATCTCAATCATATCTCCATAAGATTACAATATTACAAAATTATTTTTTTATGAACTTTTCAAATACACTGCCTTCATCTGCTTAATTATAGAGGGTCCTCTCTTTGGAATAACCTGCCACCGGCTCTTCAACCCACTAGTAATATTCATTCTTTTAGAAAACGCTTAAAAATAATGCTAATTTCAAATGACGTGATTTCAATTTCTTATAAATTTGTGTTGTTTTTGACTTTTTTTTTACGCTGGCTTGCCATTAAGTTTATAATGCGACATAGGAGATGCTGCTGTTTTATCGGTCTTATGGTTTCTGTATTGTTTTTGTGTGTAAATAATATATTCTGTTCTGTTCCATTCTATTCTGATGCAGTTCAGACCTTTAATGTCCCACAGCAGAAAATCTGGTTTAAAGTAGCAGTTAAGATAACAAAAAAAAGAGAGATAATTATAATACTATAGGGGACAAGACAACACACAGGTCATTACAAGCAACCTGACCAAGTTCAAACATGAAATCATGAGATCAGAAATGAAATCGATGAATTCTTTTGAATTGCCTGTTAAAGGGGAATGCTATGCAAAATCAACCTTTTTGAGCTTTGTGTCATGCAGTAATGTCATTCCCTCATCAAAAACATGCCTGGACTGATTCAGGAGAATCCTTGAATCTCCCCTTTTGCCCAAAGCTTCGCCTTGGAGCTTCGGCCCCTAGCCAAGTCCCTAGCCAAGTCCCTAGCCGAGTCCCCAGCCTCAGGGAGCCTCACAGCCTCCCCTTAGCCCTCCTCACACTGCTCCTCTAGACTAGCGGCAGCAGTTAGCTAAAACCTGGTGGAACTGCACGTCTGCTTAGCTCCAAAGAGCGCTTGCATACGACATCAGTGGACAACATGGAGAAGCGTTGTTGTGATAACTAGTGTCAGAAAGGGCAGGAGGTTCTTAAAGAGACAAAAGCCAATTTCAAGGCATCAGAGACAGCTATGATGCAAAGTAAAATTAAAGGTAAGTTTTGTTTTATACTGCATGTTCATAACTACTGAAGGTAACCTAGTTACTTGATTGTGCTATAAAATGATACAATGGGCCACAAAAATATGTAGTACTGGCCCTTTAAAGTAAACTAAAATATAAAATACTTCTTAAAATGCCATGGAGGATTTGGCTTATTTCTGCATTCAGAGCAGAGGATGCTGATCAAACACACTTTTAATGAGACTGGTACTTCCCCGTTTCACAACATTTAGGTTTGTGAGAACCCAAGGTTAACGAGGAAAGACGGTTTAAGAAAAAGAAGAAAAAAAACATGTTGGCTGCTGGTCTATCTGGGAAATACTTGGTCCATTTTGAATCAATGTGACGGTCCATCCTACTAAAGCAGGCAAATTTTACCCCATGGTCAGATCGTGCAATACTCAGTGAAAATTCCCAGGAAAACAGCCAAAGAGCTGCAAATGAATTCCTTCAAGACTCGGCATATTAAATGTAGAAAAAAGAAGATGCAACGTGTATAGCGGCTGCCAGAAGAAAAGCCTCTTTTCTCTGTAAAGAAAACGGAAAGTGTATGTTTGTGAGGTTGAATCTGAAACAATCGACAACACTTCTTTTTTTTTTTTCCTCCTCTCCAGCGGGTCTTTTTGTGGGCTCTAGTGTCCCTTATATGAAAGTAGGCTGACAGGAAAGGGGGAAGACATGCAGCAAATATCGCCGGGTCCAGGAATCGAACCAACGGCGGCCGCGTTGAGGACGCACGTGGGTCGCGCTATCCCCTACGCCACCACAGCACGCCCCATCGACAACACTTCTGGAAAAAAAACATTCTGCACATAAATAGGACCGAAACGAGGGCCGCGTCTGTCTAAAAGCAAACGGCGTACCGGCAGTAAGCTCCTCGGCTGTGAAGGTGACGGAGAGCTAATGATTTGGACATAATTTCGCGCCGCAGGATCCGTTCACCTTGCAGACAAAGACACAGTCCAGTGGAACAAAGTTTTCTGGAGCGAAATGCGAGGCCATCTGTGTGACAGCGGAGGCTTTTCTGAAACTGGGTCAGGCGGCAGGACAGTGATCCCAAAAGTGCAGCAGGGAATCTACAAAAGAATGGCTGGGAAAAAAAAAGAAAAAGCGAGTCACAGTGTCGCCGTAACCTCAGTCAAAATCCAGACTAAGACCTGATTGAAATGTTGTCTGAGCATGAGAAATGAAAACGCGCTTAAAGGAAAAAAAAAAAGGGGGGGGCGTTTCAGAGAACTTGTGCATCAAGCTGTAGCAGCTGTAGTCGGCTCTCTGCTGCTGCCAAAATATGAGGGAGATTCATTTCTGCATTGTATTATAAATATAATGACTGTTTAATCCTTCTGAGGTTGAGACGACTGTTTTGCTACTTACCGGGACAGATTGAAATCTCACAGTTAAAATGTTTTTTATTGCACATATCTTTGATTAGAAATCATTTAGAAAAGAGATTCTTATTTTAAATTAAGTTACTGATCATTCTCAACACTCCCTCTATTGGTGGCTCATTTATTTTACTCCTTCTGGGTGCAGACGTGAGCTTTAGTTTGATCCTACTGCGGAAATTTTGATTCTATTTTATGAAAGACCAACAGGAAGTTGTGTAAATTATAAAGTGGACGGTAACGCACTGTTATCAAACGTATTCACAAATAAAATTCTGAAAAAACATGGCAACCATTTACATTCAGCCCACTTTTACTCCGATTCCCTTAAGTAGAATCCAGAACAGCAGAGGTCTTAAGAAGTTTTTTTATAGAACATTAGTTACCATTATGTAGGCCAAGAAACACAGCAGATAGATTTAATAAAACAATGTCCCAAGCTTTAAAGATCAACATTCAATGCATAATCCAAAAACAGAATAAACATGCAACTACATGATAGGGGCAGCATCATTCTGTGGGGATGCTTTCTTCGGCATCTGTCTGAATTGGTGGAAAGATGAATGGAGATAAAACAGAGCAATCCTAGACGAAGACATTTTTAGGCTTGAAACTAGAGTTGAAACGATTAATCGTGATTAATCATTGAAATAATCGTCAACAAATTTAGCAATCAGTTAATCGTTAACTGGAGTGTAGACTCTAAAAAAGGCAATTTTCTGAAAAAAACAACACAGAGCAGTAATCAAGCCAAAACTTCATGAAAATACACATTTCCCAGTAAGGATAAAACATAAAAAACTGAGAACTCATCAAGTGGCAAAGTTTTAGCTTCTGTAGAAAAAATAAAACGCACAAAAACAAAAGAACCTCTTACTGAGCATCTTATACGATCTAATTATTAATTTGTTAATCCGAATATAGTCAACAGATTAACTCCACATTGTAGAGACGCTAGAAGTGTTTTTTAGCTGCATCTGCATCCTTTGCTACAAATGATTAAGCATACACTAGACGAATGTAGCATTGCAGTATAGACAGTAAAACTAAACTGAATATAATTAGGTATTTTGTTTGAATCTATTAATGTATTTGTAATATTGCATAGGAAAGACTTAAGTGATGAAAAATGGACACAATTTTATTATCCGATTAATCATCAGAACGATGGATAGAATAATCAATTGCTAAAATAATCTAATAGCCTGAAACCTGAAAAAGGCAGAAAATGCAACAAAATTATTGAGAGCTGATATATTAATGTTAGAACAAACAAGTCAAAGTTCAGACGTGAATCCAAGTGAGGTATAAAAATGCTGTTCACAGCCCCCCTCCGTAGAGTTTAACTGAGGTTGACCTTTTTAGCAAAGACCGAGCAAAGATATCTGTCTCTACTTGTGTGCCGCTGGCAGAGACGAATCCCAAAAGGTCCTAAAGCTGTAATTTAAGCAAATTGTGCCTCTGCAAATGTTGACCAGGGAGGCCGGACTCTTAACGCCCATCGAGGTTTGCAGATTTTAATTTGTAACAAACGGCGCCGCTGTCCCTTTACCTCACAGTTCTGATCTAATTTAGATTGGCTTATCACACAACAATCCCAATAAAATACACTGATGTTTGGTTTGCAGTGGCCTTTTTTACACCGATATGTTTCAGTTGATAACCGTTTCTTCTCTCTCTCTCTGTGCAGGGTCCGACCCGAGTCCACTTCCAGCAGATAATGGAGCGTCTCCTTCGCAGGGTCAACCGGACCGTCATCAGCATGGACCGAACCTCGCCGCTCATCGTAAGGCGCGCCACACTCCGAATGGAAAAAAAAAAAGAAAACGAGCAATGCAGCAAATTAGCTCGACGCGGGCCTTTTGTTGTGCAAACGCTGCCTTTTGAGGAGGGGATTTTCTGCAGAGATCCGATGAGTAATAGCTGTCACTTGTTTTGGCAGGGCCACTATCTCGCCTGCATGACGGCCATCCTGAAGCAAATGGATGACAAGCATTACACCCACTACATCAGCACCTTCAAAACGAGACAGGATATCATTGTAAGTGTCTCGGCTCCTCTGCCATTGGCTACATCGTGTCCCGGAGCATCCCATCAATAACGGGCAATAAAGCAACCCGGCCACTTACTGCTCCTTAAGGGAATATTGATTACAGACATTTCATGCACTTGATTAAACTGACAGAATCAGGATGTTCCTGGACCTCTATTAAACTAAAATGTGGAGGTAGGGTGGAGGTAAAGTGTGTGTGAGTGACGTTCAAGAGCGGTGCAGCTGATTTACCTCGTGTGTGTTTGGTTTTTGATCTCTCCACTGTTACTCAATGCGTTTCTTTTAAGAGACAGAACTGATGCGTTTGCAGTAAAGATTTTACCCAGAACCCTCGTTTTTTTTTTGTTTTTTTCTCTTTAGGACTTCCTGATGGAGACGTTCATCATGTTTAAGGACCTCATGGGGAACGTGTTCCCTGCCGACTGGATGGTGATGAACCTGGTGCAGATGCAGGTCTTCCTGAGGGCCATGAACCAGTACTCGGACGTGCTCAACAGGCTCTTCCTGGACCCGGTGCACTTTGAACTGCAGGTCCGCGCCGTTTCCCTTTAGCAGAACGGACCGCTTATTAAACACAGATCAGGGTTTGGTGCTCGGTACTATCAATATTTTTAAAAGCTTGTGTCTTTTTCTCTTTTTTTTTTTTTCATTTATTGTAGCTCTGGAATAATTACTTTCATTTGACCGTGGCCTTCCTCACTCACAAGACGCTGCAGCTGGAATCTTTCTCCCAGGAAAAACGAACTAAGATCCTGAACAAGTGAGATCTTTTACCCATAATCTGTAATGGCTTCAGTGCTGATCGTGATTCTTGGTACCCCTGGTAAAAATGTGGATAAAGCCTTAAAAATTAATACTTTTTTCATGTAATGTTGCGTATAAAAATACAGACGAGTCAGACCTATAATTTGAGTGTAAAACTAAACAGAAAAATAAATTTCTTTTTAACTAACTCCACCTTCATATTTTACATTAAGTTCATTAGAGTGTTAATCAGTAATACATTAGTCGCTCATTCCCTGAGTAAAAACCACAGGCTCTTTTCTCTTAGCCACTCTTCATAACAGGCCATCCAAGTAACGCAGCTCTGATCCGAAATTCAAACAGCGAAAAGATAATACACTCAAGCTTAATCTTGCTTTAAGCTTATTTAAGCTTAAAGCAAATTTAAGCTTAAAGTTTAAGCTTTATAGTTACCTACAGTCGGAACTATAAATAAAACAAACCTGGAACTGCGACAAACAGAGCTAGATGAGGGCCCGTATTTATTTTGCCACTGTGTGCAGCGTGATAGAAAAATGTGAGAAAAGTTCACTCTCTGGGGACCGCAGCAAAAAGTGGCATCTTGACGTCTCCATGGCAACAATGAGATGCTACCAACAGCTCCGGGTTAGTTTGCTTCTTCGCCAATTTGTACCCCCTATTTTATAATAGCGTCTCGCCATTTGATCTCCTCTTCCTTCTCCTCCTACCTGTAAACAAGGCTCTGCGCTCGAGCCGTGGCAGAAGAGAAAGGTTTTCACTGTAGCTCAGTGTTTTAATAATCCATAAGTGCTTTTTTTTATGGATTATGGAGATAAATCTCAGGTGTAATTTAATTTATTGCTAATTATTGTCTCAAAACTTTGCACTAAATTCAATATTCATTTTTATTTTGATTTGTTTTTTGGGCTAATTCACTCTTGGTGCTAAATAGCCTTAATTACAAGTGGGAAATTTCCATCGTTATAGAAGGAAGTGAACAGTACAAGATAAGAGCAGCAAAAATGAGAGAAAAGAATAGAGAGCACAGAACAAAAGTACACTATTGCACTTTTCACCAGTAATAATAATAGTAATAATAATAAGAATCCATCCCAAAGATTGCTCTTGTTGCCTCAGAAATTATGCTACAGGAAAAACATTGCCCATGAGATATTAGCATACTGTCGTGGATGTGTGTGTGTGTCTGACAGTGGTTTGAATTTTCTATTTTTTTTTTTTTCACATTGTGGATAATGGCCACAGCTCTGAAGCACGGTGGAGGATCTGTGATGCTGTGGGCCCTTTTCCTTATTGGGAGAAATAGAGAAATGTTAAATAAAAATCTGGTTATTTCTACAAGCAAATGTCACATGGGGCATCGCTGGGCGTTTCAACAAGATGATGCTCCAAAACCAATGGCCAAATCTGCACAGAAGTGGTTCATTAGACAGATTTTTAAGGCTTTTTATTTACATATTTGCCTTTACTACCAGTAAATGTGTCTTCATTTGTACCTAGAAGACAGGAGGTTTATCGAACTGCTTGATCTGAATGTGTTTCAGATATGGAGACATGAGGAAGAACATGGGATTCAGAATCAGAGACATGTGGTACAATATCGGTGAGCTTTTTGTCCTTCTGAAAACGTCGACACTGTTTATCAGGGGGCCGCCTGCGACGCGAGGGGAATAACAAGACAATATTTTTTTATTGTCCAGTTTCAGAAAGTGTGCCGCCGCTGTTGTCGGTGGTGGTTTCTGAGGCATATTATTAGATTCCTCCTCTGTTTGTCGAGACGCGAAGAGGCAGCATATTGCCTTCTCAAGTCATGCTGTAATATTTCTGCGCGATAATATTTGCCGTCCCTCAGGCCCGCACAAAATGAAGTTTATCCCCTCCATGGTCGGCCCCATTCTGGAGGTCACGCTGGTGCCAGAGCCGGAGCTCAGGAAGGATACCATTCCCATCTTCTTCGATATGATGCAGTGCGAGCACAACTTCAGCTCGTCGCGCACTTTTCAAATGGTAAAACTCCGCCTCGGGAGTGGAGCTCTGTGCATGAATCTGACTTTTTTTTTTTGTGGGGTTGGGGGGGAGATAAATGCAACATATATGATGCATATTAATTTGCCCTGGTGCAGGGTTGAATTCAGGTTTATATTTAAAATGGTATTAGAAGAAACACAAGTTCAAAACAACCAGAGATTATATACTCTAAATCATTTTTTAGTACTGATTGGGGTTAAATGATGTGGCGGATAAACGTATCACGATACAAGCATTTCATATCACTAGGTTTTTTTTGTTTGAGTGAAAACTGTGTTGTGTCCATAGTTTTTTGCCACGTCATTGGTTTTTAAAACATTTTTAAGCAGTTATGAGGCACAGTGGCGAAACCTGAAACTGCTGCTGTGCAAGTTACTCAACGGATTGTTGCTAGGTAACCAAAGAGCGAGTTAGTCGATGCCACCAACCTAGCTTAGCTCACTGTGAGAGGTTGCGCGGCTAAATCCTTTCCTCTGCCTACATCTCCCAGAATGCTGTGCGGTTCTGGGTCAAAGTTCAGGGAATATTCTATATTTTGAATATTCCATCAATAATATTGATATTGCTCAATATCGATATTACCTATTGATATTGATCATGTGTCTATCACAATATATATTATTGGTTTATTGTCCAGCCTTAGTACTAATGTTCATGATTATCAAAGTAGACATGCGATCGAAGGCAGATTTATACTTCCAGAGGTTCATACAAATTCTTTGAAGATGTTGAACTCATCTAGAGTTATGTTCACTTTACCTGAGATGCATCAGAAGAAGGAATTTCAC